>NC_090922.1:572963783-582963783 GCF_040938575.1 Ambystoma mexicanum | reverse complement strand
CTGGATGTCATGTCTGAAGTTTGACAATGACACTCATGTGCAACTGTCATGTGTGTATGAGTCCATTGTACAGAGCCCTGATGCCTGTGTCCTATCTCTCCCTGTCTGCAGCGTCGACTGATGAAGAGGGCGGAGAGGGTGCTGTGGAGCACAGCGGCAGGGATCGCACCGCTAGCCGGAGACGCAAGACCCGGCTACCCTGCCAGGTTGTCATCTCGTCGGGGAGTGAGGATTCCGGTGCCGCGTCCCAGGTCGCAGCTGCCGAGGGGAGGTCCAAGAGGCGTAGGTCGGAGTTGGACTCCTCGGCAGCAGAAGAGGCAGCTGAGACCCCACAGTGCCCGACGGAGAAAGATGGCACGGAGTCATCCAGGTTGGTGGGGGGTTTGGTGGAGGCGGAGGCCGTGCAAGGGACAGAGACGGGGTCTGGAGGTGGGGATTCCACTGGTGCTAGAGGTGCAGTGCAGGGGTAGGGACAGGAGGCAGCACAGGCCTCCGCAGAGGTGCCTGTTTGTAATCCTGTCCCCGGTCCTGTTACTGCATCATCCTGCACCAGCAGGGATACCTACGTCCAGACCCGTTTTCAGGCAGGGGATGAGCTTACGACAACTGGCCTTCCTCTGCCTGCGGACGTGACTATCCGGGACCGGGTTGAGCCTGTCCTGGGTGGTGTGGCGTTGCGTCAACGGGCCATGCGAGGCGAAATGCAGTCTTTTCATGGGGAGAAAGCATGTTGTCTCGAATGGCTCGTTGACCACGTCGACCTACTGGGACAGGTCACCAGGGCCGGATTCCTCTGTTTGCTGGGCCTTGTTCCGACCCCTCCTCAACTGAACCCCCTATGCGCCAGTCATACTCCGTGCCATCTTCCCACCCATGTGTCACCTGGGTGCCCTGTGGAGCTGCCTCTGACCCTGCGGCCAGGCTGGTGGAGGACACATCCCTGCCACAGTCGAGAGTCGGACGTCCAGCAGGGGTGGCCACCTCAACAACTGCACCCCAGCCGGATTAGGATGTGCAGGCAGCACGAGCCAGGGCATGGGCAGAGGCACAGCAGCAGCAGCAGCAACAAGGTGGGAGCCATGATTGCTCGGGGCCTTCGTCATCGGAGGGGCAGGCATCGGCCAGAGGGCAGGAGGACCCAGGACGGGAAGTGTCTTCCGTGTGGCAGCGGTTAGGCCATGCCATAGATGCGGAGCGGCAGCGGGCAGAAGAGGCACGGCTCACGATGGTCAGGGCGGAGAACTCCATGCGGAGGGCCCTGAGGCGGGCCGAGTGCCTCGAGGCAATTCGCAGGGAATTGGAGGAGAACATGTCGTTGTCCCGGCGAACCCTCGGGGCCATGGAAGAGGACCGCCTCTGGGACATTGAGCAAGAGTTTGATGATGCCCTGGCCCGGGACATCCAAAAGTGAGCCGTCGGACTAGCCCGCTGCCCTTGTAAATAGTTAGCTAGTGTTAGGTTTCCTTTTGTTTTTTCTTTATTTTGGTTGCGCTTGGACAATGCACCACGTTTCTGTATATAGTTTTTCATTAGGTAGTATTTTTGATAGGTTTGATTTCTTCAGTTGGGATCATGGACCGTGGATTGTTCATCTGTATATAGTTCACTATTGGATTCATCTCTTTTTTTTGGACTTCCCCATGGAGCAATGGTTTTCACTTTTGTTTTTCCCTTGGATTTGCTTTGTTGGACTGTGACTTTGGACACCAGCTTTTCTTTTTTTATTCCCATTGTTGTTTGTTTGATTTTAATTCCATTCATGTTGTGTTTAATACATTTTTTTCTTCATACTTCGATCTGTGGTATTATCTCATTGGCTTCATGCATGTCATGATATGGGTTTTCACATTCACTTGCAACCATTGTGTGTGTGTGACGGACATGTGTTCATTTACATACTTGCCATTGGGGTTGTATCATGTAATTGCCTTTTCTATGTGGGTGGATGCAACACTTGGTTGGGTCTTTGGGCTGGGGAGGCTGGCCATAAGGGCCATGATTGAGGATCGTCATGACCTGGGGGCAGGAGGACATGAGTGGGACATGGGTGGGGTCTGCTGGCAGGTGCCCCACACTGCTGGGGGGTGGGGGTGCAAGGGGACATGAGTGGGACATGAGTGGGGGCCTGCTGGCAGGTGCCCTGCACTGCTGGGGGGTGGGGGTGCAAGGGGGCATGAGTGGGACATGAGTGGGGGTCTGCTGGCAGGTGCCCTGCACTGCTGGGGGGTGGGGGTGCAAGGGGAAATGAGTGGGACATGAGTGGGGGCCTGCTGGCAGGTGCCCCTGACTACAGGGGGGTGGGGGTGCAAGGGGACATGAGTGGGACATGTGTGGGGCCCTGCTGGCAGGTGCCCCTGACTGCTGGGGGGTGGGGGTGCTGAGGGACTTGTGTGGGGGCCTGCTGGCAGGTGCCCCGCACTGCTGGGGGGTGGGGGTGCAAGGGGACATGAGTGGGGGCCTGCTGGCAGTTGCCCCTGACTGCTGGGGGGTGAGGGTGCTGGGGGACATGAGTGGGGGCCTGCTGGCAGGTGCCCCTGACTGCTGGGGTGTGGGGGTGCTGGGGGACATGTGTTGGACATGAGTGGGGGCCTGCTGGCAGGTGCCCTACACTGCTGGGGGGTGGGGGTGCAAGGGGACATGAGTGGGACATGAGTGGGGGCCTGCTGGCAGGTGCTCTGCACTGCTGGGGGGTGGGGGTGCAAGGGGACATGAGTGGGACATGAATGGGGGCCTGCTGGCAGGTGCCCCTGACTGCTGGGGGGTGGGGGTGCAAGGGGACATGAGCGGGACATGAGTGGGGGCCTGCTGGCAGGTGCCCCTGACTGCTGGGGGGTGGGGGTGCTGGTGGACATGAGTGGGGGCCTGCTGGCAGGTGCCCCACAATGCTGCGGGGGTGGGGGTGCAAGGGGACATGAGTGGGACATGAGTGGGGGCCTGCTGGCAGGTGCCCCACACTGCTGGGGGTTGGGGGTGCTGGGGACATGTGTGGGACATGAGTGGGGGCCTGCTGGTAGGTGCCCCACACTGCTGGGGAGTGGGGGTGCTGGGGGACATGTGTGGGGGCCTGCTGGCAGGTGCCCCTGACTGCTGGGGGGTGGGGGTGCTGGGGGACATGTTTGGGACATGATTGGGGGCCTGCTGGCAGGTTGACATGAGTTAGTGATCATATTGCAACGTGACATGTGGCTTGGCTGGGGGGCATGCCCATGGTGGATGGGAAGCCTGCGGGACATGACTAGGGGTGCAGGGTAGTCCCCTGTGGTGTGGGCTGCCTGCAGGGGCCGTGGAGGGGCTAGAGGGGACACCTGGGAGGACCCCCACTGCCAATTCACGTGTAGGACTCCCCGCGCACCCCTGAAATACACGTACCCAGGCCAATCCCGTGTGAAACTTCCCGCGCACCCCTGAAATACACGTACCCAGACCAATCGCATGTGAAACTTCCCACGCACCCCTGAAATACACGTAACCAGCCCAATTGCGTGTGAAACTTCCCGCGCACCCCTGAATACACGTACCCAGGCCAATCGCGTGTGAAACTTCACGCGCACCCCTGAAATACACATACCCAGGCCAATCGCGTGTGAAACTTCCCGCGCACCCCTGAAATACACATACCCAGGCCAATCGCATGTGAAACTTCCCGCGCACCCCTGAAATACACGTACCCAGCCCAATCGCATGTGAAACTTCCCGCGCACTCCTGAAATACACGTAACCAGCCCAATCGCGTGTGAAACTTCCCGCGCACCCCTGAAATACACGTACCCAGGGCAATCGCATGTGAAACTTCCCGCGCACCCCTGAAATACACTTAACCAGCCCAATCACGTGTGAAACTTCCCGCACACCCCTGAAATACACGTACCCAGGCCAATCGCGTGTGAAACTTCCTGCGCACCCCTGAAATACACGTACCCAGGTCAATCGCTTGTGAAACTTCCCGCGCACCCCCGTAATACACGTACCCCACTCGCATAGGCCCTTTCGCGTGTGAAACTTCCTGCGAACTCCGTAATACATGTACCCTGCTGACATCGTGTGTGAAACTTCCCGCGAACCCCAGTAATACACGTACCCCACTCGCACAGGCCCTTTCGCGTGTGAAACTTCACGCGCACCACTGTAATACACGGTCCCCGCTTGGCGTTTGGTGTTTGGCAGCCCTGTAAACTGGTCCAGGGTTAGCGCAGCCCTTTGCGCTGAATTGGGAATTTTGATGGCTTTTCCTTGCGCGAGGGCGTTCTTTGGGGCATAACTGGCGCTGCTGCAGGGTCGCTGCACCACTCTGCGCCACGGCTGGTTTTGGAGGCTAAAATCCATGAATACGCTGTGCGCGGAAATCGATTTTAGCGCTCGCGGCGGGCGCAGACATTCATACGCGCACACTGTGCGCCAGCCGCGTGCGCCACTTTTGTGCAAAATTCTATTAATTACCCTGTTAGTCGACTGCAGTGTGGCCCAACACTGGCCGCTGCAGATAGTTTGGGAGCAGATCTTGTCTCTTCATTGGATGCCTTCTGTCTTAACCTCTCCTTCTTCTTGTAAGTGTTTAGACTAATCATGGGATCACGTCACTACGCCTCATGGGGGAACCCTTCCCTGTGAGGCTAGGGAGCTGAGGACCTCAAAGGGATGGATTTCCCTCATAGGGATGCAGACTCCACTCCATGATGAAACTCGCTAACCCGTTTGGCCTTAAGATCTCCACAAACACCAGCTAACCAACCTCAGAGTACTACTGTCATGTATTGTAATACACTCTCCTTTACTCATTTAGAGACTGACCAAAATATGACCATGAAAAGAATAGGGCCTTTCCATAACTTTTTCTCAAGTACTGGGAAGAAGAAGATCGAATGAGTGATGCTGATTACTCCCTCGTCAAAGCTAGACAGTACTGAGAAGAGGAGGCCCGAGGAGACATGAAGATCACCCCATGGAAACCAGAGAAAGATTTTGACAGTGCCCTGGGAAGGGACCTGCTTCAGGAAATAAAGAGAGAAAGGACTACGAAAAGGTAGAAGCCGGCATGGATGCTGAAAACCCCGGGAAGATCAAACCTGGGAGTGGAGACACAAGCTGCAAAAGTCAGTCCTCGTTAGAGAGGACACCGAATCTGGGTTGGGTGGGTGCTCTGGAGAAGGCAGGAGTATTGAGGCAAACAGCAGCTGGAAGAAGGTTGTCGGTGGTGTGACCTCGCTGTGGTGGACCGTTCGGTAAGATAACTGAGCCGGAACCGAAAGACCAAGTACCCCGCAGTGCTAGTGTGGAGTGCTGTGGAGCAGAGAACAGAGAAAGAACTGCCAAGGGGAGTGGCAGAATCCAAGACCACAGGAAGAACCGGCAACGTGATTGCTCGAAGAAGAATGTAATGTGGGTCCTGTTAGTCCCGGTAGGGACTTGGGGAGGATTAAGGAGTGCATCAAAGTAATGTTTCTCGTCACAGTAGCCACTGTAAAGCTACTGACTCTGAAGAGTGCATTAGGAGTAATCTCCTTCGTCACAGTAGCCACCCTAAGTCTACTGACCCTGAAGAGTGCATCAGGATTAATCTCCCTCATCACAGTATTTACAAAGGAGAGTGCATCACGAGTAATCTCCCTCGTCACAGTAGCCACCCTAAAGCTAATGACCGTGAAGGGTGCATCAGGAGTAATCTCCCTCATCACAGTAGCCACCCTAGGTCTACTGCCTTGAAGAGGGCATCATGAGTAATCTCCCTCATCACAGTATTTACAAGGAAGAGTGCATCAGGGGTAATCTCCCTCATCACAGTGTTTACAAGGAAGAGTGCATCAGTAAGGATCTCCTTCATTTCAGTGATTGCCAGGAAAGCAAGGCAAGACTGACCAAGAGAGAACACATAGAAGTGTGGAAAGCCTTGGGAGGAATCTCCTTGGATCTACTGACTCTAAGGTTTGCAATCCAAGTACTTGGACGAGAGCTTGGAAGGAGTTGCAGGAACTCTTAGGAAAAGCCACAAGAGCTGTGTAAAACATTTATGATACCAGGAGAAGGGAGCCATTCTCCTGGCTGGTAAATCAGACTCTATTTCATCAGACCAACGGGTTAAGCCTGAAAAGAACCAATTATTATTGGGAATCCTCAATACTGATGGAAGTTGTGATATCTGGAGAAGGGGAGTTGTTCTCCCAGTTCAATCACAAGACTGTAACTACATTGAGGAAAGACCATTGTTATCTGGAACTTTCAACACTGCTGAAGGCTGGTGATAGCAGGAAAAGGGAGCCATTCTCCTGGTCCACTTTGAACTTACGCTTTTGGGTCATAAACACTGTGATTGATCCCTATAAAGAACAGGGAGGAGGGAGTCATCCTCATGTATGACTTTAGTTGGTTATGTTTTTGTGGTAGGGCTAGAGTAGAGGAGATTTCGGGACAGATCATGGTTATTTTGAGTTGGATAATCATCCTGACGATGAGCACACAAGTTTCCTTAGTTTGGTAGGGAACGCCCTTTTAAAATAGGGAGAGTTTGGTTTTCTTTCCTTATTATTTAATAAAAGTGTGTAGCCAAAATAACACTTCTTTTTCTGACTCCTTCTTCCAGTGTGCCACAGTGTCGAAAGATTCATCTAAGGAGAGGGTATTCACTTCTTATAAAGGTAAACTGCTATAGAGGATTGGTCTAAAACAAACTTGATGTCAGGGGGTCTAATTCAGGTTGCTGTAACAAGTGTCCAGTGCCATCTGATGCCATATCCAGAGTGCTGTGTCTGCAGGAATTAGGGAGGGGGCATAAGGTTGGAGTAGCCCCAGTAATAACCAAGATGGCTGAACCTTGCTAGCGGTTTGCCAGATCTATCTGCCTCTCCCTATGGTCTGGCCATCACTGTCACAGAGAACTAAAATATTTCTCTATCTGCTAAGGAGTGAACATTTGCCAGTTCTCTTTTGATACCTGAAAGTAACTCTGATGCCAGGCTCAATGTGTAATGCTGTTCAAGAGATTTCAGTTTCCATTCAGATAGTTCAAGCTCTTGAACTACATCTCATAGCGCTCTAAATTCAGTGGATATAGCTGTGCTCCTAAAATACACCTCAAATACGTGTCATAGTTTACCCTTGGTGGAAAGTACCAACTATTTTCTTTGAAAAACAGTTGTATGTGATCATAAACATTTGCCTTGAAAACAGTATCTAGCACTGGGCTCTGTAAGGACCCACCCACCCCGTCCATACCAGCGAGAGATTGAGCACAAGAGGGGAATTATTAGAAGAGGTGCGGGGGAGAATGGTATATGATTCCACCTGCCCCAAAAGAGTAAGGGATAGTAACCATAAATCAATACAGGATGACATATTATGCACAGATGAGTAGAACGTTTATTCTTTTCCTTTCAGGGTGAAAGCAACTCCATGTGTCTATGAAACCCCGAACAGTCATACGCTGATTTAGTCAGCGACCTCCATCCAGCGCTAGCGCGGTCAATGTTCAGATCTAAGATAGTATTTAAATCGCCTCCCCATATGATTTGTACATCAGGTGTTCGATCACATATCACGAAAATCTAATGATACAATTCTGGGTCATCAATGTTAGGATCAGACAGATAGATATACAGCCTTTCTTGATGACATAGGACTTCAGGAAGCATGTCATATCTACCCGTGGGTCACTAGTAGAAGTGATGGATCTAAATTGTAGGGATTTATGTAAAAAGGTTATAATAATAATAATAATAAAAAATATGAGCTCCACGTCGCATGGTATATGGTGCGAGTTCACGTGCTTCAATGAGATTACTCAAGTCCCGAACCTTCCAGCTGATTGATGTTACCACTGAGAGCCCTGATGTTACGTCATAATTGGTCATCAGAACCATGCAATATTAAGTAAAACTTAACCTTGGCAATTGCATATTGCAGAGCAGTTTTATAGTTTCAATGATATGCCAAGTGTAGTGTAAACCAACATACCCCACAACATCCTCCCCCTCCTCCACTGCAACCCCCAAAACATTGCAATGTAATCTCTTCATTTTCCTAGCACAACCTTCGCACAGGTCTGGAGAGCCACTTTCTTTCTGCCTTTCACTCCCCGCATATCTGAATTGTCATTATTCGGTTGAAACGTTATGCCTCATCATCATTCAACCATTTTATACACCGTGTAAACCGCTTTGTAACAGCTTTGAGAAAAGCACTATTCTCCATATAAATACTAACATGAACAGAAAAACAATCCCAAGTTAACTCTGAGTACTCAATAAGCAGGGAGTGCTAGTTAGAGCCCACAGGCACCGTACAAGACAGCAAAGCTTCTCATGGTGTGCCTCCTCGGATCCAGCAATCCAGGAATGCATGTAGACTATATTCAGAATGCCACGCCAAATCACTATAGCTAGCAGGGGCGTAGGAGACACCTAAAATCTGGGGGGGGGGAACAGGGGGCACCTCTGCGACTTTGCTACAGACACAAACCACTGAGTAAAGGGGCGGTCTGTCCTCCACATGTTGGTTGATGTCAAGCACACGATTCGCAGCGGGGCATTTTGAAACAAAACGGAGAACTGCTGAGTTTGGGTACATTCAGCACATTCTGTATAGTACAACCAGCTGCCTTATCACTTATGAAACATTGGTGTTCTGAAGGGAAAAACAGTCTGTTCCTCCGAGTTCCATATCAAAATATTTTTAAACACAAACACAGACGCTAATCTACTGAGTTTTACAAAAAGAGTACATTTCACCTTCACTCAAATTACATGCACACACGCACACCAAAATGATGACCTAATATTCACATGATGGAAAATAAATGCAAAATGTCTACCTAAGTAAGGTGCCCAAGATAATTTGCAAAAAGGGCTTGAGTTGTGTGCTACACTGCATGGTTTGGGCCAGGGGCCACCACTCTTCCTCCCATAACTTCATATCCGGAAATACATTGCAACTAGAAGACATCCCTCCTTCTTATGAGGCACATGCTGGCCACGGCGATAAACACACACGGAAAACCGTTTGTGCAGGCTCCTTAAAAAGCAGGCTGGCTTTACCTCTCTGACACTAAATGGGATTTTGCAAACTGAGTTTAATTGGCATTTTTTATATTAAGTTGTATTTTCACATGCAGCATAGCACTGCTTGTTATTATTATAACTGATATCAGGTTAGTGTACAGCACTTCAGAGGATGAAGGGTTTAAGAAAGGACCAGCAATGCAATACTGAGGAGACAATTCTGCATTAAATGAACGGGGACCACATCTTGCTGCTGTACTCACCTGGAATTCATTCTAGAATCACCTACAGTGCTGTACTGCACAGCACACACACGACACACCAGGGTCCAGTGGATATCCATTCCAAGCAACGCAATGCAAAGCTTTGCCTCTGATGTATCCTCTACGGATGTAAAAATAATGTGAAACTGTGAAGCTTCATACAAAGGGGTGAGTTTGAAGGACATTCTGACCAGGCTGTCGGGGTGGTATGAATAAAAATAGCATAGATAAGAGCCCGCATACGTCATGCAGGTATTGGCGGCATGTAATGCTGAAATTACAATGCAACACCCCATGACAAAAGTTCTTTCTAATCAAACCGGCGCCGATGGGTGATGTGTAAGAGAGTTAAAAAGAACATCACAATTCCTTGCGAATAACGAATTCATAACAAAGTGCACGAGTTTAGGCGTACTGTTTCCCAATATGGCGGGCAACGAGGATGTTGAGAAGTGTGAATCGCAGAGCCCTGATTTCCCGCTCTTTTGCTACGGTGGGCTCGGGCAGGTCCTTCACCTTCGTAGTGAGGAAGGCTTAGAAACGAAAGAGACTAACTAACTGCAAAGATTTATTAAACGCATGTCACTCTAGTCTCCCAGAAATATAGTGATAAACGACGACCCTGTCGGCACCACTTGTAAGCAACACGCGGCTTCAGTGCAACATGTTCCCTTGAGATGCAAAATAATGGTGGGAGTGCTTAAATTACCCAAAAGAAGGAGCTATTGCAACTGTGCCCTAATTAAACACTGGCCGGTTTGAGCAAAGTTCTTGCCACCGTTGCTCAACCCCCTGAGAAACCCACACCTTCTCATTAGCTTAGCAACCATTCCTTTTTTGATGGCTTACATTGTGTAGAATTCACTTTATTAAACTCAGCAAAATAGTTGTAAAAAAAAGGAATGTAGATATCCATCCCAAGGCTAAATGTTAGATTAGTTATAAACCCTTGTATTAATATTTAGATCAGCCGACAGCAGCATTACGACAAATACATTTCAGCCAAAACTTCAATACATCTGCAGATCGTGAAGCAGAATAGAATGATTGCACGCCTGCCTGCCTGCGGCAACCTAAATGGGCTAACACAAACAGCCCATCTCACCTGGTGTTGGCTGCGCTGTCTGAAAAACCAATTATTAAACACATCATTCAACTTAATCTGCAATGTTGTCCTCACCCTGGCTGACCCTTTGGCCACTCTCCAAGTACTGATCAAGGGGATAGATGTCTACCCTCTATGATCCATGAACAGCCACCTCCTCAGAGTGCCCACCTTCACCAGAAAGACCACAGGAGGACAGAGCTTTCCCGTCATAGCCACCAAGTTCTGGAACAATCTCCCCATCACCCTGAGAAAGGAACCCTCCTACTGGACTTTTAGAAAAAAACTTTAAAACTTGGCTTTTTGCTTAAAAGCTCCCCTATCTAACAGACTAAGACAATCAGATACCTGTCTTCTCCTCCACCCCCGCTCCTCAAACCAAGACTTTAAGACAGCATGACAGCCCTCCCACCCCGTTGTGTTTTGCGTTTTGTTTCCTGTATTCTATCTGTTCTGTACATCTGAACCATGGGTTCAGTGTGCTGCAACAAATGCATAAATAAATCAATAAATACCAATCACTGCTTAAAAATAATGGACAGACTAATAAATGAGGTGAAAGGGAAAAACGGGCCGTACTTATATACAGCTATGATAGATTTCAGTGCTGCGCTCGATACTGTTGACCGGAATATCTTATGGGCCAAGCTCGACAAGTTAGGCTGCCCAAATAATATACTAAATGCGGTGCGTGGACTGTCCAAAAATACACAGATCCAGGTGCGTTTGGACAGCAGGGGTGCACTGTCAGAACCTATCTACACTAGTAAGGGGGTGAGGCAGGGCTGTGTATTGGCACCCCTACAGTTTAATATTTACCTCAGAGACTTGCCCTGTGAGTTGGCAAAATTGAATATCTGTCCACCAAAATTTAAAAACGCCAAGGTAAACTGGATTCTTTACGCAGACGATTGTTTGTGATCATACTTATACAGGCATTAAGAGATCCCTGTTGGAACTGCATAATTACGCAGATGCTAATCGTTTACATGTAAACCATGAAAAAGACAACATTTCTGTATTTTGTGCATAAAGAAAAAGGAGTGCCAAAGATGGCAATCTGAGAACAGCTTATAGACCAGGTTTATAGTTACAAATACCTGGGCATTACCTTGGGCTTCATTACGACCCAGGCAGTAGAGGGTTAACAGCGCCGGTAGAGCTGCCGGCGTCGTTAACCCGCTACCGCCTCATTACGAGGTCTGCTCACGGGTCCCGCTAAGGACGTCTGGTAAAACCAGGCGTCCTTAGCGGGATCCGCTAGCAGACCAGGATGCTAACAACATGCCCGTCATTAACGGGCCTGTTGTTAGCATCCTCCCCATTCCTATTGAGCCCTATGGGGGCTCAAATGGGAATGGGGATGTACCGGGTCTGGGTCCCGGGAAAGGGAATTACCGGGCCCTCCAAGGTTGGAATAGCCCAGTAATTCCCTATTCCTGGAACTCGGACCCAGTACCCGGTACCAGGTATGGGGGTAGCTATGCCGCTAGAAGCGGCATGGCTACCTCCATACTCATAAAGAGGCCCCTTGTCTACTAAAGGTGATTATGCGGAGCTCATTCCGGAGAAGAACAGGAAGGCAGTTTTTTTAACTGCCATGATTTCCAAGATTGTCAGAGACAGCACCGGGTGTAGCTGCCAAGGGATCCTCCTGCTGTATAAACAGTGTTTTTGTGCCACAGTGGTATACAGTCTGGATGCTTTATACATATGCTATCTGACTTGGCTGAAAGTATTGGAAGGCACATTCTGGAGAGCTATACTTGGTCTTGGGCCGAGTGTGTCAGTTGAACGGCTAAGGTTAGAGGTAGGGCTAATCTTGTTGCCAGCACTGGCGATTAAAAGAAGATGCCTATTACACATTAAATCCAAAACTTCGCCAGTATGCCCACTACTAAAATTATTGGGTAAATTCCATCATACTGAGGAATACGACATTTTTAGAAAGCTGGCGAATACAACCTTTGGAATACTCACATGGGCCCGCGTTTGGGGAAAATATTATTACTGTTTACACACTTAGAAAAGTGGGACTGTCTGTGAAATTATATCCACTTGGAAAACTAAAAACCTATGGGGAGATTCAAAAGCTACACCACGTTTACTCAGCTCAGGGCTACCTAAGGTTGTCCTCATCACCAGAGTTGAGAAGATTCCTGTTGTTAATCAGAATAAATTAGTTGCCTGTACTGGCATGTATCAGGCCTGATTAGGAATGACTGTTAAGGACAGGTTCTGTTGCATGTGTGCCATTAAACATGTACAAGAAACGGCAAAACATGTGCTAACTGAATGTCAAGTAAACAGGCGAATTTATTTGATGATGCTGGGCAAATTCATAAGTGACTATGACAACATCAAGAATGAAACATTTTGGTTATATTGAGCTTCATCATGAGTTGGGCGGTATTAGCGTTACTGCAACTCGGGCCGGCGTAATTTGCGCCAGGTGCAGAGTTGTGTTGCCGCTGTTAATCCTCATTTATTCTGAGTCCATAGGACTCTATGGGTCTGTAATGGCACGGAAAATGGTTGGAAAGCTGGAGATTTACCTCTAGCTCAAAGCTGGAGGTAAATCTCCAACTTTCGGCCCAAACTCGGGATTGGGCAGCGCGGTAATATGGCGGTAATAGCATTACGGCTGCATTTTTACTGCTCTCCCCAACCCGTGATTAGGCCCATTGTTTAAACACGGCTAACAAATCTCTACACATTACATGTTGTAATGTTTGGATTACAGTCCAATTACGACCGAAATAGAACAGTATTTCCTCATTCTCATTATATCCATAATGGCCAATTTTTATGAAACATACTGGATGAGCAATTTTATGTTCTGATATGCTGCTATTAAGATATTTTTCTTTTTTACTGTTATGACATTATACTGTATTGTATGTATATATGTATATAATTAATTTTGTATGAAATGTGAAAAGTTTGATAGAACTGTACACATTAAAACTAAATAAATAAATTACTGCAGGAAACGTAGTGGTAGGGTAATTACCTCCACTTTTTTACTGCACTGCTAAACTGGTCAGGGGGCCCATAGAATTCTGGTGCACCCACCTTTACACATTCCTTCTTCCTTATCATGACATGTTCACTTGCCCCGTCTGTCTCTCGCTGGTTGACCAACTGACTGATGACTCACTCAATGACTCACTCACTCATTCACTCACTCACATGCCTGTCCCATCAAGGCTATTTCAGAAGGCATTGTCTCAGTGCTAGGACATATCATGGTGGTCTCACTGCAGAAGTGCATGTACCATAAATGGTCCTATTCTGTTTACCTACTTGAGGAACTAAGCTTGCCAAATGATTTCATAACTCATGCGGAATTTGGCCCATGTGCGAGCGGGCATTGATCCTTGCTCATCTGCAAGCGGGGGATATCGCCCGCCCGAGGCACATAAGGTTATCATTGGGCCCGCCAAAAAAGCACATGCCTTGGCTTTGCCGTGTTGCAAGATACACCTGGACCTTTACAGCTGCCAGATTCAGGGCATGTCCGTAAACACCGAGCTGATCTGTTTGAACCACCAGAATCAGCTATCCCGATAGCATGTGGGCCACCGGCCGGTACTCGGAATGACGTGGAGTAAATTTGCTGGATGGACGCACTTCCCACACTGGCAGCACGCGAATGTGGCGTGGCTGAAGCAGGAATCCTGAAAAAGCCAGAGGAAAAGACTATTTATAAAAGAGAGAACATTTGCTGTCATTCTTTTGTGACCATCAAGTTTCCTTTATTAGCCCGACACAAGGAAGGGAGGGGAGAGAGAAGGAAGGAAGGACATAGAATTGCTATACAGCATATAGACAGACTTGCCAACATGAAGTACAACCCACTAAACGCTATTGGCTCCTAGAAATCTCAAAACATAGCTAACTTGAGAACCAAAAAGCAGAATGAACCCAAACAGCTTGCCATAAAGAACCAGTTTTATGCCCGCTGCACAGAGGCATTGCAAGGAGGGTCTCGGAAGGCTATGGCCCTGGGACTTTTGGTTGTAACCCGGATGGAAGCTCAAGGACTAAAACCAAAAGGCTAGTTTGCCCCGAGACCTGACAGTTTTGACATTAGCATAGCCCCGGATCTTTTAGAAATCTAGCAACACCCCTGCCGCTGCATAATACACAACCCTTACTCAATGAGGAGCATCCACAGCCTGATGTCAGGCACCCTGCTTGGTCTGCTCTTTAGTTTTTTTGGAAGGGGCCCTCACCCTCCAGGCTCTTCTATGAAAGAAACTATACACAGAGGCTCCCGCTATTTTGTCTGTCCCAGGATGTGGACTGACACCCCTGCGTACCCAGGAACTGAAAGACATGCTGTTTTCTTAAGCCTTGACTTGGGCCAGTAATGGCCACCTCGGCAATCAGTAGACTGTGGGTTACAGTTTGGTTAAGTTTATGTTTAATCATTTGTAAAGCGCTCACCACAAACTAAATTGTTCTAAGAGATAACAGAATATCAGAATAAGAGGAGAAGCAAGAGGGTGGAGAGGGGTGTAGAACATGTAGGTGCTGAGATTAGATCTGAAGAGAGAGAGCGAGAGAGGTAGAGAGAGAGAGAAAGAGAGAATGTGCGATTCTCAAGTCCAGATGCAAGGAGTTCCATAGGCTTTGACCGAGGACTGAGAACAATCTGTCGCCTCGGTTTTTGCAGTCTGCCGGTCGGGGTAGAAAGGGAACAGAGACATCAGCGGACATGCAATGAGGTAGCAGGGATTTTAGATTTCAGGTATTTAAGGACAGGTCCATGGAGTCATTTGTAGACAAGGCAGAGGGCCTTCAATTGGGACCTGGATCCAACCAGAAGCTAGTGCAAGTTTTTGCAGTGGGGTGACACTGGTTGGTGTTTGTTATGGCAGTAATCAGGCACAGGGCACCATTCTATGCTTTTTGCCAGTTTTTGATTTGCAGATACGGTAGCCTTCCATAGACGGCATTGCAGTAGTATGGTCGTGAGCTGCAATGTTAGAGAGGCTTGCTTGGTAGGCGTATATAGTGTGTTTGAGTGCAGAGGTTGAGAAGGTTAGTGTAGGAGGTTTTTTGGAGGGCCTAGTAGGCAACTTGGAGTAGCCGAAGACAGAGGGAGCGTGCAGCAGTGGGTACCGAGTATACAGTAGGTGAGAATAATTCCAGGGTGATTTCATGTAGGTATCCAGAGAGAGCAGAGTCCTAGTGATGCTACATATGAGGATGTTACAAGATCAAAGTGCGACATCTAAGAGCCAGTCACATAATGAGGTGATATGCCCTGCGGTGGGGGGCCGGCCCTATAGATAACGGCTGCTGCCCAAGTTAAAGTCAGCTTGTTTGCAGTGATTACAGAAGCCTGACCTGGCGCTCTACTCATCAGAAAAACAGCTGCTTCCAAACTTTCTCTCCTTCCGAGCCGTGAAGGGGCTCTGTCGGTGCTTGAGCGCTTCCTGGAGGAGGCGTGGCCCGACCATCTCACGTGACTCCTCACGTGACCCATTACCTCCTCATAGCGGCGACCCATCCGCCCGAGGGGCGCATTCTGCAGCTTGTGTGCAGTGATAACAGAAGCCTGACCCGGCGCTCTACTCATCAGAAAAACAGCTGCTTCCAAACTTCTCTCCTTCTGAGCCGTGAAGAGGCTCTGTCGGTGCTTGGGCGCTTCCTCAAGGAGGCGTGGCCCGACCATCTCACGTGACTCCTCACGTGACCCATTCCCTCCTCATAGCGGCGTCCCATCCGCCCAAGGGGCGCATTCTGCAGCTTGTGTGCAGTGATTACAGAAGCCTGACCCGGCGCTCTACTCATCAGAAAAACAGCTGCTTCCAAACTTTCTCTCCTTCCGAGCCGTGAAGGGGCTCTGTCGGTGCTTGGGCGCTTCCTGGAGGAGGCGTGGCCCGACCATCTCACGTGACTCCTCACGTGACCCATTACCTCCTCATAGCGGCGTCCCATCCGCCCGAGGGGCGCATTCTGCAGCTTGTGTGCAGTGATTACAGAAGCCTGACCCGGCGCTCTACTCATCAGAAAAACAGCTGCTTCCAAACTTTCTCTCCTTCCGAGCCGTGAAGGGGCTCTGTCGGTGCTTGGGCGCTTCCTGGAGGAGGCGTGGCCCGACCATCTCACGTGACTCCTCACGTGACCCATTACCTCCTCATAGCGGCGTCCCATCCACCCTCGCGGCGTTAAGCCCGACAGGGGTAAAGGGCGCCGGCTGTTGTGCGGCTGTTTGGCGCTGGTGGCGCCTGATACTTATAGGGGAGACTGCGGAGAAAGTATCTCTTTGATCCCCAAAATCCTCCACGAAATAAAACCCAACTTTCCGAGACTCAAAAATTGAATCAGCGCAAAAGACACATAAACGTGGCAAGTGCAGCCAAGACTGCCCTTAGTCGCTCCATGCCGGACGTTACAAACACACCGAGCAAGAAGTCAGGGCCTCAGACTCGTAACAAAACCCTCCAGCAACGCCGCATGCTAAATCCCTGGACGGTCATGAGCAAGGAGTCGCCTCATGACGGAAAGGTAAGCAAACAAATTGTACACCTACAGTCACCTATTGACATGGGGGTAAAAAGGAGTCTCGAATGACGTAATTGATTTACGTAAGGTGTCCCTAGCAAACGTGACGTTGGAAACCCTAAACATCCATTCATCTGCAGGATTAAATGGGGTTACAACCACATCCAATACACCTCCTTTGATTTCTCAAAAAAGCCCAAAAACCAGAACTGTTCCAACTGACGACGTATACAATAACAACGACGTCCTAATCCGCCCAGCTTGCGAGAAAGATTCTGCCCCGTTGGTGACGGAGGTGGTCCTGCATGAGATACAAGCGATGCAATTTATGAATGTATCGGCAAACACTTCAATGACAACGCCTCCAAAAATTGTTCTACTAACACTAAATAATTTAAAATCTCTTTCACAGTCAATATGTGAGATAAATGAGAACAATTGCTCTCCCGTGTCTCCTGAGGCATTCTTCTCACCATTTG
This sequence comes from Ambystoma mexicanum, assembly GCF_040938575.1. NCBI lineage: Eukaryota > Metazoa > Chordata > Amphibia > Caudata > Ambystomatidae > Ambystoma > Ambystoma mexicanum. The sequence continues at coordinate 582,946,430 of NC_090922.1, read as the reverse complement.
AACTTACAGATGCCGATTTGATGGCAGCCGTACATTCTGACCTGACTCAAATCAGCAGCGTAAAAGCAAATACGTCACATATGGTATTGCATGACCGTCTAGAAACAATTACCTGTGATCAGAATGGCATACCTATTCCATTAGAGCCTGAGTATACGGCGCCATCTCAAATCACAGCTGGCAAACAAATTGAGTGTCTAATTGTTGATGTAGACCCGGATATCCAACAAAGTTTCCATCCTGCTAAAATGAATAACAACAATTTAGAAGTGGGCGAGGCAAACAGTAGCGAAATTGAAAGCACTCATGATCTCCCACGCGCCTCGTTAAATGCCACCACGAGAAATCTGCATCAGATACAATTCCATGCAACCCATGGAGGATCAGCACTACCTGGAGGGAAAGTAAGACGTTTTCATCCTATGCCAAATGGAAAGCGGCCTGAAAGAGCCTCAAATCAAATCTTTATTGCTCCACCAACGCTTGTAAAAGAAAACAGCACTATAAAAATGCAGGCTAAACAGGGCAACACACTTTATGAAAAAAACCTACATGGCTCGATGCTGCCCGATGCAGGCTCCCTGCAACAGCCGCCAACAAACTGTGCTCGGAGCTTAGATGGCAATATGCAAGTTAATGAAATACCACATCACCTGCATATCATTTCCGAGCAAGACCTCCATCAAAATGTAAAGTTACAAAACACAGCTGCTACAGCTTTGAGGGCACCCATGCCTGCATGTCGAGACAAAGATACTGTCTCTAACATACAAACCACAACAAGAAACACTGTCAAAAGAATAATGTCGGATCCAATCCTTGAAACAGGGAATCCATTCACAAGCACTCCCTTGGCATCTTCAAGGAAAAGTAAATCTAACAAGGACCTTGATTCTCTGCGAAAAGCTGATCCAACCCCTGAAATGAGAGTGCAAGCTAAGGACGTATCGTGCCTCTCAGCAAGTGGTGCCGAGACTATTGGACAAACGCCAGCAAAAGCTAGCATCTCGTCAGCCGCAGCAATGCAAATACATAACAATGTTTTAGCGGCATCCTCTTTAGCCATGATACCATTTATTAAACTTTATGAAGTCCTAAGCGAACGGTTACAGGACCAAGGTGCCATGCTGTCGAACCTAATTCAGAAAATGGAAGAAATTGAAAAATCCAACACAAACCGAAAGGCAAAAATACAAGCCGAGTTCGAACGTTCAACATCATGGCATCAAAGACAACATGACCAGGCCGTTCATAACAGCATGCAAATGGAGAAACTTGTAGATGGTCTCATTAATGCTCTAAATACAATGCAAAACTGTAAAAGTCATGTGACGCGCAAGGATGAAAGCCCAATTACCAGCACAAAGAACACCAAAACTTCAACCACGACATCGGATGAAATCTCCGTAAAACAATGTCAAGTCATAATGGAGATTGAGAGTGCGACATTACCAGAAGCTACTGGATGTCTCCAAATAGCCACCAACATAACAACGACAAATGAATTAAAGTCTCAGAACATCGGGCGGGACACTGCGACTGACCCTGGCAGGACAACTCAATCTGGTACCCATGGAAGCGAACCAATGGACAACAGAACAAAAGATGTTACCGTTGAACCGCACCAAAAATATCTACAAGTGAAAGTTGCCTTACCGGGATGTCATTTCTCTTCATTTGGCATCTTTTCTGGCTCTGCAAAAACAACTGCCACCACGTCTATTGTAGATGTAATCAAATTTCTTGATAAAAAAGAAAGTGGGAAAACAATTAAGGTAGCAAAAAAACTTCCAAAAGAGAATGCTCCTCTAAGAAAAAAGAATTCATAAGAAACTTATCAACTCCGCCACGTCCGAGTCTGTTTAAACGTAATAACAATCCAAACAAGAAGACTTCTGATTCTGCTGCAAACCCAGCTATTCCAGTGTCCTCGTCCAAAGGAATTCACAAACCATCCCCGAAACGAAGAAGAATCATCTCTGACTCTGAGACCAGCTACACAACAATCGAATCCACTTCAATCGATCTATGCGATCTGTCCACATATTCGATTGCCGAGGAACTGCCTGACGAATGCAGGTTACCGGGCACGAAAGAGTCCTCCGGACTGTCTTCAGTACAGGCTGTAAAACAACGCAAAGGCAGACAAGAAAAAACCGGGTCACAAGAAACGCACCCAAGTTTTGGAGGCTCTGTTAATTCCACTCAGGATCATACGGGGGACAAGCAGTTGAATCCGAAATTTACATCCAACCAACGAACTCAACGGGTTCACTTTAAAAGTAAAGTACACGAGACTACACACACGGAAATTTCAAGTGGATGTCGTAAATTACGTCTGCAAAATATACAATGCGATGATGCGGAGGTTAACCTCAACAGGTCAAATATCATGAAACTGTTCAAATGTGTGCCGTCGTTACGCACAATCGTTTCAGACGACATACGCATTGTTGAGTATGCGACCGAAAGAAACTCAGACCAGGTCCTATTACACATCAACTCTGCAAGCGTGCGTAGCACGCTCTTAAAGGCGGTTGATGAACTGCTATTCTTTGGGTTTGAAATTTCTCCGGAACCGGATCAAGTTGAGCCAATTCGAGTTCAAAGATCAAACATGGGGAAAAAACAACTATCTAACCCAATTGACTCGGACACATTAAGACAGTCAATGAGTATCTTCGTGTCCTCAAGTCCAGGTCAATTCTCAAAAAGGAAAAATACATCGAAAAAAAATAATCAAAATCAAACAAGGACACATCATTAGCCATGACTAGCTTCCAGGGGAAAGCCAATGGTACTTTTATCCTGGAACACACGTGGATATAAGCATTTATTCAATGATTTTGAGACACCACTTGAAAATATCTTCATCATTTGCTTGCAGGAAACATGGCTATGCACACCTCCTATTTGTGATGGATTCACTGTTTTATTAAATACAGCAGTTAAAAACACTAAAGGTCGCCCAAGCGCGGGCCTTATCACATTGGTAAGAATAACTCAATCTTGGTCATCTCCGATATCACTAAACCCAAATCCGTACGTACAAGGAATTATCATACATACCTTGGAAAAAAATACCACAAAGAAACTTCATTTACTAATTATAAACATCTATTGGAACCCATTAAAGATCAGCACAGATGGCATAATTTCGGCAATATCACTACTAATTGACGACGCAATGATAACCTATAACAACTTAACAGTTATCTGCTGTGGCGATATGAATTGCACGTGGTTCCAACAAAATCACTCGTCGAAACAGTACCAGAAACTCGAAAACGAGGCGCTCGATGAAAGAGCAAAAAGATGGCAAACCGCCATGAGTATCCGCGATCTTGTAATGTTAAATGGCAACGTTAAAGGAGACGTGCCTGCCAAACCAACCTGGTATCGAGATGCCTCACATAGCATTCTTGAGTATATTTGGCTCTCGAGGAACCAGGTGCCCAAGCTAGTGGATCTGCAAATAAAGCAAATGAACTATAGTGATCACAGCCTTCCTCAACTACGTATCAAGATGAATACGAACTTGCAAACACATTAATTCAAAACTTCACTAGAAACCAATTGTCGTGGAAATCGTCTACGACTAAAAAGCAATCAAATTCAACGAATCGGGGAGAAATTAATGATTGAGCCAGGAAATCAAAGACCTGATTATATTCCATTGTTAACAGATTTTACCATTCCTGGAAAAAATTCATCAAAGTCTGGTCAGACTCATCGCCACATATATTGTAAAGTATTACATGAAGCAAAAAAGGCTTTGCGGAAAGATCTGAGATTGATAAAGAAACAAAATTCCAAGTTGGACGCCCAAAAAGAACTAAAGACACGACGTATGCAGTATCGAAATTGCACAAAGTCACATGCAGCCATAATAGAGCAAGATCGTGCAGAGCATATGTTACAATTAATTATGACTAAAACACACGTGACATATGGAAAATCCTGAATATGGATCTCTCTAATTGCAACTCAATCCCAATAAACACCATAACAGGCGACGCTTGGAATAGGCACTTCTCTCTGGTGTTCAAAAAACCGGAATCTGAGATTCCAACACCAAAACGCTCTGCTGATACTCAATGGGATGCGCAGATGGACCATGAGGAAATCGTCTGTGCTATTAACGCTCTAAAGATCTCACGTGCTGCTGGACCCGACTTGATTTCAAATATCGATCTAAAATAACATCCAAACGAATGGGCAGACTTTATTGGTAAGCTATTCTTAAAAATCAGTCGGTCCAAAGAACTGCCTGAATCTTGGACATCGGCGATTGTGGTGCCAATTCACAAACGAGGCAGTTGGGACGATCCAAACAACTATCGCCCAATTGCCTTGCTAGACAGCATTGGAAAGATCTTTGGGTCGAATTTACGTATCAAACTCGCAAAATGGGCCGAGATGTCACAAATCAATGACATCCAGCAAACTGGTTTCACGAAAGGGACCGGAGTCGACGTAAATCTGCTCATTCTTACGATTCTAAAGCTGGAAACCTTAAATAAAAATGGCAAGATTCACCTAGCTTTCATCGATATGAAACAAGCTTTCGATGGGGTGAATCGAAGCTTATTATGGGAAAAATTGTCAAAATGGCTATGTCCGGCATCCATATTAGAGCCTATCATTGCTCTACATGAAAACACTTCAATCAAAGTCCGGCTAAACAACAGCGGATTGTTATCAAATGAAATAACTACCCACAAGGGTGTTAAGCAAGGTTGTCCCCTAGCTGCAGAATTATTCAAACTATTTCTAGCAGATCTGCCAATCTACCTGAACAAAGTCATATGCTTCTCACCAAAAATAAATCAAACAGCAATTAATTGTATAGTCTATGCGGATGACCTGGTTCTGATAGACAAAACCCAAATTGGCCTACAACGTCTCTTACTAGGCTTGAATTCCTATATGGGCATAAACCAATTGGAAATAAACTCACATAAAACCAAGATCATGTCCATTGGAAATATTAGAAGCAAAAAAGATAAAGGTTTCAGGTGGAAAATCGAAGAAACTAACTTAACATCTGTCAACTCAATAAAATACTTGGGGATACAATTTAACAACTCCGTCTGCGAACAACAATGGACCGCAGAACTAACATCCAAAATGTCGAAGTTAGCAATACAAGCTGTAAAAATCAACAAAAATTTTGGAAAATTTTCATTGGAACCCGTACTTAAATTCTACTTACAAAAAGTAACCCCAACAATAATCTTCGGGGCTGCGGCGGGTTGGAATATAAGCGTGCAAACTTGGCATGCCTTGGAAGGTCACTTTTGGCGGAAGTTCCTGCAGCTGCCACAGGCAACACCGCTATCTAGTCTGCGACAAGAACTAGCAATTAACTCCCTTCATATGAGAGTGGTCTGGAACTCAATCGCAATAATGCGAAAAATGACCCTCGATTCATCGGTATCGGCTTACAAAATCTTTGCCAAAAATGGCAGTTCAAAAAAAGGCGACCTTCTCAATCTATGGTTTCACAAATTGTCGGCTTTTCTTACAGCCGCACAAATAAGCAATCAAGAACTGCTCAATTGGCCACAGCTTGCAAAAAAGAAATTTGAAAACTGGGCATGGATCATAACCAATGAAGCAATATCAAAATTAAAATCAACTGAGGAAATGAGAGGCGTGCACAGGAAATTGAACGAACCAGCGCGATATTTATTGCACTGTCCTTCTCGTCATCACCGAACCCAATTCTTAAGGTTGCGAGTCAATGCTTTAAAAACGAAAGGAACTCTTTGGCAAAGAAAGGATAAATCTATAGACGATAATCTCTGTCGTTTTTGTAAACAGTCAATTGAAACAGTCAAACATCTGCTAATCGAATGCACTCAAACTGTCAGACAACGTTCACTACATCTAGGAAATTTTGCACCACAAGATGAAGATATGGAGCGATGGTGGAGGCGGATCATTTCAGGAAGTAACATAAGACTTGTATGTGTGACTGTGAATTATCTTGACTCAATTCTGAAAATGGACTCTCTTAACTAGAATTATCAGTAAGAGTCTGTTTTAGAAGACTGGTCGAACCTATTTCTTCGCTATGAAGTGATTTCTTCTGTTGAAACAAAAGTTTGTCTCTTGAATTCAAACTGAAGTTTTTCAATAAAAAAAAAAAAAAAAAAGGTCTTAATGAGGGTGACAGTGCTGTTACCTACAGGGTGGGCCCGCCATGAGGGGTATAACGCCATTGGCACCTGTGTAGTTGTCTACACGGGTTCTAATATCTTCTTTTTGATAAAAAAAAGAAACATACCTTTCCTGAGCAGCCCGACCGGGCAGCGCAGTGTTGCTGAAAACCTCAGTCCCTTTTCCATGTTGATTACTTTGACGTCATCAGCATGGAAAATGGACTGGGGGGACATCATTCAGTACAGCCCACATTCCGAGCCTCCTGAATGGCTAACCCCCCACCCACCCACCTAGGGTGCTAATGCTAGGTGATCAGCAAATAAATCATTGGATATGGCAGGAGACAATAAGCAGGTTTAGCTTAACCAAGTCGCATGCTACACTGTACAAAGATTACTAAAGCGGTAATCTCTGGGGTATATGCAAAAGACGTTTTCTTCTGTCATCAGCCCTGAAACTGAAATTTAACACTAGATAGGAAGTGGAGCCCGATGCTTTGATGGTTCACACTTGTGAAAGAGAGGGGTGTCAATGTTTTGCTGTGGCACTGGTTCTCTACTGGAGTCCTGGCCACTGTGACTGTGGTGATTCTGGGGCTCCACTGACATATGATTGGGCCTTCAGAGTCATGTAAAAGTGCCTGGCGTTCAGGATGCATTCATACATGGTTATCTTTGTGTGTCTAGTCTCGATCCAGTAACCCTTGCACTCCCTTAGACTCACCCAGAGCATAATGCAGGATATACCTTTTTCCATGTACAGTGCTCTGTGCTTGTCACTAGGCTTTCACTCTATAAGTGCTATGATGGCTCAGGGACCAACAGAACTCCAGAAGCCAAAGAATCATGTTCAAGTGGTTTATTTGCAATAGCCAACATTACAGGATCAGTTTCACTGGGGCCATGGTGTTGTTCTCACAACACAAACATATCAGCTTGTTAGTCCTTTCTTGGACCTGCCTTTCGCAGATCTTTGCTCTCTTCTCAAGGATTCCACCATGTTGGTGGGAAAAGACACTTGCAGTCTTTGGGATTTCTGGTGTCCCTGAACTTTTTTCGTAACTTATTTAGTCTTCCTTGCATTTCGCCATAGGTGCCAGGATGTCACAATAGTCCTTCTTGCCTTTTAAAACCCTGTCACCCCCATCCTCGTGCCTGGGCTCATCTGTATGCGGGTCAGGAGTCAGACAAGTAGCACTGCATTGGACCCTACGTTTCTTAGGCAAACTCCAGTGTAAGGCCTGTCATAGCTTCGCTGGACCTGCTCTTCTCCCATTATAAGATTCGTTCCAAGTCACTGACACTTGATCGCTCCACTCTCTTGTTTCTCTTTGTCTTACCCTAAAGTGGTCCTGTAAGGTGTCCGGTCAAAGGATCGAAAACAAAAGGATCTAATACAATAGTTGAGAGTCAAAAGGACCGAAAAAAAGGTCAAATACCTTTTTTAAAATATATATTTTTTTGGTTTCCGTTTAGGAAAAAAAAGTGGGTTTTATACCAAAAATAGGGGTTTGTGGGGGGTGCCCCCAAAAGAAAAAAAAGAAAAAAAAATGTGACCTTTTTTTCCAGTCCTATTGACTCTAAACTGTTGCATTTCGATCCATTTGATTCAATCCTTTCACCTATAACCGTCATGTACACCATGCGAAGGCCTTATCCAAGGCTTCCATCTCAAACTGGCTGTCTGGCTACCCTAACGTGAAACTACTTTTCACCTCATTCTCTCGTTTCTAGCTCACTCTCCACTCTCGCCCGTCCCCCTTGCCACTCAGCCATGCTCTGGTCTCCAGCTAACCTCTACCCTTCTTCTCTTTTATCAGCCACTGCTTTCAGCTGTTCCCCATTTCCGTTCATTTCCACTTCCACCCTCTTCGCCTCTCTGCTCTCATTTCCATCCCTGTTGTCTATTCCCCCTCCACTGCCTTTGCTTTCACTTGTCTCTCATTAGCCTCTGCTCTCACTTTTCCCTTATTTGCCTCCAGTTTCACTTCTCCCTCCTCCGCTCTCACTTCTCCATTCTCTACCTCCACTCTTGCTACTGCACCCTACATTTCTGCTCTCCCTTTTCCTGCATCTACTTTGCTTTGACTTCTGCCTCCTCCACCTATGCTCTCACTTCTTCCTCCACTGCTCCACTCACCTCTCCCTCAAGCTGTCTTCCTCACTGCACTGCCACACACTGCTCTCCACTACTCAAGCTGCATTCATGACCCCCACGCTGTTACCTGTTTCATTCCCTCTTTAATTTACTGCTTGTTGGCTTGGAGGACATCAATTGATTAAGAGATCACAGTGTATCATGCAAATGGAGCCTGAGATTTCACGCGGTGCGTCTGTATTACAACTTGTCCAGCTGCTATCAGCGGGCTGACGGACCACCTTGCACCTCTGCCAACCGCGTTTACTTTAGCTCTGTCATTTTGATTCCAGCTCATGGATTGCTCTGGGTATCGCTGCTTACTTGTGATCCCTTTTCTGTTGGTCATTGAAGTAATAAGAAAGGTTTCTGGCACTCACAAAGGCACACAAGGGTAATTGTTTGAGTCCTGCAACCGGCAACACGATTGATTGTTGCAAATTTGCATCTCTCAATAAGCCATTTCTCTTCAGAAGCACTGTTCGCTCCGTGGATGTTCTGCAAACATGTATGCATGGGTTGTTTGATCTTTGCACATTATTTTATTGGCTTGCCTATAATATGACACAACCTTAACTTGACAATATATAGTCAAAAAGGTAGAAAAAGAATTATCAACAGTTAAACCTCAATACAAATAATACAAATTAATTCTAAAGTTTATTAAGAAACATCATAACAAATTTCATAAGGAGAAAACCAATACAAATAGTTCATAAAAAACTCTTTAAAAAGTATACACAATTATCCAATAGTATAGGTGACAGAAATTCTTCAAACATGTTTCTGTCCTCTAAGTTGGTACGGCCATTCGTCAGGAGATGTCACTTTGGCTAGAGTTATAGTAAAAACATACACTCTTCTTTCGCTGAAGTCTTGTTCACTATCTGATAGGTATAACTGTTGATAACACATATAACAAACAGAAGGGCAAGCTATGATTGCTCCTATTCCTTGGGACAAACTTAAATTACCATGGTAAGATAAGGTAAGAAATGTACCTGGTCCAGCAAATGGAAATAGTCCTTGACGGTTCAATGTCCTAAATATGACTGGTAGCTTTATACAAGAAGGGAATCTTAATTCCGTCTGTAGACAACCTATTGATTGATTAAAAAGGAGGACTATAAGGTAAGGCACAGAAAATGTCCACAAAGAGTGCTCTCTCATCTCTCCAAACGTTCTTAATCTTACCTCTACTTCAGTGGTTCCTTATGTGTAGAGGGGTAAGAATTTGTAGCTTTCGCTATCCTCTTAGGATCAAGCGATGCAGATTAGTCCTAAACTGTAGGTATATATTGCCAGCGCAAAATCATAGTTCAACTTATGTCTCATTAGAGTGAAAATGCTTACCTAGAAAGGGTAAGTTTGGTTTATAACCACGCTATAACAGGAGTGCTCACGGAGTGTGGTAAGGTCCACTAACTCGATACGAAGCGAGTATGAAACAACGATGTTGTCATCCAATCTGTTTCCCATAGCAGGAATCTGCGGGGTAAAGTTTAGATCCACCCATTAATCAGTAGTCCACCGGTGCAGTGGAAAAATAAGCACAGTAGCTCTATATCTATGATTTAATCAACACTCAGGGCTCCTTCTGCAGGCGTAAAAATGACAGATCAGCGCGGCCCAATCCACGCGACATCATGAAGGTATTGGGGGGCCAGCTATGGCATACGATCCTCTCTTGTAAAATGACAAATGCCGGACTTGGCAGTTCGGAAAAGAAAGCACCAGAAAAGCCTGAGCTCCATCTTGGAAGTATAGAAATAGTCCTTTATATGTTTTTACAGAAGATTCTTACCATGGAAAACTGATCTGGGTGACTTTTCAAATGGGGAGTGGAAATCTCTCCCTTAGGTTCTAGTCCCTTCAGGTTGCTCTAGACAACCGGTTGTTCACTAGTCTTAATATTAAAACAATTGCGGCTTAGATCAGATTGCCTTGAGCATCACGCTGATTCATACAAAAATAACTGCAATATGCCTAAAATGATGTGGTTATACCTAGTACTACTACACCGTAAAAAAAAGAAATGTATATCAGTCACCACGAGTACTGGCGTGATACTTTAACACCTCATAAAGGTCAATGGAAAACTAACCTTTAGGTCTCTAAATGTTAAAGAGAGTGGCCAGAATAGTAGTCTGCTTTCAATAAGTTCTCGTGACTATGGTAGGATCCCTGTTCAAGAGGAGGGGACAAAAACTGGAGCCCCATAGTTGGGCATATTCTGCTAGAGTAACTCGTCCGATCACAGATCCCTGTATTGGCAGAATCATCAAATCTTATGCCATTAAATGGCTTCATTCAGACCCCTTTGGTCGCTTTGTGTTAGAAAAATGTACCTTTGTTCTTTTTCTAGCAGAGTTTTATTCTTCATGTTGTGATTAGGGCCTTGGATTGTCATCAGGACTGTCCACCTGAAGTCCTTGTGCCCATGATTTTTCTCCCCAAAATGCTTCTCCATGGGTGCAAGCAGTATTTTGTTCTTGATACAGCTCGTATGCTCAATGCTGTGTGTTTGATCTTCCTATTGGTCATACCTATATATCTAAGTTGACATGGACAAGTGATCATGTAAACAGTATATTCAGAGTTACAGTTCGAAAGCTGTTTTTGTTGCCACGGTTTGTCAAGCCCAATATCTACTTCTCTGGATTTTGAGGTCATTTCACACACTGTGCAGTGACTTATGGCTCATAAGTAGACGTTTAAAGGATACAGCTGGGACCAGGAGTGGTCTGGGAAGCCTTGGTAATCCTCTGTAAATTCCTTCCAGGCCTGCATTATGGAGCGTGTGGCAGTCGCTGTTCTCCAGCAGCCCCAGTTCCATCCAATGGCCTCCAACATGGGATTTGGGCACAGTTCTTATACATACATAGAGCCCCAAGGCTCTGCAAAGCCTCTGCTGCTAATCTAGGATCTGCAGATTGTGTTCAACTGGTGTTGGGTTTCCGAGTCCCCTTTTATGATGCGGTTTTTCAGGTCTTCGTCACTGTTGGGCATTCAAAGGTTATCCTCTGGAATTTTTGGTGCTTCGATTAATGTTTACAACCAAGTCTGATAATGTGTCTGAAGATGGCCTCTGGTAAATTGCCAGGAGTTCTGCATTTAGTTCCTTTTAGCTGTTTTCTCAATAGCGTTTCCCATTGCAGAGGTTATTAGTCTGGGTATCTTCTTTCCCTGAAGACTTTTGAAGGATAAAGCTGAGACCAGGAGTGGACTTGGAAGCCTTGGTGATCCTCTGTACATTCTCTTGGGGGCCTGCATTCTGGCAGTCGCTGTCCCCTGGACTACCCCAGTTCCATCCACCAGCATGGGACTTCGTAACAATCCCCATACATACAGAGAATTATGCCAAAGTTGCCCTTAAGCTCCGCGAAGCACGTGCTGCTAGCCTAGGATACGAAGATTGTGTCAAACTGGTATTGGGTTTCTGAGTCCCCTTTTATATTCTGGCTTTTGAGGTCTACATCTCTAGGGGTCATTTAAATGTTATCCTCTGTGGTTTACACGAGGCATGTCCATTAGAGATGGAATACACCCCAACCCCACGTATTGAAACCGAAAAACAAACACATATGGCCAGCAACCAATTTCTTTTGCTCATACATTCACACATGGAAAACACACACAATACACTCACACACGTGCCTAAACAGAAGCGCAAATCACAAACACCAAAGGATTATAGACATTTGATAATTCGGGTCTACACACTACATGCGGATTGCATACACACCCAGAAGTGTGTGAAAAAAGAAACTTAAAAGTATGAAAAGAAAAAAGAACAGAAGTGGAAAACACAAACATCATACAATTACAGATACGTCACAATTCTGGCATGACCAGACAATGTGAGAAAAACACACACATTTAGATACATAAAATAATCAATAATGAAAAACAAACCAGGGGCCTTAATGGACAGCTTACAAATTGGGAATGCACACAACACGCAAAAATCACACGCATACATACACGTGGAAAACAAATGAAACAGGGATGTACATATACGACCACCGATCAATTGTACCAGATGAACGAACGCAACACAAAATTCAGCCATGTGAACAATGCATGGAAAACACATACACATGTAAGAAAACAGAGCACACATACTAAGTGGACCCTTTAAACCCTATTCGGGAAACCTATATAGAATTTGCTGAAAACAAAATACATTTTACTGTGATAAAAAAAATTGACATATAGTCAGTTCTACAAACGTTACAAACTATCAGTCCAAATTAACTATTTCCAGAATGTAAACACACCCTTAGTCGCGCGACACCACACCAATTATCAGTTTAATTGAATGGTGTATTTTATAGACCAAAATAAAATCCTGCTTTCAGGGCAAATATCTCACAATGTTCTGCTGCAATTTCCAATCTTTGTTTGCATGCACCTTCTCTAATCCATTGTGCTGTGCACGCGGGGGGTCGCGTCGGTGCCCCTCCTCGTCGCGGTATAATAATGACTTTACTGCTCCAAGTCGTCTCAAAAGGTTCAAACAGAAGGTTATTTAAATCAGATATTACAACTGCAGTTCACCCGTCCTTCTCCCTCTCCTTTCTCCCGAAACTGACCTCTCACCGAACAACCCTCCAAACATGTCATTACATTCTAGCTTCCAAACACTCTGTGTTCCACACTCTCAACCTTTATGGAAGCATCACATACAACACACCTCTACTTTGCTGGAAATTGATGCATGTAACAAACATTTCGAAAATTGGATCAGGACATTTTGATCTATTTACTTTTCAAAATTAATCTGTAATTCGGGTTTGCACAGGAGAGCCGGAATACACACAAACACATACTGCAGTGGAAAAATATACCGGTAGAAAATGCTTTTATACAGGCATGCACACGACAATGGATAACACACATGACAGAACAGAGACAAACGGGGAAAACACACACACTATGCCATAATAGATTTCTGGCAATTTGGGCATGCGCACAATAACAGAAAACAGACACAGATGTGTCAAAACAGAAGACGAAAATGCAATGCAAAACAGAATTGAAGCAGAAAACACACACACACATACCATGCCATTACAGACATCTCACCATTTGGGCATGCACAGAAAATGCAAAAAAAAGCAAACAAATGATGTGCAGAAGTGTAAACTAGAACAATGAAATGGAACCAAAAATACCAAATGCCAGGACATCATGGATATCCCATAGTTAGGGTATACACACATAATACACAGGCATGCTGAAACAGAAGTAGAAAATATGAATACGCACAATATGTCATGAGCACATCTCACAAATAGAAATGAGCACATGAGCATAGCATGTGAACAATGACTTTACATTCACTCTCTCCTTCTCTCACACAAACAAACCCGTGTGCTAAAAATGTGTGCACATACACATCCATGAACCTGTCTTACCAGAGGGACAAAATATACAAGTTTGCCATGCGCATAACACTTGGAAAATGCATAAACGCAATTGAAAACCAAACAAACACACAATTTTGCCATGAGCGTAATAATTAGAAAACACATACAGATGCACAAAAACTGAACAGAGATGTAGAAACAGACATTTTTCACCATGTTCTAGAAACATACAGGTGAGTATTTTGGGTTGTTTATACTGTGCCAGCTCATCACCATAGTAGTCTCAAAGGGCGTAAACCTTGTCCAAGTGAAGGTGCAGTAACTCTTGCCCAGGGACAGCAGGGCCCTGCTCTGCTTAGGGTGCATTGGCCGTAAAATGGTGTGAGATAATAAGAGAGATGCGTTGCAGTAAGATCTGGTGCAGAGCATGAGAAGATGTGTGAGCGACTGATAGGTAGGTGGAGGTTGCTACATTTTTAATGTAAAGCCTTGGTGTGTGAGGGGCTCAAGATGTGCTTGGGCTATCCTGAATATATTCTTGGCATGGTTGACCAGGGTCATCCAAATGGATGGGACGTGTCTTTTAAAAGTAAAAAGTCTAATAGGCAGTTATAAAGGGAAAGCAAGGAAGGATGAGATAAAGTCGGGAAAAGTGGGCCCTCCTATGTCATGAACCCATTGCAAAAGTAGAAAAAGAATGACTACCACACATACACCACATACAAACCATACATTTCAGAACCAGCCAAAACACACCCAAGATTGGGAGGCATTGAATAAAGCACTTAAAGATAGACAGAGTTCAGCCATAACACATATATAAGTGTGTGTGTGTGTGTGTGTGTGTATATATATATATACATATTAAGCTACTAATTAGTACTGCAATGTAGGACAAGAGCAAACAACCTTACTAAACTTTGTGAAGTGTTCATGAAAATCAGATAAAAGGATTAATGTGCCTAGGTATTCAATTGCAAGGCAATTTCATTTCTTTAAACTGCTTAGGTAGATTATGTATTATATTTATAGAGCTAAAACCTAGTTGGGCTCCCAATTAACCCATTTAGTTGGTTACCTATGCTTGACTGTTTAGTTTCAGTGAGGTAAATTATGCACTTATTAATAGTACTTGAGCTAAACCAAAATCCATAACATTTCCCAAATGATATTTAACAGCAAATCCTGAAATTATATTCCACAAATAAAACAGGCAAACACCTGTATATGCTACCTGATGCCCTAGCTCAAACTGGACAATGACCTTTCTTATATAGTATTCTTATGGGCATTCACAAAAGCTTCACTGCCAAAGCAGAAGGAAGGGAGGACAGCAGGCATCCTGCCGCTTGCTCTACATTACTGGAAGCCTTGTATCAGAAAGCATCTTAATGATAGTTTTTGGGGAACCTAATTTCTCTGCATTTGCCTAAAAAGCAGTGCAATCAGTGGGAAACCTCAGTCATATAATTACTATTTTTCTTTTGGACATGAGTATGGGTGACTATACATAAAACCATACATGAGATATGGGGCATATTCAAATTCAAACAGTTTTCAGTTTTGAGAAAAAAAGGAGCTTTAATTTCCCTACCCTCGTTATGAAGAATCCAGTTGAATCGAAACCTTAAACTACTACAATATTCTCATTAACATTCCAGGATTTCTGATTTATGGAATGGCTCTTCACATACAAAAAGTGAAAGAAATTAAGGGTTAATTAACCTGGTACCAACCAGATCAATACTTAGCTTTACCAAATACAAAATAGGGATTATTCATTTTGAGCTTTGAAAGCACCATGCAAGTATTTTCCTGCTCTCCTGTTATGATGTAAAGGATGCTTCAAACCCCCCTTGCTTGGAACTGACCACAGCTTACATTATGATAACATAACCATTTCCAGAGATGTAGAATAGTCAGAGGCACTAGGACATTTCACACTTCAAAAAATAAGTGATTTTTGTTACAGGGCGTTAAAGTTGCTACCTATAGAAAGTAAGGTCGGCAAATGTTGGAAATGGCAACAGTTAATTAACTATTTCCAGAATATAGACTAAGTCCATACAGCTACAAATCACACCTTACCTAAGCATTAAGGGGGTAATTCATAGAATTCAGCGCACAAGTGGCGCATGCGGCTGGCGCACAGTGTGCGCGTGCGAATCCCTGCGCCAGCCGCGTGCGCAAAAATCCATTTCCGCGCACAGCGTATTCATGGATTCCAGCCACCAAAACCAGCCGTGGCGCACAGTGGCGCAGCGACCCTGCAGCAGCGCCAGTTACGCCCCCAAAAACGCCTCTCGCGCAGGGAAAAGCCATCAATATGCCCAATCCAGCGCAAAGGGCTGCGCTAACCCTGTACCAGCACAGCAAGCGGGCTACGTGTATCACTGGGGTGCGCGGGAAGTACCTCACGCGATTGGCCCCGTGCGAGCAGGGTATGTGTATTTCAGGGGTGCGCGGGAAGTTCCACACGCGATTTCATCATGGTACGTGTATTTCAGGGGTGCGCGGGAATTTCCACACGCGATTGGGCCCATCCGAGCAGGGTACGCGTATCTCAGGGGTGCGCGGGAAGTTCCACACGCGATTCCATCAGGGTACGTGTATTTCAGGGTGCGCGTGAAGTTCCACACGCGATTCCATCAGGGTACGTGTATTTCGGGGTGCGCGTGAAGTAACACACGCGATATCAGCAGGGTACGTGTATTTCAGGGTGCAGGGGAAGTTACACACACGATTCCAGCAGGGTACGTGTATTTCAGGGGTGCGTGGGAATTTCCACACGCGATTGGGCCCGTGCGAGCAGGGTACGCGTATCTCAGGGGTGCGCGGGAAGTTCCACACGCGATTCCATCAGGGTACGTGTATTTCGGGGTGCGCGTGAAGTTCCACACAAGATATCAGCAGGGTACGTGTATTTCAGGGTGCAGGGGAAGTTTCACACGCGAAATCAGCAGGGTACGTGTATTCCAGGGGTGCGCGGGAAGTTCCACACGCGATTCCATCAGGGTACGTGTATTTCAGGGTGCAGGGGAAGTTAGACACGTGATTTCAGCAGGGTACGTGTATTTCAGGGGTGCGCGTGAAGTTACACACGAGATATCAGCAGGGTACGTGTATTTCAGGGTGCAGGGGAAGTTACACACATGAAATCAGCAGGGTACGTGTATTCCAGGGGTGCGCGGGAAGTTCCACACGCAAGTCCATCAGGGTACGTGTATTTCAGGGTGCGGGGGAAGTTCGACACGTGATTCCATCAGGGTACGTATATTACAGGGGTGCGCGGGGAGCACGTGAATTGCACATGTGGGCCCTCCCAGGTGTTCCCTCTACACCCTCCACGGCCCCTGCAGGTGGCTCACACCACAGGGGCCTACCCTGCACATGTCCTGCAGGCACCCCATCCACCATGGCCATGCCCCCCAGCCAACCCACATGTCAACTTGCACTACTGCCCACCAACGCATGTCCCCCTGCACCCCCAGCCACCAAGGGCACCCTCCACAGGCCCCCACCCATGTCTCCCACCACCCCCACCCCCCAGCCACCAGGGACAGCCTCCACCAGGCCCCCACCCATGTCTCCCAGCACCCCCACCCCCCAGCAGTGTGTGGCACCTGCCAGCAGGCCCCACCCATGTGCAACTCATGTACCCCTGCACCCCCACCCCCCAGCACTGTGGGGCACCTGCCAGCAGGCCCCCACCCATGTCCAACTCATGTTCCCCACCACCCCCACCCCCCAGCACTGTGGGGCACCTGCCAGCAGGCCCCCACCCATGTCCAACTCATGTTCCCCACCACCCCCACCCCCCAGCACTGTGGGGCACCTGCCAGCAGGCCCCACCCATGTCTCCCACCACCCCCACCCCCCAGCCACCAGGGGCACCAACCACCAGGCCCCCACCCATGTCTCCCACCACCCCCACCCCCCCCAGTCACCAGGGGCAGCCTCCACCAGGCCCTCACCCATGTCTCCCAGCACCCCCTACCCCCAGCCACCAGGGGCAGCCTCCACCAGGCCCCCACCCATGTCTCCCAGCACCCACACCCCCCAGCAGTGCAGGGGCACCCACCACCAGGCCCCCACCCATGTCTCCCAGCACCCCCACCCCCCAGCCACCAGGGGCACCAACCACCAGGCCCCCACACATGTCTCCCACCACCCCCACCCCCCCAGTCACCAGGGGCAGCCTCCACCAGGCTCCCACCCATGTCTCCCAGCACCCCCACCCCCCAGCCACCAGGGGCAGCCTCCACCAGGCCCCCACCCATGTCTCCCACCACCCCCACCCCCCAGCACTGTGGGGCACCTGCCAGCAGGCCCCCACCCATGTCCAACTCATGTTCCCCACCACCCCCACCCCCCCAGCACTGTGGGGCACCTGCCAGCAGGCCCCCACCCATGTCCAACTCATGTTCCCCACCACCCCCACCCCCCAGCACTGTGGGGCACCTGCCAGCAGGCCCCCACCCATGTCCAACTCATGTTCCCCACCACCCCCACCCCCCAGCACTGTGGGGCACCTGCCAGCAGGCCCCCACCCATGTCCAACTCATGGTCCCCACCACCCCCACCCCCCAGCACTGTGGGGCACCTGCCAGCAGGCCCCCACTCATGTCCAACTCATGTACCCCTGCACCCCCACCCCCCAGCACTGTGGGGCACCCTCCACCAGGCCCCCACTCATGTCCCCTATCACCCACACCCCCAGCAGTGCAGGGGCAGCCCCCACCAGGCCCCCACTCATGTCTCCCACCACCCCCACCCCCCCAGCAGTGTGGGACAGCCCCCACCAGGCCCCCACTCATGTCTCCCATAACCCCCACCCACCAGCCACCATGGGCAGCCTCCACCAGGCCCCCACTCATGTCTCCCACCACCCCCACCCCCGAGAAGTGTGGGGCACCCTCCACCAGGCCCCCACCCATGTCTCCCACCACCCCCACCCCCCAGCCACCATGACCAGCCCCCACCAGGCCCCCACTCATGTCCCCTATCACCCCCACCCCCCAGCCACCATGGGCAGCCTCCACCAGGTCCTCACAATCCCCAATCATGTGCGTTATGGTCAGCCTCCACAGCCAAAAAGCCCTACCAAGTAACCCATTCACCCACATGGAAATGGAAATTACATGTTACACCCCCAATGTTCATTAAGCAAATGAACCCATGTCCGTCACATACAATGGTTGCAATTGAATGGGAAAACACCCAACATGACATGCATGAAACCAATGAGATGATACCACACAGTGAAGTATGAAAACAAAATTGTATTAAAAAAAGAATGCAAATGAAATGAAACAAACTACAATGGCAATGAAAAAAAAGATAAGCTGCATGTCCGTCTAAAAAAATAAAAACACCAAATCCTAATCCAAAAAAATGTTGTCCAAAGTCAAATTAAAAATAAAATCAATCCAATGAAGAACTATGTACAAAACATCCAAGGGTCCATGAGCCCAACTGAACAAAGGAAACCTACAAAAAACCCTAACTAAAATGCAACTATATACAAAAAGTGGAGCAGTGTCCGTCGACTCCAAATCATAAGAAGAAACAAAGGAAACCTAAAACTAAAGAACTATATACAAAGGCGGCGGGCAAGTCCAGCGGCTCACTCCGTGGTGTTCCGGGCCAGGGCATCATCGAACTCCTGTTCGATGTCCCGGAGGCGCTCTTGTTCCATGGCCCCGAGGGTCCGCAGGGACGACGCCGTCTCCTCCTCCAACCCCCTGCGGATTGCCTCGAGGCACTCGGCCCGCCTCAGGGCCCTCCGCATGGAGTTCTCCGCCCTGACCATTGTGAGCCGCGTCTCTTCCGCCCGCCGCCGCTCCGCACCTATCTGCTGGCCCAACCGCTGCCACACAGAAGACACACCCCGTCCTGGGACAACCTGCCCTCCGGCCGATGCCTGCCCCTCCGATGTTGAAGGCCCCGAGCCTTCATGGCTCCCACCACGTTGCTGCTGCTGCTGTGCCTCTGCACGTGCACTGCCTCCTGCTGCCTGCACATCCTCCGCCGCCTGGGGTGCAGTTGTTGATGTGGCCATCCCTGCTGGACGTCCGACTCCCGACTGTGGCAGGGATGCCTCCTCCACCAGCCTGGCCGCACCGTCAGAGGCAGCTCCACAGTGCACCCAGGTGACTGATGGGTGGGAAGATGGCACAGAGGACGACTGGCGCGTAGGGGGTCCAGTTGAGGAGGGGGTCGGAGCAAGCCCCATCAGACGGAGGAATCCGGCCTGGGTGACCTGTCCCAGCAGGCTGACGTGGTCAACGAGCCATTCCAGATGACGTGCAGTCTCTCCATGAAAAGACTGCAGGTCACCTCGCATGGCCTGTTGACGCAACGCCACACCAGCCAGGACAGGCTCAACCCGGACCTGGATAGCCACGTCCGCAGGCAGAGGAAGGCCAGTTGACGTGAGCTCATCCCATGCTGGAACACGGGTCTGGACGTAGGCATCCCTGCTGGTGCAAGATGATGCAGGGACAGGATCGGGGACAGGATTGCACACAGGCACCTCCGCGGCGGCCTGTGATGCCTCCTGTCCCTGGTCCTGCACTGCACGACTAGCACCAGTGGGATCCCCACCGCCAGACCCCGTCTCTGGTGCTTGCACGGCCTCCTCCTCCACCAAACCCCCCACCAACCTGGATGACTCTGTGCCATCTTCCCCTGTTGGGCCCTGTGGGGTCCCAGCTGCCCCTTCTGCTGCCGAGGAGTCCAACTCCAACCTCCGCCTCTTGGACCTCCCCCCGGCAGCTGCGGCCTGGGACGCGGCACCAGACTCCTCACTCCCCGACGAGATGACAACACGGGAGGGGAGCCGGGCCTTGCGTCTCCGGCTGGCGGTGGGATCCCCGCCGCTGTGCTCCACAGCACCTTCTCCGCCCTCTTCATCAGTTGACGCTGCAGACAGGGAGAAACAAAACACAGGCATCAGGGCACTGTACAATGGACACATACACACATGACAGTTGCACATGAGTGGCATTGGCAAACCTCAGACATGTCATCACAATCCCCAACACACATGTCATTACAACTCGCACACATGAGCCATACCACAGCCATATCGCAACTGCCACCACCATCCATACACATACAACAGCATGAGCAGCCAAAGGTGAGCCAGACATCACATGCAACACAGGAAGTGCACCACACATGTACACACACCACCACACTTGCATGCATGTGTACACCTCTGCCAAGTGTCGCACTGTTCAGACTGGCATCCATGTCACATCTGCCAATCAGGCTTCCACATACCGCTGTCACATACATCCATGTAGCATCACTGTTGCACCCTTGTCAAATACACACACATGCACATGTACACAGTGCTGATACATGCAGCCGAAAACAACATACATGCGTGACATCACGGACATGTCTACTTACATACACATTCATCCAAACATGTGTGCCCACACAACTGCATTTGGCATGCAAGCCTACACACACAAGCACCATCCATGTCTCACACATTACAGCCCTCGCATGTGTCAGCCCCACGGCCCTGTACACCCCCACCCATACTCGACCCCATACAAACAGATGTGCAACCTGCACACTACTGAATAATCACCACACGCACTGCTCACAATCAGGATGCATGTACACTCACCGCTCGACTCCAGACGGGTTTGCTTCTCTAGGACCTGGACGTGGAGCGCTGGGGATATGCGTTCCAGGACCCTCATCTGTTCTTCCGACAAGTGGCCCCGGCGCCTCTTGGCATCCGCTGCCTTCAAGAGGCGCCGGGCCTTGTTCAGGGTCCTGGACCTGAAGTCCTCCCAGAGCTTCCTGACATGTTGTAAGTCGCGGACTGCCACCCCCTCCGCGTGGATGGCAGTCACGATGTCAGTCCAGATCCGAGTCCGTCCTTCCTTGTCGGCGCGGGAACTTCCGAAGAGGGCATCATACTGCCCCAGGACTTGCTCCCACCAGGACACCAACTTCGGTGGCACTGAAGCTGGTGCCCCTCTGCCTCTCTGGCCGGGGGTTGTCAGTGGTCACAGATGGTGTTTGCCCCGACATGACAACCCCAGAGGCAGGAGTGGGTGGGCAACTGGGTCCTGGGGCTGGGCTGTGGAGCGATGGAATCCCAATCGGGAGTCTTCGGTTCCAGCAGGGGTGGTCACAGCAACAGCACCCCTGGCTGATGTGCAGGCAGCAAATGGCAGTGCACGTTGGCAGCAGGCAGTCAGGCAGCAGCAGATGGCAGGTGGGAGCGTGCTCAGGGCTCTGGGGGGCAGTAGTTCAGCCTTCTGGGCAGGAGCGTGGTCTTCCATGTGCTTACGCGTGGCCAGCTTGATACGGAGTGATTTGGCACGTGAAAAATCTGCACGTCAGCGTGTAATTCGAGGAAAGGCCCTTAGCGCGTAAGTGCGTCTGCACGCATACGCATTTTCATTGGACAGAAGGCCCCTCAAGCGCAAGCGCCCCTGTGACGTGACGCGTACAGACGTGCAGGGGCATTTCAGCACGCGTGAAAAACTGCACGTCCGCGTGTAATACGAGGAAAGGGCCCATGCGCGTAAGCGCGCGTGGAAAACTGCACGTCCGCGTGTAATACAAGGAAAGGGCCATGCGCGTAAGCGCGCGTGGAAACTGCACGTCCGCCTGTAATACGTGGAAAGGGCCATGCGCGTAAGTGCGCGTGGAAACTGCACGTCCGCGTGTAATACGAGGAAAGGGCCCATGCGCGTAAGTGACGTGACGCGCGCGTGTGTTTCCCTCAGCACGGGTTAAAGGTGAGCGGGCCCAGCAGTTCGCTGTACGTGCCTTTCGTGGAGACCGATGTGTGTTGCTGCTTCCTGTTGTTTCGCGCGCCATCACAACTTCACAGCTATCAAGGACGTATCTCTTCTTTTGGCGGGGGTATTGGCTACGCGTGTTTTTCTGCATCGCGCTAGTCAGACGGTGAGTCGCACACGCTCTTTTTCCCACTGCGGGTGCCCCTGTGTATCGCACCCATTTTCGATGTCATAGTAGCCTGCGTGTCCCACGCGTACGCGTTATTCGTGTTACTGGGTGCCACCGCGTACTGCGGGAGGTTGAATCCACGCACGTAGGCTGCAGGGTTGCGTGCACGGTTTTACTGCAGTTTTGGGGTGTCTGAGCGTTGCGTGACCCGTCACCACATCACCGGGGTCACATACAGCCTTGCAGGTGCAGGGGGGCTGTTAACATCTTGCTTCCCACCCCTTCACCCCAATTGCCCAGGTCAATTGAGGTGTACACCTCCCATTGGCACCACTCCATCTGTGCCAGCACTACTACATCTGTGCCATGGTTGGGAGGCCACCAAAGGTGAGGGGCGCCTCAGCTGGGCGTACTCCTCGTGGCAGGCGTGGTCGGGGACGTGGCCGTGGTGACCAGGGTGTAGGGGGACTCCAGGGTGTCCAGGGCAGCCACAGAGGGGGAAGAGGCAGGGGTGCGCCACTTGAGCACAATGTTGTGCCATGTGTCGGTGCAGCCATGCCACCACCCCCTGTGGTTCCGGGGGATTCAGCTCCTGCATCTGGCACTGGCACCCATATGACCCGGCAGTCCGTTCCATCGACTGCCACGGGCCCAAGGGTAGTGGTAGCTGCAGGTGCAGCTGTGGACACCGCCACCCAGGCTCAGGGTCTGCCAGCGCAGGCTGCGTTGGCACTTGAAGAGCCCTTGGTAGATCTCCAACAGGCCAGGGGGGAAACCATAGGGGCAGGCCGGGCTGCTCAGACCAAGACACGTGTCCCTGGGGCAGTCATGTCATCTGCTGCCCCGAACAGCCGGGTGTTGGCAAGTGCAGGGGCAGATGCAGCCAACAGCACCCCGGTTGTGAGTCTGCCAACCAGGACAGTTGCGACCAACGACCCTGCCACAGCTGATGTTGCTGCGCAGGGTCCATTAGTGGGCACCCAGCTGCCACTGACACAAGTCAGGCCTTTGGTCATCCCTCCACCTGCCACTCCCTTGGCTCAATCCACCGAACCCACTGGCCATACTGGTCAGGGCGGCATTAGCCAGCCAGGGTCTGCGCCACAGTCCAAGAGGAGGAAGGTTGCACCTGCAGCACAGGCTGGGACCCCACACACAGCCACGACCTCCTGCACGTCGAGGAAGAAGCCTTTCTGTAAGCAGGAACTGGACTTCCTCATGGACTACGTGCGGGGCCACAGCCGTGACATGCTAGTGGGTGCCAATAGTCAGACCACGGCTGCCCAACGTGACACCCACTGGAAGCATGTTGCGGAACATGTCAGTTCATTCGGCCATGAGGTGCGCACGGCGCAGGAGTGCAAAAAGCGTTGGAATGACATCAAGCGCAGCACTAAGGCCAAGCGTGCCTCAAATTACAACTTGACTCTGGTGACTGGCGGCGGGCCTGCACCAGAGGAGGAAGAACTCACTCCGCATGAGGCTCTCGTTGCGGAGTTCATACCACCTGAATTGGTCGAAGGAGTGGGAGAGAAGCTGGACTTTGATGCCCAGTCCAGTGAGTGTTGATGCGTGTTTGTTGAGGACGTGTGTGTTTCACTTGTGGGATGTGTTGTGCATGATTGCTGCTACATGTGACGTGTACATGGTTCTGATGTGTAAGTAATGCAATGCTACCGTCATGCATGTCTCGTCTGCCTGCATGCGGGACTCCATGTAGGCATGCTCCCTTGGCCCTCCTGCCACTCTGCACCCCAGTTCCACCTTTGCACTGGTCTGCTTCAATCTTGCCAATGTGTACTTTCTTGTTCATGTGTCCTGTGTAGATGCTAACTTCCAGCGTAGAATCTGCCAGACATGTGCCGTGTGGTACAGCCTTAGTACTCGATGCAGGGTATCTCACTTGTACTGTGCATGGGTCAGATGTCCCGCAGGGACATGAGTGCCCATTCATGCTCCATGTGCATTGCATGCATGCCCCTATGTGTCCTTTACTGGATGATCACTGTAATATAAGTCCTTGGTTACATACATTGCCTGCCATCTCATCAGCCTTCCCATGTCAACTGTGGCTCAGTCCTGCGTTGCACACATGTTTAGGCTCTGACAATCTGTGTGGCTCACAGGCCTCAGCCTGTTCAATGGCCAATGACTCTGTCCAACTCTTGTTGTGTCTTCTTCACACGTGGGTGGCCTCCGGAGTTTCCATCATGTGTCCTGCCCACTCACCCAGCATCATTTGCAGTGTTGTAATTTGAATCACATTAAGCTGTTGATGCCAGTCAACACTGCCTGTCAATACACAGGTGTATGGTCAGCCTTTTGATACCATGCTAGGCATCCCTGCTTTGGTACTGGGGTAGAGGGGTGCTTGGCTTCTAGACATGGTACACATTGAGTGCACAATGCACGTGATGTCTGAATTTGACATTGCACTGCCTTCACATTTCCTGGCACACACCATGTAGTGCTTGTACATGTAGGCAGTGAGTGGTGTACACATTTTCTGCACTGCATAGACCCACTTCCATGGAAACTGCCACCTTTCAACAGGTCTGATCTCAGAAGCTATTCAAAGTAGACCCAGCATGCATGCCAGGTCATATGTTGTGTGTCACATGTCTGCCGGATGCCTTTGCTGTCGGTGTGTGTGTGTGTTGTGTGCTTCTGACATGTGTATTGACCTTTTTCTCTCTATTTTTCAGGTGATGATGCAATGGAGGCAGAGGATGGTGTTGTCATGCCAGACACAGGGTTGGTAACACCACATCAACCCGGCACTAGTGGGGGTCGTGGGGTGGTAGGCCACGAAAACCCCCAAGTGCTGCAGTCCATCTTGTCTCTGGCTGCCTATGAGTCCAGCCTTGATGACGACTCTGACGTCCATGTTGAGTTGGATGACCATCAAGTCCATGTGTCAGGGGTGAGTGATTCTGATGTGGACACTCCTCTGTCTGCGACACCTGCACTGAGGGATCAGACAGTCTTGGTTCCTCCGCCCGTGGTGGATCGGGACGCAGGGTCACCCTCCACACCAGTCACTGATGTGCCTGGGACATCACGTCGACGGGGGCATGTAGTCGTGCAGCCGCAGGCGGTGCCAACACAGCGAGGACCCCCAGTCCTTGGGTCCCGCAGGGGTCAAGCCCAGCAACGCGGTCGCCGCGCGCAACCGCTGTATACTGAGTGGGAGCAAGACATGACTGCCAATTCCGAACGGCAGGGGGCAGCAATGGAGAACATCGCTGAGAGCATGGAGCGTGTGGCCCGATCTGTGCTCCCCACTGCTAGGCAGGTGCTTCTGCAGCAGCAGGTGGCACGGTCCACGGCCCGCACGCTCAGGCTGGACATGGCGGCCTCAGACAGGGCACGCCAGGCTGAAATGTCGTCTCTGCGTCAAGCAATTGCTACTCACACAGAGGCGCACATGGATGCCCTGAGGGAGGAGTATGCTTCCCTCAGATCCACTCTGGGTGTCCTTATGATGTCTCAGAGGCAGCGGGCAGAGGAGAGGTTTGGACAGCTTGAGCGTACCATCTCGACTGAGCTACAGGCTTGCCGGGAGGTGCAGCGGTTGTCCAGCCAGGCCTTGCAGGAGGAACTCCGTGTTACACGTGCTACCTTGCAAGAGGAAGCACGTGTATCACGGGAGGTTCTGCATGCAGACCTACGTCACATTGCCACACAGAACCAAGCTCAGCCGTCCGGCAGATTTGCTGCCGACGAGGGGCAAGCTGCGGCTAGGCGTGGCCAGGCTACTGTGCCACGTCCTCCTTTCCAGGATGAGCCAGACTCAGACGACCATCTATCTCCCACATAGGTCGTGCTGTGCAGGCGTTGAGCCCATGGAGGATTTTTTTTTTGGCTCAGCATCATCGCATGTGGATGTTGAGCAGCACCCTGTATCTCCCCCCTCCTGGTTGCCTCCCCCCCCCCCCCTGGTCGTATGTGGCCATTTTTGATTTTTCCTTTAGTTTAGTTAGTTAAGTTTCTGTTTGATAGTTAGTTTAAATAGGTAATGTAGGTTTTCCATAGTTAGTGTAATTAGTTAATAGTTGATTTAGTTTAAAATTGCTAGTCTATTGTGCTTTCATGTGACGGTGCGGTGCTTTGTGGCTTTTGAAGGCATCCACTGTCTGTTCCAGCTGGGCCCTTCATGGTTGTCTTGTGTATGTGTTTGCTGCTTGGGTTCCTTGACTCACATATGCCACTCCTGCCTCCCTTATCCATGGGCTCGCAAGGATGGTTCGGTGTTACAGCATTTTACACAAGGGCTTTGGACTGTCATATCTGTGGCATGTCTGGTGCTGTGTGACTTGTGTTGACACCCCTAGTGGGGATGATTTAGGTGTCATTGTCCACTGTTCAGCTTTTGCTAGATGGGGTGTGTCATGATTAATGTGGACATTGATTGCTATGCATTGTGTAGTATGTTTCATATCTTTCCTGTGCATGTGCTTGTTGCAATTCATGCTGTAGATAGTGTTCCACACTTTGGAGGTGAAAGACGGACTGATGGTGTGATTTGTGATGTGACTCTCTGACATGGTCAAGTAATGAGATGCCTGATGAGACACACACAGATGACTTTGAAGCATTAATCATGTGTTTCATGCCCTTTCTGCAGGGGATGAGCCTCCAGAGCACCTTTGCAAGCAGACATGGCCCATTGGACGACGGAATTCTGGACCCGTTTGTTGGTGCCCACATGCACATGTGTGCAGAAGCAGAGGCACAGTGATTGCAGACCCACATCCTAGAACTGCTGACATGTTCCAAGGAACTCCAGGCAAGGTGAGCATCACAGGGGGGCCACGACACAGCAAAGCTTGCACCAGGCGAGTTGCACATGCAGGCTTAGTCACAGCACTGAGGGTGAGCTTAGACGAATATTGGTGTTGAAGCACGCAATGCAGCTCAGATGTGTTTGTGGACTGATGGCTGCTGATAGTAGGGTTGTCTGGGACACATGCAGGGGCAGTGGCACATACCCTCCGGTACACCAAGGTCCATTGAGACACTTGCATCAACCATGTAGCCTACCGAGACATGGAAAGGGGCAGCTCACAGGGACATACAGCAAGGGACATACTCGGGTGCAGTGCATGTCTTTTCCACGTACTTCATGATAAATGCACTGCCAACTTTGTTTCGGTCATGGTGGTACGCAACTTGCTCTGTAGTCATGGCTTGCTATATGGGTCTGTCTGCTTACCCAGGGAACATTGCATGTTGTGTGAATTGTGACACATTGGTGTTCCATTTGCCACGCACCCAGTAGCGGCTGCCTTACTGCATTGACTGTGTATGACCCGTCACAGAGGTGATGTTATATATGGGTACGAAGCATCAACCACAGATTGTCTGTTTGTAGAGTAGTCTGTTGCTATGGGGCATGTTTGGTGTTGTGTTTTTGTGCAATTGGCACGTACAGGTTGTTCACTGTTTCTCTCTTTGCAGCATTGCAGTGCTCCTGTAACCGGACCTGAGAGTGCGCAGGCAGGAGGCCAGCACTCAAAACCAGAGCTAAGTGTCTTGTTGTTTTTCTTACGAACTGCTCTGCATAGGCTTGCTGGGGAGTGTACTAATGCATGGATGTATGTGTGGTTCCATTTGGTATGTTTTTTTCTCCCTATTCACCCGTGATCCTATGCAATTTTGAAACCTGTACCCTCTACCCGGTGTTCCTGCTTCCCGTGCCTATCCAAGCAACGTTCCCTGACCCTCTTTCCCCACTGGGGTTGCGGATGCCTGTGTAAGCCCCAAGCTTGCAGGCGCCAAAACCCTAGAGGGGGTGGTTGGTTCGTACCACTCCTGAGCCTGGACTACAGAAGGCCATGACAATGATGTCCAAGTTTGTTTGTATTGTGTATGTGTTCATGCAGGTTGTACATTTTCGTGCATTCCCTAGTTTCATGTGTCATTCCTCCTCCCCTCTCCTGCCGCTCATTCCAGTCATACAGTGTGTCAACACCTGTCCCGACTGCATATCCCTGAACCTCATTCCCCACCAGGGTCTCGGGCCTGTGTGAGTTTGACCTTGCAGGCACCCGGGACATGGTGGGGGTGGTTGTTTCGTGACACTCCCGCGCCTGTACAGGGGACCTGTGACAGTACACATCCATTCATGGTGCATCATCCTATGTCATGTACCACACATGTCTCACATCCTGTCGTGACATTGTTTTGCTGTGCTACCTTGGTTGTTGCATCATTGTGGTAGTACTTGGCCTTTGTGAGTTACTGCTACGTCAAGTCATCTACTGGAGGGTGTTCGGGTTCGTTTTTATGCCTTCGATTTTGTGATTTTGGAAATGAGTGTGGTTTCTGAGGGTTCAGGCATCTTTTTACACACAAGGTGGGAGATGGTGACGAAGGGTAAAGGTGATCCTGTGGCCAGGTGGAATTGAGGTTTGGAGGCTCCATGACCCAGGTGCAGTTGTTCAGTGGGTCATGGTCATTTGTGAGGGAGGGGGGGGTTGTTGTTGATAGTTGCCTTGCCCTGCAGTGTGATGGGAACCCTGACATAGTAATGGTGGTATCCTATGTACATGTTGTGTTCTGCTGATCAATGCTTGTTCATGTGTTGTGTTTTCCTTTCAGGTGCGAGGGGATAGTTGTGGTTTGACATGCTGGGGTGTACACATGGTGGATGTTCATATGTGATGTGTAGGGAACACTGATGGTCACTTGAGTGCACATGCATATGTGGAGTGCATGTCCTTGCAGAACCACACACTTGCACTCTGATGCACTACATGTACTCCCACCCTTGCATATCCACGTGTACACTGTTTGCCTTCTGGTGCCCACTGTGTCCCGGCAGCACATGTTCTGTGACCGATCATGGATCCAGTACATGCCTAATTTGATGTTTGACGTGGTCTGTCACTTAGATGTGATGCTCAGGGTGTGCATCACACACAATGGCTGTTCACTGTGCTGTGCGCTGAGCAGTGTGATGCAGGAGTAGGACACTGC
This sequence comes from Ambystoma mexicanum, assembly GCF_040938575.1. Taxonomy (NCBI): domain Eukaryota; kingdom Metazoa; phylum Chordata; class Amphibia; order Caudata; family Ambystomatidae; genus Ambystoma; species Ambystoma mexicanum. Next base: position 582,916,827 of record NC_090922.1, on the reverse strand, counting down.
ACACATGAGCTGCAGTGTTGATTTTGCAATGCATAATGTGCATGTAGACAGGCATTCATTGTGATGTTACGTCTACGACTGTTGTAATGCATTTGGAAATTACTTATTTTGGGTGGGAGGTTGTTGGTCTGTCAATTCATCTGATTCCGGGTCAGGCAGCAGTGTCCGATGCCACTGTACATTTAGGACATGGCAATGTGTACCTCATCGTTACTGCATTGGTGTATGGGTATTGCGTGCCATGTCATGTTGATGTTTGGGAGGGTTTGAGTGACATGACAGTGATGGCCATGGCCTGGTTTGCAGGTGTGTGTGATGCACACCTTGCATGTCCGTGTCATCCGCTTCTCAGAGCAACTAGCTGGGGGTAGATTTCCCCCCGCAGCAGGGCCCTCCCCCTGGAACAGACTTCCGCCCTGACTTGAACTTGAGGGGAATCATCTCCAGTTCTGGAAGCACCTCAAGACCTTCCTCTTTGCTTCTGCTTACTGTATGCCTCTCCCTTGCAGGATTCTCCACTGGAACTGCACAGGAGCTGCAACTGGGCCATTCTCACCGACCTCGGTCCCTGGCCCAGCCACTCTCCACTTGCACTGCCTCCTTGGCAACCCCTGCACTGCAGTACTGTCTCTCTATCCCTACAGCCCTCCCTTCCCAGCACTTGTCTGCACTTACCTTTGTAGTTGCCACCAGGCGACCTATGTATTATTTTTTTGGGCTACTTCCCCTGTACTGGACTCCCCCCCACCCTTCCCCTTGCACTTTTCCCATTCCCCCTACCCCTGCACTTGCACAATCCCAATGACACCTGGCGTAGTAGTATCGTTCTCTGTGTTCCCTTGTTCCCCCCTCCCTGCCTCATTGCGCCTTGGAATACTTGTGTATGGCCCATATCATGTCATATGTCATATGTGTGCCTTTTGGTCACACAGGATAGCTTGTGTTTAAGTAGCTAGGGATGCAGACGATGTGGCACTTCCATGGCAACTTTCTCAGGGTGGTAGGGTTGTGACAGTTAACTGTCTCTTTGTCATCATCGATTGTCACCTGGTATGTGCCAGGCCTGTGTGCACTCCACAGGGGTGGGAGTTTAGGTGAAAAATGTGGCCACAAGCTGGGTCCGGGCCTCCTCGCCACGTGCCCTGTCCCCTCCCATGGGCAGCGCCTGTGCCTGTGGTTGGGGATGTGGGGGCACCACCATGCCCACCGGGAGGCCCTGCCGTGTTGCAACATTGTGCAGGACACATGCTGCCACAATGACCCTGCACACTACTGGTGGTGCATAGAGTAGTTGCCCACCAGAGCAGTCAAGGGAGCGGAAACGTGACTTGAGCACTCCGAATGTGCGCTCCACTATGCCCCTGGTTGGAATATGGGCGGCGTTGTATCTTACCTGGGGTGGTGTGGTGGGGTTCCGGATTGGCGTCATCATGTGGTTGCTCAGAGGGTAGGCACTGTCCCCTGGGGAGGTGATAATAGTTGAGATTATTAGGGTTTGGAAATTTGTGTGTGTGTGACTTGCATGCATGTGCAAGGGCATTTGTACTGACCTAGGAGCCATGTGTCGCCATGCTGCCCAGCTTCCAGGGCCCGGCTCAGGGCGGACATTCTGTATATGAAACTTTCATGGGTGGAGCCAGGGTAGTTTGCATAGACAGAGGTGATGATTCCCTTTGCATCACATACCACCTGTACATTGATGGAATGCCAGTGCTTGCGGTTTCGGTAGATGTGCTCAATGGCCCTAGGTGGACGTAGGGCCACATGGGTGCAATCTATGGCACCGAGCACTTTGGGGAAGTGTGACACCCAGAAAAAATCCAGGACAACGGCCTGCCTTTCTGCGGGTGTTCTGGGCATGTATATGTGCCTGCGGACTGAGGGGCGCGCTGTCATGATTGCCAGTACCTGGTGTAGGCAGCGTGACTGCTTGGCCTGTGAGACCCCCCCCACTATGGCAGTGGTCCGCTGAAATGACCCAGTGGCCAAAAAATGCAGGACATTAAGCAGCTTCTCCAAGGGGCTCAATGCTTGGGAGCAAAGGGTGGGGGATGTGAGGTCATCTTCCCACTCCCTGACCAGGTCTAGGATGATATGGGGTGGAAACCTATACCTGCCATAGACCTGGTCGTCAGGCATCCCAAAAAGGCTTTCCGTGGTGCGAAAATGCGTGCCCTGGCTATTCTCCTCCTCCTGCGGTGTCCCACGATCAGTGCAGCGACAAATGGGGCATTCATCGTAGCTGTATATACGCGTTTGTTGTTTGCGCGCACTTTTATGCTGTGCGCGGGGACGCTTCCGCCTGCCTTCGTGTGGCAGACGCATTGATGCCTGTGCACGTCTTTTGCCATGCGCGGGTTTCCCATATTCGGATACGGTCCGAGTGTCATCGCGTGTGTTCGGAGGGGAGTGAGCGTACATGCAACTGGCCTGGGTACGTGTGTTTCGGGTGCGCTGGAAGTTCCACACGCGATTAGCCTGGGTACGTGTGTTCCGGGGTGCCGGGAACTTTCACACGCGATTGGTGGAAATCCACGTGTGTTCTGTCATCACGTGCAATGAGGGAAACACCTGCGCGCATCACGTCACAGACGCGCTCACGCGCTAAGGGCCTTTGGTCCAATGAAATCGCATATGCGTGCTGCCGTGCATACGCGATAAGGGCCTTTCCTCGTATCACACGTGGACGTGCAGTTTTCCACGCGCGCTTACGCGCATGGGCCCTTTCCTCGTATTACACGCGGACGTGCAGTTTTTCACGCGCGCTGAAATGCCCATGCACGTCTGTACGCGTCACGTCACAGGGGCGCTTGCGCTTGAGGGGCCTTCTGTCCAATGAAAATGCGTATGCGTGCAGAGGCGCTTACGCGCTAAGGGCCTTTCCTCGAATTACACGCTGACGTGCAGATTTTTCACGTGCCAAATCACTCCGTATCAAGCTGGCCACGCGTAAGCACACGGAAGACCACGCTCCTGCCCAGAAGGCCGAACTACTGCCCCCCCAGAGCCCCGAGCACGCTCCCACCTGCCATCTGCTGCTGCCTGACTGCATGCTGCCCACGTGCACTGCCATTTGCTGCCTGCACATCAGCCAGGGGTGCTGTTGCTGTGACCACCCCTGCTGGAACCGAAGACTCCCGACTGGGATTCCATCGCTCAACAGCCCAGCCCCAGGACCCAGTTGCCCACCCACTCCTGCCTCTGGGGTTGTCATGTCTGGGCAAACACCATCTGTGACCACTGACAACCCCCGGCCAGAGAGGCAGAGGGGCACCAGCTTCAGTGCCACCGAAGTTGGTGTCCTGGTGGGAGCAAGTCCTGGGGCAGTATGATGCCCTCTTCGGAAGTTCCCGCGCCGACAAGGAAGGACGGACTCGGATCTGGACTGACATCGTCACTGCCATCAACACGGAGGGGGTGGCAGTCCGCGACTTACAACATGTCAGGAAGCGCTGGGAGGACTTCAGGTCCAGGACCCTGAACAAGGCCCGGCACCTCTTGAAGGCAGCGGATGCCAATGGGCGCCGGGGTCACTTGTCGGAAGAACAGATGAGGGTCCTGGAACGCATATCCCCAGCGCTCCACGTCCAGGTCCTAGAGAAGCAGACCCGTCTGGAGTCGAGCTGTGAGTGTACATGCATCCTGATTGTGAGCAGTGCGTGTGGTGATTATTCAGTAGTGTGCAGGTTGCACATCTGTTTGTATGGGGTCGAGTATGGGTGGGGGTGTACAGGGCCGTGGGGCTGACACATGCGAGGGCTGTAACGTGTGAGACATGGATGGTGCTTGTGTGTGTAGGCTTGCATGCCAAATTCAGTTGTGTGGGCGCACATGTTTGGATGAATGTGTATGTAAGTAGACATGTCCGTGATGTCACGCATGTATGTTGTTTTCGGCTGCATGTATCAGCACTGTGTACATGTGCATGTGTGTGTATTTGACAAGGGTGCAACAGTGATGCAACATGGATGCATGTGACAGTGGTATGTGGATGCCTGATTGGCAGATGTGACATGGATGCCCGTCTGAACAGTGCGACACTTGGCAGAGGTGTACACATGCATGCAAGTGTGGTGGTGTGTGTACATGTGTGGTGCACTTCCTGTGTTGCATGTGATGTCTGGCTCACCTTTGGCTGCTCATGCTGTTGTATGTGTATGGATGGTGGTGGCAGTTGCGATATGGCTGTGGTATGGCTCATGTGTGCGAGTTGTAATGACATGTGTGTTGGGGATTGTGATGACATGTCTGAGGTTTGCCAATGCCACTCATGTGCAACTGTCATGTGTGTATGTGTCCATTGTACAGTGCCCTGATGCCTGTGTTTTGTTTCTCCCTGTCTGCAGCGTCAACTGATGAAGAGGGCGGAGAAGGTGCTGTGGAGCACAGCGGCGGGGATCCCACCGCCAGCCGGAGACACAAGGCCCGGCTCCCCTCCCGTGTTGTCATCTCGTCGGGGAGTGAGGAGTCCGGTGCCGTATCCCAGGCCGCAGCTGCCGGGGGGAGGTCCAAGAGGCAGAGGTTGGAGTTGGACTCCTCGGCAGCAGAAGGGGCAGCTGGGACCCCACAGGGCCCAACAGGGGAAGATGGCACAGAGTCATCCACGTTGGTGGGGGGTTTGGTGGAGGAGGAGGCCGTGCAAGCACCAGAGATGGGGTCTGGAGGTGGGGATCCCACTGGTGCTAGTGGTGCAGTGCAGGACCAGGGACAGGAGGCAGCACAGGCGCCGCGGAGGTGCCTGTGTGCAATCCTGTCCCCGATCCTGTCCCTGCATCATCTTGCACCAGCAGGGATGCCTACGTCCAGACCCGTTTTCAGGCAGGGGATGAGCTCACGTCAACTGGCCTTCCTCTGCCTGCGGACGTGGCTATCCAGGTCCGGGTTGAGCCTGTCCTGGCTGGTGTGGCGTTGCGTCAACAGGCCATGCGAGGTGACCTGCAGTCTTTTCATGGAGAGACTGCACGTCATCTCGAATGGCTCGTTGACCACGTCAGCCTGCTGAGACAGGTCACCCAGGCCGGATTCCTCCGTCTGATGGGGCTTGCTCCGACCCCCTCCTCAACTGGACCCCCTACGCGCCAGTCGTCCTCTGTGTCATCTTCCCACCCATCAGTCACCTGGGTGCCCTGTGGAGCTGCCTCTGACGGTGCGGCCAGGCTGGTGGAGGAGGCATCCCTGCCACAGTCGTGAGTCGGACGTCCAGCAGGGGTGGCCACATCAACAACTGCACCCCAGCCGGCGGAGGATGTGCAGGCAGCAGGAGGCAGTGCACGGGCAGAGGCACAGCAGCAGCAGCAACGTGGTGGGAGCCATGAAGGCTCGGGGCCTTCAACATCGGAGGGGCAGGCATCGGTCGGAGGGCAGGTTGACCCAGGACGGGGTGTGTCTTCTGTGTGGCAGCGGTTGGGCCAGCAGATAGGTGCGGAGCGGCGGCGGGCGGAAGAGGCTCGGCTCACAATGGTCAGGGTGGAGAACTCCATGAGGAGGGCCCTGAGGCGGGCCGAGTGCCTCGAGGCAATCCGCAGGGGGTTGGAGGAGGAGACGGCGTCGTCCCTGCGGACCCTCGGGGCCATGGAACAGGCCGCCTCCGGGACATCGAACAGGAGTTCGATGATGCCCTGGCGCGGAACACCACGGAGTGAGCCGCTGGACTTGCCCGCCGCCTTTGTATATTGTTCTTTAGTTTTAGGTTTCCTTTGTTTCTTCTTATGATTTGGAGTCGACGGACACTGCTCCACTTTTTGTATACAGTTGCATTTTAGTTAGCGTTTTTTGTAGGTTTCCTTTGTTTAGTTGGGCTCATGGACCCTTGGATGTTTTGTACATAGTTCTTCATTGGATTGATTTTATTTTTAATTTGACTTTGGACAACATTTTTTTGGATTAGGATTTGGTGTTTTTATTTTTTTAGACGGTCATGCAGCTTATCTATTTTTCATTGCCATTGTAGTTTGTTTCATTTCATTTGCATTCTTTTTTTTTTAATACAATTTTGTTGTCATACTTCACTGTGTGGTATCATCTCATTGGTTTCATGCATGTCATGTTGGGTGTTTTCCCATTCAATTGCAACCATTGTGTGTGACGGACATGGGTTCATTTGCTTAATGAACATTGGGGGTGTAACATGTAATTTCAATTTCCATGTGGGTGAATGGGTTACTTGGTAGGGCTTTTTGGCTGTGGAGGCTGACCGTAACGCACATGATTGGGTATTGTGAGGACCTGGTGGAGGCTGCCCATGGTGGCTGGCGGGTGGGGGTGGTGGGAGACATGAGTGGGGGCCTGGTGGGGGCTGCCCCTGCACTGCTGGGGGTGTGGGGTGGTGGGAGACATGAGTGGAGGCCTGGTGGGGCTGCCCCTGCACTGCTGGGGGTGGGGGTGATAGGGGACATGAGTGGGGGCCTGGTGGAGGGTGCCCCGCAGTGCTGGGGGGTGGGGGTGGTGGGGAACATGAGTTGGACATGGGTTGGGGCCTGCTGGCAGGTGCCCCAAAGTGCTGGGGGGTGGGGGTGGTGGGGAACATGAGTTGGACATGAGTGGGGGCCTAGTGGGGGCTGCCCCACACTGCTGGTGGGGTGGGGGTGGTGGGAGACATGAGTGGGGGCCTGGTGGGGGCTGCCCCTGCACTGCTGGGGGGGTGGGGGTGGTGGGAGACATGAGTGGGGGCCTGGTGGGGGCTGCCCCTGCACTGCTGGGAGGGGGGGTGATAGGGGACATGAGTGGGGGCCTGGTGGAGGGTGCCCCACAGTGCTGGGGGGTGGGGGTGGTGGGGAACATGAGTTGGACATGGGTGGGGCCTGCTGGCAGGTGCCCCACAGTGCTGGGGGGTGGGGGTGGTGGGGAACATGAGTTGGACATGGGTGGGGGCCTGCTGGCAGGTGCCCCACAGTGCTGGGGGGTGGGGGTGGTGGGGAACATGAGTTGGACATGGGTGGGTGCCTGCTGGAAGGTGCCCCACAGTGCTGGGGGGTGGGGGTGGTGGGGAACATGAGTTGGACATGGGTGGGGGCCTGGTGGAGGCTGCCCCTGCACAGCTGGAGGGTGGGGGTGGTGGGAGACATGGGTGGGGCCTGCTGGCAGGTGCCCCACAGTGCTGGGGGGTGGGGGTGGTGGGGAACATGAGTTGGGCATGGGTGGGGGCCTGCTGGCAGGTGCCCCACAGTGCTGGGGGGTGGGGGTGGTGGGGAACATGAGTTGGACATGGGTGGGGGCCTGGTGGAGGCTGCCCCTGCACTGCTGTGGGGGTGGGGGTGGTGGGAGACATGGGTGGGGGCCTGGTGGGGGCTGGCCATGGTGGCTGGGGGGTGGGGGTGGTGGGAGACATGGGTGGGGGCCTGGTGGAGGGTGCCCCACACTGCTGGGGGGGTGGGGGGGTGGGAGACATGGGAGGGGGCCTGCTGGCAGGTGCCCCACAGTGCTGGGGGGTGGGCATGGTGGGGAACATGAGTTGGACATGGGTGGGGGCCAGCTGGCAGGTGCCCTACAGTGCTGGGGGGTGGGGGTGGTGGGGAACATGAGTTGGACATGGGTGGGGGCCTGCTGGCAGGTGCCCCACAGTGCTGGGGGTGGGGGTGGTGGGGAACATGAGTTGGGCATGGGTGGGGGCCTGGTGGATGCTGCCCCTGCACTGCTGGGGGGTGGGGGTGGTGGGAGACATGGGCGCGGCCTGCTGGTAGGTGCCCCACAGTGCTGGGGGGTGGGGGTGGTGGGGAACATGAGTTGGACATGGGTGGGGGCCTGCTGGCAGGTGCCCCACAGTGCTGGGGGGTGGGGGTGCTGGGAGACATGGGTGGGGGCCTGGTGGAGGCTGCCCCTGCACTGCTGGGCGGTGGGGGTGGTGGGAGACATGGGTGGGGCCTGCTGGCAGGTGCCCCACAGTGCTGGGGGTTGGGGATGGTGGGGAACATGAGTTGGACATGGGTGGGGGCCTGGTGGAGGCTGCCCCTGCACTACTGGGGGGTGGGGGTGGTGGGAGACATGGGTGGGGGCCTGGTGGAGGCTGCCCCTGCACTGCTGGGGGGTGGGGGTGGTGGGAGACATGGGTGGGGGCCTGGTGGTGGGTGCCCCTGCACTGCTGGGGGGTGGGGGTGGTGGGAGACATGGGTGGGGGCCTGGTGGAGGGTGCCCCACACTGCCGGGGGGTGGGAGTGGTGGGAGACATGGGTGGGGGCCTGGTGGAGGCTGCCCCTGCACTGCTGGGGGGTGGGGGTGGTGGGAGACATGGGTGGGGGCCTGGTGGTGGGTGCCCCTGCACTGCTGGGGGGTGGGGGTGGTGGGAGACATGGGTGAGGGCCTGGTGGAGGGTGCCCCACAGTGCTGGGGGGTGGGGGTGGTGGGGAACATGAGTTGGACATGGGTGGGGGCCTGCCTGCAGGTGCCCCACAGTGCTGTGGGGTGGGGTGGTGGGGAACATGAGTTGGACATGGGTGGGGGCCTGCTGGCAGGTGCCCCACAGTGCTGGGGGGTGGGGGTGGTGGGGGACATGAGTTGGACATGGGTGGGGGCCTGGTGGAGGCTGCCCCTGCACTGCTGGGGGGTGGGGGTGGTGGGAGACATGGGTGGGACCTGCTGGCAGGTGCCCCACAGTGCTGGGGGGTGGGGGTGGTGAGGAACATGAGTTGGACATGGGTGGGGGCCTGGTGGAGGGTGCCCCTGGTGGCTGGGGGGTGGGGGTGGTGGGGAACATGAGTTGGACATGGGTGGGGGCCTGCTGGCAGGTGCCCCACAGTGCTGGGGGGTGGGGGTGCTGGGAGACATGGGTGGGGGCCTGGTGGAGGCTGCCCCTGCACTGCTGGGGAGTGGGGGTGGTGGGAGACATGGGTGGGGCCTGCTGGCAGGTGCCCCACAGTGCTGGGGGTTGGGGATGGTGGGGAACATGAGCTGGACATGGGTGGGGGCCTGGTGGAGGCTGCCCCTGCACTACTGGGGGGTGGGGGTGGTGGGAGACATGGGTGGGGGCCTGGTGGAGGCTGCCCCTGCACTGCTGGGGGGTGGGGGTGGTGGGAGACATGGGTGGGGGCCTGGTGGTGGGTGCCCCTGCACTGCTGGGGGGTGGGGGTGGTGGGAGACATGGGTGGGGGCCTGGTGGAGGGTGCCCCACACTGCCGGGGGGTGGGAGTGGTGGGAGACATGGGTGGGGGCCTGGTGGAGGCTGCCCCTGCACTGCTGGGGGGTGGGGGTGGTGGGAGACATGGGTGGGGGCCTGGTGGTGGGTGCCCCTGCACTGCTGGGGGGTGGGGGTGGTGGGAGACATGGGTGAGGGCCTGGTGGAGGGTGCCCCACAGTGCTGGGGGGTGGGGGTGGTGGGGAACATGAGTTGGACATGGGTGGGGGCCTGCCTGCAGGTGCCCCACAGTGCTGTGGGGTGGGGTGGTGGGGAACATGAGTTGGACATGGGTGGGGGCCTGCTGGCAGGTGCCCCACAGTGCTGGGGGGTGGGGGTGGTGGGGGACATGAGTTGGACATGGGTGGGGGCCTGGTGGAGGCTGCCCCTGCACTGCTGGGGGGTGGGGGTGGTGGGAGACATGGGTGGGACCTGCTGGCAGGTGCCCCACAGTGCTGGGGGGTGGGGGTGGTGAGGAACATGAGTTGGACATGGGTGGGGGCCTGGTGGAGGGTGCCCCTGGTGGCTGGGGGGTGGGGGTGGTGGGGAACATGAGTTGGACATGGGTGGGGGCCTGCTGGCAGGTGCCCCACAGTGCTGGGGGGTGGGGGTGCTGGGAGACATGGGTGGGGGCCTGGTGGAGGCTGCCCCTGCACTGCTGGGGAGTGGGGGTGGTGGGAGACATGGGTGGGGCCTGCTGGCAGGTGCCCCACAGTGCTGGGGGGTGGGGGTGGTGGGGAACATGAGTTGGACATGAGTTGGGGCCTGGTGGAGGCTGCCCCTGCACTGCTGGGGGGTGGGGGTGGTGGGAGACATGGGTGGGGGCCTGGTGGAGGCTGCCCCTGCACTTCTGGGGGTTGGGGGTGGTGGGAGACATGGGTGGGGGCCTGGTGGTGGGTGCCCCACAGTGCTGGGGGGTGGGGGTGCTGGGAGACATGGGTGGGGGCCTGGTGGAGGCTGCCCCTGCACTGCTGGGGGGTGGGGGTGGTGGGAGACATGGGTGGGGCCTGCTGGCAGGTGCCCTACAGTGCTGGGGGTGGGGGTGGTGGGGAACATGAGTTGGACATGGGTGGGGGCCTGCTGGCAGGTGCCCCACAGTGCTGGGGGGTGGGGGTGGTGGGGAACATGAGTTGAACATGGGTGGGGGCCTGGTGGAGGCTGCCCCTGCACTGCTGGGGGGTGGGGGTGGTGGGAGACATGGGTGGGGCCTGCTGGCAGGTGCCCCACAGTGCTGGGGGGTGGGGGTGGTGGGGAACATGGGTTGGACATGGGTGGGGGCCTGGTGGAGGGTGCCCCTGGTGGCTGGGGGGTGGGGGTGGTGGGGAACATGAGTTGGACATGGGTGGGGGCCTGCTGGCAGGTGCCCCACAGTGCTGGGGGGTGGGGGTGCTGGGAGACATGGGTGGGGGCCTGGTGGAGGCTGCCCCTGTACTGCTGGGGGGTGGGGGTGGTGGGAGACATGGGTGGGGCCTACTGGCAGGTGCCCCACAGTGCTGGGGGGTGGCGGTGGTGGGGAACATGAGTTGGACATGGGTGGGGGCCTGGTGGAGGCTGCCCCTGCACTGCAGGGGGGTGGGGGTGGTGGGAGACATGGGTGGGGGCCTGGTGGAGGCTGCCCCTGCACTGCTGGGGTGTGGGGGTGGTGGGAGACATGGGTGGGGGCCTGGTGGTGGGTGCCCCTGCACTGCTGGGGTGTGGGGGTGGTGGGAGACATTGGTGTGGGCCTGGTGGAGGGTGCCCCACACTGCTGGGGGGGTGGGGGTGGTGGGAGACATGGGTGGGGGCCTGCTGGCAGGTGCCCCACAGTGCTGGGGGGTGGGGGTGGTAGGGAACATGAGTTGGACATGGGTGGGGGCCTGCTGGCAGGTGCCCCACAGTGCTGGGGGGTGGGGGTGGTGGGGAACATGAGTTGGACATGGGTGGGGGCCTGGTGGAGGCTGCCCCTGCACTGCTGGGGGGTGGGGGTGGTGGGAGACATGGGTGGGGCCTGCTGGCAGGTGCCCCACAGTGCTGGGGGGTGGGGGTGGTGGGGAACATGAGTTGGACATGGGTGGGGGCCTGGTGGAGGGTGCCCCTGGTGGCTGGGGGGTGGGGGTGGTGGGGAACATGTGTTGGACATGGGTGGGGGCCTGCTGGCAGGTGCCCCACAGTGCTGGGGGGTGGGGGTGCTGGGAGACATGGGTGGGGGCCTGGTGGAGGCTGCCCCTGCACTGCTGGGGGGTGGTGGTGGTGGGAGACATGGGTGGGGCCTGCTGGCAGGTGCCCCACAGTGCTGGGGGGTGGGGGTGGTGGGGAACATGAGTTGGACATGGGTGGGGGCCTGGTGGAGGCTGCCCCTGCACTGCTGGGGGGTGGGGGTGGTGGGAGACATGGATGGGGGCCTGGTGGAGGATGCCCCTGCACTGCTGAGGGGTGGGGGTGGTGGGAGACATGGGTGGGGGCCTGGTGGTGGGTGCCCCTGCACTGCTGGGGGGTGGGGGTGGTGGGAGACATGGGTGGGGGCCTGGTGGAGGGTGCCCCTGGTGGCTGGGGGGTGGGGGTGCTGGGAGACATGGGTGGGGGCCTGGTGGTGGGTGCCCCTGCACTGCTGGGGGGTAGGGGTGGTGGGAGACATGGGTGGGGCCTGCTGGCAGGTGCCCCACAGTGCTGGCGGGTGGGGGTGGTGGGGAACATGATTTGGACATGGGTGGGGGCCTGGTGGAGGGTGCCCCTGGTGGCTGGGGGGTGGGGGTGCTGGGGAACATGAGTTGGACATGGGTGGGGGCCTGGTGGAGGCTGCCCCTGCACTGCTGGGGGGTGGGGGTGGTGGGGAACATGAGTTGGACATGGGTGGGGGCCTGCTGGCAGGTGCCCTACAGTGCTGGGGGGTGGGGGTGGTGGGGAATATGAGTTGGACATGGGTGGGGGCCTGCTGGCAGGTGCCCCACAGTGCTGGGGGTGGGGGTGGTGGGGAACATGAGTTGGACATAGGTGGGGGCCTGGTGGAGGCTGCCCCTGCACTGTTGGGGGGTGGGGGTGGTGGGAGACATGGGTGGGGCCTGCTGGCAGGTGCCCCACAGCGCTGGGGGGTGGGGGTGGTGGGGAACATGAGTTGGACATGGGTGGGGGCCTGGTGGAGGGTGCCCCTGGTGGCTGGGGGGTGGGGGTGGTGGGGAACATGAGTTGGACATGGGTGGGGGCCTGCTGGCAGGTGCCCCACAGTGCTGGGGGGTGGGGGTGCTGGGAGACATGGGTGGGGGCCTGGTGGAGGCTGCCCCTGCACTGCTGGGGGGTGGGGGTGGTGGGGGACATGGGTGGGGCCTGCTGGCAGGTGCCCCACAGTGCTGGGGGGTGGGGGTGGTGGGGAACATGAGTTGGACATGAGTTGGGGCCTGGTGGAGGCTGCCCCTGCACTGCTGGGGGGTGGGGGTGGTGGGAGACATGGGTGGGGGCCTGGTGGAGGCTGCCCCTGCACTTCTGGGGGTTGGGGGTGGTGGGAGACATGGGTGGGGGCCTGGTGGTGGGTGCCCCACAGTGCTGGGGGGTGGGGGTGCTGGGAGACATGGGTGGGGGCCTGGTGGAGGCTGCCCCTGCACTGCTGGGGGGTGGGGGTGGTGGGAGACATGGGTGGGGCCTGCTGGCAGGTGCCCTACAGTGCTGGGGGTGGGGGTGGTGGGGAACATGAGTTGGACATGGGTGGGGGCCTGCTGGCAGGTGCCCCACAGTGCTGGGGGGTGGGGGTGGTGGGGAACATGAGTTGGACATGGGTGGGGGCCTGGTGGAGGCTGCCCCTGCACTGCTGGGGGGTGGGGGTGGTGGGAGACATGGGTGGGGCCTGCTGGCAGGTGCCCCACAGTGCTGGGGGGTGGGGGTGGTGGGGAACATGGGTTGGACATGGGTGGGGGCCTGGTGGAGGGTGCCCCTGGTGGCTGGGGGGTGGGGGTGGTGGGGAACATGAGTTGGACATGGGTGGGGGCCTGCTGGCAGGTGCCCCACAGTGCTGGGGGGTGGGGGTGCTGGGAGACATGGGTGGGGGCCTGGTGGAGGCTGCCCCTGTACTGCTGGGGGGTGGGGGTGGTGGGAGACATGGGTGGGGCCTACTGGCAGGTGCCCCACAGTGCTGGGGGGTGGCGGTGGTGGGGAACATGAGTTGGACATGGGTGGGGGCCTGGTGGAGGCTGCCCCTGCACTGCAGGGGGGTGGGGGTGGTGGGAGACATGGGTGGGGGCCTGGTGGAGGCTGCCCCTGCACTGCTGGGGTGTGGGGGTGGTGGGAGACATGGGTGGGGGCCTGGTGGTGGGTGCCCCTGCACTGCTGGGGTGTGGGGGTGGTGGGAGACATTGGTGTGGGCCTGGTGGAGGGTGCCCCACACTGCTGGGGGGGTGGGGGTGGTGGGAGACATGGGTGGGGGCCTGCTGGCAGGTGCCCCACAGTGCTGGGGGGTGGGGGTGGTAGGGAACATGAGTTGGACATGGGTGGGGGCCTGCTGGCAGGTGCCCCACAGTGCTGGGGGGTGGGGGTGGTGGGGAACATGAGTTGGACATGGGTGGGGGCCTGGTGGAGGCTGCCCCTGCACTGCTGGGGGGTGGGGGTGGTGGGAGACATGGGTGGGGCCTGCTGGCAGGTGCCCCACAGTGCTGGGGGGTGGGGGTGGTGGGGAACATGAGTTGGACATGGGTGGGGGCCTGGTGGAGGGTGCCCCTGGTGGCTGGGGGGTGGGGGTGGTGGGGAACATGTGTTGGACATGGGTGGGGGCCTGCTGGCAGGTGCCCCACAGTGCTGGGGGGTGGGGGTGCTGGGAGACATGGGTGGGGGCCTGGTGGAGGCTGCCCCTGCACTGCTGGGGGGTGGTGGTGGTGGGAGACATGGGTGGGGCCTGCTGGCAGGTGCCCCACAGTGCTGGGGGGTGGGGGTGGTGGGGAACATGAGTTGGACATGGGTGGGGGCCTGGTGGAGGCTGCCCCTGCACTGCTGGGGGGTGGGGGTGGTGGGAGACATGGATGGGGGCCTGGTGGAGGATGCCCCTGCACTGCTGAGGGGTGGGGGTGGTGGGAGACATGGGTGGGGGCCTGGTGGTGGGTGCCCCTGCACTGCTGGGGGGTGGGGGTGGTGGGAGACATGGGTGGGGGCCTGGTGGAGGGTGCCCCTGGTGGCTGGGGGGTGGGGGTGCTGGGAGACATGGGTGGGGGCCTGGTGGTGGGTGCCCCTGCACTGCTGGGGGGTAGGGGTGGTGGGAGACATGGGTGGGGCCTGCTGGCAGGTGCCCCACAGTGCTGGCGGGTGGGGGTGGTGGGGAACATGATTTGGACATGGGTGGGGGCCTGGTGGAGGGTGCCCCTGGTGGCTGGGGGGTGGGGGTGCTGGGGAACATGAGTTGGACATGGGTGGGGGCCTGGTGGAGGCTGCCCCTGCACTGCTGGGGGGTGGGGGTGGTGGGAGACATGGGTGGGGCCTACTGGCAGGTGCCCCACAGTGCTGGGGGGTGGCGGTGGTGGGGAACATGAGTTGGACATGGGTGGGGGCCTGGTGGAGGCTGCCCCTGCACTGCAGGGGGGTGGGGGTGGTGGGAGACATGGGTGGGGGCCTGGTGGAGGCTGCCCCTGCACTGCTGGGGTGTGGGGGTGGTGGGAGACATGGGTGGGGGCCTGGTGGTGGGTGCCCCTGCACTGCTGGGGTGTGGGGGTGGTGGGAGACATTGGTGTGGGCCTGGTGGAGGGTGCCCCACACTGCTGGGGGGGTGGGGGTGGTGGGAGACATGGGTGGGGGCCTGCTGGCAGGTGCCCCACAGTGCTGGGGGGTGGGGGTGGTAGGGAACATGAGTTGGACATGGGTGGGGGCCTGCTGGCAGGTGCCCCACAGTGCTGGGGGGTGGGGGTGGTGGGGAACATGAGTTGGACATGGGTGGGGGCCTGGTGGAGGCTGCCCCTGCACTGCTGGGGGGTGGGGGTGGTGGGAGACATGGGTGGGGCCTGCTGGCAGGTGCCCCACAGTGCTGGGGGGTGGGGGTGGTGGGGAACATGAGTTGGACATGGGTGGGGGCCTGGTGGAGGGTGCCCCTGGTGGCTGGGGGGTGGGGGTGGTGGGGAACATGTGTTGGACATGGGTGGGGGCCTGCTGGCAGGTGCCCCACAGTGCTGGGGGGTGGGGGTGCTGGGAGACATGGGTGGGGGCCTGGTGGAGGCTGCCCCTGCACTGCTGGGGGGTGGTGGTGGTGGGAGACATGGGTGGGGCCTGCTGGCAGGTGCCCCACAGTGCTGGGGGGTGGGGGTGGTGGGGAACATGAGTTGGACATGGGTGGGGGCCTGGTGGAGGCTGCCCCTGCACTGCTGGGGGGTGGGGGTGGTGGGAGACATGGATGGGGGCCTGGTGGAGGATGCCCCTGCACTGCTGAGGGGTGGGGGTGGTGGGAGACATGGGTGGGGGCCTGGTGGTGGGTGCCCCTGCACTGCTGGGGGGTGGGGGTGGTGGGAGACATGGGTGGGGGCCTGGTGGAGGGTGCCCCTGGTGGCTGGGGGGTGGGGGTGCTGGGAGACATGGGTGGGGGCCTGGTGGTGGGTGCCCCTGCACTGCTGGGGGGTAGGGGTGGTGGGAGACATGGGTGGGGCCTGCTGGCAGGTGCCCCACAGTGCTGGCGGGTGGGGGTGGTGGGGAACATGATTTGGACATGGGTGGGGGCCTGGTGGAGGGTGCCCCTGGTGGCTGGGGGGTGGGGGTGCTGGGGAACATGAGTTGGACATGGGTGGGGGCCTGGTGGAGGCTGCCCCTGCACTGCTGGGGGGTGGGGGTGGTGGGGAACATGAGTTGGACATGGGTGGGGGCCTGCTGGCAGGTGCCCTACAGTGCTGGGGGGTGGGGGTGGTGGGGAATATGAGTTGGACATGGGTGGGGGCCTGCTGGCAGGTGCCCCACAGTGCTGGGGGTGGGGGTGGTGGGGAACATGAGTTGGACATAGGTGGGGGCCTGGTGGAGGCTGCCCCTGCACTGTTGGGGGGTGGGGGTGGTGGGAGACATGGGTGGGGCCTGCTGGCAGGTGCCCCACAGCGCTGGGGGGTGGGGGTGGTGGGGAACATGAGTTGGACATGGGTGGGGGCCTGGTGGAGGGTGCCCCTGGTGGCTGGGGTGTGGGGGTGGTGGGGAACATGAGTTGGACATGGGTGGCGGCCTGCTGGCAGGTGCCCCACAGTGCTGGGGGTGGGGGTGCTGGGAGACATGGGTGGGGGCCTGGTGGAGGCTGCCCCTGCACTGCTGGGGGGTGGGGGTGCTGGGAGACATGGGTGGGGCCTGCTGGCAGGTGCCCCACAGTGCTGGGAGGTGGGGGTGGTGGGGAACATGAGTTGGACATGGGTGGGGGCCTGGTGGAGACTGCCCCTGCACAGCTGGGGGGTGGGGGTGGTGGGAGACATGGGTGGGGGCCTGGTGGAGGCTGCCCCTGCACTGCTGGGGGGTGGGGGCGGTGGGAGACATGGGTGGGGGCCTGGTGGTGGGTGCCCCTGCACTGCTGGGGGGTGGGGGTGGTGGGAGACATGGGTGGGGGCCTGCTGGCAGGTGCCCCACAGTGCTGGGGGGTGGGGGTGGTGGGGAACATGAGTTGGACATGGGTGGGGGCCTGCTGGCAGGTGCCCCACAGTGCTGGGGGTGGGGGTGGTGGGGAACATGAGTTGGACATGGGTGGGGGCCTGCTGGCAGGTGTCCCACAGTGCTGGGGGGTGGGGGTGGTGGGTAACATGAGTTGGACATGGGTGGGGGCCTGGTGGAGGCTGCCCCTGCACTGCTGGGGGGTGGGGGTGGTGGGAGACATGGGTGGGGCCTGCTGGCAGGTGCCCCACAGTGCTGGGGGGTGGGGGTGGTGGGGAAGATGAGTTGGGCATGGGTGGGGGCCTGCTGGCAGGTGCCCCACAGTGCTGGGGGGTGGGGGTGGTGGGGTACATGAGTTGGACATGGGTGGGGGCCTGGTGGAGGCTGCCCCTGCACTGCTGTGGGGGTGGGGCTGGTGGGAGACATGGGTGGGGGCCTGGTGGGGGCTGGCCATGGTGGCTGGGGGGTGGGGGTGGTGGGAGACATGGGTGGGGCACTGGTGGAGGGTGCCCCACACTGCTGGGGGGGTGGGGGTGGTGGGAGACATGGGTGGGGGCCTGCTGGCAGGTGCCCCACAGTGCTGGGGGGTGGGGGTGATGGGGAACATGAGTTGGACATGGATGGGGGCCTGCTGGCAGGTGCCCTACAGTGCTGGGGGGTGGGGGTGGTGGGGAACATGAGTTGGACATGGGTGGGGGCCTGCTGGCAGGTTCCCCACAGTGCTGGGGGGTGGGGGTGGTGGGGAACATGAGTTGGACATGGGTGGGGGCCTGGTGGAGGCTGCCCCTGCACTGCTGGGGGGTGGGGGTGGTGGGAGACATGGGCGGGGCCTGCTGGCAGGTGCCCCACAGTGCTGGGGGGTGGGGGTGGTGGGGAACATGAGTTGGACATGGGTGGGGGCCTGGTGGAGGGTGCCCCTGGAGGCTGGGGGGTGGGGGTGGTGGGGAACATGAGTTGGACATGGGTGGGGGCCTGCTGGCAGGTGCCCCACAGTGCTGGGGGGGTGCTGGGAAACATGGGTGGGGGCCTGGTGGAGGCTGCCCCTTCACTGCTGGGGGGTGGGGGTGGTGGGAGACATGGGTGGGGCCTGCTGGCAGGTGCCCCACAGTGCTGGGGGGTGGGGGTGGTGGGGAACATGAGTTGGACATCGGTGGGGGCCTGGTGGAGGCTGCCCCTGCACTGCTGGGGGGTGAGGGTGGTGGGAGACATGGGTGGGGGCCTGGTGGAGGCTGCCCCTGCACTGCTGGGGGGTGGGGGTGGTGGGAGACATGGGTGGGGGCCTGGTGGAGGCTGCCCCTGCACTGCTGGGGGGTGGGGGTGGTGGGAGACATGGGTGGGGGCCTGGTGGTGGGTGCCTCTGCACTGCTGGGGGGTGGGGGTGGTGGGAGACATGGGTGGGGGCCTGGTGGAGGGTGCCCCACACTGCTGGGGGGGTGGGGGTGGTGGGAGACATGGGTGGGGGCCTGCTGGCAGGTGCCCCACAGTGCTGGGGGGTGGGGGTGGTGGGGAACATGAGTTGGACATGGGTGGGGGCCTGGTGGAGGCTGCCCCTGCACTGCTGGGTGGTGGGGGTGGTGGGAGACATGGGTGGGTCCTGCTGGCAGGTGCCCCACAGTGATGGGGGGTGGGGGTGGTGGGGAACATGAGTTGGACATGGGTGGGGGCCTGGTGGAGGGTGCCCCTGGTGGCTGGGGGGTGTGGGTGGTGGGGAACATGAGTTGGACATGGGTGGGGGCCTGCTGGCAGGTGCCCCACAGTGCTGGGGGTGGGGGTGCTGGGAGACATGGGTGGGGGCCTGGTGGAGGCTCCCCCTGCACTGCTGGGGGGTGGGGGTGGTGGGAGACATGGGTGGGGCCTGCTGGCAGGTGCCCCACAGTGCTGGGGGGTGGGGGTGGTGGGGAACATGAGTTGGACATGGGTGGGGGCCTGGTGGAGGCTGCCCCTGCACTGCTGGGGGTGGGGGTGGTGGGAGACATGGGTGGGGGCCTGGTGGAGGCTGCCCCTGCACTGCTGAGGGGTGGGGGTGGTGGGAGACATGGGTGGGGGCCTGGTGGTGGGTGCCCCTGCACTGCTGGGGGGTGGGGGTGGTGGGAGACATGGGTGGGGGCCTGGTGGAGGGTGCCCCTGGTGGCTGGGGGGTGGGGGCGCTGGGAGACATGGGTGGGGGCCTGGTGGTGGGTGCCCCTGCACTGCTGGGGGGTGGGGGTGGTGGGAGACATGGGTGGGGGCCTGGTGGAGGCTGCCCCTGCACTGCTGGGGGGTGGGGGTGGTGGGAAACATGGGTGAGGCCTGCTGGCAGGTGCCCCACAGTGCTGGGGGGTGGGGGTGTGGGGAACATGAGTTGGACATGGGTGGGGGCCTGGTGGAGGGTGACCCTGGTGGCTGGGGGGTGGGGGTGCTGGGGAACATGAGTTGGACATGGGTGGGGGCCTGGTGGAGGCTGCCCCTGCACTGCTGGGGGGTGGGGGTGGTGGGAGACATGGGTGGGGGCCTGGTGGAGGCTGCCCCTGGTGGCTGGGGGGTGGGGGTGCTGGGAGACATGGGTGGGGGCCTGGTGGAGGCTGCCGCTGGTGGCTGGGGGGTGGGGGTGGTGGGAGACATGGGTGGGGGCCTGGTGGAGGCTGCCCCTGCACTGCTGGGGGGTGGGGGTGTCGGGAGACATGGGTGGGGGCCTGGTGGAGGCTGCCCCTGGGGAGTGGGGGGTGGGGGTGGTGGGAGACATGGGTGGGGGCCTGCTGGCAGGTGCCCCACAGTGCTGGGGGGTGGGGGTGGTGGGGAACATGAGTTGGACATGGGTGGGGGCCTGCTGGCAGGTGCCCCACAGTGCTGGGGGGTGGGGGTGCTGGGAGACATAGGTGGGGGCCTGGTGGAGGCTGCCCCTGCACTGCTGGGGGGTAGGGGTGGTGGGAGACATGGGTGGGGCCTGCTGGCAGGTGCCCCACAGTGCTGGGGGGTGGGGGTGGTGGGGAACATGAGTTGGACATGGGTGGGGGCCTGGTGGAGGGTGCCCCTGGTGGCTGGGGGGTGGGGATGCTGGGGAACATGAGTTGGACATGGGTGGGGGCCTGGTGGAGGCTGCCCCTGCACTGCTGGGGGTGGGGGTGGTGGGAGACATGGGTGGGGGCCTGGTGGAGGCTGCCCCTGGTGGCTGGGGGGTGAGGGTGGTGTGGGACATGGGTGGGGGCCTGGTGGAGGCTGTCCCTGCACTGCTGGGGGGTGGGGGTGCTGGGAGACATGGGTGGGGGCCTGGTGGAGGCTGCTCCTTGGGAGTGGGGGGTGGGGGTGGTGGGAGACATAGGTGGGGGCCTGCTGGCAGGTGCCCCACAGTGCTGGGGGGTGGGGGTGGTGGGGAACATGAGTTGGACATGGGTGGGGGCCTGCTGGCAGGTGCCCCACAGTGCTGGGGGGTGGGGGTGCTGGGAGACATGGGTGGGGGCCTGGTGTAGGCTGCCCCTGCACTGCTGGGGGGTGGGGGTGGTGGGAGACATGAGTGGGCCTGCTGGCAGGTGCCCCACAGTGCTGGGGGGTGGGGGTGGTGGGGAACATGAGTTGGACATGGGTGGGGGCCTGGTGGAGGCTGCCCCTGCACTGCTGGGGGGTGTGGGTGGTGGGAGACATGGGTGGGGCCTGCTGGCAGGTGCCCCACAGTGCTGGGGGGTGGGGGTGGTGGGGAACATGAGTTGGACATGGGTGGGGGCCTGGTGGAGGCTGCCCCTGCACTGCTGGGGGGTGGGGGTGGTGGGAGACATGGGTGGGGCCTGCTGGCAGGTGCCCCACAGTGCTGGGGGGTGGGGGTGGTGGGGAACATGAGTTGGACATGGGTGGGGGCCTGGTGGAGGCTGCCCCTGCACTGCTGGGGGGTGGGGTGGTGGGAGACATGGGTGGAGCCTGCTTGCAGGTGCCCCACAGTGCTGGGGGGTGGGGGTGGTGGGGAACATGAGTTGGGCATAAGTGGGGGCCTGCTGGCAGGTGCCCCACAGTGCTGGGGGGTGGGGGTGCTGGGAGACATGGGTGGGGGCCTGGTGGAGGCTGCCCCTGCACTGCTGGGGGGTGGGGGTGGTGGGAGACATGGGTGGAGCCTGCTGGCAGGTGCCCCACAGTGCTGGGGGGTGGGGGTGGTGGGGAACATGAGTTGGACATGGGTGGGGGCCTGGTGGAGGGTGCCCCTGGTGGCTGGGGGGTGGGGATGCTGGGGAACATGAGTTGGACATGGGTGGGGGCCTGGTGGAGGCTGCCCCTGCACTGCTGTGGGTGGGGGTGGTGGGAGACATGGGTGGGGGCCTGGTGGAGGCTGCCCCTGGTGGCTGGGGGGTGAGGGTGGTGTGGGACATGGGTGGGGGCCTGGTGGAGGCTGTCCCTGCACTGCTGGGGGGTGGGGGTGCTGGGAGACATGGGTGGGGGCCTGGTGGAGGCTGCTCCTGGGGAGTGGGGGGTGGGGGTGGTGGGAGACATGGGTGGGGGCCTGTTGGCAGGTGCCCCACAGTGCTGGGGGGTGGGGGTGGTGGGGAACATGAGTTGGACATGGGTGGGGGCCTGCTGGCAGGTGCCCCACAGTGCTGGGGGGTGGGGGTGCTGGGAGACATGGGTGGGGGCCTGGTGTAGGCTGCCCCTGCACTGCTGGGGGGTGGGGGTGGTGGGAGATATGAGTGGGCCTGCTGGCAGGTGCCCCACAGTGCTGGGGGGTGGGGGTGGTGGGGAACATGAGTTGGACATGGGTGGGGGCCTGGTGGAGGCTGCCCCTGCACTGCTGGCGGGTGGGGGTGGTGGGAGACATGGGTGGGGCCTGCTGGCAGGTGCCCCACAGTGCTGGGGGGTGGGGGTGGTGGGGAACATGAGTTCGACATGGGTGGGGGCCTGGTGGAGGCTGCCCCTGCACTGCTGGGGGGTGGGGTGGTGGGAGACATGGGTGGGGCCTGCTGGCAGGTGCCCCACAGTTCTGGGGGGTGGGGGAGGTGGGGAACATGAGTTGGACATGGGTGGGGGCCTGGTGGAGGGGGGGTGGGGGTGGTAGGGAACATGAGTTGGACATGGGTGGGGGGCCTGCTGGCAGGTGCCCCACAGTGCTGGGGGGTGCGGGTTCTGGGAAACATGGGTGGGGGCCTGGTGGAGGCTGCCCCTGGTGGCTGGGGGGTGGGGGTGCTGGGAGACATGGGTGGGGGCCTGGTGGAGGCTGCCCCTGGTAACTGGGGTGGTGGGGGTGGTGGGAGACATGGGTGGGGGCCTGGTAGAGGCTGCCCCTGGGGAGTGGGCGGTGGGGGTGGTGGGAGACATGGGTGGGGGCCTGGTGGAGGCTGCCCCTGGTGGCTGGGGGGTGGGGGTGCTGGGAGACATGGGTGGGGGCCTGGTGGAGGCTGCCCCTGCACTGCTGGGGGGTGGGGGTGGTGGGAGACATGGGTGGGGGCCTGGTGGAGGCTGCCCCTGCACTGCTGGGGGGTGGGGGTAGTGTGAGACATGGGTGGGGGCCTGGTGGTGGGTGCCCCTGCACTGCTGGGGGGTGGGGGTGGTGGGAGACATGGGTGGGGGCCTGGTGGAGGGTGGCCCTGGTGGCTGGGGGATGGGGGTGCTGGGAGACATGGGTGGGGGCCTGGTGGTGGGTGCCCCTGCACTGCTGGGGGGTGGGGGTGGTGGGAGACATGGGTGGGGCCTGCTGGCAGGTGCCCCACAGTGCTGCGGGGTGGGGGTGGTGGGGAACATGAGTTGGACATGGGTGGGGGCCTGGTGGAGGGTGCCCCTGGTGGCTGGTGTGTGGGGGTGCTGGGGAACATGAGTTGGACATGGGTGGGGGCCTGGTGGAGGCTGCCCCTGCACTGCTGGGGGGTGGGGGTGGTGGGAGACACGGGTGGGGGCCTGGTGGAGGCTGCCCCTGGTGGCTGGGGGGTGGGGGTGCTGGGAGACATGGGTGGGGCCTGCTGGCAGGTGCCCCACAGTGCTGGGGGGTGGGGTGGTGGGGAACATGAGTTGGACATGGGTGGGGGCCTGGTGGAGGGTGCCCCTGGTGGCTGGGGGGTGGGGGTGGTGGGGAACATGAGTTGGACATGGGTGGGGGCCTGCTGGCAGGTGCCCCACAGTGCGGGGGGTGGGGGTGCTCGGAGACATGGGTGGGGGCCTGGTGGAGGCTGTCCCTGCACTGCTGGGGGGTGGGGGTGGTGGGAGACATGGGTGGGGCCTGCTGGCAGGTGCCCCACAGTGCTGGGGGGTGGGGTTGGTGGGGAACATGAGTTGGACATGGGTGCGGGCCTGGTGGAGGGTGCCCCTGGTGGCTGGGGGGTGGGGGTGCTGGGGAACATGAGTTGGGCATGGGTGGGGGCCTGGTGGAGGCTGCCCTTGCACTGCTGGGGGGTGGGGGTAGTGGGAGACATGGGTGGGGGCCTGGTGGAGGCTGCCCCTGGTGGCTGGGGGGTGGGGGTGGTGGGAGACATGGGTGGGGGCCTGGTGGAGGCTGCCCCTGGTGGCTGGGGGGTGGGGGTGGTGTGAGACATGGGTGGGTGCCTGGTGGAGGCTGCCCCTGCACTGCTGGGGGGTGGGGGTGCTGGGAGACATGGGTGGTGGCCTGGTGGAGGCTGCCCCTGGGGAGTGGGGGGTGGGGGTGGTGGGAGACATGGGTGGGGGCCTGCTGGCAGGTGCCCCATAGTGCTGGGGGGTGGGGGTGGTGGGGAACATGAGTTGGACATGGGTGGGGGCCTACTGGCAGGTGCCCCACAGTGCTGGGTGGTGGGGGTGGTGGGAGACATGGGTGGGGCCTGCTGGCAGGTGCCCCACAGTGCTGGGGGGTGGGGGTGGTGGGGAACATGAGTTGGACATGGGTGGGGGCCTGGTGGAGGCTGCCCCTGCACTGCTAGGGGGTGGGGGTGGTGGGAGACATGGGTGGGGCCTGCTGGCAGGTGTCCCACAGTGCTGGGGGGTGGGGGTGGTGGGGAACATGAGTTGGACATGGGTGGGGGCCTGGTGGAGGCTGCCCCTGCACTGCTGGGGGGTGGGGGTGGTGGGAGACATGGGTGGGGCCTGCTGGCAGGTGCCCCACAGTGCTGGGGGGTGGGGGTGGTGGGGAACATGAGTTGGACATGGGTGGGGGCCTGGTGGAGGCTGCCCCTGCACTGCTGGGGGGTGGGGGTGGTGGGAGACATGGGTGGGGGCCTGGTGGAGGCTGCCCCTGCACTGCTGGGGGGTGGGGGTGGTGGGAGACATGGGTGGGGGCCTGGTGGTGGGTGCCCCTGCACTGCTGGGGGGTGGGGGTGGTGGGAGACATGGGTGGGGGCCTGGTGGAGGGTGGCCCTGGTGGCTGGGGGATGGGGGTGCTGGGAGACATGGGTGGGGGCCTGGTGGTGGGTGCCCCTGCACTGCTGGGGGGTGGGGGTGGTGGGAGACATGGGTGGGGCCTGCTGGCAGGTGCCCCACAGTGCTGGGGGGTGGGGGTGGTGGGGAACATGAGTTGGACATGGGTGGGGGCCTGGTGGAGGGTGCCCCTGGTGGCTGGTGTGTGGGGGTGCTGGGGAACATGAGTTGGACATGGGTGGGGGCCTGGTGGAGGCTGCCCCTGCACTGCTGGGGGGTGGGGGTGGTGGGAGACATGGGTGGGGGCCTGGTGGAGGCTGCCCCTGGTGGCTGGGGGGTGGGGGTGCTGGGAGACATGGGTGGGGGCCTGGTGGAGGCTGCCCCTGGTGGCTGGGGGGTGGGGGTGGTGTGAGACATGGGTGGGGGCCTGGTGGAGGCTCCCCCTGCACTGCTGGGGGGTGGGGGTGTTGGGAGACATGGGTGGGGGCCTGGTGGAGGCTGCCCCTGGGGAGTGGGGGGTGGGGGTGGTGGGAGACATGGGTGGGGGCCTGCTGGCAGGTGCCCCACAGTGCTGGGGGGTAGGGTTGGTGGGGAACATGAGTTGGACATGGTTGGGGGCCTGCTGGCAGGTGCCCCACAGTGCTGGGGGGTGGGGGTGCTGGGAGACATGGGTGGGGGCCTGGTGGAGGCTGCCCCTGCACTGCTGGGGGGTGGGGGTGGTGGGAGACATGGGTGGGGCCTGCTGGCAGGTGCCCCACAGTGCTGGGGGGTGGGGGTGGTGGGGAACATGAGTTGGACATGGGTGGGGGCCTTGTGGAGGCTGCCTCTGCACTGCTGGGGGTGGGGGTGGTGGGAGACATGGGTGGGGGCCTGGTGGAGGCTGCTCCTGGGGAGTGGGGGGTGGGGGTGGTGGGAGACATGGGTGGGGGCCTGCTGGCAGGTGCCCCACAGTGCTGGGGGCTGGGGGTGGTGGGGAACATGAGTTGGACATGGGTGGGGGCCTGCTGGCAGGTGCCCCACAGTGCTGGGGGGTGGGGGTGCTGGGAGACATGGGTGGGGGCCTGGTGTAGGCTGCCCCTGCACTGCTGGGGGGTGGGGGTGGTGGGAGATATGAGTGGGCCTGCTGGCAGGTGCCCCACAGTGCTGGGGGGTGGGGGTGGTGGGGAACATGAGTTTGACATGGGTGGGGGCCTGGTGGAGGCTGCCCCTGCACTGCTGGGGGGTGGGGGTGGTGGGAGACATGGGTGGGGCCTGCTGGCAGGTGCCCCACAGTTCTGGGGGGTGGGGGAGGTGGGGAACATGAGTTGGACATGGGTGGGGGCCTGGTGGAGGGGGGGTGGGGGTGGTGGGGAACATGACTTGGACATGGGTGGGGGGCCTGCTGGCAGGTGCCCCACAGTGCTGGGGGGTGGGGGTTCTGGGAGACATGGGTGGGGGCCTGGTGGAGGCTGCCCCTGGTGGCTGGGGGGTGGGGGTGCTGGGAGACATGGGTGGGGGCCTGGTGGAGGCTGCCCCTGGTAACTGGGGTGGTGGGGGTGGTGGGAGACATGGGTGGGGGCCTGGTAGAGGCTGCCCCTGGGGAGTGGGCGGTGGGGGTGGTGGGAGACATGGGTGGGGGCCTGGTGGAGGCTGCCCCTGGGGGCTGGGGGTGCTGGGAGACATGGGTGGGGGCCTGGTGGAGGCTGCCCCTGCACTGCTGGGGGGTGGGGGTGGTGGGAGACATGTGTGGGGGCCTGGTGGAGGCTGCCCCTGCACTGCTGGGGGGTGGGGGTGGTGGGAGACATGGGTGGGGGCCTAGTGGTGGGTGCCCCTGCACTGCTGGGGGGTGGGGGTGGTGGGAGACACGGGTGGGGGCCTGGTGGAGGGTGGCCCTGGTGGCTGGGGGATGGGGGTGCTGGGAGACATGGGTGGGGGCCTGGTGGTGGGTGCCCCTGCACTGCTGGGAGGTGGGGGTGGTGGGAGACATGGGTGGGGCCTGCTTGCAGGTGCCCCACAGTGCTGGGGGGTGGGGGTGGTGGGGAACATGAGTTGGACATGGGTGGGGGCCTGGTGGAGGGTGCCCCTGGTGGCTGGTGTGTGGGGGTGCTGGGGAACATGAGTTGGACATGGGTGGGGGCCTGGTGGAGGCTGCCCCTGCACTGCTGGGGGGTGGGGGTGGTGGGAGACACGGGTGGGGGCCTGGTGGAGGCTGACCCTGGTGGCTGGGGGGTGGGGGTGCTGGGAGACATGGGTGGGGCCTGCTGGCAGGTGCCCCACAGTGCTGGGGGGTGGGGTGGTGGGGAACATGAGTTGGACATGGGTGGGGGCCTGGTGGAGGGTGCCCCTGGTGGCTGGGGGGTGGGGGTGGTGGGGAACATGAGTTGGACATGGGTGGGGGCCTGCTGGCAGGTGCCCCACAGTGCGGGGGTGGGGGTGCTGGGAGACATGGGTGGGGGCCTGGTGGAGGCTGCCCCTGCACTGCTGGGGGGTGGGGGTGGTGGGAGACATGGGTGGGGCCTGCTGGCAGGTGCCCCACAGTGCTGGGGGGTGGGGTTGGTGGGGAACATGAGTTGGACATGGGTGCGGGCCTGGTGGAGGGTGCCCCTGGTGGCTGGGGGGTGGGGGTGCTGGGGAACATGAGTTGGGCATGGGTGGGGGCCTGGTGGAGGCTGCCCTTGCACTGCTGGGGGGTGGGGGTAGTGGGAGACATGGGTGGGGGCCTGGTGGAGGCTGCCCCTGGTGGCTGGGGGGTGGGGGTGGTGGGAGACATGGGTGGGGGCCTGGTGGAGGCTGCCCCTGGTGGCTGGGGGGTGGGGGTGGTGTGAGACATTGGTGGGTGCCTGGTGGAGGCTGCCCCTGCACTGCTGGGGGGTGGGGGTGCTGGGAGACATGGGTGGTGGCCTGGTGGAGGCTGCCCCTGGGGAGTGGGGGGTGGGGGTGGTGGGAGACATGGGTGGGGGCCTGCTGGCAGGTGCCCCATAGTGCTGGGGGGTGGGGGTGGTGGGGAACATGAGTTGGACATGGGTGGGGGCCTACTGGCAGGTGCCCCACAGTGCTGGGTGGTGGGGGTGGTGGGAGACATGGGTGGGGCCTGCTGGCAGGTGCCCCACAGTGCTGGGGGGTGGGGGTGGTGGGGAACATGAGTTGGACATGGGTGGGGGCCTGGTGGAGGCTGCCCCTGCACTGCTAGGGGGTGGGGGTGGTGGGAGACATGGGTGGGGCCTGCTGGCAGGTGTCCCACAGTGTTGGGGGGTGGGGGTGGTGGGGAACATGAGTTGGACATGGGTGGGGGCCTGGTGGAGGCTGCCCCTGCACTGCTGGGGGGTGGGGGTGGTGGGAGACATGGGTGGGGCCTGCTGGCAGGTGCCCCACAGTGCTGGGGGGTGGGGGTGGTGGGGAACATGAGTTGGACATGGGTGGGGGCCTGGTGGAGGCTGCCCCTGCACTGCTGGGGGGTGGGGGTGGTGGGAGACATGGGTGGGGGCCTGGTGGAGGCTGCCCCTGCACTGCTGGGGGGTGGGGGTGGTGGGAGACATGGGTGGGGGCCTGGTGGTGGGTGCCCCTGCACTGCTGGGGGGTGGGGGTGGTGGGAGACATGGGTGGGGGCCTGGTGGAGGGTGGCCCTGGTGGCTGGGGGATGGGGGTGCTGGGAGACATGGGTGGGGGCCTGGTGGTGGGTGCCCCTGCACTGCTGGGGGGTGGGGGTGGTGGGAGACATGGATGGGGCCTGCTGGCAGGTGCCCCACAGTGCTGGGGGGTGGGGGTGGTGGGGAACATGAGTTGGACATGGGTGGGGGCCTGGTGGAGGGTGCCCCTGGTGGCTGGTGTGTGGGGGTGCTGGGGAACATGAGTTGGACATGGGTGGGGGCCTGGTGGAGGCTGCCCCTGCACTGCTGGGGGGTGGGGGTGGTGGGAGACATGGGTGGGGGCCTGGTGGAGGCTGCCCCTGGTGGCTGGGGGGTGGGGGTGGTGTGAGACATGGGTGGGGGCCTGGTGGAGGCTGCCCCTGGTGGCTGGGGGGTGGGGGTGGTGTGAGACATGGGTGGGGGCCTGGTGGAGGCTGCCCCTGCACTGCTGGGGGGTGGGGGTGTTGGGAGACATGGGTGGGGGCCTGGTGGAGGCTGCCCCTGGGGAGTGGGGGGTGGGGGTGGTGGGAGACATGGGTGGGGGCCTGCTGGCAGGTGCCCCACAGTGCTGGGGGGTAGGGGTGGTGGGGAACATGAGTTGGACATGGTTGGGGGCCTGCTGGCAGGTGCCCCACAGTGCTGGGGGGTGGGGGTGCTGGGAGACATGGGTGGGGGCCTGGTGGAGGCTGCCCCTGCACTGCTGGGTGGTGGGGGTGGTGTGAGACATGGGTGGGGGCCTGGTGGAGGCTGCCCCTGCACTGCTGGGGGGTGGGGGTGCTGGGAGACATGGGTGGGGGCCTGGTGGAGGCCGCCCCTGGGGAGTGGGGGGTGGGGGTGGTGGGAGACATGGGTGGGGGCCTGCTGGCAGGTGCCCCACAGTGCTGGGGGGTGGGGGTGGTGGGGAACATGAGTTGGACATGGGTGGCGGCCTGCTGGCAGGTGCCCCACAGTGCTGGGGGGTGAGGGTGCTGGGAGACAGGGGTGGGGGCCTGGTGGAGGCTGCCCCTGCACTGCTGCGGGGTGGGGGTGGTGGGAGACATGGGTGGGGCCTGCTGGCAGGTGCCCCACAGTGCTGGGGGTGGGGGTGGTGGGGAACATGAGTTGGACATGGGTGGGGGCCTGGTGGAGGCTGCCCCTGCACTGCTGGGGGGTGGGGGTGGTGGGAGACATGGGTGGGGTCTGCTGGCAGGTGCCCCACAGTGCTGGGGGGTGGGGGTGGTGGGGAACATGAGTTCGACATGGGTGGGGGCCTGGTGGAGGCTGCCCCTGCACTGCTGGGGGGTGGGGGTGGTGGGAGACATGGGTGGGGCCTGCTGGCAGGTGCCCCACAGTTCTGGGGGGTGGGGGAGGTGGGGAACATGAGTTGGACATGGGTGGGGGCCTGGTGGAGGGGGGGTGGGGGTGGTGGGGAACATGAGTTGGACATGGGTGGGGGGCCTGCTGGCAGGTGCCCCACAGTGCTGGGGGGTGCGGGTTCTGGGAAACATGGGTGGGGGCCTGGTGGAGGCTGCCCCTGGTGGCTGGGGGGTAGGGGTGCTGGGAGACATGGGTGGGGGCCTGGTGGAGGCTGCCCCTGGTAACTGGGGTGGTGGGGGTGGTGGGAGACATGGGTGGGGGCCTGGTAGAGGCTGCCCCTGGGGAGTGGGCGGTGGGGGTGGTGGGAGACATGGGTGGGGGCCTGGTGGAGGCTGCCCCTGGTGGCTGGGGGGTGGGGGTGCTGGGAGACATGGGTGGGGGCCTGGTGGAGGCTGCCCCTGCACTGCTGGGGGGTGGGGGTGGTGGGAGACATGGGTGGGGGCCTGGTGGAGGCTGCCCCTGCACTGCTGGGGGGTGGGGGTAGTGGGAGACATGGGTGGGGGCCTGGTGGTGGGTGCCCCTGCACTGCTGGGGGGTGGGGGTGGTGGGAGACATGGGTGGGGGCCTGGTGGAGGGTGGCCCTGGTGGCTGGGGGATGGGGGTGCTGGGAGACATGGGTGGGGGCCTGGTGGTGGGTGCCCCTGCACTGCTGGGGGGTGGGAGTGGTGGGAGACATGGGTGGGGCCTGCTGGCAGGTGCCCCACAGTGCTGCGGGGTGGGGGTGGTGGGGAACATGAGTTGGACATGGGTGGGGGCCTGGTGGAGGGTGCCCCTGGTGGCTGGTGTGTGGGGGTGCTGGGGAACATGAGTTGGACATGGGTGGGGGCCTGGTGGAGGCTGCCCCTGCACTGCTGGGGGGTGGGGGTGGTGGGAGACACGGGTGGGGGCCTGGTGGAGGCTGCCCCTGGTGGCTGGGGGGTGGGGGTGCTGGGAGACATGGGTGGGGCCTGCTGGCAGGTGCCCCACAGTGCTGGGGGGTGGGGTGGTGGGGAACATGAGTTGGACATGGGTGGGGGCCTGGTGGAGGGTGCCCCTGGTGGCTGGGGGGTGGGGGTGGTGGCGAACATGAGTTGGACATGGGTGGGGGCCTGCTGGCAGGTGCCACACAGTGCGGGGGGTGGGGGTGCTCGGAGACATGGGTGGGGGCCTGGTGGAGGCTGCCCCTGCACTGCTGGGGGGTGGGGGTGGTGGGAGACATGGGTGGGGCCTGCTGGCAGGTGCCCCACAGTGCTGGGGGGTGGGGTTGGTGGGGAACATGAGTTGGACATGGGTGCGGGCCTGGTGGAGGGTGCCCCTGGTGGCTGGGGGGTGGGGGTGCTGGGGAACATGAGTTGGGCATGGGTGGGGGCCTGGTGGAGGCTGCCCTTGCACTGCTGGGGGGTGGGGGTAGTGGGAGACATGGGTGGGGGCCTGGTGGAGGCTGCCCCTGGTGGCTGGGGGGTGGGGGTGGTGGGAGACATGGGTGGGGGCCTGGTGGAGGCTGCCCCTGGTGGCTGGGGGGTGGGGGTGGTGTGAGACATGGGTGGGTGCCTGGTGGAGGCTGCCCCTGCACTGCTGGGGGGTGGGGGTGCTGGGAGACATGGGTGGTGGCCTGGTGGAGGCTGCCCCTGGGGAGTGGGGGGTGGGGGTGGTGGGAGACATGGGTGGGGGCCTGCTGGCAGGTGCCCCATAGTGCTGGGGGGTGGGGGTGGTGGGGAACATGAGTTGGACATGGGTGGGGGCCTACTGGCAGGTGCCCCACAGTGCTGGGTGGTGGGGGTGGTGGGAGACATGGGTGGGGCCTGCTGGCAGGTGCCCCACAGTGCTGGGGGGTGGGGGTGGTGGGGAACATGAGTTGGACATGGGTGGGGGCCTGGTGGAGGCTGCCCCTGCACTGCTAGGGGGTGGGGGTGGTGGGAGACATGGGTGGGGCCTGCTGGCAGGTGTCCCACAGTGCTGGGGGGTGGGGGTGGTGGGGAACATGAGTTGGACATGGGTGGGGGCCTGGTGGAGGCTGCCCCTGCACTGCTGGGGGGTGGGGGTGGTGGGAGACATGGGTGGGGCCTGCTGGCAGGTGCCCCACAGTGCTGGGGGGTGGGGGTGGTGGGGAACATGAGTTGGACATGGGTGGGGGCCTGGTGGAGGCTGCCCCTGCACTGCTGGGGGGTGGGGGTGGTGGGAGACATGGGTGGGGGCCTGGTGGAGGCTGCCCCTGCACTGCTGGGGGGTGGGGGTGGTGGGAGACATGGGTGGGGGCCTGGTGGTGGGTGCCCCTGCACTGCTGGGGGGTGGGGGTGGTGGGAGACATGGGTGGGGGCCTGGTGGAGGGTGGCCCTGGTGGCTGGGGGATGGGGGTGCTGGGAGACATGGGTGGGGGCCTGGTGGTGGGTGCCCCTGCACTGCTGGGGGGTGGGGGTGGTGGGAGACATGGGTGGGGCCTGCTGGCAGGTGCCCCACAGTGCTGGGGGGTGGGGGTGGTGGGGAACATGAGTTGGACATGGGTGGGGGCCTGGTGGAGGGTGCCCCTGGTGGCTGGTGTGTGGGGGTGCTGGGGAACATGAGTTGGACATGGGTGGGGGCCTGGTGGAGGCTGCCCCTGCACTGCTGGGGGGTGGGGGTGGTGGGAGACATGGGTGGGGGCCTGGTGGAGGCTGCCCCTGGTGGCTGGGGGGTGGGGGTGCTGGGAGACATGGGTGGGGGCCTGGTGGAGGCTGCCCCTGGTGGCTGGGGGGTGGGGGTGGTGTGAGACATGGGTGGGGGCCTGGTGGAGGCTGCCCCTGCACTGCTGGGGGGTGGGGGTGTTGGCAGACATGGGTGGGGGCCTGGTGGAGGCTGCCCCTGGGGAGTGGGGGGTGGGGGTGGTGGGAGACATGGGTGGGGGCCTGCTGGCAGGTGCCCCACAGTGCTGGGGGGTAGGGTTGGTGGGGAACATGAGTTGGACATGGTTGGGGGCCTGCTGGCAGGTGCCCCACAGTGCTGGGGGGTGGGGGTGCTGGGAGACATGGGTGGGGGCCTGGTGGAGGCTGCCCCTGCACTGCTGGGGGGTGGGGGTGGTGGGAGACATGGGTGGGGCCTGCTGGCAGGTGCCCCACAGTGCTGGGGGGTGGGGGTGGTGGGGAACATGAGTTGGACATGGGTGGGGGCCTTGTGGAGGCTGCCTCTGCACTGCTGGGGGGTGGGGGTGGTGGGAGACATGGGTGGGGGCCTGGTGGAGGCTGCTCCTGGGGAGTGGGGGGTGGGGGTGGTGGGAGACATGGGTGGGGGCCTGCTGGCAGGTGCCCCAAAGTGCTGGGGGCTGGGGGTGGTGGGGAACATGAGTTGGACATGGGTGGGGGCCTGCTGGAAGGTGCCCCACAGTGCTGGGGGGTGGGGGTGCTGGGAGACATGGGTGGGGGCCTGGTGTAGGCTGCCCCTGCACTGCTGGGGGGTGGGGGTGGTGGGAGATATGAGTGGGCCTGCTGGCAGGTGCCCCACAGTGCTGGGGGGTGGGGGTGGTGGGGAACATGAGTTGGACATGGGTGGGGGCCTGGTGGAGGCTGCCCCTGCACTGCTGGGGGGTGGGGGTGGTGGGAGACATGGGTGGGGCCTGCTGGCAGGTGCCCCACAGTGCTGGGGGGTGGGGGTGGTGGGGAACATGAGTTTGACATGGGTGGGGGCCTGGTGGAGGCTGCCCCTGCACTGCTGGGGGGTGGGGGTGGTGGGAGACATGGGTGGGGCCTGCTGGCAGGTGCCCCACAGTTCTGGGGGGTGGGGGAGGTGGGGAACATGAGTTGGACATGGGTGGGGGCCTGGTGGAGGGGGGGTGGGGGTGGTGGGGAACATGAGTTGGACATGGGTGGGGGGCCTGCTGGCAGGTGCCCCACAGTGCTGGGGGGTGGGGGTTCTGGGAGACATGGGTGGGGGCCTGGTGGAGGCTGCCCCTGGTGGCTGGGGGGTGGGGGTGCTGGGAGACATGGGTGGGGGCCTGGTGGAGGCTGCCCCTGGTAACTGGGGTGGTGGGGGTGGTGGGAGACATGGGTGGGGGCCTGGTAGAGGCTGCCCCTGGGGAGTGGGCGGTGGGGGTGGTGGGAGACATGGGTGGGGGCCTGGTGGAGGCTGCCCCTGGGGGCTGGGGGGTGGGGGTGCTGGGAGACATGGGTGGGGGCCTGGTGGAGGCTGCCCCTGCACTGCTGGGGGGTGGGGGTGGTGGGAGACATGGGTGGGGGCCTGGTGGAGGCTGCCTCTGCACTGCTGGGGGGTGGGGGTGGTGGGAGACATGGGTGGGGGCCTGGTGGTGGGTGCCCCTGCACTGCTGGGGGGTGGGGGTGGTGGGAGACATGGGTGGGGGCCTGGTGGAGGGTGGCCCTGGTGGCTGGGGGATGGGGGTGCTGGGAGACATGGGTGGGGGCCTGGTGGTGGGTGCCCCTGCACTGCTGGGAGGTGGGGGTGGTGGGAGACATGGGTGGGGCCTGCTTGCAGGTGCCCCACAGTGCTGGGGGGTGGGGGTGGTGGGGAACATGAGTTGGACATGGGTGGGGGCCTGGTGGAGGGTGCCCCTGGTGGCTGGTGTGTGGGGGTGCTGGGGAACATGAGTTGGACATGGGTGGGGGCCTGGTGGAGGCTGCCCCTGCACTGCTGGGGGGTGGGGGTGGTGGGAGACACGGGTGGGGGCCTGGTGGAGGCTGCCCCTGGTGGCTGGGGGGTGGGGGTGCTGGGAGACATGGGTGGGGCCTGCTGGCAGGTGCCCCACAGTGCTGGGGGGTGGGGTGGTGGGGAACATGAGTTGGACATGGGTGGGGGCCTGGTGGAGGGTGCCCCTGGTGGCTGGGGGGGGGGGGTGGTGGGGAACATGAGTTGGACATGGGTGGGGGCCTGCTGGCAGGTGCCCCACAGTGCGGGGGTGGGGGTGCTGGGAGACATGGGTGGGGGCCTGGTGGAGGCTGCCCCTGCACTGCTGGGGGGTGGGGGTGGTGGGAGACATGGGTGG
Organism: Ambystoma mexicanum; assembly: GCF_040938575.1. Taxonomy (NCBI): domain Eukaryota; kingdom Metazoa; phylum Chordata; class Amphibia; order Caudata; family Ambystomatidae; genus Ambystoma; species Ambystoma mexicanum. The sequence goes on along the minus strand of NC_090922.1, from coordinate 582,882,989 downwards.
GGCCTGCTGGCAGGTGCCCCACAGTGCTGGGGGGTGGGGTTGGTGGGGAACATGAGTTGGACATGGGTGCGGGCCTGGTGGAGGGTGCCCCTGGTGGCTGGGGGGTGGGGGTGCTGGGGAACATGAGTTGGGCATGGGTGGGGGCCTGGTGGAGGCTGCCCTTGCACTGCTGGGGGGTGGGGGTAGTGGGAGACATGGGTGGGGGCCTGGTGGAGGCTGCCCCTGGTGGCTGGGGGGTGGGGGTGGTGGGAGACATGGGTGGGGGCCTGGTGGAGGCTGCCCCTGGTGGCTGGGGGGTGGGGGTGGTGTGAGACATTGGTGGGTGCCTGGTGGAGGCTGCCCCTGCACTGCTGGGGGGTGGGGGTGCTGGGAGACATGGGTGGTGGCCTGGTGGAGGCTGCCCCTGGGGAGTGGGGGGTGGGGGTGGTGGGAGACATGGGTGGGGGCCTGCTGGCAGGTGCCCCATAGTGCTGGGGGGTGGGGGTGGTGGGGAACATGAGTTGGACATGGGTGGGGGCCTACTGGCAGGTGCCCCACAGTGCTGGGTGGTGGGGGTGGTGGGAGACATGGGTGGGGCCTGCTGGCAGGTGCCCCACAGTGCTGGGGGGTGGGGGTGGTGGGGAACATGAGTTGGACATGGGTGGGGGCCTGGTGGAGGCTGCCCCTGCACTGCTAGGGGGTGGGGGTGGTGGGAGACATGGGTGGGGCCTGCTGGCAGGTGTCCCACAGTGCTGGGGGGTGGGGGTGGTGGGGAACATGAGTTGGACATGGGTGGGGGCCTGGTGGAGGCTGCCCCTGCACTGCTGGGGGGTGGGGGTGGTGGGAGACATGGGTGGGGCCTGCTGGCAGGTGCCCCACAGTGCTGGGGGTGGTGGGGAACATGAGTTGGACATGGGTGGGGGCCTGGTGGAGGCTGCCCCTGCACTGCTGGGGGGTGGGGGTGGTGGGATACATGGGTGGGGGCCTGGTGGAGGCTGCCCCTGCACTGCTGGGGGGTGGGGGTGGTGGGAGACATGGGTGGGGGCCTGGTGGTGGGTGCCCCTGCACTGCTGGGGGGTGGGGGTGGTGGGAGACATGGGTGGGGGCCTGGTGGAGGGTGGCCCTGGTGGCTGGGGGATGGGGGTGCTGGGAGACATGGGTGGGGGCCTGGTGGTGGGTGCCCCTGCACTGCTGGGGGGTGGGGGTGGTGGGAGACATGGATGGGGCCTGCTGGCAGGTGCCCCACAGTGCTGGGGGGTGGGGGTGGTGGGGAACATGAGTTGGACATGGGTGGGGGCCTGGTGGAGGGTGCCCCTGGTGGCTGGTGTGTGGGGGTGCTGGGGAACATGAGTTGGACATGGGTGGGGGCCTGGTGGAGGCTGCCCCTGCACTGCTGGGGGGTGGGGGTGGTGGGAGACATGGGTGGGGGCCTGGTGGAGGCTGCCCCTGGTGGCTGGGGGGTGGGGGTGGTGTGAGACATGGGTGGGGGCCTGGTGGAGGCTGCCCCTGGTGGCTGGGGGGTGGGGGTGGTGTGAGACATGGGTGGGGGCCTGGTGGAGGCTGCCCCTGCACTGCTGGGGGGTGGGGGTGTTGGGAGACATGGGTGGGGGCCTGGTGGAGGCTGCCCCTGGGGAGTGGGGGGTGGGGGTGGTGGGAGACATGGGTGGGGGCCTGCTGGCAGGTGCCCCACAGTGCTGGGGGGTAGGGGTGGTGGGGAACATGAGTTGGACATGGTTGGGGCCTGCTGGCAGGTGCCCCACAGTGCTGGGGGTGGGGGTGCTGGGAGACATGGGTGGGGGCCTGGTGGAGGCTGCCCCTGCACTGCTGGGTGGTGGGGGTGGTGTGAGACATGGGTGGGGGCCTGGTGGAGGCTGCCCCTGCACTGCTGGGGGGTGGGGGTGCTGGGAGACATGGGTGGGGGCCTGGTGGAGGCCGCCCCTGGGGAGTGGGGGGGGTGGGGTGGAGACATGGGTGGGGGCCTGCTGGCAGGTGCCCCACAGTGCTGGGGGGTGGGGGTGGTGGGGAACATGAGTTGGACATGGGTGGCGGCCTGCTGGCAGGTGCCCCACAGTGCTGGGGGGTGAGGGTGCTGGGAGACATGGGTGGGGGCCTGGTGGAGGCTGCCCCTGCACTGCTGCGGGGTGGGGGTGGTGGGAGACATGGGTGGGGCCTGCTGGCAGGTGCCCCACAGTGCTGGGGTGGGGGTGGTGGGGAACATGAGTTGGACATGGGTGGGGGCCTGGTGGAGGCTGCCCCTGCACTGCTGGGGGGTGGGGGTGGTGGGAGACATGGGTGGGGCCTGCTGGCAGGTGCCCCACAGTGCTGGGGGTGGGGGTGGTGGGGAACATGAGTTGGACATGGGTGGGGGCCTGGTGGAGGGTGCCCTGGTGGCTGGGGGGTGGGGGTGGTGGGGAACATGAGTTGGACATGGGTGGGGGCCTGCTGGCAGGTGCCCCACAGTGCGGGGGTTGGGGGTGCTGGGAGACATGGGTGGGGGCCTGGTGGAGGCTGCCCCTGCACTGCTGGGGGGTGGGGGTGGTTGGAGACATGGGTGGGGCCTGCTGGCAGGTGCCCCACAGTGCTGGGGGGTGGGGTTGGTGGGGAACATGAGTTGGACATGGGTGCAGGCCTGGTGGAGGGTGCCCCTGGTGGCTGGGGGGTGGGGGTGCTGGGGAACATGAGTTGGGCATGGGTGGGGGCCTGGTGGAGGCTGCCCTTGCACTGCTGGGGGGTGGGGGTAGTGGGAGACATGGGTGGGGGCCTGGTGGAGGCTGCCCCTGGTGGCTGGGGGGTGGGGGTGGTGGGAGACATGGGTGGGGGCCTGGTGGAGGCTGCCCCTGGTGGCTGGGGGGTGGGGGTGGTGTTAGACATGGGTGGGGGCCTGGTGGAGGCTGCCCCTGCACTGCTGGGGGGTGGGGGTGCTGGGAGACATGGGTGGTGGCCTGGTGGAGGCTGCCCCTGGGGAGTGGGGGGTGGGGGTGGTGGGAGACATGGGTGGGGGCCTGCTGGCAGGTGCCCCATAGTGCTGGGGGTGGGGGTGGTGGGGAACATGAGTTGGACATGGGTGGGGGCCTGGTGGAGGCTGCCCCTGCACTGCTAGGGGGTGGGGGTGGTGGGAGACATGGGTGGGGCCTGCTGGCAGGTGTCCCACAGTGCTGGGGGGTGGGGGTGATGGGGAACATGAGTTGGACATGGGTGGGGGCCTGGTGGAGGCTGCCCCTGCACTGCTGGGGGGTGGGGGTGGTGGGAGACATGGGTGGGGCCTGCTGGCAGGTGCCCCACAGTGCTGGGGGGTGGGGGTGGTGGGGAACATGAGTTGGACATGGGTGGGGGCCTGGTGGAGGCTGCCCCTGCACTGCTGGGGGGTGGGGGTGGTGGGAGACATGGGTGGGGGCCTGTTGGAGGCTGCCCCTGCACTGCTGGGGGGTGGGGGTGGTGGGAGACATGGGTGGGGGCCTGGTGGTGGGTGCCCCTGCACTGCTGGGGGGTGGGGGTGGTGGGAGACATGGGTGGGGGCCTGGTGGAGGGTGGCCCTGGTGGCTGGGGGTGCTGGGAGACATGGGTGGGGGCCTGGTGGTGGGTGCCCCTGCACTGCTGGGGGGTGGGGGTGGTGGGAGACATGGGTGGGGCCTGCTGGCAGGTGCCCCACAGTGCTGGGGGGGGGGGTGGTGGGGAACATGAGTTGGACATGGGTGGGGGCCTGGTGGAGGGTGCCCCTGGTGGCTGGTGTGTGGGGGTGCTGGGAACCATGAGTTGGACATGGGTGGGGGCCTGGTGGAGGCTGCCCCTGCACTGCTGGGGGGTGGGGGTGGTGGGAGACATGGGTGGGGGCCTGGTGGAGGCTGCCCCTGGTGGCTGGGGGGTGGGGGTGCTGGGAGACATGGGTGGGGGCCTGGTGGAGGCTGCCCCTGGTGGCTGGGGGGTGGGGGTGGTGTGAGACATGGGTGGGGGCCTGGTGGAGGCTGCCCCTGCACTGCTGGGGGGTGGGGGTGTTGGGAGACATGGGTGGGGGCCTGGTGGAGGCTGCCCCTGGGGAGTGGGGGGTGGGGGGTGGTGGGAGACATGGGTGGGGGCCTGCTGGCAGGTGCCCCACAGTGCTGGGGGGTAGGGGTGGTGGGGAACATGAGTTGGACATGGGTGGGGGCCTGCTGGCAGGTGCCCCACAGTGCTGGGGGGTGGGGGTGCTGGGAGACATGGGTGGGGGCCTGGTGGAGGCTGCCCCTGCACTGCTGGGGGGTGGGGGTGGTGGGAGACATGGGTGGGGCCTGCTGGCAGGTGCCCCACAGTGCTGGGGGGTGGGGGTGGTGGGGAACATGAGTTGGACATGGGTGGGGGCCTTGTGGAGGCTGCCTCTGCACTGCTGGGGGGTGGGGGTGGTGGGAGACATGGGTGGAGCCTGCTGGCAGGTGCCCCACAGTGCTGGGGGGGTGGGGGTGGTGGGGAACATGAGTTGGGCATGGGTGGGGGCCTGCTGGCAGGTGCCCCACAGTGCTGGGGGGTGGGGGTGGTGGGGAACATGAGTTGGACATGGGTGGGGGCCTGGTGGAGGGTGCCCCTGGTGGCTGGGGGTGGGGGTGCTGGGGAACATGAGTTGGACATGGGTGGGGGCCTGGTGGAGGCTGCCCCTGCACTGCTGGGGGGTGGGGGTGCTGGGAGACATGGGTGGGGGCCTGGTGGAGGCAGCCCCTGGTGGCTGGGGGGTGGGTGTGCTGGGAGACATGGGTGGGGGCCTGGTGGAGGCTGCCCCTGGTGGCTGGGGGGTGGGGGTGGTGTGAGACATGGGTGGGGGCCTGGTGGAGGCTGCCCCTGCACTGCTGGGGGGTGGGGGTGCTGGGAGACATGGGTGGGGGCCTGGTGGAGGCTGCCCCTGGGGAGTGGGGGGTGGGGGTGGTGGGAGACATGGGTGGGGGCCTGCTGGCAGGTGCCCCACAGTGCTGGGGGGTGGTGGGGAACATGAGTTGGACATGGGTGGCGGCCTGCTGGCAGGTGCCCCACAGTGCTGGGGGGTGAGGGTGCTGGGAGACATGGGTGGGGGCCTGGTGGAGGCTGCCCCTGCACTGCTGCGGGGTGGGGGTGGTGGGAGACATGGGTGGGGCCTGCTGGCAGGTGCCCCACAGTGCTGGGGGTGGGGGTGGTGGGGAACATGAGTTGGACATGGGTGGGGGCCTGGTGGAGGCTGCCCCTGCACTGCTGGGGGGTGGGGGTGGTGGGAGACATGGGTGGGGCCTGCTGGCAGGTGCCCCACAGTGCTGGGGGTGGGGGTGGGGGTGGTGGGGAACATGAGTTGGACATGGGTGGGGGCCTGCTGGCAGGTGCCCCACAGTGCTGGGGGGTGGGGGTGCTGGGAGACATGGGTGGGGGCCTGGTGGAGGCTGCCCCTGCACTGCTGGGGGGTGGGGGTGGTGGGAGACATGGGTGGGGTCTGCTGGCAGGTGCCCCACAGTGCTGGGGGGTGGGGGTGGTGGGGAACATTAGTTGGACATGGGTGGGGGCCTGGTGGAGGGTGCCCCTGGTGGCTGGGGGGTGGGGGTGCTGGGGAACATGAGTTGGACATGGGTGGGGGCCTGGTGGAGGCTGCCCCTGCACTGCTGGGGGTCGGGGTGGTGGGAGACATGGGTGGGGGCCTGGTGGAGGCTGCCCCTGGTGGCTGGGGGGTGGGGGTGCTGGGAGACATAGGTGGGGGCCTGGTGGAGGCTGCCCCTGGTGGCTGGGGGGTGGGGGTGGTGTGGGACATGGTTGGGGGCCTGGTGGAGGCTGTCCCTGCACTGCTGGGGGGTGGGGGTGCTGGGAGACATGGGTGGGGGCCTGGTGGAGGCTGCCCCTGGGGAGTGGGGGGTGGGGGTGGTGGGAGACATGGCTGGGGGCCTGCTGGCAGGTGCCCCACAGTGCTGGGGGTGGGGGTGGTGGGGAACATTAGTTGGACATGGGTGGGGGCCTGCTGGCAGGTGCCCCACAGTGCTGGGGGGTGGGGGTGCTGGGAGACATGGGTGGGGGCCTGGTGGAGACTGCCCCTGCACTGCTGGGGGGTGGGGGTGGTGGGAGACATGGGTGGGGCCTGCTGGCAGGTGCCCCACAGTGCTGGGGGGTGGGGGTGATGGGGAACATGAGTTGGACATGGTGGGGGCCTGGTGGAGGCTGCCCCTGCACTGCTGGGGGGTGGGGGTGGTGGGAGACATGGGTGGGGCGTGCTGGCAGGTGCCCCACAGTTCTGGGGGGTGGGGGTGGTGGGGAACATGAGTTGGACATGGATGGGGGCCTGGTGGAGGGTGCCCCTGGTGGCTGGGGGGTGGGGGTGGTGGGGAACATGAGTTGGACATGGGTGGGGGCCTGCTGGCAGGTGCCCCACAGTGCTGGGGGGTGGGGGTGCTGGGAGACATGGGTGGGGGCCTGGTGGAGGCTGCCCGTGGTGGCTGGGGGGTTGGGGTGCTGGGAGACATGGGTGGGGGCCTGGTGGAGGCTGCCCCTGGTAACTGGGGGGGTGGGGGTGGTGGGAGACATGGGTGGGGGCCTGGTGGAGGCTGCCCCTGGGGAGTGGGGGGTGGGGGTGGTGGGAGACATGGGTGGGGGCCTGGTGGAGGCTGCCCCTGGTGGTTGGGGGGTGGGGGTGCTGGGAGACATGGGTGGGGGCCTGGTGGAGGCTGCCCCTGCACTGCTGGGGGGTGGGGGGCTGGGAGACATGGGTGGGGGCCTGGTGGAGGCTGCCCCTGCACTGCTGGGGGGTGGGGGTGGTGGGAGACATGGGTGGGGCCTGCTGGCAGGTGCCCCACAGTGCTGGGGGGTGGGGAACATGAGTTGGACATGGGTGGGGGCCTGGTGGAGGCTGCCCCTGCACTGCTGGGTGGTGGGGGTGGTGGGAGACATGGGTGGGGCCTGCTGGCAGGTGCCCCACAGTCCTGGGGGGTGGGGGTGGTGGGGAACATGAGTTGGACATGGGTGGGGGCCTGGTGGTGGGTGCCACTGGTGGCTGGGGGGTGGGGGTGGTGGGGAACATGAGTTGGACATGGGTGGGGGCCTGCTGGCAGGTGCCCCACAGTGCTGGCGGGTGGGGTGGTGGGAGACATGGGTGGGGGCCTGGTGGAGGCTGCCCCTGCACTGCTGGGGGGTGGGGGTGGTGGGAGACATGGGTGGGGGCCTGGTGGAGGCTGCCCCTGGTGGCTGGGGGGTGGGGGTGGTGGGAGACATGGGTGGGGGCCTGGTTGAGGCTGCCCCTGGTGGCTGGGGGGTGGGGGTGGTGTGAGACATGGGTGGGGGCCTGGTGGAGGCTGCCCCTGCACTGCTGGGGGGTGGGGGTGCTGGGAGACATGGGTGGTGGCCTGGTGGAGGCTGCCCCTGGGGAGTGGGGGGTGGGGGTGGTGGGAGACATGGGTGGGGGCCTGCTGGCAGGTGCCCCATAGTGCAGGGGGGGTGGGGTGGTGGGGAACATGAGTTGGACATGGGTGGGGGCCTGCTGGCAGGTGCCCCACAGTGCTGGGGGGTGGTGGGAGACATGGGTGGGGCCTGCTGGCAGGTGCCCCACAGTGCTGGGGGGTGGGGGGGTGGGGAACATGAGTTGGACATGGGTGGGGGCCTGGTGGAGGCTGCCCCTGCACTGCTAGGGGGTGGGGGTGGTGGGAGACATGGGTGGGGCCTGCTGGCAGGTGGCCCACAGTGCTGGGGGGTGGGGGGTGGTGGGGAACATGAGTTGGACATGGGTGGGGGCCTGGTGGAGGCTGCCCCTGCACTGCTGGGGGTGGGGTGGTGGGAGACATGGGTGGGGCCTGCTGGCAGGTGCCCCACAGTGCTGGGGGTAGGGGTGGTGGGGAGCATGAGTTTGACATGGGTGGGGGCCTGGTGGAGGGTGCCCCTGGTGGCTGGGGTGTGGGGGGTGGTGGGGAACATGAGTTGGACATGCGTGGGGGCCTGGTGGAGGCTGCCCCTGCACTGCTGGGGGGTGGGGGTGGTGGGAGACATGGGTGGGGGCCTGTTGGAGGCTGCCCCTGGTGGCTGGGGGGTGGGGGTGCTGGGAGACATGGGTGGGGGCCTGGTGGAGGCTGCTCCTGGTAACTGGGGGGGTGGGGGTGGTGGGAGACATGGGTGGGGGCCTGGTGGAGGCTGCCCCTGGGGAGTGGGGGTGGGGGTGGTGGGAGACATGGGTGGGGCCTGGTGGAGGCTGCCCCTGGGGAGTGGGGGGTGGGGGTGGTGGGAGACATGGGTGGGGGCCTGGTGGAGGCTGCCCCCTGGGGAGTGGGGGTGGGGGTGGTGGGAGACATGGGTGGGGGCCTGGTGGAGGCTGCCCCTGGGGAGTGGGGGGTGGGGGTAGTGGGAGACATGGGTGGGGGCCTGGTGGAGGCTGCCTCTGGTGACTGGGGGGGTGGGGGTGGTGGGAGACATGTGTGGGGCCTGGTGGAGGGTGCCCCTGGTGACTGGGGGTGCAGGGGGACATGCGTTGGTGGGCAGTAGTGCAAGTTGACATGTGGGTTGGCTGGGGGTCATGGCCATGGTGGATGGTGTGCCTGCAGGACATGTGCAGGGTAGGCCCCTGTGGTGTGAGCCACCTGCAGGGGCCATGGAGGGTGTAGAGGGGACACCTGGGAGGACCCACACGTGCAATTCACGTGTGCTGCTCCCGGCGCACCCCTGTAATACACGTACCCTGATGAGATCGCGTGTGGAACTTCCCGCGCACCCCTGGAATACACGTACCCTGCTCAATCGCGTGTGTAAACTTCCCGCGCACCCCTGTAATACAGTACCCTGATGGAATTGCGTGTGGAACTTTCTGCGCACCCCTGGAATACACGTACCCTGATGGAATTGTGTGTGGAACTTTCCGCGCACCCCTGGAATACACGTGCCCTGCTGATGTTGCGTGGGATACTTCCCCCGCACCCCGAAATACACGTACCCTGATGAGATCACGTGTGTGACTTCCCCCGCGCACCCCTGAAATACACGTACCCCGCTCAATCACGTGTGTAACTTCCCGCGCACCCCCGAAATACACGTACCCCGCTCAATCACGTATCCAACTTCCCGCGCACCCCCGGAATACACGTACCCCGCTCAATCGCGTATCTGACTTCCCGCGCACCCCCGAAATACACGTACCCCGCTCTATCGCGTGTGTAACTTCCCGCACACCCCCGAAATACACGTACCTCGCTCAATCGCGTGTGTAACTTCCGCGCGCCCCCGAATTACACGTAGCCCACACCCCCAAGCCCGATCGTGTGGAAAAGTTCACGTGAACCCCTGAAATACACGTAGCCCGCTCCCCCAGGCCTGATCGTGTGTAAATGTTCACGCGAACCCCTAAAATACACGTAGCCCGCTCCCCCAGGCCCGATCGCGTGAAAAAGTTCACGCGAACCCCTGAGATACACGTAGCCCGCTCCCCCAGGCCCGATGGCGTGTAAATATTCACACGAACCCCTGAAAGACACGTAGCCCGCTCCCCCAGGCCCGATCGCATGAAAGAGTTCACGCGAACCCCTGAGATACACTTAGCCCGCTCCCCCAGGCCTGATCGCGTGAGAAAGTTCACGCGAACCCCTGAAATACCCGTAGCCCGCTCCCCCAGGCCCGATCGCGTGAAAATGTTCACACGAACCCCTGAAATACACGTAGCCCGCTCCCCCAGGCCCGATCGCGTGAAAAAGTTCACGCGAATCCCTGAGATACACGTAGCCCGCTCCCCCAGGCCCGATGGCGTGTAAATATTCACACGAACCCCTGAAAGACACGTAGCCCGCTCCCCCAGGCCCGATCGCATGAAAGAGTTCACGCGAACCCCTGAGATACACGTAGCCCGCTCCCCAGGCCTGATCGCGTGAGAAAGTTCACGCGAACCCCTGAAATACCCGTAGCCCGCTCCCCCAGGCCCGATCGCGTGAAAAAGTTCACGCGAACCCCTGAGATACACGTAGCCCGCTCCCCCAGGTCCGATCGCGTGAGAATGTTCACGCAAACCCCTGGAATACATGTAGCCCGCTCCCCCAGGCCTGATCGTGTGTGAAAGTTCACGCGAACCTCTGAAATACACGTAGCCCGCTCCCCCAGGCCCGATCGCGTGAGAAAGTTCACGCGCACCCCCGGAATACACGTACCCCGCTCAATCGCGTGTGTGACTTCCCGCGCAACCCCGAAATACACGTGCCCCGCTCGCACAGGCACTATTGCTGTATGTTGCCACTTTTGTAATGCGCAGGGATCGCTACCGCCTGCCTTCGTGTGGCGGACGTGTTTGGGCTTGTGCGTGTCTTTCGCTGTGCGTGGCTTTGCCCTATTCGATTCCATGAATACGTGTGGTTCGGGTGCGTGTGGGCGTTCCGTCTGCTTCCCTGCAGTACATCCCCAGTTACGCCCTTGTTTTCGTGAGTTGTTCCCCATTCCGCGCGTTACGCCCCGTGTTCCGCCCACTTTCTAGTGTATGCGCAGAGGTTGTGCGCTTTCACTGTGCGCGTCGCGCACGTCTTTCGGGATGTTGCAGTGACGTGTGCGCCATGCACGGGTTTGGCGCACATCCCGAGGACGACACGCGCAGGGACTCCCATGAATCGCACGCGTGCGCCTGTTTTTTTCCGCTTGCGCCTGCTTGCGCGTAGATTTTCGGCACACGTTTGTTCCATGAATCGGCCCCTAAACCTCAACGGGCGGGGCCTTTTACTGATATTACCACGTTGAACCGGGTTGCTAAAAAAAACAAATTCAAGTTGAGAAATGGCATGTTTGACGTTTGTCAACTTGAAATAAAAGCTACAAAACAAGATTTCCAGCATGGAATAGGGCTAAGGGTACTACACATAATTCTTTGTCTTTTTCCATGGCAGCCACAACTGAGATGTGTCAGGAACACTCACTGCTCTCGGGCCGGTTAGAGAAAACGAAGCACCAGGTAAGTGGGTCGGTGTAGGTGAGGGATGTAGAAATTGGCAGTGGTCACGTGGCGGGAAGGAGGGGAAGTAGAGCACAGTGCACTTAACTAAATCTCTGGTGGGGAAGATGGCGGCCTCCAGCTTACAAGGAGGCTTGGAGCTGGGCATTTACCTTGCACAAAGACCCTGTTCTGAGCCTCCTGATTGGCTGGGAGCTTGACGCCCCTTCCTCCTCCCCCACAGCCGTGTACTAATAATCCACTATTTTAATGTTAGTTAGCTTACATTATTTCAGTTTGTTGAAGTAGTGGTGTAATGTGAGTTAAGGTTTAATTTTCTGATGAACAAAGCCGGAAAATAAAAAAAGTGCGAAAAAAAATCGCTAAACAAAAGTTACAAACACAAATAATCAGAAGGGAGAGGTCGGGTATTTGCAGGAGGGGAATGGGACATGCCCCCTTGTTTATATATTACCCAAACATTTTTTGGGGGAAAGGGAAGGAAGACACTTGGTTTCTGGGAGGGGAGAGTAGGGGACTGAAGAAAGTGCCAACATGGCAACGGTGGGATAGCAAGTGTGTATCCACCTTTACAATGTTAGCAAAAATGTTTCAGGACTAGAGGGTAGAGACCATGAACTGATGATTGAAGGGAGGATGGAGGTGGACAAGGTTTCCAGGAAAACCACTTGAAACATTATTTTAACAAATGAAATGCACCAAGAAGTACATTATTTACAAATGTACATTTTGGAACTTGAAGGCATAGTAATACAAAGTGTACAAAAAGGTGCATTTTCCACATTTCTTGTACAAACCTTGACGCTTCAAAATTTCAATTTTCAAACTAAAAATGAAAAATCGATTCTAGGAATTCACAGGCACAGTGAGGGATCTCCTCCTTTTTTTTTAAAAAAGTATGTTTATTTTCATTTTTCCTTTTTTTCCCAACAAAACCCAACTCTCTATGCCCCCTCCCCCCATCCTCCATCCGGCTGGACCTTTCCCCCCGAAACAACCTTTACTTGGTACATTGTACACATTTCACAGAAGGAACACACTTCACAGACCAGTGTCTGAAAGTTAAAGAGGGTTATGTAAACAAACAGCCCTCTGTGATGCCAGAGTATTGTGTAAACAAGCAGAGCAAAGGGCACTGTGACATCTGTGCAAAAGGCCTATCCCTGCACTGGTGTCTCTTTGTTTCAATTGCAAACCTATAACACAAACTACACACAATTCTGACATTGTAGTGCAACCGTATGAGCCTCTTCTGAGAGTGTCCCAGAAATTATATTCTCTTCAATTTACTTGGAAAATGCATCGTATATTAAGTGCTAAGGAAGTCTCGCATAGGTTCATCTATCGCATAGTTCATGCATGCGCTTGTCATCTAGATGTGTGATTGCACTAAATAAAAACATGACTGGTCTCAACAAAGAAATTGGATGGATTGAGAAGAAGCTCACCTGGCTTGCCGTCCGGCTGAGCTCCACGGCTAGATCGCCACCAGAATTCCCAATCCCAATGACAATGATCCTCATTCCCCGGAAAACCTCTGGGTTCTTGTAGTCACGGCTGTGGAAGTACTGGCCTTTAAACTTCTCAATGCCTGCAAAGTGGGAGGTGGGGAGAATCAACATACTCTTTTAAGGAGCATTCTAAAAAGTGTAAGTGTTGGCTGTTTTAGGTATGTCACATGCTTATGTCAATAATGTCAAACGCCTTAAAAAATGCAGTGCTATTTTTAGGAAAACTCCATCCTTGACTGCAAACTCAACATGATGCAATGTCACATATCTTTCCACATTATCAAAACATATACAATTGTAGTGACTCTCTTTGCACCCTGTTAACCTTTTGATTTGCTGCCTCTGGGACTTGGTGGTGGGGGTGATGGAGCCACTGCACGAGATTTAATACACAACCCACAAATTATAACATATCATATATACATCATTCTGTTAGGATGGCTATGCACTCGCAAATTTCCCTTTTCAAAAATTCTGCAACGTTCCCAAACCAAGCAAGTCGCTTCTCATATGGGAGAGCAAACATCTATGGAAACAGTAACCAGTTCTACCCTCAGCCTGCAATGGAGTGTCAAATGTCACAGCCATTGTATACTCTAGCCCGAGGCTATATGAATATGTATATATGGTCCATCGGTCCAAACCTTTTAATATTACAATGATTGTTGTAAATTTGAAAGGGTACAATAGGAGTGTATCAGATTGTTCATTTTTTAACAATAACCATCCATCAGAAAACAATGTATAAGTTATGCAAGATTGTGATTATGTGCTTTGCTCAAGTGTAACGTTCTTATTATGACTTTAATATGTGCTCTAAGTGGTAATTAGAAACAAACATTGAAGAACCAGTTTATATCATAAGTAAAATTAAATAATTGCCCCTTTTTAATAGCTTATTTTGCTGAGACTACACACCATTTTGTCTTTCAAAATGTCCTTCCTCACTGGAAAGGATTGTGCTCAGTTTAAAGCGAATTATCTGTTTGCTCTGTGATCACCAAAGCAATATTTAATTGTGCACACTATACACTTGGATAGTATACACAACGATTATTGGTAGTGCTGCTAAACCCACACGTTTGTTAGATTATGCACAAACACTACTTACTTAAAAGAAAATAGACAACAAACACAACTCTAGACCTTGCAGCCTGGTGCTCTGGTCTCTTACAAGGCTGTTACAGACCCAGCACTCCAGGCAGAGCATATCCATATCCCTCTTGCCTGCTTCCATGCGGACAACACACCCTCAGTGTGATGGCTAGCTTCCTGCTGGATACATGCAATGGCAATGTATGTTTCCAAATAACATCACAGTACACACCACAGAGATTACTTCTCACTCTACTTTTAACCATAAAGAACAGAGCACCCCCCCTTCACCACTTCCTTCAATGTGGGATATTTGTCTGGTTTTGCTTCTGTCAGCAATGTATTGCATGGTTTGGGCAAGCATGCACCTAACATTACATCTCTCACCCATGAAGAGCAGAGGGGTAGAGTCATAGAGTGAGACAGAGGGGAGAGAGAGAGAGCTGGAGAGGGAGAGGGAGAGAGAAAGAGGGAGAGAGTGAGCAAGGGAGAGAGCGCTAGATTGATACAACGCTGGGTACAACTAGCATATACACACAAAAAAGTGATCACATTTTTCAGCATATTTGTGCATTCTAAGAGCACCAACAAGGTTAACATAGTCCCAAAGAGATGTAGAGCACCATAGTGTTATGTTCAAGACTCGGGCAGAGCAGCTTCTTTGGTGTTGGTTTAAGGCTATTATTGATGAAAGAAAATAGGGGTTTGGGGAAATCCTACATATCCCTAACTGGTTTCCCTGCCCCGAGAAAACTATGGAACATCTGTGTCAGAATGCCCAAAACAAAGAGTTCTCGCTCCTGTGACCAACATCCTAAACTGAACCTCACACACTAAACTTAATATAACGTGAAGTGCGGGATATCTTTAAGCTGAACATCTGCAGCTTTTTCCTAAAGTTCCAAACACAAAGTTTGAAAGTGTAAAAGAAAATCAATAAATGTTCCACCATAAATGGGGGGCATTCCCTTCCCTTGGATTTCTCTGGTTTTTCAATGTCACATTAATATATTCGACAATCTCAAGGGAGACGATACGTCCTTTGAGTTTCCTGCAGTTCATACAGTTTATCAAAATCTGAAGAGGAATGACCCTTCCCTTCAAGGTTTCCACAAATCGACAACTCACAGGCTCAAGGGGTGTGTCTCTACCTGGGAGCTCTCTTAGCTTCTCCACAGTTCATAGTTCACAGTTTCTCAAGCTCAGGGTGTATGTCTTTATCCCTAAGCATTCTTAGTTTTTCCACAGTGCACATATTTTCCAAATTCCACAATGACAGGGGGTGGGAAGGGCTCCTTTACCCTGGGTTCCATATGTTTGGGCCACTGTTTCCCCCTTTTCTCGAGTTCAACATTCTTGATTGGGTGCAGGTCCCAGACATTTTGGCTGGATTACCCTCCTGCCAGGGCTTTCCTATTCTGTTACTTGCATTGGGGGTCCCAGATTCGCTGCATGCCTGGTTTGCTCTCCTGCCAGGGCTTTCTTATCTCATTATTTGGGTGCGGGTCACAGACCTGCTGTATGCCTGGTTTACTCTACTGCCAGAGCTTTCTTTTTTCATTCAGTATTTTGGTGCAAGTCTCAGACTCACACTACTCATCAACAATCACCTACTTTTTATACAGTTCCAAGATTCTTTAAATATACTTTTAAGTTATTGGGTCAGCCCTTTTTCAATAATCTTAGGGCCTAATTCACAGACCGTTTTATAATGGCAACACCCCATTGGAAAATGCTCTATGGATTTCCTCACTTTTCCCTGTATCCCAGCCCCTTTATTTGGGTTTGCCAGGTTTTTAAACGGTACGCAGCATATACAAAAAATGGCCTCAGCGTCCCAACCACTTTCCGGTCTGTCAGCGACTTCGGTGTCCCTTTCGTCTCACAGTTCTCACTGTTACTTGCTTGTTGACTGGGAGAGCTTCCCTTCGGCTCTCCAGTTTCCGGCGTGCTGCCTTCCACGGTTGACAGCTCCTGCTGTCCATGGCACAAGCGTGCAAACCTTCCACTGCCCTTCCTTGGATGACACTCTCCGCAGCTTCTCCACTCCAAACTGCTTCCTGCTCTCCTGCGGTGCCCCGAGCAACATCAGGAGAAGTCAGTCTCCCCTTCTCTCCAGGTGTGGTGTATTCAAACATCCCAGCACCTGTTAACCTTATCCAACAACTAGAAAACAGTGTCTGCCTTCCGCTTCTAGTAATCTTCATTACTCCAGTCCTCTTCCGTGTCTCAGTGTAATTAAATAAAGGGGAATGTAAGTATAGTTGGTGATTAGTCATGACTGGAGGTTCTACCCCTATACTACAATATGAAATTAAGGAAAGGGGGGCAGGTGAGTGTTACCAGAGGTAAAAGAAATTGGAAAATATCTGTTCTGACCCAGCAAGTCTACTCAACCTACCCAAGGGTTGTCTTCCATCACGTGGTCCTCCAACAGACAGCCAACCCCAGGGTCAGAGTCAGGTAGCTTTTGCCTTTCCCTGGCCACATGAGGAAAGATTCCACCTGGTGAAGTAGTGACAACCTCGCTAGATTAATGACAACAGCCTACGATACTCCCCATATGAAACGAGAAGCGCCCCCATCATTCCAGACTAAAGAGTGTGTCAGAACTTTGCCAATGCACCTAGGCCCTGAGAAAAATCACCTTGAATATTAAAGAACTTGGACCACACTTCTGCTCGGCCAACACCTTTCTGAATTTAGCAGAATGGCCATACTTTGTATCAGGCTTGCCCAAAGCTTTGCTGATGCATCTGAATCCTGAGCACAGCTGCCCTAAATATGCTGTACTTCCACTGCCTTCCAGCTCGGCCAATGTGCCCACATTACTGTATGAGAATAATTAATCGCTGTTCATATTCCAGAATTTAGACACCATAACCATCTGCTGGTGCATCTCCATCCAGACCCACATCCCAGGCAATATCCTAAACCTAATGCCTCCTAAACACTTTGCCCACACACCTGTTTCTTGAGTAGTACCAGTCTGTTAGTCTAGATTTCAAATCCATATACTGCCCTGCCAATGCACCCAAATACAGGTAACACATAAATAGCTCCAATGTTGGGGGTTAGGTTATGTATATGAACAGACTTTAGAATACTACTCACCAAGTTATATACAAAGACAGAATCAACAGATTTACTTTCCATGGAGACAGAAACTATGATACGGTGGGGTGTTACAAAACGTCTGTGCATTATAATGAGTTCATACAAAATTAAAACATTAATGTTACATCCTATTTAAATAGCGCCCACATTTTGGTTGTGTTCTACAAAAGAATCCCCAATATTAGGATAAGTTTAATCAAAAACAATCAACATGTGTTTTTTAAAGTTTACAAAAATAAAGTCCCATACAAGTAGGGTGAAAATTAGGACAGAGTCCTAAGGAATTTATGAGAAATGTATTACAGTTAAGCGCAATGCATATAGGTTGATCACGTGGGTAAGACCCTACCAAAAAAATCAACATGGAGTTTCAGTCCCTAAAAATAGCATAAACATTAGTTTAAGGTCCCACAAACAGTCTGAAGATAAATGGATTTTGCCATGTTAGTCAGATCTGCCAACATTCTCGATTTCAGATAGTGCTATGTGTTTTAAAATCTGGTGTCTGTGTGTTTGTGTAGCAAGATGGGCCTGCCGGCTATCGGGTGTGTAATGGAACTTTACAGCATCTATATATAAGACACCTACAGTATAATTTCTGTAGGGCATCAGTAATTGTCATGCCAGCAGCTCTCAGGGGAACCAGTACCTTGCATAGAATGCACAGAATGAAATGTGAATATGCAGAAACTGAGAAACAGTCTCTCATGTAGGTTCCACAACCCATTATTATGGGTTGAGGTAAAGTAGATTTGCTCACCTGATTTAAAATCCCTGAGGTCAAATACTTAAAATCATGATTTGGATATATGATATATAATATAATATAATATAATCTCTGTCTAATTAACAGCTCGAACATAATAGTTTTGATTCTTATCAAATAGTTCTCATCATTTTTTCATTAGCCTTTGAAGAAGGTCAAAGGATCGAAACACGTGTCGGCTAAGAATAAGGCTAAGAATAAATTGTTTCAAAATAACCAAAATAATTTGTTACTGTACAAATGTTAGGGAGGAAATCACAAACGAATTGATGGTCCTGAGCGATACGTTTGTATTCTGTTTATTGAAAATAATAGGAGATTAAACACATTTCATTGTATGGGCACACTAAAAATGGAGGCAAATAAAGGATTCGTTTTGATTATCGACTGGTTTCCAGTTAATCCTGCAACTGTAAAATCTTCTGAGTATTATTGTTGGTGCCTGAAAGATTCACCCTTAACAAACTGTTGGGCCCAGTCCTGGCGACCTCCTTTATTCTCTGCTGGGAAGGCTTGACACCTTCCCATAGGAACAGGACATAACCCTAGGGGCAGGATGGGAGACACTTTGTGACAAAATGACTACTGCTCTACAGGAGGATAGGCATGAGTAGTGCCGGAACCGCCTCCTCTGTGTCACACTACTACAAGACCAGCAGTGTCCCAATTATAAAAGTGAAACAGACACAGCGCAAGCTTTGCCTTTTGTGGTAATGTGGGGGTGGGGGCAGGCTATATCTTCAGGAGGGGTGTGAATGGGTAATAGTAGGAACCCAAACTACAATAGCACAACTGCTTCAAAATAAAAGAAATATCCACTAAAGATTCTATACAAATATGTTTATACTTTAAACAATCAACTAAATAAAATCACTAACAAAAACCCTCCCCGTGTGGAAATGCCACGGAGAATGAGGAACAGGTGTAGAATAACACTCTTGATATGGAATGATCGGGCAGGTAATTGTAGCAATGTCTCTCTTCAAAAGGATATGTCTTTCAACAAAAGTACTGCAAAGGGGGCTTACAAGTCACTATGGGACCGGAAAGTGGACCAGAAGGACAGGGCCTCTCAACTTGATTTTGGGTGGTGTAACAGCATCCAACTTGGCTTCTCTGTGCTTTCCTTACGATCTAACCAGGTTCGAGATGCAGAGAATATCGCTGATCCTGGTGGTGAGTCAGAGTCAAGTCGTCATCAAAGTGAGGCTCTGCATGGTTCAAGTCAGTATTCCAGGTGATGTTGTTCAAAGGGCCCAACAGGTTCAGATTGGTGGTCAAGGAGATTCGAATTGATGCTTCCACTGGAGTCAGTCGGCGCATGGTGTCTTTCAGAGGTTTGAGTTTCCCAGTGGTGTTTGAGTCTTATCGCAGTGAGGTCCTGTTGGTTCGATGTGGTACTCGAAATTGCAGTGAGTTGAAGGCGTCAGTGTTGATGAGAAAGTGTTTGAGGCAAGGTGGCAATGAACACTACTGGTGCTAGGCAGCATTGAGCCGGTTTGAAGATGTGGGCATGCAGTTCTAAGTCAAGAAGTGCCGAAAGCAGAACCGTGGGTCCGATGTCAGTTACAGCGGCGTTGCATGCAGTTCAAATGCAGTGTGAACGTGTGGAAACAGGATTTCGGCTGCTATTGGGCTTTCTGGTTGCTGGGAGTCCAGATCCAGAGACTCCAAGGACAAGATGAGACCTGCTGTTTCACTCCAGGGAGCTTGGCTAGCACGTACAGAACAGGACCTTGGCTCCTGTGCTGTCAGCAGTTAAGACCTAGGTCCAATAGCAGTTCACCCCCAATGTGCCCTAAGCATAATAAGGTAGCAACACCTTTCTTTGCCTCAGGTTTCATCTGTTTTTCCCTTTATGGCAGATGACTCTTAAATGGACTGCACTCTCAACAGGTATCCAAAGGAGTGTTCTGTGTGGAGTTGGAGATCCGTTCCTTATTTGGACACAATGTCACTGGTGATTGGACAAAAGGAAGCCTGCTGTTAGGTTTTCCAATCCCTGTTGCTGTAATAAGTGACTGTTGCCTTATTACATCATACCCAGAGTGCACAGTCCTGCAGGAAATAGAGGGGACACAAAGAAGTAGAGCCACAACAGAAAACCCAGATGATGTAACCCCTTCTCAGGTCGACCCAATCCTCTTGGGCTACTCAAAATCAGCCACTTTGCTAAGCTTGCTGACTTGAAAGGCTCTTTAGTGTGCAGCACCCTGGTGTGAGACTGGCCTTTGTTATGTGAGTGTCCTTTTGAAGCAGGATTGCCAGGAGATCTTCTGGTGAGAGCTGGGTTCCAAACGGTGGTGGTACCATTCCTGTTGGGAATCAAAGGAAGAGAGCCTCCTAGCTATAATCTCACTGGGAGCAGGCTTGTCAGAAAATTGTTAAAAGAAAGTAAATTGTTGTGGTTTAATAATTGTGCACTCGTCTCAGTCACCATACCATAACCAAGTGTGGCTTATCGTACAGGTTGCCCTGCCACCAGACCGATAAGGCAACCAGTATTTCATTTTAGATCAGAGGTACAGAAGTAAAAATATCACTGCTGGCTGTAGTGATGTTGGGTCACAGCAGCTGTCAGGAATGCACTTGTGACCATTGATCTTGCCCTGTCACGCTGTGGTTGCCAGGCAACTGTTGTAGTAATGCATGAGCTATGTTTCTGGAATAGAACTTATATGAATTTGTATGAAGGGGGGGCCGTCTCATCAGCAGGCCTCCCTTTCAGAAAAAGAATAACCTGCATCATTATTTGTTAATACAAATCAGAAAAGTCAGGGCTTTCACACTCTTGCCAGATGGCACCCGGTCACACAGTGATTCAAAGGAAGCTCTGACAGCACAATTGGGAAGTCGTACTGGGGGGGCAATTACTGGCAAGGGTCCCATCAACTTGGTTAGTAGATACCACTGCTTCCTGTGCCCCCTCCCATCTTCCAGCAGACAAGGCACTTAGGCTCACATCAGAAGACAAAACTCTTGGTATAACAGCAGGGATTGACCCCTTGATGGAAGGGACCAATCTGCTATGGCAACAAATCTGTATATGGGGTGAGACCCCATTCTTAATCATCTTGAAGACTTATTTTAAACCAACCTGAAAAGGATTTAGTTGGAAGTTTGTTGGGGTACTGTCTGGCCAAATTCCCCAGTCATTAGGGTGAAGGTAATGATTTCTGAAGAGGGATAAAGGAACTCCTGCTACCCACTTCAAGGGAACATTGGATGTGACCTTCTATTTGAAAGGGCCTACTTCTTGCTTGGATGCTGCTACCCAGGACTCTGCTTGTTGAAGCAGAAAACCTGGCAAGTGTCCCTGGCAATCATCCTGGCTGGGAAGAGCAAACAGAGAACTCACCATTCTTTTGAGACCCTGCACAGGGCCTCACAGCGCCCCAGGAACAAAATACACTGCCTGCCTTAGGCTCTCTCTGCATTTTTGAACCATTTTGAGCACTTGTGCGTTACACTGACATGAACATTGCCTGCCTTTCCCAAGCTTCATCGAGACGCATGAATGTGCCGCATATTGAAATTCACCAGGGTGCAATCCCCAACATTATGACCGAGACCTACAAAGGTGCTCCTAAGGCAAGATTTAGGGCTGTCAATAAGAGCCCTAAAATGAGGTTCTCATTCTGCAAAGTTTGCCCCGAAATAATGCTTATCTCCTTCCGCATTAGCCCACCCATAATGGCTGTCTCTAACAAAACTATGCAAGATAACTTCATGGCTAGAATGAGGATTGGCCAGTCGCTGCCTCCCTTGACAAGGCTGCATAGAGAATCCAGTGGGGTTTTCTGTATCTCTACCCTGCCCTTCATCCTGTCCAATGATCCGGTGATAGTGAAGGATGAAGAGAGAAGACAGAGTGAGGGATATCAAATGTGCAAACTGAGATGACTGAGCTTATCTGTATATGATGTCCTGTATTTAACTTTTCTTTTGAAAATTGCACTTTATTGATTTGGCTGATTTTGATAACACTCAACATAGCATGACATTTCATTCTAGAGAGCTGTTGCAATTGTATGTCCTTAATCGTCCATCAAGCCCACTCTCTTCTAGGCAGTTCATGTACTGTCCCCACCACCCTGGCCCCAGTTCTAGAATCTGTATTCGAATCCCCCTCCAAGAATACCCTCCACCTTCTCAGTCTCAATGTTACCATTACCCCTCTTAGAGCTACTCCTTTCCTTTTTTTCTCTTTTCTCATATGCTTCATTATAAATGAGAGCCATCCCTCTTCCAACTTTCGTTGACGGCCATTAATCATGTATGTTAACTTTTCCATGCTGAATATCTGCCTTGCGACCTGAATTGACTGCTTCTTAGTGGACAATTTAAAACCTTTCCAACCTTTTACAACATTAACCCTTGCCACCAGAAAGACATTTCCTCTCATTCGGTCTCTGCTTTCCAGTACTCCTTCATTGCCTCCCTGTCCAAATAAGACCATCAGGAGGTCTAAGCATCTGCCAGTGCCATCTGTTTCTCTGATCCAGGAAAGGACCCACCCCCCAGTATATTTGGATGTGTTTGCAGGACCACTGCATGTGCCAATATGTCCCTTCCTCCCCACACCCCCTCCAGCAGAGGGAGCTATTCTCAGAATACATTCTGGCGAGCTTTATATGAGGGTACTGTCATCTATGTAGTAACTGGAAGGTGTGTAGTCTGTATTGTAGCGAAATAGAGGCCCTACAGCCCCTTTGATAATCGGCTCCATAGGGCGTCCCCTAATTCCCTCCCCATACGTTCCTGCCATTTCTCCCTAACCTTGAGTGGGTTCCCCGGTTCTGAATGTTGCATCTATGCGTACAATGTGGGTATCTCTCTTTCTCCCCCCTTAGGGACAGTACCTTCCTTTCGATTGGTGTCAGATGCCTGCTTAGCTTTTCCCCCCACTGTTTGATATGTAGGTCTTCTCTGAGTTGCAAACAAGGAATGTGGCAAGGGGGCCTATGTTCAATAAAACATGTAACGGTGGTAAGGATTTGAATCTTCCCTCCACCCACATCGTGCCTGCTCCAGATCCACCTCATAACATGCTTGAGAATGATTTGGGTCAATAATGCCATTCCTGATAGGGGGCGCATATACAGCTAAGCGGGGAGGGCCACGTGGATAGCCACCCTGTATCCTCTTTCTCCTTCCAGAGCTCCCAAAGGGCCTGCAGGATTGGATGCAGATGAATCCTGTTTGGTACCAAAAGAAAGGCAATTTCCAAAAGTGACCGGGTGCATAGCCGCGTTCTCCAACGGAACCCTCTGTTTCGTTGATTGGGGATCATCAAGATGCTCTATTAGAACCCTTAATTGTGCTGCCCTGTAGTAAACCTCTAATTTGGGAAAACTCATTCTGCTCTGCTCTCTAGGGAGACAAAGGGTGTAACACTTGATTCTAGGCCTAGATTTCCACCATAAAAACTTTAAAAGTTCCTTTTTCACGTCACCGAGACATTGTTCCGGGAGAGGGGTGGGTAGCATTTGAAAGAGATATATGAATTTGGGGAAGACAGTTTGGTTATATTTAAGCAAGCCATCCAGGAGAATGTTTGCCACACCCATTTATCAAGATCCCCCTTAATCTTTATTCATAGCGTTGGGTAGTTCTCAGAAAATATTTCACTCAGCTTTTTGAGAAGGATATCTCCAAGGTATCTAATGCTGTGTTTAGCAACCAAGAAGCCCTGCTGCAGTAAATAGATACATGTTGGAGGTGTGGGATACCTCACTAGTGAAACTATGGACTTTCTGTAGTTACTTTAAACCCAGAATTGTGTCCATATTGTCGAATTTTAGTTAATATGTGTGATACCGTCGTCTTCGAACTGAGATGTTTTATAATCTTGCCGTTTACTTGGATATCTCTAATTATTTTATTTTGCTGCATCCTAAAGGCAATCAGCTCTATTGTGAGCCTATACAACAGAGGGGAGAATGGACACCCCTGCCTTGTTCCCTTTCTCAGAGGTATTTCCTCAGCCTATGTTCCATTAATCCAAATTCTTGCTATTGATTCGGAGTATATATTTTTTTTTTATTAGTTGCATTTAGTTTGTTAACAAACTTAAAACATACTTAAAATTTGATCACAGTAACATACAGTTCTTTGTACAGATTACATTACTTAGTAACATAAAAACATAATACAGTTTAAAATTCTAAAAACATACAAAATCGTAGTGAAATTTAAAATATATCTCAAATAGTACTTTTGTAATGGTTAATATACAGTCACCTTTATCATTAATTGACTTACCTGTTTCTTTAGGAAGATACCGCATTAGCTGACTTATCCACTTACATTTGTTTTCATTAATCATAATTTTATGAATAAAATAATACTGATAAAAAGCCACACAGTGGAATACTGAAGCTCAAAAATAGAATGATACTGATTTATATTCAACCGAGTTAGTGCTCCTCCCTTCATAGTGTTATGTCACGTGCATAGGAATCTGTTCACCTGCACTTTACAGCGCTGTGCCCTGCATACCTTCAATAATAGCACTTTAACATTAAAACCAGGTACAGCATTCAAAAACAATACATAGATTTACTGTGTCAAGAACAGAGTTTGTAAATTTCCTATGTCTATAATCACATTGCATATGGTTGGTGAGGTATTCTTTTAGTAGTAAATTGTGCTAATTCTTTGTAGTAATTATATTTCCCAATACTTTCTATTGTTTTGCACCAATCACCTTCATATAACTTCTTTTTCACAAAAGCAGTTCTTAAGCAGAGATCATTGGAATTTGAGTCGATTTGGTCGAGCAACTGATTCATGTTATTAAAAAATGTCTTTATTGATTGTACATTCCTTTCTCTGCTGATGGTGGCTATGTCCTCATATACGGAGTTCCTAGGAGGCAATAACATTTTGGCAAAGTTGTTTAGTAGCCTCCACTTATATCTTGCCGACATTGAGATCAATCCTAATTCGTGAAGTAATAATGGATTGGGTAGAGAATTTGCCATCCTAAGAATTTGTTTCCAGATTTTACCTTGGAGTTGGTCTAGAATATTATTGATGTTTGCCAAGCACGTATCCAATGCATATAGTATGGTTGCCTCAACTTTTAGGGAATAGAACTCTATGAGTGGAAACACAGAAAATGTACAGAATCTTTTATATATGACCTTCATTTGTGAGATGGCTGAATTAGCTTTGTGGAAAAGAGACTTTTTCCACATTGTGACAGAAGACATGTCACCCAGGTCATAACCCAGATATCTTGCAGAGGGGACACATTCTATACATGAGCCATCAAGGGTCTATTTTATAAAATGACATTTTTCTCTTTAAGTTGTTAAACACAATAATCCTAGATTTAGAAGGGTTAGACAAGAGATTAGTATCTTGTGCATATTGTGCAAATAATTCAATTATTTTTCTGTAGGCCATAAGGAGTTCTATCAAACAGGAGGATGTCATCAGCAAACGCTAGCCAGTATATATATAAAGGCTGCCTAATCTCACTGGGAAGGTGACAGATTGCAGCCATTTCTTATCGATGTCAGAGAGATAAAGATTAAATAATACTGCTACTAGGTTGCAGCCCTGTTTAACCCCTACCCAGGTTGGAATAGGAGAGGTTACAGCCCCTTGTTGGTTTACCCTGATCGAGTAGGTTGTGTTTTTGTGTAATTTGGCTATTACATATAACAGTTGTGCAGAGAAGCCTGCTTGTATCATCTTTTTCCACAGCAAAATCCGGATCACGCCTATCGAATGCTGAAGACAGGTCGACCGCAGCCTTATATATCAGGTCTTTAATACACACCTTGCACTTGGCGAGGATGATGGTGGCATTTATGGCTGTCCCATCTGTCTTCTGAAACCAATCTGATAGCGTGACAGGGTACAATGTAGCCTCATATGATGATCGAGTTCTTTCAATATTAGTATAGAAAATACTTTTGCCGAAGCATCTATAAGGGCAATAGCTCTATAATTACTCAGTTTTGCCGGAGTGCCTTTTTTAAAGATTGGGACTATTATAGAGGTTAGCCATGAGTTGGGAATCCTGTTCGACCGATAGATATTATCAAATCTAATCTTCAATATCGAGGCCCAAAATGATGGGGCATGCTTTATCACACAAGCCGGAATGCCGTCCAGCCCTGCGGCTCTGGAAAGATTGAGTCTCAAGATTGCCCATTCCACATCTTTAATCGTCCAGGGGCAATGCTACTCTTTAAATACAGACAAATACTAACCCTTACATCTTTAAAATTGTTGGGGATTTTTTATTTGTTTAGGGAAAATTCTGTCCACCTTTCTGAGGAAATCGACGTCGCAAGAGTATTCTCTTTCCTAAGCGATGTTCAAATGGTTCATCTGTTGTTTCGACAAAGATTATACACCATTTTTTCATTTTCCACAATGAGGAAATTATTTATAGCAGTACGACATCTGTTCCTGTGAAGGTTACATATCTGTTTTATCCTTTGAAGGTAGTTTGCGCTTGATAAATTCAGTATTTTAAGCTCTCACAACAATCTATTTTTAAGCTTTTTTAGATCTCTCACTGCTGGATTAAAGTGATGGACACGAATGGTTCTATTTTTTGATTCAGCTTCGGTCAATTTTGTCAAAATTCTATTTATTATTTGATTGTTTATTTCCTCAAGTTGTTGAAGATTCATGCATGTCAGAGAGCCACAGTTGTAGAAAGTAAGCTCTTTAGAGATCATATTAATCAATTTGTTACATAAGTGACAGTTCCAACTAATTGATTTGTTTGGTCCACCAATTGTTACAAGTTGCAAGCTAGGTGCCGGCTGTAATAACAGGCACGAGCAATCTATTGACGTGGAGATGATTATATGGTCACCCATGTCCAAGTCGATAGTTGACACTGGCTTGCAAAATGGGAGTAGATTAAGTGAAACTGCAAAAAAAATAAATATACTACGTTTTTGTTCCACTGTGCCAGCTATAATGTAATGCTGATGAGTCAAAAGCCAAAAAGTGCATGTCCCAGTGTGCTAAGTATTCGGCGCATTTGTGGGTTATAGTGTCACCAGCAGTGGTTATGGAATTACATGGAGAGCCAGCTAGATGGTTACAGCTTGCATTGAAATCACCTCCTATGATAATCATGTAGTCAGAATTATATGTTAGGGCATTTTCAAGAATTTGGTCTAATTGTAGGAACATTTGGTTAATGGATTTCCTCACCGGATTCCAATATAAAGATATTATTAGTTATGAGTCCTGCAATCCCCCCGACGGCTCCAGTTCGATAGCCAGGATGTCTTCTAATGCCATTACCACTTTTGACAAGACATCCATAGAATTGTTGACCAATATGGAGAGCCCCCCATAAGGTCTACCCACCAACCCACTTTTAGCATTTGCAGAGAATGCCGTATATCCATTTGTATTGAATTCCTGCAGCATCATTGTTTCTTGACATAGGATAATCAATAGCTGGTTAGTATAGGAAGACGAGTTTAGCCATGCATTCAAAGTGACTCGGAGTATAGTGCACCCACCCACCTAAGCCAGTTTGGTCCAAGCCCATTCTTTCGTAGGACTTTGTGTCAAAGGCTTTCTCAGCAACACGTTTTATTATGACAGAGTCAGCCAGGATCCCCTGGCAGTGACATTAAGTCCATTATTTTCTGCATATTACCTGATCGCTGTCTGTTTTTCACAAATCCAGTTTGATGCTTGTGTACAAACCTAGGAAAAAGCAGTTTAGGTCTAGTGATCAGTATTTTCTTTAGAATCTTGACATCAGCCGTTATCTATGATATTGGTCTGTAGGATACACATTTCATCCTGTCCTTCCTTCTTAGGTATCAATGTAATTAGGGTTTTAAGGAAAGAAGGGGGAAGGTACCCATGTTATCAATAGTTCATTAAACACTTTGTCCAAGAATGTTAAAAGGACTCTGCTGTAGAATCTATAGAAACTAGCTGAATAGCGTACCTCCTCCACTGTGATTATTCCATTAAATTGGTCCACCTCATCAGAATCCAAACTCGGCATCTACACCCCACTGAGGTAATTCTCTATACTGTCTCCATTTTATTCTTCATCCCTGGTATAAAGCCTCCCATAATACCTGACAAAGCACCCGGCTATGTCTTCAGGACTCTTCTACTTTTTCCCATCTTCATCCACAATTTCACTCACTTTCCTATCTCTCATTTGGGTTTTCAACTTATTGGCAAGCAGGGTCCCAGCCCGGTCCCCTTTCTCATAGTACTGTTGCTTGACACAATTCATCGATTGGTAGACTTTGTTCATATTTAGTTCTAACTTTTGGGTCTGAATGTCCTCCTGCAACTCTTCATCTTCCTCTGGTATTCCTCCTCTAGTTTCCTAATATCGGCCCTTATGCTGTCTTCTAAGATAGTGTCCATTGTCTTCTTCCTTTTGCCTTTTGCTATTTGTAAGCTCCCCCATTGTAGCTTTCACTGCATCCCACACCGTCTCTAAGGAGACCTTCCGGTTATCATTATTCTTAAAGAATAGCTTAATTTCATCCCTCAATTTCTCTCAAAAGATCCTATCCTGAAACAGGGTATCGTTGCATCGCCATCTTGTGGGAGCTCTCCACAGAGATCCTATGTCAATGTCTGTAACTACCATATCATAGTCAGTCCACCAATCGGGATATTTGTGACTCTTTGGTCTGATAAACCATGCTTTGATATATCAACAAATAATCTATCTTCATATAGGATTTGTGTACGCTTGAATAAAAGGGATAGCCTCTTTTGTCTGGGTTAATCTCCCTGCAGGAACCACATAAATAGTGAAGATCTTTCCAGTCTCCCTGTTTCATTAATTAATCCATTGTCTGCTCTACAAGTAGAGTAAGGTCACTTCCTATTTTTCTGTCCCCCTCTGCCCTGTTTGCCATGGTTTCAAGAGTCTGGTTTATAAAGTTGCTGTGTGTTCAGCGCATATAATGTTGCCAAAGAAAATGTCTCCCATGCAGTTTCCCAACATTAGCACTCTCCCTTTCTGATCCTTTTTAATCTGTATTTCATTTAGCGGGACTACAGGGCTCAGCCGAATTCCTACTCCTCTTTTCTTTGTCTGGGCAGATGACCAGAACGCCTGCGCTACACTGTTTCCCATTAATCTATGCTTCTTATTCATCACAAACTGTGTCTCCTGGAGCAAAAGTAGAGAGACCTTGTGCCTAGTCATCTCTCTGACCAGTAGTGACCTCTTGGCAGGAGTGGCCAATCCCCTCATATTAAGGGACACACTCATATCCTCTGACTACTTGAGTCCGCCATTAGAAAGACGTCACATACTTGCATTCAAAGCTTTTGTCGTGATCCATCTCATGTCTCCCACCCTGGATCTGGTGCCAACTGCCCCTCACCCACCTTAAACTCTAACCACAAAACCAACAAAACTGTCAACTTTTTTGTACCCTACCCTCTGCATGCTTACCCACACCAGGGCGAAGTCAGGGCTAAGTGTCTCTGCTGCTGTCTGCAGCGAAGTCAGCCTGTGGCATGCTGTGTCTGCAGCGGTGCTGACAGCTGGACCTGCAGTGACCTATGCAACATCTCGAGCGCCTGAAAGACTCTGTGCCCAACTGGGCTGTGTTCACCTGGTGTGAGGGTGTCGGCTGTTGCTCCTCTCGGGGGGTAGTCCCTTCACCTGCTCTCCTTGGTATCCGGCTCCTCTGGTCCTACAGACTTTGGCCACTCCCCCTTGGCCTTCCCATCTGCCCCCTGACATTAAAACATCTTACCTGAGCGAATCCCACGGTGAAGTCAGGGCTAAGTCTCTCCGCTGCTGTCTGCAGCTGTCCACAGATGGTCGCCACTATTACACTGTACATTTTCTTCTTGTTTGTTCTGTTCTATGAGGTCTACTGTGGCAGTTAAGTCCTTTCCATCTTCTCAGACCATTTGACTTGCCGGCTTCCCCAAACACCCACGCCCAGCATATTCAGTTGCTGGTTCAAGATTGTTTTCCATCTCAGTGCTGGCCATATTATTACACCTTCAATCTGACATCACCCTCTCTGTGACTATGGCTGGAATGTCTGTTCCTATTCCTACTCCCTGTACTCGGCACTCAGCTGCACCTTGTTTTTCCTCACGATAGTCTTATTTGTCCTTCTTGCTTTTCTTAGCCTTCTTCTATTAATCTTGCTCTCTGGAATGCTCATTCACTTTTTCATAAATCCCATTCTGTTTTGAATGTTTTTCTTCGTTTGACTGTTCATTTCTTGTGTGTTACTGATACGTGGCTTTCATCTTCTAATACGTCTATTCCTACTTCTCTTTCTACCTCTGCCATTGCTTTTCTTCACACTTCTCACTCTGCGGCTCATGGGGGTGGACCTGGTATTCTTTATTGCTCATCTTTTGTTATTTCTCCTTCCTCTGCCTACTTTTTCATCAGTTGTAATACTTTTTCTAAACCTTATTCTTTGACAATTGTACTTGTTTACCAACTTCCTGCTTCTGCTGTTACTTTTTGAGACGTTATTGGTGCTTTGATTTCTGCTGGTCTGCCGTGTTCTACTCCACTTACACTTTTGGGCGACTTCAATCTTCATCTTTCTTCTACTCACTCTTCACTTCCATTTCTTTATATTCTTGATTCTTACCACCTTTCTGCCCTTTCTGCCCTTCCTGCTCCTCTTTCTCATGTTTCTGGTTCTAGTTTGGATCTTATTTTTGTTTCTTCATTATCTGTGTCTCCTGTTTCTGCTTTACCTGTTTATTCCTCCATCTCCTATTCCCGTCTATTTTCCTTCCACTTGCCCCATCGAATCCAGCCTGTTCTGAGGCACCTACTTATTTGCATTGCGATATTTGTGCCTTTAATACTCTTCTGTTTGTTTCATCTTGTACATCTGGTCTCTCGTCTCATTCTGCATTTGCTGCTCTCTTCTCTTTCTTCTTCTTTTTCCTCATCTCGTGTTACTCTCTACCCTGCCTCCTCATTTCCCCTTCTTGGAAACCACCTCAACCATGGCTTACTTTCAACGCGGCGGGTTCTTTGTCGTCTTGAGCATTGTTGGCGTGAAACCCTATCTGATTCTTATTGTCTTTCTCAACCTATCTTTTACTTTATGATGAGGTTCTCCTTTCGGCTAAACGTGACTATTATTCTTCTTCTTCTTATTATTATTATTATTATGATCTTTTGTATGCTCAATCTGCTCATGCTAAGTGTTTGTTTCAATCACTTTCTCATTTACGTTCTCCTCCTTCTCCTGACTATTCACTCAATTCCGCTCTAACTGCTTCTGGTCTTGCCACTTATTTCTCTTCTAAAGTGGCTTCTGTTCGTGCTACTATTGTACCGTCGTCTTCTTCTTCTTCCTCATTTTCTCCCTCTAAATTGGTTCTTTCTTGTTTTTCTCCTATCACTAACTCAGATACTTTCTTTTATTCCCTCACTCTCATCCCACAGGTTCTCCTTCTGATCTTATTCCTTCATCACTTATACCTAAAGTTGATCATTCTCTTGTCTCCTATCTCACTACTCTTTTAATATTTCTCTTCTTACTTTGATCTTTCCCTCTTCATTCAAGCATACTTCTATTCTTCCTATTCTAAAGAAACCATCATTAGATCCTTCTGTCCCCTCTAATTTCCACCCAATCACTCATCTTCGTTATCTTTCTAAATTACTTGAACGTCTAGTCTCAGGTTTCTACTTTTGTCACAGATAACACTATTCTTCCTTGTTTTCAACTTGGTTTGCATCCTCGTCATTCAACTGAAACTGCTCTTTTATCCGTGTGTGACTCTTTGTTTTCCGTTCGTTACTCTAGACATTCTTGTCTTCTTATACTATTGGATCTTTCCACTGCATTCAACACAGTGCATCAACCTTTACCCTTATCTTCTCTTTCCTCTCTTGGTTTCCTTGCTCCTGTCTGAGTCTGGAATTCATTCTTAACTTTCCAAATGCACCTATTCTGTTTCCTGGGCTGAGTCTTCCTCTGATACTTTACCTCTTCATCATGGTGTTCTACAAGATCCTGTTCAAGGTCCTTTTATGTTCTCATTTTACACATCTCCTATTGCTGTGGTCATCTCATCTTTTGCGATATCACATTTTATCAATCAAGTCCTGGATGTCAGATCACTTTCTTGTTTTGAATGCGACTAAATCCGAAGTTCCTTTTTTCCCTGCAAACATTATTCCCCTGCCTTCTTCTGCTTCTTCTATCTTTTTTCTCCCTCCTCGTTACCTATTTCTAGTATCTTGACACTGATCTATCCTTTTCTTGTCATATTTGTACTATTACTCAGTCTTGTCACTTTCATCTTTTTAATATTCGTAAAGCTCGCCCTTTTCTTACCTTGAATGCTACTAAATTTTAGTTTTCTTCTCTCATTTTCTCTCATCTTTTCTACTGTGCTACTATTTTCTTTGGCCTTCCTGTATTTCGTTTGGCTTCACTGAAGTCTGTTCTCAATGCCTCATTTCAACTCTAATATTTGTTATCTCCTTGTGATTCTATTTCTCTTTCCTTATCTTCACTTGGTTGGCTTTCTTTCCACTCCCATCTTAAATGTAACTTACTCTGTATTGTATTGTAATATATCTATGGTCTTGCACCTATCTATCTTTCATTTTTAGAGTCCTTCTATTCACCTTCTCGTTCTCTTTGATCTCAATCTCAATTTCTTTGATTAGTTCATCGCCTTTCATGTGCCCAATCGCGATTTTGGTAATTTCCTCTTCCTGCCCCACTACATTCCCTTCCATATTCTCGTTGTTCTATTACTTCTTATCCTCTATTTAATACTTCCTTAAAAAATCATCTTCTGCATTCTTAATTGAAACTTGTACATTTTGTATAGTTTGTCAATTTAATTTATTGTACTGTAGTTTCTATTTCTCTAAAGCGCTTTGGAGTAAAGTACTATGTACATGTTGAATAATGCTGGTAATATATGCTGGTAATATAATATGGTGATAATGTGACAGTCATAATAGATGAATGATTGTTTTAACAAAAATGTAATTAGGTCTATAAATTCAAGAAATGTATAATAAAAATGTTGTAAATGTTTGTTGATCAAACTAAAAACAACGGTTTGAAATAAAAAAATAAAACATTTCGAATAAATACAAAAATGAATATAAGTACAAGAGTTGGAGATGCCCAGGAGTTCCTAGGTCACCAGACACGTTCCTCCCCACACAACCCTCAATCACATAATTTCCAAAAGCTATCCCCCAAACATTTTCATCTCCACACTGTCCATGTATGTTCATAATATTTTGTGGTGCTCCTTAAGTATTCGCTTCCACCCGGTGACCCCCCCCACCATCCTTTTCGCCCCCCACTCGCCTTCTCTTTCATTTTCATTTAGCCTCAGGAGAGGAAGGTGCCATTTTTCCTAAAGTTCTGTTTACCAGACATTTTTCTCCTTTCACCCCCCCCTCGAAAAGGCCCTCAGAAACCTGTCCTGTCCTTTGAGCCTTGGGTTCCATGCAGTTCCTGCAACAGCTGTGGTACTTCGTCTGTATCCGTGAGAAGATATGCTGAGACTTTGTATCCAAAGGAGAGAGATAATGTGTATCCCCTCTCTGTAAGCCATTTCTTAAGGGGTTTACACTGTGTCCTGCATTCCAGCGTGGAGGCCGACAAGTCATGGAATATCTTCACCTCAGAATCCACCCAGGGGAGTGGACTTTTACTTCTTGCTCTAGTAAGGATGTCCAGCTTATCCCCAAAATAGTGGCACTTCCCCGCTACTGATTTAGGGTTCTGTGTTGGTTCTCACCTCTGTGTATACGGTCAAAAAATATTTCTTTACTCTCCTCCTCTTCATGCAGGGTTTGCAAGATCTGCTGCACCTTACTTTTCAACTCCTTCACGGATTCACCTTCTTTCTGTGGAACTCAGAACAGATGTATGTTGCTCTGCCGCTCTATTTTCTATCCATCTTAAGGCAGATTTCCTTACTCTCACGCTTGAGTTTCTTCTGCCTGGTCCCCACACTAAGTTGCAAGACCTTTGCTGACATCTGATGGCTCTCCAGGGATTCGACTCTTTCTTCAAAATTCTACACTTTGGCTCCAATAGGGAAGCTTGGAAATGCGTCCTCGGCACCTTGATTTCTTGTAAGAATGTATGTCTGATTTGCTGGCTGCATCAGTTCCTTGTTTCAGAGCAGAGGTTCCCGTCAGAAATGTATCAACTATTTTGCCAGAAAGACAGTTTATCCCTGGAATTCTTTATTCTTTTTTTTTTTTTTTGCTTCCCCGCACTCCCTGACACATCTCACCTCCAGCACGGTCTCTTTTGCCTTCTCAGTGCAGCGTCTGGAGGTTCCAGGGGTTTGCTCAGAATAAGGACTCTCTTCTTCATCCCTGAGATTCGGAGTATCGAGCCCTTAGCACCTAGCCCCCTATTCTTTCTTGTCTTCTCCTCTCCGCTCAAAGTGCGACCCCCCCTGCATTTCAATTAGAAAGATGGGGTTGGATCCAGGATCCCTGGTGCCCAGTTACCCTAACTGTTTTGCAGGCAGTTCTCCTTTTGGAGACACTCTGTGAACTTCAGTCTCCATCTCCAGCCTCTACTCCATCCTCGATGGTCCCCTGTATCTCGCCTTCTTCCCCACCCATTGCAGGTCTTACCAGGCTGCTTCGCTGTAGTCTCTCTCCTCTCTCATTTCCTCCAGCATCTCCTTTCCCATTCAAGGCACTTCCATTCCGCCGCTCGTCTCCTATTGCTTTCAGAGGGCCCAGTGGCGCACCCTTCAGGCCTTCTCATCATCTTCTCTAGGTCGCCGGGGCCATCGGTCCTTGTTCTAGGTTTCTCAATCTCGCCGTTTGCTTAGCTGCGCTGTCTTCTGACATACCTGGCCGACTGCGAGGGGGCAGACTTTCAGGTCCCCCTTCCACTGATTTGATCCACTCGCCACTCTCTGTCTCTCCAGGCTATCTTCCTCTGTCTGTGTAACGTACCCAGGCCGGTGTGTGCCCCTCTGCCAGGCTCACTCTAAAATATCTCACCCCTGCCGGTCCCTGGAGGGAGGAGCAGCGACACTCATTTGCAGGCTGGGTTTGACACGTGGGGGGAAGCTGATCACCTAACTGTCTTGGTCATCAGGGGAGCTCTGTGTTCCGACAGCCATCTTGCCTGCACCCCCTGGTGGTCTCCTGTTTATCTTTTCAACACAAAGATAGAGATTGTCCATCACACTTATTTCATGTACATTTTTCATATTAATATCACATTTAACAAATATATTCTTCATTGAAAAGACCATGAATCAGTAGAATAGTACAGAGGTTAATGTGGTACGAATCACACAGTAATTTCCATTTCATGTACTTTGTAATTAGCACTTCATATATTCCATAATCACATTCCACTGTTTGTTATACAAATTCACGTTTGAGTATCCAAGTGTGACAGAATGACATCCGTGAGCTTTTATTTGGTTCTTAAGTGCAAAATAATGTTGGCAATTCTTTCTCTGAAAGTCAGATCTGCTAATCAGTCCTCACGCTATATTGTGCCCAGCTAGAACATATAGTGAGCCCATGTAACTATGCGGTTACTGTTCACTGATACCCACTCCACCTGTCCTATGGTTGGCAACATGGCGGTTACAGAGTGCCATGTGCTTTTCTGCAGACAGGCCGCTGGAAACCAGAGTCCAAGAGCCAGGGGCTGCCCTTTGTAACTGTGTGTGCACCACTGACCTACATTAAATAATATCATTGTGTGATCCCAGTACCTAGTACCTAGTGGCTGATGAAAATGTAAATATAAGCCATCTCTGGTTTTGACACAGTGATCTCTGGTAATACACAATTATATAGATCAAATCCTGTTGGCTAGTGAATCGTGCACTGATAGGGCCTACTGTGTTTACTTTCAGCGTCTAGGAAATGGGTTTCACCCAAAACAACCATTTGGGACCAGCCCAGTGGAAAGGTTTGCCATCAGGCTAGGATTTGGATTTTTAGTAATAAAACGATGCAGGAATTCCTCTCAGAAAGGGTGGTCTGCTGTACAGACCTCCTTCTCAGAAAACTGTGCCAGAAGCTTAGCGGACACCTGCGTCCTGCTGCATCAGTCTCCTGACCTGCAGCTCCTCCTCTCCGGCAGCACAGGGCAGATTAAGAGCTCACAGGCGCCCTGTTTGAGAAGCTCCTGTGACAGCAGTCACTGCAGTGCAGAGGTTGCATTTAAATCTGCTCCTCTGATCCCAAACCATAATTATGATAAACTACTGGAAATACAAATGAAACCTGAGTTTTGGCATGGTGGCTGATAGTTTATAGTATTATTGAAGCCACAGCAATTTCAGTCATACACTTGTCAACACTGTGAGCCCAGGCCAGCTGTTGGAGATTAGTGTGTAATCTAATGAGACTGTTCTCTCTGTTCAAGCAACACAATGGGCATGAAGACTGTGCCCCTCCTTTGATAATTCATGAGGTTGGGTATCACCACTATCCAGCCTAGGAAATGCCCAGCAAGGGATTCCTGGGAATTGGGTTTCTAAGGGCACACCCGAAACAAATGGGCCATCGTTACCAGGGAGCCTTTGAAGCTGCCGTTTTGGGAAGGGGTGAGATTAGACAGTCAGACAGAGCAAGAGTTCCACCATCTTGGTTTTCTGTGGTATTCTCTTTCCTTCCTGTGTCCCTCACTTCTTGTAGAGCAAAGCACTGTGTGTATGATACAAGAAGACAGGAGCCGCTTGTTACCTTAACAGAGAATGTACCCCTTAAAGCAGGCTTTTTTTTATCAATTCCCATGGGGCTTGTTGCCTTCATAAGGAAAGGGTCTCCCATTCCTTCCTTGATTCACTTCTGTACCTTAAAGGACATCCGAAAGAGTTCATCTGATCCTTGTTGGGAGAGCAGTACTCTACAATGTCTGCTCCCTACCAGTGGTCGAAGAGGGGGGCAGCGATTAGGAGTGGTGGTCCGCTATTTATTTCTTTTAGGTTTCACTGTTCGTATACTTTTATTTGAAAAAGATACCGTTCTGGAATGGTTTCTTTTAATAAATAAAAAATGTAGGAAGCAGCCAAAACGTTCAATTTATTGTACTGTGTCTGTTGATGGTCAGTTGCTGCAGGGTGCCTAGGCGTTCTGCTCTGGATGATGGTGGTATTGCATTTGCCCACAGGGTGCACAGATGTGGACAGATCCATACCACCTTCCCCGAGCTTCCACTGGGGATGTCACGGAGAGCAAGCTGGGGTGAGGGCAAGATCCCCCACCCGGTCACCGTGGTGATGTCAGCATGAGTGCAAGTAAGGCAGCTTCGTTTGTTTTTCTTAACCAAGCCGATCAGTCTTTGATGCAGTCCAGTTGCAACCTCGGCAAATCTGTCTTCTTCGTTTCACTTTCTTGATGTTTGACATTTCAACACTGACTCTACTTTGCCCCGATCTGCACTGCTTTCCTGTGATCTGGCTGCCATAGCCTTTGTGCCAGCCAAACCCTCTGTGGCAGGACGCGTAATGGTGGATGTCGTGCTAGCTGACTTAAATTCCACAGTTTTCTCTGCATGAACCTTCCAAGAAATGTATGTTAAATGCGCGCTGAGTACTGAATTGCTGATGTCCAGTTAGAATATTAGCTCCCGAAGCGAAGGGCTGAGTTGAAATGCTGTCTGCCACCCTTCATTCAAGTGGGGTGACTCAGAGCTCTCTTCCTTCCCGTGACCAGACAGTCATGTTTTGTTTCTAATTCTGGGATTTGTAGTTTTCCTCAATTTCAAATGGGCAAGGAAATAATACAAGTCCCAGAATCCAAAGGGAAAAATCAGAACTTGATGGCCTTCTAATGCATGCCCATGGGAAATTCTGGGTCTGGTTACTATGAGCAAATTATACCGTTTTCATTTCCACGAACTTTAGGAGGGCTTTAAAACAGGTGTTCTAGCTCCACTTTTACACACAAATCATTCCATATGCAAGTTTTTTTTTTTTTAATATGTTTACATTCGTGAGTTTGCCAGCATTTTTTTTTTTTTTTGAAAATCAAATTTTATTAGGTTTCGTACGTGTGTCACAACAATGCAGAACATATTTAAACATGAATAAACAAGAAACCAGTTATAACCCACCACCCTCCAACCATTCCCATCCCCCACACCCCACCAGTTCAAGTTCTCAATGATTACTTATTTGACGGGCTCCGAAAAGAGCGTAGCAATGTCTACATGATGTGCACTTAGCACGCCGAGGTCATGGGCCGAGCTTTGAGGGACTCGTAGTTGGATTAGTGAGCAATGGCCTGACGCCCCCAGGGGGGAGTTCTCTGGATCTGGTGCTTAACATTATACTGGGCGGCCGTATTTTTCGAAGAAGGGGAGCCATATTTCTTCGATGTTGGATCTAGATTCGTCAAGTAGATGTGTGAGGAATTCAATGTCGTAAATGGCCCGCACCTTGGTTACCCATGCTTTTTCCCCGGGCATTCCGGGGTTCTTCCATTTTTGCACCAGGTAACACCTGGCCGCCACAAACATAACCTGCAGCATGTGGTCATGGGTATTTTCTTGATCATCTCCAGCGTCAATTCCGAAGAGGAGAAGCCAGGGGCAGGAAGGCCGCTCCACCCCATCTACCCCCTTAATCTAGGTCAGTATCTCCTCCCAGTACTTTTGAACCACTGGGCACCTCCACCACATGTGAATATAATCCCCCCACTCGGTCTTGCACTTCCAACAATGTGGGTCGTACCCTGGCCTCATTTTAGCAATCCTCTGTGGGGGGTAGTGCCAACGATGCAATACCTTGAGGGCCTGGTGGCAATACTGGAGTGAGGCCGTGGACCGATTGGCCCGCCTACACATTTCCCCCCACCTCTCGTCGTCGATTTCCTCACCCAGGTCCTTTCCCCATTGTATGCGTGCAGGTGGGGAGTCTCTTGGGACAGAAAAAAGGAAGAGCTTGTAGAGGTGGGATATTTTTCCCTTAGAGCCCCTCGCGGAGAGGAGGAGTTTTTCAAAGTCTATGAGGTCTCTCCTAAGGGTGTGCCCCCAGGATGGTTCGGTGAGGACTCCCTTAAGCTGGAGATAGCGAAAGGGGGACAGGGTACCTATTCCCAGGGCCTCTTCCAAATCCTTCAAGGGTAAGAACGAGCCCCCCACCCAAAGGTGACCAGTCCTGCTAAGGCCTGCCTCGAACCACGTTTGGTATGCCGCTGGCTCTGCTATCTTGGCCAGAAAGGGGGGGCCCAAATACAGCTTAATGGGGAGGGCCAGGTTGTGAGCCAGTGGTAATAACCCCCTCCCTCCTTCCATAGGGACCACAGCACTTTTAGGACTGGGTGGTACAAGACACTTCTAGGGATCTTCCTCCTTGGGACCCAGAGCCATTCCTCTAGTGACGGGCGCAAGAGGCCCGTTGTTTTTTCGTACCCGGGGCAAAGTGGTCGACCAGGACCCTCAGTTGGGAGGCCCTGTGGTATGCTTCTAAGTCAGGGTATCCCACCCCTCCATCCTCCTTCGGTCTGGTTAGCACCTCATAGGAGATTCTATGTTTTTTACCTGACCAGAGAAAGTTGAGGAGGACTTGCTTTGTTTCCTTGAAAAATGTTTTGGGGATCAGCATCGGGAGCATTTGAAAGAGAAATAAAAACTTGGGAAGGATTACCATTTTTATGAGGTTGAGACGTGCCATCCAGGAGAGCCCCGACCCTGTCCATCGCTCTATGTCTTTCCTGATTGCTGACTAGAGTGGGGGGAAATTGGGATCAATAAGCCCTCAGGATCACGGGTGACCTGGACCCCGAGGTATCGGAATCCATCATCTCTCAGCTTAAAGGGGAGCCCGTTAACAAAGGCTGTCTCTGAATCTGGTAAGTTTCCCCCTATAAAAGCCACCGATTTCTCAAGATTGACTTTGTACCCCGATAGGTCCCCATAGCGCGAAAAGCCCTGCAACATTCGGGGGACTGTTTGGGATGGGTTTGTGATATAGAGTAGTGCATCGTCTGCAAAGAGGCAGATTTTGCATTGCATATCTCCAACCTGTACTCCCCTGATGGCCACATCGTTACGGACACAGATTGCCCATGGTTCCATCACGAGTGCGTAGATTAGTGGGGACAATGGGCATCCCTGACGTGTACCACGCTCGAGGGGGAATGTTCTCGACTCAGTCCCATTTGCCACCACTCTAGCGGAGGGGGAGGAGTAGAGCGCAGAGATCCAACCTAGCCACCTCGGGCCCATACCCAAAGTCGTAAATGCCTCCCTCATAAAAGCCCAACTGACCCTGTCGAAGGCCTTCTGCGCGTCAAGGGCCAGTAGAAGCCCGCCTTCGTCACGGACCCCTCTCGAGGTAAGTACATGAAGCGTCTTCTGCATATTATCGGAACCCTGCCTGTTTAAGACAAATCCCGCTTGGTCGGGGTGTACCAGGCGCGGGAGGCAGACCTCTAGTCTGGAGGCCAGAATTCTAGCAAAAATCTTAGCATCCAGATTGAGGAGTGAGATGGATCTATAGGACCCACATTCCGTCTGGTCCTTGCCGGGGTTGGGTATAAAAGTGATGCGGGCCTGCAGAAATGTCGGTGGGATGGAGTCCCGGTTTCTGATCTGATTAAACAGTTTGGCCAGGGGCTTCAGCAGGACGGGTTGGGTCTGCTTGTAAAAATCGGCTGTATAGCCGTCATCTCCCGGTGCCTTTCCCACCTTCAGTCTCTTGATGGCGCCC
This sequence comes from Ambystoma mexicanum, assembly GCF_040938575.1. Classification (NCBI taxonomy): domain Eukaryota; kingdom Metazoa; phylum Chordata; class Amphibia; order Caudata; family Ambystomatidae; genus Ambystoma; species Ambystoma mexicanum. The sequence continues at coordinate 582,842,980 of NC_090922.1, read as the reverse complement.
TCCACCTCCTCCTCCGATATCTCTCTCTCCAGGACCTCTAGCTCCATGTCGGACAGCCTAGGCAGAGGGTGTTCTGCCAGGTACGCGCGGATGTCCTCCAGTGATTCGCCTGCCTGTTCAGAAAAGAGTTTGCTGTAATAATCAGCGAAACACTCCGCTATTTCCTCCCGGCCCCCGTGAATCCCGCCCACTCCATCCCTGAGACAAGTGACTCCTTTCTCAACCCTACAGCCCCGAGCCCTCTGCACCAGTAGGGTCCCCACCTTGTCTCCCCGTTCATAGTACCTCTGCTTAGTATATCGCATTTTCTTGATAACTTCCCCTATGAGGACCGTATGGAGTTCCTGTCTTTTACCCTGCATCTCCTCCAAGAGAGCCCCACGATCAACCCCCAGGAGGCCCAGTCTGGCTCGCAGAGCGCGTAGCTCTGTACGGAGTTTACCCTCGATTAGGCCCCTTTCCCGTTTACGTCTCGAGCCCTCCGCTATGAGAAGGCCCCTGAAAGTGGCTTTTGCGGCATCCCACACCATGGACATATCAGTCTCACCGGTGTCGTTTGTCTCAAAGTAGGCCAACATTTCCTGTCTCATGAAATCACGAAATACCGGGTCCCTGAGAAGTGTATCATTGCAACGCCATCGGGAGGATCTTGGGAAGATGGGCAGTGACCAGTTAGCTATGACTAGTTCATGGTCCGACCAAGTTATGGCTTCCACCTTCGACTGTTGTGCCACCCCGTTCCCCTCTTCCGAGATTAACAAAAGGTCAATTCTGGTGTAGGTGCAATGTGGGGGTGAAAAAAAGGTGTACCCACCCTGGCCTGGATGTGCTTTGCGCCAAATGTCTACCCAATAATGCTCTCTCAGGAGGGCCTGCAGGGCCAGATTATCCCTGGAGATACCCTTAGGTGCCCCCCCTCTCGCGGACCACCAGTCAAGCCCCGGGTCCATTATAAGGTTGAAGTCCCCGCCCAGTATCATGGCTCCCTCTGCCCATTCATCCATGACATGAAAGACCTGGGTGAGGAAATGTATTTGTTTTGAGTTGGGCGCGTATAAAGTGGCCAGGGTAATGCTCTCTCCCTCGCAGGTTCCCTTGTTACCAAGGAATCGACCACCAAAACCCCTCTTAGTTTCTACATCTGTGAGACGGAACGCCCTGCTCAGGAGGATTCCCACCCCTTCCTTCTTAGAACTTCTATGTGAGGCCCAGTAATTGCACCCAATGTCTTTCCCCTTGATCTACGATTCCCTACCTTGCCTGTAATGCGCCTCCTGTAGGAAGAGAACCGTTAGGTGTTGCTTACGGAACATGTTGCTTGTGAGAGATCTCTTATTCTGGGAATTAAGGCCCTTGACGTTCAACGTGCCTATCTTTCCTTCAATCATTATCATTTTGTGTTTCGCGCACTATAATCACCTCTAAGTGTCTGCTACTCGGAGCCCGTTGCAAAACAAGTGTCCCAGTTTGAGCTGGTTTTCCCCCTCCCCTCGAGCCCCGCAAGGAGCACCCCTCCCCCTCTTACCCATTTTGTGGGGCGTTCGCCGCCGGATCCCCAGGAAGATGTGACTGGCAACGAGCCACCAGGGTCTCTTCCCTGGCCCCCTGGAAAATGATTTCTTAGGTATAGCGCTTTCCAACATGCCTTTCTTCGTTAAGTACCGGCCCTTTCTGATCAGCGGTGGGGAGCTAGCTGTAGCTGACGGAGCGTGCCACGGCATGAGGCCTGGAGAGTTATCGACAGTTTTCAGTGGGGAGTCGTCGTGTAACTTTCCATGAAACCATAAAACAGCCTCTGAATGGGCAACACTTCAACCTTAACCGAAGTCAGTTGAACAAAGAACTCCCCACTGGTCATGGGAAAAACACACTATGACCGGCGGGCTCCATGAGTCGTTGCGTCCCCCCGTGGGATGTAAATCAAGCCTTCTGCACAGAAAATTGAGCCTTGGTTGCCGCTTGTGCGATCATGTAGAGTCCCCTTGATCCGCGGGGGGATGTTTGGTTTTCCGAAATTTGCGTGAGCCTTTGACCTTTAGCTTCCCCTGGGAGAGGTCTGGGCCCTGAGGGGCATGAGGGCGATCTCCGTCAGTTTCGTTTCGATTTTCTGATGGGTCCGCGATGTCGCCTGTGAGATCCTCATTGCCCCTCTGGATTTCCGCCTCCGTGACTAGTTGGTACCTCTGGCCCTGCCATTCGAATGCTAGGTGAAATGGGTGGCCCCAGCGATAGCGTGTCCCCTTTTCTTGTAGCCACCTGGTGATAGTACAGCATTTCTTTCTCATCAGGAGAGTGAGGGACGAGAGATCCTGGTAAATCGTCACCCTGGAGTTGCCATGTTGAATATCCCGTAAGGTTCTCACCCTCTCCAACGCCCTAGCCTTGTCCTTATAGTAGTGAAATCTCGCTAGAACTGAGCGTGGGCCTATACCCCCCCCCGCCAGCCCGATGGACCCTGTCAAGCAGGAGGCTTTCCCCAGAGTCCGACACCAGGACAAGTCTGATGATGTCTTGGATTTTGCTTTCAAGTCCCACCGGGGTCTCTCCCTCCATCTCCTCAAGGCTGAAAATTCTCAAGTTGTTCCTCCTCTCCCGGTTTTCCATATCTTCGACCTTGAGCTGGAGGTCCTCCTCGTGGCGCTGCAGTTCCTGAAATCTAGTTTCCATTTAGGCCTCGAGGAGGTCCGTCGATACCTGATTGCATTCAACCCCTTCTACACGATCCTCCAGCGTTGAAACCTTGGCCGTGAGGTCAGCCAGTTTGGCCCCCATGTCCGTCCTCATACCCCTAATCTCTTCTAGGATCGTTTGAATATTGCATTGCATGGCATTCATGTCCAGGGGTTGCGAGGCTGTAGGGCCGGTCTCCATTTTGTAGGGCCCAGGCGTGAATTGGTATTGCGCAAGAGTCTCCCTCCAGTTCATGGGGTATCGATCGCCCCAAGGTATAGGGCTCTCCTGGGGTGTCTTCCAGGTGAGTCTTAGGGCCCCCTGGCACCTATTCCACTACGTGTGCCAAATCCTTAGGGCTGTTTTCTGGTGGCGGGGCTGAGCGCCGGTGACTAAGTTCCAGGTTATGGGGCACCTCTTTCAATTCCTCGGGGGCGCAGCCTCCCTCCTCGTGGCCCGGAGCCGCCGGAGTCCCTGGCCCGCATTGGTGATCCTCCTGGGGGGTACAGGGGGCTCTTTATCAACTGTTCCACTTCCGGGGGCTATTATATCTTAGGGTATTGCTCTATTCCCCTGTGATGTGGCGAACCCTTGTTGCTGGTGCCGCGGGTGCAGGGAGATGCTGAGGACCCCAAGGGAGCACCCGGGGGGCGGCGCCGTGTCTCACCTGTACTGCCAATGCGTGGAACTGAGCGTCGCTGGTAGGCGGGAGGCCTGGTGTAATCTCGCTTTGCTGCAGAAGGCAGGGGTCACGGATTCCGGCAGGGGAACACCTCCCATGGGGGTCCGCCGCGGCCAGTCGGGGGCCGGGAAGCGGAGGGGCCCAGGTGTGCTCCCGCGACAGCCTGAGCCTGCTCCGGTGGACGGGTGGGCTCCACTGCCACTAGTCTGGAGCCCCGCGGGGGGTGTAGAGGGTAGGCCTCGGGTGTCTTTGTGGCGGTGGTCAGGCATATAAACGTGGGCCGTTGAAGTGGTACCCAGGCGCGCTCCCACGTCGGCCCGGGCACAGACAAATCACTAGTGGTGGGGGGAACACGGGCCCTCCCAGCACCCCGGGTTGGATTAAGTATGGCGGTGGTTCCCTCCTACCCCCTATGATGGGGGCAAGTCACTGTTGGCCTCCAGCAGTGGATGAGCCGGTCGCCGGCAGCTAGTTCAGCTTCTCAGAAGGCCCACCCGGGCCTGCGATGGTGCGTTGGGCCTTGCGTGCTGTTTGAGCAGGCCGTTCCTCCTCTCTGGCGGGGTCAGGTGACCCGCCACATCTGGCGCGGAGCCTCCTCTGAGATTCCTGGAGAGGCAGAGGCCATCAGCCGTGTGCGGGCCGAGGGAGGATAGGGGGCTCCTCACCTCGCGCTGCGTGGCTCCAGCCGCGAGGCACTGTCCGTCTCCAATGATGGGGGGCAGGGCACAAGCCGCTGGTGGGGATCTCTGCAGGGCCCACCCGGGCCGTCGACAGCACTCCAGGCCTGCTGCGCGATCCGGAGCGGGCGGGGCATCCGGCTCCTCCTCCCACTACGCGGCCAGGCGATGTGTGGCACCCGCCCGGGGCTTTTACTCAAAGGCCTGAAGGAGGGGGGACCGCTGATCACAGGCCGCTATCAGGGGAACAGGGGCATCTCCGAAGTCCGGACAAGCTTCTGGGCAGTCCACAGCGGTTCCCCTCCTCGAGGATTGCTGGTAGATGGGGCTAAGAAGCATTTAAGGCATGTCTATCAGTGGGTTTCCCGGGGCCATACGGGGAGCTTGAGATTCAGGCGGTCATCTTGCCTGCGCCCCCTGGTGGCCTCCAGTTTGCCAGCATTTTAAAACCCTTTGGGTTTAAGCCTTTTGGAAATGTGATAATTCTGAACATGCTCACAGGACGCACACTAAAGTTCACAGGGTGTCATGATAGCAGAAAGGCATTTGCATTATTGCAAGTGCTCATGAAAAATGCTCTTTGTCACACACCTTATTAAAATGGCAGATCAAAGTGAGCTTTGTAAACTCTAGGCTGCAGCTCCCCATCCATGCAAACACACTGTGAAAGAGCTGTCCTCTCAGTATAAAGTATTGTGCCCTGCCCTTTTGTGCGAACATTTTCACTGCTTCTGTGTAATATGTTTTAGAACAATAGACTAGAGAATCCCATAATATCACTTCACGGTTTAAAAAAAAAAAACCTGGTTTGACCATTTCATACTGCTCATTAGGTATATAACCTTAAACCAAAAAAGTGATGGGTGGAAGGTTTTGAATTAATCTGAACCACTGGCACTGCTCTTGGTAACTTTTCAGACCACTCTTTTTCAGCCCGTCTGCGCCATTGCAAAAAGGGGAACAGCTATATGCAAATCAGTCAGGTTCTGCCACCAATTGGAGCAGCTCTGCCCGAACTGCTTGTAACCCCTTTGCAATGGCGCAGACGGGCTAAAAAACAGTGGTGTGGAATGTTGCCCAGAGCAGTGCAAGTGATTAATTCAAAACCTTCCACCCATCACTTTTCTGGTTGTGGCATACAACCTGATACATATGCATTAGCTCAGCTGCCTTCAGAGATAATTTGGGAACCAGGACAGGCAGACTCTATTCGGGAACTCTCATGAGATTGTTAACGGCTGACAGTTGCCTGCCCAATATTGAAATAAACATTTTCGGGAAATAAATCACTTGACCTCATCCATGAGAAAAATAAGCTGTTTCTCAAGAAATTATTTTTTAAAAAATGTTTTATTTGAGAGAAGACCAAATCAAATTGGAACAAACATAGTTAATTTTGGGGTTACAAAATTAGAACGGGTTAGAAAACAGCCCTTCAAATCATAGTGTGAGAAACAGGCAGTTTGCAAACCTTTAACCAAGAGCCACACCACCACACCACTTCAGCAATACCACACAAAAAACAAAAGTTTGGAAAGTCATTAAGGGGCCGATTCATGGAATTTTCAGTGCAGAAAATAGGGTACTTGCACGTGCAATTGCACGCAAATCCCCCTTTGTCGATTCATGGAGTCAAATGCGCAGTACTTTTCCTGGACTTGCGTGGATTCGCGCTGGCTCAGCACGTCTGTGCGAGCCGTCAAGGGCCTTCGGCGAGGCTCCAAGCAGAGCGTGGGCGTGGCTTGTGCAGAGGGCTGGGAAGAGGGCGGAACACCAAAAATGGGGAGGAACGTGCAAAAAAGTGGGCGTTGCGAGGCAGCCTGCAGTCAGCCCCTCGCACACCCACTATTGCGCGGCATGAGACGTATTCATGGATTCGGTCTCACAATATCTCAGCTGGGAAATGGCCACGCAAGTCCTTCATGCGATCCGGCAGCCGAAGGCTGGCACAAGTAAACTTGCGTGTAGGTTTTTCAGCATGCAGATGGGCTTGTATTATGGATTTTATGGTGCATGTACTCAATCGGGGATCCGATGTAACTTAGGGGTGGCGTAAGCAGATTAGCGGGTTGCAGGAACGTTTTACGTGGGTTTGCACGCAGATTTCCCAGTTATTGCCCGGTTACATTTTTTTATATGCATGATGTTGGGGTGCCTGATACAGTTACGGGTGAGCGCGCGCAGGGTCCCTGAGTCACAGACCTGCTCACGGGGACTACACGCACTGTTTCAAGGGTGAGTGTATTCACACCCGCGGGAGCATGCAATGGGAACTATTCTGGCTGTGTGGGCGTGTCGGGGGCGTTTTGGGCACGACTTGCGAATACGGTAACTTGGCGGTGGCAATTCCATGAAAATGCATGGCATGTGTTTTTCTTTCTGCGTGCAGGCTCGCGTAGTGTCATTCGTGGTGCGCACCGCTTGCAGAATGTCTGTGCTCATTTACATGAATCGGCCCGTTAGTGTCTTTTTTATAGTGATACTGTTTTTTATGTTACCAGTAAGTATTGGCACATGGCAATGGGGCAGAAATCATCTGCCAGGTAGTTCCACAATATCCTGAAGTATTCACATCACATTATAGGACAGGTGTTGCAATCATTAACAAATCATTGACATTGTAGGGCAAGGTACTCATGCCATTGCAGGGTTATGGCGTCACACAATTTGCTTTCAGACACCCAGCTACTTTCACCATTTGCCAGGTATTACAATAATTTACCAAAGACATTCACACAATATCCAGGGCTTGGCCACCATTTGCGATATGTAACCATTAGGTGCCCAGCTCCTCACAACATTTGCGAGGTATTGTAATTAGGTGCAAATGTGTATAGTGTGCCAGATATTTGCATCATGCCTTGGTACGCACAGCTTTTATCAGCATTCATATTAGCATCCCACGGTGCACCAATTGCCCGGTGTTATCATAACAGGTACTCACTCGCCTTTCTCTTGTATTTACATCACATGCTCGTTTTTGGTGTCATACGCCGAGCAACTGAACCCATGTGTCAGATATTCCTATGGCTTGTCTAAACACTTGCATCATAAACCAAGTATTGCCATATGCCAAATATTGGCCAGGTATGTGCACAATTTGCTAGTAATAACTTTTATGCTCAGGTACACTTTTTTCATCCATTGGCCTCACATACCCAGGAACTTGCCCTATTTTCTAGGCATTATCTTCATTCGCTGATGATAAAAAATATAATTTGCCGGGTAGTTGCATTAAATGCCCTTTTCATTCCATTTGCTTGGGGCTGGAATACGCTCTGGGATGGCAGGCATGATGATCCCTCGCTCCTTTTTTGGGAGAGAGAGGAACGGGGCATGGCATCCCTGTCCTCCCCCTGTCCTACCCATCTCCATACAAATATAGTGGCACCAGGGAGAATGGTGGGCCAGGAGAGAACACAGAGAACAGAGATGCTATGCTCTTTTTGCACTCCTTTTTATTGATACAGGATAACCACATGATTGGATCTTCCCCAGTCCCACTGGCCCGCTCCTAGATGATTCCGTGCCTTAGGAATTAATGTCCTGTTTTCCCTACATGCCAACAAATCTGCTTTGGAGAAGGTGTGTTCTAGTGACACCCAATCAAGTGCTAAAATGATTAAAAGTTCCAGGGTTCCATTTTGTGTTGTCAATTACTCACAACCCCCTTATAGTGGTTGTACCAAAGTGAAAGGAACCAAAAACCCACCAGAAACATAGGCCTGCATGATCAAGCCACGCCCCTACTATGTCTCCTGTAAAAGCATCCTTTTTTTCAAGAAAGTTACATTTTGCTAGTTTTGTTTTTTCACGGAATCACTGCTCCCTACCCATCCCAGGGCACAGTGTGAGTGAACTGCTGTTGGAGCAAGGCCTGGCTATCTGCCAGCTTCAGTTTTAACCAGGCTCCTCACTGAAAGGGATGGGCTCCTGCAGGTACTAGCTAGCCTCCCCTGGGTCAGAGTGAAGAGAACAAGGGCCTCGCATGTCCTTAAACGCCTGCATTGGGATTCACAACATCGGAAGAATCAAAGCAGCCATTTTCCTGCATTATACGGCTTCAAACCATCATCGGACTGTGATTCGACTGTGTTCAGGCGCCGTTAATCCATCAAGACCAGCAGTGTTTCTTTGGCACTTCTTCAAAATTCTTCATACAGCTGTTGCGCATCATTGAATTGACTCGACACCCATTGTACCAAGCTGAACACATCACCTGTCCGACTCGAACAACCAGCTCTCCACTGCAGAAGACGTTTAACTTCTGACTCTTCTAACATTGCATCAGACCATCAAGGTCACCGCTTCAAACCACCGGATCACAACGCAAACTGCGGAAAGGATTTCGTCACTCGTAAACCCAACCCAGTGGTTACCAACGTCTCGAACTGGCTAACTTCGAAATTACTCTGGTGAGCCCTCCAAAGTGCATCGCTCAAACACCACCTTGGAACTGCATGGAGCAACAGCTTCTAACTAACTCGAAAACCAGCTTGTCACTTTGACCAGCACAATTGACTGCATCCAAACCTGGATGGATCTGCACATACAGCCTCCTGAAACCTGGTTTGATGTTGTTGAAACACCAAGAACTGCGAAAGGTACTGTTGAGAGGTCCCAGCCACCTTGGACCACTTTTGGGGCCCTAGAGGCTGCTTAGCCACCAATTTTTACCTTTTTCAATCAAGATATATCCTTTTTGGTCGCATTGTTGGGATGTATTGCCTTTAACCCATAGTACATTAGCCAGAGTGTTTGGATCATTCATTCACATTCTGCATATTTTGTGTTTTTTCCACAGGGGTGAGTTTTTTTAAGTGTTTTATAGTACTTTTATTGAATATAGTGTGCTTAATTACAATATATATATATTTGTATAGAACCTTGATTGGACCTGCATTTATTTTGGACTGTAATACTATTATTGTTTGTGTTGCTACTGTTATCACATTCATACCCCTCTTAAGAGTATAGCCTACCCTCTGCCCACATTACCACAACAGGCAAAGGAGGTGCATCTATTCACTGTGCCTGTTTCATCTTTGTGGTTGGGATCACTGTTGATCTGCAGTCATGTTAGAGTAGCACTACTCATCCGTGCAGTCCTGCAGGCCAGTAGTCATTTTGTCACACCCAGGTAACCCACGTTTGCTCCATCTGTGAAGGTTTGTCGCCTCCAGAAAACAGGAAATCTCCCCACGGGCATTAGTTGGAAAACACTTCTTCAAAGGAAAGCCCTGTGAGCAGAGGCGTTGCTGGGGAGTGGGGGGGGGGGGGTGATTCTGCTATAGCCCCGGGTCTTTTGGTTGTAGCCCCGGATGGAAGCTCAGGGACTACAACTAAAAGGCTATAGCTAGCCCTGAATCCCGACAGTCCCGACATTAGCTTAGCCCCTGATCTTTGCCAGACTTAGCAACACCCCTGCCTGTTAGTACAGTAGAGAGATCTGTCCAGGGTGGAAACTAACAGAGACTCTGTGATGTAATCAGATAGGAGAAGGGCTAGGGTACAGTAGCCCATGAGAGGCCTTTCCTGCAAGAGAGGGGTTCCGCCATCTTGGGATTTCCCAAGCTCCCTGTATGCCTTCCCCTCTTCCCGTAGGCAAAGCACTTTGGGTATGAGATCACCATGCAGAACTTGACATTGCTGCTAAAATAATTTCCTGTGCAACCCAATGTTCAGACCCAGAGTGGCCCTTTCATTACAAAGCCTGCATCTAATGTGTCTTCTCACACATGGATGGGTTGTAGTGTTTTTTGATTAGTGTTGTGTGTCCACTTTTTGTGGAGCATTGGTTTGTCATCCTTTTATTGTGGTACCTCAGTACTAATGCTGGTCGGTCTGGTCTGCTTCTGTGCTTGCTCGCAACCCTCATGAAGAGCATAGCCTGCTTTCGGACCATGCTACCTTAAAGAGGCAAGAGAGTTCAACCTATTGGGCTGTGCATGTTTCACCTTCATGATTGGGGTCACTGCTGTTTTAGTACCCGTATTGGGCTGAGTAGGACCTGGATCCATTACTCATTCCCGTACTCCCAGAGCAGTAGTCATTTCCTAACACCAATATTGTCTCTATTGATTTGCAGGGCCATATGCATTTTTATTAAAGGAGAGTTCCGGGACTTTTTTTTTATTGTCCCTACGGGTCGGCCATGTGTTTGTAAGCATAAATCGGTAGATCGTAGGAAACTTTCCTATGGACCTTACCCGACTTTTCGCCCCTTATCGCACTCGAAATCAGCCTCCATTTTGTGATAATCCTATCATTCCGCCGCATCGACCTGGCTCACCTGCCTTTGCGGCACTAAATCAAATCCCCCGCCCCTGAGCCTGACATCAGCAGACGCGTACTGCCCATTTCAAGCACGTCTCGTGTCAACAATCGCTGCGCCTCAGCTATTGACGTGTTGCCATGGAAATGGCAGGACGCCTCTTTCCCCAATAAGTATAAACAGACCGTTTCACAACATACAGCAGCAGATTTTCGATTCCATTCCTCTCTCTGTGTTACTTTGAGTATTCTGTGACTCGTTTCAGTGCTCTGGTCAGCTACCTTCGCCGCTTGTAGCCCGTGTGAACAGATACCAGTACCACCGCTATAAATTATTTTACTATCTTTACCGCACAATGGCCACAATAATGCCGTATATGTACGAGCCCGAGTACACCGAGGAAGAACTACTGGAAAGGCAAGCACGCGAAAACGATGGGGATTCGGACGGCAGTTGGGAGGACCAGTCAACGGATGAAGAGCCTGGACCATGTCGCATGGACGGCGTCTCCACCTGGTGCACGTGCAATCGGTGCGAGCTAATGCCAACTGAGGAGGAGAACTGCTGCTGCCGTGAAAATTCCGGGTGCTTGGCCTACATTTCGGAAAGCGAGCAAAGTCAGCAGGAAGGCGAGCAAAGTCCGCAATGCATCACCGAGCTGCCAGAGTTCAGGGAAGCCTGCCTCTCACGGACAGTGTTGAGGATGATGATGGTGCTTATGCACGAACTTCGTGGCACTGTTCGTCCGCGTAATCCGAGTAACGAGTAAGTATACTCTGTTTGTGATGTCAGTGATGCCACCACTATTTCATGGTCGTCTCCCACATATAAAATTACATTTACATATCATTGGAACGCATGTAAATTGGTTCCATATAGTGCATTTTCTAGATATAATTTTTTTCTAAGAAAAATGACATGTGTTACCTGAATCGACATTGATAAGAAAGTTTGGTCAGTTTAATACAGTTTGCATCTTTTTTTTTCACAGGTGGTACAGGCTGGTGGCCTATCGTTGCTTCACTTGGTGGCTTCACGGGAGGCTCGGACACCGCGTTCGGAGAGTAATACCTGCCTGTGCGGTACTTGCCATTAGACAACATTTCCCCAGTGACAGTGGACAATACCGCGGATTTTCCCTCGATGTGCTGCAACCTCAACTTTACAATGTGTAATGTTTATTATTTATGTTTAATTAAAATCTAAAATAAAGCCCAACATATATTTTAACAATGGTTGTTTTGATTTTTTAAATGAATCTAGTGTATATTCTCCTGGGAGGGTGAGGTATTTATAAACTCACCCCCCTGCCTTCCATGTAGTAGATCCTGCAGCCATCCTCTTACATTCAGTTAGATGGCCTCTCCTTGGTGAGGCCCTGCGGCAAACGGGTCTTGTCTGCACGACCACCGCCCCGATCCACCCCCCGCCCTATCAAAGGCAGTTCGCACCGGGGTACTTGAGCTGCTGGCAAGTGGAGCTGTCAGGGAGCGATAAAGGCCAAGAGGTGCCAAAGACCATGTACACTTCAAAGTGGTCTATAGAGCATGGGTTTGTTGTTCCCATGTCTACCTCCAGACCCCGTGTCTCCTGCCAAGCATCCCCCTCACGCTGGACGGCCCCCTGCAATCCACATAAGTGTGTCTCCATTCACGAGTCTTCCTGTGTCTTGTCTGCACGACCACCGCCCCGATCCACCCCCCGCCCTATCAAAGGCAGTTCGCACCGGGGTACTTGAGCTGCTGGCAAGTGGAGCTGTCAGGGAGCGATAAAGGCCAAGAGGTGCCAAAGACCATGTACACTTCAAAGTGGTCTATAGAGCATGGGTTTGTTGTTCCCATGTCTACCTCCAGACCCCGTGTCTCCTGCCAAGCATCCCCCTCACGCTGGACGGCCCCCTGCAATCCACATAAGTGTGTCTCCATTCACGAGTCTTCCTGTGTCTTGTCTGCACGACCACCGCCCCGATCCACCCCCCGCCCTATCAAAGGCAGTTCGCACCGGGGTACTTGAGCTGCTGGCAAGTGGAGCTGTCAGGGAGCGATAAAGGCCAAGAGGTGCCAAAGACCATGTACACTTCAAAGTGGTCTATAGAGCATGGGTTTGTTGTTCCCATGTCTACCTCCAGACCCCGTGTCTCCTGCCAAGCATCCCCCTCACGCTGGACGGCCCCCTGCAATCCACATAAGTGTGTCTCCATTCACGAGTCTTCCTGTGTCTTGTCTGCACGACCACCGCCCCGATCCACCCCCCGCCCTATCAAAGGCAGTTCGCACCGGGGTACTTGAGCTGCTGGCAAGTGGAGCTGTCAGGGAGCGATAAAGGCCAAGAGGTGCCAAAGACCATGTACACTTCAAAGTGGTCTATAGAGCATGGGTTTGTTGTTCCCATGTCTACCTCCAGACCCCGTGTCTCCTGCCAAGCATCCCCCTCACGCTGGACGGCCCCCTGCAATCCACATAATGCCACGACATATACACGTCATTCATTCACAAACACACCCCTGGTTCGAATTCTTTATAACCCACCTCATATTTCTAATGAGAACTTCTTTGCGCTTTGCTAGTCAACCCGTGAAGGTGCTGGTTATCTGCTCTTCGTCTCTGTGAACTTCCGTGACCACTTTGAGCAAACTCGTCAGTTTGCAACCTGTGAACTGCTCCCTGTTCTACGACAAGAAACTACTCTGATCCCTGCATCTAACTGTTTGTTCGTCAAGGTAAGTCCATGTACCATAATCATTTTGCGTCCAATTTTTTAATTTATATCTATTTGCTAGTAGTCATCAAATTGCATCCATGTTTTCTTTTCGTTCACGACAGTACATGCAAGGAACTAGTCACATGTTCTGAGTTTAGTCAAATTACTTTTTCTATTTTTTGAAAGTTATTGAAATACTTATCCGCATGTGAATAACGTGTATAGTTCCAAGAACCAAAACGGACCTTGCATTGAACCTTTTATGTGTCATTTACTGTTTTAACACATTGGTATTCATAGAGAATTGTTGATCTTTACTTTTCAGAACTTTCCATAATGCCTGCCTGTTCCATTGGCGGTTGCCCTTCGAAGACCCATAACAAATCTGAAGGTACTATAATGCATGTTTTCCCTAAGACAATAGATCAGATAAGAGGATGGGTCCGATATTGCGGATATCCAGCCTCTGAGCTAGAAAGTAGAGTCCTAGAAGTCTTTGCGGACAAGAGGGGTGATCGATACCGCATCTGCAGCAGGCACTTTAGCCCAGACATGTACTCCACATCATTGCTAATAAAGAAGAAAACACCGCGAGCGAGGCGAAAATTGCTCTCAACCGCTATTCCCACTCTATTCGTCCACATGCCTCCACTGGTGAGTCAAGTTTACGGATCTAGTTCTCGGCCTTGCGGTAGTGTGTAGCAGTAGCTAACAATAATTTCCCCATTTATGTATCCACTCAATATGAAGGCGGAAGATTCTCCATCCGTGTCGTTATTGCAGTCATCAGCCACTTCAAGCGCCTATCGGGTAATCTTACTTAGCTATTCTGACACTGACTTGTTTTAGGCATGTAAATCAATAGTTTTAATTGATCGTGTAATTATTTTACCTAATGGTACACCCTTGTACTCGTCCTCTAGTCTTTGTTTTCAGTTATAATTATTGTTATCCAAAATAATGCAAGTACTGTCTTTCAGGGAGATGCTGAGGAGTCCAACGCATTGACGACAACCGTAGATGTCACTCAGATGCTCGAGGTACGTTTCTTTCGTTTTTAGCCATTGATATGTCCTTCTGTCGTCGCCCTCCTATTTGTCTTCTTTTTTCAATATTGTGTTCATTACTAATGAAAGTCCTATGTTTCAGGGAGTCGATGGAGCATTAGTCCAAGTAGAAGGGGGAGCATGCAGTTACGGGTCGGCGCAACAGCTTGCAGAAGTGTGCACCGCAGTTACATCGTCCCTTGATGTTCTTATGCATTTCGAGGTATGGATACTGACAGTTCGATCAAGCGAAATCATATGACGTGATTACATCCGCTATACTTCCTTCTTTATTAACGCAAGTACTATGTTTCAGGGAGATGACGGAGCTTCTTCTACAAGAACATCACCCCTAGTAGTTGATGCAGATCTCTGGGTGGTGACACTTCCAACGATCGAGCAAATCGAATCATATTTACATATCCATTATTTATTTTAGACAACTGATCATTTGTGCAGGTCTATTTAGATGAGCCGTTGACGCCTGCTCAAAGTTTATGTTCTTTTTAACAAAATAGAAAAGCATACTAATGCAATTACTGTGTTTCAGGGAGTTGCTGAAGCGTCATCTTCAATAATATCATCAATGGAAGTCTATGCGGAGCCCGAGGTATGGATCTTGACAGTTCAATCTAACTAGATCAACAATGCGTGAACTATTGTCGTTTGAATGTTCTACACAATGCGTTCATTCGTGTTTTGCTATTGAGATGTACGTATGGGTATTGGTCCCCAAGTACATTTTGTGTTTTCAATATTATTATACATACTAATGAAAGTTCTATGTTTCAGGGAGTCGATGGAGCCTCAGTGAGTGATGGATGTGCTTATCATGAAAATATAGTCGTTGCAGCGCGAGAGGAAGTGGAGACATGCACACACGAGTCGGAGCAACAGCGTCCAGATGTTGAAGTTCGAGGCAAGAAAGTTTCAAAGAAAAGAAAGCAAAAGAAGGTTAGTGTCCTGTTCACTATATTATGTTGTCTTTCACTGTCAATAGTTCAATACTGTAAGTTGTGTTTAAACTGAACATCCCTTTTCTAATCTGTCCTCTAGTTGCGAGTGGGTGTAAGAACTAAATCTACACAGACAGTGAAGCGAACGAGAGATGTTGCTTGTCAAACCTTTTGGCAGGGACTTGAGACTGGAGATGCATCGTGCCAATGGGAAGAATATGAAGTGATTGACAACGGAGCTATACCACCACCAGCCATTGATAGTGAATGTCCTCCTGGTAGTTTGGATGCAGTCGGAGATCAATTCACAGAATCCACACCCGCAAAAAATAAGAGCGCGCGAAAGTTGAAGACATTGTTTTTTTCTCCCATCTCCGGACAAGGAACAGATGTTGCAATGGAAGAGAATGACGTGGACGACAATGAAACACCATCAATATCACTCAGCATAGCGGAAGACGATATCAGAGATTGTACCTTTCATGCGAGTGACATGTCCTCAACGTTACAGGCCGAACCAGCTGGGATGCAGAGTGAAAGTATAAGGAAAGAGGCCAAATTCATTGTATTCGATAGCTGTTTGATGGATATTATTATGATGATGAAATGTGGGCATTCGGTTGGTGGGGAAGTATGTGGGGAGCCATTGATTAATGTGACTCGTGCAATTCGAGGCACTAACCTTAAAATACATGCCACCTGTACACAATATCATCCGTTCGCATGGTCTGCACAACCCATGCTGGGGCAACTGCCAGCAGGCAATCTACTTTGTGCAGCGGCCGCACTTTTTAGTGGTTCAAGTTTTAAAAAGTTACAGTATTTCTTTCAGTTTGTGGGAATCCATTTCATTGCGAAAAGTCAGTTCTACAAATACCAAACCGATTATCTATTTCCAGCCATCAGCGAAGCTTGGAGAATGGAAAAAATGTCAATGGAAAGTACATTCGCGGGCAAACGCTTCAGGCTAGCCGGTGATGGACAGTGCGACAGCCCAGGATTTTCAGCCAAGTACTGCACCTACCACTTTCAGGACATGGAAAGTAAGAAAATTGTGAGTTCGGTGGTCGTGCAGGTGTCACAAAGTACATCCTCAGTGGCCATGGAGAAAGTTGGCTTTGTAGCATCATTGCAAGAACTACAATCGCGGGGAATGGTGATCGACCTGATAGCCACGGACAGACACGTTTCAATTGCCAAGACAATGAGAGAACAGTACAAAAATATAAATCACCAATTTGACGTTTGGCATCTTGCAAAATCAATCAATAAAAAATTGTCTGCTGCAGGTAAAAAAAAAGAATTGCAAGGTATTTCACAGTGGTCCAAGTCAATCAGCAACCATCTTTGGTGGAGCTCAAAAACATGTGAAGGGTCGTTGGAAATTCTACTGGAAAAATGGCGGTCAGTAATGTTGCACTGTAGCAACGTACATCGATGGTCGACAAATGAGCATTTCCACAAATGTGAACATGGCCATTTGTCCACAGAGGAGGCACGGAAGAAGAAGTGGTTGATTCCTTCATCACCCACTCACAAAGCCATTGAAAAGATTGTATTTGATAAAACTATAACAAAAGCTTTGAGGGGACTCACGGAATTCTGCCACACAGGAGATTTGGAGGTGTTCCACAATATGTGCCTCAAGTACAGGCCCAAAAGATTGCATTTTGGCATGGAAGGCATGATAAATCGGACTCTTTTAGCGGTCTTGGCACATAACCATAATGTTGGCCGTCAACAAAGTAGGACGACCGGAACTTTAGGGACGCTTCGCTACAATAAGGCCTTCACTAAAAGAAGTAAACAATGGGTGATCAAACCAGTGTTTGAGGATATGCAATATGAGTTTATTGAGAGACTTATCGTAGATGTCCTCGATAGGCACATACATGGAGTGGTGAACGAACCTATGCAGGGGACAACTGCATTGCCACCCAACATTGCCTCTGTTCCATGTCCACCTAAAGCAGAGCTCATTGAGAAATACACATCACGGTTTAAATGATTGTAATTTGATTGTCTGTTCTCTCGAGTCTCCTCATGTTGCAGGCCCATTGCAATTAAACCAAACAGTAATATAAATCATTTTTACAAAAATTATAGAATGTTTCCGTATTGCAAAAACATGGCCGACCCATAGGGACAATAAAAAAAAAGGCACGCAGACAAGATGTCCCTAAAACTAACTGCAGCTAACTAGAAATGTGTGCTCGCTCAAAGTGAAGGTCAGCTGCTTTGATGTTTTGCTCGGGTGGCGGAACGGCCCACGACCCAATATAAGGTTCTATTGTGATTTGACCTTGACAGGCCGGGACCATCCTGAAAGACTAAGAAAAGATAATGAATAAAATTTCAGAAACGAAACGATGAGCCACGTTCATTAGAAGAAGTAACGTCGGCAAAGAAGGAGTGGTGTTTCGGGTCTGCCCTACACAGAGACACAATGGAAAATGCAAATATAATGTAAGTAACTTTTGATGAGTTTATACCGCAATTTCATTACTATACAGTGGCTTTAAAGACGGGTTCAGTTGTACTTGTTCGTTCTATGTGGCATATTGTTTTCTACCGCGCACTATCTTGAGGAGAAACATCTGCTTTTACTGAAGCACCTCAAAACCTTCCTCTTTGCTTCTGCTTTCTCTCTCCCTCTCCCCTGCTACAACTGGTCCACTGTCTGCGACCTCAGTCCTGGGCCCTTCCACTCTCCACCTGCACTCCCCCCCCCCTCCATGCCTCGCCACGCCTTTAAACACTTGTGTACACCCAGTAGCGCTGTCCTCGCTATGAAATGAATAATTTTAATAAGGATCTGATGGTGAGACTAATTTCATTTTTTATGTTTTTAGGTACATCATTCACTACTGTCTGTGTCACGAGTACCAGACACCGGCGGACGGCTTCTACAGCCGCCAGTTGCTTCTCCGCGTGAACAACGTTACCACCCTGACCATTTTATGGGACGATCGCCAAGTACAAGTATGCCCTTACGCGGTACTAACGGTTAGATGCAACATACCTACCATTGTGGTGGCCTAGCGCCTCGTTGTTGGAACAGCCATGCGATTATCAGTGCGACAGAAGAGCTTATTTTTATCGTAAACCAACACCCTGTGTACTGCACACGAACATCGCTTCCCTCAAGACGAACTAATTTGGATCGAGAGCAAAGAAAAATGCAAATCGCTGAATATTCTCTAAACATTTGATGTCCAATAAACGTACTTTGCCAAATGTACAATCTTGCCGTTTGCTTTTAAACCACGGTTTCACATTCCGAATTGTGGTGCTGTATTGTGAGATGCTCTAAGACCCTGTGTACAGCAAAGGACCATCGCGTTCCTCAATACGAACTTTTTGGAACATGAGCAAATAAAAATGCAAATCGCTGAATATTCTCTAAACATTTGATGTCAAATAAATGTACTTTACCACATTTACAATCTTGCGGTTTGATTTCAAAGTACAGTTTCATATTCCGAATTGTGGTGCGCTGTATTGTGAGCTGATCTGTGTTGATTTCCGGGGTCTGTGTGGAGTCGCGTAGAAGACGCCTGGGCGCGTTTGCCTACGCAGCACAGTCACGTCACGGATAGAGGCGGGGAATATGAATGTTTTGATAAAGTCTGTTTCAGGGGCGGGGGATTTGATTTAGTGCCGCAAAGGCAGGTGAGCCAGGTCGATGCGGCGGAATGATAGGATTATCACAAAATGGAGGCTGATTTCGAGTGCGATAAGGGGCGAAAAGTCGGGTAAGGTCCATAGGAAAGTTTCCTACGATCTACCGATTTATGCTTACAAACACATGGCCGACCCGTAGGGACAATAAAAAAAAAGTCCCGGAACTCTCCTTTAACATATGTTTCGGCATCCGGTTGGTAAACAGCTTTATCCACATTCCTGTCCCCACTGTCGTCTTATGCAGAACAACATGCGTCTACTGACATCACCGGTGCTTCACATTGACCACAACAGCCTGCAAGAGCAATTTAACGCAACCCCTCCCATAAAACACAAACACTTCTGTATGTTCAATTTAATTCAAAATGTTCGATTCAATACATGTAACAAGACTGCACCTTAGTGGTTGTAAACATATTAGCTTTCAATTTAACTGATTTTAACTCCTCATAAACAACTTTTGAGACACTTATTTTGATATTGCACAATGTTTTCATCCCGTTTCCCAATTTCCTTACACAGGGAAGGTCTTGGAGTCTATTTTGATTTCCCAGCGTGAGTTATTTGCAGAGGGTTTGCCCCTGCTCGGTGACTTTCAAGCTGTGTTAATTCTGGTGCTGTACGGCCTCAAGAAACCAGTGCCTAATGGCGCTGTCTTCACATTCATTCTTTTAGATGTCTCCATTGCATTTGACTCTGTTGCCCATCCTACTCTCTTGACATGTCTCTCCTGCATGAGGGTTAGGGAATAAGGCCTTCTCATCCTACTCTCTTGACATGCCTCTCCTGCATGAGGGTTAGGGAATAAGGCCTTTCCATCCTACTCCCTTGACATGCCTCTCCTGCATGAGGGTTAGGGAATAAGGCCTTCCCATCCTACTCTCTTGACATGCCTCTCCTGCATGAGGGTTAGGGAATAAGGCCTTTCCATCCTATTCTCTTGACATGCCTCTCCTGCATAAGGGATAGGGAATCGGGCCTTGCCATCCTACTCTCTTGGCATGCCTGTCCTGCATGAGGGTTAGGGAATCAGGCCTTTCCATCCCACACTCTTGGCATGCCTCTCCTGCATGAGGATTAGGAATTCAGACCTTCTCATCCGACTCTCCTGTGAAGTCTCTCCTGCATGAAGGACAGGGAACCAATCCTTCCCATCCTACTCTCTTAGGATGCTTCTCCTGCATGAAGGTTAGGGAATCGGGTCTTGCCATCCTACTCTCTCAGCATGCCTTGATTGAATGAGGATTAGGGAGCGCGTCCTTCCCATCCTACTCTCTTGGCATGGCACTCCTGCATTAGGGTTAGGGAATCAGGCCTTCCCATGCCACTCTCTTGCCATGTCTCTCCTGTATGAGGGTTAAGGAATCAGTCCTTCCCATCCTACTCTCTTGGGATGACTCTCCTGCATGAGGGTTAGGGAACCTGGCCATGTCATGATTGCATCTTTTCTGACTGGACGTATTCATAGAATTGCCCTGCTCCCGTTAAAGTCTGCTCCCTCTAAAGCCACCTGTGGTGTGCCTTTGGGTTCACCTTAAGAAGCACCCTGCACACCCTGTACATGAAGTATCTAGCTGACCTCATTGCTTCCCCATATCTCCAGTCCAGGTGCAATGCCGATGATATGTTCAGTAGGAGGAGATGGGATGCCATGTCCAGTAGGGGTGTCCACAGGATGGATCGGCCCAGATGGTGGGTTAAGCCCATAAAGGCCACACGGACCGATGCTCCCTGCACCTACACATTCAGGTACCCTTCATTTCAAATGTAGCCCTGGTGAATCGTCCCTAGGCCTTCCCGCAAGACAGTTGAGTGTCAAAAAGGACATAATTCTCCAACAAGCTTTGACGTGCCATCCAGGTGGGACACAGGGCGATAGGAATTGGGTTTGCTGTTCTTGACTTGTTGGCAAACTCTCTGTGCCCTGATCCTGTCTCGCTTCTTGCTTCTCCTCCCTTTGTTTTGTGGCTCTTGATAGCCCACTCAGACAGCTTTCGCCTTCCCTTTGTTTTACCTTCTATTCCGTCTGCTCATCTTCGTAGCGGTCTCCCTTATCCTTCCGGTTTCCTCTCTCGCTTCCTTTTGAGGCCACTCTTAACAGTCCTCCCTCTTTTGGCTCCCCCCTCCTTCAAAGCCTCGGGGCACATACCTCTCCTGTCCCCTTGCTGGTCTTTCTCCAAGAGCCTGCTGATGCTCCTGGCCGACCTCACGGCATCCCTTCCTATATCTATTATGCATGCTCTACTGCCGTGCCTTATACCCTGATATCCTGTTGTAGTCAGCACTGAAAATGGAAAAAAAAATACTTGGGTACCCCTTCCTCCTTTGGGGGGGGGGCGGAGAACCTGGGTGGGGCCTAGGGGCCAGGTAAGCAACATCATATATTTTCAAGGAGCCCAAGACTGGCATTTTGCATGGAAGCAAAAAGCATTTTGGGAACACAGGAATGCCCACAATTTTATATTTTAAATATTTCTGTAATACCGATTTCGCAGAAAACCCTTTTGAGATACTATTGGAAGTTGTGCTCTCTGCTCTTTTCATTTGTCACAATACTCACCCAAACAAAAATAAATGCCAGTAAATTGCCATACCTACGCGTAAGATCGGCTCTCTCTGCACAGAGCTCAGATGCTAACCGTTCAGTCTTGGCGCCTGTGTCTCCTGAAGCCATGGCTGTGTGTGGCTGAGTGGGTGGCCTGGGAACAGATCTTTGCCTTTCCTGAGCTGGCCTAGCTTCAGGTGTTTGTGCCTCAGGGCACGGAAGGTGCTCAGACTAGAAAACGTGGCCAGAGCTGCACGCTCTTCTTCCTGTTAGTATCTGCTCACCTCTCCCATCCCACGTCTCTCTTTTATCCCAATGTTGCTGTGGGTGCTCCTGTGTTGTGGCGCCCCTCCTCCCCAACCACTGCTTTATCCAGCCGGCCTCGCCTTCGTGCTGCACTCTCCGCTACACTTCAGTACTCGCCTCTTTGGTCCCTTTTCACTGCACTTATCTTTTCATTGCACTATGTTCCTTGCAGCCCCTTGCCTCCACTTCTCACTCTAGACCTCTTGCTTGTGCTACTAACTACCTGCCGGCCATGGGATTCCTCTCGCCTTCTCCTTTCCCTTTGATATGCTAACTCCCTCTTTCTTGCACTCACCCCTCTCCTCTACCACCTGCCTTTCACTATATCTGACTGCTGTGACTTCTCATCTCTTCCTTTGTCATAGACACTGGCATCCTCACTTATGCTCTTCTCTGGCTAACCTATTCCTTGGATTATTGGCCCCTTGTGATCCCATCCTTATCACAATCCCTTGAGGGTGTGGTGCACAACCCTCTTGCTCGTTTTCTAGTGCTCGTTTTCCTACCTCTCCTTGTTTACAAATCCTTTTCCCATCCCTGCTGTTCTTAGGAAGGTTCTACCGCCATTTCTTGGCTGCTCCTGCAGAGCTCACCTCCCTTCCTCCCTGTTTATATGAGCTTCGCTGACCTTTGCCTCTCTCTTCCTTCCTCTCCCCAGTCTAGTTCTTCCTCCTTCTTCTCCGATGGCTATTGGCCGCCAAAGCAGCTGTCTGCCTACTCTTTCTGTGACTTCATCTGCCTTCCACGCTCTCTCTCTTATCACTCCCTCTTCCCATTCTCCCGACCACCCCGTGGCGTTCCTAGTGCTGACTCCTATATTCATGCTTTGTTGCAATTAGACTATTTTATGATTTGTTATTATGACCCGTTAACACGGTAAGGGCGTATGTACAGTGTTCTATGCGCAGAAGGTGAGATTTGAATAAATGGGGGTAAAAGATGCATCATCCGGGACAATTCATCAATGCTTGCAAGAATGGGACAACCATGGCCCAAAGTAGTCACACACAACTCCTTATTTTCGGCTCTCTTGTGCCCTCTCTTCTCTCTAACCTCTCTGTTTCTTTTTCCTCTCTGACCTCCCCCGTGCATGACATTGTTCCCTTTCCGGTCTCCTGGTCTCCTTATACTCTTTGGGCACCCTTCGCTACTCCTTTCTCTGGATTCCTACTGCTCCACCCTCTTCCTCGACTTCTGTAAATCCTACTCTCCTTATTGTTGAGGCTTCCCCCTCAAAACCAAACAAACTGAGATCATATTGGTCCATTGCTAACACGAATGCTTGTTCTGTGGTTAAGCAGACAGTAAATATCGATGACCTTGTTGATTTGTAGTTTGATTTCCATGCACTGACAAAGACATGATTTACTAATAACTGCACTCCCTTAGTTGACACTCTCTTGCCAATGGAAGAAAGACCCACGTTTTTAACTGGTCCAACAAAACTGGTGTGGGTGTATCTTTGATCTTCCCATCTAATATGCTTATGACCCCGTTCCATACCACTGTAGCCTCAAAGGTCAAATTGACCGCAACACCTACATCCCCATCATCACAATTTAAACTCTATGTGACCCTACACTTTTCCTTGACAAATGGGTAATTTGCATTGACCTTCTGTTCACGAAAAATATAGATGTTGTGGAACTGCTGTTTTTTGATGTGGTAAAGACTGTGGTGAATGACCAGGCAATGTTGAATTTAACTGTAATTGTGAAAGGCAAAAGTGACCCAGATTCTCTGGGGCCCCAGCATCTTGTTGGCTGAGGGAAAAATCAATCTGTCTCTTCCCTCAGAATTTCCATCTTTATTATCTAGATTGGGAAAGGGCGCTATAAAAAAAACTTACCATGCTATTGGTGCGTGTATATTGAGGCCTAGAAATCACTAATAAATTTAGTGGTAATAAAGATCAACCCCTTGAGATTGGAGTTCAATGCTCAGGCTGCCCCTAACTGGTTTTTCTCTTTCAACAGATGTGATGTCACAACAGTGATTGGGAGGTTAAAAAATTCGATGGCCAGTGGTTCGGATGGGGTTGCAAACAGAATTTATAAGGACGATCCTTCTCTTTGAGCAGACATTTTATTCAATCTTTTTTCACATATTGCAGAGGGCAGGCAATGCCCCAGCTCTTGGCAACAAGCGCTGTTAGTACCAATCTTTAAAAAACATTGATAGAGGACCCATCGAATTATCGTCCTATTTCTCTTATTGACTCTTCATCAAGAAATGCTGCCATGCAAATTTTGAGGAAACTAACCTCCTGGGCTGATTTTACACAGGTTTTTAACTAATTACAAATGGGATTTAGGAAAGGTGTGGGAACTATAATGAGTGCTTTGGAACTTTGTGCATGTATTTCTGACATCGATGGGATGTCTGGGAAATATTTATATGTTGCTGCAATTGACTTGTTACCAGCATTAGACAATGTCAATATTACAAGGTTATGGCAAAAACTGACAAAGTGGGGTATTGACCCAGGTCTACTACGTATGATTCAGCTCCTTTACACAAACAACTCAACGAAGGTCAGATTGAACACCCTAAGACACCTGCTTTGAATTATTCCCTTATTTAAGGGAGTTTGTCAGGGTTGCGTCTTAGCCCCCACTCGTTTGAATCTCTATCTAGTTGATTTGTGGGAGGTGAGTAATATGTAGGGGTGGGGCGTTCCCCAAAATTATCAGCTCTCACAGTGTACATTATAGCGTACGCTGATGATCTGATATCGTGGGATTATTCTCCAGCAGGTCTACAACGTCTTTTAGATGGCAGGGATAGCTATCTTAAAGGATAGTTCCGGGACTTTTTTTTTATTGTCCCTACGGGTCGGCCATGTGTTTGTAAGCATAAATCGGTAGATCGTAGGAAACTTTCCTATGGACCTTACCCGACTTTTCGCCCATTATCGCACTCGAAATCAGCCTCCATTTTGTGATAATCCTATCATTCCGCCGCATCGACCTGGCTCACCTGCCTTTGCGGCACTAAATCAAATCCCCCGCCCCTGAAACAGACTTTATCAAAACATTCATATTCCCCGCCTCTATCCGTGACGTGACTGTGCTGCGTAGGCAAACGCGCCCAGGCGTCTTCTACGCGACTCCACACAGACCCCGGAAATCAACACAGATCAGCTCACAATACAGCGCACCACAATTCGGAATATGAAACTGTACTTTGAAATCAAACCGCAAGATTGTAAATGTGGTAAAGTACATTTATTTGACATCAAATGTTTAGAGAATATTCAGCGATTTGCATTTTTATTTGCTCATGTTCCAAAAAGTTCGTATTGAGGAACGCGATGGTCCTTTGCTGTACACAGGGTCTTAGAGCATCTCACAATACAGCACCACAATTCGGAATGTGAAACCGTGGTTTAAAAGCAAACGGCAAGATTGTACATTTGGCAAAGTACGTTTATTGGACATCAAATGTTTAGAGAATATTCAGCGATTTGCATTTTTATTTGCTCATGTTCCAAAAAGTTCGTATTGAGGAACGCGATGTTCGTGTGCAGTACACAGGGTGTTGGTTTACGATAAAAATAAGCTCTTCTGTCGCACTGATAATCGCATGGCTGTTCCAACAACGAGGCACTAGGCCACCACAACGGTAGGTATGTTGCATCTAACCGTTAGTACCGCGTAAGGGCATACTTGTACTTGGCGATCGTCCCATAAAATGGTCAGGGTGGTAACGTTGTTCACGCGGAGAAGCAACTGGCGGCTGTAGAAGCCGTCCGCCGGTGTCTGGTACTCGTGACACAGACAGTAGTGAATGATGTACCTAAAAACATAAAAAATGAAATTAGTCTCACCATCAGATCCTTATTAAAATTATTCATTTCATAGCGAGGACAGCGCTACTGGGTGTACACAAGTGTTTAAAGGCGTGGCGAGGCATGGAGGGGGGGGAGTGGAGTACAAGGTAAGTAGCATAAAATAATAAATAAATAGGGCCAGCTGGTGGCAAGTGCAAGGTAAGTGCAGAACAAGTGCTGGGAAGGGGGGGCTGTAGGATACTGAGACAGTCCCCCAGTGCAGGGGTTGACAGGGAGGCAGTGCAGGTGGAGAGTGGAAGGGCCCAGGACCGAGGTCGCAGACAGTGGACCAGTTGTAGCAGGGGAGAGGGAGAGAGAAAGCAGAAGCAAAGAGGAAGGTTTTGAGGTGCTTCAGTAAAAGAAGATGGTTCTCCTCCAGATAGTGCGCGGTAGAAAACACTATGCCACATAGAACGAACAAGTACAACTGAACCCGTCTTTAAAGCCACTGTATAGTAATGAAATTGCGGTATAAACTCATCAAAAGTTACTTACATTATATTTGCATTTTCCATTGTGTCTCTGTGTAGGGCAGACCCGAAACACCACTCCTTCTTTGCCGACGTTACTTCTTCTAATGAACGTGGCTCATCGTTTCGTTTCTGAAATTTTATTCATTATCTTTTCTTAGTCTTTCAGGATGGTCCCGGCCTGTCAAGGTCAAATCACAATAGAACCTTATATTGGGTCGTGGGCCGTTCCGCCACCCGAGCAAAACATCAAAGCAGCTGACCTTCACTTTGAGCGAGCACACATTTCTAGTTAGCTCCAGTTAGTGTAAGGGCATCTTGTCTGCGTGCCTTTTTTTTTATTGTCCCTATGGGTCGGCCATGTGTTTGTAATACGGAAACATTCTATAATTTTTGTAAAAATGATTTATATTACTGTTTGGTTTAATTGCAATGGGCCTGCAACATGAGGAGACTCGAGAGAACAGACAATCGAATTACAATCATTTAAACCGTGATGTGTATTTCTCAATGAGCTCTGCTTTAGGTGGACATGGAACAGAGGCAATGTTGGGTGGCAATGCAGTTGTCCCCTGCATAGGTTCGTTCACCACTCCATGTATGTGCCTATCGAGGACATCTACGATAAGTCTCTCAATAAACTCATATTGCATATCCTCAAACACTGGTTTGATCACCCATTGTTTACTTCTTTTAGTGAAGGCCTTATTGTAGCGAAGCGTCCCTAAAGTTCCGGTCGTCCTACTTTGTTGACGGCCAACATTATGGTTATGTGCCAAGACCGCTAGAAGAGTCCGATTTATCATGCCTTCCATGCCAAAATGCAATCTTTTGGGCCTGTACTTTAGGCACATATTGTGGAACACCTCCAAATCTCCTGTGTGGCAGAATTCCGTGAGTCCCCTCAAATCTCTTGTTATAGTTTTATCAAATACAATCTTTTCAATGGCCTTGTGAGTGGGTGATGAAGGAATCAACCACTTCTTCTTCCGTGCCTCCTCTGTGGACAAATGGCCATGTTCACATTTGTGGAAATGCTCATTTGTCGACCATTGATGTACGTTGCTACAGTGCAACATTACTGACCGCCATTTTTCCAGTAGAATTTCCAACGACCCTTCACATGTTTTTGAGCTCCACCAAAGATGGTTGCTGATTGACTTGGACCACTGTGAAATACCTTGCATATCTTTTTTTTTTCCTGCAGCCGACAATTTTTTAATGATTGTTTTTGCAAGATGCCATACGTCAAATTGGTGATTTATATTTTTGTACTGTTCTCTCATTGTCTTGGCAATTGAAACGTGTCTGTCCGTGGCTATCAGGTCGATCACCATTCCCCGCGATTGTAGTTCTTGCAATGATGCTACAAAGCCAACTTTCTCCATGGCCACTGAGGATGTACTTTGTGACACCTGCACGACCACCGAACTCACAATTTTCTTACTTTCCATGTCCTGAAAGTGGTAGGTGCAGTACTTGGCTGAAAATCCTGGACTGTCGCATTGTCCATCACCGGCTAGCCTGAAGCGTTTGCCCGCGAATGTACTTTCCATTGACATTTTTTCCATTCTCCAAGCTTCGCTGATGGCTGGAAATAGATAATCGGTTTGGTATTTGTAGAACTGACTTTTCGCAATGAAATGGATTCCCACAAACTGAAAGAAATACTGTAACTTTTAAAAACTTGAACCACTAAAAAGTGCGGCCGCTGCACAAAGTAGATTGCCTGCTGGCAGTTGCCCCAGCATGGGTTGTGCAGACCATGCGAACGGATGATATTGTGTACAGGTGGCATGTATTTTAAGGTTAGTGCCTCGAATTGCACGAGTCACATTAATCAATGGCTCCCCACATACTTCCCCACCAACCCAATGCCCACATTTCATCATCATAATAATATCCATCAAACAGCTATCGAATACAATGAATTTGGCCTCTTTCCTTATACTGTCACTCTGCATCCCAGCTGGTTCGGCCTGTAACGTTGAGGACATGTCACTCGCATGAAAGGTACAATCTCTGATATCGTCTTCCGCTATGCTGAGTGATATTGATGGTGTTTCATTGTCGTCCACTTCATTCTCTTCCATTGCAACATCTGTTCCTTGTCCGGAGATGGGAGAAAAAAACAATGTCTTCAACTTTCGCGCGCTCTTATTTTTTGCGGGTGTGGATTCTGTGAATTGATCTCCGACTGCATCCAAACTACCAGGAGGACATTCACTATCAATGGCTGGTGGTGGTATAGCTCCGTTGTCAATCACTTCATATTCTTCCCATTGGCACGATGCATCTCCAGTCTCAAGTCCCTGCCAAAAGGTTTGACAAGCAACATCTCTCGTTCGCTTCACTGTCTGTGTAGATCTAGTTCTTACACCCACTCGCAACTAGAGGACAGATTAGAAAAGGGATGTTCAGTTTAAACACAACTTACAGTATTGAACTATTGACAGTGAAAGACAACATAATATAGTGAACAGGACACTAACCTTCTTTTGCTTTCTTTTCTTTGAAACTTTCTTTCCTCGAACTTCAACATCTGGACGCTGTTGCTCCGACTCGTGTGTGCATGTCTCCACTTCCTCTCGCGCTGCAACGACTATACTTTCATGATAAGCACATCCATCACTCACTGAGGCTCCATCGACTCGCTGAAACATAGAACTTTCATTAGTATGTATAATAATATTGAAAACACAAAATGTACTTGGGGACCAATACCCATACGTACATCTCAATAGCAAAACACGAATGAACGCATTGTGTAGAACATTCAAACGACAATAGTTCACGCATTGTTGATCTAGTTAGATTGAACTGTCAAGATCCATACCTCGGGCTCCGCATAGACTTCCATTGATGATATTATTGAAGATGACGCTTCAGCAACTCCCTGAAACACAGTAATTGCATTAGTATGGTTTTCTATTTTGTTTAAAAGAACATAAACTTTCTGCAGGCGTCAACGGCTCATCTAAATAGACCTGCACAAATGATCAGTTGTCTAAAATAAATAATGGATATCTAATATGATTCGATTTGCTCCATCGTTGGAAGTGTCACCACCCAGAGATCTGCATCAACTACTAGGGGTGATGTTCTTGTTGAAGAAGCTCCGTCAGCTCCCTGAAACATAGTACTTGCGTTAATAAAGAAGGAAGTATAGCGGATGTAATCACGTCATTTGATCTCGCATGATTGATCTGTCAGTATCCATACCTCGAAATGCATAAGAACATCAAGGGACGCTGTAACTGCGGTGCACACTTCTGCAAGCTGTTGCGCCGACCCGTAACTGCATGCTCCCCCTTCCTCTTGGACTAATGCTCCATCGACTCCCTGAAACATAGGACTTTCATTAGTAATGAACACAATATTGAAAAAAGAAGACACATAGGAGGGCGACGACAGAAGGACATACCAATGGCTAAAAACGAAAGAAACATTGTGTGTAACAATCACGCTACAAGAATGCAAGATCTGATGATCTCCATCGATGGAACTGTCCGGAAACGTACCTCGAGCATCTGAGTGACATCTACGGTTGTCGTCAATGCGTTGGACTCCTCAGCATCTCCCTGAAAGACAGTACTTGCATTATTTTGGATAACAATAATTATAACTGAAAACAAAGACTAGAGGACGAGTACTGTGGTGTACCATTAGGTAAAATAATTACACGATCAATTAAAACTATTGATTTACATGCCTAAAACAAGTCAGTGTCAGAATAGCTAAGTAAGATTACCCGATAGGCGCTTGAAGTGGCTGATGACTGCAATAACGACACGGATGGAGAATCTTCAGCCTTCATATTGAGTGGATACATAAATGGGGAAATTATTGTTAGCTAATGCTACACACTACCGCAATGCCGAGAGATAAATACGTAAACTTGACTCACCAGTGGAGGGATGTGGACGAATAGAGTGGGAATAGCGGTTGAGAGCAATTTTCGCCTCGCTCGCGGTGTTTTCGTCCTTATTAGCAATGATGTGGAGTACATGTCTGGGCTAAAGTGCCTGCTGCAGATGCGGTATCGATCACCCCTCTTGTCCGCAAAGACTTCTAGGACTCTACTTTCTATCTCAGAGGCTGGATATCCGCAATATCGGACCCATTCTCTTATCTGATCTATTGTCTTAGGGAAAACATGCATTATAGTACCTTCAGATTTGTTATGGGTCTTCGAAGGGCAACCGCCAATGGAACAGGCAGGCATTATGGAAAGTTCTGAAAAGTAAAGATCAACAATTCTCTATGAATACCAATGTGTTAAAACATTAAATGACACATAAAAGGTTCAATGCAAGGTCCGTTTTGGTTCTTGGAACTATACATGTTATTCACATGCGGATAAGTATTTCAATAACTTTCAAAAAATAGAAAAAGTAATTTGACTAAACTCAGAACATGTGACTAGTTCCTTGCATGTACTGTCGTGAACGAAAAGAAAACATGGATGCAATTTGATGACTACTAGCAAATAGATATAAATTAAAAAATTGGACGCAAAATGATTATGGTACATGGACTTACCTTGACGAACAAACAGTTAGATGCAGGGATCAGAGTAGTTTCTTGTCGTAGAACAGGGAGCAGTTCACAGGTTGCAAACTGACGAGTTTGCTCAAAGTGGTCACGGAAGTTCACAGAGACGAAGAGCAGATAACCAGCACCTTCACGGGTTGACTAGCAAAGCGCAAAGAAGTTCTCATTAGAAATATGAAGTGGGTTATAAAGAATTCGAAACAGGGGTGTGTTTGTGAATGAATGACGTGTATATGTCGTGGCATTATGCGGTCTGCAGGGGGCCGTCCAGCGTGAGGGGGGATGCTTGGCAGGAGACACGGGGTCTGGAGGTAGACATGGGAACAACAACCCATGCTCTATAGACCACTTTGAAGTGTACATGGTCTTTGGCACCTCTTGGCCTTTATCGCTCCCTGACAGCTCCACTTGCCAGCACAAGTACCCCGGTGCGAACTGCCTTTGATAGGGCGGGGGGTGGATCGGGGCGGTGGTCGTGCAGACAAGACACAGGAAGACTCGTGAATGGAGACACACTTATGTGGATTGCAGGGGGCCGTCCAGCGTGAGGGGGGATGCTTGGCAGGAGACACGGGGTCTGGAGGTAGACATGGGAACAACAACCCATGCTCTATAGACCACTTTGAAGTGTACATGGTCTTTGGCACCTCTTGGCCTTTATCGCTCCCTGACAGCTCCACTTGCCAGCACAAGTACCCCGGTGCGAACTGCCTTTGATAGGGCGGGGGGTGGATCGGGGCGGTGGTCGTGCAGACAAGACACAGGAAGACTCGTGAATGGAGACACACTTATGTGGATTGCAGGGGGCCGTCCAGCGTGAGGGGGGATGCTTGGCAGGAGACACGGGGTCTGGAGGTAGACATGGGAACAACAACCCATGCTCTATAGACCACTTTGAAGTGTACATGGTCTTTGGCACCTCTTGGCCTTTATCGCTCCCTGACAGCTCCACTTGCCAGCACAAGTACCCCGGTGCGAACTGCCTTTGATAGGGCGGGGGGTGGATCGGGGCGGTGGTCGTGCAGACAAGACCCGTTTGCCGCAGGGCCTCACCAAGGAGAGGCCATCTAACTGAATGTAAGAGGATGGCTGCAGGATCTACTACATGGAATGCAGGGGGGTGAGTTTATAAATACCTCACCCTCCCAGGAGAATATACACTAGATTCATTTAAAAAATCAAAACAACCATTGTTAAAATATATGTTGGGCTTTATTTTAGATTTTAATTAAACATAAATAATAAACATTACACATTGTAAAGTTGAGGTTGCAGCACATCGAGGGAAAATCCGCGGTATTGTCCACTGTCACTGGGGAAATGTTGTCTAATGGCAAGTACCGCACAGGCAGGTATTACTCTCCGAACGCGGTGTCCGAGCCTCCCGTGAAGCCACCAAGTGAAGCAACGATAGGCCACCAGCCTGTACCACCTGTGAAAAAAAAAGATACAAACTGTATTAAACTGACCAAACTTTCTTATCAATGTCGATTCAGGTAACACATGTCATTTTTCTTAGAAAAAAATTATATCTAGAAAATGCACTATATGGAACAAATTTACATGCGTTCGAATGATATGTAAATGTAATTTTATATGTGGGAGACGACCATGAAATAGTGGTGGCATCACTGACATCACAAACAGAGTATACTTACTCGTTACTCGGATTACGCGGACGAACAGTGCCGCGAAGTTCGTGCATAAGCACCATCATCATCCTCAACACGGTCCGTGAGAGGCAGGCTTCCCTGAACTCTGGCAGCTCGGTGATGCATTGCGGACTTTGCTCGCCTTCCTGCAGACTTTGCTCGCTTTCCGAAATGTAGGCCAAGCACCCGGAATTTTCACGGCAGCAGCAGTTCTCCTCCTCAGTTGGCATTAGCTCGCACCGATTGCACGTGCACCAGGTGGAGACGCCGTCCATGCGACATGGTCCAGGCTCTTCATCCGTTGACTGGTCCTCCCAACTGCCGTCCGAATCCCCATCGTTTTCGCGTGCTTGACTTTCCAGTAGTTCTTCCTCGGTGTACTCGGGCTCGTACATATACGGCATTATTGTGGCCATTGTGCGGTAAAGATAGTAAAATAATTTACAGAGATGGTACAGGTGTTCACACGGGCTACAAGCGGCGAAGGTAGCTGACCAGAGCACTGAAACGAGTCACAGAATACTCAAAGTAACACAGAGAGAGGAATGGAATCGAAAATCTGCTGCTGTGTGTTGTGAAACGGTCTGTTTATACTTATTGGGGAAAGAGGCGTCCTGCCATTTCCATGGCAACACGTCAATAGCTGAGGCGCAGCGATTGTTGACACGAGACGTGCTTGAAATGGGCAGTACGCGTCTGCTGATGTCAGGCTCAGGGGCGGGGGATTTGATTTAGTGCCGCAAAGGCAGGTGAGCCAGGTCGATGCGGCGGAATGATAGGATTATCACAAAATGGAGGCTGATTTCGAGTGCGATAATGGGCGAAAAGTCGGGTAAGGTCCATAGGAAAGTTTCCTACGATCTACCGATTTATGCTTACAAACACATGGCCGACCCGTAGGGACAATAAAAAAAAAGTCCCGGAACTATCCTTTAATGACAATGACCTGATGATCAATCCGACAAAATCCTATGTGATGATTTGTACCACCAAACAATAAATTAAATCATGTTTGGCAATTGAACAACATTCCAACTGTGAGGGTTAACTCATTGAGTTATTTGGGTTGCATTATATGTGCAAAAAAACAACAGAAAAATCTCAGAGAATGAATGAGGAAAAGACGCGTTCCTGTATTTCTCTGATGAAGGTGGTGAAATGCAAATTATGTGTGCGATTCCTTAGTTTCACTAATAGAGTTTTACCATCTGAAAGTCTCTGCAATTGTTATGTATGGCTGTGAACTGTTCACAATGACAAATAGGATATTTTTGGATTGCCTGGTAGGCAAAATCGGGAGATCCACCATGGCTCTTCCAAAGTCAGTGTAATCAGATCAGAATTCGGACTAACTTCATGGTGGGCCCAGAATGCCAAGCAAAGTGTCTCATTTAAATAAACGTATGCACTCTGCAAAACCAACACTGCGTTTTTACCTCTATAAGGTATTGTTAATGACGTCGAACCCTAGTCTTTTTTTAACTCAATTTCATAGCAGATATTTGACTTTTTATAAAATGATTGATCTTGCCCTTTTAGATTCAGATTATGTACTGAAAAGAAAATCAAAAGCTGGGAAATGCGTATGGACTTTGAGGATTTGGGCAGATTGGTGTTGTTTAAAGAAGAAATTAATTTCTACCCACCTTTTGATAAACCGAGATTGTACCTATGCAAATTTCCTTCTCAGAAATTTAGAGAATGCCATCTTAGATTTCAATTTAATTGTATACCAACCCTTGAGGTGAATGGTCTTTAAGTAGGCTTACTTACTTGCGGATGTCGCTCATGTGGGTAAGCATCGTTGGAATCCCTTTTTCATTTGGTACTGGAATGTCCTGTTTTTTTAATGCGAGGATCCTACATCATGGTCCTTTTGTTCATTCAACCACTCGGGTTTTGACTAACTGTTTATGGGGTAGATTAATGCTAACTTCTAATCAATCTCTCATATTGGCCTTGGGCAAATTGTTGGAAATCATCTTTTCTGCACTCTGTATGTTAATGAAACACACAGAATATGATCAGAGCTTGGTCTGGGATGGCTAAAAGCGCTGTAGTGATTGGTGATTTATTGAGGGACACTTTAAAAGAATTCCCTGGCTGCCTGGGAATTATTTTTTAGTTGTTTTCAATTTGGAATTGAAATGGTTTGGTTGGATGCTTGGGAATACAGTTTTTGTCAACTTGGAACTGAAATGGTTTTACTTCAATTTGGAACGGAAATGGTTTTACTTGGGTTTTCTTAGGATCTTAACTATGACTGTGCTTGAACTTCTTTTACATTTCAAAATGTCTTACACTGACACTGATTTCTACACATTTTGTATGTAAATGTTACAGTTTTTCTTTAAAATAATGTGAAAGGTTTCCTGTAAACTGAAATACATATATTGGTCCATTGCTACCATGAATGCGTGTTCTGTGGTTAAGCATGCAGTTAATATAGATGGCCCTGTGGATTTGTAGTTTGATTTTCATGCACTGACAGAGACATGACTTACTAATACCTGCACTTCCTTAGTTGACACCCTCTTTCCGATGGTAGAAAGACCCAGGTTTTTAAAAGGTCCAACAAAACTAATGGGGGTGTATTTCTGATCTTCCCATATACTATTCTCATGACCCCGATCCCTGCCCAACTAGCCTCTTCCTTCGAATGTTTTGTAATCAAAGGTCTCATTGACCACAACACCTACATCCCCTTCATCACAATCTAAACTCTCTATGTGACCCTACACTTTTCCTTGACAAATGGGCAGACCTCCTTGGCAATCTCCAAATCACCTCAAGTATGATTGTGGTCCAAGGGGACTTCAGTATTTATTTGCATTGCCCCACCATCAAACATTCTCTTTTCTTCTCTGAACTGTGTGAATCTTTGACTATTAAGACCTGGCATTCTGACACCCACACAAACTGGGTATCATAATCCTAGTGCCATGCTCTCCTCTCTCCCTGTTCATCTGTCTGATTTTATGGTGGACCCTTTTCCTTGGTTTGACATCTACCTTTTGCAATTGAGATTAGCCAAATGTATGACACTGAATCCTGCCCTTCTTGTTAACCCAGGATTGTTCCCAGTCAGACCAATGAAACATGTGACTCCAGCTTTATTCTCTTAAATGTTTGATAGTTGTTTTGTGTTCAATGTCTTGGCTCAATACATCTTTGCTGTCCAATCACAGGAACTCACTAGGACCGTGGACATCCTTGCCCCAATTTCTTTCAAAAAGATGTAACCTCCCTCTAATACAAACCTTTGATTGACTCAGAAATAGCCACCCATAAAAGGATACATATAGAGCTTGAATGCCGATGGCACAAGACTAAGAATCAAGAAGACAAGAAAGTCTGTCTAAAATTCCAAAGAGAACATCATGCATCCATCTTGTGAAAGAAGTAAGATCTCGTTCATGACCACATTTCTAAGTCCTCCAACACTTCTATGGAACCTTTTAAAATTGATAGAGAGCTCTGATCTGCTATTGATTGCTCTTCCTCCCAAATAGACTCTCCGGAACTTGTCAATTCCCTTTTCTCCTTTTTTATTGATAGGATTGAATGCATAAACTGACATGTGCATATCAGCTGCACCATTAGCCCTTGGCTCTTAGACTGCTGCCTCACCCTCTATGTCCGAGTCTGTTAAGAGCATAAGATCTTCCTCAGAACAGGTTGAACCCTGCCCTGCCAAAACCATTAAAGACAATGTCACCACCCCAGCTCCTGAACCAATGGCATTGGTCAATAGTTCAATTGAATCTTGTATATTCCCATTATCTTAAGAGGGTATGCACTTCTCCTCCAACTCAAGAAAGTGAATGATGACCCCAATATATCTGTGCACTGTCGCCTTATTTTGACAACACTTCTTTTTCAGGAAATATCATTCAAAAAGTCTCCAGCCAACAACTATAGGCATATAGTGAGACTTCCACGACCATCAATCTGGTCACAGACAAGTGTGAGGGCCAGAAACAACTGTGTTGTACATCAGGGATCAAATCCTTTGGTCGTTTAATGCAGCACCATGTCCATCCTCATCCTCCTTGCTCTCTCTGTAGCTTGAAGCCGTCGACACCTTTAGCTAAGAAGGTGGAAAAAACGTTCAAACCTGCACCAAGAAAAGATTTCTTCAAATCTGTATCATCAATTTATGAAGAACATGCGCCCTATGATAGGGACTCTCCACCGTTTGGCTTGGAGTTTGGTACCACTAACATGCCAGAGGCCCTGGTGCCAGAAGAGTCCAAGGTGAAGGACTCATATGAGTGCCTCCAAACAGCCAGAGGTGTGGATACATCCCCTTAATTGAAATTTGCGAAACCAAACCCTTCAGACCACGCAGAAGCCTCCTATAGGCAACTCAGGACCAGGGTGGTTTGACTTTCTAGGTAGGAGCAGACCTGCTCCCCCCTTTCAGCACGACAATTTAACAGATATCATGGACCAGGGTCAACAAAAAGATCCAATGCTTCCTTTTCATGTTGCCCTCCAAAAAAGGTTTAAGGAAAATTGGGAGGCACCTGAAACTATTACTGTGGTTAACATGAACCTCACCAAAAATTATAGGCCATTAAGAAGTGACTCTGAGTATTTGGCAAAGCACCCCAGAAAGCTTGGTGGTTTAGGCAGCGACATCCTCGTCCAAAGAGGCCGCATATCCCACTATCCCTCCTGGCAGAGACAATAAGCAAGTCGATGGTTGAGCAAGAAAGATGTTTTCTGCAGGAAGCGTGGCATTGAAATCTGCCAACAGCACTTGTGCCTTAGCAAAATTCTCGTTCACCCTGTGGGATTGTATAGCAATGGCGGCTGGCCACATTCCCAAGGGGGACAAACAATATTGCTTCCTGGCTATCATAAGTGACAGAAAAGAGGCTCTGTCCGGGTCTCTACAGTCAGGGCTGGATACTGCTGACAGCATCAGTAGGTCCATGGTGACAAGTACTGTATTACGCAGATTTGCGTGGTTGAGAAAGTCTGGATTTGCATCGGACATGCAGTCAAGACTTCTCAATATGCCTTTTGAAAGCTCTCATTTGTTTGGCAGCAATGCTAATGAAAGCCTGGAGAAGCTGCAGACCTCTAAAGCGGCAGCAAAATCACTTAGCGTCGCATTCAGACAGCCACAACAATTTTACCCCAGTGGATCTTCTTGGAGGGTTAGGTCCTTTTGCTTCTATTCCTCAGTTTGTAGCGCGAGGGGACAGGCTAGTCATAGAGGCCAAAGAAGATTCCCTCGTGATGGACGAGGGAGAGGTGCAAAGTCTGCCCAAACAGCAGTTGCTTTATCATCAGCCACTGTTCCAGCTGCCTCAAAACCTCTCTGAGGTCTTAATCCACAAAAATGCCAGTAGGAGGCAGACTGTCCCAGCATCTCCAAGAATGGTGGGGCATTACTTCAGATGCTTGGGCATTAGATACGGTAGCCGAGGGTTACTGTCTCCCATTCATAAAAATACCTCAGAATCATCTCTCAAAACTCCAGATCCGTGGCGTGTGCAGGAAATGTTGAGCCTACTAGAGAAAGGTGCTATAGAACCAGTACCTGTAGCGCAATGGAACACAGGGTGGTTTTCCCCATGCTTTCTAACCCGCAAAAAGGATGGGGGATTGACACCTGCCTTGGACTTGAGATACTTGAACAAGTTCCTCAAGCAGGATAAGTTTAAGATGGTTACCCTTTCTCAGATCCTTCATGCCCTCTAGCTTCAGGATTGGATGGTGTCATTGGACCTTCAGTATGCTTACTTTCATGTGCCTATCCATCACAAGCACAGAAATTACCTGAGGTTCATGGTTGTAGTAATGAGTACTTAACCGTCTATTGGCGGGATTTTTCAGTTTGCAGGGGACAGGAGGGTTCCAGCTTTGGATCCTCTTTTCTTTGTGCCTTTCCATCCCAAGCACAGAAATTACCTGAGGTTCATGGTTGACGGTTCTCATTATCAGTTTCGAGTTTTGTCATTCGGGCCCCAAAAGGGTTTTCACCAAGTTAATGGCGGTTGTGGCAGTGACTCTCAGGAGAGGGGGATTCACATCTACCCCTACCTGGAGGATTGGCTGATTAGGGGCAGTTCTTCCAAACAAGCCCTGCAACATCTCAGCATCACCTGCCAATCTCTCCACACACCTGAGAATGAAATCCCTCCAGTGGGCTCTCAGGACTCAATGGTTCCATTTCTCAGGCAAGATTTCAGACCTTCTTCTGGGTCTGAGCAGAGACGCACAGGACCTTCTGGGGTGGACCTGCGAGGACAACATTCTGAAGGGAGAACCTTTTTGCCAACCATGGCCAGAGATAACAGTAGTGATGGACGCCTCACTCACAGGGTGGGGAGCCCACAGAAACAATCTGACAATCAGCAGTCGTTAGTCTCTATCAGAGTCCAAACTACACATCAATCTTTTGGAGCTGAGGGCAATCAGACTCGCGCTGAAGGCCTTTTTGCCCACTGTACTAGGAAAGAATGTCCTGATAATGACAGACAATGCAGTGGCCATGTAGTACCTCAGAAAGAGAGGTGGTGTAGGGTCACTACCAATTAGCCGAGAGGCAATGCAGCTTTGGTTCTGTGCAATTCAAGAAGGAGTCTCCATATCGGAGGTTCACCTAGCCGGAGAGGAGAATACTGCGGTGGGCAGGCAGAGCCTCCACAAGGGGGAGCTTGCTCAGGAAGTCCTTCAAGAGATATTGACTCTTTGGTGAACCCCTCAGGCGGATCTGTTCACGACCAGTGTCAAACGGAAGTGCAAACTGTTCTGCTCCAGGGAATTTCCCGCAAGATGAGCTCTACTGGATGCGTTCGTAGTGGACAGGGAGCATACATTTCTATATGCGTTTGCTCCAGTCCCTGTGATTCCTCATGTAATCAGGAGGCTGAGAAAGTTTGGGAAATCCATGATCCTAATTGCTCTGGATTGGGCCAGGAAGATGTGGTACCCGGACCTTCTGGACATGTCCATCTGCCCTCCAATGCGTCTTCCACAAAGAGAGGACCTTCTCTCGCGAGAGGACGGTCGGGTTCTCCATCCAGAGGTCAAGACATTCAACCTTCAACCATGGTTTCTGAGAGGTTGAGGTACAAGGATTGGGACCTCCCATAAGACGTAATGGAGATTTTTCTTTTGGCCAGATACAAAATCTTTATACTGCTGCAGTTGGAACAAATTCTGCAGCTGGTGCAGGGAAAAGGATGTGGCCTTTTTAATGCAATAAACCTATGATGTTGTCCTTTTTGTTACATTTCACTAATATGGGGCTCCAGATTGGGACCATTAAAGGTTATTTGGCAGCACTTAAAAATTTTAAGCGCTCTTCTGAGGAAGTGTCACATTTTAAAATGTCTTTAATCATACAATTTCTCAAGGGGCACACCAACGTGTTTCCAGTAACTCCTTTTGAAGTCCCGGTTTGGGATTTGAATCTTGTTCTAAAATGCCCTATGTGTGCTCCTTTTGAGCCTCTTCATTTACGTCCATTGAAACGTCTGACATTCAAGACCATTTTACTATTAGCTCTAGCATCAGCCCGCAGGGTGTGCGATTTGCAGGCGTTATCTTCTAAACACCCTTTTACTACTTTTTATAGAGACAAGGTTGTTCTTGAGGTAAAACCTTTGTTTCTACCTGTGAAAAACCAGAGGGTGTTTCACTGCCTAAACCCTGGGGAACACTTACTCAGATGACCAGGGCACAGCCATCACCTTTGGCAACAGACCCTGGGGGTGAACAAGAGCAGGAGGATCACCTGGGTGAGGGGTCCTTTGGGAGTGGGGGTGGAGCACCCGGTGGTGAGACATGGTATCACCTTTTCCAAATACCCCTGTCCTGTCCTTTTTTATAGAATATTCCAACTTCCCAGATCTCCCCCCTTTTTCTACACAAACACTGAGCCGAGGAAGAGGAGATCTGAGTCTGAAAGGAGTACCACCCACGCAATACATACAATAAGATCAGGCAGGGTCAGGACCTTGATCTTAATTAGAAACCCCTGGTACCTATTGGCTCTCCCCACATGGTTAAAAGGTGGAACACTGAGACACACTCTGAGCAAGGTGATGCACGAGAAGGAGAAGTTTTTCCAGGGCGGCGGCGAACCAAGCGGAGTAGAGCGATGGGCCGAGGGATGGAACTGAGGTGCACAGAAACCTTAGACAACCAGGCGATAGATCGTTACCTCAGAAGGGCCTTGAAGGTTGCTCAAGGAACCCCAGCTGGAGAGAAGAGACAAACATCTTTTGTATTTCAAGGATACCAGCCAGCCTCCCGGGTGAACGGCAGAGTTGGGGAGGTGCAGCAGCAGTTGTGGTATCAGCCGTGGCTTTAGGATCAAAACCGCGAAAGACAAACCTGAATTAGCACAGCCGGTGACTTGATGAAAGCAATGAAAGTCCAGTCTGTGGTAAATAAAACTTGGCGACAACAGTATCCAACGAATGAAGGTTGCCCATGTGCCAATAAGCTGCGAGAGAAAGCAAAGCACTGTAAAAAATTGCAAATTAAAGATACAAAGTAACAGAGTGGTCCAGCGAAAGAAGATTGCCTAATCAAAAGTCTCTGTAAAATGTCTGATGCCGTAGAAGCAGCAGCAAGAGAAAGAAACTGAGATGCAAGATTTAAACTGTTGTTAGGTTTCATCCCAGCAGTAGGAAACCTGGATGTGAGAACTGTCTTTGAACTATTAGGTTTGATCCCAGCAGAGGGAAACCTGGATGTGAGAACTGTCTTTGAACTATTAGGTTTGATCCCGGCAGAGGGAAGCCTAGATGTGAGAACGGTCTTGGAGCTGTTAGGTTTGATCCCAGCAGAGGGAAACCTGCATGTGAGAAATGTCTTGGAACTGTTAGGTTTGATCCCGGCAGAGGGAAACCTGGATGTGAGAAATGTTTTCGAACTGTTAGGTTTGATCCCGATGGAGGGAAACCTGGATATATAAGATATCTTTGAAATAAGTACTGTGCTCGAAACTACGTTCATCAAGTGGCTTTGGTTTAGGAGACACATATAACATTTTAGGAAAGAAGGTTGAAGTGGTTATGCCGAGGTAAGAGCGAAAGCCTTGTAATTTCGAAAGTCTTCGACAGCGGAAGGAAAGTGAATGGAGGCTCGAGCCTGACGAAAGGAAGCATATGAAGGTGATTGAAACTTTGGGAAGGGAACCCCACAAATTGTGATTGAAAGGTTAGAGCCCGGCAGAGGGAAACCTGTAATGAATTGTGCTAACCAGAAGGAAACTAACTTTGTTGAACTGTATGATACACTGAAAGGTGACCTGGGCTGGAGTGAAAGAAAGCTGAGAGATTCAGTGGATAAACTAATGACTTTTAGTGGAAAGCCAAGTGGGCGCTGGTCCACGAAACAAAGTGCACCCTTGTGTCCAAAGCCAGAGTGTGTCACAAGGTCCAAGTGTGCCACCTTATCCCACGCTTCAAAATGTGGGGAAGGGAGTTTACTCAGCCATACTGACATTTCATTTGAACACTGATTTTCCTTTTTTGCATCACTCATTTCCTTTGCACATTTATTGTATTAGAAAGAGGGTAGGCATTAGGTTTATTAGTGCAGGCCATTTTATTTTGACTAAGGATCGACCAGGACTGTATTTTCTTTTTATTTGATGGTCGAGAATACTCCTATCTTAGTTATGGGGCACGATATAAGTTCTACAACCCCTTTTAAAGCATCAATAAAGGTTTTAAAAATTACAGCTCTTGTGTCAGTGCCTACTTGTGATACCATGCCTCCTTCACACTACCTAAA
Source organism: Ambystoma mexicanum (assembly GCF_040938575.1). Lineage (NCBI taxonomy): Eukaryota > Metazoa > Chordata > Amphibia > Caudata > Ambystomatidae > Ambystoma > Ambystoma mexicanum. The sequence continues at coordinate 582,801,164 of NC_090922.1, read as the reverse complement.
TTAGTCTCCCAATTCCATTTATAGAAAAAGATTTTTTACCAACTTATTACCTGCCCCCTCACCCTGGAAAGGAAGAGGAGAGGATATATGGACTTGACCCAAGAAGAGCTCTGAGTTTCTATATTTTGCGAATGGTGAAGGTTTGCCAAGATGAACAGATCTTCATCGGATACACAGGTCATAAATTAGGACTAGCAGTAACTAAACAAATCCTATCCAGATGGATTATTCTGAGCATTGGAGAATGCTATAGATTAGCTGGGAAAGACCCTCCAGAAGGCCTAAAGGCCCACTGTACTAGGGGCATAGCAACATCTTCTGTCCTACAAAGAGGTGTGCCGATAAAGGACATCTGTTCAGCAGCCAATTGGTCTACCATCCATACCTTTGTAAAGTATAACTGTCTAGACTCATCTTCCTCTCAGGAAGGAGGATTTGGGAAGGCAGTCTTTCATTCGGTCCATGACTAATATTAATTCTGAAAAATACGTACCCCCACCTCCAAAACCAACACTGCTTTGAGAGTCTATCAAAACATGAGGAATACGTGGGAGGACACAATCCATTCAAAGAACAAGTTACTTACCCCTGGTGAGGTTTGTTCGACTGGATGTTCCTCCTGCGCATTTCTCATCGCCCCACCCAACCTACCACAGTGTAGAATTTCCAGGTATTACACTTTATGCTTTTTTAGAGTCTGATACTGCATGTTGCTAAGTGGGTAATTCTGCAAAGGAAAACAAGGGAAAAACAGAACTAAAGCCAACGGGCACTGCGTGTGCTATCTCTACTGGTGATGACATCGACCTTGAGACTCATGCCCTCGAGCGACATCGAGTCACACAGGGTCATCTGCTGAAAATATTTTCCAAAGCAGCTGAAGCTGGAAAGGATATATCAAAGATGAGGAATGTGTGGGAGGAACATCCAGTCGAACAAACGTTACCAGGGGTAAGTAACTTGTTCTTCTGGGTGTTAACAAGATAAGAGACATACAGGGTCCAGGGTGAGAAAAAATACCCTGGGAGGATCCACAGTTATTGAGTACAAGGACCAATCCATGGGCCTCTGGGCAGGCAGGATGTACCTGCTGTGCTCTAGCTCTAGTTATACAACATCCACACATTTAGTACCAGCCCTTTACAACACACCTATTCTGGGCACAGCTCCCCCACTAAACCAAGCTACAGAATCCATCCCCCAAATATTTTCCAACTTAAGCTTCTAACACTCTAACCCCCAGCTCTTCCTAGGTCTGTCCCCACCTTTACTCGACCTAACCCCTGCACTCTCTCTACCTACCCCCATCTCTGTCTCTATCTAAATGGACGTCCAACCCTATCTCTAACCAAATGACCAGCTCTCACTCTGCAAACACCTGGCTCTGTCTCTCACATAACCCCCTAACCCTAGCCTTCTCTCTAACCTAACCATTCAACATTCCCTTGAACCTAATCCACCACCATGCCCACTAAACTAAACCCATTTTACTGTAATCTACTCCTTACCTTGACACAATACTAGGCATGTTATTGGTGTGACAAATCGAACAAGGATTATTAAAGTGAGTAGATGGGTACATAAAAAGGCCCAAAATGATATATCTGTGCCATCACAGCCTTTTTCGTTGACTATATGAATCTCCACCCACCATACAACGAACCTTGAACTCGGTATCCTCCCCTACTGACCTAACCACTAGTTCCTCACTGATTTAATCCTTCGTTCCCTGAGCTAAATCGCAGTTTGTTGTCCCCCTCAAATAACCAATTTCACTAAACTTATCGCCAACTGTCTTTGGTAATCTAACCCAGAGCACCCCCTTCACTGCATTGGCCACTACTTCTAGACCCCCAACATAGCTTATTGCTCAGACTATGCCATCTCCCTCCCACTCCTCATGTATGCAGCCGCAGTGCTTGGCCTACTGCCCCCCCATCTCACAATCTCACACTGCTTTTCATTATTCCTCCTTTTGCATGTGTGCCCTCTGCCTGGCTGCCTTCCTTTCCATCATGCTGCTGGTTACTGATTCACACATCTAACTTTTGCCTTCCCCTTTGGCCATAGCTTCCATGCTGGAGTTCAATAACATGCACAGCGTTGTGTGGGGAGGGCAAAGTCTGTCTCGATGATCCAACACCATACTGCTGTTCAGCAAGACTCATGTTTTCAGTTGCCATTGTGCCAGTAGAAAAACAACTAAATACAGAATGTCTGTAGACTGTGGCCTCTGGCCTGACCTTGATTGGTGAAATACTGAGTGTTTACAGCACAGATGAAACAATAACAGAAACACAGCTTCTGCAAAAAGTCCACAGTTTGGTTGGAGTCTCAACATTTGTTTTACAAGTAGCCACCATAAAGTAGCTACCATTGTGTTAGCTCCTACTCAAATAATATTGCACATTTTATATGCAGTTCTGCGACAGCTTGTATTGCCTCAAAGCATGGTGCTAAAACACTCAGTTGCTTGTTTGCATTTTTTATGCCAATACAGAACACAAATATGGTTAAACTTTGTGGGGGGGACTTCACGCTCGCTGTAGTAGTTGATTAGACATATTACACTAGTCCTTACTGTTCTTGAGTGGCTGCTGGTGGAAAAGTGGGTAACATTTTAAGCAGTGCCCATAGGTTTCTTTTTAACAGGTATAGGTTCACAGTACCTAATCAGAGGATTGTGGTCTCATGGTCCAGAGCACAACTATCTTTTGACAGATGGTCGTAGAGTGATTGCTCCAAAATATAGAAGCCAGAAAGTGTGGAAGGGCCTGTGACAGAGATGGAGCTAAGTGTTGAATTCTTTATCAATCAGCCTGAGGTTGGAATTACCACACCACTTTCAAGAAAGGTCTAAAGGCTGGCATTTCCATAATTGCTGCATTGTTCTACGTTCCTGTTAGGGAGAATTCTTATTATATGGCTAATTTCCCTCACCTAGTGAGTCCCCCAGCAGCTTTGCTGGATTTCTGGAGTTTATATTTTCCACTTGTAAGAATGTGCCTCTTTTTCCCACTTTTACCTGTGTTTTTTCCATGTGTATTTCATCTGTTTTTGTGATTGTGGACTCTGGAGTACACCACTTCAGTAGCCCCCTTCTTTTGTGTGTTAGAGAGCACCTTCAGTGCAGTAACACAGGGTTTTCTTTTAGACTTCCCCCCGACTCCATTTCTGAGGCTGACTACAGTCCCCCAGAAAAGGGTAAAGTTGCCATTTACTTTACTTAGTCAAATAACCACAGATCCAGTACACCCCATCTTACATGGAGTACTGGAAAGGGTTAATCCTTAGCCCTTTTTATCTGTATCTCCTAGAACATTGTTTCGCTCTTTTAACATTTAGACTTGGCTGGTGGCAGTGGTATCTACCCTAACCTTTCTACCGCGATTATACTATATAAATGTGTTATTGTTTTAGGCTATTATATTAGCTTTGAACATAAACCTGCTTGACCAAATACTCTTTCTTTTGGCTCCGGTCGGGTTTATTTGCCATTTCTTTTTGTTAAAGTCCTTCTTGTGTTTTGCTTTGCACGGCAAACCAGGTTTGCCTTCTTTGTTCACTGTCTTTTGGCGGGCTTCTACCAAGAAGCCCTCCTCCAGGCGCCTGGGTGTCTATGTGGGCTGAATGTGAGGGAGGGGTGTAGTCACCCCCTGCACAGGGTATCCTAGGGAACCCAAGTCAAACTTTGCCATGATTGACTGAGTTGGTTTTCTGGGCTGGACAACCCCCCTGCTGCGTGATTGACAGCTAGGCTGTGTGAATGGGCGATTTTCGCATAAAAGGCAGGACTCTTGGGCTGGAAGTCAGAGTCGCCACTGGAACTCCAAGGAACCGAAGAGAAGCGGGGAAAATGACAGCTGCTGCAACTAGACAGTCCCGGAGAAGCCCTGCTGCAGTCCTGAGCTATCTACCCTTCACCGACCAGTGAAGATCCAGTCTGGAGTCTTCTTCCCTTGAGCCTGGTGGGGATAACCAACTCATCTTCCACAGCCAGAGGATCCTCTTCGTGGTCAAAATCGCTCCAAACTGCTGTAGTGGTACGAATAGCCATCTGAAGAGCCTCTCCTGTTTTTAATGAGAGGACCGTTTATTCACCGTCGCTACTGCCAGCTTCATCCCTGTGCGGTGCAGACCCCTCCAGACGTCCTCCTTCTTGCCGAAGCTACAGAAACTGTGGGTGTGCAGGAAACTACCAGGAACAACTGCCATGGCACTAGCTTCTTCATTGAATAAGGTACTGTGTTCTGCTTGAGGAACTCGGGTGAATCCCTTTTCTCCTCCTACAAGGCTTGCCCTTATCTTCCCTCCTTCTTATAACTTTTGCTTCGTCTGTTGACAATATCTAAGTACTCCCGGCAAGTTGAATCTTGAACTGTCCGACTGTGTGATCCTCGACAACAGGAGCCCGGTTCCACTTGACACTGGCTCCGGCCTATTGACTCTTGAATGTCTGTCAACAATTGTTCTCTGATTCTGTCTGCCCTGACAAAGTATTGCCTATGATTTTTACCCCCAACCCTCTCTGGTTATCTCAGATGCTAAGTTTGTTTTTACCCCGGTAACCTTTCTTGCGCGGATACGCGTATTTTTAATAACACCGATCTGTCATTACTGTCAAAAAGTGATCGCATATGTATTCCCGGTAACATCTTTTGTTTCACAACACCGGTCCGTTAAAACATAGGGTACTTACCTTAAGTTATACTGTACCAAGTGAATAGGTTGGTTGTAGTGTATTTTACATGTGGTTTTGAATTAATAGAAGTGTTGTGTTTATAACAAATGGTTTAAAAATAAATGTACTTATATTTTTTTTACCTGAAACCTTGAGTCAGTGTTTGCTTGAGTCACAGTAATTGTGGTCCCTTTGTGTAATCTCGGCTACTGCTCATATACTCTTGAGATAAGCCTGGCTGCTCTGCTACTGCTACCACTTTAACATAGTAGTACAGGCTTGTACCAAAGGTGAACTTGTATTACCACTTGTAGTCTTAATTGTGTGTAGTGGTCCCTAAGGGCCCTGCACAGGATTCTGCCTAACACTGGTGCACAGCGGTGAGGATTTGGAAGTAGAGTGATTACACTTAGAGTGCTGCTATTGCTTGGGTTCAACTAACCACAAGGCTAACACCACTAATTCTATTTAACTGAGATATCATGTCAAATATGGAAAGCTACACTGAAGAGGGTCTCTTAAACTACACTGCTGAGGTTTTGAGAACCATGTGTAGAGAAAGGAGTCTCTCTGGTAAAGGAAAGAAATCTGAATTGATTGCATAGTTAATGGGAAAACAAAGTCCGGGGAGTGGGTCAGAAGGGCCTACCCCTCCAGCAAATGTGGATACTGATGTTTCTGATTCTGAGAGTGTTAATTAAGAAGAAATAGATGAGTCCTTGTTAGGAAACCCTATAACTCCTTTGCCTGCTCAGAAAGCACAACCTCTATCCACAGGGACCCCCACAGGTCCTACACTTACTCCTGAGTTTATTGCACTTGAGAAAATGAGACTTCAATTGGAAGTGAAATGTATTCATGCACAAACTGCCATGAAACATCAAGAGTTAAGGCTCAGAGAAATTGAGCTCAATCATGAACTAGAAATGAAGAAATTGTCTTTAGAAAATGCTTCTCTCCCAGTGTCTTCTAGGTCTTCCAGCCCTAAGAGACCCCATATGCCAAAGGAAATTATTGGTATGTATGAGACTAACCTTGATGTTTTGGATTGGTTAGCAATGTTTGAGTACAATCATGGGATTCAAGGTATCTCAGGGAATCAGCTGATTCCCTGGCTTTTCTCTAGGCTTCTCTCTTGCAAGTGATGCTGTAATGGAGTTGGGGGAGCAGGATAAACAGGATTATGAGTGTGTGAAACTAGCATTAATAGCTAGGTTTGGGAAGACCCCTTCCCAGTATCTTAAGAGGTTTAGAACCCTCAAAAAGCATGATGGTACCCCTTGGGCTACCTGGGTGTGTGAATGTTTGAAAAACTTAGATGGTTGGGTTAAGGGTTACAAAGTGAACACTTATGAAGGTTTGAGGAATCTTGTAATGTTGGAGTCTATTTTTGATATCTGTTCTCCTGAGCTTAGACAGCACTTGGCTGGTTCAAAGGAGATATACACTAAGAGGCAAGCTAAGGCTGCTGACTTGTGGGTTGCCAACAGGGCTACTCACAAGGATTCTGGGGCAACTCAGGAAAAGGATGAGGGAAAGCAGCCAAGGAAAGACAACAAAGAGAATTCCAATAATTCCAATCCAAAAGAGGGCCCCAAACATAACCAGGGAAAGCCACAAGGAAAATCGAATCAGGCTAGTGTACCATCTGGTCCCAAACCAGACGGAGGTCAGAACAAGCCCCCATTTCAGAGAGCATTTGGAAAATGCTTTGTCTGTGGGTTAACTGACCATGTGAAAGGAAATCCCAGATGTAAGGGTAAACCTTCAGGGGTCCACACTGCCTCCTTAGCCTTCGCCCAGGTGGATGAAGGACCTATGGCCAGTGGAAACTTTCAGTTACTAGCTGATGAGCCCATGAGAGTCTCAGCTAGTGTTTCTTTAGTGTCCTTGGGTCTTTGGGAACAACAGAACTTAGATGTCTAGAACTCAATCCCAGATAATACTAAAGAGTATTACGAAGATAGTGTTCTTGTGAATGGTCAGGAAACCCCTGCCACCAGAGACACTGGAGAGCATAACTGTGGTTGATGAATGATTTTTCAAGGTGGAGGATGTTGCTAAGGCACCCAAACACCTAACCAAGTTAGCTGGAGGCCCTGTGCAAATGGTTCCCCAGTTACCAGCTCTCATCCAGTGCAATGACATGACTGTCAGAATACCTGTAAGTCTGCAAAATAACGTACCTGGGAGGGTCCTGCTGGGTAATGACCTTAAAACTCTTGGAGTTGTGTCTAGTACCCCCAAATCCCCCAACAGAAGGAACCAGGAGCTCACAAGTTCTGCAAGGGAGAGAACCTTGAGAGGCTCTCCTGGGGACATGATAGAGAAAACTATCACCCCAAGTCCACAGGATGTACTTACTGTTATTGCAGGTCAGAAAGAGACAAAGGGGAAACCCAAGTCTGCCAGCAAGAAACCAGCAAGCACTCCTGTGCCCAGAAGGACATCTCCAAGACTGTCCAAAGTCACATCTGTGACTCCTCCACCAGCTGAGGCTGAGTGTGAGGTTCAACCCTGTATGGTTCAGCTAGATACTGAGGAATCAGATCTAGAAGAAGATCTTACTCTGGTAGGAGATCTTGACTCTGTTGACCATCCTGAGCTGCAGTCTTTACTGGCAGAAGGTGGGCCCAACAGGGCAGATTTCAGCAAAGGACAACAAGAGTGTCCTACCCTTGAAGGTCTTCGCCTACAGGCAGCTTCTCAGCTCAATGGGACTGTGCCTGGGAAGTATAGGTTGCACTGGGAAGATGGCCTCTTCTACAGTGAACCGACTGAGTCAACCCCTGGAGACTGCAAAAAAAAAACTTGTAGTACCTCTAGTGAACCGAATCCAGTTTCTGCAATTAGCCCACGAGATACCTTTGGCTGGTCACTTAAGTTTTAAGGAGACCAAGGAAAGGCTCTCTCTTTACTTCTACTGGCCTAAAATGGGTTCAGAAGTAGACAAATTCTGCAGGAGCTTCCATGCTTGCCAAACCTCTGGCAAGAGTGGAGCCAAGAATGTGGCACCCTTGGTGCCTCTCCCAGTGGTGGGAATTCCTTTTGAGAGGGTCGGAATTGACATTGTTGGTCCTATTGACCCTCCACATCTTCAGGCAACACGTTTATCCTGGTTGTAGTGGATCATGCCACCAGGTTTCCTGAAGCCATACCTATGAGGACTGTTATGGCTCTGGCTGTGGCTAAGGCCCTACTTGGTATTTTTTACCAGAGTAGGTTTTACTAAGGAGGTCATATCTGACAGGGGATCAAATTTTATGTCCCACCACATGCAAGCCATGTGGAAAACCTGTGGAGTCACCTACAAGTTCTCAACTGCCTACCATCCCCAAACCAATGGATTGGTGGAGAGGTTTAACAGAGCTATGAAGAGCATGATAGGTGATTTAGAAGAACCCCTTAGAAGAAAGTGGGACCTTCTACTGCCATGCCTTCTCTTTGCATATAGAGAAGTCCCTCAGGAGGGAGTAGGATTCAGTCCCTTCGAACTTCTCTATGGCCATCCAGTCAGAGGTCCATTGGCCCTGATTAAGGAGGGCTTGGAGAGTGCTCCTTCCCCCAAGCCAGTCAGAGTGACTGACTATGTGATAGGTCTCTGGAGTAGAATGTCACACATGATGGCGGAGGCAAGTGATAACTTGAAGGCTGGTCAAGCTCTGGTCAAACATTGGCATGACCAGAAGGCTAATATGGTTGAGTTTACTCAAGACCAGCTTGTTCTTGTTATGGTCCCCACAAGGCAGAGGGCCTTGCAGGACAAATGGATAGGAACCTTCAAAGTTGTGGGTAAACTTGGAGAGGTGAACTATTTGGTGGACTTAGGCAATCCTAAGGAGGCTCCTAGAGTCTTTCACACCAACCGTTTGAAGGCTTATGTCTCGAGACCTGACATAGGAGCTTTGCGCCTAGCTTCAGCTCAGGAGGAGGAGGAGAGTGAACCTCTGCCTGACCTCCTCAGATGCTTCCCTTTAGATGAGCAAGTGGGAGGAGTTAATCTTTCTTCCAGTCTCACATCTGACCAGTAGGATGAGTGCAAGTTACTGTTAAATCAGTTTGCCTCCCTGTTCTGACTTTCACCAGGTTTGACCCCTTGGGGCCAGCATGACATACTCACTGGTGACTGTTTGCCTGTCAAAAGCAGGGGGTACAGAATGTCAGACAATGTAAGAACCCATATAAGGAATGAGGTCAATAAGATGCTTGATCTCGGGGTTATAGAGCCCTCTACTAGCCCATGGTCTAGTCCAGTTGTGCTTGTACCAAAGTCAGGATCCAAGGAGTTGAGATTCTGCGTGGACTATAGAGCTCTAAATGCAGTCACAAAGACTGATGCCCAGCCTTTGCCTAGGACAGATGAGCTGGTAGACAAACCTGGTGCAGCTAAGTACCTCAGCACATTTGACCTGACATCAGGCTATTGGCAAATAACCCTGACAGACCATGCCAAGGAGAAAACTGCATTCTCCACCCCAGATGGCCTCTACCAATTCAAGGTAATGCCTTTTGGACTAAATAATGCACCTGCTACATTTCAGAGGATGGTCAATCAAGTTCTGAATGGGATGGAGGACTTCTACATGGCATACTTGGATGACATTGCAGTGTTTAGCCCTACATTGAAAGAACATATTGAACACCTAGGCTATGTATTGCAGGCTCTGGAACAGGCCCAGATGATCATAAAGGCAAGCGAATGTCAAATTGGTCAGAGTACAGTGGTCTACCTTGGACATGAGGTAGGAGGAGGTGAAATAAGGCCATTGCCTAGCAAAGTACAAGCTATACAAAACTGGGCCACCCCTACTACTACTCAAACCCAAGTGAAAGCCTTCTTAGGTCTCACTGGGTATTACAGGAACTTCATAGAGGACTATGGGACCATAGCTTCTCCCTTGAATGTCATCTCCTCTCCCAAATCTCCAAAAAGGTCAGGTGGAATGAGGAGTGCAGTCAAGCCTTTGAAGGTCTGAAGAAAGCCCTTTGTCAAGCTCCAGTCCTAAGAGCTCCTGACTATCACCAACCCTTCATTGTACAAACTGATGCTTCTAATGTAGGTATAGGTGCAGTCCTTAGTCAACTGGATGAGAAAGGTAGGGAACACCCCATTTTTTTCATCAGCAGAAAGTTAAAGGATCCTGAGACAAGGTGGGCAACAATAGAACGTGAATGCTTTGCTATTGTGTGGTCACTGAAGAGGTTTAGACCATACTTGTATGGATGGATCTACCTTCATCATTCAGACTGACCACCAACCCTTGAGATGGCTGATGCAAATGAAAGGGGAAAACCCAAAGTTACTCAGATGGTCAATCTGCCTGCAAGGATTTGATTTTTCCATTGAGCACAGAGCAGGAAGTCACCACCAAAATGCTGATGGTCTCTCTGGGATGTTTATAAACAACTAGAGGTATGAGATCCATCCAGGAGTGGATTAAATCCTCCTGTCCCTTAGTCTGGTGGGCGGGGGGGCGAGTGTTGGGGCGAATTCTCATTATATGGCCAATTTCCCTCACCTAGTGAGCCCCCAGCAGCTTATCTGGATTTCTGGAGTTTATTTTTTCCACTTGGTAAGAGTGTGCCTCTTTTTCCCACTCTTACCTGTGTTTTGCCATGTGTATTTCATCTGTTTTTGTGATTGTGGAATCTTGAGTACACCACTTCAGTAGCCCCCTTCTTTTGCGTGTTAAACAGCACCTTCAGTGCAGTAACACAGGGTTGTCTTTTAGACTTCCCCCCGACTCCATTTCTAAGGCTGACTACAGTCCCCCAGAAAAGGCTAAAGTTGCCATTTACTTTACTGAGTCAAATAACCACAGATCCAGTACACCCCATCTTACATGGAGTACTGGAAAGGGTTAATCCTTAGCCCTTTTTATCTGTACCTCCTAGAGCATTGTTTTGCTCTTTTAACATTTATACTTGGCTGGTGGCAGTGGTATCTACCCTAACTTTTCTACCGCGATTATACTATATAAACGTGTTATTGTTTTAGGCTATTATATTAGCCTCGAAAATAAACCCACTTGACCAAATACTCTTTCTTTTGGCTCCGGTTGGGTTTATTCACCATTTCTTTTTGTTAAAGTCCTTCTTGTGTTTTACGTTGTGCGGCAAACTAGGTTTGCCTTCTTTGTTCAATGTCTTTTGGCGGGCTTCTACCAAGAAGCCCTCCTCCAGGCGCCTGGGTGTCTAGGTGGGCTGAATGTGAGGGAGGGGTGTAGTCATCCCCTGCACAGGGTATCCTAAGAAACCCAAGTCACACTTTGCCATGATTGGCTGAGGTGGTTGTCCGGGCTAGACAACCCCACTGCTGCGTGATTGACAGCCAGGCTGTGTGAATGGGGTATTTTCGCATAAAAGACAGTACTCTTGGGCTGGAAGTCAGAGTCGCCACTGGAACTACAAGGAACGAAGAGAAGCAGAGAAAACGACGGCTGCTGCAACTACACCATCCTGGTGAAGACCTGCTGCATTCCTGAGCTATCTACCCTTCAACGACCAGAGAAGATCCAGCCCGGAGTCTTCTTCCCTTGAGCTTGGTGAGGATAACTAGCTCATCTTCCACAACCAGAGGATCCTCTTCGTGGTCGAAATCGCTGCACACTGCTGTAGTGGTCTGGATAGCCATCTGAAGAGCCTCTCCTGTTTTTAAGGAGCGCACCTTTTATTTACCGTCGCTACTGCCGGCTTCATCCCTGTGTGGTGCAGACCCCTCCAGACGTCCTCCTTCTTGCCGAAGCTCCAGGAACCGTGGGTCTGCAGGAAACTACCAGGAACAACTGCCGTGGCACCAGCTTCTTCATTGAATAAGGTACTGTGTTCTGCTTGAGGAACTCGGGTGAATCCCTTTTCTCCTCCTACAAGGCTTGCCCTTATCTTCCCTCCTTCTTATAACTTTTGCTTCCTCTGTTGACAATATCTAAGTCCTCCTGGCAACGTTGAATCTTGAACTGTCCGACTGTGTGATCCTCGACAACATGAACCCGGTTCCACTTGACACTGGCTCCGGCCTATTGACTCTTGAATTTCTGTCAATGAGTGTTCTCTGATTCTGTCTTCCCTGACAAAAGTTTGCATATGATTATTACCCCCAACCCTCTCTGGTTAACTCAGATGCTAAGTGTGTTTTTGCCCCGGTAACATTTCTTGCTGCGGATACGCGTATCTTTAGTCAGACCGAACTGTCATTACTGTCAAAAAGTATTGCATATGTATTCCCGGTAACATCTTTTGTTTCACAACACCGGTCCGTTAAAACATAGGGTACTTACCTTGAGTTATACTGTACCAAGTTAATTGGTTGGTTGTAGTGTATTTTACGTGTGGTTTTGAATTAATAGAACTGTTGTGTTTATAACAAATGGTTTAAAAATAAATGTACTTATATTTTTTTACCTGAAACCTTGAGTCGGTGTTTGCTTTATTTTTTTACCTGAAACCTTGAGTCAGTGTTTGCTTGAGTCACAGTAATTGTTGTCCCTTTGTGTAATCTCTGCTACTGCTCATATACTCTTGAGATAAGCCTGGCTGCTCCGCTACTGCTACCACTTTAACATAGTAGTACAGGCTTGTACCAAAGGTGAACTTGTATTACCACTTGTAGTCTTAATTGTGTGTAGTGGTCCCTAAGAGCACTGCACAGGATTCTGCCTAACAGTTCCCTTACCTGACTCCAGGCGGTGATGGAGTTCTTGTGTGCACCATGTAAGGCCATTTTCTTTATATCTATTCCGTTACACAACAGAAATAGCACCTCTTTAACAGTATGGAGTTTACATAAATGAATACACAGCCCGCTTTAGGGCATTGGTCTTCTATAATGTTCTGATCCCTGACATAGATCGTTTGAGATGTACTATGCATGGGCCCCATGCAAAAAGGTCCAAGAGTTCACTGTAACCATAACTTAGGAAATACTGATCTAGGGTTTTCTAGCTTTTCAAGCATTTTCAGGACATACCCAGATGCTTTTGAGATTACTGTATTATTCTTATCTGCTCCCACTCAATCACCCCTTCACCTTGTGCCCCTCCAGTGCTTCCTGGCAAATCCCTCCCACACATTGCATTGCTGGCTTTCAAAATATGCCTGTGTCTCTCTAAGTGTCTGAAAGCAATCATTTCTCTTCTCACACCTCCTTCAGGTTTCTTTTCCCTTCTACTACCAGGTGTTCCACACCTGTACCATTGTGGATCCAGACAATAAACTCCTAATCACTGTGAACCCACCTACATCTCAGACTTAGGCCCTTCCACTGCCTGCCTTGATATCCACCCATGTTCTTTGCGCTTCCTACTTGTGCTGTTTTTCCTCCATTGTCAACTAGCTGGCTTCCTGCTCTCTTATACATCACTGGTCCCTGGTATGCCATCTGATATTCTTGTTTTTAACTCTTTAAGGGAAATGAACAAGTACACAGTACAATCTTACATATGACAACCAATATACAATTCCAGGTAGATAAGCAGAAACCCAAGAGAATATTAACCCTACCTATGTAGAAAAACATGAGAAGAAGAGGAGCGAAAATACGTGAAAGGATAAGACAGTATGGATAAGAGAGGAGAGTTGCAAAGCAACAAGAATAGAATCTTGATTGGTAGCTAAAAAACGTGTATTACGTGTGTTGAGTTGCCTTTAAGATATTTCTTATATCGGAAATACTACTCTTGAGCTACAAGGATGAAATGGGGTTTGTCGAACAGTGAATTGTGTTGCACTTGCGATACTTGCAGGAATTTGATTGCACATTTTAGTACACTATGAGGAGATAAAAACCTTCCAGGGGGGGATGTTATTGCATGTATTAATCCAGCATTGGGAACCAAGTTAGCGCCTTCCTCTACCAAGCTAGCACCTTCCTCTACCAAACTAGCGCCTTCCTCTTCTTCTCGTATTGTTTGGTTACGATCATTCCCTATATCACTGCCTATTGAACCTATTAAAGGTTTAAAGAAATTGTACGGAATGCTTGGTGGTAGCTGATAAGTACATTCTTCCATTGTGGAAATCTAAACACAGAACTGGCATAGATGTCTGGCTACATGGCTTGGGAACATGGGCCACTTTGTAAAGGTTATGCACAGACAAAGATCTATTACTCCATATTCGATAGTAACTGGTGAAAAATGTAGATGTTTTATGGCATTTAATGTTATCCTGTTTCATTGTCCTGCATTGTAGTAGACATAGCTCATCGCTCGTTAGGCTCCACATTCTTGCGCCACCTCACCCTCCCGACACCTTCCATTATGTCCCCCTCCTTCTCTCGCAGCTGCCTGTATGTATTAAGTGCTGATTATGTGAAATTAAGCCTTTATGGCCTATTACACCCACAGTGGTAGTCAATAGTTATGAAACTATATGTCCTTGTAAAATTAGATGATCCTTTTCAATGCATATTAGTTATATTCTATTTGTTTTTTGTACTGACCAATTAAATGTGTTTAATTCGTTCTATAATGCCAATAGGATCTATCAAAACATATTCTGTTGTTAAGTTCAGTATGACATGTGCGTTTCGACTTTTCTCTTTTTATTACCTCATTTGTAAACATGAAACTGGGAAATAGAAGTCTGTAAATTTAGGAATATTCCATGTATTGTAGACTAGTGGTTCACCCAAATGAAAAACAACTAAAGAGATCAATTTGCCTTCAGATGGAAACAATTCTGTTGAGTTATTTGCTTAAATGTATCCTGAATTCCAATCCCTCAAGGAGAAGTGCTTTTAGAAAAAGGCTTTGAAGAACCAACCACTATGTTCTCTTTCCTTTTATTCTTACCGCCTGGTCTTCTATTGCTACATCTCATCTCCCAATACTGTTGACCACCTCGGTTCTGACTGCAACATTCCTTCTTGACCACCTGCACCTTCTGGCCTTCTGCCTCTCCATCTTCTGGACCACCCCTTAGCGATTCACCAATTTCCCACATGGCCTGGTGGTCTTCAGCCCTAGCGTCCTCACATCTGAGCATCTCCTACCCTGGTATTTGTGCTTTGCAAACATTGTTCTTGCAGGTGTCAGGGTAGAAGGGAGGGATTCTATAAATGTTATTGGTGAGGGTGGCGCACAGTTTAGATCTGTATTCCAAATGTGCAATTTGATGTTTTTATCTGTTTACTTTACGTTTGACATCATTTTTCAGTTTACTTTTGTGTTTGATCTCATTGTTATACTTAGAGTGCCTTAACCCTTCCTTGGTGTCATTTGGCACATTTCAAAAACTACTACATAACTGGACAAACATCGAAGACGATAAAGCTGTGGGAGCCTTAGGGCCTGATTTACAAAAGGCTGTGTGAATAAGAAAACCCAAAAAGGGGTCTGGATGCACTTCGAGGACCTGGTGGATTGAGCATAGAGAACTGTGGTGAGGAGAAAGTGTCGAGTATCGTCCCCACTCCAGTTGCCCCCCTCCCATTACCTATTGAGTTCACACCAAAGTATGTGATGTATGATGAACAGTTAAATCAGCAGAGAGCAGCACATGGGCTCTGCCTAGTACCTATCAGGATAACAGCACCTGTTAATATACCGCCACCTAAGAAAACCTGCACAGTAAGTATCCATTATAAAAGCCATATCTACATTCTAAAGAATATGATGGTTGTTTGAATAAAATACCTGAAGAAGCAAAGAAGATAATGAAGGAAGATAAATGGTGACGTCACAAGAAATCAGACTGACGCACATATAGAAGATATAATGACCTGAGAATACTGACAAGAGACGAAATACCATGGATAAATGACATCTTGAGCCTAAGGTGAGGAAGTTGATGTCAAGATGAAGAAACTTTGCTACATGCATGATGAAGAATTTAGTTAGTTTAAACGTGTACAGATGCAAGTAACTGCAAGAGGCAAAGGAATCGTGAAGCTTGCTTATTCTTTATAGTTGATAGATTGAGGCAAGCACCAACGTTAACAAGTATATACCTCAAGAAGCACTTTATGTATGAATGTAAGTCCACCACGCACATCAGTGACGGGCCCTGAAGACCCTCGCACATGGAAACAAGGCACAATCACTATACACAAACTGATACGCCAGACACGAGGTTCAATTCACAAAATCTAGGGTTTATTGCAAAGCAAATAGTCTCAGTTGGCCGACCGGATCTCACATCTCGCAACGTGTGTTACCCAGGCCTCGTGAGATGCAAGAGAGTGAGCATTGTACAATCAGTGACATGTATACAAAAAGACCATCATATTATCAGTTAGTACACACCAAAACCGCCCATAATGTATCTTCTTTAGCAAGGGTTCGGTGATTGACAATTATGACGAGTATGACACCTTCTAAGACATTTATTAAGCAACAGTTGCAAAAACACTATTCTTTGTTACAGAGAACATAATGCTTTTGTTCTGTGAGCGAGCTGTGTTTGTAGGAGAGACATATTCCAAGACCTGCTATCTCCTAGTTTCTATTTGTGAGCAAGAGGTCAACTTGATCTAAAGGGGCCCAGAGAGGGGGCCATGAAAGAGAGTATAATTCATGCCTCTAGCTGTCTATTTCTATAGTTTCAGCCGTTTCAGCGAGACCAGCTGGCACCTGCTTAGTGATTAAATGCCTCTCTGCTCGCTTTCAAGGACTTGTGAGGACTTGTGAGGGAGGAAAGCAGTGTGTTTCTGTCTGGGCTAGTTTCTCAACATGTAACTCGTGGCCACGCTCTGTGCAAGGGCAGAATTAAATAGAATCCATTTTTGCAAAAGCATTTGAACAGAAAAGCAAGAGAAAGCAAAATGGCAAAATGGTGAATTCTGTTGGTACAAAATGGACGCTCTATGGTTATGCTGACAATTCTGTACTGGCGATGCTGGGCATATGATGCGGTTGGTTTTCGGCCAACATAATACCAATATACCGTCTATGCTATGGTAAGGTATTTTCTAGACTAACAAACCCTCCTCTTGGCCGTAAGCCAAACACATCAATCATATATCGCGTCTTCCTCTGACCATGTATCTAATTCTGAACTATGCATACTACTGTAATCGTCATCATCAATATCAATGGAATGAACTCTTTCATAGTTTGCATTTCGTTTTTTGGGTTCATATTCACCTTGGGAGTTTGTTTCTTTGCTATCATATGTACGCATTCCTTAGTTATTTTGGAGCAAATGTCTGGCAAGCAGAGTATGCAACAACAACATGTCATAACAATTCCAAGTATCATTACTAAAAGTGCAACTAGCTTCCATACCATGAGTGTATTAATTCCCAAAACCAGGAACTTATATTCAGTTCCCAACCACCTGTTGGGGGATGAAGGTCAGAACTCAGAACGTGTAATTTTTTTATTGCCTAAAAAATCATAGGGGAGGAGTCACTTACAAATACGCAGCACGCTGACCCCACGATTTTGCAAACTCCTCCGCGATCAGCCAAAACTATATTAAGAGCCATCCTATTCTGCAATGTCATTAATCTAATTGCCTTCTCTTCCTAAGTCATATTATACAATACATCTGTTGTTCCATTTTTTGTTTTTTTCCAAAATTCTGGACAATCGTCTTATATTATAAGAGTTTATTGCTTGGCCCCAAAATGGTATAAATGATTTTTCTAGGTCTCCTGAGATAAATCCTGCTTCATCATCCCGCCGCGGCCTTAATCTGGATAATTTCGATATGTCTGACGTTTTTGAAAGGAATACCCCTGGAAAAAGAATCGCCAAGTAACAAGTACCTCCCCAATTTCTTGGCAACCACGGATAAGGAATAGACAGGATCACCTACTTATACTGGTTCTTCTTCTCTCTCAAGTATTGCGATATTCATGCATCTATTGAATGTCCCTACTGAATAGGAGCCTTTCTTTCGTAAGCAAAATGGAACAGTGCGAGGACTGTAATTTATTGTATATGAGGGGGGCACTACATCTTTGTTCCCTACTGGGTTCATGTGAAACGTGATTACAGATGACTTATAAGGCACATACAGTCTGTCTCGTGACACTACTACTGGTTTTATCACCCTCATTCTGTTAAATATGGAACAACCTACAGGTTCCATTACTACTTTCTCAAATTCATCCATGTTTGTCCTGTCTAATTGACTGTATCACTCTTATTCCATTTCCCATAAAATAGTGCGCTTAATGATGCATAACATGCCGAACTAAGCGGCAATGGCTGTACATACCAACCCATTCTTTTTCCGCCATGTTGCGGTAAATGTGTGCATACCCAAAAGTTTGTTCTGTTCAGGATTGAGTGTGTCATATTCATTATCAAAAGTAACATGTTATTACCATAACCTTCCCTGTGTCTTTCTTCCATTGGAGACAGAGTATAAGAGATTACATGGACCTGGCTTTCTGTGACGGAGGCATTACTAATAGGCAAAAATGCACCTAACGGATGTATCTCCTCCAAATACCATAATACTGGAGCCACTGATACTGGCGCAAGTATACTCACAATGCACAGAAATGTTGTAACTACAAACATACATTTTTTTGGCAGCTCTTTCTAGGAGATTTTATATTCTCTATATTTATTACATCATCAGCATTGGTGCAGGAGGGGACAGAAGCAGGTATGGGCATCATGGTTGATTCTTCTTCTCCAACAATGTTCAGCGAGCGAGACCATCTGGCATCTGCTTAGTGATTAAATGCCTCTCTGCTTGCTTTCAAGGACTTGTGAGGGAGGAAAGCAGTGTGTTTCTGTCTGGGCTAGTCTCTCAACATGTAACTCGTGGCCTTGCTCTGTGCAAGGGCAGAATGAAATAGGATCAATTTTTGCAAAAGTGTTTGAACAGGAAAGCAAGAGAAAGCAAAATGGCAAAATGGCGAATTCTGTTGGTACAAAATGGACGCTCTATGGTTATGCTGACGATTCTGTACTGGCGATGCTGGGCATATGATGCGGTTGGTTTTCGGCCAACATAATATACCGTCTATGCTATGGTAGGGTATTTTCTAGACTAACATAAGCAGAATTGAACAAAGGTTACAAAAGGCCTCAAATGGAGTGTGTCGCAGCAAGAAAATCGAGAATCAAGACAGAACAAAACTCGGCTAAAGGATGACCATGCCAAGAAACCAAGGTCTTATCTGGCTGAATGGGCCAACATTGGATACAATTAAGGATAGAAGAGAACAGAGGATACTGTTCAGAAAAGTCAAGATAAGCCACAGACGTCAGAAAGCTGGTAGAATTAAATCAAATATACGGAAAGACACAGAGTAAAGCCGATTTCACAGTGTCCAGTCACGTGACAAATGCAGGTTGGAAGGGTGAAACTATCACACCCACGCATGGATCCCCGCCATGCCCATACTTCTTGAAAGTTCTCAGAGTACAGAACAGACACAAGGCCAAACTACAAAGCAGTAATTGACACATGACCACTGAGGTGATGATTGATTGTAGCATAATTGGTGGGAAGCTGGGGTGCAGACGAGCTTCTCTGAACCTGGATGTTCTTTCTGCGTGCTGCTAGACGTAGGTGGAAAAGTATGAGAGGGATTGATGCCAACCCAATCATAGTGGACCATGTAATCTAAGGTCCTATAGTGAGTAGAACCAATGGGACGTCGTACTTTCAGTGACGTTCATAGTGGCCATTTTGAAGGGAGGGCTTAGTTGCCCCACCTGACGTTTATTATCCAATCCCCTCTCCCCGTTACCATATACAGAAATGGTACCTCTGTTAAGTTACCTTCCTATAACCAATCACGGTACATGTTAGGTTTTTAAGATTGCCACGTAGGATGACGTTAGTACGTGCGCAGGTTGTACGTCAGCCATGACAAGTTTTTGATATAAATATTGTTTTTTCTAAAAGTAAAGAGAGCGAGAAGATCAAGCGGTTGCGGATGTTCGTTGTACTCCCTGTTTTATGAACTTGTCATTAAAACGGACTCCCTTTGCCAAACTATTGAGTTGTCTTAATTATTGATGCATGAGTATGAATCTGCATCCCCATCTATCTCGAGGGTACTGCTTATCATCTTAAAGGGCTGTTTGGATATCATCCAGTTCAGTGGGATTCACATTTCAGAAATCATGTGGTGAAACACGAGAGCATGTAATCAAATCATTGTGGAAGCATGAGAGAAATACTGACACACTAATGAATGACCCAACAAGGAAGACCACATACTGAGGTCAACATTGTGTAATGGAACCATACGATTTATTGCTCTAAGAAATTTGAAAAATAATAACTTTCAAAAGTGTTTTTTTAGCGCTTGGTCTCCCAAAGCTTTTTCTTCTTTCAACTCATTTAAAATATTGTGTAGATGCAAAAGAAATGTTTGGTGAAGCCAAGCGAGCTACTTATTAATTAGCGCCCTAGGTTGACGAACGTCTGCACGTTAGCTTTGTCTACATGAACAAACAGACATGATTGACACTTGATGAGTGGTGCTTTAATTCAGAAAGTGTGTGTCGATCTAGCTAGGATTACCAGTCAAGAGATAATAATAGTTGAATGAAAGAGAGTGACAAGCTCCACACTAACATATTGGATACATGAAAGGCGTCAACTAAGTGTGAATCTCTAGAGGAGAGAGTTGTTTTGAGTTTAAGTAATAATATAGGGACGTTTTGTACTTCCATAATTAATCATATGAAGGGCAAACTACCCTCAACTGTACACTATCGATTTGTACTAAACTACCAAGGAATGTTGTTATCCAGTGATAAAGTCGCCTAGGAAAATTTCGCCAGGCCGAAGCATTTCCCTAAATTTGCACCCTCAAGAAATTCAATACTTTTAGGGGTGCAAGAAAAAAAGGTCGCCTACCTGGCAACTTTTCCCAGGCGACATTATCACATGGAACTAGAATTTTGTGACATAATTGAGGACCAAGATGCAGACCATGTGCGATATCCCAAATGATGGGGGTGCATCATGGGAAGAAACACAAAATCTCCGGGCCAATCACAACAATTAAGACACATTGTTTAGCATGACCACACACCCCATCTGTCAGTAGACCTCAATTATCAGGTACCCTTCCACAAACACAAACTGTGACATGTCATCACAGTCTGCTCATAGCACACCATCTTATAACTTACCATTCACCTAGCTTAGGCATCGATGAATGCCACTATCACGGTGCACTAGTCATTAACCATGGAATAATGTAGGGATTTAATATATCAACCACCAATATGTATTGCTACAAACCCTAACATCTTATGTACTGTGAGTGCATAACTATCAGACACATCATGTCCCTTACGCATTACATCAAAGCTACTTTGGCACCTGGTGTTTGGGTCCAAGCCAACCAGAATTTCTGGGCATATTTGCTGATCAAAGTGTGTGTTTAATACTTTTTGCCAGCACCTCCTCTCTTGAGTATCTTTTTTTTTGCGTTCCAGCCCTTCCCACCCCTTGTTTTCTGGGCCCAATAACCTGCACTCCAACTGTCTACCAGCCAGCCCACTGCAACCCACATCCCACTTACCCCAGATATCCTATCTTTTGACTGACCGCAGCCACTTTGCTATTGCTGCCACGATAAGCTCTGATATAAAAAGGGACACAGAGCTCTGGCGGCAGTTTTTTGCGTGGGGAAAAACAGTTTGTGTAGTCTGTGTGGACAGCTTTTTCACAGCAAAAAATAAAAAAATGGCGCCACCACAGACATTTGCCCCAAACTGCTAATAGCTACAATGCCTTGTACTGTGGGTCGTAACAGGTGGTAGTGTTCCATGGCTACATCAGCGGCCCTCCCTGCGATTGGGCATTTTAATTTGGAGGGTGGCCCATTAGCACCCATTATGGCTACCAAATGCAACATTATAGCCCCTGGAGGATAACTCAGCGGCAACGTGCTCCGACACGAAGCAACACAGGTTCGATCCCCGGGTCAGTGCTTAGAAACATCTGGGTATTAAGTCTGTTATAGATACGCAACTAAGACATATTCCTGTAACAGCGCCTGGATGCCCCCGGGCTATGTGAGCGCTTTAAAAATGCAAATAAAATTTTAAAAAATATATATTTCTTAACTACAACTATTGAATTTTGGCAGACTAAACAATGGTCCAGCAGAGGGCCCTAACCACTGACAGAATGGGTGCTGTTTTTCTCCCAACATTCCACTTCACTGCTCAGACCCTCCCTTGGCCAACATTTCAACTCAACAAAGCTCACTCCAAGTTCAGGCACCTTCTCCAACTGCTTTGTTTTGAATTCAACCTTTGTCTTTATCGACAGATTATATTGACTTACCAGTCATTGGGCCTCATTACGAGGTAGGCGGTAGCCATGGTGCTATTTCTGGATGGTTTTGCTATTAGCACCATGGCTACCCCCTTACTGCATTCCGGGTCCGGGTTGTCGAAATAGGGACTTACTGGGTCATTCCAACCTTGGAGGACCCGGTAAGTCCCCATTCCGAGAGCCATTCCCCATTCCCATTCGAGCCCCCATAGGGCTCAATGGGAATGGGGATGGAGCTAATAACGGGCCCGCCGATAGCGGGCCCGTTATTAGCTCCCTGGTCCCTTAGCGGCTCCCACTAAGGGCGCCTGCTAAAATCAGGTGCCCATGGCGGGACCCGCTAAGGGACCTCGGAATAGGGCGGTAAGGGTCTACCGGCACCGGTCTCCTTACTGGTGCCCGTTAACGCTTACCGCCCACCTCGTAATGAGGCCCATTGTGTGGCAGGGGTTCTCATCATTTACCCTTACAGTTCGACTCAGGCCCACAGCTGGGGCGCGGGTCGATAACACCTGTTACGGACCTTTGCCCGGGCTTACTATAGCCTGTCAGCATGCTATAATGCTGAAAAAAGAGGTGCTTTTTGCATAATACTTTTCCATAGAACCACAAAGAACATGCTTTCAGGAAGCATATCTCAGCATTGTCCACTTTGTTTTTAGAGACTTTTGGGCATACTGCTGTGGATTAAATATTAGATAGCTCATACCCATGCTATTGTTTTTTCTATAACTTTTTTTATTTGGTTTACAATAACAAGTAATTGGTAAACAACAATCACTACACAGCAGCTATAAAATTGGTTCATCTGAGCCGTCTTCCCATGTTGCCTGCAATGCTACATTCAGGATCCAAAGAAACGCTTGACCACCCTCTCCAACCACCAGAAGAACCTCACGTCCCCAGTGCGGACTATCCCAAGATTACTTCACCCTGTTTGAATTACACTGCATGTCCCCATGCACCTCAAATCTTATGAAATGTAGGTAGACAACCCCAGGACCAATACATTTGCTACTACCTGGCCATACAGGTATCCATGTCCAACACCCACTGGGACACCCTAGGAACTTCCCGCCCCTTCCCTCTCCCCCCCGGCCAATAGCATGGTGGTGTTTTATTTTGCCACAATCAAGGCATTGGAAACAAATAATTTTTCATAGCGAGAGGGCTCCGCTTTGCCGTAAATCCTCAAAAAACATAGTTGTGGACTAGCCAGCACCATGCAGGAGACAACAGCGGACATCCGTCCTGATACAGCAGCCCAAAAGCGCTGGATTTTGGGACACCCCCAAATTGTGTGATAAAACATTCCTTCTTCTGAATAGCACTGTAGGCAGTGAGAGCCCGTTATTCGACCCCATTTACAGAGTAACTCTCCAGTATAGTAAATCCTATACCGGATCTTTATTTGTATAAGCCGATAGCGAGCCGGGATAGCTATTTCCCTTCGGTGTCATCAGGGCCTCCTGCCACTCTTCCGCCTCTAATGGACCAACATCTGTTTACCATCTCTGTCAGAGGTTTGCTAATGGGCGCATCATGTGACTACCAAGAAGCTGGTATAGGGTCGAAATCGCCTTTCCAGTGATGGGATCTGTGTGTGTTTTAGCCTCCACCGGGGACTGTTCCTGGCACTCATAGCTCCCGCAGAACTGTGACCAGAGAGCATGTGGGAAACAGGTATAATAATAGTTGTCTAGCCCTTCCAACTGGAAATTCTGTTGCAATTCCTGAAACCACTGTATCTGGCCTGCTACTAGAACATCACCCATGACTCTAATATTCTTCCCATGCCAGTGAGTCACGAAGCACAATTTCATAAGTTCCAGTAGGTCTCAATTGAGATATCAGGGTCATCCCGGTCACTACACCATCCCATCCAACCATCTTCATAACCCCCCTAAACACATGTACCACTTGTGAAATTTGAGGCATCTCCACCATTTTGATCTTCCCCACGTAATACCTGTAATGGGCCCCTGCCGCCCAGCCCATCCGTTCCACCCGTATGTGGGGACTAGTCAAGTCTCCTCTCAGCCATTCATTCACCACTACCAATTGAGAAGCCCCCTAATACTTCCGGATATCTGGGAACCCTATTCGCACCTTCCATACCGATATGTACAAACAATGTAAAGCAATTCTCAGTTGAGATTCCTTCCATAGCAGTCTTTGCAGTGCACTTTCAATCTTCTGAAATTCCCTCTCTGGGAACTTGACCTGAGTATTTTGGAGCACATACAAGAATCTGGGCAGCAACATAATTTCAAACATCGCTGCCCTCCCCATTAATGATATCGGCAGCCTTGACCAGAAATTTCACAGGTGTTCGACAGACCTGTGTGCCCAAAAACCGGAAGAAGCCTATTGTCACCCGAAAGGGACAGTCATCAGGAATCGCCAGTTGACCCAACCATACTGGTAATAAAATGGACCTATTCCAATTAACCCGTAAATCCCTGTACCATCTGTATATCTGTAAGATCCCCATTACTCTGGTCAATGAGTGCTGGGGATCCCCCACATACAAAAGCAGATGGGCGGCATATAATGGCACCCGCTCTTCCTGTCACCACAGAGCCCCACTGCCAAAAGCTACATGGCCATTATAAACAGTGCTGGAGAGAGAGGGTAGCCCTGTCATGTTCCCTTTGTCAATGTCAATGGTTTAGACATCCTGCCATTAACCCAAACCCTGCCTTAGGTTCTGTGTATAACAGCTTGACCTACTGCAAGAATTGCGGCCCAAATCCCATTCTCTCCATCACTCCCGAGACAACCTCCCAGTAAACAGAGTCATAAGCCTTTTCGAAGTCAATTGCTACAATAGCAATGGGTCAGAGATGTTGTCTATTCTATCCAGAGCCACATGCAGTCTCTGAATATTCATGTGGGTTGCTCTATACAGTAGGAACTCATTTTGATTTCAATTCATTAAATTTGGTAAGAAATTGTCCAATCTCGTGGCCAACACCTTGGCCAAGACCTTTGATTCCATATCAAGGATATAGGGTGAAACAAAGCGCAATCATATGGGGGGCTTAGCCTTCTTAGGCATGACTATTACCTTTGCTTGCCAGAGGTCCGCAGGTAATTTCCCTGCCTCCTTACTCACTTGAAACATTGCCAACCTCCTCACTGAGCCCTTCCCTAGTTCAGCTGAGAATCCGTTGGGGCCATGTGCCTTACCCGACTGAAGTGATGACATTGCCTCCATTATTTCTTCCTGCCCTGTGGCTTTGGGGTTCGGTCTGGACCTTTATTCATAACATCGTGTTCATCAGTCGCCACCCACCAACCAATGGTCTACCTTGTGCTGTACGAATAACCCCTGAAGCTTGCATAGTAATTCCATTTGTAGTGGTGGTTGGGCATACACAAAGAGCAGTCCCAGGCTCAACCCCCCCCCAAGGGAGACAATGACCAGTATGCACCTCCCACCGCCCGTGTCTCGGGTCACCGAAGACACAGTGAATTGCACCTATTTCCGAACCAGTATCATCACCCCTCTGGAGCCTCTCGAGAGGCCTGCATGCATATTAAGTTTATAATTGGATCTCCCCAAAAAATTGTTCTCTGTGCCTATCAAATTTGTTTCTTGGAGGAATGCGAAGGTGGGTTTATGTCTATTTAAAGTTTGTAATACCGTTCCTCGTTTTATCTTGTCACATTAACCATTGACATTCCAAGACATGCATTCCATCTTAAAATTCGAGATTACAGACATTCAACCTATGAAGTAAAAATGAGTAAGCGACTCCGCTCCAGACCAATGAGCCCAAACCACAAAATAATAACAACACGCCATCCTCGCCGTTGTAGAAACCATTTCTGTTTGTGAAAAACAGAGCAAAACTAACCCAACAACTGTGTGTATCTGTCACCCAACATTAAAAATTCACTCTTAAATCTAAAGTCGGGGTTTGCTACTACAGTTCTAATCATGTCGACCGTGCCTACTGTCCCATGCCGCCCGTTCCCATCTTCCTCAATGTGCCATAACCCCAGCTCCAATTCCTAATCCTGCCACAATGCCAGCCTTACTACCCTTCGGCCAAAGGTCACAGAAGAGAGCCCACACTCTAATAATTCTCCTGCTGCAAGCAGCACCCTCCGTGTCAGCAATAGTAAACCACAGTCACCAAGCCGGCCCCCTCATGAATCTCCAGAGCACTGTGCACTTTCCGGTCAGATGGTGTCCTGTGTGGCAATTACACCATGACATCCAACCACCTCTTTTAGGGTCAGTGTTCCGTCCAGCTGTACAAGAACTTTGCCGGTCCTCTCCTTTCTCGGAATCTGGGCTATTGTCCGTGGTCATTGTTCCTGTTGGGCACGAATGCCATGTCCCTCCGCCTGCCATTGTTCATATGTTGGCCATCCAAGGTGTCTATCCAGTCCCATACCACTTCCGGGCTAGTGATAAAGAAGGATCTTTTATCCGTTAGGACCTTGAGCTTGGCCGAGTAGAACATTGTGTATCTTACATTCATATCCTCAATTTTCTCTTCGCAGCTTCATAGGATTTTTGCTGTCTTTGCATCTCTTGAGAGAAGTCAGGAAATATCAGGAGTATGGTGTCATCGATCGCATTTACCCCTCTTCTCCTAGCATCCTGGAGTTTTGTATCCAGGTCCCGTAAATTAAACTGTTTTGCGATTACTGCACAGGGAAGAGCCCTCACTGGTGGTGCCCTGCCCGGGATCTGGTGCGCCCTCTCGATCGTGAACCATCTTGACATGCCTTTAACCCCCATTTTATCAGTCATGAGTTTTTCCGGATAGAGTTCCATGTTGCACCCCTCTTTTCCGTTTGAGATGCCCAGAATACGTGTATGTTGCATCTCCTGGAGCGGCACTCTGCATCTTCCGCTCTTGCTCACGGGACCTTTGTTGCCCCTGCCAGCACAATCACATGGTTTTGAAGGGTCGCGACAGCCTCTTCAGTATTGCTACATCCATGCTATAGTTAATGTGAGTCTTGTGAAGTAGTGGTAGAGCATGAATTAAGTTTTTCTTTGTAGTTTTATGCACTTTGTTTACATTGGGGGAAACACTAAACTTGGCTCTATTTAAATACCCTTTTCTCAAATATATGTAAATAAAGATAGATATACACACACACACGCATACAGTCCGCATAAATTGGAAATAGTGACTACACTCGTAGTACATTGTAGCAATGTATGAAAACTATGGACCTTGAGGCAGGAAACAGGCTATATTTTTATTTTATTTTTATTTTATATAGTTCATTGTAAACTTTTAAAACATTAAACATAATAAAAAAAAGAAAAACATTTTCATGCATTCATAAACTTCCCAAGGCTATTCAACAGCGTCCAATCGGTCTTTTAGTTTCCAACTAAATTAGTCTTTTATATCATTGAGTTTACCAAATTATCCTTGTTTAATAGGATTTTGTGAACTTAACTATGTTATACTCAATGATGTTCTGCCATAATGCCTTCCAGTTTTTCTAGATAAAATGTTAAAGCAAAAATTAGTTTCAAATCAGTTCCATTTGAGATTACATTCCACCAATCTTCGCCATCTAAATGCAGCCTCTTTAAAATTTCATGTGCCAAGTAAGTGGTTCTTAGCTCTCTTAGTTTTTTGCAATATAACACCAGATGTTTTAGCGTTTCTTTTTCTGTTTTACAAAATCTACATTCTTCGTCTAAAACTTTATCTTTACTTCTTATGTTCATGACTGTTTTTGTTTGGAACGATTCATACGAAATTTCAAGAAGGTATTTCTTTTTTTATTGCATGGAAAGTTTTGAAGATATTTTGGGAGGGTGTTCACTGCTCGTGCTTCAAAGGCGACTTGGGCCATACATCTGTGAAGTGATCTTTGTTCTTAATTTTCACACCAACCCTGGTTCCATAATTTCTTTTTTACCTCATTTGGATTTTGGATCAATAGTAATTGGTAAGCTTGTAGTTGATTTAATGTGTTCGTACAGGTTTGTTTCCACATACTCAAAATTGACTCCTCGGGATGATTTGCATCGCTGCGCAAGATTCGATATTGTGGAAGGTTGTTAGCTCCAAGTAATTTCCTATACACTGTCAGCATGTTCCACATCACCTTTGCATTGATTGAGGTTAATCCGAGCTTGTGTCTAATACAAGCAATTGGGGTCCCTCTGGGCAGTGATAGAACTTTGCTCCAGAATGTGTTTTCACACCAGGACCATATCCCTGTCGGGCAGCCTAACATTGCCTCACCACCGAAAATCAATGCTGGGATAACTTTTGCTTTTTAGAATTCGATTGTTGGTTTCACAATAAATTTCCAGTGCTTCTTATTTATTACGACCCCCTGGGCTGCCAAGGCTTTGGACTTCCGTCAAATGTTCTGAACCATATTGTCATCATTGATACATGAGTTTATCATCACTCCCAAGTACTGGGTTTCCATTGTGAGCCGGATAGGTTTTTTTTTCAATTTTCCAACTGAATTTTCTCCCCTTTCTTGATCCCACTAGGTTTTGAAGTACCAATATCTCGGTTTTCATTGGATTAATCACAAGACCATTTGCATCTGTATACTCTTTTAGTGCCATCAATTTTCTCTGCAAACCGATCGGAGTTACATCAATTAACACAATATCATCAGCATATATTATGTGTCCAAGTCT
Organism: Ambystoma mexicanum; assembly: GCF_040938575.1. Taxonomy (NCBI): domain Eukaryota; kingdom Metazoa; phylum Chordata; class Amphibia; order Caudata; family Ambystomatidae; genus Ambystoma; species Ambystoma mexicanum. The sequence goes on along the minus strand of NC_090922.1, from coordinate 582,772,623 downwards.
ATGTCCATTTATTTTGGGAGGGAATGATCTTGTTGTTTTCAAAGCTCTTTCTATGTCTGAGATAAATGCACTGAATAGAGCTGCTCCAAGCGGACAGCCCTGTTTCACTCCTCTTGTTGTTTTAATGGCTGATGAAAGGATTCCGTGCAGGTCTAGTCTGACTCTTATCGTAGTGCCAGAGTAAAGTTATTTAATTGCGGCAAGTAAGCTACCTGGACATCCCCATTTACTAAATTTTGTCCATAGAAGCTCACGGTTGATGCTGTCGAACGCGTGAGCTAAATCTATGAAGGTTAAATATATTTTAGATTTTTTCCTTATGGCCTCCATTTTTAGTAAATTAATTAATAATAGAGTTAGTCTGCATCCGACACCCTTCATAAAACCAGTTTGTCGATCATCTGCAATTCCTGCCACTTTTATCCACTCTGTCAGTTGTAATAATAGTTGGGTTGCAAAGATTTTCCCCACTACTAAAAGGGCAATCGTCCTGTAATATTTTGGTCGGTTCTTAGTCCTTTTTTGAACACAGGCACGATTATTGCACATTTCCAGGAGTCCGGAATTCTTTTTTCATTGATGATATTTTTGAACAAGATGTAACAAAATTCAAACCACACATCTGGATGCAGCTTTATTATCTGGTTTGTGAGGCCATCTGGTCCGGGGGCTCTGGACGAGCACAACCTTTTGATGTTTTCAAAGATATCTATCTTACAAATGGTGATGTCCCAGGTTGAAGGTGAATTTCTTTCACGATATTCGCTGTCAGTGCTTTTGGTAAAAAGGTTTACAAAATGTTCTATCCATTTTGTTTCTGTCACCATGTTGTTTTGAATAGCTTGTTGTGGAAAAGCCACGTTGTTAATCACTTCCCAAAACAAGCGGGCATTTTAAGATGACAAGATTTGTAAAAAATGTTCAGCGTCGTTCGGGACTATAATACTTTTGTGCAAGCGCAGCCAGTTTTGTAGGTTCTTTGAGCTTTGCTTTTTTGTTTCAAATAATCTATGGCCGTATTTTTCTGCAAGGTCCTGATAGTTTTTCGTAGTTCACGTTTCTTTTTCGACTACGTCTCTGTCGTACACATGCTTCTTCTTAAAGTTTTCTTACTTGCCTTCTTTTGATGTTGAAGTATAGGCTTGTAATAAAGCAGGATATTCTATTTGATCTAATATTTCTTTTAAATTTTCACCAGACAACCGTTTTGCCATTGTCATAATCTGTTGCTCTTCCAGTTTTAGATGATTTCTCCCCGGGGTAATGGAGATATCATAATTCCATCTCAACTCATTATTCATATTCAATCCTTGCAGAGTAATTTTAATCAGATCATGGTCACTGTATTGCATGTCAATTACGTTTAACTCCGTAATGTTTCTCAACAGGTTTTCCGGAGCATAGAAGTAATCAAGGATCATTTTAGATTTCTCATTTTTCCAGGTCGGTTTTGGAGAAATAGCCCCTGTAAGGTTTCCATTTAGCATTGTCATTCCTCAGGCTTCCATCTCTTCTTCCCATGTAGCTAGCAGATGATTTTTCATTGAATCTGGTTTTATGCATGATAAGACCATGGCATTTTGTACTTTTAAACATTCCATGTTGAGATCGCCACAGAGTATAATTTTGGCCTTCTTCTCACTAATCAATATTGAATCTATTAGATCTCTTATTGTATCCAAGTATAGCCAATCGTCAGAGGCGTTGTGCTGCCAGTATAGATTGATAACATCTAGTTTAACATTATCTTACACTTTCTCTTTCTTAATTTCGATATTCACATATTGGATATATGGAGTCAGGTTTACTGAGTTTATAATTCTCAGCCCATATTTTAATTTTACTAAAGTCAATAGACCTGCCATTGGTCTTCCCTTCGCCTGCTTAATGGCCGGGTTCCACTATGGGTTGAGTAAGATAAGAAGCCAAGTTTCTTGCAGGCAAATAATATGTAAAGTTTCTATACCTCCAAGACTGTTGTTAAACAGATGGGTGAAGCCTCTTGTATTCCAAGTACCCATCAGTAAGGCCTGCAGCAATACCCTTTTGAACTGGCATTATTTGTTATGTTGAGAGTTTAGTAAAGAGGACACCCAACTCCAACTTTTCCCATTGTCGTCTTTACCCTGTCTGTTGTTGCTGGTACTTTGCATCTGGTCATTCTTTTCTTTGCAGGCAAACATAATTTTAATCTGTTTTTTTTGTTCTGTCCTGGCCTCATCACAAGAGTGCAAATCATGATCTTCATCTGTGCCCTTCGTCGCTCTTGCAAATTGTACTTTTTGATTCAGAGTTGCTTTCTTTTGCAAGTTGATCTCCGCAGTTCTTTTGGATAGTTGGTTTGGTGGCGTCTTTATTTTTGCATGAGGTGACAACCCATGGTTCAGTTATTCCGAATCTCAAAGCGTGGACTTCAGAAATGTTTTCGACAATGATGGCTCTAATAGCTCTTGAATAAATATGCAACAGCACACGATCAGTTATTGCATCTTGTATAAATTCCACTGTTTTTATGTTGTTCGTTGTTATAGAACGCAGTTGTGGAATGTGGTTCAAGAGTCGCAGGACATTATACCTATTTAAGATTAGCCCATCTTTGGATTGAAAATTCCTTTCTAATAGTAGACAGAAATTTGAGGTTACGTCCTGCTGTTTCTTTGTCGACTGATTCTGTCTATCAAAGGGCACTGGCTTATCTTATCTCCAATCTTCTTTGGATTCATCTTTCCTTACAATATCTCTTCCTTTATTGTTAGGGGGCCGTTTACCACTCACTGCATCACCATTTTTTAACACTCTGCTAACAGATTTTGAATCTAATAGTTTGGCCTGCAGGTGGTCGAAACCTTCAGAAGATTCAAGGCTAGATGATACCCATCTTTCATCAAGCATCAAGCACTTTTTTTGAATTGTTGATTTTTCTTCTGGTTCTTGAATTTGGATACTCAGTTTTTTTTCTTTCTCAGGTGTAACCACCATAGTGAAAGTTCTTGACTGAGTCATTTTTTCAGTTTGTGTTGTCCTCGGTTCACTGCTACTGTGCCAATCTAACATCAGGTTTTGCTCAGCATATTCTTCTTCATCCTGTGTTAAATCCCCACTGTTAGACTCATATGTAGACAAGTTTGCCCGATCTTCTATGATTTGATCGTCATCAACTTCCTCAATTTCAGAGATGATCACTTGTTTATTTCTGTTTTCCTATGGATTCGCTGATTTTTCAGTCACCACTGGAGTTTTTAACACCCTGGGACTTAATCACAAATTACTTGGGGCTGTTTGAATCATTACATTTAATGATTTGATGTTTCGTAAAAATTTACAGGAATTTTTAGAATTTTCTTTCTTCCTATTTGGCATGTTTTTCGTTTTCTTTGTTTGTTTGGTAGTCAGTTTGTCATTTCTGCCACCTTTGATCATTATTTCTCTTTTAGTTTTGTCAAACGTATCCTTTTTTTCAAGTGTTGTCACTGGATAGGTTTCAACATGGGGTGACGTAGTTCCTGTGACATCATCAGCATTTGCTGAGGTCGATGGTCAGCTAAGTTCTGCCTCTTCGTCGATATATATCAGTTAATTGAATCTCATTTCTGGATGGTTTTGCGGTAGACACAACATCTAACTGTTTCTCATTAGCACTCTCAGCAGAATCCGATAGATCAATAATGGTCTCTATTGATGACTCAATTGCAATTTCAGAGTGCATTTGTTGTTTACCTGTATTAGCGATTACTGGACTAGTAACTGTCGCTCCTTTTGCAGTTTGCTCATTAGTGAACACGTTCTCAACTCTTGATCCATCAGGTGGTACAACATCTCCCTCATTTCAATGTGGCTGGTTTACTTCATTGAGCAGTTGCTTTTTTTTTAAAGAATAATTAGTGCCTCTCGTGCCACTTCAGCCAGATGTTCTTTATCTTCAGCACTATTTTTTTATTGATCCTTTACTTGTGCAACAAAGGCTTCGTTGTTCATTTGATTATTCAATGCGTGAATTTTCACCTCCTGTTGTAAAAGCTCCATGTTTATTAATTTGGAATTGATTAGTGCCATCAAGGTAATTTGATCTTTGAAGCTCTCGTTTAAATGTTCATAGAGCTTTATCAGTGGTGCAACAGTTATTGTTAGTGCTGAAATTATGTTTGGTCTAAGCTGGTTGATCGCTTGTTCTACTAATTCGAAACAATCTGTTTGGGGATCAACCGCACATTGTAAACTGCCTTGTTTTCTCATATTATTTTGCCGTCTCTCTTTAGGAAATTCTCTTTCAGCTATGGATGAATCTGAATCTGTGGAACTGTCTTCACTTGTCTCAGTGGAGTCAGATATGAGACCCCTCCTAGCGATGTTCTCACTTTTTCTATTTTTCTTTGCTTTTAAGTGTGTCGTGTTTTGTTTTTTTTGTACAGAAGTACTTTGTCTCTTTCTGTTCTGTGAGCAGACTACAGTACTTGGGCTAGTACTGGATGCAATCCTTCTACGTTTATTTGGGCGGTAAACATTTAAAGGTACTCTTTGCTCCCCAGAGCGCCTTTCAATCTGTTTATAACTTGTAGCGTTTCTTGCTTCTTTAGGCTCAAATAGGGAGCTTGTCATTTTATAGTTGTTTGCTGTTTTCTTATTCTGCAACGAAGGGACGATCAACTTTGCATTTATTTTTTTAAGATCTTCGATTAGCTTATCCCCAAGAAACAGCAAATTTCGCCTTTCGTTGTGGGGGTCCTTTTGTTCTTGCAGACCCACACTTGATGGATCACTTGATAAATCGTTAGCTGCCAGAAAGACTTCTTCATCTAGTTTCTGGATTGTATTTTCATGACATACTGTAGATATTTTCGGGCTAACATGGGAAATTGAGTCAATCTCAGCACATGCCTCAGCCTCTAGGCAAAGTTGATGATTTTTGGATGATTTTTGCTGGTCGTTCAGGATCAAGTCCTTTCCTGCACCCTTCTCTTTTTTGTCCATTTTATGTGATCTGTTAATCAGTTGCAGCACACGCCACGCAAGTACCCTGAGAGAAGGGGGAGGTGCAGTTAAAGAGGCTGTTATTTGTGCTTTCCTAAACGGTTCCCCCACTATATGATAAGAATCTGATTTTAAAACATTTTTACAGCCCTCTGTCTGTTTAGTGAAGTCCCAGACGGGTCTTGAAGAGATAGTGAAGGGCACACATGTACTTTCAAAAAATGCAGTCCGCGTACCAACCTCGCTTCCCTCCAGGAGACAGACTGCGAAACACTCGACCGCAGCGTCCCCTCCCGCAAACAGCAAACGGCCGCAGCAGGAACAGCAAGAGCGATGGCGCATCCCTGCGACTTGACTGCGGTAGGTACTCGGGGGGTCAGAGCGGCTGGGCACAAGGTGCTGGAGTCAGAAAAGTCAGAGGCCGCTGAAGGCACAAAGAGTGTGGAGAAAAGTATGGAGGGGGTGGGGGGAACGAGATCAGAGGATAAGGGTAAAGGCAAAGGTAGGGGGAGAGGGTGTTGACCAAAGTTGCTTGCCATATGCAGATCACGTACCGTAAAATCCTTTACAGCTTTTGTATTAACATGTCATCCCCCCGCCCCCACGTGAGCCGACTGAAACCGCTTTAATCCCGCTCGCATCAGGGGAGTCAATGACTGTAGCAGGAGTGTATGGGCTATGAGCGGGTCCATTTTCACCGCTCTCACCACCCACACCGAACACAAGGAACACTCCCAGACACTCCGCAACGCTCCACATGAGTAGGGGGATTTGAACTGTTCACTCCTCCTCCTGTCCAATGGAAATAGTAGAGGTACTCCACACCACAGCAATCCACAAGAGTACCGAACACAAGGAACACTCCCAGACACTCTGCGATGCTCTGCGCGAGTAGGGGGATTTTAACTGTTCCCTCCTCCTCCTTTCCAATGGAAATAGTAGAGGTACTCCAAACCAAAGCAATCCACAAGAGTACTGAACACAAGAAACACTCCCAGACACTCTACGACGCTCCGCGTGAGTAGGGGGATTTCAACTGTTCACTCCTCCTTTCCAATGGAAATAGTAGAGGTACTCCACACCACAGCAATCCACAAGAGTACCAAACACAAGGAACACTCCCAAACACTCCGCCTAGGCTATATAGCTCAAACTCACATACTGAGGGCTACATGTTTCCTCCTGAGGGGTCCAAAGATGTCTACCGTGTACTATAAAAGTGAAGTCTATATTCCATTCAAGAAGCCCCTCATTGTATCTACATGGGGTTACCATTCAGTCGCAATGGACAGAGCAGGTTTAGGACTTTAGCTAAATGGAACATACCTGGGAAAGAATCTAGTGGCATGTTTGGGAAGGTATGGTGGCCGCTGCACACCAAGATTGCATCAAAGATCTCTGACTTCTTTATCCCCTCGGTCTCTGTGATGACTTCCCATTGTCCTGTAGTGGCGAAGTCTGGGCGTTGTTTACAGCTGCACACATTGGTCTGCATAGAAGAAAAAATGTTCAAAGTGAGCATCTTCTGACGTCATGTAGGATAACTTTCTTCTAATTTACCAGTAGGAAAAATACATTGCCATGTTAGGATCAAAAATAACCATGAATAGCTAGCAAAGTACATCTGAGCTTTAACAAATGGCTTAAAACCTGGCTTTTCATTGAGTAACTGTGTTTGCAAAACCCGACAGGCAGTCTGAGGTGCACAGCTCCAGGAGGGAGTTTGTGGCAGTCAAATGCTCCACAAAACGAAAATATGCCACAGCGGCGAAAGAAAGAGGTGGACCAGCGAAAGATAGATAAAAACAAATGAGACAAAAGAGAGAAATACAAAACTACATGATTTCCGTGTTAAAAGGATTCGATCTGTAATCCTCCAGGACTTGAATCGCCTGTTTGCAATACCTCTCTGTTGTGTTTTCAGCGTTAGAGACCATTTTGGAGACCAAGGCTACTTCAGGTCGATCCTCCATCTTTGTTCTGACAAATGCACACTGGATGCCTATTGGAGATGGCCCTTGTGCAGACTTCTACTGTCTAGGAGCTGCAGCAATCGTCTCTCTCAGAATGCAAACAGCTCTTACCCACTGTGCCTTTCAGTTAAAGTCATTTCTTCATACATCCTGTGCACTGCTGGTCACCTCAAAAGGGAAGCACTATTCATGGGACCACTGTGGCTCTAATTAACATTAAACATATGGGCATCTTTGAAAGGGGCTTTCACTGAGCTATAAAAGACCCAGTGACAGTACCCTTCCTCAGATTCAGCACTTTGGGTAGGGTGCGGGAGGGGGGAGGCAGAGGGTGAGCCCATTTATCTTCTCCGGTCCTAGCTATCACAGGAGGTGGTACCCGGCCCATGTGACCACCCAAACAACTCCCCCCCCCCCAGGCGAGGAACTTTATCATTTACCTCCTCCATTTCCTCAGAGCCCCCTGAAGGGGTGTTAATGGGGAACCGACGGTATAAATCTGCGTTGGCTTGTAACCAGCCTTCTCTGTGGGAGCTGTTTGTGGTTGTAGGGAAAGAAACTATCCCATTAGGTGGGGGTAGTCATCCAGGCCATAGATCCATGGTCAATGATCCGTTTCAATGTACGTTCTGTCGGATAACATTTCAGTGCTTCAATGGCCAGTTTGATTGCAAAGCATTCCAGCTCTATATGGCATAAGCTTGTAACCAAGGTAATCACTTTCTGCTGATGTATAACATCAGCGGTTGAACCCCATGATGTTCTTGTGAAAGAACAGCCCTGAACCTCACCTGAGAAGCATCGTTCAGTAAAATTAATGCTTTTTAAAAAACGATCATGATTAGGTGAGACGGAAGACAGAGTGTCTTTTAATCTGCTAAAAGTCTCTCCTAGTCTTTCTAGTTCTATTTAACGGAGCTGTAAGGCACTAGTACCGTTAAGGTTTCAAAGCGATCTCAGGCCCACAAAGAATGAAGAGAAGAAGAAGGAGAGCACCAACAGGCATGGTATGTGATTTGATATGTCATTTACAACGCACCTGTGCACAAGTGTTTCGAGGCGCAGCAGGACAAGGGAGGACAACGCTACGATCTTACTAGGCCTTGTGTAATTCAGATTGTGCAAGTGCGAAGACATAAAGCGCAGGGGAAGGGAGGCGAGGGAAGTGCCAGGGAGAGAGAAGGGGGAATTGCAATCAGGGCAGCATTGCTCTGAGTAAAGTGCAGCTATGGCAGTGCAGCTCTAGGTCAGCGCAAGGAGGAAGGGGACTGTGGGTAACAGTAAAAGCCCCTAAGTGCATGGTAGGCTCTGAGGCAGTGCAGGGGAGACTGATCATGGACGAACCTGGTACCGAGTGGACTCTGAGGGTAGCCAAGCAACCAGTCGACGCAGGAGACAGGTATGTCAGCAGGGGACAGAGACAGAGAAAGCAGAGGAGAAAAGGAAGGTCTTGAGTTGCTTCTGGAACTTCAGGTGGTCTGGCTTTTGTTTGAGAGGGGCAGGGATGCCATTCCAGAGGGAGGCACCTGCAGAGGATAGAGATCTATTCCCGCTCTCTGCCTGGACAAGCTTCTGACCCTCAGAGAATTTGAGGTAGCTGAACGAAGGGCTCAAGAAGGAAGATATTTTGGAAGAAAACATTGGATGAAGTGGGGACCCCGGCCCCAGAAAGTCTTGTGGATGATCCAGAGGGTCTTGAACTTGATCCTTGCAGCCACCGGGAGCCAGTGGAGAGATTCCAGGGCTAGAGAGATACAGTCACTGGGTTTGAGGCCAAGGACAAGTTTGTAGTCCCGTTCTGGATTAGTTGCAGAGGGTGGAGAATAGGGGGAACAACTTATATGGGGAGGAAGCCCGGTATACCGTTGACTATAGAGAGTTAACAACGTATACTCTATCTAGGTCCGGGAGGACAGTAATCCATTATTTACAAAGGAGACAGAGCTAGTTAATATAGATGCCACATGTACACAGAACTCATAATATTGGAGTATCTCAACAAGGACCCGTCGTAATTAAAAATGATTAATATCAGATTTAATGAATCACAGATTTTTAAAAACAAATTAAATCATACGGTCCACAATATGTACATACATTTTGAAAATCTACACCACAAACAAAGGACATGGACAACAGTTACGTGACAAGCTTTCAATAGCTAGTTGCCAGTGTGTCAAGAGTAAACACACCGAACACCAAGCGGTACGTTTTATATACAGTTTTACGCACCCAAAGTTAATTAGGGTTAAATGTGTCAGCAAATTGGTCACTCTGGTAACAATCCAGAGTGTTGGCTCGACATGTTTCAGTTCCTAAACTAGGTATGGAACATTCATCAGGAGAAACATAAATGACAACGTAACCAAATAATTCTAATCAACAGACAAATATTAATATCAGAATATTTCTTGGCATCTGTGGGGTAAAAAACAAACAAACAAGGCAAGAGATGAGCTAACAAATAGCAAATGGAGTTGCCGGTTCTGACTATGAACAAAGGTATCACAAATAGAGGGGATAAATACCTCTAGTGATGCCTGTGGGTGCTCTCTACTGAGTGGTAGTAGGAAGTAGGAGTCCGGAATCCGGTCCAACCTAGGATAAACAAATATAGATATCCATAAGAGCGCCATGGGTAGCTCTCAAAAAGCCGGAGATGCGCCAAAACAAAGCGACTATCTGAGCCGAAGAACGGCAGAGGTGCCTTCCCTAGATAATTAGAGATAGAAATGGTGAAAGAGACCTAATGGTAAAAAACCTCTAAATAATCATATGGTCGCCATATGGGCAGAAAGTGCGGAGGGGAAGCCAAGTCCGCTCAAGGAAGAGGGGACAAGATGGCAAGAAGAAGTGTCACCCCAAAAAAAAGTAGTAATACTCGTCCTGTGTCACACAGTCTAAGCGCCGAAGCAACAAGGCCCCTATCGTAACGCTGTGCCTCCGTTCCGAGATACCCAAGTACGAGTGTAAATCAAAACCCAAGAGGGAGTAACAATAGGGATAACTCTGACGAGCCCGCTGTAACCGGCGGAACGTCTGTGAAGAGATCAAGTGAGCCAAAGTGGCCAAGTAGCCATTGAAAAGCCAGGGTGAGAGGTTAGAGCCCTGGGGCAGTCTACATGTGGAGAGAGAGGTGGTGAAGAGAAAGGACCCAAGTTAGAACTGGGAGGGTTGTTCCCAGAGGAAGGAGGTCAACCAATTCAGGGTCTGATCCGTGATGCCCAGGTTCTCACTGAGATGTTTGTTCAGGTTGTCATGATTGACTGTGTCAAAGGCATAAGAAAGGTGAAGGAGGATGAGGACAGAAGGAAGGCTAGAGGCAAGATTAGTGAGCAGATCTTCACGGGTGTTCCGGAGAGCGGTTTCCATGCCTCTGGCTGCTCTGAAGCCAGACTGATGGTCATGGAAATAACCAATGGATTCAGTGTGTAGAGTAAGCTGGGAGATGGCCAGCTTTTCCAAGAGTTTGCCCAGGAAAGGAGTGCTAGAGATTGGGCAATATTTTTCCTGACAGGTGGGCTCGAGGGGGTACACACAGGAATGCTTGAGGAGAGAGGGGAAGGATCCAGTGACAAAAAAATGATTGCAGAAATTGGCCAAGGCTGGAGCGAGGGTGTCAATGTGGTTGTTGATGGTTCTGGAGGACCAGGGAGGCACCTGTTTGGACAACACTTTCATAGATCGGACTTGTCTGGAAACATCGTCAGGTGTTGCTGGAGAGAAAGAGGAGAAAGGAGGAGAGGGAATGCCGCCAATAGCTGGACAGAGAGAGGTAGAGGGAGAGATAGAGGCAGAGGAGAGCGAGGACAGAATGTCCTGAGCTTTAGTGGTGAAGTGAGAAGCCAGAGCCGTGAAGAGGGACTGGGAGGGAACAGGAGAGGAGGAGTCTACAGAAGGGTTGGCCAGCTCCTTGCAGATTTTAAAGATTTTGGCCGTGTTGTTAAAGGCCCCAGAGATGCGGGCATGGATGTAGACTCTCTTCTTGGACAGGACAGAGAGTCTGTATTGCCTTTGAAGCCGGCGGCAGGCCACTTTGTCAGAGAATGTGCCCGAAAGCCTGCACTTCCTCTCAGCCACCCTGCACTTTCATTTTTGGGCGGCGAGGTCGGAGTCAAACCAAGAGTTGCACTTGGAGGTAGGCTTCAGACTGATTCTCATGACAGGGGCAAGGACGTCCAGAGTGTTGGAGATGGAAAGATGAAGGTTAGAGAGGGCTGTGTCAAAGTGTGAGTCAGCTGCACATACAGGTGGAGGAGAGAAAGTAGCGGCAAAGGCATATACTGACACACGCTTCATGGGACGAATGAATGAGAAGGTAGGTGGCAGTGCTGGGTTAGGTTTAGCCTGAGGGACAGAGTGTTTCAGGTATGAGGAGAGCAGAAAGTGGTCAATCCAAAAAAGAGGTGTGGTGAGAGGGTTAGAGAGGGGGATGTCTGAAGAGATGAGAACATCCAGGGTTTGAGCAAAAGTGATCCACAATGCACACCTAATTTGGAGTGTGAAATGTATGTAAAACAGAATTAGTTATCTTAGTCAATAACTGAAAACACTTAGGGTGCAGGGGACAATAAACAGTCCTGGCACATGGACCGTAAAAGTAAGCAATGCAAAACAAAAGTTCCCAAGATGTGGGAACTCCCGTCCCCTGCACACTCTCCACACTCTCAATGGCCAGAACTCAGCCAAACTATTATAACAAGAAGTCATGGATATGTATAACAGACAATTTGTAGTGAAGTTGTAAACAGTAAAATATTTGTAATCAAAATAAGTTAGTTTTGAGAAAGAAACAATTCCAACATGTTCCTTTGTTCTTCACAGATGCTACTTTAATGGGAAACCAATGTGTTTTGAGCTGGTGCCCTCTTCATCAGGGGTTCTAATATGTAATGTTTTACTGTAATTTGACATATAAATAGTGTCAATTTGACAATTTCAAGTCATAATCCATGTATTACATATCGTTACAACTGAGATCAAAAGCACCTTAAGCTTGACAAATCACCTTATAGGTAAAAAGCTCCAGAAATGTTCTGGTCTTGTGTAAATACTACAGACCTGATCTGTTGATCAATAGTACACAGTATTCTAAAAGGTAAAAAGAACAAAGAAAAGACTCATACGATATCTGTACTCCTTGTATGTGTGATTTATACTAATTGTCAAAAAGGGGGGAAATCACTGTGTCTTACCACTATCATGGTGATCTCCAAAGAAACAGGAAAAAGGGGAGGAGGTAGTGCAACTGGGTCGACCCGACCTTGCTGTTGTTAAAGAATATCTGTAAAAAAGGACAATGGTAACTGAATCTTCGGGCAAACCTTCAGGACTAGAGAAAAAAGTAACAAATAGTCCTATCTCTTACCTAAATGCTCTTATGATGATATTAGCTGGTACTCTCGAATATGTCTGGTTATGTCAAAATCAACACCATTCATGGCTACTCCATAAGGGTCATCAGTGGTCTTTCTACAAACACAAAAATGAGCAATTTATTGTGTTCAACATTGGTTAAGCTACTCTAAAACTTAGTGTTAATCTACGCAATCTAGACATACTCACACTTTATTGTGTTTATGTGTTGAGAGAACACTTAGTAGGATAATAACATCTGGGATCCCCGCTGGTGCTCGCCCGCAACTTGTCAGTCACCCCACCTGTGGATTGTGTAAAAATATATTGGTCTATAGTTGGTGAACCCTGAAATCAAAAACATCTGTCTTGTATAGGCTGGATCCTTCGCATTACTCACCTCTAAATCTGGCGGGGACCACTCTTCACGGTGTTGTTGCTATGCTGCCATTCGCCATGTGAAGAAATGGCCGTCACTGTAAACAGAATGTGTGCAAGACATGATGACGTCATCGCGCACGTTACCACGTCATGCCACAAAAAAGATAATATGCGTATATCGGTCCGATTTAGAAATGGCTCTCCTGCAATAAAAAGGACAAACTAGTAGAAACGTGGCATTGAAAAAAGGGGGTTAAAGACAGGAAAGGAAAGGTCAATGTATGATTAAAAAAAAGTCAGTATTTGTAAAAAAAGGGGGGTTTGGATCACTGAGTGATACTGTAGTATGGCAGAGCTAGAGTAATTCAATCAAGAGTCTCCTTCGAATGTGTCATGTGACAATTGGAGTTATCAGAGATGAAATGTTAAGTAATGGCACCACTCGTCGTTCCCAATAAGCCTTTAATAGATTGATCAAGCTTATGATGTTACAATGTCAAAAAAAAACATATATAGACTTAGTGCATATGTCAAGTCTGACGTGTAGACAAACTCGATGTGGATTAGGCTATAGTGTCTAACAGCGTTCTTAGTACATAGAGGGTCTAGTGTATCCCAACTCCATGTCGTAGTTCGTATTATAGATGGGCTGATGTCATGATGCTTTAAATTTAATCAGTAGTCCACCATTGTAGATCATGTGATTTTTAGAGGCAATTTCCTAGGTAGAATTCCTCATTCACCCCCAAGGGACTAATAGAGTCAAATGGTAGCTCGAATAGAGTTCTCTATGTGAAAGTTTCTTCTGTAGATCCCCTCCCCTAGATAAGGGCTGGATAACTTCAAGAAACACACATCTCATCTGTGCTACTGTGTGCCTAGCTTCTTTAAAGTGTCTATAGACGGGTGATCTGATATTGGTTGTCCTAATATTGGACTTTTGTTCAGTCCATCGACCTTTTGCCCGCCTAATAGTCTGTGCCACATAGTATATACCACATGGGCATTTAAGAGCGTAGATGACATTTTTGGTGTTCCAGGTCACGAAATGACATAACCTGATTTTTTTTACTGTATTAGGGTAACAAATGTAGTCTCCTTTGATGATGTTATAGCAAGGCTGTCAATTAAGACACAGGAATGTCCCTGATTTTTGTTTATGTAATATCATTTGTGAAGGTTATTTTACTTGTTCTGCTTTGATTAGTGAATCCCTAAAAAATGTTCCTCCCTTGTAAGCCATCATCGTTGTCTCTGGAAACAATTTGTTAAGAAAGGGATGTAGCTTAATAAAGTTCCAATTCTTGCTGATGGTTTGCGTAACTTGATGACTCTGTGAAGAGTATCTTAATGTGTGGATCATTCTGTAACCCTCCTTTTTGGGTTTAGTTCTCAGGAGTTCTTGTCTGTGGTGACTTTCCACTCATGTGATGGCATTGTCTAAGATATCTGGTGGGTAGCCTCTCATCCTAAATCTGTCAGACATCAGGTCATATTCTTCTTGTAGGGTGTTGGTGTTTGACACTATTCTCTTCATCTTCAGAGATTGACTATACGGGAGACTTTCTTTAAGATGTTTAGGATGAAAGCTGCCGAAGTGCAACATGCTGTTAACATCTGTGGGCTTTCGATAAATCGTAGTGGAAAGTTAATTATTTATCAGAGTCACCACAACGTTTTAGAAATGTAAATGTGGTTCTCCCACTTTAAGTGTAAACTTGGTATGCTCATGACAATGGTTTAAGTACTCAAAAAAGGTTGTAGTTCCATTCTGCTACGTTTCAAGATAGCGAAAACATCATCAATATAACGTTTCCCAAAAATCAGCTTGGGGCTCCAGAGTTCATTGTTAAGGATGTGTGTCATCTCAAAATAGTACATGTAGATGTTTGGATATGTGGGAGCCATCAGTGATCCCATTGAGGTCCCTGAAATCTGTTAAAAGTATTTCCCTTTGTACCTGAAGAAGTTGTTGTAAAGGATGATGTTAATTAATTCAATCGCTAGTACTTTGTAAATGTTCACATCTTCATGGTTTAATAGAAACCATTCTAATGCTTCTATTCCTTCCCATGGCGGATCGAGGTTTATAGACTGGTTACATCCAGCGAAAACATAATCAGTTCTGGTTCAGACAATTGTAGTTCACCTAGAAGCTGCAGAAACTGGGAGGTGTCTTTCAGGTAGCTGGAGGTCAACTGTACCAATGGTTGTAATGCAGTGTCCAGATAAACTGCTAGAGGGTTAAACACACTATTCGTCCTGGCCACAATGGGCCTGAACGGTGGATTAGTGGGGTTTTTGTGGATCTTGGGAAGGGCATACAAGACAGCAGTTATGGGGTGTGCGAGGTGTTATCCACTCTAGGTCCTCTGCCTTTGTAATAGTCGTCTCAATTAGGGTAATTTTGGTTGTTGTGGGATCATGGTCTAGTACGAGGTATGTTCTAGTGTCCTGCAATAGTCCTAAACAGCTATGGTTATAAAATGTGGAATCTATTATTATGAGTGCCCCGCCTTTGTCTGCGGCCTTAATAATGATGGAAAAATCTTCATCAAGTTCCTTTAATAACCATGTTTGGTGTCTACGTAGATTGAGTGTGTAGGGGTTGTGCTTGATCTTTCTCAATTTGAACATATCAATGATGGGGTTGTTCACTTGTGGGTGAAAAGAGGTCTTCGGTTTCATTTTTAGGTAGTCAATCGAGTCAGATAGTTCTTATGTTAATGGTAAAGAGTCAAAAAAGACTTTAAGTTCCATCTTTCTTATAAGCCTGAAGAGGTTGATCTCTTCTACAAAGCTAGAACTGTTCTCTACCGGAATGTATGACAAACCTAGATTAAGGGTGTCTATCTGTTCTTTAGTGAGTGTCTTAGATGATATGTTCACCAGTATAGATTCCCCTATTTGTTCCATACTCTATGCTTTCGTCTTCCCTCTTTTCGTCTTACCTCTTCTAAAAATGGAACCAAGGGTGTGCCTGCATGCGTTGTGCTGGTAGTGGGTTGTGTCAGATTAATTTCCCTATTGTTCCCCGAAGGGACAGCTAGGACAGCACATTTGATTAAACCAGGGATATTGTCTACACATGGCAGGAATTCTACAACTCATCCAGACAAATACCAGTCAGACCACAAAAACCAAGGATTTCTAATAGCAACACAACGAGAGCAGTGAAGTGCATAGCGGTGAGGAGGATAACCAATCCGCTGTCCTAGCACAGCAACAACACCGTGAAGAGTGGTCCACGCCAGATTTAGAAGTGAATAATGGCAAGGTTCCTGCCTATACAAGACCTGATATTTTTGATTTCAGGGTTCACCAACTAAAGACCAACATATTTTTACACAATCCACAAGTCGATTGACTGACGAGGTGCGCAGGAGCTAAGTGCTCTCTTAACACATCTCCACAGTAAGGTGAGAGAGTATGTCTAGATTGCTTAGATTAACACTAAATTTTAGAGTAGCTTAACCAATGTTGAACATGATACATTGCCCATTTTTGTGTTTGTAGAAAGACCCCTGATGACCCTTCTGGAGTAGCCATGGATGGTGATGAATTTGACATAACTAGGCATATTCGAGACTACCAGCTAACATCAACATACCAGCTAACATCAACATAAGAGAATGTAGGTAAGTGATAGGACTATTGGTTCCTTTTTGTCTGTAGTCCTGAAGGCTTGCCCCAAGATTCAGTTAACATTGTCCTTTTTTATAGATATTCTTTAACAACAGCAAGTTGGGGTCGACCGAGTCGCACTACCTCTTCCCTTTCTTTTCTCCTTTCTTTGGAGATCGACATGATATTGGCAAGACAAAGGGATTTCCCACCCCGTTTTGTCTATTAGTATAAATCACACAAACAAAGATTACAGATATCTTATGAGTCTTTTCTTTGTTTTTTTGACCTTTTCGAATACTGGGTTACTATTGATGAACCGATCAGGACTATATCTGTAGGATTGACACAAGACCAGAACATTTCTCGATCTTTTTACCTATAAGGTGATTTATCAAGCTTGCAGTGCTTTTGATCTCAGTTTTAAAGATGTGTAATACATGGATTATGACTTGAAATTGTCAAATTGACACTATTTTTCTGTCAAATTATAGTAAAACTTCACATACTAGAACCCCTGATGAAGAGCACACCAGCTCGAAACGCGTTGGATTTCCTATTAAAGTAGCATCTGTGAAGAACAAAGGAACCTGTTGGAATTGTTTCTTTCTCAAATACTAACTTGTTTTGATTACAAATACTTTACTGTTTACAACTCCACTAAAAACTGTCTGTTACACACAAGCATGACTTCTTGTTATAATAGTTTGGCTGAGTTCTGGCCAATGAGAGTATGTGGGGGACGGGAATTCCCACATCTTGGGAACCTTTGTTTTGCATAACATCCAGGGTGTGACCCGCATTGTGTGTCGGACCAGAGGGTAGAATGGAAAGAGAGAGAGAGAGAGAGAGAGAGTCGCAGAGGTTGCAGAAGATCCCTGAAGGGGGATTAGAAGCATCCAGGTGGATGTTGATGTCTCAGAGGAGGAGAAGTTGAGAGGTAGAGGCAAGAAGAGAAGAGGAGAGCTCAGCCCACTCTGAGAGGAAGAGGGCAACCTGGCCAGGTGGCCTGTGGATGGTGGCCACGGTCAGAGAGAGGCCAGGAGAGATAGAGAGCCTGCAGACCAGGCATTCAAAGGAGGTGTAGGTCTGCGTAGGAATGACAGAAGTAGGGAACCAATCTGGAAATATCAGGGCTACCCCAACTCCAGGTCGGTTGGATCTGGGTAAATAGAGGCTCATGTAGCCATCAGGGAGGAGAGTGTCAAAACTTGTGACAGAGCTGGCCCTGAACCATGTCTCGCTGAGAGATAGTCCATCCAGGTCAAGTTCTTCGAGGAGGTGGCAGATGTCAGAGGAGTGTTTGACAGCAGAGCGAGAGTTAAGAGTAGGGACGTGGAGCAGGTTTCCACATTTGAAAGACTTCCGGGGTGGGGTACAGGCTTGAGGTACACCCAGCGGAGGAGGTGGAAGTTCCCGAGAGTGGGCAGAGGAGGTAGCAGCAGGTGACATAATAGCCAGAGAGGGGGAGGAATGAGCCAGAGAGGTGACAGTGGAAGGAGGTGGCAGAGGTGCCCGAGAGGTGCGAGGAGGAAGAGCAGGAGAAGGAAGGAAGTTGATAAGACTTGTGAGATGCCTATCAAAAAGGAGGAGATTGGGCTGAGGGCTCTTGGCCCAAGTCTGTGCCATTAAAATAGACAGTAATGATGATCTTGGAGGAGTGGAAGGAGACTGAGAGTGCCTCCCACCGAATTCCACCTTTAATGGGAGAGGAAGAGATAGGATAGAGAGCAAAGACCATATGAGAGTTCCATAGGACTGGTGAGGGAATGACAAAGAGGATGTTGGTGCGAGTCTGTCTTCAGGAAGCACTGATGTAGGCATCAGCGATATGGAGGCCTGGGTTGGAGACCAGTATGTCCCTCCTGAACCTCTTCCTAACAGACTTAGTGAGAGGGATAGGATAAAATAGAAGATAGAGTAGCAGTTAGAGAATATGGAAGGGACGGAGAGCACCATAGGAAATGCAAGGAGGAACGTAGGAGGAGTGAGAGAGAGAAAGAAGAGAAGCACAGCCCAGTTCGCCCAGTGCAGGATATGCAAGGAGGGGGGGGTCACACAGAAGGGAGCACTCAGGAAGAGCAGACAGGAGACACACAACAGTACAAATGGATCCGACAGCTAGGTGGGAGAGAGAACATAATGGGACACAGTTCACAGCACAGCAGAAACCACGGATGAAGGGGACATAGAGAGTGGGGGAGAGCCTAGTGACACAGCAGAACACAGTGCCAGCAATAAGCAGCACACCAAAGTTCGACTTTACCATAGAGCACATAAGCAGCACAGAATGGAGATGTACAGATATAAAGGCACACCTAAGTTCTACTTTACCAGAGAGCACAAAAACAACACAGAATGGAGATGCACAGATGAAAGAACACAATTTCAATCGGAGAATAGCAAAAAGGGTTAAACAGGGCTAAACAGTGTGAAAACGCAGTGGGGGAAAGGAGAAACAGAGCTGCATATGAGGGGGTACTGGTGATCATGGGCAGCATCAGAAGACAGCTGGAGTAAGACAAGTACCGCTGCCGTGAGACGGCAACCAGATATGATGTAGGCGGTGGGGGGACTTTGGTCCTACAGGACCAGACAGGGTCAGACAGCTAGGGACCTGGCCCTTAGATGAGGACCTTTAAGGGGCCGACGATCACCTGCCGGCTCTGGTGGGGGTCCGACAAGGTCTAATGACCTGCCAATCAGGGCACAAGTCATGAGTCACAAGGCAGAAGCAGATCAGCTGCTTACTATGGTCTGCACAGGGAGGCCATCTTACAAAGGACTCACCAGCGTAGTAAAAAAGGACACCCAACGGGGGCAGGGGGAGTGCAGGTGAGAGGATGGTGTCACTCCCAGCAGCCTGGAGGAATGAACAAGAGGCATGGGAGGTGAGGTGACGGAACAAAGTTCCCACTAGTCTTCAAACAGGTGGGGTTTCAGTCTCTTTCTAAACCGTTGCAGATCTGAAATGTCCTTAATGTCCCTGGACAGGCGATTCCAGAGCTTACTCTCTGCCACTGTACCGGATCTCCAAAACACCTGGTTTTCTGATACCTGGGAACATGGATTGACAGGCTAAGTGATGATCTCAGTTGTCTGTCCTTACTGTACCAGGCAAAATGTTTCTTCAGATATATCGTGCTGAACCGTGTAGAGTTTTATGGATCAATGTTAAGATCTTAAAAAGAATTGTGGCCTGGATAGGGAGCCAGTGCAACTTCTGATGCAGGGGGGTTATATGGTCCTGTTGGCCAATATTATAAACAATCTGAATAGCAATAATTTGAAGCCTATAAAGGTGGATAATCTGATGTTTGTTAATGCCCAGGCAGAGTATGTTGCAATAGTCCAGTTTGGCACCTATAATGGTCCTACCCATCGAGGTACAGCCGGAGGCAGACAGCAGTGAACAAAGTTGTCTGAGAATCCTAAGGTGAAGGTTGGTAGAACTCACCATCCTACTCATTTGATGATTCATTGACAAAGAGGGGTCAAGATAGACGGCCAAAGACTTTACTTTCGTTGCCACTTCTACCAAACAATTGGACTTTTACATGTCTAAACATGTAGGGAGTTCTTTTAGCAGCAGGTGTAAGGGGGGAAACAAAATTTCAGTTTTGGAATGACCGAATCCTAGTCAATTAGCAGATGCCCATTCCGAGATTTCTAGAGAAGGAGCCAAGTACCCCCACCTCAAGAATCGCTCCCATGCTGCCTATATGCTGGGAACCAGAATGTGAGACACGTGCAGTGCCAGTAAAGATACCAATACCAAGAAGAATCCTGGAAACAAGTTTCCCATTGAGAAAACCATACCTGCATACATGACAATATAATGGTAACTTGAATGAAATTCCGGAAGAAATGTGAAAAGTGAGCGAAAGAGAAGATTGGTGACGTCACACGAAGTAGGACTGATGCACCCAGAAGAGATGAAGAGGCAAGAGAACATAAACAGTCTATAAGGTGTTAAGAAAGTATGAAAGATAAGCAACATTTCTGGATCAAGATGAGAAGATGTTTATGCTACAGAGGTGAAGATATTAAGTAATTTTACACATTTACAGATGCAAAGAAAAGCAAGTAGACAAAGTATTCTTAAGGCTAGCTATATAGTGGATAGATTGCAGCATGTGCCAATATATATATATATATAGGAGTGAGTGAACTATCGACGATTCCACTGCACATTTTAACAGAGCTGGACCAAAAAAAGGAAGGCTTTTCCAGTGTGTCGCAGTTGGAAAGCAATTGAATTACAGAAGAAGGATGTACGGCATAAGAATGTGTAGTGTAAGGCTTATGAGTGTTTGGTATGGCATATAAGTAGCATATTCGCTTTTGGTGGAAAGTCATATGAAATGTACATGCCCTGTGAAAACTCACATTATAGTGATGTCAGTCACCAATGTGAATTTTTATATTTGTAGGAGGCGTATAAGAGCTTTACATTTCGTACATGTACGGAATTTACATATCCTATGTGCCTCATATGCATATGGAAACTCACATCAAAGTCAGCATTGACTTTCATGTGTTTTTCATATGTATAGTAGTGTACATGGGATCGGCGTGATCCGACCGCGGGTGATTTTCCCGCGGCCGGAAAGTTTGCATGAGAAATGTGCGAACCACCAAAGGTTCGCACATTTCCCATGCAAACACACACACACAACACCTAAATACCCATACTCCCCACCCACACCCACAACACACCCACGACATACCCCCCACCCACACCCTCAACACACCCCCCCACACCCTCAACATAAACATACCCTACTTACCTTTTTCTTCACGCTTAGTCCCTGCGGCGCCAGTTCCCTTTCACTACCGTGATCGGGAACTGGCGCTGCAGGGTTAATTTCTTTTTTTTTTTTAAGGGGGCTGCAGGGGTTTCCCCCACAACCCCCACTCACTATACTGTAAAGTATAGTGAGCGGGGTGTTGCGGGGGACACCCCCGCAGCCCACGTTTTTTTTTTCTTTTTTCAGGTGTGCTGTGAGGGTGTCCTCCACAACACCCCGCTCACTGTACCAGTGAGCGGGGTGTTGCGGGGGACACCCCTGCAGTCTTTTTCTTTTTATACTTGCCTATAATGCTACCACCAAAGGTTCAAACTTTTGGTGGTTCGAACCTTTGGTGGTAGCATTTTTAGGACTTTTTGTCCATGCAAACTTTTGGCTGCGGTCCGTTCGCTCAATTCTGTGTACATGTATGAAATTAACATATCTTACACGTATGACATGCCCAGTTCGTATAAAAGACACACATTAATTCTGTGCATGTTTTATATGTCTCCTAATCATATGAAAATGGTATCCAGTCAAAATATCTGAAACAAAACAGAGTGGTAAATTTCAGAGTGGACATAAACACTGAAAAACACTGCAACCATTAATTAAATAAATAACAGCTAGTGGGCTAAAGGGGTTAAAATGGGTCGGGATGGGTTTGGGGTGACATTTTAAGGGTTAAAAAATAGAACCCCCTCCAAATTTAAAGAAATCTGTGTTTTCGGTGTTTTTTCCACAATGAAATTTACCACTCTGTAATTGTGGTCAGTAAGATCATATATAACCATGAAAACTCACATTACAGTGAGGTCTGTCTTTGCAAGTTTTTATATGTATATGAGGTGTAAAAGAGTTTTATATTTTAAACATGTATACAATTTACATGTCTTATACATCTCATATACATACGAAAACTCACATCAAAGTTAGTTGCAACTTTGATGTGAGTTTTCATACCTATAGTAGTGTCCATGTATGAAATGCATGTGTCCTGCGCGTACACGCCTATTTCGTATTAAAGATGTACTTTCATTCTGTGCATGTCTTATATGCCTCCTTTACATATTATGTCAAGTGTAGGAGAGTTACGGTGTGTATGTGTCTGGCATGTGAGTGTATGATGTACAAGCAGCATTTCAGTGTTTGGTGTAAAGTCATGTCCTATATGCTTCCTATACGTATGAAAACACAAATTAAAGACAGGTCTTACTTTGATGTGAGTGTATGTACATATAGGAGTTTTACATTTAGTACAGTTTTCATACGTATAATAGCACATCTCCTACACGTACATGTATGGTTTGTATAGAAGATGTACATTCTGCAAATGCACCAAATATAGATAAATCATGAAACTTAACTTGGCCTGCTCGATTTAAAAAACAAAATGTCAGGAAACCAGGTCTTGATACGATCTAGGTGCATACCAAAAGTCTTAAAAATTGAAGTGGACAATTTTGGCATATTTGGCCAGAAAGAAAAAAATTCCCATGGGAAAACCCCCAGGTTAAAAAGTGTTCAAGATGCAATAAGAACAACATATTTTTTTTAAAATATGAAGCTTTCAGGAACAATTCTGAAATGTTTCGTGTAGGGACGAATTCCTCCAAAATTTACTGTGGGAATTTTCCATAATTTTCAATGGGAAGGTTCTAAAGCTATTGAAAAATGTTATTTTCTGAAACCCCTATTTGTCTTATCCTTAACTATGCCATGTAGTAACATGATAGCATAATACCATGCTGTGGCATTTATATTTGATGACTAATCATACAAGTAATTTTGCCAAAAAAGGTGTCTGTGTGTGGCGTGAAGGGAGCGGGACGTTACAACCTCGTTTTCAGAGTGATGATCTGAGGGTCGGGGTGAAGAAGACCGAATTTTCTAGCTGACAGTTCTGGCGAATGCATGCAAAATAATAAAAAAAAACGTTTACTGTGCATTCGCAGTAAACAAAAATGTTGAAGCCCCGTTACACCACAAAAGGGGATGGGAGGTTGCAGGGGTTTCCCCCGCTCACCTTGTGTTGTGTAATGGGTTCAGGGTTTGCAGAGGTGTCCCCCACAGTCGCAAGGCCGATGGATGTGATATCTATGAGATCACAGCGTGCCTGCATTCTTGCATTCGGAATTTCCGTTTGCAGTATTTTCGGGCGCGTAGTGATCACATAGATCCCAATTCTGGGATAAACAAAAATGTGTAAAGTAACTTTTACTAAGGCGATTTTCCTGTTCTATTTGATATTTCCACATTTTTAAGGCAGAACACAAAAAAGACAGATTTATTTTGACCGATTTTGTGTGATCTTCAAAATGCAGAAATATCACACTCTGAACATCTCCACGCCTCAGGAAAGCAATCCAGCGACCCCCCCCCTCCCGCACTAACTCAATGTCTATGAAATTGGGGGGTTTCATGCCCCAACCTTCCCTTTCATCCTATGCTACCTCCCTTTCAAGCCCAACACATTCCCCCTTACCATCCACCATTCAGACATGCAAACACACTTTTGCCCACTTCCCCTCTATTCCCCACCACAAACATTCTCCCTCCTCTCGCACAGACATATACACACCCCCACACACACACACACACAAAATAACACTTGCCTCACTCCCGCTGCTTCCCTTGCCTGGCCGCACCTCTCGCGACCTGCGTACGCTCGTGTGTGGCAGGGGCATGACAGTTTGATTTAGAAAGACCGCTCAAAGCGATCTCCCAGCCGGCTTTCTAAATCACGTTTTTTTTCTTTCGGTGTTTGCAAACGAAAATGTCACTTTGTATCGATTTTCCAATGCTAAATCGGTGTACATACTCCATAAACACAGAACACACCAAATGCTTAATAATCTGCCACTGCCATGGTGCGGGAACTCAAGATGCTTTACGTATTCATTGGTATCGATGTAGTATAGGAACAATATTCTTATTTGTTTTTAATGAAATACATGAGTATTGATAATTGTCTAGGACCGTCTACATGAGATTGACTTGGCTTTAGTGCTATGCACTGCTGCAGTGCACATTTGACCACACTAACAAGACATCTAGCGATTTTCGATGATGCTTCCGTTTCCATATGCTTCATCCATGTATAGGTAGCATTTGCAAAGTCCCTAATTCTTCAGTAACTACACGTTTCGATGTCCCTTCCTGCCCCGCTTACAGCGGCACACAACGCAAGTTTCCAAATCCAAATATTACCAGTGCACACCCTTTGGATTTTCCATAATGATCCAGTTAGAAGCCTTACAGCTCTTAACCACATTAAAATGGTAATTTAACTGGAACCTTTCATCAAAATGCACTAGAAAAGAGGAATGTTTGGAGTGTCAGGGGAGGAAAAGTGTTATTTTTTGGAACAAGGATCTAACTGCGACTAAAAAGCACCAAAACGGGTAATTTGACTTGAGAGCTATGCACTGTTGCACTGCATACTTGTCATTTCCCCGTAATGAAACCTACACTAAAGTAACACCTTGCATTTGTCTATAATGCTCCACTTGGTACACATTTAATCTTCCAAATAATCTCCCCAGGCCCACGTATACATGCAAAGACGTGCTTCAGTTACCACACTACAATGTAATGTACCTTTATTAATGACACACATACCACCGTTTGCAATGCAGTGGATGCATAATTAATGGAACACATGTGACACACAGATAGATCTCTTTGAGATTTTCCAAAGTCTCTTACTTGGCACACATTGCCAGTTTTCTTTTCCATATCCAGTATGCCCAGAGCCCAGCCAACACACTTTCCATATTTCCATAATGTAAATTCCCAGGTCACAGATACTGTACCCCTTTGTTTTGAGTAAATGTATTTCCTTCATTCAGGGCTGCTGCTAGTAGAATGAGATGGCCAATGCATGCTGCTGCAACATGTGGTCACCATTCATCGTGGGCGGTGGGGGCCCACTCTGACTCTCTGTGACTGATGTGGATCCTGCCAGGTCTGTCAGGCCTCACTGCTCAGTAGAGGAGGTGAGGAGGTCTGAATGGAGACCCAGCAGTTGTTCTGCTAAGCTCAAGCCAAGGCGTTGAACTCCCACTGCTCTGGGTCACAAAGCAAGGGAAGTCCACTGAACTGCTCCTTTACTGTCTGATGCATCCGTCTACCCAAAATGTAGGAAATCTATACGAACCTAAGGTGACAAACATTCCAATATAATATTTCAGGACACTTTACACGCACTTGCTACCATACAAGGAAACACCTCTGTTATGGGTTTTTAACTAAAATGCAACCTTATCGAACATTTGTGTCCAGGTTGCTGCTTTTTGAGCATACATGCCCAGTATTGTGCAAATAAGTGAAGAGGAAACGTCAGAATATGCCTTATGTCCCGGAAGACCCCCCCCCAACAGGAAGAAGCACCAGAGACAATATGGCTGTTGTTCATATGAATTCACATCAATTCCAACTGCCCCTACGATGGATAGTTATCACAAGAGATACCCTCTCAGCAGGCCCTTCAACCTTGCAGCAGTATGGGGCTTACCCAGAGTGAAACAAGAGAGACAAGACGGAGCTGGAGACAGTTACATGGACAGACTCGACTAAAGCACCAAGAAGCCATGCCTCGAGTCGTTATAGACATCACAATGATTTAGCTTCATCAGACATGAAGCAGACACACTACCAACACACCCTGGTCACTCAATCACCCAACTACACAAAGAACACAGGTATACAGCTCTATGAGTTAGAGGACACTGACATACATACTGTCGGCACGTTTATTATGTTGCCATTAGGCCTGCTACAGCACTGCAGTAACGCAAGAAGCAAGAAGAGTTTGTGTACATGCTTGCAGACTCTTACATGCAAATAACACCATGGTGTGGCAGGAGCACTCAAGGGTCCTGACAGCCATGACGCATTAACCTATGGACTATAAGAAGATGTGTACAGTAGAAGCCAGAGCATGGCTTAGGAAACTTAATAGGCCATGATCGGCTCAGAGAACCACCAAGCCTCCCGGAATGCTGTGTAAGCAAAAGTACTGTGGCAGGAGCAAAGCCACCACCAAGGTCGCCATTTTGCAAATGACATTCCTCACTCTGAACCGAAGTAACACCAGCTGCAGGAGAAGTGTGCTCTCTGCCAAAATACAGAATAATTTGAAGCTCCTGTGCATGGTCTCCAAGCACATGATCTGGCCGAGGTAAGAAGCTGCCAATATTGGTGGCTGAGAAGAGCAACCTGTCCCACGGTCCAGACACCGGCTGCAACAAAGTTATTACATCCACGCTACAGTTCTGCGCTGGAACTGGAGCACTCTCATTGCAGCTATGGGCTACACACGGTTATAATGCTGACACATAGTTGTACCCTGAAGATACATAATTACACATGCACCATTCACAGACGTTCCGCGGGCTGGGAACAGAGTTAGTCCCAGGCTTGGGGGCTCGCGGCTCAGCCAATCATAAACACGGACCCTAGGGGTGGATAGCGGGGGTTACTGACCAATCACAGGGCTTGCCCACTGTAACAAATTCGAAGTAACAGTTTTTGGGGATGGCCAAGCACAACACCTGACACAGCTTTGTCTAATAACACAGCACTTCTATGGGCTCCTCTATGGGACCTACCACTCAGTAGCCTATCCCAAGTGAAGATAGGTTTTTGAGACGGTCCCCGAGAATTATGCCAATTGTGACGTCACATGCCATCAAAGCTGGCCTGCGAGCCAGAGTTTGCTGAGAGATGCGTGGACTCCCTTCCATGTATGTGATCCCTGTGGTGTTTTGGTTGTAATAAACCGCAGTAGTTTCTTGCCTCTTGTGTCGACCTGGTGTTCTTGAATGGGCAAAGGGAAGGAGTTAGGCCTTCCAGGAGTTCGCACATGCGGGCACCTAGAGTGGCTCAGCTGTCCGGGGAGTCCGCCCTAACATAAGCACTTAAGGTGGAGTGCTGAGAAAGTGCAGCTGCCTGTAAGGAATTACCAGCCTGGTGGCAAACGCTGCTGTGGGGTGCCTTTTCTGCAGTGGACAAACTCTCCTTCCAAAAACTGCCTCTGGGCGTGGAGCACCGCAGAGTGCTGAGAGCGTGCAGTTGCCTGCAAGGAAATGCAAGCTTTGTGGGGAACGTTGCTGTGGTGATCCTGTTCTGCAATGCACAAACTCTCATCCAAAACTGCCCCGGGCGTGCAGCGTCACATGGTGCTGCAAGCGTGCAGTTTCCTGCAAGGAACTTCAAGCCTTGTGGCGAAATCACTATGGGAACCTTTATTGCGGTGGACAAACTCTCCTTCCAAAAACTGCCTCGGAGCGTGGAGCACCACAGAGTGCTGATAGAGCGCAGTTGCTTGAGGTTTGCTGGAGGCTTGCAATTATGAGGGATCTGGCTGCACGCATTCAGCAGCAGAGTAAACGCTAGAAGCAGACAGACATTGCAGACCACACATCACTAGCCGCTGTACAATTGGTTGGTAAAAGTTGTTCGCTATGTATTGTGATTCATGCCTGATAAGAAAGGCTTGAGATGTAACTTAAGGAGTGTACACCAAGGACAAAGTTCAATCTTGTCTACAATGGGAGAAACTGATGCAGTGAT
This sequence comes from Ambystoma mexicanum, assembly GCF_040938575.1. Classification (NCBI taxonomy): domain Eukaryota; kingdom Metazoa; phylum Chordata; class Amphibia; order Caudata; family Ambystomatidae; genus Ambystoma; species Ambystoma mexicanum. The sequence goes on along the minus strand of NC_090922.1, from coordinate 582,744,953 downwards.
AAAGGGGGAGGAAATTGGCCAAAATTAAACCGTCAAGATGCCATGTGTCCATCCTGAACTACTACAAACCCCCAAAGATCAAGTTAACATTAACACAGAAAAAAGAGGGGCTAATGATGACATTTTATCTGGTACAACCAGCTATCCACCCTCCTCCTACCATAATTATCACCAATGAATTACTGCCAGCTCCTATAAAATCTAATATCTCTGACATGCCTCTGGACACACCTTTGGACATGCAGCACATAGAGATGAACAATTCCTCATTATTGGATAGGCCCCTAGCGGAAATACAAGAATCTTTCATACATGTATTTGAGAGTGTAGGGAAAAACACTGGTTGTCACAACGTGAGCTCACTATCTAATACCCCTCAATGATATAATTCCTGTGCTCCCACGATTCATGGAGATGCACAAAGGGAGGAGCATCTACAAAGTTAGCTCCACGCCATGGACAACTGAAGGCTGATATGGGCTGAATGTAATGTATCCACGACATGCCTGGTGCAATGCTTCTGACACTGTATTACCAGATCAAAGAAGACATTAAACATAATACTGTGGCATTAAGTAACTTGATAGACTTCCAGAAACAGAATGGATGTTCTAATACACAAGGGAAGAGAAGTAGATGCAAGCAAGCCACTGTTCATTTAACGGCAAAAGAGATCCTTATGGAGAACTCTATATTCAATTGTTCTACTTATAATGACCTTGAGGCGTCAAATAACCAGATGAGGGGCAAGTAACAATTCATGAAATTACAGACTCATAAGGTTATGGTGATATACTGTGAGTCGCCTGAGAGTCTTTAGTGTCCGAAGCAGTTTGGGTGCACAATCAATTAGCAAAAGAAGGGGGCGGGCACCTTGCAGGAGCCTACGTCTCAAGTCATGGAAGAAGCAAAGTCGAAGCTCAAAAAAGGGAAATTGAACAATAAGAGAAGTTCAAGAAACTTTTTGATGAACATTCATATGAAGACAAGCTCAATAATGGTACTACCTGGAGAAGAGTAAGAAGGTGAGAGAGAACAACAAAGAAAAGAATGCCCACCAAAAAGAAAAAAGTTTATGATCCACAGGCAACATAAAGAAAAAAGCCCCAGGGAAGGATAAACCAGTGACAGAGGCGAAATCTATTTTACTCTTCCTCATAAAGTACAAGCGGATAAAAATCAGGGAGTCGGTGTACCCCTATAGGAGAGCTTCAAAACCTCAGTGACTGTGGTCCATAATTGTGTCCAGGGACTGGATGATGCTCAGGAGAGTTCACTATGGTAAATGAAAACTGCATGATGGCTGAAGCCACCCTGTTTTTGCAGATATTTAGAAATTCTCCCTGAAAGTGCAAATGCGGGGTTGCTCTTATTTAACCATTAAAGAAATGGGTAAAGAGAACAACCCTGAGCAAACTCAGGCACTAGTTATCGAAAAACTCTTTACAGACTCTGGGGAATTGATCTTAAAGAGATCAACCCTGGTGAAATTACTGGCAATGATACCGCTTCTGATATTAAATTCGTGGACTTTATTTCTCCTTTGCAAACTGATGTTGTAGCTGTGTACTTCAACACTAGAATTGTGGGAAGTTTGATTTTGTAGGAAGCGGATGCCCTCTAATCATTGGGTGTCAATGCTTATCCCTATTCAATTGCAGAGGGTGTGGGTAAGTAAGAGGTTTTATGACATAGTCTTGGTGCAAGAAATTATATTAAATCCAGGAAACGAATGAAGCCTATTAACTGTTCAGTTTCAACAATTGGTCCGAGGAGAGTTCACTGTGGGGCCTCCGATTGAAGGAATGGGAATTTGAGGGAACATTGAAGATCGATTACGGCCTCTCTACCATCAAGGTCGTAGATACTATTTGGCCATGTGAATCATTAACTACAAACAGATAGAATATTTGAGTTGGAACTCTCGAGGCTTCAATAGCTTTCTTAGTAAAGACTCCCAGACAGTAGCCATTATAAAATATGCCATTATCTTTTTACAAGAAGTGTGGCTGACGACGCCCCCTATATTTGTTGCTCACTCCATAAAGGAGGACAAAAAGGGTATGAAAGTGAAGCTCTTGGGGGGGTACACAATATCTGGGGACTTACTATTAAGGAATTTTCAACCCAAAAGGACTCAATCTTGCCCATTAGTGTGGAAAAAGATGCTTTCCACCTCCTCCTGGCAAATGTCTACTGGAATCTGTTAGAAGTGGGCTGACCTATCCTCTTCTCTCCTTGCCTCTACCCCTCAGCTTCTCCTCCTCTGAGACCTCAACATCCACTTGGATGCTTCTAATCCCTCCTCTGGGCTCTTCCACAACCTCTGTGACACACTCTCTCTCTCCATTCTACCCTCTGGTCTGACACACTCTGCCTGACACACCTTGGATGGTCTCATCTCTTCAGACATGCCCCTCTCTAACCCTATCACCACTCCTCTCTCTTGGGCTGACCACCTTCTGGTTTTCTCTCACCTGAAACTCTATGTCCCTCAGGCAAAGCCCTTCCCAGCACTGCCACCTACCTTCTAGATCATTCGGCACATGAAGCATGTGTCAGTGGGTGCCTTTGCCTCTACTTTCTGTGCTCCTCCTACTCCTGTGGCTGACACACACTCTGACACATCCCTCTCTAACCTGCATCTTTCTGTCTCCAACACTTTGGACATCCTTGCCCCAGTCATGAGAATCCGTCTGAAGCCTACTTCCAAGTGCAACTCTTGGTATGAGACTCCGACCTCACTGCCCTGAAACGCAAGTGCAAGTTGGCTGAGAGGAAGTGGAGTTCTTCAGGCACATCATCTGACAAACTGGCCTGCCGCCTGATCCAAAGGCAATACAGACTCTCTGTCTTGTCCAGGAAGAGAGTCCACATCCAAGCCTGCATCTCTGCAGCCTCTAACAACACGGCCAAACTCTTTAAAATCTGCAAGTAGCTGGCCAATCCTTCTGCAGTTTCCACCTCTCCTGTTCTCTCCCAGGTCCTATGTACAGCTCTGGCTTCTCGTTTCATCCTATCCTCGGTCTCCTCTTCCTCTCCCTCTACTTCTCACAGCCCCCCTGTGGCCGCCTCTTCCTCTCCTCCTCCTTTCTCCTCTTTATCTCTGACAACACCTGAAAAGGTTTCTAGACAAGTCCGATCTATGAAAATATCATCCAAACAGGTGCTCCCCTGCTCCTCCAGAACCATCAAGGACCACATTGACACCCTTGCCCCAGCCTTGGCCGATTTCTGCAATCACTCTTTCATCACAGGATTTTCCCCCTCACTCCTCAAGCACTCCCTTGTGCACCCGCTCCTTAAATCCTACCTGTCCGGCAAACTATCCCCCGATCTCTATCACTCCTTTCCTCGGCAAACTCCTGGAAAAGCTGGCCATCTCCCAACTTACTCTCCACGCTGAATCTTTTGGTTGTCTCCAATTACGTCTTTATGGGAGGGCAAAAGGGGCACTTGCCCAAGGTCCCAAGTTGGAGGGGCTCACACCACAAAGCTGTCAAACCTAAAGAAGTTAGTGACCATTGTTTACAAAACTTAAATTGCACATGTCAAGATATCTTATGGCGTGTTGCTGAGGCTCTGACCCTATTGCCTGTCTGTTGTAACAAATACTTTCTGCTATGATCAATTAATCCTGCAATGCTTTATATGTTCACTATGACAACTCCTGTAGCAATCTCACCTTTCTATGGGAATTATATTGATCATGTGCAATAGCCAAAGTTGAAATGCATACTGATAAATCTGAGTGCCGCGCTGGTTCAGAAGATAGCTCAGTGTGTTAAGCACTAGTTGCAGAGATTTGTGTTCATATGTAAGATTATAATACTAAATTCCAGCAAGGCCAACTCAGCCTTTCCTCTACAGGTATAAGTACTTCGTTTTGTAGCTCAACAGGTGCTATTATCAGCAGTGTACTTGTACCTGTGGTTGCTGTAAGAAAACGAATGTAGCATCAGTATGGTGGGGTCTGGACATTGGTTTCTTCAGATGGAGGCTTGTAAAACCTAGGCAGCCACCTCAAATGAATCCTATATAAAGTGGTAGTCCGAGAATCGATTAGGCATGCAAATTCAAGACTGTGGAACCAAAACGTTCAGGCTTCTATCCTGGCTTCTACAGCAGATGATACAGTGATCATGGACAAATCATCTCATTTCACTGACATTACTGTACTCTATTCCTTGAAAAGGTTGGCTTCTCACATGCTGGGGGTATTGTTTAGCCCATTCATTACCTGTTCTGACTTTTTATGTAGGTCATTTCAGAGGAAGGGGTCCCACACAGAAGAGAGCGGATCAGATATTGCAGGCCTCTGGCACGCATATTTTAAGGTCTGCTCATTTGGCACAAAAAAGAATCACTTTTTTGTACAACCGAAAGGTTTTTGTGCAATTTTATAAATAACAATTTCACAAGACTGTTTTGGGCCAATTTAAAGCATTAAAATACAAAAGAGAAATCCAGATGTGATCTTTTAGGATCACATCAAATAGTATGTTGGTACCTATTTACTTCCCTTGATGATGGAGACATTGAAGTTAGAATCATTCCATTTTGCGTAATAAGCTTCTATAGCATTTTGTTTATAAATCGTTTTCATGTTAGGTATGTGATTTGTCTACTGTGTAAATCAGATCTATAAAATTGGATTATTTTTGTTCATGGTATGTACTAGAAAAGCAAGTGGTGAAGTGCAGAAACTGCACAGTGGGCGTAAATCCCAGCTTCAAATTTTAACCAATGTGTAATCCTGGGCATCTCATTTAATCTTGCATTGCCTAATTTGTCAAAATTGCCAGTCCCTAAACCATTCACAATTGTCAGCCTTCTGAGTGATTCTGTTCTCAGGGTATGATTTTCACAGCAGCTTCACTTATGATTTCACTTGCTGTAGTGTTGCTTCCTCTATAATAATAGGGTGCATTGATATATTTTGCACACCACAGACACTCGTTTCTTTGCTCTTTAATGGCAACCCTACTTGAAAACCATGTCCCTCTTTTAATCTCAATCTGTCTGGATGTGCGCACCTTTCTGGTAGCTTCTAATCTTCATCCACTATCTATACTATGGTAGGTGTATCTTTCTCCTTGCTTTCAATTGGTCTCCCGTACACATGCTTGAGCATTTTTGCATTACGTGACGGAACTAATCTGAGTCATCTGTCTATTTTGGATTATGTGCACCTTTTACACACAATCTGTGTCCTAAACTTGTACTATGACTGGTGTACCTTCCTTGTGGCTGCTAATGATGAAGAGTGTCCTGTACCTACGCTAGAATGCAAGTAGCCTTGTTGTGGACTTCTGATGTTGGCCTTGAAATGCTACTTATATATCATTCTTATTACAGCAAGAATGAAGAGGGTAAGGGGACTGAGAAGGAGTATTTTAATAGCTGCGCTGTACCATGCCAAGCTATGTGTTGTGATAGATATGAGGGGGGCACAACCAGATATTCTGGATACCTTAATTCCTTTGGCTCGATGGTGGGGGCCCTCAGAGGTGTCTGCGCCTGTGCCCCAAAGTGCTTGAGATGGCACTGGTCTCCACGACCATCGGTCTGGCTTCAGAGCAGCCAGAGGCAGAGAAACTGCTCTCTTGAAAACCCATGAAGATCTGCTCTCTAATCTTGACTCGAGTCTTCCTTCTGTCCTCATCCTCCTTGACCTTTCCTCTGCTTTTTATACAGTCAACCATTCCATCCTGATCAAGCGACTCAGTGAGTACCTAGGCATCATGGATCAGGCCCTGGAGTGTCTGACCTCCATCCTCCTGGACTGACCCTCCCAGGTCCAACTTGGGTCCTTTCTCTCCACCACATCTCTCTCCACATGTGTTGTTCCCCATGGCTCTAACCTCTCACCATGGCTCTTCAATATCTGCTTGGCCCCTTTGGCCCACATGATCTCTACCTTCTGCTCTAACTTTCAGTGTTATGAGGATGACACTCAGCTCTCTTTCAGGCTCCCTTCAGCCTCCTCTTCTCTCTTTTTCATTCCTGGCTGTCTATCCACGATTCAGGATTGCTGCGCCTCCAACGACCTCTACCTTAATGCCAGTAAGACAGAGATCCTTCTCATTGGGACCCCTGCTACCACTTTCCCTCTCTGACTCTGTCTGCTCTCCTTGGGCCCGATACCTTTTTGACTCCACCCTCTCCTTCTCTCCGCACATCACAGACCTTGCCAAGAAGTCCCACTACCAGCTGCACCTCCTCAGAGGTATTTTTCCTTTTCTCACTTTCCCCCAGAAGTCCTTGTTCTCTCTAAGCTGGACTACTGCAACAGCCTCTTTCTCATTATAAATTCCTCTACTCTCTGCCCTCTGCAACTAATCCAGAACAGGACTGCAAGACTTATCCTTGGCCTCAGGCCCAGGGACTGTATCTCTCCAGCCCTGAAATCTCTCCACTGGCTCCCGGTGGCTGCAAGGATCAAGTTCAAGACACTCTGCATCGTCCACAAGGCTTTCTGGGGCCAGGGCATGCACTACATCCAACTCTCTCTTCCAAAATATATTCCTTCTCAAGCACTCCGTTCAGCTACCTCGAACTCTCTGAGGGTCAGACACTTCACCATACAGAGAGTGGGGGTAGATTGCTCTCTTCCGCAGGTGCTGCCCTCTGGAATGGCCTCCCTGCTCCTCTCAAACTTGAGCTGGACCACCTGAAATTCTGGAAGAAGTTCAAGACCTTCCTTTTCTCCTCTGCCTTTTCTCTCTCTCCCTCCCCTGCTCATCTACCTGTCGGCGGTGCTGACTGGTTGCCTGGCTACCCTCAGAGTCTCACTGGGTACCTGGCTCCTCTATGATCAGTCTCCCCTGCACTGCCTCCAGGCCTTCTGGTGACTTAGGGGCTGAAACTGTAACCTCTACAGTCCCCTTCCTCCTTGCACTTACCGAGAGCCGCGCTACCCTGGCTGCACTTACTCAGAGCAACTGCTGCCCTAGTTGCACTTCCCCCTTCCCTCTCTCTGACACTTCCCCCTTTGTCTTCCCCCTGCACTTTGCGTTGTCGCACTTGCACAATCTGAATGACACAAGGCCTAGTAAGATAGTTTGTCTTGTCCTCCTCTGTCTTGTCACTCTTGCCTTGTCGCGCCTAGAAACACTTGTGTACAGGTGTGTTAGAAATTACTTCTCATATCATATCATAACAAGTAGAGAAAAGCTCTGGATTAGAAATAATGGACTTGCGCAAAGAGAAATATCTTGACCGTATGGAAAGCAGCATTTGGACAAGCACTTTAAATCTACCAAAGTGTATCCCCATGGTTGCCACTTTACACACTTTACTCACATGTCACATTAAGGAAACTCAGGATTCTACACACAATATTAAATCCCCTTGAAGCCTCACTATACAAAGCGCTAGGAATAGTGTTACATAATAAGAGTTTGAATATGTTAAATTCCTTTTATAATGAGTCTATGATTGTCTTAACAGAAATCGGTAAGTAATAGAGCATAGTTAAATGTAATCCCTTGAGAGTCAAAAAGAAAGTTGGACAGCCTGACTGGGAAAAACAGTGTGACAAGATGGTGCAATATAGCTCTCATAAAACAATATACGAACATCACGCAAAGATATGATACACTTCGTGGTGATTTGAAGTGGTCAGTTGGTCCAATAGATCAACAGATTTGTATGCGCTTCAGATTTAACCAACTGTGCACTTTAGATGTATCAGGCCCCAGAAGGGGTATTCCCAGCAAAGAACCGGTCTGTCGTATATGTAATATTCCAGGCATAATGGAAAATTGGAAACATGTTTTCCTATTTTGTAACTGCACCTTTGATATCCATAACAAATTTCTAAATTGACTTTATATGGATAATCGAATTATTGATCATGATTTATTATGGGATATATTATTAAATGGAGAATGACAGAGTACTTACCTGGGAGCAGTCCATGTTATAAAAGCATGTTAAGAGCAATTGGGAGAATCAGAACCAGAATGATATTAGATGGAAAGATGATGATACCAATACTTTTGTCTGCTTAGGTATATGGGTTGGAAGAGACTATACACTAAAATTGTAGCTGATGATTTGGATTGCCAACAATGTTGGGTGAGTTGATTGAGTGCCTTGGCTAGATGGTGGTACCAACATGTCCATGCTCTCTCTCTCTCACTTATTAGGGATCCAGGTTGGAAATAAAATTAGCATTTTTGAACTAAGGACATTTATATTAGTGTAATCGTTATATATATGAATGTTATATATTATGAATGTTATTTACTTACGAAAGTATTTATAATAGATCAATATGGTATGAATGAATATATGGAATTATGTATTTTATCTATTTTTTATAGAATTGCATATATTTTATGTATCATCAGTCAGGTGGTGTGTGCTGATTCTCCTATTATAAACCAACAATAACATTCTAAATCTAGGTCAGAAAAATTATCTGTTCAAAGTATGAGATTGAATCAGTTGGTTCGAAAAGAAAAATTGAATGCATTCCTATTTATTGAAAGATTAGGCAAAAACAATATGAAAAAAGGTGAAATCTACGTTAAACATAATTCTGCAATATGCCAACATTAACCCAATGGGACACGTGCATATGTTTCACCCGTTGGTGGCTTTCTCAAGGCAATACCGACCCTTGTGTTCCTTCCGTTCTTGAAGTTTCAACAGAAAGATACATTGGTGGTCATTACGACCTGGGCGCAAAGGGATACCAGGCACCGGTAATGACAACTGTGCCTGTAATCCCTTTGCGCCCTATTCCGAGGTCCCTTTGCGGGCCCCTCCCTTAAAGCCTGGTTTTACCAGGCGTTATGGACGGGACCCGCAAAGGGATACCCGGGTCAATAACGGTACCGCAATTTGCGGTACCGTTATTGCCGCCTTCCCCCTTCCCATTGAGCCCTATGGGAGCTCAAATGGGAATGGCTCTGGTGAATGGGGAATTACCGGTTCCGCCAACCTCGGACTGGACCGGTAATTACTCCCTTCACCAGACCGGAGTCGGACCGATTTTGGAGGCAGCCATGGCGCTAATAGCGCCATGGCTGCCTCCAAACTCGGAATGAGGGCCATTGTCATTGAAGTTTCAACACAAAGACTCATTCTCATGTTTTTCATAATCAACCATTTTTACCTAAAACGTGTTTTCCATCATGTTTTCAAATCCTACGTGTGTGTGTTTTCTCAAGGGGAAATTAGACACTTACGGCCCCCAACAAAAAGGTCGTAGTGGCCATATACTTCCAAAGTATATCACTTAGGTACAATTATCCATTTGGACCCTTATGGTCCCCAAGTTAGAAAGTCTTAGTGGACATAAACATTCATTGTATTTCAATATTGTGCAATTTTCCACTATCTTCATGCATGTTATCTGTATGTCAACAACACATATTTTCCATTGCATCCTAGTCTCAGAACATTCTCCTTTCACAATTCTTCATTTCCTTATTGCAGATGTATATTATGATTCTTTCAGATTGCTTCCTTGTGTTGATCTGGAGGGGTTCACTGGGGAGAAATAAAAGAAAAAGTGTAGGACATATGTAAAATCATATACCTAGTGTATCTACATTGTTAATCTATGTGTTAAATGGGTGCGTAATATCATATTTTATCAAAGAGATTGGTCATTCCCTGTATGGGCAGTTACGTCTATTAGTCATTCTTCACTTTCTCTTCTATAACTAATCCAATTCATGTCTCTGAGGCAATGAGAAATGCATAGTAACATATCTTATAATGTAGATGATTTCAAACCTTCTTGCTAACTTGTCGTAGCATTCCATGTGGGTACCTGTGAGAAGAATTCCTCAGTATAGATATCTGCTCCTGCGGTCTGTCTGTTTTCTTTTATTCCAAAATCCCCACACTTGGTAGTAATGGCAATCCAGCAAACGGCAGTGCTTTTTCATTTGAGAAGCTGAACCACTCATCTGGAATCCAGCGCTTTAGCTCACCCACTCAGAATGGAAAGGGCTTTGAGGAGCTACTTTGTTTTCAGCTGTCCTTTACCCTGTGTCCCGCAGAGACAATGTTGTCTGCCGCCTGGCTCTATACTGGGAGCATGGCTAGCAGAGGAGATGTGCAATTAAGACTTAAGGATATTGTGGAGAAAGGTGGTAAATCTTGAAAATGCACTTGGCCAGCCTTGCCTAGCAGTCACTGCAGGCCTCTCCGACCAGACCTCCCTGTATACTTGCTTAGCTGTACATAGGTTTTACATTCTTTTTTATTTTGGTCGAAAGAATTTTATTGATTTCAAGTTACAGGAACAAAACATATCATTGCACATCACAATGTCAGTATCAAAATACAAAGTCCAGGAATAGTGCAATACAACACCATCATAGAACTCCCCCAACCCCCAACTCCCCACCCAATTCCCCCCAGCCTATAAACTCGGTCCAGCAACATTGGCAAAGCACAGGGAGTGCCCAAACAAATCAGACCATCCGTATCTTGTTGTTCTCACCATCTGAGTATCTCGGGTCAGATCCTGCTATTTTACTATCCCTGCTATCCGTTTGTAGATATCCCCCTCTTGGTTCTGATTCATTCAACGAGTCCATTGCTCTGAATCTGTGCGGACATGTGGAATATCCAAACTCCGAAGTAAGGAACATCATGATTAACGCCAATTTGCGTGCAAATTCCTCCCGCCTGTCCCTCAGGTCAGTGGACAGCTTTTCCATTGCTAACACTGACCATAACCGAGCCCACCACTGGTCGATGTGTGGCATCTTGCCATTTCTCCATTTTGCTGCTATGACCAAAAGTCACTAATAGTAGTGGGGTTAATGCTGAGACCTCTCTGGAGAACATGGATAGATTTCCCTATCGGGAATACCAAGCAGAACCAGCCTCGGATCAAATGTAAAGCTGCGTCAAACTATTTTCGACACATATGACAGCACTTCCTCCTAAAAAGGTTTAATTTTAGGGCAGTCCACCATATGTGAATGAAGGTCCCTTGTCTCCGCATTCACTCCAACAATCTCCCTGGACCTCTGGATTTATTCTCCACAATCTGTCTGGTGTTAAATACCATTGGGTAACTACTTTGTGTTGACTCCCTCATTTGCACAGCTATAGAGGCTACTTTGGTCCTTTGTCATACCCCGTCCCACTCTTTGGGCCTCATCATGAGTTGGCCTTAGCCCTTAAATGCGGCAGTAATGCTATTACTGCCGCATTTAAGGATTGGCCCAATCATGAGTCGGGAGGTTAGTGGGAGTTTTACCTCCAATTTTTTGCTGGAAGTAAAGTTGCAGTTGTTCCCTTACTGCCAGTTTGTGGCCATTTTAAGTTCTATTACCGCTGGTGCAATTACCGCCCGCAGTAATAGCGCCCCCCAAACCCAATTGGGAATGGGTACTTATCACTGTACTGCTACTCGTGATCCGGTGCTAATAGGGGAGGACTGAGTAGCAGTAACGCTATCGGTGCTGGCGGTATCCCGGTAATATTACTGCTGGGGTACCGCTAGAGTCTTTATGAGGCCCTTTGTCAGTGAGTTGCCTGCTAATGTCCTTTTCCAAGCCTTCATATAAGCCCACTTGTTTCCTCTCTTAACGTTGTTCAGCATACAGTAAATGTTAGAGATAAGGCCCTTCCTCGTAGCTGACCCCACTGTGAACTGTTCAAATGCTGTCAATTGCTTCGTCGCAGCATCTCTAATTATCCCATTCATCACCGAATGTTGCAGTTGGTAGTATTGAGAGCGGTCCTGCTCTCTCAGCTGGTATTCCTGCGTACACTCGACGGAAGACTTGACTTAGAAGAGAGGTAATTGCAGTATCGCGCACATACCAGCTATGAAAATGATGCAGTGACATAAGAGTGACATGTAGGATGATATCATCACGTACATACATTACACCTAGAGTGCCTCATGTTAGGGATCAGGTCGCTGCGCAGAGAAATATACGCGCAGGGACATATAAGTTATATGAAGTAGGTATATTGGGCTAGATAGAAGAGCTTGGCTGCAGAGGGTAATAGCACACGTGTAGCAAAAGCTATATCTATGTGCTTTCCTTCTGTTTGTTTCTGTTTCTATTTCTATGGCACACCAACGCACACTCATTATCTCCTATCTGCTTTCTCTTCGTACTGGTGGAGCATAATTAAGGTTTTTAGCTATAGGTAATGGTAGCAGTAAAATACAAGCATAATAAGGATTAGTGCTATGTGTATTAATGCACCAGGGAGTGGCAATTTTAGAACAGGCCTAAGGCATACTTAATGGAAGCCATTATTATATTTTAGTTAAGAGGCTACAGTACAGAGTAATATTGAATTTCTGCTAACACAATTAAACAGTGGTAATTGTTGCCAAGGGAAATGTTTTGCATGGGACGAGCCCCAGCCAGACACCAGCTGCAGTTCCACACAATAAGTTTCAGGAGCTCTAGTAGTGAATCCAATAGCAATTGAGAATAAAATAGGAGGAATTACTTTCCAGCAACTGTGTCTTGCGAGTTTATTTCTAAGCCGAGCTGGCACCGGGCGTGCAGAGGGAGGTGAGTGTAGGGTGCAAAGGATAAGGGGAAACAATCAGAGAGCTGGGATGTAGTCTTCGACCTTGGCAATCGAAGTTGAACTTGCATTATCTTCAAACAAAATACAGGGTCCAATTAATTCATAGCATTGTATGTATTTGTATGTTGGACTGTGCCAGCCTATCAAAGAAGCAAAACATTTTTCTGCGGCCTGCCTTGTGTTGTGATTCAGGGGTGGAATATTTTATTATTATGACACCATAAAGGGGTGCTAGAGGGGTGTGTTCCAGGAAATATGGTGTCCGATTGGACTACCCCAATCTATGGAATAATATAGGGCCTAATAATGTACCACCAAGCCCCGTCCTTCCACATCTGACCCACTCTGACTAGCCCCAAATGCAACTAAGGGGGGGAAGGCTAGTTTGTGACTCCGCTCATGTTTGGATCTCTCTTTTTCCATATGGACCATAACACTTCTAGGACCGGGTGCTCTTGTGCCTTGCTTGGAGTTAGATGTCAGGGGGGCCCAGAGCTATTCTCCCAGGATTATCGGGGCAAAAGTTCTAAGTGAACCCATTGTTTACTCTTGGACTCTCGAATATGGTCTATGAACATTCGCAGCTGTGCTGCTCTATAGTATTCTTGAAGGTCCGGGTATGCCAGAGCCTCCTCTTTCCTTTGGGAGAATTAGTGTGCTATATGCAATTCGAGGCCTTTTCCGTTCCCATAGAAATGCAAGCAAGGTGCTTCTGGCGTTGGAAAGAAAGAAATCTGGGAGAGTGATAGGGAGAGACTGAAACAAAAAGAGAAGCCACGGTAGGACATTCATTTTTATAGCCGTGAACCTTCCTGCCCAAGAAAGCTTTAATTTTGCCCAGTTCTCAGTGTCGCGCTAAATGGTTGACCAAATCAGTCTGTCGTTTGCTTGGTACAGGTCTTTCAATTGTTTTGTTATGGTGATCGCTAGATAGTGTATGCTGTCGCTCGTGACTATCAGACCCCACTTCGCTGGGCTCGAGTCTGGGTGTGTGTTCACGTCTTTCAGTGACAAGGCTACGGTCTTATTGCAGTCTTATTGCGATTCATGCGAAACCCTGAGTGCCAGCCGTATTCTTCCAACCTGCCCAGGAATGCCAGAATGAACTGTGAGGGATGAGTCACATAGACCAGGACATTGTCTGCAAATAACGCTAATTTATACTCTCTGGCAAACTTTACGAGGCCCTTCATCGTGTCATTGTTTCGTATGATCTGGGCCAAAGGCTCATGACTAAGGTGAAAACTAGAGGCGAGAGGGGACACCCCTGCCTGATGCCTCGAGTCAAAACAGAATGGGGAGACGTCACCCCATTGATCACAACTCACGCGCTTGTGTTATTCTAGAGCGCTTGCACCCCTTGCACACAACCAGATCCCAGGCCCGCTTTTTCAAGAACCTGGTTCATAAAATGCTACTACACCAGTTCGAAAAGCCTTTTTGGCATCAACCAAAATCAGAGTTGGATCCACGTCGCTCGCCTCGAACGATGCCATTAAGTGTAGTGTTTTGAGGACATTGGCCCTCATTACAACACCGGCGCTAAACCATGGCGCTATTAGCACCATGGTTGGTGCCGGTGTTGTAACGGGTCCACCATGGTTCAATGGGGAATTACCACCCCATTCCAAGGTTGGCGGGGCGGTAATTCCCCATTGAACCATCGCCCTTCCCCATTTTCGCCCCATAGGGCTCTATGGGAATGGGGAAGGCGCTAAGTACGGTACCGCAAATTGCGGTACTGTACTTAGCACTAAGGTCCCTTTGCGGGTCCCTACTTTAATGGCTGGTGTAGACCAGCCGTTAAGGTCGGGTCCCGCAAAGGGACCTCGTAATCAGGCGCTAATGGGTTAACGGCGCCGCAGCCTTTTACGGCGCCGTTAACCCATTAGCGCCAGGGTCGTAATGAGGCCCATTGTCTGGGCCCTGCTTTCCCTTCATATACCTCACCTGGTCACTGAGAATCAGAAGAGGGAGGACCCGGCTCAGCCTGTTGGCCAGTATGCTAGCGTATATTTTCGGGTGTACATTCAATAATGACATTACCCTGTACGGTCCACATTCAAGTTTATCCCTCCCATCTTCGGGTATCACAATAATTCTAGTCCCTTTTTTCATAATATGTTTGTTTAACGTATTTAAGGTGGGATAAGGCCTTCCCTTGCACAACATCCTTGAGTTCCTACCTCAGTTCTCTGATTTCAGCTAGGGCTTGCGTTGTATCCCCCCCCTCTCTTTCTCCAGGGCTGATTCCTTTTCACTGATTACTTTTTTCAGTAGGGATTCTCTAAGCAGTTTGATTCTTTTAACTGATGCCCCTTGTGCTATTAGTAGACCCCTTAAAGTGGCATTTGCCACACACAGTTGTGCGCGGCAGTCCCTTGTGTCATTTATTTTAAAGAATTCCTGTATCTCTTCATTTAGCGATTCTCTAAAGAGCATATCTCTAAATGGAGTATCATTGCATATCCATTATCTGTCTATGTTTCTACTAGGGCCCATGCCCTATGGTCACCATATCGTGATCCGACACCCCACCACCTCAATTGTTGCACTTTTCATATGATACTCGAGTTCCCCTTCCAGAAAAAAGTAATCTATTCGGGAGTACGTTTTGTATGGGGGGAATAGAATGTGTATGTTTTTTGTAGTCGGTGCAGAGCTCTCCAGGCGTCAATCAACAAATGATCCATTATCAGGTTCTGGAAGGACCCCCTGTCCTTGGGGGGACTGCTCCTTCTCCATAGGATTTCCAATCCAGCTCAGGATTCATGGTCAAGTTGAAATCTCCCCCACAAACCAAAGAACCTGTCCTTCCGCTATCTACTAGTGCAAAGAGATCCCTACAGAATGCTAGCTGCTGAGTGAGCATATGCTGAGCACAGGGTAACTTCCTTTGAGCTAATGGACCCTTGCACTATGAGAAATCTCCCACCCGGGTCTCTGTGCATTTGAACGATATGTAGCTCAAGGGAGGAGTGGTACAGAATTCTGACTCTTCCTTTCTTTTCTGGTCCAGATGCCCACATGCCCCCCCACCCTCTAGTTGTCTTCCCCACGGAGTGAATTCCTTTTTATTTTGAATTTAGTTTCCTGCACAAATGAAGTGTCCAGTTTAGCTTGTTGGAATGCTTTGGCAAGCATAGACCTCTTCTGTGGGGAATTGAGACCCTTTACATTTAAAGACCTCATGCGTATAGTGTCAGCCGCCATCAGTGTTCGGTGGGGCATTCGTTCTATTCAGTAAAGTATGTTGTCCCCTTCCCAGTACTCGTGGGCTTCTGCCTTTTTGACGTAACCTTGACTCGAAAGAATGTGTGCCCTCTGACCAGATACGTAGGCCTCAGACCTTTCTGCTGTTTGGTGTGTGCAAACAGATCTCTTTATAGATCAACCCCTCACTCTCCCTTTTGCTACCCTGAGTGGAACCCCAAAACGCCCATATCTTTCCCACCATTGTGAAAAGAGAAAAAAGGGAAGAAAAAAGAAAAAAAAGGCCTCCCTCTAACATTAGATACGCCCTAGGTATAAACACATGGCCACACAACGGGTGTCTCTCCAAGGACCCATTGAACATAAATCTTCAACTTGACAACTGATAGTAAACGAGAGTGCATGTTGACTACATCAGTCTATGGCCAGCCCAGCTGACAGTGCACGATCGGGCTCGGGGGGTTGTGGGGGGATCTGCTGCAAAGAGTTGGCGGCCGGTTCTTCTCTTTCGTTGACTGATCAGAGCATTGTTTTCCCCGCCGCTAACAGTGAGTTTCATCCACCCCTTCCGAGACCTGCTGTCACGATGCTCGCTCCCGGGGAGCCGGCTCAGGCCCTGAGTCCCCGAAAGCGGACATCAAGTCACCGGGGAAGGTCCCAGCAACCCCTTATAGGCTCATAGAAAACGTCAGTCCTGGCGCCATAGGCGCCAGGCTCATTATGAAAGTGTTTGGGTGCACTTACCTGATGCAGACCATGCTGCAGAACCCCGGCCTCCTTGAGGCCTGAAAGGAACTACTTTACCTGTGGGACTCATTTACCACCCGGGCGTGGTCGGGGAAGGATACATACCTGATTGGAGGAAGGACACATTCTAGGAACTTCTTCCAAGGCTATTTAAACCACACCCGATCAGCCACACGTGCTTCGCGTTGTTCTGCATCTAGCAGCTGGACGCTCACCGTGTCTGCTCCTGCATCCTGACTTCTGCCACACCTGCCAGCATCCTGAATCGCCTGCAAAGGAAGGGAACAAGAGAACAGAAGAAGGAAAAGGCCTCACCTGCTAAATCTGCATCCCAGAGACATTTCGCCGACAATCCTGAAAAGGAAGACATTTATTTTTAAAAGCACATCGCATCGATCGCTGCAGCGCCACATTCTACTCACCTTTACAGGGCGCCTCCATGTTCAGGAGCAACCATCCGGATTCGCAGTCGCGCCCCCGCGCCTAGGGAGAAAAAGACAAGAACAAAGGTGAGAGAAAGAAGGGAAAAGGGAAGCTAAAACTCCATGTCAAGACTTACCTGTTGGGTCATCACCTTTTCATTTCGGGTCCGCACCGCATCCAGGCGTTTTCGGACCCCAGCGCCTAAGGGGAAAAAGAAATCAGCGTTAATGAGTGAATGAAAAGACATTACCAAAACACTCATTAAAGACTTACCTGATTTCCACAAGGATTTCACCGCTCACCTCGGGTCGGTGCCTGTTCCCCGGCATTCCGTACCCCGGCCCCTATGGGGAAAAAGACACTAGCATTAGAACATTAATGCATGGACACAAGGGGAACCACTTATAGAAAAACTTACCTGGAAGCCAAGCAAGTTTGGTTCTCACCCATCCGAAAATCCAGTAACGTAACTGGATACCAACGCGCCCCTGCATCAGAAGCAGGATGGAGAGCTCGTCCTTCCAGACCCTAAGGTGAGACGCTACGGGGAAGCACAGCAGGGTTTTGAGGAGGGTGAGAGGGGTAAATGGGAGGCCGATTGCATTACCCCGCAGACAGTTAACTGTCACGCTCACCTGATTCCCACGGAGGCGCAGGTCTGGCTTCGAGTGCTGATGCTTCTTCAATGGTGAAGCGCAGGACTCTGAAGATGGACTCTCTGGCTCGCAGGAATATTCCCCTGTGCGTGAAAAGGGAGTATTACCTACTGAGGGAATAATGCTCAAGCCTCCCACTCCCTTCCAACCCTCCACGATACCCTTCCTCGATTCCCCGTGAAGTCTCACCTTAGGGTCTGGAAGGATGAGTTCTCCATCCTGCTTCTGATGCAGGGGCGGGTTGAAACCCAGTTACTTCACTGGATTGAGGTTTGATGGGAGTTCAAATAAGCTTGACTATTCAGGTAAGGCGCTGTAAGAGTTCTGTAGCAAGTTCAAAATTTCAAGCTTAATAATAATGTTCATTGTCTTATTGCAGCAAGCGCTAACGCTTATGTCTTTTTCCCCTTAGGGGCCGGGGTTCGGAATGCCTGAGATATGGCGCCGACCCGAAGTGAAACGTGCAGTTCCAGTAAATGACAGGTAAGTTCTGGATGAGCGTTCGGGTAATGTCTTTGCATTCGCTCATTCAATGTCTTTGTCTTTTTTCCCCATAGGGGCCGGGGTCCGGAATGCCAGGAAGCGGCAGGACCCGAAATGAAATGGGAATGACCCAACAGGTAAGTCTTAGAAGGAAAATGAGCTTTTCCTATTCCCTTCCTTTTCTCACCTTGTGTTCTTGTCTTTTTCTCTCTAGGCTCTGGGAAGTGGCTGCGGATCTGGGTGATCGCTGCTGAAGATGGAGGTGCCCAGGAAAGGTGAGTGAAATGCAGCGCTGCAGCGAGCGAAGCGAAATGCTTTTAAAATGATGTCTTCCCTTTCAGGATTGTCGGTGTGAAGTCTCCGTGATGCTGCTTTAGCAGGTAAGGTCTTCTTTCTCTCCAATTCTCTCTTAGCAGGTGACCCAGGATGCTGACAGGCGTGGCTGAAGTCCAGATGCAGGAGCTGACACGGTGAGCGTCCAGCTGTGAGGAGCAGAACAACGCGAAGCGTGAGTTGCTGATCGGGTGTGGTTTAAATAGCTTTGGAAGAAGTTCCAGGTATGTATCCTTGCACCGATCAGGTATGTATCCTTCCCCGGCCACACCCAGGGGAAAGTAGTCCCACAGGTAAAGTAGTTCCATTCAGGCCTCAAGAGGGCCTGGATGTAGCAGCATGGTCTGCATCAGGTAAGTGCACATTAAAACACTTGAACACATGTTTAGCTTTATGAGCCTGGCGCCTAAGGCGCCAGGACAGGGGTCCAACATGAGCCTGGCGCCTAAGGCGCCAGGACTGTGTCCAAAGGGCCCCAGCTTGAGCCCGCTTGCACTTCCCTGGGGGGAATGATACCTGCCTCTGGGGTTGCTGGGTCGGACCTGGCTCCTTGGAGGTAGGCATCATGACAGTACCCCCCTCAAGGCCCCTCCCAAGGTGGTTCCCTCCGGGGGTTTTGGCTTGTTCGGAAATCTCCGGTGGAACCTTTGTATTAATCGAGGTGCGTGAACATGGTTACTAGGCTCCCACGATCTCTCCTGAGGTCCATATCCCTTCCATTCAACAAGATAGAAGAGTTTGGACTTTAACACCTTGGAGTCTAAAATGTCTTTAACTTCGAATTCTAATTCCCCTTCAATTTGAACTGGGTCTGGAGGCTTGGACAATCGGGTCCCTGGTTGTACTGGCTTCAAAAGTGATGCATGAAAAACTGGATGAATACGCATGTTAGACGGTAAATCCAGTTTAAAGGCCACGGGATTGATTATAGCCTTGATGGGATAAGGTCCTATGAATCTGGGATTGAAGGTTCACGGGCCCTTGAGGGGTAAATGTTTCGTTGCTAGCCATACCTGGTCTCCTACTTGGTAAGGAGGAGTTTTACTTCGGTGCAAATCAGCGTTTTCTTTATACTTTTTCTTGGCTTGCTGTAAATGAGTTGCAGCTTCTTTGAAGGCTCGGGTTATTGTGGAATGCAGATGATTTACTGCGGGCATTTCCAGGGTCAGAGGTGGATCTAGATCAGAGGTCCGAGGATGGTGACCATACAAAGTATAAAAAGGAGTTTGTCCGGTTCCAGAATGCACTGAATTGTTGTATGCATATTCTGCGATCCAAAGGATGTCTTTCCAATTTAACTCGGATTGGTGTAACATGCACCGAAGATATTGCTCGAGAGTCTGATTGGTTCTCTCGGTTTGTCCGTCAGTCTGGGGGTGGTGGCTAGTGGATAACCGCACATCTATTTGTGCTAATTGGCAACACTTCTTCCAAAAATGGGAGATAAATTGACTTCCACGATCCGAGACTAATATGGAAGGGAAACCATGTATGCGAACTATATTCTCCAGAAATTCCTTGGCCAAGGTGGAAGCTGAAGGCAAACCTTTTAAAGGGATAAAGTGGGCCATTTTGGAGAATAGATCCACAATTACAAGGATAGTGTTGTAACCAGCACAAGGAGGCAGGTCAGTTATAAAGTCCATTGACAAGGTGTGCCATGGTGCCGGTGGAATATCCAAGGGTTGAAGTAGGCCGGCTGGCCTTTTCTTTTGACCCTTGTTTTGGGCGCAAATTCCGCAAGACAATACAAAAGACTTTATGTCTTTTCTCCAAGAAGGCCACCAGAAGTGGCGTTTGATTTTTTCCTCCGTTTTAGCGATACCAGGGTGTCCTTCCATTAATGATTCATGGTGATGGGCAATAACAAGTTCTTGCAATTCTTTACTAGGCAGAAACAACCGCTCCTGGAAGTAGGGTAAGTCATCCTTAATGGTGTAATGAGGACCCTTTTGACTCCATTGCAGTAAGGCTGAAGAGTCTAGAAGTTGTTTTACTTGCGTTTGGATGTAATCAATAGTTTGCAATGAAGTTAGGCCTAAGATTCTTTGTTCAGGTATGATTGGCACAGGTTCTAAACTCAAATTGGGTTCTTCCATGCCAATCCGGGATAAGGCGTCCGCTTTACCATTCTTGCAGCTAGGGCGATAGGTAATTACAAAATCAAATTCCGCAAAGAATAGAGCCCATCGGAGTTGTCGTGAAGATTGAGCTTTGGCCGTCTTTAAATACTGTAAATTTCTGTGGTCCGTAATTACGGTGATGGTGTGTCTTGCCCCGAGAAGGTAGTGACGCCAAGCCTTGAAAGCAGATTTAATAGCCAGTAACTCTTTGTCGGTAATTGCGTAGTTGATTTCAGGAGGAGAAAATTTCCTGGACCAAAAGGCCACAGGGTGTAGTTGGTTAGTTTCTGGGTCTCTTTGCGACAGGACTGCTCCCATGGCCGAACGGGATGCGTCGGTTTCCACAATGTAAGGGAGATCTGGGTGCGGGTGCTTCAATATAGGTGCAGAGGTGAATTTGGTTTTCAGGTCCTGAAAGGCTTGTTCGGCCTCAAGAGTCCATTCAAAGCGTTTGTTTTTCTTTAGGAGAGCTATGATGGGTTGGACTGTTCGGGAAAATTCCGGGATGAATCTTCGATAGAAATTGGCGAAGCCGAGCATGCTCTGAACTCCCTTCACCGAGCTAGGAGATGGCCATTTGAGGATGGCGTCCACCTTTCGCGAGTCCATTCGGACTCCTTGAGGTGTCAGGATGAATCCGAGAAACTCCACTTCTGTGGTATGAAAAACGCATTTTTCGAGCTTTGCAAATAGTCTGTGCTGGCGCAATTTCTCAAGAACTGCCCTAACATGTTTTCTGTGATCGGATTCTGAAGAAGAGTACACCAGGATGTCGTCAATATAAACAATGACACAGACGTCGATAAGTTCCCGAAGAACATCATTCATAAAGTACTGAAAGGCGGCAGGTGCATTGCACAAACCGAAGGGCATCACCTGATATTCGAAGAGCCCAAATTTGGTGCGGAATGCAGTCTTCCATTCGTCGCCTTCTTTTATACGCACCAGGTGATAAGCTCCTCGGAGATCTAACTTGGTGTACACACGAGCGTCTTTCACCTGGTCGGTAAGCTCAGGGATCAGGGGCAGAGGATAACGATTCTTAATCGTTATTTGATTTAGGGCACGATAGTCTATACATGTTCTAAGGTCGCCCTCTTTTTTCGGCACGAAGAACAAAGCTGAGGAGACAGGAGACTTGGATGGGCGAATAAAACCATTGGCTAGGTACTGATCTAAATACTGACACAAATGTAGGTTCTCAGGTTCCGTAAGAGCATAAATCCTACTACAAGGTAGTTGAGCATTGGGTACCAGATCGATTTGGCAATCATAAGACCGATGGGGAGGTAACGTGTTAGCCTGTTCTTTCTGAAAAACGTCTTGGAATTCTTGGTATTCTGACGGTAGCTGTACAGGGGTGGAAGTTGCTGAGGCTAGACCCATAACTGGATTTCTTGGGTAACAAGTTGGTTCACAATCAGGAAAACATATCTTCTTTGCTCGCCAGTCAATTCTGGGATTATGTGTTTCTAACCAAGGAATTCCAAGAATTACTTGAAATTGTGGGGCCTTGATCACATCAAACACGATTGCTTCCCGATGTCCATCCTGACCCACCAGTGTCATTTCAACGGTGGAATGCGTTACAGGCCCTGAGGCTATTTCGGTTCCATCTACTGTACATCTTGGGTTACTTTCGGGCGGAGAGGGAGCTTAATCCTGGAAGCCAATTCACGGTCTATGTAATTTCCAATAGCTCCACTGTCGATGTATACTTTTATAGCATGCAACAGCTGAGGCTGTTTTGGGTCCACGAGCACCATTGGCATGACGAAATGCGAGGTCAAAGAGTTTGTTTTCAAGCTCGGAAAGCGGACCCCTACGCTTTTCGAGCTAGGTCGTTTCCCGAATCAGGTGTCAATAAATCGTTATCAGTGGCTCCAACCACCTTCTTAGGTGGTTTAACCGGACAATTTCGAAGAAAGTGACCGGAAGTCCCGCAATACAGACAAAGTTGCATTTGCCGCCTTCTCTCTCGTTCCTTCTGCGTTAATGGTCCTTTAACACCACCGATTTGCATAGGTTCGGATACGTCGGTACTCTTGGAGTTAGCGTGGGTTTTCATCGGTACTCGGGTTTCGTACTTGAACCGATCTGCTTTTCTATTTTGAAGTCTGTGATCAAGTTGAACCACCAAGTCTATGTAATCTGCGCAGACCTGGGGTGGATCTACTATCTGAGCTAGAACATCCTTAAGCTCTCCGCGCAGGCCTCGATGAAACAATGTGATCCTTTTGTTTTCTGGCCTTCCAGTTTCCACAACCAGTCTATTAAAGGTGGCAACGTAGGACAGGAGATCCTGATTACCTTGTCGTAAGGATAGCAGTTCGTTATCAAGGGCCTGTCCTTGAGAGTGTCGAGCAAACAATCTTTCCATGCTGGCCTGGAAACCCTGAAAATTCTGGAGAATGGGATCATCCTGATTTACCAATGGAATAGACCAATCGGCACCACTGCTACTGAGGTAAGATAGTATAAAGGCTACCTTGGTCTGGTCGTTAGGGAAGGCCCCGGGTCTGCATAGAAAGTGTAAACGACATTGGTTCTTAAAGACGGCATATTTCTTGGGATCCCCGGCAAAACGTTCAGGCGGGGCCAAAGGCATGTGTCCAGGTAGATTGATTTGTACCGGGTTATTCAAACCCATTGATGTGGAAGTACCTCCGGAATTAGGTAAAGGAGTGTGCCCTGCCTGGGCCTGCAATAACCTTTTGGCCAGGTCATCTGTTCTTTCCTTGGAAAGGATCAGTTCTCTTTTGAGAGTGTTAGTCTCCTTGCGGG
This sequence comes from Ambystoma mexicanum, assembly GCF_040938575.1. Lineage (NCBI taxonomy): Eukaryota > Metazoa > Chordata > Amphibia > Caudata > Ambystomatidae > Ambystoma > Ambystoma mexicanum. The sequence goes on along the minus strand of NC_090922.1, from coordinate 582,721,654 downwards.
CTGAGTGCACTTCTGCCCGTTATTCCCCCAAAAGCTGGGCCAGCTGATCTGTCTCGGAAGTCTCCATAGCGCCCGGGTGGGAAATTGTGGGTAGGCTTCGCGTTCTGTCACGCTCACCTGATTCCCACGGAGGCGGAGGTCTGGCTTCGAGTGCTGATGCTTCTTCAATGGTGAAGTGCAGGACTCTGAAGATGGACTCTCTGGCTCGCAGGAATATTCCCCTGTGCGTGAAAAGGGAGTATTACCTACTGACGGAATAATGCCCAAGCCTCCCACTCCCTTCCAACCCTCCACGATACCCTTCCTCGATTCCCCGTGAAGTCTCACCTTAGGGTCTGGAAGGATGAGTTCTCCATCCTGCTTCTGATGCAGGGGCGCGTTGAAACCCCGTTACTTCACTGGATTGAGATTTGATGGGAGTTCAAATAAGCTTGACTATTCAGGTAAGGCTCTGTAAGAGTTCTGTAGCAAGTTCAAAAGTTCAAGCTTAATAATAATGTTCATTGTCTTATTGCAGCAAGCGCTAACGCTTATGTCTTTTTCCCCTTAGGGGCCGGGGTTCGGAATGCCGGAGATATGGCGTCGACCCGAAGTGAAACGTGCAGTTCCAGTAAATGACAGGTAAGTTCTGTAATGTCTTTGCATTCGCTCATTCAATGTCTTTGTCTTTTTTCCCCATAGGGGCCGGGGTCCGGAATGCCAGGAAGCGGCAGGACCCGAAATGAAATGGGAATGACCCAACAGGTAAGTCTTAGAAGGAAACTGAGCTTTTCCTATTCCCTTCCTTCTCTCACCTTGTGTTCTTGTCTTTGTCTCTCTAGGCTCTGGGAAGTGGCTGCGGATCCGGATGATCGCTGCTGAAGATGGAGGTGCCCAGGAAAGGTGAGTGAAATGCAGCGCTGCAGCGATCGAAGCGATATGCTTTTGAAATGATGTCTTCCCTTTCAGGATTGTCGGTGTGAAGTCTCTGTGATGCTGCTTTAGCAGGTAAGGTCTTCTTTCTCTCCAATTCTCTCTTAGCAGGTGACCCAGGATGCTGACAGGCGTGGCTGAAGTCCAGATGCAGGAGCTGACACGGTGAGCGTCCAGCTGTGAGGAGCAGAACAACGCGAAGCGTGAGTTGCTGATCGGGTGTGGTTTAAATAGCTTTGGAAGAAGTTCCAGGTATGTATCCTTGCACCGATCAGGTATGTATCCTTCCCCGACCACACCCAGGGGAAAGTAGTCCCACAGGTAAAGTAGTTCCATTCAGGCCTCAAGAGGGCCTGGATGTAGCAGCATGGTCTGCATCAGGTAAGTGCACATTAAAACACTTGAACACATGTTTAGCTTTATGAGCCTGGCGCCTAAGGCACCAGGACAGAGGTCCAACATGAGCCTGGCGCCGAAGGCGCCAGGACTGTGTCCAAAGGGCCCCAGCTTGGGCCCGCTGGCACTTCCCTGGGGGGAATGATGCCTGCCTCTGGGGTTGCTGGGTCGGACCTGGCTCCTTGGAGGTAGGCATCATGACAGTTAACCCCCTATTCTCACCTACAGAAGGATACTTCTGCGAGTCAGACAAGCCAGATCTGGGCCCGGTCCAGTCCGTCTTCCGAACCCTGCGCATCACCTTAGACGAGGTCACAGCAGCGCGAACCAGGTCAGCGCTCCCGTGGGAGTCAGGTGAGCGTTACACCTATTAATGGTGAGATTCTCTTTTAACATATCCGTTTAAGGGGTGTTAAGTCTTTTAAATGTTCTCTTGTCTTTTGATCGGCCCCTTTGTGGACAAGGTCCGACTGGCCTCCTTGCTGGCTCCGATGAAGACGACATTTCCTTGCACTCAACTGTACCTTCTTTTTCTTTGAGGCCTCGATTGACCAAGACACTGGTTGCTTCCTCCCCTGAGACCACTCTATATTCTTCGTCTGCGTGGTCAAACATGAGCGCAAAGGGAAAGAACCATCTGTACCTTATGTTGTGCTCTCGTAGCCAGGAGGTTAAGGGTTGACAGTCTCTTCTCTGGGCAAGTGTAGTGGCCGACAAGTCTTGGTACATTTTGACTGGCATTTCATTGGGGGCTTCCTTTAGGCTGTGGACGTGTCTTTCTCGCTCTGCATATGCACTTAGTTATTTCTGTCCCCTCCATAGAAGGCTGCTACAAGTCCAGTGAGTTCAAAGAAAGCGTGTCTCTCGCATTTTCTCGTGATCTGCTAGGAGCAGTTGTGCTGATTTAATTAATGTGTTTTTCTTTCCCCTCCCAGGTGCCCACTGACTAAATGAATGTTGTGTTGGAAGGCACGTTCCTGGAGGGGGACCTCTTGGTGACCCAGCTGCCCTCCCGACTTGCGTCTTGCACTTCACTCTGCTCCAAGACTGGGTGTTAGCACATTTGTGCAGATGCTTTATGCTTCTTAAAGGGTAAGAGGGGGTTTACCCTTAAGTTCAATTTCTGAATGATCTTTACTGAACAACGGAGCATTTGAAAAGTATCCCAGTGGGGCTTCCTGCTTCCAATTCGGACCAAGCTTGGTCCCTCCCAACTCTTGCTAGAGCACGACCGCTCTGTGGTGTGCGCAGTGGTGTATGATGCGTCTCCTCCCTGGGCTGCTTGCCCGCTTTCTATGGGAGGTTGCTGCGGTCTACCCAGGTTCGGGGGAATCCTCCCTGAGGTGATGGTTATGCTTGCTTTGCTTTGGGGAATGCAGCCTGCCAACATTGGAGAGCTGGGACGTGTGCTTCTTTAATTGTCTCGTGGTGGGACGAGGAGATTGTTCATAATTCTGTTAGGCTGTGAAATGAATGGGGGGATGGGGAGTGAGCTTTTCACTGAGGCAAAACTTCCACCCTTATCGTCGCTGTTTTATGTTGCTTTATTTTGGCTCAGTGTCCCCTACCTCCCTCCACCTCACTGAAGGCTCGTATGGTGTGGGCTCAGTAACGTTCCAAATCCCCCAGGACCTTTTTGCCATCCCCGGGGCTGGTCTATTGTGTTTCTTAGCAGGTGTTTTTACTGTCGCTGGAATGGTGTGGTGTCCCATGTTCACAGGCCTTCCTGAGTTCCCCCGCTGGCCTCCACGCATTCTCTTTACCCGTTATCGCCGGAGAAGGGGTGTCCCCAACACGAGCCTTCTGTGTGGGTGCAGCAGGTGTGTCCTGCAACACTGCGGCGGCTAGCAGCTCCACTGGGCCGTGCCTGCAGTGTCGCAGGCTGCTCCTCCTCCACCCCGTCGGGCAACTCCTTCCCCACCTTGGCGCTGCTGATGTCGCCTCCTCCCTGGGGCTGATCTTCCGCACGTGGCCACAATGCCTTCATGTTTCCGCAATGCCTCCCCGGCACTCGTTCTTCCCGCAGCTAGGGTCGCCTTCCCCCCTGGTCTGATCCTTCGACAGCGGCTGCAATTCTTTAGCATTGCTCGATTTTCATGGCACACTGCTTGGGCCACTGCTGCGCTGCTTGAGTACGGAGCTCTGTGCCGTGCCCACGTGGCCATGTAGGATAATGGCACTTATGGCACTTATGTTGGAGCTCCGCAGGCCGGGGGTCTTGCCTTTCTTCACTGCGTTTACAGTGAAGGACGTTCTCTCAGGGCTCGGTCCGCTTGTAGCTGACTCCTTCTCGCACCAGGGTACTCAGTTCAGACTGCTGGCGGGCTGGGCAAGCTCTATTCCTCCTCCATAACTCGTGGGTCCTTAAAGAGGCGAGTGCTCAGGCAGCCATTTTGCCTGCGCCCCCTGTTGGTCCACCAATCCCTTTTTTGACATGCCCCAAAATGTAACTATTTTGTTTTATGGTAATCCTGTGGTTTATGTTTATAAAGGTTGCAACCGCCAGAGGCAGGGTTGAGAACCTTTCAACCAGTTCATCTTGCAGGACTGCCTGAATTGTATTCTCCCTGCTGTGGGGGGGTTACTAAATGTGTGTTTTCTCTTGCACAGTGTCTACTCTTCTGTTCAGATTACTCATGTAAAGTAGTCCCTCTTTACAACTTCACAACTTCACCCCTCCTACACAGATCTCCGATGCACCATCCTCTATTGTCCCTCCAAGCCTAAAATGCCCCTCTCTCCAAAGCCGTTGAAAAGTCTGGGCTGTCAGGGATCGGAGTGAGAGGTATGGGGAACCTAGTAAGGACTCTGTGTCTCACTAACATGTCCCATGGGTCCCACGTTGTCTTAGTTACTGGCAGAGAATGGCCACTTAGATTGAAGCCACAAGTACCAAGCAACAAGGGTAGTTTAGCTGGGAATATTAGGGAGAAAGGATTCATGACATAGAAAATAAAGAAATATCTGTTCAAAGGAATAAAGTAGAGTATCATGGAAGTGTGGGGTATATGAGTAACTTTATTGTCCCACAAACAACTATATTCATGAAACCAAGATAATTCACATGGTTCTATGTCCCTTTGCCGTCGTACATTTTGTTGAGGCTGTGTTCTGTGGGGAGGTTGCTTCAAAAAAACGAATTTCATTTTTTATTTTTTTGTTTTAGCGGATCCACCCCATTCCCTATACTGTTAACCCTCTCACTACTCCCTCCTGGCCCCTTGGAACCATTACCCCATATATATTTAGATTCGTTTTTTCAAGGTGGTTTCATCATGGAAGGATGCATTCGAAGAGATGTGAGTCGGTACAACAACCCGATACCAATCCACACATAAATAGACCGTCAGGATCTGTACACAGTCTTGGAGCAGTATTCAAGAAGTATTTTTTTTTAGGAGGTTGTGTGTCCTCATGATGGGAAAGGAAGGAAATGTCCCAGAACGTGAAATATGTTTACGAAGAGAAGTCGCAATATTGTACTGTCACAAGGCGGAGAGCATTCAGGAGTTGCCAACATTTGGCTCCCATGAGAAAGTGATGAGGTGTTCGTTTTTATTGCCAAACTATCTGCATCTCACAAAATGATTGGTTAATGATGGGGGAAGAAACCCACAGTGGAACACTCAAGGGCGAAATAGCCAATGGAGAAGCGATCTGAATGTGGCAAAAGGCAAACAACTACAGCAACCAATGAAAATGAAGAAGTATTGCTGACGTGAGTTAAGAGGAGGTTAATAATTTGGTCACTAGGCGTAGGTTAGGCCAATAGGGCTAGGTACTGTATAGATTTCTGTAGGCGACAGCAACCACTGTCCAATCAGTGAATAATAATTGACATGCATCTTGAAACATAGTTAAAGCCATGATGTCGCTCACTCCTATATAAACCGCAATTTAATGATTACCTGGTGATTGATGCTTGTTTTATTCCCGTCTGAGGCTGCATGCAATAAACTTTAGTTTTTCTTGCTACTCATGCACTTTTATTGTTCATTGGATTGATTTTATGGCTCGTCTCGTTTTTGGGCCTACCTTACAAGGGGGCTAGAGACAGCAAAACCAAAGCAAGGCTGAGGTACCGGAGCCCCCAGAAGGGGATGCGAGAAACCACAATGAAAGCAGGGCTAAAGGGGCGCATATCCCACTCCGAGCTGAGAATCAGAAAACCTCAGAAGGCGGTGAGAGAAATCACAACCAAAGTAAGAACCAAAGTTGGGCTAAGCAAGCCCATAGCGTACCTGAGGATGGAATTAGAGCCATGCGATCAGTAATAAGAGGAAAACTGTGCTTTGTGAACCTTGAATGATGCAAACCAGAAGAACATCTCTTTGGAACGTCCCTGAGGAGGGGATACATCAGAAACTGTGCACTATCCGATAGAGACAGTTTTGCTAAAAGGAACGTGAGAAACGTTTTGTTTGAATATTGGAACCATCAGGCATAGACCAGAAAAATACGTTTTGAGAACTCTATGGTGGGGGTTAAAAAAACAGCCACCACCGATTTAAGAAAGGGGGAGCGTAATTCTATTCTAAGTCAGAACTTTCATTGTCTTTCTTTTTGTAGTGGTAGGGCAGATGTTAGGTTAGCACAGGTTTGACAGAGGACCGAGTTTATTTGTTGGACATCCTGACAAGCAACAGTTTGTTTGTTTTTTAGAATAGAGAACTTATTTTAGTGGCTGGGCTTAGAGGAGTTTTTTTTTATTAAAACAGTCTTTGTGTCTGTATCCTATGTTTGACATACCACACAAAATTCATTTTTATTGGCATAAAAGGGTTAAAAGCTACATGCTGGGACATACATGTTGATTTCTTCACCTCCCCTGTATATCTGCTTATCCCAGATATACGTGCAAATCATTGAGGCAACACTTGCAGCACTTGAAACATACCATTATGTTGTTTGTTCTGACTTTGATGTAGAATGATGTAATGACAGTATATATCTATCTATCATTTTCTTATACTGTGCCACGCGCCCAAAGGCCTCAGGGCGCTCACAAGACAGACAACATTAAAACATGAAGAGGAAAAGCAGAAAAGGGTCAGTCACAGCAAGTGAGAGAGAGAGAGAGAGAGGGCGAGAGAGAGATAGAGAGAGAGAAAGAGAGAGAGGGGGAGAGAGAGAGTGAGAGAGACAGAGAGAGAGAGAGTGGGTCTAGGAGCTCAACCTATCCCCTGTCAAAATGGAGTGTCTTAAGTTGCTTCTTGAACCTAGTTATTGAGTTTCAGTATTAATACGTATACTACATTAATATTAACATCAGTGCCCAGAATTGTCTCTTGGCACCGACGCTATTATGCAAGTCTACGATTATTAACGTGTACACTTTGGAAAAAGGAAGTGCCAGCTGGGAATCAAACTTGTGACCGCAGGTTGAAGACAGATGTTTGGCATGAGGGATTAATTAGTTGAGCTATGTTACAGGTAATGCTATGCAGTGACTGTCCAAATCTTAGAGCCATATCATGTTTCTATAATGGTATGCTAATACGAGGTAAATTAATATAGTGTATAATGCGACCATTCTTCTGTTTTATATTTATCAATAATACAAACCATTGCTCACAGCCTATGTGGTTGCGGATCTCAGAGCATATCATATTGTCAAGGTTGTGGTTTCTTCCACTGGGGGCAAAGTGTCCTATCCTGAAGTATGCCCCTGCCAGACAAGTGTGGAGCATGCATTGCACTGCCAGAGTGTTGCGCTTACCATGCTTGAGCTTATAGCAGGGATTCAACTGCGCTAAATTCCAAGAAGATATGGGGGTTGGAGGGATGAGTTATTTGCACCCTAACCCTTGTTTATTGTTTCCAATCCACCATTAAAGCGTGCAACTTCTTGGGGACAGAAATGCTCCTCTAATGCATAGTAAACACTTCCACAAGGGAGGTCGGCATTCTCACTTTAGTGTGTTTTGCAATAGAACAAGTCATTGCTTGGCCTGTCAGGGAGTTACCCGTTCATTCAAGTGATAGGGCCTCTGCGAAGTAAACAAGCTCTAGTAGTGAATCCAATAGCAATTGAGAATAAAATAGGAGGAATTACTTTCCAGCAACGGTGTCTTGCGAGTTTATTTCTAAGCCGAGCTGGCACCGGGCGTGCAGAGGGAGGTGAGTGTAGGGTGCAAAGGATAAGGGGAACCAATCAGAGAGCTGGGATGTAGTCTTCGACCTTGGCAATCGAAGCTGAACTTGCATTATCTTCAAACAAAATACAGGGTCCAATTAATTCATAGCATTGTATCTATTTGTATGTTGGACTGTGCCAGCCTATCAAAGAAGCAAAACGTTTTTCTGCGGCCTGCCTTGTGTTGTGATTCAGGGGTGGAATATTTTATTATTATGACACCATAAAGGGGTGCTAGAGGGGTGTGTTCCAGGAAATTTGGTGTCCGATTGGACTACCCCAATCTATGGAATAATATAGGGCCTAATAATGTACCACCAAGCCCCGTCCTTCCACATCTGACCCACTCTGACTAGCCCCTGTTCATATTGTAGCTTGAAGCGGATTGGGTCTATGATCAGGTCCCTAATTGGAGGGGCCCAAATGCAATTAAGGGGGGAAGGCCACTTTGTGACTCCGCTCATGTTTGGAGCTCTCTTTTTCCATATGAACCATAACACTTCTAGGACCGGGTGCTCTTGTGCCTTGCTTGGAGTTAGATGTCAGGGGGGCCCAGAGCTATTCTCCCAGGATTATCGGGGCAAAAGTTCTAAGTGAACCCATTGTTTACTCTTGGACTCTCAATATGGTCTATGAGCATTCGCAGCTGTGCTGCTCTATAGTATTCTTGAAGGTCCCGGTATGCCAGAGCCTCCTCTTTCCTTTGGGAGAATTAGTGTGCTATATGCAATTTGAGGCCTTTTCCGTTCCCATACAACTGCAAGCAAGGTGCTTTTGGCGTTGGAAAGAAAGGAATCTGGGAGAGTGATGGGGAGAGACTGAAACAAAAAGAGAAGCCACGGTAGGACATTCATTTTTATAGCCGTGAACCTTCCTGCCCAAGAAAGCTTTAATTTTGCCCAGTTCTCAGTGTCGCGCTGAATGGTTGACCAAATCAGTCTGTCGTTTGCTTGGTACAGGTCTTTCAATTGTTTTGTTATGTTGATCGCTAGATAGTGTATGCTGTCTCTCGCGACTTTCAGACCCCACTTCGCTGGGCTCGAGTCTGGGTGTGTGTTCACGTCTTTCAGTGACAAGGCTACGGTCTTATTGCAGTCTTATTGCGATTCATGTGAAACCCTGAGTGCCAGCCGTATTCTTCCAACCTGCCCAGGAGTGCCAGAATGAACTGTGAGGGATGAGTCACATAGACCAGGACATTGTCTGCAAATAACGCTAATTTATACTCTCTGGCAAACTTTACGAGGCCCTTCATCGTGTCATTGTTTCGTATGATCTGGGCCAAAGACTCCATGACCAAGGTGAAAACTAGAGGCGAGAGGGGACACCCCTGCCTGATGCCTCGAGTCAAAACAGAATGGGGAGACGTCACCCCATTGATCACAACTCACGCGCTTGTGTTATTCTAGAGCGCTTGCACCCCTTGCACACAACCAGATCCCAGGCCCGCTTTTTCAAGAACCTGGTTCATAAAATGCTACTACACCAGTTCGAAAAGCCTTTTTGGCATCAACCAAAATCAGAGTTGGATCCACGTCGCTCGCCTCGAACGATGCCATTAAGTGTAGTGTTTTGAGGACATTGGCCCTCATTACAACACCGGCGCTAAACCATGGCGCTATTAGCACCATGGTTGGTGCCGGTGTTGTAACGGGTCCGCCATGGTTCAATGGGGAATTACCACCCCATTCCAAGGTTGGCGGGGCGGTAATTCCCCATTGAACCATGGCCCTTCCCCATTTTCGCCCCATAGGGCTCTATGGGAATGGGGAAGGCGCTAAGTACGGTACCGCAAATTGCGGTACTGTACTTAGCACTAAGGTCCCTTTGCGGGTCCCTACTTTAATGGCTGGTGTAGACCAGCCGTTAAGGTCGGGTCCCGCAAAGGGACCTCGTAATCAGGCGCTAATGGGTTAACGGCGCCGCAGCCTTTTACGGCGCTGTTAACCCATTAGCGCCAGGGTCGTAATGAGGCCCATTGTCTGGGCCCTGCTTTCCCTTCATATACCTCACCTGGTCACTGAGAATCAGAAGAGGGAGGACCCGGCTCAGCCTGTTGGCCAGTATGCTAGCATATATTTTCGGGTCTACATTCAATAATGACATTGCCCTGCACGAGCCACATTCAAGTTTATCCCTCCCATCTTTGGGTATCACAATAATTCTAGTCCCTTTTTTCATAATATGTTTGTTTAACGTATTTAAGGTGGGATAAGGCCTTCCCTTGCACAACATCCTTGAGTTCCTACCTCAGTTCTCTGATTTCAGCTAGGGCTTGCGTTGTATCCCTCCCCTCTCTTTCTCCAGGGCTGATTCCTTTTCACTGATTACTTTTTTCAGTAGGGATTCTCTAAGCAGTTTGATTCTTTTAACTGATGCCCCTTGCGCTATTAGTAGACCCCTTAAAGTGGCATTTGCCACACACAGTTGTGCGCGGCAGTCCCTTGTGTCATTTATTTTAAAGAATTCCTGTATCTCTTCATTTAGCGATTCTCTAAAGAGCATATCTCTAAATGGAGTATCATTGCATATCCATTATCTGTCTATGTTTCTACTAGGGCCCATGCCCTATGGTCACCATATCGTGATCCGACACCCCACCACCTCAATTGTTGCACTTTTCATATGATACTCGAGTTCCCCTTCCAGAAAAAAGTAATCTATTCGGGAGTACGTTTTGTATGGGGGGAATAGAATGTGTATGTTTTTTGTAGTCGGTGCAGGGCTCTCCAGGCGTCAATCAACAAATGATCCATTATCAGGTTCTGGAAGGACCCCCTGTCCTTGGGGGGACTGCTCCTTCTCCATAGGATTTCCAATCCAGCTCAGGATTCATGGTCAAGTTGAAATCACCCCCACAAACCAAAGATCCTGTCCTTCCGCTATCTAGTAGTGCAAAGAGATCCCTACAGAATGCTAGCTGCTGAGTGTTCAGGGCATATGCTGAGCACAGGGTAACTTCCTTTGAGCTAATGGACCCTTGCACTATGAGAAATCTCCCACCCGGGTCTCTGTGCATTTCAGCGATATTTAGCTCAAGGGAGGAGTGGTACAGAATTCTGACTCCTCCTTTCTTTTCTGGTCCAGATGCCCATATGCCCCCCCACTCTCTAGTTGTCTTCCCCACGGAGTGAATTCCTCTTTATTTTTGAATTTAGTTTCCTGCACAAATAAAGTTTCCAGTTTAGCTTGTTGGAATGCTTTGGCAAGCATAGACCTCTTCTGTGGCGAATTGAGACCCTTTACATTTAAAGACCTCATGCATATAGTGTCAGCTGACATCAGTGTTCTGTGGGGCATTCGTTCTATTCAGTAAAGTGTGTTTTACCTTCCCAGTACTCGTGGGCTTCTGCCTTTTTGACGTAACCTTGACTCGAAACAATGTGTGCCCTATGACCAGATACGTAGGCCTGGGACCTTTCCGCTGTTTGGTGTGTGCAAACAGTTCTCTTTATAGTTCAACCCCTCACTCTCCCTTTTGCTACCCCGAGTGGAACCCCAAAACGCCCATATCTTTCCCACCGTTGTGAAAAGAGAAAAAAGGGTAGAAAAAAGAAAAAAAAGGCCTCCCTCTAACATTGGAGACGACCTAGGTATAAACATATGGCCACACAACGGGTGTATCTCCAAGACCCATTGAACATAAATCTTCAACTTGACAACTGATAGTAAACGAGAGTGCATGTTGACTACATCAGTCTATGCCCAGCCCGCTGACAGTGCGCGACCAGGCTCGGGGGGTGGTGGGGGGATCTGCTGCAATGAGTTGGCGCCTAGTTCTTCTCTTTCGTTGACTGATCAGAGCATTGTTTTCCCCGCTACTAACAGTGAGTTTCGTCCACCCCCTCCGAGACCTATTAATGGTGAGATTCTATTTTAACATATCCGTTTAGGCGGTGTTTAGTCTTTTAAATGTTCTCTTGCCTTTTGATCGGCCCTTTGTGGACAAGGTCCGACTGGCCTCCTTGCTGGCTCCGATGAAGACGGCATTTCCTTGCACTCAACTGTACCTTCTTTTTCTTTCAGGCCTCGATTGACCACGACACTGGTTGCTTCCTCCCCTGAGACCACTCTATATTCTTCGTCTGCGTGGTCAAACATGAGCGCAAAGGGAAAGAACCATCTGTACCTTATGTTGTGCTCTCGTAGCCAGGAGGTTAAGGGTTGACAGTCTCTCCTCTGGGCAAGTGTAGTGGCCGACAAGTCTTGGTACATTTTGACTGGCATTTCATTGGGGGCTTCCTTAAGGCTGTGGACGTGTCTATCTCGCTCTGCATATGCACTTAGTTATTTCTGATTTAAGTAATGTGTTTTTCTTTCCCCTCCCAGGTGCCCACTGACTAAATGAATGCTGTGTTGGAAGGCACGTTCCTGGAGGGGGACCTCTTGGTGACCCAGCTGCCCTCCCGACTTGGGTCTTGCTCTTCACTCTGCTGCAAGACTGGGTGTTAGCATATTTGTGCAGATGCTTTATGCTTCTTAATGGGTAGGAGGGGGTTTACCCTTAAGTTCAGTTTCTTAATGATCTTTACTGTACAACGGAGCATTTGAAAAGTATCCCAGTGGGGCTTCCTGCTTCCAATTCGGACCATGCTCATGCTGGGGCTCCTTGGGATTTGGTCCCTCCCAACTCTTGCTAGAGCACGACCGCTCTGTGGTGTGCGCAGTGGTGCATGATGCGTCTCTTCCCTGGGCTGCTTGCTCGCTTTCTATGGGAGGTTGCTGCGGTCTACCCAGGTTCGGGGGAATCCTCCCTGAGGTGATGGTTCCCTGCTTGTGCTCAGCGAGTGTTAGCCGTGGTATGCTTGCTTTGCTTTGGGGAATGCAGCCTGCCAACATTGGAGAGCTGGGACGTGTGCTTCTTTAATCATCTCGTGGTGGGACGAGGAGATTGCTCATAATTCTGTTAGGCTGTGAAATGAATGGGGGGATGGGGAGTGAGCTTTTCACTGCGCCAAAACTTCCACCCTTATCGTCGCTGTTTTATGTTGCTTTATTTTGGCTCAGTGTCCCCTACCTCCCTCCACCTCACTGAAGGCGCGTATGGTGTGGGCTCAGTAACGTTCCAAATCCCCCAGGACCTTTTTGCCATCCCCGGGGCTGGTCTACTGTGTTCCTTAGCGGGTGTTTTTACTGTCGCTGGAATGGTGTGGTGTCCCATGTTCACAGGCCTTCCTGGGTTCCCCCGCTGGCCTCCACGCATTCTCTTTACCCATTATCGCCAGAGAAGGGGTGTCCCCAACACGAGCCTTCTGTGTGGGTGCAGCAGGTGTGTCCTGCAACACTGCGGCGGCTAGCAGCTCCACTGGGCCGTGCCTGCAGTGTCGCAGGCTGTTCCTCCTCCACCCCGTCGGGCAACTCCTTCCCCGCCTTGGCGCTGCTGATGTCGCCTCCTCCCTGGGGCTGATCTTCCGCACGTGGCCACAATGCCTTCACGTTTCCGCAATTGCTCCCCGGCACTCGTTCTCCCCGCAGCTAGGGTCGCCTTCCCCCCGGGTCTGATCCTTCGACAGCGGCTGCAATTCTTCAGCATTGCTCGATTTTCATGGCACACTGCTTGGGCCACTGCTGCGCTGCTTGAGTACGGAGCTCTCTGCCGTGCCCATGTGGCCATGTAGGATAATGGCACTTATGGCACTTATGTTGGAGCTCCGCAGGCCGGGGGCCTTGCCTTTCTTCACTGCGTTTAAAGTGAAGGACGTTGTAATTTCTCTCAGGGCTCGGTCCGCTTGTTGCTGACTCCTTGTCGCACCAGGGTACTGAGTTCAGACTGCTGGCGGGCTGGGTAAGCTCTATTCCTCCTCCATAACTCGTGGGTCCTTAAAGAGGCGAGTGCTCAGGCAGCCATTTTGCCTGAGCCCCCTGTTGGTCCACCAATCCCTTTTTTGACATGCCCCAAATGTAACTATTGTGTTTTATGGTAATCCTGTGGTTTATGTTTATAAAAGTTGCAACCGCCAGAGGCAGGGTTGAGAACCTTTCAACCAGTTCATCTTGCAGGACTGCCTAAATTGTATTCTCCCTGCTGTGGGGGAGTTACTAAATTTGTGTTTTCTCTTGCACAGTGTCTACTCTTCTGTTCAGATTACTCATGTAGTCCCTCTTTACAACTTCACAACTTCACCCCTCCTACACAGATCTCCGATGCACCATCCTCTATTGTCCCTCCAAGCCTAGAATGCCCCTCTCTCCAAAGCCGTTGAAAAGTCTGGGCTGTCATGGATCGGAGTGAGAGGTATGGGGAACATAGTAAGGACTCTGTGTCTCACTAACCTGTCCCATGGGTCCAACGTTGTCTTAGTTACTGGCAGAGAATGGCCACTTAGATTGAAGCCACAAGTACCAAGCAACAAGGGTAGTTTAGCTGGGAATATTAGGGAGAAAGGATTCCTGACATAGAAAATAAAGAAATATCTGTTCAAAGGAATAAAGTAGAGTATCATGGAAGTGTGGGGTACATGAGGAACTTTATTGTCCCACAAACAACTATATTCATGAAACCAAGATAATTCACATGGTTCTATGTCCCTTTGCCGTCGTACATTTTGTTGAGGCTGTGTTCTGTGGGGAGGTTGTTTCAAAAAAACGAATTTCATTTTTTATTTTTTGTTTTAGCGGATCCACCCCATTCCCTATACTGTTAACCCTCTCACTACTCCCTCCTGGCCCCTTGGAACCATTACCCCATATATATTTAGATTCGTTTTTTCAAGGTGGTTTCATCATGGAAGGATGCATTGGAAGAGATGTGATTCGGTACAACAACCCGATACCAATCCACACATAAATAGACCGTCAGGATCTGTACACAGTCTTGGAGCAGTATTCAAGAAGTATTTTTTTAGGAGGTTGTGTGCCCTCATGATGGGAAAGGAAGGAAATGTCCCAGAACGTGAAACATGTTTACGAAGAGAAGTCGCAATATTGTACCGTCACAAGGCGGAGAGCATTCAGGAGTTGCCAACATTTGGCTCCCATGAGAAAGTGATGAGGTGTTCGTTTTTATTGCCAAACTATCTGCATCTCACAAAATGATTGGTTAATGATGGGGGAAGAAACCCACAGTGGAACACTCAAGGGCGAAATAGCCAATGGAGAAGCGATCTGAATGTTGCAAAAGGCAAACAACTACAGCAACCAATGAAAATGAAGAAGTATTGCTGAAGTGAGTTAAGAGGAGGTTAATAATTTGGTCACTAGGTGTAGGTTAGGCCAATAGGGCTAGGTACTGTATAGATTTCTGTAGGCGACAGCAACCACTGTCCAATCAGTGAATAATAATTGACATGCATCTTGAAACATAGTTAAAGCCATGATGTCGCTCACTCCTATATAAACCGCAATTTAATGATTACCTGGTGATTGATGCTTGTTTTATTCCCGTCTGAGGCTGCATGCAATAAACTTTAGTTTTTCTTGCTACTCATGCACTTTTATTGTTCATTGGATTGATTTTATGGCTCGTCTAGTTTTTGGGCCTACCTTACAAGGGGGCTAGAGACAGCAAAACCAAAGCAAGGCTGAGGTACCGGAGCCCCCAGAAGGGGATGCGAGAAACCACAATGAAAGCAGGGCTAAAGGGGCGCATACCCCACTCCGAGCTGAGAATCAGAAAACCTCAGAAGGCGGTGAGAGAAATCACAACCAAAGTAAGAACCAAAGTTGGGCTAAGCAAGCCCATAGCGTACCTGAGGATGGAATTAGAGCCATGCGATCAGTAATAAGAGGAAAACTGTGCTTTGTGAACCTTGAATGATGCAAACCAGAAGAACTTCTCTTTGGAACGTCCCTGAGGAGGGGATACATCAGAAACTGTGCACTATCCGATAGAGACAGTTTTGCTAAAAGGAACGTGAGAAGCGTTTTGTTTGAATATTGGAACCATCAGGCATAGACCAGAAAAATACGTTTTGAGAACTCTATGGTGGGGGTTAAAAAAACAGCCACCACCGATTTAAGAAAGGGGGAGCGTAATTCTATTCTAAGTCAGAACTTTCATTGTCTTTCTTTTTGTAGTGGTAGGGCAGATGTTAGGTTAGCACAGGTTTGACAGAGGACCGAGTTTATTTGTTGGACATCCTGACAAGCAACAGTTTGTTTGTTTTTTAGAAT
The DNA here is from genome assembly GCF_040938575.1 of Ambystoma mexicanum. Classification (NCBI taxonomy): domain Eukaryota; kingdom Metazoa; phylum Chordata; class Amphibia; order Caudata; family Ambystomatidae; genus Ambystoma; species Ambystoma mexicanum. Next base: position 582,706,098 of record NC_090922.1, on the reverse strand, counting down.
AGAGAACTTATTTTAGTGGCTGGGCTTAGAGGAGTTTTTTTTTATTAAAACAGTCTTTGTGTCTGTATCCTATGTTTGACATACCACACAAAATTCATTTTTATTGGCATAAAAGGGTTAAAAGCTACATGCTGGGACATACATGTTGATTTCTTCACCTCCCCTGTATATCTGCTTATCCCAGATATACGTGCAAATCATTGAGGCAACACTTGAGGCACTTGAAACATACCATTATGTTGTTTGTTCTGACTTTGATGTAGAATGATGTAATGACAGTATATATCTATCTATCATTTTCTTATACTGTGCCACGCGCCCAAAGGCCTCAGGGCGCTCACAAGACAGACAACATTAAAACATGAAGAGGAAAAGCAGAAAAGGGTCAGTCACAGCAAGTGAGAGAGAGAGAGAGACAGAGAGAGAGAGAAAGAGAGAGAGAGGGGGAGAGAGAGAAGGAGAGAGAGAGAGAGAGAGAGAGTGGGTCTAGGAGCTCAACCTATCCCCTGTCAAAATGGAGTGTCTTAAGTTGCTTCTTGAACCTAGTTATTGAGTTTCAGTATTAATACGTATACTACATTAATATTAACATCAGTGCCCAGAATTGTCTCTTGGCACCGACGCTATTATGCAAGTCTACGATTATTAACGTGTACACTTTGGAAAAAGGAAGTGCCAGCTGGGAATCAAACTTGTGACCGCAGGTTGAAGACAGATGTTTGGCATGAGGGATTAATTAGTTGAGCTATGTTACAGGTAATGCTATGCAGTGACTGTCCAAATCTTAGAGCCATATCATGTTTCTATAATGGTATGCTAATACGAGGTAAATTAATATAGTGTATAATGCGACCATTCTTCTGTTTTATATTCATCAATAATACAAACCATTGCTCACAGCCTATGTGGTTGCGGATCTCAGAGCATATCATATTGTCAAGGTTGTGGTTTCTTCCACTGGGGGCAAAGTGTCCTATCCTGAAGTATGCCCCTGCCAGACAAGTGTGGAGCATGCATTGCACTGCCAGAGTGTTGCGCTTACCATGCTTGAGCTTATAGCAGGGGTTCAACTGCGCTAAATTCCAAGAAGATATGGGGGTTGGAGGGATGAGTTATTTGCACCCTAACCCTTGTTTATTGTTTCCAATCCACCATTAAAGCGTGCAACTTCTTGGGGACAGAAATGCTCCTCTAATGCATAGTAAACACTTCCACAAGGGAGGTCGGCATTCTCACTTTAGTGTGTTTTGCAATAGAACAAGTCATTGCTTGGCCTGTCAGGGAGTTACCCGTTCATTCAAGTGATAGGGCCTCTGCGAAGTAAACAAGCTCTAGTAGTGAATCCAATAGCAATTGAGAATAAAATAGGAGGAATTACTTTCCAGCAACGGTGTCTTGCGAGTTTATTTCTAAGCCGAGCTGGCACCGGGCGTGCAGAGGGAGGTGAGTGTAGGGTGCAAAGGATAAGGGGAACCAATCAGAGAGCTGGGATGTAGTCTTCGACCTTGGCAATCGAAGCTGAACTTGCATTATCTTCAAACAAAATACAGGGTCCAATTAATTCATAGCATTGTATCTATTTGTATGTTGGACTGTGCCAGCCTATCAAAGAAGCAAAACGTTTTTCTGCGGCCTGCCTTGTGTTGTGATTCAGGGGTGGAATATTTTATTATTATGACACCATAAAGGGGTGCTAGAGGGGTGTGTTCCAGGAAATTTGGTGTCCGATTGGACTACCCCAATCTATGGAATAATATAGGGCCTAATAATGTACCACCAAGCCCCGTCCTTCCACATCTGACCCACTCTGACTAGCCCCTGTTCATATTGTAGCTTGAAGCGGATTGGGTCTATGATCAGGTCCCTAATTGGAGGGGCCCAAATGCAATTAAGGGGGGAAGGCCAGTTTGTGACTCCGCTCATGTTTGGAGCTCTCTTTTTCCATATGAACCATAACACTTCTAGGACCGGGTGCTCTTGTGCCTTGCTTGGAGTTAGATGTCAGGGGGGCCCAGAGCTATTCTCCCAGGATTATCGGGGCAAAAGTTCTAAGTGAACCCATTGTTTACTCTTGGACTCTCAATATGGTCTATGAGCATTCGCAGCTGTGCTGCTCTATAGTATTCTTGAAGGTCCCGGTATGCCAGAGCCTCCTCTTTCCTTTGGGAGAATTAGTGTGCTATATGCAATTTGAGGCCTTTTCCGTTCCCATACAACTGCAAGCAAGGTGCTTTTGGCGTTGGAAAGAAAGGAATCTGGGAGAGTGATGGGGAGAGACTGAAACAAAAAGAGAAGCCACGGTAGGACATTCATTTTTATAGCCGTGAACCTTCCTGCCCAAGAAAGCTTTAATTTTGCCCAGTTCTCAGTGTCGCGCTGAATGGTTGACCAAATCAGTCTGTCGTTTGCTTGGTACAGGTCTTTCAATTGTTTTGTTATGTTGATCGCTAGATAGTGTATGCTGTCTCTCGCGACTTTCAGACCCCACTTCGCTGGGCTCGAGTCTGGGTGTGTGTTCACGTCTTTCAGTGACAAGGCTACGGTCTTATTGCAGTCTTATTGCGATTCATGTGAAACCCTGAGTGCCAGCCGTATTCTTCCAACCTGCCCAGGAGTGCCAGAATGAACTGTGAGGGATGAGTCACATAGACCAGGACATTGTCTGCAAATAACGCTAATTTATACTCTCTGGCAAACTTTACGAGGCCCTTCATCGTGTCATTGTTTCGTATGATCTGGGCCAAAGACTCCATGACCAAGGTGAAAACTAGAGGCGAGAGGGGACACCCCTGCCTGATGCCTCGAGTCAAAACAGAATGGGGAGACGTCACCCCATTGATCACAACTCACGCGCTTGTGTTATTCTAGAGCGCTTGCACCCCTTGCACACAACCAGATCCCAGGCCCGCTTTTTCAAGAACCTGGTTCATAAAATGCTACTTCACCAGTTCGAAAAGCCTTTTTGGCATCAACCAAAATCAGAGTTGGATCCACGTCGCTCGCCTCGAACGATGCCATTAAGTGTAGTGTTTTGAGGACATTGGCCCTCATTACAACACCGGCGCTAAACCATGGCGCTATTAGCACCATGGTTGGTGCCGGTGTTGTAACGGGTCCGCCATGGTTCAATGGGGAATTACCACCCCATTCCAAGGTTGGCGGGGCGGTAATTCCCCATTGAACCATGGCCCTTCCCCATTTTCGCCCCATAGGGCTCTATGGGAATGGGGAAGGCGCTAAGTACGGTACCGCAAATTGCGGTACTGTACTTAGCACTAAGGTCCCTTTGCGGGTCCCTACTTTAATGGCTGGTGTAGACCAGCCGTTAAGGTCGGGTCCCGCAAAGGGACCTCGTAATCAGGCGCTAATGGGTTAACGGCGCCGCAGCCTTTTACGGCGCTGTTAACCCATTAGCGCCAGGGTCGTAATGAGGCCCATTGTCTGGGCCCTGCTTTACCGTCATATACCACACTTGGTCACTGAGAATCAGAAGAGGGAGGACCCGGCTCAGCCTGTTGGCCAGTATGCTAGCATATATTTTCGGGTCTACATTCAATAATGACATTGCCCTGCACGAGCCACATTCAAGTTTATCCCTCCCATCTTTGGGTATCACAATAATTCTAGTCCCTTTTTTCATAATATGTTTGTTTAACGTATTTAAGGTGGGATAAGGCCTTCCCTTGCACAACATCCTTGAGTTCCTACCTCAGTTCTCTGATTTCAGCTAGGGCTTGCGTTGTATCCCCCCCCTCTCTTTCTCCAGGGCTGATTCCTTTTCACTGATTACTTTTTTCAGTAGGGATTCTCTAAGCAGTTTGATTCTTTTAACTGATGCCCCTTGCGCTATTAGTAGACCCCTTAAAGTGGCATTTGCCACACACAGTTGTGCGCGGCAGTCCCTTGTGTCATTTATTTTAAAGAATTCCTGTATCTCTTCATTTAGCGATTCTCTAAAGAGCATATCTCTAAATAGTGTATCATTGCATATCCATTATCTGTCTATGTTTCTACTAGGGCCCATGCCCTATGGTCACCATATCGTGATCCGACACCCCACCACCTCAATTGTTGCACTTTTCATATGATACTCGAGTTCCCCTTCCAGAAAAAAGTAATCTATTCGGGAGTACGTTTTGAATGGGGGGAATAGAATGTGTATGTTTTTTGTAGTGGGTACAGGGCTCTCCAGGAGTCAATCAACAAATGATCCATTATCAGGTTCTGGAAGGACCCCCTGTCCCTGGGGGGGGACCGCTCCTTCTCCATAGGATGTCCAATCCAGCTCCGGATTCATGATCAAGTTGAAATCACCCCCACAAACCAAAGATCCTGTCCTTCCGCTATCTAGTAGTGCAAAGAGATCCCTACAGAATGCTAGCTGCTGAGTGTTCAGGGCATATGCTGAGCACAGGGTAACTTCCTTTGAGCTAATGGACCCTTGCACTATGAGAAATCTCCCACCCGGGTCTCTGTGCATTTCAGCGATATGTAGCTCAAGGGAGGAGTGGTACAGAATTCTAACTCCTCCTTTCTTTTCTGGTCCAGATGCCCATATGCCCCCCCACTCTCTAGTTGTCTTCCCCACGGAGTGAATTCCTCTTTATTTTTGAATTTAGTTTCCTGCACAAATAAGGTGTCCAGTTTAGCTTGTTGGAATGCTTTGGCAAGCATAGACCTCTTCTGTGGCGAATTGAGACCCTTTACATTTAAAGACCTCATGCATATAGTGTCAGCTGACATCAGTGTTCTGTGGGGCATTCGTTCTATTCAGTAAAGTGTGTTGTCCCCTTCCCAGTACTCGTGGGCTTCTGCCTTTTTGACGTAACCTTGACTCGAAACAATGTGTGCCCTATGACCAGATACGTAGGCCTGGGACCTTTCCGCTGTTTGGTGTGTGCAAACAGATCTCTTTATAGTTCAACCCCTCACTCTCTCTTTTGCTACCCCGAGTGGAACCCCAAAACGCCCATATCTTTCCCACCGTTGTGAAAAGAGAAAAAAGGGTAGAAAAAAGAAAAAAAAGGCCTCCCTCTAACATTGGAGATGCCCTAGGTATAAACATATGGCCACACAACGGGTGTATCTCCAAGGACCCATTGAACATAAATCTTCAACTTGACAACTGATAGTAAACGAGAGTGCATGTTGACTACATCAGTCTATGCCCAGCCCGGCTGACAGTGCGCGACCAGGCTCGGGGGATGGTGGGGGGATCTGCTGCAATGAGTTGGCGCCTAGTTCTTCTCTTTCGTTGACTGATCAGAGCATTGTTTTCCCCGCTGCTAACAGTGAGTTTCGTCCACCCCCTCCGAGACCTATTAATGGTGAGATTCTATTTTAACATATCCGTTTAGGCGGTGTTTAGTCTTTTAAATGTTCTCTTGCCTTTTGATCGGCCCATTGTGGACAAGGTCCGACTGGCCTCCTTGTTGGCTCCGATGAAGACGGCATTTCCTTGCACTCAACTGTACCTTCTTTTTCTTTCAGGCCTCGATTGACCAAGACACTGGTTGCTTCCTCCCCTGAGACCACTCTATATTCTTCGTCTGCGTGGTCAAACATGAGCGCAAAGGGAAAGAACCATCTGTACCTTATGTTGTGCTCTCGTAGCCAGGATGTTAAGGGTTGACAGTCTCTCCTCTGGGCAAGTGTAGTGGCCGACAAGTCTTGGTACATTTTGACTGGCATTTCATTGGGGGCTTCCTTAAGGCTGTGGACGTGTCTATCTCGCTCTGCATATGCACTTAGTTATTTCTGATTTAAGTAATGTGTTTTCTTTCCCCTCCCAGGTGCCCACTGACTAAATGAATGCTGTGTTGGAAGGCACGTTCCTGGAGGGGGACCTCTTGGTGACCCAGCTGCCCTCCCGACTTGGGTCTTGCTCTTCACTCTGCTGCAAGACTGGGTGTTAGCATATTTGTGCAGATGCTTTATGCTTCTTAAGGGGTAGAAGGGGGTTTACCCTTAAGTTCAGTTTCTTATTGATCTTTACTGTACAACGGAGCATTTGAAAAGTATCCCAGTGGGGCTTCCTGCTTCCAATTCGGACCATGCTCATGCTGGGGCTCTTTGGGACTTGGTCCCTCCCAACTCTTGCTAGAGCACGACCGCTCTGTGGTGTGCGCAGTGGTGTATGATGCGTCTCTTCCCTGGGCTGCTTGCCCGCTTTCTATGGGAGGTTGCTGCGGTCTACCCAGGTTCGGGGGAATCCTCCCTGAGGTGATGGTTCCCTGCTTGTGCTCAGCAAGTGTTAGCCGTGGTATGCTTGCTTTGCTTTGGGGAAGGCAGCCTGCCAACATTGGAGAGCTGGGACGTGTGCTTCTTTAATCATCTCGTGGTAGGACGAGGAGATTGTTCATAATTCTGTTAGGCTGTGAAATGAATGGGGGGATGGGGAGTGAGCTTTTCACTGTGCCAAAACTTCCACCCTTATCGTCGCTGTTTTATGTTGCTTTATTTTGGCTCAGTGTCCCCTACCTCCCTCCACCTCACTGAAGGCTCGTATGGTGTGGGCTCAGTAACGTTCCAAATCCCCCAGGACCTTTTTGCCATCCCCGGGGCTGGTCTACTGTGTTCCTTAGCGGGTGTTTTTGCTGTCGCTGGAATGGTGTGGTGTCCCATGTTCACAGGCCTTCCTGGGTTCCCCCGCTGGCCTCCACGCATTCTCTTTACCCGTTATCGCCAGAGAAGGGGTGTCCCCAACACGAGCCTTCTGTGTGGGTGCAGCAGGTGTGTTCTGCAACACTGCGGCGGCTAGCAGCTCCACTGGGCCGTCCCTGCAGTGTCGCAGGCTGCTCCTCCTCCACCCCGTCGGGCAACTCCTTCCCCACCTTGGCGCTGCTGATGTCACCTCCTCCCTGGGGCTGATCTTCCGCACGTGGCCACAATGCCTTCACGTTTCCGCAATTGCTCCCCGGCACTCGTTCTCCCCGCAGCTAGGGTCGCCTTCCCCCCGGGTCTGATCCTTCGACAGTGGCTGCAATTCTTCAGCATTGCTCGATTTTCATGGCACACTGCTTGGGCCACTGCTGCGCTGCTTGAGTACGGAGCTCTCTGCCGTGCCCATGTGGCCATGTAGTATAATGGCACTTATGGCACTTATGTTGGAGCTCCGCAGGCCGGGGGCCTTGCCTTTCTTCACTGCGTTTACAGTGAAGGACGTTGCAATTTCTCTCAGGGCTCGGTCCGCTTGTAGCTGACTCCTTCTCACACCAGGGTACTCAGTTCAGACTGCTGGCGGGCTGGGTAAGCTCTATTCCTCCTCCATAACTCGTGGGTCCTTAAAGAGGCGAGTGCTCAGGCAGCCATTTTGCCTGAGCCCCCTGTTGGTCCACCAATCCTTTTTTGACATGCCCCAAAATGTAACTATTGTGTTTTATGGTAATCCTGTGGTTTATGTTTATAAAAGTTGCAACCACCAGAGGCAGGGTTGAGAACCTTTCAACGAGTTCATCTTGCAGGACTGCCTGAATTGTATTCTCCCTGCTGTGGGGGAGTTACTAAATGTGTGTTTTCTCTTGCACAGTGTCTACTCTTCTGTTCAGATTACTCATGTAAAGTAGTCCCTCTTTACAACTTCACAACTTCACCCCTCCTACACAGATCTCCAATGCACCATCCTCTATTGTCCCTCCAAGCATAGAATGCCCCTCTCTCCAAAGCCGTTGAAAAGTCTGGGCTGTCATGGATCGGAGTGAGAGGTATGGGGAAACTAGTAAGGACTCTGTGTCTCACTAACCTGTCCCATGGGTCCAACGTTGTCTTAGTTACTGGCATAGAATGGCCACTTAGATTGAAGCCAGAAGTACCAAGCAACAAGGGTAGTTTAGCTGGGAATATTAGGGAGAAAGGATTCATGACATAGAAAATAAAGAAATATCTGTTCAAAGGAATAAAGTAGAGTATCATGGAAGTGTGGGGTACATGAGGAACTTTATTGTCCCACAAACAACTATATTCATGAAACCAAGATAATTCACATGGTTCTATGTCCCTTTGCCGTCGTACATTTTGTTGAGGCTGTGTTCTGTGGGGAGGTTGCTTCAAAAAAACGAATTTCATTTTTTATTTTTTTGTTTTAGCGGATCCACCCCATTCCCTATACTGTTAACCCTCTCACTACTCCCTCCTGGCCCCTTGGAACCATTACCCCATATATATTTAGATTCGTTTTTTCAAGGTGGTTTCATCATGGAAGGATGCATTCGAAGAGATGTGAGTCGGTACAACAACCCGATACCAATCCACACATAAATAGACAGTCAGGATCTGTACACAGTCTTGGAGCAGTATTCAAGAAGTATTTTTTTAGGAGGTTGTGTGCCCTCATGATGGGAAAGGAAGGAAATGTCCCAGAACGTGAAACATGTTTACGAAGAGAAGTCGCAATATTGTACCGTCACAAGGCAGAGAGCATTCAGGAGTTGCCAACATTTGGCTCCCATTAGAAAGTGATGAGGTGTTCGTTTTTATTGCCAAACTATCTGCATCTCACAAAATGATTGGTTAATGATGGGGGAAGAAACCCACAGTGGAACACCCAAGGGCGAAATAGCCAATGGAGAAGCGATCTGAATGTTGCAAAAGGCAAACAACTACAGCAACCAATGAAAATGAAGAAGTATTGCTGACGTGAGTTAAGAGGAGGTTAATAATTTGGTCACTAGGCGTAGGTTAGGCCAATAGGGCTAGGTACTGTATAGATTTCTGTAGGCGACAGCAACCACTGTCCAATCAGTGAATAATAATTGACATGCATCTTGAAACATAGTTAAAGCCATGATGTCGCTCACTCCTATATAAACCGCAATTTAATGATTACCTGGTGATTGATGCTTGTTTTATTCCCGTCTGAAGCTGCATGCAATAAACTTTAGTTTTTCTTGCTACTCATGCACTTTTATTGTTCATTGGATTGATTTTATGGCTCGTCTAGTTTTTGGGCCTACCTTACAATGTGGCTAGAGACAGCAAAACCAAAGCAAGGCTGAGGTACCGGAGCCCCCAGAAGGGGATGCGAGAAACCACAATGAAAGCAGGGCTAAAGGGGCGCATATCCCACTCCGAGCTGAGAATCAGAAAACCTCAGAAGGGGGTGAGAGACATCACAACCAAAGTAAGAACCAAAGTTGGGCTAAGCAAGCCCATAGCGTACCTGAGGATGGAATTAGAGCCATGCGATCAGTAATAAGAGGAAAACTGTGCTTTGTGAACCTTGAATGATGCAAACCAGAAGAACTTCTCTTTGGAACGTCCCTGAGGAGGGGATACATCAGAAACTGTGCACTATCCGATAGAGACAGTTTTGCTAAAAGGAACGTGAGAAACGTTTTGTTTGAATATTGGAACCATCAGGCATAGACCAGAAAAATACGTTTTGAGAACTCTATGGTGGGGGTTAAAAAAACAGCCACCACCGATTTAAGAAAGGGGGAGCGTAATTCTATTCTAAGTCAGAACTTTCATTGTCTTTCTTTTTGTAGTGGTAGGGCAGATGTTAGGTTAGCACAGGTTTGACAGAGGACCGAGTTTATTTGTTGGACATCCTGACAAGCAACAGTTTGTTTGTTTTTTAGAATAGAGAACTTATTTTAGTGGCTGGGCTTAGAGGAGTTTTTTTTTATTAAAACAGTCTTTGTGTCTGTATCCTATGTTTGACATACCACACAAAATTCATTTTTATTGGCATAAAAGGGTTAAAAGCTAAATGCTGGGACATACATGTTGATTTCTTCACCTCCCCTGTATATCTGCTTATCCCAGATATACGTGCAAATCATTGAGGCAACACTTGCAGCACTTGAAACATACCATTATGTTGTTTGTTCTGACTTTGATGTAGAATGATGTAATGACAGTATATATCTATCTATCATTTTCTTATACTGTGCCACGCGCCCAAAGGCCTCAGGGCGCTCACAAGACAGACAACATTAAAACATGAAGAGGAAAAGCAGAAAAGGGTCAGTCACAGCAAGTGAGAGAGAGAGAGAGACAGAGAGAGAGAGAAAGAGAGAGAGAGGGGGAGAGAGAGAAGGAGAGAGAGAGAGAGAGAGAGAGAGTGGGTCTAGGAGCTCAACCTATCCCCTGTCAAAATGGAGTGTCTTAAGTTGCTTCTTGAACCTAGTTATTGAGTTTCAGTATTAATACGTATACTACATTAATATTAACATCAGTGCCCAGAATTGTCTCTTGGCACCGACGCTAATATGCAAGTCTACGATTATTAACGTGTACACTTTGGAAAAAGGAAGGGCCAGCTGGGAATCAAACTTGTGACCGCAGGTTGAAGACAGATGTTTGGCATGAGGGATTAATTAGTTGAGCTATGTTACAGGTAATGCTATGCAGCGACTGTCCAAATCTTAGAGCCATATCATGTTTCTATAATGGTGTGCTAATACGAGGTAAATTAATATAGTGTATAATGCGACCATTCTTCTGTTTTATATTCATCAATAATACAAACCATTGCTCACAGCCTATGTGGTTGCGGATCTCAGAGCATATCATATTGTCACGGTTGTGGTTTCTTCCACTGGGGGCAAAGTGTCCTATCCTGAAGTATGCCCCTGCCAGACAAGGGCGGGAGCATGCATTGCACTGCCGGAGCGTTGCACTTACCATGCTTGAGCTTATAGCAGGGATTCAACTGCGCTAAATTCCAAGAAGATATGGGGGTTGGAGGGATGAGTTATTTGCACCCTAACCCTTGTTTATTGTTTCCAATCCACCATTAAAGCGTGCAACTTCTTGGGGACAGAAATGCTCCTCTAATGCATAGTAAACACTTCCACAAGGGAGGTCGGCATTCTCACTTTAGTGTGTTTTGCAATAGAACAAGTCATTGCTTGGCCTGTCAGGGAGTTACCCGTTCATTCAAGTGACAGGGCCTCTGCGAAGTAAACAACTGACAACACACAAACAACACTTCCATTGTATACCATTTGGACTTCCAGCCACATTTTAAGAGTTCAGTACATAATTAGAAAGATAGACCAACATGTTTGTATTGCTTTGTGTGATGCCCAGAAAAGTGAAGTGTGTTTTGGATCGAATTTCCCATTCCATACTGAAGGAGTTTTAAAAAAAGAAATAGAATTATATAGGATGAACAAAACTGCTAATTTCATAGTTGACCCCTAAAAAGGCAACAGGGTTTGCAGGAACACTACCCAGAGGTAAAACAGGTCACGGTATTAAATGTTGGGCACAATGGCCAAGCTTCTACTTTATTGTGAAGCATGGTGGCGGGGCATGTCTATGCCATAGTTTTTAGAGGCGATCTTCCAAATAATCTCTGAATTGTTGTAAAAAAATAATACATTGACATAAAGTACAATGAATTCGAAGTATAAACCTGAATAGCATAACAGGCGAGAAGAAGCCAGACTCTGTTTCACTGGGAACTCTTGTGCTGTGGGAGGATCGGTAAAGGAAGGTTGCCTGCAACACGTAAGCAGTCAACTTTTTTGTCTCAAAGTCCAAAGGTATCTTGGGGTCTGCTTGGCCAAGTGAGCCCGCTTGCTGGGGAGGTAATTTGTCCTCAGACTATTGTTTGTTTTAGTGTTTCACATGGTGCCAACGTGCAGTCTCCAGGGGACATGCCAGTTGTTTGAGTGACAGCACCATGTTGAAATGGCTGGAAAAGGCAAAGTTCAGGCAGCCAGAGTAAGCCACTGAACTGCATCAGCGCTAGAAAAGGACTCTGGGGGGGCCTCGACCTCCTGAGATGTCCAGAGTTGCAGGGATGTCATTTGGGGACACCTGGCATCTCCCCTGCGATCACTGGCATCATTTTGCGACCCCCTGAGCTAGCTTCCGCTTTCTTTTTTAAATAGTTTTTGTTGAAAACAATAAACTATTTAAAAGAAAGTATAAAGCAAGCTCTATCAAGTCTGCCTGCGCAGCGGGCTCGCCCCCACTATGTCTGGAGTGTTCTTGAGACTCAAGCTCTTGGTTGCTAGCAGCCATGAGCTCGTCCGACGTCACCTGCTTCCCCTCGCCATCAGGGCAGGCATGCTTTTCTAGCTATAGGAGCCGGTTCACACGTAGGAGCCCCGGCTGTAGCACCAACATCTGTCCTTTGGATACTGCGATACCAGGAGCCGCCCACTGGTGACCTCATCGCCTAAATAGGCTGAGTAGGGTGGGCCCCCAGGCTTCTGATTCCTACCTCCTATCTTGGAATGAATACATACAATTTGTTGTGGACAAAATATTGGCCGTAGGCATTTATTTCTTATGCACAGAATATACACAAATCCAAACTTATAAAAACAGGTGTGTCCAGGGTGGCTGATGCCTTGCTTCGCTGGCAAGTCTCTAGGTCCCTTTGGCATCGGCTCCTGGACACGTGCTGCCTGCTGCCTACGACTTCCTTTACCGGGTACCGAACCTGCTACCCGGCGTTCCTTGGTCTCCTTGCTCCTACCATTTTTCCCAAAAATGGGGGTGGGTTGTGCTGGAAAATGATTTCTCCTGTTCTTCCAGGTCCTGAGAAGCTGTACCTGAGCGGGGCGTGCTTTTTGTTGGGGTGTGCCTCTCCTTTGCCAAGAGGCCATTCTTATACCTCTTTCTCCTTTGTTATTGTAGTGGGGGGCCGGCTCTCCCACGGCCCCCCACCGGTTACCTTTGCACCTTTCCCCATGTTTTGGCCATGTTGCCATGACTACTAAGTGGGGGGGACGCCTCCTGGCTGCCCTCCCACTGTGTGTGACCCTTCCTCTGCCCCCACCCTGTGCCTAACCCCCATGCCCTCCATCGGACCGTACTTTGTACTGGTGGGGTTACTGAAGACCGTCTCCTGGTCTGGAAATGACTGGAGCCCCCTGCCCATTTTTTCCAGTCTTACTGACCCAGACCCTAGGATCGCTTCCCCTCACTGTGTCTATTGCTGGTTGTTGCTGCCCTGGTGCATTTGGCACTGCTGTGTTCCCCGCTACATTTGGCGCACTTGTGGCTAAATTTGCAGTCCTTTCCCAGCTGCATGTGACCCCGCTTTCGAATTTCCAGCACTGAGCCGGGGGGCCCTGGGGTGTCCAGGTATCCCCACTGTAACCACCCTGTGCCGTTGGCAGCATGCTACTCTGGCAGCCTCACTATGTACCAAATTGCCTGCTCCGAAAATGCTGTTCACCTGTTCGCCTATAGTTGTTGTTGTCTCTCCTGTTGTTGTGCCTATAATCGCTTCTATAATTATTCTGCCAGTATGGCTTTCTTTGCTGCCCTCCTGTACTGAGTCCCCACTTCTCTTTTAGCACATTAAATATGTATAAGTTATAATCCTCTTCATCCCATTCTATATCTGGGTAGCAATCCATCTCCTTTCTGAATTCGTGGTCATACTCCCTCCATGCATTGCCCCCAAAAGCTTTGTGCACTTTGAAGACCCTCTGATCGTATGCTACCAGAGACAAACCGTTTTCTGGGTATTTTTGCAATATAATGGTTGACAGTATGTGAAAAGTTGATACCCAGTCCTCAAAGCTCTGTTCCACTGTTGCCCTCCTTAGTATTCCCTTCTCATCCTCTTTCCTGTCCTCCCATGGCACCTTAAGATCCCTCTTTTGGTAATCCAGCAGGGAAGAAATATGTATAAACTACTTTCTCCAAATCTTTTCTTTCACTTTATCATCTATGTTCCATGCCAATGTCTTCCTTGACCTCCCCTGTGCATCTTTACCCATTGTGGGCCTGCCATACTTCGTCATCACTGGCCCTCCCTCTTTGGCTGCTGTGGTTGTGGGTTCCACCCTGGGTGCTTCTTCCCCCCGGGGCGTGATTCCCACTTCCACCTGTCCCTTCGGTGCCCCCACTGGATCCCCTGTTGGTATGGGTAGTGGGCCCGCTGGAGCCCCTTGTTTTGTGGCTACAGGCCCTGCTGGAACACCTTGTGGTGTGGGTACAGGCCCTGCTGGCACCTCTTGTGGTATGGGTACTGGGTCCCCTCGGTGTCCTTGTGGGAAGGGCACTGACCCCTCCACTCCTTTGCCGGCCCCCTCCAGCCCAGAGCCCCTTTCTTTTTCTTTGCTCACCACCCCTTTCCATTTTACCCATGCTTTTAAATGGTCTCTTTCCTCATCCTCGCTGCTCTCTGTAACTGTGGTAGAGTCCTCCCATTCCTCCCTGCGCTTTTTGTACTTCTTACTCCACTCCTTTCCCCCTCTACCCTTGCCGTTGGTTCTGGGCGATTTACCCGCTATGCAGGTGTGTAACATGTTAACAATGCACTTTTCAATGTTGCTTTTATTTTTTACAGTACCTTTATTCTTCTCTTTCCTTTTCTTCTTCCTTGGAACCTCTATTTCCTCCGCTGCTGTCCTTGGCGCTTCTCTCCTCCTCTTCTGTCCTTGCGGAAGCGCCTCTTCACTTGCCATCTTGGATTCACTGCCGCGACATTTCCTTTGCCTGCTGTTCTCTTTGCAGAGTTTCAGCTACCCATTGGGCCCCAAACTCCCTTTCTGCTTTTCTGGCCCATTCACTGAATTATTTTGCTCTTTTTGCTCTTTCATCTGTCATCTTATCTTTCGTGTAACTCGTGCACCAGCCTTCTTAGTTTGCCCTGGCTCTGTCTGGGTGCATGGTCCTAGCTTTGTGTTTCTGTCTCCCCTCGTTGCAAAACAATGGCGCCTGCTTTACAGTAATTTAAACCGGGGTATAAGCTTTACTCTCACTTTTTCCCCAGCACGGCACTTCTTCCAAAACCGCAACCTGACAAGCTTGTTTCATCACTTGCTACATGACTTTCCAATAAAACTTAAGGCAGTGTCCGGCTGGGGCAGGCACCATCCTGGAAGGCTTCAGCCTTTTCTCTGTGCCGCCGCCCCTCCCACGACGTTCTTCGTTAGTTGTGTTTTCGTTTTCTCCGCACTACTCCGGCCGCTACAAAGTTGCAAGGCCTGTGGCTCCCTCGCTGCCGTCTCCAGGCAATGCTCCGTTCTGCACCCCTCCTCCTCACCGTTTGTCTTGCACAGGCTTTTGCTTCTTCAGCCAGCACTCACTGTTGTAACGAACCTCAGTCACAGTCTTCTTCTCTTGTTCCGCGACGCTGCAGCACTTCGCTCCTCTATGCCACATGAACCGCCGGAATCTTCTACCCGAGCTGGGTGAAAGATTTCTTCAAGTCCTCCTCACGTCGCTGCAATCCGTTGCTGGTGATGACGCGGTGCTGCAGACCTCCAGTCCTGTCCTCCCGACCAGAGCCAAACTTCTACCCGAGGTCGGTGAAAGATTTCTCCTGTACCCGAGAAAATGGGGGTGTGCTTCTCATTGGGAATGTGCCTCTCCTTGCCAAGAGGCCATTCTTATACCTCTTTCTCCTTCGTTATTCTAGTGGGGGCCGGCCCTCCTCTGGCCCCCCACCGGTTACCTTTGCACCTTTCCCCATGTTTTGGCCATGGTGCCATGACTACTAAGTAGGGGGGGTGCCTCCTGGCTGCCCTCCCACTATTTGTCACCCTTGCTCTGCCCCCACCCTGCGCCTAACCCCCCATGCCCTCCATCAGGCCGTACTTTGCATGGCCCGGGGCCTTTGGCATTCTAGGGTGACCAGATTTAAAAAGTAAAAAACCGGGACAGGGCAACAAACATAAACGGAGGACTAACTCTTGAAAGGGGCTGTCAAGGCACTACACTTCAGTAGCGTTTGGAGGAGAAGGGGGTTTAAGTGTTACTGTTCAAATAAACACATATTGTAATTTATCACAAACAAACACTATCTGAAGTTGTAAAATGCAGCATTTCTTCTGTGTGAGATTGTGCATTCCTGCCTACCAGCCATGAAGACCTACTACAAAAAAAACAGGACGACTGCAGTTTCCAATGGAAATATAATCTTGAGATAGGGGGACAGAGCAGCAAATTCCAGGACAGTCCCGGCAAAATCAGGATGTATGGTCACCCTACCTACATTCAACAACAAGCTCCTGGCCGACCGCTTCCACAGCAGCAGTGCCAAGCCGCCAAGCCCGTCGCTGAGTACCCCCTTCCACCAATGGACAGCAAAGCAGAGCCACGGCCCCTGCATATCAAGCAGGAGGCCTGCAAGGATTGATCGACCACAGGCTGTGCTCTACCCTGCAACCTTGGTGCACCAGGTCCGCACCTGCAGTACCATGCTGTGCACTGTGCACAAACCACCATGCACTGCTCTGGCCACCCCACACCGGTGCCAACTCCCATACCCAGCCCGCCGCACCACTGTCCTCCTCTGGTGGCAGCACTCCATTGATAGCAACCATAGTGGCAGCTGCTCCAGAATGAGAAGGGAAGCACAGAGTATCGAAAGACGACACAGTCTTGGTACCACTGGCTCACACTCACGTGTGCACAACCTTTGCACCACCATGCGCTGTCTAGAGAAGCATCTATTTCGTTAACAGCTGCCCCCAAAGGCTGCGCAAAACAGGGGCGTGTTTCAACCTGTACAGGACAGAACTTCTACCCAACAGCCTGGCCTATTATACCGCCATCGAATCCTACTCGGCCAGACCTGCTGCCCCAAGAGACTGCCTAATCCATTGGCAATGGAACAACACGTGCTAAGGAGGTAGGCCTGCAGCCAAGGACCCCCAGCAGTTATGCAGGGTGCCATCCAGGAACTGAAACATGACCGCCAAGCCTGTGCATGAGACTGCAACTCTGGGGTAATTTGCAGATGCTCTCCAGGGATGCACTGGCGCCTAATGCTACACCCATATACACTACACCTGAGGGGGGTTATGCACAGTCACGTGCATCACATACATTAATCTCTCAGGGTGCATCCACACACTGAACCAGAAGGGGTTACATATAGGCACACAAAACCACAAATGCTCCCTGGGGTATAATACACCTGCAGTACCACAAATTAGGCAGGGGGCACATATAAACAAGTGCTGAGTGGGAACAAGGCTCTGTTAGCCAATATTGCTATTGACGTTAACTATATGTCAAGGAAGACAGAATGGATTCAGGACCGTGTGATGAGTCCACTCCAGACTGATCTCAACATCTCACCTCTGGTGCTAAGGTGGTAAGAACTGGAGTAAGTGTCTGCTGGGCCAGATCCCCTCAGTGTGACCTATCCCTGCCCACCTGAGGGTGCTACAAAAGCTGTTCTCTGAAACTGATACCATCTGTGCCCCCTGGGGTGGCAGGCACTTCGGAGCTGGGTGCATGCATGATCTTTGCCAGCTCAGAGGTGCCTTTTCAAACTGAGCCTTGTTCTTCACACATGTGCCTCAGAATAGTTCTCCTAGCCTCCCCATTACAGCATCTCTCCTCAGCAACTGCATCTTCACACGGTTTGTCTTCTGCACTTTCTTCTAAAGGATAAGGTCTATTGAACTAAATGTGGATATTTTACTTTAAAATATGCTCACTTACTGGGCATATATTAATGGGTTGCAGCTTTTGATTTTTGCTACAGCGGTAGAGATTCCCACAGTGAGTGACACAAGGGAGCTGTACCCAGCCCCAGGTCGAAAAGTCACATTTTACAGCACACTTTGCAGCAGGAATAGGAAAAAGCATATGATTTAGACGCTCTGAACGATCCAATTGTGACACAATATGCTGTAGAATTAATTGTGCAGTTAAAAAGAAACATTTATGAGGATATCTACCCACTAACCTCATGAGTCCTATTTAAAAAATATATAGCACTACAATGATCAGGTTTACTAGTGCGCCATGACATATCCCTGCTGATTCTAAGCAGTGTAATAATAAGAGTTCTGTTCATAATAAATGTAACCCCCGTAGCCAACACATTACCAAATGCTGTGGTATGGAGATTTAAGGATAAATAGCTCGTTAAATAGCTCAGTGGGTTAAGTGCTCACTGCTGGGGTCTTTGTGTGCCTGCCCATCATAGGTTTTAGTCCTAGCCAGGTCTACTCAACCACATATGCCACTGACCAGATAGCTCAGACATGTATGGTTAATAACATACAAGGTCAGTGGCATACTGAAGTACAATGTGGTGGTGGCAGCCTCTTGGGCTGCCTGATGATGAACCATGTATGTATTTCCTTTCAGTTTGTGTATGAACTTTTGATTTAAAATTCAATTGATTATATTGCCCCTACAAACTTGACATTAAAGGAATAGTTTGGTCAGAAATATTATTGGCCAAAAAGATGGGCAATAATAAAACAAATATCTAAAATATATATATTTTTTAAGTCCCTATGGAATGTTTTGAGCAAATGAAGCTCAAACTTTAAAATTGCAAGCACTAGGGGGCATCAATTTTGTGAAATGGATGCCGCCTGTGCTTGCCTTTGCGGCAATAATGAAGAAAAAGCCAGCCAGCTGTAGTAAACAAAAGCTACCACTGGGTGGCTTTTGCTTCATTGGTGCCGGACTCGGAGGACGGGGACCAGAGACTACAGGCAGGAAAGCTGCAGCTCCATCTCGGTAAGTGCTATTTTTTTTTGGAGGAGGAGGTGCCCAGAAAACGTAGAAATAAAACCGCAGCTTTTAAAACGTTGTGGGCTCCAAGCTGAAGCTACCGCAAACATAAATTCAACATTGTTGTGTTTCAAAAACGCTGCAGTTGTTCTTTCTAAGTTTCTCAGGCTCCTCCAAGTTGGAGGAGCCTGAGAAACTTAGAAAGAAAAACCGCAGAGTTTTTGAAACACAACCGCATTGTGTTTCTGCCTGCCGTGGCTATCACTTTTGGGTCTCTGGTGCTCCCCCAGGAGACCCAAAGTGATAGCCAAGGCAGGCAGAAACACAACGCGGTTGTGTTTCAATGCCGCAGTGTTTCGCCTACAGCAGCTTTCACTTTGGAGCTCTCGGACTCCCGAGAGCCGCAAAGTGAAAGCTGATGTAGGCAGAAACACACCGCGGTTGTGTTTCCATGCCGTAGCAGGCAAGTCAAGGCAAGTGAAAATGCTTACATTCACAGTAATTTGGTAATATGGGCCTATACACACTGATATTAACGCTACATATGGTGATCCATTCTTGTATGAAATGGATTTCATATTACAGTTATATTGTAACCATATTTTTCTTAGTGCACTGAGAACAATGCTATGTGATGGCACTTTCTGTTTTGTCAAGGGGTGGAAGGTTGTGTGCCATCACATCCTGTGATGTCACTTGGGGGTGGGGTCAAGCGACATCAGTTCCTGTGATTTTAGAGGGCAAGGGTTGTGTGATTTCACTTGCACTACCATTTTGGTGAAATGACACCCCTGTATAGTGCTCACCCCCAAACAACAAAGACTTTTATTGTTAGAGACTCTCAAGGGAGAGTGATCGTCAATCTTAAAATTCCCAACTGTGTGCAGTAAAGTATCCTGTATCTGGCCTCCTGACCACTCCCCCATCCTGCCAATTTCCTTTTGCGCCACCAGTGGCATTGTAAAGAGGGGTCCCGCCTGGCCCAAAGCTGGCCGTCGTATACTACTCCAATCCACACCCCCTTCCTGTGCCGCTTTGACCGCCATTGCATTATAAGGAGGTATCAGGAAGAGCCTTGAATCAGAAATGGTGGCCCCATGCTCTGTACACAAAAAGCTGCACGGTTCAGCAGGTGCATCCATGTCCGTTGGGGACACAAGCAGAACTACGGACACACTAGTTCCCAAGTAAATACAAAAACACAATGCGAGTGCACAAGTGTATGCATTTCACTATATCTTGTGTTAAGGCGGTGGGGAGAGCAGTGCTTTCTTTAGTGAACATTTACAGATAGCCCTTTGATCATTACGGCCCTAGAAATGGCCGGTCTGCCATTTACATTTAAATATTTAGGTGTGTTGTAGAGTACACAATATAACGTTGAGTTGAATTTAAAAGGTATCGTAGATCCCTTGTATAGAATAACACACATTTTGCTTTTTGCAGCCTGAGTGGGTAGACCACAGCATTACAAAGGGCCACAGTTAATCACAGACAAACAGGGAAATAAGGGTGTTTTAAAGGGAGCCTTTATGAACGCTTATAAATAAAGACACTGCATACACCTAGCTATCAATAAAATCCCTTGCCATATAACAGTTGTCCTCATGATACGCATTGCCTCGAGTCCCACTGGCAAGATCACAAAATACTTCACAAGGTTAGAGCTACGACGGCACAGGGTTGATGGATGCCCTGACTAAGGCAGAAATGCAATTTACAAATACCAATCAACATAACACAAAATAACATAACAAACTAGTTGTGTCTTAAAATTAGACACTTGTTTAAGTGTTTCTTTAAACACATCATCATTAACATTTTGATGGGGTTCTTTAGTTGGTAAGTGGAACCTATTCACTGTTTATGCACAGAAAACCAACCCAGCATGCGTTCCTCCTATGGTAAAATGGCCATGGCATTGCCCTGATTTTGATGCTTCTTGCTGTTCTCTTGTTTTCAAGCCACCCTACAGTGGCAGTGCTTCCAGTTATTGCAGTAGCAGAGCTGCACCAATCTCAAGCACACTGAAATAGTGTGTGGGAATGACCAGACATGGGCATCCAGCATTGTCACCTTCAAATCATTGTTTTTCATAAAAATTGATAACTAACACTCCCAGGTCAGTATAGGTCCTCAGGTTCATGAATTACAATGAGCCAGCCCAGGATGCAGAGATGTGTGGTGTGAGGGCATCCTCACTTCTTTTCCCCCTGTATCCTTCTCTCGGGTGGCCAGGGAAAGTCCATCGCTTTTGGATCCTGACCCTGGGGGTGGATATGCGAGGGAGGATCACCCGAGTGGAGGAGACTTGTGGAGTGGAGATGAGGCATGTGTGACATGGTATCCCCATTTCCCTTTCATATTAAGTCTTAAGTCCCTCAAGCCTATTTAGCCTTTCCCTGTTTTTTCCCCTAAAACATTCCCCAAGAAACACCAGTTTGGTACTGGGACGATGAGACCAACTAGAGAAACACATCCTCACTTTATTAACACACACACACATACAGACATCAGTGGTGTACTGGGACGAGGAGGAGGCCCGCAAGAGTAATGCAGGACTCCCATTTCAGCAGTGAGCGGGTCATTCCTTTTATGACCAATCATGGGGGCGGGAACTTTAAAAACAGGAAGTACTGTGCAAATGGAGTCATTTTTTCGAATACAAAAATGTCGAAAGTCATTTTTGTGAAAAAATTATATTGAAAAAAAAAGTTGCATTTTTTTTATTACGTTTTTTATTCGAAATGGGGGGTTCCCCCCAACCCCCCTTTTTTAAAAAACGTTTTTGTTTTAACCATTTTTTTTTTTATTCCCGGACCCCAAAATAAATATATAATTTAAAAAAAAAGAATTCAACTTTTTTTTGGTATTATTTTTTCGACATTTTTGTCTTTCGACATTTTTTTTCGAAATTATGACCGACCACCGTTGTTAAATGCACACACGTGCATCAGTTACAGTGTGCATGTTCCCCTTGCTGCTAAATGCTGTGCTGCATGCGTGGATGAGACAGCTGGTCTCAGCAAGCCGCGAACAACAGCACCCATTTGCAAAGCAAATCCTCCCCAATCTCCAACTTTTGTCGATCCTTGCATTGGCTTATGGTGAAGGACTGGATAGATTTCAAAATCCTTTGCCTCAGGTTTTAGTGTGTGAATAACCTGGCCCCCTCATACTTAGCTAAGAAAATTCAGCTCCACCTTCCAACCCGACGGCTGCGCTCTAGCGACAAGCTGTTACTGGAAATTCCTGGGTCAAATTATGTGTTTAGAGACGACCGGAGATTCAGTGTGTATGGCCCCAAACTATGTAACAGTTTATTGATGGTAATTCGGGGCCAGAAAACATTCAATCAGTTGCGAAGGGCACTGAAAACCTACCTATTTACATAGCTGGCCCAAGCAGGCCATACACAATTAAGAAACAAACATTTGATTCAGGTTTTAGTTTTGGTTTTCCTCTGGGTTGCCCACGAGGTAAAGGCGGCCCATTTGTTAGTCCAATCTGTGCCAGATGCGGTTTAGCCCGTCAGGTGCGCGTTATAAGTGTTTCAAAAATCAAAACATCAAAAAGCATTGGAGATTTTTCCAAGTATTGCTTGCCTGTTATAATCAACCGCTTCATCTATTCCATGAATAGTGCTCAAAATTAGCACATTGAAATGCTATCAGGCCGAAATGCGCCATCTTCACTATTATCAAAAATTTAAATGCTGTATTATATGGCGTGTTGCAAAAAATCCACTGCGAAAAGAAAGGCCTTAATACTCTCTATCTAAGCTTCCACAACACACTGGTCCTGAGTACATGATGTTAACAGAAAAAACCAAGCCTTCTTAATATACCCTCTGCTCTCCTACGGGCAGTGTGGCTTGGCCCAAGACTTAAGGAAATACAAAAAGAAACTGCAACGCACTTACGAGATACATACCCTAGCGTCAATTCATGTACCTTGCGAACTGAGAAAGTACCTCATGTCCCACTCCAGAAACAAAGAGCCGCATGGCGCTAGCTAGAGCTTACGCTTAAAAACCAAAAAAGCCACAGATTTTTTTTTTTTAAATGTGTTGGTCGCAGGTGAGACCGTAGGAATTGCACTGTGATCCTCGCGATCCCCAAATGACATCTCTGATGTGACTGCAAGTGGTTGGACCTTGAGCTAGAATTTTATGCACAAGTTGTAACACAAAAAATGCGTTTGGCAAATCATTTACATGCAGCTTCCCAACATAACCCCTTGAAACAGGACCATTGGCCTCATTCCGAGTCCGGCAGCAAACCTGCCGGTACTACCGGCGGGTTGCCATGGGACTCGGAATGATTTACTGGCACCTGACTTCACGGGAAATAGAACTATACGGGACCACTCCAGCCGACCTGAGTTACATGCCAAGTTGTTAAAAGCTTGACTAGAATAAGGAACCCAAGGCCTCTGACACCATTGGAATTAAGGGTCTCCCGTGATGTAATTTTAAAATTAACATCCATATCTAAAGTCACAAGGTTAGAGGTGTTATCCTACCGACAGAGATGTTGTAATTTAGAGAGAGGATAAACAAGTGAATTGGAGAATCCTATTCTGATTAGAAAGGAGAGGAGGAAGAGCAAGAATTCCAATAAGAAATTGGGAATCTGCAGCATGAATCAGTGAAGGTCCAAGAGTTATTACAAGGCAAGAGAAGGTACTCTTCCCCACTAAAGAAGATTTTTAATTTCAGCACAAGACACACTCCCCTGAAGAATGTCCTACATTGTTGTACATAAAGGACAGAAACTTGTACAAGTCGGGTTTTCTGAAACATACCAATAAGAAACAAGCTGAAATTAGTGAGGCATTGGAATCAAAGTGTCATTTGGTTACACATTTTCGATCCTTCAAGAACTACTGTATTGCGACTCACTTATGGTGTTTCTACTTGTGTTGTTTTAGTATATTGTATGTATTTTATGTACTATGATCATTTTTATGACTGTTTTATGAAATATGCTGATTAATGATTAATTAAATTTGTGATAATTATTAAGATGTTCCACTTGATGTGGGAAGAGTAAAAGGTGACACCTAATAGAAAATAGGACTTCTTTTTGTATATAGAAAATATATGTTCACAGAGCAAGAAGTCTGTCTATCCCTACCTGTGCTTCAAAACCGTTTTGAGAATAGACCTGACTTCCCTGTAACACTGGGGGGATTACAACCCCAGCGGTCCGGGAAGTCAGGCGCCGGCAAATTGTAAGTGCTCATTCCCATAGAGTCCTCTCGGACTCTATGGGAATGGGGACCATGGAAGCACTGGCACCGTTGTTAATGGTGCTGGTGATTCCGTGACGGCTTGCCTACCATGGCAGCTGCACCCGGCAGGGTCAGACCTGTCGGGCACAGTGGCTCCAGCAGGCAAACCCGTTGTTTGCCGGTCCAGAAAGAACAGTTGTTTCCGGACCGGCAAACTTATAATGAGGCTTCATGAGTCTAAGCAGAAGTGCTGACATGTTACATTTACATGCAGGGAAAAGGGGTTTCTTTTATAGCAATTTAAAAAGGGCAGTGTGCTTTTCTATTTTTGTTCAAAAACACAGACCGAAAATTGTTTTACTGTTTGAGTTTTAAGGTGAGGATGTACTCAGAGTCTCTTCACCCAGATGTGGATTGAAATGTCCTGCATGAGTAGTGATGCAGAGTAACAGTAATCATAGTATTTGCATAGTAAATTAATTTTCAGATCCCTGGCTTGCGCGTGTGGAGGAGCCCTGCTTCCAGTAAAGACCATATCACCGTCTTATGGGCCTCATTCCGAGTTGGTCAATACACAGCAAAAGTGCCAGTTATAACGTTTACTGGCACTTTCACCAGACTGGCCAACTACAACTTTGCTGGTAGGTGTTAAGGATTTACTTCCAGCTATGAGTTAGAGGTAACTCTGACCCCTCCCGGTAGAAAATGGCCTTTATTACCAGCACGGGCATTCATTGCGGCAAAATGTCGCCATGTAGTCCTATAGAACTCCATGGAATGGGGATTTACTGCATTAACGGCACTTGTTTTATGCCAGTAATTCCAGCAGACCAAGTGCTGGTAACGGCCATTCCGTTTCCAGTAATGCCCTTATGTGACACCCTACCAGTGGTCCTGTCCTGTGGCCATGTGGCTGCAGTTCTTGGCCTGCCCTGGTCTTCCCATTCCCTCCAGTTTATAAGATCACATTCACAGACAGTACCTTGAAGCGGATGTACTTCAGGAGATGGAAGTGCTCCGCGTACATGCGGAAGTAGTCCATGATCTTGGAGTTGTGCATGTAGTTGGGGTAATCCTCAGGGATGGGGTAGTCGCTGAAGCACATCATCTCCTTGGAGGTGTTGATGATCACTGACTCGTAGATGCTGGCCCGGCCCTCCTCGGGAACTTCCTGTGGAAGACATCAATATCATTACTGGTAATAATAGCATAACACAGGCAGGAGCATCAAAAGCAAGGTGGAAACCACACCTCCTCTGCAGTCACCTGCAATGTATTCTGATAATGCTTGGTTAGTCAGAAGGAGAATACCAGAAGGGGGATGCAGGGATGGATGGCTAGATGGATGGGCTGAGTGGTGGGGGCAAAGATGAGCAAATGAGCAGCTGGTCAGAGGGGCATTGGTCAGAGTAGATGGATGACACATAGGTGGGTGGATGACTGACTTTTTGAATGAACAGCTAAACTAATAATTGAGGGCCTAAGAGCTATAAATGCAGTGCTGTGTTTTTCACAACAGACTTCAAACTGTAGACCAGATATCACAATATGAAACATGTGGTGGTTTAAGAACATCAAATAGCATGATCAGGGTGGGGTTAAGAGTATCAAACCAAGGTTCTCCATCTTGAAAGGGGGTGGTAAATGCATGAAAGATCCTTCTGGTAGGAGTGGAGGGGGCAACGTTAGTGACAGAATTAAACAAACATTGGCAAAGCTTAGCTTTTCTAAATTGAACAGTGTTTCAATGTTCACACACATGTGCATACATGATCAGTGGGGAGATAAATAGAACAGAGGGAAGGCAGAGAGGAGAGAGAATGCACGGGGGGAGAGGGACCACAGTACAGCAGCTCAGGATAATCCGAGGAGGCTGATGAAGGAAGAAGATAGGGAAAGGGCTCAACCTAAGGAAACGTGCATTTTTGGACAATACGTTCACAATGTACAGCATTTTCAAAACAGACTGGTACCACTGAAAATCTAAACGAGGCAAATGAGGTGGGCAATATGGTACAAAAAGATGGATTGAAACATCCCGGTGTGCCCGAAAACCTGTAGTAAGGCCCATTTTGGATTCTCAAGCTTGTAGCCTTCCAAAGGCAACCTAATGAATGCCATTGATCTGGATAGTGTTAAGTGGGATATTTGCCAGAATGCAGATACCTATGAACGCCTAGCAATGGTGGGAAAGAGTAAGTCATGAGTCCCTTTTCCATAACTCATCCTGTCATCCTTCTGATGGCAATCACTGAGTTCAGGTAAAAGGTCGACTTTATATCTGGCTGCTACATATAACAGTCTAATACGCATAAGGCAAAGCCAGCTGCATGACAGGCGTAGCTGCCTCACTCGTTCAGCCAGCTCAGGCTATTAAAGTGTAGCCTAGAGGTGGGGAATAAGGTATCGTGATAGGCCAGTACCTCACACAGGCTGCTAGGACTTGGGTAAAGTCAGGCTCGTGGCAGGGGCTCCTAGCTCTTCCTGTCATCTTCTCTGAATGGGGTTTAACGCCTATTATCAATATAGGAAATGCCAAAAATAGGGAGGTTTCAGAATATCTCTGTACCTGCCTGTTACAACTCCTACAGTTTTCCCTCCATGCAACCTAACGGAATACCAGGTGCATTAGAAACTGCATGTTTATGAGTTTAAATGCCCCATGAAAAACCCTCCAAATGTATCTCGCTACCAAAATGGTGGAGGTAGACATTTTGAAACGCAGCCAGCAGCACACATAGTTTTTGTTCTTAATGTTTAAAGTATCCCTTTAAAGAAATTTGATGAGGACGTGCAAAGTGTTTGAAAACGTGCGCACATCAGATACCCATAGCCCACCGTCTCACCGGCTCTGCAGTGCAATGCACAGAGAGGTCAATACTACTCTTCTGTGCATTATTTAACGTGACACAGTCTGCGCTTTGAAACCTCTGGGTATTAAGCGCATTATAAATAACATATCATATCATACGGTGCCCAATCCACTTCCATCCTCGAAAGAGGTATGAAAATAGATTTTACTTTAAATGTGCAAAACATTACATACCTAATTTCAGAAATACTGCTTAAAGGATTTCCTAAAATCCATACATTTTAGCATGCTTATGGTGGTCAAATCATAATCAGACAGAGACCCTCGCATCATCTCACACGGTAATAGTAATTATTGAATTTTTAATCACAGTCAACAATCCACATAACTTTCAATGAGCATCCAGCTAGATGGAAAAATGTGTAAGTGGACGCTCTCAGTCCAGTCTTCTATCAAGCTACTGTGGATCTTATAGGTGGACAGACAGTAGTGGGCCCATAGATTACTGACTAGTGATGGACAAATGCATGGGTTCTCGCATTCTCATTTGTATGACCACGCAGTCCATACAGTTGCCAGATCTGGGTGTTTCCAAGCCTTTCTGCGCATACCACAGCAGGCTGCAGAGTCTGCACTCACACATGCAAGGGCATGTATTCCCAGCCCAAAATGAGGCAGGATCCACAGAAAAAACCTATGATACTCTGTCAAATTATTTTTTATCAATTGGTGAAAGAACTATTGCACCTTGTTCTCTTGATTGGTGTGCTCTGCCAAGTCTATCATTGGGCGCATGTTGGCCCCTGTGTTCTTCAGATAGTATCCCTGTACTTAAAAGATGGTTTCTCCTTTTGAAGGAATGCTATTGAAACCGTTACTGGTTCCTCTGCTTCGAACTTCACCAGTGAGATCTGCAAATATGAGGAAATAAGTGAGTGAAAGATCCCTACCTACCACTTAAATCACTTGCCAAATTGTCGGCAGCTCTGACAGAGTGTGAGTGAAAATCCTATTGTGCCTTCTTCCATTTGCTCTCATTCGTTGGGTACGTCCAGACATCATGGTTAAATGGGTAACCCGCCTAGCTCGAAAATAAACCTCCACTTGCTAAGCATTGAACACATCCTAAAATATCCATGTTTTCAGTGGCCATCTGCATGGGAGTACATGAGGTATTCCCTCAGTCTTTGTGCAATGTATTTTCAAAATGGGAGTCTGAGCGCTTCCAAAAATAAACTGCAGTGGTGTCCTGGCGCAGTATAAAACCACACAACATTGCATAACATAAGATAAGACATATGGACCTCATTACAAGGTTGCCAATCTGGTAAAATCGATGCTGGTATTACCGTACCGGCATCCTTTACCGGACCAGAGTATTCCAACATGCAATGTCGATGTCACTGGCATCGTCAGGGTTCCATCATGGCTGGCCACACTGGTACCTGTATCAGCGTTGACATGTCACATCTATGCCGGTGAGACTGGCATGCCGCAATTAGGGCCACATCAAGAGGTGCATGGACATGAAATTACCGGCATGGCCATGCCGGTAATAACGGATACAATGACGCCGTAAACACTGGCATCACGTAGCAACCGTTAATAGGGATCTGGTCTGTAAAAACCTGCCACAGGTGGCCACAATCAGCACAGGTGGAGGCAATGGAGTCTGACACAGCACTGAACTGGAGACTTCCAGCCCTTTGAGCTAGCAATACCCTTGAGATGGATGGGGATGCAGATTTTACTCAAACATAATTAATTCAGACGACACAAATAGCTTGGTAAAAGTTTGTCTGTTTTAATGTAAGTAACTAAAACAGGGAGCACAACGAACATCAGCAATCGCTCGATACTCAACTCCCAACTTATTTAAGAAAAAACAACATTTTTATAGACCAAATCTGTCACTACTGACGTGTAAACCTGTGTCACTACCAACGTCATCCTACGCGGCAAACTTCTAAAACCTATCTGGAAGCGGGATTGGCTCTAAGTGAATAACTAGGCATAGGTGTTATATCTTTATAGAGTAACAGAGAGAAAGAATTGTATATTTAACATCAGGTGGGGCAACTAAGCCCTTCCTTCAAAATGGCCACTATGAACGTCACTAAATGTATGACGCCCCATTGGTTACACAAACTTTAGGACCTCCAACTACGTGGTCCTCTGCAATTGGTTGGCTTCTAACCCCCGTCAGTAACTTTCCACCTACGTGAGCAGCATGCAGGCTGAACAACCAGGTGCGGGTGAGCTTGTCTTGATACCAGATTCCCACCAATTAAAAAAACACTCCATCATCACCTCAATGGTTCACTGTCAATTAGTGTTTGAAGTTGGCCTTCAGTTTTCACTGTTCTCTGAGATGTTTTAAGGAGTATGGGTACTGTTTGGCTTCCGTGCGTAGGTGTGATCTCCTCATGCGTCCAACTTTCTTCCATCACGTGACTGGACACCCCAATTTGAGCCTTTCTGTGTATTTGATTTTATTCTACACTGGTCCTCTGACGTCTTTTGTTTTCACTTGACTTTCTTGAACAGGAGCTTCTGTTCTTTCACGTTAATTGTATCTAATGTCAGCCAATTCTAGATCTGATAAGACCATGGCTCTTTGGCTCATCCAACTCCTTAGCTGAAATATGTTTTGTTTTAATTCAATTGCTTTTGTAACTGCGACACTGAATAAAAGGCCTTCCTTGTTGTTCTAGACTGCTATATACACAGTGGAACATTCATTCTTTATTCAATCCATATGTATCTATGAGGTATATATGTATATGTTGGCGCTTGCCATGATCTATTTACTACAAGCATTTGGCTAGCTTCATGATTGCTTTGCTGCTTGGTTGCATTGCATCTGTACACGTTTGAACGAACTAAGCATCTTAATCATGATTATGGCATAAGTCTCTTCATCTTGATCCCAAGATGTCACTTATCCTTGGTACTTCTTTATTCGTCACAAATCGTCTGCCTCTCTGGTCTGGTTATCTTCTATCTGGGGTCAATTTAGTTTCGTATGACGTCACCATTTATCCTGGTCATTCAGTTTCTTTGTTTCATCAGGAATCGCAATCAAATGGCCATCATATTGTCTTGGATGTAGGTATGGTTTTCTCAATGGGTACTTCACCTCCCATATTCTCTTAGGTATGGGTATTCTTATGGGTACTGCACAGAGTTGTTGCTCTTCTTCTTGCCTTCTGTTTGGTGCAGTAAATGTCACATACTTTGGTTCATACTTCACTGGAATTGTAGGTGGGGTAGGTGGAGTAGGGGTACTTAGCTCCTCCTCTACAGCACAAAAGGAGCACACCCACACACCACAACCCTCCCAAATTCACAATGCTACCATTAGCACTAGCAGTACTGGAGCTGGAGGACATGCCTGGACAGCTACTTCTGGAGGAGACAGTGAGCCAGAGCATGCAGTGGATGTGCAGGAGGAGAAGGAGGGCGAAAATGGGCTAGCACATACACATTGTGCAGGCAGTTGTACCCCACAGACAGCCACCAATCCCTAGCCTAAGGGCCAGCTCATTCAATCGAACCCCTGCCCAGATCCACAACCTGTACCAGCTGAACAGGGACACCATCACCACAGTAGTGGACCTCATACATGATGACCTGGTGAGCTTAATCAACATCCGGACAGCCACCCCCCTTGCTGAAGGTAGTGTGTGTGGTACACTTCCTTGCCACAGGCACCTATCAGCACACAGTGGGGCAGCCACACGGAATTTCCCAACCCTGCTTCTCCCGTGTGCTCGACCAGGTGCTAGATGCACTCAGGTCCCATGTATGCGATTACTTAATAGCCTGCGATGGACTGCAGAGGAGGTGAATTTCACCAAAGTAGCATTCTATGCACTTGCAGGCATGCCCAACGTCATCAGTGCGCTCAACTGTACATATGTTGAGCTGGTTGTACGGCATGCTGTGGAGGTAGTGTACTGCAACAGGAAGCTGTACCATTCCCTGAATTAACAGATGGTGTGCAATGCATGCAAAATAATCATGCATTAAATACATGATCTCAGCAAAGCTATTCATGAGTCATGCGGCCCTGCCAGGGAGAATACCACCTGCAACCCAGACTAAATCAGTCACTACACTCAATACGCAGGTACACCGCGGATCAGTATGCTTGTCATGACACCTTAAGGGACACCTCCAAGTACAATGGGTCATGTATGAACATTGAAAAATCTACCATGATTGACTACCACCAAGACATGAATCAGAGGTGCAGGACTCATCCAATGTAGCTCCGTTCCACCATGCCGACACCCACCAAGCCATATTACAGTAACGCAACCCTTCATCCGTGAAACAAACGACCAATGGATATCTGATCTAGGCCAATGGGGGTAGGTGTCGATGGATGTGTTCATGGAGACCTGTATATGTAGAATGCATACTGGGGATACCACTGTATTACATGAATCAAATTAGGCATATGTGTGGGTACTCAGTGTATATGCACAGTCCATTTTCATAGGTAACACATCAATTAAACCTGACACATTGTGGTCTGTTGCACTTGATTTTTGGGTGTGCAGGTCCATGTGACAGCAACTGCACCCCCCATCCCCACCCATGGATCAGCCCTAAATTCACTTAGCGGGCCCATGCAGAATGACACATGCCATGAATAGTTTTGAATCCCTGTGCTCAGTTGCATTTTCATATGTACAATGTACAGCCAGTGCCAACATGGAATGACCAAATAATTCACAAGTACCCTTTCTCTTGCTCCCATGCAGGTGATGCCCGGTATCCCCTGATGGGTTGGCTCATGACCACCATCAGGCAACCACATAACAGGCATGAAGAGGCATAGAACCGTGCACATACACACACTCATATCACTATCGAACAGACATTTGGCCTTTTGAAGGCCCGGTTCCGCTGCCTCAGCAGGTCAGGGGGTGCCCTAATTTACGGACCTGGGAAGGTGGGCGAAATTGTGCTAGTATGTGCCATAGTGCACAACATGTGCATCTAGCACAACATCCCCCTGCTCCCTGACATGGACATGATGGATGAGGATGAGGATGAGGGACAGGAAGATGCGGGATTCCCTCAGTGCCACAATGTCAATGGTGGACGTGCAACAGGGCAAGATTTAATTGACCACTACCATTTATGGACTGTAACATACACGGAACTGGGCATGGGTCACACTGGACACTGGACACTGTACATGATTAAAGGGACAAACACTCAAGAAGCAATGTCCAGTCATTTCTTTGTGCTACACCAAGTGTATTGAAAAAGGAAAAACTATGTACAGATTTGCATTCTTTACCTAACACTACTGTCCCCTTGATTTGACCCCACATCCCCTCCCCCACTACAACCACACCCAAAACCTCAACCCCCACTCCCCCACTACCCCCACACCCAATACTCCAACACCCACTACCCGTCCTAACTACTCCCTCCACACATGCAGTTGTCACCGGGCCTATTTGCGGCCCCTTTTGGAGGATGGGGGTGAGGCTCTTGAGGCGATTTAGTTGCTGCGAGTGATGCACATGGCTGCTCTGAATGGAGCTGCTGGATGTAGTGCTGGAGGATGGTCCGAGCGTGGTGGTGATGTTCTGTTGTGCAGCAATGGCGGTCACCAAGCTGTCAATTGACTGCCATGTTGGACATCACCCCATTGCCCTTTCGCACACGCCTGGCCAGGTGGTGGATACCCTCCGTCGTTCTGCCAAGCATCCTATACATGTTGCGCATGGCGTCCTGCGTGGTGTGCCGGTTAGGTTGTGCCTCAGTGATGTACTGGCTGACCAGGTTGTGTATTGCCTGCTACCGCCCTTCCTTGCAAAGTTAGTCGCCCCTCAATGTCTCTGATGTGGCAGAGTCCTGTTTGTGGCAAGGGAGGTTGGCTCCGAGGGCTTGTGGGACTGAACACAGCGTCGTCGCTATGGGTGTCAGGGCCACTGGGCTCCACTACGCTGTGTGCACATGAGCCATCTGCAGGTATAATATGTATGCTCACCTGCCTGAGTGGCGTGGATTCTGCCTCCTCCTGCTGGCTGTGGCCTCGGGAGTCTGCCTTATCCTGTGCTGTGTACTGCAGATTGTGCCACCTACTCCTGCTCGTTGTGCATTGCAGATTTTGCCACCTCCTCCGTCTCACTGTGCACTGCAGATTGTGCCTCCTCCTGCTCGCAGGCCACTGAAGATTCCGGCTCTTCCAGCTGAAGTGCCTGCTGTGGTCCAGATGTTGATGAGTGCCAGGGGGCCTTCCTGGCAGATGTTGATGAGTGCTGGGGGACCTGGCTGGCAGATGTTGATGGTTGCTGGGGGGCTTTGCTGGTAGATGTTGGTGGTTGCCGGGGAGGGGGCTTTCTGGCAGGTGTAGAGGGCTGCCGGGGGGCGTTGCAAGATGTCAGACTTTCTTCAGGTTCCGAGCAGAGTCGCATCAGGACCTTCTGTGGTGGACCTGCGAGGACAACATTCTGAAGGGAGAACCTTTTTGGGAACCATGGCCTGAGATAGCAGTAGTTACGGATGCCTCACTGCCAACAATCTGACAATCAGCGGTCATTGATCTCCATCGGAGTCAAACTACACATCAATCTTTTGGATCTGGGGCAATAAGGCTAGCGCTGAAGGCCTTTCTGCCCTTTGTACGGGGATAGAATTTCATGATAATAATGGACAACACAAAGAGGAGTCGTAGGTTCACTACCACTGTGCAGAGAGGCGATGCAGCTCTGGTTCTGGCAAATTCAAGAAGGAATCGTCCCATCAGCAGTTAATCTAGCCGGAGATGAGAACACAGCAGCGGACGCTCTGAGCAGGCAGAGCACGGTCTCCCACAAGTGGGAACTAGCTCAGGAAGGCCTTCAAGAAATCTTCACCCTTAGAGGAACTCCTCAAGTGGATCTGTTCACGACCAGTGTCAACAGGGGGTGCGTACTGTTCTGCTCCATGGAATTTCCCTCAAGGGGACCTCTCAGAGACGCATCCGTAGTGAACTGGGAGTTTCCACTCCTGTATGAATTTCCTCCAGTCCCCGTTATTCCTCACGTGATCAGGACGTTGAGAAAGTTTAGGAAATGCATGATCCTAATTGGGCCAGGAGGACGTGGTACCCAGACCTTCTGGACATGTCCATCTGCACTCAAATGCGTCTTCCGCAAAGAGAGGACCTTCTCTCATGAAAGGAGGGTCACGTTCTCCATCCAGAGGTCAGGACACACAACCTTCACGCATGGTTTCTGAGAGGTTAAAATACAAGGATTGGGACCTCCCGGACGACGTAATGGAAATTATGCATTCGGCCAGAAGGGTAGCAAAATAATCCTTATACCGCTGCTGTTGGAACAAATTCTGCAGCTCATGTAGGGGAAAGGATGTGGACCCTTTTCAATGCAATACACCTATCGTGTTGTCTTTTTTGTTACATTTTGCTAATCTGGGGCTCCAGATTGGGACCATTAAAGGATACTTGACAGAGCTTTCCATTGTCAAGTGCACCTCAGAGGAGGTATCTTATTTTAAAATGCCATTGATTATTCAATTCCTTAAGGGGCTCACTAACGTGTTACCGCCTACTCCTTTTCAAGTCCCAATTTTGGATCTTAATCTGGTATTAAATTTCTGATGTGTGCTCCTTTTGAGCCACTCCACTCATGTCTATTAAGACTACTTACATTCTAAAACCATTCTGTAAGTTGCATTAAAATCAATCTGCAGGGTGAGTGAGTTGCAGGCCCTATCTACTAAGCCTCAATTTACCATTTATTTACAAGGATAAGGTTGTCCTTAGGGTCAAACCTTTTTTTTCCAGAAATTGTGTCGGATTTTCATTTAGCCACAAAAATTGTGCTTCCAACTTTCTATTCACCACCTCATCCCAGCAAGGAAGAGGAAGGACTACATAGGCTTGATCCCAGAGAGGTTTGAGCTCTTACATTTCTCGGATGACAAAAATACATCAACATGACCAAATTGTCATTGGCTACACTGGTCACAAACTGGGGCTTCCGGTTACTAAAGAGATTTTATCCAGATGGATAATTCTTGGCATTTCAGATTGCTACTGATTGGCCGGGAAAGATCCCATCGAAGGCCTAAGAGCCCATTCCACAAGGAGCATGGCAACATCTTCAGCTCTTCAAAGAGGGGTGCCTATAAAAGACATTTGTGTGGCAGCCACTTGGTCTAACATCCACACTTTTACAAAGCATTGCAGTCTGGATTCATCCTCTAGCCAGTAAGGAGGATTTGGGAAAGCAGTCTTATACTCGATCCATGACAATTCTTGAAATTGAAAATTCTTACTCCCTCCTCCAAAACCTAACACTGCTTTGGGAGTCAATCATAAAATGAAGAATACGTTGGAGGACACAATCCATTCGAAGAACAAGTTACATACCCCTGATAACATTCTTTCGACTGGATGTTCCTCCCACGTATTCCTCATCGCCCCTCCTAGCCTACCCTGCTGTAGAATTTCCAGGCATTACACTTTACGCTCTCTCACGAGTCTGGTACTGTCCAGGATTCACTGATGCTGGTAATTCTGCATGAGGAAGGCGTAACAGAAGTGAAGCCAACGGGCGATGTGCGTACTATATATACAGACAATGACGTCGACTTTGAGATGGAAGCCCTCGAGGGACATCGAGTCGAACAGATCAAGGCACAGCGCCCTCTGCCAATCAAAAATTCAGAAGCAGCTGACGCTGAACGATATCATATCAGAAGATGAGGAATACGTGTGGTGACCATTCAGTCGAAGGAACTTCACCAGGGCTAAGTTACTTGTTCTTCTTCTCCTTTATCACGTCTCATAGGTCTTCCTGAGAACAGGGATTCGTTTTTGTTTTTTACCATCATTGGAGCACAAACATACTTAGCGGCTAAACTCCACACCTCTCGAGGCTCTCGCGCCTCATGCAGCAAAACCATCAAAAGGCTGCAGTGTAAACTAGTGTGCATAGAGAAGTCTCACAAGCAGTCCTTCTACTGCCAGCGCCGGGGATCTGGAACTCAATCCTGGCAGAGACTTAAAGTACCCACACCATTCTCCAGTTCTGCAAAACTGTCTCTTTCAACAATACCTACGGACAAATACAAATCCTGCCCTGCATAAAATGATGAGCACACTGCTGGCACCCTCCCATTGTAAAGCGCTCTACTGCTCTCAAGCTAGGTAAAAGCAATCAAATAAAATAAAACTAAAAATGTAATATTGGAGAAGTTCTATTATTGTAACCGCGCATTCTGCATTAAACCAGCAGCCTTGGCTGAGACTTTTACTTAGTTTGTTTGAGTTGCTCTGGATAGCCTTGCATTTATGTGAAGCCCAGAGAGGGAACTGTTACAACAGGTCTTCATCTAGGTCAGCAGTGGCTCGCGTAGAGGGAGTTTGTTCATTATACAAAGATGTGGTGCCATTCTGTTGCTTCTTGGGCTACATTCTGGGTCATTTCTGCATTCTTGCGAAAAATTGCTTCGTCCTCTTATTACACACAGTGGTGCTGCTCTCCCAACTTCCTAATGTCTTTTTTCTCTTAGTCCAAGATCGCAAGGGGAATGTGGAGGTGTTGGGTGCAACCATTTTGGAAAATGTAAGGGGGGGGGCAATGAAGGGCAGGTGTTTGTGAGGTATGCAATGGCGGGGAGAAATAGTCCATTTAGTGCCAGTGATGCACACATATCACCTGATTTTCAGAACCTCTAAGTGTATTCGCTGTGACATGATGCCTGTAGCAAAAGTATATTCTTTTGATCTTAACCACGGTGGCATAATGGAACGTGTGCATCCAGTGGAGAACAGCAATGACCATTCCCAAAGCCATGTTATGTTTGGAATGACATCTAACACCAGAGAATACTGCTTTATGCTTTAAAATACTTAATGTTCTTTATATAAACTAACATACCGCACATAACAGGTACATTTAATGTGCATGTGCATTCCCCCCAGTGGGGCATCTTGTCTCTGATAACAGATGGTTGTTATCCAACTCATTCTATCAGCCTCAGAAGGATGAATGGCTAATAGGCATGTCAGCGTTTGAACCTGTGACTATGATGTCAAGCACATATCTCTGTGGTGAGTGCATGTCCCTAATGAGCCACAGATGCTTCTGTACACATGCTCTTATGGAAAAATGTCTGCTTCTGAAAGACTATATAACAAATGCAACATCGTCCTTTTTGACTTGGACATTTGCTGGGCCTACATATTTTAAATACTCTTTTACAATCCCTATAATGGGAATCATTACGACCCTACCGGTCCGGAAACAAGGGTGCCTGTAAGCTTACTGGCACTGTTGGTTCCGGACAGGCATATTACAGGTCTGCTTGCCGGAGCCGCTGTACCTCACAGGTCTGACCCTGCCGGGCACACCAGCCACGGTAGGCAGAACGGTCACGGAAACACCGGCACCATTAGCACCAGTGCCGGTGCTTCCCTGTCCCCACTCTATGGGAATGGGGACTTACAATTTACCTGCGCCTGACTTTCCGGGCCGGCAGGGTTCTAATCTCCCGGTGGCACCAGGAAGTCAGGTGCCAGTAAACATTTATGGGTCTGGCGGCAACCTGCCTGTAGCACTGGCACGGTTACCGCTGGACCCGTAATGAGGCCCAATGTGTTTCATAGCAGTGAAATAACACACAATATCATGCTGTAGTTAACCTTGCTGCATTTTCTAAAAAGTAATGTCAGCATCTCAAAAAGGACAGCAGGAGTATAGTTCAGTCAAAGTCCTGCTGCTATTTGCTGAATATTAAGAGGATCTAGAGGATCTACTCTATCTTGATTAATCTGTAAATTGGACAAGAAGGAGTTGAGCCTTAGTGCAGTGCCTGGAGGGGGAAGAGCCTTGCCAGACGGGCAGTATTAAAGAGTGGCAGCAGAAGCAACAGCCGAGGCATGGGAGCCAGTGGAAGAGTCCGCTTAGTAAGAGTCAAGTACTGAAATGGCCAAACAACTCTCATGTTTTATGCGATCCACTGACTTCTAATGCCATGCTTCAAGTGAAGATCAGATACTCAAGACAATAAATTAATCAGGCATTCATTTCAGAGCTAATGTGCAATGACTTATTTATAGTATGCCGGCCAATAGTTAAGGTGTAACATATCATCCATAGAAAAAAGGAAAAATCATTTGGTCATAACTTTTGAACCTTAGGATGGATCAGCACAGAGTTTGGCATTCCAATATTAGCCCACAGGGACTGGAAAGTGTCGTGCAAATCCGTTTTTACGGCTCAAAAGATATAAAGGGTAAAAATAAAGTGTGTGTTTTTCACTTATCCATTAATTTCTCCATAGGAAAAATGTCAACATTTTGCTCATGCGCACAGCCTAAAACCGCTGAACGGATTTGCGACAAAAGTGAAACAAGTCGGGCATGAAGCGTTCAAAGGAAACACTTTCTTGTTTTTGCGCAAATCTGTCCAGTGTTTTTTTATTTCGTGCAGAGTGGGGTGCCCCTGTAGCCAAAAAGTTAGTTATTTCACCCTTGATGTATCGCTGTTGCCAAGCTTTTTCATTTCTTAAAGGCAGCTATTACGAGAATCACAATTCAAGTTCTGGATCAACATTGAATATGGTTCTAAAATGATATAAAGGGTGTTCATTAGGGAGTTTTGAGGGCAGGGAGCATGTTGTCAGGGTGAGGAAAGCTGATTGGTGAAGATTTAGGGATTGGGGATAGCTTCGTTTTTTTTCCAAGCGTTTTGCTGAGATTGAGAAATGATGCGAATGGGGAAAAGAAAGAGTAAATACCTTTAAACTATAATAAATGAGATGTGGTCATCAGTATGGTCGCTATTTAGGGGAAGATGAGTGTTTCAAGTAAATGTAGGAATTTACAAATATACATATTTAGAAAAATGCTTTCCAAATTAAATAAAAATGTATAGGGGTTGTATTAAGCCAATTTAACGTCTCATGTTTGTGTATTGAGTTCGAGAACTATGTTATTTAACTTTGTTTTGTGAACATAAAGTGCACCACTGAGATGCATTCATGGCCGAGCCACGGTTCAATTGTGTTTTGTTTTGATTGGGTGAGGTTTTCACGTGATGTGAAGGAACGTTTCTCGATTCAGTGTTCTCTTTGGAGCGATTCTCGAAGTCGGGATTTGTATAGAAGTTGTAAAAGTTGATTTTAGGTTTGTTTACCATTTGATTTGTTTGAAGGGAGAATGTGAGAGGTGTAAAGGAGGTAGATTAGTGTTGTCAGTTTTGAGAAAGAGACCGTGGGCACGGAAATAAATCTGCATTATTCCTTATGAGTTCTCGATTTGTTATACTAATGAAGAGTATACAATGTCCAAATGATGCTCCTTGATCCAGTGTTCTCTAGAGAGTGGTTCTCAAAGTCAGGATTTGCACAGAAATTTGAAAAGTTGCTCTTAGGATTGTTTAATATTTGAATTGTTTTGATGTGTGAGGTATAAAGGGGGTAGAGTGTTGTTGTTAGTTTGGGCAGTGGGAACAGAGAAATTCACACTACTTGGCATGATTTCTTGATTCATAAAACGTGAGTAAAGAAGAGTATACAATGTAAAAAAGGAGAGGTTTATTTTCTGAGAGTAAAAGATGTATGTGTATTGGTTCGAGAATTGTGATTCTCAATTCAGATTGTACGTTTGTATATTTGAAGTTGATCGTGTTGGTAACTTTGTTATGCTTTTCTGTAGTCTGTTTCTTTGTTAATGATGTCACGGTCATCAGCAGAGAAAATAGATTTGAGGTAGTAGGGCGTGGCGCCAAAGTGTGCCAGAAAACAATTGTGCATGGTGCTTTCCAATTAAACACCCTTAGTAACTACATGGTGCTAAGGGTGTTTCATGTAAAAATAATGAAGATTACCCCTGCTAGCTGCACAGGGAGTATTCATTCTATTAAAGACTAGGAGGCGAGCATTATACTTCTACTTCAATTTATTACTTCAGCTTCAACTTCGATGTATTACTCTTCAGCAGTTTTAACAAAACACAATAAAACTCTGAAAAGTGTTCATGACCGACTTTTCCTTTCTGAAACTACAACTCCCAAGGTCTCTGTAGTCCACACCTGCACAGTCCAGCCATGACACATATCCTGTCCCTGGGATCCTCCTCTCTTTTACATGCTCTGAACTGTCTCTTGAACTTCATAACCATGTCCCGCCAACAGTGCAAAGGCTTCAAAACTTGTCAACTGGAACGATGCCGCTCCCTTGCCTTCCTGTTTCACAGCTTAGGGTCTGATTACTAACTCCATCTGCTCTCAGTTATTCTTCTGCTCTTCCCCTAAGGAACATACAATGAACAGAATTTAGGGTGGCGTCCATGTACTGCTGTAAACCACAAATATCACATTATAAACAGTACATGATCGGGTGGGAATTTAATGCACGCCTCATAGTCTTAATAGAATGAATACTCCCTGCGCAGCTATCAGGGGTAATCTTCATTCTATGGCAAGACTGGAAGCGAGCATTATGCTTGTTCAAAGCTTCCCCAACACCATAACAGCCAGACTTTCAGTCGGCTTGAAGTAAAACTCTTTAAATGTACGATCACTAGCCCAATCAGCTGCTGGCATAATCTCTCGTAATGATACAACTGTCGTAAAGGCCCTGGTACCCATCGCCCCTCTTAGAGAATGTGCCCATA
Organism: Ambystoma mexicanum; assembly: GCF_040938575.1. NCBI lineage: Eukaryota > Metazoa > Chordata > Amphibia > Caudata > Ambystomatidae > Ambystoma > Ambystoma mexicanum. The sequence goes on along the minus strand of NC_090922.1, from coordinate 582,665,992 downwards.
CATTCTCAAATCAATCCCTGCTGCTTGCATTACCTGTTTAACCCACCACGCAATGGTGGCTGTCGCAACTGCCTGAAAAGGCTTCCTATGCGCTATTAGCAATTGGGTGGTATTGGCAGCTCTGCAGTCTGCTGTCCTACTTTCATACTCTCTAATGCATCTCGCTACGCACCATTTAGGGATACTCGGGAAATAAGTATAATGAACCATACTGGTCCCTGTCTTAGTCCTCTTAACTATGGAGAATGTTACTCTTTCTGGGCCAAATTATCTCCTATTAATCTCAAGTCCTTTGAAATGTGACATGCGCTTACATGATATAAACATAAAAGCATTGCTAGTTAACCCCATAACTGTTTCAGAGACAGGTATCTATCTGTTGGCAAGCCCTCTAATAAGCGTAGCACTATTGTCACGTCCGATACCGTATTATGCCCAGGCTCTGGGGGTATCTTATACCTAGCTCCTCTGATGAGACTCACTACTGCCGGATGTTCCCCTGCTGGAACCCCTTGAATTGGTAAGTTCCCGCAGAAATCGCGGATCTGTATACTCCTATGGTACGAAATGCTCTCCCGTCCTGCAACAACTGTGCCAAACAATTCAGCATAGTCACTACAGTGGTCGAAATGGGATGAATATTTATCCCTTTACACCAGTTTGAACATTTGGTCCAAGCCGCGTCGTAGCTCCTCCTAGTGGATGGAGCCCAGGGTTCTGCGATAAGCTCTGCAGCCTTGTCTGAATTGCCTGGCAGTGCCCAGCGTCTCCTGGTAGCCTGCATGTGACGAGTGGGAGAGTCCCTCTCACTCCCAGAGGATGACACGACCCAGCTGGGTTTGTGAGCAGTTGCTCTCCTTCTGGAAGAACTAACGGCAAATCCGCTGCTAGCACCATTAGCGTCGGGAACCACACTTGAGAATTCCAAAGTGGTGCTACTAAAATTAATTCCGCTGTCTCCCTCCGACACTTCGTTAGAACTCTGTTCAGCATCACGAAGGGGGGAAATGTGAAGTGCGGAACCCCTGACCATTCCTGTAGAAATGCATCCGTGCCCTGTGCCTCCGGGTCTAACCTCGAGCTGAAGTAATTGGCTTTCTGGGCTTTGAGACGGGATGCAAAGAGGTCTATGTGTACCGGTCCCCACTTTATATTCAGAGTCTGAAATACTGCTGGATCCAGTCTCCAGTCGCTGGAGTCCGTCAGGTAACGAGAGTTCCAGTCGGCCACAACATTCAGTGTCCCTGGCAGGTATTCAGCTGTCACTGAAGTTCCTGACTGGAGGCAAAAGTACCAAAGAATCTTCGCTAGTTCCGCCAGCAACTTGGACTTCGTTCCTCCTAGGTGATTAATGTACCGGACTGCCGAGATATTGTCCATCTTTAGCAGAACGCACAATCTCTCCTTCCCTCTCGTGAATGCTTTGATCGCAAATGATCCTGCCAGAAGTTCCAATAGTTTATGTGTAGGCAAAGCTCCTCTTCGGTCTATTTCCCTCCTGTCTCCAGCTCTCCTTATCTCGCTCCCCAGCCTATCCGGCTGGCGTCTGACTCTATTGCTAGGTCTGGTCGGTCTCCAAAGATGGCACGCCCATTCCAGGCATCCATATTCTTCAACCACCATTCCAGTTCCGTGATGGACTCCTGATCTAAAGGTACTTGCTGATGATATCTTAAACCCTGCTGCAGATGTTTTATCTTTAGTCTCTGCAGCGCTCAATAGTGCAAAGGACCCAGGAAAATGGCCTGAATGGAGGCTGCTAGTAGCCCTACTATCCCCGCCAGAGCTCTGAGAGAAATCAACTGCTTGCTCAAGCAGGCTCTGATCTTCCTTTTGATATCTCTTATCTTCTGGGCTGGTAATTCTAGCGTTGCTTTCCTAGTGTCTAGGATGAATCCCAGGAAATCTAATCTCTGAGCTGGCATGGTGTCTGACTTCTCCACATTCACCAGAAAACCCAACGATAAAAACAGCTCCTGCACCCATACGGTCTGGTAACTTATCGTGTCCCGGTCCTCTGCTAGGAGCAATAGGTTGTCTAGATATACAATTAACCTTATACCCTTCTCTCGAATCACTGCTGCTACTGGCTTCATCAGTTTGGTAAAAGCCCAGGGAGCTGACGCAACCCTGAAGGGCATCATCTAGAATTACCAGAGCTGTTTGTTCCAGCGAAAGGCTAGGAACATTCTGTAATCCTTCTGCACCGGCACTATTAGTTAGGCGTCTTTTAGGTCTAGCTTTGTCAGCCAGTCTCCTTCTCTTAGGGAGTCTCTGTGCAGATGGATATCCTCCATCTTGAAATGGCGGTACACAATCCAACCGCTTAACTCTTTTAGGTTTATAACGGGCCGAACTTTCTTCTTCCTGTGCACTAGGAACATATTGCTCACAAAACTGGGGGGTGCTGTGCACTTCTTTATGGTGTCTTTCTGCGCTAACTGGTTCAGCTCGCAATCTAAACATGTTTGCTCTGCTAGTGCTAAGCGCTGCTGGTGTGGTCAGCCTGACTTTAGCGGCGGTTGTATGAACTCAAGCTGCAGACCTCTGACAGTTTGCAATATTCAAGCATTGCTGGAAAGCGCGTGATAAATTCCCCAGAACATTCTCGTTCTCCCCCCTACTGGAGGATACTCTGTTTCTCTCACCTGGTGTAGAGCCTTTTCCACGACTGGATCCTCTTCCTCTCTGCCCTCTTGGGAAGCATCCCGTGGCCGGAAAGGTGTCTTGCTGTTTGTTTTCCCAGTATTGTGCTCTGGGAATAGGGGGCCTTCTTCCACCTTGCGAACTACTGGCCGCACAACCCCTGAAGCGACCGGTCCCGGCAAAAACTCTGTTTGGAAAAATCTTCCGTATGGAAGCTGGCGCCTTTTCAAGTGATGTATAAGTGCCGACGAACCGGCCCATCTCCTTCCCAAAAATTTCACCGAAGAGGAGACCTTGTGCCGCTTCTCCGGCTTTGTATGATGCAAGGTCGCTCAGCTTCGGGTCAATCTTGTGGAGCAGACCTCTCCTTCTCTCTCAAGAGATGGTGCAGTTTGCGTTGCCTAGAAGGCAGGCTGCCCTTTGTGCCCAGCTCGCCAGTGCGTCGGGGTTCACTTCCTCCCCCGGGTCCTTAGCCCTTTCGACCAGATCTATTATCTTGGTGATGGGATCCGTTAAATATAGCACCTTCTCTTGACAGCTTCTCCATGATCTGTCAATTCCCTTACGCTGATCTTTACTAGTCTTAGACACGAAGGTCAACATGTTAGGATCTAGCTCAAGTGTCTTTGTCACCTTTCCCGGGAGGTCTGGGCGTGGGCATTCCGCTCGGAGGCGTTGCCTTACTTCTTTGTCGAGAGCCTTTTGTAATCTTATTGCCATATAATGCGCGACCCTGGGGGAGGGCTGCCAGTCTGAGGAGCTCAGGTTCCGGATACTGTCCGGGTCAAACATGTCCCCTGTGTCCTCCTGCTCATCCTTTAGATGTTTCTCCTTGCAGGTTCTCTTCCCCCTGCTGGTTTTCGCCCATTCCTCCTATGCTACCTCCTCTCCTTCGTGGGAGGAGTGATCCTCCTCTGCTGGCTCCTCTTCCGAGCCTGGGTCATCTTCTCCTGTATTATCTTCCCCTGGAGCGGGGGTTGTGAGGCTTGGCACTGCCTGATGTTGTAGGTAAACTGCTTTAAGCTTAGCAAATGCATTGGCTGCCTCTGTGGTCTTCTGTTTCACCCTGTCTGTTGGGCCTGGGGGATCGTAAGAGGTTTTTCTCTTTCGGCCTATGTACTCCCCTTCAACCCTGTCTTTGTGGGTCCTGTGGGCGTGCTCTCAGTCTCCTTGGTACTTTCTCGGGGCTGATTCAGCATTGCTTCTAGCGTCCCCAGCCTCTCCTGCAGGGGTCTCACCCCTGTACAACTGCATCGACCAGCGAGCTTCGCAGCACCTCCTTGAAGCTGGAAGTTAGGTCCAAAGGTTGCTCGTCCTCGCTCCACTCAAATTCTGACATCTTTTAAAGGGTGCTGTTTGCCAAGCACCTGAAGCAGGTGCCTTTGCACGCCCACGTCGCTTGGTCTGATGTATATTTATCAATATATTTCTTTTTCTTTTTTTGTTTTCTTTTGTGGCTTGCACCAGACTGTCTCAATATCTTGTTTGCCCCTCCAATAGGCTGTTCGTAATCAAACCACCACTCCTTGGTGGCTAAGCTGCTCTTAGAAGGTTAAATATGCCTAGATCTGTGGAACAGCAATTTTTCCCCTTTCGAGGGATGTAAGCTCGTTTTCCAGCAGAATCTCAGCTGATCTTAAATGTCAGCAATATCACATGTTCAGTTATACTGAAACCGTATAAATATATGATCTAAATATCACCGCCGGGCCCGGCGTCTGCTCTGCTCTCTGTCGCTTACTCAATGTGACGTTGGATCCGCACTCCGGAACCACCTCCCCGAGGGTGGGGGCCGAAGTGCTCGAAACGCTCTCGCTCCTCCTCTGCAAAGGTGGGGGAGAAGAGCTAGACTGCTCGATTTCTCCCCGAGGCCGAGCTAAGCCCCTGACATGGCAGTCAGACGGCACAGGGCCGCTCGCCTCATAGTGACGCAGCCAATGTACTTACCTTGTTATCCTACAGCCACGGCCGTATGATGCCCGTTCTCTTAAGGTACTAAATACGCCTAACGCGTGGACGCTTGATAAATAGTCCACAAATAATCATATATTCCTGTTGTTATGCTACTCTACATAACATTCCTGCTTGCATATCCCCTCCTAATTATCTATATGTAGCTAAACACAAGTGTTACATGGAGAGGTGAAAAAATAGCACTTTTCTGCTGAAGAGAAGTAAAAGAAGAGGAGGAGCCAGGGACAGGATATGTGTCATAACTGGGCTGTGCAGGACTAGACTACAGAGACCTTGGGAGTTGTAGTTTCAAAAAGGAAAATTTGGTCATGAACACTTTTCATAGTTTTATTGTGTTTTGTTGAAACTGCTGAAGAGTAATAAATTGAAGTTGAAGCTGAAGTAATAAATTGAAGTTGAAGCATAACGCTCACCTCCAGTCTTGCCATAGAATTACCTTGTGTTGTGGCGTTGTATCGTGATATACTTTTTGAAGTCCATTTCTCTGTTGATGATGTAATGTTCATGCACAAAGAAAATGTATTTGGGAAGTAGGGCGTGGTGCCGGAATGCACTGCAAGGTACTTGTGTTTGTTTTCTAAAGGAAACACCCTTAGCAACTGCATGGTAAATTAAAAAATAAAATGACCATTCAGCATGGTGCTGTGCTGTACTTTTTGAAGTCTGTTTCTCTGGTAATGATATCTCGGTCATCAACAGAGAAAATGGATTTGAGGAAGTATGGCATGGTGCCAAAGTGTGCCGCAAGCTAGGTGTGTTTTTTCTCTTGAATTAAACACCCTTAGCAACTGCATGGTGCTAAGGCTATTCAATAAAATAAAAAAATATGAACGTGTACCATGTCATACTTTATGCTGTCTGTTTCTCTTTTGAAGATGTTAGTTATCAACAGAGAAAATACATTTTGAGGAGGTAGGGTGTAGTGTCGAAGTGTGCCGCAATGTAATTGTGTTTTTTCTAATTAAACACCCTTAGCACCTGACTGTCTTTATATCTTTTCTTTTTTATTAATTTTAGATCTCAACAGTCAAAGACATAGATGTTGTTCATAAATCTACATCTCATATCATCATGTGCCTTTTCCTCATCCCAGTACTTTTGTAGTTCTCAATCTGAGAATGATCTTTTTGGGGAAAACAAATCATCTTTATAGGTAGTTCTTAAAAGGAGATCTTTCTTTACAATGTGTAAGGTATATTTGTGTACCAACTCAGTCTTCCTTGAAAAGTCTTCCTCTAATCGTGCCTTGCTATTCCTCATCAATAAATATTTGATAAACCCGATGTTGTGTAGCTCAAGAACATATATTGACAGTAAATGATATGACATGAGGTAGTTTAGCAGAAAAAAATAGAGTTACCAGTGGTGGAAGGTATAGCATAAACAAACTTTGAAATTCAGTGAAAAAACTTTAGTTAAGGAACAGCTAAGGTGAAGACGTTCAGTGCAACAAATGCGTTGACATTTTGTGACAAAACATTAGTTGCAGCAACGTTAAGGTGAAAGGATCAAACGCAACACAATCCTTGAGGCTCTGAAGAAACGTTAGAGGAAGTGAAGTTGAGGTGCTGATTTAACCCCACAAACCCCTGAAATGCAGCAGATACAGAAGTTGCGCCACCATAGCTATTATGCTTCCATTGCATGGGCCCTAAGCACACTGATGACATCACAAATTACATCACTGTTGATATCACATATGACAACACTTATGGCATCATGAGTGACATCATTGGTACAGCAGATCACGTCTGCAAGAAAGAAGGATGCAACATTGGAAAAGTGTGCTTCTGCAAATAAGGTTGGATTCTGCTTGGTTGGAGTTTGCATTAAAACATTCTGTCCATTTACAACCATAGTATTCCTACGCATCAGAGTTACTCTGTATTGATTAAGCAGTCACCATGATGAGATACTATAGGACCTTTATCACTCTGTGTCCTAAAAACAAACCTCTATGCAAAGAAGACATATGAGGACTCTATGACTTTGCACCTGTCTGCCACAGCATATAACATAGATAACAAGGTGCAGTTTCTGAAGTCCACCAATCAACCTATGGCGGGCAACTTACTATCATTATAACAAATCAAATGTTAGGCCTTGACCATGTAAAATAGTAAATACTAGGGCAGATAAACTGCAAGGGTCAGCGATGTTAAAAAGCACTTTCGTGTGGTGAGAATACATAGTAATCAGGACCAGAGAGGCTAATGTACTGGATATTATTTAATTTATTTTATTTTAATGTTCCTTTACAACACACTTAATACAAGAGAGAGGTTTCTAAGCATGGGATCGGGATTCAAACGTGTCTTGCGCCACATTGTCTTGCTTCCAAGACAAACATGTTGCCCCTGAGCTATCCTTCCTCACCGTTGGACAAAAGTTGTAATCAATTTCTTGCCAGGGTTTGAAGCTGGCATTCCACTACACATTTTAGACTATAACTCCCATTTATCCTCACCAATGTCTATGCTGGGTAGGGAAAGTGGAAGTTGTAATGTAAAACCTGTGGAGATCCAAAGTTTCAGACCTTCATAAAAGACAGGGGGCCTCATTCCGAGTAGGGCGCAAATGGATACCGGGCACTGTTAAGGAGATTGGTGCCTTGTAATCCCTTTGCGCCCTACTACCAGGCCCCTTTGCGGGTCCAGCTAAGGCCAGCTGGTTTTACCAGGTGGCCTTAGCGGGAGCCGCAAAGGGTCCAGGGAGCAAATAACGGTACCGCCCTATGGGGGCTCAAATGGGAATGGGGAATGGTATTTTCAAAGGGGACTTACCAGTCCCGCAAAGGTCCGACTAGACTGGTAAGTCCCCATTGAATGAGGGCGGACTCTGTACCGTTATTGGAGGCAGCCATGGCGCTATTAGCGCCATGGCTGCCTCCAATCTCGGAATGAGGCCCAGGGTGTATTACATATGTGCTATATGTTCAGATGCAGTCAAAAATGTTTCCCCATGGCTTGTACTTACCAGTGAGGTCAGTGAGGAGGTCACAGGTGACGTCCTGCTTTATTTCACATATGAAAGAATCACTGATGGCATCTGACATGTCTTAAGTGGCTTGGGAGTATGGTTAAGTGGAAGGGCTGTACATGTTATAAACATTGTTGAGTGGCGACACAACTTTGCCTGCATTCAGTTCTTGGTTGGACTCACCATACATTTAAATGTCAGGGTGAGTGTCCATGAAAATGTGGCCTATCAGTGAGAGTCCCATGGTGACGGGCACAGTGCAATGTTAATGCACATGTGTGACATACTGGGAAATGTACATGTCCGGACAGCTTACCCGAATACTTCACCATATCAGATGAACAGTATTTTTAAATGCAAACTCCAGCCAAGCTGAATCCACCCTTATATGCAGAAACACGCTTTTCAAATGTTGCATCGCTCTTTCTTGCACATGTGATCTGCTGTACCAGTGATGCCACTCATGATGTCATAAGTCATGTCATATGTGATTTCCTCAGTGGTGCCATTTGTGAGGTCATCAGTGTGCTTCGGGGCTGTGCAATGAGTGTGTCATAGTTAAGATGGTGACCTTCCGCAACTGCTGAATTTGAAGGGTTTTGTCACATTAAATAAGCACCTTAAAGTCACTTCAACTACAGTTTTTACACCAAATTGCAAGGGTTTCGTTTCATCAGATTGTTTCACCTTAACATTGCCGCAGCAAAAGTTTTTTCTGTGATTTTCAAGGTGTCTGTTGCTCTGAACTTATTCACCTTAACTGTCCCTTAACTAAGGTTTTTTTACTGAATATAGATAGGATTCCTAGTTGGCTTGTTCTTTAGCATCGTAGGAGGGTGAGAGCAGAGGTGGATTTGGGGACTGGGCAAATTCCCTTTTTGCCACCTTTATCTCCAAGTGTGTTGGTATGTACAGAGCGTAACTACTTATAGACTACCAGCTGTTTATAGGCCACAGTTGGAGGAATGCCATTTTTTGTTAACGTTAGAGGATGCTGTGACTTTTCCCAAAAAGACTAATATCAGCAGCATAAAGTAAAGCATAGTATTCAGGCCTCCCCAGAAATCCTACCTTTCACCTCTCACTGTCTTAGTCATTATGTCCACCACCCCGTGTAAGCTGCACTCCTGAGTCAGGTCAAAGCCCCTCTCAGTGCTGGTTGCATTAGGGCGAGTGGGTGGGTATGCCTCCAAAGGGACCCTCATTCAGACACTAGCCCACATTTTAGTAAAAATAAGCACTTCAAAGTGGCCACATCCCTCTCCTCTTACCTCAACCAACATACCATACGTTGACAACTTACTCCAGCAGTGCACAGTCAGTAGGGCCACATCAGTGTGGCCCTCTCAGTAAAGTCCAATAGCACAGACACGGCACTGTTAAGATTCAATAGCACGTAGTGGATTTGCACAGAACACTCACACTGCTGGAGTGCCATAGTACTGACACAGCAGCACACTAATGGAGAACTTTTGAAGCGTGAGAACTCTCACAATGTTAGAGTCCTATTGCACTGACAGTGCAGTTATAGTGGACAGTCACAGCGCTACAGTCGGTACCCTTTGACAGGGTACCTACCCTGCTGAGTGGCTACATGACTAGCAAGGCACTGCTGGGGGTGGGAGGGCCATATAGAACTGGCAAAGTACATCTGTAGGAAACCCACACTGATGCAATTCTTTAGCACTAGAGGGCTTTCTGGCTGAACTCTTGCACTTTTCCCTCTCAATCCCGCTAACAAACCCCCCAACCCTCCTTCCATTGCAGATCGGACAGAGCACCAAGAGACCACACAAGTGTCAACAGTACACAGTACAAGGCACCATACCATTAACAGTAACATATTTCCATTTTTCAGGCATACTCTAGCGAGTACTGGCTCCTCTGTCTCATTCATCTGAATAGGGAAAATGATATGTGTTCGCCCTTGTCGGTCAGACTTTGCCCTGGTTTTTCATCTTCCTCTTTGAAGGGATTCTGTATTTCTTCTGACTTTTGACTGGTGTACAATTTCAGAATGCTCCCTTCCAGAATGGAATGCCACTTGCTATTGGGAGGAAGGTTGATTTTCAAGAGTTGAAAAGAGTTCCCATCACCAGCTTGTTCCCTTACAGAAATGATGGTGATTTCTGGGACTTGATTGTTCTGGAAGTGAAATTGCAATTGATCGGTAGTCCGGTCAATTAAATGGCAGATGCCATTCAGACTCACATTATTTGTACTCTTCTTGAGTACCATGGACCGGTTAGTCTGGGTCCAGAGGACTTGGTTCACGCAGTTGATCAGAGATGTTAACCTTCGAAAGAAATAGTTCCCCATTAAACAAGGAGTACCATCTGGAGTCACGACTTTCACTGGGTGTTTTAAACAATGTCACCCAATTTTTATTTCTAGATCTGCAGCCCCTTTGATGGAAATATCATTCCTACTGAAAGTTTGTAGTTGTCTGGGAAGACGTACGAGGTCTAGGTATCTCTCAATCTGGGTCGGTCTCCATCCCTACCCTGTCAGACTCAGGGTCTCTCGGGACCCATTTTACTTTGGGAGGGCTTCCCCCATTCCTGAAAGAGATTTCCTTACTTTACACCAACAGCCTCTTATACATAAACCCACAGGTGGATGCCAGCCGTTGTCGCGGCAGCCCACCCTAATAACTCAACCTGCAGACCACTCCTTGTAAAGAATCACACATAAGACCTGCAGGCATGCTTCGCTTTGACTGGTGCGCTCAGGCTACCTGTATACAACACTTCACAATCTGATGGTAGCCTGTATGTTACCAAAGAAAGGTTTCAGGATAGCTGATCAGGGCATAAAATATGCACTGGGTTCCCATTCTTACACCCGCCTCAGCTGCACACCTAGAGGACGCATACGGGTAGCCCTTCTCATATCAAATATCTGAAGGTATTGCCAAAAAGTGCTCTGAATGTTCATGACATTGGGAATGACAAGCTCACGGATGACAGCCTGTCTATTACAATTACAAGATGTATTAAGCCAGCATGCTATGCTCCAATCTAGAGATAACATATCCCCACAGATGACCTCAGCACCAACTAATTCCAAGTCAATGGCACATTAGAAATGTGAAGACTTACACAGGTATGGCTCTAGAAGAAATAGGGATGGTTAGCAGAGGTATTTCACTTAGAGGATCTGTGAAGGTTAGGGTTAGACGGACCAAGAGGTGAGCTAGGTGCTCTACCCAGATAGATCTAGGAGTAGACATTTTGGCGGCCCCTTATTATGTTCACCCCGGCCATTGCACTAGAAGATATACGGTGCATCCTGCACAAAGGATCCAGGGCCAGGTGTGCTATTCACAAGTGAAATGGGATGACTTAAGTCATCTGTAAATTTCTCACTTAGCATTATCAAGTGATAGCCCCTTGCTTTTGCATTGTTTGAAACAGGCATGCACTATGTTAATAAAATGTGTGGTGCCACAATGAAGGTAAGCTTACTTTTTTGTCTGTGAACCATGAAACAGCCATCTAAATGTTTTGAAGTATTTAGCTTACCTTTTTTCCCACAAATGAATCATTCAACTCCAGGCTGTGGTGTGGATTAAGCCTAAAAAATCAGGTGGCCCCAACACAGCCCCAACATGAAAATTACTGCGTTTCACAAAGATTTGCAACATTTCACACACATGTGCTCCTGAAGATGAGCTTGTCCTCATGACCCATTTTAAATTACTTGCTGCATGCTGGCCAGCCCTTGACTTTCACAAAGCGGTAAATTATCACTACGTGGAGCAAACGAGCAAGAATGAGCAGGCCATTCAGGGCACAGGAGGAAGCCATGATGGAGTTACACACACCAGGACCGCGACTGGGGTGGAAGAAGCCTGTACATTATCAGCTTTAAGAACAAACAGGATGCGTTGCGTTAATTGCTGCCAGGTCCGGCTACCATCAAGGTTCTCTGATACTGCAGGGGTCAAGGAAAAAATGTTGGGGTGGGGCACACCAGCTGCAGTGTCAAAATGGCACTTTTCAAATTTTGAGGGGGACTAACTCCCCTTGGAAGTTCTGCCTATTCCTGACCTGCTCAAATCCTCTGCTCTGCTAGTTTGTTCTTTTGAGTTTTTCTAACTACCATTTCACTACCACCTGCCTGGGCCCTTTACTATGGTCTTGAAAGAGCAAGATGTCATGCTTTATTTTGCTTCTGTCCATTTAGTAGTTGAGTGCAGCCCATATCCATCTACATTTTGAGTATGGATGTTCGTCTCTCTTTATTATCTCTGGCTCTTATAGCCCATAACTGCTCTCCTCTTCCCCTCCACGTGATAGGGGTGCAATTCTGTGTCTGGATATAGGTGTACATTTACAGAGCGCAAGGTCACCAATCATCATGGCACTGCTGTTGGATAAAGCAGAGAGGATGAACATTAGTGTGGAATCAAGTGAGTTTTCTGCAGGAGTCTAAAGGTAGAAAAGGTCTTCGAAGGGCGAATCAGAAGGGGAAGTTGGTTCCAGATAGTGGGGCTGTGTACCGAGAAGGAGTGACCACCAAAAATGCATATGCTAAAAGCAGGGTCTATGAACGGTGCTTGGGTGGAAGTATGTAAAACACAGGAACACATGTAGCAAGAACATGCCCTATTTGGAAAAGGAGGGCTTCTGGATTTGATATTGTTGATCTCTTACACCGCTATCTTCTGTGTGCATTCCGCCTGCTGATACTTCTTGTTTCTTGCACATATTTTCCTATCGCCTTCAGTAGCTTAGCCTCTGTTCCTTCTTCTTGCGCTGCCTTCCAGATGCAATGCTGATCAGCCATCTCCAGGCTCTATTGCTAAGAATATGTTTTCACTGCAAGCTTCTTCTTCTGACATTGGTTATATGTCTGTGGGTTGAGCTTTCAGGCTGTAACCTGTGCATCGCTGCACGTACATTGTCCAGCAGAAGCAAAAAGTAGTCAGAAATCACAACAACCATGGCTCCCCTTTTAATTTCTGACTGCACCCAGCTTCATAAGGTGGAATTGTGCAGATATAAAACCAAGAATCAAGGGACACAAATTCACCAAAATGCCAGGGATAGCAGAAATGACAAAGTGACATTACATCACCACTGACCCTGACAACCCCACATAAAGTGATGTCACATATTAGCCTTTGACATTGGTGCCCTCACAGGAAGAGACAGCAACACTGTAAAACTAATGTTTAATGTGACTAAGCTTCTATTGAAGTAGACAGCTCAGTATTTTAGTTACCAACCACATTTTAACTACTGTTCTGCCTTTACATGCGTTGATGGGGTCATGATATCCAGGATGCTGCCACCAGAAGCAACATAGACAAGGGTTGCTGCCTTCACAAACCAATACCACCCCATATAACAATTTACTGCCACAAGGAGTTTGGAGGTAACCATGGCGCTATTAGCGCCATGGCTGCCTCCAAATCCTTACCGACTCTGCCCTGGTGAATGGAGCTATTATCGCCCGATTCCAAGGTTGGCGGGGGCGGTAATTCCCCATTCACCAGGGCCCTTCCCCATTCCCATTTGAGCCCCCATAGGGCTCAATGGGAATGGGGAAGGCACTAATAACCATTAGTACCCGGCGAGAGTCAAGCAGAATGCAACACGCATTCTGATTGGCTATCGCCGGGTCCTTACCTGGCCGAGAATCCTTCGATTCTCGGCTGGGATTCCAGCCGCCTTGTCCTCGGTGGGGGCGTGGCAGCCCCTCAGCCAATGAGGAGGCTGGAAGCGGGGCCATCCCCGCTCCGAGCCTCCCCGCGGCTGAGAGGCTGCCTTCGCCCCCTGCCGGGGACTCGGGTAAGGCTTTTTTTTTTAAACTCCCTTTCCTCCCTCCTCCCCCTACTCCCACTTACCTGCTTGTTCCTGCTTGCCCGGCGAGGGACGAGGGAAGCCTCCAGCCGTGTGGAGACTCAGAGCGGGGCCATCCCCGCTCCGCGCCTCCACACGGCTGGAGGCTTCCCTCGTCCCTCGCCGGGGACGCAGGTACGTTTTTTTTTTTTTTTTTCCCTTCCCTCCCAACACTTGTGTTCCCGGCGTGTCCGCTCCCGATGGCTGCCATGGAAAGGGAAGACGGACTCCGTTTTCCCTTTCCATGGCGGCGGCCATTTTCTTGGTCGTTTTTTTGCGGGCCTGGGTACTAATAGCAATGCCCCCGCCGCAAGGGTTATATTGCTTAATTAGCACCAAAGTCCCTTTGCGGGTCCCGTCCTTAACGCCTGGTAAAACCAGGCGTTAAGGGAGGACCCGCAAAGGGAACTCGTAATAGGGCGGTAAGGGATTACCAGTACCGGCGCCCTTACCGGTACCGGTAATCCCTTACCGCCCGCCTCGTAATGAGGCCAAAATGATGCCAGCAATAGCAGCCATACCCTAAATACAGCACTACATTCCTAGGTGGCACAATTGTATGTCAAGTATAGCCAAATGTCGGTATGCCCTCATACACCTATTCCAGTCATCGTGAGTAGGATACAGCCTCGCATGACTAAGACTGCCATCAAATACTTAGGGCAGCTACAATACCCTAGTATCAATATTGGATGCTGATTAATCCACAGTATGACAGGTTTAGTCACCAAGCGTAAGGTATAGACTTGCATGTCCAGGTGCTGCCACCAGATCAAGTGCCGCCTCAACTGTCGACTTGTGCCTTATTGACTAGTGTCATGACCCTAGCAGTCGTGTGCAATGCTGATACTGTGCACACCAGGCCACAAGTGTTTTTCCCCTCAGGCCCACTCGATACTGAAGTGAGCACAATAGGGCACTGAGCAGCCTAGGATCCTGTTCTGAAACTGCTCCAGGCACCTTTAATGTTGCAGGTACCTTTAAATGTATCTTTCTAACCAGAAATTGGGAGCAGGTTATGATATATTGTTGTATGTGTACAATGTAGCTATTTGGTTGCAATTTAATTAGTTAAATGACATAAAGTGTTACCGAATTAATCAAGATACTCATTAATAATGAACTTGTGGTTTTGGAAACACTGTGTTGCATGCTGTTTTTATATTTCTGTGCCCCGATGGCTAGCATAGCTATTCCACGATGGTTTCCAAGCAGCCAGCGTTCTCAGCCTCAAGCCAGGTGCTCTGACAGGTCATTAAAGGGCACCATAGAAATGGGGCAGGAAGGGGAATAGCTTCCAGAACTCAGCATGGCCTGGCTGGCGCCTCTTAACTCTAGCTCAAAGCCACAGCAACTCATCTCACTTTAGGTTCTTGGTTATTCGAACTCCCAAATATATAAGACAATAATATGGATACGATTAGAAGGGGAACTATTAAGGGTGCACTTGGGAGGATACGGAGAGAGCGTACAGAGGGTTGCAGGCAGGAGATACAGGTTACGGGGAGAAAGCTGGACGCAGACCGGGAAGTACACCGGGTCCTCCATGCCTTCCCTAGCTTGCATGCCCTGCCTGCCCATCTCTTTACAGCCTCTCACCATGTTCTGCCAAGCCTACCCTTAATAATCTATCCGTCCAATTGAATTCATACGTTTGTATCTTATTACAGTGCACTCTTGTTGTACAGCACAAACACAAGGGGACTAACAAAGTGTGTCAAAAGGAACCAAAATGGACTTCTGACCTAACACTGGAACATCAGTGATTTGCTGCACACCAGGCACTTGATGTAATGGAATGGATCTATGTGTATTCACCGAATTCGGTTTGGAGTGTGGGGGGCACCTCACTGTGAGATAGCTGCTGCCCGAACCTATCTCGCTTGATAGACCCTGTTAACCAACTCAGCCTCCTTGCAAGTGTAGGCCCTCGGCGGTGAAGTGCGCATCGCTTTTTTTGCTTCAGTGCTGCCAATAAAGATTACCCCTGCTAGCTGCGCAGGGACTATTAATTCTATTAAAGACTAGGAGGCGAGCATTATGCTTCAACTTCTTTAATTTACTACTCCTCAGCAGTTCAACAAATTTATATTTTTTAACAACTCTGAAATGATAAAAGTGTTCCACTGTAACTTTTCCAACTTAGAACTACAATTCCCATAGTCTCTGTAGTCCAACTCTCTCTCGGCACCTCTATGACACCTTCCTGTCCCTGGGTTCCTCCTCTGCTTTTACGTGCTCTGAACTGTCTTTAAGGTCCATCACTCGTCCCGCCAACGGAGCGATGACTCTGAAACTTGTGCGTCTAACAGTTGATCCCCTCTGGGTTCACTGGGCTAACTTGTTCCATCCTTCAGCCTTCAGCTATTCTTCTGTTCCTCTCCTAGGAAATACACAATAGATATATTCAGGGCTGTGGCCATGCACATGTCCTAATCCATACATTACATTACTTATTTAGACTACATGATTGGGTGGGAACTGAATGCTCGCCTCCTAGTCTTTAATAGAATTAATG
This sequence comes from Ambystoma mexicanum, assembly GCF_040938575.1. Taxonomy (NCBI): domain Eukaryota; kingdom Metazoa; phylum Chordata; class Amphibia; order Caudata; family Ambystomatidae; genus Ambystoma; species Ambystoma mexicanum. The sequence continues at coordinate 582,650,026 of NC_090922.1, read as the reverse complement.
CTCCCTGCGCAGCTAGCAGGGGTAATCTTTATTCTATGACAAGATTGGAGGCGAGCATTATGCTTTTTCAAAGCTTCTCAAATACTGTCTTTAATAAACCTTCAGTAGGTTTAAAATAAAATTCTTTAAATACACAATCACTCGACCAATCTACTGCTAGCATAATCTCTCTGAGAGGCACTCCTGTCATAAAAGCCTTGGAGGCCATCGCTCCTCTCACTGAATGCGCTCCATACGTTCCCACATTCACTCCTGCTGCGAGCTTCACTTCTTTCACCCATCTTGCAATGGTGGCTGTCACAACTCGTGAAAAGGTCTCCTACGTGCTATTAATAACGGTGTCGTGCCTGCAGGCCTACTTTCTGCTGTTCTCCCCTCATATTCCTTAATGCATTCTACTACGCACCATTTAGCCTTTCTCAGAAAGTAGGGGTAATGGACTGTCGTTGTCTCCGTCTTAGTCCTCTTAGCTATCGGGAAGGTTACACCTTCTGGCCCAAACGATCACCTATTAATCTCCAATGCTCTAACATCTGCTACTCTCTTACAAGATACAAGACATAACAGCATTGCTAGCTTGCCTGACAGCTGTTTCCAGGATAGGTATCTATTTGATGGCCAGTCTTCCAACAAACGGAGACCTGTTGTCACATCCCACATAGAGTTATACCATGGTTCTGGTGGCACTTTGTACTTTGCACGCTTGATGAGCCTCACTACTGCTGGGTGTTCTCCCGCTGGAATCCCCTCTATTGGCAGATGTCCTGCTGAAATTGCTGACCTGTACACTCCTATTGTACGAAATGCTTTGCCGTCTTGCAATAAATGCGCCAGGAAATTCCGTATTGCTACTACAGGAGCTGTAACGGGATGAAAACTTCTCCCTTAGCACCAGTTAGTCCACTTGGCCCAAGCCACGTCGTAGCTCCTAGTTGAAGGTGCACAGGATTCCGCGATAAGCTCTGCAGCTTCCTTTAAAATTCCTGGCAACGCCCAGCGTCTCCTGATATCCTGCAGGCCATTAGCGGGAGCGTCCCTCTCACTCTCAGAGGATGACACAACCCAGTTGGGTCCATGAGCATATGGTCTCCTTCGGGGAGGACCCTCAGGAGATCTATTAGTAGCTCCATCAATGTCAGGAAACACACCTGCGATTTCCACAACGGTGCTACTAAGATCAATTCCACCGTCTTCCTCCGGCATTTTGCTAGAACTCTGCTCAACATCACGAAGGGGGGGAATGCGTATGTGGGCTGCCGGCCCAGTCTTGCAGGAAAGCATCGGTCCCCTGCACTCCCGGATCTAGTTTCCAACTGAAGTACTCCTACGTTTGGGCAGTGAGCCGGGATGCAAAGAGATCTATGTGCACTGGGCCCCATCTCGGGTTCAGAATCTGAAACACTGCTGGATCCAGCCTCCAGTCGCTGGAGTCCGTAAGGCATCTTGAGTTCCACTCCGCTCTCACATTCAAGGTTACGGGCAGATATTCCGCCGTCACCGATGTCTCTGATTGAAGGCAGAAGTGCCATAAGTCGTTTTGTAGCTGCGCTAACAATCTGGACTTTGTTCCTCCTAGATGATTTATGTATCGGACTGCTGATATGTTGTACATTTTCAGCAGCATGCATGACTTCATCTTTCCTCTCGTAAATGTCTTGATCGCAAAAGGAGCCTGCTAGAAGTTCCAGGCAGTTTATATGGAGGCGAAGCTCTTCCTCGCTCCATTTTCCTCTGGTCTCCAGTGTCCCACATCTTGCTCCCCAGCCTTTCCGGCTGGCGTCTGATTCTATTATTAGGTCTGGTCGGTCTTCGAAAAATGGCACACCCATTCCAGGCATCCATATTCTTCAACCACCATTCCAGCTCTGTGATGGATTCCTGATCCAGTGGGACTAGCTGGTGGTACTTCAGTCCTTGCTGGAGGTGCCTTAATTTCAGTCTCTGGAGGGCCGGTAGTGCAAAGGGCCCGGGAATATGGCTTGAATGGATGCTGCTAGCAATCCCACTATTCTTGCTAATACTCTGATCGAGACTTGATGTTTGCATAAGAACGCTCTGATTTCCCTCTTGATACCTCTTATCTTTCGAGCCGGGAGTTCTAATGTAGCTTTCTTTGTGTCTAACACAAATCCCAGAAAATCTAGCCTTTGTGCTGGCATGGTATCTGACTTTTCTATATTCACTAGAAACCCTAGTGATTGTAGTAGGCTCTGCACCCAGTTCGTCTGATAGACTAACGCTTCTCGGTCTTCTGCAAGGAGCAGTAGATCGTCTAGGTAGATAATCAGCCTGATGCCCTTCTATCGAATCGCTGCTGCCACTGGCTTCATTAGTTTCATGAACGCCCAGGGAGTGGATGCAAGACCGAAGGGCATTGTCCTGAATTGCCAGAGCAGTTTGTTCCAGCGAAAAGCTAGGAACGTCTTGTATTCCTCCTGTATAGGAATTGTAAGGTATGTATCCTTTAGATCTAATCGTGTCAGCCAGTCTCCCTATCTCAGGGAGTCCCTGAGTTGGTGGATGCCCTCCATCTTGAAGTATCGGTATACAATACACCCGTTCTGTTCTTTGAGGTTTATAACTGGACGCACCTTCTCTTTCCTGTGTACTAGGAACATATTGCTCACAAATCTGGGGGTCGCTGTGCACTTTTCTATCGCTTTTTTCTGTACTAGCTGCGCCAACTGGCTGTCTAGGCATTTCTGCTCTGTTAGAGCTAATCTCTGTTGGTGTGGCTAATAGTGTTGTGTCGGTTCCTCTATGAAATCTAAATGCAGACCTCTGACGGTCTGCAATACCCAAGCATTGTTCGAAAGCGCACGTCAATTGTACCAAAACATGCGCGTTCTCCTTCCCACAGTAGGGTATACTACAGTTCTCACCTGAGGTGAAACCTTGTCCTCGTCCCGATCCTCTGGGTGTGCGACCTCTGGGGAAGCGTCCTCTGGACGGGAAGAATGTGTCCTGCTGTTTATTCTCCCGGTATTGTGCTCTGGGATTTGGGGGTCTTCTGCTTCCCTGACTTCGACCGGCTGCACGACCCCTTAAGCGGCTGGCCCCACCAAAAACTCAGCTTGGAAAGATCTTTCGAATAGATGCTTGAGCCTTCTCTAAGGAGGTATATGTGCCCACAAACCGGCCCATCTCTTTCCCAAAGGTCTCCCCGAAGAGGAGGCTTTGCGCTGCTTCTCCAGCCTCGTAGGATGCTAAGTCGCTCAATTTTGGGTCGATCTTTAGAAGCAGGCCTTTCCTTCTTTCTGATGCAATTGCGCAGTTCGCGTTTCCCAAAAGGCATACTGCTCTCTGCGCCTAGCCTGCCAGTGCGTCAGGGTTCACCTCTTCTCCCGTGTCTCTTGCCCTCTCTGCTAGGTCCATGATCTTAGCGAGGGTGCTGCTAAGTCTAGCAGCTTTTCCTGGCAACTCATCCATGACCTGCGATTCCCTTGTGGGGATCCTTGCTGGTTTTCGCTACAAATGTTAGCATCTTGGGGTCTAGCTCGGGGGTCTCTGACACCTTCCCGGGGAGGTCTGGGCACGGGCATTCCGCAAGTAGGCGCTGCCTCACTTCCTTATCGAGGGCCTTACGTAGTCTTATTGTCATATACTGTTTCAACCTCGGAGATGGTTGGACCTTGGGTTCCTGATACTTTTGGCATCAAACATGTCGTCCTGTATCTCATCGAGGTGGTTTTCTTTATGAGCTCTCTTGACCCCACTGGGCTTGACCTCTTCTTCCTCTGATATCTCCTCACCCTCTTGAGGCAAGGTCTTCCGCTGGCTCCTCTTCCGAGCCTGGGTCTTCTCCTGCATTATTGTCCCCTGGAGTGGGGGTCATGAGGTCTGGCACTGCTTGATGCTGAAGGTAAGACTCTTTGAGATTAGCGAAAGCATCAGCAATCACTGGGGCCTTCTCTTTCACCCCGTCTGAAGGGCCCTGGGGGTCGTCAGAGGCTTTCCTCTTGCGGGCATGTTTCTTCCCGATAGACCCTGCTCTTGAGGGTCCTGTGGGCGCGTGCTCCAAATCTCTGGTGCTTTCACTGGGCTGTGTGAGCATGGCTTCCAGCGTTTCCAGTCTTTCTTGCAGGCGTCTTACCCCTTGAGCCACAGCATCTACTAAGGAGCTTCCTAGCTCCTCTTTAAAGCTGGCAGCGAGGTCTAGCTGCTGCTCCTCTTCACTCCACTCGAATTCCGACATTATTAGATGGTGCTGAGTGCCTGTATACCTTAACCAGGAGTCTTAGCACGCCCACTGCTCCTGTGATGCTTAGTCTTCTTACTCTCACCAGTTTATTAATATTATTATTTAATTAAATATATATATTTTTTTTTTGTGGCTGCACCAGTCTATCAATCTGTCCCTTTAAAGGGCTGTGTGTGAGGGACTCGCTTTCAATATTCTGCTTCTAGTTATGAAGCTTTTATCCTGAGAGGGGGAGCCCCTCCGTGTTGTGAACTGTTGCATGTCTTCGTAACGTGTGTCCTGAGGCTGCAGTGCTCTGCTAAGCCTCAGCTACCGGTGCGATTCTCAGATCGCTTATCTCCGGCTAATGAGGCACGATATATTTCAAGTGCCGCTATATAATCACCACCGGGCCCGGTGTTCTCCTCTCCTACGTCGCGTAATGTTGCGGCATCTGTGCATTAGCGTCTACACGCTTGCGCTGAAGCTCTGCCCCCACGAGGGTGGGGGCTGGAGCGATGAGCGCTCCGCTACTGATCCTCCTGCTGGAGGTACCCGGAACGTGTTAACCTGCGCCGTGAGGCCGAGCGAGGCCCCTGAGGTGCCAGTAATGCGGCACCGGGCTGCTCGCCTCATGGCCACATAATCTCGCCCGTATTCGCAACGTCTGTTTGCCGGGGCCTGTTTTCCCTCATGGAAATGCTGCTGCTACACATGCGCTCCTCGTATTACAGTCAATACTTAATGTTTACATATAATACTGCCGTCATATCACCATAGTATACTATACTTTCTCAACATACTTTCTTTCTCTCTAACACTTTTTTAAAACCAAACTCTCATCTGCCATGCGGAGAGGGGTAGAAATGGTACTTATTTGCTTGAAGAGCAGTAAAAGAAGAGGAGGAGCTCAGGGACAGGAAGGTGTCATAGAGGGGCTGAGAGAGAGTTGGACTACAGAGACTATGGGGATTGTAGTTCTAAGTTGGAAAAGTTACAGTGGAACACTTTTATCATTTCAGAGTTGTTAAAAAATATAAATTTGTTCAACTGCTGAGGAGTAGCAATAAAAAAGTCCAGTCTTGTCATAGAATTCTTTCCAGTCTCTGTCAATGGGGTCCCTGGTGTACCTCTTGGATCGACTACCCCCGCCAACACTGCACATTCCAGCCATTGGCGGGGGTGCTTCGTCCACTACTCCACACCCACATCATTGGGAGCAACAACTCCATCCCACTTCATCTTGTGGAGTGTGGGCTTCCTCCCATATTTGCTTTCCTCTACTCACAAAATCCCCTGATTGGAGGGGGAGAGTGTGGGCTTGATTGCTTTGCTTTCTCGCTCATATTCGGTCATCTTTCTCCCACCTGTTTCACAAAGTTCACAGTTCACAGTGGCCCAAGATGCTGGGAGTAGAATTGGAAGACAAAACGTGGCATAAATTGTATAGTAAGCAAAGATGTATCCTTCAATTCAAATTCCATGACTGTACAACTTAAGCTATTACACATGCTTCACTACCCGCTGGCGAGAATTAATTGGAATTATGTATTTTAATGTTATATTTGTATTATGAACTTGAAAGTTATTGGTATTTAGTGTGAAAAGTTAAAAATCTCCACTATAACACACTGTAACAAAAAAAGCACGTACATATTAATAACAAAGGTGATTTTACTCTGTTTGACATTACATACCTTGCTACTTTCCACTGATTCTGTCTCTCTGTCGCAAGCAGTTAATGCATATGGATTGTACCTGCAAGGTTGGGGGTTCGAGCCCATCCTAAGATAACATCATTCTTAACCTTGATTTTTATTTAGGTGATAGGTGTTGGTGATAAAAAAACGGGGCTGTCACGCTACCTTTCCCCAAAACCGGGACAGGGTTTTTAAAACACAAAAACCTCTCTGGACAGGGGAAAAAGGTTGCGGTTTGGACAGTCCCCCCAAAACCTGGACGTCTGGTCGCCCTACTTTCCGTGCTTATATACAGTCCAAAACCACACGTGCCTCAGACATAGTTTAACAATATGCTAAAGCCCTCGCTTTTGGTATTCGTTGTTCTTCAGCCTGCAGCTCGCTGAATGTGTGCTCATTTCCAATAATGTGCGTATTGGCTATAAATGATGCACTGGAACTGTTAAATATCTGCAACACTCTCCATTGCCCACAAGTGCCTTTCCAACTCAGCGCCCCCATCTCACCCAAAGAATCACTAAGGTTCACTCCACAAGACCTATGAGGGCCCCATACACTGATCCACTCATCATCCCCAAAGTAAAGAGATGCAAAGCCAGAGGCTCTAGTTTCCCCTACCTTGCAATGAAACTCTGGAATGACCTCCCTCCCTCCTTGAGAGCTGAGAAATCCTATTGGATTTTTTGTAAAGCTCTTAAAACACAGCTCTTCACCTAATCAGCCACTACTCTACCATAATGTATATTATCATGTACGATTTTGTACTCTGTGCATTGCGACCGTGTTACTATGTTGTAAATGTACCGGTTACATCCCTGATACATGACTCACCTTGATTGTATGACATTGTAATGCAACTTTGCTACTATTTTGTTAATGTACCTAACACATGCCTATTACATGACTCACATTGATTGTATGACACAATCCCACTGCTTGACTTGTACCTGTAACAGCACCTCAATGCCTCAGGGTTGTTTGCACGCTTTGTAAATTAAATAAATAAATAACTAATACTGTTTGCTGCCCAGCATTTAAAATAAATAGTTTTAAAAAAATGATCATAGCGATGTTCTAGCACTGTGGCGGAGTAGCGACATGACCCTTATTGTATTGCTGGATCAATTGCAGTGTGTTTTTTATTGCTTCAGGCATTGATGACATCTGACTATAAACACACAGCGCAGACCGCGGAGCGGTGTGCTAGCAGTGTGTTCTATGATGGATTGGCAAAAGGACCCTTATCGAATTGCTGGATCAATTGCAGTGTGTTTTTTATTTCTTCTGGCACTGACAACATCTGACTATAAACACACTGTGCCTGCACGGTGTGCTAGCAGTGTGTTCTGTGTTCAGAGTTCGGAAGGCAGAGAAGGAGTTGGTGAGAGAATAAGCTGTGGTGAGAACCCGCTCCTTTGCTGCTTACTCATTAATTGTGACTGCATTTTATATATATGCTTAGGTAATCATGTTCGGTCCCGCCTCTTTGTGAACCACCCGCCCGCCTCGTTTGCACTTCGGCCTAACACTAAATCTATTTGTGCTGTGGGAGTGTGAGTGCATAAGTCATACTCATAGCCCTCTCACTGTCTATTAAAGTCTTATTGATACCTTCAGACTGTAAAGTGGCTCGGGAGTGTGAGCAAAGAAGGTTTGGCCATAGCCCTTGTTCCTCTTCTCTGTAGTTTTTTTTCAACAGATGACACAGTGGCCCTCATTACAAACCTGGCGGTAAGTAAGCTACATTACCGCCATGGCGTAATCATCGTTTACGCCATGGACCGATGGCGTAAAGAGCGCCATATTCCGACCCATCGCGCACGAGCATTACGCCATGGCGGTAATGTAAACTACGCCATGGCGTAAACAGCCCTTACCGGCATTGAATGCCGCGCTGGGTGACCTACCGCCACCCATCATAGCGGCGACCGTAATCAGCGGGCCCCGTAATTAGCGGGCCCCGTAATTAGCGGTCACCGCAAATAAGCGGAACCGGAAGTAGCGTCATCGCGGCGGAACGGGAAAGAGCACAGCGGCCATATTTAAAAACACAATCCATCGCCATCCCACCCAACCACACTACATCCGACCCTGAAACCCTGTGAATCCCATTACCCACCCATTTCCTCACCTAACCATACCAAAAGTTGTTAAAAAAGCCTGCGACAGGCAGCGGCAGGACCGCTTCAGTCGCGAAGAACTGACTATGCTGGCAGAAACGCTGCAGGAGAAGGCAGACGTCGTCTTCTCATCAGAGATGACGAGACCAGCCATAGCCCGGAAAAAAGCAGTATGGGAACTCGTGGCACAACGCGTCAGTGCCGTAGGTACAACCCCACGCACCGCCAGACAGTGCCGCAAAAGGTGGGATGACCTCCGGCTCCGAGTAAGGGGCATACTGTCAGCAAACCGCAACCTGGGACTGGCAACTGGCGGTGGAGCAGACTCCCCACTGAAGATGCAGCCATGGGAGGAGACATATGCCTCATTGATCGGCATAGAGTGCATCGAGGGCGTCGGCGGAATGGAGAGAGGAGCCCCGACATCAGGAGACACAGGTAGGTGCCTCCAAATCAGCCTTGCAAAACACCCTGAATCACACTTACATGGGAATCACAATGTCGCCCCATATGGCAAACGCAACACATCAGCAGAAGACCCACACCCTGCACACATGCAGCATGTACACTCTACAGCAGGCACACACATTCCTGCATGCTCAACCCACCCAAAAGGGAGACAACCTGTATGTCACGGCCTACAAAGTCCACCATCTATCCATCTAAACCATGGCACTCATCACAATGCCTGCTCAATGTCTGCTGAACCATCAATAACACTTTCCCTCCTCTGCTCCACCACAGGCTCACACTCGGACACCGGCAGGGACGAGAGTGGCACCACCCCAGCCAAGAAGACCAGGACAGAGGGAAGAGGCCACCAACCATCCACCTCTGCTGGACCCATGGCCAACCCACAGCAGGCCAATATTCCTGTTGCGGAACAGCCCAGGGCAGCAATTCCCCCCGAGGAAAGGGACATGATGGCACCCATGGCAGACCCACAACCACTGCTGCCCACTGAGGGGATCTTGTCTGCGGGGAGCAGTACAGTCGGGGAGACTGCAGCCATCGCAGCCTGTTCCAACAGCGATGTGGCGAATGGGGATGATGACATGGAAGGTCCCCCCCACACCCAACTAACCTCCCCACACCTGTCCCCATGTAGCCTGCATGGACAGGACACACAGGGGCAATCCCCTGGAGGTTCATGGCCAGGCACTCCAAGCCCAGTGGGAGTAGGAGAGGAGGGGAGTAGTCCTATTGGGCCTGCAATTGCAACCCCCATTGTGCCTGATTACAGCCAGGTGCTGGACCAAATATCAGCGAGGCAAGAACAACTGGCGTCAATCCTAACACAGCATGTTGCTGATTGTGGAGTTACCAGTTCAGGCATGGAGAGGTGTGCTGACAGCATCAAGGCAGCCATCCAATCAGCAAGCACGAACATATGCACGGAACTAGCCGCAGTGCGGAATATGATTAGTGAACTGATACGGACAATCATGGACACACGGCGTACCGAGCAGCCCGGTACCTCCTCAGCTGCAAGTTTGGCCCCATCCAGCCCCGTCCGCAGGTCATCCAGGACCCGGAGGAGTACAGGCAGGGGGGCCCCAGGTTCCGGGACAGGAGGCTGGCAATAGTGGCCGCACAGTGGACCACTAAAACATTACCCACTTCACCACAGGCACTGGCACTCCTTTGCAGGGATTTCTGGGGGGAGGGGGGATTGGGTGTGTTGGGGTGTTCAGGGGGGAGGGGGGATTGGGTGTGTTGGGGTGTTCAGGGGGCAGGGGGTATTGGGTGTGTTGGGGTGTTCAGGGGGGAGGGGGGATTGGGTGTGTTGGGGTGTTCAGGGGGGAGGGGGGATTGGGTGTGTTGGGGTGTTCAGGGGGAGGGGGGATTGGGTGTGTTGGGGTGTTCAGGGGGGAGGGGGGATTGGGTGTGTCATATCTTTTCAGGAGCACAATACACTTTTACGTTTATCACAAACCAAATGTGTGGACATTGCTCATTGTGTATGTGTGCTTTATTGTTGTACAGTCTACAGTGTGCATATACCAGACACACACAGTGCCCCAAGTGCCGTCCACATGTTACACGCACACGCAGTGTGTGCTAGAAGCATTGGTCAATGAGATTCTGACGCATTTCACGGCCCTCCTGTGCATCGCTGCCTCCTTGAGGTGCTGCCCCATCCCCACCCTCATCATCAGGTGGTTGCAGTTCTGCGTCAGGGGGCAGAGGCACGTTACGTCTGACGCACATATTGTGCAGCATGACACATGCCATGACGATCTTCGCAACCTTCTCATGGCGGTACAGGAGTGCCCCGCCAGATCTGCTGAGGCAGCGGAAACGTGCCTTCAGTAGGCCAAAGGCCTGCTCTATCACCACACGGGTACGTGCATGGGCACGGTTGAAGTCCTCCTCATGCTGGTTCTGTGGGTTCCGGACTGGTGTAAGGAGCCACCTCTTCAGGGGATAGCCTACATCACCTGTGAATGGGCAACAATGTATGTGTCAGGAATGAGATTGCTTTCTGAACATGACGCGCCACCATCCCTTGCATTCAACTGTTACTTTGCACCAGATTTAGTTGTGCTAATGGATTCACACTATGCAACCGGTATATGTTCATGGCTCTCATGTACTGTTTTGCATGCCAAGACACAATGCATGGGGGGACAATTGCCTTGTGAGTGCCCATCCACTGTGTCCGTTCAGGCCATTACTTTATGTGACCTGGCACGTGTCCTGTGAGGTCAATGCTCACATGATTGCAACATTGCTGTCTGGCTCATTATGACCCCAGGGAACAATACTCGTGTCAATGGGGGGAGTTTGTGGGTCTTGCTGTCTGTGTAGTGGTGCATTGATGTTCCTGTCCGACATGTGCCTCCTTTGTGCGCAGTTATGGGGGACAGGCCTTTCAGTTGATGGTGTTTGGTGACGTGCATGTAGGTGCGTTCCTTTGGAGTCAATGTGGTCACATTTCGTACAATGCACTTGCAGATGGTTGTGTCATGGTTGGGGTACACTTTCATTCACATGTTAGGGCTGATTAGATCAGGCATCATGTATACTGTTGTCAGATGACGTGAGTGCTGCCTCAGGGTATGATCTGGCTACTGCTAGTCGCAGCCATGTGACGTATGCATCATTCCCCCCCCCCTTTCTGCAAGGTGCAATATGCATTGGTACGTCGATCACCTACAAACTTCGCATTTCCATGCTCATGACATTAGACTCACCGAGTAGGCAGGATCTTGGGCCTACATGTCGCTCCATGTAGCGTGGTATTGTGGAGTTCCGAAGGACCATTGAATCATGCGTTGATCCGGGGAATCGGGCACAACAATGTGTGAAGATCCTGTTGGAGTCGCAGACCATTTGCACGTTGATTGAGTGAAATAGTTTACGGTTGCGGTATGGTACCTCCATGGCATGTGGGACCACCAATTCAACATGGGTGCAGTCGATGGCACCAATGCAACCAGGTATGCCAGCTAGTGCTTGGAAACCCACTTTGGTGTTGGCAATCTCCTGGGCAGACCGTGGCAATGAGATGTGGTCGTCTGTGTGCTTGAGGAGGGCATCGAGCACTTGGATCAGTGTTCGTGAGAATAATGGTTGGGATATGCCATGCAAGTGGCCCACTGTGTGCTGGTAGGTGCCTGTGGCCAGGAAGTGGAGCACGGACACACCTTCAGTAGGGGCGGGATGGCGGTGGGTGTTTCTATCATGCTGACGATGTTGTTGTGTATCATGTGCACAATGTTGGTGATGGTGTCCCGGTCCAGTCGGTACAGGGTGTGGATCTGCTCTGCGGTGAGGTTGAATGGACTGGCTCTGATGCGTGGGATTGGGGGCTGCCTGTGTGGTGCCACTGGCTGTGCTGGTGGGGCTTGCTGGCCCTGCCTTGCCCTCCTTCTCCTCCTGCGTCTCCTCTGTGCAGGTTGTTGTTGTTGTTGTTGTTGTTGTTGTTGTTGTTGCAGTTGTAGCACTCGCATTGCTATCAGGTCCTCCAGCCCCAACATTGCTAGTCCTATTGGTATCATTGTTGAGTGTGACTGGGGCTGGTAGGGGTGGGGTGTGCTCTTTTTGCACTGGGAGAGTCTGTATTGCCTCCACCTGTGCTGATTCTGTGCACCTGTGGCAGCTGGGAACACTGCACATGGCCATTTACGGTTGGTTCGCGATGGCGGAATTAGCGCCATGGCGGTAAGGTACTTTACGGCCTTGGCGATGGCGTTAGGGGCATGTCCGCTTGGTTTGTGATCTGCGTAGCTTTGCGCCATGCCGGTATTTACGGCATGGTGGGTCGCGTGCGCGCGACCTTGGTGCTGTTAGCGGAACCGTAAACTACGATGTCGCTAATTGCACTATCGCGGGTCATAATCGGACCTAGCGGTAAACGATGCCAGTATTCATTTACCGGCATTGTTTTCCGCTTACCGCCTGGGTCGTAATGAGGGGAGTGGGTGCTTTGGAGTCAGGCACATAGCCCATCAACAGCATGCACAGTATTGATTTTCTGTTTTTGTGATAAATGTCACAGTTCAATCGATTTTTGTCTTTCTACTTTTTTCTTTGAAGACAGCAATTTTTCTGTTCTCTTTTTTTCTTTTATAATTTTGTTTTTCTATTATTGTGGAAGTACCCAACTCCATCATGTATGAATTACGTAGCAGAAAAACTCAGCTACAATGCAGTGGAAAAACGCATGACATTTCGGATGCAGTCATTTTAGCGGCTATCAACTTGCCTCTTCCTCTCTCTCTCCTGTCATTGACTCTAATTACTCAGCATCTTGTTTTACAACTTGACAAAAGATGAAGTAGTGACAGTCGCAGCTAGTTCTATTAACCACTCATCATCAATGCAACCAAAACCAACTAACTTGATAACAGTTAAACAACTAAACTTGGAAATACATTGACCACCTCTATATGAACCTCCACCTCACCCATCAATGTCTCAATTAACTCCACGAAGTGTACTGGGAATGGTTTTTGATAGATCTCACAAGTCCAATACCTTGGAGCATAGTTTTGCTGATACTCCTCCAAATATCTCTGCTTCATGCGCGGACTCCTTTTTTTACTCTTATCCTGCGACTGCTCAACCGAGAAGACTCTCGACAATCACTCCAGGCATGCAATTCAGATGGAATACTCCATCTGACCAAACCTTAATTGAGATCAATAAAGTCCTGTGCATAATTATGCTTTATAACGGTTTGAAGTTGTAGGCAAAAGCAAAACTGTAGCCCTTCAATCTTTGTTATCCAAATGCAACAATATAAAATTACACATTGTGGCAAAGGAGTTCTTATTTGGTCAACAATTATGTCTTCAAACCAAAAGGTCTGACCAAACAGTGATTATGAGTGATTTGAGGTGGGGAAATATAGCTAATAATGCCAACTTTGTCAATGACCCTGTCCACAAGGAAAATTCCAATGTGAATGCTCCAACATCGGCTACATTTGTGTCAAACATACCATCATCTCTCAAATCAACATTTAAATCACTGGCCGATCGTGTATCTGATGATGATGTTGTCTGTTTAACACCTATGGACCCTCCCATCATTATTAACATTTACCCGAATACCAAGACTTCCTGTTCCATAATAAATACTACCCCTTGCCCATTATAACTACCATCATCTATCAGAAACAATCAACTATGAAAAAATGCTAGCAACAGATTCAAACCAAAAATATACGTTCCTTGAAGAAAAAAAAAATCGATCAGCTAGGCAATTTATATGCTCTTTTCCTTATCAACCCTCTGTGAAAGCTGTGTTATCTCAAAGGTCTGAACATAAACAGCCTGCATGTACACCTAAATTGAACCCAATTTCAATTCCAAATAAGAAAAAAGGTGCTGAAAAAGATCCTACCACTGGGCACATTAAAGGTGGTTCTGGAAAAGCTCATGTAATGACACACAGTCACATTTTTCACAAGTGTGAAACATGGCATGGCTAAATGCAGCCATGCACCGCCTAGGTTGAATCTGGAGAATTAATCTCAGACTCCAGAAAACCTACAAAGTTATTCTTCTTTTGCGAGCACAATGACAAGTGCACAACAGAATTTGTTGACTTCAAAACTTGGAAATGAAGTGAATGAGCTTTAAGGTCACTGTAAAGCACAACTGTTTAGTCAGTCATCAAGAACCTGTATCCCTATTAAAGGGGACACATATTCCTAGATGCTCATCCTTAATTGGAATGGGGGCTTCTTCTGATTCACTTCCTACAGAAATAGGTTATAGTGTACCTGCCTCTCCATCAATAAACTGGCAAATCCATAAAACAGGAGCAAAACATTCTAACAATATACTGAGCTCAAATTTAAGTACACTACAACAGCCAGAATCAATTTCTTCTAATTCCATCACACGCATGGAGCCCACTCAATCTCAAGTTATACACAGCACATTCAATCAATTGACAAAGGGTCCTTGCATGTGCTTGCTTGTAGGTCCAAATGCAATTTCACAGTGTGAACATAAATCACAAAATTTGCATGTGCCTAACATGGCTCATATGGCTAAGGAGAAAGAACATCTACAGCAGTACCCATATGTAATTTTATTGAGGGTCTCTTGACCGAAAATAACTCTGTAATATTGAGAAGATCTATCATCTTACAGCTGCTCTTGGAAATACCAAGTCTTTCTCAAATGTCATCTCAGGATATAGAAAGAGTAGACTTTATCAATCGTTTCAGACTAAGGTGCTCTCTTGTATATCTTAATTCTAAATTTATTTTGATCACATTATGAACGAAAGGAAACATTTCAGAGTTTTAGGCTTTGATACATGGCCCCATGCCAAAGACATAAAAGCATGTGAGAATGGAAAACAATCTGTGCCAACTGCCAAAATCCAATAGCTAAGAAATATGATCCAAACCTCTGAGCAAAGTAACAACTGGTCGTGGTTAATAAAATCATCATAACAACAGTGAACCTCTGTTGTTCGTGACAACACTTCAATAACAGAGTTTAATGTACTTTCATGGAACACAAGAAGCCATGGTAATTTGTTTAGTAATGTCGAACTTGCATGTGAACTACAATCTTCAGCTGTATTTGCTTTAGAGGAGACCTGGTTGGTCTAATCTTCTGTGATGGGTTCTACCATCTCTCCTGCCAACCTTCTAAGCAAGGTCCTTTAGGTCGCCCTTTTGGTGGCCTTATAACAGGCATTCGTTCATCCTCCAACATGTTAATACTTGGTTCAGATGAAGAATGTATTGGAATTTTGGCCACCTACATACAATACAATAGGCTACAGTTCACAAATTATTTAATTGTAAACATTTATTGGCACCACAAACTGAGATATCTTGATTCCCTACTCTGTTGTTTAACTGTTATTTACAGGATTGGTCTGATATGTATCCATGTGGTCAATTATTAACAGTTGGTTATTTAAATTCTAATTGCATTAATCCGGAGTGTTTGGGTGAAGTTGGAAGGAAAGGAGTGTGGTCCTCAAATAAAGAGGGAAATGGAAGTCTTCCTCTGCCGCAGCGTCCACTTGGTCAAATGGCAATATATCTTCCACATTAGATTATATCTTTGATAGCCTGTGGTTACATTCTAGATGCACCAGGTTTTTGGTTATTCCCACCACTCAGAGTGATCATGCCATATTAGAAATTGCATTTCACATCAATTTCGATGGCGAACAACCCTCCCTTTTGGCACCTCATGATTTAATTTTCAGCTGTGCTGGAAACAAAGTCACATGGCACAATGGTTAAGTGAATCGGTTGAATAACCACCTCGCTCATCTCCTGAGTAAATCCTCAGGAGAGGGGCAACGTGACTATTTCACTCTTGATTACTTTGGTGCCTTTATAAGCTCTCTAATGATAACATCTGGTGCACTAAGTAAGCATGGGAGGTCGGCAAAGCATAGTAAAAGGGGAAATACTGCACGTCATACACATATTTACAATGAAGAACTAGTCATGAGAAGGAGAATAATGAGAAAGAGCATTAGACAACTTAAATCTCACTTTGGACTCCTTTCCCATGATGCTCAAAAGCTCCTTAGGGAGATTCGTCAATCCTGCAAAAACTGTGTGCGAAACACCAGAACAAAAAGACTACAGATGGACTCTGAATCCATGCTAAATTGTCTTAAAATAAGAATTCAAGTGCTTTCTGGAAATTGATGAACAACTTGGAGCCATCACAATCTATCATTCAAATGAATACAGGTACCAAACAGGTTTGGGTTGATCATTTCACCAATCTTTTCTCACTGAAATATACTCATGAGACTTTCTCCATGTACTCATTAATTGATGGTGCTTCAGTTATGAATTGCAAACATTTTGGACCTGAAGTGATACATCGGACACTATTAAATCTCAGTTCCTCTCGTGCCCCGAGTCCTAGTGGGCTTTCCACCTCTTATTTAAGAGTGATCCTATTCTTTGGGCTGAAGTTCTGTCAGCCCTTTTTCAGAACATAGTCATCCGTGGAGACCTCCCTCCTCTTTGGTTATCTGCATTTGTCATTTCAATTTACAAAAGAGGGATTAGATCCTGCCCGTTAAACTGTCGTCCAATTACAATCCAAGACACAGAGAGCAAGGTATTTGCCTCAATACTCCTATCTCATCTGGAGTCTTGGATATCTGAATTTGAAATCTTGGGCAAATGGCAAACGGGATTTAGGCACCACTTCGGAGCTTTGCTTAATGGCTTGATGGTCAATTCATTAAAACGTGTGGTGTGGGGGAGGGAGGAGTATCAGTAAACCTTTGTTGCTTCTCACAATCTAAGTTCAGCATTTGATGCAGTTGATTGAAATAAGCTATGGCTCAAGCTTCAGAATTGGGGTATTCCTTCTGGTCTTCTTAGGTTTATTGTAGGATTGTATACCAACACTCACATGCAAGTTCGACTGAACAACACAGGTGGTCTTTCTAGAGGTTTGGTGGTGTTTGATTATCTGATAATTGATTGTGGCAAACTGTCTGAAAAAAACTGCCTGCATGCGATCAATTATCAGAGGATCACACTGCAAAGCAAAGGCGCTTGCCCCAACCCCCACCCCTACTTTCCTGTTTGCTTGTCGCCAGGTCCCCTTCACCACTGCAGCATCAGATCCGCCCCTCTAACACGGGTCGACCCGACGCTGCAGGGTTCTTTTTTCTTCTTTTTTTGGGCCACCCGCCTTGCATGTTCAGGAAGCAGGAGACACACCTGCATCCCCCCAAGGCTAATCCATACTGATCATGGAGAGCGGGGCACACCCCCACAAACCCACACATGTCCGGTATGTATTAGCCTAATTGTTCGCTTTTAATCGATCGAATGGTATTGGCTGAATTCGGTCAAATGTACCATTCGATCAGTTAAAAATGAACAATTATGCTAATACCATTCTAGATCTATTGACGCTGCTTGTGGAGTTCGACAGGGATGTGTTTTGGCCTTGTGCCTTTTGAATTTATGTCTCGCAGATATTGATGAACATCTAAAATCAGCAGTTTTGGTTTCATCCAAATTATGTCATTGTAGACCGCACTCCTTGGCATATGTCAATGACTACCTATTATTTGACTGCACTGCAGTAGGTCTTCAATGTTTGATACATTCCTTTGTTGGTTATATTGAAACCCACTCCTTCAAAGTCAATCCAAAATAAAAAATTGGTGCTACAACTTTCAAAGTTCAGGTCCAAGAGCTCTTACTCTTGGGGGATCAGGGACTCAAAAATCAAGACGGTTTCCTCCATGACCTATCTAGAATTTTTGATTCACTCTAAACCAATGTATAGGAAATCTGAAATAATGGTTCAGATATGGTATTCACGCCTTGTCCTCCCAACTATTAAAGGTTGATCATAAGTATTGTACATTTTCCCTAAAACCTGCAATATCCTTTTCTGAGGGAAAATTGGTGCCTAAACTACTGTATGGCATAGACACCTACCCCGCTTCTGTAACAAAATGTGTCTCGGTTTTTCTGGGTAAAATCCTTAGACTTCCAAATTCCCTGCCGATTGTTGCCATACGATACAAAACTTGGTATAACATCTTTACAGGCAAGAGCTGACTGGAAACTTTTGTCACTTTACCAGAAGGTCTTATGTCCTGTCAAGGGTTCTTTATTTGAAGACTTAAATAACATCTTGCGAACAGAGGGATGTGCCTGGTTTCGATCAATTATGAATAGATGCAATACCATACTTGATAACATTAATTCATCCATTGAAGATCTTGTGAATTTCCCGGCAAAATTAAAAATATCTTTGCATCATTTTGATTGGATTAATACAATAGATATGTTGCATTCATATTCCTCACTAAGCCATCTCTGTACTGATCATAAAATAGCTGGGTATAACTGCACCTTTCTTATGCATCTATCCCGATAGGCTCATAAGGGCCATTTTATTACGTTACTACTGGAATCTGCCAATCACTAACCACATCCTTGTTCAATATCACATAATCTCTCCAGAACAATCTACCTTTCGCTTTTGCAATTTACCAGGCCCATTCGAATCTCTAAGGCACTTGGTAACTGAATGGCTATGTTTGGAGAACGCTTGATCACTATATTTTGGGAAACACCTATCAACATTTCAGTCTGTAGGAACAGAACCTTTTTTGGCATTTATGTCTAGCTGGGCTTACAATCTCTTGTGTTATTGCAGTTGTTGGGTTTATAAAATCACTGAATTTGTAATCTCATAATATAGATGAACCACTGGACTTTCTGTCTAAATGTATGCTGCTAAATTGTCTCCTCTTGTCCTGAACCTCACTTATTAATTGTGATATTATTTTAAATTAAATTAATTATTTTTTATAAACTTTGATTAATTTTGTATGCATTTCTATGAATTTTAAATTGTATAAAAGTAACATGTTGTCTTATAATGTTCCGATTATAAGATTGATTGTATTAACCAAATAATAAAAAAAATAAAAAATAAATTAAAACAGATTATTTCACTACCAGCCAATGATGGCCGGTTTTTGTATGTTACCCTTTTAATATGCTCTTTCTTGTGGCTGGGACACAAACATTCTGTTAGGGTCAATACTTGAGTAAGAATACCTGATGCTACCAGCAGTACCAGTTGGTGATGGCCTGAGGCCCAAGTTAATAGGGTTGAGTTCAGGGAGGATCTTTAACAAAGGTCCCTGAGCCGTTACCACCCAGCAGAGCCCACAGTAGAGGACATTATTGCTATTAGCACCCGAGTGCTATGGCCTGAGCTGCTAATAGTAATTGTTATAAAAAAAAAGTTTTAAAAAACAGGGCAGCGCATAGCACTTGTGTCAAAGGGCCACCATGCAAATGTCATCTGGGGCTGTGAGTGGAGCCTGTCTTTGGTTGCCATGATGTAGAGGGGGGTGTTCCGTGAGATGCAGCAGCAGCCGGGTGTGTTGGGGAGTCTTGCGATAGAGCAGCAGAGCTCTGACGTAAGAAGGTGTGGTGGGTTGGGCTCTCGAGGGGGCCAAGAATTGAGAGCATGAGCTGGGCCATGCTCAAGTGGAGAGTGCCCTGGGATGCAGTAGAGGCAGGGAGTAATGAACGCTGTCCTCTAGCACCTTGAAGCATCTCATGTGCTACATAGAATTACCATTATTGATCAAGACCCAAATAACCGGACAGACTCAAAGAATATGGCAAAGTACTATTTTATTATACCCATGAAATAAGTTAGGGCAATCTGGCGAACAACGGACAGTCATTCACGCACTTACAGTCAAACTTGTTTATACTGGGTTTTATACCCCAGTGTACATCAGCCATGACATCATCCTACGTGGCAAACCAAAAATCTATTGTGGGGAGGGATTGGTTAGGGGAGTATATGTACATATAGTATATGTAAATATTAGTAACACCATTGGCTGCCTCCTATCCATTAGACATGTCTTAAACCACCTATTAATACGTATAATACTGATTATAGCAGAATACTAACAGTTGGTTGGACTGTGCAACTTTGTAGAGCATTTTGCCACATAGACCCTCTGATTGGTTGGCATGTCTTCCTAACATTGGACTTTCGGCTCGTTATCAGCACAAAAATAGAATGGACCCCTGGTGCCTAGAGTAACATCAGACTACTCCTCACTTTCCCAATTAATACATCATCTCTCACCAGTCAGGCCCCATGCCAAGGCTTCTCCTGTGTAGTTGACCTTACAGCGTTTTCTTTATTCTGGGATTTTTAAGGGAGTGTAGGTACACCATTACCTTTGTCTAGAGCTTAATGAATAACCCTTGTTTCCGACTTCTGAATCACATGTGAGGAGACCTCGATTTTGCCCATTCCAGCATTCTATTTACTGCTATTTGATTCAAGCAAGCTGGTTGTCCTTACTCCTCTCGGCCCCTGGAGACTTGCTCACTCCACCTCACATAGGGTTTGCACATCTTTCATTGTCCATTAATTGGCTCTTGCAGATGTTTGCTTCTTTTCTTAATCTAAGACAAACATGTTTTACGTACATGGCTTATGCCTTTTGACTCCCCTTGTCCTTCACAATTATCCTTGATGTAACATCCTTGATCCCAGGCCAATAGTCTCCTCATTATTCCTCACATGAAGCTGTTTTTCCAGTGTCTCCTGGCTCTGCAGACCTGGTCTGTCTCTGAGGTAGCTTGACTGGTTGTAACAAGTGTCCGACATCCATCTTTCCATCTTTCATCATGGCCGCTCTCACCACGTTATGTTTTCTATTGCAGCAAGCTTTATATGTCTCATCTACCTTGCATTTTTGTGTATATACATTCACTACACATCTGGTTACTCTTTGTATATATGGTTTCTTCATCTATGCATTCATGTTTCTCCTGTTACTTGAGTTACAGCTTCTTTCTTTAAGTATTTACATATCGTTTCAGTATGTTTCTGTTTCTTTCCTTCATTACATCACTCTTCCCTCGTCAGATTTCAATTATAGCTCTATGATGTCCAGTGGTATGTCCCGACATCCTTCCACTCTTTCAGTGCAAGGGTACATTTGATACGGTTGTCTGAGTGCATATCGTCTCTCAAACACTTGATGCAGGATTGGTGTGATACCTGGTGTCTCACATAGGGCTCTTCTCCTGCTATTCCTGTATAACAGAGCTGAAGGGACAGGAGCTGCACCCCTTCATTCCCCCCTCTGGTCAGCCACCTTCTCTTCTTACATATTTATCTTCTCTTCATATTGTGGTTTCTTTGGGATCCATATCTTTGTCACCCCCTATCAGGTGACCTGCATTCTTTATATGTTCATCCATGCTCCAGGTCATATGGCAACAATCCCCTGATGGTGAACAAAATATCCAGCATCCTACATACTTTTTGTGATCCTTAGGATAATAGTACTTCATTCCAAAGGGTAACAGTAAGTTCTCTGCCTCATCAGCTTTATCCATCATGTTCGTATGCAAGGTCGTCAGAAGAGTTATTGCTTCTGTCAAGGTTCCATTCTCTCCATCATGGAAAGATGTGAAGGTACAGCAAGAAGGCCCAACCTCGGCACATACGCCTCCTTCCATTGCTGTAAGTAAGTACAGGACATACCTGTTTTGTAGGGTCATCAGCCTAATGGCCCTCAGTTCTTCGATTGCATCAAATCCTTTTATTGTTGCATTAATTGTTTGCAGCAACTCCCACCTGGTGATCTGCAACCATGTGGCGTTCACTTCATTTTGAGGTCCTTGCATAAATATAGATGTCATTATCATGGCCATCTTACTGAATAATTTATGCTCATCCGGAATGTCATTATAAGATTCTTTTGACTTTGATGAAAAATTGTTCTCCCTCTTCATCCGGTGGAAGTTGAGTGACCTCTTCTTACTCGCGTGGTCATCCATTCTTGGAAATTCATCAATATGGAGATCACTTTGGGGAATCACTAATGCAGGAACATGTATGACCACAATGGAGCATACTCCTTCCCCGTTTTTAGGCAGCTGTATAAAAGCTCTGGATCCACAGGCCCAATATCGATCTATTAGCACAGCAGTTCCTCCATTCATTCCTGGTACTTTGATCACCTGCTCACATCCATTATTTTCTCCAACCAGAACCAGGCCTTTATTCTTGAAGCATATCATCACATTTTTTATTGGAATTATGGATACTGGTCCTGCTTTGTTGTTGAGCCATGTTAGTAGCTTTGAGTACTTGGCTCATGACTCCAAACATTCATCCTTCACAATTTGTGCTATGCTTACTGGTTCTTCCTTTAATAAGTGTGCAGGACAAGATAACATTCCTTCTTCCCAACTCGTCCAAACACCAATAGCTGAGATCACTCCCAGCATCCTGGAACTCCTGATCTCTCCACTACGTCCGAACAGTCCATTTCAACAACCTTTATTTGTTATCCAATTCGGGATGGATAAATACGTGTTTTGCTTGTCCAACCCATTCTTTTTTCTGTCCTTTGTGTATTCACATAAGTAATGTTAGAAGAAAGGACCTGGCATAATGGTTTAGCAACCGAGACGAACAGCGAGTGAGTCAAGACTGATGAGTCAGAACAGATGACGCCTACACGGTACAAACAGGTAAAAGAGATAAACTACCATAAGTAACAAAAGCAAAAAAGCAAACTCTGGTCCCAACATGTACTATAACAAGCGGTCATGTCTCCATAGGTACGTCTCGAGATAAAGTCAGGAAAGTCGAGAAAGACACACTAAAAAGAATAGAGACAACACCGCCATGACAACAATCACGTAAGTGTGTTATGAATAAGAGAGTGTTCGGTATGCCGGAATTATACTATTCATCGATTTACTAAATGCAGTGACTTATTACTTTTGCAGCTCGATAAACGTCAGAAACTCCGAGACCATAACGCTTCCAGAGACTGACCAATAGCGCATACCAGGAAACTGCAAGCAAGATGTTTTTCTTTTGTTATGCAGACCAACGCTAGTTCGCCTATGAGATAAAACAGATGGAGAGAGACCACATGCATTTGCTAAACCACTTAGTCACAAGACCGTTTAAAGAGGCTAAGTATATCAGGAGAGACATGTGGTGGAGCCTTAAACACTGTAATTATTCCCCTTACTAATAAAGGTAGCCAACAGTGATTTGGAAGAATGACAAAAATGATACAGCATTATGATACTAATATGTGAAATATCCTGTGTCAGTTGTTTCGAAACGTCTATGTGAGATTGCTACATAATCAAGTAACACAAGATATGTGTGCTGTTTAATTACAAATATATAAAGTGTAAGACCTTAAGCAATCACGTGGGAAAAGACAAGAACGTGGGAGAATACATGTACAAACTGTTCAAGGAGTTGGATTTGTAACAAGTAGTGAACCAGAACTTGATATCCCCGTAAACATGTGCATTAAAGAAACAATTGATCCACTTAAGTGACAAGCACTGGACTGTTTGCAGATTATAACGTGTCTAAATGCCATAATAATAAGAAAGAAAATACAAATCATAATACAGAATGATATCACAAATATTATTCCATGAAAACAAATCGATTTGCTTGATGGCAATGAGCCTCTTATATTCTGAAACCTCCTCATCTTGTTTTAACTTTTATTATGTTACTCTGTAATTCCCGATAGATCAAACCTTTATAACAAGAACTGCAAGATAATTGCTACAAGTATTCTGAAAATATTGTGATTGTTCTTAGGATTTCTGAGAAATGTTGCAATGTCCACGTGTAATCTTATTAGAGCTGGATAAGACTGTAATATATAGGTAAAAACAGCATACAAGAATGGGTGTAATGTTATTATAATGGGTAACATAGATGATACAGTTATTCCTTTTCTTTTTGGCTCTGGTGCATTAATACATTGCGCCTTTTGTCTATTTAAAAAAGTTCCAGCATATCTGCAAGCCCATTAATTCCTTATTAGACTTAAGAAATGTTGATCTTTATTTTAAAGGTGTTTTATTATTCCATAGTTTCTTTTTCTTTGCTCTTGGTTACTGATCTTGTGTGCATGCGTGTGCATGCGTGGAACATCTTCGATTGTTTCACTGTCAGTAAACATAGGAGGGGTCGATGTTTCTCCTTTATATGTTTTTAAATTGGGCAGGTGCAGCCAAGCTCTCTGTCCTTGTAACTTAAGAGCTGTGGGGGTAACTTCTTCCATCTCGTACGGTCCTTCAAAACAGGGCTTATCCCAGGTGCAAACACATTTTTTACCAGCACCTGGGCCCCTGAATATAGGCTGGGTGGTTTTAATGAGCTTTCTAGATCATTTGGCTGGCTTTCTTTTTCTTCAATCCTCTTTGACCCCTCCCTTCAGTTCTTGAGCTGGTGAGACATGAAAGAAACACTTGCAGTTGATGTGGCAGGATTTCTATGCTATGCATGATTGCTATGCAATACTGTGTTATGTTATTCAATATCATGCTATTCTATTAGGCTCTACCATACAGTTAGGCCTCAGAACCTGCATGTCACCTCCCTCGGTCTCCCTGGGCCTGCTGTACACAACAACCCAGACATGCCCAAACCCTTCCTAGGGCAGAGGACACATAGGACCTTCCCTTCTGCTTATTCTCTACAAGTTTAGCATGCGCCCAGAATGGTAAGACCTGTTAGGTGCAGTGGCCCCAGCAGGAAAACTCTAGGGCAAACTTGTAATGAGGCCCAATGTCCCTGCAGGACTGTGTCACAAGGTAGATGTCGACAGTTATTGCAAAATGTCTGTAATGTCATGCCAAGCAACAACCCCATTGTGAAAGTACAGAAACATATTAGTGTTTGCCTATGATATGCTATATAAACCAGCACCCGAGGGTGGGGCACTAGAGAGAGCTCCTTGTGCCGTCTGCCCGAACACTTGATTGCTGCATGCTGTTTTTCCCTGCTGATAACTCTGTATACTGTGTATTTGCGATATAAATACATGAAGATTGATTTACCACCCGATTGTCTGATCTCCTTATTTGCCGTAAACTGAGGTTGGTGAGGGGGCGTTATGTTGGCCACCCACAGTCATTGTTACTAGGAAATCAGGCATCTCATCACCTAATGTCTTCGCTACAATGTGGGCTTCAGTTTCTACCCTAGTCGGGGGAGTAAGAGGTGTTCTCATTCGGCGTCCAGTCACCAACTCATGAGGAGTTAAGTGGTGATCTGAGATGGGCTGGTTTCGCAGCGCATAAAGCACAAAGGGTAGGCAATGTAACCACCCCTTGTTTACAGTATTTTTTTTTATCTTAGCTATCCTTTCATTAAGTAATCCATTTAAACATTAACAAATCCCTTTCCCCTGCGGGTGGTAGGCAGAAGAGAACTTGTGTTTTATCCCTAATAAAAGAGTGACCTGCTCGAATAATACATTTACAAAATGCAGTCCATTGTCAAACCTTGATCCATCTAGAAAAGGGACACACCATGACCAGCATATATCTGTAGCCGTATCATGTCTGTAGCCTAATCCATATGTAGATGCTGAAATGGGCCATAGGGTCTAGGGATTGCTCCTCTCAGTGTTCGCAACTTGTGCCCTGCAGTATATTTCTGGCACATGATGCAATTCGCAATAAACTGTGACACATGCTCTAGTGAATTTGGTGACAAGAAATCTACTGCAATTGTAGCAGCAAGACACTCTCGAGTCATATGCACTGGGTATTGAAGCTGCTCCAACCACACCCACAATAATGCTAGAGGCATAACTGGCTTTCCAGTGCTATCTTGTCTCCAGATCGCCTCAGTGGGGATAAAGAACACTCCTGTTTTCTCCATAGGTCTTGCTCCTCCTGTGAGGCTGAAACTTGTATATCAATCAATTGAACAATAGACAGCATGTTAAAGCCCTCCTTTACCAACATGCACTGTCCGGTCATCTGTTTAGCACTCTTTATTTTAAAATCTGAAATATTTGGAAATTATGCTGCGGTTTTGGCTTTGGCTTCTAAATCTGCGGCTTCGTTTCTGCGAGAAATCATGTCTGTTCTTTTAGTATGCGATGCGCATTTTATGACTGCAATAGTCAATGGGAGTCTTAATGCCTCAATGAGTTTTTCTAATAGGGCCGCATGTTGCACTGGAGTGCCGTTTGTGTCGAGGAAGTCCCTCCTTTTTCAACATGACAGACCTGCATGTGCAGTTGACGTCACATAGGCGGAGTTAGAGTATGCTGTCCCTTCTTCATCCTCGTAACCTTAGAGTGCACCGATAAGCACCACTAATTCGGCAGCCTGTGCTGAGCAATGCGAGGGCAATCTTGTGCTTGTAACTACTTCAATTTCACCTTCTCGGTTCAGTTGACCCAGTATGCCTTTCACCAGTAATTGGATTCATTTTTGAAGAACCATCAATAAAAAGAACCCCTGCCCCCTCCAAACGAATTCTACACCAAACAATTTTTCTCAGGGTTTGAAATAATAACCTCATACCCTGATGCTATTTGTGTGGTCAATGTACTCTTGGGTTTCTCTAGAATTGCAAATAATGCGTGCTCAACAATTAATGTTAGTGAGCATCCCATTCTAATACTTGAAGCTTTTTCCATTTTTCATAACTGGATCTAAATTCCTACTATAGTAGGCCAATGGTTTGTATCCATATGCTAATGTCGTTTTCTGTGTGAGAACTGCTGTCTTTACTTCTCGATTTGAATGCGAGAATAGGTAAAATTCTTTATGATAATCTAGAATCCCTAACACAGGGGCTGTACTGATTGCCATTTTTAATTTCATCTGTCCATGTTATCTTACTCTTGTCCACCTGTGATTCTTTAAGTCCTTTTAAAATTGGTTGAATATATGTACTGTAATCCAAAACACAGGTCCTACAATAATTACACAGGCCTAAAAAACTGTTGCATTTCCCTTAATGTTTTAGGTTCTGAAGTCTTCATAATTGCTTCTGCTCTTTCAAGTGTCGCTTTCTCCCTTCTTGAGAAATTAATTGTCCTATATATTCCAGACAATATTCAGCTTCTCCTTGTCCACTTTGTATCCTTAATCTGCTAATATATTCATGAGTCGAACTGAGTCTTCCGTGCATCTTTCTTCTGTCTCACTATGCACTAAAATGTCATTCACATACTGAATAATTGCACTTTCGAGTTGAACATTGCTCAAATACACCTGGAGGACTCTGTTAAAGATTGAGGGGGACTCATAGAACCCAAGGTGCAAACGAATATGTTTCAGGCAGATATCTATATATATATATAAATGATGTCAAATCTTATGAGTCCTCATGAAGGGGAATTGAAAAGAATGTTTTTCTTTTATCTATAACTGTCAAATATTTGGCCTTAGATGCAATAATACATGATAATGTAGCAGGGTTTCGAACTAAAGGGAACTCTGCTTCAACAATATTGTTTAGGTGCTGAAGCTCCTGAATGAATCTCCATGACCCCCGAGTCAATTTCTTCATGGGATACAAAGCCGTACTACATGGGGACTCAGATGGCACTAATATGCCATTGCTACATTAAAGTGGAAGTGGTCTCAAATATACCCGCATCCGCTTCTCTGGACATGGGATATTGTTTTGCCCGTGGCAAAATGGCTCCTGGTTTAACCTTTATCTTAACTGTTCCTACTCCTTTCAATAAACCCACATCATATGGACTGACAGTCCATAAGATGCTTGGCACTTTCTCTAAAGCTTCCTGAAGAAATTACCATTTCTTTTTTTACCATCCCCATTCTCTGATGTATTTCACCACTCTCCACTTTAATCCAATAAGTGAGGCTTATACAAAACACTAATTCATCATCTGAATAGGCATCTCTAAAAAGCTCTTCATCTGCCAAGTCTGTCAACCAATATCCAACACAAACTCAATGTCACCTGGACTAGTAGGATCATTGTCTCTGTCTTCCCTCTGTTTCCCCTCCCTTGCCTCATCACACCTCGAAACACTTGTCTATAGGCGCATTATAAATGCCATATCATATCATATCATATCCTACACTGACGGCTATCACTGCTCTCCCTCCTCTCATCATCTGTTCCATGAACAACCACCCTTTCCTCTCTGACCACTGCTGCTTCTTGCTCTAAAGGAATCACCTGCCCTTCTTCATCATCCATAGATATTTCTGGTCTAAACAAAAACTCTTCAGGTATTCTCACTATTTTACCTACCAACTTGGGTAACCACTATAATAAAACAGTCAATCCATACAAGAATACTTCGAGATCGAAAGGAACTATTTGCAATGCCTTCTGACCTGTGAAGGCCAATATAAACTCTTTCAAATTCATATAATGTATCCCCGGAGTGGAGTACACTATCCCGTCATCAGCAAAAGATATCGTCATATCAAGTTTTGTCATCTCGCATCCTAGTACAGTAACTGGTGTCTGCCGAGAATATAATAATGGCATAGACATGTCATGTTCTCCTTTAGAGAGTAATTTATCTGTAAAAGGAACTAAACTCATATCCCCAGACAATCCCTGCCCATGCATGGAAATGTCTGACAGTGAGTATTTTCCCTTGCGGGTACAGGAACCAGTTGCTCCAGTGTCTACGAGAAATGAAAATGTCTTGCCTCCTATTGTCACCTTGACCCTTGGTTCCTCTTGAGGGTCCACGGTCACTGATAGTATGGAACACATCAGGTCACCCTGTGGGTTGTCCTGTTGTGGATATAAATGAATCCCTGTAAAAGGATTTCATCCCACCATGGTCACATTACCTAGTCTAGATGCAGATGTTTGCAGTATTCCTGTATTCGCATTCCATTGTGGTACCACAGCTTGTTGTGTCTGCACCTGCTGGGTTTGTATCTGTTGTGTTTGCATAGGCACTTTCTGTGGTTGCCCTTGTGGTGATTGCGTATGAAATGGAGCTTGCTGTGTTTGTTGTTGTTGTTGCAGCACATATATATGATTTGCTGTGTGATCTTGGACATAATATTCCTGTGGTTCTGCATTGTGCTGTGGAGCATGGCCCATCCCCCTCTTTGAGCTTGACAATTTTGCTGCATAGCCCCTCTACTTCTACATGTTCTAGCTATGTGTCCCATCCTTCCATAATTATTGTTCCAGCTGTCAGCCATTAAATCTTTCTCCTCCCTGAGGGTTCTGAAATTCACCTCATCCTTCTCCTCTATGTCCATTCCCTCTTCCTCTTGGCCAAAATGTATTCCCATTCTGGTACAAAGGGTATACTGCATTACTTTGCAGCGCTGGTCACATCTTGTGTTGCCACATATTCACCACTCGTCAATGTCGCTCCCTCTATGGCTGATTAACTCTGCTCCCTCTGGCTTTCTACTCTCGGTTTTCTTATTATTCTTCTCCTGTAACAATCAGCAATGATGCACGATCGTCAACTGTATTTCTGGCCATGGCTTCACTTCAATCCCCACATGTTTCTTCATCTGCCTTTTCACTGGCTCGTCTCAGGACGCCATCTCTCTTGAATATCTTGAATAAAGGCAACAGGAGCTTTATCCTCACCTATTTTCCTAGTTATAATCGCACACATAGCTGATGTATTGGGATATTGCACCCTGATCGTCTGCCATACATCTGCTCTGTAATTGTTAAATGGTGCTCC
The DNA here is from genome assembly GCF_040938575.1 of Ambystoma mexicanum. Taxonomy (NCBI): domain Eukaryota; kingdom Metazoa; phylum Chordata; class Amphibia; order Caudata; family Ambystomatidae; genus Ambystoma; species Ambystoma mexicanum. The sequence goes on along the minus strand of NC_090922.1, from coordinate 582,620,537 downwards.
ATCATGTGTCGCGTTTTGTGCAGTCACACCTGCGTACCCTGCTCGCCTCACAAGCCTTTCACGTCACCTATAGCTAACGTCATTCCTGTTGTCATCCTCTCTAGCTCATAAATCCATTTTCCAGCACCTGAAGTCAAACTAGGTAATTTACATTTCAAATTATCCTTATCTGTATGTGGCCAAGGAGTATACTGTGGTCATCCTCCCCCTTGCTCCAATAATGGTAATTGTGAAAACCACAATCCATAATCATACCCACCAATACTTGTTCTCCAGGTGGGGCTAGTTTTGCACATTTGTCGCTGTCCTGGTAGTGAACTTAACCTGCATATATAAGGTAGGGATACATCCCCTGCCCTGTGCGACTGTGATTGTGGGCGCTCAGTATATGGTATTGGTCTGGTGTTTTCTCTTTAGGGTCCTCTAGATCTGGTCTTTTTATACACCCGATTCTTTCAAAAAGCCACCTGCGCCCTCTCTTCATGCTTTCTCATTTTCTTCCCTTTCTTCGTCTGACATCATTATGCCCCAACTTGTATGGCTTTCATCCCTTTCCACATCATCAAGATCTAGTCTACTTAAAGACAGCGTTCTGTACTAGTCTGTTGTGACGTCATCTGAACTACCTCCTGTTTCCCTTGATAAACATTCTTCTATATTCTCTTTGGTTCTACACCCATATTTATCCCTTATTCATCTATATAAATCCCCAATCTTTTTCCCTATGTTTTTCCGCATCATGTTCTTCAACCCATGTCTGTATTCTCAGTATGCCTTGCAGCTACCTGTGGGATTTCTGTGACCCTTTCTCTTCCTCCAATTGTTATTGTGCTTCGATCAGCACTATGCTTCTATGAGATCCTCCTTTAGTCCCCTACTTCTGTTCATCTCTTCTTCTCTTCTCCTCATTTCTCTGATCTCTTTTTCCTCGTTCCTTCTTTACAACCTATGTACTTCCTCTTGTTTCTTCTCTTCTAGTCTCTCCTGTTCTTTCCTTGCCTCGTACTTTCTCCATTCTTCCTTTCACTTCCCCTCTGTTTATTTTCATTGTGTGACATATATTTGTGTTCTCTGCTTTTGCTTTCTTCTGCATTGTCCTCACTATTACTGACTGGAGGCTCGTTTGTCAGATTAACATACACAGCTGCTGCTTTAAATTCCTTTAAAGGATAAAATCCTTGCTCCTCTTTATCTGGGCTCTTGTTTTCAGGAGGGGAAAGGCGTTGCATCCTCCTGTGTATGCTGATTAAGCATCCACTTCTTTACAGGCAGATCCTCCTTCTCAATCTGATACATTTTCCACAACTCTAAAACACCCAACCTTTTCTGTAACTTCTTTCCCTTGTATGTAGCAGACACATATGTTGTCATATGTTGCAAAACTGTTTTTGACAACTAACCCTCTTGAGGCCACGGCATCAGTGTCTTATTAGTCGTGCCTCTGACCCACTCCGCCGAGATACTGCCTTATCTTGGGTGTGCATCTCTGCAGTCCGCTGCATAAATGTAAAAGGGGAGTGTCCCCCATGATGACAAGTCGATCTCGACTGTCGACACATACCAGATCTTTTATACTATTATTTATTTTATCAAATATACTACACTGATTAATTTGCGCGAGCACCATCAATCACGGCTTTTATCAAAAAGTAATTTTTTAACCACAAATCTATGCAATGATGTTCTTTTTGTTCCTTCGTTGACACCTTTTATTAAGTTTAACCATTGTGTTGTTCTATTATTGATATTCTAAGAGTCTCTTCTTTATTTATCCTTCTTCTTTGATATTTACCGTCCTGATTGACGTCAATCTCTTGATTTGAAAATCGAATAATCCCCTTAATTTTTTACTCTTGTTTTATATCTCTTCATTTAAACACAATAAAAGTTTTACACTGACATATTTATAACCCAATACACATGTGCAATTTTCAATTTTCTGCGTACACCTTCCTTTACTATCTCATTATAAATGTATCTCATCTCACTTTTTACCCCATCTTGGAGTTTGATACGCACTCTTCTTTATTGGCCTTCCCTCAGGAATCCTTAATACCCCTACTTTGTGGTTCTAATGCGTCCCGTGCCGCCCCTCTGGGAACCAGGAATCGAGGTATCTATTTCTCTTCCTTCTAATCCCCACAAATCCTGTTACCTATATACATATATTTATAAAACAGTCCATCTCCCTATTTTTGCAACCTTCGATGCTCTACTTACATCCGTGGCTCAGTTCGAGTCCCTTAGCATCAACTCTCCCCCAATTGACCAGTTCGTCTTCGGTCTGCGGGGCACCTGCAGGGATCGGGCAGGAATTTCATCAAAGGGGCACCTGTCGACCGAATCTTCTTACACATGTGTTTTCCGCACCAAACTCCACAGGAAGCTCCACGGTCTTCTGAGTAATGGTGAGAATAATCAAGAGTTTTAGGGTCTAGATCTGGGCCTAGGTTGATTAGACCTGAACCATCCGCACTGCTAGCAAAATGTGTTCTAGCACCTTGAAGCGTCTCATGTTCTCGATGGAAATACCAATAATGATCAAGACCCAAATAACCGGAGTGACTCAAAGAATATGGCAAAGTACTACTTTATTATAACCATGAAATAAAGTAGGGCAACCTGGTGAAAATCGGACAGTCATTCACACACTCACAGCTGCACATGGTTATACCAGGTTTTATACCCCAATGTTCGTGAGCCATGACATCATACTATTTGGCAAACCAAAAACCTATTGCGGGGAGGGATTTGATAGGGAACATATGTAATTATTTTTCATTTCATTTATTTATTTGTTTTTGGTTACAAGTAACCTTTACAAAAATATTTTTTATTAAAAGAAACAGGAAAAGAGAAATGAATTAATACATACAATACAATTTCCTGTTAAACACACACTCACAAAATAAAATACGCAATACTATACAAAGTATACATAATTGTGTTTGCATTGGCATAGATAAGATTTAAAATCAATAATATTATAATATTAAGATGGGAGGAGAATAAAAAAAACGAGGGGAAAAAAAGAAAACAACATACATCCCAATGAATTCCCTCTAACTAATAGAAACGCATGTTTTCCTAGGTTCCACAATCAAGAACAGCATCATAGATTGCAGAAAATATCATATACAGAGAAAACTGTATGTAATCACACAGCAAGGGAGGGCTGAACCTTACATCCAGCTTATAGGCACAATTTACAGGTATCAACTAAATAACGAACAACGGCAATCTGGAGTGAGACCCTTTGACCATGAAGCTTTTCCAGCCACAGATGATCAATATTTACCTTTTCAGAGTTTATCACAAACTTACTAAAGCATATTATATGTTCAGATCTTAATAATGTGCAATCTATAAGAAGATGTCTTAGAGTTTAAATACAATCTGTTTTTTGACAGAACCTACAGCAAGGAGATTTAGAGCTTCTTTTTTCCCTCATGGCTATAGTTTCCCCTGTCAGAAGTACATTCAACCTAAAACGCATAAATTCTACTTTCACCGGATTAAATATCAGAAGCTCATAAGCGACGCCCAGTTTGACTAAGGATTCCAAACATTCCGTTTTTAAGTCACAGAGGTAACCTGAAATGGTAGAGCCATTCCCTAAACCACTCCCCATCCTATCATACAGGGTGGAATTAGGACTGGTTACCAATTGCCTAAAGAGATAGATCCTTCGCCATTCCACCACATTTTTAATAGATAATAAACCAAGCTCATAACGTAGAGCTGCCAGAGGAACAGATTTAGGAAGGCATTTAAACACAGACCTCAAGATGAGTGCCTCATACTTATAAAGTTAGCTTTTTAGCCCACTTTGGGAGTAGCTCTAATCCATAGCAAAAGTGCAGTATAACCTTCCATACCTCTTGTCGATCATTCTAAGCTGTGCAATCTCTGGGCCAACTTTCCCTTCTAAATAATGTCTATAGTGAAAGAGAAATGTATCCCCAAAGATGGGGAAACCCAAATGATTTATGGATGATTTTACAGCCAAACTTACATGATTTAGAAACCACAAATATTTCATAACACTAGACCTCCCATAAATCTGCATGATGACAGTCTTTTTTGCATTTTTATTAAGAGAATCAGTCAGTGGGCCTCATTACGACCCTGGCGGTAGGTGAAAAACGATGGCGGTAAATGATTACCGCCATCGTTTTCCGCCAGGTCCGATCCTGACCCGTGACCGTTAACTACGATGCCATTAGCGGCATCGTAGTTAACGCTGCCGCTAACTGCTCCAAGGACGCGCGCACGCGACCTCCCACACCGTAATTACCGGCATGGCGGAAAGGCACGCGAATGCCGACCCAAGCGGACATGCACCTAACGCCATCACCCAGCCCGTTAAGTTCCTTACCGCCATGGAGCTAATTACGCCATCGCGAACCAACCGTAAATGGCCATGGAAAGTGAATCCAGCTGCCACAGGTGCACAGGAACAGCACAGGTGGAGGCAATACAGACTCAGGAAGTACAAAAAGCGCACACCCCACCCCTTCCCACACCCAGTCACACTCCACAATGATACCAATAGGACTAGCAATGTTGGGGCTGGAGGACCTGATAGCAATGCAAGTGCTACTACAACAACAACAACAACAACAGCAACAACAACAACAACAGGCAGCACAGAGGAGACGCAGGAGGAGAAGGAGGGCAAGGCAGGGCCAGCAAGCCCCACAAGCACAGCCAGTGCCACCACACAGGCAGCCCCCAATCCCACGCATCAGAGCCAGTCCATTCAACCTCACTGCTGAGCAGATCCACACCCTGTACCGTTTGGACCGGGACACCATCACCGCCATAGTAGACATGACACACAACGACATCATCAGCATGATAGAAACACCAACCGCCATCCCACCCCTACTGAAGGTAGTGTCTGTACTCCACTTCCTGGCCACAGGCACCTACCAGCACACAGTGGGGCACTTGCATGGCATTTCACAACCATTATTCTCACGTACGCTTATCCAAGTGCTCGATGCCCTCCTCAAGCACACAGACGACCACATCTCATTACCACGGACTGCCCAGGAGATTGCAAACACCAAAGTGGGTTTCCATGCACTAGCCGGCATACCTGGTTGCATTGGTGCCATCGACTGCACCCATGTTGAATTGGTGGTTCCACGTGCCATGGAGGTACCGTACCGCAACCGGAAACAATTCCACTCAATCAACGTGCAAATGGTCTGTGACTCCAACAAGATCATCACACATTGTTGTGCCCGATTCCCCGGATCAACCCATGATTCAATGGTCCTGAGGAACTCCACAATACCACGCTACATGGAGCAACATGCAGGCCCACGATCCTGGCTACTCGGTGAGTCTAATGTCATGACCATGGGAATGTGAAGTGGGTAGGTGAACGACGTACCAATGCATACTCCACCTGGCTGAAAGGGAGAGGGGGGAATGATGCATACTCCACCTGGCTGAAAGGGGGGGGGGGATGATGCATACTCCACCTGGCTGAAAGGGGGGGGGGGAATGATGCATACTCCACCTGGCTGAAAGGGGGGGGGATGTTGCATACTCCACCCGGCTGAAAGGGGGGGAATGATGCATACTCCACCTGGCTGAAAGGGGGGGATGATGCATACTCCACCTGGCTGAAAGGGGTGGGGGAATCATGCATACTCCACCTGGCTGAAAGTGGGGGGATGATGCATACTCCACCTGGCTGAAAGGGGGGGGGTGATGCATACTCCACCTGGCTGAAAGGGGTGGGGGAATGATGCATACTCCACCTGGCTGAAAGGGGGGGGATGATGCATACTCCACCTGGCTTAAAGGGGGGGGAATGATGCATACTCCACCTGGCTGAAAGGGGGGGGGGGATGATGCATACTCCACCTGGCTGAAAGGGGGGGATGATGCATACTCCACCTGCCTGTGAGTAGCAGAGACAACGGAGCCAGATCATACCCTAAAGCAACCCAAACTACACCCAACACCAGTAAACCCAATACCTGATGTATGCAGCCCTACCATGCGAATAAGGTTGTGTCCCAACCGTGACACAACCATCTGCAAGTGCATTGTACCAATTCAGACCACATTGACTTCAACGAAATGCACCTACATGCACCTCAACAAACACCATCAACCGAAAGGCCTGTCCCCCATAACTGCGCACGAAGGAGGCACATGACGGACAGAAACATCAACACACCATTACACAGACAGCAGGGTGCCCCAAATGTCCCTATCAACATCAGTATTGCTCACTGGGGTCATGATGAGGCCGACAGCAATGTTGCAATGATGTGAGCATTGGCATCACAGGACACGTGCCAGGCCACCAAAACAAACGGAATGAACGAACACAGTGGATGGGCACTCACAAGGCACTCGAGCCCTCTGCATACATTGGTTGATGGCATGCAAAACAGGCCATGAGAGCCATGAGCATATACGGGTCGCATAGTGTGAATCAATTATTGCATTTAGAAGTGGTTCAAAGTAATATTTGGATGCAAGCCATGGTGGCACATCATGTTCTGAATTAGACGTCATGACTGACACATACATTCTCGCCCACATACAGGTGATGCAGGCTATCCCCTGAAGAGGTGGCTCCTTACACCAGTCCGGAACCCACAGAACCAGCACGAGGAGGACTTCAACCGTGCACATACACGTACCCGTGTGGTCATTGAGCAGGCATTCGGCCTATTGAAGGCACGGTTTTGCTGCCTCAGCAGGTCTGGTGGTGCACTCCTGTACCGCCATGAGAAGGTGGCAAAGATGGTCATGGCATGTGTCATGCTACACAATATGTGCGTCAGACGAAATGTGCCCTTGCCCCCTGACGCAGAAATGCAACCACCTGACGATGAGGATGAGGAGGGTGCAGATGGGGCCGCACCTCATGGAGGAGGCGATGCACAGCAGGGGCGTGAAATGCGTCAAGATATCATCAACCAATGCTTCTAGCACACACGGCTGGTGTGTATCACATGGAGACGGCACTTGGGGCACTGTGTGTCTCTGGGACATGCACACTGTGGACTGTACACCAATAAAGCACACATACGCAATGAAAATGTCCACACATGTGATTTGGGAAAAAGGAAAATGTGTATTTCAATTGTAAATTGTTGTGCAACACCCCCTCCCCCCTGAACACCCCAACACACACCCCCTCCCCCCTCCCCCCTGAACACGCCAACACACCCCCCCTGAACACCCCAACACACCCCCCCACCCCCTCCCCCCTGAACACCCCAACACACACCCTGTGAGTGGCTAAAGATGCCTGTGACAGTGGGCACACGCTATTGCATGCCCCCTCTCCCGGCCCCTGGGGCACCCCTGCCTGTGGAGCGCAGGTCCCGTCCTGATCGTCGGACAGGGCTGCTCTGGGCAGAACTTGCAGTGGAAGATGTCCCTGGCTGCTCACGGGCACACATGTCCTGAAGGGTGTGGGACAGCTCTGTGAGCACACGCCGCATGGCGGCAAGTTCCCCGCAAATGTCCCTTGAGGTGGACTCCATTGCAGCCCTCAGGGTCTCCGTACTGCGCTCTATTTCGGCCCTTAGGGTCTCCGTAGATTGTTCTATGGCTGCCCTAGCCCCCCCACATTCCGCAGCATGCTCATTGAGGAGCGTGGACAGTTGTTGCTGATGTAAAACAATCTCCTCAAGGGAAAGTTCACTCTGCTGGGCCATGCCCATTCCAGATGGTGTCGCAAAAGGGGCTGCTCACCTCCTGCAGACTTTCTGCAGGGCATGGGGTGGGAGGCCAGTTCCCTTCTCCTGGATGCCCCTGTGTGGCCTCCTCATGGTGGCTGCCCCGGTACAGACAGGGGGAATGTAGCTGCTCAGTGGGGCGTCCTACATCGGGCTCATCAGTGTCAGTGTCTGAGCATGCTGCTATGGCAGCAGTTTCCCCTATGCTGCTGCTCCCTGCAGAAACAGTGCCTTCAGTGCCCAAGATTGTGGGGACGTGTGGTGCTGCAGGTGCTGGCATGCTGCCTGCTGGGGTGCCTGTTGGTGGGCCGTCCTGTGTGCTGGCAGATGATTCTGCCTGCTGCGATGTCTCCCTCACTGCAGCTTAGGTGGAGGGTCTATGCATGGTGGTAATGGCCCTCTTGGCTGCTTTTGAGGCAGGGGTGTCCTCATCCTCGTGGTTGGATTCAGAGCCTGTGTTGGGGCAAAGGAGGGATAGCGTTATTGATGGGTCTGCGGACATTGGAATGGCAATGATTCACCAGATTTTGGTTACTAGATGAAGCACATTTGAGGCAGGGGCATGCAGGTTGTCTCCTTTCTGTGTGGATGACGGATGGAGGTATGTGGGTGTCTGCAGTTAGGGTGTGCATGCTACATGTGTACAGGGTGGAGGTCGCATGTGGCTGTGGGCAGTGTCCAGCTGATGTGTTGCATTTACACTCTAGGGCAACATTGTGCTACACATTAATGGACGTCAGTGACTATAGCATGTCTTGATTTGGGGCACCTACCTTCATCGCCTGATGTCGGCGCTCCTCTTTCCATCCCTCCAACACCTTCAATGCTTTCCATGCCTATTGTGCTGGCACATATTTCCTCCCATGGTTGGAGTTTTATTGGGGAGTCAGCTCCTCCCCCGGTAGCCCGGGCCAGGTTGCGATTGGCAGAGATGATGCTTCGGACGCGGAGCCTCAGGTCATCCCACCGCTTCCTGCACTGCTGTGGGTTGCGGGGTACGGTCCCCACCGCGCTGACCCACTGTGCCACCATTGCCCATATGGCTTTCTTTTTTCCAATCGCCGCCCTGGTCATTTCGGTGGAGAAAACCACCGTCGCATTGTCCTGGAGTGTCTCCGCCAGCATGCTTAGTTCCTCACGGGAGAAGCGTTCCTGGCGCTGCCGATCGCATGCCTTCTTCACGACTTTGGGCATTTTTAGGTTGGCATTTGGGTGTGTGATGGGTTTGGATGGGTCTCAGGGTCAGATGTGGTATGGTTGGGGAGGATGGCAATGGATTGTGTTTTTAAAGATGGCCGCCGTGGTCTTTCCCGTTCCGCCGCGATGACGCTACTTCCTCTTCTGCTTATTTCCAGGGACCGCTATTTGCGGTCACCGCTAATTGCGGTGACCGCTAAGATGGGTGGCGGTAGTGCACCTTGCGCAGCGTACGGTGCCGGTAGGGGCCGTTTTGGGGTCTTTTACTCCATCGCGTTCTTGACATTACCGCCATGGCGTAATGCTCGTGCGCGATGGGTCGGAATGAGCCGCATTTTACGGCATCCGGCCATGGCGTAAACGTTAATTACGCCATGGCGGTAATGTTCGGTACTTACCGCCAGGGTCATAATGAGGCCCAGTGTATACTCTCTAAATGCTGTCAGCAAATGCTGAAGACCCAGAGGTGTATGATCATAAAGCATAAAATCATCAGCATACGCTGTCCAACTCACTTTTACTCCCTCCACCCCAGTAGATGCAAAAGCAGCTTTTTGCAAAATTAAGCCTGCGTCTGCCACATACAAATTAAATATAGTGGGCGCGAAAATGCACCCCAGGCAAAGACCATTAGAGGCTATGATGGAATGAGATAGAGCACCAGCATTATTGAGTCGCACTTTAAGTGTGGAGCCCTCATGAAGATGATAGAGGATTGACAGAAGAGGGGAAGGAAGCCCTGCATTTGGGAGTTTCGACCAAAGGATACTTCTTTCTACGAGGTCGAAAGCCATGGAAAGATCCATGGAGGCAACATAGATCGGTAAACTATTATGCTTCCATGCCTTTTTTTGTAAGATCTTAAATAGTAAGGGCCCTGCATCCGTCCCCACATTCTTCCTAAAACCAAACTGGAACATAGACAAGATGTTATGGTTATCTTACCACTCCTGTACATGCTTCAGCACAAGGCCAGCAAAAGTTTTGGAATCAGCATCTAGGAGTGCTATTGGTCTATAATTGGAAGGACAAGACCTATCTCCCTTCTTATATACAGGTACAATGTAGGAAATATGCCATGTTTCCGGAATACATCTTGTAATGACAATATCCCTAAAGAGAATGAAAAGAATCTTGGACCAAAGGTCCAAGCCCCTTTCTAAATGACATTTGCTAGCCTGTTGGGGCCGGGCGTCTGAGATTTAGAAGACCTAGCAATAAGGGATTTAATATCATCCTGCAAAATTCTAACGCTCCAGGGTGATTTTTTTTTTACAGAGGCGGGAGCTGCCAATCGATGCTAGATGGTGCGTAAAGGCCGCCAAAATGGCCGTCCCATACAGAGGTTTGCACTGACATTTGGGAAAAGTCTCTGCGATTAATCAAGGCCTAGAATTGTCTTTATGAATAATCCCTCAAAGCAGTTGAGATACTTTCACTGTCAGCTTGATAAAGAGAAGCCCAATGGCTCCTTATCCGATTTCTCCATTTATTACCTACACTCTTTCTCAATACTGCTTTTTCTAAGAATGGGAGTAACGAATCTCGTATATGACTAATCTCCCTCTGCTTGCAGCTTTTCATGGATTTTACCTTCTCATCATAAACGTGTATATTTTTCCTTTAATGAATATTAACTCGGGCGGAGGTCACTGCCTTTTTTATAGAGGACTCAACATAATGATCAAAGGTGTCATGGGTGTAAAATGTTAACTTCTTTTCCAACTCCATAGTAGATAAATCGGACAAAAAAACGGCATTCAATTTATAGACATTATCCTTATGCTATGAGATACGTGAGTGGACCATATTAATAATCAAAGAGAAAGGAGACTTGTCCTTGGCCTCAAGCATAGGGATCGTATCTCTCCAGGACTGAAATCTCTGCACTGGCTTTCTGCATTGTCCACAAGGCATTATGGGGCCTGGGACCTCAATACCTTCAACTTTCTCTTCCTAAATATCTTCCTTCTCGAGTTCTTCGCTCATCCGCCTCCAACTCCCCCAGGGTTAGTCACTTCTCCAAGCAGCGAGTTGGTGGTAGATCTCTTTCTTCTGCTGGAGCCTCCCTCTGGAACAAACTCCCTGCCTCTTTGATACTTGAGGAGAACCATCTCGGGTTCTGGAAGCACCTCAAGACCTTCCTCTTTGCTTCTGCTTTCTCTCCTCCTCTCACCTGCTGATCTTCTTGCTGAATATGAAATTGCACTGGTTACCTGGCTACCCTCTGATCTCGGGTCCAAGTCCCCTCCCACCAGTTGCACACCTGCACTGCCCCCCTGATAACCCTTGCACCCAGGGACTGTTTCTGTATCTCTACAGCTACTACTAGCACTTGACACCTGATGTCGGCACTTACCCTTGCACTTGCCACCAGCTGTCCATACTTTTATTTATTGTCTTTATTTATGTTACTGTTATCCTATGTACTACGATGTACTACACTCTCCCCTCCCCTTTCCCCCTGCACATTCCCCTTCCTCCCTCCCCTGCACTTGTGCGATCTCAAGGGCACCTGGCCTAGTAGGATCGTTGTCTCTGTCTTCCTTCTGTTTCCCCTCCCTAGCCTAGTCACGCCTTGAAACACTTGTGTATAGGTGCGTTATAAATGCCTTATATCATATCAACAACAGGTGAGGGAATACTAAGAGGTTCCGGTACACAACCAGGCATGGGGTTAGGATCGTCATCTATCACCTTGGTAGAGTCCAATTAAACAATCAAGCCTTCTTCCATGACATGTGGTGAAACACCACCGGCAGGGATAGGCACATTAATATTCATAGTTGCGTGAGAAGGTAAAGCTGGGATAGTGACACTTTCAACCTGTATTTTATGCTTGTTAAAAAGGTGGTACACCCCAACACTCCTTTTGGAGCTGGAGGAAACCCCATCATGTTCTGTATGACCTTATGTTTCTTATTATTTTTTTATCCTTTATGTTTCACAGCAGCACTGAGAGAATCGGAGGCAGGGCAAAATTCGAGTGGTTCCAAATCCACCCCAATATGTCGCCTGCCACTTCCGATCCCTGAGAAGCCGCAACATCACCCATTATAAAATTTCTCCAGGATGTCTGCGAGGGTCTGTTCGCCCCTTTCTCCAGCTGGAGCTTAGGTTTTTGTTTTTATTCTTGCCTTTCCTAGGCATAGCCTGAGATGAAGGGGGGGATCTCCTCATCACTACTAGTAGTCCCCTTAATCTCTGACCCCAAGGTCTTTGTTCAGGCTAAGCATTGGCTTAGTTAAGATTACCATTCTGGACTGAGTCACGTACAATTATTTCTGCCATTACCTCAGGAGCCGATGCTGAGTTCCCTTTACCAACATGGTTATGAGAGCCCTTTTAGGAGCTCAGTATACAAGGATGAGCACACCTACACTCTGTATATGCAGCAAAACAGACAGAATAGATCTCAGGCACAGAGTATGCTCTGATATTTCATTCAAAATCCTTAAATTCATCCTACTTCCCACTTCCTCCTCCTGTGCAACCCCTGCAACACCCAGCACTTGGGCTGATGGAACATGAGCCTCCTCCTCCCACAGCTGATCCACAGCGTATTGCGAGAGAGCCATAAAGGAGATTACCCCCTCAGAAAAAATAAGCAGAGTATCCAGAAAAGAGGAGTCCGCCCCTACAGCAGGCAACTCACTGATACCGCAGATCGCATTCTGGGCCATCACTGGCTCTTGTTCAGATTCAATTAGGGGAGGGGATTGCCCGCCTACCTCCACCCCAACATAGTGAAATCTGTAACAAGAGGGGATATCGTCATAAATTCCCCCACAACCATATTTACTCGCACTCGAGCAGAGGTTAAGTTTCATTTCAACACGGAATGTCCCTACAACAAGAGAAAAGGAAGAGAAAAAAAGAGGAAAAAAAGAAAGAGGAGCAACAACCAATCACAGAGATATTATGAAGTGGCTGCGAGAGAGTAGTCAATACTTCTTAAAGTTCCTTCACTACATCCACATACAACCAGTGAACAGATTTAAACAGCCATAACTTTGCCCAAGAATAGGAAAGCAGTCCTAATAGTCCAAAAATGAACAGATTGCATGGTTAAAAATCTGCGTTCGAAATGATGTTTATGCAAAACAAGATGACCCCAATGCTATTACTCACTTTCTAAGGTAAACAGCAATATAGAGTGTTGTGTGTTAGTATAGTGGTTGCTCCTAATAACAGGGGCTCTGCTGGCACGCGGACAACAGTGCAGCAGAGCCCCAGGAAACGGCAATTCGTGTCTGTGTGTTTCTTTGAGCTGCGCTTCACCACATGACCGTGGCCTATGCCGGAGGCCTTGTCCAGGGTGCCCCCTCGCCGGGGCTAATCCAAGCTGGGTGCCCCCAGCTGGAGTCTCCGGGTCCGGTGATCCGGATGGGATAGGGTGCTCCCTATCCGTTATCTGCTGCGTGACCGCAGCGGCCTGGTGCCGTGTCGGGTCCCCAGACACTCCTTGTGGCCTTCCCCGGGGATCGGAGGCGGCCACCAACATAGAGGATCCTGTGAAAATCCCCTATGCCACACTCTGCTAACCGAGCTCGCACGAACCCTGTACAGCTGTACAGCTTATCAGCCTATCAGCCACTTCCAGGCAACTTGTTGGTGCGTGTGCGTCCGCCTTCTTATGGTGTTACTGTGTAGAACTAGGCGGGGCTACAGGTTAACTATAAAAAGCAAATAAAGAGTGTGTTAACATTTAGATAGCACTGAGAATTCACAGTTATGTGGCCATTAAAGTCCATACTGAGTTGTAATCCCTCAGCGTTTGACGCTGCACACCTTAAAGAGAAAGTCCTCAAAACGAACGATGGGATGAAAAGTAGCAGAAGCAGAGTCACCAGACTATCAGCCACTTCCGGGCCACTCAAGGTGCGAGCATGTATCTATAATATGTAATTATAGTAAATGTAAATATTAGTAACATCATTGGCTGTCTCCTACCTATTAGGCATGCCTTGAACCACCTCTGAATACATAGAAAACCAATTATAGCAGAATACTAACAGCAGGTTGGCCTATGCAACATTGTATAGCATGTTGCCACATAGACCCTCTGATTGGTTGGCATGTCTTCCTAACCTTGGACTTTCAGCTTGTTAGCAGCACATAAACAGAAAATACCCCAGGTGCCTAGAGTACTGTCAGAGTACTCCCCACTTTCCCAATTAGTATATCATCTCTCATCAGCCCAGCCCTATGCCAAGGCTTCTCCTTTGTACTTGACCTTGCAGTATTTTCTTTATTCTGGGATTTTTAAGGGAGTGTAGGTACACCATTAGAGCTTAATGAATAGCCCTTGTTTTTGACTTCTGAGTCACGTGTGAGGAGACCACGATTCTGTCCATTCCAGCCTTCTATTTAATGCTATTTGATTCAATTAAGTGTAGTGTCATTACTCCTCTTGGCATCTGGAGATGTGCTCACTCCACCACACATAGGATTTTCATTTCTTTGATTGTGCAATACTGGCCTCTTGCAGATGTTTTCTTCTTTACTTAATCTAAGACAAATATGTTTTATGTAGATGGCTCATCTCTTTTGACTTCCCTTGTTCTGTGCAATTATCATTGATGTAACATCCTTGATCCCAGGCCAATAGACTCCTTTCTATTCTTCACATAAAGCTGTTTTTCCAGTGTCTCCTGGCTCTGCGGCCCTGATCAGTCTCTGAGGTAGCTTGATTGGTTTTAACACGAGTCTGACGTCCATCTTTCCATCATAGCTGCTCTGTTTTCTTCATCAGCAAGCTTCTATATGTCTCATCTACCTTGCATTTCTGCATATTTACATTCATTACTCATCTGTTTATCTTCTTTGTATATATGGGTTTTTCGTCTCTGCATACATGTTTCTCTTGTTACTTCAGTTACAACTTCATTCTTTTAGTATTTGCATATCGTTTCAGAACGTTTCTGTATCTTTCCTTCATGACATCACGTCCAATGGTGCGTGACGGCATCCTCCCACTCTCTCAGTGCGCGGGTACATTTGATACAGTTTTCTGAATGCATGTCATCTCTCAAACACTCAATGCAGTATTGGGATGATACCTGGTGTCTCACATAGGGCTCTTCTCCTGCTATTCCAGTATAATGGTGGTGAAGGGGCGGGAGCTAGAGAGGACGTGCCCAACTGCTCCTCTACAACGTGTCCTTGGATTAGTAGTTTCAGCCTGTCTACTACACTACCGGATTGCTCAGCTGTGTTCCGTAGGGGGCTAATTAGCACTAACCAGGTCCACAGTTAATAATGCCACAGTTTACTGACATGCTGAAGGCTTGCTAGTGGTCTTCGGACAAATCAATATTACCTCTTGGCCATCTTTACAACACCCTCTGCATCTATAGCTAGCAAGCGTTCACCACCCTGAGACTCGAACAATTCCTCTCTACCCCTAAAAACTATGAAGAACCAAGGGTAATTTTGGAAAACTCTGGAACCCTGTGTTTCAATTTCCCTCAACTCTTGCTACCAAGGTTCTGCTTGAAGCACCTTGAAACAGTTGCTTCGTGTGCATGCGACCGTTTCGGCACTCGCTCCCTAATTTACTTCTAATTATCAGTGAATAACAGCTGATGAAAAGTAATGAAAAAGCATGAATACATTATGCTGAGGTAGAGAGTGAGTAATTGTCGAGATTATGTAGAATATATTGGCATGACCGGGTTTATCGGTCCTGGTCTATGTTTATGACCTGTGAGCATGGGTGGCATGTTTGTCAGGACATTCATTGGTACAGAATTTTCCCTTTGTCGAGCAGCCTGTATTATGGTGGCAGTGCCAACACATGAGTTAGTCATGACTCCCCATCTGCGATTTTCAGTTCTGAGTAAGGGTCTGATTAACAGCTTTGAATCCTTCTGCTCCCGTAGGAAATCATTATAAGAACCAACTCCTTACTGACCTTGAATCTCCAGAGCCCACCAATGTCTTCGGTTCTCTCGAAGCAGGTGGGCTCCAGCCCCTCGTCCAGGCAGCACTTGATGGCAGTCAGTCCACTGGATCCTGCACCAATCACTGCTACACGCTTCGCCATGGTCAGCGTGTATCAGGGTAGAGTTGGCGAGACGAGCACTGAAACGAGAAAATAGTGACAATGTTGGAGATGCCTCAAGGTTTTGGAAAGAACACACATGGGTGGTTGTTCCGTGATCACAAAATATTCACAGAGTTCAAAGAGACCCTAACCCAAGAGCTCTCCCGCTGCATCAAAGACCATGATTTTCTACAGCTATTCTCTTCAGGTACATAAAATACTATGTTGTATACTGCCACAATTTACTGATTGCTCTCGACAAAGCTCCCATGTTTTAAATTATCCTCACCACAACGGCATTGGCTGAAATTTCACGTGGTGACAAATTAAGAGGTAATTGGCATTGCCACTCTCCAGGGAAATGTACAGGACATTTCTTATTCCACGTAATGTTTACTTGGAACAGAATAGTGTTTTCACGCCACCAATTCACCTTCAGTAATCCACAGATGGCTGATTAAAGGATGCAGGCAGGCAATTCTGTCTGGCTTATCAGTTGGCTACGAAATATATGATGAATGCCTTAACTTTTCCAAAACGATTTCACTTTTTAAAAAAAATCAAAATTCGGTTTATGTCTAGATTTCTTCCAGGTGCTAATTATTATTTTAAATTTTTTTTTATTTTCTTGTTTAAAGCGTGGACCTAGCTCGAGAGCAGCAGAACGCTGTACATAGTGTGGGCAGCCAGCATTTGGGCAGGCATCTTTTAACAGTAGTGCAGTACTGTCAGGTCTGGGCATCCATTGTCAGACCAGCAATGAGAAGTCCCTAAGTTCATCATATATTCAGGGCTGTCTTAAGGCATGTTGAAGCGGTGCACCCTCACAGGGGCGCAGTGAAACAAAGGGTGCATTGTATCGCCGCTTAAGCCGGCCCTGTTTGAAGTCAGGGTGCACCCAACTTCAAAGTAACGTCTAGATGCAGTGCGGCAATCCAGAGCACTGCACTGCATGTAGAACGTTATTTTGAAGTTGGGTGCACCCCGACTTCAAAAGGCCAACTACAAAGTAACATTCTTGCTGCTGCGTGTTGCTCCTTAGCACCGTGCAGCAACTAGAACCTTACTTCCTGTCTGGCCCTAGTGCGCATTACAGGAACTGGTTTCCTGTCTGCATAGTCGAGGTTGGAGCGCAGGAGTCCTTCCAGACGAAGAAGGATTCAGTTGGAAGGAGAGAGCAGGTAAGAAAAACAAATGTATTTTGTGAGTAGGTGTGTGTGCGCATGTGAATTTGTGCTGCATGTGAATTTGTGCTCCATGTTTGTGAATTGTGTTGGAAGGAAGCGTGCAGGCAAGGATGTGTGTTATGTATCATGTCGTGTGTGTGACTGTGAAAGAGCAAGTGTAGTAGGTTGTATGGGTGCATGTGTGAAGGGTTTGGGTAAATGAGGGAGTGAATGTTGTGTATGAATGTCTCATGACTTTTAATTCCGGGCACCAATGAGTCGGAACTGGTATTTTGGGCCGCCTGCTGAGCCCTTTCTTACTGTGGCATGACTTTTAATGTACCCCATGTAACTTCTTTTTTTTAAATTGTGGCATGGCATTTTATTACAATAAATGTAAGTGAATTCCCACCCACCTTTCAAGCACTGATAATCTTTTTGGTATGACATTTGTTTGCTTCTTTTTCCCCTACTTAAGCAGCCTTACTGCCTCTTTTCTTTTGCAGCTGGTGAATTGGTGCAAGTACCCTCCTCTCGCCTAAGGATCTCTCAGACACACTTGCTTTCCTTAAACCAAACACTTACACCAACAGATTCCTCCCAGCCTCCCTCATTAAACAACACCCTAGCCCAGCATTTCACACACTCCTTGGTATTGGTATAGGTATCAGTGAAGATGTATTCCCATACACGTTGAGGGCAGGTCCCATATGACCCCTTCTCAAAAAAGCCTTGCTTGATGCAGGGGGCCTAGTCAACTACAGACCCATCATAACCATCCCATTCAACGGGAAGCTTATCGGAAAAGTAGTTGCGACCCAACTACTTGCCCAAAGTCAACCAGTTTAGCCTTCTCCGCAATACTTCTGCCTTACATGCAGCACTAAAACTGCAACAATCCAAGTATTGGATGATGTGCTGCGAATCACTGACACAAGTGACAAGTGCCTTCTAGTCCTCTTAGACCTTGTGGCTGCCTTTGGCACAGTTGACCCCCTAATACGCCTATCCCTCCTCACTGGCGGAGTGGGCTTCTCTGTAGCTACCCTAAAACCTAAAATGATTTTCATCCTACCTACCTAGCAAACAAAGGCCATACAGGTGGGGTTATTCAGACTCAACCAACTCACAGTTATGTGTGGGGTCTGTGGGGTACATTTACCAGCCCCAATAGAAATCCCCTGCATCACAAAACTGCATTTCAGCAGTTACAAAATACAAAATAAATTGCTGCGCTGTGTCTGCTGAGCACATATGGGGCGAGAGTTAAACACAGCCACACCAAGCATGGATGCATTTGCTGTTCTCCACGTGAATTCGGAGAAGATAATTTAAAGGCAGAATGGCCTTGCATTTTCTTTCTGTCAGTGAAAAAATCAAGGCTGCACCAGATAAATGACCTGCATTCCGGATGACATCACACTGATGTCTCTTTTCATTTTAAACAGCACATAATTTGTTCCATTCATCACAGCCCTGCCTGTGTATTGGATTGGAATGCCATGAAATCAAACTAGCCCTGTAGAACGTCATTGTTTTCATTACATCAAGCCCATGAGGAGCAGAGAATCTGCATCAAATCTGCACGGCTCGGAGTTCATTTTGCAACAAACTAACACACGTGAGGAACTTCAAAGAAAATATGCTTTCCCTGTAAATTAGCAAGAAAACAATTTGCAAGCATATTTCTGTGCTCAGAAATTGACCTGATCTGTAAAAGCCTTTCAGAAAATGAATGCCCAAGAAACCGCGTTTTGTGAAATGAACATGAGCTAAGAAGCACACTTGTAAACCCACTTTTGCAAAGCAGTGAAATGACACTTTGAACACGAAATGTGAAAGAATGCCATTACTCGCACAGGGACAGTATTATATGTGTGGGGGTGGGGTTTGGTTTAAATGTATATTATATTTATTTACAAAAAGACTTGGTTTCTGTGAAAGAAAGAGAGAAAAAGAATATATATTTTTTTTCAAACAGCAGAACCAGTTTGGCAAGGCAGGCACTTCAAAGGCACCAGCCCCCATGGGAATGCAAGCCCCTCCACACATATAAAAGGGCTAAAGTGTGAAAATGTGTGACCTCGTCAGACTGGCCGGCATTTCTACAGCAAGGGACAATGGACCCAGGGGAACTAGTACTGTCACAAAGAAGTGTGAATTCCTTTGACACTCCTCCTCAGCTTCAACTGCCTAGGGTCAAAGGGCTCCATGGTAACCCTGTTGGTCAGACTGGCACAGAGGGGGCAGGTTGGCTGTGGAGATTTGAAGGACCGCCCATATAGTGACAAAATGACCTCCATAGACTTTAAAGAACTTTTTACATTAAGACATTTATTTCAATAACCTGAACAAGTAGTAATGTGATATTTTGACAGTTTCTATGGGACTTTTAGACACACTGAATGAGGCTGGAGGTGTCTTTGTAGCCCATGGTGAACTGGAATGACAGAAAAAATGTATTTTGGTGTGAATCATAAATGGTGCAGACATTAAACTTGAGGAAAATATGCCAAATGATAGTGTGCATATATGGAACCATTTGTAGGATTTTAGGGGTTTGGTTTCTCTTACAAACAGTGAAATTGTGCCTAAAAGCGAAGCAGCATCACACAGAATTAGTCTTTGAACCAGCATATTCCTTGTGAAATATGTGATTTGCCTTTCTGTTTTTTGTGATGGTGATTTTAGTAGATATAAAGTTATATTCCATAACTCCTTTTTGTGAAAAATCAGGCCTGTGGGTCAAAAGGAGTCGTGAAATGCATACACCTAAGGGGAGGTCACTTCCTTCAAACCAACCAGCTCAGAGGGAGGTGGCGACATTCATACCCTGGCCTATCCTACTCAAGAGGAATGTCCAGATTACTTCTGCCCACATTGTAAAAATTCTCTGATGTCATACTGCCTATATAAGAGGTAGGCAGGGAGGCATAGGAAGATTCAACATTCAAAATTCACCCTGCAAGATACCAAGAATCCAGAACCAGGTCCAGAGGTAGCTGACCCAAATCCAGGCAGGACCACCTATCCAGAACCTCCTATCCAGAACCACCTATCTAGAACCAGATTCCTCTCCATAATTCGGGGAGAAAGGGGGAAAGGCTGCTGACCCATTGAGGAGAACCCAGCAACTAGACCCTTTGCCTAGCTGCTGCTCTGCTGTCCACACTGATCAGACCCCTGTTGCGCAGCTGTTCCCTAAAGGAGAGATCAGCCGCTGCCCAGTGACCATATCCTTGCCTCGCTGCCCAGAGACCCAGTTAGCTGTCCAAATTACCCAAATCAAGTGAATTTGGTAAGTATCACCTTCCCCAGTACCAAAAAGCTGCCTACACCGCTCTGTTACATTGCATTCTGTCCAAATCCTATAAATATCCCATAAGAACCCAAGTAATTCCCCAATTATCAGCATCCTCTGTTTATCCTGTTCTTAGAAGAATCTGTGTTAGTCTATATGTGTCAGTGTAATTATTTTCAAATAATTTCAGTTATCTGTGTAAATCCTTAGACCATTTTCGAGATAAATTAATTAATTCCCCTATACGGAGGTGCGCGACCCGAGTTGGTTAACATTTCAAATTAACCCCCTTGTGTGTAGTGTCTTTCTTTAAGAATCTAGCCATTAAAATATATTCTCAGTAGAACCTATCATTGTACAACCAAAGCCGATTTTGCCCGTGTAAATGTTTTCCTTAAAAAAAAATCTGATTTACATTTTCTATAGAGAAACCATACTGTCATCCCATAAGAGTCATCCTTTCACTTCATTATCCTATCTCCAATGTGCCTTTGTTCCCCATCATAAGAACCGATTTCCAATTTTGACTGTTAGCCTATTTTCATAGCTGTTTGCTTGTTTAAAGTCTGTATAGAATAAGAAATTGCAATTCCGCCACGTGTGATTTTGCTGCATTGTTTTCCTTCCCAAACTCGATTTTTCTCACCTGTGTTCACGTTGTTTAGTACCCTGCTCCTTAGCTTGTAAGCTTCCTTGCCTCTTTAGTACAGCAACACAAATTCCTGTCCTATTTCCTCTACCACAAATGTAAACTGACCATTAAGTATCCAGTGAGATTTTCATTTTGTTTTGGCCTCCCATTCTGGGATGGTAGACCGAATTTAAAATCCGATTTTTCCCACTTATTTCTGACTCCTTGCTACTTCCTTCCATCCACACAGAACTTAGTCAGCAGGTGTTTGGGGGAGTGTTGCAGGGGTAGTGCATAACAGGTGTGCCATCTATAAGTATGACAAAAGGTGATTGTGCTTCCATCTCCATTTCAAACTTATGTATCCGATGTCAGAAAGTTAAATTAATTGTACTATAACATTTTGCTGTATATTATCACCCCACTGGTGATTGCAGCCTTAAATTTGATTTGTTTCATTTTGCATTTGAATTTTAAAAATAAATACATATTTCATTATTACACACTGGCCTGGTTCATGGTCCATTGTGACACAGGGTGTTTGTCAAGAGGGGTGTGAGATGGGTTGGGTGCCTTCTCAAAGCAGAATCCGAAATAAATAAAGTTAAAAGTGTTTTGTTTTTGCGCCTCATCCCTTGCCAGTGGAAAGAGTCCTGGTCTGGAGTATGACGTGTCGTAAATTCCGTTAGAGGTCCCCAAAAGGTTCCATCCTCTCCACACTCAAATTTGATCTATACATGGAACCCTTACAAACTCTCCAA
Source organism: Ambystoma mexicanum (assembly GCF_040938575.1). Classification (NCBI taxonomy): domain Eukaryota; kingdom Metazoa; phylum Chordata; class Amphibia; order Caudata; family Ambystomatidae; genus Ambystoma; species Ambystoma mexicanum. Next base: position 582,598,712 of record NC_090922.1, on the reverse strand, counting down.
AATGACCCCAACATAGCCATCCATCAGTATGTTTATGACAATCAGCTGTACCTTAAGGACAGTGGCCTTCAAGACATTCACATCCACACATGATGTCAAGTGCCTCCCTTAAACTGAACCACAAATTCATCCTCATCTGTCCCCCGACCAAACAACTCATGCAAAATAGCCTGTATGTTGTGCCTGAAAGGATTCACCCCTCAACTATCAAACTCAGACAAATCCCTGGGCTTAGTTGGCGACAGTAGATCTTCCTTCCAAAGGCACATAGCCAAAAAGACACAAACCGCATGGCTGCAGATCTCCACACTCTGCAATATCAAACCCTTCACCCAGTGGTCGAAGTGTATGAAAAGAAGTAGTGGAACTATGTTCCCTGCTGCCCCCCCCCCCAGCTCCCTACAAACCCCATCCCTGCACCTCCTCCCACACACAATCCAAACCCCCAAACAAACACACCTGCTATTTATGGGAATGTGCAGTGCGGTGCACCAAAGTGCAAGCTTCAACTTCTTCCTACACTTTTATTTTAATACTAAACCATTGCAGAACAGTTTCTTTTTAAAATAAAGTATAGGAACAGTGAAAATTAAAAGTATGGGAGTACCGCTCCCGACCGCTCCCGCCCAATTTGACCTCTGCCTTCATCCCCCTGTATGACTTCCCAAATGGTGGTCCAAGCCATCTTGATCTCACACATTCACGGGAGAAATACTCCCCTTAATGGGCTTCCGGCACACACCTGGCCCCCCCTGGTGCAGCCCACCTCATTAAAGCTACCTGCAAAATCAACCGTATCTCTCCAACTCTGTGTAAACTTCATGCACTGGCTCGCGACCTCCCCATCAGGATTATAGTCAAAATTACATGTACCACCTACAAAGCAGTCATGAACGAAACACCAACATACTTGGTGGCTGAACTCCATAACTCTGAAAGCTATCGCACCACACGTAACAAAACTATCAAAAGGTTAGAGTTCAGAGAAGACACGCAAGCAGTCCTTCTCCTGCCATGCCCAGACTATCTGGAACTCGATCCCGGCAGAAACTCAAAATGCCCCCACTATCCTCCAGTTCCAAGCCCAATTCTGTCACCCTCCTGTTGTAAAGCGCTCGACTTGTCCTGGGCTAGGTTCGAACCATAAGCAATAAATAAATAAAGGACCAAAGGAATAAATAGTATTCAAAGAAAGTACCAACTAAACCCACAAGAGTGCTGGTTCCCTGCAGTTGAAAATCCCAATATTACCACCCCTATTCTGCTATTTATTGATTTATTTATGTATGTGCAGGGAGGAACAATGTTCTTTTGATCACAAAAGACTGTTCGATAGATAAGAAATCAGGCTTGACGGGAAGCAGTTAGCTTCTTACAATGGTTTGAGGTAGAGTGACATTCTGACCAGGTTGTGGATGGGAGTAAATGCAACAATCGCTGGGGACAGACAATACATGGGTGGTGAGGTAGGTTTGATTTTGAACTAATCGGTATGGACTGTTTCTCGGATGTCTGAGAGAAGAGAATTTCATTCAAGTGGAACAAGAAGAGAGAAAGAGCAGAAGCAAGCGGGAGCACTCTCACCCACTCACTGAGTCACAAAGACTATAACTGGGCACTCATCCCATCCCATTGCCATCACTGCAGCACACAAAGGATGTGGGGTAAGTAGCTTATAAAGTGCATAATATGCCCTCTTGTTGGTAAGGGCAAGCAATGCCAGATGGGTGTCCCAGCCTCTTTATAGGCAGAGAACGGTGAACACGATGTGTACATTTACTTGGTGCACGGACAATGGGCTTTTTGTTCACGCAATGATACGATGAACATCATTAACACAAGAATGCAGACATGGAATGAAAGCTTTCTTTTAAAAACACATGCACGAAGAAAAAATAGATCTTTCTGTGTATTCCTATCCAGGCCCATTTCTTAAATTGCAACTTCATATTCCTTTATGCTAGATATACTTTCGACAAATTGCAACACCTAATACTCTTCAATGTATTAACAATCAGCGCACTAGCACCCTTTCACATTAGCACTTACCAGGCAGAAAAAGGGACTTCTTGTTTATGAGATATGAAATTGTTAAAGAGCCCTAGGACACTGCTTTTAAATGCACTATGGCAGCAGTCAACCACTTAACCACTAGACCACGGACCCACTCGCAACACTCCTCCCTCACCAGAAGCCTTTCAGGTAAATGATCAGATGTAATGGAAACAGACTGAATGCCTACCTGTTTCTTCAAAGCAATGTCCTCTGTGTTAAGTTAGAGTCACTACTGCATTGCCATTTGCATGCTCTTTTCGGCTTGGCAAACACTGGGTAGATAATTAACTAAGTCTGTCACTTATTTCTCAGTATTACAGGCAGGATTCACTCCCTTTCTTTCTTACCAACAATAGCTTGATCAACTATAAAGAGGATCAGGTACTTATACTAACACAAGCATACACCACCGCCCCCTAAAACCTGTTGTACATTTTCATTTGTTTTTCTGTTTCATTCATATCCTACTCCTGCTTTTCTTACCCTGCCACCATTTCCCCCATTTTCTCTCCACCACAGATGTCGGTTTGTATACCCCTGGCTGGGGAAGGGAGGGGCACATTGCTCCACTATCCAGGCAGACCGCAGCATGTAAAGACCTCTATGGTGATGATGGGTGCAGTATAAAAGTGTCATGACATAACCTAACATAAAATAACATTTGGGGAGAGTGGGAGGCTTGTGAGCTTCGTCCACGAACACCAGTCATTTTTTAAAATGTTGTCCTGTCTCAATTGGATGGATATCAATAACATTTTATTTTTCAAGTGTATATTCTCAGAGTCACTTGGAGATCAAAAGCAGTATTTTCCTTTTAGGTTTTAGCTCATAGCACTGAAATGCAGCTCTTAAGAGGATCCAGGATCTCCACCCCCCACACTTTCCCATCTCCCTCCTGCATCTATCACAAAGTGTAAATTCAAACCCAACTCCAATGGGCCATACTTTAATCAAGACAATGGGCCTCATCACGAGTTGGGCACTAGCTATTAGCCCTACGCCAAACCCCATAGCGCTATTAGTCCCGGGCGACTGGTTTGGCGGAATGGTAAGTCCCCATTACCCATTGGGGCCATTCAGGTTTTTTCCATTCCTCATTGGGCCCAATGGGGAATGTTTGGCGCTATTACCGCTGGGGGACCTGTGTTGAAATGACTAATTAACATGCAATAGGAGCTCTAGTTTGCTGTCTAAAACCCGGCTACTCCGCCGAGACAAATTGTGTGACCTTGGGCAAATGACATCATGATACCGGGCTTTGTTTCCTTTATCCACTCTCAGATAATGGGAACATTCAGAAATCTGCTGAGCAACACTGAAGCTGGACGTGTAATGTGTGTTAGAAAGGATTTCCTTTTCATGTGTAATGTTCCCTCCAGTTGTGTACCCCACAACTTTTTGCTTTATTTAAAAACCATAGTATGACTTTACCAGAGGAGCACAGCCTTCCGCTGCACGCCCCTGGGCGTTTTTGCTCACTTCTTATGGGGAAACTGCCATGCCCTTAAAGACAGTCAGTACTGGGAGACTTTGGGGATCATTACGAGGTTGGAGGTAATGGAAAAACGATGCCGGTGAAGGATTACTGGCATCGCATACCGCTCCGGGCTATTCCGACCTAAGAACCCAGTATTAGAGGCACTGCTAATAACGATGCCGCTAATAGCGGCAAGGGCACAGGCACGTGGGCTTTCAGGCTGGCAGTACCGGGATGCCGCTAACAGGAGGACATCACAAGTCAGCTGGACATGCAAATACAGGCATCATGAAGGCGCTAATATGGGATACCAGCATGCCAGCAATACCGGCATTGCGAAGCACCCGTAAACTGCTATGTGCAGTGTTCCCAACTGCCACAGGTGCACACAATCAGCGCAGGTGGAGGCAATGGAGTCTGGGCCAGCACAAAAGGAGTACACCCACACACCACACCCCTTCCCACACCAAAATGATACCACTAGTAGTAGCAATACTGGGGCAGGAGGACATGCTTGCATTGCCACACCAGCACCAACAACAACAACAGCAGGCACCACAGTGGAGACACAGGAGGAGAAGGAGGGTGAGACAGGCCCAGCATACCCCACCAGTGCAGCCAGTGGTACCACACAGGCAGCCCTCAATCCCTCGCATCAGAGCCAGTCCATTCAACCTAACCCCTGAGCAGATCCACACCCTGTACCGTCTGGACCGGGACACCATCACCACCATTCTGGACATGATACATGACGACAGCGTCAGACTGATTGAAATCCTCACTGCCATCCCCCTCAACTGAAGGTAGTGTCTGTGCACCACTTCCTGGCCACAGGTACCTACCAGCACACAGTGTGCCAGCTGCATGGCATATCACAACCTCTCCTTCCATGCATGCTGATGCCCTCCTGAAGCACTCACACAACCACATAGCCCTACCACAGACTGGCCAGGAGCTCGCTGACGCTAAAGTTGGCTTACATGCAGTGGCAGGCATGGCCAATTGCATTAGCGCCCTCTACTGCACACATGCGGAATTGGTGGTCCCACATGCCATAGAGGTTGTGTACCGAAATCGTAAGCAATACCACTCCATCAATGTGCAGATGGTATGTGACTCCAGCAAGATCACCACGCATTGTTGTGCCCGATATCCCGGATCAACACATGATGCCATGGTGCTGCGGAATTCCTTGCTACCCCGCTACATGGAGCGACATGCTGGACGACGTGCCTGGCTGCTTGGTAAGTCGCCTGACAGGCCCATGGCAGTGCAATTGGGGGGGGATGAATACTCCACCTGGGTGTGATTGGGGGGTGAGTGGAGGTAGCACATACATCATAACACTGTGGCCCTACATTTTCTGACCTGAACAAGACCCAACAATCCCTTACATTAGACCAATAGTTCACCCCAACGACGATACGCCATACGTAGAAGCAGGCCACATCCCTCAACGTGTCCACTGCACATCAACTGAGTATACCCTCTATAACACAACCCAGCAGCATGCAGTGACTATGCCTAACGCACATGAATGCAGCAAAGCACAATACAGGGCATCTGCAAGAGCATGCAAGTGAACACCCTGCAACATCTGGACTACTCAATCCATGATGGTGGCAATACCTTGAATCCGTGGCTCCTCACCCCTGTACGGATCCCGCAGACCAGGCACGAAGAGGAGTACAATCGGGTTCATATCTGTACCCGTGTTGTGATCGAGCAGACCTTTAGCCTGTTGAAGGCACGTTTCCGCTGCCTCAGCAGGTCTGGTGGAGCACTCCTTTACGGGCCTGAGAAGGTGGACAAGATCACCATGGTCTGTGCTATACTGCTCAACATGTGCATCCGCTGCAACTTACCCCTGCCACCTGAAATTGACCAGCAACCACCGGGTGAAGATGGGAATGATGAAGGATAAGAGTATTACATCAACCATGTGCCAATGCCCATGAGGGACGTGCTGTGCGCCAATCAGTGATGGACATTTACGTTTGATGCACTGTGATGAAGAGGGTGCATCAATTCACACTCGCTGTGCACTGGGTTCGGGGGACTCTGGGCAGTGTACACTGTTTGGCATTAAATTCTGACACACTCAATAAGCAATGTCCAGTCATGTTATATGTTTCCAAATGAGATGTAATTATCAATAAAGCTATTTACATAGATGGACAGCCCACCCACGATGCAACTGAGTCTACCCACCCACCCCCATCCCCTCCCACCACCCTGCACCACTCATCCCTCTAACCCCCCCACACCTCCTCAAATACCCCCATCCCTCAACTCCCCCACACACCCACGTCCCGGCACACATTATGAGTTCTAATAGCCTCCATCCAACATGTCTATCCGGCTACAGTTGCCCCCTTTTGCATGGAGGCTGTGGCTCCCCTGGCCAGCGCATAGTGCGTAGCGACCTATGCACCGGGCTTGTCTGAGCTGAGCTTACAGGGGTACTGCTCGTGGATGGCGGGGGTTGTGACTCGGCAGGTGCTGCAGGGCATTGTGCCATGGTGGCAGCCAAATGTGTGAGTGCCTGGGGGACTGATTCCATGCCCTGGTGCACCCGCCTAGCAACGCGGTTCACAGCACGGGTGAGTGCCTGTGTGCTGTCACAGTGGGCCTGCCGTGTGGCTTCCCCTACTGTGATGAATTGTTGCAACATCTCGTCCATGGACTGCTGATGCTCCTCCATGCGGGTGATGCAGGCCTCTAGGTCACTTATGTCCTTAACTGCTGGTGGTCGCATGGGAGCTGGAGTTGGACTGATTTGAGAGCTGAATACGGGTCCTGCCGTCTCCTCCGCCGGAGCTACCACCACACAAGCCATGTCCTAGGGAGTGCTGTGGTGTGTGCCCCATGGATGGTGTTCCCTCAGTGTCCTCCGACATGCATTGCCCTGACTTGTCAACCTCGTCCTGTTGCACATCATCCTCTGCACTATTTGTTGCAGATTGGGCCACCTCCTCATGGTCACTAGTGGCCAGTGACTGAGGAGCATCACCATTACTGGCCGTTGGTGTACCCTCCTGGTCCACATGAGCTGGCTGCAGTGGTGCAGGGGTCGTTTGGTCTGTGGGCTTGGGAGCCGGTGTGCCTTGTGGTAGGTGTTCAGTGATGGCACCCAATTTCCCAGGCTGGTGCTCATTCCCATGTGTCGGGGGTGGATACTCCTCAGGTCCTATGTCCTGTGACCCCTGTTTACCAGACCGCTGTGGCATGGGGGTGGTGGTTTTCATCCACCCGGTCCTTGACGTGGACGGCCTGGTGCCATCATCTTCCCCTCTGCTTCTGCCTGGTGCTGTTGGCTTTGTTTCTGTGGTGGGCTTGTCATCACTGTCTGATACTCTGCCTGTGTGGGATGGAGAGGCCGGGCATGAGTCATGGGTGTAGGGACATCCAACATATATTGATCTAAGTACATTTTGGGTCCTGTGCATTTCTGTCTGCATGTTGGAGGGGCAGACATGGTGCTTACCGGTGTTGGGTGTGTGGTGCAGTGTCTGTGCGTCCTTCTAGCGCATCCATGTTGTGCATGCAGTTTGCTTGGTGGATTACGGGTGTGTCATGGATTACATGCGGTGTACATGCCTCAGGGTGTGCGTGCCATGTGATGTGTCTCTAGAGCTCTGGTGTACACTTGGTGGTGGAGATGTCTGCACCATGCAGTGGGATGTGACACTGGTGGGGCCTGCTTCTCTGCAGTGCTGCATGTGTGTGTCTGCATGCTGATGGTACTTGGGTTTGGAATTAGACACTGGTGGTTTGTGTCAGTGGGGTTGGCTGCGTGTGTCCATGACAGGGGTGAGGCATTTCTGTTGGGCAGTCATTAGGTGGGTGGCGATGAGCAATGTACTTGCTGTCATCAACTTGCCATTTGAAGTCAGCCATTGGATTTGGGTTGGTTGTGTGTGTTCACTTTTGTGTAGTGCCAATGCTCACTCACGTTCATCAGCTGATGATGTCACTCCTGTCTCAGCACGCCTCACCCCTTCAATGGCCTCCATGTATATCAGGGAGCAGCACGTTTCCTCCCACTGTGCTAGTTTGATGGGCGTGAATGGTTTGCTTCCTGTTGCCTGGGCCTGCTGACGGTTGGTAGTCAGTATGTTGCAGACACGCAGCAGCAGGTCATCCCACCTTTTCCGGCATCATTTAGAATTGCGTGTGGTTGTCCCCACTGCGGACACCTTCTGGGCCACCTCCTCCCAGATCTGTTTCTTCTTCGTTTGTGTCTCACGGTGCAGGTCTATGCTGAACACCACATCTGCATGCTGGGCCAGGGTGTCAGCCAGCATGTTTAGCTCCTCGTCGCAGAAACGTTGTTTGCGCAGACGAGGTGTGCCTTTGAGGGTGGACTGTGTCATTTTCTGGCAGGCTGGGATCTCAGTTTAGGATTTCAGTGCATCTAGCCATTGGATTGCAATTGATTGTGATTTTCAAGATGGCCAACGTGCGCTTTCCCGTTCTGGCGCGATGACGTTACTTCCGGTTCCGCTTATTAGCGGGCACCGCTAATGCCATATCCATTGATGCCGGTAGTGCTGTCTGCACTTTCCATGATGCCGCTAAGGACCATTTTTGGGACCACAGTGGTGGCACGAGTTATGGTTGTTTAGCTTTCCATAACTGGCGAATTTCTGGGGTTTTTCGGTTTTACTTGTAACCATAGTATGGATAGGTTGTTGTTAGTTAGAGTAACTGTATCGTCCCTGTAACAAAGGTTTTTGCAGTGAGTTTGCTAAGTCGTTCTTAGGGCAACTGAAGCATAATGTCCCTTTAACAAGGTTTTTAGTAGGGCACTGTAACCAGAACCTTCCTTTAGCATAGTTTTTTTTTAAAAAGGGATAGGTTTTTAGTAGCACAACTTAACCATAATGTCCCTTTAACAATGTTTTTTGTTAGTGAATTTCATAGGTTTTTAGTAGGGCACTGTAACCAGAACGTTTCTTTAGCATGACACGTGAAAAAGACACACCGTCGCTGTACTGAGCACTGTGACGGAAAGTGTCAAGGGTTCGCCTGCGGGTCTCACTCACATACTACTGCATGTAAAGAGAAGTAAGAAAACAGCAGATTCTTCGGAGCGCAAATAATGTCAGTGGTGGTTAGAAAAGTACTGTAGCCGCATGGGTCTAGCTGAATAATTACCTTCCTGCTCCACGTAATTAATCTGCGTTTCTCGTTCTTGTAAGCATACTTGTATTTCAGAATGTATTCATCTCTGTGAATGCTAGTCCTACGACTAATGCCGTACAATGATGTGTCTGTACTGCATGTAATGAGAACTGAAATCGAAGCACAAGGGACCAGTGGGCAGGGTACTGCCCTTCCAACAATGCAGTAGGGTAATAGCATGTACAGCATTCTCCACATCTGCTGCGGCCAACACCAGGAACACTCCTGTAGGGCAGCAGAGCTTTAAAACATCCTTGCTGACCATATGCTGCACTACTGACCCTTGCCTGGCAAAGGGCATTGTATTGTGCATGTACTGCGACGCACTACTCTACAAAGAGAAGCAACTTGGAAGTGCTTGGGAAGAGTCCGTCCGGAAGAATGACAATGACTGGCGCCTATTTAAGTGAGGGCCACCCGACATTTCCATCTCTCTGCATGTCCCCTATGGTATCCCTGCAGGTGCTACCCCTTCCGTTCCAGCCCTTGCCTTCCGTCACTTCTGTGGCGTGTGGTACAAGATCAAAATAAATAAAAATCAACTGGAAAAGGAAAAAAGGTAAATAAAGAAAGCTCCTTTCAGAGTTGAATAATGGAATTGCCAATGAATGGATGCAGGGCACCGTGCACCATATACGCTCCACAGAATGTGCTCTAAATAAAGGGAGGCGTGGCACTGTGCAAAACACTGTAGTGGAATCGGGTAGAAAGGGGTCACTGTAGAAAGAGGTTTTTTATGTGTTGCAGTGCGTTTTGAAGAGTTCAAGTGCGCAACACCAACTACAAAAATTCCTGTACTACCAAGAAGGGCAGCAAGGCAATTTGGATAGGGCAAGCAGAAATCGGAATGGTAGGCATAGTAAGATGAACGCTATTTGTGGGGAAAAATCTTTGTGCTGTGAAACATCATATTCCCATTTTTTAAGTACGACATTAGCAGATGTTGTAAAGAAGCACAAATAGACTTCTTCACAATGTACCGTGCTTTCTCCATTTGCGGACCAAATGAAAAATAATGCAGCCACATGGGTGTCTGCGTAATGCGATAAATAATTATGCAGGAGATTGGAAACAGACGCATGACCTGGGCAAGTGCCTCCTTCATCGCAAACAGCACTGAAACTTGTGTAACATGTTGTAGAATTTTCCCTCCACAATGAAAAAGAATAATGTCGGCATGATCGCGCGTCACCAAAGTCTCACACAGACAAACCAAAATCAGTCATTTCATTGTAGATACTCCATAACAGTACAAATCCACATGATAGAATCCAAAATGAGCAGCCACTGCACATTGTTTTCCTTTCACTTTCAATCAATGTATTTAGAACTCCCCCAAAACTCGTACGCTGTGGCACTTGAAACCCATAGCCATAACCGCACCCTCCACATTTTGGTCGACAAATACACTGTGTACCACAATCTGTGCATACAAACCACACCCAGAAACCTTATTGACCAATCCCGTAGCCTCCAAAGGGCCATTTCTAAGGCCGCCATATGCAAAAGAGGCTATGTGACACATGCAACCCTACAACTATCGTGATGTCCGCAGTCTTTTCAAGCTGCGCACCCGTGGGAGTGGGGGAATAACTTTCAACCAGGGTAGGGCACTTTGTTAGTAGTGGCGGCTCTGAAAATAGCCTTTTTTTTAAAGGTGTTTCCATAGAAACACTTTTTTTGCGGTTTTTATAAGTATTTTTGTGTTTGGTAGTTCAGCTCACATTCTTACAATAGGGTCTTTAGTGCAGCCTGTAGATTGGAAAACAAAATATCATTGTCACTGGTCGACAAAGAAATGCCATTAGCTTTGAAAAGGTGTATATATCGAGAACCAATGTTGTCATTTTAAGAGGAGAACTACCCCAGCAGCACTCAAGAAGTCACACATGCTTCTGTTGTTAAGACCCCTTTCGACCTCTGGCTGGCGACAACAATCATTGGAATAGTCCCATACTGTTCTTAGTAGTATACATGAGAAAAGCACCTTGGCAGTGGGAAAAATGTGCTTGACTGCTTTCATCAACTTTTCAGTTGACGGTACACATTGGAACAAGCCATGGAACCGAAATGCAACGCTCCATAGTGCACGACCACACCATGTACAGTTGGGAAAGTCGCCACTCGTCGACATTCTGCAAGCAGACCGCCGAAACTGCACACATCGCCACAGCAGCACAAAGCCTCCACTCCTTCCAAATGGAAATTGCCATAAAAGCCTTTTTCAACGGCATGCTGGAACAGATCGTCCACAAAGGCATCACCGACTATCAAAACAGTGTGTCTCTCCATCTCTGCCTGCCACCCTCACTACACAGAGTAATGAAAAAAAATGTTGCTGCCCTTTCCTGTGCCCCACACCTTGAGCACCTGATTGGACAATCCCCACAGTCCCATTTCCATTGACCAGCATGGTGAGAAGCGCAGAATGTGGCACGTGCGCTTCCTCAAGTACCGCAAGGGCCGCACCCCAGTACAGCCGTAGCAGTCCTTCTTCCCTTTCCACTATTTGTTGTCCATCACTACCTCATTGGGTACTGGTAAATAGTCACACACACATCCACCAATGGCATCCAAGACATTAGTGTCTAACACTGTCACTTCTGTACAACACTCCACATGTACCGTTGAACATTGAGCCTCCAGGTGTCGTATCATTGGAAAGCACCTCCACTAGAAAGTTCAGTAAAAGAATGCAAGATTTGTGCATCAACATTCATCCACATGAGCACCCATAAACAGAAAGTGGAGGTATGAAAACTTTTTCTGCAGTTTGTTTACAACTCAGTTATAAGTGCAGGTGCACACGGTATCTGCCAGTGAGCGTCCATTACGTTCTAAAAAAGGTTACTCTTTTTTTCTCCCATCCACTATCGTCAAGTGGCACTTCAATTGTTTATGCTTGCAACTTTTCCATTTTCCCGTATCACCCATTGTAACATCGAAACAGGAACTCTCTTCTTTCCTTCCGACAATACTACGAATTTGTTTCCCCATTAACGCATCTCCTACATAAATCATAATAAATATGGCAACAAAACCAGCACTGAATGTATGTTACCAACCTAAAGCAACATTCAAAAAGCTCACTGTCTCCACAGCTGTGGATCGCTCTAGGCTAGACTATTGCAACAGCGTCGGTCTGAATGTGCCTGCTTGTACTCTCTGCCCTCTGCAACTCATCCAGAAGAAGGCTGCGTGCCTTGTGCTTGACCTCAAGCCCAGGGATCGTATCTGTCTGGGACGGAGATGTCTGCATTGGCTCCCAGTAGCTGCGAAGAATAAGGTCAAAACCCTCTGCATTATGCAAAAGGCCTTCTGGGTCCTGGGGTCTCAATACCTGCAACTCTCACTTCCTAAATATCTCTGTGCTCGAGCTCTTCCCTCATTGGCCTCCAACTCCCTCAGGGTCACTCGCTTCAGCAAGCGACCAGTTGGTGGTAGATCTCTTTCTTTGACTGGGGCCTCCCTCTGCAACAGCCTCCCTGCCTCCCTAGAACGTGAGGAGAACCATCAGCAGTTCCAGAAGCATCTCAAAACCTTTCTCTTTGCCTCTGCTTTTTCTCCTCCTTTCCCCTGCTGACATCCTGGCAGAAACTGATACTGCACTGGTTACCTGGCCACCCTCTGATCTCGGGCCCAGGAAACCTCCCTCCGCCAGTCGCACCCCTGCACTGCCTTTCTGGCAATCCCTGCACTTGGACACTGTTTTCTGTATCCCTAACAGTTCCACAACCACCTGATGTCGGCACTTATCCTTGCACTTGCCACCATCGCGCCGTATTTTTACTTATTGTCATTGTTTCTTCTTCCCATGTACTGCACTTTCTCCTCCCCATCCCCATGCATGTGGGTGATCTGAGTGACACCTGGCCTAGTAGGTTTGTTGTCTGTGTCTCCCCTCTCTTCCCCCTCCCTTGCCTTGGCGCACCTTCAAAAACTTGTGTATATGCGCAGCATAACTGGCATATCATACAATATCACATCATATGCTATTATACACACATTGCATGCATGACAACAGGATGCCTGCCACTTACCTTGTACACTTCACAATTTCTTTTCTGCAGCACCCCACTTACTGCAATCTTATGAAAAATGATTGCAGAAAAGCAACACTAAGGGCCTCATTACAAGTCCGTCAGTAACCAAGCCGGAAAAACAGGTTACCGCCGGACTCGTATTACCATTCCGCCTCTGTGATTCCCGGAATTACTGGGGCATTACGACCCCGGTGACCCGGGAATTCTGGAGGCAGAATTCGGTAAATCCCATTCCCATTGAGTCCGATAGGACTCAATGGGAATGGGGAAGTGGAAACACCGGCACCATCTCTTGATGGTGCCGGTGTTTCCACGTCCGCCTGCAGGCGGGTGGTGTTAAACCCGCCAGGTCAGACCTGGCGGGAATGACACCTCCCGCCTGCAGAACTCGAGATCACCCGGTGTGGAAACAGCAGTGGCGGCGGGTTTACCGCCACCGTTATTTCCACACTGGGTGACTCGTAATGAGGCCCAAAGTGTATGTTAGCAACTACAAACAAGTACATACAGTGCATGCATACAAACAGGAGGCCTGCCCCTTAGCTTGCACACTTCCACCATAATCTTCTGTATTTCTCTGTACAAAGAGACCTTCTGCCTCAGTTTTTCCATACACACCACAACCAGAAACCTTATTGCTCAATCCCTTTGCCTCCACAGTCTCATTTCCATGGCTACCATCCTGAAAAGGGGAGAATGTGGCACATTTAATCCTGAAACTACTGTGGAATCTGCCGAGTGATCGTGCTAGGTAGGGTGGGCGTGGGGGGGGAAGAAGTGTGAAACAGGTTAGGGGTTTGGGTCTTTATTGGTCCCTTGGAAAAGAGTTTTTTTTTCTTTTTTACGTGCTTACAAAGAACTTTTTTGTTTTTGCTCTTTATCTGAGTTTATCTTTGGTTTGCCTCCTTACATTCTTACAGGATTGTCTTCAAAACTTTTTGCACAGTGTAAAACAAAACAGCATTGCCAATGTTGGTCAAAAAAATGCCATTTGATGGAACCAGTGCAAATTTCGCTCATTAATGATGTCATAGTCAGTGGAGAACATCCCAGCAGTGGACATAAATTGACAAATGCTTCTGTTAATGAAACACCTTCCGACCTCTGGCTGGGGACAAATTACACCGGCATGGTCCCATGCTCCTCTTGGTGGTATGCTTGAGAAAACCAGCTTGACAGTGGGAAAAATCTGCATCACTTCTTCCATCAACTTCTTTAGGTGTTGGAGCAAATGTCCACACGACATATACCCCAAAAGAAGTGCTCCATAATGCAGTACAACAACATCAACAGTACCGATAAAGTCCATACATCTGCAAAGGTGAACCATACGGCCGAAACTGCCCTCATAGACAGTGCCCCAGAAAGCCTCCACTCCTTCCAATGCAAAATTAGCAGCCATGCCTCTTTGGGCCGCATACCTATACAGATCTTGCACAAAGGTATCACCCAATATTAGGACTCTGCATCTCTCCATCGCTGCCTGCCACCCTCACTACACAGACTGATGGGGAGAAATAGTACTGGCCCTTCCTGTGAACCACATCCTCAACAACTGATTGGCTAATTCCCACAGTTCCATTTCCATGCCCACCATGCTTAAAAGGGCAGGATGTGGCGCGTGCCCTTTCCCAGCTACAGTGAGGGCTGCGCCCCAGTAAAGCAGGGACAGTCCTTCTTCCCTGTCCACTGCAGCCATGCATCCAAGGCACCAGTCCCTCACCACAGAGAACACACCATAGTACACCCTATGTTTAAATGGACATGTGCAATGCACTCCCCATCTCCAAATGAGCCTGCCAGCTTTCACCCTGGCCACATATTTGCATGCATGGCTGCATAACGTTGCGTTGGGTGTGCTGAACGGTATGTTGGTGTCTGTGTACATTGGCCATATTTTACATGTGTACTGCTGAGCACTTCCTTTCGTGCCACAATATCTTAAAGCACTTCCTAAAGCAAGGGTATTATAAGGGTCTAACCACAGAAAACTCAAATGGTCACATGTGGCTCCCTATTGTGCAACAGGTGCAATGATCTACACCATATGCTAATCTACGCATTGCAGCTCACTTCTGCTGTTCTACCAAGTCTACAATGTCCTCCTCAACCATTGTGTAAAAGTCACCATCTTCAAGTACATGCAGAGTTACAACTGCATGGCTGCATTATGTTGTGGTGGCTGTGGTGAAGACCTAGGCCTAGACTGTTGGGTGCATGGCCTATGGCCTACGGCCTTCACCCATGCACCCAACAGTCTAGACCTTGCCCACACCCACCACAACATAAGAGAGCCATGCAGGCTAACATGTAGCCATGTGCCAGATTTCACAAAGGCAACATAGGGACCAGCACTTCTACCCAACCGTTACACCATAAAGCAGGGATGCATGCACACATGTTCCACTTACCATAATGCACAAACATGCCGCAGTGTTTGGAACTGATACCCACTTCCATTCACAAAGCATTGTATTAATGCCAACCAAACAACTAAATCTTCACAACATTGGTCCTGCTCCCAACACTGTAGTACGTGCATAGTACCAATACTGCATAGTGCACTACAACACTTACTAATCTGTGCAATGCAGACTACCCAAGCACATATAAGAACCAGTTTAACCGTACCCTCTTCTATATGGACACTATTCCAACACTGTACCCAGTAGACACACTGCAGGACTGCTCACTGCAGCATTTCCACCCATATAGGATGTTCTAATAAGCACCACACCCATGCAACCAACAATGTGTGCAATGCAGTCAAACTACACACACAAAGCAACAATGTGACACCTACTTGCAACCAGTGGACATACCTTTTCCACCAATGGACATACTTTTCTGTGCAAGGGCTCCAGCCATGCATCAAAGGGGCTATGGACTTAACACACACAACACACCATAGTACACGCTATGTTTAAATGTTCATGTCATGTGGAATGCACTCCCCTTGTGCAATTCAGCCTGCCACCACTCATCACAGAAAGAGATCGCTGCTGGAGCTGTCATGCCATAACGAAGGCTGCTTTCAATCACCACACAAGGTTGTTGGCTGTTGAGGTAACCGCGAATTGGCGTAGTATGCACGGATACCGCTGGCACACCACTGTCTTCTTCTAATGACATAAATCAGACGAAGCACTTCTCACTCCTCGACCCTTTCCATCCCTTCTTCCCACCACCAGATGCCATAAAGTATGTTTTCCAGGCCCTTTCAATGCCGTATTGTCCTCGGATACAACATGCCAGCGTTATCGAAAACTTATGACGCACATCAGTTCACCTCACACTGCAGTGCAATAACATTTTTGACTGCGCAGCAAACAGGGAAATGGGACGCCAGAGCGGAGCCAGCCATAACTAATTTTAGTGGCCACACTGTTACGTAGAAGAGCCCCAGCCATGCACACAATGCCTTAGGGGCTTGGCACACACACCACAACACTATCCTCTGATACACCATGGCAGCGTTTCCCAAAAGCTTTGATGCACAGCGTGCTTCACTCCAGCCAACCAATGGTCGCGTCCAAAGTTTGCCGACAGCATGGCGTACTGCAAGCCAATGAGACTTCTGCCCACGGAGCAAACAGGGAAATTGGTCAGCAGAGAGGAACCAGCTATCGCTAATTTTTTGAGACGTACATTTCACTTCTTTGCAATAAAAGTACAGGTCGGATTTCCACCAAACACTCAAAAGCCCCCGCTCCTGCCGCAAATTTGGTGCAAATCCGTCCAGCTGTTCGGGCTCTAGCCGTGCGCAAAGTTTTCGCCCAGTCAGTCTATGGAGAAAAAAAATGTGCGGACCTCCCCTATAATGTTTCCCCCCCTGCACAAAACCTCACCAATCTTGACAAAAAAATTCAGAGCGGGCCATATACTTTTTTTGCAAAAGTTTGGTGAGGATTCCTCCAGGGGGAGCAAAGTTATAAGCCGCCGAAAAATTGGTCTTTCTATGGGTTTAGCAACTTAACCATAGCTACGCGGCCGCTGCCGCAGGCCGTGTAACACTCTTGAGTGGGAGTGATTTGTAGTGTCCTTTACTCTGTGTGCTCATTGAGGTCTTTCAGTCACCCTCACCCCTCCTGAAACTTAGTCTTGACTGCCGCCAATACTACTTTGATTGGTCTGGCTTGTCCAGAAGGTTACCCTGTTCCAATAAACTAGGCTTGCCTTCTGAACCTCTGCCCACCAGTTCAGAGTTGAGAAATCCATCTTAACAACAGGAAAGGCAATTTCCAAAATCAAATGCCTTTTCTGCATGTAATGTCGCCTGTACTGCAGGGTTGCCTGGATCTAATGTATGCATTAAGGAACACAAATGTCAGAGAGCATTCAGTACCCACAGACACATCCTGGCTCGTCTGGTACTATTAGTAAAGATCTGATGGGGAGGAGATGCTGTGGCAATAACCGCTGAGCCGGCGGGCCTTTACCATAAGGCGGTAATGGCCCGCCGTCGAGGCGGTTATTGCCATTAGTATTCTGGGGTTTGCAGGCTCAGGATACTAGTTTTCCCGAGTTTGCAGCCCCGGAACACTGATGGCTGACGAAACCTTTTCAAGTGGCATTTCCTCTGCCGTTTGAAAAGGTTTCATCGCAGTACGCATTGGTTTTAGGAACACTAGAACGCGCGTACTGCTTCATTAGCACGAAGCAACAGGGTGCCATTTTGGGCCACGTTGCTCCGTACTAATGAACGGGAGAAAAAGAAAAGGGCACCCTGGAATGGGGAGAAGGGCTATGAGTGGTTGCCTTGAAAAAACTAAAAAAGAGTGTACCCGGCACCTGAACGACGTTTGTGGACCTCGGGATTACACTGTGGTATTGCTCGGAAATGAGCCAATCCACGTTTAGTGTTTCCCATGGAGGCACAGTGCCAGGTACTAATACTGAATTTAGTCCATAGGGTTGTATTGTGCATCTTGCTGCTTATAATTCTGGTGCATTTAACCTAAGAGGGTTGTATTCCGCATCTTGCTGTACACCATATTGCTACATTTAGCCCACAGGGTTGCATCCAGTATCTTGATATTTACCATCTCCTGGCTTTTAGCTTAGAAGGTTGTATATTGCATTTTGCTGCCCTTCATACTCCTGTACTGAGCCTTAGGCTACACCTGCGAGTTCCCACCTACTCTTACACTGCTCGCTCCTAGACAACCCTAGAACTCCAACATATGACTCTTGCTTCACTGCAAATGGCCACCTTAAGGAGAGTAATGCTCACCATGGCTACTCTCCTACCCCTGTTCCACACTATAGTACCTGCAAGGTTCTTGCCCTCCCTTCAGACTTACCTCAGCGCGCTGGGAACTCAGCTCCAACCAACAATGACTATTGTCCCTTCACCCCCACTGAATGGATCCATCTTTTTGCAACCCCACCCACGCCACTGGCACTGTGTCCCCTGAGATTGAGGAATGCTAGACTGGGCTCGTGCTTTCTTTGCAACAAGACATTTAAACCTCGTACTTCACCGGCAGCCAATAGCCTGATCAATACCGTGCCTACAATTCCTCCTATCTTGTCTCCTGGCTCCAATGAAGAACCTTGCTCACCGACAACCATAATTCCAAAACGTGTAGCACCAGAGGCACCTGCCATCAAAGGAGCTCTCATCAATGCAAGATCCTTGTTAGCTCATGCCCTTGACATAGCTGACTTCATTTCCTCTAACCAACTTGACTTTCTTGCCATAACTGAAACCTGGTTATAGACTGCTGCAGCAGCCACCTTGTCCCTAACTCTCCCAGATAACTACATGATCATCAGAGCAGATAGAGGTACCGGCAAAGGTGGGGGAGTGGCTTTCCTAGCCAAATCACACCTGGGCCTTAGAGTATTTTCCAAAGCTAGCTTCCTCTCGGCTGAACTTCTGTCGGTCAACCTCGCTCTCTCAGCCATCCACACCCTTCTTCTCCATCTCATTTATCGCCCCCCCCAGCTCTATTTCCTCCTTCGAGGAAGACATTACCCTCCTCCTGACTTAAAACACCAAACCTGAGTCTAAAATCATTCTGTCAGAGATCTTAACTTAGGTCTTCATGACCAAAATGACCCCAAAACTACAGCCATAGAAAACTCATTCTCACAACTTGACTTTAAGCATCGTATCAATGAGCCTACACACAACAAGGGCAGAACTTTTGATTGGCTGGCGGTCCTAAACTGTACGACTACAATCCTCAACAACGCACCTTGTGCTTGTTCAGACCATCATTGCATCACCTCCAGTATACAGGAGAGCGCCCGTCCCGATCCCAGCACCGCCATCACTTCACAAATTTGGTCTAGAAATAATCTTAACATAACTCTAGGTAACCTTTTACCCCTATTACAGCCCATTACTGACCTATCTAAAAACCTAGACAAGGACCCATCATCCCAGGTAGAACTGTAAAACTGTACCTTAGAACAAGCCCTTAACAAAATTGCCCCACTTAAATTAAGAAAGCCTAAACCCGTAGCCCATTTAAATGAATGGTTCACGGCCACCTTAAAAAACCCTCTGTAACAATAAAAGATCTTCCGAAGCCACCTGGAGAAAAACACCCTCCATCCCCAACAAGGAAAAGTTCACCACAGCTGCTACAAATTACAAGTAGCTATTCTTAATACTAAAAGAGAGATCTACAACACCAGAATTCACAACGCCAAATCTGGTACGAAAGAACTCTTTTCTATACTAAAAGAACTAGAATCCCCTGCACCACCTACAGAAGCCTGCATCAAAGATGCCACCTGATGTGCCAATATCCAGAAAGCATTCTCTGACAAAATAGCCTTACTTCAGGGCAAAATTGAGACCAAAAAGAATAGCCTGGCTTTGAGCCCAAATTCATACAAATCGCCTGACCCTCCATTTCCCCCTTTCACCCTTTCTACTTCTCTCCAGTCTCTATAAAAGAAGTTGAAAATATAATCATGGACCTAAAACCATCAAAATGCAAGGGAGATACCTGCCCAGCATCAGTGATCAAGGAAGGAGCAAAGGATCTAGCCCTGTTCATCACTGCCCATATTAACTCATCCTTTGAAAGCTGCTGAGTCCCCAACAACCTCAAATGGGCCTGGGTTATGCCCCTCCTCAAAAAACCTAATCTTGATCCAAACTTACCCACAAATTACAGGCCCATAACGACAGTTCCATTCCTCTGAAGAATACTCGATAGAGCGGCCTATCTGCAAATACAAAAACACCTGGAGGACAACAACCTTTTAGGCCTGCGTCATTCTAGTTTCAGACCGAGGCATGACACTGAAACTCCCCTCCTAGATCTGAAAATCCAAATGGACAAAGCCAAAGATAAAGGCAATTTGGCCATTCTTCTACTGCTGGGCCTATCATCAGCGTTCGATCTCGTTGACCACCAGATCCTCACCAAGCACTTGACCTCAGCTGCATAATTCTCTCCAAAAATCGCTATTTGGATCCAATCCTTTCTCTTGAATAGATCGACAAGGGTCTTTGCCCCTACAGCATCCACTGAGCCAGTACTGGTGTACTGTGGAGTCCCTCTGTGCTCGTGTGTGTCATCCATGCTGTACAACATTTTCACAAAGGTCCTCTTTGATTGTCTTGATACCTCGGTGTCACCCACACAAACTATGCTGATGATACCCAGGTCCTTATTATACTCACTGGCTGCTATGATAAAGTTACAAAAATGCTAAACAACATCTACCTCGAAATCCAGGCCTGCATGGCTACAGAGAGCCTCTGACTAAACGACGACAAAATGGAGCTCCTGATCATTGAATCTCCAGCTCGCCTAAACAGACTTGACGCACGGTATAAGACCTTAAACATTGATGGAAATATCATTAAAGTCGCCAATGAAGTCAAAACGCTAGGCGTCTACTTAGACTCCACACTCTCCCTAAAAAAACAAGTTAACATCACAGCCTCAACTACAGCTTACGCCAATAAGCTGATCAACGCCTGCAAACCTTACTTGTCCACTGACAGCTGCCTTACGCACGTCAGGGCACTGATTTTATCTAAACTGGATTATTGCAGTATCTTATTCGTGGGGACTACGGAACTGAATAAATTACAAGTTCTTCAGAACAATGCTCTTAGATCGGCCTTAAATATCCCACGCTCTAATCACATCTCCACCACGAGACGGGACGTACAATGGCTCCCAGTGCATGACAGAATCGCACTGCGCACACTAGTCATCACACATAAATGCCTGTTCAACACAGGCCCTAAATATTTGGCTAACAAATTCACCAGGAACCTATTGTCTAGACCCACAAGAGCCTTCTATTCACGCTGTCTTAACATCCCCAAGTACAAACTGAAAAATGTAGGTGGGTCCAGCTTCCCCGTGCTAGTGGCAAAGTGATGGAACCCCCTCCGCACAGCCATCAGGGCTGAACCCTCTTTCTGGACCTCTAGATCTAAAGTAAAAGATTGGCTCTTTGCCCAGCAACTTTAATTGATTGCGTACTTTCCCGCATCCACCATGCTTCTGTGCAATTTGATCCATTGATGTTTTATCCTTGCTGTACTTATTCCTGATGATGCTGGTATGTTGACTATGCTGTAACATTTGTCTACAAACCTTGTTTCAACTGTCTCTCTATGTATGTATGTGTAACAATTTCCTAAATTCAAGCGCCCAGATACCTCAGGGTTAGGTGCGCTCTACAAATAATAAACTAAACTAAACATACAAACATATCCCTTGTCCTTACTTTTTCATAGGGATGACTTAAGAGCATCCGTTCCCCGCTCTAATGTAAATAAAGCCGTAATATCTGGAAGCCAGCCCACCTAAGGTAGAGGAATTTCTTATTTCTCATGTTTGCTTTTGAATTGCAAAATAGATTCATTTTATATGTAAAGAAATCTGGATAGACCTGTCTTGTCTCACCCCAATTTACTACTTATTGTTTGCATTGTAGGAACCCTCGATCACTGGAACCTCCATCCTAAACAACCTCTTTATTGTCCTGATGAAGGCCGTCCATACTTGGTGCACATAAACTGCTCATTCTACACTGAAACACAGTGTGTCAACTATTGATTTTGGTACTAGAGAAATATGTAAAATGTGCATTACGCATTACGTCACAAAACAAGAAATAACAGCAATAACCCTGGGATCAGAAAAATAGGGTGCCAATTATGACGATTCTCAGTGTATGGCTAATGTAAATGTGGTCATTTTGTTCTTGTGTATACACTTTGTTGTCCGTGTAATGTTGGATTTACATTTACTTGTGGGTGTCCCGTCTAATAAGGTGTGAGACTACATGTTACTTACATGTGATTCTGTTTTAGTCACTGTAATTTACATTTATTAAAATTAACATTTATGTTTTGGTTCTGTGATGTGTGGGTGGTATATACTTTCAATACAGCACCCAGGTCAGTCCAAACTATGGGTCCAGATCAATTATTTTTGATTGATCTGACCTACAATTGGACAGGCTCCTACTACTTAACCACAGCTTCATGAGTATAGCACATGCCATTGCTCAATGTAACCATATCAGCAGTGTGCACACAATTCATGTCATCAATCCACACAATCTTGTACTCCACATATTTGTATAATTTTGCCACTGTTTGCAAGAAAATATCTGGGGAGTCAATATTAGGAGTATAAATGTTGGCGAACCACCAAGCTCATCCTCCACCAGTAGGAGTTCTGTAGCCTGTAATCCAAATTATAATAAACTATGTATATAAATAGTGGGTGAGGTGACAAACCTTGTTTGTTAGTTGCACTGGCTGTTGATTGTTGTCCTAGGTCTAAAAGATTTCCATTGTCTGATTTCAACGTCTTGGTGCGATTTGGAACACAAGATTCAGGGTTTGCATTCATACAAATTTTAATGTAGTAATGCACATGTATCAAGCCTGGCAACAGTTGCCATGTGATGTGAAACACAAAGCCGACGCGCGTTTCGACTGCTGCATCCTAATAGAACCTTGGATGCTCCTTAGGCTCTATTGTGCAATATTAATGCTTACGTTATGGGCCTAAGATGGTTGAGTGTCATTATGTGAATGTGTCCAGAAGCATGAGGAGGGTGAAAAGATTGGTAGTTCTCCATGATAGCGTACATTAGATGTAGGACCTACTCACACAGATCTGTGATGTATAGCAGATGCCTTGGACATGAACACAAACAACACAGCGGAAACTAGTCCAATCCTTAAAACTTTCCATCCACCTCCCATGCAGGTAACCCGAATTCATTAGCATGCCCTCCAAAAACAACCTCAACAAAGCAAATCTTCACAATTAGGGGTGATTGTATGCTTTGGGGAAGACCAGGAGCCTTCCAGCGGCCCCCACCCCTACATTACCACAGATTTGCAGACCATCTTTGCATGGCATGCAAAGAGCGGAGGCCCAAAGGTGCAACATCACCTAATAGTTACGGAATTGCAAGATAGGAAATAAAGGTGGACCTAGTCAAAAGATATCATGGGATTGATCATGTCAAGTGGGAACATCTCTGTTGGAGGAGATGCAAGAGTCCCCCACCCCTCTGCGACCTGTTCTTCAGAAAGACCAGGGCCTATCCTGCCTCTGGGAAAAAGTGTGACTTGCATTCAGCATTACTTCAAATGTTGCTCAGAATTCCATTGACTTCCTTCGATAAACCCCATCTTCGCATCCTATGCAGCTTGGCTGAGAGATTGATATATGGATAATGTGGAGTGTTTCTATCACAGCTCGCTCTTCTCCCTTACTGCTTTCAGAGCGTATCTTGGTCCCAGTAGATGAAAATGCGGGCCACGAGTGAGGGTGGCGGGGATCCAGGGGAATGTCTTGAGACCCATATTTGGTGTGTCTGTTCCACCAGAAAGTGACGCGAGACTCAAGCATTCACAGGTTCGCCAAGAAAGCGGTTCAGCGGTTCGCCACGAATGGTTCCATTTTTTCAGTCTGCATGGATTCTGGCAGACAAAGGACCCAGATATCATTGGGCCATTAGCGCCCTTCAAGATCTACCTTTTTCTTGATTATCTTCTTCAGCCCAATCTTAAGGTGGATGACATCAGCTTGGAGTTGCACTACTTTGTCTTCTGTGCTACTTATCCATTGTTCTGCCTCTGACATATGACCACCCAGCATTTCTTCCTGCCCGTTTGAAAACTCAACATGGTATGTTCTGTCTCGTATTGTCAATGCTTTTTTTCAGAGATTTGAGGGCTGTGAGACATTGGTGATTATCAACCAATAATGCCTCCTGTTTGGGTTCCACTGTGCGTGTTATTGCATGGTGGGCCAATGATTCCCTTGGCTCTTGGTGGAATTATCCGCCCATTTGTATTTGTTTCGTGTTGTTATCCATGTGGTGGTGGTGGAGTGTGCACAGGCAATGATCAGGCGCAGGAGTAAAGGGATGTCGCAACACTCGTCCACGGGAACTGGGCAGTGGGAGATGAGCAACAACTGATGAGAGACCCTTGTGTGTTTGGAGGCTGTATTATTTCCCAGGTGCCTATATCAGCACAGTGTCCTACAACCTTTGCTGTGTCCAATCCAGTGACAACTTCAATGGGCAATCAAAGAGCCGCTCGAACCAAGTGGGCACACGGTTGAAAGAGAAACTCAAGTATGTTAAAGATCAACTCACTTTGCCAGAAACAAAAGGGGTCTTAATTGTTTTTTCATGGGTGGCTGCTGCATGGGAGGGTCTCCCTCAGACAACCCTTGACTCAGTGTTTGACCCTAGTTAGCATCCTATGATAGTAGGGGACAGCAATCTAAGCCATGCACTGGTTCTCCCTGCTCCTGCACCAAACTATCGCATTGGCAATGAAGCAGTTGTGCCTACAGGGCCAAAGCAGTATAGTTGGATCAAAGTCTATCATGGAGGGAAGAGGAATCCCTAGGCCAACATTAGCCATCCTCCTACCTAAGCCTCCACCGCTCAGTCACTTGCCTGACATGTGCACTGATAGACAGTACAGATCGCCTGTTTTTCCCAGGCTTGAGATTGATAGCCAAAGTGGCTTCCAGTGCTTTATTTATGGGCCAAGCATTAAGCAAATTTGAAAGAGATCGAAAAATCGAGGCAGCATCTCCTACCCTGATTAGTTACTCAGTGGAAAGGGTCTGAAAGCACTTCCAGTTTTATGCATTCAGACAACCATCCGGGCATTTGGCTAGGCAGCGAGGTAAGGGGTCTCTCTTTGTTGCTGTAATTCAGGCCACATGATAGTTGGCCGCAATGCTGGTTCTCTGTCAGCAGGATACGGTGACTTGAGCAAGCTGAATAGAAAGTCTAGTCACAAGCTTGTTCTCTTCCTGATCCCAAGCAATCGGTCTCTCCACTACTTGTCTCCTCGGGCGCAGTGCAGAGGTGTTCAAGGGTCACTGTTATCCCAGAACCTCGTCAATATACAGACACACATCCATTGCCTGGATTATTATTTCATGTGGATATTTATTTTTCTCATATGCAAATGTTTCTGCTGGAAATTGTCATAAAGATCCCTAAAAGAAAGACACAACCAGGCCCTGAATGTCGGCCAGGACACATTTGTGTATCCTCTGTTCACTCACTATCACAAACAATATGTTAAATGTACTGGGGCTGTGGCTGTGTCCTAGTTGCAGGAATAGGCTTTATCAAATCTGGACAGGGCTCCAAAAAGGTTATGAGATTTCTAAGGATATGTCCAATAGGGAGTCATTGAACACAGTTTCTCTACTGGAGAGGCCAGATAGGGAGTTGGCAGATGGAAGGGTGGCCTAGACTTGCATAACCTCTACAGGTTTAATTGCATGTTTTACAGATTTAAAACTTTCAAACAGAACAATAAAAGAAACAACCCGTCTTGCACTGGGTCTGGTCCTCAAGATTGAAATCCAGGCCATGTTTCAAGCTCTCCACTTTGGGTTGTGAGGGAATCTGAAAATTATGGATATGCCTCTTTTATGGTTGGCATAAGTGCTGTTTTGGAACCTGTGGATCAGAGGGTGTATCCTGCCGCCTGCAGGCTTCTCATATCCCCACCAAGGATTTATTGATATCTTTCGAACAACTGTCATTTCAATGTTGTCTTGGTGCAAGTGACTTGCGGAAAGATGTGCACCTCTGCAGGTGTTTAGTTTATTGGATGGAGAGTCTGGGGGATCCTGGCGACACTCTGGAGGCATGTTTTGTTAAACCTATAAAGGATACCCCAGAGAGTGGAAGACACCGCACTGTACCAACATAGTTCTAATAGAGGCATGAAGAACTTTGATAAGTGTAGCATTGACTAGTGACAATAAGTAGGATTGGAAATGTGTGACTTGGAGTGGTCCCGGTTCTCTTTGACATCCATCACAGATGGCACAAGAATCACTCTAAATCTCAGAGGTGGTTCAAGGGTATTAACTGAGACATCCATGGGCCAGATGGCTGTCCCTCTCTCTCACTTATCAATGCACCATTTCCCTAGCTCAGACATCCTTAGCCCCAGGCTAGTATATAGCAATTGTTTCACCCTGAGTATGCTAATTGCTAAAGGAACTGAGATGTTCACCTAAACGCCCTTGTCCTTCTCTCACTAAACTCCCTCAGAAACGTTCCAACTTTCCCTATTGTGGCCTGCTGCTAGTGATCTAAAGGGATGTGGGATTTGTACCTTGCAGACACCCTGTTGAATACGGTCTTATACTCTCATGCCACGTTCTCTACTCCCTCTGTATGCTTTTCTACTTTACTCCTCCTCCCAATACACCCACCTCTACTCTATTCCTAATCTGTCCCACTGAGGCCGCAGATACCTTCTAGGCTGTACCGCCATGCTTTGATGTTACGCCTGCCTCCTTCCTACAACTCCCTCTTCCACACTCACACTACTACACCTTCCTACTTACAACTCCTCCCTAAAAACAACTCCTCTCTCCAATCTAAAACTGTCCCCTCCACCACACTACTCCTCCCTCAACACTAATACTCCCTCATCCACTCTATTGCTACTTCTCCTTTCAAACTACTACTCATCCCTCCATACTTCCACTCATGCCTCCAAACCACCACTCCTCCTTCCACACTACTACTACCACTCCAATAAAACTCCTTCATCCACACCACTACTACCACTTCACACATCTCTAACTCAAACATCCTCTTTCACTCACACATTCACTTCACATTCGCTCTCTCCTCCTCCTAACCACACTTGCCACATTTTCATGCACACTCACAATGCAGTACCACTTTCCCTCACTACCTCACTTTCTCCAGAAATCGCCTCCACACTCTGCTGCTCCTTCCTCCTGTGTGCTGGTCTCTTGGTATTCAACCTCCTCCTCTTCTGACCTCAAACAAATAACCCATCTTCCTGTGATCTATTTTTATCGCCCCACCCTCCTCTCTGTATTGTTTCTCTGTCTATGGCCAATATGGCTCTATTTTACCCACGCAAGACGTTAAGATGAGAGGCAAAGTTACAAGTAGTGGGCTAAGCCCCACCTACTTCCTCCTCGCTGCCTGCCCCAGTCAGCTACGGTACACCCGAGAATTTTAATAGCCTCTTTTGTGTTCGGGGGCCCTGTTCCTGGCACCCTAGGAAAGTCCCATGGTTGCTAGGGTTTGGCCCCTTGAGTTAGTCCCTAGTTGTCCACAGGGGCTCGGTGGCTGCTGGGCAAGCAAGCCACCATCGCGCTGCGGCGGCACTGTGTGTAGTCTGTGTCCACTGCATTTAGATGGGGTTGCTGCACTCCTCTCTCTCCTCTGGTCTTTCACTGCCAGTGGAAGACTGGGGCGGTGTCTGCTGGTGGTCAGATCGTGGGTTTCCTGAGGCTGTTGTGTGGTGC
Source organism: Ambystoma mexicanum (assembly GCF_040938575.1). Classification (NCBI taxonomy): domain Eukaryota; kingdom Metazoa; phylum Chordata; class Amphibia; order Caudata; family Ambystomatidae; genus Ambystoma; species Ambystoma mexicanum. The sequence goes on along the minus strand of NC_090922.1, from coordinate 582,571,155 downwards.
TCGACAAAAGCCTCTCACTTTGATGTTTCTTGTGGTTTCCTTGATCTGATGTTTGGTTACTAGAAAAAACGCAAAAAGATTGGCAGGCATCTTGTCTCGAATGTATGGCATTGGAAAAATGTAGACTGCTCCAAAACAGACTGGCCCAAAGGGGGAAGGGCAGGAATTGAGGCCCTCTCAAATGCAACCTCCCACCTCAGGGGTAGGATTGGCTCTGGACTTCTCCCTGGTAGGCCTCCCACCCCTGGGTGAGAGGGGTTCCCATCCCTGTGTGATGAGGCCAAAGTACTGGTCTTGTCACATATATCAAGAGGGAATGATAAACTGGGCGCTCGTATTACAGACAAAAATTCAGCTTCTGTCAATACTGACGCATTCCAAAAATGCATAAACTATGGCTGTCAAGTGATCCTCCCAGTTGCAAACGTGGTAAGTGATACTGACAGAGTGCCTAACTGCCAAAGTCTATGAATTTGCTTATCTGCCATATTTCCAAACTCAACACTAGATAGATGTACCTGGTTGTCTGAGCTCTGCTCATCTCTTACTGTTTAAGTGGAGAAGTGAATTCAGGGTCTCTACTCTGGTTACTGTGGAACCATTGGCATGTACTAAAAGGGGAAGGTGGAGTTTTTGAAGAAAGTTGCAGATATCTCTAGATCGGTACAGTTCGATATGCTTAATGCCTTTCACCATACAGTACATTTTCCACCACTTTACACTGTTTTCTATTTCAATATATATTGCGATTGTTTTAAATGTATGTAAAACCAGGGGACTTTAGCGTCACTGTATTCAGCTATATTTGGTGTGGATATCTTGAAAGCACGCCATGGATTTTGGTCTTGGAAACTCTTGCGCATGGCGGATTGTTTTGGAAACTCTGAAAGAGTGAATAACCGTGTAAAATTCTATTTCTTTTCACAATATTTTGTTTATGGGAAAGAAAGATGCAGTCTGAGTGCGTTCAAACCGGTTCAAGCCGAACCATTGAAAGAAAGAGGTTCTGATCACTGTAGGGGAGGATGAACCATGGACCTCAAATTTCAGGTCCAGCCCTCAGGGGATCAGGTTGAAAAAACCACCTGTGCAGCCCTTTTTGCCGATTTCGATTTTATCTAATTTTTTCCATCGAAATTCACTGCATATGTACGTGTGGGGGGTGGGTTAATGTAATAATACATGTTGGGGTGGGATATGGAGGGTGGCTGTGTGGGGTCTCCCCCCACAGCTATAAATGCAGTGAAAAGAACTTATATAAACAAATAAAATCAGTCAAATTGGGTTCGGCAAAATACATTCTATAAAATCACGTAGATCCAACCAACCTGCCGCGGTGGAAGCCCTGATGAGAGCAGAATCCTGCTCCCGATGACCATTTACCTTTTGAGGGGCGGTAGTATCTTAGGGGCCGATTCATGGAACAAACGTGCGCCGAAAATTTACGCGCAAGCAGGCGCAAGCAGAAAAAAACAGCGCGTGCGATTCATGGAAGTCCCTGCGCGTGTACACCCCGGGATGTGCGCCAAACGCGTGCATGGCGCACAAGTCACTGCAACATCCCGAAAGGTGTGCGCGACGCGCACAGTGAAATCGCACAACCTCGGCGCATACACCAGAAAGTGGGCGGGACACGGGGCGTAACGCGCGGAATGGGGAACAACGCACGAAAATAAGGGCGTAATTGGGGATGTACTGCAGGGAAGCAGACGGAACGCCCACACGTATTCATGGAATCGAATAGGCCAAAGACACGCACAAGCCGAAACACGTCCGCCACACGAAGGCAGGCGGTAGCGTCCCTGCGCATTACAAAAGTGGCAACATACAGCAATTGGGCCTGTGCAAGCGGGCTACGTGTATTTCAGGGGTTCGCGTGAACTTTTTCACGCGATCGGGCCTGGGGGAGCGGGCTACGTGTATTTCAGGGGTTCGCGTGAAGTTTCTCACGCGATCGGGCCTGGGGGAGCGGGCTACGTGTATATCAGGGGTTCGCGTGAAGTTTCTCACGCGATCGGGCCTGGGGGAGCGGGCTACGTGTATTTCAGGGGTTCGCGTGAAGTTTCTCACGCGATCGGGCCTGGGGGAGCGGGCTACGTGTATTTCAGGGGTTCGCGTGAAGTTTCTCACGCGATCGGGCCTGGGGGAGCGGGCTACGTGTATATCAGGGGTTCCCAACGGATGGAAAACACACGCACCACACGAAAAGCACGTACAGAACAGTGTAAAGGCACGCGGGATCTCCAAGCCCTGCCAGGGCAACGCCCGTGCGCAAAACATCACAGACGCGCTTACGCTGTAAGGGCCTTTGGTCCAATGAAATCGTGTACGCGTGTTGACGCGCTTACGCGCTAAGGGCCTTTCCTCGATTTTCACGCTGACGTGCAGGATTTTCACGTGCCAAATCACTCCGTATAAAGCTGGCCACGCGAAAACACACGGAAGACCACGCTCCTGCCCAGAAGGCCGAATTACTGCCCCCCAGTGCCCCAAGCAGCCTCCCAAGTGCCATCTGCTGCTGCCTGCCTGCCTGCCTGCTGCCACCGTGCCCTGCCATTTGGTGCCTGCACATCAGCCATCTGCAGGGGTCCAGTTGCTGTGTCCACCCCTGCTGGAACAGAAGACTCCCGACTCAGATAACATCGCTCCACAGCCCAGCCCCAGGACCCAGTTGCCCACCCACTCCTGACCCTGGGGTTGTCATGTCGGGCACATCCACATCTGGCACCAGTGGCAATCCCCGGCCAGAGGGGCAGAGGGGCACCAGCTTCACTGCCACCGAAGTTGGTGTCCTGGTGGAGCAAGTCCTGGGGCAGTATGATGCCCTCTTCGGATCGTCCCGCGCCAACAAGGAAGGACGGGAGAGGATCTGGGCCGACTGTGTGGTTGCCATCAACGCGGAGGGGGTGGCAACCCGCACCATCCAGAAGGTCAAGAAGCGCTGGGAAGACATGAGGTCCAGGACCCTCATGAAGGCCCGGCGCCTCGTGGAGGGGGGCCGGGGCCGCATGAGTTCCATCCAGATGGGGGTCCTGGAACGCGTACACCCAGCGCTCCACGCCCAGGTCCTTGAGAGGGAGACCCGTCTGGAGTTGAGCGGTAAGTGGCCAAGCATTGCTGTGTGAGACAGGGCATGTTGCAGTGTGCTGGTTGTCTGATACTTGCCTGTATGTGTGACATAGGCCGTGTACGCATGTATGTGTGCAGGGACATCATGGTAATGGATGTGCGACCGGTAATGTGTGAACCGCACGGTTGTTGCATGTGTTTAAATGCGACATGGGGAGCCCTATGCAGATTGTACACATGAGAGCATGGCAGTCTCTGTTCCTGGACATGGGTGGGGGTGAGGGATGGGTGCTGATGCCAGGTACATATATGGTGTCCATGTCTGTGTGCCTGACCTGCGTGTCTGTGACTTGTGGATGCCATGGATGAATGACACATGTCTGTGACAATGTACAGATTCACTGATGCAGCCTAGTCATCCTTGTATCCACTGTGATTGGGGTGTACGGGGCCAGATGGATGTGACTGAGGTGAAGTATGTGCATGTGATAGGCATGACCCATGATGCATGTGAGTTCCATTACATTGTATGTTTCGAGAGTCCATTGGACATGTATGGAAATGTCCATGGCATGCACCATGACTGTCACTGTGTGTGTTTTGCCTGGACTGACACATGTGTTGTGGAGGGACATGATGGAAGTGTACTTTGACAGTGGCACTCATCTGCTATTGCTTCCTGTCTAGGGGACCATTGTACAGTACCCTGATGCTTGTGTTCTATGTCTCCCTCTACGCAGCGGCTAGTGAAGAAGAGGGCGGAGACGGCGCTGTGGAGCAAGGCGGCGGGGATGCCCCCACGGCTGCAGCGTAAGGGGTGGGTGAGCCCCCACAGGGGCCTGCTACGGCGGAAGACGGTGAGGAGCCATCCAGGTTGGTGGTTTTCACAGAGGAGGAGGAGGCCGCCACTGAGGCCCACATGGGGCCTGGTAGGGGCATCCCTGCTGGTGCAAGTGGTGCAGTCCAGGGGCAGGGGCAGGAGGCAGCACAGGTCACCGTGGAGGGGCCTGTGCATGTCGCTGTCCCTGACCCTGTGGGTGCACCACCATGCACCAGCAGGGATGCCCCATCCCAGGCCCGTCCGCAGGTAGAGGGGATGTCCATGTCATCTGACTCCCCTCCACCTGCGGACGAGGGGACCCCTGGCCGTATGGAGAAGGTCCTGATTGGGGTCGCGATGCGCACGGCTATGATTCGTGATGCCGTGCGTGCTTCCCAGGAGGAGCACGCACGTCATCACGAAGAGCACCGTGCTGACGTGGCCCAATTGGGATCGTCCATGTTCGGGGGTTTCCTGCATGTGTCGGCCAATCTGGCGGCCCTCTCCTCCTCTGTGGAGACTATACGCCAGTCGTTCTCCTTGCCGTCTTCCGGCCCAGATGCCACCAGGGCCCCCTGTGGACCTGCCCTGACCAATGCAGCCAGCTCGGTGGGGATCCCATCCCTGCCACAGTCGGGAGTCAGAGGTCCAGCAGGGGTGGACACCACAGCAACTGTACCCCAGCAGATGGAGGATGTGCCGGCATCATCAGGCAGGGCACGTGCACGACGGCGTCTGTGGATTCCATCAGCCTGGATGCCGTCGTGCTGGAAGAGGCAGTGGCGTCGGAGGCAGCAGCGGAGTCAACGTGGGAGGCATCATGGCTCGGGGCCATCAACATCGGAGGGGCAGGCATCGGCCAGAGGGCAGGAGGACCCAGGACGGGAAGTGTCTTCCGTGTGGCAGCGGTTGGGCCAGCATATAGGTGCGGAGCGGTGGCGGGCGGAAGAGGCTCGGCTCACAATGGTCAGGGTGGAGAACTCCATGCGGAGGGCCCTGAGGCGGGCCGAGTGCCTTGAGGCAATCCGCAGGGGGTTGGAGGAGCAGATGGCGTCGTCCCTGCAGACCCTCGGGGCCATGGAACAGGACCGCCTCCGGGACATAGACGAGGAGTTTGATGATGCCCTGGCCCGGAACACCACGGAGTGAGCCACTGGACTTGCCCGCCGCCTTTGTATATAGTTCTTTAGTTTTAGGTTTCATTTGTTTCTTCTTATGATTTGGAGTCGACGGACACAGCTCCACTTTTTGTATATAGTTGCATTTTAGTTAGGGTTTTTTGTAGGTTTCCTTTGTTCAGTTGGGCTCATGGACCCTTGGATGTTTTGTACATAGTTCTTCATTGGATTGTTTTATTTTTTTATTTTTGATTTATTCTCCATGGAGCAATGGTCTTTGCATTTATTTTTATCTCTCGGATTGATTTTATTTTTAATGTGACTTTGAACAACTTTTTTTTGGATTTGGATTTGTAGTTTTGATTTTTTTGGACGGACATGCAGCTTATCTTTTTTCATTGCCATTGTAGTTTGTTTCATTTCATTTGCATTCACTTTTTTTTAATACAATTTTGTTTTCATACTTCACTGTGTGGTATCATCTCATTGGTTTCATGCATGTCATGTTGGGTGTTTTCCCATTCATTTGCAACCATTGTGTGTGACGGACATGGGTTCATTTGCTTTATGAACATTGGGGGTGTAACATGTAATCTCCATTTCCATGTGGGTGAATGGGTTACTTGGTAGGGCCTTTTGGCTGTGGAGGCTGACCATAACGCACATGATTGGGGATTGTGAGGACCTGGGTGCAGAGGGACATGAGTGGGGGCCTGCTGGCAGGTGCCCCACAGTGCTGGGGGGTGGGGGTGCTGGGAGACATGGGTTGGGGCCTGGTGGAGGCTGCCCCTGGTGGCTGGGGGGTGGGGGTGATGGGAGACATGAGTGGGGGCCTGGTGGAGGCTGCCCCTGCACTGCTGGGGGGTGGGGGTGGTGGGAGACATGGGTGGGGGCCTGGCCTGGTGGAGGGTGCCCCACAGTGCTGGGGGGTCAGGGGGGTGGGAGACATGAGTGGGGGCCTGGTGGAGGGTGCCCCTCAGTGCTGGGGGGGTGGGGGGTGGGAGACATGAGTGGGGGCCTGGTGGAGGGTGCCCCTGCACTGCTGGGGGGTGGGGGTGCTGGGAGACATGGGTGGGGGCCTGGTGGAGGCTGCCCCTGGTGGCTGGGGGGTGGGGGTGCTGGGAGACATGGGTGGGGGGCCTGGTGGAGGCTGCCCCTGGTGGCTGGGGGTGGGGGTGGTGGGAGACATGGGTGGGGGCCTGGTGGTGGGTGCCCCTGCACTGCTGGGGGGTGGGGGTGCTGGGAGACATGGGTGGGGGCCTGTGGAGGGTGCCCCTGGTGGCTGGGGCTGCAGGGGGACATGCTTTGGTGGGCAGTAGTGCAAGTTGACATGTGGGTTGGCTGGGGGGCATGGCCATGGTGGATGGGGTGCCTGCAGGACATGTGCAGGGTAGGCCCCTGTGGTGTGAGCCACCTGCAGGGGCCGTGGAGGGTGTAGAGGGAACACCTGGGAGGACCCACACGTGCAATTCACGTGTGGTGCTCCCCGCGCACCCCTGAAATACACGTACCCTGCTGAAATTGCGTGTGGAACTTCCCGCGCACCCCTGAAATACGCGTACCCTGCTCGCACGGGCCCAATCGCGTGTGGAAATTCCCGCGCACCCCTGAAATACACGTACCCTGATGGAATCGCGTGTGGAACTTCCCACACACCCCTGGAATACACGTACCCTGCTGTAATCGCGTGTGTAACTTCCCCTGCACCCTGAAATACACGTACCCTGCTGATATCGCGTGTGGAACTTCACGCGCACCCCGAAATACACATACCCTGATGGAATCGCGTGTGGAACTTCCCACGCACCCCTGGTATACACGTACCCTGCTGATTTCGCGTGTGAGACTTCCCCCACACCCCTTAATACACGTACCCTGATGGAATCGCATGTGGAACTTCCCGCGCACCCCTGAGATACGCGTACCCTGCTCGCACGGGCCCAATCGTGTGTGGAAATTCCCGCGCACCCCTGAAATACACGTACCCTGATGGAATCACGTGTGGAACTTCCCGCGCACGCCTGGAATACACATACCCTTCTGTAATCGCGTGTGTAACTTGCCCTGCACCCTGAAATACACGTACCCTGCTGATATCGCGTGTGGAACTTCACGCGCACCCCTGAAATACACGTACCCTGCGGAAATCGCGTGTGTAACTTCCCATGCACCCTGAAATACACGTACCCTGCTGATATCGCGTGTGGAACTTCACGCGCACCCCGAAATACACATACCCTGATGGAATCGCGTGAGGTACTTCCCCTGCACCCTGAAATACACGTACCCTGCTGATATCGCGTGTGGAACTTCACGCGCACCCCTGAAATACACGTACCCTGCGGAAATCGCGTGTGTAACTTCCCATGCACCCTGAAATACACGTACCCTGCTGATATAACGTGTGGAACTTCACGCGCACCCCGAAATACACGTACCCTGATGGAATCGCGTGAGGTACTTCCCGCGCACCCCAGTGATACACGTAGACCGCTTGCTGTGCTGGTACAGGGTTAGCGCAGCCCTTTGCGCTGGATTGGGTATATTGATGGCTTTTCCCTGCGCGAGAGGCGTTCTTGGGGGCGTAACTGGCGCTGCTGCAGGGTCGCTGCGCCACTGTGCGCCACGGCTGGTTTTGGTGGCTGGAATCCATGAATACACTGTGCGCGGAATTGGATTTTAGCGCACGCGGTTGGCGCAGGGATTCGCACGCGCACACTGTGCGCCAGCCGCGTGCGCCACTTGTGCGCTGGTTTCTATTAATTACCCCCTTAATGTATTGTATCACCTAGAAAATGAGTGTTTGATGCTCTTAGTGCGTATGAATACTTCGTCATTTGGGATCGAGAGGTAGAAAGTTCTGTGTCCCCAAGTACCAGGGACCACGACAAAGCATATCTTTTGTCCCCTAATTTTGGGCTATGGGAGTGAGGTGGGGAGAGTCTAAGGGGTAAAAGAAATAATGTTCCCTTGTTTTTTCTCTGTCAGGCAGGATCATTGCTACTAAAGCTGTCATCTCATCCAAGTTGGTTTAGGCAACATTTTGACTTGGTTTCACGTAAATGTAGATATCTATGCACTGTGCATTCTGTACCATGGAGCACGAGATGACTGGAGTGGTGCATCCATTTTAATAGCTTGCCTTACCATACACTTTACACTTGTTCACAGCAGTATCAAGTTGAAGGTCTCATTATTTATTTGTGCATTTTGTTATGCACTAAACGTTGCCTTTTTGGCCACTGCAAAGTGTGCTTGATCAGAAGGGTCATTTGGTCTATGGTGTCGTCAAATGTCCCAAGTGTTGACTCTCAGCGTGTCCATAGTGGGTTGTGATCCGCCTGTCCTGGATCCGCCTGTCCTGGATCCCCTGATGGGTTACACCAGGTCGAGGGATGTAACAGGGATGTTGGTGTCTTTTCAGGCTGATAGTATTGAGTCAAGCATCAAGTCTAGTGGGAGGCTCTGCTGGTCTTGACAATCTTCGGTGGTTGACCGATCAGTCTGGCTTGCTCCCTAATCTCAAGAAATAAAACAGTGTAAATTGCTGACAGGTCGACTAAAGAGCTTGGTTTTCAGCTCTTTCCTAAAGTGTGGCACCTTTTTTTGCTCCTTAAGAATGGGGGTCTGGATTAGTCTAGAACACAGTTGCTATTTAGCGGTTCTTCCTTCTTGCACATCACATACATGGCCCTTTCCTAAGAGAAAGACTTATGCACAAGACGTTAACACACATTAGTACCCGGCACGCGCGGCACACTGGGAATACAACGCATGGATTGGCTCATTTGCGAGCCATACCACACGGTATTCCCGAGTACGCCACAGCGTCCAGCACGTGCCGGGTACTGTGAAACGCTTACCTTGTTACGTCACCATTCCCCTGACGTCCGAGCTCACCGATCTGTGTTCCGAACCTGCTGTCTCCACTGACGTATATATAAGGCAAAACTTTCCTGGAAAGCAGCATTCTGTTTGTTCACTGCCCGCAACCAGAAAGCCTCATAAAACGCCTAAATAAACATGAACATGACGGAAAGCAACATATCCTTCAATCTGACAGGAAATAAAACTGTCGAGGAGTGGCTTATGGAGGACGACGACACCTAAAGCGAAAAAGAACTACGCTTCCCATCTAATTCATTACATCAAATGAATGCAGTGACTGGCAATTCTTCTTCAGTTCGCCATCAAGTAATTTCTCCTCTCGAGCTTCATTTACTTGAATTAAACAGATGTGAACAAAATACACAAAGTGCAACAAAGTGGGCAATATACACTTTTAATGGATGGCTAACACAAAAAGGGTTTTCAACTGCATTTGAAATGGAACCTATTGAAACCATTGCTAAATATCTCCGTGCATTTTATGCTGAAGTGCGCACAATGCAAGGCACTGAATACCAACCGCAAAGTTTGATTTCACTGCCATCTGGTATAAATCGCCACTTAAATAATCCATCTTTCAGCCGTAAAATTAATATTATGCATTCTCCTGAATTTACTGCAGCCAACAATGTCTTTATTGCCAAGATCAAACAAATCCGTCGAGATGCAAAGGATTTTACTCAACACAAAAATCCAATCAGCTACCCTGATCTGTCAAAATTGCGTACCTCTGGAATTTTCGATATTCACCATCCTCAAACTCTACAATTCAAAGTGTGGTTTTATTTCCAAATACATTTTGCACGCCGTGGCCGTGAAGGACTGCTTTTACTTCCAAAGAATGCATTTGAGATTGTTACCGACGATAATGGCAAACAGTATGCTACACTAACCTACAATGAAATTACCAAAAACCATCACAAATTAATCGATCCACAGCATTCCGAACTACGTGGAAGAATGTATGCCATTGGAAGTGACCCTAATTGCCCTGTGAAATCCTTGTTACTGTACATGTCCAAACTTCCTCAAGACGCACCATGTTTTTTTGTACTCCCAAGACGCTTTGCACCAAATGAAAGCAACAAAGAAGAAGTTTGGTATACAAACCGTCCTCTAGGAAAAAATACACTTGGGTCTTTTATGCAGTGTATTAGCCAACAAGTGCACCTAAGTAAGATCTACACCAACCACTGCATTCGTGCTACTACTATTCAACTACTATCAAACGCAGGATTAGACTGCAAAGAAATTATGTCAGTAACTGGCCACAAACATATTTCATCACTTTCATCCGAATGGAAACCACTTGACAAACAACGCAGAGGCTGGTCAGCTGTACTTCATCAACCACAATGCACCACCACAAAACCAAATGCTTTACTACGGATGGATTTAGAAGTTTACTAAATTCAACAAAACTTCTAAATCCATCCGTAGATTTATGTTTATCACCGTCGAATTATGTTTACACGATCAACTAGCACAAAAATGGCGCCCTGTTGATCCGTGTTAAGTTACAGATTCTTAGATAAAAAAGGTGCTCATCTTTTATAATTAGCCTGCAACAATACAGGAACATCTTTTCTTTTGGCAAATGTTTATATGCAATGTGAACTTTTTTAGTTGGAAAAAACAAACTGAAAGAAATGTGCATAGATACTTCAGTTCCTGTCATGTCACTTCCCATTGCGTACGTCATAGTCCCCCCTTTTCTTTTTTTAAGTACTTGAGTCCTGAGTTTAACATTATCTGATATTTTATCAGGAAATTATAAGGTGCAAATGTTTGTGTATTGACGAGAAAGAGTGGCAAGGATAAGTGAAAAGTGAGCAGCATTTGTCTGGGTCGGGTGAATAGTTGTGAGATGTAGTTCACGCATTTCAGATTTCCTCTTGACTTGTGTCCTGCATGAGCCGACATGAACCATTTTATAAATTTCTGTGTGAGCTGCAAAGAAGTTTCGAAACTCGACCAAATTGACTTTGCAACTGGATAGAGAATGCAAAGCATCTGAGTCACAAAGGTAGTCCTTTTTGCATTTGTGATGCCTCCTACTTTAACTGGCACTGAATATGCAACAATCTTCTGTACATTTGGTCCCTTCATTTTGGTTAAATCTGCTTTATTTCTGGCTTTTATTCTTTAAATAAAGATGCTACATTAATTACAATGAAGAGAAATAAAAGTATAAAATGCATTTAAAATGGTGCTTTATTTGTTTTTTAAATAAGTGTGTTTTTTGAAGTTTGGAACATGATATATTAAATAAAGCAGCTATTCGGCTTCATATTCGGCTACGGCCGAATAGTTGACAAACTATTCGGTATTCGGCCGAATACTAAATATGCTATTCGGTACATCCCTAGTGTTAACAAAGCAGTACGTGCGTCTAGTTTTTTTTTTAATCTAGTGCGTACTGCAACAAAACCTTTTCACACAGCAAACCGTTGCTGCGTGAAAGGCTTTCGCTAACAATTAGTGTTCCGGGGCTGCGAATAACAGAAAATCACTTTCCTGAAAGTGCAGTCCTCGGAACACTAATGGCAATAAGCCACTCGGCGGCGGCCCAATACCGCCCGAGGTAATGCCCCCGGGGCCTCGTTAAGGCCCTCACTAAGGGGCCCCGGGGGCATTACCTGGGGCGGTATTGGCCCACCACCTCGTGGCTTATTGCCACAGTAGAATATGACCTTGTGAGAAGCTGCTGGGTGCAGGGCAGTAAAAGGAATTTAGAGGTGAACTAAAACATTCAGGGCCCTGTACGGCTCAGAATTAAGACTCCGTTTTCAAATGATCCATAGTCCGAGTATTTGGCATCTGAACATTTCTGTCCACCAACCCCTACTTCAGGGGCCAGAAATAAATGGATGCTCAGGCATTCTGGGGCCCTAGCCACTGATCGCTGGGGCATCATCAGGAGTTACCATGAACTCATATTTTATTTTGTACACTTATCGTAAGATTTTCATATACACTTCCTGAGATTTCGTCAGGGTGAAAGAATACATGATTTAGCTTTTTGTGATGCCATCAGGGCCAAGTTCATGTGACCTTACTTTCTGTGATATTATCAATGTGTCAAAGGGAAGACAACCTCACATTGACTAAACCTTTGATGGTGTTACATTGACTCAGTGTAGAGCTGACATCAGAACCTTTTGTGTAAAAGTGGCAAAAATTGGGAAAAATGTTCCTCTGCAATCCAGCCCATTGCAGATCAGTTGATGTTGGGCAGGAAGGTTAAACCCTCGCTCGTCACCTGCTAAATACAGTGCAACGCCGCGACTTAGTAAAGCCAAGCCAGAACACTCCAAATCTTTCCTGCTCAAGCACCATTTGTCTAGAGTCGTGTCAAGAAACTACTTGCTAGTACATTGGCACTTTTTCCATATACACGTACTTGGAGTTAGCAGCAAATCCCTTTTAAATCCCAGGCAAAGTGACGTCATGTTTGCAGCAATGGGTCCACTCAGCACATCCTAAGTAAGAAAAAAGCAATGCACATGCTAATTGCAGAGATTTATTGCTGGCTTTCACTGAAGTGAAAAACATTAGCTATGGAATTGTTTTCAAAGTATTGGCCATTTCTTCCATCATATTTGCTGTTAAGGTTGGAAGCATTTTCAATAATGTGTTGAATTCTTCACACAGCCTCTTTCAGGATTTGCGTTGAGTACAGCAAAGATATATATCTGTTTGAAGATGAAGAATTCCTCATGCAGTTTCTCTTCTACAGGTATTGCTTTTTAATTGTACAGCAAAGAACAGAACTCCCTCGCCCTCAGAGCACTTCTCATGCTGGTCCCTCCTGTCAAGATCCTCTGTTCTGCTCGCCCTTTTTATGGACTTCTCAAATGATGCAGAGGAACCATGAGAAATATTCTGGCTTCCTCACATCACCACAATGATGTGATCCTAGGCAACCATCTTATCTCTGAACAATCTGACGCATCATGCCATGGCAGGTATTGCATTAGTACTCTGCGCTCTGGTTTATGCCAACAGCCAAGCCTTTACCTTCAACTCGTATGCACTAGGCTACAAAGAGTCAAATGTGTGACAGCCATACTCGTTCTGAGACTTAGCCCATCCGAATACATCACACCGCTCTCCAAATACGCCACTGGCTCCCGAACAAATGAAGGATTGATTTAAAAACTGTGCATTGCTGATGCCCCTTCCATGGCAGGAACCCATGGCTAATCTCAAGGCAATCCTTCTCATAGCAACCATCAAGATACATCCAATCCAGCAATGATGCCCCAGTAATTTCCCCAAGCTTTAACCAGCATTGTAAAGGAAGATGTTCCTCTTTTCTCTCAACCAAACTCTGCGAAACTTTACCAAAACATCTTTGCAGAGTAGAAGATCAACTGTCCTTCAGAAAACTGCGAAAAGCCTGGCTGTCAACTAAAACCAGCAGGAGACCAGCACAAAATATCAACCATACAGGGCAACTCACAGTCATTTTCACACAAGGGAGTCTCCTGCCCAAAGTCATATGAGCATACCACGAATGCCATCTCGCCAGCAAAGAATTTTTGGAGAACAAACTCATTCAGTTTGGGCTCCACACTACTTCCCTAATGGAATTGATGCCTAACACATTGATCGGCCATTACTACATGCATTCCTCTGATCGTCAACAGGCTCAACTCTAATATGTGCTACCACCTTGTGCTCCACACACACACACACACACACACAAATACCCTGAACATGGTAACCTCAAGACTGTCAATTGCCAGATTGTCATTAATGAAGCTAAGACAAAAGTCAACTCTTTAGTTATATCAGACATCAGGTGCAAGTGGATCCAGGTCATGTGGCCTAAGCCCTGTCCAGCTGTCAATTACTTCTAAACTGTTGGTCCCTTCCTGTTTTGCTGCCCTTTTCCCTACTTAAGCATCCCTCCAGCCTCTTTTTCTTTGCACTTGAGGAGCAGGTGCAAGTAGATCTATGTTGCATGGCCTAAGCCCTGCCCACCCATCAATCACTGCTAACATGTTGGTGCCTTCTTGTTTTTCCACCCTTTTTCCCTACTTAAGCATCCCTCCAGCCTCTTTTCCTTTGCAATCGGGGAGCAGGTGCAAGTAGATCTAGGTTACCTGGCCTAGACCTCGCCCTACTGTCAAACACTGCTAAACATTTGGTGCCGTCTTGTTTTGTCACCCTTTTTCCCTACTTAATCAGCCCTCCAGTCTCTTTTCCTTTGCAGTTTGTGTGCAGGTGCAAGTGGATCTAGGTCACGTGGCCTAAGCCCCACCCACCTTCTTATCTCTGCCTCTTCCTTTCTGCTCTTAACTCTCAGATCAAGGGTGTCTCCCGCCCAGGCGTCCAAAGTGAAAGGTAGATAAAGAAAAGGGCAAGTACTGTCTGGACCTGTTCGGACCGGGATGACCCAGTGCCCGAAACCCTGCTCAGACAACAGGTAAGCATGCGCCGACATGTGTTTTCTCCCTCTATCCCCACCGGCCATCCACACCATCACCAGGTACCACCAACATCAACATCGCCACCCTTCTAAGGCATGGACTCCGCAAAGCAGCAACCTCACCCACATCAGGCTCAAGCCCATCAGCACCCCTCTCCATCCTCCACAGGGAAGTTGATGCTCAGCAACGTCTGCTCAGCTATCACGCATGCATCAGACATCACAGACCTCATCACTACTGTGAAAAACCCAAAGAAGCCCAAAGGTGTCTCACCCACTATTTCCCAGAGATCTGTCGTCCAGGTGGCCAGGATACAGCCATCGCTATTGGGTCCAGTTCTTGCGGGTGAAACAGTGGGGGAGAATCCCCTGGGTGAGGGGCCTTCGGGGAATGGAATGGGACACTGAGGGTTTATACATGGTATCCACTTCCATGTAACACCTTTTCCCCATCTTACCATGTATGATATTTAGAAGCTCTACCCCCCCTTTTCCCACACAAACACTTTCTCACATTGTAACAGACAATGGAATAATGCCAGAGCTGTTTACCTGACATGTCCCAACACGCAGCCCTTTACCTTCCCCACAGGGATAAAAGGCAGAGCACAGAAGTACACTTCGAGCACGGCAGAATGCATGAGGAGACAGTGACACCAAACCGGCAGTTCAAAAGCAGAAGAAAGGCAGTGAGACCCGGAAGGACGACAAAGGGGGAATTTCCCTTGCCCTTTTCAACTCAGACCTGCGAAGCCTCTGAAAGGGAAATCATAAGACCGGGAGTTGCAGCTGGAATGCTGAACAGGAGATGTCAAGGGTACATGGGGTCCTCCTGCTTTGATAACGCAGGCGAAGAGGCAAGCTGGCTATACTATTACTATCCTTGACTCTAGAGAAAAAAGAAGCCAATGGGTTCAGCACAGCCAGTGAGTCGGAGGAAGCTGATAGCAAACCAAACTGTGTTGAGCCCAAGGTTGCGAGTAGCAACATTGTGAATGCATGGAATTTGTACAAGAGAGAAAGTGTGTGTGTGTATTTGAACTTTAAAGAAAGCCCAGTTGAGGTCCAGGTGCAAAGGGGGCTGGCGCCACATGGGCGCTCATTCGAAAGATTCTTACTGGGACCTGGTTTCAAAACTGCAGGAGTCATAAGGCCCTAGGAAAGGGTGGTGTGAGGCA
The DNA here is from genome assembly GCF_040938575.1 of Ambystoma mexicanum. Taxonomy (NCBI): domain Eukaryota; kingdom Metazoa; phylum Chordata; class Amphibia; order Caudata; family Ambystomatidae; genus Ambystoma; species Ambystoma mexicanum. The sequence goes on along the minus strand of NC_090922.1, from coordinate 582,555,645 downwards.
TCAGAGTGGTCCTAGAAGGGTTACATCAAATTCTGTATACAATCGAAAGTCTCTGACCCGTGGCCAGAGAAAAGCTAGGGGAAGGGAACCCCGCTTTCCAATATGATTATGGACTGTGAAATAAGGCCAAAGTGAACCTGACAGAGGGAGACCCACTTTTGCAAAAAGGATCCGAGCCAGGCGGAGGGAGATCCAAAAGAAAGCTAGGAAAAGGAAACTTACGCTTTCTGATGAAATTGAGTAAAACATGAACTGTGTTAAAAATACATGAACTGTGTGAAAGAAGGCCGTAGTGAACCCCAAGGAGGGAGGCCCATTTTTGCAGGAGGATCCAAGGCCAACAGAGGGAGATTCAAGGGGCGAAAAGCAATCCCCCAAGGTACAGGAGTACCGAAGGAACTTTTGTTTGTTTGTTTATTACTTTGAAACAGCAGGCCTTCTAAGGCAAGAGACATTTTGTAGGAAAGAGACTTAGCCTCTGAAGGTTGTGATATCGATGAACTGGAACTGTAAATCTTGTGCTGATGAGGCCAAGGAGTGTGCTGTGCTTGAGCGTCCCGCCTTGTCCAGTGCTTCAAATGTGTGGAAGCGAGACCCAGCCATACCATCCTGACTTATCATTTGGTGAACACTTATTTCTTTTCTGGTGAATATCATCCCAAGCTCTTTTTGTAATTTAGCAGTAAGGAATTGGCAATAGTTTTTTTTTTAGCATCGGCCCTTTTTATTTGACAAAACACCACTATGACTGCCTTATAATTTGATGGTCGTAGCTTGGTCACATCTTAGATGTAGGTTTAGATTAGGTGTTTATCTCACCCATTATAAAGCTCAACAAACACCCTTGAACTGTGATCACTTGTGTCTGTCTTTACTGTTGCCACCAGGAGTTCCTTACACTACACACAACCTTGATGCCATCTTCATCACTGAGACCTGGCTGACACCCACCTTCACCCACATCCTGGATGTGCTTGTCCCCGATGGCTACAGCATCCAACACAGGGACTGGCCGAGCAAGACAGTCTTAGGCCTCTCAGTCATTTTCAAGACCTTGTGGGCCTGCACCAGACTTGACGTTGACAACATTGGCTCCTTCGAAGTCCTCTCCTGCCACTTCCTGCTCTCCCTGATGGACACAGTAATCTTCCATCACATCTACAGACCACCCAAGCCCAACACTGCCTTCATCAGAGACTTCACTGAACTGGTCACCACCATGTCCCTCACGCATTCCAACAACATCTTCCCAGGTGACTTCAACCTCCCAGGCAACAAGGCCACCAAACCAATGAAGGAAGCTCTCCTTTACCTTCTCGACACCCTCAGCCTGAAACAGCTCACAAAAGACCCAACGCATGGGAAAGGTAACATCCTCGACCTAATCATCACTGCACTGCCTTCCCTCCACTACAGCTCTCCTCTCTGGCTTGACTAGTCTGACCACCTAGCCATGCCTTTCAACATTATGCACACCACCTCAGTCAGGCACTCCCAGAGAAAACCCATCAGACAAACCTTCAGTCCTTCAAGAACTTCTCGGTGGATGCCCTCACGCAAGACCTTGCCAACCTCCACCTCGCATGGACCGAGCACCTCAAACCAAACTCCGACTCTCTACTGGAGACACTCAACATCGGCTTTCATCGACTGACACATACCTCTGAAACCTGGCACCGCTCAAGGACTGCATCCGACCTAGGATTCCTCAAGCAACTCTGAGAAACCCATCGACAAATAATCAACATAGCCAAGACCTCCTACTATCAGAACACCATAACAGAAGCCCACAATAAAAGCAGAACCCTCTTCAAAGAGGTCAAGCACTGTGTCAACCCATTACCCGAACCTGTCCTACCACACCCCATTGAAAAATCCACCATCATCACCTTCATCAACAAAATCAGCAAGATTCGGCAGCACATAGACACCAGCTTTGCATCCACAGACCCACCTCATGTCCCTTCTCGCAAAATCTCCACACCCTGGACAACATTCAAGACACTCTCTACAGAGGATCTGGTAGAAATCCTGGCAGCCCTCAAACCCATATCATATACTAACATCCTCCCAGCATCCATCCTCAAGACCCTCCCCCATAAGCTTTCCTTCCTTACCTGAAGATCATGAACAGCTCCCTAATTCAAGGCACCTTCCCATCGACCCTAAAGGCAGGACAAATCCCCCCTTTACTAGAGAACTCCACTCTGGATCCCAATAACCTAGGTTAGTATTTCCCAATCACCCATTTTCCGTTCCTAGGTATCATCGAGGATGCGGTAGCCATGCAACTGCAGCAACACATCAACACCAACAATCTCCACCAAGCATATCAATCTGGGTTCAGACCCAGATGCAACAAGGAGACATCAACTATAAAGGTGGTCGACAACGCCCTCCACATCCTTGATGGTGGCCACCCATGCCTCCTGGTTCTACTCGACCTCTTTGCCGCTTTCGACACAGCAGACCATGAGGCGCTCATGAACAACCTACATAGGTGCCTGGGGATCAGTGACCTTGTCCTACACTGGTTCAAGTCCGACCTCACCAACCGCCAGCAGTTTGTTCAGATGGACTCCTTTAGATCACCAATGCTATCTGTCACTGTCGAGTCCCACAGGGTTCCATCCTCTTACCAGTGATTTTCGATTTAAACATGGACCCACTGGGATCCTCCTAGCCACACAGAACATCCACATCCACCAATACAATGACAACACATAGCTATACCTCAAGATTGACTCCATCAAAGACATTCACAGGCTAAAACCTGCCTCTCGCTGATCCAATCTTGAATGTCCAGTGCATACTTGAAGCTCAACCCCTCCAAAACCAAATTCTTACTCCTCACCAACACCGAACATCCAGACATACAGAACTGGTTATCAACAATGACCCCTGAGGGCTTCACACTGAAGTTCACCTCCTGTTCCAAGTCCCTCAGGTTCCACTTCAACAAATACCTCTCCTTCAAGAAACACATAGCTAAGAAAACTCAGACAGCTTGGTATAAGTTCTTGCTCCTGTGGAAAGTCAAGCTCTTCCTGCCGCGGACAATTTTAGACCCACTGTTCAAGCACTGGTCCTATCCCACCTGGATTGAGGCAATGCCCTCCTTGAAGGCCTCCCGTCGTCCTCCCTTGTGCCCCTGAGAAGTGTCCTACATGCGGCCGCACACCTCATCAGTGGTCTATACAGAAACAACCACATCACCCCAGCCCTCAACGACCTTCAAAAGCTCTCACTGCACACGAGAATCACCTTGAAGTCTTGCTGCATCATAGAGATTTGAGAGAGGCATAAAGCTTTATACTTCGCTTTATGATTGCCAACAGGGACTCTACAGTAACCACACTTACCAGCAAGTGGATTGAGCAAGTTTGTACACAACGAGCTAACCTGTATACAACCAGCGGGGAGTGCTGACCTACAAACAGGCAGTTCCACCCTAGACTGAATATATCTGAGTAAAAAGAATATCTTTGCCATCCCCTAAATATACGTACTACATATTTTTCAGGACATCGTCCTCACAATTCTTCCGGAAGATGGAACCCGTATGTGACCCACTAGAGACCCAGACAGTTGTATTACTGCTATAGCTCATGGGTAAGCATATTGTTTGCTTTTTTTAATAAGTAACAAGACAGACTGAACTCTGTGTGGCGACAGAGGGACCCAGCGCTCTGTTATGGCGCCAGCTCCCCCTGGGCCACACGCTACATTATACTTGTTTGACACTGACATGTATATATCTTGCAGTGACCACTTAATCATCCTGATTAGAAATATCCGTACTACACTCCGAGTCCAGCACAAAGGTTAATGCTATTCAGCACCCATACGTGATTGAGCACATGATTAGTAGTATATCATTTCAGAAGACTGATTTAGCTTTTTTCTATAATTAATTGCAGGAGAACTACAAAGAAAAGTCACCCAATATTTAAACCTGAAGAAGGGCGCAACATGTCCGAAACGCGTAGTTAGATGAGAGGACTACTGTTATGCTAATATTGAATAACTTTTGTCAACTCAAATATTGGGACTCATTTGTGAATTTTATCTCAAATGTGTATTACCATTGAAAGTGACAAGAACATATAATTGTGTCCCTATCTTTGAAAGTAATTATTTGTGTGCAAAGATTTGATTTAATGTTCAATCAATTGAATTGGTGTATGATGTTGAACAATACACAGATATGATTTACATAAATAGAAAAACTGAAAGTTTGCATTTTTTTTAATCATTGAAAATTTTGATATTCAAATGAATTAGTGCAATTTATTTGCTAATTGCTGTGCCCCAGTTTATTCACCGTGATTGTGCAGTGAATCTTTCCAGGTCTCATAATTTTCAGTAAAGGTAGCACTTTACTTTCTGGGAGCACCTTAAGTGGCTATTTAAGTATTACCAAAACATTGTCGACAGAGTTATTGGGAAAAACTTATGAATGAATAAGTGGTGTGCATCTCTACTCTCAATTCATATCTGACTCTCCCCCTTTCCCACTGACAGCCCACCCCATTTTACAGGTTTCCTGTGCAGTGAATCCGCCAAAATGGCAGAAGGGCATTGTACAAGATGAATTCATTGCTATTGAAACGCTCAAAGGAACTTGATAATTCAGTTCCTCATTTATTTGAGGGTTCACTTGTACCAATGTAGTTTACCTAGCACCGTGTCTGGTATTCGGGGCAGTCCAGGTGATATTTCCCTACCACCACATTGAGCTGTACCAGGAACAGTCTGGGTGCTGTTTACCTTGCCTCACCAACAGGACTGTTTCTGGAAGAGTCCAAATACTGTTTACTGAGCACCCTAGGACTGGTATTATAGACAGTCCCGATGCTTCATACATATCACCACCGACTTTTTGTGTTGTTTAAGCGTAACAGAAAAAACTGCAGCCGAAAAAAAGACTGTAGTGATTTTGGCCCAAAAATACAGTTTGGCTGTTAAGGTAAAACAACCCAAATAAAAATCATTACCCAATGAGGCCCCCCCACCCCCTTACTTACCTTGCGGTAGCACACTTTGCTGTATGCCGCTGACTTGTTGTGTCCCCGATGCCTGTTCCCATTCACTTCAGTGATCGGGAACCGGCACTGCAGGGTCCTTTTCTTTCTTTATTTTTTTGCTTTATTCAAACGGCTGCGGGGGACACCCCTGTTACTGCCATGGACATTACAGTTAACAAGGGTGCAGCATTCTGTCCTGGATAACAGAAATGGAGGTCTTGCTAAGTAAACAGCATCTAGAATGACACGGATATCAACCCTGGTGGTGGTGATCGATTTATCCGAAACAACCGAAAATAAATGAATGATTGTGGATTTGGTGAGAAATGTTCAGCCATGCAAACTTTTCGCATGGCTGAAATTCGACCAAATCTCCCATTCAGTCATTTATTTTCAGTCGTTGTGGATAAACCAATCACCACCACCAGGGTTGATATCTGTGTCATTCTAGATGCTGTTTACTTAGCACAACCTCCATTTCTGGTATCTAGGACAGAATGCTGTTTACCTAAGGAAGTCAAGGGTAAACCTGGAGGACCATAAAGGGCCTGCGCTCACAAGGAGGAGGAAGAACATGTACATTCAAAAGGTATACATGGTACTAAAGAGGCATGGGTAAAGCTGGGGACGAAGTAAGGCCTGAGTGTCGAGAGATAGGAGGACATTTGCACACAGGATGGGCCAATAATAGGCAGGCAAGGTCGAAGCAGGAGAGTTAAAGTGCCACATGTAGAAAAAAGGCAGAAAGTTATGAGGCAATCTAAAGGAGTCCACATGGCCAAAATATGTAATTTCATACCTTTTTGGACTAGCTTAACAACTGCATAAACACAATTTTGGCGCATCCTATAAATCATATCAAGTTGCATACATATCTATATTTTTGCGTGCAAATCGGTCCACCCCACCGTGCAACCTTCCTGCCCTTTTTCATTTCAAATAGATGTTGATGGCTGAAGTAGATCCTTCCTGGCTCCTATTAAAAATTCTCGACAAAGCAGCCTACCTGCAAGTCCAGAAATTCCTTCAGGAAAATAATCTGTTTGGTCTCAGGCAATCGGGATTCTGTCCAGGACACAGAACCTGAAAAGGCACTCTTAGACTTAAAGAATCAATTGGACAACTTCAGGGATGCTGGCAAACCCGCTCTCCTCTTGCTCCGTGATTTATCCACGGCATTTGACCTGGTGGATCATAATACCCTTTGCCACCATCTCTCAGCCACTGCTAACTTCTCCCCTAATGCTATGGCTTGGATCACGTTGTTCCTTTAAGGAAGAGCTATGAAAGTCTTCTCTGACTCAGAATGTGCCTTTCCAAGTAACAAATAATGCAGAGTCCCACAGGGCTCTTGCATATCTCCCACCCTCTACAACCTGTTTACAAGGCCACTGTTCCTTATTCTGGACAGATTGGGCATCAGATATACCAACTATGCTGATGATACACAGATCATCATCCCCCTGACTGGTGACTACGAGGCTGACACAGCAACCCTCAAGTCCATATACTCCACCATCCAAAACTCGATGGCAGAAAACTTGTTATGCCTGAACGGGGAAAAAAACAAACTTCTTCTTGTGGGTTCACCTGCCACCATTATGAAATTTGACAAACAATATACCTCGTTCATAATTGACCACACTCCAATCCCGGTTTCGCATGTTGTTAAGATCTTGGGAGTCCATCTCGAATCGGACCTTTCCATGAATCGACAAGTCAATACCATTGCATCAACATCAGCCTACCACTCCAAACTGATCAATGCAGCCAGGCCCTTCCTGACGGTACAGAACTGTCTCACAATTGCAAGAGCAAAAGTCGGGTCTCGGTTGGACTACTGTACTACTGTAATGCCCTCTTTAGTGGGACATCAGTAAAAAACATCTCCAAACTCCAGACTGTCCAGAATAATGCCCTAAGGTCTGCCAGAGGCATCTCGAGGAGGGAGCACATCTCTGAAATGAGAAGGCAAGTCCATTGGCTCCCCGTTAAAGAAAGGATAGTCTTCAAAACTCTTGCATTAACGCATAAATGCGTTCATATTCTGGCACCCTACACCTATCCCAAAGAGTTGTCAAGCCCACGCCAGATAGACCCACCAGATCTGCCTACACCAACAGGATCTCTATTCCTAAAACACAGAGGTTGGGGGCAGGCGGGTCCAGATTCCCTGTCCTGGCAGCAATGGAACACTCTGCCCCACCACTTGAGAAGTATTGAATCACATTTAGCCTTCAGGAAAGCACTGAAAACCAGGCTGTTCATCTAAATAGCCTTCGGCACCACTACCTTACGTATATCCACCCTTTACTGTGAGTGACAAGTTCAATGTAACCTTGACCAAAGTAACCTGTATCAATAGAACGTAATGTGTTGACTGTATCAAAGTAACAGGAATGTAACTACCTTATCAGTGGGCACGTTCACCTTAACCTTGATAATGTAACTACCTTGTCTGTGAGCACGCTTACTATAACCATGAGTAAAAGTAACCTATTTCAACCAAGACGATTTCATGCAACAACGCCTCAATGCCCTTGGGCTGCTAGTGCGCTTTACAAATCTAAATAAATAAATAAATGTGAACCATTGCATGACCTCTGGTTGATGTATTTCCAATCATGATATACTTAAAGAGAAGCCAAGTGCACCTTTCCACTCACTCCACATTGCTCATGCACAAGTTGTTAGCTTAGTTTACTTTACTTTTACTTTATTCAATTTGTAACACGCTGCCTTGGACCCGTAGGCATGAGGGTGCGAAGGACAAGACACACAAACAAAAACCATTAAGAATAGAAGATGACTAGAGAGGCGGTAGAGATACAGGAAGAGCCTGACGGTGTGGAGCCGACCACATCCGAGGGGTGTAAGAGTAGTTTATTTAATAGAAAAAGTGTGTCTTAAGATGCTTCTTGAATGAAGAGACCAACAGTTGCTGATGAAGCATAAGAGGAAGGAGATTCCCGAGAATCGGGGCTACCATGTAAAATGCCCCCTTATCCACTTTCTTGAGTTTACATCATGGAACAGATAGCACATTCTGATTGCTGGATCTGAGAAGACTGGGATTGATTTCGTTGAGATTTGATCAAGAAGGTATTTGGGCATTAAGCCCAGGCTGCATTTGAAGACGATTGTAAGGATTCTAAATCTGACCCGGGCTTCAATCGGTAGCCAATGTAAGGATTGTCGGGCGTCAGAGATGTGGACACGCCGTGCCAGGCCGGCGACGACACAAACTGCACCATTTTGGACAACTTGGAGTCTATTCAAATCGGTTTTGCCTAGTCCAGACAAAAGGCTGACGCAGTGGTCAATCTTCGTGCCAACTATAGCTCTAGCTATAGTCTCGGCATTAGCTTGTGAAATAAAAGGTCTCTAATGAGACAATAATTTTACATAATATGTCGTGGCGGAAATGACACTGCTAACATTCGCTCTCATGTTGAGAGACTGGTCCATAATCAGGCCATATATTTTTATTTTAGGAAGGGCGGGGATGTCAACCATTCCTAACCTGAATGATTTAACCAGGGGATCCAATTTAGCGAGGTAGTTTGAATTGGCCACGATCATAAGCTCAGTTTTACCTTTATTTAGAGCAAGATTATTGGACATCATCCAATTCTCAATAATAGAAAATATTCTGTTGAGTTCTAATTCATCCTGTGAGTGAACACTCAAGAGTTTTACCAAAACCTGGGTATCATCGGCATAGTTGGAAAATGAAATTCCTTCTTCCTCAAGCATGTTAAAGAAAGGGGCTGTGTAAATATTGTAAAGGCATGGGGAGGTACTGGCGCCCTGGGGAACGCCATAGGGAACCGGGATAGGGTCCGCCTCATGCTGTCTGATACAGGCTCTAGTTTGTCTGTTGGCCAGGAAGGAATTAATCCAGGATGTAGCGAGGGGGGCGAAATTGGCCACCTCGTCCATTCTTGCTACCAAAATGGAGTGATCACCCAAATCAAATGCCGCAGAAAGATCCAAGGACACGAGTAAGGTTGCAAGGCCTTTGTCCATGTTAGTTAATAGTCGTGACTTCAGATCTAGAAGGGAGGTCTCAGTACGGTATCCCTGTCTAAAACCTGACTGGTAAGTATTTAGGATGTTATACAGGTTCAAGTGAGAGGCTATCTGTGAATAGGCCACACGATCAAGTATTTTCAATTGAAATTGGGTGTTAGTGATGGGGCAGTAATTAAGAGGATTCTCCGGGGGCAAGTCCAGGTTTCTTGAGAATGGGAGTGATCCAGGCAGTTTTAAGATTATCTGGAATACAGCCCTCCTGTAAGGAGGCGTTAACAAAGGTGCAAATGGATTTTAACAGCAGAGGCGGGCAAGATTTTATGATTATAGAAGAGCAAGGATCGCCTTTACATTTAGTAGGCTTGAGTTGTTCAATAATGTATTTTAGATCAACTTCTGAGATTGTGTGAAAGTTAAATTCAGGGATTGATGTATTTCTGGTAAATGGTTTAACGTTTGCTGATTCCGGGTTGGCAGCTTGTTTTTGGATAATGTCGGCTCTAATGCCGGGAAGCTTATTGTTCATGACATTCTGAATTAGCAAAGCACATGGTGGCATATGGGGGTGTCTTGACTCTTGTTTACACTTCCACTGGCTTCATGTGTATGCCGTTTGATTAGTAGTTTGGACATCAACCTCTGAATAAGGAGCAGTTTGTGAGACCTGGGTTTTCATAACTCCAATGCTTTTTTGAATTGGCCTTGTTTTGTTTTAATTGTATTTTATCTTGTTGCTTTTGTTTATCCGTTGACAAATGAAACAAAAACGTGGCTTAGGCAATATGGGCTTGAAACTTATGTACACTTGGTGCAGGAGGACTTTTTAGTTCCCTTTGCGCACACAGCTTCAGAGGCTTGCCTGGCGTGTAGCGTATGAGGAGGAGGTATCTCTTCTCATCAATGCTGGAGGTGCAACATTCTCTTATGGTGTGATGGAGGGTAAGGCTGGTGTCCCTTGTTTTTTCAGGGGCTGGACAGACACAGATCTGAAGTCCCGTGACATCCAACACAACTGTTTTATTTTCCATTTCACAGTCACTTTATGTCTAAGCTGTGTTATGTGTACCTTTTTCATACATCTACTGATCTATGAGAATTTTAGTTTATTGATTTATATGTTGTTGCTTTTGTTACAAAAAGGTAATAGGAGTCAAAGCTTAATCTATAAACTGAACCGTTTCTCTTTTTCATCTCCCCATTTCAATTTTGGGTTTTGGGTTTGGGTTGCTGTCAGCTGAGGATGCCAGCTGATATAGAGATGTTAACCTCCTGCAGAGTGCTGGTACCTCTTTTGGACTCTTGCACAGTGTTTGCACCTTTTCACAAGGCTGATTTCTTTTTACCTGGCAATAAAAATGTCAATAAGCCCTGACCAAGGTGCCAAACCTTGATGGCTGTAATTAAGATGATACTCAATTAAACAATTAAGCTGCAGACTCTTATGGACCTTGTGTGGGACCCTGTTCTGAAGAATTGTTATAGCTATTCTTTGTGCTTTGCAACTTGTGAGCTACTTCACCAGCTGCACCTGTGGTACCTACTATCCCTGCAACACCTAAACACATCAGTCCACAGATGAGTGGCAAGATGGTGGGGGGCGTTTTGCTACTGGGTATTCCATTGTCAATAGCTTGTTACTCCAAGGATTGTCCTCATACTGTCTGCAATCTACTTCTGCACTAGTGGGAACGTGCACCCACAGAAAAAGGTAAGTAGGCATCAGGATGGGCAAGTGTTGTGCAGTACTGTATACAGTATCAGTTGGGGTGCAACTCAGTGGTGTGTTGTACTCATAGCCTTTTTCAATTGTGTGCCATTTTCTATGGATTTAAAAATAATGTAGGTGATGGGGTGCCCATACATGGCAACCATTTGTATTTGTGAGGGTTTGCTCCTGTTTTTTAGACCAAATATTCCCTTTTCCGTATGCATCACTTTAGGCGACTGTACAAGATAATACATGAGCTGCTGGAATAAGACAATGAAAGGATTGAGTGGCAGCAAAAGGTGATCCTTTTGCAAGATCATTAGATGTAGATCCACATAGGTGTAATCTAGCATGCGCACCGGCAGTGGCCTGGAATTGGGGGAGTGCATGGTCAGTTCTATTTGGTTGGACACCTGGATAGTGGTAATTCCTTTTATCATAACCGTGTCATATTTTGATCCCTTGGACTTCCTGTCCCCATGTGCTTTAACATTTTCCGGGTAACCTCCCAAATATAATTTCTTTTACTATAATTATGCCTTATTCTGACCTCTCGGGATGCTCTTCCTTCTCTGTGAATTATGTTTAGTTGGCACAGTGTTCAGTTCTTTTACAAGAACCATGTATTATTCTGACTTACTGGACTTCCCTCCCCCCTTTGTGCCTTATGTTTGGGTGGTAACCAGAACAGTGTTGATCCCTTTTATTATAACAATGCCCCTTTCTCCGCTCTACAAGCGACGCCTTATGAAATACGAGGTCAATAAGGAAAGACAGATTGCCCACATCAAGATCTGGAAAGAGATGGGGGAGAATTTGAGTACATTCTGTTCATGGACGAAGCTCCATGGCTTTCAGGATGAAAGGACTCCTTCAAGCAAGCCCACCCTACAACATCTCTTCAAAGTCTACATGTCATGGAGGGCCCAGGTCCCCTGATTTATTAAATGAGTATAATTTAAAGAGAACATAATTATGCAAGGGCTGTTGTCATACGCAAGGGGGCATTACCTAAAAGACACATGAAAATTAGGCCTCATACAGGAAAATGACCTAAACACACCTCTGTAGAAGCCTATAGAGGGGAAGAAAGGCTCACTTGGGTTGGAACTCCCCCGGTGTCTTGTGACCTGAATTCTGTAGAGTTGATCTGGGGACAATTTAACAGGTACCTTAACCTTGTGCACAAGTCAACCAACATGGCAGAACTCTAACAGTCTATTTTAAAGTTTTGGTGGCAGATCCTGGCCTCAGATAGCTGTACAAAGAAGATAAGCCACATTAAGAAGGTGCCCCCCCGTGGTCATGGAGCATAATGGGGGTGCAACCAGTAGGTGAATTGACTGAACCCACTTGCCCCCGAATGCTTGTACGATTATGTTGTTTTATACTTTTTCCATTCAACCAATAAATAGAATTAACAAGTATATATGCTTTGTTGGCAAATGTGTTATTGTTGGGTCAGAAACACAAGTGCAGTACAGTAAGAGTAAGGTAAAGTGTTTGCAGGAGTTGAGCCTTGAGCCAAGAGTTCCATACTTGCTTACTGTAGGGTCAAACTGAAAAAGGGAAAAAGGGGAGGGAACAATCAGAGTTGGTAGAGAGGGAAGGTTGATTGCTGGCAGTGACCCTCCCCCTCGTCTGGAGCATTAATGGGGAAGCTTGTGAGGGTTTGTTTTGTATTTGTATTTTATTGAATGTAGAGTGGCATTTAAAACAGAAATGATATACAAAAGAAGCAAAATAGGAGACAGAAGAAAACCCTGGGTAGGGAGCCTTTAATAAAGGATCAGATATCTGAGTTTGAGTCACCAGTTTGTGAGGGGGTAGAGAGGTGGGACATAAATCTCGTACTAGAGAAGGGAACCGACATAAAGTGCAACATACACTATGAGCCTAGAGTCATGGCTGTTGGCAATAGCATATTTAGATATTTGTTACTGGCAACCAGGAGTGGGGTCAATAGGAGGAGGCTAGGCAGAGGTTCCGTTATAGGAGTCAAGGTCAAAGGTGGAGCTTGAATCTGGTTTTGAATTTCTCAATTCAACGGTTGGCTTTGATTCCCGGTGTGAGGATATTCAAGTGGAGAAGGTCAAGTAGGGAAAAGGAGTGGAACTGTTAGGGGGCAGATAGGGTTGTGATGAACAGAGACATTAAGGAGAGAGGAGGAATTTAGGGTATGTGAGGAAGAGCACAGGGAGGCATAGTAAGCAAAGTGGGGCGCAAGGCCATGAATGGCTTTGTATGCTAGAAGTACTCATTTAAAGAGAGAGTGGATGGCTTTGAGAACCATCCAGCATAGTGCCTGTCTGTAGAGGTGGAGGAGGGTTAAGGTAAGTTGTAGTGGGTACAAAAGACAATGTTTAGGACTTTGTTGAGGGGAGAGAAAGAATAGGGGGGGCGAGGAGTAAGCTCAAACAGAAGTCGAATTTGTTGAGCACAAGAGTAGTGATTTGCATTTTGGCTGAGTGTCTATTGAGGTTGGGACTGATTTTCTTTATATTGAGTAATTTGAATCTAGCAGCTGTGGCTGCAGTCATGATGAAAATGTGGAGTTTGAGGCCTCTAGCAAAGATGCCTCAAGTATGCGACAGAGATCAGATGTCTGGGGAGGTGGAAAATAGGAGATGGGATAGAGGGTTTAGCATTGGAAGCAGGTAGAAATAAGATTTCCATTTGGAAAATGTATAGCCTCAGGCAGCATACAGTCATCCAGTGAGGGTGTGAGGCACTTGGTGAGTCTTAAGGAGAAAAGTGGTGAACTAGGGAAAGGAGAAGATGATCTGGGTGTCATTGACAAAGAGATGGTAATGCAAGCCAAAGGAGAAGATGCGTTTTCCCAGCATCGTGGAGTAAAACATGAAGAGCAGTGTGTGTAGGACAGATCCATGGGAGAACTCTTTGGGAGACATCCATGGGAATGGGAGTGCGGGTGGAGGTGTTAGAGTTCCATGAGATGGAAAGGAATGATCAGAAAGATACAATGGAAACCAGTTAAGTGTCGTAAACGTCCAGATTCAACCCTGCCAAGGGCGGGGGTGACGCACATACCAGTTGCTCAAGTAACGTGGTGACGTCAAGGATGAAATGGTGGGTGGCACCGGGCGTGAGGATGCCATTGAACGCTGCGCTGTTTGCGTAAGGTGACACAGAAGCAGGCTCAGCGTGAGAAGTCTCATAGTGGAACACAATGAGGGGTGGGTGCTTTCGGGGCAGTGTGGGGTAGTTGTATAAAGCAGGCACAAGGTTGGGGTGTAAGATGTAAAGGGGTCTTATAGTATGGGGGGTTTCTTTGAGCAATATGTGAATAGTAGAGAAGCCATTTTGGTTCTAGGCCCACATTAAGAAAGCATTTCTCGCAGACTGCTCATGAGAAAAGAGCTGCATACCCTTGTGTGACAAGCAGAATGTAGTTTTTGAACATTCAGCAGAAATAGTGTGCTGAAATGTTACATGTCTGAAGGTTCCCAGGAGAACGGAGCCGCAGCAAAGTTTTTCTAAAAGATACTTTCAAGGCCAAAGAGCTAGGCACCTGGGTGCATAGGGAGAATTGTGTAGAGGAGGAGCCAAGTACCCCTACTCCAACTGCCCCGCCCATATTACCTGTTTGTTAGAAACCAGAGTATGAGACATACACGGAGCAGTTGAACAGACAGAGAGCAGAGTATGGACTCTGTGCAGTACCAGTGAAAGTACCAATACCTAAGAAGATCTGGGAGGCAAGGTACCCATTGAGAAAACCATACATGCATACAAGAAAATATGATGGCCATTTGAATGGGATTCCTGAAGAAGCAGAGCAGCTAAATGGCAAAGATGAGTGGTGACATCACACAGAATCGAGCTGATGTCTGAAGAAGAGATGCAGAGACCAGAGAATTCAGATATTCTATAAGGCATCAAGAAAGTATCAAGGATAAGTGACATCTTGGGATCAAGGTGAAAAAGCTTATGCCATAGAACCAGATGAAGATATTAAAGCTAGTTTATACGGGAAAGATGCAAAAGAAATGCAAGCAGACAAAGTAATATTGAGGCTAGCTTTATAGTAAATAGATTGTGGCAAGCGGCAAGCGCCAATATATATATATATATATATATATACATATATATATATATTAGGGGTGTACCAAACTTCGGCTTCGAGTAAGTATTCGGCCGAAATTCGGCTAAAAAGTAATTATTCGGTTTCGGCCGAATGTATACTTGAAGCCTTACTCGAAGCCGAAGTTAACACACCATAAATTCCTGCACTGAAAAGACATGCTCCCATATAAAAGCAACGTGTTTGCCTTGGATGCAGAGCTTAAACACAGCAGTTGCTGCACAAACCATATGAGCCACTAGATGGCAGTCGAGTTGCACACAAAAGAATGTGCATTGCGTGAAAAACCGAGCTGCCAGGACTATGAGCATGAACGGTGTTTATATCGCGTCCCTCCTGTTGCCAATCCAGTCACTTTTAAAATATGGATTTTATGCACAACTCGCTTAGAAGCGCCTAGGAGCAAGGCCCCATTGATTTCTCCAAGGCACCTCCTGCGCCTGGGAAATCGGATCGGAGGGCTGACGAACATCTCTCTCACTCTAAACAGGAGTCACATGCAACCAGTTAACATTGCTTTGCTAAGTGGGGCGGGACGGGCATGGTAAAGGAGGGGAGGGGCACTTTGGATTTCAATGGGCTGGGAGGATATCAGAGTCCTCAGGAGGTTGTTGTGCTGGGGGGGGGGGGTGGGTCTCAGTCTCATTGCACTGCATAACACCTCAGGGCTTCAGGCTCCTGATAGGCGCTGTGCTCACAGTGACTATCGCCCCCCTGCAGGTGCGCCCACTAACAGCTAATGCCGGCCCCCGCCTCAACGGCGCTGGGCAGGCAATGATTAATGGCATCTCTTTGTGTGGCTGTACAAAGAAGTGGCCCCTTAAGCTTGTGTTGCTGGCTGCATTGTTAGCCTACTGAACGTTCTTCAGTGAATGCAGACTTGCTCTGCTAACAAGGCTGCAAAGTAAATGTGCACAATGCTGCATCTCTGTGGAGGGGGGTTGACTTGCCATTGTCCTAACAGAATTATGACTAGATGTGAAAAGATATTTCTTCATAGAAGATAATATCTTTGAAAGGGAAAGAATGGCAAGTCACCCTTGTAAAGGTTCAATGAAAAGTCTGTTTGTTGCAAGTACCTTGGAACAATGGGCCTGTGAAAGAAAGTTCTCATTGGGACAATTTATAAGCGCTATGATATGATATGGCATTTATAACGCGCCCATACACAAGTGTTTGTATACACTGTGCATGTCCTTCACTGAAGTCGTGTTAAAACAAGCATTGGCAAATCCAACAGCTTTTATATGTCTAGTTACTCGCACCATTTTGCACCTGCAACCATCAATAGCCAGTTAATAACACTACGACGGTGCAGGGCAAGAGCCTTTCCCATGCCTACACAAAAGCCAAAACGACTATTCGGCTCACTATTCGGCTCCGGCCGGATAGTAAATTTACTATTCGGTATTTGGCCGGATAGTAAATTTACTATTCGGTACACCCCTAATATATATATATATATATATTTTGAGAGACCATGTACAGGGGTGCAGGGAAGGTGGAGGGCACCCCAGGAAGCCGTTTACGTTCAGTGATCTGACCAAAAACACTGAGGCAGGAAACCTTAAGATGTCAGCCAAAAATATGCTTTAATGGTTAAAATGTGCAAGACAGGAAAAAAACAAACCGCTTGCTCACGTTAAGGATGAAGAACACAAAGGGCCTCATTACGACCCTGGCGGTAAGGGGTTTACGCCTGCGTTAGCTGCGCCGACCCCTTACCGCCAATTACGAGGTCCCTTAGCGCCATGGAGGTTTTAACACCCGCTTTTGGCGGGTGTTAAAATCCATGGCGCTAAGGGACCATGGAGTTAATTACGCCACCGTAATTTACGGTGGCGTAATTAACGCCTTCCCCACTCCCATTATGCCCTATGGGGCAAAAATGGGAATGGGGAAGGGTAAATGGGGATTGGGGACTTACCGCCCCGCCAAGGTCGGAATGGGGCGGTAAGTCCGCCAACCACCATGGCGTAAACGTAGTTTACGCCATGGTGGTAAAGTCACGGCCCAGGCGGTAACTTACCGCCTGGGTCGTAATGAGGCCCAAAGGAAGGACTATTTATAATAGCATTATCTTTATGGTCACAGTATAGAGAGTCGTGCACACCACCTTATGATCTACTCCTCGGATACGCCATCTTTGATTGGATTTAACAGCTAAGTTGGATAAAGTGGCTAAACAATACATACTTATAAATCAGGCATAGCAACGTGTTTTCATTGAGTCTATTTGCAGTGTTTAAACCATGTGTAATTAATCTCGTTAAAACATGTTCATTAAATAAACTGTGCCATTAACACATAGCTGTTCTATGAATGGTCGGCATTTAAAAATATTAAAAAGTGACACTCGCTTCAGGTTAGGTATTTGCTAAAATAACCAAAACAATGCAGTATTTAAAAAATCAGTGCATAGTGTGCATGATCCTAAGATTCATGTGTATAAGGGTTGCCTATTCTGATACAAATACTTATCTCTACTAACTGTGCAAAACATGCAATGTACAACAAAATGTTGTTAAAGTGCTATGTGCAATTAGCTGCCACAAAATACAACTTACAGTTGATAAGGTGTAACGTGCAATTAGCAGCCGCGCAATATTATTTCCTATATTGGAATAAATAAAGTGCTTAGTGCATAAGAATTCTGTATTTTGAAAATACATATGAATCACTGATAACTGCATTTGTTATAAATACTAGACATAAATAAAAACGTTTGCCTAAATATCATGAAGCCTTAGTTATAGAGGAGACCACAAATAATATTGCCGACCAGAAAATAATGTCCAACAAGAGATGGAGAGAGACCAAGGGAAGAGTGTGCATGTAAGTGCATGTTTACCTGTGTTCATTAATATCTCAACTAAAGATATGTTGCTCATCCTTTTAAGAAAAAAGAGTGACTAATGATAAAAAGGCAAAAAAGGTAAAAGGAAAGGACTAAAGTGCATTCAATTCTCTATACAGAGGTAAAATATTGAATTAATAGACCTTCCAACCTTTATGCTTGTGAAAGGCATATTTCCTGAGAATGCTGCAAACAAACTGCCATATACAACAAAAGCATTTGTATATACATTGACACTAGGCTAGTAATACAATTAGTAATAGTAATTATATATATATATGCATATGGACGAGTAAAGGATGGATGTTTCAACTACGCATTATAAGCAGTGCTGGACATTGGCAGGAAGGCCTCATTTCAGTGTGTTGCAGTTAAAAAGCAAATTGAATTACAAAATGAATGTCAGCAGAAGGAGTTGGATGAGCCAAAGAAGACAAGGGGCCTCATTACGAGGTAGGAGGTAGCCATGGTGCTACTAGCACCATGGCTACCCCCTTACCGAATTCAGGGACCGGGTTCCCGAAATAGAGATTTACCGGGTCATTCCAACCTTAGAGGACCCGGTAAATCCACATTCCGGGAACCATTCACCATTTCCATTCGAGCCCCCATAGGGCTCAATGGGAATGGGGATGGAGCTAATAACGGTATTTAAATTTGCGGTACCGTTATTAGCTCTGAAGTCCCTTAATGGGCCCCGTCCTTAACACCTGGTCAGACCAGGTGTTGAGGAAGGGACCCGCTAAGGGACCTTAGAATAGGGTGATAAGAGATTACAGGCACCGGTGCCCTTACCGCTGCCAGTAATCCCTTACCACCTACCTCGTAATGAGGTCCAAGGTCTTATCAAACTGGAGTGAACTGACATTGGATGCAATTCGTGTGAAAGAACAGAAACTCCTGTTCAGAAGGCGTGATAAAAACAAAAGACGTCAGAGGACTTTTAGAAAATAGTATTTTAATACACTAAAAGGCTTGATTCCATGGTCTCCAGTAACGTGGACGAATGAAGTTGGAAGAACGAGGTGATCACACCTACGCACGAGGGCAGTGTGTGCCGACACTCCTTAAAATTTCTCAGAGCACAGTACAAACTCAAGGCCAGGCTTCAAAGTCCTAATTGACACTGGACCATTGAAGTGATGATGGATTGATTTGCTAATTGGTGGGAATCTAGTGTTAAGATGAGCTCACCAGCACCTGGATGTTCAGTCTGCAGGATTCTAAACGTAGGTGGAAAAG
Source organism: Ambystoma mexicanum (assembly GCF_040938575.1). Classification (NCBI taxonomy): domain Eukaryota; kingdom Metazoa; phylum Chordata; class Amphibia; order Caudata; family Ambystomatidae; genus Ambystoma; species Ambystoma mexicanum. The sequence continues at coordinate 582,536,671 of NC_090922.1, read as the reverse complement.
TACTGACAGGGGTTAGAAGCCAACCAATTGTAGAGGGCCGCGTAATTAAGGGTCCTATAGTATGTGTAGCCAATGGGACATTGTGTATTTAGTGACGTTCATAGTGGCCATTTTAAGGGGAGGTCTTAGTTGCCCCACCTGATGTTAAGGACCCTATCACTTTCCTTCACTGTTCTATACTGATATGGAACTTATACTCAGATATTGACTTAGAGCCTATCACTTCCCTCAGTAGGTTTTTGTAGTTTGTCACGGAGGATGACGCTGGTAATGATGCAGGTCAACACGCCACTGACGATGTTTTGCTTAATATGAACTCCGTTTTTTGTAAGATTCGTGGAGTAAGAGAATTGAGCGAGTGCTGATGTTTGTTGTACTGCCTGTTTTAGATAATTGACATAAAAACAGACTTAATTTTGCCAAACTACCTGAGTCATTTCGATTATTGATGTATGAATAGAATCTGCATCCCCATCCATCTCAAGGATATTTGCTACTCATAAAAGGGGCTGGGATATCCAGTTCACTTGGTAGCAGAGAGAGGATGGTTTATTAAAAGATTAATCGATATAAGTAAACTTTCGAGTCCCGGAAATATTGCACGACTTTTGCCATTCTCCTGACAAGAGGTGAAGCTCCCCGTAGATAGTGGTTAGTGTAATTATCAAGACCTTGCAAGGCGAGTGTGACGGGTCCCCTAGTTTCCATAGAATCCCATCCCATGTCTGCGAGAAGCTGATCGGACAACAGTTTGAAGAGGCGGTAAAAGAGGATTGCGATTCCGAGAATCAGAAGACGAACATGCGAATGGTGAGTATAAAGTGAGGAGAGTGGCAAATTGATCATGCGTAGTAAATAAAGGGAAGTGATAAGGGAAAAAGAGAGTAATGGAGGGAGGCGGGATAAACATAACGTGAGAATAAGAGTGTTAAAGTATTGAATAGATATTGACTTGAGTGTGGCAGAGCAATAAGAATCGTGAGAGAGGCCACGATAAAGAGGATACGCCCTATACCTAAGTTTTACATAACGTTAGAAGAAATCTTAATCTAGAGTCCTGTAACAGATGACATAGAAAACGGGTCCAATTTAAGACGGTCTAGATCCCAGAGAAGGGCTGTGGAGATAGATATATGTAACCGGTTGAGTATGTCTGTTTGTCCGTTCGCTTTATGTATCTATGTATGATGATGATGATGTCATAATTGAAGAAAATTGATGATAAATAGAGAAGCGAAAAGTTGAAAAAGAAATGTATTGTTTTTATTGCACTTGGTGGTTGTTTTTTTTGCAAGATTAAAGTAAAAACTGTGACCAAAGGGATTGGAGCTTGCGACGGTTGGTGCTCGCTCATATTGTGTTGTTTTCCTGAAACGTATTTTTAAATCTGTGATTAAAGCAGGCAAGCGTTTACAAGTTAAGAGTGAAGGGTTAAGGATGGAGGATATACTCCACTTGTGTACCTCTGCAAGCAATTGCCGAAACATGCACCCAAACCTAGACAGTATAGTGCAGAATGGGTTAAAGGAACCGCAGATAAAATGTTTATGCCGTGGCCACAAGGAGGGTCACTATCGAAGGCAGTCCTGCAGCATATGATGACATATTTGCATGCAGCATATACTGGGAAGAAGCTAGACAAGTGCCTAGCAAGCTTAGATCTCTGGAAAATGTACCAGGAGGAGTGAGATAAGCCGCCTCCTATAGACTGGATACTTAATGTATGCAAAGAGGAGGGTAAAGAGACCTCTGCTCCACCCACCCCGTCTGAAATAAAAAAGGAGAATAAGAAAGATGATGGGTTATACCCATTGAGGGAGCTTAAAGCAACAGCAGGGTATAGCTGAGTCACCTACGCAAAGTAGTGACGAGGGCCCTGAGAAAAATACTGAGAAAGATGTAATCTCTATGGTCCCGATGGACAAGCAGAGACGCGATAAGGAAAGAAGAGATCAAGCAAGTACGTCTCTAGATATAGGAAGAGAAATAAAGAGATGGAAAGGAGAAAGAGATAAAGCTGATGAGATAGCGCTCTTACAGAACCAATGGATGGGTGGTCAGATTTTGCTTAAACTCAATGGTAAAGGCATTGAGGACGTAAGACAAAGAGAAGATCAAGACAAGCAAGATAAAAAAGGTAACGAAAGGGAGGAACGATTGAAAGATGAAGGGTCAAAAAGGAAAGATAGACAAAGATGAGAGCAGTTATATCAAGATGAGCAAGCAAAAAAACAAGAGAGAGCAGAGGAGCAAAGGAAACGTGACAATAAACAAAGAACATTTGATGAGCAGGAAAGACTAGAAAGAAAAAGAATAGAAGTGGAAGAGCAAAAGATAAGAAAAAAAGAATACAGAGATGAAGGGATGAGGAGATACGAAGGGCAAATGAGACAATGGATATGAAGAAAAAAGGGGAGGACAGAGTGAGAGAGAAAGCAAGAAAGAAAAGAGAATTTGACGATGATATGGAACGCAAAAGAAGGCAGAGAGCACGCGATCTTGAGCGCCTGGAAAAGAAAGTAAGAGATCCTAATCCACAAGTAGCATGGGAGGATATAGAGGAATTATTTCCAGAATACGAGTCATTACCAGGCCCGTTTAGAGCAAATCTAGCAGACGAGTTTCACTCTAGGGGCATTGGGGAAGCGATCAACAAAGTATACCATGAAATGAGAACTCAGAAAGGGCTAAGGAGGAAGGGTACAAATTATCGATTTGAGAGCACTTAGTTGTATGTCACAGAGGAAGTTTCATTTAGTACGAAGCATAAGGAGCTGTCTCTAATTCTACATAGTGATGACGAAGAGAGCAGTTGCATGAGTTCGGCACAAGAAATGTCAGACGAAGACAGGGAAACATTCCATGGGGAAGAGAGAGATGACACATGTGGTACTGAGGGATGCCTTTCTATGGATAGGGAAGTAAGATGGTTGGATTAAAACACACCTATACCTAGGGCATCAGAACCATTGACACAGTCAGTCACACATAAATGGCAACTCTGTGGTGAGAGGGGGGAGTCGCCGCCTTATGTAAGCAGATTAAGATAATTGCCAGATAGAAGGCAATGTGGGAATATCGTCCCTGCGGTGCACAGACAAATGATGAGGGATGAGAATGAGTTTGGGGCTTCTCACTTTCCCTTGCTAGAGAAAGGAGGAACGAGACCACAGTATATACCATGGCCTCAACTGGATAGAGATAATCTAAGGTTTACACTGCTGAGTTTAACTTTTGGCGCTGGGAAATGGATACATTTTTTTTTAAAAATACATTTGATTGATTTTTACGAACAAACAAAACATAACCAACACACCCGACATTTCCGGTTACAAGCTTAGCATACATTTACATATTATTTATTACTGTCTTCCCCCCTAGCCCCTCTTTAACTCGAGCTTCCACCTCAGTTCCTCGGATTTCCCTTCTCTTGGGGTTAATCCCCTTCGCCGTTCTCGGTCGTGTCATATTCACTGGATTGGGATTATCCCGACAATGTGTCAACCATTTGTCTCCATGCTATCAGAGGTCCCACTTCAGCATCCTCCCCTCTGCTGGCTGCCTCATACCATGCTACTGTCTCGGCATCTGCCCATTTCAGGAGATTGTTCCACCATAACTCTAATCTGGGTCTGTGAGATGCTTTCCAGCCCATAGCTATTCTCCTTTTTGCCAGATTGTAGGCCAGGTCCTTGAGTTTGCAAACATGTTTCAGGTTGCATGGTCTGGTAAATCCCCCCATCATGCATGCCCATACAGATTCCACATCTAGCTTAATTCCCTTTTCAGATAGTCATAGCTTGACTTCCTCCCACAAGTTTCCAACCTCTGGGCATGCCCAGAACATATGGATCATCCCGGCATTCACCTCCCTACACTTGGGGCATTTTTGTACTTCTGTACTCCCGAATCTGGTGATCTTTTGGGGGGTCAAGTATGTCCTATGGGTGACATATAATTGAATCTGCTGCAGCCTCGCATTCCTAGACACCTTTTTTATGATATCTCTGGGCTCTTTCCCACTGACTGTCTTGCATAGGTTCTCCCGCCTCCTCCTCCCAGTCTCGTCTCAATTGGAGCAACTCCTTAACCACTCTAGACATCACCAGTTCATAGATTCGGGATATTTCGTGCCCTCCCTCCGAGATATCGTACATTGTTTCTATGGCAGAGTCAGGTTGTTCTGCTAATGCTATTTTGGACCACGTTTCCTTCACCCGTTTGATTTTTCTGGTATATATGATATATTACCCCATATGTACCCCAGTTTTGTCCACTATCATTTGGAAGTCCAGTGTCTTCCCCTCTTGCCATATATCTCCTAAGGTCGCTAGGCCTACCGGCTCCCAGTGTTTGCGGATTCCTTTCCTCAGATGCTCAATCACCCCGCATAGCGCCACGAGTGGCGCCTACGGGGAGCATGGGGTCGGGTTTCCCACAGCTCTGCACCCTTTGCGCCATGTCTTCCAGCCCAGTTCCAGCAATCTCGATCGCCAATGCAGGTCTGGTTTGGGTAGCCATATCAGTTATTTCAGGAAATAAGGGTCACATTCACCCCTCACACTCTAGATTCTGCTGTCTCGTCTTCCGACAGCCACCTAGCAACGTATTGTAGCTTCCCTGCCAAGTGGTATATCTCAAAGTTTGGCAGGTTTATGCACCCTCTGTCATACGTATTCTGTAATTTCCATAGGGCTACTCTGTTTCTGGAGTTGTGCCACAGGAAACCTCTACATAAACTTTGCAGTTTAATAAAAAAGTGTTTGGGGAACATGTATGGAATATTTGCGAAGAAATGTAGTAGCCTTGGCAGGACCACCATCTTGAGCAAGGCTATGGGGAGGCTTTGCCCAGAACCCCATCCTGTTCTTGATACCTTCCACTGCCCTCTCCGTGTTATATTTGTGCTCATCTACGATCGTGTGATATATATCAATCCTCAGGTATCTGAATGTTCTGGACTGCCAGGCTATCTGCAAGATAGGTAAATTCTCCTGTGGGATTCCTCTGTAGCTCCCCAGGGGGAACATGCATGATTTCTTGGGGTTCACCGTTATGCCTGAAAGAGTTGTGTAGCGCTCCATCACCTCCAAGATGTATTGCAAGTTTTCCTCTGGGTACCGCAGGTATAACAGCATATCATCCACATACAATGATATCAAATGTGGTCCCCCCTTAGTGTGGACCCCTATTTCTTCGTACTGCTGTCTCCAACAGATCGCTAGTGGTTCTAGTGCAAGGATATACAGCATTGGGGACCATGGACAGCCCTGTCTCGTGCCTCTGCTAAATTGCCATTTATCTGAAATTATCGCTCCCGTTTTGACCCTGGCTGTTGGAGAGCTATACACCATTTTCACCCACCGCAGGTACCCTGGTCCCATCCTGTATTCTTTCAAGGCCGCCATCATCAAAGGCCACCTTACGTAGTCGAAGGCTTTCACTGCATCTAATAAGACTATTGCTATTTCACTTGGGCCGCCCTCTGCCTGTTCTATGATATGGTGGAGCCTCCTGTGGTTATCGGATATGCTTCTACCTGGGACATATCCAGCTTGATCGGGGTGTATGAGTTTGTTTATTACCCTCTACAGTCGGTTCGCCAGCACAGCGTGAGAATTTTACTGTCCTGGTTTAGCATGGACAGGGGTCTGTACGACCCACATTCTGTGCTTGGCTTTGTCAGGTTTGAGGAGCGGAATAATTACCGCCTCCCTCAGAGATTCTGGCAGTCTCCCTTTCTCAAAGGCCTCGTTTAGCATTGCAAATAGCAGGGGAGCACTTCTTGTCTATACGTTTTATAGAATTCACTAGGGGCTTTGCTCGTGGGCAGATGTATTACCACTGTCTCTAATTCCTCTATTGTGATTGGGGCATCTAGGTTCTCCCTGTCTTTCTCATTCAATTTAGGTAATCCTATGTCTTCTAGCGTCTCTTGAGTCTTCTGCTCTGCAGTCTCCCCTGCATCTTCATAGAGGTGTTTGTAGAATCTAAGGAATCCTTTGTTCACTCTCTCCTGGGTGTTCCAGACTTTGCCCTCTTGTCCCGTTATCTCCCTAATTGCTGATTTTGGTGTATCGTTCTTGTATAGCCTTGCGAGCAGCCTCCCCGGTTTGCCCCCCCTTGCATGTTGCCTTTCAATGTATTTTTTGTAATTCAGATTACATAGCCTCTCCCAGAGCCCACCACAAGCCTGTTGTAATTGGCACACCTGTTCAGCGTCTTCCTGTGAGGTACCCCCGCTTTTCATACTTTCTTCTAGTTTCTTTTCTTCTCCTGTAACTCTCGCTCTATACCCCCTTGGAGCCCTCTAGATATAGATATGGCCGCCCACCTCACTACCACCTTAAAGGCCTCCCATAGGGTTCCCTCTGACTCCACGCTTCCTGTGTTATTTTCGAAATACCCGATTATCTCCTCCTTAGGCCCTCTCAGAATACAGTGTCCTTCAATGCCTCGGCCCTAAGCCTCCATGTTGGGATTCTGGTTTTGGGGGGCTGATGTCGCCATGCCAGGACCAGAGGGGAGTGGTCCGATAATATTCTCACCTTATAGTCTGAACCCGTCATTTCCCCAACAAGTTCCGGAGTGGCAAACATGTAGTCCAGTCTCATGTACTGGTTGTGTGGGGCGGCATAATGTGAGTAGTGCCTATCAATCGGGTGTTGCTGCCTCTATATGTCTTCCAGCCCAAAGTCTCTCAGCAGGGCTTGTAGCATTTTCTCTGCAGGGGTGGGTTTATCTAATTTGGTATCTGACCTGTCCATTTTGGGTTTCAGCGTGCAATTGAAGTCCCCACCTCATATAACCGTGCCTCCTATGTGGGGACTGATTTTACTATATAGGGCCTCATTACACAGATGGCGGTAAGGCTCTACCGGTACCGGTATTTTACCGGTACTGGTAAATCCTTACCGCCTTACTACGAGGTCCCTTTGCGGGTTGGGGAATTTAACGCCTGCTTTTTGCAGGCGTTAAAAACCAACCCGCAAAGGGACCCAGGGAGCTAATTACGGTACCGCAATTTGCGGTACCGTAATTAGCGCCTTCCCCATTCCCATTATGCCCTTTGGGGCAAAAATGGGAATGGGGAAGGGCAATGGTGGAAGGGGGAATTACCGCCCCGCCAACCTTGGAATGGGGCGGTAATTCCCCTTTCTGCCAAGGCGGTGCCGGTATTTTACCGGCATGAACCATGGCGCTAATAGCGCCATGGTTCTCCGCCATCCATGTAATGAGGCCCATAGTGTCTTAAAGTAGGCCACTGTGTCTTGGTTAGACGCATATGTGTTTATGATGCACAGTTCTCTGTTCTCTAACAGCCCCCGCATCACTACCATCCTCCCTTCCGGCTCCACCGTGGCCTGTAGCATCTGGAAGGGCACATGTGGCGCCACCCAAATGATTACCCCTCTGGCATATGCCAAGTATGTTTTCTCCTATGGTGGTCCCTCTCCACTTTTTCTTGACCACCTCTTGTTTTTGTTTGGTGAGGTGGGTTTCTTGCAATAAGGCTATATCCACTTTTTGCCTTCTCAGGTACATCATTACCTTATTTCTCTTCAGGTAGCTGTTGAGGTCTCTGACATTCCAGGTTACTATTCTAAGATCTCCCATTGTCATCCATATCTTATCCCTTCTCCCTCCCTCCTTGTCCTTCCCTCCGATTTTGCTTGACGTGGATGTGAGCTTGTTCCCTGTCCAATTCAACATAAACCCCCCAACTTGTCCCTCGCCCCCTACTCTCCTCAACTAAATTCACAGCACACCTCCCAATTCCCTCCCCTCCCCCGCCCTTCCCGTTCCCAACTGTTGGCCAGCTCCATCCCTGGATCTCAGGCTATCCCGCATTTGGTTCTTTCTCAGTGATACCGATATCAGGAACAGAGCAGGGAGTTACCGAACTATCGGTAACCTATCTAAACTGTCTATGGGGGTATAAGAGCGAGTCCCTCCAGTCTCCTGCAATTTAGCACTATTGCGCCATGCCTGGTCACATCTATTTATTCAACCCATCTCATGTCTATCCCAGCTGCCTTCGCCCTGTCTTATATTCAAGTCCCAGTGTCTGGTTTTACAGCATCTCGGATACTGCAGTCGCTGTCTTACTTATCTGATCCGTCTTCTTTCTGGTTGTCTGTTTCTGATGGGCAGTTCTGGGCATCCAACCACTCTGTCGTGTCCTCAGGGGTGTCAAAGAACAGGGCTCTGTTGTTGTGGTACACCTTCAGTTTCGCCGGGTACATCAACATGGATTTGTAGCCTGCCTCTCGCAGTCTTTTCTTCACTGACCCATAGTTCATTTGTCGTCTCTGCACCAAGAGTGTGTAGTCCGGGTATGCTATAATATTCGCTGATGCCCTTTGTATCATGCCACCTTTCCAGAAATGTTCTAGGATCTTCTCCCTGTCTCGATAATTCAGGATTTTGGCAATTATTGGTCTTGTGGGGGCGGGGGCTCCTGGCGGTGGCCTCCTTGTTAAGGCTCTGTGCGCTCTTTCCACTGCGCCCCTCCTCCTATTTCTTGCAGCAACATCGTCTCGACATCCCTCTGCACCTTCCGGTAGTCCCACAATACATATGTTATTACTCCAGGCACGTCCCTCCGTTTCTTCTGCTCTATTTTCCAGGTTGCTAACATGTTGTTTCAGGATGTGGATCTCCGATGTATGGGACGCACATGCAGCTGTGTTTGGGGGTCACTTCTTTTTCCAGTTCGCCTATGCGTTCTTCTAATGCCCTGACATCTTGTCTGAGTAGATTCACTTCCTCCTGGACTGCGTCAACTCTGAGTTCCAGTGCTGCCTTGAGTTCAACCATGGCTGACTCCAGTTTAGTTTCCCACGTTAGTTTCAGGTCAGCAATCACTTCCAGGATCTGCTGATCTTTGCGTGCCGTGGTATTGTCTGTGGGGGGGGGTCTTCTCCTTGCTTTTTGCCCCTTCTGTCGGCTGCGGTGTTCTTGTGTACTCCTCCAGCATGGATTGTTTCACTTTTGCCTCAGTTTGGGCTATAAGCCCTGTCGGATGCCTCCTTTGCTGCTACATTATTCTGGGTGGCACCTGCATTTTCCTCTCGGTTATGCGCTGTACCGTAGCTCGCCACTTAGGTGCGCCTATGCGTGGCACTCATAGTGCGCTTTTGCCTTGCACAGGCCAATTGTATTTGTAGATTTCCGTGGGGCAGTCTCACTTTGCCTGGCTCTTGATCTGGTTGCCAATGCTTCTGATTCTATCAGCAAGTTCTGCGCCCGTTGCCTAGTATTTATGCGTATTATGCACTTGTACTGCACATATGTTGGGCACGATAGGCATACCGATGACACCCTGTCTGTGCCTTGTTGCCTAATGCAGGTCTCTAATTGCCTTTGTTCTCTTCTGGGCCCACTCGAGTTTAGCTGCAGGCTGTTGCAACTTCCTGGTACCGAAAAACCACACCTAGTGCTGCAGCAAGGCTCTGCACTTCCACCCTTCAGTCTGCGTCTTGCAGGTCCCCACTCCGCAGGTTATGGTCTCTGGTGGTCCCTTTGTTCCGCTGACAGGAGTCCTGTTCCCATCTACACACTGCCTCCTCCTGTTGCCTCTTGCAGCGCTCCTTGGCTCACTCTTTGGCCTCCTCTGCTTTGTACGTTGGGCTCCCTACTGTGGCAGACAGGGCACCAGCTCACTCCCAGTGGCAGCCCACCGTTCCTTGGTTTGTTCATTCGGCCCACTACGGTGCCGGCACTGTGGGATTGTATATGTACACATCTGAGCACGCAGCGAGCACCTTCCCAGATGGCTTAGGGGAAGCACAGAGCACCATTTTCCTTTGTGCCTCAAGGCCAACCACCAAATTCTCTGCAGCCGTAGCCGAGTTGTTTCCTGTTTATGCCATTGTCATGGCAGTATGTCCAGTGTGCCTGCCCAATCGTGCGCCGGTCTTCCGTGCCCACTGCAATCTTGTGAGCACCCTTGTTACTGCTTATTTGGCATCGCCATGGGCAAGCATTACGCACGTAGCCATGTCTCCTGCAGATGCTGCGCGTCCTTCATTACACGTGTCTTGCCGACACGAGCGTCTTCGCTCACTGTTCCATCCGACCTGCTACTGTAACCATTTGTTCCTTTTCTGCATCCGCTGTGTTAGTTTGCATGTACGGTTAGGTCCACGTGTAATACTATGTTGCCATGAGTTCCACCGCCACACTATATCCCCTGGGCGCCAGATGCTCCGGTTCTCTGCCCTTCCTGCATCCACTCACTTCCGTATTAATTAGTCAGAGCCATGTTAGGGGCTCCGCACTTGGGCAATGTCTTGTGTGCTGACAGACAGCTTATTCAGATGCTGGGTTCAGCTGCCAATGGACAAACCGTGTGCTCCACAGTTGTTGTCGGGTTTGCCGTCTCCAATGCTGCTCTCCCCTAGCACACAGTATGGTCCACTCACGCTTATACAAGCGCCGCATACCGGCTGGTCACGGTCCGTCTGCGGTGCCTACATGCGCTCCGATTTCACTGACTGTTTACAGGCTCGCCCCACTCCTTTCTTCTCGGGAGCTCGCCATCTTGGATTTTCCCTCGGCGAGCTGTCTCGATCTTCCAGTGCTCAGTACTTCAGAGTTACAGTGTCCAGCGAAGCAAAAACACACTCCGAGCCAGCCTTGCGGTTTCACAAGTGTGCTCCAGTATTTTCATTTGTTGCATGTAGTTCCATGTGCACTCTTATTCCGGATCATTGGTGGATCAGCAGGAGCTCCTCCGGGAACACGTCTGTTTACATGGCCCTGTAGTCACGCCCCCCCCTTGGGAAATGTATACATGAGTTAGAAAAAATGACAGCAGGAAACACGTTGGCTATAGGGGAATTTAAGGGTCTCCTAATAGCCATACTTGGTGAGAGATCTGATGACGTGTGAACAAGGGCAGGGTACCCTGGTATGACTACAGTCAACAATGCCCACGATGGAGCACTATTCAATAACTGTAGGGTGGCAGTCTGGAAAGCGCTTAGAGTACTGTAGCCAGACACATCTGATATGGGAGCTATGATGACGAAAAAGATGCAGGGCAAGGATGACCCACTTGTTTACATTCAACATTTTCAGGAGGCATGGAGCTTGGAAACGCTCAAATCTTGGGGAAAATCTATACCAGTATTCTATCATATGGTATGCCAAGGGCTGCCAGAGCCAGTACAAAAGCAGCTCAAGAAATTAGTGTGTATGGAAGAAAAACCGTGGTCGGAAATACAGCTGACCATTGCGCATTACTGCAGACTCCTGCAGGAAAAGAATCGCAAAAAAGACGATATTAGGAAGGGCGAAGAGGCAAAGCTAGTGGAGAAAAAATTGTCCAAGTACGCCATTGAAGGGGTAATGTTGACAAATGTAGTTGGATCTAATTCACAGCAAACAGTGAACATGCTGCAGGTGAATAATCAAAGGCAGTTCAATCAAAACAATAGTGGATTTACTCCACTGGGAAGAGGATTCCGAGGACGAGGTTGGCAAGGTAATCAAGGGAATTGCAGAATAATCAGGGAAGCTTTCAGAATAACCAAGGTGGGTTTCAGAATATACAGGATGGTAATCAGAATATGCAAAATGGGCAGGTTGGGAGACCACCTCCTATATGTTGGACGCTGAATCCTCATGAGGAACCAACGGTAGACCTCAGTATAGGAGGCAAATGTTTTTTGTTTTTAGTAGACACAGGAGCAACACACTCATGTATACGAGAGGGAACATTTTCAATATCTGGCAATGCCATGAATACCCAGGGATTCGTAGGAGCTACAAGCAGAGTTCCTTTCACTGTAGAATTACCATTCTCTATAGGAGAATGTGACATGAAGGTGTCATTGCTATATTTGAGGCAAACACCGGTTAATATACTGGGACGAGATGAATATCACCATTTCATTTACTGATGAAGGCATAGTGTGTTCAACACCAGGAATGCATTATTTAAACGTATGTGAAATTATTATGGCTTTTTCAGGACAGATAGCTGCGAGAGCAATACCATTAGAACCAGAGGTTTTTCATTATGGAGTACGCATTCTGTTGTCATGGCTACCAGGCCTAGCAGGCAGAGCAATGAGAACACCCAATGAATTTCTGTTGAGACCAAGAATACCCATGCTTGAAGAGGAGGGACAAGTATTTCCCTTAAAACTACAAGCAGCCATAGTGCAAGGAGAAATGGTTTTGCTTGATGGAAATGATCATGAAGGCAGACAATGGTGTGCAATAATCACCATTGGGGAGGGTTACAGATTGATTGACGTCACTGATGAAGATCTGTTTGGAGATCATCCATCTGATGACGAAGTAATATATAACATAGACATCACTTACTGGGTGAGAGCAATTAAAAGAGAAGTTCCTCAGAAGATGATGTTAGCACAAAGGCGTCCTGAGTATTTTGATGAAAACATGGCAAAAGTACCAGATTCATTATGGACCACTGGCCCCTATGACGTAGACCTACTGAAGGGGGTTGGAGAAGTGAAGATTAAATTGAAACCAGGAGCAATTTTACCTCAAGCACGACAGTATCCTATGTCTCGAGAGGCAGATGAAGGCATTTTTAAGACAATTCCCGCCATGATTGATCAGGGTATTGTTGTGACCTCATAGTCACCCTGTAACACGGCAATCTATCCTGTGAAAAAAGGGAAAGGGGGTCTTGGAGACTAATTCAAGATCTTAGGCCAATAAACCAGATTGTAGAAGCCGAGTTCCCTCTAGTTCCTAACCCGTCTACAATCTTATGTAATATACCTGTTGAAGCACAATGTTTCACGGTGATTGACTTAAAAAATGCGTTTTTCTCAATTCCATTGCACAAAGACTTGCAGGATCTGACGTCATTTACCTTTAGACAAACACGTCTGAAAAGTACTTGTTTACCACAAGGGTTTTGTGAGTCCCCATCGATTGTCAATAGAGTCCTTCAGGTGGGCTTAAGCAATATCGCTTTAGAAAGTGTTGTGTTGCAATACGTAGATGACATTTTAGTTTGCAGCACCTCAGAGGAAGATTGTAGACGCGATTCTGGTCAGCTGATGAGTATACTCGCTGACAAAGGATATAAAGTTGACAGAGAAAAGTTACAATATTGGCAACAAGAAGTGCTATACATAGGCCAATTGATTTTGCATGAAGGGAAGAAGGTTAACCCTGAAAGAGCTGAGGCTATTTTGAAAACTGCAAAGCCACACACGATAAAACACATGCAGATATTTTTGGGATTATGTAATTATGTCAGGGCATGGGTCTTTGACTACAGCTCGTATATAAGACCTTTGCTGCAAGCCTTAAAGAAAGCACAGATAACGCAGGAAAAAATCGCGTGGACTGAGGAAATGGAAGAAGGGTTTGATTAATTGAAAAAGCAATTTGCACTGCTCCAGTTTTAGGTATTCCTAATTATACTGAGGAATTATTTTTGTTCTCACATACAGATGGCACTGTTATGACAGCCATACTCACACAGAGAACCACGTTGGGGTACAAGCCCCTTGCATATTACAGTGGAATCTTAGACCCAGTAATAAGAGGTCATTTTCTGTGCTAACAAAGTTTAGCAGCCACCGCATTCACCATAGAGAAGGCTGCAAGCATAGTGATGGGATGTTCCATGATGTTATTCATTGAGCACGCATTATTTGCTATTTTAGAGAAGCCAAATGACACATTGACATCTTAAAGGTCTTCTGCCTATGAGGTAGTCATATGGAATCCTGCGATAAAATTAGTCTGATGTAAAATAGTGAATCCTGCCATGTTTATAACTGAGCCAATAACAGAAGGAGAGCTTGAACACGATTGCACACACTATGAAGAGTTCTATGATGAAATCCCTAGAATAAAAAAGAACGCATTAGCAGGAGGAAGGATTGTTTTCATTGACAGTTCTTCAAGGATCGATCAAAATTATGGACAGAGATATTCAGGTGCCGCTGTGATAAAGCACACAGCTAATGGGGAATTTTGAGTGCTTAAAAGTACTCGATTTCCGTCTCATTATTCAGAGCAGGCTGCAGAATTATTGGTTTTGATACTCGTGCTCGAGGATCGCGCAGACCAGGAAGGGAAGTAACAGTGTACGGTGACTCCGCCTATGTGATGTCGACAGTGCACACAGGGTTAGCAAATTGGAAAAGGAGGGGCTACCTCAGAGCGGACGGCACGCCAGAACAGCCCGCCGCCTTCTTAGGCAAGCTTATTAAAGCACTACAACTCCCAGTAAGCATCGCAGTCGTCAAGTGCGCAGCTCACACTAAAAGGACAGATTGTATCTCACGTGGAAATCAAGCAGCAGATGTTGAGTCCAAGCTCATAGCAAATACAGATAAAGAAATGATGAATGTTGAAACTCCTAATGTAAATGAAAACATTGTTATTATAATGACTGTATCTGAAAGTTATAATAACCTGTAAAAAATGCAGTTGGTACAAGTCCAAAGGGAAGCACCTCAAGAGGAAAAGAATTTGTGGACACCAAGATGGTGTTCTTTAAAACCCTCTGAAGCATTGTGGCGACAAGACAGCACTGGTAAACTGGTGATGCCTGTAGCCTTATTAAGGGTGGTGCTGGAACAGCTACACTACCCCGCGCACACAACGAAGGGGAATCTTGTTGCAACTATTGCTGAGGATTGGTTTGTACCAAATCTATTAAAGCATGTTGCATTGTATGTAGTGAATTGTCTTGTGTGCCAAAAATTCACAGCTAGGCATACACTGCGCACAGTTAGGGGAGTTATTCCAAGACCTAATGGCCCTTTGCAGCATTTGCATATTGACTATGTCGACATGATACAAGTATGTAATGGATATAGATACCTGATTGTAGTAGTGTGTCCTTTTTCAAAGTGGATTGAAGAAGGCCCCTGTACACACCCAGATTCCACCTGTGCAGCAAAATTCGTAGTGCGGGAAGTATTTCTTGGATGGGGAGTATGTGAAGTAATGAGGTCAGACAATGGCCCATATTTTGTGAATCAAACATTTGAACAGATCAGCTTGTTGCTTCGTATAAAGCACAACAAGTTTTCTTCGGCTTATCATCCACAAGGAAATGGGGTCTGTGACAGGCTCAATGGCCTGCTCAAGGAAAGAACAGCCAAATTGAAGCTTACCTTGAAGAAAGGGTGGTTGAATTGCCTACCACTGGTATTATATGCTTTAAGGAACCAACCACGTTCTGACCACCATCTCACGCCCCACGAGAGTGACGGGGAGATGAATGAGGACACCCCTAATGCCTTCATCCAGAGTTAGAAGTGATGCTCAGCCAACTGCAGGTTTGCTAGGAATGGAATTGCGTGACTATTTGAACTGTATGACTTCAAGTATCTCTGTCATTTCAGGACAGCTGCAGTGACAAGGGTGTAGGGCAGTACGGAACACAGAAGGAGACACTTGTGAATCTCAAGAATTACGTGTTCCACAACTTTTCCTCAGAGATGCGGTCCTAATCTGCAATCATACAAGGAAGAAGTGGGACAAAACTTGCTTTAACGGTCCGTTCATCATGGAAGACGTCGCACCATCTGATGTCAAAGTGCTGGGTAGGTGTGCTTGGACTTTCTTAGGCTATGTAAAGATCTTTGCTGGAGAAACCCCTCTGCCCACACTCCTACAGGAAGCAAGTACAAGCATCGGGTAAGAACCACAGCACGTGCAGACATGATCTATGACAAGGAAGAAGGACACAGAAGCTGTCAACTAAAGAAAAAGAGTTTATTGGACTGTGAAGCTTGTTAAAAAACGTTGGACTGAGGCATGCTTAAGCCTTGATAAAAAGAGGATTATGCCAGATTCTGATCGTGGTTACAGCAATTGGAAGAGGGTGCAGTACCCTGCTTCATTTCACACTGAGTTCCTGTTTGGATTTACCTGTGATATTACCCAGTGATTACCTTTCTCGGCTGGTTCTTACTTATTTTGAGTTGGTGTTACGCTCTTTATCTTCGCTGGTGGGGAGAACTAATCACATTCCTGCTTTCTTACAAGATCCTAAGAATGGCACAGTTATAAGAAGATTGCTTATAGTTACCACTGAACACATTTTTCAATTGCCTGAATACAGTAAGGAGAGCACAAATGCCCCTATCAACTGATGCAGCTCATAGACTAGTCAGTGTGGTATTCTTTCGTCTGATTGAGGACTACCCACATCTTGTTGGAAGGCACACTGATGTGATCACCTTTCTAAGGGATCTTTGAAACACTGCACACTTGAATGTGATCTTGGAATGAATTATGATCCAAGTGAGCATATATTCCAAGTGAAATCACAGATCGGTGTGAAACTTGCCTTCGAGGGACAGATCGAGAGGTTACTGATAAAGAAAGACTCTTGTTTCATGCTGAAAGAAATTTGACATGTCGTCTGGGCTGAAGCAGATTCAAGCCATAGACTGGGATTGATATATGTCATTGAGCTTATTTAGACTTACTGAGGTCCTTTTTTCATACTGGAGAGGCATCTACATTTCAGCTGATGAAAGACTGGTTCCAGAAATACAGTAAAATAATTTGTTCTTATCATCCAGTAAGCGGATAGCTGATTGAGGACGAATTGCTTAGTCAAGACAGCAGCTTCCAGAGGCAGTTCACAATGCTGATGTATTAAAGTTTGAGTTTTTCCTTCCTTGGGCAATAAAGATGGGCAGCATCAATAGTAGCATAATTATGCCTAACACAGAGAGACATTCTGTAACGCTCACCTGATTCCCGTAGAGGCGCCGGTCTTGACTGGGTGTATACCGTATCTTCAAAGGTGATGTGCAACACACGGCTGGCTCTTTGGGCTGGACCTCTGTGCACTGTATGTTTGACTCGAAGGGTAAGATGTCTTAGGTAAGTGAACGCTGTGCTCTCCATCTGCCTTGGGGCAGGGTGCTGTAACCAGTTTCTTCACTGGATAAGGGGAGCAGGCCTCTTGACTTCAGAGGACTGCTGTCCGTCGTTTACTGCACGAACGGTAAGTTTCGAGTAATTCTAATGTCTTTAAAGTCTTTAGTAATGATGTCTCTTGTTTTGCAGGGTTCCGGCGATGGTGGATGACGGGCTGAAGTGAGTTGAAGATGGAGCCTGTGTGATGAATAGAAGCGCCTGGAAGCACGTAAGTAAGCGCTTGTTGCCTGCTTCATGATGCGCTCTAACTGTCTTTTTATTTTGCAGGTACAAGTTCGGAGCGGCTGCAGGGTGCCGGAATACCCACTGGGTTAGATGTGGAAAGGAGTAATGGCACGTGAGTATTAAAGTTCCCCAATGTCTTTAAACGCACCTTGTTTTGTCTTTCAGATGCGGGATGCAGCGCATAAGGCCTCCGGAGCGTGCGAAGAGCTGGTAAGCTTTTGTCTTTCAGATGCCGGAATGCAGTGTGAAGACCTCTGGAGCGCACGAAGAGTAGGTAAGCCTTTGTCTTTCAGAATGCAGCGCGAGGCGTTGGTGACAGCCGATGGCCCAGGTAAGTGAAGAGCTGTCAGTGAAGACCGTAATGCTAACCTGTTCTTTCTTGTCTTTATAGGTGTTGCTGAAGACTGGATTCAGGATGGTAAGCCTTTTTCCTTAGGCCCAGGATCAGATGCAGAAGACACGATGAGCGTTCTGCTGCAGAGGATGCAGAATAACGCAAAGCAAGATTCATCCATCGGGTGTGGTTTAAATAGCCTCCTGTAGTGCTTAGGTGTCTCCTTCCACAGCCACGCCTAGGTAAGAAAAGAGTTCCTGCTTTCCAGAAGAGTTCCAGTGTTCTGAACCTAGGGAGTGGCTCCTGCCCCACCCAACAGGAAAAGTAGTTCCAAACAGAAGAGGATCAGAGGCTCAACTGGCAGGCAAGTAAGCAGCATGGTCTGCTGCAGGTAAGTCCACCCAAGCATTATGAGCCCGGCGCTTCCAGCGCTGGGACTGGGCATATTTATGAGCCTGGTGCCACTGGCGCCAGGACTGGGTCCAAAAGGTCCCAATTGGGACTGGTTGGCACTCGGAACCTGTGTTATGAATCTGCTTCCAAGGGATTTGGGAAAACCCTGACCTTTTGGAAGCAGGTATCATGACAGTACCCCCCCTCAAGGCCCCTCCCAAACCGGGCTTCTCCGGGGGTTTTGGCTTGTCAGGAAATGTTCGGTGAAATCTTTTGATTAGGCGAGGAGCGTGGACATATTCACCAGGTTCCCAGGATCTCTCTTGGGGGCCGTAGCCTTTCCAGTCAATTAGGTAAAATAGTTTAGATTTGGAGATCTTGGAGTCCAGAATGCTTTTGACTTCAAACTCGAGTTCGCCATCAACTAGGATAGGTTTTGGAGATTTAGTTAGTCGGGTTTGAGGTTGCACGGGTTTTAATAGAGAGACGTGGAAGACCGGATGTATCTTCATGTGCGGGGGCAAGTCCAACTTGACCGCTACTGGGTTTACTATGGTAGTGATGGAATAGGGACCAAGGTATCTTGGGTTGAATGTGCGTGGCCCTTTTAGAGGTAGATATTTGGTGGATAACCAGACTTGATCCCCTACTCGATATTGAGGGGCTTCCTTCCGATGTTGATCTGCTCCTTTCTTGTATTGTTCTTTAGCCCTTTGAAGGTGAGAAACAGCTTCCTTAAAGGCTTGGGTGATTGTAGAATGCAGGTAGTCTACTGCTGGTGTTTCAAGATCTTGGAGGGGATCCAACTCTGAGGTTCGAGGGTGACTGCCGTACAAAAGAAAAAACGGGGTTTTCCCAGTTCCCGAATGGACAGAGTTATTGTAGGCATATTCGGCTATCCAAAGGATGTCTTTCCAAGTTTTTTCAGTTTGTTGCAGCATGCAGCGTAAATACTGTTCCATAGTTTGATTGGTCCTCTCTGTTTGTCCGTCGGTCTGAGGGTGGTGACTGGTCGATAGTCTCACATCAATTTGAGCCGACCGACAGCAACTTCGCCAAAAATGAGAAATAAATTGACTACCTCGATCCGAAATTAGAACCGAAGGAAAACCGTGCAGTCGGACGATGTTTTCGAGAAATTCTCGGGCCAGAGTTGCTGCTGTTGGCAAGCCTTTGAGCAGAATGAAATGCGCCATCTTGGAGAATAAGTCCACGATTACTAGAATCGTATTGTATCCGGAGCATGGAGGTAGATCGGTGATGAAGTCCATAGAAAGCGTATGCCAAGGGCGAGGTGGGATGTCAATAGGGCGTAAGAGGCCTGCTGGTCTTTCCTTTTGACTCTTGTTTTGGGCGCATACTCCACAGGACATTATAAAGTCTCTGATATCTTTTTTCCAAGACGGCCACCAGAAGTAGTGCTTGATCTTTTCTGAGGTCTTGGCTATACCGGGATGTCCTTCCATTAAAGAATTGTGATAACAAGAGATTACTTCTTTCTGTAAATCTGTGCTGGGTAGGTATAATCGTTCTTGGAAATACAATAAGTTCTCCTTTACTGCAAAGTCCTTTCCTTGCAGATGCCAATTCTGTATGTCTGCTGGAGTTACAAGTTGCCTGGCTTTATCCTTAACTTCCTCTATGGATTGTGTGGCGATTACACCCAGAATTCTTTGTTCGGGAATGATTGGTACAGGTTTAGGGTTGATCAAGTGTTCTTCCACTCCCATCCGAGAAAGGGCACCAGCTTTACCGTTTTTTGTACCAAGTCGATAGGTAATTATGAAGTCAAACTCGGCAAAGAATAATGCCCAACGGAGTTGTATAGAGGATTGGGCTTTTGCGGTTTTCAAATATTGCAGGTTTCGGTGATCCGTAATCACAGTAACGGTGTGTCGGGCCCCCAGCAGATAATGCCGCCAAGCCTTAAAGGCAGACTTGATAGCCAGAAGTTCCTTGTCAGTAATCGTGTAATTGATTTCAGGAGGTGAGAATTTGCGGGACCAAAATGCCACGGGATGCAACTGATTGGTTACCAGGTCCTTTTGTGATAGAACTGCCCCCATGGCAAGGCTTGAAGCATCAGTTTCCACGATGTAGGGGAGTTCGGGGCGAGGGTGTTTTAAGATTGGTGCAGAGATAAATTTAGTCTTCAAATCCTGGAAAGCTTGTTCCGCCTCGGTAGACCATTCAAAACGTTTGTTTTAATTTAACAAGGCAGTGATGGGCTGGACTATTCGAGAGAATTCGGGGATAAACCTGCGGTAAAAGTTAGCGAAGCCTAACATGCTTTGCACACCTTTTACGGAGGATGGTGATGGCCATTTGAGAACTGCATCGACCTTCTTTGAATCCATACGCACTCCGCCAGGTGATAATATGAATCCCAAGAATTCAACTTCAGTCACGTTGAAAACTCATTTTTCCAACTTAGCGAAAAGTTTGTGTTGACGCAATCTTTCGAGGACCATTTTCACGTGTTTCCGATGTTCAGATTCCGATGAAGAATAAACGAGGATGTCGTCAATGTAAACAACAACACACACATCTATGAGCTCTCTGAGGACATCGTTCATAAAATATTGAAAGGCGGCCGGGGCATTGCAAAGTCCGAAGGGCATGACCTGATATTCAAATAGCCCATACTTGGTGCGGAAGGCCGTCTTCCATTCATCGCCCTCTTTTACTCGTACCAAGTGGTAAGCTCCTCTAAGATCCAGCTTTGTATATATGCATGCTTTTCTGACTTGGTCCAGGAGTTCAGGGATCAAAGGTAACGGATATCTATTCTTAACGGTGATCTGGTTCAGGGAGCGATAATCTATACAAGTTCTAAGGTCTCCTTCCTTTTTTGGAATGAAGAACAAAGCTGAAGAAGCAGGGGACTTGGAAGGATGAATAAACCCATTTGCCAGGTATTGATCCTGGTATTGTCGAAGGTGAAGGTTCTCAGGCGCGGTGAGGGCATACATTCTACTACAAGGAGGAGTAGATCCAGGTATCAGGTCTATCTGGCAGTCATAAGACCTATGAGGAGGTAGAGAGTTAGCCTGATCCTTCCGGAAAACATCTTGGTATTCTAGGTATTCGGGAGGTAACTGGGGAGTCTCTGAAGAAATTGCTGCCAGTGCAACACCAGGTGGAGGGTGACAAGTAGAGACAAATTCTGGAAACTGGACCGTTCTTGCTCGCCAATCGATCAGAGGATTGTGTTTCTCTAACCAAGGTATTCCTAGAATAATCTGAAACTGAGGGGCCTTGATCACATCGAACACGATCTTCTCATGGTGTCCATCTTGACTTATTAGCGTCACTTCTTGAGTGGTATGCGTTACTGGCCCGGAGGCTATCTCCGTACCATCCACCGTAGTAATGACGTCCTTTACAGCCTTGGGACAAAGAGTTAGATTCATCCTCAAAACCATTTCATGATCCACATAATTGCCGATGGCACCGCTGTCGACGTAAGCTTCAATTGCATGTAATCGATCCGGATTATCAGGGCTAATGAGGACCATAGGTATCACGAAATGCGAGGTCACGGAACTGGTTTTCACGCTCGGCAAGAGGACCTCTATTCTTGTCGGGCGAGGTCGTTTCCCTGCTCAGAGTTTGTAACTTTGGTAACTGCAGCTCCTACTGCCTTCTTAGCAGGTTTCACCGGACAGTCTCGAAGAAAGTGCCCTGAGTTTCCGCAATAGAGGCATAATTGCAACTGTTTTCTCCTTTCCCGCTCCTTTGGTGTTAGAGGACCTTTCAGACCCCCTATTTGCATGGGTTCCCCGGAGTCTACTCCTTTGGAAGGAGTTGGCGGTTCGGAAAATACTCGAGCATCAAACTTGGAACGATCGGCCTTCCTGTTCTGCAGTCTGTGATCTATTTGAACGACTAAGTCTATATAGTCCGAACAATCTTGTGGGGGATTCACTACTTGGGCTAACACATCTTTGAGCTCTCCACGTAGACCTCTATAAAACAGCGTAATCCTTTTGTCCTCAGGCCATTGAGTTTCCACTATCAGTCTGTTGAAAGACGCAATATAAGCCAAAAGGTCTTGATTACCTTGTCGCAACAAAAGAAGCTCATTGTCCAAGGCCTGCCCCTGTGAATGTCTTGCGAACAGTTTTTCCATACTGAGCTGAAAAGCTTGAAAATCATGGAGTACCGGATCATCTTGATTTACTAGAGGGATCGACCAGTCTGCCTCATTGCCACTAAGGTAGGAAAGCACGAAAGCTACTTTAGCTTGATCAGTTGGAAAGGCTGCTGGCCGGCATAAGAAATGCAACCGGCACTGATTGATAAATACTGCAAACCTCTTTGGGTCACCAGAAAATCGTTCGGGCGGAGCCAGAGGTACATTCCCAGGTAGGTTGATCTGCACTGGATTCATAGAGGATGTAGAAGGAAGATTTCCCCCAGATGCGGGTAACGGGGTCTGTCCGGCTTATGACTGTAGCAATTGTCTAGCGAGATCATCTGTTTGCTCCTTGGAAATAATCAGTTCCCTTCTTAGAGCGTTCGTTTCCTGACGGGCTGCATGCACTTCTGCCCTTAGTTCCCCAAGTAACTGGGCTAGTTGGTCGGTATCCAAGGTTTCCATAGCGCCTGGACGGGAGTTTTGTGGTAGGCTTTGCGTTCTGTAACGCTCACCTGATTCCCGTAGAGGCGCCGGTCTTGACTGGGCGTATACCGTATCTTCAAAGGTGATGTGTAACACACGGCTGGCTCTTTGGGCTGGACCTCTGTGCACTGTATGTTTGACTCGAAGGGTAAGATGTCTTAGGTAAGTGAACGCCGTGCTCTCCATCTGCCTCGGGACAGGGTGCTGTAACCAGTTTCTTCACTGGATAAGGGGAGCAGGCCTCTTGACTTCAGAGGACTGCTGTCCGTCGTTTACTGCACGAACGGTAAGTTTCGAGTAATTCTAATGTCTTTAAAGTCTTTAGTAATGATGTCTCTTGTTTTGCAGGGTTCCGGCGATGGTGGATGATGGGCTGAAGTGAGTTGAAGATGGAGCCCGTGTGATGAATAGAAGCGCCTGGAAGCACGTAAGTAAGCGCTTGTTGCCTGCTTCACGATGCGCTCTAACTGTCTTTTTATTTTGCAGGTACAAGTTGGGAGCGGCTGCAGGGTGCCGGAATACCCACTGGGTTAGATGTGGAAAGGAGTAATGGCACGTGAGTATTAAAGTTCCCCAATGTCTTTAAACGCACCTTGTTTTGTCTTTCAGATGCGGGATGCAGCGCATAAGGCCTCCGGAGCGTGCGAAGAGTTGGTAAGCTTTTGTCTTTCAGATGCCGGAATGCAGCGTGAAGACCTCCAGAGCGCACGAAGAGTAGGTAAGCCTTTGTCTTTCAGAATGCAGCGCGAGGCGTTGGTGACAGCCGATGGCCCAGGTAAGTGAAGAGCTGTCACTGAAGACCGTAATGCTAACCTGTTCTTTCTTGTCTTTATAGGTGTTGCTGAAGACTGGATTCAGGATGGTAAGCCTTTTTCCTTAGGCCCAGGATCAGATGCAGAAGACACGATGAGCGTTCTGCTGCAGAGGATGCAGAATAACGCAAAGCAAGATTCATCCATCGGGTGTGGTTTAAATAGCCTCCTGTAGTGCTTAGGTGTCTCCTTCCACAGCCACGCCTAGGTAAGAAAAGAGTTCCTGCTTTCCAGAAGAGTTCCAGTGTTCTGAACCTAGGGAGTGGCTCCTGCCCCACCCAACAGGAAAAGTAGTTCCAAACAGAAGAGGATCAGAGGCTCAACTGGCAGGCAAGTAAGCAGCATGGTCTGCTGCAGGTAAGTCCACCCAAGCATTATGAGCCCGGCGCTTCCAGCGCTGGGACTGGGCATATTTATGAGCCTGGTGCCACTGGCGCCAGGACTGGGTCCAAAAGGTCCCAATTGGGACTGGTTGGCACTCGGAACCTGTGTTATGAATCTGCTTCCAAGGGATTTGGGAAAACCCTGACCTTTTGGAAGCAGGTATCATGACAGTACCCCCCCTCAAGGCCCCTCCCAAACCGGGCTTCTCCGGGGGTTTTGGCTTGTCAGGAAATGTTCGGTGAAATCTTTTGATTAGGCGAGGAGCGTGGACATATTCACCAGGTTCCCAGGATCTCTCTTGGGGGCCGTAGCCTTTCCAGTCAATTAGGTAAAATAGTTTAGATTTGGAGATCTTGGAGTCCAGAATGCTTTTGACTTCAAACTCGAGTTCGCCATCAACTAGGATAGGTTTTGGAGATTTAGTTAGTCGGGTTTGAGGTTGCACGGGTTTTAATAGAGAGACGTGGAAGACCGGATGTATCTTCATGTGCGGGGGCAAGTCCAACTTGACCGCTACTGGGTTTACTATGGTAGTGATGGAATAGGGACCAAGGTATCTTGGGTTGAATGTGCGTGGCCCTTTTAGAGGTAGATATTTGGTGGATAACCAGACTTGATCCCCTACTCGATATTGAGGGGCTTCCTTCCGATGTTGATCTGCTCCTTTCTTGTATTGTTCTTTAGCCCTTTGAAGGTGAGAAACAGCTTCCTTAAAGGCTTGGGTGATTGTAGAATGCAGGTAGTCTACTGCTGGTGTTTCAAGATCTTGGAGGGGATCCAACTCTGAGGTTCGAGGGTGACTGCCGTACAAAAGAAAAAACGGGGTTTTCCCAGTTCCCGAATGGACAGAGTTATTGTAGGCATATTCGGCTATCCAAAGGATGTCTTTCCAAGTTTTTTCAGTTTGTTGCAGCATGCAGCGTAAATACTGTTCCATAGTTTGATTGGTCCTCTCTGTTTGTCCGTCGGTCTGAGGGTGGTGACTGGTCGATAGTCTCACATCAATTTGAGCCGACCGACAGCAACTTCGCCAAAAATGAGAAATAAATTGACTACCTCGATCCGAAATTAGAACCGAAGGAAAACCGTGCAGTCGGACGATGTTTTCGAGAAATTCTCGGGCCAGAGTTGCTGCTGTTGGCAAGCCTTTGAGCAGAATGAAATGCGCCATCTTGGAGAATAAGTCCACGATTACTAGAATCGTATTGTATCCGGAGCATGGAGGTAGATCGGTGATGAAGTCCATAGAAAGCGTATGCCAAGGGCGAGGTGGGATGTCAATAGGGCGTAAGAGGCCTGCTGGTCTTTCCTTTTGACTCTTGTTTTGGGCGCATACTCCACAGGACATTATAAAGTCTCTGATATCTTTTTTCCAAGACGGCCACCAGAAGTAGTGCTTGATCTTTTCTGAGGTCTTGGCTATACCGGGATGTCCTTCCATTAAAGAATTGTGATAACAAGAGATTACTTCTTTCTGTAAATCTGTGCTGGGTAGGTATAATCTTTCTTGGAAATACAATAAGTTCTCCTTTACTGCAAAGTCCTTTCCTTGCAGATGCCAATTCTGTATGTCTGCTGGAGTTACAAGTTGCCTGGCTTTATCCTTAACTTCCTCTATGGATTGTGTGGCGATTACACCCAGAATTCTTTGTTCGGGAATGATTGGTACAGGTTTAGGGTTGATCAAGTGTTCTTCCACTCCCATCCGAGAAAGGGCACCAGCTTTACCGTTTTTTGTACCAAGTCGATAGGTAATTATGAAGTCAAACTCGGCAAAGAATAATGCCCAACGGAGTTGTCTAGAGGATTGGGCTTTTGCGGTTTTCAAATATTGCAGGTTTCGGTGATCCGTAATCACAGTAACGGTGTGTCGGGCCCCCAGCAGATAATGCCGCCAAGCCTTAAAGGCAGACTTGATAGCCAGAAGTTCCTTGTCAGTAATCGTGTAATTGATTTCAGGAGGTGAGAATTTGCGGGACCAAAATGCCACGGGATGCAACTGATTGGTTACCAGGTCCTTTTGTGATAGAACTGCCCCCATGGCAAGGCTTGAAGCATCAGTTTCCACGATGTAGGGGAGTTCGGGGCGAGGGTGTTTTAAGATTGGTGCAGAGATAAATTTAGTCTTCAAATCCTGGAAAGCTTGTTCCGCCTCGGTAGACCATTCAAAACGTTTGTTTTAATTTAACAAGGCAGTGATGGGCTGGACTATTCGAGAGAATTCGGGGATAAACCTGCGGTAAAAGTTAGCGAAGCCTAACATGCTTTGCACACCTTTTACGGAGGATGGTGATGGCCATTTGAGAACTGCATCGACCTTCTTTGAATCCATACGCACTCCGCCAGGTGATAATATGAATCCCAAGAATTCAACTTCAGTCACGTTGAAAACTCATTTTTCCAACTTAGCGAAAAGTTTGTGTTGACGCAATCTTTCGAGGACCATTTTCACGTGTTTCCGATGTTCAGATTCCGATGAAGAATAAACGAGGATGTCGTCAATGTAAACAACAACACACACATCTATGAGCTCTCTGAGGACATCGTTCATAAAATATTGAAAGGCGGCCGGGGCATTGCAAAGTCCGAAGGGCATGACCTGATATTCAAATAGCCCATACTTGGTGCGAAAGGCCGTCTTCCATTCATCGCCCTCTTTTACTCGTACCAAGTGGTAAGCTCCTCTAAGATCCAGCTTTGTATATATGCATGCTTTTCTGACTTGGTCCAGGAGTTCAGGGATCAAAGGTAACGGATATCTATTCTTAACGGTGATCTGGTTCAGGGAGCGATAATCTATACAAGTTCTAAGGTCTCCTTCCTTTTTTGGAATGAAGAACAAAGCTGAAGAAGCAGGGGACTTGGAAGGATGAATAAACCCATTTGCCAGGTATTGATCCTGGTATTGTCGAAGGTGAAGGTTCTCAGGCGCGGTGAGGGCATACATTCTACTACAAGGAGGAGTAGATCCAGGTATCAGGTCTATCTGGCAGTCATAAGACCTATGAGGAGGTAGAGAGTTAGCCTGATCCTTCCGGAAAACATCTTGGTATTCTAGGTATTCGGGAGGTAACTGGGGAGTCTCTGAAGAAATTGCTGCCAGTGCAACACCAGGTGGAGGGTGACAAGTAGAGACAAATTCTGGAAACTGGACCGTTCTTGCTCGCCAATCGATCAGAGGATTGTGTTTCTCTAACCAAGGTATTCCTAGAATAATCTGAAACTGAGGGGCCTTGATCACATCGAACACGATCTTCTCATGGTGTCCATCTTGACTTATTAGCGTCACTTCTTGAGTGGTATGCGTTACTGGCCCGGAGGCTATCTCCGTACCATCCACCGTAGTAATGACGTCCTTTACAGCCTTGGGACAAAGAGTTAGATTCATCCTCAAAACCATTTCATGATCCACATAATTGCCGATGGCACCGCTGTCGACGTAAGCTTCAATTGCATGTAATCGATCCGGATTATCAGGGCTAATGAGGACCATAGGTATCACGAAATGCGAGGTCACGGAACTGGTTTTCACGCTCGGCAAGAGGACCTCTATTCTTGTCGGGCGAGGTCGTTTCCCTGCTCAGAGTTTGTAACTTTGGTAACTGCAGCTCCTACTGCCTTCTTAGCAGGTTTCACCGGACAGTCTCGAAGAAAGTGCCCTGAGTTTCCGCAATAGAGGCATAATTGCAACTGTTTTCTCCTTTCCCGCTCCTTTGGTGTTAGAGGACCTTTCAGACCCCCTATTTGCATGGGTTCCCCGGAGTCTACTCCTTTGGAAGGAGTTGGCGGTTCGGAAAATACTCGAGCATCAAACTTGGAACGATCGGCCTTCCTGTTCTGCAGTCTGTGATCTATTTGAACGATTAAGTCTATATAGTCCGAACAATCTTGTGGGGGATTCACTACTTGGGCTAACACATCTTTGAGCTCTCCACGTAGACCTCTATAAAACAGCGTAATCCTTTTGTCCTCAGGCCATTGAGTTTCCACTATCAGTCTGTTGAAAGACGCAATATAAGCCAAAAGGTCTTGATTACCTTGTCGCAACAAAAGAAGCTCATTGTCCAAGGCCTGCCCCTGTGAATGTCTTGCGAACAGTTTTTCCATACTGAGCTGAAAAGCTTGAAAATCATGGAGTACCGGATCATCTTGATTTACTAGAGGGATCGACCAGTCTGCCTCATTGCCACTAAGGTAGGAAAGCACGAAAGCTACTTTAGCTTGATCAGTTGGAAAGGCTGCTGGCCGGCATAAGAAATGCAACCGGCACTGATTGATAAATACTGCAAACCTCTTTGGGTCACCAGAAAATCGTTCGGGCGGAGCCAGAGGTACATTCCCAGGTAGGTTGATCTGCACTGGATTCATAGAGGATGTAGAAGGAAGATTTCCCCCAGATGCGGGTAACGGGGTCTGTCCGGCTTATGACTGTAGCAATTGTCTAGCGAGATCATCTGTTTGCTCCTTGGAAATAATCAGTTCCCTTCTTAGAGCGTTCGTTTCCTGACGGGCTGCATGCACTTCTGCCCTTAGTTCCCCAAGTAACTGGGCTAGTTGGTCGGTATCCAAGGTTTCCATAGCGCCTGGACGGGAGTTTTGTGGTAGGCTTTGCGTTCTGTAACGCTCACCTGATTCCCGTAGAGGCGCCGGTCTTGACTGGGCGTATACCGTATCTTCAAAGGTGATGTGTAACACACGGCTGGCTCTTTGGGCTGGACCTCTGTGCACTGTATGTTTGACTCGAAGGGTAAGATGTCTTAGGTAAGTGAACGCCGTGCTCTCCATCTGCCTCGGGACAGGGTGCTGTAACCAGTTTCTTCACTGGATAAGGGGAGCAGGCCTCTTGACTTCAGAGGACTGCTGTCCGTCGTTTACTGCACGAACGGTAAGTTTCGAGTAATTCTAATGTCTTTAAAGTCTTTAGTAATGATGTCTCTTGTTTTGCAGGGTTCCGGCGATGGTGGATGATGGGCTGAAGTGAGTTGAAGATGGAGCCCGTGTGATGAATAGAAGCGCCTGGAAGCACGTAAGTAAGCGCTTGTTGCCTGCTTCACGATGCGCTCTAACTGTCTTTTTATTTTGCAGGTACAAGTTGGGAGCGGCTGCAGGGTGCCGGAATACCCACTGGGTTAGATGTGGAAAGGAGTAATGGCACGTGAGTATTAAAGTTCCCCAATGTCTTTAAACGCACCTTGTTTTGTCTTTCAGATGCGGGATGCAGCGCATAAGGCCTCCGGAGCGTGCGAAGAGTTGGTAAGCTTTTGTCTTTCAGATGCCGGAATGCAGCGTGAAGACCTCCAGAGCGCACGAAGAGTAGGTAAGCCTTTGTCTTTCAGAATGCAGCGCGAGGCGTTGGTGACAGCCGATGGCCCAGGTAAGTGAAGAGCTGTCACTGAAGACCGTAATGCTAACCTGTTCTTTCTTGTCTTTATAGGTGTTGCTGAAGACTGGATTCAGGATGGTAAGCCTTTTTCCTTAGGCCCAGGATCAGATGCAGAAGACACGATGAGCGTTCTGCTGCAGAGGATGCAGAATAACGCAAAGCAAGATTCATCCATCGGGTGTGGTTTAAATAGCCTCCTGTAGTGCTTAGGTGTCTCCTTCCACAGCCACGCCTAGGTAAGAAAAGAGTTCCTGCTTTCCAGAAGAGTTCCAGTGTTCTGAACCTAGGGAGTGGCTCCTGCCCCACCCAACAGGAAAAGTAGTTCCAAACAGAAGAGGATCAGAGGCTCAACTGGCAGGCAAGTAAGCAGCATGGTCTGCTGCAGGTAAGTCCACCCAAGCATTATGAGCCCGGCGCTTCCAGCGCTGGGACTGGGCATATTTATGAGCCTGGTGCCACTGGCGCCAGGACTGGGTCCAAAAGGTCCCAATTGGGACTGGTTGGCACTCGGAACCTGTGTTATGAATCTGCTTCCAAGGGAGTTGGGAAAACCCTGACCTTTTGGAAGCAGGGATCATGACACATTTACAGTGTTCATGAAGTAGATGTTGTAAAGTAACTTACCTTTGTGTCATTTACACTTGCATTGTGTTCATAATCGTACTGCTTTCACTGACTGTACGCACAGCATTCTACATTTGTGCAAATGGATCTAAGACTCCTGTGCATGCTCCTGAGCAGAAGGAAAATGTAAACGTGGCAACTACTAGGCAGCCCAGACCCTATGTAGTCATTTCTCTCCCAAAGAAAGATGATAAATTGCCTGAGCCTGAGATAAGTGCCATTACTATTCATTCACATACAAAATGTGTCTCAGAAACTCTTTTTGGACTTCAGAGACAGGCGTGGCAAGTCGGCAAGACAAAGGGTTGTTAGAGGGTGGACCTACACCATTAATGCATGCTAATACACCTGGTCCTGTATTAAATGAACCAAAGATAATCCCCAAAATACAGTCACACATGGAGATTTTGCAAGATATTTTTATGCCTAAAGGGAATGTTGAGAGGATGAAACTTGCTGAAGCATCTGCTATACAGGGAGCACTGATGGATGTTCCTGTAATAAGGCCATCTGGAAGAGGCTATGCTGGTACACTTCATGGTATGATTATAGACGTTCACATGAAAAGAATGAGGCCTAAAAGAAGCTCCCAGGAAGATAATTATGAATTAAATGATTACCTGGATAGCAGGGCACACTTGGGAAATAACATATAGTATCAACATATGAAGGAAGTTGTTAGAAGAACTTCAAAGGAGAAATGCTTTGTATGTGCACTCATGCCATACAGCATGAGGAAGTTGAAAATCTTCATAGCTATTGAAATAGATGTCCTAACTGCACACTGCATAGTGCATTTAGCATTCTGTAGTATAAGAGGCCAAGTCATGGATTGAACAGCCTCTCTCAAATGGGCAACTGAATGGACAGATCCAGATGAAGATGACTATATTCAATACATAAAGATAAGGAACAAAGGTCAGACTAGGAATCATGTCATCAGATATGAGAAGCCTGAAGTAAAAGGAACTGGAATCAGACAAGAAGTGAATAAAAAACTGGAAGTTCCAGGAAAGTCTGCAGAAGACATTCGTAGATGGAAGAGCAGAGGCCAGATGCAGATTTGGGGAACTGTCCTATCAACAGATGGCTGGGAAGAAGGTGTGGTGATCTCCAGAGACTGGGTAATAATGGGTAACTACCAGGCAACGTTTGAAAATGCACAAATGTTGTGGAAACCTTTATGGCCGAAACTTGCAAGGCTACTGACATGTGTCGAAGACAGAGGAGGACCCTTGCAGATAGTGCCTTTGGAGAGTTCAAAGCTGCGTTTCAGAAATAATGGAACAAGAAAAATGTGAGGGAACCAGAAACATGGTTGAATATTTGAAGCACCAGGAATGAACATTGGGACAGCAGTAATTATGGATCACTATGGGCTTTTGGATCCAAGGCATTCATGAAGTTACTTAAAGACTGGGGAGGAATATGCACACTGGTGAATGTCCATTTTCCAGCATTAGTGATTCCAAAGAGTGATCTGAATCTTGACAGTTTTCCAAAAGCAGATGCTCACCTGAGGAAGAAGAGATCTGTGGAGTTGATAAAGAGGATGAAGAGGGAGAACTATTTCTCAGCCAAATCAATAGAAGCTTTTGACTCTATCCCGTATGAGCACAGACTGTTTAGCCATACTTCTTCAGTGTTCACGTTGATCTTCATGCCGAGAATCCAGATTGGAGCAAACACCAAGTGGTTATAGATAACCAGGTGTGAATTGCTGCAGACAATTAACACTACAATAAAGGGATTCAATGCAATCAGAGAAGAGATGATAGCCATAAGACTGATGACTCTCCAGAATAGATACGTTTTGGACATGATCACAGCTATGGATGGAGTTGTTTGTGAAAAAATTGGGGAATCATGTTGCACATTTATACCTTCTCATGATGACGAGAATGGAACCTTGACAGAGGCCATAGACATGCTGACGAAACTCCATGGCCAGATGAAAGACAAAGTGGAAGACATTGCTGATGATAGCTGGTTTGGATCGTTATTTTCTTGAGTTCCACAATGGATGGCAGACATGTTCAAGTTTCTTGGCCCTGATAGTGTTTGTGTTGCTTAGATTCTGTGTGATCAATATAATAATCTCACAGTGCAAGAAGACAGCAAAGAAAGCCTTAGAGATGAAGACCATGATCAATGTTGAGGCAGGATGGAAAGCCAGAGACCTGACAGATGAAGAAATCAGAGATTTTGTGAAGGTCAGCATGCTCATGGCATGGAGTTACAATGAGCATGTGAAATCAGCGGGATGCCTTAAAGGAGTCATAAAGATATGAGTCCCTAAAAAGCTATTTTGCAGAGGAAGGTACCTGGATGTAAAGGATGATGAGAAGGTGGTCGATGAATCACCCAGAGGGGGGAGTGTAGAGGAGGAGCCAAGTACCCCCACTCCAACCGCCCTGCCCATATAACCTGTCTGTTGGAAACCAGAGTATGAGACATACACAGAGCAGTTGAACAGACAAAGAACAGAGTATGGACTCTGTGCAGTACCAGTGAAAGTCCCAATACCTAAGAAGATCTGGGAGGCAAGGTACCCATTGAGAAAACCGTACCTGCATACAAGAAAATATGATGGCCATTTGAATGAGATTCCTGAAGAATCAGAGCAGATAAATGGAAAAGATGAGTGGTGACGTCACACAAAATCGAGCTGACGTCTGAAGAAGAGATGCAGAGACCAGAGAATTCAGATATTCTGTCAGGCATCAAGAACATATCAAGGATATGTCATATCTTGGGATCAAGGTGAAAAGGCTTATGCATTAGAACCAGATGAAGATATTAAAGCTAGTTTATACGCGTACAGATGCAAAAGAAATGCAAGCAGACAGAGTAATCTTGATGCTAGTTTTATAGTAAAAAGTTTGCGGCAAGCGCCTATATATATATATATATATATATATCCATATATATATATATATGCATATGGACGAGTAAAGGATGGATGTTTACACTACGCATTATAAGCAGTGCTGGACATTAGCAAGAAGGCCTCATTTCAGTGTGTCACAGTTAGAAAGCAAATTGAATTACAAAATGAATCTCAGCAGAAGGAGTTGGATGAGCCAAAGAAGCCAAGGTCTTACCAAACTGGAGTGAACTGACATTGGATACATTTTGTGTGAAAGAACAGAAACTCCTGTTCAGAAGGCTTGATCAAAACAAAAGACGTCAGAGGACTATTAGAAAATAGTATTTTAATACACTAAAAGGCTCAATTCCATGGTCTCCAGTCACGTGGAAGAATGAAGTTGGAAGAACGAGGTGGTCACACCTATGCACGAGGCCAGTGTGTGCCCACACTTCTTAACATTTCTCAGAGCACAGTACAAACTCAAGGCCAGGCTTCAAAGCCCTTATTGACACTGGACCATTGAAGTGACGATGGATTGATTTGCTATTTGGTGGGAAGCTAGTGTTAAAATGATCTCACTAGAACCTGGATGTACAGTCTGCAAGCTGGTAGACGTAGGTGGAAAAGTACTGACGGGGGTTAGAAGCCAACTAATTGTAGAGGACCGTGTAATTAAGGGTCCTATAGTTTACGTTGCCAATGGGACATTGTGTATTTAGTGACGTTCATAGTGGCCATATTAAGGGGAGGGCTTATTTGCCCCACCTGATGTTAAGTATCCCTTTCCTTCACTGTTCTATACTGATATGGAACTTATACTTAGATATTCACTTAGAGCCTATCACTTCCCTCAATAGGTTTTTGTGTTTGCCACAGAGGATGACGTTGGTAATGACGCAGGTCAATACGCCACTGATGAAGATTGTGCTTAATATAAACTCTGTTTTTTGTAAGATTCGTGGAGTAAGAGGATCGAGCAAGTGCTGATGTTCGTTGTACACCCTGTTTTAGATAATTGACATTAAAACAGACTTCCTTTTTCCAAACTACTTGAGTTGTTTTGATTATTGATGTATGAATAAAATCTGCCTCCCCATCCATCTCAAGGGTAATTGCTACTCATCAAAGGGGCTGGGATATCCATTTCACTTGGCATAAAAACAGAAATTAAACGCAGTTAATTAATTAACTCCAGCCACGCTTATGTTAATTTCTTTGTAACACGCACCAGGGGGACCGGAGACATACAGATGCTCTGCTCAGCACAGGATCTCAAACAAACAACATAAGTCTGTAAGCAGAGACGACAAACAAACACTCAAACTTTCCAGGCCAACAACCGGGCAACACCTTACCTGAACAAATACGTTTTAAATTTCTGCTTAAACGTGGTCAGACTACACATGACAGCGAGGCGTGAGAAGGGATATGGAGAGCCAAAGCTTTGGGGTTGGGATTATGGGGTGCGGGAGGGGGAGCCAATCACTGGAGAGGGGTTCTGGTGTCCCTAGGGAGCCCCATTGTGCAGCATCCTCGCTGATGTCCATGGCCGCACATCATTGTCCAGACTCTGTGTCATCTCAAGCTATTTTGTATATTAGCTATTGCCAACCAATGGCAACCAAATGTTTTTGACTCTTCAGCACAATCACATAATTGAGGGGCGGTGTGGAAAGGTTTGTGACATCACGAGGGGTGTTAATGTAACTGTGGTCAAAAATGGTATCACCCGGTTTGGATCATTCAACATATATTTGGATATAGGGGACTGTCGTAGTCGCACCAATCCTCTCTTTTGACCTGCTTTAAAAATGTAACTAAAATATTGTATGGTAATTTGGCAAATCTGGTATAAAATGTTTTGCCACAGTGAGCGGCGTTGACAGCTAATTTAATTCAGTTCAGTTCCACAGGGCTGCCGGAACCGTGCTTCCCAGCTGTTTGGGTCCAATACATTTGTGTTACTTCTTGCTTGGTGTACGCTCCTTTTTTTGGCATTACTTTCTTTCCCTGGAGTGTTTTCTACTAGAGGTCCCCTTGTACATATGTATGGTGCAATTTAAGTCAAGGAAGGAGGGGGTTTGGAAGAGGGAGAGATGGTCAACAGTGTCAAAGTATCAGGGGTATAATTAGCATGTAGTTGTCAACAGCCGGTCTCACTGGTAATTGTTGGCGATGGTTTGTGGTGATTGTGGTCTTCGCTCTGAGGAAGCCACCATCCCAGCAGGCAAACTGCTAATCTGGTCACCCCAAAGAGAGGAGCCAGTCCTCCATGCGAAAACCCCGATGGGGATAATCCAGAAGGATGCTGTTTACAGCAGGGCTCCGGAGGTGTGGAGAGATGAAATAAAGATGGTGTCTACAGCAGGGCTCTGGAGGTATGGCAAGATGAAATATACACCAGCGAAGTAGAGGGGAGAGTGGATGTCCAGTAGCAGCACTGACACAGGGTGGAGAAGCCAATGCAGCAACACTGCAAAGCGATTTCTGGTTATAGCAAAACTGGGAAGTGGGATCCAGCAGGTAAGGAGGAACATGGATTGGCGGGTCGAGGAATAAGCAGGAGAGCAGAGCATGGAAGTGCAAGGAAGAAGCAGTATCAGAATGAATGGAAGGGGGTGTGTGATGAGTCAGAAATGAAGGTCGGACACAGGTTTGGCATACTTTTGGTTAAAGACTTGTATTCAAAGAAAAGGGGTTGGGAAAAGTTCTCTCTGACCCTGCTCTAAATGGAATTTCCCTACCTAAACCAAAAACGAAGGATCGGTCTGTGTCAGGATGTCAAAACAAAACTATCCTGTGTCAAAACTTTCTATTCTGACGCTCACACTATATATTATACTAAAAGGTGAAAAGGGAGATGTCTTTAACCTTAGAAGGTTCGAGAAAGTGCTCATAAAAAATAAATGATTCAAACTAAATGTTAGTCAGAGAAGAACGTTCTAGGTTCCACTTGTACTTGTTTTCCATGTATTTGCACTCGGAATGCTTGCCGATATGCCTCAGTGTCCCCTCTGCTTTGGGTGTACTCACCGGCCTTCCATTGGCTTTGTTTCTCTCGCTGTCTGCAAATGAAGGCTCCCAGTCTGCTTTCTCCTTGCGGCCACCTTCTCTCCATTTGCTGGTCCACTGTGACTTCTTCTGGACACGCCTACTTTCCTCTTGGCTTCGGTAAGTGCTGTACTGCTTTTCTCCATCTGCGAATGCCCAGGAGTCCCTCACCTGCTCCTGGAATTTCCACAGCGGTTCTTACCTCTGCAGCTCCTTTCTCCGTCTACGAGCCACTTGGCTTCTCCACGCTGGTTCTGCCTCTACGGTTCTCCGCTCTTCACAGCGAGGTTCAGTTCTCACTCGCCAGTCACCACAGCAGCTGCCAATATCTCTTGGTTTGAGCTGCTTACATTTCCTGGGCACAGGTGTGTGCCAGGAAACACTAGAATGCTTGTTGTGTGTGTGGCTTTACTTGTTCTGCACTACCCAATCCCTCTTGCTCGTCCCAGTATGGTGCTTATGGAAAGGGTAGTCAGTGCTCTTCCTTTCCATACCTTTGGACAGAAAAGCTGGTATTACTGAGAAGGTTTGGTTTTATAAGTTCAGTAGCTTTAAAGTCACAAAAGCTATATGTTAGATAGTCACAAGGGTTCATGTTGATGCTCCTAAGTGCATTTAACATGTGATATTGGGTGAGCTGATGTTGGACCTTATTGGGGTTAATCATTACCACTTCCTACCTCTTCTTTGCTCCAGTCGTGGATATATTGTTCCCTATGTCACGTGGAGAAACACTGGAGGTGGAATAGGCAAATGGTTGAGGGAGAGTATTACAATAGGCCATCAGGGCCTGTGGAAGGGAAGGACTAGCCTCAAAAGGAAAACAGTATGTCTTCCTCCAACGATGCTGTGTCTTCTTCCCGAGGATCACCTCCCCAATGTGATTCTCCCTCATATAGCCGGCACCCAGGGTTTGGATCAGAGCATCTACCTCACCCTGGCCACATGAGGGAAGGTTACCACAGAGAAAGGAGTGATGACATATTTGGATTCATCATAGGACGTAAAGCGAAACTTACGCTAATCAAGCACAGGCAGCCCAGGACATTAGGTGTTAAATCCTCCTCTGTGACGGCGTTCTGTCATTGTGAGCGAACCTGAACTGGAAGTTCCTGTTTGTGCCAGATTGACCACTGCCAACGCCATCTTGCAATGGGAATGTCGACTCCAAACCAATGCCGAAATGCCCCGTCGCTGCCATAGACACCAAGTCCCCGTGCGATACCTAACAGTAGGAGAGGTGAGAATGTTGAGTAGTGGTTTGAAAATTTGAAACATGGATAAGTGCTTATTCCGCAGATTGATTTCTCTGTAATCCTGATTAGATGCGAGTTCATAGTGGGTAATATCCAGGGTAGCTGATAATGCAATTGAAATTAATTGAAGGGAAAGTTGATGGCTGATAAAAGACACTCTACTGCTCTAGGGGATGGGGCTGGGGTGGACTGGAGGAGAAGAGGGCCACAGTGGACTACAGGCACTGCCTTTGCTTCTGCAAGAATGCATTATATTCTTACAAAGCTCAACAGGGTCTCCCTCTAACCTTGCAGGCACTAAGGCAAGTATGGTGGTCCTCAGAAGAATACGAAGGCCCTCCTTGTTGTCTGATCATCAACGTTCTCTCACTTGCACCACTGATCATTATTTTCAAAAGTGATCAAATGTTTAAACAAAATACAACTATATTGCCTGGGAAGTGCTTTCAGTTATCAATAATGACTTTCACTCAATGGGCTGATAATATACACCTTATCCAGATGAGTGATGGCCGACTCTTGGGTGGCTTCTGCAAAGAAAAGTATA
The DNA here is from genome assembly GCF_040938575.1 of Ambystoma mexicanum. Classification (NCBI taxonomy): domain Eukaryota; kingdom Metazoa; phylum Chordata; class Amphibia; order Caudata; family Ambystomatidae; genus Ambystoma; species Ambystoma mexicanum. The sequence goes on along the minus strand of NC_090922.1, from coordinate 582,499,255 downwards.
TTACAAAATACTATATGATGATATATTACCACATCACCCTATAGCAGAACACATTGCAGTAATTTAGAGACAGGAAGAGGAAGGGAGAAAAATGAGAGAGAGGGAGAGATAGAGAAAAAGAGAGAGAGAAGACAATGACCACACCACACTGAGGCAGAATGGGCAAGATTGTGCACACACTAAAGAGACCAGCTGTGTGAAACCCAATAGCATACCATAAGATAATGAACGAAGAATGTATGCTCAACACAATGGAGCAAGTTGAAGGACATAAGGGGAGAGTTTAGCGGCCCAATAGCACTTATGAAGTTCAATGCCAAGCACCTTGTTCTTTCCTGCCACTGGTGCAGGCTTGGCAGGTGGCTTTCAGGGGAGCTTTGGTGTCAGGTCAGGTTTTAGTTTTGGGGGCACGAGTAGCCTTCTGAGCTCTGGGTGATGACATCTGAGTTTCTGTGGCAGGGCCAGGACTTGTAGGATTTCCTTGCTTCCATGTTCAGTGATTAGTCCAATTCCCAGAGCAATGGTGGCACAGAAGAATATTGGCTGGGCTTTCAAGCACCACACAGATCATTGCCCTGCCCAAAGACATGCTAATTATCATTGCTCTCTAACTTGTAGGTGTCTCCTGACATTTAACAGGTGGGAAATGTCAAAGTTAGGTGCAAACACATAGGCTACAGTCTTAGGCCATTGTGAACGATGTCTGTGCAGTAATTATTTTCTGCTAATCTGTTTACTTTACTTTACTGATATGTAACTTGCTCCTCAGAACCTGGAGGCATATGGGCGCAACAAGGACAGACAATAGAAAACATAAAACAGTGGAGCTCAGATGATGTGAAAACGGGGGGCAATGATTATCACAGAGGCAGCTACAAGTTAATTAAAAATATATGTTTTTCATTTTTTCTGGAAATTTTCAACCAGGTTGAATTTTCTCATTTCCTCTGGCAGAGAATTCCAAGCCTTCACAGCTGCTGCGTAAAAGGTGCTCTGTTTAATGAGTGAATGTGGGTTGAGACATTGGTGCACATCTTTAGTTAAAGAATAATTAAAGTATCAGTTTAAATATATTTTGGTGTTTTTTAGGTGGGGGGGAGGAACTGGGATCATGGCACAAAACCCCAAGAAACAAAGAAATTATGAAGATTCAACCTGGGAATCCTCCCGTCCCCTGCATACTATCAATTGTTGGACAAAAGTCAATTTCTAAAACATCTTTAGAAATTCAATCAATTAGTTGAACATTCTGTACATTCTGTAAACAGAATAATAATTTAATCACGTACAAAAGATTTTTTGAAAAAAATATATATTTCATTTAGAAAAGAATGGATTTGCAAACAAGCAAACAATCCAGAATTAGTAACTATGCACAGAAATAATGGCAAGAGAAGTCTGTTTTTCAAAGGCGGCGCGTTTTGAGGAGTATTCCCCTTCTTCAATGGCCAATACGGACTATTGGAAAAAAGATCATTTACAGTATTACAGCCCAATCATTACAAAATATGTACACAATGCATCAGATTGATCGTGAACTTAAGACGCTTTTTTAATCAAAAGTTCGACATAAGTCCAATGGAATAGTGGTCTAATGTTTGCACATGTTCATCCTGAGCAAAGCTCTTGGTTTCTAGAATACATGATCTGTAAGGTATGTTCAAATAACATTTGTTTGTGGTTATCCAATACTATACACATGTTTATCATAGGTTGACTGATACTACTCAATGAATACCCACTGCTGGCACTGGATTGTAGATAGATCATGAAGAGATAGTTTAAAGAGGAAAAATCCATTTAAAGATTCTCAACAGGGCAAAGAAAAGAGCACAATATTGCGACATACCTAAAAGGATAGGGTGCAAAGACAATCACCCGGGTTGGAGCTTATTTCGTGTATATCTTAGTGAAGCAGCAGCGGCAGATGTTGGCTTCAAAGTTCAGTCCTGTTGTAGGAAAATCAAGTGGCTCAAGGATGACGCCCGACCTGGAAAAGTAATGGAACATTGGTGCATAGATAAGTGATATTGCCACCGTTGGACTTGTGAATAGTATGTAGGAAAATGCCTAGATAAATTTCAATCTCTTAAATGAGAACTAGATGTAGAAAACCTACCTACAAAAGAATTTTTTAACGTGCAAGGGATCTCACCATTTAGCATTCGAAAGTTATATTTCCGGATACGCGGATCAATATCAACGTGGGCTGCTCCCTCGAGTCACAGTAAATAGAACTGACTAGGCTAAAAGGTAATCAGGCAAAAATATCTAAATGCGAATAACACAAGATGGAATATCGAGTATCAAAGCTATTTTCAAGAAACAAATTAAAAGAAAAACTACGTCTGCATACCTATGTTAAGAGTCAGTCATGTGTACAAAGGCGAGTGCAGAATCAACCGCTGCCGGCCTCTCGAATTCGGATGTACATCTCAAGTATTTAGTCACTGCACCGGCATGTAGGTTCAATAATAAGGAAAACAGGGTGTGGATCAGGAGCTGATAGTTTGTTGAAAGTCCCTAATCTATACGCAGTCATCAGCTATGGAACGTACCTTACTGAATGCGGACGCGGTGTGAGCAATTGGCGTCTGGGTCAGTTGTCACGGAAACACTCAGCGCCATATTGCTAAAGGCTTTATGAAGCGAATAGGTATAGAAAGTGGACTAGTTGCATGGGTACGTGGAGTCCTCCATGATAGAAGTGCGAGAGCAATAGGCATAGAGAGTAGGGATACATAGTCCTCCATGATGGAAAAGTCAAGTACTGTTGATATTGTCTGTAAGCACATAAATAAAGATAACTAATTCAGTAGTTGTATCAGGTGAATGTGGGCATCTAGTCTCTTTAAGCTGAAATGTACCATTTGATCTGAGTGTTCTTGTGTTCACCTTCACATGCAGATCCTTCGAGAGATATACCGTTCCCGTGTATGTGATGCACTTGTCTACCATAACTAGTGTCCAACATGTTACCCTATCTTCAATGGGTAACCAATGTAGGTCTCTTGTTGCTTTGGTTACGTGGTCAGACCTCCTCATTCTCATAACGGCTCTGACTGCGTTGATCTGTATGACCTGTAGTCTTGCATACTCTGTCTTATTGATGCCCAAAAGAAGACTGCCACAGTAGTCCATCTTAGACCCAATAATCGCCCTAGCTATGAGATAAAAGGGCAAATCTGTATAAGTAATGTTAGGTGGTATGCAGATGACGCTACCAAGTGGCTCAATTGCGCCCTCATACTGAGATGCTGATCCAGTACAATGTTTTCACTTTTGTTTTAGTTTCAATATGGTGTCCTGCCAGGGTGAAGGTTTTTTAATACTTCCCTACCTTTTCTATTTTCTTCGGTGTTCCAACAACCATGAGTTCTGTCGTTTCCTTATTCAATGCTAGCCCGTTTTCTACTATCCATGGTAGGAAGATTTCATAAACGTAATTCAATCTTATAGAGTCCTGCTCGTGATTTCCTGACAGCGGGATGACACATTGCGTGTCATCCGCATAGTTGGTAAATTCTGCATGATTTTTCTCTAACATCTCAAAAAGAGGAGCCGTAAAAATGTTATGGAGAGAGGGTGATAAACAAGCACCCTGGGGACTCCAAAAAGCAAGACACTAGGGGGGGCTTCCGCAATGTCGCTGCACACCCGCAGTGTTCTGTTACTCAGAAAAGATTGAATCCTAGCCGAGAAAGAAGCCGAGAATTTGGCTACCTAACTCAACCTGGTGACTAACAGATGATGGTCTACCAGGTCGAAGGTGGCCGACGTGTCTAATAGCATCAGAAGCGTTGTTCCACCATTATCCATGGTATGGAACTTATTGGACTTAATGTCCAATAAAGCTGTCACTGTACCATGGCCCTGTCTAAACCCAGATTGCCTGTCATGTAGCACCTCATGATTATTCAGAAACTCTGAGCTCTGGATATACACAACCCGATCTAAGATCTTCAGCAAGAAGCGGGTGTTGGTTATGGGCCTGTAATTAAGTGCCTCAAAAGGACACAACCCAGGCTTTTTATCATCAGAGATATCCATGCTGTTTTCAGGTGATCTGTGACAGGACATTCTAAGAATGAGGTATTAGTGAACTTATTCAGGAAGCACAAGCTTTAAAGTTCTCCGCTGGACAAGAATCCCCCTTGCAATTTGTAAGTCTACGTTTGTCAATGATTGCACTAAGTTCTGTCTGTGTCACTGGGTGAACATTAAAAACAGGTGTTCTGATTTTATTAAAAGCTTGCTCACTGTCTACCTTGAATGCAACTGCTTCTCTTCTCTTCATCACTATGTTTTGTTTGATCCCATCCAGTTTATTTAACATTGCTTTCTGTATGGAGGCACAACATTCTGCATTTTTGATTGGTAAATTCTCCGGGGGCGGGCATGGTGTTTCCAATTCTTTTAGGATTTTAAAAAGTACCTTAGAGTCATGTTGTGCCTCATATATTCTAAGGTCCAGCATGTTTCTTTTTGCTTCTATCATGGCCTTTTTGAAAACTCTAGAGTTTTAAAGGTGTGTCTATCACTTGACAACTTAGACAGTTTCCATGAATAAAAATGTTTATTTTTCTTTGATTTGAGGCTCTGTATTTCTGGCGTGAACCAAGTATTTGTTTTCCTGACAGGTAGCAGTTTGGTTCTTTTGGGAGCCAGAACATCAACAGCTTTTTGTAGGGTAATCTGAATTTCCTCACTCATTCTGTTAGCATTATCTAGCAAATCGAAGCTTGTTGCTAGCGGCTTTAACCATTTAATCATAGCTATAGGGGTACGTTTCTTAATGTTCTGTGTTGTTTTCCACTGATTTGGGGGTTTTGTATACCTTATATTGTCTTCACATATAATATCCAGGTGAATAAAACAATTATCTGACCACAGACATTGATTTACAGCTGGAGCAGTTGTACCAATGTTATTTGTGGCCATCCAGTCTAAAACATTCCCCTTTATATGGGTTGGCACTCTGACAAGCTGCAAAAATCCCAGGTTACTAAGGGGTTTTCCAGGTTTTTTGCCGCTAAATCTTTTTTACAACCCAACCACAAATTCAAGTCACCCATAATAATGACTTTGGTATTAGGTTTGAGGAGTGAGAGCAGTCTATTGAGCAGTTGTGATGAAAATTCCTTCATGGGATTAGGAGGTCTATATGGTACAATCATGTTAATGGTATTTTCTGGATTAGTGCTGATTTTAATATCGAGCATTTCACAGCCAGTAATTCCTTCTATATCCATTTTCCATACATCTAATGTAGATTTTATGATAATGGCCACCCCCCTACATTTACTTTCTTCTCTATCGTGCCTCAGAATTTTGTATCCATTTGGGATTGCCAGTGATAGAGAAGGCCAGGCTGCTTTTAAAAGCCAGGTCTCAATAATAGCGCAGACATCTAAGTCATGCTCAGTTACGTAGGATGAAATAACCGTGACATGCTGTAGCAAAGACCTTGCATTAAGTAACAAGGATTTAAGCCCTACATTGGTTGCTGTGCCATTAATTTGTACATGGTTTAATGAGTCGAGTTTTTTACACAAAATGGTCTCCTCCTGATCAACTAGAACATTAAGTCCTTCGTGTGACATATTCACCCTTTCCTTAACAGATGAATTAGGTAGTATCCTGTTATTGTTTTTAGCATTAATATTCTCTGGCGCACAGGGAGGAGCAGTTGGTGTAGACTTCTGTGTAAGATTCAAATAAGGCTTAGGGATAATAATCGGCTGATTGAACTTCTGAAAATAGTGAGCAACTATGTCTGCTGGTGCAGCAATAGCACTGTCCATGCCACTATTTAGGTGTACCGAAAGTATCTTACCTAGCAAAAAGTGCCTGTTCCTTTCAACAGGCAACCAGCTCGTACCCAGAATGGACCGGAACAGACCGGCCTACCTCAGGCGCCAGCGCTCACGTGCCTGGTTGCGATATTAATAGCAGAAAGAACTGCAGGGTAGATGGGAAATATAGTTCCAATGGCAAACAATCAACACAACTTTTTTTTTAAAGAGTAAAACACACAAATTCACTAAATAACAAACCTGCACCTCGAATCTACTGCTTTACGCAGTTGACCAATGGGAACTTTTACATACTGTAACTCAAACCATATGCTTTGGTCCACTGATTGAAACTTCCCTGTGATTTTTACTATAGGTTCTTTTCAGTTTCTGACAGTATCGGCTGTGACTAGGATGAGGTGTCAAGGATGAACAAATATTCTTGGACCCCTTAATTTTCTTTGGTTTGGCGGTCACAAATGTCTCTGTGCCCAGGCCAAATGTATCTGTGCCCAGGCCCCTAAAGCGTTAGCGATGGCCCTGAACAGAAGAGGCAAATGCAGGTAGTGGTTGTCTCTTGGGCTGAAAGGAGACATTGTACTGTGGATTTCTTATCTGATGAAAGAAGGCAGATCATCCCTTATGCCTAATATATATTTAATGATGATGACGACTCACAGCTTGTTCAGCATGGCCACTGCCCCTTTGTCTTCTGCAAATAGACACAAGAATGCATGTCTTGCACATGATGCATGTACAATAAGCATACTGCATAGTTCTATGCACTACATGTAGTGTAGTGCTGATCACTATGTGAGTGTAACAATGTGTGTCTAATTCTGAATTGCATAAAAAGGGATTAGAAAGACCCTAATGTTAGGTTATAGTTTCATGGGTTCTGGTATGCTGTGCCAGTCTGGGACTTCTACAGCTTAGTAACACGAACCGAGAAGAGGCATGTTTCATTATGCAGCATCAATAAATCTGCCAATCGGACCGACCCTCCGCATCTTTCCTTCACGAAGAACCGGCTCAGTGGCTACCAACTTTTAATGTTGTATGGTACTCATATGGAAATAATGCACAGTACAGGGACCCACTCAGAAAAACTGCTGTGGTCTATAATCGATCAAATTTGACTGTTCTGCTGAACATACAAGGAAATAACGATCTGTAGGATCACATGTGCAAAAAAAACCTTTATTCTATAGTTGGTCCACTTTTAATGTTGTCTTGTACATATATGGAATACATAAACTGCAGGGGGACCCCTCTGAAAAAACACTGTAGTCTATAATGGATGAACCGTGCCTCCTCACTGTTTTTATGAATGAAGCTGACTACAGCTTCAGTCAATCCACACCTATAATAATCCATGTCCCCATATGTCACAATCCATGTACGAAATGCTGGTTCGGAGCAGACATCAAATATTTGTTGGTGAGTTCATTTGAAACCATAATCAACTATTAATGACTGCAGTAACTGGGATGTCTTTGGGGGCAGGAGAGCAATGGTAACAATCATTTTCATGTAACACCAAAGTGATGGCACTGGCCTCGTGGCCATATAGCAGCCACTATGAAAGGGGAGGGCCCTGTACAAGATTTGAATGCTCCACTTTGCTGTCAGAGCTGTTGGAGGCAGAGCGAGGGAATTCAAGTGTAGTGGGCAGGAGTGGGGCTGAGTAACAGACATGAGAGAACAAGTATGCTTCCTCATCGGGCCATGCTTTAATTGAGTACTTTAATAGTGCACAAGAACAGTGCTGAGTGTGTTGGCAGTGGGGGATGTACTGCAACATGGATCACCTCAAAAACAGTGCTATTATTATTACTAAGGTTACAGGTACCACTGTAGGCATACTATACCTGCCATCTGTACAATGTACACTTTGCCCTCATATGAGACCCTTTATCTCTGTGACCAGAACATGCAGATGTGGGTGCTGGGAGTTGAGGTTTGAGTCATCTCATGACCCGTAGGCACTGTGGCAACTTCAAACCCATCTCTACTGGGACGAGCAAGAGGGATTGTGTAGTGCAGAACAAGTAAAACCACACACACAACAAGCATTCTAGTGTTTCCCGGCACACACCTGTGCCCGGGAAAAGTAAGCAGCTCAAACCAAGAGATATTGGCAGCGGCTGTGGTGACTGGCGAGCAAGAGCAGAACCTCGCTGTGAAGAGCGGAGAACCGTAGAGCCGGAACCGGCGTGGAGAAGCCAAGTGGCTCGCAGATGGAGAAAAGAGCTGCAGAGGGAAGATATGAATACAGTACCTACAGTATGCATACGAATGGGCCTACTAATGCGCGTAGTATATCAATTGTGGAAACAAAACTGCATCTGTGAGAATTTTAATCAGATTAAAATATGGAAAGAATAAATGCACTAATAACCATATGAACCAAAAAACATAAGGAGGATAAATGAAAACAGTAAATAGAAAGTATAAAGCAGGTCCTAAATTAAAACATTTACAGAACACATTAACGGCAACAACAGTGGAATGGATTGTATCCTGGGACCTTGTTCATTTTGGGGTCTGTGGTAGGTTCGGAGGAAGAGACAAACCAGTTCTTGTTTGTTCAGGGTATTTTATTTGAATAATCAGAGAACAAATGCCAACTATCCCTGATCTATGGGGTTCCCTACCTTACAAACTAACGAGGGGCCTTGTCGTCTTTAAGGAAGTCCAAAACAAATGGTCTGTTATCCATCCAACTCTCAGTTATTCTATCCCAACCAATATAAGAAAACAACAAATGTGCAGGAGAATGACTCCCTTCTTCTAAATCAGTTTCAACCCGTTCCAAACAACTAAAGACCAGGAGAATGACTCCCTTCTCCTAAATCAGTTTCAGCCCATTCCAAACAACTAAAGACCAGGAGAATGACTCCCTTCTCCTAAATCAGTTTCAACCCATTCCAAACAACTAAAGACCAGGAGAATGACTCCCTTCTCCTAAATCAATTTCAACCCATTCCAAACAACTAAAGACCAGGAGAATGACTCCCTTCTTCTGGATGGATTTCGTCCACTCTCAACTAATAAGAGGATCAGGAGAATGTTCCCCTTCTCCACATTAAGCTTCTTCAGCTTTTGAACAGCCCAAAATGTAGGGGAATACCTCCCTTCTTCTAGACTTCCTTTCTTGCTTTTAATATTCAATCCTCTGATGTTGTTAAGCAATATTTTTAATTAACTGATGTAGTTGCTGTAGTGGACTTTTCACAGCCTCTCTTTTCCATGCATGCTTTCCTGTTAGGCCTTTCTTCTTTAGCCTTGTGTATTTTAGGAATGCTGGGCAAAATTCTCACCTCCGTGTCTCTGAAAGTCGTTCCAACTGGGAGAATAAATCCCTCTTCGTATTCTCCTTACTCTTGATATATTATATGATATGACAAGTCATGTATAATGCGCCTCTACACAAGTGTTTCTAGGCCCGACAAGACAAGGAAGGTGAAGACAAAGGGGAACAAAACAAATACTCTTACTAGGCCTTGTGTCATTTAGATCGTGCAAGTGCCAGGGGATGGGGGAGAAGAAGTACCGGGAGGGGGGGAAGGGCGAGCGCAATAAGCAAAGCTCAGTAAGTGCTGCAGGGGTAGCTGGTTCTAGGTAAGTGCAAAGGAGGCAGAGGCCTGTAGGGTTGCAGGTAGAGTCCCTACTGCATAGTAGGCCCAGAGGCAAGGCATGGAGCTACTGGTCGTGAAGGTGCCTGGTCCCCATAAGGTTAAGAGGGAGGCCAGGTAGCCAGTTAGTGTAGCAGACAAAAACAAGAGAGTGAAGGCAGAAGCAAAAAGGAAGGTCTTGAGTTGCTTCCGGAACCTGAGGTGGTCCTGCTCAAGTTTGAGTGAGGCAGGGAGGCTGTTCCAGAGGGAGGCACCAGCCGAAGAGAGAGAGCTACCCCGCACTCGCTGCATGAAGAAGCATCTGACCCTCAGAGAGTTGGAGGTGGATGAGCGGAGGGCTCATGAAGTAAAGTGCTTAGGAAGAGAAAGTTGGATGTAGTTTTGTCCCTGGCTCCAGAAAGCCTTGTGGACAATGAGAGGGTCTTGAACTTGATCCTTGCAGCCACCGGGAGCCAGTGGAGAGATTTCAGGGCTGGAGAGATATTATTCCTGGTCTTGAGGCCAAGGACAAGGCTTGCAGTCCTGTTCTGAATTAGTTGTAACGGGCGAAGAGTAGAGGCAGGCAGATTTAGAAAGAGGCTGTTGCAGTAGTTCAGCCTAGAGAGAACCATGGCTCTGGATACATTGAGCTTAAGGGGGAAAGTGAGAAAAGTAAGAATACCTCTGAGGAGGCTCAGCTGGTAGTGGGACTTCTTAGAGATGTCTGTGATGTGAGGAGAGAAGGAGAGGGTAGAGTTGAAGATGACACCAAGGTTTTTTGCCTCGCAGAAAGGCGCAGGTAGAGGGCCAAAGAAGGGCGGCCAGAGTGAAAGAGCTAAAAGAGGAGCAGGAGACCCAATGAGGGGGACCTCAGCCTTACTGGCATTCAGGCAAAGATCGTTAGAAGCAAACCATTCCTGAATCGTGGATAGACAGTAAACAGTGAGAGAGGGGAGGATTCTGAGGGGAGCCTTAAGGAGAGCTCAGTGTCATTTGCATAACACTGAGAGTTAGGAGAGAAAGTAGAGATGAGGTGGGCCAGACGTGCCAAGTAATAGTTGAAAAGCCAGGGTGAGAGGTTTGGGCCCTGGGGAACACCACATGTGGAGAGAGAGGTGGTAGAGAGAAAGGACCCTATTTGGACCTGGGAGGGTTGATCGGAGAGAAAGAATGTCAGCCAAGCTAGGGTCTGATCCGTGATGCCCAGCTTGTCACAGAGACAATTGATCAGGATGGCGTGGTTGACCGTGTCAAAAGCAGAGGCAAGATCAAGGAGGATGAGGACAGAAGGAAGGCTAGAGTCGAGATTTGGGAGCAGGTCTTCACGGGTGTTCAGGAGAGTAGTTTCCGTGTTTCTGGCTGCTCTAAAACTCTTTTACTCTTTTACCTCCGCTCTTTGTGTATTAGATAATGAGTACCATATACCTCTTCTTCAGACACACTGGGCCTCATTACAAGTTTGGCGTAATGGGTTTACCGGTGCCGGTAAACCCATTCCGCCCTATTACGAGGTTCCCTCGTGGGACCCGGAAAGGACCTCTGGTAAAACCTGATGTCCTTTGTGGGTCCCGCAAGGGGACCAAGGAGCTAATAACGGGCCTGTTATTAACGGGCCCGTTATTAGCTCCATCCCCATTCCTATTGAGCCCTATGTGGGCTCAAATGGGAATGGGGATTGGTTTTTTGAATGAGGAATTACCGGGTCCTCCAAAGTTGGAATGACCTGGGAATTCCACATTCAAGGAACCCGGACCCGGACACAATTTTGAGGCAGCCATGGCGCTAATAGCACCATGGCTACCTCCAAACTCGTAATGAAGCCTACTGTTTTCTTTTCGGCTTTTCTTATTTTCAAAGCACTTATTGTGACGAGTAGACTGTGTCTCAGAGTATTTGTTACTCTCCTTAACTTCAGACCAAGTAATGCAACGGGTATGATGGCAGCACTGTCGGTGGCCGTCATCCCTCCTGGGTCTCTCGCCATCCCCATTACTTTGTTTAACAGAGGTTGGCGTTGCCGGGCCTGTTCTCAGGTACGGGACTTCACGCAATGTCAATACTGCTTGCTTTATCATTCCATAAGCATTCTGTTTCTTCCTCTGGCTCTGTGGCTTCCATGCTTAAATTGTCTTGGCACAGTTGTTGGACCTACTAGTCCACCCCTCTAGAGTCACGCCAATGCTCTTGCCTGCTTCTTCCTCATGGGGTTTCCTTCCTCTCTGCTCATCGTCCTTGGTCTCCTTAGAGGTCTCTGGCAGCAGCACCTTCTTCCTTCCTCCCAACGGAGGCTTGTGTGGTCTTGTAGTCCAGCCACGACGTGACTGGTTTGAAGCTCCTGGGCTTCTTTACTGTCTGACGCTAAGAGGAGTACTTCCTTGATTTTTATTACAGGTTGTTGCATCCTCCTCAGCAGAGGGTCGTATTCCCTTCTCTCTGTCTGATAAATGTTCACTATCCTCAGTTCACTCTTCTCGTCACAGTATTGCGAGTTATCATTATTACTCTTCAACCACTCCTCTTCTTCATAGTATTTATGATGGGTTGTTTTTCAAGAGGGAACTTAAATTATGTATGACAGTAACTCACAATGGTCTTACTTGGCAGTCTTGTTGCAGTGTTAGAGAAAGGGGCTTTAGGGAGTTCCTCTACAGAATGGGAGTCCCAGTCCCTCAGGGGGGAGTCTTTCCCTGTGAGGTTCCACTTACCACCACCCCCAGGGGGATTGTTGCATATTGGGCTCACCTCCTTAGGAAGGAGAAGGCTCCCCACTGGGGAGAAGTGATTGAATCCCACAATTAGTCTCAAGTCACACCCACATACATGCCCACATGATGAGGTGAACGCCAGGCTCAAATTATGGTCTCCAATCTATCACTGATCTAACAGGTAGGCTTTCAAAACTGAAGTCACCATTGCTAAAGAGACTGACAGGTACCTGAACGACTATGTGCTTGAAAAGATGCCCATGCCAAGCTGTCCTTCTTCCAGTGTGCTTGTGGCCAGAGCCAGTGCATCCGAAGTGCCTTCTAAGTGCTGTTGGGCTGTGTTGGGCTGTTGGCTGGAAGCCTCCCTAGCTGTCCCCTGCAAAACTCGCCGTCCGCGAGTGGAAGAACACTGTTGCCGCAACACTGCTTCCTCCAGTTTGGATTCACTAGCAACACCTACAGTCTCCACCCACTCGCCGCCTCCCAGCCCGCCCTTCACCCTGCGTCACTTCCTATAACTACTCCGGTGCGCGCGCATCGTGCGCGCGCATCCGAAGTGCCTTCTAAGTGCTGTTGGGCTGTTGGCTGGAAGCCTCCCTAGCTGTCCCCTGCAAAACTCGCCGTCCGCGAGTGGACGAACACTGTTGCCGCAACATTGCTTCCTCCAGTTTGGATTCACTAGCAAGTAATTCCCTCATTTGGACTTGGGACTTTGGACTGTTATTTTGGTGCCGCGGCTCCACCGCGGCTCACCGTGCTGTATAGAGCATGTCCCCTTTATACTTACTTGGATCCTTTCTTTTTCTCTTTTGCAGCACCTACAGTCTCCACCCACTCGCCGCCTCCCAGCCCGCCCTTCACCCTGCGTCACTTCCTATAACTACTCCGGTGCGCGCGCATCGCGCGTGCGCATCCAAAGTGCCTTCTAAGTGCTGTTGGGCTGTGTTGGGCTGTTGGCTGGAAGCCTCCCTAGCTGTCCCCTGCAAAACTCGCCGTCCGCGAGTGGAAGAACACTGTTGCCGCAACATTGCTTCCTCCAGTTTGGATTCACTAGCAAGTAATTCCCTCATTTGGACTTGGGACTTTGGACTGTTATTTTGGTGCCGCGGCTCCACCGCGGCTCACCGTGCTGTATAGAGCACGTCCCCTTTATACTTACTTGGATCCTTTCTTTTTCTCTTTTGCAGCACCTACAGTCTCCACCCACTCGCCGCCTCCCAGCCCGCACTTCACCCTGCGTCACTTCCTATAACTACTCAGGTGCGCGCGCATCGCGCGCGCGCATCAGAAGTGCCTTCTAAGTGCTGTTGGGCTGTTAGGCGGTGAGGTGGTGTGTTGTGTGTTCCGGATTTGTAAGGTCCCATTTCGGAGGAATCAATATTCCCTCCTCTTGGGGGGCTGGAAATGAGTTCTTCCTCAGAACGGAGCACAAAAGGCTCTAATGGTTTTATGCCTGCGTAGCGGTCGATCTCTAAATTCGCCTCCAGCCAAAAATTTCAATTTAAAAAAAAATCGAAAAAAAATATGAAAAAAATGCAAACTGTAAAGGAAACCGCAAATAGTGCTACTCCAGGCCCGAGTGAAACTACTGGTCTCGCGGCACACTGGAGTTCCATTACTGATCAAGATCTAATTAAACATGAGGCCCCTTTTTCATATGCGCATACTCAAGTTCCTGCAAAATCTTCCAATGAGCTTTCATTTGCAGGCATAGAATCTTTGCCTAGCACGCCCGTGCCCAAATCTTCTCGCAAAAGTTTCTTGAGCATGCGTATGGACACTGTTTCTCCTGATCCGGAACTTCCCATTGAGGATCTCCCTTCATCTCCATCTGATAATTCTATACTAGCTCCTGTAGTCCTCGCCGCCCTTGAAAAACGAGTACGGCTTTCTGTTGGGCCCTCCACGCCCGCCTCCTATTCCACCTGTGCAAAAGCTGATGTCCACATACACTGCAAAGATGTGGTACATAGGAAGGACATAAACGGCTCACCACCACCCCTGGCACATGATTTTCAGCCTTCCATCTTCCCTGTTTCTAGCTCCCGGCCATCGTCTCCAACCCATCCTCAAAGTGGCAATATTGAACCAGTGATTGATCTCACATATTCACCCGAATTAAAAACATTGAACCATCCATTAGGCTTTGATATCTTAGAACCCACGGAAGACATGCGTTCGCTGGAAGCATCCTATCCAGTACTAACACGAATACTCAACCTATTAGATCGTGGCCACGAGTACACACATTATGAGTTAAGGGACGTTAAATCAGTACTCTCTGAAATTCTACTAAAAATTTCTAAACTGGAGGGCTTTATACTTGCTGATACTCTTAGACGAGGACCTGAAGTACAGAAGCAGACTCAAACTGCTGAGCTTAAAAATAGCTCTGTGACTACACAAACGGATGACTCAGATCATTCCCTAACTGAACCTACTAACAAGAATATTCCTTGTCCTACATATACATTTCCGGTTTCATTTGCGCAAACACTTACTGCTCAAAAACCCGCGAGCTCCTGTCAAATACTCACGCACGCACAATTATGTATGGAAGTTGCATCACATGGTGACAAGTTGGAACAGTTATTACTGCTTATTCAAACTGAACTTGGGAAAAAAGAAGTGGAGGTTTCCGCTAGTTGCATGGAGGGGGAGCAGGATTCACATCCAAACAGTCCCTCAGCCCTGACCGCTTTATTAGAAAACAACGATGATGCTGTCTCTGCTCCGGCTGATACCCTAGTTGTAAATGATGAAATCTTATCGCCCCCTCCCCAGCGGTCATTCATATCACGGAAAGATAAAAGACTCTTTTTCCGCGCTTTGAAAAGAAAAGCTGACCGGAAAAAAGCTTCCCAAGGTGTACAAGAAGACTCAGTGACCCAGCCCAAACCAAACCCCAAAACTATGAAAAGAACTGTTAAGAGTAGTTCATATATACCTCCATCGAATCCAGAATTATTAATAATCCCTGACATGGATTTAAATCCAGAGGAACTTTTATCTATTAATCACCTGAAAAAATTGCCATTACAAAAGTTGCATGTCTCTACTGACGAAAAAATCCTCTCATCGTCCCAGACGCAACTTCCCAACTTTTATAAACTTATTGATAAAAAGTCCACACAAAAAGGAACGACATCAGAGACAGCAGCTGTTGCATACGAGTCAGAACAGAATCTGGACCCAGTTCCTGCGGCTGCCTCATCAAATGGTGAGCTTAAGCAGCTCCAAAATCTTGCGTCTGTGGCTGTCTCATCAAATGATGAGATTAAGCAGCTCCAAAATCTTGCGCCTGTGGCTGTCTCATCAAATGACGAGTTTAAGCAGCTCCAAAATCCTGACAACGATAAAAAGTCTTATAAGAAGTTTTCTTTTTTTTTTTTTTTTTACTTAGTTTAATAATAAACTTTTTGAAAAACTATTTCTTAATCATTTCCCCATTCTATTAAGGCGGCTCAAGGATTACAGTTCTCATGTCCGGCCTACAATCTTATATATCGAGCATGTCGATAAAGTTTATCACCGAACAAGTTAGAAATACGGAACTCCCACTGAGTATTCTAAACCACCAATCCTCCATGTTTCCATTTGTTGGTGCATATTTGCTCAGATGTATCGATCTAATTGAATTCAGTTTAGTGCAGCCAATCACCAAATGTTTTATGGTTTCGGTTTCCTTTAGACAAAATCTGCACCAGTTGTCACAGATCATTGGGACTTTCCGTCTTAGTAAAACTTCTTTTGTTCGTAACGCATTCATTCGCAGATGAAGAAAGCGGTCACGGTGATGTCTTGAAGGAAACTGAGTAAGATATCTCGGCATCTTATTTATCTTGTTGATGGTTGGTCCCAATTTAGGCGCCGATGCCATTTTCTCCAGACGCTCGATGTTTTGTACCCAAGCCCATTCTTTTAGTTTTTTCTTTGCGAGTTGAGGCCATTTTACCAGCATTTCATTGCTTATATTGGCTGCTCGCATGATGTCATGAATTCTTGTGGCCCAGATGTTTAGGATCGTCTTTGAAGGGCACACGTCGTCGGTTGCTAAGATTTCGTAGGCGGGTTCTTTCTCTATTATTGTTATCTTTCTCAGTAGTGCTATTGATTTCCAAATAACTGTTGTGTGTAGAGCATCCAAGGCAAGTTCATGCCTTATTATTGATGTTGAAAAGCATTTCGGTAGCTTTAAGACACGTCGCCAGAAATAGCCTTCCATTTTTGCCCAGAGATTGTAATCGAGATTCCAACCGGCTTCGGTTCCATAGGTGACACATGGAATTACTTTTTGCAAGTAGAATAGCCGAATTGGGGTCAGGGAAAATTTGCCGAAAAGGTTATGAATTCTGGTTCCTTGGATGGCCAAGGTATTCATACGACATCGTAGATGTCTTGACCAGCTCTTCTCACATATCGAGGAGGATATCATTATACCTTGGTATCTGAATTCGTTTACTTCCTCAAGACTCGTATTTCCAATTTGCCACTTGAAACATTTTTTCTTTGTTCCTTTCAGCGTTCCAATTTTCATAATTTTTGTTTTTGACGTATTTATCTTCAGATGGTTTATATTCATGTATTGGTATAATTTATGTAATAGACGTTGTAGGCCGATCGGCGTGGTGTCTATTAGGATTATGTCGTCTGCATATATTAAGCAGTTTAGGTGGAATCCATTCAGTTTCGGTGGAAAGCAACGCACCTCTTTCAATGCTGATGGAATATCCGCGATGAATAGTTTAAACAAGCATGCTGCAATAGGGCATCCCTGTTTTACACCTCTCTGGGTCTTCATTTTGTCCGATAGAGTCCCGGCTTCATTTAGCCTTATCTGAATGGTCGTTGCTGTATGCAATGCAATGATGGGGAACAGAATCTCCTCTGGACAATTCCAGTTGATTAGTTTAGCCCACAAGGTTTCCCGATCAATGCAGTCGAAAGCTTGATGAAGATCAATGAATGCTATAAATAACTGTGTTTTTTTTTCCATAGCATTCAACTTGAGTAAGTTTAACAGGGTCAGGTTGTTTTCAGTTCCAACGCCTTTCGTAAAGCCTGTTTGTCTGGGATCAGTGATTCCTCTCGTGTTAGCCGACTTCGTTAGTTTTTTTTGCAGGAAGTTCGCAAACACTTTGCCGATTGTGTCCAGTAAGGCGATAGGGCGATAGTTTGCCGGAACAGCTCAATCGCCTTTCTTAAATATAGGGACTATAATGGCAGATGTCCACGATGCCGGTATCTCTCTAAGCTTTTTGATGTTGGCAAATAGAATTTCGATCAATTTTGCCCATTCCGATTTGTGTTGTTTGAGCATAACGTTAGAAATGCCGTCTGGCCCAGCGGCTCGCGAGTTGTTCAGTTTTTCAATGGCAGATAGGATGTCATCCCTGGTTTCGGTGCAGTCCCAGTTTACAGACCTTAGGTTTCTTTGTTTGGTATCTGTTACATTATCTCCTGAGAAAACCTTAAGAAAATGCTTATTCCACTCCGCCTCAGTGACCACATTTGCCATTTTGGTCGCTTGGTCGGCTGTACAGTTGTTTAGAGTGTGCCAGATGTCTCTGCATTTGTGTGATCTTATCATGGTCAGCATGAGTTCGCCTCTTTCTTGGTCGCGTTGGAATTTAAATGCCTTAGACCAATTACGGTATGTTTGGGACCTTTTTTTTATTAGGATGGCGCTGTTAAATACCACCTTGCGCTTTCAGCTTGCGTATATCACTCTTTAGACGCTTTTTTTCGTCGTTGACTCTTGTGCTCCATTCATGGATATGTTTTTTCTCGGAATTTTTCTTCCACAAGGTCGGTAAACTTTTCAGCGGTAAGAGTGATACATAATCCACGTTACACAGAGACAAACGGTCTGCTGCATCCAGTTTCGCCGTTAGACTGGTTATCTGAGCAGTAGAAAATCGTAGCCTGTTTTTTCCGTTGTTTACTTCCAGAGCTTGAGTCGCTGTTGACTTATTTGTTCCTGAATGTATTCTCAGATGTAATACTAACGGGTCATGGTCATTGATTTTTGTAGGGGTTACATTCAATTCATGAAGTAAATTCCAGGCATGTTTTGAGACCCATATATAGTCCAAAACCTTTGCAGTGTCCAAGTTCTGCCACGTAATTTTAGGGGGCCTGTCGCCATCAATTTGACCGTTGACCATATCACAATCATACGCCTCCATGATATTATCCCAGATGAATCTTCTCTACTGATTTGAGGGGCTATTGGCACGGTCATTGGATATTCGCACACCCTTCTCAGAAAACCAGGACAAGTTCATGTCACCACATATTAGTAATATGATATTGTTCTTCTTGTGCATGTACTTATCCAACAGATTTATTACCATGCCTATAAATCGTTTGGTGGTGATCATCGCCGGATTCCAGTATACATTTAATACGAGGAGTTGTTGTGGATTGTTCCCATCGTGACTTTTTTGTTGCATCAGCGTACATTGCACAAACAGATTTGGGTTTTCACTTCTAAGCACCTTCCAATCACATCCGATTTTCATCATGGTTATCAGGCCGGAGAAAGGGCGTCCATGAGAATTTTTTCCTGCAGAATTCAGCATTGTGGCATAGCCTTCTTTCACAGGAGGACATCTTAGCCATGTTTCCTGTAGACAAATTATGAGATTATCATTCAGCTCAATCGGAAAACTTTCATAGAGATGACGGAAGCCTCTCGTGTTCCAGGAGATCAAGGAAGACAATTTCATCTCTTTGTCGGAGACTAGCTATTTAGAGCCTGCCCCGTATTTGTTGATTTTCCCAGAGTGGAGCATAGGCGGTTCAGGTCTTAGTTGTTTTCTTAGTTCACTCCTCCGTTGATCTTGAGAGGACACTTTATGTCCGAAGCTGTTTAACGGATTCTTTAAATTGACTGGTCTATGACTTGCCAAGTCAGACGATACTTCCCTTGTCTCAAAGCCAAACTGCAGAATTTCATCCTTTGCTGCCAGAATTGTATTGCGTACTGCTTTGGAAGATATGTGAAGATATACTTTGTCAGCGTATTTCTCAGACACATATTCGATAATAGCAATGTCATTAGACGTCACAGTTCTCAGAGCCGGTACCGAGTGTAAGAGGCGCATAACATTCCTTCTGTTCAAGTTCACATCAGGATCATCTTTGTGGATGTTCGTGATTGCAATTCGGGGGTTTCTATCGACCGTTGATTCATGGATTCTAGGCCTGGTCTTCACCGCCTGATGTAATCTTTGTCCGGCTGTACATTTGGGATTTAGACTTCTCATGTTAATAGGGCTGCCACCTAAGCATTGTGTTAAGGAGCCAACGTCTGACAAATCGCCTCTGGGCATTTTTTGGTTTTTACAGTCCGATTTAGCCCGATGCACGGAGGCCTTCGAGAGAGATTTGGATTTTAATATCCAAGGGTTTCCCGCCCTTTTTCCCTTGGATGTATAGGATTCATTTTGGTCAGAATTGAGGGACTCATTTGTTTCCAAGCTGCTCGTCGAAATAATTGAGGCGTTTGGGTTGTTTGTCTCGCAGTCATCTTCTATTGAATACGTTGATAGATTGCAAAGATCGATAGACGAGGGTTGGGCTGGGCTTTCAACTTCTTCCGTTTCCACTCTCTGGCGTTTTTTGGGGTTTCCCTTTTCAGCTGTAGGTTCTCCGACATCTTTACTCCTACTTGCGGTCTCTTTAGACGGCATTGGTGCATTATTTTTTTGAGTTCTTAAAAAGAAATTCGGTTTGGCCGGAGACGTCAGATTGCGTATAAATTTTCTAGATTTGTTAGTTTGATTGCGAGGTTCACAATATTTTTTCTTTTCTTTCCGTTTCTTCGGGGTGTTATCAGTGGCCAGCAGCTTTTTAGGTTTCTCAGCGTTTTCTTTCTCCAATGTTGGATTTTTTCCTATTCCTTTAAAATTTTTTGCTGCTCCAAAGAAAATCCCGAAAGATGAGCTTGGTCGGGTTTGAGTGGCACATTTAATGGTGTCTTGGGACTTGGGTTCACACTCATCTAGTCCTGGCTTAAGGTTAGAAGACATAGAAGGTGGCTCCACAGTCCCTACTATTATTTCCACGTCGTTGGACACGGCTGGCTCTTTCGGCATTAATTCCGTTGTGTTGGAATGAGGTGTTCCAGTGGTTTCTTTTGCTTTAGGTGTCGGTGTTATAGGCTCTATTGAACGCAGCGATCTCATTAATGTGATTGATTGCTTTAGGCAGGCAGCAATTGATGTTATCAAGTCATTCTTTTCCTGATTTCCTTTTGCCATACCTTCATTTACTTGCTTTTGGATCTCTGACAGCGCTGTTTTTTCAGATTCAAGGTTGTCTTTCAACTGTGCAATGTGTTGTTCTTGTTTGACTAATTTTTCAACGATGTGAGACAGTAGCCCTCCATTTGATTGCAGCGCCTCATGTAAGTTTTCGTATAATTTGGTGAAGGGTAATAAAGCAACCGATGATGCGGCTAACACATTATTATGAATTTGAAGAGCGGCGGCAGCCGACAGATTTGATTTGTATGCTGCGGCCGCATCACCATCTGTGTTACCATCAAACGGGATCAGTGGGTCCTTTTGCTTCTTAGGCCCCATTTCTCCAGGTCTGGTCCTTTTGTTACTCGTAGGTTTGAAGTTTAACGGGGTTCTCGGGGTGGAACAGGTAGATACAATCTTCGTCAATGAGTTTTGGTTGTTACTGGAGACGCGGTCCCCCCCTAGATTCTCTAGCCGTGAGAGTCTGTTTCTCTGATGGCTTGAGACTTCATCAGCATTTCTCTGCACCTCTCTTGATACGTGATGGAACATTTGCAGAGGGGAGACCATTGCGGCATTATAGGGGCCGACAGGGCGAGGCTTTCTAATGAAGATGTCAAGGGGCTCCATTTCAGTTCTTGAGGGGCCTATAGACAAGCGTTCTTTCATTGTTTCAAAGTCAGCTTTCAGGCGTTCCGCGAGTCTAGCTTCACGTCCTGCTAGATCTAACACCTGAGTTGAGTTTATGCTGCATGCAGGGGAGTATGCAAGTGAGTTTTGCAACTCAGCAGTAGCACATCTCTCTTTCCGAATTGCTTTGGCTTTACTCAGGTTAATCGCAATTTCAGCGCTTGATCTTGGAAATGCTTTCGGATCTTTGTTCGAAAATGGATCTAATCTCACTTCCATATCGTCAGAGGGTTCGGGGCTCAATTCTACCTCCGGTGTTTGATGGTTACAAGTGTTAGCAAGGTTCGTTAGTTCGAATATTTCAGCATTAGTGGAGACCAACACCATTTCTTTCTCGTGCTCAATGAGTTCGAGGTCCGTCACATCGCACTCATGCAGCGGTCTTCCCCTTATTCCTTCGTTCGCGTGGTGAGAGTCATTCATGACAGGGACGGAGGCATTTCTCTTCAATTTGGTATGATCGTTGGTTATAATGGTTGCACAGACTTCGTCAATCGAAGTTTCCTCCTGGCCGACCACAGGGACAGATGGTACTGCCACGGACAAGTCCGTCGCTGACTGTGTATATGACGCAATCAACTGAGGGGTTTCACCCACTTCCAGATCTAATGGTGACACTATGGGATCGCTCGATAATTCAGGCGCTAGGTCAGGAATTAAAGACTGACGCCGTGATGTAGCGGCACAGGGATTACAGGAGGGACTAAGGATGCAGCCAGGCATCAAGGATTCAAGTAACGAGTGTGGGCTTGATGAACTTATGGAGTGGGCAAAGCCTGAACCAGGGCTGAGGAGTGCTTTGCCCACCATACGAGGCCCACTCGACCTCTGCTGCTCCCAGTCATGACTCCCCAAGGAGCCATCTGACAAACCCTCCTTAGGCACACAGTCTCTCTGAAGGGAGGACACAGTCAATGGATTCAAATCCCGAGACACCGCCACATCCATTGGCTCGGGCTCAGCTGGATAGGCGGACAGGGAGCCCTCCGCTCTAAGGGAGTCCAACTTGCCATTGGATTGTAATGTTTGTCTGGACATGGCACGAGTCAGGGGCCCCAACTCAGCCATGGAGGCAGGTTTCTTACCTTCTCTCCGGCGGGGCTTCACCTCAGCGGCGTATGGCGGCGTACGGCCGCGGACTGCCGCAGACTGAACTCAGCCCGAACTCCGCGCGCGCTCCGCGCTCCGGGCGAGTTTTTAAAGGGAGTTGGGCTTCTTTTTCTTAAAGAAGAAGGGATCCAAAACACAGGATCTCCAAAACGCTGGGTGTAGCAGCAGCTCCTCACAGCAACCAACAGGACCAGCGACTGCCGCAGACTGAACTCAGCCCGAACTCCGCGCGCGCTCCGCGCTCCGGGCGAGTTTTTAAAGGGAGTTGGGCTTCTTTTTCTTAAAGAAGAAGGGATCCAAAACACAGGATCTCCAAAACGCTGGGTGTAGCAGCAGCTCCTCACAGCAACCAACAGGACCAGCGACTGCCGCAGACTGAACTCAGCCCGAACTCTGCGCGCTCCGCGCTCCGGGCGAGTTTTTAAAGGGAGTTGGGCTTCTTTTTCTTAAAGAAGAAGGGATCCAAAACACAGGATCTCCAAAACGCTGGGTGTAGCAGCAGCTCCTCACAGCAACCAACAGGACCAGCGACTGCCGCAGACTGAACTCAGCCCGAACTCCGTTTTCACCTCTGCAAGACTGTAAGGGAGTCTTTGCAAACCCTAATAATCATGAAACAGCTATACAACTACCAAGAGAACGTAGCGAAGAGACGGGGGACATGAATAAACAGTCCACCACAATTATAGGATGGGAAATAATTATGGTTAAGAATGGTACCAAGCGACTAAATCGATCGGCTTTATTACAAGCATTTAATCGCATTCCAGGCCTACGCACCTTACACACGACTGATATCGAATGGATCACCTTGCCGCCAATACAAAACCATCGAATGGTGTGCAAGGTGCAATCAGCTATTATTACAAATCTTATTCTGCAATACACAGAAGATTTGCGCTCAATTGGCCTAATACCATATCCATTCGACTCGATTGATGATGCCATCTCATTTAATGAAACACCTTTGATATCTCCGTCGGAGCAAGTGCCCAATTTAGCCCCTGAACTTGCTAAGAATGGGGTGAACGCAGAGGTAATTGCCCAACTAGTGAGCTTATCAAACGCCTCCAAGGACTGGTCATGGCTAGCTGCCTTGCAAAACACGCTGAATCCCGCCATGAATAACACTCCCCATTAAACCGTCCTCTTTTATATCTATCCTGTCTTGGAATTCATGTGGTTTCAGCAATTTAAAATCATGGTTTAGCAATGCCAATGCAAGCAAAGAGTGTGATGTTATGCTTTGCCAGGAGACAATGTGTGAGCATGAACTTCTCTTGAACGGATACACCGTTATTCAATCAAAAGCAAAACGAGGCACAAGTGGCAGACCTTATGGAGGTCTTGCAATCTGCCTAAACACTAATCTAAAGTGTTACATGTGTTTAATGCCACAGCAACTCTAGCTGCACTCATCATGCTCAAGGGTTTCCAGCTTGCTCCTACTCTTATAGTATGCTTATATCACAATCCAGCAATGTGTAACCAATCCCTTGTGTTTCAGGAGTTAAACAAGGTATTTGACGAAGTTTTAACACTCTATCCCGCATGTGACATTGTTGTAGGGGGGGATTTCAATGCACATTGTATACAAGCTAAGGACAACGTGCCATTTGGTAGATTTTCCCACCAAGCGCGGCACCGAGGGCGATTGTGGAACGAATTTCTCGAATCATGGGAACTGGATATTCTCCCCTTTGAAAGAAGTGCTCAGTATTTTACCTGGCGAAGAGGGGGCACTGCGACTTGCATTGATTATTTCGCAATATCTCGGGGCTTGCAAGCACTCCCCGACAAGATTAGAATACATGATCCTGGGTTGAGCGATCACTGCATGATACAACTAAACCTAAAGCTAGAATTAACTGAACTAGATAAGAACATTCAACAAAAATTCTTGGAAGGGGATCGTCCAGGTTTATCTATTCGATGGGCAACTAAATTGTGCGATAAGGTAAATGATATGATCTCTGCACGCCTTTCCTTATATTATACATCATACCAACATCGAAATTTTCCAAATCTTGATTTTGAGATCCTACCGGGTTTAATAACAGAGGTATTAAACTTATTACCGTCACGTATGCCGCACTCTCATATTGAATCTATTCCTCCATACTCCAAATTTATAAATGAAGCTAAAAGAGTAAAAAATGCGGCTCTGCGTGAACTCCGAAAAGCTCCTCTTACGTGGGAAGCTTTTCTGAGTGAAAAAAAAAAAAACTCTAAACACCTATCGGAATAAATGCAGAGATCATAAACTTTTTACACATAACAAGTTAAATCAAGAAATGTTTAACACACTTTGCCACAGAGACCGACGAGCAACCTGGGCCTTACTTAGAGCTGAAACACTGACAGTTTCCACCGGTCAGTCTACAATGATCTCTTCACAGGTCTGGAGAACTTTTTTTGAAAACAAATTCGCTCTCCCAACAGCCTTCACAAAAATCGAGTACAAATGGTTGTCTTTAGCTGCGCCTTCTTTTGCGCGATGGGATATCTCGAGCATTGAGTCCACAATATTAAACTTAAAATACTCTAAAGCAGCTGGCCCGGACGGTATCCCACCATGTGTACTTAAACAAAATCCAACCTTGTGGGCCAAAATTTATAAGAAATTGTTTGACAACATTCTAGAAACTGCCATCATTCCCATCTCATGGCCAAACTCCATCATTGTCCCAATATATAAAAAAGGACTAAGATCAGAGCCTGGTAACTTTCGCCCGATTGCACTAATTGACACTGCGGCGAAAGTGTTTGCCAGTCTGCTCTTGGGAGAATTACAGATAGTCATCAGGCGGCTTAGAGTTTTGTCAAAATACCAAATTGGCTTTCGTGCTAGAATGGGTACACCGTTGAATAAAACTAATATGGCTCATCTAATTGCTCAGCATAAAATAAGGGACTCTGGACCATTATACATGGCATCAATTGAAACTCACCTCCGCATTTGACTGCGTAATACGTGCACTTCTTTGGAATAAAATGGCCGATATGAAAATACCTGAATACTTAATACAATTAATTTGCAAACTGCACACAAAAACCACCTATTTGGTAAGAGTGAATAATGATGGTTCTACAACGCATCCAATAAAAATCGAGGTCGGGGTGAAGCAAGGATGTAACCTGGCAGCAACGCTTTTCAATCTGTATCTATGTGGTCTTAATGACATCTGGCACAAACAGATATCTTATCCGGCAAGGCTGGGGCATCTAAAAATACACTGGTTAGCCTTTGCCGACGACATAGTAATCTTCGACCGCACGCCCAAAGGCCTCCAAATCAAACTAGACCTATTTGCCTCTTACTGTTACACACATAATTTAAAATGCAACGTTGAAAAATCCAACATAGTGATATTCAGAAACCTTAAGAAGAAAAAATATACTAGAAATTGGACAATTGAAAATTTTCCATTATCAATAGTCCCCGCTATCCGTTATTTAGGATATACTATATCCGACTCTCAATCCTTGATAATGTGGAAAGAGTCACTACAAAAGAAAGCGGCTCCTCTTGCCACACAAATGCGAATAGTGTATCTTAAATTCTGTAAATTTTCATTGTTGCCACTGCTACAATTCTATCTATTAAAAGTGGAATCAGTTATTCTCTTTACCTTGGATACTTGTACGGTAAACATTAACAGCTATCTTGATCAACTTCAAGGAGGTATGTGGAAGGGGGCTTTGCGTCTGGCCAAATCCACTCCAAACTCGGTATTAAGACAAGAACTTGGCCTTACCGCACTTTCCGCACGTCGAAATTGGCGGTTATTGTCCAACTTCGCAAAAATGCTATATCCCCCTCCTAATTGTTTGTATGAAGATCTGGGTAAACTAATGATCAGATCCGAAAAATCCTCATTCACAACATACTACTCACAAATGATCAGTCTACTGATGAAATAGCACTTGAACCAGTAGACTTAGAATTGAGACCGAATCATGTAAAATTACGCTTGATGGAAAACGACTGGTGTAAAAATCTAGCTCAAATTGCAGAACTAAAAGGATATAAAGAAGCAGCTCGCTTTTGTTCCCCAAGACGTCCCCATAAACCCTATATAATTCAGTTTCCCTGTGCTAAAGCCAGGGAAACCTACTTACGATTCAAACTGAATCAATCCTTAACACTTGAAAGGATTGAAAGTTGGAGTTCTTATTGGAGAGCAGTGGGGGAGTTGGGATGCAGATTCTGCAAAGATAGTTCAACCAAAGAAACTCTAAAACATTTGGTCACAGTCTGCCCATATTTTACTAAAACACGAACACTAACAATTGAAAAAACATGTGTCCTTCCTGGGGCAGGTCAGGAATGGATATGGTTAGCTTGTATGTGGGGGACTAGAACGAGTTTCATACTATCCTTATGTACATTACTACAAAGCATAAATCAAGAACTAGAGAACCTTTACCAAAAAGAACCAGTGGTAGCCTAGTAGATATATCAATTACCATTAAAACTGTATGTAATTTACCACATCAATGATAATTCTTCTTGATTCTGCAATTGTTATGTGACATAAAGCTATAAAAAGGAAACATAGTTAATGACGCCTAATAATGTATCAAATTGTACGAAAATTGAAGTTGGTAAAAATATAGATCTTGGAATCTATTACAAGAGGAGCACTTCAAGAAACCATTGTTTAATTGTACATATATCTGCATAAAATTGTATATGCCAAAAAATGTGGATTGATGAACGGGAAAGATGATAGCAATAATCTATGTTCCTTTTAACTGTTTATACATATATATAATGATTGATTCATGAAAGTTGTAAAAGTTTGTTGATCGAACTAATAAACAACAATTTGAAGAAAAAAAAAAAAAAAAAAAAGAGCCAGTGCATCATGGTAGAGGTACAGCCATCCTTTTTTATTGGCAAGGAATCACTGAGTGGTAAAATGATAAACAGAGTCTTGAAAGGCTGTATACGACCAGATAGATTGGGGGCAAAATAATGTCAAGAATTACAATGGTTTGGCCGATTCGCCAATTAAAAAGCAGCATATAAAAACATTGCTGCTAGGACCTGTATTAAGGGGCTGAAGATAATGTAAATGTGATAATGCAATGTTATTGTATGGCCAATCCTATCCCCCTGTTCCAACACCCTTTCTTTCACTGCGAGCATACATTACTTCATCTTCCTGCAGTTTCATCACCTCTGTTAGGTTAATGGATGGTGCACTTAGCTTTGTGGGGCCCTTCAAGGAATTACTGCTTACTGAAAATGAAATTATGAAGCTGCCTCAACACTACGTGGGAGAGGGGGGATGGGTCATTTTGACTTTTGTCTGTGTGGGCTGCGCAAAAGTAATGCAAGGCTTTGGGATACACTGGTGTAGACCTTTGGGAGAAACAGCCAAGAATATAGGCCTTTGCAGTGCTTCATTTAAAAAAAATATAAGTGCCAGTACTCAAAATGTTGATTGCAAGACTGCCAGTCACTACCACTCTAGGCACCTGCCACTGCCACCGCTCGCGCCACCCATTGTCATTGCTGGTGGACCCCAATGCCTCTGCTAACTGCTGCCACCTCCAGCCCCAAGCGCTACCACAACATTCAACATTATGTCTGCGGATCAGAGCGACAGTGGTGGATGAATGAGTGTGTTCGAATTGCAGTTTGCATAAATGTATGAAAACCAAACGACACTTATTTATTTGCATTTTAGTTTATTAAAAACCTTTAGCAAAATTATCATCATTTCATTCCCATTTATCAGAACCTTCAATATCAGATCCAGGTTTATCATCCACATTGCTCATTAAAATTAAGTTAAAGTTCCTCCAGCTCCTCTTTTCCCAGGCATTCTTTTAGATATTCATTTGAGGCGATCACCAATGAGGTTTTCTTCCCCTTCATCCGGTACTTCCACCATTCTTCCCTGGAGAATGTAGGTGTGGCCTCCGGAAAACAGGAGAAGAGTCTAGTCCTTGTCTCTGTCAATGATGTGCAAGTCTCCAAGATATGCTGCAGATTTTCCAGAACACCATCACATTTGCAAAATCTACCTGTTGTTTCTGGGGCCCTTTTGGTTTCTCATTGATAGAACCTCCTTCGTTTTATGCATGTTTAATCTTAACCTCATAAATTCTGTCCTATAATATATAAATATAGGAAGGTATGTTTCCCAAGGCTCTAGTTTCTGTTGCTAAGGTCTGAAACATTTTTTATCGATTCGCTTCGTCGCACGTTTGTATCCAGTCACATTCTTGGAGTTTCTTTTTCACTTTAGTTGGGTTGTTATGCATCTCCTCTGATGCAGCGTTAGCCTGTTCTAATAGTGCTCTACAGCTCTTCACGCAGCTTTGCACTGCTTTTTCAGGTCCTTGTTTTAGTTCTTTTTTTAATTATTGCCAGGATTGGCGCCACATCGACTTTCATGCACTTTTTGTAGAATGTCAAGCACTGCCAGTTTGCCATTGCCCTTAACGAGATGAGTCCCAGCTCTCTTCTGATTATTTCAATAGGGGTGGATATTTGGAGTCTCAGAACCCGTTTCCAAAACACACCTTCCAAGATTGCCCAGTCCCATTGTTTGTTGGGGAAGTTTGTCAGACTGTCTGCACCGTATGTCATGGTTGCCACTACCTTGCCTTTATAAAATGTCAACAACAGCAGCAGAGGATAGCACCAGTATTTCCAGTGGCGTAACACAAAATATGGGCCCCGCTGCAAGCCATGCCGAGGGCCCCCCTCCCAACTCGGCAACAAATCACAGGTTGCGCCACACTCTGGGCCAGCCCAGATTACCACGCTTGCGCAATACTGACAAACGTGCTGCTGAAGGGGTATGCCAAACACTGCACTAGGCGAAAGATACAAACATGTGTATTAATGCAATATACAGCACACTTTCTGAGAAAAATTGACTAAAAAGCTTGTAGGGTAACAACAATCCAATACATGCACGTCACCAACAGTGCACAGGAACATTAATGCTTTGCTATTAAAAATGCCATGCCACAATGAAAACATGCCCAACTGGCTGCACAATGTAGACCAGTGTAGACACGTAATAACATTACAGTAAAGCATGCCAGGCCACATTTAGACATAGCTAGAATGGTTGCACCAAAACGCCAGTCGAAGCAATAACACTCATCAAGAAGAGAGCAGACATTCAAGCCTGCGGCTCTGCTGCCTCTAAAACACAGCCAAACTCTTTACATTCTGCAAGGAACTGGCCAGTCCTGTTGCGTTCTCCACCTCTGCTGTTCCCTCACAGGCCTTCTGGCCTCTCACTTCTCTGCTAACACCCAGGGCATTCTGTCCTCTATGTCCCCTTCCTCTCTCAGCCACCCTTTGGCCATCTCTCCATCTCCTCCTCCTTTCTCCTCTTTCTCTCTGACAACACCTGACAAGGTTTCTAGACAAGTCCGATCTATGAAAGTGTCATTCAAACAGGTACTCTCCTACTCCTCCAGAACCACCAAAGACCATTTTGACACCCTCGCTCCAGCTTTGGCCGATCTTTGTAATCACTCTTTCACCACTGGAACTTTCTCTTTCCCCTTAAGCACTCCCTTGCGCACCCACTCCTCAAGAAGGTGTATGCCGATCCTACCTGCCCAGCAAACTATTGCCCAATCTCCATCACCCCTTTCCTGGGCAAACTGAATCTGTTGGTAGTCTCCATGACCATCAGTCTGGCTTCAGAACTGACAGAGGCACAGAAACTGCTCCCCCGAACACGTGTGAAGATTTGTTCTCTAACCTTGATTCCAGCATTCCTTCTGTCCTCATCTTCCTTGATCTTTCCTCTGCTTTCGATACGGTCAACCACGCCACCCTGATCAATCAACTCTGTGAGAAACTGAGCATCATGTATCAGGCCCTGGAGTGGCTGACCTCCTTCCTCTTTAACCGCCCCGCCCAGTCCAACTTTGTCCCCTTTCTCGCTGTCACCTCTCTCTCTCTACCTGTGGCCTTCCCGAGGGGTCTATCCTTTCACCCTAGTTTTTCAACCTCTACTTGGCCCCTCTGGCCCACCTGATATCTACCTTCTCCTCTAATTTTCAGTGTTATGCAGATGTCACTCCGCTTTACTTCGGTCTCCCCTCAGCCTCTTGCTCATTCCTGACTGTCTATCCACGATTCAGTGTTGGTGCACCACCAACGATCTCTGCCTTAAAGCCAGTAAGACGTAGATGCTTCTCACTGGGACCCCTGCCCCTGCTTTCCCTCTCTCACTTTGGTTGCCTGCCTTGGGCCGCTTCCTTTGCCTTCCTGCGAGGCAAAAAACCTTGGTGCCATCTTCGACTCCACTCTCTCTCTCTCCTCACATCACGTCGCCAATACGTCCCACTACCAGCTGCACCTCCTCAAAGGGACTCTTCGCTTTTTCACTTTCCCCCAGAAGCTCAGTGTCGCCAGAGCCCTGGTTCTCTCTAGGCTGGACAATTGCAACAGTCTCTTTCAGCAGGCACCGTATCTCTCCAGCCCTGAAATTTCTCCACTGGTTCCCAGTGGCTGCAAGAACCAAGTTCAAGACCTTTTGCAATTTTTCAACAAGGCTTTATGGGGTTGGGCCTGCACTACATCCACTCTCTCTTCCAAAAACCTTCCTTTTCAAGCCCTTGGCTCAGCTACCTCAAACTCTCTAAGGGTTAGACGCTTCTCTAGGCAGAGAGTGGGGGTAGATTCCTCTCGTCTGCAGGTGCCTCCCCATGGAATGGCCTCCCTGCCCCTCTCAAACTTGATCCGGACCACCTGAAGTTCCGGAAGCATCCCACAACTTTCCTCTTCTCCTCTTCTTTCTTTCTCTCCCTCCCCTGCTGACCTGCCTGACATACCTGTCTGTTGTACCAACTGGTTGCTTGGCTACCCTCAGAGTCACAATTAGTCCAGGCTCTTTCTTGATGAGTCACCCTTGCACTGCCTCTGGGCCTACCATACAATTAGGGGCTGTAACTGTAACCCTATAGTCCCTTGTTCTCCTTGCACTTCTCAGAGCCGCACTGCGCTGGCTGCACTTACTCAGAGCATTGCTGCCCTATTTTCCCCTCCCCTCTCCCTTGCACTTCTCCCTTCCTTTCCCCTTGCACTTCTCATGTTCGCACTAGCACGATCTGAATGACACAAGGCCTAGTAAGATTGTTTGTCTTGTCCTCCCTCGGTCTTCCCTCCCTTGTTTTGTCGCGCCTAGAAACACTTGTGTACAGGTGTGTTATAAATGACTTATCATATAACATCATATTTTTTATCACAGAGAACCAGAAAAATATAAAATGCTGCAGTAAGAAATGGCTAGACTGGCAGCACCCAAATGGCAATCTACCCAGGTAATTACACTTAGCAGGACTGCTTTATCAGAAATGCCCAGTTAAAGAAAAGACATACCAAACACAGGAATGACTGGACTGGCTGCACCAAAATGCCTCTCGAGCCACAAATACCACATATCATGCCTGCTTAGCCTGGACATGGATGACCATTATGATTTATCACACAATCCTCCCCACACGCATCCCCTCTCCCTCAATCCATACCCCAACCTCCAAAATCAGCTCTCTGGCCCAGAATTACCTCCACGTCTCTCTTCCTTGTCCCAGTGCTTACGTATGTGGCTCCTTGCCTCATAGGTAAGTACTGGGATGAGGAAGAGCGGGACTAGGAGTAATGAAGATTACAGGTAATAAATCAGGCATTACCTCCATGTACCTCTACCTCATCCCAGTACTTGTGTATGAGGCAGAGTACCTGATACACCAGTACTGCCTCATACACAAGTACTGGAATGAGGAAGAATAGGGCTAGGAGTAATGAAGATTAACAATAAGTAATCAAGGCATTAAACACAAGTAGTGGCGCAACACCATTGAGCTGACTGGGCTTAAGCACACCTCCTCCCCCCTGAAACTTGGGGCTATGTTGACTCGAACTGGCTGACCTACAGAGCAGTTGCTGGGCAGAATGCGACACAGATGTTAAACGGCACCTGGGTTTCGCTGTTAACAAGCGCAGCAATAACTAACGTAAAGCATTTCACTGTTAGAACCTGCATTCAACTGCCCAATATTTTAGGCAATTGAAATCGTGATGTGGGTTTAGTACTTGTATGCCAGGGGAGTGAATGGAAGGGTAGAGAGAGAACAGGAGACCACTCATTCTCACAGCAGTCCATAAGTGGGTGCTTTCAGACTAAAAGGAGAGAGTTAACTGCTTGCACCATTGAAGCTGCACTAGTAAAGTCTCATTAAATGTATAAAGAAGTTAGATGCCCCCACACAAACAAGTTTACCCCTCCCCCACCGCCCATGAACCCGCGCCTCTCCCAACATTTCAAAGGTTAGCCCCCCGAAATATAGGTTTTGTTGTGCCCCTAAACACAAGCACACACACCATTTACGATATATACACACACACACACCCAGGTATCCATACATTTAAGTGTGCACCCTTTCACCATACAGGCACACACACCCAGGCACCCAAGCACACATTTAAGTGTGCACCCTTTCACCATACACTCACAAATGCAGCCACCCATACATTTGTGTGCACCCTTTCACCATACCCTAACACAGGTAGCCACCTATACATTTAAGTGTGCACCCTTTCACCATACACGCACACAGGCACACCTCATGGGGTTGAGGGGAGCCCTATCACTTCAAAAATAAATTGTTTCTTTTTTGAAGTCACTCTGACTTCACAAAGAAATTATTTCCGTTAAGGATCGAACCATAACGGAAATGATTTCTTTATGAAGGCAGAGTGACTTAAGTCATAGGGCTCCCCCCACCACATGACATGGAGACCTTCATCGTAGGGTCTTTCATGTCATGGGGTGGGGAGAGCATGCAGACTTTAAAAATAAAGTTTCTTTTTATAGTCACTCTGCCTTTATAAAGAAATTATTTTCTGTCACATAAATAATTTCTTTATGAATGCAGAGTGAATTCAAAAATAAAAATATTTATGTACATTTTTTGGGGGGGAAAAACTAGGGCTTGGTTGGCCAACATCTTCATTTCATATTTTAAGCTCAGGGTGTTCTGTGTTTCCACGGGACTTTTGCAAATGATCATCCCAAGGTATTTGAATGAGTCTACTTTTTCCAACGGGAGACCACCCAATTGCCATTTGAAGGTTTAGGTATTTTTAACCCCTCTGCCATTTAAGCATATTATGTGGGTTTTGTTGGCATTGATTATTAAACCATTCTCGGCGGCGTATTCCTCAAATCTCTTCAGCTGTCTTTGCAGACTGATTTATGTGTGGTCTAATAAGACCAAATCGTCCGCATAGAGAAGGCGGCTCACGTTGACACCCCCCACATTCGGAGTATAGCATTTACGGTTCTCCATGAAGGGACCTAGGTCAGAGAGGTATAGGTTAAAATGAGCTGGGGCAAATGAGCAGCCTTGTTTTACTCCTCTTGCTGTCTCGATCTCGTACAACAACTGTCCTTCTAGATTTAGACATACTCTCATAGAAGTATCTGCATATAGGGCCCTGATTTGCAGCACCAGGTGTTCCGGCAGTTTCAGTCCCTCATCTTGTTCCATAGCCGATGTCTGTTTATGGTGTCGAAGGCTTTAGACAGATCTACAAAAGCTAGGACCATTTTGTTGGATTTTCTTCTGGTTTGTTCTTTTATTACTGACAAGAAAATTGGAGTAGCTGTACCAAGGCCCTTAACAAATCCACTCTGGAAGGTATTGTGTCTTTCTGCTCTGTGTGCCACGTATTTAACCTTTTCAACAAGAGTGAGGCGTAGATCTTTCCCATCACGTCTAGGAGGGCAATAGGGCGATAGTTGTTTGGATTCTCCCTACTGCCACTCTTGAAGATTTGGATTGCATTTGTTGTCTTTCATGAGTTAGGGATGTTTTGTGCCCTTCTTGCATTTTCTACGATCTGGCATGTAGTTAGAGATGACGTCTGGGCCCAATGCACGCGAGGAGCTTGCCCGCTTTATAAGGTTCACCACATCGTCCAAATCATGGTCCGTTCGCCGTGGTACTACAGGGTTTGGTGAACAAAGGTCCATTGAGATCAGAGCTCTGTATAAGGTCTTTAAATGATTTTTTCACGCTGCCTCTGCAACACCATTTATCTGGGAGGCCTTAGGACGGTCTACCTGCAACTTTATGTAGCCCCAAATTCCTGACATTTTTTTGTTGGAAATGGCCCTCATGTTTTCAGCGTCCTTTTGGAGTAATGTACTCTTATTTTATTTTTTTTTGTTTTTTTAAAATATTTTTATTGCCGTTTATAGTGTACATTTACAACAACCAAAACCAGTACAATAACAACAAGTGGTCTTCATTTTACAATTGTATTTGTGAGGCAATTGTCTGTGCTTTAGGGGAACCCAGTGTACAGGGTGTGTTAGGGGCTGAGGGGGGGGGGGGCAGAAGGCCTCAATTCTGTACTCTTGAATGTGGCAGTCTGAGTCTCAGTTGATCCTGTCTTTCATGCACAGGTAATACTTCTCTCATGGGGGTTTATCATCCGACGGGTGGAACATGTCCCAAACCAGTGCCTTCCAGGCCTCATATCCAGGGCTCGCCTCCCTGCCTGCCCTAGTCACACCTTCACCCCATACATTAGTTTCAGCCCCCCTCCAGAGATCTAGTTCACCATACCATCTGGCATATTGCGGACCCCCAGGTATCTCCCACGCCATTGCGATGGCTCTCTTGGCAGCACACATACCGTGTCCATTAATTTGATGAGGTGCCTAAACTTGCTAATTCTCCGATAAGCAACCATCAAGCATACCTTCGGCGTCCACTCGTATCTCATCATCCCAGCTCTCCTACATGCTTGTTCTATCTTGTGCCAGAAGCAGCGCACCTTCAGACACTCCCAAAACATGTGCATCATGCCTGCACCTTCCGATTTACACCAGGGGAAGAGTGGGTCTGTAGCATTTCTGAATTCGGCTATTCTGCCCGGTGTCATGTATGTTTTGTAAAGGACATTTAGCTGGATCAATCTAAACCTAGCATTCCTGGACACTTCCCGGGGGTATGCCAGTATTCTCTCCCACTCTTTCTCCGTTATGTTAGTGCCCAGGTCCGTTTCCCACCCCTACTTCATCGCATCGCTTCTAGGGTTTGGCCTATTTATAAGCAGGTCCTAGAGTCTAAACACTGGCTTCCATCCGTCCCCCAGGTTGTGGAGCAATGTTAACATTGGCACCACTTCCGGCTCCTATGGCCAAGTTTTCCAGATGGTCCTTGCCACCATTCTGATCCTCTGGTACCAAAGGAACTGGCCTCCGTGTAATCCCTCCTTCTCTCCCATGGCATCAAATTCCCTGAGAGACCCTCCTTGTACATATCTCGCCAAGCGTAAATGCTGTGTCGCTCCCATAGTCTGGTCCTAGACAGGTCTGCACTGGTTGCACATACATCTGCAGCGATTAGGGTATCAGGTGAGTAAGGATGGTCCTGTCTCATTAGTTTCAAGGCTCTGACCCAGACCTTCCTGCCTAGTTGCACAATCAGCGGTACCCATAGCACCTCCTTTAGGCGTGCTGGTGCTACCAGTGGTTTAAGTATTCTCGATTCCAAGGTAGACTTGTCGGCAAACCATTTTGCCACAAAGCTGAATTGCGCACCTAAGAAATATCTTTCAAGGTCCGTCAGTTGGACCCCGCCTGTTTTATATGGTAGTGTGAGTATGTTCAGGGACAGTCTATGGGACTCATTACGAGAATGGAGGTAGCCATGGAGCCATTAGCTCCATGGCTGCCTCCGTTTCGGGCTCCATTACCGGGTTCCTGCAATGGGGATTTACCGGGTTACTCCGACATAGGAGGACCCGGTAAGTCCTCCTTGCAGGAACCATTCCCCATTCCCATTTGAGCCCCCAATGGGAATGGGGAGGGAGGTAATAACGGGCAGATTACATCTGGCCCGGGTTTTGCCTCCCTCTTGCCCTCGCGGGACCCGGAAAGCACACCTGGTTTTACCAGGCATGCGATCCGGGTCCCGCGATGGGAAGCTCGTAATCGGCACTCCCGGAATGAAGGGGGCCGGTCCCATACCGGCCCCCTTCATTCCGGGAGTGCCAGCCTTATAATGAGGCCCTATGTCTGGTAGGACCCCACAGTAGTTCCCTCAATAGCTATTCAAGTAAGCAAAAAGAAGAGGTCAGTATGTAGTAATGAACATTGTGGAAAAAGTACAGGAACCGTGGGAGGACTATCATTTTGACAACAGCTACCTTGCCCATGACCGACAGTGGCAGCTTGGCCCAGAACTTCATAGAGTTCCTAAGCCCCTGTACCGCTACCATTGTGTTGTCCCGTGCATCTGCTCTGGTTTGTGCCAAATATTTATTCTCAAATACCTCAACATGTGCCTGTGCCACCTGAGCCCAACCTCTGGAAGATTCTCCTGCTCACTCTGGCTAGCCCCACTAGTGGGAATATGCATGATTTCTCGGTACTGAAATGGATCCCCCATATTCGCGCAAAGTTCTGCAAAACACCTCCTTGATCGCCGGGACATTTAGGTGTGGGTCTCTTAAGTAGAGCAGTACATCATCTGCATATAGGGACACAACATGGTATTCTCCGCCTACTCTTATGCCCACATCAAAAAACTGCTTCCTAATATATCTTGCCACCGGCTCCAAGCCCAGGATGTAGAGCATTGCCGACAGTGGGCAACCCTGTCTGGTGCCTCTTTGGATATCCCATAACGCTGATACCTCCCTCCCTGTTTTTACTCTTGCCACCGGTGCTTCATAGAGTAGTTTAATTCATCTTATAAAGCGTTCTCCCAGCCCAAATTGACCCAGAGTAGTGATTAACCATTCCCAATATTTGGAGTCGAACGCTTTTATAGCGTCCAACGAGATCACTGCGTATTGCTCCCGTGCATTTGTCGTCTGCGCAATCATGTGTTGCAGCCTTCGCAGGTTCCCTACTGTGCTCTTGCCCGGTACAGACCTGTTCTGGTCCCCATGAACTATGGTCCCTATGACCTTCGATAGCCGTTTGGCCAATATAGTTGTGAGAATTTTGATATTGTAGTTTAGCATAGCCAGCAGCCTATACGAGCCACAATCTTCCGCAGACTTCCCTGGTTTCGAGATCGGAACCATTAGCGTCTCTCTCATGCTTCTGGCCAGTATCCTTAAATCACATGCTTCCTTGATCACTTCATGTAAAAGTGGGGATAGCTCTGGGCTGGAGGCTTTGTAGAACTCAGGGGGCAGGCCATCACTCCCCTCGGTTTTGCAAGTGGCCAGCGATTGGATCGCCTCCTGTATATCTTTGACCGTTAGCTCCGCGCCTAGCATATCTCGCTGGGCGGTTTCCGGTGAAGGCAGCCATATCTCCTTCAGTGTGTCTTGTATGTCTCCCTGGGGCACCTGCTGTTCATGGCGGTACAATCGGGAATAGAATTCTCTAAACGATTCATTTATATCTGACTGCGAGGTGTGTAACACACCTGTTTCGTCCTTGATTACCATGATCAAATTCTTTGGATTTTCCTTCTTGCACAGCTACGACAGCAGCCTACCCAGCTTCTCACCCTCCGCGTGGGGCCTGGTGGTCTTGGCTATGTAGTGAAACTTTGATAGTTTAGCCCAGGCATTTCGGCATTCTTCCCTCACTTCCACTAGCTCCAATTCCGCTTCCCTGTTTTTTTGGGTGCGGGCCTCCAATTGTCTGATCTTCCCCTCTCCCTATTCCAGTTCTCCCCTGAGCAGTTTTCTTATGCCACCCGCCCTGGCAATTACCTCTCCCCTGACCACCACCTTCAGTGCCTCCCATTCAGTGTTCCAGCCCTTTACACCTTTACACTCCCTACATTAGTGTCCCTGTATTCCTCTATCCTGTTTCTAAGTTCCTCTCTGAAAGCACTAGCAGTGAGGGCGTCTGTTGGCATACACCACATCGGTATGGGCGGTCTAGGGCCCCTTATCCTCCATTCTATGATCAGTGGTGAGTGATCTGGGTTTGTTCTGCCTAGATAAGATGCCGATACTATTTGGGATAGATAAGTTTTATCTATCAGTAGGTAATCTATCCTAGTGTATAACTCATGGGGAGACGAATAATAAGAAAATTCCCTGTCCTCTGGATGCATTTCCCTCCATACCTCCGCCAGGTCTAGGTTTTTTATTACTTCATTTAGTGTAGATGAGGTCAGTTTTGTCCCTTGTAGTGGCAGGCTGTACCTGTCTAGTGTGAGATCACGGACACAGCTGAAATCCCCTCCCCATATGAAAAAACATCCCCGATATGGGGCCAGCTTCGCGCCAAGTTTGGTCAGATATGCTGCGGTCCCGTGGTTAGGGAGGTAAGAGTTCACTATATAGGTGTTTCAAATAATATTGGTCGCCCTTTGTAGATTACTTTAAGCCTAGACGATACCTCAGCATCTATTTAATATTCAATTGCCTAAGCCTTACTTTAACTGGCACAAAGGAATTTCTCGCCCGTTGAACCGCAGGTGTGTAGTCCGGGTGTATGGCTCTATTGGAATTATCTGCTCTCGAGAATTTCAGGATGGCCTCCCTGTCACGGAAATTGAGTATTTTTGCTATCATGGGGTGGGGGTGCGAGCCAGGAGGCGGTTTCTTCTGTAAGGACCTGTGGGCCCTCTCCACCACAAAGCCCTGTGAGAGGTTGCCTGCACCAATTTCTTGTAGAATTAGATTCTCAGCAAAGTTTGTGGGGTTTGTGCCTTCCATCCCTTCCGGAATACCTAGCACACGAACGTTGTTGCGCCGAGCCCGGCCTTCGGCGTCCGCTGCCCTGGCTTCGAGTACCACATTTCTTCTTTCTAGTTCTGACGGTCTGTTCTCTAAATCTTTGGTGGTGTCCATTGTTTCTTTCAGGTCTTTCTCTGTGTTTGTGACTCTTTCTGTGAGATTGCGGATGTCTTGCCACATTAGCTGCATGTCAGATTTGACCTCCCAAATTTTCGGATATATGAAGGTTTTCAAGGCTGCAATTGCGTCCAGTACCTGGGTGTCCTTGCTCCCAGCTTCTTTGTCTGGCTGAGCCGGTTGTGCTGCTAGATTGAACTGCGGTAACCCTTTAGGTGTGGCGGCATTGAAGGAATCCATAATTGTAGCTTTTCCTTCGCTTTTCAGGGACATGCCGCAATATTCTTTGTAAGTCACCACGCTCCTTTGAACACACCGATCCGTGTGTCACTTGTGCCAAGGAGTAGTCCCAATTGTCAGACGCTTCGTGGTTTCTGCTTGTAGCAGCACTGTAATTGCAGATGCTGTTTGAGGTGCCCCTCCAACTCACCCACTGCTAAGCCTATCCATGTATTTCCTCAGCAGCGAAGTGTTCAGGATCCGGGTGCACACTCCGTGGCTCTTGACCTTCACAAGTCCCCTGTCTAAGTCGCTCTTCCAGTCGCCATCACGTCGGCCTGAGGGCGCGCCTCTCCCATCTTCCCTTGCTGCATTTCCAGTTGGGGCATTTCCAGCTTCTGGGTATCAGTGATATCTGGCTCAACAGTTATTCCTTGCAGAAAAAAAACAGGGTGGCCCCTGCAAGGAGGCTGCACCAGTTGCACCTCACGCCAGCAGAATTCGAGGCGAGAGTGCTTGTCCTGGTACTATTGAAGCCTCGCCGACAGGCTATCCACAGCTGTGTTCACCCGTCGTCGACAGCCTTAGGTCGCATGCCGCGGTTGTTGAATCCGTGCTTGTGTTATGTGTTAGGCTCATTCCAGGGAGTCTGGGTTGTCTGTCTGTGGGTGACTGCCCCTAGGCACAGGGCTTTCCGTCTGTATGTGCGCCTGTAGCGGCAAGGTCCGCCAGCCTCCTCCCGGAACCTTGCCCGTGATCAGGTCGTTACGCCTACCGCTGTCTTCGTTGCAGTGTCTGGGAATCACGTGTTCCGTCTACGGTATGATCCGCTATCTTCTTCTGTGGTCAGATCCCCGTGCAGCTGCGTGCCAGATCCAGTGCCCCCAGCTCGTACCACGCCAACCCAGCGCGGGTCTGTTGAGGCGAAGCAGCACCTTCTTCCTCAGCTTCGCTGGCTGCAGTTAGTCCTCCTCTGCACAGGGCCCATGTCGTGGCCGCCATTTTGTGCACCTAAGGGGCTCGTCTTTGCGGCCTCAGATCTCCCCTCGTGTCTCTCAGATTTTGTTTGCGGCACACAGCAAAATCGTGGTGGCTGCTTCACGCAGGCTATCGTGGGTTCTTTATGCCTAATTTCCAGCAGCAACCGTTAGTTTACAGGATCTTAACAGGATCTTGTCGGGAGCTCACACCAGAGACCTCCTCACTCCATGGGCTCAGACCCCGCCTCCCCTCGAGTAATGTACTCTTATACCACTTAAGCCAATTTTTATATTGGTTATGAAGGCTCCTGATTATCCTTTCCGCATTTAGCGACATGTCGAGTTTAGCTAGCTGGATCGCATGTCTCAGTTCCCGCTTCTTTAAGGTTAGATGCTGGTGAAAAATGTGGCCTTTCTCCCACCTCTAGTCATGGTTTTGATCATGAACGGTGCTAGGATATTATTTTAATCCAACACTTCTGTTATCCCTCTCACCCCTCTTTCCTGTGAGGCTTCTAAGTACTGGGCACTCATAGAATCCAGATTTCTTTGGACATTTTGAGCCGACAACCATTGTTTATACTTTCTAAGGGTATCGTCATTTTTTCTGGTTGCGTCTTCGCTTCCTTGAGCCAAGACATTTCCAGGATGTTATGATCGCTCACTTTTGGTGGTCGAGTTTCGAAGGATATAATGTCATCCACCAAATTTCTCCTGAGAAATATGTAATCTATCACTGATGTGTGGTTCCATCTTTTCCAAGTTGGGTGGGAAAAGTTATCTACTTCAAAGTGACATTTTAAGAGGTGAAGATCTCGACTTTTCATTCGCTCCATCAATAGGAGCCCTCTCAGTTTTTGTGGTTTAAGTTTTCGATTACTAGCTTGTGTTGAATCCAGTTTATTAATTATGGGTGATGAGTTTAAATCTCCACATATAATAAGTGATGTGTCTTCCGGACTGTATGCCTCATCGCTTGCAGCTGAGATTGTCTCCAACATTACGTTGCTGAATTCCAGTATATGTTGATTATAGAGAGGGATTTCCAACTTCCTTTTGGATTTTTTGGCTCTATGCTTTTCTTTCTGAGAAGTGTGTTAAATATGTGGGCCAATGTTGTTCGATCTTATTGCTTCGTAGACACTTCCGTCTTGATTAAAGTAAGCAGGCCTGCCGCTGTTCACTCTCTTTCTCATTTCACTGCTCGGTTCAGGAAGGCAGGGTATCGATCCGTGTGGGTGTTGCGGTCAACCAGGTCTCCTGGAGATATATGAAGTCTTGCGAGCTCCAGTTTAGCTCCCCTTCCTTTAGTAGATGTGTGTGTGTCCCCTGGTGTTCCATGAGGATAGTGTGAACCTTGAGCTTCTGGGGTCTTTCCAATCTAGCTAATGGTTAGCACCTCTCCCCAATGCTGCTGGTAACCAAGACCAGGGGTCTTCATCTTGTGTTTACGTACGGCCTTATGTTCTAAGTCTGGGTTTGGGTTGAGTAGCTTTCTGTCCCATGCAATTTATTGTTAGGGTCATATTCGACGTAGGCTTCCCTGCCTCTCTCCATTCCTTAACAGTTGCCTGACATAACCACCTATTTTGTGATCCTTCTTGCCTCCTGTTATTTGTGAGTCCCATGAGAACCCATTCTGGGCAGTTGATATTAGTTCTACATGTTTTGCTTTAACTTTCGAGGGGTTGTTCTCCTGAGCAACTCGCCTGGTTTTCAGTGTTAAATCGGGTATCTGTGTCAAGTCAAACCCCAACAAATGAAAACTCAGAACTGCAAGGCATAAAATAAGCAGTGTCGCACAGCAATTTGCTATGCAATTCTGTAGGTTTGCTAATGAAATTAACACTTGTGTAGCAAAAATAGCTATTTAAGTTAAGCTGTTCAATGAAAATACAGCATACCCTGAATTCCTCTCTTGCCCACAGGCCTCCCTCCACCCTCTTTTCTCTGTTCACTGCAAGCTCAAAGGGGCTAATGGAAAGAGTGCAGCAGTACTCATCTACTCCACTCTTTGAGTTCCAAAGGCCTGTGTGGGAGTGCCAGGCAAGATTTATTTTCTTTTCCAAATGATTGCACACCAAAGGTAATCAGGATGTTACTTTAATTAAGCTAACTATATTATCCTGCCTGACAAAGATCAGTAAGTGGTATTGATTTTTAAGATAGTCCTGAAATTCTGAAATACCATTTCTAAAAACTAAAATATTCCACCTAGTTTGCCCAGTTCTCTGCCTGCTACACCATCCATGCTGTTTAGTTGCTTACTTAATTTATACAAAGCTAACTACTTTCTTTCCTCTTGCATAGTGAATACACAAAGCTAACTAGATATTTACATAAAGTAGTGATAAATAGTTCCATCCAGTCTGTACATCTACAGATATACTGTAATGCCTTACACTGTAGTTAGCCTCCAGAGCTTCCTTTGCTCTGAGTATGATTGCATTACATGTTAGCACCTTCAGGAGACAGCTGGCCAAACTGTTTTCAGAGGTTAATTATTATATCTATTTATTTGTGCCCATTCATGCAGCTAACTTTTCACATTTTACAGACACTCATACAGAATTTGCGAAATCTACTTGCCCGCTCGGATTGTCGAGTAGATTTTATGAAGGGCTAGTACCATTTACAGGGGATGTGTGAAACCTTTATCTAACATTTACTTTTTTTGCAATAAATTGTGAATGGTGGCCTCTGGGTGGCTACAGCGTGCCAAACAATTATGAGTTGTGGTGACATGTGCCATTTTACAGAAAGATCATTTACATTTGTTGTCATCCTTTGCCATGGGTCAAGTGCATTTCTATTAGGTCGCTCACTAATATATTATTTCAGAGTTACGCAAAAATGCTTTATTGATGCTCATTTTATGTCTTGGGTACAAATACCTTCTGGTGACATTACAAATATGAGTACAACACTACTAATCAAATGGGTTTGTTTGCTAACTAAGAGAACTTTAACTAGCAAACTTTGCTGATCAATTTTTGAAAACTAATTCATGCCTTGGAACTGAGTCCAGCATTAGGTGTTTTACCACCACAGATGCATATAGACTAAGTCCATACAGTCTTCTTGTACACATTTGATAAAGGAAATATCATCTGAGTTTATTTGACATGTGTTTGTAATACACTGAAGGAGTTTTTGGACATTATTCTATTTAGTATGACATTTTCTTCAGTGTCCACCACTCTTTCAATTCGGATGCATCTAGTAGCATCTCTCCTGTTGATTTGTTGTGGATCGAGGGTTCTGCTTCTCCTGTCAGTTACTGAGGTGTAACCCAGATGTCCTTCATTGTTACATTCGTTAAAATGTGCGTTATTTTACTCGGAAAAAAGCAGGCCAAAGGAAGTTATTTCCTCAATAGTACTCTTGTGGCTGACACTCTCTGATTTGTCTTATAGGTGTTAATTTGTCAGTCCGTGTGTTAGTCATGCTTCTCATGATTCAGGCCTGGTAGTTATCCTCATACTTCCTATTGTCTCCCGTGAATCTAATTTTTTGGACTGCCAGCTTTGTTTTTACCACCAAGGTAAAGAACGATGAGACTTTATCTTCACCCTCCGAGCCACTGCTTTGCAGAATCTCTTTGGTGGACCTTATGGAGGGCGTGTTAGATTGAGAGACCTCTAATATTTCTTTGTCATCCTGCATGGAGTAAGTTGATATGTTAGACAGGAATTCTGAGATTTCTGGATCCAATGCTTCCTCTAGGTGGGTCCTGCTAGTTGCTTTTGAGGGCATATTTAGGCCATG
The DNA here is from genome assembly GCF_040938575.1 of Ambystoma mexicanum. Classification (NCBI taxonomy): domain Eukaryota; kingdom Metazoa; phylum Chordata; class Amphibia; order Caudata; family Ambystomatidae; genus Ambystoma; species Ambystoma mexicanum. The sequence goes on along the minus strand of NC_090922.1, from coordinate 582,455,285 downwards.
GTTTCCCTTTGTTTTTCCTATTTCGATTTGTCACAGTAATTGAAAAGTTCCTTGAGTCGTTGGATTTGACTGGTAAGATTTTTTTCTCTCCTTTTAGATTCCTGGTGAACTTTGATTGCTTTCTCTTTCTTAAAGCGAGCAATTGGCATGTCTTTGTTAAGGAAAGATCTTTGTTTTTCCCCTGGGATTTCCGACAATGGCGCAGAGAGTGGGGAGACCAGATTTCTAAAAGATTCACTGATGGCCACTCCCTCAGGGTTTTCCTGTTCCATTGGCATGCCCTGTTCTGCAATACGATCTGGGCACTTAGTACCATCTGAGAGGGACAGGGTAACTTCTTTCTGTTGTCTCACTTGGACCATGATGTTCTCTGGGGCTGACATTGTTACACCTAGCTGTTCAGTGCTGGGCTTGTCCTTTTGAGGTTCTCCCCCAACAAGAGTTCTTACCCAAGGGGTGTCTTTGGCGATGTTCCTGGCTGCAATGAATCCTTTTATGAAGATCATTTTAGAATGCAGCATCACCAATAGAGTTATGTGGTCCTTTAGTGTGTCATTAATACCTTCATGAAGTTTTACAAAAGGTGGCATTGCGATAGTGACTACTGATATCTCGCTGATGAGGTCTTGGTTTCCCTTTTCTCTGTTGCTACTTTCCCTTCTTTGGGCGTTGTATTTTCCTTTCTCAGATCGTACATGTAATGTGGGAGATTGCAAATCTGAGGAGTCCAATATCCCTCTTATTGCAGTTCTTCGAGCGCCACTAGGGTTTTGCTTTTCCCGACTTGTCCTGTTCCACTCCAGTTGCTTGCTTCCAAGATCACTCTCCTTAAGCTCAATTGGCTCCTTCTTTGGGCTTTTTTCATTTTGACACGTAGTCTGTTTCCTTTAATGTTGAACTGGTCCATTTTGTCCAAGCGGTCTTCGCCTTTATTAGGGTCCTTTACCAATCTGGCATCTACCTGCTTGATCATTTCCTTCAGTCTCAATATGTCTTGTTGCAGGTCTATTGCTAATTCGCTTTGACCTGATGGTATTGTGGTTTTTGGACAATAGGGAGTTTCAGGGTGGTATTCTCCATTGCTAATCGGTAACCTCCCCTTCCTCCCCTCACCAACAGTGTACGATCTCTCACCCCCACCCCTGTTGGCGGTGTTACATCTGGATCCAGGAAGGAGTACCTGAGCCTTTTTTGAGGTGGCAGACTACCTTGAGGCATACTATACTCCTTAGTGTTAGTTGGCCTATAAGGAAGTATGTTTACTAGAGGTACCACTTCCAATGTTCCCTCTAACAATTCCACATCTGTATGTTCTTTGGCAGGGGCCAAAGGTTGGTTTATTTCAGGTCTAGATGTTTCTTCCTGGTCAGTCATGTGTTGTTGCAGGCTTTGAGGATGGGCCGTGGTGTCCTTTCTCTGGGTCCTTGAGCCCCTCCATTTCAACCTTGGCTCAGGGGCTGGTTTAAGGTAATATTCAGTGTTTGTCTGGAGCGCCCAGGGGTCATCATTTGTCTTGCGGCCAGTAAAGGTGGGGATTTCAAGTGGTTGACATATCATCCTGACCGACACATCCACAGCCGCACCCCCAGTCAGTAATGTTTCAGTGTTTCCTGTCTCGGTTCCCTGAGGATTGGTTGGGGGCCGGTTTGGGCAATCAGCCTTTTGTGAACCTTGCCCCCCACACAATCTCTGTCACCTCTATTACTTTTGCTTGTGGGATACTGATCTCTTCCAAACTATTTGTTGTGGCTTCTAGGCTGTTCTCAAGTCCTGCCTTGTCACAAACTAGGTGAGTCCTTGGGTCAGCCAAGTCAGAGGCAGACATCCTCCCCATCCGCTCCCCCACCCCCTCTTGCACTTCACCACTGGGGTATGTTAATGGTTGGGTCAAAGTGTTTGAAGGGGCCAAGATAGTCACCACTTTGTGTGCGAGATCGAATGAGGGGTCTTGCGGCAAGATTGCATTTGCGCTACAGGCGTTAGGGGAGCCACCGCTGCCTCCTCTCTCGAAAAACTCTCCCTCCATACAGGGAATTAGATTGGGATTACACAGCTTCTTATACGGGTCAATAAACCTGACCATTCATGGAGGTTCTTTATAGACTTCCGTCAAGTTAATACTATATCAGACTTCAATGCCTATCCCATGCCACGCATCGATGATCTAATTGATAAATTTAGAACGGCTACCTTTCTATCTACCCTAGATTCGACAACGGCGTCAAAAAACTGCCCTTTCCGCACCCTTAGGGTTATTCCAGTTTAAAGTCCTTCCTTTCAGCCTAGACGGTGCCCCAGCTATGTTCCAACACCTCATGGATAACATTCTACGACCCTATGCTGATTTCTGTGGAGCATACATTGACAATATTGTAATTTATAGTAAAACCTGAGAAAACCATCTCTTCCATCTTTATACCATCATGAAAGTCCTCCGGAATTCTGGCCTCACTGCTAATCCCGCCAAGTGCAGATTGGCCTAATCCGCCATGAAATACTTGGATTTCTTCATAGGGAATGGAAGTATACAGCCCCAACATAAAAAGGTAAAGCCTTCTTGGATACTCCAACTTCCAAGACTAAAAGAGATCTTAGGGCCTTCCTTGGTCTAATAGGATATCACAGCAGATTTATCCCTAACTTTTCAGACAAGACGGCTCGGTTAGCAGATAACTTTAAAAATGCTGAACCACAGAAACTTCATTGGAATGAGGAAGACGAGATATACTATAACATCTTAAAGCAGACACTAAGCCAAAATCCAATTTTAAGGGTAGCTGACTTCTCGAAAGAATTTGTGCTTCAGATGGAAGCCTCTCTTGCAGGGATAGGAGCCATCCTGTCCCAGGTTTGCGACATCCCATACTGTACACCAGTGGCGTTGTTCCCACATGAAAAAAATGACTCTGTGGTGGAACTCGAGGCCCTAGCTATCAAGTGGGCCATTATCCATCTTCGATATTATCTATAGGGACGAAAGTTTACCTTAGTTACCGACCACTCACTCTTGGTGTGGATTAGCAAACGTAAAGAGTCCAATCCTAGGTTATGCAATGGTTTCTAGACCTACAACCCTATTTTTTCATGGTGGAACACCGGAAAGGAAAAGACCAGGGAAACATGGATTTTCTTTCCATGTTCCCCTGTGAAACAAATGTGGCTACATCGCATGGTGGAAGGGCATGTGAGAAACCTGAAGGTGTCTCACTGACTGGTCCCTGGGGATCTGTCATCCATGTGCCCAGGACACCCTCATCACTACTGGATCTAGTTCCTGGGGGTGGACCAGTGGGGGAGGATCACCTGTATGAGGGGGTCCTCGAGGAGTGGGTGAGGGACACCAATGGGTGAGATGCGGTATCCCCCTTCTTTTACCACCTTTTCCCCTTCTTACCACATATGTCGTTTGCCCCACAAATCTTACTTATCTCATCTTTCTCAGCCTACCAACCATTTTCTTTCTTGTGACACCTTTTCCCCATACTACCCCATAGGATACTCAAAACCTCTAACACCCTCTTTTTCCTATACAAATACTGTTTGTTACTGTGATAGAAAATGGACTAATGTTAATTTTGGTTACCTGACATGTCCCGATGCAAGGGTCAGTCAAAGTCAGGCAATTAACCAAAATCGCATACACCTGACGGCCCTTTCCTTTCCCCACAAGGATAAAGGGTGAAGCGAGAGAACACACCATGAGCACGGCAGACAGTACAATGAGACTGCTAATCTAGTGCAGCATTTCAAGAGAAGGAAAAAGCCGGCTGTAAGCGAGAGGGTGGTGAGGAGAGAAGTGACCTTGCCCTTTTCATCCCAGACCCGCAGAACCTTTGTGGAGGAGATCCTAAAACCGCAGACAATAGCCCAAGTGTCTTGCAGCAGATGTCAACGTTACACGGAGCGTGTCAACACTGATAAGCAGGAGCGAGGGAAATTCCTGCTACCGTGGTACCGGCCTTCAATCCAGTAAAGCAGAAAGCCAAGCGGTTCATCACAGATGGTGAGTCCAGGGAAATACTGATAAGAGTCAGGCTGTGTTGAATGAGGAACACAAAATGGCAAGTTTGAACTTAGTTTAATGAACTGTGAAAGAAGTGTTGAGGGGAGATCAGCTGCAGGGGAAAGCAGCACCATGTGGGTTCCGTTCCGAGAGACTCTGGTAGATCCCTGTTTGAATGAAACTACAGAAACCAGAAGGCCATATGAGAGCCACCAGAAGAGGTCAAAGTGGTCATAATGGAGGTCTAGTAAAATCCTCGTTCAATCGAAAGACTTTGATCTACAAATTTGAGAAGGTAAGGGAAGTGATCCTGCATGGTGAAAGTAAAAGGAAAGTGAATCCCGTAAACATTGAGAATCAAGGTGAATGTGAAATTGGACAGGCTGAACCCAGAAATGGGTTGCTAATGAAAAGAGGACAAAGTCTGAAGTCCCAAAAAACAGGGTGTTGACAAAGGTAAACCAGAGCAAGGGATGTGCACCAGAACTGTTTGAAAAGACATTGAAATTTGTGAGCGAAGGGTTGGCACCCAGAAGAGGGGGACTCAGGGGTTCAGTCGTCACTCAATGTGAACTGTGAAAGAGAACGTGTGTTTGTTTTGTTATTGGATACATAATTCCTTCGAAGGCAAGACTCTTTCAGCAGAAACGAGACTTGGCCATTGACGGTTCTGATTGCTACCATTGGAACGGTTAAGTTAACTCGTGCTTGGGGAAGCTCAAGTGTGTGCTGTGCTCCAGAATCCCGTCTTATCCCGTGCAGAAAACGCAGGTAAGGGAGTACTATCTGCCGCATCCTGACATATTATTTACGAACACTTCTTTCTTTTCCTGAAAACTATCCCACGCCCTTTTTGGTATTAGTTGTGAGGTTTGGTATTAGGTTTCTTAGTATAAACGTTTTTGTTTTGACACAATGCTACGAGGACTGCCTTATTTTTCATTTGATGGTCGACACTTGTTCCCATCTTAGATTTAGGTTTAGATTAGGCATTTTTCCAACCTGCCTACAAAATTCATTGTTCAATAAACACTCTTGAACCGTGAACCCTTTTGTCTATCTGTACTGTTGTCATTATGAGCTCCTCACAATACAAAGCATACACAGCACCGCAAGCTCTCTCTCTTACTTCGCGGGCAGCAAGTGTTACCTAGTTGTATCCAGCAGTCCTCAAACAGCAGGCAATCTCTCAACCCCCGAAGCAGCTATACGCAAACCTCACCTTATGCAGGTTTTCAATTACTGTGCTCCTAGTCACCACTTCAAAATAAAGCAGCATGCAACGCCCCAAGCTATTGATGGAACAAGATAAAGAGTACATATGTTATCTTCTTACGGTGTACTGTAATATATGCCACAAAGCACTCAGTTTCAAAGGCTCGATCACATGACATGTTCCAACTTCTAAAATATTGCACACCAAGCATATGGCACACTGACCTGTTAGAGTAATATACAATGTGAATAAATGTCGAAGAACAAGTCATTCATTAACATACAGTTCTACATGCTGGGGCTGTGCAATGTCCAATATGCACATAGCAACCAGTCTAAAAATCACAGACCATGACATCAGGCCCAACACTTGAAAGTGCAAAATAGTTACTGTTCTTCAGCCAATATGCACAACATGACTGATCACCTCTCACTCTGCATCAGAAGGCAGCCCAACCAATCTCTTCCTTTCTTCATCAGATGCGACTCCCACTTCCTGCTGCTTCTTCATATTTTAGTGAACATAAAATGTACCTCCTATATCACACGTTTGAACGCTACATGTTTAGAATATTGCACAGTTTGAAGCACTGATGCACAGGTGAGAAATGTCCGGCTTCAATCAAGCCCCTCTTTAGTGTGTCTGCCCCACAAGACCCAAGATCCCAGTAGCTACTTGACTGAGTGAAGGCTCTACAAGATGCTTTCTTTACTGCTAATGTGTACACACACATTCAAGTGGACTGTTTCCGTAGATTTATATTTCTAGGTGTCAAATCAAAATATAACTTTGAAAGTGGTACCTTGGCTTTGCTGCACGTTGTACTGTACCTTACACGTAAAGTGCCTTTCCGCTACTGGGAGGGATCGTGTTTATTTCGTACAAAATGAACACGCACATTTAACTACAATGAGCACATTACTATCTTTTCTAACCACATAGTGCACAGTTTTGTGGGGCAACAGCAAGACCGTGTACAGAGGCAGATGTGCCACAAAGACATTAGGGGAGTCCCATATAATGCCACACTGAATGTCTTGTAACACGGTTACTCCTTGGTGGCAGAGACGCCTGAGGACCCTGTGTGCAATCAGTCTAATGTAAAGTGAATGGCTGACCTAACATCTGGCTGGCACTGCCTCTGATTTACCAGGCTTTCAATGCCATTTGGCCTGTTAAATGGCATGCAGTTGGTTCTTCCACAGACCCTCACAGCATGCCATAAGGGCCCACATGGCATACTTCTCAAAATCTCACCCTGCCCTATTCATACCAGCCGTAGACGTTTAGAGGCACCTGTCTGTGGTCCAACGTGTGACTGGCCATTCCCTAGTCTATGAATTGAAGGCATAGGGAGCTGCGGCCATGCTCTCTATTGAGTCTCTGGGCTTCAGGGCGCTATGTGTGACTGATGTCTACTTGGCAGCATACTCTAAATGTATGTCCACCCCTATGATGAAGAAACCAACCAGCCATGCAATTGCACCAAACCAGCAGCATCAACTTGCCACACTCCACAAAAGTGTCTTTTAAAACTTCTCCCAGTTACAATGGCCTCCAGCAAAGTGCTCACGAGCAGACATTCACACACTGCCTAACACCAAGCAAGGCCCAACACGAGGCACACAAAACACTTTGTACACTTAAAACAACCACAGTAAGAACTTTCGAGGGATATCATACACTTCCTGATGCAAAAACCAAACTCACACATGAGGGCACTAGAACTGTCCTACTGGGCTCGTCCAGTGCAAATGTACGCTAGGCAGATATCAGAAATCTCACATCTATGGTAGTGAACCACCCTTGTGCAGCCTACTGAGACGTCAATCTCACTTACTACCGATTGACACCCTAAATAAGGATTACACAAGCAGATACACTGCCGAAGGACACCCAAGGAAAGCCTCACGCTTTCGACACAGTTAGTAAGACAGGCACACCATTCACCAGATCTAACAAGACACACACAGGGGCATAGGTGAGGCCTGCAAGTCGTAATTCCTCCGTTCTACTCTTCACAGGAATACATCCTGAGGGAAACCCAAGACCAACTGATTTTAATCTCCAAGAAACTCATTAAGGCAGAGTACTCTCCACCCTCCCTGGCGGATAGCTCCGTGGCAACATGCACGCCTTAGACGCAAGATGTCACGAAGCAACACAAGTTCGATCCCCGGGTCCGCAGTTAGAAACATCTGGGTGTTTACGCGCATTATAATTAGTAACTAATACAAAAACAATGATGCACTAAAAAACAAACAATTTACGCGGGCTGTGTGAGTGCTTTAAAGATGTACAATAAATCTTTAAAAATGTAATATCAAATCACCGTGGCAGCTCTGACCCAGGTGAGCATGAGTGGCAATTTACTGGGGTGCTGCAGCACCTCCTGGATTGATGGAGAAATGGCAAAAGGTGTCAGGATGCAACGCGCCATTTGAAACCCATTTCAATCATTTGTTTGTGTAAGGACAGTGAACTGCAAAGTGGCTGTATCAAGAACTGATGAAGGGTGTTGTCTGACAAATTAGTGTCACTTTGTTTTTTATCTTCCAGCCCTCTCTATGGTTCAGAAGCAAAATTAGGGCATTTTGGGAATTTGATTCTAGGGCACTCTGGCAAGGCCCTGGGGAGTGTGTAAAAAAGAGGTTGTTTCAACGGGTTATTAAAGCATGCTGCCCGTACAACAACCACTGACAAAGGCACCTGTCTGCTCCTATATTGTACGCTTTTCTTAATATGACAATGTACCCTCTCTATAGTTTTAAAATGTTACTTGCCTAAAAGGGTAAATACACTCTTTCCGATAACCCCTGCAGCCGTCCATTTGCCTTTACTGCCAATTATTCTTTGCGCATGCACCCCAATGCATTACTCCTTATCCCCACAAATTGGCATGACACAGAATTTCAAATGGCAAACTTGGCCGCAGTTTTATTTCCATGACAACAGAATTATTTGTACACATTTGTGAACTTCATTCTGTCCGTGTGGCGCTTGCTTGCCGGATTTCCTTTGCTTCCCCCTATACTTGGTATAGTAGGCCCCCAACTCCCCCGACCCATTGTGCCTGTTCCAATCCTGCCCGTGCAGGTGTCCGTGGGTGGGGAGAGCGCCGTTTGTTCTTGGGGGAAGCTGAGCCTTATTTGTCCCTACCAGACGCCCCCGCCGTTTAGGCCCCCAAGAGGCGCTGGTCCAGAAGAGCGAAGACCCATTCCGTTTCCTTCTGGCTCGTCCGGAGTCTATCATTTGTGCTTGGTTGCCCAAACACCGCCAACTTGTCATATCCTGGCCTGGGTGTCCTGCGACAGCAACGCCCAGGTCTCCTGCTCCTTGCTCGTATTTCGTGGGTGGGTGGGTGGAAAACGAAATTCCTTGCATCTGCGAGGCAGCGACCGGGTCCCAGTGCAGGAGCGAGATGCCTGGCACCCCGGTCCCGCCTGCATACATCCTGATGGCCCCGCCCCTTTTCCTTTGTTCAGCCCTTCGCGGGCTTTTGGGCCATTAGGCCTTTCCTTTGGCGCCGTTCCGCCCCTCGCCTTTTGACCCCCAGGGGAGGGTCCCAGGTCCTGGCGGCATGACCCCGCAGGGGTTACCCTGCTGCCTCCTCCATCTTGAGCTGCTTTTTCCGTCGTCAGCTCCATAACCCCTGCAGCCGTCCATTTGCCTTTACTGCCAATTATTCTTTGCGCATGCACCCCAATGCATTACTCCTTATCCCCACAAATTGGCATGACACAGAATTTCAAATGGCAAACTTGGCCGCAGTTTTATTTCCATGACAACAGAATTATTTGTACACATTTGTGAACTTCATTCTGTCCGTGTGGCGCTTGCTTGCCGGATTTCCTTTGCTTCCCCCTATACTTGGTATAGTAGGCCCCCAACTCCCCCGACCCATTGTGCCTGTTCCAATCCTGCCCGTGCAGGTGTCCGTGGGTGGGGAGAGCGCCGTTTGTTCTTGGGGGAAGCTGAGCCTTATTTGTCCCTACCAGACGCCCCCGCCGTTTAGGCCCCCAAGAGGCGCTGGTCCAGAAGAGCGAAGACCCATTCCGTTTCCTTCTGGCTCGTCCGGAGTCTATCATTTGTGCTTGGTTGCCCAAACACCGCCACGCCAACTGGTGGGTTCCCGCCCACCGTGGCTCCCCCCTTCCACAATTCTTCTCGTAGCTCCAGCAATTTGTTACAAATGTTCCAGAAAAAGAACTCCATTCCTTTTCCGGACAGGTGCACCCCAACCGCCAAGAAGTACTCGGGTGTCTTCCTGTCAATCGGGCCGTGTCTGACCTGATGGAAACCTCTGCCCCTGCCGAACTTGGCAACGGCCCCGTTCAGCTTCCTCCTTGATTTCACAACTGCTGAATGGCTCTCTGCCCCTCTCCATTGTGCCCGGGGAATCACCTCAGACCAGATGATCTCTGATTCCCCCACTTGTGCCGATAACTCCTGCAGTGAGTTTGTAATGTCTCTCAGCAAGACCCCCCTCCCCAGGCTGGTCAAGTCATTTCCTCCTAAATGTATCACCAACACGTCTGGCTTCCGCCGCCTACTCAGCAGCTTTTGCAATTGCCCCTTCAGCTGTGCCCATTTCATCCCTGGCACCCCGTGCCACTCGATCCTGAACTCTCGAGCCGTCAAGACCTCTTGCTGTCGAGTCCAGCTCGCCTTTGCCCTTGAGATGAATGAGTTCCCCACTACCCACACCGTGCGTAGTTTCCTTTGGTGCACCGCTGGGAAAAGAAATGGAGGGAACGCCATGGTTATCTTTGCATTTTTTCTGGTCTGACATAACGTTTATAACATCCTGAAGACCATCTCCCCAGCTTCTTGATGTCCTCCGCCCCTAACCCCCCGACTGCCGCGTAGGTGGCGGCCCCTATCCGAAATGAATGCGTCCCAAACCGGCCCCCTGCCAGGCCCATGTTATCCAAACCTCGCGCCATCACTTTCCTGAACTGAAAGCGGCTTAGTGCAGACCCATCCCCGTGCATGAGCCACGGTGCCTCTGCCCCTGATGGTCGCTGCTGCTGCATAAAGTGTGCGCCACCGGGCAAACCCTGCTTGCCTGTAAGGTCAACGCCGCCCCCCTTTCTGATCCGTTTTTGATCTCCTTACATAAATGACGACTTGAGCGCTTCCCACTTGGACGTCCCTGACGCGCAAGAACCCATTCCCTTTGCCAGCCTTGTTCTCCGGCACCAATTCGCTGATCCTGAGAGCCCCAAAAAATGCCACCGTGAAGGCGGCCGAGAAGAGCAATCCCTCTGCCTTACACTGCACCTAGACATTTAATCAACCCGTGCAATTTCCCATTATCGATTGGCCGCCTCTCGACTGGCTTTGCTATGGTTTCTCTAGCCCAGCCTCTCATGGCTAGCATGACGTAGTGTTCCTTAGTAGGGTCCTTCTCCCCTTTTACTTTCGTATAATGTGCTATGGCCGCCAGGTGGTAGCCCCCCCATGCCCGGGTCTTCCCTGTCTTCCAGCACCAGCCTATGAATGCCCTCACCGGGTTCCAGGGCAGTCTCTACCAGCGAGGCCAGATCGCCCCCATCATCCCCCACCACTGTTACTTGAATGGGGTCATCTCCCTTGCTTCGGGGCAGCTGTCTCGGAACCGGTCCCACCGTAAACGGTCCCACTGTAAACGAGACAGAGAATCAGCGGCCGTGTATTTCACCCCTGGAATGTGCCGTGCCCTAACCTCGATGTTCAGCATTAACAGGCTTCTGGTGAGTTCCCTGAGCAGCCTCAAAACCCTCAGATTGCTGGATGACCCTGTGTTAATAATCTGTACCACCGCCAAATTATCTGACCATAGAGCGACCCTTGAATTCCGCAGCTGCCCCCCCCACAACTTCAATGCAACCACTATGGGGAAAAGCTCCAGCAGCGTAATGTCTTTAGTGACCCCTTTCTCCTGCCATTCCATTGGCCATGCCATGCCGCACCAACTGTCCCCCAGGATCGCCCCAAAACCCAGGGACCCCGATGAATCTGTACACAGTTTGAGCTTCTGGCTGCTTGCCCAGTCAGCCCTCCAGATCGCCACCCCGTTGGAGTCTGTCAAGAAGTTATCCCACCTCCGGAGATCCTCCTTTACCTCTGAACCTAATCGGACGTGCTGTGAGGCGTGTTGCAAGCCCACCGCTTTTAGCTCCACACTCCTGGCAAATGCCCTACCAGCCGGTATCACTCTGCCTGCGAAATTGAGGTTCCCTGCCAGTGACTGCAACTCCAGTAATGTCGCTTTGTTCCTCTCCAACAGTTCCTGAATCAGGCCCCCTCAATTTTTGTACATTGTCTTGCGGGAGCATACATTCCGCCTTAACTGAATCGGTCTCAATCCCCAAAAATGTCAATGTTGTCGCTGGACCCATGGTCTTTCCTGGTGCTAGGGGGACCCCTAGCTGCTCCATTCTTTTTTGGAATGCCTCCATCAGGGCCCCGCATTCCTCCGTCCCATCTCTCCCAATGAAGAGAAAATCATCTAAGTAGCAATATTCCCCCTCCCTTCTTCCCTAGCTTAACTGTAAACTCCAGAAAGGAGATGAATGCCTCAAAATATGAACAGGAAATAGCGCAACCCATGGGTAGGCATTTGTCGTAGTAGAACTTGTCCCCCACCTTAAAACCCAGCAAGTGGAAACTATCCTTGTGGATTGGTAGTACTCGGAAGGCCGATTCTATGTCTGCCTTACCCAACAATGCCCAACAATGTTGCGTTGTCCCTCTTGCTGCCATTGGAACGTGGTAACTCTCCCTTATAGTAATTAAACCGCCCAAATGTAACTAATAAACTGATGGTGATACACCCAGCCACGGATGCCGACCCTCCTGCACCAGGTGAAGCCTAACATTCCGCATAAGTGGCACCCCAACAACCGTCCACTTCCCACCAGCTGGATTTCTCACGCTCGGGGAACCTTAGTTACTGTTTCCCCTTCATATGGACATACCTCTACAAGCTATTGTGCACTAAGCCTGTTCCTCTAATAAACAAGCAGTTGCTGAATGGTAACATCCCCTTCTGTCAGATTTTCCCAAAAGTTTATCTTCCCAAGGAATCACCCATAATAACAATTTTAGCGCGTACAATTCCCCTATCCCACACCAGTGCTTTAGAAACCGTGTATTTGTTAACACCAACAGGGGGGCATCCACCACGTTATGCGTGTCCTCAAGGAACTCCCTTTCCCCTGCCTCCCTAATGCGCAGCCTAGCGCCAAATAGCCGACACTTTAGCCCCATGACTGCACCGGAAATGAAAATAATAAAATGCCCTAAGCAAAACGGGTAACCTGGTGTGCACATCGCAGATGCCTATCTTTACAACACCACAATGACCGTCCGCTACCCCAAGATGAATTTAGAAATCATTTCAACTGTGTATCAACCCACGTTATAAATGCACCTAATGCGCAGACGTATCTTACTCGTGAACCAAGCCGCCCGTTCTAATTTAAATCACACTCGAAGTCACTGCTTCACTGTTTGCGTCAAATCCACAGTCATCCCCATCCGTTGTTCCTCCTCATCAACTTCTGAAACTGCATGGTATAACGTGGACCGGCATCCTAGTTCACTTTCACATAACCACCCCACGAAGATGTTCCCCCAATCGTCACCCGCCGACTGATGAAACACCTTGTGTATGGCAGAGGACCTTGCTCATGCCCCTTGCAACCTTTCTCATATATTCATGACAAGACTTGCTTGATACCAGTGGTGCTCCACGTACCCGTGGACTGCATAGGGAGACACCTTAACAACTTAATTTACAATGTTGCCCCTTAGTGAAAACCTGCGACTGGATACTTCCAAAATCGCACCTTACCCCAGCGCAGGGTCATTTCGGTAAATCATGTCATGTATTAATTTGCGATCCTATGAGCTGTTTATATTAGAAGTGCTCCCTCGATTTACCACGGACTGCCTTTCAGCAACCCGAGCGGGGTAATTACCTAATTTCATGCTTTGCAATAACAACGGACGTCCTACACCGACGTATGTTTGCGATCCTCTGATTTATGTATTCATTAAGATAAAACGGCACACCTGCTTTGGCAAGCTTAGTTCTCATCATCCTTAAAATCGTACTCCTAGGAACATTAAGCAATTAAGTCACGGATATATTTTCAAAATTAGTGCGCGACTTGAATGCGACCCCAGAACCCATTGCATTGCACCTCACGGGCCTGCCCCCGGCGGACCACAGTGCAGAAAAGGCAGGCCACCTACATCATGTACCATATACAAAACCACAAACTCTGGGGGCATTTTTGTGCGGCCTGGCGCCCGCATTAATCTTTCCATAAAACGCCTGCTTTAAATGCCAAACGCATGCGTGGTGCCCCAGTCGCCCATCGTACAAGTTCCACCTCGTCCTTCAATGGCCGCCCACACCACCACGTGGTCAACTGATAACCAAGTCACTACCCCCACCAGTCACCAAACAACGCACCCGCAGCGTGTGGACCGCCCAGGGAACACAAAACACAACCACCCGTATACCCCATAATTACTTGTGTTTTCCACTTGCTACGGCTGTTAACTAAGCAATATCCTGTAAAGGCACCGTGCGACCTTTGGCTTCCAGCACCTGCTCGCTGTGCTATCAGGAAGACCAACTCCCTCACCGACATCCGGGCATTTGCTAACCCGCCACCGGACATGCCCCTTGAGACCACCGTATGCATACCCTATAACCAGCTAATATCCTTGTTTAAGCATGTCGGCCCAGTGTGTCCCCTACCGCCTATCCTTGCAGGCCCTTCTCATTTAGAGTCACTAGATCCGAACTAGCTTGCAGCTGATGGATTGCAACTCACGGAGTACAGCGTGGCCTTGCTTACTGTTCCTTTGCAAGTGACACACCATGCTTTACGACCTTGGTTCTCTACTCTGAATTTATACCGACTTCGGTACTTGAACCGCAGTCTTCCCGTTTTGAAGGCCAGACACTTCATTGCTGAACCCTTTAGTGCGTCCTTCACGTTCTCTATGGCTCCGCAGGGATTTGAACCAGCGACCTGCCTCCCCAACATGGACCACAGAAGTGCGCGCTCAACCCGGTGAGCTACCTTACAGCCAAATACGTGTTTGCTTACCGCCTCTCAGACTACAATGCTATGCACAGGCCCGCACATGGAAACCCCCACAAAAAGCATAACGTTTTGCAAACCTGACATGCAATCGACTTCTGCTGAAACTTGTTTGCCCCCTAGCCCTCCAAGGCAAAAAAAAAAAAAAAAACTTTGTTTCTGCTTGCGTGGCGAACAAGTTGGAGGCCTGTCCCCATTCCTATCATTATCCTGGCCGTATCGTGTTAACTCCTGCACTCCCGCTGGCTAAACTGTGTTCCGGCCCTTTACTGCTGTGAAGCAACCCTTTCAGCGCGACGCTCCTAATCTCTGAGACCCTCTTTTCCCGCGCACCCATGAATGCCCCAGCGTTTAGCGCAAAACTTCCATGGCATTGGTTTTTACCTTTCTTTTTGCAACGCTCCGAGAAGTTCCGCTCCCTCCACACTGCCCTGGCCATCTCCGTCTCTGGAATTTCTGGAACGATTCCAACCGGACCGCTTCCTCCACCATATGTGCCCGAACCAGGAGCAGGGAACCAGTGGCTGGCACTGGAACACTCAGGAACAAAAACGAAATTCCTTGCATCTGCGAGGCAGCGACCGGGTCCCAGTGCAGGAGCGAGATGCCTGGCACCCCGGTCCCGCCTGCATACATCCTGATGGCCCCGCCCCTTTTCCTTTGTTCAGCCCTTCGCGGGCTTTTGGGCCATTAGGCCTTTCCTTTGGCGCCGTTCCGCCCCTCGCCTTTTGACCCCCAGGGGAGGGTCCCAGGTCCTGGCGGCATGACCCCGCAGGGGTTACCCTGCTGCCTCCTCCATCTTGAGCTGCTTTTTCCGTCGTCAGCTCCAGTCTCAGCCGAGAGGGCAAGGACTGACTGAGCATGCAATCCATACTCGTATGTTATCAGTGGGAGTCTACCATCTCTACTTAGAAAGGACACTATGCATTTTATGTGATAACACTTGCAATTTGTAACAAGGCTCCTAAATTGCGTGCGGCACAATAACCACATTTTCAAAAAACCTGCTATAATTTCTAATTGGGCCATTCTCTCTGCAAACAGTTACACACCAAATAATCTAAGGAGTGCCAGACCTTTTCACAACATCTGCATTTGTTTTGGGTGTCAACACTTCTCAGCAATTCGCAGCTGGATTGCTGTACCTCTTAATGCAGAGCTGACTTAATGGCAGACAGCCACCACTTACAGGCAGTCTCAGTAGTGAGTCCAAGCAATGTATGAGAATAGTGTTTGATTTTTCTTTGCACACACTGGGAGAAGTATGACACACATCATCATAGATGGCAGTACACTGTTACTGCTCTGGCAGACATCATGTTTCAAGCAGGCATTTATCCTGACCTTTTTCACTATCCTATTGCTGTTTGAGCCTTATCAGCCTTTCGTATGCAAATGCATTGGCCTGTTTCGAACTATGCTACTTACATTTAGGACAAAGCCAGCCCTACATCAGGTGCATCCTATATGTCACTGACACTGTCCCACCCCAATAATCCTCCCAGCAACATAAGACTCTTAGGAAATATAGCCCAGTTGGTTAAGGCACCTGCTGTAGTCATCTATGTCCAATCCTGGAACTATAGCTTGGTGGAGCTTTGTCATGCTGCAACAACTAATTTAACCTCAAGTTCGCTGGTTAATCCCAGCTGAGCTAACATAGTCTTCTTCTCATACAGGTGGTACTACGCTCAGGAGTAAAACACAATTGCTCAGCAGAGCTACTTTCATTTGAAGTGTAGTATTAGTTTGGTTTTACATGCACTCAGTGTTGACTAACGAGCACTGTAATGCACTTTTCAAAAGAGTGAGTTATATATATTTATAAAGCATACCTGTAAAGACTGGAGCTCGGTATGTGTACTTCCGCCCTCTTATATAGTTGGGATAGAGGCACAGAGCAGCCCAGCCAAGTTTCTCTTACTGGTAGCAATGGACTAGCAACCAAGGCTTAAGCTCTCAGGAGGTGATGCAAGCTGGTTCTTAAGTACAGTGAGTCTCCAAGCCCCCACCAAGGAATGTCCACACGCTATGTTAGGTGATAACACAGCTTCTTTATATACAATAAGTTTCTGTAAAATATATTCACATAAATAATAACACTTTGTACTTTGGCAATACTATTCTAATAATGGAAACAAATATATACTCTATGTGGTACATCACATTTAATTTAAAATGCACCCATAGCTGGCAGTTTGAAAAGCATAACAATCATACGAAAGGTGTAACTGCATAGATCAAGAAAGAAAGGCAGATTAGTTTCAGCAAATAGGCAGTATACTTTCTTTAGACTTAAATAGTGATACTGTGTGAGGATCCATCCACCTGGGCAACCCTTAAGGGAAAAGGTAGCGTGTACCTTATCTTGTCTATTACAGCCCACAGAAGAACAGGATCCACGACGAATCTGGGACCTCTGGATGATTCCTGAGGCTAGAAAACGCTCTTTTTCGTCACAGTGCCTTTGGTGCCTTGTCTCCACTTGACGGGATCCCTTGAGGATGGACCTCTTTTGCGAGGAGTCATCGTTGGGATGTCGAGGCCAAAAGAAAAAGAGGAACCAGATAGTATCGGAAAGGCAGCCCTTTCGGTCTTCGTGGTTGTCTCCGTTGGCAGATTGTTACTCTGGCTGTGGATATCCCACAAAGGTGAAACTTGCTGTGGACACTGAAATGGTCTGGCTGAAGAGGATACGACCCTTGGGGACCTTGGCTGCCTTCGGGTGGCAACAGGTGCAGTGGCAGAAGTAGGAGTCAGGTTTCAGGATTTTGCTGTTGACCAACTTTTGTTTCTTCGGTGCTGAAGCCCCCGCACGGACCTCTGGATTGCATCTGGCAACCTGTACTCGACCAATGGACTGGACTATGGACCCTCACTAAATCTGGACCCTTGGGACATCTTCTTTGGTTTTTGCTGGTGGCATAACCCACCAGCGAACCTTACTTTGCACACAGCAACCAGAGTTCTTCTTCGATGGGAAAAAGTGGTCAGATGTTGGGTCAGTGATGTCCCTTGAAAGATTCTTTGTTCCGGTGGAACTTTTGCAGCTCTGGCTGTCAAACAGGACTATGCTTTTACCCCCTCTTCTGTGCGATATGTAGCAATCTGGCTTTTAGTGAAGACAAAAACCCCTCCGGTTCTTGGGTGACACAAATGGACTTCTTCGGATCCGGATTTCCAAGCACGTCTCTTCCGGACTCACGAAGACCCCTTCTCTGGATGGCAGGCACGCAGGCATGGCTTCCAGTGTACTTCTGATGAAGATAGCAGGTGCACGATGGTCCCTCGTAGCTCAGGAACAGGTTGCCTATCCAGGTTGTCTCTTGGACCATTCCTTGGAAGAATGCAGCTTTCACATTACTTGAAGAAATGCAGCTGCAGACATCTTCCTCCAGCGGGGCTCCAGGGAACAGCTTCTGAACGTAGCTTCTGAACAAATTGGTGAGTGAGAGGTCCCTAGTTATACACATTTATTCCCCATTTACTCAGGCTGAGCCAGGCTCAGGTCAGCCAATTATACACAGTACATTCATGCAGGCAGAGAGCCAATCAGGCACACATACATTCAGGCCATTCACCCAAACCAGACTCAAAACAGAATGCGGATTGGAGTAAGCACCCAGCCTTTCAGAACACTAAACTGCATTCACTTCAGTTTCAGTCAGGGCTGGTCCGGACATTATGTCACACAAACCAAAACAAGACACACACAACACAGAATGTGAGTTGACTTCAGACTCCATTTATACAGATGCCACCCCAAGGGTGTACCCGCAAGACAGAGCCCCTGGGAATGCTCTAGTCAGTCTGACAAGAGGCAACCCCAAAGCCATATATGGTCTTTCTACCCAACAGTCAGTCAGGGAGAAAGGGACAGAGTCAGGGCTTCCCAGGACCTTGGGAAACAAGGTGTAAAGAAACCAAGAGGCTACAGTGGCCATCTTGCCTTTGCCCAGAAATCCATTGATTCCTATGGCAGGGCCTGGGTGTCCCAATAATGGAGGACACTCAGAGCCACTGTCAAGTCGGCATTTAGCTGCTACCAACCTATACGCTGCTCTGTGGGCAACACACAGGTGCCCAAAAACACACACGAGGGGTACAAGGGTGTACCCCCACCCATTGTTGCCACAAGGGTATCCCATGGGTGGTGTTCACCAAAAGGAAAAATGAGCTGCACTGCCAGAGCTCCAGGCTGGACCTCAGAGGCAGAAAACATATATAAAACACACAAGGAGAAGTGTTGGGACAGGGACCAGGAGGCCCTGTCCATCCAAAAGGCATTTCCTGCATCACAATATCCAAGGATGAATAAGACAGCAAAGGGTGGCAGGCATCATCCAATTCAGGAAACATGCCCCATGTATTTGTATTGTATACCTCTGCAAAGCGCCGCGTTGCTTCTCAGAGCTAGGTCCATGCTCAATAAATACCATAATAACAATAGGAGAGACCAGAATTGAATCTTGAGAACTCCAAGCTCTTGGGGGGGACTGAATTGAATGCATGCTGTGAAACCCAAGATCTGCAGGAGACTGGAATTGAATGCTGAGCATCTACAGGTCTGGAAGCGACCTGAAGGGAATGCCAAAAGGCTGAGGTAAAGCTTGAAAACAGAAAAGTAGAAACCTGGGAGAGATCTTGTGAGTCATTGTGAGAGCAGGGAGACTGAAGAAGTGTCTAGATTATGAGTAACTCCTGGAAGAGATTTCCCAGGAGAACTTTTCTGTTTTGTTGTGTGAGATTAGGGTGCACCTTTGAGAACCGTATTTGTCAACTCTTTTGTTGGCCATTTCTTGGAACAGCTGGGAGGCTAAGAACTTGTTAAAATTAGAATTTTGTATTTACTGTTCACTTACCATTTGGACATTACTTTGTTGTCTAGGGTGTACACTCTGGAATAAGGACTCTTGATGTTAAGTTTAGAACCTTATTTATTAGTCATTCATCGTTGGAGGTGTGGAACACCTGGAGAAAAGCCCCCATTGGTGCTGTCTCATCCCTAAAATTGATTTTCTAGGAACATCCTTATTTGTTAGAGCCAGTCCACTAGTTCCTGTAGGTGTTTGGTTCAAACCTCTACCCTTCCAGAACACTGACTAAAGAAAGCCATCTTTAGTAAAACTCAATTCAAATGTGTTATGTGTGTCAATGCTCAGCTTTACCACAGTACTAAATGAAGGAGGAGGTTTAATGTGTGGAGATGTGTATGTTTGTGCACATCTTCTCTTTCACTCCTTCTTTTGTAGATCAGCTTAAAATACCAGCCTCAATGACTTAGGCTTCCACTTCTGATCTCAACACAGTACATTTTTTAATGTGGTCACACTTTTCAGAAGGGCTGCAATCTTTTGAATGTGAATGAACCTTTAGTTTATTGATTATATATCTATCAACATTGTCACAGTAGAGTGCTGACATGGCGATAATTTTTACACCTGAATTCTAGGGCTGGGTGGATAGCTCAAGGGCAACACATTTGTCTTGGATGCAAGACAATGCAGAGCACAAAGGGTTTGAGCCCCGGTCTCAGGCTTTGAGACTGGTCTCTGTTATTACGCATGTTATAAAAGTGGACTTAATTAGCAGAATTATATATTGTATTACAGTGAATTCACTTCTCACTGGCACTACTTTAGATGTAATAACAAAATATTGCACTTCACAACACAGACTCTGTTTTAGTAGGGTTGTATTGACTGTTCTTTGCACAGTGCCTGCTAATATGCTTCACATAAGGCTCTAAAAACTATCAACATTTTTGCTAGCCATATGCTGGACAGTACTGGTAGTTGCAGTATTGCAGTTATACTTTACATTTGAAACTATATCAATCGGGTTGTGGTATTCTCATTCCTAAAGTGTTAATGATTTTTTATTATAATAATAATTATTATTATTATCCTCAGAAGAGAAACCAAATATTGAATTTAAAGTCTCTTAAGTTCATAAAATTGTATCATGCACACAGGTATGGGGCACATAAATCACATTTAACAATTGTGTGTCCACCTGTTTGAGATTTAGTTGACATTGCCACTTCATCACCAGTATTTCAATTTTTTTTTGTATGTAACATAACAAGGAAGATGTTTTCTTTATGATATCATGTGTATGTGCACAGAAGGAGATCTGTATGGCTCCCCGGCAATGTTGAATAAACTCTACAATCTGCTGCTCTTTTTGTATGCCATATCCATACTCTTAGAGTACAGTGGTAGGTCTATTCTGAAGGAGTCTGTGTATAAACTAGTATAACTCCTTTCAGCTAATAAGAATGACTTGCTGTTATCTATGTGGTAATTTCTATGATACAAATGTCTTTACTTCAACAGATATGAAGCAGCCCAGCCCAAACTGCTAGGCGAGGTCCCCTCTGCACGGAAACACAAGCAACCACAAGACATGTTTCGGCCTTGTTGGGCTTCCTCAGTGAGGTGCTGCTTGGTTCTCTATGGCTCAGCAACCAAAGAACCCACGTCTGGGCATAGCCTCGCTCACACAGTGAGACAAACTATAACCACACAACTGGTGGGTGGAAGGTTTATAATTAATATAAACCACAGGCATTGCTCTGGGCCACCCTCCACACCACTGCTTTTTAGCCCGTCTGCCCCATTGCAAAATGGGTCCAGCCATATGCAAATCCCTCAGGTACAGCCGCCAATGGTAGCAGCCCAGCCCGAACTGCTAGGCCAGGTCCCCTCTGCGCGGAAACACAAGCAACATTTTTCTCCTTTGTTGGGCCTCCTCAGTGAGGTGCAGCTTGGTTCCCTATGATGCAGCGAGCAAGGGACCTACATCTGGGCATGCCCTCTCTCACATACAGACCCAAGCTATTCCTCACTGATGAGGCTGAAACATGTTTGAGGATGCTTGTGGTCTCGTGCAGAAGGGACGTGAACAATCAGTTCGGGCTGGATTGACCCTTTCGGGTGGGACCAAGCATGATTTGCATATGTTTTTTCCCCTTTTATAATGGCTTGGCAGGCGAAGAACCATGGTCTGGAGGGTTGCAGGGTTGCCCAGGGCAATGCCAAAGGTTCAGTTTAATTCGAAACCTCCCAGCCATCACCTCTTTTGCTTTACTGTAGTCACCCTGAGTGGGACGGGTATGCACAGATGTGGGTTCCATGCCTGCTGGGCCTAGACACCCAAGCTATTCCTCACTGATGAGGCCCAATGAGGTTGCAACATGTTTGGGGATGCTTGTGGTCTCGTGCAGAAGGGATGTGACCAAGCATTTCGGCTGTATTGCCCCTTTCTGGGTGGGACCAAGCCTGATTTGCATATAATATTTTTTTTCCCTTTTGTAATGGCTTGGCAGGTGAAGAACGATGGTCTGGAGGGTCGACAAAGAGCAATGCCAGAGGTTCAGATTAATTTGAAACCTTCCAGCCATCACCTTTTTTGTTTTGCTCCAGTCTAAGATGGTGACTGATAGTTCCATCCGATGGGATACCATGGTTAGTAGAATGGTGTCGGACTATGAGAAGTGATGTTGTGGTGGTCTCAGGTTGAAACCCAGATTGGAAGGTGTTGAGGCGGTTGTTTGTGGTGATATGTTGTTACACTTGGGTAGGGACAAAGCATTCCACAGTTCTGGTGAGGTATGGGAGGATATTAATGGGGCTGTCATTTTTGGGGAGTCTGAGTCAATAGTGCAAATCTGGCCAAAATTCAATCCAAAGACATTGACGTCATCTTCTTCCCAAAGGATGACCAACTCCGTCTGGTACATATTGACCTTCAAGCAGAATCCATAATTAAGGACATACTTAGTAATAAAAAGTCTACTAGCTAAACTGGGCTTCACCTGCAACGAAATACCCGGAAGCTACAATAAAGAAAAAAAAAACATGGCAAAACGAAAAACAGAACCATGAGTGAACTCATCAAGCAAAGACCCCCAAGGATGGCCCAAATGCACATACATGCGGGAATCCATGCACAATCAGCCTACAACGCAAAGTCCACCGAAGAAAAAAACATGAGATATGGAGCGACATGGCCTACACCAATCGATACACAAACCATACTCAGGAATCCTACAAGGATCACAGAAGCTCATGGACAACATACCTATAACCATCAACCTCCAGCGACCCAAAACAAGAAGAATACTCATTAGCATCTTGGAATACCAGAGGTCACAGCCACCTGCTGGCAGAAGGTGCTAAAGAACTAAAAAAATGAACATAATATGCCTACAAGAGATATGGCTGACAGACGAAGTAACATGTGAGGGTTATGTCATACATATGAACCCAGCAATCCATCCACAATACGGCAGACCCTCCTGGGGAATGCTGATACTAACTAAAATAGATGACAATTGGTCAATACTGGCAAAGGAGAACTTACATCCATGGGCCCAATACCTGAGCCTAATGATCAACCAAACAGCGACAAATCAATCAAAGAGAGACACTGCATACAAACATCTGGGCATTCTTAATATCTACTGTTACCCAACTGCCATGAGCGACAACCAATTCATCGACTTAATATGCGAAGAACTAGACACCCTAGCAACAAAATACGCTGACATCGAATTCTTAATTGCTGGAGTCTTTAGCATCCATTTATTCAACGCAAATTGAACACCAAAGGAAACGACTGACCTAACCCCAAGAGCGAGA
Organism: Ambystoma mexicanum; assembly: GCF_040938575.1. Classification (NCBI taxonomy): domain Eukaryota; kingdom Metazoa; phylum Chordata; class Amphibia; order Caudata; family Ambystomatidae; genus Ambystoma; species Ambystoma mexicanum. The sequence goes on along the minus strand of NC_090922.1, from coordinate 582,432,314 downwards.
AAATGGGTGAAAGAAAGCCATCTGTCAACTAACTATCACAGGGAAACCGCTAAACGAACAAGGTCAATTGCAACCAACATGGTCACGTACCAACTCAAGAGCCATCATTGACTACATATTTATTTCAGTAGGATTATCGTAAACACTCTGTCATGACCGCAGCCTCCAAGGAGTCAGGTTTAGCCCAACTGCCTCGGAAGCCGGGTCACAACTTCATTTCCAGGCACCCATCGGCTCCCATAGGGGCCTTATGGACCTTGTCCTGGCGCCAGTGGCGCCAGGCTCATAAGGGGACCCAGTCCCGGCACAGGACGTGCCGGGCTCATGATGCAAGGAATGGTGCTTGGGTGGACCTACCTGCTGCAGACCATGCTGCTCACTCACCTGCAGGATGAAATCCTCATCCATCCATGGCTGGAACTACTTTACCTTCTGGGTGTGGCCAGCACCACTCCCTGGGACTGGATACTGGAACTATTCTGGAAGCTGGGACTTCTTTCCTGGGCGAGGCTGCTGTGGAAGGAGACACCTAAGCACTCCAGTAGGCTATTTAAACCACGCCCGATCAGAGCAACGTGCTTCGCGTTATTCTGCAATAGCAGCAGGACGCTCACCGTGTCAGCTCCAGAGAATTTGCAACTTCTGCATCTAGGGAAGAGAAATCCGTAATCTTACCTTCTGAAATAACATCTTTGTCTTCTGCAGCATCTGAGAAGGGAAAAGAACACCAGGTTAGCACGAGATAAAACCAGCGCAGCACTTACCCAATCCATCGGTGCATCTCAAGCCACGGGCTGCAGCTCTCCATTTTTCGGCACCCTGTGGAAGCAAGGACATTGGTTAGTAACCTTCGTGAAACTTTTCCTACCTGCGCTGCATTCTTCTCGCCTCCGCCGACGCTGCTACTCGCATCTGCAAAACAAAAGGACATCATTAAGAAATACAAAACTCCATCCATACGCACGTGTTTTGGGCAGCTCTCATCTTTCTCACTCCTCGGCGCATTCCTCGACATCTATTTTTCTACCCAGCTGCTTCTGCAACCTGAAAAAGGAAAAGAGACATTAAGAAGTGCTTTAAACTTCGAATTGACATTTTTTACTTACTTGCCTGCAATACCTTCGCATTTCCATCGCTCTCCATTCAAGCAACCGCCGTTCGTGCTGCTAACGACGGCCTAGCTCCAAATCTTCATCCTCTGCAACCAAGAGGCTGGACAATTAACCAGTGAAGTAACTGGCTTCGGCGACCCTGCACAGACGCAGGATGGAGAGCTCCGCTTTCACCTATATAAGGTGAGCACATTTAGCCTACGAACTACGTGGGGATTACCAGGAAGGGGAGTCAGCTTGCCTGTCAGGCTTATATATCCTATTAACCCCTTGCTCTCACAATTGCAGACACCTCACCCTTCAGATCAAGATCTCAGTGAGGAGAGGGCCTTTCCAGGGTGGCATTCGAGGCCTGCGCGTGACCCTAGAAGACTCCGAGAACCCCCAGCCCAGACCTGCGCCTCCGAGGGATTCAGGTGAGCGTTACAGAACGCGAAGCCTACCGCAATATTCCCACCCAGGCGCAATGGAAACCTCGGACACAGATCAACTGGCTCAAATGCTTGGGGAACTAAGGGCAGAAGTACACGCATCTCGCCAAGAAACAAACGCTTTACGAAGGGAGTTGATCATGGCCAAGGAACGGACTGATGATCTGGCCAGACAGTTGCTACAGGCTCAAGCGGGACAGACGCCACTGCCTCTCTATGGAGGGGGCGGCACGCCTACAACTTCAAGTAATCCGGTGCAAATTAATCTGCCAGGGAATGTGCCTTTGGCCCCGCCCGAACGTTTTTCCGGAGATCCAAAGCGATATGCAGTATTCATCAATCAATGCCGCTTGCACTTTCTGTGTAGACCCGCCGCATTCCCAACGGACCAAGCCAAGGTAGTGTTTGTACTCTCCTATCTTAGCGGTAGTGCTGCAGATTGGTCCATTCCTCTCGTGACACAGGATGACCCGCTCCTCTATCACTTTCAAGACTTTCAGACCAGTATGGAAAAGTTGTTCGCAAGACATTCACAGGGGCAGGCCTTGGACAATGAACTCCTGTCACTCAGACAAGGTAATCAGGATCTCCTGGCTTACATAGCGTCCTTCAATAGACTGGTGGTTGAGACCAGGTGGCCTGAAGATAAGAGAATCACGCTCTTCTACAGAGGCCTACGTGGGGAACTTAAAGACGTTTTAGCACAGGTGGTTAATCCGCCGCAAGACTGTTCAGATTATATCGACCTAGTGGTCCAATTAGATCATCGGCTACAGAACAGGAAGTCCGATCGATCCAGATTTGAAACCCGGGTACTTTCAAGACCTCAGAGCTCCGCTAAAGGGAATGACTCCGTGGAACCAATGCAAATAGGAGTAGTAAAAGGACCATTAACTCAGAAAGAACGGGAAAGAAGAAGGTAATTACAGCTGTGCCTATACTGTGGGAATTCTGGACATTTCCTTCGTGATTGCTCAGTGAAACCGGTCAAGAAGACCGTAGGAGCTTCTGATAAAAATGCTGAGAAACTGGAATCGGAAAACGACCTCGCCCGACAAGCGTAGAGGTCCGCTTGCCGAGCGTTAAAACCAGTTCCTTGACCTCGCATTTGGTTATGCCTATGGTCCTCATAAGTCCCAATAGACCAGATCGCATGCATGCTATCAAAGTATACATTGATAGCGGAGCAATCGGTAATTATGTGGACCACGACTTGGCTACCAGGATGGATCTTCCCCTATGTCCCAAGATGGTAAAGGACGTAATCACTACAGTGGATGGTACTGAAATAGCTTCCGGACCAGTTTCTCATACCACCGTGGAGGTAACGTTGTTATGTCAAGGCAGACATCGGGAGAAGATCGTGTTTGATGTAATCAAGGCCCCGCAGTTTCAGGTGATTCTGGGAATGCCTTGGTTGGAAAAGCACAATCCTCAGATAAACTGGCCAGCCAAGGTAATTCGGTTTCCAGAATGCGCTTCAACCTGTTATCCTCAGTCCGAAATCAAGCTAGCAGCCATCACTTCCGAGGACCCCCGATTACCTCTGGAATACCAAGAGTTCAGCGACGTCTTTCAGAAAGATCAAGCCAACACCCTGCCACCGCATCGGTCATACGACTGCCAGATAGACCTGATACCTGGGTCCACCCCTCCGTGCAGCAGAATATATGCCCTCACTGAACCAGAAAACCTCCATCTCAGGCAATACTTGGACCAGTACTTGGCTAACGGATTCATCCGCCCCTCGAAATCCCCGGCTTCCTCAGCTTTGTTCTTCGTCCCGAAAAAGGAAGGTGACCTAAGAACGTGTATCGATTATCGCGCCCTGAACCAGATTACAGTCAAAAACCGATACCCGTTGCCATTGATTCCTGAATTATTGGACCAGGTAAAAGGCGCCTGCATATACACAAAGTTAGACCTCAGAGGAGCTTACCATTTGGTACGCATTAAGGAGGGCGACGAGTGGAAGACGGCCTTTCGCACTAAATATGGATTATTTGAGTATCAAGTAATGCCCTTCGGACTATGTAACGCACCGGCCGCTTTCCAGTATTTCATGAATGATGTCCTCAGAGAACTTATTGATGTGTGCGTAGTCGTTTATATTGACGACATCCTGGTATACTCAGCCTCAGAAACTGATCATCGTAGACACGTCACAGCGGTTTTACAGAGACTTCGCCAACACCGCTTGTTTGCTAAACTGGAGAAGTGCACCTTTCACGCAAAGGAAGTGGAATTTTTAGGGTTCATCTTATCACCCAACGGAGTTCACATGGACTCAAGAAAAGTGGATGCTATCACCAAATGGCTTTCCCCAACGTCCGTTAAAGGTGTGCAGAGCATGCTGGGCTTCGCTAATTTTTACCGAAGGTTCATTCCTGAATTCTCTCGGGTAGTCCAACCTATCACGGCTCTTCTGAAAAAGAATAAAAAATTCGAGTGGACTCCAGAAGCCGAACAAGCCTTCCAAGAATTAAAAGCCAAATTTATCTCTGCTCCAGTCTTAAGGCATCCCCGTCCAGAACTTCCCTACATCGTTGAGACAGACGCTTCCAGTCTTGCAATGGGGGCGGTGCTGTCACAAAGAGACCCCGAAACGCACCAGTTACACCCTGTAGCCTTTTGGTCTCGCAAATTTTCGGCTCCTGAAATCAACTACACAATTACGGACAAAGAACTCTTGGCAATTAAGTCCGCCTTTAAGGCCTGGCGGCATTATCTTTTAGGAGCCCGGCACACAGTAACTGTAATCACGGATCACCGTAACCTCCAGTACCTGAAGTCAGCTAAAGCTCAATCTTCGAGGCAACTACGCTGGGCTTTATTCTTCGCAGAATTCGATTTTGTAATCACATTTCGACCAGGCGTTAGGAACGGAAAAGCAGACGCCCTTTCCCGGATAGGGGTAGACGAACTTACAGCTAATCCGGAGCCGGTGCCAATAATTCCTGAACAAAAGATACTAGGAGTAATCAACACATTATCCCTCGAAGAGATTAAAGCAAGGGTCAATAAGCTCATAACTCCCGAAGATTCATCGAATTGGCAATTGAAAGGAAAGGATTTTACAATAGATCAGAACCTATTGTATTTCCAAGGAAGACTATTCTTACCCTGCGCTGACTTACAAAAACAGGTCATCACCTGCTACCATGATTCTCTAATGGAAGGACATCCTGGAGTTGCCAAAACCTCAGAGAAAATTAAAAGGCATTTTTGGTGGCCATCTTGGAGGAAAGATGTTAAGGAGTTTGTGGCTTCTTGTGGTATCTGCGCACAAAACAAGAGTCAGAAGGAAAAACCAGCAGGATTATTACGTCCAATAGACATTCCACCAGGCCCTTGGCACACGCTCTCGATGGATTTTATCAGGGATTTACCCCCTTGCTCCGGATACAACACAATTCTAGTGATCGTAGACCTTTTTTCAAAAATGGCTCATTTTATCCCACTGAAGGGTTTACCTACAGCTTCCATTCTAGCCCGAGAATTTCTTGAAAACATTGTCCGGTTACACGGTTTCCCTTCAGTACTAATCTCTGACCGAGGGAGCCAATTTATTTCCCATTTTTGGCGGAGTTGTTGTCGTTTAGCACAAATTGATGTACGACTTTCCACCAGCCATCATCCTCAAACCGATGGGCAGACTGAGAGAACTAACCAAACTCTAGAACAATATCTGCGCTGCATGTTGCATCAATCCGAGGGTACTTGGAAGGATGTCCTTTGGATTGCTGAATACGCTTACAATAATTCAATCCATTCTGGGACGGGAAAAACCCCCTTTTTCCTGCTGTATGGAAGTCATCCTCGAACCTCAAATCTGGACCCACCTCAAGCTCTCGGAACACCTGCTGTTGACCATCTGCATTCGACAATAACTCAAGCATTTAAAGAAGCCACAGCTCATCTTCAACGAGCTAAAGAGTCATACAAAAAAGGAGCAGACCAACATCGAAAAGAGGCTCCTCAATATCAAAAAGGAGATCAAGTCTGGCTGTCCACTAAACATTTATCTTTAAAAGGGCCACGCACCTTCAACCCAAGATATTTAGGGCCCTACTCAATCACGGCCGTGATTAACCCAGTGGCTGTCAAGCTAGAATTACCTACTCGAATGAAGATACATCCTGTCTTCCATGTTTCTCTCCTGAAACCTGTGCAACCCGGAACCCGTTTGACTAAACCTCCTGAGCCAATCCAAGTTGACGGAGAATCCGAAATTTGAAATTCGAGATATCTTGGACTCCAAAATTTCCAAATCAAAACTATACTACCTGATTGATTGGAAGGGATATGGGCCCCAGGAGAGATCTTGGGAACCCTCAGAATATGTACATGCACCTCGTCTAGTCCGAAAATTTCATCGGGCTTTTCCCAACAAGCCAAAACCTCCGGAAAAGACAAGCTTGGGAGGGGCCTTGAGGGGGGATGCTGACATGACCGCAGCCTCCAAGGAGTCAGGTTTAGCCCAACTGCCTCGGAAGCCGGGTCACAACTTCATTTCCAGGCACCCATCGGCTCCCATAGGGGCCTTATGGACCTTGTCCTGGCGCCAGTGGCGCCAGGCTCATAAGGGGACCCAGTCCCGGCACAGGACGTGCCGGGCTCATGATGCAAGGAATGGTGCTTGGGTGGACCTACCTGCTGCAGACCATGCTGCTCACTCACCTGCAGGATGAAATCCTCATCCATCCATGGCTGGAACTACTTTACCTTCTGGGTGTGGCCAGCACCACTCCCTGGGACTGGATACTGGAACTATTCTGGAAGCTGGGACTTCTTTCCTGGGCGAGGCTGCTGTGGAAGGAGACACCTAATCACTCCAGTAGGCTATTTAAACCACGCCCGATCAGAGCAACGTGCTTCGCGTTATTCTGCAATAGCAGCAGGACGCTCACCGTGTCAGCTCCAGAGAATTTGCAACTTCTGCATCTAGGGAAGAGAAATCCGTAATCTTACCTTCTGAAATAACATCTTTGTCTTCTGCAGCATCTGAGAAGGGAAAAGAACACCAGGTTAGCACGAGATAAAACCAGCGCAGCACTTACCCAATCCATCGGTGCATCTCAAGCCACGGGCTGCAGCTCTCCATTTTTCGGCACCCTGTGGAAGCAAGGACATTGGTTAGTAACCTTCGTGAAACTTTTCCTACCTGCGCTGCATTCTTCTCGCCTCCGCCGACGCTGCTACTCGCATCTGCAAAACAAAAGGACATCATTAAGAAATACAAAACTCCATCCATACGCACGTGTTTTGGGCAGCTCTCATCTTTCTCACTCCTCGGCGCATTCCTCGACATCTATTTTTCTACCCAGCTGCTTCTGCAACCTGAAAAAGGAAAAGAGACATTAAGAAGTGCTTTAAACTTCGAATTGACATTTTTTACTTACTTGCCTGCAATACCTTCGCATTTCCATCGCTCTCCATTCAAGCAACCGCCGTTCGTGCTGCTAACGACGGCCTAGCTCCAAATCTTCATCCTCTGCAACCAAGAGGCTGGACAATTAACCAGTGAAGTAACTGGCTTCGGCGCCCCTGCACAGACGCAGGATGGAGAGCTCCGCTTTCACCTATATAAGGTGAGCACATTTAGCCTACGAACTACGTGGGGATTACCAGGAAGGGGAGTCAGCTTGCCTGTCAGGCTTATATATCCTATTAACCCCTTGCTCTCACAATTGCAGACACCTCACCCTTCAGATCAAGATCTCAGTGAGGAGAGGGCCTTTCCAGGGTGGCATTCGAGGCCTGCGCGTGACCCTAGAAGACTCCGAGAACCCCCAGCCCAGACCTGCGCCTCCGAGGGATTCAGGTGAGCGTTACACACTCATATCCACAACCAATTACCCCAAGAGAACAGTGATCACCACCTAATAGCGATTACCTGGAAGAACTCACGTGCCCACCAAGCTCGATCGAAACTGCCGGAATTAGAACTAGTCAACAGCATGACCAAACTTTGTATAAAACAACACCACATGGCAGTCTTGCTAAAAAAAAATTGATCACTTGGAAAAAGCAGGGAACAACAAATTAAACTATCCAAGGATACTACAAAAATACCAACAGCGAAGGACAAACCGCGCGAAACCAGAGAAACCGCACAAACATCAATTCAATCACGAGATCAACGAGATGAAAAAGAAAATACACAAAAATATACGCACTCTAAAAAATCTCAACACATCAACCGCCAGACAAGAAATTAGAAATTTTTTTAAAAAACACTCAACCAGAATAAAAGAGGTAAAAGCCCTACTGCACCAAAATTATGCCGAAGCAATCTTGGTAGCCTTGAATCAAAGAAACACGAGACAACTGTGGGCACTCCTGAAGCGGAACAACAAAACATCGGACCGGATGACCCAAGAAGTCGAAGAACAAGATTGGACCCATTACTTCACAAACATGTACAAGAAGAGAATTGGTATGAAACAAACAGACAAAGCACCACCAGTAAACGCATGGAGCCTTAAATGTGAGATCGAAGACATTGAAAGAACAATTAAAACCCTAAAAACATCATGAGCACCGGGGCCAAATGGCCTGTCGAACGCAGACCTAAAAGCCGCCCGGAAGAATGGGCAATATTATTTGCACAGCTGCTCACATTGATCGGACGTACACAGCAAATACCAACCAGCTCGAAAACAATGACTCTTATCCCAATCTACAAACAAGGTGACTGAAAAACAACTGAAAATTACAGGCAGATAGCTCTCTTGGACCCGCTGGGAAAACTATCTGCATCCTTCCTTCTGAAACAGCTGAACCAATGGGCAACCGATAACCAAAGAATGGTCAAACGACAAACCGGATTAATTCGCAAGGTTGGATCCAACATCAACCTCCTAATCCTAAATATGATCAAACAAGAAGCCAGAAAAAAACAACAACAGGTATATGCGGTCTTTATAGACCTAAAATTAGCATTTGACACAGTCAACCGACAAAAACTGTGGACGAAATTGACAACATGGAAATATCCTGATGCAATTCTCAACCGAATCAAAAGCTATACTCGAACACCACGATACGAGTTAGACTAACAAAAGGAGGAATGGTGACGAACCCAATGCAGACCTGAAATGGTCTAAAACAAGGCTGCCCATTGGCAGCAACATTATAAAACCTATATATACTTCGGATTTTGTCAACGAAATTCAAGACATAGCAAGGAACCCGCCGAAAATGAATGACGAAGCTGTTGAAACACTGATCTACGCAGATGACATTAAAATACTAGACAAAATGCTGTGTGGTCTCCAAATCAGTCTTGCAAAACTAGATCAATACATGATCAACAATGAACTACAAATCAAGACGGCAAAAACAAAATTGATGACGCTATTAAAGCTAAAAGGGAAGAGGCAAATAACACCATTACTCACACTTAGAGGCGAGCCCATCAAAATAGTGAACCACATCAAGTATCTAGGTGCTATGGTCAACCCATCTCACAATGAGCAGGAATGGAAAGACCATCTAGAAACAATCTCAATCATTAGCGCGCCAAGGTTGTTTCTTCCACTGCGAATTCTGCAAATTCTCACTTAGATCGACAATAGCTCTATTCAAACAAAATGTAGTTCCAATCCACACCTACACCAGTGAAACTCTAATTAATCAACAACATATTGAGTGGCAGAAATACAAAAGCAATTTTCTGGAGAAAAACACTAGCATTATCACCCAGCTTCCTGATGACGAGAAATCGCCACAAACTTGCATTGCAATCACTAGATTCAATAATCGTGTGGAAACAAATCAACCTATACAGAAAAGTCATAACAAACGAAAAAATTCCTGCAATAGAGATCCTACGAAAAAAAGGGACACGTTACATGTCACTGCATTATCGCAATGGTCAACACAGATTGAGAAACTGATGCAACGTGAAGAGATCTACAACCAGATGCTGATCCATACCCCACAATACGACAAACGTAAATTGCAAAGCAATGACTGGATCAAAACACAAGCACAACTGCTCTACAAAAGATTTCTAAAATGTGAAACAGAAACTAGAGCACTAAACGAACTTCCTGATTATCTAATACAATTTCCTGATCAGAAGATTAGTGATCTCTATCTGCTTCTCCGCCTGAACACCCTCCCAACACGAGACTACCTATCCAAACAAAACAAATGGACCCAAAGAATGTGCACTGTAGATTCTGTAACCAAGAAAACACCACTGAATCGCTTTTTCATCTAATAATGACTTGTCCCGCATTGACAGAGAAACGAAACCTGTTCAGAGACTTTTTTGGCATCTCACAGAAGCAACTAGACACACAAGAGAGATGGTCACAAATTTTGAGGGGCACGGACAAACCCCTAATTTTCACGATCATCAAATTCTGGATAGAAATAATGAGATAAAAAAAAACATTCTAAGATAACACAACAGCGAAGTGAGAAAATAATGAAAAGTTTGGATACCAAACATACCATTAAAAAAATAAAAATAAATAGGTCTTACAAAGTGGTTCTCCAACAGTAACATTTTGTGTTCATTCTCATTCTATGTCTACACTATAAGGCAGTTATGATATAGAAATGAATCTCTAAAAATACCCTATCCTATCAACCTTCATTCATTCTCCAACACAGAGAGGACAGAGAGAGGACCGAAAAACAGGCTCGCTTTTATGCTGCCAGGCCACGGCTGACTCCTGCCTGCCTGTGCGCACCAGCCAGGGTGTGTCTAAGACTCCCTGAGCCTATGCCTGGGCCTTGCCTGTCTCGGCACCTGAGGTAAGGCTGGCAGTGGTAAGGCCGCTGCCTGCAAGAAAAAAAAGGAAATAAGCTAGTGGGCAGACCACAGCACGGCCGGCATAAACCTTGCTGTTTGGGCCACTGCTGCAAATTCGCAATGTGGATTTGCATTTGCAGCATCAGCATGGGCTCTGATGGCAAGGTCCATGCTGGGCCAGTGTTGTATGCTATCCTGCATCCCATGGTAGCTTGTGGAAGCAGTGTTCGGTAATCTTCGGAGCCACCTCACTTTGATTACCCCGCCCACCCACAGATGGCTCCAGCCATACAAACAACATCAACATGAAAAATGAGAAAATACAGCGGCATAGCCCGCCCTCCAACAGCTCCGTTCCTGGGATTGGCCAGTGATGTCTTTGTAGCTCCGCCCCTGCCCATTGCTGTCATCTGTAAGGGATGCAGAATATCACACAAACCAAGAGTGCAACGAAATGTTAGCTGCAAACAGTTCAAAGGATCAGGAACATGCTTCTGACGCATTTTGTTTCTTTGAGGCAAATCTCATCAAGCACTACCTTCCCAGTGTCACAGCCCCCTGAGACACACAGGCTGCGTAATAAACCCCACAACACAGTTCTTGTATCATAAGCAGCAGATGCTTTCTTATGCATGGTGGTGACTTTCCAACTGAAAGACCCCCAGTCACGTGCAAATCTGTGACATTTAAAGCGAGCAACACAGTAAAGCACCATTTAGTTTTATATCCCAAAACGTAAAGTGCGCTTTCATGTCCTTAGTTGAATGTTCTTAAAACCATACACAGGGCTTTAAGTGGGGTAAGAAATCGAGGGGGGGGGCTCATTTGTGGGCGTGGCTTGTGGGGGGCGTGGCCTAAAACGTACGCAAATCGTAAGGTATGCACACACATATATATGCATGTTATATATCTGTATGCGTACCTTACTATGGTTTGTGTACTTTGCAAGCCATCTTTTCTAAACATAGAAATATGTATTTCTATGTTTAGAAAAGATGGCTTGCAAAGTACACAAACCATAGTAAGGTACGCACACAGATATATAACATGCATATATATGTGTGTGCATACCTTACGGTTTGCCTACTTTTCAGGCCATTTTTAAAAAAAAAAACATTTCGGTTTTATAAAAGATGGCTTTGAAAGTACACAATTCAAGCCATCTTTTATAAAGCTTTGACTACGGACAAAATTGTCCGTCGGCAAAGCTTTATAAAAGATGGCTTGAATTGTGTACTTTTCAAGCCATCTTTCATAAACCTCGAAAAATGTCAAGGAATCCCCAGGTTCGCCGAGGGTTAAAGACGCCTCGGCGACCTGGGGAAGCAAAGGGACAGTAACTGCCTCTGGTGACCCCTCGCGCGAGAGGTCACCAGAGGCAGTTACTATGACTTACAGAAGTGGCAGCCAGGCACAGCATCGCTGTGGTTGGCTGCCACTTCTGTCAGATCGCCTGACTTCATGGCAGGCGCATATCCCGTCGCGGCTGCCGCTGCGACAGGATAATGCATCCCGCCAATGTTGCGTGTGGTGGGACGGGGGCCCCGGCAGGGCCCCGGCTCAGTCCCACTTTTTGGAGACTGCCGGGGCCCGGCCCCGGCAGGCCCCGGCCCACTTAAAGCCCTGAGTCCATACATGACAACACGCTGGAGGTTTGTGACAAATCTCCAAACCTAAGTGAGTTTTTTACATCTCTTTTATTGTGTGTCTGTAACCGCTGCAAATAAAGTGGGTAAATGGATATTTTGCCTTTGGCATCTTATAGTTTTCCATTCAGGATATGGAAAATAAAGGTACGCTGACATTATTTTGGCCTAACATGCTACTATAAAGATTTACAGGTTGTCATGATGGTTTACTATGCAATTTGTGGATTTTACAAGTAAACTCTATAGGACAGTATTATTGTAGGTCTTGACACCCAAAACTTAAATATTCGTTCCAATTAAAGCGCGGAAGAAGGTGTCCGTGCCCAAATTGCACAGTGGTTTAAAATCCCTGCTTTGCTGTTTAGCGAAAGTGTGTGATCCTGGGCAAATAATGTAATCTCACACTGGGACTCATTACAAGTCCGGCGGTAACCCTGCCGTGCTACTGGCGGGTTGCCATCTGACTTACAAAATTTACCGGCACCTGGCTTGCCATAAATACCAGGGAATTACGACCCGGTGTTCCGGGAAGTCAAGCGCCGGTAAATGGTAAATCCCCGTTCCCATTTGAGTCCCATAGAATTCAATGGGAATGGGGATGACGGAAGCACCGGCTTCTGTGAAAGTCTGCAGGTGGGTGCCTTTCTGCCCGCCAGGTCTGACCCTGGCGGACCGGATTGCACCCGCCCGCAGACTCGCAGTGTGCCGGTCCGGTAACAACTTTGCCGGTAGGCCTACCGGTACCATTGTTACCGGACCGGCACACTCGTAATGAGGCCCGCTGACTTCATCTGCAAAAATTGGAGTGCTCATAAGTGATTACGTTTACATCCTTACAATATGACAGTTTTAATAAGTATAGGGACAAATTAGTTTACTCTGGTGCTCCTCTGCTAGTGGCCCCAATACTGTCACATAGAATTGCATTATTGCTGCACTGGCCCTCTTCCAGTCTCGTATCACTTGATTTGACAGGCAGACATAGTCTCACCAGCCAGTCAGTGCACCAGAGATTCTAGTGTAGCGCACTAACTGTGGTAGAACCAACATTACATGTTCTCCCCTGTTGCTCCGAGCCACTGAAGTTGCTCAAGCCCTCCAGAATACTGCCCCACACTCGGCTATGTCCTGTTATGCAAGGATATTGAGCCTCTAAGACTTGGACCAAACATTGGGAGCAAAGGTGCCAAGAATAGCCCTTCAAAACAACCAGTGTGCAGGAACTAGAACATTAGATCTGCACGTAATACCTTTTACTTGAACTCTGCAAGCTAGTCTTGGAGCAAAGATGGGGGCACCAAGCAAGCTCTGCAACAACACAATCTATTTCCAAACGTCCACATCCAGGCCAAGAGTTGTATTTAGCGCAGCTTGGACTTTTGTATTTATAAACCAGTTATGAACTTATCGTTTTATGTTAACCGGACTCTGCGGCTGTATAGCCCTGGTGCGTAGCTGCTAGGTTCTTCCCAGCCATTTTTGCTGTATACTTTGCTAGTAAGCAACAAGGACAGCACATTAGCAGAGAATCAGGGACGGCGGCAGGGTCTTTCAACTTTTTCAAATGAAAGGGGCCTCAAGCCTCAGGGGGCCCCCCAGCAACAGCCTCCATATTGCCACTCAGCAGTGTAATAACACAGCAATATATTCCTTTATATATTGCTCACTTTCTGAGTCTTACAGTGTGCGCTTGCAGTGCTTGCCTTAAAAGCTGCTGCTGGAGCCCGTCCTTCCGTCACTTTGAGGAAAACAGAAATATTATCACCTACTTTCAACACTGTTACCTCCACGTCAGCAACTTTCTTATGAAGAAGGATCATTCACAACTATTCAGCGGTCATTCAGTGTTTCAGCTCCCTGCTGGCTCATGATAATTGGCGCCTATTAACATTATTTTTACCTCCATTATAATGTATGCCCTCCACCCCACAGGAGCCTCAGACTGATTCTGCTCTAAGCAAGGGGAGCCCCCACCATCATGTTGAAATGGTCCCCCACACATCTTCACCCGTGCCTGCAGAGAATATTGCATTATGTTTAGAGAGGACATTATATCAGACCTATTTGCACCACTACATCGAAACTATTTTGCTGTGGCAAATCATGACCCATACCGCATGTCATAACATTGAATACTATGCACATGTACCAGAGGTGCAGCATTCATACACTTGCAAGAACAGTACAAACAATTTTGATAGTGGGGGGTGCAAGATATCACGATCTGAACGGACCTACAGTAATTCGCATCCCCTGACTCGCTGAGGTTAATTCACACTAACACAAGTGGTCACCCTGTTTTATATTTACTCAGGTCCCAACCAATGTAGAGGCACAATCTATCCCTTCCCTGGACAACCCCATACCTTTTAATTGTTGGGGTGTAAGGTATCATGGCCTGAACGCTCCTATGGTAATTCGTATCCCTTACCTCCCTGGTGTTTACTCACACTAACACAAGTGGTCATCCTGTTTTATGTTTATTCTGGTCCCAACCGAAGTAGAGGCACCATCTATCCCCTCCCGGAACATCCCAATACCTTTTGATTGTGGGGAGTGCAAGATATCATGGCCTGAATGCACCTATGGTAATTCGCATCCCCTGCCTCCCTGGGGTTAACTCACACTAACACAAGTGGTCATCCTATTTTATGTTTAATCTGGTCCCAACCGAAGTAGAGTTACCATCTAGCCCCTCCCTGGACACCCCATACCTTTTGATTATGGGGGTGCAAGATATCATGGCCTGATTGCAATTATGGTAATTTGCATGCCCTATTTCTTTTGGGGTAATTCTCACTAACACAAGTGGTCATCCTGTTTTGTATTTACCCAGGTCCCAACTAATGTATCAGCACCATCTATCTCCTCCCTGGACAACCCCGTACCTTTTCATTGTGGGGGTGCATGATATCATGGCCTGAACGCACCTATGGTAATTCGCATCCCCTGCCTTGCTGTGGTTAATTTACAGTGACACAAGTGGCCATCCTGTTTTGTGTTTATGCTGGTCCCAACCCATGTAGAGGCACCATCTAGCCCCTCCTGGGAACACCCCTATACCTTTTGATTGTGGGGGTGCAAGATACCATGGCTTGGACACCTACGGGTATTCGCATTCCCTGTCTCCCTGGGGTTAACTCACAATGACAGAAGTGGTCATCCTATTTTATGTTTATTCTGATCCCAACCAATGTAAAGGCTCCATCGAGCCAATCGCGGAACACCCCAATACCTTTTAATTGTGGGAGGTGCAAGATATCATGGCCTGAATGCATCTATGGTAATTCGCATCTCCTGCCTCCCTGGGGTTAACTCACACTGACACAAGTGGTTATGCTGTTTTATGTTTAATCTGGTCCCAAATTAAGTAGAGATACCATCTAGCCCCTCCCCGGACACCCCAATACCTTATGATTGTGGGGGTGCAAGAAATCATGGCCTGAATGCACCTATGGTAATTCGCATCCCCTGCCTTCCTATGGTTAATTTACAGTGACACAAGTGGTCATCCTGTTTTGTGTTTACTCTGGTCCTAACCGATGTAGAGGCCCCATCTAGCCCCTCCCTGGAAACCCCAATACCTTCTGATTGTGGGGGTGCAAGATATCATGGCCTGAACGCACCTATGGTAATTCACATCCCCTGCCTTCCTGTGGTTAATTTACAGTGACACAAGTGGTCATCTTATTTTGTGTTTACTCCGGTCCTAGCCAATGTAGAGGCACCATCTATCCCCTCCCGGAACCCCCCCATACCTTTTGAATGTGGGGAGTGCAAGATATCATGGCCTGAATGCACCTATGGTAATTCACATCCCCTGCCTCCCTGGGGTTAACTCACACTAACACAAGTGGTCATCCTGTTTTATGTTTAATCTGGTCCCAACCGAAGTAGAGTTACCATCTAGCTCCTCCCTGGACACCCGATACCTTTTGATTGTGGGGGTGCAAGATATCATGGCCTGATTGCACCTATGGTAATTTGCATCCCCTATTTCTCTTGGGGTAATTCTCACTAACACAAGTGGTCATCCTGTTTTGTATTTACCCAGGTTCCAACTAATGTATCAGCACCATCTATCTCCTCCCTGGACACCCCCGTACCTTTTCATTGTGGGGGTGCATGATATCATGGCCTGAATGCACCTATGGTAATTCGCATCCCCTGCCTTCCTATGGTTAATTTACAATGACACAAGTGGTCATCCTGTTCTATGTTTACTCTGGTCCTAACCGATGTAGAGGCACCATCTAGCCCCTCCCTGGACACCCCAATACCTTCTGATTGTGGGGGTTACAAGATATCATGGCCTGAACGCACCTATGGCAATTCACATCCCCTGCCTTCCTGTGGTTAATTTACAGTGACACAAGTGGTCATCCTGTTTTGTGTTTGTTCTGGTCCCAACCAATGTGGAGGCACTATCTAGCCCCTCCTGGGAACACCCCCATACCTTTTGATTGTGGGGGTGCAAGATATCATGGCCTGGACAACTACGGTTATTTGCATTCCCTGTCTCCCTGGGGTTAACTCACACTAACACAAGGGGTCATCCTGCTTTATGTTTATTCTGGTCCCAACCAATGTAGAGGTACCATGTAGCCCCTCCCTGGACACCCCAGACCTTTTGATTGTGGGGGTGTAAGCTATCATGACCTGATTGCACCTATGGTAATTTGCAGCCCCTAGGTCTCTTGGGGTAATTCTAACTAAAACAAGTGGTCATCCTATTTTAGATTGACTCTGGTTCCCCTTAAGCGATGTATATGCATCCACTAGCCCCAAATCCTTTTGATCAGTGAGGTGCACAGAAGGTTGAACCAAGTGCTCAATAATCTGTGGATGGCTTGCGTGCACTCTGTGTGGGAGTGGTAACCAGTGACTCCAGAGGGAGCTGTGTATGTGAGATGGGGTGGTAGTGTTGTGGTGTGCAGGATGTAGAAGAGGGGTAGGTGAAGAGTGTAGATGTCGAAGGAGTAGAGATGGTTAAAGTGGAAATGAGAGGTGAGTGGTAGAGCGAGAGAGTAGTGAGTGGTAGAGAGGGCAAAGGATATAGAGGAGTTGTATAGAGGCATGACCGCCTGGTTGTCAGAGCTCAAGATGGAGGGGCCCACTCCAGCAAAGGATATTAGGCACCAAAAAGAGACCAACAAGTGATCACATTAGCGCAGTCATTCCTCATTCTCCTCTTCCCATAAAAAGAAATGGCGTCATCGACGAGTGTAGGATTCCGGTTCCTCTGATGTACGCGTTAAGTCGGCTTCAGGGTCTACATCTAGGACCGAGTGGGAGGTTTTTAAAGAGCAAATGCTCAACATGTTTAAGAAAGCAACTGCAGGTACGGGTGACTCCTCGAAGCAGCACCCTCCATCGGCTCCAGTGGTGCCCGGCCCCAAGGAAACTGTGTCGACATATGAGCCCTCTGGCTCGGCGCCGACTGCTGGCAAGGTGTTGACGCAGCTATCAGTGCCATCTGGTGTGGATCCGTCTGCGTTGAAGTCCGACTGATCGTACGTGCCGGTCTGCTTTTTTTTCGGCACTATGGCTTTGATTTTCGGTGACGATGTCCACGAGCCATTTGACGTTCATCTCGCAAATTCAGGCAATGGAGGCAAATATCTTTTCTCAGATGTGGCTGATTTGATGGCCGTGGCAGAGGGGCTTTGAGATGCAAGTGGCTTGGACACTTCCTCTGATGTGGAGACTCAACAAGCCCACCCCTATGGTCATGCAAATGCAAAATATCGTTCCACAGTGGACACGGGAGTGGATGCACTAGGTTGCAGTGCCCCAGCCAGAACTCGGTCAGGATATGATCTGACTGACATTTTGGATGAGGGAGCCACTACAGAAAAAGTCATGCCTTTCAATATGGCCATTGCTGACCCCATCACCACCTTGTGGCATAGGTCGTGTACCACAGCACCTGTCAATTCTTTCTTCACAAAGAAGTATAAGCTGGCAAGAGGGGACCCAATATACCTCCCCTCTCATCCTAAGCCCGAGGGATAGGTCATACAAGCAGCCATCGTTAATACTAGACTATCCACGTCAACTTCCATTCTCCCTACGGACGAAGGTAAGGTGGAGAGTGTCGGTCCCTTCACTGTGGCCAAACAGTGCTCGTTCCCCTGGATGGAAGTACAAGTCCAGGGGTGCCTGAGGGGCTAAAAAAAAAGAGCGCTGTGACCGGTGAGTTTCAGAGAATGTGAGAAACCTGGTGCGTGTATGAAAGTTGCTAAATTGCATCGTATTGGAGAGGTCGCATGCGATTGACATGTTCTCGAAAGCCTCTGATCAAAGCAGAAGAATGAAATGAATGCAATGTTAGAAGTGGATTTTGTAGAAACAATATATCAGAGCGGTCACGTCTGAAGGAAGTATACCTGTTCAAAAGTCTCTGATCAATCAAGGATACTAAGAAAGTAATATGAACTGTTAATGCTATGAAAACAAGAATGAAAGCTGTGAACGAACAGCCGAGGGGAGCCAATGAAGTGTGAGCAAAATGCTGAAAGAGCAAAAGTAAGCTGAACAAGTGGAAGCAAAGGCTGCAAATGAAAGCCAATAAAGTGGAATTTAGAAAAGAGAGCCAAAGAAGTGCCAAGAAAGAGAAATCAATAATCTATGAACTTGTGAGCTTCTGAGTTGGCCGTGAACCACCAAACCAATAAACCAAGGTGGCAGAAAGCTGGGGCATGGGTAACTGGTTGCATGACCGCTATTGGGTGGGCCATGCAGCCTGTCAACTGCACCTAGACCAGGAAACCCCAACAAGTCCAGGCCAATTGTGAACACAACCCTGAAACAAGATAAAGCTGAACATTGTGAGGTTGTTTTGTGAATCAGTTCTTGAAGCTTGAGGAAGGGATCCCTGAGCTCCTTTGTAACATTGTTTTGTGAACCAGTGCTTGAAGCTTGGAGAAGGGAATCCTGAGCTCCTTTTGAACTTTGTATAGTGAAATCAAGTGTTCTTGAAACTTGGGGAAGAGAAACCCAAGTCCTGAAAGAACATTTGAAACCCTTAATTATTGAAACTGTATCCTGAACTTGGGGAAGGAGCTAGAGACTGCTCCAGACCTTGGGCCTCATCACGAGTTGGGCGCCAATACCGCTCCGCCGGATCACTAGTATAAATCCTGCCGGCGCAATTTTGGTAGTACATCCGGCTGTAATAGCGCCGGCTGTAACAGCGCCGGCACCCAATCGCGATATCGCAGAGTCCTCACGAGTTTGGCGTAGGTGCAATTAGTGCCGGAAAACCTGTGGAAAATCTGCC
This sequence comes from Ambystoma mexicanum, assembly GCF_040938575.1. Taxonomy (NCBI): domain Eukaryota; kingdom Metazoa; phylum Chordata; class Amphibia; order Caudata; family Ambystomatidae; genus Ambystoma; species Ambystoma mexicanum. The sequence goes on along the minus strand of NC_090922.1, from coordinate 582,413,070 downwards.
TAAAATACCCCTAGCCAAATGCTGGAGGTAAAAGAACACAGGAGACAGCAAAAAGTGCCAAGGTGAAACCAATGCACATCAGAGGCCTACACAGGACCCACCCATGCACAACACACCCTCCGCAACACCATTACACCAGCAGGAGCAGGGACGAGACAGCAAAAAGTATCCAGGTGAAACCAATGCACATCAGAGCCCTACACAGGACCCACCCAGGCAAAACACCCCCGCCCCCCCAACACCATTACACCAGCAGGAGCAGGGAGGAGACAGCAAAAAGTGCCCAGGAGAAACCAATGCACATCAGAGGCCTACACAGGATCCACCCATGCACAACACACCCTCCCAACACCATTACAACAGCAGGAGCATGGAGGAGACAGCAAAAAGTGCCCAGGTGAAACCAATGCACATCCGAGGTCTACAAAGGACCCACCCATGCACAACACACCCTTCCCAACAGCATGTTGCCATTTGGAGCCAGGAGCCTTGATGATGACATCTACTTGCTGCACCTGGAGCTGCAGATGCCTGCCAACCAGCCCAGGGCACTGAGAGCACAGGGGGTGTTGGGGATGAGGAGAAGGAGGAGGAGACCAGCACCAGCAAGGCGGCCAGCCATCTCCAGGGTCAGGCCAACACCCTGGGCCCTGACTGAAGGGCAGCTGGTGATGAGTACAGGCTGGACTTGGCAACCATCACGCAGTTGCTGGACACAATCCAGGCTGACATAAGCAGCCGTATAGCCATCAGCACTGCTGTGCCCCCATTTGTCAAGCTTGTGTTGGAACTACAGTACCTGGGGACTGGCAGCTACCAACACACCGTTGGCATGAGGCACGGCATGGCCCAGTCCACCTTCAGTGCTGTGTTGGGACAGGTGCTAGATGCACTGCTGCTCCATGTCAATGAACAAATCGCATTGCCATCCACACAGGCACAGGTCACCCAGCTCAAGGGCCAGTTCAATGCCATTGCGCAAGTCTCGAACATCATAGCAGCCCTGGAATGCACACACGTAGCACTAGTAGCCCCCCCAGCAACATGAGGCAGCCTACCGGAACCGTAAGAATTACCATTCAATGAACGTGCAGATGATGTGTAGCCCTGACCTACCCTTCACCCACTGCTGTGCCCGCTACCCAGGATCCACCCACGACTCCATGGTTCTTCACAACAGTACTCTTCCAGCCTACATGGAGAGGCACCAAGGCCAAACACATTGATGTTGGGGGAGTACAAAACTAGCCTCAAATGCTTGTGAAATTTCATCTGCTGGGGGGGCATACACAGAGGAATCCCTGCATGCCAGCATGCAACACAGGCAGCAAAAGCACTGCAACATTCCCATGGCAGAGCCTCCCACGTGAAACTTTGCACACGTTCAACACAGCAGAACACAGTCTGAATGTCACATTCCTGTGAAAGCACAGACACATATGGAAGCACAACTACCACTGATCATCTTGTGTGTCGCAGTGCTGCACCCCACCCTGACACAGAAGAGACATTCCACCCTGGCCACTAGACAGTCATGCCAATAGAGTCCTAATGTAGGCATATTCACAAAGCCACTATACACGAGTAGTTGGAGTCATAACCATCCCTGAGATACTGACCCCTGATTTGGCAATCACATGTCTGGGCAAATGTACATGACCGTGCCAAGTAGCAAACGCAACACCAGCCATAGCGAATGCCACGACACATGTACTAACAACGTGTTACATGAACATGCAGACATAAGGGTACCCCCACCCAGTGATAATGGACAGAGTACTGTGGCCTTTCGACACTGGGGTTGTGCATGCAGTAAATGGTCCATTGATTGATTGTTGCACCTTGCACACCACAAACCACAATGAAAGTAACCAAATAGGAACTAGCGTGCGTGTACTACATGAGAGTGACACACAAAGGAATCCATATATCAGTTTATACACTGCTGCATGTAAACCTCAGGCCATGCACATCTCAGAAGGTGAAGGATGCGTACCAACATTTCACTGAGATAGCAGAAACCTTCACAACGCATATTTGATTGTTCTGCCAATGTCACTGATGGCCGAGCCTTGTACACCCACTGAACCAACCTTGCCCTAATGTGCACATTCTCTCCCGTGCAGGTGAGACCAAGGTCCAAGGAGAGCATTCCTTGTTATCACCCCACCTTCTCTCGAAAATGCTAAGATCTTTTCTCAGTCCTTAAAGTTCATAATCTTCACAATCATATGTCTTGGGGGTGCTCCTGTGCGAGGTTTCCTGGTCAGGGCCCTAGGCGCTCTCTCAACCACAAATCCCTGGGATAAGTTCCCTGCCCCCACCTTCTGGAGAAGTAGATTCTCTATGTAGTTCATGGGGTCTCTGCCTTCCTCACCCTCTGGCAGGTCCCACTAGCCTCATTTGTACGCCTGGCTCTTCCTTCTGCATCCTCGGCCCTTTGCTCCAAGGTGCATATACGATCTAGCGCTTCCGTCATTTCGCTTTGGGTGGTAGTTAAGTTTGCTGTATTACTCTGCACTTGCTGCTCTGTGGTGTTGACCCTCTCTGACAGGTTCCTTACATCTTGCCTTAGAAGTCCCACATCCACCATCACTGCGTCCATCTTATATTTGAGTGATGTTTTCAGCGCCGCTATGGCTTCGAGTATGCAGCCCTCCTCTTTTCCCTTCTTGACCTGTGTGGGGGAGGATGCACTACAACCAGCTTCTCTGGTGTCTCCGTCTGGGGCGCCTCGTTCTTCCGGGTGAAGGCCTCCATGCTGTTTTGTTTTCCTTTCCCTCCTTTCTGCTTCTCTGACATGCCTGTGCCGGTGGCACTTTTTCGTTTGTGTCAGAGCCCCAGTCTCACTTCCTCTCTGCCACCGCTTAGTTTCCAGCAGGTGTCCTGGAGCAGCTCCCTGCCTACCAGTGTGGCCTCCTGTGCCGTGGGAGTACTAGTGTCGCTCCAGTCCACTCCTGTTGCAGCTCTTGTTGCTCTACACCTCTCTGCTTCTTCTGTGTCCCTGCCCTACCAGGTCCGGTCAGGGCCCCGTTTGTGAAGAGAGACTATGGCGTGACAGCTGTGTTTGTTGCTGTGGCTCGCCTTCGCGCCTTGCTTGCCTGTCTCTGGTCCAGGCACCCCTTGTGGCGAGTACCATGGTGCACTGGTTGCTGGACTGGGCTTCCCCATACATAGTCATTATTGGGGTTGTTTATGCTCCCGTGCCCATTTGAGTCCAGGCCCCCCTTTTGAGTGTGAGATTATGTGCCAATGGACTGTGGCCTCCCTCGTAATATAGCTTTTTCTTGCTATACGTTATTGGTCCTCCTCATCTACTGGTGTGAGTCGCCGGCCACATGCTGATTATCTGTGGCTCCTGGGTCCCTTTCGTTATGTCTTGCCCTCACTTCTGCCATCGAGCCTCGTCCTCCTGTCCCTCGTGCTGGGTCTAGCTGGGCTGGTTCGGGGATGGCCCCCGCTGCAGCAAGGAACTGCAGTGATGTGACCGGTGGACTGTGTCTACCCTCCTTTGCGGGGTGTCATCAAGCGCCCTTGGCGGTCTCTGCCCAACACTATGCTGCAGGCGGCCTGCTATTGGGCTATTACTGCTGACGTGAGAAACCTCAGTGTTTGCCGGTCTGCCCCCCCTATCCTCTCTCTTCAAATCATGTTTGTGCTGGTTCGGGCCAAGGTCCCTCCTGGTGAGCGGCCCTGATGCCACAGTTCCCTGGGCTGACCTCTCTCATGCGGGGTGTTGTCCGGTGGTAATTGGCCCCACCGGATCATACTGGGTCGTGGCACTCCTTGTTCCCCCCCTCCTCTCTCTTGCCTCTGATCACCTTGCGGGCGGCTGCCACTCAGGTCCCCCCACAATGTCTTGTGGGCGCCCCTGTGCCCACTAGATCTTCCTCTTTTCCCTTTGTTACTGATAGTTCCCAGGGGGGGAGGGTGGTCCGTCCACCAATGTAGTGCATACTGTGTCTTGGTTTTTTGGCGCACCTCGCAGCCCGATGCAGCCTGGCCGCGGCTGCTCGTCCACCCTGCTATCTCCGTACGCAGCAGCACTCAGTCTGTTCGCTTTGGCACTGGGGCTGTACCCATCTTAAGTGTTCACCCAAGGATAATGCGGCGGGCGTGCTTGAAGAGCCTGTGAGCGAGCTCTGTGTGCTCTTGGATTCCAGCTCTCCGCGGTGGGTCCGCCATCCAGGTTCCTTCAGGTTTGCCTTCTCGAGCTGCTCGGCGGCATTCTGTGCCCCACTTGGTGACAGTGTAGAGTCTCTAGGGTGCCTTCTGCCTACCCACCTTTCTGGAGTTCTGACACTATGGGCCCCGCTCTCCCATCTCTCTCTCTCCTTACTCCTTGGCTCTATTTGTTAGAGCCTCTCCTCATGGGCTTCACTCGCCCGGTGTCCTTCGTTGCGGGTCCTCCTTCTCGCTCTCAATCCGGTGCTGCAGAGATCTGGTCGCACTTGTGCATGCAGTAGTGCGATCCTGGTCCGCCAGCCACTCCAGGGTGTTTTTGGATCACCTTCTTCCAGATAAGGGTCCGATTTTGCTGTTTAAGTGCCCCTCTGTGCTGGTGCAAGGCGTCTGGTATCTCTCTTGTCCACCACGATGTCACTCGCAAGGGCTCACCCACTCGATGTTGCATCCGCCATTTTGTGAGGCAGTGCAAGTCTTGCTTCGGCCTCTCTCCTGGCCTTTCCGTCTTCCGTTTTCACCCTGGTATCTCCCCAACTGTGCCTCAGACCTTTAGGCACCCTTTCTTCAAGTTGGCTAGGGTTGCCATTGCGTTTTGTGCCAGCCTGTCGGACCGACTTGCCGGATCATGCGGGAGCTCTAGGGAGATGCGTCTCTATCGCATGGCCACCAAGCCATGCCCCCTACAATGCATTTGTTATGCTCAATTGTAAGTGTTCATGCAGTTTGGTATTCATGATGCACTCATTATATGTAGTTTTAAGTTTCTGCTCGGTTCGGTATTCAATATGCACATATTGTATTTGTTTCAAAGACCGTTAACATTTCTGGTCTGTTCGGAGCGCCCCGGTGCTCAAGTGTTCTCTCTGACACTCACCAGCTGATGGTAGCTCCCTCTGACGGCCCTCGCAGCTTCTCTCTAGACGCAAGGCCGTTGGGCCCTCTGATGTAAGCTCTGCTCGCCTGCCGGGCAGTCTTCCCTGCACCATGAGGCTTCTCTCTCTCTCTCCAGGCTTCTCCCACAGCCCCTGCTGCTCGCACTCTGCATTGGATGCTCCCACACCTGTGCCACGACACGTCCCACTTGCCTTGGGCCACTTCAGGGTCTCTGCCGGCGACCTGGCTCCTGCGCTGGTCCCATCACAGCTGCCTCCATACATAAGGGTTCTTCTGCTGGTCTCTCCCGCTCAACCTCCCTGTTGTGCTTCTTTGACCCTCATTTTATACACCTGCAACCAGTGAACAGGTTGCAGGTGTGTGTCTTTACTTGGGTTTGCCTGACCATGAATAAAGGGACATTCCTGACTCTCTGCAGGCATCTTCTTCGTCCCAGTACCAGAGTGGTAAAAGGAAGGTATAGTGTTTACTACTCTCAGTCTCCTCTTCCTTGTCCCAGAACGTTTAACAGTCAAAAGTGGGGAAATGAGGGGAGCAGTCTTGTAGTAGCCCATAAAGGTTGGGGGAGGGTTAGGTAGGTCATTTTTAGGCAAAGGGGGAAGAGAGACATCACATATCAGCGCATCTGTTGGCTATGTGCCAATCACATTTTATACACAGAGCCATCCCAAGCAAGTGAGTCTGTTTACTATGTGCCTATCACAGGTGATACACAGAGTGATCACAGGTCAGTGACAATGTGTGCTGTGTTCCTATCACGGGAGATACACAGAGCCCTCATATATCAATGAATATGCCGGCTCTCTGCCTGTCACATTTTCTACACATAGCCATCATATGCGAGTGAGTCTGTCAGTTATGTGCCGATCACACATAATACACAAAGCCATCTCATGTCAGCAAGTCTTTCTGCTCCATGCCTATCAAAGGTGGTACACAAAGTCCTCACTTTGTAGCTACACTGTCACCAGTGGACTTATCACATGTGATGCACAGACTCTTCATATGTCAGTGTGTCTGTCTGATGTGCCCCTTTCACATGTGAACTGCAGAGCTGTCAGGTTAGTGAGTCTGTGCCTATACTGGATGACACACAGAGCCATTACATTAGTGAATCTGCTGTGAATTTATCACACACAGAGCCATCAGCGAGTCTGTCTGCTGTGCTCCTCGCATGTTATGCACATGGCATTGAGCCTGTCTGACAGGCCAATACCATACCCCATACCATCCAACAGGTCCTCCTTGGGCACCTGGGAGTCAATCTGATCAGAACCTAACAAGGTTTATACATGTGTCTGTGGGGCTGTGTAAGGAAGGCATGGTATCAAACAGTAAGACCGACACAAGTGATCACAGTTCAAGGGTATTTATTGAACTTTAATTGGGTTTCAAAAATGCCTATCTAAACCTAAATGTAAAGATGGGAGCAAGCTACGACCATTAAATAATAATAACACAGTCCTAGTCGAGTCTGTGAAAATAAAAGGGCCCACACTAATACACCCATTGCCAATCCTTGCCTCTAAATACAAATAGTGTGGGAAACAATGTTATGAAAAAGAAAAGTGTTGAAGGAATGATATGTCAGGATATTCAAGCCATTCACTTTCCTTTCCCACGTTTCAGCACGGGACAAGGCGTCACACTCGAGCTTAGCACACTCTCTGGGTTCTCTAGCACAAGGATGCAGTCAAAACTTCAACATCAGGGCCTTCTGTGCCAAAGTCTCTTTGTCATTCAAAGTCTCTTATTTCAGATAGCCGATCCAACACCACAAACATTAAAGTTCCTTACTTCTTAGGATTTCACATGTACAAATTCTCGAGTGATTTACTGTTCACCCCGCACTCAGACCCACTTTGACACACAATCTACAATTGGTATCCCTCTGCAGGGTCTTGACCAAATATTTCACATATACAACTTCTCTACTTCTTCAAAATTGAAGACTTTTGACAGTACACAGGATTTTACTTGACATATCGCAGGACCACTTCGATTCACAATTACTAGTTATCTTCTTGATAAAAAATGTTTTTCACTTTCACTTTTGCCACTCCTCAGCTGAATAGCATACAAAGACCTTCGGTTGAGCACCCACCCGGTGGCGGGCCACTCTGTCAAAGGTATTGTATCCTGTTTTTAAAGTTCAGTCAGTCATCAGCAATTCAACTTTAATCTTCTCATCACACATGTTTTAACAATGTTCATTCCAGCGCTCGCCATACAATGTTGTTGCTTGCAACGTTGGCTTCAACACAGACCAGTTTTGTATCAGTCTCCCCAACTCACTGGCTGTGTTGATTACATTCGCGCTGCTTTGTCCTTGGAGCCAAGGATGGTACCACCGCGGCTGGTTATTCTCCCCACTTTGATTATTGACACGGGAGGGCCCTGGGTATCTCCGACACAAAATGCAGGATTCTTCAGCCTGGTTTCCTGGTCTTACGCTTTCTATTCTCGAGGTTCCTGGAAAGTAATAGTTCCTTGTCGAAAAGCTTGCAACTAACCAGGCACCGGAACATCCCACCACTCGTGACCTGGCTAGGCATGCTGAAAACACACGGGAGGCACACAGAAACAGAAGAGACACACCAAGAAGAGAAATGAATGAAACAGACGCTCTCACCCCACATATCTCAAAAACACAAGGGCATCTCCCCCAAATACAACAAAATATAGAAGTGGAAGCAGAAGAAATCAGCAACCCAATAATTAATCTAACAGACCAATTCAATGAAGAAACAGTTCACACTGAACACCCACCACATCCGGAAAGCAACATGGAAGCATACCGATATAACAACCACGACACAAAGCCAATATTAAAAATGAAAATAAACTGCATCAAAATGATCCACTGCAACCTAATCAACGCAAAATCGATGTCCAAACATGCCACAGAGATATAGGACCTACTGTGCGACCGAGGTATCGACATCCTATTCATTACAGAAACATGGATAGATAACAACTACAAAATCACACTACACAGCTGCCTTCCCGACAACTTCAAGTGCTCACAGATAAACAGGAAAGACAAAAGAGGTGGAGGACATGCAATGGCATACAAAGAGCATCTGAAAATAAAAACAGACAAACCACTAAACATCATAAACTGTGAATCCCTAATCCTTCACCTGACAATGGACCCCAAAAATAATATCAAATTCATTCTGGTTTAAAGACCACCAACATACGACGCAGCATTCGTGGACAGCTTCACAGAAGCCATCACCAACCTGGCCATCGAATACGAACACCTGGTAATCCTCTGGGATTAACATCTAGTTTTAAGAAGCAAATGCAAACTCGCAAAATTTGCTATGCTAGTCAAGCATCTCAAGACAATGAGATTACATCAGCTGGTTAAAGAAGTAACACATGCAGCAGGACACACACTTGACATAATCTTCTCTAACAGAAACCTTATCACCACGGCACCGCCAATACAGATACTCTGGAGCGACCACCTGCTCATTCCATTTGTGATCAGGCAACCTGCCAAAGCAGCCAAACAACCCAATAAACTTCTGACTGTCATGAGAAGAAACCATAAAAGATACTAACTTATTAGAACAACTCGAAATCTCACAATACCATGACCATGAACCTCGACTAAATCGAACTCAATAGACAGAAAAACTTCATAAATGAATCACTGAAACAATCAAGAATATCTCCAAGGAAAAACCCTTCACCCCATCACACAAGAGAACAATGGCAAAATGGTTTACTCCCAATCACAATTTCAGCGACAAATCCGCTCATACAAAAAGGAAATCCAAAAGGCAAGAAAGAAATACTACGACAACCGAATCACCAAAGCCACAAACACCCAAAAAGAACTGTTCAACATCATAAACAAAATGAGGAACCCAATTGGATGCAACAACACCCCAGTGCCTTCAGTGAAACTATCCAACGACCACACAGACCACTTTAAAATCAAAATCAGTGTCATCCACCAAATCATACAAAGCAGAGCAGTAAACCAAAATACACAACCTACTCCCCCAACCGAGGATCCCCAGAACAAACTCCAAAGCTTCCCCCAAATATCAGTAGAGACTTTCGTGAAGCTGGTAAGAAATAGCAAAAAAGCAGGCTCCCCATTGTACCCCTGCCCTACAGACATATACAAATGAATCCTCACACAAGGTACACCCTTGGAATGTTACAGAAACCTCTTCAACCAATCACTCACAACAGGGAAAGTGCTGCGTTCTTTCAAATCGGTGTACATCAAACCACTGCTCAAGAAGACCGGAGGCCACGTGGAAGACCTCTCCAACTACAGACCTATCTCGAACATCCCGTACTCAGCAAAACTACTTGAAACCTATGTCTATGGTCTAACACAGGAACATATAGAAAAATACCAACTGCTGGACCAGGCACAAGTTGGGTTTAGACCTAAGAGAGGACCTGAGATGGCACTCTGCTCAATCTGTGATGATCTAAAGACAAATGCAGGCTCTGACACAAGTTCAGCTCTGATGCTTCTGGACCTCTCTGCAGTGTTCGACATAGTCAGCCATGACTTCCTCATTAAGACACTCGAAGAAATAGGAATCACCGACCTGGCCCTACTCGGGATTAAATAATTCCTAACAGACAGAACGGAAACCATCTGGAATAAACCTTTCATATCCACTCCAAGAGACACCAACTGTGGAGTACCACAAGGATCATCCCTAGCCCCACTGCTCTGCAATATCTACCTTACTCCACTAATCAAGCTCATTAAAAAACACGGATTTACATGCTACAACTATGCAGACGACACACAAATCTACAAAATAGAAGACGCACAAGAAGAAAACTCAATGATGGAAGGATATCTACAAGAACTCTATGAATGGATTAACACTCTGCAACTCATCCAAAACAGGGCTGCAAGACTTGTCCTTGGCCTCAAGCCCAGGGATCGTATCTCTCCAGGACTGAAATCTCTGCATTGGCTCCCAGTGATGGCGAGGATTAAGCTCAAAACCCTCTGCATTATCCACAAGGCCTTCTGGGATCTGGGACCTCAATACCTTCAACTCGCTCTTCCTAAATATCTTCCCCCTCAAGCTTTTCGCTCATCCACCTCCAACTCCCTCAGGGTCAGTCGCTTCTCCAAGCAGCAAGTCGGTGGTAGATCTCTCTCGTCTGCTGGGGCCTCCCTATGGAACAGCCTCCCGGCCCCTCTAAAACCTGGGAGAACCAGCCCCGGTTCCAGAAGCACCTCAAGACCTTCCTCTTTGCTTCGCTTTCTCTCCTTCTCTCCCCTGCTGATCTCCTGACTGAATCTGAAACTGCACTGGTTACCTGGCTACCCTCTGATCTCGGACCCAGGTCCCCTCCCCGCCAGTTACACACCTGCACTGCCCCCCTGGCAACCCTTGCAATCAGGGACTGATTCGTTATCCCTACAGCCCCGACTAGCACTTGACACCTGATGGCTGCACTTACCGTTGCCACCTGCTGGCAGCACTTATTTATTTATGTATTGCCTTTATTTATTGCCTTCATTTATCTTACTGTTATCCTATGTACCGCACTGTCCCCTCCCCTTTCCCGCTGCACTTTTCCGCTCCCCCCTGCCCTGCACTTGCACAATCTCAATGTGATCTGTCCTAGTAGGATCGCTGTCTTTGTCTTTCCTCTGTTTCCTCTCCCAGGCCTCGCCGCGCCTTCAAACACTTGTGTATAGGCTCGTTATGAATGCCATATCATATCATAAATCATATATCAGGGCTTTGGCATTTCATTGTCCTGTAGACTTTAGTGTGTGTCTATGGGGAGGCATAACTAAACAGAACCCAAAGGCATACAAAGCAATGCCAGGACTGGCGTTCTTAAACCCTCCATGGGAGTATCTACCTTACTCGAGGGGCAGTTCACCCTATTGACACAATAAATAGTCTGTTGTTAGCACAGCAGGATTTGGTTAAACTATCCGAAAGGGCATTTCAAGAGACCAATTTGTTTCTACCCTAACCCCTCAATGGTAATTTCTGTTATGTTAAGTCTGTCCACTCACTGACCATTTGTGTCTAAAATTCACCAGGGGCTATGCTATCCCTGATGCAGAAACACTCCACCTCTTCAAGGACTTTGCTCATGACTCAATGAGCCATACAAACATTGCATATCTGCACCAATAGTTGTATGGAAGGGGCTTCCCTCTACAATACCTAAATGAGTTGCCTCCCCTGAAATTTAGAAATAAAACAATGCCTTGTGCAAGCATATAGGTATGGGAACTCTTTCCGGAACAACTTATAACTGAGCATTCTGCTCACTTCTGCACTGAAACAAGCCTTGCCAGAAAAAACCTGCAAAATAATGTACTCTGACAGGTCACTGCAGCTGTCAGTCAGCCTCCCGGGTTATGTGATGACAGCAGGTAAAGCTTTGCAATCACAGTTGACCTAAGTATTCTCTGAAAAATCAACCCACCCCACTGGGCTTCATGTGTTCTACCTACAGGGTCCCAAAATCCAAATCCTAACGCACATTTTCTAGAACTGGAGTTGAAATAGTACATGATATCCTCCTAGAATATTCAAGGGTAAAAGGACACACATATCTATCTAAGGATTGTTTGTATAGCGCTGCTCGCCCAAAGGCCTCTCCAATGGTTTTAATTTAGTCTTCTTACTTCATAGTAAAGAACATTTTAAAATGTGACTGCAATATGCCCCCAGGGTGTCAAGTCCCCCAGGGGTACTAGTAAGAGAACACTTGGTACTGTGCCTCTGCTATCTGCAAGGATGAATGTTGTATCACCTTTCTCTCAGCTGACCAACGAGACTGACCACTGCTTACCACTAAGAAGCCCCAAGAGGAAACACTTGAAAGAAAAACATATATTGTTATGTCCTATCCCCTGACTAATCAGGTTACATAATGAAGGTATTCCCAGACAGATAACTACAAGAAATACTTTTTATTTTCCTTTAATCCCTTATTCAGATATACACCCCTGCCTCCCTTGCCTCTACTTGGGTTTTCTGCCTCAGAGATAGCTATGAAGATGTGGGGTCAGATGGAGATCAAGCTTTCAAATGGACCAACATAAATATAAAGCAGGATGACCACTTGTGTCATTGTGAGTTAACCCCAGGGAGACAGGGGATGCAAATTACCGTAGGTGTGTCCAGGCCATGATATCTTGCACCCCCACAATCAAAAGTTATGGAGTGTCCATTGAGGGGCTAAATGGTACCTCTACTTCGGTTGGGAACAGATTAAAGATAAAACAGGATGACCACTTGTGTTAGTGTGAGTTAACCCCAGGGAGGCAGGGGATGCGAATTACCATAGGTGTGTTCAGGCCATGATATATTGCACCCCCACACAATCAAAAGGTATTGGGGTGTCCAGGGAAGGCTTAGATGGTGACTCTACATTGGTTGGGACCAGAGTAAACACAAAACAGGATGACCATGTGTGTTATTGTAAGTTAACTCCAGGAAAACAGGGGATGCAAATTACCATAGGTGTGTCAGGCCATGATATCTTGCACCCCCACAATCAAAAGGTATGGGGTGTCCAGGGAGGGGCTAGATGGTACCTCTACTTCGGTTGGGACCAGATTAAACATAAAACAGGATGACCACTTGTGTTAGTGTGAGTTAACCCCAGGGAGTGTTAAAGACTCCAATCAAGCAGTCCCACTAAGTCAGTGCCTTGTCTGGGATTGCTCACGGGAAGCCCTTATTTATATATTTTTATGTCCAGTTCGTGTACTCTGGATGACGACCCTTATATAACACCCCTCTCTTAGAATCCCCCTGACCCCACTGAGCCAAGAAGTAAGTTTGTTTTGCAAATTTAAAAGGTTTATTTGAGAATTAAACAATATATATATATATTGCACTTTTATGATAAATTAATAATTGATATCACACTTGTGAATATGAGCAGTAATCAGCAATAGGTAATCCTACAATAGCACACTTCTGGTGACTTATGACTAGGAACAGGGGAATAAGGTATCAGAGAATGCTTTATGGTTTCAAGGAGATGCAATGATGAATAAAAGGCAGTACAGAAATAAACTTGATATGATTTCAGCAAAAGATAATGTGATCACTTTTTCTTTGACAATTCACTCCCCCCCTATGCAATGTAAGGAGATGGAAGTAACACACACAATTCTCAGGAATACACACAAATGCAATACAAAGTTCCAGTTCCCCCAAGCAAGCTTAGAGGAAAACAGGTATGATTTTCAACACAGGCAAAATCCTTTTAAATGTGGTGGCAATGAAGTGAAAAATATACTCAAATTGCTTTAAATTCTCTGTAGGAGGTTCAGGGTGAGTGAGAGATACTTTAAATCAGTTCAGGATCACTTTAGCAATGCTCTATGAATGATTGACAGGTTGCAAACGAATTTCAGCAAAGGAAAGCAAGGACAAATATTTTTACACGTGGCTGAAATGAAGCAAGATGTCAAGGTTTAGGGCTCGTTGGAAAGCTTAGAATCTTAGCTTTAAGATGAAAGTTAAATTACCTTCCTAGGACATACGGTTCAAGAGATACCGACGATTTAGTGAAGGTAGATTCTCGAAATGAAATTTTAAAGTTCAGAATGACAGATGACAGTTTTGCAGCTTTGAATCAAAAGAAGGGACACGATTTCTATGGTGCAGTTCTCAATAGGTTTAAATAGTTTGAATTCGATTATTTTAAACTAAGAGATTGGGTTTTGCACAGTCCTGGCTGAGTACTCACACTAGAATTTTGAAAGGAATGGGCCTCTGTCCCCGATCTAGTCAGGTTTGGCTGGACTCCGGTACTGGTTCAGCGCACAGCGATCTGGTCTGGGTCTGGTCTCTCTGGATAATTCTGCCTTCTGGGTCTGCTACCGGTTCTGGCAAAAGTTCTTGTCTCTGGAGATTGATGGATTTGAAGTCTGGAGTCTCTGGATGTGAAGTCGTCTGTCAGTGTGCTCCGCAAGGAAATGGAAATTGAAAGACCCTACCGGGCTTCCAGTGGCTCTTTTTATGTGTTTTGAAAATGGGTGGGTCGGCTAATTCTGCATGCCCAACCCTCTCAAGATTTGATAGGTCAAAGGATTCTTTGGTCCCTGATTTGAGAAAGGATAGTGTGTCAGAGTGATGTCAGCCATTTACGATCTATTGAAGAAACGCCCCTTTGCTTTTACCTTAAAAATCATTTTTCATAACTACACATATTTCCCAGATACCCAGTTGTTTGACATTACATGTACATATTACAGATTACTTATGGTCCATGCTTGTTCAACTCTGATCTTCCTAAGAGCTTGCATTAAAAAATGACAACTTATTTTCATTTTTAGTTGGTTTACCAATATCGGACGTTTACCAAAAATGGCACACATGTACACCGCCTTTCTACCCATATTCCAGTAAATCTTCATTTTTCTAGTGTGAACCCCGTGTCTGCAATCTCCATAATTCATGGGGTTTTGCCTCAGAACATCATACGGAATTGAGTTTAGACTCAAATTGTGGGTACAATTTCCATTTTAAGGATCTCCAAATTGTACGTTCCTGTCATCTGGTTACAATTAGTTATCAGTGTTTTTATAAAACATATATTTGCCTTCAATTCAATTCATTTCAGAGTTTGGGTCCGCCCCCAGAAACTTGGGAGTCAGGGATCACATGTCTCTTCAGCCAGGCAGAGCTCTGTTTACAGTCCACACCCAAATTAACATATCCCATTCAATTGCAAGAGTCTATTGTGTTGGCTGAGGTCAGCAGGCCAGGGGGCCACTCTGCATTTGGTTAGCATGTCCATGTGATCTCCTGGCTTCTTGTGTGGAGTTCTGAGGTGAGAAGGTTTCCCAGCCTCTTGGACTGTTAATTGAATCAGCCTGTCTTCTGTGAACCGCAGGTGTTCATGAATTTTGATTAACCAAAAGGCTTTGAAGTTTCCAGCTGGCTCAGGATCCTTTGGCAACTCCTGAAGTACAGTTCTACTGTCAGAGTTTAGACCGCTAGTGCCGGCTTGTGTCCAAAGCTGGTACTGCACCCATTTTTTAGGAGTTGTCTTGAATTTGACAGGAGGATTTTGCTTGACAGCGCTAATCCTTGCTGCCATTGTTTTGATGGGCATCCTTACAGTAGAGTGGTGATGTGGAAACCCCCACAAGAAGGTTGAATCTTTAGAGTGGTCTTGTGCCCATGATTTTAGCAACTTGTTGACATCAATTAAAAATGGATTTTGAACAAATTGAAATGGACATTTTGAGCTTGCACTTCAGAGAAACAGCAGTGATTTCAAGGCGCTTTTGATGTAACAGGCACTGCTATTTTTCCTTTGGCACCATCTTTCACCCCTGGTGCTTCCGGTCCATCACGCTTGCACTGATGGGTGGCAGGTTAGGCAACCATTTTGGTGTGCGCAAAACTGCGCGGTTCTCCTGGTTCTGGGATAGAATGATGGGTGGCGACAGCTCAATCCCCACATCTACCCAGTCTATTGATTTAGTTTTGTTCTGGGATAGAATGATGGGCGGCGACAGCTCATCTCCACATCTACCCAGTCTATTGATTTAGTTTTGTTTTGGGATAGAATGATGGGCGGCGACAGCTCATCCCCACATCTACCCAGTCTATTGATTTAGTTTTTGTTGTCGCCTAATAATTCAACATGGGTCAAAACCCTTGACAGGAGGCAGGGGATGCAAATTACCATAGGTGCGTTCAGGCCATGATATCTTGCACCCCCCACAATCAAAAGGTATTGGAATGTTCTGGGAGGGGATAGATGGAGCCTCTACATTGATTGGGACCAGAATAAACATAAAACAGGATGACCACTTGTTTCTTTGTGAGTTAACCCCAGGGAGACAGGGGATGCGAGTTCCCGTAGGTGTGTCCAGGCCATGATATATTTCACCCCCTACAATCAAAAGGTATGGGGGTGTCCAAGGAGGGGTTAGATGGCACCTCTACCTTTGTTAGGACCAGAGTAAACACAAAACAGGATGACCACTTTTGTCAGTGTAAATTAACCACAGGAAGGTAGGGGATGCGAATTAACATAGGTGAGTTCAGATCATGATATTTTGCACCCCCACAATCAAAAGACATGGAGGTGTCCAGAGAGGGGCTAGATGGTGCCCTTACATCAGTTGGGACCAGAATAAACATTAAACAGGATGACACCTTGTGTCAGTGTGAGCTAACCCCAGAAAAACAGGGTATGTGACTTACCATGGGTGTGTTCAGGCCATGATATCATGCAAACTCACAATGAAAAGGTATGGGGGTGTCCAGGGAGGAGATAGATGAGCCTCCATATTGTTTGGGACCAGATTAAACATAAAACCGGATGACCACTTGTTTCAGTGTAAATTAACCCCAGGGAGGCAAGGAATACAAATTACCATTGGTGTGTTCAGGCCATGATACCTTGCACCCTCACAATTAAAAGGTATGGGGGTGTCCAGGGAAGGGATAGATGGTGCCTCTAGATTGGTTGGGACCTGAGTAAATATAAAACAGGGTGACCACTTGTGTTAGTGTAAATAAACCTCAGGGAGTCAGGGATGCGAATTAGTGTAGGTTAGTGTAGGTTTGTTCAGGCCATGATATCTTGTACCCCCACTATCAAAATTGTTTGTACTGTTCTTTTAAGTGTATGAATGCTGCACCTCTAATACATGTGCATAGTATTCAACGTTATGACGTGTGGTATGTCAGGGCAAAATAGTTTTGATGTAGTGGTGCACATAGGTCTGGTATAATGTCCTCTCTAAACATAATGGAATATTCTCTGCAGGCCCGGGTGAAGATGTGTGGGGGACCATTTCAACATGATGGTTGGGGCTCTGGCGAGCACTGCAAGCGCACACTGTAAGACTCAGAAAGTGAGCAATATATAAAGGAATATATTGCTGTGTTATTATACTTCTGAGTGGCAATATGGAGGCTGTTGCTGGCGGCTCCCTGAGGCTTGAGGCCCCTTTCATTTGAAAAAGCTGAAAGGCCCTGCCGCCGTCCCTGATTCTCTGCTAATGTGATGTCCTTGTTGCTTACTAGCAAAGTATACAGCAAACATGGCTGGGAAGAATGTAGCAGCTACGCACCAGGGCTATACAGCCGCAGAGTCCTGTTAACGTAAAACGATAAGTTCATAACTGATTTATAAATACACAAGTCCAAGCTGAGCTAAATACAACTCTTCCATTGGCCTGGATGTGGACGTTTGGCAGTAGATTGTGTTGATGTAGAGGTTGCTTGGTGCCCCATCTTTCCTCCAAGACTAGTTTACAGAGTTTAAGTAAAAGGTGTTACGTGCAGACGTAATGTTCTAGTTCCTGCGCACTGGTTGTTTTGAAGGGCTATTCCTGGCACCTTTGCTCCCAATGTTTGGTCCACGTCTTAGAGGCTCAATATCCTTGCAGAACAGGACATAGCCAAGTGTGGGGCCGTATTCTGGAGGAGCAACTTCAGTGGCTGGGAGCAACAGGGGAGAACATGTAATGTTGGTTCTACCACAGTTACTGGCTGGTGAGACTATGGGCCTCATTGCAAGTTTGCCCCAGAAACAATGGTACCGGTAAGCTTGCCGGTACCGTTGTTTTCAGATCGGCAAACTTCGAGTAGGTCACCCGCTCGAAGACCTTGACGGATGCTGCACCGGTACTGTTGCACACAGTGCCGCTGCATCTGTCCTCCCCATTTTCTGGCGCCCTGCCGTAGGGACCGCCAGGGCCGTAATACCCCGGTAAGTCCCCTTTGCCGGGCACTGGAACAAAAATGACTCTGGAGGCAGCCGTGCCGTTTTTACCGGCACGGCTACCGCCGGACTCATAATGCGGCCCTATGTCTGCCTGTCAAATCAAGTGATTCAAGACTGGGTTAGGGCCAGTGCAGCAATAATGCAATTCTATGTGACAGTATTGGGGCCCCTAGCAGAGGAGCACCAGGGTAAACTAATGTGTCCCTATACTTATTAAAACTGTCATATTGTAAGGGTGTAAACGTAATCACTTATGAGCCCTTCAATTTTTGCAGTTGAAATCAGTGGGCCTCATTACGAGTATGCCGGTCAGGTAACAATGGTACCGGTAAACCTATCGGCAAATTTGTTACCGGACCGGCACACTACGAGTCTGTGGGCAGATGCAATCCGGCCCGCCAGGGTCAGACTTGGTGGGCAGAAAGGCACCCGCCTGCAGACTTTCACAGAAGCCGGTGCTTCCGTCATCCCCATTCCCATTTGAGGGGGACTCAAATGGGAATGGGGATTTACCAATTACCGGCGCCTGACTTCCCGGAACACCGGGGTCGTAATTCCCTGGTGTTTATGGCAAGCCAGGTGCCGGTAAATTTTGCAAGTCCGACGGCAACCTGCCGGTAGCACGGCAGGGTTACCGCCAGACTTGTAATGAGACCCAGTGTGAGATTACATTTGTTGCCCAGGATCACACACTTTCGCTAAACAGCGAAGCAGGGATTTTAAACCACTGTGCAATTTGGGCATGGCCACCTTCTTCCGCGCTTTACTTGAAACAAATATTTAAGTTTTGGGTGTCAAGACCTACAATAATACTGTCCTCTAGAGTTTACTTGTAAAATCCACAAATTGCATAGTAAACCATCATGACAACCTGTAAATCTTTATAGTAGCATGTTAGGCCAAAATAATGTCAGCGTACCTTTATTTTCCACATCCTGAATGGAAAACTATAAGATGCCAAAGGCAAAATATCCATTTACCCACTTTATTTTCAGTGCTTTCAGACACACAATAAAAGAGGCGTAAAAAACTCACTTAGGTTTGGAGATTTGTCACAAACCTCCAGCATGTTGTCATGTATGGTTTTAAGAACATTCAACTAAGGACATGAAAGCACACTTTACGTTTTGGGATGTAAAGCTATTAGACGTTATGGGTGAAAACATTTTCAAATGGTGCTTTACTGTGTTGCTCGCTTTAAATGTCACAGATTTGCACGTGACTGGGGGTCTTTCAGTTGGAAAGTCACCACCATGCATAAGAAAGCCTCTGATGCTTATGATACAAGAACTGTGTTGTGGGGTTTATTATGCAGCCTGTGTGTCTCAGGGGGCTGTGACACTGGGAAGGTAGTGCTTGATGAGTCCAGCAGATAGTAGATTTGCCTCAAAGAAACAAAATGCGTCCAGAAGCATGTTCCTGATCCTTTGAACTGTTCCCTGCTAACATTTCGTTGTGCTCTTGGTTTGCGTAATATTCTGCATCCCCTACATATGACAGGAATGGGAAGGGGCGGAGCTACAAAGACATCACTGGCCAATCCCAAGAACGGAGCTGTTGGAGGGCGGGCTATGCCGCGGTATTTTCTCATTTTTCATTTCGACACTGTTTCTATGGCTGGAGCCATCTGTGGGTGGGCAGGGTAATCAAAGTGAGCGTGGCTCCAAAGATTGCCGAACACTGTCTCCCACAAGCTACCATGAAGCATACAACACCGGCCCTTGCAGCACTGGCAGAGGCAGCGAGCATGTCATTGCTGCCTCCTGTGTGCAGTGCGCTTGATCCTGTTTTTCTGAGAGGAGGGCGTAGGGAGCCAGCAACACAGACGAGGCGCAGGCGCCGCAGACCATGGGCCTGCATCATGAATGATACATCATGCAGACGAGTGATGTGTCAGATCATCATGTCATCAGCCATCAGTGATGAATCGATGACACGATGATCAGAAAAGAAAAGGCTAATGAGGTGTGCAGTGCGCCAAGGTCTCTGCATTTCTGCTGAGCTAAATGCCGGTGCAGCAGAAAAAAGAGTGGCAGTGTACTGCCCGGGCAAACACAGGCACAAACTAAGCACTGGGCCTTTGCCCAATTGCCAAACTAGCACAGTTCATTGCCCTGACATGTACAAGGCCCAGCTGGCCACTGAGCACAGCACATGAGCAAGTTAGAGTGTGTTTTGAGATGGCTTTTAGTCTGCCAAGCAACATACTAAGGCAGGTGAAATGGGCACCTGGGGTTTTTATTGTCTCAGGTAGTCTTTTCACTGGGCCAAATGTTCACACATCCCATAGTGCTTACGCCACTGAGTGTTATGTTTTTGGGATACATACAGTGGCGTCGCTAGGGAGGTGCCTGGGGGGGGGCATGCCCCACTCTGAAATCCTGTGCCCCCCTTGCGCCCCCCACCTAAGCCAAGCAGTGCATGTGTTATCTGTTCGCAGTGTTATTTGTGACACTCACTAAGGCAAATGTCTGCCGATCACACGGCAAATACCCTCCTTTTGTCTCAAAGCTAGCAGGGATCTTGGTATGCATTCTGGCATCGGTGTGACCGAGCCACTTCTCAGGTGTCCCGGCCCGGCTTCTGCACAGCGACCGCCATAGTGTGCAGAGCAGCTGGCAGCCCCGAAACTGCTAATGATGGGCATTATTTGCAAAAGTCCGGTTCTTTGGAAAACGACCTCCTTTTTGTAAAATAAGAATCTGATAAGAATAATCATGTGATTTATGGTTACCACAACCTATGTGGTACCACTGGCTCTAAAATGAGTCTGGGCTCCCTTTGTTTTGCAGAGGTAACGTGCTGCCTTTGAGTCCAGTCAAGTCTGCTCAAAATACATTGCAAGCATCCTAAATTACGACAACAAATCAGGTAAAAAGTACCAATGATGAGACAATATGTATATTTAAACATCGGAAGCTAGAGTCTAATACCTAGCTCCTCCTCTCTTGATTTGTAGGTTAACAGCTTATACGGTCCGATCTCTCAAAGAGATTGCATCTTTCAAAAAATTCAGTTGGAATATAAATGTGCTCACGGCCACATTCTGCGTAAGTATCATACTGGTGTTATCTCAAAACAAGCTTTTTCTAAAAAAAATGAATTTGAATTTTGCTTTGAAATATTTAATAAGCTATCCCCGCTATGGGTCAGAAAGAATTTTAAAACTCTGGTTTGTTTTGTGCTGTTTGTATTGCTATCTACGTTACATACCAAGGGGATATACAAGACTAATGCATTATAAAAAAGAAATACTCCTGTCCTGAAGAAGGCTATAAAGATCATCTGGAAAAGGACACTAGAGATAGTGGGCCTCATTACACGGACGGCGGTAAGGGTTAACGGTCACCGTTAATGGCAACGGTGACCGTTAACCCTTACCGCCGTACTACGAGGTCCCTTTGCGGGTTGGAGGAATTAACGCCTGCTTCTTGCAGGCGTTAAGTACCAACCCGCTAAGGGACCTCGGAGCTAATTACGGCACCGCAAAATTGCGGTGCCGTAATTAGCGCCTTCCCCATTCCCATAGAGCCCTATGGGGCAGAAATGGGACTGGGGAAAGGCAATGGCGGAAGGGGGATTTACCGCCCCTCCAACCTTGGAATGGGGCGGTAAATCCCCTTTCCGCCAAGGCGGTGCCGGTAATTTACCGGCATGGTCCAGGGTGCTAATAGCACCCTGGATTACCGCCTTCCGTGTAATGAGGCCCAGTGTCTCATAAATATTCTGGCCGAAACATATCGACTATCCATAAGACCACAAACAGAAAAAGTATTTTTGTCCGATCCAAGACCAAGATCAGTTTTTGTAAGAATACATTTGTTTTGTTATGCTATGGAATGTATCAGTGAAAAACTGAAGAGCATTTGATGTGACTGTCAGACATTTGTTTAAGACACCGATGACAGTCTACCACAACAGCCATCTATCTTTACCCCATTAAAATTTGTCTCTTGGTTGTTTTTTCAATATAGTTGTTTCCCTATATGTGCTTTAGTAATTAATAATTTACATCACATATGATGTGTTGTATAAGAAACAATTTTTTATGTGTGCAAATGGCAACAAATAAATATATTTTCTTTGATATAAAAAATTAACTTCATGTCTCGTGGCAGAGATTTTTCTGATAAATGTAACAAAAACAGTAAAGTGTAAATTTTGAGATAACTTTCACCAGTCAGTGTGATATGGGTGGAGAGAGGGGTAATCAGTTTCCATTCCTTTTGGTTGCTGAACAGACAGAAGCCAAGGGCAGGTGAACCAGAGAACTATCTGGCCCGAGGAGCCCATAGACTGAGAAGACCCAACCAAAGAATAGCATGGGAGAGATACGCCCATAGCCCATACAGGGAGTTTCAAACAAGAATCTGCCAGGGCTAGAAGAGCCCATTGCGTGAGACAGACCAAACGAGGAACAGAAGAGGTGAGAGACACCTATCGTCCATCATGGACGAACCGTAAAACCAGGAGGGCCGCCAATGCCTGTAGGTGGCGAGAGGCTAATCAAGGAACCACAAGGGTTGGGAAAATCTGAAGCCCGTGAAAGGCCAACCAAGGAGCTGCAGGGGCGAGAAACACGCCTAGCCACTAAAAAACCACCACAAACCGGGCAGAAGAAGCCCAAGGTCTAACTGAAGCCAAAGAAAGAGAAGCATACAGTCTGCGAAAACTGAACCTAGAAACTGCAAGGACAACATAGAAGTAGCTCACCAGGGGTTAATCAAGGAACAGCAGGGGCGAGAGATGCCCATATCCTAGCGGAAAGTATCCGGTAGAGGGGCTGGAGAAGGCCACTACCTACTTGAGGCCAGACACCTAGAATGTCCAGGAAACACCAGAGATCAGCATTCTTGGAACTTGCCTTTCCAAGAACTAAAGGACCAACTGCAATATCCCTGGTGATTTATAAACGCAGGTACATGGCAGAGGCCTTATTGAACAAACATGTTTCCAAGCTTTTGTTTATTTGAAAATACACTTTCCTTTGAACTTTAAGGGACTAGGTTCATCGTGAAGAGACCCTACTTAAGAGTTGTGATGAATCTGTCATCACCGCTTCCATGGGTGGGGGATCCTCCCCTAATGTGGCCACAGTGAGGCAGACGATCTCTGATCTGAACCCTGACCACTGTTATTTGAGGGAGGATCACAGGGGGAGATGTCCCTCATGGAGGTAAAGGTGACTTACCAGATGAGACATGGTATCCCCCTTTTTCTTCTAAGGATATTCCACCCTTACCTAATGCCTTAATGGCAGATTGTTACATCTCCACTCATCCACCTAGGAAAAGTGTTGAAAACATTTTTCACCAGATCGGTATTCAAACCATCAAAGACTGATTTGCTTTTGAAAACCACTAAGAACGTTTGTCCAAACTTCATATGCAAGTCATCAAGAATGGACTTACGGTGCCATAAGCACGAGAACACCGGGATGAGGAAGAGAGGTCGAGTAATACAGATCACACAAGCTCAACAGCACAAGCCGTGCTCTAGTTGTTTTGAGCACTTACGTACAGCAGGAAATTTAAACAGCTGAAGCTGCTGACCAAGCAGAGCTGCTGGCGGGAGAAGACTGCCTCTCTCGGAAGCAACTGAGAGACTGAGGGACTAGCCAACTGACTTATCCAGAAGGAGCCAGGAAGCAGACCATGAAGAAGAACACGCTGCAGGGATGTCAGAAACTGACAGAAGACTTGTAAGCGTTTGTAGGTGCTAGGAGGTCCCTCTCACCTTACCAGAGCTCGGGAAGACACCAGAGAGCCTTGCAGGAGCCGCAAAGAGCAGAGAAGCCGGGAAAGAAAAGCAGCGAGCAGTACGCCGAATGCTTGCTACTGGATTACTGTGGGAGACATGAAATACACCAGGAAGAACCAGTGAGTCCACAGAAGGTAAGTGGGGACACTAGGTGTCACGGCAGATATGCCAAACACTGTTAATGAACAATTCAACCCCTGAAAGAGTATGTGCAAGTGAAAATTGTTATAAAAGGGGAAAAGTAATCAGAACAAGAGACTTACAACCATATGAGTGTATGCAATACACATGTGAAAGATATCCTTGCAGACTAGTATACCAGGTGAATACAATATCCAAAAAAGCACATCTAAGAGACTATCAATATTGGAAGTATGCGCAGAGCCCACATTAGGAAGCCCTGATAGAAGAGAATATCAGACAGTTACAAATGGGTTTAAGGAAGTCCTGACAGAAGAAAATATCAGGCAATTGCAAATGTGTTTAAGGAAGCCCTGGCAGAAGAAAATACACTGCAATTGCAAATGTGTTAAGGAAGACCTGGCAGGAGTGTATACCTGGCAGTTACAATTTTGTTTCGGAAAGCTATGGCAGGAGAGTATACCAGGTAATCTGAAGGTGTGTTTGAAGGTGCAAGAAAGTACATATGTACATCCCTATGTTAGAAAACCCTGGCAAGAGAGTATACCAGGCAAATACAAGTTTGCAAGAGTGTTCATAAAAGGAGCAAAGGTGGTTACTGGTGGAGTTCTGGTGCCAGTATTTCCTCACCGCCCATAGTTATTGGAAGAGGAGCATGATTGGCATCCCAGTGCACATATCCCCCACCTGAGCACAGAGTGCGGCAAGGAGCAAAAGTGGAGGAGGAAGTGGTTACTGGTGGAGGTCTGGTGGCAGTCTGTCCTCACTGCCCATAGTTATTAGAGGAGGAGCACGTTTGGCGTCCCAGTGCATATAACCCCCATCTGAGCGCAGAGAGCGGTGCAGAGCAGAAGTGGAGTAGGAAGTGGTTACTGGTGGTTCGTGCTGGAGCAGTGTCGAGGGGTACCAGTAAGTTACGTGCTTCCCCTTTGTGACTGTGATTGCATTAGAAACAGAGGCATCCGCCCACATTTGAAGATTGTTATTCTCGCTAAAGGCACAATCTCCAGCATAGCCTGAGTGTCCAAGACTGGACCTGACTGATTTATTTGCCTCTGAAGTTCCGATAAGGGTTGGGGTGTACTCTCTAAGCTTTCTCCCTCATCAGCACTACCTAACCTCCAATGGCTGTACATATGTGAGGGAGGGGCAGTGGGGGAGAGACGGACTAAGGCTGCTCCTTGAGCCATCATGCGCTCCCTTGACCCCTCTCCAGGCGTATCTGAGGATCAGGCGTGTTTGATGCGGATTTTCCCTACGGCTGAGACTCAATATATTAATCCAGGGCGGGTCGCATCTGCATCTCTGCAAATGGACTGTTTGTCTATCCGCGTATGCTTGATGGACTCTAGTCCCGTAGTGGCTGATTGGCCAACTCCAGAATGTGCTTATAGTATTTATAGCCTTATTGTTTTTAGGTGTTTTTAACCATACAGATTTTATAGATTTATTTCCTTCTTTTTTAAGTTGTATTGTGTTTATTCTTAGTTCGGTGCCAATATGGTGAAAAAGAAAGCTAGGGATGAGCGTAGCCCGAGGAAACTGGCCAAAGTGCTAAAAAAAACCTATGCAAACAAAATCAAGCCGGGAACTACTTAAAGACAAATCCCATCTCTTACAATGCTCCGTAGACCTGTATTTGGAAGACATGGCCGGGAAAATAGAGAATTGCATTCTTGTCACCGAAAAGGCCATTTGGGATGCTGCCTCAGGCATAGGGGGGAACTCCAAAGGCAGTAGTGTTGACCAGATTAAATGTATGGAGGGCTTGGGGAAAATATAGAGCTTGGTGGACAATGACAAGATAAAAGTTTCCCTGGTAACGGTGCTAAGGGATTGTACCCTAACTGACGCGGTAGCATTGGGTGTTAAGGAAGTAGAAGGGGAGGGGGATGGAAAAGGGAAGGGAGATGGGGAGGTGAATGGGGGGGAGGTGTGCTGCTGTCCCTGAAGACTTATAAGTGAGCAGTTGCCTGGGTGAGAGCCCGGCAAGGGGAATGAGTCAGGATCCAATTAACTCCTCTGCGGGAGAGGAGGACAAGCTCTGGGTGGAATCCCTCATAGATAGAAAGCTTAAGTGCCTGCACACCATACTTGAGTCGCTGCAGGCGTTTATGTCTTGGATAATAAACACCCTGGCCATCGTGGGTGACTCAATTAGAGACCTAAACAAAAGAGTGGTGGAATCTGGTCTGGGTAGGGTGGAGAAAAATGGCAAGGCAACCGTGGTGAGTGGCAAGGGACATGGTCAGGGGGTAGAGGTAAGGGGAGGACACAGGAGCATGAAATGGAAGTGGAGGGGCCTCTAAAGCCAACACCCATAATAACTAACAAAGGCCACGTTGGGGATTCAAGGATTGAACCAAGACTCAGCAGGGGGTTTCTGGTAGGGGAATTTGAGGCTGGAGAGACCATTGGGGAGTCGGAGAAGAGCATTTTGGATCTACTGCCCGCAGCTGCCCTGCTTGTGGGGTTTATTATGGGTGTACCCGAGTTACCCAAGGGGGAGAGGAGGTTGAAACAACAATTTTGCTTATGAATAAGACAAGCCATTGGATTAATGCAAACTTGATGGGCCTGAGTATCGATCCAAGCCTCATTTCACTGGCAAGAAGGGTAGGCTGGGTAGGCTCAAAACCTAAAATTATGGAGGGTGACTGTATTGTGGTCTCTTTTACAGACTCAACAACTGTCAATTACCTGGTCAACTCCATTCTGTACAGAGGACTCAAACCGAATGCTTACAGACTTTATAGTAGGCTGGTTTCGCTGGGCTTTTTTTACCCAGTAACAGGGAGGGCGGTTGAATAAGTCAATGGCTTAGGAGAGCATGCTGGGATAAGGGAAGAGCAGAGGGGCGCCCATTTGTGGGGCATGCCTCACTCAAACTTTAGTAATAGACACATCCCAGGGCCCAGATCCAACCCCAACTTAGAAAGATTCCACAGAGTAGAGGGCTATCCACCATTGGAGTCGAACTTGTTAACTGGTTCGATCTTCCAACATTTTGCGGAGAATTAGACTGACAGACGGTCCACCGTTCCAGCTCAAAATACCAGGAGGGTAGTGAGGAGAGAGGGGGTTACCCCGGGCACAGAAAATGGGGTAATGCCTGGAACATAGCTGAGGCAAGGGGAACATTTGACAGGGAAGACATTGTGGAGTATCTTACAATGTCATCCTTTTGCAAGAGACCTGGACATTGGAGACCCCCCTTATAGATGAGTATGTATCCTATGGGATTCAGGCAAAGAAAAATGCTAGAGGCAGGTGGTTTGGGGGCCCAGCCATCTTCATTAAGGCCTCTTTAACCTGCAGGGTAACGGTAGTTGAGACAAATAGGAACTACCTACAGCTGTTAAGTATCTTCCAATCTCGGGGCGACCCGATAGTGATTTTAAACCTCTATAACAGCCTGCATAAGGCAGAGGTGGATAGGTTGGAAAAGCTCAGAGGTCTTTATCGATGAGCTATTAATAAATCGGAGGAACTGAAGACCGAACTGTATATGGGAGCTGATGTTAACCTTAAAATGGGTGTCAGACCATCAGAGGATTTATTACAGAATATCCCTATCCCGACAATGAAGGATGGACGGGTGTGCACCAGGACCCCGACCCGCCCATAAAGCTGGGGGTTGCCCAATAGCACTTTAAGATGGAATAGCAGCACCCGTGAGATGGATGGGGATGCAGATTAATACTGAAGCATCAAATCAATAATGACAAATCAATGGTTTGGCAAAGAGAGTCCGTTTAATGACAAGTACAAAAAACGGGGAGTTTCATGAATATCAGCGGTTGCGTGATCTTCCTTCTCGCTTCACAACTCCTACGAACTTCATAATAAACACATCATTTATACTAAAAACTCATCATCGCTGATGTGTAACGCTTAAAAGTTAGCATGCAATTCTATTGGTTCTAGGAAGGTAACTTTAATATAGGTACTATATCTGTATATGGTAACAGAGTAAGGGGATTGGGTATACACTGTCAGGTGGGGCATCTAAGCCCTTCCTTCAAAATGGCTTCTGTAGACGTCGTACTAAAAGTACGACGTCCCATTGGTTCTACTAACTATAGGACCCTAGATTACTTGGTCCACTATGATTGGGTTGACACCAACCCCACTCATACTTTTCCATTTTGCCTAGCAGCATGCAGAATGGTCGGCCAAGTGCAGGATGCCCACCAGCTCCCAGGGCCTTCCTCCAATTATTGTTAAAATCAATCATCACTTCAGTGGTCATGTGTCAATTATTTCACTGTGGTTGGCCTTGAGACTGCATCACTGTCTGGAAAAAGTTCTGATATCTTTGCATGGCCCTCCGCCATGCGTAGGTGTGAAAGTCTCACTTCTTCTCGCTTGGCTGGTCACCTGCTTCAGACACCGTAAACTTGCCTTCTTCTCCATGTAATTTGTGTATTTGATTTTCGGTTTGCCCACCACCTGCCTTCTGCTTCTTATCTTGACCTTTCTGAGCAGGATATTCTTTTCTTTGCTTCTGTTCTGGGGAAGAGGAAATCGCTGACAGACCCATAGGTCAGCACTCACCCTCCAGAACTTGTAAGACAGGGGGTGCAGGATTCACTTACTCCAACACGACTCAATAATGAGGACTCAGTAAATTGACAAAGGGAAGTCCGTTTAATGACAAGTACATCAACCAGAGAAACAAATGGAAATCAGCAGCATTGCGATCACCTGTCTCGCTCCGACTTCCTCGAACCTCAGTCGAACAGCAATTCTTATAGGCAAAAATTGTCATCACTGACGTCTAATTCTGTAAAAGATCATCATGCAATATAATTGGTTAGGAAAGGTAACTTAAATATAGGTGCTATATCTGTATATGATAATAGGGCATGCGGATTGGATACCTCTTATCGGGTGGACGTCTACGCCCATCCCTCTACATCACACGTGATAGACGTCACTGCAACTACGACGTTCTATTGGTTACAATATCTATAGGACTCCAGATAACTTGGTCCATTGTGATTGGGCAGGTTACACCCCTAGACATAAATTTCCACTTTTAATTAGCAGCATGCAGAATGGACACCTCGGTGCCTGGTGTCCCAAGTTTCACCCTGCCTCCCTTCCATCAATCAGTGTTTTAGGGCGATGTGTCAATTAGTTGGCTAAGGATGGCCCCGAAACTGTAGTTTCTTAATGGGAAAAGTTATGGCATCCTCAGGTCCTGGATGACATCAGGCGAAGGTACTTCTTCGCTCCTGGCCGGTCACGTGTTAGTTCACCACAAATTTGCTTCAGTTTCCAGCTTTTAGTGCATTTAATTCTGTGTCAGCCTAGCCACCTGCATGGGCCCCTCTTATCTTGACCTTCATGAGGCAGGCAGATATGCTCTGAAGTTTGAGTCTTGTTAGCTGACGCTCTCCTCCCTTTCTCTGGGTGACCTCGATTTCCTACGCATGAGCCGCTATTTGTTGAGTTTCGATTCCGCTCCTTCTCTTGCCTTTGGCTGGGTTTCGAAACTTGGCCTGTCAGGTCTCTGGCCGCCTGGGTACATTTCTGCTTTTACAAAATGGAGTCACACTTGTATAATGTGCCTTATTGAGGTAGATATATGGTTGGCGCTTACTGCTCTATCTTCTACTAAGCCTTGCAAGCATCATCGATTTCTATGCATCTTGCGTTTCAAGCCTATTTACACAGGATTAACAGGTCGGTGCTTCCATCTTGTCACGTAGCACCGTTTCCTCATGTTTTACCATTGTCTCTTCTCTGTGTCTATTACATTTATCTCGTAGTTACTAGCACTGGCGTGCTTGTCTTCGATAGCCGCTTTTGTACATTCACAAGTCTGTTCAGGCCCTTAAATCATTTTAACTGGCCTTCCATTAAGGCTTTTGGGGTCTCTTCGTGGACCGTATGTAGGTACTCTTCGTTCCGTATCAGTGGCTGGTATGGCTGTCTGATAGGGTACCATGCTGCCCAGGGTTGTCTGGTTATGGGTGCTTCAACAGGTATGGATCTTCTGATGTAGACTGGGCAGACTCCCAGTGCAGCTCTTTGTAGGTTCATTTGCTCTTCATACGTCACATACCTTGGTGAGTATGCTCCTGGTACCTCGAAATGAGGGGAAAGGGTGCAGGCTATGTCTGGGACCTCTTCTACACTCCCCCCTCTGGTCAGTTCATCGACCAATTCTGCAACCTCCTTTGCATTCATTACTTTTGGTTCTTCATTGTCATGTTCATCGTCTTCAGCATTTGTACATGATGGTGTGAATGTGTGAGCCTTTGGAGTCCATATTTTTATCACTCCCTTCAAACTCCCTGCTGTCTTCACATGTTCGTCTTTGTTCCATGTCATTAGCTGACATTGTCCATTTGGGCTGCAGTAGATCAATTTTCCTTCGTACCTTCTTCTTTTCTAAGGGTATGTGAATTTTGTTCCCTCTGGCGCAAATTTGCTGGCTTTCACAAAGTCTCTTATTTCTTCATCAGTCAGGTCTCTGGGCTTCCACCCTGGCTCGACATCAACCATTATTTTCATCCCTATGGCTTTCTTCGAGAGTTTTCTGGCACTGTGTAATGATTATCTTGATAACACAGAATCCTAGCAATAACATTGCTAGTAGAGCTCCCAGAAACTTGAATATATCTATCATCCATTGTGGGACCCAAGAGAATAGGTCTCCAAACCAGCTGTCATCGTCCACTTCATCACTTTCATCGATCATCTGGTTTTTCAGGCTTGTCAACATGCTTATGGCCTCTGTTAGGGTTCCGTTTTCTTCATCGTGTGATGGTACAAATGTGCAACATGATTCTCCGATTTTTGCACAAACACCTCCATCCATTGCAGTGATCATGTCAAGCACATATCTGTTTTGGAGGGTCATCAGTCTGATTGCTCTCAGCTCTTCTTTGATCGCGTTGAATCCTTTTATAGTGGTATTGATTGTCTGCAATAACTCCCATCTGGTTATCTGCAACCATTTCGTATTCATTCCAACTTGGATGTGGGGCAAGAGTAGTGTTGTGAATACTGTTGAAGTGAGGCTGAACAGCCTGTGTTCGTACAGGATTGCATGGAATGCCTATTCTGACTTGGGAGAAAAGTAATTTTCCCTCTCCATCCTGGATACCAGTTCCACAGATCTCCTTCTTCTTAGATGAGCATCTGCTTTCGGGAAACTGTCCAACTTCAGATCATTCTTAGGGATCACTAACGCGGGAACGTGGACGTTCGCTAGTGTGCATATGCCTCCTCAGTTCTTCGGCAACCTTATGTATGCCTTGGATCCACACGCCCAGTAATGGTCCATAATAACTGCGGTTCCTTGTGTCATTCATGGAGCTTCAAAGATTCGTCCGCAGTTTTGATTCTCTCCCATCTTCCTTGTGCCATTGTTTCTGAAACATAGTTTCGGCCTCTCCAGTTCGACCCACGTTAGCAGTTTTACCAACCTTAGCCACAGAGGTTTGCATAACCTCTGCAAATTCTCCAAGGACCATCCATGCTCGGCAGATTACTACTCCATCCTCCCATCCATCTGGGTCGACCACTGTCCCCCAGATATACATTTGGTCTCTGTTCTTCCAGATTTGAGCCTCTTCTGCAGTCTTCCCTTGGACGTTCAGTCTCGGGTTAACTTCCCTTCTTATCCCTGATCCTTTGATGCCAGGGTTCTCGTACCTGATCACATGATTTCTGGTGTGCACTCGGTTTCTTGTTTTAATGTCCTGTACGTAGCCATCTTCATCCGGGTAATCCTTTTCATTGGCCCATATCAACGTGTGCGGTAGGGACATCAATTTCTACAGTCATGAAGATCTTGGATTTTCCCATGCTGTATGGTAGGAGAGCACAGACAAAGCAATCTCCTTCCGACTGCCTTCATCCTACTTCCTTCATGTGCTGGTACCATATGTTGTTTCCGAGATGGGCTGTGCTGTCCAGGTAATCATTAAGTTCATTGTTATCTTCGTGTGGGCTTCTCTTGATTCTCAGCGTTCTTCTGTAGTTGGCTATGACTATGTCTCTAAATGCGTCTGTGCTGCTTTTCCTCTCTGGGTGTCTCAGTGGAGCAGGCTGCCTCGACTGCATCGCTGTGGTAGGAGAAGGTTTTGTGTTTCTCTTCCTCTCCTCTTGTTGGTTTTCATTGTGGTTCTCTGGCCGCCATTGGCTCACCATCTCCTCAGCGTGAGGCTGAGTTATAGATCTGGTGCTTGTTTGCAGTACTTGAGCTGGCGTGTTTGTCGTAATAGGCTCTGCAGTTCTATGTTCCAGCTCCTCGCGTAGTTTCTTTGCTCTGACTATGAAAGGGAACAAATAGTCTATCAGCCTTTATGTTTTCTCTGTGAATTCCGTAGTCACTTCTGTTTTTTTTAGGGATTTTGCTATGCCCTCTCTCTCTAGTGTTTCACTTGGCACTCTTGGGTACTTCCACTGTTTTCTGGACCTGATTGTTCGGTAGGCAGTCTCCTCTTCTCTGCTGCCTTCGTTGGGGGCCCTGTAGCCATTGACACTGTCTGTGTGCATCCTGTGTGTGGGTGCGTGCAGTGGTCAGTGCAGTGTTTTAATTCATTCCGTGCTGGGCCTGTCTCCAGCTTTTCTCTTCATTTGTTACCTCAAATGTGTCTAAATCATTGCTTATTACATTTAAATTCAGTTTGTTATTTTTATCATCAGGTTTTCTTGGAACTGGAATGACTATATAGGGTCTGGGTGCTTTCGTAGGCCCCAGTTGTTTATTATTTGGTGGGTGCACTGAGATTGGGGAACTTTGCGCACACATATAAAGAAAGCAGTTCTGATTGTTAATGACAGAAAAACAATAATAATAACTACACATATACACATAATCGTTCAGAAAAACAATGTGCAGCATTTCCTTCCAGGGAAGTGGGGGCGCCCTTCTGTTGGGGGTAAAACCAAGTTACTGTTCTGGGCCCCCATTTCAAATGAGTTCATAGTCAATTATTTATTCCTTCTTTTGCTCTGGTCTCGTATTTCGAGAGTTCGTTACTATAAGAGGGACGAGTGCTTCTCCAAATGTCCCCCCTCACGTGAGTGACGACGGTAGTCTCTGGGTACTCAATACAGTTCCTGTGCGAGACTATAGAAAGGGGTTAGGCTAGCAACTTTGGTACATCACATTCATTATGCATAATGATAATAGGAGAGGTCCCAATGCACGCCTCGAAGTTGCCTTGGTCCTGAGGACATGCTGGAACTTGTTCAATGCGAAAGGATGAAAAGATGGAACTGCTAAAAATCACACAAAAATAAAATGTTGTAAAAATAAAAACAAAAATAAAAATAAGAGCGAACATATGAAAAAATAAGAAAAAATGAGAAAAATGAAGGAAAAGGAAAATAAGATGATGAAGTTCTTGTGTCCGCTCCTTTCACTCTGTCTCTCGGTGACAATTTGATGAGCAGTGTCTCTCCCCTCAAGCTGCTCCACAGCGGGAAAGTTCATTGGAGTTTCCTTAGGAATTCTCGCTGGAAGTTGGACAG
Organism: Ambystoma mexicanum; assembly: GCF_040938575.1. NCBI lineage: Eukaryota > Metazoa > Chordata > Amphibia > Caudata > Ambystomatidae > Ambystoma > Ambystoma mexicanum. The sequence continues at coordinate 582,379,851 of NC_090922.1, read as the reverse complement.
CTCCACTTGGAGCATTATACCATGGAGAAGTGTGCCCATGTGTGGGGCGTTAGCTGGATCTCTAAGGAAGGTGATGACGTCAACATCTGCAGGCCTTCTTACCATTTCTGGATAGTCTGTGACTAATCTAAACAGAACGTTCTGTGCCAGCCGGGTGTCCTCGGGTGATAGGGACATTTGCCCTGTTTGGCTGTGTCCTGATCACAAGCTTTTCTTTTGATTCGCACAGTCTTTGCACCTTCCCGTTGCATGGATTACCACCAAATGATTTAATTTAGTCCACAGCTGACTCAGTTGAGCTAGGTTTCTTGCATCTCTGATATAAGTGCGTGTATCAGTTGTTCTCCCGACGAGCCCTGGGCACTTCTTGATTATTTGGAAGAACAAATTAAACAAGAGTTCATCAATGTCTATTGGCGGTGGAAGCATTTGTGTCCTTCTCACCGTACTCGGGCAGTACAATGAAGGCTTCCGTAATGACAGTCAGTAGTTGCCATATTATTTTCTTGATGGCTGGATCTTGAATAAACTCTGTGATACTGGTAACTCTCCCTACAAGTGATGAATATGTCTCTAATACTAGCCGGAAACAGGAAAGCACATCCTCTGTGATGTTTCTACTGGGGGATACCATAAGTTCTGTGAACAAAGTCTCAAGACTGATTGCTTCAGGATACTGTGTTACACTCTCAGGCAATGGGCCTCATTACACGGATGGCGGTAGGGATTTACCGGTACTGGTAAAATACCGGTACCGGTAAATCCTTACCGCCTTACTACGAGGTCCCTTTGCGGGTTGGGGGATTTAACGGCTGCTTTTTGCAGGCGTTAAAATCCAACCCGCTAAGGGACCTCGGAGCTAATTACGGCACCACAAAATTGCGGTGCCGTAATTAGCGCCTTCCCCATTCCCATAGAGCCCTATGGGGCAGAAATGGGAATGGGGAAGGGCAATGGTGGAAGGGGGATTTACCGCCCCTCCAACCTTGGAATGGGGCGGTAAATCCCCTTTCCGCCAAGGCGGTGCCGGTATTTTACCGGCATGAGCCATGGCGCTAATAGCGCCATGGCTCACCGCCTACCGTGTAATGAGGCCCAATGTCTTACTTGCAGTCTATTAGAGTCTTGATTCTTTGTACTAATTGAGCATGTTGTGCTTTCAAACGTTCATTTTATCAATGTTGTTGTGGCTTTGGATGTGTTTCTCTTTACCCTGCAACTGGAATGTACAGAGTGTTCGTTATGTCCTTATTCCCCCTTTGCTTGGGTAACCTGTCCAGTTTTATGCCACAACTTGCATCCAGGTTCTTTGTCTTGGTTTACTGCTTATGCGTCCTTCTTCCTCGCCATGGATCTTGTCTGCACGTGCTGAGGATCTTCCCTGTTGTCTGTGGTTTCTTTGCAGTTGGATGCAGCAGGAGGGCTCTCTCCTATATAGGGTTTAATGTCATTCAGGAAGATCCATGCCCTTCTACCCTGGAGCTTGACGGCAGAGGGGGTGCAGTCCTCTACGATGAAAGGGCCATTAAATCTTGGCTCGTCCCACCTTTTCCTGGTAAAATTCTTCACAAGCACGCTGTCACCAGGGAAGATGAGGCGCGTATGTACACCTTGCATGGTGTCTGCTTCAGCACTTCCTGCGGTGTTTCGTGCTGTGCCGTCCCCTTTTCGCCGTCATTGCAGCTGGCCTGTAATGACAGAGGCGCTGGATGTCATACAGTTAAGATACTTTTGCATCTCTGTTCCCAGGACCTCTCTAGTCAGCTGGGCATCACAACTAGCTCTATCTCGGGGGGTAAGAGGGGTCCTCATCCTTCTGCCTGTAACTATCTCGTGCGGCGTAAAATGATGATCGGAGCCGGGTTGGTTCGGAAGTGCATACAATGCCAATGGTAGACAGTGCAGCCATCCCTCCTTTAATGTGAGCTTCAACTTGGCTATCCTCTACTTAAGCAAGCCGTTGATCCGTTCACATATCCCGTTCCCTTCAGGGTGATATTTCTGCTGACGAGAACTTGTGCTTTATACCAAGCAACAAGCAAATCTGTTTGAAAACTGAATTTACAAAGTGAGCCCCGTTATCTGATCTCATTACTTCGCACACCCCCACCCAGGGAACACTTCCCTCACTAGGAACTTGGCAGCACAGGTAGCGTCTGGGTGTGTACCATCAAACCCTCTTTGGTACGTGCCACCTCCACGTCCATGATTGTTTCAGTTTTGGATGCCATGCGCTGGCTTCCGTGTCCGCTTCATGATTTCCACGTGACAAAAAAACCATCCCCTTGGTATGAGCGGCGCATTTCATGACCGCTATGCCCACTGGGAGCTCTAGTGCTTTTATCAGCCTGTCCAATAAGGCTGCATGTTGCACTGGCATGCCGTCTGCTCGGATGTAGCCCCTCCTTTTCCAGCGCGCTAGACCTGCATGTACTGTGGACGTCACATAGGCTGAGTCGCTGTACACAGTTACTTCCTGGTCTGCATGATTCTCAATGGCGAGTATCAGTGCCAGCAGTTCTGCAGCTTGCGCAGAATAGTGAGAGGGTATTCGCGCACTTATGAGTACTCTAAACTCTCAATTCGCTAGGTGTTTTACCACGGCCACGCCTGTATACTTTTGTCCGTCTTCTTAGTCGATTCTCGAAGAACCGTCAATAAAGACGATCTCTCCACTTTCCAGGGCGTTTTCCTTTACTCTGGGGATCTCATCATAGAATTCCTCATAGTTCGCACAGTCATATATAGGTTCTCCCTCTGTGACTGGCTCAGCTATGAATGTAGCTGGGTTCACAGTTTTACATCAAACTATTTTGATCGATGGGTTAGAGATAATCACCTCATAGGCGGATGCTCTCTGAGACATCAGCGTGCCCATTGGCTTCTCTAGTATGGCGAAAAGCGAGTGTTCTACATACAATGTCATGGAGCACCCCATCACGATGGATGACACCTTTTCGATAGCAAATGCGGCAGCAGCTAGATTTCATAACCGGGTCCAGACTCCTCCTGTAATATGCTAGGGGTTTGTACCCCAGCGAGATTCGCTGCAAGAGCACTGCTGTCATAAAATTACCATCGGAGTGTGAGAACAGGTAGAATTCCTCTGCATAATTAGGAATCCCGAGAACTGGGGCCATACAAATTGCCCCTTTGAGTTCTGCAAACCCTTTCTCCATTGCCTCATTCCATTCAATTTCTCCTTTTGTTGCCTGGGCTTTCTTCAAAGCCTGAAGCAAGGGCTTGGTATACTAGATGTAGTCGAAGACCCATGCTCTGACATAATTGCACAGGCCTAAGAAGCTCTGCATTTGTTTTATCGTGCACGGCTTGGCCTTGTTCATGATGGCTTCAGCCTTTTCTGGATGTTACCTTTTTCCCCTCATGAGAGATTAGTTGCCCTATGTACAACACCTCCTGTTGACAGTACTGCAACTTTTCCTTATCAACTTTGTATCCCTTTTCAGCCAGTATAGTCAATAGCTGGACTGAGTCGCGCCTGGATTGCTCTTCAGTGGTGATGCAGATCAGAATGTCATCTACATACTGCAAAACAACACTGTCCACCGCAATATTGCTTAGGTCCATTTGCAGGACTCTGTTGAAAATAGACAGGGACTTGCAATACCCCTGTGGCAACCTCATACTTTTCAGGTGCATTTGTCTGAAGGTGAATGACGTCACGTCTTAAGAGTCATGGTGCAACGGGATTGAGAAAAAAGCATTTTTCAAATCGATCACCATGAAATATTTTGCCTCAGTGAGTATATTACACAGTATTGTGGATGGGTTAGGGGCTAGAGGGAACTCGGCTTCAACTATATCGTTTAATGCTCGTAAATCTTGGATTAGACGCCAAGACCCTCCCTTTGATTTTTTGACAGGGTAAATCACTGTGTTGCAAGATGATTCTGACGTCACTAAGATGCCCTGCTCAATCATGGCAGAAATTGTCTTCGCGATCCCTTCATCTGCTTCTCTGGAAATGGGATATTGTCTAGCTTGTGGTAAAATTGCTCCTGGTTTCAGTTTAATTTTCACTTCACCTTCCCCCTTCAGGAGACCTACGTCATAGTGCCCTGTAGTCCATACTGCGGTAGACACTTGGGCCATGTGGTCATCAAAGTATTCTGGACGTACCAGAGCCAGCATCATTCTCTGTGGCACCTCCCGTCTGATCATTTTGACCCAAAATGTGAGACTTACTTCCACTCTTGTCTCCTCTAGGTCAGGTTGCTCTTTGAACAGATCGTCATCGGTGACGTCAGTCACTTGATACCCTTCTTCGATGGCGATAATCTCACACCATTGTCTGCCTTCGTCATCATATCCTTCGACCAATATCACTTTCCTTCGCACTGCGGCAGATTGTATCATTAAGGGAAATACTTGTCCCTCCTCTTCGTGCATGGGTATTCTTGGTCTGAACAGAAACTCATCAGGGGTTCTCATAGTTTTGTCTGCGAGGCCTGGCAGTCCCGCCATAAGCACCCGTACACCATATGCAAAGACTTCTGGCTCTAACGGTACAGCTCTCATGGCTATACGTCCTGAGTATGCTCTGATCATTTCGCACACATTTGAATAATGCATTCCTGGAGTGGAGCACACTATACCGTTCTTGGTAAACGAGATGGTCATGTTTAATTTAGTCATCAGGTCTCTGCCCAGAATATTTACTGGGGTCTGACGCGAATATAATAGGGGTACATTCATTTCGCGCTCTCCCACTGAGACTGGGAGTGCGTCTGTAAATGGAACTCTACTATGAGCTCCAGTGAAACTCTGAGTATCTATAGCCTCGCCGGACAAGGAGAATTTGCCCTCTCATATGCACGAGCGCCTAGCACCTGTGTCCACTAAGAAGGAATATTCTTTACCCCCTATGGTGACATTCACCCTTGGTTCCCTGTTAGGGTCTGGTGTCCCTAAAAGGATAGAGCACATCAGAATCCCCCGTGTCCTATTTCATATATAAGTTCGGCCCACTGTCTACTTGCGGAGCTAGTGCCCTGTGACATTTGCGGTGGTGCCTGCTAGGGTTGTCCCTGCGGCAAGTTCCCCATGTTCGGTGGTTGAACCACTTGCTGTTCACCTTGCTGCACACCTGACGCCTGCGGCTGCACTGTGTAATTTTGTGCACTGCCCTGTTGTGGGACGGCAGGCTGATTCACCATGCCTGCCCCCATCCCTTGGCTGTTTTGCCACATGCCTTGACTTCTGCACATGTGTGCCACGTGTCCTGTCATTCCACACAGCCAACACGCTGCCGGTGGTCGGGCAATCTGTCCTTCTGGCATAGCTAGACCACCCATCTGCGCGTTCTGAAAGCCATTTTGATTATTCTGTAAGCCTCCCTGGTTACCGCGAAACCCTCCTTGATTACTCTACTATCCTCTTCCTCCAAAACCCTTCCTCTTGGGTAAAATCCTGTGTTACCCTGATTATTCTGCGATGGTTGGTCGCTTGTTGTGCGCTTGGTTCGGCTGGGCTGGTGAGCGTGGCTCCCTCGAGAGCATACTTCGAGAGCTTCTTTTGCACCAGCTTCACCTCCTCGCCCTCACGAGTTGCCTCCTTTTCCGATTCTTTTCTTGCAACAATCTACAGTAGTGTGCGATTGTCAACTGTATTTCGGCCCATGGTTTTGCTTCTACTCCTACCAATTTTTTGAGCTGCTTCTGCACTGGTTCAGGCAACCCTTGGCATAATATGTTGTAGAATACAGGGATAGATTTCGTCCAAGACTCATGTGTTTCGAGCACCCACGCGTCTTGAAAATTCTGGATATAAATCAACGGATTCTCTGACTCTTTCATTTTCCGAGTCATTGTAGCCCCCATATCAGAAGTGTCTGGATATAGCGTTTGCAGCGCTTTCCACACTGCTGCCCTACAGTTATTAAACGGCGCTCCGTCATGGGAGGTGTTAGTTAGGGTTACCCTAGGATAGCCTGCCCGTTTCCATACATCATCTGCTCTGTCACCAAGCATGGCAATTAGTAGGCCCTTAATGTCCCCTATAGCTAAGGTGACACCCCCCATCATTTTCTCTAACTCGGGTATCCACTTTCCGGCTCCCGATGTCAGCATTGGAAGCTTATTTTTAAGGTTCTCTCGGTCCATGTGTGGCCATGGAATATATTGTGGTCTTGCTCCCATCTTTTCTAGCAACGGGAATTGGAATGCACAGTCCTCCTTCTCTTTCCCCATAGCTCTCCGGTCTGTTGCCGGGGTAGCATTCCCGCCTTGCCGTCTACCTGGCAATGCCCTTAATCTGTCTGCATAGGCAGGTGCTGACGCCCCCCTCTGACCGTGGGGTGTTCCTTCATGACGACCGGACTGCGCAGCAGACTTCGGTGCCTTACTTGTGGACTCGCTAGCGTCTGACCATCGTACCCCTCGGTCCCCTCGGAGCCGTTTTTCACACCGTCTCCCTTCTTCATGTGCCCCATCCTCCGTTTCCCCACCGGAGTCAGATTCTGAATGCTCCCAGTTTACACAACTCCTTGCATCTTCTTCGTTCTGCCCAATCTCCATCCTGTCTAGGGACAGTCCCCTGCTCCCACTACTTCGAGTGACATCCTCGGTGTCATATAGCTGAGTGCTCTCTAAGCGCTCATCTTCCCTTCCCCCATCGGATATGTGTTCTAGCCCCATCTAATCGTATATTTTATCGATCATTGCCCAATGCTTCTGGTGTCGAAAGTCATCTTCAACAATTGTCCCGCATGTACCTGGTACCGCATCGCTTGCAGGAAAGAATTCTTCTATGTCTTCCCATTCTACTGTAGGATTGGGTTTAATCACTTCCCGCTCTGAATATTCAAGATCCCGTGCCCTCTGTCTGTGCTTACGTTCTATTTCCTCGTCTATTTACTTTCGCTTCTTTGCTTCTTCTCTAGCCGTATCTACTTCCCTCATCCGTTCATTTCTACATTCCATTGCCCTTCTACTTTCCTCATCTTCCCGCTTTTTTACTTTCCTTTCGTGCACTGTCCTTTCTTCCTCTAACCTTAACATGTGCTGCCTGTACTTTTTTATTTGCTTGGTACTGTGTGCGACTGAGCGGTATTCCTTGCTCTTCGCGATATAGTTGTGCTCGCCTTAGCCTATCTTTCTTTCTTGTCCTTTCATCCCTTTCTCCCATCCCTTTCTCTCTCCCTCTCTCCTTTGCGTCTCATCAGACCTCTCCCTTGGCCTCAAATCATCACTTTCTTTTCCATCCAACTTCAGTAATATTTGACCTCCCATCCATTCGTCTTTCGCAAATAATATCTCATCACATCTACCTTCATTTCCTTTACAATTATTTCCCTCTTTCTCTTTATCTGGAGGTGCACAACTCTGTGCCCAATCTTTCCCTTCATCTTCGCATCTCTCTCTGTCCCTTGCGTCTGCGGAGACGATATATGGTTTTCCTGTTCTTTTCCCTTATTATCGTCACTACTGTATGTAGGCGACTCATATGCGGGGTTGCTATATCCCGTGGCTGCCTTAAGTTCTCTTAGTGGGTAAAGACCCTCTGACTTGCTTCCTTCAATGACTGGCTCAGGCGGGGCAGGTGGCACGGTAGGCTTCTCACCCGCCTCCGTACATACATTTAGTATCCAGTCTGTGGGTGGTTCTTCCACCTTCGTTTCTTCAAACATTTTTCACAATTCTAGAACAGCAAGGCATTTTTCTAGCTTCTTGCCTGTATATGTGGCATGTAGGAAGGTAGTCATATGCTGTAAAACCCCCGTTCTGGGGCCACGGCATAAACATCTTATTGGGGGTACCCTTGACCCACTCCGTGCTGTATTTTGTTAGTTTTGGTGCATGCTTGGGTAGCTGCATGCACAATGTGCAAGCAGGGTAACTTACTCCATTTTTAATTTCGTCACTGACAGTTTTTATGCAATTCTTTAACCTTTCAATGGTATGAGCGAGCACCACCATATACGCAAGCTCCAATCCAATCTTTTCCCGCCAAAATTAATACCAACAATTTACTCAAGACCCATCAATTCAATGGCGATTCCCTCTTAGTTGCAGAATCGCGTAAAGCCAAAATGCATTTCAACCAATCATTAATACAATTATTTTACATTTGACATACAACAAGACACATGTGACAGACACTCGACAGACTAGACGAGCACCAGCTGGACACCCATATACCTGCCTTCTAATCAATACCCCGACATGGGGTATAAACGAACCCCTTTGATGCCGTCTTTAATCGTCACCGTAGCCTAAATTGTCCCCCCACTGTGGGCTATGAGTTCACGTTTCTTCTAACCACTCTTTAAAGCGCAGGAATAAGGCAAATCCTTACGTTTTTATCTCAGGTGCCCCCCTGGTAATCCTTACGTTTTATTTCGGGTGTCCCCCCAGTAATCCTTACGTTTTATCTCTGGTATCCCCCGGTATCCACTCTTTATTTCTTATACTTGAGTCATTACCCCCTATATATATATACAGTCTTCTCTACTTCTAACTACTATATTTTTTCTACGCCACCCTCCGTTACCTTTCCCTTACTTACTCTAATGCCTACAAGACATTTGCCAAAGTAACGAGTTTGTTGTTTCACTCACCGATCGCATCTTTTCCTCTCTGGAACTTCGTGATCACCGCCCCTTCCTCTTCCTGCTTTTAAGGTTTTCGTCCGATCCGCTGCCCGTGGGAATGAGAAGGGTTATGCTTGGGAAGGCGGGTTCCTTCAGACCCACTGCAGATTTTTGACATTTTACTCTATCATTGTCCACGGGGAGCTTCTCAGTCTACTCAGCCGGTATGGCGAAAGGACTTGAGATCTTACCAAAGGCCTAGAGTTACTTTGTTTCGTCGGTCTAAAGGTGTCTTAGTATTAATGATCAATAATTAATGGCTGAAAGCATCCTCTGCTACCAAGTGTTCTGGGGAAGAGGAAATCGCTGACGGGCCCATAGGTCACTCTCCAGAACTTGTAAGACAAGATAGCTGCACCATGTGAGGACAGGGGTGCAGGATTCACTTACTCCAACTTGTCTCTATAAAGAGGTCTGGTCACCTGCTTCAGACACCGTAAACTTGCCTTCTTCTCCATGTAATTTGTGTATTTGATTTTCGGTTTGCCCACCACCTGCCTTCTGCTTCTTATCTTGACCTTTCTGAGCAGGATATTCTTTTCTTTGCTTCTGTTCTGGGGAAGAGGAAATCGCTGACAGACCCATAGGTCAGCACTCACCCTCCAGAACTTGTAAGACAGGGGGTGCAGGATTCACTTACTCCAACACGACTCAATAATGAGGACTCAGTAATTTGGCAAAGGGAAGTCTGTTTAATGACAAGTACATCAAACAGAGAAACAAATGGAAATCAGCAGCATTGCGATCACCTGTCTCGCTCGGACTTCCTCGAACCCCAGTCGAACAGCAATTCTTATAGGCAAAAATCATCATCACTGACGTCTAATTCTATCAAAAATAATCATGCAATATAATTGGTTAGGAAAGGTAACTTAAATATAGGTGTTATATCTGTATGTGATAATAGAGCATGCAGATTGGATACCTCTTATCGGGTGGCCGTCTACGCCCATCCCTCTACATCACACGTGATAGACGTCACTACAACTACGACGTTATATTGGTTACAATAACTATAGGACTCCAGATAACTTAGTCCATTGTGATTGGGCAGGTTACACCCCTAGACATAAATTTCCACTTTTAATTAGCAGCATGTAGAATGGACACCCCTGTGCCTGGTGTCCCAAGTTTCACCCTGCCTCCCTTCCATCAATCAGTGTTTTAGGGCGATGTGTCAATTAGTTGGCTAAGGATGGCCCCAACACTGTAGTTTCTTATCTGGAAAAGTTATGGCATCCTCAGGTCCTGGATGACATCAGGCAATGGTACTTCTTCGCGCCTGGCCGTTCACGTGTTAGTTCACCATGAATCTGCTTCAGTTTCCAGCTTTTAGTGCATTTAATTCTGTGTCAGCCTAGCCACCTGCATGGGCCCCCCTTATCTTGACCTTCATGAGGCAGGCTGGTATGCTCTGAAGTCTTGTTAGCTGAAGTCTTGTTAGCTGACGCTCTCCTCCCTTTCTCTGGGTGACCTCGATTTCCTATGCATGAGCCGCTCTCTGTTGAGTTTCGATTCCGCTCCTTCTCTTGCCTTTGGCTGGGTTTCGAAACTTGGCCTGTCAGGCCTCTGGCCACCTGGGTACATTTCTGCTTTTACAAAATGGAGTCGCACTTGTATAATGTGCCTTATTGAGCTGGATATATGGTTGGCGCTTGCCGCTCTATCTTCTACTAAGCCTTGCAATCAGCATCGATTTCTTAGCATCTTGCGTTTCAAGCCTATTTACACATGTTTAACAGGTCGGTTGCTTTCATCTTGTCAAGTAGCACCATTTCCTCACATTTTACCATTGTCTCTACTCTGTGTCTATTACATTTATCTCGCAGTTACTCGCACTGGCGTGCTTGTCTTCGATAGCCGCTTTTGTTCATTCACGAGTCTGTTCAGGCCCTTAAGTCATTTCCACTGGCCTTCCATTAAGGTTTTTGGGGTCTCTTGGTGAACCGAATGTAGGCAGTCTTCGTTCCGTATCAGTGACTGGTATGGCTGTCTGATAGGGTACCGTGCTGCCCAGGGTTTTCTGGTTATGGGTGCTTCAACAGGTATGGATCTTCTGATGTAGACTGGGCAGAGTCCCAGTGCAGCTCTAGGTTCATTTGCTCTTCATAAGTCACATACCTTGGCGAGTATGCTCCTGGTACCTCGAAATGAGGGGAAGGGGTGCAGGCTATGTCTGGGACCTCCTCTACACTTCATTAATTGTAGCTACTGTTCGTCTATTTTAGCAGATACAACTTTGGCTTTTTGGCACGATTTGTCTCTGTCTGAGTTTTGCTTCTGCCTTTTATTCTTGATTTGCTAGCTATCTTAGCTTTCTTGCGGTTCCAAGCATATGTACATGCATAAACTGGTCGAATATCTTTGTCATGCTCATGGCATAAGCTTTTTACATTTGACATCGTCCTTTTTCTTTAGGTTCTCAATGTTCCTTATTCATGGCATTTCGTCTCTTTTTATCATTCTCAGGTTGTCATATCTTCTATATGTGAGTCAGTCCGGGTTCTTGTGGCATCACCATTCGTCTTCCATTAAGACCTTTTTTGGCTTCTTGAGGGACTGTACACATCTGTTGATATGGTTTTCTCAATGGATACCTTACTGTCCATGTTTTCTTTAGTGTTAGTACTTCAATAGCTGCTGTTCTTCTAACAGGTACTGCCCCACTGCGGCTCTCTGCTAGTTTATTTGCTCATCATACGTCACATACTTTGGCGTGAACGTTCCTGGTACTTCAAAATGGACGGTTGGAGTGCGGTTGGAGTGCGGGCTGTGCTTGGGACCTCCTCTACACTCCCCCCTCTGGAAAATTCATCGACCACTTTCATTTCTTCCTTTGTATCCATCTTCTTTGGATCCTCTGAATTCACTTTCACTCCATCTTCTGGGTCTATTATTTCTTCATCTTCTGGGTCTATACATGACGGTCTGAAGAAATGTCTCTTTGGGGTCCATATTTCTATGACTCCTTTTAGACTTCCTGCTGTTCTTACGTGTTCATGTTTGTTCCACATCATTAGTTGACACTGTCCATTTGGGCTGCAGTAGATCCACCTACCCACATAGGGGGTCATTTATAGAAATCAGCGCATGAGTGGCCAGCTACGTGCGCCACAACCCATTTCAGCGCACAGCGTATTCATGGATACTTAGATCCATAACCAGCCGTGGCGCAGAGTGGCGCAGCGACCCTGCAGCAGCGAGCCAGTTACCCCCCAAACCCCGCCCCATGTGCCAAAAACATTGCGCAAATCCCCTACATGGCGCAAAGGCCAGTGGACCAGCATACAGTCCCCCAACCACAAAAACACTTGTAAAACTCTCCGTGCACCCCTCAGAATACGCGTACCCTGCTTGCGTCAGCGAAACCATGTGTAAACCTCCCTGCGCACCCGTCGGAAAACGCGTACCCCACTTGCGCTAGCAAAAACGCATGTAAAACTCCCCGCGCACCCCTCGGAATACACGTGCCCCGCTCGCGCCAGCGAAAACGCGTGTAAAACTCCCCGTGCACCCCTCAGAATACATATACCCCGCTCGCTCTAGCAAAAACATGCGTAAAACTCCCTGCGCACCCCTCGGAATATGCGTACCCCGCTCGCGCCCGTGAAAACGCATGTAAAACTCCCTGTGCACCCCTTGGAATATGCGTACCCCACTGTGTCAGGTAAAATGCATGGAATAAGTCCCCACTGTGGTGTGGGCTGACTGTGGGGCATGGGGAGGGTGGATGGGTTGCCTGCGGGGCATGGTGAGCGTGGATGGGCTGCCTGTGGGACATAGGGAGGTTGGATGGGCTGCCTGCGCGTATTCTGTGGGGTGCGCGGGGAGTTTCACACGCGATTTCGCTAGCGCGAGCGGGGTATGCGTATTCCGAGGGGTGCACGGGGAGTTTCGCATGCGTTTTCCCTGGCACGAGCGGGGTATGCATATTCCGAGGGGTGCACGGGGCGTTTTACACGCGATTTGGCAGTGTGTGCCTTCCCGGGTGTGCCCCCCCTCCCCCATGCCCTGCAGGCAGCCCACACCACAGGGGACCACCTCACACCCCTGGCCATGCCCCGCAGGCAGCCCATCACCCCATACCCCATGCCATGCCCCACAGGCAGGCCACATGGCACCATGCACTTGGGAGCCCCAACACATGTCCTCCAACCCACCCCCAGTGACTGGCACCTGCCAGCAGGCCCTGACAAATGTATTAAAAAACGCAATGAAATAACATAACGAAATTTCAAATTTGCAAAGTAAGAAATAATGAAAGCAAAAAATAATAAAATAAAAACCAATGTAAATCAAAAATCCACAACAGGAAAATAGAAAAGTGGTCCATTGCCAATGTCCATATAAAGTAAATAAAAATAAAAAATAACCATTGATCCATGGGTTGTCCAAAGAAAGAAAGTATGTCCGGAACTATATACAATGGAAGTCCAAAGGGTCCATGATCCACGAAGAAAAGGAAACCTACAAACAAGTCCTATGAATTAAAAACGATATACAGAAAGTGGAGCAATGTTCATGAACTCCAAATAAAAATATAAAACAAAGGAAACCTAACCCTAAAGAACTATGTACAAAGGCGGCGGGCAAGTCGTACGGCTCACTTCTTGATGTTCCAGGCCAGGGCATCACCGAACTCCACGTCGATGTTCCGGCGGCGGGCCTCTTCTCTGACCTCGAGGTCTCACAGGGATGCATCCATGGCCTCCTCCAACTCCCTGCGAGTTACATTGAGGCACTCACCCTGCCTCAATGCCCTGCACATGGAGTTCTCCACCCTGACCATAGTGAGCCGTGCCCTCTCCAACTGCCGCCTCTCCACATCTATTTGCCGGCACAACCGCTGCCACACGGAAGACACTCCCAGTCCAGGATCCTCCTGCCCCTCGGGCGATGCCTGCCACCGGGGTGTTGATGGCCCGAGCCATGATGCCTCCCACGCTGAGCCTGCTGCTGCCTCCGACGCAACTGCTTCTGCCACCACGATGGCCTGCGGGCTGATGGAATCCACCGGCGCCGTTGTGCACTTGCCCTGCCCGATGATGCCGGCACATCCTCCATCTGCTGGGGTCCAGTTGGTGGGGTGGCCACCCCTGCTGGACCTCCGACTCCCAACTGTGGCAGGGATGGGATCTCCACCAGGCTGGCTGCGGTGGTTGGGGCAGATCCACAGGTGGCCCTGGTGGCATCTGGGCTGGAAGACGGCATGGAGAACGACCGGCGTGTAGTGGGCACAGAGGAGAGGGCCGCAAGACTGGCCGACACATGGAGGTCCCTCCCAACTGGGCCATGTTGGCACACAGCTCTTCGTGATGACATGCGTGGTCCCCCCAGGGAGCATGCACATCATCACGAATGTAACGTGTGCGCAACGCGACACCAATCAGGATGGACTCAATCTGGTCACGGGCCCTGCGTCCGCAGGTAGAGGAGTGCCAGATGACGTGGACCTCCCCCCTACTGCAGACGGGCCTGGGACGGGGCATCCCTGCTGGTGCATGCTGATGCAGTCACAGTGACCTGTGTTGCCTCCTGCCCCTGGACTGCACCTCTTGCACCAGTGGTACCACCCCCACCAGGCCCCATGTGCGGCTCTGTAGCGGCCTCCTCCTCCTCCGTACACACCACCAACCTGGATGGCTATGCACCATCTTCCACCATTGCAAGCCTCTGTGGGGGCTCATCCGCCCCTTCCGCTACAGCCGTAGTGGCAGACGCGGCACCAGTCCCCTCGCTCCCGGATGACGGAATGTCCCGGGAGGGTGACTGGGCCCTGAGTCGCCGGGCGGTGGAGGCATCCCTGCCGCTTTCCTCCACAGAGCCGTCTCCGCCCTCTTCTTCACTTGCCGCTGTGTAAAGGGAGACATTGAACACAAGCATCAGGGTACTGAACAATAGTCCCCTAGACACATAGCAATAGCACATGAGTGGCACTGTCAAACGTCACTTCCATCATGCCCCTCCACAACACATGGGTCAGTGCAGGCAACACACATGCAGGAACAGGCATGGCACATGCAACAAACATTTGCATCCATGTCCAAGACACCGTAGAAACATCCAATGGTGGGCTGAAACTCACATGCATCATGGGACATGCTGATCACATGCACACACATCACCGGAGCGTCATGCATCTGGCCCTGTATACCCTAAGACACAGTGGATACAAAGATGACTAGGCCGTATCAGTGGATGGACACATCACGGACATGTGTCATGCATCCATGGCGTTTACCAGTCACTCACACACTACTCAGACTCACGGACATGTACAACATGCATGTCCATGACAGAAGCACCCATCTCTCATACCGCAGGCATGTCCAAGTACAGACACAAGCATGCATACACGCGTACATTCGACATGCTGCTCCGCATGATGCACTGTGACACATACACCGTCCATGTGAGTCACGCCTGACTGCACTCACATGCAGCACCATCATGTCCCTGCACACACACATCCATACATGACCCCTGTCACACATACAGCCAAGTAGCTAACTACCACCACAGTGCAACATGCACTGTTTTAAACAGGAATGCATGTACACTTACCGCTCGACTCCAGATGGGACTGCATCCTGAGGATCTGGTGGTGAAGCACTGGGCGAATGCACTCCAGGACCCTCATATGCTGCGTGGTAAGCTGGCCCCAGCACCCCACTGCATCCGCTGCGTCTAAGTGGCGCCCGGCCTTCTTGAGGGTCCTGGACTTGTAGTCCTCCCAGCGCTTCTGGACCTGTTTGATATCGCGGGGTGCCCCCCACTCCGCGTTGATGGCACCCACTATGTCCGTCCAGATCCTCCTCCATCCTTCCTTGTCGGCGCACAATGGTGTGAACAGGGCATCATAATGCCCCAGGACTTGCTCCACCAGGATGCCAACTTCATTGGCAGTGAAGCAGGGAGCCTTCTGCCTCTCTGCTGGGGGGTTGCCACTGGTGCCAGATGGTGTTGGTTCGCACATGGCAACCCCCGAGGCAGGTGTGGGTGGGCAACTGGGTCCTGGGGCTGTGCTGTGGAGTGATGGAACACCAGTCGGTAGTCTTCTGTTCCAGCAGGAGTGGTCACAGCAACTGGACCCCTGCAGATGGCAGATGTGCAGGCACCAAATGGTAGGGCACGGTGGCAGCATGCAGTCAGGCAGCAGCAGATGGCTTGTGGGATGCTGCTCGGGGCTCTGGGGGCAGTAATTTGGCCTTTTGGGCACGAGCGTGGTCTTCTGTGTGTTGTCGCATGTCCAGCTTGACACGGAGTGATTTGGCACGTGACAAACAGCACGTTTGCGTGAATTCCGAGGAAAGGCCCTTAGCGCATAAGCACGTATGTGATGTAACACGCGCGGGCGTTTCCCTCAGCATGGGTGCATCCGCACATGCAAAATAATCACATCCGCGTGTGAATGCGTGTAATTCGAGGAAAGGGCCTTAGCATGTAAGTGATGTTACGCGTGCGCGTGTTGCCTTCAGCACGGGTTAAAGGTGAGCGCGGGCCAGTAGACCACTGTACGTGCTGTTCATGGAGACCGACGCATGTGTTTACTCTGCTGGAATCACACGCGATTTCTTCACATCTTCTGAAGTCCGTACCTCTTCTTTTGGCGGGGTGTTGCCTACGCGCACAAGCGTTTGTGTTTTTGATTTTTCTTTTCCACGCAAGGCAGGCGGTGAGTTGCGTATGCTATTTTTCCCACTGTGGTTCCCCCTGTGCATCGCGTACCGTTTTCGAGGTCATAGTAGCCCACGTGTTCCATGCGTATGTGTTTTTTGTGTCCCTGGGTGCCACACCGTACTGCTGGAGGTAAAATCCATGCACGTGGGCTACCGGGGTCGCGTACACATTTTTTAAAAAAATGTTCAATTTCTTGTTCTTATATTTTGTCAATTTTTGAATAATTGTTTTTTTTTTATTTTGTTTTTGGGGGTGCCTGAGCGTTCCATGACCCGTCATTTTTCCCCAGGAGTCACAGACAGCCTTGCAGGAGCACTGGGGTAACTATTCCATCAAGTACCCTTCCCCTTTCTAGCCAATTGCCCAGGACAATTGTTGAGTGAACCTCCCATAGCCTATTTTCCATCAGTGCCATGGTTGGGAGGCCACCAAAGGCTAAGGGCGGCAAAGCTGGGCATCCTCCCAGGACTGGGCGTAGTCGGGCATGTGGGAGCGGAGACTAAGGAGGACGGGGAGTCCAGGGTGGCTACAGGGGGGAAGAGGCAGGGGTTCCCCTCTGGGACAGGATGCCCAGCCACATGCTGGTGCAGACATGCCACCACCCCCTGTGGCTCCTGGTGATGCAGCTGTTGCATCACAACCTGGCGCCCATATCACCCAACAGCAATTTACATCTGCTGTCATGGGCCCACCGGTAGTGGTAACTGCAGGTCCAGCTGTGGGGACCACCACCCAGGCTCGGGGTCGGGCAACGCTTGTTGCGTTGCGTGATGAGGACTCCCGGGACGATTTCCATCTTGTCCGGAGGTTGGGGTCATGTGTGTCCACTGTAGCTGTGACTGTGGCACACATATCTGGGTCAGTTATGTCATCTGCTGCCCCAAGAAGCCGGGTGGTGGTAACTGCATGTGCAGATGCAGCCAACACCACCCTGGCAGTGATTCAGACCCAAGCCAGACCTTCTGTCCTCATACCAACACCTTGGTCCAGTCCACCAGGGCCACTGCCCCCACTGATCAGGGCCACATTGCCCACTCAGGGTCAGTACCACCGGTCAAAAGGAGGAAGTGTGCTCCTGCACAAGAGGCTGGGACCCCAGAAACGGCTCCGGCCTCTGGCACGTCAAGGAAGAAGCCTTTCTGCAAGCAGGAACTGGACTTCCTTGTGGACTACGTGTCGGAACACCAATGTGATATGCTTGTGGGCCCACAGTGCCATACAATGCATCACCAGCGTTGGGTCCACTGGCAGTATGTTGCAGATGGTGTGACAGCCATGGGATTCCAGGTGCGCACGGCTCAGGACTGCTACAAGAGTTGGAATGACCTCCGACGCAGTGCAAAACAAGAACATGCCTCCAATTATTCCATGTCCCTGGTGACTGGTGGTGGGCCACCACCAGAGGAGGATGAACTCACTCACCATGAGGCGATCGCTTCAGAGTTCATCCCGGAAGAACAAATCCATGGAGTGGGAGAGAGGATGGATTATGATGCATCATCTGGAGTATTGATGCGTGTGACTCAATGACATGTGTGGTTGGCATGTGTGTCCCTCCCATCTACAACTTGGCTCCTTCCTTTCTTCAATCTCCCTCTATACTTGTGGTGTGCACCAGGGGTCTGACCTCTCGGCCTGACTATACAAACAGCACCTGGCAGCTCTCGCCTACTGCATTTTCATTTTGCTACCACTTCCAGTGCCATGCTTATGACAACTAATTCATTTCCAGGCTGCCCTTGGGCAACTCTTCTCCCTCCCTTATTTCTGATAGCCTCATTGCCATTTGCAATTGGTGTACTGCAAACGATCTCTGTCTAAATGCCAGCAAGACTGACATCCTCCTCATCTGTACACCTTCACCATCCTTTCCCCTCACTCTCTGGCCAGCCCATATGGCCCTCCTCTTACCTCCACCTGCAAGGCCAACAACCTCGGGGTCAGCTTTGACTCAACACATTCTTTTTCCACACACATTTCTGACGTATCTTGAGATAGATTAACTTCTTCACATCCTCAGGGGTACTGTGCCTTTCCTATCGTTCACCTACATGTTCACAGTCTCTCATTCTCTGTTTTACTCAAGGTTGGAGTACTGTGACAGGCTCTTTCAATATTCGACCTGCCTCCACAATCCGCCCTCTACCACTAATTCAGTACAGGACTGCAAGACTTGTCCTTGGCCTCATGCTTTGGATCCTACCTTTCCAGCTCTGTAATCCCTTCATTGGCTACCAGTTGATGCAAGGATGATACTTCAGACCCTCTGCATTGTGAACAATGATTCTTTTGGGTCTGGGTGCGAAATAGCTGCAACAATCCGTCTGTGAATTTCTCCCCTCTTGAGTCCTTTGCTCCACCACCTCATACTCCCTCCAGGTCAGTTGTTAATTGAATAGATTATCTGGGGGCAGATCTGTGTGTACGGCTGGGTACTCCCTTTGGAACAGCCAACCGGGCATGTTGGAACTTGAGGAGAAACATCTCTGCTTCTGGTAGCAACTCAAGACCTTCCTATTTGCTCCTGCATTAGCACCTCTTCTCCCCAACTGAACAGTTTCCTCTGTCGACACTGTGCCCCTGCACACACTCTGTACTTCGGGCCCAGGCACCTGCTCACCCTGCCTCCCTGCTGCACTGCCTCCATGCCTCCAATGGCTCCTGTGCATGTACCCATACTGTCCCCTTCTCTTCTTCTGCACTCATCAGATTTGCCCTATCCAAATTATCTTGAACTTGCCAATTGCTGGCTGCACTGCCACCTTTTGAATGCCTATTCTATCATTGTACTATATTTTCCTTCTTTGGTCTCCTCTGTTTGGCGCGTTCCCCTTCTCCCCCTTCCGGGGTCTTCAACCCTTTATCCCTTCTCCATGCACTTGCGTGTTCTCAGTGTCACTGTGCCCAGTATGATAGTTGTTTTGAATTCCTTTTCTCCCTTGTTCCACTCCCTTAGCTTGATTGCGCTCTGAGCCACTTGTGTAAGAGTGAAATCTTGATGAGATGTCATATCATGTCTTACACATCCTTTGTCCTTGGTGCAGTGTGTCTCTCTCTGACTGTGCTCATGGCAGTGTCTCCCCATGCACATGTGTGCACAATCATGTTCCATGTGCATTCTATGTATGCCCCTAGGTGTCCTTGACCACCTGCTCATTGTAGTATGTGTCCAGGATGATCCAAGTGTCATCTCATTTGGACAGCCATGTCATGCTCACTGTAGGTCTGTGTGTCATCACGCACGACTTCAGGCTGTCCACATCTGTATCATGCACATGGCTCCCCCTGTTACAGGCCCACTGCCTATTTTCAACTGGTGTTGTGTCTTCTTCATGCATGGGTGTACTATTGATGGTTCCTCATCTGTCCTCCATCATGTCCGCTTTTCATCGGCTGTAGTGACATTTGAATGAGGAAATGCAATAGATGCATGCCAACACTGTCTGCCAATGCATAGTTCTGTGGGGAACATTTTATTGCCATGCAGTGCCTCCCTGCTATCGTCCAGAGGGTGGGTGTTTCACGGAATCCATGCTACATGGTGCATGCCATTTTCACATGATGGCTGCAATTGCCCTTACTCTGCCGCCATGTTTGGAGATTGTCATCACTACGTACGTGTTGCTGTTGGAATTTGAGGGGCTACACATGCACTGCGCCTCACGCACCCACTCCTGTGCCAAGTTCAGCCCTTCAACTTGCAAACACAATGCTGCTGTGTGATGGTACCTGACATGTATGTACCCATGTCCCTCCTTTCACTGTATAGAAAGGCACTAGCGTAGGTGCCTCCTGTGACACATGCACTCTGCATAGTTGATGTTAGTTGAGTGCTGCACATGAACATGCATGTTACATGTATCATGGTGTGTTTGGTTTGATTTCTAGCTGTAGCTGTTTGTGTCTTCCCACATGCTTATGCTAGGTGCCATCTCATTGTTGCCATCTCCCATTTCTGCATTGGATATGTGCCTGCTAGAGGTTGTGTGTGATGCAGGTGATGTGCAACATGCAATACATGTGTTGCCTTCACATTTTGCACACATCCTTTTCTGCTTTTGGGATACCCTTGCATTGCAATGCCACTGGATGCATGTTGGGGTTTGATTTGCCTGTGACATGGCTGTTTCATTATTTGGCTGTCAATGTTGTGAACTGTATGTGTGTGGTATGTGCTACTGACATGCGTGCCCTTGTTTCTTTTCTTTATGTTGCAGGTGATGACACACTGACGGCAGAGGATCAAGACACAGTGGACAGTTGACATGACCAACCAGGCACCAGTGCTGGTCGTGGGCTAGCAGCCCACGAGAACCCACAGGTTCTCCAGGCCATCGTGTCCAGAGCTGACTCTGAGTCAGGCTCTGATGTATCCTCTGACCACTATGTTGAGCCGGATCTGCATCATGACGTGTCGTCCCCGGTAAGTGATCCTTGTTGGATGATATTCTGTCCGCGACACCTGCAGTAGGGGGCCAGACAGGGTTGGAATGTCTGCCTGTGGTGGTTATGGGTGCACGGTCACACTCAACACCAGTTGGCCATGTTCCAGGCATCAGGTTGACGGAGGGGCGGTACCAACCCAGCAAGGACCATGGCTCCTTGGGCTCAGCAGGTGTGGTGTCCGGCAATGCGGTGGCCGTGTGCCACCGGGGTCAACTGAGTGGGAGCGTTCCATGATTGCCATAGCACAGCAACAGGGGGGACCAGTTGAGATGATTGCTCAAGGTATGGAAAGTGTGGCCCATTCCATCCTCCCCTCTGTAAGGCAAATGGTGTTCCAGCAGCGGGCTACGCAGTCCATGTGCAGCTCACTCAGGCTGGGCATGCCGGTGTCTGACAGGGCGCGCCAGGCTGAAATGGTCGCTCTGCATCAAGCACTTGATGCTCAAGCAGAGGCACACCGTGAGGCCCTGAGGGTGGAACACCAAGCCCTCAGATCTACTCTGGCTGCGCTCTGGATGAACAAGAGTAGGCGGGCAGAAGACAGGATGGTGCAGCATGAAAGAACCATCTCAGCTGAACTCCATGCAAGCCGGGAGTCACTCTGTTTGTCATGTGAGGCAATGCAGGCAGTACTCTGTCTCACAGGTCAGTCCTTGCAGGAGAAAGCACGTGTGACACGTGAGGTAATGTATGCTGACCTCAGTCTCATTGCCAGCCAGGACCTGGCTTACCAGACGCGCATGCTTTCTGCCATTGAGGGGCAAGGCGCGGCTAGGCGTGGTGAGTCAACTGAGCCACGTCCACCTTCTGATTTCCATCCAGAGGGTGACAATGACAACCTATCTCCCACATAGGTCGGGCCATGCAGGCGCTGAGCCCAGTGAGTTTTTTTTTTATCTCAACATCTACACATGTGGGTGTTGAGGTGCACCCTGTACCTCCCTCCTCCTGGATGCCCCCCTGCCCCCGGGTCATATATGTGAATTTTCTATTAGAATTTTCTTTTCCTGCAATTTTTTTTTTCTGCAATTTTTTTTTGTCCTGCAAAAATCTTTTTTTCATCCAAAGCAATTATATATTTTTTAATTTATTCTTTTAACTATTCATTTTATTTTTTTTATTTCAAATAATTATTTAATAAGATTTTTATTTTCTGCAGATTTTTTATCTATTGCATTATTTTTGTCTATTGTGCATACATGTGACAGTGTGGTGCTTTGTGGCATTGGAAGGTATCCACTGTGTGTTCCAGCTGGGCCCATTCAGGCTTGTCTTGTGTATGTGTTTTGCTTGGGGTACTGACACATATGCTACTCCTGCTTCCCCTTTCCATGCGCTTGCAAGGATGGCACGGTGTAACAGGATATCACACATGGGCATTGGGCTTCCATCATATCTGTGGCCAGCCTGCAGTCCTACTTGTGTGTACACCCCTAGTGGGTATTCCGGATGGTTTCTCCAATGCATGCCTGCACTTCACTTTGGTGAGTATTATGTTGACTGTGCATTTCATCATGTTGCTTATGATAGTTGTTGTGTATTGACTGTCTATGTTCATGCAATTCCTGCTGTAGGTGGTACCATGCACCCTTTGGCTGTGTACGACACACTGATGGTGGGAGGAGTCCATGTGCTGACAATGTTGAATTGGGACACTTTCCCCACAGTGATTTTGATATGCCACATGAAGGCTGCACACTGAGTTACCCACGTCACCACGCATTTCAACGACCACCCATTCTTGCTTGCACCACTTTGGCCATCTTGCAGTCCTGGCTGCTGTTTTGATGTGCCATTTGTGGTATGACTGCATTGCTCTTGATTTGATTGTCATGTTTGTGTCCTGGACCTGTTCCCCCCTCCCATTGGTTGCACTTGGCCCTTGTGACAATCCGGCCAACCAGGATGCTGGAGCCTGCCACCACTACCAAAAGCCCACAATGGATGCCCTGTCTAGTCCTGTCCACCAGCCTTCTGGGTCACTTGATTGCCCCCTGTCCTCCCTGCCCCGGACAGTCTCCCTCTGTCTCCCCCCTTCATCATCACATCCCCTACACTTCTGCACCGTCTGGTTTCCCTCTGCCCCCTATGTGTGCTTTCTTTCCCCATCACCCCCTTTATGCACTTTGACCATGGCCCCCTCCTCCCTTCTCTCCTCCCTCTCCCTCTCCACCACCCTTTACCCTCCTCCTAGTCCTCTGTCTGTCATTTTCCACCACTACCCCAATTGCCATCAGGCATGGTGATACGTAGCTGCTTGTTCTTTGCAGACATTTGCCCTTCTGCCTTCGTCCATCGCCCCTTCACCTTTTTTAGTATTATTTTGCCACTTACTTTTATCATTAGTCCCTCCACCACTGATTACAGGTCGGCTGTTCCCCCATTCCTTTCTGTGTTTCTTCTCCCCCTCCCCAGCTCTCTCTTGGTTCTTTGTCGACCTACCACAGTTTGTCACTCTTCTTTGTTACTCTCCTCACCTCTTCCCTCACTCCGCTCCTTATGTGACTCTTGCACTGCAACTATTGCCGTCAGGCACAGCAATGCTGATGCTAGTTTTGTTTTCCAACATTCCCTCCCTAGACTCTCCCTTATTGTTCCAGGCACTTGTAATATCTACTTTGATTTGATAGTTAATTTTCACATTGTGGGCTGTTTGAAGGACATGTAGGAATGTACTGTTCTTCTCCCTTGTTACCTCCCTAATTGATGTGCTTTGATGAACTTTGTGTGTAGGTCGTATTATGGATTTCTATGATTCAGTGATGGGTCACTGCCTGCCATAGTCGATGTGGGGTACTGTGTACATGATATATTCTGCTGGTCAATGGCTGATGCAATGTTGTGCTTTATTTTGAGGTGTCAGGGGATGGGTGTGGTTTAACACACAGGGGGGTCCTTGAGTGCAATGTTCACATGTGCTGTGTACAGGACACTGGGACTCACTTCATTTCACATGCATGTATTCGATGCATGTCCCTACTGACAAATACACTTAGGCAACGCCCCCCTCCCCAACTACATTGACACCATGCACACACGTGCACCCAGATTACCTTCTCAGGCATGCTGTGTCCCGACAATCCAAGTTCACTTCTAAATCATTGATCGTGTACATGCATGACAGGGTACAATTTGGTTGAATGCCCTTTTTTCAAATGATGCTCAAGGGGTTTCCCCAATACAATGCACACTCACTATGCTGTCCAGTGAGCGGTGTTTGAAATGCCAATTTCCAATTGTCCAATGCGCATGGCAACAGGTATTCTGACTTTTTTTGCTTGCACCACTGGTGGCATGCATTTGTGCCACTGTTTTCATGGTGTTTGGTTTTGGTCAGTCATTTCTTCAGATTCCATGTCAGGTGTAATTGTCTGGTGCCTTTTTACATTTCTCACGTGGCACTTCATGACTATTGTGTCATGTGTTGTGCATATGGTTTGATGTTTTGCTGTTACATACCATGGTATGGTGTGGCAGACGGGGTTCAGGGGTGTTGGGAGGGTTTGGGTGGCATACCAGTACTTTCATGCCCTGTTTAGCAAGGGGGGAGCACCTTGCATGTGTTCTCTTTGGTCACATGGGATTGGTTGTGTTTAATTAGCTAGGGATGCACACAACGTGGCACTTCCCTGGACACATTCGCAGGGTGGTAAGGTAGTGACAGTTAACTGTCCCTTTCTCATCATTGATTGTGACCTGGTATGTGCCAGGCCTGTTTGCACTCCACAGGGGTTGGAGTTTAGGTGAAAAATGTGGCTACAAGCTGGGTATGGGCTGCCTCGCCACATGCCCTTTCCCCTCGCATACGCAGTGGCTGTGCGTGTGGTTGGAGATGTGGGGGCACCACCAGGTCCACCAGTACGCCATGCTGTGTTGCAATGTTGTGCAGGACACATGCTGCCACAGTGATCCTGCACACTACTGGGGGTGCATATAGTAGCTGTCCACCAGAGCGGTCAAGGGAGAGGAAGCGTGACTTGAGCACTCCGAATGTGTGCTCCACTATGGCCCTGGTTGCAATATGGGTTGTGTTGTATCTTACCTGGGGTGGTGTGGTGGGGTTCCGTATTTGGCGTCATCATGTAGGTGCTCAGAGGGTATGCACTGTCCCCTGGTAATGTGATAATGGTTGTCATTAGTTGGGCTTGTGTATTTGTCTGTGTGTGACATGCATGCATGTGCACAGGCATTTGTACTCACCTAGGAGCCATGTGTCGCCATGCTTCCCAGCTTCCAGGGCCCGGCTCAGGGCAGACATTCTGAATATGAAACTATCATGGGTGGACCCAGGATAGTTTGCATAGACAGAGGTGATGATTCTCTTGGCATCGCATACCACCTTCATGTTGATGGAATACCAGTGCTTGCGGTTTCAATAGATGTGCTCAGGGGCCCTAGGTGGACGTAGGGCTGCATGGGTGCAATCTATGGCACTGAGCACTTTGGGGAAGTGTGCCATCCTGTAGAAGTCCAGGACCACGGCCTGCCTTTCCGCAGGTGTGCTGGGCATGTATATGTGCCTGCGGACTGAGGGGCACGCAGTGATGATTGCCAACACCTGGTGTAGGCAGCGTGACTGTGTGGGCTGTGAGACACCCCCCACTATGGCAGTTGTCCACTGTAATGAGCCAGTGGCCAGAAAATGCAGTACATTGAGCACCTTCTCCAAGGGGCTCAATGCTTGGGAGCACAGGGTGAGTGATGTGAGTTCATCCTCCCACTCCCTGACCAGCTCTAGGATGATATGAGGTGGAAACCTATACATGCCATAGACCTGGTCATCGGACATCCCAAAAAGGCTGGTACTGGGCAAAAAAATGCAAATCCTGGCTATTCTCCTCCTCCTGCGGTGTCCCACGATCACTGCTGCGAGGAACGGGACATTCATCGTAGCTGTATATGCTTGTTTGTTGTTTGCGTGCACTTTTAATCTGTGCGGGGCCGCTTCCGCCTGCTTTCGTGTCGCAGACGTAATTGTGCGTGTGCGTATGTTTTGACGTGCAGAAGTTTTCCCTATTCGATTCCATGAATACGTGTAGTTTGCGTGCGTGTGGGCGTTCCGTGTACTTCCCAGCAGTACTTCCCCAGTTATGCCCTTATTTTCACGTGTTATTCCCCATTCCACGTGTTCCGCCCCGTGTTCTGCCCCCTTTTTGGTGTGTGCACTAACGTTGTGCGCTTTCGCTGTGCGCGTCACACACGGCGTTCGTGATGTTGCAGTGACGTGTGCGACAGTGTGCGCCACGCGTGGATTTGGCACACATCCCGGGAAAAACACACGCAGGGCCTTCCATGAATCGCACACGTGCGATTCGCACGCGTGCACCGGCTTTTTGACGCTTGCGCCACAAATTTCGGCACACATTTATTCCATGAATTACCCCCATAATTTCTATGTTTCCTTGGATATAGAAACTTTGTTCCTTTTGGTGCATGAATGTTGGCTTTCACAAAGTCTCTTATTTTTTTTTTTTTTTTTTAATCTGTAAGATCTTTACAAGAGAAGGAATGATTTTTCGTTACCACTTGGTAATGTTTGTCTAACTTCATGTCCTGAGTCTCTATGAAACTATCAGCGAAGACACTTTTGTTTTAATGTGGAGAAGACGTTTGTGGAGAGCAAAACACCACTACATTTGGAGGAGCCTGCCGGATTTCCTGTAAGTTGCGTAAGATGTTGTAGGATGCTAACAGCCATGAGGTCTTGTCGCCCGCTATTAGCCTTGACCAACAGAGTGCTTCGTCCTGCAGCACGTAGTCCGAGAAGATGTGTCTCAGGTACAAGGATCTTAACTTCAGGGTTTCAGGACAAGAAAGCAACAAATGACGGATGGTTTCTATTTCTTCTGTTGGGCCACAAAATCTACAGGAGTTTGTAGTCGCGAGGCCCTGTATGAATAAGATCTCGTTTGTGTATAGCAAGTTCATTCTAGCTCTTAGTAACAGAGACCTTACTTGCTTGGACGGGAACTGCTTGACAAGTGGTTGTAGCTCGTTTAGTTTACGAATATTCACCGCCAGGTGACTCGTTAGCTTGTTTGAAGCCGCTTTCTCAATTGTTTTGATCCAATCGAGTTCCTTCACGCTGGTCAATACTTTTACTCCATATCAAGTGCAACTTCTTGAAGGATTGTCTTGATTCGGTCTGACCAGTCATTTAACATCTGACATTTTTGTTCATTTATTTCTTGAAGAATCAAGTAGTAGACAGAAGGACTAACTGCCGTTTGACATTTCCAGAAGAGCATTATGGAATTGCATCTTACTGATCCCTCGAGGGAGAGAAGACTGAGTTCTTGTCTTATGCACGCTATAGGCACGCATTTTGGAAGCCCCAAGATAGACCGCCAGAACATTGCCTCCATGGTAGACCAGATGGTTGTGGGAATATTAGGCAACGCATCTGCTCCGTAAGCTAAGGTTGGGACCACCTTCATTTTATAAAAGTTGATCACCGGGATCAAGGAAAATCGACCAAATTTCCTATCAATAGCTTTTGCTTGTGCTATGAGTTTTCTAGTTTTTTCTTTTAGGAGATTTTGCATACCAGTCTCTTTTTTGGAATTGTCCAAAATGACACCCAGATACTTAAATTCCGTCACATTTTCAATCTGGTTTTTATTCAGAACTAGATTCGTCTTTCCAGTGGTTTTAGTGTTTTTGGACAGAGACATTAGTTTGGTTTTTTTGTCGTTTATCTCCAAGTTGTTTCTTTCCATGTATTGCTGGAGGTTACTCAACTGACGTTGCAGTCCAATTTGTGTGTGGTCGAGGAGTATAACGTCGTCTGCGTACAGGAGCCTTCCCACATGCTCTTTCCCGATTTTAGGGGCGAAACTGCGCACCATTTCTTCCGATATCTTGATGTCTCCCAGGAATGCCAAGAACAGTGCCGGAGCCAAAGGGCAACCTTGTTTTACGCCCCTTTTCGTTGGAATCAGGGCGGATAAGAGACCCTGTTGATCCAGGCGCACCCTCATGTTTGTCTCCGAATACAGCGCTTTAATGGGTTCTAAGATGGAAGGCGGACAATTCCATGCCTCTAACTTGTCCCATAACAGGCCTCTGTCTATACGATCAAAGGCCTGAGTAAGGTCCAAGAAGACAGTGAAGATCCGTGGGCCTCCCTCGAGGACTTTATGTTTCATGATGTTCATTATCAAGATATTTGCAGATGTACCAACATTTTTCTTGAACCCTGATTGTAAATGGTCCTCACAAGGCGCCGTTTTAGCCCACGCCTTAAATTCCTTTAGCAAGAGGGACCCAAACACCTTGCCTATACAATCCAGCAAGGCGATTGGGCGGTAGTTTGCCGGGTCGCTTTTGTTGCCTTTTTTGAAGATGGGCACCACCGTCGCTGATTTCCATGATGGAGGGATTGATTTTGATATGGCACATCTCTGGAAAATTTCACACAGGAAGGCCGTCCATTCTTCAGGATGTGCCTTTAGATCCACGTTGGTGATCCCATCAGGTCCGGGCGCTCTGGAGTTCTTAAGTGACCTAATCTGACAACTTATGTCTTCGACATTATCCAAGATTATCCATTGTGCAGATTTGAGATTCTGCTTAGGAGCCCTAGTTGTTTCTGGTAGGGCAAAGAGGGTTTTGAAGAAATTCACCCATTCGGATTCACCTACGTTGTTAATTATAGTTGATTTTTCTTGTGGTGTGGCTGAGTTTATTAGCGACCAAAATTCTCGGCTTTTGTTCCCTCGTATAGCTGTTTGGATTTCCTCGGCGTCTTGCTGAAACAATTTCGCCCGATGCTGTTTGAGCCATGATCTGTACACCCTGGTGGCCTCTATGACTGTCTTGCCTGTTTTTGTGAGACCTCTAGCGAGGGCTTCCCTCTTCACTTTTCTAAGGACTCTCTTCTTTTCAACCAAGAGTTTGTCGTACACATGCTTCTTGGGTTCTTCGTTGTTTTTTGGGCCCCTCTTCTTTTTATAGATCTCTAGGAGCGGTAGATGGTCTGTCTCATTTGCTTGAGTAGTGATGTTTTGAGCACAGTACTTCCGTTTGAGGTTGATTATTGCATTCACTGACAATTTTATTTTTGTTCCTCTGACGTTTGTTTCCAGTTGAGTTAGTGTCTTTGGATTTTGGATCTGGTTTGTCTGCCAGGTAACGTGCAGCAAATTATGGTCACTTTTGCTGGTCCTTGTCACCCCAAATTCCCTAGTTAGCCTCGCCAGGCTGTCGGAGACATAGATGTAATCGATTGCTGCGTTACATAGGCCATTTTCCCAAGTGGGGAGAAAGGTTTCTTTGGCTAGGACCTCACTCATGTTGTGTAGATCCCTGGATGCCATCAGTTTTGACCATGCCCTCCCTCTTGAGACTGTGGATGAAGTTTTTTGGGCCGGGTGTTCTTTACCGTTATTTTTATCACAGGAAGCATTGATGTCCCCGCACAGCAATAGATGTAATGCCGCGTGCGTAGCTGTGGCCGAGTCAATGGCTTGTTCAATCATTTTCAGGAAGTTTCTAGCATCGACAGCCGCTGGGTTCCAGTAAATGTTCATTATGACTAATGTCGATTTTGCATTTTTACCTTTGTTTGTTTTGTGCTCATCCAGTTTTGTGCTAATCATAAGTAAAGATTGATTACTTCTCAAAACTTTTGCTTCAGACAGGCCGCAGTTATGTCGAATCGCAGTCAAGATTCCTGATGTCGGACGCCTTTTCGAGCCCTTTTTTGCAGGGGCCAAAAAGATGTTGTACCCGTCAAGGGAAGGCGACTCCATTAGCCAGGTCTCCTGGAAACAGAGGACGTCGAATTCTGATAGTTTTACATCACTAGGTGCCGTAAGGTGCCCGTGGCCTCTTGTATTCCAGGAGCAGAGTTTTAGGCCACCTGTAGCTGGTTTTCCGCCGCGTTGCTGTTGATCGACTTGCTCTGGGATAAGCGATTGCTAGCTTTTGTGTTGTTTTTGCAGCATTTTCGGGAACCAGTCCCACAGCTTTCTTGCCGGAGGTTTGCTGGAAGAAACCACCATCTTTGCTGGTTTTGCGTCTCGTCCACGAGGGTTGGACCTCAATTGGTCCAGATGGACTTTAGTAGCGAGTCTGTTTGAGGATGTATGGTCACTTTCACAACACTTTCTGTTCCTCACTGGTGACCTGTCGTGATAGTCTTCCAAAGGGTGGTCTAAAGGTTTCCAAGGGTAAGTATTTTCAGTTCTACTACGATTTTTGGCTTCTTTGCAGAGGTCCTTATCTTTCTCCCTTTGATCTTGCAGGTGGTTTATGGCCTCTTTGCCTCGATTCTGGTTCAGAGCGGGCTTTCGCCGGGGCAAAACTGCACCGGCCCTTGAAGTGATTTCTCTCGTTGATTCCGTTAGATCATATCCCATTTTGAGCAGTTTGTTAGAGTCGCTTTCCAGTTGACTTTTAATGTTCTTTGAGGCAATGTACAGGTGGGCCACTGCTTTTTTCCGTGTATGACTCGGGTCCACGATTTGTAAGTCTTCGGATCTTATTTGGGCTAATGACGGAATGTAGCTGAAGAAAGCGAGTACACCCCCTCAATTTAGAGTAATTACGTCGTCGTTTCCCTCAATCTGTTCTAGTTTCATAATCCATCTTGTCGTCTCTCTTTGGACGTGAGCTTTATTGTACTTTTCTGTTTTTGAGACATAATGGAATTTAGGAGGCCCGTCGTATGCTGGCCTTGCCTTTGACAATGTTTTGTGTCTTTTTGGTGTTGTCTGGCCGCAGGACGATCTGTCACGCCTCTTGTATTGCTTCCTCGAAGAACTTGCTGCATTTCCAACTTTTTTATCCTTTGTGGACTCTTTTCGATTTCCATTTCTGGTGTTTTCGTCTTCGTACTCCATCCTGTGAACTTTTTTTCCTTCTTTGTTGTGTTTGCTTAGATTTTCTGAGTATCGAGGAGTTGAGTTTGATGACTCTTTTCTTACGCTCTCAGGTCTTCTATTTTTGTAAAGTTTGTGGACGTTATCTTCTTTATTATTAAATTTGCTTTGGTTTTCAACGTTTCGAGGCTCAACTATCGCTAAGTCTATGCTTGTTGTTTCGTTCCTTTTTTCCTGCAGGACTTCGTCGTCGCAGTAGGTGCTCAAGTTTATCAAATCCTGTTGCATAAATTCTCCTATTGTCTTTGGTGACTTGTTTGCTCTCAAGACTTCGATTTTGTTTGCTAATGACGCTGGGGCCATCGACAGTGTTTTTTCCCCTAGTCTATTTTTTAGCTTTTCGTTATCTTTAGACGACTCTTTGTTCATTTTTTTTTGTAGAACGAATACTGGCTCTAATGCTGGACGGGTTTCGCTCCTCACCGACGTTTGCCCTCCTTTGGCGTTAACTTTTGCTACTGATGAGGGCACAGTTGTGCTCTCCGTTAGATCTATCGTGAGGGCAGTTTGGGAGCCAACTTCTTTGCAAAATGAACTGTTTAGGGCCTGGACTGGCCCAGTCCCAGCTGGGCCCAGAACCCTCGTTTGTACTTCGCTTACTTTTATGTTTTCCTGCGATATGATGTAGGCTTCCAAGAAAGACAATTTTGTCAATAATGATGCTTGGATGGACGTGTGATCTTTCAATGTGTCGCTTATACCTTCGTATAGCTTCATAAATGGACAGAGAGCTATTGACACTGTTGACATTATTGCCGGCACATCCAGGTTATATGGCGTAGAAGTGCTTAGATTTTGTTCAACGGACAGCGGTGGCCGCCCTTTCATCGAAGGAATATGCCAGTCTGGCAGAGAACCCGTTTGAAACGGGCGTTGTAGCTGGGTGACTTCTGTCAGTTTCCTGCAAGGTTCATGCATTGAGAGGTCACAAAGCGCTTGGTCAGTATTGAGAATTGATCCGTTGGTTTTTTGTTTGCATGATGGTGTGCCATTTAACTGAAGACTGCCCTTTTGCGTCATCTTGATTTGCGTGTTTTCCAAGGGCTCTTTGGCAGTGTCTATAGTTATAATTTCATGGTTGTCACCTTTCGCCAACGATGTCTCTTGGCCCTTCATTTGTCCACCACTCTTTTCTTGGATTTCCAACGATGAGGGTAGAGGATGATTGTTTTCCTTCGTAATCGAGGATCCATTTGTGGTCTTTTGGACTATACGAGGGCTCTCTGGGCCCTCGGCCAGCTCTTGCTCCCCAGGAAGTAGCACTGTCCTCTGAGGCGTCAATT
This sequence comes from Ambystoma mexicanum, assembly GCF_040938575.1. NCBI lineage: Eukaryota > Metazoa > Chordata > Amphibia > Caudata > Ambystomatidae > Ambystoma > Ambystoma mexicanum. The sequence goes on along the minus strand of NC_090922.1, from coordinate 582,347,947 downwards.
TTTGGGGGCTTAGGATGTTATCGATACGGGGCGTCAGCTCTTTGATCACTTCAGTAATGCCACAAACTGCCTTTCCCATATTAATTGGGACCTGCGGTATAGGGTACTCAATCCGTCTTTGTTTGGAGACCGGCAAACAGTCATTCAGGGCTTCTAGGATTTCCAGGTCAGTTAGTTCGGCCCTTCCAACGTTGGTGAAGGATGGCCTGAGGTTGAAAAAGTTTCTCAAATTAATAGCACTACCGTTTGTGTTTGTAGTTTTTTTCTGGGCTAGGCCTTTTCCTTTAGTTTGTAGCCCCTTTGTCGTTTTTTTTATGCTGTTTCTGTTGGAAACATTCCCGGTTTTGTGGGGCTGTGCAGGCCTTTGGCGTTTTCTGTTATTTGATGACCGGATCTCATCTGTTTCTTGGCTTACATCCCCCGGAGATGGCAATGGTCCTATACTCGGCTCAGCATGGATCAGAGCCTGCACTTCGCTGATAGTTGCCAAGGGCGGAGCTTCGTCCGCTTCCTGGGCAGAGTCTGGTCGCTGGATGTCGATCAAAGAGGCAGACACTTGCTGGGCGGGCACGACCCCCCTCACAGTCTCCACATGAATCTCGCCGCCCCCCCCTCTTTCTCGGGGCTCGGGGATCCGGGCTGTCGCTGGAGGAAGCGTACGGACCTGCTCGTCCACCACCTCCTCCACTCCCCGCTCCCCCTCCCCGGGGGCTTGCTTGGGAGCAGCCGGAGGCGGGAGGCTGCGATCGAAACCAGGAACGCTTGGCGGGAGAGGACCTCCCACTGGAGCTTCTCCGACTACGACGTCTCCGCATCTCATCGGCGAACGCACCCGCCCCCTTGCCTCCTCACCGACCTTGGCCGGCGCTGAATCCCCTCCGGGAGATGACTCCGGCAGGCGAGTGGGCGGCCAACCTGGGGCAGGCGCATCGACGCTGGCCACCAACACCACCGGCGCCCGCTCCATGGACGCCGCGTCCACGGGCTCCTCTCTGCCCGGTCCTGCCGCAGCAGCCGACGGCTCCAGGTTTGTGTGGTCGATGCAGGTGGTTTTTGGTGGTGGTGTATTCAGCAGTTTAGTGACCTTGGGTCTCCCTTTTGGTTTTGTGCGTAGTGGCTGGTCCAGCTTTGTATTAGTTATCTCTTGCAAAGTTATTATTTTTTTGTCGGTGTGGAGACTGTTGCAAGCATTTTTAGACAAGCACTGCGAAGACATCGTCCGTCGTCGTCTTCAAGGAGGGGAGGGGAGTCCATAGCGGCCCTGGCTCTGGCTGCCCGGCCTGCCAGGACTGCAGGACTGTCACTCTACGTTCACTCTGCGGCAGCTCCGCGGCACAAATGCTCTTTTGTACTGTGGGTCCACCCACCAGCACAACAATGGTGAAAAGACTTAGGAACAGGTGAATGCAAGTAGGAAAGGAGTGCAGTCCTCTCTAGCAGGGCAGGACTGTCACTCTACGTCCACTCTGCGGCCGCTCCGTGGCACAAATGCTCTTTTGTACTGTGGGTCCACCCACCAGCACAACAATGGTGAAAAGACTCAGGAACAGGTGAATGCAAGTAGGAAAGGAGTGCAGCCCTCTCTAGCAGGGCAGGACTGTCACTCTACGTCCACTCCGCGGCCGCTCCGTGGCACAAATGCTCTTTGTACTGTGGGTCCACCCACCAGCACAACAATGGTGAAAAGACTCAGGAACAGGTGAATGCAAGTAGGAAAGGAGTGCAGTCCTCTCTAGCAGGGCAGGACTGTCACTCTACGTCCACTCTCTTATTTCTTCATCAGTCAGGTCCTTGTGCTTCAACCCTGGTTCGACATCAATCATATTCTTCGTCCCTATGGCCTTATTCGCAGTTTTCTGGCACTGAGAGATTATTATCTTGATAACACAGAATCCGAGCAATATCATCACTAGCAGGGCTCCTAGGAATTTTAATGCATCTGCCATCCATTGTGGAACCCATGAAAATAGAGATCCAAACCAGCTGTCATCGTCCACTTCGTCAGTTTCATCAATCACTTGATTCTGTAGTTTTGTCAGCAAAACTATGGCTTCTGTTAGAGTTCCATTTTCTTCATCGTGAGAAGTTATAAATGTGCAACATGAGTCTCGGATTTTTGCGCAAACACCTCAATCCATGGCTGTGATCGTGTCTAAGACATATCTGTTCTGGAGTCTCATCAGTCGGATTGCTCTCAACTCTTCTCTGATTGCATTGAATCCTTTTATGGTCGTGTTGATGGTCTGCAGTAACTTCCATCTGGTTATCTGCAACCATTTAGTATTTGTCCAAACTGAACTCTTGGCATAGAAATTGTCATGAACACTGATGACGTTAGACTGAACAGTCTGTGTTTATACGGGATTGCATGAAAAGCTTCTTCTGATATAGCAGAAAAGTAATTCTCTCTCTTCATTCGATTCATCAGTTCCACAGATCTCTTCTTCCTCAGGTGAGCATCTGCTTTTGGGAAACTGTCAATATTCAGGTTAGTTTTCGGAATCACCAATGCTGGAATGTGGACATTCACTATTGTGCAAATACCTCCCCAGTTTCTCGCCAGTCTGATGTATGCTTTGGATCCACATGCCCAATAATGATCCATGATCACTGTAGGTCAATGTACCATTCCTGGAGCGTCAAAGACTCGTCCACAGTTCTGATTCTCTCCCATCTTCCTTGTGCCATTATTCCTGAAGCAGAGTTTCGGATTCTCCAATGGCACTATCTGCAAGGGTCCACCTCTGTCTTCGAACCATGTTAGCAGTTTAGGAAGTTTTGGCCATACTGGCTTGCATATCCTTTGTGCGTTTTCAATTGCTTTTTTGCAGGTTCCAATGACCATCCATGCTCTGCAAATCACTACTCGTTTTTCCCATTCGTCTGGTGAAAGCACTGTTCCCCAAATTTGCATTTGGCCTCTATTCTTCCACTTTCGAGCTTCTTCTGGAGTTTTTCCTTGGGCATTTAGCTTGTGATTTTCTTCTCTTCTGATTTCTGCTCATTTGCTCCTTTAACTACAGGCTTCTCGTATCTGATCACAATGTGCTTTGTCTTTCCATTGTTTCTTGTCTTTATGTCTTGGACATAATCATCTTCATTTGGATCGGTTGTTTCAGTTGCCCATTTCAATGAGGCATCACTTCCCATGAACTGGCCTCTGGTCTTGCACATTGCTACATGCGATAGACAGTGTGCTGTCTGTACATCAATTTCTACAGCTACAAAGATCTTTGACTTCCCCATGCTGTAAGGTAGGAGTGCGCAAACAAAGCATTCCCCCTCTGAACTCCATCTTCCAACTTCTTTCATATGTTGGTACCATATGGTGTTTCCCAAATGTGCTGTGCTGTCCAAGTAGTCGTTTAGTTCACTGTCATCTCCTTGTATGCTTTTCTTAATTCTCAGGGTTTTCATGTAGTTTGCTATAAGTACGTCCTTGAACGCATCCGTATGGCTTCTTCTTGCTGGAGGATTCTCAGGTATCCTAGTCCATGGTGCGGGCCTCTTCATCTGCACCAATTGAGTAGGCAAAAGTCTGGCAATTCTTTGTTTTTCCTCTTGCCTCTTCCTTGCTCTGGCTATGAACGGCCATAAAGATTCTGCTATCATCTGTGCTTGTGCAAAGATCTTCTCCGGGCTTGCATTTGCCCTTCTCTGTGTTGGATCAAGAGTTTCCATCAATTCTGTTTCCGTTGGCTTCCTCTCCAACTCTTTTTGTCTCTTCAAGAGTTCAGCTTTCTTATTTGGCTTTTAACTTCACTTATCGTAGAGCTTCTTATTGTTGGTTGTCCAACCTTCCTTTCTTCTTTGGCTTGTGGTTCTGCAATTATTGACACTAGACCTAGCGTGTTTGCATTCATCGTTTGCATGCGTGTGGTTGTCAGTAACCTTCTTTCATTCATATTGTGCCGACCCTGTCTCCGGCTTTTCAATTTGTTTGTTACCAAATGTGTGTGTGTGTCATTGTTAATCACATCCATCTCAAGTTCACTCACTCCATTATCAGACCTTCTAAGGACTGGTATGATTATATAAGGTCTGGGTGCTTTTGTGGGTGTCATGTGTGCATCATTTGGTGGGTGCACTGGAATTGGAACACTTTGTGCACCAATAAAAAATGCAGTTCTAATCGTCAGTGACAGTAAAACAATGATGACTACAATGCAAAGGTACATAATACCCCTATAGGTTAATCTACAGCATTTAGTTCTGGAAAAATAAGAGTGTCTCTCTTCCTGAGGGAGGACAAGGTTGCTACTTTGGTTTCCCATCTCTATCATCTGTCGAAAGAAACTAACTTTTAATACACTCTTAGACAATATTATTTCTGGATTCTGCTGTTTCTGCTTGTGGTTTGTAGGGACTCAAACAATTGTCCCTCTTTGAACAATGGATTGTCTATTGTCTCTGGATGTAGTTCCTTTTTCTACGTATGACTAAATGCCAAAATCGAGCAATAAATCCGGCAAGTCTCTTTACTCTGCATGTTCAAAGTACACGAGTTCCCAGTCAAGGTAGAGCTGCCGGCCCCGTTAACCCCCTACCACCTCATTATGAGGTCTACTCGCGGGACCCGCTAAGAACGCCTGGTAAAACCAGGCTTCCTTAGCATGTCCCACGAGCAGACCAGGATGCTAACAATAGGCCCGTTGTTAGAATCATCCCCATTCCCATTGAGCCCTATGGGGGCTGAAATGGGAATGGGGCTGTACCGGGTCTGGGTTCCCTGAATGGGGAAATACCGGCCCTACAAGGTCAGAACCCGGAATGGGGGTAGCCATGCTGCAAAAAGTGGCATGGTTACCTCCAGGGTCGTAATGAGGTCCAATGCCTCTTATTTTCTTCATTCTAGACAACATGTCGTGTCCTTGCCAGGATAACAAGAGTGAAGTCTCTGGCAGTACCTTCTAGATCTGTCCCTCGGGGGAAAGTTTAAAATCTTCTCAGATAGTTCTGTTGATGGTTAGAAAGTTCGACTTGCATCACAATACCATGCAAGAGCATGCTCACCTGCGCAGAATTAGCTGGGTCTCTGATGAATGTGAGGACATCAACACCAGTGGGTCTCCCCACAAGTTCTGGGAAATCCTCAATTAGGCAAAAAAAGACATTGCTTACCAATCTGCTATCTTCCGGTGGCAGGGACATTTGTCCTGCCCTTACTGAAGTTTGGAACTGTTTGGCCCTCACTCACTGTGAGCAGTTTCTGCAATTTTGATGTGTGTGGAGACCAACTTGGATGATAATTCTGTTCAGAATTATACTTAAATATACTTAAATGTTCTGTGCAGGATCTCGAAGAAATGTCAAAACGTCTGTGGTTCTCCCAACAAGATCTGGACAGTCTTCAATTAAGCGAAAGAACAGGGCGTTGATAAGCCTATTCACTTCTTCCTCTGCTTGGGACATATGGTTTTTCATCGCTGTACTCCGGAAGCAGGAGGAACTGCTCGGCAATCACAGTGAGCAGCCTCCTTATCGTCTTTTCGTTTTCAGGATCTTGAAGAAATTCAATGATGCTGGCGAGCCTTCCCACCAATGACGGGTACGATCTCAATACTAACTTGATATATATCAAAATGTCCTTAGTGATGTCACTGTTGTGGGACACCATAAGTGAGTCTGAACAAAGTCTCTGTGTTGAAAGAATCTGGATACTATATTTTTTTCCAATGTATGTGTCCTCGAACAAAATTTGGCATCTCCTTTTCTTATCAAGGCTTCACTGTGCCTCAGTCCAAAGTTCAACAGACTATGTTGTGGCTTATATGTGCACTTTTCTTCTACACCCTGCAACTAGGATGCACAGAGTGTCCGTTTCTATGTCCTTATCCCCTTTTTTGCTCAGAGGAATGTCCAAAATGAAACCAAAACTTTGCACAAAAGTTCCTTGTCTTTGTTTTGCTGCTGGTCATGCGTCCTTCTTCCTCGTCATGGATCTCGTCTGGATGTGCTGTGGTTCTTCCCCGTCGTCTGTAGACTCTATGCATTGGGGTGTGGGCAGGGGGCCTTCTCCAATGTATGGCTTGATGTCACCTAAAAAGATCCAAGCTCTTCTTCCTTGTAGCTTTACTGCAGAGGGAGTGACATCTTCCGCTCTAAAGGGACCGTTAAACCTTGGCTCACCCCACTTTTTTCTCGTGTGATTCTTCACCAGGACGGAGCCTCCAGGGAAGATTGATGGAACACATAGACTCTGTGCTGTGTCTGCAGTAGTATCACCTTCTGTGTTCTGTGCTGCCCTGCACCCTTCTCGTCGTCGCTGCAGCTGTCCTGAAATTACAGTAAGACAAGATGTCATGCAGTTCAAGTAATTTTGCATTTCAGATCCTAAGATTTCTCCTGCTGGCTGGGCATCACATCTAGCTCTGTCTCTGGGTGTCAGGGGAGTGTGCATCCTTCTCCCTGTTGCTATTTAGTGCGGCATAGGATGATGGTCAAAACCACGTTGGTTTCTGAGTGCGTACAGTGCCAATGGAAGGCAGTGTAGTCATCCCTTCTTTAGTGTTAGCTTCAAATTGGCTATCCTTTCCTTTAAGAAGCTGATGAGCTTCTCAAATATCCCATTAATTTGCGGGTGATACAACAACGAGAACTTGTGCTTTGTACCAAGCAACAAGCTAATCTGTTCAAAAAGTTTGTTGACAAAGTGAGCCCCATTATCTGATCTCATGACTTCACATACTCCTCACCTGGGAAATACCTCTCTCACCAGAAATTTGGCAGCACAGGTAGAGTCTGGGTGTGTACATGGACCTGCTTCTATCCATCTAGAGAATGGACACACCACAACAATTAGCTACCTGTACCCGTTACATGTTATGTTATGTTATGTTACTTTGCATTTATATAGCGCCTTATGTACCATTGGTATGGTCTCAAGGCGCTGGTAGGTTGAACGCCCTCGGGAACCGAAGTTCAAGTCAATAGAGAAAGTAGAGAGAGTCAAAGGTGTGTGTGCGCAACGGATATGTGTGCAGCTGGTGTGGCATTCGTGTGATAGCTGCTTCTTAGCCGTAGGTGTGGTGGTTGGGAGATCAAGAGTATGTGTTAGTTCTGGTAGGTTTTATCCAGACCGATTCTGGCTGCGTTAGGCCTGAGGAGAACGCCTAGGCTGGAGGGTGTGTAACCAGCAGTGTTAAGTTAGGGTGATGGGGAGTATGAGGCAGATGATGGTATGAGAACAGCTATACCAAATGGTGTCATAGTATCACTGTGTTCTAGTTGAGTGGTGGTGTAAAGAAGAGAGTAAGCGTGGAGATGTTATATGGTGGTTTACCTTAGGTGTTTGAGCTCGGGCTCACTCCAATAGTTCCATGTACTCCATCCGTTCCATGTACTCTGACTGTTCCTTGCATTACGACAATTTCAAGCACTCAAATCCGTTCTTTTCCATGCTCTCTCAATCATTCCACGCACTCCTATCCATTCCACGCACTCCAATCCATTCCACACACTCTTGTAGTGCCAATTCTGTTGCTCTTGCAGGTCTGAAACCAACTTGCTTGGTCTAGCAAGTGGTGTTATTCTACATGTTCTTGGGGTTAGTTTGTATATGTAAGTTTCTAGGAGTTTTGCCGCGTATGGAATGTGAGAAATTGGTCTGTAGTTGGAGGTCTTCCACATCGCCACTTGTTTTTAGAAGCGGTTTGGTGAAAAAATTGTGGTACAGTTCCTGTTGAGAGTGAAAGATTTAGGAAGTTTCTGTAGTATTCTGATGGCGCTCCTTGTGCGAGGATTGATTTGTAGACATCAGGGGCAGGGATCCATTGGTGATCCAGCTTTCTTGCTGCGTTTTACCAGCTTGGTGAATGCCTCTGCTGATGTTTCAGGAACGTTTTGGTTTGGAGTTTTTGCTGTGGCTCTTCGTTAGGTCCGGTTGGTTGAGTGTTATGGTTGGTCTTATTTTGTATGATTTGTCGGATGTCGTTGATTTTGAATACTTTGAATACTTCAATACTTGAATCATATCGAATCATATCGACGTAATCGACATGCAAGTGCTGAAAAGGTCCATTGGGCCTTGGGATGACTCCTCTAATTACTTTTAGTGTGTGCCCAGCCATGAACTGCTGGCAGATTATACAGTTCACCATAAAAAATGCAACATGATCTGCTAAATTCTGTATAAATTCTGTATAAAAGATAATATATAAGAAACCCACACCGAATCAACCTTGTGCCATCCACTTGAGAAATAAGAGATTAGGATCCAGGTTCTGTCACGTGAACAGGCGCTCTAACTCTTTTGCCCACACCATGCCCAAACTCCCCTCACCTAGTCTCAGCCCTCTGCCATATGTACTCCCATCACCATTAATAACCCTAAAACTGCAGCCACAGCAGCCAAAGTTACTCAAATCAAAGGCGCACTTATCAATGCCAGATCGGTCACTGCCCACGCACTAGACATTGCTGACCTTATCACAACCCAAAAGCTTGACTTTATTGCTATATCCGAGACATGGTTACATGCAGCATCTGGACCCACATTATCTCTAGCCATACCTCCAGATTACAGTATTACGCGCTGCGATCGTAACACTGCTCAATCTAGAGGGGTGGAGTTGCCTTCATCCACAAAAACGCACTTGGCATAAGAGCTGTACCTAATGTCAATTTGGAGTCTGCGGAATTGCTCTCAGTCAAGCTACCTCTAATGCCCAACCAAACCGCCACCTTACACCTTATCAACAGACCACCTGGCCCAGCTTCCTCCTTTGCGGATGAGATCTATACCCTATTACTAGATAAATCCAAAACTAACTTGCAAATCATTCTCCTAGGAGACCTTAATTTGGGATTCCGTGACCTCAATGACCCTACCGCCATTGACCTTGCTAATACTCTAACCGACCTTGGATTCACTCAGCACATCCTAGAATCTACCCACATTAAAGGAAGGACACTTGACTGGCTAGCCGATACCAATTGCAACATCAATGTACTATCTAATGCACCCTGCTTACGGTCTGACCACCATATCATTACCTTTATGATTGAAGCAGCCTCACGCCCTCTACCTACAATGGCTCCGGCCCTCCCTACTAGAAACAAAAGGGACATAACTAGAGAGAAATTACTCCCTCTTTTACTCCCATCCCTTAACAAGGTCACATACTCCTGCTCTGATCCTACAATCTTAGCAGACACTTACAACCAAGCAATGCTCTCAGCTTTAAACTCTATCGCCCCCATTAAACTGAGAAAGCCTAAACCTCATGCACACCTTAACTCCTGGTTTACACCGTAGATAAGAGTGCTCCACAAAGCTAAACGTTGTGCGGAAAATTGTTGGAGAAGCCATCAGTCTGATGCTCACAAGGATGGCCTTATCCTAGCCACCCTTAACTATAAAGAAGCCATCTACCATGCCAAAAAAGAGTCTTTTAGTACCCGCATCATGCAAGCAGACTCGAATACCAAAGAACTATTCAAGATCCTAAAGGAACTTGAATCTCCTGCCACACCTCTGACACTTGTATTAAAGATAGCAATTGGTGCACTAATATCCAGACAGCCTTATTGAATAAAATCTCTTCCCTCCAATCTAAAATTAAAGATAAACAAAGCAGACTGAAGCTGGATAATCGTCAGCCCACTCCAATAATGACTCTTCCCTTGACATCACCTAAGATCAAACCGTTTGCCTTCTCTCCACTCACCATTGCCGAAGTGGAAGTCATCATCAATAGAATCAAACCGTCCAATTGCCAAGGTGATTCCTGCCCTGACTCCATCATCAAGGATTCGGCTTATGACCTTGCCCCTTTCATAATTGCCTTTATCAACTCCTCCTTTAAAACAGGTATTGTTCCTGACAATCTCAAGGATGCTTGGGTAATCCCATTGTTAAAAAAAACCTTCCTTAGACCCGAATATGCCAACTAATTACAGGCCTGTCACAACTGTCCCGTTCATGCTCAAAATGCTTGATCGTGCGGCCTACCTGCAGATTCAAGACTATCTGGAACTTAACAACCTCCTTGGACTAAGACAATCCGGCTTCCGTCCCAGGCATGGGACCGAAACCGCTCTGATAGATTTGAAAACTCAAATCGAAGTCCTGAAAGATAATGGGAAATTAGCCTTGCTACTACTCCTAGACTTGTCTGCGGCCTACGATCTGGTCAATCACAAAATCCTGTGCCAGCACCTCCGCTCTGCCGCCTACTTCTCCGATTTTGCCACTGCGTGTATCAGCTCCTTTCTCAGCAACAGGCACATGAGTGTTTTTTCTCCTTCAGCAGCTGCTGACCCAGCCCCTATCCAATGTGGGGTCCCTCAAGGCTCATGTGTGTCACCTACACTTTACAATGTGTTCACCAAACCACTCTTGATGTTCTTGATTATCTGGGTGTCTCTTACACTAATTATGGTGATGCTACCCAGATACTCATCCCCATCACAGGTGACCACATTGCAGACACCAAGGCACTGAATGAAGTATATCTGGTAATCCAGGCTTGGATGGCCCAACATGAACTTTGTCTCAATGATGATAAGACGGAGCTCCTCATTTTGGGCTCCTCTCAACGGCTTAATAAATTAGATCACTTGTATCAGTCCTTCATCATTGATGGCAATGTCATTAAAGTGTCCAAGGATACTAAAACCTTGGGCTTCTATCTTGACTCCACCCTGTCCCTGACAAGACAAACGAATGCCGTCAGATAAGCGTTGGCATATACCTGCAAACTCATTGCAGCTTGCAGACCTTTTCTGACCACCCCCAATAGCATCACTCTAGCTAGAACGCTTATCAAGTCTAAGATTGACTACTGTAGTGCCCTCTATCTGGGGACCAGCCAGGCAAACCTTAACAAACTGCAAATTACCCAGAATAACGCCATTAGAGCGGCTTTAAATATTTCAAGAAACCAAAACATCTTCAACATCAGGACTAACCTGCATTGGCTCCCTGTCAAACAGAGAATGCGCTGAAAACACTTGCCCTTACTCACAAATGCTTGACTAACAAGGCCCCCCTCTACCTTTCCAACCGCCTTTCCCTTCACACTTCCTCCCGACCCAAAGAACTGCCCAGACACACAGCCTATCTTTGCCTAGATTTAAACTCCAAAAAGCCGGGGGCTTGAGCTTCCCTGTTCTGATGATAACTGCCTATTGTGATCACCTCAGCTTGACCAAGCCTACGCTCTGCTGCACATTTCTGTGCTTCCTGTAAGTTTACGCTTGGCTGTCTATTTTCTCTTATCTTCTGTAATTATGTCTATTATAATATACCTTATATATACAATTGTGTACTATACTGCACATTTTACATCTGGTGTTATTTTGTATATGTTGTTCAATCTTTGTAAATATGCCTACTAAGGTCTTTGTGCCCGGATGCCTCTGGGCCTGGCGCGCTACACACTCAGCGAGTGTTGCCCCGAGATTCTCTTTTATCATGTGTGCTGGATAGTGTAACTCTTCCAATGCTATTTTTAACATGGCTATAGGCATTACTGGTTTACCAGTGCTGTCTTGTCACCACAAGCTCTCAGAGGGGTTTAAAGACACCCTTGCCGCTTCCAGTCCAATGCAACTGGCACAGACAGTAAGTGCAGGTCAGGCTGTGAACTCTGGGATAAGAGCTAACACAGTGTCACTTGCCACTGCTTACTTTCAGCATCCTCAACCATGGGTCACCCCATTCATATACTCTATTCGCACAGATAAGTGTCAGCTGCTGCGCAAATAGAGGTGTACCCACTCGCATGAGGACCTGCCACTCAACCTCCCTGACCCTCAACACTCTCAAGTCCACTCTTGATAGAGCAAAAAGGGAATTATACCTAATCCTCATTGACTCTCCCTCCAACCTTCCCCGCCGGCTACAGGGCACCCTAAACTCTCTCCTAAGTCTATGACTATCAACTCCGCTGTCACAGCTAATGACCTAGCTGAATACTTCACTGCAAAAATGTAAAAACAGAGACTCTCTCTGGACCTTCCTCACACGTCCTCCTACACTTGACACTCTGCCTACTGTACCATCACCCTGTGCATCTATCTTCAACTTTAGGTGCTCCAGATAAGATTTAGCAGTGAGAATATTTTACGCCCTATTTTCTAAGTTTGAGAGTAAATGCAATTTCAAGATAGTGAAAATTAGTTTTCTCATTTGAAAGAGAGTACAACGTGTAACAACCTGTGGACGTGTTCAAAAAGTTATATCACGTGGCAGTGAGCCACATCATGACAGACAAAAAGGGGGTCTCACACTAACAGATAAAGCATCAGATGCAGTAGCACAGACACCGACTCACAAATGGAACAGACGAACACCAACACTCTGAGGTTCCTTTGCATGTAAAGAAAAAGGTACGACAGCAGCATACGCTCTTTAACGTTTAGCTCACGCCAGCTTGCGTAGGAGACGTGCATGCTTTACCAACAGACAGAGAAACGGAAAATCTGGGCAACCCCAATGCAGAGTTCGGAATTGAGGGAAGCTGGGAGCTGTTTAGCTTCTTCTTATAGCTTAGAGTGGCCTGGCTGGCTTGACATCCCAGCTGCCGGGAGCTGCCTTTTGGCTCTTCGGGTTAGCTGGTGCTCAGCAGACACACCTTTGTGACAGTGGCTGTGTGTTGGGGACAGTCTGTGGATGGGGGTTGGGACACATCTATATGACACTGCAGGCATAAGGGGCCATAAATGGTGGACGGGGTGATGGATCTGGGTCTTGTGTGAGAGTTATATTTGCAGGACACAATGTACTGACTGGCTTCTTGTTACCCAGAGGTGGCTCCTGGTCCCTGGTTAATGCTGGATACCCAGGAGCTGCTTTGGCTCCTGCTTATCCAGTCTTAATTTCAATCCCTGCCACTGCAAGCTTTCATCATGTAGAACAGGTGGATTGGATCAGTGCATGTTGGTAAGCAACAGTAGAGGATTCCCGATTCCGTCGAAGCTCCTCTCATATAAAACGGGTGTGTAACATAGCCTTCAGTAGTGCACAACCCACGCTTAGCATAGCCTTCAGTAGTGCACAACCCACTCCTAATCTACCATGGACCTCAGAAGATCATGCTTTCCTCAGATAGAACAGGAATGTTGTGGGTCTCAGCAATGCAGGATTAACACATATAGAACATATAAATCATGGGTTGGAGCAGTTCCACTGGCATAAAGAAGGAGCTTCGTTGGGTGGAGCAGTGAAAGCACCATTCCACTAAAGAGGTACGTTAAGGGTTTCAGCATTGCCTCTGCCTGGCAGCGCTGCGGCTAAGGGCCCCAAGGAAAAGGGCGGCTCCTGCACTGGTGGCTCCAGGATGTGTCTGCCGGTATCGGCAAAGGAAGCCAACAGTCGCCAACAAAACTGTAAGTGTGGCATGGGTGGGGCTGTAGAGCCATTACTCTACTCCAGAAAGCCCTCGCCACTCTACCTTACCTTCCATAATGTAGACTGCCATAGACTTACACCATGCATACTTGGAAATATTTGTGACCACCAATCCAAATCCACTCTTGGGTGAACTGTAAATGTTGCATTCCATCTCACACTAACATACTAGCCACACCTATAGAGAATGATCAAGATTAGCCTGCATCACTTTTAGACAGGTGTAACAATGTTAGCATATCCCACACTTAGATGTCATCCTTAACGTTAGCCTGCGTCGCATCGATATAGAAATATGAATTTTAGCATGTGCCACAATTAGATATCATCTTTAACTCTAGCCCTCATCGCATCTAGATAGAATATGAATGTTAGCATGTGCCACACTTAGATGTCATCCTTAACTTTAGCACTCATCACATCTATATAGAAATATGAATTTTAGCATGTGCCACAATTAGATGTCATCCTAACTTTAGCTTCTGTCACATCTGGATAGAAATGTGAATGTTAGCATGTGCCACACTTAGATGTCATCCTTAATTTTAGCCCTCATCGCATCTAGATGGAATATAAATGTTAGCATGTGCCACACTTAGATGTCATCCTTAATTTTAGCCCTCATCGCATCTAGATAGAAATATGAATGTTAGCATGTGCCACACTTAGATCTCATCCTTAACTTTAGCTTCCGTCACATCTAGATAGAAATGTGAATGTTAGCATGTGCCACATTTAGATGTCATCCTAACTTTAACTTCCATCACATCTAGATAGAAATATGAATGTTAGCATGTGCCACACTTACACGTCATCCTCAACTTTAGCTCTCATGGCATCTAGATAAAATATGAATGTTAGCATGTACCGAACTTAGATGTCATCCTTAACTTTAGCGCTCATCGCATCTAGATAGAATATGAATGTTAGCATGTGCCACACTTAGATGTCATCCTTAACTTTAGCCCTCATCGTTTCTAGATAGAAATATGAATGTTCGCATGTGCCACACTTAGATGTCATCCTTAATTCTAGCTTCCATCACTTCTAGACAGGGTAATGAATGTTAGCATGTGCTACACTTGAATGAAACTGTGAGTGATGACAAGTGCCACACTTGGATGGAATAGTGAATGATAGCGGGCATCACACCTTGACACAAATGCAAGGACAGCAATGCCAACTAACCAATGCACTAACAACTTCAGCCCTCTGCATACACCTCTCAAACTCTAACCAAACACAACCACAAACCTAAATACAGCAATCCGCACAAACTTCACTACATTGAAACAACAAAACAAACCACACATAGACTTGCACAACAGTACACGACGACTGCCTACCGTAAAACACCACAAGCCCAGCCAACGGACCCACCAGGCTGAGGCTGCCAACAGCGCATCACTGCTCTCTTGCACTTTTCCAGCTTATTCTGACTAACTAACCCCCCCTTTCACCCTTTTTCAGAGCCGCCAGAGCTCCAAGGGACCACTCCGGTGGTGATAGTGCGTGGTACAAATATCCTTTAACATTAACATTAACATGGGGGAAGTCCATTCACGCAAAATGGGACAAAGTTGTATATGGACTAGGACAGCTCACAGGAAAACCTGATGTGTTCTATCCTATCAGTGACACCAGACCCTCACCAGGAACCATAGATGTCGTTATAGGGGATAAAGAATATTCCTTATTAGTTGACATGGTTGCAACACGCTCATGTACACATGAAGGCAAGCTTTCCTTGTCCGGCGTTGCTATAAATCCTCAGTGCTTCACAGGACCTACTAGTCGTTTTCCTTTTACATATACACTTCCAGTCTCTATAGGAGAATGTGATATGAATGTACCACTGTTATATTCAAGACAAAACCCCAGTAAATATTTTGGGACCAGACCTAATGACAAAGTTAAACATGACAATCTCGTTCACAAAGAAGGGAATGGTATGTTCAACTCCAGGAATGCACTATTTGAACGTATGCAAGATGATTAGAGCATATGCAGGACACAGAGCTATGAGAGCTATTCCATTAGAGCCAGAAATATTTGCGTATGGAATATGTGTGCTAATGACAGGGCTACCAGGCCTTGCAGACAAAACCATGAGGACCCCAGATGAATTTCTATTTAGGCCAAGAATACCTATGCACGAGGAAAAGGGACAAGTATTTCCCTTGATGATACACACAGCCGTAGTACGAGGAAAAATGGCTTTGATCGATGGTTGTGATGATGAAGGCCGACAATGGTGCACAGTAATCGCCGTTAAAGAAGGGTACAGATTGACTGACGTCACTGATGACGATCTGTTTGATAAGCAAGAAGATGGGGAAGAAACAACAGTTGAGCTAAATCTTACTTTCTGGGTGAAAATGATCAAAAGAGAAGTGCCCAAGAGAATGATGTTGGCACAGTACCGTCCTGAATATTTTGAGGATGACATGGCCCAGGTGCCTGTCTCAGTATGGACCACTGGCCCCTATGACGTAGGCTTATTGAAAGGAGTCAGAGAAGTAAAAATTGAATTGAAGCCAGGAGCAATTTTACCAAAAGCATGACAGTATCCCATGTCTAGGGAAGCAGATGAAGGAATTTTCAAGACAATTTCGGCTATGATGGAACAGGGCATCTTAGTGACGTCAGAGTCGTCATGCAATACCGCAGTTTACCCTATCAAAAAATCAAAGGGAGGGTCCTTGAGACTAATTCAAGATTTACGCCTGATAAATGATATTGGGCCTCATCACGACCCAGGCGGTAAGTTACCGCCTGGGCCGTGACTTTACCACCATGGCGTAAACTACGTTTACGCCATGGTGGTTGGCGGACTTACCGCCCCATTCCGACCTTGGCGGGGCGGTAAATCCCCAATCCCCATTTACCCTTCCCCATTCCCATTTTTGCCCCATAGGGCATAATGGGAGTGGGGAAGGCGTTAATTACGCCACCGTAAATTACGGTGGCGTAATTAACTCCATGGTCCCTTAGCGCCATGGATTTTAACACCTGCTAAAAGCAGGTGTTAAATCCGCCATGGCGCTAAGGGACCTCGTACTCAGGCGGTAAGGGTCGGCGCCGTAAACCCCTTACCGCCTGAGTTGTAATGAGGGCCATTGTAGTGGCCGAGTTCCCTTTAGTCCCTAACCTGGCCACAATCCTTTGTAATATACCTGTTGAGGCAAAATATTTCACGGTGATTGACTTGAAAAAGGCATTTTTCTCAATTACATTGCACCGAGACTTGCAATATCTGACGTCATTTACATTCAGACGGATGCGTCTGAAAAGCACAAGGTTACCGCAGGGGTACTGTGAGTCTCCGTCGATTTTCAACAGAGTTCTGCTGATGGACTTAAGCAATATTGCATTAGAGAGTGTTGTCTTGCAATATGTCGATGACATCTTAATTTGCAACACGACAGAGGAAAGATGCAGACACGATTCTATTCAGCTTTTGAATATATTGGCTGAGAAAGGATATAAAGTTGACAAAGAAAAGTTACAATATTGTCAGCAAGAAGTGCTGTACATAGGCCAATTGATCTCGCGTGAGTGGAAAGGGGTTACCCCGGAAAGGGCTGAGGGCATGTCTGGCATGTGGTGCATGGGCAAATGGAGCACACACCATCACTATTTTTGCACATATAGACAGGCCCATCACATACTCTACAGGTACCAGAATACATTTCACCCATGCCACCCTCCCCAGCATCTACACACTGTGCACATCACCCACCACCTGTGCCACAGCCATGTCAGACCTATGTGACCCCCCCCCCGAGCACTGTACCCTACAGCATGTAGCCAGATCACCTGCCTGTCACAAGTGCACATACCCATATGCAGGTGAAATGAAGCATAACAATATTTGAGCACAGATGAACGAATGGGTGAGATGACCATTGTACGACATGCAAATGGAATTAGAAGTAGCACACGCAATGGATAGGGCAGAAGCTGGTGTTGCCATAGGGTCAATGGGCAAGGTGGGTTTAAAATGGTGACGGAAATTTGAACAGAAACCACCCCCCCTTGCATCATGATTACAATGGACATCTAACCCATCTCATCCATTCCTTCATCTGTGTTCAAACATTGTTCCATCATGATTAAGGCTTCCGGTGCATGACATAGATTAACTTGCATTTCCATCTGCATTCATCCACAATTATTTCTGGCCCTTTCATTCCGCATTCATCCACATTTCTGTGGTGTCATATGAAAAGATAATTCTCAAGCGGGATTAATCTGCTTTAATTGCAAATCAAAAATCCATTCATTAAAGCACACCTGCAGACATATAGGAAAGAAATCCTAGCTTCATTCATTACATAGCAACAAAGGATAGCTCCTTTGACTCCTGCTGTCTTACGATATATGCTGTGAGCAATTTCCCGACCTTCTCTGCAAATTCCCTACAACTATTGCACTATGCCTGTTGCCAATCTGCAATGAGATTGGCCAGCGATGTATAAGTGACATCATAGAGAACCAGACAGAGAGGCTTGTTTTACCCTTATTTACCATGTACATAAATAAATACAGACGGCAAGTAGGCTGATTTCCGTCTACATGAATGTGTAAAAATCATTAAAAAAGGGAAACTGGAAGCCTTAAACATAATGCATTGGATACTAGGGTCATCTGTGCTATTGCCTACGCCTTGTGCCATTCCCATGTGGCACAGACCAACATAGAGACTTGCCTTCCATGATACTACCACCACAATGATTTTGTTCCCCATGCAGGTGATGCAGGATACCCCTTGATCCCATGGCTGATAACCCACGTCAGGCAACTGCAAGACCAGCATGACCATGCCTACAACCGTGCACACATCCGGACACGGTGCACCATAGAACAAACTTTTGGGCTGCTGAAGGCCAGGTTCCACTGACTGAGTAGGTCTGGGGGTGCACTCATGCACAGCCCTGTAAAGGTGGGCAAGATAGTCCTCGCCTGTGCCATGTTACATTACATGTGCATCAGGCGCAACATTCCCCTTCCCCCAGACATGGACATGCAAACAGCGGAGGTGGAAGACGACACTGGCAGCAAGGATGAAAGTGCATTGCCCCATCTCAGAGATGCCATGGATGGGTGTGATGCACACTATGAACTTATCAGCCACTACTTTTCAGCACATCACACATGCACATGGCCTAGGCCACCAACCACAATCCACATCGTACACCAAATAAATCACACAATCACATGAAAAATGTATGTCCAGTCATGATTTCTATTTAACGCCCAGTGTATTGAAATGAATGATTTGAAATTACAGGTTGACCAACACTCCCTCCCCAACTATCCCTCCCCACTGCCCCTGCCCAACTATTCCTCCCCACAAGCCCTCCCCAACTATCCCTCCGCACATCCCCTCCCCAACTTGTGGCATGTTGTCCAGGATGTCTCAGCCCAAGACACACCCATGGCACATGTTAGATTATTTGGCTCGCTTGCCACCTGGGCTGCCCTGGTGTGCCTGACAAGCACATCGACCTCTGCCTTGGGCTGCCACAAAGAGAACTGGCGGCCATGGCGCTAGTGGATGGGATGTGTGAAGGGCCACTGGTCCGCCGTTCCAGCGCCGCCTGCAGGGACATTCCAATTTACACTGCTATGGAACAACATGATGCCGTTGCCATCGCAGACCCTCATGGCCATGAGGACCATAGCAGATGTAGCATGTCCAAGGGTATATACAGTCCGCCGCCCAGTGGCCTGCATCAGGCGGGACTCCTCTATGTATGTGATTGCTGTGGTGGGGGTAGTGTCCGTCCTCCTGCTGTTAGCCATGCAGGCAATTGCACCACTGCAGGTGCGGCCTGGGTTTGAGTGGCAGTGTGACTGTTGCAATGGTAGCTGTAGTGTCCTGGGTGGTGGTGTTGGTCCTTGGAGTTGTCCACCATCGGAATCCAGTGCCCCTTGAGGTGCCTGGTTGCACTACGCCGCTGTCAGATGAGGTGCCTGAGGGTGGAAGAAAGGCCTGATGTTAGGGGACCATTGTGGGTTGAAGATGCACTGATACATGCAATGTGTAGGTTGTGAGGCATGCTGTAGCAAGGACATGCCGTTAAACATGGCATGGTGCACCACACATGCTTCTGTTGTGCGGACTCAGCTGCAGGTTTTGGGATGTTGGTACATGATACACTGCTGTACTGGGACTACTGACGAGGTGCCCTGGCAATTGCTTGGGATGGTGGTATGGGGGCTCTGTCTGAGTGTGGGGTGTTGGTATGTGCAGGGAGTGGGGGGGGGGCTTTGCATGGGGCAAGGCTGGGCCTGATGGAAGAGCCAGTTGGAGGGACAGTATGTGTATGGGGGTGTTTGTCAGGTCTGGCAGGGACGTGGGAGACACGTGTCATTGCCATTGTATTGGAGGGTGGCCATTTGTGGGTGGAGCGGAAGTACGGCATTGCTGTTTCTTGGTGCCATTGGTGGCATGCCAGGCGTGCATGCAGTACGCTGTGTCAGTGTGCCTTGTGTCTGTGTGGGGGATGATGCCTCTACAATTGGCAGTATAGGGTGCCTGTGCAGTGATCATCATGTATTACAGGTATGGGCCATTGTGAGGGGGCCAGGGTGTTTGGCCACAACAGGGCCCTGGGTATTTGTTCAGGTGTGGTGGTGTGTGCCTGCAGGGTGTATTCTGGGGGATGGGGCCAATGCAATTTCCATCTCAGTACCCCATGCAAAACCCCCACTCCCAGCACATACCAGCTCCCCAACCCCTTCTATGAACTCCATTTGCAGCACACTGCTGCACTTCTCCTCCCAGGGCATGAAACTAATTGGCGAGTAGCGTCCACTACCTGTGGCCATGCTTTGCCTGCGGTGTGCTGACTGGAGGTTCTGGACCCTCTGGAGGAGATCATCCCACCACTTGTGGCAATCTCTGACTGTGCGTGGGATTGTCCCCACTGCTGAGACCTTCTGTGCCACTTCTTCCCAATATGGCCTTTTTCAGCTGCTGTGTTTGGTGGCGCTGGTCAGCTGAGAACAATTCCACTGAATGCGGACAATGGTCTCAGAAAGCATGTTTAGCTCTGCCTCTGAGAAGTGTGGCTTGCACAGCCAGGTCTCACGGATACAAGTAGATATGGTACACGATGGTTTTATGCAGTTAGGTGGGGTGGGTGTTAAGTGGATGCTGAAGATTGCAATGGATTGTGTTTTTATGATGACTGTTTCCTGTTCCGGCAATCACTTTAATTCCGGTCACGATAATTCCGGTGCCGCTGTTTACGGTGATGCTGTTTCCGGTGACGCTGGCTCTGGCATAGTGATGCCTGAGCTGCGGGCACCGGTGCCGACGATGCTGTCATTTTTGGCCACTTTTCACTGTCTTTCTGTGATGTGCATGCCTGACAACCCGTGAACGTCTGTTATTTCCACACAGGTTGCCGAAAACGGTGGGACTGGCATCAAGGAAACACCGTTTTTTTACCTCCAAATTCGTAATGAGGGCCATTGTATCAAAAAACTCCCCCTTGGGCACTTTAAAACAGTCTGTCACAAAAGGAATGAATTGCCACTTGCAACTGTGGGCCACTTTTTCATTGGTGCCAGCCTGAGACAATTGTATGCCCCAGTGCGACCTTGTTCATAGTGAGAGTTGCAACCTCTTGAGAGAATATTACGAGACTGATGGCAATGATAATTTCGGGGAAACCAGCAATACTGCTGGTAATTACCATTGGCCAGATTACAGGTTTGATACAACCAGGGATGTCATTTGAGGGTTGCAAGGCGTCGTACCTGTGATCCCTGTGGTCTCCCTTGCTACCCTTAATAAGAAACTTTTTACAAACCAAAGCTCCTGGGATGTGGCCAGCACCATGTGGCTCTTTGTTTCTTGAGTATGGCTACCTCCATCCCCATTCCCATTGAGCCCTATAGGGGCTCAAATGGGAATGGGGATTGGTTTTGTTAATGAGGAATTATCGGGTAGTCCAAGGTTGGAATGACCCGGTAATTCCTCATTCACAGAACCCGGACATGATTTTGGAGGCAGCCATGGTGCTGCTAATAGCACCGTGTCTACCTCCAAACTCGTAATGAGGCCCAGTGTCTTCAAATTGTTCACATGGGCACACAAAACATGTACCACACATTAAACAAGCAACAAAAACCACACAGTACTAGTGGTGGCGTGAGATTTACGCTATTTATTATAGGCAATGCCAAATAAATCACTTTCCTAAGTAGCTGCGTCAGGCCAGCATACGACTGATGAACACCTCTAAGCAGCACACACCATGAACAGCCAGAGGTGCAGGCCATCCCCTTTAAATCAGCACAAAAGGCCCAGAGGATGTTGAAGCACAGCAGAGGTCAACATGCTGGATTACAGACTGTAAAACCAACACATGTGGGCAGCAATATGGAGTTTTGAATGTGGCAAAGGCCCAAGACTGTGTGGTGGATGCTTGGGGAGCATATATGGGGTAGGGGGTCGTTGATAGGAGTTGTATTTAGGGATAGGATATAGCGAGAGTGGATGTTGATTGCATTAGACACAAAATGCCATCTTGGAAAATAGCAGCCATCTTTAAATCAAGGCCTGCTACCGTGCTGCAACCAGGACAGTAGGCCCGGGAACAGAGCATACAGATAGGTGTGTGAATGCAGGAGTGGGGTGCAGCTTGGACGGGAGTGGGACAGGCCAGGCAGGCACAAATCCATAAACCTCTCATTGGGCCTCATTACACGGACGGCGGTAAGGGTTAACGGTCACTGTTAATGGTACCGGTGACCATTAACCCTTACCGCCTTACTACGAGGTCCCTTTGCGGGTTGGAGACTTTAACGCCTGCTTTTTGCAGGCGTTAAAAACCAACCCGCAAAGGGACCAGGGTGCTAATTACGGTACCGCAATTTGCGGCACCGTAATTAGCGCCTTCCCCATTCCCATAGAGCCCTATGGGGCAAAAATGGGAATGGGGAAGGGCAATGGGGGAAAGGGGAATTACCGCCCCGCCAACCTTGGAATAGGGCGGTAATTCCCCTTTCCACCAAGGCGGTGCCGGTATTTTACCGGCATGGAACAAGGTGCTAATAGCACCTTGGTCCTCCGCCTACCGTGTAATGAGGCCCATTGTCTCAGATCGTTAGCACATGTAACCTAGAAGGAATGCACCCTGAAAGGCCATGAGGGGGCCAAGCGCTCCCTGCAAACAGTTATCCCATGAGATAGGGGGCACGAGCCTCTGACACAACCCAGCCCAAATTTGAAGTTATAGTGCACAGATGCCCCTGTCCCAAGACCTTAACATTCAAGAGTATCAACCAGCCAAATACCCCAGACCAAAAAACTGCTTAACCACCCATTTGTTATAATGATCACAGCAGAATGTCTGAGGCCCCTGTGATTTGTGCTCCGAGGTGCCAGGGAGGGAAAGTAACACATTGAAAGGCAAGGGTCGGAAGACTTGGAATGGCACCAACATGTCTGGTCTCGAGCTGGGGTTGTCTGAGATAAGGTGACCTAGAATGGAGCGGCTGTGCCCAATTCTGCGGTACCAGTGGCACATTAGGCCACTGTTAGGGCAGGCAGTGAATATCACTCTTAATTGGTAATTAGATTGCCAAAGATTTAAGCATATCAGTGGTGCCACGGATGCTCTCACTGCCCCACTAACATGCAACATCTGTGGAATACAGCACTGCCTGTAGGCTTTAGAGGTTTGGCAACACTGGGTAAAAAAAGAAGTACACGACCTAACTCGCAGACGGTCTGTGCAGACAAAGTGGCCTTATTTTTTATTTATTTGCACTATTGGGTCTTAGAGTCTCATTTTCACTGAACAAAAGAAATGTATAGTGGCAAACTCACATACATGCAAGCAAAAATCTAGGGAGGAATTGGCACTTTATGCAAATTAAGTTCACTGTTGCCACCTGTTGCTACGTAGTGGCTCTACCAACATTGCACAGTCCAGCCATTTGCATAGGTTCATGCACTACCCACACCCCTAAAGAGGGAACTTATAAAGCACTGAATTCGGAGAGAGCCATACCTCAGTGTTTGTTTGCGATGAAATGAAAGGCAACACCCAGAGCTTGGGGTGGGGAAAAGATAAGAGTAAAGAGGCCTGTCTCATCTTGTTGGTGGCGGCATCATGCCAGTTTAGGAATGCAAACACAGTGAAATGTGGGGGAATGAGAGAGTAGGGGGCAGCCAAGCCCAAATCACGTGGAGGGAACAATTAGAACATATTGAACCACATGGGTAAAATGAGGAGAGTGATGTTGGGGTGTGAAAGGAAAAGTCATGAAAAGATAAGCAGCAGATCAAGATGAAGTGGTGAATAAGCCCGTGGGTTGTGAGTGGAAAAAGGATGAAAGGGTGAGAAAAGGGAAAAGGCAGAAATGGTGGGAGAAGTAGGAAATGAGATAAAGCACTATATATATATATATATATATATATATATATATATATATATATATATATATATATATATTTGTGAATGTTTGTTGGTATGTTCAGGGTTGGTTCCAGCCCCATAACAGTTGGTGGGCTGAAATTATGGCCCATGGTCAGCATACCAGTCTGGGGTGTACTGACGATAGTGACATTAGCCCAACCCCAGCGGCGGCATCCAGTCCTGTGCTATCAGTATAGGCGATTTCGGGAGATTTCCGATTTTGCATTTGTTGGCTCCAGTCCCACAACAGTTGGTGGCTTGAAGTTTTGGCCCGAGGTCAGCATACCAGTCTTGGGTGTACTGGTGATAGTGAAATCTGACCAACCCCACCCATTTGCCCTGCACACGGCGTGGTCGGGCCCTGTGCTATCAGTGTAGGTGATTTCGGGAGATTTTCAATTTTGCAACTTATTCAAAAATAGGAAGTTAAGACACGAGGTTGGCATACCAGTCTGGAGTGTACTGGCAAGGGTGACATTTGACCAACCCCACACATGAGCCCTGCATAGGTGTGGAGCGGGGTCTGGCCCTGTGCTTTCAGTATAGGCGATTTCGGGAGACTGACGATTTTGTGATTTTTCCAAAAATAGGAAGTTAAGACACAAGGTTGTCATACCAGTCTGGGGTGTACTGGCAATAGGGAAATTTGACCAACCCCACCCATTCGCCCTGCACAGTGTATTGGTGGATGTGTGTTATGTGTGGCTAGGGAGGCTGCCAGCGGCTCCATGTATATATTGAAGATCACAGTGGAGAGGATGGAACCCTGCACGGCTCCACAAGTGATGGGTGGCATTGGCGATCTGGAGGAGTCCATCTGAACAAACTGCTGGCAGTTGGCAGGGTAGGACCTGAAACAGCATAGGACAAGAGCGCTGATTCATAAGCACTGATGGGTGTCCGTGAGCATCTGGTGTTCCACTGTGTCGAAAACGGCCTAGAGATCGAGTAGAACCAGGAGGCAAGGGTGGCCATCGTCAAGGATGTTGAGAGTGTCATCCTATGATTGCTGTCTCTGTACTTTATCTAGGTCTGAACCCGAATTGGTAGGTTTGGAGGAGATTGTTGGTGTCAATGTGTTGATGCAGTTGCGCAGCTACCGCTTTCTTGATGATCTTACCTAGGAAGGGAAGATGGGTAATGGGGCGATAGTTACCTAGGTTGTCAGGATCCAGTGTGGTTTTCTTTAGTAGAGGGAGGATTTGTCCTGTTTTTAGGGTTGATGGGAAGGTGCCTTGAGTTAGGGAGCTGTTGATGCTATCTAGGTAGGGAAGGAGAGCTTCTGCGTGGAAGGTCTTGACAATGGATGCTGGGAGGATGTCATCTGTACACGATGTGACTTTGAGGGCAGTCAGGGTTTCTACCAAGCCCTCTGTAGAGAGTGTCTTGAATGGTGCCCACGGTGTGGAGATTTTTCAAGGAGGGATGTGAGGTGCACCAGTGTAGTGGGGGCCCACACATCCCCTGTAGTGTGGGGTCCCCACCACACCAGGTCTGGGGGGTCTTGGCCCAGTCTTCACCCATCAGGTTAAAGGCTGGGTCAGGGCTTGCAGCACAAGAACTATGTAGGGTTGGTGCTGACCGTGATATGTGGCACATGGCACATGCCATGTTCAACTGCGAACAGGGCAAGGAGCTTTTCTGAAGGAACCTTAGCGACATGTGTGCTCGAATCTCCATATGACACCTTCAGGCATTTTCAACTACAACCCCTTCCCCTCCGGCTTCCTCACGGCTCATATACAGGAACCAGAAAGTTCTCCCAGGTTCCTGGTTCTTGTTAGTGAGCAACAAGGAAGAGCAGAGGGTGGTGTGAGGAGGCAGGAATGATACTTCAAGACAAATTGGACACCATTTTTGCTATAGACTTTTATTAGAACACACAAAGGGGTTGGGAAAAGGCCTAGCTGTGCCTGCACTAGCGGAGTTTCCCTACCTGCATTTGAAACTAAGGTTCTATCTGTCAGAATGTCCAAAACAAAACCGCTCTGTGCCCAAAGTACGATTCTGGCCCTCACATGCTAAACAAAGGAATTCTAAAGTGAAAAGGATAATGTCTTTGGCCTTGAGTGTTTGGTAAATGTTCAAAAGAAACAAAAGATGGAAAATGTCCACAAAAAGAAGTTCCTCCAGGATAGATTTCCTGGCTCCAGAGGGTTCCTCCCTTCCCCTGGATTCTTCGTCACTCTCTTGTATTATAAATAACAGTTCTTGACATTCCCTCCGATTAACAACAAAAATTATCTTTATGTTGATTGTCTTTCTTGTATGCGTGGTCAGAATACCTGATTTACTATCCTGCCAGGGTTTTAATTTCTTCATTCTTTTAGACCACCACAGCCTACTGGCTATTTCCTTGTGTTTTGCTTACCTTCCACTTGCCTGGTATGCTCCTGTACCAGGACTTCCTTGACTGACTTGCAACTGCTTGGTAGACTCTCCTGCCAAGCTTTCTGGATTCACACTCTCACAATTGCCTGGTACACTATCCTGCCAGAGCTTCTATAAGAATACATGTTTGTAATTGCCTGGAGTACTCTACTACCAGGCCTTTCTGCAGGAACATCATTTGGGGGTAGCTGCGGGTAGCTCATCTGGGGCACTCGGGTGCGCTCCTTTGCGCCTCAGGGGATCCGAGCGCATGATCGGGCAAGGAGCTTTTCTGAAGGAACCTTAGCGACATGTGTGCTCGAATCTCCATATGACACCTTCAGGCATTTTTCACCAGAGCGAAAACAGCAGGAGCTTTCAACTTGCGGATTGACGATTCTTCCACAGTGGCACGTTCCAAGATTGGAATAGAGCGACAGCAGACGCTGCTGCATGCGTATAGCAGGCAATACCTTCCAACGATCAGAACAAAGCTTTCCACTTGCCAATTTACAATTTGTTCACAGCAGCACATTCCAAGATTGGAACAGAGCAACTGCATGTGCCACTGCATGCATATAGCAGGCAATACGTTCCGACGATTGGAACAGGGTGCACCACAATGCCGCGAGGCGAGCAATTGAGAGCCCTGTACTGGTACATGACACATGGCAGCCCATGATTTCTGCCTGCTCTCGTGGACTCTGGAGCTGGGCAGTGTGTGCATTGATATATCCCTCTGGCTTCCTTGCTCACACCATTTGAGGATGTGCCATTCAACCTGCTTTCTTCAGGTAATCAGGCACTTTGAGGAATGTAAGTGAGACTCAGCTATGGAGTCTAAAGACGGGCCCAAGGTGAGCCAGTAGCAACTGTCCATGAAAGAAGATGCTGATTTGACTCTCAGTTCCAAGAGGGTCTTGGGTGACTCCCTGGTCGACGCAGTGGCGCAAGGAGTGCAACCCCGGCAGGAGAGATTGGAGACACTAGAATGTTTGTTTGGGGATGGCCTGAACAGGAAAGGCACTGATGTTATTGACAGCATGTCCTCTGGTCAGCCTCAAAAAGAGGAGGCTCTTAAGGGGGGAGAACAGCCCTGTAAGAGGAAGACTTCTACAACTCCCCCGGGTCAATGAAGGATAGCAATAAGAAGGCCCCTGAGACTGTCAATGCTTTTGGCAAGCTGAAATATACTTTCATGCAAAGATCGACGGTGCCAAGCCTCTGATCCCATTCCCCTGGACTGCAGAATATGGGTGAGAACGATACTTCGCCAGATTTCGATATATCGGACACACATTCCTCTCTCAGATCTAACAGCAGCAAGAGAAGCACCTAGATAACCTAAGGAAGAGCTGGTGAACATGTTCGATCCAGAGTCTATAGTGCACCTGAGGTCTAACGATTGCTTGCTGTCACCAAGAATAGCTTTATGCAAGATGCAGAAGCTATGCAGGCCCATCAAAAGGGAGGTAAGGCTCTGCATGCCGTCTGAATGCCCCCTGGCCACAACCTCCGGGGAAAGTGGCAGAGACCCCGGAACTAGACCCAAGGATGATTACTTTTGTGTCTAAAGCTTTGAGGGATCTAAGAAAAGTCATGTATCAAGCCTGGAAGGGATGCCAGGAGATGGTGTTGGACCTTGCCGGGCCGATCGCTAAGATTATGGACCTGGCAGAGAGGGCCGAGGAGACTGAGGAACCAGTGGTTGTGTATATACTGGTGAGTTGGGCCCAGAGAGCCATATCCCTTCTAGGCAACGCAAACTTCACCCTATCATCCAAAAGGAGAAGGGGCTTCTTACTGAAAATTGGCCCCAATGCTTGAAGACTTGGCTTCATATGAGGCGGGTGAAGCGGCACAAACGTACTATTCAGAGAGGCATTTGCCAAGGAAATGGGGACGTTCGTGGACACATATTAAGCCTTGGAGAATGGGGAAGTTCGTGGACACATATTAAGCCTTGGAGAATGGGTCAGTCCTCTATCAAAAAGATTTTCGCAGTAGAGGTTGTGCTTCTGGTCGCTTCCAATCACAGAGAAGGCTTCAGAATCCCAGGGCCTAGTACTGGGAAGCAGGAAAACAAGAAGCTTTCTTCTCAGCCCGAGAGCACGGCAATCAAAAGAGGCACAAACAGGTTGGGACTCAAATTCGCTATTCTCCAGTGAGGAGCAGGACGAGATTGTGCTTGGCAAGTTGGT
This sequence comes from Ambystoma mexicanum, assembly GCF_040938575.1. Classification (NCBI taxonomy): domain Eukaryota; kingdom Metazoa; phylum Chordata; class Amphibia; order Caudata; family Ambystomatidae; genus Ambystoma; species Ambystoma mexicanum. The sequence goes on along the minus strand of NC_090922.1, from coordinate 582,319,580 downwards.
GAAAGCTTTCAAACAATGCCTGGCTGCTTCAAGCAGTTGCCGGGTACAAGCTAGAGTTCATTGCAGAGCCTGTATAGAGAGCTCTGCCCAGGCAGCCAGCGCAAATGCAGGAGGACAGCAGACTCCTAGTGGAGGAGCTACAGCAATTAGCGAGCAAAAGGGCGATAGAGCGCAGCAAAGCTTTGCTCCCCGCATTCATCAGCAGCATGTTTATCCTCCGCAGAAAAGAGAAAGTACTACTTGTCATCAATCTAAAAGAGCTGAATTGGTGGCTGATTTACAGGCGCCTTAAAATGGAGGGGGTACACCTCCCCAGAGACATTCTCCAGAGAGACGACTGGCTGGTACAGATGGACCTGAAGAATGCTTTTCTGACACTCCCGGTTGTCAGCAAGCACGGGCATGTATGGCAGTTCAGGTGCTTCCCGTAAAGGCTAGCATCAGATACCTGGGCATTCACAAAGATTATGAGGCCAGTGGTGGTAGCCATAAGGGAAAGAGGCATGAGAGTCATTATTTACCTAGATGATCTTCTTATCCTAGAGGAAAGCAAGCAAGCACTGCAGGGACAGATGTAGCAGGCATCCCAGCTCTTGACATCCTGAGGTTTCCTGACCAATCAGGAGAAATCTGAGCTCATTCCCAGGTAGCGGATGGAGTTTCTAGGCTTCATAGTGGATACCACTTCCAGCTCCCAAGATACGGCCGATAAATTAGGAGTTGCTGGCCGCACTAGCAAAGAGCTTGAAATCGATGCACGTGCTAGCGAGGATCGTAGGCTTGCTTGCAGCCTCCATACATGTGACTTTTCCGGGCCCCTTACATTACAGGACTCTGCAGAGACTGAAAAACTGTCACCTTCGAGAAGGTCTGGGGTATCACCAGCTGGTGCCCCTGGATCAGGAAGGGAGGTCTGATTTAGAGTAGTGGCTCCAGAACATGGAGGCCTGGAACGGTCGTGCAATATTTGGGGACTTCCCAGAATGAGTGATAGAGTCGGACACGAGCAGGGACAGCTGGGGCGCAAGATGCAGGCAATTGGAAACGGGAGGCAAATGTCACAGCGGGAGTTGGACCTCCATATCAATTGCCAGGAGCTATTAGCAGTTTCCTTTGTATTGAAGGCATTCACGGGGGACAAAGAGGAGGATTGCATCCTTCTAAGTATGGACAACATTTCCGGGTTGAGGTATATCAGTCACCTGGGAGGCACCAGGTACAGGATGTTGATTGAGCTGACAAAGGACTTCTGGCATTACTGCCTCGACGGGGATCTCTGTGACAGCCGAGTACCTCCCAGGAGTCCAGAGCGTGGTAGTGAATTGGAATTCATGCTATTTACACAACTCGAGTGACTGGATGCTGTACAAAGGGGGTTTTGCGCAAAGAGCAGCTCTGTGGGGTCTCCTAGTGGTAGACCTGTTGGCATCCAGATTGAACAGACAGACAGGTTCTTCAGCTGAAGGCTGAACCCAGAGGCCCTAGGGGTGGATGCATTTCTACAGCCTTCGTCGGGCGCAGTTTACTACGCTTTCCCGCCCTTCATGATGTTAGTCAGTACATTAGCGAAGATTCGCCGGGAGAAGGCAGCGGTAGTGATAGTGGCCCCGAACTGGAAGCTGCAAGTGTGGTTTCCAGTTCTGATGGAACATTCATTGGATTTCCCACAAATGATTACCCACTGGCAAGATCTGTTGTCGGATCCAGCAGGGGGTTATCATTTGATGATGAGGGAGCAACTGCCTATGCTGGCATGCAGGGTGTCAGGTGCCGATGGAACCTGCCAGGCATTTTGGTCCTGGCTGCCGAGTTTATCAAACAATCTTAGCCCCCCTCTACACTCAGGAGCTATGACTCTGCATGGATAAAGTGGGAGCGATGGTGCATCCAGCATAGTGTTCCTCCCGTTTCGCCCCTCTAGTACAGGTGATGAATTTCTTAGCCACTCTCGCAAAAGGGGGCAAGGCATTTCAGACAGTGGGTGTGTACAGGTCCGTCATTTCAGCGAACACCCAGTGGTTGTGCGGATGCTGCGCGAGGTAAAGATTTGCACATCGCTGCTGTCAAAGTACTCTTATTTTTGCTATGTCAATTCCATCGTGGGCTGGGCACGAAATAGAGATCTCTCTGACAAACAGCTGTTGCAGAAGCCAGCTATGCTACTGTGTCTAGTGTCTTGTAGGAGAGTAGTGGATGTGAAGGCCTTGGAGGTGGATAAGAAGGCATTCTACCCGGAAGGGGTTACCTCACTATCGCGAAGCGAACAAAGTGTAATTCTACATTGATCTCGTACCTGTTTTTCCCGGAGCGGCCAAAGTTGTGCATAGCCAATTGTATCAAAGAGTACAAAGCTAGGACGAGTGAAGTAAAGCAGTTAGGCGGAGGAAGCCTTTTAAAGCAGTAGCAGCAGCTACATTTGCTAGATGGGTACAAGAGGTTGTGACCATGGCAGGCGTAGATGTATCAAGATTTGGAACACATTCCGTGAGAGGGGCCATGGCGTCTTGAACATTTAGTGCTGGGGCTAGTCTCCAGGAGATATTGCGGGTGGCTTATTGGTCAAACGATTCTACCTTCAAGACGTTCTACTTTAAGCCGGTCTCCTACGTAACAGCCTCTCTGGTGCATAGCTTAGAACAAGCATATTTTGCTTGGGGATGATCAGAAAGCAGGATGATACACGGAAGGCGACGCAAAGACGAGGCGTTAAGGGGTCAATCGGCAGCGCAGGACTATGGCCAAGAGGCGGCTCGTTTGTCCTTGCAGCTGGGGCACATTGGCGGTAGTGGTCTTTTGGCTGATTGTTCGATGTCAGTTGCAAGGCATCAAAAGAAGAGGAAAGGACCTGGACAGGAAGTGACTCATAGGGCCCAGAGAGGCGGAAATGGTCATAAGGACTACCAGAGGCTCAAAACATATTGGGATTTTTAGCTCTTTTCAGTTTATTGTGTTTTTGGTTGTGTTACAAAAAGAAAATAAGTTTAAAGAGTGAAGATTTGAATCTTCTGAAGAGTAGAGTAAAAGAAGTTGAAGCATAATTATTGCCTCTGTGTCTTTAATAGAATCAAGACTCCCTGTGCTGAAAGTCTGGGTAATCTTCATTGGTGTTCGCAGTTTACTTTTTCTTTAAGAAAAAAAAGAAATCCCTTCATCACTACATTTTGTTACTATAATAATAATAGGTTTATTGTGATTTAGTCCATAATTTGAACTTTACACAAAATTAAACATGTAAAATACAGTACAGTAAAGTATGATACAGGACAATACAATACTACAATACTACAAAGCAATACTTGATTACAAACTTTCAGCAGTGTGTAATACCATAGCAAGTATCTTTATATAAAAATCAATAATGAATGCCTAAATAGGAACACACAGATCATTCATTAATCATAACATGCCACATATAGCGCAAAACATAAAAGTAAAATACATAAAAGTAAAATACATGATACATAAGTGGTCATATAATTTCCGTACAGCACTGTAGTTCATCAATTCATCAATTACATATTCAAGATAAGAATAGGATTGCAAGATAAGATAAATTCAGGGTAGGGGATGGAGATGAAAGTAGATTCACGACAAGGTACATGGTAATAACACAAGCATTAATACTAGCATTCAGACCCATTGTTGAGACCCATTATCACCCCGGAGAGGAAAAACAGCACCTTTAATCGGGCAGGAGAGTTTTGATGTGCTGCCATATGCTAAATGAAGCCAGTTGCACAGCAATGGAACCCGAGTTCAAACAGTAGTCCCAGAAGGAATCTGCAGTAATTGCCTCGTAGCTGAAGCCAAATCTACCAAGCATGCGCATATACAAAGGCCCCAAAATGGCACATTGGGCCTCATTACGAGGTTGCCTGTAATGTAACAACGGTACTGGTATGCTTGCCAGTACCATTGTTACTGGACTGGCAAACTCCGAGTTGTGCCACAGGTGCCTTTCATTCCGCCAGGTCTGGGCACCCGTGAGCACAGCATACCTGTATCACCGGCACCATTATGAATGGTGCCTGTGCTACAGGCATCCCCATTCCCATTGAGCCCTATGGGGCTGAAATGGGAATGGGGATCTACCGGCAAAGGCACCCATGAAAGGGCAATTGCTGGGTCCGGCGGGTCGGAATACCCTGGTAATTGCCCATTCACGGGTGCCAGACTTTCATGCTGGTATGGAGGTAGCCTTGCCGCTCTTACCGGCAAGGCTACCTCCAACCTCGTAATGAGGCCCATTAGTACATGTCTAGCAGATTCCAGTTTTCCTGCTATGCACAGATACGACAATAGCTGCCTTCTAGTGCTACCTTTGTGCGGGGGCTCAAAATAGCCATTACCGCTAATTGAGTTATACAAAGTTTCAGTAAGAACTGTCTTACGTCCGGGGCAGGGCACAGCATCAAGTAAGGCTGGATGTTCCTGTATCGGTGTACTACATGCAACACTGCCTCAGACCCTTTCAGCTTTTACACGTGTATATAGTTCCCGCACCAGTCCCATTTGTTAAGTTTGCGCTCGAAAGATACGATCTGTCTCTCTTATGGGCGAAAGACCAATCAATCTCTAAGAAGAATGTTTTGTTCAGGGACTTATAATTATGACCTTGCAGGACCCTCTCAAAGCCATGATTGTGTCCTACCAGTGCTAGGAATTTGCAAACTGGGTTGGTACAAGATTTTACATAGAAAATGGAAATTCCATTAAACAGGAGGGTCTCAGTCCCAATACTGCGCTCCAATAATGACCTTCGAGCCTGTTCAACCAGGTTAGATCTTGCATAGCCAATGCCTCCAGGCCATAGAGGATGGCAGGGACAAAGCATTGATGGCAAAGCTTAACAATCCCAGCCATGCTGTTTCCTGCATATCCTCTGGCAAACTTGCATGCTGCAAGAGTGTGAAGCTTAGCTCGCCTCTTTATCATCAGTGCGTAGTCTGCTTACACATTTTGCTACAACATGAAGGGCCTGACCTGCTTTTCAGTTTGCAATAAGAATTAATTAGGCATTCTGTGTCAAGGACTCTGGGAGAGAAGACAAACGAACCAATCAATTCCGCTGTCATGAGAGAGGGCGTGGACACAGTGGCTGTGCCAGGTCAGGCCCACACAGGTGCAGAAATCGCAGTTGCTTTTCGGATTGCCTCTCAGCCCCTGCGTAGTGTCCTCCTCGGCTGACTTGTGAAGGCTTGTGTTGCACAGCATTATAAACGTGCGAACAGCTGGCGAAGGGCCGACCCAGCAAGAAAGACAGATCCTTTTGGAAAGATAAACGCGGTAAGTGCTATTGCGGAAACGACCATCCTGCCCCAGCATAAACTTCCTTCTAAGCTCAACCGCGCACTTCTTTGGTCACAGGTGCGCCATACGTCACAGGTGCGCCATACGTTATAGCGAGGCACAATGTTAGGATCTCAAGTTTCATTCTGGGCAGTGTAAATTGCAAATCACCAAATACTTGGGGTGTGTTTGGGGGCAATTAAAGCTTAGTTTTTATGTGGTCATAGGGCTTCAGCAATACACCGGTTTCGTGATAATCTGCAACCACTCTCCCCCCACTTTATCTACAATTGTCCAGAAGCCAAAGGGTGGTCAGGCTGCATGTCAATATTGCCCAAGGAAGCACCAGTCTCCACTAGCAGCCTGTGTCAGTCTAAATGTGCTCTCACTGCAAAAAGCGAACTCTCAAAAAAGTGTTCAGTCACCACAGACAAGTTACATCCTATTTGCACCTCGTTTGTGCAATGCTTTTTTATGCCGTTAATATGCTTTAAGTTCAATGTAGTTCAAGGTCGCTCATGTTTTACAAAACCATTCTCAGTGATAAAACCCGGGAGCTCAGCCATTGGAATTACCTTTAGGAAACAAACATCCATTGTAATCTATGTACTGCACAGCTTCCCCCGCCCTGTTTGGTGGCCTTTTATGTGGCCGAAAACTCATTCTTCCCATTCCTTGTAACACATTGATTGTGTGATCATATGTGCTCTGCTTGGATATAACAAGCATTGACAAAGCCAACAGTTTTAGCTAGTGAACATGCATTAGAAAAGTATTTGCCATGCAGCAGGCACTGTCATATTGGCCCTGGTATATCCTGTGCCATCATATGGCCAGCCAGTGCAATTATGGAAGTGTCTCACAAATGCCTATCCCATGCCTCCCCCATGCCTACACAAAAGTCATAACTATTGACGCTGACAATGCTCGATTCCTTGAGCCACTTACAGCATCGCACACAGCACACATTTCAGTCCAGGCTCTATACACTCTCTTAAGGCACCAGTACCCCTACCAACACGCCCGCCAGACTGCAAGTTTCTCACAGGGGCCTTGGGAGGAGAAGCTGTGGTTTTTAATTTATTTATTTTAGGAATGCACACAGCTCAGGTATACAAAGCTCAGGCTTTGTACTGCGTAAGAGTCCATGGCTCTTCCAGAACTGAGAAAGCAGGGCCAGATTCAACTTATCTGAGTGCTTAGTTTTCCAGTAAAAGCTTAAAGGTCACTGATGGAGTTGCAACTGGGAATGAGGGGGAGCTTGCCTTTTACACGGAAGGAACGCAGGGACGTGATTTCACCAAAATGCCAGTCGTAGCGTAAGTGACATCACATGACCCTTGACCTCTGAGGACATCACAGGAAGTGATGTCATTTGACCCCACCCCAAAGTGACAAAACAGGAAGCGATGGCACACAAACGTTCACCCCTTGGCAAAACAGCAACAGCATTGTTCCTAAGTACACTACACAAAATATGATTACGATATCACTGTAATGTGATATACATTTCATACAAGAATGTATCTCCATATGTAGCGTTAATATCAGTGTGTATGGGCCCATATTACCAAATGACTGTGAATACAAGCAGACATCCAAGGCCAAACGATATTTGTGTGTTATTATATAGCACTTACTCTGAAGTGCTTTATATCGAACTGATGTACACACAATATCACCCAACCTGTGTTGGTACTCAGGTATCGACCTTGGAAGGATGAAAGGCTGAGTTTGCCTTGCTGGGTTGCAAACTTACAACCTGCAGATCACACACACACGTGCACACATCACAGCAGTGAGCGCTCAACCCACTGAGCTATCTTACCAGCTATAGTAAAATGAGCATACATGCTTGAATGTTCTCAAAGTCAGAAAGCAAATTACACTCTGTAGTGGATACAATTTAACTGGTAACTGTGAACAGAAGGCCAGTTCATCTGCAGGTCTGGTGCAAATTTGGCCACATGTCAAGCCTGCGTGGATCTACTTTTCAGGCTTCAGAGGTTGACAAAATACATACCATTGAGAGGGTTCATAACTGTGTAGCAAAGGAATTAGCGTAGCGCTGAGAAAGCAGCGCACTCACACAGCATCCCTCTGTGCACTCATTACCTAATACATGCAAACAAACATCCTGAATAGCATGCCAGGGAGATAGGGAAGATGGCGACCCCCAAATGACGTCCCTGAAGGAACGGCTGCTGTGGTTTTCCCAGTTGAATGTTAATTTTTCTATGGCATTAGATGGTATAGATGAAACAGCAGTCGGGTAAACTAGCACAGTTAAAAGCGTTAAGCACTTGCTTCTAACATCTCTGTTCACTCTGCAAATTGCACTTTCCAGTAACAACAGAAGCGACTCAACCTTTCATCCTTTTTATGTAAATACATTGAGTTGTTTTGTTTTTTATTGAGTGATGGTTGCACTGGCCCTTTGTAATGCTACGCAATTTCATAAATTAGGGCAGCGAGTGATGTATGAACCATGCATGGGTATAGCCAGCAGTTTTGGCGTTGTGTAGTCGTGGGCTAGGTCTTTGCCAAGAACTGCCATAATGGTCTTATCTGACCTATTAGAAGGCAACACAGTGAACATGGTGTGCTTATCTGGGCATATGATAGAAGTGCTTGTCAAATGTCTACCTAAAACTGTGATTTTACTGAATGAAAAAATAACGAAAACCTTTTTAATGAAAACATTTTACAGAAAAAATACAGATTTATTTTTTAACTTGGGGGGACCCTGCCCCAAGTCCCCTGTTTCCCTTCATTTATAATCCCACCCCATCCCCTCCCCACCCGTTTTAACACCTTAGCCCACCTGCCATATTTATATACAAAAAAATCTGTATTTTTTTTTCCGTAAAAATGTTTAGATAAAAATGTTGTTTGTTATTTTAAATTCAGTCAAACCACTGCATACCACCTAAAACCTATACACAAGCCAAAATTGTTGAATTAGTGGCTTTTAACAGGAATTCAGTGTGAGAAACAGAGATAAAGAAAGTGACAAGAGGCACACTTAGATCCATTTACAGTAGCAATTAAGCCATCAACTCTCTTAAGAACGATCGGAAACAACACTCAGTCCTTTGTAGCACAATGTTTGATGTTACTGCTTGATACATATCTTTGTTATGTCCAGTTAGTGATAAAAACGAGAAAATTAAGTTCACTGACGACTGTCTGGCATGTGCGTGTCAAGATCCCTCAATAGCCCCTTCCCCTCTGGGTTTGAGGGGCCTCAGGTAGTCACACCAGTCCTAAGAGGCGCATTCTCCTTTTCCACCAGGTGACATTTATGAAGGTACTTGTCTGGGGAATATATTTTTGAATGGTGGACTATGTTCTTTTTAAAACGTGTGTGAAGTGATTGCATTTTTTGAAAGGTGTTGTTCTTGTATTGCAGTTTTTGAACTACATATATCCTTTGGAACTGAACCTTATTGATGAGAACGTTCAGGGGGAACCATAACCCATCACAGGTGCATTTGACTTGCAGGTCATTAAACATTGCAGTTACATGAACAGCATTTCGGCACAAATACATAGTCTGCATATGAACGCATTTAGGCAATATGATATTCAGTATAATTTGAGGCCCTTCATTTGGTAATATACAGACGGAAGTATTTTATTTTGGGAAGAGGACAGTTTGAGGTGTCACTAACAGGCACATTATTTAATTTGGGGTGGGATATTAGAGCCACACAGGCCATTTTTCTGGCAATCTGCTGGTGGTTTGTGCATTTGGTAAGCTTGGACACAACACGGGTGGTGCTCCTATGCTTAAATAAGGCTAATGAGGCAAACGATATGAATATAACAAACTGAAGTGAATTGTGTTAGAACTTTCAGGTGGATTGCAAATAAAAATGTATTCATTTATTTTGTTTTTATGTGCCTGTTTTTTTTAACGTTTTGGTTGTTTCATTGTAACGTGTGTATGTTGTATGATCAATGTCTCTTTGCCTTCCCCAATTCTTTCTACTTTATGATGTATGGGGTGTTTTTTTAATGATTTTATATGTTCAAAGTATATCATTGGACTGTTTGTGCATTGCATGTATTTCGTTTATTTATGACATTGGTTTCATTTGGTTCACCTTATCATTTCATGAATGTTAACTAACATCTGATCCAATCTAACCATAATATGGAAATGATTAGATTAATAGGAGAGAGCCCTGAAGAAGAGTTATAGGCTAGAAACACGTGTTGGCTCAAGAAACCAACAATACATTAGAGGATTGAATCTAAAATTATTAATTGCCTTTATTACTGATGTTTTTGAGATTGATTAGAGACTGGAGCGCTGATTGAAACCTATTCTTCTACTTTTGTTTAGCTCATTGATTGGGTCTTTTTGCGGATGACCGCCTTTTCTGGTTTTCTCTGTGACAACTTTTACAAGTAACTGCTAGCTACTAGTGCAAAGATAAGGTTTGGTTCCCCGGCCCATGTGTTTTTTTTGCATCCTGCTAATTGTTGTGTCTTTGGAACCTGAAAGAAGAGAAAGGAGACATACAACCCAGGCGTTAAGGGTTTAACGGCGCCGTCGGCGCCGTTAACCCTTAACGCCTGATTACCATTTTAACGCCTGCTTTTAGCAGGCGTTAAAATGCAAGGCGCTAACCCGCCTTGGTGCTAATTACGGCACCGTAATTTACGGTGCCGTAATTAGCGCCTTCCCCACTCCCATTATGCCCTATGGGGCAAAAATGGGAATCGGGAAGGGTAAATGGGGAATGGGGATTTATCGCCCCACTCACCTTGGAATGGGGCGGTAAATCCGCCATCCACCATGGTGTAAACAGAGTTTACACCATGGTGGTAAAGTAGGGAACTTACCGCCTGGGTTGTAATGAGGCCCCAGGCTGATAGGCATTGGGGCAGAGACAAGGTCACCCAAGTACATGACTGGCTCCACACAGTTTATGATGCCGGGAACAGAGGGCGCAGTCATCTCCCCTACACCGTCTCTGGAGTGTATGCCCCCCAAGAACCCTCTTCACAGGGTTACAGTTATCCTTTCACACATGGTTGAAAGGGTCTTTGGCACAGGCCCTTTAAGCGATGGTGAAGAGGACAATCTCCCTGCAGGAGAGACTTTGTTGATTACTGGGTTTCCATTTTCTTCTCCACTGCACATGGGGGCCTTTGGGCTGATTTCCCCTCTGTTTCTTTTATCTTATTTTTCCAGCACGCCAGCAAATCGTAGCTTGCGCGGTAATTCCATTTGGAACTGCTCTTCTCCCTCTTGTCTTTTATTTAACTGTTTCCCCTGCTAACCGTGAGTGCATTGGTGCGGTTTATTTGCTCCCCTCCCCAGCATGCTCTGCTAACCTGCTTATGGGATGCTGCAGGGCTGGGTAAGGAAGCAGGTGGCTCCTCTTGTTGGCCGTACTCCCAATAGGACACAGGGCACCCCCATTGTATGGCAGCATACCTTTTTTCCTTTTTCTTCTCAGAACACAGAGGGTACTTTCTTCCATGAGGTAGGGGAGAACAGAGGCCATGCAGCGGCCATTAGTCATTAAGCAGGCCTCATAGCCCCTGAAGAGGTTGCCCTTGGCAACATGCCCCCCTGGCTCCAAGGGTCCCTCAGCTCTTCTCCCCCATTTTGGAATGCACCTGTATTTTTATTCACAGCCTGTTGTCAGGGGTCAAATTTGGTCCAATTGTTCAGTGTCAGCCCCTTGCTCCAGAGGATACCATTTACAGGCACTGTATTGCCCTAATGTGAGTGACTAGGCTTTATCCAAAATTGAGTACCTTTGGATACCAAAATGGCCACTGTTGTGTTTACCTTTGTTTCAAATATCATTAAAAAATAAAAACAATTACAACTGTTTAAGCACAGCATACAAATAGACTATAATTTATGACACATCGCCACTTTTGTTTACCCCTTGATAAATCTGTCTGTCATTTAGTCATGATTACTTGCAGTGGCATGGTGATGTCTTTCTAAACCTAGAGTTAGAAAATCCACGCCAATGTATGTCAAGGTGAGGTCTCAGTGGACATCAAGCCTTCAACATCAGCTAGAAGCTTCCAGCACACACAGCCCTGGTCCTTCCATTCTTCATGCATGACCACTGCAGCAGCCTCTGCTTTGATCTCCCCCTTCTACTGCTGCTAACATCCAACCCCAAGAACCTCCAACTCAGCCTCTTGTAGGATCCCAAGTACTAAACCTCTAGGAGTCCCGAACCACAACATGACATATCAGTGGATAGATACATTGCATCTCTATGAAACTAAGGGGTGGATTGTTAGCAATAGCAAGAAGGTTATTTACCACCATGGGAGCTACACACTTTTGTCAAATATAATATGTCCAAAGGTTTTCATTTCTGCAAAGAGGATTGAAGGAGCACTTGGATGAGCACAGCTTGTGAAATCACTTCACAGAAGAGTGTGAGCCGAGACGTGACCTGGAACTTGGCGGTTCCTTTTAGGGGCGCGCCACGTACCTGGGATGGCCCCCTCGGGGGGACATTTTAATTCTGACATTGGTTCCCATGGCCTCAATCGTTGGGCAGACACAGGCTGGTGCCAATTATAGAATATCGCACATGGACCAGTTTATGCAGGTGCCCCCCTCACGTCAACTAAAGATGAGTGCTGTTGGCCTTCCAAAAACAGACCAGCAATATATGAAAGGCAATGCAGTTTGGTTAAGCCCTAGCTCTGATCTCAACGAATATTGGTCTTTGTGAGCCCGGGGATCTCATAAATATGTTTTTATTAATAATGATGCTTCTCAGTGTAGCTTTGGTGAATCAGTGGAATGGGCCTCTAAAATTCAGTCACAGCCCTTTTTGGAGAGAGGCCATTTTGTAACACTTTGCCATGTCAATGCAAATTTCTTGGGGTTCATTTTGTTTGAATCCTAAATTACATGGAGGGTACCACTTCCGTTTGTACTTAAATCCCCTCCGAGCAAGTTTCAACTATTCCAGCACGGAGTAAACAGAATTCGCCTTTTTTGTTTGTGTTGTGGGAAAGTGTTCTGCCGTGTTCGGCAGTGGAGGCAGGAGAACGTCTGATTTCCTCCTTGTAGTTTAAGATTGAATTATCAGCTTCGGCCCTACATCGAGTGAGGTGAGCAAATTAGGCCTTCGCACTTCTCTTATGGCAAAGTTTTAGTAGATTCTATGACAAAACAGGAGGCTCATATTATGCATTACAATCTTTATTCTGAAACCACAGCAGCAAAGAAAAAAACTTTTACAAACAAAAAAGTTGTAAAGAACAGAACTAAATAAAGTTCAATGGCAATGTATGGGAGCTCCCCAATCCATCATGGAGGACAGGTCATGCCCTGCAGGCGACCAATGAGCAGGGACCCTACACCATATAAGTCCATTACTTTAATCCCAACCCCTCTTTCTTTGCTGCTGAAATCCACAGCTAAGTTAACTCCTCCTAGTTCTTTCCTTAGTGTGGAATTATGGAGTTTAGAGTGCTATTTATTTATTTTATTAATGTTATATTGATGAGTTTGGGGATTTATTACACTGTACTGTGGAAATGGTCATGTATTTTTCATGTTCTGTTGGTAACTGGCTGAGTGCCGTGTTCGCGTGCGAACGCTGACCTGCAGGTCACTTTTACACATTGTAACGCTCCCGTGGGAGCCTTCTGCTTCTGCAGTGTTTGTTTGTATTTCTTCAGCCCTGAGCAGCGTTTTCCCCATGTTCACTCCCTGCCTCATAAATCAGGTGGCAGCGAAGTGTGAAATTCTTTCCCTACAGGCAGTTGTTATCTTTAGGAGCTGCCCCCAGTCCCCGGAGCCAGCGCATGTTTCCCACAGGTGGTTTGGGAACGAGTGTAATTCTTTTCACTTGGGGGAAGTTTTGTTTTCTACATGTTTGTTCTATAAGCGGCTGTAGGAACCAGTGCGCAATTTTCCACAACTGTAAAGGCTGCAGCTTCTTGTACTCATTACCTTCACGCGCGTCGCGTGTTTTGTTTTATGGTTACACGCTGCGCGCGCATTGTCATTAGATGCATACTGGCTAGGCCTGTCCTGGGGATCCGGCTGGGGGGGGCAGTTTGCTAGGTCTTGTTGGATGGGAGTAACTTCCATGAGCATTCCTGAAAAGGGCAGCTGTGTCCTCTCTTTAGAGTGGAATGCTTGCTTTTCTACATTTCTTACTTTATTTAGATGTATAGTGGTGTCATGTAGAGTGATGTTTCAGCACACAAGAGACATAGCTCAAGGAGAAGGTGGCAAGTTTACCAGGCCGAGGGGCCTCGGTTCGCTGCCCGCCTTTGGCTAATGTGTATTTATATATTTATGTATATGTATTCACATGAATGTTTATATGTATTTTATATATTTAAAAATTGATATCTTATTTTGTGTTCATATTGATATTTCAACTTATATTAACACTGGTTCGCCTACAGAAGAGCCTCATACATTTTAAATTTTATTTGTTTATTTATTTACTTATTTCTTAAGTTAGGTGATTTGCCTTCACTGTAGGTGCCATAACCTGTTCGGTTTCAGGTTCAGCCTGAATTCTATTGCGAGGTTACCCCCTCACGTACTGCAGATTATCACGCCCTGCTCGGGCGAGCAGTTGGAGGTGCACTTGCTCAGTGTTTCCTACCTTAAACTTGAAAGGTGCAGTCACCTGCTTGGTGGCAAGGTTGCCTGTGTTTTCTGCAAGGGGTCCCCTCGTATACTGCTGGGTCCACGCCCTGCTAGGGTGAGCAATTTGAGGTACACTTGCTCAGTGTTTCCTCCCTTAAAGTCGGCATCTGGGGTAATTACCTTAACTGGCATGCACCATAACCTGCTCGGTTTCAGGCTCTGCCTGAGTCCTAATGCGAGGTTACCCCCTCGTGTACTGCTGATTATCACGCCCTGCTCGGGCGAGCAGTTGGAGATGCACTTGCTCAGTGTATTACTCCCTTAGGGTCGGCGGCTTTGTTTAAGTGCTGCATATGGCTGACGCCATTGTTTGTTCTGGTAGGCGTGCAGTAACCGTCTCGGTTTCAGGCTTTGCCTGGTTTATACTGCGAGGTGCTCCCTCGTGTACTATTGGTTGCCACACCCTGCTGGGGTGAGCAGTTGAGGTGCACTTGCTCAGTGTATGCTTTTGATAAACAATATGTTTAAGTGTTGACTGGAACACATTGCGTTTTTCAGAATTGTCAGTGGCCCGGATAACTCTGTGAGTATCAGCTTATATAAGAGCTGGGGGTTCGGACCCCTGTGAGGGCGTAACCCCTCTTCGTTGGATACATTATTTATTTTATATATTATATATTATTTATTTATTTAGTACTTTAAAGAAAAGAGTGTGTGGAAGTGGTTGTAAACAGACGCATATGGGGGGGTTGTACCTTCCTCTCTAACCATCTCTCTGGTATTATCCTTCGTCTTTTAGTTAAAAATTCTGTCACCCGTTACCTTAGTTAGTTCAGGACAACTCAGTCATTTCCTTAGGTTTGCTTTCCCGACCTCAATTGCTCCACCCAATTCCCGTGCTGATTAAGCTACAGTATTTTCTCTCACCATGAGGAAGGAAAAAAGAGTGTCTCTAGTGAGGTCTGCAGAGCTTAAGGCTCTCTTTAGTGGGGACGTGTTTTCTCCCCTACTTTTGTCCCATTGGGCATTCATTATTCTATTGGATTTTGGTGGAGACAGGGTCAGCTCGAGGGTAACTGTTCAGTTTTTGTTGCATGACAAGTTGAGCAACCATGTTTTACTTGGATGGAATGTTTGGAAACACTTGATGGTATCAGTAAGATGTGTTGCCAAGTAATAACTTTATGGCGCCTGCACCATGGTGTTGAAACTTCTCCGAGGAGTACAAGCAGGCTTCTGTACCCTCATGAGCGTTGCTTAACCTCTTTAGTTTTATATATATATATATATATATATATATATATATATATATATATATATATATATATATATATATATATATATATATATTGTTCTATAGTGCACCAACTAGAGTGCTGTGTTTTCATAATTGTGCTGACCTTACTGATACAGGTTCCTAATTTTGGGAAGGTCTAAATCAGTCTTTTATCCTGCTGAGATTGATAAGTAAGCACTTCTCGTATACCTGAGGGTTCGTAGTACTGTATAAGTACTGCTTTGCTATGGACAATGTGCTTAGTTTTTTTATTCCCCTGATTCCCTTAGTGGCCAGTCAGCCTCGCATGAATACAGTGATTCAGTCCTCAGGGTTTGAGGGGAATGTGGTCCCAGTTTTCTTTCTCAACCTTACATTTACGGGGCATTGATAATTATCCAGAGTCCTTTCCCCCCTCATTCTCTTTCCGTCATCCTTGGGGGAGATTGCATCATATTATTACACCTCTGGGAGTAACACCCGATGGTTTCCGTTTTTCCTTTTTTACAGGAGTTCTGATGCGTGACCAGTGCAGACTCGCACTGAGCATTTCCCTCCCGTCAATTACTTTCCTTTCTGCTAATTTCTGGTATTTCAATAAGTTAAGAGGATCCTGTCCACGGTCAGGGGATTGGTTAGAGGTGCTATAGTGTATTTATTTCGCTTAAAGGGTGTAAAGCGGTGCTTTAATGTGGTCCTCAGGGTAGCTTTCTTCTGGGTTGCAAGGTTTCCCTTGGATAAGTGGGGGGAGGTTTCCCCTCTTTTTGGAGGGCTCAATATCCCTTGGTGGGATAGAGGGGTCTGGGAGTGAAACTAATTTCCTATCCACGTTATCATGACCCTCTATCACGATGCGTTGTAGCGTCTATACATTAACTATCAGAAGGTGTCTGACGCTACGATTCCCAGAGGGCTGGGATATATATTTAGTTACTGACTTGATTCTCATAGTCACCTGCATGGCAGGTGGTCCTTTGGGTTTTCACAAGAGTTCGTTTTTACAGTACGGTGCCAGATCAAGGTGCTGTGAGCTTCAAGGATCTGCAAATTGGCGGAAAAATATGCTGGACCTCTTCTGGTGTGCAACTTCAGTTTATCTGTTTAGTGATTAGTTCTTTGCAGTTTAGAGTCTTGCTAAGACTTTGGAATTTTGGTGTCCTCCTTCGGTTAGTTTTGATCCTCTAGGGGGTTTATCTCCAGGGAGGAGGGAACAAGGTTCAAACACCAGGCATATCTACAAGGGGGTTTACATATCAATATAATGGTGGCGATTGGATGTCAGATACATTTTTTCTCCTTGCCAAGTTTGCCCTCTTAAGAATCAGGTTTGTAAATATCTGCCTTTTTTTCATGGTAGCAGAGTCCTTCTGCAAGAGTTAGGGAGGTCTGAAGGTCTCTGTGTTAGCGGTTTGACGGGTTTAGCTTCTCAGGTGGGGCTCCTCTCTTCCATTCTGTTTCTGCCTCCAGAAGACATCCCTCCTTAGTATACGTATATGTCTGAAGACAATTGTGGTTTAATTCTATTGCTTTTCCGCTCTGCTCAGGATGGGTTGTCCTATTACAAATTTAAAAAAAATGACTTTTTATTCCCATTTTACCTTTAGAAGATTTGTCTTTCCCTCTTAGTTCCCAGTGTAGTTCTGCGACATGCCCTGCTTCTAATGCGATATCTTCCTTTAATGTATGGGATGGAACCTACAAGACTTTCACCCCTATGGGGTACTTTTCTTTTCTTTATCTCCAGGAGAGCTAGGTGCTTATTTTCTTTGGTTTGCTTTCTAGGTTCCCAAAGATGGTATGAATTTAAGTGTTTTCAATGTTTGATTGGACAACAGAGGTGTTTATTTCAGATGACTTTTGTCCTAACCTATTAGTATAGGAGAACTTTGTTCAATGTTTTCCCCTCTTTTAACCAGTTGGTTTTGGTGACCGGTAAGGAACGCTGGAATGGACACATTTTCCTGTTTTCTTGCAGTGGATTTGACTATGCCTTATAAGACAGTTTTCGGGCATCCTAGTCTTGGGCAATTCTCTTGCGGCCAGCTGATTATTTAATGAAAGCATTTAAGGTTTCCTTTCCTATTATTTTATTTTATTATTCATTATATTTGCTCTATTATGGCTCATGTTGTACTAATGGGATGCAAGGGCTTTGAACTTGCATAATATGAGCCTCCTGTCTTGTCATAGAATGACTAATCCCCCACACTAACGTGAGATGGGGGTTTAGATTCTATTAAAGACAAGGAGGCGATTATTATCCCACCCTCCCACCCTGGATATGATATGATATGATATGTCAATTGTGATATTTATGTACACAGGTGGTTCAAGTGAAAACATTCTTTGGTTTGTTGTTCTGCCCAACCACCCACCCTTCTTGCTTGTTGTTTTTACAGCTACGGTTTAAGGTCCTGATCAGGAGTATGGCTAGCAGTTACAAGTTATGAAGTGCGTGGTACGAGAGCTTCGCTGGATTTGCCTTCATCGTTTATCGTCTGATCTGTGCAGTGGACGTCTGGTTCAAGACTGCTACAGAAAGAGGGGTTGGGATTAGAGTAATGGACTTATATGGGGTAGGGTCCCTGCTCATTGGTCGCCTGCAGGGCATGACCTGTCCTCCATGATGGATTGGGGAGCTCCCATACATTGCCATTGAACTTTATTTAGTTCTGTTCTTTACAACTTTTTTGTTTGTAAAAGTTTTTTTCTTTGCTGCTGTGGTTTCAGAGTAAAGATTGTAATGCATAATAATCGCCTCCTTGTCTTTAATGGAATCTAAACCCCCATCTCACGTTAGTGTGGGGGATTAGTCATTGAATTCTACTTTCTAATCCCCGTCTCTGTGCGTGAATTCTGGCTACTCTCGCCTCTGAGCCCTTACACGTGTGATTTTAAGAAACGTCTTCACACTTTTGTAACTTACTGACAACACCACCTGCAAACACCGTGGGCTTTCTTCCCTGCGCAAGGGCCGACTCCAGGCTGACAGCCCTTCATCGCCCGTGCCCTGCGAGAAAGCCTTCAGTGTCTACATTATTTTTTGCTAATAACAGGTGACTGTGGGCATCCTCGCCTTTGAGCCCACGATCATACTTTATGAAATAATCCATCTCGACGGTTTGCCACCTTTTTTGATTACTTATCACAGGTGAGGGCACCTACTTTCGCCTTTGAGCCTGTGACTGTATTTTTCATAACAACCTGTGACAGTGGATTAGCACATGCTAATTAGCACAAGAGTGTCCGTGCTCTCATTCATGTATGCTCACGTTTACAACAGCTCCATAATATAACATTTATGAGTCACTGGGGCATCTGATTCCGGCGCATTTTATTTCAGCAATCAAAGCACACATTGCACTTATTAAGCAGTGCCTGAGGAGTCAATCTACACGAAAGACACAAAGTGCTCATAAGTTGTTGGCAACAACATAAAACAAAAGTCCTCTGCATCGAAAAGAGTGCTGTGTTTCTGTTGGGATGTTGGGCTGGACGCAGGATGCGTGCTGGTAATTTAATCCCTTGCATAAGTGTCTGAGGATACTACGGAGTGTGGATAACTGGTCAATTCGGAAATGGCCTGACTTTTTTCGGTGGAGGGGGAAGGGGGGCTGCGGGGGTCTCCCCGCATAATCTATGTGGTGTAAAGTGGGTTTAATAAAAAATAGAAAAAAGTCGCCATTTTCGGCTGCCGCAATTATGTGTGGTTGCAGTGATCACATAGATCTGGTCGATTCTGCCAGGTGGGATTGGATTGAGGACAAGGACCTCCGACGGCACAGGTGAACCTGCTCTGCAGTGATTTTAACAGTAATTGCTCTCGTACTGGTGTTTGGAACGTCAGGGTGGGGGGGAGTGCGGTGGGCAGTCGGACTTGGCCAGCTCCTTAAACTGTCGGGCGTGCCCTGCCCTATTGGTTTCCGTCTGTCCAAGTATTTGAAGGGCCTCTTACTGACTGTCTGAGTACACCTGCTCTAAGAAGGTACTGAAGGATAACTTCGTTTAGAACTCACAGGCACCTTAACGCTTTTAAGAATTCTGCAGGTAACCTTATATTGGCAACTTTGACTGTGCGAGGATTTAAGGGTATTATTTATATATTAGTACTTATTAGCCTGACTAAGAGCTTCAGGGAGCTGCAACACATGTCATAAAATCCTCAGCACTAACGGACTATATGACTCATTGGCCATTTGGATTGGGACCACGTTAGTGCTATTGTAGTGATTGCGGGTTGCGAGGCTCTCTCCCCCATTGGGAGCTGTATGTACCTACGGACAATCCTATTTTGCAAAATGCTTTGGGGGCTGCAAAGGTTTCTTCTCTCTCATGGTTGAATTGTGTAGCATCCTAGCTCTAACTGCTAGCCCCAGTTGCAGAAATATATTTAAATATTTATAGGTACTCATACTGTATGGTATGATAGGTCATTTTTAACGCGCTTAATGCCCAGAGGTTTCTAAACACGGACGCAGTGATCGAACCTGTGTTGCTCTGTGTTGTCTTATTTCCAAGGTGGGCACGTTGCCCCTGAGCTATCCTCCCGAAACCCGAGATACTGTATCTATTTATACTCTGTCCACCAGTCATTATTTATTTGTGGCGACTAATCTGTTTACTTGGAGTATTTTTTTATACACTGCAACTTTAAAATAACGGGTCTCTTTTGTGACATATGCCTTTTTACTAAATTCTCTATATAAGTTAAAATACTGTTTTAAGTGTGTCTACTGAACTTGCATAGTGTTTTTTAGTGGATTACGCTGTATTTTACGCATATTGTTTTCTCTGTCGCACTTTATAAAATACCGGGAATTCTTGTGATTACGTCTTGATAATTAAATTTGATACATGTTAAGAATGAGATTTTAGACTCTATTCTACTTGCACATTGCCTTTTTAATTCTCATTTAATAGATAATTTTGATTTTGTAGGTATGCTTTTTTTCATATCGCACTTTATATATCTGGTCTGATATATGAACATGTTTACACAGTGATACCTGGTACAGATTATCAGGATTACTCTGTTAGCATTTTGTGGATTGGTTTTGATTTAGTGCCTGACTACTCTCTGCACAGTGCACTTTAGGTACATTGTTTTTGCTTACTGCACTTTATAGATAACTGGTTTGTTATATGAACATGTCTATACAGTGAAATTTGGTATTATCAGGTTTACTCTGTTAGCGCTTTACACCCTGTCCCTGAGCTAGTGAATGCTCTTTGCATGGTACACCTTTGTAATTACTTAGGAAGGCCATCTTGGGGTTACTTCTGTGAATATAATTTGGGAAAATACTAGCTAAGATTAATAGTTAAAAGGGATTAGAGGGTTCTCTCTGTTTCTCCTTTTCTATTAAGGTTGTAAGGATTTGTGTCTACCCACTGCCTGTCCCGATTTGAAGCGATATTGGCTGGCTTATTAGAATCTGGGTAACTGATCCTTATTATAAGTGTTTACTGCCCATGCCCTTTTGTATTAACCTTTCAGAACCTTAGGACTATTTCTCTATGCTTGTCTATTCTTGGACCCTTTTGCTGGAGTGTGTTGGCTGTTGTTACAATAAAATTACTATGACTCGTAAAGGTCTTAGGAGCCAATTAGCCCCAGAGGAGGTAAATGTCCTAATAAATCAACAAATAATCTAATAGATATGGATACTAGAGATAGAACTATGGACCTAGTTCTAGACAAGAATACATCAGTAATGGAGGATTTACTGAAAGTGAAAGTAGCTCCTGTTTTTGATACAGGGATTGGGGTTCCATTTAAGATCACTGGGTTGGCAGTGGCCCAAATACATAATCAAAATAATTCAGATGCCCGGCTGAACACGAAAAATAATGTGAGTAGCTGCGGGAAGGGGATAGAGGTAATAGATTCATCTATAAAGAAAATGGTGACATTTCAATTGATGACTAAGAGGACAGATTGGCAGCAACTCTGGCCCACAACTTGGGGGAGGTAGGAACACCCTGTTTAGGTGGCACACCAATGGGGGTGGGCCAAGGAGGGTGGGGGCCCCACCGAACAGAGTGTGGAGAAACCGATTATGCCCATAGAGGCCAGAACAGGCAATACCCAGGATGATACTACCACTAAGGAGTATCAGGAGTCTCAGGGGGAAAGGAAACAACATACAACCTAAGAATAAGAATACAGAAGGGGAGAACACTGGAAATTCCAACAAAGGGTTTACTATTAGTAAACTACCCCAAAAGTTACCCTACCCTAAAAAACTGAAGTCACGTAAAGAATGACGCACAGCTGGACTTAAATCGAGAGAGCCCCAGAAGTGGTGATAAATCATTCAAAACGCTGATAGTAAGAAATTGGGGGAACCCCCCTCATCAAAAGCAGACTAAGAGTGTGTTAGTAGGCCTAATTGCGGGCACACGCACTGAAATAAAGTTAGCGAAATCGGCAATAACAATAGCAAGATTGGATCATTCACTGATGGCTGAAGTGGCAAAGAAGTGGGAAGTAAACGATGCAATACATAATGCCATTGATGATCTGAGTATTATTCAATGTGCAGAGCAAGCAATTGCAGGTAATAATTTGGTCCATATAGAGAGCCAAGCTAACAGTGTTATCCAGCAGACATGTGATGCCTCAAATATGGGATCTCTGACCAAACCTATCAATTTTACAGACAAATACACAGAGAAACAAAATTGGTTGAGAGAGAGAGGACTTTTGCAATTCTGCTCATGCAACAATACATCATACACTGAGAAGCTGTTGAAAGAATACGGCTCACTCAACCTACGGTTTCAGCACTGAATATGACGTTAAGTTCCTTTGTAAACCTATATGACAACATATGGGCAGAGGTTAGATCTCATACCGAACTACTGACAGAACTCTACAGCAGATTAGAAGATCTGGAAGGTCTAGATGGATTGGTAAGGCAGATGGGACAGGTTGGACCCCACCCTACTAATTTCAATCGAATCATCCCGCAGTTAAATCCTGCACTAGTTGGGACATATGGGTAGGCCATGACTATTGCTGGACCTGGGGAGGTTACTATTGCTGCCTCCAAGCATATACAAAGGGCAGAGGAGGAGGCCCAGGATATAGTCCGAGTGATATCCTCCATTTTGACTGCCCAGCAGTATATAATCAAAGAGACGCAGTCTGTGGATGGATATGTCATGAAGTTGCAATCAGTCAGAGGGATAAGTCTGATGTCAATCAGGAGTGCCCTACTATTGATCTAACCAAAGATGATATGCCCTGTAAAAGAAAGATATAGGTAAGCAAAAGAAAGAACCAGCAAGTTAGGAAAACGAAAAATGAAAAGAATATAAAAAACGTAATTTTATAACATGCAAATATTTAAGTAATCTGACTATACCTGAAACACTGCAACGTAAAGGGAGGGGTAATGGCAACAGTGCGGAAACTGGGCCTAGGACACAAGAAATCATTATGGGAGTAGAAAAGGAGAATTATAAGGTTTGGGGTAATCATCTAGGGACAGTCATCAGTGATTGCTGATGTTGAAAAAGGAATATGCTCTGCAAGGGTAGACACAGGAATCCAAACAGATCCCTTGCCTGCATCTGATGCTTCTGTTAAAATTCCAGTGAAGGCAGCGGATATAAATGTTGTGTATGATACAAGAGTTAATTCTGTGAACACAGTCTACCGGTGCTGGAAATGTTACCAATGAAGACGACGGAATACAAATAAATGTGGCAATTAATAATTGGAACCCTTTGGATTCGACGGCTACTGTGGTTGACCTGAAGGTTCCGATAAAACAGTCGCCTCTGAGATTAAGAGCCCTATCTTTATTAATATTGCCTCAGCGAGATGAATATTTCAAGATCTCCATACCCAGGACAACCACGTGGCAGAGGGGCCCACTGGAGAATCGGCGGTGACTTTGGGTGTAAAGGACAGTCATCTTAAGCCCTCCAATCATACTCGGAATAGGCATCCGATAGAGGTGCACTCAAGAGAGAATATGCTTTCCCCGGTGGCTTCTCAGTTGGAAACAAAATTCTTGGGTAAACTTTATGCCCCCAAGTGCTTTGAGAAATCGGGGGTTATGGATAGTAATTTAAGGCCATTTGGGTGTCAAGATAGAAAACCATTGAGGCTGAAGAACACAGTGAGGGGTAGTATCCTAAGGGGTCTAGGGGCATTGATCTACAAGCCCAGGATACGCAGGAACTAAAGGGGAATGACGAGGGTCATTACGTAAAATTGTGCGGCGAAGAAGAACAATTAGATGCTGTACAGTTAACAAGCATCTGGTGACAGGCCATTCCGGTGTGTCTTAATTGAAGTAATGTCCTGAACATTTTCTCACAGATCCCTTCATTGACTCTGTTGTCCACGTGTGACCTAGACAGGATCTCTTTCCCAGATAAAGGTCACTGTGATATGAGTAAAATCATTTCTAAATCACGGGTGGTTCTTAATCTGGTCATGGGGGAAAGAAGGGGTCTCAGAGAGTTGGGATTTGAAATAAAGGCTGTGAAGATGGAACAGAAGATAATTAAGGGACACAAAGAAATGGAGTATAATGGCAATTTAAAGGTGGTTTTTCGACCTGAAAGAAAGAGCCAGAAACAACGGAGGCATGTCCCTAGTGGACAATTTAGAGAAATGCAAGATTGGGCCCAAATTACTTTGCACATTGTCAATTTGAAGTGTATCTCATAGAACACCATGCGGAATATGCATTTATTTATGAATCCAGATACAGTGGCAAAGTTAAAAGAAAATAATTGCATTTTTCTACAAGAAACATGGCTTTTGGTGGATCCATTAGTAGACGGTTTCGAAATATTTTCACAATTGGCAAAGCGAAGTAAGGGAGGTAGACCATCTGCAGGCCTAATAATTGCACTCCAGTCTACTTTGGGTTTATGCTCAATGGTAGTTATTGATCTCCCATTGGGGATTGTAGCTGTGAAAGTGTCCTCTGTGGATATCCTCTTGATTAATGTATATTGGCATATGGGGCTAGCACCACTTGTGGTATTCTTGGAGAAAATCACAGAACTTGTGCTATATTGGAAATGCTCAACCCCACATGGTGGAGTGATTATAACTGGGGACTTTAACTCAGACTGTTGCATTTCTTTTGATGAGGACTATCAGGATTTAGGTGAAGAAATGTTGGAACATTCTGCTAGGGGGTGGAAATCCCAATGGGCTAGATTGTGTAATCTCTCCCTTGAATCTGTGGGTCTGGTATGCCTTAATGGAGTGCTAGATCCAATCGCCCCACTCCACCAACGTGGCAGAGGGGAGCGAGTTCATCCACGATTGATTACATTTTTGTCGATGAAGGCCTCGCAAAACTAACACTTGGTATCACTGCTAATCCCAATATGTGGAGTGGCCATAGTACTCTCAAAGTAGAATTCTCTCTGCCAGTTAACAGGATACTTAAAGGGGGTGGGACCGATCTGAACATCCTGGGACAAGGCAGAGGAATAATATGGTCACCACATAACATCGAAACCCTTAATGGTGAATTAACAGATACCATGAATATTACTAACTATCTCTGGAAACTGGAAGTTTTCAATGCCCCAGAGTTTGACTCCTTTCTGAGTGATTTGCTTGGAAGGGTGCAACATAAATTACGACGGCGGGCTGGACAAAGAAGCGTATGCACACTTATGATGATAGTGTGGCTAAGGAAAAATCCTTAATGCTACGAGATACGCACATCTAATTGTGAACAATCAGAGAATATCTCCTGGACCAAAAGCATCAAGCCGAAATATAAGAACTTCTGCTGCTCTAAAAAGGCTACTATGATGCAAAAAGATGCACAAATAATGCTTGCTGTTATGGTGAAAAGAGACTTGGGGGCCTTTTGGGAAATGATTAATCGTCAAGACATCCTGCTCATGGTAGGTCAATTGAATGGTGTCTCGGAGGATCAGTAGGTGCGCTTTTTCTCAGAATTATATGGGAACTATGTGGATGCTTGCCAAAAAAAGCAGCGTGGGAATATTGAGAAAGTGATACGATGGGACCCTCGAACTGAATATTCAGAAGTACTGAAATTAATCAAAACAGCCAAGAATTTGCGTGCTGCGGGTCCCACCGAATTAATTAATAATACATTGAAAGCAATGCCAGCACCATAGGCACAAATCCTCACAATGGAACGCTGCAAGGAATTACAGGCCAATAGCATTGACAGACGCGGATTGTACATTATTTGCATCGTTTCTGCTGTCGCATGTTAATGAATGGATGGCAAATTCACATATATCAAATAAATACCAGGCTGGTTTTAGAGCAGGGAACTCAACACATTTAAATGGGCTGGTGATAGCCCTCCAAGAGTCAGCAGGGGGACAACTTGCTGGGAACCTATATGGCATCCATCGATTTATCAACAACTTTTGACTGTGTAATGAAGATTACCAAGATTATGCTTTCTCTTTTATTGCCACTTCCCACAGCAGCTTAACTTTCAAAAACTCTGAACTTCACAACTTTTCTTTTCTTTTTTTTGTTTTAAACAGCACAAAATAGATAATAGAAAGAAAGAAAACAGTCCACCACAAGACTACTGCAACTTGGGACTACACATCCCTATAAGTCCTCAAGGTCCCTGTAGTCTTGACCTTTCCTTTGCACCAATCCACGACCAGAACAGTCCATGCCTCAT
Source organism: Ambystoma mexicanum (assembly GCF_040938575.1). NCBI lineage: Eukaryota > Metazoa > Chordata > Amphibia > Caudata > Ambystomatidae > Ambystoma > Ambystoma mexicanum. Next base: position 582,293,737 of record NC_090922.1, on the reverse strand, counting down.
ATCCTGCCTATACTGCTTCCTCTTTCTTTGATTATCTGAGAACCATAAACTGCGAACTCATTAAACATAACTGGAACGGTGACCACAGCACTCCAATCCGGATTCAACCACGAGATCTCCTTTTCTCCAAAACCACTTCTTCTTCAACTGTTCTTGACGTCCTCACCTAAACCAACACATAAACATATATTATTAGGGTGGGAGTAAGCGGCCTCCAGTTACTAGACATCACACAAAATAGACAGATAACCGATTCAAGCCCATCTTTCAAAGATATTCCTATGTCAACAAATTAATATTCAAACTCTCATTAGTCTCCTTCTCGCGTACAAGGGCGGAAATAATGCTCGCCTCCTTGTCTTTAATAGAATCAAGAGTACCTGCACTAGTCGCCTTGGTAATCTTCATTCTATGACAAGACCGGAGGCGATCATTATGCTTGTTCAAAGCTTTCCAACACTGTCTTGGCTAAAGAATCTACTGGTTTGAAATAAAAAGTTCTAAACGTAGATTCTGAAGACCACCTGCTGCTTTTAAAATATCATGCAAAGAAACTCCAGCCGCAAATGCTCTGGAAGCCATAGCTCCTCTCACTGAATGCGCACCAAACATATCCAAGTCAATGCCCGCCCAGCACATGACCTCTCGCACCCACCTAGATATGGTGGCCGTACCTACTGCCTGGAAAGGCTTCCTGCGCGCAATCAGCAACTGCCGCACACCTGCTGGTCTCACACTCTCGGTCACTCTCTCTTACTCTTTAATACAACGCGCTACACACAGCTTCGGTTCCTCTGGAAAATATGGATGTGAAATAACCGAAGAAGCGCTCTTTGTTCTCTGCGCAATCTGAAAAGCTACCCCTTCCAGATAAAAGATCTTCCTATCAACTTCCACTGCTTTCACATCTGAAACTCGTCTACAAGACACTAAACACAACAACATGGCCAACTTGCCTGACAAATGTTTCGCTGACAAACTCCTATTATCTGGAAACTGTTTAAAGAGTCTGAAAACCTTCTCTACGTCCCACATCCCAGAATATTTGGGAACTGGCGGCTTTCACATCTTCACACCTTTTAAAAGTCTAATCACCGCCGGATGTTCTCCGATAGGCTGCCTTTCACACTTCTCATGACCCGCAGATATAGCTGACCTATACACTCCAAGCGTGCGAAAAGCTTTCCCACTCGCTGCCATTTCCGCTAGAAAATTAAGCACATGAACTGCAGACGCTGAAACGGGATAAACACATTGCTGTCTGCACCATCACGCCCATTTATCCCAAGCAGTGTCATAGCTCCTAAGAGTAGAGGGGGCCCAGGAATCTCTGATACAATCTGCAGCCTCCCTCGAAAGGCCTGGCAAATCCCATTGTCTCCTGAAATCCTGCAGGCTAACAGATGCAGAGTCCCTGCTTGAATCAAGGGATACCTCTGACCTAATGGGTCGCAGAGTAGGTCCGCTTCGCATGGAACCAACCTCGGAAAATCCAAATAAAGTTCCATCAGAATCGGAAACCACGCTTGAGACCTCCAGAATGGGGTCACTATTACCAACTCCGCCTGTTCTCGACGTACCTTTGCCAGGGTCCTCATTATCATTATGAAAGGAGGAAAGCATAATGCAGGGCTCCTCTCCAGTTGTGTAGGAACGCATCCGTCCCTAATGCCTCTGGGTCCAGCCTCCAGCTGTGAAACTTCGCCACCTGAGCATTCAGTCTGGAGGCAAAGATATCTATCTCCATTGGACCCCACAATCTCTGTAACTGCTCAAACACTCTTCTGTGCAACTTCCAGTCGCTGGAATCCCTTAGATATCTGGAATTCCAGTCCGCTATCAAGTTCTGAACTCCTGGAAGATCTTCTGCCGCTATCACTATTCTCTTCTGAAGACAGTAATGCCAGAAGTCCTTCGCTATCTCCGCTAACATCTTGGACTTTGTACCTTCTAGCTTGTTTATATAGCGAACTGCAGATATATAGTACATTCTCAGAAGAATGCAACAATTCACCCTGTCTTTCGCAAATGCTTGCACAGCGAATGACCCTGCCAGTAACTCCAGACAATTTATATGCAGCCTTAACTCCTCCTCTGACCAGCGACCTCCTGTTTGCAATTGGCCGCACCTGGTGCCCCACCTGCTCTGCTTGCATCCGAATCTATGACTATCTCTGGCACATCTCCGAAAATGGCTCTGCTGTTCCAAACCTCCATATTCTGAAGCCTCCACTGCAATTCTACTCTTCCTTCTTCGTCTAGAGGTATCAGCTGGTGATATCTCACCCCTTCTCTCAGATGCTTGATTTTCAACCTCTGGATCGCTCTGTAATGCAGAGGCCCCGGAAAAATCACCTGAATAGACGATGCTAGCAGCCCCAGTATACGCGCTAAATTCCGTAAGGAAATGACCGACTTTTCCAAAACTACCCTGAGTTCTTTCTTTATACTTCTCATCTTCTGCTGAGGCAACTCTAACGTGGCCCTTCTGGTATCTATCACAAACCCCAGGAACTCCATCCTCTGTCTCGGATCACGCTCTGATTTCACCTGATTGATCAGAAATTCCAGAGAAGACAGAAGACTGCTGACCCAACTCACTTGCTCCTTCAAAACCGCCTTGCTCTGAGCTAGTACCAAGATATTGTCCAACTAAATGATAATCCTGATACCCCTGCTTCTGATGGCCTCTGCTACTGGTCTCATCACTTTTGTGAACGCCCAGGGTGCCAAAGCAAGCCCAAAAGGCAGACACGCAAAACGCCAACTTCGCTCCTTCCAAAAGAACCTGAGATAATCCCTGAATTCCCGCTCTATCGGGATGGTAAGGTAGGCGTCCTTCAAATCTAGCCTCGCCAACCAGTCTCCCTTGCGAAGCAAATCTCTCAACAGATGGATACCTTCCATCTTGAAATGCCTGTACACAAGCCACCCGTTCAACTCTTTTAAATTGATTACCGGCCTTGACTTTCCTTTACTGTGCACGAGGAACATATTGCTGTAAAACCTGACTTTCTCTTCTGGACATCTCTCTATCGCCCCTTTCTCTACTAGCGGGCAAAGCTCCTTCTGCAGAAGACTTTCCTCCTCTTTTGACATTCTTATGCAATTTGGAACCTGGGCCTGATGAGGAATACTGAGAAATTCTAATCTCAGCCCCGCTACTGCTTATAACACCCAAGCATTGCTTGATAACATACGCCACCTGTCGATACACTTCGATGTACTCCCCCCTACTTTGAGGTATGCTCTTACCTCCAGTGACACTTTGTTGACGAAAGTTTCCTCTGCCTCTTCTCCCTCGAAAACCTCTCCCCTTGACGGGGAAGAAGGCATCCTGCTATGTTCCCAGTACTGCGTCCTGGGTCCTTGAGGCCGTCTTGCGAAGGAACGACCGGCTGCGCAACCTCTTTGTCGACCGGTTCCAGCGAAAACTCGCCCTGGAAAAATGTTGCCAATGGAGGACTGCGCTTTCTCTAGCGCTGTATGAGTCCCCACGAAGCGAGACATCTCCTTAACGAAAGCTTCACCAAACAACAGTCCTTTGGCCGTTGAACCTGCCTCGTAATTGGCAAGGTCCCCCAGTTTGTTGTCGATCTTTAGTAACAAGTTTCATCGCCTCTTTGCCGAAAGCGTACTACTGACGTTTCCAAGGAAGTAGACCGCTCTCTGTGCCCAACTGGCGAGCGTACATGGGTCCACCGGAAACACCTGTGTCCCTGGCCCTCTCAGCCAGGTCCATAATTTTGGCTAATGGACCCGCTATGTCCAACACCTTATCCTGGCAGGCCTTCCAGGCGCGATCGACACCTCGCCTCACGTCTTTAGTTGCTTTTGTTACAAAAATAACCATTTTGGCCTCTAACTCTGGTGTCTCCATAACCTTATTTGGGAGATCAGGTCTTGGACACTCGGCCCTCATTCGAAAACGGACCTCTTTCTCCAGCGGTTTGCGAATCCTCGCTGCCATGTACTGAGCTACCCTGGGAGAAGGTATCCATTCAGATGACCTCGGATGCCTTATACTATCCGGGTCGAACATATCATTCTCTCCCATGTCCTGAGGTACTCCACATTCGCTGGCCACTTTGCCATCTTCCTGGAGACCCTCCTCAGCCTCATCCTCTTCCTCTAGTGAGGATCTCACGCCTTCTTCAGCGTCCCCTATATGTAACTCCCCAGGGTTAGGGGGTCCGAGGTCTGGCACTGCCATCTTCCCTAGGAAAGCCGCCTTTAGCTTATCAAACGGGTCAGCAAACTCCTAGGGCTTCTGCTGCACCCCTGAGTGACCCGGGGGTTAGAAGACTGAGGGCTCTTCCGGGTCTTGTACACCCCCTTCTGCGCAGCTGCCTGCTTCTCAGGCGGACCTCGAGACGTGCCCTCTCCTGGGCTGAGCTCTCTCACCTTTCTTTTAGGAGCTATCATTGAGAGAAGGGATTCTAGCACTCCCAGGTGCTCTTGGATAGGCCTGACCCCCTGGGACACTGCTATAGCCAGCGAATCCCCCAGGACTTTCTTAAAACTGAGGGACAAATCTCTGGCAGTGTCCCATTCCTCCTCAGAGTAGTCAGGTGAAGAACTGGCCTTCATCTCTGGAATGCAGATAAAAACTTGCCACTTGTTCTTCTTTCTCCTTATATATATATATATATTAAGCCCCGCGAGCGTCCGATCAAATGCCGGCAATTTAGAAAGTCACTCACAATAAGTTTGCGCATGCGCGATGACGCGCGTGCCACGTGACTCGTTCCCACTTGCGGGTGCTTTATTCTAAAGCCCTGCAAGTGTCTGACCAAATTCTAGTAATCTAACAAAGGAATACAAAGCAACACAGAGGAAACGCCGGTCACCTAGTGCGAGCAAGATGACTCACGGTCCCGGCGCCTGCTCTGTCGATTATCCTGCACTACCTACCAAAAGCAACGTGCTCTCTCGCTCAATGAGCTAAACACACCCACACAGGTAACACCAAACGCTATACTCTCGAGCCCAACACTCATTCAACTATCCTACGCCATGCTCCAAAGGTAATGCAACCTCCCAACACTACCAACATACAGAGCAATCAAACACTAGACTTATCTGCTCAGGAAGTAGCAAAGAAAGAGGAAGCAGTATAGGCAGGATATGAGGCATGGTCTGTTCTGGTCGTGGATTGCTGCAAAGGAAAAGTCAAGACTACAGGAACCTTGAGGAGTTATGGGGATTTGTAGTCCCAAGTTGCAGTAGTCTTGTGGTGGACTGTTTTCTTTCTTTCTATTTTCTATTTTGTTCTGTTTAAAAAAAAAAAAGAAAAGAAAAGTTGTGAAGTTCAGAGTTTTTGAAAGTTAAGCTGCTGTGGGAAGTGGCAATAAAAGAGAAAGCATAATGCTCGCCTCCGGTCTTGTCATAGAATTTGGGCGCGCCTTTGGGTCAAACTAGCTAAATGGGGTATCCCTGATGGTCTGCTGAATCTAATGATGGTGTTGTATGTAAATTCAGAGATTCATGTCCGCTTGAATCTTGAGGAAAATCTTTCTAGACGAATTGAAACATATCTAGGAGTAAGGCAGGGTTGCTTTTAGGCACCCTCTCTTTTCAACCTCTATGTCGCGGATGTGGGTGAGTACATGGAAGAGGCAGGCCTTGTAAGTGGTAAATTGGGGTATATGAGAATCTTGTGGTTGTCATATGCCGATGATTTCCTACTTTTTAACTTAACCAGGGTGGGCCTGCAACAATTGATAGATACATTTGTTGAATTTGCAGGTATTAACAGCTTAACGATCAATCCTAGGAAGACCCGTATACTGGTTGTTTCAAAAGGAAAGAGGGGGAACAAATGGAGCTGGACCGTAGGAGCTCAACCCCCTGTGAGGTTGAGCTGCTACGGTCAACCTCACAGGGGGTTCTATTGAGAGGGCACAAAGAATTCTCTACTTGGGCTTCCCGATAATAGCACAACTATTTAACTCTGGACTGCGAGACTTTTTTAAAACAGAAGGCACTACCAGTGACAGCCCAAATAATGAATTTGGACTGTAAATTTGGCCGATTTTCGACGAAACCGGCAGTCATCTGCTATGAAGGGAAAATAGTTCCAAAATTGATAGACAGTATGAAGATGTATTTTGTAGAATTGCAGAATTTTTGGGAATCGCTTGAGGGAGTTATTTGCAGGAAAATTCTAAAATTACTAAACAATATTTCAATGGCCGCAATTCGTTTCGAACTGGGCCTTTTGACCCCCAAAGTGAGGTCCCAATGGCGGATGATGGCTCTATTTGGTAGTCTATTAGACCCCATAAGTGATACTCTCTATGAGTAGTTAGGCAAATTGGTTTCCACTCAGGGGGGTACTATAAGGAATACATATTTAAATGTGCTTTGGGATTTCTGTGACCAAAACCTACAAGATTTGGCTACTGACAGGGAAACGCTGGTGACTAATCCAGAGAAGGTTTAAAAGCTTTTGATTGGATTAATACGATAGAGAAATTCCATAGCTATCCCTCCCTTTCTCATTTAAAAAACTAACATAAAAAAGGGGGTCAATCTGGTTCTTTATGACACAGTTCCCAAGTCGCTATCATCGCTCTATTCTCCTCAGATTAAGGTGGAAAAACTTGCCAACAAAAGAGGTCATGAGGAGAAGGAAGTTGGTGGATGATACAAATGTCCTGTGTAGGTTCTGCCATAAAACAGGCGTAACAGAAACTAGTAAACATCTCTTTCTTGCATGCACCGAGCTTCAGGCAAAAAGAATGATTTATAAGGAGAAATTTGCTAAATGGGGCATTGTGGGAGAAGATGATTATATTTGGTCCAGATGTATATCAATTGATAATAATGCGGAAGGATTGGCAGTGGCTGGCTTTATCAAATCCTTGGACCTGTATACTAATTCCTCCCTGTCTCTGGGGGATCCCTTTTATTCATCTATCGATTAAAGTGCACCTCTCTCCCCCTATTACCTACCTCCTGTGCTGTTAGCAGTTTTGGGACATTTATGAAATTTTTTTAATGAATGTTCATGGTGAGTAATACTGGGCAATGTTGCAATGTATTTTATGAAAACTTTTATACATTGCCTTTTCATTTTTTCTTTTTTGTATGTAATATGTGATGATGATTGTATTTTTATTATTGATGCATTTAGTGTAATTTGATTGTAAAGGTTTCGTATGTAAACCATATACAAAATAAAAGCATTTGCCTTCACTTTTCGCTTTTTTACCACTACGTTCGTAGAAATGTGTAAATGTTTCTGTTTTGAAGAGGAGCTGGGAAGCATGACAGGCACACCTAGTCCACTGGGTGCCCCCACTCTGCTTCCCAACAAAAAGAAAGTACCCTGGATCAGAAAAAAGTGTGTGAAGACAGGTGTTAATGTGTAATGAATGCCTGTCTGTTTTCTAAATTGGGCGACTACAAAATGACCTGCACTTGAGTTGAACGCGCTCGTTTCTCATCTCGCATGTTGTGTGATGTTGCGCAAACCATTATATTTTCTGATGCCGCAGCTTTCAAATCCAGAATTGTCCGTTCTTATTCCCGGTTTGAGGCCAATATTAGCTGTTGTAATTCATTAAGTCCGTTTTAAAGTATTTAATGCCCGAAAAGGTATAGATGGTTCAAAGTAGTCTCTCGTTACATTGTGTCATCAAAGATACATGGGCAGTTACTAGTCTCGGGTAGGATAGCTCAGGGGCAACGTGCTCGTCTTGGAAGCAAGAAGACACGGAGCACCACATGTTCAATCACCGGGTCCGTGCTTAGAAATCTCTGGGTATTAAACGCGTTATAAATAACCTATCACATAGGGGTGTTCTGAGGGGGGGCTATAGCCCCTGATCTTTTGGTTGTATCCCCAGATAGACGCTTAGGGGCTACAGCGAAAAGGCTAGCTAGCCCCGAGTCCTGACAGTCCCGACATTAGAGTAGCCCCAGATCTTTTCCAGATCTAGCAACACCCCTGACCTATCAGATCATATCACATTAAGCAGGAGACAAGTCTATACAGTGCGGGCCATTTGCTCCTTTGCCAGACTGTCCTGCGGTCTTTACATTATAAAAGGCCACCCTTGGCAGGTAGTATTTATACATGTTTTGATTTAAATGCAAAAGGTATGGTTAAATGTGGCGATGCAATGTTGGAGAAGTCACACACATGTAGGGCACATTGCAAACATCCAGGCTAAGAGTTTCCCATCTTTCAATTTTTCCCAGTTGATCTGTTTGAGATTGCAGACTGTACAGGCAGCTGGGAAAGAAATGTGTCCAGCACACCTGACAGTCTTCTTGTGATCTCTCCCAGGGGAGACTTGTGATCTCTCCCAGGGGAGACTCTGTGATGGAAACAGATAGAGCCACCTTAAGGGATTTTGGGGCCCGGAGCACAGACAAATTTGGGATCCCAAAACTAAAGAAATGAAGGGCACCAAGAATCTGTGATTGCCCACCTCCCATCCTTATCATGACCACATCTAATAGCTTGATTTGCTGCCATGGCAACGACCACAATAAGCATGGGGACTCCCCTGAAGTCCCCCGAACTCCTTCATCCATGATGGAATCACATTAATCAACAAGCAGCATTTCAAAAGCATTATTAAGAGCTCACAGTGAGGGGTCTTGTGTTCTAGCGTGTGTACAGGGCACATTTGAACAACAACGACCTAAGTGAACATTGACAGGCTATGATATAAATGGAGGACGCAGATCAGTAGCACTATGGAAAAGGTACACAAACCAGGGCATAGAGAGAGAACTCATATTAACTATCACAAGCAATGTTTATAAACCAGAGCATATTGTGAAACAATGCCGTGTGCAATCCCAAACGGTTTGGATGTTTGCTATGCGAAATTATTCTGGTTTTCTCTCCTAGAAATTGTGCACTGTCATCGCCGCCTCACTTTCCAATGTTCCATGCTAAATATGTATAGTGCACACATGTACTTTTGCCGGCCCTCTTTACTGAAACACTAGCAGCTTCAATGTGATCTGGCAACATGGAAGCTTCATAGAAACCTGCATTCCCGAAAACAGTTTGCTGGAATTACACTAATTCTAACAGACATGTGCTTTTTTTTAACAGTTGGAACCGATGACGCAAATTATATATAACTGTACATCCCCAAAGCATGGTGCGGGCACTTTGGTAAAATCTAAAAGTAATGACGCTATAGCTAGTTTGGTATAGGGGCCTATGAAGAAGACCAGTTTTAAAAGCTAAAACCTATCCGATGTCATTTTTATTATCAACAGGGTTTCCTATGACTACTGCAGCTGTCAGAACATTTCTGCATTGTAGTCTGGGGATAGGGCTGTCTCCCACATCAGATGTTGTGCCGAGCCGTGAAGACCTCCTTGTTCTCTACTGGGAATGCTTGAGACCTGCCCAGAGGAATAGGGCATTCCACCAGGGTTGTGAGGGTGTGAGGTGGAAACTATTGCTTTCAAGGGAGCTCTTCCAAAACAATGGGAAAGTCACACTCAAGAGATAAGCACAGCAGTCTTTTGATCTTAGTTAGACAGGATTGGGTGGAGACGTATATTGTAGCTTGCGAGAGGATCAGGGCCGAGGAGAAAAGTTTGGCAATGTTCAAAATGCCTATGCCACACTTTTTTCCTGTGACTCCCCCCCCTCCTAATTTCCTGCAGACCAAGCACTCTGAGAGTTGACATCAGAAGGCACAAAAACAACATGTTCCAGTAAGGCTTAGCCTTTTATAGAAGACTTGGAATGAACCAATCCACTCTAGCAAATTACTGTATAAGGGGATGAGAGCCCACTTAACTGAATCATCTTTAGACTCATCTTTAAGAAACATACTGAAGAATACTTTCTAAAGAAGGTTTACTGAAACCTCGATGGGTTAAAGTCTACACAAAGTTCACAGATGAAGATAAGGATCTCCAAGGAAAGATGCATACATTCCCACTTAACTGCTTCAATGGAACATTTAAAGTGCTCTACTTCATGTACAGCCTGCCTGTTGCTGCATTATTCATACCCAGGACTCTGTGCCTGCTGAGGTGGCAAACCTGAAGTGTTCATGGCAACCTTCTGGGGTGTAAAGCGTAGTAGGCCATACCCTTTCCTCGGAGATTCTGGACAGGGCTTCACAGAATCCCAGGATCAAAGGAAGCTGCCTCTGGCTCTCTCTGCATCTTTGAACTGCTGAGAGCCAGTTCAAGTGCCTTTGAGATTCTCTGAGGCACTACAAAGACCCCAAGGAGTTGCTTTTGACTTTCTTCATTCTTTAACTGTTTCAAGCATCTTCAAGTGACCAATTCGACGTTGCCTGCTTGTTCCCCAGCTTCTTTGGGTATTAACCTCATTGCCACTGCAGAACCACATTGTGTCGCTGGACCCAGTCGAGACAGCTCACCCCAGAAGTTGAATAGCCACATTTCTACAATTGAACCACTGTCAAGACTCTGAACCATGTGGACCTACACATTCCTGCTTGTCACAAACATCTGCTTGTCGCTTGTTGAGTTGACAATGTTGAACAATATTGCATAACCGATTCAACACACCAAACAGTGCCCAGAAGCCTGGCTCAATGCTTTTGAGCCCCTGAAAGAGGAGCACAGGTAAAAATAGTGTTGCTCTCCTGACCTCCTTCTAGGACCCTGGTAACATTCAAGACCCCACTTTATATCTTAAAAGACATATTCTTGCTTTTGAACTTGCTACAAAGTCTATTTGCATCTATACCAGTCTTCTTCAAACTATGGGGCTGACCTCTGAAAGGGAGCCTACCGGATAACAGTGACTGCTTTTGAGAGAATATACAAGCAGGTAAAGATTGTGGGAATATGTGGAAACAATACATGTATGCAAGGGGAGGCTCAGAATAAAAGGTTTTGAATAACATTGATGTATATCCATGTTGCTCATACCAATAAAGCCTTTTAATCAGTCTGAATTATCGGTGTATTCCTTTACAGGGGTGGGTTGCTAGTGTGTTTCTTAGTTTGTCCTTTTTAATTACCAGAGTATGTTTCTTGTTTTGATGCCTGCTTGCAGGTTCACACCGCTCTTGAAGAGTATGTATCTGTATTGTTGTATACCTCTGTGGTTCTATGTCCGTTCATCAACAGTCGTTTTTTCGATTGATTGTTTGGCCCAAGAAATCCATCTAAAAAAAACAATCAAATAAAAAAATATTTAAAAAAAAACATTGGGGGAGGCCTAAACCCACCTTCCCCCATTAGTATTAAAGCCACTCCAGTCCCCCACCCCTTTTAACCCATATATACCCACACCCATATATATTTCGATGACCTTTTTGGATGGCATTTTTTCTGCAAAAATGCCATCGAAAAAACTACTGTCGATGAAAGGACAGTTTAGCACCTCTGTAAAGCGCGCCAGTGTTTCTCAAAGCTAGGTCCGCGCTCAATAAATTCCATGATGATGATAACAATAATATAGCAAAAGCGGTGTACCTTTCATGTTGTGCCTGTTTCACCTTTATGAATGAGATGAATGCTGATTTAAGAGTAGTGTAGGGCTGAGTAGGAGATTATAAACACGTTTCATCCATGCATTCCTTGAGAACATTAGTCTTTTCTGCACAACCCCGTTGTATTAGTTTAGAAGCCCAGAGGAAGGAACATGTCCTGTAGCATGGAAGCAAGAAAAGGTTTGGTAGCCAGGAGAAAGGCATATGCGCTTTATACCAAATACATTACACATCAACCTATCATAGAAGCAGAATACAGATAAGCGGCCTTACAGAATGTGCACGTGCTCCAAAAGGGAGACAAGCGGCCCATTGGAAGCAATGATGAAGGTACACATAGCCCGATTTAGACAGTGGGTACGAATTAGATGTCACCAAGACAATGCTTGTATCCGACTGAGATTAGGAGAGCCGTGCTTTGCCTGCGGTGTTGCCAAGATGGAGGCAAGAAACAAATGTCTTTGTGGTGTGAAATATATGTATGGTCACTATTATTGTACATGAAGCAACACGATAGGCAGCTAAATCATGACTGTGTTTTTTTTCTCGAAGAAGGTGCCCAGAGAATAAAATCACTCTTAGGGAATGATGATTTTGAAATATTTAGGGACTGACATAGTTAAACACTTTGAGATTTAATGAGCTGCCAAGGTTGACACACTTTGTCTGAATGGTGAAGCTGGGATTTGAGTCAAATCTGCAATTATGCAATTTAAGCACAGTGCATACCAGTTCGTTTTGCACTGTGATGTGCATGCAGTTGTTTGTGAATGTTTGACATTGACGAACTACAATAATACGTTGCATACCTGACTTGGAAAGTATGACAATATTTAAAATATAATCCGTATTACAACAATGTATGCAAAAGGATAGTTGTAGCTTTATTTTTTCTTTTTCTTTCAAGCATCAGAATACTAATTGATGAGGTCCTAAACAATCTCATGTGGGTTTTATTACTGTATTTTAAAGAATTAGATACACCCAACCAAAGAAACCTTTTGATAAGGTCACTGTCTGATAATCATTGTTTGACACAGCCTTGCAGATTGCTATTCATAATCTGCAGAAGGACAATTGACATCGTAGAAAAAAACAAGCTATTTTGGCATAAAATGAGGTTAGCAAACTTAAATAGTTTGTCGATGGCATGTGCTTAGCCCTCTCCCGTCCACTCAAATGGTCTACATGAAAAGAAAGAGCAAGTAATGAGATAGAAAAGGCCACTCGAATGTGAGAAGGCAAACCTTTTCACAATACACAGCACAATACTATACAGTGCGTTAAGATGATTTGTCCAGGATCACAGTATTGTTTTGTAGCAAAGCCGGGACATGAGCCTTGACACTTGTTTCCACTGTTTACATTATCCATCCCTCCCGACCAAAACGTTATGCTTTGCATGTATTGTGCTCTAGACATGTGCATCACAGAAACTATTTTCAATTTTTATAACTGTCACTTTCTGGTGCAGGTGCGTTGTTTTCTAGCACAATATGTGTTGCTATCAGCAACGTTTATATACAATCACAGAGAGAGGTAAGACTGGGTGTGCCTTACTGGGATTTGGTACCCGAACACCGATCTCTGCAGCACGTGCTTAACCCACTGTGGCAATCGAACATCTCGATATGCATGCCAACTTTGGCTATTGTACATGATCAATATATTGCCCAAAGAAAGGTGGACAGGCGCCACATGCCATGCTATAAAGGACACAGAGACTTTACTAAGGTAAACACAGAACACATTACAGCTGTTCCATTGCTCAGATCGGGACTGAGTTATTAGCAGCCAGGCGCCTGGCACAGAGCCTCAGTCGCACACTATACACTATCATGATATATTAATTATGTTTTCACAAAATGGGCACTGACTTTCGTTGCATCGGGCAGCCAGGTGGGGGCCCCTCCCTCGGTGGGGGTCCGATGCACGTGCCCCTTCTGCCCTCCTATCAAAATATCTCTGGGAGTAGACATTGGGTAATGTATGGCCTCATTACCGCCTTGGAGGCAATGCTGGTGGTACTTACGAATGCTACGTGTTTTATTAACCACCCCATTAAATCCATAGATGTGTTAACCACCCTTTCACCTTGAAAATCCACCTTTATTTACCTCCATCCCAGAGTTAGAGGTCAACATTATTTTAAAACTCACGTTTTTTTTCCTGAAAAAGAGGGGCAATATAGAGAAACGTTTTTGTTGAATGGGGACATTGGAAGGGGGGAAAGGGCGTGCATCTCTGAGGCCCACTCTCTCACCATGTAATGCATAAAAGGGCCTGCGCTGCCACTTTTGCACATATTCATGGCTTTCAGGCGCGCTGGTGGACCTGGAAGCGATGGTCGTGGCTTAGGTTAGTGAGGAGAGAGGGAAAATGCAAATCAGCTTTGCTCTTCTGTTGATACTTACAGACCAGAAGTACCTGAACTCTGCGCGCCCGTCTGTTTCCGAGTCAGTACTTGAAATATCTGACAAACCATCATGTTTTGTAGAACTTGAGGATTGCTTCTTTTTTTTTCATCCCGGTGTTTATACCTCACCATTCAAGTGATCAAATGTTTCTCTCTTAAATTTTATTATCTCTTTCCGGTCTAGCTGATCACAACACTGTTGAACATTAATGTAATATTTTTTCATGTTTTATCAAGTTCGGCCATTTTTCATTTTTTTCGCCGATTCATCAGGTATGAGGTTCTTGAGGTTGAGCCTGTCAGGCCTCGAATCAATGGGCCGAGATGTGGCCAGCCCACATCGTTATGTAGGAAGTCTGCCGTTGCGGGCTGTTCCCAAGGGAAGTGGCATTGAGGGTTAGGGAGGGGCTGGCAGGGGTGCCGGCAGATGTAGAGACAAGAGAATAAAGATAAGGCGTTTCACAGTTGAGCCTCGTCTCCTGTCTTGATTTAGTGTGAGTGCGTTGGAAGCTGGAGCGAGGCCCGGCCCGCTCCTTCACACTGGCGACGAGGCGAACACCATGCACACTGAGGGCTGCAGTCGTGCAGGTCAGCGCGTTAGCGCCCCTCACCCGCACGGCCAGCAAAGAGGCCTGTGCAGATTCCGAACCACGCCGCATGTGAGAGACTAGGATGCATCAGGCGCACACAGCCGGCAGCCCCGCCCGCAGCCCATGCGAGAACGCTGGCAGTGCTCCCAGCTAAACGGGAACATAGCCCCTCACATAGTGGGCGAAAGGTGGCGGAAAAGACCAGGCCACAGCAACCTCCACCCCCCCCCCTCAACACGGAGCAGTACACACGTGGGAGGAGCCGAGGAAGAGGGGAGAAGGCTGTGCAAGCACCTGGAAACCAGACCAGGAGAGGCAGCCCACGGCACACTACGAGCGTCCTGCCCACATGGAAGGTCTCCACACACAACGGACAAGGCAGCAGATAGCCCTGTCTGCCTAAAGGTACACAATAAAAAGGAAAGAAAGTGATAATTAAAGAAAACCCGCATACTCATGCAGGGAAACCACACCCTGCCCCCACTATAAGAAGAAAGACTTTAGCCCCAAGCATAACATGAGGCACACCACCAGATTCTCATCATGACAGACCAGGCATCATCATCAGCATCCACAGCCTCCTCATCAGCACCCACAGCCGCAGCATCAGGCATGGATGGAGTCGCAGGAGGTAATACCATGCAGACACCAGCGGCAGGAGGGACTGCACAGGTGATGCACATGCCCAACCCATTCGATGTGCGAGACACGACAAACCTAGGGCCCCATTGGGCCACATGGCTTTGAGACTATAAATTCTACGCAGGGACAGTGGGCCTCGCAGACGATGCCAGGCTGAAATACCCACTATCCATGGCCATAGGGCCGGCTGTGAGAGACATTGCAGGTGAACTAGTCAACTGGGACACGGCAACATATGAGGAGGTACACCGCAAACTGTCAGAATACTTCACACCGCACACCAACATAGACTACGAATGCCACATCTTTCACTCCACCCGACACGAAAAAGGCGAGTCGTTAGACAACTATGTAATGCGCCTGTGCATCAAACAAAAATACTGCGAATTTCATCCCTATTCAAATGAGGAGGCGCAAAGGTCACAAGTAATTGAGGGCTGTCTGTCCCAATCTTTCAGAAAACTGCTACAAAAACAAAGATCATTGGAAGAAATATTAGCCCTTGCCAGCAGGGAAGCTGCTGTTGAATCTCAATTAGACAATCTGGGTAAAATAAACATACAACAGCCCATCACGCCCATAGACACAGTCAACAGACTAGACTCGTCCACAAGTCAAGGCGGAGGACGGTCCGATGCCACATGCTATAGGTGTGGTTACGAGTACCTGCACACGGGGGACTGCCCCGCCGTGGGGCAACAATGTGCCGCCTGCTGTGGCATGGACCACTTCCGGGCGGTGTGCAAAAATGCCCCCCAGCCGTTCCCAGCAGGCTGAGGACACAGGAACGCCGCAGGACCGCCCGCCACA
This sequence comes from Ambystoma mexicanum, assembly GCF_040938575.1. Lineage (NCBI taxonomy): Eukaryota > Metazoa > Chordata > Amphibia > Caudata > Ambystomatidae > Ambystoma > Ambystoma mexicanum. The sequence goes on along the minus strand of NC_090922.1, from coordinate 582,277,820 downwards.
GCCCGACAAGCAACCGGACGGGGTGGGACCATAAATCCTCACGAAGAGACGACAAGGAGCGCAGCAGCGCATATGCCAGGTAGGACAGGCGACCCCCAGAAGGAGAGAGACGCAGTCAGAGAAGGCGATTCGTCCGATACATAGAAATGCGTCCGCCCTCAAGCAGTGAAACCCCGTCTTCAGAGGACGAGCAGTGGAAAAAAGGGTACGTCTGGGCTCTTAACAATGCAACAGCCACCCAGCACAGCCCGATCCTCACACTATAAGTAAATGACACACCAGGAGAATTCCTGATTGACACGGGCGCTACGGTGAACATTATCAGTGAACAATCATACAACTCGCTATCTCACCAACTGAAAATACACAGGGCCAAGGTGGACATCTACCCATACGGTGCAACCACACCGCTGCCATGCAAGGGCACCATCACGGCATGGTGTGCACACAAATCATATGCTGCAAAAATTCCCCTGCACATCCTAAAGACGGAGACCAATAGTGGATGCACCCTAAGTTTTAAAACAGCAGTCGACATGGGCCTCGTACACATCCTGTACCAACTAATGGCACACAAGTACTTTGCCACCCCAAAGGCGATCCATGACGCATTCCCGAAGCTGTTTAAGGGGCTAAGTAAACTGAAGAATAGGAAGGTTCACCTCCACATCAACCCAGACGTGCCGCCAGTGGCACAACATTACAGGGGAATACCGGTTAACATACAGAGACAATTAGAGGAGGGATTGGACAAATTAATGAAACTGAAAGTAATTGAGCCTGTTCAGGGACCGACGCCCTGGGTGTCACCCATTGTCCCGTTCCCAAAAAATCCCTGGATGGCTCCATACGCCTATTTGTGGACATGAGGAGGGCCAAAGTCACCATCGAAAGAGAGAGACACCAGGCGCCAAGGATCACCGACATGATCCACCTCCTCCATGGAGCCAAGGTGTTCTCTAAGCTAGACCTGACAAAGGGATACCATCAGATCAAAATAAGCCCTGAATCAAGATACATCGCAACCTTCGTAGCACATCTGGGTTTGTTTCAATACAAGAGACTCAGCTTCGGCATTTCATCGGCCGCTGAGATTTTTCAGGAGGAGATCCACAAAGTCATCCGTCACATTCCGAACTGTTTAAATTACTCAGACGACGCGCTGGTATTTGGCAAAACCAAAGAAGAGCACGATACAGCATTGTACCGGGTGTGCGCCACTATGGAAAACGCAGGCATTACACTTAACAAAGATAAGTGCGAGTTCGGGAAGGGATCCCTAAGATTCTTTGGTCACATTTTGTCCAACCAGGGCATGCGGCCAGACCCAGACAAGGTTGCGGCACTCAACATGGCATTGCCCCCCACAAATGCGTCGGAGCTACTCTCCTTTCTGGGACTTGCGAGCTACTGCTCGAGATACCTCAAAGACTACGCGACGGTAAAGCAAACCGTTACGATTACTCACGCGCAAGGACCAACCATTCACCTGCTCAGTGGAGTGCCAGCAAGCATTCAAATCCATCCGAAATTCCATTTCAAAGGCAGAACACATGGCATACTTCAACACCTGAAGGGACACAGAGGTCATCGTAGTTGCAAGCCCGTGGGGCTAGGGGCCATCCTATCTCAAAAGGACCCTGAGGACCCTGCAAAAATATTCATAGTGGCATATGCCAGCAGAAGCCTCACGCCCACGCAACAGGCCTGAGAAAGAGAGCCTGGCAGTGGTGTGGGCCTGTGAATATTTTCACCTATTCTTGTACGGGAAGGAATTCACAGACCATCAAGCATTGCTCACCATTTATGGCGATCCCAAAGCAAGGATGTCTCCGAGGATAGCAAGGTGGGGGTTGCGCTTACAAGACTACAAATTTAGCATTAAGCATCGCCCGGGAAAGGAGGACAATCCGGCTGATTACTTATCCTGACACCCTTCGGGTCCGGCAAAGACTCAACCTTCCATAGCCGACGCGTACATCAACTATGTGGTACATCACCTGCAGCCATTTCCCATAGAATGGTCGGAAGTGATAAGCAAATCCGAACAAGACCCAGCGCTACAAATCATAAAGCACTGCATACAAACGGACAAACGAGCGCACATGAAACAACTGGCAAAACAAGAACCAGAGACAGTGAGAGACGACATACGCTGGATTGACCAAGTCAGAGATGAACTCTCAATCGTGGAAGATCACATTATCCTGAAGGGCTGCAAAGTGGTAATACCCGAATCACTTCGTGAGAGGACAATACAGCTGGCACATGAAGGACATTGCGGAGTGGCAGCAACAAAATGACTCCTAAAACGAAAGGTATGGTTCCCGAAGCTGGACACCCTGGTGGAATCACTGGTAGGCGGTTGCACAACTTGTGCACAACTCGCCCCTCCGCCACACCCAAACCCTTTGCAAATGTCCACGTTGCCAGACCGAGTCTGGGACGAACTGGCAGTAGACCTGTTTGGACCTATGCGAGACGGCACATACATCCTAGTATTAGTGGATGAACACTCATGCTTCCCAGAAGCACAGATTGTGGAAAACACGGCTGCAACTTGCATCATCCCAGCCCTGGACCGCATGCTCTCTGCATATGGAGTCCCTAGAGTGATAAAATCGGACAACGGCCCGCCCTTCACCAGGGCCGACTTTCAGAACTTCACCAGGTACACGGGCTTTCATCATAGAAAGATAACACCAAGATGGCCTCAAGCAAATGGAACCGTAGAGAGGTTCTTGGCCAATATCAAAAGAACACTGCAAATAGCCACCATAATAAACAAGCCGTTCGAACAGGCCTTATATCAATTACTACGGGAATACAGACACTCCCCACATAGCACCACAAGAGTTTGTCCAGTGGACCTGATGTTCTGGTGACCCATGAAGACAAGACTTCCCGAGGACCCGACGCCCCAGCCCCTGACACCACTGGAGCTTCATGCCAAAGAGAAAGACCAGGAGGAGAAAGAGAATATGAAGCAAATGGCAGACGGGCGCAGGAAGGCGCAGGAGTGAAACGTGGAACCAGGCGACCAAGTGCTGATGCGGCAGGCACCGGGCAGAAAAGAAGATGCCACGTTTGCCCCCGAGTTGTTGACGGTGACACGAAGAAAGGGCACCATGGTCACAGCGGAAAGAGAAGGGCGCTCCTCAGTAAGTAACATCTCACAATTCAAAAGAGTGCTGACCCCACTCAATGAGAGATGGGAACCGAACGAGGAAGCAAGAGTCTGGCACATGGTAGATGGACCCTACCTAGGAGACGGCGAAGCATCTGAAGATGAAGGACCAGAATGATGCACACCAAAATTCGCAGGATCCTCAACCCCAGAGAGGCCTCGGCGACCTCAGAGAAGTCGGATGAAGCCGCAGTGACTCATAGAAGAAATGGGGTAAGAGACACAAGCGGACTGTTGAGTTAAAAAGGTGGGAGATGTCAGGCCTCGGATCAATGGGCCGAGATGTGGCCCACCCACACCGTTATGTAGGAAGTCCGCCGTTGCGGGCTGTTCCCAAGGGAAGTGACGTTGAGGGTTATGGAGGCGCTGGCAGGGGTGCCGGCAGTTGCGGAGACAAGTGAATAAAGATAAGGCGTTTCACAGTTGAGCCCCGCCTCCTGTCTTGATTTAGTGTGAGTGCGTTGGAAGCTGGAGCGAGGCCCGGCCCGCTCCTTCACAGATCCTATGGTCAGATTTGTTATTCAGAGTGTTAGAAGAATGGCATTTGACTTATTTATTTGTCTTAGACTAAGGATACTCAATGGAAGGAATGTACATCTGGATCTGAATTTTGTACATTAGTGATTATAATTAAGGCCCCCTGGTTTCCATTTTTTACTAATTTGTATACATAAATACGGAAAACATTTGGTTTCTTTTCAGTATTTATTTGTAAAAATGGAAAAAAGCAGAAATGCAGCTCTCCAAGTTGAACATTATGCCTACCTGGGCAAGTTCTGCGCAATGTCGCTCTACGGAGAGGATGAAAAGGGAATAGATTTCCCTTAGGAGTTGCTTAAATTGCTGCAGTGTTGATGTTTAGAGCAACACTTGCAGATGCAGCCATTTTCTTTTTTTAAAAATTTAGTTTGTATTGACATTTGTTAAGACATAACAATGTTGTTTTCGAATTCCAAACCATATAGTAATCAACATTCTTGGTCCTCAACCCTTCCCCCACCCCATAAAACCTCACAGGTAACACACCATTACACCATTTTCCCTCCTATATACTAGAACCACAATGACCCCTCCCCAAACCCCCATCCTCCAGACCCTGTCTCTAGAACGTATCCAATAGTGCAGATGCTCATTTACTTATGTCTCGGAGGAACTGTCTGTGTCGTGTCCCCACTAGCCTGCACCGGCGCCCTCTGAAGTCCCCTCCACCCAGACACTGCCAGAGCTCGAGTGCCTGTATGACCTGCTGGGTTCTCCCCTTTCAGCCCCCATTTCAGCAGTAGCACACTCCACTCTGCATAAAAGTCAGTTACCCTATTCTTCACTATCGCTGTCAGCTTTTCCATAACCATCATGCTATGTACCTTCCCCTCCCAGGTGTTTCTCGATGGGAGTGTCTCACTTTTGAAGCTCTGCGCTATAGCCAGTCTCCCCACTCTCAGCATTGTTTTCCACATCCTAGGGAGTCTATATTCCTCCCTGTCCCTTCCTGGGACCCCTAGAAGCATTTGCAAGGGGTCCAAGCCCAACCGGACACCCATTACTTTTTCCATCCAGCTAAGCACCTCCTTCCAGAACACCTGCATCTTGGGGCATCACCACCACATGTGGGCCAGAGATCCCCTCAGTCCACATCTCCTGGGACACATGGGGGAGGCTCCCGCAAACATCCTGGATAGCCTCAGGAGGTCCTTGTGCCAACCCATCAACATCTTGAAATTATGTTACACTGTGGAGGTAAACAAACCTCTCTGGAAGGCCACCTTGTAAATTGACGCCCATAACTTCTCTGAAATTTCCTCAACTAAGTCCAGCCAAAACCTTTGGAATGTTTGCCTCCCCTCCAAGCAGGCCCCGTTCATGGCTTTATATAGTCTAGACAGGATACCCCTTTTTGTGGCAGAGACATCAATGACCTTCTCCACAGGGGTAAGCCCTCTTGCCAACAAGCCACCCCACTTTGGGTCCGTCAATAAGTCCTTGATGCAGAGGTACTCAAACACTGAAACCACATCCTTTCCCAATGCCTCCTGGGTAGTTTCCAAGTCCAGGAAGACCCTGTCCTTAAACATTTTTCACACCCTTTCCATGCCCCCGACCAACCATTTCTGTGAGCAAGCCAGCCCCTGGCACCCAAAGTGAAATGAGGGGCCCCACACCAATGACATCAGGGAGGGCCACGTTGAAAAACTGCGGTTACCCTTGTTGTTGCGCCAGATGGACCAAAACACCTCCAAGGTAGAGTGGGACCTGAGATGTTCCGGGATGGCATCCGGTGGGGCCCAAAAGTAATCCCTCACCTTCAACGGGTGAGCTACCAAATCTTCCAAATAGGTCCAATAGGTCCTCAAATCATCTCTCATGTGCTCGAGTATCACCCTCAACTGTGCTGCTTTGTAATACAGTTGCACGTCAAGGAACCCAACCCCCACCTCTGCCCCATCCCTCGGGAGTGCCAGTGTCGCCATTTTCACCCTTGGTGTTTTATTACCCCAGATCAATCTACGGAGTTCTCCTGTGGCTTCTAAAACGAACATCTCTGGGATCTGTCTCGGGATGGCTGTGAATAGATATAGCAATCAGGGGAGTACATTCATCTTAATAGATGTCATCCGTCTGTACCAAGTTAGTATGAGGGGGTCCCACCTTTTAAGGTCCGCTGTCAGCGTGTACGAAAGGGATCATCATTTTCTGATACCCTCTCCTCTAGGTCCCTAGTTACCTGAATACCCAGGTACGGTATGCCCTTGTCGCCCACTCTCATGCCATGGTATCGCTTCTGGGAATTGAGAAGGGGACTGTGTTTAAGTATCGGCATAATGCATGACTTCCCTACGTTAATCTTTAGCTGTGAGAGGTTGCCATATTGCTCATTCTGTGCCATAAGAGCTGAGAGTGAATGTTGGATGTCGGTGAGGTATTCCAGTATATCGTCCACGAAAAGTGAAAGCTTGCACACAATATCCCCACATCTTATGCCCTTGATCTGCCCACTGGAACGGATCGCAATCACCAGTGGCTCCATCGTTAAGGCATAGAGTAGCGGAGAGAGGGGGCACCCCTGTCTTGTTCCTCTGGTCAGCGTGAAAACCTCTTAGAGTCCCCCATTGACACTAACTCTAGCTCTGGGTTTGTTGTTAAGCTCTGCTACCCATCTCCGAAAGTTAGACCCAAACCCCATCTTCTTCAGGACCTTCATCATGAAGGGCCATTTGATTGTGTCGAAGGCCTTCTCAGAGTCTAGCAATACCAGGCAAGCGTCCAAATCCCCCTACTGTGCACCATGAATCAGATTAATAGTCTTTTGTATATTGTCAGAACCCTGTCTTCCTCTAATGAAACCCACCTGGGTCCATGTAATAGTTTCTGCATTCCCCCCTCTAGTCTCGTTCCTAGGATTTTTGCCAGAATCTTTACGTCACTGTTCAGGAGGGAGATGGGTCTGTACGAGGCGCACAAAGTCGGATCTTTCCCTTCTTCTGGAATTGATACTATCATTGCCAACAACATTGTCGAGGGCAGAGTCTCCCCCTGCAGACATGCGTTGTACACCTTCACTATGCATGGGGCCAACAGAGACCTGAATAGCTTATAAAACATAACTGTGAAATTGTCCTTCTCCGGTGCTGTCCCAGCCTTCATACACTTAATGTCCAGCAGACCTTCCTCAACTCTTATGGTGCACTCAAGGTTCTCCACTGTATCTTGGCGAAGCCCTGGAATGGGTAGACCCCTCAGGAAAATATCTGTGTTTCCTCCCCTATCCACTCCGACGCATAGAGTTTGCTGTAGTACTTTGCAAATTCCTTTCCAATGCCCATAGGGTCGAAGACGGACCCACCCTCTTGGTCTTTATAGCCCCAATTCTTCTTCACTTCCTCTCCTCCCTCAATCTCCATGCCAGGATCTTGTCCGCTTTATCCCTCCTCGCAGGTTATTTCTGTTTCAGGAGCAGGATCTTCCCTTCCGTGTCCTGGGTCATAATGGCCGTCAACTGTGTTTAATAATATATTTCTTCACCAGAAGCGAAGGAGCTCTGGTGTGTTTCATAACAACAGAGCTCCTTCGCTTCTGGCGAAGAAATATATTTTCCCTGGGTCCCCCCAGCTGTATTTGTCCTATCTTGTGACATAAAATGCTTTCCTTCTTCCCCATCTCTTTTTTCTTCTGGGAGCCTATCCTGATCTGCACCTCCCGGATCGTTGCCTTGAAGCCCTCCCACACAGACTAAATTCACACCTCTCCAGTGTCATTGGAGGTGAAATATTCCTTAAGTCCTGTGAGAAGCTCCTGTTGCACCTCCCTATCCTTTAGTAGGAAGTTGTTACACCTCCAGCTCCCTCTGGGTCTCCTCCCCGCCCCATGTCAACCGTGATTCTAACCATATTGTGATTGGACCATGGGATTGGGGTGGCTTGAGATTCCAAAACCTATACTTTCAGGGTTGCGTCCACCAGAATCAGGTCAATGTGTGAGAATGAATTATGCACCGCTGAATAAAAAGTGTACGGTCTATTACCTTCCAGGGGTGCAAGAGGGAATCTACCAGACCCAAAACCTCATTTACTTGTTTAAAACGTTCCGATTGCCCCGGCCTTGTTCTCACAGCTGGTCCCTCCCCCATTCTCATGCAGTCCCTCATCGGATCTAGCACCACATTGAAGTCACCGTCAACTGACCCTGTGCAAACTCAATTAGTGTATCCTGAACACCCTCCCAAAAGTCCCCCTCTGCCACTTTGGGAGTTACACCAAGCCCAATGTGAGTTGAGTGTCGCACCATAACCCCTTACAAACACATATCTCCCATTGGTGTCGGCTAAAACCGACTCCACAACAAATTTGAGTCAGGCTGAGATCAGGATCGCCACCCACCTTTTCCCCACATCCCCCACCTCCCATTCTCCTCCCCCACCTCTCGGGATCATAGTCAGGGCTCTTTGCCCCTGGGCCAATGTGTTTCCAGAAGACACATCCAATCTAACTTTGCCTGCTTAAATTCATGGAGCACCATCAATCTCTTACTTGGCGAGTTGAGGCCTTGTGCATTGATGGAACCAATTTTCATTTCACCCAATCCAGGCATTACTCCACTGTCGTAACACTGCATGACTTCCCCTCCCCCGAGATTTCCCTCGATGAGCCTCCGTCCCCGGAACCCATGGAACATTTAATAAACTTTGAAACCCTGCACTCAGAACTTTGCATAACAAACCCAACTCCACCACCCTCTCCGTCTCCCCCTCGACATCCAACCCCGCCCAGATTCGTCACCTTAGATGGGATCAAATCACCAGTGGTCCTCCCGAACCCAGGACCAGCTATCAATTAAGCACTTTTCCTTGAGCCCCATCACGGAATACCTCAAGTCACCTCCCTCCCCCTCCTCTCACCACTCCTCCACTCCACCCCCCCCCAATTTCCTGGCCCAAGGGCCCCGCCACTCCTCCCCAACATGACAATAATGTCAGAAATGCACTTCCACGTGGTATTCGTCGATTTCCCCTTCCTCCCAGGGGAGTGTTATGTTTTTTAAACTACTGTGACCTTCGGGATCTTCTGTATATCCTTCATCTGGCCACTGCTGCCCGCTATTTCCATTGCTTCACCAGGACCCTGTGGCAGGGGTTGGAGGTCCCCCATAAGTTTGGTGGTTGCCCTTTGCATGTCATCTTCCGTTGTTAGTCTGTACAAGTAACCCTTGTGCTCAAAAGATATTGAGAAGGGGATGCCCCATCAGTACCTCACACCCTTGTCAGTGAGCCATTTCGTAAGGGGACCAGATTGCTTCCTCCTAGCCAACGTGAAGGCCGCCAGGTCGTTGTAGATTGCTATCTTTGCGGGCCCATAAATCACTAGACCCGCCTTCCTTGCCTTGTCCACTATCTTCACCCTTTCAGAGAAGCAGTGGAACCTCGCCAACACTGTCCTTGGTCCCCCACTCCGCCCCCAGCTCGGTGTGCTCTGTCGATCGTGGGCTCATCAATCGCATCCGAGCCAAACTGAATTCTCAGGACCTCCATGATCGACCTCTTGATATCTCCCATAGTTTCTCCCTCTCTTTACAGGAACCCGAAGAAACAGAGATTGTTCCTTTATTCCCTGTTTTCAAAGTCATCCATTTTTTATTTCACTTCGGTCTCTCTCCTTTCCAGTTCCGAGAGCCACATATCCATTTGTTTCTCCAAGGTATCAAGCGAGGCTTGGTTGTTCTCCAGGCATTGAACCCTCTCATCGATGGAGTCCATTCTCTTATCCATGTTGTCTAGCCTGAGGCCCAGTGCTGAGCGCATTCCCCTGATTTCTTCCATCAGTGCAGCAATGTCCTTCTTGGTGGACACCGGGTCTGCCTCCATTTCACTGTCCTGGGAGTGAAAGGTCTGGGATGTTCTGGGTATGGGGGTTTGAAACTGGAAACTGTCAAGGGCGGTTCTCCAGCTCATTTATCTTCGGGATTCTAGTATTCTACATAGCCCCTTCAATGGCCTGGCCGTCCCACTCTTTCCCAGTCAGTTGCTCAGTCTTGGTACTCAGCAGCACTGCTTAGGGTCCACGCTCACCCCATTCCAATTGGGCAGATGAGCTTGGTCCAAGGAGGACAGAACAGGACTCCTCTCTTCTTTCTGTCGCCGGCCCAGCTCTGCTGAGTCCAGTGGACTCTGTGACTCCCCTCAGGGGTCTTCGTTATGCCACCTCCTCTCCCCCACCTCCAGTGCCACGGGTGATCTCCCCTTCTCATCTGTCCGCACTCTCCTGTGGCAGTCCCTATGTGGGTTGTGTCGAGGGGGGCACACTCCCCTCTTCCAGCCGAGGGGGCCCTCACCTCACCACTTATGTCCTCCGCTGGTCTCAAGTTAAGTAACGTAATCACAAACTATTTTACTCAATTTGAAAGAACCCTATTAAGCCTGTTGGAAACAATTGTGAAAGGGGACTTAAGAACTCAGCCCCACATCAGTCATGAATTTCCAGCCCGAGGCGAGCCAACCATCAACCCAGCTCAGCCAAGGGTCTAGATGTTACTTCAAGCGAAACTTGTTGTACAAATATTCCATTTTAAAAATCTGAACCTACTAATAGGTCTGCACTTCCAAATGAGCAACACAGGAGATCCAGAAATCTATATTCCAATTCGCAATCTGGCTTTCCTCCAACTGCAGAGCCCACTGAGAATGGGCTGCTTTCCAACGTGGCAGATAAGAGTCACCTACAGTCTTTGAGGGGGGGCTTGTTATTAAGTACCAGCATTTCTAAAGTTTCAGAACGGTCCCCTGATTTACCCCCCTGCTGCCTCACCATTTGTATTAATAATGGTCAATGTACTATATTCTAAGCGAGAGGCAGAGTTAAAGAATCCAAGAACACTCATTTTATAAAACCTCACATTGGCTGAACTACCTATCCAATGGCAGATTTGAATCCTCAAATGCTTTTAATAGCAGACATACTGCATGGATTGGCCCTGCCAGGAAATCGTTCGAGGGTGATTACATTATTCTGTCATTTGCCTCTCCTCAGTTGGTATCCTATTTTTTGTTAATAGCATCATGGCCATGTGCACCAACTAATATCAGGCTGCTCCCCTTGGGGTTATTTTACCCGTGAATGTGCTTGGAACTGGAAGAAACCAGAGTCCTAATGTGGGCCAATATCGTATGACCTCCGTAGGTGGCCAGTTTTTATGCCCCTAATACAGCAGCGGAAACTTATCAATGCTTAAAAAAGGACTGTACCTTCCACATTGCCCCCAACGAATAACAGATTCCAAGTATTGAAGTTGTTAGAGGATGTTGACTGACTTCATTTGGTCAAGTGGCCGTTCCTTGGTCATGGACCAACATGCAATTCATATGGTTCCATGTGTTAAAATCGCGGCAAAAATTGCTGTGGTTACAAAATATTGCAGCAAAAATGCTGTGGTTTTGCCGCCGCAATCCATGTAAAGTCTGCGGGGGACACCCACACAACCCCCGCTCCCCTTAAATGGTATAACGGGGTTCACCTACCGGGTCAAACCACAGCATTTTTGCCACGATTTTTTGTATAGGTGACATTTTTGCCGCGATTTTATCACTGCATACCGTTCATACGCCATCATTAGCTGGGACCAGTCAACCTGTAATTAAGATATCACCTAGTGCTAACAGCAGCCTGTAGTGTTATGATTGGTGGGATCTTGTTTATCTTCATCATCTGAAACAGTTGCAAGGCACAATAGAAGACTGCATGTGGTGAACTCGGAGCTGGATGTAGAATTTCTTGAGGTGTTGTCTTGGAATGCTGCAGGGCTCTACATAAGTTCTCTGACGACGCGCTGATCCATTTCGATACCAAATATGATATCCTCCTTCAGGAGACCTGGCAATTAGAGGATATTACTATGGAGGGATATTGCTCATATATGTTAGCAGCACCGAAAAGTAGGAGGGGCCAACATTGTATGTAATGAGGGCAGTATCTTCCAGTGTGTGAAATTGAGGTGGCCATATTTGCTCATTTGGCTTCGTGAATTTGTATATTGCAAAGAAGAATGTTAAAGTAGCCTCTCTAAATGTTTTTAATGAACATATGCAAAATCCAATAGAATCTATGTCTGATATAACCATATGAATAATTGTGGGAGATTTTAACATTCAGATGGGAGAGGGCCTGGGAAACGATCTATATGAAACAGAGTGCGACCACGTTCTTGATAGTGAAAATCCTGTTTTAGTGGATGAAAGGTCTGATAAAGCGGGATGACATCTGGGCACATGAATGAATGAGCATGGGCTAAGAGCAGTGAATGACTATTTACCCTCACACCACCCTGAAAAACAGACCCTTTGTAGGACATTTAGGTAAGAGTCTGATTTTATCTGTATCCCAGTATCTTGTTGGCCTAATATACTAGAGTTTAGGGTAAAGGACAGACCAGAGAGCGATGACTTTCCTCCCTTGCTTAAACTGAAAAAGGGTGGTGTATATAGTGTCGGTAAAACGCACATGCCACCGAAAGAGTTATTTCAGTAAAATGGTGCCAATTACCCTACTATTTGCTGGCATCCTGAGAATGCCTCTAGTATTTTTAGCCAGGTATTGATTGACCAAAACAATTTCATACAGAACCTTTTAATTGCTGAATTTATAACAACTTGTGGTGAACAGGCATCTTACGGGGAGCTGGAAGCCTTTTTTACTCCCTGACTGGACATTTTGAGGCCCCAAGTAAGAATAATAGAGGGGTACAAAAAAGGGCTGGTTTGACTCTCATTGTAGGTTAGCAAGAAAAAACGTATCGATCACCCTGAAAAGCAAACCTATTGACGCTAAAGAAGTTGAGGAGAGAAGATCAGTATGCAAAAAAAGCCATTAAGAAGAAGAAACATGAATTGGTGGATAACTCATGGAACATGCTCCTGGATGCCTCACAGGTCAAAGACTCTAGCAGATTTTGGAAGTTAGTGAATGTGGGTCATCTCTCTTTTATTGGAGGGCTGGAAGTAAAGACTGTTGTTCCTGGAGATGCCTGAGTGTCCCAGTTTACTGATCTTTACTCTGATAGACACTAAAATACTCCTAACGCCAGCGACATGGTAGATGGCAACCCTGTGTTCATGCCAGTAGAGCAAGTGTTGAGATTTTCTTGGCAGTATGTGCTGAAGTCTATCCAGGCTCAGAGAGCTGGGACAGCACTGAGTTCTGATAGAGTTTCATCAGACCTTTCTAAATGTGACCCTTATTTTTGGTCTGTTATCTTATTTTTGTTTTTGTTTTTAATGGAATGTTAGAATTGAATGTCTTTCCAAATACATAGAAAGGTGCGTTATTATGTCCAATATATAAAAAAGGCAATTTCATACTTCCAACCTCATATCGACCAATATCTCTTTTAAGCAGCAGTTTTAAGATATCTCTTTTAAGCAGCAGTTTTAAGATTGTTTCTCAAACCCTTTGTTCTATTTAGTCCAGTGGGTGGAGATACATAAGATTTTAACTGACTCATAACTGTTTTTCTTGAAGGTCTTGGCGCTGTGAATCAGGTGTTGAATGTAACCCTGATTCTTGCCAGTTCTGTTCACATGAGGCCGAAGCTATTTATGTTGCATTTATGGACCACTCCACAGCCTTTTCCAGGTCTGAACAGGTTAAAGCTGTGAAAGATTCTTCACTAACTGGACATGCCAGAAAATATTGTCAGTGCCCTGGTTGAATGCCACAGAGATAACAGGGCAGCTGTTAGAGTTGGGGCGATCAGGAGAATTTATGCCTTGGCTTAAGGACGAAAAAAGGTGTGCGGCCGAGTTGCGTTTGGGCACCCCTGTTGTTCTCTCTCTACACCAATAACTTAGAAATAGCATTGCTGCATGGACAAGCGGATGTTCCATGTTTACGCTCCAGTAGAATTGCTTTCTTCTCATATGCTGATGACATCACCCTCATCGCCAGGATACCATGAAAGTTAATGTGGCTAATTTGTTGGTAGTCAGCTTCTTACCAAATAAAAAACTCCAGAGTAGGAATGCTATCTACTCCACTGGGCTTGACAAAAGGATTCCAGAAGAGGATTGCTTTTCTTACTAAGGGGTTACGTTTGTAAAAGATGTGTGGGGGTTTTTAGCATCCCTCCACTGCAGGGAGAAAGATGACACAAAGGGGCCTCATTACACGTTGTGCGCTAAAAATCGTAAATTAGCGGCATGGCGCAATAACGTGTCCGCCCTCGCAAGAGGGCGCTAATAGCGTAACATTACGAGTACGCGGACACGAGCATTGCGCCATGCCGTTAATGACCCTACCGCCATGCCGATAAAGTGACCAAAAAATCCCTTACCGGCCTCCCCGAAGGTGCAGATAGCACCTCCGCCCTCGCGCAGCATGCAAATATCGGTGACCGCTATTAGCGTTGACCGCTATTAGCGGTGACCGCTAAAAAGCGGTGACTGCTAAAAAGCGGAACCGGAAATAGCGTCATCGCACAGGAACGGGGAAGAGCGCGGCGGCCATCTTTAAAAACACAATCCATTGCCATCCTCTGCCCCCTGGACCTGTACGTGTTACCCTGCTGCCTGGAAACCATCGTCACACCCTTACCATGCCCAAGTCACTGAAGAAATCCACAGACAGGCAGCGAAAGGAGAAGTTCTTCAGTGAGGAGTTAGTCATGTTAACTCAGACATTAGCAGACAATGCAGGAGTGGTCTTTGCTAATGACATGTGGAGGGAGACCTTCCTAAAGAAAAAGGCCATCTGGGAGGAAGTGTCAACCAGAGTGAGTGCCGTTGGCAGCAGCATGCGCACCGTACGCGACTGCCGAAAAAGATGGGACGACCTGAGACTCCCGGTCAGGATGATCCTGTCCGAGAATCACAAAACTGCCACTGCTGGAGGATCAGGGTCTCCCATCAAGTTGAAGGAGTGGGAAGAGACTTGTGTAAACCTCATCGGGGTAGAATGCATTGAGGGTGTCGGAAGGATGGAGCACGGCGTGCAAGACACATCTGATGGAGGTAAGTGCACTGATGCAAGCATGCAATGTGAATGTACAGGTCCCCACAAATGTCAGCCCGGGATCACTGCATGTTTGGCCCAGCACCCACACATGCATACATCAACAGAGCCAAGTGCCACACACAACACTGCAAGGATGAGGCACTGAAATGACACCTCACCTGCATCCTCCACAATGATTGTGAAATGGGCCCAAAAGTAATCATGATGTAGCCTGCATTGAGTAAATGCGACCATAACCAATGACATCCCCCTTCTTGTCCCCGACAGGGTCGCATTCAGACAGCGAGGGAGCTACTCAGGCACCCCCTGTGCAAAAGAAGCGAAGGCCACAGCCCAGCGAGGATGCCCCAATGACATCCAGGGGAAAAGGGCCAAGGCCTCGATTGCAGCCTCCACAACAAGACCTGCGCGCCACTGCCAGTGCCAAGCAACAACCTACTGCCCCGGCTCCAGAGATCCACTCCCCCCCACAAATCCCCGCCACCGAGGGTCCACCCTCAGCTGCAGCCAGTTCGGCAGGGGAGGCTGCAGCAATTGGGCCATTGTCTGACGTGGATGAGCCCACGTATCTAGATCTGCCCATGCACACCCCAAGCCCTGCTGTAACCCCAGAGCAATCCCCCGCCCCCACACCTGGCTCACACATCGATGCTGACGAGTCATTAGCGGCCTTCAGTAGCCCCCCAGAGCCGGCATCTACAGACCGGCAGGCATCCGGATGCGCAGCAGACACACCACCACAGACCGCCACTGCCCTTGACCTGGCCACTGTCATCCAGCGCCAGCAGGCTCCAACAGTGCTTGTCGGTCAACATGTGGAGGAGGTTGCCGTCTCAGTGCTGACCTCGCTGAGACATCCAGGCACTCCAGGGAGGGGATGGAGTCCTGCATGGACAGGCTGTGTGGCGAGCTAACACGCGTCCGGGAGGTGCTGACCCGCATCGCAGATGCAATGGAGCGGCAATTTACACAAGGACAGTCTGCCACCTCTTCAACCTGCAGTTCGCGGCAGACGAGTCCACTGAGACGGTCTTCACGCACCACCAGGCGCACCTCCAGCCAGCCCCCAAATGCTGGCCCTAGTAATGAACAATAGGGCGTGCACGTCCATTGACCTTGGTGCATGCCAGAACACATGCATTGTTGAGGGACAGTTGTGGGGGCTGGGGGGAAGGGTGTGATGGGACAGTTGTGGGGGGTGGGGGAAAGGGTGTGATGGGACAGTTGTGGGGGGTGGGGGGAAGGGTGTGATGGGACAGTTGTGGGGGGTGAGGGGAAGGGTGTGATGGGACAGTTGTAAGGGTGGCGGGATGGATGGGGAGTTGCACATTTTTCTGTTTTTGTTCATTAATACACAGTTGTTTGAGCAGAACACAGGCCTGGACTCCTTCATTGTGTATGATCAATTTATTGACGCCAAGGTCCATTGTGAGCTAACAAACCGACACCAGTGCCCCACCAGCCATATACAGGTGACAGTATGACTACATGTAACTTAGAACAATTGGTTGATCAAATGCTGTCTCACAGCGCGTCCCTCCTGGCCATCCCCTCTTGCATGACCTGCATCCCCATCACCTCCATCCTCATCCCCATCATCATCCTCATCAGGTGCCTCCATTTCAACCTCAGGGGGCAGTCCCACATTCCGTCTCATACACATATTGTGCAGCATGACACATGCCGTAGTGATCTTTGCCACCTTCTCATGGCCATATAGGAGTGCGCCACCAGACCTTCTTATGCACCTAAACCGTGACTTCAGAAGTCCAAAAGTCTGCTCAATGACAAGGCGGGTACGGGTATGGGCACAATTGTATTCTTCTTCATGCCTGTTCTGTGGGTTCCGTACAGGTGTGAGGAGCCACCTCTTCAGGGGATAGCCGGCATCACCCATATGGGGGGAAGAATGGGTTCCTGTTACTTTTCGGCACATGTGTGGCCTCTTCATGTCACATACTTTGACCTATCATTGAGAATCATGTGCACATTCAACTGCATCCATGAATATGGTCTGTGTGACTGCTTTGTGCAAAGGTGAGCGCAAGCATGCAAGTAGACATGCCCCATTGATGCCTCCTACAGTAATTCCCATGTCCTGGGTGAGGCCAGGTAATTGGCGTCCCTGTGGCCAGGCAGATTTGTACAGTGCTTCCGACATTGATCTTGCCATGCTGAGAGGCAACGCCTCAGTGGTGCCATGTGTTCGTGGTGCATTGCCATGGCTAGGGGGGTCCCAATGCATGCATCCAAGGGCACAATGCATTGTTGATGTTGTGCTGTAGGAATGCTGCATGACTATGTTGATGTCATGGATGTCATATGTGCATTCCATGGCGTGGATTGTCGTGCAATGTGGATGAGGATTGATCTTTAATGTCAATGGGTTTGGATTGGCAGCTGTGTCGTGTGCCATATACTTGCATGTCCGTTTATCCCAAGTACGTTGCTGCCCTCACAGATGCCCATTAGCGTACATCTGTATGTGCATTTGAGCAACGGACTACAGGCCACACCCAGTTGGAGGATCTCTCTACCCCCCCCCTGCACACCCAGTTGGAGGATCTCTCAACCCCCCCCATGCACACCCAGTTGGAGGATCTCTCAACCCCCCCATGCACACCCAGTTGGAGGATCTCTCTACGCCCCCAATCACACTGCCATGTGCTTGCCCTGCTACTCACCAAGTAGCCACGAACGTTGTGCCGTTTGTCGCTCCATGTAGCGGGGGATAGTTGAGTTCCGCAGTACCATGGAATCACGGGTAGATCCGGGAAATCTGGCACAGCAATGTGTGATTATATTGTTTGCGTCACATACCATTTGGACATTGATTGAGTGGAATTGCTTCCTGTTTCGGTACACTAATTCATTGTGATGTGGTACAACCAATTCCACATGTGTACAGTCGATGGCCCCAATGCAACTTGGAATGCCTGCCAGTGTATAGAAGCCAACTTTTGTGTTTGCAATCTCCTGGGCAGTCCGTGGCATGGATATGTGTTCGGGTGCATGCTTCAGGAGGGCATCGAGTACCTGGTTCAGTGTGCGTGAGAATACTGGTTGGGAGATGCCATGCATCTGCCCCACTGTATGCTGGTAGGTTCCTGTGGCCAGGAAGTGGAGCACTGACACCACCTTCAGTAGAGGGGGGATGGCAGTTCTGATGTCTATGAGGCTCACAATGTCGTTGTGTATCATGTCCACGATGCTGGTGATGGTGTCCCGGTCCAGACGGTAGAGGGTGTGTATCTGCTCAGGTGTTAGGTTGAATGGACTGGCTCTGATCCTGGGAATTGGTGGGTGCCTCTGTGGTATGAATAGGTGGCGTGGTGGTGCTTGCTGTGCCTGTCTGGCACTCCTCCTCCTCCTGCGTCTCCTTTGTGCAGCCTGTTGTTGTAGCAGCAGCACTGCAATGAGGTCCTCTAGGCCATGTAATGCTGCCAGTATTGGAACCATCTTGGTGTGGGAAGGGGTGTGGGAAGGGGTGTGGTGTGCTCCTTTTGAGCTGCCACAGTGTCCATTGCCTCCACCTGTGCTGATTGTGTCCACCTGTGGCAGGTGGGAACAATGCTCAGTTCTATTAACGGGTGGTTCGCGATGCCGGTATTAGCATCATGGCGGTAAGGGGTTTGGGGGCCTTTACCATGCCGCTATTACCATGTCCGCTCGCCTTGTGATTGTGTGCTATTAGCGGCATGGCGTTATTTATGGGATGGAGGGTCGCGCGCACGTGGCCTGCCCGCTATTAGTGGCACCGTACTTAGCGGTGCCGCTAATAGCGGTGAGCCAGGTCGTGATTGGCATGGGGATTTAACGTTACCGGTATTACGTTACCAGTAACGTTAAATCCCTACCGCCTACCGTGTAATGAGGCCCAAAGTATTAGGGCCATGAATAAATTTGGCTCTGTTTACAGACGCCGATCAGTGCCTATTACCATGGGTATTTATGCTGCTAGATTAAGATAAATTGGGACATTTGGTGCTGAGGTATAGGGCTTTCAGCAACCCAGACTGTAGAAAATCTATTTTGCTGTATGATGTTAGGTCTTTCTTTATGCTCCCCAAGTTATAAATTATATATTGAACTTGGTATTTGTCCTATATCCCAGACCTGGGAGAGCGCACCTCTTAAGTTATGGCTATGCACTCAGTTAAATAATAAGGCTGTGCTTTCTAACATCATCTTAGAGCATATTATGTCCCAACAGAGTGGTGATAAAATCCTGCGGTGCTATCTTGTTTTACAATGCCTAACAGATATGAATATGCACAACCTGTGGTCCTCCAGTTTCGCTCTGACCAGTACAAATTGAACAAATAACTACAAGGATAGGTCTAACTAGAAGAGGCAAATAGCTGAGGGTGCGCATTATTAGAGAAGAATATTTTGGAGTAGCAATCTGTGTCATCTATGTTTTTCCATTGGATTTAATATTTTGAGGATTTGTGTGATTAAACAAATCAAGCTTCTCTCGAGCTTCATGCTGTCCGCTGAGCTTTCACTTCTCTACTGTTACAGAGGAGTGGTGCGAGTATGAGAGAGAGGTTTTACCTGTTTTATTATCACATTAAGACAGGGAAGAGGTATTAGAAGAGGTAATAAAAGAGAAAATTCAATAGGGTGGCCATTTATATGTGCAAGACGTTTTATTGAGAGCTAATTGACTTTCAAATTGCCTTTAACAAGCTTTTTTAATTTTTTATTTGATTGATTCATTATAAGTAGAGATGTATGCCAGAAAATGCTAGAAGTCTTTTCATTAATAACCTTTATTATATTGAGTGTGTTAGGTGTAATCACAGTGATTATTGCTATGATTTTCTATTACTTTTTTCTTCTAATAAAAATAAATTAACTTTTCAGGAGTGTGAGAGCATTCATTGAGGGCTTTTATTGAACATCTTTTCATGAACATATGTGCATGTGGATTAAGTGTGGGCATCTGTGTAAATTGCAGTATATTGTCTTACAGTGTATTTGTGACAAATCAACTTCCGGGGCATCAGTGGTCCAGGGATGAATATTGGTTTCTAAACCATCAATCAACCCCACACCTCTAGTACACCAAAACGGAGCCGAACAGATTGTAACACAAGTCAATTATAAACCTCCTTGTCCTATTTTGGTAACGTGGATGGAACAGCAGACATATCTCTGCAAGGTTGCGGATCGTTGGTAAAAGAGACTGTCCAGTCAAGGTTGTATACAAATATCAACTTTATTATTATTATTACAACAGACAGTTCTAGCACACTATAAAATACAACCCACACTGTAAAGGAACACAAAGGGCGGACAGTTTCACGAAGGAAAGGGATGCATCGCGATACTGACAGGTCGGTAAAGCAATCAGTCTTAACTGTTCAAGGTTATTTGGTTTCAGCACCAAAGGCACAAGGGGTCATACATTTCACTAGGGGCCTTTGGAGAAGGGCCAGGGGGACAGAACCACAATGTAACTGGTGCTTGAGATGTTTTTGATGCTCAACAGCATTGAGTTCGTTCCAGGACACTTTGCAGCTCCTGTGACAGTGTTCAATATGGGAGACAGCTGCGGGTTTCAGGCGGCAGGCAGTTCGGAAAGCGAGGCTGGACCGACGGCTGCAGGCTGGCCTACATGGCAGTTCAGGGTCAAGAATTGTTCTCTCTGTCCTGGTTGTCGGATCTGGAACGCTGGTCGAGGTGTCTCGGATGGCTTTAGTGACCGCTTGCGGTTTGAGGCTTGACTGGCTTGAAAATGTCCTTAAACGATGAATGCTGGTTGAAGCTTGTGTGGCACTCCTCCTAGCTTCTTTGCAGGGATCGTGGTGTCCTATCAAGGCAGATGGCCCAAAGCTGAGGGGAGTGTTTGCAGGCGAATGACGGTCAAGACAAATTTGCATAACACATTGGGGAGACAGTGGCCTATCTGGCCCTCAAGAAGAACACCCTAGCTATCCAGTTTTCAATTCTGTGACATGGAAGTCCCTCTTGACATGAGCACAGCTTGAGAAACCAGTATTGTCACATCACCTAAAGTACACACCCACACGCAACTTGGCGTTAACGATTAGGGGTGTGCCGCACACCTGCGCTGGAGGCCTGGGTGGGATCCTCGGTCATGGGGAAGGCACAGGCTGGCACCACTCGTACAATATTGCACATGGACCCGTTTTCTGAAGGTGCGGCCCTCAGGCCAACTAAGGAGAAGTGCCCTTCTGAGATTACTAGACCAGAAATTTATGAAAGACGAGGCATTTTGGTTTAAGTCCTGCTGCCGGCTCTGCTCTTGATGAATATTGGTCTTTTTAGCACATAGATATAAAAAAAGTTATGTTTTACTAATGATAAACACGCTCAATCTCAGTCAGCGTGCGGTGCATCTGAAGCGCGCAGCCACAAACCGTTTTTCAGGATAAGCCTTTTGTCAAGAAGTAAAGAGCACAAGTTAGGGTAACCAGATTTTCAAAATAAAAAACCTGGACCGGCCACTAATGTTTATTTATCATATAACAGTAGGGCTGCAATTTGACAGTGCCTATCTTGACTAGTGTTCTGTGGTGGGAAAAGAGATGTGTGTGGGTGGATGGCAGACATTCACCTGGATGTAAACATTGTGATTTAACTGTAACATTACATACAAAGGAGCGTTTGCTCTGATCGCTTTTACAGGCCTTGCAGTATTACCTAGGCAGCCTCTGGGGTGCATTCTGTTAATGCGCAGTGGGTGTGATGAAAGCCTGGGGGTTCGCGACCACCCATGGATAGCATGTATCTGCTTTGACTGATGTTGTAAAAAAGTATAGTTGTTCTGATTAACGGTTGCTAAATTCGCATTGTGTTTAGAAATCACCTCCGCTTTTAGGGCCAATTCCGGGAAAATCCTGAGACCTCTTTTCACCTGAGTAAGGTGAAAGCAAGAGGGGTCAAAGTTTAAGAAGAACAATTCTTTATTTTGGGCATATAACGCCCATAAAAACAACAAAAACTATTTAAAAACAAAATACATATATCACACAAATATAAATACATACAAACAAGTTAAAAACAGCCATTTAGATAATAATACCAAGGCAACTAAAAATCCAATTTGAAACTATGTTGTAATAAACGAATTCTCAATTCTAGTGCGCGCTCAATAAAAACATAAACATTAAGTGCACACTTTACATTATGAAGTGTTAAAATCCTGCTGAATGTGTGTCCCCATCTTCTTAACATTGGGCTAAGATATGGCGTTGCTAGGGGGGGCTAAGGGGGCTATAGCCCCTGATCTTTTGGTTGTAGCCCCGGATTGAATCTCAGGAGCTACAGCCAAAGGACTAGCTAGCCCCCAGTCCCAACAGTTCCGACATCAGCGTAGCCCCGGGTCTTTTCCAGACGTAGCAACTCCCATTACGCCTTAGATTTGCATTAACGGGGGAAATACTAATGAAAAGTGCAATAAGTCGTCCATATCATGCCATTCACAAAACCATCTGCTCGCCCCTTTGCCTCCTTTATCTACTGCAAGTGCACTACCTTTCGCGAAGTACATGTTCGCTCTCAAGCGCAAATGGATCGCCCTCTTCCTTGGGCCACTAAACCAAAGACTATAGTTAGGGTAACCCAGAAGTGCCTTAATTCTGAGGTATGGCTGAACACTCATATTATTGCGCTCAACCTCCTCTCTCTGACTTTGTTTACGTCAAGGTTTGTCTTTTTAATGGGAGCATCTCCATCCCTGCTGTTTGCCTGGCCTCCCAGCTTGGTCAACACCATTTATTTTGTGACGCTTTAGACTTTAATAATAGAGCAGGGGGGCGGGTTAGGTTAATATCAGCCCAGGGCTAGCATTAGTTGTCATAGTATCTCTAAAGTGTAGCCATCCTGACAGCAGTAGGTGAGCGCAAGTAGTCCCTCGTCTCTCTTTATACAGTGACGTTTTGCGATTGCACAATAACAGGATAAACGATGGCCCTGCCTCTGTGATGTTCATGCGCTTAATGTATTGCAGGAGGAAGACATGGGAGAGCAATGGTGACAACTCTGCACAACTGTTCACATAAGAACACTACCCAATGGGCACCTCATCATTGTAATAAAACACAGCTATACCCCATGACAAACCGCGTAGCTGCACACATAAGCGTCCTACAGGCCTAACGTAGCCAGAACCAGTCTGGATGTCCACCCACCAGACTGCACATATTCAACCGACATCAATACCACCACACCTAATGCTAGGATGCAGTTATCATCAGGCAAATACAACAGCTGCTCACATAACTGGCGCACCCAAGCACCCTACGACACCCCACTCTCTCAACTGACCAGGACTATGATCCCCGAGGGCGTTCAGCCTACCAGCGCTTTGAGGTCATACCAATGATATATAGAGCATGCCAAATAACATAACATAACATCCCCTGGGAGAGATTCTCTTAAACCCATTCTGGCATGTATCTGGTCCACATGTAGATTTCATAGCTTGCCTTTGTTTCCTGTATTAGTATCCATTAGCGCCTGGCCACAACATGAATGCTAATACAGGAGACCAAGGTACGATATGAAATCTAGATGTGAGGTTGGCTTGCATGCGATGGAGTAAGCCAGACAAGTGACCTTCTTGCTTCTACAGCTCATTATTATATACAATGGGTCTAGCAGCTGTGCATACCATTGAATGCCACTTGCACCTGTGACTGACAGTCTTGCAACCCATGTACACTGTTTTTCTTTGTGAGTGTGTGGGGTCGGGGTACTCTTCCCTCTAGGGACACACTGGAACACCTGCACTCCATGAGGCCCTTTCCCCACTCTAGCACATCAATGCCATTACGTAGGTTCCAGGCATTACTAAAAGGAATAGGCTACATGGAGGTACTCTTCAGACAAGCAGACTTATGTGATATAGTTTGCCCTAATGGTGGTTTTCCATGACACTTCACTTAGCTTGAAGAAGTTGGGAAAGGGACATACTCTTCTGGTTATGGACTCTAACATGTGTCCCTAATGAGATACCAAATAGTCCAAAGGGACTGGCATTCTTGCTGCCAGGCCTATGTCTCAGAGCAATCTTATACCACTACAGCACAAATGGCCACTTAAGCTGTCCCCTGCCCACATCTCCCATCTAAATCAGCCAATTCAGTGAGATATGGCAAGTCGGGATCATGAAATCTTCTTGACTCGAGCAGATCTGCATTAGCAATCTTCTCGTCAAGATACTTGCAGCGGAACTTGTGTTAGGTCAAAGTTTGCCGGTCTGGTGACAACGGTGCCGGTGAGTTAGCAGCACTATTGTTACCAGACAAGCAAACTACGAGGTCTGTGAGTGGGTGCCTTTTTTCCGCCCGCCAGATCTGACCTGGTGGGCGGAACAGCACTCGTCCGCAGACCTTGACGGATGCACCAGCACCATTCATACCGGTGCATCCTTCCTCCCCATTCCCACTGAGTCCAATTGAATGGGAATGGGGAGTAATATTTTCTGGCACCCAGCAATGAGGAATTACTGGAACCGTAATGCTCCGGGAAAAAAAATGACTCCAGCGGCAGCCGTGCCGTTTTTACCGGCATGGCTACACCGGACTCATAATGATCCCCAACGTCTCTATCAACTCTGTTTCTGCCTGTCTCTCTGCCATATATTCATTGATATCTTCCTACTAGCTCCCCCTAATCCGCCTTAAGCAGATAAACAATTCATCTCAGCCCCAATGCTCTTGATCACCTTCATAGTCACCACTTTCTTCTCCTGCCTGCAATCGTGGACAGATTTCTTGATTCTTCCCTTCCCTTTGATCCTCATATCTCCTTTGTTATTTGTTCAAGTGTTTTCAACTTCTTTACAATATTCAGAAAAACATGATCTACCACATTAAAAGTACTAAACCTTATTACTATTTTTTTCTTCTCACGACTTGACTAAGGTTGTACTCTCTTGACTGGACTGCCAGCTCGCTCTCTTTTCCCTTATCACCTCACCTCTGTAGGCGACTGTGGGGTGGAGGGTGACGTGCTCCATTTGCTTTTTGCATGGAAAGTGTAGTCCGTCCTTTGTCTTTCGTCACACAGGGTGTGTCGAGGGATATTTTACAGGGAAAATAAGCAGGCTGCAGCTAGGATGTTACTGAATAATGTATTTAGTCTCGGTTAGTTGCTTTTACTGTCGAGGTTTTAAGGTAAGTTCTTCATGATAGCGACATGCATCCTCCTCACTCCAGCATCTCAGCCTCCAACTGCCACTGGTGGAACACTCTTACCTCACACATTCCATACATGCATCACACGCTCAACATTCTACATTCAACCACGAAGGGAGGATATCTCACAACCACCTCCTTTCAAACAGCAAAGCAAATTCTCACTCCACTACCCAAGCAATGGCATTACACAACAGTGTGGACTCACAATCAATGCACAACATACATGTACAAGAAATCGCCCACAGAGCTAAGAGGGTCTCTTTCTGTCTTCCGCTTCCTTTGCAGATTCTATTCATTCTTCTTTATCAGCCTGTCTTCTCAGAGTACGAGCATGGATGTTCTCTTGTTATCTCCACCTCAACCCCTCCTGAAACAGAGGTTCTCCCCTTTCTTGCTAATACTATCCCCCCTCTTCTATCCCCTCTCTCCACCTCTTTTCCTCCATCATCCTTATCCATTTCCTCTCCTTCACATAGCTTGAGTGTTGTCAATGAATATTCACTTTATTTCTCTACTCATATTTCTAGTACTTCACGCTCATGCCACTTTAAGCTATACAACATCCGGTTTCCGATTCCTTAATTTTTTAAATTCCAAACTTCTTATTTCTTCTCTTGTCTTCTCCCAGTTTGTCTACTGTTCTTGCCTACTCTTCGGTCTATCTGCTTTCCACAGGCTGGCGTATAGGTCAATAGGGCAATGCTGAACCAAAATGCAAAATGCTAGTGTGGGCACGTTTTTTTGGTCAATGTGGGCCGCTCTGTTGGCAAATGTAGTCCAGTTTGATGAGTTACTTCACTAGGCAGCTAGTAGTTTTGAGCATTGTTGCTGAATAGTCTCTAAATTGCACAATGTGCATCACATTTTATTAAACCACCCTCCCACCCAATTGGGTACTATTCAAACAGTCTATCACAAGGCCACTTTTTCACTGGTGCCAGAGACAGTTTTATGCTCCAGTTCGACCCTGGCTGCCCACCTTGCCCGTCTTTGTTCTATTTATCACTCATCTGTTTGTGTCCTCAGCCTCCTGTCCCCTGGTGATTATATCTCTTCTGCACTGCACTCCCTTCAATGCCTGTCTTTTGAATATGTCTGCTTTTTAATTTCCTCTGTATCGTCTTTAAATGCCTCTATGGCCTAGTACCTCCTTATCTCCCCTCTCTTATTTATTTCTCTTCCCCACACGCTCCCTCCATTTACAATTCCTCTTTCTTCTAACAGTTCCATGCCCTCCTTGTGCCCCTTTCCATTTTCGTTCCTTTTCTTTGCTTGCACCACGCAACTGGAATGTCCTCCTCTGTTCTTTGCGTTCTATCTCATCCTTTCCTCTTTTCAAAAATCATCTGAAAACGTACCAGATTTCTACTTGATCTTTTGGTTTGATCATGTCGTATTCATTTTTATTGATCTGTTATTCTGTGTTAAGCGCTATAGGAATACAATTAAATACAAATACATAATTCCTTCTGCACACCCGGTAAGATCTAACATGAATAAGAAACACAATCACACACATAGGTAAGGGGTACATATCCCTCTATGCACCGTGTGTGGCAGAAGAAAATGAAGAACATGAAATGGGAGGACTTCACTTACCTCACTCAGAAAACAGGTTATACTACCCTATGGGTTTCTTTTCACCTCCTCCAGAGACCGAGGCCCCAGCGTCCTACATTAATCGAAGTCCTCTTTCCTGTTTAGATCCAGGAACAATTGGCTTGTTTGTAGTGCCATTCTTTCCCTAAAGGCCATCGTCTATATCTTGGTGGGATTGCTGCCATGGAATTTAAAGGGATTCATCCTGTGAAGTCCTAGGGTGCCTCCTGAGAGGCACAGAAGGTCCTTTTTACTATCCTGCAATGCTACTATGTAAAGGCTTTTGAAGGTCCCATTAAAGTCCTTCCCCGATAATTGGTTTCTGGGTGGTAACTTGTACTGATCTATCAGTATTGATGAGCCACCTGCGATGCATCACTTTTCTCACAAGAAGTGCTTCCATGCCTGAGATCACCTTATTGGAGGAACTCACCCTGGAGAATGCCTTCATGAGTTCATCTGGCACTAGCTTGGTGTGGATGGACCTTAGGGCTGCGGC
Source organism: Ambystoma mexicanum (assembly GCF_040938575.1). Taxonomy (NCBI): domain Eukaryota; kingdom Metazoa; phylum Chordata; class Amphibia; order Caudata; family Ambystomatidae; genus Ambystoma; species Ambystoma mexicanum. The sequence goes on along the minus strand of NC_090922.1, from coordinate 582,250,868 downwards.
CTCAAGGTATCTGGTTGTGTAACCAACAACGGTCAGTGTAAGCCACTTTCCGCCCATCTGAGCATATGAGATTGTACCTAAATTGCTGGAAAGCCAACCCAACGGATCTACGTGATTATTGCGACCACTATTATTACAATGGCCGAAAATGCCGACTTTTGTTTTAAAAAAAACCCTTACACCACATACATATGCGGGGGAGACCCCCCACACCCTACCATATTACCATTATATTACATACACCCACATATGGTGTAAGGGGGGGCTAAAAAAAAGAAAACCACCATTTTCGGCCATCGTAATTGTGAGGGCGATATTTTGGGCCATTACCAACCCAACCACAGGAAGGTGAACGCATACTTCGATTTCTAGGTGTCCTCAAAAGTCTTTTCGTCTGTATGAGCTCTGAAATGGGCTATGGTCAAATGCTTCCCTGAATGCCTCGCTCAAGGAGGTGGTGTTACTATAAGCAAAATGCTGGAGGCCTCTTTGAGCTCTGATTCTGCATCACTATTAATAGAATCTCATTCAGGGAGCCTGCATCAATGATGGAAAACGGGAGGGTCTTGCACACTCCTCTATGATCTGAAGAACCCTTTCGGACCCTCCTCGCTGTCCAACTGTAGACTCATTCTAGCTAAATGCGAAACCCTACTGTGAGAGCTTTGACAATAATCATCAACACAGACGGTCCTGACACCGGTTCTGCATGGACTCCAGTGCCATCTACAATGGCCAGGCTGCTCCCGCTGTTGAGCAGCACCTCAACCTCTGTCATTAACCCGTAACTGTATCTATGGTAGTGTCCCACACTACCTCACACAAACCCACAAAAGCTCATCACTAATAACTCAACGAGCGAAGCACTTGCTACAGAGATCTGCACGAAGTCACACATCTGTAATCCAACAGTACCGACTCAGTCCTTCATCCTTCTAAGGATAGTAACCTGAGTGTATTTGTGATGGATAACAACCCATAGTATTGCAGTGTTAGGATCATGGGCAATCTGGCATGAAGGGCAAGATACATGAGTACAAATCTATTATTAAATTCCCCTCCACTATTTTCTGTGAAGTTGTTGAGGAAATGTTCATAGATTTGCCTGGCTGCTGCTCCTGCGTCCCTCTAGTCACGGAAGCATTCTTATCTGGGCCAGAGCATATCTGCTTCCCTAAGGCTCTACACTCTTCTTTCCTGAGATGCAAGGACCCTTCTTCCATTGGCCTTGCATAAGTCCCCTTAATTGTGCTCTTGCCTACAAATTTGTTGTCTAGTGGATTAAACAAAAGAATGACAATCTAGACTTCTCCCCTGCGCAAAGCCATTCTTCAGGTTCAGCCCTCCTTCCAACCTTACAGATGCATGATGTATTCCCCACAGAAGCCTCTCGGATGGTATTGAGTTACTGTCCAACAGCAGTCTTTTCATAACATTAGCATAAATCCGGTAGCTTCATTAGGGTTTATGGTGATTGTTAATGAACAAGCTCTTCTTCCCGCTAGATAGAAAGAAAAATGTGTTTTCCATATATGAACTGATTCCTGTCCTGGGGACCCTTCTAAGTGTGGTTCTTAATTTTGCATTGGGACAGTTGTATTTATCTAGTAGCACACTGCATAGTTGGCCATAGTTCTGCGAAGGAAACTCGGCCTGCATGGTCTTCAACGTTAGCCGACTAAACAAGTGGGTGGCCTCTCTTCTTTGCAGACTTGTGTCAATTCACACAGTTACTCACATTAAACTACATAGAAGCACATATTGTTCTAACGTTTTGAGCACACGCTGGAGTGCAGCACCCCCCACTACCCCATTGCCTAGATTGACAGTTCCCCGGGGGACCACACATATGGTAGTCTAGTGAGCTTCTTGTTATCCAAGGGGTCCTTCGATGCACTGCCAGTACCTCTGGCTTCACTTGCTGGAGGGAGGTGACCTTTTGCTGCACTCCCCACCCCTTCATGCGTCATCCAAAGAAGGATCTGATCTTTCTCTATTCAAGCGAGAATTTTATTTATTTATTACATTTATTATACGCCCAGACCCTAAGGTATCACAGCATAGTTACAGACAGTTCGGGAAAATAATTGCAATCATTATTCAAGATAATATACAAGCAATATAATAGTTCCACAATGAGTTAGTGAGCAGTTTCCATCACAATCAAAATGAAAGCAACAAAATACAAGCAGTATGGATTTGGTTTTGGCAATGAGGCCGATCACAGGTGGGGGAGCGGAGGAAGGGGACTCTGGGATGTAGACGCGCTAAGTTAGTCACGTTTTTAGAGTTTTCTTGAAGATGGGGAAAGAGGATTGGTTTTTCAGATTAATGGGGAGGGTATACCAGAGAGTGGGTGCCAAGACTGGGAAGCTAGTTCCTCCAGCCCTAGTGCTCTTTTAACGTGGGATGGCCAGGAGAGATTCAGCATTTGATCTTAAGGTTCTGTTAGCTAGTTTTTTGTAATGGATTGTTGAGGTATCTAGGTGCTGCATTATTAATACCTTTGTGTGTAATACAGAGGGCTTTGAATGTGATTCTAGCTTTGCTTGCCAGCCACTGCCAGCCAGTGAACCTCTCTTCTGATGTGAGAGATATGGTCTGATTTTCTTAATCCGAAAGAAGCTTCAAGGGCTTTCTTTTGGATAAGTTGGAGTTTGGCTAAATTCGCCTTTGAGGTGCATAATAGAAGAACATTGCAGTAATCAACTTTTGAAAGTATTAGGGCTCTAGTTAGTATAAATCAATTAGCTGGAGTGAGGAACTGGCAGCTAAGGGCTATGAGTTTCGCTGTATAGGAGGTAGATGATGCTAGGGCATTGGTGTGCTTTGTCATGGATAGGTTGGCATTGAGGTAGACACCAAGGGTTTTGACTTGTTTAAGTACAGGTATAATGGAGCCATCGATTTTGATTGAGTTGTAGTCAGGATTGAGGGTGTTGATTTTAGCAGGTGAGTCCACAATGAGAATCTCAGTTTTCTCATCATTAAGACAATGACTGTTTAGGGCCATCCAATTCTGTATTATTGCATAGATATTATTTATTAGGATGGTGTCTGACTCGTAGTTCCCAGAAAGTGGTATGAGTTTTTGGGTGTCATCAGCAACATTGGTATAGATGACACCCATATTATCCAACGCTGTGAAACGGAGTTTAGTATAGGCATTGTATAGAGTGGGGGAGAGGCAGGAGCCTTGCGGTACGCCTATTGGGACAGGGATGGGGTCCGCTGCTTCTTTACCTATACAGATTCTGGTGGTGCGGTCCGCTAGGAAGGATTTAATCCAACATGTTGCTTCGTTAGAGAAACCAAAGTCATTGGCTAGGGTGGTGCAGAGTTTATCATAGTCTACAAGGTTAAATGCTGCAGATAGATCTAATAGCAGGAGAATACATAATTTCCCTGAATCTCTAATAGCGTCCATCTGGATTTTGAGATCAAGAAGGACTGTTTCTGTGCTATGGTTAGGGCGGAATCCTGATTGTCTAGTACCTAGTAGTTGGTTTTGTTCTAGGTGGTCCTGAATCTGGGTTTAGGCTATTTTATCAATAATTTTTAACAAGAAGGGGACTGTGGTAATGGGACGGTAATTAGTGGGGACAGTTGGGTCAAGGGTGGGTTTTTTTAATAGCAGGGTAACCCATGCATCTATGATGCTGCTCTGTACCAGGTTAGAGCTAAAAGAGGCATTGACGAAATCAATTGACTGGAGTAAAGTGAAAGGGTGAGATAGCATTAGGAGTTATCACTTTAGGTGTGTTGGTAGTGCTGGTTTTATCTGCTAGAAATTTCTGTTTTTTGTTAATTTTGGTTTGAAGTAAGTCAATCTTCGAGGCTAGGGCATTTTGGATTGTGGTGCACCAATCTTTTCTAGCATTGGATGGGGTGGAGTTAGTTGTGGGGTTCTCTAACTCTCTAAGTATGTTAAAGAGTTCTTTGGCATCAGAATTGGCATTGGAGATCCTGGTATTGTAAGCATTGGCTTTGTGCCTGATGATAGCTGATTTATATATACTGTTAGCTGATTTAAAGAAATTTTTGGTGTTTAAATTGGGATTTTTTTATATAGGTGTTCCAGGGACCGTTTGGTACGTTTTAGGACTACTAGGTCTTCGTTGAACCAATAACATTTGCTTTTTGTGGTTTTACGATTTTTAGTGGTTATGGGGGCCACCATGTCTATGGTAGTGGTGAGGCAGTCCTCTGCAAGCAGAGTGGGGTTTTTGGAGTTGGATCCACTAATTTGGAGATTGTTTTTGATGATAGGGGAGAGAGAATCGGCAATAGGTTTGCGGGTGTTTCTCATTTCATAGGTCTCCAGGTTGTTCGTAATATCTTTAGTTCTACCTGAGCAGTTTATAGTAAAATTAAGGCCTTGATGGTCTGACCAATGTAATAGGAGGATAGAATCAATGGTTATTAGAATCCACTAATTTGGAGATTGTTTTTGATGATAGTGGAGAGAGAATTGGCAATAAGTTTGCGGGTGTTTCTCATTTCATAGGTCTCCAGGATGTTCGTAATATCTTTAGTTCTACCTGAGCAGTTTATAGTAAAATTAATGCCTTGATGGTCTGACCAATGTAATAGGAGGATAGAATCAATGGTTATTAGGGTGTTAACCATGAGTACCCAGTCAGGGGTTCTTCCTTGAGTGTGAGTGGGTACATTGATATGTTGGGAGAACTTCATATCAGTGATTGCTTCAAGGAATGAGGAAGCTTTGTTATCTGTTTGATCATTAAATCCTAGATTTCAGTCACCAAGAATAATACATTTAGTATTTGTTTTAAGAAGTGGCGTGAGGATTAGTGGGATGTCAATGTCGGGGATAGAATTTTTGTTAGGAGATCTATAGATGAGCAGAGTATTTATGGTAGTGTTAGGGTCAGTTGTTATTTTAGTTAGCAGGAGTTCATATCCATCTATTTGTTCCACTGGGCAGGATCTAATGAGGAGATTATCTTTTGCTATAATGGCCACTCCACCTCATTGAGAATTGACTCTGTCGGTCATATGAATATGGAAGCCGAGTGGCAATGCTACAGGCAGGAGAGGGCCCAAGGCTTGGTGTAGCCAGGTTTCCGTTATAGCTAGGAGGTCTAATTTGAGGTCAATGATGTGGTCATGAATCTCTATTGCATGTGCCCCTAATGAGCAAACATTAATGAGTGCACATTTGATTGTATTGGTAAGTTCTGGGAGAGATGGTTTACTGGTGCTGTGTGGTTGTACAGATTGAGTGGGGTTTTGATTAGGAAGTGGGTGATTTTGATCTAGGGTCAGCTTAAGATGATGCGTCTGGTTAGTATTAATAGTTAACAGACCTGCGATAGCTGGTTTGGTCCGAGATATTAATCTCAGTTGTCTGATTCCATTTGGGATAGGGTTGGAAGAGGTAGGTACTACAGTTCAATGGTCTTTGAGTCACGTAATACTTAGGGTGGTCTTGGGCTCTGATGAGGTAAGGCCAAGTGGATGTATTATCCATGGCTTAGTCCGTGCTCTTAGTATGTAAAAGCGAGGAGCACCCAGAATGGGTTTAGTAGCCTTTGTATGAAAGATCAGGAGATCATGGGGTATAGATGAGCTATGAGTGGGCGTTGGCTCGTGAGTACTAGGGCTCTTGACAGTGGCTGAGGATCTGCAGGGCTGGAGAGTGCGATGGAAGGCAGGTATTGCAGGTAGGAATGGCGTTGGGCAAGGAATGGGGTGATGCCTAGGACAGCCCAATTTAGTGAGACCATTACCTAAAGGTACAAAGGCATTTCCTGTACAGGGTGTGCAGTTATAGACTATGCAATAGGGGAACATGATCAGTAGCAATGCAGTTAATATAATGAGCAGTATCCCAGGACAATTATATTTTAGATAGTTGCAGACAGGTTAACACTTGCGTTAATGAACGGTGACCAGCTAGGTGCCTTATAACACAATGGGGAGCTAGACGATAAGAGTCTGGCAAACAACAAATATTACAATACAATACAGCGCCCAATGCAATAGAGTAACACGATCAGTAGCAAAGCAGTTAACATAGTTAGCAGTATCTCAGGGCTTAACAAATGGTGTATGCGTGACTATATGCAGTTCGTCAGCAAAAAGACAGAAGACAATTATATTTCAGATAATTGCAGACAGGTTAATACTCGCGTTAATGAGCGGCGACCAGCTAGGTGCCTTATAACACAATGGGGTGCCAATTTGGATTGCCAAAAGGTGTTGTTTACAGAGATTGGTAGGCATATTACCTGCAGTACCATGTAACAGTAAAATAAATAGTGGGGATGTGTCCAGTAATCAGGTGTAATAACAATGCAGATGTATGCGTAACGGAAAGGCAAACATTTTGCTAAATGTAGTAGTAGCAGTAGGGGGACCGAGCGGGTCATGCATGGTATCTGTGCTCATGCATTGAAGTTTTGAAAGTTCAGTGATGCCAAGGTCAATGTTCAGCGATACGTAGGTGGTTGTGCTGATGGGCGTGCAGGGTCAGTACAGTCCGCTTGTGGTTACGTGTTCAAGGTTATTCAGGGTGTTACACGTTGAGAATACAGGGGAGTGGGTATGTGGCAGGGCTGCAATTCAGATTGGTGGATAACCAGTAACAGTTTACTCACGGGTGTAGGAAACGAGTCCAGGGCTGGATAAGGACTGGCAGTCGGCACGTCCGACACGGACAGACACAGACACGCCCTTATGGATGTGGCCCTTGGGTGATACAAGATATTCAACAAAGAACTTTCAGGAGGGATTGTGGCCATGTGCCACACATTTGATGTTGATGGTCGTGTTCTTAATGCCAATCCTCGAGCATGGCGAGGACTATCTGTGACCATGATGTCTATGGCTCTCTTGCCTGCCTTTTTTTGGACTTCTTTTGATCATGTGATCACTTCCTTTGGGACCGTGGAAGTAGACCACTGAGACCAAAGGTGCAGGTTCTGCTAATTTCTCTGTGACACCATTTTTGCTATCGCTTTCTTTGGTTTTCCTGCTGGGGAACTTTGGAAAAACTACGACCTCAGTGTCATGGGGTCTTCTGGTGACTGGATTGACCTCTGAGGAAAGAAAGCACAGAACCAAGACTTGTTCCACTAACTAAAATCTTTTTGAGGCTTCACCAAGAAAGAACCTGTTCAGGCCCTCTAAACTGGACTGTGCAATGACACCTGAAAAAAACCTTCAACTGTTCCTCAGAGGGAATGGTCCCGTTGCAATCCCAATGTACCAGGTTAAATATGTGGGTGTCCCAATGAAACTCCTTCTCCAGCTTCGTAGTCTACTGCAGTGCATCTGCTCAGGTTTTTAATGTGGGAACATCATTATGCCCGATTTCTTGCGCACATGCGTGCCATCAAAAAGAAGGATGATAGAAACATTGATTTCAGAAGCAGACACCTCGTTTTGAGAAACTGAAGCAATCTGAACAAGTAAGAAACAGAAAGTTATTACTGAGGGAAAAAAGAGAGAGGTTGGATACCTCAACTGAGGGCAGTCAATCAGGGATTAAAAATAAAGCATGAACTGCGATTCTCTGTTAACAATGAGCTCAGATTAGAGTGCTTTTTTACTTGAGTTTTGTGAAATGTTCTCATTCTTAATTAACTTTAATATTGAATTTGGAATCTAGCATACACTAATGATCAAAACTGAAATATATAGAGAGGACATTGCTTCCTCGTTGTATTGTCATACTTTATTGCTGATTGTAATATGAGTACATACTTTTAGTATGGTTAAATCATATTTGACTTTTACAACACTGCATAAGTTCCCACCAAATGCTCATCGTTGATAGTTACATATGAAACACTCCCCAGAGGACTTGATGATAGATATTGAATGTAGGTTCTACGACTATCCCCATATTTATGTAAATATTGCTCCCGAGAACACCAGGAAAGTCCTATATGCAAGATTTAAAGGCCCTGAATGATCTCAGCACATACATTCATCATACTGTACAGATCGGAGGCAGGATATAGATGCAGGGGAGCAACCATGAAAATACAGTAGCTGGACTGATAATTCACATTTAACATCAATGAAGGCTCACAGATGCCCCACCATATTACAAACAATGAATAGGTTGGGTAATTCTGTAACATAGCAATGTGTCTGATGATTGATAGACAAAGGTAAATTATCCTGCAGGTTCTGGAAATTGGCTAAGAATTTAATATTGGAAAGAACATTGAAGTGCATAGGCACTAGGGCTGGTACTTATTTACAGCAAGCACCAAAGCTGTTTAAAACACAGGACACCATTTTGTCCCAAGCGTTGTTTGCACATCAGGTATTTTCTCAGCCGAATATTCGTTTTCCAATAAATGGGTAGCCCTTGGACTGAGCACACGCATACTTGTGGAGGAGCTTGCTATGTGTACACAAATGTTAAACTGCAGTATACTCCAGAAATACCTATACCAGCAGTATAGCAAACAATTGGGGTTATTTTCTACAACTGCTATGCAAATGATCAATCGCTCAATTGTACAACTCTAATGTGAATGAAATCAGTGCAAGGAACTGGGAGGATCCTGAGCATACAAGCTAAGCTTCCCTGTAATGCAAGGGGAGGTGGGGTAGGACCGGAGAGATGGGGTGGCATAGTGGACTGTAGAGGAGAACACGGTCAGGATGTTTTAAGCTCATTTTCAGACCTGGGTGTTGGGGGCCCACCTGCTGCCCAACTTGAGGGGAGTGGAGGCTGATGATTGGGGGGGTTCTGGTGCCCAGCATGGAGAGGGAAACAAGCTGGCTAGGACTGACACAGAACACATAGCATATTAAAAAAGAAAAAGCCTTTTATTTTGTTTGCAAATGTCACATTTGCACATATAAAAAAAAAAAACTTTATGTGGCGTACTTTTGGCAGGCGCAGGCAGCCGAATCAGGTACACATTATAAAAAAATAAAAGTCAAGTCATACTTGCACTGCTCTCCCTCCCTGTCCGCAGCCCCCAGCAACCAATCAAGTGCTGAGGCTGGAGGTACAAGTTCCCTGTGTGTGTCTTGGAAGCAGGCCCTGGCGCAAGTGCAGCGGCAGGATAAAAACAGCAATGTTGATGGATGGGCCAAGGGGGTGGGGCAGCCAGCCAGCTCGTGTTCTGTATGGCGGATGATCTGCTCATCCTTTGCCAATATCTTTTAGGCTTTTGCCTCTTAGAAAGAGTGCAGGGGACGCAGTTTTCCATAATGTGGATCTCTCTGTTTTCTGTATATATCATAGATACCAAGGCTGAGTCTCTCTCCCCTGCACCTAGAACTCTGATATTATTATTTTTAATTAACTCATATCTTGTCTTTCATTAAATTGTAATTTTACATTGGTGTGCAAGTGTTTCCCCGTGTTTTGTACATACACATATTTATACAGACTGAGAAAATTGCAAGTTCAGTTCAACAAAGATGCCCATCTCACCTCACATCTTTTCCTTTGCGAGCCTGCTCCAGCTATACCCAATCATGTATTCATGCTCCCCCTCTGCAGGCGTCCAAACCAGCCTACACTGCAGAGGTGTCGTGTGCAGGCATCCTGCAGCCCTGTGTGTTTGCATAGCAGCAAACATCTCCCCTAGCAGAATGCCTCAGAAGAAAAAAATAACACAAGGTCAGAGCAGGTAACACATCCATGCACCCAATGACACTGCACCCTGTGCCCCCCTGAGTGCCATGCAACAACTGCAAGCAATGACTGGCCAGCATCTCATCACCATATCTCCCCTACACCCATGCAGCCAGACCTTCTCACCTCAGGCCAACGTAATGAAAAACACCTTACACAGTGACAGCATCCCCACCCACAACAACACCACCACTGGCTGCCCCCTTGAGTGCCATGCAACAATTGCAAGCGATGACTCACCAGCTTTCCATATCCCTGTCTCCCCCCGCACCCATGGTCCCAGACCTGCTCATCTCAGGCCAACACAATGAAAAACAACATTGCACACAGTGACCCTATCCCCACCCACAAAACAACCCCCTGCCCCCCTGAGTGCCATGCAACAACTGCAAGCAATGACTCACCAACCTCCCATATCCCTGTCTCCCTCCGTACCCATGCTGCCGGTCCTGCTCACCCGAAGCAAACGCAATGAAAAACACCCCACACAGTGACATAAAACCCACCCACAACACCACCATGGTCTGCCCCCCTGAGTGCCATGCAACAACTTCAAACAATGACTCACCAGCCTCCCCTCACCATGTCTCCCCCACACCCATGCAGCGTTGACTTGCTTACCTCAGGCCAGCGCAATGAGAAACACCCCACACAGTGACAGCATCCCTGCCACCAATGGCACCACACTCTGTGTCCCTGTGAGTGCTGTGAACCTACCTGCACAACGTACACACCTGGCTCACATCCACAGCATTTCACCAGAAATCACATTCTCAGCTTGCAAAGACATGCAGTTCATGAAAGTAAACCATCAGGACAGCCTTCAGGTGTCCCGTATGGAACAAGGTAACCTAACAGTCATAGTGCACCCAGTGTCAACAACCGGAAGGCCACATCAAAGAGTGTGAGCACCAATGAATCCAACAAAAACTCATTGACAGAGTCATCACTGTCAGTGAAGCAAAGAAATTGCCACAACAGCACGTTTTGCACTCTGGACACAGGGGTCAGTCTGCCCTAGGATGCGGGAACAAGCTGGGCCATCAATTGCAGGCATACAAGTCAGGCACACCCACTGTCAGGTTTCCCGGGAGCCTTTGGGGTCCTCTTGGATCCAGGGGAGGGAAAGGGCCACCAAGGGAGGAGTGGAAGGTCTGGGGAGTGGAAGTACAAGTGGGGGAGCTGATGTGAAAGATGAGAGAGGGCAAGAGGGAGAGAGGAGACAGAGTGAAGAATGTGCAGCTGGGGAACGAAGAGAGAGAGTTCGAGTGAGGAGCAAGGAGGAGTTCGGAGATGAGGAAAGAGACGAGGCTGTTAGAGTGGGTGAGGGCTGAGAGAAGGGGTGAAGAGAGGAAGACAAAGACAGAATGATAGGAAAAGAAGGAAGCGAGGCAGAGAGCCCGGGAGGCACACTGATGGAAAAATAGCACATGTTGTGGATGAAGAAGGACAATAGGGGGTGAGGTTGAAGGGCAGACTGGGAAACAAAGTCCATCTGCCAAAGGGGACTCCTAAACTTCTCATCACCAAAACAGCAGGGTCAACATACCATGGCATGCAATGCAGAAAGAGACTCATGTTCTCAATATCCACGCAAATAAGGCTGTGCCACCCCCACTGCAGATTCCGCCCCACCCACCTACCCCCAGAAGGCCAATCTTAGCTGGGATATTGCAAGGGGTGTGGCCTTTGTCCTGCTTGGGGAAGGAAAGAGCCAGGTACCGTGTGCTTCATGGAATGAAAGGTGGCCCACCACTTGGCTGATGCTGAATGGGAGGGAGTATTGGAGTGTGGGAACCTTGACAGAGAAAGAGGCATGTCAAATTCAAGTTCAATTGAGGGAAGAGATCACAAGGAGTAGTGCAGTGCCTGTTGTGAGGTAGTATTGTCAAGCTGTGAGCCAGTGTTGGAGGAAGTCAAGGCACATCTTGTGGAGGGCCCAGTTGTTCATGCAAATTGCCATGAAGGTGGTGCATCGGACAATGAGAAGCCAGTGGAGCACATGGAGTGCATGAGTCATGTGTACCATGGGGGTGAGTACAAGTATGAGGCAGGCTGAGTGGTGCAGGATCTGTTGTAGCTTACTGAGATGATAGGCAGGGCTGTACACATGAATGGAGTAATATCAGTCTTGATGGGAGAGGATAATTGCCAACATTGACGTGACTCTGTGAGGTTAGGACAGGCAAGGTAAGGGTCATCTAAGAATGTGGAATTGTAGATGACATGATCTATGAGCAGTGTGCATGTGGTAACAGAGTGTATAGTCATACTAAATGATGCATCAAAGTTACTACACTGAGCTGGATACCTTGGGAGTGTGGTCTAGGGAGCACTGCCAGGTGGTGCCTTACTGGTAGAGTGCAGTGTCACTGAAAACCTGATGTTGCTCCCAATAGTATTCATGAGGTTGTGGCTAGCTGCCAGGCAGTGCTTAGAAATCTCGGTGTGGCGAGGACTCGATGGAGAGCAGCCGAAGTCTTGGTGATCTGTGAATGGATGTGTGTGTAATCAATGCAGTTGTAGCAGGACAGATCATGTGGGCGGATAAGGGTGGGGAGTCGGCTCAGGCACAGGTTGAAGAGCATGGTGGATAGGGAGTACACCTGCAGGACCCCATAGGATATAGGGGGGAGAGGAGAAGGGTGGTAGGAAGAAGACCTCAGAACAGTCAGCGAGGCAAGAGGTGAACTATCAGAATGCAGAGTCCAGGATGCCCAGAGAGTGGAATTTGTGGATGAGGATGCTGTCGTTGAATGGGTCACAGTCTGCCAATGGCTCAAGGGGGATAAGTGCCGTACAGACTGAGGAGTCTGTTGTTCTTAACATAAGTGCAACCAGGAATACAAAGCACATGCATGGATGAACAAGGGGACATAAACACACAGATATGTGGAAACATTCCCATCTGCACTGATAGTCACCATCTCAAAATCACATGACCCATGCAAACCCTACGTGTGCCACTGCATGCCAATATTGTGGTGCACACATAACCAGCCATTAACATGATTGACAGTGCACAACCTTACCTGCTGGCACTGCTGTTCTGATGTGATTCTCTCATCCCCTCCACCTAACACTGTGCCTCCAGGGCTGGACTGGCCCGTCGGCCAATCGGCCCGTGGCCGATACGTTCCAAGGCCCTGGGGGCCGGTTTGCTGTGTGTGGGCCGGTGTGCTGGCTGGCTTGCACGGCGCACAGCGTGTGCATTCATTAAAGAGAGGTAACACGCGAGTGTTGCTTTTCTTTGGTGAATGCACTGGCCTGGTGGTGCCCTGGGCTCTGGGCCGATCCGCCGACAGTGTGGCGCCAGTTGTTGCAAATGCAGTGGGTCACGGCAAGGGGAGCGGCTCCTGGGCCAGGAGCCGCTCCTTTTGTTGTGATTCATTGCATTTGCAATGGCAGGTTGTTGGGGGCTGGGCCGGTCATGTGAGTTCCTGAAGTCTTCCTGGTGCTGAGAGGGCTGAGCGGCTGCGTTCTCTCTGTCTAGTTCCCCTCTTCCCTTGTCTGTTTCATCCGTCCACTTCCCCCCACCTCTCTGCTCTGCTTCCCCCCGCCCCATCTCCCCCGGTTTCGCAGTTAATCCTCGGGCTGTGGCTGCCATCGATTTCCCCTCAGATCCGGCCTCAGTGATCACTTCTGCGGCTTGAAATCGCCTGCAGCCGGAGCCGAGCCGTCAATGGGCCGCCGACACGATTCAATTAACAGCGAGCAGGGCCGGGCGGGGGGCGCCCAGGGCTTGGAGAGGGAGGAGGGCAATGGGGAAACTCCGGGGATTAGATTCGGGTGGGGAGGTGACAGAGCCTGATTGACCCGACGGCCATTCAGCCCGTGGCTGCTGGACCGAAATCATGGATGAGGCACTGGACCTGCGGCCGGTTGCTGAAGCCCACGCCTGGGCCCGCAGTCGGCGGACGTAAGTGTAAGTTACACATTTCGTTTTTTTTTTTTTTTTTTTTTTTTTTTTTACTGGCTGGTGTGATTTCCAATACGCCAATCATGCAGTGTTAATAAGTAACGCTGGTGCGCACAGAGTAGTCCTCCATTACGTGTTTGTGATCAGAGGGAATAGTCATGAGGATTTCCAAAATGTGACCGACTATTTCTTATGGCCTATTTGGCGTGGCCTGGCTGACCCAGAGTCATGGCAGGGCAGGACAGGACACAGAAAATAAATAGTGCCCTCGGCTGCACAATTAACACAAGCCCGGCAATTACTAATGTAACACGTTTCACTGTTAGTACTTGCGTTCTTATACATACGTTTGTAGACAATTGAAATCGGGATTGGTGGGGGGGTGGGTCGGGGAGTTAGTACTTGCATGTCAGTGGAGGGATCGGAAGATTAGGGGGTTCAGACCGCTCATTCTCACTGCAGTTATTAGGTGTGTGTGGTTTCAGATATGAAGGGGAGAGTTAATTGCTTGTAACGTTGTGAGTGCACTAGAATAGTCTCTTTTGAATGTGTAAAGAAGTTAGCTTCCCCCACACAAGGAAGTGTCCCCCCGGGCCCCACACATTCTGTGATGTTAGCGCCCCTCCCAACGTTTGAAAGGTTAGCCCCAGCTCTCCCGACAAAATGTTAGTGTAGATGCACCCCTGCCTAGTCCTACTCTGTATTTCCAATTGCATGCTGGAACTTGTAGTTTGTTTTTTCCCCATTGTAAGGAATAGCCTACAAGTCCCAGCATGCAGTGGGGAACAGAAACAGGACTGGCGCGAGGAGTCAGACATGTATGTGGGCAACTTGGCAGCTATGCGAGTTCAGGGAGTAGGGCCTGCATGAAGAGTTGCGTGAACGTGGCACTCTCCAATCAGGGTGTCAACAGTGAAGTCCCTTAATGTGCGCATGCGGGGCTGGCTATGCAGGAAGCTTTGCATAGATTGCAAGGGAACATGAAGGCCCTGACTCGGTGCTAGGGGAGTGAAGGTACGCTGACAGGGGGCGAGGTCTGTTGCTGCCCCAGGTGCCCTTGTGTTCGGTTGTGTGAGTGTCCACACGCAGTCTGTGAGATTGTGTGCCTCGATAGCCCTCTGCACAGATGACTGGGGTGTGTAACCATTTCGATGATTGTGAACTTTCCGCCTCTCTCTCTTTTGGCATAGCATTTTCTGTAAAGTCGTGAATTGATGCGATTCAGGGATTATGGTTTGAGGGCCACTTTTTTGAGGCGATGGGTGGGCCACTTTTTTGAGGCGAGGGGTGGGCCACTTTTTTGAGGTGAGGGGTGGGCCACTTTTTTTCGGACGTCCGGGCCTATTTCTTGTCCCGACCCTGTGTGCCTCTGCATTGGGGAATGGAGGGACAGTGTCCAGCAGAGGTCATGGGGACAAGGGAGGTGAAAGGGTGCTGGGTGGACCCCTCATGGAGTGTAGTTACTGGATGAGGCAGAATCTCTGCGGCAACACGGGACATTGGATTTCATGCAGAGTGCACACGTGTACACCAATTTTTAGTGTGACCTGCGCCTGTATGCGTGATCCGACCGCGGATGATTTTGCCGCGGTTGCAAGTTCGCATGAGAAAGGAGCAAACCACCAGATGTTTGCACCTTTCTCATGCGAACACACGTACATACCCACACCCCCACCCACAACACACCCATGACACCCTCCCAACCTCACCCTCAACATACCCCCACCCACACCCCCAACATAAACAAACCCCACTTACCTTTTTCTTCACGCTGAGTCCCTGCGGCGCCAGTTCCCTTTCACTTCCGTGATCGGGAACCGGCGCTACAGGGTCCTTTTCTTTTTTTTTTTCCGCGGGTGTGCTGCAGGGATTTCCCCCGCAACACCCTGCTCACTATACCACACAGTATAGTGAGCAGGTTGTTGCGCTGGACACCCCCGCAGCGCCCCCAGTCCCACACTCATAAAGACCTCGAGAGGGCAACGCACATCTCTAAAGGTTGACAAAAAAGTGAAAATGTGTCCATCCCGGACAGGGGTGGAAATAAAAGTGTCAATCTTGTACAGGGTGAAAAAATGTCCACCTTGGAGGGGTGTGTCCATGTTCACATGAGTGAATAGAAAAGAGTCAACACCAAATCCTCTGCCAAAAAAACTCCATAGGCTCATGGACAACAGAGCACAGGTGGTAGAGGTGGTGTGGGTGGACTGGGGCTACCATCCTGTGGTGGATCCTCAGGTGGTGGCAGGGTTGATGGTGCATCCTATCCACGCAGTGCCAAAGCCTGGTCTTTATTGGCTAGGGCCACCTGTGATACAGATGAATGCATTAGCATCCCAATGTTGGAGACGCCACAATGAACTTCTTCCTGAGTGGCCACAGAGTCTGCATGTGCGCTCACTCGTGACGCATCAGATTGCTGGAACAGCGTCTGCCTCAAGGCATCTATCTCCTCAGCCACTTTGTAGCCAAAGGTTCACCATGCAGTGATGTCTTCAAGCTCTACATCTCACAGTGATTGGATTCCCGAGATGCCAACATCTCCAGCTTTAGGGCTTTTCTTTGTGCCAATGCATCTCGATGCAAGGAGTCCTGCAGAGATGCCATATCAGCCCACCTGCCTTTGATGTTCACCTCTACGCCCAGTTTCTGAGCGAGCCATGTGGACAACATCTCACCATGCAGTGTCTTCGCCAGGCTGTCCATCAGTCACTGTTGATGGTCCTGAGAGGCCAGATGCTGTACATCCTGGGCAGGCGATGGATGTCCCGTCCATCTCCTGCACGATGTCTCCATGTCAGATGGTCTCATGCAGCATCTGCTGTGCCCACTCTGCCTCTCCATCATACATACATCCACCACATGTGCTGTGCCGATTGTGGTGTGGTGCTGGGGTCCAGGCCCGTCGCAGTGGGACCCGTGTCCTTGGCGGCAGGTCTGCAACCCTCTGTTGAACATCAGTCCCTGATCCCAAAACGGGTGAAGACAATCTTGCAGCCGTAACCACTGTGGATGTGGGGCTTACCACTGACTGGACCCGTGACTCCTGGCTCACCTCCTCGGACTCAATGACCACATATGGACTGCCCATTAGGCCACCCTCCATGTCCCTCACTGTGTCCTCCACATTCAAATCAGAAGCTTCACTTGAAGAGTTTGAAGAGTCAGAAGAGTCGGAAACCCAACCGAGGAGTGCGTGCAGCACCTGTGGATTCTCATGTGGCACGACACCCCGGCCTCCACTGGTGGTCTGTCGTGTGACCTCCTCCTCTTCCTCCTCTGCATCTGCTGCATTATCATTTGCACAGAGACAGAAAACAACATTTCGAGGTATGAGTACCTTGCAGTACATGCATATGTGCATAACAATGCTTACAGACACAAAATGGCCTAACACACATACATTACAAATTGTAACTGGGCACGCTGTGAGCTGTATGTCACAGATGAATGGCATTCACTGACATGCACAGTCATGGCTGGGCATGTCCGGCCGTGCAGCATGACATGGTTTCCAGAATCAAGAGCACAGACATACACCCTGACCTGTATGAGACTTTTTCCCATCAGTGGAAGGATGGAGGTCTGTACATCATCAGTGAGTCCATACTCCACTCAGATCTTTTCTTGTTGTAACACGTGGAGTGTGACCTGTCCATCTGATGACCCAAAATGTCATGCAGGCATATGAATAGTCATGATATGCCCAACCACCATTTCAACATTACCCCCGCAAGATACATGGCTGGCCACAGTCACATGCCTTACAAACATGTGTGAGGAGACTGTGACATGGAACTGACAAAGGAACGCTTGCAGTGCCATTGCTCCATAGACACGTCCTATGTGGCATGTACTACACTTAGACAACTATTGGCCATCCACATCTGGTCTCGTCTGGAAGCCATGCAAGTATGCACAGACACTGTTGCTCATCCATGTCCACTGGCTGCCATTGCCAGGTAATGGGCGACCATGACATCATGCACACAATGCTGTGATCCTGCGTGAGTCATGATTGTCACACCCAATGGACGACACACATGCAAGACACTGTGAATGTGTACAATTACATATGTGTTGCATGCCATTGCCACACATACAAGCAGCCGCGTTTACTGGGCCAGGTGGAGGGGCTGACCTCCCGTGGAGCAGAGCTTAAGGCACACAGGGGTGGGTACAGGAAGGGTCAGACCCAGACAGCTGACTCACTCTGAGTACATTGCTGGTAAAAAGTTAAGCATTCCTTTGCACCAAATAAAGAAGAACATATTGAGAACGCAGCCTCTGAGATGCTCTTGAGACACACCCTTCGGCCATTAACGCCCTCAATCCCCCAGAGTCCCGCTCATGCTCTGTGTTGACAGAGCCTTTAAAGTGGGGCCAATTCATGATTAATGGCTCATTTAGCAAGCGTTTGCTTTTAAGCCACCGGGATAAGAACTGAACATGAGACATTTCCATTTTGAAGACCAGCACAAAGCATCATTTAGCAGACCAAATCTACACATCCTTCCAAGTGAATAAACATGTCACTCAGGAAAAGCTCAAAAGAATGTTCTTCATTTCCATGTCTTGTTATTTCACGCTCAATGCACAGCTGTGAAAGTCAGCAGACAGTGAGGTGTACTGTGACACCAACATGTAACATGCACAGAATCCACACTACCATCGCCCTGAATGCAGGTCATGTGACAGAAGTGTCCACGGTAGCAATGATGCCTACCAACTGCAGCCAACTGCACTACAACACATATATGAGCATGTCATGCATAATTGTCTACACATATGATACACACAAATGCCAATTACCAAATGTGTTCACATAGATGTCCATGCCTCCCACGGCTTGTACCTGCTCCCTGCTGATGAGTCCACTCGGGATCTCCTCAAATGGGGTCAGCTCCTCCTCTGGTGGCTCCCCTCCAGTGGCCTGGGCAGAGGCCAGGATGCCACTGAGTTTATGCTTAGTCCTTCAAATGGTGGTCACCCATCCGCTTGTGGACCTCTTTAGCAGTACGCCTCTCCACACCAAAGGCGTTTATGAGGTCTGTGACCTTCTGCCACATCACCATTCGCTGGATGGGAGTACCGGTGCTGCCTGCTGAGGGGTACAGCTCAACACGGTGTTCCGTCACATATGCCGTGAGGATTTCAAGCACTTATTCCTCGGCGGCCCCTTCTTCTTACCTGCGCCTGATCATGGGTTGGTGCCTCTTCCTGCTTTTCAGGGTGTCCCCTCTTGGCCCTAGTGGCCCTTGGTGGTGCTGTGCCACCTCTAGGCTTACCCCACCATGTCCTCGTCCAGGTGCTGGGTCAACCGGAGGGCTGAGGCTCACCATGTCCTGCTCTTGGGACTGGGGCACATGTGCTCTCACCACGTCCCTGTCCTTTCCCTTTCTCTTTTTGAGCCTTCCCACTCATGGGGCAAGCAAAATGAAAAGCATGTCCAAAAATATATCACACCAATACAAAACTAACAGGCTACGTGATGGACTACATAGATGAGTGTTCTTGCAAGGCTCCAAGGCACTCCCAAAAGCACAAAAAGCAGTATGCGATACACACAAAGCCTCCCAAATTCAAAAAAGTGTGTAGGCTATACTGTAAGGGTACCCCAACACCCAAGAATGCAGCACATGATACACATAAGGCCTCCCAATACAAGAAAATACGTACAAGATACTGTATGGGCACCCAAAAAGCAAAAAAAGCAGTGCATGATGCGCAGAGGTATTTCAAACCGAAAACTGCGTATGCGATAGACAGCCCCAAAAGAGAACATGCAGTACGTGTAACGTGAAGGCAACGGCTTGCGAAGTAATCCCTAAATGCGGGTTTGTGACAGCAAAGCCTCTGTCACCCCTTCTCGCACACAAATTGTAATGTGCTTCGCACCTCTTAAATATCCCTGTCACTGCTGTGTGCTGCGTAGGCATGCTGTGTGCAGCGCATACCATGTAACGTACGCGCTAAGGCCCTTAACTCTGATATCTGCTACCTCCAATGCAATAGTTGGCATGACCCTTCTCCTGCGCCTGTGCCATTACATTTGCCTCCTCCTGCCCTGTACCTCCTCCCACATCGCCATCTGCTGCTGCCTGCTGCCCACCAGCACTGCCTTGGAGTGCCTGCTGTCCCCCCATTGCCTGTGCTCCTGTGGCTGGCCTGTAAGGCCCTGTGACCACCTCATCTGCTGGCTTGTGACTCCCACCTCTCAACTCCACCACCACAGCACCACATCCCATTTCCAGGACCCAGTTAGCCCACCCACGCCTGCCTCAGGGGTTGCCATGTCTGCGTCACCCCACTCTCCACTGAGCAGTGCCCCCATGGCAGCAAGGCAGAGGGATGCCAACTTCACCAACACCGTAGTTGGCATCCGGGTGGATTGGATCCTGGATAATTATTATGCCCTCTTCAACCCAGCGAGACAGCTAAAACCTGAAGGACATCACCAGATCTGAGCACACATCACAGCTGCCATCAGCGCAGAGGGGTGGTAGTCCGTTCCGAGAAGACCATGTGGAAGCGCTGGGAGGACCTCAAGACCCGGAGCCATACCAAGGTCCTAGCAGCCTTTGATGCAGGTGCCACCATTGAGGTGCTCTGTGTGGGCTGCTCCAAGATGTCA
This sequence comes from Ambystoma mexicanum, assembly GCF_040938575.1. NCBI lineage: Eukaryota > Metazoa > Chordata > Amphibia > Caudata > Ambystomatidae > Ambystoma > Ambystoma mexicanum. Next base: position 582,230,681 of record NC_090922.1, on the reverse strand, counting down.
TCTGTCCAGCTGCGGGTCCTCGAGAGGTTCTACACGGCCCTTCATAGCCAAAACTGTGAGTGGCAATGACGTCTAGATGCTGCTGGTGAGTGCCCATGTGGTACAGTGCTCTACAGTGTATGTGTGTTGTGCATGGGCATACATGATTGCAGGTACTCCCTTCTGTATGGAGCATGTGTGTTGCAGTGACCCACAGCGGCATGCAGCCTCGGGACAATTCTGGACATGTGTGATTGCAGACATCTGTTGATTGGGCATGCGTTGGTATGTGCACTGTTGGTTCTTGGTGTCTTGGGGCACTTGTGCACATGCAATGTGAGTTGATGGGAACAAGTGCTCTGCCAGTACGGATGCCAGATGACAGTGCTGTCGCCATGTGAGGGGCATGCATGCAGGACACCTCTATGTGTTGCACATTTTCAAGTGAAGCCATCCACACTCATCAACTGGAAGTAACATGTGTATGGATGTCAGTAAATGTCATGTTGGTGCATGCATTGACCTCTCAGGGACGGTGTTCTGATCTGTCGTCCCACTGCATTTGAAGCCAGAGTTGACGTGTGACCATGGCATATGCTTGAGCTGGGGGCAACATCATACGCGCTGGTACCTCTGCAATGTTTGCCTGTACGTGTTGTATTCTTACAGGTCAAGCTGTCAGGGAGGCGTGTCGCTACATGTAATTGGGCGGACAGATGCCCAAGCAGGTGTTCAAATCATATCAAGCTGCCTCTCCTGGCTGGTGTCACGAGGCGACCGCATCCATTCATGATGATGTAAAAGCTTCTCGCCAGGAGCTTGAAGAGAATCACAATGAGATGTACCGCTTCCTGGGCCAGCTGGTAACTTTACTGCTCTCGTGGACTCTATGGGCTGTGCGGAGCAATGGCCCCCTCCTCCAATTCGTCCTCTATATCCCAGTCATCCTCTAGGGAGCCTTCTGGACCACACGCATACCCTCCTGTGCACCAGTCCCACCACCACCGCCCTGTCTTGTTGCGCCTTCGTCCCAGCCCAAGGTGGAAAAACCTGAGAAAGCAGATGAGGTGGTCACTGTGCCTGCCCAGGCCCCACACGGGCATAGGCAGTGGAGGGAAAGCAGGCACTAAAGAGCAGTGCTGGTACCGTAGGCCCCCAACACCAGGCATCAGGTCAGAGGGCATACACCCAGAGTTTGCACTCTGACCAGCAATAACAAATGGTGACTGTGAGGAGGCAGATATTTAGCAGAAGTTACCACCCCGAGGAGGCTTTTGGCAGCAGTGAGGCAGGAGGTACAAAGGGGGGCACTGCAGGCATTGTCATCAGTGTTCAATCCCTGCCGGAGGCAGCTGGTGATGGAGAGGCAGCGGGCAAGGGAAGCTGCTGTGATGGTTGCCAGGGCTGAGGTGGTGTTGAGGCGGGCAAGGAGGCGAGCTGCCATCCTGGAGAATGCGTGCAGGTCGTCTGAGGATATGGATGTGGCAGATGGTGGCCACCCTGCAAGCCCTCACACAACAACGGAAGCAGGCCTAAGAGATGAGGACGTTGAATGTGACTAAGCTCTGTTGGAGGCGGCCTCATTACGACCCTGGCGCTAAGTGAAAAACGATGGCGGTAAATGGTTACCGCCATCGTTTTCCGCCAGGTCCGATCATGACCCGTGACCGTTAACTACGATGCCATTAGCGGCATCGTAGTTAACGCTACCGCTAACTGCGCTAAGGGTGCGCGCACGCGCCCGGCCACACCGTACTTAGCACCATGGCGGAAAGGTACGCAAATGCTGACCCAAGCGGACATGCACCTAACGCCATCACCCAGCCCGTTAAGTACCTTACCGCCATGGTGCTAAGTACGCCATCGCGAACCAACCGTAAAGGGCCATGTAAAGTGAATGCAGCTGCCACAGGTGCACAGAAACAGCACAGGTGAAGGCAATACAGACTCAGGAAGTACAAAAAGAGCACACCCCACCCCTTCCCACACCCAGTCACACTCCACAATGATACCAATACGACTAGCAATGTTGGGGCTGGAGAACCTGATAGCAATGCAAGTGCTACTACAACAACAACAACAACAACAACAACAGGCTGCACAGAGGAGACGCAGGAGGAGAAGGAGGGCAAGGCAGGCCCAGCAAGCCCCACCAGCACAGCCAGTGCCATCACGCAGGCAGCCCCCAATCCCACGCATCAGAGCCAATCCATTCAACCTCACTGCTGAGTAGATCCACACCCTGTACCGTATGGACCGGGACACCATCACCGCCATCGTACACATGATACACAACGACATCGTCAGCATGATAGAAACTCCAACCGCCATCCCACCCCTACTGAAGGTAGTGTCTGTACTCCACTTCCTGGCCACAGGCACCTACCAGCACACAGTGGGGCACTTGCATGGCATTTCACAACCATTATTCTCACGAACACTCATCGTGCTCGATGCCCTCCTCAAGCACACAGACGACCACATCTCATTACCACGGACTGCCAAGGACATTGCAAACACCAAAGTGGGTTTCCATGCACTAGCCGGCATACCCGGTTGCATTGGTGCCATCGACTGCACCCATGTGGAATTGGTGGTTCCACGTGCCATGGAGGTACCGTACCGCAACCGGAAACAGTTCCACTCAATCAACGTGCAAATGGTCTGTGACTCCAACAAGATCATCACACATTGTTGTGCCCGATTCCCCGGATCAACCCATGATTCTATGGTCCTGAGGAACTCCACAATACCACGCTACATGGAGCGACATGCAGGCCCAAGATCCTGGCTACTCGGTGAGTCCAATGTCATGGAAGTGGGCAGGTGAATGACGTACCGATGCATACTCCACCTGGCTGAAGGGGGGGGAATGATGCATACTCCACCTGGCTGAAGGGGGGGGGGAATGATGCATACTCCACCTGGCTGAAGGGGGGGGGATGATGCATACTCCACCTGGCTGAAGGGGGGGGGGATGATGCATACTCCACCTGGCTGAAGGGGGGGGGAATGATGCATACTCCACCTGGCTGAAGGGGGGGGGATGATGCATACTCCACCTGGCTGTGAGCAACACAGAGAACGGAGACAGAGGATGGGCACTCACAATGCACTCAACCCCTCTGCATACATTGGGTGATGGCATGCAAAACAGGCCATGGGAGCCATGAGCATATACTGGTTGCATTGTGTGAATCAATTAGTGCATGTAGAAGTGAGCCGAAGTAACAGTTGGATGCAGGCCATGGTGGCACATCATGTTATTGATCAGACGACATGACTGACACATACATTCTCGCCTACATACAGGTGATGCAGGCTATCCCCTGAAGAGGTGGCTCCTTACACCAGTCCGGAACCCGCAGAACCAGCACGAGGAGGACTTCAACCGTGCACATACACGTACTCGTGTGGTCATAGAGCAAACATTCGGCCTATTGAAGGCACGGTTCCGAAGCCTCAGCAGGTCTGGTGGGGCACTCCTGTACCACCATGAGAAGGTGGCAAAGATCGTCATGGCATGTGTCATGCTACACAATATGTGCTTCAGACGGAATGTGCCCCTGCCCCCTGACGCAGGACTGCAACCACCTGACGATGAGGATGAGGAGGGTGCAGATGGGGCAGCACCCCATGGAGGAGGCGACGCACAGGAGGGGCGTGCAATGCGCCAAAATATCATCGACCACTGCTTCTAGCACACACGGCTGGTGTGAATCACATGGAGACTGCACTTGGGGCACTGTGTGTCTCTGGGACATGCACACTGTGGACTGTACACCAATAAAGCACACATATGCAATGAAAATGTCCACACATTTCATTTTGGGAAAGAAAAAAGTGTATTCAAACAATGAAACGTCGTGACACACCCCCTCCCCCTCCCCCCTGAACACCCCAACACACCCCTCCCCCCTCCCCCCTGAACACCCCAACACACCCCCTCCCCCCTGAACACCCCAACACACCCCCTCCCCCCTCCACCCTGAACACCCCAACACACCCCCTCCACCCTCCCCCCTGAACACCCCAACACACCCCCTCCCCCCTCCACCCTGAACACCCCAACACACCCCCTCCCCCCTGGAATCCCTACGAAGGTGCGGTAGTGTCTGTGCAGCAGGGTGTGCAGTAGTCCTGCTCGACTGTCAAGCCACTAATGTGAATCCCCTCCCCTTGCCCCCGGGGCACCCCTGCCCGTGCTGCGTAGATTGCGGCCTGATCTGCGGATGGGGCTGCTCTGTGCCGAGCTGGCTGATGAGGACGGTCCGGCCTGCACATCTGGACGCATGTCCCTGATGGTCTGGACAAGTTCTGTGAGGACATTGCGCACAGCCGCGAGTTCCGTGCATATGTCCTTTGTGGAGGACTCTATGGCAGCTGTGACTCGGTCTGCCAAACTCTCCATGCCATCCCTTGGCACCCCACACTGTGCAACATGTTCGTTGAGGAGGGCGGATAGCTGCTGCTGGCGGGTAACCATATCCTCAAGTGTCTGCTGGTTCCGCTGGGCCATGCCCAGTGGCATTTGCATGTCCATTGGGCTGCTCACCTCAGGCTGGGGGGATGGGGTGGCTGGCCAATCCTCGGCCTCCGACTGCCCCTGTGGGCATCCGCCTGCAGGGGGCTTAGGGATATGCAGGGGGAATGTGGCTGGGCAGTGGGCATTTCCTCATCGATGAGCTCGATGCTGCCTGCCTCACTGTCGGAGGTTGCCGCTATGGCAGCGATTTCACCCAGGGTGCTGCTTGCTCCCTTCAGTGGGCACGACTAGTGACATGTGCGGTGCTGCTGCTGGGTCTGTGTCTGCTGTTGTGGGGGCTGGCATTTGCCTGTCCTCTTCCCCAGGCAGGGTTTGCGGCTGGTGGTGTGTTTCCTTTCGGATGGCTGAGGTGGATGCCTGTGGCCTGGCCCTCTTGGTGGATGTGGATGCAGTGTTGTCCTCTTCCTGGAGGTCTGTGTCAGATCCTGTGGTGGAGCAAAGGAGGGAAAGTGTTATTGATGGGTCCGCGGACATTGGCCGTGCATTGTGAGGGATGACATCTATACAGTGGGTACATGCAGCACATTTCAGGCAGGGGCATACAGGTTTTGTGCCTTTTGTGTGGAGGTAGCATGGTGGTATGTGTGTGCCAGCAGTTAGGGTGTGCATGCTGCATGTGTACAGGGTGGAGTCTGGATGTGTCTGTGGCCATTCACCTGCCGATGTGTTGCATATGCGCTATGGGGCTACATGGTACTTCACATGATAGGACTTTGTTGAGTTTTGCATGGCTTGCTCTGGCCACCTACCTGCATCTCCTGAGGTCGGCGCTCCTCTCTCCATCCCTCCGACACCTTGGATGCTCTCCATCCCGATGGTGGATGCACATATTTCCTCCCATGCTTGCAGCTTAATGGGCGAATCGGATCCACCCCCAGTTGACGTGGCTAGGTTGCGGTTAGCTGAGAGGATGCTTCGGACACGGAGCCTCAAGTCGTCCCAGCGCTTTCTGCACTGCTGGGCAGTGCGGGGTACGGCCCCCACTGCACTCACACGCTGTGCCACTAGGGCCCATATGGCCTTTTTTTTTGCTATTGCCGGCCTTGTCATCTGCGCGGAGAATACAGCTGCAGCATTTTCTTGCAGGGTCTCTGCGAGCATGGTTAGTTCCTCCTTTGAGAAACGGTCTTGGCGCTGCCGGTCACATGCTTTTTTAACAACTTTGGGCATTTTTACTTGGCTAATTGGGTGGGTGATGGGTGTGGATAGGTGTCAGGGTTGGATCAGGTATGGTTGTGGAGGATGGCAATGGATTGTGTTTTTCAAGATGGCCGTCGTGCAGTTTCCCGTTCCGCCGCGATGACGCTATTTCCGGTTCCGCCTATTTACGGTGACCGCTAATTACGCTGACCGCTAATTACGGTGACCGCTAATTGCGGACGCCGCTATGGTGTGTGTGGCGGTAGTGCTCCTTGCGCGGCGTGCGATGGCGGTAAGGGCCGTTTCTGGCCCATTTACGCCATGCCGTACTTTACATTAACGCCATGGCATAATGCACGTGCCCGATGGGTCAGAATATGCCGCACTTTACGCCATCGACCCACGGCGTAAACGTTGATTACGCCATGGCGGTAATGTTCGGTACTTACCGCCAGGTTCGTAATGAGGCCTGAAACTGGAGAGGACACTGCCTATGTATATAGTTCATTAAGATTAGCTTTCTTTTTTTATTTTTGTTTATCCCTGGGCAGTTTTACTCATGCCATGATTTGATTGTATAAAGTTGTATTTTAACACACGTTTTAATTCAGTTCATTCCACGCTTCTTGCAGTCTCTTTGTGTGTGTGCACATTTACTTTTTTCATGTTCTCACACTGCATATGCTCGGTGTCGGTGTTGGCCCCTTTCCACTCCTCTAAAGCCATCATTAATGTCTATGCTAACGGGACCGTCTTGGTCCAAGGCCCTCAGGCCAACCTTCACCTCTTTGATAGACGCTTCCCATGCCTCATCAACTTCCTCTCCGCTCCCGCTGTCCCCCCTCCTCTGTCTTCGGCTACCTTGCCTCTCCCCTCCCTCCCTGCCCCTTCTCTTGCTCCCTCTTCAACTCCCTCTCCAACACCTCCGCAGGGCGTACCTCTGATCTGTACCCCTCCCCGGAAGTTTTTCAAGGGTGGCAACCTTCTCCACATTGCCACTCTAAATTCTCGCTCTGCCATCAAGCACTCCTCTGATATCTGTCGCCTTCTTGAGGAACTGGACCTCGACGTCCTCGGTCTCACTGAGACTTGGTTCACTGCCAGCTCTGCCACCAGCTTCGACACACTCCTACCTGATGGCTACAAGATCCTCTCCGTGCCCAGGCCTAACCGTTCAGGGGGTGGTGTTGCCCTTATCTTCCCTGAGTGGATTCCTGCCACTGTCACTCCTACGCAGACCTACTCCTCTTTTGAATGTCTTGTCTGCCGACTCTCTCTCTCTCCTAGCCATTCCCTTACCGTGGCCACTATCTATCGGCCACCTGGTCAAATTTCCTCCTTCCTCTCTGAGTGGGCTGACCTCTCCTCCTCACTCCTGTCCTCAACCACCCAACTCCTCTTTCTCGGTGACTTCAACATCCACCTCAATGCCTCCTGTCCCCCCACTGGTCTCTTTCGCGAACTCTGCAACTCTCTCTCACTCTCTATTCTCCCGTCTGGGCCTACTCACTCTGCAGGGCACACTCTTGATGCTCTGATCTCTTCTGACCTTCCCCTCTCCCTCCCTCTCTCCACTCCTCTCTCCTGGAGCGATCACTTTCTCCTATCCTCCTACCTCTCCCTCCCTAACCCACAGGCAAAGCCACCCTCTTCACTGCCTCCCACCTTCTCGGTCATCCGACCCATGAAGCGCGTGTCAGTTGAGGCTTTCGCTGCTACCTTCTCGCCCCCTTCTCCCCCCTCGGCTGATCCCACCCTGACACAGCCCTCTCCATGCTCTATTCCTCTATATCTGATACTCTCGATATCCTTGCCCCCGTCATGAGAATCCGCCTGAAGCCCAAAGCCAAATGTAACTCCTGGTATGACTCGGATCTCGTCACCCTAAAACGCAAGTGCAGGGTGGCAGAGAGGAAATGGCGTGCTTCATGTTCATCCTCTGACAAACTGGCCTGCCGCCTGCTCCAAAGGCAATACCGGCTCTCCGTTCTCACCAAGAAGAGAGCCCTTATCCAAGCCCGCATCTCTGAGGCATCTAACAACTCGGCCGAACTCTTTAAAATCTGCAAGGAGCTGGCCAACCCTGCTGCAGTCTCTACCTCTCCTGTCCCCTCCCAGGCCCTTTGCACTGCACTGGCCTCGCACTTCATCTCAAAAACTCAGGAAATCCTGTCCTCGCTCTCCTCCTCTCACCTCCCTCCCTCTCTTCCCGGCTCTTCCTCTTGCTCTCTTGCAGCCGCCCCTCCGCCCTCCTTCTCTGCTTTTCCACCTTTTTCTGCTGATGAGGTTTCCAGACAAGTCCGATCTATGAAAGCCTCGTCTAAACAGGTTCACCCCTGTTCCTCCAAAACCATCAAGGACCACATCGACTCCCTGGCTCCTGCCCTGGCTGACTTTTGCAACCACTCATTCGCCTCTGGAGTCTTCCCATCCCCCCTCAAGCACTCCCTTGTGCACCCCCTCCTCAAGAAACCCTCTTCCGACCCCTCCTGCCCGGCCAACTATCGCCCAATCTCCATTACTCCCTTCCTGGGCAAGCTCCTGGAGAAACTGGCCATCTCCCAGCTTAACCTCCATGTTGAATATGTTGGTAACCTTCATGACCATCAATCCGGCTTCAGAGCGGCCAGAAGCACGGAAACTGCTCTCCTGAACATCCGTGAGGACCTGCTCCTGAACCTCGATTCCAACACTCCCTGTGTTCTCATTCTGCTCAATCTCTCCTCTGCCTTTGACACTGTCAACCATTCCATCCTGCTCAACCGTCTCCGTGATAACCTGGGTATCACTGGTCAGGCTCTGGCATGGCTGACCTCTTTCCTTTCCGGTCGACCCTCCCAGGTCCAAATGGGCTCCTTCCTCTCCGACATCTTTTTCTCCACCTGTGGTGTCCCCCAGGGATCCAACCTCTCTCCCTGGCTTTTCAACCAGTATCTGGCACTCCTTGCCCACCGCATCGCCGCTCTCTGCCCCCACTTCCAGTGCTATGCGGACGATACCCAGCTCATTTTCAGGCTACCCTCGGCCTCCTCCTCTTCTTCCCTCATCTCCGACTGTCTGTCTGCTATCCAGGAATGGTGTGCCACCAATGACCTCTGCCTTAACGCCAGTAAGACTGAGATTCTACTCATCGGCACACCCACTCCCTCCTTCCCTGCAGCTCTCTGGCCGGCCTCCCTTGGCCCCCTTCCTGCCCCTACCTGCAAGGCTAAAAACCTTGGGGTCATCTTCGACTCCACACTCTCCTTCTCTCCTCATATATCTGACGTCTCTAAGAAGTCACACTACCAGCTGCACCTCCTCAGAGGTATTCTTCCCTTCCTCTCCTTCCCCCAGAAGCTCACTGTCTCCCGAGCCCTGGTTCTCTCAAGGCTGGATTACTGTAACAGCCTCTATCTTAATCTGCCTGCCTCCACTCTCCGCCCTCTGCAACTTATCCAGAACAGAACTGCGAGACTTGTCCTTGGCCTCAAGCCCAGGGACCGTATCTCTCCAGGACTGAAATCTCTTCACTGGCTCCCAGTGGCTGCGAGGATTAAGTTCAAAACCCTCTGCATTGTCCACAAGGCCTTCTGGGGCCTGGGGCCTAAATACCTTCAACTCTCTCTTCCTAAATATCTTCCTTCACGAGCCCTTCGCTCATCCGTCTCCAACTCCCTCATGGTCAGCCGCTTCTCGAAGCAACGAGCTGGGGGTAGATCTCTCTCCGCAGCAGGGGCCTCCCTCTGGAACAGCCTTCCTGCCTCCCTGAAACTTGAGGAGAACCATCTCCGGTTCCAGAAGCACCTCAAAACCTTCCTCTTCGCTTCTGCCTTCTCTCTCCCTCTCCCCTGCTAAACCTGCTTAACTCCCCACTGAAATTCTGCACTAAACCTGCATCTTGGCCACTCTCAGCGACCTCGGTCCAGGGCCCAGCCACTCTCCACTTGCACTGCCTCCCTGGCTCCCCCTGCACTGTGGGACTGTCACTGTATCCCTACAGCCCCCTTCCTAGCACTTGCTCTGCACTTACCTCGCACTTGCCACCAGCTGGCCCTTTTATTTATTATTTATTATTTTATTACGCTACTTACCGTGTACTGCACTTTCCCCCCCACCTCCTCCCCCTGCACTTTCTCCTTTTCCCCTTACCTCTGCACTTGCCCGATCTGAATGACACCTGGCCTAGTAGGATCGTTTGTCTGTCTTCCCCTTGTTTCCCTCCCTCCCTGCCTCGTCGCGCCTTGAAACACTTGTGTATAGGCGCGTTACAAATACCATATCATATCATATCATATCATATCATATCGGTCATGTGGCTTTGGGCCTCACTGTGTGTGTGTCACCTTGTTACTGTGTTGATTGCTGGGGGAGGTGTGCGCATGTGCTTGACATGTAGGAGTGGGACCATCAGACAGCTTGAGGGGGCACTGGATGATTATCTGATTCCATTCCATGTGCAGGGGCACTGCATGTTTGGTGGCAGTGTGTTGGTGTTGGAGTGAAGGTTTTTGCTGTGTGTGTTTGTAATGGTGCACATATGGGTATGGTTGTGGTGATGTGTGAGATGTCTCATGATGGTGTTTGTAGTCTCTCATTGGGGATGGATACTCACTTGTTCATGCCTATTGGCACATATCCCACATGTTTTCTTTGTGGTTTGTATCTGGTGTCATCTTATTTGCCTCTGCACATTCGCTACTGGAGGTGGAGTTTATTGTACGTTGAATATCTTTCTGGTCCACTGATGTTTAGGTGTTCCTTTGGCATTGCTTGACAAGTTGTATGTGCACACACTTCATTCACTGTTGTGGGTATTTGGCACTGTGGGTGTTGCAGTAAGATGTGGCCTCACTGTGGATGGGTGGGCTGGACACACCACTTCTGCGGTAGATGGTAGATTGCTGTGTCACTCCCACGTTATGGACACCCACCTACACACTTCTGCAATCACCCACTACCCACTCTCATATCATGCATCACCTCTGCAACTGGAGTGCAGCTGAGTCCCATGATTGATGTTTCAGTCTAGCAGCACACATTTCCTGACTCCCGAGTGGCACACTCTCTGACAGGCTTCCCATCACCCATACACAGGACTGTTCTGCTTTGGTCACTGGCAAGGACTTTGCCACCCCTAGCCACAGCCTACTTTTGCACAGGCTGAAATGCACCCAGGCATTCTTTATGATTATGCCCGATCTGTGATTCCTTGTACTTCTGTCCTCCAAGGGCATTCACTTGCAGTGTTTTGAGGCACTTGCAGTGGCACAAAGGCACTATACATATGCCACATTGCATTGCATCATCATGTCACGTGTACATGGATTGGTCATAGTGTAGGTGGTGCAACGTTGTGCTGTTCTATTGATGTGCAGCTGAGTGTGGTCTACCAGGGAGTAATGAGCAGTGCTACCAAGTGATCGTTTTGGAGGAGGATATGTGGTAGGTATACTTCATGGTGAAGGCAGGCCAGATGTGTTGAGGTAAATTGAAGCTCCACATTGGACTGCTAGGGGGGAAGACTAGCAGGGGGCTGCCTAGGGGTGATGGGCAAAGGTGAGTGGGGTGGTGTCAGGACTTGAGGGGGCTGCCTGGAGGCTAGGGCAGAGGTGAGTGGGGGTGGTGTCAGGACTTGAGGGGGCCTCCTGGGGGTTGGGGCAGAGGTGCATGGGGTGGTGTCAGGACTTGATGGGGCTTCCTGGGGATTGTGGTGGAGGTGAGTGGGGTGGTGTCAGGACTTGAGGGGGCTTCCTCAGGGTTGTGGCAGAGGTGAGTGGGGTGGTGTCAGGACTTGAGGGGGCTTCCTCAGGGTTGTGGCAGAGGTGAGTGGGGGTGGCCTCAGAAATTGAGGAGGCTGCTTGGGGGTTAGGGCGGTGGTGAGTAGCGGTTGTGTCAGGACTTGAAGGAGCTTCCTGGGGGTTGTGGCAGAGGAGAGTGGGGGTCGGGTCAGGACTTGAGGGGGCTTCCTGGGGGTTGGGGTGGGGGTGAGTGGGGGTGGTGTCTCGACTTGAGGGTGCTGCCTGGGGTTGTGGTGGAGGTGAGTGGGTGTGGTGTCAGTTTTTCAGGGGGGATTCCTGAAGGTTGTGGCGGAGGCGAGTGGGGGTGGTTTCAGGACTTGAGGGGGCTGCTTGGGTGTTGTGGCGGATGTGAGTGGTGGTGGTGTCAGGACTTGAGGGGGCTGCTTGGGAGCTGTGGCAGTGATGAGTGGGGGTTGTGGATGGACTTGAGGGGGCTACTATGACTTAGGAGTGTAGACCCACAGTTTATGTGCCTTGAAACTAAAGGTGACAGTGGCAGTTTTGCCAGTTGACGCTTGGAGTAAGGGGTGGCGGTCCGCAGTATCGGTGGGGTGCTGCCTTGAGTTACAGGGGACAGTATGCAGGTTTGCTGAGGTGCTGCTTGGAGTTAGGGGTGATGGCCTGCAGTTTTGCCTTGAGTTATGGCAGACAGTATGCAGTTTCACCAGGATGCCGCTTGGAGATAGTGGTGACGGTCCGCAGTTTCGCCGGGGTGATGTCTTGAGTTACGGGGATCGTATGCAGTATGGCTGGGGTGCTATCTTGAGTTACGGGGGACAGTATGCGGTATTGCTAGGGTGCTGGATGGTGGTCCAAAGGTTGTCTGTTGATGCTGGCTTTTGTTTGCGTGGGGGCATGTTGTGGACGTTCCAGGCGCACCTCATTTTTCTTTCTGCCGCGAGTTACTTAGCAATTTTCAAGTACACAAGTAGCAGCAAAACTGTTTATGGGGCTAAGTAATTTGCGGGGACTTAGCACATTTTCTATGAATTAGGCCTTCAGTATTACACCACGACTTTGCAGAACTAAATACTGAACTTGTGTCCCTTCCCTCTTGCCCCTGTGTTCGAGTCCTTCAAGGAACCAGACAGAGAGCACCTCCCCTCAGCCTACCGGAATTAGGGAACCCTTTCCACATCAAATTACGGGCACTGTCTGACAGATTACCGCCTAGCAACACCTGCTCCACGTATACCAAAGCTAGGCTAGTATCTCTCTATCGCTCGCTCTTTCTCTCTCTCTCCCCGATGGGTTTTCAGGATATCCCTCATTAATACTCATGAGAACAAATGTGTATACATTTAGAATCATTATATGCAAATTCATCTCATGCATATTAATGAGGTGTACCCTGAAAACCCAGCATGGATCCCGCCGTAGAGGCCTGGAGTTGGACAACCTAACCCTCAGTAGCTTAATCAGTCACCCCAACATATGTTACATAGTCTTTTCCAAATAGGCAACCCAAAAAAAAAGCACAACCTCTGGGTCATTAATCCCCCGTGACAAACAGTGGCAGTGCCAGGGAAAGTGGGGGTGGCCACCCACCCTCCTCCCCGGAACGCCTGTGGTTCCCAGTGTGCCCCCATCCTCCCGCTGGCGCCCTATTATCCCCCTCCCACCCGCACCAAAGGCTACCTCCCCCATTGGTTACACATCTGTGAATCAAATCAGTCTTATGGATACTGCAGTGGTATTGACATGGCATGCATTTCACTGAATGAGAGTATTCTCCCCTTAATCTAGTAAAATGCAACCTTTGAAATGATAGGGTCATCGAATAAACAGCTCAGGAAGAGGACAGATGTGGTTTGGGAATACCCCAGGCGGTGTGCCTGAGAAGTGTGAGCAAGAAATCCTCAGGCGTATACCCGACCCCCCAGGAGGGCCCTAGTGTCTCCTTATATTCCACTGGGGGGAAATCAGGAAGCTCATGGGGTAGACAGATTGCCACACCACACTGCGATTCATGGCAGGTGGATTAAGGATTAGTGTTCATTTTGGGTTTGTATTTACTGTAATTATTTCATTAATTGAAAATAGGCACCAACAGAATCTGAATTTTAGTGTTCTCATTAGCGCTTAAAATCACACTGTGAGATCTGTTGTTTTGACTTCATATTCATGGACCATTCCTATTTACATTTCTTTATGTATTGCTATAGAAAACTTTTGCTCTCTGCCAGGTTTGTTAATATCAGTTTTAGATGGTCTAAGGCTAGGGCCTGCAAACTGCGGCTCTCCAGATAATGTTGGACTACAACTCCCATGACCCTTCACCATTCACTATTGTGGCTAAGATTGATGGGAGTTATAGTCGAAAACATCTGGAGAGCCAAAGGTTGCAGACCCCTGGTTTAAGGTGACAATCAACTGCTCAGTAAAGTAAAAATGACCCCCTCCCTGTCATTTCTTTGTGCCTGACCCCTCTTTTCCATTTCTTTGAGCCTAGCGATGGCTCCCTGATTTGAAGGGAAAATAATTACGCTCTCACCATCATCCTCTACTTATTCTCTCCTGATTTTATGGATTCAGTCTTTTCCTTGGGGGTCCGGCGATGCAGAGCTAATGAATAGCACACAATTGGCTAAGCTGATACTTAACTATGCAGTGTTCCGACATGTGTGTTATACATACAGATGATGAGGATGCTGGAGACTGACAAGACAATAGTTCAGCTCATAATCACTTTGGTGCGGCTTGTGTTGCTACTCACTCCATGCATGCTCTGTAAATGTGTGGTAAAGGCCTCACCATCTGAAGAAGCAGAAGAGCAGGCTGTGTTGCATAAGCAGGATGGAGACCACAATAGGGGCTGCATGCATACAGATGCACATTGCATCCCAGTATGCCACAGTGGAGGGGTCACTGAAGAGTGCAGACATTCCCTGGTTGCCAATTTTCAATGTGGAAATATCTGGACATTGACACTTCTGCAGCCACATAACATGCCTAAGCTCATCCAAGATGGTGAGGGGAGTTGAATAGTGAGAAAAGCTGGAGTAGGATAAGGAACAGTGGGGTAGTGGGAAAGGATGCCACACTCCACACCATAGAAGAAATTCCAAAGTGGGGCGAGTCAGGTGTGGGCTATAGGTTGGCCAGTCGGAGAGCTTGTGTTTAGGAGATGTGACCAGTGGTTGCAGGCCTCCAAAATAGCCCCAAACATAGGTCTTCTTCTCGAAAAACCAGCAACATGGATTTGCACATTGTAAGCTTCCATCTCACAACGCATGCCACAGCAGAGCACAATTAACTATCACAGGGCACCGGTACAGCATGGACATGATCAGTGCAAGGAATCGTCATACGTTCATCACTGAATCAGTGTAGGCCACTTGCACAGACTCATGTGAACCCTGCTGGCGATCATATTTTATTGCTGCCAACTGAACCGAGTGGCTCTGATGAAGGCAGGAGGATATAGTTAGTGAGAGGATTTTACACTTTGACAGGAAGGCAACTTACACCATGTCACCAAGGTTCCTGCGGAAAATGCTTAACAGAGACAGTTCCTGCGAGGTAGCCCACTGGAGATCTGGTCAGTTCAAAGGGTGGTCCAGTGACACTTCCCAGGGCTCAGGATGGTTGGATCCTCAAGAACACGTTGAGACTGGTTGGTCCTGCCAGTCTAGGGTCTGAAGCATTGCACAGAACCTTCGCAGACCAGGTAGTCCAACAGGGCTTCAATGGGCCAGATGCAGGAAATGATGCGGAGCCTCTTCAGGAGTCTTCTATTAGGGGTTTCTGGCTCCAATGCTGATCTGAATAATACAGGAGTCCTCTTCTTATCCAAAATCCAGTCTGGAAACAAGTCCAAGCCCACCAATGGTAAGGATCTGCAGCATTCAAACAGTCAGTAGTTGTCCAATCAGGGATGACTATTGATTTCACTCATGCCCACACCCAGATTCTCTGGCTCCGGGAATGTGGAATGGGGTCACACAGTCCCTCCCACTTCCTGAGTCATGCACATACAAAGGTATCCGTAGCCCGTGAAAGTAGCAGCTTTCCCGGGAAAGTGCATGACCTTATATGGGATTTTCTGACCCAACAAGGTAGAAGGAACGCCAAACAACAATATGGCTAAAGAACAAGCAAAAATCTCATGGCGTGGACCTTTTAGGGCACTGGCCACATTTGATATATAGGCAGTAAACACAAATGTGCACACTACAAATAAAACCAAAAAAATGTAAAAATGTAGTTGCTGCCACCAACTTGTCTTTAGGGACATATAAAAGTAACCAGAAATCACAAGTGTAAAAGACTAGAGTGTGTGATGATCCTTCAGATGGTGTCACTTCTCTCCAAGGGAAGCTCCTTTCCATGAGACTACGGAGGTAAGGGTGCTAACATGTGGCAGGATCTCAAGGGAAGGGACTTCACTTCTGGGGACAATGATGTGCATCTAGGACATGGCCCCTTTATCTCCCAATCCCACAGGGTAAAAACAACACCCAACCCTTCCTTACCTATGGTAAAGTCTGAGACAATGGGCCTCATTACGAGTATGGAGGTAGCCATGCCGCTTTTAGCGGCCTTGGAGGGCTCAGTAATTCCCCTTACAGGGAACCCAGACCCGGTACATCCTCATTCCTATTTGAGCCCCCATAGGGCTCAATGGGAATGGGGAGGATGCTAATAACGGGCCTGTTAATGACTGGCCCGTTGTTAGCATCCTGGTCTGCTTAGCGGGTCCCGCTAAGGACGCCTAGTTTTACCAGGCGTCCTTAGCCGGACCCGCGAGCAGACCTCGAAATGAGGCAGTAGAGGGTTAACGGTGCCAGCAGCTCTACCGGCACCGTTAACCCTCTACCGCCTTCCTCGTAATGAGGCCCAATGTGTTATTGTAATGTGGCAGACAGTCTCGCTATGATAGGTACTGGGATGAAGAAGAACCTAAGAATGCTACCGTCAAGCATAAAGAGTGCTCGACTAGCTGTTGTCAATCAAACTGATGTTACGCTGGGGCAGTCCCAGCTACTTAAGCTAAGCAGTAAAGAAGGACAAGGGGAGCAAAATCCGGAAGGAGAAGTCGATGAGCTAGGAGGCCACCAAAAAAACACAAGTTGGAGTGTCGAGGGTGAACCGAGGGACACCAGGAATGTGTCTCATCCATTGGCTGAGTTAACAACCTTGAGGCTGAGAGTCAAGAACTACGCTGAGACTGCCAACACTAGCCGACTGCGGAGCCGCGTAGGCGATTACATAGCAAGTACGAGCAACTGTGGTGGTTTCACAACCTGTAACAAGTGGACCGTTTGGTCCGAAACATGCACACAGACCACCAGCAGTAACAGGCTGCGAAGTCAAGCAAGCCAAAAAAGATCAGAAGAAGAGAGAGAAGGAACGAGCCTGCGAATCCTGGAGTAACCAGTGAAGAGTTTCACAAGAGAAGGTAATGGGAACAGTGGTAAATCAGGGATTGGGCCAGGAAAACTTGAGAAGGCAAAAACAAAAGACAAGAAAGATGTAGATCTTTTTGTGAGGTAGCTATCTAGTCAGTTCTATAAAACTGTGGTATTGAAGAGTCAAGAAGGACTCGGGAAGCCTCTTCCACCACATCTCAGTGGGGGCAAGTTGAAGGACAGTGTTCAAATAAAGATAACATTAAATCTGTGGAGAGAACTTAAAGAATTGATTCAGAATCTACGATAAAAATAACTCAAGAAAACCATTGTAGAATCAAGGAGAGCTTGGGGAGTCTCACCCTCGTCCCGGTGGGGCAAGTTGAAAGACAGTGTTCAAGCCAAAAAAGCCTGCTAAAAGCTTGTTATGAACTATGAGAAGTGAGCCATTTTCCTAGCTCAGTGATATTTGTGGAACTTTTTGAAACACAAACTGTGAGAGACTTTTACCCAGGAGAATGAAGTCATTCTCCTGGGTTAGAGCATAGGAACTCTTCTGTTAGCTTAGTGGTTTGTGTTGAAGTGATAGGGATAGAGTAGGAGTTTTGACTAGGATGGTACCTTTGCTTTGGGCATTGTCAGCTCCTGCACCGCCGCACTGTTGCACATTGCTTATAAATGAAGGAGGACCACACAGTGTGACTGACTTCTTACTCCAACTTAATTAAACTGCCCATGCCCTGAGGCTTCCTGCCTCATCACGTCACTTCCGGCAACATGCCCCAAACCCTAACCTCGTCTCATACATAACAATGAGGATGTCCACAATCAATGTGACACCTTCCTCCTTCTTAAACAGTCAGCATATTAACCCATTTCTTCAAGTCTTACTGGTTTGGTTTTGGCTGCGGAGAGCCGTCCATCTCAAGGGGAACCTGGGCTGCATCTCAGAGGGCTGCTCTCCTCATCCCTCCATTCTTCATCGAAGCCTCCCCATCTCCCAAGTAAGAATCATCCGACTCTCCCTGGGACCAGACATCGGCGGGCCCTTCCCACAGCTCATCGCGCTCTCCCATGTCTCCTTAATATTCCCTAAAATGGAATATATTTCACGTGATTGGACTTCTATCAATGCCCTCTGCAGTGATCATGGTGCCTTTCACTCCTGTAACGGTGAGGGGATCTGGCGCAAATCTAGAGTCTTCTTTCTGTGTTGTGTCTGACGAACCACCACTCTGCCTCCTACTTCAAACATACGCCCCCAAGCATCACTTCTTGCATCGTCTGCCACTTTCATTTTAATTTTCTCTCTCAGGTCCTTCTACCAGATTTCTTGGTTGTCAGTAAGGGGGCACTGTGGCAACCGAGTCCTCAATCTCTGGCCGAACATGAGATCTGCTGGGCATTTGCCCATGGTGCTGTGAGGTGTGTGGCGGTAGTCCCTCAGGAGTTGGTATAGTGTCTGTTGAAAAGGCTTGTGAGACACATGGGCGACTTGTAGCGCTCTCTTGTTGTTTCCAATGAAGCGCTCGACCATGCCATTGGCTTGGGGCCAAAGAGCTATGATTTTTCAGTGATTGAATCCCATGTTCTGGGCGAAGTTGGCAAAGTGTAGGATGTTAAATGGCAGCCCATTATCCGACTTGATTACTTTTGGAATACCATATGCGGTCAAAATGCGGTCCAAATCTGGTATGATGGCTGCCGCAGCCGTGGATGACACAATCTGCACTTCCGGGAATCTTGAATATTCATCAATGACCACCAGAGCATACGTGCCATCTCAGAGCGGGACAGATAAGTCTATGGCCAGCTCTTCCCAGACTCCTTCCGGCAGTGGGGACATCTGCAGAGGGTTTGGCCATGGAGGTGGTGCAACCACGCAGCAAATGGCACAGCTCTTCAGGGTTTCTTCAACCTGCTTGTCCAGGCCTGTGATCCATATCTTCTGCCGGAGCAGCTTCTTTGTGGACACCACCCTGCAATGCCCCTAATGTGCCATATCCACAACCTGCTGGCGTAGCGACTTGAGTAGAATGATTGTGCACCCTTTCATGATAACGTGGTCTTCAGTGACGGTGAGCTTGTCCTGCACCAGCGCCATGTTTTTGGCATCCTCTTGAGATGCGGCGTCAAGATTTTTGGCCATGTCGCTTGCATGCTTCCTTTGTTCTTGGCCGATGCACTGTGCAATGATGGCAAGGCCTACGTTGGCCGTCGATTCTTGCTGGAACATCTTCCACGACACAGAGAATGGCTTCATCTGGTGAATAAAATAGTGCAGGTAGGCGTCTGCAATGGAATGTTCTGGTTGTTGGGACTCTGGTGGATGGTGAGATAGGTAGTCAGCCGGGTTCTTGTCCTTCCCCAGCCTGTGGCAGAAGGTGAAACTTGTAGTCCTGGAGGTGCCGGTCCCAGCTCGCAATACGTGGTGGCATCCATGCCTTTGGGTTCCCATAGATGCTGAGCGGGACCTGTTGGTCCGTGGCAACAGTGCAAGTCTTCCCGAAGAGCAAAAGGTGAAAGTGCTTGCAGGCCCAGATGACCGTCACACCCTCCTTGTCAGCCTGCAAGTACTTCTGTTCTCTGGTCATCAGCTCGCCGCCGGCATAGGACACAACATTTTTGATGAGCGGGTCTTGGGGTCATATTGGGCCAACACTGTGCCATGGACCACAGGACTTGCATCGACAGTCACCTTTGTTTCCTTAGACAAGCTGAAATATGCCATATCAGTGGTGGATGCAATGTTAGCTCAAATGGTCTCAAACTGGATTTGCACTCTGGGGACCAGATTAACTCTTGGTTGTCAGCTTGTGGCGTGGGGCGCTCACTGTAGCATAGTTGACCAGATAGACGGAGCAGTAACTTGTGAGACCCAAGAATGATCATAGGTCAGACACATTCGTTGGACGTGGAGCCCCTTTCAGAGCCACCGCTTTGTCCGGCTCCGAACGCATGCCAGGATCAAAGAATATGTGACAAAAAATATTAGGGTTCATTGTTTAAACTCACATATGTCCACGTTGAGGGTCGCCTCAGCCGCCTTCAGCTCCTTGCAAACCCAGTGCATAGTGTCATCATATTCTTGAGGAGTTTTGCCGAATACCAAGATGTCACAGCTGTAATAAGGCAATTTGGGATATGTTTGATCACTTGGGGATCTCCTCTTGGAAAATGTCTGTTGCCGAGGATATTCCAAAATGTAGCCGTTTATAATGATATGATATAATATGATAGGTCATTTATAACGCGCCTGTACACAATTGTTTCTAGGTGCAACAAGGCAAGGATGGGGGATGGAGGAGGACAAAACAACAATCTTACTAGGCCTTGTGGCATTCAGATCACGCAAATGCAGAGGTTAGGGGGATAAGTGCCAGGGGGAGGAGATTGAAAATAGCTCGTAAGTGCTTTGGTTGGTGGCTCATAAGTGCAGAGAGTCAGGGAACTGTAGGTTTGCAGATACAGTCCCTTAAGTGGTTGTGAGGCCCAGAGGCAGTGCAAGGGCAACTGGTTGTGCAGGAATCTGGTCCCGTAAGTTCAGTGGGTGGCCAGGTAACCAGAGTGTGCAGCAGACAGGTACATCAGCAAGGGAGTGGGAGAGAGAAAATGGAAGCAAAAAGTAAGGTCTTGAGTTGCTTCCGGAACCTTAGACGGTCCTGCTGAAGTTTGATAGAGGCAGGGGGATGTTCCAGAGGGAGGCCCCAGCCGAAGAGAGAGATCTACCCCCCACTCTCTGGCTGGAGAAGCGTCTGACCCTTAGAGAGTTGAAGGTGGATGAGCGGAGGGCTCGAGAAGGAAGATGTTTTGGAAGAGAAATGTGGATGTAGTGTGGTCCCTGGCTCCAGAAAGCTTTGTGGACAATGCAGAGGATCTTAAACTTGATCCTTGCAGCCACGGGGAACCAGTGGAGAGATTTCAGGGCTGGAGAGATACGATCCCTGGGCTTGAGGCCAAGGACAAGATATAGCGATATAACCCCATGTGAGTCACAAATGTGGTGATGTAGAATGACTCTGGGGCAAGTTTCAGCTGGTGGTAACCTTTGTTGAGGTCCAGTTTTGAGAACAAGGTCACCCCGTTGAGGAGGTGGAACATGTCCGTGATTCTGGGGACCTGGTGACATTCCTACTGTATGGCTACATTTCGTCGGTGCATGTCCACACAAATCCAAATAGACCCTTTGGCCAACTTCTTCGGGACGGGTACGATCGGTGAGACCTAAGAGTTGGGCCCAACCACTGGTTCGATGATGTTAAGATCGAGTAGGCACCTGCTTTCTTCTTCCACCTGATTCTGGATGTTTATGGGAACACCACGATAGTGTTGTGCAACAGGTTTAACCGTTGGGTTGATGTGGAGTCGCACCTTGCAATTTCGTAGTTTGCCAAGACCTTTGAAGTGGTTGGGGAATGCCTTTACAACGTCACCGTCCAGGGCCAAATATTTGTGGGCCATCATGTGGTACAAGATGTGAACAAGGCCCATGTTGATGGCTATTTGGAAACTCAGGATGCACCGGCTGTTGGCTTCGGTGGAGAGCATGTGCAACTGGATGCGGCCCGTGTGAGACTTGTGGGCGCAGACTGTCATGAACATCCCCTAACTCGGCAATGGTGTATTTGAGCCGTACGAAATATGTCCACCATAGATGGTCTGAGCCTGGGCGGGTGTGGGAGCCGGTTGTATGCATCCTCACTCATGACATTTACTGTAGCACCGTTATTAATCAGGAATACAGTTGGGGTGTTGTTGACTTGTAAGACCAATGTGTGGCTGTGTTCCTTAGGTATCTCATTGCCCAGTGTCCGCACATAACCCCTCTAGCGCTGATCATCCGGTGAGAATGAGTATTCTCTTCTTGATTGTGATTTCACTTCTACATATCTTATATTTCGTCTTGTGCTGTAGGTTCCTCTTCTGTCTGGGGATCTGTCTGACCATCAAGACTGCTGCCTGTCGCCTTCCCCTTTGACCGGGCAGTATCTCCGGTATCCACGACCGGGCTTCCTGTCCTCTGGGTAATGTTTCGGATGTCGCCTGCTGCTCCTAGGGGAGGTTCCTTAGGGTGCCGGCATGGGGGTGTTCCTTCATACCGCCCTAAAGTGGTCATAGCCTCTGCAGGCGGCACCTTCTTGGCCCAGGGCAGGTCATGTGCCCTGCCTGCTGCTCCTACGGGAGGTTCCTTAGGGTGCCGGCATGGGGGTGTTCCTACATACCGCCCTAAAGTGGTCATAGCCTCCGCAGGCGGCACCTTCTTGGCCCAGGGCATGTGCCCTCATGGGGAAATATCTGCACCAGAAATAGGTTTTGCTGGTGCTCTTGGTGCTGTCTTGAGATGTTAGCGTTAGTTTCTTTACTGACTCTTGGTCTTTCAGCGATGAGGACACCTTCACCCTGCCTATGATGACAACCTGCTGTGAAATGTCTGAGTCCGTCCGTACCATGGCGAGGATCTTGTCTAGGGACAGTTGTCTTTAGAGCCGTTTTTTCCTGAATTCGGGGGATTCACATCCCGCTATCACTTGAAAGCGTAGTGCTTTCTCGTTCAAATAGCAGTGAAATGAGCAGTGTTTAATGCGGATGCGGAGTCGCATAGCAAAATTGTCCAGTGTCTCACCTCTCTCCTGCATGGTGGTATGAAATATATGTCTCTCGTGGTCCACATTGGTATAGGGGCAAAGTGCTTCTTGAATCTCCTGAAAAGTGGCTTTTTTCTTCGTCTAACAGTTCATATAGGATGTTGCGCACTGATGCCCCTACTGCCAGGGTCCGTATATTCTTTTTGAGGTCATCGTCCATGGACCCCATTGCCCCTACGTACACTTTGAAATCCTTTGCCCAGTGGACCCGCCGTAGGCCGAGGTTACTGGCATTAGTGAGGTCAAAGGCTGTGGGCAGTTGCCAAGCAAGGGCATCCCCTACTGCAACAGGAAACACTTCCGATGGGCAGGCAGGCCCCGTTGCTGGTATTTCGCCATCAGACATTGTGGCCGTGGTTTGATCCTTTTCACTTTAGCAAAACAAAGTGAATAACCATCAGCCAATAAGTCACTATCTTTCTTTGTTCCCCTTTTGTTTCCTTTTTCTTCTAGAGATACTTCACAGTGCTGCACTGGCTCTCCTTCAGGTTGGTTTCCTCTGCATGAGACTGTACTTGGTGAGGGTTTGTTTGTAAAGTGACTGCCCCAGTGAGCCCTTTGTGTATGATGGGGGGGCCTCTGATCCCTTCATGCAGTGCAGAGCTTCCCTCCTCACCTCTATTGGCTGGGTCCACACAGATATGGTGCTGTCTTTACCAACAGTAATACAGGAGTCCTCTTTAGCTTGCTGCCAGATTGGATGCGCTCACGTGAGTCTGGGGGAGATATCCACAGAGTACGTAGGCCCATTCATTAGGGCACCATCTTGCATGGTGGGCACCTGTGTCACCTGGGTGTTAGCAGTTACCGAGGAGGGCACTGCAATTCACTGATGCCGCCCAGAACTTAAGCATATGTGCGCTGCACTTCCTGCAGGCACTTCGCATCCCTGCCGCTGCCTGGGTGATGAATGCTGTTCTCTGTGGCTCATCTCTGCCGCCTGGGCCGAAAATATGCAAGACGCAGGCCGCTCCTGCGGCAAGCGTCGGAACGGTCATCATGGCTGATGGGCCCGCCGGGTTCGACCTCCTCGTCGGCAATGTCAGCCCCTGCACCGCCGTACCGCTTGCAAACTGAGGTGCGGCTAACTGCACACAGCGTATGAATGAAGGAGGCCCACACAGTGTGACTGGCTTCTTACTCCAACTTTCTTAAACTGCCCGTCCCCCGAGGCTTCCTAGCTCATCACGTCACTTCTCGCAGCATGCCTCCCACTCTAGCCCCGCCAAAGAAGAGCTTGAAGAGGACGCCTGCTGTAACATCTGGACCATTGGTTTGCCCGGTGAAGCCCTACATATTGACGAGGATGGCCACAATGTGACATACATCATGGACTTCCTGACAGACGATTTTTAGTTTTGTTGAGGTTGGGAAACCACCAGGCAAGATCAGGTATTACAAGTTGGAGCTAAGCAGATGACGTTTAGGGTGGGAGCAGGAAAGATGAAGCGACGGGGGTCAACGTACATCAAGGGGAAGAGAATTCCAGAATTAGGGCCAGTAAGGAGAAAGAACGAAAAATGCTTTTGGACGGTCAATGGGAACGGATTAGCAGAACTAAGAGACCTAGAGGGGATATAAAAGAAGATAGTATGGAGGAAAGATAGGGCAGAACAAGACCATGTGTATTTTTGTACACAATGGTAAGAAAGTGAAATATTATATGGTTATCAAGAGTCAGCAAGGAAAGTGAACGAAGCGAGGATAAAACAGAGGTGCAAGGAGGATGTAGACAAAGAGTATGGATGGCAGAATTGAAAATAGAATGCAAAGGGGCAAGATGGTAAGAGGGAAGACAAATAGGGAGGGATGAACAGTAACTGAGGCGAGAGACGACAAGAGTAGAGATGAGGAGTTTGGCTGCATGAAGGCGGGTTAAGTAGGGACCAGCTTTGCATATGTTGTAAAGTTGGAATCGCGGAAGCGCTACAGGACCTAAAACGGTAAGCAATTGCGGGATGTGGTGAACAAGCAGGACAGCCGCAACCGTGGAATAAACTGGAGGGAGTTTGGAACTTGTAGTTCGGATGACACAGTGTTTTACCTATCTGTCGAGGGTACTCGGGAACTATAGTCATGATTGGGCTTGCATTGACTATTAGACGTGCGCAAACCGACGCGATCGGATACGGGATAATAACCATAGTTTAATGGATAAACAACCGGTACTGTTTCTTTTTTGTACTGACAGCATCCCGGATGGTTATATGGTACGTTAGGACGTTTTTTGCTGGCTCTTGCCGGAATCCATGCAATTACGCAAATGGAGACGGCACAGAGTTATCAGCCGTGAACGTAACCCTTCACCATGAGAAGGAAATGAGATGAGATTGAAGTACATGAAATCTCTTGGCTACCGCACTGAGGTAAGGGTGGTAACTTAACACAGTCCAACACAAGTGATAACATACCCATGGTAGATAATGGACAATTGATAACAGGCTGTTTGCATTTTTCAACTAGTGATAAACGGGTCAAGACAATACTGGTAATAGAAATACAGGGACCGAAGTGGAAAGGAAGTGAACTTCAAATTCTGTGTGAGAAGGATTTGGCACAGGGACTCATTTAATGGGGTAAGCCTTAATAGGATAGAAGAATGAAACCAGAAGAGAAATGGTGGATATTTACGTAATGGGTTTCTCCCCTTATTGTGTAGAGATACCTTTTTCAACAACTGTGAGACGGCTCCTTCCCTAATCAACCATCAATACGCAGCCCCAAGGACTTGATGACACGAGGCAGCCACTGTACAGGATACAGAACGGTGAGTGGAATTTACCAGTACCGTGGGCAACCAGTGAGCATGACGCAGAGAGCAGAGCACTACAGAGATCACAGTGAGTGGAAGTAAGTCACCAGTAGAGGAAGCCAGGAAGCTGGCAATTTAGAGAGTTAGGGTGCAGTAAAGGCACTCAGGATAGAACCTGGACACAAGAACCTGCACCGCCAGTGCTATGGGACTGTTTAAGATGCACAGATGTATCTCTACAGTATGATGATGTCATTAGACACTAAACCAAGACTCCTGCTACTTAGCAACAGTTGTCTGAGAGCTGAGCAGCGTGAATAGGTTACTGATATTCCTATTCTTTGTTTATTGCTTCCTTGTAGGAGGAGACCTTCTTCCGGGTATACTGACCAAAGGGTAATACAAACCCATGGACTAAGAATATAATTGCAACTCTGAGAAGGATATTGCAAAAGAACTTTTTTTTAGTTGAAACCGACAGGTTTTGTTTTTGTTTTTACTGAGATGTGATGCATGCTTTACTAACCTCTTATGCTAGCCCCTGAAGGATTTCCGAGTATTAAACACAAGACACTAAGATCGGAAAGAAATATGTCGGGCAAAATTTGTGGTTGTTGAGTGATATTGTGAAAGTGATTGAAGAACTTAGAGAGAATGGAATATGAGTTTGAGTGAGATGTGTATATTGAGGTATGGCCCAGTGTGAACATTAGCACAGCACAAGACACTTGAATGTACAAGTAACTGAGCTAACACACTTACTTGTTGAGGGGGTAAAGCTTATGTATATACCGCAGTGAATGTGTTTTTGATCTTCAATGTAGGAGACCTGGTAGACACAATATTACACCAAGTGGTGTTCTTAGCATTTGTATGTACTTGACAATAAAATATGTATATTTTTATATAAAGAAATTGGTTTCTCAGCAATGTTTTTTTCGATGCCATTAATAAATAGGGTACTGGAATAGAAATCTCCCAACCAAGGTAGCAATGACAACCACAAGCTTTGTGTTTCAAAGTATTAAGTGTTGATCCCTTTAGTTCAGAGGGTATGCTTGTGGGTTGTATATCCCTCTACCTCCCTTTGTTGTTGGAATAGGTAAAGTTGGAATCAACAAGACTTAGGAATGACAGAGATATGAGGGGCAAAAGAAAAGGTAGAATTAGAGCTTATGCCCAAGTTATGGGCAGAGGAGCTAAAAGAGAGAGAAGATAGGGGAAAAGAAATAGAGGGCGAGGGTAACGGCTGAGGGACAGAGGAAGATGATTTCCGTTTTTGAAACATTATGATAGAGAAAGTGATTAAACCAGTCACTGCAGTGTAATGGGACGTTTATAAGCACCCATCGATGGCTGGCATCCTAGTATGCTCGTCTAAGGTGGGGACTAGAAGGAGGGATCAGGTAGACCTGTTGGGCCATAGTTGTGGCCTCTGGCGTCAGCATTCTATGGTGCAAAGACTTGTTTGAAAAGATGGAGCTGTAGGGACTGTCGGAACCGGTGGTGGTTCTTTTCCAATCTGGGAATGCATTCCACACCCTTGGGTCCAGGTAGCAGATGCGTCTGCATTCTCAGTAAAAAATATTTGTTTGCTGGAGTGGTGCAAAGGCGTTTTGGCAGCTCTAAAGTTGTGCTAGATCTGACATGTATGACAGATGTGTAGAGGAGAGCAGAGCATGCAGTGCTTAATTTGTCAAAGAATAAGTGCCATGGCCCAAATATTTTCCAGTCCGCATTCGGGCAGGCAGCTCCCCGCTCCCTGTTGCCACCACTCACGGCTGCTCCTCACAGTGTCGGCATATTTGCGGTTAAATCTGAAACTCCCACCAGCTCATTGGGGGTGATGGGTGTACTACCCACGGCAGATGTGCAATTTACAGATTCCAAGCAGCATGACATAAAATAACATAAGAGAAATGTCCAGGAGCTCCTCTCAGCACATCATCGTTAACATGTTGCTCTGATGCTCTAGGTGGCATGTTTTGACCCTCTATCCACAGAGTTAAGAGCAATTATGCTTTCGTCCTAAGGTAACCTGTTGGAAAAAGGCTGGAAAATCATTACTGAATTGATGAACTTACCTGTCAAACACTGCAGCAAGTTATTTTGGTATAGGTTGTCACTCATGATAGGCACTCCTCTTCCTCCTCGGCAGTGGCCTTAAGCTTGTCCCTGGTCTTGCTCCTGTGTTGCTTCTGGTGTCTAGCATGTTATCAACCCTGACTGCTGTGGTAGTGCTGATTGTTGTTTTATTATCATAGCTGCAGAAATAGCATGCAGGCTGACCACAGCATTGTGTGGGAATGGCCAGCTCGAGCACCAAGTATTGTCACCTTCCAACTCCTTGTTATCCATGAAAATGTATAGCTAGCCCTACCCAGCCCACCTGTGTCATCAGGCTCACAAATAACCATGAGCCAGCCCAGGATGCAGAGACACTGGCCAGTGCAGACTAGTGTTGCTTGGTGTGTAACTACGACTGACTGACAGTAAAAATAATAAAGTTGCTAAAGAAAACCAAACCCAGATCATAATCAAACTGAGGCTGAGACAATAAGTGCCGGGGCTCCGAAATACGTGTCAGTGCTGAGACCTGACAAACACCCTGACAAATTAAGCCCATGGCACACAGAATTATTGTGAAGTCTATTTTTTGTCCAATGGGCCACCATGTCCATTGCAGTGTAGAAACTAACACGAATTGTGACATTACTTCTATCATAGAGCGCTGGATAGTCAGGTCTTTTGACCCTAACCGTGTATAAGTTTCCCAGGAAGCTACAGATAACTGTGTGTCATCACACAATCACCTCTGGAGGGGTTATTGCAGATAGCTTCCAAAACAGCCTTTTTCCCTCCCAGCTGTCACTGCCTAATGTTTTGAAGGGAGAATGAGTGTTGGGTAAGTTTATCTTAGCTCCTTCCCAGTCTCTTAATTTGCTTATGACGTCTCAGTTCAAATCAATGCATGCCGAATCTTAGGGCCCAAGAGCTGAACAGACCAATGCATCTTTTAGACAGAAACTAATTCTGGGTGTCTTTAATAGTTGATGTGTGGACCGGCCCTCTGAACCCTGCTGTCTATAATCTCTAAACTCAACTTGAAGCTCTCGATAAACGTCAACGGTCAGTGGGCCACACTAAGTGTGTTTGGTCTTCCAGTGGGCATAAATGATATTTGCGCCTCCGGGTGGTCTCTGGCCATCGAACTCATGGTAGAGTAGCAGGGTTGAAGTTTCAGTCTCACAATGATGGCTCTAGAGAGTTTTCATTGATGAAATTGCCAATTTGGTTGCTTATGGTAGACTTATTTATATATTTATATTGCTGTTGTGTGGCATGCAACATGTCACGTTGTATCCTTTTCACCGCATTTGTCCGCTGGTTGACAGGTGAAAGTGGAGGTGTGTGCCTCATGCTGATTTGCTTCCTTCAATGGCTGATGGTTATTTGATTTTGCGGCAAGTGATCAGCTGAGTGTGGTCACATTGCTGGGGACTGATTCCACAGCAGAGTGGTGGGAAGTCCTGTCCCTTTCTGCCATGTCATGAAAGCTATGCTTTGATTGTCATGTGCAAAAACTATGAAAAATGACCAGCACTTAGATGTAGGGCGTTTTCAGTCCAAGCAAATAGAGGCAATGTGGGACCTCTCCAAACCTCACCCGCCGTTGATGGTCTGGAGATTTTTCTACAGCTCTATAAATGATCTTTGCATCCCTGGGGGGCTCTATGTACATCAGACTCATGGTAGAGTAGCAGGGTTGAACTTTCAGTCTCACAATGATGCCTTTAAAGTGGTTTCTGGAGATTTGTCCACAGCTCTCTGTTGATTGATGCAAGGCCATCTAACTTAAAAGGCAAGACAGGGGTTCCAACCAAAAGTAATACAAAACTCTCTATAGTGGTAGCGCTGACAGGGCAGTCCAGCTTAACTCACGGGAGGAGGTAGCTGGTAGTGAAGTACAGTTATTCCCCATAGTTACCCCCAAGGAAATAAACCACACTGGTACTCTACAAAATATACACTGTAATGTAGACACAGTATATTTCAGTTGAAATATGCACTATAACACTGTCACAGATGTTCTTAAGAACACGCCACTCTCAGAGACGGTCTGATTATGATTGGTTATTTATAATGTGCTTAATACCTGGAGGTTTCTAAGCGTGACCCGGGGAATCGAAGCTGTGTTGCTCCGTGTCGTCTTGCTTCCAAGGCGAGCGCGTTGCCCCTGAGCTATCCTCCCAACGTTCAGTTAAAGGGATTTTATTCTAGTTTTCATGGGGATCCAAGTAGGGGTCGTCCCTCTCTCTCTCGTCTTCCCATGGGCTTTGTCCACACTAGTCCAGACATCCCTAATCATCAAAATGGTCATTTGAGATTGGTAATTCATACCATCTAAAATCCTGCTGGCTAGAGGCGAGATCCTAAAGTCAACAGCTATATCTATCTCACTCCCTCTGGATTCTTCTGGTGGTTCCTAGCCTGATGTCCCCCAATTATGTCCCTCAATAATTTTGATGGTCTTCAGAACAGGAAATGGTGCCTTCCAGCCCAAGGTCTCACTCACTCTTGCCCATTCATGATTTGCGCTCCTGTCCTTGATATTCCTTTCTACCTTTCCCTTCCTTCTACTCACCCCTTCTCCTCTCTCCCTCTCCTGTCTGTCCCAAATATGTCTTTGCTACTCATGTATATGCCTTCCACTCTCCACTCTACTCTCCAGTACTTTCCTCCCATCTCTACTATTCACATTTTCTCCTTTCTGCTACTTCTATTCACTCCTCTCAACCCTATAGTACTCTTCACTGCCCACTATTGTACACCACTCTCCACTCCTCT
The DNA here is from genome assembly GCF_040938575.1 of Ambystoma mexicanum. NCBI lineage: Eukaryota > Metazoa > Chordata > Amphibia > Caudata > Ambystomatidae > Ambystoma > Ambystoma mexicanum. The sequence goes on along the minus strand of NC_090922.1, from coordinate 582,200,640 downwards.
CTACCCCTCACCACTCTACACTCCCCTCTATGCGTTCATCTACACTACACTACACCCCTACTTCTCCCACACTCAGCATCCTTTCATTCTCACAGTCACCTATCTCACTCACTCTCACCTGCTCCCCTACTCTCCCACGTAGCCTCACTCACTCACCTTACTCATCATACATGCACTCCCACATAAGTACCACTAGCTCTCACAAACCAATACCGTCACCTTCAACACTCTGCTAGTCTCCGCCAAACTCTGCTCCGCTGTTCTTCGATTGTCTGGCCTCTTGGTCTGCTTGAGCATCCACTGACCTCACCCGAACAACCCACACTCAGCCCTTTCATCTTCCCCCTTTTGTACTGGTCCTCACCTGTCCCCATGTGCCAATATCTATCCACCTTTTCCACAGGGGCCTGGTTATATAGGTGGCACAGCATAAATAGCTGTTTAAGCCCCGTTCCCTTTTCCAGCACTGCTGCGATGTTCTTTGTGTTCCTGGTAGGCCGCTGTGAAGCGCCGGTGATGCAGGTGAGTGTGTAAGCTCTTTGTTTCCTTGTTCTTGTCTACCAGAGGCTTTTCTCATTCGCCACTTGAAATTCCGGTAGTTGTAGTTTCTGTGGTTTCTCATGAGTTGGATTGTTGCTTGTGCTTTGTAGGAGTTTATACAAGGTAAAAGAGAGAACACTGGCCAGCACTTTGATTGTAGGTATGAGGTGATCAAGAGTTGTACTCTGCATTTTCAACCAGGCACATGTGGGGGGAACAGAGACTGGGGGCCCACTTCATTCCCTCACTCCTCCTCTAGTGCAGAATGGGCTCTGGCTAACACCTTGGTAGGCCTCCTGCCCCAGGTTGGGAGGGGATCCCATCCCCCTTGACAGGGCGTAGCCCTGTCACTAACACATAGTCAAAGTGCAGATATCAAAACAGTAAAGGCCATACAGAACCTACCCACCCTTAACTGTGTGCCAACACTAAATGCATGCCCACTGCCCAGAGGGAGGCACAGTACACATAGGGCTTGGGGATGGAAAGAAAAGTTGAACCATAAGCAACAGTTAAAATGCAGTCGCAGAGTCCAAGGAAAAGAAATGTCACACATCAACAGTCACAATAATCCTTTCACCCTAGCACATAGCAAAATTAATGTTACAAATGTACACTAAACATTAAACATAGTGCCCAGAAGGAGGAAAAGGAGTTAACACTTTAACAACTAAACCCAGAGGGCCATCAACATTTAAAACTCAATAGACTTACAATAACAGACACCGAAGGTCTCTTTATACTCATAGAGATTCAGTGATGCAAAAATAGCTAATAGTTCCCCATAGTCAATAATGCAACAAACTCTTTAGGCACGCCGCATTTATGGGAAAAAGTAGGGTACATCTGAGTTCCTACCCTACAGGTGCACAGAAGGCAGCAATCAACCCCAGAGGATGCCAGATGAGACCCTCGTGAAGAGTTCCAGATCCAGGTTCAAGACTCAGAAATCTGAGAAGAAACAAAGGAACGCAGGATTCAGGCCTATGTTAACCAATGGCAAATTGCAGTAGCGGGGAACCTACCCAAACCCACAATAACATACCAAGAGGAACTCTGAACAAAAATTTGTAGAACAAACCCACCATCGCAGGACCCAAAGGGAAGGACTGACTGTTAAGGTTTCACAGAATATGGCTCGGGAACGCTGAAACAGCCCAGTGATGTAAGTTGATTTACAGGGTGCAGTCACGTAGGGACGTGAACCCAACCAATGATGGCACAGATGACCCAAAAGAAACATAATCAGCCTTCCAAGTTGGGTCAGCCCCCAGGAAAGCAATGGTAGAGAAGGCACCAGGAAGAGAGAGGATCCCGACCAAGCAGATTGGCAAAAGAGAGCAGCCAGCCAGCAGAAAATTGAATGGTTGAAAAACAAGAACAATGGTAGAGGTGACCCAAGATGGCTCAATTGTAGAATGGAGCAGTCACCCACCCTTCTGGACCACAAAGCTTCCTGGCTCAAGGTGCTACGAACAGGAGGATAATTCGGGATGGCAGCTTAAAACGGGCCAGAAACAATCCCAGCATAGGACATCCAGCCCATCCAGTGTTGAAAAGAATAGGCGGGGGTTGGGGGGGAGGGAGCCCAGAAAGGGTCTCCAGCAGTCAAAAATGAAAACCGAAGCTAATGGCAAGGACCCATGGTGCAGCCGGAGTTGGAAAAGGGTCAGTCTTTCCTAGATATACCCATTCACTTACAGGATGGCCTAAACCATCCATCCAATCCCACAAAATGCAGACACACAAAGATTTCTGGTGGCCAGCTAATTAGGCTGGCTCTCAAAATCACCAAACACTCATGCCCACTCACAAAGTTTGTCTATTGGGCTGTCTGGGGCCAGGGATCAGTCTAAACCTGCCCAAATCGTCGCAGAGGGCGCAGAGCTGGGCTCAGAATAAGCCCACATTTTCACAAAGTCCATTTTAGACATGTCTCGTGGTTTCCCCAAACACAGGAAAGGTCCAAAACGAAAACGGGAGAGATTAGGACTTAAAATACATTAGTCCCCAAAGAATATCATTATTGGGCTACAAATCTAGTAAAGCCATCTGCACCATGGGTGAAGCCAAAACTAAATAATAGCTGCCACCAGTCTGCTTCACAAAACCAACGAAAGGTGCTGTAATCACCTGAGGGCAAAAAAGGGGTGCTTATAAATTCCCCCTGTACTACAAGCCATATAGGATACCATAGGAAAAGGAATATAGTAAAAAAAATAAAAAAAAACGAATTGGTCACCATGGCTACAAAAATAGGACAGACAGCCCAAGAAATCAAAGGGGGAAAACAAAAGGTGTAGGGCGAGCAGAACTCTCAAAAAGGGAATTCTATCCTAACCGTTTCCATGGGTTTCATCTCATTTCAGTCTGGGAAAAGGGTGCTCTGCTCCACTCCAGCAATGCCAATGGCCAGGAGAGATTCCATTAACCACTGCCACCACTACACTGTCCCCTGCCAGGTTCTACATGGAGACAAGCTGGATGGATGCACCGGCACACAGAAATAATGATGGCCTTTGATCTGTAATGCCCTGGACTTGACTGTCTGTAAACCCCAGAGGGCTCTTAGGGTCCCAATGGTGAAGGCTATCGCAATGCTGGAGGCTGGATCCCTGCTGTGCGGAATCTGGGAGCTACCAGCTTCACTCCGCCTTTTCCGCCTTCCTATACAGCAGTGCCCGAGGCCAGCAGAATGACCTTGCATCCTGCACGTGTGTTAAGTGAGCTTGCCAAATACTTACCTTCTGGGGGTAGGTAGGAGTCGGCGTGGCTCTTCAGTTAGATGGTATATGAGGTTGCTGCCACTTGGTAGCAATGCAATCAGTGATCACATTTGTATGATGTGATCTGCAAATGTATGCCTGTGTCACTCTTAAATGTTCAAGTTTCTCAACTTGTCATCGCCATTTCATCTAATCAACAACACAAAGCAGCAATGGGGAACTCTGGCAGAAAAGGAAAAGGGAAACCATGTACCAATACTTAGCCTTTGACTAATTGCTAGAACCATAGTTTCCTGAAACTGCCCCACTGTATTTCATAGCTTTAGAGTACACCAGCTATGTCTGTGCTTCTGACTTTTCAAATAACCACTGCAGCTTTTGTAAAACTGGCGTCACCCGTATTTGAAAACTCCTTTTCCGAATGATTACCTGTGCTACAGAAACAACACCGAGGCAGAGATATATCTGTGCATTGGTGCTTTCACATAGTTGTACTGTTCTATGAGTCACGCTCACGTTGATGTGTGCTCGGCTGAGTTGCTAGTTCAAATAATCATTAAAAGGTTCTGCAGAGTGTACACCTGCATCAGCCAATCCCTTAGCTCAAGCTCTGGTTTCATCTATTTCCAATGTGTACTAAGTAGTCTGCCCGCTGGCAGTTGCGTACAAAAACATAGAAGATATAAATAAACACAATCAGATAGAAGATGGAGGGTTAGTGTTGACTCTCCTGGTGCTTGCAGCGAAGGATCCGCACATCATGGCGCTTCGTCCAGACTGTTAGTGTACGCAAGGATGTGAGGGGGGTGCAAGGTAGGAAGAGGGCTATTTTTAAGGGTAATGTGTTCTTGCTAGGGGAGCGAAGGATGACAATATACTAGAACAAGGTGCGGCCCAACGTTATATATCAATTTGTATTTGGTTGCTCTTCCCATTCCTCCTGTGCCATTTCAGATTTCTCCCTCAGTGAACAGTTGGGTCCAAGACATTCCTCCATAGAATCTTCTTATCCTATACCTCAGATCCTCTTTACTCCCAGTAAACCTGGAGGGCACCCTTGTATTCATATGTTAATGGATTTTAATGTTAGAATGCTCACACAATTGTGGCTAAAACCGCTTTGCTTGTTGGTTTGCAATTTGATAAGTTGTCCCACTATTCGCTTTGCCTGGTCCAGTCTTTTTAGCTTTCTACTTTACCTTTGATGTTTGACTGAGAATTCCTGAGTCTACCCTGGTATGACTCTGACCTAGCTACACTTAAATTAAGTGTAGGGCAGCTGAGAGGAAATGGAGGACTTCCTGTTCATCCTCTGACAAACTGGCCTGTCGCCTGCTACAAAGGCAATACCGACTCTCTGCCCTCAACAAGAAGAGAGTCCACATTCAAGCTTGTGTCTCTGCGGCATCTAACAACTCGGCCGAAATCTTTAAAATCTGCAAGGAGCTGGCCAACCCTGCTGCAGTCTCTACCCCTCCTGTTGCCTCCCAGGCTCTTTGCAATGCCCTTGCCTCTCACTTCATTTAAAAAACCCAGGACAGCCTGTCCACCCTCTCCACCCACACTCCTCCTCTTCCCTCTCCATCTATGCTTGCTGACCCTCCTTTAGCCACCCTCCCACCAACCTTCTTGTCCTTTCCTCTTTTCACCCCTGACGAGGTTGCTAGACAAGTCCGATCTATGAAAGCCTCTTCAAAACAGGTTCATCCCTGTTCCTCTAAAACCATCAAGGACCACATTGACACCCTTGCTCCGGCCCTGGCAGATTTTTGCAACCACTCCTTTGCCTCTGGATCCTTCCCCTCCCCTCTGAAGCACTCCTTTGTGCATCCTCTTCTCAAGAAACCCACAGCTGATCCTTCTTGTCTAGCTAACTATCCCCCAATTTCCATTACTCCCTTTCTTGGCAAACTCCTGGAAAATGTGGCCATCTCTTAGCCTAACCTTCATTCCAATTCTGTTGGCTGTCTCCATGGCCACCAGTCTGGCTTCAGAGCTGCCAGAAGCACGGAAACTGCTCTCCTAAACATCCATGAAGATCTGCTCACCAACCTTGACTCCAAAATTCCATCTGTCCTCATCCTCCTCAATCTCTCTGCTGCCTTCGACACGGTCAACCATACCATCCTGCTCAACCGTCTCTGTGAAAACCTGGGTATCACTGATCAGGCTCTGGCCTGGCTGACCTCTTTCCTCTCAGATCGACCCTCCCAGATCCAACTTGGGTCCTTCCTTTCATCTATCTTCCTCTCTACCTGTGGTGTTCCCCAGGGGTCTAAACTCTAGCCCTGGCTTTTCAACCAATACCTGGGAACTCTCGCCCACTGCATTGCCATTTTCTGCTCAAATTTCCAGTGCTACGCTGACGACACTCAACTCATTTTCAAGCTTCCCTCTGCCACCTCCTCTCCCTCTCTCATCTCTGATTGCCTAACTGCCATTCAAGATTGGTGTGCTGTCAATGATCTTTGTCTGAATGCCAGCAAGACGGAGATCCTCCTCATCGGCACACCTTCACCATCCTTTCCCCTCACTCTCTGGCCGGCCTCCCTTGACCCTCCACCTACCCCGACCTACGAGGCTAAGAACCTCGGGGTCATCTTTGACTCCACCCTTTCCTTCTCCGCCCACATCTCTGAGGTCTCTAAAAAGTCACATTTCCGACTGCACCTCCTCAGAGGTACTCTGCCTTTCCTCTCCTTCCCCCAGAAGCTCATGGTATCTCAACCTCTGGTTCTCTCTAGCTTGGACTATTGTAACAGCCTCTTTCTAAATCTACCTGCCTCTACTCTCCGCCCTCTGCAACTAATCCAGAACAGGACTGTGAGACTTGTCCTTGGCCTCAAGCCCTGGGATCGTATCTCTCCAGCTCTGAAATCTCTCCACTGGCTCCCAGTAGATGCGAGGATTAAATTCAAAACCCTCTGCATTGTTCCTAAGGCTTTCTGGGGCCTGGGTTCAAAATACCTTCAGCTATCCCTCCGCAAATACCTCCCATCTCGAGCACTTCGCTCCTCTACCTCCAACTCACTCAGGGTCAGTCGTTTTTCTAAGAAACAAGCTGGGGGTAGATCTCTGTCTTTGGCTGGGGCCTCCCTCTGGAACAGCCTCCTTGCCACTCTAAAACTTGAGGAGAACCATCTCCGGTTCCGGAAGCACCTCAAGACCATCCTCTTTTCTTCTGCCTTCCCTCCCTCTCTCCCCTGTTGATCTGTTCTCTCTTGGCACCGTGCACCTGGCCATCCTCTGTCTTTTGGGCCCAGGAACCTGCTCATCCTGCCACCCTCCCGCACTGCCTCCGGGCCCCCCTTGCACTGGGGTCTGTATCTGTACACATACAGTCCCCCCTTTTTCTTCCTGCACTTATCAGACCTACCCTGTCTGCTGCCTTAAACCTAGCACTTACAAATTGCTGGCTGCATTACCACTGTTATATTGCCTTTATTATTTATTTATTGTTATTTATCACTTTCCACCTCTCCCACCCTCCATGCACTTTTCCCCTCCCCCCTCTCCCATGCACTTGCGCGTTCTCAATGTCACTGGGCCTAGTAAGATCGCTGTTTTGTTCTCCCCTGTTCCCCTCCATTGCCTTGTCGCGCTCTGAAACACTTGTGTACGAGCGCGATAGAAATAAAATATCAATCAATCATTCAACTTCAGTGTATTGGTCCAACAGAAGATGTACAGTTGTTTTCCTAAAGTCATGTGTCAACGAATAGTTTACCGCTTCTACAGATTACTATAAGGCTTCAATAATGGCTGGCTCTATTTTGACAGCTAAAGACCTCTTTGCTTGGATCATAGGAATTTCCTAGTGTAACATAAAACACATGAAGACATCCTATCAAATGGGGAGAAGAGTTGAGTTATCTGATTGGTCAAATGAAGCCTCAGGATAATGGTGTCACTTCCACATAAGAATTGATTCTGACATTTGTCGTCGTTGAGAAGGGAGCCTTAGCAGCTTGGTCACTTGGCCTGAAATTTAAATGAGAAGATTGGTAGTCATGCACAGAATTCTACAATAATGCAATGGCTTTATATTGGATTCCCGACTCAATAGGCGCTCAGCCTTTCATTCACAGCACACAGTGTGTTGCTCTTTCTAACTCAAACATTTCTAGGATTACAAAGAAATCTCACAATTGAAGTGTTTAATCATCACAGACACTAATGGAAAAAATAGTCATATCAATGTATTTCTGATGCTGGGAATCACTGGCTAACTCTCTGTGAATTGCCCATCTGCGCAGCTTCTTGCAGATGTTCGGTAGAGCCCTATTGGTAGATAGCATCGGCCATTTCTTTGAAGCCTGGATTGGATAGGTTTGCAGAGGCCTTCAATTGGTGAGTAGAGGATCTTCTGCCTTCCCTCCCCCTCTCCCCTGCTGATCTGTTCTCTCTTGGCACCGTGCACCTGGCCATCCTCTGTCTTTTGGGCTCAGGTACCTGCTCATCCTGCCACCCTCCCGCACTGCCTCCGGGCCCCCCTTGCACTGGGGTCTGTATCTGTACACATACAGTCCCCCCTTTTTCTTCGTGCACTTATCAGACCTACCCTGTCTGCTGCCTTAAACCTAGCACTTGCAAATTGCTGGCTGCATTACCACTGTTATGTTGCCTTTATTATTTATTTATTGTTATTTATCACTTTCCACCTCTCCCACCCTCCATGCACTTTTCCCCTCCCCCTGCTCCCATGCACTTGCGCGTTCTCAATGTCACTGGGCCTAGTAAGATCGCTGTTTTGTTCTCCCCTGTTCCCCTCCCTTGCCTTGTCGCGCTCTGAAACACTTGTGTACGAGCGCGATAGAAATAAAATATCAATCAATCAATCAACTTCAGTGTATTGGTCCAACAGAAGATGTACAGTTGTTTTCCTAAAGTCATGTGTCAACGAATAGTTTACCGCTTCTACAGATTACTATAAGGCTTCCATAATGGCTGGCTCTATTTTGGCAGCTAAAGACCTCTTTGCTTGGATCATAGGAATTTCCTAGTGTAACATAAAACACATGAAGACATCCTATCAAATGGGGAGAAGAGTTGAGTTATCTGATTGGTCAAATGAAGCCTCAGGATAATAATAATAATACTTTAATGTGATATAGATTGAAAAATTCAAACTTTACACATATTACTTTTACATAATCAAAATCAAAATACAAAATACATAATAAAACATTTTTAGATCATTTCAATCATTTAAATCCGGATGCCCATCACTTTTTCAATCTGGAGCCATACATTATATAATGCAATAAAGAGATGCATATTTGCTGTCTTAGTACAGTATAGCCAGAATTGATTTTCCGGTATGGATTCCAGATTATGGGCAAATTCTCCTAAGTATTTAACAATTGTGGGTCTCATTATGGTGCATTCAGTTAGTAAATGCTTGGCTGTCTCCAGTCTTTCAGGTAGATTACATATACGACATATACATATACGACATATTCGTTCAACAATTGAGATCTTTTCCCTAGGTCCCACATTACACAAGGTCGGAAGTTGCTCCAGACGGAAGAGAATAATAAACCGTCTTAGCCTTTTGGATGGGCATAGGTACAGATATGCCTGAGGTTTCATAAAGTTGTAGAGTCGATACTTTACAAAGACACATGACTTTAGACACCCTAGATGAGAAAAGTTCTCCAACCAATCCCAGAGATCTATCTTTTTCCCCAGTGCTGTCATGACCTCCTGGGAAATAGATGTCCCTCTGTCAGTCCAGCCAATATCTCTCAGAAATTGGGTCATACTTTTCTGAAGAGGAGAGGTAGTATCTTTTTTGCTTAATTCTATCTGCATGGTAACCAACAAAGGGTTAGAAGAACTATTCTTCATCTTGAGATAATAGCCCGCCCTCTTTTTCAGTACCATTGCTTTAAGTGAGGGTAAGCCCAACTCCAGCCTTATGAGGGCCATAGGAACACTGGGGGGTAACCCCAATATGCGTCGCCAAAATTTTCCCTCCACCACTTGCAGCCAGGCTAAATCAGAAGAGGTTAGTGCTTCCAGGCCATACGTAATCATAGGCGCAAACACCTGTATATACAGGTGTCTCGTCCCCCATAGTGTAAAACCAGCCTGCCTCCTGGTAAATGACGCAATTAGAGCTGTAACTTGCTGCGCCCTAGTTCTCCTGTTTTGTCTACACAGTGAGTAATCACCCCATGGTTCAATTTCAACTCCTAAATATCGATAGGAAGGGGAATACAGTATACTATTATTCTGCACCCATAGCTCAACACGAGAGACTTTTTTCTTCGTGAATCTAATCACTTTGGTCTTTTCAAGGTTAACAGCTAACCCATTGATCTTTGCGTACTCCCATAATGCTACTGCTGAGCGCCTAATACCAGCAATAGTGTTGTCGAAAATGACCAAATCATCTGCATATGCCAGTACTGCACATGTTATATCCCCTACTTTAGATGGGCAGTTATTCACTTCTGCCAACACTATTGGGATGTCATATACGTACAGATTGTACACCAGTGGAGCAGTTACACATCCCTGTTTTACCCCCCTATCTTGTCTCACTTGTCTAGTCAAGGATCCCTCTTGATTTAGTCTGAGGCACACCATGGTGTTATAGTGCAGCTGTCTTAAATAGTGCAACAGACTAGGCGGGCAACCCATAACTTCCAGCTTTTTCCACAACCTGGCTCTAGGTATAGAATCGAATGCGGCCTTAAAGTCAATATAAAGGGCGTATAGCGGGGGCTGTCCTTTGGTAAGTGCCCTAGTTCGTAGTGTGTCCATCACCCACAAATTATGTGTGGTAGAGAAACCACGCCGGAATCCACATTATAACCTACTAAGAATATTAGTCTGTTCAGCCCAATTCTGTAGTTCCGTAAGCAATAAAGCCGCAAAAAGTTTTCCCGTGGTATCCAACATGGAAAGAAGCCTGTAATTATTTGGATCCTTACGGCATCCCTTCTTAAACACCGGCACCAATATCGCCGTTTGCCAAGAGCGGGGGGTCATCCCCTGCGCTAATACCTTTTTAAAAAGTATTGACAGAAGAGAAGCCCAAAACGCTGGGTGGTTCTTAATAACTATATTGGCTAGCCCATTCGGGCCAGGAGCTCTAGAAGCTTTCAAGGTTGCTATTTTATTCAGTATGGCCTCTTCCGAGGCCTCAAAGGGCGGAGGGAAGGGATTCTGCACTCTAGATATTATGGGTACATCTACCTCTCCAGAGTTGCGGTCCAGCAGAAATCTTACCCAGGTTTTCTCTCCTATAGGATTATCCAGCTAACCCTTGGCCTTCTCTCTGTTCTCTTTCAGGAGCTGCCATATATTACGCGAATTTCCAGCGCAGATGGTGTTAACCAACCTCTGATTTCTAATATTCCTCTCTGTATCTCTGATGGTTCTGATACTGGCTCTATATTTGTTTTTAGCTTTTCTGACTTTATCGTAGTAAAAGGAACCCGCTATATTCAGTCGCCTAAACCCCCGCAATTCTGCTCTTAGCCTTCTCTTAGCATCACGAATATCTTTATTATAAGGCTGAGTGGTACCTCCGGGATGTGTCATAACGTTTTTCCTTGAGGTCGCATGGAGTCCTGAAAATTCCAGGATCCATTCTTCTATTTCATTTACGGTCAGCTGTTCAAAATGGGGTAGGGGGACCTGGGCCTGAGATGAGAGTGCTTCCGTAGCCTTTTTAATGTTTCTCTCCGACCAGATAATTCTAGTGCCTGTGCAATTGGTTTGTATATTGCCTATATTACACTTAGTGGCGGGAGAGAAAGAAAGTTGAAGGGAGCACTCAAGAGCAGCATGGTCACTCCATTCATTGGGTATGATTCTCATATCATTTACTATAAGCAGCATTTCAGGACACATAAATATGTAGTCTAGGGTGCTGTATGAAATGCCATTAGACCATGTCTGTTTCCCCGGCCTATCACCCATTGTTCTTCCGTTAATCATGGATAAATCCCATGTCTCAAAGAATTGCAGCCATCCCAACCCTTCACTCTCTCTTTTGTCATGGATCATAAGACATTTTTCATTCAGGGCTGGGTATTTGGCGACCAATTGATCATCCTTCATATGACAATTAAAATCACCCATCACCACTACCGCTAAATTGCCGGTTCTTTGAGTCCAAAAAGTCAATAACTCATGAATGGCTTCTTGTAGGGATTCCCTTATCAATGCTCCCGGGGGATTATAGGGGTTGATCAGTAAGAATCTACTGTGCCCATTATCCGTGGGATAGTCAACCTCAACCGCCAGATGGTAATCAGTGGCGTTGACCAGGATCTTCCGCGAGTTGACCGTATTTACCACCCCTATAATAAGTCCCCCGTAAGGGCGACCCTTATCCCCTCTTTTGGCAAATGTCTGATGTATTACAAAACCGTCCAATAATAGGGAATTCAATGCCCATGTTTCCTGGAGACATATACAACTATGCTTCAGCAATAAATCCATAGACCCTTCTGATCTCAAGAGATGGGCAAAACCCCGACAGTTCCAAGAAACGAAGGAAAAGCTTCAGCGGTTCTGTATCATTCGCGGTAGAGCTTCAAACAATGTTTTGAGGACTTGTTGTATTTCAGCCATCGCCGTATTTTCTGATGCCTCTTGATTGACCACATTATCTGGCACCACTAGCTTGTCCAATGGAGTTTGTAGCTCCTTGGTCATATAGTCCTTAGTTTCTTCAGTAAGATCTCTCTCCTGTGGATCTACATCAATAGCAATATCTACGGTTAATAGTTCTTTTTTAAATTTTCTGATCAGCTGAGCTGAGGCTAGGAAAGTACAATGGATGGCGGAAACATGTGGATTAGGGACCTGCAAGGGTTCGATGAAAAAGAAGTTGTCAGATTTCATGACTCTCAACTGCGGAATATAATGTAGTCGGGTTAGGAATTCTGATCTTGCCAGCCAGGGATTTTTACCACTAGGGTAGAGGTTCTTAATGTAGCAGATACGATTCACATTGCATTCCTCATCCGTACTAATTTGCTCGGGCCGTACCGGCTCTGGTGTTTCTTCTGTACCAGCTGAGCCGATTTGATCCTCCAGTTCGGCTGTGACAGTCTCATCTTGGACATTGTCTTCATCAGAGATGCCATCTAGATCTGCCTCCTTAAATTTTTCTCCTGGTACTAACCAGTCGGCCAATGACCCCTTAGCTTCTACGGCTCGAGCTACTGCTCTCGCCTTTCTTTTTCTATCTTTTTTGGAACGTGTTTCCACGACTGCTTTAGGTTTTACACTGGGGGATATAGGATTCGTTGCTACTTTCTTGCTTTTCAAAGCCCTTTTGGCCAATTTTCGTTGTTTCCTCGTAAGAAAAATCCCGGGCCTGTGCATGATTTCTAGATCCTCTACAGTTATTACTGAAAGGTCTTCTACAGGGGGATTGACCTCCAAGTTCTTGTCCAGGATCATCTCTTCCGCCCCTTCTTCCATTCTCTCCTCTGCTACTTTCATCTCCTCCATGGTATGAATAGCATCCGTGAGGTTCGCTTCTATCTCATCCTGCGGGTAATCCTTCTGCTCTAGTGCCCTCGTAATATTATTCGTATTTGTCAGTATACTCCCCGTCATTTGCAACAGTATTTTGAGTGCAAATTGAAAAGACGCTACAGATGATTGGAGCTCCATAATGGCCGTGTTGTTAATATGCGGATTTGAATCTTCGTTATCCTCCTTCTCCGGATCATCTTCTATGGAAGCCATCGCTAGATTAGGAGATGCCGAGAGACGTCCACAGCTAGACACAGGATTGGCTTCCTCTAGTGTTATATTATTACTTTCTTTATGGTAAATAGAATTATTAGATGCCTTTGCTAAATTCTGCGTTACCATCCCTCTCTGAATACTCAAGCAGAGATCAAGTAGTGAGTTATTATCAAAATACTCATAATTTGAGGAATTACTCTCCTTGTTCCCTGGCTCAGCCGTTGCCTCATTTATTGTTGAGTTAATCTCTGGATGTGGATTTACTCCAAAAAAGTCTGTGATGGCTCCTTGTGCCACAGGCGTTGTGTTAGGATTCTTTTTACTTTTATTGCCTTTCTTTCTATTTTCCTTGCCATCATTCAATGGCATAGTCTTGCCTTTCCGCAGATTGTAATTTGACTGTGGTGCTTTTTTCCCTCGCTGCATTTCCTCAGCGTGACAATTCAATCCGTGGGAAAATACTGATTTGGAATCCTGCTATTTATGTTACCCTGTAATGGTCAGCACGATTCTGATCCTGAGAAGACCAGCCACCTCTATAAGTCACGTGCCCCAGGCAAACTAGTGAATAGTGGGTAGTTCACGGGGGAATATAAATGATGTGGGCAGGGGGAAAGGGCAGGGGGGGGGAGAGAAACCGGGTGTGTGTGTGTGTACTGAAGGGAACCACAAAGTACCCCAGTGGGCCCGTTAATCAGGGGCCTGCACACGACACACCACACCTTATCAGTTGTCCAGGTCTAACTGTAATCCCCTACTCCAGCCCCAGTCTCCCCAGCCAAACCACAGCCCACAACACTACCACTCCCGTGGGGGACAGTCACGTATGCCAGCACACTGGGGCACTCGGGTCAGAGAACCGGATATACCAGCAAAAACCATCCCTGTCGCCCGTAGCCTCTACCACCTACTTGTGATACTCCGAGGTGTCGCCACGTCTCGGTGCACAGTAGGCTCTTGTGTAGGCTGCCTCCGTCCTGTTCTCCGTACTTGGAGCTCGGTCCTCGTTGCCTCAGCCTTGGCGTAATAGAGCTTCTGATTTTCAGAGCTCGGGCTCCACCGAGTACCCCGTGCCTCCTGTGCTTCCCGCACTGCCAGCGCCGTCAACAATCCGCCGCACACAGCAGCTCGTAGCCGCCCGCCGCCGCAGCCGCAGCCGCAGCCGTGATGGCCGTGATGGCCGGTTAGAGTAAAGGACCTTCCGTCCACAGAGTCCACAGAGTCAAGCCGCACTGTCGTCCAGCCACAAACCGCCACACAGCCGCTTCCGACTCCCAGGATAATGTTGTCACTTCCAGATAAGAATTGCTTCTGACACTGGTCGTCGTTGAGAAGGGAGCCTTAGCAGCTTGGTCACTTGGCCTGAAATTTAAATGAGAAGATTGGTAGTCATGCACAGAATTCTACAATAATGCAATGGCTTTATATTGGATTCCCGACTCAATAGGCGCTCAGCCTTTCATTCGCAGCACACAGTGTGTTGCTCTTTCTAACTCAAACATTTCTAGGCTTACAAAGAAATCTCACAATTGAAGTGTTTAATCATCACAGACACTAATGGAAAAAACAGTCATATCAATGTATTTCTGATGCTGGGAATCACTGGCTAACTCTCTGTGAATTGCCCATCTGCGCAGCTTCTTGCAGATGTTCGGTAGAGCCCTATTGGTAGATAGCATCGGCCATTTCTTTGAAGCCTGGATTGGATAGGTTTGCAGAGGTCTTCAATTGGTGAGTAGAGGATCTTTGCTACAAAAATAGAAGTCGCTGATATTAGATTGTTCTGATCATCATTGTCAGAGACTAGAAGACATTTTATTCCTCGACATTTGGAACAATATTGGCAAAGTCGGAATTCTGATGTTATATTATATCGTCTAATGCATCATCCGCTAGACATCAGTACTGATTCGGACAATTTCAAGATACTCATGGATTGCATGTCTTTTTTTTCAACTGTTCTAACTATAAAACTAGTCAACAATAATAAAGGCCTTTCAAAAGAATTAAAGATTTCAATAAACCACAATATTTGCGGGGTTAGGTTAGAGCTCCAGAACATGTCGTTCAATAGTTTGGGAATTGATTATCTTTCAAGAAACGCACCCAGGTTCTGCGATGCGATCTAGTGCTACATACTCTCTTTGGTGGTAATAGTTACGCAATGCATCTCAGATCAGTCACAAGATTATTGCAGGTAAATTCAGATAAATTCGGTCTATGTGACGAATGGTGGGTGTGGCACTGTGGTCCCACCTGCTTTAAGGAGAGTCGAGGGCGTACGCCGTGACATTGGCCGTTCGATTGAAGGGTTGTTGTTGTTGTATTTGGTTTGAAACTATTGAAAGCTTTGTTCTTTTTTGTAAGGTATTGGTTGCTTTCTACTAGATAACAACAATGTTTGTGTGACAGCTCTGCTGATTGACTGACCTGTCAAAGTTGACTAAAAGAAGAAGAAAACAGTTAATTATAAAAATGTTCACCTTTTCAACTAAACCTGGGGTGAATTTTGAAGTGTGCCGCCTACACTTCCACTACGCGGAGTAAACACACTCTACCAGGTCGACTGACCTTCTGGGCTGTTCCACAGGTTTTATCTTCAGAACGCACTACATATGTACAGTAACTGACATAAAACAAGTTATCTTATGAATAGAAATCCATGAGCTGGGCTATCTGTTAATTCTATTTGATAATGTATATGTTTTTCATTTGCATATGTATCCATATGAAGTTCACTGTTACATGTCCATTGCATGAGTAAAGATGCCCATCGTTGCAGTTACAACCTGGTCGTTTGCTTAAGTAATTGGAATTGTGCTGAAACAACTTTCCAAAAATGAGAAAAAGAATGAATGGGAAACTCATTCAGAACCTAAACCAAACTAGCCTGGCTGTCTCCTGGGAACTCCTGTTTTATTGTGGTGCTGCATTAGATTCCTTTCTCCTCATCTTTCTGGTTCAATAGTAGATCGCTTATCACTACTGCTTAGCTATTTTCCTAAAAGCTTCTGCATCTTGCTTTAAGGCCACAGTGGACTATTGTTCTTTCATTTTGTTTCTTGGTCCTTCCTACTTCCTAACAGACTGCATGAATGTCAAATGTGCCCCATTTCTTCATGAATAAATCCTAGTGCATTCTTATGTTATTTGTGAATCTCAGCACCTTCTCTTTTTTCGTCCAGATTCGCACAATCTGGGATGTCTTTGCACAGCCGTGTCTATGCAAGACATTGATTAGGTGCTGCATTTGAGGATTTGTGCTGTGTGGCATTTAAACAGCCAGGCCACATTAAAGTGAAATCTCACGGTCGTAAGAAATTGTCCACCCTGTTCAAACTGGGTTAGTTTCATCAAACTCTTCTCAATAACCCACATTTGGAAGGTGTTCCCCATTACTCTCAAATGAGGAAGACCGACTCACACTAGATGCCCTGCAATTTAGGGATATGCATTTATCTATTGGTAATGTAAGTGGATATTTTGCTGAAGATGTCATCGGTTTGGATCGTTTAAGGATGCTCAATACCTCTTCGGGTTCTTCAGATGTGCTTTATAAAGCTCCTAGTAGGCAATTGCTAATACTATGAACCCACAGCGTTGCTTCGCTGATGGATACTGTAATGTGGGCCAAATACTGCAGGGCATCGTGTGATAGGAGAGAAGAGAAAAGAAGGACGAAATTACAAAGAGACAAAAAATTAGGCAAAACCTCTTGTGGAAGATGATGCGAAAATAAAAATAGAAAAACAGATTAAGAAATAATGGTTTCAGAAATACCTTGTGAAATATTTGAATCCATTTGAGACACTTTTAAAGATTAAGAGGGTAATTCATAGAATTCAGCGCACAAGTGGCGCATGCGGCAGGCGCACAGTGTGCGCGTGCAGCAGTCTGCGCCAGCCGCGTGCGCCAAAATCCATTTCCACGCACAGCGTATTCATGGATTAAAACATCCATAACCAGCCATGGCGCAGAGTGGCGCAGCGACCCCGCAGCAGCGCCAGTTACGCCCCCAGCCCTTCCCCGTGCACCATGAACAGCGCACAAATCCCGTACATGGCACACAGGCCAGTGGACCAGCATATAGGCCCCCAACCACGAATGCGAGTGGGGAACGTGTATTTCGGGGGTGTGCAGGAAGTTTTTCCCGCAATTGGCCTTGTGCGAGCGGGGTACGTGTATTACGGGGGTGCGCGGGGAGAATCACACGCGATTGGCCCTGTCCGAGCGGGGTATGTGTATTTTGGGGGTGCGCAGGAAGTTTTACACGTGATTGGCCTTGTGCGAGCGGGGTACGTGTATTACAGGGGTGCGCAGGGAGAATCACACCGGATTGGCCCTGTGCGAGCGGGGTACGTGTATTTGGGGGGTGCGCAGGAAGTTTTACATGCGATTGGCCTAGTGCGAGCGGGTTATGTGTATTACGGGGTGCGTGGGGTGAATCACACACGATTGGCCCTGTGCGAGTGGGGTACGTGTATTTCGGGGGTGTGCGGGACGTTTTACATGCAATTGGCCTTGTGCGAGCGGGGTACGTGTATTACGGGGTGCGCGGGGAGAATCACACGCGATTGGCCCTGTGCGAGCGGGGTACGTGTATTACGGGGGTGCTCAGGGAGAATCACATGCGATTGGCCCTGTGTGAGCGGGGTACGTGTATTTCGGGGATGCACAGGAAGTTTTACACGCAATTGGCCTTGTGCGAGCGGGGTACGTGTATTACGGGGTGCGCAGGGAGAATCACACGCGATTGGCCCTGTGTGAGCGGGGTACGTGTATTTCGGGGGTGCGCCAACAAATTGTTAGTGTGTGTCCTCCCAGGTGTGCCCTCTCCCCCCTCCCCAGGGCCTGCAGGCAGACCACAACACAGGGGAACACACTGCACCCCTGGCCATGCCCCACAGGCAGCCCATCCACCCTGGCGAAGCCCCCCAGCCATCCCACATGTCACCACGCACAAGTGAGCACCGACGCATGTCCCCCAGCACCCCCATCCACCCAGCATTGACCGGCACCTGCCAGCAGGCCCCGACTCATGTTCCCCAGCACCCCAATCCACCCAGCTTTGAGGGTCAGGCCCCGACTCATGTTCCCCAGCACCCCCATCCACCCAGCATTGATGGTCAGGCCCCGACTCATGTACTCCAGCACCGCCATCCACCCAGCATTGATGGTCATGCCCGACTCAGATCCCCACCCAACATGTCATGAAGATGCACATTCATGGGCCTCATGTCCACCAAAATCCCACTGCACGCCGCCCCAGTCTTTAGACACAATCAAGTTTCCCATCGACCCCACACTGAAAGGCCTATTACTTGTCACTAACCAAAAGTCAAATATGCACATCAACACATGTCCGTCACACACACACACACTGGGTGCGAGTGATTGTGTAAACCCACATGTGACATGCAGTAAACCAAAGAGCAAATACCACACATGGAATTAAGCAATCAAAATGTATTGTGCACAAAAATAATAAAAATGATTCAAAGCATGTAAATAATCATAAACAAGAAAAAAAGCCATGTCCAAATTAAAAAAATAATAATGATGACACAATCCAAATGAATCCTAAATAAAGTTTCTCAAAAATCCTTGTTCACCAAAGTAAATCCAAAGGAAACCAAAATCCAAAAAATCCATTGATCCATGGTGAGGGTAAATGATGTTTGAAAAAAAATCCACTGTCCAACTATGTACAAATATTGCAACAAGGGTCCATGAGCGCAACAAATGAAATGAAACCTATATACAAAACCCTACCTAATTTACAACTATATACAAAATCATGGGGCATTGTCCAAGAGTCCCAAAATAATAAAAAAAAGAAAGGAAGCCTATCACTAACTATATACAATGGCGGCGGGCAAGTCCTGCGGCTCACTCTGTGATGTTGCGGGCCAGGGCATCATCGCACTCCATGTCTATCTCCTGGAGGCGGGACTCTGTCCTGGCCCCGAGGTCTCGCAGGGATGCACTCATGGCCTGTTCCAACTCCTTGCGAGTTGCCTCGAGGCACTCAGCCCGCCTCAACGGCCGACGCATGGAGAACTCTGCCCTGACCATGGTGAGCCGCGCCTCTTCCGCCCGCCGCCGCTCCGCATCTATACGCTGGCCCAACCGCAGCCACACGGAAGACACTCCCATTCCAGGGTTCTCCTGCCCTCCGGCCGATTCCTGCCCCTCTGATGTTGATGGCCCCGAGCCATCATCGCTCCCACCTTGAGCCTGCTGCTGCTGCTGCTGTCCATGTGCCCTGTCGGATGATGCCTGCACATCCTCCATCTGCTGGTCTCCAGTTGTCGGGGTGTCCACCCCTGCTGGACCGCCGACTCCCGACTGTGGCAGGGATGGGATCTCCACCAAGCTGGCTGTGTTGGTCGGGCCAGGTCCACAGGGGGCCCTGGTGGAATCTGGGCCGGAAGACGGCAGGGAGAACGACTGGCGCATAGTCTCCACAGAGGAGGAGAGGCCCGCCAGAGTGTGCGACACATGTAGGAACCCACCGACCAGTGCCCCTCCCAACAGTGCCACGTTGCCACGCAGTTCTTCGTGATGGCGTGCGTGCTCCCTCCAGAAAGCACACACGTCATCACAAATGGCACGCGTGCGCAAAGCGACACCAATCAGGACGAGCCCATTCGGTCATGGGACTCCCCGTCCGCAGATAGTGGAGAGCCAGATGACGTGGGCCTCCCCCCTACCTGCGAACGGGCCTGGGACGGGGCATCCCTATTGGTGCATGGTGGTGCAGTCACAGGATCAGGGACAGCAACATGCACAGGCCCCTCAGCGGTGACCTGTGATGCCTCCTGACCCTGGGCCTGGACTGCACCACTTGCACGAATGGTACTACCCCCACCAGGCCCCATGTGCAGGTCAGTAGCGGGCTCCTGCTCCTCTGTGGAGACCACCAACCTGGATTTCTCCGCACGTCTTCCGCCATTGCAAGCCCCTGTGGGGGCTCACCCGGCCCTTCCGCTACAGCCGTAGTGGCAGACGCGGCACCAGTCCCCTCGCTCTCCGATGATGGCAATTCCTGGGAGGGTGGCTGGGCCTTGTGTCGCCGCCCAGTGGAGGCATCCCCGCCGCTTGGCTCCACAGCGCCGTCTCCGCCCTCTTCTTCACTCGACGATGCGTAGTGGGAGACATAGAACACAAGCATCAGGGCACTGTACAATAGTCCCCTAGACAGGAAGCAATAACATATGAGTGGCACTGTCAAACGTCACTTCCATCCTGTCCCTCCAGAACACATGGGTCAATGCACGCAACACACATGCAGAAACAGGCACGGCACATGCAATCAACATCAGCATCCATGTACAAGCACCTCCATGGACATAAATGTTGCCTTCAAACTCACATGCATCATGGCTCATACTGATCCCATGCACACACATCACGGGAGGGTCATGCATCATGGCTCGTACACCACAGACACAGTGGATACAGCGGTGAGCAGACTGCATGAGTGAATCTACACATCGTCATGGACATGTGTCATGCATCCATGGCATTTCAAAGTCACACACATGCTTCTCAGACATTCATACATGCACACCATACATGTACATGAGAGCAGCACCAATCTCTCACCCCCCACCCATGTCCAAGAACAGGGACTGGCATGCATACATGTGTGCATTCCGCACGCAGCTTCCCATGTCTCATTCGAACACATGCACCATCCATGTGGTTCACGCATTACTGGTCTCACATGCATTTCCATGATGTCCCAGCGCACAGACATCCATACATGGCCTATGTTACACATAGAGGCAAGTAGCTGACTACCAGCACACTGCAACATGCCCTGTTTCACACAGCAATGCATGGCCACTTACTGCTCAACTCCAGAAGGATCTGGGTGTGGGGCGCTGGGCTTAGGCGTTCCAGGACGCTCATCTGGATGTTGCTCAGGTGGACCCGGCACCCCTCTGCATCCTCTGCCTTCACGAGGCGCCGGGGCCTTGTTGAGGGTCCTGGACCTGAGGTCCTCCCAGCGCTTCCGGACGTGCTTGCTGTCGTGGGTTGCCACCCCCTGCGTGTTGATGGCAACCACGACGTCTTCCCAGATCCTCTCCCGTCCTTCCTTGTCGGTGCGCGATGGTGTGAAGAGGGCATCATAATGCCCCAGGACATGTTCCACCAGGACACCAATTTCCTTCAAACTGAAGCTGGTGGCCCTCTGCCTCTCTGGCTGGGGGTCGCCAGTGGTCTCGGATGGTGTTTGCCCCGACATGGCGACCCCCAAGGCAGGCGTGGGTGGGCAACTGGGTCCTGGGGCTGGGCTGTGGAGCAATGGTATCCCAGTCGGGAGTCTTCTGTTCCAGCAGGGGTGGACACAGCAACTGGACCCCTGCAGATGGCTGACGTGCAGGCACCAAATAGCAGAGCACGTGGCCAGCAGGCAGGCAGGCAGCAGCAGATGGCAGGTGGGATCGTGCTCGGGGCTCTTGGGGGCAGGAAAATGGCCTTTTGGGCAGGAGCGTGGTCTTCCGTGTGTTTTCGCGTGGCCAGCTTGATACGGAGTGATTTGGCACGTGAAAAAATTGCACGTCAGTGTGTAATTTGAGAAAAGGCCCTTAGCGCATAAGCACATCTGTGACGTAGCAGACACGGGTGTTTCCCTCAACACGGGTGCATAGTGGATCAGCATGTGAAAAAACCACACGTCCGTGTGTGAATGTGTGTAATTCGAGGAAAGGGCCTAAGCGCGTAAGTGACGCGACACGCGCAGGCGTTTCCCTCAGCACGGGTTAAAGGTGAGCGGGGCCAGCAGTTTGCTGTACGTGCCTTTTGTGGGGACCGACGTGTGTGTTGCTACTTCGTGTTGTTTCGCGTGCCATCACAACTTCACAGCGGATCAAGGACATATCTCTTCTTTTGGCGGGGGTATTGCCTACGTGTGTTTTTCATCATCGCGCTAGACTTACGGTGAGTCGTGCGCGCTATTTTTCTCACTGTGGGTGCCCCTCTGTATCACGTACCCGTTTTCGAGGTCATAGTAGCCTTCGTGTCCCACGTGTACGCATTTTTTGTGTTTCTGGGTGCCACCGTGTACTGCGGGAGGTTAATTCCACGCACGTAGGCTGCAGGGGTTGCATGCACAGTTTTAATGCAGTTTTGGGGTGCCTGAGCGTTGCGTGACCTGTTACTTCATCACCGGGGTCACATACAGCCTTACAGGTGCAGGGGTGCTGTTAACATTTTGCATCCCACCCCCTTCACACCAATTGTCCAGGACAATTGTGGTGTACACCTCCCATTGGCACTCCTCCATCTGTGCCGGCACTACTCCATCTGTGCCATGGTTGGGAGGCCGTCAAAGGTGAGGGGCGTCTCAGCTGGATGTACTATTCGTGGCGGGCATGGTCAGGGACGTGGCCGGGGTGACCAGGGAGTAGGGGGACTCCAGGGTGTCCAGGGTGGCCGCAGAGGGGGAAGAGGCAGGGGTGCACCACTTGGGCACGATGTTGTGCCATGTGTCGGTGCAGTCATGCCACCACCCCCTGTGGTTCCGGTAGATGCAGTTCTTGCATCTGGCACTGGTGCCCTTGTGACCCGGCAGTCCGTTTCATCGACTGCCACGGTCCAAGGGTAGTGGTAGCTGCAGGTGCATCTGTGGACACCACCACGCAGGCTCAGGGTCTGCCAGCGCAGGCTGCGTTGGCACTTGAAGAGTCACTGGAAGATTTCCAGCCGGTCAGGAGGAACACTGTAGGTGCATGCAGGGCTGCCCTGACCGAGACACGTGTCCCTGGGGCAGCAATGTCATCTGCTGCCCCGACCAGCCGGGTGTTGGCAAGTGCAGGGGCAGATGCAGCCAACAACACCCCAGTTGTGAGTCTACCAACCAGGACAGTCATAGTCAATGACCCTGGCACAGCAGATGTTGCTGCGCAGGGTCCATTCCAGGACACCCAGCAGCCACTGACGCAAGTCAGGCCTTCAGTCGTCCTTCAACCTGCCACTCCCTTGGTTAAATCCACCGGTCCCACTGGCCATACAGATCAGGGTGGCATTCGCCAGCCAGGGTCCGCGCCACCATACAAGAGGAGGAAGGTTGCATCTGCAGCACAGGCTGGGACCCCAGACACAGCCACGGCCTCCTGCATGTCAAGGAAGAAGCCTTTCTGCAAACAGGAACTGGACTCCCTTGTGGAATACGCGCAGGCCCACAGACGTGACATGCTAGTGGGGCCGAATTGTCAAACTAAGGCTGCCCATCGGAATACCCACTGGAAGCATGTCACGGATAATGTGAGTGCATTCGGCCATGAGGTGTGCACAGCTGCCGAGTGCAAGAAGCACTGGAATGACCTCAAACGCAGCGCTAAGGCCAAGCGTGCCTCTAATTACATCAAGACTCTGGTGACTGGTGGTGGGCCACCACCTGAGGAGGATCACCTCACTCCGCACAAGGCACTCATTGCGGAGTTCATACCACAAGAATTGGTCGAAGGAGTGAGAGAGATGCAGGACTTTGATGCCCAGTCCAGTGAATGTTGTTGCATGTATGTCCAGCCCATGTGTGTTTTGCCTGTGTGATGTGTTGTGCTTGACTGCCACTACATGCTATGTGTACATGGTTTTCATGTGCTAGTCATGCAATGCTTCACTGATGCGTGCTTGCTGTGCAGGATGGTGGACATGTAGAGCAGACGGGGACTGTCCTCATCACCACACTTGCACCCTACTCACATGTTAGTCACCAGATGCCCCTCCGGTCCATGTTCCTGCTTTCTGGCCCTTCTGCATGTAGCCAGGGGTGGTTTTCCTCTCAGCACTGGGACTATGTCATAGCATGACTGACGTGCATGTGTCCTCTGCCTGCATGTGTTTACTCCACGTAGGCATGCCCCCTTGCCCCTCCACTCCCCCTACACCCCAATTACACCATTGCACTTTTGTGCATCATTTTGGCGTACTGCAATGGCCTATTCAAGCCTCCTGTGTACATGCTAACTTCCACCAGCCAACCTGCCAGACACATGCAGTGGGGTACATCCTCTGCCCTTCATGCAGGGTGTATCACTTGGACTGTGCAGATGGCAGATGCTCCGCAGGGAAATGAGTGCCCATTCATGCTCCATGTGCATTCCATGCATGCCCCTATGTGTCCTTGCCTGGATGATCATTTTAGTACGTGTCTTGTATGAGCAACATTTCATGGGATTTGTACAGCCATCCCATGCCCACTCTGGCCCGGTCCTGTATCACACACATGTTTAGGGTGCCACAGTCTGTGTGGGGCACAGTCCTCCCCCAGTTTCAGGCCCACTGACTCTGTCCAACTGGTGTAGTGGCTTTTGCACACTTGGGTGTACTACTGAGGGTTCCTCATGTGTCCTGCTTACTGTCCCATCATCATCTGCTTTGTTGTTTGTTGACTCAGATGATGCCATTGATGGTAGTCAACACTGTCTGCCAATGCACAGGTCTCTGTTCAGCCTTTTGCTACCAAGCAAGGCATCCCTGCATTTTCACTGAGGAGGGGTGGGGGGGGCTTTGCTTGTAGCCATGCAACCCATTGCATGCACATTGCACGTGATGCCTCAACTAGCCCTTCCGCTGGCTTCACGATTTGTGATACACATCACGAAGTACTTGTTCATGTAGATAGTGAGTAACGTACACATGTTCTGCACTGAATCAACCCACTTCTGAGCCATGTAACAGCATTCTACATGCCTACTCACTGATGCAATGTCAAATTGACCAGGCATGCATGGCAGGTTCTGTTTTGAGTGTGACATGTCTGCTTCATGTGTTGGCTGTCTGCGTGATGTCTATGTGTATGTGTTTCATGTGCTTCTGACATGTGTACTAATATTTTTTTCTCTCCACTTTTCAGGTGATGACACAATGGAGCCAAAGGATGGTGTTGTCATGCCAGGCACAGGGTTGTCATCACAACCACAACCCGGCACAAGTGGGGGTTGTGGGGTGGTAGACCATGAGAACCCACGTGTGCTCCAGTCCATCTTGTCTTTGGCTGGCTATGAGTCCAGCCCAGATGACCACTCTGACAGCCATGTTGAGTTGGATGTGCATCAGGTCCATACGTCAGGGGTGAGTGATTCTGATGTGGACACTTCTCTGTCTGCGACACCTGCACTGAGGGGCCAGACAGTGGTGGGACCTCTGTCTGTGGTGGATTGGGATGCAGGTTCACCCTCCACACCAGTCGCTGATGTGCCTGGGGCATCACGTAGACGGGGGCATGTAGTCGTGCAGCCGCGGGCGGTGCCAACCCAACGAGGACGCACAGTCCTTGGGTCCCGCAGGTGTCAAGCCCAGCAACGCAGTGGCCACGTGCCACTGAGGTATACTGAGTGGGAGCAAGACATGACTGCCAATTCAGAACGTCAGGGGGCAGCACTTGATAACATCGCTGCGAGCATGGAACGTGTGGCCCAATCCGTGCTCCCTCTGCTTGGCAGGTGCTTCTCCAGCAGCAGGCGGCGCAGTCCACGGCCCACTCGCTCAGGCTGGGCATGGCGGCCTCTGACAGGGCACGCCAGGCTGAAATGTTGTCTCTGCGTCAAGCAACTACTGCTCATGCAGAGGCACACATGGCGGCCCTGAGGGCTGAGTCTCAGTCCCTCAGATCCACTCTGGATGCCCTCTAGACATCCCAGAGGGTGCGGTCAGAGGAGAGGTTTGAGCAGCTTGAGCGTACCATCTCGGCTGAGCTACATGCTTGCGGGAGGTGCATCGGTTGTCCAGCCAGACCACGCAGGAAGAACTCTGTGCTAAATGTGTTACATTGCAAGAGGAAGCACGTGTATCACGGGAGGTTCTGCATGCAGACCTGCGTTTCATTGCCGCACAGAACCAAGCTCACCCGTCTGGCAGACTTGCTGCCGACGAGGGGCAAGCTGCGCCTAGGCGTGGTCAGGCTCCTGTGCCACGTCATCCTTTACAGGATGAGGCAGACTCGGATGACGGATTATCTTCCACACAGGTTGTGATGTGCAGGCGTTGAGCCCATGGAGGTTTTTTTTTGTCTCAACATCATTGCATGTGGGTGTTGAGGTGCACCCTGTACCTCCCCCCTCCTGGGTGCCTCCCCCCGGGTCGTATGTGGCCATTTTTGATTTTTCCTTTTAGTTTAGTTAGTTAATATTAACTATTTGATAGTTATTTTAATTAGGTTATGTAGGTTGTTGATTGTTAGTTTAATTAGTTAATATAGTTTAATATTGTTTGTCTATTGTACATTCATGTCACGGTGTGGTGCTTTGTGGCTTTTGAAAGCATCCACTGTCTGTTCCAGCTGGGCCCTTCAAGCTTGTCTTGTGTATGTGTTTGCAGCTTGGGGTCCTGACTCACATAGGCCACTCCTGCTTCCCTTATCCATGGGCTCGCTAGGATGGTTTGGTGTTACAAAATATTTCACAAGGGCTTTGGCTTCCTTAATTACTGTGGTCTGTCTGCTGCTGTTCTACTTGTGTTAATACTCCTAGTGGGGATTGGTTGTGTTTCATCCACCCCATGTCTGTAATGAATTTGGGTGAGTATGTGATTGATTTCTCCATTAATTGATGTGGATTGTGATGTATGTTATTTTCTTGCCTGTGTATGTGCTTGATGCACTGCATGCCGTAGACAGTAGCCTGCAACCTTGGCCTGTCAAAGTGACAATGATGGTGGGGGGAGTTTGGATGTAGCTCTGTAACCTGGCCCAGTGACAACCAGCATGTAGACACACACACAGGGAACTGTCAAGCCTTATTAATTTATTTCATGCCCTTTCTGCAGGAAGATGAGCCTCCAGACTGCCTTTGCCAGCAGACACAGGGATGACTAATATAGAAAACTGGACACGTTCGGGGTTGTGTAGACGTGTGGATGTGTGCGCAAGCAGATGCACAGGGCTTGTGCTCAGACGTCCGACAGAAGCAGGCGTGTTTCCAGGAGATCTTGGCAAGGTGAGCAACACAAGGGCCCACACCGCAGACTACCTTCCACCAGGCCACATGCGCATGGATGCTAAGGGGCACCAGTGCTGTGCAGCTTTGCCAGGCATTGTTGGAGAAGCACACAGTACAGCTGACATGCATTGAGGGCCAAATGCTAAGTGCCTTTACTAGTTGTCAGGGGCACACATAGGGACCATCAAACAAATCCTCAAGTACGCCCTGCTCCATTGAAGCAGAGTAATTAGGGTGGTAGCGTTCCTGGCCAGAAACTGATACAGCACACAGGGACAACCAGCGAGGCTCAGACTTGTGGTGAATGCATGTCATTTGCATGTGCAAACTGCCACGTGCACTACCTACTTAAATATGTGGCGGCCAGAACGCAACTTGTACTGAAGTTGCACCTTGCTATACGCGTCTAGCAGCTCACCCAGGGACCATTGTATCATGTCTGAATCTTGACGCATTGGTCTTCCATTTCCCAAGTGGCCACATGCGCCGACATTACTGCATTGACAGTGTATGTACCATCGGTGGGCCAAGCTAACGTATGGGTACATAGCAGCAGGCAGGAGAGTTTGTTTGTGGAGATGTCACTTACTTTGGGGCATGGATGGGTGTGTGTGTGTGTTGTAAACACACATTCAGATTAGTAACTCACGCTCTCTTTGCAGAATTGAAGTGCTCCTGTTACCGGACCTGAGAGTGCGCAGGCAGGAGGCCAGCACTCACCCCAGAGATAAGTGTCTCTTTGGCTTTCATTTGACTGATTTGGTACAATGTGCATGATGAACATGTTTTCTCTGATTGAGTATGTGTTTTTGTGATTAGTTGTATTTTGCCTACTTTACCTTGCAAATCCACATCCACTCTCCTGCCCCTCTTTCCGGTTATCCTGAATACCAATGCCTGTCCATGCAACATATCCCTGACCCTCCTTCCCCGCTGGGGTCTCAGAGGCCTGTGTTAGTTTGACCTTGCAGGCACCCAGACCACGGATGGGGAGGTTGGTTTGTGCCACTCCTGTGCCGTGACACCGGAGCTGTGACAGTACCCATCAGTTGTTGCATCATCATTGTATGTTATGTACCGTGAATGGTACCCATCCTATTAGACCATTGTTCAACTGTGCTACCTTGGTTGTTCTATCATTGTGCTTGTACATGTGCTTTGACATTTCCTGCTACCTCAAGTCATCTACTGGAGACTCTTCCAGGGTTTTTTGGTGCCTACAGCCTTTTTCACTGGTTTGTGGGTTTGCCTACTTGGAGTTCTCTGCGATGTGGCATTTTTACCAGTCAAGGTGGCCTCTGAGGGGGCTGAACCCTATTTACACGCAAGCTGGATCATGGAGCCCAAGGGGTAGGGTGATCCTGTAGCCAGGTAGACTTGAAGGAAGAAGGCTACATACCCCAGAGACAGTTGTTCAGAAGGTCACAGTGATGTGTAAGTGAGGGCCTTTTGTTGTTGGACAGTTGGCTTGGCCTACAGTGTTTTGGGCACTCTGACATTGTAATTGTGGGGTACTATGTACATGATGTGTTGTGCTGCTCAATGCCTGTTCCTGTGTTGTCTTTACTTTTCAGGTGTCAGGGGATTGGTGTGGTTTGACATGCTGGGGTGTTCACATGGCCAATGTTCACTTGTGATGTGTACAGGACACTGAGGGTCACTTGATTTCACATGCATATATTGAGTGCATGTCCCTAATGACACACACAGTTGCACAATGACCCACCACATGTACATCCACCCTTCTATGGCCAGAGGTGCACACAGATTGCATTTTCAGGCCTGCGGTGTCCATGCAGCACATGATCTATTGCCATTTGGGTACCCTGTACAAGCGTCATTTGGTTGTAGATTTCATTAGTTGTTTTCATGTGATGCTCAAGGTGTATCTGCAACACAATGGCTGCTCAAAGTGCTGTGGCCTGTGCAGTGTGTTGCAGGAGACACACACAGCACACGGGTTCAGGAGTTTGGATTTTGCCATTCCCAATGTGCATGTGAACGGGCATTCAGTGTTGTGTTCATGCTACGACTGTTGGAAAGCATTTGTGTCTGACTTTGTATGTGTGGGAGGTTGTTGGTCAGTCATTTCATCTGATTCCATGTCAGGCATCATTGTCTCATGCCAGTTTTCATTTATGACATGTCTCTTTGTATATTATTGGTCATGTGTTTGTATTTTGCTATTGCATGCCATGTCATGGTGTAGCAGACAAGGTGATGTGCTTTGGCAGGGTTTGGGTGACATACCAGGGATTGTGATGGACTGTTTTGCAGGGGTGTGTGATACACACCTTGCATGTGTTCCTTTTGGTCACACTGGATTGGTTATTTTTAAGTAGCTAGGGATACACACAATGTGGCACTTCTGTGGGAACATTCTCAGGGGGGTAAGGTTGTGACAGTTGACTGTCTCTTTGTCATCATCGATTGTCACCTGGTATGTGCCAGGACTGTGTGCACTCCACAGGGGTGGGAGTTTAGGTGAAAAATGTGGCCACAAGCTGGGTCTGGGCTGCCTCGCCACGTGCCCTGTCCTCTCCCATGGGCAGTGCCTGTGCCTGTGGTTGGGGATGTGGGGGCACCACCATGTCCACCGGTACCTCCCGCCGTGTTGCAACATTGTGCAGGACACATGCTGCCACAATGATCCTGTACACTACTGGGGTGCATATAGTAGCTGCCCACCAGAGCGGTCAAGGGAGCGGAAGCGTGACTTGAGCACTCCGAATGTGCGCTCCACTATGCCCCTGGTTGCAATTTGGGCATCGTTGTATCTTACCTGGGGTGGTGTGGTGGTATTCCGGATTGGCGTCCTCATGAGGTTGCTCAGAGGGTAGACACTGTCCCCTGGGGAGGTGATAATAGTTGAGATGATTAGGGTTTGGGCATTTGTCTGTGTGTGACTTGCATGCATGTGCACAGGCATTTGTACTCACCTAGGAGCCATGTGTCGCCATGCTGGCCAGCTTCCAGGGCGCGGCTCAGGGCGGACATTCTGTATATGAAACTGTCATGGGTGGAGCCAGGGTAGTTTGCATAGACAGAGGTGATGATTCCTTTAGCATCGCATACAACCTGCACGTTGATGGAATGCCAGTGTTTGCGGTTTCGATAGATGTGCTCAGTGGCCCTAGGTGGACGTAGGGCCACATGGGTGCAATCTATGGCACCAAGCACTTTGGGGAAGTGTGCCACCCTGTAAAAGCCATGGACCACGGCCTGCCTTTCTGCGGGTGTTCTGGGCATGTATATGTGCCTGCGGACTGAGGGGCGTGCAGTGATGATTGCCAACACCTGGTGTAGGCAGCGTGACTGCGTGGCCTGTGAGACCCCCCCCCACTATGGCAGTGGTCTGCTGAAATGACCCAGTGGCCAAAGAATGCAGGACATTGAGCACCTTCTTCAAGGGGCTCAATGCTTGGGAGCACAGGGTGGGGGAAGTAAGGTCATCTTCCCACTCCCTGACGAGGTCTAGGATGATATGAGGTGGAAACCTGTACCCGCCATAGACGTGGTCATCAGGAATCCCAAAAAGGCTGGTCCGGGGTACAAAATTGCAGGCCCTGGCTATTCTCCTCCTCCTGCGGTGTCCCACGATCAGTGCTGCGACAAATGGGGCATTCATTGTAGCTGTATATACGTGTTTGTTGTTTGCGCTCACTTTTATACTGTGCGCGGGGACGCTTCTGCCTGCCTTTATGTGGCGGACGCGTAGACGCCTAAGTGTGCCTTTTGCAGTGTGCGGGTTTCCCGTATTCGAATCCATGAATACGGGTTGTTCATGTGCATGTGGGCGTTCCGTGCATTTCCCTGCAGTACTTCCCCAGTTACGCCTTCTTTTTCACGCGTTGTTCCCCATTCCGCGTGTTACGCCCCGTGTTACGCCCACTTTTGTTGTGTGTGCTGCGCTATGTGGGCTTTCGCTGTGCGAGTAGCGCACGCCGTTTAATGACATGTGCGCCCGCGTGCGCCACCCACGATTTTAGCGCACATCCCAGGATTTACACGTGCACTGACTTCCTTGAATCGATGTGCGCGGCTTTGGCACGCTTGCGCTGCGATTTTCACACTTGTGCTGCAATTTTCACGCTTGCGCTACCATTTTCGGCACACATTAATTCCATGAATCGGCCTGATATAATTTTTTAGACATTTGTAAAAAAACGAAGGGCCCTATTTATAGAAAAAGCACAAAGACCCAGCAAAGTACTCTGCGTAATGCGTAAAAGAGGTTTCTGCGCAACTGCGCGCAAAAGTCTTTTTGTGCGTTCTGCATATTTATGGAATCCAAAGCGCAAAGTAATCCAACACACAAAGAAAACAGCTCCGTAAGAAACGTCCACAACATGCCCCCACACAAACAAAAGCCATTGCCAAAGACCAACCTTTGCGCCTACCTTCTCATCCACCTGTGACCCAGCACC
Organism: Ambystoma mexicanum; assembly: GCF_040938575.1. Lineage (NCBI taxonomy): Eukaryota > Metazoa > Chordata > Amphibia > Caudata > Ambystomatidae > Ambystoma > Ambystoma mexicanum. Next base: position 582,169,272 of record NC_090922.1, on the reverse strand, counting down.
CCAGCGAAACTGTGCGCAGGGGCCCATAAGTAATGGCTGCACCCCGGCAAAACTGTGTGCTGTCCACCGTAAGCAACGGCTGCACCCCTGTGAAACTACGCACAGCATCCTGGAAGTAATGGCTATACTCCTGTGAAAGAGCACGCACCCCCTGGAAGTAATGGATGCACTCCAACAAACCTTCACACTGTCCTCTGTGAGCAATGGCTGCACCCTACAAAACTATGCGCGGCTCCCCGTAAGTAATGGCTGCACCATTGCAAAACTGTGTGTGTTCCCACATAAGTCACGGATGCACCCGTGTGAAACTGCGCGCACAACCCGGCAAAACTGCAGACCATCCCCCCTACTCCCAAGGCACCCAAACTGTTGCCATATACCCCTAGGTCATAGCAGCTCCCTCAAGTCCTGACACCACCCACCAGACCCCCTCACCTCTGCCACTAACCCAGGCTGCCCCTCAAGTCCTGACACCACCCACTAGCCCCCTCACCTCCGCTAGCAGCACCCTCAATCCTGACACCACCCACCAGTCCCCTGACCTCTGCCACTACCCCAGAAAGCCCCCTCAAGTCCTGACACCACCCATCAGCCCCCTCACCTCCGCCACTACCCCAGGCAGCCCCCAAGACCTGACACCACCCACCAGCTCCACTTACCTCTGCCACTACCCCAGGCAGCCCCCTCAAGTCTGGACACCACCCACCAGCCCCCCTCACCTCCATCACAACTCCAGGCAGACCCCTCATGTCCTGACACCACCCACCAGCCCCCCTCACCTCCACCACTACCGCAGGCAACGCCCCCAAGTCCTGGCACCACCCACCAAGTCCCCAAAACCCAGCTACTACCCCAGGCAGCCCCCTCAAGTCTTGACACCACCCACCAGCCCTCGTACTTCCTCCACTACCCCCAGGCAGCCCTCTCAAGTCCTGATACCACTCACCAGCCCCCTGATCCCTGCACACAACCCCAGACAGCCCGCTCAAGTCCTGAGACCAGCCACCATCCCCCTTCACTCCTGCCACTACCCCAGTCAGCCCCCTGACAGCACCCCGCTCCCCACATCCCTCTCACCTCCGCCACTACCCCCAGGCAGCCCCCTGAAATTACAACCCCTCCCACATCCACCTCACCTCAGCCACTACCCCCAGGCAGCACCCTCAAGTCCTGACACTACCCACCAGTCCCCCTCGCCTCCGCCACTACCCCAGGCAGCCCCCTTAAGTCATTAACACCACCCACCAGTCCCCTCTCACCTCCACCACAGCCACAGGCAGCCCTCAAGTCCTGACACCACCTACCAGTCCCCCTCACCTCTGCCACTACCCCCAGGCAGCCCCCTGACAGTACACCCCTCTCCCCACATCCCCCTTAACCTCCACCACTACCCGCAGGCAGCCCACTGACATGACACCTCCCTCCCCTCACCCCTTGAGATCTGCCAGTACCACCAGGCAGGCCCTGCCAATTGACACACCTACCTGTCCAATGTTGACAAACAACTCACCTCAACGCCACCGGCCTGTAGCAAACATGAAATAAACTGGCCACATATCCCCCTCCAACTAAAACAAATGGGAGCAATGCTGCCGAATTCATGTCCGTAGTCCATCACAGGACCCCCTGGTACATCACACTCCACTGCACATCAACAGGGCAGCATACAGTTGCACCAGCAACACTGTGACCATACCATGTACATGTGACATATCAATGAAAAGGAAGTCAACAAACGTATCATTCTGCCCATGTGCCATTCCAATGGACTCAATGTGCTGTATGTGAATGCCTAGTCCGAGACATCACAGATTGTACTGAGTCAAATTTAATATGTGTCTGCATAGTAGCCCGTACAAAGGAATGAATAAAGTCAGTGAGGTAGGCATTCAGGGGTGGCAAAGCCTCAGCAAGTGACACAAGTCCACCTGGCATGTGTCTGGGTGATGTGAAGGCTGTCTGAGAGTGTGCGAGTCAAGCAGATGGACAATGCACAGGCAGACCAAATAACAAAGAATCGCAGAATCCTGCATGTCAGTGGTTGATGTACAGCATGATGTGAGAGCAGGTTGTGCGTGATTACAGGTGGTGAGGGTGGGGGACTATTCCTTGTGAGGGATACAGCTACCGAAGAATGAGTGCACAAGTGATGAGTGCAGCCCACCACATCCATAGTGAGTCTCCAACCCACGTGACAGTCATAGTTGAAATGCAATACAAAAACATAGTAAAAGTAATTTTGCACATAGATAAAAAGAGACTGCAACAAGTGTGTGATCATAAAACATAAATAAGTATTATGTAATGCGCTAAACAAAAACAAGACATGGCGAAGGGTGAAATGTGTTGGGCTGAAATGAAAGAAAAATATCCCACATGAAACCTAACACTAAGAATTACATACACAGGCAGCGGGCCTACATGTCCTTCATTGCGTCCTCCAGGGCCGAGTCACATTCCTCATCTTCCTCCTGGAGGCGGGCCTCTGTTTTTCCTGGAGGTCTTGCAGGCCCTCCATCATCCTCCTCACCTACTCCTCTGCATCCCTTCAAGTTTCTTCCAGGATGGCAGCCCACCCCAATGCCCGCCTCTCTGACACCTCGGCCCTAGCACCTGGCAATCGTTGCCATCCTAGCCTGCTGCCTCTCTGCCATGAGCTGTCTAAGGAAATGTGTCTGTACGCACACCCGCTGACGGAGCCACTTCCTCTCCTCCTGCCAAATGCCAATCATTTTGTGCCTCAATTGCGTCCTCGCTGTGGATTGGCCCTGCATGGAGTGCCTCTGCACACTCCTTATCTGCTGCTGCCTAGCTGAGTGCAAGCTGCGCGGGTACATCTGCCGTCTGGATGGCACATGTCAGGGGCATGGGGGTGGGTTGAGTGCCACAGCACCAGCATTGTCTTGAAGTACAGGCTGTCCGAACACTGCCTGTCTCTGTGTTTGTGCCTGGGCAGGCACAGTGACCACTTCATCTGGTGCACCTGGGACTTCCTCTGGAGGCAAGGACATGGGCACCTCAGACAGGGCGGTCTTGGTGCACAGGGGGCTGGGATGGAATGCAGCATGGAAGGCTCCAAGGAGGTTGACTGGGGCACAGCGTAGGAAGTGGAGTGCATGTGCTAGTGCATAGAGACCACCCGAGAGCAGTGTTCTCGCCTCTGGACCAGGTATTGGCACATTGACTTGTGATGCTGAGCTAGCTTCTCACGAGTACCTGACTCAGCATCACAAATCGTTCCCATCCGCCTCAGCAGACCAGCCAGCAGGGTCCGCACCACTTCTGAGTTGGCCTCCTCGGGCACAAGGGGGGCATTGGTCTGGATGGAGGTTTCCATGAAGGCGGTCCCAGGGACAGGAGGGTGTGCAGTAACCTCCACGGTGCACTGCACATCCTTGTGTCCCTGGGCCAGGGGTGTGGCCTGAACACCCTCCTGGATGCCCACACCAGACCCTGAGCACTGGCCTTCAGTTGGCTCCTCCTTCACCTCCATCACCCTGGATGACTCCAGAGAGCCTCCCACCCTTGATGGCCGCTCTGCCCCCTCACCCTGTCCCACAGGCGATGAGGAGTCCCCCACCGCAACCACCTCCTGGGACCTAGCCCCAGCACCTCCGCCTGATGGAACTGGCGCTCCCTCAGCCAACTCTCCCTCAGAAGAGGTGGTGTCAATGGCGGCTGAGTGGGGTGTGCACCTGGGTCTGTTGAGCCGGGTCCCTTGCCTGCCTCACCACAGCAAGTCTCCACTCTCTTCACGAGCTACAGGATATTGACATCTGTCGTCAGTGTCAATGCATTTGTGGCATACACAACATTAACAGTGTCAATCATGCACCATGTGTCAACCAGCAACTCACACATACACACACACACACAGACTACTGCCACATGAGTGTATTGACAATGATGAATCACAGTCATGACATACGCACATGCCAACACAGCACATTGTCATGTCGCCACAAACACATTAGCAAAAACAAAAACATGCAATGCCACCATACCAATGCCAAACTGACACAAGTTTGACATCCAGCCAGAGGCATGGAAACTGCACCTGGGCACCTGTCCACCCAATTACATTCAGCAACATGCATCCATGACAGCTTGACCTTCAAGCAAGCAAAATGTTCCGGCATACATATCTGAGGATCAATTGCTTATGTCATATGGCCCAGCACATACATATTGCATGAACACACGTTAACTTGTGCTTCAAATGTAGTTGGATGACACATTACATCCCTGTCCAAGAGACGTAAATGCACCAATTTCACTTACGCAGACATCTATGCACATATGTCACCCTCAGCGGATGTGTGTGGATGGACTCACTTGCAGTTGTTCTACACATGGAGGTGTCCTTTATGCATGTCCCTCACATGGCCACAATATAGCATTCGGACATCCATACTGTTCCTGCACTTGGTCCATGATCCCACACAGCATGTGCCTGAGTTTAACAAGTCACCTGGGACAAATTGTGAAAATACCCATGCAAATGCCAGAAGCTGTCTGCCACCACATACACCCAGCATTGGCATGAGGCTGCATGTTGCTGCATCTCACACCTACACAAATGCTGTATACAGAATGGGGCACCTGCAATCATGCATGCCACACATACACTGCAAAGCAGTGCTCCACATGGGTACTCACCAGCAGCTTCCAGACATTGTTTCCACGCACAGCACAAATCTGGGAATGAAGTTCCGGGTAGATCCTCTCAAGGACCTGCAGCTGGTTCTGTGGCAACAGGTGGCAGCCTGCATGGTACATCTCCACGGTGGGCTTCGTGGTGAGGGCTCTCTCCGCCTTCGCAAGGCTACGGGTCTTGAGGTTCTCCCATCACTTCTTGATGAGCTTGAGCGGACGGCCTGCCACCTCCTCCATTTTGATGGCTGCCGTGATGCCTTCCCAGATCTGGTGACATCCGTTGTTACCCAGCTGCGTTGCAGGGTTGAAGAAGGCATCATAGGCACCCATGGCCCATCCAACAGGATGCCAACTTCGGTGGTGGTGAAGTTGGCAGCCCTCTGCCTCGCTGATGTGGGGGTGCCATTCTTTCCTGAAGTGGTTGATGGTCCCGGCATGACAACCCAGGAGGTGGGTATGGCTTCACTGGGTCCTGTATAGGTGCTATGGAGCTATGGTGGTGTTGATAGGGAGCGGTGGAAGTCCCAAAATACAGATGAGGTGGTCAGAGGCCCAACACAGGAGAACAGGCAAATGCAGGACAGCTGACATCCCAAGACAGTGCTGGTAGCAAGTAGGCACTCTCACTCAATCAGGCAGTAGATATGGAGTGTTTGAGGCAATGCCGGGCCGGAGGAGGCAAAAACAAGGGCACACATGCAGGAGGAACACTGGTGCACATCTCTCATCCGAAGCAGCCAAAAACAGAATAAAGGCTCTTAAAGTTATGTCTCACGCACTGCACGCAGCGTGCCCACGTGGCTCACTGGTTGTGTGCGCAAAAGTACGAAGATGGGCGAGTTTCGCATACACGCATTTGGGGGTGCTATGCTGGCTATTTCCTTCAAGTAACGCGTACCACACTTCTTTTTGGGTGTTGGCTCTCCGCATACACGCATGTATTTTTGCCCATTTTGAGGACTACGGTGTATGCAATAATTTTGTTTCTGGGTGCCACTGCGTATCACGTACCACATTTGTTAACCTTTTGGAAGCTTTCTGGGTATCGCCAGGCAATTAGTGGCTCTTAAAGTGCCCCTGCGTATTGTGTACCACATAATTTTGCTTTTGGGGTACATTGAAGCCTTGCTGGACCATGCATCTACATAGTACATCATGTACACTGTTCCCTTTCTTATATTGCCTAGAACAATATATTGGTGTGCATTCCATTCCACCATTTCATCTGCACCATGAGTGGCAAGGCCCCAAACGGGAAAGGGAGTAGAATGGGACATGGTGAGGACACATGTGCCTCAGCCCACAGGTGAACCAGCACCTGTACGTGGACGTGGTCCGAGGCAGACAGGTAAAGCCGCACCACCTAGGGCAGAGCAGGAAGGGGCTCCACCCCAAGACAAGGCACAGGAGAAGGGTATGCAGAGGAAGAGGTGCTTTACTAAAGAGGAGCTTCAGATCCTTGTAGACTATGTCACGGAAAATCATCATGAGATGTACCATTTTGCAGGCAGCACCAATACTCCAGAACAAAGAATGGTGCATTGCAATACTGTCACAGCCCACATCAATGCATGTGGTGTGGAGGTACACAATGCTGAACAGGTCCAGAAGCGGATGAATGGCGACACACGAAGGACCAAGCAGAAGCTCAATGCCAACCTGGCGTCTGCACTGGCTACTGGAGTGGGGTAAGCATAGGTATAGCAGCTGACCCCAATTGAAGAGGCTATGAGTCAGCTCATCAGCATTGAACAGGTGCAAGCCATGGGAGGTGTGGGGACCTATGAGGACACATCTGGTGAGTGGCATTTGTGTGCATCGTATGTGTGGACTATCATGGTTGAGTAACTTATATATGTGTTGTAGTACAGCTGGCTGCAGTTGACAGCCATCCTTGGCCAATGCATGTTTGCTACCGTATTCACTTCTGTGACGTGAGCTGCATTCTGTGAGGCTGCCGTGTGGTTAACATCTGTTCAACATGTTTGTGTGACAGTACACATGACCGTCTACTGGGCCTCACAGCTATGCCAGTAGTTGCATACAGGGATGCAATGTCAAAAACATGTGCACATAGCAAGACCACATGATGTGCCCCCCTGACAGGCACACATCGCCCACAAGGCACACCTGTGTCATGTCAAGAAATTCCTCATACACATGAAGCAATCATTGCAACATTCATGGGGCCTGTCTCTTTGCATTGCACATCAAGAGCATGTGTCATATGTCGTCCAGACACATAATTTGCTGCAGAGGTGCATGTATTTACTGTCACCTACACTTAAGGAATGCCTTATCAGGATGCATTTCAAAGCTGACTGTATTAACACACTGTGGTGTGACCAGCCTTCCGGAGCATGAGTGCACACAGACCACTGCCCTGTGTAGCAGGCATCATGTAATTGCAAGGGCCCACACTAGTCAATTCATAGGTGAAATCAGCTGATGGCGAGTCATCATTCCAAGGTGGTCAGTCTGGTACTCTCCCATTGATATGTCTGTAGACAGCCCATGCAATGATTATGGAGTTGTTTCATGCCAATAAGTGTGCCTGTCTGCATTGCATGTCATGTATGTGCATTTTCAAATAGCATATATGATGATGTAGTTCAGGTTTGTATCACCAGTTTGACATGTAAGGTATGCATGTGGTTATCAGTCGATACATGGCTGACACATGCTTTGTTGCTTGCATCACTGTTGATGACACTCAAACAAACATTGCTCTGTCTGTGTCCTTGAGACATACATACTTGTGCTGACATGTGGATTCTGTTTGATGTGGAATGACATGGCAGCAACATCGCCCACTCAGATGTGGCATGGGGCCTCTGTTACTTCGTGTCATGAGATTTGGAGATGAGGAGGTGCCCGGTAAATAATACTAACACATCTTTGTAACATGATTCTCTTAGAAAGGGACTGATGCCCCAACAAAATCACCCATACAGGAGGCATGAATGTAGGGAATGACTGTTGTACCTATAGATGATTCCCAGTCCATGAATGAGCTTTCGCAGTATGAATGACAAAAGCTGCTCTTGACATGTCGTATGGGGGCTACCTTTAGAGTGACACTGCCCACTCACCAGTCTGTCTCTACCCCTCCTCTTATCTTCTAAGCTCTCTGCAATGACCTTGCCTCTCACTTTATCTCAAAAACCCAGGACATCTTGTCCACCTTCTCCTCCCATTCCCTCCTATTCCCCCTCAGTCTGTGCTTGCTAACCCCCTTTAACCACCCGCCCTCCCTCCTTCTCTTCCTTTCCTCACTTCTCCCCTGATGAGATTGCTAGAAAAGTCCGATCTATGAAAGCCTTGTCAAAACAGGTTCATCCCTGTTCCTCTAAAACCATCAAGGACCACATTGACACCCTCGCTCTGGCCCCTGCCAATTTTTGCAACTATTCCTTTGCTTCAGGATCCTTCCCCTCCCCTCTGAAACACTCCCTTGCGCATCATCTTCTCAGGAAACCCAGAGCTGATCCTTCCTGTCCGGCTAACTATCGCCCAATCTCCACTACTCCCTTTCTGGGCAAACTCCTGGAGAAGCTGGCCATCTCTCTGCTTAACTTTCATTCTGATTCTGTTGGCTGTCTCTATGACCACCAGTCTGGTTTCAGAGCAGCCAGAAGCACGGAAACTGCTCTCCTGAACATCCATGAAGATCTGCTCTCCAACGTTGACTCTAACATTCACTCTGTCCTGATCTTACTCGATCTCTCTTCTGCCTTCGACACAGTCAACCATACCATCCTGCTCAACCGTCTCCGTGAGAACCTGGGTATCACTGGCTTGGCTGACCTCTTTTCTCTCTGATCAACCCTCCCAGGTTCAACTGGGGTCCTTCCTATCCATTATCTTCCTCTCTACCTGTGGTGTTCCCCAGGGGTCTAAACTCTCGCCCTGGATTTTCAACCAATATCTGGCAACTCTGGCCCACTGCATTGCCACTCTATGCTCAAATTTCCAGTGCCAAGCTGATGACATTCAACTCATTTTCAGGCTGCCCTCAGCCACCTCCTCTCCCTCCCTCATCGCTGATTGCCTAACGGACATTCAAGATTGGTGTGCCACCAATTATCTTTGTCTGAATACCAGCAAGACAGATATCCTCCTCATCGGCAACCCTTCTCCATCCTTTCCCCTCTCTCTGTGGCCGGCCTCGCTCGGCCCTCCTCCTATCCCCACCTGTGAGGCTAAGAACCTCGGGGTCACCTTTGACTCCACACTTTCTTTCTCCACCCACATCTCTGAGGTCTCTAAAAAGTCAAACTTCCTATTGACTCTCCTCAGAGGCACTCTTCCTTTCCACTCCTTCCCCCAGAAGGTTACTGTCTCCCAAGCTCTGGTTCTCTCTAGGTTGGACTATTGTAACAGCCTCTTTCTAAATCTACCTGCCTCTACTCTTCACACTCTGCAACTCATCCAGAACAGGACTGTAAGACTTGTCCTTGGCCTCAAGCCCTGGGATCGTATTGCTCGAGCTCTGAAATCTCTCCATTGGCTCCCAGTGGATGCAAGGATTAAATTTAAAACACTGCATTGTCCACAAGGCTTTCTGGGGCCTGGGTCCAAAATACCTTCAGCTATCCCTCCGCAAATACCTCCCCTCTCAAGCTCTTTGCTCCTCTACCTCTAATTCCCTCAGGGGCAGTTATTTCTCAAAGAAATGAGCCGGGGGTAGCTCTCTGTCTTTGGCCGGGGCCTCCCTCTGGAACAGCCTCCCTGCCACTCTAAAACTTGATGAGAACCATCTCCGGTTCTGGAAGCACCTCAAGACCTTCCTATTTGCATCTGCCTTTTCTTCCCCTCTCTCTTGCTGATCTGCTCTCTCTCTGCACTGTGCATCTGGTCACCCTCCGTCCCCTTGGCCCAGTTACCTGCTCACCCTGCCACCCTTCTGCACTGCCTCCCGGCCACCCGTTGCACTGGGGACTGTATCTATACCCATACAGTCCCCCATTTTCTTCTTTTTATGCACTCATCAGACTTACCCAGTTCTGCTGCCGTAAACACATCACTTGCCACTTGCTGGCTGCACTACCCCTGTTTATTGCTCCATTATATATTTTATTTGTATTTATTATTATTTATCGGTTTATCCTCTGCTCTGCACTTTCCACTCTCCCCCTTCCATGCACTTTTCCCCTTTCCCTTGCACGATCTCAATGTCACTGGGCCTAGTAAGATTGTTGTTTTGTTCTCCCCTGTTCCCCTCCCTTGCCTTGACGAGCTCTGAAACACTTGTGTACGAGCGCGATACAAATAAAATATCATATCATATCATTCTACATGCCTAATGGGTGATAGGTGCACAACAGACCAGGACCATAGTGCTTGCATTGGCGTCTCTATTAGGTGCTTGCCTGCATACAGTGCATACCATGTTGTAGCATAGTGGTATGTGGGATTGGTTCAGTGGAGTGTTTCATTTGTGATGAATTCTTTGATTGATTCATGTGATTGAGTGTGGGTACAGTATGGCACACTCGTAGTAGCTGCAAATGTCAATATTCACAGTGCAATGTTGTATGTGTAAGTGACACAGAGCTGACTCAAGGGACTACTAAGTTGTGTGGTCACACTCTGCCAGGGAATATATGGTGCCCAGCCAACACACAAAATGTGAAGTGTCACTGCACATTGTGTAACGTGAGAGGTAGATAGTTATTAACAGATTACAGATATATTTCATTAAATGGCGCTGTAAAACAAGTAATTCATTCAATTTTTAATATTCCAATCTATTAGAAAAACACATAATAGCTTAGAAAAGCGGTGGGTACATCCCATTCACTTGACATAAAACAATTGTACGTTGTTTAAAAATACAAACAGTTTTTGTTGTGACACTTAAATTGGGCCATAGGGAAGTAGTAACTCCCGTCTCAATGGCGGGACTTTGTTTCAGGGATCAGTCTGGGCAGAAGTTGCTGTCTCAAACTGTTCATGGGACCTCGGTTCAGGTTGTTAGATCACCATGCTAGTGTAGATTCTAGATGGTTAAACTCGACATGTTTCAGTTCTTACAACAATTTCTAGAACTTTCTTCAGGAGTAGTGTCATATTCTAAAAAACAACAATTCAGACAACAAACTAGGAGCGTGCTATAATTGCGCATCTCTTAGGTGATGGAATTCAGGTGCCAGTGTTTAGTATTGAACTTGAGTGTTCTTGCTGTAGCTGTTTATTACAAGAAAAAATGAAAAGATATAAGCTTTTACTGCTAATGATTCTTTTTTGATAAAATCAATTTATCTAACAAGGCTAAGTAGAGTAATTACCTAGTCTCGTTGGGGGTGAATGATTCTGAGTCAGAGGGGTTCCTGTTGTATGCAATCACTTGTTGATCATTATTGTTTTCTGTATGTTGTCTCCTCCTGAATGTACTGCATGACTTTTATTTCCATTACTTGTTGTTCTGATACAGCACTGGGAGTGACTGCACGGTATGCATGTATACATTGTGGTCACATGCATGTGGTACATCGTCTGCTCCCCCAAGCTTCTGCTCATCTGTTGTCCCTGTAGGTGTTGCCATTGCATCTTATGATCCCTGTTCCCTTCCTGGGAATGTCTCATCCAGGGTGTGTAGTCTGTTGGCGGATGAGACAACAGCTGGGTATTGTTGTCATTTCCATTTAATGTGGTGTCGGATAGGGGGGGTTGGTGGTTGGTACAGAGTCTGAAGTTGTGGTTGGAGGGGCTTATTTGTGTGGATGTTGTGTACATGGATCCCTTTGTGGTTTACATGCCATGGTGGGTTGAGCATGTTATTTTTGTGATGAGGAGCTGAAGATTTCTCTTTCACAGGTGGCCTTTGTTTCCCAGTCTGCCCTTCTCCCTCACCCCATTGTCCTTCTTGGCCCCCGCCATGTGCTATTTTTTCATCAATGTGCCTTCCAGGCTCTCAGACCATGCCTTTTTGTTCCTGTGTTTCTGTCTCTGTCTTCCTCTCTTCAAACCCTTTTCCCTGCTCTCACCCTCTGTAACGGCCACCATCTCTCTCCTCATCTCCCCACCAGCCAGAATCCTCTTTGCACCACAATTGCCCTGTCCTTCACTCTCCACTCCGTAGCTACAACTTCGTCACTCTGTGTCCTGTCTCTCTCTGGCCCTCTGTCATCCTTTGCATCAACTCACACACTTGTACTTCCACTCCCCAGACCTTCACCTCCTCACTTGGTGTCATTTTACTCCCCTGCATCCATGGGTGACCCAGAGACACACGCAACACCTGACAGTGGTTGTGCAGAACTTGTATGCCTGCAATCAATGGTCCTACATGTGCCTGCATCCTTTGGCTCACTGACGCCTATTTCCAGAGTGCATGTGGTGCTGTGCTTGAAATCTGTTTGCTTCACTGCCAGTGATTGCTCCGTTAATGAGTTTTGATGTTGTAAGATTGATAGTTGCTCATGCTCTATTATTTGGACTTCCGGACGTTAACAGTGGGTGGTCCACGGCGGTTTGCTTGTTCCATATGGGAGTTGTCAAAGCTGTCCAGCTTCTTTAATTTAATGCAATGCATGTCTTTGCAAGCTTAGAATGTTGTTTCAGGTGGAATGCTGTGAATGCGAGACAGGTGGGTACCTTATGCAGGTAAGTTTGAGGCACTCGAGGGGGCACATGTGATGGTGTTGTTGGTGGCAGGGAGTCTGCCACTGTGTGGGGTTGATTTTGTATTGCCTTGGACTGATTTGAGCAGGTCCAGTTTCATGGGTGTGGGGACACATGGTGATTGTAGGCTTTTGAGTCTATGCTTACTGTTTTTGCATGGCAATCAGGGGGGCTCTGTTGTGGTGTGGTTGTTGTGATGGAGGCTCACAGTGGGGTGATTATGAGTTATTCTAAGGTGAGCAGGTATGCTGCACGGGTGCAAGGACACATGGTGATGGGAGACAGGTGAATGATTGCTTGCAGTTTTTGCATGTGTCTTGACTCCCACATGGCATGCCGTTCACTCAACTTTTCATGGCATGTCTACTGATGCTGGTAGTCCATTCCTGGCACTTCAGCCCCTTCTGGGGGTGCTGTCGCAGGATGAATACGCAAACAGCACAGCATTACAGGCCATTTGGGAGATGCCATGCCCACCCTGGAAACCAGGCACACGCCATTGGCTTGGTGTTGATGTTTGTCATGGGGACATGTACCAAGGATAGTACACCAGCAGATATGTTGCTACCTGTTGACAGCTGCTCAGTGCATCTCAACACTCTCTTCAGTTCCCGGCTCATCCCTGTTCAGTCCAGTCCCTCTGAACTCTGCCTTCTCTTCCTCTTGCCTGTTCCCTGCTCCCTTTTGTATGCCAGTCTTCTTGACCTCTGTTTCTCATTCCTTTATCTTGTCTGCATGTCTCTTTTATGCCAGTTGCATCTCTGCTCTGCCTTCCTCTATGACTGCTGCCTGTTTGCCCAGCTGCCTTCTGCCAGATCCTGTCTTCACTGCAATTGATGAGAAGTTTCCATTCCGTCGTCTTGGACATTCTATCATCAGCTCCCCTATCAGTGTTTACTGCACTGTCCTGGTGCCACGTTAATCAGGGGATTCCATATTGTGGCATTGGCAGTGCTTCCAAGGGGATCCTGGGTTTCCAACCTCTCAGTGATCTCTATTTGGGAGTCCTCTCAGTGTAATTTTGACTCCAGCGGGATCATAGCGTTCACAATGAACCCTCAGCAGAACAAGGGGTAAGTGGGACCTGGTCCTTCACTGCATGGCACTCAGGGGGGCAGGCAGTGTAGGTGTTCTAGGTGGTGAAGGTGTCTATGTGTGGAGTCTTTTAATTGCATTGGCCTGATGTGAGCGGGTTAGCTGCATGAGTGCGGGGACACATGGTGACAGGTGGCTGGAGAGTTACTGCTTGCATTTGTTGCATGGCACTCAGGGCGGCATATGTTGCAGTGTCATTGGGTGCATGGGTGCATGGGTAATTTTCTCATTCTGTATGAGTCACGCATAAGTTGGCCAGGGCAGTCCACACAGGTGTTGGTTGTGGTTTTCATTTGGTGCTGTGCCTTCCCCCTTGTGTTCTCCTGTGTGTTGTTGGGTGTTTGAATGCACTATTGCTGGTGGTGGCTATGTGAAAGGGGTCAGGGATTTCGTTGCTTGTGTTGTATGCTTTGGTGTATGCAACATGGACACTGTTGTTTACAGTTGCTATGACTGTGTCAGCATTTGTTGCAGTTGATTTTATGGCTATGGCCACACACAGTTTGCCTCTCCCAGACACACATTTACAGGGTGTTGTTATGGTCACATAGGATTGACCCCCAAGTCATCATTGAATGGCACCAGGGATGTGGCTTCACTGTGTGTGCTCCACAGGGGCAGGTTTTCATGTGAAGTATGTTTGCACAGCGGATTGCATACAGCCTCTCCCTGTGCCCTTTGGCCAACCAGGGGCAAGGGTGGTGCCTGTGGACGATGACCCTCCTGCATATCTACTGGTATGCCACGCTGTGTGGCTACATTGTGCAGGATACCTGCTGTCACAACGATTTTACCTACTACTGGTGGCAATACCCTGCTAGAGTGGTCAAGGTAACAGAGACCTGATTTGAGCACCCTGAATAGGCACTCCACTATGCCCCTAGTGGCTATATGTGCTGCATTGTACCTTACCTCGGCTGGTGTAGCAGGATTCCTGAATGGCTTGAGCAGGAATCTTGATAGCGGGTAGGTACTGTTCCCTGCAAATGTGTAAATGGTTGTTATTGGCATTTATTGTCATGGTCTGTTGTTCAGTGTGTGAATGCATGCATGTTTGCGACAGTTGATACTAATGAGCCAGGTGTTGCCAAAGGTTCCCGATGCCAGGGCCCGGTAGAGTGGTGACTGGCGGTACATGTAGCTGTCATGTGTGCTTCCAGGAAAATTGACATTGACTTGCATGATGACTCAGTTTGCATCACAGATGGCCTGCACATTGATGGAATGCCAATTCTCCCAGTTGCGGTGAATGTGCTTGGGCAATCGGGGGTGGTGGGCTTAGCGCAACATGTGTACAATCAATGGCTCCAAGTACATGTGGGAAGTGTGCAACCGCAGAGATATCCTGGCACACTCTCTGCCTTTCCGGCAGTGTGCGTGGCATGTATATGTGCCTATGCACACATGCATTTGATTTTATGCAGGTGGAATTGTGTGGCCTGAGATATGCCACCAACAAGAGCTGTGGTGCACTGAAAGGAGACTGTGGCTATGAAATGGAGTGCCATCAGCACATTTTTCAGGGGGGACAGGCATGGGAGCAGATGATGGCAGATGCAAGGTCTTCTTCCCACTCCCTGACCAGTTCTAATATAACATGGGGTGGGAACCGGTACCTTGCATACACCTGGTGGTCTAGCATCCTAAACAGTGTGGTGCATGTTGTGAAAATCTGGGGCTTCCGTATCCTCCTCCTCCTTCTGTGCACATGTACGATGTCTCCCAGTATTCCCGCATTCATTGTGGCTGACCAATGTTCGAATGGTGTGCATCGCGTGCTTCATACACATTGTTTACTTTGCGCATTGTACTTTACGTGTACTATCATGTGGCAGTGAGATCAGGAGGTTTGCGCGTGACCTTTCCCGATGTGACATTGCGCAGTGAAATCCATAAATTTGGTTGTGTTTGCACTTGGATGGGCTTGTAGTTTATTTGTGTGGCCCGTGCCTCAACACACCCACGTTTTTCCTTGTTCTTCCTCATGTTGCTGGGATAATGGGGAATATGCTTGTTCTGCCCACAATTTATTTTGTTGCTTAGGCCCGTCCCGCACTTTGAGTGGAGTGTCCCGCACAGTGCTCGACTGCACGCAAAGACGTGATGGGCCAGCCCAAAGCCAAGGAAAAGCACGCAAAGTCCGTTCCACGAATCGCTGAAAGGTGTTTTGTGTGCTGAAAAGTGCACAGTCCCGTTTTAAACACGCAAACATTTCTTTAAATCAGGCCCTAAATTTGATGTCCTTGATCGGATGTTTCAACTTTAAACATAGGACCCAATAATATTAGAATATTAAATTAATGTATGTCACTGGGGAGTGATTGATAATCTGGGGTTACGTTCCCACTGAAACCCTGACAGCCTCCTCCCTTAACCTCCTTGATTCGCCCCTTTTCATTCGAGGCTTTGACTGCAGTGATGGTAAACGCATATTTTGTTCTGAAACGTTTGGATGCTTGTATGCCTTGCATGTGTACATTGTTGCTTCTATTGCATTTAATCCTAACTAGGCTCCTCTCGGTGCATGTTTCTAACCCACATAAGCAGTGTGTAACATGTGTGAATAGTCCACAAGGGAACGGTTAAATCCCCCTAAAAGGAACGTTTGGTTGTTTTCAGGGTCGAAGCTGCCCAATTAAAATTCCTGAAAGGGTCCCAATTCTTCTCGACATCATGGCTCCTTACATACAAAGCGCCTATCGGAATTCGCCTTAATGTGATGTAATATAAAGTGGTCGTGCTTTGCACACTTCTGCCATTTCTGGTTATGTATTATGTGCCGTTTATCGCAGCTGTGAGTTTTAGTTTCCTCCATTTTCAAAGATTAGAAGTGCATGTTGTGAACCTACGCTTTGGGTGGGCATGCTCGGAGTTACCAAGCACGCCAGGGCCACGGTCCCCTCGTGTTTGCTTTAGCAGTGCACTTGTGTAAGTGTGGCATTGGGTGGACTAATGCAAATGCCCGTTTGAAGTTAGGGGACTGGTGGGTTTTAAAACTGCGTCATTTTGCAGATGACTTGCTTAATCGATATGCATTCGATTTCAAAAGCAATAAACTAAAGCATTGCTCACAAGTAAAATGTCTGAGGACAAGGCAAACTTTTGAATTATGTTTAAATGTCAGGTATTTCACATGCGTTTTTAGTCATGTTTCAAGATGGAAATTTTACCTTTGTTAAACTGATTCACAGTGCCAAGTGCATGCGTCATCAGCTAGGTGTATCTTGTTTCCAAGATGGCAGCATTTGGATTCATCCGGGTGCCAGAACGATTCCATCACATGTGCTGTGCGGAGATGTTTATACTCTTACCAGAAAAATAGCTGCCCACCACTTCCTGCCAATGGCAGCATCCCCAGATAAGGACGTACTTGTGTTGGTTTTACCTTTAAAAATACCATACCACAATGAGAAAACATGTCTAAACTGGCTGCACAATGTAGTCTGGTGTAGATACATAATAACGCACATCCTGTTTGCTTCTTCCTTGATGCCCAGAATAAAATGGTATGCCACAGTAAGGCATAGCTAGATTGGCTGCATCAAAATGCCACTCTAGCCACATAACACTTGACATGTTTGCAATATCATAGATACCCATAATAAAATACAATGCCACAGTAGGAAACGGCCGCCACAAAATTCCAGTCTAGCTATGTACTAACACATACATTCTTGGATTTTCATATAAACCCAGAGAAAAGAAAAGTCATGCCACAGTAAGAAATGACTAGAGTGTCAGCCCCTAAATGCTAGTCTAGCCAAATAATAACACTTGTGACGAATCTGAGGATGTCACCCCTTCTCCTCTAGGGGGAGACCTTTCCCATGGGGCCAGTGCAGTGCGCCCACAGTAGAATAGTCCCCATGGGGGTGGTGCACCGAAGGAGGATCACATGGGGGAGGAACCCCCTTATGGGATATGGGACGACCATGTTCAGAGAATGCTGTGTCCTCCCACGTTAGTACATCTAAACCCTTCCCCAATGCTTAAACCTCCTTTCCCTTCTTTTGATAGAACCAACATCTGCTTTTGTCAAGTTAGTCAACATAATATACTTGAGAGAATTAAAACATCAAGATATGCTGCATATAGCTCTGCTTCAAGTATTGGGAAACCTAATCTACTTCACATAAATAAAGCCTTGGAGAATGCAAAGTATGCAATATTTGACTGTACATTATGTACTGAGAAAAAGATGACAAGGAGTTAAAGGATCACTTTGGAGAAGCAGAGTGAGCTCTCTAGCTTCTCAATGAATGTCATTAGCCCAAAGCAAACCCACACGCGGTCCAGGTAGCAAGGACTGCTTGGACTGCTCCCGAGAAGGACATCTTGGGCATCCACAGCACCGGCGAAGCATCCATGGCCCAAGGCCCTGTGCATTGTCTATAAGGCATTCTGGGACCTGGGTCCTCAATACCTCCAACTCTCTCCTCGCAAATACCTTCCTACTCGAGCTCTTTGCTCCTCCACCTCCAACTCTCTCAGGTTCAGTCGCTTCTCCAAGCAACGACTTGGTGATAGATCTCTTTCTTTGGCTGGGGCCTCCCTCTGTAACAGCCTCCCTGCCACTCTGAAACTTGAGGAGAACCATCTTCTGTTCCGGAAGCACCTCAAGACCTTCCTCTTTGTTTCTGCCTTTTCTCTTCCTAGCAGACCATAACTGCGCGGCACTCATCACCAATAACTCACCTCAATCTTGGTCTGACCATCACCTCCTCTCCTTCTCGCTTGAAGCCTCAAGCCCCATAACCAACTTAACATTAGCCGAAGCCATCCCCACGAGAAGCAAGAAAAATATCACAGCGGAAAAACTGATCCCACTCATCCTCCCCACGCTCAACCGACTCCCTGCTTCCAACCGTTATGACCTCGTAGAAGGATACAATAATACCATGCGCACAGCCTTAGACGCCATCGCACCCCTTAAGCTCAGAAAAAGCAAACCAAAAAAGCACCTTAACCAATGGTTCTCCAGCCACCTTAAAGCGCTTCGACTAGAAAAAAGTAAAATGGAACAAATCTGGAGACAGTCTCCCACTGACCACAACAAGTTATTACTAAACAAAATCAAGGCCAATTACAAAAAAGAAATTATAGCTGCCAAACAAGAATCCTATAACCAGAGGATCGCACATTCCAACTCTAGTACCAAAGAATTGTTTACAATTATCAAAGAATTGGAAACACCAGTACCTGTCCCAGATACTTGCGTGAAGAACAAACAATGGTGCACTAGTGTCCAAAATGCACTAAACAACAAAGTCCTAGGCCTTCAAACCAAAATTAAAAATAAGAAAGATTCCCTCTCCAAATCAACCAACCCCAGTAATACCCCCCTAGTACTCCACCCACTCACATCCCACCCAACAGTACTCGCTTTAGCTTCTCCAAAGTAACTACCCTAGAAGTGGAAAAAAAAATCATTCTTAGCCTCAAACCTTCCAACTGTAAAGGCGACCTCTGTCCCCCACAAATCATTAAAGATGCGGCAAGAGACCTATCGCCATTCATCACCAGACTCATCAACGCCTCATTCGCCTCAGGAACAGTCCCCAGCAACCTCAAAGAGTCCTGGGTCCTCCCCCTCCTTAAAAAACCTTCCCTTGACCCCTCTATCCCGACCAACTACAGACCCATTACCACCGTCCCCTTCCTGCTTAAGATACTAGACAAGACAGCATACCAACAAATCCAAAAACACCTGGAAACTAACCACCTCCTAGGTACACGACAATCAGGCTTTAGACCCCTGCACGGGACTGAAACAGCCCTCATTGATCTGAAAGCCCAGATAGAGACTATCAGAGACAACGGTAAAACTGCACTACTTCTCTTACTAGACCTCTCCGCGGCGTTCGACCTAGTTGACCACAAAATCCTTTGCAATCATCTAGATTCAGCCGCGCACTTCTCCCGAGAAGCCATCAGATGGATCGAGTCATTCCTCAGCAACAGATCCATGCGTGTCTTCTCCACCACTGCTGCTGCTGACCCCATCCCCATCACATGCGGAGTCCCTCAGGGCTCCTGCGTCTCCCCTACTCTGTACAACGTGTTCACGAAGCCCCTGTTTGATGATCTAGATGGCCTGGGTATCACCTATACTAATTACGCTGATGATACACAGATCATCATCCCGCTGACGGGAGACTACAACCAGGATTTGGCCTTGGTGAACAAGGTGTACCTCATCATCCAGGCATGGATGGCTTCGCAAAGTCTATGCCTGAATGATGACAAGACGGAACTCATCATCCTTGGGTCCTCTACAAACATAACCAAATTAGACCAAAACTATACCAACTTCATCATAGACGGAAACCCGATCAAGGTTGCCAGAGAAGTGAAAACTTTAGGAATATACCTCGACTCCGCCCTTACCTTCCATAAACAGGTTAGTTCAATGGCATCTTCCACGGCCTACACATGTAAGCTTATAAGAGCTGCCAAACCCTTCCTATCTCCCCAGAGTTGCATTACACTAGCCAGAGCTTTGGTATTATCCAAACTGGATTACTGTAATGCCCTCTACGTCGGAGCCAGCAAGCAAATCACAAACAAAATTCAGACGCTCCAAAACAACGCTCTCAGAGCTGCGCTTAACATCCCCAAGAGAGCCCACATCTCCAACATCCGGAAATCCCATAACTGGCTCAATACCTCAGACAAAATCTTGCTCAAAGTAGCATCGCTAACGCACAAATGTCTGAACAATGCTGCCCCATGCTACCTTGCAGACAGAATATGCAAATACACCCCCAACAGACCCACCAAAACCTTTAACGCAAACCTACTCATAGTCCCTAGGTACAAACGCACTAAAATGGGCGGCAACAGCTTCCAGGTGAAGGCACCCCAACTTTGGAACGCCCTACCACCATCCCTTAGGTCACCTCAAACCTTTACTCACTTCAGACGCAATTATATCCAATGGATAAAGAACAAAGAGCTCTAATTCGTCTAACCCAACACCACACGGCCGCCAACCTAGAACGAATGCTCATCTGCAAACTCCCTAATATATCTGCAATGTAGGTATATGATATGTATAAACTGTAAGTGATATGTATATGATATGTATAAGCTACCTCACTGTAACACTGTAAGTGATATGTATAAGATATGTATAAGCAACCTGTAACCAAGCTTTGAATAATCTGCTGCTCATGCGCCCTCATACTCTCGGGACTGGCGCGCAATACGAATGAATAAACTAAACTAAACTAAACTCTCCCCTGCTGATTTTCTGTCTGATACTGCACTGGTCACCTGGCTACCCTCTGATTCGAGGACTGGTCCCTGCCCGCCCAGTTGCATACCCACACTGCAGCCTGGCAACCCTTGCACTTGGGTCTGTATCTGTAACCTTGCAGTTCCCCTACCTGCACTTTTGGACACCTGCTGTCTGCACTTACCCTTGCACCTGACACCTGCTGGCCGCACTTGTTATTGTTTTGATCCCATGTACAGCACTGCCTCCTTCCCCTTTCCCCTGGCGCTTTTCCCCTCTCCCCTTCCCTGCACTTGTTTGATCGCAATGTCACTTGGCCTAGTAAGATCGTTGTCTCTGTCCTCCCTCCGTTTCCCGTTCCTTGCCTCATCGCGCCTTGAACACTTGTGTATAGGCACGTTACAAATGCCATATCATATCATATCATGAGAGAGGATGCGCTGCCAGAGAGAAGCGGGCATCTGCGGACCTGCTGCAGACTGCTACAGAGCCCCAAATGCTACCAGAGCCACAAGAGATACAGTAGCTGCCCAGGAGATGCCGGTACCTGTCAGGAAGAATCAAACAGGTACACAGGTTACCTGTGAGGTGCTGGAGGTCCAGGGGAGTGCAGGGGTGAAGGCGGAGGCTGAAACAAGGAGGTCTGGCGCCTTGGGAAAGAAGTGCGAGTCATGGACCTGCACCCATATGAGAAAAAGAAACAAAAGCCAATCAGAATATCACAAGTCTGGGACCTGCACCCATGTGAGAAACAGAAACAAAGCCAATCAAAATATTACGAGTCTGGGAATCGCACCCAAAGAGGGACAGTTCATGAGATTATGAAGGCTTAGCAGGAGAGTATACCGCATAGTTTGAATACTGTGAGTTTGGGACCCGAAGTTCATGAAAGGATAACTGCTTGGCAGGAGAGTGTATCAAGCAGTTATAAATATTGCCACTCTGGGACTCGCACCCAAAAGAGAGACAGTCCATAAGAGGACAATTGCTTGGCAAGTAATTGGGGAGTAAACCAAGCCATTACGATTATTGCAGGTCTAGACCTGCACCCAAAATAAGTAAAGAATATATATTGAAACAAATCCTACGCTTGGTAAAAGGAGTGTGCCAAGTCGGTTGGATAAACAGTGGAAATACAAGGAGCATATTCTTGTGAACTGCCTACCGACAATTGTATAAGAAAACACAGGCCTGAGAAGCCCAAGAAGGAATCTGGCAGAACGGATTACTATCCTGACCTTGGAGATCCACTGTTTTGAACATTTCTTTATGTTTACCACTGGTGATTACCTGAGAGGCTGGGAACTTCTTCTGTTTGTTGGATCTACAAAGAACACTTTACTTTGGGGAAGAGATCATCCTTACACAGTTAGTTTAAGTTATTAGTGTTAGGGACAGAGGTCGGTTTTTTGAGACACAACACTGACGTACTTTATAGTTTTGAACATTCTGACAATTTCCTTTGTTTTTTCAGAGGCAGGGAACCCCTCATAATTTTAGGACAAAGAGGCATTTTTCCAACCCTTTTTCATATAATAAACGTTTCTGCCCAAAAACATCCCAGTAAATGAATTGGCGTTGTATCTCCTGCCAATAATAGGATTTTGGTCTAAATATCACTTAATGCTCATTAGGAGAGATCACAAACATCAACACAGGGCCACCGTAAGGAATTGTGGGGCCTGAGCACAGACTCCTTTGCCCCCTCCCTTACCCCAGAACCAAAAACTTAAGAGATCCAGAATGTCTGGTCATGCCCCACCCCCTGCCCTATGTGATCACAACCCACAGCCTGATATGCTGCCCTGCAGCAATCAAATATGTGTGGGTACTCCCTTGCAGACCCATTGTGCTTTTCAGACTTGTTGGAATCATAATAATAAACAAGTGGTATTCAAGGGTAATATGTGACTGTGTAGGCATGAGATAGGCCTTTGCAATGCACTGCCATAATAGTACCACCTGCCCATAAAATGGCAACAGCTGGAACATGGTGTGTGTACCTGGGCATATTGTACCTGTTCCTGGAAAATGCCTGTTTAATAAGTATACACAAGCTAAAACTGTTGCATTTGCCAATGCTTGTTTGTAACAGGCCTTTGGTGCAAGGACATGTCTACTGCTTATAAATAAGTGGCTGAAGGCACTCTTTGTAAAGATATGCTTATTCCACCAGTAACACATTTATGAGTGAAATTAAACCATTAACTCTTAGGGGACTGTTCAGTAAGAACACTGGCAGGCTAAAGTTTGATGTTACAGCTTGCTAAAGCTAGCTCAACTAGTTTCTCGGAGGATGTGATTTGGGTGGGTAGAGGCCAGAAGTGGATGGGAATAGCCATAGGGATTTGCATGGCAAAGGGCAGTCAAGGGGGGAGTAAAAGAACCAAACAATACACACAGACTGTGTGTCCCTCCTCACATCCCTTATCCCTTCTTGATGAATTCCAATGCAATAGTTGTGGCTTAAGGCAGTGCTTTATTGCCACCAAATAGCTAAAACTAAAAATAGCAGCCACGAGGAGGGTTTAGTTTTAGATGTAGCATACAGACCAATAGCCATATTACCAATAGCCATATGAAGAAGGTAGATATGCCCTAGCATAGACGGAGGACTTGCGGCATTAGCAGAATGTAAAAGTGCTCAAGCATGCAGACAGATTGGAAGCAATGGGAAAGGTACACATACCGTTGCATATAAGAGATAATGGATATAAATTAGCAGGTACCAGAAAGGTGCATGTATGCTAACATGCACTGAGATGAGAGAAATTATTTTCAAGTTGTATTGCTATTGCCAGCTAAGAAATAAATTACTTTGTGGAGTGCAATATAACAAGGCTACTATTGGTATACACAAAAACCACACTATAGCTAGTCAGACCATGTGTGAGGCTTTTTAGAGAATGGTAATTTTGACAAATTAAGCACCACAATATTAAATAAATTGCCCAGGATCACACACGTTGGTTGTGAGGTGTTGCTGGGATTTGAGCCAGTCTGTAATTTCTGCACTTGACACATTCTTTCACCGTACTTATCATAGAGCAAGGTAAAGATATTTGTGAATGTTTAACTTTGATGAATTAAAATAATACCCTGTTCTGCAGAACTGACTTGGAAAGTACACAAATCACAAAATAAACACACTTGACAATATTTTAAAGCAAAACTTTATAGAAGCATGTTAAGAAAAAGGAGAATGATTCCAGCTTCATGTTCTGCATTATCAAGCTAAGTATACATGTATCAATATCAATTGGTGTGGGTTTAAAAGTTTTAATCTGGTATTTCTTATGTATTTTAAAACTTTAAATGCACCCAACACACAGACTTGTTGAATTATTTATGATGAGTAGAAGTACCTTTAAAATTGTATAAGAAAGCAACCAATTTCAGGTGCTGAATAAGCACACCTGAACATATTCTCGCCAGAGGCCAGTGACATTTGGTCAGCTCTCTTCTGCATATAACCCCTTCACTCAAATGGCCTACATGAAAAGGAAGATCAGAAATGGGCTAAGCAATGGCACCGGTATGTGAGAAGGCACGCCTTCTTGCCTTCTCACATACGTGTTACCTTTTATAGCTAGCACTGTCTAATGATGTATGTGGCTTAGCAGTGTTACGAGTTATCTGCGCACTCACAGCTTTTCATGAAGCTGGCTTCTCTACCCTCAATGGAGACGGTTCCGTGGTGTCTGGCGGCAGCATGGCAGACCTGTGGGGGGCGCTGGCAGATAGGCATCATCGCTGAGTGTGCCGTGCGCTGACATGTTTATGGCCAATGACACGATGGCATTGAAGGTCACCATGGTGACAGGCTGCAACCCAGCCTTGTTGTGGTCATGGCGTTCCAATATGAACTCAGAAGATACAATAGTGAGTGTGTCTTAACACTCCCGTACTGTGTCCAAGTGTCTTCCTGGCTTCCCGGCCCAGTTTCACTCCCATCCCATATTTGTCCTCCATGTGTGTCTTCTTCTTCCTCCTTCTGGTCTTTCCAGGCCTTATGCCTTCCTTGCCTTTGTTTTCTGCCTCTCTCCCCCCTTGTCTTCTGGTTCTACCGCCCCCGCCCCGACCAACCTCCCCCCCGGTTCTGGTCCAGCCTGACTCCCCGGACCTATGGCCTCAGCTCCTTCCATCTCTGGCCAGTTCAGCTGAGCTGTGTCCTGCTATCCAGTTTACTGCAAGCACTGTCTTCTCACCACATAAATACTGGGTGGCGAGTCCGTGTTGTTGAGAAGCCAGTCCTGACACTTCCTGTTTGCTTTGACAGGGAGGGGAAATGACTAATATTTTCACACTACCATCCTAGACCCACCGAGCAGGGTGAAACGTCAACTGCCAGATAGTTTAACAGGTACTGTGCACCCTTGCGATCAAGTGCGTGACAAGCAGGTGTTATCATGCAATGCCCAGCCCACTTAAATACTTTAGTGGAAGGCTCGTGCTCCCGACACTAATATATTACAGGCTCCCAGAACATATGTTGGTGCTTGCAGCATATTTCAAAGTGACAGGCCCTCACTGTCACTGTGAAGTGCAGTAAAAAGGAATACTGCTACTCTCCCACTTCAAAGAAAATGCATGAAAGGTTCTAAAACTAACCTAACGCGCATTGAGCCTTCCCCTGCGCCTAGTCCAAACAGGTGCAATTAAAGAACTTTCATTTTTGCACATTTGAAAGCCCATACCATTTATGGTTTCGGGTTGTGAAATGCGCAAAATGCCCCCCGTATTTGTGCATATGAGCAAAGGGAGTGAAGAGGGACATCCGAATGTTAGCATCTAAGATGCATACATTCAGAGGCCCTCTCTGGATTTGGGAGCACCTTTTCTGGGCATAAGCGATGAGAGGCGTTGGCGCATTTCATCAGTTGTACCCAAAAAAGTGTGAGAATCTGGCCCACCGTGTTTTCTACTGTGGTGCAGAGCGCTTTACAGGGTTAATTGATCAGAAAAGAATAGCATTGTGAACAAAATGAAGACAGCAGGTTCACAGCTCTAGCAGAGCACCATAACATCTTGCCGTGTTTTGTAAATAATGGGCGCAAACATCTTTGATGGAAGCAACTTTAAAACTTAAGTAGGATGCTTGAATTGCTTGTGTGTCAGACACAGCAGCAACTGCGATTCATCAACACTCAACACCAGCTACAACTGTACTGGTGAAAGAATCGTGTCTCTCGCAGACTCCTTTCAGCGCGGCCGGATGGATTGCAGCCCCCGATACAAATACACTGCTTCAAATGGCGAGTGTGTGTGAAAACGAAGGCACGGTTATTATTCTTTTCCTTTCCTCTGCATAGCCCTGTCTGATGCACAATACCTCACTTTCTGGACAAGCCTCAGTGCCATTAGACCACTAGTGTGGTGACAGGCGCAGGATGAAAAGCTATTAACAGAACATAATGGCGTGAAGTGTGAGAGATGCAGCTGGAGCAGGCTTGAGAGGTCTTAATGGCTGCTCTGCCCCGGCCCAGTTTAAAAGACAATACAAGGTTTCTGATACCAATGGGACTATGGGGAAGGAGGAGTGAAAGAAATATTACTAACCGTGATTAGCTCTTTTCCGACCCATACCACACGGTATTCCCGTGTATGCCGTGCGTGCCAGGTACTCTGTTCCCGGCGAGGGGCGTGGCAGCCCCTCAGCCAATGAGGAGGCTCGAAACGGGGCAATCCCCGCTCCGAGCCTCCCCATGGCTGGAGTCTGCTTTGCTTGCGTCCCCCGCCGGGGATTCAGGTAAGCCTTTTTTTTTTTTCTTCCTCCTCCCTGCCCACACCCTATAGCCCCTATAGGGCTCAATGGGAATGGGGAGGGAGGTAATAACTGGCACATTACAAGTGTCCCGTTATTACCTCCCTCTCCCCCTCGCGGGACCCGGAAAAGACGTCTGGTTTTACCAGACATCTGATCCGGGTCCCGCAAAGGGAACCTCGTAATCGGTGCGCCCGTAATGAAGGGGGCCGGTCCCGTACCGGCCCCCTTCATTACGGGAGCACCAGGGTTATAATGAGGCCCATTAACATGGTATATTCATGATTCTAGGAAACCATAACACTCATACATGATGTTTAGATACCAATATTCATACTGTCCTTATCAAGAGGTAATCAAATAGAATGTGCATAGTACAGTGTGCAAGATGCATATTGAATGGCCGTATTATCTTGAGGTGTGCAAATTGGCAAAGGGGACTTGATATAAAGTGCTTAGTGCATATGGGTAGGCAGCAGAGTCTACCAATGAGCCGGTTTGCAAAAGGAACTACATACCAAGTGCAAGCTACATGTGGCTAAGCATCATATTCAGTGCACAATTGCAGCTAAGTACTTTGATGTCCTGCCAGACAGCACTGGTGTGACATGCGCAATAATGCATCTGTTATGTCATAGCATGGTCCTGCGCTATTTAGGTGCTATATCGCAGATATACAAATATTTCCTTCCACTTCACATATGATCATACCATGGAAGTACATGATTATAGTAGGCCACTACATTTATGTTCCTTCTATAAGAGTATGTCTTATACCCTATCAGAGGAAATCCTATATTAAGTGCATGGTGCAAAGTGCAAATACATAAGTAGCAATGATGCAGGGTGTGCAGACATACATCTAAATGCAAAGTACAAACAGTTCATATGAGCAAAGAACATCCCTGCACAGTGCCTAGGAGCCCTGTTTACCTGCGCTCGTGTAACACAGGATTCCTAAATCATAATGCTAATAGCATATGTAGAAGGCATATAATGCAACCGGCTGCATGCTCCTACTATAAGAGTCTGTCTCTGTGTGGTACAGAGACAGACTCTTATAGTATACTCTTATACTCTATTATATTGTTTGTTTAGTCTCTCGTGTATTAATGTAATACTGTGTTTGCAACTATTCCTTTGTGCAACCTGTAAACTTAAAATTACCTGTAACGCGGCCAGATACCTCCGGGTTTGGTGCGCTATATAAACAAACAAACAAGCCATATTTCCTGTCAAGGTCCTCCTTTATAAGGTGCATGGTGCAGAGTGCAAATTGCATATACATTAGCAGCAAAGAGACAAGGTGTGCAAAGATTCATAAAGTGCTGAATGCAAATTATGAACGGTTCTTATAGGCAAATGAAATCTTGTATAGTGCCCACCCGCCCCACTATAGTTTGATATACAATGCTGCTGATAAGATAATGCTACTATAGAGGGATCCATAGCGATGCATTGGAATATAAAAATGCACGGCACTGCTCATGATACAAAGGTGGATTGGCCATGCTCTCAACGAGTCTAGGGAATCACACCAATGTCACAACTAAAGCTATAATGGTGCAGCCTTATGAGAAAAAACACATCGAATACCTAAAATATCCCTGTTTCCACCAGCGATTCATCTTCTAATTCTCCACATGAGGATAGCATAGGGATCCAACACAGAATTATTCGCTCGTCTTTGTTGTGACCTTTGTGTCATGATCTATGATCTATCTCCCCTCTGTTTGCCTGAGGCGTTTCTCTCTGTCACCACCTCTCACATTGCAAAATATCTAAAGGAAGACATATTCTTATGATGTTTACCTTCAAAGTGCTTTGTTGTGGGGTATGCTGCATCACTGTTCCTAAGGGCTTATATGTGCTGTAATATTCTCGTTTTGACATCCAGTTTAGTACTACCTATATACTAGAGGTTGCAGTCACATGTGATCACATAAATGACATATTTTGTATTGCACGTTATTTTTATCACTTGACCTGTGTGTGGATGTGAATAGCTTTGTGTGCTGACCCCAGATTTACAAGCCTTGCATTTAGATAATTTAAAGAAATCTTCTGGCTTTTGCATAAGCCTATTGCTGCTAGTTGTGGGCTCTGAGGTCGGGAAAAGGCTAGGAGACAGTCTAAACCATGTCATATTCCTGAATGTGATGCGTGCATGGTCTTCAACATGGTGTTTTATATCACCATCTCTCGTTAGTAAATGGCAGCACTTTTTTAGCACTCTTCTCACATTACTGGCAGCCTCATTAAAAGTGGTTATGAACCTGATATTCTTGGTGGCATCCTTTTCTGGATTAATGTTGGATTAATGTTGAGAGTGCATACAATTCAAGCGATTCTTTAGTAGTGCCACTACAGAGGATAAAAATATTGTCTATGTGTTGGTTCCAAGAGATGATTTTATCAGTATATGGTGAAAGGTCTTCTGATCTAAAAATACCCTCTTCCCCATGCACCCATGAAAAGACTTGTATATGTTGAGGCAACAGAAGTGCCCACTGCTGTCCCACACAGTTGGTTGTAAAACTGGCCATTGAACATGAAGGAAGTGTGATTGAGTCAGAAGGTGAGCATCTCTATTATCATTTGGGAATGTTCTCTATAGCTGAGCGATCTCATGGACAGAACGCGCTTTACTGCAGTAATTCCACGGTCATGTGTGATATTCGTGTAGAGCTAGATCACATCTAAGGTGATCATTAAATAACTCTCATGGCAGGAGATTCCATCAATCTTATTTTGGAAATCTTTGTATCCCTGACATAGGACGGTAGAGTCTCTCAAAAGGGAAGAGGAATTTGTCTATGAATTTGGAAGTATTTTCCAAGAGGGAATCATTTCAAGCAACTATGGGTCTTCCGGGTGTTTTTTTGTTTTTCTTGTGTATTTTGGTGACTGAATAGATGATGGGTGTAATTGGGAAACATTTTGTTAGGTAGCATCTTTCATCCCAGTCTAGGAGATCCAAATCGCACCACCTCTGGAATTTCACATAATGTTCTGCTTTGTATGTTAGATAAGGGTTCATAGATAACTTGTTGTAGCATGTTCTGTCTTTAGGTTGACTAGTAGCCTCCACAATGTATTCAACTGAGTTTAAAAGCACCACATTGCCACCCTTGCCCGAAGGCTTGATGACGATGGTACGATCTCCCCTAAGGTCCTCCATTGCCTTCCATTGACAGTAGGTGAGATTGTGTTGTATTTTGTGGCCTGGTTTAGATGCCAGATCTTTCAAATCTTCACTCACCAGGTCTTCAGAAAGGTCTATGTTCGGACTGTGAGGAGTCATGGGACTGAACTTGCATTTCCTGTTGAGTTTGCTGTCAATCGATTTCAAGGTGTCGATCCCAAAGGTATCTGTTATATTGACATTCCTTTGATCTATAATTTTCTCCATATCACGGCTTCCGTCATCCTAATTTTAGATGGAATCCAAAGCACATAATGCCTGTATCTCCCTGACAGTTAAACATGAAGCCCTTTCGATGGGTTCCTGTTCCTTATCTTGAACAGTGTCTGTATTTTCATAGTATTTTGCCAATCTGATTTTGCGTATAAAGCAATGTAAGTCTATGCATGACTGTGAATAATGAAATGTAGACGTGGGGCAAAATGTAAGTCCCTTTGATAGCACCTCCTCTTCTGCCCTAGTTAGAGTTCTATTCGAGAGGTTGACAATCTGCAGTTCCTCGCTTAATTTCTCACTCTCCCAGAGCGCATCTGACGCTCTGCTGATTGATCTCTTCTGTTCCCTCTTTCCTCTCCGTCCTCATCTGGTCCTCGTCATGTTGCACTATTCCTGCCCGGTAGTCTGGCTCTGTTTTTGTTTCTTAGTGGTGTGGTTTTTCCGCCCTGATGTAAAAGTCTAGTTTCCTATAAAAAATGTAAATGTGTGGGTGTATCTTCATTGCCGCTATTCGATGATTCTGTGGATGTGCTAGCTCCATCTTCTTTGTCAAAGTCTGCTTCCTGATTGTCATACATGTCTAGTGGTTGTTTAATGAGTGCTTCCTTCTGATGTTATCAAACCATCTAGCGAATGTATACATTCTCACTGATGTATAATCCTGTTTGTCCATTAGGAATGTTCTTTGTTTTCTTTCCTTGATTTCATTTTCATATTTCATGACATTCTTATCCATCTGGGTCTTCAAATCCTTTGCTACTGCTGATTCTGCTTCTGTATATACTGTTGCTTCAAGAACTTTTATTTCCGCAAGTGCTTTATCTCTGCCACTTCTGGGGTATTTCACCAGGACAGTCAGCATTCAGAAGGAGCACTCATTGGTTGCCTCACCCCATTCTTGTAACATTCATGGCTCTAGGTCTTCATATGTTGGAGTAGTCGGTATTCTCAAACCCCTGGAAATGCGTTTGGTGTCAATGTAATTCTGTAGTGACTTCATCTCCCACCACTTATTAGTTTATTTTTTGTGTATTATTTCCAATCTTATCATTTTCTGTTGGATTGTATTTGCTTCCCCTTTTGATGTTGTTTTAATAAGTTTGGAACTCAGGGTTTCATTAAAATGTGTGGAGGCCTCTGCATTTCTACTACTTTCGTTATCCATCATCACAATGCTGTTGTAATGTTCTAGAACTAGGATGTTGGCTGGATTATGAAACACCACAACCGCCTGGCACATGGTTTATTATTTCAGCAATACTTGAGTCAGGAGTGTGCCCATAAGTATGAATATGAAAGGCGGTAGCGTATGCACATTGATTGTATGTATGTGCATTCAGTTTGCAAACAATCAATCCCTCATCTCTAACAGGTCTCATGGTGCCGAAGTAAACATTGAACCAAGAAACGAAATGCAATGAGAACACATATTAACTAGCAAACGGGTACCTCGCCAAATCTCTCTCTCTTGGAACAACAACACCTCTCAACCGACTCTTGTAACTCTTGGTGTTCCACAATGCTCTGTCTTGGGTCCTCTCCTCTTCACACTCTGCACCTCTGCTCTTCGACCACTTATTTCCTCGGTTTGTATTCTCGTACCAACTCTTTGCAGACGACACCCAAATCTTCTTTGCTTTTCTTGAACTATCATCTGATCTCTCTATCAAATTTTCAGACTGTCTTTCTGCCAATAAATATTGGATTGCTTTGCACTCTCTTGTGTTAAACTCTACCAAAACAGGTGCTCTTCTTCCCTGTGAAATACCCTCTATCATCTCTTCTCCTGCCTATCCAATCCCCACCGGAAACTCTCCCCTATTCTTCTTCAGCTTGAAACCTCGATGTCATCTATGACCTTTCTCACACCTTCTCTACTTTCATCTCCCAAACTTCAACCGTGGCTCGCCTCAACCTCTGAAATATTAAGAAAATCAGGCACCACCTTCTTTTCAACACCACCACGCATCTCTTAACCACTCTTATAATCTCTAAACTGCACTTCTGTGCCAGCATCCTCTTTGGTTTCCTCAACTATGCTTTCTGTTCTCTCAACAAGATCATTAAATTTGGTACCAGGACTCTCTTTCAACTCAATCACTTCACAACTACATACTCATACCATAACCAGGTTGGATGGCTGATGGTGCAAAACAGGGACAGACTTAAATTTCTCTCTTGGGTCACAAATCTAGCCAAGGAAAGGCATCACTGTATCTATTCTCATCTATCCAAATCTACAAACTGTGAGAAACCTGAGGGTATATTCTCCCAAGTAAACCTTGGGAAGCCCTTATTCAGGTGGTCGAGGGAGCCCGCGGTTGTGCCCAGGGGAATG
Organism: Ambystoma mexicanum; assembly: GCF_040938575.1. Lineage (NCBI taxonomy): Eukaryota > Metazoa > Chordata > Amphibia > Caudata > Ambystomatidae > Ambystoma > Ambystoma mexicanum. The sequence continues at coordinate 582,137,135 of NC_090922.1, read as the reverse complement.
CCCCAGTTGAGATGCAGTGCTATACCGGGGAAAGGGATAAAGAAGATGAGGTCCATGAGGCTTTTATGGGCTGTATCAACTCGACCTCCCTTCCCTCTGATAAACTTCTTTTTCGAGAATCCACCATTCCCTCCTCTTCTGGTAAATCCATTACACACGCCATTGTAGTCAGAAACCATCTTCCTCAGAATCCGTGTTTTCCTGTTCATTTTCTGAATACTCCCAATCATCCTTCTTCCCGCCCCTCATATTATTATGTCCCGCACTCCCAACCTGCTCAGGTAAAATACTACAGTTCCCGCAAACCCCTTGTTTATTTCACAATCCTGGCTATTCCCATTTGCACTGAAAATCCTACCAATCCCGTCCCTCTGATTTTCACTTTCCGAACCCCCAGTCAAAAGTGACCAACAATTACAGATCCTCCAAAACCCACCCATCCGAAATCACCTAACCCCCTAGAACAAAGACTATAATTCCCCTTTCCAACACGAACACTGTTTTAACTCATGAAAGACAGCAGACTTGTAATAAAACTGTTTACCTGACATGTCCCGACACAAAGGTCAGGCAAAGTCACACAAATTGACTTAAATCATACACACCTGATGGCCCTCCTTTACCCAACAGGGATAAAAGGTGGAGCAGGAGAGCACAGTATGAGCAAAGCAGACCGCACAACTAGATAGCTATCCAGACCCGGCAGTTCAAAAGGAGGAGAGCGGCATCAAACATCAAGAGGCTGACCTCTACTACCATGGTACCGGCCTTGACTACAGTTACGAGGAAAGCCAAGTGGTTCATCACAACCGGTGAGTCAAGGGGAGAGCCGATAAGTGCTGGGCTGTGGTGAATGAAAGACACAAAGTGGCAAGTTGAACCAAGTTCAAAGAACTGTAAAAGTGTTGAAGGGAGACCAGCTGTAGAGGGAACCAGCACCATGTAGGTGCTAAATCGTGAGACTCTGGTCGATCCCCGTTTGAGTGAAACTATGAATACCAAAAGACTGTAGGAGAGCCGCCAAGATAGGTCAAAGTGGTCATACAGGAGGTCAAGCAAAATCCCCCTACAGAACTGCAAGAAAGCAAGGGACCTAAATCCCGTAAACCTTGAAAGTGAAGTTGGCAAGAGTGACCCCGGAAGAGGGATGCTGACGAGAAGGGGAAACGTCTAAAGTCCCAAGAAACAGTGAGTTGACAAGAGTGAACCCGGCCGAGGGATGTCCATTAGAACTGTTTAAAAAGACCTTAAGATTAGCGAATTCTGGAAAAGCCATAGTGAACCTGGTGGAGGGAGGATAACAGTCGAGAGGGGTTTGAGCCCAGGGATGAAGTAATCAGCCAAGTCTATTAACAGAAGGAAGTATTGTTTGATTTGTGGAATATAATTTGTGAAGGGTCAGCGCCCGGAAGAGGGGGACCCAGGGGTGAGACCATCACCAGAGAAATACCAGAACTTTGTGTTTGTTGTTTTTCTTGATAATCGTATCAGGCACCCGGGACCTGGAAACCACAACCCCAATGGCCTTGATATCTATAAGAACTGTGTTAGGATCCAAGCCCGCAAGATGGAGATCCGAGGGGTGAAAACCGATCGCCCAAGACACCAAGGAACAAGGGTCAGCTCCCAGAAGAGGGGGCCAAGGGGTGAAGAACCCTCACCCTAAGCAAAACCAGGAAACAAACTTTCATTTTGTTAAAGGAACTTTTGTTTTCTTATTGAATACGTCAGACCCTCGAAGACAAGTGACTTTCAATGAAACGAGACTTGGCCATCGACGGTCCTGATAGCTGTAAGTGGAATTGTCGACTCGTGCTGGGAGAGCTCGAGTGTGTAGTGTGCTCCAGGATTCCATCTTACCCTGTGCTCAAAATGTGGGGAAGGGAGATCGGTGCTACCGCATCCTGGCATATTGTTTGTGAACACTTCTTTCTTTCCTTGAAAACCATCCCAGCCCTTTTTTGTATTAGTTGTAAGATTTGGAAATAAGTTTCTTAGTATAGGCCTTTTTATTTTAACACAATGCAACAAGCACTGTCTTATTTTCATTTGATGGTCGCCGATTGCTCCCAGTTTAGATTTAGGTTTAGATTAGGTGTTTTCCCAATCTGCAGACAGTTTAATAAACACCCTTGAACTGAGTTCACTTGTGCCTGTCTTTACTGTTGCCACCATGAGTTCCTTATAAAACATTCTTGTAATCTCTGCTCTGCCTCCTTGACCACCCTTGTGGCACTTTGCACTCCCTGTACTTTCTCTCGCTTCCACTCTTTCTCTCTTCTTGCTCTACTTGCATGGAATTCTCTTCCCCTGGACATCCGAGAAACAGTACCAATGATTTGTTCAAAACCAAACTAAGTGCCTACCTCCTCACCTCTGAGTTACCCTCTTAACCTACCTCTCATCTGCCTTTTAGCTAACATGTTTTGCTTGCCTTTATCCTGTGCCTCACTTTCTACTTCCTCCACTCTACCACTTCATTCATCATGGTCACATCCCTAACATAGCTGGCTGTACCGCCTACCTGTGCTTAAACATATCTAATGTTGATTGTCCTTAATATATGTATGTCCACCCATGTATAGTCCCTGGTGACTGTTCCCCTTACTCCTTGCACAACCTGGTCACAATGTCACTCAAACTCCCCCCATTGTAAGAAGCTCACTGCTTCCTGTCAATTCTGATATATATATTAAGGGTACAGGATGGTCATTGCAGAAGATCACCCCGTGAATCGGAAAAGCTTAGGCATCAACAATAGTTGTATCAGTTTTAGGAACAACTCTCTGAACGGGTTCTGTAGACAGACATGATAACACTCTGATCAATTGTTGAAAAATCAATTATCCTGTAGGTCGCTGTTCCGATTCACTTATCGCTTAATGTGCTTTGCTCCCTGAAATAAACTGCACTGAGAATGGGCGTGTGGCTGACTGACATACCCAGGAGCAGACGTTGGGTGGAGGCGAGAGTTTGTGTGCTGCTGCATAGTGGCACATTCTATGCTCTCTCCCCACCTGTTGCCTTCCCCTGGCGTGGTGCAGTTTGTTGCGGTGCATTGCGATACAAATATCTCGGAAATCGCGCATCCTAGGTTCTTGAAACATGGTTTTCGAGGGACCTCGGGTTTTGTTCCTTGTGGTGGGACCGGTCCTTCTTCGACCACATTGATGTTTTGCCAATTTCAGGAAACCGTCTCAAGTGTCAAGGTGCTGAAATCCGGGGAAAGGGGTGGGGTGTCCAAATGTTGTGTAGTCAGCCATGTCCACAGGGTCCTAACAGGTAACTATGCAAAGTTTGGTGCCGATTGTTGAAACAGTGTGGAATTGTATAAGGAACAACTCTTTGCCAAGCCACAAACCCACAAACAAATTCAGAATTTTGCTGAAATCAGGGGAAAGGGAATGGGTATCCAAATGTTATGTAGCCAGTAATGTCCGGAGAGTCCTAACCGGTAACTATGCACAATTTGGTGCAGAGTGGTGACACAGTGCGGAATTGTATAAGGGACAACACGTTACCACAAATCCAGCCACCCACAAATGTTCACTTTTATAAATATAGATGAGTCGATTGTGGTCAGAAGACCGGGACATCTAGATGTATTGCGCTAAAACATATTTTGAATAGAAATGGCCCCTTTCCATGCATGTACAGCCCATGTGTTATTTTGGTATGAGGTACAATCTGTGTTTTCTTTCTCTAAAATGCTTTTAAGGGTCGAGGTTTAAACTGGACCACAAGGGGTTTCTATTTATGCGACCTGTCTGAATAACAGCACACCTGTTTTTAATCCTCATACTGCATGAACTGTGCAGGGGAGTGCTTCGCCATATGGGTAACCAGGGTGGACCTTTTGCTAGTTGGCAGAGGAGTGACAGATGACAGATCTGATTATAGGCCGCGGAGGGACCGTAGAGAGCAGACAGGTTTCACATGAGGGATTATGTAAAGCATGTTCCACTATTAGACAGTCCATGGAAAACGTTCCTGCCCTTGTGGTGGGGAGGAAGACCTCAACATACAGTGGCATGGCCTACTAGCTGGATTGCTTTGCCTGCAGCCCTCTGAAGTAAGCCATCCAAGAGAGAGACTGCCTATGCACCAGCCATGATGGAGCCTCTGGTGGGAATTTGGTATGTATTTAATTGGTGTTTTATAATGTGCCTAATACCGTCCCTGAGTTTGGTTTCTAAGCGCAGATCCGGGATTCGAATGCCTGTTGCCCTGCGTGGTCTTGCTTCCAAGACCAGTGCGTTTCCCCTGTGCTCTCCTCCAACCAGGGAGTTGTGGGTTTAGACCTCTCGAAACTGCCTGATAGGAGGACTGAGGTATAAGTATGTTTTATCAAATCAAATCAAAATCAAGTTTATTTGGTTAAATACTATCAAACAACTATTCAATGGACATTTCTAATCAATCCAAATATAAACCTCTTTCAGAAAACAATTATTCAAAAATACATTCCAGATAGAAGACCGACTAATTAATTTTCAAGGCAATCCTAATTAAAAATTGCAATACATTTACACATTTCTAAAACATCTTCATCAATCTTAAAGTGCATACTGGTGATTTGTTATGGCTGTCTTCTCACCGTTTCCAGATCAAAACCCGCCCCTTCCATCTTGCCTATTTGGGCATCACAGCTAGGTATGGAAAAGTACCTAGTGCTCACTTAAGGTTTTCTTTGCACTCAGATTGCATAGAAAAAACACTCTGAACTGTATAATGCATGCCTTCTCGATTCAAGGGCCAGAAATGGCTTTCTTTTTAAAAGATGTTTTAATTGATAACGTGATTTGGTTGCCATGCCAACCTTTCACATAAATACAAGCACAAAATAAAAAAAACATCCTTATCTAAACAACTCAAAAACAATCAATTTTACTCAATAGCAATTGCATTTCTAAAACCACTTTCAAACATCATACACTATTATCACAAGCACTCTTTAAAACAGTAAACGCAATTCTCATCATATATTCACTTACCAAGTAATGGTAATTACATTATTTTTAGATAGAAACTTTAGGACCTCTATTGTTAAAAGTACTTTGCGGCCACTTGCTACTCCCTCCCAGAAAGACTTTGGCCCTCATTACGAGTTCGGCGGTAGCCATGCCGCTATTGGCGGCATGGCTGCCGCCGAAATCGCGTCCGAGTCCAGGTCCTCGGAATGAGGTATTACCGGGCCATTCCGAGTTCGGAAGGCCCGGTAATTCCTCCCTCCAAGGACCCGGACACGGTCCTTCCCCATTCCTATTTCAGCCCCAATAGGGCTGAATGGGAATGGGAGAGGCAGCAAACAACGGGCCATTACGAGTTGGCCCGTTGTTTGCTCCCTCTTCCCCTCGCGGGACCCGGTAAGCATGCCTGGTTTGACCAGGCGTTGCTTCCTGGGTCCCGCGAGGGGACCTCGTAATGAGGCGGTACGGGGTAAACGGCGCTGGCACCTTTTACGGCGCCGTTTACCCCGTACCGCCAGGGTCGTAATGAGGCCCTTTGCGTTTAGCAGGGTCACATCATGCACAAAACGCCCAACCCTTTCATTCCTTAACACGTGCAGTTCGGAACATTTGGTTAAAAGATGTTTTAGTGATTGCACTTCATCTGTCATGCCACAGAGCTTACAGTTTCTTGATATCGCCTCCTGCTTATTGCGGATAGATTGAATTTCTTGCGTTGGAATTAGTTCATGTGGAATCTCAGTAACCGATCTCCCCAGAACCTATTAGGGACCATAGACAGCCAGGAAGCAGGGATGTCATTTCACCAAAATGCCAGGGGTAGCGGAAGTGACATCACACGACACTCGACCTCCGATGACATCATGGGAAGTTATGTCATTTGACCACGCCCCCACGGGACATTACAGGGAGTGATGGTGTACGACCTTTCACCACTTAACAAAACAGGAAGTGGTATCAAATAGCATTGTTCCTCAGTACACAAAAGAAAGTATGGTTATGATATCACTGTATTATGATATACATTTCATACAAGAATGGATCACCATATGTAGCGTTAATATCAGTGTGTATGGGCCCATATTACCAAATGACTGTGAATGTCGGCATTTGCGCTTGCCTGCAGTTACGGTCATCTCGAGGTTCCGGACAAGGCAATATAAACTGCTCCTGCTTGGTCTTGGTGTGCTCCAGATGTTCTGTGCCACAGGATGCAGAAACATGACTAGAAGAAAATGTCAACGCATGGCCAAGGTGCTCAATTACACTAAAACTAATGCAACGTGCACCTATCGAAAAAAAGAGGCAAAGCAGCATGCAGCAAAACTTTGCTGATTCAGAGCGATTGCCACTAGTTTCACTGCATTGTAAATAACATTTGTTACTATTACACCACTAAATGGTACTTATTTTCTCACTGCTTTAGGATTTAAGGTATGGGCGGCTCCACACAGATTTCTGGAGATCTGCATATATGTCTGCATGGCCCCAACTGCTCTATATGGGGATTAGAAAACCTGTCAAAGCTAGTAACGCAGGCATATCGCTGCACACTTTTCTCAGCTGCCATCACTACTTCATTTGCCCTAAGGTCGCTCATAAATGGGTGAAAGCTAAGCTCAAAAATATTTGTATGTAAATCTTGGGGATGATCACATTATAAATGCTGGACTGTAAGTACGAGGCTGCAACATGACGAGAACAAACAAACCAGGGATAGGTGACATTTCTGCCCTTGAAATTGGACAAATGGAGATGTCCATAAACTGCCCGTTACTAAGCTCAAGACTTTAACATTGCCCCAGCTTTTGGATAAACCAGTCTGTAGTCGCTGCTTGACAAAGGCTTGCCTCTTTCTGTTCTCATACTAAAAGTGCAAATGTGCTTATCGAGCAATCGGCATTAACCAAAGCTGAGACTATTGAGAGGGCCACCCCTTGCGCCGATTACAGTAAATGCTGACGCCCTTAACTGCTGACCACCGGCGCGAGGCATTGCTGACAACAGACAATGTTAAGAGTTGGATTTGCTGCACAGGAGGATTGAAGGAATAGTGACCTGGTACCAGGACTCTTTCCACCACCCACAGAGCCTCCTGATTGCTCCCGCAAGTGTAGCAGCTGGGTATGGAATTCCCAGAGACTGGACTAAAATGCCCCGTTTCCCTTCACTGTGAGCCTGTGCGGGTGGACAAGCTCCTCCCCCCCTCCCCCCTGTGCTCCGCGGTCAGTACGCTGCTTCTCCTGGTGTAGTTCGGCAGGAAGTCACTGCTCAGAAATATAGGGAGACCCTTAGCCCACCTGCTTCTGTATTTCAGCAGAGGCCACGCCAGCTGCTTTTCTAAGCTGGAAAGCAGGCTCGGCCTTCATTAGAGGGAAGGATGATCTCTCTCTAGTCCGTTTGCACCTGCAACGTCCTCCTGGGCACAACACTGAGGAAGCTCAAGCCACAGCCACAAAGAAAGACTGTACAAAACGCCACAACTGCACTAGAAAAGGACAATAAAATAAAAATGCGATTGCGCTAAACCTCCCGTGATTAGGTATCGAGCAGGAATAAGACGAGATGAAATAGCGAATCCTCGGGATAGAACTGGCTTTGTAGCTTGACATTCTTTGCACTTTCCCATCGAAGAATGAACTTGAGAGTGAGGGTCCTAGTTTGAGTCCCCAAAGGAAATAATAACTCATACTGTTAAGGCCTTGAAGAGGACCAGTCAATTAGTGAAGCTAGAGTGTCGCCACCCTAAAATGACTCTGCCAGCCTTCATTGTGTACTGGGTCTATTGTTCCTTGTCTCCTCCTTTACTTTGTCTATTCTTGTTTTTGCTCAGACTGCTATTGATGATCTATTATTATTATTATAATTGTAATGTAATCCTTTTAAGTATTGTTCTTTTAAACTGTAACATGTTAAATGTGTATATTTGTGTATTTGAAAAGTTGCTTTGCAACTAAATCAAATTGATTTAATAAAAAATAAAAAAATAAAAATAAAAAATGCGATTCTTGCCAAAAATCATTGCGCTGTCACATTTTTTCTCAAATAATGATCAGTATCACCCAAAGCAAGTCAGTAGCACATGCAACCTAAAATGCTATATGGATACCTCTCAACTTTGAGATATATTCCACCTCAGGGTGACATCATAGACAAACCAAGCATCACTGGTACTGGTGTACTTCAGGCAGCATCAGTGCCAGCTTCCTCGCACACAGGAACACAGCAGTACAACAGCAGCACACGATTCTCACAATGTCATTTTAGGCGCAATCACATGCTCTCCTCAGACCTGGCTATTCTCGCCAGGCCCTGGCTTCCGCCGCTCCATACCTCAGTGAGGTCAGCGGCCTCTCACAGCACTGGTTGCTTAGTGCCGCACAGGGCCACAATGATAGCTGGGTTCCATGCTTACTGACAGTGTGGGGCGAGCTCTGTGCTGAGGAGGCGCGGGCGCTGAATCTGCGCACATGGACCCACTGCTCCAGCCACCGGCGCCAATGAGGAAGGAGCACGCTGGGTCTGCCCCCCTCACCCATGCTTTCTGTGGTTGCTAAGCAACCACTGAAAGTTACAGAAGACAGAACTCTTGAAAGCAGCACCAGACAACAAGTTGCCTGCCGCACAGGGGTGGACTGGCCTTTAGGGAACTCTGGAGATTTCCCGGTGGGCCTCTGCACCCTGGGCCTCTTTTCTGTGGTAGTTCCAAATTTTCTCATAGGAAAAGCATTGGGTTTGCTGAGAATGTATCATATGGGGCCACTTTGAACTTCATTTCCAGGGCCTCTTTTGGTCGCCAGTAATTATTTCCAGGGCCTCTTTTAGTTCCCAGTCCAGCCCTGCTGCCGCAGCCCAGGAAGCAACGTATATTGGGAAAAACCGGAGCTCAGAGCTTCCGTTTATTTCAATATAGGGAAGGGTCGCAAAGCCAAGCCAGAGGTTGCAAATGGAGATCGCAGGGAATGCAGTTGCGACCCCTACCGACCCCCAAATGACGTCCCTGCCAGGAAGATGACCTAATGGCCTATCTAAAAAAGAGAAGCTTTGATACAGCTTCTAGATCTCATTTTCTCTATAGTGCAAATCCAATCATGTTGGACCAATAACCTCTTAGTTAAAGTAAGATTTGTGATTACATCAGTAGTAGTGCACTGCATGTTTTTAAGCAGTCCTCCAGCATACAGTTTGACATCATTCAAACTCTGGGTTTTATTACCCCCAATCATCACATTAAAATTCTCATAAAATGAGTATGGAGTAGGTGATAATAATGTATAATAAAATATGAACATTTTCCATTTATACCAGTAATTTAAAGTGCTCAGGCCTAATTTGAATCTGAGTCAGGCAATAGGAATACTTGAGGGAAGATTGAGTGCCTTCTTCCAAATGTGTCCCTCTAAATAATCCCCATTTTTATTCTTACTTTATTTATTGGACAATGGCAATTAAAATCTCCGAGCTGGTGCTCACCTTCCATGGCATACAACAGAGCTGGGGCAGTGTTTAACATATACAATTCCATTCATGGCTGAATGGGGAATCTACAGTATCTTCGGTGGATTTTACTCATCTGATAGGCAAATTGTACTGCGTTTACTTGAAGTCGATCCTCTATTGCCTTATTTGCAGTAGCTTCAAGATGGAAACCTAAATATTTCACTGTTTTGACCGGGTTCAATTTATAGTTATTAATAGACCATCTGAAGCGATATGGTTCAACAGTGCTCCTACTAAAGCGCATTATCTCAGACTTTTGGACATCGATGAAAAGCGAATTTTTCACAGCATACTCCGCAGTAGCATTTAATACATCTCTGTAGACCTAAAGGAGTTAAATCCGCTAAAATTAAATCGTCATCATATGCCCTCCATGTTATTGGAAAATCATACATTTTCGGCCTCGCAAGCGATACATCAGATAGAGCTTTAGGTAAGTCTGGCAAATAAAGGTTGAACAGGCAGGGTGCTAATATACATCCCTGTCTCAGGTCTTGGGAAGTTGGGATTTCTTCCCTAAGTACTCCTTTACCAAAAACAAATCTTTCTGCAGCTGTATCGGAAACTCAGTAAATATCCAAGTAAAAAATGGGTTCACAAGCGGGCAGAACCTAATGTGCCTTTGGAGATTGACGGTACGGGATGTGCATTTAAAATCTTTACGCAAATCTTTACTTAAATAAAGGGCAGCCGTGATTGAAGTGGGAGCTTTTCTAGAACGAGTGGTTACGCTTCCCTCTTTGAGATTTTTCGATCCGGCCCTAGTGCTCCTGAAATCCTCAGCATCAATAGTCAGACTACATGCTCACGATAGCCATCGGCTATAGCTTATGGCACGAATGAATGTACTACCTCTGCAAGCGAGAGTACCCTGGTTAAGATGAGAGAAACGTTGTCCTTGTGGCTTGGGTTGTGGGAGGGATCTTGCACATTTTTAACAGCCTGTAGGTTTATAATTCACCTGAGGAAGCGCTGGCTTAGTCAGCGTTTTAATCAGAACAATAGACGAACATGTATCAGTGCAATAAATTGTTTTATGAATAGTAATGGTGGCACATTTTCATCCGACGAATCTAATTTTATCAAGTAAGCTTTTAAAGTATGAAATATTGTATGGAAGATGGAACTTTATTTTTCTATGGCGTTTTATTATTTGAAGGTCAGGGCTTTGTATTCTGTATGATGATATTTTGTGTGCTGTTGTGATTTTAATTGTGTTAATGGATGCAATGTCCGAATACAATATAGTTCTCTCCCTGTAAGTACACCCTGCCTGTTCCGCCTGAACTGTAACACTGTATTCTCATGTAGATGCCTAATTATCCTCAAAAGGGATGGTGAAATTCCCTCATTTTATTGTACGACTGACTGTATCGAAAGCTTGGCTGAGATCTATCATGGCACCATAAAGAGCTGGTGCATTATCATTTCGCCATGCATTTTCACGTTTGCAGTTTAAAATGAAACCTCATAAGATAGCTCCCTTCCGGAAACCCATTTGGTGCTTATGAAAATGGGCAGTTTCTGTAGCCCATCTTTCCAACTCCCTCAACACTAAGCTAGCAAAAATGTTACTTTCTGCATCTAGAAGGGCGATAGGCCTATCATTTACAGAATTAGTCCTATCAGCTAATGGCTTTCTTAAAGAGGAAAACCTACATTAAAACATCATTTGGCGGATCAGAGTCTCTCCTGAGACAGCATCACAGACACATGTAATGTGGCTTTCCTAATCATTTGTCTGATTGCTGGATTACCTAAATATTAAGATAAGTCTCACAGCCCACCACTTCTTTAAGGGCAAGTAAGCCCTGGAAGGCTTGGAAATGTCTTTCAAGGGTCCAAGGGCCCGGTGCAGTTTGCATTTCATGATCTTCCTCAGAGCCAGTTTGTCAGTCCTCACTCACTAAATTATTCCTTCCTTCAAAGAAATGCGTGTGCCCTAATTCTCTGAGGGATTCCTTTACATGCGTGACCCATAATACTGCCCGGCTGCTGCATGTGTGATCCATCCATTAGTGCATGCCTTAGAACAACCATCGGGTTTGTCCAAATCAATAAGGATGTGCAACCTGCCGCTCTCCAGATGTATTGCACTACAACTCCCATGATGCTATCCTTCACCATGGAATGAACTGAAAAGGCTGGATGGGGGTTGTAGACTAAGACATCTGGAGAGCCTAAGGTTGCTGTCCCCTGCCATAGTGAGACAGATGCAAGCCGGGGTTATGTTGGCTATCCCAATCTCTCTATGTACTAGCTATTTGGTGGGGGGGGGACCACCAATAGCCCTTTCATATTGTCACTCTTCCCTGGCCCTATAAGGAGCCGCATGCCCCCAGATGCAAATTGAATGATTTATTATGTCCGGGCTTTTGGCCTTAAAGTCAACCCCAACAATATTTTAGGTTCATCCCTTCATAACACCTAGACAAACTCAGAATGGGACCATTAGCCAAAGTGGCCCGAGCGACGTACGTTTCCCCACGTTGTTTCCATCGGCTTCGGTATCTTGGCCCTAAGAGTTGAAGGTCAAATCTCCCTGAGCTCTCCATACCAGAATGAAGATGGATCAAAAGACTGATCAGGTAATCCTCCACAGCATGGGCCATATACACCAAGTCAAAGGCGCTGCTCTGATCCACAAGCGCAAAGCGTGCCACCCCCATCTCCCCGTGCATAACTCTCCCTCGTGTGCTTAACTAGCAATGAGGGTGAGCGTCCAGCTGCCCATAGTGGCCTAAGAGGTGAAGGAAGCACTATGTTAGGACGGCGATGAGCCTACAGCCTCATCATACCCTACATCCATGGGACACCCAACAAGCAGGGTAAGGGTCCATCAGCCATTAATGCCCGGTTCCAAGGAAAAGTTAGGATTCTGAGGATCCATCCACCCTCGCAATCCAAAACGCATTCGAACTTTACCCAACAGGTGGCACGTTAGGATGGTTCCATGGGCACCTGGCTTATAGGTGCACAGTGCACAGTACTCTGAGGTTCCATGTGGGCATTTAAGGAAAAGAGGTGATCTTGAGGTGCACCCCTTTAGCACCCGAGCATGCATTGCTATTATAGAGTAGTGTTGGTGCCCTGCAGGACTCCCCCGCTGGACGGTAAAGACACAGAACATTACTGATCCCTACTTGTAATTACTCAGATCATTGTGGGCATGGACCTGCCGGATGCCAGCCGCCAGGGGGTAGGACCTGTAAGCACAGTGTCTACCTAATCAATTGAGGACCTTGCACGTGACCTGTGGATGCATTGTTCATTGTTTAAATGCAAGATTAATGAATTATGAAGACCAATAAATAATCCATCATTCTTTGACACACAGAAAGGGGTGCCCTTGTGTCTGGCACATGCTTTACTAATTGCGTTATTTTAATGTTGTGACATGCTCCTGAGGCGAACCGACCACTCCAGCCAGAGGTCATTTTGCTGGGGCTCCTCCTATCCGCCCCTCATGTTAGGTAGGCGGGGGGCACATCTCATGTATACTGTTAGGAAGGTCGTTATTATGTATGGGGTGTATGAATCCGAATCCCCTGCGTGACCTATAGATAATCCATGGTTACTGCGCGTTCTGTGGGACCACAACAAGGTGACTAGCACTTCTGCGCCTTGGCAGCAGCACTGGTCTCCCCCCTCGTTCTAGAAGGTTCCGTGTGCTGTTACCACCTTGCTGTTCGCATACATGGGAAGGTGTCTGGCCTGCACTGTGAGGCACATTTTGAAGAACAAGCGGCCGTTGCCTTGCAGACCTCTTTGCCGGCCGCTTAGCCCCTGTGAACATGTTTACTAGTGGAGGACAGGCAAAGGCCGGCACACCATTTCCCCGACAGTGCAGCCTGGCAACATGCGCGCGTGTGTACAGATCTTGACCCCTCAAGAGTCCAGGCCATGCCCATGCTTCTCCCAGTTCCTCCCTGCCTTTCACAGTTACTGGCCTGGTATTAAATCTCCCGATGTTATCTTTGTTGTTACAGAGGAATATGGAACTAAGGCAAAAAGTTTCATCACTCAAGATTATTTTGGACCAAGCCACTTGCAGAACAGCAAAGCAGTTCTTTTAATCATTTAGGACCCTTTGACCAACTGACTTGTTATTTGTCTGGCTTTCCTCTGAGTTTTTCTGTTTTCTAATGATACTCTATGATTTTTCTTTTTTGATACTTTGTTTGTATGTTTTTTCTGTTTTTAAAGTGTTGTATTTTTTTTGTATTTTATGACATTTGTCTTTGATTTGATGTCTGTCTCATATGTTTGCAGTGGCGCTCGTTTGCCCATGGGCTTAAGTGGCCTTATAAATAAATACATCTAAATCTAAATCATAGAGGGACATATTTGCACCATTACAGATGATAATGATCAATAAAGTTAAGAATATAAAATAGGCTTGTACAATAAACCATAAAAGAAGAGAAAGACAAACACTGTGCAGTCAAGCTGGGGATATCTGGGACTCTATTAACTTGATAGCAGAAACTACATGCAAAGGTGCAAATAATGACAATATGGCTCTTTTAAAGCCTCACATGCACTAATGCTTCCTTGCAACCTAAATGTGAAGCAGAAAAGCTGCAACAAATACAATTTATGCCACAAAAGTGCTTTTTTATGTCATAAAATGTTCAATTTCATGGTGAAAAATCCTGGAGGGACAGAATAATGAAGTTTCATGTTTCCCAATCAAAATGCTAATCTACAAATAGCAGGCGTCAAGGTTATTGTTGACCTGAATAGTGTAACTCTCACTTGAAATTGGTTTGCTACATAGACCTAAAAAAGGGGGCTATATTCTAGAAAAAAGCTTCAGGTACAGAGAAGTAGTCCCATAACATGTCTGACACCTCCCATCCAGCCCTGGTTGTTCATTCAACTGTGCTTTGCATTCTGGGAGTTGTAGTTTAGCTTTTCCCAAATGTGTGTACTGTAAAGCAAATAGAGATTGGCATTGGCTAAAAAGCAAACACTGACCACGAGTCAGCTTAGTTCCCATTACTTCCTCCTTCCTCTATATGGTGGTTGTGAAGCAGAGATGGATATTCCCTGTCTCCCTGTCTGTCAGGCGTGAGTGGTTCATCCTGTGCTGAGTGTTTCTCTGCATTCTGGTATTCACAGTGTTGCATTTCATTCCCCATTGCAGAACTGTAAGTGACAGAATGAAAAAAAGGAGGCGTGCTTGGGTGCTCTATACACGCAACACTGCAATAACTTCATGTGTTTGAGGTCTGCCGTGGGTTGGTTGTATTATTAATAAACATCACTTGCTTTTTCATCGTTGAAAACAGGCATCCAGCATATTGTTGTGAATACAGTAAATAAAATGTGCAGTTTTGAAACAAACAAGCAACTTTGTAATTGTATTGAAATAGTATACTCTTCCTTTCACAAATATACCGACTAGCTAGTGAGGCCTGTTGTCTGGACTTTGCTTTAAAACGCATTTGGCCCATAAAAATGAACAGCCCCTAATATTAGCGCTTTGTATGAAGAGTTGAAATGATGCACATAAAATGGGCTTTCAAGGTGAACTTGCCACCATGACCCATGTAATTGCTTCCTACTGGACAGCCCTTATCTGACAAAGGAATTGTAAATCACAGCTCCAAAGAGGAGACCGCACAATTCATATGCAATTTTTTTTTTACATTTATAAAGCGCTCACACAGCCCGTAGGCACCGAGGCGCTGTTACAGGAATTGTTTGTTTTTCTTAGTTGCGTAATTGTGTTTTTGTCTTACAGGAATTGTTTGTTTTTCTTAGTTGCGTAATTGTGTTTTTGTCTTAGTTACGTATTTATAATGCGCTTAAACACCCAGAGGTTTCTAAGCGCGGACCCGGGGATCGAACCTATGTTGCTTCGTGTCGTATTGCTTCCAAGACGTGGACGCTGCCGCTGAGCTATCCTCCCGCGACAATTGACATCATGGCAGGCTGGGGCACCCCAAAGGTGGCTTCTGCTGCCACCCCCATGGCTGCCCCTCGCTTCTGAGTATTTCTCTAAAGTTAAACTGAGGCTGATCCACGGAGAAATCAAATCCGGGTTTACTGTCTCTAAAACGGTCAACCGACACACATCTAAAAATATGGTCAGTGCGGTCTAAATCCGCATGGGTGGCAACTGTAGTGGGCTCTGCAGCTTCTAAAAGGATTTTAAAAATCCAACTGCTTTCAAAGCGAGTCAAGAATGGAGATTAGCTCTTTAAAAGGTGAAGCATTGTTTAATACATGGCTCTGGTTATTTCATCCAGTGCTGTTACTATCTAGTAGGCGTTAGAGTGGCAGGCAAGCTGTGTATATGTTGGGCCCACCAGTGTTATTCTTCAGGGGCATTACTGGGACTGACTTCCGAGTGACTGTGGATTGCCGGGACTTAGCTGATTTAACCAGGAAACACAGACGAACTTGGAGGATCCAGAAGCCACCTCATCCATTCAGCAAAGCCCCTGCCGGAAGTCATCCCAGCACCTACTGCAAGTTTAGTTGAGGAGCTCAAAGAGGGATGTGAGGTCCAGCTTGGGATCCACCACAGCCAACCAGAGAGTCTGAACGACCGGCATGCCCCAAGATGCATCCGGCTACTTCATGGAGTTCTCCACTCACCTCCAAGGAGCAAGATATTCAGGAGAAGCATTGTCACTCTCGGCGCCAGGGCCATGAAAAACCCCACATTATTTGATGAACGTCTAAAGGCCAGCTTTAAAAGGCCGAACCTGCAGATTCCACAATAAAATTCTGCATTCCGTAGGTCCAGCCTTTTGCAACGGTGTCGGCCCAAAATACTGACTAGGAAATGCTTAGTGCGCATTTACTGCACATTCCGCATTTTCAAAAATTCCGACTATGATTACAGCGACCAAGCGAAGCAAGTGATGCAGGCGGGTCCCCTACTCCCCTTGGTCACTGTATTGGGATTCAGGAGTTGCAGGGGTGTCCCACACTCCCATTAGATGGTAGCGGGGGAAATAAAGAAAACAAACATTTAAAAAAAGACAAAAGGACCCAGCTGCGCCCTTTCAGGCCCACGTTAGTGTGAGACAACTGATGCCGCAGAGATAGAGGAGAGCCAGTGGCACACAAGTGTGCTGCCAAAAAGTTAAGTAGGTAGGGAGATGCAGGTACAGGGATGCAGGGAACAAGGGATCTATGTGATCACTGCGCCGCGCAGTAATGGAAGTCAGCATTCTTTTGGTTGACATTATGGACGACGCAGTGATCACATAGATCCTTTGTAACCAGGCCTCTGATGGTCCATTTTTGTGTGGACCCTCGCTCCAGACCCTCCACTACCTCACGACACCCTCCACCCGCTCTTGCCCCCTCCCCACATACCTGCTGCAGACTTTGCCCTCTGGCTGCCTCCTTCCATCACCGTTAGTGGTCTAGATACTATGTCCTCGGAAGCCTGATGCACAGCACGCAGTACTTTTGTGGGCAACGTTTTATGTCTTGGACATCCAGGGGCATGGCATCTAGACCGCATGCACACCAAAGATAAGAGTCTGATTACAAGGACACCACAGTCAGAGTGCGTCTAGATGAGGCGGGACAGCTATCCGAGCCTATTGAGGTGGAGAGAGGGGTCTGCCAGGGTTGCCTGGGGGCACCCTCTTCTTCAACCTATATCTAGTGGATGCAGGTGATTGTCTGAATTTGTCGGTGTTGGCCAGCCCAGTGATTAATGGGGTTAAAATCTATTGGCTGGCCTTCGCTGACAATGTGGTGCTGTTGGACATGACCGCGGTGGGATTGCAGCATCTTTTGAATGGACTATATAGCTATGCAAAGGAAAATGGACTTGCACTAAATCCAATGAAGTCCTAAATATTAGTTTCAAACACAGGAATAAAAGGGTAATCTATCCCCATTGGGTGATGGGAGGCCAGCCTATTACTAGAGTTGAAGTGTTGGTCTATTGTGGCTATAAAGTCTATGCTTCTCCAGCAATTTGTAAAGTGGAACGGACGTTCATAACAAAATCATGCAGCTAATCCCGCAGATGAAAAAAAAAATTGTGAAATATTGTAGATTCTCAAACCTCCTACTAATTAAATATTATCAAGCGAAAATCATCCCCGTTGTCCTGTATGGGTTGGAGGCAAAGCCCCTTTTGTTGAACAGTAATTGGCAAAGATGGGAGGGTCTTATTTGGAAGAATGTCCTCAGGCTCCCCATGAGTCTACCCATGTCTTAGATTTGAACTAGGCCTGCGATCATTAAAATCCCAAGCAGGGTGGAAGCCGATCCCCCTTTTCAGGCTCGTCATGAAAGCAAAGGAGGGTACGTTATATGGGGATATTAAAGTCCACCTCGTGAACAGCAGATCTAAAATGTTAACACATCTGAGTACTTGGGCCGAGGAAGAGGCTATCAAAAGTAGATATGGACATCCAAACAGTAATCCAGAACCCATTGAAGGTAAAAAAAAAAAATAGGGATGAAGTGGACTGGATAACTACAATTGACAATATGCGCTTGTTGGCAAGTCCAAATTCATTTTTGAAAGTCGACAAAAAGCAGGGTCATTTGGCAAAATATTTACTGAAGTTTCCTGATTGGAAGACCAGGAAAAAAAAGTGAGAGTTTGTTTAAATGTAGTCCATACGGGTGAGGTTCTCGCTAAAAGGGGGCTGGGGGATACCAGCATCATTTTATGCAATGTTTGTAAAAACCCAGAGCAACTATCCCTGGAACACCTGCTCATGGACTGTAAGGGCACTTGGCCAGTGAGATCTCTGTTTTTTGCCAGATTTGGGGTTGTGTCAGAGAACTTTTTGTCGGAGATGTTTTGGGACATACTGATATCAGGTCAAACCCAGGCACTCAGAATAGCAGTGGTACAGGTGCTGGAGAGATGCAATTTGATATTTAAATATCCAAGCCTAGTTTTGGGGGATAATTAGGATGAATACAAATGTTCTTTTTCAATTGATTGTTTTAATGGTGTTGGCACCGAGATTGAGGATGGAAAACAATTAACAACTGCATGGTCTGATATAATGATTTCCTTTGCTTTCTGCTCTTTTGACCCTTCGAGATTAACTGGCTATAAGTTTCTATACCACTTGTGAGTTCCCTTGGCTTTGATCACTGCACTAGATGAGATTCCAGGTGGGTGAATGAGGACAAGAAGGGAGGCTTTCTTTTCATCACATACAAATGGGGACGTTGGGTTTTACAATAGTAAATGTATATGCTCCTAATGTTGGCCAAGATGGCTTCCTACGAGAGGTCCTTTCTTAATAGGAAGCTTTTGCAACAGGCTACATTATACTTGTAGGAGATTTTAAATTGGCTTGGTCTCCATTGGTAGACAGAAGCCGATACAGTTCTCAAGGGAATAGTGCTACTTCTGAAGTCCTCAAAAAGCAGATTCAGGGTCGGACTGGGACAAAAAATAGGCCTGGTCACCCAAAAAAAGTGTCCCATCCCTCGCCTCACAACCCTTGACATCTGATGACAGCACTGGAAGCGATGTAATTTGACCCCACCCCAAAGTGATATCCCGGGAAGCATGAAACACGACCTTTCACCCCTTGACAAAACGCAAGGTGGCATCAAATAGCATTGTTGCTAAGTACACTAAAATACTATGAACCCAAGCAGAGGTCCAAGGCCAAATGATAATATTTTTGTATAGCACTTACGCTTAAGCTCTTTTTTTAATAGAAAAAATATTCATACAATATCACCCAACCTGTGTTGGTACTCATTTATTGACTTAAGAAGGATGAAAGGCTTTTTGAAAGAAAAAAATAATAATTAGAAAAAAAAAAGAAAAAGATATTTTTTTTATTATTTTTTCTTCCAAACCGGCCCAGGCGTGGCCAGAAACCAGCCCCCACACCCCCAGGGATGATTTCAGCCTGGCCACGGGCCGAAAGGCCAAGGGACCAATCCGACCCTGAGCAGATTGATTGGTTGACGATATCGACACTTGGAGAGCTATCAGATCGCAAAAGGCTGGGTTTCACATTTGACTCACATTATCACAGCACGCACTCTAGGAAAGATTGCATATGGGTGTCAAAACAGTTGCTTGGCAGGGCGGAGGAGATCAAATTTGGAATGATATTGCTATCTGATCATGCCCCGATTGTGGTGTCTCTTCAGATCCTTATAATCTGGCATAATTTGTGGAGATGCCATTTTGCATCAGAATTACTAAAGGATAGTGGATAGTGTCCTTGTGGAGTCCACAGGAGATCAAATCGAGGAATATTTTGAAAATAATCCGACCTCCCACACCTCGGAGTGTGTAACATGGGACGCATTCAAAGCGGTCTTGAGTGGCGAGCTAATCGACATGAAAGCACGCAGAGATAAATAACTGAGACAGATGGAGTTGGAAGTGGAGAAAAAAATGGAGACTTCATTTGCAGACGCTGGAGGACAAGCCGGCAAGAGTTCATTTGAGAGCATACAGGAATAGTAGGGGACAACTTGATATATTCTGTGCTGAAACAGCTTTACTATACAGTAAACAAAATGTTTGCATCAAAGCCAATAAAGGAGGGAAATTGCTTGTGAGAATGCTGAGGGAAGAGATGGTGCCTAGGACTGTAGAAGCAGTTAGCAATTTGATGGGTCTCAAAGTGACGAAAAAGCGCACATATATTAGAGCAATTCACTAAATTTGGCATTTCTTTGTACGCCTCGGATGCCCCCCAGGGGCCTCAGCAGATAGACTACCAGAAGCAGAAATTAAACAGGAGGAGGTTTTAGAGGTCATTAAGAAACTTCCTACCAATAAATCACCGGGACCAGATGGCTTCCTGGCAGTTTTTCATAAAACTTTTCAGTCAGTTTTGGCATCCAAATTAACTGGACTTTTAACTTCCAAACACAGGGGTGGATTGTCACATGCATGGATGAGGCAAAAGTGACCCTGTGTCCTAAGTCTAATAAGGATGCAGCCCTATGTGGGTCATATTATTAAGGTGGTCTTGCAGTCCCAAAATTACAGAGTGGCATTAGAGTCAGTCCAAACCACACTCAATGACTCAGTTGATAAAGTGCTAGGCAAAACCCAGCTTTATTATCATCCAAACAAAGCCGATACAGCATAGACGCATTCAAATATTGACACTCTCAACATGTTAATAGAAAACATTTGCTTAAGTACTCAAAACATGTCATCAATGATGTCATCTATTTCATCAAAAGAAGGGACATATACATACTTAATAACACAACATGTTAACCTCAGACATCAGAACACTGCTACCAAGCAGCCACTCAGCAAATGTGGGCTGTATGTATTCTAATTAATGACGTATACCAATGTTTTCACTAAAATCTCATATTTTAATTCATTTACTTAATCGCACAAGTATCAAAAACATTATTTAAAAAAACATTTATACCACATAAAAAGGTATACAATGTTAAAAGTAGTTATTCCACCACACAAAGTCAAGGTATATTTATACTTGAAACACTATGCAGTAGCAACTCAATAACTGCATACAAACAGTTAGCCTACTGGCTAACTGTTGGTATGCAGTAGGAAGCAAGAGGAATTGAGTTGCTAAATTGTGGGAGGCCCTTTCCAGATCTTCTGGGACTTCGTTTTGCGATTATCTTCAACAATTTCTTGTAGCGCCCGCTCTGTCGTGTCTGCACGTTCTTCCAGTGCTATGTCATTTTTCATGTCCGAGAGCGAGAGCTTCTCCTCCGTGACAAATGCGGCAAATTACACTTTGAAGAACATGGATGCGGCCCCCACGGCAGGGACACTGCTCATCTCTCTGTCTGGCTGGCCGGGGGATAGCAGCGCTGGATAGGGCCGTTGCGGGCTGCTGCCGATTGCAACCGTTGGCTGGGAGTGCCCTTCCCTTTATTGCCTGGCATTGGGCCCCCTCCCAAATGCGCTCCAGGAGCTCTGCTTCCCTGGGCCCACCTTTCGGGGGGTGATAGGTTTGGAATTCCTACTCTCCAACTGTATGCTCCTCACACAGGGTTCGCCTTCAAGTTGGGTTCCAGTGCTGCGTGCTGCTGCCTTCTTTCCCCCTGTGCCCTTATGGCTTCGATTTTGTTTTGTCAGGTGGATTGACTTCTGACTTTGGGGGGACATCTCACAGCCTCTGATACGCCTTCTTACGGTCACCAGCCGAGCCCTGATGGTGGCTCCATCCATGCTGACGGCACTCCCTGCGCCACCTCCTTTCCCTGTGAGTTACGCCTTCATCGTGCATCTCTGTTGGCTCAGGGTTGTGAAGAAGCTAGAAGTGCCACAACAAGCATCAACCAGCGTCCATTTTTTAAGGACATTTCCGAGAAAGTCAAGCCCTCAAAACCTTGACCGGCTGCAACACTAACTGTTGTCACGCTGCAGTCACTAAAGTTGCCTGAGACGCATCAACCAGCATTCCAGATCCGCCAAACAACACAGAGACAACGATTCTTGACCCCAAGCCGCCATGTAGGCCAGCCTGCAGCCGTCCCTCTAGCCTCGCTTGCCGAACTGCCTGCTGCCTGATACCTGCAGCTGTCTCTCGTCTTGAACTTTGTCGCAGTAGCTGAAAAGCATCCTGACTCAACGCTGTCGAGCATCAAGATCATCTCAATCACCATGTACATTGTAGTTCTGTCCCCTGGCCCTTCTCTGAAGGCCCCTAGCAACATTTATGACCCCTTGCTCCTGAAACCAAATAAACTTGAAGAGTTAAGACTGATTGCTTTACCAACTACCCTCCTGTCAGTATCCAGAGTGCATCCCTTTCCTTTGCGAAACTGTCCTCTTTGTTCCTTTACAGGGTGGGTTGTATTATGTAGTGTGCTAGAACTGTCTGTTGTAATAATAATAAAGTAGATATTTTTATAAAACCATGACTGGACAGTCTCTTTTATCATTGGGTAATAATTGTATTTTTGCTGTGTTGCAAATAACCAACGATCCACCAACGATCCACGACCTTGTGGAGATAAGCCTGCCGTTCTGTGCATGTTACCAAAACTGGACAAGGAGGTTTATAATTTACTTGTGTTTCCAATCTATTCGGATCCCTTCTGGTGTACTTGAGGTGTGGGGGGGGATTGATGGTTTAGAAACCGATATTCATCCCTAGACCACTGGTGCCCCAGAAGTTGATTTGTCACAGTAACACCTAGAGCTTTTCTGCACTTTTAAGAGCTTGCTGTCAGCCATACCACCGTTAGGTCCATCATCATTCCTATATGTACCAGGGCGCCTATGAATTTGGGTTTTCCGCAAGGCAGTGCTTTCTTGGATATCCCTTTATTTTGTATGCTCTGCTCACCTTACCAGACAGGAAGCCTCACTAAGACTTTTAAAGTGCGTTATTTTGTGTTAATTTTGACACAGGGCTGATGAAAACAAGGGCCCCTCTTTATTCAGCGGTCGAAGTGTACAAAAAAAAGTAGTGGAACGATGTTCCACTGTGCCGCCCCCTTTCATTCCCTGCCACTTGTTCTGCTCCATTCAATCCCCCATACAGTCATACCCACCCCCCACTCCCCCACAATTCAAACCACCTACCTGGGTCCTTCCAGCCTTTCCTCCACCCCAAATTCTCACAAGACTAAAGAAAACGCTGTGACAGAATATACATTTATACATCATTAGTGTGCCATTGCCCCCTCACCATGCAGCTTTATGTAGCCACCCCTTCCCTTCACCCACCATTCACACCTCTTAAGGGGCATGCACATGACAACAGTCACTGATAGGCCCGCCCCTCCCATTACCTTCACACATTTCTGTGCCTAAACAAGCCCCTTGCACCTACACTTAGCCAGCACTTGTGAAATAGCACAATGTCGTTTACTGTAATGTTCTTCTTTTTTAAGTGGCCTTTCCTACCGTCCTGGAACAGTACTCCAGGTCACATAAAGTAAGGGAACGTTGTAACATTTAGTTCCCTCCCACTTTGACCTCTGCTTTATGTAGATTTAAAACACTGCGGTTACTCAGCAGGGGAAAAATCGATATTGTGTCCGGTGTGCTCTTAATAAAAGCCCAAATGTTTCAGCGAATATGAGGGAACCGTCAGACGCATAATTTGACCCATGCCCGTGAAGCTTTTTAGCACAGAAATATCTGCTTGGCGTACTTCTGAATTCCAGATGCTGTGAGTGGGTGATGAGATGGGAGTAGGACGACTCTCACTAACTATTGCTAATGAAGGTGCCCGGCGCCCCCTTACTCTCTTACTGTTTTAGGCTGCCTGCATCCAGCGGCGGCGTGTCATGTGACCTTTTGGCGGGTAACTATGATCCGCACGGCTCGGGGGAGAGGCGAAACATGTGTCACCCCCCTCCCTGTTGCCAAGCACTCAGGGGTTAAGGAGTGCTGCCCCCACCGTTGTGGGGGCGGAGCGATGACACGGCGGGAGGAGGAAGGGAGAAGGGGTTTATGGGAAAAGGCGCGCTGAGCGCCAGTTAGAGTTTACGTTCGGAGAATAAAGGAAGCAAGTACAAATCTCCGTGTGTGCGCGTCCTCCTTTACAAGGCCTCTACGAGGCAACACTGGCGACGAGGCTTATCCCCGTGCGCCCACGGAGTCCTCCGTGGCAATCCGCCGCTCCTCCTTTGGCTTTCCGCCACTCGCCGCGCCGCAAGCGCGTACAAGGCATCCGCATTGGCAGTCCGCCAATTTTCTCACCCTGAATGCCCGGGCCTCCTCCTCCTACATTTTGATGTCCCACACGAGCGGGAGCCCTCTTCCTCCTCGCAGTACTTTCCTCAACACGCCCTGAATGCCCCCAGGCCTCCTCCTCTTGCATCCGGACATCCTCCTTCCTCAACACCTCCAGAAGGTCGTCGGTGGATCACAGGAGCCCGCGTGACCACCACACGCCCCTGGCACAGCACAGCACAGCGCAGGAAAGCGTTTGGATATCTGCTGCGACACCCCACACGTCGGAGGCCGGTGAGTCTGCCCGGGCCAAGCTCCGCTAGCCTACCCAAATCAGGCACTAAGTACATATTTTTCCGGCATCATGAGCACGCCAGCCTCCGTGTCAGGGTCCAACCCAGGGTCGCCTACGCCGGCTCACGTGGTGCAACCGATTCAACTGCGGCTACCACCCCCTTTCACCATGACCCCACAAGCCACGAAAGGACCCAGATGGACTGATTGGATGGAAGATTTCCAGCATTACGTCAGGGGATCCGGGGATGGAAATTCCCCCAACATCAGAGACATTTTCCTTAATCTGGTGGGGGGCGAGATAAAGACTGTGGTCAAGACTATTCCTGCAGCTGAACAGAACACTTTCAAGGACTTAATAAAGGCCCTAGACTAACTCCTCATCATAGAAGTCAATCGCGACTATGAACGCTACCTTTTCAACAAGTGCACTCAAATGCCACAGGAAACAGTTGATGAATTCATAACCCGCCTGAGAGTAAAAGGTGCAAATTGCCAATTCGACGCATTTTCTCTGGAAGAAGCCATAAGATTAAGGGTCATTGAAGGTTGCTTATCCCCTGCCCTCAAGAAACAGCTCTTGAAGAAACCCCTCTCCATCCAGGAAGTGAGCGAGCTCGCTCGCATACATGAGAGGGTCGACGCCCAAGCCACATCCATGGCCAGTCCAAGCAACCCCAAACACGACGCAGCGGAACTAATAGCAACCATACAACCATCTCGTCCAGGCGACAGGGGGCCACAGCCATACAGAACTCAAAACATCCAAACACCCCGCCTACAGAGACAATGCTATCGCTGTGGGATGTCTTTTCCGCACGCAGGATCTTGCCCCGCTCTATCTCAACGATGCACAAACTGCGGAAGAGAAGGCCATTTCCACTCGGTGTGCAGGGAAGGCGTACCATTTCCTCCCGCGAGACCCCAAACGCCAGTCACAACATTTGTTCGTCCGCCACCTCCTAGACACTTTCAACCCCGATACTACCAACAAAGCCAAGGACAGAGACGGTACGTCAGAGCCATTGATGAATACCACACGCCGGGATACCCACCACAGCCAGAGCAGTCTGATCGGACCAGATACTTCACCGATTGAATATGACCATCCACCAGAAGAATATGGGCCTGAAACTCTCTACCAGGAGGTGCAGGGAGCTGCATATGACATACCATATTACTCATACGACCAAGATGAGTTTGTCAACCTCATACTCGACACTGAAGAGGCCAGAGAAGCCCCGAAAATCCCCATCAAAATGGGAAATAGACAATTCCAATTCATGATTGACTCAGGCGCTACTGTTAACATTATGGGCGAACAGGACTATGCCATGCTACCGAACCCACCTGCACTTCAACAGTCCCGCTCAAGGATATTTCAGTGGGGCGCCACCACCCCCCTACCGACAATAGGATGTTTCACACAACGCCTTCTCCTGAATGGCCGGAAAGTAGACACAACAATACACATCATCCGGTCACTTGCTAGAAGCCGATGCCTGCTCAGTTATCACACGGCGTCCCGTTTGGGTTTAATCGAAATACACGTGAAGGCGGGAGACTCCATCACAGCAACCTCCGAGAGCATGACCGCGAGAGATACAGTTGGCGCCATCGCATGCTACCAGATGCAGAACCTGGTCACACAGGCTGACATCACAAGAGACTTCCCCAACCTCTGCAAGGGACTGGGCAAACTCAAGGCCCCTCCCATCCGACTACACATTGACACATCGGT
Source organism: Ambystoma mexicanum (assembly GCF_040938575.1). Lineage (NCBI taxonomy): Eukaryota > Metazoa > Chordata > Amphibia > Caudata > Ambystomatidae > Ambystoma > Ambystoma mexicanum. The sequence goes on along the minus strand of NC_090922.1, from coordinate 582,111,025 downwards.
GAGGCTGGTACCGCAACATCCCCGGAGAGTGGGTTTCCACCTGCAAGTGGCAGTATCAGACGCACTCCAACAACTGTTGTCTGATGGTATCATTGAACCAGCCACAGGTCCGACACCATGGGTTTCCCCACTCGTGGTTATACCAAAAGAGGGAGGAAAGATCCGTTTGTGTGTGGACATGAGGGTGGCAAACACTGCCATTCAGCGCGAGAGGCATCCTGGCCCTTGCATCGAGGACATGATCGTGCAACTGAACAACGCCCAGATGTTCTCCAAACTCGACCTCAACCAAGGATACCATCAGCTGGAGCTGCATCCGGAATCCAGACCCATCACGACGTTCGCGACCCATGACGGTCTATACAGATATCGGCGCCTGAACTTCGGCATCTCATCAGCCGCAGAAATCTTCCAAGAGGCCATCAGGCAGGTGATCAGACCCATCAAAGGCACACTGAATTACAGTGACGACATCCTCGTCTTTGGATCATCGAAAGAGGCTCACGACAAGGCTCTGCTCGCTACATGCGCAGCACTCCAAGAAGCAGGCCTCACCCTCAATATTGCAAAATGCCGTTTCAGCAAGACCAAGCTAAAATTTTTTGGACGCATCTTTTCCAGCGAGGGTATGTTGCCGGATCCTGATAAGGTTGACACTATCACCAACCTGGAAGAACCGCGACAGGTTGCTGACGTCCGCTCGTTTCTCGGCATGGCTGGCTACTGTGCGCGGTATATACCGCACTACGCGTCCCTCACCGACCCTCTACGGAAACTCCTCCAGAAAGAAACGGTGTTTGAGTGGACCCCTGCATGCCTCCAGGCTTTCTCCGACATCAAACGGGCCCTGATGGAAGCACACTGCCTGGCATACTTCAATCCCGCATGGCACACTGAAATCGTGGTGGACGCGAGCCCGGTGGGCCTTGGTGCCATCCTAGCCCAAACCAGTGGGGCGGATGTCCACCCGAGACACGTCGTCGCATACGCGAGTAGGGCCCTGTCCACCCCAGAACTGGCCTACTCCCAGGCGGAAAAAGAGAGCTTAGCTGCCGTCTGGGCGTGCAAACATTTCCATGACTTCATCATTGGGAAAAAGTTTACTTTAATAACGGACCACCAAGCCCTGCTATCACTTTTTGGCAACCCGCACACCAAGATGCCTCCGAGAATCGAGCGGTGGGGAATCCGTTTACAGGAATATGACTATGACATCGTGCATCGTCCCGGGGGCGACCTTAACCCCGCTGACTACCTGTCACGTCACCCTGTCGGGGCCCCACTGACCCGTGAGGGAGACATCGCCTATGTACAGTACATAGCGTCGAACTCGCTACCACCGGCGTTGTCCCTGGAGAGAGTTGCTGCCGCATCAGCTGCTGACCCCACCATGGCACTCGCCATCAGCCTCACATTGGCCAGCAAATGGAGAGATCACCATAGAGCAACGCTGGCACACGCAGGAGCGTGCAAACAAGAAATTGAAAGGTTGGCCAGGGTACACAGCGAATTGGCCGTCAAGGACAACGACATCCTCCTCAGAGGGTGCAAAATTGTCATCCCCGCCACGCTCAGGAATGAAGTGGTAAGCACGGCCCATGAGGGTCATAGAGGAGCAGAAAACACCAAGAGGCAGCTGAGACGCCATGTCTGGTTCCCGTTTCTGGACGAGGCAGTAGAAGAATGGGTGAAGAACTGCCACGCCTGTCAGTGCACAGCCCCTGCGGAACATCCACCCCCGCTCCAACACACACAGATACCCGAACGACCATGGGAACGTGTAGCCATGGACTTCTATGGACCCACGGAAGAGGGTGACTACCTCTTGCTCATAATAGATGAACACTCACGTTTCCCAATAGTCAAAACGGTCACCACCACTGCATTTCCCCAAGTAGCAGCGACAATAGAAGAAGTGTTCAGCGAGTGGGGGATCCCCAAGATAGTCAAATCCGACAACGGGCCCCCGTTCAGTGGACATGAATTTGGAACACTAGCAGAACATCTAGAGTTTGTACATACGAAGATAACCCCTCGCCACCCTCAAGCGAATGGGATGGCTGAACGATTCATGGCATCAATCAAAAAAACGAGACAAAGAGCCAGAGTAGAAGCGGTCGACCCACACCAGGCGCTGTGCCGACTCCTACGGGACTACAGAAACACTCCTCACAAAGCCACCAACAAGACACCTGCCGAGCTCATGTTTCGCTACAAAGTACGAACCCGCATACCGTACAACCCATCTGATGAGGAGCCGCTTGACATGGCCGTGCTCCGAAGGGATGCAGAAGCCAAGGAGAGAGCGAGACGAGAGACAGACACCCGCCGTCATGCAGTGATGCAAGACTTCCACATTGGAGACGAAGTACTCGTCCAGCAACCAACGCCCAGAAAGACAGATCCGCGGTTCGCTCCAAGTCCCATGAGAGTAACCGCAGTGAAAGGCACGATGGTGACAGCCGAGGATCAAAGTAGAGCTGTCACCAGGAACTGTCAACAATTCAGACACTACTCCAGACGAGAAGGAACAGAGCCGCTATATCGATCGGCATCTCCAGAGCCGCGAGAGCCGCGGGACGACTTGTGGGTCCCACCAGGAGGAGACCCAGGAGGGACAAGCAGAGAAGTGAGGACCACGGAACTGCAAGAGGCAGGTGACCAAGAGGAGAGGCCACGGAGAACTGTAAGAAAACCTATGAGACTTGTTGAAGAATGTTGATCTCGATGTTTGAATATATTGTTCGGGGGTGATGTTGCCAAGCACTCAGGGGTTAAGGAGTGCTGCCCCCACCGTTGTGGGGGCGGAGCGATGACACGGCGGGAGGAGGAAGGGAGAAGGGGTTTATGGGAAAAGGCGCGCTGACCGCCAGTTAGAGTTTACGTTCGGAGAATAAAGGAAGCAAGTACAAATCTCTGTGTGTGCGCGTCCTCCTTTACAAGGCCTCTACGAGGCAACACTCCCCCAGCCACACATCATGTGCCGCCTCTCCGCCCAGCCACACACCAGGTGTCGCCTCAGTCTCCTCAGCCACACACCATGTGTCGCCTCTCCCCCCAGCCACACACCAGGTGTCGCCTCAGTCTCCTCAGCCACACACCATGTGTCGCCTCTCCCCCCAGCCACACACCATGTGTCGCCTCAGTCTCCTCAGCCCCACACCATGTGTCACCTCTCCCCCCAGCCACACATCATGTGTCGCCTCTCCCCCCAGCCACACACCATGTGTCGCAACAGTCTCCTCAGCCACACATCATGTGTCGCCTCTCCCCCCAGCCACACACCATGTGTCGCCTCAGTCTCCTCAGCCACACATCATGTGTCGCCTCTCCCCCCAGCCACACACCATGTGTCGCCTCAGTCTCCTCAGCCACACACCATGTGTCGCCTCTCCCCCCAGCCACACACCATGTGTCGCCTCAGTCTCCTCAGCCACACACCATGTGTAGCCTCTCCCCCCAGCCACACACCAGGTGTCGCCTCAGTCTCCTCAGCCACACACCATGTGTCACCTCTCCCCTCAGCCACACATCATGTGTCGCCTCTCCCCCCAGCCACACACCATGTATCGCAACAGTCTCCTCAGCCACACATCATGTGTCGCCTCTCCCCCAGCCACACACCATGTGTCGCCTCAGTCTCCTCAGCCACACATCAAGTGTCGCCTCTCCCCCCAGCCACACACCATGTGTCGCCTCAGTCTCCTCAGCCACACACTATGTGTCACCTCTCCCCCCAGCAACACATCATGTGTCGCCTCAGTCTCCTCAGCCACACACCATGTGTCGCCTCAGTCTCCTCAGCCACACATCAAGTGTCGCCTCTCCCCCCAGCCACACACCATGTGTCGCCTCAGTCTCCTCAGCCACACACTATGTGTCACCTCTCCCCCCAGCCACACACCATGTGTCGCCTCAGTCTCCTCAGCCACACACCATGTGTCGCCTCAGTCTTCTCAGCCACACATCTAGTTCTCTCCGGCACTTTATGCCTGCAAAATGGGCCACAAATAATCCCTTCTCTGCGGGGCAGTCGCAGTAAAATTTGGATTTTACGTCCTCTGCGGACTCTGCTGGCTGCTGCCTGCAGACATGTGTGTAGCCTGCTCATTACAGGGTTGAATCCGAATAAGATAGCTCAGCTGGTTAATGTGTTTACTGCGGAGCTGCACTCAACGGGCCCCTCCAATGACTGCCTCCTGTATGGAGCCCCGAAATGCTTCATGCAGCCCTGGCCAACAGTGCATTATAAAGATATGTGTGAATGCACATATTTCTTCATTACAGGACATGCTAACGTGTTAGCTATGTTTTAAACAGCATCTGAAAGTCGTGATGGGCCTCTTATGCTCTGCTCTATCCATAATCATGGACTTCCCCTCTATCTGTGTAAGTTCTGGGTCAAAGGAAGTCATGTTTCCGGTGCAATGAGTGGATATTGTTATTTAAGCGACCAGTCACTTATATTCAACATCACAGGCTGAGGTGATTCTTACGTGTGCAGCTATTTTTAACTCGGCTCAGTACTGGTGTAGTGTTTATTCTGGAGAATAGAATAAGCCCAGCTAGTGACCATTAGACAAACAGAAACTTCATAACAGCACCACCTTGAATGGAAAACTACAAATGCCATAATGAAATTCAGCATGGGGCTAAAACAAAATCCTGTGGGATTTGTAAATGTACTTTGAAGATGTAAATAATCAAAAGATGTAGTGTGTGGAAAGGTAGCCTCGAGACTCATTTAAACGTGCAAAAGTTATAGTTTACCTCTTGTGTGGAAGTTATAATTCCAGCATGCTGTTCTCTAGTAGTTCTTCAGTCCAGAGCCAAATGGATAGGTCCTTGCTATTGGGTGATGCCTGATATCCAGGGGGTGCTCATCATATCTTTGTTACAATCCCTACACTGCACTTATATGATATATACTGTGTTTATTGTTTTTTTATCACCTTTACTATGTTTGTTTTCGCAGGCAGGTCGCTGTTCCAACTCCAGCCAGTCTTTAGCAGAGCTTCCAACTGCCAGCAAGACAAACCCTGCACTGTGGGTAAGCAACCACTAGTAATTGTGTACCTTGTAATGTAAGGTGGTCCTGTATTGCTGTATAGCACACTTCAGCCACTTTGGTAGCCTTTCTTATGCGCACAATTATCACCCAAGGAGCTACCTTAGGCTCCAGTCCAGTGTATAAGCAGCAGTATCTACGAAGCTGGTTGTGAACAAACAAATCCCACAATTTCGGGAACTTTTACCCCATTTGAGATTGTATCTGCGCCTACTTCTCAGCCGTTGGCAGTCTCTGATCGGGAGCTGCTAGTGGTGTCCAAAGTCTGTGGAAGAATTGGAAGGAAGATACCACCCGCCCCCAATTTTATCATAAGTAGCAGACTCAGACTCATCAGACACCTCCTACGTCTCTACACCGGCTCCACAAAAACAGATCCTTGTATCCACTATGATAAATCAAATTGATCTAACAAAAACAACAAAAGTGGGAGGGCAAGACCCAATCCTAAGTGGTGGAAAATGTGCAGCATGACGTTAGAACAAACTCGCCCGTGCTTGGTCTTATATGGGCAAAATTAGTATAAGCAGCAGTAACCAGGCAGAATTTCTATTCTATTTCTCCATATCCAAATTAGATTTGGAGAATCAATCGCTCTCATCTTTCAATCTGGTCAAGGTGTGTTATTGGGTTGCATGATCCATCTAGGCTTAACTTGTGCCAGCACAAATGAAAAACCTGGATTATACCTCTCTCAAAGGCCCTGTTGCAGAGCATACGCTGGGGTAAGGGCGTAGAATGATTACACAAGTATCTCCTGTGTGTGCATGCAGCAGGAATGCACATGTATGTAATGCTGCATGCCCCCTTGTGTTTATTTAATTTGATAAAAATGCAGCCTTTCCTTTCTGGCTACTATTTTTCCTGAGACATCAGACCATAATACAATGTCTAGGCCAAAATAAGTATATGATTTACCTATGTGATGATGATGTTGTCTTTAAAAAAAAAAAGAACACAAGGAATGCTATCACTGGCTTTCTCTAGTGTTTACACAAAACTTTACATGCAACAAACACCATTAACCCTCCATAGCCAGCATTTTCTCTAAATTTGCGAATTGGCATGATTCACGGATGATGGGTTTAGGGCCACTTTTTTGAAGATGAGGGACACTTTTTATGAGGGGCCCAGGCCTATTTCTTCTCCCAGTCCGACCCTGTTTCCAATTAGTTACCACAATTTCTAAATATTGTTCTTTTTCTTCCTGGTTTGCCCTTCTAACAGGATATCGCACTCTTGTTTAAAAACAATATAGTTTTGCTTTCTCTCTTTTCCAGTGCTCCAGATAAGATTTTGAGGTGGGAGTATTTTACTCCCTATTTTTAAACTTTGAGCGTAAATGTGATTTCAAGAGAGCAAAAATAACTTTTCTCCTTTGCAAGAGGGTCAAATGTATGTGATATCAAGCCGACGTGTGCAAAAACTGAATGGAAATCATTACCATACAGCAGCTTTCCGCACTGTGACAGAATGCACATTTCATTATTTCTCTAAGGTCTGGCCATTTGATCTCTCCTGTATATATTTAAATGTTGAAAACATAAAAATATAGTCAAGCACATAGCAAAGCAAACATGATCTGTATTGTGTGTTTTGAGGTTCAATAGCAGCATTGTCTTTTGATATGTAATGAAAGTCTTCATTTCCTAGAGCTGTTACTACCTAATGGTATGCCAATGTTGTGAGACAACAGTGTAGAGAGGCAAGGACTCCATGCTAAATTATATACCTAATCCCATGGTCAAATGGTTATTTATATAGCACTTTTGGCAAAGTGCTGTACATATAATATATTTATCACAGTTATCACCAAACCGAAGTTGATACTCCTTTATCAACCTCGAGTTGGCCTTGCCAGAATTTGAACCTGCAACCTACAGATCACGCACAGATCGCAGCAACAACAGCTCAACCGGCTGGGCTATCTTGTTGGCTAACATCCTTCAGAGGTTGGTAAACTGAGTATCGAGTGAAGTAATATAATCAAAGTGCTTAGATGTTTGACGAAACCATGTATGAAGCGCTACATAAAGTGAAATACCCATCCGGATTATCACAGGGACAGGTTTTGCTGAGTTTCTATTTCAATTACAAATGAAACTTGTTTTTTTTTAACTGCTCTTGCACTTCCCAGAGAGTCCGGTTTTGGATGTTTTAATTGTAGTCTTGAAGGTTAGAGAGGCTATCACCCCTGTGATTGGTGTATTGACAATCACTCACCATTGAGTAAATACTCTGCTGCCACTAACCATTTATAGTAATGAACCCCATTGACTGCAAGGTTGAATGGCTGTAAACTAGACTGTGCATACTCATTTTACACCCTGTTTTTATAATTAGAAATTAAATTATTATAAGTGTAAAAATGATCTGCCTCCTCATGATTATGCACACAGCACAGGAACTCTGAAAAATACAATTGTGCAATACTGGTTTGCTTTCACTGGAAAAAAATCAGACTTTGTTACAAAAGATTAATTCTCAATTGCAACTTAGTTTTCCCTCTTATTAGGTATACAATCCTAAAATGCTCGGAAAGTAAATATGCATAGTGCCTCAGTTTGCTCCATGAGCATCTTCACACAACACAGCAGAAGCTGAATGGAAAGAAACCATTCCCTTTATCAGTGTGCAGTTTCTTTTTTTTAAAAGGCTTCGGAGAAATAAATTCTGCTTCAGAGGCTTTTCTCCATGGCTCGCAATTACATCCATGTAGATAAATATCAAAAGAAGCGTTCTGGTTTCTGTGAGGTAACCCGGCCTTTGCAATGCCATCTGATCTAAACTTGTGCGTAAATGTACACAGGAAAATAATAAAGCTGGCATATTTACAAAATGTTCATGCGTAAAAAGCCCTAGTATGAACCTTATGTGGCGGCCTGCTCTTTGCTTCTTGTTTACTCGCCTGCCAGAATGTTTCAATCTTGGTTCACACAAACAGTTTCACTTTCTTTCTTTCTTTACTCCTGGTTTACTCTCTTTCCAGTATGTTTCATTCTTGGTTTACACATATAGTTTCACCTTCTTTCTTTACTACTGGTTTACTCTCCTATAAAGATGATTCACTCTTGGTTTACACATATAGTTTCATTTTCTTTCTTTACTCGTAGTTTACTCTCTTGCCAGGATGTTTCATTCGTGGTTTACACATTTAGGTTAACTTTTTTTCTTTACTCTTGGTTTACTCTCTTGCTAGAATGTTTCATTCTTGGTTTACACATATAGTTTCACTTTCTTTCTTTACCCCTGGTTTACTCTCCTACAAGGATGATTCACTCTTGGTTTCCACATATTGTTTAATTTTCTTTCTTTTCTTCTGGTTTACTCTCTTGCCAGGATGTTTCATCCTTGGTTTACACATATAATTTCACTTTCTTTCTTTACGCCTGGCTTACTCTCTTGCTAGGATGTTTCATTCTTGGTTTACACATATTGTTTCACTTTCTTTCTTTACCTCTGGTTTACTCTCCTACAAGGATGATTCACTCTTGCTTTACACATATAGTTTCATTTTCTTTCTTTACCCCTGGTTTACTCTCCTACAAGGATGATTCACTCTTGGTTTCCACATATTGTTTAATTTTCTTTCTTTTCTCCTGGTTTACTCTCTTGCCAGGATGTTTCATCTTTGGTTTACACTTATAGTTTAACTTTCTTTCTTTACTCCTGGTTTATTGTCCTACCAGGATGTTTCACTCTTGTCTTTCATGTGAGTGCCCAATTCACTATTTGCCTGGTACACTAGCCTGCCAGGACTTTTCCAATCTTCAGTCTCTTTCCTTCTCCTCCACAAAATAACATTCTTCCAATATTGGGTCACCGACCTTTTCTTAGCAAAGTTCGTAATGATATTAAACACCTTTTTCAAGTATTGGGTTCCTGACCCTTTTCTCACACTGTTTGGGTTAGTATCAGCCTCTCTTCTCCATTAATAAGTCATTGATACTTTCTTGACATTGTCTGTAACTGTTTTAGGCTTTTTCCCCAGACAGCAGGTTACAGCCCCTTCTTCATTTTCATTCGTATCTGTCTCTCCACTGGTTTCAATAATTCTGTCACAGACATGAAAGCCTTGCTGCTGAGCGCTCCGGTAGTGCACGCTCTCTGTTTGGACTTACCGGCAACCTCCAGCATCCCTCGTGTTCTTTCGTTCTTCTTGGTTTCTCCACAGTGATTGGGAGTGTGACTTGTTAGTTGCACAGCTCCCACTTTCTTCTCTGCCGCTCCAGAAAGCTCCGGCTGCCTCTCACACCAACACAGCACACTTCTCCTCATCTGCTCTTCTGTATCACCACTCTCGTCGGCCTGTGTGATACTTTGCACAAAACGCTTGAGCTCAGCATTCCAACAAGCGCCAGCACAAGCTGCGTTCTCCTGCAGCCTCCGTCTCTCCTCATGTGTCTTATCTGCTGTGCGTGTTTTAAACTTCCTGGTCTTCATGATTACTTTGCAAAGACTAGAGCGCAGTGTTTGCTTCCTGCATCTAGTGATCATCATTGCTCTATTCCCTTTCCTAGTCTCAGTACTACAAAGGGAAGAGGGAGGCAAAATGGGAGGTTGATTATGCAGACTTGGGAATTCTTCACCTACCTCATAGTAAATCATGCATGCATTTTGTAAGGGAACATGAGTGTTATTCAAAATCACCTAAAAAGGGGTCATTCTCTTTTAACAATCCCTTACCTCCCTGAAGTTGGTCGTCCCTCAAGTGGTCCTCCCACAGATAGCCACCACCATGGTCAGAGTCAGGTAGCTTCTCCCTTCCGGGGCCACGGAAGGAGAAGCTTCCCTCCAGAGAGTCAGTTGTGGCACTGCTAGATTCACCTGAGTACTCATTTATCAACCTCAGAAGGATGAAAGTCTGATTTGGCCTTGCCGGGATTTTAACCTGCGACTTGTACATCGCATATAGATTGCAGCAGTGAGCGCTCAACCCGCTGAGCTACTGAGGTGCTAGGTAAACAGTATTTGGACTTTTACAGACACAGCTGTGTCAGTGAGGCTAGGTAAACAGCATTCAGACTGTCCCTGGTAGCAGCCCAAACGGCCGCTAGGTAAATATCCCTTGGACTGCCCCAAACATCGGACCCAGTGCTAGTTAAATTACATTTGTGCAAGGGAGCCTTCAAATAAATGGGGAACGTAATGATCAAGTTTCTTTTAACTTTTCAATAGCACTTAATACTTACGTAATGCAATGTAAGGTGTTATTGTATAATGCCCTTCTGTCATTTTAGTGGATTCACTGCACATGAGCCTGTAAAAAAGAAGGCATGTGGCCTTTTAGTGGGACAGAGGGAGAACCACGCACAAAACCGGGGGGTGTTGATGGATGCAAGTCAGAAGTACCTGAATCCTGAGTTCCTGGTATGGTTCTATGTGTATGGCGGTGAGGCTTGTGTATGTTTTTATTCAGATGCGGGGAGTCCAACATCTGATAAATTACAGCGCTTAGTCAAAGTTAGTTGCTGGTGTGGTGATGTTGGACAGAACTAAAGAATTGAGTTTTATCATAGTTTCATTAATGAAGATGTGGCCACTGACAGTCGGGATGTTGCTTTGTGCAGGTGATTTGTGTGTGTGTGTGTGTGTATATGTGTGTTTCTGTGTAGCACAAGGCGGTAGGACATGTTAGAGTTGAGCCTATTGGCTATAAGAGGAATACATGTAGCAGTGATGAGCAATGTGTTAGGCCGTCTATTCCATTAAGGACGTGTGGAGCCCGACCCAATTGAGTTTGTTTTCCAATAGTTCTTTGCTGAAGAGATGGCATCCGTGTTATGCTAATGTGACTTTCGAACTTCGTGCGCCAAAGAACTGACTGGGGAGTGGACATGTCATCATCGTCATTTCTGTCACTTTCGCAAATTGCTACACATATAACAATATTTATGGAAAATGGAATAAGTGTTACATTTAGGTTACTTTGTGTTATTTTGTATAAAGGCGATGCATTTGTAGATTTGAATGTGTTCAAAAACATAACGATGAAACATTGTTACACGGAGGGCCTCTCCACACTCCAGTAAAGCAGGCAATCAATATGTGCACGTGGAGTTTAACTGTATGAATGGCGGTCATGAGAGGAGATCATAATAGGTAAAAAATGCACACCTAATGGTACACATGTATGGGAAATGTTTTTCAAATGTAGTAAAAGATATTAAATATATGAGGTGGGATTGTTCTGTGTATCATGGTTCTCCGCATTGTGGACCAATCAGAAGGGTGTTTTCGCCATCATGGCAAAGGTTTGCAAAGGCTTCGTCAACAATTTGAGCACAGCATTTTGAAGTTGATCAATGGGGTAGCTGCGGTCAGTTTGCATATGGCTCAAGTGGTGAAGGGCAAGGGCAGATATGATCTCTGGTGAACTGGCAAGCTCATTGTTGTAAGAGATAGGCATCTTGTGAATTCATGGGGTTGATTGAAGCAGGTGGCTCTCCGGGGGCACTTGCAGGGACCAGTAGTAATAGATTTTAGGAGAACGATTGTGTTGTCAGAGAGTGGGCAGAACTCATGTGAATAGACAAAGGTCAATCACATAGAAATCATAAAAATCGGACACCGGACAGGTCTGGGCAATGCGATTAGCAAACATGAATAGGTCAAAAGGGAATCTACGCATCTTTCTCTCATCTTTATGTGCTTAGGTATTTTTTGGGTAGGTCTGTGTGCATCATTGATAGGAATTCTGTTGTTGTGCAACTAAGAGGCAAGGCTGCCACCAAATATGGAGAGGCTTTTGGGAAGGGGTGTGTTGAACATGTAAACCTTGTAATTATACGTTTTTAGGGGATTGTGTTATAATGTGTGTGTTCAATGAACTGTGTGGGATTTAGATTTCTCTTTACAGTACAACCAATCAGGTTTGGGGTATGACTTTGTAACGCTATTTGGGGGAGTGTATTAACTGTTGCAAATTATATATAATGTGTGTTCTTTGTATGGTGCAGAGAGACCCTGGGTTAGTTTGACTCTTAGATGTCATCTAAGCCCCCCTCCCGGCTGTTGTACAATAAACCTGCTTTATGGACAAAAGGCGGACTTACTATTTTTAAAGGAGGGACTAATTTGGGTAATGGGCAGAGCTAAAAGTCCACAACTACATTCCCTTGTGTGAAAATTACTGTGAGTTGCCCTGTTTGGTTGATATTTTGTGCTGGTCCACTGCTGGTTTTAGTTGAAAGCCAGGCTTTTGGCTGTTTTCTGAAGGACAGTTGATCTTCTACTGTGCAAAGATGTTTTGGTAAAGGTTCCCAAAGTTTGGTTGACAGAAAGAAGGAACATCATCTTCCTTTACAATGCTGATTAAAGCTTGGGACAATTACTGGGGCATCATTGCTGGATTGGAGTGCTTTTGATGGTTGCTATGAGAGGAATTTCCTTGAGATTAGCCATGGGTGCCTACCATGGAAAGTGTGTCAGCGATGCACAGTGTTTTGAAATTAATCCTCCATTTGTTTGGGAGCCAGTGGCATATTTGCAGAGCTAGTGTGATGTATTCAGATGGGTTAAGTCTCAGAATTAGTGAATTAGTGTGGCCGTCACAAAATTGACTCTTTGTAGCCTATTGTATGTATATTCTGGGAGTCCAAGGTAAAGGCTTGGCTGTGGGCATAAACTAAACTTAAAAGTATTAATGCAATACCTGCTATAGTTATGTGCATGATGTTCAGGTAGGGCATGATGCATCAGATTGTTCAGAGAAAAGATGGTTGCCTAAGATCACATAATTGTGGGAATGCAGGGAAGCCAGAATTATTCTCCTGGTTTTTCTGCATCATCTGAGAAGTGCATAAAAAGGGCAAGCAGAACATAGGATCTGACAGGAGGGACCAGCATGAGAAGTGCTCTGAGGGGGAAGGAGTTCTGTTCTTTTCTGAAAATTTAAAAAACAATACCTGGAGAAGAGAAACTGCACGAGGATATCTTCATTCCAAGACAACAAAAACAGATGTATGTTTGCTGTACTGCAAGGCAAATCCTGAGAGAGGATGTGTAAAGAATTCAACACATTATTATAACTGCTTCCAACCTTAACAGCAACCATGATAGAAGAAATGGCCAGTACTTCAAAAACAATTCCATAGCAAATGGATTTCACTTCAGTGAAAGTCAGCAATAATGCTCTTCAATTAGCATGTTCATTGCTTTTTAGTATGCTGAGTGGACCCATCGTTGCAAGCTTGACTGCTGGTCAGCAACCAGGCGGCAGGCCTGCTCTTCATGGCCTTGTGCATCCCCTTCACTTGAACCAACAAAAATGGCTACAAATTAATGAATGTATATATTTATATATATTCAATGGAAAAACGTTACAGGGACGTTATGGTTACAGGTAAAACCGAACCCCCCCCCGAAATTCGACAGTTATGGTAAGCTAAGCAACCAAAACTCGTGCCACCAGAGTGCACTGCAAGGACTAACACCCATGAAATCAAAGATGCCTTCACAAATCTCATTCCTGATTCTTTGGCTGCCCTCATGATAAACGTGTGGAAAGGGCAAATTGCCTGGTGTATGTATCCATTTGCGCTACCCCTTACTTTTCTGAGTACTGTTAGTGTATCGTAGCAATTACAGATGTACATAGTAAATGTTGTAATGTTGTTTACTGTGTCAGTAGGCTCTCTTTTTGTATTAACAGTGCATGATAAATCTGTGCCGCGCACTACTAGCCGAGATGCCTACAGATGAGCAATATGGACATTTCCTAGGGAGACTGCACCTGGTTGGCGCATGTGTAATGACACTGCAAGTATCTATAGGACTCCATTAGTGACCGCATGTCCGCTTCTTCGAATGCACTTTTAAGTAGTTGTGGAAGCGCACATGTTTCCATTCCACACCTAGACCCATGCGTAGGTCATCCACTGTATAGTGGTAACACCGCCCCTGTCGCCAGCCCTATGGATTCATGCAGTAGGCTACTGCGTTTAAAGAACTGCTGCTGACTTCGTGGGTTGCTCTGCAAACTTACCAATTTGTGGTTAAAGCACTCCTAACTGTATAATGGCCACTGCTAAACAAGGAACAGCAGCCTGCAGTGTCACGTGGGCGTGTTAAATGTTGCATTACTTTGATTTATCTGTTGCTTGCCTTTCCATGACCCGTGAAACATATACATTTTGTCTGCACTCAGCAGTGTGATAGAAAGTATCAAGAGGTCGCCTGCCGGTCGTACAGTTGAAGAAAACATATAACTACAGGTGGGACAGTTTGTGGCAAGTCTGCAAAATGGCAAAGCTGGTGCACCTTCCTCCACACACATACACACATACTAGTGCATGTAAAGGCAAGTAAGGAAACAGCAGAATATGCAGAGCACAAACAGTCTTAGTGATGGTTACAAAAGTGCTGTAGCTGCATGGGTCGCACACAATAAATGGCTTCCTGTTGCATGTTGTGAAGCTCTCTTTCGTGTTGTTGTAAACATTCTTGTATTCCACAATGTATGTATATCCGTGAATGCTACCCCTAACACTAATGGCGTAGCATAAACTGTTTCAACAACTGAAATGAAAGCACAAGGGACCAATGGGCAGGCTAACGCCCTTCCAACAATTACGTAGGGTACTTTCATGTACAGCATTTGCCACATCTGCTGCGGACAAGAAGAGGGGCACTCCTGTAGGGCAGCAGACTGTAAAACAACCTTTGCAAACAACAATATTCCACGCTACAGACCCTTACCAGGTAAAGGGAATTGTATTGTGCATATACTGCAACGCGCTACTGTGCAGAGGGAAGGTACTTGGACGTGCGTAGGAACGGTCCTTACGGAAGCATTACAATGACTGTTGCCTATGTAGGTGAGGGCCACCCAATAATTCCATCTCCCGGCACATCCCCTATAGTATCCATAAAGGTGCTGCCCCTTCTGTACCTGACCTTTCCTGCAGTTCCTTCTGTGGCGTGTATAAGAACACCATAATAAATAAAAATTAACTGGGAAAGGAAAAAAGGTAAATAAAGAAAGCACTTTTCACAGATGAAGAACTGAATTGCCAATGCAGGGCGGGAGGCGTGGCAGTGTGGTAAAAACACTGTTGTTCAATCGGTTAGAAAGGGGGTCGCTGTACAAAGAGGTTTCTTTACGTGTTGCAGAGCGTTTTCAAGAGAGTCAGTGCGCAACACGTACTACAAAAAAATATCAATACTTTTAAGAAGGGCACCAAGCCAATTTAGATGGGTTGTGCAGAAATCGGGATGGCAAGCATAGTAAGATGAACGTTATGGCTGGGGAAATGTATTTGTGCTGCAAAACGTCATATTCCCATGGGTGAAGTGTGCCATAGGCACATGTCGAACAAAGGCACAAATACACTTCTTTGCAATGTACCGTGCTGTCTCCATTCACGGACCAAATAGAAAATGACGCTGCCACATCGGTGACTGCATAATTCGATACTAATTTATGCAAGACATCGGAAACAAACGCATGAACTGGGCAAGTGCCTCCTTCCTCGCAAATGGCACTGAAACTTGTGTAACATGTTGTGCAATTTTCCCTCTACAATGAACAACAATAATATCGGCATGATTGCGTGTCACCGAAGAGTCACACAGACAAACCAAAGTCAGGCACTTCATTGTAGCTACCCTATAGCACTACACATGCACATTATAGATTGCAAAATGAGTAGCCACTGCACAGTGTTTTCCATTCACTTTCAGTCAATGTATGTCGGAATCCCCTAAAACCTGCACGCTGTGCCTCGTGAAACACACAGCCATAATTGCACCCTCTGCATTTCTGTAGCCAAATACACTGTGTAGCAGTCTGTCCGTACACACCACACCCACAAACTTTATTGCCCAATCCCGTAGCCTCTGCATGCCCATTTCTATGGCAGTCATCTTTAAAAGGGGCTTATGTAACACGTGCCACCCTGCAACTATCGCAATAGTCACTGACTATTCATGCTGTGCGCGCGCATGAGTGGGGGTATAACTTTCAACCAGGGGAGCGGATGTCGTTAGTTTTGTTGGCTCTTAAAAGAGCCTTTGGGGGGCTTTTCTAGTTTTTATTTAAAGGTGCTTCCCTAGAAACAATTTTTTTGCGGTTTTCATACGTAAATGTGTGTTTTCAACGTCAGCTCACATTCGTACAATAGGGTCTTCAGTGCAGGTTGTAGATTGTGAAACAACATTTCATTACCACTGTGCGACAAAGACATGCCATTTTCCTTGAAAATGTTTATGTATCCCGAACCAATGTTCTCATTTTCATAGGAGAACATCCCAGCAGCATTCAAGAAGTCACACATGCTTTTGTTGATGAGACCCCTTCCGGCCTCTGGCTGACGTCAGGAATCATTGGAATACTTCCACACTATTCTCAGGGGTATACATGAGAAAAGCACCTTGGCAGTAGGAAAAATGCGCCGCACTGCTTTCATCATAATCTTCAGTGGATTAAACACACAGGAACAAAGCATGTAACCCAAAAATAAGACTCCAAAGTGCATGATCACAAAATGTACAGTTGCAGAAGAGGCCACACGTTGACATTCTACAAGCAGTCCGCTGAAACAGCATGATTCGACACTACACCACAAAGCGTCCACTCCCTCCAAACCAAAATGGCCAGACAAGTCTTCTTGGACGGCATACATGCACAGATCTTCCACAAAGCCATCACCCATGACGAAAACTGCATGTCTTGCATTGTTTGCCAGCCACAGTACACAAAGTAATGGAAAAAGTGAATGCCTCGCTTTCCTGTGATGCACATCCAGAGCACCTCATTGGCCAAAGGCCATAGTCCTATTCCCGTTGGCCACCATGGTAAGAAGTGCAAAATGTGCCATGTGCCTTTCCCCAATGACTGCAAGGGCCGCGCCCCGGTAAAGCAGGAGGACTCCTTCTCCCTATTGGTGCTCTTTCCTGTGATGTACACCCTGGGCACCTGCTTGGCCAAAAGCCATAGTCCCATTTCCATTATCATCTATCTTCATCTCTACCTGTGGTGTTCCTCAGGGGTCTAACCTCTGGCCCCGGCTTTTCAACCAATGCCTGGCAACTCTCGCCCACTGCATTGCCATTTTTTGCTCAAATTTCCAGTGCTACACTGATGACACTCAACTCATTTTCAGGCTGCTCTCTGCACCTCCTCTCCCTCTCTCATCTCTGATTGCCTAACTGCCATTCATGATTGGTGTGCTACCAATTATCTTTGTCTGAATGCCAGCAAGACGGAGATCCTCCTCATCGGCACACCTTCACCATCCTTTCCCCTCACTCTCTGGCCGGCTTCCCTTGGCCCTCCTCCTACCCCCACCTGCGAGGCTAAGAACCTCGGGGTCATCTTTGACTCCAACCTTTCCTTCTCCGCCCACATCTCTGAGGTGTCTAAAAAGTCAAATTTCCTACTACACCTCCTCAGAGATACTCTGCCTTTCCTCTCCTTCCCCCAGAAGATCATGCTATCCCAAGCTCTGGTTCTCTCTAGAATGGACTATTGTAACAACCTCTTTCAAAATCTACCTGCCTCTACTGTCCGCCCTCTGCAACTAATCCAGAACAGGACTGCAAGACTTGTCCTTGGCCTCAAGCCCTGGGATTGTATCTCTCCAGCTCTGAAATCTCTACATTGGCTCCCAGTGGATGCAAGGATTAAATTCAAAACCCTCTGCATTGTCCACAAGGCTTTCTGGGGCCTGGGTCCAAAATACCTTCAGCTATCCCTCTGCAAATACCTCTCCTCTCAAGCTCTTTGCTCCTCTACCTCTAACTCCCTCAGGGTCAGTCGTTTTTCAAAGAAACGAGCTGGGGGTAGATCTCTGTCTTCGGCTGGGGTCTCCCTCTGGAACAGCCTCCCTGTCACTCTAAAACTTGAGGAGAACCATCTCCGGTTCCGGAAGCACCTCAAGACCTTCCTCTTTTCTTCTGCCTTCGCTCCCCTCACCCCTGCTGATCTGTTCTTTCTTGGCAACGTGCACCTGGCCACCCTCTGTCCTCCGGGCCCAGGTACCTGCTCACCTTTCCACCCTCCTGCACTGCCTCCGGGCCACCCCTTAGACTAAGGTGTGTATCTGTACCCATACAGCCCCCACCCCTTTTTCTTCCTGCACTTATCAGACCAACTCTGTCTGCTGCCTTAAACCTAGCACTTGCAAATTGCTGGCTGCACTAACACTGTTTGTTGCCTTTATTATTTATTTATTGTTATTTATCTGTTTCTCCTTTGCTTCGCACTTTCCACTTCTCCCCCTTCCATGCACTATTCCCCTCCCCTTTCCCATGCACTTCGCGTTCTCAATGTCACTAGGCCTAGTAATATCGCTGTTTTGTTCTCCACTGTTCCCCTTCCTTGCCTTGTCGCGCTCTGAAACACTTGTGTACAAGCGCGATAGAAATAAAATATCAATATCAATTCGCCAGCATGCAGAGTAGCACAGAATGTGGCACGTGCCTTTCTCCAAGTACTGCGAGGGACACGCTCCAGTAAAGCAGGAGGAGTCCTTCTTCCTATTGGCGCGGTTTCCTGTGATGCACACCCTGAGCACCACCTGAAAGGACAATCGCTACAGTCCCATTTCCATAGACCAGCATGGTGAGAAGCGCGAATGTGGCACGTGCCGGTCCCCAAGTACGTAGAGGGCCGGGCCCGAGTGAAGCAGAAGTCCCTCTTCCTATTGCAGCACACCCTAAGCATCTGATTGGACAATCCCCAATTATGTGCTGCGTGCGAGCATGGGGGAATAACTTACGACCAGGGTAGGGGGACTTCGTGGTAAGGGGAGACTCTTAAAAGAGTCTTTTGTTTTTTTTTGTTTAGTTGCTTCTACAGAAACACTTTTTCGTTTTTTATTAGCTTTTGTGTTTTATTGTGCTCACATTAGTACAGTAAACTCTTCACCGCATCCTGTAGACGAGCAAACAAAACTGCATCGCCAATGGGGGACAACAAAATGCTATTTTCTGGGAAAACCTCTGCATTTCCACAACTAATGAGGTAATTGTTGCAGAAGAACATTCCACAAGCGGACAAAAAAGTAGACATGCTTCTGTTGATGGGACACCTTCCTGGGTCTGGTTTGGAACAACATCCATGAGCAGTGTGCCATACTCTTCGTGGTATTATGGATGAGAAAAGCACCTTGGCAGTGGGAAACCGTCCTCACGACATCCAGCAATCTCCTCAGTCTACGTAACAAATCTAAACAAGCCAGGTAACCCATATGCATGCCGCCATAATGGATGACGATAACATGTACTTCTGGAAAACTGGCAAGGTCTTTGCAAAGTGCATACATATTGTGGCAATTGTACTCATACACAGCGTTCCACAATGCGTCCACTCCTAGTAAACCAAAATTGCTGTCAAATTGTCTTTGCAGGGCATAGTTGTGCAGATCTATGATAAAGCGATCACCTACAGTCAAAACAATGCCTTTCGCCATGTCAGCCACCCTCAGTACGCAGAGTATAATGTACAACAGTTTTACCTCCCCTTCCTGTTTACCACACCCACACTACCTGATTGGCTAATCCCCACACTGCCATGGCAATTGGGCAAGGTGGTTTAAAGGGCAGATATTGGCACATACACCTCCCAATGTAGCATGAGGGCTGCACCCCTGTAAAGCTGGAGCAGTCCTTCTTCCCTTTGCACTATCTTCTCTGCAGCTCTACTTCGTTGGGTTACGCGTAAATAGGTACACATGCAGCCACCAATAGCATCGAAGCCGCCATCATCCAACACGGTCACTCCTGTACAGCACTTGAAATGTGCCGTTACACTTTTACAGTACAAATGCCGTGCCATTACAAAGCATGTCCACTACAAAGTTCAATGAAAGTATGCACGATTTCTGCATCCGCATGCATCCACATAGCCACCCAGGATGTGGCATGTGTAATCCCGAAAGTACCACATAATCCACTACCTTTCCATGATAGTGAGGGGGGGGGGTAAACAATATCAAACTGGGTAGGGGATTCAGTCTTCCATCATACATGTATAAAGGTTTTTTTTTCTTCTTTTTTTTTTTAAGTGCGTGCAAGCAAGTTTTTTTGTATCCTCTCTTTATAGGTGGTTCTTTTTGCCTCTCCTCACATTTTTACCACATTCTGGTCAATGCTTCTTGCACAGTGTAAAAGAAAACGGCATTGAGAATGGCACTCAAATGCCATTTCTATGGAACCACTGCATATTTTGCGACCTCATGATCTCATAGTGGGTGGAGAACATGCCAGCAGTCTGCATACACTTGCGCATAATTCTGTTTATAGCACACCATCCGACCACTGGCTGGGGACAAATTACACCGTCATGGACCCATACTCCTCTTGGTGTTATGCATGAGAAAAGGACCTTAGCAGTTGAAATAATATGCATCACTGTGGTCAGCAACCTCTTCAGGTGACGATTAATCGTTCACACAACATGTAACCCAAAAGAGTTCCATAGTGCAGCATGACAAAGTCATTGTTTGTGACGGATGCCACATATCTGCAAAGGTGAACCATCCCGCCGAAACTGCAGTCACCCTGACAGGCCCAGAAAGCGTCTACTCCTTCCAACCTGAAATTACCAGCAACGCCTCTTTGCACACAACACCTGTGCAGATGGCACACAAAGATATCACGACGATAAGCACTGTACTTCTCTCCATCTTGACCACCCTCCCGACACAGTATTGGGACGCAATGGTACCGCCTCTTCCTGTGAACCATGCCCTAAACTCCTCTTGGCCTATTTGCCACAATTCCATTCGCCTTTCCATCCTGCTCATAATGGCAGGATGTGCATGTGTGCTTTCCCATCTACAATGAGGGCCACGGCCCAGTAAAGGTTCACACAATACTTCTTCCCTTTGCACGGTCAACTTTTGCAGCACTTCCCCATTGGGTGCTGTCAAATGTTCAAACACGCATACAGCAATCACATACAAAACCTCTGCAATGCACACTGTCATTTCTATACACCACTCCATATTTACCGTTAAACACTCTCAGTACACGTTCCGTTTGACTGCTAAGCACCTCTACCAGAAACGTCTGCTAAATAATGCATGATTGCAGTATCCACAAAGATCCTAAGACACACCCAGAACATCTTTGCCCATACACACAACATTGCATCCCTTTCCACACCTATCACAACACTATACATCCAAGCAAACAACCATGTGGGCACCTAACATTGTGCACAGTCATAACATATGTAGCGGCACTTGTACCCAACTCCCTCACACCATAAAACATCCATTCATGAAAACCTGTCTCACTTAACAGAATCCACAAACATACCACATCCTGCACCACCCCTACATACTGACATTCACAAAGTATTGTGTCACTGCAACCTATGCACAACAGCTGCACAACATTGGGCCTACTTCAATAAATCTGCACATAGCAGAGTAACCAACAACATATAAACTGCACTTCAACCATACCCACTTCCATACTCACATTACGTACACACTGCACCCCATGGCCACACTACACAACTTCTCACTGCACCATCTTCTGCCGCACACCAAATACTGTAGCATGTTGCAACTATCACCACAACCATGGAATGCACAATACACACTTTGCAACTCACTTGTGGTGCTGTAGAACGTCCACAATGTGCTCCACACCCATTATCCAAAGATCACCACCTTATGCCTCATGCACTGTCAAACCTGCATTGCTCCAGTGGATATGCTCCTTGCACACATTCTCTGCACCATAATGCAACCATGCATGTCAGCATGTCACCAACTACCACTATACACATAGGCACCACTGGTACCAGCACTCCTAACCAACCTCCACACTGCAATGGAAATGTACACCGTTACATGCAACAGCTATCATAATGTATAAACATTACACTGTCTCTGGCACCCCTACACCCTTTCATTCACATACTATTGTCTTACCCACTTCCACTCAGAAAGTATTGTGTCACTGCCAACTTAACCACGAAATGTTTACAGCATTGCCCATACTGTAAGCATTGTGCACACAGCACACTATCCAAGCACATATAAGCTGCCCTTCAAACATACCCTGTACCATACTGACAGTATGCAAACACTGCACCCAGTGCCCACACTACGTGACTTTTCACTGCAGCTTCTCCAACCACAGCACACTGCCATGGAGCTATGCAGCAACAAATTGCAACAGTTACCATAATGTACAAACAAAACAATCTCTCCTGCCTCCATGTGCACTTTGAATCACATACCATGGGCATGTCCACTTCCATTCACCAAGTATTGTGCCACTGCCAACCTACCCACATTCTGTTTGCAACACTGGCCTATAATGGCTGAAATGTGCTCCACAACCATTTCTTACATGTCACCACCCTCTAACTGATGCACAATAAAAAATGCATTACTGCCGTGGTTGTCTTCAAGGCCCAGATTCTTGAGTCCATGGCCTATGGCCTACGGCCTACGGCCATGCATCCAATAGTCTAGGCCTTGAACACACCCACAGCAACGTAATGCCACGATGTATGTAACCATGTCAGCAACTACGACAATCCACATACACACCACTGCCACCAGCACTCCTACCCAACCTGTACACCGCCACGGCGCTATGCAGCAACAAATTGCAGCAGTTAACATAACGCCCATGTGGGCAGATAACATTATGCACAAACGTAACATACGTAGGCAGCAGCACTTCACCCCAACTCTTCCACACCATAAAACACCTATTCACGAAAACAAGTCGCAATTACCAGAATCCACAAACAAACCACAGCCTCCACCACCCCTACGCACTGCCACTCACAAAGTATTGTGTCACTGGCAACCTCTGCACAACAGCTTCACAACATTGGGCCTAATTCAATAAATCTGCACACAACAGAGTAACCAACCACAAATAAGATGCACTTCAACGATACCCACTTCCATACTCACATTACGTACACACTGCACCCTGTGGCCACACTACACAACTTCTCACTGCACCCTCTCCTGCAGCACACCAAGTACTGTCGCATGTTGCAACTATCAGCACAACCATAGAATGCACAATACACGCTTTGCAAATCACTTGTGGTGCTGTTGCACGTCGAAAATGTGCGCCACACCCATTCTCCAAAGATCACCACCCTGTGCCTTATGCACTATGAAACCTGCATTGCTCCAGTGGGTATGCTACTTGCACACATTCCCTGCACCATAATGCAACCATGCATGTCACCAACTACCACTGTGCACATACGCACCACTGGCACCAGCATTCCTAACCAACCTCCACACTGCAATAGACATGCACAGCGTTACATGCAACAGTTACCCTAATATATAAACTTTACACTGGGCCTCATTACGAGTTTGGAGGTAGCCATGCCCTTAATTTCACTCATTTTCCACTTCCCCTCCTCCCGAGCCTGGGACCACATTTTAGAAGAGCTTTAAAATATGCAGACACACTCTTTGATTCAAATAATTGCACAAATTGTTAAAAAAGGGCATCTGAATGTTTGTTTGCATATATATATAGTTATGGTTACGTTGCTAAACACATAGGAAGATCCCTTTTTCGGCGGCTTATAACTTCGCTCCCCCTGGACGAATCCTCACCAAACTTTGCAAAAAAAAGTATGTGGCATATATATGGTATATAACAAAGAAAATCTATTTCCCAACCCCCCTTGTCCCACTCACCTGATTGTTGCGGCGGTGGTACCCGCCACAGCCGCTTCACCACCTCGTGATTTTCCAGGCCGCCATGGTAATGGAAGAGGGGCTCCATATGGAGGCCCACCTTCCATTACCATGCCGGCCATCTAAGCAAAGGATTTTCATTCATTGAACGGTATGTGCGTGGCGTCCAATTGAATGAATGAAAATCCTTTTATTGTAACACCCTGGGTTACCGCTTTGGTAACCCGGGGAACTAATGGCATTAGCAGCCCGTTCTAAGGGCTGAAAAGGGGTGGTAACGTCCCGCTGCCCTCTTTATAGGTGCAAAACCTGGGTTGCCGGGCCATTACCCCCGTTCCAGGCCTTGGAAAGGGGTGCTAATGCCATGTTATTTCCTATGAAATACCCCAGCTTCTTGCTGGTGCAGAAAACAGGCATATTCCTTAGGAGATCATTGGTTTTACGCCAGTATGAAAATCTCATGCTGGCGTGACACCAAGTCGTTTTTGAAAGCCGAGGGTAAATGGGAGACATAAACGTAACTCCTGTTCCACTTCTTCCCATCAGATTTAGTCATGTATTTTTAACGAATGTAAACTTTTTATAGATTGATTTTTCACTTTCCTTTCATGTGTTAGATAAAATAAAGAATTTTTGGATAAACAATTAAAAGATTGTGTCTCTGTAAAGAGATTGCTTAACAAAATAACAGTTACCAAATGCCATGAGAGTTTGTATATGCCCCAGTAGCTATACACATTGTGCAGTCCGCTCTGTCCATCGCCTTCAAAAACAATGAACATCCCCTGGAGTGTGAATGGAGGCATTACGACAGGCATAACAACATTACACCTGTCTTTAGCGTTTACATTTAAGCTATGGGCACTCGAAAGTTAGCCCCAATTAGATCATATATTTATAAACAAAGGGGTACCTGGTCAAACCTTGATCCTCCAGGCTAATAGTTATAGAACAACAACTATGAAGGGTGCACATTTCACATTTACTTTTTTATAAATATCAATAAATGTTAATCATTTAATTAATAAACGTTTTTATATTTCATTAATATATAAAAAAATGAATTAAAAAAAAGCATATCACAAAATATTAATCACATCAATTCAACCCACAATCAATCATTCCTACAATTCATTCAATAAATTTAAAATGCATACATCACACCTCACAAGTTAACTCCTTGGTCAATCTTAAGTCTATTTCTAATCACACACTCTCCTCTTCTTCACTTTTAGATGGCAATTTACTGTGTTTTAAACAGCTACACAGTATCAAAAATAGTCTACATATGTTTCAGTTGACTCGACGGACATCACAAGTTTTTGTCCTCTTAATGACTCAACCTTCTTCAGGACTGTCCAAGGGAATTCTAATCATTCCCCTGTTAACACGTAGGGTGAGTTTTGCCACCTTAAAACAATACGACATATTAGTGATATACATGACAGCACCATTCCCTTATTACTTATTTATTTTGAATAATATGAAAATAATTACTCCAAAGAGGTAATCATTAACAGCCCACCTGAGTAATCATTATTATATCGCAAAGATGGAAAGGATTTGGAATTAATCCTGTTCACATTCTATCAATAGGCAAATCATGAATTAATTCCTACCCTTAGAATGCAAAGAAACTTGATTACTTGGCACAATTTAAGCCATATATATATTTGTAAAACAAATACTTACTCAAACCAAAGCACAAAGCAGCGTATCGTCTGTCTCTATGTTGTTTGTTTTAATTCCTTAATCAATATGGGAGAGGGTTTCCTCTAGGCCCAGCGAATAATCGACTTCATTACATCCAGACATCTCTTTAGTGTCCTATAAAGATAATACTGTATTATAAACACTCTTATTCAATTATCTCATTCTCACACGTTATTTACTGCGAGACACCACTCATACTTACATATGGATGCATGAATCAATAAGAACGTTGTTCAGAAATGTTATTTGTCACCATTTCCAATCTTAATCGGCAAACAGGGAATCTCCTCAGTATTTAATTTGTCATGTATTATCAATGTCCAAACCCCTGAAACACAATTACAGAATTCTAGTTAAGCCGACATATAAAAGCCTATCTTAGGCATTATATTCGCTCAATCGCGGCCCCTCTGTAATCACGGTACTTGAAAACTGCGTGTTTAAAACGTCAATCAATTACATTTTTCACGAACTAGGTCCCTATTTCAAAGAGCATTCTCTGTGCTTATTCCGCCCGTTCTATTTATATTAGGCTTCTCATTCCTATCTAGTTATACACGCTTACCTCAAATGTGGATCTCTTCCTCCTTCACATAACGTCGCTCCGTCGGCGCACAACGATTTAGAAAGACGCTGCTTGTGGTGCTTACTTTATGTGGAATTTCATGATCATAGAAAGGGGACTAAGCCCACTTAGAAAAGAACGTTATGTCTATTACTCTGTTAGGTGTATTAGTTAGTATTCTAAAAAGCTTGATGTGCGCAGTTCTAGGCTGCATCAGCCACAAATTCATCCATTCTGATGAAAGAGGGCATCACATTAAAAAACAAGAGGCAACATGCTCGAAATGCATTAATAATAGGGTACGGGTCAGAAAATTGTTTTTGGGCTACACCTCCATTCTTGGGGGTGAACGCCTCCCTAATTAAAGAAAACAGGGTTATTCCATACAGTCGGTCTCGCAAAATACCACAATGTTACATATTGTTTGTAAAGAATTGCTAGGTTGTTCACATATACATTAGTATTCATTTTTTCTGGATATCAGGAACCCAGTATTACACCTTCTAAAATCCATATTAGATTGCTGAGTGATGAGTGCATTCCACTCCACTGCAATATTAAGACCATTTCTAACTGAATCAAGACGGTATATCCAGCGCTGTTCTATTTTATGTAGAACAACAGCCATATTACCGCCCCTCCTTTGTGGTTTCACATTTTGAAGTACGAACCACTTTAGATCCATCTTAGTATGATTATATTGTATGAAATGGTCCACTATTGGCTTATCTGCTACTTTATTGCGAATACAGCTCCTGTGCTCTCCAATGCGTTGTCTTATTTCTCTGGTGGTCTTTCCCACATATACTAGATTACATGGACACAAAATCATGTAAATTACATTTTTTATCCGACAATTATTATGTGTTCTTAATTTCCAATGGACTTGTCCATAGTTAAATTCTACACGTGTTTCTGTTAAAGGACAAGAAACGCAATTGCCGCATCTATGATGACCAATTATAGGCGTCAATCCCCATTGGTTCAACACTGTCTGTTCTTGTCTTTTCTCTACGTAGGTATGTACCAACCGTTTTTTTAACTTGTAATTCTTCTTGAAGGCAAACATAGGTTGCTTAGATAAAGTGCCTGGTTGTTTAATCAGATTCCAGTTGCGATTTACTATTTTTTTTATGTCATTGCTCACTGGATTAAAGGTAGTGACACATACCAACCTATCCTGTTTCTGTTTTGTGTGGGAGTTCAGACAGAGCTCCCTGTTTGTATTTGAAGCCCTTTTGTAATTGTCTTTTACCATTTTTCTTGGATACTCTCTTTCCAATTAGATCATATACCTGCACACAATACAACACTGCATTTCAAAGCGCTGTGCTACTCAGTTCTTTTATTCATTGCAAAGCGTTTCTGCTCTTCTGATAGCCAAAACAGTCTGAAAGGATGGAAGTCTACAGAGACAGGTTCAATAACACAAAGAAAAAA
This sequence comes from Ambystoma mexicanum, assembly GCF_040938575.1. Taxonomy (NCBI): domain Eukaryota; kingdom Metazoa; phylum Chordata; class Amphibia; order Caudata; family Ambystomatidae; genus Ambystoma; species Ambystoma mexicanum. Next base: position 582,083,595 of record NC_090922.1, on the reverse strand, counting down.
ACAGGAACAAAATATAGTTGGGAACCCCATATAAATGTGATTAAAAGGCAACATAAACGAAGACTGAGTGAACATGCAGTCTATTTTGATTTCTCTCTAATCAGTGAAGCTGGTTTGGATTATAAAGCAAGTTTCATATATTCTGATTTGTTTACTGCATTATCTTGTCTACATTGTCCAACAGCAGAGCCAGTCCGAAGTCAGGTTAGTGGTAGTGTTGGATTTGTGGACACAGTATTTTATGATGCTGGAAATGCCCTTTGGAGGGACAGGGCTTCCTAGTCCTTACCCTACAACTTCTCTGTGTATGTTTTCTGTATGTGTTCTGCCGTTGAGGTCCTGACTGAACCTCTGGCAGTGCAGCTCTTCATTTTACCTTTTGATAAGCAACACCTCTGGGACACCCCTATGGAAGCCATTGGTGGAGGTATACCCTTGTACCCCTTGTGTGTGTTTGTGGGCACCTGTGTGTTGCCCACAGAGAAGGGTATGGGCTGGTGGCAGCTACATACTGACCTGACAGTGCCTCTGAGTGTCCTCAATTCTTGAGACACCCAGGCCCTGCCAGAGGAATCAATGGATTCCTGAACAAAGGCAAGATGAACACTGGTTTCTATTGCCTTCGCCCCTTGTTTCCTAAAATCCTGGGAAGCCCTGACTCGGTCCTCTTCCCTCTGAATGGCTGTTGGGTGGAAGGACCATATATGCTCTGGGGCTGCCTCCTGCCAGACATTTTGGAGCCTTCCCAGGGACTTTATTTAGTGGGTACACCCTTGGGATGGTACCTATATGAATGGAGTGAATGTAGTGTATGCACTGAAAGGCTGGGTGCTTACACCAGTCCACATTCTGTGTTATAGGTGTCTGGTTTTGGGCGAATGGCCGAATGCCTGCGAGCCTGATTGGTTGCCTGCTGTCGTGAATGCACTTGTGTGTGATTGGCTGTCTGAGCCTGGCTCAGCTTGAGTGAATGGGGAACAACAGTGTATAGCTAAGGACCCCTCACTCACCAATTTGTTCAGAAGCTGTAGTCGCAGCTGAAGCAAGACGCTGAAGTAAGAAGCTGTTCCCTGGAGCCCAGCTGGAGTCTGCTGCTGCTACTACTGTTCATCGAAATCCGAAAGCTGCTGTGTTCTTCTAAGGACTGGTCCAAGAGAGGACCTGGATAGGCAGCCTCTTCCAGAGCTATGAGGGATCATCATGCACCTGCTGCTCTTCTTGTGAATTACCCTGGAAGCCAGTCCTGTGTACCTGCTGTCCAGCAAACGGGTCTTTGTGAGTCCAGAAGAAGAGTGCCTGGACATCTTCATGTGAAGAAGTCCAGTGGTGTCAGAAGAGGTCCGGAGGAGTGTTTGTGATCGCTGGAAGTCAAATTGCTGCACATTGCCCAGAAGAGGGGGTACCCTGGCATAGTGCTGCTTGATACCCGGAGCTGCAAAAGTTCAATTTGATTAGAGAATCCTCTAAGGGACATTCCTGCCACAACATCTGAGCACTAGTTCCTGCCAGGGAAGATCCAGGTTCTCTGTGTGCAGTGGAGTGTCCCCCACCAGAATCCGAAGTAGATGTCCCGAGGGTCCAGACTTGGTGAGGGTCCGCAGTCCAGTACAGTGGTCCAGTCCAGGTCACCAGAAGCCATCCAGACGTCCGTACTGTGGCTGCAACACCAAAGAACTGAAAGTCTGTAAACCACGAAATCCTGAAACCTGACCCCTACTTCTGCCACTACACCCGTTGCCACCCAACGCCATACAAGGTTCCCAATGATCTTTTCTTTTCTAGGCAGGCCCTGTTGAGGTCCACAGCAAGTTTCACCTTCGTGGGACATCCACATCCAGAGTAACAACCCTCCCACATAAACCACGGCAAAAGACCGAAAGTGCTGCCTTTCCAACACTGCTTGGTTCCTTCTTTTCCCTTGACCTCGAAATCCCGGCCACTACTTCTTCCAAAGGGGGTCCATCCTCAAGGAGTACCATCGAGTAAAGCCAAGAAACTCCACTACTTCTCCTGCCAAGGCACCAAAGGTACTGTGACAAGAAAGAGCATCTTCCAGTCCCAGGAATCATCCAGGGGTCCCAGATTCGTCTTGGATCCTGTTCTCTTGTGGTATCTCAAGTACTTTAGGGTAGTGGGACCTGTAGAAAGAAAAGCAGAGAATTATTGAACTTATTTGGACTGAGCGTAATATACAAGGTAAATTACACCCTAACATTTCCCTTTCAGGTTGCTCAGGTGGGGGGATCCTCACACAGTATCACTATTTAAGTCTAAAAAAGTAAATTGCCAAACGAATCTGCCTTTCTACCTTGATCTGTAACGTTACACCTTGCTTTTAAAAAACTGTCAGCAGTTGGTGCATTTTTAATGAATCTAAGTATATATATATATATATATATATATATATATATATATATATATATATATATGTATATAGTTGCCATTATTACAATAGTGTTGCCTAAGTACACAGTGTGTTATTTATATGCATATATTTATCTGAACCTTATTTTATATAAAACATCTGAGGTAGCACATAAAGTGTGTGGACATTCCTTTGCGGGTCTTGTGATTCACTGTACTTAAGAACCAGCCTGCATGACCTCCTGAGAGTTTCAGCCTTGTGTTGCTCGTCCATTCTACCATATAGAGATCCTTGGCTGGGGGTGCTCTGTGCCTCTACCCCAACCATATAGAGGGAAGAAGTACAGATTAAAAAACACACAATTGGGTGCCTTACGTTTTTAGGGTATTGTTCTTGCGACGAGGATATAGCACAAAAAGTAGAACACTAGCCCAAATTAAACGAACATTAGCAACATAAGTCACGTTAATCCATGGAAGAGGGTCACCATGGAGAAAGGTTGGGAGAAGTTCTGGTGTGTAGGGTGCACACAAAGCGGACAGTAGGATAGCAGTGAAGTCTGACTACCCCTACCTATGTACCCACTAGTGCTAGAAAGCTCTGCCATGCCACTTATCTAAAAGTGATAGGAAACGGAGGTGGAATAGCTACCAATTTCTAGTATGCACCTGTCAACAAAATATAATTGAGAGGAATTTCCCAACCTAGATTCAACACACCATGTAGATCATGCAGTGGGCCTCATCACGAGTTGGGCGCCGCCGGCGGTATTAGCCCTACCGCCAAACCCCCCGGCGGTAATAGCTATTAGCGCCGGATCACGGGTTTGGCGGTAATGGAATTCCCCATTCCCCACTGAGCCCTTTCGGGAATGCCCCATTGGGCTCAATGGGGAATTTTCGCGCTCTTACCGCCGGCGGATTTCCTGCCAGCGGTAATAGCGCAAATGTTTGGCGGATTTCCCTTCAAGATCAGAGCTTGGGAGAAATCCGCCGAAGCCCTGATTTGGCGGGCCCTTAAATCCGGCGGTAATAGCGCGACCGCCGGATTTAAGGGTTACCGCCAAACCCGTGATGAGGCCCAGTGTATGAAGTGACTTAGCAGTAAAAAACTTGAGCAAAGCAAAGGGGCTCAATCACACTCCAAGTCAGTCTACTTATGGTAAGAATAACATTTAACTGCTAGCGGTAGGTAGGTGTTAATAAAAGATAACCAGAGGCATCAGTTTAGTAAAACTGGGTTCTGAGATAACCCAACCATTATATGTAAACCTATGAGTTGTCTATATGTAGGGTGTCATAAATTGACAAGTGAAGACAAAAATAGATCTTACACATCGATAGGGAGAATGCCTGGGGCGGCACCCACTTCGGGGTCAGGAAGCTAGAACAGGTAATTCCTTCAAGTTCTGCATCTACCGGTTTCAGTGGTGTTCAAATTGATCTACCCACTTTCTTCAGGACAGTCTTCATTGTGTACCAGAGTGATCTGGGGAGAAGCAGAGAGATTGCAGGTTACTCGAATCCTCCTTATAGGTACTGCTAAGCAGCCAGTGAAAATAATCAGTGGCCCTCTGAAGAAAAATGATACCAGGGTCTCTTAAATTGTTGCTAAGGCTAAATCAATTAGAACAAAGATTGCTAACTATAGCATGTTCGTGAGACACACCTAAAAGATGAACAGCAATTCATTTCCTCATTCGAGTAAGCCATCCTGTTAATTTGCTGTGTCTCCCTAATGTGCTCAGAGTGGACCCTCAGGGTATCCACACCCCAAAGTAGGCACAGAGTGGTGAAATCCATTATGTCTTATGTTCATCTGCTAATAAGATCTACTGTGTGAGACAGAAGTATATAAATGCCCAACTGCGGTACATGCTCTCACAGGCTAAAGACAGTGACTTCAGGAAGCTCTTGTGCTTAACTTGGGAGTCAGTGATGTTGCTTATTCTGCTGCCCTTGCCGTGATTCAAAAGCTAGAAAGGCGGACTGAGGGTTAGAAACATAGTGCCCTAGTCCCACTTTGGATTTCCAACATGTATGGACAGTTTACGTGACTACCTGCGGTGCGTAACATCAAGCGCTGAAGGTTCCTCACATCAAGGTGTATGTGAACGCAGTTGAAAGAGCTGCAAAAATGCAAATATTGTCGCCCGTACCATTTTTAGGAAAACTGAGGCTACAGATGAAACTCGCTGAATCACTATAGTGAAGGACATCACAAGTGTGGGTCAAAATGGTACATGCCAAACAATCAGGTTTGCATTAATGGGGTGGGCGCATTGAGTAATTTACCTTGAGCGAGAGTGCAGTTCCTGTAAGGAGCATCAGTAGCAGTCTTCTCCAGTTCGGTCTTGAAACAAGCCGCAATCTCGAATCGGCGTGGGAATACATTAAAAAAAATGGAATGAATGAAACTGACCAAACGTCAGCGTGGGTATGCGTTGTGACATGTAATCCATGCGCAGATATGTGTTATGACGTGTGAACCATGCGTGGATAGGCAGTCAGGCTAAGCAAGTACATCGAGTGGTGAAGCGCCACCTGATGTTAGGATTAGGTGATCACTCCATACGCATAAATGGATAGTTAAAGGCTACTGGAGGATAATAATTGATACTGACAGTATGGAAGTGCAACGTATAGTGTAACCCATGCGTGGATGGTCAGGCAGCTGGGGTGATAAGTACATCACGTGGTGATGCGCCACCTGGTGTTAACACTAAGTTATCCTTCCGTATGTATCAACAGAAGGTATAAGGCTCTTGGAAGGTGACAGAATCGATCCCCGCCCCATGTCCCACTGGGGATCCTGGGGGGCAGGAGCCAGGAAAACTAAGGCAATAGGCCTCTAGTGCCAAGATTAGTGGGCTGAGTGGAATGATCACATACTTGGCGTCAGACATCTGAGACCGCCGGATGTGACCAGCAGTGGACACCAATGCCAATAAGTACTAGGTACTAAATAAGGTTCCATGTGTTAAAATTGCGGCAAAAATTGTAGTTTACATAAAAAATCGTGGCAGAAATGCTGTGATTTTGCTGCTGCAATCCATGTAAAGGATGCGGGGGACACCCCTGCAACCCCCAGACCCATTATACCATTTAAAGGGTGCCGGGGACACCCCCGTAACCCCTGCTGCCCTTAAATGCTATAATGGGGTACACCTTTACTGGATCAAACAACAGCATTTTTGCTGCAAATTTTTGTAAAGGTGACATTTTTGCCACGATTTTATTACTGCATACCCTAATTAAGTATGTGTGGCCAGAGTATGCCACACTATAGATTCATTGAGGCCCAGTTTGTCCATTTTGAGGTGGAAAATCCAGTTTTGTTCTCATCTCAAAAGGAGTGTTTGCATGTCCCCCCCTCTCCAAGGGCATATAACTTTTTCAATTATGGACCACTTCAGGTCTGTTGGACCATGATGTAATGTGCAATAATGTGCAACCAAGGGTGCATTTTCCCTTTGTTGTCAAATACAGGACATATGTTCCTGTATGCGCTTCTTGACTGGTCTGGTGATCACACCAATGTATTTGAGTTTACATGGACATTCGATCAGATATACCACATACTACATTAGAGGAATTACAGTTGGTGAAGTGTATCTGTTGCCAGGGTGTGTTCTGGCCTAGATCTAATTCTTTAGTTCTGGTTGTAAACTTGCAGATATTGCATTGGCCACACGGCGAGTATCCTACCGGCGGTGTTGCATTCCATAGGAGACCCTGTTGTTGTGGGGTGTCCGGAGGTTGGTACGACTGTATTAAAATGTCCCGCAAGTTTCTCCTTTTCTTGATGGCAAAACGTGGGGGAGGTAGAGGCGTGTCTCCAGTGTTCAGAATGGGCCAAAGTTTCAGAATCTCTTTTTTGAGTCTATTAGTGTTATCAGAGAAATTCAGTACAGCAGTTAGGGTCTGTTCTAAAGCAGGTTTTGACGTTTGTTGCAATGTAATTTCAGGTGGAATATTACAGGCCCGTTTCCCAGCCTCCTTGATGATCCTATGTGGGTAGCCTCTTTGGTGTAGGCGATCGTGTAAGATGTTTGCTTGTTGATCATATTCAAGCAACGTAGAGCAATTTCTCCTGTAGCGCAAGAACTGACCAAAAGGTAAGTTCCGACGTAATAGCTTAGGGTGGAAGCTGGGGTATTCCAACAGTGCATTCCGATCTGTAGGTTTTCTCAAAATTGTAGTTGTTAGTGTACTTTCCTGTGCCCTGATTTCAACATCAAGAACATGTATTAACTCCTTGCTCAGGCAATATGTGAATTTGAGGTATCGATTTCTTGAGTTAAGCCACTCTGTGAATTGGAGGAATGACTGTTGATCTCCTGTGAACACCACCAAGATGTCGTCTATGTAGCATCTATAAATAGTCAACTGATTGAGGTACAGATTATCAGCACTATATATGTGTTGGGCACTATATTTCTAACTCTCAGTCCCTGCCTTTCTAGCTTTTGAATCACGGCAAGGGCAGCAGAATAAGCTACATCACAGACTCCCAAGTTAAGCACAAGAGCTTCCTGAAGTCACTGGCCCTCATTACGACCCTGGCGGAAATCGAAAAACGATGGCGGAAATGTAATACCGCCATCGAATACCGCTCGGTGCGATTATGACCCGTCACCGTAAAGTACGATGCCATCAGCGACACCGTAGTGAACGCCAACGCTAACTGCACCAAGTACGCGCACGCGCGCCATGCAAAACCGTAATTACCACCATGGCGCAACGGTACGCGAATGCTGACCCTAGCAGACATTTACTTAACGCCATCAAGCATGGCGGAAAGTACCATTCCACCATGGTGAGAATTACGGCATCGTGAACCAACCGTAAATGGCCCTACTGAGTGCCTGTACACCACTCCCTGCCCACATTGCACAACTCCTCGTAGGTGCAATGAAGTTACACAATGCAACCAGTGAAATGTACAAGTCACCCATGCATTCCAACGAACAAATGAATGTAGGGGCTCCAAGTGCCTTGTGAGTGGCCATCCATATTTGGCATGGCACCATTGCCGTACTGATGCAGCACAGGCATGTGAAGGTTCAAGTACAGCAATATGAACTGAAACATGAGACAAAACAACAACAGGCCCCCATCGCTTGACACCAGTGTAAGGCAACATGCAAAGCAGTATCCTGAGGGAGACTGCACCAGCCCTGTACCCTTGCCAGTAAACAAACCAACCATCAGCATAAGCATGTACCACACAAGTTGGCAGAGTGACTGAGCAGCCAGGCTCATCTCAAGAGGGGCCAATGGGAGCTGCAGGGCACAGATGGCACGAATACAGAAGCTATTCCAATGGACATGACCTCAGTCTCCCTCCAAGAAACGCACGCAAACACAGGCACCTGTGACCAGCCATTTTCTGATAATCACATCATTCCACCAATCCACCTGGCTGACCGGCATCTGTTACACAAAAGCTAATCCCCCGCCCCTGAGCATGACATCATTAAAACAGTCATAATGGCAGCCCCCATCCCTGACCTTACTGGGCTTCGTAGGCAAACGCGGCCAGTACAGTACCACGCAACTATACTCAGAAGCCGGAACCCAATGCAGATCTTCTCACAATACATCGCTCCACAAATAGGAATATGCTACATTACTTGCAAAGAATAACGCTACACGGTTGACATCAGAATCAAATTTTAATGCACATCAAATTCACCAAGCTCATACAGCTATTAGGTCATAAACTCCAAAATATTTTTCATTACTGTGGGCTGCATCCGCAATAAATGACCAGCTTCTTCTTGTGTGACGCCCTGTTCCTTCATGGTACACAGGGGCTACATTCACGTTCAAAAAGGCAACATGGAAGCGCCTAGAACCGCAGGGACGTCCCATTAGGTAGGCACTAGTCCAGCTGAAAGGTTGATATGTAGCTCCTAGCCACTAGTACTGCGTAAGGGCATGTGGCCCATTGGCGATCGTCCCATAAGATCGTAATGGTGCTCCACTGATTAACTCGAAGCAGCAGGTGTCGGGAGTAAAAGCCATCTGCAGGAGTGGCATACAGATGGCAGCGGCAAAAGGGGAGGAGATACCTGTCACCCAAATGAAATGAAAAAGAATAGAATGGGCATCAGAACTTCATTTGTATTACTCACTTCAATGATCACACTAAATCTACAGCCATATGCATGCTAGCCCACTCAAAAGGATTATTTCCACCCAAAAATCACTTGCGAATCATAACTATATAAATCGAGGTGAAAACACTATTACAAACGAGTGTTTGTGTGCATGCGTCTGTTAAGACAGAATCCATTAGATGGGATTAGTAACGTGCATAGACACAAGTGTTTGAAGGCGCGTCGAGACAGGGAGGGTTCAACAAGGGCAGATCGACGATGGTCCCACTATGGCAGCTCTGCATCACATAGCGCAGGGGAAGGGGATAGATTCCGAAAAGCCATGTACATGGCAAACTCTCAATTAAATCATCTGTCCATGCATCCATACATCATTCCCTCATCCCGGTATAAAAACGCCTGATTATTTACTCACATCACATTAGAAATTTCCATTGAGACTGTGCGTAATGCAGTCTGCAAAATCCACTGTGCTCCAGCCCGGAATCCTAGTGTTGTGAAGTAACATGTATTTGGGAACGTCCTGCCTTATCGTCCACTACGCTATTGCGCATCCCATACTATTCATATCAATCATTGCATTCTCGCCATGGCCCCTGTCCCAAGGACATTAAACAATAGAACGTTATATTTGCAGTCAGACCTGTGGGCGTCTCCTCGCCGCTAGCTGAAAACCGAAAGCGCTGTCCTTCGAATTCCTCATTTGCAACATCACGTCGGTGAACCTCGGTACAGTGCTGCATGAGGGTCCACCGTTAATCAAGTACTACATTCCACTGACCCTTCACAAGTTTGTTCGCGACTGCAAAGATAGTATGTGAAACAATGGGACCATAGCAGAATGAACATATAAACCAATATTTCACTGCCATCGGGATTAAATACATGATTGTAATAGCAAGATGCCATGCGTCACATTGCAGCGTTGTGTGCGGGACGTGCTCGCCCAAAGGGGATTGCAGCTGGCACCGGTGGAATGAATCACCACAGGTGAAGGCTATACAGCCTGAAAACACATAAATTGCACACCCAACCCCCTCCCACAACCACACCCACTCCAAAATGCTACCGGCAGGACTAGCGATGTTGGCCCTGGGGACCTGATAGCACTGCAAGTACTACAACTTCAAGAAGAAGACGAACACCAACTACTACAACAACCGGCCGCACAGAGGAGACGCAGGAGGAGGAGGGCAAGGCAGGGCCAGCAAGGGCCACCAGCACAGCCACTACCACCACGCAGGCAGCCCGCAATCCCACGCCTCCGAGCTCATCCGTTCAACCTCACTGCTGAGCAGATCCACACCCTCTACCGTTTGGACGGGGACACCATAACCGCCATTGTGAACATGACACACGCTGACCTTGTCAGCATGATAGATAGCCCAACCGCCATCCCACCCCTACTGAAGGTGGTGTCTGTACTCCACTTCCTGGCCACAGGCACCTACCAGCACACAGTCGGACAGTTGCATGGCATTTCACAGCCACTGTTGTCACGGACACTATCACAAGTGCTCGATGCCCTCCTGAAGCACGCAGACGACTACATCTCTTTACCACGCTCGGAGCAGGAGATTACAAACACAAAAGTGGGATTCCATGCACTGGCCGGCATACCGGGTTGCATTGGTGCCATCGACTGCACCCATGTGGAATTGGTTGTCCCACATGCCATGGAGGCCCAGTACCGCAACCGGAAACAATATCATTCTCTTAATGTACAGATGGTGTGTGACTCCAACAGGATCTTTACACATTGTTGTGCCCGATTTCCTGGATCAACCCATGATTCTATGGTCTTGAGGAACTCTACAATACCACGCTACATGGAGCGACACGCAGGGAACAGATCCTGGCTACTCGGTGAGTCTCATTTCATGCATGATAATGTGGGGTATGTGATGCGGCAATGACCTGGCAGGAAGGGGGGGGGATGCGTACGTAGCAATGTCATTCCACAAACATCCTTTATTGTCCACATACAGGTGATGCCGGGTATCCACTGAAGAGATGGCTCCTTACACCACTCCGGAACCCACAGAACCAGCATGAGGAGGACTACAACCATGCCCACTCACGTACCCGTGTAGTCATTGAACAGGCATTCGGCCTACTGAAGGCTCGTTTCCGCTGCCTCAGAAGGTCTGGCGGGGCACTCCTGTACCGCCATGAGAAGGTTGCAAAGATGGTCATGGCTTGTGTCATGCTACACAATATGTGCGTACGTAGAAATGTGCCCATGCCCCTGACGCAGAACTGCAAGCACCTGAAGATGGTCATGATGAGGGTGGGGATGTGGCAGCACCTCAATGAGTCCGCGAGGCACAGGAGGCCCGTGAAATTCGTCAGAATATCATAGATTCATGCTTCTAGCACTCACGCCTGGTGGCTGATACATGGACACGGGACTTGTGGCACTGTGTGTGTCTGGAACATGCACAATGTGGACTGTACGCCAATAAAGGCCTCGTACACACAGATCAATGTCCACACATCTCATTGGATGATTATGTAATGTTTATTGCATATGTGAAATTATATTACACACCCCATCGACCCGCCACCCAAGAAAGCCCAACACCCCCCCTCCACCCTCCTACCTCCCCCCCGAACACCAGTGTCCAAAGATGCTCATTGTCAGTGGGCAGACGCTATTGCAAGCCCCCTCTCCGGGTATCAGGGGCACCCCTGCCTGTGGAGCGCAGTTTCCTCCCAGATCTACTTTGGGGGCTGCCCTGGACGGAACTTGCAACGGATGATGTCTCTGCCTGCTCACGTCCATGCATGTCCCTAAGGGTTTGTGAGAGCTCAGTGAGCACACGGCGCACAGCGGCAAGTTCACCACATACGTCTTTGGACGTCGCATGCAGTTCCCCCCTCAGGCTCTCGGTGCTTCTCTCCATTTGTACCCTTAGTGTCTCTGTACTTCTCTCCATTTGTACCCTTAGTGTCTCTGTACTTCTCTCCATTTGTGCCCTAAGTGTCTCAGTAGATGTTTCTATGACTGCCTTAGAACCCCCACATTCATCAGCATGCTCCTTGAGGAGCGTGGCCAGTTGCTGCTGTTGCACGATCACCTGGTCGAGGGACTGTTGCCTCTGCTGGGCCATGGCCATTTGCGGTGGTGTCACAGAGGGGCTGATCACCTCATGTTGCCTTGCCACAGGGCTTGTGGGGGATGGCCAGTCGTCGTCTTGTGGGTGCCCCTGCGTGGTATCCTCATGGTGTACGGGATGAAACAAACAGGGGGATTGAGACAGGTCATGGATGGGTCCTACATCGACAGCACCGTTTTCTGTGTCGGAGCATGCTGCCATTAATGCAGTGTCACCTATGGTGCTGCTGCCACCAGAAGCAGTGCCTTCTGTGGCATCCATTGGGGGGACCTGTGGTGCTGCTGTTGTGGGCATGCTAGCTGCTGGGGTGCCTGTTGAAGTCCCCTCCTGTGTGCTGCCACTTGATTTGTGCTACTGCCGTGTCTTGATCCGTGCAGCTGAGGTGGAGGGTCTTTGGCCGTTGGTCTTGGCCCTCTTTGCAGGTGTGCTGGTAGGGGTGTCCTGGAGCTCGTCGTTTGAATCGGACCCTGTGGTGGAGTAAAGGAGGGCGAGCGTTATTTATGGGTCTGTGGAAATTGGAATGGCAATGTATCACATGCATTGGGGTGGTACCTGAGGGTGATTTGGGTCAGGGCCTTGGAGGTGGTTTCATTTTTGTGTGGATTGAGGATGCAGTTGTTTTGCAGCCTGCAGTTAGGGTGTGCATGCTGCACGTGTAGAGGGTGTTTTTAGGATTTTTGATTATTCATGTATTTAATGTGAGTTTTAAAGTGCGCTATCAGGCCAATGTATGTGGACATTCTCCTGGACATGTGTTTCTGTTGCACTATGTGGACACATGGTACTTCACATGATTGGACATTGTGGATTTAGCATTGTTTTATTTGGCCCACCTACCTGATTCTTCGGATGTCTGCACTCCTTTCTCCACCCGTCCGACTCCCTCTATACTCTCCATTCCAATGGTGGAGGCACAGATTTCTTCCCAGGGGGTCAACTTGATGGGTGATTCCGATCCTCCCCCGGTAGCTGTGGCAATGTTACGGTTGGCTGACAGTATGCTCCGTACGCGTATCCGCAAGTCGTCCCATCGCTTTCTGCATTGCTGTGGGTTGCGGGGTGCGGTCCCCACCGCACTTACCCGCTGTGCCACCAGGGCCCATATGGCCTTCTTGTTCGCAAGTGCCGTCCTGGACATTTGCGTCGAGAAGACGACGGCAGCATTCTCCTGGAGGGTCTCTGTGAGCACGGTGAGTTCCTCATGGGAGAAGTAGACCTGCCGCTTGCGGTCGCACGCTTTTTTAGCAACTTTTCCCATTTTGATTGTTTTGACTAGGGTGGCTTACGGGTTGGGATGTGTCTCAGGGTCGGATTTGTAATGGTTGTGTTGTGATTCTGATTTTGTAGGTGTACGGCGTGCTGTTTCCCGTTCCGGCCCCTTGTTTTTACTTCCATTTCCGTATATTTACGGTCACCGTATTTTGCGATTACCGCTCATTACGGTGACCGCTATGATGGGTGGCGGAATTGCACCTAGGGCGCCGTACGACGGCGGTGAGGGGCGTTTTGGGGACATTTCCGCCATCGCGGATTTTGCACTTCCGCCATGGCGTAATGCTCGTGCCCGATGGGTCAGAATTAGCCGCACTTTACTCCATTGTGCAATGGCGGAAACGCTATTTACGCTATGGCGGTCAGGTCAGTTACTTTCCGCCAAGGTCGTAATGAGGGCCACTGTCTTTATCCTGTGAGAGCACGTTTCGCAGGTGGGCATTTAAATACTTATGTCTGGCACAGTAGATCTTATTAGCAGATGAATATAAGGCATAATGGATTTCCGCACTCTGTTCCTACTTTGGGTCGCGGATACCCTGAGGGTCCACTCTGAACATAACAAATGAACAGGATGGCTTACTCGAATGAGGAAATTAATTGCTGCTCATCTTTTCGGTGTGTCTCACAAACATGCTATAGTTAGAAATGTTTGTTCTAATTGATTTAGCCTTAGCAACAATTTAAGTGAACCTGGCATTGTTTTTTCTTTACAGGGCCACTGATTCTTTTCACTGGCTGCTTAGCAGTGCCCATAAGGAGGATTTAAGTAACCTGCAATCTCTCTGCTTCTCCCCAAATCACTCTGGTACACAATGAAGACTGTCCTGAAGAAATTGGGTAAATCAATTTAAACACCACTGAAACCGGTAGATGCAGAACTTGAAGGAATTACCTGTTCTAACTTCCACACCCCGAAGTGGGTGCCGCCCCAGGCATTCTCCCTATCGATGTGTAAGATCTATTTTTGTCTTCACTTGTCAATTTATGACACCCTACATATAGACAACTCATAGGTTTACATATAATGGTTGGGTTATCTCCGAACCCAGTGTTACTGAACTGATGACTATGGTTATCTTTTATTAACACCATCATACCCCTAGCCAGTTCTGCAGGTCATACAATTGTATTCTTACCATAAGTAGACTGACTTGGAGTGTGATTGAGCCCCTTTGCTTTGCTCAAGTTTTTACTGCTAAGTCACTTCACACACTTCATGATCTACATAGTGTGTCCAATCTAGGTTGGGAGATTCCTCTCAATTATATTTTGTTGACAGGTGAATGCTAGAAATTGGTAGCTATTCCATCTCCGTTTCCTATCCCTTTTAGATAAGCGGCACACCAGCGCTTTCTAGCATTAGTGGGTACATAGGTAGGGGTAGTCAGGCTTCACAGCTATCGTACTGTCCTTTTGTATGCACCCTACACACCAGAGCTTCTCCCGACCTTTGTCCGTGGTGACTGTCTTCCACCGATTAACGTGACTTATGTTGCTAATGTTCATTTAATTTGGGTGTTCTACTTTTTGTCCAGAAGTACAGATACCCACTCCAGTGTTTACAGTATTTGTAAAAACAATGCCATGACCACGCGTGGCTCCAATTATGAACTGGGATGTTGATTGGCCACAGTTCCTCCTGAGTTCAAGGGACACTTACACAAAGTGGAAAATAGAACAGTTTAAGAAGATTAAAAAAGAACAAGTCTAACTTGTTTTGGCAGCCTGATTCTATACTCATTCCAAGGTATAAACATGTGCCCTCAGCTCTGTTAGTTCATGCACACACAACTTACATCTACCGTACGCTGCACTGTTCGCAATGCATCTTCTTTACAGAGCAACATCTCTTTCCAAGCACAACCACTCAGCGCTGATTTAGCTCCTGCTAAACACGTTTTGTCCTCAAGGAACCAGTGCAGGCAAGTCAGTACCTTGACTCCATTAGGAGATTTTGTGGTTTATTTTAAATCTAAGCTTGTCGCTGACATTGCGCTTCAAGAGAAGGATTAATTGCATGTTTTTGGTTTTGACTTGTCTAAATATGTTGATAGTAAATTGATGAGAGCTGCAACTAATACTTCGGCAATCCATCAACAGTTCAGTGCAGATGCTTTGACTTAAAATGAAGATTTCCGAAGAAACAATGGATTGGTCGTGGCTAATGAATGCGATGAAATCCTAACAACTACCCAGTCCTGACTTGTGTACAGATGGAAGAGACCCCTTTTACAATCATGTCTTGGAACACGCAGGGTCACTCCCATCTATTCATAAATCCGGCAGTGGGTTTGGAATTGACAGGGTAATTCATAGAATTTCACACAAAAGTGGCGCACGCGGCTGGCGCACAGTGTGCGCGTGTGAATGTCTGCGCCAGCCGCGTGCGCTAAAATCGATTTCCGCGCACAGCGTATTCATGGATTTTAGCCTCCAAAACCAGCCGTGGCGCAGAGTGGTGCAGCGAACCTGCAGCAGCGCCAGTTGCAGCGCCAGTTCCGCCCCCAACAACGCCCTTGCGCAAGGAAAAGCCATCAAAATTCCCAATTCAGCGCAAAGGACTGCGCTAACCCTGAACCAGTTTACAGGGCTGCCAAACAGCAAACGCCAAGCGGGGAACGTGTATTACTGGGGTGCGCGTGAAGTTTCACACGCGAAAGGGCCTGTGCGAGTGGGGTAGGTGTATTACTGGGGTTCGCGGGAAGTTTCACATGTGATTTCAGCAGGGTAAGTGTATTACGGGGTTCGCGGGAAGTTTCACATGCGAAAGGGCCTGTGCAAGTGGGGTACGTGTATTACGGGGGTGCGTGGGAAGTTTCACACGCGATTGGCCTGGGTACGTGTATTTCAGGGGTGCGCGGGAAGTTTCACACGCGATTGGGCTGGTTACGTGTATTTCAGGGGTGCGCGGGAAGTTTCACAAGCGATTGGCCTGTGTACGTGTATTTCAGGGGTGCGCGAGAAGTTTCTCACGCGATTGGCCTGTGTACGTGTATTTCAGGGGTGCGCGGGAAGTTTCACACGCGACTGGCCTGGGTACGTGTATTTCAGTGGTGCGCGGGAAGTTTCACACGTGATTGGCCTGGGTACGTGTATTTCAGGGGTGCGCGGGAAGTTTCACACGCGATTGGCCTGGGTATGTGTATTCCAGGGGTGCGCGGGAAGTTTCACACGCGATTGGCCTGGGTACGTGTATTCCAGGGGTGCACGGGAAGTTTCACACGCGATTGGCCTGGGTACGTGTATATCAGGGGTGCGCGGGAAGTTTCACACGCGATTGGCCTGGGTACGTGCATTTCAGGGGTACGTGGGAAGTTTTAAACGCAATTGGCCTGGATATGTGTATTTCAGGGGTGTGCGGGGAGTCCTACAAGTGAATTGGCAGTGTGGGTCCTCCCTGGTGTCCACTCTACCCCCTCCACGGCCCCTGCAGGCGGCCCACACCACAGGGGACTACCCTGCACCCCTGGTCATGTCCCGCAGGCAGCCCATCCACCATGGGCATGCCGCCCAGCCATGCCACATGTCACGTTGCAATATGATCACCAACTCATGTCTCCCAGCACCCCCACCCCCCAGCAGTGCAGGGCCCCTGCCAGCAGGCCCCCACTCATGTCCCACACATGTCCCCCTGAACCCCCACCCCCCAGCAGTGCAGGGCACCTGCCAGCAGGCCCCCACTCATGTCCCACACATGTCCCCCAGCGCCCCCACCCCCCAGCAGTGCAGGGCACCTGCCAGCAGGCCCCCACTCATGTCCCACACATGTCCCCCTGCACCCCCACCCCCCAGCAGTGCAGGGCACCTGCCAGCAGGCCCCCACTCATGTCCCACACATGTCCCCATGCACCCCCACCCCCCAGCAGTGCAGGGCACCTGCCAGCAGGCCCCCACACATATCCCCCTGCACCCCCACCCCCAGCAGTGCAGGGCACCTGCCAGCAGGCCCCCACTCATGTCCCACACATGTCCCCCAGCACCCCCACCCCCCAGCAGTGCAGGGCACCTGCCAGCAGGCCCCCACTCATGTCCCACACATGTCCCCCTGCACCCCCACCCCCCAGCAGTGCAGGGCACCTGCCAGCAGGCCCCCACACATATCCCCCAGCAGTCAGGGGCACCTGCCAGCAGGCCCCCACTCATGTCCCACACATGTCCCCCAGCACCCCCACCCTACAGCAGTCAGGGGCACCGGCCAGCAGGCCACCACTCATGTCCCCTTGCACCCCCACCCACCAGCAGTGCGGGGCACCAGCCAGCAGGCCCCCACACATGTCCCCCAGCACCCCCACCCCCCAGCAGTCAGGGGCACCTGCCAGCAGGCCCCCACTCATGTCCCACTCATGTCCCCCAGCACCCCCACCCCCCAGCAGTGCAGGGTACCTGCCAGCAGGCCCCCACTCATGTCCCCTTGCACACCAACCCCCCAGCAGTGTGGGGCACCTGCCAGCAGGCCCCCACTCATGTCCCACACATGTCCCCCAGCACCCCTACCCCCCAGCAGTCAGGGGCACCTGCCAGCAGGCCCCCACTCATGTCCCCTTGCACCCCCACCCCCCAGCAGTGCAGGGCACCTGCCAGCAGGCCCCCACACATGTCCCCCAGCACCCCCACCCCCACCCCCCAGCAATCAGGGGCACCTGCCAGCAGGCCCCCACACATGTCCCGCAGCACCCCCACACCACAGCAGTCAGGGGCACCTCCCAGCAGGCCCCCACTCATATCCCACTCATGTCCCCTTGCACCCCCACCCCCCAGCAGTGCAGGGCACCTGCCAGCAGGCCCCCACTCATGTCCCACTCATGTCCCCTTGCACACCCACCCCCAGCAGTGTGGGGCACCTGCCAGCAGGCCCCCACTCATGTGCCACACGTCCCCCAGCAGTCAGGGGCACCTGCCAGCAGGCCCCCACTCATGTCCCACTCATGTCCCCTTGCACCCCCACCCCACAGCAGTGCAGGACACCTGCCAGCAGGCCCCCACACATGTCCCCCAGCACCCCCACCCCCCAGCAGTGCGGGGCACCTGCCAGCAGGCCCCCACACATGTCCCCCAGCACCCCCACCCCCCAGCAGTCAGGGGCACCTGCCAGCAGGCCCCCACTCATGTCCCACTCATGTCCCCTTGCACCCCCACGCCCCAGCAGTGCAGGGCACTTGCCAGCAGGCCCCCACTCATGTCCCCTTGCACCCCCACCCCCCAGCAGTGCAGGGCACCTGCCAGCAGGCCCCCACTCATGTCCCACTCATGTCCCCTTGCACACCCACCCCCCAGCAGTGTGGGGCACCTGCCAGCAGGCCCCCACTCATGTCCCATGCATGTCCCCCTGCCCCCAGGTCATGATGATCCTCAATCATGGCCCTTATGGCCAGCCTCCCCAGCCCAAAGACCCAACCAAGTATTGCATCCACCCACATAGAAAAGGCAATTACATGATACAACCCCAATGGCAAGTATGTAAATGAACACATGTCCGTCACACACACACAATGGTTGAAAGTGACTGTGAAAACCCATATCATGACATGCATGAAACCAAGGAGAAAATACCACACATCGAAGTATGAAGAAAAAAATGTATTAAACGCAACATGAATGGAATTAAAATCAAACAAACAACAATGGGAATAAAAAAAGAAAAGCTGCATGTCCGTAAAATAATGAAAAACAAGAAATCATAATCCAAAGGAAAGGTGTCCAAAGTCACAGTCCAACAAAGCAAATCGAAGGGAAAAACAAAAGTGAAAACCATTGCTCCATGGGGAAATCCAAAAAAAAGAGATGAATCCAATAGTGAACTATATACAGATGAACAATCCAGGGTCCATGATCCCAACTGAAGAAATGAACCTATCAAAAATACTACCTAATGAAAAACTATATACAGAAATGTGGTGCATTGTCCAAGCGCAACCAAAATAAAGAACAAACCAAAGGAAACCGAACACTATCTAACTATTTACAAGGGCAGCGGGCTAGTCCGACGGCTCACTTTTGGATGTCCCGGGCCAGGGCATCATCGAACTCCTGCTCAATGTCCCGAAGGCGGTCCTCTTCCATGGCCCCGAGGGTTCGCAGGGACGATGACATGTTCTCCTCCAACTCCCTGCGAATTGCCTTGAGTCACTCGGCCCGACTCAGGGCCCTCCACATGGAGTTCTCCACCCTGACCATCGTGAGCCGTGCCTCTTCTGCCCGCTGCTGCTCCGCATCTATGGCATGGCCTAACCGCTGCCACACGGAAGACACTTCCCGTCCTGGGTCCTCCTGACCTCTGGCCGATGCCTGCCCTTCTGATGACGAAGGCCCCGAGCCATCATGGCTCCCATCTTGTTGCTGCTGCTGATGTGCCTCTGCCCATGCCCTGGCTCTTGCTGCCTGCACATCCTCCTCCGGCTGGGGTGCAGTTGTTGAGGTGGCCACCACTGCTGGACGTCCGACTCCCGACTGTGGCACGGATGTGTCCTCCACCAGCCTGGCCGCAGGGTCAGAGGCAGCTCCACAGGGCACCCAGGTGACACATGGGTGGGAAGATGGCACGGAGTACGACTGGCGCATGGGGGTTCAGTTGAGGAGGGGGTCGGAACAAGGCCCAGCAAACGGAGGAATCCGGCCCTGGTGACCTGTCCCAGTAGGTCGACATGGTCAATGCGCCATTCGAGACGACATGCAGTCTCCCCATGAAAAGACTGCATTTCGCCTTGCATGGCCCGTTGACGCAACGCAACACCACCCAGGACAGGCTCAACCCGGTCCCGGATAGCCACGTCCGCAGGCAGAGGAAGGCCAGTTGTCGTAAGCTCATCCCCTGCCTGAAAACGGGTCTGGACGTAGTTATCCCTGCTGGTGCAGGATGATGCATTCACAGGATCGGGGACAGGATTACACACAGGCACCTCCGCGGCGGCCTGTGCTGCCTCCTGTCCCTGCCCCTGCACTTCACCACTAGCACCAGTGGAATCCCCACCTCCAGACCCCGTCTCTGTCCCTTGCATGGCCTCCTCCTCCACCAAACCCCCCACCAACCTGGATGACTCCGTGCCATCTTCCACCGTCGGGCCCTGTGGGGTCTCAGCTGCCCCTTCTGCTGCCGAGGAGTCCAACTCCGACCTCCGCCTCTTGGACCTCCCCTCGGTTGCTGCGACCTGGGACGCGGCACCGGACTCCTCACTCCCCGACGAGAAGACAACCTGGGAGGGGAGCCGGGCCTTGCGTCTCCGGCTGGCGGTGCGATCCCTGCCGCTGTGCTCCACAGCTGTAACGCTCACCTGATTCTCGCAGAGGCGCCGGTCTTGACTGGGCGACTACCGTATCTTTAAAGGTGATGTGTAGCACCCGGTTGGCTCTTTGGGCTGGACCTCTGTGCACTGTATGCCTGACGTGTAGAGTAAGATGTCTGCAGATAGAAAATATGGGGTTAATGAACTGGGGTTATTGGGGTGTCCCTATCTCTTTCCTCTTCTCCTCTCCTGTAGACCCCCAAAGGTTAACGCTCTCACCTTAGGTAAGTGAATGCCGAGCTCTCCATCTGCCTCAGGGCAGGGTGCTGTAACCAGTTTCTTCACTGGATAGGTAGCGCAGGCCTCTTGACTTCAGAGGACTGCTGTCCGTCGTTTACTGCACGAACGGTAAGTTTCGAGTCATTCAAATGTCTTTAAAGTCTTTAGTAATGATGTCTCTTGTTTTGCAGGGTTCCGGCAATGGCGGATGACGGGCTGAAGTGAGTTGAAGATGGAGCCCGTGTGATGAATAGAAGCGCCTGGAAGCACGTAAGTAAGCGCTTGTTGCCTGCTTCACTATGCGCTCTAACTGTCTTTTTATTTTGCAGGTACGAGTTCGGAGCGGCTGCAGGGTGCCGGAATACCCACTGGATTAGATGTGGAAAGGAGTAATGGCACGTGAGTATTAAAGTTCCCCAATGTCTTTAAACGCACCTTGTTTTGTCTTTCAGATGTGGGATGCAGCGCCGAAGGCCTCCGGAGCGTGCAAAGAGTTGGTAAACTTTTGTCTTTCAGATGCCGGAATGCAGTGTGAAGACCTCCGGAGCGCACGAAGAGTAGGTAAGCCTTTGCCTTTCAGATGCCGGAATGCTAACCTGTTCTTTCTTGTCTTTATAGGTGTTGCTGAAGACTGGATTCAGGATGGTAAGCCTTTGCCTTTCAGATGCCGGAATGCTAACCTGTTCTTTCTTGTCTTTATAGGTGTTGCTGAAGACTGGATTCAGGATGGTAAGCCTTTTTCCTTAGGCCCAGGACCGGATGCAGAAGACACGATGAGCGTTCTGCTGCAGAGGTTGCAGAATAACGCAAAGCAAGATTCATCCACCGGGTGTGGTTTAAATAGCCTCCTGTAGTGCTTAGGTGTCTCCTTCCACAGCCACGCCCAAGTAAGAAAAGAGTTCCTGGTAAGAAAAGAGTTCCTGCCTTCCAGAAGAGTTCCAGTGTTCTGAATCTAGGGAGTGGCTCCAGCCCCACCCAACAGGAAAAGTAGTTCCAAACAGAAGAGGATCAGAGGCTCAACTGGCAGGCAAGTAAGCAGCATGGTCTGCTGAAGGTAAGTCCACCCAAGCATTATGAGCCCGGCGCTTCCAGCGCTGGGACTGGGCATATTTATGAGCCTGGTGCCACTGGCGCCAGGACTGGGTCCAAAAGGTCCCAATTGGGACTGGTTGGCACTCGGAACCTGGGTTATGGATCTGCTTCCAAGGGAGTTGGGAAAACCCTGACCTTTTGGAAGCAGAGATCATGACAACAGCACCCTCTCCGCCCTCTTCATTAGTCGACGCTGCAGACAGGGAGAGATAGGACACAGGCATCAGGGTACTGTACAATGGACTCATACACACATGACAGTTGCACACGAGTGTCATTGTCAAACTTCAGACATGGCATCACAATCCCCAACACACATGTCATTTCAAATCACACACATGAGCTATTCCACAGCCATATCGCAACAGCCAGCACCATCCATAAACATACAACAGCATGAGCAGGCAAAGGTGAGCCAGACATCACATGAGACACAGGGAGTGCACTAGACATGCACACACGCCACCACACTTACATGCATGTGTACACCTCCATCAAGTGTCGCAGTGATGAGATCGGCATCCGCGTCACATCTGTCAATCAGTCTTCTACATATCAGTCTCACATGCATCCATGTTGCATGACAGTTGCACACTTGTCAGATACACATACATGCACATGTACACAGTGCAGATACA
This sequence comes from Ambystoma mexicanum, assembly GCF_040938575.1. Lineage (NCBI taxonomy): Eukaryota > Metazoa > Chordata > Amphibia > Caudata > Ambystomatidae > Ambystoma > Ambystoma mexicanum. The sequence continues at coordinate 582,061,483 of NC_090922.1, read as the reverse complement.
TGCAGCTGGAACCAACATCCATGTGTGACACCACAACCTTGACAACTGACATACACAGTCATTCAAACATGTGTGCTCACACATCTGCATTTGGCCTGCATGCTTACCCACAAATACACCATCCATGTGTCTCACACATGAAAGGACTTGCATGTGTCAGCCTCACGGCCCTGTACATACACATCCATACATGGCCCTACAAAACCATATGTGCAACCTGCACACTACTGGCACACCACCACATGCACAGCTTCCAATCAGTATGCATGTACACTTAGCGCTCGACTCCAAACAGGTGTGCCTCTCAAGAACCTGGACGTGGAGTGCTGGGCATACGCGTTCCAGGACCCTCATTTGGTCTTCCGACAGGTGGCCCCGGCGCCCCTTAGCATACGCTGGCTTCAAGAGGTGCCGGGCCTTGTTGAAGGTCCTGGACCTGAAGTCCTCCCAGCGCTTCTTGACATGATGGAATTCGCGGACTGCCACCCCTCCGCGTTGATGGCAGTCACGATGTCCGTCCTGGTCCGTCCTTCCTTGTCGGCGCGCAACCTTCCGAAGAGGGCATCATACTGCCCCAGGACTTGCTCCACCAGGACACCAACTTCGGTGGCAGTGAAGCTGGTGGCCCTCTGCCACTCTGGCTGGGGGTTGCCAGTGCCGCCAGATGGTGTAGTGCTGGACATGGCAACCCCAGAGGCAGGAGTGGGTGGGCAACTGGGTCCTGGGGCTGGGCTGTGGAGCGATGGAATCCCAGTCGGGAGTCTTCGGTTCCAGCAGGGTTGAACACAGCAACAGCACCCCTGGCTGACATGCAGGCAGCAAATGGCAGGGCACGTGGGCAGCAGGCAATCAGGCAGCAGCAGATGGCAGGTGGGAGCGTGCTCGGGGCTCTGGGGGGCAATAATTCGGCCTTCTGGGCAGGAGCGTGGTCTTCTGTGTGTGAACGTGTGGCCAGCTTGATACGGAGTGATTTGGCACGTGAAAATCTTGCACGTCAGCGCGTAATTCAAGGAAAGGCCATTAGCGCGTAAGCGCGTCAGTGCACGTACACGATTTCATTGGACCAAAGGCCCTTAGCGCGTAAGCGCGTCTGTGACGTGACGCGCGCGGGTGTTTCCCTCATAGCACGTGATGACACAGCACACGTGGAAAAGCTGCACGTCCGAGTGTCAGCACGTGTAATTGGAGGAAAGGGCGCGTACAAGCGTAAGTGACGTGTACGTGTGGGCTGGTTTAAAAGGTACGTGTAGGACGCCATTTCCTTGTACGTGCTTTTTGTGGAGAGCGAGTGGGTGGATTCTGTACTTCTTGTCGGTTCACACGCGATTACTTCACGGCGTTTCAAGTTCGTACTCCCTATTACCTCTGACAGCTTTCATTTTTCTACTTTTTTTGGGCCTGTTTCCTCAAACAGTGTTCACTTCTCCTTTTGTCCTGTCTCCTCAGACAGCGTACAATTCTTCTTTTGGAGGGGGTGTTGCCAACACGTATTTTTCACATTCTTTTTCCAGGCAGACGATGAGTGTGCTTGCCCCATGTGTCGCGTACCCCTTCAGAGGTCATTGTAGGCTGCGTGTATCATGCGTACGCTTATTTTTGTGTTTCTGGGTGCCACAGCGTAGTGCGTGTTCATTTTTCCACGCACGTGGTCTACGAGGGGTTGCGTGCACGTTTATTTTTGTTTTTGGGCTGCCTGTGCGTTGCCTTGTTAGAGCACTAGGGTACGAATTCCATCTAGTACCCTACCCCTTTGACCCCCAATTGCCTAGGACAACAGTTTACTGCTCCTCCCATAAGCACAACAACATCAGTGCCATGATTGGGAGGCGACCAAGCGGTAAGGGAGGCAAAGGTGGCCGACCTTCAAAAGGTCGACGTGGTGGGCGCGGTAGGGGACGTGGCCGGGATTTGCAGGGTGCACCTATACCCCCATGTGTGGAGGACCAATCAGGGACACCCATGCCCCCCCCCATGGTTGAGGGAAACATGGCTGAGACTATCCCAGCTCAGCCCTTGTTGGACCAGACCATTGTGGCACCTGACCTGGCACAGGATGACTCCCTGGATGACTTCCAGGTCAGCAAGTCTAAGCCACGTGTGGCGGTGCAAGTTGTCACCAAGCCACGTGGATCTGGGGCAGCTATGTCATCTGCTGCCCCAAGTATGCAGGGTGGTGAGGCTGCAGGGGTAGCTGCAGCTCCATCCGCCCCAGCTCTGACTCTCCCAGCCAGGACAGTGTCGGTCCTGGTCCATCATACTGATGTTCCCCCTGCCAACATCACACTTCAGACAATGCCTGCACCAAGTCCTGTGGTCAATGTGCATTCGCACACTCCAACAACCCAGTCCACCGGTGATTCTGCCCCTACTGACCAGAGCGGCGTTAGCCACTCTGGCTCCGCTCCACCTTCTAAAAAGAGGAAGAACGGTGCTCTGGCACGACAAGCTGAGACCCCAGGCACGGCTACACACTCCGGTACCTCAAGGAAGCCTTGCTTCAATGATTCGGAACTTGATGCACTTGTGAGCTATGTGTTGGCACATAGCCACGAAATGGTGGTGACTGCAGGGTCCAAGACCACACCTGGTCAACGTAAGGCACACTGGCAGACCATCGCCGACCACATAAGTGCCCTTGGATTTGTGAGGCGCTCAGCTGATGATTGCTACAAGCGGTTGAACGACCTGAAACGCAGAGCAAAGAACAAGCTGGCCTCACATCATGCCGCTACTCTGGTGACTGGCGGTGGGTCTCCACAAGAGGACAACGAACTCACTGAACATGAGTCTGTTGCAGGGACCTTCGCCACAGAGGAACAGATTATGACACATTGTCCGGTGAGTGCGCATGCGTGTGTGTGTAATGCAAGTGTATGTGGTTTGGGTGACGGGTTCTGATTGAGTGGCAGGTGAGGGTGTGTGTGACTGAGTAGTATGGGTCACCCATGTGCTTCATCCAAAACATTCTGCGGCCTTGAATTTGGGTGTGACACTATCCCTTCTGCCCAAAGTAGTAATTTAGCACAACATTACGGGAGTTGCCCTTCAGGTGGCATAATGCAACAACATTGTTTGTATTTTACAGTGTTCTTTCAGGCTGATTGTTTCAATTCTCCCACTTTTGCAACACATTCCTCAGCCCTATTGTGACATATGTGACATGCTTCTGTCATTGAAGAACCCCACATTGGCCCACATGTGTCACCTTGGTAGTTGAATGATTTGACCATTCAGGCTGAATGAGTATTGTCCTGATCACATGATGTTTTTGGGCCTGTTTGAATGTGGAACATGCTAGTTGTTTCCTGTCATGTTGAAGTGCACAACCATTGATGTGTACATGGCCCTGCAATCACTGTATTTTTGTACACTGGATGTGTTGCAGTGTGTGGCACATGGCGTATCTTTTCACACTATGTGGCATTTTTCATCTCTTCATTTCCATCTCACATGGATGGGTGACAGTACTCATTCACTGGCATATGGATGTACTTGTGGAATGTACCATGGCTATGGTACATGCCATCTGTGTGATGGCATGTGTCATTTATGTGTATAGGACATGCCACTCACAGGCCAATGTGTGATGGCAGTGCTACCCAGCATGCAGCAAATGTGTTGCTCTTCCATCTTAGTGTCATCAGTGTCTGACTTTTGCCTCCCCTTCCAACTCTGTGACAGTGCATGCATGGGAGGGTTATAGTCATGTGGGACATGTGTAAATCATGTACTGGTTCTGTAGCTTGTCAGGCCTATTTGTGTGCTATGGTGCTAATGCCTGTTTCCATTTTTTGTCTTTCATGTTTTTGCAGGCGATGACGCACTTGATGCTGTTGAGGTTGAGGAGATAGTGCAGACCCAGGAGGAACCTGAGGCACAACCGGCCACCAGTGGGGGACGTGGTGTGGTGGTGGGTGAGAACCCACTCTTGCTGCAGACGATTCTGTCAAGGGGTGTCTCTGGGTGCACCTCCCCAGACCTCTATTCAGGTGCTGATTCGGATGATGAGACCTATGTGGCGTCGCAGGTAAGTGTTTCTGGAAGGGGTTCTGTTCTGTCCAACCCACCTGCACCAGCGGTAGAACCCTCTATGGGGATGTCAGTGTTGGTTAATCAGCCTTTGGCGGTTACGGGTGCAGGGTCACACTCCACAACATCTGATCCTGGGCCAGCAGATCAGAGAGGGAATGCAGTCCTGCAGCCTCAGGCAGTGCCGGCACAGCAAGGCGCAGATCGTCTTGCCCCAAACAGGTGTGGTGCCCGCCGACGTGGTGGCCGTACGCCACCAGGCAATACCGCATGGGAACAATCCATGTACGGTATGGCAAACCAACAGGCAGCATCAGTTGAGATGATGGCTCAAGCAAAGGAGAGGGTGGCCACTTCCATTGTCCCCCCTGAAAGGCAGATGGAGCAACTACAGCAGGCAACAGACTCCATTTGCCAATCACACAGGGAGGACATGTTGGCGTCCAACAGGGACAGATGGGCGGCACTGGAGACTCTACGCCAATCAATATCAATAGAGTCCCAGGGCCACAGGGAAGCCCTGAGGGTAGAACTCCATCACCTCAGGGAGACTCTTGTTTACCTTGAGACTTCCACTAACTCTCAGCTGAGATGCAGGCAACTCGGGAGGAGATCTGGGCATCACGTCAGGTGCTGCATGGGGATCTCCGCACTATAATCCTCCAGATCGAGACCTTCCACACCCGCATGCTTGCTGCCATGGAGGACCATACCAGGGCTTTGCGTGGGCTGTCTCCCATAGCACCACCACCTCCTGATGCAGCAGCAGAGGGTGATGAGAGCGACGGCAGCAGTTCTCCTACATTGGCATAGCCGTGCAGGCTATGAGCCTATGGAGGTGTTTATTTTTCCCCAACATCCACACAGGTGGCTGTTGGTTCGCACCCCCTCTGCCCCCACATGGCCATTTTTGATTTTTGATTTTTTGATTTTTGATTATTTTTTGACAGTGTGTTGCCTTGTGTGGCTCCTGTGGGCATCCACTGTATTCCAGCTGGGCACATGCAGCCTTGTCCTGAGTTTGGGTTCGATGCTTGGGTTCGTGAGACACACACCCCTCCTGCTTCCCGTTTCCATGGGCTTGCAAAGGGTGTGACCAAGAGACAGTGATGTACACAGTGATGTTGTGCTCCCATGAGCTGTGTGGGCAGTCTGTAGTCAATACTGTGTAGACATTCCTTGTGTATATTGTTGTTGTATTGTACACTGCATGTTGTAATTATGTATGCTTCTGCTTCCATGTCTCCTTCTAAATTTGCAGGTTCATTCCTCATGTCTTCCCAAGCCCGTCTAGTTTGGAGATGGAGTTCATGTTGTATGCAGTACACAGACAAGTTTTGAAGCCTGCAAGACTACAGTTGGAAGGGGGCGATGTGGTGGCATATTCAGGTTTTAAGACTACGACTACTTTAACTTAGTACTGTCATGTTTTAGTTGTGTTTGTGCTTGTGTAGCTGCATTGTATTGTTGGTAAGTATTTGGTCATGTTTGTTGATAGTTCAACATTACTAGGAGCATATTGTGTGTGGCCAGTTTCCATTAGGGACACTGTACTTTGTGACACTTGTGTCAGGTTTTCGGGATTGCTTTGTTTGCTCTCACATAGCATGACATGCCATGGTGTGTTGGGTGGCGGTGCTGGGGAGGAGTTGGGTGACATGGCACTGTTCTCATGTTGTATTTTGCAAGGGGATAATGCATTTAGCAGCATATGTGTCTTTTGATGACACAGCATTGGGGGTGTTTCTGTAGGTAGGGATGCACACATTGTGACACTTCCAGGATACCAATCTCAGGCTGGTATGGTTGTGACAGTTGACTGACCCTTATGTCATCATCATGGATTGTCAGCTGGTATGTGGCAGGGCTGTGTGCACTCCACAGGGGTGTGATTCTAAGTGAAGTAATTAGCCACCAGATGTGTTCGGGCTGCCTCACCCCGTGCCCTTTCCCCTCCCATGCGCAGTGGGCGTGCATGTGGTTGGGGATGTGGGGGCACCACCATGTCCACCGGTAGGCCCCGGCGTGTTGCAAAGTTGTGCAGGACACATGCTGCCACTATGACCCTGCACACTACTGGGGGAGCATATAACAGCTGACCACCAGAACGGTCAAGGGAGCCAAAGCGTGACTTGAGCACTCCGAATGTGCGCTCCACTATGCCCCGGGTTGCAATATGGGCTGTGTTGTATCTTACCTCGGGCGGCGTGGTGGGGTTCCGAATTGGTGTCATCATGTGGGTGCTCAGAGGGTAGGCACTGTCCCCTGGGGAGGTGGTGATGGGTATCATTAGTGGGGTTGTGACATTACTCAGTATCTGGCATGCATGCATGTGCTGTGGCATTTATACTCACCGAACAGCCATGTATCGCCATGCCGCCCAACTTCTAGGTCCCGGTTTAGGGTTGACATTCTGTAAATGAAACTGTCGTGGGTGGACCCTGGATAGTTGGCATATACTGAGGTGATGATTCCCTTGGCATCACATACTACCGGCACGTTGATGGAATGCCAGTGCTTGCGGTTTCTATAGATGTGCTCTGATGCCCTAGGGGGACGTAGAGCCACATGGGTGCAATCAATGGCACCTAGGACTTTGGCGAATTGTGCCACCCCGTAGAAATCCTGGACGGCAGCCTGCCTTTCTGCAGGTGTTCTGGGCAGGTATATGTGCCTGCGGACTGATGGGCGTGCAGTCCTGATGGCCAAGACCTGGTGTAGGCAGCGTGACTGCGTGGCCTGTGACAGCCCCCCCACTATGGCACTTGTCCGCTGAAATGATCCGGTGGCCAAAAAGTGCAGTACACGAGGACCTTCTCCAGGGGGCTGAGTGCTTGGGAGCAGAGGGTGGGTGATGTGAGTTCATCCTCCCACTCACTGACCAGGTCGAGTATTATTTGAGGTGGAAACCTGTACCTCCCATACACCTGGTCATCAGGCATGCCAAAAAGGCTGGTTCTGGGTGTGAAAATTCTGGGCCTGACTATCCTCCTCCTCCTCCTGCGGTATCCCACGACCACTGCTGCTAAGAACGGTATGTTCATCCTGGCGTCTGAGCTTGCTTGTTGTTTGCGCGCACTTTTATGCTGCGCAGGTCCACGTACGCCTGCTTCCTGCTGGCGTACGTGTTTCCGGATTAGCGTGTCTTTTTTGGCGTGTGCGTGTGGGCGTTTCCTCGCATTTGCCTCCTGTACTTCCCCGCCCACCCCAGTAATACACGTACCCCGCTCGCCCAGGCCCAATCGCGTGTAAAACTTCCCGCGAGCCCCTGAAGTGCACATACCCTGCTTGCCCAGGCACAATCGCGTGTGAAACTTCCCGCGCACCCCAGAAATACACGCTATTTTTGACACAGCGGGTGTCTGTGTTTGTCGCGTACCCCTTTGCACGTCATTTGTCCTAGAGGGCCACAGTATGGGACATTCATCAGAGCTGTATATACGTGCTTTTTGTTAGGGCACATTTTTTTTAATGCACAGGGACGCTACCGCCTGCCTTCGTGTGGCGGACATGTGTTGATGTAAATAGTTGACTTTTGGTTTGTGTCATGAGATCGCCATTTCACTGCTGGGGGGTGGGGGTGCAAGGGGACATGAGTGGGGGCCTGCTGCCAGGTGCCCCTCAGTGCTGGGGGGTGGGGGTGCAAGGGGACATGAGTGTGGGCCTGCTGGCAGGTGGCCCTGACTGCTGGGGGGTGGGGGTGCAAGGGGACATGAGTGGGACATGAGTGGGGGCCTGCTGGCAGGTGCCCTGCACTGCTGGGGGGTTGGTGTGCAATGGGACATGAGTGAGGGCCTGCTGGCAGGTGCCCTGCACTTCTGGGGGGTGGGGGTCCAAGGGGACATGAGTGGGACATGAGTGGGGCCCTGCTGGCAGGTGCCCCGCACTGCTGGGGGGTGGGTGTGCAAGGGGACATGAGTGGGGGTCTGCTGGCAGGTGCCCTGCACTGCTGGGGGGTGGGTGTGCAAGGGGACATGAGTGGGACATGAGTGGGGGTCTGCTGGCAGGTGCCCCTCAGTACTGGGGGTGGGGGTGCTGAAGTGGGGGCCTGCTGGCAGGTGGCCCTGACTGCTGGGGGGTGGGGGTGCAAGGGGACATGAGTGGGACATGAGTGGGGGCCTGCTGGCAGGTGCCCTGCACTGCTGGGGGGTGGGTGTGCAATGGGACATGAGTGGGGGCCTGCTGGCAGGTGCCCTGCACTTCTGGGGGGTGGGGGTCCAAGGGCACATGAGTGGGGGTCTGCTGGCAGGTGCCCTGCACTGCTGGGGGGTGGGTGTGCAAGGGGACATGAGTGGGACATGAGTGGGGGCCTGCTGGCAGGTGCCCCTCAGTACTGGGGGGTGGGGGTGCTGAAGTGGGGGCCTGCTGGCAGGTGCCCCTCAGTGCTGGGGGGTGGGGGTACTGGGGGACATGAGTGGGGGCCTGCTGGCAGGTGCCCTGCACTGCTGGGGGGTGGAGGTGCAAGGGGACATGAGTGGGAGATGAGTGGGGGCCTGCTGGCAGGTGCCCTGTACTGCTGGGGGGTGGGTGTGCAATGGGACATGAGTGGGGGACTGCTGGCAGGTGCCCTGCTCTGCTGGGGGGTGGGGGTCCAAGGGGACATGAGTGGGACATGAGTGGGGGCCTGTTGGCAGGTGCCCCGCACTGCTGGGGGGTGGGTGTGCAAGAGGACATGAGTGGGGGCCTGCTGGCAGGTGCCCTGCACTGCTGGGGGGTGGGTGTGCAAGGGGACATGAGTGGGACATGAGTGCGGGCCTGCTGGCAGATGCCCTGCACTGCTGGGGTGTGGGGGTGCAAGGGGACATGAGTGGGACATGAGTGGGGGCCTGCTGGCAGGTGCCCCTCAGTACTGGGGGGTGGGGGTGCTGAAGTGGGGGCCTGCTGGCAGGTGCCCCTCAGTGCTGGGGGGTGGGGGTGCTGGGGGACATGAGTGGGGGCCTGCTGGCAGGTGCCCCTCAGTGCTGGGGGGTGGGGGTGCTGGGGGACATGAGTGGGGGCCTGCTGGCATGTGCCCTGCACTGCTGGGGGGTGGAGGTGCAAGGGGACATGAGTGGGGGCCTGCTGGCAGGTGCCCTGCACTGCTGGGGGGTGGGTGTGCAAGGGGACATGAGTGGAACATGAGTGGGGGCCTGCTGGCAGGTGCCCTGCACTGCTGGGGGATGGGGGTGCAAGGGACATGAGTGGGGGCCTGCTGGCAGGTGTTACGCTCACCTGACTCCCACGGAGGCGCTGGCCTGGTTCGCGCTGCTGTGACCTCTTCTAAGGTGATGCGCAGGGTTCGGAAGACGGACTGGACCGGGCCCCCAAATCTGGCTTGTCTGGCTCGCAGAAGTATCCTTCTGTAGGCGAAAATAGGGGATTAACTGTCTGCGGGGTAATGCAATCGGCCTCCCACTTTCCCCTCTCACCCTCCTTGAAACCCTTCTGTGATTTCTCGTAGCGTCTCACCTTAGGGTCTGGAAGGACGAGCTCTCTATCCTGCTTCTGATGCAGGGGCGCGTTGGTATCCAGTTACTTCACTGGATTTTCGGATTGGTGAGAACCAAACTTGCTTGGCTTCCAAGTAAATTTTTTGATAAGAGGTTCCCCTCGTGTCCATGCATTAATGTACTAATGCTAGTGTCTTTTTCCCCATAGGGGCCGGGGTACGGAATGCCGGGGAACAGGCACCGACCCGAGATGAGCGGTGAAATCCTTGTAGAAATCAGGTAAGTGTCAGGATTCGTAAATCAGGGAGGCATACTGGCAATCTTTCCTCTCATACTCGTTTGCTTTCCACACCTGGGGTTCCTTCGCTTTTGTCACGAAGACGCTGCTTCAGAACACGGAAGTTTGCTCAGCCAGTTCGTTCGGTGTATCTGAAGCAGCGCTGGTCTTTGCCATGGAAACGCAGTCGCTCTGCGTACCTGAGGTCACGTGTCTTTACACATCCTTAGAACCTCACGTGACTTTTTTGTTTTTCCTTCTTATACCCCGCCTCCCCGCTACTCGCTGCTTCTGAAATTGTTATTTCCCTTGCCGCTACGTATCTGACCTTACTCCTGTTGTATTTTGTGTTTTGACCCGGACCGCCTACTGGATTCCTGTTTCTGTACCCTCTTGTTGTTGTCTCGACCCTCGGAACTGTTTTTTTTGGATTTGTTACGGATCACGGACGTCTGTTCGATTTTTGCCCGCATGGTTTTCGACCCTTGGAACATTTCACGGATTTCTCCTTGTCAAGTTTTTGGCTGGTGCTACCATCTACGTCCTTCATTCTGCTGCTACTGGAACATTTCTACGGACTTCCTCATTTCCCCTTGGAACTGAAGACTTTATACTAGGCATCCGCGTGCCGTCGGTTTCAGTGGACATTGCTGTTTGCTGGATTCTTGTTTAGGCGTCCTCATGCCGGCGGTGGGTAGGTGGATCGCATTGCTTCTGGATCACTCCGGCGCCTCATTGGTTTCTTCAGTTTATTTGGAACTTCCTGGGAAACTCTCATCCGGTAAGACTGTTCCTTTCTTTCTGATTCTACTTTTTGGTCATTGTATGGTTCCAGTTACTTACTGGCTATTCTTGTCCCCTTAGAAATCTGACGCCACCTTCCTTTCTGAATTGCCAGTCAGTCTACTATAGTCTATTTTCAGGTACTTGAGGTGGGCTTGTTTGAGCATTGCTATTCAAGTTGTCTTCTGCCACTAATATACGGTTCCTTTACAGGTTGACTGGTTCCCGTGACGTCCTCTCATCACTTGGTCAATTGACTGGTCAGAGAGTTTCTGCTACATCTCTCTTGGGTTCATTGACACTCATCTTTTGGTCAATTGACTGGTCAGAGAGTTTTTTCTACATCTCTGTTGGGTACATTGACAAAAAGAATTCGTCCTCTACACGACGAGTTCAACGACTTGAAGTCAGGATTCTGGTTACTTGTCAAGGAATATCTCCTGACTTAACAGTAAGTCTTTAATGAGCGTTTTTTGGTAATGTCTTTCCATTCGCTCATTAACGCTGATGTCTCTTTTTCCCCTTAGGGGCAGGGGTCCGGAAATGCCAGGATGCGGCGCGGACCCGAAATGAAGAGGGAATGAATCAACAGGTAAGTCTTAACATGGAGATTTAGCTTTCCTTATTCCCTTCTCTCTCTCACCTTTTGTTCTGGTGTTTTTCCCCCTAGGCGCTGGGGCCTGACTGCGAATCCGGATGATCGCTGCTGAACATGGAGGCGCCCTGTAAAGGTGAGTGGAATGCGGCGCTGCAGCGATCAACGAGATGAGCTTTTAAATTAAAGTCTTCCTTTTCAGGATTGTCGGCGAGATGTCTCTGGGATGCGGATTTAGCAGGTAAGTACTTTTCCTTCTTCTGTTCTCTTCTTCTCTTCCTTTGCAGGTGATCCAGGATGCTGGCAGGCGTGGCAGAAGTCAGGATGCAGGAGCAGACACAGTGACCGTCCAGCTGCTAGATGCAGAACAACGCGAAGCACGTGTGGCTGTTCGGGTGGGGTTTAAATAGCCTTGGAAGAAGTTCCAGGTATGTATCCTTCCTCCAATCAGGTATGTATCCTTCCCCGACCATGCCCGGATGGTAAATTAGTCCCACAGGTAAAGTAGTTCCTTTCAGGCCTCAAGGAGGCCGGGATCCTGCAGCATGGTCTGCATCAGGTAAGTGCACCCAAGCATTCCCATAATGAGCCTGGCGCCTATGGCGCCAGGACTGATGTCTTTTATGAGCCTGGCGCCATGGGCGCCAGGACACTGTCCAAAGGGCCCCTATATGGGGTTGCTGGGTCCTTCCTTGGGGACTGGATGTCCGCTTTCGGGGACACCAGGCTTGAACCGGCTCCCCGGGAGTGGGCTTAAAGACAGCACTCCCCCCCAAGGCCCCTCCCAAGGTTGTTCCCTCCGGGGGTTTTGGTTTGTCTGGGAAGAGTCGGTGGAATTTCCTGACTAATCGAGGTGCATGCACATGGTCGCTGGGTTCCCACGACCTCTCCTGAGGTCCGTACCCCTTCCAATCAATTAGGTAGAACAGTTTTGACCTAAACATTTTTGAGTCTAAAATGTTCTTCACTTCGAATTCGGGCTCCCCATCTATTAGAATAGGTTCTGGAGGTTTGAGTAGTCGGGTTCCGGGTACCACTGGTTTCAGAAGTGACACATGAAAAACAGGGTGAATTCGCATACTAGCTGGTAAATCAAGTTTAACAGCCACTGGGTTAATTATTGCCTAATAGAATAAGGTACCAGATATTTTGGGTTAAAAGTTCAAGTCCCTTTGAGTGGTAAATGTCTGGTAGCTAACCACACTTGATCCCCAATCTGATACGGAGGTGCTTCACTCCGATGTAGATCAGCATTCTCCTTGTATTTTCTCTTGGCTTGTTATAAATGCGTAGTTGCCTCTTTGAAGGCTTGGGTAATTGTAGAATGCAGATGTTCTACTGCAGGCATTCCGAGGTTCTGAGGTGAGTCAAGGTTTGAGGTTCGAGGGTGATGCCCAAACAAAGTATAAAAAGGACTGTGGCCAGTTCCAGAGTGTACCGAATTATTATATGCGTATTCGGCTATCCAAAGAATGTCTTTCCAGTTGCTTTCAGATTGCTGTAACATACATCGTAAGTACTGTTCAAGGGTCTGATTTGTCCTCTCGGTCTGACCATCGGTCTGAGGGTGGTGACTGGTCGATAATCTTACGTCGATCTGCGCTATTTGACAACATTTGCGCCAGAAGTGGGAAATTAATTGGCTTCCCCGGTCAGAGATTAGTATAGATGGGAATCCATGTAGCCGAACAATATTTTCGAGGAATTCTTTGGCTAGGACAGAAGCTGAAGGTAAACCTTTCAAAGGAATAAAGTGGGCCATTTTGGAAAACAAATCCACAATTACCAGAATAATATTGTACCCCGAACAAGGAGGCAGGTCCGTAATAAAATCCATTGATAGGGTGTGCCAGGGTGCTGGTGGTATGTCTAGAGTTTGAAGGAGACCGGCTGGTCTTTTCTTTTGACTTTTATTTTGGGCGCAAACACCACAGGACATCACAAAAGATTTAACATCTTTTCGCCAAGAGGCCACCAAAATTGTCGTTTCACCTTTTCCTCTGTCTTGGCAATACCGGGGTGTCCCTCCATTAATGTATCATGATAACCGGAAATAACTAGTTTGTGTAATTCCTTATGTGGCAGGAATAAGCGTCCTTGGAAATAAGGTAAACCATTATCTATGGTAAAGTCTGATCCCTTTTGTATCCATTCCTGTAAGGTTGTAGGGTCCAGGAGTTGTTTCACTCTGGCTTGAATGTCTTCAAGCGTCTGTAACGAAGTCATGCCTAGAATCCTCTGTTCGGGAATTATTGGTACTGGTTCTGAGTTTGTATCAGATTCTCCCATTCCAATTGGAGAGAAGGCGTCTGCTTTTCCATTCTTGCAGCCAGGTCGATAGGTAATCACGAAATCAAATTCAGCGAAAAACAAAGCCCATCGGAGCTGCCGTGATGACTGAGCCTTGGCGGTTTTCAAATACTGTAAATTCCGGTGATCAGTGATCACTGTGATGGTATGTCGAGCGCCAAGCAGATAATGCCGCCAGGCTTTAAAAGCGGACTTAATGGATAACAGTTCTTTGTCCGTGATTGCATAATTAATCTCGGGTGCCGACAATTTTCTGGACCAAAATGCTACGGGATGCAGTTGGTTGGTTTCGGGATCTCTTTGGGACAGGACAGCTCCAATGGCTAGGCTGGATGCGTCAGTCTCGACGACATAAGGGAGATCTGGACGCAGGTGTTTCAATATAGGTGCAGAGGTAAACTTAGTTTTTAAATCCTGAAAGGCCTGCTCGGCTTCTTCAGACCATTCAAAACGTTTATTTTTCCTCAAGAGTGCAGTAATGGGTTGTACCACGCGTGAAAATTCCGGGATAAACCTGCGATAGAAATTGGCAAAGCCGAGCATGCTTTGAACCCCTTTTACAGAGCTAGGTGATGGCCATTTGAGGATGGCATCCACTTTTCTTGAGTCCATTCCGACTCCTTTGGGTGTCAGGATGAAACCTAGAAACTCGACTTCTGTGGTATGGAAAACACATTTCTCCAATTTAGCAAATAGTTTGTGTTGGCGCAGTTTTTCAAGTACTGCCCTGACGTGTTTTCTGTGATCAGATTCCGAAGAGGAGTACACCAGAATGTCATCGATATATACGACAACACAAACATCGATGAGTTCCCGAAGGACATCATTCATGAAGTATTGGAAGGCAGCTGGCGCGTTACACAATCCGAAAGGCATCACCTAGTACTCGAATAATCCGTATTTAGTACGGAAGGCAGTTTTCCATTCGTCGCCTTCTTTAACTCGTACCAGATGATAAGCCCCCCGGGGATCTAACTTGGTGTATATGCAAGCGTCCTTCACCTGGTCAAGGAGTTCAGGGATCAGAGGCAGAGGATAACGGTTTTTAACCGTTATCTGGTTCAATGCGCAGTAATCGATACAAGTTCTAAGGTCGCCTTCTTTTTTGGGCACGAAGAACAAAGCTGAGGATGCTGAGGATGCCGGGGACTTTGACGGGCGAATAAAACCATTAGCTAGGTATTGATCCAAATATTGTCTCAAATGCAGATTCTCAGGTTCGGTAAGGGCATAAATCCTGCTACAAGGGGGTTGTGCACCGGGCACCAGATCGATTTGGCAATCGTACGATCTGTGAGGAGGTAACGTGTTGGCCTGTTCCTTTTGGAAGACGTCCTGAAAGTCTTGGTATTCCGGAGGTAGTTGCATGGAGGCAGAGGTTACAGATGCTAGATTAATCTTCAGGTTTTCTGGGTAGCAGGTTTGTGTACAATCCGGGAAGGTTATTCTCTTAGCTCGCCAATCAATTCGAGGATTATGTGTCTCTAACCAAGGGATTCCAAGAATAACCTGAAACTGTGGAGCCTTGATTACATCAAACACAACACCCTCCCGATGGCCGTCGGGACCAATAAGAGTCACCTCAGTAGTGGAATGTGTTACCGGTCCAGAGGCAATTTCAGTTCCATCGACTGTGGTGATGACATCTTTGCTGGTTTTAGGACGAAGAGGGAGGTTAATCGTAGAGACCAATTCACGGTCCACATAGTTTCCAATAGCCCCACTATCGATGTATGCCTTTATTGCATGCAACCGCTTAGGCTGTTCTGGATCTACGAGAACCATTGGCACAATGAAATGCGAGGTCTGAGAGTTAGTTTTCAAGCTCGGCAAGCGGACCCCTACACTTGTCGGGCGGAGTCGTTTCCCGAAACAGAGTCTTCATGGTTTTTATCAGCGGCTCCTACCGCCTTTCGGGGCGGTTTTGCCGGGCAATCTCCTAGAAAGTGTCCAGAATTCCCACAATAAAGACATAATTTTAACTGCCGCCTCCTTTCACGTTCCTTTTGAGTTAAGGGTCCTTTAACCCCTCCAATTTGCATAGGCTCAGAGACATCAACTCCCTTGGGATTAGCATGGGTCTTGACCAACACCCGGGTCTCAAACCTGGACCGATCTGCTTTTCTGTTTTGAAGTCTGTGATCCAATTGGACCACTAAGTCTATATACTCTGTGCATTCTTGGGGCGGATTTACAACTTGGGCCAAGACATCTTTAAGTTCTCTGCAAAGGCCTCGATAAAACAACGTGACTCTTTTATACTCTGGCCATCCCATTTCCACAATTAGTCTATTAAAGGTTGCAATATAGGATAGGAGGTCCTGATTGCCCTGCCGCAGGGATAGAAGTTCGTCATCCAGAGCCTGCCCCTGAGAGTGTCGAGCAAATAACCTTTCCATGCTTGCTTGAAACCTTTGAAAATCACGGAGAATCGGGTCATCTTGAGTAACCGGTGGAACTGACCAATCGGCAGCGCAGCCGCTGAGATATGACAATACAAAGGCTACCTTGGTCTGATCATTAGGGAAGGCCCCAGGTCTGCATAGGAAGTGCAAACGACACTGATTCATGAATACGGCGAATCGTTTGGGGTCCCCAGCAAAGCGTTCGGGTGGGGCCAGCGGCATGTTTCCAGGTATATTAATCTGCACAGGGTTACTGGAAACCACAGGAGCGGGGTTCCCTCCGGAACCGGGTAGAGGAGTTTGCCCAGCTTGACCTTGCAAAATCTTTCTGGCCAGGTCATCAGTTCTTTCCTTTGATATTATTAATTCCCTCCTGAGGGCATTAGTCTCTTGACGAGCGGCATGTACTTCGGCCCGTAATTCCCCCAGTAATTGGGCCAACTGATCAGTCTCAGAACTTTCCATAGTGCCTGGGTGGGAATTTGTAGGAAGGCTTCGCGTTCTGTTACGCTCACCTGACTCCCGCGGAGGCGCTGGCCTGGTTCGCGCTGCTGTGACCTCTTCTAAGGTGATGCTCAGGGTTCGGAAGACGGACTGGACCGGGCCCCCAAATCTGGCTTGTCTGGCTCGCAGAAGTATCCTTCTGTAGCCGAAAATAGGGGATTAACTGTTTGCTGGGTAATGCAATCGGCCTCCCACTTTCCCCTCTCACCCTCCTCGAAACCCTTCTGTGATTTCTCGTAGCGTCTCACCTTAGGGTCTGGAAGGAGGAGCTCTCCATCCTGCTTTTGATGCAGGGGCGCGTTGGTATCCAGTTACTTCACTGGATTTTCGGATTGGTGAGAACCAAACTTGCTTGGCTTCCAGGTAAGTTTTTTGATAAGAGGTTCCCCTCGTGTCCATGCATTAATGTACTAATGCTAGTGTCTTTTTCCCCATAGGGGCCGGGGTATGGAATGCCGGGGAACAGGCACCGACCCGAGATGAGCGGTGAAATCCTTGTAGAAATCATGAAAGTCTTTAATGAGCGTTTTTTGGTAATGTCTTTCCATTCGCTCATTAACGCTGATGTCTCTTTTTCCCCTTAGGGGCCGGGGTCCGGAAATGCCAGGATGCGGCGCGGACCCAAAATGAAGAGGGAATGAATCAACAGGTAAGTCTTAACATGGAGATTTAGCTTTCCTTATTCCCTTCTCTCTCTCACCTTTTGTTCTGGTGTTTTTCTCCCTAGGCGCTGGGGCGTGACTGCGAATCCGGATGATCGCTGCTGAACATGGAGGCGCCCTGTAAAGGTGAGTGGAATGCGGCGCTGCAGCGATCGACGCGATGAGCTTTTAAATTAAAGTCTTCCTTTTCAGGATTGTCGGCGAGATGTCTCAGGGATGCAGATTTAGCAAGTAAGGACTTTTCCTTCTTCTGTTCTCTTCTTCTCTTCCTTTGCAGGTAATCCAGGATGCTGGCAGCCATGGCAGAAGTCAGGATGCAGGAGCAGACACAGTGAGCGTCCAGCTGCTAGATGCAGAACAACGCGAAGCACGTGTGGCTGTTCGGGTGGGGTTTAAATAGCCTTGGAAGAAGTTCCAGGTATGTATCCTTCCTCCAATCAGGTATGTATCCTTCCCCGACCACGCCCGCATGGTAAATTAGTCCCACAGGTAAAGTAGTTCCTTTCAGGCCTCAAGGAGGCCGGGATCCTGCAGCATGGTCTGCATCAGGTAAGTGCACCCAAGCATTCCCATAATGAGCCTGGCGCCTATGGCGCCAGGACTGATGTCTTTTATGAGCCTGGCGCCATAGGCGCCAGGACACTGTCCAAAGGGCCCCTATATGGGGTTGCTGGGTCCTTCCTTGGGGACTGGATGTCCGCTTTCGGGGACGCCAGGCTTGAACCGGCTCCCCGGGAGTGGGCTTCATGACAGCAGGTGCCCCTCAGTGCTGGTGGGTGGGGGTGCTGGGGGACATGAGTGGGGGCCTGCTGGCAGGTGCCCCTCAGTGCTAGGGGGTGGGGGTGCTGGGGGACATGAGTGGGGGCCTGCTGGCAGGTGCCCCTCAGTGCTGGGTGATGGGGGTGCTGGGGGACATGAGTGGGGGCCTGCTGGCAGGTGCCCTGCACTGCTGGGGGGTGGGGGAGCAAGGGGACATGAGTGGGGGCCTGCTGGCAGGTACCCTGCACTGCTGGGGGGTGGGTGTGCAAGGGGACATGAGTGGGACATGAGTGGGGGCCTGCTGGCAGGTGCCCTGCACTGCTGGGGGGTGGGGGTGCAAGGGGACATGAGTGGGTCATGAGTGGGGGCCTGCTGGCAGGTGCCCTGCACTGCTGGGGGGTGGGGGTGCAAGGGGACATGAGTGGTGGCCTGCTGGCAGGTGCCCTGCACTGCTGGGGGGTGGGGGTGCAAGGGGACATGAGTGGAACATGAGTGGGGGCCTGCTGGCAGGTGCCCCTCAGTGCTGGGGGTGGGGGTGCTGGGGGACATGAGTGGGGGCCTGCTGGCAGGTGCCCCTCAGTGCTGGGGGGTGGGGGTGCTGGGGGACATGAGTGGGGGCCTGCTGGCAAGTGCCCTGCACTGCTGGGGTGTGGGGGTCAAGGGGACATGAGTGGGGGCCTGCTGGCAGGTGCCCTGCACTGCTGGGGGGTAGGGGTGCAAGGGAACATGAGTGGGGGCCTGCTGGCAGGTGCCCCTCAGTACTGGGGGGTGGGGGTGCTGGGGAACATGAGTGGGGGCCTGCTGGCAGGTGCCCCTCAGTGCTGGGGGGTGGGGGTGCTGGGGGACATGAGTGGGGGCCTGCTGGCAGGTGCCCCTCAGTGCTGGGGGTGGGGGTGCTGGGGGACATGAGTGGGGGCCTGCTGGCAGGTGCCCTGCACTGCTGGGGGGTGGGGGTGCAAGGGGACATGAGTGGGACATGAGTGGGGGCCTGCTGGCAGGTGACCCTGACTACTGGGGGGTGGGGGTGCAAGGGGACATGAGTGGGACATGAGTGGGGGCCTGCTGGCAGGTGCCCCTCAGTGCTGGGGGTGGGGGTGCTGAGGGACATGAGTGGGGGCCTGCTGGCAGGTGCCCCTCAGTGCTGGGGGGTGCGGGTGGAGGGGGTCATGCGTTGGTGATCAGTAGTGCAAGCGGACATGTGGCTTGCCTGGGGGGCATGCCCATGGTGGATGGGCTGCCTGCGGGACATGACCAGGGGTGCAGGGTAGTCCCCTGTGGTGTGGGCTGCCTGCAGGGGCCGTGGAGGGTGTAGAGGGAACACCTGGGAGGGCCCACACTGCCAATTCACGTGTAGGACTCCCCTGCACCCCAGATATACATGATCCCACTCGCACAGGGCCTGTCGCGTGTGAAACTTCCCGCGCACCCCCGAAATACACGTACCCCACTCGCACAGGGCGTATCGCGTGTGAAACTTCCTGCGAACCCCAGAAATACACGTATCCTGCTGGAATCGCGTGTGAAACTTCCCGCGAACCCCAGAAATACACGTACCCTTCTAAAATCGCGTGTGAAACTTCCCGCGCACCCCAGAAATACACGTCCCCCGCTCGCCCAAGGCCAATCACGTGTGAAACTTCCCGCGAACCCCAGATTTACACGTACCCAGGCCAATCGCGTGTGAAACTTCACGCAAACCCCAGGAATACACGCACCCCACTCGCTCAGGGCCTATCGCGTGTGAGACTTCCCGCAAACCCCAGATTTACACGTACACAGGCCAATCGCGTGTGCAACTTCACGCGAACCCCAGGAATACACGCACCCCACTCGCACAGGGCCTATCGCGTGTGAAACTTCCCGCGAACCCCAGATTTACACGCAACCCGCTCGCCCCCAAAGCCAATCGCGTGTGAAACTTCCCGAACACCCCCGAAATACACATACATGCGATTTTTGACACAGTGGGTGTCCGTGTTTGTCCCGTACCCCTTTGCACGTCATTTGTCCTAGAGGGTCACAGTATGGGACAATCATCAGAGCTGTATATACGTGCTTTTTGTTAGCGCACATTTTGGCGCACATTTTTTTCATGCGCGGGGACGCTACCACCTGCCTTTGTGTGGCGGACGTGTTTAGGCCTGTGCGCGTCTTCGCCCGTGCGCTGGTTTGCCCTATTCGATTCCATGAATATGTGTTGTAGGCGAGCGTGTGGGCGTTCCGTGCACTTGCCTCCTGTACTTCCCCCGTGATGCCCACATTTTCACGTGTTGTTCCCCATTCCGCGTGTCACGCCCCGTGTTACGCCTACTTTTGTTATGTGCGCCGCGCTATGTGCGCTTTCTCTGTGGCCGTAGTGCACGCCGTTAGATGACCTGTGTGCTGGCGTCCGCCACGCAGATTTTCAGCGCACATCCCAGATTTTACTCGTGCACGGACTTCCATGAATCGATGTGCTTGGGTTTTGCTGCGATTTTCGCACTTGCACTGCGATTCGCACGGTTTCGCACGCTTGCGCAGGAATTTTCATCGCACAATAATTCCATGAATCGAGCTGTGAATTTGCAAATGATTGTTTGCTTTCAAGAGACTTGGTTCCAAGCATGCCTGGTGCTTGATATTATATGATATGATATGATTATTAATTTATAACGCACCTGTACATGAATCATCAAATCATATCATATAAAGCACCAGGCACGTTTGCAAACAAGTCTCTTGAAGGCAAACAATCATTTGCAAATTCAATTCCAAACCCATCGCCAGTGGGTTTATGGTTCTTTTTCAAGCTACTAGGCGAGGAGCGGCAGATCGGCCACATGGTGGTTTGCCAACTTTGGCTAAATTAGCGAGTAACCTTCTGGTTGTGAATTCTGATGATTGTTTTTTTGGCGCTTTATTGACACATTGATTTTTGGGGTGGTGACAATTCACTGGTTGATTATCAATTCAGTTGATGTGCCGGTTAATCCGACGGGTAATTGCCTTTATTGGAATCAAGCTTTGATGAATAGGGTGAGTCGCTCCCTGATGGAGGTCTTGGAGTACTCCTCTATGGAGTGGAAGTGTTTGGTGTTTTCTGCCTCCAACTTTGAACACTTTTAGGGCGTTTAGGTGAGTGCAACCAAGGGCCGAATTTTATAGTTCAGCTGAAAAATCTCTTGCATGTGTATAGTGAGGCAGTCGTGGCCAGAAAGCGCTAATTAAGGAAGGATGTAAGGTCTTTAAAACAATGACTTGATATTTTGCATGATGTAAAGGGAACCTGATGAGGCAAAAGCACCAAACATGTAGGAATTGGCTTTGACAGACCCGCTGCAGGAGACTTCAGGGGGACGCAGAAGCCCTTTTTGTTGTTCTAAAAAACGAAAATACTCAGGCTTTTTGGCGACTCTTGAACAATGTTGACCATCAACAGCCACGGAGACAAATAAATGCAGGGCCCGAGAAGGATTGGGTTCTGCCCTTACTTCTCTATACGCATGACCTCGAGGCACTGTAGAGTATGTTGCACCAGTTTGGGGTACCAGTGATCTGATGGACTCTATTTAATTATGAAAATATCTTGGAGATAATAACGAAGATCAGTCCATACCAGGCTCCGGGACCCAACACACTATCAAACCTTTTGCTCAAGAGCAATCCAGCAGCCTGGGCAGCCTCTCTTAATATCTTGTTTAGGAGTGTTGTACTTTTGGATCTGTTTCCCTCTTTCGTGGTAAAAAGCCCATATCATTCCAATTCACAAGACGGCTGAAAGCACTCTTCCCCTGAACTACAGGCCCACTGCCCTTCTGGATGTGGATAGCAAGGTTTTTGCTTCAATCTTGCTTTCCCATCCAGAGGCGTGGGATGTTGCTGTGTGTTGACTCTAAAAATGGTAAATTGGTTTTCGTAGAAATGTGGGAGCATCTTTAATTGGGCTTGTAGTGAAAATACTCTAGCATTTGGCTTGGGAGGGGAAATATGATTCTGTCATCATAGCCTCAATAGATTTAACAGCTGCTTTTGACACTGTTGACAGCAAACATCTGTGGTCTAAACTCCATAAGTGGGGGGTTCCTCAGGGACTTCTGAGATTAATTGTTGGCTTGTACTCCCACTCAGATATCCAAGTACGCTTGAATTATTTGGGTAGTCTCTCGCGTCTGATTCCTATGTTCTGGGGAGTCAGGCAGGGTTGCATTCTCGCACCCTGCCTGTTTAACCTTTATCTATCCAACATTGGTCTTTGTTTAGCACCAGCGCATTCATCAAGCCTGTTATACACAAATTAAGGCCCTGTTGATTGTCCTACATGGACGATTTTGTCATTTTTGACTGCACCCCAGTAGGTCTTCGCGGCATATGTGGACAATCATGCGCTTCAGATTAATCCTAGTAAGACTAAGATTTTGCAATGCTCAAAGGGCCAAAAGAAAATGACCTTTAGATGGCACATTGGTTCAGAATGTGTGACTAAGGTGAATTCCTTGAGGTATTTGGGATTTCTTATATTGGCAATCAATCGCTGACCAGGCTGAAAGAGCGACTGAGGGATTGCATTATGCCTTTAATTAATCAACTGCAGAGGGTTGATTCCCGGTACGGTACCTATTCTTTGAAATCGAGTTTAAAATTCTATGAAGGGAAAATTGGCCCCAAGATTCTGTACCGGAGTGATGTATAATCCCTATTATTATTGGAGACACTGACACTTCTTGCAGCCTTGGTTTGGCATAGGGGGCCCAATTCTGTTCCCATGCATGCAATTCGCTATGATTGGGACATTAATTTCCTCCAAACGCGAGCAGAGTGGAGAATATTGTCACTGGCTAGGAAAATCGTATGCCCAGTCCCCGATTCCTTGTTTCTATCTATCTATCTATCTATCTATCTATCTATCTATCTATCTATCTATCTATCTATCTATATATCTATCTATCTCTATCTATCTGTGTTCTTGTATTGCGCCACTAACCCTGAGGCCTCAGGGCGCACACAAGGGAAAAAGAAACAGACAACAAGGAACATGGAAAGTGACAGGACAACAAAGATGATAAGAACAAGCCAGACTCTACCAAAGACACGGAGTCAAGGGTGTTATAGGTCAGACACAGGGAACGTAGTGTCAGTTGTAAAGTGAGAGGAGGCCTTACCCAAGGGCTAGATCAAACAAGTACGTTTTCAGTTGTTTTTTGAAAACGGCCACTGAGCTGATATTAGCCAGATGTTTTGGCATGGAGTTCCATAGGGTGGGAGCCCAGGAATTGAAACTGGCTCCTCCAAACCCCTTCAGCACGGACACAGGTTGGAACAGAGAGATATTGCCGTTAGATCGTAGCAAGCGATCAACAGGTTTCTTTTTTAGCCTGGTCTTGAGGTATGATGGGGCCTTACCGTGCATGCATTTATGCACAATAGACAGCCCCTTGTGAAGCAAGCGTTGTTGAACAGGCAGCCAATGCAGGCTACGTCTTGCTTCCGAGACATGAGTGTAACGCCCAAGTCCAAGCACGGCTCGTACTGCGCTGTTCTGGATCACCTGTAATGTTCTAAGATTTGTTTGGGGATTTGAGATGCATTCTTGAGTCAGGGAAATGCAGATGGCTGAATGAGATGTTTAATTTTTGTAATCTCCTTTTACTTGGAGCGACTAGCTCTGTTAGTGAGTTTAGAGAGAAACCCTGCAGAGAGAAGGAGCTTCTATTTGAATACGATTGGGTTAACGTAGTTGGCAAAATGTATGGATACCCCTCTTTGAGTCACTTGAAGGGGGAATCACTAAAATAAAGGTACTTTAACCCCCTTTCTAGCGATATACCCAGCCAAATCAATCAGGCTTACATTTTTACGCTTTTGCTGGAACTTGCATCTGACAAGGCAGATTTTGATCAGACTTGTCTGTTTATAAGCTGATCAGCTGAGTTGTCGTTTTTGCAAGGTTATGGGTGAGGGTGAAACCCTTAAGCACCTAATCATAGATTGCCCAACCATACAGGGGCAGATATATGATATGATAGGTTATTTATAACACGCTTAATATCCAGAGGTTTCTAAGTGCGTACTCGGGGATCGCACCTATGTTGCTCTGCGTCGTCTTGCTTCCAAGGCGAGCACTTTGCCCCTGAGCTATCCTCCCGAGACAGAGATGGAATCACCTAAAAAACATTTAGATCAGCTTTGGAAGTTGGGCTAGGGGAGCAAGTTTAGTTTGAATGTTTATCGGTACGTACCACTTCTACAGTTGTCGCGGTGGCAACCTTTTTAAAATGTCTTAAATTTTAAGAATATCTAACATCGGATTTAACTGGAATTTAGTTTTCTATGTCAATTCAATCGTGGTGATTTTATGTATTGTTGGCATTCTTCCTTTTACTTTTCTTTTGTATAATTTTAATGAATTAATTATATTTTGTGTATTATATATGTTAAACATTAACTTGTTTTAACCATTAAATAATAAAAATACATAAAAAAGGATTCCCCTGCCCAGCGCTGACGGTGACACTGCCATCTGCTGCTACTTCCTGGTTCTCGGTCTGCAACTGCTTCCATCAAAGCTGGGGCGGCCATGTTGTGCTCTGCTTCTCTGCACACTGAGGATCAAGCCCAGCTTCAAGCTTTGTGATAGTGAAAGACACTTAGCAAGTCCTTTGCTGCTAGCTCCACTTATGTTTATATTTAAAAAGTGTCAATTTACTAGTAAGTATATCTTCTTGGCACACACTAAATAAATAGTCCTAGAGTTAAAAAGATATGGAGTGTACTGACTTGGCTTTACTGGGTCGTTGCACTGTAATTAACAGGTGAAGAGCGAGGTTTAAACTTTCCAACCCAACATCAAGTGATCTGCAATGGGCGGGATCGTAGAGGAAAATTGTTCCCACTTTTTTTTTAACCTGTACATAAAAGGTTTATATGTTGTAAAGATGTTCCATCAAACACAACAATAAAAAAAAAAAAAAATAAGGTTTTGATCCCAGCTCTACATTGACTTAATGTAGCCAAAATCATAGGGTTAGTTAGCGTGAGGTCACATGAACTTGACCCTGATGGCATCACACGAAACAAAATCATGCAGTCTTTCACCTTGACAAAATAGCAGGAAGCGTATATGAAAATCTTACATAAGTGTACAATAAAAAATAGAGTTGATGGTAACTCCCGATGATGCCCTAGCCACCAGTGGCTAGGGCCCCAGAATGCCTTAGCATTGTTTTATTTCTGGCCCCTGAGGTTCAGATGCCAAATACTCGGACTATGGATCATTTGAAAACGGAGTCTTAATTCTGAGCCGTACAGGGCCCTGAATGTTTAAGTTCACCTCTAAATTTCCTTTATCACCCTGCAACCAGCAGCTTCTCACAAGGTCATATTGTACTGTGTAGTGTTCTTGAATAATCCTGACCCCCATGCAGGGATGTCATTTGGGGGTCGCCAGGTGTTGGAACTGCAAACTCCGAGGTCTCCCTTGCTACCCCTGTGGTCTCCATTGCTAACACTAAAACAAATATATATTTATATATTTTTTTTTTGTTTTCAAATGGAAGCTCCTGGGCTGTGGCCAGCTCTATGTGGCTCTTTGTTTCTGGAGTGGCTGCCATTCTTGTTCGGGACGCTTAAAAAAATAAAACAGGGGGCTCCATAAGTATAGCACTTTTAGCAGTGACCCTAAATAAGAAAGAATAGGAATAACAAATAATTTGTCTTTCTGGAATTCTATACAATAATAATCATTAATGGTTTATTTCAGGCACACTTCAGGGGGTGAGTCACTGATTTAGTCTGTCTTTAAACACCTCAAATTCACAATGCAGACAAAACCATCCAAAAAGCATTAAGAGTAGAATAAGCATCAATTTCGGACTATGGGCCTCATTACAAGTTGGGCGGCACTCCGTCGGTAATTGCGCCGAGATACCTCCAACGCAATTTGCATTACCGCTTCTCAGTCCAGTGCAACTTGCGCCAGGTCAAGAGTAGTGATAAGGCAGTAAATCCCCATTTCCCATTGGGTACATTGGAGCCAATTGGGATGGGTGGCGCAATTGCTGCTGGTGCAAATACCGCCGGCGGTAATAGCACCGGAAATGCGCATACCGCCGGTGCATGCACCCCCAGGTGAGAGCTGGAGGTGAATGTGTCCAGGTAGGGCCATACTCGCGAATGGGAAGAGCGGCAAATGCGGTAGTAATAGAGTTACTGCCGCATTTTCCCGCTCGCCCAACTCCTGATGAGGCCCTATGTATATTGCTTTTCACAAGCTGCAGTCATAGGGCCTGATCACGAATTGGCCATTACCGCCGGCATTATTACCACGAGTTCGGCGGTAAAGTAATTCCCCATTCCCCATTGAGCCCATTCGGGAATGCCCCATTCCCCATTGGGCTCAATGGGGAATTTTCGCGCTCTTACCGCCGGCGGATTTCCCGAAATCCGCCAGAGCCCTGATTTGGCGGACCCATAAATCCGGCGGTATTAGCGCTACCGCCGGATTTAAGGGTTACCGCCGAAGTCGTGATCAGGCCCATAGCATGTTTTTTTCTGCCATTGTCTCTGTTACGATCATCACAAGACATTCCAACTCGGTGTCCTCGGTCACTTGACAAAATCCTTGTGCCTAAAAGCTTGTGTAGAGTGTAGAAATGTTTGACCATAGCACATTAAGTGGCCCTTGATTTCATTGTGCCACAATCAATGCTTTGTTGTAATGTGTTTATCTTTCCAATCTCCCTGGCATGCTGGTCAGGATGTTTGTTTGCATGTATGAGGTAATGAGTGACCAGAGTACGGGATGCCGTGTGAGTGCGCTGCGTTCCCTGCGCTACTCTAAACTCTTTAATACACAGTTATTAAACCTCCCAATTGTATGTATTTTGCCATCCTGTGAAGTCTGAAAAGTAGATCCACACAGGCTTGACATGTGGCAAACTTTGCACCAGACCTGCAGATGAACTGTCCTGCTGTTAAAGCTCAGTTACCAGTTTAATGGTATCGACTACAGAGTGTTATTTGCTTTCTGACTTTGAGAACATTCAGACATGTAATTGCTCATTTTACTATAGCCGGTAAGATAGCTCTGTGGGTTGAGTGCTCATTGCTGTTATGTGTGTGTGATCTCAGGTTGCACGTTTAAATCCTGGGAAAAGGGCAACTAAGCCTTTCATCCTTCTGAGGTCAACAAATGAGTACCAACACAGGATGGGTGATATTGTATGTATATTTGTTCTCTATAAAGCCCTTAAGGGTAAATGCTATATAATAACACATCATTATCATTTGGCCTTGGACTGCTTGCATTCACAATAATTTGATAATATGGGCCCATATACACTGATATTAACTATACATACAGTGATCCTTTCTTGTATGAAATGTATATCACATTAAAGTGATATCGTAATTGTATTTTTTGTAGTGTACCTAGGAACAATGCTATGTGATGCCACCTCCTGTTTTGTCAAGGGGTGAAAGGTAGTATTCCATCACATCCTGTGATGTCACTTCGGGTTGGGGGGTCAAATGACATCACTTCCTGTGATGTCATCAGTGGTCAATGGTCGTGTGAAGTCACTTCCACTACCACTGGCATTTTGGTGAAATGACATCCCTGCCCCCACGCGTAAGGAGCAACCAAAGGTGCCACAATTTCAGAAAGAACTGAAAACCAAGCTATTTAATCAATCTGTAAACAATGTACAGTGTTTAATTTCTTCTGATTAGGGAGCAAACCAGACTGATCGATCAACCAAACCAGACTGATCGATCAACCATCAGGGTCTGTCCAGAACAGCAGAGCCTCCCGCTAGACCTGATGCTTGACTCCACTGCACTATCGGCCTGAAAAGATACCAACATCCCTGTTACATCCCTCGACCGGGTGTAACCCATCAGGGGATTCAGGACAGGCGGATCACAGCCCACTATGGACACGCTGAGAGTCGACACTTGGGACATTTGACGCCACCATAGACCAAATGACCCTTCTGATCAAGCACACTTTGCAGGGGCCAAAAAGGCAACGTTTAGTGCATAACAAAATGCACAAATAAATAATGAGACCTTCAACTTGATACTGCTGTGAACAAGTGTAAAGTGTATGGTATGGCAAGCTATTAAAATGTACTATGGATGCACCACTCCAGTCATCTCGTGCTCCATGGTACAGAATGCACAGTGCATAGATATCTACGTGATATAATATGATATGATATGGCATTTATAACGCGCCTATACACAAGTGTTTCAAGGCGTGACGAGGCAAGGGAGGGAGAACAGAGGGAAAACAGAGACAATGATCTTACTAGGCCAGGTGATATTGAGATTGCGCAAGTGTAGGGGGAGGGGGAAGGGAAAATGTGCTGGGGGAGAGGGAGGGGTCCGTGCAGTACATGAGATCAACAATGGAATAACTAGAATACATAGAAGCCATAAGGTAAAGGTGCGGCCAGCTGGTGCCAAGTGCAAGGGTAAGTGCAGACATCAGGTGTCAAGTGCAGGTAGTGGGCTGTAGGGATACAAAACAGTCCACAAGTGTGGGGGTTGCCAGGGAGGCAGCGTGGTGTGCAACTGCGGGGGAGGGGACCTGGGCTCAAGAACCAAGGGTGGCCGGGCGACCAGTGCAGTTTCAATTACATGTACGTGAGACCACGTCAAATTGTTGCCTAAACCAACTTGGATGAGATCACTGGTAAAAAAGAGAATATTGTTTCTTGTAACCCTTAGAGCACCCCCATCCCAGTACCATAGCCCAAAATTATGGGACAAAAGACATGTTTTGTCTGTGGTCCTTGGAACGTAGGGACACAGTACTTTCTGCCTCTCCATCACAAATTACTAAGTATATATATGCCCTAAAGGCATCAGGGCATCAAATACTCACTTTTCAGGACATACAATAGATTGAGATCCTAAGGCCACTCAATTGGCTAATGATCATCGGGAGGAGGATTCTGCTCTCATCAGGGCTTCCACCGTGGCAAGTTGGTTGGATCTACGTGATTTTATTGAATTGTTTTTGTCGAACCCGGCTTGTTCGATTTTCTTTCACTGCATATATATGCAGGGGAGACCCCCGCAGCTGTTCTCACCCTCCACCCCCATTTATTATTACCTAACCCACCCCCCACACATATATATGCAGTGAAATTCGATGGAAAGAATTCAACCAAATCGCTGCGCAGTAAACTACCTATACTAGGTGTTTTTTTCAACCTTATCACCTTAGAGCTGGACCTTAAAATTGAGGGCCATGGTACAGCCTACCCTACAGTGATCAGAACCTCTTTCTTTAGCGGGTTCGGCTTCAACTGGTTTGAACGCACTCAGACTGCATCTTTCTTTCTCATAAACAAGGTATTGTGAATAGAAATAGCATTTACACGTTTATTCACCTTTAAAACAGTTCAAAAACAATCCGCCTTGTGCAAGAGTTTCCAAGACAGTTTCACAAGACAAAGATCCATGCCGTGCTTTCAAGATAGCCACACCAGATACATCTGAATACAGTGACGCTAAAGTCCCCTGATTTTGCATACATTTAAAATAATTGCAAAATATATTTAAATAGAAAACAGTGTAAAGTGATGGAAAATGTACTGCATGGTAAAAGGCATTAAGCATATCGAAATGTACCGATCTAGGCATATACTGCAACTATTTTTCAAGACAGTAACCAGACTAGAGACCCTTAATTCACTTCCTCACTTAAACAGTAAGAGATGAGCAGAGCTCAGACAACCAGGTAAATCTATCAAGTGTTGAATTTGGAAATATGGCAGATTAGGAATTGCATAGACTTCAGCAGTTAGGCGAATTCTGTCAATATCACTTACCATCTTTGCAACTGGTAGGATCACTTGAGAGCATGGTCTGTGCATTTTTGGAAGTTCCAGTATTGGCAAAAGCTGAGTTTTTGTTCTGTATGTAAGAGCGTCCAGGTTATCATTCCTTCTGGATATATGTGGCATGGCCTTATCAAGCAGGGATGGGATCCCTTCTCAGCCAGTGGTGGGAGGCCTACCAGGGAGAAGTCCAGAGCCAACCCTGCCCCTGAGGTGGGCGGTTGCATTTGAGAGAGCTGCAATTCTTGCCACACCCACCTCACCCCTGGGGCCAGTCTGTTTTTGAGCAGTCCACCCTTTTCTCATGCCATACAGCCGCAACAAGATGCCTGCCAATCAGTTTGTGTTTTTCTAGTGACCAACCATCAGAGCAAGGAAACCACAAGAAACATCAAAGTGATAGCTGTTATTTTTGTATTTTATTTTTCTTATCTATTTAACCAAATAGGCTTTTACATAACACCACTCACATACAGAACTATATATATAGTGAAAAGACTTTGTTAATGGGACGTTATGGTTAAGTTGCGCTACTAAAAACCTATGAAATTCAGTGAAAAAACTTTGTTAAAGGGACGTTATGGTTACAAGTAAAACCGAAAACCCCCTGAAATTCACCAGTTATTGTAAGCTAAGCATCCATAACTCGTGCCACCACCATGCACTGCTAAGACTAACACCCAGAACATCAAAGATGACATCACTGATGACATCACATGTCTGGCTCCCTCTTTCTTCCTTTACTGGCATATCTAGGCCACATGTTTTTCTTCAGTAACAGTCAGGAACTAAAACTTCAAAAGGTACTATTTTTGTAGACTTTATCCTTCAAATATGTTCTTACAGTAATTCCCATAGGTTCTAGTCACACCATATGATACATATACATAGGGGAAGACACAGGCTAGAAAGACAGCAATCCTTTCTGTGCATGAAGGTAATCAGTAAGGTTATGAACACTTTCTGATAGTTCTGCTGTTTTTTTATGACTGTACTTTCTCTCTATATGCTCATATTTGTATACATTGTACTCACACTACTTTCCTTAGGGTCCAGTCACATCATGTGATACATATACATAGGGGAAGTAGCAGTTTTGAAACAGAGCAACAATTTCTGTGCATGAAGATAATCAGTTAGGTCACTTTCTAGCAGTACTGCTGCTTTTTTGCTTACTTCACTTTACCTGTATATGCTCATTTTTGTATGCGTTGTTGTCTCTTTGTGTTTTGTCTGTAATAATGCAATTATGTATTAAGTGGGTTTTATTAGCTACTTATTACATGTTTCACAGTACGCAAAACTCAAATAAGAAAGCATTTATCATTTCACTATTGAACAGGGCAAGATTATGAATATTGCACCTCCACCATGTATGCTGCACACAATGCCTATGTTTCTACATGAGTAGCTTAGTATACTGGAAAGAACTTCATAACAGAATGCTATTTATATCAATGCATTGCTTAATGCACTACGCAGCTCATGATATTTATTCCAATGATCCTTGACACTTTTTTGTCAACATTATAATAAGAATCCCTTGTACAGACTTTTCATGAAAAGTAAATGCACATGTGATGTCACCAGTGATGTCATCAATGACATTTGTGATGTCATCTTTGATGTCCTGGGTGTTAGTCTTAGCAGTGCACGGTTGCTTAGCTTACCATAACTGGTGAATTTCTGGGGTTTTTCGGTTTTACTTGTAACCATATCATCCCTTTAACAAAGTTTTTTCACTGAATTTCATAGGTTTTTAGTAGCGCAACTTAATCATAACGTCCCATTAACAAAGATTTTCACTGAATATCATAGGTTTTTAGGAGCGCAACTTAACCGTAACATCCTCTTAAAAAATATTTTTTCATTGAATATAGATATAGATAGCATGAATTTGATAGGTTTTTAGTAGGATTCCCTTATTTATATACATGTAACATAGAACATACTGAACCCCCTGTCCCACGCTAGTGATTCTGATGTCCGTGGACCGTGCGCATGTCTGCGGATGGACTCGGTCAACATCAACACTATGCAAAAAATCAGGGGGTATCTTACATTGTATCATTCAATGAAAACACTGAACATGTTCAAAGAGCATCATATAAATAAATTACATTAAAAAATAAATAAGAAGTTCAAACTGTATATGTAAGACACCAACAGTCCAATTACATAGCATATGGAACATAATGGAACATACCAAAAAATAAATAACATATGCCTCAAGCAGAATTACCTCACAGAAACTGCACAGCAAAAATCAATAACACACCTACGAAGCAGTAACACCAAAACTAAAAACAAACTGGTAGGTACAGTACATTAATTCCTATATTTATAAACTTTCTGTAGTAGGGTACACTGAAAAATATATATATTTTTTTTACACAGAAATGTCTAGTACTTTGGAATGGCTAGAAGAACATTTTCCTTAGGACGAAATTAGTGAAAACAGTGATACTAATGGTAGAAACTTCACTTCTCTAAATAAACCAATTAATAACCATTATTTTATGTGTACTTAACATATATATATATATATATATATATATATATATATATATATATATATATTAAACAGACCATACAGACAATAAGAATAATATTGAAACAGACACATCCCCAAATAATCCCCATCATGAAAAACATTATGATGAGACTTTGCTCCCTTCTTCCCCTATCATCCAACATGTACAAAGCCCTAGTCCCCCTGTATTTGTATCAATTTCTGCTTCCCCCTCTCTTTCATCATTTTTATATTTTTATAAAATAATAAAATATGATGTGTGCTGTTACTATATTCCTCTGTGTCTTGTTTTTAAAAAAAAGGCAGTTAGGGTGTCCGTGGATGGCGCGGGTGTCCGGGATGTCCGCAATTAACCAAAATGGGGGTGTCCTAAGGAAACTATGCCTGTTCGCACTGTCCGCAATCAAGATGGAGGTGTCTTTAGGACACTCAATCCGTCCGCAACTATTCAAAATAAAGTGTCCTAAGAACATCCCCCCTGTTTGCATTGTACGCAACCAGAATGAATATGTCCATAGAACACATAGCCCATCCACCTGTCCGCAAAGTTGTGACGCACATTTAATTTGTTCGGGGACCTCAACACTGTCCGTAGAACACCCGCACACATGCGTATCACACCCTTGGTCCTACGAACATCGCACCTGTCCGTAACTGTCCGACGCACGTGTGTCACACTTTTAATTAGTTCAGGGACTCGAACACTGTCTGTGGAACAACTGCACACATGACACCTGTCCCATTTGCGAACGTGTCCGCGATGTCATCATGTGATGACCACAGCCACGCTAAGTGTGGGTCCTTGTTCACGAACACTGTCCGAGCCCCCGGACATCAAAAAAGTGCTTTTTTGAGCAATCCAAGGTATTTTCCTGTGAAACGTCCCGCTTGCACATGTCCCAGACCATGTCACTAGCGATCTGCCTACTTTTTGTAACTTTCTGAACCCTTTTTGGTGCTCGAAGTGTTTGCGGACAGTGCGGGTGACCGCGAAGCATGCACCAGTACCCCTATAAAAGGCCACACCCCTGAGCCGATTCTCATTCTGATTTTGGATTTCCAGAACAGAGCATTGCTCCAGATTGCTGGTTATCACAAATTGCTTTTGCTGTGCTGTGCTCCTTTACATTTGGAGAAGATGGCAACCATGGTGAGTCCTGTTCCTGCTGCCTCAACATCAGCACCACCCCAACCCCTCCACCACCACCACCTCCGCAAGGGCCTGCAGAGGGGAACATGCATGAGGATGCAGAGGAGGATGAAGAGGATGACAAGGATGAGGTAGTGGAAGTACCAACTACTAGCAATCACCGTGAATCTTGGGTGTGGAGGTTGTTTGCCACTCTTGATGGAGTACCGCAAGCTTGTGCAAACAAGGTGCGCTGCACTCAATGCCAGTTGGTACTGAATCTTGGCAAACCGGGTTTGTACAGCTACAGTAC
Source organism: Ambystoma mexicanum (assembly GCF_040938575.1). Lineage (NCBI taxonomy): Eukaryota > Metazoa > Chordata > Amphibia > Caudata > Ambystomatidae > Ambystoma > Ambystoma mexicanum. The sequence continues at coordinate 582,027,930 of NC_090922.1, read as the reverse complement.
TACTTCAATGAAGCAACACCTAAGATTGTTCCACGGTGGGGCTTTTCGTAAGGTTGTACCTTGCGATAAATGTAATAGGTTGAGTTCCCCTGCAGCATCCTCCGTTTCCGCTCCTGTCAACATAAGAGGCACTCCTGTGGGGGCAGCACATCCCTCGAGCTGCCTTGCAGGCCATATGTGATGCTGTTGACCCTTACCTTTCGAGGGTCACAGTATTATGTATGTACTTCAATGCAATACTCTGCAGGGGGGAGACCCTTCAAAGTGCTTTCGGGGCTGCGGTCCGGGAGTATGAGAAGGACTGCCCACTACCTGAATAAGGCCCACGCTACATGTTCCTCTCTCCACCTGCCCTTTCTTATCCCTGTGGTTGGTGCCCCTTCCTTATCCTCCCTTCCCTTCCTTTCCTTATGTGTCTTGTCTGAAAAACCAAGAAAAATACAAAAAAACAAACCCCCCCCCAAAAAAAGGCTCTTTTCAGGGCCACCTTTCACAGTTAAAAAATAGAAGTGCTAATGAAATGCCACAGGGCCCTGTGTATTTTCAAAAGTCTGCGGACGGTCTGCGGACTTCTAAAATGTTTGGGGTGCTGCCCTATCAAAACCATTGCGCTTTTCTCCAGGGGGAAGTGGTGGCTCTGAAAAGAACGTTTTTTGTGGTGTTTTTTGTGTTTCAAAAACTTTAAATGGTCAACACCTACTGGAAAAAGGATTGCTATAATTTCAAAAAGGGTCGCATGCATTTTGTATACTTCACAGAAAAATCTGATTGCCACTATAAGTAAGATGTACTCCATCTCTGCAAAAAATGTGTGTACTACGAAACATATTATTTTCATTGTGAAAAGAGGACATGCCAACATCTCTCAGAAAGGCACAAACAGCCTTGTTGACATTGTGCCTCACTTTCTCCATTTGTGGTCAAATGAAGAAGAACGCAGCCACATTTGTCTGCGCAATATGCGAAAAAATGACTCGTGAGTTTGGAAACATAACCATGACTTTCCCAAGTTCTTCTTTCATTGCATATTGCAAAAAGATTCCAGAGACATGTCCTAAACTGTTCCCTCCACAATGAATAATAATAATGTCTGGGTGACACTGTGTCACCAAAGTAGCACAAAGAGGTACCAAACCAAGCCACTTCATGCCACGCACTCCATACCAGTGCACTTCCACATGAGGGAATCCATGATTTGCAGCCACTCCACATCGATCTGCATGCACCTCCAACCAATTTATCCACAAGTCTCCCAAAATCCAGACAATCTGCCTTCTGAAAGACACAGCTATAGCTATTTACTCTCCTCTCAGGAAAAAGACTTTCTGACAAAGTCTCTCCTTACACATCACACCCAGTAAACCTTACTGACCAACCCCTTGTCCTGCTAGGTCTCATTTGCATGCCTCTCAGCCTCAAAATCCCTGTATGTAATATGCACTGTCCGCGGACAACCGCGGTGTCCGCGGACAAATCGTAAAATCTCAGAGTGGGAAATGAACATTTAAATAGGATGCCCCATTTCCTCTTTGAGGTTGGCTCTGAAAAAAGCCTTTTTTGTTTTTTTAAGATGCTTCAGAAGCACCTTTTATTTTGAATTTCTCTTGTTTTTTTTCCTTATTTTCCTCCAAATATCGTCACATTCGCTTCTCCAAAGCAGTCTTTATATTCCAAAACAACATGGCATTTCCCATGAAAGATAAAGACATGCCATCTGCTTTAAAATAAACAACATTACCAGATTCAATGTTGTCATTATTGCAAAAGAACATCCCAGCTCTAATCATAAAAGCAAACATGTCTTGGTTAATTAAACACCTAGCAGCATTTTGCTGAGGACAAAAAACACTACTGTCCCATACTGCTCTAGGTAACAAAGCAGGAAAAATAACCTTGGCATTTGGAAGGACTTTCATGACTGCCTGAACCAAGTTTTGCAGATGTTGCAACAAAGTAGGGGCACTGACATGGCCCAAATGCACAGCACCACAGTGAAGGACAACTACATCTGCACTATTGAACCTAGCCATATCTTGACAAACTTCCAGCACTCCCTGCAAATTAAAACCAGGCACAGTGCACCACAACACCTCCACTACTTTAGTATTAAAATTGTTAGCCACATTCTTAGGTTTAGCATACTTCTCCAAACCATTCACAAATATATCTCCAACCACCGACACCCTGACTTTCTCCACCTCTGCCATCTTCACTACACACAGCCTATCTCAATACAAAGCAGAACCTCAAAACCTGATTGGATAATCCCCAAAATGCACTCCCATTTCATGCTCAGAAGCCCCCGATGTGGCATGCCCTGTCCGCGGATAGCTGCAGTGTCTGTGGAGCACGTAACAATGGGGAAGCCCTTCTACCCTTTCCACTTCACTCTCTGCACCATTCCCTCATTGGCTACTGTTAAGCAGTCACACAACCATCCACCAATCACATCCAAGAACTTGACATCTAACTCCTTCATCATACTTCAGCACTTTAGATGTACTGTTGATCACTCTGAGTACAATTCGGCTGTGATTGTAAAGCACCTACAGCAACAACTACTGTAAAACCCTCCAAGATTTCTGCTTGCAGATTCATGCTCATCCACATGCATGAACACAAACTACAGGTATGAATATTTTCCGCACAGTACATGTACAGCTCTTGTATAAACGCATATAAACAGGGCAACTGCCACTTACCCCGTTAAACCTGTAAAAAAAAGCTTACTGTCATTTCTCCCATCTGCTATGATCAAGTGTCACTTGCAAAGCTGTCTGCTCTCCAAATTTTTATTTACCCATATTACTAACTGTAATGTGCAAACTGATATTCTCTTCATTCATTCTGTCATTTGTGTATCCACTGCCACCTATTTATCCACATTTAAACTATAATAGCATTTAATGCATTATAGTGCATAGGATGTACATACAATTTTCTTTCGATACATTCTGGTTAATTTACATCCAATCTATCATTTGAACTTCCTTTAGGAATAATTTTAATAGTAATCAGACACAACACACACAGCTGTCTAACAAAGTGTCATTTCATGTCAAAAGAAGGGAGAAATAACAGTATAATTGTGGGAAAAGGCTTTGTAAGGTGTTATAAAGTGACATACAGCCAGGATGAGTACATGCATCTTTATTCGTGCACACAGATAGCCAATATCATTGGAAAGGCACCCAACTGAAACAACACCACTGCTTCTACAACTGTTCTAGACAGCTCTCCCATTCCAGCTGGTTGCCCATTCCGTTCTACAATTTACAACAGCATTCAACTATACACAGGTGCAGTCATGTCTATCACATCATGTACAACTATGTACAAACAGTATAGTAAACCAACACATGTAACATCCCTCCCCTTCCCTTCAGTCTACTACTCAAGCACCAGGCCCTTCATTGCAACCCTTACTTTATTTCAGACTCTCCCATCTCCAAGCACCACAGGATCACCCAGTAGTTTCCTAATCACCTGCTCTATGGTAAACTTGGTTTGTCCCTTTGCCACTTTTCCAGGTTTTTTTCTTTGAACCTTCTCCTGTAAAACTATCCTGGAGAGTAATAAGCTGCTGAACCCATCAAATCCTTCAGCTTTATTTCCCACACCTTCACAAATGCATACATTGCATTCTTTTCCCCACAGTTCCGGTCATTTACACTGGATGAATAGCAAGAAAGCATACAGGTATTTCTCCTATCTCCTAACATTCAATAACACTGCCTTAAAAAGCCAAGTGTGCTCTGTGTGCTTACTATTGTAATCATTTCTAAGGCACGTTCAACTGACAGATTCTAAGTAAAATATAAAGAATGCACATAGACAAAGAAAACTGCATCTATATGCTATGCACAGTTATCAGAAAGCACTACCACTGCAAAAATAAACAAATGTATGTCTACATTAACAACAGTGCTATTAACACACATATTAACTAACTTCTTTCTTTCACAATTGCAGTGAAGACCACTCTCCTGAAAACCAGCAGCGTCTAAAGTACGAACCGGAACTCAGAAGAAACATATTCTTTCCATCAAAAAAAGTAAGTACAATATTGCCATAATGTTCTAACTGTTACTCAAACACTGTAGAATTCTAGTATTGTAGAACAAACAATTGTATTAACCCTGCAGCATTAGATTCAGTGTTACTGCTTGCCCCTCAGCAGGCGCATACTTTGTATTGGCATCTGAACACCAGTATAGTAACACACAAATACGAGAATAGCCTTCCCAACCTGAAGTAACAGCCCATTGAACAATCACACACCTCTACATACATGCTCAGACCCACATGCACAAAGCACACATATACTGCACAACATCCCAACCCACACTTTCTTTTTTCTCCAACAGATCCCAAGGAATGCCTACCAAAAAGCAACTCTGTAGAAAGCAACACAGACATAGACAAAATCAAAATAAAAGTGTCCAAAATAAGCATCCACCTCTAGCAGAATTTGCACAAAAAGTTCAAACAAAACAGCTAATACAGTCACTAAGCGAAACTAAACCAGCTTCCAGTAAAGAAACATTGTCTCCTCTTTCAAAAATTTAAAATGAAACAGAAAGTGATTAACAAGACTGCAGCTACCACTAGTGCTAACACTGCACCTATAAATCTCAATGTAGCCACAAGTAAGCATACCAAAAAAAATATTTTACAATGTTCCGCCACAGAGTAATTCAGAACCTTATAAAAACAGGAGAGAAATCACGCACAACCATTAAAACCTACCGTAGAAAATTAATCCTAGAAGCTCTCATAGACAGTGCAATCTTTCTCAAAAGTACTAAACTACAAAAAAAAATTCTCAATAAACAGAATATCAACAAAGATAGCTTTGCAAACATCTGTGGAGGTGAATGGAGTCACACCACCAGCACAGAACAATATTTCAATGAAGAAGCATACAAACAAAAGCAAAGAAGCCCAATTGCCATACATAGTAGTGGACGAGGGTATGAAAAACGTAACAATATCATTATGGAACAAGAAATGCTGCTCATAAAAATATCCCCAGAAAACTTAGTATCAACTCTCCATTCCACTGAACCAATGCGTTCAGTCTATAAATGGCTGTGCACATCAATGTGTAACATAGGCAAAACATATTTCAGATCTTTACGGCAATTCCTCAATCAGTATGTGAAAGGCAAAGACAAATTGAAAATAAAACTATTACAAAGTATAGACTCCTGTCCAGTGCGCAAATACACAGGACTACAAGGATATTCATTAGCCTACATTTCTGGACCTATTTGCAAAATCATCTTCCACCATATCAAAATGATATCAACACAGCATTCAACTATAAGAAATCTGGTACATAAACTGTACTATGCCAAAAGTCCTGCTTTAGCACTAGCCAATTTAAATGACAATCTTCTACATGGTACAGCCAAAGAACTACTCGAAAAAATAGAGCATATCCAGAGAAAATATTTTGGAAGTGAAAGCCAGTTACAAAATGCAATAACTTTACAACAGGCTAGCAACAACTCTACAGATGGCAACCTTCTACTACAAAAATACAAAAAAGAAATACTAAAGTTTAAAAGTACATCTGCTGAAGTAACAAACCATGTGTATGTGTGTTGCCGCAGGACTTTTTATAAGAATAGCACAAAAACTGTAGACATAATGTGCAAAATAGAAGACAATGAAGATTCCGAGTGGTTCCAATTAGCTCTCTACCTTATAGCAGAAAACAAATACGAAATTACTGACCCCTTAATACTTTGCAGTTACTGCACTGCAAAACTTGACAACAACCAAACACCTTCACGTGCTATCACAAATAACTTGGAATTATTCCCACTTCCAAAACCCCTGCAACAACTTAACTTGTATGAGAGTATCATAATTCAAACAGTGCACCCATTTCAAGCAATAATATGCATTCAATCAAAAACAGCAAAACTACCTCCCTCTGAATTACTGATAGGTATTTGTGGCAAAGTAGTTTATTTGCCATTAGATCTCAAAGAAAATGTACACACTCAGAGAGTGCAACGTCCAATAGATACATTTTTTATTATCTTAGTAAATGGCGTACCTACAAAAGACAAAATAATTTGGTAACAACTCGTGGATTTACATAAAATTAGACAAGCCCTGCAATATCTAAAAGACAAAAATGAATACTACAAAGAAATAAATATTGAAGAAAACCTGAGGGAAACCACTGAAATAATTCAAGACTCATCAGAAACTGGTCAATTTCAACTTCTAGATCCTGTTACAGAATCCAATATTTTAGACCATTATACAATTCACCGATTACACTCTAAAGACACCATAGATGATGCACTGTATACGTACCAAATGCGACAAGCCAAAGGATCTCCAATCAGCATATGGGAAAAAAGTATAGAAGCACATGCCTTTCCTCTACTCTTTCCTACTGGAAAAGGAGGAAGGTACGATGATAGACCCACACAAATAACAACATCAGAATACAGCTCTTTATGAATGTATTCTGAAGACCCCAGATTCAGACAAAACATGGAATACATATTCCATCTTCTCTTTGAAAGTGAACTAGCAACTCTATGCTACGGAGTTGCACACACATTAAAATCAGGTACCTATTTTCAGAATATGTCAGTTACGCAATTACTACAAAAAGTGCAAGAAAAAGATGAGGTTTTATAGTCAAGCATTACAAATCTTTTAGCAAACATGCGTGGTACAAAAGAATACTGGTTCCGGCGTCACGGAGATGTACGCTGTATGATAAGAAACCTTGGCCCACCCATTTGGTTTGTGACATTAAGTTGTGCAGAATATGCATGAGAAAATGTACGCGATTTCCTTTGCATGGCAAACAAAAACAAAACAAATATAGATATAAAAACACCAGGAGAACTCTGCTCTATAGATCCTGTAAATGTATCAAGATATTTCCATCATCGCTTCATTGCTATGCTACACTTCATTTGTAATAAAACTGTTCCTCCCCTCGGAGAAGTGCAACACGTCTTTTGGAGAAAAGAATACCAAGACAGAGAAGCACCACACATCCACATGCTTTTGTGGGTTAAAGATGCTCCTAAATTTGGTCAGGACAGGGATGCCACTGTTTTGCAGTTCATCCAGAAATATGTCACTTGTGAAATCCCTTCACAAACTACAGATAGTGACCTTCATGGACACATTTTACAATTTCAAAGACACAAATGCTATTGTTGTAGCATATATAAAAACAAAGGGAAATATTACACCAAATGCCGCTTTGGTTTTCCTAGACCAGTTTCAACAACAGGTCAAGTAAAAAACTGCATGTCTTCAGTTAGACATAGGGCCTCATTCCGAGTACGGCGCTAACCAATGGCGCTATTAACGCCTTGGTTGACGCCGTACCCGGACCGGCAGCGCCTTGGTGGATGGCGGAATCACCGCCCCATTCCAAGGTTGGCGGGGCGGTAATTCCCCATTCACCAAGGCTCTTCCCCATTCCCAAATGAGCCCCCATAGGGCTCAATGGGAATGGGGAAGATGCAAATAACGGTGACCGTTCATTACGGTCACCGTTATTGGCTTGGAGGCCCCTTTGCGCCCTCGACTTTAACACCTGCTCAAAGCAGGCGTTAAGGGCAAGGGCGCAGAGGGAACTCAGACTATGGCGGTAAGGGATTACCGCCACCGGTCCCGTTACCGGTGGCCGCTATCCCTTACCGCCATACTCGGAATGAGGCCCATAGTGTCAAAGGTAAATCACCTACAAACCCATATTACATAAAAGGAACACCAGGATCAAAATACATCAATGATTACAATGCAATAATTGCCCTCTGTCACGCTCACCTGAGTCTCCGCAGGAGCGATGGATTCCTTCGACCTCTGCTCTGCTCTCCCCTCCCCCAGAAACCAACTCTTTCTCCCTTCACCAGGGGTTCTACCTCTTGGTTTAGGAAGGTGGGCTCTCCGTCCTGGCTTTTCAGGGACGCTATGGTGCGGGCAGGATGGTTACCGTGCTGACTTAAAGCTGTTCTTATTGCTTGTTGTGATGGTGCTGCTGAGAAAGGCACCGCCGTTTCCCTTGTTGGAAACGTTCAATATTCCTGAATAATGTTCCAGGGCCAGTTACTTCACTGGACCCTTAGTGCTGCGATTCTGTTGAGTATAATGTCCATATGTCCTCGGATTTCCCAGTTGCTTCACTGGTTTAGCAAGGAAGAAGTGCGGGTTTGTATTGTCTTTGCAGATCTTGCTCACTGAGTGTCTATGAAGACTAACCGTCTTTCGCTTGTGTTTTTTCCTTTGCAGATTGCCAAAAGAAACTCCAACGGGCGGTGAAGATCAGAAAACCTGTGACTCCGACGGGCGGTGAAGATCAGAAGGTCCGGGAGTGAGGGTTGAAGCTGCCGACACCGTCGAAAAGCCGCGGAAAGGTGAGTAGAAAACTGACACTGTACTAATGCTTCTATTCTTTCTCTTTCAGATGCAGAGCTCGTAGTAGCGAAGATGAAGGCCCAGCCGGGCAGCGGAACTGCAGGAAAAGGCCGTAGAAGACTCCGGAGATTGGGATCAGGTAAGCGCGTGCTCGATGCAACAGAGGAACACACAAAGCAAGTCTTGTTCTTTGGGCGTGGCTTTTATAGAGAGCCTCGCCCAAAGAATAGAGTGTTGCATTAGTTTTGGTTTGGCCAAAAAGGGGTCCATGCTAGTGGAACAGGAAGTCTCATGTTATTCTATGGCCGCAGGGGTTTTTATTGGCTGACATGGATATTAACCTTGTTTTTGCTCTCCATGCTTTCACCCACAATGCTCATGCCTGTCTTCCCTTCTGCCTACCATGAACTGGATATGAGAGCGATTTGATAATGTCACCTAGTCCAGTACCCATGACACCCTCCTATGGAATGCAAATTTAGATGTGCAGTACATTGCAGACAATTCCACTGCAGTTGTACAATATGTCACAGCCTACTTGACCAAAGCAGAAAAAACAGAGCTCCAAGACCTCTGGGATGACATATCATCTGACAAAACACTATCACAGAAACTGTACAGTTTAGGCATAAAAATTCTCTCCCATAGAGAATGTGGCTGCTATGAAGCTGCAGACCGTTTAACCGGTACTGCCTTGTATGGAATTCTGAAAATATAGTATGGCTAAGCCATGGACCTGCTAAATCTAGAAAAAGAGTTCTGAAATCATATGAAGACATAGAAACTACAGCCAAAAATGATCCCAACAGACAAGACATTTTGAAAACAATTTACTGGACACATACTACCCAAACAGGAGTACCACTTTGGAAACCATGTGTCTATACAACATAGCCAAAAACATCACATACAAAAATAATGCTAAACCAGATGAGAAGAAAGGTAGATAAAGAGTGGAAAATTGTGAAGGCAGCTTAGTGAAACTTACCAAACAAAGCTTAATTAATCATATCAAACTATCATTAAAAACTTCACAACATAAAGAACTGTATTATATGTCACTGCTACAACTTTTTAAACCATGGAGAAAAGAAGAAGATTTACTAGATACCTATGACTCCTATGAATACATTTTCAAATCAAATGAAAGCACTATAACAGGCGTAAACTTTACACAGTACAAAACGATGTTTCACAATGAACAGCAACAAGAAGAAGAACTCCAGGCCAACTACATGTGGACACTCTCGACAGTAGTCAACCTTCTGTAACAGGAAGACAAGAACCACTTGGACAGCCACTAATAGAAAATGAGGCAGACTTAGCCATGACAGAAGTGGAAAACACCATGTGCTAGTATGATCAATCTACAGAAGACTTTGCTCTACTAAAATCACAACTAAACAATGAGCAACGTAGCATTTTCCAAGAAAAAAACAAAACAAATTGAACATGCTGTGCACCATGAAAGTAGAAATTGTACCTGCCAAGACTACAAACCTATACCTCTATGCGTGAGTTGTCTAGCTGGTTCAGCCAAAACGTTCTTAATCAAAATCATCAGCAAGTTCCTCCAACAATTGACAAACAACAAACTGTCAGCTGTTGTAACTGCCCAAACAGGTTAAGCTGCCTACAACATAGGCGGTGTCACTTTACATTGATTACTACTCCTTCCAGTAGAACACTGAAACAAATTAGACAATTACAAACTTTCTCCAGAAGCTGCAATGGAACTACGCAGAGTTTTCAAACAAATGAGAATGCTGCTAATAGACGAGGTAAGCATGGTTTCCAATCTAATGTTAGCCTTCATTCACCTCAGATTACATGAGGTCCTGAAAACAGACTATGAAGAACTCTTTGGTGGAAAACACATCATAGTTTTCAGAGATCTTCTTCAATTAACACCAGTTAAAGGTGAACCTATTTTTAAAACCTTAGGGCACAAACTATGCCATAAAACTCTTGGCAGCATAGGAAATGTCAACCTTTGGCAACATTTCCAATACAGAGATTTAACTGAAAACATGTGTCAGTCTGTAGACCTCACATATGCCAACATTTTTAAAAGTATTGAAGTAGGTGTACTATCTCAAAAAGCACACTCTATATTACAAACCAGGCACATCCATGCACTCTATGGCCATAACTCATGTACTACTGATGTCATGGAAGAATTAGCACACAAAAATGTAAACTGTATGTCCTTTGATGCCAAATCTTGCAAGCTGTTCAAAATGTAATGAAAAAATGTTAAAAAAGAAATGGAACCATCACTTCAAATTTGCTCCACAGACAAACTGGACGTACATGGTATGACACTACTCATGTGTCAACAAGCCACAACAAGGCTAAATACCTTAGAAAACTCTATTTCTAACACAGCTGATTTGGAGAAAATATTAAAATTATCTTTAAACGGTAGAGTAATGCTTAAACGTAACCTTGACGTGGACCAAGGACTAGTTAATGGAGCACTTGGTACAGTTGTTGACTTTCAAACATACCCAATGAACAACATTCAGTTTGTCAATATTCTCTTTGAAAAACTATTAGAAGTTAAAAGGATAGGATGCTCAACAGCCCGCTTCCTTCTTTTCAAAGACATGTATGTATGCAGAGAACGATTTTCTCTATTCTAGCATACGCAGTCACCATTCACAAATCACAAGGTTTTACCCTAGATAAAGCATTGATAGATATTGGTAGCACAGTGTTTAAAGAAGGCATGAGCTATGTAGCACTATCACGCTTACGTACACTTGATAGACTATTTCTAATCAACTTTGATGCAAGTAAAGTAAATGCTGATATTCCTTGCATTCTAGAATACAATAGATTGCGTTCACTGTACACCCCCATCTAAATACCTATCCTGTTCCGCAAAAAGCAAAACTTTCTAAAAGAAAACTACTTCAGACTTAAATTATGCAGGATCTCACAGCAATTCCTCCAAAGGAATTAAAAGAAGCTAATACTTCATCAAGGACCACAACCAAAGAAGAATCTACTGCACAAACAAAGTCAACTCCCTCTTCAAAGAAACAACTCGCACTCCGAACAAATGACTTGGACACAGAACTGTCAGGTCCATTCAAATTTTCAAATACAACTGGTGTAAATTGCTACGCAAATGTAGCAATCAATATTCTATTCCAATTGCCACCAATTATTGACAACATTTACTTACACGGGACAGACCAATTGTGTTTGCAAATGTAGTCCTTTATAAAAATGCAACCAACAATACTGACAACAAGTGTTTCTGGAATAAGGCAGGAATTGGACTACTGTGCTGGAATGGTCAAATTCACTATAAACAAGATCCACAAGAATTTCTAATGTACTTACTACAAGTACTAGAAAACAAAACATACCTATAAATGAAATCTTCCAGATTTCATACATGTGGAAACATACATGCACTCTTTGCAGCCATGCCGCACAAGAAGAAGTTCCTAATGAACGCTTCGTATATGTATCCGTACCTAACTGTGAATCCATTCCATTTCAGCAACTTGTACAAAATGCAAACCATACCAGATTATGTACTACCTGCATTTCAGATAATCGCTCCACCTTACAAATACAGAAACATATAAAATAACTAATAGTAATGATTTTACGTTACAATGCAGATGGTACCAAAAACAACTGCAAGCTGACTGGATTCACACATGGTCAAGTATCACTTGGTAAGAAAACCTTCACAACGATAGGTATAATCCACCACGCAGGAGCCACAACCAATGCAGGTCACTACACTGCATATATAAAAAAGAATTGTGGATGGTTCGAATGTAATGATACTACCATGACTCTAAAACAGATATTACCAGCAAATCTTGTAAACGCTTACTTAATATTCTTAAAACCAAAATTGAATAACTAATCTGTGTATGAACATAAAAAAACTTCAACTTCAAAACGATGAACAGTTAGAATATTCCAACAGGTATCTAAGTGCCCCAAGATTATTCAACAAGCAAACAGATAAATGAATTCCACTAAAATGAAACAAGAAATAAACAGTTAGAATACACCAACAGGCATCTAACGCCCCAAAAATCTGCAACAAGCCAACAGATAGATGAATACCACTTAAATGGTAAATAAAATAAACAAATAGAATACACCAACTGCTATCTAATTGCAACAATACTACCACCACTTCCAAATCGAAAACATACACCTTTTCAATTCCTCCTATTGAAATCAATGAAAGAAATATATTGTACCACAACGTAGAACGTTTTTTTTTTTTTAATCCAACATGGATTTTTTTCCCACAGACCCAATGATATCATGAACAAACACAGGAACTGAGCAAATCTCACAGTACACTGGTTTGAACTATAGTACTTCTAAAGTACTAACTATGAGGGTTGACAAAATACAGAAAGGTCTACTATGCAATGCAATACTCATTATAAACTACCTACACTAACATGTGATTTTTTCATTTATCACAGTGATTGAAAAACATGTCTGCTCCGACTACCCATGTCATGAAAAAAATGCATATAACCACAAAAAGTCAAACAGTAAGTATATAATGATTGGACTCACAAACACCACAGCATAACACACCCATTCAAGCGAACACCTGACCATAGACCATAATCCAAAATGTTTGCTTCCATGGGTATCTTATGCTACAGTACTTGTTGCCAAACACTATACTCTTGACTGCATGGCCTGGCCAAAACTGTACATACAGCCTCAACAAAGGAAACAGTAAGTATATAATAATTATATAATAATTAGACTCACAAACACCACAAAATAACACAGCCATGCAAATGAACACCTCACTAATAAATACAACCCAAAATGCCTAGAGTCTTCAATACCAACATTCTGAACACAATCCAACAAACAAACTAATACACATCATCTCACTATCCTATAAACACTATTAGACTACTGCCAATCAGTACTTACATTTTTGAAAACATATCCCCTAAACAGACCTCATACCACAGTCAAAATGTTTGGTAGCATTGGTGTGGAATGCTGCGGTGGTTGTAGCCAGGGCTTAGAGTCTTGGGTGCATGGCCCCCACTGCCCAGCAGCATAATGCACCCATAGAAGCAAACACCTGCCGAATGCCCACAACCCAAAAACATAACACATCCACCTCAAAACCTATCCACTTCAATTAACATTCTAAAATAATAATTACAACCAACGTACAAACTCTTCAATACCTACCCTTTTCACCCAATGCTCAACTAATGACCCAAAACCAACATCATAGTAAAGAAAAATAGCCAGTAGTGAGCCCAGTGTTTAGTATGTCAGCGGACAACCGCGGTGACTGCAGACACCGCCAACACATCACGGCCTACTCCCACCTAAACAAATACATAATTTGATCCCTCTCTTACTCCCCCAACCTCTCCAAGCACTCCTACACACCAACACACTCCCCAAAATTGGATGTATGCTCACTTCCACGCAACGCTGTCCGCAGATGTCCAATATGGTGGGCCCATCGAAAGAATGTGACGCACCTTACACTTCACCCCAACCAATCAGCGAACATGTCGTATGTCCGCAGACACGACACAAGCTGATTATCCAATCGGTGTCCTGTCCGCGGAGCGAACAGGGAAGTGTGTCTGCGGAGCGGACAGAGATATCACTCATTTTTTAGACCACATTTTTGGTCGTTTTAAAAATAAATACTGGATGGATTTTCACCAAATTTACAAAAGCACACTTTCGGGACCAATTCACAGCTCTGGCCTCAAATTTGGTGAAAGCCTGTCCAGCGGTTTGGGCTGTAGGCGTGAGCAAACACTTTTCTCCATTCAGTCTATGGGAAAAAAATTAATTTTGGGACCCCCTATAACTTTGCTCCCGCTTGACCAAACCTCACCAAACTTTGCAAAAAATCCAGAGTGGGTCATATACTTTTTTGCTAAGTTTAGTGAGGAATTGTCCAGGGGTAGCTAAATTTTATAAGCCGCCCAAAAAGTGCTCTTCCTATGGGTTTAGCAACTTAACCATAATTACATGGCCACTACCGCAGGCCATGTAATAGATATATATATATATATATATATCAATAAAAGTCATTAAACAGAGACAATAAAATGTACAAGCCACAGCTATTACACATATCACATCGTAAAATTGAAATAAATCAAGTCAGGGCCATGCCTCTGACACTTCAGTACATGTGTGCCCCACTAAAACATTCTGAAATACATGCATTGTTTTGTTTTTCTGACCAATTATTGAATAAAGGCCTCATTTAGGTATCCCACCTCCTTTTTGATCACCGTCCACAGTCGTCTGAGATGGTAGACAAGATCACCTTTAATAACAGCTATTCACATGAATTCAACATTTAAATTCCAAGATAAAACAGTCCCAACAGCTAGGAGCATTGGTTTATTTCTCTATTAAAACGTGCACAATACAATAAAAGATGTTTCACAGTTTGAATTTTATTACAATTACAAAATCTGCACGTGCGGTATTCACGAAAAATGCCCACTTGTGCCCCCCAGATTTCATAGGCCGGCAGAGAACTCGTCAAGCAAATAGTCAAAGCAGTTGCTTTTGTTGGCCAAAATAGTTATCTTCAGCATCCTATCAAGAGCGGAGAGCTCGACCTTAATGAGTTTCTTCAATTTTGCTTCAGAAAGGAGGGTCATCGCGATGTTATGCTTGTTTTCCCAGCATAAGCCTAAATCCATACGCTCAGTAAGTAAAGTAGACTTATGCAAGGATTTCACTTTAAGAGCTTGAAGCAAAAGCTGATGAGTGAGCGAATTACCGACTGCATTGGACAATTTCCAAACATATCTTAGTTTTTTTTATATTTAAAGACAGCCTCCATGGAGATGGTAAAACAACACTAATGTTGTAAATGTTCAATGGAGTTGTTTTTATGCATGTTAAATAAAGATTTTAGACAACAACCCTCAAGAGTCTGCAAGTTATGTTTTTTCCCTTTTCTCCAGATTTCCGCTCCATAGGACAATTTAGCAGCTCCCTTGGCTTTATAGGCTCCAACCACCGCCTTTACGGAAAAACATGCATCTTGGTACCTCCCACTGACTGACGGACAGCAACCCTCAAAGATTCAAAGTGGGCACTCCAGTCTAAATTCTGATCAATCTGGACGCCCAAGTACTTATATACCTGAACCTATTCCAAAGGGTTGCCGTTGAAGAACCATTTGTAATGTTTATTCACCTTTTTCAATGGTTTCCGAAAGACTGTGATCTTAGACTTATTATTATTGATCTTAAGGTTGTGCTTAACAGTAAATCTATATAACCCATCAATGATAAACTGAAGACCTGCAGGGGTTTTATCAAGAAGCAAGATATCAGCATAACCCAGCCAAGCCGTTGAAGTGCCTCCAAATTTGGGTGGGAAGGCATCAGAGTTAGCAATATCATCTGAAAGATCGGCCAGATACAGATTGAAAAGCAGGGGGCTAAAATGCACCCAGCTTCAATCCAAAAGCCTGTTCCGATCTCCTCTGTCAAAATACCGGGTTGACCCAGTCTGACCTTCACTGTAGTGTGGGAGTACAATAACACAATCATATTTAGTAGTGCCAGAGGTATTCCCCAGTCATGAAGCTTACTCCATAAAAGGTTCCTATCCACTGTATCAAAAGCATAAATGTCCTGCCCACACAGACCCCAGGCACACTGGACAATGGACAGCAACGCGATCACATTATCCATGGTGGAGAAGGATTTCCTAAAACCTGTTTGGTTAGCTGGCCATCGAGTGAGAGCCCTTTTTTCGAGCAACTCAAAACAGCCTCAGAAAACCCACGATCCGACCACAAGCAGACACCGCTCCAGTCTTCCATGATATGCTGCTGGCATGAAAAGACCAGTAGAGAGAGAGGAGTGGAGCAGCGTCATCTAAATGAAGCAGACAGAGGGCCTCATTACACGGTAGGCGGTGGCCATGGCGCTATTAGCGCCATGGCTACCCCCTTACCGCATTCCGGGTCCGTGTTCCCGGAATAGGGACTTACCGGGTCATTCCGACCTTGGAGGACCCGGTAAATCCCCATTCCGGGAACCATTCCCCATTCCTATTTGAGCCCCCATGGGGCTCAATGGGAATGGGGAAGGAGCTAATAACGGTACTGCAATTTGCGGTACCGTTATTAGCTCTGAAGTCCCTTAGCGGGTCCCTCCCCTAACGCCTGGTAAAACCAGGCGTTAGGGGAGGGACCCGCTAAGGGACCTCGTAGTAGGGCGGTAAGGGATTACCGGCACCGGTGCCCTTACCGGTGCCGGTAATCCCTTACCGCCTACCGTGTAATGAGGCCCAGAGACTATGCACTGTGCTGCCGGGTGATGGTGGCAAGCATGCCCAGCAGCCACCGAGCCCCCTAGACCACCAGGGACTTACTCTAGGGACCCAGACCCTCATAACCAAGAGAGGGACTTTCCTTAGGGCTCCAGGAGCAGGGGCACCAAACAAATAAGAGGACATTCAAATTCCTGGGCCGCCATCACTGTTCCGGGGCAGGCAGTGACGAGGAAGTGGGTGGGGCTTAGTCTGATACTTGTAACTTTGCCTGTAATCACAACGTCTTGGGTGGGGAAGATAGGTCCAGATTGGCCAGAGACAGAGAAACAATCCAGAGAGGAGGCAGAGGATGGTGGGTTATTTGATTGAGGTCAGAAGAGGAGGAGGTTGAATACCAAGAGACCAGCTTGGGGAGGAAGGAGCAGTGGACTGTGGAGGCGATTTCTGGAGAAGGTGAGGTATTCGGTAGTGAGTGAAAGTGGTACTGCATTTTGAGTGTGCATGAAAGTGTGGCAAGTGTGGTTAGGAGAAGTAGAGTAGGGAGTGAATGTGTGAGTGAAAGAGGGTGCTTGAGTAAGATGTGTGTGGAGTGGTAGTAGTAGTGTGGGTGGAGGAGGGATGGTTTGGAGGCAGGAGTGGTAGTATGTAGGGACGAGTAGTAGTTTAAGATGAGAAGTAGTAATATAGTGGATGAGGGAGTATTAGTGTTGAGGGAGAAGTCGTGTGGAGGAGAGAGTAGTAGAGTGGAGAGAGATGAGTAGTTTATAGGGAAGAGTAGTGAGTAGGCAGGTGTAGTAGTGTGGAAGAGGGAGTTGTAGGAAGGAGGCAGGAGTAATATCAAAGCATGGAGGTAAGGCCTAGAAGGTATGAGAGGCATTGGTGGGGCAGACGAGGAATAGAGTAGAGGCGGGTAGATTGGGAGAAAGAGTGTAGCAGAAAAATGTACAGAGGGAGAAGAGGAAGTGAGCATGAGAGTAAAAGACCGAATCCAGCAGGGTATTTGCAAGGCACAAATCCCACATACCTTTAGATTACTAACAGCAGGCCACAATAGGGAAAGTTAGAACGTTTCTGAGGGAGTTTAGTGAGATAAGTACTAAGGGTTTTAGGTGAACATCTCAGTTCCTTTAGCAATTAGCATTCTCAGGGTGAAACAATTTCTGTAAGCTAACCTGGGGCAAAGGATGTTTGAGCTTGGAAAGAGGTGCATTGATACGCGAGAGAGAGGGACAGTCATATGGCCCATGGATGTTTCAATAAGATCCCTTGAACTGCCTCTGAGATTTAGAGTGATTCTTGTGCCATGAGAGATGTTAGAGAGAACCGGGACCACTCCAAGTCACACATTTCTGATTCTTCTTATTTGCCTTAGGCAACACTACACTTATCAAATTTCCCTATGTCTCTATTAGAGCTATGTTGGTACAGTGCAGTGTGTACCACTTTCTGGGGTATCCTTTGAAGGTACTAACAAAACATGCCTCCAGAGTGTGGCCAGGATCCCCCAGACTCTCCATCCAATAAACTAAACACCTGTAGAGGTGCACATCTTTCCGCAAGTCACTTGCACCAAGACAACTTTGAAATTACAGTTGTTTGAAAGATATAAATACATCATTGGTGGAAATATGAGAAGCCTGCAGGCGGCAGGATACACCCTCTGATCCACAGGTTCCAAAACAGCACTTATGCCAACCATAAAAGAGACACATTTATAATTTTCAGATTCCCTCACAACCCAAAGTGGAGAGCTTGAAACATGGCCTGGATTTCAATCTTGAGGAAGAGACCCAGTGCAAGACGGATTGTTTCTTTTATTGTTCTGTTTGAAAGTTTTAAATCTGTAAAACATGCAATTAAACCCGCGCAAGTTATGCAGGTTTAGGCCATCCTGACCATCTGCCAACTCCTTCTCTGGCCTCTAAGTAAAGAAAATGTGTTCAATCACTCCCTATTGGACATATCCTTAGAAATCTCAAACCCCTTTTGGATTCCTGTCCAGATTTGATAAAGCCTATTCCTGTAATTAGGACACAGCCACAGCCCCAGTACATTGAACACATTGTTTGTGATAGTGAGTGAACGGAGGCTACACAAATGTGTCCTGGCCGACATTCAGGGCCTGGATTTGGCTTTCTTTTAGGGATCTTTATGACAATTTCCAGCAGAAACATTTGCATATGATCAAAATAAATATGCACATGAAATAATAATCCAGGCAATGGATGTGTGTCTGTATATTGACGAGGTTCTGGGATAACAGTGACCCTTGAAAACCTCTGCACTGCGCCCAACGAGACAAGTAGTGGAGAGACAGATTGCTTGGGATCAGGAAGAGAGGAAGAGAACAAGCTTGTGACTAGGCTTTCTATTCAGCTTGCTGAAGTCACGATAACCTGCATCTCATCTATCGTGTGCCATGAATCACAGCAGCAAATGGAGACTCCTTACCTCTCTGCCTAGCCAACTGGCCGGAGGGGAGGGGTACGAGAGGTTTTCAGGATACATAAAAGTGGAAGTGCATTCAGGCCCTATCCACTGAGTAACTAATCAGGGTAGGAGATGCCGCGATTTTTGGATCTCTTTTAGATTTGCTTAATGTACATCCTCCCCTGCATGTCCCATAAATAAGGCACTGGAAGCCACTTTGGCTATCAATCTCAGGCCTGTGAAAAATAGGCGATCTGTACTGAGCAGCGTTCGAATAATCATGCTTCAATCGGTACACTCTTCGTTGTTCCCACTATCACCAAGAAGGAATTTGCACCGTGATATTGTGAGTGGTGCTCTAAAACATATCACTTTTCATCCAACACTTAAGCAAAAATGTGCTTCAGTTTGCACAGTTTTGAACATTTTTTTTTCTTAAAAGAATTTGGGGGTATCCCTTATTCCCCAGACTCTGAGTGGAGCAAAGCTATAGGGGTTCATCTGGCTGGGCTGCTAAAGTAAATAAGGGTGGCCCTCTGCAGTGACCCCACTTGACTGGTGAAGACTGGGCACGGACCCTCCATCTTGTGGGCGCCACACCTGAGGTCTCCGTGTGCTTCTATCCTGACTGGGGGAAAGACAGGTGGATCAGCGGACATGCCTTGAACCCCATCCAACCTGGTCCCAGAGCACATTGGAGGCCAATGGGAGTAGGGAAGGCAATTGGAGAACTGAAGGGTGGCAGCCTGAGGATAATTCCAGACATGAGCCGATCTGCCAAGCAGATCTTGAAGCTGCCGGACCACAGAGAGTGCAGCCACGCGGCAGGTCTATGCAGGCAAGTGACTGAGCGGTGGAGGCTCAGGTAGGAAGATGGCTAATGTTGGCCTAGGGATTCCTCTTCCCTCCATGATAAACCTTGATCTAACTATACTGCTTTGGCACTATTAGCACAGGTAGGGGGCTCAAAGAACACAAATGCTTCACTGCCAATGCGATAGTTCAGTGTAACAGCTGGGGGACCAGTGTATGGGTTTGACTGCTGTCCCCTACTATTCCAGGACGCTAGGTGGGAGCAATCACTGAGTCAAGGTTTGTCTGAGGGAGACCCGCCCATGCCGAGTGGCGCAACACCTCTTAGCCCCTGCGCCTGCTCACTGCCTGTGCACACTCCACCACCACCAGCACATGGATAACAACAAGAAACAAATTAAAATGAATGGATAATTCCACCAATAGTCAAGGGAATCTTCGGTCCACCATGCAACATCACCCCCAGTGTAACCCACAGAGGAAGCATTATTGGTTGATAATCACCAATGTCTCACAGTCCTCAAATCATTGACAATACGAGCCAGAAGATAGATACACTTCCACACCATGTTGAGTCCATAAATGCACAGGAAGAGAATCTTGGTGATCATATGTCAGAGGCAGAACAATGGATAAGTAACGCAGAAGACAAAGTAGTGCAACTCAAAGCTGATGCACATTCACATTAAGATTGGGCTGAAGAAGATAATCATGGAAAAAGAAGATCTTGAAGGGTGATACTGGCCCAATAACATCTGGGTCCTGTGTCTGCCAGAATCCATGTAGACTGATAAAATGGAACCACTCTTGGAGAACCCCTTTCTTGAGTCTTGCAGCACTTTCTGGTTGAAAAGGCCCACCAAATATCAGTCCTGAGACATTCCCCTGGATCCCCGCCACCCTCACTTGTGGTCTGCATGTTCATCTACTGGGACCAAGATACGCTCTGAAAGCAGTAATGGAGAAGAGTGAGCTGTGATAGAAACACTCCACATTATCTATATGTCAAGCTCTCAGCCCAGCTGTGCAGGATGTGAAGATGAGGTTTATCGAGGGAAGTCAATGCAATTCTGAGCAAAATTTGAAGTAATGCTGAATGCAAGTCACACTTATTCCCAGATGCAGGGCAGGCACTGGTCTTTCCAAAGAACAGGTCAGAGAGGGTTGGGGGACCAATGGCTCTTTCATCTCCTCCAACAGAGAATTTCCTACTTGACAAGAAGAATCCCAAGAAATCCTTTGACTAGTTCCACCTTTATTTCCTTTCTTGTAGTGCCCGTAACAATTAGGTGATGTTCCACCTTTGCCCTTTTGCCCTTTGCATGCCATACGAAGATGGTCTGCAGATCTGTAGTAATGTATTGGGGGGCTGCTGGAAAGTTTCTGGTCTCCCCCAAAGCATGTAATCACCCCTAATTGTGAAGGTGTATTTGTTGAGGGTGTTTTTGGTGGGCATGCTAATCAATTGGGGTTACCTGCATGGGAGGTGGATGGTACGTTTTAAGGGTTGTACTCGTTTCCGCTGTGTTGTTTATGTTCAAGGCATCTGCAATACATCACAGATCGGGGTAAGTAGGTGATACGTCTAATTTACGCTATCGTGGAGAACTACCAATCTTTTCACCCTCCTTATGCTTCTGGATAAAGTCGAATAATGACACTCAACCACCTTAGGCCCATAATGTAAGCATTACTATTACCTTGTAGGGCATTAGTGGCTTCAAAAGTTCTATGAGGATGCGGCAAATAACGTCATATACCAATAGTTATAAAGTACATATCCTGATATTACAAGAGACATATTTGCAAACTGGAATTGTTTTGCCAAGAATGATGGCTATTTAGATACATCGTTTTTAAAAATAATTTGTATTACAGGCAACAGAACTCCTACTGGTGGAGGATGAGCTTGGTGGTTCGCCAACATTTATACTCCTAATATTGACTCCCCAGATATTTTCTTGGAATCAATGTCAAAATTATACAAATATGTGGGGTACGAGATTGTGTGGCCTGATGGCATGTTTACATTTAGCAATGCCAGGTGTTCTATCCCTGAAGCTGTGTTTAAGTAGTGGGAACTTGCCAAATTTTAGGTCACATATGACGTGCATCATTCTCGATGCCATAGATACAGAGAGTACATGTAATTACTCTGTGGTTAAGGACATCATGTCCAGAAAAGTTTATATTATAGTGACATGCTGCACACTCAACGAGAAAGTTGAATGCACATACTGCCTAGAACATTAACAGATCACTCCCCTGTACTTTCAGCAGACTGCTTCCCTACTTCACCAGAGCATCACATCAGCTTCCGTTTCAAAGGAGACACCTTGACTGACCCACTTGTTAGATAAGCCATAGCTAGAGATGTACAGATGTAATTTCATACCAATGTTGGATTAATTGCCAATGCCGTGAATCTCTAGGAAGCATTAAAAGTATTCATTAGGGGTGTCCTCAGATACACCCTTAATAAGCCGGAGCCAGATAATAGCCTTGGATATGCTGGACATCAATGGCAAAGCTCCACACCCCCCTGGACCTTAGAAGGAGGCCAGAGTTGAGGCCAAATACGGATGTCACATTCTTGGGACTCCGACACATGGCCAGCCCCTCCGGGAAGAGGATCATCCAGTAAATGTTTTAGCATGGACCATAAAGCATTAAAGGGGCATCATCAGCCGCACAGTTATAGGAAACAAGGATGTCCACTCCAGCAAGACACATGTTTCCAGGGCACAGCTCCATCTTGCTCCAGGCCAATTCCATCCCTGAGTTCTATGACATGCATGTACTTTTATGCGGGTGGTATGCTTCTGTACATAAAACACCCAGAGTGTGACCTAGCACTGATTGTAGAAAACATTAGAATATTTGGAGAAAGACAGAACTGCTCCCACTGAGTAATATTACTAGGGAATTAGCAAAACAAGCAGGAATTTACACGAGCAACTGTTACGATTTAACACATTGGCATAGAGACTTCAACATATGAAGGCGTATATCGAGAATGTCATGTCTGTATAACGCGTTCATTGCACCGGTTAGCTCACACCGATACAATGCTATGGACAATAATTTATTTATGTTGGGCTAATCCATCGGCCCCCCCTCGATCCTTAGATGCATACAGCATCTATTTGTTGATCCTGATTGCTGGTATCAGGGGTGGATGCTTAGCCTTGTATATATCACATAGTTTAGAGGTCACCATGATTCCTAGATATCGTACGGCTCCAGGAGCCCAGATATAGGGAAAACGGAACCCAAATCTGGGGGGATGTTGAGGACTAGAATCTCTGACAGAGTGGTTTATCTTAAAACCTGAGACCCATCCAAAAAGCTGCAACTCCCTTTCTATGGCTTTGAGGGATTTTTGAGGGTTTGTTATGGCCAGCATGATATCATCTGCAAATAGATTGATTTTATCAGAGGTCTTGACAAACATCATGCCCAAGACTTCTTTTTTGGCCCTAATTCGTGCCGCAAAGGGCTCCATCACTAGCGCAAGTAGAATGGCAGACAGAGGGCATCCCTGTCTAGTGTCTCTAGCAAAGTTAATCAGTGTTGTGAGGTCCCCATTGATCATTAAACATGAGCTTGGCCATTTATAATTGGCTAATATCATATCCAGCATTCTGGGTCCAACATTACATTTCTGTAGGGTGGCTTTCAGGAACCCCCATTCCACTCTGTCGAATGCTTTCCCCACATCAAGAATAAGAAGGAGAGAGTGTGCTGGGTTCCTGCTATCTTTATCGACTAGCCATAGTACCTGTTGTATACTGTCTGCCATACCTCTTTCTGCATTAAATCCTAACTGGTCTGGATCAATTAATAATGGCATATATTTATCTAGTCTATTTGTGAGGATTTTAGTAAAGATGTTGGCGTCTAAATTAAGTAAGGCTATCGGTTTGTATGAAGTACACAGTTTCGGATCTTTATGAGGGTGACCTGTGCTTCCCTCATTGAATCATGGAGTTTGCCTCCTGCTCTTATTGCATTACACATGTTTGCCATGGGCATAGCCAATATGTGACTCAGTGTTCAATATAAGGAAGCCTAGAGACCATCTGGGCCAAGTGATTTATTCACTTTGAGCAACCTTATCGCTCTGGGGAGTCGAGCTGGTTTCTGCTGACCATTGATAATTTAGGTCATTTGTAGTGTGTCGTTGGGCAGAGTAGTTGTATACAGATTTGAATAAAATTCATGAAATATTGGTATTTTGCTCTGTTTATCGCCCTTTTCCTACCCCTCCCATCTATTACTCTGGGTGTATACAGGATTTTCCTGCTTTTGATCTGATAAGATTAGACAGAGGTTTCCCTGGCCTATTGCCATATTCATAACAACCTTCTTTTAATCGCAGCAGTGTGCACTCGGCTCTCTGGGTCCTCAGTAAATGGAGTTGATTTTTAGTGGCAGCCAATTGCCTGTATGTTGTTCTAGTTGAGCATTTCTGTTAAGCCTTTTCTTGCACCTTGAGCTCACGTAGGAACTGTGTCTCTGTGTGGCATCTGATTCGTTTTATGTCGGGCGTATTGACAATTATGCAGCCTTTCCCCAATGATTTCAGAGAGTCCCAATGTTTGCCTACGGATGTATCTTTTGGTTTATTGAAAGATAGTCAATCTCTACGTGTCTGTTTAAGCTCCTCCGGACATGCCGTGTCCCGTAGTGTACCGGGTGGAAAGCGCCATGTCTGAGGCCTTTGTTTTTTGGGTACAATATGAAAGGAAGCTAGGACCAAACTGTAGTCCAATGGTGACATGGGTTGAACTCTGTTCTTTGCAACTGATGCATGAGGCTCACAGAGGCAAGTATGGAGACTGATTTGTGCATATGGGTTTAGTGGGAGTACGTTCTATCCAATTGATGCGTATCCACCACCCGTCCACCAAATTGAGCTCTGTAAAGGAGCGTTATAACTGATGTGTCGCTGTACCAATGACAGCGTTTGCGTATTTGTACTGATGTATCCAGTGCCCCAGATAGGATTTTGGAGTGAGTATTTTACTCCCAATTTTTAGAATTAGAGAGTAGATCCAATTTCAAGAGAGTAAACATTATTTTCCTCCTTTGCAAGAAAGTAAAAAGTGTCTGACAACTATCCAATTTCTGCGTAAATTTAAAACTTTGTTCGAAAACATAAGTGACAAAACAGCTGCATTTCAAAGTGGTTCTAAAAAATGTATTGCACCTGTGGAAAACATTTTTCCCACACAAGAACCTTGTAGATGCATACTATCCAGCTTCATCTTCATGATACTTGGGCACAAACTCTGTTAAGAGTTACTACAGATGCCGGCTAGTTACACCGGGTGATTCATAAATCAAATCCCTCACTCTACCAGCATCACGTCTCTGCCTCTCGGGCCTACTGTTGCTGCCTGGCACTACCTGCTTGACAGCCACTCTGTGTTTTTGCTCCATCTCTCCTACCCTTTTTTACTTTGTTTCACCTGTCTCTCACTTTCTGACGCTCTGCCTCTCACCCTTAAGTGCTGCAATGCCACGTTTTGTGGTCTGTTTATCGGTCACTCTTCTTCTACCATCTCTGCATTCAATTGTTGCTTTTTCTGTCCTATTTCTCGCTGTATCGGGTGATATAACTAATTTTCCTCTTTCATATCATTACTCTTGCTATATCTGTTTTTCAATTTTCTCGATTGTGGTTGCTACTCCTTTTAATTATCTTTCTTGCACTGTCTCTTATGTTATTGGCCTGCTTTTCTCTAGTCTTGCTTTTCTACTTCCATCTCTCCCCAACTGCTATTGATCTGTGTTTTATTTTACTGTCTCCAAATGTCTCTTTTGCTCTGCTTCTATCCCTCACTCCTATTGTGTGTTTGTCCTATTATTAACTCTGTTTCCCTTCTCACTTTCTTTGTTGCCTTATCATGTAGCTCATTGCTCTCTCTTCCTCTTTCGGATTGTCTAGTATGTTTTCTGTCCCTTGGACCCCCCCACCCCGCTCCCTCCCGGCCACACCTTTGTTCTTCTGTATTGCTTAGGTTTAGAGTTCCTATTCCTCTCCTGTTTTTCTGTTTGTCTTTTAACATAGAACCAATAAATATCCAAAAAGCTGAACATTCATTTTCTATTTAAATATCTAGTGCAGCTTTACCACCGGGTGCTCCTTTTTAGATGTGTGCAAACCTTCTTTTGGCCATTAGGCTGAGAATTATAGAGTTAGAGGTTTGTCTGACCAGATGCAGCACTTGCTTGAATGCAGATGATTTACCAACTGTATGCCATTACAAGTACAAGAGCCATATGAGATGTGTGTTCTGAGCGATTAAAAGTATAGCAGCCCAGATTAGATGTGTCCGTTCCTAGCCATTACAAGTATAGCAGCCCAAATGAGATGTGTCTGTTCTGCGCAATCACAGGTATATCAGCCCCAATGAGGTCTGTGTTATGTGCCATTACAAGTAGAGCATCCCAGATGAAATGTGTGTGTTCTGTATCACTGAGCATTTAGCAGTCCTTTTGATAAGTCAAAAGATAAGTCAAATGTGTTACAATTGTATGTTACCTGCATCTTAAATGCACGTCTCCGATGCAGACTCATTAACTTACCTATAAACAGGATTTGAACTAACAAGTTTCACAATAATCTCTGCAGCAGGGTTATTGACCCACTGAGCTGCCTTTCCCAACAGGCTGTTGACACTGAAAGGCACATAGGGTTAGGGCACTGGCAGTTCCATGTGAGGCTTGCTTGACATAAATGGCTTGTCATAAGCTCTAAGCCTGTTTGGACTATCCTACTGTAGTCAGAAGATACATAATGAGGCTTTGAAATGTGCTAGAATTTTGGCAGTGGCACTCAGTAATCGGACATAGGAGAAGCAGACGTTTTGAAAAGCGGAAGACCGAGTAGAAGGGAATGAAGTATATGACAGCAATGCCATCTTCTTACACTGTCAGAGGTTGGTGGGAAGAGCTCAGACACTGTTCTTGCTCTGTACTTTAGCTCGCTGCAGAAAATGCCAAATACATGTTCGTGCGTTCTTAACAGCAGCTCTGTTAAGAAATTCAGGTACTGTCCCAAAACATAGCAGTCCTGCTAAGAAATGTGGACATGATGCAATCAGGCCTGCTGTGAATATTGTATTCAGTACAAAAAAGAAGGTGGGTGAGGCGCGCACTCCCGGTCCTGGTCAATTGAACCTGTTGCAAAAAATATAATAAGTAGCTGGGTCAAATCCGAAAATGGACAAATATTCACAGGGTTAGATCCCTTCTGCTGCAAATCAGGTACTCAGTAATAACAGGGTTAGATCCCTTGCTGCAAATCAGGTACTCAGTAATAACAGGGTTAAATCCCTCAGCTGCAGTTCTGTGGTCTGTAGTTGTTCTCCTCCTAGCGCTTTCTTATCTCAAATAATCATCAGGGAGGCTGTTGAGCAGGTGTGTCAAATTAGACTCAAAGGATTCTGGTAGCTGTAGTGAAAACGTTTTTTTCTGTTCAGGTGACCAGCAACCGACACCCCTCCAAAGCACAAGTCCTTCCCAAATTTGGGGGAGGGGAGAGAACCATCTTTATGATTCTCCAAAGTGGGGCACAGTCACCCCGTGGCGCTGCCTCTGGAGCCCGGGACTCCCATAGCATTCAGTACAAAAAAGAAGGTGGGTGAGGCGCGCACTCCCGGTCCTGGTCAATTGAACCTGTTGCAAAAAATATAATAAGTAGCTGGGTCAAATCCCAAAATGGACAAATATTCACAGGGTTAGATCCCTTCTGCTGCAAATCAGGTACTCAGTAATAACAGGGTTAGATCCCTTGCTGCAAATCAGGTACTCAGTAATAACAGGGTTAAATCCCTCAGCTGCAGTTCTGTGGTCTGTAGTTGTTCTCCTCCTAGCGCTTTCTTATCTCAAATAATCATCAGGGAGGCTGTTGAGCAGGTGTGTCAAATTAGACTCAAAGGATTCTGGTAGCTGTAGTGAAAACGTTTTTTTCTGTTCAGGTGACCAGCAACCGACACCCCTCCAAAGCACAAGTCCTTCCCAAATTTGGGGGAGGGGAGAGAACCATCTTTATGATTCTCCAAAGTGGGGCACAGTCACCCCGTGGCGCTGCCTCTGGAGCCCGGGACTCCCATAGCATTCAGTACAAAAAACGAAGGTGGGTGAGGCGCGCACTCCCGGTCCTGGTCAATTGAACCTGTTGCAAAAAATATAATAAGTAGCTGGGTCAAATCCCAAAATGGACAAATATTCACAGGGTTAGATCCCTTCTGCTGCAAATCAGGTACTCAGTAATAACAGGGTTAGATCCCTTGCTGCAAATCAGGTACTCAGTAATAACAGGGTTAAATCCCTCAGCTGCAGTTCTGTGGTCTGTAGTTGTTCTCCTCCTAGCGCTTTCTTATCTCAAATAATCATCAGGGAGGCTGTTGAGCAGGTGTGTCAAATTAGACTCAAAGGATTCTGGTAGCTGTAGTGAAAACGTTTTTTTCTGTTCAGGTGACCAGCAACCGACACCCCTCCAAAGCACAAGTCCTTCCCAAATTTGGGGGAGGGGAGAGAACCATCTTTATGATTCTCCAAAGTGGGGCACAGTCACCCCGTGGCGCTGCCTCTGGAGCCCGGGACTCCCATAGCATTCAGTACAAAAAAGAAGGTGGGTGAGGCGCGCACTCCCGGTCCTGGTCAATTGAACCTGTTGCATAAAATATAATAAGTAGCTGGGTCAAATCCGAAAATGGACAAATATTCACAGGGTTAGATCCCTTCTGCTGCAAATCAAGTACTCAGTAATTAGACTCAAAGAATATTGTATAGCAGCTCCGTTGATAAATCAGGCTACTTTGCCTGAATATATAGCAGTCCTGTTGAGAAGTAAAGGCACAATCTGTGCCACTGAAAATATATACAGCACTGCTTCTACCTGTATCCATTATGCCTGCTTGCGGTGGGTGGTCAGAAAGGGAGTTAACGTTCAGACCACATGCCTAGCTATGCAATTGGTGTGCTTCTCTGATGAAAAGAAAACCAAGTATGAAATGCCCATGCTGCTGCAACTGCGCTGCCTCTATTAAAGCCAATTTAGCAGAAATGCACCCCTTGTTTAAGACAATTTTCATTTTACACAATACTACCTGTGTCTTAAAGCAAAGTGAAAAGCATGTTCTTGATTCAAGATGCTTTAATCGGACTGTAACCTACAAAATGCAAGCAGTTGAACAAAGTGAACAAAATACAAATTCCCTTTTACATAACTCAGAAAGTATTATCTTGATAGAATCATTAACAGAGAAGAGTGTTAGAAACATTAAACAGACCAGGACTCATCCCAGTTGCTTCTTTCAAGGAACTGTGTCGATTACTAAAGTAAAGAGTGTATTGCTGCTAGCCATGCTGTCACCAGTGAGCTCCCTGATTTTTGGGGGTGCTGCCATAAATAGCCTGTGTAAATGGTATGCAAGTAAGAAAGAAAAGGACTGTATTGACAAGATTTATGTGTGTAAAAAGGCCTACTATGCACATTATCTGGAGGGCTCATGTATCTATAGAGCCTTTCATGTCTAGATTCATATTGCCAAGTATGAGTATTTCGCCATCATATGTAGATCCAAAGGCCCTAAGTAAGGTAACCACAAATTATTCTTGTGCTGCATTGGATGCATAGAAGGAGGCTATTGTAATTCTCTTACCCCGTAGATCTCTCTTTACTATTATGTACCTCTCTTCCCGATCCTTCTTGCAGTGCAGTTGTTTAAAAGACACATCTTTATGAAATAGCAGGGTTACACCTGCACTCTTTCTGTCTGCTGAGGAATGGAATTGTAATGGGTAATATCTATGGCATAACCTAGACTGATCTATTTGCATCAGGTGGGTTTCCTGAAGGGCTACTGCTCGAATGTGTAGACGCCTCAATTCCCTAAACAGCTTCACCCTCTTGTTTGGCATGTTGAGGCTTCGTACATTGAGGGAACCAAAAATATCAACCCTAATCATTTATCCAAAGAGTTGTCTCTAACATACCCCCACCACACCCTCTCTATGTATATTGATCAAATGCTGTGATTAACACGTCAGTTGGTCTTGCACGGATGATCTCTGCCTTTTGCACTAAAATGTATTGCTTTCCAGAGATAATGCAGTGTTGTCATAACATGAATTCCCATATTTTTGCCACCCATACCCCATCACCCTCCCGAATAGATCCCTTGTACTGATAATGGTCATGGTAGCAATTTTTCATATCATTGTTTCTCTTGGGGAGGTAGCCACCAACTGTCCAGGTATCGAATGCCCCACAGCTGCAGTCCTAAAGGCACAGCACAGTGTTAGTTGCGTGTCCAGAATCTATGGAGTCATCGTTGGCATTGTGGTCTGCTTTGTCCCATGTATTGACTAATACAACCATTCTCACCCTGCAGTTTTACCCGATTTTCTCAGAGTCTTTGTTTGACACGATTCTCGATGTTGTCCTCGCTGGCTGTTTCCTCTTAATGTCTCTCCTTGCGCTGGGTCCATATTTCATGAAGTGAGGCCTAGCAGCTGCATGTCAATTTCCACAGCAAGTACTGTATGTATTCTTCCTTCTAGCTTGAATTACAGGCAAAAGGAGTATGTCTACTTATACCTGACGTCTCTTTTCTGTAATTCTCTTGTTATAGGTCAAATCTGCCTCATGTTCTTCAAAGTAATTTGTATGACTTCATGGTAAATCTGCATTTTGCTGTCCAAAAACGTTATCAGATTTCTTTTTCTTTCTTCGCCTAGTATCAACTCTTTTACTTTGTAGTCGTGCGTCTTGGCTACTATGTCCCTGGGAAGACGTTCCTTATCAACTCTGGTAGGTCCCGCTCTGTGCACGCTATCTAAACATTGGTGTAGGGATGTCAGAGAGTATCTCTTTGAATAGCTTGGTAATGAAGGCTTCAATGTGTTCTCCCTGCTACCCTTTCTTCAGGAACCAGATTCGAAGATTATCCCTCCTCGCCCTATTTTCCAAGTCGTAGCACTTAAGTTGTAGGGCTTCAGTCTGAGAGCTACCCCTTGTCAACCGTGTAGAGGAGGTAGGCCTATAGAGGGCAGATAGCTAGTCTATACAAATACTGGCTATTGAAGGTCATGAGAAAAGGAAAGTCAATTGTGTGGTAATTACATTTATTCATAAGTACAGACAGACATCTAAAAAAGCTTATAGGTTCACAATAGAAAAAACAACAATTGAACCTTTTAAAAGGACAGATGAGCCCTACTGGGCTTGCAATATAGAGTTACAAGGCTGTTTTTGCACCACAGTTAAGTGAGTGAGGGTTAGTAACATAAGTGTATACTATGAAGTTGAGTACTACTTTGAAACTGGTAGTATGTTATTGTTGTTGACACAGGTTGATATTGGTGTTTCTAGTCCGGGAATGAGTAAGCCTTCACTGTGATGGAAATGTTCACAGTTGAAGGCTCCGAACTTTCATCAGGACGTGGTTTTAGGTGGTGAAGGCCTAGGAGAACAGATGACACATAGGAGAGAGTGTGAGAGATTGGGTGACCTTACAGACAGAATAATTCTGTGTAGAAAACTGTGTGCTATGGGCCTACCTTTGTAGTATCAGTGGTTGATCATGTAAGAGTGATCATGCCTGCGCGGGTTGCTTGCAGGGAGTTCGTAGCCAAGGTCTACAAAAAAAAGGGGGTAACAGTAAGTTACCTAGAATATGGTGTATATTCATTGGAATTGAATAACCAGTAGTGGAGCATACCTTAGGGTGCTGGTATGTTATGTCCAGCGAAGAGGCTGGATAATTCATAGGTTATAAGCCTGGCTGGCCCGGAAACGGTAATTCAAGAGTTGGGAATAGTTCCATTTAGCTGGA
Source organism: Ambystoma mexicanum (assembly GCF_040938575.1). Taxonomy (NCBI): domain Eukaryota; kingdom Metazoa; phylum Chordata; class Amphibia; order Caudata; family Ambystomatidae; genus Ambystoma; species Ambystoma mexicanum. The sequence continues at coordinate 581,996,122 of NC_090922.1, read as the reverse complement.
TAAAGTAAAAAGACTCAATCACAGAATATAAGCTAAATGATGGGCTTAATATTGAATCATCACGTGGAAGTGCCTAGATACAAAAATAGAGGCAGGTAGGTGTTTCTTAACATGCTAGGGTCGGATTTCACTTTTGTTTTTATTTTACCATGGATTAGGTCTAGATATATTCAATATATAGTTATTTGGCGGGTTGCCGGGGTGGCCGGGGCTAAGTAAAGTTAGCTGAGTGAAATATGCTACTAAACATTTAAAGTGCTGCCGGCTGGCAGGAGCGATATGGTAGCGTACTTAGTGTTTGCAGACGTAATGGTGGAGCAAACTAAAGACTATGCGGTCGTGGGACGAAAAGTCCGGGAAGTTCATTACTATAGCGCTAAGCATTTACAATTAAAAAGGAGAGCCTGAAGACGTGTGGACGTCTCTTACCTGATGGGGTGGGACATCAGGCGTTGCGTTCGCTGGTAGAGCTGTGACTATGCTCGTTTGCAAGAAAAAATAAGCCATGTCATGATGCGTGTGCATGCGTAGTGGGGACAGGCTCCGGGAATGCTGATTTAGTCGCGCATGTGTATAGGGGAAGAGACACTAATCTCAGTGCGTGCGAATGGTAGCGTACGTGTGTAGTCGTCTGATTGGAAGTTAAAGAGGTGATGGTAGTGCTGTTTTGTTTTAGGATACTGATATTGCGGCATGAAAGTGGGCCATGATTCGGTGATAATGGCCATTGGATGTATGTAATGAGGAAGCTGATCTAAGCAAGATGTAGTGACACAGGTGAGAGATTGGAATTACATAGTTTGGTCTTTAAAGATTATCATGACAGTGAATATTCAACAAACACGAGAAATGGTTAATTTACAAAAAGAGTCAGTCTCAATAACCATTGATGTATAAGCTGAACCCAGCAAGATATAGTAACACAGGTGCCAAATCTGAGTTGCATAGTTAGATGTTTTAAAAGATTAACATGACAGTGAATACTTAACAGACATGAGAAATTAATTAATTTACAGCATGGGTATTATTGGTTCCGTTGTAGAATCACATTGCACTTGCATGATATAATGTTAAAAAAGGAACAACATACATGAGAGATTATGTGATTATTTGAAGCAATGGTCGTTTTCAAAGGCCATTAGATGGAACAAATGATGCGTCAAGGCATGTGAGAAGAAAGATAAACAATAGAGATATGCGTGGCTATTGTGTGGCTATTGGTATGATGATGGTGTAGTTAAGTATTTAGTGTAGAGACAGATTATTTAAAGAAAAGGTTCCATTCAATTGCCACGTTTAGACCTTTTTTAATTGAATTGAGGTGAAAAATCCATTGTTGCTCAAGTTTACGAAGTGATAGATCTCTGTCACCACCTCTGAATGGGTTTCTGGCTGTCTGTAGAACAAACCAGAAGATGTCATTATGGGTGTGATTTTTCTCTTGAAAGTGTGCCACCATTGGCTTGTCTAGAATTGCATTTTTAATGCATGAACGATGTTCACAAATACACTGTCGTATTTCTCTCTTGATTTTGCCGATGTAGAGTAGTTTACACGGACATTGGATGGCGTATACCGTCCATTTACTTTTGCAATTGGTGAAGGATTCAAAAGTCCAATTTTTTCCATTTAGTTCAATGGATTTCATATCTTTGGTCAGACAACAGACTGAGCAGGACCTGCATTTATAGTGACCTTTAACGGCTGGGAGGTTCCACAGGGTACCCTGTTGGTCGGGAGCTCTGGTTGGTTCTGTGTAGGTATTGACTAGGCGGTCTTTCAGATTTCTGCTACGTTTCAAAGCAAAACGAGGTTTGGTTGGTTTGAAAGTTTCTGTGTGGAGGATGTTCCAGTGTCGTAAAATGCTTTTTTTGATCTGATTACTTAAGGGAGTGAAAGTAGTTACACAGGTGATTTTATCTTTGCAGATTTCTCGTGGAATTGGTGAGAGACATGATTCTCTGCTTCTGTTTCTAGCTCTTTTTCTGGCTCTGCGGATGATGTGGCTGGGGTAGCCTCTTTCTTTTACTCTTGTTGAGAGGTCTCTGCTGGTTGAGTCGTAGACCTCTCGGGTCATGCAACTACGCCTTAGGCGTAAAAATTGGCCGAAAGGTAAATTCTCTTTCAGGGATGCCGGGTGGAAACTGTGGAACTCTAAGAGAGTGTTCTTGGCAGTTGTTTTGCGATATGAAATGGTGGCTAGAGTGTTGGTAGTGGTTTTGTAGACGGTTAGGTCAAGGAAAGGAATGGAGACTTTGTCAGAGTGGATTGTGAACTTAATGCAACTATCTTTGTTGTTAAGCCAGGTGAAGAAGTTTTGTAGTTTTGTTTCGTTTCCTTTCCATGTCATGAGGACATCATCGATATAACAAATCCAAAAACCTATCTATTTCTTGAAGGGGTTGTTGATGTCGTAGATGGATTTAGCTTCAAAGGAGTCCATGAAGAGGTTTGCTATGTCTGGAGCGATTGTAGCTCCCATGGAGGTACCATGGCATTGTTCGTAAAAGGATTTTTCGAAAATGAAGTAGTTCTCTGTAAGAGCTATCCAGATGCATTAGATTAGGAAAGCAGTCAGTGGTTCTAGATTAGTTCTTTTATCAAGGTATGTGGCTAGAACATCGATGCATTCGCGTTGGCGGGATACTGGTGTAGATTGATTCTACGTCAAGCGTAACTAGCAGGTCTTCTTGTTCCACTGAAAGGGTGTCTAGTTTTTTGATTGTTGATGTTGTGTCTTGAACGTAGGATCGCATTTGGCCGATGAATGGTCGTAGAAAGAAGTCAATGTAGATCGATAATGGTTCTAGGACTCATCCTATGCCTGTTACTATTGGACGGCCTGGAGGGTTTCTTGCATCTTTGTGGATCTTGGGTAGTAGGTAGAAAGACGGTAGGATCGGGTTGCGGTTGGTCAAGAATAGTTTCTCGTCATCGTCAATCCACCCTTCTTGCCAGGCGTGGCACATAAGACTTTCTATTTCAGTGAGTAGTCTGGTGGTAGGATTGGTGGGTATCTGTCAGTAGAATGTCTTGTCGTTGAGTTGTTTGTTGACTTCTTTGTCGTAGAGGGTTTTTGCCCATAGTATGATGCCTCCACCTTTATCAGCAGGTTGTCATGATGCCTACCCCCGGGCATCCGGATCAAGTCCATCAGCCCCGGGAGCAGGCATCCAGATACTCATTAAAACCCCAACAGCCTCGGCTGAGGCCTGGATGAGACGTCCACACGTCTTCAGGCTCTCATTTTTAATTGTTAATGCTTAACGCTATAGTAATGAACGTCCCAGACTTTTCGTCCCACGACCGCATAGTCTTTAGTTTGCTCCACCATTACATCTGCAAACACTAAGTACGCTACCTTATCGCTCCTGCCAGCCGGCAGCACTTTAAATGTTTAGTAGCATATTTCATTCTGCTAACTTTACTTAGCCCCCGCCACCCCGGCAACCCGCCGAACAACTATATTTGAATATATCTAGACCTAATCCATATCTAGATATAATCAATAAAAACAAAAGTGAAATCCGACCCTAGCACGTTAAGAAACACCTACCTGCCTCTATTTTTGTATCTAGGCACTTCCATGTGAGGATTCAATATTAAGCCCATCATTTAGCTTATATTCTGTGCTTGTGTCTTTTTACTTCATCCAACTAAATGGAACTATTTCCAACTCTTGAATTACCGTTTCCAGGCCAGCCAGGCTTATAACCTATGAATTATCCAGCCTCTTTGCTGGACATAACATACCAGCACCCTAAGGTATGCTCCACTACTGGTTATTCAATTCCGATGAATATACACCATATTCTAGGTAACTTACTGTTACCCCCTTTTTTTTGTAGACCTTGGCTACGAACTCCCTGCAAGCAACCCACGCAGGCATGATCACTCTTACATGATCAACCGCTGATACTGCAAAAGTAGGCCCATAGCACACAGTTCTGTACACATAATTATTCTGTCTGTAAGGTCACCCAATGTCTCACACTCTCTCCTATGTGTCATCTGTTCTCCTAGGCGTTCACCACTTAAAACCACATCCTGATGAAAGTTCGGACCCTCCAACTGTGAACATTTCCATCACAGTGAAGGCTTACTCATTCCCGGACTAGAAACACCAATATCAACCTGTGTCGACAACAATAACATACTACCAATTTCAAAGTAGTATTCAACTTCATAGTATACACTTATGTTACTAACCCTCACTCACTTAACTGTGGTGCAAAAACAGCCTTGTAACTCTATATTGCAAGCCCAGTAGGGCTCATCTGTCCTTTTAAAAGGCTCAATTGTTGTTTTTAACCTATAAGCTTTTTTTTTTTTTAAACTTGTTTTTATTGATTTTGATATAGAACATTATGCAATATCATAAACGTCAACACCCATCAACCCCCCCCCCCCACCCTACCCACCCACTTTCCGGAAGAGAAGGTTATTGTTCCTTTTTAGTATCTCGGGAACAGTTATGAGGAAAATATGTCTGTAAATCTTATGTTGTGCGGGCACCATTGTTCCATGTAGTCTGATTGCAGATATTCCACGACCCCCCCCCATTCCTTCATGAAGGATCCGCTCAAGCCCTGAATTCGCTGAGTTATCTTTTCCATGGCCATTTGGGACCAGATCTTCTGCAGCCAGGTGAATATTAGTGGTGGGTCGCGCTTCTTCCAGTTCTGTGCAATAGTTGCCCAGGCCGCTATGACCAGGCCCAAGAAGCTGCGACATTGTGCTTTGCTGTATCTCCTGGCCTGTTGCTCTTTCCATCCGCATAGCCACACTTTCTCTCCGAGCTGGTCTGCATCCGGGAACATCTTTTTCATTTCTAGTATCATTTCTCTCCAGAATCCTTTGACCCCTTGACAGTCCCACCAGATATGCCTCCAGGTGCCGGTCTCGGGGCATCCCCTCCAGCAGCGGTCTGACGATAGGGGGTACATGGAGTTGAGCCTTTCCGGTGTGTAGTGCCATTGAGTGACTATTTTTATCCACATTTCCCTCGTCTGCACTGCTCGTGTCGATTTTGGGATATCCGCCCACAGCGATTGCCATTGGTGCCTAGGGATTTCCTCCCCCAGTGTTCTTTCCCAACTTTTCATGTAGGCCCACTTTATTTTCTCGTCTTGTGTATTGATAAAGTTGTAGAGTGTGGAGACTAATTTCTTGTCACCAGCGTTTGTTAGGAGGAATTTTTCGAAGGTGGTCAGTTCCCTGGTGGCGGCCTGTGTGATTACCGGCGTAGTGATCCAGTGTTTAAGTTGTTCGTATTTATACCTATCTGCTGTTGAGAGATTCCACAGAGTTTTGCATTCTGCGAATGTTCTGACTACGTTGTCTTGAAACATTTCCCCAATTTTTCTGCATCCTGCGTCCTCCCATTTCTCGAACGCCCCCTGCTCTTGCCTGGGCGGGAATTGGGGGTTCCCAAAGATAGGCGTGAATGGGGCTGTAGCAGTGGTCATGGTGCCCTTTCTGGTTTGTTTGTCCCAGGCATTCAGTGTGGTTTTCATTATCTCACTGATGCGGAGGTTTGGGTGTCTATGTTGCTTGAGTTTCCATAGCATATCCTCAAGTGGGGTTCTCGCTACCGCCCTGTCTTGGGTTACCCAGATGGTTCGTTGGTCATCCCCTAGCCATTCTTTCAGCACCCACAGTTGGGCTGCTTGGTAGTAATGTTTGAAGTGTGGAAGTGATAGTCCCCTGTCTCTGAAGTGCGTCGTGAGGACGTGCTTGCTACCCTCGGGGGTTTTCTGTTCCAGATGAATGACGAGACGGACTTATATAGCGCCTTGAAGAACGAGTTGGGAATTGAAATCGGGAGAGCGTGAAAATAGTACAGCAACTTGGGAAGAGTGTTCATTTTTACTGATTGGATTCTTCCCCACCATGAAATCATAAGCGGGCACCATCTTTCTAGGTCTTTTTTCACTCTCATTAGTAAAGGGGGGTAGTTCCATTTATAAAGCGTGTTTAACCTGTTTGTGATCGTTATTCCCAGGTAATTGATTCCCTCCTCCGCCAATCTCAGGCCCATCCGACCCGCCTCCCTCTCCAGAGCCCCCCCATTTCCTTCCAATAGGAGGATTTCCGATTTTCTCCTGTTTATTTTTAGGCCTGAGATTTCCCTGAATGCCTCCAGCACTTGCAGTGTCTCCGGAAGTGTCTTCATCGGGTCCTCAAGTGCCAGAAGCATATCGTCTGCATAGGCAATGACCTTGTGTTGTCTGCCTGCCATTTCTATCCCCTTCATGTGGATTGATTCCCTTATCTTGATTAGCAATGGTTCCAGGAAGATAGCGTAAAGGTGGGGGGATAGCGGACAGCCTTGTTTTGTTCCCCTGGTGATAGGTACCCTTTCCGTAATTTCCCCATTTACTGCTATTCTTATCGAGGGGGATTTATAGTTGGCCTTGATCATATTTATGTATTGATTTCCGAATCCCATGTGTTCCAGGGTTTTAAATAATATGGACCATTCCACCCGGTCAAAAGCCTTTTCGGCATCAAGTGACAATAGGATTGCTGGCGTGTGTGTGATGCCTATTTTCTCTATGAGATGAATTACCCTTCTGAGGTTGTCGTGTGTTTGCCTACCCAGGATAAAGCCTGATTGGTCAGGGTTGATTAGAGAGAGGAGCAATGGGGAGAGCCTGGCCGCCAAAATTTTCGTATAAATCTTGGAGTCCAGGTTAATCAGTGCAATGGGTCTATACGAGCCGGGGAGGGAGGGGTCCTTACCCAGTTTATGGAACACCAGGACCTTTGCTTCATTCATGGATGGGGTTACATGTGCGCTGTCCCTGAAGGAATTCAGCAGTCTTGTTAGGATTGGGGTGAGTATGTCCGCATATTTTTTATAGAAGGGGGCTGTGTAGCCATCAGGACCAGGTGCTTTGTTATTTGGGAGGACTGCTATTGCTTTCTTCACTTCTTCCTCCGTAATCTGGGATTCCAGTGCGATTTTGGCTTCTTCAGGGACTTTCGGTATAGGGAGGGACTTTAAGAAGATCTCCTGTTCAGTCTCGTTTGGGTGTTCTGTTGCGTATACATTTTGGTAGAATGCCCTAAATGTCTCCCCAATATCTTTGGAGCGTGTAAAGGACTCTCCCTGTGCGTTTGTGATGTTAAGAATGGTCATGGATTTTTGCTTTGCCGAGAGTTGCCTTGCAAGAAGTCTGTCTGCTTTGTTGGCCTTAATATAATATTTTTGCCTTAGGTATAGGGGGGATCTCTCCGCTTTTTTGTTTCGGAGGATTTCTAGTTGCCCCTGCGTGTGTCTCAGCGCTTTCTTAAGTTTCTTGGTGGGGTGAGTCAATAGCTCCTCTCGAATGTCTGACAGTTTCTTTTCAAGCTCTCTTTCCCAAGCATACCTCTGTTTGTCCCTGGTGGCCTTTAAGGCGATCATATGCCCCCTGAGAACTGCCTTGAACGCCTCCCAAACTGTTCCCATTGGGACATCGTCCATATCGTTCTGCTCGAAGTATTAGTTTATTTTGTCCTTTATTGCCTCTCCCGTAGATGAAGAGGTCCTGCGGGAGTTTCCAGCGCCAGAGCCCCCCTCCCTTCCCTGGGGTCGGAATGTCTAACCATAGCGGGGCGTGGTCTGACAGAGATATGGGGCCTAGTTCTATTCCCTGGATCTTGCCTAGCAGCCCCACCGAGACCCAGAAGTAGTCGATTCTTGACATCGAATTATGAACGTGCGAATAGTATATATAGCCGTTGTTTTGACCCTTTAGCTCCCTCCATGCATCGCAAAGCGCCAAATGCTCCATTCTTTGTTTGAGATGCTTGGATGGAGCGCCCTGGTTTTGGGCCCCCCCCGAACTCCTATCTACCTGTGGATGACATGCCATATTCAGATCGCCCCCCATGATTATCTCTCCTTTCGCAAATCCCTCCAATCTCCCCATTGTTTCCCTGAGGAATCCATCTTGGCCCGTGTTTGGTGCATATATTGATGCTAGAGTTAGCTTGGTGTTGTTTAGCATGATATTAGCGAATGCATATCTCCCGTCTTTGTCGATCTGCTTGTCTATGAGAGTAGCGACTTGTCCACCCTTTATGGCAATCATTACCCCCGCTCTTTTCCCCTCTGCATTAGATTGTGCCAATACCCTGTACCCTCTAAGACCTATCCTTCCCTTGTCCTTTACTTTGATGTGTGTTTCCTGGAGAAGCAGAATGTCCGCTTTCTCCCTCCTGATCAAATTCTCTAATTTTTTCCTCTTCACGGGAGAATTCATGCCCCTTACATTTAATGTTAGTATTCTGGCCTTACCCATGATTCTGGCCCGGATTGGAAGACCATTGGTCTTCCAATCCGGGCTGAGGTCCCTGAGGTCCCTTCTCTCTTCCGGCGATACCCACCCTCCCCTCCTCCTGAACACCCTAACTCCCCCCCAACTGTTGAACAATAACCAAACTTTGATCCCGAGGAGGGCCCAGGTCCCTATGGTAGCCATGGCTATGCGCCAATCGCTCCTTGCCCTCAGAGTACTCGGGTCGGACTTTGCGGGGAGTCCTAAACCCTGCATCCTCTTTGACCCTTACTGTGAGTCTATATTTGATCCCCGGCCGGGCCGTGGATAGAAATTATCTACAATCTCGTTCCATGAGAGTTTTGATAGTCTCATCAGGATCAGAAGGTGGTGGCAGTTCTTTGTCGTCATCCTTCTTTGGTCCAAGCCCTATTCTACTGTTGCCGTTTTTTTTCCCCCCTATACCATTTCATCTTTTTCTCTGCCTTGCCTCCACCCACCCTCTCTGTCTTTTTGGCGATTCCCCCCTTGCCTTCTTATTACTGCGCACCGCCGCCTCTGTCTGTATGTCCATTATATGAAGTCCCTCTCCGCAGGTTGTCACCCTCCTTTGCTTCCCTTCCCACTCGAAGAGTAGGCCGAATGGGAAAGTCCACTTGTACCTTATTTCTTTTGAGACCAGTTCTCTGATCAGTGGGGCCATTTCTCTCCTTTTTAATAGTGTTGCTGCTGCCAGGTCTTGATACAACTGGATGTCTACCCCGTTCATCCTTATTTGATCCATTTGCCTTGCCCTCCTTAGTATGTTCTCTTTCTGTGGGTACGAGGATAGCACCACAAGCACATCCCTGGGTCTTTCCTCGGGGGCTCCTGTGCGTTTCGGACCCACTCTATGAACTCGGTGAATTCCTATGGCTTCCACATCCGGTGCTTCGACTATGTCTCTGAACACTTCTTGCACTGCGTTCTTGAGATCCCTATCCAACACTGTCTCGGGCATGTTTTTAATGCGGATATTAGATCTGCGGGATCTATTTTCAAGGTCTTCACATTGAATTTCCAGGTTGTGGGTTAATCGCACTAAATGTTCTTGTGTTTCGCTTGTCTGTGTTGCTTCCTCTTCCACATTTTGAACTATTTTTTCCAGGGTATCGGTCCTCTCTTCTAATTTGGCTAGGTCTATTTCTATATTGTGTACAGCTTGCTTTATGTCGTTTCTAAGTGTAGCAAATTGGTCCTGTACCGTTAACATAAATTTGTCCTGCAGTTCTACGAACCAGGCATGCATGTCTTCCTTAGAAGGGGGTTGATTGCATGGTTTGGGGGGATGTCATCTGTTGTGGAGTCTTCCTGTGCTCTCCCCCTGGTGTTTACTGGGGTTTCTGAAGCCCACAGTTGTAGAATGCTTGAGTCCTGTTTGGCCGCTTGTGGGTTTGGTTGGGATGTGCCCCCCTTTCCCTTAGCTTTAGACATTGCCCTCCTACGGAAGTCTCTTTGTAGTTGTGTTTATCTTCGTGGGTTACCACTACGGCCGACTGTCTATCTTGGAGGGGGGGAGGGGGTGACCTTTTGCGATCACTCCTTGTACTCGGCTCGCTAAGTGTGCTCTTGGTTGGTTGGGCAGGTACCTTCCCTCTTCTCAGGGAGTTTCCGGCAATTGAGCCCTCTTGCTGTTGGTGGGGGGGGGAGCGAGGACTGATTCCCCTGCTCCTGCACCCCTGCCCCCTCCCCCCCACGAGGATCTATATGCTGGGATTCATGGGGTATCTACCCCCTGCCAGTCCCGGGTCTGTCTGGCCCTATTAGTCCACGTATGCCTTGGGAGATGTGGGAGTGGGGGGGGGGCAGATGGTGGCCTCTCACCTGCTGCTTAGCGCTGGCCGCCGGATGCCGTCCCCGCGCTCTCTCCCGCTCCGGAGCCACCCTGGCTCCCCTCGCCTGCTGCCTGCAGTCACGTCAGCTGGCTCCTCGGTGCTGGGGCGTTGGCGTAGTTTACCTAGCCCCTGCCGAGGTCTGTCGGGGCTCTTTGAGTGTGTCGCTTCACCGGAGGCTCCCGATCAGGAGTCCCACACCCGCGGCTTCTCCCGCCTTCACCGGGGCACGGCCCGCGCCTCTGCCGGCAGGGGAAGGGGCAGGCGCCGGCGGTGCTGCCCAGTCCGCCCAACCGCCGAATGCCGGTATTGTGCTGGATTCCACCGTCTGACTGCTGTGGTGCCTTCGGGTCCGGTGATCCGGCGGTCCGCGTCCTCTGCCGCTCCCGCCCGGGCCCTACTCCCGTCACGGCTGCTCCGGACCCCGGCTAGTAGTTGTTCAGGCGGGGGGAGGGGCGTTCTTCGCTGTCGGCGCTGCGGCAGGCAGATGCCCGGTGACTGGGGGGCTTACGAGAGACGTGTAACTCGTTTGGAAGTCACGGATCGCTGCTAATTTGAAGTGCTTTATTTTCGGCCCGGCAGGAGCGAGACTCACTCACGTCTCCCTGTGTCGGCGGCCATCTTGAATCCACCTATAAGCTTTTTTAGATATGTGTCTGTACTTATGAATAAATGTAATTACCACACAATTGACTTACCTTTTCTCGTGACCTTCAATAGCCAGTATTTGTATAGACTAGCTATCTGCCATCTATAGGCCTACCTCCTCTACACGGTTGACAAGGGGTAGCTGTTGACTCTTCTGTTCGCTCATATGTTAAATTGCCTTCTTGAGTCAAGCCCCCCTTTAACAAAAAAGAAGGTCCTCCTTGCCCCCCTTTGTTCTATAGTTTGTCTGAGAGCTACAAGGTCATCAGCCATTCGGGGTAGATCTGATTGAAACTGAGCAATGTTGTTCTCATTGTGGTCTAGCCAGTCTCCCAGACTGGCTAAGTCTCTTCTATTCTCTCTGATGGATTCCAGCATTTCCCGCTGCAGTACCACCATTTCAGATTGAAATGTCTTGCTTCAAGAATTCTAGGGGCTGCAGCCAAAAGCCAGAGGTAAGTGGGGACCCATTGGATAAGGATTCCTCTATAGTGCCATCTTCTCCCATGTGCCTGTTTTTATGTTGCGTTTGTTTTGACGGGGTCATAAAGGCCTGTATATTGGTGTCCTTGGTTTTGTGAGCAGGCTTGGACATTTTTGTTCACTTATTGTCCAGTCTCCAACAGTAGTACAGCTTCCCTAGGACAGTAAGGCAAAAATGTGGGACTGCAAGGCCCAGATTCAATGGCAAACAGGGGGTCACTGCTCTCTGAGGTTCCTCAACTGCTGTGAGAAATTGTATGGTGGCTATGAAAGCAGGCCCGCTGCACTATGTGACCTGCCTCAAGGCCGTGTGGTGAACGGGTCTGCCCGCGGCCTAGGGTATGCGCTTCGGCTGTCTGCCTATGTTTACACTGATACCCCAGCAGTTCAATTAGAGGCAGTGCAGCCCTCCATGGGCACCCCCAGCTGTTCTTATGGGCCTCAGAGCGTTGCACCTACTCCCTTTCCCTTGCCTCGGTGCTCCTAGGTCTGGCGGCACTCACCGTGCTTACAGCTTCTGGGTGCCTCATCACAGGCTGCAGTTATTCGCACAATCTCTCCGCCACGTAAGCCGAGTAGCACCAACTTGGATCCTCTGTTCGCGTCTGCCATCTTGGGCTGGTCTATGCTTGCGGTGCGGCTAGGGTTCCAGGGCCTGCCTCCATTCTCCTCTCGATGGCATGGGTTGTGACTTATTCCATGGGCTGAGAAGAGCTCAACTGTCGCCCACAATCGAGATCTGGGTATCAAGGTTTGGAGCAGAGTACAGAGGCACCTCCAGTCACACCGCCACCGCTATCTTGGCGACACCCCAAACATACTTCTTCTAGCCAATACCAGAAAAGGCCAGATTTTACATAATTACAATTCGTCCTGAGTGCAAAAAAACAGAGAAGAGTTTGGGCGGTTAACTTGTATAGGAAGTTGGAGGTATCAGGGGGGGCTCCTTTTATCACTAACTGATGGAGCTTGAGCCTCATTTGGAGAGTTCCACTGATGAAATGGGTTTGATGGTTGGAGGAAAGGGTTCAAGTGAAGCCAGACAAGAAAATAAAAGTCGCAAATATGGGAAGGGGGTATTGATGGGGATGTTGATGGGTCGCAGACAGAATAAGAGCAGAGAGTCCAAGGGAGAGTACAATGAGATGCAGGGTGTCACATATGTTTCTGTTTTTATAGGAGAAATAGAAAGCAAAGCCATCAGCAGAGAGAGAAGAGGAGAAGGAGTGGTTCTAAAGGAACGGTGGAAGAATGGCATGGATGGTCATGGATAGCATGTGAGAATGTGAGTGGAAAGAGGAAATTAGTGTAGTTTAGTAAGATGAACTATCTGCATAGAGAGAAGTGATCAGGGGGCAGTAGAGAGTCTTTGCAGGCCGTGTGGAAAGTAAAGAATCAACCTTTTTGCCATTAGCATAAGCAGCAATGCATGGTTGTCCTAAGCAATTGGCTGACTCGGGTTATCCAAGGTTGAGGGATCGCCTGGGATTGGCTGAACGGGCGGGCTTGATAATGGTCATAAAAGGGGGTGGAAAATGGCAAATTTTTATTTCAAAGAAGGCAATTCCAAGGGAATAAGCAAGAGGAAAAGAAGATTGGAACGAGACATTGGGGCTCATTACGATGGTGGTGGTGTGGAAATAAAGGTGCCGGTAGCAACGTACCAGCAACCTTTCCGGAACACCAAACTATAAGTATGCCGGTAGGGGCACTGAATTACAGGCAGGCCTGACCTGCCGGTGCCAGTGCTTCAGGTTTCCCATTCCCGGTACCACCTCCACCTGTAATATTCCATTAGCAGCAGGATGTCAGGCGGGGTAACGGTGTTACGAGGTTGCTGGTAACCCGCCACCCAGCAAGGGTTTTACCGGCAACCTTGTAATGAGGCCCATTGTCTTGATCGAGGTAGGGGACACGGCGGTTGGGCTTGAATTTTCACTTGGTGATAGATGAGGGAGGGAGATGGGAGAGTGTTGTGGGTGCAGATCCTGGATCCTCTGAAGAGCTGCATTTCCTTTCTGGGCTTCATTTTCACATGGTGATGGATGCGGGAGGGAGATGGGAGAGTGTGGGGTGGAGGTCTTGGATCCACTTAAGAACTGCATTTCAGCTCCATGAGCTGAAACTAAAAGGAAAATACTGCAAGAGATATAGAGGTGAGGCTGAGGTTATATATTGGGAAATGAAATCGTGTTGGTATCCCTCTGAAAACGACAGGATCGAATTTTAAAAATGACTGGTGTTTGTGGACTAATCTCAGAGGACTCCCACTCTCTCCCCAAACGTTATTGTATGTTAGGTTATGTTATGATCTTTTTTATTGCACCCGTCATCACCCTAGTGGTCTTTACATGCTGAGGTTTGTCCGGATAGTGGCACAAAGTGCCCATCCCTTCCCCAGCCCTGGGTGAACAAAACTGTGATTTGTTGTGGAAAGAAAATGGAGGAAAATGGTGGGAGGATAAGAGAAGCAGGAGTAGGGTCGGAATGAGACAAAAATTAAATCAAATGGTACACAAGGGTTTAGAGGTGGGTGTATGCTTGTGTTTGTAGGAGTACCTGATAACCTTTATTTTAGAGCAAGCAATTTTTGATAAGAAAGAAAGGGAATGTATGTTGATTGTATCTTTGTGTGAACAAAATGCCCATCCCTCATACACCAAGTAAATGTGCACATCGTGTTCACCGTTCTCTGCCTATAAAGAGGCTGGGACACCCATCTGCCATTCCTTGCCCCCCCTAACAAGAGGGCATATTATGTACTTTACAAGCTACTTAATCCACATCCTCTGAGTGCTTCAGTGATTGGCACTGTAATGAGTGTACAGTTTTTTTCTTTGTGCTCCGTAACCTAGTGAGTGAGTGGGTGACCGTGCTTCTTCTTGCTCCTGCTTCTGTTCTTTCTCTCTTTTTGCTCCACTTGCATGACATTCTCTTCTCCCAAACAGCCGAGAAACAGCCCACAGTGATTTATTCAAAACCAAACCTACCTCCTTGCCTCTGAGTTACCCTCTTAACCTACTTCTCATCTGCCTTCTAGTTAACATTTATCACTCACTACTGAACTGCCTCTATCCCTCACTTTCTCTGCCTCCACTCACTTCATTCATCATGGTCACATCCCTAACACAGCTGGCCTTAATGCCTACCTGAACCTAAAAATGTCTAATGTTGATTGTCCTTAATCTATGTAAATCCACCCATGTATTGTCTGTCCCCAGCGATTGTTGCATTTACTCCCCTCCACAACCTGGTCAGAATGTCACTCTACCTACCCCATTGTAAGAAGCTCACTGCGTCCCGTCAAGCCTGATTTCTTATCTATCGAACAGTCTTTTGTGATCAAAAGAACACTGTTCCTCCCTGCATATAAATAAATAAGTAGCAGAATAGGGGTGGCAATATTGAGATTTTCAACTTCAGGGATCCAGCACTCTTGTGGGTTGATTTAATACTGTGTATGAGTATTAATTATTATTTTGGTCTTTTACTTATTTATTGCTTATGGTTTGAACCTAGCCCAGGAAAAGTGGAATGCTTTACAAGAGGAGGGTGACAGCATTGAGCTTGGCATTGTATACAGTACTGTTGGTGGAGATTTTATACAGTGCTGTTGGTGGAGGGAGAAAGTATTTTTATTTGTCTGGCAGGCATTGTTAGAAGAACCATATCTCTAGTGTGCTGCAGAACTGTAGGATAGTGGGGGCATTTTGAGTTTCTGCCGTGATTGAGTTCCAGATGGTCTGGGCATGGCAGGAGAAGGACTGCTTGCGAGTCTTCTCTAAACTCCAACTTTTTGATAGATTTGTTACGTGTGGTGCGATATCTTTCAGAGTTATGGAGTTTAGCCGCCAAGAATGTTGGTGTTTCGTGCATGACTGATTTGTAGGTGGTACATGCAATTTTGACTATGATCCTGATGGGGAGGGCGAGCCAGTGAATGAAGCTTACGCAATGTTGGAGAGATACAGTTGATTTTGCAGGTACCTTTATTGAGGTGGGCTGCAGCAGGGGGGCAGGTGTGTGCTGGAAGCCCATTAAGGGGAGTATTTCCCCCATGGATGTGTGAGATCAAGAGGGCTTGTACCACCATTTGGGAGTCATACCGGGGGTGAAGCGTTTGATTTTGCAGAGTGTGGAGATCTGTAGCCATGTGGTTTGTGTCTTTTTGGCTATGTGCTTTTGGAAGGAAGAGCTACTGTCAACAACTAAGCCCAGGAATTTATCTGAATTTGATAGTTGAGGGGTGAATCCTTCCAGGCAGGTCATACAGGCAATTTTGCAAGAATCGGCGGGCAGAAGAGAATGAATTTGGGGTTCAGTTTGAGGTAGGCATTTGACATCCATGTGTGGATGGTAGCCAAGCATTTGCAGAGGTGAACAATGACTTGGGGGCCATTTTCCCTACGGTTCAGCTGAGTGTTATAAACATACTGATTGATAGCTATGTTGGGGTCATTCCTAATGGTTTCATGTATAGATTGAATATGAGTGTGGAGAGGATGGAACTTTTTGGGGACCTCACACAGGAATGGGAGTTGGTTGGGTCTGAATTAGCCCATCTGTATGACCTTTGTCTGCTAGATAGATGGGATGCAAATCATTTTAGGTTTTAGGTTAGTTCCTGAGAAGCCCACTCTGCCAGTGAGGAGGTAGAAGTGTATTAGTTGGACAACTGTTAAAGGCAGCCAAGCGGTCAGAGAGACTACGAGGCAACTGTGCCTTGTGTCAGTGACTCGCCGCGCATCAGCCAACACTTGGATTGCTGCAGTCTCAGTGTTGCATGTGAGGCAGAAGAGGGACTTGTAATTGTGGATGAGGCCAAACTAGTCAACTCTGACAAGTAGTTGGGTCGCAACTACTTTTTCTATAAGCTTCCCATTGGATGGGATAGACGTGATGGGTCTGTAGTTGACTTGTCCCCTGCATCATTCAGACTTTATTGAGAAGGGGTTGTATGGGACCTCCCTTCAGCGTGTCTGGGAATGAACCTTCGCGGACGTGGGGTTTTCCAATACCAATGAGTATGTGGAATGCTGGGGTCAGGAGCTGTTTAAAGAGGGAGGCTGGGAGGAATCCGTTGGTGTAAATGTTTTGGTTTAAAGAAAGCAAGTGTGTCTGAGAGAAACTTACGAGAGAGGAGGGTGAGGTTGGTCCTGAAGAGCAGTGCCTGGGGGTGGGGAATGGACACAGCAGGGCTTTCTATGGGTTTGAGGCATCAATGAGACCTCTGATCTTATCAATTTGTTAATGAAGAAAGTGTTCATTTTGTCGTAGGTGTGGGCTTGACACCATGTTTGACTACTTTGAATAAGGCTTTGCTCCTGGTACAGGCTGTCTCAAGGGTGGACATGTAGTAAGCTGATTTAGCTTTGGATATCACATGTCTGCATTGGGTGCACAGGGATGTGAAGGATGACAGATCCTCTAGATCACGGTCTGTGGCCCAACTTCTTTTCATGGGATCTGATTGAGAGTGAGGTGGCGGCGACCTCGGGTGTGTACCAGGGTGCAGACGGTTTGACTTTTGAGGAACTTGAATTTGGAGGCACGCGGCCATCCACTCGTTCTTTGGCAACGTGGTTAAATGTATCCAGAAGGGCTGAGGCATTTCCTTTCATGGGTAATGTTGTGAAGGTGTCCTCTGCTGTGTCTATCAGGAAACTTTTAAAGCAGTGACACTTAATCACAGGCTGTTTTCCTGGCCTTTGTGGGGCAGCTTTGGGTGTTAAATGAGAAGGGAGATTGCATTATGGTCAGTCCAGTCCAGGGGATGGACTTTGAGCACAAGAAGAGCAGAAAGGAGGAGAAGACGAGGCCCAGCATGCGTGGGCGTATGATCTGGTTAAGGTCAATGGAATCATTCAGAGAGAGTAGAGAGTCAAGTTGGTGTTTTGCTGTTTGAGACTCAGGGATGTTGAAGTTTCTGAGGAGGATTTATTTATAGAGTAGTAGGCCACTGCCGATGAGTGAAAGTTGGAAAAAAAATTACCAATTCCTTGTGGTGACCTGTAAAATATGTGAACTATAATTGAGTTGTTGGCTGAGATAAGGAACCGACATGAGAGGCGTTCGAAGGAGCTGTGTGCTCGGCTTTCAATTAGCATGCAGGATCTGTCGATCTAAGGGATAACTGCCATCCCACTTCCAATTTTTCGCCATGTGGTTAGTATGTTTGACTCAATTGCCATGGGGTAGGAGGACATCATAGATATAGAGGGAGGAGGCTGTAAACCACAATTTGGTGATGAAAAGATGAACAAGTTCATTGTTGGTTATGAGGTCAGCCAGGGTTTGTTTGTTTGTTTGTTTGTTTGTTTGTTTGTTTTATTTCTATAGCGCTCCGGACCCAGGAGTATAGGGGCGCTTAGTACAGGTTACAAGGCACACAAGGTTACAAGGCGCAGTACATGGTAATAAGCAGTGATGCTAGAACAATTTTAAATAGCAGTTATATACAGGCAGTGGGGGTGAGAGCACCCAATAGTGAAATAAGTGAGGCATGAACGGACAGTACAGTATATATATCTGGGTCTGACTTCAAAGTTGACTATTTGTCAGAAGCCACCCGATGACAAGTTTCCTGAATGACTGGAAGGAATTGGATGATTTGATGCTCAGTGGCAGGGAGTTCCAAAGTTGGGGGGCGAGGACAGTAAAACTCGAGCCTCCCGCTCTTTTTGAGTTAAATCTAGGCACTGTTAGGCATAAGGTGTTGGAGGATCTCGTAGTTCTAACGAAGGGTTTCATAGTGTGTTTGTTGGTCAGGTATGGGGGTGCTAGATTATTGAGAGCTTTGTACGTCAGGGAGAGTGTTTTTAGGTCGATTTTATGTTGGATGGAGAGCCATCTGCATGTGGTTCTGGTGGCCAAGATGTGCTCACGTCTGGGGATATTTAGCGCTGCCCGTAGTGCATTATTTTGAAGGACTTGGAGCTTGTTAATTATCGCTTGGTTGGCACCTAAGTAGAGACTATTGCAGTAATCTAATTTCGATTGTATAAGGGCTCTGGCTAGTATGAGGCAACTGTTAGGGGAGAGAAATGGTCTACAGGCTCTGATGAGTTTTCCGGTATATGCCGTGGTTGAGGCGGTTGCGTTAATTTGTTTAGTGAAGTTAACGTTGGCATCAAGATAGAAGCCAAGTGTTTTCACATTTTTGGCGACCGGGATGGTGTTGCCATCGATTATGATGTTAGAGTAGTTGGGACTTAATTTTTGTAGGTTGTTCGGCGAGCCAACAATGAGCAGTTCGGTCTTCTCGTCATTGAGGCAGAGGCCATGTGTGGCCATCCAAGCCTGAATGACGGAGAAGATTTCATTGATCCTGGCTACATCAATATCGTAGTTGCCCGAGATAGTGAGGAGTATCTGGGTGTCATCCGCGTAGTTTGTATAGGTGACACCCAGACGGTCCAGTTTATCAAAGAGGGGCTTTGTAAAGATATTGTAAAGGGTGGGTGAAACACATGATCCTTGTGGGACACCACAGGAAATAGGTATAGGGTCTGCTGCTGCCTCCAGGGAGAAGACCCTCATAGTTCTGTTAGCTAGGAAGGACTGTATCCATGTGACAGCAGAGGGGGAGAAGTGGGCGGCAGAGGAGAGGTGGTTACAGAGTATTTTGTGGTCAACCAGGTCGAAGGCCGCTGAGAGATCTAAGAGGAGTAGGATGGCAGCCTTGCCCTTATCTTTAATTTCATCAATCTGACTTTTTAGGTCAACAAGGGCAGTTTCTGTTCCATGCTGAGGCCGGAAGCCAGACTGACGCAATCCGAGTAATTGGTTAGACTCTAGGTAATGCTGAATTTGCAGGTAGGCAACTCTATCGAGAATTTTTAGCAGGAAGGGAACAGTTGTGATGGGCCTGTAATTTGTGGTGATGGAGGGGTCCAGGGTCTGTTTTTTTAGTAGCGGGAGGACCCATGAGTGTTTCAGATTGTTGGGTACCGAGTTAGTGGAGAAAGATGCATTTACAAGCTTGGAAATGAAGGGGGCGAGGTCTCTTGCTGCATCTTTTATGATCTGTGCAGGGCAGCTGTCCCCTTTACAGTTTGATGGTTTGAGGGATGTTATAATTTTCTGCACTTCTAGTGCGGTTACGTTTTTGAAGGTGAAGCCCAGGTTGGTATTGGGGGTGGTAGGTGGGCTGGGCATGAGGGGGCTAAGGGTGGGGCTGCTATTGGAGAGTTCAAGTCTTTTGTTTTCGATTTTAGTTTGTAAGCCAGTAATTTTGTTTGCCAGGGCATCTTGGATACTTGTGCACCAAGATTGGTCCTTCACAGATGACTCCATAGGTGGATTGGGGTTTTCTAGCTCCTTCAGGATAGTGAATAGTTCTTTGGTACTGGAGCTAGCATTACTTATTCTTGTGTTGTAGGCTTCCTTTTTTGTGCGAATAATTTCTTTTTTATAGAGGGAGGATGCATTCATAAGATTGACTTTATGTTCTGCTGATGGATTCTTTTTCCAGAGGGTTTCCATTTTAGACTTATTTTTTCTTAGTATTTTGAGTTCTGGAGTATACCAGGAATTAAGGTGTGCTTTGGATTTACTTTTACGTAATTTAAGTGGGGCAACACGGTCAATAGCATTGGTCATGGCGTTATTGTAGGTCTCTACTAGTAGGTTAGGGTCTGATGTGTTGGGGATCATGTTGAGGGTAGGTAGAACCAGTGTGATGAGGGCTTCAGCGGTGATGTTCCGTTTGTTTCTCGTCAGGCATGCTGGTGCAGGCAGGTGTTGTCTGTGGAGGGGGTTATTAGTACTGATGTCAAATGAGAGTAGGAAGTGGTCAGTCCATATCAGTGGTTGTGGGTCTCTGCAGATGATGTTGCAGTTGTGTGCAGCGAGCCAGTCTAGGGTTCTGCCTTTTCTGATGTGTGGGTAAGGTGTTGAGTTGAATGTAGTTGTGTTCACCAAGTACATTGGCGAGGGAGGATGCTGGAGTGTCCTGGGGGTCGTTGTAGCTCAGGTTGAAGTCACCGAGGATAATATTCTGTGAAAGAGGTTTGGATTTTTCGGCTATGAGGGTGGTTATATCTTCTTCGAATGAACCTATGGGCCCAGGGGGTCTGTATAATAGATCCAAGGTAATGGAATACTTGGGGGAAGTTTGAATTTTTATGGATAGATATTCGCAGGACTTTAAAGGAGGGGCGGTCACAGATCTAATCTCGAGCGAGGATTTGAAAATGAGTGCTACACCTCCTCCACGGGCATCCGGTCTGTCGGCCCTGAGGATGGAGTAGTTGTCTGGAACTGCGAGAGATAGAGAGGGGCCTGCTGCAGTATGGAGCCAAGTTTCTGTGGTGGCGAGGAAATCCAGGTCTGCTGAGCAGATGATGTCTGCAATTTTTGTAGGGTGGGCCACAAGGGATCTAACATTGAGTAAGGCTCCTTTAAGTGGCACAGAGTTTGCAATGGTGTTTTTATTGGTGAATTTAGTAATATGATTCGTGGTCGTTTTGCTAAGTAGGGTAGGGAGTCTACAACCTAGTCTGTCGTTGCGGGTCATGACGTTGGGGTAGGCTGTAGGGTAGTGTTCAATTGAGCTGCGCAAGTTCTGGATGTTGTCAGAGTGGTCATCTGTAGCGAGGCTAGGTGGGGTGTTACCTAAAGTAACGCTCATTTTGGTACTATGGTCTGTGGATACGCTATGGGGGAAAGGAGGTAGGGAAGGTAAGAAGGGTGTTGGGCAGGGAATGGGGTGATGTCTAGGACAGCCAAGCTTAGCGAGTCCATTACTGAATGAGATATAGCTATTTCTGCTACATGGTGTGCAGTAGGGCATAATGCAGAAGGGGAACATGATGAGTATTAGCCAGGCTGGCATAGTTTGAATATGGATTTGGGTAGTATCTGGCTAGCAACCAGAGGGCACAGTACAATCAATGTGGTCTAGTAGCGACCAAAGGCACAACACAGTGAGAGTGGTCTGTTAGCGATCAGAGGGCACAGTACAATCAATGTGGTCTAGTAGCGACCAAAGGCACAACACAGTGAGAGTGGTCTGTTAGCGATCAGAGGGCACAGTACAATCAATGTGGTCTAGTAGCGACCAAAGGCACAACACAGTGAGAGTGGTCTGTTAGCGATCAGAGGGCACAGTACAATCAATGTGGTCTAGTAGCGACCAAAGGCACAACACAGTGAGAGTGGTCTGTTAGCGACCAGAGGCGTAACACAATCAATGGGCACGAGCCGTGGGGGTAGAGTGGGGGGAATAGAGTGGTAGCGGTCGCGTGTAAGAATGTTACAAGTTACCTTTGCTTGTGCAGTTCAGGCTTATCTGAGACAGGCATAGATGCTTGCAGAGGCGTGGTGTCAGCTAGATATGGACGCTAGGTTAAGTATGCAAGCGGGGTCTTCTCGAGACATATTGTGTCCTCATCGGAACGAGAGTAGTTGATAATCTTGGGGCTTCTGCAGCAGAGCGCAACCATGCGCAGAACAGGGCCTTTTCCAGCGGGCCTTCGCCGGAAGGGTTAGAGCTGGCTTCCGCCTGCCGGTGGATTGGTGCTGTTGAAAAGCAGGATTGTTGCTGTGGCAACGTTGTACGGCGGCCATGTTTGTCTGCACGGCGGCCATTTGGGAAGCAGGCAACTTCGGGAATCAGGGATAAAAGCAGATTTCGGGCACTTTAGGCAGGGTATGCACAATATGTACAAAGGGCCCTATATTCTGCAAGCTCACCTACTTCAGGGCTAAGGTGAGGGCGATCCTGCACGCAGTCTGCAGGCTCGAGGTCAGTGGAACAGCTGATGCTGCCACGTGCGTGTCGCGTCAAATGGGATGAGGTCGGGGGCTCCTGCACGCTCTATTCATGGGGCTCGCAGGTGATGGGACTGCTCCTGCAGTATGGGTGCTGCGTCAGGGATGATGGGGAGAGAAGGGCTCCTGCCCTTGATCTCGTTTCACGCTCACGGGCGTTGATGCTGCTCCTGGCATGTTTGACTGCTGAGCGGGTGTTCACCATCATAGCCAGGCACACACAAATAGTAGGCACATGTTGCAGGGGCGTATGAGGGTTGCTGATGAATGAAAGTTTACCAGAGTAATTGCACCAGCTCACCAATTGCAAAAGAAAAGAAGTTGCTTAAGTAGGAAATAAAAGAGGCAAAACAATTGTATACCAAAAGATTATTAGTGCTTGACAGGTGGGTGGGACTTCACATACATCAGCTCACCAACTGGTAGAGCAATGGGAGAGTTCCAATTTTAATATAGGATGAACTCAGGGACTACTCATTGCTGGGCTGACAATGAACGCACATACTTTCGCACATACCTCACTGTACTGCGCTACTGTTAAGAGATGCCAGGCGAAATGCCATCTTGCCACACTCTGCACAGCACTCTGATGCTCTCAAGCTAGGACTGCGCTTTAAACAATAACATAAAAAGCACCTGGAAGAAATCTAGACATAGATAGAATTTTTGAAAAGTCAAGTCCTTTTGGAATATTTGAAGCATTTTTCAGACCTTTTGTAGGCAACTAATAACCCAGACAGAATTACCTGCCTGATTCCTTTAATCGGCCATTCTGAGGATTGCAGAAGGTGAAATGGTGGTGTGAAAATGTTTTTCTTTTCCAAGTAAACATTATGTGGAATAAGACATTTCCTGGACCTTTCCAATGAGAGTGGAAATGCCAAATACCTCTTAGTTTGTCGCCTGGTGAAATTTCAGCCAATGCTGTTGTGGTGAGGATAATTTAAAGCGTGGCCACTTTGTCGAGAACAATCAGTACATTGTGGCAGTATACAAGATGGCATTTTATGTATCAGAAAAGAAGAGCTGCTGAAAATCATGCTCTTTGGTGCAGCGGGAGAGCTCTTGGGGTAGTGTCTCTTTGAACTCTGTGAATATTTTGCGAGCACGGAACAACCACCCGTGTGTTTTCCTCCCAAATCCTTGAAGCATCTCCAACATTGTGACTATGTTCTGTTTTCAGGGCTCTTCTCGCCAACTCTACCCTGATACAAGCTGACGATGGCAAAGTGTGTAGCAGTGATTGGTGCAGGATGCAGTGGACTGACTGCCATCAAGTGCTGCCTGGACGAGGGGCTGGAGCCCACCTGCTTCGAGAGAACCGAAGACATCGGTGGACTCTGGAGATTCAAGGTCAGTCAGAAGTTGGTTCTTATTATGATTTCCTATGGGGGCAGAAGGACTCAAAGCTGTTAATCAGCTGAGACCCTTACTTTGAATTGAAAATCGGACTTGGGGAGCCATGACTTACTCATGTGTTGGAACTGCCACAAGAACATAGGCTACTCGAGAAAGGGAAGATTCTGTACCAATGGATGTCCTGACAAACATGCCACCCATGCTCACAGGTCATAAACATAGACCAGGACCGATAAACCCGGTCATGCCAATATATTCTACATAATCCCGACAACTACCCAGCCCCTACCTCTTCAGCATCAGGTATTCATGACTTTCCATAAGATGTGATTCACTGATAATTAGAAGACAATTAGAGAGCGAGTGCCGAAACTTTCACACCGCACACAAAGGAACTGTTTCATGGTGCTTCAAGAAGAACCCTGGTAGCCCCGGAAGGCTCCAAGAGGCGAGGGATATTGAAACACAAAGGTTTGATGCATGGTGCTCGATAGATGTTAAGGGTAGAGTGATCGCCTCCCTTATGGAACGCTTGCTAGCTGTGGATGCAGAAATTGTTGTAGAGATGGCCAAGAGGTAATGTTGATTTGACCGAAGACCACTAGCCAACATTCATCATGTGATTACACTGTGGTATTATTCACTGCGGATCTGGTTAATAGTGCTTATTAGCCCCCTACGAAACACAGCCGAGCAATCCGGTAGCGTAGCAGACAGGCTGAAACTACAAATGCAAGCCCGCGTTCAGCACTCCCTGCCTCTACTGTATCCCAGGGCACTCCCCCCTTCAGCATGCCCCAGCTAATACCCTCAGTCTCCGGCCCCCACTGCAGCCCCTGCCACCACGCCTTCTTACCTCTGGGTTCTGCTGCAATACCGCGGCACTCTCCTACTGACCAGGCCAACCGACCGCTGCCTGTCACCGAACACCCCACATCTTGGCAACGAAAGAGAGGCTCCATTCACAGCCTCACAGCCCCAGATTACATTTCCAACAGGTGCTATGCGCTGCCATGTTTTTTTTTAAACCTTTTGTTTGGTAACAATTACTATTAGCAGCTAAGGGCTTAGCACTCATGTGCTAATAGCAATCATATCTTCTACTGTGGAATCTGCTGGGTGGTAACTGCTCTGGGACCTCTTTAAAGATCCTCTCTGAATTCGGCCGTATTATCTCGAGCCTCAGCCACACATTCGGGGAGCTGCAGGCTGAAGAGCAATGAATACAAAAAGAGCGGGCTTTTGCAAAAGTCACTGTTCACAGAGTGTCCAGGGCACGCGCGGTTTTTAACTGTAGGTAAGCACGGAAGGCATCCCACATGGGCGGTTAGCTGAGGGCATCAGTGATAATAGATACGTCTCCCTGTTGTGATTGGCACAGCTCAGGTCCGCTAACCAGTGTTCCAACATGAGAGGTTCCAGTCGCTTCCAGCTGTTAAAATAGCTCCCTTAGGCGATTAAGAAAATAAATGTAGAAACTTATAGTTCACTTTTGGCATTTAATCATATCAACCAAGCAAGTACCACACGAGGTCCTGTGGCATTACCTCGTGCAGCATTAAAGACAGCTCAACGCAAACATTAGACCAAAAGTCCCTTAACGGGGGACATTGCCATAGCATGTGCATATAGCCATTGTTGGTTGTACCACACCTGGAGCAACTAGCATTCAGATCTTCGTACAATTGTGCAGCCTTAAAATTTGAATTGAAGGATAAATATTTGGTTAATATGCACGTGTAATGCCGCGTTTTGTCTTCCAATTCTACTCCCAGCATCTTGGGTCCCTTCTCTTAGCTTTCGGGGGAGGTAGCTCTACATTAACCTGAACTGTCGAGTATAAAGTCGATACAATTGGGTACAGGGTTCTTTTCAGGTAGCACAGGAATGTTCCCGCACTTTAAACCCTTCCCTGCCCTCTTGTCCTCCTCCTTGCCCCCTCAGTTTCTGCTCGACCCGCTGTCAGCGCTTTTCATGAGCTGCGCTCTGAGGGAGAAGCTACAACACTCCACAAGTAGAGGCTGCATTCTAAGTGGGTGTGATTGTGACGAATCAACTTCTGGGGCACCAGTGGTCCAGGGATGAATATCGGTTTCTAAACCATCAATCAGCCTCACACCTCTAGTACAGCAGAAGGGATCCGAACAGATTGGATACACAAGTAAAAGATAAACCTCCTTGTTCAATTTTGGTAACGTGCATGGAACAACAGGCTTATCTCTGCAAGGTCGTGGATCGTTGGTTAGGTGCAACACAGCGAACATACAATTATTACCCAATAATAAAAGGGACTGTCCAGTCAAGGTTGTATAAAAATATGTACCTTATTATTATTACAACAGGCAGTTCTAGCACACTACAAAATACAACCCACCCTGTAAAGGAACACAGAGGACAGACAGTTTCACAAAGAAAGGGATGCACTCTCGATACTGAGAGGCAGGTAGTTGGTAAAGCAATCAGTCTTAACTAGAGAAGGACCAGGGGTAAAGAGCCACAATATAACTGGTGCTTGAGATTTTCTTGATGCTTGACAGCGTCGGGTCGGTTCCAGGGTGCATTGCAGCTCCTGCGACAGAGTTCAAGATGGAAGACAGCTACGGGTATCAGGTAGCAGGCTGTTCGGCAAGAGAGGCTGGACGGACAGCTTTAGTGACTGCAGCCTGACAACAGCCACTGGTGCAGTCAGTCACGGTGCAAGGGCTCAATTGCCTCGCAAATGTCCTTAAAAGATGGACGCTAGTTGATGCTTTTGTGGCACTCCTCCTAGCTTCTTTGCAGGGCTCGTGGCGGAAGGTGGACAGCCTGAAGCTGAGGAGAGTGCTTGCAGGCAACAGCTTTGTCCTTTGTTCAGAGCCTCTCTGGCACTTCCCTCCTAGGAAGCTTGCTGGCAAAACCTAACAGGGCACGGTGTGTGCTGGCTGGGTACCAGTTCTGGAGCTGCTGGACGGGTCATCTGAGTCCGGTATCACCCTCTGTTCCCTGGGAGATATTTAGGGGAGAGATCTTGCTTCCATCTTGGAAATCCTGGCCTTCCTTCACTGGGGGAAGATGTAAGGCATACTGTACCTTCAGCCAGGGTCCAAATGAGTCCTTCTTACTTTTTCAGAGTCATTGGATGATCTAGTAAGTGAGGGGCGCCACCCTTTTTTAAAGCCAAATAGGCCCAGTGATTGGTGCAGGCAAAGCCTACCTTAATGAGCCAATCCTGGGTCCCTACCAACAATCTTCTGTTATGCGTAAGGTGAGGACCAGAGTGCTTTGCAACAGGAAATGTAAGGGGTGACAACATGTACTCCTCCGTCCCACCCTTTCTTCTGTCTGTTGTCGATCAAAGTATCTCTCTGGTTAACTGAGCCCTCTGTGGCTCTTGATCCAAGCACAACTCTCCCTTGAAGTTTGTGTTGAGAACAGACTTCTGTCTCCTTCAAATCACATACTTTGTCCCTTGGAAAGGGAGTTTGCCTACTGTAAACAGTTCTTCTAGACATGACACTCACTGCCCTTCGTACAGAGGGGTGGGAGCTAGCGTCAAGCTGACAAATTGCATATCAAAGAAGAGGTGTTAGTTTTCCTGGCCATTGTTAATTTCTGTGACCAGGCCTGCTTCAATTAACTCTCATTAGTATGTGCCACCACCACACAGAACTTAGACAATAGAACAAGGCAGATCCATGGAGCCTTTGCTATTTTAATTAGGCTACCCATGGCGGGAGGAAGGTGTCGCCTTCCCCCTTCTTGAGATGCTTTTGATGTACCTGTGGCTGTCACATTCCAGCTGAACATGGCAGGGGAAGACGGCACCTGTAGGCTGTGTCCTCCGGGAGTACACGTGACTATGCGTTTCATGTGGTGAG
This sequence comes from Ambystoma mexicanum, assembly GCF_040938575.1. Classification (NCBI taxonomy): domain Eukaryota; kingdom Metazoa; phylum Chordata; class Amphibia; order Caudata; family Ambystomatidae; genus Ambystoma; species Ambystoma mexicanum. The sequence goes on along the minus strand of NC_090922.1, from coordinate 581,968,864 downwards.
CAGGGAAAAGGTGTGTGGAAGGGCCGCACACATTTGCGGAGGTTGATCTCCCATCATTCATTTTCATTCAAAAAAATCAAAAAAGCCCAGGTGAGCGCGCACTCCACGTGCAGATGGTATAATTCCTTATAGTGATGGCCTCACCTGAGTCCCATAGTACGCCTAGCTCCACTTAATCTATGTAAGCCCACCCTTGCACAGTCCCCCGTGACTGTTCCATTTACTCCCACAACCTGGTCAGAATGTCACTGAAACCCCATTGTAAGAAGTTTGCTGCTTCCCGTCAAATCTGATATCTTATCTATTGTATGTTCTTTTGCGATCAAAAGCGCCTGTTCTTCCCCGCTCTATAAATAAAATAAATAATTGAATGTGCAATCCAAATATAGTTTTTGTAATACTTATTAGATAATACTTGTATATTTTGTTGTACTGTTTTGCTGAGTTTTGTAAAGCACAAAAAACATCAACAGGTAGTTCCAAGGCACATAAAGGCAGAAGATGCATGGGAAAGGACAGAGACAGTGGGAAATAGATAACAGTGGGAGGGCGGATAGTGCAGCATACAATAGTTCACATGTAGGTTTCCAAACAACATTCCTGTATATTAACATGGTTCATAAAAATTGAAAAGAGGCTGTGAGAAGGGCCGATATGAGCATGCAAAACTGGAAGTGCTTCAAGACAGCAGGGTTACAGAATCATGGTGGAAAGATGGGGTGTTCCTAAACCAAATGCTAAGTAGTCCTGGGGAACAACGGGCTGTCATTTTGACTCTGACTTTGGCGTGTGACTGGTGGGGGTATACTCTTCAATGATATAAAGGTGGTTTCTAGGAAGAGCCTGGTGGTTAACCAGTATTGGGGGACACTTTCTGAAACATTTAATCATTAGAGTTTTTAGTGTCTCTTGGACCTGTTATAACACTTTTCCAGTCGTGTTCTCTACAACAAACAGTGCTCTCACCAATCACCTGTGCAGACAGCCCAGGGAATGGCAACATGCTTGTTCGCCTTCACAAAGATGACTCCTGGGATCCAGGCAAGGTACCAGCAGTGCTTGCTGAACTTTGAAACAGGTGGGACATAGATGACCGAATACGAGTGAGAAAGCAAAGCAATCAAGAGCACACTTTCCCCCTCCAAACAAGGGATTTTGTGGGGATTACCTCAAGAAAGGTTTCAAAATGATGGGTCAAAATGATGCATTTGACGGAACAGTTTTAGTAAGAAACTAGATAAAAAGCTGTAGTATTTACTGGCAGTTCTCAAGAGGAAGCACATGTGATAGTCCAATGGACTGACTCACTAGATGTCTCTCATGTCGAATCCGCCCTTTTTCTTATCCAGCCACATGAAGGGATAGCTGCCCAAATGTATTGCCATATGCAGTGAGGGCGCCCACAGCAGAATAGTCCATCCTTTATTTTGCTGCAAGATTTGAGTAGGTGGTGCAAATGCTCTTATGGGTAAGGGTGTAGAAGCAGCAGGAGGGAGATAGGCAAAGATGGCAGGAGTCCCGCACTCCACAAGGGGACGTGGGATGAAGCTGACGTGGGTCTATGCCCCCTATGATGTGGGTGTGCAGCAGTGGTAGGGGGCACCCTCCGATTGGCAGGGATGTGCAGTAGTGGCAGGCGTAGTCAAGCCAAGAGGTACGCCAGTGCCCCCATTGACAGAGATAGCAGAGAATTGGCAGCACTGAAGCCAAAAAAGCGATGCGCATTTCACCGCCGAGGGGCTACACTTGCAAGGAGGTTGAGTTGGTTAACAGGGTCTCTCCAGCGAGATGGGTTTGGGCAGCAGCTATCTCACAGTGAGGTCCCCCCCACCAGAATTTGGTGAATACACATAGATCCATTCCATTACATCACATGCCTGGGCTGCCGCAAATCACTGATGTTCCAGTGTTAGGACAGAAGTCCATTTTGGTTCCTTTTGACACACTTTGTTAGTCCCCTTCTGTGTGTGCTGTACAACAAGAGTGCACTGTAATACGATACAAACGTATGAATTCAATTAGACGGATAGACTATTAAGGGTAGGCTTGGCAGAACATGGAGAGAGGCTGTAAAGAGATGGGCAGGCAGGGGATGCAAGCTAGGGAGGGCATGGAGGACCCTGTGTACTTCACAGTCTGCGTCCAGCTTTCTCCCCGTAACCTGTATCTCCTGCCTGCAACCCTCTGTACGCTCTCTCTGTATCCTCCCAAGGGCACCCTTAATAGTCCCCCTTCTAATCGTATCCATATTATTGTCTTATATATTTGGGAGATGGTATAAACAAGAACCGAAAGTGAGATTAGTTGCTATGGCTTTGAGCTAGAGTTAAGTGGTGCCAGCCAGGCCATGCTGAGTTCTGGAAGCTATTCCTTTCGTGCCCCAGTTCTATGGTGCCCTTTCAGGACCTGTCAGAGCACCTGGGTGGAGGCTGAGAACGCAGACTGCCTGGAAACCATCGTGGAATAGCTATGCTAGCCATCAGGGCACAAAAACATAAAAACAGCATGCAACACTGTGTTTCCAAAACCACACGTTCATTATTAATGTGTATCTCGATTAATTTTCTAACACTGTTTCCCATGTTAAAACATTTTTATAGATCAGACCCTATATGTCGTTTAACAATCAAATTTGTACACATCAAAAAGAAATCATAACCAACTTCATGGATGATCCTACACACGATGACTAGAATATTTATTTATTTATTTTATTTGTATATTTATATAGTGCTGCAACCCGCAGGCATCAGAGCGCTTACGATAAAACGAAGGACTTAGTGACAGGACAACAGAGATGAAGGTTAGAGTTTGAGGCCTACGCTAGGGATTTGGATTTTATTTGAAGAGCTGTGTCTTAAGTTTCTTCCGAAAGGCTAGGTAATTTGTTTCGGTTTTTAAGTTCAGGGGCAATTTGTTCCATTTGATGGTAGCCTTAATAGCAAAAGAAATACCTAAGCCATTTGTTCTTCTTGCGGAATGTACACATAGGTGTCCTTTGTTACTGGATCTCAGGTTACGGTTTGGCTCATACCAGGAGAATTGCTTCTTTAGATATTCAGGTGCCTTTCCGTAGAGACAGCGGTGGACTAGTGTTAAGGATTTGAATAGTATTCAGTCTTCTATGGCACTCCAATGGAGGTCCCTCCTCTAAACCTGAAATGTGTTCTCTTCTGGCTTTGCCTGTTATTGTTCTTATGGCATTGTTTTGAATTGTCTGACATTGTTTTATGTTCTTAGTGCTGTCTCCGAGTAGGAGGGCATTTCCGTAGTCGAGTCTAGAGAGGATGGTGGCCCTGGCAATTGTTGTACTATTTTGTTTGTTGAGCAGAGGTCTGATGTTTCTGAGTAGTTTTTGATGGTACTGACAATTTCTTTTGAGGTAGGCAACTTGGGCCTCTGCCACCAGTGATGCAGGTACGTAGATGCCCAACGTCTTTACTTTTTCGGAAACTTTGATTACCCTCTCTTTGATCTTAAATGAGGAGTAGGAGGTGTCAAGCTTTCTTCTGGCGCTGGTGGACCCAAAAATCATGAGCTCGGTCTTGGAGCCATTTATGCACATCCAATTTGCCTTCATCCATGTTTCTATGAAGTTGTATAGAGTAGATAGTTTTTCACTGTCTTGGCTATAGTTCCCGCTGAGCTCCAATATCAGTTGCGTGTCGTCGGCGAAGTTGGTGAAAAATACGCCTAGTTGTGTTAGCAATGTGCATAAACAGCGCAAGTATAGGTTGAAGAGCAGCGGGGAGAAGCTTGCCCCCTGTGGGTTGCTGCAGTCTACAGGCCTAGTTGAAGAGGCGTGTTCGCCCCCTATAAACTTGGAATGTCTTTCTTGGAGAAAGGAAGACACCCAATCAATAGCCTCGTGGGAGCAATTACCTGATAATTCCAGGGCCTCCCGGAACTTCCGATGAGCCAAAAAATCGAAAGCTGCCGAGAGGTCCAGGAGAATAAGTAAGCCCGACTTGCCTTTGTCCAGTATGGCCAGCATTTCAGTTTGGAGGTTCAACAGAGCGGATTGTGTACTGTGGGCTCCTCTGAAGCTTGACTGTTTTGAATGGAGAAGGTTGTTTCTATCCACATAGCTCTGCATTTGTTCAGTAGCTATCTTATCAAGAACTTTCAAAAGAAAGTTGCAGTTCGTAATTGGCCTAAGATTAGAAGGGTCCTGTTGGTTTAATTCTGTTTTTTTTGGGAGGGGTGTTACTGTAACTGTTTTCATGATAGCCGGTACACTGCGGTCTCTGAAGGAGGCATTAACCATCCTTCTGAGAAATGGGGTGAACACCTGCATGTTGCCGAATATTAATTTGGGAGGTATCACATTTTCAGGGCAGGATGTACAATTCATGTTAGTCAATGTTTTTTCCATGTCTTCCATGGATATTGGGGCGAATTGGAATTTTGGGTTAGATGGTTTTGCAAATTCCTCTTGTAAAGGGAGCCGGAAGGGGGGGTTGATATTCTTGCAGTTAGCTATGTTTTCTCGAGCTTTAGAGATTTTATTGAAGAAGGCCGTTTGGACTTTTCCACAGTCCTCGGCTGAAGGGTGGAATGGTGGGGAGAGGGATTTCGGTTTTTTGATTGATTTTAGTATTTGGAATAATTTCCCTGTGGAGTTTGCCGCTGTGACAATCTGCTCGTTATAGTGGTTCTTTTTAAGTTCTTTCAGTTTTGTCCTGTAGAGGATTTCAGTGTCCTTCCATCTCTTTTTGTTGGGGCTTTTAACCATGTTCTTTCTAATTTCCTTTTCTTTCTTTTGAGTGTTAAGGATTCTTCATTAAACCAATGTTGGTGGTTTATGTTTGCTCTAATTTGTTTCTCTTTTTTTGTTGCGTGGAGGTCGAGTATTTCTTGGAAGCATGTATTGTAAGTTTGCACAATTTTTTCACATGTGTCTTCATCTGATATGGTGTTCATTACGAGGTCTATTCCCTGTGATAGTATTAATGGTGTGATTTTTTTAAAATGTCTGCCTTGTACAGATTTGGGTATGTTATTTGGTTTATCGATTTTTGTTTTTAGGACAAGGTTACTTTCGATTTTGTGATGGTCTGACCAAATACATGGGTACGTTGTTGTTTCTGTCATATTGACGTTATAGGTAATAATCCAATCTAATTGGTTTCCTGAGGTAGATGTAGGTTCCTTGTTTATTACCTTGTAGGTGCAGTTTTGTATATCAGTCTCTAGGTTGATGGCTTCTTTGTCTAAGGTGTTACCTCGCCACCTATTGATGTCACCGAGGAGCACAGTGCCTGTGTTAGTGGTTTTAAGGTTGTTTAGTATTTGGGTCAGTTCTTCGTTAAACTCTGAGACCAACGAGGGTGGTCTATATACCACTATGATGTTTGTGCAACTCTTGTGAGTATGAGAGAATTTCAGATGCAGTATTTCGAATCCTGTGCATTCTATGGGGACAGGGAATAGTTTAAGGCTCTGTCTGGCTATAATAGCCACACCACCTCCTTTTCCAGATTCCCAGTTTTTAAAGTAGTGTATTCTGAGGGGACTGCTATCTCAATGCGAGGTCCCATTGGTTCGTGCAACCATGTCTGAGACATAGGATGGCCAGGTTTTCTTCAATGATGTAATTGTGAATTTCTTGGGTATGCATATTTAATGATCTTGTATTTAGCAATGCGATTTTCAATTGGGAAAAAGTATTGGGGTTTTCTAGACTGCTTTGTTTTGTTGTGTATAACAGGTGTATGAGGCCATACCGACATTTGGCTACACTTGAAATACAATTGTGGCACCTGAGAATGTAGTGCTGTATTTAGGGCATGGCTGCTATGCCTGGCAGCAAGGCTTTACTGGCATAATGTGGCAGTAAATTGTAATATGGGACGGTATTGGTTTGTGAAGGCAGCAACCCATGTCTGTGTTGCCCGATATCATGAACCTATAAAGGCAGATCAGTTTCAAATATGGTTGGTAGCTAAAATAGTGTGCAATCTACTTTAATAGCTATTTATTATTCAGCTTTATCACATTTACGGTGTGTTTTAAATCTGTGATTTCACTTCCCATGATGTCACCCATGTCAAAGGCTAATGAGACACTTAGGGCCCGATTAGTGGAATTTCTTGCACGGTTCAAAGTGACTTTACACTGGAATTCATGGAACTGTGCAAAGTAATTTTTGCAGTACAAAATGAACTTTGCACTGCCTTTGCACTGCAAAAATACACTTTGCACAGTTCCATGAATCAGGGTTTGTGTCAGGAGTGCAAAGTTACTTTTCAGTAGTGCAAAATCACTTTGAACCGTGCAAATAATTCCATGAATCGAGCCCTTTATGTGAGGATGTCTGGGTCAAAGGTGATGTGATGCCCCTTTTCGGTCATGTCACCAGGCATCTGAGGTCACTTCTGCTATCGCTGGCATTTTGGTGAATTGGTGTCCCTGGGATTCTTGGTTTTACATCTTCATCATTCCACCTTACAAAGACGGGTGCAGTCAGAAATTAAAAGGGGACCCAGAGATGTGGTAATTTCTGACAACTTTTTGCTTCTGCTGGACAATGTAAGTCCAGTGATGTACAGGTTAATACAGCTTGAACCCCACCCCCATCCCCAATCCCCGAAAGCTCAACCCACAGACATATAACCAATGTCAGAAGAAGATGCTTGCAGTGAAAAACATATTCTTAGCAATAGAGCCAGGAGATGGCTGATCAGAATTGAGTCAGGAAGGCAGCGCAAGGAGAAGGAACAAAGGTTGAGCTACTGGAAGGACATAGGGAAATAGTACACATGGGCCCATGCACCCAGCCTCCAGGGTAGGAGCAGAGGCACCCTGGGTTGTGTACAGTGTACATATGGAGCCATGAATCCAGGGGAGGAGCAGAGGTCGCACTGGTTTCTGTATCCAGGGGAGGAGCAGAGGCATCACTTGGTTGTGTACAGTGTAGTACACACGGGCCCAAGAATCCCAGGGGAGGAGCAGAGGCCGCACTGGGTCATGCATCCAGGAGAGGAGCAGAGGCCGCACTGGGTTGTGTATCCAGGGGAGGAGCAGAGGCAGCACTGGGTTGTGTACAGTATACATACGAGCCCATGCATCGAGGGGAGGAGCAGAGGTAGCACTGGGTTGTGTATCCAGGGCAGGAGCAGAGGCAGCACTGGGTTGTGTACAGTGTACACACAGGGCCATGCATCCAGGGGAGGAGCAGAGGCTGCACTAGGTTGTGTACAGTGTACACACAGGGCCATGCATCCAGGGGAGGAGCAGAAGCCGCACTGGATTGTGTATCCAGCGGAGGAGCAGAGGCAGCACTGGGTTGTGTACAGTGTACATACCGGCCATGCATCCAGGGTAGGAGCAGAGGCACCCTGGGTTGTGCACAGTGTACACACAGGGCCATGCATCCAGGGGAGGAGCAGAGGGCACACTGGTTTATGTATCCAGGGGAGGAGCAGACGTAGCACTGGGTTGTGTACAGTGTACATACTGGGCCATGCATGCAGGGGAGGAGCAGAGGCCGCACTGGATTGTGTATCCAGGGGAGGAGCAGAGGCAGCACTGGGTTGTGTACAGTGTACACACGGGGCCATGCATCCAGGGGATGAGCAGAGGCCGCACTGGGTTGTGTATCCAGGGGAGGAACAGAGGCAGCACTGGGTTGTGTACAGTGTACATACCGGCCATGCATCCAGGGTAGGAGCAGAGGCACCCTGGGTTGTGTACAGTGTACACACGGGGCCATGCATCCAGGGGAGGAGCAGAGGGCACACTGGTTTATGTATCCAGGGGAGGAGCAGACGTAGCACTGGGTTGTGTACAGTGTACATACTGGGCCATGCATCCAGAAGAGGAGTAGAGGCAGCACTGGGTTGTGTATCCAGGGGAGGAGCAGAGGCAGCAGTGGGTTGTGTACAGTGTACACACAGGGCCATGCATCCAGGGGAGGAGCAGAGGCCGCACTGGATTGTGTATCCAGGGGAGGAGCAGAGGCAGCACTGGGTTGTGTACAGTGTACACACGGGGCCATGCATCCAGGGGATGAGCAGAGGCCGCACTGGGTTGTGTATCCAGGGGAGGAACAGAGGCAGCACTGGGTTGTGTACAGTGTACATACCGGCCATGCATCCAGGGTAGGAGCAGAGGCACCCTGGGTTGTGTATCCAGGGGAGGAGCAGAGGCAGCACTGGGTTGTGTACAGTGTACACACGGGGCCATGCATCCAGGGGATGAGCAGAGGCCGCACTGGGTTGTGTATCCAGGGGAGGAACACAGGCAGCACTGGGTTGTGTACAGTGTAATACACAAGGGCCAATGCATCCTGGGGGGAGCAGAGGCCGCACTGCTTGTGTATCTAGGGGAGGAGCAGAGGCAGATGGAGACCAACCCAGGCCCATCACTTATTAGCTGACCCTCTGCAATGAAAGCAACCTATTAGGAAGGGGAGCAGATTAAGCCTATGGAGTGCTCCTTAGGTGCAATAATGTGTGCTGCATATACATTTTCTATGTAGGATAATTTTGTACGGGCATTGACCATCCTGTAACGCATGCAAAGGAAGCTTGCATTAGTGCTGTCCATGTAGCAGATATATTTTTCCATGGAATGCAAGCTTGCACTTGCCCTATATGTGATGTGTATACATATTTTGCATATGGCGGGAGCTTGCACCAGCCTTGCCTTGGCTGCATGTATATTATGTATGTAACGGAAGTCGCCACTAGCCCCACCCGTGATGTTAATACATTCTCTATATGAGGCAAACATGCTTTGTTCAAAGCTTGCACAGCACTTGGCCTGCCCATGTTCTGTTTATGTTCTTCATGTGCAGGAAGCCTGCACAGTTCCCGCCTAGACTGAACCTATATCGGCATGTTAGCGAAGGCTGTACTGGGCCTGCTCGTGCATCACATATTTTCTGTGTGTGAGGCAAGCTTTCACCAGCCCAGCTCATGCTATACATAGAATCTTGTTGTACAGCAACTTTGTATTAAATTTACCCGTGGGTGGTATGCATAGGATTGCAGTATGTCTGCCTGTGCTGCACATTTATGACGTAGGTGAGGGTCACTTGTACTCCCCTGTCCTTGCTGTAAATGGTCTATGTGTGAAGAAATCCTACATTGCCCTGTAATTGCAGTGCCTGCTCTGTCTGGAAAAGATGCTTGCACTGTGACGGCTAAACATTTGGATGTTGTGTGGACAGGGGAAGTTACTGTCTGTCTTGGCTAGCATTGTAATTGTTCTGTTTGTGAAGAACGATGGCGCCGCTAACGGAGGGACGCTATCCTCAAAGTCCCCCACACAGGTTACTTTTCCATGTTGATCCCGGGGGAGTAAAATATAGGACTACCCTTGCTGTGCTAACCATCGTTTTGTGATGACCACTCAAAGCCTAAGTGGGCTCATTTCTTAACATTGTTTAAATGTTTATTTTTGGGGCCCATAGATCACTGCTCATTATACACATGGACATTAATAGCTCACTATTGCTTTTTGAAATGCATTAATGAATTGCAATCTCTTGACAGTTTGTAGCTATTACATTCCGCTAATAGCCACTTCCTGTGATGTCACTGGGGTGGGTCAAATTACATCACTTCCTGTGATGTCCCGTGGGGGCACGGTCAAATTACATCACTCCCGGTGTTAATTGGGGCAGGGTCAAATTTCATCACTTCATGTGATGTCATCAGGGAGGTCAAGGGTCACGTGATGTCACTTCCACTACCCCAGACAATTTGGTGAAATGACGTCCCCGAAATTTTGTGCAAAAAACAGGAAGTATCAACAGGAGGAATGCACACAGTAGATAGAGGTGTAAGAGATAAACAATATCAAATACAGAAGCCCTCCTTTTCTAAGGAGGGGAAGGTTCTTGCTACATGTGTTCCTGTGTTCTACATACTTCCACCCAAGCACCGTTAGTGGAGCCTTCTTTTTACATATGCATTTTTGCTGGTCACTCCTTCTTGGTGCACAGCCCCACTATCTGCCATGCAAAGGACGGGATTAGTCTTAGATATGTGCTATGAAACCTATTTGAGAGTGGAAGAAATTCAATCCAGGAAGATCAAGATATCTAAACAAGAGAAAAAAGTGGCCATTGGCAAAAAACAATGAAGCAGTTGAAAAAGAAAGAACATGGGTGGCCAGCCAAGTAAGGGTTTAATCAAGTAGATATTGTCTGTGAAGAAGGCGAAAAGTGCTATGAATTAAAAAATCTAAATGGAAAAAACTCGGTTTTCAAGAGAAAAACAGTGGCACAGGCGACTAACATGCTGGATAATTGGCTACTGGGCCAGGAAGTGGCATATGGTGTCTGCAGAGAGCAAGAGCATCAGGCCGATCAAGAGAACACGTTGAAACTCAACAGTCTACACAAACGCTTGATCCAGAAGTGGTTCATCAACCCCCTGCTTTCGCTTGGTTACCAAAAGAGAGTTGAAGTAGCCAGTAGATTGCAAATGTAAAATCAAGCAGTCCTTGGAGGAAAGGTTACTAGGGGCAGGTTACAAACCGTCCATGGCCAACTTGCCCCAGCACCAGCAAATGCCTGCGATGTAAATTTGTCCCATGGAAAAACAATTAGCCTACGGGAGAAATACACCTTTTGCGACAGACCCTACATTAACCCCTCACAGCACTTATGGATATTACATCTGGTACCGGACTTGGGAAAAATGTCTATGGCCCTCATTACGACCCTGGCGGAAATCGCGGTGCTAAATGCACCGCGGAGCACGGCGGAAAGCTGCCGATAGCGCCATGGGGGTTGGCGGATTTTCCGCCCCATGCCGACCTTGGCGGGGCGGTAAATCCCCATTCCCCATTTTACCCTTCCCCATTCCCATTTTTGCCCCATAGGGTATAATGGGAGTGGGGAAGGCGTTAATTGCGCCACCGTAAAATACGGTGGCGTAATTAACAACAAGGTCCCGTAGCGCCATGGATTTCTCCGCCCGGAAAAACCAGGCGGAAAACGCTCCATGGCGCTACGGGAACTCGTAGTAGGGCGGACGGGTCCGCCGCGAATAACGCTGGCGTAAACCCACTCCGCCAGGGTCGTAATGAGGCCCTATGAGAGGTTTGCTCAAGGTGGAACTGTCGGAGCTGGGTATCAGTTGTAATTGGGTAGATGTGACATTTGTGTCCCCAGTTGTTGTGAACCGAATTTGTTCATCAGTGAATCAACTCCAAAAATTAGGATTTGAAACACAACAGGAATTGAACACATATGCTGCACAAATGTCATCCGAACATACATATTATCAGAGAGGATATGACTATCAACAGCAAGGGCATGTCCAACAGTACACTGCTCCCGAAATAACTCAAACTCTTGACAATAACCCACAGGATAGAGAAATGGAATGGATCGCAAAACCAAATCAGGGGGTGGCAAAATTGGACATTTCAGAAGAAGGAATTCCCCAAAATATTATCATGGAATACCAGGGGGTACCACTCTTTCATTTCTAAAAAAGAAGGAAAGAAACTATTGAACTCCTGAGTCCTGTTCCTGTTGCAAGAGACTTGGATAACTGGAGAATTGGCTATCGACAGGTACACCATATTAACCGGAGAGGGAAGTAAAGGCAAGGCGGGGTGCCCTTATAGGGGCCTATGTATTGGAGCTAGAAGTCACCTGAACATGAGCAGTTACCCTCTGGACAAGTCAAAAAGGAAGTTACTATGTGCTCTGATTTCAGATGTCCCAAATTGATACAAAAAACGTGACAATTTCAATGTCAATGTATGATCCACCAGACGGCTCGTGCAGTGTGTGTCACTGAAAGACAGTCTCTGAGAAATATTAGCAACATGGCAGGACAAAGCCTCTGGAGGTGAAATTATGTAGCTGGAGACTTCAATGCCCACTGTGTTTTCATTGGAGAACATAAATCAGAAGAAAACGTTTGTGAACTGGGCAAAGGAAATGGGGAACACTATAGTTTACACTGAAACAAACTCCTGAAAAAAGGAAGAATGTGGTCAAGTTTTCTCTTGGACTTTGATTTCCTCCCATTAACACCAACAGACTGCCCATCCCTATTAAAGCTAAGGATCTGGTGGGGTAGGGACAGTTCCACATGCTTCGACGCTATCTTCACCTCGTACCACATACAAGAGTGCATTTGGTCATATAAGGTCAGTTTTAATGACCTGAGTAACTATGCATCATTGGAAGCCATCTTGTTCTCACAACCAAGGGTACTTTAAGGCACTTCAGCGTTGGTTGTCAGCAACCTACAGGATAACAGACTAAGATGGTCAGTGGCTGACATAAGTGGTATAAATCAAGTTCTGTCAGGGTATGCCATGCAAGTGGGCCAAAAAAGTCATGTTGCCACACTAAGTATCTATATGGAAGTGAGAAGCATTAATGCTTCCTCAAATCAAGAGGGACCCACGCAAAAAACAATGTGTAAACATCAGAGGCCGTTCGACATAGCCATACACAAAGCCAAACAACCACACTGTAATTGTATCCGCGCTATCAAACTCTCCAACTCAATCTCGCCGACCCTACTATTCCGGCTAACTATCGCCAGATCTCCATCACTCCTTTCCTAGGTAAACTCCTGGAGAAGTTGGCTATCTCTCAGCTTACCCTCCACACTGAATCTGTTGGTTGTCTCGACGACCATTAGTCTGGCTTTAGAGCATACAGAGACACGGAAACTCCTCTTCTGAACACCCTTGAAGACCTGCTCTCAAACCTTGACTCGAACTCTCCCTCTGTCCTCCTTCTGCTCGACCTCTCCTCTGCTGTCAATACGGTAAACAACAACATCTTGATCTCCCGTCTCCGTGAGACTTTGGGCATCACTGATCAGGCCCTTGCATGGCTAGCCTCTTTTCTCTATGACCGTCCTTCCCAAGTAGAACTCAGTTCCTTTCTCTCCGCTATCACCTTCTCTACTTGTGGTGTCCCCCAGGGATCTAATCTATGCCCCTGGTTTTTCAATGTCTACATGGCCCCTTTGGATCACATTATCTCGGCCTTCACCTCGAATTTTCAGTGTTGTGCGGATGACACACACCTCTCCTTCAGGTTACCCTTTGCCTCTTCCTCCTCCTCGCTCATCCCGGACTGTCTGGCTGCAATTAATTCCTGGAGTGCTGCTAATGATCTCTGCCTTAATGCCAGTAAGACAGAGATCGAAGTAATTGGGACCGCTGCTCTTGTTTTCCCGCTTTCACTCTGGCTGACCACTCTTGGTCCTGCACCCTCACCCACTAGTGAGGCAAAACATCTGGGGGTCATCTTTGACTCTACTCTCTCCTTCTCTTCTCACATCTCAGACATGTCCAGAAAGTCCCACTACCAGCTGCACCTCCTCAGAGGTATTCTACCTTGACTACTTGACTACTGTAACAGTCTCTTTCTCAATCTTCCTACTTCTACTCTCCGACCTCTTCAACTTATCCAGAACAGAACCGCAAGATTTTTCTTGGCCTCAAGCTGAGGGACCGCATTTCTCCGATGCTGAAATCCCTTCACTGGCTCCCAGTGGCTGCAAGGCTCAAGTTCAAATCCCTCTGCATAGTCAACAACGCTTTCTGGGGCCGGGGCACATACTATCTACAACGCTCTCTTCCTAAATACTCTCCCTCCAGAGCCCTCTGCTCGGCCTCCTCCAACTCACTGTGGGTGAGCCGTTTTGCCAAACTGAGATTTGGGGGAAGATCCTTATCCTCTGCAGGTGCCTCCCTCTTGAACAGCATACCTACCGCTCTCAGTCTTGAGCCAGACCTCCTTAAGTTCCGGAAACTCCTCAAGATATTCTGCTTCTCCTCCTCGTTCTCGCTCCCTCTCCCTTGCTAACCCCCTCTCTTCTCTCCTGCTTCCATCCCTTGTTCTCTTCCCAATCTGCTCGGTTAGCTGTCTGGTCACCTGGTGCACCTCCAGAGCCTCACAGGTCCAAGGCTCCCCCGTCAGTGCTGCACTTGCCTCCGGAACTCCGCACTCTGCCTGTCATTACTGCACTCGGAATACGTTCCATGAGAGTGGCACCCATTCTGCACTTAACCATGGCCCCTGCTGGACTGGGCACACTTGTCCCCCTCACCCTCCCTCACACTTCTGTTTGCGCACTTGCACAACCTTGAATGTACTTGGCTTAGCAAGTTTGTCCTTGCCTCCTCTAACCCCACCTAGTTGGTTATTCCTGCATGCATAGGCGCACTGAAGACCAACCCTTTTGTCATTTATGTTCCTCTCCTGCTCCCCCACTGCCTTTTTTCCCTCACGTTTTGTTGCGCACTACTACTAGTTCAAATTCCCTGGCCTAGTATGCTAGTTATTGTTGTTATATCATTTGGAATCCTCATGGCCTAAGAATGACGATGTTTATGCCCTTGATCCCTTCCCTCCTTGAAGCGCTTTGAAGTACTTCACTTGTGTTTAAGAGCTTTACAAATAAACAATTACATTATGTTACAAATGAGAAACATTCTGATAAGAAAACGAGAAATAAACAAATGCAAAGGCAATTACAAACAGTGGCTAAGAGCACACATGATTAGTAAGAATTCAACTAATTGGAAAATGATCTATCGTTTGATAAGAAAACATGATGCAAAAATGATTTGGCATTTATATAGATCACAAATTCAGGCCCAAGTATCAAATTAGTTCCATAGCGGAACAACGATGGTGCGCATACATACAAGATCTATATTGGAATGCATCACATGATAATGAAAAACAGCAGAAAGAGGAGGATATTATATCGGGAAATACATCCTTCTATAATTACGGGCTTGAATTCATCCAGGGCCTCTGGGCCTGATAATATTCCAAATATAGTGATGAACCATAGTCCTGATGTATGGGTAAAGATACTATACAGGGCGTTCAGGCAGATTGTGGAGAGTGGGAAAATACCTGGTAGCTGGCGCTGCTCCATCCTGATACCAGTGCATAAGAAAGGCCTATATTCTGAACCTAGCAGTTTTAGATTACTAGCAAGGCTAGCTGTTAGCAGCAAAATCTGTCCTAAAATACTATTAACCCAGCTGAAAAAATGGGTCGCTGATAAGAAGATCTTAAGTCCCTAACAAACAGGGTTTAGAACTGGGTACGGAACAATTGATAGTATATGGGCACTACAATTGCTGGTGGCAGAAGCAAACCGTAGAGGAAACAGCTGCCTATAATCTCTGTTTTGTGGATTTTTCCTACGCCTTCGACATTGTAAATCGAGGGAGGCTGCGGGAAAGATTTAGAAAATGGGGCATCGACCTGGATTTCTTATCATTCATCCAGGCCCTATACAAAGATGCCAAAGTGGTAGTTAAAACATCACAGGATGGAGCATTAGCTGGTTCTAACAGGACTAAAGTGGGATTGAAAGAAGGTTGTGCCCTTGCGCCCACTCTCTACAATCTGTACACGTGAGATATAAGCAAAGAGTAGGAAAATTGTTTAAATTGTCCTCGAAACTTGTCTGACAAAAGTACAGGTTGACTATGTAATGCGAGGAAACAGTTTTACTAGGTCTTACTCCAGTGGGCCTTCAAAGATCAATAAGTTGACTTCAGGAATATGTGCGAAAGAATGGGTTTATGGTAAATCAGAAGAAAATAAAGGAAATGACGTAGCGGACAGGAAACCCTGCAGTCTTCCCTTTGCCTGGCATATAGATAAAGTTAAATTGGAGCTTCTTGATTCATATCGCTAGGCGGTCCAATCTATACTAACCCCACAGTATCCCTGCATAAAGAAATGATGTACACTAAATTACTTGGTCGTTGGCAGGAGATCAGAAATTCTATAAAACTAAAGTGTGGAGGCTCTGTGGAGGCCTTCATAGAGATATTTACAAAAGCACAGTACTGTGCATATTATATGCCCTCGAAACCGTGACATAGAAGAATATAAGATGGCTTAAAATACTGGAGGGGAAAGTACTTTGGTTCATATTGGACTTGCCTACATCAGTTCTAGTGGAGGCAATCCAACTAGAATTGGGCCTAACTTCATTGCACACGGTTTGCCGTTTTTCTAAATTTCAAATGGGAAAGAAAAAAATACAAGTCCCAGAATCCAAAGGGGGAAAAAGAGGAGCTTGAGATATGTGTTTTCTATGCCCTTGTATTTTTATAGTGTGCTTCCCTCTACACCCCAAAGCCCTTAAGTGATCTGAATGCTAGGGCCGCCAAGGGGTATGACTGCACAGCCTAGTCCTGGCCATCCAACGCATACAGCTCCGCTCTTTCCCCCAAGGCAGGCATGCCGGCAGCTCCCCATGGTCCTAGGAGTGCCCAGCCAAAGGTAGATGATGAGCCACACCTGACATTCATGTGTCGGCTTTGAAAATGTGCTCTGCGGGGGTTGGAGGGGGGTGTCATACAAGGCCACGCCTGCAGTAAGCTGTACATTAAGCTTATGCATGGGCGTGTGCATGGGGACACCTTGATATCTATTATGTCGGATCACATGAATCATTTGGAAGGAGGCAGCAGAGAAAGGGGAAAACATACATCTTCTGGAGAACTTAAAAGGGTTGCCTCCAAGCATGTATAGGATCTGGGCATTGATACCACAGAAATAAATGCACTTGGCAATTTTGAAAAAAATACTTTAAAAGAAATCATCGGACTGAGGTAGAATTAATAACATTGATGCCTTGACCAACAAGAGATGCTACATGGAATACTCCACCCAGTGCCATATGCTTGGAGCCCCTCAAACCTATTTAACAAAACGTTACTGCCCCAAGCTCTGGCGTTTCATTACGTAGCAGGCATTGGAATTAGAAAAATGCAAATGTCGCCTTTGTAATTCAGAGGTGGAGACATCAAGACATATTTTGACGAGTTGTCCAAAGCTAATGGAGAATTATAGGCGCGGGTACGGTGTTTTTTGTACAACTGGATGTGTCCTGAAAAATGACCAACTATGGTCCGCAATATATGCTGCAGAGTCAATAGTCATCGCGGTAGCAGCATATACCTGGCTAATAGTTCTAAAACATTTGGCAGGAATGGGATAATATGGACACAATAGAATTGGAAAAACTTGAAATACTGCTATTGGTGGGCGTTTTCTTGATGTAGTTGCCGAGTACTTTTTGTTCTAAATGGGATTTCAAAATTATATTTATGTGATCCTTTTTAATTGTGATTTCAAGTTTTTAAGTATGTTTTCTTTCTTCTCTTTTTCTGTATTGTTGTTTTATGAGGTTCAAAAAGCTATTTGGCTAAAAGCACAAATTCATTTTTTTTTAAAAGTGTACGCTAAAGTCATTGGCCCTCATTACGACCCTGGCGGAGAACCATGGTGCAATTTGCACCATGGTCCATGGCGCTAAGCTGCCAACTCCGCCATGGTGGTTGGCGGACTTACCGCCCCATTCCGACCTTGGCGGGGCGGTAAGTCCCCAATCCCCATTTACCCTTCCCCATTCCCATTTTTGCCCCATAGGGTATAATGGGAGTGGGGAAGGCGTTAATTACGCCACCGTAAATTACGGTGGCGTAATTAACAACAAGGTCCCTTAGCGCCATGGATTTTAATGCCTGCTAGAAGCAGGCGTTAAAATCACCATGGCGCTAAGGGAACTCGTACTCAGGCGGAAAGGGGCGCCATGGTTTACGCCGGCGTAAACCCCTTTCCGCCAGGGTCGTAATGAGGGCCATTGCCAATAGATTTTTGTCTCTGATGCCATCTTTAATACACCACGAATAGGTTGACTTCGTACCAGGGAGGTCTACCTTTCTAAACCACAGATGACTATATCTTGTATATCACTTGCGGCCAGAGCGGTAAAGGTAGTGTTGGACGCACAAAGAGCATTCAACATGGTATCCTGGTCATTTCTATTTGCTGTACTGCGTAGATGCAACCTGGGAGAGCAACACATCCAATATGTTATACTTCTATACTCAAACCCAACTGCCACTGTCCAGGTTAAGGTGATGCAGTCTAAACCATTTGAGTTTAGTAGGGGGACATGCTCGGGCTGCCCGCTATCGCCCATATTATTTGCCTTGCTGATTGAGCCTGCGGCAGATTTGATATGACAGTTCCACAGAAGGCGAGGAATTTGGATAATGGGGCAGCCGCTGATCATATCACTATATGCAGATGACGTGTTATTGTACATCAGGGATCCCCAACATAACTTAGACCTTATCATGGAGGACATTACTCATATTGGCCATTAGTCTGGATTTATTATGAACTGAAGCCCTGAGGCGGAAAGGGCTGAGGACGCTGTTTGGCTGTGGTGAGTGGAGAAGGAAGCAGGAAGCAGACTCAACTCAACTCTACCTATTTACTTCCATAGAACCCGGAGAGGCCCAGAGAAAAGGGTAGAGGTGCGTGTGCCTTTAACAAGTGCTGGTCAGCTGGTCAGCTGACTATTTAAGGCCGCCTCTGTGACCCTTGCGGCGTGAAGCCCTGAGGCGGAAAGGGCTGAGGACGCTGTTTGGCTGTTTGGCGAGTGGCACGTTGGCGAAGAATGGCGGCGGCGCCGTCCCCTGTATTGAGGACTCGAGCCCAGAGGCGACGTGACTGTGCCGGCATAATAGACGACACTGCTGTACAGCGTGTTCCACTCTTGCAGAAAGTAAGTCACTATCATACATGCTCTTCTGACATAGTCGACTGCAATTCTGATCTAAATCATGAACAGGACCATGATCTGGAAGCGGCTATCCATATTCACACATACACTCTGTGCGACACAGTATTTGAACCATCTGTTGTTTTAAGTGTAACAACTGAACCCGCTAATTCGCGGGACGAAACTCGCCTGCCTGCTGGCGCTGCTGAGGAGTCCTGTGTCGTTCCAGGTGGCGACGCGCTGTGCGCGGCCGGTATGGGTGCCGAGCCCGGCGTTTCTTTGCCGGTGCCTTGCCTCGAGGCTCCAGCTGATGCTGAGACTGGGTCGTCAGCGTGTGGCGGCGGCGCGCCCGCTTCGGCGTTGCCGGTTGCGGGCGCCGCCGATCCCGTGGACGCTGTCTCAGAGAGACCGGACTACAGGGGGAGGGGGAGGAGGAGTTCGGCTCAGCACGGCTGGGGTGCCTCTGAGCATAAGGTTAAACAAGCCTCCAGTACAGTGGGAGAAGGAGAGGCTCCCCCTGGTGGAGATCACCATGCAAGAAAAGAATCAGCTGTGTTGAAAGACTGTAACCCAGTGGGACTACAGACCGCTGCGTCTTGTATACATGATTGTTCTCTCTCTAGCCTGGCCTGCGAGGACTCTATGCTTATCGCAAAGGAGTCAGATGTACTGTTCACTGCGAGCTCGCCAGTGTGTGTCAGGACTAAATCGGCCACTGGGTCCTCTAGTGAAACTCATGAAGCTATTGTTAATGATTCCATTCACCAGCAAAGTACTGTAAATACAGGAA
This sequence comes from Ambystoma mexicanum, assembly GCF_040938575.1. NCBI lineage: Eukaryota > Metazoa > Chordata > Amphibia > Caudata > Ambystomatidae > Ambystoma > Ambystoma mexicanum. Next base: position 581,949,526 of record NC_090922.1, on the reverse strand, counting down.
GCCAACGTTCTGATCAGACCTTGAAGCTTGATAACTTGACAGAGTCGAATGTGAGCCACATGAATGCTGCAAGAAGAGACTCACTGGGAGTTGTGAATAAGGTTCGACAGAACCTAGTCCCCTTGAACAAAGCATGCTCTAATAAGCAAGTCGTAGAGCAGAGGTTCCCTGTGGACTTTAACGCTAAAACAGCCTTAAAACGAAATAATAGCCAATTGTTGGGGGCAACAGCCGATATCTGGTCGGAGGTTTGCTACAAACGGCCAAAGACATTTGACCACTTGCCAAATGAGGAGTCGCAGCATGAGACTTCTGTCATTCATTTGACCTCCCAAAAGAGACATGCCATATTAAACAGGAAGGCAAATGGCGTTATCGACGAAACATACTGCAACGAGCACTCCTCTCACAATGAATCTATGGACTCTTCACTGATGGAACGCCCGTTCCCCAAAATTCGCCGAGACAAGGAGTACCATTCTGGCAGATCGCCGAAGCTCAACAGAAAAACTACAAGAGCTGAAATACCAGCTGGATTGTCCTCGTCTGAATTGCAAGCCATTTTAATGACTTCCTCGTCGATTTCACTGGCCCCTTTTATGAAACTCTATGAAAATATACATGAGGCAACTAAAGATTTAACAACTGTTGTGGCAATGATGAACTCCAAATTGATTCAACTGGAAAAAACTTGTGATCGCTCCTATGTCGAGCAACACGAGAGCATTAAAAGATTGGATGCAGCCTTTAATTTACTAAGCGAGAGCAGAAAAAGCGATTCATCCGACAAAAGGCTTTTCGAAGAAGTTGCCCGAGAGACACTTGCCCTATTCAAATACGAAACGAATCAGTCACTTCGGCAAAAGTCCGCCGAGTATGTCATTCTTGATGGGGAGCAAACTAGTGCTAAGCCTAGACCCCAAGCTGCTCAAGAACACATCAAGTCTGTAAAACACCAGCATATTCAAGCTGAGGCCTCGAACGTAAAAGAACATCAATGTCTTCAGTCTTCAATCCCACCATCGATTACTCTGGTAGGAGAAGAGCCCTCAATATCACTTACGAAGGGTGTTGCAGCGTCATTAGACGTCGGAAATAATGCCTCAGAGCCTCTGACGATGAATGGTCCCTGCTCTTCGGTAATTTCGTTTGCAACAAGCGTGGCAGACTTGTCCTTCCACACAGCCTTTGAGCAGGCCAGATGTGCCGCCAACAAAACCTGCCATGACCCTCAAACGGCTTCAACCTCAGGAGTCAGCATTCAAATGGAACCGACTTCAAAAGACAGAGTAATTCCCTCCACAGTGGGGCAATCTAAAGTTTTTCCAATTTTTTCTGAAGGGCTCCATGCCTCGGAAAAATCTGCGATAATACCACCGATATCGCAACTTGCTGTAAAAATAATCAGTAAGAAATCAAAAAATCAAAAAGCAAAGAAAAATAATGCTTCAAATGGAGCGCGGAAGTTTCTGCGGAACATTAAATTGGTCCAGACAGTGCCTACTGACTTGGTTAAGACATCCATAGGCTCTGTTCCACCTATAAACCAAGCCCAAATGCAAGGAAACAGTGTAAACTCAATACCTGTTAAACAGCCAGAGTATTACAACAACCATCGACAACACAATGGAACTACTGGACCTGTCAACTTATGACGAACCCGAATACGTGGAGTCGGAAGCTGCCTCTCCAATAGGCGTTGACTTGCCACACAATATGGGCGAGCACCAAAGTAAGGCACCTCTTCAATGTAACGAGAATCCTGCACAGCTGATGGACAAAACAATGTTGGACAAACCTGCGAAAATTCAACCTCGCATTGATAAGGACGATTGCAGAAATCCCGTCACAAAACGTGGGTCGCATGAAAGATCTTGTGAAATTATTGAAGTAAGGGATAGTAATAATTCTATGCCTCCTCCTATATTCAGCCCAGTGTTCCTCACAATGGATGAGAAGAGAAAACAATGCTTAGCCAATTCTCAAGCTGATACACTGAGGAGGCTTCGGTCGAGCTCAAGTCGTAGCAACAAATTGGTAAACGAAAATGATTCCCATGGGGCATTGAACGGATGTATTGCCGTTGAGACTTTGGATAACAATCGAAGTAAGGTGAAAGGGTTTGTTGCTGACAGACGTCCCCAAACATCAAAGGAAAGTGTGTCAAAGTCAATCTTGACTACGAACTGCCCCCATAAGGTGATAATTGAGAGCTTAGAACCAATTGATAATCTGATCTTGAATCGAGGAACTGTACTTAAGTTACTTCACCTTATACCAAGCTTACGTGCCATAACTTCAAATGACATAAAAATCGTGGAATTTCCAGTTGAAGGCACGAATGACAAACTGGTGCTCCATTTAATGACAAACTTACTTACTACTTCAATTTTGGAGGAAAACGTAGCATTGTTTTCATTGGGTTTCGACGTTTACAAATTTACTGTGCCTGATGCGTCTCGACCGACCTCAAATGGAAACTCGGAAGTTCTAAGGGAGGCATCGCCGAGCGTTCTTATAACAAAGGTTCCAATAAGCGACACGGCGTTGAATCAATCACAGGAGCACTCGACTATGAAGCAAGTTTTTGATCAGAAATGCACTCAACCATCATGTCCGTTAAGGAAAACTCATATATCAACGAGTGATGGTAGAGTGGCAGGTGATGGCCAAAATGCACAAATAAGAATTACAATCAAACGAAGCGAACTCTCCCATGATATCATCAAAGAGGATACTCAAACCGTAACTTCCATCCCAGGAAATCATGAATGGCAATGGCTAGCAGGGGCCCTAAACACAAAAAATACCCAATAATGCCAGGATAATGAAGCCCCCACGGAGTACTGTTTAGCCTCCTGGAACACACGAGGTTTTATACATCTGTTTAACACAAGCTGGTTGGACAACTTACATATCGTGTGTTTACAGGAGACTTGGTTAAGTGAGCTGCCGGTATCCTCAGACTTTGAATAAATTTGGCTATAAAATCAAAACATGGGCGTCCTATGTCAGGGTTGCTGACAATGGTGAGAAGAGCATCGGGTTGGCGTATCTTAAATTCTATCAACCATTCTCCTTATATTCAAGAGACGACCATTGAAAGAGCCGGTGTTCATGAAGATTCGCAAGACAAGATTGTAATACTGAACTTGTATTGGAACCATCTACGGGCAGGCAAAACGGATTTTATTGATCAGATAACAGGATTAATTGATCTCCGAGTGGAGTCATTAGATTGGTCCAAGATAATTCTTTGTGGTGATTTAAACATCGACCTTCTTAAGCAAGAAAACCTAGATCTAGGTTCATTGGCACAAGCATGGCTAAGCGAAATGGGTCTACGTAACATTCAGATGTTGAACGGAAGCACCTGTGGTGACATTCCACCTGTGCCCACATGGCATCGTGCGGATTCATCATCCATTATAGATTACATGTTTGTGTCTGAAGCCTTGCATCCTAGGATACATTCGCTGAAGATCTGTGAAAAAGCAAACAGTGACCATGACATGTTACTCATGAAATTTGCAACATCTGGAGGCAAGCAAAGACCAAAGTGGCCACATAAACTCCAGGTTGAATCCAATAGAGTTCGCTTAAGATTGGAGGAGAGTGAAGTCAATGTGGTGATGATCCAGTATTGTCAATTAAGTGCTGATCTGGAATACGATCAATTATTGGCTCGATTCAAAACCGTAAAGACAGGTCTAAAAAATTCAAATATGGTTCGGACTCATCATTTCGATCCCGAGATCCTGATCCAAAAACGAAGGATGCGTGCTGCACTAAGGAGAACTAAGTCCCTAGATGCCGCCACTCGAAAACTAGAAATAAAGAAGGCGAAACAAAAATATAAGAACTGGTTGCAAAACGATGCGGAACAGATGCTTGCGACACTAAGGAACAAAAACTCAAGGGACTTCTGGAGGCTCATTAATAACTTTCAAGCTCCTCAATTGGCTCTGCAGTCCTGCATGGTCCCGGAATCCGCATGGATAGCCCACTTTGAAACTCTCTACAAGGCAGAGGCACCAGGAATTGTCACATTGGAAACACCTTTGAAACCATGGGCTTTGACGTTTCCAAGAGAGGATATTGTATCAATAATTAAGAACGCAAAAATCTCACGAGCACCGGGCGCTGATGGCCTTACCAATTTTACTATCAAACAACATCCTGAATCATGGGCATCCATATGTGTAGCCCTATTTGATAGAATAAGTAAGTGCCACAGGACCCCCAAATCTTGGAAATCTGCTGTCATTGTCCCCATATTCAAGAAGGGAGACAGAACATGCCCAAAAAACTATCGCCCAGTGGCACTATTGGATGTTTTGGGGAAAATCTACGCAACAATATTGCAGCAAAAACTCGTGGCATGGGCAGTCGAGTCTAATCATGTCGACAAAAGGCAATCGGGATTTGTAAAGCAAGTGGGCTGCTCACTAAAACTGCTACTTCTGAATCTGATGAAGATGGAGGCTCTAAAGTCTAATACAAAGGGCTATTTGGCCTTCATTGACTTTTCATGTGCATTTGATACTATCGACAGGCCTCTTCTATGGTTAAAACTACAAAGTTGGGGATGTCCGGCTGACTTATTAGCAGCAATTCAAGATCTGCACTCTGAAACTTCCATACAAATCCGTTTGGATAGTTCTGGAACTTTATCAGCACCAATCAAAACCTATAAAGGGGTAAAACAAGGCTGTCCCCTAGCTGCCGCAATATTCAGCTTATTCATATCAGATATAGGTTTTGCGATTGACTCAATAAGCTCTTTTCCACCAAAAGTAGCAAAGTCCCATCTAAGCTGGCTGCTATACGCCGATGATTTGGTCCTGATGGACCTAACTCCTGTCGGCCTTCAGAGGAAGCTGAACGCGGTTGACCAATATGTTGCAACTAACCATCTGGTGATAAACACAAAAAAATGCGAAATTCTGATGTTACACAACCTGAACAGTAAAGGAGGTAAAAAATCGAGAAAACAAAGATGGTACCTGGGTCAAGAGACCATCCAGATAGCCGAGAGCGTAAAATGCCTTGGCATGCTAATAAACTCGTCAATCAACGATGGTCCATGGGTCATTGAAACCAAAAGGAAATGCAAGCAACTGGCAAGTCAAGCTGTCATCATGCATAAGAAATTTGGAAAATGTTCATTAAAACCAGTGCTTGCTTTCTACCAGCAAAAGGTAATCCCGGTTTTACTATATGGCGCTGAAAACGCCCTGGGATGTAGCCACGACACTTGGGCATCGCTGGAGAACTGTTTCTGGTCTAAGGTATTGTCTCTCCCAAGGGGTATCCTGAAATCATGTGTGAGATACGAACTGTCGCTCATTTCGCTCCATGCAAGGGTATGCTGGACTCTGGTGAGTCTGTTTCGCAAAACTCGCTGGCGCGAGCAAATACCGCAATTTGACATCTTTTACGATCTGTCGCCAACAAATAACAGCATGGTGGCACTGTGGGTCAGGAGATGCGAAGAGATTCTGAGTGAATTTGGAATCAGTCTGGACATGCTGCATAACGACCCGAACGCCGCCAAATTAAAAATCTGGCGTGCGGATTGGGACCAAACTTGCTCACAACGAGCTGCAGCAAAAATGATGAGCGAGGCGCCGCTCGAAACACGGGCATTTAACTCTTCACAACGTTACATCGAGTTGTTTCCAGATCCTCAGGCTCGAAGAGTGTTTATGTCAATGCGCTTAAACGTATTTAAAACCAAGGAGCGGTTGGCGTCATGGAAAAGTATGAATATCTCCAATCTAACGTGTAGACTATGCACTAAGGACAAGGAAACCCTTAAGCATTTGGTGATATTTTGCACGGCACTTCAATCAGAAAGGACATATCACCTGGGCCCTTGGAGCCTAAATCACTCCTCCCTTTGTGCCGACGATTGGTGGGCCAATATGTTCCAAGGAACGGACGTGAAGTTGATACTACCATTGACTTGTTTTCTAACGATAATTGAAAATCGTTTGGATTCAGTGTTGGTTGACGAGCAATGAGGATTTTGATTCGACCCTCGGAAGAGAAAATGGGAGGGGTCTTCTTAAAGGACTGGGATACGTTGATGTGTTGTGTTTTGTGTTTTTTTTTTTTGTAAATATTTTAAAGGTTTGTGTTAAACCGATAAAATTAATTAAAAAAATAAAAAAAAATTATGAACTATGGCAAATCAGAGGCATTCCCCTTGACTGACGGCTTTCCCCGAACTCTGGGGGTATTCCCTCCACAATGGGCACCAGACAGGTTCAAGTACCTAGGAGTTAGTCTCCATAGACAGAAGCACACTGATGAGCCGAAACTTTACAACCCATGCATCATACGTGAATATGAAAATGGCTCATTGGTCACGTGTGCCGGTTAACACTAATTAAAACGTTTCGGGTGCCCAAATAGTTATATCTATTTGCAAATGTGCTGCTGTGTTGCTGCAAATTGATCCCCTCCCTGCCTACTTGTCCTCCTCCATGCTCTCTGAAGTTTCTGCTCTATCCGCTGTCAGTGCTTTTCATGAGCTGCGCTCCGAGGGAGAAGCTACAGCACACCACAAGTAGAGGCTGCATTCTAAGTGCGTGTGATTGTGACAAATCAACTTCTGGGGCACCAGTGGTCCAGGGATGAATATCGGTTTCTAAACCATCAATCATCCCCATGCCTCTAGTACATCAGAAGCGATCCGAACAGATTGGAAACACAAGTAAAAGATAAACCTTGTCCAATTTTGGTAACATGGACGGAACAGCAGGCTTATCTCTGCAAGGTCGTGGATCGTTGGTTAGTTGCAACACAGTGAAAATACAATTGTTACCCAAATATAAAAGAGAATGTCCAGTCAAGGTTGTATAAAAATATCTATTTTATTATTATTACAACAGACAGTTCTAGTACACTACAAAATACAACCCACCCTGTAAAGGAACACAGAGGACAGACAGTTTCACAAAGGAAAGGGATGCACCCTGGATACTGACAGGATGGTAGTCGGTAAAGCAATCAGTCTTAACTGTTCAAAGTTATTTGGTTTCAGCACCAAGGGAGCAAGGGGTCGTAAATGTCACTTGCATTTTCAATGGTACCAGTCTTTTTTGAAAATGCCATAAATGTAATGTATTAACCAAAAATTCACATTTCCCCAGGTTCAACACCTTTCCCGATCATTTTCCTTCATCATCCTCCTCTAATTATCCTGAGCCGCTGTATTATGGTCCCTCTCCTCCTGTGCCCTCTCTCTGTGAATGACACTCAGCTCATTTTCAGGCTACCTTCAGCAACCTCTTCTTCTTCTCTCATCTCTGACTGTCTGTCTGCTATCCAGGAGCGGTATGCCGCTAATGATCTCTGCCTTAATGCCAGTAAGACTGAGATTCTCCTCATCGGCACACCCGCTCCCTCCTTTCCTGTCGATCTCTGGCCGGCCTCTCTTGGCCGTCTTCCTGCTCCCACCTGTGAGGCAACAAACCCCAGGGTTATTTTGCACTCCACACTCTCCTATCCTCACAGCTCTGATGTCTCTAAGAAGTCACACTACCAGCTCGACCTCCTCAGAGGTATTCTTCCTTTCCTCTCCTTACCCCAGAAGTTCACTGTCTCCAGAGCTCTGGTTCTCTCTAGGCAGGACTATTGCAACAGCCTCTTTCTAAATCTGCCTGCTTCTACTCCCCGCCCTCTGCAACTCATCCAGAACAGGACTGCGAGACTTGTCATTGGCCTCAAGCCCAGGGATCATATCTCTCCAGGACTGAAATCTCTGCACTGGCTCCCAGCGGCTGCGAGGATTAAGTTCAAAACCCTCTGCATTGTCCACAAGGCCTTCTGGGGTCTGGGGCCTCAATACCTTCAACTCTCTCTTCCTAAATATCTTCCTTCTCGATCTTTCGCTCATCCGCCTCCAACTCCCTCAGGGTCAGTCGCTTCTCCAAGCAACGAGTTGGTGGTAGATCTCTCTTTTCGGCCAGGAAATCCCTCTGAAATAGCCTCCCTGAAACTTGAGGAGAACTATCACCGGTTCCGGAAGCACCTCAAAACCTTCCTCTTTGCTTCTGCTTTCTCTACTCCTCTCCCCTGTTGAACTCCTGGCTGAAACTACACTAGTTACCTGGCCACCCTCTGATCTCGGGCCCAGGTCCCTTCCCCCACCAGTTGCACTCCTGCACTGCCTCCCTGGCAACCCCCGCACTTGGGGACTGTTTTCTGCATCCCTACAGTCCCCCACCAGCACTTGACACCTGATGTCTGCACTTACCTTGCACTTGCCACCAAATGGCCATACATCTTTCATTGTTTATTTATTCTATTTATCCCATGTACTACACTGTCCCAACCCTGCCTCCCACTTCGCACTTCTCCCCTTCCCCTGCACTTGCGTGATCTGAATGACACTTGGCCTAGTAGGATCGTTGTCTCTGTCTTCCCTCTGTTCACCCTCCCTTGCCCCTTCACGCCTTGAAACACTTGTGTATAGGCGCATTACAAAAGCCATATGATATCATATCATATCTCCTCTCTGCCTGTCCTCTATTGCATTTGTCTCCTCATTGATCATGTACGTGCGTGTGTGTGAACATTGAAACACTGTTCAATTCAGAAAAGCTAAGCTTTGCCAATGTTTTTTTTAATTCTGTCACTAATCTGGCCCCCTCCACTTCTACCAGAAGACGCTCTCGTGCATTTACCACCCCCATTCGGGATAGAGAACCTTGGTTTGATACTCTTAACCCCACCCTGATCATGCTATTTGTTGTTCTTAAGCCACCACACGTTTCATATTGTGATATCTGGCCTACAGTTTGAAGTCTGTTGGAAAACACAGAGCACTGCATTTATAGCTCATAGGCCCTCAATTATTAATTTAGCCATTCATTCACAAAGTCAGTCATCCACCCACCTATGTGTCATCCATCTACTCTGACCAATGCCCCTCTGCCCAGCTCCTCATTTGCTCATTTTTGCCCCCACCTCTCAGCCCATCCATCTAGCCATCCATCCCTGCATCCCCCTTCTGGTATTCTCCTTCTGACTAACCAAGCATTATCAGAATACATTGCAGGTGACTGCAGAGGAGGTGTGGTTTCCACCTTGCTTTTGATGCTCCTGCCTGTGTTATGCTATTATTACCAGTAATGATATTGATGTCTCCCGCAGGATGTTCCCGAGGAGGGCCGGGCCAGCATCTACAAGTCAGTGATCATCAACTCCTCCAAGGAGATGATGTGCTTCAGCGACTACCCCATCCCGGAGGATTACCCCAACTACATGCACAACTCCAAGATCATGGACTACTTCCGCATGTACGCGGAGCACTTCCATCTCCTGAAGTACATCCGCTTCAAGGTACTGTCTGTGAATGTGATCTTATAAACTGGAGGGAATGGGAAGTCCAGGGCAGGTCAAGAACCGCGGCCACGTGGCCACAGGGCAGGAGCACTGAGATGGTGTCGGATCAGGGCATTCCTGTGGCATTAGTGCACCTTTCAGCATGTCACAAGGTGTATACCTCCATGGAGATAAGAGACTTAAGACGGTCATTTGGTCCTTACTAGAAGCAGGGTTCCTCCAACCGCGCAAGCCTAGGATCTAGAAACCAATTTACTGTGCAAATATTATGATTACTGTTACTTTGCATCCCTACTCTTGCAAGGCATTTAAATCCACTTAAGGGTAAAGAGACTTCAATTTACAACCCAAACAGTCAGTCTATGTTTTCGAACAAAAACAGAAAAGCACACTTCCCTTTTTAAATCACTTTACAAGAAAGCCTTTTCCCCTGCATGTAAATGCAACATGCCAGGACTGCTGCTTAGACTCATGGTCCTGTTTCAAAGGCATATTTTTGCAAGCTGTGTGTGGATGATTTGCCAAACGCATTGTTTCTTAAACATGCTAAAAAAAAATCCTAGCTCAAGGTCCAACCTGTTACAGTCAGGTTCAAGCACAATACTTTAGAGCGGGTGGATCAACTAATGATCCGAAAAGGGAGGATGGGTTAGGCGTGGGGATGGAAAGGCATTCAGGCTCTATTTCCACCAGCACGCATTTCCTTCCGGTTTAAAAGGAAGCCGTGCAGGGGGGGCAGTCCTGCTTTAGACGTAGGCGTTGGGACTTAGCTTCCAGGCAACGGCCCTTTAGACGGCTGAAAAAGAATGTTCTTTATTCATGTGAATAGGAGTGGATTTTAGGAGAACAGACGTAAGAAAGCCCAACACACATGTATAAGTTCATGGACTTTCCGAGAAAGGCCTTAGCGTGATGGACAGAGGTAGACAAACAAAAAGAACGTCGATGCAGCCAAACCGGCAGCAAGAAGCACACATATACAGAGAGGGGAGGAAGCAAGGGCAGAGAACATACATGTGGCAAAACATATCCAGCAACAACAGCAATGTGTCCTAGGGGGAGCAATGGGACATGAAGTCACAGAGTACTGGAGTGATTGCAAAGCAAGGCTGACCGAGTCCACGTGCAAGATTTAGCCACTTTCTCCACAATAACCTTAAGTCTGATTCCACTCCTCCTGTGCTAGCCCTGCTCCCAGTAAGGTGCCAGGCGGCAGGCAATAGTGCCTCTGCGGCACCACGGCACCAAAGGACAGCTGAAAACAAAGTGCCACCTCATAGCCCATTCCTCTCTGAGTGGGTGAGTCAAGGCGCTGGATTCCAGGTGACTTTACTCATTCTTAACTGGGACACTGGGAACGAAGGTTTTACTAACTCTTAAAACAAATGTCTGTCGTCTCATTTTACCTACCGAATGAAATAGGGTAACTTGGCATGAACAAAACAACATTGGACGGCCTCAGCACTCCATATAAGGTAGGATGTGTAGGTCTCGCAAAAGAGAATACAGGTAGAACTGTCTTGGTAACTGTCAGATACCCAAGGGAAACAGTGAAGGGGAAGCTCTGGAAGCTTCCAACAGCACTGCACAGAAGGGGGAGGTCATGCCTTGCAGTTGGAGCAAAGCATAGAAGAAATACCAAAAAGAGGTAAAAAGGGTTCCCATGATCACAGCAAAAGAATGAGTAAATGTGGAAAAGGTTTCCCCTCAGTAGAATTAGTGAAAAACCCTGGAGTCCAGCAAAAGGTGCTGGGGGACTCACAGGTGGAGAGAATTTCACTCAAAAAGGAACATCTACCCTAACATATGGTGAATGTGATATACATGAGATTATTTTTATTATTGCCTTGTGTGATCAGCAATACATAATATAACCATGGAGCTCACAAACCATGCATTGAAAAATATGCTGGTGATCTATGTCACGGTCCCATGAATGCCTTTCATGTGTTCTCTGAAATCTGCATTCCTAGTCTTAGTAATATTGAGTGTCAATGTATTTACATCACTACTTTTTAGTTTGGGTGGGTGATTAGGTGGTGCTTTAACACCACGTATGAGCTGAAACGATTGCATTAGAGTACACAGAGGGAGATATATATGGCATTTGAGGAGGGGCACACAACTTGTAGGTGTTGTTTGGTTCTTTGCTCACCCATTGACTACCCATGGCTATGCTAATCCCTATGGCCATTCCCACCCACTTCCTGTTCCTACCCACCCAAAACACCTCCTCATGGGCACTCTTTGTGCTCGCTTTAATCAATCCTTCCCATCAAACTTTGCCCTCAAAGCGCCTGCCAGTGTTTTCTCAAGGCAGTCTTCTGAGAGTTGATGACTCAGAGATTAAACATGCTACTGGTGTAATAAAAATGTCTTAACCAGGTCTGCCTTCAGCCACTGTATTTTTAAGCATTATGCATGTCCTTCACTGAAGTCCTGTTAAAAACAAGCATGGGCAAAGCCAACAGTTTTGGCTTGTGTAGAAGTATTGCGTGTTTGCCAGGCACTGTTATTAGATGTCCAGGTACTTGCACCATTTTGCACCTGTTACCATCAATATGCAGTTAATACCACAATGGCAGTGCCTGGCAAGGGCCTTTCCTATGCCTGCGCACAAGTCAAAGTGTTGCCATTGCCAATGTTTGTTTGTATTGAAAAGTCTCGAAGGAGCCAGAGGGATCCGCAGTCATGGCGGCTGATATGTTTTTATATCATGGCTGCCGTAACGTTCACCATGGTGAGCGCATTCCTGCATGTCTCGTATTTTAGTGAATTTAGTGCATCCCTTTGTGATGGGCAATGGAACCTAACATCAAATGTTGCAGTGCATGAATGGATGCCTTGGACGAAGCAAGGCCCGCGGTAGAGGTCCCATTTCATCCGATGGCCGGGTAACTCATCACATCCAAAATAAGGATGCAGGATGCAACAGAAGGTGCTAACTCTGGGTGCCCGTGGTGTTGCTCGTGTACAGGTGCTTATTTGTGCAATACAGGGCATGCATGCACAATGAGCAGAAACCTAGACACATTGGGCCTCATTACGATACTGGTGGTAGCCGTGCTGGTAAAACTGGCATGGCTGCCGCCGGTATCATTTTTTTCCAGTGCCCGCGAATGGGCAATTACCGGATCATTACGGCCTTGCCGGATCCGGTAATTGCTCATTCGCGGGCACCCAAAAAAAATGCTCCCCATTCCAATTTGGTACCGAACCGGCAAACTTCTAATGAGGCCCATATGCTTGATAAGGTTACTGTTTCGTTATAAACTCCCAACAGAGGTGTTTCCTTGTATGGTTGCAATGCGTGTAAAGTGTCTTCAAATATTATATAGGAATATTTGTCACCTTAAGTTGGTATAGGTTTCCTACATATTGGGTAGACGGTTGCAGTAGATAGTACAGGAGCAGTTTAGTTGACTGCCCCTGCTCTGCGACTCTTAGCAGTGGGAGTGCAACGCGTTGGCCTGAGCTTTGCATACCAACTGGGTCTCCATTCAGACCTCCTCACCTCCTCTACTGAGCAGTGAGGCCTGACTCACCTGGCAGGATCCACATCAGCCACAGAGAGTCAGAGTGGGCTCCCACCGCCCACGCTGAATGGTGGCCACATGCTCATGTAGTGGCCATCTCATTCTACTAGCGGCTGCCCAGAATGATGGAAACAGATGTTCTAAAAAAAAAGTGGAATAAAGCAGTAGCAGAGTCTGGGAGCTCGGTATTTATATTTTATGGAAATATAGAAATTATGCTGACTGCACCGGGGGCATACTGGATATGCAATGGAAAACTGGCAATTTGTGCTAAGTGAGAGACTATCGAAAATTTCCATATATGTATCTATCTATTTCTTTTATAGCGCCGTTCGTTCAAACGACTCAAGGCACTCACAAGACAGAAACAATAGAGAACATAAAAAGGGATGCAGAGAGGTAAAAAGACAGAGAAAGTAATTTAACCTGTGCCCATATCAAAGGGATGGGTTTTTTTAAAGTTTCTTGAATTGAGCAGGTGGCACACATCCCTCATTATTGGATGGCAATGAATTCCAAAGATCGGTGCCCAGGCATTGAAGCTTGTGCCACCAATCTTTTTTAAGAGAGCTCCAGGTTGATGAAGTAGAATTTCTTTATTGGAGCATAAAGCCCGCCTAAAAGGAACCCTTGAGACTCGTGATGAAAGATAAGCAGGAGCTTCACCTGCCAAACATTTAAACACCAAATTGGTGCCTTTGCACTGAATTCTTTGACTGACCGAGAGCCAGTGTAGTTTTCTGCGAGCCTCGGACACTTGAGACCGACCACCAATTCCACAAACAGCACGTACTGCTCCACTTTGAATCACCTGAAGGCTTTTCAAACTCACTTGAGAAGTCCTGGTGTGACACTCCAAACATTCCTCCTTTCTGTTGCATTTTGAAAAAGGTTTTCAGTTGAAACACCATCTTACTGTCAATGGACCATGGTTATAGCTTTGCCAGGTTATCAGACTTCTAACTGGATCATTATGGAAAATTCAAAGGTGTGCAGTGGCAACATTTGGATTTGGAAACGTGCATTGTGTGCCGCAGAAGGCGGGGCAGGAAGGAACGTCTAGTTACTGAAGAATTAGGGACTTTCCAAATGTTAAGTATACATCGAGGAAACATGAAGAAACTGGAGCATTATAGAACATTGCTTGTTGTGTTGTTAGTGTCATAAAATGTGCACTGCAGCAGTGCATAGCACTGAAGCCAAGCCAATCACATTTACACGGTCCTCCCGGTCAATACTCGTGTGTTTCATTAAAAACAAATAATTATATTGTTCCTATGATACACATAATGTTAATCCCTACCAATAAAAACATGAAGCACCTTGCAAGCATGACTAGAGTTTGTACACCTTGGCAGTCGCAGATTATGTAACATGTTGGTGGTGTGTTGTGTTAGTGAAGCGCATGTACTCCGATTTAGCAGCAGAAAATCGCCTCTCTAAAAGTTTGCTTTCCACATTTTTCTTTATTCCAGAATTGTCTGGTAGAAAGTTCGGCCTTCTATCACTCTCAAAACGAAGTTGTAAAGTTCCCGTCCCATCGTGCCACATAGGGAATGCATCAGGGCAATTACATTAAGTCCTCCATCGACCTTGATATTGTGGTAAGAACAAAAGTTACCTTTTTAGTCAGGGTCTTCAGATATACACTGGATTGCCTTAAATCCTCATTGCTCACTTCAGTGAACAAAGAATTTCATTTGCGGGATCTTAATCGACCAATAAAATTGGAGCAGCTATCATGCAACAACCGCACCAGCTGCACACATATCCGGTGCACCCACGCACCATATGACACCCTCGCTCTCTACTGACTTGAACTACGGTACCCGCGGGCGTTCAACCTACCAGCGCTTTGAGGTCATACCAATGATACATAAGGCGCTATATAAATGACAAGTAACATAACATAACATAACATGAGTAATAACAGAGCTTGGAAGCAAGTATACCGTAATAAGAATCTGTGAGCTTCACCATGTTTGTTATTTTTGCATTTGGCAATGAAGTTATGAGGCCGCCAGATGTGCGTCCACCTTTTACTACTAGCTGCCAATTGGCCTAATATGGTGATGCCATCAAGTTTTAATTCCGCCTGTAACCAAATTTCCTGCAACAATATCAGATTGAAAGAGACACAAATTTCGCTATTAGTGGTCTTGTTCATACAGCTCCTGTAACCCTTCGTGTTCCAGTTTAGTAGATTGAGCTCACCATTCACTAAAGCAACACATTATTTTCCTCAAGTCTTTGAAACACCTGTGTTAAAATCCCTGGCAATGAAGACCAAACACTGCTCTTCTGATTCTCCAATCCTCCACTCACAATTGCGAAGGGCCTCCGCAACTCCTGCTCTTGAGTCTGTTCAGTGACCTCCTTGTGCTTGTTATGAAACCTTTCCTTTATCACACTTCTTTTCTCTTTGGATCAAGTCATTGAGATTTTGAAGCCCATTTTCAGCTATCCTTTCTCAGCCGCCAACAATGCGTTTACCCCTAGACGCGAGTAGAGGACAATTTCCACTATATTAATATGATTTTCATAGGGAAAGTGGATATAGTCTATATCATATGTGGATAGTAAGTATAGGTCTGGCACGCACTTTTCTATCCTCAGAATCCATTGCTTATTCAGTACTATCTGCTCTCCACGGCCAGCCAAATGTTCCAGCCAGACATGCAGACATACAAAAAAGGACTTTGAGAACTCCTCATTTCCGTCAAAGTCGTCACTCTACCAGTTTCCCTTTCACATGGCGCCAGCATGCTCTCAACGGGAACATGCAGCTCTGGATTTATTTTTTTATTAGCTTGTAGGTGAGTCAAAGTGAGTATTGATCTCTCCTCCTCTACTGACTTCAACAACGGAATAATTTGTGAGGGTAAAGGAACTTTTGTTACGGGGACTGCCTTTGGTTTGTTTTTCCCAATTAGGAACAAATGTGGGTGCCGTTTGGGATTTTGGTTGTCATTATTCTCCTTTATGTGGCCATTATGCACTTGGTCTTCAAATATCTTTACATCTTTAGATAGATCCAGGAGTCTCAGATACTTTCTTGATCCCATGGAATTATTTCCATATTTCTTTTCTTTATTATTTTTCTTATTTTTCATCCCCTTTCTTTGCATACTTCCCCCAGGATTTTGACTTCATTCCACAGCAAGGTGTCTAATAGTTTCATTTATGACTTCAACACTTATAACTTTGGCCTTTGTGGTTTCTGAACCTACCAATCTTCAGCTGAGACCCATAGTCTTCTTGAATGTGCTAAGTCCAGGACTTCACCAGCTTTTGTATTACTTGACTGAGCCTTTTTATATCCCTATTCAAGTCGACCTTCTGATCCTCCTTTGCCGCACTAACTTTAAGATGGTTCATAATGAGGCTATGATCAGTTTCCACAGTATTTATGATCCCATTAATTTTCTTGGTTGGGTCTTCCAATGATATGATATGATATGGTGTTTATGATGCGCCTGTACACAAGTGTTTCTGGGTGCGACAAGACAAGGAGGGGGAAACAAAGAGAGGAAAAAATAACGATTTTACTAGGGCTTGTGTCATTCAGATCACGCATGTGTGGGGAAGAGGGAAGGGGAGAAATGCCAGGGGTGAGCGGAAGGGGGAGGTGCAGTTAACTCACAAGTGCAGCCAGCGGGTGGCGCATAAGTGCAGAGAGAAGGGACTGTAGGGTTGCAGATACAGACCCTTAAGTGCTGGGGAGCCCGGAGGCAATGGGAGGGCAACTGGACATGCAGGAGCCTTGGCCCGAGTTCAGAGGGTGACCAGGTGACCAGTGCATGGAGGAGTCAGGTGCGTCAGCAGGGGAGAGCAAGAGAGAAAGCGGAAGCAAAAAGGAAAGTCTTGAGTTGCTTCCGGAACTGGAGGTGGTTCTGCTCAGGTTTGAGGGAGGCTGTCCCCAGCCGAGGAGATAGATCTGCCCCCAACTCTCTGCTGCTTGGAGAAGCGTCTGACCCTCAGAGCTTTGGAGGTGGATGAGCGGAGAGCTTGAGAAGGATGATGTTTTGGAAGGGAAATCTGGAGGTAAAGCAGTCCCAGGCACCAGAAAGCCTTGTGGATAATGCAGTGGGTCTTGAACTTGATCCTTGCAGCCATGTGGAGCCAGTGAAGAGATTTCTGAGCTGGAGAGATACGATCCCTGGGCTTGAGGCCAAGGACAAGTCTTGCAGTCCTGTGCTGGATAAGTTGTAAAGGTCGAAGAGTAGAGGCAGGCAGATTTAGAAAGAGGGTGTTACAATATTCCAGCCTAGAGAGGACCAGAGCTCTGGAGACAGTGAGCTTCTAGGGGAAAGTGAGGAAAGGAAGAATACCTCTGAGGAGGTGCAGCTGATAGTTTGACTTCTTAGAGACATCAGAGATGTGCAGAAAGAAGGAGAGGGTGGAGTTGAAGATGACACCAAGGTTCTTAGCCTCACAGGAAGGAGCAGTAAGAAGGCCCAGAGTGGGCGGCCAGAGAGAGAGGAAAGGAGGGAGCGGGTGTCCCAATGAGGAGGATCTCAGTCTTACTGGCATTAAGGCAGAGATCATTGGCTGCACACCATTCCTGAATTGCGGCCAGGCAGTCTGGCATGAGAGAAGAAGCAGAGGTGGCTGAGGGGAGCCTGAAGGAGAGCTGAGTGTCATCCACATAACATTGAAAATTGGAGCAGAAAGTAGCCATGCGGTGGGCAAGAGGTGCCAGGTAGTGGTTGAAGAGCCAGGGAGAGAGGTTGACCCCTGGGGAACACCACATGTAGAGAGAGAGAGAGATAGAAGATAAGAAAGACCCCAGTTGGACCCGGGAGGGTTGGTCAGTGAGAAAGGATGTCAACCAGACCAGAGCCTGATCAGTAATACCAAGGTTGTTGCAGAGAAGATTGAGCAGGATGGCATGGTTGACTGTGCCAAAAGCCAAGAATAGATCGAGGAGAATGAGGATTGAAGGGAGATTGGAGTCAAGATTGGAGAGCAGGTCTTCACAGGTGTTCAGGAGAGCAGTGTCCGTGCTTCTGGCAGTTCTGAAGCCAGACTGGTGGTCATGGAGGCAACCAACAGATTCAGTATGTAGATTAAGCTAGGAGATGGATAGCTTTTCCAAGAGTTTGCCCAGGAAAGGAGTGATGGAGATCAGGTGATAGTTAGCCGGAGAGGAAGGGTTGACTGAGGGCTTCTTTAGAAGGGGGTGCACAACAGAGTGCCTAAGGGGGAGGGGAAAGTTCCAGTGACAAAGGAGTGATTGCAGAAATCGGACGAGATTGAATCAAAGGTGTCGATGTGGTCCTTGGCGGTTCTGGATGAGCAGGGGAGAACCTGCTTTGATGAGACTTTTATAGATCAGACTTGTCTAGAAACATTGTCAGGGGTGAACAGGGGAAAGGAAGAGGAGAGATGACCTCAGTGGTAGAGGAGGGGGAGTAGGTAGAGGAAGAGAAGGTGGACAGGATGTCCTTAGTTTTAGTAGTGACATGAGAGGCCAAGGCCATACAGAGGGCATGGGATGGAAAAGAAGAGGTAGAGACTGCAGCAGGATTGACAAGCTCCTTGCAAATTTTGAAACATTAGGATGAGTTGTTAATAAATCTTTTAGTTTGTTGTGTTGAGCTCTCATTTCTCTGTTTCTCCACAACATCTTTTAACATGGCGATCACCAATTTTATTTCACTCGACTGTAAAACATTTGCAGTTAGAGTATCTTTTATGTTCTCATATAAATTTACAAAAGAGCTCAAAAATAGAGTCAATTCCAATATAGATGGGGCAGTCAGTTTCACCCTATCATCCATTTCCTTTAGAGTTTCATGTTGGCCTCAGTGGTCGGGAGCGGTTGGGAGCAGTGCTACTATACTTTTTAAAATTTCGTTTTACTGTTACTATACTTTTATGTTAAAAAGAAACCATTCCAGAATTGTTTTGTTTTAAAATAAAAGTGTAGGAAACAGTTGAACGTTACTTTAAACAGCAGGTGCATTTGTTTGGGGGTTTGTGTTGTGCATGGGAGGGGCATTGTGGTGGGGTATGTGGGGGGCGGGGCAGGCCAGCAGGGTACATATTTCCACTACTTCTTTTCATACACTTCAACCACTGGTTGGCCTCCCTGCAGCTCTGACTCAGACAGGTCAATTGTATTAAATGTTAAATGTTCTGTCAAGATAGAGGCCGGATCGCCCATCAAATCAATCCCTTCCAGTCCCACAGGCTTTAATTTGCTAATATCCATCACAATAGCATGCAGACCCTCCCGCGAAACAAATTCCATCTCCACTCTTGGCAATGCTTCCTAAATACTTCTGCCAGAGATTCCTAAAGCAGGCTCCCGATTGTCTTTCAACAAGAATGTCTTTCTATCAGAAGATGTAGTGGCCAATTTTATAAAGAAATCCTTCATGTTTTTCTGTGATTTTAAGCCCAGAGCATCTTTGCCAAGAGGATTCGCTATTTAGCCAATGAGTGGCGTGGTTGATCATTTGCCTTATGGCGCACTTGCGGTATAATTTGCACAGTTGTTTGACTAATTTGAGTACTTATTGCTGTGGAGCCTGAAAAACCTCATATTTTTCAGCAGATACATAGGTTAAGTCTGTAGCAGATTGTATTGAGTTCAACAGAATCCCTTTGGTGTTGAGGTAGAAGTAGAGGTTTTCCTCTTTACAATTAAGCTTTTTTCAGAAGACAACTCTGATCTTGCAGCTTGTTTTAAACTGTCTGTTTTTAGGATTAGCATGGATGGTTGACCATCCAGCGATAAGCTGCCGGTAAAGAATCGAGGCAGCAACAGAGCACTCACTGCTACCTCAACCACCTTGACCACACGTTCCTTTGTAGAAGTGGGGAGAACTAAAGTGGCTGGCTATGGAGCCTCATCTGACCCCTCGGCCAAGCACTGAGGGCCTGTGACCATCAAAAGCACCTGCTCTGTGTGCTGCGGCTTGCAACTCAGAGTGGGTACGTCAGTAAATGTTTTCCTTCTTACCAAGTTCCTGTTGCTTCCCACTTCTTAAATCATACATACACTCTACATGAGTGATGACCACAATGTGGGCACTTCCACGGAAAACAGGGTGCACGACACACCACACAACCAAGTGACCACTAACAATCACTAATGACACTAATGGCAAGGATGGCTCAAAGGAATAGTCCCGCTGTCACCCACACTTTAGACAAATCAATTAGGTATATCTTATCATATGATATATTAGTCAGAGCTTGTACAGGACCAGCATACAGACACTGACAAGCGCTCTTCTGCAAAGTGCTAATATACCTAACCACACAGTAAGATTCAACCCCCTGGACATGGTGCAAGAGCGGGGCGTGTGGCAAAATGTTAGCAATATTTTAACTAGTATGTCACTAGTATATCACAGACTCTTTACACTAGTGGAGAACTGAGTGAAGAACCGGGTTCAGCACCCACCACCTCCAGGGCAGTTTGATGACCTTAGCATAAATGTAGCATAAATATACTTAAACATGCTTATATGCTTATATAAATAGAGATAATGGCCCGGAAAACAGAGAGCATATGGGATCTTACTGGCATTTTACCGCCGGTCTACCAAAACCGCTCACTTAGGTCTAGCAGCTCGGATCACAGCGCATTAGCCCGACAAAGGGCAGCTGCAGCTCACCCCTTCGCTGCACACGGCTTTACTTCACTCCGCTCTGTTCCCGTCTGCAGAGTCCAGCCTCTTTCCTTCCTCCACCAAGGAAAGTGGTTAGAGGAAAGCACCAATAGACATAGAACACAGAACGTCAAGCCGCATTGTGTGAAACAATCTCAGTCTCGCAAAACACAGCGGCTTCTGATGTCTACACATCTACTGTAGAAAAGAAAGCCTCTACCGTGTCACCTGTGCGCCGAGCGTGGGTCACCACCATTTTTGTTCACTTCATCACATCCCACTTCCCACCACCCTACACCCAGCCCTCACAGATTCCAGCACCCTGAATGCACACCCTTCAATACGTAGCCCACTCACCTGGTCTGTCCCACTCTGCCCTCTTTATCTCGGCCACTGGTGCTCCCTTACCACCATCATGGTAATATAAGAGGGACTTACTGCTTTTTCTATTTCCCATACAGTGGCTATCTTTGTCTTTCTTTTTTATGGAAGTTTAGGCAAGTGCAATACAGATCATAAATTACTTGCCACCACCATGGAAACAGAAGCAGAATTTACTCCCTTTTTTATTTCCCATGGCGGTAGTCATCTTTGTTTTTCTTGTTTTATTGGAGGTTAGGCAAGTACAATATGCGCAAAGCCCACTGCCTGGAAAAACATACATTAAATGCATTCACATTGTGGGGGGTGCCCCAGAGTGTGAATATCAGTCACCCTCACATTCAGGGTTGTACAGAACCATTAAGGACGCATAACGTCCTTAAAGTCTTAGACTTTGGCTTGCGGGCAATTACCGGCCCTGCACACCCCTGAACATGGAAGTGATTGCTATATTATTTTCAAATTTTTATCAGCATTATACCCACACTAATTTGACTTTAGGAAGTAGGGAGTGGGTGAACACAACTTAGGGCCCGATTCATGGAACAAAATAGCACGGAAAAAGGGGCGCTTGCGTGCAAAACACACGCTATGCCCGTTTGTCGATTCATGGAACACATTGCGCGTGGCTTACCCGAGACTTGCGCTGATTCCGCGTGGGCCCAACACGTCACTGTGACACCACAAATGCTTTGTGCGAGACGCCCAACGAAGGCGCATACCGGCGGAACATGTGGAATGGGGAAGAACAAGCGTAAATGTGGGCATTACGCTGGAAGTACCACAGTGAAATACTTGTACTGCCGGCATGCGTGCTCACAACACATATTCATGGAATCGAACAGGGTCCTCCAGCGTATGAAAAAAGACGCGCTGATCCGTAAACAAGTCCGCCATGTGAAAGCTGACATAAGCATCACCGCACACTAAAAACAATGCATAAAAAGTGCACGAAAGCTGGCGTAAGCATCACTGCGCACTAAAAACAATGCATAAAAAGTGCGCGCAAAAGCCAACACGCATATACCATTACGATGAATGTACCATTTTTAGCAGTCATGATCGTGGGACACCGCAGGAGGAGAATAGTCAGGGCATGCATTTTTTTGCCCAGGATCAGCCTTTTTGGGATGCCTGATGACCAGGTCTATGGCAGGTATAGGTTTCCACCTCATTTCATATTAGACCTTAGGTATTAGGTCATAGAGTGGGAAGATGACCTCACATCGCCCACCCTGTGCTCCCAAGCACAGAGCCCCTTGGAAAAGGTTCTCAATGTACTGCATTTTTTGGCCACTGGGTCATTTCATTAGACAACTGCCATAGTTGGGGGCATTTCACAGGCTACGCACTCACGCTGCCTGCACCAGGTGTTGGCAATAATGACTGCATGCCCCTCAATCCGCAGGCACATATACATGCCCAGAACACCCGCAGGAAGGCAGGCCGTGGTCCAGGACTTTTATGGGGTGGCGCACTTCCCTAAAGTGCTTGGTGCCATCAATTGCACCCATGTGGCCCTGCGGCCACATACGGCCACAGAGCACCTCTATTGCAATCGCAAGCACTGGCATTCCATCAACATGCAGGCCCTTCCCAATGTCTTCAGTGTGGAGTCCCCCATTCAATTTCATGCTCCAGGGGATGGCTTTCTCACAGAAGTGGTCCCATGTGGGCCTGGAACGGGGCGGATAACTGTTCAATGGTGGGGGCTTTTTGGACCTGGAAGCAATCCAGGAGGTAATGGGAAGGGACGTGGTTTCAGTTTTTTGAATATCTTCGAATCAAGGGCATATTGGCCAGCCCAAAATGGAGGGGGGTGGCATTCCAAGGGAGCTAACCAAGATTGAGTAGGTCATCGACATTTCCACTACGAGAAGGGGTATTCTGTCCAGACTGTACAAAGCTATGAACGAATCCTGCTTCGCAGGGAGGAAAACATTCCAGAGGTACTGGGTGGACTTGGTGGGGGAGGATGTAGCGGAAGAAGACAGGGCGCGAATTTACAATGTAACCCTCCAGGACAGCTTGTTCACTTCCTCGATAGAGCACAATTTCAAAATACTGATGGCCGTGCACAGGGATCCCCTGAAGCTATCCAAGATGTTTACGGGGACCTCACCCATGTGTCCCAGGGGATGTGGCGAGCAGGGATCTCTTGCCCACATGTGGTGTCGTTGCCCTAAGGTCCAGATGTACTGGACAGAAGTGTTAAGTTGGATGGAAGAGATCACAGGAGTTCAGCTGCGCCTGGACCCGCTACAGATGCTCTTGGGGGTCCCTGAAAAGGATTGGGAAAAATATAAACTCCCCTGGATGTGGGAAGCTATGCTGAGAGCGGGGCGGCTGGCCATAACCCAAAATTGGAAAAATGAAACATTTCCATCCAAGGAGATTTGGGAGAGGAAAGTACATAGCATGATGGTCATGGAGAGGTTGACGGTGGTAATGCATGATGGGCTGAGTGTGTTTAATGCAGAGTGGAATGCGCTCCTATGTAAATGGGGGCTCAAAGAGGTAGGCCGGGTGAGACCAGCAAACATGTAAGCTCGGAGGGGATTGGAGGGGGTCTTCGGAGGTAGCCGGCACAGGACAGAAAAGAAACAAGGGGGCCAGTGCCCCCGCGACACAGAAGAATGGGCATTTGCACACCTGGACACGTTTTTGAGAGGGGGTCAAATGGGGGGGCAAGGGCTCTCAGGGGCTTACTAAGGAGGGGATAAAACGTTTTAGGGCTCCACTTTGAGATGACGAATGAGGTGGGCGGGGGTAGGGAAGGGGGACCAAGATTGTTCACTGTAATTTGGTTTTAAGATACTGGCATTTTGTACTCTCTTGTTTCCTGAACAAATGCCAATAAAAAATAAGTTACAAAAAAACATTCTCATTGGAAATGGAATGAACAATTCTTGTCTGTATAAAGTGATATTCTGTAACTACTCCTTCGATTATGGTATGGGCAGGTTTAAAGGCTAACGTACACAGTCTAGTCATGTAATATCTAACCTGAGTTTCCAAAGAAGAGACTTCTCAGGAAGATACATTGATAAATGGGATCAAAAGCTTCGACAAGAGCACAGTCTTAAATTATTCATAGCTGGACATCAGTGTGGTTTGGCCCGTGGGAAAAGGTGGGCAATGTACTTACTCTGTTGGCCAGAGAGAAGACCTTGAGGATTGAATATCCAAAATTCTAACCAGTTCTGATCGTGCTCTTGTGGATAAAATGAAATAAAGGATGAATTCTATAAATATCATAACAACCCAAGCAGATCAAAACTCAAATTTCCCTCAGCTTCAAATAAAGAATTCTTATCTAGGATGAATCTACAAAACGGTCTGTGGACATTTCTGCTGCACTTAGAACCCTCCCAATCGGCAGGACCCAAGATGAGGATGGACTCTGATAGAATTATTCCAGAAAGTTACTAGCATGTCCTTTGCTACTTTTACATGACGTTATCAAGAACGTTTTGGAGATGAGGGAAGTATCAATTTTTTGGAAGCAGACTAATATTGCTTCCTTTCCCCAAAAGAAGAAGGTTCTTGCTCGCATCTCTTCCTGCAACACAATATTGATTTTAAATATTATATTAACATAATAGCGTACCATCCAACGAGTCACCTCGCAGGTCGCATTACCTGATCAGCACAGCTTTTCGTCGGGTGACTCAATAACAGAGCACACCACTAAATGGCTTTTCCCATTGGAAGTATCCCTTCCTTTGTCTTGCACGTGTATAGATGCTGAAAAGGCCTTAACTAAGGCAAGTGGGTGTTTCTTTTGGCAGCAATGTGTGCAATGACTTTTTAATGTCAATTTATGAGTTTGATTAGGGTTTGAAATAGCCAGAGGCTGGCAGCTATTTAGGTCCTTCTTGTAGCCTATCTGGGCCTGATTACATTGACAACAACAGCTACCAGGAGCTACCTTTGAATGCCAGGGTAACTGGTGCCATAGAAATATACCGTTGGGACGTTATCGGTAAGTGTTTGGGAGTGTGGCTAAAGGAGCGTTAGGGCACATCGAAAAGGCATTTAAATCATAAGGGGATATGTATAATGGACAACATTTTATATTTTGCTTCTCTTGTGCATGTTTGATTTGCAACTGACTATGTACTAGCTCCTTGTTTGCCAGAGGTTGCTCCTGCCTACCCTGGAGATTCCAGGTAGCCAGGAGCCTCTTTAACCTTCTGCTCAGCAAATCCTTAAGTTGATCCCCTAGTCATTGAAACTTCCAGTTATCAATGAAAGTGGCCAATCATCCTCCTTCACAGTATCTTGTGGCACTCGTCAGGGGTGCCAGCATCCCCATTATCGTTTAATATCTATATTGAGTATTTAGCTAATGTGGTTAGACAAGATCAGTCTATTCCTCCTTATGAATTTCTTTTAGTGATGATAGGAGCAGCATTGTATGCAGACAATATTTAAGCAATAACACCTGCAGTGGCAGGGTAGATAGGCCAGGAATGTTCTGGGACCCAAGTGCACCATAGCCATAAATTTGGGCTCCGGCGCCATTACCAGTAGACCCAGCCTACAACCAGAAGTGTTACTGCTGTTAGCACCCTGTGTTGTTAACAACATTTTTCTGTTGTGCATGCAGATCCCAGTTGGGTCTGACATAGAAATGGGAGACATGCTCTGCATGGATCCAGTCTTCCAGTATTATGAGGTGGGAGGTGGAGCCCAGGGAAGAAGCAGAGGGGAGGCCAGTGGAGAAGGAAACCGAGGCTATACGATTTGTGGTGTATATGGAGAGAGGTGGAAGGCAGAGAGAGAGGTGGTTGGGCAGGGCGCTAGAGCATCGGGACATGAGGGATTGCTGGGGACTCGGGGAGAAGGCTGCCCCTAGATGGCATGTAGACTTGAATCATGAGTTTCACTCCGCGTTCCTCTGAACCTGGTTGGCTGGCCTCTTCTCCCGTGTCCGTGGATACCAGCACTTTACCGGACTGCCTGACTACGGGTTTGCCGGTGAGGCACCTGGGTTACCTCCAGCCAGGTGCCCTACTGACCAAAAACGTCCTCATTACCACCACTGCCATTGCCGGCGGTGGTAATGACGGAAAGTCCCCTCATGGAGCCTGTGGGACTCCATGAATGGGGATTTACACCGTCCAGCCGGCACTCGTAATCTGGCAGTATTGCCAGTAAAGGTAAGTACCAAATGCTGGTATCCTGGTGGCTCTACCGCCAGGATACCGGCATACTCAGAATGAGGCCCAATATGTGATACCTCTAAATTAAAAAAAAAATAATTTGAAGAGTTCACAGGCCTACATGACTTATTGGGCTGCGATACAGCAAACATTTATGATTCTTTTAGTACATTCATACACTAGGCCATGGCATAATATGGCATTCCATCAATATTCTGTGGGGCAGGGGTATTGCCATGGCAAGGCTCTACATTACAAGTGGATGGTCAACGGTAACAGGCGTTTATCTTTCTTTCCCCCAGTTACGAATTAAATATAGTTTACCTTCAAAATCTTTCTTTGAAGATTTGTAAATTTTTCATTTTTGTAGATTGTCACTATTTCAAGAGTGCACTTTTGCCATTCTTATAGTGCTTTATGAGAAGCACTTTCTTCGTAAAAGGGTAATTTCGTCCAGTTATAATGTACTACGTTGGCTTACTCTTTGGGGCTCAGATTCACTGATATCCAGAGTATGTTCTTGTGATCAGGGAAGCCCCCTGTGTAGTCAAGCATGTTGTATAATGATCGATAGGCTATGAGGGTACGCCTCTCAACCGGCATAAATTACACCATGAGAAGATTGTGCACTGGCACTACTATACCCCTGGAAATACCACTTTGAGATTGGACTAGTGACATATATTACTTTAAATGGTTTAACAGATTTGAAAATAATCTTCTGATGAAGGGAATTGATTTACCAAAATGCGTTAAGAATTCAGATTTTTGAAAATGAACTGGAAACATCATCAAAACTTGGAGTTACATTCTCGTTGAAATTCTGGTGAAAATTTGAAAAAACATGTAATATCCGGAATGAGTGAATGCATTTGGAAGTTGTTTGCTTGAAATATCTAGACTTACATTTATCAGCACAAAGGTGTGCAGGTGACAGGGGAATCCAAAGTTTTGGATACCACTATTGACTTTTATAATTGTGACTGCCTATGTGTCAGGGCAGTGGTACCTCCCCTGCACCCAAAGATCAGTTGAAGAGTCACAAGAATGCTGAAAAATAACTTTTTGTTCATTGGTGTGCGTTTAAACACTGATATTGTACTACTATAGCCTTGCACAGTTACGAAAAAAAGGTTTAATTGTATATATATATTTAACTAAGTTTTTTCATTGAATTTCATAGGTTTATGTCAGTGGAACTTAACCATAACGTCAGTGAAAAAACTTGGTTAAAGGGACGTTATGGTTAAATTGCGCTACTAAAAACCTATGAAATTCAGTGAAAAAAATGTGTTAAAGGGACGTTATGGTTCCAAGTAAAACCGAAAAACCCTTGAAATTCGCCAGTTATGGTAAGCTAAGCAACCATAACTCGCGCCACCACCGTGCACTGCTAAGACTAACACCCACAACATCAAAGATGACATCACAAATGTCATTGATGACATCACTGATGACATCACATGTCTGGCTCACTCTTTTTTCTTTTGCTGACATATCTAGGCCACATGGTTTTCTTCAGTAACAGTCAGAAACTAAAAATTGTATTTTATTTGTAGACGTATCCTACAGGTAGGTTCTTATAGTAATTCCCTTAGAGTCCAGTCACATCATATGAAACATATACATAGGGGAAGACACAAGATTTAAAGCCAGCATTATTTTTATGCAAATAAATGATTGCTCTGTTTCAAAGCTGCTATTTACCCTATGTATATGTATATTGGTATGTGTTGTTGTCTCTTTGTGTTTTGTCTATAGTAATGCAATTATGTTGTAACTGTAACCTGTAACTTATGCTCTAAGCTGTATATATTCTTACTTTTGCGCCCTTATACTCCAGGGTCTGGTGCGCACAATAAATTCCAAACAAACAAACAAACAAACAAACAAATATATGGGTTTTATTAGCTACTTATTACATATTTCACAGTCCACAAAAATCTATTAAGAAAACAATTATCATTTCATTATTCAACATATTAACATTACGAATATTATACCTTCATCTTGTACGCTGCACACAATGCTATGTTTCTGCATGAGTAGCTTAGTATACTAGATAGAACCCCATAATAAAATGCTATTTATATCAATGCACTAATTAGGGTATGATATTTATTGCTATGATCCTTGACACTTTTTTTGCAACATTATAATAAGAATCCCTTGTACACATATTTCATGAAAAGTGCATACACATGTGATGTCATCAGTGATGTCATCAATGGCATTTGTGATGTCATCTTTGATGTCGTGGGTGTTAGTCTTAGCAGTGCACGGTGGTGGCGCGAGTTATGGTTGCTTAGCTTACCATAACTGGCGAATTTCAAGGGTTTTTCGGTTTTACTTGGAACCATAACGTCCCTTTAACAAAGTTTTTTCACTGAATTTCATAGGTTTTTACTAGCGCAACTTAACCATAGCGTCCCTTTAACAAAGTTTTTTTACGGAATTTCATAGGTTTTTAGCAGCGAAACTTAACCATAACGTCCCTTTGACAAAGTTTTTTTACTGAATTTCATAGGTTTTTAGTAGCGCAACTTAACCATAACGTCCCTTTAACAACGTTTTTTTACTGAATTTCATAGGTTTCTAGTAGTGCAACTTATCCATAACGTCCCTTTAACAAAGTTTTTTTACTGAATTTCATAGGTTTTTATTAGTGCAACTTAACCATAAAGTCAGTTTAACACATTTTTTTTACTGAATTTCATAGTTTTTTATTAGTGCAACGTAACCATAACGTCCTTTTCAATGGAGGAACACCACTAGCATCCTAGGTTCTCAAAGTGGGAACCCGGGATGGTAAAAAAAAGATTTTTCTTCCCAAACCGGGACGCCGCAGGCAGGCGTCCCGGTGTAGGAAGGAAAATCTTTTACCAAGATGGACACCAGAGAAAGGGAAGGCAGGGTGTGTATAAAAAGAACACAACAGGGCATCGGCGGGGGGTCGGGAATACCAGGAGAGAGACACTGGGCATGAGCAGGGGGTAGAAAGAAGGGAGACACGGGGCATGAGCGGGAAAGAAGGGAGACACGGGGCATGAGCGGGGGTGGGGGGAGAAGGGAGACACGGGGCGTGAGCGGGAAAGAAGGGAGACTTAGGGCATGAGTGGGGGTGAGGGGGGAAGAAGGGAGACACAGGCCATGAGCGGGGGGAAAAGGAGGGAAACAGACACGGAGCATGAGAGGGGGTGGGGGTGAACAGGAGATACACGGGGCATGAGCGGGGGTAGGGCAAGGTGAGGCCCCCACCACCGCTCATGCCCCGTGTCTGCCCTGTCCCAACAGTGCAGACACGGGGCATGAGCGGGGAGTGGGGGGGAAAGAAGGGAGACACGGGGCATGAGCGGGGTGTGGGGGGGGAAAGGAAGACACAGGGCATGAGCAGGGGTGGGGGAAGAAGGAAGACACGGGGCATGAGCGGGGGGTGGGTGGAACAAGAGATCAACAAGGGGCATCATAGGAGGGGGGACAAGAGGAAGACACGGGCCATGAGCAGGGGGTGGGAGGGAACAGGAGGAAGACACAGGGCATCAGCGAGGACTGGGAGGGACAGGAGGAAGACACAGGGCATGAGCGAGGGGGTGGGGGGAACAAGAGGTCAACAAGGGGCATCATAGGAGGGGGGACAAGAGGAAGACACGGGGCATGAGCGGTGGTGGGGGGCAACAGGAGAGAGACACGGGGCATGAGCGGGGGGTGGGGGGCAACAGGAGAGAGACACAGGGCATGAGCAGGGGGTGGAGGGCAACAAGAGAGAGACACGGGGCATGAGCAGGGGGTGGGGGGCAACAGGAGAGAGACACGGAGCATGAGCGGGGTTGGGGTTGAACAGGAGAGACACGGGGCATGAGCGGGGGTAGGGCAAGGTGGGGCCCCCACCCCCGCTCATGCCCCGTGTCTTCCCTGTTCCAACAGTGCAGTCACAGGGCATGAGCGGGGGGTGGGGGGGAAAGAAGGGAGACACGGGGCATGAGCGGGGAGTGGGGGGGAAAGGAAGACACAGGGCATGAGCAGGGGTGGGGGGAAAGAAGGGAGACACGGGGCATGAGCGGGGGGTGGGTGGAACAAGAGGTCCACAAGGGGCATCATAGGTGGGGGGGACAAGAGGAAGACACGGGGCATGAGCAGGGGGTGGGAGGGAACAGGAGGAAGACACAGGGCATCAGCGAGGAGTGGGGAGGACAGGAGGAAGACACAGGGCATGAGCGGGGGTGGGGGAACAAGAGGTCAACAAGGGGCATCATAGGAGGGGGGACAAGAGGAAGACACGGGGCATGAGCGCTGGTGGGGGGCAACAGGAGAGAGACACGGGGCATGAGCGGGGGGTGGGGGGCAACAGGAGAGAGACACAGGGCATGAGCGGGGGGTGGGGAGCAATAGGAGAGAGACACGGGGCATGAGCAGGGGGTGGGGGGCAACAGGAGACAGACTCGGGGCATGAGCGGGGGGTGGGGAGCAATAGGAGAGAGACACGGGGCATGAGCAGGGGGTGGGGGCCAACAGGAGAGAGACACGGGGCATGAGCGGAGGGTGGGGGTACAGGAGACAGACACGGGGCATGAGCGGCGGGGCAACAGGAGAGAGACACGGGGCATGAGCGGGTGGGGGGAACAGGAGACAGACACGGGGCATGAGCGGGGGGTGGGGGGTACAGGAGATAGACACGGGGCATGAGCGGGGCGTGGGGGGCAACAGGAGACAGACACGGGGCATCAGCAGGGGGTGGGGGGTACAGTAGACAGACACGGGGCATGAGCGGGGGGTGGGGGGCAACAGGAGAGAGACACGGGGCATGAGTGGGGGGAACAACAGAGACAGACACGGGGCATGAGCGGGGGTTGGGGGCAACAGGAGGTCAACAAGGGGCATCATAGGAGGGGGGACAAGAGGAAGACACGGGGCATGAGCAGGGGGCAACAGGAGAGACACGGGGCATGAGCGGGGGGTGGGGGGAACAGGAGACAGACACGGGGCATGAGCGGGGGTTGGGAGAACAGGAGACAGACACGGGGCATGAGTGGGGGCAGGGGGCAACAGGAGACAGACACGGGGCATGAGCGGGGGGTGGGGGGCAACAGGAGAGACACGGGGCATGAGCAGGGGGTGGGGGGAACAGGAGACAGACACGGGGCATGAGCGGGGGTGGGGGAACAACAGACACGGGGCATGAGCGGGGGATGGGGAGAACAGGAGACAGACACGAGGCATGAGCGGGGGGTGGGGGGGCAACAAGAGAGAGACACGGGCCATGAGCGGGTGGGGGAACAGGAGACAGACACGGGGCATGAGCGGGTGGGGGCAACAGGAGACAGACACGGGGCATGAGCGGGGGGGTGGGGGGCAACAGGAGAGACGCGGGGGTTGGGGGGAACAGGAGACAGACACGGGGGATGAGCGGGGGTGGGGAGAACAGGAGACAGACACGGGGCATGAGCGGGGGACATGGGGGGCAACAGGAGACAGACACGGGGCATGAGCGGGCGGTGGGGGGAAGAGGAGACAGATACGGGGCATGAGCGGGGGGTGGGGAGAACAGTAGACAGACACGGGGCATGAGCGGGGAGAACAGAAGACAGACACGGGGCATGGGGGGAGACAGACATGGGGCATGAGCGGGTGGTGGGGGGCAACAGGAGACATACACGGGGCATGAGCGGGGGAAACAGGAGAGACACGGGGCATGAGCGGGGGGCTGGGGGGAACAGGAGACAGACATGGGGCATGAGCGGGGAGTGGGGGGAACAACAGAGACAGACACGGGGCATGAGCGGGGGGTGGGGAGCAACAGGAGACAGACACGGGGAATGAGCGGCGGGTGGGGGGAGGGGGAGACACACACAGGGCATGAGCAGGGGGTGGGGGGAAGGGGAGAGACACACGGGGCATGAGTGGGGGTTGGGGGGGAGGGGAGAGACACACGGGGCATGAGCGGGGGTGGGGGGAGGGGAGAGACACACGGGGCATGAGCGGGGGGTGGGGGAGGGGAGAGACACACGGGGCATGAGCAGGGGTGGGGGAGGGGAGAGACACATGGGGCATGAGCGGGGGGTGGGGGGAGGGGAGAAACACACGGGGCATGAGCGGGGGGTGGGGGGGAGGGGAGAGACACACGGGGCATGAGCAGGTGGTGGGGGTGAGACGAGAGACACGGGGCATGAGCGGGGGGTGGTGGGGAGTCAGAGAGACACACAGGGCATGAGCGGGGGGATGGGAGAGACACATGGGGCATGAGCGGGGGGTGGGGGAAGGGGAGAGACACACGGGGCATGAGCGGGGGGTGGGGGGGAGGGGAGAGACACACGGGGCATGAGCAGGTGGTGGGGGTGAGACGAGAGACACGGGGCATGAGCGGGGGGTGAGGGAGAGAGACACATGGGGCATGAGCGGGGGGTGGGGGGGAGGGAGAGAGACACACGGGGCATGAGCGGGGGGGTGGGGGGAGGGGAAGAGACACACGGGGCATGAGCCATGGGCGGGAGGGAGTTAAGAGACACATGGGGCATGAGCGGGGGGTGGGGGGAGGGAGAGAGACACCCGGGGCATGAGCGGGGTGTGGGGGGAGGGAGAGAGACACACGGGGCATGAACGGGGGGTGGGAGGGAGATAAGAGACACACGGGGCATGAGCAGGGGGGGAGAGACACACGGGGCATGAGCGGGGGGTGGGGGGCAACAGGAGACAGGCACGGGGCATGAGCGGGGGCAACAGGAAAGACACGGGGCATGAGCGGGGGGTGGGGGGAACAGGAGACAGACACAGGGCATGAGCGGGGGGGTGGGGGGAACAGGAGACAGACAGGGGGCATGAGCGGGGGATGGGGGGAACAACAGAGACAGACACGGGGCATGAGCGGGGGGTGGGGGGCAACAGGAGACAGACACGGGGCATGAACGGTGGGTGGGGGGAGGGGGAGACACACACGGGGCATGAGCGGGGGGTGGGGGGAAGGGGAGAGACACGCGGGGCATGAGTGGGGGTTGGGGGGAGGGGAGAGACACACGGGGCATGAGCGGGCGGTGGGGGGAGGGGAGAGACACACCGGGCATGAGCGGGGGGTGGGAGGGAGGGGAGAGACACACGGGGCATGAGCAGCGGGTGGGGGGAGGGGAGAGACACACGGGGCATGAGCAGGTGGTGGGGGGGAGGTGAGAGACACGGGGCATGAGCGGGGGTGGGGGGGAGTCAGAGAGACATACGGGGCATGAGCGGGGGAGGGAGAGAGACACACGGGGCATGAGCGGGGGGTGAGGGGGAGGGAGAGAGACACATGGGGCATGAGCGGGGGTGGGGGGAGGGAGAGAGACACACGGGGCATGAGCGGGGGGTGGGGGGAGGGGAAGAGATACACGGGGCATGAGCGGGGGGAGGGAAGAGACACACAGGGCATGAGCGGGGGTGGGGGGAGGGAGAGAGACACACAGGGCATGAGCGGGGGGTGGGGAGAGGGAGAGAGACACACGGGGCATGAGCGGGGGGTGGGAGGGAGATAAGAGACACACGGGGCATGAGCAGGGGGGGAAGAGACACACGGGGCATGAGCGGGGGGAGGTAAGAGACACATGGGGCATGAGCGGGGGTGGGGGGAGGGAAGAGACACATGGGGCATGAGCGGGGGGTGGGGTGGTGGGAAGAGACACACGGGGCATGAGCGGGGGTGGGGGGAGGGAGAGAGACACACGGGGCATGAGCAGGGGGTGGGGGGGAGGGAGAGAGACACACGGGGCATGAGCGGGGGTTGGTTGGGGGGGAGGGGAGAGACACACACGGGGCATGAGTGGGGAGTGGGGGGTGGGGGAGTTTGTATGTCAGGAGACGAACAAAAACACAGACATGAGTTCGTGCGGCAGATCCCGCTCCTCGGCCCTCTGCAGGCCACTTTGTGCGATGGCGTGAGCGGGGGGCTGGAGGAACAGGGGAGACACGGAGCATGAGCGCGGGTGGGGGGGACAGGAAGGACACACGGGGCATGAGCGGGGGTGGAGGGACAGAAAGGACACACGGGGCATGAGCGGCGGGTGGGGCAGACACGGGGCATGAGCGGGGGTGGGAGGAACAGGAGACAGACACGCTCCTGCTGACCTGACAAAGCCTCTCATGCGGGAAAGAAAGATGGCGGGCGTCTCTGAAGCCAGACGCACTGCACGCTTTCACTGCATACAATGAGAGAGCACGTCAGATATCTGCGGACATCACGCAAGCTGCTTGCCCAATCACCGTCCTGTCCGCGGAGCGAACAGGGAAGTGTATCCGCGAAGTGAACACAGATATCACAATTTTTTTTTTACTTACTTTTTGGTCATTTAAAAAAAAAACTACTGGACGGATTTTCACCAAATTTACACAAGCACGCTTTCGGGACCAAGCCGCTGCTCCTGGTCCAAATTTGGTGAAAATCCGTCCAGCGGTTTGGGCTGTAGGCGTGACAAACATTTTTTCCCATTCAGTCTATAGGAAAAAACAGAAATTTTGGGACCCCCCTTATAACTTTTCCCCCCCTGGACGAATTCTCACCAAACTTTGCAAAAATATTCAGAGTGGGCAATATACTTTATTTGCACAGTTTGGTGAGGATTTGTCCAGAATAAGCCGCCCAAAAAGTGCTCTTCCTATGGAAACACCAACTTAACCATAACTACACTGCCACTATCATGGCAGTGTAATATATACACTATGGAAGGTTAGAAGGAGGAGACAGAATTATGCACCATTTCCACAAGGTTTTGTTTAAATAATAAAGAGAAAATGCCTGGCTATGCCTATCCCAAGTATTACCCTACCTAGCACAACTAAACTAGGATGCTCGTCGTCTGTCGTGAAATCCAAAGCAAAGAGTCTGCTCTCCGTCTAAAAGTTTAACTACTCTGACCCTACCACTAAGGTACAAACAGCAAAAGACCACGAGAAGGACTCTCTTCTCCTGGAATGCGTTTCAGCACAGTTCTCTTCAATAGCTTATCTTCAAACAGTCTCTGGCTATTCCACGTAATAGCTCCTTTAAAGGGATTTCTCTAAGCCCTTGTATCCTTTATCTCCAAACTCTCCAAACTCTTTCTCTTCAGCCTGTAATGGGTAGACAAATTCTCTGCCTGATTCCTGTTCCTCTTGCGCTGTTCTTGTTCATTAAGGCAAGTACAATAAGCCCCTCTTGGTCTCTCCTACATCTTGTACGCTTTACAAGTACTGAGACAAGTATGTACGTTTCTTGATTGATCTTCACTTTCCTTATGCCTTTGCCAGTCACCGGAGCGAGTATGCAGTGACCCCAAGTGACAGTGGCATGTCCATACTCTTTTGACTGGGGTGGCCCAAGTGGGGCACTGACCTTGCAGGGGTGGCATGAAGTACGAGCATTTGCACACACACTTCTTAATAGCATTAATTTACTATTTGTCTCCACTACCCATATTGGCTTTAATTACTAACATAATAACAATTGGTGTCTTACATTCATGTGTTTAAAGTTTTAATGATTATAGTTTAGGATAATGGGGTGGCACCTGGGGAAGCCAATCAGATTCCAGGGGTAGCACGTTCCGCCCGTGGCCACTCCCTGTACACGCCTTTGCAGAGGGATATTTACTCTCCTGGTATATTAGCCAATCACTGGGATGAGTATGCAGAGTCCCCAAGGGATTCTCACTCTTTTTATATCTTTGACAGTCACTGGGATGAGTATGAAGGGTCCCCAGTGATCTTCACTTTTCTTATATCTTTGACAATCACTGGGATGGGTATGCAGTATTCCAGAGTGAGATCACTCTTCTTTTGACAATCACTGGGACGAGTATATAGGGTCCTCAAGTGATTCTTTACACCTTGCTCCCTGGGTTTCCGACTCACCCCAGCACCTGTATTGAAAGAGATTTTTGTCACTAGGTCGGCACTCTCTTTCTCTTCTTTGCGTTCGGTCAGGATGGTCTCTCTTCCAACACAGTTAATCCTTCTTTGGCGGTTTTGGCGGTGAAAGGGTTCCACGCCACCACCTTCCACCTTCGGTTCTCTCGTCAGGTTCTCTTCCCATGAACAGACATCCTTGGGTCTGTTATTGGCATATTGCCTATCTGGCCTGTGTAAGGAAGGCATTGTATCAATATTAAGACCGACACAAGTGACCACAGTTCAAGGGTGCTTATTGAACTTCAACCAGGGTGTGATAAATGCCTATCTAATCCAAAATCTACAGATGGGAGAAAGCTACGACCATCAAATAATAATAATGCAATCCTAGTGGCGTCTCGTCAAAATAAAAGGCCTATACTAAAAAACGTATTGCCAATCCTTACAGCTAAATACAAATAGTGTGGGGTAGTGTTCAGTAAAAAGAAAGAAGTGTTCACAAAATGATAAGTCGGGATGTTTCAGACCGCTGGCCTCCCTTCCCACGTTTTCAGCACGGGACAAGGCAGTTCATTCGAGCAAAGTACACACTCTGGCTTCTTTGGCACGAGGATACAGTTCCATTACCAGCGTCAGAGCCTTCTGTGTCCAAGTCTTTCCATTTATCAAAGTCTCTTGATTCAGAGTACTCAATTTGGGGTGGTTAGAGCATGCACGCTTGTCCGTTTCTGCAAGGGACCATGTGACAATTTTTCGGTAGAGGTGGTATATGTCTGAATCAAAAGATCTCTTGTGCCTGCCTAAAGCAGCATTGCCGTTTTAAGGGTGTACATGTGAGACATACAAAGTAAATCCAATTAAAACACTGTGATCAAAATCAATGTATGTATAGTGTCAAAATGCAATGAAAAAGAATTACAATTGTGTCTCATATAGAAAGGGCTTAAAAAAAGAGAACATACTAAAAAAGTGAAATGCTCACGGGCCTTCACCCCACGCTCCCTGCTCAACTGCGTAACTGACACAAGTGACCACAGTTCAAGGGTGCTTATTGAACTTCAACCAGGGTGTGATAAATGCCTATCTAATCCTAAATCTACAGATGGGAGAAAGCTACGACCATCAAATAATAATAATGCAATCCTAGTGGCGTCTCGTCAAAATAAAAGGCCTATACTAAAAAACGTATTGCCAATCCTTACAGCTAAATACAAATAGTGTGGGGTAGTGTTCAGTAAAAAGAAAGAAGTGTTCACAAAATGATAAGTCGGGATGTTTCAGACCGCTGGCCTCCCTTCCCACGTTTTCAGCACGGGACAAGGCAGTTCATTCGAGCAAAGTACACACTCTGGCTTCTTTGGCACGAGGATACAGTTCCATTACCAGCGTCAGAGCCTTCTGTGTCCAAGTCTTTCCATTTATCAAAGTCTCTTGATTCAGAGTACTCAATTTGGGGTGGTTAGAGCATGCACGCTTGTCCGTTTCTGCAAGGGACCATGTGACAATTTTTCGGTAGAGGTGGTATATGTCTGAATCAAAAGATCTCTTGTGCCTGCCTAAAGCAGCATTGCCGTTTTAAGGGTGTACATGTGAGACATACAAAGTAAATCCAATTAAAACACTGTGATCAAAATCAATGTATGTATAGTGTCAAAATGCAATGAAAAAGAATTACAATTGTGTCTCATATAGAAAGGGCTTAAAAAAAGAGAACATACTAAAAAAGTGAAATGCTCACGGGCCTTCACCCCACGCTCCCTGCTCAACTGCGTAACTGCACTCGGTGAAGCACTCGAGTCGATGCGTGCAGCCCATGTGTAGAGATGTCGCGAGAGCGCCCGCTCTCGCGAGATCTCGAGCGTAACGAAGCCCCGCCCCCGCGCGCTACGCGCGCATTACGGGACGAGCGGAGGACGCAAGAGGAGCGTCTCCCCGGGCTCCTCCGAGCACGGGAAATCAAGAGGACTTGTGAACCACCGGACACTGCACTCGCAGCCCCATATGTTGTTGGCCACGTTGGCCTTTTGTTAGAGCACCACTGCTAGGGTTATTTGTAAGAACCACCCATGTTTATGCAATAAAGCCTGGTTGGACAACCCGCAGCTTCCTGCCTCCTGAGATTCATTATACTACATAAATTGGCGACGAGGACCTCCTGGAACCGCGCAGAAGCATGCAGGGAGCAACACCGCCACCACCCTTTTTACAGACGCCAGGTAGGCCTGCCATTCCCTGGCCACAATGGCAGCCCCTGTTTACAACGTATGTGGAGGCAATGGGGGGAGCAGGATTCACGGCGGCAAGACGCAGAGCCATGCTATTAAACGCCCTTGGGGTAGAAGGACAAAGAATATTCGAGGGCCTGGCGCTGATAGAGGTAGAAGACGACGATGATGATGTGTTCAAGGAGGCTGTCAGAAGAATAGAAAAGAGGTTCGCCAGTAAGGAAAACACAGTGCTCCACAGGATTCGGTTTTATACGCGGAAACAAGAACCGTCTGAACCTGTCGACGATTATATCACGAAATTGAGAGAACTGGCAGCTTTATGCAACTTCGGCACGAATGCAGAAAATCAGATATGCGACATGCTAATAGTCCACACCAACAGCCGGAAAGTTCAAGACAAATACATCATGGAAAAAGAAGTACAGTTAGAGAAAGCAGTGGAAATAGCCAGAGCGGTGGAAGAAACAGCAGGAAGAAGAAAAGAGTTTGCAGGTACCCAAAGTTCCCCTGAGGTACAAGCAGTAGGTTTCCGTCCTAGAAAGGAAAAGTTCATTCCAGATTCAAGAGAAGGGAGAACCAACAAGAAAGAACCCCTCAAGTGCCATAGGTGCACCAGCACAAAGCACCTAGCGTTCGACAGAGAGTGCCCAGCCAGAGACAAAGAATGCACAGTATGCAAGCGCATAGGACATTTCTCAATAGTGTGCAGATGGCGAAATAAGAAAGTCACAAGTCTGACCTCAGAACGCATGGCAGAAAGGGATTCCTCGTCGGAGGAAGAAGGAAGGCCCACCGTAATCATGGTGAACAGTACTAGAGCCAGGAGAGAGAAGCCACACTGCATGATCAAGATCGACGGCAGAGAGACAAGGGTCATGGCAGACTCCGGCTCGGACCTTACCATCCTACCCCTACAAACATACAAAGATATGCTCGGGAAAGAAAAAGTAAAAGTACTCACCACGAAACACAAGCCGACGGTTTTCGGTGGAGCATCAGTTGAACTACTAGGCTACATCAACGCCAAAGTCGAATTTAAAGGGAGGGAAACTTACACCAGAATATACTTCAGCCACGAAGGGCCTCCAGTGCTAGGGTGGGATGACCAAGACAAATTGAAGATCAGACTCGACCCCAGCACAGAAGAGCAAGTCCTATCCATAGGCGTGAGGAGTGAAACCGTAGTCAAGAGCGATTACCCAGCACTGTTCTCGGAGGAGCCGGGCCACATCAAAGGTTTTCTACACAAAATTGTCCTCAAAAGAAATGCCATCCCTGTAAAACACCGAGTGAGGCCAGTACCAGCCACAGCGAGAGACACCCTCAAACAACAATTGGACAAAATGAAGAATGAAGGGGTGATAGAAGAGATTGAAGCGTCCGAATGGCTGAGCCCAGTCGTTCTCATAAAGAAACCACAATCGCAAGAATTAAGAGTATGTATAGACTTGCGCAGCTTAAACTTGGAAGTCGTCACAGACAGTTATCCACTTCCAAGCATAAATGAACTCATACTTTTGATGAAAGAAGCCAATATCTTCTCAAAACTAGATATGCGTAACGCATATCACCAAATCCAGCTCCATGAAGAATCAAAATCTCTCACGGCATTCATCACCCCGTTCGGCACATTTCAATTTACCAAAATGCCCTTCGGATTATCATCAGCTGCCTCAGCGTTTCAGCGCATGATGGATGCCCTCTTTCGAAAAGTCAAAAATGTGGTCTACTTCCAAGATGACATATTGGTCTATGCAGGTGATAAACCGACACACGATGCCACTCTCAAACTAGTGCTCAACAAGTTACAAGAAGCGGGAGTCCGCCTACGATACGAGAAATGTTCTTTTGGAGTAAAAGAAGTCGAGTACCTGGGATACAAAATTTCAGAAAAGGGCATCAGCCCCAAACAGAACCTTATGCAAGCCATCATCAAAGCACCCAATCCCACCAACAAGGAAGAGGTGAGATCATTCTTAGGCTTAGCAGAATATTACGCAAAATTCATACCCAAATTTTCTGAGACCACGTCACCTCTACGGGATCTTCTCAAGAAAGGGTCCGAATTCCTGTGGCAGGAACCCCAAAAGGCGGCAATAGACACCATAAAACAGCACATTATGGAAGCCCCGTGCCTTCAACCGTTCAATCCCAAGTGGGAAACAGTCATCACCACTGATGCCAGTGCGTATGGACTGGGAGCAGTACTTACGCAGAGGAGGGGTGACACCGAGCATGTGGTGGCCTTTGCATCGAAGGCGCTATCTGAAGCAGAGCAGAACTACTCCACCATCGAAAAAGAGATGCTAGCATGTGCATGGGCAGTGGAGCACTTCAGGACTTATGTGTGGGGCACCAAGTTCAAGCTGGTGACAGATCACAAACCACTCATCCATATGCTCAGTCCCGGAGGCACCAAAGCTTCCACTCCCAGACTAGCTCGTATTGCCGCGAAATTACAAGAATATACATTCGAAATCCACCACATATCTGGCTGGAAAAACTCGCAGGCTGACTGCATGTCGAGATTACCGGAAAACAAAGAAAAGGCTGCCCCGTTTCTA
This sequence comes from Ambystoma mexicanum, assembly GCF_040938575.1. Taxonomy (NCBI): domain Eukaryota; kingdom Metazoa; phylum Chordata; class Amphibia; order Caudata; family Ambystomatidae; genus Ambystoma; species Ambystoma mexicanum. The sequence goes on along the minus strand of NC_090922.1, from coordinate 581,908,821 downwards.
CAAGGGGAGTGCATTGTTGCTTCCATCTCGGACATAAGAATGCCAGAATATCTGGAACTCAGTGAAAAGCACTGGCAAGAAGAAGAAGGGAAAGACCCAACCATGTCCGCCATTCGTAAATGGATCAAAGAAGGCTGGCCAGATGAAAGGGTGCTACCCGAGGGCATGAGGCCATATTGGAAAGTACAAGAAGAGTTGTCCGAAACACAAGGGATAATCATGAAGTCGGATCAAATCGTCCCCCCCACAGGAATGAGACGCACAATTCTATGCAGGGCTCATGCGGGGCATTTGGGAAACACGATGACTCGCCGCAGAGTCAGGGAAGCATATTGGTGGCCATCCATGGACCAGGAGATTCGCTCCATGATAGAGCGATGCCACGAGTGTTTAAACAGCGACAAAAGATTGAAGATTCGCCAAGCACCTCTCATACCCACCGAGATACCGGAAACAGTATGGTCCAAAGTGGGCATAGACTTTATCGGACCCCTGGAAGCGATGTCAGCAGAACACAAATACGGAATTGTACTAGTCGACTACCTATCCAAGTGGGTGGAAGCAGAGTTTGTTCCAAACATAACCACAGAAACGGTTATAGAGGTGCTTACCGAAATTTTTCAAAGGGAAGGGCTCCCCAATGAAGTAGTCACGGACAATGGGGTGCAACTAGTTTCTAGAGACATGGAGGAGTTTCTCAAAAAGAACCACATCAAGCAAAAAAAGGCGGCCCTGTATCACCCTCAAGCAAATGGACTCGTGGAAAGGGCGAACAGGTTCATTAAAGGGGCCATCCAACTTGCAATGGCCTCGGGCATGGACCCCCTCAAGACTACAAAGGAAGCCATAGCAGCACATAGACTCACTCCGAATGGCATTACCCATGTATCCCCATTCAAAATGTTGAGAGGGAGGAGTGCGGCATCAACACTTATCCCGCCTTGGCTGTCTAAAATAAGAATAGATGAAGAGGTAGATATGGCAGACGTAGTATGGCGCATTACAAGAAACAAGTCACGCATGAAATTGTGGAGTGACAGAAGAAGGAGAACGAAGCAAGCGCCCAGCATCGAAAGAGGGGACTGGGTCAAAATCAAACTACCAAGAAAAGATCAAGACACAGGTTCCCGGTATAGTCAACCCATACAAGTTACTCATAAAGGGACAAATCACGTCCGCACAGAAGACGGGCGCGCGTGGAACTTCGAAAGAGTAGCTTTGTATCAACGCAGACAAGAAAGACTTAAGACTCCAGAAACCCCACGCACTGAAGCAGAAATGGAGGATGTGGGGAATGAAGAACCAGAACCAGGGAGAAGCGATGGAGAGAGAGAAGAATCAGAGAATCAACCGGAAGAACCCTATGTAAGCCCCGAACCGGTTCCGCAGGGACCTTGCCCGGGAACCAGTGAGAGGCCCAGAAGGGAGCATAAAAGACCGGTAAGATTCAATGACTTTGTGTTACAGTGACCCCCCTCCCATTGTGATAAAGGGAGGTGTGTAGAGATGTCGCGAGAGCGCCCGCTCTCGCGAGATCTCGAGCGTAACGAAGCCCCGCCCCCGCGCGCTACGCGCGCATTACGGGACGAGCGGAGGACGCAAGAGGAGCGTCTCCCCGGGCTCCTCCGAGCACGGGAAATCAAGAGGACTTGTGAACCACCGGACACTGCACTCGCAGCCCCATATGTTGTTGGCCACGTTGGCCTTTTGTTAGAGCACCACTGCTAGGGTTATTTGTAAGAACCACCCATGTTTATGCAATAAAGCCTGGTTGGACAACCCGCAGCTTCCTGCCTCCTGAGATTCATTATACTACACCATGCTTTTATGGAAGCCAATGAAATGAGGGGGCAGAGTCAGTAATGAAGTCCCAGTAAAACACTGTGAAATGTCCACAGTCATAATCTGGGGTCACTACAGTGTTTAAAAAAAGAACAGTGAGTTAGACGAAAGGCAGGATAACATACGAGTGTCTTTGAAACTTCACCAAAGCACGATGGAGTCCAAACAGCATACAGTTGAACGAAGGGCCCACTACGTAACTGCACTCCGCGAAGCACTCGAGCCGATGCCCGTGCTTTTATGGAAACTAATGAAATGAAGGGGGCAGAGTCAGTTATTAAGTCCCAGTAAAACGCTGCGAAATGTCCACAATCCAAATCTGGGGTCACGTTGAAAGAAGAGTCCACTGCGTAACTGCACTCAGTGAAGCACTCGAGCCGATGTGTGACATAATCTAGGATAAGATGCAGATGACCAGCATCTTTGGACCCCAGAGACAAGAAAGAAGTGTGGGGGACACTTAAAAACCACTAGACTGTTTTTCATATTTACAATCGTATTTCAACCACGCAGGGAACCTGGACTGAGGCTTAACAGAATCAGACAAAAATGTGCTAAACTAAAGGAGAAGCTATCCTCTTGTTGAAGTTTTAAACTGCTTAGCTTATTTTCGTCCCGCCTGTCATGTTCATTTTAAATCATCTAATAAAACTTGTTTAAAACAAATGTTCTGAGGCTCATGTTAATGAAATGCGTAATTTGACGGCGGGGAGCCATTACGTTTACACTATAACGTAAACGGCTCCACGCTGCCAAATTTCCATAAGTTATACTGCAGGGTGCAACTGTAAAGGGCAAAATGTGGCGTACAAGCGTGCACACTGCTTTTTGCCATTCTTATTTTATTTTTATTTTTATTTTTATTGGCATTTCATGGTTAAACAAATTAAACCTTTCCGTGACATCTTTAATCCAGAAAAAGAGAAAAATAAAAGCTTTATCCCCCCCACACCATATAACTTTTCCATCCAGTCGTAAAATTTGTTAGTTATTTACAAGCAGCCTCCTCAATTTTTTTGAAAATTGCAAATACCAATTTTACCAAAGCCATCGTGATAGAAACCCGCTCTCCCGATAATAACATTTTCCACCATTCCTTTTTTGGGCGGTTGCCATACTTCTGGATTGATTCTGACATCAACAGTACCCTTAGATCAATTACAGCCGGTCATATCATACCCATGTGGTAGAGGGTTTCCACTGAGTTAAGTTCTTTACACAGGCGACATCCCAAGTGACCATCTCCCACCTCCCTTGGTCTCAGAATCTCCCTTGTCAGAAACAAATTCAGTCGTATTCTCAGAAATTGCAATCTGAGATACCAATTGGGGAAAAGCTGCAGGTACTTCGGCAGGCAGTTCAACTTCTTTTCCTCTCCCCACAATTTACCATACAGTTTAAAAGTCCCCCTCTCGTCGTGTATGTGAATCCAATCCCTTCTGTATAGTTTCAAATTTACTCTGTCTGGGTTGCACAACAAGTTAGTGACAGTTTCACCAATTTCATCAAGGCCCATAAGACATGCCCCTTCCCATTCTCGTAGAGATTGTTCAGAGTTACATGTTAGGGCGTTTCGGAGGGTCTTAAAGCCACCACTCGGGTTTTGTTCCCTGCATTTCCTCAGCAGTTGTAGAGTTTTCCACTTCACTATGGTTTACAGCCTGTATCGGGACACTCCTAGACAGGCCCAACACACAAAAAAAGCCTTTGAGACATCCAGATCTTAGCTTTACAGTTCAAAGAAGTATCTGCTCCATACGTTAATATAGGGATCACTTTCATGCTATAAAAACTGACAAGCGGGATCATTGAGAAACCACAAACCTTTTATATGATGATCCGACCCTGGGCTGCTAAATTTTTTGCTTTTCTTCTCAGTAATTTAATTCTAGGGGCATCACTATAGCTTGTATTTAGACAAACTCGCAAGTAGGTTACCTCTTGTAGTTTTTCCCCTCTTAGATGCCAAGACTGTGGAATATTTCTGATCCTTGCAATTGAGTTGCCAAATTTCAATATTCTTGTTTTTGACGGGTTAATCTGCAGCCCATTTGACGAAATATATACCTGCAATGCGTCAAGTTGCCTTCACATTTGCACTCTGCAGTGCAAAATGAGTAAACGCTGCTTGGCATGCCAGCACAAATCAAATCGAAATGAAACGCTCCCCCACATGCTTGCATGTGGGGGAGGGTTTATTTCAATTGTAAACGCTCCCTGCCATGCTCGCATGGCAGGAAGCGTGTACAATGGATCCTTATTGGGTCTGCCTGCTTTATGCTGGTGTGCAATGGATCCCTATGGGGTCCGCCTGCTTTATGCTGGTGCATGAAGCAGGCTTACCCCACAAGAATCTCCAGCATATCACTGGCATGAAAATCCATGCCGGCACAGATGCTGGAGAATTTGTATGGTGGAGAGGAAGGGAGCGGCGGAAATGCAACTTGTGTTCCGCCCCTCCCCTGTATCATGCAAATTATTGACTATGTGGCATGGTGTGATTGAAAGCCGGTAAAGTCTTAATCGAGGATTTTACGCCTTTCAGTCATGTTACGCTACTATGGAACATGAGCTCCTGTGTCTCTTGATCCATCACTGTTTTTAGGCTCTATATTTGTAACAATCGACCTATTTCTCCTTCTCTCTATCTTTATATCACACACCCACACATCTGTCCTCTTGTCTTGCTTCCCTCTTCCTACTGCCTATCTATCTTCATATCCATTTCTCTCTTCCATCTCTCTGGTCTTTCTTTCTCTCTCACTCTTCTTGCTATACCTTTCTCCTCCTTTCTCACCTTCTCAGTTTTATTCTACATCTCTTTCTCCTGCCCCCATTTCATAATTTCGCTATAATAAGCAATTGTTCCTTGCACTCTGCCAATGTTCTTTAGCCTTTCTTTCTCTATACATCTCTTTCCCACTATCTCCCTTCAAAAATGTTTCTGTTCTTTCTTTAAATCTCACTCTTTGGTGCATCACTCTCTTGTTTTCCGAGTCTTTCTAACATGTCTCTTTCATTTCCTCTATGCTTCCCCATCTCATTGTTCTCCAGAGCTCTTTCTTGGTTTTCTATTTCTCTCTCTTGCACCTCTCCATATTTCGCTCCTCCCTCTGCTTCTTGTCTCTCTTTCATCTATCTTAAATTGCTTTCCTCTTTCTATATTGTCCCTGCTCCTGTAGCTTTTTATTTCTCTCTTTTGTCTCATTTGCATTTTTACCTATCTTTCGCTGGTCCGCCTCTTTCTTTCGCAGCTGTGGCATGTTTTCGTTCTGTGGAGCATTCCACTGCCACACACTCCCTCCTGGAGCTGTGCACCTCAGACTGCCTGTCGGGTTTTGCAAACACAGTTACTCAATGAAAAGCCAAGTTTTGAGCCATTTGTTAAAGCTCATATGTACTTTGCTAGCTATTCATGGTTCTTTTTGATCCTAACATGGCAATTGTATTTTTCCTACTGGTAAATTAGAAGACAATTCTCCTCTACGACTTCAGAAGATGCCCACTTTGTGCATTCTTTCTTCCATGCAGACCACTGTGTGCAGCTGTAAACAACGCCCAGACTTCGCCACTACAGGACAATGGGAAGTCATCACAGAGACCGAGGGGAGGCAGAAGTCAGAGATCTTTGATGCAATCTTGGTGTGCAGCGGGCACCATACTTTCCCACACATGCCGCTATATTCTTTCCCAGGTATGTTCCATTGGGCTAAAGTCCTAAACTTGCTTTGTCCATTGCGACTGAATGGTAACTCCATGCAAATAAAATGAGGGGCTTCCTGAATGGAATATAGACTTCACTTGTATGGAACACAGTAGACATCTTTGAACCCCTCAGGAGGAAACATGTAGCCTACTGTATGTGAGTTTGGGCAATATTGCCTGTTTCCTCCCTCGAGGTCCGTAGGTTTCATACATTGCTACTATGTACCACGAGTGTAGTCACTATTTCCACTTTATGCAGACCTTATGCACGTGTGTATAGATTATCTATATTTACATGTATTTGTGAAAACATCTTTAAATAGAGCTAAATTGAGTGTTTCCCCAATGTAAACAAAGTGCATAAAACTACAAAGAAAAGCTTAACTCGCGCTCCACCACTGCTTCACAAGACACACATTAACTATAGCATGCATGTGAGCTACCTAATATTTAGCCCACATGCCAAAAAGCCTCTATAATCAAAATGGACAATGTTGAGATATGCTCCATGAAAGCATGTTTTTTGTGGTTCTATGTAAAGAAATTATGTACAAAGCACCTCTTAGTTCAGCATACTGCCAGGCTAATGTCAACCCGGGCAAATGCCTGTAAGAGCTGTCATCGACCCACATCCCAGTTATGGGCCTCAGTCGAACTGTAAGAGATGAGAACACCTGCTACACCCCTCTACCCCCACAATGGCTGTAAAGCCATTATAATATGTTGATAAAGACAAAGGTTAAATTCAAAAGAAAGCAGCTGGAGAAGGTGCCTGAACTTGGAGTGAGCATTGTTGAGTTGGAATGTTGGCCAAGGGAGGGTCTGAGCACTGAAGTGGAATGTTGGGAGAAAAACAGCACGCCTTCTAACAGTGGTTAGGGCCCTCTGCTGGACCATTGTTTAACATGCCAACATTAAAGAGTTATAATTAAGCTATAATATTGCATTTGTATAGTGCTATGCTGGTGAAATGTAGAACACAGATGGAAACTAGGGTACCCTGAGGATGGTAGTGATGGTTGGATTCCTTCAGGATGGGAGCTATACAGTATGCTAAGTACCTGTTCTCCCATCTACAATCTAGCCCAGGGGTGCCCAACCTTTTGTGCACAATGAGCAGAATTTGGATATCAAATGAAATTGTGAGCAACATCCATTCTTCAACGGAACATACTGGCACGCAGTTGGCGTAAAAATGATTGCAACACAAATTAGAAATGTAATTAACTTTAAGACTGCTAATAGAATATTTTAATTTTATGTTCAACAGTTATCTAGACCACATGCAATTCTAGTAAAGTAAATCTGCAAGGCCTTCAGCTTCATTTGTCAATAAGTGGTTGTTTGCAGGAAATGTTAAGGAACTTGAGTGCTCAATATGACCTATTCTACTCAGATGGGAGCAGTCAAGTTGTTCAAGAATATTGTAGGACTAAATAAACCTTACCAGTGGCTTCAGTTTCTCGAGCTAAATATTTTAAAGAAATGTAGTGCTAATGTTTGGACAGTGAAATTGGTCACAAATGGAAGATTGATTTTCAGGTGTACTTTGGAATTCTGCCCGGGGATTTTCTGGGATCTTTAGTGGTGCATTCCTAAGCATACAAGACCAGTAATACTGTTTCTCAGTCATTGATTACTGTATTGTGGACTTTGTTTTATTCAGGAATGTTATGAAATGTTGTATTTCTGATTGAACAGAGAGTGATCAATATCCACTTGAGTTAATTTTCCAATGGCATGGGGTAGATGCAAAGAAGATGTCTGACAGCCAGAGGGACTGGTTAGCTATGCCTAACCCTGACAAGGAGACATTGGAAAGAACTACTATTTCACAAGAAATCAAGATATCCTCTTGAACCTGTTAAACAGTTCAGAGGCCACAAAGGAAAGTGGCAGTTTGTTTTTTGGTTGAAACTATCCGGGACAGAGCTATCGGCAAATGCTGAGGTCCAGGTTATAGAAAGGGATGCCCCATGGCTCGATGCAGAATGTAGAATCTCCAATAGAAATTGGAATCAGGATTTAATGAGTTATATGTACACGGCTGGCCAGATCTATAGTTTCAAAAGGGCATATAATAACTGCTAAAAGACAAAAAAGAATGTATTGAGAAATAATGGGATCTTTTTCCAATGACATCGAAATGTGTAATGCAATTGTCAAGACAGGCATAACGCCATCTGCTTGAACAAGTAGTCCCTGGACCACCAGCCCCCCTCCCCGCTTATAGGCCAATTTCTGTACTCGACATTAGCAGTAAGATAGTTTCCAAATGTGTGTTGCTCAGACTGGAAGAGTAGGCTCAAAGTAACCATATTTTGAAGCCATCCAAAGCAGGTTTTTCTGGGTAGGGCTTAGGAGAGAGTACCACTGTTTCCCTCCGGGAACCATCATGGAGAATTGTGGTAAGGTTAAGGGAGGGAGATTATGTGTGGCTTTTTTCAGATTTGGAGAAACCATTTGATTTGATTGATAGAAACATCTTTTGGCATTATTTGCATTTTATTGGGTCCTTAGTTGTTTATTAAATATGATCTGAAAGTCACACGCAGACATCTCATCGTCTGTCCCATATGCAAGATGGGGGAATATACACTGTTTGTCCCCCCACCAATATAGGTGAAAAGAAGAGATGTCAGTTGGCCCCAATGTATTCCTTTTAGGCTTTTATTCTAGTACTTCACTCTGGAAAGTTACCCCACCCTCTCTGAAGGATACAATTTATAGCATGCTTCTTTATGCCGATGACACAGACATTTTGGACTTAATGCCGGCATATCTTCAATAGGGCTTGCTATACGCAAATTCCCATTTTGGGAGCAATGGTTATAAATGAAATATGACCAAATGATGTTGTTCGGGAAAAGGGTGAAACCTTGTAGCTGGTTTTTAAATTAATGTAGAGATGAGGAGGTAGTCTCAAATGTATTTGAGCCTACTCTTCTCAAAGAGCGGTGCTTGGGTCAATCATTTTAAGAAGACAGCTGAAAGGGCATCATTAAGGTTTAAAAGGCTTTTTAACATTTTTATTTCAAGCCTGGGGCATTCAGATAGGACAAGTGCCTGGAGTTATATAAGGCCAAGGTATATTCTTGATTTTTTATGGCAGCAAAATCTGGGGTGCGTTGAACTGTCATGCCATGGAGGGGTTGCAAAATAAATTCCTGTGCCAAATAGCAGGTCTCCTTCCAAGTAGCGCCTTATGAGCTGAATTAGGAGTGTACAGTTTGAAGGTGTTGGCCAAGTTAAGATTTTTTACTTATTTTTTTACAGCACATCTGGGATTTTTTGGAAATCATTAAGGGAATTTCAGTGTAAGTGTGATTGCAGATTCCCCTGATAAAGAAGAATTCTTGTGATACAGGGGATTGTAAGGCACCGTCCATTCTTATAGGGGGTGGTATATAACCAAATTTGGCACATTACGTCAACGCAAAATAGCTCTTCAAGCAAGAGATGTCCGATTGGGAGAGAGGTACATATCCAAAATATACATAAGCTGCCCTCTTTAGCTTTAAATACACACTTACGTATACATATTAGTCGACAAAGGAGAAATCTGTGAAATAAGATCCCCCAGAATGCAGTAGGCCCATGCTAAAGGTACGTTTACATTTACCCAACCCTCAATAAATGAAGAAGGTGTGCATAAGGAAGCACAAAGTGTCCCTGCAAAATAGGGGTCAATGAATATTTGGTTCAATATCTGTTAATTTGTCATTGTTTCAGTAATTGGCACAAGTGTGGGCATGCACAGAAGCTATGTTTTATGTAATTAAGTGTAAGGGTCAGGTTTCTATATATAGCTTGTTTGAATATGTTAAAGCTGCTTTTTTTTATTTTGGGTGTGTTCTATGTGAATTTTTATAAAATATGATACATGTTTTCAAATGTTGCTAACTTAATGGAGAAAAATGATTAAATAAATATTGATTGAGTAATACTGGTCATTAAATAGTAGGCTTTACAGATCACTTCACTGGGTCTTTGGAGGTTACCCCCTAAGGATTATTTTGGCATGTAATGTTAGTAGTAGTGTATGTTAAAGCACCTGGGGCCTGTTCCATTGGTGAAAAGGTGGTTTGGAATATCAATACTATTTTTCTGAAGGATTTGGAGCCTCTTTTCACTGCCCAAAAGGAGTTTTACACAAAACCTGGTCGCAAACATTGGCCAAAACATTGAGCATTTGACAACCACTTCATAGAGATGTTTGGTGGTGTTAACTAGGTTTTTGGATGAATTGTCTTGTTAATTTAAACTTATTAACAGTAACTTCATTGGATTTTAATATAAATCAAATTAATTATGAAAAATGTGGCATGCATTTGCCTTATCTGTCTATCATCCACATGCCAGATGGACATCAAGGGTAACAAGTTTTCACTAGGCCACTATGTAATAATAAATATCAGTGACACTAAAAGTAATATTTGAGATAACTATCAAATGCAAACCTCACTTGTACAAAAAGCAGAGCCAGCAAACTATTTAATAAAGGGAAGTTGAGTATGCATGACACTTATTTGTCCATTATCCTCCTGCTACAAAGGAACACAATGTGCCTCATTAAGAGGTGGGCGGTAAGGGGTTAACAGTGCCAGAGCTGTTAACTCCATACCGTCTTATTACGAGGTCTGCTCGCGGGACCCGCTCTGGACGTCTGGTTTTACCAGACGTTCTTAGCGGGTCCCGCGAGCGGCCCAGCATGCTAACAACTTGCATTTTTCTGCATTTTCTTGCTTTCATCTAAGCATTCCCCTGTAGGTGGTGCCTGATCATCACTCTTGCAGGGAGCATGTTTGAAAAGACATTTATTTTACTGTGCAGGGTTACTCTGAGCCTGTCCCCACCCCATGTGTGAGTGCATGGATGTATACGCCATGAGGAGTAAGGTGTGTGGTCTGAGAGCTGTTAGTATGGATTTCTAAACTCTGCTTTGGTGAACAGAAGTTTAGGAGGCCACCCTTGTTAGTGAAACAGGGAACACTTCTGTGAAGTTAGCCAGGACAGTTCAAGGTAGCTTGGAGTAGTGGGGGTGATCTGAAATCTTGGATGAGCACACACACAGTAGGATGACAAGAATTACCCTTAGACAGTAGTATATTAAAATATACACTTTATTAGGCCCACTAATTAACACAAGTGAATACAGAAAAGCACTTTAATATCACTACTCAAATACAAATTATGTAAAATATATGTACTTGTGGTCAATGTGGTAAAGTGCGGATTCCTGCCAAATCCTGTAAGGAAGGAAAACAGACTAATTTGATCACATTGACAAACTTCAGAGATGGATAACCCTAACTTTATAAGTCCAGCCCTACTTAGATTGGAGCCTTGTGCTCAATGTTAGATGTGCATGTAAAATTGCTACGTCGTGCGTAAAGACACAAAGTTCAATGGGGTGAAAAGTTAGAGTGAGGATTCTGAAGTGTAGAAAACCAGTTCCAAGAGTCAGGGAATGATCTGTTGTGGAGAAAAAAGCTATTCCCAACATTCGGACGGCTTTAGGAAGCAGAGGCCACTGAAGCCAAGGCAAGGACCACAAGGGATCCTTTGTGCGTAAAAATGCAATGGATGAACTAGGGGCCACTGGTAAGTGGTATGATTACTCACCGCCCTTAGCTCACTCCGAGTCCAAACCTGGTCTGCAGAGAGTCGCCTGGAGTACGAAACCCCATCCTTGGTTTAGGTTCAAAGTGCACAGGCGCTGCGGCTGCAGATGTGGGTCGGTTTACAACAGGAGCTGTATCTCTCTCAATTGCAGGACAAAGAAAGCATGATGCAGCTGGTCTCAGGGCACTTGAAGTAAAACAGGAAAGTCACCAGGAGTGACCGTCACTGTCGCACAGTGACACAGGTGCACCCAAGTCTTGCGGTCTGATGCACACTTCTTTCGTCAGCTGAGAACAACAATTGGCAAGAAGGTGCTTTGCAGTGCGAACTAGGATTCCCCAAAGCTCGAGACAAAAGTCAATAAAACGACGCTCCAACACGGGTGCAAAGGTACAAGCTGGACATCCAATGTAGGGCCCAGGGACACTTCCGAGAAGGCTAGTTTGCAGGTCAACAAGGAGGCACCGAGAGTGATTGGTCCCACCACTCTAAGGAGTTGAAGTGTCTTTGCAGGCCTTCAGAGATCGAGCACAAAGCAGGGGTCTACCGGGACAACAGCGGGCTCAGGGTGCCAACCTTCTTCTGCACAGTTCCAGATAGTCCTTGGATCTGCTGGACTCTTCTGGATAATTGGCTTTGTCTATAGGTTGATTCAGACCTATTGGTGATCTGCAGGTCTGCATTCAGGACCCCTCCTCATATCCACAAGCCCAGTGAAGCAGTGGTCCAATCAGCGACCGCTGCAGCTCTCATTTTCTTGTTCACACCAGACATCTTGGTACCAGTAGTGTGGAATGGGACGACCGTCCCAGCCCACTTCCTTGGTGCCTACACACGTGACATGCATTTGCTTGTGAAAGAAAGCGGCGACTTTCGCAGGTGTATGCATGTCCAAATAAGGACTCCCGGGTCACAAAGATCATGAGAAAGGCCAACAGAAAAAATGGCCAAAGGAGAAGACAAAAGACCTCATGGCATGGTCATGACGGACATAAGCCACAGTCATGAGCCAAATGCGGTAAGTGCAGTATGGCTCAGTAAAAGAAAGTTAATAGAAATACATGAAAAAGCTTCTGCTGTCACCAATCTACTCCCAGGCAGTAGTCCAGTTACCAAAAAATCCTTAGTGGATGACTAGGGCCCAAAAATGCAAGGATCTCATTGCACAGTACGGTAATGTACTTTTGCGCAGTGAAATACAGTTGCCAAAAGTGGCAACAAAGTCGAAAGACTAAGAGAAACAACGTTTCTCAGTACTGACTATCTGAAGGACAAGTCAGTTTCTCCATAATGATGAGCAACAGCCCAGTGGAGTGCAGCTGAAAGCTGTGCTCCACTGGAAAAATTCAGAACAGGAAGCAGCAACACAAGCAATACGTTTGAGGCTCGACAAATATAGAGGTGAAATAGCAGTAATTTGAATGTTCCCTAACAAGAGCCATTTAATATCATTGAATAAAAAACAGTTTTCTGCCAAGAGCAGGTTATGGTCATTGGGCCATTAGTTTTGTGCACTTCTGAATCAAATTTTTTGGTCGATGAGCCATTCAATGTTGAGTCGCTGGAAAACATGCACTTTGATTAGCAAATATGCCCAGAAATTGTGGTTGGCTTGCACCTAAACACTAGTTGCCAAAGTAGGTTTGATGCAATGCATAAGGGACATGATGTGTCTGATAGTTATGCACGCACAGTACATATGTGCAACGAGTTTGCTGTGGTGGTAGGGTTCGTAGCAATATATCTTGGTGGGCGATATATTAAATGTCTACTATATTCCAAGGTGAATGAATAGTGTACCCTGATAGTGGCATTACTCGAGGCCTAGGGCATGTTAAATGTTAATAAATACGATGTTGTGCTATGAGCAGACTATGATGGCGTGTCACAGTTTTTGTTTGTGGAAGAGTATCCGATAATTGATGATTACTGACAGATGGGGGGGCCATGCTAAACAATGTGTATTAATTGTTGTGGATGGACCTGACATCTTGTGTTTCTTCCCATGATGCACCCCCATCATTTGCGATATCGCACATAGTCTGCATCTAGGTTCTCTATTATGTCCCAAAATTCCAGTTCCATGTGATAATGTTGCCTGGGGAAAAAGTTGGCAGGTAGGCGACTTTTTTTCCTGCACCCATAAAAGCCTTCCCCCTACATATTCTAGGATGGATATTATTTACTATTATATGCTCCTGTCCTAGAACATTTAGGGAACGTGCATAATTGGGGAAATGCTTCTCCATGGCTACCTTTTCCCAGGCGACTTCATCACTAGATTACAAAATTCCCAGGTAGTTTGGTACAAAATGATAGTGTACAGTTAAGGGTAGTTTCCGCTTTATATATTTACTTATGGAAATACGAAACGTCCCTATATTACTACTTAAACTCAAAACAACTCTCTCCTCTAGAGAGTCACACTAACAGGGTAATTCATAGAATTTCGCAGAAAAGTGTCGCAAGCGGCTGGCGCAGAGTGTCCGCGTGCGATTGTCTGCGCCAGGCACGTGCGCTAAAACCGATTTCCGCGCACAGCGTATTCATGGATTTTAGGCTCCCAAACCAGCCGTGGCGCAGAGTATCGCAGCGACCCTGCAGCAGCGCCAGTAACGCCCCCAAGAACGCCCTCGCGCAAGGAAAAGCCATCAAAATTGCTAAATCATCGCAAAGGGCTGCGCTAACCCTGGACCAGTTTACAGGGCTGCCAAACAAGGAACGCAAAGTGGGTAACGTGCATATCAGGGGTACGCGTGAAGTTATACACGCGATTAGCCAGGGTACGTGTATTACAGGGGTACACGGGAAGTTTTACACGCGATTCGGCTGGGTACGTGTATCACAGGGGTGCGCGGGAATTCTCACATGCGAATTGGCCAGGTACGTGTATTACAGGGGTGCGCGGGAATTATCACACGCGATTTGGCTTGGTACGTGTATTACAGGGGTGCGTGGGAAGTTACACACGCGATTAGGCTGGGTGGGTCCTCACAGGTGTTCCCTGTACACCCTCCACGGCCCCTGCAGGCAGCCAACAAAACAGGGGACTACCCTGCACACCTGCTCATGTCCCCCTGCACCCCGACCCCCCAGCAGTGCAGGGGCACCCTCCACCAGGCCCCCACTCATGTCTCCCACCACCCCCACCCCCCAGCCACCAGGGGCACCCTCCACCAGGCCCCCACTCATGTCTACCACCACCCCCACCCCCCAGCAGGGCAGGGGCACCCTCCACCAGGCCCCCACTCATGTCTCCCACCACCCCCACCCCCCAGCAGTGCAGGGGCACCCTCCACCAGGCCCCCACTCATGTCTCCCACCACCCCCACCGCCCAGCAGTGCAGGGGCAGCCTCCACCAGGCCCCCACCCATGTCTCCCACCACCCCCACCCCCCCAGTCACCAGGGGCACCCTCCACCAGGCCCCCACTCATGTCTCCCAGCGTGCTACGTGTATTTCAGGGGTTCGCGTGAAGTTCCTCACGCGATCGGGCCTGGGGGAGCGGGCTACGTGTATTCCAGGGGTGCGTGAGAAGTTCCACATGCGATTGGCCTGGGCGCGTGTATTTCAGGGGTGCGCGGGAAGTTCCACACGCGAATAGCCTGGGCGCGTGTATTTCAGGGGTGCGCGGGAAGTTCCACACGCGAATAGCCTGGGCGCGTGTATTTCAGGGGTGCGCGGGAAGTTCCACACGCGAATAGCCTGGGCGCGTGTATTTCAGGGGTGCGCGGGAAGTTTTACACGCGATTTCAGCAGGGTACGTGTATTTCAGGGGTGCGCGGGAAGTTCCACACGCGAATAGCCTGGGCGCGTGTATTTCAGGGGTGCGCGGGAAGTTCCACACGCGAATAGCCTGGGCGCGTGTATTTCAGGGGTGCGCGGGAAGCTTTACACGCGATTTCAGCAGGGTACGTGTATTTCAGGGGTGCGCGGGAAGTTTTACACGCGATTTCAGCAGGGTACGTGTATTTCAGGGTTGCGCGGGAAGTTCCTCACGCGATCGGGCCTGGGGGAGCGGGCTACGTGTATTCCAGGGGTGCGTGAGAAGTTCCACATGCGATTGGCCTGGGCGCGTGTATTTCAGGGGTGCGCGGGAAGTTCCACACGCGAATAGCCTGGGCGCGTGTATTTCAGGGGTGCGCGGGAAGTTCCACACGCGAATAGCCTGGGCGCGTGTATTTCAGGGGTGCGCGGGAAGTTCCACACGCGAATAGCCTGGGCGCGTGTATTTCAGGGGTGCGCGGGAAGTTTTACACGCGATTTCAGCAGGGTACGTGTATTTCAGGGGTGCGCGGGAAGTTCCACACGCGAATAGCCTGGGCGCGTGTATTTCAGGGGTGCGCGGGAAGTTCCACACGCGAATAGCCTGGGCGCGTGTATTTCAGGGGTGCGCGGGAAGCTTTACACGCGATTTCAGCAGGGTACGTGTATTTCAGGGGTGCGCGGGAAGTTTTACACGCGATTTCAGCAGGGTACGTGTATTTCAGGGTTGCGCGGGAAGTTCCACACGCGAATAGCCTGGGCGCGTGTATTTCAGGGGTTCGCGGGAAGTTCCACACGCGAATAGCCTGGGCGCGTGTATTTCAGGGGTGCGCGGGAAGTTCCACACGCGAATAGCCTGGGCGCGTGTATTTCAGGGGTGCGCGGGAAGTTCCACACGCGAATAGCCTGGGCGCGTGTATTTCAGGGGTGCGCGGGAAGTTTTACACGCGATTCCAGCAGGGTACGTGTATTTCAGGGGTGCGCGGGAAGTTTTACACGCGATTTCAGCAGGGTACGTGTATTTCAGGGGTGCGCGGGAAGTTCCACACGCGAATAGCCTGGGTGCGTGTATTTCAGGGGTGCGCGGGAAGTTCCACACGCGAATAGCCTGGGCGCGTGTATTTCAGGGGTGCGCGGGAAGTTCCACACGCGAATAGCCTGGGCGCGTGTATTTCAGGGGTGCGCGGGAAGTTTTACACGTGATTTCAGCAGGGTACGTGTATTTCATGGGTGCGCGGGAAGTTTTACACGCGATTTCAGCAGGGTACGTGTATTTCAGGGGTGTGCGGGAAGTTCCACACGCGAATAGCCTGGGCGCGTGTATTTCAGGGATGCGCGGGAACTTCCACACGCGAATAGCCTGGGCGCGTGTATTTCAGGGGTGCGTGGGAAGTTCCACACGCGAATAGCCTGGGCGCGTGTATTTCAGGGGTGCGCGGGAAGTTCCACACGCGAATAGCCTGGGCGCGTGTATTTCAGGGGTTCGCGGGAAGTTCCACACGCGAATAGCCTGGGCGCGTGTATTTCAGGGGTGCGCAGGAAGTTTTACACGCGATTCCAGCAGGGTACGTGTATTTCGGGGGTGCGCGGGAAGTTTTACACGCGATTTCAGCAGGGTACGTGTATTTCAGGGGTGCCGGTGAGTCCTACATGTGATTTGACAGTGTGGGTCCTCCCAGGTGTTCCCTGTACACCCTCCACGGCCCCTGCAGGCAGCCCACACCACAGGGGATTACCCTGCATCCCTGTTCATGTCCCGCAGGCAGCCCACCCAACATGGGCATGCCCCCCAGCAAAGGCACAGGTCTCCTTGAACTAATGAACACCAACTCATGTCCCCCACCACCCCCACCCCCCAGCACTGTGGGACACCTGCCAGCAGGCCCCCACCCATGTCCAACTCATGTCCCCCACCACCCCCACCCCCCAGCACTGTGGGGCACCTGCCAGCAGGCCCCCACCCATGTCTAACTCATGTCCCCCACCACCCCCACCCCCCAGCACTGTGGGGCACCTGCCAGCAGGCCCCCACCCATGTCCAACTCATGTCCCCCACCACCCCCACCCCCCAGCACTGTGGGGCACCTGCCAGCAGGCCCCCACCCATGTCCAACTCATGTCTCCCACCACCCCCACCCCCCAGCACTGTGGGGCACCTGCCAGCAGGCCCCCACCCATGTCCAACTCATGTCCCCCACCACCTCCACCCCCCAGCACTGTGGGGCACCTGCCAGCAGGCCCCCACCCATGTCCAACTCATGTCCCCCACCACCCCCACCCCCCAGCACTGTGTCCAACTCATGTCCCCCACCACCTCCACCCCCCAGCACTGTGGGGCACCTGCCAGCAGGCCCCCACCCATGTCCAACTCATGTCCCCCACCACCCCCACCCCCCAGCACTGTGTCCAACTCATGTCCCCCACCACCCCCACCCCCCAGCACTGTGGGGCACCTGCCAGCAGGCCCCCACCCATGTCCAACTCATGTCCCCCACCACCCCCACCCCCCAGCACTGTGGGGCACCTGCCAGCAGGCCCCCACCCATGTCCCATCCATGCCCCCCCCGCACCTGGGTCCCAACAATCCCCAATAATGACCGTAATGGCCAGCCTCCCCTGCCAAAAGGCCCAACCAACTATCACATCCACCCACACATCAGAGGCAATTACATGTGACACACCCAATGTAAATAATGCAAATGAACATATGTCTGTCACACACAATCGTTGCAAGTGAATGTTGAAACAGCCCACATGTCATGCATGAAAGCAATGAGATGATACTACACATTGAAGGATGAAATGAAAATGTATTAAAAATCAACTAGAATGGAAAAGAAATAGAAAAAACCACAAAGCAAAACAACCAAAAGAAGAAGAATGTTGATGAAAAAAAATTCGAAACACAAAGCACAATCCTAAAAAATGGTGTCCAAAGTCACAGTCACAAAAGAAATCCAAGTGTAAATGAAATATAAAACACATTGCTCCATGTGTCCAAAAAAAAATCCTAAAAAATCCATCATCCATCCAAGAACTTTATACAAGATGATCCTGGGTCCATGAGCCCAACCAAATTAAACCTAACTATGTCAACTAACTAAAAACTGAACTATATACAAGAAAGTGGCGCATTGTCCAATCGCAACCAAAAAAAAATAACTAAAAATTTAAAGGAAACCTACCACTAACTATATAACTATATACAATGGCAGCGGGCAAGTCCTGCGGCTCACTCTGTGATGTTGCCGGCCAGGGCATCATCGAACTCCATGTCGATGTCCTGGAGGCGGGACTCTGTCCTGGCCCCGAGGTCTCGCAGGGATAACCCCATGTTCACCTCAAACTCCCTGCGAGCTTCCTCGAGGCTCTCAGCCCGCCTCAACGCCCGACGCATGGAGAACTCCGCCCTGACCATGGTGAGCCGCTCCTCTTCCGCCCGCTGCCGCTCCGCACCTATCCGCTGGACCAGCTGCTCCCACACGGAAGACACTACCATCCCAGGGTTCTCCTGCCCTCCGGCCGATGCCTGCCCCTCTGATCTTGATGGCCCCGAGCCATGATGCCTCCCACGTCGAGCCTGCTGCTGCCTCTGACGCCACTGCCTCTGCCAGCACGACGGCATCCAGGATGATGGAAACCACCGACGCCGTCGTGCACGTGCCCTGCCCGATGATGCCGTCACATCCTCCATCTGCTGGGACCCAGTTGCTGTGTTGTCCACCCCTGCTGGACCTCTGACTCCCGACTGTGGCAGGGATGGGATCCCCACCGAGCTGGCTGCATTGGTCAGGGCAGGTCCACAGGGGGCCCTGGTGGCATCTGGGCCGGAAGATGGCAAGGAGAACGACTGGCGCATAGTCTCCACAGAGGAGGAGAGGGCCGCCAGATTGGCCGACACATGCAGGAAACCCCCGAACATGGCCGATCCCAATTGGGCCACGTCGGCACGGTGCTCTTCGTGATGACGTGCGTGATCCTCCTGGGAAGCACGCACGGCATCACGAATCACAGCCGTGCGCATCGCGACCACAATCAGGACCGTCTCCACACGGCCAGGGGTCCCCTCGTCCGCAGGTGGAGGGGAGTCAGATGACATGGACATCCCCTCTACCTGTGGACCGGCCTGGGACGGGGCATCCCTGCTGGTGCAAGGTGTTGCACCCACAGGTTCAGGGACAGCGACATGCACAGGCCCCTCCACGGTGACCTGTGCTGCCTCCTGCCCCTGGACTGCACCACTTGCACCAGCAGGGATGCCCCCACCAGGCCCCATGTGCGCCTCAGTGGCGGCCTCCTCCTCCTGTGTGGAAACCACCAACCTGGATGGCTCCTCGCCGTCTACCGCCGTAGCAGGCCCCTGTGGGGGCTCACCCACCCCTTCTGCTGCAGCCGTGGGGGCATCCCCGCCGCCTTGCTCCACAGCGCCGTCTCCGCCCTCTCCTTCACTAGCCGCTGCGTAGAGGGAGACATAGAACACAAGCATCAGGGTACTGTACAATGGTCCCCTAGACAGGAAGCAATAGCAGATGAGTGCCACTGTCAAAGTACACTTCCATCATGTCACACCACAACACATGTGTCAGTCCAGGCAATACACACACAGTGACAGTCATGGTGCGTGCCATGGACATTTCAATGCATGTCCAATGGACTCTCGAATCATACAATGTAATGGGACTCACATGCATCATGGGTCCTGCCTATCACATGCACACACTTCACCTCAGTCACATCCATCTGGCCCCGTACACCCCAATCACAGTGCATACAAGGATGACTAGGCTGCATCAGTGAATCTGTACATTGTCACACACATGTGTCATGCATCCATGGCACTCACAAGTCACAGACACGCAGGTCAGGCACACAGACATGGATACCACATATGTATCTGGCATCAGCACCCATCCCTCGCCCCCACCCATGTCCAGGAACAGAGACTGCCATGCTCTCATGTGTGCAATCTGCACAGGGCTCCCCATGTCGCATTCAAACACATGCAACAACCGTGCGGTTCACACATTAAAGGTCGCACATGCATTCCCATGATGTCCCTGCACACATACATGCGTACATGGCCTATGTCACACATGCAGGCAAGTATCAGACAACCAGCACACTGCAACATGCCCTGTCTCACACAGCAATGCTTGGCCACTTACCGCTCAACTCCAGACGGGTCTCCCTCTCCAGGACCTGGGCGTGGAGCGCTGGGTGTGCGCGTTCCAGGACCCTCAACTGGATGGAACTCATGCGGCCCCGGCCCCCCTCCACGAGGCGCCGGGCCTTCATGAGGTTCCTGGACCTCAAGTCTTCCCAGCGCTTCTTGACCTTCTGGATGGTGCGGGTTGCCACCCCCTCCGCGTTAATGGCAACCACACAGTCGGCCCAGATCCTGTCCCGTCCTTCCTTGTTGGCGCGGGACGATCCGAAGAGGGCATCATACTGCCCCAGGACTTGCTCCACCAGGACACCAACTTCGGTGGCAGTGAAGCTGGTCCCCTCTGCCCCTCTGGCTGGGGGTTGCCACTGGTGCCAGATGTTGATGTGCCCGACATGGCAACCCCAGGGGCAGGAGTGGGTGGGCAACTGGGTCCTGGGGCTGGGCTGTGGAGCGATGTTATCCGAGTCGGGAGTCTTCTATTCCAGCAGGGGTGGACACAGCAACTGGACACCTGCAGATGGCTGATGTGCAGGCACCAAATGGCAGGGCACGGTGGCAGCAGGCAGGCAGGCAGGCAGGCAGGCAGCAGCAGATGGCACGTGGGAGGCTGCTCGGGGCACTGGGGGCAGTAATTCGGCCTTCTGGGCAGGAGCGTGGTCTTCCGTGTGTTTTCGCGTGGCCAGCTTGATACGGAGTGATTTGGCACGTGAAAATCCTGCACGTCAGCGTGAAAATCGAGGAAAGGCCCTTAGTGCGTAAGCGCGTCAGCACGCTTACGCGATTTCATTGGACCAAAGGCCCTTACAGCGTAAGCGCGTCTGTGACGTTTTGCGCACGGGCGTTGCCCTGGCAGGGCTTGGTGATCCCGCGTGCCTTTATGTTCTGTACGTGCTTTTCGTGCGGTGCGTGTGTTTTCCATCCGTTGGGGTGCACACGCTAGTACTTCACAGCGGGTGTTGGCTACGCATTCTTCTACACGCAAGGCAGACGGTGAGTGGTACCCCGCTCCCCCAGGCCCGATCGCGTGAGAAACTTCACGCGAACCCCTGAAATACACGTAGCCCGCTCCCCCAGGCCTGATCGCGTGAGAAACTACACGTAGCCCGCTCCCCCAGGCCCGATCGCGTGAGAAACTTCACGCGAACCCCTGAAATACAAGTAGCCCGCTCCCCCAGGCCCGATCGCGTGAAAAACTTCACGCGAACCCCTGAGATACACGTAGCACGCTCCCCCAGGCCCGATCGCGTGAGAAACTTCACGCGAACCCCTGAAATACACATAGCCCGCTCCCCCAGGCCCGATCGCGTGAAAAACTTCACGCGAACCCCTGAAATACACGTAGCCCGCTCCCCCTAGCCCGATCCCGTGAAAAACTTCACGCGAACCCCTGAGATACACGTAGCCCGCTCCCCCAGGCCCGATCGCGTGAAAAACTGCACGCGAACCCCTGAGATACACGTAGCCCGCTCCCCCAGGCCCGATCGCGTGAAAAACTTCACGCGAACCCCTGAGATACACGTAGCCCGCTCCCCCAGGCCCGATCGCGTGAATAACTTCACGCGAACCCCTGTGATACACGTAGCCCGCTCCCCCAGGCCCGATCGCGTGAAAAACTTCACGCGAACCCCTGAAATACACGTAGCCCGCTCCCCCAGGCCCGATCGCGTGAATAACTTCACGCGAACCCCTGTGATACACGTACCCCGCTGAAATTGCGTGTGAGACTTCCCGCGCACCCCGGTATACACGCACACGTATTTTTTGTCAGCGGGTGTCCGTGTTTGTGGGTACCCCTTTGCACGTCATTTTTCCTGGAGGGCCACAGTATAGGACATTCATCATGGCAGTATATAGGTGCTATTTGTTGGTGCACCTTTTGGCGCACATTTCTTACAGCCGCAGAGACGCTACCGCCTGCTTTCTTGTGGCGGTCGTGTTTGTGTCTGTGCGCTGGTTTGAGCGTGCGCTTTTTTGCCCTATTCTATTCCATGAATACGTGTTGTAGGCGAGCGTGTGGGCGTTCCGCGCACTTGTGCCCTGTACTTCCCCCGTGACGCCCACGTTTTGGCAAGTTGTTCCCCATTCCGAGTGTTACGCCCGTGTTCCGCCTACTTTTGTTGCGTGCGCCGTGCTATGTGCGAATTTCGCTGTGGCCTGTGCGATTTTCGCTGTGACCTGGCGCACGCTGTTAGTTGGCCTGTGCGCTAACGTGCGCCGCGCACTTTTTTATCGCACATCCGCTGGTTTTCTCGCGCACGGACTACCATGAATCGACGTGCACTGCTTTTAGTGCGATTTTCGCACTTGCACTGCGATTTTCGCTATTCCACTGCGATTCGCACGTTTTTGCCCACTTGCGCCGCACTAATTATTCCATGAATCGGCCTGTTAGTCAGTTGAGGCTTTTAATATACCCAATATGTTAGTGTGGAGCTTGTCACTCTCTTCCATTCAATTATTATTATCTCTTACCTGATAATCCTAGCTGGAAGGACAGACACTTTCCGAACTAAAGCCCCATTAATCAGGTGTCAATCATGTCTGTTTGTTCATGTAGACAAACTTAAGTGCAGACGTTCGCCATCCTTGGGTGGCAATTAATAAGTAGGTATTTAAAGGTAGTCTTGTCGCTTGTCTTCACCGAAACGTTCTATTTCGTCTGCCCAATATTTTAAATTAGTTGAAAGAAGAAAAATGTTTGGGAGACAAAGCACACAAAAAAAGACTTGAAAGTTTTTATTTCTCAAATTTCTCAGAGCAATACTTCATATGGGTTCCATTACACAATGTTGACCTCAGTATGTTGTCTTCCTTGTTGGGTCATTCATTAGTGTGTCAGTATTTCCCTCATGCTTCCACAATGATTTGATGACACGCTCTCGCGTTTCACCACATGATTTCTGAAATGTGAATCCCACAGACGGCGTCCTTGCCTATGCTAAATTCCCCAGGACCTCGAGGAGCATCCAGAGTCCTCTTTGGGTTTTCCTATTCAAACAGCCTTTTGTAAATCAGGCCCTTAGACTCCCAAAGCTTTTTCTTCTTTCATGCCTCTTTGTTCAGTTATGCAGTAGTATTTGTAATGTGCCAATTGACACCAAGGAAGGTTTAATGGACCCTGATCCTAACAATGAGATCAAACACAAAAGTAAACAGAAATATTATGTCAAACGTAGAGTAAATAGATAAAAACATCAAATTGCACATTTGGATTACAAAACTAAACTTTGCGCCACCCTCACCAATAACATTTATAGAATCCCTCCCTTCTACGCTGACAACTGCAAGAAATGTTTTTGCAGAGCACAAATGCCAGTGAAGGAGATGGGAAGGCGGTAGGGCTGAAGACCACCAGGCCAAGTGGGAAATTGGGGAATCCCTAAGGGGTGGTCCACAAGATGGAGAAGCAGAAGGCCAGAAGGTTCAGGCGGTCAAGAGGAATGATGAAGTCCGAAAAGGTGGCCAACAGTATTGGGTGGTGAGATGGAGCAATAGAAGACCAGGCAGTAAAAAGAAAAGGAAAGACAACGTAGTGGTTGGTTCTACAAAGCCTTTTTCTAAAAGCACGTGCTGTCCTTGAGGGATTGGAAATCAGGATACATTTAAGCAAATAACTCAGCTGAAATGTTTCCATCTGAAGTCAAATTGATCTCTGTAGTTGTTATTCATTTGGGTCAACCCCTAGTCTGCAATACTTGGAATTGAGCAAGTCTTACTGAACTTCACAACAGAATATGTTTCAATAGATCCTATTGGCATTATGGAACAAATTAAATACATTTCATGGGTTTATACAGAAAGCACATACATTATAAATAAAATGCATTGGAAATGATCTACTTTTACAAGGACGTATATTGTCATAACTTTCAACTACCACTGTGAGTGTAATAGGCCATACAGGCTTCATTTATATAATCAGCACTCAATGCATGCATACAGGCAGGTGTGAGAGAAGGAGGGGGGCATAAAAGAAGGTGGCAGGGAGGGTGAGGTGGTGCATCAATGTGGGGCCTATTGAGCGATGAACGTGTCTACTATGCAGGACGCGGAAACAGGAACACATTAAATTCCATAATACACTTTTTTCAGCAGTTACTAGAATATGGAGTCAAAGATCTTTGTCTGACATAACCTTTAAAATTGGCCCATGTTCCCAAGCCATGTAGCCATATATCTACAGCATTTCTGGTTTTAGATTTCCACAATGGAAGAATGTACTTATCCGCTACCACCAAGATTCTCATGCAATTGCTTTAAACCTTTTTATATGTTCAATAGGGAGTGATCGCAACCAAACAATAAGAGAAGAAGAGGAAGGTGCTAGCTTGTTTCCCAATGCTAGATTAATACGTTCAATGACTTCACTCCCAGACGGTTGTGATCTCCACATAGTGTTGTAAAATGTGAAACCAAATTCCCACAAGCCTATCGCAAGCGCAACACAATTCACGGGCAAACGAACCCCATTTCATCCTTGTAGCCCAAGAACATTATTTCCAAAAGGAGAGTATCTTAAAGACAACTCAACAAACTTAATACAAGCTTTTTCTTAGCTACTGATGAAGATTCTATTCTTTTTGCTTTGAACCTCTCCTCTCTTCTCCATACTGTCTTGTCCTTTTGAGTATGTTGGCTCCTCTTCTTCTTCTCATGTGTTTTTCTTCATAGGTAGGATTAATATTATTTTGGGTTTATGTTTATTCACTTGGAATTGTACATTGTTTGTCATATGTGCATATGTATGATTTTTCCGTGTACTTGGTAATTTCCCTTAAATAGTAAAAATAAATAAAAAGAATATCAGATGGCATACCAGGACCCAGTGAGGTATCAGAGAGTCAGGAAACCAGCCATGTAATATCCTGGTGGCACCCGGAAGTCAGGCACTGGATTTGGTGTTACAGAGTTGGCAGCAACCCGCCCTGGTTACCACCAACCTTGTAAAGTGGCCCTGTATCTCATCTCTTTAGTTGTTATTCGTTTGGGTCAAACACTTGTCTACAATACTTGGAATATTCGTGAATTTACAGACTTCTATTTCCCAGTTTCATGTTTTCAAATTAGGTAAGAAAAGGGAAATTGAACAAGTCATAAGGAACTTCACAACAGAATAGTTTCGATAGATCCTATTGGCATAATAAAACAAATTAAACACATTCCATGGGTCAATACAGAAAGCAAGATAAAGTATGTATTAGTTAGGTGCAGTTCTAGCCAGAAAATTAGTGTCAATTCAAGCGTATATTAGATTAAGGTTGATTTTATTGATATAAAAATAAATAAAGAGGTGCTGCTTCTTTTGTATAATGGAATACATCTCATAAATGGCCTACAGGGTGCACACAAGAACTCCATCGCCTGAAGACAGGTAAGGGAACAGAGAACAATGCACCAATTATGGAAAAGCCAGTCTTTAGACCTTTCTTGAAAGTGATGTGGTCATTCCAACCTCAGATTGATTGATAAAGAATTCAACATTTGGCTGGAGCTCTGTAACAGGCCCTTCCACACTTTCTGACTTCGATACTTTGGAGCAACCACTCTACGACCATCTGTC
The DNA here is from genome assembly GCF_040938575.1 of Ambystoma mexicanum. Taxonomy (NCBI): domain Eukaryota; kingdom Metazoa; phylum Chordata; class Amphibia; order Caudata; family Ambystomatidae; genus Ambystoma; species Ambystoma mexicanum. The sequence goes on along the minus strand of NC_090922.1, from coordinate 581,883,157 downwards.
AAAAATGATTAGGTACTGTGGACCTATACCTGTCTAAAAAACCTATGGGCACTGCTTAGAATGTTACCCACTTTTTCACCAGCAGACACTCAAGAGCAGTAAGGGCTAGTGTAATATGCTCCGTCTAATCAAGTACTTAAGCAGGCAACACGATCCCCATCCCCCCCCACACACACAGTTTAACCATACTTGTGTTATGTATCAGCACAAACAATGCAAAAGAGCAACTGAGTGTTTTGGCACCATGCTTTGGTGGCAGTCCAAGCTGTCCCAGAACAGCATATAAAAAATAAAATTAAAGTGTAATGTTTTTTGCGTAGGAGCTAACTCAATGGTAGTTACTGAATGGTGGCTACTTGTAAAACAAATGTTGAGACTCCAGTCAAACTCAGGACTTTTTGCAGAAGCTGTGTTTCTGTTACTGTTTCATCAGCGCTGTAAACACTCAGGTATTTTGCTAATCAAGGTCAGGCCACAGGCTACAGTCTAAAGACATTCTGTATTCAGTTGTTTTTCTACTTGCACAATGGCAACTGAAAACTTGACTCTTGCTGAACAAGAGTATGGTTTCGGATCATCGAGACAGACTTTGCCCTCCTCACATAACGCTGTGCATGTTATTAAACTCCAGAATGGAAGCTATGGCCAAAGGGGAAGGCAAAGGTTAGATGTGTGAATCAGTAACCAGCCACATGATGGAAAAGAAGGCAGCCAGGCAGAGGGCACAAATGCAAAAGGAGGAATAATGAAAAACAGTGTGAGATGCTGCGATGGGGTGGTGGGGCAGTAGGCCAAGCACAGCGGCTGCATAGATGGGGAGTGGGAGGGAGGTGGCGTAGCTTGAGTAATAAGCCATGTTGGGCGTCTAGACGTAGTGGCCAATGCAGTGAAGGGGTGTAAAAATACTCACACAAATGTTAACACTCAGGACTTCAGTAAGGGTGATGACCATATCAGAACGATAATACAAAAGCCCTGCAGAGGCCTCCTCAGAGAGGGTGACCTTCTCTATGAAATACCACCCTGTCCTAGCAAGTAGGTACGGACAGGATGATGGTTCACCTGGAAGAGCAAAAAATACCACCAGATATTCACCAGGCTGAAAAAAAATGAAGGAGAGTTTTAATACAGGAATAATGGAAAGGTAAGTATAATAGGGAAGTGAAAGAAAGACAAACCAGAATGTGCTGTGAATAGACTCCAAATGCTGATCAGGTTTATGTGGTAAAAAAGAATCTTTGAAAAGGTTCTTCGATAGATTGTGTGAATTTGAGTAGTAGTACAACTTCCAGGGAATTTTAAGGAGGTAGGGCAAAAGGGAAGGGTAGTAAATTTGGTTACTAAGGACCCTGTTTCCCGGGCGGAACAAGGGCGCACTAACGGTAAGCAGAGAAGCAATAACAACAGCAAGGCGTCCACAGTTCAAAGCCCTCTGAGAGGAAATTAAAGGGGTAATCATGTAAGAAATCCTTAGTATCAGAAAAATGGGTCAAAAACCAAGTTGTCAACAAGGAAGCAAGTACAAAATCCAGTAAGAAATCCTTAGTACAAAAATGGGTCAGGAGCCAGGTAATCAGCAAGGAGTAAGTAGAAAAAGGGTTACTTCAAAGGCAGGGTCGATTTACCAGAGCCAGGGTGGAGTATGACAGGAGAAATCCAATTCAGAAGTGAGTTAGCGGAGCAGGAGATGAGTAACCAGGAAGGCAATTCAGAACGTAGAGGAACCGGGAAGCACGAAACGTAGAAAAACTTCAATCAGAAGCATTAGCCGATTGAATTGTACGCGTATTTAAGCATCTCGGCTGAATGCCTCATTTGATGAGGATATTGTGCATGGGGTCGGAAGGGTAGCCTGGTCATGGCAACCGAAGGGGGCGTGATTACACAAGAAGGATGGGCCACTTGAAACCACGGCGGTCTCGAAGGCACCATGGCAACTGCCAGCATCTAGCGCCGGTCATGTATGCACTCCGCTTCTGCACATGGCAGCGAGGGACGGTGGAAATGGGAACCGTGACAAGGGGGTGCTCTGGGTTAGGTTAGCAAAGGGACTTGGCGGTAAGGTTAGTGAAATCAGTTATTTCAGTGTAACAACAAACTACGATTTAGCTCAGCGATGGAAGGATTAAATCAGTGAGGAACTAGTGGTTAGGTCAGTAGGGGAAGATACCGAGCTCCAAGTTCGTTCTATGGTGGAGATTCATATAGTAAAGGAAAAAGGTTGCAATGCTGATGCACAGATTTATCCTTTTGGGCCCTTTTATGTGCCCAGCTACTCACTTCAACAATCTTTGTTCGATCTGTCGTACAAGTAACACCCCTAGTATTGTATTAAGGCAAGGAGTAGATTAAAGTGAAATGGGTTTAGTTTAGTGGGCATGCTGGCGGACTTGGTTCAAGGAAATGCTGAATGGTTAGGTTAAAGAGAAAGTTAGGTGTAGGGGGTTAGGTGAAAGACAGAGCCAGGGGTTTGCAGAGGGAGAGCTGATCATTAGGTCAGATATGGGGATGGACCTCCATTTAGATAGAGACAGAGATGGGGGTAGGTAGAGAGAGTGCAGGGATTAGGTTGAGAAAAAGCTGGGGTTAGACCTAGAAAGAGCTGGGGGTTAGAGTGTTAGAACCTTAATTTGGAAAATAATTGGGGGATGGATTCTGTAGCTTGGTTTAGTGGGGGACCTGTGGCCAGAATAGGTGTGTTGGAAAGGGCTGGTAATAAATGTGTGGATGTTGAATAACTAGAGCTAGAGCACAGCAGGGACATCCTGCCTGGCCAAGGGCCCATGGATTGGTCATTTGACACAGGCCCTCCCACAGTGCTGTATCTCCTGCTGGACCCTGTGTTTCTCTTCTCTTGTAACCCCAGAAATTAATTTATCCCCGAGTAGTTCTCTTAGGTCTCAGCTTCTGCCTGGCTCGAGCTGTATGTCTCTGACACTATAAGCAGATGTTTGTCAGTTACTGGATCTGTTCCCACTCAAATGTCCCCATGTTTCTCATCTCTGCTTCTTTTCTCATAATGTTTATTAGAATTGTTCAAGTACATAAAATAGAAAGACATACATTGGACCTCATAACAAGTTTGCTGGTCCGGGGATTACGGTACCGGTCAGCTTGCCGGTACCGTAGTTCCCAGACCTGCAAACTACAAGTTGTGCTCGTGGGTTCCTTTCTCCCCACCAGGTCTGAGCTGGCGGGCAGAGCAGCACCCGCGAGCACAGCATGTCGGATGCACCGGCACCGTTAAAAACGGTGCCGGTGCATCCGACCTCCCCATTCCCATTCAGCCCTATGGGGCCGAATGGCAATAGGGAGCATCTTTTTTCCAGTGCCCGCAAATGGGCTTTACCGGGTCCGGCAGGGTCGTAATGACCCGGTAATTGCCCATTCGCGGGCGCCGGAAAAAAAAATGACACCGGCGGCAGCCATGCCTGTATCACAGGCACGGCTACTGCCGATGTCATAATGAGGCCCAATTAAATTGCATGTAATCAATATTTTAAAAATTGGAAAATAAATGATGATAAACTAAACACTGCAAAACTTGGAAATTGATTGAAACTAAATATACAACCATACCCAAAATTGGCCCTCAAATGATATTTGTAACTAACAAAATACAATCTATTAGCTCTGAATTAAAATGTTAAAACCGCACATAAAAATAAACAGAGGGCATCAGTGTCCAAGAAACTAAATAATAGGATATATACTGTAATTCTTAACATAGTTATACAGCACATAAAAAATGATCCTTTATTGAGGAATATCCAAGAAATGGAAATACTTTGCAATGGGACTTAAAACTCAATTTGAGAACTGGATTTGTTATTTCTCTATAAAAGCAAAAGTGTTGCACCACGTCTCGTGAAATTTATCCCAGGAGACCAAGAGTTGAACAGAATTTAATGTAATGTCTTTTCAATTGGAGGAAACTGATTTCATTAGGAAGTCAAACAATGTTTTCTCCATTGGAGATGATTTGAATTTTAAAGCAAGAAATTCCAGTGGAAGCATATTGTAAGACTAATATTCTTTAACAGAACGAATTTTGCATGTAGCTTCCCATAGCTCATTTCAAAATGGTTTAATTTTAACACAATCATAAGTAGCATGCTTTTGGGAACCATCAGCTGTGTTGTTGTGGCAGCATGTATCCCATTCTTTGAATAACTGAGGATTACAGAAATGTAATTGAAACGTATTAGCTGGCACGAGGTCACTGGAAGAAACCCAGACTTATTGGCAAGACATACCTTTTTCTAAACCACCCTGAAAAAGGAGTTAGCAATTCATCATTTCCCCTAGACTGTGCTTGAGTCCAGCATTTAGTATTTCGAGTGATTTCTTTTTTTTTTACACTTTGAAGGAGATACGTTTAAGGCATTGAAGATTTTAAGGGATCATTTTAAAGATGACAGATAGGTTGGATTGATAACACCGCTTATCGCCCTAGTAACCTCTGATGGCAGATAGATATTATTTAATTCCTATTCTAATAATTGAGCACAGTTCGCATTTAGTTGAGGAGGGGAGTGAAAGGTACACCTTACCTAAATAGCACAATAGAGAAGGGAATAGTTTCTTACCTGTAACTCCATTTCTCCAGCATTGGTATCTTTCATGGATTCACATGCTTAGAATATTCCCCGTCGTCAGGCTGGGAATCCCCGGTACATTATATAGACCCTTTCCCGTAGGAAAACTTTTTCGACGCTTATGCGTCCTATCTACCTCGTTTTGTATCATGCGTGCCCGCGCCGTCAGGACGCCATGATATAATTACAGGACCCGCCCCCGCGCTCCCTCAGATTTCGGCCCCCAAAGTAGTGGGGGAACCAGTTTGCATGGCCAGGGGAGGCAGGCGGGCGCATGTGAATCCATGAAAGATACCAATGCTGGAGAAATGGAGTTACAGGTAAGAAACTATTCCCTTCTCCAGCATTGGATCTTTCATGGATTCACATGCTTAGAATAGATTACATAGCAGTACCATCCCGAAGAGAGGAGGCGTGCATGCAAACTCACATACTTTCCTCACAATGCCAGTTCTCTATGGTCGTGTACCCATCGGCAATAGTTAACATAGAGAATGAACAATATTCAATCATAATTGCAACCAGATCTAACCCCTCAACCGGGGCTTACCTTATTGGAATAGGTGTCGAAGCACCGCCTGTCCCATCCGAGTATCTTCGGCATGTTGTTGTGACAGGCAGTAATGGCGGGTAAAAGTGTGTGTAGCCGCCCAGGTAGCCGCCATGCAGATGTCCCCCAGAGGGACTCCAGACCAAAGCGCCGTCGACGATGCCGCCGCTCTAGTGGAATGAGCTCTTGGGCGTCGCAAAAGAGGCTTCCCAGCCTTGGAATGGCAGTACGAAATGGTAGACGATACCCATCTTGACAGTCCTTGCTTTGAAATGGCTTTGCCTTTAGCACCCAGACCATAGGCCACGAACAATTGCCTCGTTTCCCTGAAAGGTTGCGTGCGATGAAGATAAAACTTGAGAGCCCTCTTCACGTCTAATGTGTGTAACGTGCGCTCCGCTCCCGAGCATGGCTCTGGAAAAAACGTAGGTAAGACAATAGAGGAATGTTTATGGAACACTGAAGGCGCTTTCGGTATGAACTGTGGGTTAGTGGCAAGGACCACCTTGTTCTTAAAAAATCTTAAGTATGGTGGGTCTACCATTAGAGCTTGGATTTCCGAAATACGTCGGGCTGAAGTGATGGCCACCAGGAAGGCCAATTTCCAGGACAAAAACTTTAGAGACGACGATGACATTGGTTCAAAAGGAGGTTTCATAAGAGACGCTAACACCAGATTGAGGCTCCACACCGGAGGAAATCTCTTCTCGGGAGGGAAACTCCTGAACAACCCTTTAAGGAAGTGCTTAATCAGGCGGTCGCTGAATAATGGTGCGGAATGTCGTTGACGTGTAAACCTGGAGATGGCGGCCAGGTGTACTTTTATCGACGACACCGATAAGCCCTTTTGAGCTAAGAACAGCAAGTATGGAAGGAGCTGTTCTGGCATAATCGACTGCGGATCCAAACCTGGTTGATACCCACACCACTGACAGAAACTCCTCCATTTGTACGAGTATGAAGTGTTTGTGGAAGGTGCTCTTGCCGCTTGCAGAATACAACGACACTCCTCCGGAATCGTTAGCTGGCCAAATTCGGCGAAGTCAGGAGCCAGGCCGTCAACTTGAGGCTGTCCGGGTCGTGATGCCAGACGATACCCTCCTGTCGAGACAGAAGGTTGTGGATCTTCCTGAACCTCATTGGCTCCGCCGCAGCCAAGTGCAGCAGGTCTGAGAACCACACCTGTCTGACCCAATACGGGGCTACCAAAATCACCCGACATGGGTACTTGAGGATCCATTGCAACGTCCTCCGGATAAGAGGAAAAGGAGGGAATGCGTACAGGAATTTGTTCGTCCATGGGAAGGAGAACGCATCTCCCAGTGAGCCCTGCTGAGGCCATCTGCTTGCATACTGCGGGCATTTTCTGTTGTCCTTCGTCGCGAACAGATCGATGGAAGGATATCCCCACTTCTTGAATGCATGTTGTAGTTGCTGGTCGTTCAGCACCCATTCGTGAACCTCGTTCATTTCCCTGCTGAGGGCATCTGCCTCCACATTTCTCACGCCTGGTAGGTGGAACGCCAAGATTAGCATGTTGTGTTGCAGGGCCCAATGCCAGATTTTCTGTGCCTCCGTCGACAGGGACCTGGAACGTGTTCCTCCTTGTTTCCTTAAGTAAAACATTGTAGTCGTGTTGTCCGTCATGACACGCACCACGGAGTCTCTCAGTTGAGGAAGAAAAGATTTTAGAGCCCACCGCACTGCTCTCAGTTCTAGCAGGTTGATATGCAGGGAGGACTCTTGTAACGACCACCGGCCTTGTACTTGTAACGTCTCCAGATGAGCTCCCCATCCGCTCAGCGATGCATCCGTCACCACCGTCTTCTGGAACTCCGGTTCCACCAGAGGCATTCCTTTCGTTAGATGAGTAGAAACTCTCCACCAGCGGAGTGCTTGTACCAGTTGTTCGTCGATGACCAGTCTGTCGGACCAGCGACCTTGGCTCTGCATCCAACGGTCCGCTAGAAATTCCTGGCAAGGTCTCATAAACAGGCGGCAGTTGTTTATCAACGGAATGCAGGACGACATGGTCCCTAGCAGGGACATGTATTTGCGCACCGACACCCTGGTACCGCATTTCCATTCCGACGCCTTGCTTTGTAGCTTCTGTATTCTTTCGCTGGATGGTCTTACAAGGCCTGTGTGCGTATGAAACTCCGCTCCTAGAAAGACCAAGGTCCTCGAGGGCTCTACGGAGGACTTGCTGAAGTTTATCGCGAAGCCCAGTTCCTGTAAAAGGGACATCGTGGCCCCCAGACTGTTTCGTGTTTGTTCCATGGACGAGCCTCTGACCAGCCAGTCGTCTAAATATGGATAGACATGGTGACCGTCCTTCCTTAAATGGGCCGCTATGGGGGCCAAGCACTTGGTGAACGTCCTGGGGGAGGACTTGAGACCGAACGGGAGGACCTTGAACTGAAAATGCTTTTGCCCGACGACGAACCTTAAATATCTCCTGTGTCGTGGACGTATTGGGATATGAAAATATGCATCCTGAAGATCTAGCGACGACAGATAATCCATGGGTTGCACTGACCTGATAACCTCCTGGAGTTTTAGCATTTTGAATTTTGAGCTCTTTAGCCATTTGTTGAGTACCCTCAGGTCGAGAATGGGCCTCCATTTTCCATTTGGCTTCTTGACGTCGAAGAACCGGGAATAAACCCCTTGTCCTTCCTGTGCCACAGGAACCCGTTCTACCGCTCCTTTTTGTAGCATAAGCGCCACCTCTTGTCTTAGAACTCGAAGGTGGGGCTGGGCTGAAAACACTGGCGGAAGACTTGGAGGCTTGTTTTTGAATTTCAGCGCATGACCCATGCGAACCGTGTCCAGAACCCATCGATCTGTGGTGATGCATTCCCATTGGTCGATATGATGAGAGACTCGACCCCCCAGGACGTACCGAAGGCCGTCATTGGTTGCTGGTTTGCTTGTCCTTCGTCGACGAGGGACCCGAGCCTCGTCGTCTGGAGGCTTGATAATCTCTGCCTCTACGTGCCGACTGGGATGCCCGTCTGTAGCCTTGTGAAGAGTATGAGGGCCTGTTAAATCCACGGTCCCTAGAGGCTCCAAAGCGGGAGTTTCCGGAGGCGCCCCTGAAGGGGCGAAAAGAGCGAAAACTTCTACCTGTCTGGAGGGCGCCAAGAGACCTAGCGGTATCCGTGTCTTCCTTCATCCCCTTCAAGGCTTCATCAACCTTGTCTCCAAACAGATGTTCTCCTTCACATGGCATGTCTAGAACTTTGTACTGGACTTCAGGTCTAAAAGTAGTACATTTGAGCCACGCTTGTCGACGAAGTACTACGCCATGATTGATTTGTTTGAACCCCGACTCTGCTAGGTCCACCGCAATATTAATTGCATGGTTCGAGGCCTCCTCACCATCCCGTACTAGTAACATGGCTGCTTTGCGATGTTCTTCCGGCAGGTGTTCTAGGATAGGGGCTATTTTATGCCACATCTCCCTATCGTAACGCGATACAATCGCCAAGGAGTTGGCTGCTCTTACCGTCGTGGCGCTGACTGAAAGCACCTTTTTCCCGAAGGCGTCCTGTCTCCTTGCCTCGCTTTCTGGAGGGGTTGAACATTTTTGCTGTACTTTGGCCTTCCTAGCCGCTGCCGCCGATACCACAGAGTCTGACAGTGGCTGTGATGTTAGACATTTTGGAGTGGACTCCGGAGCTTTAAACTTTTTCTCAATACGCCCCTTAATAGCCGGTTCCGAGAACGGATGACGCATCGTCTTGAGGCCTTCTTGCCATACGTGGTCCAGGATTGGGATGGCAAATACCGATTTCCTCCTTTGACCCATGTGATCAAAAAGAAAGCAATCTTTCTTTTGCTCCTCAGGAATTAAACCGAACTCGGAACACGCTTTCCCCATCATTGCATGGAAGGCTCCCACATCATCCGGCGGAGATGGTTGTGCCTGGCTCCTCGTAGACTCTACCTCTACATCCAAATTCCATGTTGGGTCTCTCGACGGTGACAGGGAGATGTCCGACCCTGAGTCACCTCGTATAGAATCGGACTCCGATAGCTCACCCTCCTCCTGCACTCGAGGACGATTCTTCACCACCTGGGAGGCCGAAGGGCTTTTGGTCGTCGTGCGAGCTGCTTGAGCTTGTTCGTCGACGGAAGGTGCAGAAAATATCGACGATGAAGTGCCAGGCTGAGGGATCTGCGTATCCAGACGCTGCAGGAGCTTCTGAAGTGTATTAAGCACATCCAGAGACAAAACCGTCTGGGGGGTCAGCAACGTCGAGGATAGAGGGACCACACCCCCACTCGCACTCGTCGTCGACGTATTGGAAGGCCGTAGGCCCAAGTCCGACGGCTGCATAACCATGTCACCTTCTCCTTCCACCGACGACCCCGGCAAGGCCGTGTCTTGCAGCAGGACCTCAGGGGGGGCCGGTTCACAAACCTCTGGCTGCCAGGCCATAAATTGAGTCCCCGTCGACGAAGGAATCCCCACCGCTGCTGCCTGAATAGTAATCGGCATCGTCAGCGATACCGGGGTCGACGAGCCAGTCGCCGGCACCGAGCCTTTAGACTTCGTAGCCGATTTCGTTGCCGACTTCCCTGCTGAAGCGTCTCGACTCACGGAAGACCTAGGACGGTCCCCTGAGGAGGATTTTGATGCCGCTTGCCTCTCCGTTTTAGAGGATGAGGAGGAGGAGGACTTTTTGTGTGATGAGGAAGACCCAGCATGCTTCCCCGCATGCTTGTCCGCAGGGCATTTTTCGACAGGCCTCACCTTCTTCGAGGGAGGTTCCGACTTGCTCCTGGAGGCCGTGGAGCCAACTTCTGATGCCGGATAGGCACCCGCTCCGTCGTTAAGCCAGTCGACCAACCTTCTTTTCCGATCTTTAAGGGTTTTTTGGGAGAAACCCTGGCATATCTCGCATGTATCCGCCGTGTGGTGCGGGTGGAGACAGTAGATACAATCCATGTGGGCATCACCTTCGTAGACTTTTTTGAGTCCACATGTCGCACAAGGACGGAATAAAGCTTTTCCGGACATATTTTCTTCAGAACGTAACTTCGCCGAAGCGAAAACACAACCTAACTTCAATTAGCAGTAACCGCGAGGATCCCACTACTTTGAAAGACGGTTGAAATCTGAGGGAGCGCGGGGGCGGGTCCTGTATTTATATCATGGCGTCCTGACGGCGCGGGCACGCATGATACAAAACGAGGTGGATAGGACGCATAAGCGTCGAAAAAGTTTTCCTACGGGAAAGGGTCTATATAATGTACCGGGGATTCCCAGCCTGACGACGGGGAATATTCTAAGCATGTGAATCCATGAAAGATCCAATGCTGGAGAATGTCAATTTATCAAAATGTCCCAGCATTTAAGTTTTACATCTATCTATATATATAAAAGTGAACATTTATTTGTGGCAGGATTTGTGGCGAAGGGTTGGTCCTTATACAATTCCACACTGTTTCACCAATCTTCACCACATTTTGCGAAGTTAACTGTTAGAACCCTCCAGACATTACTGGCTACATTACATTTGAAAACCCCACTTCTTTCCACGGATTTCAGCAAAGGTCAACATTTGTTTGTGGGTTTGTGGCTCGGTGAAGCGTTGTTCCTTATACAATTCCACACTGTTTCACCAATCTGCAACAAACTTTGCATAGCTAACTGTTAGGTCCCTCCAGACATTACTGGCTACATGACATTCGGACAACCCACCCCTTTCCCCAGATCTCAGCACAAGTCAAAATGTGTGGGTTTGTGGCTTGGCAAAGCGCTGCTCCTTATACAATTCCACACCGTTTTAGCAATCTGCACCAAATTGTGCATAGTTACCCGTTAGGACGCCCCGGACATTACTAACTACTTAACATTTAGATACCCCACCCTTTCCCCCAGATTTCAGCACCTTCACAAATGAGACCGTTGCCTGAAATCTGTAAAACATCACTGTGGTCGTAGAAGGACCCATCCCGACACGAGGAACAAAACTCAAGGTCCAGGCCCTAAGATGCGCGGTGTCCAAGATATTTGCACTGCAATGCACCGCAATGAACTGCACCATGCCACGGTGAGGCGATTCGTGGGGAGAGGGCGCAGAAGGGCCCAGTATGCAGCAGCACACCAACTCTCGCCTCCCCCCAACATCTGCTCTGGGTCATCAGCCAGCCACATGCGCCCATTCTCAATGCAGTTTACTTCAGACTGCAAGGACTTCAAATGATAAGCGAATAGGAACAGCAACCTACAGGATAAGTGTTATCATGTCTGTCTACAGAACCTGTTCAGAGAACGGGTACTTATGCTAGTGTAGAATAAAGGAATATCCCATAAATATATTTTCATTGTGAAAGCGACGACATCCAGGAATGTTTTCTAACCATATATTAGGGCATTTGTTTATAACTCTAAGATTTGAGGAATCACAACCCCAGAACAGTTTTTTTCTAGTTGGAGACATGCCTGTGATCGTTTCTACTTTTTCACAAAACTTCCGGATAGTAAAGGCTTTATGGGAGGTTTGGAATTCTTTTTTAGCAGAGCTCAGTATTGTTAGTGAAATGTTATCATTATTTCTTTTTGTTATTCCATTTCCTCTTTTAAAGCTGTGAATCAATTGAAATGAAAGAAGGATTTAGAGATTTGCAATATTAAAAAAGAACAAACATAGAATGATTTTGAAGCAATTGTTAGCTTAAAAGTGTCAATCGTACCCCATCACGTTAATTACAGTGGGTGGCCATGTATTTTATTTATTTCATTTAATTTTATTTTTTGGAGTCTTATAAAAGTGTCAACGCAAGCATAGTCGATTTGTAGTGCTTTCAAATCAACGGAAAGGTGAAGTGGGTACAGTGATCATTCTCAGGCTTTAGAGACATTCAGATCAATTAAGAGAAAGGGAACAAGTACTTGCAAATGAGCAAATGAATCGATGTGTGCAGGAAAATGAAGGGGAGCAAGATAAGTACAATAAAAACCAGAGGCCACATTGGTTGAAGGCAATAAATAAAACAATCCAGCGTAGCAGTAAAGGTTCACATCATACAGGCACGCCACTAGCTTTGAAGCAAGATAATAGATCCAATCCATTCACACTATCGTCCTTAGTGGTTGGCTCATTCAGCTTTTGGCAAGTTCAGAGCCTATAAATGGGGATCAAGGTCCAAGATGAAGTTGTACTAAACATGAAGGTTTTTTCCAAGAACCAAATATGATTGTCAACAGGTATGATGGTGGGAGAGGGGGTAGATTGTTCCAGAGGGAGAACCCGCCATTGTCAAGGGTTTACAAACAAAGCATCCTTTTCCTGCATGCTACAGTCACTGCCAATCATAAGAACCTGGATGGAAGATATCGCTTGCCCTTGGGCCTAAGTTGTGCATGAGGCAGAGAACTTAATACCTGACACTAGCAATAACTAGAAGCCAGTGCAGGGAGGTAATGCTGGTGGCATGTGGTCACAGGGTATAAGGCCAAGGGTCAGTCTGGCAGTCTTATTCTGGATGACCTATAATTGCTGGGTCAGGCTATTTGGTAGTCCAAGCAGATGGCTCTTAACATAATCCAAGTGTGCCACAACCACTGCAAATCACACTTGAGGGTTCTGTGATGTGTTCAGTATGGGAAGGATGCATCCAAGGACCTAGAGCTGGAAATCTGACTTCTTTGTGATTTCATAGTTTTGAGGGCCAAGATGATTGTCAAAGACAACACCAGGGTCCTTGCTGAGGCCAAACGTGACGTTGGAATTCCAAGAGATGAAGGTAAAGTTAAAGGAAGAGAAGGAGACATAGTATTGCAATAGTAAAGGATATATGTACTTGTGGCATGGAGTCAGAGGCAATTTTCCATAATCCATTCCTGGATACAGATCAGACACTCAGAGATCTGGTGGTGGCCATCTGGGAAAGCATGTGGTCCGAATACAATTTGTGTATTATGAGCATAGGACTGGAAGTTGGTAGAATGTGATGTGATGATTTTGTAAACAGTCTTCAGATAGAAAATAAAGAGCCCGAGAGCGAGGACTGAACCCTGTGCTATGCCACAGTGTAAGGTGGTGGGATCAGGAAAAAAAGGACCGAAACAGACCTCAATTTCCCAGTGAGAGTGTAATGAAGAGATAAAGTCAAGTACAGCACAAGAGTCCAAAGAAGGTGTTGAGGTGGTAAAGGAGAGTGGCATGAATTACAATCTCAAAAGCTGCAGAGAGAGCCAGGAGGATGGGGATGGACAGAGTGCTGGCATTAAACGACCAAAGGATTTGATCCCTGATGTAGAACAGGGTTGTTTCTTTGTTTCTGTCCCTTACACTGGGTCTGTGGACCGGTTGATGGCCATGAACGTCTCAATATATGCATATAGTTGTTGGGTGGCCACTTTTTTAATGTTATTTCCTGAAAAGGGAGTGTTGTCAATAAGGCGACAGTGCACAGATATATTGGGGCCATCATTCACTTTCTTGATTGGAGGAGAAATGCATATCCTTTTAAAGAGTTTGGGAATATACAAGATTCAATGAAACTATTTTGACCAATCGCATTGGTTCGGGCGCTGGGTTGGGGACATTGTCTTCAATGGTTTTGGCAGGTAAGGGTTCACCCTGTTCTGAGGAAGCTCTTATGCTCTTAACAGACTCGGAAATAGCCATGAAAGTAGAGGGTGAGGCAGCAGTCTACGGGTCAAGGGCTAATGGAGCAGTTGATCTGCACATGTCAGAGAAGGTTCAGTTTATTCCTTCATTCCTATCAACAAAAAAAGGAGAAAAGGGAATCGACAGGTTCCCGAGAATCTATTCAGGAGGATGAGCAATCCATAGCAGATATGAGCTGTCTATTAATTGTAAAAGCTTCAGTGGAAGTGTTGGAGGACTTAGCAATATTGTCATGAAGGAGAGCTTCCTTCTTTCACAAAATGGCTGCATGATGTCCTTTTTGAAATTTTAGACAGACTTTTTGGTCTTCTTGATTCCAGGTTTTGCGCCATCGGTGTTCAAGCACTCTATGTATCCTTTTATGGGTGGCTATTTCTGAGTCGAACCAGAGGTTTGCAGTAGAAGGAGGTTACATTTTTTTAAGAAATGGAGGCAAAGATGTACACAGTCCTAGTGAGTTCCTGTGATTGAACAGTAAAGATGGATTAGCCAAGACATTGAATACAAAACAACTATCAAATATTTAAGATATCAAAGCTGGAGTCACATGTTTCATTGGTCTGACTGTGAAGAATACTGGGATACCAAGAAGGGCAGGATTCAGTGTCATACATTTGGCTAATCTTGACTGCAAAAGTTAGTGGTCAAACCAAGGAAAGGGTTCCACCACAAAATCAGACAGATGAACAGGGAGAGAGGAGAGCATGGCACTAGGATTATGACACCCAGTATGTGTGGGTGTCATGATGCCAGGTCTTAATAGTCATAGATCCACATAGTTCAGAGAAGAAAAGATAATGTTTGATAGTGGGGCAGTTCAAATAAATACTGAAGTCCCCTACGACCACAATGTTATGTTATGTTATGTTATGTTAATCTAACTTGTAACACGCACGTTCACCATGGGCATCTTGGCGCAGGGATGTGTCAAGGTAATAGAAGGAAAGGCTTTAACTCAAAAACTGGACTCAAATAATAAAGTTTTGAGGGACCTACAAAATAAGAGGTGACCCTCAATACTTCTCAAGACGAAAGGCAGCTCATTCCAAAGGGTGCTTGCGGCTATTGAAAAAGCACAGCCCCAAGTCTCGCTCAGCGAAATCTATGGGTCACCAGACGGCGAGCCGAGCTGGTTCTCAAAGGTCTCTCAGGACTATAATTCACACATTTCTCCTGAATGTAGTCTGCGCCTTGATGATAGTAGGCGCGATGGACTATGCACAGGGATTTAAACTTAATGCGGGCAGCCAACGGGAGTCAATGAAGGCTCTGAGCACCAGACTAATGTGTGCCCCAAAAGGGGTGCCAGTGGCAACACGGACCACCATGATTCGGAGAAGTTGAAGCCGGCAGATTAATCCACATGTTTTAGCCATGTAGATCGCATTACAATAGTCAGTATGGTTGTTAATCAAAGAAGCGACGATCACCGGCCAAAGAGGGTATGGAAGAAAAGGCAACACTTTGTGCAGGGCATACTTGAGGTGATTTGCAGACGGCTCATGAAGTCTGCCCATTTGTCAAGGAAAAGTGTAGGGTTTCACACAGAGTCTAGATTGTGACAAAGGGGATGTAGGTATTGTGGTTAATGAGACCTTTGATTACAAGACATTCAAAGGAAGAGGCTAGAGTAGTAGAGTTCCGGTTCATGAGGATAGTAAATGGAAAGATCAGAAATGCACCACTCCAGTTTTGTTGGAGCTGTTAAAAACCTGGGTCTTTCTACCACTGACAAGAGAGTGTCAACTAAGGGAGTGTAGTTATTAGTAAATCATGTCTTTGTCAGTGCAGGGAAATCAAACTACAGATTCACAAGGTAATCGATATTAACTGTGCTTAACCACAGAATAAGCATTCATGGTAGCTATGGACGAATATGATCTCAGTTTGTTTGGTCAGAGAGGTCAGAGAGAAGAGAGGGAAGAAGAGAGCCGAAAATAAGGAGATTGGTGTGACTACTTTGGGCCATGATGTCCCATTCTTGCAGACATTGATGAGTTGTTCTGGATGATGCATCATTTATCTTCTGTGGATGGAATACTGTACATATGCCCTTCCCATGTTAATGGGTTATAAACACAAATCAGAAAATACTCATATAGTCATAGGAAATGCATCTTAGAAGAGGAGCGAGGCAGGGGTGGCCCTCTCCCCTCTGTTATATGGGCTCACGGTGGAGCCGCTTGCCTTTAGGATGTAGCATAATAAACTAATGAAAGATATCCAAATCCAAGTAAGCGGCAAAGATTAGAAAATGGCCCAGTTCACAGATGAAATACTAACATATGTCGACAAACCAAGTTAAATGGTACCACACTTATTAGCTGAAATTCGACAGTATGGGCACAATTCTGGATATAAAGTTAACGAAACAAAGCCCATAGTTTTAACCTTCCCAAAAAGCTGATTGACATTTTTACTGAGAACGACCCCACGCTATGGATACAGATTAAGGGTGTGGCAAACATTCTCCTGGATGGCTCACTTAAATATAATCAAAATTAATGTCTACCCCAAACTCCTATATCTCTTCTCTACTCACCCCTCTTCCGGGACAATCTCTGGGTGATGTGACAAAGGAACTATTAAAGTTTTTATGGTGGAAATCTAGGCCTAGAATCAAGTGTTACACCCTTTGCCTCCCTAGAGCACAGGGAAGAGTGAGTTTTCCCAAATTAGAGGTTATTACAAAGCAGCACAATTAAAGGTTCTAATAGAGCATCTTGATGATACCCAGTCCAGGAAACAGAGGGTTCCATTGGAGAACGCAGCTATGCACCCGGTCGCTGTTGGAAATTGGCTTTTGGTACCAAACAGGATTGATCAGCATCCAATCCTGCAGGTCCTTTGGGAGCTCTGGAAGGAGAAAGGGAACACAAGGTGGCTATCCACGTGGCTCTCCCCGCTTTGCTGTATAGGGGCCCCCCTATCAGAGATGGCAATATTGACCCACATTGTTTTCAAGTGTTGTATGAGGTGGGTCTGGGGAGGCAGGACAGTTGGGTGGGTGGAAGGAAGATCTAAATGCTTAACACAGTTACAATTTCTATTTGATATTGGGCCCCTTCGCCACAATCCTTGATTACAACTCAGAGGAGTACTACGTGACAAACAATGAGGGGGGGAGCTAAGCAGGCACCTGACACCAATGTAAAGGGAGGTACTGTCC
Source organism: Ambystoma mexicanum (assembly GCF_040938575.1). NCBI lineage: Eukaryota > Metazoa > Chordata > Amphibia > Caudata > Ambystomatidae > Ambystoma > Ambystoma mexicanum. The sequence continues at coordinate 581,866,189 of NC_090922.1, read as the reverse complement.
CTAAAGGGGCAGAAAGGGCAGATATCCACCTTATACACATTGATGAAACATGCAAAACCGATGAACCCAGTCAGGGTTAGTGTGAAATGGCAGGAAGATATGGGGAGGCAAATAGGGGACTCCCTATGGAGCCGAATGTTAAAGGGGCTGTAGGGCCTCTATTGCCCTACAATACAGACTACACACCTTAAAGTTTTTACATAGGTGGCAGTACCCTCATAAAAAGCTCACAAGAATGTATTCTCAGAATAATTCCCTCTGCTGGAGGGGCTGAAGGAAGTTAGGGACATATTGGCACATGTGGTGGTCCTGCAAACACATTCCACATGTAATGGTGTGAAATCCTTCTTGGACCAAAGAAACAGATGGCATTGGGAGATGCTTAGATCCCCGGGTGGTCTTATTTGGACTGGAAGACAAAGAAGGAATACTGGAAAATGTAGACCGAATGAGAGGAAATGTATTTCTGATGGCAAGGGTCAATGTCATGAAAGGTTCGAAAGGGTGTAAATTGCCCACTAAGAAGGAGTCGATTCGGGTAGCAAGGGAGATATTCAGCATGAAAATGTTAACCTACATGATCAATGACTCTCAGCAAAAGTTGGAAAGGGATGGCTCCTATTTATAATGCAGCAGATGAGAATAGAGAAAAAAAGGAAAGGAGTAGCCCTAAGAAAAGAAATAAGAAGGAAAGGGTAATGGTAACATTGAGACTGAGAAGTTGGATGGTATTCTTGGAGGGGGATTCCACTACAGATTGTGGATCTGGGGCCAGGGTGGTGTGGAAGGTACATGAACTGTCTAGAGGAGAGTGGGCTTGATGGACGATGAAGGACTTACAGTTTCAACAGCTCTCTAGAATAAAATGTCATGCTATGTTGAGTATTATCAAAATCAGCAAAATCAATAAAGTGCTATTTTGACAAGAAACGTTAGATACAGGACATCATATACAGATAAGCTCAGTCATCTCAGTTTGCACATTTGATATCCCTCACTCTGTCTTCTCTCTTCACATTCACTATCCCCCTGGATACTCTTTGCAGCCTTGCCAAGGGAAGCAGCTTTTAGCCAATCCTCTTTCTAGCCATGATGTTCTCTTGCATATTTTGTTAGAGACAGCCAAAATGTTTGGGCTAATATGCAAGGATATAAGCACTATTTTGGGACTATTTTTTCATAATGAGAACCTCAATTTAGGGAACTTTTTGACAGTCCTAAATCTCGTTTTAGGAGCGCTTTTTTAGGACTGGTCATCATGTTGGGGATTGCAGCCTGGTGAAATTCAATAAGTGTCACATTCATGTGACTCGAAGAAACTTGGGAAAGGCATGCAATGTTTGTAGCTCAAAAGTGCTCAAAGTGGTTACAAAATGCGGAGAGTCAAAGGCAGGCAGCTTTTTCTGTTCCTGGGTATGCTGTTAGCCCTGGTCCAGGGTCTCAAAAGAAAATCGAGTCCTCCATTGCTCTTCCCAGCCAGGATGGTTGCCAGGGAAACTTGTTGGTTTTATGCTTAAGTAACCAGAGTCCTGGGTACCAGCGTACAAGCAAGAGGTAGGCCCTTTCAAATAGTAGGTAACTACCAATGTTTCCTTGAAGTGGGTAGGAGGAGTTATTTTATCCCTCCTCGGAAATCATTATCTTCACCCCAATGATGGGGGAATTTAGCCAGACTTTACTCCAACAAACATCCAACAAAATCCTCAAGTTGGTTTAAAATGAGTCTTCAAGATTGAATTAAGCAGGGGTGTCTCACCCCTTATCTAGACTTTATGACATAGCACATTGGTCCCTTTCATCAAGTGGTCAATTCCAGCCGCTAGAACAAGAGGTTTGTCTTCTGATGTGAGCCAAAGTGCCTTGTCTGCTGCAAGATGGGAGGGGGCACAGGAAGCAGTGGTATCTACTAACCAAATTGATGGGACATTTCCCCTGGAGATAGATCTTCAGCTTAGACTCCCTATATCCTTCCCGCCTCATGTATTCCTGATCAAAGAGACTCCAGTAATTGTCCCCCCAGTATGGCTTCCCAATTGTGCTGCCAGAGCTTCCTTTGAATCACTGTGTGATGGGATGCCATCTGGGGAGAGTGTGAAAGCCCTGGCTTTTCTGATTTGTATTAAAAAATACAATGATGCAGGTAATTCTGTTTCGGAAATGGAGGCCTGCTGATGAGACCCCCCCTTTAATACAAGTTCTATTCCAAAGACATAGTGCATACATGTTCCATTACAACAAAAGTCACCCGACAACCACAGCATCTGCTCTTCGGTTTCACAGGGCACGTTAAATGGTCACGTGCATTCCTGACAGCTGCTGTGACCCAACGCCACTGCAGCCAAAGGTGGAATGTTAAGATCTGCACCTCTGATCTGAAATGTTATCATTGTTGCCTTATAAGTCTGGTGGCAGGGAAACCTGTACGATAAGACACAGTTGACCATGCTATGGTGACTGATAAGAGTAAAAACATGAATAATCGACAACAATTTCATTTTTTTTTTAAATATGGTGCCAACCCTGCTCCCAGTGAGATAATAGCCAGGAAGCTGTCTTCGTTTGATTCCCCAGGAGGAAGGGTAACACATCTTCTTAGGACCCAGCTCTCACCAGAAGATCTCCTGGGAATCCTGCTTCAAAAAGGCACTCGCATAACAATGGCATGCCTCACACCAGGGTGCTGTACACAAAAGAGCCTCCCAAGTCAGCAGGCCTGGGAAGGGGGATGAGTTTCAGTAGTCAAGAGGGGAGGGTGGACCTGAGAAGGGGTTCCACCATCTGGGTTTTCTGCTGTGGCTCTCCTTCTTTCTGTCCCCTCCATTTCCTGCAGGACTAAACACTCTGGGTATGATGCAATAAGGCAACGGTCACTTGTTACAGCAATAGGGATTGGAAACCTAAAAGCAGGCTTGCTTTTGTCCAATCCCCAATGACATTTTGCCCAAATAAGGAAGGCACCTCCCACTACTTCCTTGATTTATCTTTGGACTCCACAAATAATAAACCTTTGGATACCTGTTGAGCGTGCTGTCCATTCCAGAGTCATCTGTCAGAGAGGGGAAAACAGAAGAAAGCGGGTGCAGAGAAAAGCGTTGCTACCTTCCCATCACATTGGGGAAGAACTGCTGTTGGACCTAAGCCTCAACTGCTGGCAGCACAGGAGCCAAGGCCCTGTCCTGCAGGTGCTGGCCATGCTCCCTGGAGTGAAACATCAGGCCTCACCTTGTCCTTGGAGACCCTGGGTTTGGACTCCCAGCACCCAGAAAGCTCAATGGCAGCTGAAATCCTGTTTCCACAAGTTCACACTGCATTTAAACTACATTCAACGCCTTTGTAACCGACACTGAACTGGCCGTTCTACTTTTGGCACTTCTTGACTTAAAACGGCACGCCCACATCTTCAAACCAGCTCAATGATGCCTAACACCAGTAGCGTTCATTGTCACCTTGACTTAAACACTTTCTCATCAACGCTGACACCTTCGACTCACTTCATCTTCGAGTACCACATCGAACCAACAGGACCTCCCCTCAATCCCACTCGAACACTGTTGGCAAACTCAAACCTCTGAAAGCCATTGTGTCACGTGCCGACTGAACCCAGTGGAAGTGTCAATTCGAACCACCTTGACACCAATCCGGACCTGTTGCACCCTTTGAACTGCATCACCTGGAATGCTGACTTGAACCCTGCTTGACTCTGACTTGCCACCTGGATCAACGATACTCTCTCCATCATAAACCTGATTTGACCGTAAGGAAAGTGCAGAGAAGCCAAGTTGGATTCTGTAACCCTACAGTCCCCTTACATGCACTTTTGGACACATGCTGTCTGCACTTACCCTTGCACCTGCCACTTGCTGGCCGAACCTCTTGTTATTGTTGTGATCCCATGTACAGCACTGGCCCCTCCCCTTTCCCCTGGAACTTTTCTCCTCCTCCTGCCCCCTCCCTGCACTTGCGTGTTCTCAATGGCACTTGGCCTAGTAAGATCGTTGTCTCTGTCCTCCCTCTGTTCCCCCTTCCTTGCCTCATCGCGCCTTGAAACACTTGTGTGTAGGCGCATTACAAATGCCATATCATATTATATCATGAACGTTTTGAATGCATTAGATATACGTACTATGTGTTGCAATTATGTAGAATTACACTAATTTAATCAAACACACGATATTGTTACATGCACGTTAACGCTGTATTTGTGCCTTGAGAAAGCCCGTTGTAAGGGTGACACAACTGCACGTGCCTCCAAATGGAGTATGTTGGCACTTTGTTACAACAATTGTAAACTCACTTTGGTTTAGAACCAATAAAATACCACGTCTAAAATCCTAACTTGTGGGAACTCCTGCATTAACCAAAGAGCTAAGCGCAAGCACCCCAACATACCAGCGCTCTGTGCCTCCTGAAGATACAGCCTGCCCTCACCCCACATTAGACAAAAGGCGCCGTTTGGGCTGTGCCTGTTTCACTTTTATAATTGGGACACTGCTGGTCTTGTAGTAGTGTGACACTGAGGAGGCGGTTCAGGCACTACTCATGCCTATCCTCCTGTAGAGCAGTTAAGCCTTCCCAGCAGAGAATAAAGGCAGCCTCAAGGGCTGGCCCCAACAGTTTGTTAAGGGTTAATCTTCCAGGCAACAAAAAAAAATACTCCGCGAAGCTTTCACAGTTGCAGGAAAGCACTGGATAATAAAAAACGAATCCTTTATTTACCTCAGTTTAAGTGTGACCCACATAATGAAACGTGTTTAATCTCTTCTTATTTTCAACAAACAGAATACAAACATATCACTTAATACCATCAATTTATTTGTGATTTCCTCCATAACAAATCAATAAACAGTAACTAAGTATTGCATTGGTTCTTAAGTTTCATTTATTCAGAAACATGTATTCTTAGCCTAATCCTTAGCTGACAAGTATTTCGATCCTTTGGATCTTCTTCGAGGGCTAATGAAAAAATGATGAGAATTATTTGATAAGAATCAAAACTATTATGTTCGAGCTATTAATTCCACAGAGATTATATTACATCATGTATCACCTATCCACATCATGATTTTAAGTATTTGGCCTTTTAAATCAGGCAACCAAATATACTTTACCTCAGACAATAATAATGGGCTGTAGACAGCTGTGTGATATGAAGAGGTGCCTTTTTGGCCAATTTCACTTTTAAAAGGGAACCTACATGAGAGACTCTCAGTTTCTGCACATTTACATTTAATTCTGTGCATGCTATGCAAGGTACCGGTTCGCCTGAGAGCTGCTGGCATGACAATTACTGATGCCCAACAGAAAGTATACTGGAGGTGTCTTATATATAGATGCTGGTAAGTTCCATTACACACCCAATAGCCGGCAGTCCCATCTTGCTACACAAACACTCAAACACCCGTTTTTAAAACACAGAGCTCTGACTGTTGGCAGATCGGACTTTCATGGCAAAATCCATTTATCTTCAGGCTGTTTTGTGGGACATTAAACTAATGTTTACACTATGTTACACTATTTTAAGGACTGAAACACCATGTTGAAATCTTTTTTGTAGGGTCTTACAAACCTGATCAAACATTTTGTATTGCGCTTAACTTCTCATAAATTCCGCAGGACCCTATCATAATGTTCCCTCTACTTGTATGGGTCCTAATGCTCAGACTATTTTTGTAAGCTTGAAAAAAACACACGTTGGACTCCAAAATGGCAGCCAGCTGAAAGTAGCCTCGTCCCCACCCCACCATCTTGTTAGCTTAACAAAGAAGCTAAGTCTGTAAAGAAATGTCAGAGAGGCCCCTGTGGTGAAGGGGGTGATTGTCCGAAGCACGCAGATTAGCAGATGAAGATTGCAACATTGGAGCCGGAGCGCAGGGCGTAGTAGGGCTCGAACGGCCCACGCTAGGTGTCAGGCTCACAGCTGGTGAAACAGACGCCCCTACTCGAGGAGGTGAGAGCCTGGGGGATCGGGACAAAGGAAGATTGAGCAGGACACCCCCTGAGGGACAGAGCCTCCAGTAAGCACTAGAGAAGAGTGGGGCAAGCCCTCCGCAGCGCACTTGAGGGGGAGGAAGCAACCGGCAAGGAGAAAAAGAAACATCCACGAAAGTATAACATCTAGAGAAGCGGTAACGCCGGAGCTCTGCAGACGTGGATGGCCCAGTGAAAGGGCATTGAAAGAGAGATAAACTGATTCCATGCGTCCCTTGAAACATCAGGAGGCATGTTAAAGTACAAAAGGGAGGTGGCAGTGAACTGGCTAGAGACAACCTAAGGGCTTGGGCTCCCAACCCCTTGGGGGAGGACACAGTATGCATTAGGAGAAGAGAAGAAGGAGCAAATGCGGGGCTGGGAAGAGACTGAAGGCGGATGGAAGCGAAAGTGCAAAGAAGTGGAACTGATTAACAACATATAGGGAAAAGAATATAATCGCAAGCCGTGGAGAAAGGGGTAAATTACAATCCCCGGCACTCACGGGCCGGCATTGGATCACGAAAGTATAGAAAGGCTCAGCAACCCCTTACCAGTCTTTCATTAGTGCACTTAGCGATTTATAGAAAGGAGAAATAGAGAATATAACGGATAATTTTCTTGCATGGAAAGGATACAGAGAACAATAGACGTTACAAAGCGGGTGAACCTACAACTGTTCATGATGTCCAAAAAGAAAGGTAAGCTAGTGTCAACAGTGCCAAAACCCCCAATAAAAATAAAGACAGTAGTATCAAAAGATTTTGGGGGACAGAGACGTCACCTCAGGTGACAAAAATCCAAGAGGACCAGGACACACCAAAGCAGGAGAGCCCGGGAGTAGGCACTATGGCAATTTGCAAAGATGACCTGCAACAATGTTGTAAAGAATTTCAGGAGCAATTCATTGCAACAGTCCAATCCCAATTTACCCAACTGAGTACAGAAATCAGACGTTCCTTGCTGGAAATGAAAGCCGATATGGCAAAATTGGAAGAAAGGGTTGACACCAGAGAGAGAGCTTAACAAGATGTAATGGAGGAAACTAATAAGAATGATGAGACCATGGAGCACCTCTGCCGCCTCTCACACAGTTTGGAAATTCAGTGTGAAGCTTTGGAAAATCGATTGTGAAGATCAAACATAAGAATTAAAAATTTACCAAAATCAATAGAGGACAAAGATCTGGAAGCCACAGTGCAGCATTTGTTTGTGAACCTTCTCGCAGGGGATAAGGATGGACCGGTCCCAATGGATCGAATACTCAGAGTGGGCCCAAGAAGAACAGACCCTGGAGCACAACCTAGAGATGTGCTGACGGCAATTACTTAGTACGCTCAAAAGGAATCAATATTAACGGCAGCTCAACTCACAGGCCCAATAAAGATTAATGGCAGCGAAGTTCAGTTATATCAAGACTTGTTCCAGATAACGCTTCAAAAGACAAGGGCCATGGGCCCAGTGGTAAGATTTTTGTTTTCAGAAACAAATTAGATACAAATGGGACATTTGGATTGTTCTTCTCATGGGAGGGCAGGTAACAAAAGATTACGACCTGCGATGAAGCACAACACATCTTCCAAATACAAGAAGAAGATGTAGACGGCCAAGGCAATACAAGACCATCTGACAGACAGGACAGATGAAGCAGGAAACCCTGGTGATGGAAAGCGGAAACTAACAAAGACGATGGAAAAAGAGAGGGAAAACTCTGATTACATGCCCCTACAGGATTTTGATGCAACTTTTCTAAATTGAAGACCCACGAGCGGTGACTTGTGATTTGAAACACCAGGGGATCTGGCAGAAAATAAGGGCACTCTTTTGGAACAGTCCGACACACACACCAAGTAAGAGGACGGCCTACGGGGGAGCAAAAGTTTGGTGGTAGGAGGGTGGCAATCCAAGAGTGGGGTTTAGGAATCCCCATGTCTCTGGGTTATAAAGAGGTTCAAAGGCGGTGGACATTTCGTCCGGGCACTGTTAGGAACTTTGGTTCTCCTCAGGGAAGGGTGGGATTGGGGGGAACGGAAGGGGAGGAGCGTGGAGTGGGGCTGGAGGAAGCGGGCTGAGAGAAGTTGTTTGAGGGGGGAGGGAGAGGAAGGGGAGGGATCTGCCAGGAGGCAGCAAAATATGGGCGCTATTTACATAGGAGGTAACATTAATGTTATCATTTGTTTATGAGCTAATTATAATGCACAGACTTTTTGTAACACCCAATAGTCTCATAGGTTCTGTCTCCATGGAAAGTAAATCTATTGAGTCTTTATTTGCATATAACTTGGTGAGTAGTATTCTAAAGCCTTGTCATAAACATAATCCAACCCCCAACATTGGAGCTATTTATGTGTTACCTGTATTTTGGTGCATTGGCAGGGCAGTATATGGATTTAAACTGTAGACTAACAGACTGGTGCTACTCAAGATAGAGGTACATGGGCACAGCTTTAAGGAGGTATTAGTTTTAGGATAATGTATGGGATGTGGGTCTGGAAGGAGATGCACCAGAAGATCGGTATGAGGTCTAAATTCTGGAATATGAACAGCAATTAATTATTCTCAGACAGTAACGTGGGCACAATGGCAGAGCTGAGAGGGGGTGGATGTAAAGCATATTGAGGGCAGCTGTGCTCAGGATTCAGGTGCATCAGCAAAGCTTTGAGAAGGCCTGATAAAAATGAGGGCCATTCTGCTAAATACAGAAAGGCATTGGCAGAGCAGATGTGTGGCCCAAGTCCTTACCTGCAAGGTAATTTCTCTCAGGACTGAAGTGTATTGGCAAAGTTCTGAAATGCTCTTCAATCTAGAATAATGAGGGCGCTTCTCCTTTCATATGGGTTGTATCGGAGGCTGTGCATATATTTCAGCAGAACATCCAACTATGGTGCTGTACATCTCTTTCGTACTATGTTAACCTTTTTGGTCCTCTTCGAATGCACACATACACCCCAAAACATGATTTTTTTTGTGTGTGTGAGTGTGTGTATATATGGTAGTTTCACCCAGCGTATCATGCACTAATCCAGTGCTCTCTCTCTTTCTCTCTCCCACCACTCTTTCTCTATGTCTCTCTCCCTCCCACTGTGTCTCACTCTATGACTCTGCCCCTCTCTCTCTCTTCATAGGCGATTGATGTAATGTTAGGTGCATGTTTGCCCAAACCATGCAAGAAATTGCTGACAGAAGCAAAACAAAACAAATATCCCACATTGAAGGAGGAGGTAAAAGGGGAATGTGCTGTACTTTATAGTAAAAAATAGAGTCAGAGCAGCAGCAACAGAAGTAATCCCTGTGGTCTTGGCTGGGGTGATTTGTGGAGACATACATTCCCTTTGCATATGTCCCACAGGAAGCTAGCCATCACACTGAGGACACGTCCACATGGAAGCAGGCAAGAGGCATATGGCTAGCCTCAGCCTGGAGGGCTGGGTCTCTAACAGACGTTGTAAGAGACCAGAGGCCCAGGCTCCAGGGTCTACAGTTGGGTTTGTTTTCTATTTTCGGTTAAGTATTAGTGTTTGTGAAAACCTTAACAAATGTATTCGTTTAGCAGCACTACAAACCAATCGTTGTGCATACTATCCAAGTGGATAAACAAATTGTTCCCCTTTGCGCCAGTGTCTAATTGATAATTAACAACACACTGATAGTGAAATTGAGAACCACTTGAGTAATCTCATGCAAATGTCTTTCAGTTTCAAATTTGAAATAATAGGTGGACTTTGCCAACACGTGTTTTGACCTTCAAAGTCAAGGTCCTCCTCACGGCTTTTGCCTCCACAACAACAATGAAGTGAAAACAGAAAAATAGAAACACATTTTAAACAGACCATTGGCATTGATGTGTCAGAAAGTTGTGGAGTGCGGAAACAGTACATTATAGTCATAAAAAATAATAAAAAACAAAAACAAACAAGAGAAAAATAAATATATACATCTCAGATGTTGGTCAAACAATCCACATACATTTCCATTGCATATACGATCATCCATCAAATCTTTCCATTACTAATACACTCATGTGTGAATGAACCATAAAGATAAGATATAACTCTTATTCAAAAGCTGTCTTATACTCAAGCGTTTGAGAAGTCCACCAACAATTCTTTGGACAAACTGTGATACTGGTATTAAGGAATGCTAATTTAATTTGTCCCATTAGACTGGTGTCCAACCATATTAAATTTACCCTGCCTGATCACTACTGAGCCACATTGGGTTATCACCTATTAATTCACAGTGCAAACTTTCAACTATAGGCCACTTATCTTCAAAATGTCTGTCAAATTTCGAAATCTCAATCTGAAAGGTAAGGGTTTCCAAATCATGGTTAAGTTCATAATTGTTCCAACACTGATAATTTCAATATTAATATCATCACGCCAAGGAAAAAAGAGAAGAAAAAAAAAACAATGTTGATGCCTTATCAAAATCGCTTTGCGCCCATACTTCAAATAGCCAAATCATTGACTTCAAATGAGTCCTAATATTGCTCATTAATCACCAATCCTGAGAACATAAAAATATACACAAAGTGTTCCTTCAATCAGGTTCCAACCCTAGAATGATTATCTAAAAGACAAAATATGGCACTTTCTTTCACAACCACAATTCTAAATTAGTCCCACTCGAATCCCAGTATGAATGTTGGTAAAAGTTAAATAGCCCTTCTGTAGTGGATAGTATGCACAATTAAATATTGCTTTGGTGATCACAGAGGAAACAGATAATTCGTTTTAAACTGAGCACAATCCTTTCCAGTGAGGAAGGACATTTTGAAAGACAAAATTGTGTGTAGCCTCAGCAAAATAAAATATTAAAAAAGGGACAATATTTAATTTAACTTGTAAAGTAAAGTGATTATTTTTACATCAATGCAGCTGCTGAAAGGAGCAGGAGCTCATCCTCGCTAGAGCTGCAGGAGCAGCTGTCCCTCGTCAACCCAGCAGGCTTACAGAGGTAAGCATGTGTGGCTTAATGGGGCTTGAAAAGCACTCGAGCTGCCTGAAATCCCTCGCACAACTGCACCTTCGTGCAATTCATGGACACTTTGAAATCATACATTTCGTCGTGCTAAAAATCATCTTTGTGCTTTGATTCAACTTTTATGATCCTGCTCACCCACGAAAAGCACGAGGTCCGCACTCTTAAGATGGCCGCTGCCATCCGATCCCGATAATGCCTGCTATGGGTGCTACGCGCCTATTGGTCAGGCCTCCCGCCTTATCCAATAGCGGGGCACCGGCAGGCGATAGCCGGCCCCAACAAAGGCACGCAATTAAGGCACCTTTCTTGTGCCTTTACATCAATGCAGCTGCCGACAGGAGCAGGAGCTCATCCTCGCTAGAGCTGCAGGAGCAGCTCTCCCTCGTCACCCCAGCAGCCTTACAGAGGTAAGCATGTGTGGCTTAATTGTGCTTAAAAGACACTCGAGCTGCTGGAAATCCCTTGCACATCTGCACCTTTGTGCAATCCATGGATACTTTGAAATGATAAATTTTGTTGTGCTACAAATCATCTTTGTGCTTTGATTCAACTTTTATGATCCTGCTCACCCACGAAAACCGCAAGGTCCGCACTCTTAAGATGGCTGCCGCCATCCGATCGTGATAGTGCCTGCTCTGGGTGCTACACGCCTATTGGTCAGACCTCCTGCCTTATCCAATAGCAGGGCTCCGGCAGGCGATAGCCAGCCCCAACAAAGGCACGCAATTAAGGTACGTTTCCTGTGCCTTTACATCAATGCAGCCGCCGACAGGAGCAGGAGCTCATCCTCGCTAGAGCTGCAAGAGCAGCTCGCCCTTGTCACCCCAGCAGCCTTACAGAGGTAAGCCTGTGTGGCTTAATTGGGCTTGAAAGGCACTTGAGCTGCCTGAAACCACTCGCACATCTGCACCCTTGTGCAATTCATGGACACTTTGAAATGATACATTTCGTTGTTCTACAAATCATCTTTGAGCTTTGATTCAACTTTTATGATCCTGCTCACCCACGAAAACCACGAGGTCCGCACTCTTAAGATGGCCGCCGCCATCCGATCCCGATAGTGCCTGCTCTGGGTGCTACACGCCTATTGGTCAGGCCTCCTGCCTTATCCAATAGCGGGGCACCGGCAGGTGAAAGCCAGCCCCAAGAAAGGCACGCAATTAAGGCACCTTTCCTGCGCCTTTACATCAATGCAGCCGCCGACAGGAGCAGGAGCTCATCCTCGCTAGAGCTGCAGGAGCAGCTCTCTCTCATCACCCCAGCAGCCTTACAGAGGTAAGCCTGTGTGGCTTAATTGGGCTTGAAAGTCACTCAAGCTACCTGAAACCCCTCGCGCATATGCACCTTCGTGCAATTCATGGACACTTTGAAATTATACATTTCATCATGCTACAACTCATCTTTGTGCTTTGATTCAACTTTTACGATCCTGCTCACCCCTGAAAACCGCTGCCATTCGATCCCTATAGTGCCTGCTCTGGGTGCTAAATGCCTATTGGTCAGGCCTCCTGCCTTATCCAATAGCGGGGCACCGGCAGGCGATAGCCGGCCCCAACTAAGGCACGCAATTAAGGCACCTTTCCTGCGCCTTTACATCAATGCAGCCGCCGACAGGAGCAGGAGCTCATCCTCGCTAGAGCTGCAGGAGCAGCTCTCTCTCATCACCCCAGCAGCCTTACAGAGGTAAGCCTGTGTGGCTTAATTGGGCTTGAAAGTCACTCGAGCTACCTGAAGCCCCTCGCGCATATGCACCTTCGTGCAATTCATGGACACTTTGAAATTATACATTTCATCATGCTACAACTCATCTTTGTGCTTTGATTCAACTTTTACGATCCTGCTCACCCCTGAAAACCGCTGCCATTCGATCCCGATAGTGCCTGCTCTGGGTGCTACACGCCTATTGGTCAGGCCTCCTGCCTTATCCAATAGCGGGGCACCGGCAGGTGAAAGCCAGCCCCAAGAAAGGCACGCAATTAAGGCACCTTTCCTGCGCCTTTACATCAATGCAGCCGCCGACAGGAGCAGGAGCTCATCCTCGCTAGAGCTGCAGGAGCAGCTCTCTCTCATCACCCCAGCAGCCTTACAGAGGTAAGCCTGTGTGGCTTAATTGGGCTTGAAAGTCACTCGAGCTACCTGAAACCCCTCGCGCATATGCACCTTCGTGCAATTCATGGACACTTTGAAATTATACATTTCATCATGCTACAACTCATCTTTGTGCTTTGATTCAACTTTTACGATCCTGCTCACCCCTGAAAACCGCTGCCATTCGATCCCGATAGTGCCTGCTCTGGGTGCTAAATGCCTATTGGTCAAGCCTCCTGCCTTATCCAATAGCGGGGCACCGGCAGGCGATAGCCGGCCCCAACTAAGGCACGCAATTAAGGTACCTTTCCTGTGCCTTTACATCAATGCAGCCGCTGACAGGAGCAGGAGCTCATCCTCGCTAGAGCTTCAGGGGCAGCTCTCCCTTGTCACCCCAGCAGCCTTACAGAGGTAAGCCTGTGTGGCTTAATTGGGCTTGAAAGGCATTCGAGCGGCCTGAAACCCCTCGCACATATGCACCTTCGTGCAATTCATGGACACTTTGAAATGATACATTTCGTCGTGCTACAAATCATCTTTGAGCTTTGATTCAACTTTTATGATCCTGCTCACCCACGAAAACCACGAGGTCTGCACTCTTAAGATGGCCGCCGCCATCCAAGCCCGATAGTGCCTGCTCTGGGTGCTACACGCCTATTGGTCAGGCCTTCTGCCTTCTCCAATAGCGGGACACCGGCAGGCGATAGCCGGCCCCAACAAAGGCACGCAATTAAGGCACCTTTCCTGCGCCTTTACATCAATGCAGCCGCCGACAGGAGCTGATCCTCGCTAGAGCTGCAGGAGCAGCTCTCCCTCGTCACCCCAGCAGCCTTACAGAGTTAGGCCTGTGTGGCTTAATTGGGCTTGAAAGACACTTGAGCTGCCGGAAATCCCTCGCACATCTGCACCTTTGTGTAATCCATGGACACTTTGAAATGATACATTTCTTCGTGATACAAATCATCTTTGTGCTTTGATTCAACTTTTATGATCCTGCTCACCCACGAAAACCACAAGGTCCGCACTCTTAAGATGGCCGCTGCCATCCGATCCCGATAGTACCTGCTCTGGGTGCAACATGCCTATTGGTCAGGCCTCCTGCCTTCTCCAATAGCGGGACACCGGCAGGCGATAGCCCGCCCCAACAAAGGCACGCAATTAAGGCACCTTTCCTGTGCCTTTACATCAATGCAGCCGTCGACAGGAGCTGATCCTCGCTAGAGCTGCAGGAGCAGCTCTCCTTCGTCACCCCAGCAGCCTTACAGAGTTAGGCCTGTGTGGCTTAATTGGGCTTGAAAGACACTTGAGCTGCCGGAAATGCCTCGCACATCTGCACCTTTGTGTAATCCATGGACACTTTGAAATGATAAATTTCGTCATGCTACAAATCATCTTTGTGCTTTGATTCAACTTTTATGATCCTGCTCACCCACGAAAACCGCGAGGTCTGCACTCTTAAGATGGCCGCCGCCATCCAAGCCCGATAGTGCCTGCTCTGGGTGCTACACGCCTATTGGTCAGGCCTCCTATCTTATCCAATAGCGGGGCACCAGCAGGGTATAGCCGGCCCCAACAAAGGCACGCAATTAAGGCACCTTTCTTGTGCCTTTACATCAATGCAGCCACCGACAGGAGCAGGAGCTCATCCTCGAGAGAGCTGCAGGAGCAGCTCTCCCTCGTCACCCCAGCAGCCTTACAGAGGTAAGCCTGTGTGGCTTAGTTGGGCTTGAAAGGCACTCGAGCTAACTGAATCCCCTCGTACATCTGCACCTTCGTGCAGTTCATGGACACTTTAAATGATACATTTCGTCGTGCTGCAAATCATCTTTGTGCTTTGATTCAACTTTTATGATCCTGCTCACCAACGAAAACCGCTGCCATCCGATGCCGATAGTGCCTGCTCTGTTTGCGACATGCCTATTGGTCAGGCCTCCTGCCTTATCCAATAGCGCGGCACCAGAAGGCGATAGCCGGCCCCAACAAAGGCACGCAATTAAGGCACTTTTCCTGTGCCTTTACATCAATGCAGCCGCCAACAGGAGCAGGAGCTCTTCCTTGCTAGAGCTGCAGGAGCCGCTCTCCCTCGTCACCCCAGCGGCCTTACAGAGTTAGGCCTGTGTGGCTTAATTGGGCTTGAAAGACACTTGAGCTGCCTGAAACCCCGTGCACATCTGCACCTTCGTGCAATTCATGGACACTTTGAAATGATACATTTCGTCATGCTACAAATATTCTTTGTGCTTTTATTCAACTTTTATGGTCCTGCTCACCCACAAAACCACGAGGTACGCACTCTTAAAATGGCCGCCACCATCCGATCCCGATAGTGCCTGCTCTGGGTGCTACACGCCTATTGGTCAGGCCTCCTGCCTTATCCAATAGCGGGGCACCAGCAGGCAATAGCCGGCCCCAACAAAGGCACGCAATTAATGCACCTTTCCTGTGCCTTTCCAGTGCCGTCAGTGACCAGGGCCAGACATTATGCCCGTTACTCTCCTCATGTGGCAAACCTATTAATGCCTGGACTTCCTTATCCTAGCCTCCTGTGTCCGCTCAGCTTTCTGGTAAGAGCCACACTCTCTTACTAACGAGCCATAGACTTGATTACTACGATATATCCATGTGCAGCCCATTGTTGTAACATAGCACTGCCATGGCCTAATACCTTACATTATTGTTCACTTGCCATCCAGCTGCCTTTTGCATTTCTCCCTGCCTGTTTAATCATTATTGTTTGACTCGAGCCTGAATGTACGCATTCATATAATATGCAGTGTCACTTTGTAATGCTCTGTTGTCAAACTTACTCGTAATCCTGCCGTACAGAGTTTAACCAGTAAACAAATGTAGTTGCTATCTAATGCCTTGCCTTTGCACGTGTGTCCTGCCTATCATGCAACTCCTGATACTATGCTACTAAACTGCCTCACATTATCTGCACATGACTCTTTATGCCACATGCTGCTTGCTCCCAATACCGGTACAGTATAATGTGTGCCCCTATATTCTAACCTCACTGTACAACTCCAGATACACCACCCAGCGTATTACAAATGCTATTCCAAAATGTTCTCGCATCTGCTATAATTACTTATTAAGTGTTTATGCCAACACGATTCTGCTGTGCCTGTATTACTTCTGTTTTTTTAAATGAATGATACCCAGTCTGACAACTAGCCTACATTGCAGATTATTGTGCCTATACTGAACCTGCATACTGTGCCTGTCTTTAACCTAGCCCTCTGTGCTCATGCTGCTAAATCTAGTCCACAGTGCCTATGCTCAACCTAGCCATTGTGAATATATTGAATTTAGCCTATGCTCAACTTAGCCATTGTGAACATATTGAATTTAGCCCTCTGTGACTACACTGAATTTAGCCTATGCTCAATTTAGGCATTGTGAACATATTGAATTTAGCCCTCTGTCACTACACTGAATTTAGCCTATGCTCAACTCAGCCATTGTGAACATATTGAATTTAGCCCTCTGTGACTACACTGAATTTAGCCTATACTCAACTTAGCCATTGTGAACATATTGAATTTAGCCCTCTGTGACTACACTGAATTTAGCCTATGCTCAACTTAGCCATTGTGAACATATTGAATTTAGCCCTCTGTGACTACACTGAATTTAGCCTATGCTCAACTTAGCCATTGTGAACATATTGAATTTAGCCCTATGTGACTACACTGAATTTAGCCTATGCTCAATTTAGGCATTGTGAACATATTGAATTTAGCCCTCTGTCACTACACTGAATTTAGCCTATGCTCAACTTAGCCATTGTGAACATATTGAATTTAGCCCTCTGTGACTACACTGAATTTAGCCTATACTCAACTTAGCCATTGTGAACATATTGAATTTAGCCCTCTGTGACTACACTGAATTTAGCCTATGCTCAACTTAGCCATTGTGAACATATTGAATTTAGCCCTCTTTGACTACACTGAATTTAGCCTATACTCAACTTAGCCATTGTGAACATATTGAATTTAGCCCTATGTGACTACACTGAATTTAGCCTATGCTCAATTTAGCCATTGTGAACATATTCAATTTAGCCTATGCTCAACTTAGCCATTGTAAACATATTTAATTTAGCCCTCTGTGACTACACTGAATTTAGCCTATGCTCATCTTAGCCATTGTGAACATATTGAATTTAGCCCTCTGTGACTACACTGAATTTAGCCTATGCTCAACTTAGCCATTGTGAACATATTGAATTTAGCCCTCTATGACTACACTGAATTTAGCATATGCTCAACTTAGCCATTGCAAATATATTGAATTTAGCCCTCTGTGACTACACTGAATTTAGCCTATGCTCAACTTAGCCATTGCGAATTGAATCAACCTACTCTGCCCATGCTAAACCTAGCCCATGTGAACCACTGCGCCAAACCTGAACATAGACTATTGCAGCCTACCACTCCTAGTCTGATCCTAACCTGACCTTACTCACGTCAACTAGGCCTTAGCTTTAGCCCACTTGACTCAATCTTCTGTAACCGGTACTAACTGCTGCATGATGTATGTCAGCAAAACTCTGCTGTTATCGGCACCATTGCTGTTCATACAATTAATCTCGATAACCATGGATCAAATTAAATATGCACCTTGTCCTACACTGAATAGAAATACTAGGCTTCGAGCTAGACTCTCTTCCCTCTACGAACCTAAATCGTCTAGCAACACCCACATAAACCGCCGTACCGACCCTAAAAATACCATTCTGCATATGGCGCAAGGCCACTTGCAAACCACTGCAGATGCCAAAATGAAAGAACACATACCTGTAACTTTAAAAATACAAAGATTACCTAGTATAACTACGATAGCTGGGGCACTGATCAATGCCAGATCTGTCGTTGCCCACGCTACCGAAATAGCCGATATTCTAACATCAGATAACCTCGACCTTTTAGCAGTCACAGAAACCCGGCTGGATGAGGCAGCAGGCCCAGCGCTCACTTTAGCGATACCAGATGAATACCAACTCTTAAGAATGGACAGACCTAACGCTAGAGGAGGTGGCTTAGCTATTATTTCTAAAGCTAACCTGGATTTAAGATTATCCACGCTACCCGCACTAAAATCCTGCAAACTTCTTTCGGCAAAAAAGCCTATATCCCCATGTCGCACCCTAACTATCTACCTTATATACAGGCCACCAGGACCCTTAGGCTCATTTGAAGAGGACATATCTAGCCTCTTAGCTAATAATACAAAAGACTCATCCCAGATAATGATCCTAGATGACCTCAACTTAGGACTTAACGATCTGGACGACAAACAAGCTCAAGCGATAGCCACCATACTTGATGAGCATGTCCTCACCCAAAAAATCCTCGCCCCTACCCATGATAAAGGCAGGACCCTAGACTGGGTAGCCACCTCAAACTGCCCAACAACGATCACCAAAATCATACCCCAACCCTGGACTGACCATTACCTTATTGATTTCAGCTTAACACTTAACAAAGAAACAAATAAAGAAAAAATAATGGCACCCTCTCTCCCCACAAGATCGAAGAAAATATCACACCAGATAACATCCTACCTCTCCTCCTTCCAGTGATTAAATTCCTACCTAGATACGCTAGTGGACTCCTATAATGACACTATGGCGAAGGTCCTAGATACCATTGCCCCTCTTAAGGCACACAAGAGTAAACAACAGACTCACCTCAACACCTGGTTCACCCCTCACCTTAAAGAACTTAGATTGGAAAAAAGGAAGTTAGAAACCACATGGCAACATACCCCAATCGAAGGAAATAAACTAAAATTAAAACTCTGTGCCAACAATTACAAGAAAGAAATTATCCAAACCAAAAAAGAAGTCTACAATGAAAGAATATCCAAAGCATGCTCCAATACCAAGGAATTATTTGTGATCCTGCGAGAATTAGAATCGCCCATACCTCCACCGGATAACGTACCTAAAGACAAGCAATGGTGCACCAGCATTCAAAATGCCCTAGCAAATAAAATAAAAACACTGCAAACTAAAATTGCAGTAAAAAAAGCCTCTCTTCCTTTGGTTGAAACACCCACTACTACCATTCCTATTGACAAACCTAACTTAGCTCCATTTAAATTCTCTAAAGTTTCCATTCAGAAAACTGAAAAAATGATTGCTTCCCTAAAGCCATCAAACTGCAAAGGTGACAACTGCCCGGCCCAAATAATTAAGGATGCAGCCAGAGATCTAGCCCCCTTTATCTCTAAACTCATTAACGCCTCCTTTTCATCCAATACTGTCCCAAGAAGCTTAAAAGAATGCTGGGTTCTAGCCCTCCTCAAAAAACAAACTTTAGACCCCTCCATCCCTACAAACTACAGGCCTATCACACCGGTCCCATTCCTCCTGAAGATAATAGAGTGGCCTATCTTCAAATTCAGAAGTACCTTGAGACCAACCAACTTCTAGGCTCCAGCCAATCGGGGTTCAGACGTCAGTACGGCAAGGAGACTGCATTAATAGACCTTAAAGCTCAAATCAATGAGCTTAACGACAAAGGTAATACAGCTATGCTACTCCTCCTTGATCTGCCGGCAGCATTTGACTTGGTGGACCATGCAGTATTATGCAAACACTAGCATCGACTGCCCACTTTTCAAGCGAAGCTATAGCCTGGGTCCAGTCCTTTCTAGGCAACAGAAGCATGTGAGTCTTCTCTACTTCAGCATCTGCAGACCCAGTCCAATCAACATGTGGATCCCCCAGGGCTCATGTGTCTCACCAACCATGTATAATATCTTTAGTAAGTATTTATTTGACAAATTGGACAGACTGGGTGTCACCTACACAAACTACGCAGACGACACCCAGATCCTCATTCCCCTTTCAGGCAATTTCACCTCAGATACAGCCTTAGTAAACAAAATATACATCCTCATTCAGGCATGGAAGGCAACTCATGGCCTCTGCCTGAATGACGATAAAACAGAGATCCTGATCCGTGGCTGAGCCAAAAACCTAAAAAAGCTTGACACTAACTATAGTGCCTTCAACATTGATGGCAACATAATCACAGTTGCCAAAGAAGTGAAGACTCATGGCTTCTATCTAGATTCAACGCTATCTCTACGCTATCTCTAAAAAAACAGGTAAACCCCTTGGCCATATCCAGTGCCCACACTGGCAAACTTATTAGAGCATGCAGACCCTTCCTCTCACTAGCAAGCTGCATCACCTTAGCCAATGCCCAATGCCCTTATCCTATCAAAATTGGACTATTGCAATGCACTATATTTAGGAGCCAATAAATACATCATCAACAAATAACAAACATTGCAATAATGTGCTTAGAACGGCCCTCCCTAGTAGAGAGCACATATCTAATGCCAGGAGAAACCATAATTGGTTGAAAATTAGCAATAGGATCCTCTTTAAAACTGTTTCATTAACCTTCAAATGCCTCAACAACGCAGCCCCCCCCCCATACCTAAAGGAAAGAATAATTAGAAAATCTTCTGCACGACCGACTAGGACATCCAACTCCTACTACCTTCAAATACCTAGATTCTGACAAAAAAAAACAGGAGGCAACAGCTTCCCTGTAAAAGCAGCTCAGCAATGGAACGCACTACCAGTTGAGCTCAGAAGGAATCAGTCTTATTACAGTTTCAGACGTAACACCTGTACCTGGCTGCGCCTCAACAACCACTAGACTAATGACTACAGCTGCATGTTTTCCCTTTTGCCTCCTACCTGTACCTGTCAACATTTGTAACTTTGCTTGCAAGTATTCTCTGTACCTGTCTACACCTGTAACTAAGCTCTAAGTATTCTTGTCATGTTGTTCGCCCAGCTACCTAAGGGTTTGGGGCGCCCTACAAATAAATAAACTAAACTAAACTAAACTAAAATGTCACAATGTTTGTTTCTAATTACCACTTCCAGTACATCTTAAAGTCATAATAAGAACGTTCACTTGAGCAAAGCACATGATGAAAATCTAGCATAACCTATAAATCTTTTTCTGATGGACAGTCTACACTCCTATAGCACCCATTCAAAATACCCATGTGAGGAGAGAGAATAGGACAAATTGTACCAAAGTGCATTTTGGAAATAAAATAATGGCCACCCATTTGTTTGGCAAAGATGTCTGTGATAAAAGTGATGCGTTCTTGAATCATACATAATGTTACCCGCGTTTGGTGCTCATTTCATTTTTCACAACAATCATCCTAATATTAAAAGGTGTGTACCAATGAACCATATATACACATTCATACAGCTTCAGGCTTTGGGTTACAGTACAAAATGGCTGTGACATCTGCCACGCCATTGCAGGTTGAAGGCAGACCTGGTTATTGTGTCTATAGATGTTGTCTCTCCTATATGTGAAGAGACCTTACAGAATTTGTGAAAAGGTGGACTGACCAAAGCAAATACATCCTAACTGAATTATGTATATAGGATATGTCTTAATTTGTGGGTTGCATATTAAGTCCCGTACAGTGGCTCCATGACCCCCACCATGCTCCAGTGGCAGCAAATCAAAAGGTTAACAGGTTGCAAAGAGTCATTAACTTTGTTTTATTGTTTGAAAATGCAGAGAGATATGGGACACAGCATCATCTTCAGTTGGGAGTCAAGGGTTGAGTGTTCATGAAAAAAGCACCTCTTTTTTAAAGAGTTTGCCATTCTTGACATAAACCTGCGCCATGCCGAAAACAGCCAACATTTACACGTTTTTAAAATGCACCTTTTTAAAAGAGTATGTTGATTCTCCCCACCTCCCACTTTGCAGGCATTGAGAAGTTTAAAGGTCAGTACTTCCACAGCCGTGACTACAAGAACTCAGAGGTTTTTCAAGGAATGAGGATCATTGTCATTGGGATCGGGAATTCTGGTATTGATCTAGCCGTGGAGCTCAGCCGGAGGGCAAGCCAGGTGAGCTTCTTCTCAATCCATTCAATTATTTTGTTGAGACAAGCCATGTTTTTATTGAGTGCAGTCGCAAAACAAAAAGGAAACACAATCTAGATGACAGGCGCATGCATGACCTATGCAATATATTAACCCACGGTACACTTACATAGCACTTAATAAGTTAATATATAGTTTATTTTCCAAGTTAATTGAAAGGGAAGATCATTCCTGGGGCACTGTGAAAAGGGGCTTATAGGGTTGCACTACAATGTAAAAGAACAATTGTACACTGCACTCACTCCTATGTGTAAAGAAAACACTTAAACTGTTATGTGTTGTAATGTTTACAGTTGAATGACCTGTGTATATTTCTCTTGGTTGCTTACCGTTGATTAGCCTGTATACATTTTTTTGGTTCACTTGTTACTTGGTTGCTGAGTTCCAGATACAAGATCATCACACGTTTACCTGTATCCAGGGAAACCTGAAATCATTCTAGGTTCCAGGCTAGCAGCTATAAAAGGCCTGGTGAATGGACAGGCTGTTCAGGAGGGCCTCCATGTACATGAATAAACAATTATATTTTAAAAATTAGTTGATGTTCTGACGACGACTGGACTTGAACCATGAGAAGGTCCTTTTGCTGAACGTTTTGCTCCATTTTCTCGTTTATTATGAGTCTCTCAGAAGTATCCCTGCTGTGACACTCCAGGTCCTGGTGGAGCCAGTTTTATTGTGTGTTTGCCGTTCTGCGACTCTGGTGAGTCACCTGTGTTGCTGTGTCAAGGTCTGGCCTGTTGGAGCCCCGCTTCCAGAATCAGACCTGGCTGCCATAAATTTGGTTCCCGCCGCCTGTTGCTTTGGGCCTCTGGGGAACCCGCCAGTGAGCCAGCGGATCGAGGACGCCGCCCGGACGCTCCTCAGCTTCCCTGTGTACATATTGTCCCTGCTCCGAGCCTCAATGCTGTTCACATCGGATCGTAGGTCTTAGAAGAAAGTACCTGGGATTCGGCCCAATAGACTGACCAGAGACGCGTCAAAGGCAATGCCTGATGCAGTGGATCAGAAGTTCCTCAAATGCTTTTGGAAATTTGGATCGTCCGCGCTGTGTGGATAAAGTAATTTCTTTGCTAATTTGTCAAGCGGATTACTTCAGGTGTGTTTCACAATATTTTCTCTTGTGTTATTTTTTTTAACATTTGTCATGGACTGTTATTCTGCTGGGTGCTCATTACTGCTGCTATTGCTGTTAGAAAAAACATTTTCTTCAGCTTATCTTTCAAGCATGCAGTAATACTGTGGTAAGCGCTTCATCTTTTGTATTGTCTGCTAATTTCATGACAGCCTAGAAAGGGCGTCATCTGTTGGCCCCACCTTTGACATCTGCAGTGCGCATAATTTGGTGGGGTGTTCTGTCATATCATTAAGTTAGCAGCATACAGCCTGGACAAAGGGCAATTTACCTCCACATTTCCTTCCCACGCCTGATGAACCTGTTGTGTTTTGGGACAGTTGGAGGGAAGACTTCCAAGACTACATCACTGCTATTCACGCCCGCAACTTTAACATGGAACGCCGCTGGGTGCTCCTCATGCACTGTTTAGGTTAGGAAGGGAGATGCATTTTCAAGAGTCTTCCTGACCTACCTACTTCTACCCAAGGGGCTGGTGAAGATGAAGAATTGCCAAGTCCTTGCAAGGTCATTTTAAAAAGAATTGACAAACATGATGAAAAGAAGATAAGCATAATATTGCAGCGTTACCACTTTAGCACCAGAGAACATGCAAAGGAGGAATCTATAGAGAATTGTATTACCACTCTAAGGGAACTGGTGAAGAAATGTAACTTTCGAAAATCTTATGATGAACGCCTTAGGGACCAGTTCATGCTAACAGTCAAGGAAAACAAGATAAAGGAGATATGGGCAAGGGGCATTCCCAGCCTAGATGAGGTCTTGGAGATAGCCAAAAGACTAGAACACACGCTTGCATGTGTGAAGGAACTGGACGGCAAAGAAAGTAAAGACTCTAAATACATTGAATTCGCAAAAAACAATGAAGTCCACTTTGGCAGCAAAAAAACATTTTGTTGCAGGCAAATCAGAACCCCAAGAAAGAAGACGGGAACACATAGAACATAAAGGACTGTACAACAAACCAGGTTTTAGCTCTGGTAAAAATATTTTTTTCAGGTGTGGCAGTCTTTCGCACTTCGCCAACAGACCAGAGTGTCCTGGGCACCATGCTCTGTGCAGCAAGTGTGGGAGAAAGGGACACTCCACAAGATGTTGTCAAAACTCTTATCAAGTAGTTAAGGAGATTTCTGATGTCTCTGAATGTGAATATGTTTAAGAGACTGGCTTTGACAGTGAAGCATGTGGTGCGAGTTGGTCAGCATGTGAGGTGGGTCCTACAAAAGGTGTGGATAGGAAGCCTCATTCAATAGTCTTGGTCAATGGTGTAGGAGTTAAAATGCTTATATTCTCCGGATCTGATTACACTATCATTAATAGAGAAACCTGGCAAAACAAGTTTTCCAATTTAAGTTTAAAACCATCTCATGTCAGTGCATATGGTGGGACTAATATTGTCATGGTAGGACGCTTGGTTGCAACACTGAAATGTCAACATAAACATACCAAAGCTAAAGTATATGTTTCAGATAGGGGTGGATGCTTGCTTGGGTGGTATCAACAGAGTGCAATGGGTATTATATTTAACCCTAAGATTCCAGGAAGCATAGCTGACATTTCACCCTTGGAACATGGGTTGCCTGAGGAAACCTTTCAGGTTGTTTTTAGACAAGTCTGCCTTAAGGCTTTATGTCATAACATTTGTTTCAAAAAGGGGGCAACTCCTGTAGGGGCCAAAATGAGATGCATACCTCTTGTATTACAAGAGGAAGTAGCAAAAGATATCAAAAGGTTGATTTCTGAGGATATAATTGAGCCAGTAGAGGCGTCAGAGTGGTGTTCGCCAGTGGTTGTAGTGTGGAAGCCAAACCTCAGTGCGCCTTTGTGTGTAGACCTAAGAGCGCTTAACAGGAATGGCATTGTTGACCGTTTTCCACTACGCAACATTGGAGTGTTGGTTGGTCTCACAGCTGGAGCTAAGGTTTTCTCCACTTTAGATCTTACCTCAGCATACCATCAAGTCAGGTTAAAACCTAATTCGAAGGATTTCACTACCTTCATTATCCAAGAGGGACCCTTCAGATTGGAAAATAATGTAATTTGGGCTCATTTCAGCCGCAGCATTCTTTCAGAGGTCAATGAATGAAGTTTTGGGGGAAATTGGTGGGGTGTTCTTCTATCATGACGACATGCTGGTCATGGGTAATTCTAAGGAAGAGCATGATGCCAAATTGAATACTGTTTTGCATAAATTAAACGATGCAGACTTAACATTACAAAAAGTTAAATGTGGCTTCAGGTCGCTGAGATTAACTATCTGGGTCATAAGCTGTCTGGTGAAGGGGGCCGCCCAGAGAAAGTTTGGCGAATTCGATAATAATAGCTAGCAAGGACCTTGCCACCCCTACCCAACTTCGCTTTGGCCAAAATGCACAAACACATTCTAAACTCTTCTGATCAATTGTCCCAAACCTTGGTCTACAGTCCCCCGAGGGCATTCACCTATGGCGCGCTGAGGCCATACCAATGGGATAAAGGTGCTATGCAAATGACAAATTACATTTACATTACATATTCAAAACGGAGATAGTTTTTAGCAGTCAGCAGGAACATGCTCTCACTCTCTGGCTCCAAGCCAGTTGGCATGCATTCTCCAGTTGCATGGAATTGGACTGTGCCGGGCAAAGGAATCAGTGTCACAGCCTATCTGACTCCATCATTTGTGTCCTGGGTTTTAAAATTCCTAGAATTTGCAAAAGATGGATTGGTGTTTTCTCCACAGCTGTACTGTCTGTTCTGAGGCTTGGCAATTCCAGGAAAGGCAGTCTTGATTCAGGGATATCTTAAGCAGACGAAATAAAGTTTGATAATAATGTTTGATTTTTCCATCACCTCGGCTTCCCACCGGCTTTCCTTGCCTCCTGCTTCAATCTTGTACTTGAACGGAAAGTTACTGCTAGTGCTGTTCTTTGATGTTTAGTTGCTGCTGACATTTTATTGCAGATAATGTGATACAATGCAAGTAGTTTCAGGGATTAGTGTTAAATAATTAGATACAATGCATGCAGGTACAGGGATTATTGTTCACAAACTTGTGTTTTCAACACATTCATACACCAGGGTATGGGTACCAATAAATCCTCTTTGCATGATTCCAGCCAATGATCTGCAGAAACCCCCAGTCAGGGTTTGCTTTTCCCTTCACAAAATATATTCGCTGCATATAGCCATACCAGTTCATTCACCCATCCTAGTTTGTGCAATATTAAACCCATCTCCTTCACTGTAGTTTGCAAGGTTGAGCAAGTGACAGGTGTTAGGGGAGTTTTCCTAAAGTCCTACTGGCAGTAAGACTTTAGTAAGCTATCCCAGTGGTTTGTAGATCGCCAGCTCTTGGTATCAGTCTGTACTAGCTCCGGACCTTGGTAGTGTGGCAGAACAGTCAGGCTTATTTTAAGAGGAAGATGTGAGATGTAGGTAAGTACTCAGAATCTTAGTTAGACAGGCACAGCAAAGAGGCACTTGTACGTATATTTATATAAAAGATATATATTTATTATATTTACACCAGAATCACTTTAAATACGTCAGACGGAAACAGTAGAACTCTTAGGAATACTAGATAAAACACTTCAATGGGCACTTTCACTTTTGTGTTTGTTCGCGGTTACAATTGCAGCAACGTTAGAAAGGGAAAAGACAAGGTTGTCGTATAATTGCACACTCATGCTGTTTTCAACAGGTTATAAAGTAATGCATTTACTCTGCCAACACATATAGAAAACTCACTTAAAGGGAAGAAAATAAGTGGTTAGTGCATCATGAGCTTAGTTCAAGGTTCTAGAGATCGTTTCTTCACATGGCAAGTCCAGAAACGCAACCCTAGCTAAATGCAGTTCGGAGAGGGCTTGAAGTCTTGACAAACAGCAAATAATGAAGCGCTCCGGAAGATTTCTTCCAGTGTCTAAAATGTTTGAAGCAGCAAGTTAACAACTAACAAAGGACACCGAAATACGGCCTTGTAAAGGAGACACAAGCAGCAGCTTGGGTCAGAGGTAAGAGGGTGTTGCCCTGGACACCACTATGTGCACTCCAACGCTGTGGAGTGACTTCTCGGAATCAGGTAAGAAATACATTTTTCCTCACAGTACCTTGAGTTTGAAGAAAGTGTTCATGTTGGCTCCTCTACGATGTGGAAACTCTGGACCTGACCACTGGATTCATTGGTGTGGTGAAGAAAGGCAGGACAATGGACTGTGTCTTCCAACAGCAGTCTCAAGAGGGACCTGTGGCACGACTTTCAGAAACGTTTTGGTTCACTCTAAGGTTTTGGTGCCTTTTCAGCAGCACTGACAAAGGACATGGATCGCCTGGTCAATCTTCTTTGCTTCCTGCAGTCCCACACTCTTGCGAGAGGGTCTAGGTGAGTTGAATTAGATCTCTGGAGTGTCCTTACACGCTCAGCACAGATTTGGACGGATTCAGCCTTTCTACAATGATGCACTCGAAATGGGTAGCGGGTCTCCTGGTATTGGGATTCCGCAGCTCTGGAACTCCTAGCACCTCAGGAGATGGCTCGTTTTAAAGTTCGTCTTGGGACTGATTGTTGCCACCAGCCAAAGGGAAGGAGTCGTCCTCTTCGGAGCTCCTCTGTCACATAGAAAACGGGGTCAGCCCAGCAGTGGTCGCTTCATGGTCCTGCAAAGGGTCGGCAGGCATCTCTGGTTGTCTTTTTCTTCAGTTACTTCTGTTTGCAGTGGTCGACTTGCTTTACACTCCAGAAGCCTCACCTTTTATACAGTTCCAGCACACACTTCTCTGCAATCTCTCTCAGCATTTTACAGAAAGGGGTGTTTGGCTGACAAAGGACAGGGGGTGAAAGATTCCTCCCCCTCTGCCTGCCTGCCCAGACATTCTGGAGCCTAGGCGGGGATACCTACTGTTTCCTGCCAAAGGTAAAACACACAAACAGACCTACCCCTCCCAGAATGGTAGAAGGGTTAACAAAGAACAACCACGCTAGTAATGGCAAAAAAAGAAGGGAGGCCTCAAGTTGGTACTTGGGGGGCCCTATTGTGCACTAACAAGGCTATGGACATAGCCTGCAGTATAAAAAATACAATAGTTGGTAGAACACGTTCACTGCCACCACCCATAACTAGGTGATCGTCTATGTGGATAAAAAGTCACGGGAGCAGAAAGAACGGGGATACTAAGTATCCCTTTGGCACTCCACTGAAGGTGGTGTGTGCCAATCTCTCAGAGTAGCGTTTTGGAAGAGACACTAAGTATACTTAAGAACTATAGCTAATTTAAGGATCTAGGAAAAATAGTCTTAAGGGAGGACCCAAAGTGTCCCCAGCAACGCTGCCCATAAGGAGCTGTGCGCTGCAGCTATAAAACACAGATGCCTTTAAGAGCCATGGAGCAGGCGGGCTCCATATTACAGGTAGAATACAAATAATAGAGTTCCAAAAGATGGAGCCCACAAGCATGAGTGGAAAAAGGCTTCACTCATTCAGGATACAAAGAAAAAGGTCCAGACGTCCAGTAAAACGTGCTGGGGGTCTCACTAGGAGAGGGGATGAAGCACAATAATGAGAAGTCTCCCTAACAGGTCTACTAATCTGGGGCACCACCGTGCTGGGTAGAATGAAATAATGCTGTCTCTGTCATTCATAGACAGCCACAACCGCACACTTCTGTACCAGTCACCACATGCCCCACACTCTTTTTTTTTAGGATAATCCTTTGTGACCATTCCCTACCTTTGGTTACTTTCTGCTCAAGCAATGTGTAGTCTATACCAGATGTATCCGGCTCAGCACACCTTGGAAGCCAGAAGACAGCTGCTTCATTGACTATGGAAATAAAAACCTTTGTAGAGGAGGTCCCAGACATGGCCTGCACCCCTGCCCCCCATTTTGAGGTACCAGGAGCGTACTCGCCAAGGTATGTGACGCATGAGGAGCAAATGAACAAACAGAGAGCAGCACTCGGGCTCTGCCCAGTGTACATCAGAAGAGCAATACCTGTTGAAGCACCCATAACTAGACAACGATGGGCTGCAAAATACCCTCTTAGACAACAATACCAGCAGCTGAGACGAAATGACGAGTACCTACAGACAGTCCACGAAGAGACCCAAAGAGTCTTGATGGATGGCCAGTGGAAATGACACAAGGGCCCGGACAGACTCGCGGACGAACAAAAGCGGCTATCAAGGATAGCACGCCAGTGCGAGCTGCTGTGAAAATAGATGTTATGGACACAGGAGAAGAGACGATGTTGAAGCTATGAGGCAAGATGGAAGTAGCCAACCAGTTAACGCGTGTAAATAGGCTTGGAACGCAAGAAGCTAAGAAAACGATACTGCTTGCAATGCTTACTAGAAGAATAGAGCGGCAAGCACCAACCATATATCTACCTCAATAAGGCAGGCTATACAAGTGCGACTCCATTTTGTAAAGCAGAAGTATGCCCAGGCGGTCAGAGGCCTTTCATATCCCAGTCAGAGCCAGGAGAAGGAGCGGAATCGAAACTCAACAAAGAGCAGCTCATGCCTGGGAATTCGAGGTCAACCCAAGGAAAGGGGGAGAGCGGCAATGCTGGAGAATCAAAACTTCAGAGCATACCAGCCTGCCCAGTTAATGTCAAGATAAGGGGGGCCCAGGCAGGTGGCGAGGCTAACCAAGAATCAAATGCACGAAAAGCTGGAAATTGAAGCAGATTCACGATGAACAGACATGCGACCAGCCAGGCGCGAAGAGTTACCAACGTCTGATGTCACCCAGATGCAAGGATGCCATAACTTCTCCAGATAAGAGGCTACAGTTTCGAGGCCATGCCCAGCCAACTAATTGACACATAGCTCAAAAGCACTGATTGATGGAAGGGGGGCAGGGTGAATCTTGGGACACTAGGCACCTGGGTGTCCAATCTGCATGCTGCTAATTAAAATGGAGATTTATGTCTAGGGGTGTAACCTGCCCAATCACAATGGACCAAGTTATCTAGGGTCCTATAGATAGTAGAACCAATAGGATGTCGTACTTGTAGTGACGTCAATCACGCGTGATGTGGAGGGATGGGGGTAGACGCCCACCCGATAAGAGTTATCCAATCCGCATGCTCTATTGTCATATACAGATATAGCACCTATACTTAAGTACCTTTTCCCAACCAATTATATTGCATGACAAACTTGTAGAGTTAGACGTCAGTGATGACGAGTTTTGACTATAACTGTTGCTGTTTCACTGAAGTTCGTTGAAGTTGGAGCGAGACAGGTGATCGCAACGATACTGATTTCCAAATGTTTCCCTGTTTGATGTACTTGTCATTAAACGGACTTCCCTTTGCCAAACTACTGAGTCCTCATTATTGAGTCGTGTTGGAGTAAGTGAATCCTGCACCCCCATTCCTCATATGGTGCAGCTATCTTGTCTTACAGGTACTAGAGGGTGAGCACTGACCTATGGGCCCGTCAGTGGAAACACTGCCCTCCTGTACACTTGGTAGCATGAGGATGGTTTCGGCCATCAACTATTGATTATATAATTCTAAGACACCTATAGACCGACGGCACAAAGTAACTCTAGGCCTTCGGCAATATCACAAGTCCTTTCGCCATTCCGGCTGAGTAGACTGAGAAGCTTCCAGTGGACAATGATAGTGTAAGTCCATAAAATCTGCAGTGGGTCTGAAAGAACCTGCCTTTCAAAGCAAAACCCTTCTCATTCAAACGGGCAGCGGATCGGACGAAAAGACCGCAAGAGGCTGAAGAGGAAGGGGTGGTGATCCCGAGGTTCCACAGAGGAAAAGATGTGAGCGGTGAGTGAAACAATAAACTTGTTACTTTGGCAAATGTCTTGTAGGCATTAGAACAAGTAAGGGAAACGTAACGGAGGGTGGCGGAGAAAAAATAAACTAGTCAGAAGTAGAGAAGAATATATATATATACCACTTGCGCATCTGTGTAAACAGTTACCCAAGCATGCACCTAAACTTAAAAAGTACAGCACGGAGTGGGTTAAGGGTACCTCCCACAAGATGTTTATGCCTTGGCCACAAAATGGGTCCCTATCTAAAGCCGTCTTACAACACATGACGACTTACCTACATGCCACATACACAGGCAAAAAATTAGAGAAACGCCTCGCTGTTCTAGAACTTTGGAAGATGTTCGAAAAGACGAAGGAGGAAGAACCACCGCAGACTGGATATTAAACATATGCACGGAGGGGGAGACCGCGCTACCAGCCCCACCTGAGCCAGTCATCGAGGGAAGTAAGTCAGAGGGACTCTACCCGCTAAGAGAACTAAAGGCAGCCACGGGGTATAGCAACCCCGCATATAAGTCACCTACATACAGTAGTGACGAAATTACAGAGAAGGAGGAGAAAACTAATCTTACCTCTGCGGTCCCGAGGGACAAGGAGTGACGCGATGATGAAAGGAAGGACCAGGCACAGAGTTTTGCACCTCTCGTTAAGGAGAGAGAGGGAAAGAAATGGAAGGGAAGCGAAGGTAGAACAGATGATATAGCATTTGCAAAAGCCGAATGGATGGGAGGACAGATATTATTGAAACTGGATGTAAAAGGAAGTGATGATGTGAGACCGAGAGAGAGGTCTGATGAGACCCAAAGAAGGGAGAGAGAAAAAGAGAAGGAAATGAGGGATGAAAGGATAAGAAGGAAGGATAGGCTGAAGCGAGAACAACTATATCGCGAAGAAGAGAAAGAGAAACAGCTCCATCGCAAACAGAAGGCAGCCTATGACCAGTACAAACAGAATAAGCAAAGGTTGGAAGAAGAGCAAAGAGTACGTGAGAAGAGAGTGAAGAGAAGAGAAGATGAGGAAATTAGAAGGGCAAAGGAACATAGAAATGAAAGGATGAGGGAAGTAGATAAGGCTAGAGAATAAGTGACGAAGCACAAGGAAATAGATGAGGAAATAGAACGTAAGCGCAGACAGAGGGCACGGGATCTTGAATATTTGGAGCGTGAAGTTAAAAAACCCAATCCTATTGTAGAATGGGAAGACATAGAAGAATTCTTTCCTGCAAACGACTCGGTACCAGGTACAAGTGGGACAAATATTGAGGATGACTTCAACACCAGAAGCATCGGGGAAACGATTGATAAAATATATGAGATGGGGCTGGAACAAATTTCCCAAGGAGGAAGGGAAGACGAGCGCTTGGAGAGCACTCAGCTATATGACACTGAGGATGTCACCCGAAGTAGTGGGAGCAGGGGACTGTCCCTAGACTGGCTGGAGATTGGGCAGAACGAAGAAGATGCAAGGAGTTGCGTAAACTGGGAACAATCAGAATCTGACTCCGGTGGGGAAACAGAGGATGAGGCACACGAAGAACGGAGACGGCGCGAAAAGCGGCTCCTAAGGGACCAAGGGGTGCGATGGTCAGACGCTAGCGATTCTGCGCCCAGGACATCGAAGTCTGCCGCGCAGCCTGGCCAACATGAGGGAACTCCCCACGGTCAGAGGGGGGTGTCAGTACCTACCTATGCAGACAGATTAAGGGAATTGCCAGGTAGACGGCGTCGCGGGAATGCTACTCCAGCAATAGACAGGAGGGCTATGGGAAAAGAAAAGGAAGACTGTGTATTCCAATTCCCGCAGCTAGAAATGGGGGGAGCAAGACCACAATATATTCTATGGCCACACATGGATCGAGAAAACCTGAAAAATAAGCTTCCAATGCTGACATCGGGAGCCGGGAAGTGGATACATGAGTTAGAGAAAATGACGGGGGGGGTCACCTTAGATATAGGGGACATTAAGGGCCTCCTGATCGCCATACTTGGTGAAAGGGCAGACGATGTATGGAAATGAGCCGGGTACCCTCGGGTAACCATAAGTAACACTTCCCATGATGGAGCGCCATTTAATAATTGTAGAGCAGCAGTGTGGAAAGTGCTACAAACGCTGTACCCAGACACTTTCGATATGGGAGCTATAATGACTCGGAAAATGAAAAGAGTCAGAGGATCCGTTGATTTATGTCCAGAATTTTCAAGATGCGTGGGTGCTCGAAACGCATGAATCTTGGACAAAACCTAGCCCTGTATTCTACCACATATTGTGTCAGGGGTTGCCCGAACTGGTGCCAAAACAGCTCAAGAAATGAGTGGGTGTTGAAGCTAAACCTTGGGCAGAAATACAGTTGACAATTGCACACTACTGTAGATTGTTACAAGAAATAAAACGAAAAAAGGAGGCAACTCGTAAGGGTGAGGAGGCGAAGCTGGTGCAAAAGAAACTCTCAAAGTATGCTCTCGAGGGAGCCATGCTGACAAGCCCAGCTGAACCAAGTGCACAATTAACAGCTAACCCATCCCAAAATAACCAGGGTAGCGGGGGATTGTACCCGAGGGGTAGGGGATTCAGAGGAAGAGGATGGCAGAGTAACCAGGGAGGGATTCAAGGTAATCAGGGAGGTTTTCAGAACAACTAAGGTGGATTTCGAAATGTGCAGATGGGCAGTCCAGCTACGCCAGATGGACAGATAGCCCGACCACTGCCAGTGTGTTGGCTGTGTGGAATGACAGGACATGAGGCGCGCGTGTGCAGAAGCCAAGGCATGTGGCAAACTGGCCAAGGAATAGGAACAGGCATGGTGAATCAGCCTGCCTTCCCACAACAAGGCGGTGCACAGAATCACACAGCGCAGCAGCAGGCTTGCAACAAGGTGCACATCAAGGGGTTCAACCCTCGAACATGGGGAACTTGCAAATGTCTCAGGGCACTAACTCCGGAGGGGGAGTCAACCCTGGAAATGGGGGAAATCCACAAGTATACAGTGGGCCGAACATATATATGAAATAGGACAGCTCACGGGGGACTCTGATGTGCTCTATCCTATCAGTGACACCAGACCCTAATAGGGAAACTAAGGTGAATGTCGTCATAGGGGTAAAGAATATTTCTTCTTAGTTGACATGGGTGCAACGTGCTCGTGCATACGAGAAGGCAAGTTCTCCTTGTCCGGCGAGACCATAGATACTCAGAGTTTCACAGGCGCTCACAGTAGAGTTCCCTTTACTGACGTGCTCCCAGTCTCTGTAGGAGAGTGAGAAATGAATGTACCCCTATTGTATTCACGTCAGACCCCAGTAAACATTCTGGGTCGAGACTTAATGACAGAGTTATATATAATCTCGTTCACAGAGGAGGGCATAGTATGCTCTACTCCAGGAAAGCATTATTCAACGGTATGCGAAATGATCAGAGCATACTCCGGATGTATAGCCATGAGGGCCATACCGTTAGAGCCAGAAGTTTTCGCATATGGCGTGCGGGTGCTCATGGCAGAATTGCCAGGCCTCGCAGACAGAACAATGAGAACCCCTGATGAGTTTTTATTCAGACCAAGCATACCGATGTATGAAGAAGAGGGACAAGTATTTCCCTTAATGACAGAATCTGCAGCAGTGCGAGGGAAAGTGGAATTGGTCGAAGGATACGATGAAGAAGGTAGACAATGGTGTGCGATTATCGTCATCGAAGAAGGGTATCGAGTGCCTGACGTCACCGATGACGATCTGTTCGAAGAACACCCTGACCTAGAAGAGGCAAGGGTGGAAGTGAGTCTCATATTTTGGGTCAAAATGATCAAACGGGAGGTACCTCAGAGAATGATGTTGGCACTGATACATCCAGAGTACTTTGAAAAAGACATGCCCTAGTGCCTGTCACAGTATGGACTACAGGGCCCGGGGCAGGAGAAGTGAAAATTAAACTGAAACCAGGAGAAATTTTACCAAGAGCGCGACAATGTCCCATGTCCAGAGAAGCGGATGAAGGGATTGCAAAGACAATTTCCGCCATTATGGAGCAGGGCATCCTAGTGACGTCAGAATCACCCTGTAACACAGTGATTTACCCCGTCAAGAAATCGAAGGGAGGGTCTTGGCATTTAATCCAAGATTTAAGAGCATTAAACAATATTGTTGAAGCTGAGTTCCCACTAGTCCTTAACCCATCCACAATTCTATGCAACATACCCACGGAGGCAAAATATTTTACGGTGATTGACTTGAAAAATGAGTTTTTCTCAATCCTGCTGCACCGTGACTCACACGATCTGACGTCATTTACTTTCAGACAAATGCGTCTGAAAAGCACAAGACTGCCTCAGGGGTATTGTGAGTCTCTGTCCATTTTCAACAGAGTCCTGCAAATGGACCTAAGCAATATTGCGGTAGACAGTGTTGTTTTGCAGTATGTGGATGACATTCTGATCTGCAGCGCCACTGAGGAACAATGCAGGCGCGATTCTGTCCAGCTACTGACTATCTTGGCTCAGAAAGGATATAAAGTTGATGAGGAAAAGTTACAATACTGTCAACAAGAGGTGTTATACGTAGGTCAGCTAATCTCACATGAGGGGGAAAAAGGTAACCCCAGAAAGGGCTGACGCTATCATGAACACAGCTAAGCCACTCACGATAAAACAAATGCAAAGCTTCTTAGGCCTGTGCAATTATGTCAGAGCATGGGTCTTTGATTACAGCTCGTATACTAAGCCCTTGCTTCAGGCTTTAACGAAAGCCCAGGCAACAAAAGAAAAAATTGAATGGACTGAGACAATGGAAAAGGGGTTTGCAGAACTCAAGGGGGTGATTTGTAAGGCCCCAGTTCTAGGGATTCCAAACTATGCAGAGGAATTCTACCTGTTTTCACATACCGATGGCAATTTTATGACAGCAGTACTCGCTCAGTGTCATGATCTCTGCTTCCAAAAGGTCAGGGTTTTCCCAACTCCCTTGGAAGCAGATCCATAACCCAGGTCCCGAGTGCCAACCAGTCCCAATTGGGACCTTTTGGACCCAGTCCTGGCGCCAGTGGCACCAGGCTCATAAATATGCCCAGTCCCACCGCTGGAAGCGCCGGGCACATAATGCTTGGGTGGACTTACCTGCAGCAGACCATGCTGCTTACTTGCCTGCCTGTTGAGCCTCTGATCCTCTTCTGTTTGGAACTACTTTTCCTGTTGGGTGGGGCAGGAGCCACTCCCTAGATTCAGAACACTGGAACTCTTCTGGAAAGCAGGAACTCTTTTCTTACCTAGGCGTGGCTGTGGAAGGAGACACCTAAGCACTACAGGAGGCTATTTAAACCACACCCGATGGATGAATCTTGCTTTGCGTTATTCTGCATCCTCTGCAGCAGAACGCTCATCGTGTCTTCTGCATCTGATCCTGGGCCTAAGGAAAAAGGCTTACCATCCTGAATCCAGTCTTCAGCAACACCTATAAAGACAAGAAAGAACAGGTTAGCATTACGGTCTTCAGTGACAGCTCTTCACTTACCTGGTCCATCGGCTGTCACCAACGCCTCGCGCTGCATTCCGGCATCTGAAAGACAAAGGCTTACCTACTCTTCGTGCGCTCCGGAGGTCTTCACACTGCATTCCGGCATCTGAAAGACAAAATCTTACCAACTCTTTGCACGCTCCGGAGGCCTTCGGCGCTGCATCCCGCATCTGAAAGACAAAACAAGGTGCGTTTAAAGACATTGGGGAACTTTAATACTCACGTGCCATTACTCCTTTCCACATCTAACCCAGTGGGTATTCCGGCACCCTGCAGCCGCTCCGAACTTGTACCTGCAAAATAAAAAGACAGTTAGAGCGCATCGTGAAGCAGGCAACAAGCGCTTACTTACGTGCTTCCAGGCGCTTCTATTCATCACACGGGCTCCATCTTCAACTCACTTCAGCCCGTCATCCGCCATCGCCGGAACCCTGCAAAACAAGAAACATCATTACTAAAGACTTTAAAGACATTAGAATTACTCGAAACTTACCGTTCGTGCAGTAAACGACGGACAGCAGTCCTCTGAGGTCAAGAGGCCTGCTCCCCTTATCCAGTGAAGAAACTGGTTACAGCACCCTGCCCCGAGGCAGATGGAAAGCACGGCGTTCACTTACCTAAGGTGAGAGCGTTAACCTTTGGGGTTCTACAGAAGAGAAAGGGAAGAAGAGAGAGACATTCAATAACCCAGTTCCTTAATCCCATATTTTCTATCTGCAGACATCTTACCCTTCGAGTTAGACATACAGTGCACAGAGGTCCAGCCCAAAGAGCCAGCCGTGTGTTACACATCACCTTTGAAGATACGGTATACGCCCAGTCAAGACCGGCGCCTCTACGGGAATCAGGTGAGCGTTACAGAACGCAAAGCCTACCACAAAACTCCCGTCCAGGCGCTATGGAAACCTCGGATACCGACCAGCTAGCCCAGTTACTTGGGGAACTAAGGGCAGAAGTGCATGCAGCCCGTCAGGAAACGAACGCTCTAAGAAGGGAACTGATTATTTCCAAGGAGCGAACAGATGATCTTGCTAGACAATTGCTACAGTCACAAGCCGGACAGACCCCGTTACCCGCATCTGGGGGAAATCTTCCTTCTACATCCTCTATGAATCCAGTGCAGATCAACCTACCTGGTAATGTACCTCTGGCTCCGCCTGAACGATTTTCTGGTGACCCAAAGAGGTTTGCAGTATTTATCAATCAGTGCCGGTTGCATTTCTTATGCCGGCCAGCAGCCTTTCCAACTGATCAAGCTAAAGTAGCTTTCGTGCTTTCGTACCTTAGTGGCAATGCGGCAGACTGGTCGATCCCTCTAGTAAATCAAGATGATCCGGTCCTCCATGATTTTCAACCTTTTCAGCTCAGTATGGAAAAACTGTTCGCAAGACATTCACAGGGGCAGGCCTTGGACAATGAGCTTCTTTCGTTGCAACAAGGTAATCAAGACCTTTTGGCTTATATTGCGTCTTTCAACAGACTGATAGTGGAAACTCAATGGCCTGAGGACAAAAGGATTACGCTGTTTTATAGAGGTCTACGTGAAGAGCTCAAAGATGTGTTAGCCCAAGTAGTGAATCCCCCACAAGATTGTTCGGACTATATAGAGTTAGTCGTTCAAATAGATCACAGACTGCAGAACAGGAAGGCCGATCGTTCCAAGTTTGATGCTCGAGTATTTTCCAAACCGCCAACTCCTTCCAAAGGAGTAGACTCCGGGGAACCCATGCAAATAGGGGGTCTTAAAGGTCCTCTAACACAAAAGGAGCGGGAAAGGAGAAAACAGTTGCAATTATGCCTCTATTGCGGAAACTCAGGGCACTTTCTTCGAGACTGTCCGGTGAAACCTGCCAAGAAGGCAGTAGGAGCTGCAGTTACCAAAGTTACAAACTCTGAGAAGGAAAAAGACCTCGCCCGACAAGAATAGAGGTCCTCTTGCCGAGCGTGAAAACCAGTTCCGTGACCTCGCATTTCGTGATACCTATGGTCCTCATTAGCCCTGATAATCCGGATCGATTACATGCAATTGAAGCTTACGTCGACAGCGGTGCCATCGGCAATTATGTGGATCATGAAATGGTTTTGAGGATGAATCTAACTCTTTGTCCCAAGGCTGTAAAGGACGTCATTACTACGGTGGATGGTACGGAGATAGCCTCCGGGCCAGTAACGCATACCACTCAAGAGGTGACGCTAGTAAGTCAAGATGGACACCATGAGAAGATCGTGTTCGATGTGATCAAGGCCCCTCAGTTTCAGATTATTCTAGGAATACCTTGGTTAGAGAAACACAATCCTCTGATCGATTGGCGAGCAAGAACGGTCCAGTTTCCAGAATGTGTCTCTACTTGTCACCCTCCACCTGGTGTTGCACTGGCAGCAATTTCTTCAGAGACTCCCCAGTTACCTCCCGAATACCTAGAATACCAAGATGTTTTCCGGAAGGATCAGGCTAACTCTCTACCTCCTCATAGGTCTTATGACTGCCAGATAGACCTGATACCTGGATCTACTCCTCCTTGTAGTAGAATTTATGCCCTCACCGAGCCTGAGAACCTTCACCTTCGACAATACCTGGATCAATACCTGGCAAATGGGTTTATTCGTCCTTCCAAGTCCCCTGCTTCTTCAGCTTTGTTCTTCGTTCCAAAAAAGGAAGGAGACCTTAGAACTTGTATAGATTATCGCTCCCTGAACCAGATCACCTTTAAGAATAGATATTCGTTACCTTTGATCCCTGAACTCCTGGACCAAGTCAGAAAAGCATGCATATATACAAAGCTGGATCTTAGAGGAGCTTACCACTTGGTACGAGTAAAAGAGGGCGATGAATGGAAGACGGCCTTCCGCACCAAGTATGGGCTATTTGAATATCAGGTCATGCCCTTCGGACTTTGCAATGCCCCGGCCGCCTTTCAATATTTTATGAACGATGTCCTCAGAGAGCTCATAGATGTGTGTGTTGTTGTTTACATTGACGACATCCTCGTATATTCTTCATCGGAATATGAACATCGGAAACACGTGAAAATGGTCCTCGAAAGATTGCGTCAACACAAACTTTTCGCTAAGTTGGAAAAATGTATTTTCAACGTGACTGAAGTTGAATTCTTGGGATTCATATTATCACCTGGCGGAGTGCGTATGGATTCAAAGAAGGTCGATGCAGTTCTCAAATGGCCATCACCATCCTCCGTAAAAGGTGTGCAAAGCATGTTAGGCTTCGCTAACTTTTACCGCAGGTTTATCCCCGAATTCTCTCGAATAGTCCAGCCCATCACTGCCTTGTTAAAGAAAAACAAACGTTTTGAATGGTCTACCGAGGCGGAACAAGCTTCCCAGGATTTGAAGACTAAATTTATCTCTGCACCAATCTTAAAACACCCTCGCCCCGAACTCCCCTACATCGTGGAAACTGATGCTTCAAGCCTTGCCATGGGGGCAGTTCTATCACAAAAGGACCCGGTAACCAATCAGTTGCATCCTGTGGCATTTTGGTCCCGCAAATTCTCGCCTCCTGAAATCAATTACACGATTACTGACAAGGAACTTCTGGCTATCAAGTCTGCCTTTAAGGCTTGGCGGCATTATCTGCTGGGGGCCCGACACACCGTTACTGTGATTACGGATCACCGAAACCTGCAATATTTGAAAACCGCGAAAGCCCAATCCTCTAGACAACTCCGTTGGGCATTATTCTTTGCTGAGTTTGACTTCATAATTACCTATCGACCTGGTACAAAGAACGGTAAAGCTGATGCCCTTTCTCGGATGGGAGTGGAAGAACACTTGATCAACCCTAAACCTGTACCAATCATTCCCGAACAAAGAATTCTGGGTGTAATCGCCACAGAATCCATAGAGGAAGTTAAGGATAAAGCCAGGCAACTTGTAACTCCAGCAGACATACAGAATTGGCATCTGCAGGGAAAGGACTTTGCAGTAAAGGACAACTTATTGTATTTCCAAGAACGATTATACCTACCCAGCACAGATTTACAGAAAAAAGTAATCTCTTGTTATTACGATTCTTTAATGGAAGGACATCCCGGTATGGCCAAGACCTCAGAAAAGATCAAGCGCTACTTCTGGTGGCCGTCTTGGAAAAAAGATATCAGAGACTTTATAATGTCCTGTGGAGTATGCGCCCAAAACAAGAGTCAAAAGGAAAGACCAGCAGGCCTCTTACGCCCTATTGACATCCCACCTCGCCCTTGGCATACGCTTTCTATGGACTTCATCACCGATCTACCTCCATGCTCCGGATACAATACGATTCTAGTAATCGTGGACTTATTCTCCAAGATGGCGCATTTCATTCCGCTCAAAGGCTTGCCAACAACAGCAACTCTGGCCCGAGAATTTCTCGAAAACATCGTCCGACTGCACGGTTTTCCTTCGGTTCTAATTTCGGATCGAGGTAGTCAATTTATTTCTCATTTTTGGCGAAGTTGCTGTCGGTCGGCTCAAATTGATGTGAGACTATCGACCAGTCACCACCCTCAGACCGACGGACAAACCGAGAGGACCAATCAAACTCTGGAACAGTATTTACGCTGCATGCTGCAACACACTGAAAAAACTTGGAAAGACATCCTTTGGATAGCCGAATATGCCTACAATAACTCTGTCCATTCGGGAACTGGGAAAACCCCGTTTTTTCTTTTGTACGGCAGTCACCCTCGAACCTCGGAGTTGGATCCCCTCCAAGATCTTGAAACACCAGCAGTAGACTACCTGCATTCTACAATCACCCAAGCCTTTAAGGAAGCTGTTTCTCACCTTCAAAGGGCTAAAGAACAATACAAGAAAGGAGCAGATCAACATCGGAAGGAAGCCCCTCAATATCAAGTAGGGGATCAAGTCTGGTTATCCACCAAATATCTACCTCTAAAAGGGCCACGCACATTCAACCCAAGATACCTTGGTCCCTATTCCATCACTACCATAGTAAACCCAGTAGCGGTCAAGTTGGACTTGCCCCCGCACATGAAGATACATCCGGTCTTCCACGTCTCTCTATTAAAACCCGTGCAACCTCAAACCCGACTAACTAAATCTCCAAAACCTATCCTAGTTGATGGAGAACTCGAGTTTGAAGTCAAAAGCATTCTGGACTCCAAGATCTCCAAATCTAAACTATTTTACCTAATTGACTGGAAAGGCTACGGCCCCCAAGAGAGATCCTGGGAACCTGCTGAATATGTCCACGCTCCTCGCCTAATCAAAAGATTTCACCGAACATTTCCTGACAAGCCAAAACCCCCGGAGAAGCACAGTTTGGGAGGGGCCTTGAGGGGGGGTACTGTCATGATCTCTGCTTCCAAAAGGTCAGGGTTTTCCCAACTCCCTTGGAAGCAGATCCATAACCCAGGTTCCGAGTGCCAACCAGTCCCAATTGGGACCTTTTGGACCCAGTCCTGGTGCCAGTGGCACCAGGCTCATAAATATGCCCAGTGCCAGCGCTGGAAGCGCCGGGCTCATAATGCTTGGGTGGACTTACCTGCAGCAGACCATGCTGCTTACTTGCCTGCCTGTTGAGCCTCTGATCCTCTTCTGTTTGGAACTACTTTTCCTGTTGGGTGGGGCAGGAGCCACTCCCTAGATTCAGAACACTGGAACTCTTCTGGAAAGCAGGAACTCTTTTCTTACCTAGGCGTGGCTGTGGAAGGAGACACCTAAGCACTACAGGAGGCTATTTAAACCACACCCGATGGATGAATCTTGCTTTGCATTATTCTGCATCCTCTGCAGCAGAACGCTCATCGTGTCTTCTGCATCTGATCCTGGGCCTAAGGAAAAAGGCTTACCATCCTGAATCCAGTCTTCAGCAACACCTATAAAGACAAGAAAGTACAGGTTAGCATTACGGTCTTCAGTGACAGCTCTTCACTTACCTGGTCCATCGGCTGTCACCAACGCCTCGCGCTGCATTCCGGCATCTGAAAGACAAAGGCTTACCTACTCTTCGTGCGCTCCGGAGGTCTTCACACTGCATTCCAGCATCTGAAAGACAAAAGCTTACCAACTCTTTGCACGCTCCGGAGGCCTTCGGCGCTGCATCCCGCATCTGAAAGACCAAACAAGGTGCGTTTAAAGACATTGGGGAACTTTAATACTCACGTGCCATTACTCCTTTCCACATCTAACCCAGTGGGTATTCCGGCACCCTGCAGCCGCTCCGAACTTGTACCTGCAAAATAAAAAGACAGTTAGAGCGCATCGTGAAGCAGGCAACAAGCGCTTACTTACGTGCTTCCAGGCGCTTCTATTGATCACACGGGCTCCATCTTCAACTCACTTCAGCCCGTCATCCGCCATCGCCAGAACCCTGCAAAACAAGAAACATCATTGCTAAAGACTTTAAAGACATTAGAATTACTCGAAACTTACCGTTCGTGCAGTAAACGACGGACAGCAGTCCTCTGAAGTCAAGAGGCCTGCTCCCCTTATCCAGTGAAGAAACTGGTTACAGCACCCTGCCCCGAGGCAGATGGAGAGCACGGCGTTCACTTACCTAAGGTGAGAGCGTTAACCTTTGGGGTTCTACAGGAGAAGAGAAAGGGAAGAAGAGAGAGACATTCAATAACCCAGTTCCTTAATCCCATATTTTCTATCTGCAGACATCTTACCCTTCGAGTTAGACATACAGTGCACAGAGGTCCAGCCCAAAGAGCCAGCCGTGTGTTACACATCACCTTTGAAGATACGGTATACGCCCAGTCAAGACCGGCGCCTCTACGGGAATCAGGTGAGCGTTACACTCAGCGAACCTCACTGGGGTATATGCCCCTAGCGTATTATAGCAGTAGTCTGGACCCGGTTATGAGAGGCCACTTCCCATGCGAACAAAATCTAGCTGCCGCTGCATTCGTCATCGAGAAGGCATCATCCATTGTGATGGGGTGCTCCATACGTTTGTACATCGAGCGCTCATTATTCACCATACTAGAAAAACCAAAGGGCACGCTGACATCTCAGAGAGTATATGCCTATGAGGTGATTATCTCAAACCCATCGATCAAAATAGTTCGATGTAAAACTGTAAATCCAGCTACGTTCATAGCTGAGCCAGTCAGAGGGAGAACCTATACACGACTGTGCGAATTATGAGAAATTCTATGATGAAATCCCCAGGGTAAAGGAAAATGCCCTGGCAGGTGGTGAGATCGTGTTCATTGACGGTTCATCAAGAATCGACCAAGAGGATGGACTAAGATATACAGGCGTGTCTGTGTTAAAACACCTAGCGAATGGAGAGTTTCAGGTACTCGTCAGTGCGCAAATACCATCTCACTATTCAGCACAAGC
Source organism: Ambystoma mexicanum (assembly GCF_040938575.1). Classification (NCBI taxonomy): domain Eukaryota; kingdom Metazoa; phylum Chordata; class Amphibia; order Caudata; family Ambystomatidae; genus Ambystoma; species Ambystoma mexicanum. The sequence continues at coordinate 581,822,464 of NC_090922.1, read as the reverse complement.
CTCAGAACGATTGGTGCTGATACTCACCATTGAGAATCATGCAGACCAGGAAGTAACGGTGTACAGTGACTCCGCCTATGTGACATCTACCGTGCACACAGGCTTAGCACGCTGGAAAAGGAGGGGCTACCTCCGGGCAGACGGCACGCCAGTGCAACATGCAGCCTTATTGGACAGGTTGATAAAAGCACTACAGCTCCCAGTGGGCATAGCAGTCGTGAAATGCGCCGCCCACACCAAAGGGAAAGATTTCGTGTCACGTGGAAATCATGAAGTGGACACGGAAGCCAAGCGTATGGCATCCAAGAGTGAAACAATCATGGACATGGAGGTGGCACGTACCCATGAGAGGATGATGGTAGCACGAGCCACACCTGAGGCCTATAGCAACATGGGGCAGACTCAGCTGATGGAGCTCCAAGGGGAGGCACCTCAGGAGGAGTAGAATTTATGGAAGCGTCGACGGTGCTCCTTAAGCCCCTCTGACGGATTGTGGAGGCAAGACAGCACTGGCAAACCAGTAATGCCTGTCTCACTACTAAAGGTAGCATTGGAGCAATTGCATTACCCTATCCATATGTCAAAGAAAATCTTGCTGCAACGCTCGCAGAAGACTGGTTTACACCAAATTTGGCGGAGCATGTTGCATTCTTCATGGTGAACTGCATAATATGCCAGCAATTCACCGCTTTGGCACACATTAAAAGTAGTGAGAGGAGTCATCCCCTGGCCAAATGGGCCATTTCAGCACTTGCATATCGATTATGTCGACATGATCCAAGTGTGTAATGGGTACAGGTACTTAATTGTGGTGGTGTGTCTATTCTCTAGATGGATAGAAGCAGGTCCCTGCACACACCCTGACTCTAGCTGTACTGCCAAATTTCTGGTGAGGGAAGTGTTTCCTAGATGGGGGGTGTGCGAGGTAATGAGGTCAGATAACGGGGCTCACTTTGTCAACGCAGTCTTTGAACAGATCAGCTTGTTGCTTGGTATAAAGCACAAGTTCTCATCAGCGTATCGTCCAGAGGGAAATTGCATATGTGAAAGGCTCAATGGCTTGTTAAAAGAGAGGATAGCCAAGTTGAAACTCACATTAAAAAAGGGATGGCTGCACTGTCTACCACTGGCATTGTATGCACTTCGGAACCAACCCGGCTTCGACCATCATCTCATGCCGCACGAGTCACGGGCAGAAGGATGAGGACCCCTCTTACACCCTGAGATAGAGCTAGATGTGATGCCAAGCCAACTAGAGAGGTCCTGGGTACTGAGATGCAGGAATATTTGAACTGCATGACATCCAGCATCTCTCTCATTACAGGCCAACTGCAGCAACGGCGAAAGGTTTGCAATGCAGCACGAAACGCATCAGGAAGTGCTGAAACAGACACTGTCCAAGGTCTATGTGCGCGTCTCGTCTTCGCTGGTGATGCTGTTTTAATAAAAAAGTATATAAGGAAAAGGTGGGACGAACCAAGATTTAATGGCCCTTTCATCGTGGAGGACTGCACACCTTCTGCTGTCAAAGTCCAGGGCAGAAGGGCATGGCTCTTCCTAAATTACATTAAAGCATATATAGGAGAGAGCCCTCCAGCTGCATCCAACCGCAAAGAAACCACAGACAACGGGGAAGAACCTCAGCACATGCAGACAAGCTCCATGGCGAGGAAGAAGGACGCATGAGCAGCAAAATCAAGGCAAAAGAACTCTGTTTTAAATTGTGGCTTTTAAACAAGACATTTCCTCAGACCAGAGAAAGGTGATAAAAAAAAATAATACGGACACTCTGTGCACCATAGTTGCAGGGTGAAGAAGAGAACTACACATCCAAAGCCACAACAACGTTGATAAAACAAATTTTTGAATCACGGCACACTCAAGCAGTATAAAGAATCAAGACTCTGATAGACTGCAAATAAGACATTTCTGAGAGCTTAACACAGTATCCTGAAGCAACCAGTGCCAAGACTTTGTTTACAGAACTTATGGTATCTCCCAGCAGAAACCTCATGTGGGATGTGCTCACTTATTTCCAGTTGGTGGTGATATCATATCCATCACTCGTAGGGAGAGTAACCAGTGTCACAGACTTTATTCGAGATCCTGCTAACAAGAAAGTAATCTGGCAAATGCTGACTGTCATCGCGGAAGCCTTCGCCCATTTACCCGAGCACAGTGAAAAGGACACAAATGCTTCCACCACAGACAGACATTGAAGAACTCACCTTCACGCTGTTCTTTCAAATAATGGAGAAATGCCCAGGACTCGTCGGGAGAATGACTGATACACGCACATTCATCAGAGATCCAAGAAACATTGAACGATGGGGGGCGCTGTTCGCCAAAGCAAGATGGCCGCCTAACAGCAAAGCTCCGGATGGGGAGAGCGCTCAAACCTCGCAAAAGACCCCATAAACACGGCTATCCTGCTTCAAGCTGACGGTACTCCTTTGTGAACACTTATGCTGTGACCCTGTGGATTTCTAGACCCCGCCGCCCTCTAGAGACTACACTGTAGCCCTTTGCTCTCACCGGGACTGTGTGGGCTTGTCCGTGCCGTGCCTCCAGAGACTGCGGCTCTCTTCCCCCACCTGAACACGCGGCGCTGCGGGGGAGGAGCACCGGAGCCTTCCTCGGTGACCCGGGACTGCCGCTTCCCGGGGTCGCCCTACGATCCAATGGCTGTCTTCATCAGGAACCCACGTGTGCTGCTGGAGCCCGCAATCGTTTCCTCCTGCAGGCTACTGTGGCGCTTGGGCGCCGAACTCTCCCGCTTGCGTTCTCGCGCCGCTGAGGGCAGAGACATCGTCGCGGACCCCCGCGGCTTCACGTCGCTTGCCTGATGTCCTCCGCCGCGCCCCTCCTACGGAACATCAGTCGTAACCCACGACAAGGTAGGGGAGTCCGGGGGGGAGGTGGTATCTTGGATCACCCAGTTCTGCAATCCTGGGCGGTCGCCCCAGTGGCCGCCATTAACCTGACCTGCACCTAAGTTCATACTGCGACCTGATCTAGTCGACCGGTGGCCGCTGGCACCGCTTTCTGGGATTGGTGCCCCCCCTTGGGATACACGGCGGCCTTTCCACGCGGTGCAACGCCGTCACCTCTGGAGACCCCAATTCACCCCCTCTGCCTCTTAACACTTGTTGTGGCCCCGGAGCCCTGCTGCACTGCATCACACCTGTAGTTAAAACCTGCTACATAGCCCCATCATGGGGGTAATGCCCGACTGCCCTTCCTGAGTTCCACTACTGCAGTCATAGAGTCTGATCCTGCAGGCGAGACTCCACCAACCGCCGGCCAACTGCACCAGCTGCGGGTGTGGGTTCCTTGGGACCCTGCGGCCACGTGGGGCAGACATTGGCCCCGCCGAGCTGTGTCTGCACCTGCTCTGGCTGCAATTACCACCTAGATAATACCTGCTATCGCCGCCTGGAGGTGACCCGTCTACTCTAGACACCGGGGACAACTCCACTCATAGCTCACCACAGAGCTACATTACCTACACTTTTTGTTTCACTGGACCTCGCCCCAGAGGCCCCTACTGCCATCGTCTCGAGGGTGGCTGTCCTCCCTTGCGCTTCCCTGATTACGCTGCTCTTGGCGACACCGGACCTGCAGCGCTACGATAACATACGTACCTTGCGGACATTGGTGCCTTGGAGTGCCGGGGGTCGCTACACAGACGCTGTTTCAGCTGAGCCTCAACATCACTCTCCTTGCTTCCCTCCACCCATGCAGTCATCATCTTGAAACCCGTTCCCCTTGATTGCTAGCGCCCTCTGGGGCCTTCGGTACCCTACACTCACCGGCACTATGACAAAGGGGGCCGGGGCTGGAAAGAAGCAGGGCTCGCTAAACATGTTTGCCAAGACACCGTCCAGACCGCCGTCCGAGCCCCCGGAGGACGCTCCTACCACCTCAACACCCTCGACCTCCGATGACTCGCAGAAGATGCAGGAGTACATGCGTGAAGGATTTACCACGCTGCATACTAAATTGGACAACATGAATGGCACCATCTCTTCCATAAAAGCCCATATCGAAAGAACTGACAGCTGAGTCGCCGAGATCGAAACTAGGGTCGGTACAGCTGAAGATGATCTTGGTGCTCTTTGGGCTACAGTTTCCGCACTCACCAACCGAGTCTCAGCAGTGGAGAAGAAGAACGATGACCTCGAGTCCCGCTCTAGACGGAATAACCTGCGCATTGTTAGCGTACCCGAGGACAACATCAAAGAGCCCATGGAGGACTGTGTAGAAGGTATCCTTTTAACACTCCTGTATATACCGAAACTCTCCACACAGTTTGCTGTTGAAGGGCATACCAATCTCTAACTGCCAAGCCTAGAACGGGGGCGCCTCCTTGTCCCATCATAGCCAGGATCCTGAACTTTCGGGACCGAGATGCCCTCCTACGTGCGGCTAGGGCCCAGGGGGAACTACATCTGGGCTCGGCGAGGATACATTTCTACCCTGACTTCTTTGTCGCTGTGCAACAGGAACGCAAGACCTTCATGGATGTGAAAGAGACTGCGTGATTTAGGAATCAAATACTCCATGCTCTTCCCGGCGAAGTTGAGAATCGAAAACTTGAATCAAACACACTTCTTCACTATCCCGGAGGAGGCATCGAAATTCATAGATGTACACTTTCCTGGTTGACTCCTCTCTTGCCGCTACAGAGGCAAGGCTCATGATAGGCTTTGATCAGGCCTATCCTATACATGTACTTGCTGTTGGTGAAGCCTCAAATGACGTTTACACTTCAATGGAAATGTTTTGGTTACTAGTTCTGCTTTCGTTGCTCCATTGATTCTTTGCAATGTGACCTTATATGTCGCGCAGACTCATGGCGCTTAGAGCGGTTCGTTACCCAGTTGCATTCCCAGTTTGGCAGCTCTCCCATAGATGTCCCCAGACCCCCCCGGTGATTGGTCATTGGGATCCTGGCTGGCCCCGAACCACCATGGGCTGACATTATCCTCTTGTATTAGTACTTTGGGGTCCACGGTTAAAGCTCCTCATGTTCGGTTGCCCTCTTTCTCCTGAACCGGTGCTCTGTGCGCCCTCCTTCTGCACTGAACACTTTGGTTATTTGTTGCTGTGTTGTACAATCTCCTTACACGCTCCCCAGTCTGGCACGCCATCGACAGGCTAACTAAAAGCCCCCCAGGCGTAGATGCCGAGTAAGTTGTTATTGTTATGGGTTTGTTTGGGCTTCGTCCCTCTAATTGGGAGAGGGATGTGGGTGGGGGGAGAAGGCGGTGATGTTATGGTTAAAAAAGTCTTGACAACCACTGTTGACGCCACGCGCGCTACAGCAGTACATCATGAACACATCGACCGGGATCCACTTACACCCAGAATGACCGTTTCCGTTTGTTTGATAACCTCTGTCCAGAATTCCAATCAACACTACTACACAGATGGCGAATAATGACCTAACATTTATGAGCTGGAATGTCCGCGGCTTGGGCAATTACAAAAAGATGTGGCAGATACAACTTCATGCTGAACGCCATGGAGTAAAAATTCTATGCTTACAAGAAACCCACGCTCGTTCCGAACAATGTGAACGATTCGCTAAACAGTGGGGGCCCCAGAGGTACTACACTAACTATTCCACGCAGAGCCGCGGCACGCTCACTTTAATTCACAGAAGCCTGCAATTTGTGTGTCACCATTCCAGTGTTGATCCCCTGGGTAGATATGTATTGACCATCGGCACACTACAACACCAGGAGGTAGCCATCCTGAACATCCATGGCCCGAATGTTGACGATCCCGATTTCTATCTACACCTAGCCTCAGTCCTGGAAAGCTACCCCCTAATCCCGATTATATGGGGTGGTGATTTTAATACAATATTAGATGTCACCCTAGACAGGTCGGGCTTGCGACCTCGCCAACTCTCCAAAGCAGCCTATACCATACTTACCACGCTCCCTCGACTGGCACTGGTAGACCCTTGGCGACTAATGTACCCTGACGCACGTACTCATTTTATTCCTCAGTCCATGATTCCCACTCTAGAATAGACCGGTGGCTCATAACCGACATGCTAGTTAGGTCCCTTTCGTACCAGGCTATCCTTCCCAGAATGTTATCAGACCATAGCCAGTACTTATCACGCTGAACTGGGGCCCGGACGCCGAAAGGACGAGACGATGGAGATTAGGTCCCCATGCTCTTCTAGAACAGGTTTTCGCTACCGAACTTGAATCCTCCATTGAAGAGTTCTTCGAGGTTAATACAGACTCTGTGAAAACACAAGCCATACTGTGGGAGTCCTTTAAGGCATATACGAGAGGAATCGCCATTTCCAAGGGATGTGGCATCCTTAAGAGAATCCAAGCAGACATCTCCGCTAGTGAATCAACCCTAGCTAACCTCGAGACCCAGTATGCTCAAGACCACTCCCCAACCACTCTGTCGGCACTGGGCTCGGAACTTGATAGGTTTCGTTCCCTTGCTGAACGAGAGTTCAAATTCCTGGACTCCACCCATTCGGTGAGGAATTATGGAGAGGGAGAGCGCCCTGGCCATATGCTATCAAGACTGCTCTGTCGTGAGTTGGGAGCCCCCAATATTTCAGTTATATCGAGGTCTGACGGTTAACTGTCCACTTCCCCACAGGACATCAATTCTGAGTTTCTATCGTTTTACACCTCCCTGTACTCAGAGGTCGATGGCCACTCTATACCAGATATCGATTCCTTTTTAGATTGTCTTCCTCTTTCAGCCCTGTCCGAGGAGGCTGGCAGCTCTCTGGAACGCCCAATTACTACTGATGAGCTCACTGAGGCCATTGAGTCATTGGCGTCGGGTAAGGCCCCCGGCCCGGATGGACTCCCCATGGAATTTTACAAGCAATACAAAGCACTCCTGGTCCCGCACCTGCTTGCCCTATGAGGGGAGTCATGCAAAAGGGGTATACTTCCTCCTTCCCTTCGCAAGGCATTGATAACAGTCCTCCTCAAACCTGGCAAGCCCCCTACCCAATGTGGCTCATCCCGTCCCCTCTCATTGATTAACAGCGATGTTAAAATATGCGCTAAACTTCTGGCCAACCGCTTAGCCACGTTCATGCCCCACGTTATCCACCCTGATCAGGCAGGATTTGTCCCGGGTAGAACCACATCCCTAAATTTAAGAAGGCTCTTTAATGTGATCAGCAGGGTCAACCCCACCACACAGGCGGTAGCGGCCACCCTAGACATGCAGAAGGCATTCGACTCGGCGTCGTGGAATTACCTCTGGCGGGTTCTTGAGAAATGCAGGTTTGGCCCTAACTTCTGCACCTGGGTTAAGCTACTCTACACCGCCCCCTCGGCAAGAGTTTGCACAGAGGATAGGTGCTCCACTCCCTTCCAGATATCCAGAGGGAAGTGGCAGGGATGCCCTTTCTCCCCGTTAATCTTCGCCATCGCCATTGAACCCTTTGCTGACATGATCCGCCAGTCACACTCTCACAGGGGGTTACGTACAGCGGGCCAATCCGATAGAGTTTCCCTCTACGCGGATGACGCTCTCCTGTACATCCACTCTCCGGATACCAACCTTGCCCCTATCCTTGAGGACGTCGCCCGATACGGTGACATCTCTGGGTTAAAAGTTAACTGTTCCAAATCTGTGCTATTCCCACTTACGGACTCCACACAACCCCCCTTGGACTTGGGAGGATTCACCTGGTCTCAATCTAGCATCACTTAGCTGGGGGTGGTGGTCTCCCGACACAGGTCGCAGGTGCGCGAGGACAATTACCAGAGCTATCTGAAGAACCTGGCCACAAAAACTTCCAGCTGGACTAGGCTCCCCATTTCGCTTGCAGACAGGATTGGAATACTTAAAATGGTAGTATTACCTCAGCTTCTTTATCATTTCACCAATCTACCCATATGGCCAGGGGACGCATTCTTCAAATCACTACGTCATATCATTAACACCTTCCTCTGGCACTCAGGCGCAGTCCGCCTCAAACTCTCAACGCTGAACACCCCTAAGGAACTGGGCGGGTTTAACGCCCCAGATTTCACTAGATACTGGGTGGTAGCTCAATCCCAATTTGCCTCTCATTGGTTCAATACCACTGACCCCCCCCCCCACATGTTTGTTTGGAGAAATGGACAGTCTCTGACCGGGCGATTGGCTCCCTTATCATTAAACCCATACATCCCGACCCTGACTCTGCAGACCCCGTAGCTAGTACATCCTTAGCGTTAGCCAAGCTGTGGGCTATGGTTGATGCACCTCACCCTTTCCACGGGGACCTGCGGTTATGGAATTTCTTCCCCGATGTCCCACCCGTTCCACAATCCACTGTTGCCCGCTGGGCAGACGCTGGCTTCCTGATGCTCTGCGATATATACTCGCAGGACAACTTTGTTGAGTGGTCTGATCTCCCCCCTTCCCTCAAACGTCGGCCCACAGCGTGGTTACAGTACTCCTCCCTCCGGAGGAACCTCAAATCAAGATACCCTGACTTCCCCACACTACCTCCTGATGAACCCATAGTTGCGGAACTCTGCTCCTATTCCTCTTTCAAAGGCAAGGTGTTGAGGCTTTACTCCCAATTGCAGGTTAGGGCAGCCCCACCCTTCACTAAATTGAAGCGCAGCTGGGAGGAGGATCTTGAGGTTGAGATCACTGACGAGAGGTGGTCCCGAATGTGTGCTCGCACCCAAGATGTGTCTTATAACTCAAAATTTAAGCTAATGCAATTCAAGGTACTGCATAGGTATCATCATACACCTAAGAGACCACATCGTATGTTCAACGAATCCCCTCCCAACTGCGCCAGGTGCGGCACGGATCAGGCAACTTACATTCATATGCTCTGGCACTGCCCATACCTGACCCAATACTGGTCTGACATATGCTCCATGTTATCGGATATAATGGAGCACATCATTGCCCCCACCCCACTGCATTGTCTCTTCCATGACTTTCCCCAGCTGGGACATGATTCGAAGAAACTGGCGGGGCTCTGCATGTTGCTAGCGGTCTGCTGTATATTGTTATGTTGGCTCAGGGCACCCACATACACACAATGGCTTAGAGCGATTACATGGGCACACGACACGGAGGAGGCCTGGTGCGCAATGCAGTACCCACATACAAGGCCAAGAGACATCTGGCGAAGGTTCCGTGATTACGTGTCTGCCCTGGATTCTCCTTCGAACTCTGAGATACTCAAGGTTTACTGGTAAAGAAGTATGCTTATTGTTATCACTGCTGGAGCCGTGTGGCTCCCTTTGTTTTGCCGTGTGTTGTCAAGTGAAATAAAAAAAAGGTTTAAAAAAAAAAAGAAACATTGAACGATTAAACCAGCTGTGGACTAAGCTAAATTACCTAGTGGCAATCCACACAGCAGGAAAGTGCAGAGACTGTTCGAGTCAAAAGAAAAGCTGGTGATCAAGACCCAGCAAAACAGGACAAATGTCCCTGTCGAACGAGGACACCCAGCGGGCATATAATGTCCTGTTTAGACTAATCACAGACTATCCAGAAATGGTGGGAAGGCCTGCAGATGTTGACGTCATTGCATTTTTAAGAGATCCAGCAACATCGCTCCTATGGGCATACTCCTCCACGGAATCATGCTCCAGGTGGAGCTATCTAACTTGCAGCGAGAATACCTGAGGAGATTCCAGTGAAACTTTCCGCCGTGGGACAGTTCGAGGAGATAGAGACACAGTTCTTCATCTTTTCGCCGTGGGACAGAGAGCAGAAACAAGAACTTCACCATCTTATTTTTCTTTTTACTTTTATTTTTTCTTCTATTTTTCTTATTTTTACATGTTTACTTTTAGTTTTATTTTTGTTTTTATTTTTACATTTTATTTTTGTGTGATTTTTAGCAGTTCCATCTTTTCATTCCTTCGCATTGAACAGGTTCCAGCATGTCCTCAGGACCAAAGCAAATTTGAGGAATGCACCGGGACCTTACCTATTGTAGATATGCATAATGAATGTGACGTGCCAAAGATGACAGCCTAACCTTTTTACATAGTCTAGCAAAAGAACTGTACTCTGTACTCAGAGACTACCGTCATCACCCGCAAGAGGGGGGACACTTGAGAAGCACTCGTCACTTTAGTAATTCACAAACTCTTGAGCAACGAGATCGGAGTAAGAAAAAGAATTAAACACGGACAATAGACTTGTTCGAAATGGCGACCAGAACAGTAAATTGGTTTTACCTCCAACAGAGGGGCGCCCCCTCTTCCCTGGGAGGAAATGCTGCCAAATGACCTACAAAGTCAATAATGTGCATATGCCTAGTAATTATCATTGTCTTTCTGTCATTGACTATCAGAACTGCTTTCTTCATTGGTGCACGAAGTGTCCCGATTTCAGTGCACCCACCAGACAATGAACGACTGGGGCCTACAAAAGCACCCAGGCCCTTTATAGTTATTCCAGTTCTAAGAAAACCTGATGGTAAAGTTAAACTTAAATTGAATGTAATTAGCAGTGGCACATACACACTTGAGGTAATGAATGAAGAGAAAAGCTGGAGACAGGGCAGCACAGAGTGAATGAAAATGTAGCACTGAGCCCTGCACACACCCACACACTCAATGCACATGAACAAGGGCAAGTGTCAATGGCAGCAGGGCCTCAAACGAAGGCAACAGAAAAAGAGAAACTGCCTACCGAACAACCAGCCCCAGAAAATACTGGAAGTAACCAAGAAGAACCAAGTGAAAAACCAAAGAGAGAGGGCATAGCAAAATGCCTCAAAAGAACAGAAGTAGCCACAAAGGAACTCACAGAGAAAACACAAATGCTGATAGATCATTTGTTCCCATTCATAGTTAGAGCAAAGAAACTGCACGAGGAGCTGAAAAATAGAACTACAGAGACTATCACAACAAGCACGCCTGCTCCAACGCAAGGAACAAGCACCAGGCCCACGAAACAGCCAGGCGTTGGGATGTTGGTGAGCCAATGGTGGTTAGAGGACATCTATGAAAGATTACAAAAGGAAAGGAAAAGAAATGCAAAACCTTCTCCTACCACAGCGATACAGCCAAGGAAACCTGCTCCACCGAGACGCCCAGAGTGAAAAAGCAGCACAGACGCATTGAAGGACATAGTTATAGCAAACTACAGAAGAACACTGAGAATCAAGAGAAGCCCGCACGAAGATAACAATGAACTCAATGATTACTTGGACAGCACAGCCCATCTCGGAAACAACATATGGTACCAACACATGAAGGAAGTAGGAAGAAGGCAATCAGAAGAAGAATGCTTCGTCTGTGTACTTCTACCGTGCAGCATGGGAAAATCCAAGATCTTTGTAGCTGTAGAAATTGATGTCCCTACAGCGAACTGTATGTCACACGTAGTAATGTGCGACACCAGAGGACAATTTATGGGGAGAGATGCCTCATATCATATGGGCCACTGAGAAGGACTTCCCAAATGAAGATGTCTAGGTCCAGGACATTAAAACAAGAAACGGGGCGCATACCAGGAATCACGTGATCAGATACGAGAACCCTGAAGTTACAGGATCAGGAACACGATGGGAAGTAAACCTGAGACTGAACGTCCAAGGAAAAACCGCAGAATAGGCTCAAATTTGGAAGAACAGAGGCCAAATGCAGATTTGGGGAACAGTGGTTTGCCCAGATGGATGGTAAGAAGGACTAGTAAGATGCTGAGCTTGGATGGTCCTTTGAGCCTGCCAAGAAGCAATAGAGAACTCACAGAGGTTATGCAAACCTCTATGGCCGAAATTGGTAAAGCTGCTAACATGGGTCGAAGACAGAGGAGGACCCCTGCAAATACTACCACTAGAAAGCCCGAAACTATGCTTCAGAAGTAATGGCACGAGGAAGATGGGAGAGAATGTAAACTGCGGACGAATCTTTGAAGCCCCGGGAATGACACAGGGAACCGCAGTCATTATGGACCATTACTGGGCGTGTGGATCCAAGGCATATATAAGACTACCGAAGAACTGGCGAGGCATATGCACACTGGTGAACGTCCACGTTCCTGCACCAGTGATCCCTAAAAATTACCTGAATCTGGACAGTTTCCCGAAAGCAGACGCTCATCTAAGAAAAAGGAGATCTGTGGAACTGGTATCCAGAATGAAGAGAGAAAATTACTTTTCTGCCAGATCAGTAGAGGCATTCGATGCGCTCCCATATGAACACAGGCTGTTCAGCCTCACCTCAACAGTATTCACCACAATGCTCTTGCCACACATCCAAGTTGGAGTGAATGCTAAATGGTTGCAGATAACCAGATAGGAGTTATTGCAGACCATCAACAATACCATAAAAGGATTTAACATGATCAAAGATGAACTAAGAGCAATCCGATAGATGACCCTCCAGAACAGATATGTACTAGACATGATCACAGCGATGGATGGAGGAATTTGCGCCAAAATCGGAGAATCATGTTGCACATTTATACCTTTGCATGATGAAGAGAATGGAACCCTAACAGAAGCCATAGGTATGCTAACAAACCTAAAGAACCAGATGATCGATGAAGGTGATGAAGTGGACGATGACAGCTGGTTTGTAGCCCTGTTCTCATGGGTCCCACAATGGATGGCATATATATTCAAGTTTCTGGGAGCCTTACTAGCAATGATGCTGCTAGGATTCTGTTTTATTAAGATAATCGTCACACAGTGCCAGAAAAACTGCGAAGAAAGCCATTGGGATGAAAATCTTGGTCGATGTCGAACCAGGATGGAAGCCCAGAGACCTGACTGATGAAGAAATAAGAGACTTTGTGACGGCCAGCAAATTTGCTCAAAAAGGAGCAAAGTTCACGTATCCCAAGAAGTGAAGAAAGTATGAAGGAAAATGGACAATGCCAGCTAATGACCTGGAACAATGATAAACATGTAAAAACAGCAGGAAGTTTGAATGGTGTGATAAAAATATGGACTCCAAAGATACACACGTTCACGCCATCATGTACAAAACCTGAAGACGATGAACAAGACACTGAAGAATCTAAGCAAATAATTACAAAAGAAGAAGCAGAAGTGGTCGATGAACCGACCAGAAGGTGGAGTGTAGAGGAGGTCCCAGACATGGCCTGCACCCCTGCCCTCCATTTCGAGGTACCAGGAGCGTACTCATCAAGGTATGTGACGTATGAGGAGCAAGTGAACCAACAGACAACAGAGAGCAGCACTCGGGCTGATTTGAGATTGACTGGGATGGTGCCAGAGGCAAAAGAGGCATTGATCAGTTTGGAGATGAAAAGGGAAAGGTCTCTTGCTGCTTCTTTTATGATGTGAGCTGGGCAGACATCTCCTTTGCAATTGGACGGTTTGACTGAGAGGATGGTTTTTCCCACTTCTAGGATAAAGGTTTTGGTGAAGCAGAATGTATTATTTGAAGCACAGATTATTTTGTTCGGTGGTCGAGAGTTAGTTGGTTGAGGTAAGTTCAGGGAATCTTTCTTATTTTTTTATTTTGGTTTGTAGAGTATTTATTTTATTGGTTAGGGCTTGTTGTATCTCTGAACACCAAGTCTTGTTTTTGATACAGGTATCAGGAGTGGAGATAGGAGACTCTAGTTCTCTTAGTATTGTGAATAATTCTTTCATGCTAGAGTTAGAATTGGCAATACGTTCATTATAGGAATTTCATTTTGCCTGGCAGATTTCTTTTTTGTAGTGTGATGCAGTGGACACTAGCTTCTTTTTGTTCTCATTGCAGGGACAGAGCCGCCAATTGGTTTCACCTGGAATTCCGAGGCATGAGCTGCTCTTTGTTGCGTTTCGATTCCACTCCTTCTCTTGCCTTTGGCTGGGTTACGAAACTTGGCCTGTCAGGCCTCTGGCAGCCTGGGTACATTTCTGCTTTTACAAAATGGAGTCGCACTTGTATAATGTGCCTTATTGAGGTAGATATATGGTTGGCGCTTGCCGCTCTAATCTTCTACTAAGCATTGCAAGCACTATCGTTTCTTTTGCCTCTTGCGTTCCAAGCCTCTTTACACACGTTTTAACAGGTTGGTTGCTTCCATCTTGTCTCGTAGCAATGGTTCCTCACGTTTTAACATTGTCTCTTCTCTGTGTCCATTACATTTATTTTCGTAGTTACTTGCAGTGGCATGCTATCTTCGATAGCTACTTTTGTTCATTCACGAGTCTGTTCAGGCCCTTGAGTCATTTCCACTGGCCTTCCATTAGGGCTCTTTGGGTCTCTTCATGGACCGTCTGTAGGTACTCTTCGTTTCGTATCAGCGGTTGGTACGGCTGTCTGATAGGGTACCGTGCTGCCCAGGGTTGTCTGGTTTTGGGTGCTTCAACAGGTATGGATCTTCTGATGTATACTGGGAAGAGTCCCAGTGCAGCTCTTTGTTGGTTCATTTGCTCCTCATGCGTCACATAACTTGGCGAGTACGCTCCTGGTACCTCGAAATGAGGGGAAGGGGTGCAGGCCATGTCTGGGACCTCCTCTACACTCCCCCCCTCTGGTCGGTTCATCGACCACTTCTGCAACCTCTTTTGCATTTATTTTTTTTGATTCTTCGGTGTCATGTTCATCGTCATCAGGGTTTGTACATGATGGTGTGAATGTGTGAGCCTTTGGAGTCCATATTTTTATCACTCCTTTCAAACTCCCTGCTGTTTTCACATGTTCATCTTTGTTCCATGTCATTAGCTTGCATTGTCCATTTGGGCTGCAGTAGATCCATTTTCCTTCATACCTTTTTCGTTTCTTAGGGTATGTGAACCTTGTTCCTTCTGGCGCAAATTTGCTGGCCTTCATAAAGTCTCTTATTTCTTCATCAGTCAGGTCTCTGGGCTTCCACCCTGGCTCGACATCAACCATTATTTTCATCCCTATGGCTTTCTTCGCAGTTTTCTTGCACTGTGTAATGATTATCTTGATAACACAGAATCATAGCAATACCATTGCTAGTAGAGCTCCCAGAAACTTGAATATATCTGCCATCCATTGTGGGACCCTCGAGAATAGGCCTCCAAACCAGCTGTCATCGTCCACTTCATCACTTTCATCGAACATCTGGTTTTTCATATTTGTCAACATGCTTATGGCCTCTGTTAGGGTTCCGTTTTCTTCATCGTGTGATGGTGCAAATGTGCAACATGATTCTCCGATTTTTGTACAAACACCTCCATCCATTGCAGTGATCATGTCAAGCACATATCTGTTTTGGAGGGTCGTCAGTCTGATTGCTCTCAGCTCTTCTTTGATTGTGTTGAATCCTTTTATAGTGGTATTGATGGTCTGCAATAACTCTCATCTGGTTATTGTTACGCAGTTGGGGTTCAGATGTCCATCCTTGCGATGCCCAGATGCGATCAGCCGAAGAGTTCTGCCTGGAATACAGGTAAGCTATGTTCAGGACTGGGCAACCAGGGTAAACAGCCTCCCACATCCCTGTAGGTCTGCGACCCTTCTGGACTTCTCCTCACCTTGTTTTAGATGTTGGTGGGTTCTCCGTCCTGCTGTCTTGGCAGGGGCGCGTTGTGCTTGGTGGGCAATGGCGATCGAGTTGTTTCACTGGCCCGTCTTGAGTCTTTCAGGTAGGTCTTATTGCTGTGAATATTGCTGTTCTTGCATGCCTTTTAAACAATGTCTTTTCTTCCTAGGTATGCGGAAGTCCAATATGTGGTAAGGCAGACTCTGTGTTTCACCGGTAAGTATGGGCGTTTTTTGGAGCGCCTTGATGCAGTGAGTAGGTGCTATGCGCTGTGCTTAAGATGCCTTGCCTTTGCTAACCTGTTATCTTTTCCTCTCCACAGGTCGTGGTACTCGGCCGGAGTATGGAATTTCCGTAGTGATGCTGATTGAGGAGCGGCTGGTGAGGTAAGCCTTTAGGCACAGTTCGTTAATTATACAATGTCTAATGCCTTGTTTCTTCTCTTTTACAGGTCCGTCGATCGGAAGGAGCGCTGGTTCCAGGATGATGGTCGGGAGAGCTGCGGACCGCTGGCGATGAAGTTCAGGTAAGATGCTGCCTTTTCTCACGATGTCTTCTCCTTTCCTTTGCAGGTGCTGTTCTTCCGAGGTTCGTGGCTAAAGCTGAACGCGGTGAGCGTTACATTGCAGAAATGCAAACTAACGCGAAGCCTGTCAGTCTATTCGCATGTGGTTTAAATAGCTTCAAGAAAGAAGCCCAGGTAAAATAGTCCCCATGGTACCACACCCAAAAACACTACACTGCAAGCCTGGTTTCAAGGAGCCAGGTTATGAGGATGCCTCCACATGACTGGTATTAATGAAAAGTAGTTCCCAAGCACAAGTCCATATTCAAACATGAGCCTGGCGCCAAAGGCGCCAGGACTGGCCCCAAGAAGGCCTAGGCTGCAATTTCTTGGTTTTAGTGGGGCCTGGAATCAAGACTCTCCCTAGCCCATAGGTTGGCCAGGGGGTCTTCAGAGTGTGGTTCGTGACAGCACTCCCCCCCAGGGCCCCTCTCAAGGTGTTCCTTCTGCCCGGCACAGGCTTAGTTGGGAAGTTTCGATGGTAGCTTTTGATCAGACGCAGTGCGTGAACATTTTCACAGGGTTCCCAGGATCTGTCTTGGGGTCCAAAACCTTTCCAATCTATTATATAGTATAGTCTCCTCCTTGAGTACTTAGAATCCAGTATGCCTTTAACTTCGAATTCAAGTTCTCCGTCGACAAGAATGGTTTTCGGAGCTGCTTCAATCCGTACAAGGTTGCATTGGTTTTAAAAGGGACACATGAAATACTGGATGGATGCCTAGATTGGATGGTAAATCTAACTTGACGGCCGCTCGACTGATAATCGTCTTGATGATGTATGGTCCCAAATACCTGGGTAGAAAGGTCCGGGTTCCTTTGATGGGTATAAACTTGGTGGCTAGCCAAACCTTGTCTCCTACTTGATAATCAGGGGCCTTCGTCCTTTGTTGGTCGGCAAATTGTTTTTGCTTGGCTTTGGCGTGAATCAGATATTCTCTGGCCTTTTTGAAAGCTTGAGTGATGCTGGTGTGAAGGGTTTTAACCGCAGGCATTTCCAAATTGGTTGGGAGATCCAATTCTGAGGTACACGGGTGTCTACCATATAAGGTATAAAAAGGTGTTTGCCCAGTACTGAAATGTAAGGAGTTGTTTTATGCGTACTCAGCTATCCATAGTAAGTCCTTCCAGTCTCTCAGCTCGTGATGCAACATACACCGTAGGTATTGCTCAAGGATCTGGTTGGTCCTTTCGGTCTGACCGTCCGTTTGGGGGTGATGGCTAGTGGATAACCGGATGTCAATTTGCGCCATTGCACAACACTTTCTCCAAAAGTTGGAAATGAACTGACTACCTCGATCAGAGATCAGGACTGATGGGAATCCATGTAATTTAACAATATTGTCCAGAAATGCCTTGGCTAGAGTGGATGCATCTGGAGGGCCTTTCAGTGGAATAAAGTGAGCCATCTTCGAGAATAGGTCTACGACTACAAGAATGGTGTTAAACCCTTGACTGGTAGGCAGATCCGTGATGAAGTCGAGGGAAAGGGTGTGCCATGGCACTGGGGGAATGTCCAAAGGTCTCCAAAGACCAGATGGTTTGTGTTTTTGCGATTTGTTTTGTGCACAGACTCCACAAGATTTAATGTATTGGATTATATCTCTACGCCAGGTAGGCCACCAAAAGTTCTGTTTAACCTTGGCTAAGGTGTTGGTGATTCCAGGGTGCCCTTCGATTAGGGAATCGTGGTAACCTGAAATGACTTGCTGTTGTAGGTTCTTGGTGGGTATGTATAGGCGGCCCTTAATAAGGGGTAAGCGGTCTTGGATGGAATATTGTTCTCCTTGCGCTTGCCATGCAAGGAGGGTATCCAGATTCATGATTTGTTGAATTTCCTTTTTCAGTTCCATGTGTGTTAAGGCTGTAGTCAGGCCTAAGAGTTTGTCTTCAGGTATGATGGGGACTAGATCTGGGGCTGTAAAAACCAAGTCATCTGTTCCAGTACGAGAAAATGCGACATCCTTTCCATTCTTGACGCCTGGTCGAAAAGTTATGACAAAATCATATTCAGCAAAGAAGAGAGCTCATCGCAGCTGGCGTGAAGATTGGGCCTTTGCTGTTTTAAGATACTGCAGGTTTCGGTGTTCGGTAGTAACTGTAACGGTGTGTCTGGCTCCCAGAAGGTAGTGTCGCCAGGCTTTGAAGGCGGATTTGATTGCCAAGAGTTCTTTGTCGGTGATGGCGTAGTTAATTTCTGGAGTTGAAAACGTCTTTGACCAGAAGGCCACTGGATGTAGCTGGCCAGTTTCGGGATCTCTTTGTGAGAGGACAGCTCCCATTGCTATACTGGAAGCGTCCGTCTCTACAATATATGGGAGGTCTGGACTTGGATGTCGTAAGATCGGTGATGAGGTGAATCTTTTCTTTAGTTCCTGAAAGGCTTTTTCTGCGTCTTCGGTCCAGGTGAATTTCTTGTTATTTTTTCGTAACAACACATTGATTGGGTGTACGATTTGGGAGAAGTCTGGTATGAACCAACGATAAAAGTTCGCAAAGCCTAACATACTTTGTACTCCCTTTATTGACGTCGGTGATGGCCATTTCAGAACGGCGTCGACCTTGTGCAGGTCCATCCTGATGCCTCCGGTAGTAAGGATGAAGCCTAGGAACTCCACTTCGGTTACATGAAAAAAGCGCTTTTCCAGCTTGGCAAATAAACGATGTTCACGGAGCTTGGCGAGGACTGAACGGACGTGTTTGATATGATCTTGTTTAGAAGTTGATTACACCAGGATATCATCTATGTACACTAGGGCGTAGACATCAATTAACTCTCTCAGGACGTCATTCATGAAGTATTGGAATGCTGCCGGTGCGTTGCATAACCCAAAGGGCATGACTTGATATTCGAATAACCCATATTTAGTACGGAAGCGGTTTTCCATTCGTCGCCGCTTCTGACCCGAACCAGGTGATACGCTCCCTGAAGATCCAATTTGGTGTAAATTTGAGCGTCCTTGACCTGGTCCAGCATTTCCAGAATAAGTGGCAAAGGGTAACGGTTCTTCACCGTGATCTGGTTTAATGCGCGGTAATCAATACAGGTCCTTAAGTCCCCTTCTTTTTTCGGCACGAAGAACAAAGGACTGGCTGCCGGGGACTTCGATGGATGGATGAATCCGTTTGCGAGGTACTGGTCTAGATAGGACTTCAGATGAAGATTTTCAAGTTCAGTCAGAGCATAGATTCGCCCACAGGGGACTTGGGCATCAGGAACAAGGTCGATTTGACAGTCGTAGGGCCTGTGGGGCGGCAGGGTATTGGCTTGGTCCTTCCGGAATACATCCTGGAAATCGCTGTATTCCTCAGGTAAAGTACTGGTTACACCTAAGATAGATGTTGTGGTTCCGGGAGTCGTAGAATTACTGAAAGCAGTTTTCTGTTCTTGATAGTGACAGGCTGGAGAGCAGTCACTGGGGAAGGTTAATTTCCTGGCTCGCCAGTTAATTGAAGGATTATGAGAGACTAACCATGGCATCCCTAGTATAAGCCGAAATTGAGGTGCCTTGATGAGGTCGAACGAAATGAGTTCCCTATGCCCGTCCTGGCACAGCATTGTTATCTCAGCTGTGCATTGGGTTACGGGTCCGGAAGCGATTTCAGTCCCATCCACTGTAGTCACATTATCTGTAATCGGCGTGGAACATAAGGGAAGTCCCATCTCTGCAGTAAGATCTTGATCAATATAATTCCTGACTGCCCCACTGTCGATGTAAGATTCTATGGCATGCATTCTGGACGACCGTTGGTTATTGATCAAGATCACTGGTGTTGCAAAGTGTGAGGTCGGTGGCTCCTTTCTCACACTCGACAAACTGAACTCTACGTTTGCCGAGCTGGGTAGTTTTCCGATTGATATTCTTTCTCTTGGTCTTTTTCCGTGGCCCCAACGACCTTCCTAGGGGGTTTCACCGGGCAGTCCTTCAGGAAGTGCCCAGATTTTCCACCATACAGACACAGTTGTTGTTGACTTCTTTTATCTCACTCTTGTTTTGTTAATGTGGGTCGCACTCCTCTAAGTTGCATGGGCTCAGCAGGGTTTTCTTGTGCATGAGTTACATTGTCTCTAGACCGAACATACACCGCCAGTGGATCCATTTTGGAGCGATCTGCTTTTCAGTCTGGCAGCCGGTGGTCTAATTGTACAACCAAATTTATGAACTCCGAACAGTCTCAAGGAGGGTCCACTACTTGAGATAGAACATCTTTAATTCGCCTCGTAAACCCCGATGAAACAACGTGGTTCTTTTGTTTTCAGGCCACCTAGCTTCAGCGACCAATCTGTTGAAAGAAGCAATGTACGTTAACAGGTCCTGATTTCCCTGTCGGCGGGAAAGTTCATTGTCCACTGCTTGTTCTCAGGTATGACGAGCAAAAAGTTTCTCCATTTCCCTCTGAAATCCCGCAAAGTCATGTGACAAAGGATCATCATGTGTCACCAATGGAACTGACCAGTCTGCTGCGCTACCGCTCAGGTATGACAAGACAAAGGCCACCCGAGTCTGGTCGTTTGGAAATGCTCCAGGCCTGCAAAGAAAGTGAAGGCGGCATTGATTCATGAATGTGGCATATTTCCATGGATCACCTGTAAATCGCTCCGGTTGGGCCAAAGGAACTGTTCCTGGTAGCATGACTTGCACCGGAGTAGAAGAAGTGGATGGCAGGGTAGGATTCTGCATCGTCAGGTTGCTTCCCGGTAGGGGGGTCTGGCCCGCTTGTGATTGAAAGTAGTTTCTGCTAATGTCTTCAGTGCGCTCCTTAGTCACTATTAAATCTCTTCGGAGAGCATTAGTCTCCTGACGGGCAGACTGAACCTCAGCGCGCAGTTCTCCTATTAGTTGGGCCAATTGGTCTAATTCTGTGGTTTCCATGGCGCCCAGGTGGATTTAGTTTTGGAGGCTTTGCATTCTGTTACGCTCACCTGGTTCCACGGGGGCGCCACCCAGCAGTTGGGGTTCAGATGTCCCTCCTTGCGATGCCCAGATGCGACCAGCGGAAGAGTTCTGCCTGGAATACAGGTAAGCTATGTTCAGGACTGGGCTGCCAGGGTAAACAGCCTCCCACATCCCTGTAGGTCTGCGACCCTTCTGGACTTCTCCTCACCTTGTATTAGATGTTGGCGGGTTCTCCATCCTGCTGTCTTGGCAGGGGCGCGTTGTGCTTGGTGGGCAATGGCGATCGAGTTGCTTCACTGAGGCCGGCCCGTCTTGAGTCTTTCAGGTAGGTCTTATTGCTGTGAATATTGCTGTTCTTGCATGCCGTTTAAACAATGTCTTTTTCTTCCTAGGTACGCGGAAGTCCAATATGTGGCAAGGCGGAATCTGTGTTTCGCCGGTAAGTATGGGCGTTTTTGGAGCGCTTTGTGCGGTGAGTAGGCGCTATGCGCTGTGCTTAAGATGCCTTGCCTTTGCTAACCTGTTATCTTTTCCTCTCCACAGGTCACAGTACTCGGCCAGAGTATGGAATTTCCGTAGTGATGCTGATTGAGGAGCAGCTGGCGAGGTAAGCCTTTCGGCTCAGTTTGTTAACTATACAATGTCTAATGCTTTGTTTCTTTGTTTCTTCTCTTTTACAGGTCCATCGATCCGAAGGAGCGCTGGCGATGAAGTTCAGGTAAGCTGCTGCCTTTTCTCACTATGTCTTCTCCTTTCCTTTCCTTTGCAGGTGCTGTTCTTCCGAGGTTCGTGGCTGAAGCTTCACACAGTGAGCGTTACGTTGCAGAAATGCAAACTAACGCGAAGCGTGTTAGTCTATTCGGGTGTGGTTTAAATAGCTTCAAGAAAGAAGTCCAGGTAAAATAGTCCCCATGGTACCACACCCAAAAACACTACACTGCAAGCCTGGTTTCAAGGAGCCAGGTTATGAGGATGCCTCCACATGACTGGCATTAATGAAAAGTACTTCCCAAGCACAAGTCCATATTCAAACATGAGCCTGGCGCCAAAGGTGCCAGGACTGGCCCCAAGAAGGCCTAGGCTGCAATTTCTTGGGTTTAGTGGGGACTGGAATCAAGACTCTCCATGGCCCATAGGTTGGCCAGGGGGTCTTCAGAGTGTGGGTCGTGACAGTTATCTGCAACCATTTAGCATTCACTCCAACTTGGATATGGGGCAGGGGTAGTGTTGTGAATACTGTTGAGGTGAGGCTGAACAGCCTGTGTTCGTACGGGATTGCATGGAATGCCTCATCTGATTTGGGAGAAAAGTAATTTTCCCTCTTCATCCCAGAAAGCAGTTCCACAGAGCTCCTTCTTGTTAGATGAGCATCTGCTTTCAGGAAACTGTCCAACTTCAGTTCATTCTTAGGGATCACTAGCGCGGGAACGTGGACGTTCACTAGTGTTCATATGCCTCCCCAGTTTTTCGGCAGCCTTATGTATGCCTTGGATCCACACGCCGAGTAATGGTCCATAATAACTGTGGTTCCTTGTGTCATTCCTGGAGCTTCAAAGATTCGTCCGCAGTTTTTATTCTCTCCCATCTTCCTTATGCCATTGTTTCTGAAGCATAGTTTCGGGCTCTCCAGTGGTACTATTTGCAGGGGTCCCCCTCTATCTTCGACCCATGTTAGTAACTTTACTAGCTTTGACCATAGGGGTTTGCACAGTTTTTGAGAGTTTTCTATCGCTTCTTTGCAGGCTCCAAGGACCATCCAAGCTCGGCAGATCACTACTCCTTCTTCCTATCCATTTGGGGAAACCACTGTTCCCCAGATCTGCATTTGGCCTCTGTTCTTCCAGATTTGTGCCTCTTTTGCAGTTTTTCCGTGAATGTTCAGTCTCAGGTTTGTCACCCATCGTGTCCCTGATCCTTTGACGTCAGGATTCTCGTA
The DNA here is from genome assembly GCF_040938575.1 of Ambystoma mexicanum. Taxonomy (NCBI): domain Eukaryota; kingdom Metazoa; phylum Chordata; class Amphibia; order Caudata; family Ambystomatidae; genus Ambystoma; species Ambystoma mexicanum. Next base: position 581,799,612 of record NC_090922.1, on the reverse strand, counting down.
TCGGATCACGTGATTCTTGGTGTGCGCCCTGTTTCTTGTTCTAATGTCCTGGACGTAGCCATCTTCGTCTGGGTAGTCCTTTTCGGTGGCCCATATCAGTGAAGCGTCTCTTCCCATAAATTGTCCTCTGGTGTTGCACATTGCTACGTGTGACATGCAGTGTGCTGTAGGGACATCAATTTCTACAGACACGAAGATCTTGGATTTTCCCATGCTGTATGGTAGGAGAGCACAGACGAAGTATTCTCCTTCCGACTGCCTTCGTCCTACTTCCTTCATGTGCTGGTATCATATGTTGTTTCCGAGATGGGCTGTGCTGTCCAGGTAATCATTAAGTTCATTGTTATCTTCGTGCGGGCTTCTCTTGATTCTCAGTGTTCTTCTATAGTTTGCTATGACTATGTCTCTAAATGCGTCTGTGCTGCTTTTCCTCTCTGGGTGTCTCAGTGGAGCAGGCTGCCTCGAATGCATCGCTGTGGTAGGAGAAGGTTTTGTGTTTCTCTTCCTCTCCTCTTGTAGTTTTTCATTGTGGTTCTCTGGCTGCCATTGGCTCACCATCTCCTCAACGTGTGGCTGAGTCATAAATCTGGTGCTTGTTTGCAGTGCTCGAGCTAGCGTGCTTGTTGTTATAGTCTCTGCAGTTCTATGTTCCAGCTCCTTGTGCAATTTCTTTGCTCTGATTATGAGTGGGAATAAATAATCTATCAGCGTTTGTGTTTTCTCTGAGTTCCTTTGTGGCTACTTCTGTTCTTTCGAGGGATTTTGCTATGCCCTCTCTCTTGGGTTTCTCACTTGACTTCTCTTGGTCACTTCCACTGTTTTCTGGAACTGATTGTTCGGCAGGCAGTCTCCCCCTCTCTGCTGCCTTCGTTGGAGGCCCTGTAGCCATTGACACTTGCCCTTGTCTGTGTGCATCCTTTGTGTGTGACCCTGTCTCCAGCTTTTCTCTTCATTTGTGACCTCAAATGTGTCTAAATTACTGCTAATTACATTTAATTTTATTTCGTTACTTTTATCATCAGATTTTCTTGGGACTGGAATGACTATATAGGTTATGGGTGCTTTCGTAGGCCCGAGACGTTCATTATCTGGTGGGTGCACTGTGTTTGAGACACTTCGTGCACCAATAAAGAAAGCAGTTCTGATTGTTAATGACAGAAAAACAATAATAATAACTATACATATACACATAATCGTTCGGAACGACAATTTACAGCATCTTCTTCCAGGGAAGTGGGGGCGCCCTTCTGTTGGGGGTAAAACCAAGTTACTGTTCTGGGCCCCCATTTCGAATGAGTTCATAGTCAGTTATTTATTCCTTCTCTTGCTCTGGTCTCGTAGTTCGAGAGTTCATTACTCTTAAGTGACAATGCCTTCCAAATGTCCCCCCTCATGTGAGTGACGACGGTAGTCTCTGGGTACTCAGTACAGTTCCTGTGCTAGACTATGGAAAAAGGTTAGACTAACGTCTTTAACACATCACACTCATTTTGCATCTCTATGATAGACAAAATCCCAGTGCACTCCTCTAATTTTCCTTGGCCCTGAGGACATGCTGGAATCTGTTCAATGCGAAGGGCTGAACAGATGGAATTGCTGTAAATCACACAAAAATAAAATGTTATAAAAATAAAACAAAAATAAAAATAAAAGTGAACATATGAAAAAATAGGAAGAAATGAGAAAAATGTAGAAAAAGGAAAATAAGATGGTGAAGTTCTTGGGTCCGCTCCTTTCGCTCGATCTCTCACCGACAAGTTGAAGAACAGTGGCCCTCATTACGACCCTGGCGGAAAGTGACTGACCGGACCGCCACAGCGTAAATAGCGTTTCCGCCATTGCACGAAGGAGCAAAGTGCGGCCCATTCCGACCCATCGGGCACGAGCACCACGGCATGGCGGAAGTGCAAAGTCCGCGATGGCGGAAATGACCCCAAAACGGCCCACACCGCCGCCGTACGGCGCCCCAGGTGCAATACCGCCACCCCTCTTAGCGGTCACCGCAGTGTGCGCCTACCGGAAAGTACGGTGGCCGGAAATATACGGAAACGGAAGTTAAAACATGGGCCCGGAACGGGAAACATCCCGGCGTACACCTATAAATACACTTAAACCACACAACCACTAAAATCACTACCCTGAAACACACCCCAACCCGTCAACCACCCTAGCGAAACCAAGAAAAATGGGAAAAGTAGCGAAGAAAGCGTGCGACCGCAAGCGGCAGGTCCACTTCTCCCGTGAGGAACTCACCGTGCTAACAGAGACCCTCCAGGAGAATGCTGCCGTCGTCTTCTCCACGCAAATGACCAGGACGGCACTTGCAAACAAGAAGGCCATATGGGCTCTGGTGGCACAGCGGGTAAGTGCGGTGGGGACCGCACCCCGCACCCCACAGCAATGCCGCAAGCGATGGGACGACCTGCGGATACGCGTCCGCAGCATACTCTCTGCCAACCGCAACATTGCCACAGCCACCGGGGAGGTCCTGAATCACCCATCAAGTTGACCCCCTGGGAAGAAATCTGTGCCTCCACCATCGGAATGGAGAGCATAGAGGGAGTCGGAGGGATGGAGAAAGGAGTGCAGACATCCGAAGATTCAGGTAGGTGGGCCAGATAAAACTATGCCAAATCCACACAGTCCATCCATGTGAAGTACCATGCGTCCACATAGTGCAACAGAAACACATGTCCAGGAGAACGTCCACACACATCGGCCTGATAGCGCACGTTAAAACCCACAATAAATACATAAATAATTAAAAACCCCTAATACACGCACTACACGTGCAGCAGGCACACCCTAACTGCAGGCTGCCAAACAACTGCACCCTCACTCCACACACAAATCAAAGCACCTCCAAGGGCCCGGCCCAAATCACCCTCAGGTACCACCCCAATGCATGTGACACAATGCCATTCCAATTCCCACAGACCCACCAATAACCCTCGCCCTCCTCTACTCCACCACAGGGTCCGATCCAAACGACGAGCTACAGGACACCCCTACCAGCACACCTGCAAAGAGGGCCAAGACCAACGGCCAGAGACCCTCCACCTCAGCTGCACGCATCAAGACACGGCAGCAGCACAAATCAGGTGGCAGCACAGAGGAGGGAACATCAACAGGCACCCCAGCAGCCAGCATGCCCACAACACCACCACCACAGGTCCCCCCAATGGATGCCACAGAAGGCACTGCCTCTGGTGGCAGCAGCACCATAGGTGACACCCCATTGATGGCAGCATGCTCAGACACAGAAAACGGGGATGCCAAAGTCAGATCCATCCATGACCTGTCCCAATCCCCCTGTCTGTCCCATCCCGTACAACATGAGGATACCACGCAGGGGCACCCACAAGACGACGACTGGCCATCCCCCACAAGCCCTGTGGCAATGCAACATGAGGACAACAGCCCCTCCGTGACACCCCCGCAAATGGCCTTGGCCCAGCAGAGGCAACAGTCCCTCGACCAGTTGATCGAACAACAGCAGCAACTGGCCACGCTCCTCAAGGACCATGCTGATGAATGTGGGGGCACTAAGGCAGACATAGAAACATCAACTGAGACACTTAGGGCACAAATCGAGAGTAGCACCGAGAGCCTGAGAGTCCAAATGGAGAGAAGCACCGAGAGCCTCAGGGGGGAACTGCATGCGACGGCCAAGGACGTATGTGCCGAACTTGCCGCAGTGCGCCGTGTGCTCACTGAGCTCTCGCAAACCCTTAGGGACATGCATGGACGTGAGCAGGCAGACACATCATCCGTTGCAAGCTCCGTCCAGGGCAGCCCCCAACGTAGATCTGGAAGGAACCTGCGCTCCACAGGCAGGGGTGCCCCTGATACCCGCAGAGGGGGCCTGCAATAGCGACAGCCCACTGACAATGAGCATCTTTGGACACTGGTGTTCGGGGGGGAGGTAGGGGGGTGGAGGGGGTGTGTTGGGCTCACTTGGGTGGCGGGTCGATAGGGTGTTCAACATGACATCACATATGCCATAAAAAGTGCACGATCAACCAATGAGATGTGTGGACATTGATCTTTGTGTACTAGGCCATCATAGGCGTACAGTCCATATTGTGCATGTCCCAGACACACGCAGTGCCACGAGTCCCGTGTCCATGTATCAGCCACCAGGCGTGAGTGCTAGAAGCATACATCAATGAGATGCTGACGAATGTCACGGGCCTCCGGTGCCTCGCAGACTCCATGAGGTGCTGCCACATCCCCACCCTCATCATGACCATCATCAGGTGCTTGCAGTTCTGCGTCAGGGGGCATGGGCACATTTCTACGTACGCACATGTTGTGGAGCATGACACATGCCATCACCATCTTTGCAACCTTCTCATGGCGGTACAGGAGTGCCCCGCCAGACCTGCTGAGGCAGCGGAAACGGCCCTTCAGTAGGCCGAATGCCTGTTCTATGACTACACGGGTACGTGAGTGGGCATGGTTGTAGTCCTCCTCATGCTGGTCCCGTGGGTTCCGGACTGGTGTGAGGAGCCATCTCTTCAGTGGATATCCAGCATCACCTGTATGTGGACGAGAAACGTATGATGTGGAATGCCATTGATACGTACGCACACCCCCCCCCCCTTCCTGCCAGGTCATTGCCAATTCACATACCCCACATCATCATGCATGTAATGAGACTCACCGAGTAGCCAGGATCTGTTCCCTGCGTGTCGCTCCATGTAGCGTGGTATTGTAGAGTTCCTCAAGACCATAGAATCATGGGTTGATCCAGGGAATCGGGCACAACAATGTGTAATGATCCTGTTGGAGTCACACACCATTTGTACATTCAGGGAATGAAATTGTTTTCGGTTGCGGTACTGGGCCTCCATGGCATGTGGGACGACCAATTCCACATGGGTGCAGTCGATGGCACCAATGCAACCCGGTATGCCGGCAAGTGCATGGAATCCCACTTTCGTGTTTGTAATTTCCTGCTCCGAGCGTGGTAGGCAGATGTAGTCGTCTGCGTGCTGCAGGAGGGCATCGAGCACTTGCAATAGTGTCCGTGAGAACAGTGGCTGAGAAATGCCATGCAACTGTCCGACTGTGTGCTGGTAGGTGCCTGTGGCCAGGAAGTGGAGTACAGACACCACCTTCAGTAGGGGTGGGATGGCGGTTGGGCTATATATCATGCTGACAAGGTCAGCCTGTGTCATGTCCACAATGGCGGCTATGGTGTCCCGGTCCAAACGGTAGAGGGTGTGGATCTGCTCATCAGTGAGGTTGAACGGATGTGCTCGGAGGCGTGGGATTGCGGGCTGCCTGCGTGGTGGTAGTGGCTGTGCTGGTGGGCCTTGCTGGCCCTGCCTTGCCCTCCTCCTCCTCCTGCGTCTCCTCCGTGCGGCCGGTTGTAGTTGGTGTTCGTCTTCCTCTTGGAGTTGGAGCACTTGCAGCGCTATCAGGTCCCCCAGGGCCAACATCGCGAGTCCTGCCGGTAGCATTTCGGTGTGGTTGTGGGAGGAGACTGGCTGTGCAATTCATGTGTTTTCAGGCTGTATGGCCTCCACCTGTGGTGATTCATTCCACCTGTGCAAACTGCTCTCCCCTTTGGCCGAGCACGTCACGCGCACAACGCTGCAATTCGGGGAATGGTATCTTGCTATTGCTATCATGTATTTGTACCCGATGGGCGTGTTGGATTGGTTGTTATGTTCATTCGGCTATGGTCCCATTGTTTCCCATTCCATCTGTGCAGTCGCGAACAGACTTGTGAAGGGTCAGTGGAACGTAGTACTCGAGTAACGGTGGGCCCTCATGCATCACTGTACCGAGTTGCAACGACGGGCGGGGCGTCCCATTCGTGGGTGAAGGCAGTTGCCATTTTCACACACAGCCGCACTCGATGGAATAATTAGGGATTTCAAACGGCCACAGATGCCTTTTCGACGTGATGTTGCAAATGAGGAATTCGAAGGGCGGCGCTTTCGGTTATCAGCTGGCGGCGAGGAGATGCCCACAGGTCTGACTGCAAATATAACGTTCTATTGTTCAATGTCCTTGAGACAGGGCCCATGGCGAGGGAGCAATGATTGGTATGAATAGTTTGGGATGCGCATTAGCTACGTGGGCGATGAGGCCGGCCGTTCCAAAATACATGTTACTTCACGACACTGGAAATACGGGCTGGGGCACTGTGGATTTTGCAGGCTGCATAACGCACAGACTCAATGGATGTTTCTAATGTCATGTGAGTAATTATTCATGCTTTTTGATCCCGGGATGAGGGAATGATGAATGGATGCATGGGCAGGTGATTTGATACAGAGTTTGCCATGTACAGGGCTTCTTGGGATCTATCCGCCTCCCCTACGCTATGTGATGCAGGCCTGCCATAGTGGGACCATCGTCTATCTGGCCTTGTTGAGCCCTCCCTGTCTCGAGGCGCCCTCAGACACTTGTGTCCATGCACGTTGACATTCCCATCTGATGGATTCTGTTTTGACAGACGCATGCACAGGTACACTCGTTAGTGATGGTGTTTGCACCTCGATATAGATGGTTATGAGTCGCAAGTGGTTTTGGGGTGGTGATGATCCTTTTGAGTGGGCTAGCATGCATATGGCTGTGGATTTCGTGTGATCATTGAAGTGAGTTGTTCGAATGTAGTTCTGATGGCCATTCTGTTCTTTTTCTTTTCTTCTGGTTGACAGGTATCTCCTCCCCTTTTGCCACTGCCATCTGTATGCCACTCCTGCAGATGGATTTTACTCCCGACACCTGCTGCTTCGTGTTAATCGGTGGAGCAGCATTACGATCTTATGGGACGATCGCCAATGGCCCACATGCCCTTACGCAGTACTGGTGTCTCGGAGCAACATTTCGGCCTTTCAGCTGGACTAGTGCCTCCCCATTGGGACAGCCCTGCGGTTCTGTGCGATTCCATGTTGCCTTTTCGTACGTGAATGTGGCTCTGTGTACCATGGGGGTACAGGGCGACACACAAGTAGTGGCTGGTCATTTCTTGCGGATGCAGCCCACAATGGTGATTAGTGTTTTGGAGTTCATGGCCTGATGGCTGTATGGGCTTGGTGTCTTTGATGTGCATAAATTGCTATTCTGATTTGGCCCGTGTAGCGTTTTTCTTTGCAAGTGATGTGGCATATGCCTATTTGGGGGGCGATGTATTGTGAGGAGATCTGCATTGGGTTCCAGCTTCGGGGTTTAGTTGCGTGGTACTGTACTGGGCGCGTTTGCCTACTGAGCCCGTGAGGTCAGGGATGGGGGCTGCCTATATGACAGTTTGAATGTTGTCATGCTCAGGGGCGGGGGATTGGGTTTTGTGTAACAGATGCCGGTCAGCCAGGTGGACTGGTGGAATGATGTGATTTTCGGAATGTTGCTGGGCACAGGTGCCTGTGTTTGCGTGCGTTTCTTGGTGGGGGACTGTGGTCATGTCCATTGGGATGGCTTCTGTATTCGTGCCATCTGTGACCTGCAGCTCCCATTGGCCCCTCTTGTGTTGCTTTTGTTCGTTGGCATGCATGGGTGCTTTGTACATTTCAATGGTTGCATTGTGACTTCATTGCACCTACAGGGAGTTGTACTTTGTGGGCAGGGAGCGGTGTACAGGCACTCAGTGGGGCCGTTTACGGTTGATTCGCGATGCCGTACTTCTCGCCATGGCGGAATGGTACATTCCGCCATGCCTGATGGCGTTAGGTACATGTCCGCTAGGGTCGGAATTGGCGTACCGTTGCACCATGGTGGTGTTTGCGGTTTGGCATGGCGCGCGCGCGCGTGCTTGGTGCAGTTAGCGTTGGCGTTCACTACGGTGTCGCTAATGGCTTCGTACTTTGCGGTGACGGGTCATAGTCGCACCGAGCGCTATTCGATGGCGGTATTGCATTTCCGCCATCGTTTTTCGATTTCCGCCAGGGTCGTAATGAGGGCCAGTGTCTCTCTCCTCGATCTGCTCCACGGCGGAAAGATGACGGAAAGGATAATAAGAAAAATAGAAGAAAAAATAAAAAATAAACTAGGAACAAGATGTCGTAATCCTCGTTTCTGCTCTTCTCGATCTGTCCTCGGTGGAAGAATGAAGACCTGTGTCTTTGTCTCCTTGATCTGTCCCCGGCGGAAAGTCTCACTGGAATCTCCTTAGGAATTCTCACTGGAAGTTGGACAGCTCCACTTGGAGCATTATACCGTGGAGAAATGTGCCCATGTGTGGGGCGTTGGCCGGATCTCTAAGGAAGGTGATGACGTCAACATCTGAAGGCCTCCCCACCATTTCTGGATAGTCTGTGACTAATCTAAGCAGGACGTTCTGTGCCAGCCAGGTGTCCTCGGGTCATAGGGACATTTGCCCTGTTTGGCTGTGTCCTGATCACAAGCTTTTCTTTTGATTCGCACAGTCTTTGCACCTTCCCGTTGCGGGATTACCACCAGATTATGTAGTTTGGTCCACAGTTGACTTAAACGTTCGGTCTTGGGTCCCTGATGAACGTATGGGCATCAGTTGTTCTTCCAAGGAGTCTTGAGCAACTTTCAATTACGCGGAAGAACAATGCGAAGGTGAGTTCTTCAACGTCTGTTTGCGGTGGAAGCATTTGTGTCCTTCTCACTATGCTCTGGTAACTCAGCGAAGACCTCTGCCATGACGGTTAGCAGCCGCCTGATTACTTTTTTGTTAGCTGGATCTTGAATAAAGTCTGTGACACTGGCTCCTCTCCCTACGAGTGATGGGTATGTTAACACCACGAGTAGAAAATAGGTTAGCACATCCCACTTGAGACTTCTGCTGCAGTGTACCATAAATTCTGTGAACAAAGTCTCAATACTGGTCGCATCAGGATACCGCGTTACACTCTCAGAGAATATTTTGTTTACAGTCTATCAGAGTCTTGATTCTTTGTACTACCTGGGCATGATATGCTTTCAAAAGTTTGTTTTATCAATGTTGTTGTGGCTTTGGATGTGCTTCTCTTTACCCTGCAACTGGGATGTACAGAGCGTTCGTTATGTCCTTATCCCCCTTTGCTTGGGGAACCTGTCCAGTTTTATGCCACAACTTGCATCCGGGTTCTTTGTCTTGGTTTTCCTGCTCATGCATCGCCCTTCCTCGCCATGGATTTTGTCTGCATGTGCTGAGGTTCTTCCCCGTTGTCTGGGGTTTCTTCGCATTTGGATGCAGCAGGAGGGCTCTCCCCTATATACGGTTTAATGTCATTTATGAAGATCCATGCCCTTCTGCCCTGGAGCTTGACGGCGGAGGGGGTGCCGTCCTCTACGATGAAAGGGCCATTAAATCTTGGTTCGTCCCGCCTCTTCCTGGTAAAGTTATTCACAAGCATGCTGTCACCAGGGAAGACGAGGGGCGCATGTTGACCTTGTGCGGGGTCAGCTTCAGCACTTCCTGATGTGTTTTGTGCTGCACTGTCCCCTTTTCGCCGTCGCTGCAGCTGGCCTGAAATGACAGAGGTGCTGGATGTCATACAGTTAAGGTACTCCTGCATCTCCATTCCTAGAACCTCTCTAGTTGGCTTGGCATCACATCTAGCTCTATCTCAGGGGGTAAGAGGGGTCCTCATCCTTCTGCCTGTAACTATCTTGTGCGGCGTAAGATGGTGGTCGGAGCCGGGATGGTTCTGAAGTGCATACAATGCCAGTGGTAGACAGTGCAGCCATCCTTTTCTTAATGTGAGCTTCAACTTGGCTATCCTCTCCTATAACAGGCAGTTGAGCCGCTCACATATCCCATTCCCCTCCGGGTGATACGCCGACGAGAACTTGTGCTTTATACCAAGCAACAAGCTGATCTGTTCGAACACTGCATTAACAAAGTGAGCCCCGTTATCTGATCTCATTACTTTGCACACCCCCCATCTAGGGAACACATCCCTCACTAGGAATTTGGCAGCACAGGTAGCGTCTGGGTGTGTACAGGGACCTGCTTCTATCCATCTAGAGAATGGACACACCACCACAATTAAATACCTGTACCCGTTGCACACTTGAATCATGTCGACTTAGTCGATATGCAAGTGCTGGAATGGTCCATTCGGCCAAGGGATAACTCCTCTCACTACTTTTAATGTGTGCCCAGCGGTGAACTGTTGGCAGATAATGCAGTTCACCATGAAAAATGCAACATGCTCTGCTAAATTCGGTGTGAACCAGTCTTCTGCGAGCGTTGCAGCAAGATTTTCTTTTGCCATATGGATGGGGTAGTGTAGTTGTTCTAATGCTACCTTTAGCAGGGCGACAGGCATCACAGGTTTACCAGTGCTGTCTTGCCTCCACAACCCGTCAGAGGGGTTTAAAGAACACCCTCAACGCTTCCACAAATATTTCTCTTCCTGAGATGCCTCTCCTTGGAGTTCCATTAGCTGAGTCTGCCCCATGTTACTATAGGCCTCAGGTGTGGCTCGCGCTACCATCATCCTCTCATGGGTACGGGCCACCTCCACGTCCATGATTGTTTCAGTTTTGGATGCCATGCGTTTGGCTTCTGTGTCCGCTTCATGGTTTCCACGTGACACAAAATCTGTCCCCTTGGTGTGGACGGCGCATTTCACGACCGCTATGCCCACTGGGAGCTGTAGTGCTTTTATCAACCTGTCCAGTAAGGCTGCGTGTTGCACTGGCATGCCGTCCGCTCGGAGGTAGCCCCTCCTTTTCCAGCGTGCTAGACCTGCATGTACTGTGGATGTCACATAGGCTGAGTCACTGTACACAGTTACTTCCTGGTCTGCATGATTCTCAATGGTGAGTATCAGCACCAACAGTTCTGCAGCTTGCGCTAATAGTGAGAAGGTATTCGCGCACTGAGTACTCGAAACTCTCCATTCGCTAGGTGTTTTACCACGGCCACGCCTGTATTCCTTTGTCCGTCTTCTTGGTCGATTCTCAAAGGCCCGTCCATAAAGACGATCTCTCCACTTGCCAGGCATTTTCCCTTACCCTGGGGATCTCATCATAGAATTCCTCATAGTTTGCGCAGTCGTGTATAGGTTCTCCCTCTGTGACTGGCTCAGCTATGAACGTTGCAGGGTTTACAGTCTTACATCGCACTATTTTGATTGATGGGTTGGAGATAATCATCTCATAGGCAGATGCTCTCTATGATGTCAGCGTGCCCTTTGGCTTTTATAGTATGGCGAATAATGAGTGCTCGACGTACAATGTCATGGAGCACCCCATCACATTAGATGATGCCTTCTCAATGGCGAACGCGGCAGCAGCTAGATTTTGTTCGCATGGGAAGTAGCCCCTCATGACCGGGTCCAGACTCCCGCTGTAATATGCTAGGGGCTTGTACCCCAGCGAGGTTCGCTGCGGGAGCACTGCCATCATAAAATTACCATCAGAGTGTGAGAACAGGTAGAATTCCTCTGCATAATTAGGAATCCCGAGAACCGGTGCCTTACAAATTTCCCCCTTAAGTTCTGCAAACCCATTCTCCATTGCCTCAGTCCATTCAATTTCTCCTTTTGTTGCCTGGGATTTCTTTAAAGCCTGAGGCAGGGGCTTGGTATACGAGCTGTAGTCGAAAACCCATGCTCTGACATAATTGCACAGGCCTAATAAGCTTTGCATTTGTTTTATCATGAGTGGTTTAGCTGTGTTCATGATAGCTTCAGCACTTTCTAGGGTTACCTTTTTCCCTTCGTGTGATATTAGCTGGCCTATGTACAGCACCTCTCGCTGACAGTATTCTAACTTTTCCTTATCAACTTTGTATCCTTTCTCAGACAGGATTGTCAGTAGCTGGACAGAGTCGCGGTTGCATTGTTCCTCAGTGGTGCTGCAGATCAGAATGTCATCCACATACTGCAAAACAACACTGCCTACTGCAATATTGTTCAGGTCCATCTGCAGGACTCTGTTGAAAATGAATGGAGACTCACAGTACACCTGTGGCAACCTCGTGCTTTTCAGGCACATTTGTCGGAAAGTAAATGACGTCAGATCTTGATAATCATGGTGCAACGGGATTGAGAAAATAGCATTTTTCAGGTCAATCACCGTGAAATATTCTGCTTCATTTGATATGTTGCACAGAATTGTGGATGGATTAGTGACTAGAGGGAATTTGGTTTCAACTATATAGTTTAATGCTCGTAAATCTTGGATTAAACACCAAGACCTTCCCTTTGATTTCTTGACAGGGTAAATAACCGTGTTGCATGGTGATTCTGATTTCACTAGGATGCCCTGCTCCATCATGGTGGAAATTGTCTTTGCGATCCCCTCATCTGCCTCTCTGGACATGGGATATTTTTGCGCTCGTGGTTAAATTACTCCTGGTTTCAGTTTAATTTTTTACTTCACCTGTACCCTTTAGGAGGCCTACGTCATAGTCCATACCGCGGCAGGCACTTGGGCCATGTCGTCATCAAAGTATTCTGGACGTATCAGCGCCAACATCATTCTCTGTGGCACCTCCCGTTTGATCATTTTGACGCAAAATGTGAGACTTACTTCCACCCTCGTCTCTTCCAGGTCAGGGTGTTCTTCAAACAGATTATCGCTGGTGACGTCAGTCACTCGATACCGTTTTTGGATGGTGATAATAGCACACCATTGTCTGCCTTCGTCATCATATCCTTCTACCAATACCTCTTTCCCTCGCACTGCGGCAGATTGTATCATTAAGGGAAATACTTGTCCCTCCTCTTCGTGCATAGGTATTCTGGGTCTGAATAAAAACTCATCAGGTGTCCTCATAGTTCTATCTGCGAGGCCTGGCAATCCCGCCATGAGCACCCGCACCCCATATGCGAAGACTTCTGGCTCTAACGGTATAGCTCTCATGGCTATACATCCGGAGTATGCTCTGATCATTTCGCACATGTTTGAATAATGCATTCCTGGGGTGGAGCACACTATACCGTTCTCAGTAAACGAGATTGTCATATTCAACGTAGTCATTAAGGCCCGACCCAGGATGTTTACTGGGGTCTGACGTGAGTATAATAAGGGTACATTCATTTTGCGCTCTCCCACAGAGATTGGGAGTGCGTCTGTAAAGGGAACTCTACTGTGAGCTCCCATGAAAATCTGATTATCTATGACCTCGCCGGACAAGGAAAACTTGCCTTCTCGTATGCACGAGCGTGTCGCACCTGTGTCAACTAAGAAGAAATATTCTTTACCCCCTATGACGACATTCACCCTAGGTTCCCTATTAGGGTCTAATGTCACTGATAGGATAGAACACATCAGAGTCCCCTGTTAGCTGTCCTATTTCATATATAAGTTCGGCCCACTGTATACTTGTTGATTTCCCCAGCCCAAGGGTTGACTCCCCCTCCGGAGCTGGTGCCCTGTAACATTTGCGGTGGTGCCTGCTGGGATTGTCCCTGCGGTATGTTCCCCATGTGCGGGGGTTGAACCACTTGCTGTGCACCTTGCTGCAGGCCTGGCACCTGCTGCTGCACTGTGTGATTTTGTGAAGTGCCCTGCTGCGGGACGGCAGGCTGATTCACCATGCCTGCCCCCATCCCTTGGCTATTTTGCCACGTGCCTTGGCTTCTTCACACACGCGCCACATGCCCTGTTATTCCACACAGCCAACACACTGGCGGTGGTCGGGCCATCTGTCCATCTGGCATAGCTGGACCGCCCATCTGCGCGTTCTGAAAGCCACTTTGATTATTCTGAAACCCTCCCTGATTACTCTGCCATCCTCTTCCTCGAAAAACCCCTTCCCCTCGGGTAAAATCCTGCGTTACCCTGATTGTTCTGCGATGGGTTAGTTGCTTGCTGTGCGCTTGGCTCAGCTGGGTTCGTCAGCATGGCTCCCTCGAGAGCATACTTTGAGAGTTTCTTTTGCACCAGCTTTGCCTCTTCACCCTTACGGGTTGCTTCCTTTTTCCGATTCATTTCTTGCAGCAGTCTACAGTAGTGTGCAATTGTCAACTGTATTTCAGCCCATGGTTTTGCTTCTATTCCTACTAATTTCTTGAGCTGTTTTTGCACTGGCTCAGGCAACCCTTGGCATACTATATGGTAGAATACAGGGATAGATTTCGTCCAAGAATCATGCGTTTCGAGCACCCACATGTCTTGAAAATTCTGGATATAGATCAACGGATCCTCTGACTCTTTCATTTTCCGAGTCATTGTAGCCCCCATATCAGAAGTGTCTGGATATAGCGTTCTCATCGCTTTCCACACTGCTGCCCTACAGTTATTAAATGGTGCTCCATCATGGGAAGTGTTAGTTACGGTTACCCTAGGATAGCCTGCCCGTTTCCATACATCATCTGCTCTTTCACCAAGTATGGCAATTAGGAGGCCCTTAATGTCCCCCATAGCTAAGGTGATACCCTCCGTCATTTTCTTTAACTCATGTATCCACTTTCCGGCTCCCGATGTCAGCATTGGAAGCTTATTTTTAAGGTTCTCTCTGTCCATGTGTGGCCATGGAATATATTGTGGTCTTGCTCCCCCCTTTTCTAGCAACAGGAATCGGAATGCTCAGTCCTCCTTTTCCTTCCTCATAGCTCCTCTGTCTACCGCTGGGGTGGCATTCCTGGCAATTCCTTCTTCCTGGCAATGCCCTTAATCTGTCTGCATAGGTAGGTTCTGCCGCCCCCCTCTGACCGTGGGGTGTTCTTTCTTGTCGGCCGGACTGCGTGGCTGACTTCGGTGTCCTACTTGTGGACCCGCTAATGTCTGACCATCGTACCCCTCGGTCCCCTGGGAGCCGTTTTTTGCACCATCTCCCTTCCTCTTGTGCCTCGTCCTCCGTTTCCCCACTGGAGTCGGTTTCTGAATGATCCCAGTTTACGCGACTCCTTGCATCTTCTTCGTTCTGCCTGATCTCCAGCTTGTCTAGGGACAGTCCCCTGCTCCCACTGCCTTGGGTGATATCCACAGTGTCATATAGCTGAGTGCTCTCTAAGCGCTCATCTTCCCTTCCCCCTTGGGAAATTAGTTCCAGCCCCATCTCGTCATAGATTTTATAAATCGTTTCCCTGATGCTTCTGGTGTCGAAGTCATCTTCAATATTTGTCCCGCTTGTACCTGGTACTGCATCGCTTGCAGGAAAGAATTCTTCTATGTCTTCCCATTCTACTGTAGGATTGGGTTTAATGACTTCCCGCTCCAAATATTCAAGATCCTGTGGCCTCTGTCTGCGCTTATGTTCTACTTCCTCATTTATTTTCTTGCACTTCCTTGCTTCTTCTCTAGCCTTATCTACTTCCCTCATGTGTTCATTTCTACGTTCCTTTGCCCTTCTAATCTCCACATCTTCACGCTTTTTTCCTTTCCTTTCGTGCACTCACCTTTCTTCCTCTAACTTTAACATGTTCTGCCTGTATTTTTCATAGGCTGCGTATTGTGTGCGACTGAGCGGTACTCCTTGCTCTTCGCGATATAGTTGTTCTCGCCTCAGTCTATCTTTCTTT
Source organism: Ambystoma mexicanum (assembly GCF_040938575.1). Taxonomy (NCBI): domain Eukaryota; kingdom Metazoa; phylum Chordata; class Amphibia; order Caudata; family Ambystomatidae; genus Ambystoma; species Ambystoma mexicanum. Next base: position 581,784,226 of record NC_090922.1, on the reverse strand, counting down.
CTTGTCCTTTCATCCCTTACTTCCATCTCTTTCTCTCTCACACTCCTTTGCGTCTCATCAGACCTCTCTCTTGGCCCGAAATCATCACTTCCTTTTCCATCCAACTTCAGTAATATCTGACCTCCCATCAATTCGTCTTTCGCGAATGCTATCTCATCACCTCTACCTTCATTTCCTTTACGTTTATTTCCCTCTTTCTCCTTATCTGGAGGTGCACAACTCTGTGCCCAATCTTTTCCTTCATCTTCGCATCTCTCTTTGTCCCTTGAGACCGCGGAGGCGATATTGTTTTCCTGTTCCTTTCCCTGTACGTAGGCGCCTCATATTCGGGGTTGCTATACCCCGTGGCTTCCTTCAAATTCTCTTAGTGGGTAAAGCCCCTATGTTTTACTCCCTTCAATGACTGGCTCTGGTGAGGCTGGTGGTGCAGTAGGCGTCTCACCCCCCTCCGTACATACATTTAGTATCCAGTCTGTAGGTGGTTCTTCCACCTTTGTTTCTTCAAACATCTTCTACAATTCTAGAACAGCAAGACGTTTCTCTAGCTTCTTGCCTGTATATGTGGCGTGTAGGAAGGTTGTCATATGCTGTAAAACAGCCTTAGAAAGGGACCCATTCTGTGGCCAAGGCATGAACATTTTGTGGGCGGTACCCTTAACCCACTCTGTGCTATACTTCTTCAGTTTAGGTGCATGCTTGGGTAGCTGCTTGCACAAATGCGCAAGCGGGGTAACTTCCTCCATGTTTAATTTCGTCACTAAGAGTATTTATACAGTTCTTTAACCTTCCAATAGTATGAGCGAGCACCACAACGCAAGCTCCAATCCAATCTTTTCCCGCCAAAATATATACCAACAATTTACTCAAAACCCATCAATTCACTGGTGATTCCCTCTTAGTTACAGAATCGCGTAAAGCCAAAATGCATTTCAAACAATCGTTAATACAATTATTTTATGTTTGACATACAACAAGACACATATTACAGACACTTGACAGACTAGACGAACACCAGCTGGTCATACGTATACCTGCCTTCTAATCAATACCCCATCATGGGATTTAAACAAACTCCCTTGATGACGTCTTTAAACGTTACCGTAGCCTAATTGTCCCCCCCACTGTGGGCTCTGAGTTCACGTTTCTTCTGACCGCTGTATTAAAGCGCAGGAATAAGGCAAATCCTTTGTTTTTATCTTAGGTGCCCCCCTGGTAATCCTTACGTTTTTATCTCAGGTGCCCCCTGGTAATCCTTACGTTTTTATCTCGGGTGTTCCCCCGGTACCCCTCGTTTTTCTCTCACGTGTCCACATAGTATCCACTCTTTAGCTCTTAAGCTCGAGTCATTACCCCCTATATATACAATCTTCTCTATTCTGACTAATTAATTTTTTCTCCACCACTCACCGTTACATTTCCCTTACTGGCTCTAATGCCTACACGACATTTGCCAAAGTAACGAGTTTGTTGTTTCACTCACTGATCGCATCTTTTCCTCTCTGGAACTTCGGGATCACCACCCCTTCCTCTTCCAGCCTTTTAAGGTTTTTTCGTCCGATTGGCTGCACGTGGGAATGAGAAGGGTTATGCTTGGAAAGGCGGGTTTCTTCAGACACACTGCAGATTTTTTATGGACTTACTCTATCATTGTCCACGGGGAGCTTCTCAGTCTACTCAGCCGGAATGGCGAAAGGACTTGTGATATTGCCGAAGGCTCGGAGTTCCTTCGTGCCGTCGGTCTAAGGTGTCTTAGTATTATATAATCAATAATTAATGGCCGAAACCATCCTCTGCTACCAAGTGTTCAGGAGGAGAGGAATTCACTGACGGGCCCATAGGTCAGCGCTCACCCTCAAGAACTTGTAAGACAAGATAGCTGCACCATGTGAGGACAGGGGGTGCAGGATTCACTTACTCCAACACGACTCAATAATGAGGACTCAGTAAGTTGGCAAAGTGAAGTCTGTTTAATGACAAGTACATCAAACCGAGGAACAAATGGAAATCAGCAGCATTGCGATCACCTGTCTCGCTCCGACTTCCTCGAACTTCAGTCGAACAGTCATTGTTATAAGCAAAACTCATCATCACTGAAGTCTAATTCTATAAAAAATCATCATGCAATATAATTGGTTAGGAAAGGTAACTTAAGTATAGGTGTTATATCTGTATATGGTAACAGAGCATGTGGATTGGTTAACTCTTATCGGGTGGGCATCTACGCCCATCCCTCTACATCACGCGTGATGGACGTCACTACAACTACGACGTCCTATTGGTTACAGTATCTATAGGACCCTAGATTACATGGTCCATTGTGATTGGGCAAGTTACACCCCTAAGCATAAATTTCTACTTTAATTAGCAGCATGCAGAATGGATACCCAGGTGCCTAGTGCCCCAGGATTCACTCTGCCTCCGTTCCATCAATCAGTGTTTTAGGGCGTGTGTCAATTAGTTGGCTAAGGATGGCCTCAAAACTGTAGTCTCTTATCAGGAAAAGTTATGGCATCCTCGGGTCCTGGATGACATCAGGCGTGGTACTTCTTCGCGCCTGGCTGGTCACGTGTTAGTTCACCATGAATCTTCTTCAGTTTCCAGCTTTTAGTGCATTTAATTCTGTTTCAGCCTCGCCACCTGCATGGGCCTCCCTTATCTTGACCTTCAGGCAGGCTGGTATGCTCTGAAGTTTGAGTCTTGTTAGCTGATGCTCTCCTCCCTTTCTCTGGTTGACCTCGATTTCCTAGGCATGAGCCACTCTTTGTTGAGTTTTGATTCCGCTCCTTCTCTTGCCTTTGGCTGGGTTACGAAACTTGGCCTGTCAGGCCTCTGGCAGCCTGGGTACATTTCTGCTTTTACAAAATGGAGTCTCACTTATATAATGTGCCTTATTGAGGTAGATATATGGTTGGCGCTTGCCGCTCTAATCTTCTACTAAGCATTGCAAGCAGTATCATTTCTTTTGCCTCTTGCGTTCCAAGCCTATTTACACACGTTTTAACAGGTCGGTTGCTTCCATCTTGTCTCTTAGCAACGTTTCCTCACGTTTTAACATCGTCTCTTCTCTGTGTCCATTACATTTATTTTCGTAGTTACTTTTGTTCATTCACGAGTCTGTTCAGGTCCTTGAATCATTTCCACTGGCCTTCCATTAGAGCTCTTTGGGTCTCTTCATGGACCGTCTGAAGGTACTCTTCGTTTCGTACCAGCGGCAGGTACGGCTGTCTGATAGGGTACCGTGCTGCCCAGGGTTGTCTGGTTATGGGTGCTTCAACAGGTATGGATCTTCTGATGTATACTGGGCAGAGTCCCAGTGCAGCTCTTTGTTGGTTAATTTGCTCCTCATGCGTCACATAACTTGGCGAGTACGCTCCTGGTACCTCGAAATGAGGGGAGGGGTGCAGGCCGTGTCTGGGACCGCCTCTATACCACGGACAGTGAAAAAAAAGGACGGACCTCACAAAGAATTAAGTTCTGCCACCGAAGAGGAATTGAGGCCAGGTCCCACTGATTCCGCTCCCCCTGTGACATGTTTGACCATCCCTTAGAAAGGAACATGTAGCTATGTTTTATTTATTTTTTTGCATTTATAAAGCACATTAAACTCGGAGGCATTGAGGTGCAGAAAATTACAAAGATCATATACAAAAAGCTACAATCAAAAAAGAGGAACAAATATTACAAGAATCTACGCAGTCATACCAGAGAAGTGTTCAGTGAGAAGAGTAAAGTTTTAAGTTGTCTCCGGAACACTCAATACGATTGTTCAGATTTAATTGTCAAGGGCAAGGCCTTCCAGGCCTTGGAGGCTATGACTGGGAAACTGGCCCCCCTAGCTCTCTTGCATCTGAAACAGGGGATGGTGAGCTGGTGAGAAAGCGAGGAGCGTGTGTGTCTGGAAGTTTGGGCTTTGGAGAGTTTTTGTGAGAGGTACCTGAGTGCCAGGTTGGAGAGGCATTAATGTGTTATTGCTAAGGTTTTGATTGTGATGCACTCCTGGTAACCAGTGTACTTTTCTTCTTGCTGCGGAAATATGTTCTTGCTTTGGGATGTTGAGAACGGCTCTGAGGGCATTGTTTTGGATAGTTTGCTGACTGTTCATATTTTGTGCAGATGTACCTGCAAATAGCACATTGCAATAATCCATATTAGAGCCAATAAGTGCTCTTGCGATAGTGATGCAGTTGTCGGGAGATCGAAAGGGTCTGCATGCATTGATGAGTTTAGAAGTGTGTCCTGCAGACAAGACTATTGCATTGACCTGCCTGGATAAGGTATATGCCCAAAGTCTTGACGTTGCTGGACACTTGAATGGTGTTGCCCTCTATGGTGAATGATTTGTATGATGGATCATGCTTGTTGAGTGATGTTTGCGAACCTACCAAGAGGAGTCCCGTCTTGTCGTCATTGAGGAACAAAAGGTGGGAAGCCATCCATACCTGTATGGTGTGATAGACTGACAGCAGATTGTTAGTGTCGGTGGTGTAATCACCTGAGAGGGGGGAGGATCTATGTGTCGTCTGTGTAGTAAGTGTATGAGACTCCTTTATCATAAAGAAGGTCAAATGAGGGTTTGGTAAAAATATTGCATAATGTTGGAGAGACGCATGATCCTTGCAGGACACAACACGCTGGTGGAGCTGCCGTGTTAGCCGAGAACACTCTCATGGTCATATCAGATAGGAAGGAGGCAATCCATGAGATAGCCCCAGGAGAGAATTGATGTGCTATTGCCAAGTGGCAGAACAAGATTTGGTGGTCTACTAAGTCGAAAGCGGCAGACAGGTCGAGTAGCAGAAGTAATGCTGTTTTGCCAGTGTCTTTAATTTCATCCAGCTGATTCTTTGGGTCTAGTAGGGCAGTTTCCGTACCAAACCCAGGTCGGAAACCAGATTGGCGCAGACCCAGGAAGTTATTAGATTCCAAGTAGGTCTGGGCCTGAAGATACGCTGGGAGATCCAGAATTTTCTGCAGAAAGGGCACAGTGCAGATGGGGCAGTAGTTAGTGGGGATGTCTGGGTCAAGGGTACGTTTTTTAAAAGTAGTCGGACCCATACATCCTTAAGACTCTTAGGCACGGAGCAGGACGAGAAGGAGGTATTGATAAGGGTAGTCATGAAGGGTGCGAGCCATTTAGCACAGTCTTTGATGACTGTTGCAGGGCATATGGCTCCCAGGCATCGAGAACATTTAAGCCCTGAATGATCCAAGTGGCCTCAAGCTCAGTGAACGGTGTGAGCTCAAAGGTGGTAGAATTTGGTATGGAAACTTGTGGCCTAGTATTAAGGATAACAAGAGTGGCGCTGTCCATAGCGTTTCTTTTGGAAATTATCATTTTTTGACGTGTGTCAATTTTGAGCTACAGGGCATTTTTAATGTTGACACACCAGATGCTGTCCTGAGTACTAGTAGTTTGGGTGGGCACTGGGGTATCGAGCTCACATAGTATGGAGAAGAGCTCTCTAGCGTTAGAGCTTGCATTACCAATTCTAGTATTAAAGGCAGAGCTCTTTGCAGAGGTGATTGCTTTTTTGTATGCCTTTGCTGCCAAGATGAAGTCATTCTTTGGCTTTGTGTGTTTTTTGTTCCATAGTGTTTCTGCCTTGCGTTTCAATAGACAGAGGGCTTTGAGTTCAGGGGAGAACCATGTGTTGCAGTGTGGGACTGCTTTAACTTTCCGTAGTGTAAGTGGGGCAACAGTGTCGATAGCCTGAGTGAGAGTTACATTGTACAAGTATACCAGTGCTGCGGGGTCGTTAGGTTGAGCCTGTGGGTGGACCAGCATATCAAGCAGAGGCAGAATGTGGGCTTTGGTGATATTTCTGTTGCTCCTAGTGGCAGTGGCAGGGAGTAGTGGGGCCTTTGGGGTGTGTCCAGTGGCGTATTTAGGCTTTCTGCTGCCTTAGGCCCAAATAAGTGCACATGCTCTCCAAGTTTACTCCATCTCTGTCAGACCCTGCACCTTCACCAGATTCTGCCCCTTCAACAAACTCTGTACTCTTGTCCAAACTATGCCCCTTCACCCCCATTTCAACTCCATAAGGACGTTTTTAAGGTTGCAGAGATTAGAAAGTTATTGCTTCCTCTCTATTAACACAAGCCTATCATCTTCTATGTTTTGTTAGTTGAAAGAGTGTTTTCATCTCTCCTGCCCAAGATTTGGAGAAGAAAATTATATAGATTGGACCAGCGGGTTTTGGATGACACAAACCTCTAAACACTATTAATACATATTTCAAATTTTGTTAAATGATTCAAATATCAATAAACATACATCTGTATGTCACACTAAAAAATGTATGTCACACTAAAAAATACTAAAGAAGCATTGATGCTTGCTCAAAACATCCTAATTCACAAAGTTTCATACCTCATATCCAAACATTCTCATCCTTCTTTCATACATACATTCATAAAACCTTCACGGCTTCTTATTTCCTAGTGTAATTATGATTCCATGTTACACTTTGTAATACATTATTCACATATATCTGACCCTGTCCCTAATCATAGTGTCATATTTAGTTGCTCTTATTTAACAACAGTTCGTAATGTCGACACGTGTTTCGGTCAATGGAAGTTCTTGAGAAGAAAAAGGACATCAACGGTGTCCATTGACTGAAACACGTGTCGACATTACGAACTGTTGTAAAATTATGAGCAACTAAATATGACACTATGCAATTTTAAATACTTTCAAAATGCAATTTTAAAAACAGGAGAAAACACACCTAAGTTTGAGAGTCCTGAATAGTGGGGAAAAAGGCCTACATTTCACAATGCAATTTTAAATACTTCCACAATGCAATTCTAAAAACAGGAGAAAACACACCTAAGTTTGAGAGTCCTGAATAGTGGGGAAAAAGGCCTCCCCATGACATCATCAAACAGATAAACATGTGTGTACAAACATAATTAATTACTAGTAACAACTGGCCTGAGCCCTTTACCCTTAACCCTAGTTGCACATGGTTTGCATAGATACTTCAAGCAATATGAAGAAGGCTGAGTAAACAGGCTTTCTTTGAACTAACGATAGCTATCCCATCCGCCCCATTTTACTGATGCCATTGAAACATTCTAATATATACGACTATCATTCCAATCATGCATGGCCTTCAGGTCCACTCTGAGAAAACTATTGAGTCCTGGATACCATGGCCTCGGGTGCCATTTCACTCCACATTTATTGCTGGTCAAACAGATGTCCAGATCCCTCTGCAGAACTTCAATGCACTGAACAAGATTAGATCTGTTCCCTGCGGAACCACTAAACCATAAACCTTGTACTGCTCAACAGCTGATCATCTACCTGGTTAATCATTGATTCTTCAACAACCCCAAAGCCTGCAGAATTAGATTTTCCCAGCCTTCTGAAATTCACCGCACAAACTGCTGGCTGCAGAGTCTGAATGAATTTATAAAAACCCACTACATACAGATTTATAAATCCCTTTAAATGTTTTCTCAGTGTGTATGCATGTTTAATAAATACTATCTTTCCTTTACAATGGGTTCTTCAGGAGAGGCCCCCTTTCTGCCATGCGCATTATAACAACTCCTCATTGCCTGCTTCTGGGCACTCCATAGCACATTATGTCTGAATCATATTTATATTTAATTTTGTGGTTTCAGCATGTTATCTTGATATGTGCGTATAATCTAATATGTATTAACTTTGACCAAAAAGTAACACGAAAGTAACATAACCCACTAATAATTAACTACATTGGATATGAAATTGCACCATCGTGCCCCTTCATCGCACCCCCAGTCACAAATATGGTGCACGCAACTAAAACCGCTCTTGATTGTATGAACCTTTCGAACATTCCCCAAAGATGATTCACCCAAAAAGTTGCCCTTTAAGGCTACAGTTTGCTTGAAGTAAACTAGTGCCACAGCACAACTTGTGCCAGTGTGAGACTAAAGTTCTTTATGTGTGTTGTAAATCTTATCCATTAATATAGGTAGTGTCTGTATATGTGACACATGTTTCGGCCGTTGACCTTCTTCATAGCCGGACAAGAATGGCTTAATTACACAATTTCAACATATCTAGTTATGTTTCACAAATGTGTACAGATGCTGTACAATCAAGAGATTGAAAATGCAGTTTCCAATTTCCTTCCTCTCAAGCTTTGGACTTGAGGAAGTGGTCTTACAGAACCAAGGGGAAGATTTGTGCTATGGAGGGAGTTGTTTCCAGTCACCTGCCAGCAAAATCAAGTGTGAAAAATACAAGTACCAGAATCCTCAGAGCTAATTAATTTGTTACACCTGAAACAGAAATGCAGACCCACCTGAAAAAACACAGAAACTCAGCCTCCCTGAAGATTGATGAAGTCATGAAAACGTGCGTTAGGAGGAGAAGCTAAAGACTAGTAACAGAGCGCCTGCCTTCACATCTTTAAACATTGTTCCAGGAGTCCCGGGCTCACAAGGCAGTGCAGCAGGGCCATCATGCCTTACATTGGAAAGTCACAACCCTGGCTTTCCCCCTCCCCCCATCAAGGGGAAGATGTGTGCTATGGAGGGAGTTGTTTCCAGTCACCTGCCAGCAAAATCAAGTGTGAAAAATACAAGTACCTGAATCCTCAGAGCTAATACATTTGTTACACCTGAAACAGAAATGTAGACCCACCTGAAAAAACACAGAAACTCAGCCTCCCTGAAGATTGATGAAGTCATGAAAACGTGCGTTAGGAGGAGAAGCTAAAGACTGGTAACAGAGCACCTGCGTTCACATCTTTAAACATTGTTCCAGGAGTCCCGGGCTCACAAGGCAGTGCAGCAGGGCCATCATGCCTTACATTGGAGAGTCACAACCATGGCTTTCCCCCTCCCCCCATCAAGGGGAAGATTTTTGCTATGGAGGGAGATGTTTCCAGTCACCTGCCAGCAAAATCAAGTGTGAAAAATACAAGTACCTGAATCCTCAGAGCTAATTAATTTGTTACACCTGAAACAGAAATGTAGACCCGCCTGAAAAAACACAGAAACTCAGCCGCCCTGAAGATTGATGAAGTCATGAAAACGTGCGTTAGGAGGAGAAGCTAAAGACTGGTAACAGAGCGCCTGCCTTCACATCTTTAAACATTGTTCCAGGAGTCCCGGGCTCACAAGGCAGTGCAGCAGGGCCATCATGCCTTACATTGGAGAGCCACAACCATGGCTTTCCCCCTCCCCCCATCAAGGGGAAGATCTGTGCTATGGAGGGAGTTGTTTCCAGTCACCTGCCAGCAAAATCAAGTGTGAAAAATAGAAGTACCAGAATCCTCAGAGCTAATTAATTTGTTACACCTAAAACAGAAATGCAGACCCGCCTGAAAAAACACAGAAACTCAGCCTTCCTGAAGATTGATGAAGTCATGAAAACGTGCGTTAGGAGGAGAAGCTAAGGACTGGTAACAGAGCGCCTGCCTTCACATCTTTAAACATTGTTCCAGGAGTCCCGGGCTCACAAGGCAGTGCAGCAGGGCCATCATGCCTTACATTGGAGAGCCACAACCATGGCTTTCCCCCTCCCCCCATCAAGGGGAAGATCTGTGCTATGGAGGGAGTTGTTTCCAGTCACCTGCCAGCAAAATCAAGTGTGAAAAATACAAGTACCAGAATCCTCAGAGCTAATTAATTTGTTACACCTAAAACAGAAATGCAGACCCGCCTGAAAAAACACAGAAACTCAGCCTTCCTGAAGATTGATGAAGTCATGAAAACGTGCGTTAGGAGGAGAAGCTAAAGACTGGTAACAGAGCACCTCCCTTCACATCTTTAAACATGGTTTTACAGAACCACAGGATTCTAGGAGTGATTTGCTCTGTTTCAGGGAAGAGGTGCTGGGGTCCAATTCTTTCCTGAATCATGTTAGAAATAATGGTGTTCTTTTCTTTCTGGAAAACGCCTGAGGGATTGTGACTATTTGATTGTGACACACCCATCGTTTTACTGGGGTTGTCTCTGATACCTTATAGTTTGCTGAGTTTTAACTCTTACACCTTATAGGCCTCACTAGATCTTACTCTGACACCATCCTTCCCTGAGAGTGGCATCACCCTAAGAGTGTCTGACCCTGGAGAGATTAAGACACCCCTGAAGTCTGGGGTAGGGACCTGATTTTGATTCCCTGCTAGGCCGGTATTCTAACACAAGCCCCTCCTAATGTGAGAGGACATTGCTTTGAGTCAAACTGAATTCCTCATTATCCCTGCCCCCTGCTCCCGTTTTCGCAACTCTCCTAGTATGAGGGGTTCTGATACCACATAGTCTCACGATCACGTGCATAGTTTTGTTTTAATTTCAGGTTTTTAATATATCATGTACTAGCTGGGGTACCCAGTGTTGCCCGTGTCCTGATCGAGTGGTGTCTCATGTACCCTGGAGGATATTTCTCTTGTCCCCTTGTTGGCAAGTCTTGCTTCAGTTTGCTCTGGTGTCTCATGTGCCCTGGAGGATGTTGCTCTTCTCCTCTGGTTGGCAAGTCGTGCTGCTGTTTGTTGTTGTGTTTTAGAAGGTCTTGATAGTGATTTTCGTTTTGCATCAGATGGAGCTTTTCCAAGTGATTTTCGTTTTTTGTGCGGCATGTTTCAGTCACTTAATGGCTTCAGCACATTTGAAAAATGTCCAAGAAAGTGAACTGGATATCCCAGCCCCTTTGATGAGAAGCAATTACCCTTGAAATGGATGGGGATGCAAATTTTATTCATACATCAACAATCAAAACGACTAAGGTAGTTTGGCAAAAGGAAATCTGTTTTAATGTCAATTATCTTAAACGGGGAGTACAACGCACTCGCTCGATCCTCTTGCTCAACGAATCTTAGAAAAACAGAGGTTATATTAAGCAAAATCGTCATCAGTGACGTGTTGACCTGCGTCATTACCAACATCATCCTCCGTGGCAAACTGCAAAAACCTACTGAGGAAAGTGATAGGCTCTAAGTGAATATCTAAGTATAAGTTCCATATCAGTATAGAACAGTGAAGGAAAGTGATAGGGTACTTAGCATCAGGTGGCCACTATGAATGTCACTAAATGCACAACGTCCCATTGGCTACACAAGATATAGGACCCTTAATTAGGACCCTTAATTAGGCGGTCCTCTACAATTGGTTGGCTTCTAACCCCTGTCAGTACTTTTCCACCTACGTCTAGCAGCTTGCAGACTGAACGTCCAGGTGCTGGTTAGCTCGTCTTAACACTAGCTTCCCACCAATTAGCATCATCACTTCAATGGTCCAGTGTCAATTGGGGCTTTGAAGTCTGGCCTTGAATTTGTACAATGCTCTAAGAAATTATAAGGAGTGTGGGCACATTCTGCCCTTGTGCGTAGGTGTATCACATCGTTCTTCCAACATCATTCTTCCACGTGACTGGAGACCATGGAATCGAGCCTTTTAGTGTATTAAAATACTATTTTCTAATAGTCCTCTGATGTCTTTTGTTTTGATCAAGCCTTCTGGACAGGAGTTTCTGTTCTTTAACACAAATTGTATCCAATGTCAGTTCAATCCAATGCCAGTTCACTCCAGTTGGAGACCTTGACTTCTTTGGCACATCCACCTCCTCCTGCTGAGATTCACTTTGTAATTCAATTTGCTTTTTAACTGCAACACACTGAAATGAGGCATTCTTGCTAATGTCCAGCACTGCTTATAGTACGTAGTGGAAACATCCATCCTTTAGTCGTCCATATGGATATATATATATATATATATATATATTGGCGCTTGCCGCAATCTATTTACTATAAAGCTAGCCTCATGATTACTTTGTCCGCTTGCATTTCTTTTGCATCTGTACATGTATAAACTAGCTTACGATCATCATCTGGTTCTGTGGCATAAGCTTTTTCACCTTGATCCGAAGATGTCACTTATCCTTGATACTTTCTTGAGGCCTTATAGAATATCTGCATTCTCTGGTCTTTGCATCTCTTCTATAGACGTCGGCTCGATTCTGTGCGACGTAACCATTCATCTTTGCCCTTCATTTGCTCTGCTTGTTCCGGGATTTCATTCAAGTGGCCATTATATTTTCTTGAATGCAGGTACCGTTTCCTCAATGGTACCTTACCTCCCAGATCTTCTTAGGTATTGGTACTTTCACTGGTACTGCACAGAGTCCATACTCTGCTCTTTGTTCAACTGCTCCGTGTATGTCTCGTACTCTGGTTTCCAACAGTCAGTTAATATGGGTGGGGCGCTTGGAGTAGGGGTACTTGGCTTCTCCTCTACACTCCCTCCTCTGGGTCGATTCATCGACCACTTTCTCATCATCCTCTATATCTAGGCACCCTCTTCTGAAGAAGCGCTTCTTAGGGACCCATATCTTTATGACTCCTTTCAGGCATCCGGCTGATTTCACATGCTCATCCTTGCTCCATGTCACATTGTCCACTTGGACTGCAATAGATCCATCTACCCACATAGTTCTTATGGTTCTTTGGATAGAGGAACTTTGTTCCCTCAGGTGCATGAATACTGGCCTTCACAAAGTCTCTGATTTCTTCATCTGTCAGGTCTCTGGCTTTCCATACTTGCTCAACATCGATCATGATCTTCATCCCTATGGCTTTCTTTGCTGTATTTTTGTACTGTGAGATTATTATCTTGATCGCACAGAATCCAACCAACACCAACACTATCAGGGCTCCAAGAAACTTGAACATGTCTGCCATCCATTGTGGAACCCAAGAAAATAGCGATCCAAACCAGCTATCATCAGCAATGTCTTCCACTTCGTCTATCATCTGGCAATGGAGTTTCGTCAGCATGTCTATGGCCTCTGCCAAGGTTCCATTCTTGTCATCATGAGAAGGTATAAATGTGCAACATGATTCTCCGATTTTTGCACAAACACCACCATCCATAGCTGTGATCATGTCCAAGACATATCTATTCTGGAGAGTCATCAGTCTTGTACCTCTCATCTCTTCTCTGAGTGCATTGACTCCCTTTAGTGTAGTGTTAATTGCAGCAATTCCCACCTGGTTATCTATAACCACTTGGTGTTTGCACCAACCTGGATTCTCGGCATGAAGATCAAGGTGAACACTGAAGAGGTCTGGCTAAACAGTCTGTGCTCATACGGGATAAAGTCAAAAGCTTTTATTGATTTGGTTGACAAATAGTTCTCTCTCTTCATCCTCTTTATCAGCTCCACAGATCTCTTCTACCTCAGGTGAGCATCTGCTTTTGGAAAACTGTCAAGATTCAGATCACTCTTTGGAATCACTAATGATGGAACATGGAAATTCACCAATGAGCATATTCCTCCCCAGTCTTTAAATAACTTCATGTATGCCTTGTATCCACAAGCCCAATAGTGATCCATAATTACTGCTGTCTCAATGTTCATTCCTGGTGCTTCAAATATTCTACCACATTTCTGGTTCTCTCCCATTTTTCTTGTTCCATTATCTCTAAAACACAGCTTTGCACTCTCTAAAGGTACTATCTGCAAGGGTCTTCCATTGTCTTCGACCCATGTCAGTAGCCTTGCAAGTTTCGGCCATAAAGGTTTGCACACCATTTGTGCATTTTCAGTCGTTGGCTGGTAGTGACCCATTATTACCCAGTCTCTGCAGATCAGCACACCTTCTTCCCAGCCATCTGGTGATAGGACAGTTCCCCAAATCTGCATCTGGCCTCTGTTCTTCCATCTCTGAATGTGTTCTGCAGACTTTCCTGGAACTTTCAGTCTTTTATTCACTTCTCGTCTGATTCCAGTTCTTTTTACTTCAGGCTTCTCATATCTGATCACATGATTCCTATTCTGGGCTTTGTTCCTTGTCTTTTTGTCTTGGATATAGTCATCTTCATCTGGATCTGTCCATTCAGTTCGACCCATGAACTGGCCTCTTGTACTACAGAATGCTTTATGCACTATGCAGTGTGCAGTTAGGACATCTATTTCAATAGCTATGAAGATTTTCGACTTCCCCGTGCTGTATGGGAGGAGTGCACATACAAAGCATTCCTCCTTTGATGTACTTCTCCCAACTACCTTCATATGTTGATACCATATGTTATTTCCTAAGTGTGCTGTGATGTCCAGGTAATCATTTAATTCATAATTATCTTCCTGGGTGCTTCTTTTAGGCCTCATTCTTTTCACGTGAGCTTCCATAATCATATCATGAAGTGTACCAGCATAGCCTCTTCCAGCTGGCCTGAATACAGGAACACCCATCAGTGTCCCCTCTATAGGAGAAGTTTCAGCAAGTTTCATCCCCTCAATATACCCTTTAGGCATAGAAATGTCTTGCAAAATCTCCATGTGTGACTGTCTTTTGGGGATTATCTTTGGGTCATTTAATACAGGACCAGGTGTATTTCCATGCATTACTGGTATAGGCCCACCCTCTAACAACCCCTTGTCTTGCCTGTCTTGCCAAGCCTATCTCTGGCATCCAAAAAGAGTTTCATAGACACCCTTTATATATGAATGATTAGTAATGGCACTTATCTCAGGCTTAGGCAATTTGTCATCTTTCCTTGGGACAGGAATGACTACATAGGGTCTGGACTGCCTAGTAGTTTCCACATTTACATTTTCCTTCTGCTCAGGAGCATGCACACGAGTCTTAGCTCCATTTTCACCAATGTAGAACTCTGTGCGTACAGTCAGTGAAAGCAGTATGATTATGAACACAATGCAAGTATAAATCACACAAAGGTAAGTTACTTTACAGCATGTACTCCGTGGACACCACAGACGTCTCTCTTTGTTGGGCATGATGATGCTACTATTGATGCTGCCCATCTTTATTGCCTAAGGAAGGAAAAACTCAATACTTTAATACATCAGCATTGTGAACTGCTTCTGGAAGCTGCTGTCTTGACTCAGCAAATCATCGTCAATAAGATATCCGCTTACTGGATGATAAGTACAAATTCTTTTACTGTATGTCTGGAACCAGTCTTTCACCAGCCGAAATGTAGATGCCTCTCCAGTATGGAAAAATTACCTTGGTAAGTCTAAATAAGCTCAATGACATATATCAGCTCCCAGTCGATGCCTCGAATCTGCTTCAGTCCAGACATGTCGAATTTCTTTCAGCATGAAACAAGAGTCTTTCTTTATCAGCAACCTCTCGATCTGTCCCTCGAAGAAAAGTTTTCACACCGATCTATGATTTTGCTCAGAATATATGCTCACTTGGACTATAATGCCTTCCAAGATCACATTCAAGTGTGCAGTGTTTCTAGGATCCCTTAGAAAAGTGAGCACATCAGTATGCCTTCCAACAAGATGTGGGTATTCCTCAATCAGACGAAAGAACACCACACTGACTAGTCTATGAGCTGCATCAGTTGATAGGGGCATTTGTGCTCTCCTCACTGTACTCAGGCAATTGCAACATTTGTTCAGTGATAACTATAAGCAATCTTCTTATAACTTGGCCATTCTTAGGATCCTGTAAAAAAGCAGGAATACGATTAGTTCTCCCCACCAGTGAAGGGAAAGATCGCAACACCAACTCGAAATAAGTAACAAGCAGAGAAAGGTCATCTCTGGGTAACACCATAGGTAAATCCAAACAGGAACTCAGTGCAAAATGAATCAGGGTACTGTACCCTCTTCCAATTTCCAGAATCTGGCCTAATCCTCTCGTTATCAAGGCTTAAGCATGCCTCAGTCCAAAGTTTTTTTAACAAGCTTCTCTGTGGCTTAAGAACAAAGACTTTTTCCTCAACCCTGTAATGACTGCACAGAGTATTCGAAAAAAGACACAGTCCAATTAACTCTTTTTCTTAAATTGACAGCTTCTGCGTCCTTCTTCCTCATCATAGATCTTGTCTGCACGTGCTGTGGTTCTTCCCTGATGCTTATTCTTGCTTCCTGTAGGGGTGTAGGCAGAGGGGTTTCTCCAGCAAAGATCTTTACATCTCCTAGGAAAGTCCAAGCATGCCTGCCCTGCACTTTGACAGCAGACAGGGTGACGTCTTCCACGATGAACGGACCGTTGAAGCAGGGTTCGTCCCACTTCTTCCTTGCATGATTGTGGACTAAGACTGCATATCCGGGGAAAAGTTAGGGAACACGTTATTCTTGAGATTCACTTGTTGAAGCATCTCCTTCTGTGTTCTGTATTGCCCTACACCCTGGTTGCTGCAGCTTCCTGAAATGACAGAGATACTTGAAGTCATACAGTTCAAATAGTCACGCAATTCCATTCCTAACAAATCTGCAGTTGGCTGAGCATCACTTCTAACTCTGGATTGAGGCATTAGGGGTGTCCTAATTCGTCTCCCCGTCACTATCTCGTGGGGCGTGAGATGGTGGTCAGAACACAGTTGCTTCCTTAAAGCTTATAATGCCAGTGGTAGGCAAGGCAACCACCCTTTCTTCAAGGTAAGCTTCAATTTGGCTATTCTTTCCTTGAGCAGGCCGTTGAGCCTCTCACAGATTCCATTTCCTTGTGGATGATAAGCCGAAGAAAACATGTGCTTTATACCAAGCAACAAGCTGATCTGTTCAAATGTTTGATTCACAAAATGTGGGCCATTGTCTGACCTCATTACCTCACAGACTCCCCATCTAGGAAATATTTCCTGCACTAAGAATTTTTCTGCACAGGTGTAATCTGGGTGTGTACAGGGACCTGCTTCAATCCATCTTGAAAAGGGACACACTGCTAGGATCAGGTATCTATATCCATTACATACTTGTATCATGTCGACATAGTCGATATGCAAATGCTGAAAAGGGCCCTTAAGTCTCAGAATGACTCCCCCAACTGTGCACAGTGTATGCCCAGAGGTGAATTTTTGGCACACAAGACAATTCACTACATAAAAATGCAACATGCGCTAATAGATTTGGTACAAACGAATCCTCAGCAAGCTTTGCAGCGAGATTCTCCTGCGTTGTGTGCACGGGGTGGTATAGCTGTTCCAGTGCCACCCTTAATAAGGCTACAGGCATCACCAGTTTACCAGTGCTTTCTTGCCACCCCAATGCTTCAGAGGGGTTTAAAGAACACCCTCTTTGTGTCTACAAATTCTTTTCCTCTTGAGGTGCTTCCTCTTGGACCTCTACCAACTGCATTTTTGACAGATTATTATAACTTTCACATACAGTCATCATAACAACCATTTTTTCATTTACATTAGGAGTTTCAACATTCATAATTTCTTTATCTGTATTTGCTACGCGCTTGGCCCCAACATCTGCTGCTTGATTTCCACGTGAGATAAAATCTGCCCTTTTAGTGTGAACTGCGCACTTGACGACTGCGATGCTTAATGTAAGTTGCAGTGCTTTAATAAGCCTGTCCAATAAGGCGGCGTGCTATACTGGTGTGCCGTCTGCTTGGAGGTAGCCCCTCCTTTTCCAACGTGCTAACCCTGCGTGCACTGTCAATGTCACGTAGGCAAAGTCACTGTACACTGTTACTTCCTGGTCTGCGTGATCCTCGAGCGCCAGTATCAACGCCAATAATTCTGCAGCCTGTGCTGAATAATGAGACGGCAATCGAGTACTTTTAAGAACCCAAAAATCCCCATTAGCCGTGTGCTTTATCACAGCGGCACCTGTCCATCATTTTGATCGATCTTTGAAGAACCGTCAATGAAAACAATCTCTCCTCCTGTTAATTCGTTCTCTTTTATTCTAGGGATTTCTTCATAGTTTGCACAATCGTGTTCAGGCTCTCCTTCAGTCATTGGCTCAGCTATAAACATGGCAGGATTCACTATCTTACATCGGACTATTTTTATCACTGGATTCGATATGACTACCTCATCTGCAGAAGCCCTTTGAGATGTCAATGTACCCTTTGGTTTCTCTAAAATAGCAAATAATGCATGCTCAACTAATAACGTTATGGAACATCCCATCACTATGCTGGCAACCTTCTCTATGGTGAACGCAGCAGCTGCTAAACTTTGTTCACACGGAAAATGGCCTCACATTACTGGGTCTAAGACTCCACTCCACTAATATGCAAGCGGCTTGTGCCCCAACCTGGTTCTCTGCGTGAGTACTGCTGTCATAACAGTGCCATCTGTATTTGAGAACAAAATGAATGCCTCAGTATAATTAGGAATCCCTAAAACTGGAGCTGTGCAAATTGCTTTTTTCAATTAATCAAACCCTTCTTCAATTTCCTCAGATCACATGATTTTTTCATGCGTTGCCTGTGCTTTCTTTAAGGCCTGCAAAAAAAGGTCTTAAATACGAGCTGTAGTCAAATACCCATGCCCTGGCGTAATTACATAATCCCAAAAATCTCTGCATGTGTTTTATCGTGTGTGGCTTTGCAGTTTTCAAAATAGCCTCAGCTCTTTCAGGGGTAACCTTCTTTCCTTCATGCGAAATCAATTGGCCTATGTATAGCACTTCTTGTTGACAATATTGTAACTTTTCTTTGTCAACTTGATGTCCTTTGTCAGTGAGCATAATCATCAGCTGAACAGAATCGCGTCTGCACTCTTCCTCTGACGTGCTGCAAACTAAAATGTCATCTACGTATTACAACACAACACTTTCTAAAGCGATAATGCTTAAGTCCATCTAAAGCACTGTATTGAAAATCGATGGGCACTCACAATACCCTTGTGGTAAACGAGTACTTTTCAGACATGTTTGTCTAAAGGTAAATGACGACAGATCCTTTGAGTCTTTGTGCAAAGGGATTGAGAAAAAAGCGTTCTTTAAGTCAATCGCCATGTAACATTGTGCTTCAACGGGTATATTACATAAGATTGTAGACGGGTTAGGAACTAGAGGGAACTCGGCTTCTACAATCTAGTTTATCAGCATAAGAACTTGAATTAGTCTCCAAGACCCCCCTTTCGCTTTTTTCACAGGATAGATTGCAGTGTTACAGGGTGACTGACGTCATAAGAATACCCTGATTGATCCTGGCGGAAATCGTCTTAAAAATACCTTCATCTGCCTTTCGAGACATAGTATACTGTCGTGCTCGAGGTAAAATTCTCCTGGTTTCAATTTAATCTTCACTTCTCCAATCCCCTTCAGTAGGCCTACATCATAGGGCCCGGTGGTCCATAATGAAACTGGTACTTTTGCCATGTCTTCATCAAAATACTCAGGACGCCTTTGTGCTAACTTCATCTTCTGAGGAACTTCTCTTTTAATTGCTCTCACACAGTAATTGATGTCTATTATATATACTACTTTGTCATCAGATGGATGATCTTCAAACAGATCTTCATCAGTGACGTCAGTCAATCTGTAACCCTCCCCAGTGGCGATTGCTGCGCACCATTGTCTGCCTTCATCATCATTTCCATCAAGCAAAACCATTTCTCCTTGCACTATGGCTGCTTGCAGCTTTAAGGAAAAGACTCATCCCTCCTCTTCAAGCATAGGTATTCTTGGTCTGAACAGATATTCATCGGGTGTTCTCATTGCTCTGCCTGCTAGGCCTGGTAGCCATGACAACCGAATGCGTACTCCATAATGAAACAACCCTGGTTCTAACGGTATTGCTCTCGCAGCTATCTGTCCTGAAAAAGCCATAATCATTTCAGGTAGGTTTAAATAATGTATTCCTGGTGTTGAACACACTATGCCTTCATCAGTAAATTAAATGGTTACATTCAAGTTTGTCATTAAATCTCGTCCCAATATATTAACAGGTGTTTGCCTCGAATATAGCAATGGCACCTTCATGTCACATTCTCCTATAGAGACTGGCAATTCTTCAGTGAAAGGAACTCTGTTTGTAGCTCCTGTGTATCCCTGAGTATTCATGGCATTGCCAGACATTGAAAATGTTCCCTCTCGTATACGTGAGCGTGTTGCACCCGTGTCTACTAAAAACAAAAAATGTTTGCCTCATATACTGACGTCTAACCTCGGTTGTCACGATCCATTTCCTGAAACCCCCCCGGCAGATCCATGGGCCAGGAGGGTTCTCGGCTTGGGCCCCCAACAAGCTTAGGCATCCTTTGCCTAGGCCCTCTCAAAGACTTGTGCTTGGGAACTACTTTATTTCAGTGCCAGTCAACATGGAGGCATCCACATAGTTTGGCTCCTTGGAACCAAGCTATGCGGTATAGTGTTTTGGGTGTGGTAGCCTAGGGACTATTTTACCTGGACTACTTTCTTGATGCTATTTAAACCACACCCGACTTGCATAGCAAGCTTTGCGTTACTTTGCAATCCTGCAACGTGACGCTCATCGTGTTCAGCTGCATCTGCGAACCTCGGAAGAACAGCATCTGAAAAACAAAGGACATCGTTAATAGCAGCAGCTTACTTGTGATTCCACCGCTAGCTGCTCTTCGCTCCTGCAAACAGCATCCAAGGAACAGCGAGCCTCCCGGACCATCGGATCTGCAAAAAGGAGAGAAACAGGACATTAAACAATTTACAATTGTGCCAGCAGCTTACCTCACGAGTCGCCCATCGACCAGCATCGCCTTGGGACTTCTTGCTCCGGGTGAGCACCGCAACCTACGGGAACAAAAGACAACAGGTTAGCAAAGGCAAGGCATCATAGCGCTGCGCATAGCGCCTACTTACCGCATCAAGGCGCTCTGGAAGCACCATCACCTGCCGGCGAGTCCCAATTCAGCCAACGTTCCACAGCGAACTTCCGCGCACCTAAGGAGAGAGAAAAGACATTATTTAAATCCAAGAAAGGCATACAGTATGACAGTAATAAGACCTTCCTGAAAGACTCAAAAGGGCCTGCATCAGTGAAGTAACTAGATCGCACTCACCCACAAAGGACAACGCGCCCCTGCCAAGAAGGCAGGACATAGAGCACGCCAAAACCCATAATAAGGTGAGGAAAGGTCCGGGGAGAGGCTGCGGGCATACAGGGTGTTGGGAGGCTCTTACCCCAGTTGCCCAGTCTTGAACATTGCCCACCTGTTTTCCAGGCAGAACTTCTCCGCTGATTATACCTGGGAGTGGCTGAGAAGGATACCAGAGTCCCGACAGCTGGGTAGCGTCCCTGTGGATACCAGGTGAGCGTAACACGGTTCCTCATGAGGATTTGGCATCATGGATAGTATTGAACACATCAGGGCTCCCAGTGAGCTGTCCTATTGCGGGTACAGCCTCATTCCATTACTCGTAAAAGGATTCGCTCCATCGACAGTGACACCCCGAATGCTAGGAGTCATTAACTGTCCTGTGCTTGTGTTTTGCTGAAGCTGCAAAGGTGACTGGTGCGACTGTCCTTGTGGCGGATTAAGTGCTACCTGCTGTGGTTGCAAGCCCTGCTGCACTCTCAGCGCTTGCTGCTGCATCATTTGATTCTGAGCAAATCCATCTCCATTCTGCTGCGAATATGCAGGCAGATTGGACATCCCCCCTCTCAAAAACTGGCCATTTTACACTAACCCTTGACTCCTACACATGCAAGCAAAGTGCCCTGTCATTCCACAAGTCCAACATATATGCGGTGGTCTCCCGACCTGCCCATCCTGCATATTCTGAAACCCACCTTGGTAATTCTGAAAGTTTCCCTGATTATTCTGCCAATTCCCTTGATTACCTTGTCAACCTCATCCTCGGAATCCTCTTCCCTGTGGACTAAATCCACTACTGTTTTGATCAAACTGCCTTTGATTATTCACATGCAGCATGTTCACAGTTTGCTGTGAATTCAATCCATCTACATTTGTTAACATTGCCCCTTCAATGGCGTACTTGGACAATGTTTTCTGCACTAGCTTTGCCTCTTCGCCCTTCCTAATATCGTCTTTTTTGCGAATCTTTTCCTGCAGGAGTCTGCAGTAATGCGCAATGGTCAGCTGAATTTCCGACCACGGTTTTGCTTCTATACCCACTAATCTCTTGAGCGGGTTTTGTACTGGCTCTGGCAGCCCTTTGCATAATATATGATAGAATACTGGTGTAGACTTTCCCAAAAAATTCGCGCGTTTCCAAGCCTCATGCCTCCTGAACATTTTTTATGTAAACAAGCGGGTCATCCCCGTCCTTCATCTTTTTCGTCATAATAGCTCCCATATCGGACGTGTCCGGATACAGTACTCTAAGCGCTTTCCAAACTGCCGCCCTACAGTTATTGAATGGTGCTCCATCATGAGCAGTGTTGACTGTAGTCACACTAGGGCACCCTGCCCTTGTCCACACGTCATCAGCTCTCTCACCAAATATGGCGATTAGGAGACCCTTAATGTCCCCTATGGCCAACGTGTTTCCTCCCGTCATTTTTTCTAACTCATGTTTCCATTTTCCAGCACCAGAAGTTAAACATGGGAGTTTACACCTTAGATTATCTCTATCCATTTGAGGCCACGGTATATACTGTGGTCTCGTTCCTCCTTTCTCTAGCAAGGGAAACTGCGAAGCCCCAAACTCATTCTCATCTCTCATCATTTGTCTGTCCAATGCAGGGACGATACTCGTGCATCGCTTTCTACCTGGCAATGATCTTAATCTGCTTACATAAGGCGGCAATTGCCCCCTCTCACCATGGAGTCACCCTTTAGGGCTGTCTGACTGTGTCAATGGTTCTGACGCCCTAGGTATAGGTGCGTTTAAATCCGACCATCTTACTTCCTTAGCCATAGGAAAGCATTCCTCAGGACCACGTGCGTCATCTCCCTCTTCCCCATGAAAGGTGTCCATGTCTTTGTCTGACATTTCTTGTGCCCAACACGTGCATATTTAGAGTCAGTCTATCTAGAGACAACTCCTTATGCTTCGTACTACATGAGGCTTCCTCTGTGTCATACAACTGAGTGCTCTCAAGTCGATTATTTTTTCCCTTCCCCTATACTCTTTCTGGGCTCTCATTTCATGGTATACTTTATTAATCGCTTCCTCAATGCTCCTAGAGTCAAACTCGTCTTCTAGATTTGCTCTAGACGTGCCTGGTAATGACTCATATTCTGGAAAGAATTCCTCTATATCCTCCCATGCTACTTGTTGATTAGGATCTCTTACTTCCTTTTTCAGGTGATCAAGATTGCGTGCTCTTTGCCTTCTTTTGCGTTCCATATCATAGTCAAATATTCTTCGCTTTCTCGCTTCCTCTCTCACTCTGTCTTCCTCTTTTTTCTTCATATCCCTTCTCTCATTTGCTCTTCGTATCTCCTCATCCCTTCGTCTCTGTATTCTTTTTACTCTTATCTTTTGCTCTTCCTCTTCTATTCTTTTTCTTTCTAGTCTTTCCTGCTCATAAATTGTTCTTCGTCTATTTTCACGTTTCCTTTACTCCTCTGCTCTCTCTTGTTTTTTCGCTTGCTCGTCTTGATATAACTACTCTCGTCTATGTCTATCTTTCCTTTTTGCCCCTTCATCTTTCAATCGTTCCTCCCTTTCTTTATCTTTTTTTTATCTTCCTCGTCTTGATCTTCTCTTTGTCTTACGTCCTCAATGCTGTTACAATCGAGTTTAAGCTAAATCTGACCACCCATCCATCCATTTGTTCTGTAAGAGCGCTATCTCATCAGCTTTATCTCTTTCTCCTTTCCATCTCTTTATTTCTCTTCCTATATCTACAGGTGTACTTGCTCGATCGCTTCTTTTCTTATTGTGTCTCTCCTTGTCCCTCGGGACCTTAGAGATTACATCTTTCTCTGTATTTTTCTCTGGGCCCTCGTCACTACTTAGGTAGGTGACTCATATCCCGGGTTGCTATATCCTGCCGCTGCTTTAAGCTTCCTCAATGGGTATAACCCATCATCTTTCTTATTCTCGTCTTTTATTTCAGACAGGGCGAGTGGAGCAAAGGGCTCTTCACCCCTCTCTTCGCATACATTAAGTATCCAGTCTATAGGAGGCAGATCATCTCGCTCCTCCTGGTACATTTTCTAGAGCTCTAATTTAGCTAGGCACTTGTCTAGCTTCTTCACAGTATATGCTGCAGGACTGCCTTTGATAGTGACCCTCCTTGCGGCCACGCCATAAACATTTTATCTGCGGTTAATTTAACCTATTCTTCACTATACTGTCTAAGTTTAGGTGCATGTTTCAGCAATTGCTTGCAGAGTTGCACAAGTGCCGTAACATCCTCAATCCTTAACCCTTCCCTCTTAACTTGTTAACGCTTGCTTGCTTGCTTTAATCACAGATTTAATTTAAAAGTACGTTTCAGAAAAACATCACAATATGAGCGAACACCAACCGTCGCAAGCTCCAATCCCTTTGGTCACAGTTTTTACTTTAATCTTGCTAAAGAACAACCACCAACTGGAATAATAAACAATCAATTTCTTTTTCAACTTCATGCTTCTCTATTGATCATCAATTTTCTTCAATTATGACGTCATCATCAATACATAGATACATAAAACGAATGGACAAACAGATTTACTCAACCGGTTACATATATCTATCCCCAAAGCCCTTCTCTGGGATCTGTCTTGCCCTCAAAAAATGCTGCTCACGGATCTTAAATCAATCTCTTTAGCATCGTCTTATATCAGACCCGTTTTCTACGTCATCCGTTACAGGACTCTAGATTAAGATTTTTTCTAACGTTCTTTCAAATTTAGGTATAGGGCGTATCCTCTTTATCGTGGCCTCTCTCATGATTCTTATTGCTCAGCCACACTCAAGTCAATATCTATTCACTACTTTAACACTCTTATTCTCACGTTATGTTTATCCTCCTCCCTCTGTTACTCTTTTTCCCTTATCACTTGCCTTTATTTACTACGCATGCATCAATTTGCCACTCTCCTCAGTTTCTACTCACCATTCACATGTTCGTCTTCTGACTTTCGGAATCGCACGCCTCTTTTACCGCCTCTTCAAACTGTAGTCCAATCAGCTTCACATAGACGTGGGAGGGGATTCTATGGAAACATGGGGACCTGTCACACCTGCCTTGAAAGGTCTTGATAATTACACTAACCACTATCTACGGGGAGCTTCACGTCTTGTCAGCCGAATGGCAAAAGTCGTTTGATATTTTAGGGACTCTAAAGTTTACTGATGTCGATGGATTGTTTAATAAACCATCCTCTCTCTGCTACTAAGTGAACTGTATATCCCAGCCCGTTTGATGAGTAGCAATTACCCTTGAGATGGATGAGGATGCAGATTTAATTCATACATCAATAAGACTCCGGTAGTTTGGCAAAAGGAAATCTGTTTTAATGTCAATTATCTAACAGAGCATAGTAGGGGGTTCATATGGCACAACACCAGGAATAGAATAGCCCTGTGGAAGCTGCAGAACATGTATGATCACGGGGGCATACAATTGCCTAACTTTGAAGTCTATTATTTGGCCAGCCAATTACAATATGTGGCTAGGTGGCTGACAGAAGACTCAATATCAGAGTCTAGATTGTTGAGGTCTGAATGTGCCCCGTTTTTCTTGAAAGAATGGATATGGCTGCCGAAATCAGAACTAAAAGGGGGAACGAGGATGCTTGAACTGGGATGGAGGATGTGGCATAAGGCTTGTCAGGTCATGGAGAACCCAACCCTGTGCTCCCCGCAGGTGCCGCTAGTGGCATTGACCGAAGGGGACGAGCAAATGAGAAAGATCATTTGTAAGCATTGGGAACTGGTGGGCATTGCTACGCTAGGAGATGTAAGGAGAGATGAGAAGATAACGGAATTTAACGCATCGGTAGAAGAAACGGGTTTACACTCAGGACAGTACATCACTTACACCAGATTGGTGCAGCGGGTGAAAGGGACGTGGTCAGAAATAGTGCTAGAAGGTCAACCCGACATGACCATAGAAACAATTTATGATATCTCAGAGGGGGGGCATGAGGTTTCTCGAATTTATGAACTGTTGATGTCCAGGGTGGGAAAGGAGGTGAGCCAGCTGAGAAGGGACTGGGAAGAGGAAGCCGGAGAACCTATGAATGATGGGTTGTGGGAGAGGGTTCAGAGATACCACAAAAAAGTGTCCAGGAATGCGAGGCTGCAACAGATTTAGCTATACATTACTCACAAGGCGTATATGACCCCCCAGAGGATGGCCTGATTCAAGAACGCAGAAATACAAACATGTCCCAAATGCAGGGAAGTGAACGCAGGGATGATACATATGTTCTGGGTATGCCCGGAAATCAGAAAACTCTGGGGAGAAGTAGCCCACTGGTTAGCTGAGAAAGGGGTCAAATTAGAGGTGGAATCTGTATGGGCATGCAGGGTAGGGGGATTTCCTAGACCGCGCAAACTGAAATACGTGTGCAAACTCAAGGACTTGGCCTATATACTGGCCAAGTGTAGAATTGCCATGGGTTGGAAAGCAAACAATAGACCAAAGGTAGAAGTTTGGTGGCGTGACCCCCAGAAATGGGCAGTCTTGTTAGCTGATGCTCTCCTCCCTTTCTCTGGTTGACCTCGATTTCCTAGGCATGAGCCACTCTTTGTTGAGTTTTGATTCCGCTCCTTCTCTTGCCTTTGGCTGGGTTACGAAACTTGGCCTGTCAGGCCTCTGGCAGCCTGGGTACATTTCTGCTTTTACAAAATGGAGTCTCACTTATATAATGTGCCTTATTGAGGTAGATATATGGTTGGCGCTTGCCGCTCTAATCTTCTACTAAGCATTGCAAGCAGTATCATTTCTTTTGCCTCTTGCGTTCCAAGCCTATTTACACACGTTTTAACAGGTCGGTTGCTTCCATCTTGTCTCTTAGCAACGTTTCCTCACGTTTTAACATCGTCTCTTCTCTGTGTCCATTACATTTATTTTCGTAGTTACTTTTGTTCATTCACGAGTCTGTTCAGGTCCTTGAATCATTTCCACTGGCCTTCCATTAGAGCTCTTTGGGTCTCTTCATGGACCGTCTGAAGGTACTCTTCGTTTCGTACCAGCGGCAGGTACGGCTGTCTGATAGGGTACCGTGCTGCCCAGGGTTGTCTGGTTATGGGTGCTTCAACAGGTATGGATCTTCTGATGTATACTGGGCAGAGTCCCAGTGCAGCTCTTTGTTGGTTCATTTGCTCCTCATGCGTCACATAACTTGGCGAGTACGCTCCTGGTACCTCGAAATGAGGGGAGGGGTGCAGGCCGTGTCTGGGACCGCCTCTATACCACGGACAGTGAAAAAAAAGGACGGACCTCACAAAGAATTAAGTTCTGCCACCGAAGAGGAATTGAGGCCAGGTCCCACTGATTCCGCTCCCCCTGTGACATGTTTGACCATCCCTTAGAAAGGAACATGCAGCTATGTTTTATTTATTTTTTTGCATTTATAAAGCACATTAAACTCGGAGGCATTGAGGTGCAGAAAATTACAAAGATCATATACAAAAAGCTACAATCAAAAAAGAGGAACAAATATTACAAGAATCTACGCAGTCATACCAGAGAAGTGTTCAGTGAGAAGAGTAAAGTTTTAAGTTGTCTCCGGAACACTCAATACGATTGTTCAGATTTAATTGTCAAGGGCAAGGCCTTCCAGGCCTTGGAGGCTATGACTGGGAAACTGGCCCCCCTAGCTCTCTTGCATCTGAAACAGGGGATGGTGAGTTGGTGAGAAAGCGAGGAGCGTGTGTGTCTGGAAGTTTGGGCTTTGGAGAGTTTTTGTGAGAGGTACCTGAGTGCCAGGTTGGAGAGGCATTAATGTGTTATTGCTAAGGTTTTGATTGTGATGCACTCCTGGTAACCAGTGTACTTTTCTTCTTGCTGCGGAAATATGTTCTTGCTTTGGGATGTTGAGAACGGCTCTGAGGGCATTGTTTTGGATAGTTTGCTGACTGTTCATATTTTGTGCAGATGTACCTGCAAATAGCACATTGCAATAATCCATATTAGAGCCAATAAGTGCTCTTGCGATAGTGATGCAGTTGTCGGGAGATCGAAAGGGTCTGCATGCATTGATGAGTTTAGAAGTGTGTCCTGCAGACAAGACTATTGCATTGACCTGCCTGGATAAGGTATATGCCCAAAGTCTTGACGTTGCTGGACACTTGAATGGTGTTGCCCTCTATGGTGAATGATTTGTATGATGGATCATGCTTGTTGAGTGATGTTTGCGAACCTACCAAGAGGAGTCCCGTCTTGTCGTCATTGAGGAACAAAAGGTGGGAAGCCATCCATACCTGTATGGTGTGATAGACTGACAGCAGATTGTTAGTGTCGGTGGTGTAATCACCTGAGAGGGGGGAGGATCTATGTGTCGTCTGTGTAGTAAGTGTATGAGACTCCTTTATCATAAAGAAGGTCAAATGAGGGTTTGGTAAAAATATTGCATAATGTTGGAGAGACGCATGATCCTTGCAGGACACAACACGCTGGTGGAGCTGCCGTGTTAGCCGAGAACACTCTCATGGTCATATCAGATAGGAAGGAGGCAATCCATGAGATAGCCCCAGGAGAGAATTGATGTGCTATTGCCAAGTGGCAGAACAAGATTTGGTGGTCTACTAAGTCGAAAGCGGCAGACAGGTCGAGTAGCAGAAGTAATGCTGTTTTGCCAGTGTCTTTAATTTCATCCAGCTGATTCTTTGGGTCTAGTAGGGCAGTTTCCGTACCAAACCCAGGTCGGAAACCAGATTGGCGCAGACCCAGGAAGTTATTAGATTCCAAGTAGGTCTGGGCCTGAAGATACGCTGGGAGATCCAGAATTTTCTGCAGAAAGGGCACAGTGCAGATGGGGCAGTAGTTAGTGGGGATGTCTGGGTCAAGGGTACGTTTTTTAAAAGTAGTCGGACCCATACATCCTTAAGACTCTTAGGCACGGAGCAGGACGAGAAGGAGGTATTGATAAGGGTAGTCATGAAGGGTGCGAGCCATTTAGCACAGTCTTTGATGACTGTTGCAGGGCATATGGCTCCCAGGCATCGAGAACATTTAAGCCCTGAATGATCCAAGTGGCCTCAAGCTCAGTGAACGGTGTGAGCTCAAAGGTGGTAGAATTTGGTATGGAAACTTGTGGCCTAGTATTAAGGATAACAAGAGTGGCGCTGTCCATAGCGTTTCTTTTGGAAATTATCATTTTTTGACGTGTGTCAATTTTGAGCTACAGGGCATTTTTAATGTTGACACACCAGATGCTGTCCTGAGTACTAGTAGTTTGGGTGGGCACTGGGGTATCGAGCTCACATAGTATGGAGAAGAGCTCTCTAGCGTTAGAGCTTGCATTACCAATTCTAGTATTAAAGGCAGAGCTCTTTGCAGAGGTGATTGCTTTTTTGTATGCCTTTGCTGCCAAGATGAAGTCATTCTTTGGCTTTGTGTGTTTTTTGTTCCATAGTGTTTCTGCCTTGCGTTTCAATAGACAGAGGGCTTTGAGTTCAGGGGAGAACCATGTGTTGCAGTGTGGGACTGCTTTAACTTTCCGTAGTGTAAGTGGGGCAACAGTGTCGATAGCCTGAGTGAGAGTTACATTGTACAAGTATACCAGTGCTGCGGGGTCGTTAGGTTGAGCCTGTGGGTGGACCAGCATATCAAGCAGAGGCAGAATGTGGGCTTTGGTGATATTTCTGTTGCTCCTAGTGGCAGTGGCAGGGAGTAGTGGGGCCTTTGGGGTGTGTCCAGTGGCGTATTTAGGCTTTCTGCTGCCTTAGGCCCAAATAAGTGCACATGCTCTCCAAGTTTACTCCATCTCTGTCAGACCCTGCACCTTCACCAGATTCTGCCCCTTCAACAAACTCTGTACTCTTGTCCAAACTATGCCCCTTCACCCCCATTTCAACTCCATAAGGACGTTTTTAAGGTTGCAGAGATTAGAAAGTTATTGCTTCCTCTCTATTAACACAAGCCTATCATCTTCTATGTTTTGTTAGTTGAAAGAGTGTTTTCATTTCTCCTGCCCAAGATTTGGAGAAGAAAATTATATAGATTGGACCAGCGGGTTTTGGATGACACAAACCTCTAAACACTATTAATACATATTTCAAATTTTGTTAAATGATTCAAATATCAATAAACATACATCTGTATGTCACACTAAAAAATGTATGTCACACTAAAAAATACTAAAGAAGCATTGATGCTTGCTCAAAACATCCTAATTCACAAAGTTTCATACCTCATATCCAAACATTCTCATCCTTCTTTCATACATACATTCATAAAACCTTCACGGCTTCTTATTTCCTAGTGTAATTATGATTCAATGTTACACTTTGTAATACATTATTCACATATATCTGACCCTGTCCCTAATCATAGTGTCATATTTAGTTGCTCTTATTTAACAACAGTTCGTAATGTCGACACGTGTTTCGGTCAATGGAAGTTCTTGAGAAGAAAAAGGACATCAACGGTGTCCATTGACTGAAACACGTGTCGACATTACGAACTGTTGTAAAATTATGAGCAACTAAATATGACACTATGCAATTTTAAATACTTTCAAAATGCAATTTTAAAAACAGGAGAAAACACACCTAAGTTTGAGAGTCCTGAATAGTGGGGAAAAAGGCCTACATTTCACAATGCAATTTTAAATACTTCCACAATGCAATTCTAAAAACAGGAGAAAACACACCTAAGTTTGAGAGTCCTGAATAGTGGGGAAAAAGGCCTCCCCATGACATCATCAAACAGATAAACATGTGTGTACAAACATAATTAATTACTAGTAACAACTGGCCTGAGCCCTTTACCCTTAACCCTAGTTGCACATGGTTTGCATAGATACTTCAAGCAATATGAAGAAGGCTGAGTAAACAGGCTTTCTTTGAACTAACGATAGCTATCCCATCCGCCCCATTTTACTGATGCCATTGAAACATTCTAATATATACGACTATCATTCCAATCATGCATGGCCTTCAGGTCCACTCTGAGAAAACTATTGAGTCCTGGATACCATGGCCTCGGGTGCCATTTCACTCCACATTTATTGCTGGTCAAACAGATGTCCAGATCCCTCTGCAGAACTTCAATGCACTGAACAAGATTAGATCTGTTCCCTGCGGAACCACTAAACCATAAACCTTGTACTGCTCAACAGCTGATCATCTACCTGGTTAATCATTGATTCTTCAACAACCCCAAAGCCTGCAGAATTAGATTTTCCCAGCCTTCTGAAATTCACCGCACAAACTGCTGGCTGCAGAGTCTGAATGAATTTATAAAAACCCACTACATACAGATTTATAAATCCCTTTAAATGTTTTCTCAGTGTGTATGCATGTTTAATAAATACTATCTTTCCTTTACAATGGGTTCTTCAGGAGAGGCCCCCTTTCTGCCATGCGCATTATAACAACTCCTCATTGCCTGCTTCTGGGCACTCCATAGCACATTATGTCTGAATCATATTTATATTTAATTTTGTGGTTTCAGCATGTTATCTTGATATGTGCATATAATCTAATATGTATTAACTTTGACCAAAAAGTAACACGAAAGTAACATAACCCACTAATAATTAACTACATTGGATATGAAATTGCACCATCGTGCCCCTTCATCGCACCCCCAGTCACAAATATGGTGCACGCAACTAAAACCGCTCTTGATTGTATGAACCTTTCGAACATTCCCCAAAGATGATTCACCCAAAAAGTTGCCCTTTAAGGCTACAGTTTGCTTGAAGTAAACTAGTGCCACAGCACAACTTGTGCCAGTGTGAGACTAAAGTTCTTTATGTGTGTTGTAAATCTTATCCATTAATATAGGTAGTGTCTGTATATGTGACACATGTTTCGGCCGTTGACCTTCTTCATAGCCGGACAAGAATGGCTTAATTACACAATTTCAACATATCTAGTTATGTTTCACAAATGTGTACAGATGCTGTACAATCAAGAGATTGAAAATGCAGTTTCCAATTTCCTTCCTCTCAAGCTTTGGACTTGAGGAAGTGGTCTTACAGAACCAAGGGGAAGATTTGTGCTATGGAGGGAGTTGTTTCCAGTCACCTGCCAGCAAAATCAAGTGTGAAAAATACAAGTACCAGAATCCTCAGAGCTAATTAATTTGTTACACCTGAAACAGAAATGCAGACCCACCTGAAAAAACACAGAAACTCAGCCTCCCTGAAGATTGATGAAGTCATGAAAACGTGCGTTAGGAGGAGAAGCTAAAGACTAGTAACAGAGCGCCTGCCTTCACATCTTTAAACATTGTTCCAGGAGTCCCGGGCTCACAAGGCAGTGCAGCAGGGCCATCATGCCTTACATTGGAAAGTCACAACCCTGGCTTTCCCCCTCCCCCCATCAAGGGGAAGATGTGTGCTATGGAGGGAGTTGTTTCCAGTCACCTGCCAGCAAAATCAAGTGTGAAAAATACAAGTACCTGAATCCTCAGAGCTAATTCATTTGTTACACCTGAAACAGAAATGTAGACCCACCTGAAAAAACACAGAAACTCAGCCTCCCTGAAGATTGATGAAGTCATGAAAACGTGCGTTAGGAGGAGAAGCTAAAGACTGGTAACAGAGCACCTGCGTTCACATCTTTAAACATTGTTCCAGGAGTCCCGGGCTCACAAGGCAGTGCAGCAGGGCCATCATGCCTTACATTGGAGAGTCACAACCATGGCTTTCCCCCTCCCCCCATCAAGGGGAAGATTTTTGCTATGGAGGGAGATGTTTCCAGTCACCTGCCAGCAAAATCAAGTGTGAAAAATACAAGTACCTGAATCCTCAGAGCTAATTAATTTGTTACACCTGAAACAGAAATGTAGACCCGCCTAAAAAAACACAGAAACTCAGCCGCCCTGAAGATTGATGAAGTCATGAAAACGTGCGTTAGGAGGAGAAGCTAAAGACTGGTAACAGAGCGCCTGCCTTCACATCTTTAAACATTGTTCCAGGAGTCCCGGGCTCACAAGGCAGTGCAGCAGGGCCATCATGCCTTACATTGGAGAGCCACAACCATGGCTTTCCCCCTCCCCCCATCAAGGGGAAGATCTGTGCTATGGAGGGAGTTGTTTCCAGTCACCTGCCAGCAAAATCAAGTGTGAAAAATACAAGTACCAGAATCCTCAGAGCTAATTAATTTGTTACACCTAAAACAGAAATGCAGACCCGCCTGAAAAAACACAGAAACTCAGCCTTCCTGAAGATTGATGAAGTCATGAAAACGTGCGTTAGGAGGAGAAGCTAAGGACTGGTAACAGAGCGCCTGCCTTCACATCTTTAAACATTGTTCCAGGAGTCCCGGGCTCACAAGGCAGTGCAGCAGGGCCATCATGCCTTACATTGGAGAGCCACAACCATGGCTTTCCCCCTCCCCCCATCAAGGGGAAGATCTGTGCTATGGAGGGAGTTGTTTCCAGTCACCTGCCAGCAAAATCAAGTGTGAAAAATACAAGTACCAGAATCCTCAGAGCTAATTAATTTGTTACACCTAAAACAGAAATGCAGACCCGCCTGAAAAAACACAGAAACTCAGCCTTCCTGAAGATTGATGAAGTCATGAAAACGTGCGTTAGGAGGAGAAGCTAAAGACTGGTAACAGAGCACCTCCCTTCACATCTTTAAACATGGTTTTACAGAACCACAGGATTCTGGGAGTGATTTGCTCTGTTTCAGGGAAGAGGTGCTGGGGTCCAATTCTTTCCTGAATCATGTTAGAAATAATGGTGTTCTTTTCTTTCTGGAAAACGCCTGAGGGATTGTGACTATTTGATTGTGACACACCCATCGTTTTACTGGGGTTGTCTCTGATACCTTATAGTTTGCTGAGTTTTAACTCTTACACCTTATAGGCCTCACTAGATCTTACTCTGACACCATCCTTCCCTGAGAGTGGCATCACCCTAAGAGTGTCTGACCCTGGAGAGATTAAGACACCCCTGAAGTCTGGGGTAGGGACCTGATTTTGATTCCCTGCTAGGCCGGTATTCTAACACAAGCCCCTCCTAATGTGAGAGGACATTGCTTTGAGTCAAACTGAATTCCTCATTATCCCTGCCCCCTGCTCCCGTTTTCGCAACTCTCCTAGTATGAGGGGTTCTGATACCACATAGTCTCACGATCACGTGCATAGTTTTGTTTTAATTTCAGGTTTTTAATATATCATGTACTAGCTGGGGTACCCAGTGTTGCCCGTGTCCTGATCGAGTGGTGTCTCATGTACCCTGGAGGATATTTCTCTTGTCCCCTTGTTGGCAAGTCTTGCTTCAGTTTGCTCTGGTGTCTCATGTGCCCTGGAGGATGTTGCTCTTCTCCTCTGGTTGGTAAGTCGTGCTGCTGTTTGTTGTTGTGTTTTAGAAGGTCTTGATAGTGATTTTCGTTTTGCATCAGATGGAGCTTTTCCAAGTGATTTTCGTTTTTTGTGCGGCATGTTTCAGTCACTTAATGGCTTCAGCACATTTGAAAAATGTCCAAGAAAGTGAACTGGATATCCCAGCCCCTTTGATGAGAAGCAATTACCCTTGAAATGGATGGGGATGCAAATTTTATTCATACATCAACAATCAAAACGACTAAGGTAGTTTGGCAAAAGGAAATCTGTTTTAATGTCAATTATCTTAAACGGGGAGTACAACGCACTCGCTCGATCCTCTTGCTCAACGAATCTTAGAAAAACAGAGGTTATATTAAGCAAAATCGTCATCAGTGACGTGTTGACCTGCGTCATTACCAACATCATCCTCCGTGGCAAACTGCAAAAACCTACTGAGGAAAGTGATAGGCTCTAAGTGAATATCTAAGTATAAGTTCCATATCAGTATAGAACAGTGAAGGAAAGTGATAGGGTACTTAGCATCAGGTGGCCACTATGAATGTCACTAAATGCACAACGTCCCATTGGCTACACAAGATATAGGACCCTTAATTAGGACCCTTAATTAGGCGGTCCTCTACAATTGGTTGGCTTCTAACCCCTGTCAGTACTTTTCCACCTACGTCTAGCAGCTTGCAGACTGAACGTCCAGGTGCTGGTTAGCTCGTCTTAACACTAGCTTCCCACCAATTAGCATCATCACTTCAATGGTCCAGTGTCAATTGGGGCTTTGAAGTCTGGCCTTGAATTTGTACAATGCTCTAAGAAATTATAAGGAGTGTGGGCACATTCTGCCCTTGTGCGTAGGTGTATCACATCGTTCTTCCAACATCATTCTTCCACGTGACTGGAGACCATGGAATCGAGCCTTTTAGTGTATTAAAATACTATTTTCTAATAGTCCTCTGATGTCTTTTGTTTTGATCAAGCCTTCTGGACAGGAGTTTCTGTTCTTTAACACAAATTGTATCCAATGTCAGTTCAATCCAATGCCAGTTCACTCCAGTTGGAGACCTTGACTTCTTTGGCACATCCACCTCCTCCTGCTGAGATTCACTTTGTAATTCAATTTGCTTTTTAACTGCAACACACTGAAATGAGGCATTCTTGCTAATGTCCAGCACTGCTTATAGTACGTAGTGGAAACATCCATCCTTTAGTCGTCCATATGGATATATATATATATATATATATATTGGCGCTTGCCGCAATCTATTTACTATAAAGCTAGCCTCATGATTACTTTGTCCGCTTGCATTTCTTTTGCATCTGTACATGTATAAACTAGCTTACGATCATCATCTGGTTCTGTGGCATAAGCTTTTTCACCTTGATCCGAAGATGTCACTTATCCTTGATACTTTCTTGAGGCCTTATAGAATATCTGCATTCTCTGGTCTTTGCATCTCTTCTATAGACGTCGGCTCGATTCTGTGCGACGTAACCATTCATCTTTGCCCTTCATTTGCTCTGCTTGTTCCGGGATTTCATTCAAGTGGCCATTATATTTTCTTGAATGCAGGTACCGTTTCCTCAATGGTACCTTACCTCCCAGATCTTCTTAGGTATTGGTACTTTCACTGGTACTGCACAGAGTCCATACTCTGCTCTTTGTTCAACTGCTCCGTGTATGTCTCGTACTCTGGTTTCCAACAGTCAGTTAATATGGGTGGGGCGCTTGGAGTAGGGGTACTTGGCTTCTCCTCTACACTCCCTCCTCTGGGCGATTCATCAACCACTTTCTCATCATCCTCTATATCTAGGCACCCTCTTCTGAAGAAGCGCTTCTTAGGGACCCATATCTTTATGACTCCTTTCAGGCATCCGGCTGATTTCACATGCTCATCCTTGCTCCATGTCACATTGTCCACTTGGACTGCAATAGATCCATCTACCCACATAGTTCTTATGGTTCTTTGGATAGAGGAACTTTGTTCCCTCAGGTGCATGAATACTGGCCTTCACAAAGTCTCTGATTTCTTCATCTGTCAGGTCTCTGGCTTTCCATACTGGCTCAACATCGATCATGATCTTCATCCCTATGGCTTTCTTTGCTGTATTTTTGTACTGTGAGATTATTATCTTGATCGCACAGAATCCAACCAACACCAACACTATCAGGGCTCCAAGAAACTTGAACATGTCTGCCATCCATTGTGGAACCCAAGAAAATAGCGATCCAAACCAGCTATCATCAGCAATGTCTTCCACTTCGTCTATCATCTGGCAATGGAGTTTCGTCAGCATGTCTATGGCCTCTGCCAAGGTTCCATTCTTGTCATCATGAGAAGGTATAAATGTGCAACATGATTCTCCGATTTTTGCACAAACACCACCATCCATAGCTGTGATCATGTCCAAGACATATCTATTCTGGAGAGTCATCAGTCTTGTACCTCTCATCTCTTCTCTGAGTGCATTGACTCCCTTTAGTGTAGTGTTAATTGCAGCAATTCCCACCTGGTTATCTATAACCACTTGGTGTTTGCACCAACCTGGATTCTCGGCATGAAGATCAAGGTGAACACTGAAGAGGTCTGGCTAAACAGTCTGTGCTCATACGGGATAAAGTCAAAAGCTTTTATTGATTTGGTTGACAAATAGTTCTCTCTCTTCATCCTCTTTATCAGCTCCACAGATCTCTTCTACCTCAGGTGAGCATCTGCTTTTGGAAAACTGTCAAGATTCAGATCACTCTTTGGAATCACTAATGATGGAACATGGAAATTCACCAATGAGCATATTCCTCCCCAGTCTTTAAATAACTTCATGTATGCCTTGTATCCACAAGCCCAATAGTGATCCATAATTACTGCTGTCTCAATGTTCATTCCTGGTGCTTCAAATATTCTACCACATTTCTGGTTCTCTCCCATTTTTCTTGTTCCATTATCTCTAAAACACAGCTTTGCACTCTCTAAAGGTACTATCTGCAAGGGTCTTCCATTGTCTTCGACCCATGTCAGTAGCCTTGCAAGTTTCGGCCATAAAGGTTTGCACACCATTTGTGCATTTTCAGTCGTTGGCTGGTAGTGACCCATTATTACCCAGTCTCTGCAGATCAGCACACCTTCTTCCCAGCCATCTGGTGATAGGACAGTTCCCCAAATCTGCATCTGGCCTCTGTTCTTCCATCTCTGAATGTGTTCTGCAGACTTTCCTGGAACTTTCAGTCTTTTATTCACTTCTCGTCTGATTCCAGTTCTTTTTACTTCAGGCTTCTCATATCTGATCACATGATTCCTATTCTGGGCTTTGTTCCTTGTCTTTATGTCTTGGATATAGTCATCTTCATCTGGATCTGTCCATTCAGTTCGACCCATGAACTGGCCTCTTGTACTACAGAATGCTTTATGCACTATGCAGTGTGCAGTTAGGACATCTATTTCAATAGCTATGAAGATTTTCGACTTCCCCGTGCTGTATGGGAGGAGTGCACATACAAAGCATTCCTCCTTTGATGTACTTCTCCCAACTACCTTCATATGTTGATACCATATGTTATTTCCTAAGTGTGCTGTGCTGTCCAGGTAATCATTTAATTCATAATTATCTTCCTGGGTGCTTCTTTTAGGCCTCATTCTTTTCACGTGAGCTTCCATAATCATATCATGAAGTGTACCAGCATAGCCTCTTCCAGCTGGCCTGAATACAGGAACACCCATCAGTGTCCCCTCTATAGGAGAAGTTTCAGCAAGTTTCATCCCCTCAATATACCCTTTAGGCATAGAAATGTCTTGCAAAATCTCCATGTGTGACTGTCTTTTGGGGATTATCTTTGGGTCATTTAATACAGGACCAGGTGTATTTACATGCATTACTGGTATAGGCCCACCCTCTAACAACCCCTTGTCTTGCCTGTCTTGCCAAGCCTATCTCTGGCATCCAAAAAGAGTTTCATAGACACCCTTTATATATGAATGATTAGTAATGGCACTTATCTCAGGCTTAGGCAATTTGTCATCTTTCCTTGGGACAGGAATGACTACATAGGGTCTGGACTGCCTAGTAGTTTCCACATTTACATTTTCCTTCTGCTCAGGAGCATGCACACGAGTCTTAGCTCCATTTTCACCAATGTAGAACTCTGTGCGTACAGTCAGTGAAAGCAGTATGATTATGAACACAATGCAAGTATAAATCACACAAAGGTAAGTTACTTTACAGCATGTACTCCGTGGACACCACAGACGTCTCTCTTTGTTGGGCCTGATGATGCTACTATTGATGCTGCCCATCTTTATTGCCTAAGGAAGGAAAAACTCAATACTTTAATACATCAGCATTGTGAACTGCTTCTGGAAGCTGCTGTCTTGACTCAGCAAATCATCGTCAATAAGATATCCGCTTACTGGATGATAAGTACAAATTCTTTTACTGTATGTCTGGAACCAGTCTTTCACCAGCCGAAATGTAGATGCCTCTCCAGTATGGAAAAATTACCTTGGTAAGTCTAAATAAGCTCAATGACATATATCAGCTCCCAGTCGATGCCTCGAATCTGCTTCAGTCCAGACATGTCGAATTTCTTTCAGCATGAAACAAGAGTCTTTCTTTATCAGCAACCTCTCGATCTGTCCCTCGAAGAAAAGTTTTCACACCGATCTATGATTTTGCTCAGAATATATGCTCACTTGGACTATAATGCCTTCCAAGATCACATTCAAGTGTGCAGTGTTTCTAGGATCCCTTAGAAAAGTGAGCACATCAGTATGCCTTCCAACAAGATGTGGGTATTCCTCAATCAGACGAAAGAACACCACACTGACTAGTCTATGAGCTGCATCAGTTGATAGGGGCATTTGTGCTCTCCTCACTGTACTCAGGCAATTGCAACATTTGTTCAGTGATAACTATAAGCAATCTTCTTATAACTTGGCCATTCTTAGGATCCTGTAAAAAAGCAGGAATACGATTAGTTCTCCCCACCAGTGAAGGGAAAGATCGCAACACCAACTCGAAATAAGTAACAAGCAGAGAAAGGTCATCTCTGGGTAACACCATAGGTAAATCCAAACAGGAACTCAGTGCAAAATGAATCAGGGTACTGTACCCTCTTCCAATTTCCAGAATCTGGCCTAATCCTCTCGTTATCAAGGCTTAAGCATGCCTCAGTCCAAAGTTTTTTTAACAAGCTTCTCTGTGGCTTAAGAACAAAGACTTTTTCCTCAACCCTGTAATGACTGCACAGAGTATTCGAAAAAAGACACAGTCCAATTAACTCTTTTTCTTAAATTGACAGCTTCTGCGTCCTTCTTCCTCATCATAGATCTTGTCTGCACGTGCTGTGGTTCTTCCCTGATGCTTATTCTTGCTTCCTGTAGGGGTGTAGGCAGAGGGGTTTCTCCAGCAAAGATCTTTACATCTCCTAGGAAAGTCCAAGCATGCCTGCCCTGCACTTTGACAGCAGACAGGGTGACGTCTTCCACGATGAACGGACCGTTGAAGCAGGGTTCGTCCCACTTCTTCCTTGCATGATTGTGGACTAAGACTGCATATCCGGGGAAAAGTTAGGGAACACGTTATTCTTGAGATTCACTTGTTGAAGCATCTCCTTCTGTGTTCTGTATTGCCCTACACCCTGGTTGCTGCAGCTTCCTGAAATGACAGAGATACTTGAAGTCATACAGTTCAAATAGTCACGCAATTCCATTCCTAACAAATCTGCAGTTGGCTGAGCATCACTTCTAACTCTGGATTGAGGCATTAGGGGTGTCCTAATTCGTCTCCCCGTCACTATCTCGTGGGGCGTGAGATGGTGGTCAGAACACAGTTGCTTCCTTAAAGCTTATAATGCCAGTGGTAGGCAAGGCAACCACCCTTTCTTCAAGGTAAGCTTCAATTTGGCTATTCTTTCCTTGAGCAGGCCGTTGAGCCTCTCACAGATTCCATTTCCTTGTGGATGATAAGCCAAAGAAAACATGTGCTTTATACCAAGCAACAAGCTGATCTGTTCAAATGTTTGATTCACAAAATGTGGGCCATTGTCTGACCTCATTACCTCACAGACTCCCCATCTAGGAAATATTTCCTGCACTAAGAATTTTTCTGCACAGGTGTAATCTGGGTGTGTACAGGGACCTGCTTCAATCCATCTTGAAAAGGGACACACTGCTAGGATCAGGTATCTATATCCATTACATACTTGTATCATGTCGACATAGTCGATATGCAAATGCTGAAAAGGGCCCTTAAGTCTCAGAATGACTCCCCCAACTGTGCACAGTGTATGCCCAGAGGTGAATTTTTGGCACACAAGACAATTCACTACATAAAAATGCAACATGCGCTAATAGATTTGGTACAAACCAATCCTCAGCAAGCTTTGCAGCGAGATTCTCCTGCGTTGTGTGCACGGGGTGGTATAGCTGTTCCAGTGCCACCCTTAATAAGGCTACAGGCATCACCAGTTTACCAGTGCTTTCTTGCCACCCCAATGCTTCAGAGGGGTTTAAAGAACACCCTCTTTGTGTCTACAAATTCTTTTCCTCTTGAGGTGCTTCCTCTTGGACCTCTACCAACTGCATGTTTGACAGATTATTATAACTTTCACATACAGTCATCATAACAACCATTTTTTCATTTACATTAGGAGTTTCAACATTCATAATTTCTTTATCTGTATTTGCTACGCGCTTGGCCCCAACATCTGCTGCTTGATTTCCACGTGAGATAAAATCTGCCCTTTTAGTGTGAGCTGCGCACTTGACGACTGCGATGCTTAATGTAAGTTGCAGTGCTTTAATAAGCCTGTCCAATAAGGCGGCGTGCTATACTGGTGTGCCGTCTGCTTGGAGGTAGCCCCTCCTTTTCCAACGTGCTAACCCTGCGTGCACTGTCAATGTCACGTAGGCAAAGTCACTGTACACTGTTACTTCCTGGTCTGCGTGATCCTCGAGCGCCAGTATCAACGCCAATAATTCTGCAGCCTGTGCTGAATAATGAGACGGCAATCGAGTACTTTTAAGAACCCAAAAATCCCCATTAGCCGTGTGCTTTATCACAGCGGCACCTGTCCATCATTTTGATCGATCTTTGAAGAACCGTCAATGAAAACAATCTCTCCTCCTGTTAATTCGTTCTCTTTTATTCTAGGGATTTCTTCATAGTTTGCACAATCGTGTTCAGGCTCTCCTTCAGTCATTGGCTCAGCTATAAACATGGCAGGATTCACTATCTTACATCGGACTATTTTTATCACTGGATTCGATATGACTACCTCATCTGCAGAAGCCCTTTGAGATGTCAATGTACCCTTTGGTTTCTCTAAAATAGCAAATAATGCATGCTCAACTAATAACGTTATGGAACATCCCATCACTATGCTGGCAACCTTCTCTATGGTGAACGCAGCAGCTGCTAAACTTTGTTCACACGGAAAATGGCCTCACATTACTGGGTCTAAGACTCCACTCCACTAATATGCAAGCGGCTTGTGCCCCAACCTGGTTCTCTGCGTGAGTACTGCTGTCATAACAGTGCCATCTGTATTTGAGAACAAAATGAATGCCTCAGTATAATTAGGAATCCCTAAAACTGGAGCTGTGCAAATTGCTTTTTTCAATTAATCAAACCCTTCTTCAATTTCCTCAGATCACATGATTTTTTCATGCGTTGCCTGTGCTTTCTTTAAGGCCTGCAAAAAAAGGTCTTAAATACGAGCTGTAGTCAAATACCCATGCCCTGGCGTAATTACATAATCCCATAAATCTCTGCATGTGTTTTATCGTGTGTGGCTTTGCAGTTTTCAAAATAGCCTCAGCTCTTTCAGGGGTAACCTTCTTTCCTTCATGCGAAATCAATTGGCCTATGTATAGCACTTCTTGTTGACAATATTGTAACTTTTCTTTGTCAACTTGATGTCCTTTGTCAGTGAGCATAATCATCAGCTGAACAGAATCGCGTCTGCACTCTTCCTCTGACGTGCTGCAAACTAAAATGTCATCTACGTATTACAACACAACACTTTCTAAAGCGATAATGCTTAAGTCCATCTAAAGCACTGTATTGAAAATCGATGGGCACTCACAATACCCTTGTGGTAAACGAGTACTTTTCAGACATGTTTGTCTAAAGGTAAATGACGACAGATCCTTTGAGTCTTTGTGCAAAGGGATTGAGAAAAAAGCGTTCTTTAAGTCAATCGCCATGTAACATTGTGCTTCAACGGGTATATTACATAAGATTGTAGACGGGTTAGGAACTAGAGGGAACTCGGCTTCTACAATCTAGTTTATCAGCATAAGAACTTGAATTAGTCTCCAAGACCCCCCTTTCGCTTTTTTCACAGGATAGATTGCAGTGTTACAGGGTGACTGACGTCATAAGAATACCCTGATTGATCCTGGCGGAAATCGTCTTAAAAATACCTTCATCTGCCTTTCGAGACATAGTATACTGTCGTGCTC
Source organism: Ambystoma mexicanum (assembly GCF_040938575.1). NCBI lineage: Eukaryota > Metazoa > Chordata > Amphibia > Caudata > Ambystomatidae > Ambystoma > Ambystoma mexicanum. Next base: position 581,741,755 of record NC_090922.1, on the reverse strand, counting down.
GAGGTAAAATTCTCCTGGTTTCAATTTAATCTTCACTTCTCCAATCCCCTTCAGTAGGCCTACATCATAGGGCCCGGTGGTCCATAATGAAACTGGTACTTTTGCCATGTCTTCATCAAAATACTCAGGACGCCTTTGTGCTAACTTCATCTTCTGAGGAACTTCTCTTTTAATTGCTCTCACACAGTAATTGATGTCTATTATATATACTACTTTGTCATCAGATGGATGATCTTCAAACAGATCTTCATCAGTGACGTCAGTCAATCTGTAACCCTCCCCAGTGGCGATTGCTGCGCACCATTGTCTGCCTTCATCATCATTTCCATCAAGCAAAACCATTTCTCCTTGCACTATGGCTGCTTGCAGCTTTAAGGAAAAGACTCATCCCTCCTCTTCAAGCATAGGTATTCTTGGTCTGAACAGATATTCATCGGGTGTTCTCATTGCTCTGCCTGCTAGGCCTGGTAGCCATGACAACCGAATGCGTACTCCATAATGAAACAACCCTGGTTCTAACGGTATTGCTCTCGCAGCTATCTGTCCTGAAAAAGCCATAATCATTTCAGGTAGGTTTAAATAATGTATTCCTGGTGTTGAACACACTATGCCTTCATCAGTAAATTAAATGGTTACATTCAAGTTTGTCATTAAATCTCGTCCCAATATATTAACAGGTGTTTGCCTCGAATATAGCAATGGCACCTTCATGTCACATTCTCCTATAGAGACTGGCAATTCTTCAGTGAAAGGAACTCTGTTTGTAGCTCCTGTGTATCCCTGAGTATTCATGGCATTGCCAGACATTGAAAATGTTCCCTCTCGTATACGTGAGCGTGTTGCACCCGTGTCTACTAAAAACAAAAAATGTTTGCCTCATATACTGACGTCTAACCTCGGTTGTCACGATCCATTTCCTGAAACCCCCCCGGCAGATCCATGGGCCAGGAGGGTTCTCGGCTTGGGCCCCCAACAAGCTTAGGCATCCTTTGCCTAGGCCCTCTCAAAGACTTGTGCTTGGGAACTACTTTATTTCAGTGCCAGTCAACATGGAGGCATCCACATAGTTTGGCTCCTTGGAACCAAGCTATGCGGTATAGTGTTTTGGGTGTGGTAGCCTAGGGACTATTTTACCTGGACTACTTTCTTGATGCTATTTAAACCACACCCGACTTGCATAGCAAGCTTTGCGTTACTTTGCAATCCTGCAACGTGACGCTCATCGTGTTCAGCTGCATCTGCGAACCTCGGAAGAACAGCATCTGAAAAACAAAGGACATCGTTAATAGCAGCAGCTTACTTGTGATTCCACCGCTAGCTGCTCTTCGCTCCTGCAAACAGCATCCAAGGAACAGCGAGCCTCCCGGACCATCGGATCTGCAAAAAGGAGAGAAACAGGACATTAAACAATTTACAATTGTGCCAGCAGCTTACCTCACGAGTCGCCCATCGACCAGCATCGCCTTGGGACTTCTTGCTCCGGGTGAGCACCGCAACCTACGGGAACAAAAGACAACAGGTTAGCAAAGGCAAGGCATCATAGCGCTGCGCATAGCGCCTACTTACCGCATCAAGGCGCTCTGGAAGCACCATCACCTGCCGGCGAGTCCCAATTCAGCCAACGTTCCACAGCGAACTTCCGCGCACCTAAGGAGAGAGAAAAGACATTATTTAAATCCAAGAAAGGCATACAGTATGACAGTAATAAGACCTTCCTGAAAGACTCAAAATGGCCTGCATCAGTGAAGTAACTAGATCGCACTCACCCACAAAGGACAACGCGCCCCTGCCAAGAAGGCAGGACATAGAGCACGCCAAAACCCATAATAAGGTGAGGAAAGGTCCGGGGAGAGGCTGCGGGCATACAGGGTGTTGGGAGGCTCTTACCCCAGTTGCCCAGTCTTGAACATTGCCCACCTGTTTTCCAGGCAGAACTTCTCCGCTGATTATACCTGGGAGTGGCTGAGAAGGATACCAGAGTCCCGACAGCTGGGTAGCGTCCCTGTGGATACCAGGTGAGCGTAACACGGTTCCTCGTGAGGATTTGGCATCATGGATAGTATTGAACACATCAGGGCTCCCAGTGAGCTGTCCTATTGCGGGTACAGCCTCATTCCATTACTCGTAAAAGGATTCGCTCCATCGACAGTGACACCCCGAATGCTAGGAGTCATTAACTGTCCTGTGCTTGTGTTTTGCTGAAGCTGCAAAGGTGACTGGTGCGACTGTCCTTGTGGCGGATTAAGTGCTACCTGCTGTGGTTGCAAGCCCTGCTGCACTCTCAGCGCTTGCTGCTGCATCATTTGATTCTGAGCAAATCCATCTCCATTCTGCTGCGAATATGCAGGCAGATTGGACATCCCCCCTCTCAAAAACTGGCCATTTTACACTAACCCTTGACTCCTACACATGCAAGCAAAGTGCCCTGTCATTCCACAAGTCCAACATATATGCGGTGGTCTCCCGACCTGCCCATCCTGCATATTCTGAAACCCACCTTGGTAATTCTGAAAGTTTCCCTGATTATTCTGCCAATTCCCTTGATTACCTTGTCAACCTCATCCTCGGAATCCTCTTCCCTGTGGACTAAATCCACTACTGTTTTGATCAAACTGCCTTTGATTATTCACATGCAGCATGTTCACAGTTTGCTGTGAATTCAATCCATCTACATTCGTTAACATTGCCCCTTCAATGGCGTACTTGGACAATGTTTTCTGCACTAGCTTTGCCTCTTCGCCCTTCCTAATATCGTCTTTTTTGCGAATCTTTTCCTGCAGGAGTCTGCAGTAATGCGCAATGGTCAGCTGAATTTCCGACCACGGTTTTGCTTCTATACCCACTAATCTCTTGAGCGGGTTTTGTACTGGCTCTGGCAGCCCTTTGCATAATATATGATAGAATACTGGTGTAGACTTTCCCAAAAAATTCGCGCGTTTCCAAGCCTCATGCCTCCTGAACATTTTTTATGTAAACAAGCGGGTCATCCCCGTCCTTCATCTTTTTCGTCATAATAGCTCCCATATCGGACGTGTCCGGATACAGTACTCTAAGCGCTTTCCAAACTGCCGCCCTACAGTTATTGAATGGTGCTCCATCATGAGCAGTGTTGACTGTAGTCACACTAGGGCACCCTGCCCTTGTCCACACGTCATCAGCTCTCTCACCAAATATGGCGATTAGGAGACCCTTAATGTCCCCTATGGCCAACGTGTTTCCTCCCGTCATTTTTTCTAACTCATGTTTCCATTTTCCAGCACCAGAAGTTAAACATGGGAGTTTACACCTTAGATTATCTCTATCCATTTGAGGCCACGGTATATACTGTGGTCTCGTTCCTCCTTTCTCTAGCAAGGGAAACTGCGAAGCCCCAAACTCATTCTCATCTCTCATCATTTGTCTGTCCAATGCAGGGACGATACTCGTGCATCGCTTTCTACCTGGCAATGATCTTAATCTGCTTACATAAGGCGGCAATTGCCCCCTCTCACCATGGAGTCGCCCTTTAGGGCTGTCTGACTGTGTCAATGGTTCTGACGCCCTAGGTATAGGTGCGTTTAAATCCGACCATCTTACTTCCTTAGCCATAGGAAAGCATTCCTCAGGACCACGTGCGTCATCTCCCTCTTCCCCATGAAAGGTGTCCATGTCTTTGTCTGACATTTCTTGTGCCCAACACGTGCATATTTAGAGTCAGTCTATCTAGAGACAACTCCTTATGCTTCGTACTACATGAGGCTTCCTCTGTGTCATACAACTGAGTGCTCTCAAGTCGATTATTTTTTCCCTTCCCCTATACTCTTTCTGGGCTCTCATTTCATGGTATACTTTATTAATCGCTTCCTCAATGCTCCTAGAGTCAAACTCGTCTTCTAGATTTGCTCTAGACGTGCCTGGTAATGACTCATATTCTGGAAAGAATTCCTCTATATCCTCCCATGCTACTTGTTGATTAGGATCTCTTACTTCCTTTTTCAGGTGATCAAGATTGCGTGCTCTTTGCCTTCTTTTGCGTTCCATATCATAGTCAAATATTCTTCGCTTTCTCGCTTCCTCTCTCACTCTGTCTTCCTCTTTTTTCTTCATATCCCTTCTCTCATTTGCTCTTCGTATCTCCTCATCCCTTCGTCTCTGTATTCTTTTTACTCTTATCTTTTGCTCTTCCTCTTCTATTCTTTTTCTTTCTAGTCTTTCCTGCTCATAAATTGTTCTTCGTCTATTTTCACGTTTCCTTTACTCCTCTGCTCTCTCTTGTTTTTTCGCTTGCTCGTCTTGATATAACTACTCTCGTCTATGTCTATCTTTCCTTTTTGCCCCTTCATCTTTCAATCGTTCCTCCCTTTCTTTATCTTTTTTTTATCTTCCTCGTCTTGATCTTCTCTTTGTCTTACGTCCTCAATGCTGTTACAATCGAGTTTAAGCTAAATCTGACCACCCATCCATCCATTTGTTCTGTAAGAGCGCTATCTCATCAGCTTTATCTCTTTCTCCTTTCCATCTCTTTATTTCTCTTCCTATATCTACAGGTGTACTTGCTCGATCGCTTCTTTTCTTATTGTGTCTCTCCTTGTCCCTCGGGACCTTAGAGATTACATCTTTCTCTGTATTTTTCTCTGGGCCCTCGTCACTACTTAGGTAGGTGACTCATATCCCGGGTTGCTATATCCTGCCGCTGCTTTAAGCTTCCTCAATGGGTATAACCCATCATCTTTCTTATTCTCGTCTTTTATTTCAGACAGGGCGAGTGGAGCAAAGGGCTCTTCACCCCTCTCTTCCCATACATTAAGTATCCAGTCTATAGGAGGCAGATCATCTCGCTCCTCCTGGTACATTTTCTAGAGCTCTAATTTAGCTAGGCACTTGTCTAGCTTCTTCACAGTATATGCTGCAGGACTGCCTTTGATAGTGACCCTCCTTGCGGCCACGCCATAAACATTTTATCTGCGGTTAATTTAACCTATTCTTCACTATACTGTCTAAGTTTAGGTGCATGTTTCAGCAATTGCTTGCAGAGTTGCACAAGTGCCGTAACATCCTCAATCCTTAACCCTTCCCTCTTAACTTGTTAACGCTTGCTTGCTTGCTTTAATCACAGATTTAATTTAAAAGTACGTTTCAGAAAAACATCACAATATGAGCGAACACCAACCGTCGCAAGCTCCAATCCCTTTGGTCACAGTTTTTACTTTAATCTTGCTAAAGAACAACCACCAACTGGAATAATAAACAATCAATTTCTTTTTCAACTTCATGCTTCTCTATTGATCATCAATTTTCTTCATTTATGACGTCATCATCAATACATAGATACATAAAACGAATGGACAAACAGATTTACTCAACCGGTTACATATATCTATCCCCAAAGCCCTTCTCTGGGATCTGTCTTGCCCTCAAAAAATGCTGCTCACGGATCTTAAATCAATCTCTTTAGCATCGTCTTATATCAGACCCGTTTTCTACGTCATCCATTACAGGACTCTAGATTAAGATTTTTTCTAACGTTCTTTAAAATTTAGGTATAGGGCGTATCCTCTTTATCGTGGCCTCTCTCATGATTCTTATTGCTCAGCCACACTCAAGTCAATATCTATTCACTACTTTAACACTCTTATTCTCACGTTATGTTTATCCTCCTCCCTCTGTTACTCTTTTTCCCTTATCACTTGCCTTTATTTACTACGCATGCATCAATTTGCCACTCTCCTCAGTTTCTACTCACCATTCACATGTTCGTCTTCTGACTTTCGGAATCGCACGCCTCTTTTACCGCCTCTTCAAACTGTAGTCCAATCAGCTTCACATAGACGTGGGAGGGGATTCTATGGAAACATGGGGACCTGTCACACCTGCCTTGAAAGGTCTTGATAATTACACTAACCACTATCTACGGGGAGCTTCACGTCTTGTCAGCCGAATGGCAAAAGTCGTTTGATATTTTCGGGACTCTAAAGTTTACTGATGTCGATGGATTGTTTAATAAACCATCCTCTCTCTGCTACTAAGTGAACTGTATATCCCAGCCCGTTTGATGAGTAGCAATTACCCTTGAGATGGATGAGGATGCAGATTTAATTCATACATCAATAAGACTCCGGTAGTTTGGCAAAAGGAAATCTGTTTTAATGTCAATTATCTAACAGAGCATAGTAGGGGGTTCATATGGCACAACACCAGGAATAGAATAGCCCTGTGGAAGCTGCAGAACATGTATGATCACGGGGGCATACAATTGCCTAACTTTGAAGTCTATTATTTGGCCAGCCAATTACAATATGTGGCTAGGTGGTTGACAGAAGACTCAATATCAGAGTCTAGATTGTTGAGGTCTGAATGTGCCCCGTTTTTCTTGAAAGAATGGATATGGCTGCCGAAATCAGAACTAAAAGGGGGAACGAGGATGCTTGAACTGGGATGGAGGATGTGGCATAAGGCTTGTCAGGTCATGGAGAACCCAACCCTGTGCTCCCCGCAGGTGCCGCTAGTGGCATTGACCGAAGGGGACGAGCAAATGAGAAAGATCATTTGTAAGCATTGGGAACTGGTGGGCATTGCTACGCTAGGAGATGTAAGGAGAGATGAGAAGATAACGGAATTTAACGCATCGGTAGAAGAAACGGGTTTACACTCAGGACAGTACATCACTTACACCAGATTGGTGCAGCGGGTGAAAGGGACGTGGTCAGAAATAGTGCTAGAAGGTCAAACCGACATGACCATAGAAACAATTTATGATATCTCAGAGGGGGGGCATGAGGTTTCTCGAATTTATGAACTGTTGATGTCCAGGGTGAGAAAGGAGGTGAGCCAGCTGAGAAGGGACTGGGAAGAGGAAGCCGGAGAACCTATGAATGATGGGTTGTGGGTGAGGGTTCAGAGATACCACAAAAAAGTGTCCAGGAATGCGAGGCTGCAACAGATTTAGCTATACATTACTCACAAGGCGTATATGACCCCCCAGAGGATGGCCCGATTCAAGAACGCAGAAATACAAACATGTCCCAAATGCAGGGAAGTGAACGCAGGGATGATACATATGTTCTGGGTATGCCCGGAAATCAGAAAACTCTGGGGAGAAGTAGCCCACTGGTTAGCCGAGAAAGGGGTCAAATTAGAGGTGGAATCTGTATGGGCATGCAGGGTAGGGGGATTTCCTAGACCGCGCAAACTGAAATACGTGTGCAAACTCAAGGACTTGGCCTATATACTGGCCAAGTGTAGAATTGCCATGGGTTGGAAAGCAAACAATAGACCAAAGGTAGAAGTTTGGTGGCGTGACCCCCAGAAATGGGCAGAAGCGGAAACAGAGGTATGGAGGGAAGCGATCAGTAGTGGGGGAGAAGAGGAAGCGGAAACTTTGATGGCCTGGCGACACTTAGTGGCCACACTGTCTGGGTCCACCCAGGCCTGCCTAAACTAACATGATTCCTCCGGGAGTGAGGAGGAACCTCTGGATGAAATACCGGCAGATGGCGAAGTGGAGTAAGCTCAAGTTAGGGGGAAGGGTAAGGGGGAGACAGTGGACACTTAGTGATATCACATATGATGCCTGAACATACATGACATGCACTGTTGGGTTTGTTGTTATGTTGATTGGTTGTTGTTAAAATGAATTTAAAAAAAAATGTCAATTATCTAAAACAGGGAGTACAACGAACATCAGCACTCGCTCGATCCTCTTACTCAACGAATCTTACAAAAAACGGAGGTTATATTAAGCAAAGTCGTCATCAGTGACGTATTGACCTGCATCATTACCAACGTCATCCTCCATAGCAAACTACAAAAACCTATTGAGGGAAGTGATAGGCTCTAAGTGAATATCTAAGTATAAGTTCCATATCAGTATAGAAAAGTGAAGGAAAGTGATAGGGTACTTAACATCAGGTGGGGCAACTAAGACCCTCCCCTTAAAATGGCCACTATGAACGTCACTAAATGCATGACATCCCATTGCCTACACAAACTATAGGACACTTAATTACATAGTCCTCTGCAATTAGTTGGCTTCTAACCCCCATCAGTACTTTTCCACCTACGTCTAGCAGCTTTCAGACTGAAGGTTCAGGTGCTGGTGAGCTCGTCTTAACACTAGCTTCCCACCAATTAGCATATCAATCCATCATCACTTCAATGGCCCACTGTCAATCAGGGCTTTGAAGCCTAGCCTTGAGTTTGTACTGTGCTCCGAGAAATTTTAAAGAGAGTCAGCACCCTCTGCCCTTGTGCGTAGGTGTGACCGCCTCGTTCTTCCAACTTCATTCTTTCACGTGACTGGAGACCATGGAATCGAGCCTTTTAGTGTATTAAAATACTATTTTCTAATAGTCCTCTGACATCTTTTGTTTTGATCAAGCCTTCTGGACAGGAGTTTCTGTTCTTTCACACAAATTGTATCCAATGTCAGTTCACTCAAGTTTGATAAGACCTTGGCTTCTTTGGCTCATCCACCTCCTCCTGCTGCTGAGATTCACTTTGTAATTCAATTTGCTTTTTAACTGCAACACACTGAAATGAGGCCTTCTTGCTAATGTCCAGCACTGCTTATAATACGTAGTGGAAACATCCATCCTTTACTCGTCCATATGCATATATATATATATATATATATATATATATATATATATATATATATATATATATATATATATATAGGCGCTTGTCGCAATCTATTTACTATAAAGCTAGCCTCATGATTACTTCGTCTGCTTGCATTTCTTTTGCATCTGTACATGTATAAACTAGCTTAATATCTTCATCTGGTTCTGTGGCATAAGCTTTTTCACCTTGATCCCAAGATGTCACTTATCCTTGATACTTTCTTGATGCCTTATAGTATATCTGCATCTCTTCTACAGACGTCTGCTTGATTCTGTGTGACGTCACCATTCATCTTTGCCCTTCAGTTTATCTGCTTCTTCCGGGATTTCATTCAAGTGGCATTCATATTTTCTTGTATGCAGGTATGGTTTTCTCAATGGGTACCTTGCCTCCCAGATCTTCTTAGGTATTGGTACTGTCACTGGTACTGCACAGAGTCCATACTCTGCTCTTTGTCTGTTCAACTGCTCTGTGTATGTCTCATACTCTGGTTTCCAACACACAGGTAATATGGGTGGGGCGGTTGGAGTAGGGGTACTTGGCTCCTCCTCTAAAAGAGATTGATTGCTTGTGCTCTCTTCGCGTGAATGAATGAACTTAAGTAAACTGTAACCTTGCCATTTCCCATATTTGGAGTGGCTTGATAAAAATAAATATAAAGTTCTTTAATTCCATTTAAAAATGCTTTAATAAACAATTTCAAACTGTATACAGTAGTAATACATTTTAAAGGAATAACCAACATATCGAACATTTTGCTTCAGCCACTTTTCCAAATTGTGTCTTCTTCTAGCACCCACTGTAGTGAATCGGGGTGAGCATCAGTAAATGAGGGTGTCTACATTTTTTGCATCCAAACATAGACTACAATCTTGCCCCAGACAAATGAGGAATCCATGCAAAATTGGTAGCAGTGGGTTCAGCGTTGTGGACTTGTATATATGGACAAACATACATACATACATACATACATACATTCAGCTTTATATATAAAGATACAAAAGTGGGAAACTGTTGGCACAATTAATCAATTGTAGTTAGTAAAAACAACACAAAGGTCAGGAACACAGTTACTGTACAATTCACTCCCATACACTGAAGAAGAAGCATATCTCACTTGGACAGAAAAACACTTGCATCTCAGCTGTTAATTAGCTTGAAAAGCTTGCTTTCTCTGGGCTGCTTATGACTCCCCCCCCAAAGAATGCTTGGGAGGGGTTGACAATGTTCCTTTAAGTTGGTAAAAGGAGTGGGATTGCTCGGAGCTGTGTGGACACATACTAGGGATGTCTCCTTTAAAAAAAAAAGTTAAATGCAACTGAAAAAATAAGAATGTGCAGGAAAAAAAATGCCTGCATGGAAAATCATTATTCCCACAAAGACAATCTCACAGTCGCTTCCTTGCCATGAATGAATGTGTGCACTGTCTCAGTATGGGATGATCATTTTAGAAAGTCGAACAAGAAAAGGGGCTTATTGGGACAATTAATACATAAATGTACTCTAGAAATCTCCACAACATAAAATAAATCCCAAAATTTGCCAAAGGGAAGCACAAGTTTGTTAAAGTACTACATCACTGTACTACATCACTGACTGCCACACGCAGGAGCCAGTAAAACAAATTACCATAAATACCAAAATTACCATAAATATCAACTCTAAAGATACATCCATTCACTATTCAGCTGTATCGTTATCAAGGTTTTCAATTTCCATGAAAAACTACCCAGAGCAAGAACCTTCTGCAGTGATAGCGGAAGGGGCTTCATGAATCTAGGGCTGCATGCCACACTAATTAATTACAGGCTTGGGCATATGATAGCCTATGTGTAGTACGGGGGGGGGTTGGGCTCTAGATTGGAACCAACCTTGCTGAGCTTTAAAATGAGGTTCCTTAGTTTATGTTGTTGTGGCAAGGTCGCAGGTTGTGGTCGAGGTGTAGCCCACACCTCTTTTGTTTGGTAGAAAGTTGCGGAAAACCTGGATACCTTGCCTTAATGAATAGATGAACAAAGTTTGTATTTTCCACACTGGTTTGTGTTTTTGTTGGAGAGAGCTGCTTGGCGGCAGGCCTGTTTATTTACTTGAAATTCACCCAGACAGTGTGAGGGTGGGGATCTTGATGTCCCATGTGGTCAGCGGACACGTGTTTCGAATTCTCCAACAGGAGTCACTGTATATACAGGACCAAGAATAGAAAACAGGACACCATAGGGGGCGCCGGACCCAACACACCTAGGTAAGCACCATTTAGAACCTATAAATGGAAAATTAATGTAACCCAGATCTCGAGCTAACCTCTGCCACTTCCCCTCTCCTCTCCTCCTCTGACTTCTTCTATAACCATGGACCAATGGGTACAATATGATCAACCATAAAATGATTTTTCCAAAATGATCTTATTGTAAATTATGTTAATACCTTAATTAATTGTATTAATATCCTAAATAATTGACCAAAACCACTGAATCACCCCTCACAATGTGGAAAATACAAACTTTTTTCATCTATTCATTAAGGGAAGGTATCCAGCCTATGTGTAGTGCCTGTGCCCTGGAAGAACAAGTAACTTATCCATGGTAACGTTCTTTCGACCGGATGTTCCTCCCACGTATTCCTTATCATCCCTCTCATCCTACACCGGAATAAAACTTCCCTTATGGTTACAGTCTCCGCTTTCTCAAGACAGTGCTTCACTCTTCAAAATGGAACTGAGCAACGGCCGCTGCGTGAGCTACTTATACCTGTGATGACAATGACATCAAGACGGAGGCCTCCGAGGGACATTGACTCGACCAGGCATCAACACACAGGGATGCATCCAGGACTGCTCTGATGAGTTGGAGTCTTTGTGATGGTATGATGTGGGACTTCTTGAAGTTGAGGGAGAAGCCCAGCCTGTGGAGGGAGTGGCAAGTATAGCTGAGATGATCTAGGGCTTGTTCTGGGGAACTGGTCCTGATCAGCCAATTGTCCAGGTAGGGGTAGACGTGAATCCCCCCTCTCCCGAGACTCGCTGCCACAACCGCCATTAGCTTGGGGAAAACCCTCAGGCGGAGGTTAGCCCAAACGGCAGAACCCAAAACTGATAGTGAGAGTTGCCAACGGCGAACCTCAGGTACTGTCTGTGCTTGTGATGGAGCGGTACATGAAAGTACGCATCCTGGAGGGCCTGAAGATCTGAGAAAGGGTTACCATCTTGAACTTGTCCTTCCTGAGGTGCTTGTTCAAGTCTCTTAAGTCCAATGTGGGTCTCAATGCTCCGTCTTTCTTTGGAATTAGGAAATACTGGTTCTATAGCACCTTTCTCCAGCAGGGTTAAAATCTCCTGCATAAGGAGCGGATCCAGAAGCTTCAAAGAGTTGTTCCCCAGTGGCTGACTCTGAGGTTTCTGCAAGAAAGGTAGGCGGTAACCTTGGGCAACTGTTTCCAATGCCCAAGCATCTGAAGAAATAGTCTGGCATTCTGTCAGATGCTGTGACAACCTGCCTCCTACTGCATTTTTGTGAACGAAGACCTCAGAGAGGTTTTGTAGCGGCTGACGCAGAGGCTGAAGGTAAGGCAGCCCCTGCTTTTGCGGTCATAGTACCTCTACCCCGTCCACCACTGGGGAATCGCCTTTGACCTCTTTGAGCTGGCTGTCCTCTACCTTTTGCAAATGCAGAATAATAGCGAAAGGACCTACCCCTCCAGGACGCACCTGTGACACAGTTTGGAGTTTGCCGTATTGCAGCTACAAGGGATTTGGCCGCCACCTTGGAAGTTTGCAGCTTCTCCAAACTTTCATCAGCTTCATTCCCAAATAGATGTGTACCATCAAAGGGCATGCTGAGAAGTCTGGATTGAACGTCTGGGGCAAATCCCGACTTCCGTAACCACGCAAATCTGCAGATCACTGTACTAGCCGCCATGGCTCTCGTGATACTGTCAACAGAGTCGAGACCAGTCTGGAGGGATTCGCACATAGTGTCCTTCCCATCCTTGACAATGTTCAAGAAACCATCTTGTTCTTCCCTTTCGGGGATGTGGTCAGCCATCATAGAAATACAGTCCCAAAGGATGTGGGTAAATCTTGCCAGCGTGCACGTCGCATTAGCTGATTTTAACACCATACTACCAGCCAAGAAAACCTTCATGGCCATGGCATCATATCTTTTATCATCCCTATCTTGTGGAATTGTGGGATAGGCATTTTGTCTACCAGAAGAAGTAGCTGCCTGTACTACTAGGCTTTCTGGGGTTGGATGTTTTGAAAGGTATAGAGAATCTGAAACTGAAGCTTTGTATTTGGCTGTTAGCCTCTTATTCACTGCCGGGACAACCTCGGGTGTTTCCCAGTTGGAAATTACACTCCTCTGCAGAGCCTTATGAAATGGGACAATTGGGTCTTTCTGTGGTCCCTTATCCAATATGCCCGTTAAATTGTCCTGTTCGAAAACTGGTGTGGGTCTGGACCACCCCATGTATTCCATGACTCTAGTTATGAGTTGTCGGTACATGCACTCTGCATGATATCCTGGATCTGCCTTACCAAATTCAATTTCAGGAGAAGTGTCGATACCACTTGCCTCCTGAAGACAGTCCTGCAGATTGTTCATACAAGATTCTTCCAATATAAATTCCTCTGGTACAGAAGGTATCCCATATCTGAGACCAAATGGTCTTTCCTCCTCAGATGACTCTTCTGCATCTTCATAAAGTGAAGAAAGAGTTTTAAAATACTTTGAACGAGGTTGTGGTGTACAAATCTTCTCAAAAGAAGAAGGCACTATAGACGTCGTAATGGGAACTGCTAGTGCAGAAATTGTCTATGTTGACAACAATGACTTTGACAAAACTGTCGATGGCTTGGAAGGTTTCCACAAAGTTGTTGATGGCTTCGATATTCAAAGGAATTGGGATATACAGCTTCGAGGAGGTCAGCACACGTGGTGTCGATGGCTTCTCCTTCGAGTTTGGCTCAGAGGGTGCCAAAGACGCACCTTTCGGACTTGCTGTTTGGGTTTTTTTCTGCATCGAGGACAACGATTGTTTGTTTTTCATGGTGGCTTTCTCTCGACTCGAGGAGTTTCCACAGCCGGGTTCGAAAACTCATGGCTCCTGTGCTTCCAAGGTGTTTGTCTGGGGTATCGCCTCTAGGTTTTGTCGGGGAGGGCAAGGCCGCGTTCTCGAACACCTTCATCATACTAACTCTGAATTCCTCCCATTGAGCCAGGGTCCTATGTTTTGAGGGACAAACAATCCGTTCGGGTGAACTGAATAAGGAAGTGGACGGCGACCTATGGTGCCTCTTTTTGTCATGCCTCGAAGACGAGGAATGATGCGACCCACTTCGCGAACGGGAACGGGAGCGTTTGTGTTTTTTTATGAGGAGACAAAGGCTTCGACTCATCAAATGGCTTACTGTTGGAGGGGCTAATAGATTTTTGGGGCTTATCTCTCTCCAACTTCCCTCTGCGCTCTCTTAAGGCTTTGGCCGTCATCGACATGCATTCGTCACACTCCGAACACAGATGTTGTGACCCTAGACAAATTATAAGAAGAGGAGGATAGAACCTATCAGCAGTTAGGCCACAAAATTATCTCGAGTATAAATTCACAATTGTATTAAGATACAATTGATTAAAAATACACATAAATGTAGAAAAATACAATACATACATAAAAAGATTAGTATTAGTCTGTGTGACAAAAAAACTTTTCAAGGTTAATTATACAGTAGATTCATTTTTTATAGAGAACATCTTCCATATAATGATATTCTAGTGTTCAGTATGAAGTTTATGCTTATCTGGGACCTGGTGACCCTAGACACCACAGGTACATCCTGTGCAGGTCCGTCACGGACATTTTAGCACTGCAGTCCCAGCACTTTTTAAATTCAGACCGAGGAGTAGACAGAGCCGATGAAGAAGCCATCTCATCAAAAACTCGATTAATTTTCTCCAAAAACTCAAAGAAAATCGAAGTATCACACAGAACCAAGCGTTACGTTACCAAAGCGGAGAAACGGAACTGAGCAACGGGTGCTGCACAAGCTACTTTTTCCTGTGATGACGTCAACATCAAGACGGGTGCCTCCGAGGGACATTGACTCGACCAGGCATTGATGCATAGCGCCCTTTACTTTTTTCCAAGGCAGAAAGCTGGATATTAGGAAATATCAAAGATAAGGAATACGTGGGAGGACACAATCCATTCGAAAGAGATAACCTATCCACAATGTATGACAGATGTTTTAGAATAACACATCCCACGGATCCTGCTGCATACTGATGAGGTGGACGGCAGGCCACTTTGCTGAAAGACGAACGTTGTGTGTGTCAAAGGGCGCAGAGCTAATATTTACATCTTTGCCATTTAACCTCATCCACTTTGGGTGCTTTTCTGTGCTAAATTGAAGAATACACAGTTTACGTGCCTGAAGTCATGCCCCTAACGGCGCTACGAAATAAAAACAAGCACACGCGCGCGCACCAGCACGCACGCACCTAGCGAAGTACCTTGGAAGTGCCTCTTTGCCTGGTACTCTCACTGTTTGCTGATTTTCATCCTTGGACAACTTGTGAAAAGAGACTTCCTTCTCTGGTACTCTTCCTGTCTGTGAAGGATTTCTAATAATATATCAACTTTGCTCCTTTTTAGTGCTTTTCTGTGCTAAATTAAAGAATACACAGTTTACATGCCTGAAGTCACGCCCCTAACGGTGCTACGAAAGCGCGTGCGTACCTAGCAAAGTACCTTGGAAGTGCCTCTTTACCTCTTCGCCTCGGCATCGAGGGGTCTAGGCACTTCCTAGGTTAACATCAGTGAGCGCACATATCTCCACCATGCAGTCGCATTTCCCTCTTTCCTCACTGAAATCAGGAATGCCGTATGGAATCCTGCCAGTGAAGTGACAAGAGTTATTAAAAATCCAATTATTGAACTCTCGGAAGCAAGCGCTAAATCACAAGTGCTCCACACCAGTTGCAGCGAATGCTGGAAAATTACCCGGGTTTGTATATAAAGACAGCCCCACTGCTGACATTCGAAGATTCTGTAAAGCGCCCCAACTGCCTATTGTTACTAATGCCAATGATGAGGTGATAATCCCCAATTTACCATTGGATATAGCATGTCCAAGGGCTAATCTCAAAAGTGTATCTACTTTGTTGGGTTTGAGTAAAATGCCATCTGTTAATGCTGTGTCAATTGAAATGAATGAAGCCATTGATATATCTGATGCTACCAATGTGATACGTCCAGACATAAACATCCATGCTTCTTTGACAGATAGTGTTTTACTGAATAATGTACCTCCTACGGCCAATAAGAGCATTATCAAGACCCCGAACTGTGAATTGCCTGACGTTACCATAATAGATTTAAACATAAGCCAATCTCGATTTTCAACACATTTGTTACCCAACAATATGTCGAATAATCTCTCGAGATCTCCTATCATGTTCTCTGATATAGAGATTAAATGTTCTGAAATCGAGATTTCTTATCTTGCGCAAACACCGCTGCGCCCTAAAAGTTCTCATCTCACTGCTCCTAATCTATCTCGATCAGAAAAGGAACAGAATTTGGTAAAAAATAACATTGAACGCGATGAATGTTGCATTACAATCCTTATTTAAATAATTTGAATCATTAGATGGTAAACAAGCGGAACAAATGAGACAATTTGAGAAATTACTATTGTGGCAAATTGAAATTAGCCCCTTGCAAAAGCGGAGATTAACTGAACAGCATGTTGTCGCAAAACCAACGGTCACCTTGATACCAGCATGTACACAAACTTCTATCTGTAATACATGCTCGGACTCACTCCCAAAACAAATGACAAATTCACAAGCCCCAACACAAATCTCTGCAGTGCCTTTGATCGAAGACATTATACAAGACACCAATGACCACTCGGCCCCTAAAATTAATCAAGGTGTCTTGGCTGAACCGCAATTAATACCCGAAAAAGCCCCGAAAACTGCTTACACCATTTTTTCCAATGATCCAAAAAAGAAACCGCGCATAAATGACCAAATTAAATTATCAGAAAATCAAAAAGAGTTGAAAAAAATGTCCACATCGAAAACAAAATAATTTTTTTAAAATGTAAATATTCCACCGAACAGTGCGCGAATTGCATCAAATGCGGTCACAAGAAAATATCATCAACAGTCGCATGTTCGCGCTGTTCTCAACTCTTCCAATATATATTCAAATGTCTTACCTTATGCTCCCTTGGATGACTTGGTAAGTGTGGCAACCGGACAAGGTTCCGCAAATAATAAGATAAGGGATACACCTCTTATGAAACAGACTAACACCTCTGCTATTCTTACTGAAACCGCCATAACGGAGCTACATCGGCAGGAAATAAGACGAGTGGTCTACGCATATATGGCAGGGCAAACTTTACCTATTAAATTGAGCTTGCTCAAATGCAGATGAAAACGCCAATGATAGTACAGGCAGTTGCCATGCCCCCTCAAACAAACTCTCGACCGACCCAAGTCTGCACGATGCCAATTTCGATTGATGCTGCAGGAAATTCTCAAGATCAAACTAAAAGTACTCCTTTGAGTATCAATGGCGCCCTATGCAAACGCATGCTGAGGCGATAATTAATAACTGAACGATGACATCTCTTGAGAAGAATCGCACTGTTCTTGCAGAAGTAGCTCCAGAGCTCCTTCATCTGCTGCAAACAATGTTGAATAAGGATATATCAAAAATAAACCCCCTGGTAAGCTCCACCAAAACATCCCCAGTGGTAAGTCGGGGGAAAATGAATGAACAAGCTAAGAAACGGCCGGCAGTCCCCTCCCTGAGCTTGTCTTGTAGATCGAGTCCCTTTCCACAGTACGATTTAAATGGCCGCTCAATTCTAACCATCTTTGCTGATATTCCCCAACTAGAGCACATCGCCTCCTCTGACATTGTTTTGGTGGAATTTTTCCCAATCAAATTCTCAACTTTGTGAGAATTTGGATGAACTGAAGGGTCATCCGAAATATGATATGGCTTGCTAAAAAAACAGCTTTTTGCGATGGGTTTTGATTTATCAGTTGAAACTGCAATGATGAAATCAATTGCTGATCAAAAACAGGTTCAGCTAAATTTCCAAAATGACACCCAACAACTGTTACAACAAAATCCTCCTCTATGCAAGCAGGCCTGTAATCAATGTAATTGCATGCTCAAGCAAAAATAACTAGACCTACAACCTAACGTTGGGGAAATTTCCCTACTCAGTTGGAATAATAGGGGTTTCACCCATTTATTAAATAACAACGAAAGCTCCCTAAATAAGTTCAATATTCTCATGCTACAAGAAACATTGTTTACATCTGTCCCTATATGGGACAATTACGATTTGTTTCTAAATCCTGCTCAAAAAGGAAGTCGTGGGAGACCCACTTCCGGCCTTTTAATAGCGATACAAATGAGTTCAGGAATCAGAGCCAACTCATGGGTTTCTCCTAATAAGTATATGCAATTGGTTCGCCTCCGAATTCATTCAACCACTTACGCTATGATAAATGTCTATTGGAACCTGGTGGGAATATCCGATAAATGTTTCCTAAAAGATCTGAGCGAGTTATTGAATCCGATAACACTGGACTCCTCAATGACGCAATTTCTTATTGAAGGAGATCTGAATTTTGATTGCTTGAATGATGAAGCTGAAAATAATAACTCCAATGTGGCAAAGTGGAATCAGTTTGCAAACTTTCATAATTTGCATAAGTTCAATGGAGCTTTTAAATCAGATATTTCCCCCCATCCAACATGGCGTAGAGGGGTATGCACATCAACAATTGATTACACATACACCAATGCTGAGTTCTTTCAAGTAGTCACAGAATTTGAAATCCTGGAAACAATGGCCAGTGATCATTACTAGCTAACAGCGAAATGGCAGATTGCAAATAATAGAGTGTGAGAACCAGTTACCAACAAGGTTATGTAATTGCTAACACTTGCTGTAATAGACTATGATAGTCAGAGGAGTCTTTGGGCAACTTTCATTATCATCTGACAACAAAAGTAGCCTCAATCGACCTGGGGGATTGCCCTAATGGGGTGGTTTATTCTGACATGATGCAAGCATTTCAGTGTATTTCGAGACCAAGACCCTCAATTAAAAAATTAACTCTCCATAAGATTCATGCGTACAATCATGACGTGAAATTAAGGAAAGCCCTATATAGAAGACACAAACGTGAGGCCTTGAAACAACCCGAAGATATTAGGTTTAGACTGTTAATTAACATCAGAACCAAGTACAAGAGGGGGCTAAAGTCTAGATGGTACAAACCATACCAAACTGATGGTGCTATTATGCTAAGTGCTCTACATACTAGGAACATAGCCAAGAGCTGGATGCTATTAAATCAAGTGACCAATGGCTGTCAAGTCATTATATTAGCAAATGGAGTCACTGAACAAAATTGGATTTCCCACTTTTCAAATCTTTACTCTGTTCCTGAGGGGGGCTATACATTAAACAAGCCAGCAATTCTAGAGCTTGTGGCCTGGACAGTTTATCGATTCAAACTCTTAAAAGACACCCTGAAATTTGGGCCAATATATTGTTTAACATTTTTACCATCATTAATAAGACCCAAACTATACCGTCCTCTTGGAAACATTCTATTGTAGTCCCTATCTATAAGAAGGGTGATAGACAAGCACCTACTAGCCATAGACCAATAGCTCTCTTAGATGCACCTGGAAAAATCAATTCAAGAATTATACTGAAGGAGTTAAACACTTGGACCTCTCAGGTGTATCTTAGAGACCCCTTCCAGTCAGATTTCGTAGTGGTCTTGGTACAATTCCCAATATCATCACGTTAAACATGATTCGATCAGACAATGCTTCTCGGAATCAACTATTGTATTTTGCATTTGCTGATTTCCGAGTGGCCTTTGACTCCATTGACCGGCTACTCTTGTACAATAAATTGGTTGATTACAATTGTCTAACATCCCTGCTTGCTTTGATGATGTTGCTGCACAAAAACACGACCATGCAAGTTAGGCTATATCAAGCTGGACACCTGCCGGGCACATTTTCCACCTATAGAGGCCTCAAGCAGGGGTGTATACTTGCCTCCACAATCTTTAATATGTTCTTGTTTGATTTGGGCATCTCTTTAAGAAAAATTCTAAGTGACCCTCCAAGCGTGGGCGACCAAAAAATCTGCTATATGTAGATGATCTTGTGCTTATGTCCAAGACCCATATTGGTTTGCAAAAGTTATTGAATGGCCTAGATGCATATGTGACTAACAATAATCTTGTGATTAATACTGACAAAACTCAAATAATGGTTTGCAAACCAAATTGCTGTAGAAAAATAAGACTCTTTAAGTGGAACCTCCATAATGTAGAACTTCTAAGTGTATCACAATACAAGTATTTAGGAATGACAATCTCTGACACCATGACAAGCACGATCCATGAACAAGAATTGAAAGGTAAATTGCGCTCCTTGGCTTCGCAAGCTAAGATTCGTATGGGGAAATATGGAAAATGTTCACTGCAACACATTGGGGGTCATTACGACCCAGGCGCTAATTGCGCCAACTTTACCACCATGGGTGGATGGCGAATTTACCGCCCCATTCCAAGGTGAGTGGGGCGGTAAATCCCCATTTCCCATTTTCCCTTCCCCATTCCCATTTATGCCCCATAGGGCATGA
The DNA here is from genome assembly GCF_040938575.1 of Ambystoma mexicanum. Taxonomy (NCBI): domain Eukaryota; kingdom Metazoa; phylum Chordata; class Amphibia; order Caudata; family Ambystomatidae; genus Ambystoma; species Ambystoma mexicanum. Next base: position 581,721,453 of record NC_090922.1, on the reverse strand, counting down.
TGGGAGTGGGGAAGGCGCTAATTACGCCACCGTAAATTACGGTGGCGTAATTAGCATCATGGCAGGTTAGCGCCATGGATTTTAACGGCTGCTAAAAGCAGCCGTTAAAATCAGAATCAGGCGTTAAGGGTTAACGACGGCGTTAACCCTTAACGCCTGGGTCGTAATGAGGCCCATTATGTTATTTTATCAGCAAAAGGTGATTCCAATCCTAACCTATGGCTATAAGCCTTAAAACCAAAAAAATCGCAAATGGTGGGATAAATTGGAATCCCTTTTCTGGAAACAAGTGCTGCATCTACCAAACACTACCCTTTTACCCATAATTCGCTTTGAACTGGGGCTTCTTTCCTTGTATTGTCAGGTGGTGTGGAAATATTGTGCCTTGCTCCGAAAGTGGTTTTTGGGTCTGAGGTGTCCTAATATATTGGGAGTAATGGCTTACCACTTACTTGCTCGGAGCCAAAATTTCTCTAAAACCTGGTGTCAATATACCTGCTCTGGCTGATGCTTCGGTTGAGTTGGAACTTCTTTTACATAATCCGACACGCTCTAAAGTAAAGATCTTCCAACACGACTGGTGTGAGAATCAAACTAAGTGTTCACTCTATAAGGATTTTGATACGAAATTGTTCGGTCATAAGCAATATCGATCAATGGCAGATTACTTGATCAAATTCCCTTACCCATATATACGTAACAAGTATCTTCGCTTCAGATTAAATCTTTGGCCAACAATGTATGTGATTGCAAGAAGAAAGCTAATTCCAAAATAGCAAAACTATTGTCGCTTTTGTGAGAATAAAAATCAAAAAGGGACTTTGGAACACTGCATGGTATTTTGTCCTAAGCTGAGTTGCCAACGAATGAAGTTTTTTAAGAATTCTTTTTCACACCTTTGTACAATTGATCTGATGGATCCATGGCAGAGCTTATTTTCAAGTACAAAACTGGCAATCAGAGTGGCTATAGTACAGTTTTTAGTTTCTGTTTTTCCAGAAAATTTAGATTGATTTGTAAAAAGGATGGTTGAAGTACCCTCTGTATAAACACATTGTAAAATATCATGTTTTGTGATATAATCATGCTTATGTATATTGTTTTATGACTTTAGATATTGATGTAAATATAAATGTGAATCATTTGTTTTGTAACGTAAATGTGAAATATTTGATGCAATCTGAAAGGTTGATTTTATCAACCAACCCAAAAAAAAAAAAGAATAAGGCATATAAGCATTCCAGCTTGCCTCACATCCTTGATCCAGTGGCAGAAAGATCAAGAATAAAAAATATTAGAGCTACGTGCTTAGGTTCTGTGTGCTACAATATTAGAAAAAAAACATACTGATAAAGTAATCTAGTATCCGTAAGTATGAGAGGAGAACATGTTCATTGAAAAAAATCCTTTAGCAATCATATAATGTCCAGTGGTGAAGTGTTGGAAAGTGGCGTTTGCGGGAGCTGGGGTGGAACACCATGCCTTTAAGCCCAGAGCCCTGCCCTGCTGTGTGACCGTGTGACCACAGACTCTTAACTACCGTCCCTTCGAGAAGCAGAGTGAAGTGGTGGAAAGTGGTGTTTGCTGGAGCTGGTGTGGAACACTGTGCCTTTAAGGCCGGAGCCCTGCCCTACTATGTGACCGTGTGAGCACAGACTCTTAACCACCCTCCTTCCGCGAAGCGGAGTGAAGTGGTGGAAAGTGGCGCTTGCTGGTGTTCGTTGGGGGAGTTAACGACTGCAGCGCTTGGAGGAAGGTAATCACCCTGCTGAATATTGCGTTGCATTTAAGAAGCCCCTCCGAAGCGAGAACGTGACTCCAGCTAAAATGCTGCGCTCCCAATGAGGAAGCCGCAGGTTGTCCTGTGAATCAAGGGAAGCAGGTGTCTGCTGTGACTAAAAATGCAGTTTAGAGGCCGGTTCGCGATGGCTAAGCCCCTTGATTTGTTCCTGGTGGGAGACTGTGCCTGTTTTGAATCCAGAGATGGTAGTTGAAGGGAACGACCCACCGGAAGTGAGCGAGATGAAGTCCCGATCTGCCTGAGATGGCTTTTGTCCACGGAGCTGACTTCGGCCCGGCTGTCTGTTGTGACTTTCCCCGTGGTAAGGGGGCTGTTGTCTAGCTTCGCTAAATGGCCCCCTCACTGGTGGCAATGGGAATACCCGTAATTCACAATCAAATTGAAGTGCAGGTAAACCCACATGATGGGGAGGTACTTGAGGAAAGTCGATCTGGGATCTCAAGGTCCTTTGATTGCCAAACAGACCAAATAAATCAAGGTTAAGTGAATCGGACAATGCAGGAACCTTTGAATCAACGGTTTGGGCAAGCTATTCCTCCTTTAGAAATGGAATAAAAACATTCTGACCCAGCAGCCTATTTAACAAAGGAACTTATTGTGTTGAATGAAAAAATAGCATGTCAAAACAGAAAAAGTCTAACTACCATTAAAGATCAGTTGAGTGTGCTGGACAGGACCATGATGAATGCAGATATGAGTGCGGAAAGCGCTGCCTACATCTCTGCTGATTTGAATCCTAGCTCTGGAATAAAGCAAGCATGGGGGTGAAATCAGGTTATCAGCAAACAGAAGGGTTAATTCAAGTTGCACCTCCAGAGTAGCTGAGTGAGAAAGAAATTGAGGGCTTTGTTGGGTTGAGTCCCCGGCCTGATGACAAAATCCAAAGCAAAGAAAGAGGACCCCTTGCACTCACTTAATACAGATGCTGTGTACTTTCTCAAGAGGCTGTCTGCTTGCAGCTCATCTACTCCTTCTTCCCCCTCGCTGTTAGAATAACATAGTCCCCTATAGCAGAAACAAAATCATCGGAAACGGGAGGGATCCTCAATAAAAAAAGATCTGAGTTATTTTCAGCAAACGGTGATGGCGTCACTCTCACTTTTCATTCCTCCCTTTACCAAATTGTATGAGTCCATCAACAACTCCCTTCAAGATCAGGTCAACCAAATTGCAACAATCCAGAATAAAATGAAGGGCCTTGAAGGATTTGTTTTAAGGGTCGAAGAACGGCTAAACAAAGATGCTGAAAACTCTCTCCAATGACAAAACCGCCTATGTGACATGGAGAGGCGAGAATCCACTGACAAGTCCCTATTAATGGAAGCAATCTTGGAAGATTGCAAATGGATGAGGGTGCAATGTAAACAAGCCCCGCCCACTCCAGGTAAGAACTGTGATATGCAAGCTCTAAAATGATCTTCAATTGCCCCAATTATTCTGATTGAGGAGCATGAAGTGGTGGAAGTTCGGGCCACAAAACAACCTGAACAGCAAATGCTATCAAAGGAAGTGAATATGTTTTCAATATTCAAAGCAGTGGATAGCTTTAAACCCCCTAAGGAAGACACGGTAAAGAGAAAAACTGGTAAAAAAACTGAAAGTAAATATAAAAACACAACTTCACGCAAGCGAAAAGCTAATGGTTCAAGGGCCTTTTTAAGGAACCTAGCAACTCCACCTGCTGTGGATACGAGGTAATCTCCCAGGCGTCCAAGAAGAGAATTGAAGCTGTCCTGAGTTGACCTGGCAATTGGCAACCCATATCAGATACACTCCAATCAGAAAATTGCATAAGTACAGGTGGAAGATAATGATCTGGGCAGGGAGAAAGAAGATGTAGAAATGAACGTCGTGAGTCGATCGGATTGGGTGGAAATTGAGAGGCAAATCACTCAAGTTTCCCCGAAACAGAGCAATTTAAACCAGAAATCTATGGATAAATATGTCCTGCGACCATCAACGAAGGTGTCCGTACCGTTCTAGACAATGGAAGATAAAAGGTTGGCGAGGTGTAAGGTCCAAGCAGAGGTGATCGTGCAGAGAGAATCTGGAAAAAAAGATGATAGGAGCTCTATGATTGGCTCTCGTAAAGTGTACCAGAAAAACAGAGACCTACTGGTGCCGCAGTAAAGAACAACTTTGAAGTTTACCTGGAGAGAAATGTTTCTGGCCCTAACGCCACAATTTTGAATAGGAGGAATGTGATGAAACTATTGCATTACATTCCCCCACTCAGACAAATAACCACTGAGGAAATCAAGGTGGTGGAGTTTGTAGTAGAGAGGAAGATGGACTGGGTAATTTTACAATTGACCTCCCATCCAATCAAGGGGGATCTTTTAGCCCAGAGTGATAAACTCCTGCCACTGGGTTATGAACTAGGTGATCATCAGGAAAGGTTCAAAGCGAGATGGCACTATGCGATGGAAAAATACTGACTGATCCCGGCTCTAGGTCCAATTTGGTAGGTCGAAAAGTGAACTGCAAAGAAAAAGGAATCTCACTTCTTAAAAACAAAAGAAAACTTACTTCCCTGAAATTCACTATAGAAAATCAAAGGAAAAAACAAACGAGTGGTGTGATTCGCAAATGGATAAGAGAAATGGGGAAAAGTCAACCAATTGGGATTGGGTAGCTGTGGTGTTGGGAAATCCAAACCAACATTAGACTGAATGCCCTCAGAGTAACCCCAGGTTCCTCATTGGATTGTGGAGTACAAGAAGATTCAAGTCCTTTTTTGCTAAAAATCCCTTCACGTTGGAGCAATTTGACATTTTATTCCTTCAGGAGACATGTCTTAGATCTACCCCTTCATGTGAAGGCTATGAAGCTCACCTAAACCCAATCTGTAAAAGCATTGCAGGAAGACCCTATTCAGGCCTGCTGACATTGATAAAAGTGGATGCTGGGCTAAAAATAATAAGTCATGAGTACCCGAGTCCATATGTACAAATATTTAAACTAAGCAGGAAAACCTGCCTACTTAAAATCAATCATCTGCTAATTCATGTATATTGGGACGGTGAATATGCCCAGAAAAAATAAATTAATTAAATCATTAATGAATTATGTGGATAAAGCCATAATAGAATGGGAAGATGCTCATATTATCATATGCAGGGACCAGAGTATTAGGTTGTTGAACAAAGAAGGCTGGCCATTGAAAGAACCAGAATTGGACGACAGAGCACATGGGTGGTTGGTAGCCACCAAGTCTAGAGCATATGCTTAATGCTCAAACGGAAGGTGATCGGCCAGGTGCATGCAAATGGGGAAGAGGCACGCAGAGATCATGCCTGGACTACTGTTTTGTGTCGAGGAATATGAGGATAGGGTTTGCAAGAATTGAGGTTGTAAAACAGACACTAAGTGACCACGACCTCCTGGCTATTTCTTTGCTTGTGGCAAACCCGGCAGAGCAGCTGGGAAAAATGGGTCCTGTAGAGTTCACATGAGGTAAGAACAGATTGAGGCTTAGAAAGCACAATGTCAAAAATGTTGTGAAACAATATGAATGTGTGATAGGAGGTAACCCTAAAGAAGTCGATCATTCTTGGATACTTAAGTGATTGGTAAAGATGGTAAAACTGGTATGCACCCAAAACATGCCTATGATATTGGGTTAGTGGGTGTAAGAGAAGCCCTTAGGACTGATATTGGGAGGCTAAAGAGGGAAAGTGAGCCATTTATGAGGACAGGATTCAAATAAAGAAACAAAAATATTGCAATTGTTTGAGATCGACCAGAGCTCTGAGAGCACAAAAAGACGCAGAGAAACCTCTTGAAATTGTTTGTGCAAAAAACACAAGAAACCTATGGGAACTCCTGAACAATGGAGGTTACTTTAGACCAGCCCAAACAATGGGTCTAGTAAGTGAAAAAAGATGGGTATTACACTATTCTATTTTATTTAATTATAGCCAGAAAATAAAGAAAGAAGGGGATGTTAGTGGCAGAGAGAGATGGGAATTTGCATTTCATGAGGAAGAAGCCGGGCAAATGGTAAGTAAGCTCAGCTCCTCGAGGGCTGCGTGCCCAGGCGGTCTGTCTAACAAGGAGCTAAAAAATAATATAGGGTTATGGGGAGGAATGGTGGGTACTATGTTTAAACAAGTAATGCATAATAAGCAAGTTCCGACCTCCTGTTGGGAGGCCACTATAGTCCCCATTTACAAGAAGGGCGACTGGGCGGACCCGAAAAACTATCATCCCATCGCCCTCATTGACTCCTTGGGAAAACTATTTGCATCAGTTTTGCTGTGGGATCTTAATGTATGGGCAAATAAAGCAGGGATATTACACCATAGACAAACTGGGTTTAACATCTAAAAGCAGAGGGCAATGGTATCAAATACCTGGGTGTACATGGCTTTCATGCACCTGGATCAGACCTTTGATGAGGTGAAAAGAGAACGGCTTTGGACTTAACTGAGAAAATGGAACTGCCCCGCCTACCTGGTGGAGGCCATGGAAGCCTTGTATTCTATCACCTCTATCCAAATAAGGCTATCTACCAAGGGCCATTTATCATGGAAGATTCCAACATATCGTGGTCTGAAGCAGGGATGTGCTTTGGCCCCCCTGCTCTTTAGCCTCTATATATCTGACCTGGCTGAATCCCAAAAAGCTGTTAGAGCCTTTGCTCCTTCTGTGAATTCAATTGAGGTTCCTTGGATACTGACGACCTGGTAATTCTGGACCAAACCCCTATTGGCCTACAAAGAAGGATTGAAGCATTCAATGAATATCTTAAAGAGAACAGAATGAAGATAAATGTGGGGAAATCAAAAGTCTTGGCCAGGTCGTCGGCGCACAGGAAACAGGGGTCCAAGTTCACGTGGAGAGTGGAGGGCCATGCTCTGGGGGTGGTTGAATGTATGACCTATTTGGACTTGGTAATAAACAGGAATGTAGACAATAAAGGCCAGTACCTTGCATTGAGGGCTAAACTAACAAAGTTGACAATACAGGGGACAGCGCTCCATAGGCAGTATGGTAAATTCTCAGTGATAACGATCATTACATTCTACCATCAGAAAGTTGTTCAGATCTTTACTTACAGTGCTAAACCCAACGTGGAATGTCTGTGGAATATTGGAGGTTCACTTTTGGCTGAAGGTTTTAAGACTGCCAAACTCGCTTTCCAATGGTCTCCATTCAATATGAATTGCGGTTGCAATCTTTAGCTTCGATGGTCCTGTGGAAAATTATAGCAATATTTAGAAAATGTACTCTTGTGGCCACTGAAAACCCCCTTTCAATACTTGACCCACAAAAGGTGGAGCAAGAAGACAGTATGACTAGGTGGAGATTGAAAGTGAAAAGTATCCTGGCTGACAAGGAGATTGAATTGAGAGATTCAGCTTTAAATCCTCTAAAAGTGAAAAGAAACTACAGGAGTTTGACTGGATTGAAACCATTGAGAATAGGGGTAAAGACAAAATGAGACCAACTTTATAAATGGAGCAAAGAAGTCTGAACCAACTGCCAAGGTATCTCCAGAAATTCCCATAGGCTTACTATAGAGATCTCTTGATTAGATGCAGGTTGAACATCCTGGACACACGGGAGGTCCAACTAGCAAGGAAAAAAATCAACTTGGCAAACGCACATTGTAGGTACTGCAAGTCGGGGGGTGAAACTCTCTACCACTTAATTACTTCTTGTAAAGCGTTGGTTCAAGTACGGTCAAGATTCTTAGAGACCCACGCTGGCCAAATATCATCTTTATCGGCTATACAGTGGTGGGAATGGGTCCTATTAGGAGAGGGAACAAGTCTAGATCTCACAACTATGAAATTAGTGGACTTCGTGCTCAAAGACAAGGATTCATTGAATGTGAACTACATAGAAGGAGATGGCTTCTCCAATTGTATTTAACTTATTTTAGGAGGATTGTTTGATTTTATTAGATAAATGTGAATGGAATGTGAGTATATTGATGTCAATGTTAAAGCTTTGATTTGTAAAACCAATAAAACATGTTAAAAAATGTAAATATATATATATTGTCCAACAAGCTTTCTTGCCTTTGAAGCACACTTATCACAGTAGTCAAAGCATTTCGGCCAGAGCCTTCATCAGGGTGAAACTACAATAAAGATAAATAAACAATATAGTGATCCCATGTGTTCCCATGTGTACAAAACAAAACCCAAACTCCTTGTCCACAGGATGAAAAACGTTTTATCAATTGAGGCGGCTACCTGTAATTGTACTGAACTTGGACCTTCAGTATCTGGAAAAAAAATCAGAAAAACTATAATGAGTAATCCATTTGCATGTTGAGTCAAATGAAGGTGACAGCTTATTGAATTGTGTCTTTTAGCTATTTAGTTGTGAGTATGCAATAGACTATGAAAGTTCAAAGCTCGGGCTGGTGCAGAAGAGCATGCAAAAGAAAATGCTCCAATGAAATAAATATAATCTTTTTTGTTGCACAGATGCTTGCCCATGGCCCATGTGTATTCTGTGCAAGCCTGCACTGTCAGGAAATTATATCTATACCTCTGTGCCTGGTTGAAGGCAGGTTTATTTTTTGTAGGGACAGCATTGACTGAAAATGGGGGGATGGATCAGGCCCACCATCCAAAAAGCTCCTTGTGCCACAGGCATCACAACTTAGTTTTTCAAGTACAGCATGGCAATAATAGTGAGTCAAATATGGCCAGGGAGCTGTCCTGCCTGTTTCCAACCAGCCATGACTATATCGGAGGAGTGTTTTTTAATGTCTGACTTTCACAATGGGATCCGCATCCCTATTCACACCAAGAAACCCTATCAGTCACAATTTCCCATAAATACTGGAGACTTTGCAGATGTCTTTTGAATATGATTTAACAAGCTGCTGACAAGGAGAAACACTGCAGAGGAAGCTACAGCGGCATCTCATGGACAAGCTTAAATTAACCTTTGGTAACTTTCCCAAAATGGGATAGGAAGGTTTGGTTGAGGCAGAATTCGTCGAATTAGATTTCGTCAAATTTGTTTGGCTTGAATTTGGCCGCAAATATATGTGGGGAAAGGGGGGTAATCATAATAATATATACAGGTGTTGGTCAGGAGGGTCTGCGGGGGGTCTCCCCTGCATATATTTGTAACCAAATTGATTAAAAGTAAAAAACAAAAATCTGATGAATTCTCATTCAATGACAAAAACTCGACAGTCACCTATAACCCCCGAAACAACGTCTAGGCTGAGATTACGTGGGTGGTGCTAATCTTTTTGTTGCAAGAGCAAGCTGCAAACACCCACCACGACTGACAGATTTCAAAATGTGCGGTTAGCTGCTCAAAGAAGAGGCCACTCCCCAAAGGGTCACTAGGTCATCTGAGAACTCAGACCCTTGCTGCGGACTGTTGTATGACTGAATAAGACTGTTTGAAAGACCAGCCTCTTCCTGCCTTAAGTCAGTTTGTCCTGTGAATTGACTTTCGGGATGGTTTCTTCTGGTTTTTGCAGTGACCACCATTTTGGCAGTAAATTCCATCCCATGGGATGTGCTACTCAGAAAAACAGGCTAGAGGTTGTCTAGCAACCTCTGGACCAGACAAGCATGATGGAAGGCAATCACTTTCCTTTGACCTGACCTATTTGTCCACCCACACCAATAAAATACTTAAAGCGAGTGTCATGCTGACTCTCCATGCGGAGGTGTCCTGCAGGTGGAAAGGCGGGCTGTTCTGGGATATATCTGCCACTGCACAGATGCAGGCCTTCCCTTTTTGTGTTTAGTTCATCAAGATGGAAGAAATACATTTTTCTATTTTACTACCCTTTTGCGTCCCCAAATCACTCCACTGTAGACTTCCATCCTGAAAGACCACATTGGTTGCTGCCCTGCTGGAGTAATCTCACCTCACAATTGGCATATTCTTTGTACAATTTACTGTGGTGTCCTTGGAAGCCTGATAAGCCAGTTGTGTAACCTATATCATTGGTTCAACTTGTTGCCTTGTGCTATGTTTTGTGCCTGGGTTGCCGCTACAGAGTTTATTTCCATAGAGATCCTGCCTTTTTGTTTGTTCTTTGGCTGCATCGCAAAGGTTCACCAACCTTGTTTTGCAATTTCTCCCTAGATGGCTGTACTCCTCTTCCTCTCGACTGGCAAGGACCCATGGCTTGAGGTAGAGAGGGGCTTGTGTCACAGTTAAAAGGTTCTACTTATGGATATATTTGATCATTATTTGTCCAGGACATAGTGGCATTAGTTGGATATATAAAATAGTTATATTGTTATAAAAGTAAATACGCCTGGATACTGATCGATATTTATTGTCTATGATAATAATTTCCTTGCTCTGTATCTGTTGGTGTCCCACACATACTCCGTAAAGCTACATCTTGAGTGTGTGACCACAAATAGAATAGGTGATCCAATGAAGCAGTATGTGTCTCAGAATGGAGGGACAGAGCTCTTGTTCTCTCACAATGTCTTGTGGACGCTTCAGTAACAGGATGAGATTTAAGGTGTCTGAGCACAAAAGTGATATCCTCATTGGATCCATTCACAGACTCCTGCTGTTCCATGAAGTCTGGAACATGTGTGGATTGTCTGCTTTCTTAATCCACCACGGCTTCCATTTTAATTTTTTTTTCCGACACAAATCTGAAGAAATCCTGGAGCTCTTCTAATGTGCTTCAGTGGTCAGCAGCCTTGGTTTTATTTTGTTCGAATTGGTCATAAAGATACATTTTGAACTGTGAGGGCATCATGAAGCAAGACACAGCTAACAGATACAAAGTTCAAATAAAGCGGTTTATTAACTTAAATGCGAGGATGGTGGAAGGCCTAACTTGCCCTATGCTAATGTGGGATTTTCCTACCTAAAGAAACTAAGGAAGGTCTGTTTCAGAAAGTTCAACTTAAAAGTCTGTCTGTGTCCCAACACCTATACTTACCCTCACAAATAAAGCTAAACAAAGTGTAGGGATGGCAACAACAAAAGGAATAGTGTTTCAAACAAAGTTCTGAGCTTCTTCCAGCTCCTTGCTTACTTCTCAGTTCCCCTTCCCCAAGTTCAAAGTAGCTCTACACAACTCTCTGGGTTCCCTTCCCCAAGTTCAGGACAGTTCACAAAGTCTCGGGGTTCCCTTCCCCACGTTCAAGACAGTTGTTTCAAAGAGCAAAACAAAACAGTTCACAAAAGATTGGGGTCCTCTCCAACCTTTTTACCATGGGTAATTTTCCATGGTTCACCAATTCACGTCTGTTACAACACAAGTCTCTCCATGTGTATCTTCATCGACTTGCTCCTTTTGGTTTCAGCATTCTTAACTCCTTCTTTCATTTGATTTTTCATGCAGGGGACTCGGTATAGGCACAGTTGACAGACAAAAAGGTCCACCCATTACAGATCATGCAACCAATGCCTCTTTCTTGGCTGTTGTTCAGCAATACTGCTCCCATGTAGGGGTCTCCTCATCAAGGCGCAGTTGACATTCCACATGGTCCCCCGTTACTGGTCATGCATCCAATACCCATTTTCCATCTGTTTTACCAACAATTTAAAACACTTTATTGTGGCTAGCTTTGCCACCATTCACTTGGATAGACTCTCGATACTTCTCTGGCTCTTGCCAATACAGGTTTCCTTTTACCATGTAGTTCCTTGACCACTTGGATTGTGTCAATACTTGCTTCTTTTCCTCACACTCTTCTTGGGATTTTACATGCATTGCCAAAACTTGTATTTCAGTCACTTTACTTTGTGGTATTTGCCACATGCACCACGTGGCCTTTTTTCCACTCACAACATACTTCTTATTTGCTTCATCCCTGCGCATTACTCAGAAATGCATATTCAATTATCCTCATTACTTGTTTTAATTCTGAACAGTATTTAGCAATGCTTTCAGTGCGTTCGGTATTCAAAACTCATTTGCTTCAACTTTGAAATCACCTTAAGTTCATTCAAGTTTACACGCACTCGCCTAACTATTCAAAAAGTGCTTATTTCGATTTCTGACACATTCAATATTCAAGAAAGTCTTATTGCAGGTTTTTGGGGCATCCCGGTATGAGTGTTCCTTGTCTGCACTCATCAGCTTCAGGTGGCAGCTCCGATCGGCTTTCTTCCTTTCCAGACGTTACCTTTCCAGCTTCCACAGTCTTCGCTCTTCTCTTGCGGCGGTCGGGGAGAATGCTGCTCCCTCTCCTGGAGGTCTGCAATGACCAGAGCACCTCAGCGCTCCACAGCTTCTGCTGGCCCCCAACAAGGAAGATGCACCGGACTTCCCGACCTTCTCTGGGCCTCCGTCGGCCCCGGTGTCTTAAGTCCTGCTCTGACACTGCTCCCAGCACTCTGGTCTCATACTCCTGTCTCTCTGGTTCGCCAGCACCCAGCTCCAGCTGGCTTCACACTCCAGTCTGCTATGCGACTTCCGGCCTTGTGAATAGCCCCCATTTTTATATCAGTTGGGATTACAAAGTGACGACAGGTGGTGGTCATTTAGTCCAATTGCCTGACCATAGTTAAAGGGACATGTCTGGCTTATCCCTCTGAACTCCTCCATAGCCCTCTTTTTCACCTCAGTCCCAGAGTGATGTTTGGGGAGGGTTGTATAAAAGGAACTATTTACAACTCTGTATTGTATTTTCCTCACTTTGGTAGATGGTTAATATTTATCTGAATTAACAATATGAGGCCGACAATAACCTATAAAGGTTGTTGGAATAGAGGGTTCATTTTGAAAGGGGAATGAAGGATACAATGTCTCACCTAAGGTTGCCCTCTCCCCAATCGCCAAGGACCCTCCACCCAGCTGATCCTCCCTCTCTTTTCCACGCCCAGGGTCAGGATACCAAAGTGATGGCCTTTCCCTGGCCACCTGCAAAGAGGATCCATGGGGAGTAGATGTGAGGATCCCCTCAGTTTTCTCACATCCCCTTCGCCCGTGAGGGTTGGAACTGTGTGCCTCACAGGGAAACCAGAAAAGAGAAAGTCTACATTACCTTACTCTTGTCTCTTCAGGTGTTCCACTGTGAAGCAATAAGGCTGAAGGTCCAAAAACCACCCACTGCATGACTCTAAGGTTGGATTGCTTTCTCTGACTAATCCATACCAAAAGAAAGTGGTCCGTTATTAATTGAAACCTATGACCCAAGAGATAGTACTTACGATGTACCACTGCCCACTTGATTGCCAAGGCTTTCAACTCAATGACTGAGTAGTTTTTCTCCCTGAGGAACAACTTTCTACTGATGTAAAAAAGTGGGTGTTCTAATCCGTTGTGGTTTTGACAACGGCTCCTAACCCCATTAACGAAGCATCAGTCTGGAGGATGAACTCTTTGGTAGTCTGCTACTTTCAAAATGGGGCTCTGGCATAGGACTTGTTTCAAGGTCATATAACAGATTTCATCTTCTTCCTACCATCTGATCTTTTGGGGCTCAGCGTTTTTCAATTTGTCAGTTAATCGCAATGTTTTACTAGAGAAATTTCTAATGAACCTGAGGTAGTAACCGATTAGCCCCAAAAAGGCCCTCAAATCTTCATTGTTTTTTTGGAGTAGGGGTATTGAGAACAGCTCTTACCTTCTCTTGCTGTGGTTGGACAGTATCATTACCCACAAATACTTAAACGCAGATTGGGCAAACTTGCATTTTCTTTTGGGTTAGCAGTCAGCCAGGCTTTTCTTAACACTCTAATGACTGTGTATTCATGTATTTATTTATTTTAATTTTTGTACCGTGCCTCATGCCCATAGGCCTCATGGCGCACATGAAACAAGACAAAACATACAACGAGCAGAGAGAAAGAGATCAGACCAGGAAGGAGCAAGGGAAGTTAAAAGACTCTTTAATCAGGGCTGAGGTTAAAAAGATGAGCCTTGATGGCCGTTTTAAATGAGGAGCAATTGTTCATAAGGCGTATGGAAACAGTAAGAGAGTCCCAGAGAAGTGGAGCCTGAACGTTAAAACTTGTGCTGCCAAAATGCACCCGTTTAAATCTATATTGGATAAGGGTGGGTGCTGCAGATGATTGAAGATTTCTGGTGGACGTGTTACTTTTGGTACGATCAGATAGGTAAACTGGACTGGGACATTCACTTGTGAGCCAATGTAAAGACTTTATGTGATATCCTTTGTTTCACGGGAAGCCAGTGTAAGGTTCTCCTACATGTGGAGACATGTGTACATCGAGAGAGCTCGAAGGTAGTGCGTACAACATTATTATTCGTGACTTGAAGGGCTCTAATGTTAAGAGTGGTGGTACCGGCCAACAGACTGTTACAATAATCCAGCCTGGAGTTGATTAGGGAAGTGGACAGCAAAGCGCTATATTTAGTGGTGATAAAAGGACAAATATATTGTATGCGCTTGTTGATAAAACCACATGCAGACCGAATGCGAGATACGTGGGGCTTCATAGACAGTTCATCATCTAGGACCACTCCTAAGGTTTTCACTTTCTTGGAGACCGAAATATTATGACCTGCAATCGGGAAACTTGAGTAGTCAGATGTCAGCTTACTACGACTATTTTTGGTGGCGACGATCATGAGTTTGGTCTTCTTACAAGTGAGGGCCAATTCTGTGTGGCGTTGTAGGTGGTATTAAGAGCACTCTGGACCTGTTTATAGAGTCCACTGAGCTGAAGAACAACCTGGGTATAATCAGTGTAGTTGATATATTGGACTCCCAGACTGTTCAACAAATCAAGGAAGGGACTGATGTATATGTTGAATAGGAGCGGGGATAAGCAAGAGCCCTGAGGAACGCCGCAGGTTTGTGTGATAGGGGAAGAGTGGTCATTCCCAACACAGACCCGAATGGTGCAAGGTCCCAAAAAAGAAGCAATACAATTGGATGCTAGAGTGGAGCAGTTGGCGACCTCTCTGAGCCTAGTCACTGGTAGAGCGTGATCGACAAGATCAAAGGCTGCAGAGAGCTATAAGAGCATCAGCAGTGCAGGATGACCTTTGTCTGCCAAGCCAGCCAGAGTGGACTTAAGGTCAAGCATGGCAGTTTCTGTACCATGCTGTGCTCCATAGCCAGTCTGTTGTGTGCCTAATATGTTATGTTCCTCCACATGTGCTTGAAGTTGAATGTAAGCCAATTTGTCTAGGATTTTAAGAATAAAAGGCACATTAGTTATCTGCCTATAATTATCCGTAATCAATGGATCCAGATTGTCTTTTTTCAACCGTGGTGTAACCCAGGCAGCTTTTAAGGAGGATGGAATAGAGCCCTTGTCAAATGATAAATTGATTAACTTGGTGAGCCAAGGAACAAGTAAATCAAGTGACTCTTTGAAGATGTTAGTGGGGTAGTCATCTCGAAGGCATGAGGTGGCTTTAAGGTCTTGAACAACTTTTTGCACTTGTTCTTCAGAGTGGTGGCTGAAGGAAAACAACGGAAGGTTGTTAATAGCATTAGTGGAGATGTTGGATGTGTGTACCGGTGAAACAAAGTGTGGAGCGTTAAGTGTGTTTTTGATGTTTTCTTTATGGGCTGTAATTTTAGCTATGAAACCGTTATGAACTTCCTGGCACCAAGCAGAGTTTTTACTAAGATCACTATTGGTGGCTGGAGGGTCTTGGAATTCAGCTAGAATTTTGAAAAGTTCTCTGACATTAGACTGGGCATTGCCAATTCTTTTATTATAATGGGTAGCTTTAGCTGATATAATAAGCGCCTTCAATTTTTACAAAGACTGCTTAAATGCTAGGAGATTGAATTAATTAGGTTTCTTGCACCAAGTTCTTTCAGGTGCCCCTTTGGTTTGTCTGGCGGCTATGATATCTTCCGAAAACCAGGTATTCTTGGTAGTTTCGGGTTTGATCACTTTCATCTTCATAGGGGCGAGGTCATCAATGGCTTTCCTAATAGATATGGTAAGATGTTCCACCAAAGAGGAGGAATCTGAGAAACTGTCAAGAGATCGCAGATTGGAAGGCAATAAGGCAGAGAAATTAGCAGCAGTGATGTTTTTAAGGTTCCTGGCAAGTTTATAAATGTGAGGCAGAGTAGACTAGGTTGTGGATTTGGTAACGTAATTCTAGCCTGAATAGGAGCATGATCGGACCATACAGATACAGACCATACAGAACACTGTTAATTGGGAAATGTCAAGATTCTGTGAGATGAGCCAGTGTAAGGTATGACCGCTCTTTTGTAATCCATTGTTTGAGTCCAGTGGTTGCAATGCAATCCAACAATGTAGAACCTTGCTTGTCAAGAGGGTAATTCGCCCAGAAATTGAAGTCTCCCATTATTATGAGAGGGTTTCTGGATTTGGAGATGTGAGCAATCAGATCAAATAGTTGCTCTTCAAAGATGGGCACAGTTTTAGAGGGCCAGTAGATTGTTAACACATTAAAAGATGTTTTGGGTGATGTTTTTATTTTTATCCAGAGGGATTCACATTTGTCAGGTGAGATATGGGGCATGACATGACAGTCTAGGTTTGTCCTGCAGGTGAGAGCAACTCCCCCTCCTCTGGCCAGTGTGCGATCAGCCCTAAAAAGAGTATAATCATTTGGCATGGAGAGCGTGGCTTTAGTGGGTAAATTGGGATTGAGCCAGGTCTCAGTGAGTCCAAATATGCCAGGATTATGTTCAACAACATAATCTGCAACTTCAACGCCATGTTTGAACAATGATCGTGTGTTAAGTAAAGAGAGAGAGAGAACTAACAAGGGCATAATACTGTTGAACCTGGTGCTTTGTGAGTGTAATGTGCCTCCCACACACATGGTGACAAAGCATTAGAAGTAGCTGTGTATTTTCAGCAAAAGTCAAGGCAGACAAACAATAAATAGTAGATGTACCTGGTGGCGTCAAGTGAAACGTGACAGAGCACACATATACTGCGCAGAGAGAGTTTGGCCAAGCAACAGCGAGCCGGCGAGCTGCAGCGATGACCGATAAAGACCGGCACGATGCAGAAGCGCTGGCGCTGAAGCACCTGAACTAGATATAAATAGCAGAAGATCCTGGGTAGTGTAGTGTAAAGGTGGTACAAATCATCTTCCCATGTCTTGCTATGTATCACATTGTCATCTATATACAATCCACAAGAATCAGAGTATGGCTGTAAGAGTTTATGCATCAACCTCTGAAATGTTGCGGGAGTACCATGTTGTCCAATCAGCAGGACTTTAAAATGAAACAATCCTATAGGAGTAGCAAGGACAGTTTTCTCTTTGTCAGGTCCATATAACGCAAGGCATAAAATAAGCAGTGTCACATAGCAATTTGCTATGCAAATCTCTAGTTTTGCTAATTAAATTGACACTTTTGTAGCAAAGTTAACTATTTAACCTGCATTCCTCATTTCCCTAAAGGTTCTTGCCACCCTCTTCTCATCTCCTCCACTGTTAAAAATGCTTGTGTGGGAGTGCCAGTGAAAATGTTTCTTTCTTTTTTCAAATAAATTGAAAACCAAAAGTAATTGTGATGATACTTTTATTAATCTAATTATATCCTGTCTGGCAAATATCAGTATGTGGTAAGTTTATTCTTTTTAAAATCAAGTCATGCAATTCCATTACTTAAAATGTAAGTTGTTAAATAATGCATATTTATAATATTGCTACAGTAAAAAACTGAACTGTCTCCACGATTTACAGTAAAGTTTAGTTTAGTTTACCTAAATCTTACAGTGTCAACTATGTTTCATTTTGTTGGGGAAGATGAATCACATTGACGAGTGAACACTTCTGAAAATGTACATGAGCACATGGCCAAATGCTTTTGATGGCAAGCCTAGAACTGAAACCTGCTGATTGCACACAGCTGTGCAACTGTTGCTCAACTCATGAGCTGAACCCATGCCCCCTGACATTCTATTTTATCAACATGTTGCTTTATTCCAGCCACCCTGAAAGTTAGACGGCCGCAAACTACAAAATGTCAGTTAGTTTGCCCAGCTCTCTACCTGCTATGCCATCTTCTTTCCTTAGTTTCTTACCTAGGAAATACACAAAGGTAACTAGATTTGTATGCAAAATTGTGATTAATAGTTCCATCCAGTCTGTACATCTACAGATCTACTGCAATACCATACACTGTAGTTAGCCTCCAGAAATCGCTTTGCTCTATGATGGATTACAAGTGTCACTGCTCATGGTTTGACGCTGGGTGGCAGCAGTGTGCCAGGCATGAATTGGGTTTGTGCTGGCATGCACCATTTTACAGAAAGTACATTTAAATGTGTCATTCTTTGCCATGGGTTGAGTGTATTTCTCTTAGGTCGAGTAGGTGAACTAAGTTACCTGGCCTACAGGTCTAGCAGATTTTGAAAGATTTTGCAAGACCTGACCCATCTCACTAATGTCTTCAGCGGTGCACAAAAATTCTGCATTGATTCTCATTTTATGTCTTGGGTACAAATAACTTCTGCTGACATTACAAATATTAGTAAAACATTGCTAATCAAATGGGCCTGTTTGCTAATCAAGAACTTTTTAATTGGCAAACTCTGCTAATCAATTTTTGAAAAAAACATATGCCTTGTAACGCAACCTGCCAATACCCTTTCACTCTTTCGTTAGATCTAGTGTTGAAAGATAGACGGCGTTGCCTAGCCGGTCAAGCAGATCGTCAAAACGGGGCATTGGTTAAGCATCAAAAGCAGAGATGGCATTCATCTTTCTAAAGTCTATACAAAACCTGCAACTTCCGTTGGGTTTTGCCATCAACACGATAGGGGAGGACCCGGGTCTATTAGAGGTTTGATGATGTTAGCCTCAAGCATGGTTTTAACTTCCTGGATGATGGTATCTTTTCTGGATACGGGTAATTGGTAAGGTTTTAAATGCATCACTTTGCCTACGAAAATTTAGATATGATGATCAATATCCTTCATTCTTCTGGGCTGCTCTCTAAACACATCAGTAAACTATCTTATCAGGTCATAAATGTCTTGCTTTTGACTGTTACTAAGGTCAGGGGAAATGAAGGTATTGTTATCTGCATATTTAGCCAATATTATAGCCTAGGATTCCGACTGATTTTCTTTCCACACCTTTAATACATTCATATGGTATACCTGGGTTTTAGACAGGGGCCTGGTTGTGAGATCTTATAATTACACTGACCCATTTGTTCTAGAACCGCATATGGTGCATGCCACTTAGATATAAGTTTATTTTCAGAAGTGGGCAACTTTACTAGCACCTTTAGACCTATGGAAAAGGGCCTTAAAGAAACCTTTTTATCTTAGTTTTGTTGTTTCTGTGCTTTAACCATGTGAGTCTGTACCAGAGATCGAACAGCCGTTATATGTTCTTTAAGCTTAGTTGCAGTTTGGGAAAGTTGAATTGGGGCTTCTCTTTCCTCCCACGTTTCCCTTAACACATCCAGGACATCCTGAGGTTCTCGCCCTTAAAGGAGTTTGAATGGGGAGAATCCTGTAGATGCCTGAGAGGTTTCCTAACTCAGTGAAAGCCAATGGTATCATGTGATCCCAGTTCCTACCATCCTGTTCCATTTTCCGTAATATTGTTTTTAGGGTCTTATTAAATCTTTCCACAAGGCCATATGCTGATGTTCGAAGTGTGTTAATATGTAACAGTAGTTTAACTTCCCCTATACATTTTCTTGTGAAAGTAGGATCCTGGTCAGTTAACATTTGATCTTGAAACCCTACTCGGGAAAAGAAGGGGACAGGTGTTTCAGGCTTTGTTGTGTTGGCTCTCAGAGGAAAGGCCTCTGGATATCGTGTATTGTAGTCTACAATTACTAGAATGTATTTATTTCCCAGTTTGTACGTTTATAGGAATCCCACAATGTCCATACCAATCCGGGAGAATGGGATCTCGATTATTGGTAATGGATTCAAGGGAACTGGTGGTGGTATAGGAGTGCTAGTCTTCTGACAGATTTCACAAGCCCTTAATGAATTTTTAATGTCAGCATGGATTCCAGTGCTATAAGATTGAGTACTTCGCTAGTTTTTTATTGTTGGGTGATCAGTCTTCGAGTGGGAAGAATGCAAGATTCATATAATAGAAGGAAGGACTGATTATCCTTCTCTTTGTCCGTTTATCTTTGGGTTGGTGACTCAATGATTAACCTTTCATAAATGCTGGTTAGTCCATCATCTCCATGACCAATTTTTATCACAAAATTAGTTTATTTTATAATTTCAAGCACAAATAAAAATAGTTCATAGTAAAAAACGTTTTAAATCAAATCTAAGTGGGGTTAGTAAGTGACTTGAATCCTCCATTCCACTGTTTATCACTTATTAAAGTAATCTGATAGGACAGAAGATGGTACATGAAAACTGTCATATTCTTATAACATGCCTCAGTTAATTTGAATTTAGAAATCTACAAACACCATATGTAAATCACAAGACTTCTCTGGTTGACCTTTATTCCGGTCTCCAGAATATTGAGACTAATTTATGTCTCATAGAAGGTGTACATATATTTCGGCCGTGTTTTGAATTAAGTGCTATCTCTAGCACTTTTATAAAGTTTTGTATGGCCTTCTTCAGGACAGCAAGATTTCTTTGTTGGAGAATCAATCACAGAAGCCCATTGAATATCGATGCAATGTTCACACCACTGGCGTAACAGGGGCCCCCGCAGCCCCTGCGGTGCGGGGGGCCCTGCCAGCACATGTCCTGGGAGGGGCCCCCACTTGTAGAAAAAAAAGTATTTTTTTTGCAAAACAAAAAAAAAACAATTTTCTTTTTGAATTCCCTCTGCATTTATAAAGAAATTATTTCTGTAACAGAAATAATTTCTTTATGAAGTCAGAGTGACTTCAAAAAGAAACGATGGGCCTCATTACGGGTTCGGCGGCAACCCTGCCATTGCTACCAGCAAGTTGACGCCAGACCCGTAATGATTTACCGGCGCCCGACTTCCCGGTAACACCGGGGGATTACAACCCTGGCGGTCTGGGAAGTCAGGCGCCGGCAAATGGTAAGTCCCCATTTCCATAAAGTGCTATCGGACTCTATGGGAATGGGGAGCATAGAAGCACCGGCACCGTTAATAACAGTGCCAGTGCTTCCGTGAAAACTATGCAGGTGGGTGCCGTTCTACTCGGCAGGTCTGACCTGCCGGGCAGGACATCAACCGCCTGCAGAGCTGTAATATGCCGGCCCGGAAACAACAGTGCCGGTGAGCTTACCAGCACTGTTGTTTACAGTCCGGCATAGTTGTAATGAGGCCCAAATTCTTTTTTAAGTGTTAGGGTTCCCCTCAACCCCATGATGTGTGCGTGTGTGAGTGTATGTTGAAAGGGTTCACACTTAAATGTATAGGTAGCTGCCTGTGCGAGTGTATAGTGAAAGGGTGCACACTTTAATATATGGGTGGCTGCCTGGGTGTGCCTGTATGGTAGAAGGGTGCACACTTAAATGTATAGGTGGCTGCCTGTGTGGGTGTATGGTGAAAGGGTGCACACTTAAATGTATGGGTGGGTGCCTGGGTGTGTGTGCCTGTATGGTGAAAGGGTGCACACGTAATTTTATGGGTGGCTGCCTGGGTGTGCCTGCATGGTGAAAGGGTGCACACTTAAATGTTTGGATGGCTGCCTGTGTGTGCCAGTATGGTGAAAGAATGCACACTTAAATGTATGGATGGCTGGGTGTGTGTGTGTGTGTATATGGTGAATGGTGTTTGTGCTGGCATTCAGGGGCGCAACAAAACCTACATTTCGGAGGCTAACCCTTCAAATGTTGGGAGGGGTCCCAACTTCATGGGCGGTGGGGGAGGGGCAAACTTATTTGTTTGGGTCATCTAATTTCTTTATGCATTTTTTATGAGACTATTCTAGTGCAGCTTCAATGTTACAAGCAGTTAACTCTCTCCTTTAAGGTTTAAAGCACCGACTTATGGACTGCTGTGAGAATGAGTGGTCTCCTGTTCCCTCTCAACCCTTCCAATCACTCCCCTGGCATACAAGTATGAAACCCACATCACGATTTCAATTGCCTAAAAAATGTGGCATTTGAATGAGTGAATTGCTTTATGTTAGTAATTGGTGGATTCTTGTTAACAGAGAAACCCAGATGCCGTTTCACATCTGTGACCTTTTCTGTCTGGCAACTGCTCTGAAGGTCAGCCAGGTCTGGTCAACATAGCCCAACATTTCGGGGGGGTGGGGGGGAGTCCTGAATACCAGTCAACTCAATGGTGTTGCACCAATACTTGTGTTTAATGCCTGGATTACTTATTGGTAATCTTCTTTACTCCTAGCCCTATTCTTCCTCGTCCCAGTGTGTATGAGACAGTACTTGTGTATAAGGCACTCTGCCTCATACACAAGTACTGGGATGAGGTAGAGGTACATGGAAGTAATGCTTGATTTAGCTACGTGTAATCTTCATTACTCCTAGTCCCACTCTTCCTCATCCCAGTACTTACCTATGAGGCAAGGAGCCTCAACCGTACGCTCTGGGGCAAGGAAGAGGGACGTGGAGGTAATTCTGGGCCAAGGAGCTGATTTTGGAGGTTGGGCTGGGAGGGAAAGGGGATGTGTGGGGGGCAGGATTATACGACAAATTATAATGGCTGTCCATGTCCAGGCTAAGCAGGCATGATATGTGGTATTAGTGGCTAGAGAGGCATTTTGGTGCAGCCAGTCTAGTCATTCCTCAGTTTGGTATGACTTTTTTTTAATGGGGCATTTATGATAAAGCAGTCCTGCTAAGTGAATTACCTGGCTAGACTGCCATTTGGGTGCTGCCATTCAGCCGTTTCTTACTGCAGCATTGTAAATTTTTCTGGGCATCTGTGATCAAATGATATGATATAAGTAATTTATAACGCACCTGCACACAAGTGTTTCTAGGCGCGACAAGACAAGGGATGGAAGATAGAGGGAGGACAAGACAAACAATCTTACTAGGCCTTGTGTCATTCAGATCGTGCAAGTGCGAGAACGAGAAGTGCAAGGGGAAAGGGAGGGGGAAGTGCAAGGGAGAGGGGAGGGGAAAAAGGGCAGCAATGCTTTGACTAAGTGCAGTCAGGGCAGAGAGGCTCTGGGTAGTTTAAGGAGAACAAGGGACTGAAGGGTTAAAGTTACAGCCCCTAAGTGCATGGTAGGCCCAGAGTCAGTGCAAGGGTGAATGATCAAGAAAGAGTCTGGACTCAGTGAGACTCTGAGGGTGGCCAAGCAACCAGTCGGTAAAGCAGACAGGTAGGTCAGGTAAGCCAGCATGGGAGGGAGAGAGAGAAAGCAGAGGAGAAGAGGAACGTTTTGAGCTGCTTCCAGAACTTCAGGTGGTCCGCTAAAGCTTGAAAGGGGCAGGGAGGCTATTACAGAGGGAGGCACCTGTAGAGGAGAGAGATCTACCCCCACTCTCTTCCTGGAGAAGCATCTAACCCTTACAGAGTTGTAGGTAGCTGAGCGAAGGGCTTGAGAAGGAAGATATTTTGGAAGAGAGTGTTGGATGTAGTGCGGGCAGCGGGCCCAGAAATTCTTGTGGACAATGCAAAGGGTCTTGAACTTGATACTTGCAGCAACTGGGAGCCAGTGGAGAGATTTCAGGGCTGGAGAGATCCGATCCCTGTGCTTGAGGCCAAGGATAAGTCTTGCAGTCCTTTTCTGGATTAGTTGCAGGGGCCGGATAGTAGAGGAAGGCAGATTGAGAAAGAGGCTCTTACAGTAGTCCAGCCTAGAGAGAACCAGGGCTCTGCAGACAGTGAGCTTCTGGGGGAAAGTGAGAAAGGGAAGAGTCCCTTTGAGGAGGAGCAGCTGGTAGTGGGATTTCTTGGCAACGTCTAAGATGTGAGGAGAGAAAGAGAGTGGAGTCAAAGATGACACCAGTGTTGTTTGCCTCACAGGAAGGCGAAGGAAGAGGGCCCAAGGCGGGCGGCCAGAGTGAGAGAGGGAAAGCAGGGGCAGGCGTCCAAATGAGAAGGATCTCCATCTTACTGACATTAAGGGAGAGATAGTTGGAGGCACACCAATCCTGAATCGCGGATAGACAGTCGGGAATGAGCGAGAGATGAGAGGAGTCTAGGGGAGCCTGAAGGAAAGCGGAGTGTCATCCGCATAACACTGAAAGTTAGAGGAGAATGTAGGGGCCACATAGAGGTTGAAAAACCAGAGTGAGAGGATGGAGCGGGGAGAAAGGGACCAAGTTGGACCTGGGAGGGGCAGTGCAAGAGGAAGCAGGTCAGCCACTCAAGGGCCTGATCCGAGATGCCAAGTGCCCAGGTTCTCATGGAGTCGATTGATCAGGATTGATCAGGATGGCATGGTTGACCGTGTCGAAAGCACAGGAAAGATCAAAGAGGATGAGAACAGAAGGAATGCTGGAATCAAGGTTAGAGAGCAGAACTTCAGAGGTGTTCAGGACAGCAGTTTCCGTGTCTCTGGCACTGAAGCCAGACTGATGGTCATGGAGACAACCAACAGATTCCGTGTGGAGAGTAAGCTGGGATATGGCCAGCTTTTTCAACAGTTTGCCCAGGAAAGGGGTGATGGAGATTGGGCGATAGTTTGCCGGGCAGGCAGGATCGGCAGAAATCTTCTTGAGGAGTGGGTGCATAAGGGCGTGCTTAACGGAAGAGGGGAAAGAGTGATTACAGAAATCGGTCAAGGCTGGAGCGAGGGTGTCAATATGGTTCTTGATGGTTCTGGTGGAACAGGAGAGCACCTGTTTGGATAACACTTTCATAGATCAGACTTGTCTAGAAACCTCGTCAGGTGTTGTCAGAGAGAAAGAGGAGAAAGGAGGAAGAGAGGTAGAGATAGCCAAAGGGGGGCCCGAGAGAGGAAGAGGAGATGGAGGACAGGATGTCCTGAGTTCTAGCGTAGAAGTGAGATGACAGAGCCATACAGAGGCCCTGGGAGGGAACAGGAGATGTAAAGACTTCAACAGGATTGAGCAGTTCTTTTCAGATTTTAAAGACACAGGCTTGAATGTGTGTTCTATTCTTGATGAGTGTTATTGCTTCGACTGCCATTTTGGTGCAACCAGTTTAGATATGTCTAGATGTGGCCTGGCAAGCTTTACTATATTGTTATTACATGTCGACACTGGTCTACCTTGTGCAGCCAGTTGGACATGTTTTCATTGTGGCATGGCATTTTTAATAGCAAAGCTTTAATGTTCCTGTGCTCTGTTGTGACTTGCATCTATTCGATTGGTGTTACCCTACAAAACAATTGCAAACACTCTGGCTTTTTAGTCAATTTTTCTCAGACATTGTGCTGTATGTTATATTAAAACACATATGTATATCTTTCTCCTAGTGCAGTGTGCGGCATATCCGTTCAGCAGCACGTTTGTACGTATTGCCCAAGTGTGATCATCTAGGCTGGCCCAGAGTGTGGCGCGACCCTTGATTTGTTGCCGAGTTGGGGGGCCCCCTCAGCATGGCTCGCAGGGGGCCGCCACATCTTGTGCTACGCCACTGGTTCACACTACAAATTAACACAAAACACATGATTAAAACCAATGGTGGAGAGAATTTGAATCACTAGTATGTTAACCTAGTTTACAATGGTGGCCAACCTGATTAGCCAACAGGATTCGGACAGGAGAGGATGAGTCAAGTGTGATTGCTACTATCTTGACAGGCGCAGGCCACTACTGATTTGTGTATACTTACAGAAGAGGAGGGCTCTGTTATTTGCCTTAATTTTTATGTTCTTCGAATTTCATGCTTCTGTTTCATACATTAATTAAGGGGCACTGCCCTGGTTCTCCAAGGTCACGTGTGTAGCACCGTTAAATCATGATCCATTTTAATTTTTTTAGGAAATATTCTTTTAACTCGTTGGTCACCGATTTTCTGTTGTAAAGATAATGCAAAAGACAATTACTCTTATGTCTCTTAAATTATCTTATTTCAGCCGTTAATTGTTTCTCACGTCGTGTTGTTATTCTCAGGCATTGACTACTTTTTACTAGCAGTGTTTTAAATGAGCGAGTATTGTACTTGGCTGATTAACATTGATATATACTACACATTATTCTTGCCGATGTGTTATCACTCGTTCGTTTTTGTAACTGTTGGTATAGCTATTGACACCCAGACAACAGAAAAAGTTCAGTTTTTCTTTCACTTACCTTCCGAGAACGTAAGTCTTATTACCAGGGTGCTACGCACCTACTCGCCGTTTGCTGTTGTATCCGCAGCACGCGTTTCATCTACTGCATTTCAGGCTATTGTCGTGCGGACACGTGAGCAATGTGCATCAGTCATGTGAAGAACGCTCACGCAGTTGTTACGCCGTGGCTACCAATCACGCTACTACCATTGGTGTTGTAGTACAGCGCCATGTTCTAATGTTATCTACGTCAATTAAATAACTATGTTATGTACACACACGTGTGATTTAGAGCTATCAAGGCTTTTAGTTTCCAATGTTCACTCTCACAGCAATAAGTCCCCAAAAAGGAAACACCTGTACTTATTAGGGGTAGCAAATCGATATTTGGATAATATTTTGTGATTATGACAACTGTTTACTGACAGATGTTATAATTCTGTACTATGGATAGGCTCACCTGAGTTGTATCACAGGCTCCCATAAAACTGACTTTTAAATTGAAGTCAGGATCCGGACTTCAAATGAACAAGAAGTGGTATTAGCCCTATACCTACTCAGCAAAACAAATTGTCGGCACCCTTGGCGGCCCCCATGGTCGATGAGTACAACCTTAGCCTGTATGGCGTCATAGAGGTCCTACAAAGGACATTCAGTTTAACAAGTTTGTGTCGGGTGTTTGATATAAACTAGGCCTCCTTCATCAAACAAGGACACCAGATATATGTAGTTTACATATATTTATTTCTCTTAGTTGTAAAGTAGAGAATGCACTGGGACATCCATCTAGTCCAGTACCTTAGGTCCAACCGACATCAGTAGAACCCTGCACACCAAACATACATCAACATTCCACCTCAAGTACCAGTGACATCACCACATCAACACTCCACCTAGAATGTTAGTGACATCACCGTCCTTCACAACACAAGACTCATAGCCATGATCAATCCCACACAGATCATGACAGTGTTCTTGTAGACCCTCTATATATATATCAGGGCCCTATCCCAATCCACTTCATCTATATCTGAGCCCAGGTTCTTCTCACATACTTTTTTAATATTGAGTGTCCCCCCATTCAGACCATACGGCAGCCTCACATAAATCCTCGACACCCATCGACTGCCATCTTCCAAATCAAGTAACAGCGAGTGTGTCTCATCTACCTCCGGTTTCTCAGGTAAATCTGCCCACAGTCTCCAAAACAACTTTTTCAGTCTCATATATGTCAAAAATTGTCTTGACTGTAAACCATATTCCTCAGCCACCTCCAGAACCTTTTAACATTGACCATGTGGCCAGCCCTCTAGTATCCCAACCCCTCATGAGTCTGAGATCCCGAGTGTCCCTACAAAGGGTGGCCTTTAATGGAATATTATGGGAATACAGATCCTGTGTCTCCAGTAGTCGCAGTGTTTGGCGTCATAGTGTCCAACCTAGCACCTAGCGATAAGGCACCCTTACACCTCTTATGTGGGTAGGACAAATTGCCATTTCCTGATAGACCAAATTTCAAACAACATCATGTCAGCTGTGATGAAAGGGTCCCAAACTGTAAATGGAAGAGGGCACAAATTCAGGCTGCAGTAGAGATTGGGTACTCCTCCACTGCTTGCACAACTGACCACCAAATCAAGGACACCACTCTTCGACCCCCAAACTTGTACCTGGCATATGTATCTCATAGCTCTCAACTCACACGCTTTTGGCGGGTGTCACCCGCCTTGTAAAAGGCTGACTCACCCGCCAAGCCTCCAGCACTCCCATTCATTTCAATGGGCTTCTCACCCGCCAAAAACAAAATCGGGTGATTTCACCCGCCTTTGCAACACAAATGGTTGAGAGCTATGGTATCTTGTATTTGCTAACCTCACCTGAGAAATCACTCACCATCATATTCTCTTATGCAAGTCACCTGCTACAGGGTTGCCCCACACAGTGTTGGTTCTATTCCAGTGTTTCTGGTCAAAACATATTGTTCCTTCAATAAATACAAATACAAAAGATAATTTCCTTAGGCTGTCTGTGCATTTGGGAACTGAGCATGTGTACACAAAGCACTCATAATGACCTAGCTAAATTCTGTGAAGTGAAAGGAAACATCTCCAGCCAGACCTTCGTCCTCAGTGGAGAGATTTATGTTGCAGTCATTTTATCCTCACAGCCTAATTCGGGGGCTGTCTGAATACGTATATAAGTTTCAGGGTTACGAATATTTTAATGTTATAGGGTACTGTGAAAAATGAAATGAGCGCCAAGCTGAGTGTGCATTATGTACTTTGTGATTCAAGAATAAACCCCTTTTATCAAAGACATATTTTCCAAATGTAAAAATCTGTAGTCAATCTTTTGTTATCAAAATTCTCTTTGATTTATTTGTATTTATTTTATTTATAATGCGACCCTGGCCCTGAGGCAACTGGGCGCATGTATATCCAAGTTACACAACTTATATAGAACATTTTACAACAGGTTACAGCATTCAATATAAACGTAAGTTAAGTAAGGTAATAGAGATCAGAGTATGATGACAATGGTACACAGTATACTAAATCAATACACAGTATTTAGTATGAAACATCAGACCTTCTGAAGTCACTATAAAGAGGCTAGGCTATAGCTGAGTCCAGGTCCTGAAACCAGTGTTTAGTATTGCACTTAAATAGATAGAAGGACGGTTCTGATCTAATGGAGGCCGGGAGCGTGTTTCATAACTTGGACCCCTGGACTGGGAAGTTAGCGCCCCCAGAGTTTTGAAGTTTGAATCTAGGAATGGACATTGTGTGAGCTTGGGTAGCTCTAAGTGGTCTTGAGGATGTATGTAAAGAAAGTTGGTTGGTAAGGTATGCTGGAGTGAGGTTAGCCCAGGCTTTATGTATTAGGGCAAGAGTTTTGAGTGAAATTCTGTGCTCAACCAATAACCAGCGCAAGTTGCGTCTGGTGTCAGAAATGTGAGACTTCTTCGGGATGTTAAGGGCTGCCCTGATGTCTTTATTTTGAATTACTTGTAACTTGTTGATGTTTTTTTGGCTGGTCCCTAAGTAAAGGGCGTTACAGTAATCAATTTTGGACAGAACCAAGGTTCTGGCAAGCATGATGCAATTAGGTGTAGTTATGAAAGGCCTGCAAGCGGTGATTAATTTACAGGTGTATGCAGATGCTGCTACCACCGCGTTAGTTTGTCTGGTGAAAGATAATGTGGCGTCAAGGTAGATACCAAGTGTTTTAGTATTATTAGAGACAAGGATAGTGTTGCCATCTATAGTGAAAGATTTGAAGGCAGTTTTAAGTTTATTCAGTTTAGCGTGAGTACCAAGGATTAGCAGTTCAGTTTTATCGTCGTTTAGACAAAGTCTGTGTTGCGCCATCCATGCTTGTATCACTAAGTAGATTTCATTAAAAGTTTTGCTGTCAGTTGTGTAGTCTCCAGTGATGGGAATGAGCATCTGGGTGCTGTCCGCATAATTAGTATACGTGACACCCAGATAGTCAAGGATGTTGAAGAGAGGCTTTGTAAAGACATTGTAAAGCGTAGGGGAAACACACAAGCCTTGCAGGACCCCACAAGGTACAGGGGAGGGTTCAGCAGAGTCTGTAGGAGAGAAAACCTTCATAGTTCTGTTAGCAAGGAAGGAGCTGATCCATGCAGTGGCTGAGTCGGAGAAGTGTGCTGCTGTTTTCAAATGGTGGCAAAGCGTTTGATGATTGACCAAATCAAAAGCTGCTGAAAGGTCAAGCATTAGTAGGAGTGCTAATTTGCCCTTGTCTTTTAAGACTTGGATTTGTGTTGTGAGGTCGATCAAGGCAGTTTCCGTGCCGTGTCTCGGACGGAAACCGGATTGCCTGAGTCCCAGCAAGTTGTTGGATTCGAGGTAAGCCTGAATTTGCAGGTAGGCAGCTCGATGCAATATTTTTAGTAAAAAGGGCACCGTTGTGATGGGCCTGTAGTTGGACGGGTTGGCTGGGTCAAGTGTGGGCTTTTTGATTAGAGGGATGACCCAAGCGTCTTTTAGGTTGTCAGGCACTGATCCAGTTTTAAAGGAGGCGTTTATAAAGTTAGTGATGAAAGGCACAAGGTCATGTGCAGCTGCTTTAATAATAGGAGCGGGGCATGAGTCACCTTGGCAGTTAGATGGATTAAGTTTCCTAATGATGTTTTCTACTTCCCAAGTTGACAAAGGTGCGAAGCTAAATGGTTTACAAAGAAACGCTGGGGTTGTTTGTAGTCCGGGTCAGAAAGTAGCATACATTTTTTTGCGTTGATTTTAGATTGTAGAAGAGCTATTTTATCCAAGAGAGCCTTCTGGATGTTAGTACACCATAGGGCATTTGTAATACATTTGTCAGTGGGGGCGATGGGAGATTCCAATTCTTTTAGAATCTTAAACAGTTCTTTTGTGTTTGATTCAGCTTGTATAATACGTTTGTTGT
This sequence comes from Ambystoma mexicanum, assembly GCF_040938575.1. Taxonomy (NCBI): domain Eukaryota; kingdom Metazoa; phylum Chordata; class Amphibia; order Caudata; family Ambystomatidae; genus Ambystoma; species Ambystoma mexicanum. The sequence goes on along the minus strand of NC_090922.1, from coordinate 581,691,243 downwards.
ACGTGTCTTTTTTAGAAAGGATGATGGCATCTTTGTAGTTAGACAATGCTAAGGTCAGCAAACTTTTATTAGTTGCTGAAGGACACTTTTTCCAGTGTGCTTCTGCAGTTCTCTTTGTTTTGCGCAGCTCTCTTAAGTGCGGGGTGAACCAGGAATTCAGGTGACGTTGAGGTTTAGGTTTACGCAATTTTAGGGGGGCGATGGTATTTAGTGCTTTCAGTATTGACTGATTGTATGTGTCCACTAGGACTGTGGGGTCTGAAGATGATATATTATTAAGAAGGGGAAGTATTAGAGGGAGGAGTTTATCGGTAGTGATGTCTTTCTTGTTCCTGGTGATGGTGGCTGGAGCAATGTTTGTAATGGGACATTGTGTGATGGCTTTGATAGAGAAGGTTATTTTATGGTGATCTGACCAAATACAAGGTACGTTGGATATAAGATCAATTGTGCAGTTGAGGTTAGTAAGCCAGTCAAGAGTTCTTCCTTTATTAAGTGTGGGCTTGTGAATGTTGTGGATATAACCAAGATCTGATAGAGTATTGGCCAAGTCAAGGGCATTGGTTTTCAAGGGATCATTAAAATCTTAATTAAAGTCTCCACGTACAATACTTTGCGAGTTGGGTTTAGCATTGGTCGATAAAAGAGACACAATGTCTTCGTGGAATGTAGAGATGGGTCCTGGTGGTCTGTAGATAAGATGCACTATTGCTGTGTGGTTAGGTGATAAAGGTAGTTTAATGGATAGAGATTCGGCAGAGGGAATTTGCAGGTCGTGAATAACTCTGATGTCGATAGTATTTTTAAAGATGAAGGCGAGACCGCCTCCTTTCACCTGATTGGTATTTCTATCACACCTAATGATAGCGTAGTCATGTGGGATGGCTAAGGCCAATGAGGGGCCTGATGCTGAATTTAACCATGTTTCCGTAACAGCAAGAAGGTCGAGCTTTTCGGAGGTTATGAAGTCAGCAATGTCCAGTGCATGGGCTGGAAGGGATCTAGCGTTCACCAAGGCTGCCTTGATATAGGAGTCTTTAGAGGGTGTTTTCTGCGAGGATAGTTGAGTATCAGGCAGAGTGATGGGGGCCGGACTAATGTCTGATACATTAGCCATGTTAGCTGGATTGTTATGCTGGTGCGCATATTTATTTCTCTTCAGTGGATATGGTTGAAGAGTTTTAGTACGCAGTCTAGCTCCTAATCTTAGATTTCTAAATGTGGGGCTAGGATTGTAGGAACGTGGTTCGATTTGGGCAGAGTTGCTTATGATATTATTATGAGGTGAGGGTGTGCTCTTATGTACCTTAGAGTATGAATACCCGTTTAGTGGGGTGACCCTGGAGCTCAGTCTAAGGTTTCTGCTCGTGGTAGAGCAAGGTTGATTTGGTGTTGGTCTGGTAGCGAAATGATGTATCCAGGGTGCAGGATCATTCAGGTATGGGTTAGCACAAACCATATTGTTGAACCTCAATATGTGGGTGTTGACTACTTCAGTAGTAAAGGCAGATGTGTGGTGGCCAATATGTGGGAAGGTCTGAAAGGTCCCGCGTCTAGTGGAGATGGAGGATAATGAGGCACCAGTACGTAATGGTGTGAGCTGGAGGCATATGGCAGGCTACCAGCTCAATGAGTAATCAGGCTCAAATTAACACACTAGTCAGGTGGGACGTGGCCCGTCTGTAATAGAGTCAGCGGTGCATTGGCGCCTAGGCTATAACACACGGGTGGCAGAGAAACCATCCATTAGATAGTGTATACTAACAGGCGCAAGTTACTAGATTAGAGAGATAGGTGCGAGCAGGGCGACGGCAAGTAAGGCAGTGTAATGGTGGCCAGTGAAAACTATTCAGATGGAGGAAGCACAATATTCAAGAACAGGAAGTACCAGTCAGGTACGCACATACAGATGTGAGGGTCAGCATATTAGTGATTTACACACCTCCCTAAGTGGATGAATGGGTACGCAGTCCGCGATAGTGACGTTACAATCTGGGCAGGCAAGTAATCCAGATCACAAAGTGGGAATAGTCAGTAACAGTGTAGCGCAAAGTAACATATTTAGCAATAATAGATGGTATTAGGTAGCGCTATGGGTGTGCAAGAGTGCATAGAGAGCACGGAGAATGATACACAGTTATAGAGCTAGATAGCGGAAGCAAGTGACATAACAGAAAATAAGCATCACACCTTTACAATATGATGCATTACGGCAACCTTAGCAGCATGCACATATGGACCAGAACAATCATAGGTGAGGGTACTGTAGGTAGATAGACACAGCTCGATTATTGGGCAGCGGCACATCAGTTATGGGAACAATGATTGCAGAGTGGCACGTAACGATCTTAGCCGGCTGGCATTAATGGGGAGCTACTAGCAACGGACACAGTAGACTAGCGGATTTGTCAGGTTCAATCAGGGGTGGGTACCAAATGGTGGAGTCAAGCCGCAGGTTGTGACGATGAGGGGGGTGAGGGGTAGATGCTGCTTACCGAAAGTTAGATGCAGAGCAGGCTAGAACCCTCACTGGAGCTATTTCTCCCCATCCCTTTCTCATTTGAATATTTCAAAAAAGTAAATTGGGAGTGTACCAGACTGTCCATTTTGGGAGGATACATTTCTATCAGAAAAGAATGTGTGGGTCTGTTCTCAGTTTTGATAATGTGATTTACCCAGTAACAAAAGCAAAACATGCTTATTATGCCTCAAATATATACTGAACGTGAACATTAGAAATGTAAATTGTAACATTTAAAGAAGAGCTGTTTTAAAATGTTACTAAAATTCAATCATTTCCTTTTTTTAATAGCTGATTTTGTAAAGAAAAAACCTTAAGATATCTGTGTTTTTTCTCTGGTCAGGAAGCTATCAGCAATGGCTGGGGTGGCTCTAGCAAACGTGCACTGACAACACGGCTCTCACCCACATAGAAAGAGAGAGAAAGAAGGAAGAGACAACGGGCACTAGATTGGCGTATGATATGACTGGTGCAGCTAGTGATATATAATTATGTCATATATATAGTGTACAAATTGCCTTGAAAATTATGCCAAGCACATGCAGAATGGATCACCATTAACATACCCTCAGCGAGGATTGAGCGTTATATTACAAATAACTTAAACATTTGAATCAAGGGACCTTTGTTTAGGAACTTTGCTCAAACTCATGAGCAGTACATAAGTGTATTAGAAAAGCAGTAAATAAGCTCAACCCTAAGTAGAAACCATGGATCACTATAATATGATGTAATCCTAGAGTGCCAGGTTCAAGGAAAGGCAAGCGCGAAAGCCAATCACGCCTGTTGCAACTGCCAGAGGTGGCTTTACCCATCCAAGAGATCCGAATAGATATTGCTGGAGGCATGGACAACACAGTGAAGTAACCAGAGTTATTATTATTGTCGTGTCTGACACCCACCATGTTCTGAGAGGTGGTGCAAATGAGGTTCCTGATCGCAACTGTTGCAGCAGAATGCTTGATAGCCATGTTTACAGGAAGGTGGATTGTACACCTGCTAAATTGGACAAAGGGGCAATTTTCATATCTCCAGATAGCTTGTGGAACTGAACATGGCTTTAGTAAAACAAGAAATGGAACATGCAGGGCCATAGGCAACAGCTGAAAATGAAGTGTGTCATTATTATTACATGTGTCATGTTTGCTTCTGGGAATACATCCCAGAAGCCCCACACCTCATTCGTTTGAACTGATTTTTGGACATTACGTTCACGGTGCTTTATGTGTGATAAAAACTAGGAAGGAATTGCCAGAATTAGGACTGTGAGAAACCTGAAGGTGTCTCCCTAACTAGTCCCAGGGGATCTGTCATCCTATTGACCAGGACATGGCCATTGCTGTTGGATCCAGTTCCTGGGGGTGGACCAGTGCTGAAGGATCACCTGGATGGGGGGTCGTCAGGAGTGGAACGGGAACACTGACAGGTGAGACACGGTATTCCCCTTCTCATAACCCCTCTTCCATATCCTACTACATAGGGTACTCAACCTCTCTACCCTCCTTTTATAACAAAAATAGTTTTGAACACCACGAGAGACAACAAACTAACATTAGTGCCCTTTACCTGACATGTCCCAATGCAAGGGTCAGGCAAAGTCAGGCAATTGACCAGAATCCGACAGGGATAAAAGGTGGAGCACGAGAGCACACTACGAGCAAGGCAGACAGCACAATGAGAGAGCTATCCCAGGCTGGCAGTTCAAGAGGAGGAGAAAGGCGGTAAGAACCACGGGAGAGACAAGGAAAGAAGTGACATTGCCCTTTCTGACCCAGACCTGCGATTCCTCTGTGGAAGAAATCGTAAGACTGCAAACAAACGTTAACGTATGCTGCAGCAGATGTCAACAGTACACAGAGCGCACCTACACTGATAAGCAGGATAACAGAAGACGCTTGCTCCCGTGGTACCACCCTTGACTCCATATACAAGGTAAGCCAAGCGGTTCAACACAGCCAGTGAGTCGAGGGGAGAACCGATTAGAAACTGAACTGTGTTAAATGAAAGTTGCAAGTTAAGGAAAGTTCAAAGAATTGTGAAGGTCGTAGGGGAACGCGAGCTGAAAGGGTTCGGCACCACGTGGGTGTATGGCGAGAGACTCTAGTTGGTTCCCCATTTTTGTTGAAACTACCAATACCAGAAGGCCATGTGAGAGCCGTGAGAAGAGTGTCAAAGTGGTCATAAAGAGGTCTAGCAAAATCTGCTGTACAGTCGAAAGTCTTTCACCTGCTAGTAATGGAAAGCTAAGGGAAATTAATCCCTCATGATAAGAGAAAAGATTAGCCAGAATGAACCCGACGGACGGATGCTGATAAAAAGGGGCAAAGCCTGATGCCTCAATGAACATTTGTGCTGACAAGAGTGAACCTGAGAAAGGGAGGCTTAACATGAATTGTTTAAAAAAGACATTGAGTGCCGTGAATGGAACGGAGAAGATTGTTTAGAATTCTTTGGAATACAAACCATAGTGAACCCGGCGGAGGGAAGCTAACAATCTAGAGGGGTCTGAGCCCAGAAGAGGGGGATCCAGGAGTGAAGAGACATCACCCATCGTATAGATGGAAAAAGAACTCTTTTGTTCATTATTTTACATGCAGCAGGTCCTCTGAGGCAAGAGACATTTTTGTGGAAAAGAGACTTAACCGCCAGAAGTCCTGGTATTTGCAAACAGAACTTGTAGGCTCGTGCTGACAAAAGCTTGAGTGTGTGCTGTGCTCTGGAATCTCACTGTGTCCCGTGCTAAAAACGTGGGGAAGGGAGACTACTATTCGGCTACTACATCCTGACATATCATTTGTGAACACTTCTTTCTTTCTCAAGAACCTCATCCCACACTTTTCTGTATTTGGTTGTAAGGACTGGTAATCTTTTTTCTTTTTTAGTATGGGCCCTTTTATTTTAACAAGACGCAACTAGGACTGCCTTATTATTATTTGATGGTTGTAGCCTGCTCCCATCTTAGATTTAGGTTTAGTTTAGGCGTTTTGTTTTTCAAACCCATTTATAAAATTTAATTAACACCCTTGAACTGTGTACACTTGTGTCTGTCGTTACTGTTGCCACCATGGGTTCCTTACAGGACAAATTACATAGTGGACTATTTGGTAAAGTAGTATTTAGAGCAAACTAATTACCAAAGGGTGCTTAATTAGGATGCTTCATAAAAGGCAGGGCATGACAAAAGGAGGCTAGATTCACAAGGTGAACAAATGGGTATTAAAATGATTCTGAAGGCCAGATGGTTAGATGCATATTTGCTAGACCTAGAACTCAGTGATGGTTGCACACACACGATCCTCCAAAAAGTCACCCTCTGACCTAGCCAAGTTTAGTGGTCGAAGAATCATGGGAAAAATTCAACCATCACAGAGAACATCAAGGTTCAAGGCATCTGACTTATCACAGGGGTGAAGCCAAGCGGGAGCCTTTGGGAATCTGTGTAGTGGTCCCAGCAGGTCAAAACAAAGATCAGTCCTATTAATTACTTGGTGGATCCGAAAATAGCCAGTTACTGCGCGTTCTATGTGAAACTGGGAAACTCCCCATTGAGAATAGTCCCACTTTTTAGATTTATATATCTCGCAAGATAAGTTCCGGTTCCAAACATGGAACCAGCAAGAACTTCACAAGTTCGAATCCAGCAACTCAGCCTTTCATCCTCAGAGTAAGTTCATAAATTGAGCTTCCATTAAGGTGGGTAATAACAACAGCAGTAATTACAGTGCTTAGAAGTGAATTCCAGCATGAAGCAATACATATGAACATAGATTTTTATCTGAACAAAGAATAATGCTAATCCGCATTGATGATTACAAGGATATGGCTACACTAGTGCCATCTAAAACAATGTATATGCTTGTGACGGCACAAATGACCCAACACCTGATCTGGTGGGAAAGTGGGGACACAAGTTTACACTGTGACTAAGAGAAGTATGCATTTCATGTTTATGCTGGTCTGTTTGTGTGAATGTCAATTGTACCAGCTGTACTTTTCTAATTGTTATGAACTCTTAGAGCTGCGGAAATAAATTCATGATTGACAAGTTTGTAAACTGTGCAGCAGTTGTTTATTAATGCGCAACCTTTTGCGCACTGACCCCCTTCTGTCCACCCATTGACCGCTCATGGCTTTGCTAATCCCCATGACCATTCCTTCCCACTACCAGCCCCTCCCGGGATCTCTTTAAGCTATCTCTATCATGATGTAGAATCAAACTTTGAGCTCAAAGGGCATGCCAGTGGTAATTCTAAGCAGTCTTCTCAAAACAGTCAGCTCAGAATGATAAATAAAATGACAACAACAAAGTATTAAATTACTTTCTAAAACGTTCAAAGCTTGGATTAGATTGCAGGGCATTCAGGAAATATGTTCCAGGCCTTTTCCTCTTGAACCGACAACGTTTTGCCCCCTGAAGTTACATTACATCTAAGAGGGTTAATGGTGGTCATAAAACACACGTGTAACACCCTAGTACTTTTATGGAAGCAAATCCTAGAAGTCAGATACATGGCTGACAGATGGTGCAGGCATTTGTAGATCATACTGTCCAACTTATATGGTATTCAGGATGCAACCAGGAGCCAGGAAAGCAAGTAGAAGATTGGAGGTACGTGTACTATATACGTAGCATTACTTTATATTTTTACAACTCAATTTTGGAGGCACTGAAGTCTCCAAAGTAACTATTTGGGACCCCCCGACCATCCAGATTTCATTAGCATAATAAAGTTAAGCCTGTATGACTGCCCGAGCAATGATACCAAGGTGCGCGTCACTGAGGTAAGGCCTGACTCATCTAAACAATCTTCTATAATATTGTATTACTAACCACTGCATTTATATATGATGTCACGTGTAGCTGAGATTCAATTGTGACCCACAACGTTTTACTTTAAGGAGGAATATGATAGGCTGTGATTTAAGTGTGACAGAAAAATATTTCCAGACTTCCACCTCCCTCAGTACAGCCTGTTTCAAACTGAGGTCTGTTATGTTACCAATTAAACTCAGTTTGACAGCATCTAATCTTGGAAGATTTCAAATGTGGTCTCTAAGTATTCACTATCATGCCGAAGATTACCAGGTTGAAGATTACCAGGTTGAAGATTACCAGGTTGAATAATGTCTGGGTATCACCGCAGCAGTGCAAGCCCAACTTCAGTGTATCTGGGAGATCATGAAAAGGCTTGGTATAAATATTAAATTAATAGAGGAGGCAAGGAAGATCTCGGAAGGACTGCTGCATTTTGTTGGGGTAGGTTTGGACATACATTCCTCTACAGTAACTGCACTAGTGCTCCCTTAGAGAAAAGATTTGGACCATTAACAGTGCTTTGTCTGACACCCCCACCATGGAATGCAATCCATGTAAAATCAGCCTGTTGGAATGGACACATTGAGGCGTGTGGGATACATCACATTGGGAATTGGAATCACATTGCAGCTGTTGAATAGGTCATATTTGAGATTGTTGGATGGTCCCCACTGGCATTTGTGGGATACATCAGTTTGTGACCTTGTTATTTGAAGAGAGCTTGTGCTCATTTTTGGAAGCAAAGCTTTGGGTCTTTTGGAAAGACACATGTGGGATTTGTGCAATGGTACTGAAGTATCCAGAATGTTCCACACGTGACAGGTACATTGATTTCAGCAAAAGTATTTATTCTCATAAGAGGCCCTCCTGTTCAGAATGTTGTTTCTCTCCTTCTCATGAACATTCACTGCACCTTTATCTATACACCTAAGACGAGAATGCTGTATGATGCTAAGTTGCCTGGGAGACCTGACAACAGGTTATGATGCCAAAGGCTAAGACCCTGGCAACCTCTAAACAAGTGAACATTAGTAACATGGCACTTGCCAAAACATGTATACCAATACTGTTTAACAGTAACAATAACACGTTTATGTCTGACAGTTATATACAAATACAATGAATGCACCTGTATAACTGTCATAATCAAAGTATGTACGTAATATACATAATATACAGTTGTGACTTTGTGGAAAGATTAAGTAATTCTGAAAAAGCATTGAAGATATAACAGGTACACATTAGGAAGAGGCATATTTGGATTTATGGAAAGGTTGATTGGAATTCATTGAATAATAATACGATTCGGACAGACCGGATGAAACCCACCATTTGGCAAGAGGCAGATTGGCTTTTTTGAGATGGATCCATTGTAACTTAGAAAATATGTTCTTATAAATGAAATACATTCAAATCGGAAACAATGGAAAGAGTCTCTGCTAAATAGGCTGAGTTCAACAAGAATTAGTTTCTTTCCAAGGGAAAAAAAAACCTCATGGGGCCTTGGGCTGGGCTAGGAAGCACACTTCTCCTGAGATGCTCAATGGACATATTGTTCGTAGAAGTGACTCTGTTTTTTGTTCCCTCTAGGTATATCTCAGCACTCGGCGAGGTGCTTGGATTATACACCGTGTTTCGGACAATGGTTACCCTGTGGATGTTGTATTGCTATCACGCTTCAAACAGTGTATCTTTCGCCCCCTTCCTTCCATTGGCAACCAGATCAATGAGAATGCTGCAAATAAAAGATTCAACCATTCGAACTATGGCCTGCTGCCAAAACACAGGTATTCAATTAAGTATCTTATTAATGTTTGCGGGTTAAAGTGTCGGAGAAAATAATTCAACACAGCTGAGGTGAGAGGCCAATACCAGACAGTAGGCCTAGACACATTATGAAGATCCATTGGACACAAAAGGTTGGTCTTACTATTGACCTATGAACCTGCAATGTCCGTCAAAGTGTCTGGGGATAGTGGAATGCCACCAGAAATTTTGTGGCGGGAAAAGCGATACATGGGTTACCTGGGATACCCTACCTGAGTTCTTGACAAAATGCGGCAAGGCCTGCCTGGTACAGACGGACCGGGAATGGGGAAGAAAATACTGAATGGCAGGAACGCAGGTCAGAATACACTTTCCAGGCAAATAAAAGTGAATCCAAAAATGAATACTGAACCCCAGAAATAACACACGTGCCACTTGAATAGAAATCAGAAGAACTTGTAGTGACAGGTTTGCACAAAACAGCAGAAGGGATATCACTGAAACAGATTGAATGTATGTATACGGCACAGATACCAAAGCAGGAAATAGGTTTTGACATTTATGTGCAGAAACTATTTACATTACAAAATGAACACCCAAGGATTTTCCATTTTAGCAGCTGTAATACATACGATTTTCAACCTGTTTCCTTTGCGCAATTAAACACGTTATGCATGTATGACTTGAAATAAACAGAAGTTTCCTTTTACACACTTTATCTCTTTCTTTTCAAAGCACTCTCTTGTGGGTGCTGTCCTGCATTTGGCAGCAGAGCTCTTTTCCTTTACTCTGTTCAAGCCTGGAGCTAAACAAGGCGACAACCTGCGATTTGCAAAATAACTCAACACAACATACGGGACACCTGCACTAGCCTCCCACCTCCCAAAACCACTGGGGAGAAGCAAACCCGAAGGAACAATAAAGAATTACATTTAAGAGTCCAAGAAAGAATTAAACAAATGTCAGCATGTTTACACTTGCTAGGGTCACGCAGGGTTTACTGGAAACTGGAGGCTGGAAAGTCACAAACATTTAAGGAAGTGTCTCAAAGACCCCAAAAAGTGTTCAGAATATTAGAACAGGGGCATACATACATTCAATGGCTTATAAAGTCTAATTTTTCAGCCTATGTCGGCGAGAAGATTACAAGGTTTTACTGAATGCTCTTTTATCCGCAAGTTAGATAATGGTTCAGGTGATATGGTGTTTAAGAGGGAAGATATTGGTGAGTGTTTTTGTTCCTTTTACTCTACTCTGTAATGCTGAGGGCTGTAGTCCATCAGTGAATGAACTTGAAGATACTATTTAGAGAATGCTTTTTTTATTTTATATTTTGTATTCTTTATTTTTTCTTATGATTGCTAGAATCTCTCCTGAGGAACCACAGTCACAACTGTGGGGAAACACGTGTTGGGAGATAATACAACTAATGTGGGAGATAATGCAACTAATGTGAAAATGTACACATGTGATAATTAATGATTGAAAAAGAAGAAATTGTATACATATGTATGAATCTAATACATATTACAAAATCAATTTAAGGATGAAGTAACACCCAATGTATGAATCAAATACATGAAGTAATCGACAATCTGCTAAATAAACAAATCAAATCAGATTGGAAGGTTGACTGTATTTTCCTCTGGGGATCGCACAATACTAGAGCACCAACTACAAAAGTTACATACATTCAATGACATTGCAGAAGGACCTCTAGATGGGGTGAGAGTTATTGTTCTTAAACTAAATCTCAGACACATCACGCCAATGGAAAAGTGAGCACAGCGCCACCTTTCAAAGGCTAAGGTTACTGCACCAGAGTTCAGCAAAGCACATTTCTCAAAGTATAAGCATATACACATGGAAGAAAGGGCAACAGCCAAGGGGTACACCAGGCAAGGCAGCTGACAAACCAGAGGGTTTGCAAAGAGCAGAGTCTACCGGGGAACTGGGAAGCACTTCCAAGTATATTTTGCTGGAAGCTAGGACCAGCTCCCGTATGTAGTTGGGGTGCTCACATGAAGTGCAGGGACCACCATACGTGCCATGGTCCCAACAATGGAAGGGTAAAGAGTAGCAAGGCAGCACAGTGGAGTTCTTAGGGCATGTTAGGGCAACAGACCTCCAGCAGCATGGAGGAAAGGCCTCAGCAGGCCTGGCAAAAAAAAGGAAGACAGGCCTCAGGCAGGCCTGAAAGCAGAACACAGGCTGCCAGAGTCTTGCCAGAAGCTCTACAGGGGAGAAGAAGCACCCAAGTCTAGGAGCATGGGCTAAAATAACCAAAGGAACAGTCTAAGTGGTTATTGTGCCAGAGAGCACCAGGCCAGTACCACTTAGAAGAGGTAGTAACATCTGATTTACATGCAAAAACATACAAATAAGGAACCAACTAAATTGTCACAGCTTCAGCTTCCAGGGGCAGCAGTAGCACGAACCAACCACCCCCACTGCGTTCTTGGCGCCTGCAAGACTAAGCTTACACAAGCCTCCGAGGCCCCAGCAGGGAAAGAGGGTTAGGATCACGATGGTTGGTCTATCATGGCAGGACAATCTCGGGGCTGGGGGTCCACCTGCGCTATCAGATCTTTTAGATCATCACGTAGACCCTGAAAAAAGAGAGACATTTGTTTGTCCCGAGGCCACTCAGCCTCGGCCACCAGCCTATTAAACTGGGTGATATACGCTACCAGTTCCTTGCTGCCTTGACGCAGGTTTAGTAACTCCCTGTCCTTACACATTGCTGCAGCTCTATGATTAAATATGTTTTGAACTCCAACAGGAATTCATCCCAATCATATAACACCCCATCATCCCTTTGGACCAAAGGTTTTGCCCAGGCCGCTGCATCCCCGGTTAGATATGAGATAACAAAGGCTGTCCTAGCTTGGGTAGCCCTGAATGCTGCTGGTTTGGTGAGAAAATGAAACCCACATTGAGTCAGGAAGGTTTGATATTCTGGGGGTCCCCTGAGTACCTCTCTGGTGGCGCTAACGGCACTACAGGTTCCGGGGTAACTTGTACAGGGAGAGGGGCTGTCTGTGCCAGTACAGCGTAGTCCTGCCTGTTGGCAGCAAGCTCAGCTTGTAGGTCCTGTAGATACTTTAGTAAGATCTTCCATGGCCAGGTCGGGTCGTACCACTCAGGCGCCTGTTACACGTGGGCTTGTGCTTCTGTCACAGCTTCAGCTCCCAGGCGCAGGAGTGGCACTAACCAACCACCCCTACTGCGGTCTTGGCGCCTGCAAGACTACGTTTACACAAGCCTCAGAGAGGATTAGGATCACGATGGTTGGATAGGTACAGTGCAAAGGGTAACCGGAATGAGGGCTAGGAGAGGGGAAGTGGATAGATAATGGGACACAGGGCAAACTTAACAGCAGTACTGTATGATCATATACACACTACACACTGCATTCACATACTATGCAAGGTAACCAGAAAGGCACTTAGCTCTGGTTGTGAGGGCTGGCCTCCTGCCTGTGCACTCTCAGATCCGGTGCCAGGAGCAGTTCAAATGCTGCAGAGAGAGCTTGAATTAGTGATCTGCATGCTGCTTACATGTGGCTCATAAGGCATACAAATATACATACATGCACAGACTGGTGACACCTCCTGGGCAGATTAGTGCAGGCACATGCAACCTAGAACAATGCAGAGTTAGTAATGCTCATGCAGTCCTGTACATGCAGCAATGATAGTCTACCACACGTAGCTGAACGTAGCTACAATAACAGGAAAAAACATACAACTTTTGTCCGCTGCACATGGCTGAAGACTAGTAGTCTCAAGGTGCTATTTAAGTTTGCCACATGTGGCTTAACATTAGCAGTCCCAGAGTGCAGCTAAAGTGCGCTGCACGTGGCTGTCTATGTGTAGATTGATAAAGGGCTGCATGTGGCTAATTAGCATGGAAGATGTGCTCAAGCCGCTGTTCCTATGAGCACCGTAGAGCGTATCAAATGCTGATGAAGGTATGCACAAAACACTTAGCTTTCCTTGGGGCAGGGGACGTGGTTGACTGGGCTGTGCCCCCCTGCGCGTGCCCCTTAATGTGTGTGTTTTCCTGGTGCTGCGTTTTCCCCTCCGACTCAGTGTTGCTTCCCTGATGCTGTGTGTAAATATCTAAGCCTTGATTTCTCCCCTCAGCTGCTGCAGTACTTATCTGGCATAAGCGAGGGGCTGGAAGCTTTCTTCCTTGGGGCATGCCCCTCACGTGAATCCCCTTGTCTGGAGATCCAGCTGATGCATCTGCTCTCCAACCTCGACTCTAACACCCCTTGCGATCTTATCCTGCTTGATCTCGCTTCTGCCTTTGACACTGTCAACCATGCCATCCTGCTCAACCGTCTCTGTGATAACTTGGGTATCACTGGTCAGGCTATGGCGTGGCTGACTTCTTTCCTCTCCGACCGACCCTCCCAGGTCCAACTTGGGTCCTTCCTCTCCGACATCTTTTTCTCTACCTGTGGTGTCCCCCCAGGGATCTAACCTCTCTCCCTGGCTGTTCAACCAATACCTGGCACTCCTTGCCCACCCCATCGCCACTCTCTGTCCCAACTTTCAGTGCTATGCGGATGATACCCAGCTCATTTTCAGGCTACCCTCGGCCTCCTCCTCTCCTTCCCTCATCTCTGACTGTCTGTCTGCCATCCAGGATTGGTGTGCCGCCAACGACCTCTGCCTTAATGCCAGTAAAACTGAGATTCTACTCATCGGCACACCCACTCCCTCCTTCCCTGCAGCTCTCTGGCGGCCTCGCTTGGCCCCCTCCCTCCCCCACCCGCAAGGCAAAAAACCTTGGGGTCATCTTCAACTGTGCACTCTCCTTCTCCCCTCACATCTCTGACGTCTCTAAGAGGTCACACTGCCAGCTGCACCTCCTTAGAGGTATTCTTCCTTTCCTATCCTTCCCCCAGAAGCTCACTGTCTCCAGAGCCCTGGTCCTCTCCAAGCTGGACTACTGTAACAGCCTCTATCTAAATCTTCCTGCCTCCACTCTCCGCCCTCTGCAACTTATCCAGAACAGGACTGCGAGACGTGTCCTTGGCCTCAAGCCCAGGGATCGTATCGCTCTAGGACTGAAATCTCTGCACTGGCTCCCAGTGTCTGCGAGGATTAAAGTAAAAACCGTCTGCATTGTACACAAGGCCTTCTGGGGCATGGGGCTGCAATACCTTCAACTCTCTCTTCCTAAATATCTTCCTTCTCAAGCTCTTCGCTCATCTGCCTCCAACTCCCTCAGGGTCAGTCGCTTCTCCAAGCAACGAGTTGGTGGCAGATCACTCTCTTCGGCAGGGGCCTCTCTCTGGAACAGCCTTCCTGCCTCCCTGAAACTCGAGGAGAACCATCTCTGGTTCCGGAAACACCTCAAAACCTTCCTCTTTGCTTCTGCATTCTCTCCTCCCCTCCCTTGCTGAATTCCTGACTGAAATTGCACTGATTACCTGGCCACCCTTTTCTGATCTCTGGCCCAGGCCCCGTCAACTGCCCACCTGCACTGTCTCCCTGGCAACCTCTGCACTTGGGGACCATTTTCTGTATCCCTTCAGTCCCCTTTCCAGCACTTTGTCTGCACTTCCTTGCACTTGCCACCAGCTGGCTGTTTTATGTGTTTTATTTATCTTATTTATTCCACTTCCCATGTACTGCACTTTCCCCTCTCCCTTCCCCCCTCGCACTTTTTCTTTCCCCCTTCCCATGCACTTGCGCGATCTGAATGACGCCTGGCTCGTAGGATCATTGTGTGTCCTCCCTTTGTCCCCCCCCCTTGCCTCGTCGCGCCTTGAAACACTTGTGTTTCGGCGCGTTATAAATGCCATATCATATCATATTATATCAAGCTGAAGCACAAGCACCGTGCTTTTGCTCGCGTGCAGGCGCGCACACATGCCCCACCGAGCGTGGGTTTAGAAAAGTAGTACCCGGCCGAGGTTGCTGGGAATTTTAGTTTTCAGGTCTTTTTTCCTGCAAAAAGGGCAGAGAAGCCTTTGATAAGGCTGGAGCCTTTTTCTTTTGTCCTGTTTTGTTCTTTTCTTTGTTGTCCTGTGCTTGGGGCCCGCTGAGGAACTTTGCCCCCTCCATCCTACACCCTGCACACATACACCCATGCCCTGTGCCCTGACATGAATAACACACATTACAACAACACTCCTAATACTAAAATGATACAATAAAGTGATATGATATCATATGATATGATATGGCATTCACATAACGCGCCTATACACAAGTGTATCAATTAAGAATATACATTAAATTACATTTAATTGAGATAAATAAATAAATGTGGGTTCCGGGAAGTCCTGCATTTAGTCACATGGGACTGTCTCTTCTTGGGGTTGGGGTGCTCACAGCCCTTCCTTCGTTATAGGGCTAGGCAAAGTGGAAAACATGCAGCAATTTCAAACTGTCACAAACAAGGTTTGGTAAACAGGGTTTGGTGGATGGGCTGGGCAGCAAAGGGTGGAGCACTGGAAAATTCCAGCTCAATGAAGTTCATTCAGCTCATAAAACAGAATGAGGATCCATAGGAGATAATGGCTGTACATGGGAATCAGTGTAATTTAAAAAGGGCATTTTGCATGAAAGTTTTCTTTTCAGCCCAAAGGAGTCCTACAGTATATATGTGCTTAGTTATTTCTGTTTAAGGAGTTTACCTGTATCTAGGACAGTCCTTGTCTATCTGCAAGCTGCACAGTGCAAATGGGTGACTTCCCAAACATCCACTTCCTCTGACACTGGTGACCCACACAGGACTGCCCTGAGACAGGTACCACCCAGCATCTATTTGGAGAGGCATTCCATTCCTTCAATTGCGGGTTTTGCAATAGTATTTGAGCACATTTGCAGTTCTAGGGCATTGCAAAATTACATTTGTGTATATAAAGTATAACACATGCATGAACAAATGTAAAAATGTCTGACCTATGCAACAAGCTGCAATGCAACCCACCGAACAATCTCCAATCTGACCTATTCCACGAATTGGAATGCGACCCCAAATCCAAATGTGAAGTATTCCACAAGCCTAAGTGTGTCCAATCCAACAAGTTTATTTTTATCACAAAACAACGGGTTGAAATTGGGAGTAGCATCGCCTAATGAGAGCATATCTCTCATTCAAAAAGGTCTGTTTAGCCATTGAGTAGCATTCTGAGTACTGCTTGCCAATGCTCATAGTTTCTCTTGGCACAGGAGTAAATCTACTTTTGTGAAATTCACAAGTCCTCCTGATGATGTGCACTTTAAAACACTTTCTCAACATTGTGTAGTCAGGCCACAGAGATGGAGGCCTGCATGTTTCATCAGTGCTGCATCCCAGCACCAGATTGTGGTTGGCAAGCCAACGCTAATGCAGAAACTGGCCACCGACCCAGACCCTTCTTATTGATACTCGGGCAGACTGGACAACCATGCACAGGGAACTCGACCCCTCTAAATTGTGAGTATTTTTGAGTTGCAAAATAAAGCATGTCACCTTCTATTGGAATTTACAGCTATGCAAAAACCACAACATTTGCATAAAGATGTGGAGCAGATTTTAGCACACTTCATCCATGTGAACATTTTACTAAATCAACTCAATGGAAGTTGCACTGCAGCATCTATGCTTTCCAATAGGAACAATGATTCATGTTGTCAATGTAGGCTATGCCAATATCATGCAGCTAAACGTGACTGTCTACTGGACAAAGTCATGCCCAATTGTAAAGGTAAATGTCATGAGTCACAATTGAATTTCATTGATAAAATCACTGGTTGTAGAAATGCCCTAAAAGTAAACATACTTACACCAAATAAACCCAACATCTCAATTAAAGCTACAGGACTAGACCTAGAGGGTGTGGGGTAAAAAGACAGCCTGAGAGCGACAGAGATGGAGAGGCCTAGAAAATGAGCGAGAATGGGCCTCCCTCCCTTTTGTTAGAATGTACAGGCATTCAGTCGGAAAAGAGTGAGACTTATAACTGGAATATTGTTAACTGCGTCCAATGGATTCCAAGGACATGTGGCATTCCCGATGTTGACTTTGTGTAAAGTGCACATAAAAGGAAGTAAAATACATTTGAATTACTGTGCATTTGGAAGTTAAAAAGGAGGAATAATGCCTTACATTTGAAAAAGAAAGTCGAATGATAGACTGTGTTTTCAGGAATAAATAGACTTCATTCCAGCACATAAAATGATAACATTCCTAGGGAAAGGCCTATTTTGTGTTTGCACAAATAAACACTGGTTCTTCATTAGCCGTGGCTGAGCTGTATGCACTAGAATAATGGTGAATCTACCTCTATTCTAATGTAGTAGAAAAGAAAGATTGTATTTATGAACAGCAGGCCTAGATATAATGCTAAAATGTTATATGTAAGCACATCTTGTCGATTTAAAGCTGGATTTTCTGTAAGCTGGGCGGAGCTGGTGTTTTTCCCACTAAACTGGAAGGGCTGTGCCTTGGAAAATTTGAAATCAAGACGTTTGGCTGAGAACCCCAGGAGAAGACCGTCTGGATTTAAATGCTAAAATATACAAAGAAGTAGATTGAAATTATGGGGTTTACAGATAACACAACCTACAGAAATGACCTTTAAGGTTAGGTTCCCCATTAACAGTGCATTAGCTCTGAACAAAGACCCTTTGAAGCTCAGGAGGAGAGGGTAGGAACATTGTTTCAAGCAGGTGGCTGGTCACAAGCTCAAGGAGAAATAGGAACTTAAGAATTGGAGGGGGTCATTGTAAGAGTGAAACTGGGAGCACCTATGAGACAGTGCCAATGATTAAAACATTGAATACCTTTTCTCGAATAAAATGTGCATTGTGTGTCCCATCAAGTTCACCCCAGGTTCATTTTAAAGGGGCTAATAAGCCAGTTGGGACATGTAAAAACGATTTATTTTTGTGATGTACATAACTTAAGTTATGATCCGAATTATGATTCTGGCATTTTCATGAATCTGAGGAATTGGAAATATTGATAGACATAGGAAGTGTCAGAGTTTTAACTATTTTGGCGCAGCAGCAAACCTCGAAAAAAAATGGTGGCTGCACCCAGGAAGGGCGTGCCGAAATAAAATTAGTATTTTCCGACTCACCATAAAATGTCGAATTTAAAAATATATAGATTTATATTGTTTTCTGAAAAATTAGCATAGCTGCCATGTTCTTAGATTTTCAGGACCCAAAAAGATAAATCCCACATGTCATTTTGAGATGAAAAATCTTTCTCCTCCCTCAGCCTACATCATACATATCTCCTACCTTCTGGTCAGCAGCCAGTGGGCATCTTGGTGGGAGGTGAAGAGAGAGTGCTAGCCAGTCCTTACCATGGGAATTATGATAATGTAGGAGTGTCATCAGCCCTATAAAATGTCAATGTTGCATCAGAACAGGGCTTTTTCACTTTATTCCTGGAGATAGTCTGATGCTGGACTCTTGCTAGGAACAACTAGCAGAGAGGCCTCAATCCTTGCATTGGAGACAGTGACAGGGAAATCTAGAAGCTAGCTCGGACCCAACCAGAGGGAGCCTGGGTGCAGGAGAAAATCCTTGACTGAAAATCCTTGACCAGATCTGTGCTGTCCTCAGAGGAGCCCTGCTGTTTTTCCCTGACCAAAGCCTCTCATGTAAATAGAGATATCCTAAACACCATCTACAGTTTGAGGGGGAAACTGCCAGGCTTAATCTCCATCTTGCTTAGCGGGTTGGGGTGGTGGTACTAGGAAGGCCCTTGGCACATTGTATTAAATCCAATTCAAATTAATTCCACTATAGAAAATCACCCTATCTATTTGAATTGCATTGTTTTGGGAACAGCCCTTTGTAATTCTTTCCATTAACTTGTGGGGAGTGGGAAAGCTTTGTAGATCCTTAGCGCATTGAATTGAAGTTAAATCAATTAATTCCCATGTAGAAAATCAAGGGATGAGTGTTGTTAGAATCCGAAACTAACAAAGTTCATGGCCACTGTGTTAGAGCCGGAATAGACCATAAAGACTTGTGTGACTGTCCTTCTGAAACTCCTGGCCCCTACCCAGAAGGGGAGGGCCCATAATTTCAGAATAAGTAACCCAAAAATGCTGCTATTCAAGTGAATGCGAGGGTGCAAAACGGAATATCCCCTTTATTTCCTTGTATCTAAAACCAGTATTACCAAGCACTGCCTGTCCTTTAAATGTGTGTTGCAAAACGATTTTTCCATTGTACTGTGAATGTTTTCTATTGGTTAATTTGCAATTAAATCTGTTCTAAGTTGTGACTGCATGTCACAAAATGTTATCTGTGTTATTTTTACTAACGGAAAGTAATTTGGAGTTGTGATCTTTGGTGTTGCCACAACATTGGTGGTTGATGTTGGTTGATATTCCGTTTTGTCAAACCTTAAATGAATATATATTCTTACTATACATGACCTGGTTCCAAGTCCATTGGTGACATAAGGTATTTGTTGGGGTTGGTGCGAGATGGGTTGAAGGGCTCACTAAAGTTGAATCTATAGAAACACTTTGGGTGCGCGCCACATTGATTGGTGGAAAGGAACTCCTCGAGTTGAGTGTGACCGGCTAATAAACTATGACACGGGGTACCATATATCTCACGCAGGACTAAGCAGGTCTGCAATGATTTTTAAGGATGAAACTATACACCCTTAGCGCTTAAGGGGTTAAATAATCAATTTCTTTTTAGGTAAAGTAACTGATACTCACTAGAAAGAAAAGTGATTTTGCATAATACATGATGATCTCCCTGTTTGGTGTACTTGAAACACCATGAATGAAAACCTCACTTTCATCAACACCATTGATTGATTCCTGTTCAGCAGGTTCCCAAACTTGTATTTATTGGTCCATCTTCGGAACTGAAAAATGATGTACCCCTGAATATAGGACTTGATGCCGAAACGTGTTGGGTTTACTAATGTTTTAGGTCCTTTTTTAGATGTTCAATAGGTGACAGGAAATTTGGAGTTTAAGCTTGTGCTTTAAAACTTTTGTGGCCTTCTCCTAAAGCTGTTGCACATTTTATGTGCTATGCACATTATATACTTACTAACACCCCACAAGTATTTATGATGGTTGATATGCTAATATTTTTCTTTACTATGTTTCCCAGAATGGGAGTATTATTATGTTTTTGTTAATATCAATATAAATGTTCCTTAAATGGATTTAACCATTGTGAATGTTTTTTGACTCTGCTATACAATGTGCAGTTAAGTTCTGAATGGTTTACATCAAGACACATTTGCGACTTATATTTTAGGGTTGTTGGGCATACCTTTTTTCAATTACGCACCTGTGCTAAAAAAACTCTTTATCTGATCACTAATACTGTGACTTATTTCTACCAATTTGTATTATGGTTTGAGCGCAGTCTCCATTAGCCTCTTCAGTAACTTAAAGTAAAGTCAGTTGCACATGCATGATAATGGGGCACTGGTGTGTGCTGGCCAGGATGGCGGCATCTTAGTGAGCTCCGTTGCGAGGGGAGAATTTCCACCGAATATCTCGCCTATGTTGTGACACCCGCACATAAAAGTTATGTGAATCATCATTTGATGAGTGAGAGTGCACTTGGTGCTTGTTGCAAGTAACGTGGAGAGGCTGGTTCCACGGGGCAAAGAGCTGGCACACGACAAGCTGCTGCAACGCGGTTGGGAGGAGAGAGGATGGCATGCTATAGAGGCTATGTTTGGTTTGTTGATCACAGCGAGGTTACCTGGTGGGCACTTACGTGATTAATTCCACTCGGTCGCGGCCGGGTGCTAGAGCTGATCTGGGACACAAGATTCACATTGCGAGCTGTTCTCTCATAGTTAAATTGAGCGAAAACCCCGGCAGGAGATGGTGCCTCTATTGAGATCAGAGGGGGTGCGGCTCATAGGAAGTGAGGGACACAAATCAGGCTCTGGAGGGACGAGCCGTGGTGAATTTGGAGCTGGTCGTTCTGGCTCCCCCTGAGGCATAACCGATCCTGGGATTTACCGCCATCCGCACAGCCAACGGCAGACGGAGGTCTGATCGACCTTGCGCTCAGGGTTATAAAGTTTGCTGAAACCCACCAGGGGCGAGCAGGAGATAAATTCACATGCAAATGCTGAATTCGACCCGCTGGCTCTGCGATACGACTCTGAGCTGTGAGCCCACCCCTGGCTCACCCTCTGCTAGTTTCGGACTGCTGGGTGAGTGTGTAATGCACAAGCAATCTGACACTGCACCTGGGGCCCCTGCGAATGCATTAAAATTAGCACAGTGAACTATTGCTGATTGTGGAGTGCGTGGTGGCACTAGGTCTGAACATTAGCAGTGCCAGGGCTTAGACGAATACCACTATACTGGTGTGGGAGGGCCCCCTGCAAACTCTGGAAATGAATGTGAAGGTTACCAGTCATTACCTTCTATTAACTACATCATTAGGCATAGTGAGCACGGGGCATTTCTGAACTTGTGGCTTTGAAGCGATACAAGGCAGCTCACTGTTGCTGGCACTGACTGTCCTTCCAAAGCACCACTTGCACATGTGAAACCTGGGAGTGGCACATCGGGCGCAGGGCTGAGATCAGCACCGGGAGCATTATTCAGCAAGGCAAAACAATTGCATGATGCCACAACATGCCTAAGGGGGCTGGCCCTAAGAAAAGCGGCACCATGGATAAATGTACAAAGGCGGCGCTCAAGGTGGCAGAGACAGCGGGGGTACGTGCAGACAATCGAGCACAGGAGGAGGGAGCTCCAGCGGCGCCACCTGCTGACCTGCAGGGAGTTTTGCCCCTGATGCAGCAAGGATTTGCTTTTATCAACAACAAATTAGATAGCATAACAGCCAATGTTACGACCATATGTGCACTGCTCGAGAAGGCGACACATCGGATAACAGAGGCAGAAACACACATTAGTAGCACAGAGGATGCCATCACTGCACTACAGAGCAATGTTACATCTATCACTAAGGACCTGAGCAATGCTAAAACTAAGTGCGAAGACTTGGAGGCGAGGTCGAGGTGTAACAATGTTCTGACTGTAGGTGTACTGGAGGACACCTTGAAAGGAGTGATGGAGACAGCGGTGGAAGAGTGACTGAAAGAGCTCTTAGGGGACCCAGGCTGGTCTCCATTGTTGTCAAAAGGGCACATAGAGCGCTAGCTCCAAAGCCGAGACCTGGGGGATACCCCAGACCAATATTTTCCCGGCTTATGAACTATAGGGACAGAGACCTGGTGCTGCAGGCCTCACGAGAGAACCAGGAACTGATGATGGGATACGCATTTTCCGGACTACACACTGGCGGTGCAACAGGAGAGGTGCACGCTCACAGGAGTTAAGAAGCTCCTATGGGAGCGCGGAGTCCCATATGCTATGCTCTACCCTGCCTGACTGCTCCTACAATTCAAGAATAAAACATATTATTTCACATTCCCTGAGGAGGCCACATCATTTGTGGAAGTGAATATCCCGTTACTGGCGAGGAAGGAACCAGCGGAAGCCTTACATGGTGTTATGGGACAATCTCTCAGGTATAGTAGTGTGACAGGGATGTGATGATGGTAATGTTGACTATAGTTTATGTATGCTAAGGGTGATGCCGTCGATTGCGGTTCTCCACTCGTTGCAGGAACAGCTGACTCCCAATGCGAGTGCACTTACCTATTGGGGGGTGGGGCGGGAGGGAGTTTGGGGTTGGGGCATGCATAGTCAGAGTTCGGGGGAATTATGTGGGTGGGGGTGGGAATTGCTGAAGGGAAGTTGGGTTGTAAAGTTACAAAAATACACAGGGTCAATACAGTACACTATGGTCAGCGTGTGGCGGACTGCGAAACATGGGCAATTATTATGCTGTGGGACAATAAGCTATGGCTGATAAAGGGCAAGGCAGGGTGACACTGCTTTGCTGGAATGTAAGTGGGCTGGGTACCACCAGGAAGGCTTGCAGGGTCACTTCATATGCCAACAGACTCAGAGTTAAACTGCTGTTTCTGCAAGAGACTCATCTGATAGACAACTAGGCACGCAGGATAGTCCCCAGGTGGTGCAACCAACAATGCTACACCTCCTACTCTACCAGATCATGTGGGTCATGATATTGGTACACCGATCTCTGCCGTTTGTCCTCTTTGAGTCCATACACGATGACTGTGGTAGGTTTGTCTTGGTGCACAGGGAATTGAGGACCACAGAGGTTCTCCTGATGAATATATTTGGGCCCAATGTGGACGATCCGGCCTTCTAAAAGGTTTTATTTCAAATGTGCCAATTACCCCACAGCATCTACTGTATGTGGTGGGGAGTTTAACACTATATTAGATGTACAGCTGAATCGTACCTCAACAACACCCAAGCCACTGACCATCCCTGTGCAAATGGTACTTACTCATATAGAGGATCTGGGAATGAAGGACGTGTGGTGGGTACTTAGCAGCACTCAGCACACATATACTTGTTATTCATCAGTGCACGACATGCACTCGCACATTCATCTGTGGCTAACCTCTCACAAATTGCTGAATCTGGTGGCCGAATGTCGGATCTTAACTCAAACACTATTGGATAATTCCCCGGTATTAATTACATTGGACATCCTTGGCAATACAACACCGAGGCTGCAATGGCGATCTAAGCCCACATCACTAGAAGATCAGTTTTTCTGGATGAATATAACGCAACACATTGCCAATTACTTTGACATAAATGAGGGATCAGTGAGCATGCACGCCACTTTGTGGCAAGCGTTCAAAGTATATATTAGGTGTATGGCTATGTCCACAGAGTTTGGTGTACTGCGTGATGTTCGAAGGGAATTGGCGAGACATGAAGAGGCAGTGGCGCAGCTCCAGGGGAGATATCCCACCGACCTATCCTCTCAGATAAATTGTGCTATTAAGGAAATCCATGACAAATATTTGGATGCTGCTAACAGGGAACTGCATTTTTTTGACATACCTGCATCTGCACACCGATATGGAGATCAGGATAGGACATGGAAATTACTAGCGCAGATGGTTCATAAAGATAGGGATAGCTCCACTACTCTTTGTGTGGCTCGCCTAGATGGCTCAATAGCTAATATGGTGGCCGAGGTAAACGCAGTGTTCTATGATTTTTATAGGGAACCCCTACAGGTGTGGCCACAGAGCTTGAAATAGCTAAATACCCTGAGGGGATCCCCACAATGCACTTATCCGCTGAAGCGTGGACTGCGCTGGAAGTGCAGATACACCTGGACGAGTGGTATGGCTCCGGGGTTGGATGGACTTGGAGCTGAATTGTATAAGGAATTTGTGGATGTGCTTTGTCCCCGGTTGTTTTCGGTATGGGCGGAGGCTTTAGAGATAGGGACTCTCCCGGAGACCGTGCGCGAGGCAATAATTATTCTATTACTAAAGCCTGGCACGCCATCGGATGACTGCGGATCATACCAACCATTGTCATTAATAAACACGGATGCAAAGGTGTACGCAAAGATTTTGGCAACTAGATTGAACCCATTAATGCCATATATGGTTCACGAGGACCAAGCTGAGTTTATTCTAGGGAGGTCAACTGCATTCAACATCCGCCAGATGTTTAACATGGTCGCTCAGATACCATGGGTTAGTCAACGGGTGGCGATCTCACTAGACATGCAGAATGCATTTGATACAGTTTACTGGCCCTTCCTGTTTAGGGTGCTAGATAACTATGGATTCAGACTGAATTTACAAAACTGGGTGAGGTCCCTGTATGCGTGGCCACATGCTAGGATGTGTGCGAATGGGTTGCTCTCCCCTATGTTTGTATTGTATGGTGGCACTAGACAGGGGTGCCCACTGTCAACCCTGCTGTTCGTTCCAGTGATAGAACCTCTGGCTGACCTTATGCGTGCTTGTTGTAGGGGCACTGGAATTACTATTGCAGGTTGAGTGGAACTCACGCAATATGCGGACGACATAGTGATGTATGTCAGATATCCGGAGAAACATTTGCAAAAAATACTGGCTATTGTCCATGAGTTTGGGAAGTACTCCGGACTTTGCCTGAATAGCAATAAGTCTGAAGTTTTCCCGCTGATGGATGTCACACAGGAACCCCGCAATATGTTTGGGTTGCGCTGGTCCCCCACGAGCATAAGGTATCTCGGCATCGAGATTGCACGCACATCGACTCTCGTCAAGTCGCTCATTTATGATCCCCTGGTATCGAAGGTCAGCTCCAAGCTTGAACAGTGGAACAGCTTCCTATATTACTGATGGGTCGGGTAGCACTTATAAAAATTATCATAATGCCTACGTTTTTTAATTTATTTAGTAATATCCAACTATGGCCAGGTAGATCCTTCTTTGATGGCATCGGCCAGGTGTGCGCATCATTTGTGTGGGAGGGACATGTAAGAGTAAAATGGCAGCGGTTCACACTGGCATACGAGTTGGGGGGCTCGCAGCACCTGACTTTGAATTATATTTGTCTCATTAGGATAGCTCAGGGGCAACATGCTCCCCTTGCAAGCAAGACGACACGGAGCAACACAGGTTCGATTCCCGGGTCCGCCTTTAGAAACCTCTGGGAATTAAGTGGGTTATAAATAACCTATCATATAATATCATATTATCTGAGGGCGCAGGCACACTATGCGACACATTGGGTAAATGAGAGTCTGCAGCGGCTGCATGCGTGGCTAGAGAGGCAAGGAAGAAATCTGTGTGAGCATTATATAAAGTGCCACAGGTGACTTGGAGCGCACAGACGGTGGAAATAAGAGGTAAATTAGAACAGGATCTAGGCACCACTTTTACTGATGCTCATTGGTCCCAGATTGGTATGTTAACAAAGCGGGTGTCACTGAACATTAGGCATACATTCATCCATTACAAGATTATAAATAGAACATACTATACTCCTGCCCGCATTAAGAAGATGCCCTAGGTGTGGCGCCCTGGAGGCGGACATTATACATATGTTGTGTACCGGTGGGTTATTGGGAGGCGATATGCCAGTTATTAGATGATGTTGTGTGCCAATCCTTACCGTGAGAACCCTCAGTGTGCCTGCTGGGATCTGTTGCGAAACTGAACCCTCTGAAGCATAGATTTGCAAACATTGGCCTTATATTAGAAAAGAGGGCCATTTTGATGCGTTGGACGTGGAGGGAAGCTCCCACGAACGATGACTGGCTAAAGGACATGTGGGGCGTCATTACGAGTTTGGAGTAGCCATGCTGTCATTACTGGCATGGCTACCTCCAAACTCGTGTCCGGTCCCGAAAAAAGGGAATTACCGGGCCATTCCGACTTTTGCAGGCCCGGTAATTCCCATTTTCGGGACCTGGTATATCCCCATTCCCATTTGAGCCCCCATAGGGCTCAATGGGAATTGAGAGGATGCTAACAACGGACCCGTTAATGACGGGTCCGTTGTTAGCATCCTGGTCTGCTCGCAGGTGCCGGTATCCACGTCTGGCCAGACCAGACGTGCATACCGTCACCTGCGAGCGAACTCGTAATGTGGCAGCCCGGTATGAACGGTGCCGGTACCGGCACCGTTCATGCCGCGGCCGCCAGGGTCGTAATGAGGCCAATGGTCTGCGCAAATTATACAGAGCAAACATTTGCTAACCTCCAGAACCCGACTTGTCGCCCACGAGATATTTGGGGCGAACAATGAAATCAATTTATTTGTGCCCGAAATGTGATGTATCCCATTTTATGTTTCTTTTGTCACTCTGCCAAAGCGTGTTAAGTACTGTTTAGCTTTGATTCACAACTATAACCCTGTACATGGTAAATAACGTTAAAAAAAAGA
This sequence comes from Ambystoma mexicanum, assembly GCF_040938575.1. NCBI lineage: Eukaryota > Metazoa > Chordata > Amphibia > Caudata > Ambystomatidae > Ambystoma > Ambystoma mexicanum. Next base: position 581,664,372 of record NC_090922.1, on the reverse strand, counting down.
ACATGCATGATAATTACCGAATTCACTGTTGTATCAAATAGTGAAAACACATGAGGTACAAACTTGATATTACTCAGGTCAGAGTGCAACCAGAATGGGGAACAAAGAGGTAGAAATTAACAAAGATCAAACATGTATTTTATGGTTCTCCAGTGGGTCTAAAGCCTAAAAGCACTCAATATTGCTGTTAATATTGGTAACCCACTAGTTATACGCAATAATTATTAGTACTGTCGATTTCTGATATACCTCACTACCATACCTTGACAGGTATGGGACATTTTTGAACTGTGGTGAAGCAATTTGCACAACCCGGTCAGCTGCGCATGTGTGGATGTTGTCTCACTCCCTTGACCATGACCATTGCCTTCAAGTGGTGAAGGTTACTATCAACAAAAACAAGGAGCTTCCTGGAAGGGCACTTTTACAGCCCTAGGGAAGCCCACAACACTCTCTGCTGCATCTTCATGATGATTTAGAATGATTTGTCGAATTCAGAGAAAGCATTGATACTGTGGGGCTCCAGAATCCCTTACCTCAGGCTCTGGAAGGTCGAGTGCTGTGTCTGGTGCACAATGGTTACCCAAGGGTGGTGAATACCAAGGCAAGGCTCAGGGAGTAGGTCTGGTTCCTTGTTCTTGAAGGGTAGGAGGAGGATGTAGTTTAACACGGCCTGATGTGTCAAGCCACAGGCTCTTCTGAAAGACCGCACCCCAGTGGACAGACCCCCCGACCATTAACGCTTCAGTGAGAAGCATCGTCCTCCGGCAAACTTTCAGCATGGATTTTGGCATGCTTCCTGCCCTCTGGGTCAAGTTTCAATGTTGGGATTCATGGGTTTGCCAGCTACACGGAGGTGGAACTCATGCCTACAAGTCTGTGTCAGCCGTGATTCCCCAACTTGGTAGGTTTGCAGCCTGGGATTTTCTCATTCTGATTCGACAATGGCCCTTCATTTCAGGGGGAAAAAAGAGTTCCATACATTTCTTTGACAACTCGTAGCTCACCTACAAATCACAACATGTCATCATCAAGACAATGGTGAGGCACATCTTTTCAAGTGGACACTTAATGTTTTTCAAATGTCAACTGAATACTAAGATGACAGGCAAGTGGCCCTATATCAATTTCAACGAGAATACTGTTTGCCTTAATAACAATGACTGCAGTGTCCCCCGCTGAAGTTCCGATTAGACAGCTTATCCGTTCAATGATCCCTGATCAGCCATTAAAGGAATTTCTGGAGGTTTACAATGATGATGTTCTCACCCTATGTCTGGAGTCACATTGGAATGTGCTCACCAAGACAAAGTGCTTTCCCTGGTTCAAGTGGCTGGTGCAGTAATGAACAGGAGGCATCATGAAACATTGCGCATGCCCTTTGATTGTAGAACTTTAGAAGTTGTTTTGTACCTCCGTCAACTGAGGGCATCTCAGTTTCACTTACAATGCTGGACAATTGAAATGTCTGAAAGTGGGTCCTGAACGGGAGGACCGGAACCACCTGAATAAGGATGCTGGTGAACCAGATGATGATACCCTTCCAGATGCAACTATCCTGGTGCCAGGCACTGATGAGGAGACTATGGTTAGAGACACTCCTTTGGTCACCAACTGCCCCCTTTAGAAGTTAGTTTATAGTTAAAATGTTGTTTGTGTATTGGGAAGGATGTGGTGTACCACAGTGAGGACGGTGCATTCAGAATGTACTGTGGCCAGCCCTTTCCGCAGATGTGGAAAAGTGTACACAGTGAAAAGGTAAGACTTCACCTCCACCCTTGGACATAGCCTAAGCTGACCATAGACCTGTGTGTGGATAGGTGTGTGTGGAGGTTTGGGTTTGTGGGGGGGTAGGCACGTGTGTGTGGGTCTCGAAGGAAGATCGATTATTAATTAATTAAATTAGAAGCTGAGCCCACTCACTGCAATCATTCTTATTATCCATTCCGTGTGAGTAGACTTGAGTGGTAGCATGCAAGAATGTCTTATGATGAAATTGAACATTTAACTGAGCATAGAGTCACAACTCTCGGTTTATCTACCGAAGAAGCAGAATCCATCCTTACTCTGATCAAGGAAACAGGTCAGTCAATAACAAGAGCTGATCCACAGAAGAAGATCAAGCAACTGAATAAAAAGTAATCAGAAAAGCAATCAACAGGAAATTACATGCAGTCACTTTGAGAAGATATGTTAAAGCACAAAGGATTCCTCAAGGTTTGAGAATAACATTAAGACCGACTTTGTACAAACGAAATGAAGAATTTGTTAGAAAATGGGAACATATTCTTAACAAATGTTCTCTAGACCTAATACTGCTTACAATTAGGGATTGTCTGTTAATATTGACCATCTTGAAAAGGAAATCAGTGAGCTGACCACAGAAATTAAGAGTTTTACCAAATGCTGAAACATTTTCGGAAATCTTAACAGACATTAACAGCCGTCTTGAAGCTAACAAAACAGACCTCGAAGAAAGAAAGATCAGAACATTTAAGGGGGCTAAATATGATTATTTGAATGACGAGGTGTACACCTGGGCTGACAAATACTAATTTCAACCACCTAGACCTACCAACAGATTGACAGATAACAGCAGGTCAGATTCAGACACCGTCACAGGCGTTGTTACGTTACTTGCTAACAGCCAGAGAGCAAGCACGTCAAGTGCAGAGAATCAGCAGACAACCACAAACATCACTGGGTCCACAAGGACTTTTTTAGTATTAGGCCCAAGAGGAAAAGAACGAGGAGGGGAAAGGGGAAGAAATTAGGGAATGCTGATGTGGTTTCAGACCCAACAAACCTAGTGGTTAATTTATCTGACAGATCATGAAATTATGCCATTAGAGAGGGGATTCAAATGTGTACCAACTTAGAGCATCAATATGTTTGACACTAAGGTTGAACTTCACAAATTAGTATGTAAACTCAAACTTAAGGTGTTTTTTGCAGAATTACCTGCTCAAAATGTTCCAGGTGGAAGGGAAGAAGAGTATATTGAATTGAAACCTAAAAGTACTTTCAGAGCCCCTTTAAGTGTCCCATCAGTTGAAATCCTTCACAAAATAGTACCATCGGATATTAAGAAATTTAATTTTGGGAAGCCCAATCACAGCAACCTCAACAGAGGTGAACTATCTCAAATAAGAGCATTGTTTTCAGATACATCCATCATTATCCGTCGGGCCAATACGAGAGAAGCTATAGTGATCCTCAACACTAGTGATTACAAGTCTGAATGTGAGCGTCAGCTCAGTGACACTACATCTATGCAGTTCTTGACCAAGACCCCACCACAGAAATGCAGGTGGATTTCAAACAGGTTTTAGTTTCAGTTGAAGAGATGAAATGGATTTTGCTTAAGACCATTACATTCTTTTTCACTTGACATCCCCAAACACCACATTTCTACTTGCTCCCCAAGATTCATAAGGATATGCAGAAACCGCCAGGACGACCAATTGTCGCTGCTACAGGAGAGATTCTGCAACCGCTTGGGACATACATTGGGCCTCATTACCAGAATGGAGGTAATGAAAATAGGAAGGCGGAATGGTATTACCGGCATTGTTAACGGGTCTGGGCCATTACGACCCGACAACCCTCCAATCCCGCCACTGCCCATACCGTGCCCCTTCATACCGGCCTGTGTGCGTACATGCGCCCCTTCGCGGAGGAAATACCGGGATGCTGGTAATAGGAGAACATCAACAGTAACGCGGGCATACACTTACCGGCATCCCGAAGGTGGCAAATAGGGCCTGCATGACGGCATTAATACAGGCATCGTGGGCCACCCGTAAATAGCCACCTGCAGTGAAGGCAACTGCCACAGGTGCACACAATCACCACAGGTGGAGTCAATGGAGCCTGTCACAGCATAAAAGGAGTACACCCACACACCACATCCCTTCCCACACCAAAATGATACCACTAGCTGTTGCAATCATGGGCTGGAGGACATGCCTGTATTGCTATAACTACAGCAACATAAACAACAACTACAGCAGCAACAACAGGCAGCACAGAGGAGACGCAGGAGGAGAAGGAGGGTGAGACAGGCCCAGCAATTACCACCAGTGCAGCCAGTAGTACCTCGTAAGCAGCCACCAATCCCTCGTATCAGACCCAGTCCATTCAATCTAACCTTGAGCAGATCCACACCCTGTACCGGTTGGACCGGGACACCATCACCACCATTGTGGACATGATACATGACGACATCGTCAGCCTCATTGAAATACGCACTGCCATCCCCCCGCTACTAAAGGTGGTGTCTGTGCTCCACTTCCTGGCCACAGGCACCTACCAGCACACAGTGGGCCAGCTGCATGGTATATCACAACCACTCTTTTCACACATGCTGACCCAAGTGCTGGATGCCCTCCGGAAGTACGCAAGCACCCACATTTCCCTACAACGGACTGCCCAGGAGATTGCCAACACCAAAGTAGGCTTCCATGCACTGGCCAATTGCGTCAGTGCCCTCGACTGCACCCATGTTGAATTAGTAGTCCCTCATGCCATAGAGGCGGATTACCGCAATCGCAAGCAATACCACTCCATCAATGTGCAGATGGTATGTGACTCCAGCAAGATCATCACACATTGTTGTGCCTGATATCCTGGATTAACACATGATTCCATGGTGCAGCGTAGCTCCACGCTACACCGTCATATGGAGCAACATGCTGGGCGACGTGCCTGGCTGCTTGGTGAGTTGCCTGACTGGCCCATGGCAGTTCATCAGGGTTGTGATGTGGGTGGATGCATACTCCACCTGGGTGGGAATGGGGGGGATGCATACTCCACTTGGATTGGAATGGGGGGGAGGCATACTCCACCTGGGTGGGAATGGGGGGGATGCATACTCCACCTGGGTGGGAATGGGGGGGGGATGCATACTCCACCTGGGTGGGAATGGGCTTTGAGTGGACAATGCACTCAGAGCTAAACACTTCTGACCTGAACATCCCAACCCGAATATGACACATCACTGCCACACATTGGACCAATGCCGTACATCAATGACAACATGTGAGATGCACAACCATGCCACCATGGGTCTGTCAAGCGATGCATGACTGAACATGATTACAACTGTGCCAATGTGGCCAGTGTTATTAGGCACAGTTTAGCATACACTGCAATCATGGGAGGCAAGACATTGTTCCACATCCACAGTACATCCGTATCAGCATGCAAGTTAACACCCTGCATCATCTGTACAACGCCATCCAGACTAGCAGACCATATTGCAGTACACAATGCATCCAAATAAACATAGTGCATACGTACAGGGACACGTGCATGTCAACAGCAAATAGCTGCGGCCATAGCTGTGAATCCTGAAGGTGGCAGCTCAGAATGACTCACACAGACCTCTCTGTACTCCCATGCAGGTGATGGAGGATATCCCTTGAAGCCGTGGCTACTTACCGCCGTGCGGAACCCGCAGAACAGCCATGAAGAGGAGTACAATCGGGTACATATCCGTACCCGTGTTGCGATTGAGCAGACCTTTGGCCTGTTGAAGGTGCGATTCCGCTGCCTAAGTAGATCTGGTGGATCACTCCCTTATAGGCCTGAGAAGGTGGCAAGGATCACCATGGCCTGTGTCATGCTGCACAACATGTGCGTCCAGAGAAATGTACCACTGCCACCTGACATTGACACGCATGCACCGTGTGAGGATGATAAGGTTGAAGATGGAGGAGAAGCAGCACCCCTGCCAGTATGTGATGCACACGTTGGCCGTTCTGTACACCAATCACTGATTGACAAATACTTCTGAACCACGGGGACGTTGATGGATATGTGTGAGTGCTACACTGAGCACTGGGTCCATGTGAACATGCACACAGGGTATGTGGAAAGTTGAGCACTGTGCGCTGTCATGAATGAAATGGATACACACAAAAAGAACAATGTCCAGGCATTAAATGATTTTTCACACAACGGGTGTATTAATGTAAACTACAGAAAAGTGCTTCCCTCGACTACATCAAAACTCCCCATACCCCCCAATTAACACCCCATACCTCCCAATGAACACCCCATACCCCCAATGAACAACCCATACCCTCCAATGAATACCCTATACCCCCCAAGGAACACCCCCTTTATACACCTATACACCCCCAACACCATCTAACCCACTCCCATTGTTGTCCAATACTATTTCCGTGCTTTCTTGGTGTCCGGGGGCAGCATTTCTGACTGCCTCGCACTCCGCCTTGTCAGACGCACAGGGCTGGAGGGTGCAGAGGAAGCGGGTGTGGAGGATGGGGGTGTGGTGGATGGGGTGGATGCCGTAGTGATTGGCACGGCTGGCGCGGGTTGTTGCTGCTGCATATGCAGCAGTGTTGAGGTCAGAACCTGCTTGACATCCCCAGACTGTCTCGCATCATCACCGCAGAGGTATTGATGGCGGCAGTGTTCCCGCAATGGCCTGCACTATCTCCCACCTTGTGTCCTCACCCTCCACAACATATTGTCGGACAAGTTCCAGCATGGAGTCCTGTCTTGCCTCCACCCTTGATAGCCGTGCCTCAAGGTTGGTGGAAGCAGCAGTGGTTGAGGGTGCTGCGACCGGGCGTGCATTGGCAGGACTGGCCTCATGGGTGGTGCTGAGGTCTGAGCTGTGGAGTGCAGGATCCGCAATGGTGCTGGTGAGTGTGTCCTGAGTGTGGGGTTGGGGCTGGACAGGGGGCTTGGGGAGTGTGGACATGCCACATGGATTAGCCCTTCCTCGTCCACATACTCCTCTGCTCCAATTTCAATGTCACTCAGTGGGGCAGTGGCTGCTGTCTCGCCCACAGAACTTGTTTCCGCTGGTGTTGCCAGCTCTGTGGTTCCGGTCTCAGGCGTAGCGGTGGGGCCCTCATGTGCGGGCATGGCTTGGGCACTCGCCCTGTGTTTTGGTGTGGGTTGCGAGGCTGCCCCGGAGGTGGTTTCTCCTGTGGCAGTTGTCTTGGCCCGGGATGTGGATGGCCTTGTGGGTGGTTCTTCACTGGCATCTTCTCCATTGGTGCCTGGGGGGGTAGAAGAGATGCAGGGCATCAGTGATGGTGCTACATTCGAGATGCATTATACGGTGGTGTGGAGATTTTCATTTATCATGCATTCATATCTTACAGGTGTGTCACACAGGGTAGTTTGAGGGGGGGCATTTTGGCATTTGCTGTGACGTCTCAATTCAGGAATGCTGCATGGCAGGTGGCATGCCTTTGTATTCTGTTTTGTGTGATGTATGACATGGGCACGGTCTGTGTGTGTTGGCTGTCTGTTGGTAATGGGATTGACACTCAGCATGCATTTCAGTGTGTCAGGGTTTGGGCCTCCATCTGGACATGGATATGTTGTTGTGTGTGTGTTGGGACATGCATTGCCTTGCCTAGACTCTATTCCAGATCACTTGTGCTACGTCATGGTTTCCCCTACTGGGGTCTGCAGGGTCACTCACCTCCATCTCCAGATGTTGCGGCACCCATCTCCATCTCCCCGAAGCCCTCGATAGACTCCACCTGGATGAAGGTACTGCACGTCTTCTCCCAGCACATTAGTTTTGTCAGGGAGTGGGCACCCCTGCCTGTGGCCATGGCCTCCCTCCGATTGCTGGCCAGGATGTTCCGTACCCTAAGGCGGAGGTCATCCCACCTTTTCTTACGGTCTTTGACTGTCCGTGGAGTGGTGTCGACTGCAGATACCTTGCGGGCTACCTCCTCCCAAATCTCCTTTTTCCTCTGGTGCACCTCCCTTTTGAGGTTGTGCGTGTTTATCTCAGCATGGGCAGCAAAGGTGTCCGCCAACATGTTGAGTTCTTCATCAGAAAAACGCTTCTTGCGCAGGCGGGGTTTAGAATTTCTGCTTGCCTTGGACATGTTGATTTGGAAGGCCCTGGTCTCTCCTGTGCAATACTGGTGGTTTGGGAGGATTGCAATGGATTGTGTTTTTAAAGATGGCCGCCGGCGAATTTCCCGTTGCGACGCAATGACATTACTTCCGGGTCCGGTATTACGAGCCCGGTATTAGCATATGTTATTACTGGGTCGGTATTAAGGGCTGCCTCCTAGACAGAGGTGGTATCGACGGGTCCTGTGATGGCGCTATCGGGGGGTTGGAGGGCCTTTGGCGGCATGGTGGTATGGCCATTACCGGCATGGGGGTTCGCGCGTGCTCGCACACTCATAATCAGCCACTATTAGCACCGTCAAACGAGCACAGACCTGCTAGTTCCTCCATGCCGGTAATTACCCCGTTTTTAGTGCACTTCTTGTAATGAGACTTTTTTCTGCAACCTATTATGCAGAAAATTTCTAATTACATTAAGGATAGTACCCAATTTTTACAGAACAAAATGTCAGCAGTCTGTATACCAGTATCCCACATGACCAAGGACAGGAAGCAGTTGAATGGCTGTTACTGCAACTAGAGGCAATAGGTGCATCCAAATAATGTATTATGGTACTTTTGAGTTTCATCTCACTCAACTCATATTTTCAATACAATAATACCTTTTATCTCCAGACATCATGAACAGCTATGGGAGCCACCATGCAAACAGCTTCATGTACAGGTTCGAAACAACACACATTCTCGAACGTCCGGTTTGGAAAAAACACATCAAAAAATGGGTACGGTACATTAAAGACATTTTTGGAGTTTGGCATTGAAGCAAGAGATACTCAACAATTTTCTGAGGTATATCAACAGTATTGACCAAAGGATTCAGTTCACAGCAGAAATTGGCAATCCGGACGTACATTTTATAGATGCACTAATCAAAGTACAAGAACTGAAAATCACAACCCTATTTGCTAAAATACCCAACAGGAACAAACTGCTGCGCAGACTGAGTTATCATCCACCAAATAAACTTAAAATCTTACCTTACGGGCAGATGCTCAGAATTAAAAGGATTGTCAGCTACCCAAATTAATGTGAAATGTAAGTTGCCAAACTCTGCAAGAAACTTAGAGAAAGAGGATACCTCGAAGAAGACTTGATGATAGCAGCAAATAAAACAAGGGCATCTAAACGTGAAGAACTATTACAGAAAAAGACCATGCGTGACTCTCCAACGATGGTGTTTGTCTCAAAATTCTTCACACAAAGCCAACAAATCAAGCAAAGTATTTCCAAACATTGGAATATCCTGACCAGCGATGAGCGTACAACAGATCTGTTTCCAAACCCTTCAGTGTTTGCTTATCAAAGGAGTAATAATTCGAGGAACCTACTAGTGAATACTAGAAGTGGAGCATGAACCAATGTGAAAGATAAGCAAAAGGATACTTACCCATGCCTAACTGTGTAAACTGCAATAATGTCAACAAAGGTGCAATGGTATGTCACCTGAGGACAAGCAAAAAAGTCAAACTCAAACAATTAGCAACTTACCTAACCGAAGAACAAGTTACTTATCCCTGGTAACGTTCTTTCGACTGGATGTTCCTCCCACGTATTCCTTATCTTATGATATTTCCAATATCCAGCTTAGCTGCTACAGAAAAGAAAATTTCAGCAGAGTGGGCTGCGCGTCAATGCATGTCGGCTCAATGTCCCTCGGAGGCTTCCATCTCGGTGTCAATGTCACCGAAGGTATATTTAGCACATGCAGTGTCCTTTGGCTTGAGTTCCGTTTTTACGACTGTACGGTCAATCCCATACCTGACAGTTACTCCTCCTGAAAGAGTGCAGACTGCAATAGCAAAGGAAATTCTACTGCAGGGTACGTTGGGAGGGGTGATAAGGAATACGTGGGAGGAACATCCAGTCAAAAGAGTGTTACCCGGGGTAAGTAACTTGTTCTTCGAATTGATTGTGTCCTCCGACATATTCCTTATCTTATGATAGACTCCCAAAGAAGTTTCTAGTTTTTCTGGAGGAGGGAGTCAGAATGTGGTTGATAGTTTAGTAGTTTGCATCGGTCTGTGTACATGGAATGCAACACTGACTTACCTAATAAGCCTTCCCGGCACAAAGAAGAGTCCAAACTGTAATGTTGGGTGAAAGTATGTACGGACGACCATGTGGCAGCCGCACACATTTCTTTTACTGGTACTCCCCTCTGTTATGCAGAGGAAGTCGCCGTGCCCCTGGTCGAATGAATCCGAAGGCCTTCTGGAGGATCTTTTCCCACCAGTCTGTTGCATTCAGATATTGCCAGTATTATCCATCTGGATAATGTCTGTTTAGTGATAGCCATGCCAAACTTCTGTCCTGAGTAGCCAACGAACAATTGGTCAACTTGTCTTATTTTTGCCATTCTGGTGTTAGACAAGCTTAGTGAATGTTTAGGATCAAGCCTATGTTGCCTCTCCTCTTCCTTCACAGGGTGCAGAGAAGGGTAAAATTATGATAAAGTTATTTTCTGAGTCAGGTGGAATTCCGATACAATTTTTGGAAGAAAGGTGGGTTTCACCTTCCTTAAAATAAACAGTGTATGGAGGCTTGCAGGATAAAGCCTGAAGTTCACTCACCCTTCGGGCAGATGTAATGGCTACTAAAAACATGTTTTTTAAGGTTAGCAGCCTCAAGTGACAGGAGTGTATAGGCCTGAAAGGAGCACACATCATGAATTTCAACACCAAATTGAGATCCCAAACGGGGACTTGAAAAGGAATCGGAGGGAAAACATTTATCAACCCTTTTAGGAATTGTATTATTAGACGAATTCTGAAGTAAGATATCTCTTCCGAAGTGCGCTTAAATATAGATAGTGCCGCAAGATATTCTTTAATAGTACCAATCTGGAGCCAGACATTAGCTAGCTGTAACAGAAAAGATAACACCATAGGTGTATTACAAGTAAATGGATCAAAATTCTTATCTCTACACCAGCTGCAGAATTTGTTCCAACGGCAGCAGTACAAAGATTGACCTGCTGGCCTTCTGGCCGAAAGCAAAATCCCCATTACATCATCCAGGAGGTCCCAAACTTTGAATCTCAGCCTCTCAGAAACCATGAATGAAGGCTGAGTGGCTTGATCTCTGGATGGAGAACCCGACCCTCCTCTCGTGATAGAAGGTCCTCTCTTTGCAGAAGACATATTGGAGGGCAGATGGACATGTCCAGAAGGTCTGGGTACCATGTCCTCCTGGCCCAATCCGGAGCAATTTCGATCAAGGATTTCCTGAACTTTCCCAACCTCCTGATCACGTGAGTAATTACGGGAACTGGAGGAAATGCATCGAGGAGTGGGAATTCCCAGTCCACCATGAACACATCTCCTAGGGCTCCTGTTGGGGGAAATTCCCTGGAGCAGAACGGTTCGCACTTCCGGTTGAGACTGGTCACGAACAAATCCACTTCAGGGGTTCCCCAAAGGGTGAAGATCTCTTGAAGGTCTTCCTGAGCTAGTTCCCACTCATGCTTGCTGAGAGCGTCTGCCACCGTATTCTCCACTCTGGCTAAGTTAACTGCTGATAGGGAGATCCCTTCTTGGATTGCCCAGAACCGGAGCTGTATTGCCTCTGTGCACTGTGGTAGTGACCCTACACCATCTCCTTTGTTGAGGTAGTGCATGGCCACTGGGTTGTCCGTCATTATCAGAATGTTCTTTCCCCGTACAGAGGGCAGAAAGGCCTTCAGCGCTGATCTGATTGCTCTCAGCTCCAAAAGGTTGATGTGCAGTTTGGACTCCGATGTAGACCAACGACCGCTGATTGTCAGATCGTTGACGTGGGCTCCCAACCCCATGAGTGAGGCATCCGTTACTACTGTTATCTCTGGTCATGGTTGCCAAAAAGGTTCTCCTTTCAGAATGTTGTCCTGGCAGGCCCACCATCGAAGGTCCTGTGAGACTCTGCTCAGAATCTGTAAGAGGTATGACATCTTTCCTGAGAATTGGGAACATTGTGTCCTGAGAGCCCATTGGAGAGATCTCATTCTCAGGCGAACCTCTGGCACCAGCAAAATGCAGGATGCCATGAAGCCGAGCAACCTCAGAAAGAGGAAGACTGGGAGATGCTGGGCACTCTGGGATTTGGTGACCATCTGCACTAATCTGTATCATACTACTCGCTTACATGAACCAACGTAACTAGCGCTCTTCGTCACAACGAACTAGCCACTTGACCCACACCCTCAGTTCGTGGCATATATGACATATCCGCCCTACACCAGATGCCCCCCCTCGTTACCGCATCAGGCGGTGCTCATCTATAGTGTTTACACTCGTCTCTTCACGCCAGCATCATTCTAAAACCCAACCAAGCTCTGCCTGCGAAGCTGTCGACTAACCTACGACCCACACAGGAAATTGCAGATGCCTGTTGCAAACACCGGCTAAATAAGCGGCTGCCTTTCTTCTAAGTTATATTTAAGTAACCACTTCATGAAATGCCCACACCCCACTATTGATTCGCTAATGACCACCTGGAAATGCATGTACCCATTGAAATAATGCTTAAAAACTGTTGCCAATTGTAACTTGTATGCTGTGCACCACCAAAATGCCCATTGCCTACCCTCACAAAACTAATGCCCGCCTTGAAATGTTTGCTGCCGACATGTATGCCTGCTACCATATTTGAACTGTATGCTGCGCACCATTGAAGTGCCCATTGCCCACCCTCACAAAACTATTGCCCACATTGAAATGTTTGCTGCCGACATGTATGCCTGCCGCCATATTTCAATTGTATGCTGCGCACCATTGAAGTGTCCATTGCCCATCTCCTCAAAACTGCTGCCCATTCTTAGCTTCCCACTTTTGAAAAGCCGTCAGCCCATATAAACGCTACTCATAGTGATCAACCCAATCGCTCCAAACCATCCAGTAGCACCCTCTCTGAAACATGACACCCACACTCCCACAACGTACCACCTACACCATTCTTACCAGCACTACCCACAGGAACCCTAAGACCAATGCCTGTCTGCCTAGCTCCCACTCTGAATCGCACCACCACCCTACCCAATCCACACCTCAGTAAACAAGCCAATTCTCACCCTATGCCTATCCACCTGGGAAATTAAAGGCTAGGCTCCCGATCTGCCCGCCTCTCACCCAATCTTAAAACACACCCAGCAAAGCTACCCCTCCACCCGCCATCACAAACGCCCACCCCAATGCCAAATACACCTAGTAGAACTGTTATTCGTACTAGCGCTCATACAAAAATCAAATCACAAAACAGCCAGACAACACAACTGCAATGTGCACTTATCAACGCACGCTCCCTGCATGCTCATGCCACAGAGATTCACAACCTCATTATCGATCTTAACCTAGACATTATAGCCATCACAAGACCTGGTTACATGAAGCTGCCAGTCCAGCCATTTGCCAAACCCTACCACCAGGCTACATCATCCATCGCCAAGATAGAACCTCTAGGAAAGGGGGAGGGGTTGCCCTAATTCTCAGGGAAACTCTTAACGCCATGCATCTAAAAACCACGAAGGCTGATAACTTTGACATGCTATCAGTAAAAATATCTCCCTCACCAAATGACACCATAACTCTGCACAGTGTCTACCGGCCTCCAGGCCCAACCCTCGACTTCCAATCTAACCTCACCCACATTTTAGGGGACAACCTCAAAATGAACACAAGAGCCGTTCTCCTAGGCGACCTCAACTTAGGCTTCAAAGACCCCAAAGACAAGAAATGCAAAGCCCACTCTAAAGCAATCCAAGACTTAGGTTTCACCCAACTAGTCAACGACCCGACCACACTAAAGGTCGTATATTAGACTGGATCGCGGATCACAACTGTGTGGCCGACATTAGCTCCAACATATCACGCCCATGGACTGATCACCATCACCTGCACTTCTTCATACCCTTAAAAAAGGGAGAGACCCCAAACACCCCTCCACCAGCCACTCTGGCTATATCAAAGAAGCTACTCACCGAGGAAAGAATCTTCCCTCTTCTTGAAGCCTCAGTGCTTGCTCATCCAACATCTAACAATCCCACAGAACTTGTAGAGATCTATAACACCACCCTATTAGACACCATAGCCCCACTAGAAAAGAAAAAAGCCAAGCAAATACTTCATGCAAGCTCATGGTTCACACAAGAATTCCTGGATGCCAGAACCACTAAAAGAGCAGCACTAACCTCATGGCAAACAAACCCCTCCACCACAACAAGAAACACCTACCTTACAGTCGCCAAACAATAAAAACAGTCCATCTCTAAAGCTAAAGCTGCCACATACAACTCCAGAATTGAGAAAGCAAACTCCCAAGCCAAAGAGTTATTCGCCATTTACAATGAGCCCCCAACTTCTACACTACCCACCGAGAAAAACGAAACCTGGTGTAACAACAACACACCATGTTAAAGAAAATCAAAACACTCCAGATCAAAATTAAGTCCCAATTTGACAAGCTGCCCAATGATAATGATAATGATGTGTTATTCATATAGCGCCTTAATCCAAAGCGCTTTACAGAGCACATATTTACATACAATATCACCCAACCAAAATTGGTACTCATTTATCGACCTTTGGAAAGATGAAGGCTGAGTTGGCCTTGCCGGGATTTGAACTTGCGACCTGCAGATCACACTCAGATCGCAGCAGCAAGTGCTAAACCCGCTGAGCTATCTTACCGGCTTACCTAAAGCCACACCACCCACATCAAAACCCTCTGCCACCTCACCAGTCGCAGACGCTCCACATGGCACAAACAAACCCACTGCATTTGCATTCAGGGATGTTACAATCCCTGAAGTCCTACTGATCATGAAGCGTACCAAACCTTTGCTATGTAAAGGGCATATATGCCCAGCCAATATAGTCAAAGACTGTGTGACAGCTCTAGCCCCATTTATTACTACCTTTATAAATGCCTCCTTCGCCAACAGCACGGTCCCGCTCACCCTCAAGGAAGCTTGGGTACAGCCATTATTAAAGAAAACTGCCCTTGACCCTGAATCCCCAAACAACTACTGCCCAATCACCACTGTGCCATACCTGCTAAAAATTCTCGAAAAAGCTGCCTATGTACAAATTCAGGCATACCTGCGAACTCACAACATCTTAGGTAAAAGACAATTGGGCTTCCCCCGCGTCACGGCACAGAATCACCATTCATTGGACCTCAAGAACCAATTACTCGAAGCCATGGACAAAGGCATTTCTTCATTACTCCTACTCTTGGATCTCTCAGTGGCCTTTGACTACGTTGACCACAAGATCCTGTGTAAACATCTCACCAAAACTGCCCACTTCTCCCTAGAAGCCACAGCTTGGATCACCTCCTTCTTGGAGGTGCCGAGCCACGAGGATCTTCTCCGACCAGACCTCACCCTATCCATCCACAATTGAGTGCGGAGCATCACAAGGATCATGTACGTCCCCCACTCTCTACAATCTTTTCACCCTTCCCCTGTTCAGCGCTCTAGAAGAATTCAGCATAGCTTTAACCAACTATGCCGACGACTAACAAATTCTTCTCCCCCTAACAGGTAAGTACGAACAAGACCTCAACACCCTCCAGAAGACATATGCTCGCATCCAGGCTTGGATGGTAGCCAATGGTCTCTGTTTAAATGGGGGAAAAACAGAAATTCTACTGGTAGGCCCAAAAGAATCCCTAAAAAAAATTAACGACAAATACAGCTCCTTCACTATTGAGAACACTGTTTTTACAGCCTCCACTGCAGTGAAAACCCTTGGTGTCTATCTGGACTCCACCTTATCTATGGACAGGCATGTCAGCGTCATCTCATCTTCAGCTGCACTCACAACAAAAATGATAAACGCAGTAAAACCTCAACTGTTGCCAAATAACTGTCTCAACATAGCTAGAGCCACAATTGGCGCAAAACTTGACTACTGTAACATCCTACTCCTAGGGACATCTGCAAGTAACATTAACAGATTGCAAATTGCACAAAACGGTGCCCTAAGAGCCTGCCTAAGCATCCCGAGGAGAGAGCACATCTCCCAGGCGAGGAAAGACACCCACTGGCTCCCAATCCAAGAACGCATAACTATCAAGGCCCTCACGATCACATACAAATGCCTTGCCCAGATCGCCCCAGCCTACCAAGCAGAAAGAATACACCAGGCTCCTGCCTACAGACCAAAACGTGACCAATACTCTCACCTACTCTCAGTCCCAACAGTCAACAGAGCTAAAGCTGGCGGCACCAGCTTTGAAGTACTAGCCTCAAAAGCCTGGAACGCACTTACACTTAGCTTAAGAAATGAAGAATCCCACACAGTATTCAGAAAGGTGCTAAAAACAAACTTATTTAACTAAACCACTTCTGAATGTATTCCAGCACTGTTCCACTGTAACTCTGGAACATTGTCTGCACTGCTGCTTAACGTATGTTACTACGTATGAAATATCAGTCATAACTTGTGTTACTGCTTCTGAAATACATGTCCTAACATGTACTAAGTGAATACTTTGTAACAGCGCTGTGATGCCTCCGGGCCGCTTGGGTGCTTTATAAATCCAAATAAATAAAATAAATGATGTCTTGAGCCCTCACCTCTGGTGGTGAGGCTTTTCCCAGGGATGCATCCAGGACTGCTCCAATGCATTGAAGCCTTTGAGATGGTATCATGTGAGACTTCCTGAAGTTGGAGGGAGAGAGGGAGAGAGCCCAGTTTTAGTTTGATGGGTTGTTCTCATCGACAGCAACACGATCGGTAAGGCGTCTGGCCATATTAACTTGGTGCCAGCACACATCTTAGCGAGCTTGTTCTTTATAATGCTGTTATGCCTTTCCACTGATCCGGCACTTTGGGCATGTCTGGCCGAATGGAACCGTTTATCAATCTGTAATCCTTTGCATATTTGTAGGATTACAGCAGCGATAAAGTGTGGCCCATTATCCGACCAGATGACTCTCGGCAGCCCGAACGTAGGAAAAAACTTTTTCAACAGAGTTTTTGCCGTGGTTATGGCTGTTGCATCTCTAACCGGGAAGGCCTCAACCCACTTACTAAAGGCACAAATGACAACCAACACATATTTAAGATTGTTGCAACGTTCCATTTCAATAAAATCAAAGTGAATAACCTCAAACGGAACAGAAGGTGGAGCAAAACTTCCTCTAGGAGTCGAGGTACCTTTTCCTACATTGTGCTGCAAGCAGACCATGCACCCTTGGACAAAGCGCTGCGCAATTTTGAAAATCTTATCATTGGCCCATACACTGTGTAGCATTTTAGTCAATTTACGCGCACAGACATGTGTCGGACCATGAGCCATAATAACCATGATTGTAATGTAGGCGTCAGGGAGTAACCATTTTCCTTCAACATTGTCCACCCAACACCCATCATCATCCAGTCTTCCTGCACCGTCGACCCATCTCTTAGTTTCCTCCATAGTAGCATCTGCTTGAATGTCTTTTACAGAATCGATACTTTCACCAAAAGTGCAAATATTTACAGTTTCTCTTACAGCATACATTTCTGAACTAAAATCAGTGGCAGTTTGTTTAGCTATCTGATCAGCGAAAGCATTCCCTTTTCCTACATCATCTGTAACCTTTTGATGTGCTGCACATTTTATGATAGCTAGCTGAACAGGGAGTGCGAGTGCTGAAAGTAATCGTACTATTAAAGTGCCATGCTGAATTTTCGTGCCATGCGAGGTCAAGAAACCCTGTTCTTTCCAAAGTCTACCGAAGTTGTGAACCACCCCAAAAGCATACTGACTATCGGTATATATATTTACTGTAAGCCCTTCAGAAAGTTCACAAGCTCGAGTTAACGCTACAATTTCTGCGGCCTGCGCGGAATGATGCATAATTCTTTTGGTTTCCACAATCGTGCTTAAAGTAGTGACGGCATAAGCAGCCGTGGATGTACCATTCGGAAGTTTAAAACAAGAGCCATCACAAAATAGCTCTCCTTGTGGGCTATTCAAAGGCGTGTCTTTCATATCAATTCTATCTTTAGTCTCTTCTTCTGTTGCATAAAGGCAATCGTGTGACGTTTCGTCACCATCAACAGTGTCTTGTGGGACAGGTAAAAGTTCAGCCGGATTTAATACACAACACCTCTGAATTTGGATGTGGGGAGCAAACAAGATCAGTTCATATCTTGTCAATCGTGCGGATGTGAGGTGTTGCGTTTGAGTTCTATTCAATAAAATATCTACAGAGTGAGGTACCATTAGGGTTAACGCATGACCCAGGACCATTCCCTCACTCTGGTTTACAGACGCAGCAGCAGCAGCAACAGCAACAGCTCTCAAACATCTCAGCAAAGCGCATGTAACAGGATCAAGGGCGGATGAGAAATAGCTGCACGGCCTATTCTTCCCTCCATGTTCCTGCGTTAACACAGCCAAAGCACATCCATCACGTTCATGCACATACAACACAAAGGCCTTGTCATAATTCGGAGTTCCTAAAACCGGCGCTGAACACAGCATGGATTCGAGCAAATCAAATGCTGTCTGGTGTTCCAAAGTCCATGGCAATGGCAAAGAAATGCTCTTCTTTGTCAAAGCCAGCATTGGTTTAATCGTTAACGAAAAGTTAGGGGTCCACAATCTACAGTAAGAAGCCATACCGATCAGGGCTCTAACATCCTTCTGCGTATTTGGGACAGACATGCCAGAAATAGGCTTTATTCGTTCAGGTGTCAACTGTCTTCACTCCTTTGACAGGAGATAGCCTAAATAGGCGACCTCCTGACAACAATATTGGAATTTTTTGAGTGAAGCATGTGGCCATGTTTTGCTAGATGACAAAGCAACAACACGGTGCCTTCTTTACTGGCACTCTTAGAATCAGCAGCCAAGAGGAGATCATCTACCTACTGTAGTAACGTGCAAGTAGTAGGCAATTCGAGAGTATCCAGCTGCTCTTTTAATGCCCTACTATAAATACTTGGACTCTCAGTGTACCCTTGTGGTGCACGAGTGAATGTGAACGAGCGTCCACCTAGGGTAAACGCAAACAAATACCTACTATTTTTGTGTATGGGAATACTGAAAAACGCGTTTTTAAGATCAACAACGCTAAAATGAGTGGCAGAAGCCGTAATCATGGTTAGTATCATTGTAACATCAGGTACAATAGGAAATAGAGGAGCCACAATTTTGTTAATAGCGCATAAATCAATTATAAACCGAAAGGGAATCGCATTATCACCTTTTTTGTATACTGGCAAAATGGGGCTGTTACATAGGCTACCCGTAATTTCCTCAATTACTCCACGATGTACAAAATCAGAAACTATACATTTCAAAGCCTGTTCACCTTCAACTGCGGGATGCGAGGCAATAATTTTACTCCATGTTTCAGAATAATTTTAACAGGTTCAATTTGAAGAATGCCCACATCATTATCATCAATTGCCTATAAGCATTCCGGAACATCACTGAATTCTGGCGGTAAAGGTCGAGTCAAAAACGGAGAGGCGAGTGATTGCTGAGGTGAAATTGTTAACCGAACTCCGTCCGGAGAACAATGTATTACTGCAGCAAGTTCTCCCCACAGTTTGTGGTAAGTAGGAATGGACACTGCTCCGTGAAGGGACCCAGTGTTATTGGTACCGGCAAAGAGACCAGACAAACTACAGGTGTGCCTGAAAACCCTACGGAAACGTTGGACTGCCCTGACAGGGGAATATTTGGAACCCGTGAATGGTCAATGGAACATTTCTGTGCTCCAGTATCTACTAAAAATAGATGCTTCGTATTTCCCACCGCCATCTCAACGTAGGGGCCTTTCTGATGAACGCGAATAGGCGTCGGTTCCAAATCCTGCTTCGGGCAATCCTAGCGAAACAGAATATTGTCGAAAGGAAGCTCTTCAGAGAGGTACGCAGCAGAAGGGTGATCAAAAATGTTTCTATTATCCACATTCGAAACTTGCTTTTCTTGTGAAGGAGGTTGATGTGATTCTGGTGCAAACTGACCTCTGCCAGGGCCCCCTGCACCTGGGCGACCTCTAGATCGTCTACCCATGTTCCCAAATGGCCTTTGCTGCAAGGTTGGACATTGTGCCCGCCAGTGGCCTTCCTGTCGACAATAGGCACACTGGTTAATGGTTACCGGAGCCAGGGGCGTACTTCCCTGTGGAATGTACTGACCTCTAAATTGATTACCCGCTCTAGGGTTTCTAACAATCTGTTGTAATAGGACTTTTGTTTTCAGGTCACCCTTTTTCTTCTCAAGTTTTTCCTTTTCATTATTCACACGATTTTCATAGTACTGAGCCATATGCAGTACTTCTGATTGAGACTTCGCCTGCCAAGCGCTTTCGGAAGACAAAATCTGCAGCTGGATGTCGGGCAACAATCCACGTACAAATTTGTTCACAAACAGCCTTTTCCCTGACTCTGTGCCTAAGTCTTGTCCAATGAAATCTGAAAATACCTGCTCGAACCGATTGAAGAAATCGGTAGCACCCTCAGACTTTCCTTGGACACAGGCCGTAAGTGTCATGATCTCTGCTTCCAAAAGGTCAGGGTTTTCCCAACTCCCTTGGAAGCAGATCCATAACCCAGGTTCCGAGTGCCAACCAGTCCCAATTGGGACCTTTTGGACCCAGTCCTGGCGCCAGTGGCACCAGGCTCATAAATATGCCCAGTCCCAGCGCTGGAAGCGCCGGGCTCATAATGCTTGGGTGGACTTACCTTCAGCAGACCATGCTGCTTACTTGCCTGCCAGTTGAGCCTCTGATCCTCTTCTGTTTGGAACTACTTTTCCTGTTGGGTGGGGCTGGAGCCACTCCCTAGATTCAGAACACTGGAACTCTTCTGGAAGGCAGGAACTCTTTTCTTACCAGGAACTCTTTTCTTACTTGGGCGTGGCTGTGGAAGGAGACACCTAAGCACTACAGGAGGCTATTTAAACCACACCCGGTGGATGAATCTTGCTTTGCGTTATTCTGCAACCTCTGCAGCAGAACGCTCATCGTGTCTTCTGCATCCGGTCCTGGGCCTAAGGAAAAAGGCTTACCATCCTGAATCCAGTCTTCAGCAACACCTATAAAGACAAGAAAGAACAGGTTAGCATTCCGGCATCTGAAAGGCAAAGGCTTACCTACTCTTCGTGCGCTCCGGAGGTCTTCACACTGCATTCCGGCATCTGAAAGACAAAAGTTTACCAACTCTTCGCACGCTCCGGAGGCCTTCGGCGCTGCATCCCGCATCTGAAAGACAAAACAAGGTGCGTTTAAAGACATTGGGGAACTTTAATACTCACGTGCCATTACTCCTTTCCACATCTAATCCAGTGGGTATTCCGGCACCCTGCAGCCGCTCCGAACTCGTACCTGCAAAATAAAAAGACAGTTAGAGCGCATAGTGAAGCAGGCAACAAGCGCTTACTTACGTGCTTCCAGACGCTTCTATTCATCACACGGGCTCCATCTTCAACTCACTTTAGCCCGTCATCCGCCATCGCCGGAACCCTGCAAAACAAGAGACATCATTACTAAAGACTTTAAAGACATTTGAATGACTCGAAACTTACCGTTCGTGCAGTAAACGACGGACAGCAGTCCTCTGAAGTCAAGAGGCCTGCGCTACCTATCCAGTGAAGAAACTGGTTACAGCACCCTGCCCTGAGGCAGATGGAGAGCTCGGCATTCACTTACCTAAGGTGAGAGCGTTAACCTTTGGGGGTCTACAGGAGAGGAGAAGAGGAAAGAGATAGGGACACCCCAATAACCCCAGTTCATTAACCCCATATTTTCTATCTGCAGACATCTTACTCTACACGTCAGGCATACAGTGCACAGAGGTCCAGCCCAAAGAGCCAACCGGGTGCTACACATCACCTTTGAAGATACGGTAGTCGCCCAGTCAAGACCGGCGCCTCTGCGAGAATCAGGTGAGCGTTACAGTAAGCTTGTCCCAAATGATTCTTTTTTCAGGAACTATAGTTTTCAAATTTACAATAATCCTATCAGGCAAGGTTAATATCACTTGAGGCGGTCGCTCGCCAGCTGGTCTTTATCTAGCCTAACCATGTTATCCCATGTATCTCCTAACCCAGGTACATCATCTACAGTCCTAATCTGTTTCCATAAATCAACTGGCAGGAGTACGGGAAATAATAAATTAATATCACTTAAGGTGAATACCGACGACTGTAAAACCGACTGTATTTCTTTATAGAACCTGGTCGGATTCTTTCTTACATCGGGAATAGATTGCTTTATGGTGTTCACTTCCTGTCTTGAAAATGGGACGTGAACAAACTGCGATACGTAATGTGCAGGGATGTCCACCGCGAGTATTCCTCGCGCAGCATCGGCCGCAATCTCAACTTTCGGGACAAATGTCGGAGGGACCTCTCTCATAGGCAACTGAGAAGTAGGAAGCTCCGAACGCTTACTAAGCAACAGAGCCAAATCAAGCGCTAAGGCAGTCGCAGAAGTATCAACCGAAAAGGCTCTCTTATAAATACTGAACAATTCTGCGGGACAACAAATCTTTCTTTTTACACACTCATTCTGCAGGCATTCTACCATAACCTGTATCACCTTCTTTTGCATTTCTAACGTATACTGACTATATGTGTCATATACTTCATCTGGAGTAATCAACATATCCGAAATCCATTTTATCGCATCCTTTGTACAAATTCGCGCTTCCTCACCTTTTAATTCACGGCGAGGAGAAAAACGTTTCTGTAAGTACATAATACCTAAACTACCACCATCTGCTTCCTCACTCTCTAACCCTTCCAACTCCTTCCTATACTCAAAAATCCTCTCAACATGCTCATATACCTTCTCCGCAGTATCTCTGGACAACGCTAAGGCGTTCAAATCCCGTAACCCTTGTGAGAAATCTACATCGTTTAATCTAGTCCACATTATACTCAAATGAGTCCCTAATCCTTCAATAAAAACATTTTTCTCAGGAATACCTTTTAAATTTTCGGGTGTGGAAAAAACATCAGCTTGTTCACCCTTCTCCATGCAATGTTTAGCCCAAGCGATCAATTCATTCTTTTTTTCTGGGGACACAGTATTACGAGTCACAACCCTTGGTCTCGCTCCCTGGTCTACTACAAGCGATGCAGAATCACTTGGAAGAGGAAGAGTAGGCACATTCTGAATATCAACAGGTGGAGGCAAGGGGGCAGGCAAAGGAGCGACGGCTGGAAGAACAACAGGAAGAACAGCAGGCAGGACCGGAGGAACTATAGGAGGGGGAATAACAACGGGAAGGGGTAAAGCGCCAGGAGGAGGGACGTACAGAGGTGGCGCGGAGGCACTGGGCCTTCGTTCATGCAAAAGTTTATTAATCAATTCATCTGACGTATGAAAATCTTTTGAAGGGTACATTTTCTGAATGCCTAATTGAAACGCCCTGTCCGTGTTCCTAACTGACTCTAATTGTTTATTTTGATCATATAACAGTGCCTTTTCGACACTTGTCATATGTCTATGCATATGTTTGTCTCTACTCTTTTGTTGCTGCAAAGCTTCTGTTTTCCAACTATGCAATGCATCAAATGCTGCAGGTCTAGCCTTTTTCTTTACTAATACAGACTCTAGATATTCTATACGAGGGATTTCAAAGCTACCATTGGTTGGCCACCGAAGATTAGAATTATGTCTGGTCTGTCTGTGCCAAATGTCATTAAATGCTATACTACCAAAGCCTTTCTTACAGTACATAGTACATTCTGGCGACCCCTTCTGTGGTGCGGGACGGCTATCTTCCAAAGATTGTCTGTCACTGCGGAATAATGCCCTAAAGCAGGCAGACAATTTCCCAGGCATATCAAAGTTCGGATGTTACCTGGTCAAATAATTGTGCTCGCGAGTACAATGCGCCAAATTCAAATTGTCAGGGTTAAATTAAGAATCGGGTCACGATTCACCTGACCAAAGGATTGGGAGGCCCGATCGGGTTACTAAGGCCAATGCTAAGGACCCACGTGTCTGGTGATTTCAGCAAATTTACCCACCTCGATATATGGACCCTCGTCAAGACGTCGTCTTGGGCTACAGCTCACCGTTCAGGGATCGGATCATGCGGTTTTGTCGAGGAATTCACTTCTCGTCCAGAGTGGCCGTTTCTGTTGGCACCGTCCGATCCTGGTCCGATAGCCGAGCCAACCTTCAATGAGACGAAGTCGATCTTGAGGGTCCTTATTCGGGCGCCATCTGTGGAATCAGAAAATACAATATTAAGGCTTTTACACCATGCAAAGAGAAATACACCGACACAGGCTTGTAAAGATTCTCAGAATCTTTATTACAAACCTGAACAGTTACAAAACAAAGTACACAAATAGCTATTTGGCCGTCAATACATCACAGAGACCACCAGCAGGGTTCAATGTGAGAAGTGAGCAGGATTTGCTAGCTGGACATCGGCGTATTTATACATTTTCGTTATAACGATGTCCAGCCTCTTTCAAGTTAATCATGTACTGGGCTAGGGTCATGCCAGGTTCGTTCCTAATTTACATATCTCGTGCATGCGGTTTACTTTTTAATACATTTACTAACAAACATTATTATTCTCTAAGTTTAACGTTACATTCTTTACACGTTGCTTTAATACAGATCAAACAAATGTTTCGCATGTCGTATTTGGATAGCGTTATTGTTCTTGTATACTTGTAGGTTAACATCGCTAATTCAAGAAACCCCTGATCCCGAGGTCAACAAAGGACACGGTCTACATGACCCTAACATGTAGCCTAAAGGCAGGTTGGACATTAACTCTCCTACAGAGGTTGCAGAGGTTTAAGCAAGAACAAGAGAACACAAGACGGCCATTTTAGGCCACAGGGTGACTTTGTAGAATAAACTAAAATGGCAGCTCTAACCTAAAATGGAGGCCTGATTCACTTTAAGGTCACAACCTTGTGATACGTATTTCCTCGCAAAACGACTGGGCATAGGCCAACATATACAATGAGGACGAAACAATATTATATCAGTTCTAACAAGGAGATATATTTGTTTCATTGAGGTATGTTCACGTATACCAGGCTAAAGCTTAAAATATTATAGGCTATGTTATACTTTTAACTAACAAAAAGACACAATTCAAAAAAATGTCCATGCCCATTGTACTAGAATACAAAGTGATATAAGCCCAAAACGTATCTCATGAATGTTGCTATGCTTTCAAGAGGCACACAACACAATGACCCACGTGATAAAGACACCTGCTTGTAGTTGTTGGTTAATAAGGACAGACAGCTTTTTCTTGTCTGTATGACAAAAGATTTGAAGTACTATAAAAATGAAAACCAAACAAGCAGACATTATGTAATTAAACTAGGAAATTTAAAAAGATAGGGGCTTAACATGGTCATTCAGTTTGTTCTCTTGGAAGATTAGATTTGTAACTGTTGTGTGTTTGGGCTTTAAGACCAGATGCACACATTGATTTAAGACCAGATGCACACATTGTATTGTGAATCACTTAATATTCACACTTACTAGGTCCCACAGTCAATAGATTGAATTTAATAAATACCAGTGAGTGCCAGTAACTTCAAAGCACATAAGTTTACCAGATGACTCCACATGGGACCAAAGGAGACTGTCAAACTTTAATCTTTTCGCTAATTAGATTGTAGTCCCAGCCGCATAAAAAGGTACAGGTTGAGAAAGCCAGCTATCACGGGGGAAGTCTGAGGTTTGCGATTGTTTTTAGTTAGGTGTGACACATATTTGATACTCACATATAGCATTAAAGAAAGAGCAACACATGTACTACTGTTGCGGTTGCAGAGGTTATCGATAGGGCCTGTGTTTAGTTGTTGTATACAAAGTTATGGTGCAAAGTAAGGTACAGAAACAGTTGAGACATATGGGAGATGGAGTCAGAAAGGTGCTGTGGTAAAAGAGAGGTCAGTGTGTTAACGTGGCAGAAGTGTCTCCATATTGGAAGTTAAGGCCTATTACATTACGAACAAAATAAAACGCAGGCCCTGATGTGGTGCTGCGTCTCTGTGTAGTTTAGCTCCAAAAGCAAATCCCCTTTCCCGTTCCAAAGGAGAGAAGCCTAGGTAAGAGGCACCCACGGTTTACAGATAAACAATAATTGTATCCAGCTCCCGGGCTTGAACGTGATGGGAATGGAATGTGATCTGTTAGGGATATGCCCTTTGAGGGACAAATTCATGAGAAGAAGGCATAAGGTTTTGTGATGCCAAGTGGCTAAGCAAAGATTTAGTGCACTAATGCCCTGTCCCAGTCACGTCATTACCGGGCACCTGGGGTTTGAAGGAGATAAGGGGGACTCATGTCTGGAACGTCCTGTGATCTGGGATTGGAGGAGCAGAGGTGATGCCAATACATTTAGTACAAGGTCGGGGAAGCAGCTTGTGTGCGCCACTGTGTCTGATATAATGATAAGGCCTATTGTCTTATCAAAGCAGAGTTGGCCTTGCCAATTTACTTTGGTGACGTCAGGAATTGAGGAGTGCACATCACATGGAGGTCTCAATGTATTAATGTGCCAATAATTTGAACAACCAATAGTATACCTGGATTTAATAGTGATGATGAAGGGGACCACGTAATAGGGGAATGGGTTTTAGACAGTGTGTGGCCAATTGGTCCAGGGACTTTATAGGGCAGCATTGGCATAATCTATATGCGGTATCCATTGAGGGTGGTGGGGTAACATTGCAACCTATATAACCAAATTTTGTGTTTTCCCACTATAAAAGATGTAACCTTGTGGGATGTGACAAGCTCTGTGCCAGTTTGGTTCTACGGGAATGTCTGAGATCTTTTCCATGTAATAAACCTTGTTTTCCCTTGCATAAAGATGTAATGATGGGTTTACCGCAAAATACCGGAAAAAAGGCTCAATGCACATTTAGTGTGCATTCGGCCTGGTAGAAAAGATAGAAGCGCAAAATACAAAACAAGAGGGAATGTGGGTTGCAGCGGTGTCCCCCACTCCCCTATTTCGGTATTATGGGCTTCAGGGGTTGCAGGGGTGTCCCCTGCATACACCCAGAAGGGGGAATAAAAAGAAACTCCCAAAAGCTTGAATTACAAAATGTGAACAAGTGGGCTTTGACATTTTGTAACTCAAGCGCTTGGGGTTCGGTTTTTTAACGTAGATCCGTAGTAATTATTTAGCCTTTTGGATTATATTTATTGTTTGTTTTTGGGATGCCATTTCTTTACAATTAGGTGACCCCAACGTGTGGTCGGTGGTCAGCCAGCTGCGAATCCTGGGTATGGCGCCCATCTGCAGTGACCAATTCCTGTGCACGATCTGAAGAGGTTTGCAGGCGCTGTGTTGGAGAAGGCCTGCATGCTCCTTGGAGTGGGGTGCTGCTCCCAGGTTGTGCAGGCCGTTGACGGGACTCTGTATCTGAGGTGCTCAGGAGAACTTATAAATGTAAGTGCACCTTTGCGGCAGAAAACATCAGGAGAGAGTGGGTAGGTGTGGAATGAGTTGATGGTGAGTGTGTGGAGTGTGAAAGATCATGTGGTACTATAAAGTGATTTTATATATGTATATAGAAGTGGCCGGGGATCTCCTCCGCCAAGAGGAAAGGTGGCGTAATGGTATATATAGTGAGGGAAAAAGAAAAGAAAGTTAATGGGATCTTCTCCATTGAGGAGGAAAGGCAGCGCTGCAAAAGTAAAATAGAGGTGAGGTCCGTTATATGGAGGACCTAGTATCCCTCCATTCGGCAAAAGGGAGTGTGAGGGGGTAAATACCCCTTCCCGGGGCAAGGGTATAGTGGAGTAGTCTAAACCATTAGTAAATATATGATTTTGTGTTGTGGGCCCATTGAATCTCTGTGCCCAGCATAAAGGGGCCTAAGGAGGTAAATTCCCTCATCTCGAGGAGGCTAAGGAAGGGTCTAAACCATTTATATATAAATGTGGTAATATTGATTTGTGATTTAAGGTGTTTTGGAGTTACTGTTGTGTGGATTGGTGGTGTTTCAGTTGTGTGAAGAGGGTGTGATGTGATACCTGTGTGGGGCAAAGAGAACAGGAAAAGGCGGGTAACGGGGAGTGTGGCCAGAATTGGGAGGGGTGGGTGGATTGGCTCACTGGATCGGTGTATAGCAAACAAAGTATTATTAAATGTGCAGATTTCACATAACTACGAGTTCCCTTACTCCACTTGAATACATGTGTACAGCGCTTCCGCTGTACCAAGAGAAGATTATGAAATATGACAGGGAGTGGCTCGTTGATACGAGAGGAGGGATGTACCAGACAAAGCCAGACAAAGGAACAAATAACACATTTGTTCTGTCCCACATGTATACATATTTAGCAGCAAAGTACAAGGGGAGAAAGTTAAAGAACAGAGAGGGTATCCTAGAGCTTTGAGAGAAGGTTGAGGATTTGGAGGGTGTCCATGCGGACCCTAGATGGGGAGAAATTGTTATACAAGTGCCCTGTGTTACCCCACACCTAGCATAGCCCCCAAATCCAGTGAGAACCGGAAAAACCACACAGGCCCGCGACCCCAAAAGGGTGTTATGATATGCAAGCAGCTGGAAGTTACACTAACCCAGAGAATGTGCCCCATGTAGTGCCATGACATAGGGCCCCCGTAACCTATGGAAATGTCCCGCAGCCCCTAGTTGTAGATAATGCGTGCACCCCATTAGTCATGGAAATGGAGAACAGGGCACAAATAGATTTGGAAACAGCTGTGAAGGGCACAGGCAGAGCTTAGGAGAGTAAAGCAAGAAAGAGGGGATGGGCGAAAAGCGCCAGTGGACACCGACAAACAGAGAGCAGGTGATAGTTTATTTAGGATCGATAGCACCGTGATTAGGGACGTGCATGTTGAAATGCAGAATGGGGGATATACTAATGACTGGTATGGAGAGGGATTAGCACGGCTGGGCAGCTTAGGTTATGGGTCAATTAGATCAGATGTTGATGTAGGAGCAGCGGAGTAGGAGGAGTAGGGCACAGATGAACAAGCAGGTAGATGAGATGTCACCTAGAGCAGGTCGCATTGCAGTGATGAAGGGGAAGCAACGGGGGGAAAATGCACCGGTTAAGCAGATGGGGGCACCGTTTCCATCGTTACACAAAGGTCCTGGCAGAGCACAGAACATGTCCTGGCAACACATGGACAGAAATTATTCGATAAAGGCACTGCCATCTCTTGCAGCGGGATCAGGCAAATGGATGTATGCACTGGAAAATAAACTGCTGGTATCACACTTGTGACAGGTGACAGGAAAGGTTTGATTGCTGCATTATTAGAAGACCAAGCGGACGACATTTAGAAAAGACGAGGTTATCCACGGCATAGATGGGTGATGACAACCATGATGGGGCACATTTTAATGATTGACGAGCTAAAATATGGGCTGACCTACGAGCGGCATATCCTGACACACAGGACCTGCACACGATAATGGAGCAGACTATGAAGAGAACGAAGACCCGGAACAATACATATTATAGATTCAAGAGATGTGGAGGGCTGAGACAGGGGAACCATGGGATAAGACTATATCAATATTCTATCACATGCTATAGAAAGGGCTTCCAAAGGAAATACAGAAGGATTTGGATAAAGTAGTGGGGATTGAGGCTAAGGGATGGACAGCAATTCAGGTAACTATACTGCACCACTGCAGACAAAGACAGGAGAGGGAGAAGGAAGTGGTGGATAATGCACAGAAGGCAAAAGTGAAGTTGGGTACAGAAGAAATTAGCAAAGTTGAGCATTGAAGGAGCAGTGAAAATGGGCCCTCCGGTGGACCAGGTAGACCCATGAACTGCACTGATGGTACAAAGAATGGTGCCAGAGTGGACAGGAGGGTATGAAAGTTATCCAGATACAAGAGGATACCAGGGTGAGTACCAAGGGGGCTATCAGAGAGTTATCAACGAGGGAGAAGAGGATTCCATGGAGGTAGAGGAGGATTTGGCAGAGCAGTGTCAAGATTTGTTGGAACAGGACTGTATTGTTCATGAGGAGAATGGGCCATTTTGTGTGAGAGTGAAGGAGTAGGCAAGCAGCAGTGCATAATCTTCGAGCATATCCTAGTGGACCTTGAGCCCTGGTTCCATATCCACAACAGTATTGGATGATGCCTCCAAGTTCCCTGTATGGTGCAGCACCAGTGCAGGTGCCTCCGCAGGTTCAACAGCCCCAATATCAATATCAGGCGTCAGTGACACCGCAGATGCAGTTCCCAGCACCCAACAGCACACCAGGGTATGCACAGCAACAGCCACAACAGCCTGCCCCACAACAGTCAGCACCAGAGGTGTAGGTCAAAAATGCACAGTGACACCATATACCAGGGTAAGCGTTGGGGTGGTAATCCCATTGCGTTCCCCAGGTCAAACACCTACCCAGATTGGGACAGCCCACAGAGACCCTTGGCGTGCCCAGACCTATTAGTCACTGCCAACCCAGAAGGGGAACGTATGGTAGGTGTGGAGATAGGAAACAAATTGTTTGTTTTTATGCTTCATACAGTTGCATAAAGGAAGAGCACTTCCCCCTATTAGGTAAGGTTATGGGCATATACAGATTATCTGGGGCAATACGTTTGGTTCCATTTACAGAAGACTTACCTATTGAGGTAGGTAACCAATAGGTGTTAGCCCCGTCCTTTTGTTCAACTGCAACACAAGTGAACTGGTTAGGCATGGATCTGTTAAGCTAGTTGAGTATGACAATCCCCTTTTCGGAAGAAGGGGTGGCGTGCTCCACAACAGGAATTTGTTATGCTAGAGTACTGGAGATAACACAAGCACTGTACATTGGTGGCGCCACTTGCCCGAGCACCTTTGTACCCAGATTCTTTCACCTATGGTGTCACACCGCTCCCCGCACAAGCACTACTCTTCCTACAAAGACACGCCCCTCCACGTCCACAGCCTCTTCCCAACCAGCACCCAAACACACACGTCCCGACAGGGGTACCTTATTGCCTTATCAGGTGTCACGCTATGGGGCACGGCGTGGCATGCTCGGCAGGGCTGGAGTTTATCGCCCTTCATGTTTGTGGCAAGCGAACTGGAGGCTTCTTCATCACAGAAACGCACGGAGGACTGCGCGACCCAGCGCGGCTCGGAGCACGTGACTCGTTGCCTAGCAATACTGCAACGCTTGGGTACATGTGTCACGTGACAGTGGTCACGTGTTTCCTTTCCATGGATAAAAGGAGTCCGGTTACGGAAAGCGTTGCTTCACAGCTGTTCTCTCTGGATCACGTGTCGCTTGCGCTTCGTTTCAGACTCCTTACTTCCTTGTTCAACGGACCGCTCAGTACCTAACCCTTGTCTGCTTTGGAATCTTGGATTATTTGTTGACGAACTACTTTGCCCAACGGATTGCTTGTGTCTTGGCCCTTTACTTACCTTGGAATTTGGATCCACTGATGCCAACCTACGCTCTGCCCTACGGACTGCCTTGTGTTTAGCCCCTCGGACTGCTCTGGTACTCTCTACGGATCATGTGTTACATCAGGACTCCGGTCCTGTCTTAGGTGGTCACCTGCCCGGACTTGCTGCCACATCTGCCCGGACCCGCTGCCACTTTCTAACCACTGGCTAACGCCTACGTCCGACTCCCTGAGACAACGCTCCAGTACTCACAGGTATTTAGTGCCCTGGATGTTTTCACTAAGATTACTACACTCTGTACTATTACATAACCTTATACCTTCCTTTGCAGCGCTCCAGGGGTTTTTCCGGTTGTTCCCGAGTCCTGGCTCTACGGACTACCACCTTTGGCCCTAAACATCACTCTGGTGGTATTACCGTGATTGTCAGTCTGATACTTGGGAACAGAGGGATAGCCCATACTCTGCACGACCAACAACTGCGTAACAGACTGTGAAGCCTTTTGGTCATCCAGAGTATGAATCCCTCCACCGGGGACCCAGTGACCGCTTTGATGCAAGCAGTAGCGGCCCTCAGGACCGACATGGCCGCCGCCACAACCGCCATACATGACCATCTTGACGCCTTACAGAGCACACGTTACCCATTACCCCCAGACACCGAATTCGGGGACTCCGGCCCCCCGGATCAGCCAGTAACTGTTCCGGCCTCTGCACCCACTCCTGTGTTGCTTCCGACACCCGTTCCTCTTGCTGCCCCAGAACGCTACCAGGGGGACCCTCGGAAATACCGTACCTTCATTAATCAATGTAAACTCCACTTCTTGTGCAGACCCTTGGCTTTCTCCGATTCAGTCACAAAGGCCGCATTTCTTCTGTCACATTTATCTGGGGTGGCGGCCACCTGGGCAAATCCAATGTTGGAAAACGATCATCCCGCTTTGTATGATTTTGACCTTCTCATAACGGAAATGGCCAAAGTCTTTGATACACGCCATAAGGCTCAATCAAGGGATCTGGAACTCCTGGACCTAACACAGGGTAAACTATCGTTGATAGAATACATCGCTCGGTATAACCAACTCGCCGCCGAGACTTCCTGGCCGGAGGAGAAAAAGGCGATTGTGTTCTACCGTGGCTTATGTAACACCATGAAGGATGCGCTTTCAGTGGTTCCTGCCCTTCCCTCGGTGTTTTCGGATCTGGTGGATCTCGCTTTACAGATAGATGCAAGGAGATCCGAGAGAAGGACAGAAACAATGTTCACCAGCCAGTCCGGCCAGGCCTCTTCTACCACCCCTTCCGAACCCATGCAAATAGGTGGTATCCGAAGCCCGATAACACCGTCCGAGCGTGAACGCCGGAGGGCGGATAACGCCTGCTTTTATTGCGGGTTAAACGGGCACTATGTAAGGGAATTCCCCCGACGCCCTAAGAACAAAACCCCGGGTTTTCAGAGGGCTCGCCCATGATACAGGGGGCACCGGCGAGCCTGTCTTCAAACCCCTCTGAACCCGCCTTCGGCCCTGTCAGACCAGTGGTAGTCCAGGCCCTTATGAAACCCACTAGGGAGGTCGCACATGTGGTTCACATTGTAATTGACTCTGGGGCCACAGGTTGTTTTATCGATATAGCCGTGGCCCATCGTCTCAACCTACCCCTGGTCAGAAAAGAGCACCCGGAACCCGTACATGCTGTTGACGGCAAGTCCTTGTCTTCCGGCCCCATTCAGTTTCAGACTGCGCCCTTGGAAGTATTGATTCAGAGCACCCACAGGGTATCATGTCTTTCGACCTTATCACTACACCACAATTCGGTGTTATAATGGGAATACCCTGGTTATGGCAACACAACCCGTTGATTAATTGGGGGACAGGACAAGTCACGTTCGAGTCAGAGGTGTGTCAGCAGTTTTGTCTTGTGGATGGCGAATCGCTCTCCTCTCCTGCCACGATCCTGGGCGCCATGGCTTCTACTCGCATTAATGACGTAACGTCAGAGACAGGGCCTTCGCATACCGTGGGGGCCATCCTGGCTAATATCCCCATCGAGTATCATGAATTCCACATGGTGTTTGATAAAGCCACGGCGGAGGGTCTACCCCCACATAGACCATACGACTGTCCGATTGATCTGGTTCCGGATGCACCTATACCCAGGGGGAGGATCTACTCATTGTCCCAATCAGAGGAGCGGGCCCTCAAAGAATACATCCATCAGGCACTGCAATTGGGTCACATCCGTCCATCGTGTTCCCCTGCTGCCAGCCCGATATTTTTCGTGCCAAAAAAGGAAGGCGATTTGCGTCCATGTGTGGACTACAGGAGGTTGAATGCCGTTACCATAAAAAACAGGTACCCTCTACCACTCATCTCCACACTGCTGGACAGATTAACAAGGGCTACCGTTTTCACCAAGTTGGACCTAAGAGGGGCATACAACCTGATCCGTATGCGACTTGGGGATGAGTGGAAGACGGCCTTCTGCTCCCGGCAGGGATTATTTGAGTACACCGTAATGCCCTTTGGGCTTTGTAACGCTCCCGCAACTTTCCAGCGGTTTATCAATGACATATTCTCTGACATCTTGGATACGTACGTGGTGGTATACCTGGACGATATATTGGTTTTCTCGTCCTCGTTGGAGGAACACATTTGTCATGTCAGAGAGGTCCTCTCTCGCCTTAAGGCGAACGCCTTGTTCGCCAAACCGGAGAAATGTACTTTCCATTCAAAGGAAGTGGAGTTCCTAGGTTTCCACATCTCCCCCGGAGGCTTGTCCATGAACCAGTCCAAGGTTCGTGCTGTCATGGAATGGCCGACTCCGACTAACATTAAACAACTTCAGTCCTTTCTTGGTTTCGCTAATTTCTACCGACGGTTCATCGCCGGCTTCTCTTCCATCGTTTCTCCCCTGACCGCTTTGACCAGTCCTCTTGTCCCGTACTCTTGGACCCCTACGCAGCAAAGGGCATTCTAGGCACTCAAGTCCAGGTTTACTTCTGCCCCGGTCCTACAACACCCCGATCCCGACCTCCCCTACGTCCTGGAAACAGACGCTTCTTCGTTTGCACTAGGTGCAGTGTTGTCCCAGCCTTGTCCAGCCACGGGTCGGTTACATCCGGTGGCCTATCATTCTCGGAAGTTCTCGGCAGCCGAAACTCACTACACTGTAACCGAGAAAGAGCTGCTGGCCATCAAGGACGCCCTCCAGACATGGCGACATCATCTCATGGGGGCAAAGCACCAAACGGTGGTTTATACAGACCACAAAAACCTGCAAGACCTGGCCTCCCTGAAGTGTGTAAACAGCTGGCAGGTACGCTGGCACTTGTTTTTTGCTGCCTTCGATTTTGTTGTAAAACACAGACCAGGCCTCATCCATGGCAAGGCTGACGCTTTGTCCCGATCTCCCGGTGGTGAATCCTTGGTTTCATTTCCAGACACACTATTAGGGAAAAGCCATGTTGTTTGCATGTGTACGCCCTCGCCACCCATGCTCACTGCCATCAGACAATGGGTTTCTCAACATCCTCATACACTCACGGAATGGGACATTACACTCCAGGACGGGCTACCTTTCATTCAGGGCAAACTATTCCTTCCTACATGCGATGCACGCAACCAGGCGCTTGCATGGTCACATGATGCGGCCATAAATGGCCATCCCGGGCAACAACGCACCCTTGAATTGTTACAACGCTGGTGCTGGTGGCCATCCATGAGAAAGGACATAGAAAACTATGTAAACACATGTTCTATATGTGCACAATGCAAAACACGCAGAGGACGGCCATTGGGGTTGCTCCTGCCATTACCCATACCTCCCAGGCCTTGGCACACCATCTCTATGGACCTCATCACTGATCTACCTCGCAGACAGGGTTACGATACCATATGGGTTATCGTCGACTCATACACCAAAATGGCCCGTTTCATTCCCTGCACAGGCATACCATCGGCCCCAACACTGGCTCGCCTGTTCTTCAAGACGGTTTTCTGTCTTTTCGGTCTACCACATGTCATTATATCGGACCGGGGATCCCAGTTCACGTCCTGCTTCTGGCGTGCTCTTACCGGACTCCTGGGGATCGATGCTCGCTTCTCTTCGGCATACCACCCTGAAAGCGATGGGCAGACGGAGAGGGTTAACCAAGCCCTAGAACAGTACCTGCGCTGTCTGTCCCTTCAGTACCAGGACTCCTGGTTCAAGCTGCTCTACCTTGCTGAGTTCGCATACAATAATTCCCGTCATTCGGCCACTGGGTTCTCTCCCTTCTATTCTCTGTATGGACAACATCCTCGCGCCCTACCGCTCCCTGATTTCTCCTCTGTCACTCCTGCTGCTAACGCCTGCGTGCGTGATCTAGCCGGTGTTCATGCACAAACTTTGGTCCACCTCCGCGAGGCTCAGTCGGTGATGAAGGTTAAGGCAGACCGTAAGCGGGCCGAGGCGCCGGTGTATCATGTGGGCGATCGGGTGTGGTTGTCGACCAGACACTTGCGAATCCCTGGTTGTCGCAAGCTGTTGCCCCGCTTTGTGGGCCCCTATCGAATCATCGGAATCCTAAATCCCGTGGCCCTGCGTCTGTCTGTTCCGCGTGCTTGGCGGATCCACCCGGTTTTCCATGTCTCCCTCCTTAAGCCATACCTTGCTTCCACTCGCGTCCTTGTTCCTCCCGCCCCCATCTCTGTGTCTTCCCAGGACATTTTTGAGGTCAGTGCCATCCTCGGGTCACGCTTCCATAGGGGCCGCCTCCAGTACCTGGTGGACTGGCTGGGTTATGGTCCCGAGGACCGATCCTGGGTTCCCTCCCATGACGTCCAGGCCCCTCTTCTGGTGTCGCAGTTTCATAGGGACAACCCGGCTAGCCCACGGGGTCGTGGGCCCTTGCGGGGGGATTCTGTCACACCGCTCCCCGCACAAGCTACTACTCTTCCTACGAAGACACGCCCCTCCACGTCCACAGCCTCTTCCCAACCAGCACCCAAACACACACGTCCCGACAGGGGTACCTTATTGCCTTATCAGGTGTCACGCTATGGAGCACGGCGTGGCATGCTCGGCAGGGCTGGAGTTTATCGCCCTTCATGTTTGTGGCAAGCGAACTGGAGGCTTCTTCATCACAGAAACGCACGGAGGACTGCGCGACCCAGCGCGGCTCGGAGCACGTGACTCGTTGCCTAGCAATACTGCAACGCTTGGGTACATGTGTCACGTGACAGTGGTCACGTGTTTCCTTTCCATGGATAAAAGGAGTCCGGTTACGGAAAGCGTTGCTTCACAGCTGTTCTCTCTGGATCACGTGTCGCTTGCGCTTCGTTTCAGACTCCTTACTTCCTTGTTCAACGGACCGCTCAGTACCTAACCCTTGTCTGCTTTGGAATCTTGGATTATTTGTTGACGAACTACTTTGCCCAACGGATTGCTTGTGTCTTGGCCCTTTACTTACCTTGGAATTTGGATCCACTGATGCCAACCTACGCTCTGCCCTACGGACTGCCTTGTGTTTAGCCCCTCGGACTGCTCTGGTACTCTCTACGGATCATGTGTTACATCAGGACTCCGGTCCTGTCTCAGGTGGTCACCTGCCCGGACCTGCTGCCACATCTGCCCGGACCCGCTGCCACTTTCTAACCACTGGCTAACGCCTACGTCTGACTTCCTGAGACAACGCTCCAGTACTCACAGGTATTTAGTGCCCTGGATGTTTTCACTAAGATTACTACACTCTGTACTATTACATAACCTTATACCTTCCTTTGCAGCGCTCCAGGGGTTTTTCCGGTTGTTCCCGAGTCCTGGCTCTACGGACTACCACCTTTGGCCCTAAACATCACTCTGGCGGTATTACCGTGATTGTCAGTCTGATACTTGGGAACAGAGGGATAGCCCATACTCTGCACGACCAACAACTGCGTAACATATGGAAAAAAAATGTGTTGCTCAGATGAGTGCCAGGGATCAGGGACAAGCCATGGAGAGTGCCCTCTAAAATTTTTTTTAGGAAAGTAGTTCCCCAAGATCATGCCCCGGGTACCATTATTACACTAGATTTGGAGGGGGTGCTGATTGTTAGTTCATTAGGTAGTGTTGATAGGGACTGACAAAGAGGTAGAGGAGTGGTATACATTTTTATGTATCGACCTAGCTCAACCACTGAGTGTGGTGTCAGATGAACAGTTGATTGAGGATGCTGAAAACTATGCTGACATGATATTGGAGATTTGTATCCCATGTCAAATAATGATTCAGAATATGAATGTCCCTTGTACCATACTTATTGCTAATGTATACCAGCACACTTACAGGAGGATTTGTTTAAGGTCCCAAGTACTTTATGGACAGACAATCCCCATGAAGTAGGGCCTTTGAAGATCATAGGAGCAGTATGCATCAAGCTGAAGCCAAGTGCAGTGCTACCTAGCGTGCAACAGTATCCATTGTCAAGGGAAGCAGATGTGGGAATACATGAGACAATTGTGGCATTGTGGCAACAGGGCATTACAGTACCTTCAGAGTCCCTGTGTTACACAGCGATATACACTGTCAAAAAAGCAAAGGGTTCAAGTTGGAGGATGATACAGGACTTACACCCATTGAAAAACATTGTTGCAGCTGAGTTCCCCGTGGTACCAAACCCCTACACAAATCCCTTATAATATACCAACTGAGTACACACATTTCCTCGTCATTGAATTGAAAAATACTTTTTTCTCCATTCCATTGCACCTCTATTCCCCAATATCTCAACGCGTGTACCTATCGCTGGCAAAGGTTCCAACACACTATACTTCCTCAGGGGTACTGAGAGTCCCCCAGTATATTTAATAGAGTACTACACATGGATTTGGGCAATATAGATGTACCAAGTATAGTCATACAGTATGCAGATGATCTTTTAGTGTGCAGCACAACAGAAGAATTATGTAAAGCAGATTCAATAACACTGATGACATTGCTTGGGGACAAAGAATACAAAGTAGATAAGGACAAAATGTAATATTGTCAGAAAGAGATAGTATACTTCGGGCAAATAATATCATCTGGGAAAAGAGTAATACCAGAAAGAACAGCCGCAGTACAGAACACACCTCAGTACAAAACAGTGCAAGTAATGCAGCAGTTGCTGGGTTTGTGTTACTACTGTAGAGCATTGGATTTTTGACTATTCTACTTACACAAAACCTTTACTCCAGGAACTGAAAGAAGCACAGAGAAGGAAAGGATCCCTTACATGGACAGGAGATATTATAACATGTTTCTACGAACTCAAAGAGGCCATAAGTAACACACCAGTATTGCAACCCCTGATTACACAAAACAATTTTACTTGTTTTCACACTCCAATGGGCAAGTAATGACTGCTTTGTTGGCCGAGCAAACTTCTCTAGGCCATAAACTCCTAGCATATTACATGGTACATTAGATTCAGTAAGACAGGGTCAATTCCCTTGTGAGCAGGCACTGGCTGCTGCGACCTCTGCTGTTGAAAAATCTGCAAAGTTCACCATGGGTTGCTGAGTAATGCTATATTTAGAGCATGCAGTGTTCGCAATTCTTGAGAGATCCTAATCCACTTTAAAAACACAAAGGGCCTCTGCATTTGAAGTGATTTTGTCAAGCACATCCATTCACATTATGCGATGCCGCCCAGTAAACCCTGCCACGTTTACCGCAGCAACAGTTGGGGAAGGTGAGGAAGTGGATGATTGCATCACTTATGAAGATACTGAAGATGATTAAATATGAGTAATGGAGGACACTCTTGAGGAAGGGGAGGTCCTCTTCGTTGATGGGTCATCGATGTTTGATTAGGATACTTGCTAGAGACACACAGGTTCAGCAGTGGTGTGACTTGTAGCTGGGGAATATGTGGTTGTACTGCAAAAGAGGTTATCAACAGCTTATTCAGCCCAGGCAGCAGAACTCATTGCATTGATTGAATCATTAGAAGCATCCCAAAGATGTTTAGTGACCATATATTCTGACTCTGCATACATGACCGCCAACGTCCATTCATTGTCCAGATGGAAAAGGAGGTGCTTTCGGAGGTCAGACGGCACACCCGTCCAGCATGCTGCCTTGCCAGAAAGAGCAATTTATGCTTTGACCCGTACAACACTAGCAGCAGTGGTTGAATGCGCCACCCACTCCCGAAATACAGATCCTATTTCTCTAAAAGATGAATAGTAATGATAGAACATTTTTATCTGATACAGCACATTTTATTAAGGAAGCTTTTAAGGTATCAAACATTTTATGGAAGATAGGAATTGAGTTTTGTACAATGTTTTATTATTAGAAGGTCAGGGTATTGTATTTTGTACGAAGATATTTTATATATTCTGTCTTTTTATTTGTGTTAATGGAGGCAATGTCCGAAATAAAATGTATTTCTCTCTCTATAAATGATGCAGCAGATAAAGCTGCCAAAGAAGTGGCGTATATTAGAGACCCAGATGTCACTGCATACCCTGAGGTAGGAAAACCAACAGTTACAGCAGGCAATTCCATACACTGCAGTACCACTTTACGGAAATAACTGAGTTACAAGGTCAGGCACCCCAGGATGAGGAAGAACTGTGGATTAAATGGGGTTGCTCACAGTCAATGACCAACTTGATCTGGAGACCAAATGTTACAGATAAAGTAGTAATACCACAGGAGTTGCTCGTGGTTGCTTTTGAGCAGCTGCACTACCCAGTGCATGTTTCCAAACATCACATTGCTGCGGAAATCCAGGAGGACTGGTTTGTCCCCAACCTGCAAGAATGAATTAACAAGTTTGTATCAAAATGTACAAAGTGTCATCTTTACAGTACTGGCCAGATGCTCAGGACTTAGCAGGGAGGTTCAGTTAGACTATGTGGACATGATTAACAGATGCAGCAATGACTGTTACCTTGTTGTGGTATGTCCGTTGTCCCATTGGGTTGAGGCGGTCCCTGTGCACAACCTGATGCAAAATCAGATACTAAATATTTGGTCTGCAAGGTATTTCCTCATTGAGGGGTGTGTGAGGTCCTCAAATCTGATAATGGAACTCACTTTTTAATGTGCCTGTTAAGAAAATGGTGTCCCTAGCTGGGTTAAAGCACACACTTTGCTCAATTTATCATCCTCAAGCTAAGGGGCTTGTAGAGAAGATGAACAGGCCTTTGAAGAACAAATTGTTTAAAATAGGTGTAACGTTAGGGAGGAACTGGCTGCATTGTCTCTCTCTGGCTTTGTTTACCCTGAGAACACAGCCCAGTAAAGACCACCACTTGTACCTGCACGAGTGATGGGAAGAAGGATGCACACGCCTCTTACTCCTGCTCACAGGGTATCAGGGTTTTTGGGGTGAGGAGTTTCAGGGGTATTTGCATGAGTTGACAAACTATATTAAGGTTTTCACTCGACATATTTCCCCTGGAAGAGAGGACACAGCTGACGCATCATCGAAGGTGAATTGAACTTAGCACCATGACAGCTTTAACTGGAAGACCAGATTTACGTCCAAAATGTCATCCGGCGCCGGAACAACAAGAATTTCCAGGAGCCATTTACTGTGATCTTCGTGACTCCCTTTTCAGTTCGACTGAAGGGGTTACGGTATTTGGCGCACTTATCCAACATTCAGAAAGCACCTGGCACTGCCTCGCCTTCTTATGTGCATGCTCAAATTGCTGACTGATATATTAAAATATACCTTGTAGCACGTCTCCTTATCTTGCAGTTGATCAATCCCCTTACAATGATGAAGAATGGGTATTTTTCTCTACAGGCTCAAAACTACAGGCGGCATGTCATATATATGTTACTATCTGTTCCTGGCATAACATATGCCATTCTAGCATTTCTTAAAGGTCAATATTGGTCCGTAATTAATAGGGTTACTTCTGTCCACCTTCTTAAATATTGGAATTACCACTGATCGCTTTCAGGAAGGGGGCGTAGGTGCCTGTGACTTATTAATGGTCATTGAAAAGGCTAAATGTAGCAGTTGGAATGAGAGGTATGCACGGTATAAGAACATTATCTAAGTTCCATCGATCACACAGGCCTCTATGATGTGTCTTTGTAGAGGCGTAATTGTCAACCTTGTTCCATTGCAGAGTCCCTGAGATGGCATGAGATTGTGCAGTAGCATAATTACAGCACCTACTTTCAGTTTTAGCTTGTGAGGAGGCATTCGTCCTATAGCATTTCGCTCTTTAGAGACTGAAACGTTGAGCCAGTATTTATGATATGATATGATATGATATGATATGGCATTTATAATGTGCCAATGCACAAGTGTTTAACTGTTCATTGACACTGCAAGTGCTGTGCCCTGTGTGAAGAGAAGTGTGGATGGTGTGAGAAACCTGTTGGTGTCTCCCTAACTAGTCCCGGTGGTTTGTCATCCAGGTGGCCAGGACACAGCCATCGCTATTGGATCCAGTGCCTGGGGTGGACCAGTGAGGGAGGATCACCTGGATGGGGGTCCTCGGGGAGTGGAGGTGGGACAACGGCAGGCGATATGTGGTATCCCCCCTCTATAACACCTTTTCCCCCAACCTACCATGTAGGATGCTCAAACACTCTGTCCCCCCCCTTTTCTGACACAAAGGGCCTCATTCCGAGTATGGCGGTAAGGGATAGCGGCCACCGGTAACGAGACCGGTGGCGGTATTCCCTTACCGCCATACTCCGAGTTCCCTCTGCGCCCTCGCCCTTAACGCCTGCTTTGAGCAGGTGTTAAAGTCGAGGGCGCAAAGGGGCCTGCAAGCCAATAACGGTGACCGTAATGAACGGTCACCGTTATTTGCATATTCCTCATTCCCATTGAGCCCTATGGGGGCTCATTTGGGAATGGGGAAGAGCCTTGGTGAATGGGGAATCACCGCCCCGCCAACCTTGGAATGGGGCGGTGATTCCGCCATCCACCAAGGCGCTGCCGGTCCGGGTACGGCGTCAACCAAGGCGTTAATAGCGCCATTGGTTAGCGCCGTACTCGGAATGAGGCCCAAACACTTTCACATATCACGAAGGACTGCAGACTAACACCCGAGCCATATACCTGACATGTTCCCAATACAAGGGTCAGGCAAAGTCAGGGAACTGACCAGAATCACAAACACATGATGTCCCGTTCCTCTTTCGCATCCTGACTTGTTATTTGTGGACACTCCTTTTTTTCTTATGAACATTATCCCACACTTCTTTTGTATTTAGCGTAAGGATTGGCAATAGGTCTTTTTAGTATAGACCCTTTTTATTTGACAAGATGCCACTAGGACTGACTAATTATTGTTTGATGGTCGAAGCTTGCTCCCATTGTAAGTTTAGAAACTACCCTAACCAAGCATAGAAGGTATATCATGTTGGCCGAAAAACAATCGCATTATATGACCTACATCGCCAACAGAGAATCATCAGCATAACCAAAGGGGGTCCATTTTGTGTAACATCTCCATTTGCTTTCTTTTCCTTTCTGTATAACGCTTTGCAAAATGTAGTTTATTCCAAAAGCTCATGCTCTGAGCGAGGCCACAGCTTACATGTTGAGAGACCGGCCCAGACAGAAATGCCAAACAGTACAGAAATACATTGTTTTCCTCCCTCACAAGTCCTTGAAAGTGAGCAGAGAGGCATTTAATCAGCGGCCCAAGTGCCGGCCGGTCTCGCTGAAACTGTAGAGCCAGGCTGTTAAACATTAATTATACTTTCCTAGCGGCCCCCTTTCGGGGCTCTCCTTAGATTAGACTGACCCCTAGTTCATGAATAGAAACCAGTAGATAACACGCTTTGGGATGTGTCTCTCCTACGAACACAGTATCCTTGCTGAACAAGTGCCTTGTGTTCTTCATAACAAAGAACTATGTCTGCTTACTGCAAAATTGCAACTGTTGCTAAATCGAGTAATATAGATTGAGTAAGAAACATGTCATAATGTTTCATATTTGTCATAATTGTCAATTACCGAACCCTAGCTCAAGATGATACATTATGGGCGGTTTTGATGTGTCACAAAGAGATTGTACGATTGTCCTTTTATATATATGATACTGTTGTAGAATGTTTGCTCTCTTGTGTCTCACGAGGTCTGGGTGACACACGTTGCGAGACGTTAGACCCAGTCGGCCGACTGAAAGTATATTTGCTTTGCAATGAACCCTAGTACTTGGGAATCGAACCTCGTGTCTGTCGTATCACTAGTGTATGGTGATTGTGCCTTGTTTCCATACGCGAGGGTCTTCA
Organism: Ambystoma mexicanum; assembly: GCF_040938575.1. Lineage (NCBI taxonomy): Eukaryota > Metazoa > Chordata > Amphibia > Caudata > Ambystomatidae > Ambystoma > Ambystoma mexicanum. The sequence continues at coordinate 581,620,902 of NC_090922.1, read as the reverse complement.
GGGCCTAGCACCATCTTAGATATAGGTCTAGATCAGGCATTTTTCCAACCTACCTATACAGTTTAACAAACACCCTTGAAATGTGATCACTTGTGTCTGTCTTTACTGTTGCCACCATGAGTGCCTTACAGATGAAAAGAAGTAACTTGAAATTATTCCAAATTTCAAATATTTGTAATAGTGGAAAGTGAAGTTGACTGCATAGAACCATGCTCATTCTGTTTGTTGAAAGGATAGCTTTTGTTGAAGAGGGTGTAACTTTGCCATTTGGACAGCAGAGGGCAGCCTAACACTGATAAATTGCATCCATATGTTGAAATGATAGCTGTTGTTGAAGTGAGTGCACTTTGCCACATGTGGACAGCAGAGGGCAAACTAACACTGATAAATTGCATCAGCAGAGTACGGAACATAACAAAGTGTTTTTATAAATATGTAGATGTTGTATATGCTGTTTTCTGTTTGGAGTGTTTTTGTGTGGTTATTTTATATGGTTGAGGCATATAAAGGGGGGTATGAGAATGAAACAGATGCATCTTTGGGGATAAAATGAACCTGGAAGGAAACTGAGGAAGAGATAGAGAACAAACTGTATAAAAGGGTAATAGGACACTTTTTTATCCCAGACCTGACAGAAGGTACAGCAGCATTGATGGATGTATACTGGGTGTGTGGGTAATACGCATATCTACACCTCCCACCTACATGGAGGGGTGTATTTCATTGACCACCCTGCATTCAGACTCCCATCTGTCAGCAATCAATGTGCCAGCCCCAGAACCAACTGAGCCCCCACCTGACAAGCCAGTTTGTCGCTCACTGAGACTTTGTCATCAGAAGAGATCAAATTACCTGTTCAAAGACTCCTCCCATAAACTCAAGGTGATGCCTGATCAATATCAATTATTTACGAAAACTGAGAAATGTTGTACCTCCCTCCTGGTGCAAGGTTTCCAGACTGCAGAAAATGCCAAGTGGCTGCAGATCACCAGGTGGCAGTTACTTCAGATGGCAAACCAGACGGATATGTTCTGAATTTGCTCACGGCTATGCAAGGGGTTGTATGCAAGAAAGTTGGTCTGTCCTGCTGCACGTACACCCCCTAAAAAATGCAGATAACAGGTCCTTGTAACAGGAGCTTTGCACAATTTGAAGATTGCAATGGAGAAAGAAGTGGGTGGGAATGCTGACGATTGGTTTGACTCGATGTTTTGCATGGACTCGTCGTGGTTAGAAATAGCCATACAAATCCTGGTTCCCATTGTGGTTTTTCTGCTCAGGCTTTTTTGTTTGTGTCAAATGATCCTGAGGTGCTACACAAAAATGTTGCCATAGAGCGTCATGATGATGGTATCGCTAAGTACACAAGTACAGCCAGACTGATATATGGGTTGGGGTTGGAATACCAAGGATGATAGAAATAGAACAGACTTTGCCATCCCCTAGGGACGGTGATCACACCACCACCAGACCCAAAGAACTATGTGCTGTGCTGGGTTGATTTAGCAGGAGATTGAGAGTGTTGTTATATGACGGGTACCCCAGAAGAGTATGCCCACCGGTGGGGACATTTCTGTGATGTGTGTAGGGCATGGGTACCCAGGGAGGACGAAGAAGGGTTAGATAATGGATTATTAACTAAAGGGGGGAATGTTGGGATGCATGTACAGTGTTCCGGCCGGGTTGCAAAAAACCTATTAGCACAAACTATTGTGGAAGCAGACTGAGGTTTGCAATTGTTTTTAGTTAGGTCTGACACATATTAGATACTCATATATATCAACACAGAAAGAGCAACAAATGTACTACGGTTGCTGTTGCAGAGGTTATGGATAGGGCAGCATTATAGGTGAAATTCAGACTCAAGAGCAGTGCCCCAGTCATGTCATTACTGGGCACCTGGGGTTTGAAGGAAATAAGGGGGCGTTATGTCTGGAGCGTCCTGTGAATTGGGATTGGAGGAGCAGAGGTGATGCCAATGAATTTAGTACACGTTCGGGGAGGTAGCTTGTGTGCGCCACTAAATCTGGTATAGTGAGAAGCCTATTGCCTTATCAAAGCAGAGTTGGCCTCGCCAGTTTACTTCAGTGACATCAGGAATGGAGGGGTGCACATCACGTGGCAGTCTTGATTTATTTATATGCCAATAAGTTGAACAACTAATCCCGTACCTGGATTCAGTAGTGATTATGTAGGGGACTACGTGTTAGGGGAGTGGGTTTTAGATAGAGTGTGGCTAATCGATCTAGGGACTAGGATTGGCATGTTCTATAGGTGGTTGTCATGATGCCTACCTCCAAGGAGCCAGGTCCGACCCAGCAACCCCAGAGGCAGGCATCATTTTCCCCAGGGGAGTGCCAGCGGGCCCAAGCTGGGGCCCTTTGGACGCAGTCCTGGCGCCTTAGGCGCCAGGCTCATGTTGGACCCCTGTCCTGGCACCTTAGGCGCCAGGCTCATAAAGCTAGACATGTGTTCAAGTGTTTTAATGTGCACTTACCTGATGCAGACCATGCTGCTACATCCAGGCCCTCTTGAGGCCTGAATGGAACTACTTTACCTGTGGGACTACTTTCCACCCGGGTGTGGTCGGGGAAGGATACATACCTGATCGGTGGAAGGATACACACTTGGAACTTCTTCCAAAGCTATTTAAACCACACCCGATCAGCAACTCACGCTTCGCGTTGTTCTGCTCCTCGCAGCTGGACGCTCACCGTGTCAGCTCCTGCATCTGGACCTCAGCCACGCCTGTCAGTATCCTGGGTCACCTGCAAAGGGAGACAAAAGACCTTACCTGCTAAATCAGCACCACAAAGACATCACACCGACGATCCTGAAAAGGAAGACATCATTTTTAAAAGCATTTCGCTACGATCGCTGCAGCGCTGCATTTCACTCACCTATCCTGGACGCCTCCATCTTCAGCAGCGATCATCCGGATCCACAGCCACTTCCCAGAGCCTAGAGAGAAAAAGACAAGAACAAGGTGAGAGAAGGAAAGGAATAGGAAAAGCTCAGTTTCCTTCTAAGACTTACCTGTTGGGTAATTCCCATTTCATTTTGGGTCTTGCCGCTTCCAGGCATTTTCCGGACCCCGGCCCCTATGCGGAAAAAAGACAAAGACATTGAATGAGCGAATGCAAAGACATTACCCGAGCGCTCATCCAGAACTTACCTGTCATTTACTGGAACTGCACGTTTCACTTCGGGTCGGCGCCATATCTCCGGCATTCCGAACCCCGGCCCCTAAGGGGAAAAAGACATAAGCATTAGCGCTTGCTGCAACAAGACAATGAACATTATTATAAAGCTTGGACTTTTGAACTTGCAGCAGAACTTTTACAGCGCCTTACCTGAATAGTCAAGCTTACCTGAACTCCCATCAATCCTCAATCCAGTGAAGTAACTGGGTTTCAACGCGCCCCTGCATCAGAAGCAGGATGGAGAGCTCATCCTTCCTGATCCTAAGGTGAGACTTCAAGGGGAATCGTGGAAGGGTATTGTGAAGGGTTGGAAGAGAGTGGGGGGCTTGAGCATAACTCAGTCAGTAGGTAATACTCCCTTTTCACGCACAGGGGAATATTCCTGCGAGCCAGAGAAGCCAGAGTAGAGGGGCCCTTCCTGTCCATCTTCAGAGTCCTGCGCTTCACCATTGAAGAAGCACCAGCACTCGAAGCCAGACCTGCGCCTCCGTGGGAATCAGGTGAGCGTTACAGTGGTAGCCAATGAGGGTGGTGCGATAACATTTAAACCTTTATAAACAAATTTGATAGTTTCCCACTATAAAAGATGTAACCTTGTGGGATGTGACGAGCTCCGTGTCAGTTCAGTTCTACAGGATCCTCTGCGACCTGTTGCATGTAATAAACCTTGTTTTCCCTTTCAAAAGGTTTCAGTGATTATTTAGCTCTTTGGATTATTTTTATTGTTCGCTTTTTGGGTTGCTATTTCCTTGCAATGTCTTGAGTCGCTTCAATTTACTGAACTAGAGTTACGGAAAACTTAAGTGAAAACAAATTCCAGGACTAGACGAAGGTGTTCCCAGTGACATGTACTCACCTGGTAAAATTACAATGTTTTAAATAATACAAGCTATATCCAACTAAACAGTATTCATTCTATCAGCTGAGTAAGAATGAACAAAACTAAGTCCTGCCGAAATTCGAGGATATGCATGTTAATGGTTCTAATGCAGAAAACCAACTTTCTGACCCAACATAACTACTTCATGCATGCTTCTGTTTCTTAAATATATGCTGAAACAATCATATTCTATTAGTCAGTCTATATTGCACGCTACTCTGAATTTCTGTACATATTGTAAATGCAGTAAAACATGTACCAGAATGCAATATGAAGTAAAAAACCAATCCAGACTTTAAGGTTCACATCACACCTCACATGCCACAACTTGAGATCTCTGCAAACTACCATATGGATGTACTAATTTCACATGACGCAACCCAGAATAGCTTTAGTTATTGACAACTACTGGTAGTACCTATTTGACACAAGCAAGTATCTTGGTGCCATTGTGACAAGTCAGGGACCTGACCCAGCCAAGAAGGAATGGGGATCCCTCTCAAACAGGGGAAAGAGGCCTACCAGAATGTTTGCCAGTGCCAGTGCTGTTCCAGAGGTGGGGTGTGGGAGTTGGGAGGGCTCCATTCTCCATCGTGTCTACTTGTGCCTGACTACAAATGCTAAGACCAACTTGTTATCACCCTATAACTTCCATGGTTGTTTCTGGCCAGTGTTATATTTCCTCTGTCTCAGGACTCCAGATCCCAGACGTTCTTGTGTCGGAGGAGGAAACGAGCAACCCAGCAGCGGGAGCCGGTGGCTAAGAGGAGGGCTCCAGAGTGGTGTGTGCTATATAGGAAAGCAACCAGGAAGCTGCAGAACAAAGACTTTGTGAAGGATAGTGTTTCTCACGGGCCGCCCCAGAGGTATGGCAGACCCGCACTTGGAAACCACAAACATGGGTGAGAGAGTGACTATATGTGTTGCGGGTCTACCATTGATGAACTCTGGCAGACCTGTGTTTAAAGTCTATGCACAAAGGAACTTTAAATATGAATATGTTTGGTGCAGGTCACCACTGCCGAACTCTGTTGGGCCCTGGTTTGAGAGGGTGGAGCTTGGGCTTCAGGGGCGTTTTAAGCATCATGCTGGTAGGCCAAGACCCCGGGGGAGAGACAGGCTAGCGACTGGCACTGAGAACCAGGTGGGGTCCAGGACCAGTAAAAGAGGAAGCATGAGCATTAAATGGGACACAGGAAACCAGGCAGTGTGGGTTGTTCATGTGAGGTTGAAGGGGCAACAGGTGACCCGAGAGAGCAACAGGAGGTAGGACAGCGAGGAAGATTGTGAAGAAGGATTGTAAAGAGCATGTGCAAGGTGAGGTATTGGTTGGTAAGAGAAAGTGGTACTCGAGCGTGAGAGTGCGTGCATGGTGAGTGAAGAGAATGACTGAGATTACAGGCAAGAGTAGGGGGTGTGAGAGTGAGTATTCAAGGTGAATGAGAGAGTGATTGGAAGGTGAATGGGAGAAGGTGAGGTGGAGTGCAGAGTAGTAGAGTGGAGAGAGTAGAGTGAAGAGGAAAGAGCATTACAGTGCAGAGGGGAGAGTAATAGAATAGAGAGGGGAGGCTAGTTACGAGGAGCGAGTAGTAGAGTGCGAAGAAGAGTAGCAGGAGATGGAGGGACCGAGAGAGGCAGAGAGTGTGACAGGAGGAGTGTGGAAGGGAAGGGAGGAGAATAGAAGGAAAGGAAGGAGTGAACATCATTGTGAGGAGTACAAGGGCAGAGAAGCACAAGGATAAGTGAGACCTGGGTGATTGAAAAGCACCCCTTATATCTTTGTTTTTGTGGGACCCTGGTTAGAATCCACCTAGAAATTCCCAGAGGGAGCCTGATCTAAAAGGTTATTGCTTTTAGGCCCCCATGAGTAGCCAGCCAGATCAAATACAGTAGGGGTTGATGAACTTGAGTGACCACCTTGGGTTTGCTCACCCTAGCCCAGACGTCCATAAATCCCATGTGAGATGAGAGAAAGAGGAATGTCCCTTAGTGAGACCCTATTCAAACATTCAAATAAAATACCTTGAACGGTCTTCGAGAGTTGGTGTGTTCAAATAAAGGTGCTAAACCCCCATTCAACAGATTCCTTGGTAAACCCTCCAGGTTTTACCTGGAATTACTCACAGCCAGCATTTGTGTTTGCAGTAGAGGATCACAGTGCTTTGCTTCACACAACAGGGTTCCACGTAGGAAAGAACTTTTATTAAAAATGTGCAGCTCATGTGCACATTGTAGAATGTACATCAAACATCCTGCAGTCAGACAACAGAAAAACTGCACTGCAAGATGTTCATTTAATCCTGCACCTACGCACAATTTCCATCTGTGTTACCTGGATATTAAGGGCAATGGAGATGCTGGTAACTCACCATTCCATGGAGTCCCAGAGGACTCCATGGGATGGGGGTGGTCCGAATCACCTGCACCATTAGTAACAGTGCTGGTGATTCAGGCATTTATATGCCGGTAGGGGCCTGATCTACCGGCAAGTCAGGCAAGTCAGCCCTGCCAGTAGACCACAGCCCGTACCGACAGACTTGCAGTTTGCCGGTCTAGTTCATGTTATTACCAGCACCTTATTTCCAGACCGGCAAAAATGTAATGAGCCTATTAGGAACCTGGTCTACTCTCCTGCCATGTTTTTCCTTTCTCCTTTTAGTATATTTCCACAGCCTTTTCCTGATGTGCTCTTATCAGGACTTGGCTTATCATCTGCTGACACACTGTTCAACTTGACCAATCCTGGTACACTTTTCTGCCAGGGCTTTCTCATATACACATGCTCATAACTAATATCTGCCTGGTATACTCTCGTACCAGGGCTTTTCATCCATGTATACTCTTGTGACTTGAATTTGCTGCCCAGTATTTCTTTCTTCCAGGACATGCCATGCATATGTATTCTTGCACCTCAATTTGCCTAATATACTTTCCTGCCAGGGCTTTTCTTACATATATATTCTCTTGCACCTTTAATTTGCCCAGTATACTTTCTGCCAGGGCTCTTCTTACATATATGTGTATTGCATACACTCGTACACTGGAAAGTCTCTTATAAATGCTCAATTGCCCTTTTCTGTTCAGGGGCTTTAATCATTTGGGTGTGGCATGGCTGCCAATATGCCCTGGTGTCCCTGTTTCCTTCGGGTGGACTCACTGACTCTTGTTGGCATCCTCTGTATCTCCTGCAGTAAGCCGGCAGCAGTCGTTTAGCATCTTCCTGTCCATCGCTTCTGCTTCTCGGCTTCTCTGGCTCTTGCAGTTCCTGCTGGGCTCCCAGGCATCGGTAAACTGGAAGCTGCCTCCTAACACCTGTAAATGATCAGAAGTCTTCTGGCAGCTTCTGGCGTTCCCGCAGCATGTTCTTGCTCATGGCCAGCTTCCCTGCTCCTTCTTCATGAGCTGGTTGGCTCCACGGAATAGTTTCTTGCCTCACAGTCCCTCAGTCGATACCGAGAGAAGCAGCCTTCTGCCACAAGCAGCGCTCTTCAGTCAGCTGCTTCTGGTGTGTAAATTTCCCAGCTACAGGTAAGCGCTCGCAACAACTAGGGCACAGCTTGCTCTTTCTGCCTCTACTGATCTGCATCACTTGAATGGCATATTTAAGGGTAAGTAATTTCTGGATGACTTATAGGTAGAGTCTGAAAAGGTGTTTTCATGAGTCTTAAGAGGCATGTCAAACTTTGATGGTTTGTATACAGATCTCGTGAAAAGGTTTTCAGTATCCTTCCTAGGTGTATGAGGGGAGGCATGACAATATGCCATTAAGGCACTGGGCATGGGTGGAGTATCCTCAAAAGAAAAAAGGGGATACCATGTCTCGTCCAATGATGCCATGACACCCCCGAGTCGGGGTTTGTCTCCCCCCATGTGGTCCTCCTTCATAGAGGCATCCCCAGGGTCAGGATCAGGTTCCGGCTGCCATCTCCTGGCCACATGGGGGGAGTTCACCGCCGGGAATGGAGTGATGCCATCATCGGACTCATCACAGAAAGTACTCAGAATAGGCAAAGGAAAATGCTGAATACATTTCTAGTGCAGGGCTCTCCATCCTACAAAGCGTTCCTTGAATTTCCCAATTTGTGGTTCTGCCATTGCATTTGTTTCTTTCCTAAACAACTTTTTTTCAATGTGTAGATTTTTCGGTCAGCATCCCACAATCAATGATGACCTACCAAATTGCATAATTTCTGGCAAAGTGCTTGTGAAAACTAACGTGAAGAGGTTCACGGAAACGGCTGCCATCTTTGAGGATGGAACGGTGGAAGAGAACATTGATGTGGTCGTCTTTGCCACAGGCTACAGCTTCACCTTCCCTTTCTTTGAGGACTCTGTGCTCCAAGCCCACCAAAACAAGATCCCCCTGTACAAACATGTCTTCCCGCCACACTTGAAGAAACCAACAGTGGCGTTCATCGGCCTAATCCAACCTTTCGGGGCCATCATGCCCATTTCAGAGCTCCAGGCTCGCTGGGCCACAAGAGTCTTTAAGGGTAAGTGTACTAAAGAACATGCACCTTTTCTTTGTATTGTAATTGGTTTATCATATTTTGCCACAAACAGTCTACTTTTATGAATGGTACAATTACACATTGTGGATTGTGTCTGCTAACACATATTCAAAGCCTTCTCTGCGTAACTTGGATGGTCAATAGTTAAGGGTGTGAAAATGGCATGGGAAACCAATCAGTGCCAAGCTTCTATGCATGTTTTCACTTCAAATTAAACCAGGCACTAATGACGGCTGCCGTGTTTACGAATGGCGGCCAGCATGTCAACGAATCGCTAAGGATTCTGTTTAGTTTTTACTGTTGTAAATAACATGCCTCTTCCATAGGTATCCATGCCGGATGAAAATGTGGGGCAAACAGGTGTACTCTGTAATGTTGGCATGGAAGGAGACACAGACAACAAAGGATTCAAGTTTTACAACTTTTAGTAACTCAAATGTCAGGATGGTGTAATGCCTCATTTGCCCTATGCTAAAGTGGGATTTCCCTACCTAAAGTAATCTATGGATAGTCTGTGGCTAAAAGTCCAAAACTACACATCTGTCTGTGTCCAAACCTATGCTTGCCCTCACAATACACTAAGCAAAAATGTGCAGGGATTTTGATCTTAACAAAACAGTGCTCAAACGCCATTCCAAAGTTCAACTTCCTTGTCCTAGCACATAAAGGAATTCCAAACCGTTCACCAAAGGATGAAATGGTTCTTCTAATTGGGGTTTCCCTTCCACTTGTTTAAAAAAAAGTTCATATAGCAAAGGGAGTTCCCTTCGGAAATGGCTTGCAAAACAAAGGTATTTCTCTTATTGAATAGTTCACACGTACTTGACTTTCTTTCATTCAATGCAGTACACAAAATCACCTTTGTGGCACGTTTATGAAGTTTCACATTCAAAACTTATTGCTTTTAACTACAGATACCATAAGGCCTTGCTTCTCTGGCAATGCTGGATTCATATTTAAACTGATTAGCTTTGGATTCCATGTTCCAAAAGTCTTTTCAACAAAAAAGATATTGAGAGGTCCTTCCCCATGAGAAGCTTAAACCAAGCCAGGAGTCTCTCTTACCTCTATGACACTCCTGCACATCGTCAGCGCCGTGAGAGAAAGAGCATTCGCTGAATTTATAAAAGAGACTGCTCCTTCTCTTGCTGCCCTTCTTCCTCGGGCACCAGGTCCACAGAGATCCTGTTTTTCCTGGGTCAAAACATCTCAGACTTCCAGCGTTCACAGTCCTCGGTCTCTCGGTTTCTCGCAGGTTGCCACCTTTAGCATCTCACCTCCCTCTAAAGGCTCGCTATAGATTGAGGTCTTCCAGTTGCGATCTATCTTGTTTTTCCCTCCTCCTTTTATACACCTGTAACATGATTGAAGCTTGGAGGTGTGCTCTCTTAATTAACCCTGCCTGATTAAGGGTATATGCCTGACCTTCACACCTTGCAGGCATCTTCTTCAGCACTGTACTAAAGTGGTGGAAGTGTGTGGTGTTTATTACTCTCGGTTGCTTCTTCCTTGTCTCAGTAATAGGGTGGTGAGAGTGTGTGGTGTTCATTACTCTCAGTTGACCCTTCCTCGTCTCAGTACTGTCAGGTGTCCCAAGAGGACTAATTATGGAGCTTTTCCTCCTCCTTCCAGTACGTCTGGGTTGATAATATCCCCTGTCCTTTTCTTGGTCAATGAGACATGGGGAACAATATCCATTAATGGCCTCTGGGATAGGGTGTTCTTTCCTGAAAGGAAAATGTGGAATTCCGCTTCTCATCTGAGTGCACCCCACTTCCAATCCACATGGATCTTCCACCCAGGTGATCATCCCTCGCTTCTCCAGCCCCAGGGTCAGGATCCAAGAGCAATGGCCTTTCCCGGGCCAACTGAGCAGAGGACCCAAGGGAAGTAAATGTGAGGATGCCCTCAGCTTTCTCACAACTCACGATTTCTGCAGGCAGCATGGTTTGGTAGCAGTGTGGATTTTATGCTCTGTCAGTAAAATGCAATCAAATCTGTCATGCATAATTTAATGGCAGAGTGTTTGTCTGCCCTGTAAATTGTGTTCCATCCATGTCCGCACAACATACAAAATGAAGCAGAAAGTATTTACAATATAAGGATAAAACATGCCATTGGCCATTCGTAATGTTACTTAAATGCACAAACAAAATATTATCAAAATATTGACAATCATATCAATTCATTCATCATAATCATATTAATTCATTCATCATAGTACCCATAAAATCTGTAAAAGGTTGAACTATTGTAATTTAGTTTCCCAGTAATAACATTTATTTTTTCAGTTAATGTAGCAGATTTTCATTTCCAATAGAGTCCAATGTTTCTATCGTATGATTGTCGCAGACACAGTATTTGTTTTCCATTGATATGAATAGCTATGCCCCTTTTCTGCTGATCAGTTGTTTGATCAAACATTAATTTATCATTCATTTAAAAACTTTGTTTGAGAGACAGATCTAAAAAAGTGCAGATGAAATGGAACATCATAATGCATGTTTACAAATTAAATTATGGCAATATACAAATAAATTGCTACAATATGTAAATAGCAAATAAAATGTAGACAGGAACAAGTCATTATGTTTAATTCTATTTGCTTAAGAGGCAGACAGTCCTTATCAAAACATAAAAACATTTACTGCCCAAGTAGCTGCTCTATCGGATATCAGATGAAGGAAAAATGGGACTGGTGTAACTTGCCTAAAGCCTTCATTTATCAAAAGGGTTTAAGGTTTTCCTCCAAATATTAGCAGGTATGTTATATGCCAATTTAGTATTGATGGATCGTACTGTTAGGTGGGTGAAAGCAAAGTTTAATTCACTTTTATACTATATGCTTCTGAAAATGACCTTGTGATAAATATGTGTAAGTCTAAGGGTATGGTGATGTCCAGTCGTAAACTCAATGGTGTTAACCTGGGATCTCAAATTGGTGACATTGAGTACATGGAACAATATCCTTATTTGTGTATGAAACGAAACGTCTGTGGGGATTACTCCAACATTAAAGACAGAAAACAAGGAACGTTAACTCTATGACTGCCACCATCAATACATTGGCAAAGCAAACTGCAGGCTACTCAATTAAATGTATCATCATGCTCTATAAGCAGAGTTTTTGCCCCACCATATTATATGGTTTGTAGGAACTCACTACGAGGGACATGAAATGGTTTGATGTGCTTGAAGGGTCCTTTTGGTGAAAAATATTGAACCTTGCCCCATCCACACCTATGGAATATCTGCGCTTAGAGCTGGGGTTGGTATCACTTAGCAGTCAGGCACTACTGCAGCGGGGGACTCTGTACATCAAGTCTAAATCTGACCTTTCATGTCCTTTGGTGAGAATGTTCGGACAATACTAAGAGAGTTCCCGACTTGGTAGAATAAGAAATGGTAATTTGATCATCTAAAAGATGATTGCTTTTCTTTCAATAATTAGCTCCCTGATTTTAGGAGAGATACTAGGTTTGAGATGTTGACATTTATATTCCAAAAGAAAATGGATCGATGGGATTGGATTCATAACTATGACCACTTAAACTCATTGCATGGTTATAAGCACGTTTCCTGGGTTAACCATTTGTACATTAAAACACAGGTATGTTTATTGCAGAGTCCCAGTCTGGCAGTTTGAAACTTGAATTTGCGGCTTAGTCTTAATCAACTTTCTTTATTGGCTCTGCAAAGGCCTCCCTAAAAATACCCTTGGACCAAAGATCTAGCTGATTTTGTAAATTCCAAGATAAATTAGAAACAGCCAGACACATTTTTACTGAATGTTGTAAGTCGGGAACCGCTTATAAGTGTATATCGGGTACATTTTGGAGTCACTAGGAATCAATTAAGTCTGAAGAATTGTGGGATTATTGTCTCAGTACAGACTCGACATCCGTACACATTGCACTTTACTGCGTTTGGCAACGTATCATTCCATTATTGAAAGACTAATTAATTTATGGTTTTATATATCATGGAACTTTTAATGGTTTTATTTAATTGTGAATTTTATAGTAAGATGTGTTTTATATGTGATAAATTGTATGTATTTATTGTTGTTTGCTGGATTTCTAAAAGTTCATATGAACTAAAATAAATAAAATAATTATAATAATAGGTGATATAGCCAGTTTCTATTCTAAATCTCCAATGTCTAATTCATTGTGGATAGCAAAATCAGGGTATTCCAGGGAAGAGTTAGCAATTTACAGCAAGAGTTGTTTTGATAATTCTTTACTCACCTATTAATTCACATCCCGATAGATCCCCCCAAAAGTTTGCCATTGGAAATTCATAGGCTAAATATGCCTTAAGCATCATCTCAACAGGTTGCAATTTCAAATAGTATGCTGCCAATTGCCTGTAGAAAAAGTATTGCTGATTGTTTGTGTTAGAGCCACATCTGGTATTTAGAGAGAATCCGACCACCAAGTAATCAAAAATATCAACCACAGTAAGGCAAATACCATTGACAGAAAAAATCAAAGATGTCTTCCTATGCTTTGTTCCTATCATCATCAAAGACAATTTCTTTGCATAAACTATCATGTCTCTATTGGCCATGAATATGGCAAAGCAATCAATTTGCTTTTTGAGTGTTGTAACAGTGTATCATGAGGACCACATCATCCATATACAAGACTCTTAGTACATGCCCAAGAGCTGGCAGGGGAATCTTGTGCCAGCTCTTGTTGTAAAGTGTTAGTACATATGTTCAATAAAATAGGGGCTACAAAACACCCCTAGCGCAACCCCTTAGTGGTGCTAAAAGGATGGGTACAAATCCCACCAGCTATACTCAAGGCTGCCATCTCAGTTTTAGTGTGTGATTAAATAATCACCTTCAGAAGGTGGTTAGAGATTCCTAAATCAACAAATGTTTTAAGAATACACTGCCAAAGGTTTTTAATGATCCATCCAGTCATCAAATATGCCTATTTGATTCTGGTAAGGTCTTGTCACCTCTCTTGAAGATGGAGCATTAGTTGCACGATGTCAAGTACAAGGAAACTTCCTAAACTGCAAAATGGCAATAGATAATGCCCCCGCCCCCATAAATCTGGTGAATTTCTTTAGAGATCTGATGGGATGCAATCGGTTCCTTCCCCTTTGTTGGATTTAGCATTCATATTTGTGTGGCGAACATCCACAAGATTAAACTTAAGTTGATAATTTCCTAGTTGTTATTAAAAAAAGTCTATGAATATCATTCGAGCAAGGAGTATCATTAAACACCACCTGAAAGTGCTTCAACCATTCCACTGCCTGGATATTAGTCTCAATGTTAGGTGTGAGATTGGGATTTGAAATCTTTGCAACCAATCTTTAAAATAAGCTTTTGCTATTATTAAAGATGCATCCAACATCTCCCTCTAGTTTAACGTAGTCAATTCCTTCTTCTAAATTACACAGATCATCTTTTATCAAAATCTTCTTTTTTCTACTAAATGAGTATCCCTTTATTGCTCCCTCCATGCTACACTCAATGCCTCCATATATTTCTTACAGGCTTCACCAAACCACCCTTTATGATATATAGGTTTGCCTTTCTTTATTTCTTTAAAAAACCGTTTAGCTGCCATAACCAACACCCGCAGAGCGCAATAGATTAATATATTTGACTCAGTGTTATCCTCAACGCAAATGGTTACAACCATTTCTAAGTTGAAGGTAGCCCCATCGAATATGTCTCCTACTGGTCTTCCACTAGTGTATCAGTTACAGCTACATTTAAGTGGAAATTGTCAATTGGAATGGGCAATATTCGCTGTCTAGAGGTGACAAAACAAAACAGCCATGTCCTTAATTGGTGGGCAATGATGAATCAGAAAATTAAAATCATCGAACAGCCTATATGTCCTCGAAAAATGACTTGACCAGAGGTATCCAATCTAGTGCAAACATTCACCATCGCCAGCCCATTTAGAGTAGGAAATGATGAACGCATTTCCATTTGCATTTGAGTTAAGCTTAATGAGCCGTGCTGGGGGAGATTCCCTATGCTAGCTCTTCTTCTAGTTCTTTCAAATAGTGGGGAAGAAAGTTCTTATTTTCATATTTGTTCTCAAGGAAGGTTAGGGGTAATGTCAAAAGAATAAGACAGGTCAGTGTTAGCTATGCAATTATATTACATATGTATATTAACTGTATTCATTTCATTATACACGTCTCTCTGTCTTTCTCTTGTCCCCCTCTCTGTCTCTCTCTTTCTGATTTTCCTTCTCTCATGCTCTGCCTTTCTACCTCTGTCTGTCTCATTCTGTCTCTCAGTGGGTGAGCGTACCATTGCCATGTGCACGTTTACTAGAGCTATTCCAGTAGTAGCTGCAATTAACACATGTGACACATGTGGTGATCATTTAGATAGCATCACTTCTCCCCGGGGGAGAACCCCTCTCCGTGAGGCTAGGGAGGTGAGGTTGCTGACCAATAGTCCCCCAAGGGATGATAATATGCAGGATGATCTCATGGAGAGGTACACCTCTTCTGGGGATAAGGACGTGATTGGGAGGCATAACCTCTTTAAACGCCAACTTGGTAGGCCTATGGTAGGACCTGAACTTTATGGGTCAAAATTCATGTCTAAAACCATGCCTTGGTGTGAAACATACAACTGCCTTGATGGTTTCGGTACTGAGATGAAGAAGCTCCAGAAAATAATACAAGCGAGCAGGAAAAATACCAGACCAGTTGTAGTTAATGGAAAGGGGGTTACATACAGATGGAACCTACTATATCAGGGTATCAGAAACAAACAAAGGCGGAAGGGTACTGAGAGGACATCAGAGCGAGCAATCAAGGTGGAGAGAGAAATAGAGAACCAGAAAGGGATCGCAGCCAGGAGAACATCCGAAGGCAGGCCCGAGAAGCTCGAGCAAGAGACATGGAGGGTGTGGTTCAAGGGAATGCACAAGGAAGTCTCGCATGCCAACGGGGTGTCGGCCATGGAGAAAGCAGAAACGAAGAGGGGATAGGTGCAGGGAGGCAGAACGTCAAACAATATACAACTGAAAGCTGTGAGAGGCAAGGAAAGCATCATACAAGTTGGCTGAACATCGCCCCTACCAAAGGACAGAGATTGCGTCGTGGTTGTGTGGCTTGTAGTGGGTAGACCGGGTGGTCCGACAACTGCAGAAACCGCTAACCCTATCCGTTCGCACAGCTACCAACACCAACCTGAACAATATGATTTGAGCACTGGTGTATGGATGTTCTGTACAGGCAAGGAAGGATCCGCTTCCCGACAACCAGCTTTACAAGGTCCAAGAAGAAAACCCTGATGAGAGTGCGAGAAGGTGATTCGCCATCATTTGAAATCCTACCAACCCAGTGAAGCATCCTGACTACCATACAGATAACGGGAATTAACTAAAGTCTGTGAGGTAGCGGATGCGCTGTTTCAGAAACTTTTTTGACAGTATTTGAAATGTAAGGCAACAAGGGTGAAAAGTGAATAGTATAATCTGAGAGTACCTACCTCAGCAATTGAGAAGGCCTACCTTAGCAATTGAGAAGACACGTTGTCCGGGAACTCGAGACCCCACTTCCCTGAAACACCATAAAAGGGCGTTATCCTAGTGACCATGGAAAGTACATCCAAAGGGCCTAAAAGGGATGGAGGCCCCGAGGATAGTTTATGCTCTCTTTCTCTATCCAATCATCAAATAACTGGGGAAGCCCCACCAAAGGAGAGCATTACTATACACCACTGAATCATCGAGGGCGGGACCATAGAGACACACCCCAATCGTCTTCTGTCATCAGTCTATTACACTATGATGATTGGTCGACACCAGGTCCTGCCAAGAATCCCATCTTTTTTTTGTCCAGTACATGCCTTAACCATCCCTTATTCAAGATACAAAGAAACCCCTTAATGTTGTTATATATACACTGAAACGACAGTAAACCAATTTTTGATACATCTCCCATGCTAGTTCCACAGAAGTGTGGGGCTGGAAAGTCGAGAGGGACTTCAGGAGCAGCTTCATCGTCCCAGTGTTGCAGATCAAGATTTGTACAAAACTGAAAGACTCTGAAAACCTCCCCAAGGGAGCTACAAACCATCTTAAGAAAGGTGAAAACTATTGGGGACCCAGCTAGGAGAAGGGAGTCATTCTCCTAACCCCACAAGAACTTTGTGACTGTTTATATTTTGTTGGGTTACGGAGAACTGAGAACTTTTGCTGAACCTTTGTTTTGAGTTACCTGAGAGGCGTTCGGATGCTTTACATCCAGGAGAAGGGAGTCATTCTCCTGGCTTACGAACGGTAGCTGCACTTTATGGTATTTTGTTGTAGTAATAGGGATCGACTTGGAACCTTTGTAGCCGGGACAGTGCATTTGTGTCTTGACTCACACATACTTCCTGACGAGCACCCGAGTTTCTTTAGTATAGGAAGGGAAATCCCCTTATAATTAGGGATAGATAGGTTTGATTTTCAGTTCATGAAAGTCTATAGCAACCACTATTGCAGTCTTGTTCAGTCTCTTCATTCCTTGTTGCTGCGCACAACTAGAAGGATGCAACAGATAGCTTGAAGAGGAGGCTGTGTATTCATAGTCAAAAGAATAATGAGAGCAGCAGTGACAGAGGCATCACCCAAGGTGAGGACCTGACTGGTATTTAGAGACATAGATTGTCACCATCACAATGAGGGTGCATTGTCTTCATGGGTGGAGGTGAGGGATACAAAAAAGCTTTGCAGTGGTGCTGGCATTCTGACAGGCCTTGCAAGGGCTCAAGGGACCAGGACACAGAGTCTACAACTGTATGTGCCATTTTCTCTTTTTAATTATTAATATTTGTGTAAACTCTAACAGATGTGCTGATTCATCCAGGTTACCAATCATTCAGAGGAAATTAAAAAGGAAATTATTTAATGGCATTAATATTATAAACTGATTCTTTCTACAATGAAGATTCCCCCTGCTAATAGCGCAGGGAGCTCTTGATTCTATTAAAGATAAGTAGGCGAGCATTAAGCTTTCATCTTCTTTATTCTCTACTCTCCAGCAGTTTCAACAAATATAAACTTTTGTAAAACTTTCATTTAAAATGTAACTTTTTTTTTTGTTTTTCAAGAAAAACTTCAAGTCCCATCATTCCTGTAATCCCATAGTCTCTGGCCATGTGACCTAGTCCTTCCTGTTCTCCTGTCCTTCCTCTTCTTAGACTGCTCGAACTGCAATCCTTTATTAACTGCGTAATCAACTGGTCAACTTGTGCTGAAACCTCCTGCTTTGTACTGGGTCGACCTCTCACAATCGAACTTGCAAGCTTGTTCCAGACCCATTGATCTGTATAGGGCTATCATCTGTTCTTTTGCTCATCCTCTAATGCCAGGAAGAAACAAAACGTATATGTTAGGGCGGGGAATACACACCCTATTCTCGTAGGAATAGTCATGTTAATCATCAACAATGCATCCATCAATTACTTCCCCATTGCATCATGTGTATTCGGGACGGGAATTTAATTTCTCGCCTCCTTGTCTTTAATAGAATCAAGAGCTCCCTGTGCTATTAGCAGGGGGAATATTCATTCTATGTCAAGACGGAGGTGAGCATTAAGCTTGTTCAAAGCTTGGAACCACCGTCTCTGCTATTGTATTTATTGGTCTAAAGTAGAACGTCCTGAACGTTGCATCGCTAGCCCAATCAGCTGCTTTCATAATGTCTGGCAACGCTGCGCCTTGCCCTAGCGCTTTCGATGCCATCGCCCCTCTGACTGAATGCGCCCCGAATTTGGACATGTCAATGCCTGCCAGGTTCATGATATCCCTGCCCCTTTTCTCACTATGGTGGCTGTCGCTACTCCTCTATGCGGTCTCCTACGAGCTATTAGCAGTTGGGTTATTCCTGCCGGCCTCACTTCTGCTGTTCTGCTCTTGTATTCTTTAATACACGTCTCAACGCACCACTTAGGGTGGTCTGGCATATATGGGTAAGTGATCGGAGAGGAATCTGTTTTCGTCCTTCTGACTAAATTGAAAGTCACTCCCTCTGGTCCATAAATCTTTTGATTTATCTCTAATGCTTTCACGTCCGCTACTCTCCTGCATGATACCATACACAGGAGCATAGCTAGCTTTCTGGACAACTGACTCAGGGACAAGTACCTGTTGTTGGGCCAATCTGCCAGTAATTTCAGCACTATTGATACGTCCCATAGGGTGTCGTATCTAGGTTGCGGAGGTTTCCTAAACCTTATCCCTTTCAACATCCTTATCACCGCTGGGTTCTCTCCTACTGGGATCCCTTCCAATGGCAGATGACCTGCCGAGATCATGGACCTATAAACTCCTATGGTCCTTTAAGCTTTACCGTCTTGTAACAGTTCTGCTAAAAAATTTATTATATCAACTAGAGGTGCAGAAACGGGATGAATATTTCTCCTTCTGCACCATGTTGACCACCTATTCCAAGCTGCGTCGTAGCTCCTTCTTGTAGAGGGCGCCCAAGACTCTGCGATGAGGCACGCAGCCTGCGCTGAAATTCCCGGGAGATTCCAGCGTCTCCTGCTATCCTGCACGCCATCAGGGGTAGTGTCCCCTTCACTCTCAGAGGGTGATATGACCCAGCTGGGTCCGTGAGCAGGCTCGTTCCTTGCGGCAATAGTTTCGGGTAGTCTATTAACAGTTCCATGAGCGTCAGAAACCACACTTGCGATTTCCAGATCGGAGCCACTACTATGAGGCTCGCCGCCTCCTTTCACACCTTCGCTAGTACCCTGCTCATCATTATAAATGGCAGGAACGCGTAGTGCACCTGGCCTCTCCAATCCTGCAGGAAAGCATCCGTCCCTGCTGTGGCTGGGTCTAATCTCCAGCTGAAAAACCTCTCTTTCTGTGCGTTCAGTCTGGACGCAAACAGATCTGTGTGAAACGGTCCCCACAGTACTTCCAGTTGTCGGAATATGCTCCGCTCCAGCATCCAATCGCTGGAGTCTGAGAGGTATCTGGAGTTCCAGTCCGCTATCACATTCAACGATCCTGGAAGGTACTCGGCTGTTTCTGAAATCCCCGATTCCAGACAGGTGTGCCAAAAGTCTTTGGCTATCTCTGCCAGTAATTTGGATCTCATCCCGCCTAAATGATTTATGTACTTGACTGCTGAAATGTTGTCAATTTTCAGCAGAATACAGGAATTCACTTTCTCTTTGGTAAAAGCCTTGATCGCAAAAGATCTGGCTAAAAGTTCCAGACAGTTGATGTGTAGCCGGAGTTCTTCCGCGCTCCACCTCCCTCCTGTCTGTAGATCTCCGCATCGGGCTCCCCAGCCTGCTCGGCTGGCATCGGACTCTATTACCAAGTCTGGACGGTCGCCGGAAATGGCTCTCCCGTTACAAGCTTCCATGTTTGCCAACCACCATTGTAGTTCCGTCCTGGACTCCTGATCGATGTGAACTAAATGGTGGTAATGCAAACCCTGTTGTAAGTGTCATATTTTTAATCTCTGCAGAGCTCGATAATGCAGCAGACCTGGAAAGATCGCTTGTATCGAGGCTGCTAACAGGCCTACCACTCTTGCTATGGTACGGAGGGATATGACTGTCTTGCTGAGGCAAGTTCTCAGTTCTCTTTTTATGTCTCTGATCTTCCTGCATGGAAGCTCTAGAGTTGCTGTCCTGGTATCTAAGATGAACCCTAGGAATTCTAATCCCCTGGCTGGTTTCATCTCCGATTTCTCGTGGTTCACTAGAAATCCCAGAGACGTCAGGAGCTTCACCACCCAGTCAGCTTGGTAACAGAGCGTTTCTTTGCAGCTGGCCATCAGTAGGATATCGTCCAGATATATAATCATCCGAATCCCCTTCTCCCGGATCGCCGCTGCTACTGGCTTCATGATTTTAGTGCAAGCCCACGGTGCTGAGGCTAGCCCAAACGGCATTGTGGCAAATTGCCATAATTGCCCGTCCCAGTCGAATGCCAGGAAGGGGCGAAACTCTTTGTGAACCGGTATCGTCAGGTATGCATCTTTCAAATCTATCCTCACTAGCCAGTCGTCTTGCCTGAGTGTATCCCTGAGCTGATGGGTCTGTTCCATCTTGAAATGATTGTAGACTACCCATCTGTTCATGTCCTTTAGATTTATTACCAGTCTTACTTTGTCCTTCCGACGGACCAAGAACATGTTGCTCACAAATTTTGGG
The DNA here is from genome assembly GCF_040938575.1 of Ambystoma mexicanum. Classification (NCBI taxonomy): domain Eukaryota; kingdom Metazoa; phylum Chordata; class Amphibia; order Caudata; family Ambystomatidae; genus Ambystoma; species Ambystoma mexicanum. The sequence goes on along the minus strand of NC_090922.1, from coordinate 581,600,145 downwards.
AATGACTCGCATTGCTCTATCACTCACTTCTCTGCAAGCTTTTGCAGTTCTGCGTATAATAACTCCTTCTCTGTCTGTGACGCGACTAGATGACAGGGTGTTTTGCTTTGAATAGGGGTCCCTGTGAACTCTATGTGCATGCCTTTCACTGTCTGAAGGACCCAGGCGTCGTTGGAAAGCGATCGCCAGTTTTTCCAAAACCTCTCTGTTCTCCCCCCAACCGGTGGGTATACACAATCTCTCACCTGTGGGGAAGTTGCGTCCTTTTCCCTGTCCTCTGCCTCTCTGCCCTCTCGGGAAGCGACCTCTCGGTGGGAAGAATGAGTCAGGTTGTCTGTTCTCCCAGTAGTTGTTCCGGTTTCCTTGAGGCCTTCTGAATGCTTGAGAGCGACCGGTGGCTCGGCCTCTGAACTGACCGGTCCCACCAAAAACTCTCTCGGGAAAGATCTTTTTCATAGACGCTTGCGCCTTTTCTATGGAGGCGTATGTTCCCACGAACCTCCCCATTTCCTTGCCAAATGTGTCACCGAACAAGAGTCCTTGCGCTGCCTCGTCTGCTTCATAGGAAGAGAGATCTCCTAGTTTCTTGTCGATTTTTAGCAGAAGGCCTCTTCTGAGCTCGGACGAAATCACGCAATTCGCATTGCCCAAAAGGCATAGGGCCCTCTGCGCCCAGTTTGCTAGGACTCCTGGGTCCACCTCCTCACCAGTGTCCTTGGCCCGTTCCGCCAGGTCCATAATTTTCGCTAGCGGACCGGCTATGTCCAGGATCTTTTCCTGGCAGCTTTTCCAGGAACAGTCTATTCCTTTCCTGGGATCTCTGTTCGATTTAGCGATGAAGGAGAGCATTTTTGGGTCGAGTTCCGGGGCTTCTGCCACCTTCCCTGGCAAGTCCGGTCTCGGACACGCCGCTCTCATCCTCTGTCTTACTTCCTTCTCTAAAGCTTTACGCAGTCTTTGCGTCATGCATTTCGTAACCCTCGGTGAGGGTACCCATTCTGATGATCTGGGATTTCTTATCTCCTCAGGCTGGAACATATCAGAGGTCTCATCCTCCTCTAGGTTTTTCAGCTTCCTGAGCCTCTTCTAAGGAGGAGGTTGGCATTCCTCGTCTTCTTCATTATCTGCTTCCTCCTGAGAGGAGTTCGGGGGTTCTTGTGTTTCCTCTTCGGGGAAACCTTCCTCTATATTGCCCATATTGTCGTCCCCTGGGTAGGGGGTCTCGAGGCTCGGCACCTGCGATTTCTTCATAAACGCTTCTCTTAGTTTACTGAAAGCGTCATGAGCCTCTGGGGCCTCTGATCCTGCCCCTTCAGTTTGGCCCGGGGGGTCAGAAGAGTCTTCGCTCTTCCGGGCCTTGTTACACCCCTTTGGGCCCTTTGCTGAGACCCTAGTGGGCGTGCTTTCTTCGGTGCATAAGTGTTTCTGGCTCAGGAATTGCTCGATGGTGTGGAGTCTTTCCTGGAGGGGTCTGACTCCCTGAGCCACTGCCTCTGTCAGTGAATCTTCCAGCACTTCCTTAAAGCTGTAGGCCAGGTCCTCATGGGATACTGCCTCCTGTTCCTCCTCACTCCATTCGAAATGAGACATGATAGTGCTGTCAGGTGCCTTAAGTACCTTAGAAAGGTGTAGTGGCTCGTCCACTGATCCACTCTGTGAGGCTGCACCTTATCTGCACTCAGCGTGAGTTGTGCAGTACTTTCTTGGGACTCTTGCACTGTCCCTCGTGTAGATTTTACACTCAGAAGTGTCTTTAAAAGCTGAGATCAGCTAAATATGATGAATATGAAGCTTTTTACTGCTCCGTAACGAAGGCTATCGGTACAACTGCTCCTAAATCTCTTTCTCCATGGAGTTTCCTGTGTTAGGCCCTGCCCACCTGAGGGTGGGGGCTCTTTTTCCTCCAGTGGTTTGCTGTGATTCAATTGAGGGGATTCCCTCAACTTGCTCGATGCGCCGATGGTTGGCTCCGCCCCCTCAAGGGTGGGGGCTGGAGCTCATAGGCTCTGCTGTGAGTGGCGAGGTTCCCGCTCACACTGCGGGTGACGCGAGAGCGAGTAGGAGAAACTCAGGGTTTCCCTGCTCGCGCCTGGCCCCGCCTCCCCAAAGGTGGGGGCCGGCGCTCATAGGCTCCGCTGCAAGTGGGAAAGTTCCTGCTCGCGTTGCGGATGATGCGCGAGCGGGAAGGAAAGCTCCGGGTTTCCCCGCCCGCGCCTTGCCCCGCCTCCCCAAGGGTGGGAGGCTGCCTGCTCCCAGCTCGAAGACACGCTGCGGCTGAATGGATCTTCCTGAGGGGAAAATCTGCCGTCCCCTGAGGTGCCAATAGTGCGGCACGGGGCTGCAGAGTCCCTCACAACGAAAATCTGAGTTTAAACACAGAAAAAGTCAAGCTGCGCTGCGCGTGCGCTCTTGATAAGAAAATAATTGGCTAAAAGTATAAATAATCATGCTAACACATTGAAGCTAGTACCCCAAGACTGGAGCATATGAAAAGGTTACTTATCTCATGGAGAGCAGGAAAAGAAGAGGAAGGACAGGAGAACAGGAAGGACTAGGTCACATGGCCAGAGACTATGGGACTACAGGAATGATGGGACTTGAAGTTTTTCTTGAAAAAAAAAAAAGTTACATTTTATAAGAAAGTTTTACAAAAGTTTATATTTGTTGAAACTGCTGGAGAATAGAGAATAAAGAAGATGAAAGCTTAATGCTCGCCTCCGTCTTGACATAGAATTGCACACGGCGCATTTCTAATGATCACTACAGTATTGTAGTCATAATAAGAATAGTGAATTTCTTTTACTGAGCACAGCACATTATCAAATACCTATACTAACCATTTAATGTATTTTCTGATAGAAGGCCATGAGTCCAAGATAGATAGTCTGGTACACTAATATTGTACTGTTTCAAAATACCACTATTATAAACAAGACCGGCACCAATGAGGGCTCCTGCCTGCTTTGCCTAAAATCAATTAGCATTTTGGGAACATTTGAATTTGAATGACCACAGAGTGTCATATTTGACAACTATGCCTGTGGAAAAAGGGGGCATCAATATACGCACTACGTCCAATATTTATTTGGCCTTGATAAAGTCTAGCATGGTCGAAAAACGATATGACATCACGTGCAGCCTATAGACAACTGGTGGCGAGTCTGCTTTGTGACTTGACTTAAACATGGTCGAAAAACGTGTTGGCTGCACAGAGCTATGATACGTTTACTAGTCTCCTTTATCCACCCTGTGTGTACTAAAATAAGAATGTAATGAAACAGTAATACTTGAATAAATAAGTAATTTAATCTCATTTACGTTCAGCACCATCAATGCGTACATTCATGAATGTGACAACAGATTCTGTTCTTTGGATTGGAACAATTACATTCATTGTATAGCAAATGTTTGACTCACAAACACATTAGCTATTACAAATACAATCTGGTTAGTGCCACTGTAAACAACTACATACATTGTTATGGCTTGGGGCACAGCCACTATCCCACGAAAGCACACGCTGCAGTCAATATTCGAAATATCATACCAGACGCGGCACGTTGCTCTAATACACTGACTCCACTGCATATGCAATACGTTTGGAATACAAGTATGAACAAAGCACACTATGTGCTCAGAATTCACCTCCTGCACACACTGCACACACAGACACTCCAGACTCAGTCACACACCACCCGCACTCACGCATACACATGATAATCAGATACTGCAAAAAATATATATGAAATATGTGTATTGCTTGAAATGGAGAGATAAGATGGACACACAAATGGCTGGACTTAGTTCTTTTATTTACACAGTGCACAGAAAAACCCAAGTTCCAAATGAAAGAAATCCTCAGACTAACCAAAGAAAAAAGACCAAGGGCCTAATTACAAGTATGCTGGTAAGTAATATCAGTTTCCACCATGCCGGTGCCACAGTTTCCGGCAACCTCTGATGCCGGAATCACCGGATGATTACGTGTCGTCGGGCACGCGCATTCCGGCTGCCTGGAAATGGCGGTACCGGCATCACGGAAATACCATCAAAATACCCATAAACAGTCAACACAGGCGTCCTCGGTACCTGTGCTCCCAAATCCAGCAACACGGTCCAGGACCAACCAGTACCAAAAACAGCGGCTCCACAATTACCGTGAGCGGAAATAAAGTGATCGCCGGAACAGGAAATCGGCTGGCAGCAATTAAAAAACACAATCCATTTAAATCCTCAAAGCACAGGTGGCATCCACCCCTCCTGACCAGACAAACTCCACTGTGAGCATGAAATCTAGAGTCTGTGAGACGCGGAAGCCATGCTTCTCTGAGCCTGAGCGGAACATGCTAGTGGACACCATTGTCCACCATCCTGCAGAGCTCTACTGCAAAGACCAGCGCAGGCAAACCCAACTGTGCAAGAAGAGCATCTGGGAGGAGGTGGCCCAGAAGGTGTCAGCTGTTTGCACAACCCCTCGCACAGTGCGAGACTGCCACAAGTCACAAGTGGTGGGACGACCTGCGCCTGAGGGTACGCAACCTCCTCTCGGCCTAGCAGAGACAGGGCATGGCCATAGATGGCGGGAGTGCATCCCCAATACTCCTGCTGCCCTGGGAGGAGACATGCATCAGTGTGTTGCACCTAGAGGGGTCGGTAGTGTGGAGGCCGGGACACCTGAAGAGGCTAGTGAGTACACTTAACCCCAATGTAATGTCAACCTCCCTGTCCACCCTGCACAAAATATGACATAAGTGGCAATTGCATCGTCCACAACACCAAAAAGAATCTTCATGCTCCCCTCCCCCCAAGTAACCAAAAACCTGGGTGCATATACAGACATACACCCTGGCCACCAAAATATCACCCATCCCAGCAATACACATGGAACATAGCACAGGCACCATGTACTTACTGCCAACTGAACATGCATCTGCTCCCACACAGACACACATCACCATGCCACAGCATACTGCATGTGTGCCTGCCGTGCTTCCCCTGTCACAAACACACACCAGTGCTAAGCCCCAACTCCACCCACAAATGATCACCGTTACACACAAAGGCAACAAGCGACCCCCTCATCCCAGCCAGCCCGAGCCCTGTGCGTAAATTCACAACTGTCCCCGTAACTTGTACAGGCAGCAGGTCCATGCCGACTTCATCCATACCACACCCCACCACCCCAACATCCCACAACGTGAATGTCACCCCCTAACAGCATGTAGCAATTGGCAGTACACCACAACAGTATCCCCAGCGCACTACTCTACCATGTGCAAACATCACACATCCTCCTGCTCAGTACGCATAACACAGGCATGTGTGCACCATGCCATGTACCTCGCCATGTCCCCGACACAGCACAGCCACGACCAACATAGAGCATGTATCTCTGCCTCATAAATTTACACTGTTCACTGACAACCTACCTTTTTGACTCCCTCAGGCACATCATCTGACAATGAAGTGGTCCAGCCAAGCACCTCAAGGGGCACCAGCTGCTGCTGTGGGACACCACGGACCACCACCACCACCTGGGACACCACAGCCTCCAGTGGCACAACTGCCACTGCCAGCACAGCTGCAACCATCCCGGCAGCACCTACCATCCCAGCTGCGCCCATCCGACAGCACCTACCATCCCATCTGGCCCCATCCAGGCAGCACCTACCATCCCAGCTGTGCCCATCTAGGCAGCCCCAGCTGATATAGTACCACCACCACCAGCAGAGCAGCCACATGCACGTGCACACCAATCAAGTGCAGAGGACATAGCTGAGGATGGTGGAGTAGACACATGGGAGACCACGGACCACAGCACCTATGAGCCATTGGTATTCAGACCCATGAACCCAGTGAGCCCACAACACCCATCCTTCCCCAGTGCCAGGGAAATGGATGGCAGACTCTGGCACATCGAGGCGCGTCAGGATGCCTTGACTACCCTAGTGCACCAGCACCTCCAGGAGGCACAGTTGATGCGGGAGAGTATCCTGGCCAGTAGGCATCAAAATGCATGTGCCCTTGGCCATTGCACTACTGCCATTGTACAGATGGCCAGGAGGGTACGCATGGGCAATAGTGTCATGTCCTCATTGCCGAGACAATGGCAATGTGCCTTTAGGCATTCCTTGACAGACGGCCCACGGAACAGGCCCTCACATCATCCACAAGTTCCACACATGCTAGTTCTGTGCCCAGCAGCCCAGGGGAACGTTCAGTGTGGCTGTCCAGCTCTGCATGAACACAGTTGCATGCCAGATTCAAAAAGGGGACGCAAATAGGCACAGAACAGACGTTTGCCCTGAATGTGACTTCTGTAAGGACTAATTGTACAACATGACAGGAGATGTGGAGGGGAAGTGGGGAGGCATAGTTGTGGAGGGGTACTGGGGAGGGATAGTTGGGGAGGCATAGTTTTGGTAGTTGTAGTTCCACATTTGCAATTCGTTCCATTATATACATTACACTTGGTGTTGAATTGAATCATGACTGGACATTCATTGTTAATGTGACTGAGTGATTTATTTCATGTACAGTGCTGAGTGTGTTAGCTGTCCTAGGCCATGTGCTTGTGTGATGCTCTCAGAAATAGTGGGTGATCAGTGCATTGCGTGCCTCATGGCCATCTACGGCATCTCTTTGATGTTCCAATGGCAATTCCTCATCACTGCCATTCTCATCCTTTGCATCATATGGGTGCATGTCCATGTCTGAAGGCAGTGGTAAATTGCGCCTGATACACATGTTGTGCAACATGGCACAGACCAGGGGTATCTTGTCCACCTTCACAGGGATGTACATCAATGCCCCCGCCCCCCATCTGCTCAGGCAGCGGAAGGTTGTCAGGCCAAACATCTGCTCTATCGTACGAGTCCTGATGTGAGCACGGTTGTAACCCTGCTCATGCTGGTTCTGTGGTTGTCTCACGGGGGTCATCAGCCATGGCATTAAGGGGTGTCCAGCATCACCTGCATAGGAGCGACAGAAATGGGCAAAAATCATTGTGGGGCCTGTATCATGTTGGTACAGTCTATATTGTTTACTAACCAATGCAATTTTTTACATGCAAATTGCAGAAGACGTAGCGTATGTCATAGTTGAGCATGTTCAAATGCGCATTGTCAGTGAGAATTGATGTCCAAGTATTGTATAGACATTTTTCCGTGGAATCAGGGTGATCCTATGGATTTAAGTCTGCAGTCATCAATGTCAATCTAATGACACATGCAAATGGCAACTTTGGCTTGTCCGGGTGTAAGTGTGCCGGTGCCATTACCAGGTGGCATGTTTCTGGGCCTGCATAATAGAAATCTGCCTGACACAGCCATGTGCCCGAAAGGTCAGAGCCTGCTGGGGGCCGCATTCCTGGTACACAGAGCTGTCACAGGTAATAACATTTCTTTACGTGATGCATGGGAGTGGTTGCAGAGCACCAATGACTCTGGGAAAATAATGGATGTGGATGCATACACAGAGGGGTACCATATGAGGGAATGATTGGATGGGGAAGTCGATGATAGCCTAATGATTGCCAAGCATCCAATATGCTTTGTCAATATGTTTGGTGGATGTGTGGGTTGTAGTCACTTTTCCATGGCCCAGTCACCCCCATCTTGACCTATGACCCTTTAACTGCGACACACACAAATAAGACTAATGAGTGTTTTTATTTTGCTTCAATTTGCACGTCCTATGATGGTCTTATCACCCATCCATTGATATGTCAGGCTATTTTATTGCTGTTATGGCCACATGCATATGTGTATGTGCACTTGAAACAGCCAGGGGACCTGGCAACATGGTGTGTGGTACGCTAGTGGTTTTGAGGTGGAGTGTTGTACTGCAGGAGAATGATTAATGTGTGCTCCAGGTGGTGTGGGTTGTTCTCAGTGTGTTTTTGCAAGTATTTTTGACACATTGGTGTGATGCATTCTGGTACCTGCAGTGCATTTAATGTTGCAGTCCAGCTTTGATGTTATTGTGCATGTGCATGCTCTGCCTGGCCATTTGACGCCAGCCAGTGAATCCCTTCAACTCAGGCATGTTATTTGTGTGTCGGACATTGCATTCCACACATGCACTGCAGAGAGTTGTGCCCCCATTCCACAGTGCACATGCATTGGTAATTATACTCACCCAACAGCCAGGTAAGTGAGTGAGTATTATGCCCCCCCCCACAATTCCACAGTGCACCAGCTTTGGTAATTACACTCACCCAACAGCCAGGCACGCTCTCTGTGAGGAACTTAGGATGGCCCGTTTGGAGCAAAGACAAGCAAAAAGCAAGTGACGCCTGTCTTATGTCCCTAATCAAAAAGCGACTTTTCACACACTTTCTAAGAAATATCACACAGCTATTAGGTTGGCTAAGCAGTATTTTGTACCCATAAAGTTGAACCTGCCCTCCACCCTTCTAAAGTGTTTGCAGTAGTTAAATCTTTTTCATCTACAGCACAGTTCATGTGACAGCCCCCTTATCAGTCCTGTTGTGATGCCCTGGTTCATTTATTTCATACAAAAATCGAGGTAATTCTTCATCATATCCTATTGGACCAGACCACTATTCCTCCGGTCTTAGACCGGCCTGGCCTGCAGGCTGTTTCTAGCTGGTCTAGTTTTCCTGTTTTTTCTAACAAGGTCCGTTCTTACACCAATATATCAGCTAAAATCTACGGCTCATTCGAAACCCATTCCGCTCAGTGTCCTGAAGGACATTCTGCATGGAAATGATCAGCTGGGTCACAAGCTGTCAATCTATCTTGCCAGTCGGGATGCATTCCTGATGAGCTTAAGCAAGCGATTGTGGTGCCCCTTTTAAAAAAAGCTGTCACTGGATGCTTCTGATCTTGCTAACTTTCATCCTATTTCTTTGCTCCCTTTTATATGAAGCTTCTTGAGGCTTTGGTATCCCCTCTTATTTCTTCTTTTATTAAGTCTTCTTCCTTGCTTGACCCCTTCCAGTCAGGTTTCTGTCTGGGAAGAGGCACCAAGAGTGTTTTGGTATCCGTTGTGGATTATCTGGCCAGGCTGGTTGACGACAGAGGTGGTGTGTCAGTTGCTTTTGACACTGTTGACCACTCCATTCCCCTGTACTTCCTGACCTCAGCTGACCTCTTGGGGGCCGTCCCAGCCTGTTTTATCTATTTTTTCACTGGCAGGGGCCAATCACTGAGGCTGGTTACCCATTGGGGTCCGGCTTCTCCCCGATGTTATTTAACATCTATGTTCAGCCCCTGGTTGGGCTCATCTGCTCTCGCGGCTTCAGGTGCTATTCATACGCGGACAACACACAGATTCTGGTTTGTTTAGATCTTGACCAGAATAAAGTGTCGACCCGTCTGTGTGAGTGCCTGGGGGCAGTGAAGGGCTGGATGAGCAAAAACTGGCTTAAACTCAAAGGGGATAAGGCCGAGGTTCTGGTGGTTGGTGCTTTTTCCTCTGTTTCTCGTTCTTGGTCCTCCTCCTTTTGGCCAACTGCACTTGGTGATTCTCCTATTCCAGTGATGGTTGTGAACAATCTGGGGGTCTATTTGCCATCTTCCCTTTTCATGGCTTCTCAGGTTAGCGCAGTTTGCAAAACTGCCAATTTTGTATTGAAGGTTCTTCGTAGGCTTCTGCCATTTCTGCCCACCCACCTTGATTCAGCTGTGGTTGCCATCGCCTTCAGCTGCTGCAGAATCTGGTTGCTTGTGTCGCCACGGCCACCCCCTATGGTTCCCACATCAGTACAGTTCTTAGACTCCTTCACTGGCTTCCAGTGGGTAAAAGGATAGTTTTTTAAATCTTTATGCCTGGTTTATAAGATAGGTGCAGACGTCCTTCAGGAAAGGTTTCTGCCATACGTCCCTAACTGGGCTCTTCATTCGAGCAACGATTGCTTGGTTGTGGTCCCCAGGTTTCGACTGAGCAGAATGGGAGGCTGGGCCTTTTCAGTGGCAGCTAGCAAATTGTGGAATGCTCTCCCAGTGAGTTGGCTATTTACTAATAGCCACCTGCAATTCGGCTGTCACCTTAAAATTCTGCTTTTTTTAGCCTCGGTCTGGTTATTGTCTTTGATGTGCTATCCTCGTGCCAAGATGCCTTTTGGTGTATGTGCGTGCTATAATTGTCCCTAACATAACATAACATAACAAAACATAATAACCTGCGCTCCTGCAGATAGTCGGCATGCTTTATATGGAGCCAGTAGCTGACAATGGTATTGTTCGGTGGTTGAAGTTCCACTCACCCCAGGTTAATAAAGGGTCTCATAAAATGTAGTAGAACCACCGATATGCTAGTAGCATTCCACCAACCCTGACTGTCATACTCAATGTCTGTAAAGTTTGCCCAGTGTATGTGGTTATCGTGTTGTACTTATAATTCCAAGAATTGTTGTTTGTGACTTAATTTACTTGATGTCCAGTGATGTTTGTCATTGTTTCATTTTATATGGAAAAGGAGGAGTGTAGTGTGCTCCTCCTTTAAGAGGATTGAGTCCCTGATAATGGCTCATGCGAATGGCACATGTCAGCCAGTACCAAAGGACTCCTGCCTCCTGTGATCATTACAGCACTGCGCCAGCACGGCATTGGAGGCAGATAGGCCTGCCCTGAAGGCCCCGTCCTGAAGAAAGTGCCCCTGCGAGGCAACTTTATCCACTTGTAACAGCAGAGCCCCTGCAGGGCAACTCTGCATGTGTGTGCTGGTGCCCCTGCTGAGCAACTCCGGCTGCGTAGGCTGTGATGGCTAAGAGGGTGATCCCTGTTACTGAATTGTCGGCTGGGTGCCCCAGGCAAGCATGTGCCTGGACCCCTGTGCACTGGGGGTCCAGGTATAACACAGGTCACCTCATTGGGCCTTCTGGTTAATGCACGGCTGTGTCACCTCAACAAACTTCAGTTAATACTCAACCAGGAGTCTTTTCTAGGCGTGTCTAGGCACCATGCATCTCCTCCATCTCCCTGGTAGGCCTCTCCTTTATCCTTGCATCTAGAGACTTGAGTGTTATGCTCTCCTGTTGAGGGGGATTGCCACTTTAATGCAAGACGCCCAAGAGAGCGTCATGAAAGGATTGATGTGGGGAAAAAGGGAGGAAGGAGGAGGAGAGTCACTTCCTGTTTTAACGTTGAATAAAGAACACATGTGTAAAATAAGATGGTGTACGTCCATCATTATATGCAGCCCAATGGGCCAATATTTTCTCCGTGCCAGCAATCGTGCAGTGCACCCTACGTCCACTCCAGCGATCCCGCTGGGTTTTCCAAGTTGGCCCGCAGTGCCGCACTCCTCATCCTCGTGCTAGCGATCCCGCTGCACGTCCAGGCACGTCCGTCCCGCAAGCTCCTGTAATCCTGCCGTCTACCCGACGTCTGCCAGTGATCCCGCTGGGCCTCAGCGCCGACCTAGAGCACTGCGCTCTGCACGTCCGGAATAGCGATCCTGCTACACGTCCAGGCCGGCTCGGTCCCCAGAGCCCGCCGTCCTCCCGCTTCTCACAAACCGATCCGGTCCTCGCAAGGAGCGTCCACCTCGTGGGCTCTACAAACTCGGTAGCACATACCCCAGAGGAGCAGGCACAGGGCCAAAAGGTCCCCCGTGAAGGCTCCAGATTGCACTTGCCACCCCCAGTACTACACTGCATGTAGGAAACTGCATGTGTAGCCCAGAACAACACATGCTGCAGAGGCTTCACAGGCATTTTCCCAGGTGGGTGAAGAGGCCTACCCTAGTTAAGACACACCAATCCACACCCAAAAGTAAGGTGACTCAAACCACTAGCTAACTGGCCGCTCATAAGCCGCTCGCACCACAGGTGAGAAGAGACCACTGCCCAAGTCACTCCACCTGCCCGAGAAGAGCAGCACCAATCATCCCAACAGAGCCCAGACCACCAAGAAGCGCCCACTGCCTATGCCAGTATGAGTTCCCCCTCTGATCAAGCTGGTCAGGCCCCGCCGCCTCCCACGCCGCCACTCCTTTGTGCATCCTCTTCTCAAGAAACCCACAGCTGATCCTTCTTGTCCAGCTAACTATCGCCCAATTTCCATTACTCCCTTTCTTGGCAAACTCCTGGAAAAGTTGGCCATCTCTCAGCTTAACCTTCATTCCAATTCTGTTGGCTGTCTCCATGACCACCAGTCTGGCTTCAGAGCTGCCAGAAGCACGGAAACTGCTCTCCTAAACATCCGTGAAGATCTGCTCACCAACCTTGACTCTAACATTCCCTCTGTCCTCATCCTCCTCGATCTCTCTTCTGCCTTCTACACGGTCAACCATACCATCCTGCTCAACTGTCTCCGTGAAAACCTGGGTATCACTGATCAGGCTCTGGCCTGGCTGCCCTCTTTCCTCTCAGATCGACCCTCCCAGGTCCAACTTGGGTCCTTCCTTTCATCTATCTTCCTCTCTACTTGTGGTGTTCCCCAGGGGTCTAACCTCTCGCCCTGGCTTTTCAACCAATACCTGGCAACTCTCCCCCACTGCATTGCCATTTTCTGCTCAAATTTCCAGTGCTACGCTGATGACACTGAACTCATTTTCAGGCTGCCCTCTACCACCTCCTCTCCCTCTCTCATCTCTGATTGCCTAACTGCCATTCAAGATTGGTGTGCCGCCAATGATCTTTGTCTGAATGCCAGCAAGACGGAGATCCTCCTCATCGGCACACCTTCACCATCCTTTCCCCTCACTCTCTGGCCGGCCTCCCTTGGCCCTCCTCCTACCCCCACCTACAAGGCTAAGAACCTTGGGGTCATCTTTGACTCCATCCTTTCCTTCTCTGCCCACATCTCTGAGGTCTCTAAAAAGTCAAATTTCCGACTGCACCTCCTCAGAAGTACTCTGCCTTTCCTCTCCTTCCCCCAGAAGCTCATGGTATCTCAAGCTCTGGTTCTCTCTAGCTTGGACTATTGTAACAGCCTCTTTCTAAATCTACCTGTCTCTACTCTCCGCCCTCTGCAACTAATCCAGAACAGGACTGCAAGACTTGTCCTTGGCCTCAAGCCCTGGGATTGTATATCTCAAGCTCTTGACATCTCTCCACTGGCTCCCAGTGGATGCAAGGATTAAATTCAAAACCGTCTGCATTGTCCACAAGGCTTTCTGGGGCCTGGGTCCAAAATACCTTCAGCTATCCCTCTGCAAATACCTCCCCTCTCGAGCTCTTCGCTCCTCTACCTCCAACTCACTCAGGGTCAGTCGTTTTTCTAAGAAACGAGCTGGGGGTAGATCTCTGTCTTCGGCTGGGGCCCCCCTCTTGAACAGCCTCCCTGCCACTCTAAAACTTGAGGAGAACCATCTCTGGTTCCGCAACCACCTCAAGACCTTCCTCTTTTCTTCTGCCTTCGCTCCCCCTCTCCCCTGCTGATCTGTTCTCTCTTGGCACCGTGCACCTGCCACCCTCTGTCCTTTGGGCCCAGGTACCTGCTTATCCTGCCACCCTTCCGCACTGCCTCCGGGCCATGCCTTGCACTGGGGTCTGTATCTGTACCCATACAGCCCCCCTCTTTTTCTTCCTGCACTTATCAGACCTACCCTGTCTGCTGCTTTAAACCTAGCACTTGCAAATTGCTGGCTGCATTACCACTGTTTGTTGCCTTTATTATTTATTTATTGTTATTTATCTGTTTCTCCTCTACTTCACACTTTCCACCTCTCCCCCTTCCATGTACTTTTCCCCTTCCCCCTCTCCAATGCACTTGCGCGTTCTCAATCACTGGGCCTAGTAAGATTGCTGTTTTGTTCTCCTCTGTTCTCCTCCCTTGCCTTGTCGCGCTCTGAAACACTTGTGTATGAGCGTGATAGAAATAAAATAACAATCAATCAATCATCAAGGTCCACGGCCACAGTATGGCGCATGCCTCTGACATTCTCCATGACCCCACAAGCAGACAAGGGCCCCCGGCGGGTTGAATGGCTCGAAGACTTCAACAATTTTATAGCAGCTGCTGGCGAAGAAACATCCCCACGCCTACGCAGCATGTTCATCAACACGGCTGGTACCGAAATCAAAACTTTAATCAAAACCATCCACCAGCGGAACACACGGACTTCGCAGCCTTCATAACAGCCCTCAACAAAAGGTTGCTCATAGAACCCAACAGGGACTATGAAAGATAAATGTTCAACCAATGCACCCAGCGCATTCACAAAACCACAGATGAATTAATTACTAGACTTCAAATTAAAGGGGCGCACTGCCAATTGCACGCATTTTTTCCAGAAGAAGCCATTCGCCTAAGAGTAATAGAAGGGTGTCTCTCACACACACTGAAAAAACAGCTTCTCAAGAAGCCCCTCACCATTGAAGAAGTAAGCGAAATGGCCAGAATCCTCAAAAGGGTTGTCAAACAAGCAACTCAGATGACCAGCACGACAACACTCAAGCAAGAGATAAGTGATGTGATTGCTGCAGTACACACAAGCAACCCCAGAGGGGGAAAAAGGACCAGTGGGCCAAACTATACAACAATCCCACGAATGCAACGACAGTGCTACAGGTACAGGATGGCCTTCCCCCACGCCGGATCATGCCCTGCACTCACCCAAAAGTGCAGAAACTGCGGCAGGGAAGGACACATCCAAGCTGTGTGCTGAGAAGGTAGACCTTTTCCCATACCACAAACACCCTTGGCACCGCAAAACAGATCACCTCCACGAACATCTCAATATCAATCATACCAGGTACGCCCATACCAACAAGGGCCAAGGAGAAATGTGAGAGTGGTTGAAGAACTCTATCCAGATGATGAACCCCAGGAATACGAGCCTCAAGATGTGGTCCCACAGATTCATGATGAATATGACGGTCCGCCCCCTCCAAGACCGAATCACCAAGCCATGTCACAAGTCAACCAAGGCTATAAAGGCGAGCTATATGACGCATATGCGCAAGACGAATTTGTGAACCTCATCATGGATGAGGGCGAGGCGAGAGAAGCACCACAGATAACAGTTAACATCTGTGACAAACAATTCTGCATCCTTATTGACTCAGGTGCCACAGTGAACATTATGGGGGAAAAGGAATTCCAACAAATCCAGAACAAACCCCCACTTGCACAGACCTCCTCCAGGATATTCTAATGGGGCGCCGACACCCCTTTGCACAGTGTCGGGTCATTCAAGAGACAACTCATCCATGGAGACCACTCCATTACGACCATATTCCACTTAATAAGGAGCCCAACCAAAGGGCAATGCTTGCTAAACTTCAAGACGGCCTTCTGCTTGGGCCTCATCAACATCCATGTACAGGAAGGCAACACCATCCACTCGACAGCACCTGATTGCGAGACCCAGGGACACATTTACAACATGAATCAGGCACCACCCATGAGTCCAAACATCTCAAAAGATGTCACCCTAAAGGAATTCCCACGTCTATGCCAAGACCTGGCCAAGATGAAGGGACCCCCAATAAATTTACACATTGACCCGACAGTCCGCCCAGTCCCACAACACCCACGTAGGGTGGGCTTCTACCTCCAAGCTGCAGTGTCAAACTAACTCAGTCAGCTTCTGCGGGATGACCTCATTGAACCGGGCACGGGACCGACACCATGGGTCTCTCCACTTGTAATCGCCCCAACGGAAGGAGGTCGCCTACGACTGTGTGTCGACATGAGGGTGGCCAACACAGACATCCAAAGGGAACCTCACGCTTGACCCAAGAATGAGGACATGATTGGTCAGCTTAACAAAGCCGTCCTCTTTTCAAAATTAGACCTGAACCAAGGGTACTACCAGATGGTACTCCATCCTGAATCACGGGTGATCACCACTTTTGCATCCCACGATGGACTGTTTCGCTACAAACACTTGAACTTCGGAATCTCGTCAGCGGCTGAAATATTCCGTGAAACCATCAGGCAGATCATAAGGCCCGTAAAAGGGACTTTGAACTACAGCAATGACATCCTCGTATTTGGGAAGACTCGAAAAGAACACAACGAGGCCCTCCGTGCCACCTGTGCGGCTGTACAGGCCGCAGGCCTGCCCCTAAACCTGGAAAAGTGTCGGTTCAGCAAGTCCAAGCTCAAATTCTTCGGACATATATTCTCAGCTGACGGGATGAACCCTGATCCAGACAAGGTCTCCACCATCTTTAACCTGCAGAATCCCAAACAGTCTGCCAATGTAAGATCGTTCCTGGGGATGGCCGGATACTGCATCCGATCCGTGCCTCATTTTGCCACCACCACAGAGCCACTGAGAAGTCTGTGAATGGGGGATCCCGGACACAATAAAGTCAGACAATGGTCCACCTTAAGCGCACACGAGTTTGGAGTATTTGCAAAACATATGGGGTTTACCCAACAAAAGATCACGCCT
Source organism: Ambystoma mexicanum (assembly GCF_040938575.1). Classification (NCBI taxonomy): domain Eukaryota; kingdom Metazoa; phylum Chordata; class Amphibia; order Caudata; family Ambystomatidae; genus Ambystoma; species Ambystoma mexicanum. The sequence goes on along the minus strand of NC_090922.1, from coordinate 581,583,828 downwards.
CCATGGCCGCAAGCCAACGGGATGGCAGAAAGGTTTATGGCCTTGATTAAAAAGACGATGCAAAGAGCACAAATTGAGGCATCAGACCCCCACCAGGTGTTGTGTCAGATGTTGAGAGACTATCGCAACACACCCCATGATGCCACCAACAAAACCCCGGCTGAACTCATGATGAAATACCAAGTAAGGACCAGAATCATCAACAATCCAAAAACCCGACCTGAGCCAGACCGAGAAGTTACCTGAAGGGACACCGAACGGAAAGAGAAAGCAAGAACTGAAACAGATGCTAGAAGGAGAGCTCAAACAAAGGAGTTCCAAGTAGGAGATGAGGTGTGGGTCCAGCAAAACATGACCAAGAAAACAGACTCAAGGTTCACACCGGAGCCCCTACAGATAACCAGAAGCAGTTTGTTATTCAAGTATGTCGTGAGGGGAGAGGAGGAAAGACCTCTGCCCGTTGACCCAAACCCTGAACACTATGACGTGCATGACGAGGAGTGGGTCCCTCGAGAAACGCAAGTTTTACGTCGGTTGGATGCTATTGAACGTAATGATGGGGACTCAAGTCAAGAGTCATGAGGACGACCCCAAAGAGTTATCAAGAGACCTCCGAGGTTAGTGGAGGAATGTTAAGCCATTGGTTAGCACTGTTCAAGTTAAAACCCTTGCAAGGACATTTGTGCGCCTCCTCTTGACACCTCTCCTCCAAACCCTCATTACCTCCTTCTCCACCTATTGGCTCAATCTCCTATGATGTTTCCTTCTCCTCTAAAGCCCTGCGCCTCCTCTTGACACCTCTCCTCCAAACCCTCATTACCTCCTTCTCCACCTATTGGCTCAATCTCCCCCTCTCACCTCCAACAGCCCGTGTTCCCCCACAATCCTTGCAATGGGGCACATAACGAGTTTGGTGGTATCTCAGCGGTAATACCACTGATATACCACCAAATGGTATCACAGTTACCACCACTTGGACTGGTGATATTACCACTGAAGGTATTTCCTCCAGCGGTAATACTGCTGGATGACAAGTGGTGGTTTGGCAGTGTAAATCCCTATTTTATGGAGTCGATAGGACTCCATTGGGGATTTTTATGGCGGTAAAGTGGAGGGGTTACCTCCAGCTTTTCTGGTATTATCATCCGGTAATTCTGACTGAGGTATTATGGCAAAGTTACTCACCATATTGACTATTGAGTACCATACTCCAAGCTCATAGTCCCGTTACCTCCATACTCTGGGAAATTCCATCCTTCGGGACAGTACGGAAGCACTTTAAAGCATCAAAACATTTTCTTTTTTTGTCCTTTTATTTTTGCACGGGCCATGGCACATGACCGAAGCCCAGCCTTCATGAGCTACGCCCCGCGCATAACCCTTCAGTCCTTTTCTATCACCAGGTCTAGGACCATTTAGCAACAATAGAGGATACTTATTAGAGGGGACGGCAGACGGGTGTATGGAGGGTACTATGAACTAGGAGTAAGGTAGTTACTACGGTGAGTAAATTTGTCATACTGCTACGTCCCGTTCCCTTTCCCCCATATTTGTGAGAAATTTGCAAGCACTGACCATAGATATTAAAGGTGGATGGAAATGTCCCTTATTTGAACAAATTCTTAAGAACTGCCTGGCCAAACTGGGCATCGGCCCGGGAGCTCAGGTCAAGAAAGTAATGCCTGCAAAAAGCTGATGGGGAGGCCCACCTACCCACCTTGGCAATGGACTCCCAAGGGGCGTATTTTTGGAAGGCAAACACAGCCGCTTTGCCATGGACATTTTGTGCATGAATGCCCTTTGGTGGTTGAAGGCTTTGGACCTTGTAGGCCTCGGAAATACATGACGCTATTCAACGGGAGATGGATGCCTTTGAGGCTGGTTTCCCCTTGGGGTCATCAAAAGTAACAAAGAGTTGTGAAGAGCTTCTGAATTCACTCATTCTATCGAGGTAGAACTTCAGATCTTGTCTGACGTCTAGGTTGTGCAGAAACCTCTTGGCCTCAGAGACCGGATTGGGGAAGAAGATTGGTAAAGATATTGACTGGTTCAAATGGAATTCAGTAACCACTTTAGGAAGGAAGGAAGGAAGGGTGGGTGCAAAGCACAACCTTATCCTTATGGAAAGTTAGGAACAGATGTTCCACAGAAAGAGCATGAAGCTCGCTTATTTGCCTTGCGGATGTTACCGCAATCAGAAAGCCCAATTTCCAAGAAAGGTACTTGAGTTTGGTAATGGCCATAGGCTCGAAAGGCTTATGACATACAGCGGTGAGGACCACATTCAGATCCCATTTGGGATGAGGGGCCTGACCGGCAGGAAAATATGAAGAAGACCTGCAAAATGTCTCTTGATGACTGGATTCGCCAGTGGAAAAGAGCAACTGTCTGTAGACGGATAAGCCGCAATGGCGGACAAATAAGTCCTGCAGGATAAGACACGTATGCAAGAGGCTGCAAGAACAGAGACAAAACAGTGTCAATAGAAGCATGCCTGGGATCAAGCTCTTTGGCTACACACCAAAAACAAAAACGGAGTCACTTATTCCTGTATTGAGTTCTCATAGAGGGCTTTTGTGGCGCTTGAATTATACGCATGTTGTCCTCAGAGAGGTTGAACTGCGCAAATGATCAGAACTCAGGCACCATGCCACCAAGCTGAGCGATTGTGGGGAGGGATCCCACTAATGGTGATTGCTCTGGTGAAGAAGGTCAGAAACCTGCGGCAATCTGATCAGAGAGGACACCGGCAGGTGATGCAGTACCAAAAACCAGAACCTGGCTGGCCACTAAAGCACTATGAAGAGTAGAATGCAGTTCAACGCACTTCTGATTTTCCAAAGTGACCGATGAATCAGTGGTAAAGGAGGGAAAGCTCTCATGTTGTCCCACAGGATCTCGAGGGCATCCCCCAAGGAAGACACTCCAAGCCCATCCATGGAAGCATAAAGAGGAAGTTTCCTGTTCGATGATGTTGCACAGATGTCAACCTCTGGAGTGCCCCATTGCTAGAAGGTCTTGGTGAGAACATCTGTGTTCATCTCCCATTCGTAACTCGCTGCAGATGGGCGGCAGAGGGAGTCTGCAGTCACATTGATGTAGCCTGGAATGTGCACAGAATAGCCCAATTTCAAATTGGGATAGCAAGGTCCACCAGTAGGGGAGACTTGGTGCCCCCCTGTTTGTTGATGTAGAACATAGCTACGGAAATGTTATTGCTAATTCGAACCACAATGTTGGTGATTGAGGGATAAAAAGCCTTGCGTGCCAGAAAAACTGCCAGGAGCTCCAGGTAATTGATACGGAACCACCTGTTTTGAGGCATCCACAAATCGCACACCTCGAGGTGACGGTGTCGCATCCCACCCCAGAAGGGAGGAGTCTGTAGTAACCGTTACTTGCGGGCAGGCCTCCTGGTAGGAGGTCTCCACTGAAAGGTTGCTGGCTGATGACCACCATTGAAGATCTGCCGTCATGCAAGATAGATCTGGAATCATCTTGGAACCCAGATCTGTAGCCTGGGACCAGCAGCTCCGAAGAGCAAGCTGAGTGTGTCTCATTTTCAGGCGTGCAAGAGGTAGAGCTAACACACAAGAGGCCATGAGGTCCAGAAGTCTCTGGAACCTCCGGGCCGACATACAGGAGGACTGCAGGAAGAGCTGGCCCATGGTCGGGAGTTCTGCAATCCTGTCTTCCGTAAGGAACACTCTGGTACTGACAGTATCCCAACGGAAACCCAGAAAGATCAGGTCTTGAGTGACCTTCATCAACGCTTCCCGCCAGTTCACTGACAGCCGAGATGGAACAGGAGCTGAAGGAGTGACTGAAGATTGGCCGTAGCATCCTGTGGGCAAGGACTGCGCAGAAGCCAATCATCCAAGTATGGATACACATGAACCCCGTGCAATCTGAGGAATGCTGCGATGACCAACATCATCTTTGTAAAGACACGCTGTGCCGAGCTGAGACCAAACGCAAGCACACAATACTGGAAGCGCTCCGTTCCCACCGAAAACTGCAGATATTGCCAATGCGGACTCCAGATCAGAAAATGAATGTATGCAGCCTGAAGGTCTACCATGCTAAGCCAATCGCCCTTCTGGAGAGCGGACTTTATGTGGCAGGGCGTAATCATCTTGAATTTCTCTTGGGGTAGAAAGAGGCAGAACTTGGAGAGGTCGAGGATAGTGGGCAGGCCAGCCTGGATGGATTTGGGCAATGTAAACAGATGGGAGTAATAGCCCTCAAGGGAACAGGTTCCACTGCTCTGAGGTCTAGAAGTTTCTGTACCTCGGCTCTGAGGGAGGATGACACAGTCTGCTGGAGAGGGTTGAAAGGGTAGGGTATGAGGGGCCATCAGAAGCCCGCCCGAGCGACAGACAAAACCCATCAGTCTTCTGTGATGGCATGCCACGTCTCCAGATAAGACACAATACATCCTCCCACCGGAGTCTCGTGCGACCGATGGAAAATGTCATTTAGATGTTTTATCAGTGGAGAGACCACCCGTTGCTGAAGAGGAGGCTGTTGGGCAAGTGAAAAACCAGCCACCTTGTTGATGTTGTTTACAGTGGGGGCCACCAGCCGGAGCTCCAGCGCGATGTGCACAGCCGTCCTGAAAGCCTCTGAAACCAGAGAAGGACCTCGTTTGAGACCCCGACCTCGGACTATAAGGTGCCTTTGCTGATGTTTTTGCAAGGACCGAAAAATGACTTGGCAGTTTCAGTGCTTGCCTTGGTCCTCATGAGTTCCTCGTCCGTGGAGGTGCGGAACAGTTTTTTACCCTCAAAGGGGAGATCATGCACCTTGTCCTGAACTTCCTTCGAAAACTTTGTAGCATGCAGCCAGCTTGGCGGGAGATGGCTACTCCGACCATAAGTCCCAGAGCGGAAGTGTCTATGTGATGGGCCACAGCCTCAAGTAGATCCTGCACCAGAACCCTGGCATCAGTTAAGCCGCCCTTGACATCTTCGAGTTTATCAGGTGGAATAAATTCCTGAAACTCGACAAACTCCTTCACAGTTTGACATTAGCAGCCGCCAGGATAAACTCATTATTAGCCTGATGCAGCTGAAGAGCCAAATTAGAAAAATCCATTTTCCCAATGGTGTCAAGAAGCTTGTCCTTCTTGGAAAGGATCTGTGATGCTGCTGTGGAGGATGTAGAGGCCAGCTTCGATTGGAGTGTAGATACTGCCACCACTGTCAGAAGAGGGGAGCGGTCATGCCAACAAGGATACGTCCTCAAACGCCTGAAGCTTGTGGCTAGTGTCAATTTTCTTGTTTAGGTGCTGCCTGGAATGAGGTTTTTCCCAGACCTTACGGGCCTCAGCCAGGACGTCCTTCTAAGGGAACAGGCCGGTGCGCTCCTATATCGACAGAGTGAAGGTTCCTGAAAGTACCCCTCTTGTGGAGCTGAGGGCTCGGGTATTGGAATGTCTAGCAATACCATCATAACCAGCACACGGTCGTGAAAAGCATGAATAGAGCGGGGCGGGTCATCGCTGTCCTGGTCCACCTGGTCCTCATCTAATGAGGTGGGAGCAGAAGTCTGATCCGCTGCAAGTGGTGCCTCAAGGCCCTAAGGCATGGTTGACGGAGCAAGCAGAATCTTTTCCACAGGGGAAAGTGGAGGCAGTGGAGGAGGAGGCCCCACAGGGTGTGGTGGAGGAGGTGGCACTATCAGAACCTGCATAGGGATTGCCGGAGCAGGGGCCGGTTCAGGCGGCTTAGGATTCATTTCCTTAAATAAGTCCTTAAAGTACGCCTTCATGGGATCAGAATGCATAATCATCTGAAACTTGCCAAAAACGCATCCTCAGACGGAGGTCTAGGTGCTGGAGTGGGCAGAGTCTGCTCGGAAGGGGCATACCCCCAGGATCGCAAAGAGGATGGTTGCTAAAATGGTCCCCACCAACAGGATCCACGTAGATCAAAGGCGTGGAAGTAGGAGGAAGCGAGACTGTTTGCGGCAGCAGAGTCCGAGCACGCAAACCCATTGGAGGGTGAAACAGGTTCTTATCCACAACCAGTGGAAAAGGCTGCTCTGACTCAGAAACAGGCCACTCAGCACCAGCCCTGGTGAACATTGCTCTAAGAGAGGTAGTCAAATGGCCAGCCTGCAACGTAGGGGTTGAACCGCCATTTTGTCAATGCCTGAGGCGAACTGCATCACAGGTTTAAGTGAGCCATGGTCAACACAGGGGATTCGGGGGTCTTATGTTCCATTTTAGCCTTGTGACAAGGAACCTCGACAGAGCTGGTCCAAGCAGATCTAGAGTGTTTCTGAGACACCTTAGGGGCTGCTGATAAATTAGCCCCAAGAGAGGGAACCTTGGTGGAGCAAGTACTAGAAGATTTATGGGGCATGACCGGCTTCTTTGCCCCCTCAGGATGATCGGTTCAACCACGGGTCTGAATGTGGGAAGGCTTAGAGTTCCCCCTGAAGCCAGAGCCCTCAACGGGGGCCTCTTAATCTTGCTGGTCTTAGCTATAGCCCCAAGAAGGGGAACCTCAAGGATAACCCTGGTACGTTTAGTCACCTTGACAAGGTCCTAGAGCCGAAACTCGGTACACTCAGTTCCAGATGTGGAAACCTTGGGGCTTAACCCGGTGACAACAGCCCCAGAAGTACTGGGCCTGGCTTTAGTCCCTAAAAGGGACCAATCGGAAGAAGATCTGGTTTTGGCAGCCTCTTTGCTGGGGTCCTCGGAGGAAACTCTGCAGCGCCAGTTAGATCCCTTTCGGGACGCCTCCGTGAGATCCCTGATAATAGGGCAGCTAGAACCCGGGATGGAGTCCCCTAGCTGGGTGTTACGCTCACCTGGTATCCACGGGGATGCCCGTATGCCCTGGTTGCCGGATTCCCCCCGGATGTGCTCAGTTCAGGATGATGTATTCTATGGCAGGTGGGCCTGAAAACACAGGAGGACTGGACTTAGGCACAGATTTCGTTTCCTCCCACCAGCCCCTTGGACTCGACGTGATGGCCCCGTCCTCACCTTGTTATGATGTCTGGCATGCTCTCTGTCCTGCTTTCTGTGCAGGGGCGTGTAGTTTTCTGCGGGTTGAAGCGACCGAGTTAACTTCACTGGTGCCAACCCATTCAAGTGCCTTTAAGGAGGTAAGCTCGATTATAGCAGTCTCTAAAGGCCTTTGCTTTTCTTTCGTGAGGTTAATGTCTTTCCCTGATTGTTTCCCCCTTAGGTGTGCAGAGGTTTGCTGGGTGTGCTGCTTGGGTCAGGCTCCCGCCGGGATTTATGGACGTGGAGCGTATGAAGAAAGGTAGGTTCAGCTCGAAGTGTGGCGCGCTAATGTCTTTTTGGGCTAACCTATATTCGTTATTGCTTTTCAGGTCGCAATGGTCTTTCTGGGCGTGCAGTGATTTCCGGAGCGGAACCGGCCAAGATATGCCCAGCCAGGTGAGGAGGTTATGGTTACTGCTGTGATTGCCGTGAGTAATCTGTTTAACGTTGTCCCTTTTTCACTCTCCCCTCCAGGTGCTTTGTTCCAGTGCCTGCGTGATGTCCTGAAGATGCTACGAACGGAATGGAAGACCGCGAGCAGCCGGGATCGAAGGATGGAAAGCTGCAGGTAAGCTGGGACTGCTAATGATGTTCTTTTGTCTCCTCTGCAGGTATGCGATTCCAGGAACGCCGGGTGCTGGTCTCTGAACATGATGAGCGTCACGCTGCTGGCTGCAGAATAACGCGAAGCATGTTCTTTAGCTTGGGTGTGGTTTATATAGCCTACCCCTGTAAAGTAGTCCAGGTAAAGTAGTCTGGGCTACCACACCCTAAAACACTGCATAGTCTGGTTCTTAGGGACTAGACTGTGTGGGTGCCTCCATGTTGGCTGCAGGCTTCCACACAAAAAGTAGTCCCCTCAAGTCCCATTCCAAATATGCGGCAGGACTGACTCCAGGAGAGTCCCGGGAGATAATGTAAGGCCCTTGGAGCCCCAAATGAACCCCCGAGTCCTAACCCTACCTGGCATGTGACCATGCCAGTGGGGTTTTGGGTCACGGGTTGTGACACCGGAGTGCCCTGAAAAGGAACAAACTTACCGGCTGTTTCCTTTTTTCTTCAATAACAATTCTCTTATTTTGGAAGACAATAGGGGAAGTTTTCCTAGCCGCCTGAAGAATTTGACGCGCATGCAGATGTCGAAGAAAACATGCAATGAAGAGTCTTGGTGAAGAGATTCTATGAGCTCATTGCAGCTCTTATGGTGGAGAGAAAGTGATTCCAAAAATGTAAGGGATCTAACTTACTAAGAACTTGATAGGATCATCACCTTCAACTTTTTCAGGAATCCCATTAAAACGTAAATTGTCTCTACGATTCTTGTCCTCCAATTCTGTAACCTCACATTCCAATTGTACTATTTTGGTTTGCATAGTTTCCAAGCATTCTACTCTATCTTCCACAGTACTAATTCTTTTTTCTGCTTCATCTAACCTACCAGAGAAAAGTTTAATGTCACTTTTGAAGTCTTCGAGTTCATCCTGAATGGAAGATGAACGGGAGTCAAGTGTGGAGATAGAGGAACAAATGTTACCAAGTTCTTCAAGAATCTTTTCCACACATGCATTGAAAGGTGCATTTTTAGAGGAAGATGTGATTTGATAATGTCTGTAAAGTTTGGAAATAATGGAAACAGATTAGGTGGGAACAGAATGATTACTTCTAGAATATGAAATAATGATTAGATTGAGGAATTAGCAAGCAAGACCAGATTGCTAACGTGAGGCGAACGATCCAGTTGAAAGTGGCACCGATAATGTGGGGAAATGCAATGGTGCACTTAATTAAAAGTGAGTCAGGGGTATAATGCGCAAGGTAAAGCACCACTTGTTCAGAGAGGGATAGGAAAAAGATAAATGGGATCTAAGCTGGTACAACCTTCATGAAAAGGAGAAAAACATTCAGTATCCAGCAACAAAATCAATCCAATTAATTTGAATAGGCTTCATATGATGATGATAAAGTGCCACCAATCCAAAAAACTGTAGTAGGTGTAAACAAATGAGATGGGAGCTGCACTGTTCGAGAATTCACCAGCAAAGATTACACAATGTGCATAGAAGTGTAAGAGTTCCAGTTAGATGAAGATACTAGAAGTCTCTTACAGCAGTAGAAAAACTATTGGGATCTGGTACATACTAATCCAAAAGGAATGAACAAATAATTCCACAGATGCACAGACCCGTATTAATAATGTTTGTAGAGAGTAAAGTACTTCAGATGTAAGAAAATACCAGTAACGTAGGTTTAAATGAAACTGTTCATTCAAAGGATTCCCAAAATGTTATTTCATAAACTTGAAGCGAGTTTGGTATTTAGTATTTGAATCTAGTAATTGTAAAAGTATCAACAGACAGATGAAGTAATCTGTTTAGATAACGTACCACTTAAAGACTTTGTAGTGTGAAAAGAGCGCATCCCTGCTCCGAACTGATTACCAGCAGTATGTCACCCCGAACAGCTGACTAAACGGATTGGGTTGTTTTGTAGTCTCCGCCGCTGCCGAGGCCTGCCAACGTTCCATCCATGTGTGTGCACTCCTCCCATCTGTGTATGCGCACTCCTCGATGAACATGGAACTATGGAAGAACGGCGTCGGAAAGCCGAAGAAGAAATCTGACCGGAATGTGTAAAGCTGGTATATCTTCCAAGGTATTTAATGCTGCAAAAGTGTTAAGAGCGGACGTGTGAGGCAAATCAGCTCCACTTGGCTGTGTAAGCTGAACAGTAGCCGAAGCGGTCAAGAGCCATCGAAAACATTCAACAAGATACACCTCTGCCACACGTAGCAACGGTTCACAACCAAATAACGGGATTGGTCATAGAATAAATTCCATCCGTAGCGTGTTTATATTCAAATTAATCTCCTCAGCTCCGGAGCCTCTGAGCTATGCAGCCATCCAAGTTGCCGCTCGGCCATGCCCCCCCAGCAAACCTCCTTTCCTCGATCATCAAGAGATACTTGGATCCTCTCAACTTCAGAGTGTATGCAGATTATTTATTATTGGCATTGCCCTAACTAGAAGCATGCCAGCAAGATTCTCCTGATCTATTACCAGCACTGACTCTGAAGGTTCATAAAACATTGAAAGAAAAACTTCGGCTGTGAAAAACCTGAGTTCATTACTTGGGGGGGAAAATCACTTTGGGAGACACCTGTCTCAAGTCCAAACTGATGTCGTCCTCTGAGTTGCCAAACATGTAACCTGCAAATAGATGAGAGGATTTTTTAGGATGGCCAGTGATAATTGGCAGTGGATAGTGGCATTTGCCTCTATTGTGTCAAGCTTCTGAGAACCCTAGCCCTTGACTCCACTTCGGAACCTCTCCCTTCATCCCCAGAAGTAGACAAGCATTTATCAAGCTCGGACAAGAGTTATGAAAAGCCTCTGCTATGGAGCTGTCCAATTACCAGAAACAATGTACCCTTTTTTGTGATGAGTGTGGTAGTATGGTTTTAGGGTGTCTGACTCAATTGCATAGAGACAATCAGCCCCCCCCATGTTGATTACTACAGCTAAACTCTGAGTCCTGTTGCAGCATGCCTGCCACCCTGCCTCATATTTGTGGCTGCTACTGCCCTGTTGGAAGAAAAGGCAGATGTTCTGGTTTTAGGTCACCCGGTGACCGTAGCAGAATCTTGCGCTATTAACGCTGTACTTCTGAAAGGGCAAATCCAGAACATTTCTAAATCCCATTGTACTAAATATGAAAAGCTACTTCTGCTGCTGCTAATGCTACTATATCTCATTGTTCTATCCTCAACCTTGCTTCTCTGCTTCCAACACCCTCTGATGGTGACCTTCATGATTGCTTATTTTTTTACTGAACACCTCTAAATCCACAGATTGCATCTGAAGGATGTACAGCTGCAGAACACTCAGATGATTCTCGAAGTTGATGGTTCTTGTATGAGCGATCCCATGCAAAAACATACAGTGGGGTACACAGTGTAGTTTACTTTAGTATGACGTGTTAGAAGCTTAGCACTTGCCACATACCTGTTCTGCTCAAGTTGCCGAGCTGACTGCTCTTACATATACCTGTATTTTAGCAAAATACAAGTCAGCCACTCTTTACGCTGACTTCCACTATGGTATTACCCATACTTTTGGCATACTATGAAATCAGTAAGATTTCCTAACCTCAGATGATATTCCCAAATGTAATGGGCCCTATGTGGTTACATCCTGCTACTTCTCTCTGCCCTTGCAATAGTTAGGTGCAAAGCACATGAATAACCCATTTCTGATGTGCTCAATGAAACTCAGAGAGTGATGAGTCAGCCAGAAACACAGCCCTCCAAGCCCATTTGTCTCCTAATGATGTCCTTATTTGTGTTTCAGGGAGCCGTCCCCAATCACCATCCATTTTAGTCAGGCGGTGTTGCAGGACATAGCTCCTAAACAAGGGAAAGCTTACTGGTCTGGCAGAAATTGTAAGTTGGAAAGTGATAACCTATTTTGCCGACCTAAGGTCTGCCTGGTAGTGTATAGACCATGTTTGACCTACCTTGCCTGACTAACCCACTCAGTGGCACCGGGATAGCATGATTGCGTTATTACCCATGATTGGTTTGGTTTACTCCTTATTTCCCCACTGTGTATCACCATTATTTTAGCAGCTGTTCCATCTGCCTGATGCACAATATAGGTTAGGGGGTCAAAACTCTATCCTTCACCTACCGGGCCCCTGCACAATATAGGTCAGGTGGTCAAAATGTTACCCTCCACCTAGCTGGTCCCTGAACGCCCTTTTCAGAATATTGAGATAACTTTATACAGCTCCTGAGAGGTCCATCCTTTGAGTATTGTCTGGCAGCAGTGGATTTGTTTTCAGAGTTGTTGTATGGCCTGTCCCTATAGAAAGGCAGACTCCATTATGGTGGTGACAATGTTACTAAAGGAATTCAACACCTGATTTGGTCTCCAAGTCACAACAGAAGTGACAGGAGGACCCACTTCATTGGCCATGACATTAGAGGTGTCGGAAAAGCTCTAAATATTACCTAGCACCTAGATCCCCAGTGTGTATCACTCCCAGTCCACCAGTAGACAAGAGAAATAGAGAGATTAAAATGAGACTCTCAAGTTTTGGCATTATGCTGACCTCAAGTGGCTAGAAGCATTGTCCTTTGTCCTGCTCCATATCTGCAACAACACAACCCACAAGCATCTGTTGTCACCTCATGAGATTCTTACAGAGAGAGCCAGGCCTATACCCACAACCCCTCCACAAGCTCCTTGGGAAATGAAGTTGCATCTTGTCGATGATCACATTTTGAATCTCCGTAAGACTCTTGAGAAGGCTGTCAGATCTGTCTACTTCTAGTTGAAGGAGGCCCTTCCCGAGGTGACTGATGGACCATGCCATTCACCCAAGCCAAGTGGCTTGGTCTAAACTCATGTGCCCCAGAGAAATGAAGCACTTCAACCCACACAAAGTTATCCACACTACCAAGACTGCGGTCAAATGTCTGAAACATTCTTCACAGACGAATGCCGCCATGTGGAAGAAGATTCAGCTTCTGCCAGAAGCACCAGCGGTGCAGATTCCAGAGGTGTTACCACCAACCACAGCTAAAATGTTGGCTACACTACCTTTCTCATCTGCAACCAAGTCAAACCCTTCACCAGCATCTGCATTGCTTCTCCTTTGTTTTTTTTTGTTTTTTTAAAACTTTCTTTATTTGTTTTGACAACACACCAGAAACAAACAAGGCGCCACATGGCACCGGCAATGAGTCAATGGAATTAACAACATACATTATTAGTCACACATCATGCATCAATTACGCTATACAGAAGATGAGGCAGCAGGCTAGTCATCAACAGTTATATCCGAAAAAGAGCTTCACTTATGGGGAGCCCCTAGGGGAGGACACAACAGAGTCCGTGGGTGAGGCCATGGCAGCCATATAGTCCCGAAACTTCCACCAGATGTCTCTCGGCCTCGAGTGGGAGAGTTGCATTGCATTCCAAGATTCCTCAATATCGTGAACCCATGTGATTGACCTGAGCCACTGTGCATAGGTAGGGGCCCTAGGACGGAGCCAGCATAATAGTATACAGCGGACCGCCAACAGCATGCCCAGACCTGCAACTTTCCTAGAGTCGCGGGGAAGCTTTGGGAGATCATGAAATAGGCAGTGTAATGGGGTGGGGGCTATGGTATATTCCAGGATATCTGATAGCGTGGAGCAGACGTCTAACCAGAACTGAGTGAGACGAGGGCAGTGCCATAACATATGAATGTAGGTAGCTCGATCCATACCACACCTGGGGCAGCTGGGAGGAACGGTGTTGAACATGCGATGTAGTCTTACTGGTGTATGATGGTATCTGCGTAGCACCTTGAATTGTATTAATTTAAATTTGGTATTATAGGACACATTGTGGGTGCGGCCACACATACAGGGCCATCTCTCGTCAGTGAGTTCAACTCCCAGATCCTCTTCTCACGCGCGTTTCAACCCTGTAAAGGAGGGGGCCGTCCTATTCTGCAGTAATGAGTACAGCCTCGACACTTTGCCCCTAAAGGAGAGGTAGGAGCAGAGTTCCGCCACTATTGGCTCATCTGGGGGCAAGGCAGGGAAATCAGGGAATTTGGATTTTAGATTCTTACGTAATGAGAAGTATTGTAGCCATACTGAAGGCCGGCCTCTAAGAGGTGGGGGAAGATCCAGCCACTCAACAAAGTTCTCCCGTTCATAGGCATCACGGAGTGCCAGGAAGCCAGCATCCGCCCGGTGTGATACGACTGATTGTGGGATATGTGGGACATCGGGAAGAAAGTTCCATAACGGCAGGTCACCGTGAAACGGATGAGGCGTGCCAACCATTGTCCAGAGTTTGGACAGTGCCAAGGACGTGGCAGCAACCGGGTCTGCAGAGTCTGGGTCAGAGGGTGCTGGTTTGAGGATCAGGGAACCTATCACACGGTCCGAAACTGCTAGTTTTTCCAGCCGAACATGTGGGGGGGGGGATCAGTGGTATTAAACCAATACGACGCAAACTGCGATTGAGCTACTATCCAGTATCTGGTGAAATCAGGAGCGTTGAACCCACCCAGTTCTTTGGGAGTGGTCAATGTAGAGTGCTTAAGGCGGACAGCTCCTGAATGCCATAGAAAGGTGTTGGTTATCTGACGCAGCTTTTTGAAGAAAACATCCCCAGGCCACACAGGGAGGTTGGTAAAACGATACAGGAGTTGGGGTAATACCACCATTTGAAGGATTCCGATCCTGCCTGCTAGTGAAATGGGGAGTTTGGACCAGCTGGAGGCCTTCACCGCAAGGTTAGTTAAATAAGTCTGATAATTATCCTCGCGAAGCTTGGCCACGTGGCGGGAAACCACCACCCCCAGGTAGGTGATGCTGGATGGCGACCAGTTGAAGCCACATAAGTCTGCGGGGGGTTGTGTGAAATCTGTAAGTGGGAATAAAGTGGACTTGGAGCAATTTATTCTAAGGCCAGATATGTCCCCAAAGCGAGCCACATCCGCTAGCATGGGGGCGAGGTTAGAGTTGGGAGACGGGATATAGAGAAGAGCGTCATCCGCATATGGGGAGATCACATCGGATTGGCTGGTCGTGCGTAGGCCCCTATGCGAGTGGGATTGGCGTACCATGTCCGCAAAGGGTTCCATTGCAATGGCGAATATAAGGTGGGAGAAGGGGCAGCCCTGTCGCGTGCCTCTGGATATCTGAAAGGGAGCAGAGCATCTGTCCTTGGTTCGAACCCTGGCCGACGGGGCAGTGTAAAGTAATCCGACCCACGCACGGAAATTGGGGCCGAACCCACACCTCTCGAGGACTCGCCATAGATACCTCCACGAGACTGAGTCGAAGGCCTTCTGCATGTCTAGGGTGGCAGCAACCGCCTGCGTGGTGGGACTGATTCTGCTGATTACATTGAAGAGCCTCCTCAAATTCAGGGATGTAGATCTACCCGGGACAAATCCCGCCTGGTCGGGGTGAATAATGTGCGGCATATGTGGGGCTAGGCGGTTGGCCAGCAGTTTAGCATATATTTTAACATCGCTGTTAATCAGAGACAGAGGTCGATATGAGCCACACTAAGTGGGGGGCTTACCCGGCTTAAGGAGCACTGTTATCAGCGCCTCTCGGAGAGATGGAGGGAGAATACCCTTTCCACACGACTCCTCCCACAAGGCCAACAGCTGCGGGATCAGGATCAACTTATATCGTTTATAAAAATCAATGGGGAGCCCGTCGGGCCAGGGGCCTTCCCTGACGCCAGCAATGCAATGGCCTTGCCAAGCTCTTCTGAAGTAAACGGTCTCTCCAGGAGTAGGCTGGTTTCGGTGGAAAGCACTGATAGGGGGAGGGCCTCCAAGTAGGAATCAATTTCCGGGGCTCGGGGACAATAGGCGGCAGAGTACAAGGAGGTATAGAATAGCTGAAACTGGGAGTTAATGTCCTGGGGGGAGGTGGAGAGCGAGCCATCGGGTCTCACTATCGCAGGTATATGGGGGGGACCGAACTCCCGGCGCAACAGCCTGGCTAGCAAACGACCCGGGCGTTCGCCCTCACCGTATTTCCTCACCGCCTGGGGGGAGTCTAGGAATTTAACCTCATGCTGGGCAAGGTCACGAAACCTGTCCAGCTCGGAACACAGTGCAGCCAGAGTAGCCAGGGAATGGTCGTGAGCATATTGAGACTCAAGGATAGCCAGGGCCGTTTCACTGGCAGCGATGTCTAAGCAGATTTCCTTAAGGATGCCGCAGCACTTGGATATGGAGGATTCGAGTTCGGCTGCAAAGGCCTGGTCGAGAAGCGTGTATGGTCCTAGCCTCCACAGTCTAGCTTTTTCAGCATCCTGACCCCAGTTTAGGGATATGAGTACCGGTGAATGGTCCGAGATCGTCCTAGGGAGGATAGCCAAGTGAGTCACGGATCTGACCAATGTGTCCGTTATTAGCCATCTGTCTATCCTGGAGTGGGAATCGTGAACCAAAGAATAGAAGGAGAACATGCGGGAATCAGGGTTCATTAGACGTCATACATCCACAAGTGCCAGCCAGGGGAGGGATGTAAGGATAGTGTAGGCTGCCTTGGAAAGCTGGCGAGGTCTGGTGCCTGACCTATCTAGGGTGACATCTAGTATGGTATTGAAATCGCCCCCCCATAATATTGGAAGTAGGGGGTAGCTTTCGAGGAGGGCAGCTAGGTGTAGGTAAAATTCTGGGTCGTCTATATTAGGACCATATATATTCAGGATGCCAGCAATGAACACGTATCTGCCCAGAGGATCGATATGGGAGTGGTGGCATGTGAATTTCAGGCTCTTGTGTATCAGAGTAAGGGTGCCATGGCTTTGCGTTGAATAGTTAGTATAGTACCTCTGGGGTCCCCATTGCCTAGCAAACCACTTGCACTGTTCCGATCGAGCATGGGTTTCCTGTAAACAGAGAATTTTCACCCCATGACGTTCAGCATGTAGCTGTACCTGTCTCATCTTTCTGTGATTGTCCAACCCCCGAATATTCCAGCTCATGAAGGTCACATCAGTGTTAGCCATACTTGCGCGAGTACTGCTTGTATTCCTGCCACGGGGGCGCCAACCACAGGGAGCTAGTGGATCCTGCGGTGCGCGGAGCCCCGTTTGTGTACTCAAAAAACATTACCTCAGCGCATGGGGCGCCTCTAGTGGTCGTCCAGACTTTTTCAACCATAACATACCCACCCCCTGCCACCATCCACATCCCTCCCCCAATCGGAAGGACGAGACCCAAACAAACCCATATCAACAAAGAAATTCTAGGCATCTACGCCTGGGGGACTGTTAGCTGCCGGGCAGAGGCGCACCGGACTGGGGAGTGCGTGAGGAGAGTATGCAATCTAATATTATTAACCATAGCATATGAGGCATGAACAGGTAACAGGGGGAGCCATGGCCCATGGGGAATGAAACAAGTGAGCAGGAGGGAAGCAGCCATGGGTCCCAATACAACATCTAGGGAGCCAAATATGGAGTCCGAGTGATAAGGGCGGGAGAGGAGTCCGAGGACCCACCCTCAGGGACATAGTGGTAACTATAGAGTAATCCCCTATACAGGGTCTTGCCGGGGAGTAATGCCTCTGGAAACAATGAGTCAGCGCGGCACACAAGGCCACAATTGCATAGGATAATAGGAGCAAAATGAACAAACCAGCAACCAATGAATTTCAACGATAGGGTGCCATCATAAGGGGAGAAGCCAGCAGGGGTTCCCCACTCGTCCTATGCACGGCAATATGCAGATTAGATATACATCCCAGCTCAGGAATAAGTGGCTCAGCCCGGGAAGTGTTCGTCGATAAATTTGGAATCTTCCTCAGGGATGGTGACAAAGAAAGTTTGATTAGAGTGTTCGATTCTCAACTTTGCGGGGAAAAGCATAGAGTATTTAACTCCTAAATCCCAGAGTCTCCTTTTCACATCTATAGAGGTTTTCCGCTCCTGCTGCACCGCCACGGAAACGTCCGGATATAGATGTATCCTCGCCCCCCCGAGGAGCAGCTCCCCCTTCACTCTGGCCCCTTGAAGAGGGCATCCCGATCACGAAAATTCAGGATCCTGGCAATGATGGGGCGGGGTGGTGCGCCAGGTCTGGGTTTCGCGGTCAGGGAGCGGTGTGCACTCTCCACCGCAGATTGAGCTGAAAGTTTGGGGCGATCCAGCAGTGTTAATAGAGTTCGTTCCACACATTCCTCCATGGGCTCACCAATGTCGTCCTCGGGTACGCCAACAATGCAGAGGTTATTTCGCCTGGAGCGGGATTCAAGGTCATCATTTTTCTTTTCCACTGCCAGGACCCGGCTGGTGGAGAGTGGTAACTGCCACGCAGAGGGAGCCCAGGTCATCCTCAGTGGTGCCAACCCTTGTTTCGATTTCAGCGACCCAGCTATCTGTTCTCTCGATATGAGCCTTTATCGACAAGATGGTAACATTCATATCGTCTAATTTGGTATGAAGCATGGTGAAACCTTCGCGCATGTACTCCAGCATTTTTTGCGAGTCATCTGGGGATGAGGATGACGAGGCGGTGGCCGATTCCTCCGGAGGGTCGGTCGGCGGTCTGGAGGGCGTCTTAGTGAACATATTCAGCAAGCTTTTCTTCCTCCCGGCTCCCGCTCCCTTGGTCATGGTGGCAATTAGAGCTCAATTCACCGGCACCCCAAAGGTGCCAGCTGTCGGGTTTGGCAGGTTCCCCTTCGGATGCAGCTCAGGATGATCCCCTCCGGGGAGGCAAGGACCGCCGAAGGCCTGTCCCGCGGTGCTGCCGCAGACCACTGTTATTCTGTGCTGGCGTGGGAGGATATGGCCGGTGCGGCGATGGGAGAGGGGTGGTCAAAACCCAGCCAGGAGCGTGTAGCTCAGCGGAGCAGCGGCATTTCCTGAGCTTTACTAAGGCCCTGCAAGCGATTCCCCAGGTAGTGAGGCCCGGTAGTCAATCCCAGATTCAGCTGACTGTTCACATCGCATGGAGGGGGGATAAACTGTATAGGGGTCCACGTGTATGCTTCCAAGTCAAAGATTCAAAGTTCCCAGCAGGGGACGGATCAGGGTGCCAGTGGTAGGGAGCGAAGATGGTGCGTATTGTGAGCCGGGCCGAGTCCAGGAACCACTGACAGGGTATAGGAGTTTCCACAGGCGCCCGAGCACACGGGTGCAGAGCACCGGTTCGGCCTATGGAGAGGGGCACTCAACCCCCCCGTCCCTCGCCCCCTACCTGGCGTCTGGCCCGCGAATGAGTGACAGGATTGAAGAACTGTGCAGGTGGGCGCAGGGGCACAGATGGTAGGCCAGCAGTATCGGTAATCTCTCAGCAAAGGCGTCGCTGGTGTCCCCGGATGTCGCATCAGCAGTAGGTATGGGGGGCCAACAGGGCGAGGCAGCTGTTGGGGGACCAGGGAGAAAGGAGCCTGGCCACTCAGGCCCCTCCCCGCAGCAGGCCGCAACACTGCGCCCTCAAGTGGCCGGGAGGGCCGCGGTCCACGGAGCGTCAGACGGGTTGTCGAACAGAAGGAGTCCCAGCAAGTACCAGGTGGCCACAGCTCGGCGCAGAGGGCGCGGTTCTCCACGAAACTTTCCCAGGGCACAGAGAATGGGATTATAGAGATGCACCGTCGATTTCAAGCGGATGCAATTGGGTCGCGGGCCTGAACACGAAGGATCTTTGCTCTCCCCGTCCAAGGCTCAACACCTAGGCGGCCATCTTGCTTCGGCGCAACAGCGCCCCCCCAACCGCTTCTCCTTTGTATCCACTCTGGTTACTGTTGAGCTCCCAGTATCAGATCCAATGTCAACTTCAACTGATTCTCCTTATTTTCACACACTGTTAAACAAAATTAACCTCTGAATGCTATAGCTGCTTGAGGCAACAGCCTCACACAGGTACAACCACAGTCCTCATCACTGATGGCAACCTGCTTTCAATTTGTGATTTCAGCAGAGACGCTGATTGCACCAAACAGTGCACTCTTCCGCTGCTAGCATTGTCTTTGTTGAGGAAATGACTGAAAGTGTGACTGGAAAGAGAATCTGCAAAGCACTCTTCTACCTGCACTAGTTTTACATTCCTCTGTATTATGTAGTAATTGGAGTGCTTCTGTTGGTCATTGCATTCATCATCCTGGTGCATATGCACAGTTTCTTATAATGCAGGCAGATAACAGAAACCCCATTCCATTACTTGTACATCATGAGGACTACTGTTGTTTGTGGGTAGCTCTTCATGATGGTGGGGATGTTAACTGCCTGCTCTCAATACTAACTGTAGACTCTTGCATGAGCCCAAAGACACTGGTGTTCCCCGATGGATGGAACACAAAATCAGCTATCTGTACACAAATTGGAAGTACAAATGTAACCAGAACATATCTGACTGTTGGTTCTGTGCAAATAGTCCTCATCAGATTGACTCTGGATTCCCAATGGCACCTCTCCCCTTTGATTTGGGGCACATCTGTGATCAGAGATTTGTTTTTGAGTCAGACGGTCCTCGTTTGGGTTTATTAGACCCACAATTTCCCACCTTATGAGATAAAAAAAGAAACTTGATGCTATCAGATTGTCCTTTCCTGCAAAATGTCTCAGTTTCTATGTGTATTAGTAAATGTAGACATACCCTAGCCATCACGAAGAATGTCACTATTAATGGTGTACTCCTTTATTGTGTCAGGCTATGCCACTCCATTTGCGGAGTGCCCGCTTACAGTTGGCTTCCAATGAATTGATCAGGTTCCTGTTACATGCGACCGCAACTCATAGTACTATGCTACTGTTAAAGATGACAGCCCAAACGCTGGCTGCCCACACCCTGCATGGTGCCCTGCCTTCTCGCACTGTATACAATAAAATACAAAGATTCACATGTTTTGCCTATCAATAGACACTACACTGAAAGTTTCTAACACAGTGAAAATTTAGGACAAATGGATGTTAATGGAGATGTCCGAAGAATTCTCCAAAGAGAGTGACTATACGTTGCAAATATAGGTAAAAGGTACAAACTGTTCACTCTGCAAAGGTTAGGAATTCTAATCTTACGGTAGAAACACTCTGAGAACATTTAGAATTTTCCTCAAACAAAAATGCCAATCACATTACAAACGAAAAATAAACTCACACTACACTTAGGATATCAGAAAGGCTTTTGAAGTAAGAGTATTGTGCACCAGAGTTTAAGGTAACATTATTTATGGGGGAGTATGGTGACAAGGAATGATGAGACTGACCAAGCTGTGCCATGTGGATTGGTATAAACCTTTTTTGTACCAAAAGTATAGCCTATCTAACCCTAACTCTCACAGGGTTTGCCTACCTGAACTAAAGAAACTCAGACACATGTCAAGAAGTCTGTAGAAGTCCAAAAGGTTCCGTTTTGGTCAGGGCCCCTACTCCATTTCTATCGCTACAATAATCAGTGTCCAAATGAACACTGATAGTCGAACAAATGCAAAAAAAAAATGGTGGAACCCCAAATGCTACAGGATTTCCAAGGGGCTAGGAGAATTACTTCCTTCTCCTAGCTGATTCCCCAGACTTCGTTCTAGACTTTAACACGGCTGGTCTTTCTCTAGACGAGGTTCCAAACAGTCTACTTTTCCTGCATTCCTTTTGACTTATTAGTATCAAACTTTTGTGGAAGTGCCCAGGGATCTGTGCAACAAAGTGGTTCATAACTTGATTATTCTCTTTACTGTTCATGCCTCCAGGCCCACTCCCAGATTTAGGCTTACTCCCTTTACCTTCTCTTAGGGAATGCTTCACCAGTTTCACCAGGGGTCGTGGGTCGACTCTCCTTACAGTTCCTTCTTCTCTCGACCACTGCATGGGCCGATCGACTCTTGTTACTCCTGCATCTTCTTCCAGCCACCGGTTGGGCCGGTTATGTTTTGCAGCCAGGTTCTCTCTGCGACCCTTTGCTGCTGATGATTTCGGCATAGATGTCAGACCACTCAATCCACCTGCAACAGGTTACACAAGCGCCTTTCCTTTTCTCTGAGTTCCTTTTGATGGATTAGTATCACACTTTTGTGGAACTACCCAGGGACCTGTGCAACCAGGAGGTTCATGACTTGATTATTCTCTTTACTGTTCATTCCTCCCGTCCCCCTCCTGGACTTAGGCTTATTCCCTTTACCTTCTCTTAGGGAATGCTTCACCGGTTTTACCGGGGGTCGCGGGTCGACTCTTCATTATACAATTACTGCAAACACAATTACTGTGACCCCCAAAATGTTGACCTTTTTAAAAAATATTGACACCCTTTAGACCATATACATATATATGTATATACATATATATATATATGGTGGGGGATGGGTATAGTATTTAATACATGTATGGGGAAGCAGGGGTCTACCCCCGCAAATCTATGGGGTGAAAATGGGGTGACATTTTAGGGGGGGTTGCAGTAATTTGGGCACAGTAATCACATAGATCCGGTCAATGCTCTATACTGTTCATCCTTCTCTCGACCACTGCCTGGGCCAATTGACGCTTGCTACTCCTGTTTCCTCTTTCAGCTACTGCCTGGGCCGGTTACATCTGCAGCAGGTTTCTCTCAACGGCCCTTCGCTGCAGATGCTTTCAGTGTTGTTGTCGGACCGCTAGGTCCACACACGACAGGTCACTGCCACCAACTTTCCTTCCCTCTGCTTCTGCTATGCTGGCCTCCTGCGGACCTGCAGTGTGCTTCACATGCCAACCCGCTGCTCGTCTCTGCAAGTTTGGAGGCTGGCCTCGCTGCTGTCTCAACCAGCCTTACGGGCTCCCAGGCGGCGCCCTTGCATGCCAGGTTCTCCTTCCGTTTGCGTAATGGCTCCCACAAACTCAGAACCAAACCGTCCCAAGCCAGATGGGTCAGAGAGTGATGAAGATCCCAGACTTTTGTTTCTGTTTAGTTTGAATAGCAGGGGATGGCCCCAGCATAACATCATTCAAATGAACTACAGCTGGTGGAGTGTTTTTCTTATTTAGCCGTAGTGGTTTTGAATTCTGGTTCTCTTCCACCTTTGTCCAAACAGTAGTTTTGAATGTATTACTTTAACATATCGTTTTAGACAAGATCCTTAATGCAGGAATTTTGGATCCTGGTGTGAGCTCACGGGGTTGGGAGTTACAGGGGCCGTATCCCCAACATGCGTCCTTATCCCCAGGAGGGGAGTTCCTCCCCATGAGGTCCTCCTGCATATAACCACCCCTAGGGGGAATATTGCTTAGCTGCTGCACCTCCAAAGCCTCATGTAAAGGGGCTCCACCCTGGGGAGAAGTGACGCTATTTGAAGGGTCCTCACAGCAGTAAAAAGTAAATCACACTCTGATTGTTCCCATATTTTTAGTGCTCAGCATACATAACTCAGCAAAAGGGATGAATCTTGAAAATTAATAGGTCAAAAATGCTTTTACTGAAAATAGCAAAGATAAAAAATAAGAAATCAAAAAACATCCCAACTTCAATATTTAATTTTTAAAAAAATGTAAAATAGATCAAACCACAAAGGATGTCATTTTTTTATTATTATTTTTTTATTATTAGTTTTATATGGTTTACAAAAGAAAACCTTTAAAACAGAGAACAAGATACACTTCTTCCTACTTCATTCCACCGAAAATGTCATTTTCCTCCTGGGTGTAAATTGCCCAGAGGGGACCTGTTATGTTTGCACCTAGGTGCAAACCCTCCTGGGAATTTCCTTCATTTGCATTGCGAAGTGCAAAACAAACGTGTAAATGCAGAAGTTATCACCTGTTCACATTTGCACTACACAGTGCAAACAGAGTAAATGCTAGGTGACAAATATGCATGGCAGGCAGCATTTACAATGGATTCCTGGTGTAAAAAGCTTGCAGATGTCATAGGAATCCATTTGTTTGACACAAGCATGAACATGTTATGCTGCTTTAAAACCAAGTGGTTTTTAGAGGCTGAAAGGGAAAATGGAGGCAGAAACCTAGCTCTCGTCCTCCAAAAAGCACAGAAATGCCATGGAGCGTAATGGTGTTAAGACAGGTGTAAAATCTTTATGTCTTTAGCACCATTATTGACATTCTGGGGACTTGGAAAAGTTGCTCCAATTAAATCACTTGTGGCTGGGAGTAGAGGAGGGTCTGAATGTTACTTGTAGGTATGGGGACTGCCACCGCCCATTTTGAAAGTATACCTCGAGGCAGGAAACAGGTAAGTGCAAATACAGAGGTGGTGCGTTTAGCTGAGATGGTATTGAGAGGTTTTCCCAACACCGCTAGACCAATGGTAAATCAAAACACACATTTTAAAAATAAAATATACACATTAGCACACAATTTCCTTTTTTAGTCACAGGAGCAGATATTTTTAATTCGCTGGTTTAAAATATATATTGTTTTCATATGTAAAATGTGTTATTTTTGACCTCTTTATTTTGACCGCTTCATTTTCAATACTTGTTATCTATCAGTCCTGGGGTATTATATTATAATATAGAATCGTTTTTTTAAAAAATATATCTGTCTACTATGTCATCTGCTCACATTTCTGACACATTTACCCACAGGAGGAGTGAAAGGGGTGATGGATGCTATCTGCAGAGGTCTCAGTGTTGCCAAGAACATCATAGTGCAGTTATGTATTCTTCCAACATGCATCATTTGTTAGATTCCATTGTGCTGCTTGGTTGTGTATCATTACAAGTACCAAAAAACTATGGAAAGGCCAATACTGAGATTGTTACTCTTTTACCTTTTGCTATGGACTCATTCGTCACCTGAGTGATGGAGCAATAGGTGTGGATATTCTGGTGGTGAGGTGCGGATATATTGTCATTGTCGAGGGGCAGGCATAATGCTAGAGATATACGCCGACATTACAAGTTTTCCTGAAAAATACCTGTAATTCCGGCATGCCGATATTAACGTTTCCGGCAGGCAGATTGGCAGAATTGCTGCCAAATTAAGTCTGCGGACGCGACATCCGCCCCCCCCCTCCAGGAAACGTTACTATCGATATGATGGAAATACCAGCATCAACACAAAAACGCCAGTGTTTCGTTAGGAATTTGTCAGAAATAACAATAACGGTACCCAAACAACCGGAATCATGGGTGCCGGTATTTCCGACATTGGTATTACCAGCAACGTAAATAGCATCATCGCAGGAATGGGAACCTGGCCATTTTGAAAAACTTGATCCTCTAAAATCACCCGCTTCCTACTGCCATTCACACCATTTGAGAGTTCAGACGTAGCAGCAAGTGGAGAATCGCACATCCCAGAGTTACGGCTTCACAAGCCGCATTTCACACAACCAGAGCTCTCTGCCTTAGCAGACAGTGTGATGGCAAACGCAGAGGCACTATTCGGGGCTGGCAATCTCAGGAGCAGCCAGAGGAGGAAGACGGCCATCTGGTAGGAGGTGAATGACAAGGTGACAGCTGTGGGGCCTGTCCCATGCATGCCACATGACTTCCACAAGCGCTGGGAAGACCTGCGGCTGAGGGTCTGTAACATACTGGCCACCTATAGAAGGGAATCTGCTGCCACAGGAGGGGGGGCAGTGGTACCCCTGACCCTGATGCCTTGGAGAGAGACGTGCAGCTCCATTCTTCACATGGAGGGCATTGAGGGAATTGGGGCAGCAGAGGCCGCAGCTGGGACCCAAGGCAATGGTGGTAAGTACAACAAACCCTGTGTAAGTGCCAATTGTGAGTGAAAATAAATACATCCCCAGGCACAGAAATACAGAATGTCCAAGGGAACAGGTCCAACATGTGTCAATAACAGCAAATGGGCCAATCACACACATGCCAGGGGTTGTGGGCAATTTTAGCCATGCACAAGCACCGTGGCCAAAATGCCCTGCCCGACACATGGACACATGATGAACGCCCATGTGTGCCAGGAGAAAACAGGACAGGAATCATAGGCCCAGGGCACACAAAACAGCAGGCCACCTTGGCAGACCAACAGTAAATGTGCACTCCCACCACCCACATGTCACATTGGAGCAAACAGAACAAACAAAAGCATGACAAGAGCAGGACACAAATAATGTAGCATGAGTGTAATGCGAGCCCAAAGATGCGACTCCCAGCAGGATAACATCATGCTCATCTCACCCCAGCAGGCACATGCTCTGATGACTACGACATAGCTGGAACATCGTCAGGCTCAGTACATGTGCCAGACCTGGCAATGCTGCACCACTGCCACCTCCCGCACCAGCACTACCTCCTCCTGCACCAGCACACCCACCTCTGGCACAAGATCCACCTCCTCCTGCACCAGCTCCACCTCCTTCTGAACAAGCTCCAACTACTCCTGCACCAGCTTCAACTACCCCTGCGCCACCACCACTACCAGCTGTGCCACTGCCAGCTGCCGGAAGACCCACACTTGTTGTCAGAGGCCCCATGTGCCTCCTGTGCCATCCACACCACCATGGGTACACCAGCCACTACACCAACGTGGCCGGTGCAGCAAATTGGAGGAGGAGGACCACACCCCCTACACAACCCCATCATTCAGCCAGGCAACTTTGTACAGCCCCCTTTGTCCACCTATGCCCAAAATCCAGCACATGAATGGGCGGCTCCGTGCAATTGAGGACTGGCACAGGGCTATGGCAGAACTGGAACAGCAGCAGCTCAATGAGCTGCACCTGCTGCGTGAATGTATACAGGCCAGCAGCTGCAGGAGAGCATAGGTCCAGGGATGTACCTCTGCTGCCCTGGAAATGCTAGCCCAAAGTGTCTGCAAGGGTAATGAGGGGATCTTGGCCATGGCTGAGTCCCTCTCCCACAACCTACAGGTCACCCTCGAGCAGTTGGTGGCCCAGGGGTCTGATCAACACTCTACCATCAGCATCCCTGGGAACTTGCAGCAGGGCAGCTTAAGGCGCCGCTCCCAGCTGATTTCCGCTACACTTGGGTTATCCAAGGGCTCAGTGACTAAGAGCCAGAAAAAATTACTCTGGAGTGATACCATCATGTTTGGCATTGTGACCTTTGGGTGCTTGGGATGTGGGGTGTGGGAATGGAGTGTGTGGGGAGGGGACGGGTGGTGTGTGGGGATGCGGTATGTGGGGGTGTGGGGACGTGGTCTGTGGCGAGGGGTGTGGGGAGGGGTACGTGGGGAGGGGGGCCCAGGGTGTTATAATTTCAATACATAATAGTTTACAGTTGAAACAATGAGTGGACATTCCTTCTTCTGGTGCAAGTATTTTTGTGTGTGGGCATCATATGCAGTAAGAAGCAAGGGAAGTGCAGAGTGAAAGGGGTACGCAGAAAATGTTTGTGACAGGCCATACGTCCATCCCTGGCCTCCATGGGCACGTGCATGGGTCTGCCTGGCACTGCATCATCATCCTCTGGCGGAGGAATGTCCAGATCTGAGGGTAGGTGTACATTGCACAGATGTTATGCAATATTGTATAGGCCGGGATTATTTGCTCCACCTTCTCTGGCCTGTACATGAGCGCACCCCCAGACCGGTGTAGACATCTGAAACTTGCCTTCAAGAGTCAAGGTCTGCTCGATGTTCAGGCTGGTCCTCACATGCACCCTGTTGTATGCCGTTTCTTTGTGCTTCTGGTGATCCCTCATAGGGGTCATCAGCCTCGGAAGCAGCAGGTATCCTGAGTCACCTGCAAGGACATAAGGTTAGTCTTATCATGCATATAGATGAACTGTGTGAATTAGCCATATTTTGCACTTAGCCTGTATGTGTAGGTTAGTTACATGCATCTGGTCTGATAGCATAGCTAAACCTTATTCTCCCTGTTGCGACCTGAGACAGGCACTGTGCAACGTCTGCATTGTGCTGGGTTCTGCTCCCTGAGAAAGTTTGTTGGGGCTGTAAATGTATCACACCTAGATGCATTGTTTTGGGGTGGGAAGTGTGTCACACTTGGATGGATTGCTGGGTGTATGAAATGTTTTGCCACTAACTAACCGTACATAAAAGTCAACATTCTACATATGCACCTTCAAACTCTAGACTGAACAGAACCATACCTCTACCGCACCACTAACTGCACACACTTCACAACACCTGACATGAATACAAACCATACCCAATCATGCATCACCACCACATGACGGTTACCAACTGTAAACGCTTCAATGCTCAGTGACCGGTATGTCCGAACTGAAGCTGCAGACGGCACACCAAAGCTCTCTTGCTCTTCTCTCTCTCAATCCCACTGAAAATCGGCACCAACACTCCTTTCCATTGCAGATACACCAGGGATCCAAGAGACTACGCAAGTGGCAACAGTGCACGGTACAAGACCCATTAACATTAAAATTGGCATTTACATGTGTGCGTAATGATGCTCGGTAGTGGTGTTGACTGTGACAGCGGAATCTCAATGGTCAGTCTGTGCATGCATGCTCCATGTCTCACCAGGACATACATCTCATGGTCCTAGGTTGCCTACTCTACAGATTCACTGGCATTTGAGGGGGTGGGTGTTGCATTCTGGTACCTGTAGTGCATTACATGTAGATGTCCTTCAGGTTTTGAAATGGCATGGTCAGTGACTGCTATGTTTCCAGTCATGTGCTACTCCTGTGTGTTGTGCCTGTCAATTGAGACGTGCAGTGGTGGGTCCTGCATGTGTAGGGTGCTTGACGGACATGCATTTGTGGCATACCCCCACCCCTTGCCCCTGACCCATGCTGCAATGTAGGTATACAAGTACATGTACTCATCCAACATCCAGGTCCTTTGTCCTGCGTGAATCACCATGTAAGCCAGCCGGTTGCTGTTACCGCAGGACCATGGAGTTGTGGGTTGATCTTGGGAACCGGGCACAGAAGTGAGTGATGGTGAGGTCTGTGTCGCAGATCATCTGGACATTGAAGGAACAGAAATGCTTCTGGTTACTGCAGATCTCCTCTGAGGTGTGTGGGGTGGGCACGAGCTCTATGTGCATGCAGTCCATTGCTGGCAACACATAGATCATGCCCACAATTGCATAGAAGCAGGCATTGGTGTCGTTTACCTGTGCCTGGGTGGTTGGGAGGGTGATGTGCTGGCCCACATGGCGCAGGACGCCCTCCAGTACCTGCACCAGCACCCTGAAGAAGGCAGGCTGCATAATGCCATGCAGCAGGCTCACAGAGTGCTGGAACGTGCAGGACCGGCACAGCTTTAAGAGCGATGGTACAGCTGCCCTGATGCCGATCCTACTCCTGATGTCATCCTGGATGAGGGTCAGGAGGTCATGAATGGTCTCCCTGTTTAGGCGGTACAGGGTGTGTATCGGGCTGTCTATGAAGGCCCAGGGTGTGGCTTTTGTGTGAGGGATCGCAGCACCTCTCCGCCTTGCCACCTGCATCAGCTGTATCCCCCTTCTTCTCCTCCTCCTATCCCTGGCCTTCTGTCTCCACTGCTGCTGCTCCAGCACCATCAGCTGCACATCAGCATGCTGCGCCTGCAGGTCCATAGTAGCGACAATGAATGGCAGCATGGTTGTGTGGGGAAGTGTTGTTGGGGTGGGTGGGGCATTTTAGTACTGTTCCTGTGTGCATTGGGTGCACCTGGGTGTATTGGGAGCACCTGTGGCCTTATTTCCTTCACCAAGGTCCATTTACTGGCAGCTCTAATGTGGTGGTATCACCAGGTTGGATTTACCAGCAGTACCAGTCATTTTCTGCTGGTATTACTGGCAAGTCCATGCTCATAATGTGCCGGTGATACCGTTGTGCTGGTATTACCAGCACATGTTTCCGGCATTGCTATTTCCATTGCCTGTGTTACCGGCTCCGGTTATACCAGGTGAGGTGTTATCAGCACTGGTAATTCCTACAACTAATTTTAGTTGAACCCATAATTTGCTGGACCAGTAAAAGTGCCGGTAAACAGTATTGAAGGATACTGGCAAACTCATAATGATCCTCATAGACTTACTAAGGTGGCACATCCTTCTGACAAAGTGTGTCTACATGACCCGTAAAAAGTTGGTATTTCTGTGGGTCATATCATTGAGGGTAACTGTAGGTAGGTTGCCACTTTCCTAAATGCTCTGTAAGGGTGCAGAAGTACGTGTCTGACACAGTGTTGGAATGTTTGTTGGCAAAGACTTTTATTTATATTTAGAGGGGTTGCCTTACCTCAACAAAAAGCCTAAGGAATCTGTCAGGATGTCCAATAAAGTAAAATGTCCATCGTCCTTTGTCCAAGCCTATTTCCGTCCCTCACACTCTAGATTAACTAAGGAATAACTGTGTGTCTTCTTGATCCAGGAGGAGGTGTCTATTTTTCTGAATGCCAGTTCAATGCTCAGTTTTTGATGAGAAAACGCAAAGAGGAGATCTGGGTTTTAACTCAAAGGTTCTTGAAGTTGGATACTACTCCAAATGTATATGACAAAAAGGATGGATGGGGGAATGTCTGCATTCCCCTGTTCTTTCTCTGGTTCACAAATATAACACCAAGGCTGGTTCACTATCCTGCCATGCTTGTCTGTAGTTATTAGTATTCAAGAAAATCTCTAATTTTAGAAGTGGGTCCTATACGTCTTATTGTCACGTAACGTACTTCTCTCTCTCTCTCTCTCTCTCTCTCTCTCTCTCTCTCTCTCTCTCTCTCTCTCTCTATCTCTCTCTCTCTCTCTCTCTCTCTCTCTCTCTATCTGGTTTGGGTCCCACACCCCTGTATGTCCATTACCCATCTCTCAGGGTTATAGTATGTATCAATCAGGCCCGGTTCCCTAACATGCCAGGCACTATTTCTCATATGCCCCTTTCTTGGCTCTTTCCAGGTACTGTTACGAGGAAGATGGGGGTCTTTAGCCTTCCCCAACCACCTCCTTCATGTCTCCTTTATCTCTGCCACCTCTTACGGTAACCCATGTACCTTTAATGACATTACCAGCTTATTCAAGCGGCTTCACAGAGTTTCTTCCTTCTGCTATGGGCTTCTGCATGCCTTCCAGCTGTCTCATCATGTCCCTGCAGCTTTCCCTTCTCAGTGTGCACTTCTCGGTCTGCCTGCGTGGTCCGACTCTCTGGGTGACTGGGAGCACTGCGTGTGTTTGGTGAGCCTCCATCAGCTTTCTGTTCTCCGTTGTGAGACTCCATCCGCCTCTCGGTTCCTCCAAGCAGGATCTGTCAAACACATAGTCCTTCTTCCCTTTTTATCTTTGGCTCTAGCTCTTGTTGACTGTACCGCGTTTGTTGGTTCAACAGTAAGCATTTTCCTCCTGCCTGTTCTTCTTCGTGTCAGTGGTTGTATGAACTCCATCTGGGTAGCCCTCAATCTTCCTCGTTCTAAGTGAATGGGATCTTCTACTCTACATAAATATATTGGAGTTTGGGGGACCACAAAGGATTGAGTGGGGTAAGAGGAAAGAGGGGACAGAAATGGAGAGGTGTATACCGCGTTCTCTCAAGATGGTCGTCACTGGTCGCATCGAGGGTTTCGCTCCCCATGAGATCCACCTGCTGAGTACCACCCAGGGGGACTATCGGGTAGCAGCCTCACCTCCCTGGCCTCATGGGAAGGGGCTGCACCCATGGGAAAAGTGAAAATACCCTGGGATTCATCACAGCTTAAATGGGTATGTGATGTTATCACAGTCATGGTGTCACAGTGTGATCAGTAGCTGGTCCATGGGGGACCTGGGTGAGTAAGTTGCCAGAGGAACAAGGCCCTCAGCACCTTCTACACAGGGCATGTATCCTTTCAAACTGCCTGGTCTTCTGCTTGGCTCCTTTGACCTGCATGTAGCACTCCCATCCTCGTCAAAACAGCACTTGGTAACAAAGCATGTTGGCCTGTGGTGTGTTTCAGAATCCTGTGGGGCTTTTGAACTCTTGCAGGGGATGGGCTGTACCCATGGCTGTTCATGGGATATGCTGGTCAGGTGCACATATTTTCTTCCTGGTGGCCTGATGCTAACACTTGGTAAGGGGTTATTATTTGCTATTGCCTATGTATAGTTCAATGTTTGGATGGGTCATGGTGGGACTGAGAGTCTGCCCCACAACTGTACAGTGTAGCTGTGTGACTTATTGCATGGCTGATACATGCATTTGGTGAACCTATACGCCATTGGAAGCCCGATTTCTACCTTATATATATTTTGGATTTCGTTATCACCTCATTTTGGCTAGGACTTTTGGCTTGATCGTGGGAAGATTTTTAATAGGGTGATACTTGATTCCAGCGGTATGTTGTAGATAATGCTTTCTGTGGTTATATTTTGCAAATGGCCCCGGGAGATTGACAGGATTCTCTGCTGGCAGATTAATGACAACGGTTTCCAATCTTGAATCAAGCACTGGATACATTCATCAGTATTGCCAGATACTGCTGGATTTAGTGTTTCCACCCAGCTCTGAATAAGCCATAATATCTTTGCATTTGCAGGAGATTTTTGTCAGCAAATGCATGGCATGGCAAGGTCATGGGCACCTTCTCTACTCAAATTATGTCAACATGCATTTGGGCTGTTGGTAGGACTCGATCATCTAGCATGAAATCTAGCCATTTACTTACAAAAGTTTGGCTTGGGGCTTCACTATATTGACCCATCTGGGGTTAATCTGGAATGGATCCCAACAAGAGGTGAGGTGCACCATCACATTCTTAACGCCAATTATGTAATTTTAAAACTAACTAAGATATAGTAAAAGAAGATATGTTTCTGGATGTATTTGTTTATGTGGTTGGGAAGGAACTCAATAGTAAATTACTTTGAAAGTCCATCAGGGCCAACTCCACCTACACAATTTCAGTAGTTGTGCAATCCCTCAGAAGCATGGTATTCTATTTGGGGACTCTTTGTGTTCAAAGCATGATTAGATAACTCATGAGGATTTTATATCTGAAGCAGTAAGGTTGATATCAAGGTTTGAAGGGAGGGGATACAGCCAAAATGCCATTAACAAATGTCCAGAACAAACGTGTGATTAAGCAAAACTCTAACCAAGTGAGAAGAAACTAGATGAAAATTGTGACTCGCATGTGTTATAAATCCTATGGAGTCATCACTGATAACCGAAAAGATAATATACACCACACACTTGCTAAAGTTTATTCAGTTGATTTCAATTGAATGTATTAGTTTTAGTCGATAATTTTAAAGGTTTTAAAGTGCAGAAAGAAAAGGTGGTCCTGGCACATGGACAATAGAAGTATGCAATGTAGCATAAAAAGTTCCCAAGATGTGGGAATTCTTGTCCCCTGCACACTCTCAATGGGCGAAATTCAGCCAAGTTGTTATGACAAAGGTTTGTACATCTGTGTGTTAGACAATCTTAGTTAAGTGGGTGAACACTTAAGAAACCGTTAGTAAGGTAAGTTAAATTGAACACATCAATTGGTATAGATTAAAGAAAGATTTCCAACAGGTTTCTTTTTTCTTCACAAATTCTCCTTTAATGGAAAACCCAACAGGTTTCGAGCTGGTATGCTGTTCAAAAGGGGTTCATATATGTGAAGTATAACTGTAACGTAACAAAAAAACTGTATCAATATAACAATTTCTGCTAATCATGAATAGGTTATATAGCCATACAATCAAGATTCAATGGCATCTTAAGCTTGATAAGTCACTTTATGGGTAAGAAAACACCAGAAATGTTCTGCTCTTATGTCCACCGTGAGGACATGGTCCAAGTTTATTCATCAAATGTGCCCATGTAACTACAAGGTAAAAGAGGAATAATGGGATAGCTGTTCTGTTACATTACAATCACTTGCCACGTTCTAATATCTGAAACTGAGAAAATCTAGGCATACTCTCACCTTCTCTGCCATTTGTGCTGTGTTAACTCAGAAGGAAAGTGTCCCACGGGTTCTATGCTTTTGTGGGTGTGCAATTCTGGCAATGTCCGACCTGTAAAATATGGTAACAATTGGTATGGGATAGTAAAATCTACCCCGTGAAATTTAGAATCTAAGGGGACTAAGTGTCCCAAATAACGTACTAATCGTTCTGCCGACAGCCGTTCTGTGCGCAGTAGAAGTAGTTCTGCAAGCCGCGTTGCTAGAAAAGGTTGTTGCTATAAACTAAATGGGCACGTGACATGTTGACGTCATCATGCTCATTCATTAAATACATGTCAAAACAAAGTCAATCCGCGAATCGTGAGTCACTGTGGACTGGCCCATGGAACCCATGTGTATAGTCCTGCATGCCATGTGGCAGTGCAATGTAATGGGGGTCTGCGTATGAAGTTAATGATACTCTCACACTCATTTAAAAGTGTGAGCTCTATGGGTGAAGCACCATGAAGTATGTCCAATCAGCCTAAAAGTAATGCGGCAAGTATATGATGTGTCGATTATGCTTCCTGGTGTAAATTTCAAGGACATCGACAGTGGTAAATATCTTCATGATTAACTCTGTAAAACGTATCTGTTCAGTTTCCAGTTGACTGATCAAGCTTATGATGTTACAATTAAACCACACAATTTTAGTAGACATCGTGTACATATCAAGTATGGTACGACATACTGTAAGCAAACCAGTTGTAAAGGTGTCTGCATTTTTGTTAGACCTATGGATCGTAGCGCAATAAGATGTGTTGCATTGTGCTATGGTGATAGGTTTTTATCGAGGGGCTGATTTCAAAACCCTTCTAATTTGATCTTCAGTATACCCTATTGTATGGGTCATGTGATCTTAAAGGTAAGGTCCTAAATAGTATTCCTCATTCAATCCCAGGGGACAGATAGAGTCCTAGTGGTAGATCCAAAAGAGTTCTCTCTGTGCTAGTTTCTTGTGTAGATCCCCTCCCCTGGGTAAGGGGTGGATCACTTCGAGAATCACACATCTCATCTGTGCTACTGTGTGTCTGGCTTCTTTGAAGTGTCTGTAGACAGGTGATCTAATGTTTTCCGTCCTGATGTTGGACTTGTGTTAAGTCCTGATGTTGGACTTGTGTTAAGTCCAACAATCTTTTGCGTGCCTAATGGTTTGTCCTACATAGTATATACCGCATGGACACTTGGATCACATTTTTAGTGTTACAAGTCACAACATGACATAACTTGATCTTCTTACCCGTGTTTGTGTGATGAATGTGGTCTCCTTTGATGATATTGGAGCAATGCTGGCAATTGAGGCATGGGAATGTTCCTAATCTTTGTTTGTGTAGCACCATTTGTGCAGGTTTCTTCACTCGTTCAGCTTTGAACAGTGAATCTCTGAAGTTCTTTCCTCTTTTGTAAGCCAGCATCAGTGGTTCTGGAAACAGTTTGTTCAGGAATGGGTCTAACTTAATAAAGTTCCAATTCTTTTTAATGGTTCTAGCCACTTGATGGCTCTGTTCAGAGAATGTTACCGTCTGAATCAATCTATTACTCTCCTTTTTGGGTTTAGTTTTCAGGAGTTCTTTTCTCTGATGGCTTTCCACTCGTGTGAGGGCGTTGTCTAAAATGTCAGATGGGTAACCCCTCATCCTGACTCTGTCAGATATTGACAAAGTTACTCACTGTATTGACTACCTTACTCCTTATCCATAGTCCCCTTTCCTCCATACTTGTGGGGACATTCCATCCATCGGATTTACCGCATGTGACCGGGGCCCCACCCTCTTTAGCTATGCCCCACGCATCGCCCTGCAGTCCTTTTATATCGCCAGGTTCAGGACCATTTAGCAACTATAGAGGATACTTATTAGAGGGGACAGCAGGCAGGAGTATGGAGGAAAGGGGACCATGGACTAGGAGTAAGGTAGTCACTGCCGTGAGTAACTTTGTCATACTCCTACGTCCCATCCCCTTTCCTCCATACTTGTGAGAGATTCCCAAGCACTGACCATAGGTAGTACAGGTGGATGGAAATTTCCCTTATTGGAATACATTTTTAAGAACTGCCTGGCCAACCTGGGCATCAGCCCGGGAGCTCAGGACAAGAGAGTAATGTCTACAAAAAGCCGATGGAGAGGCCCACGTAGCCGCCTTGGCAATGGACTCCCAAGGGACGTACTTTTGGAAGGCAACAGCAGACGCTTTGAAACAGACCAGCTGTGCATGAATGCCCTTTGGTGGTTGAAGGCCTTGAAACTTGTAGGCCTCAGAAATACATGCAGCTATCCAATGGGATATGGATGCTTTTGAGGATAGTTTCCCCTTTGGGTCACCGAATGGAACAAAGATATTTGAAGAGCTTCTGAGTTCACTAGTTCTATAGAGGAAGAACTTCAGAGCCCGTATGACGTCTAGGTTGTGCAGATCCCTCTCGGCCTCAGAGGCCGGGTTCAGGAAAAAGACTGGTAAAGATATGGACTGGTTCAATTGGAATTCCGAAACCACTTTAGTGAGAAAGGAAGAATTAGTGCGAAGCACAACCTTATCCTTGTGGAATGTTAGGAACGGATGTTCCACAGAAAGAGCCTGAAGCTCACTTATTCGCCTTGCCGATGTTTTTCAATCAGAAAAGCCACCTTCCAAGAAAGGTACTTGAGTTCAGTAGTGGCTATGGATTCAAAAGGCTTATGACATGAAGCGGCGAGGACCACATTCAGAACCCATTTGGGCTTGAGGGGCCCAAACCAGTGGAAAAAAATTAAGAAGATCCGCAAAGTGTCCCCTCATGACAGGATTAGCCAGTGAAAAAGAGCAGCTGTCTGTAGCCAGGTAAGTCGCAATGGAGGACAAATAAGTCCTGCAAGATAAGGCATGTATGCCAGTGGCTGCAAGGTCTGATATGAAAGACAAAATAGTGTCGATAGAGACATCCTGGGGTCAAGCTCGTTGGCTAGATACCAGTGACAGAAACTGAGGCACTTGCTCCTGTATTGCACTCTCATAGAGGGCTTTCGCACTGCTTGGAATATACACATGTTATCCTTGGAGAGGTGGAACTGCGCTAATGATCGGAACTCAGGCACCAGGCCGCCAAGCTGAGTGATTATGGTGAGGGGTGCCACAACTGGTGATAGCTGTGGTGAAGAAAGCCGGGAATCTGCGGCAGCCTGATCTGGGGGACCTCAACAGGTGCAGCAGGTCCAAAAACCAGAACCTGGCTGGCCATCACAGCGCTATGAAAAGGATGTTGCAGAAGGATGCACTCCTGAGTTTCCCAAGTGACCGATGTATCAGTGGCAAAGAAGGAAAAGCATAAGCTCTCAAATTGTCCCACAGGATCTAGAAGGCCTCCATCAAGGAAGACACTCAGAGCCCATCCCTGGAAGCATAAAGAGGAAGTTTCCTGTTTGATGATGTCGCAAAGAGGTCCACCTAGGGAGTGCCCCATTGCTGGAAGATCTCTGTAAGAACATCGGTGTTCATCTCCCATTCGTAACTCGCCGCAGATTGGCGACTGAGTGAGTCTGCAATTACATTGATGTGGCATTGAATGTGCACAGCTTGGAGCCAGACATTGTGCTGGATGGCCCAGTCCCAAATGTGGATAGCCAGGTCTACAAGGAGGGGAGACTTGGTGCCCCCGTTTGTTGATGTAAAACATTGCCACAGATTGTCTGTGCGAATTCGAACCACACTGTTGGTGATTGAGGGTTGAAAAGCCTTGAACGCCAGAAAGGCTGCCAGGAGCTCCAGGTAATTGATATGGAAGCGCCTGTCCTTTGGCGTCCACAAATCGTACACCTCAAGATGACGCAGTGTTGCACCTCACCCCAGCAAGGAGGAGTCTGTAGTGACCGTTACTTGCGGGCAGGGCTCCCGGAAGGAGGTCCCCACTGAGAGGTTGCTGGCAGATGACCACCATTGAAAGTCCGCCGTCATGCAGGACGGGACTGGAATCATCTTTGAATCCGGATCCGTAGTCTGGGAACAGCAGCTCTGAAGAGCAAGCTGAGTGCGTCTCATTTGCAGGCATGCAAGAGGTACAGCTAACAAGCGTGATGCCTTGAGACCCAGGAGTCTGTGGAACCACCAGGCCATCATATTGGAGGAGTGAAGGAAGAGTTGGCATGTGGTCGAAAGGTCGGTAATCCTTTCCTCCATCAGAAAAACTCTGATACTGACAGTATCCCAACGGAAACCCAGAAAGGTCAGGTTTTGAGAGACCGTCATGGACGTTTTCCGCCAGTTCATCGACAGCCCGAGATGGAACAGGTACTGAAGGACTGACTATAGATTGGGCAAGGCGGCCTGTGGGCATTGACTGCGCAGAAGCCAATCTTCTAAGTATGGATATACATGAATCCCCTGCAGTCTGAGGAACGCTGAAATGACCGACATCATCCTCGCGAAGACACGCAGCGCCAAGCTGAGACCAAATGGAAGCAAACGATACTGGAAGTGGTCCGTTCCCACGGAGAACCACAGATTTTTTCAATGCGGACTCCAGATCAGAATATGCATGTATGCAACCTGCAGGTCTACCACGCTGTGCCAATCGCCCTTCCGGTGACAGGACTTTAACTGACATGGCAGAATCATCTTGAATTTCTCTTGGGGTAGGAAGAGATTAAACTTGACGAGGTGCAGGATGGTGCGCAGTCCAGCCTTGTTGGTTTTGGGCACTGTACACAGACGCGAGTAATAGCCCTCCCCTTGGCTCCCCGAGAGGAAGTTTCCACTGCCTTGAGGTCTAAACGTTTCTGTACCTTGGCTCTGAGGGAGGGTAACCCAGTCTGTTGGAGAGGAGGGTGGGAGGGTGTTTTAGGGGGAAGGGGCAAGTTGAAGCCCTCCCGAGCGACTGACAAAACCCATTGGTCTTCGGTGATGGTCTGCCACGCCTCCAGATGAGACGCAATGTGTCCTCCCACCGGAATCTCGTGCGACCGAATGAAAATATAATTTAGATGTTTTATCGATGGAGAGACCACCCGTTGTTGAAGAGGAGGCTGCAGGCCGAGAGAAAAACCAGTCACCCTGACGTTGCTGTTTACGCCGGGGGCGTCAGTTGGAGCATCAGTGCGGCGTGCGCAGTGGTCCTGAAACCCTCTGAAACCAGAGAAGGACCTCGTTTGAGACCCAAACTCTGAGCGTAAGGTGCCTTTGTTGGTGTCTTTGCAAGGACTGATAATGCCTTGGTCTTCTTAAGATTCCCATCCGTGGAGGAGTGAACAGTTCTTTCTCAACAGCGAGAGCCGGTGACCTCGACTAGGATTCAATCGAGGAACGCTGTTATGTAAACCTGAAGCTGGGAAACCACGCAGTGAGTGCAACCTCCATCAATCAGCAGAACTCGCTGTCTACCTGTGCCTTTAAGGAGCCGTTTGATCTGTCTGCCTGCAGCTGTGTGGAGAGAAGGCTATTTAAAGACTGCCCAGTCGCCCTGCAGCGAAAAGGGCGCTGCGTTTCTGTTGGGCTGTTGGGCAGACGGGAGGCGAATTGAAGACGAAATCTGCACGCGATAAGCTTGCAACATAAACAACCGAGAGGCGAGGCTATCACTTTATTACCATCTGTGTTCCAGCATCAGTTGACGGCTGCGAGGACTGCTCTTCCTCTTCTAAGTGCTTGGGGAATGCTTTGACTATTAAAAGGCTACACAGGTGTTGATTTAGCCCTCGACTCTTGTTTACTTCATCTAGCTCGACTGTGACTGTGGGGTTTGACCCTTTGAGCAGTCGAGCTCACCTATACAGTGATTTAACTAAATACCTAAGTGTGCGAGGAGTTAGCTGTTGATTTTTTGTTAACTTTACTCAGCTCGACTGTAACTGCGGGGCTAGACCCTTTGAGCAGTCAAGCTTATTTACACAGGAAAGGGTCCCAGAAGACGCGGAAACCTCAGTCCAGCTGTTTTGTTATATATTTGCGGTTGATCATTTCAGAGATTATTGTCTGGACCTATTTCATAGATATAATATTTAATATATCTGGCGCACCCAGCAAGTCCAAGAAGTTGCGCTTTGCCGCGGGAAACTCTGCTGCTTTTTTTTTCCTGTTTACCATTCCGGATTGTTCGCTTTAAAGTGGAATTATTCTTCACTGCAATAACTAGAAGACTTTACTTCCGCACAGAGGAGGAGGGACTACATAAGGGAGGCTGCGCGCGCCAAGCGGAGAAGGTCCGTTCTGTCACTACTATTATTAGTGCCAGTCCTCCTTTATAGCCCCTAACTTGCACTTCATACTTTGTGCAAAATGAAACGAGGTGTAAATTCCTTAAAAACTGGAATGCCGGCTGTAACTTCATTATACAGCACCAATGGTGTGAGCCTTTCTAATACATCGTCTCCTGAAGGTATAAAACAAACAAAAAAAACGTTTAAGCTCCACTCCTCGTGTATGTTCTACTAAATCTACAAAGAGTAGAGCTGAGCTACTGTTAGGTATGGACATTGGTTCCTTTTGCAGGGATTCTAGCTGTGGTGAGAATATCCCACGTATCACGGTCACCCCGTCTACGGGCACAAAGGACTCCTCGCATGGACTTGCCATGGACAAAACCATCATTGAAGAAGGAGCAAATGGACAAATAATGTCCGAGGACAGTGTGGTAAAGGACCTTGATGGTGAGAATGTAAAATCTGCACCAGCTTTAGGCCCAACAGTCACGTTTGCAAAAGAGAATGTCTCCCTTACTGATAGCATTTTGTTAACAAACGTTCTAACTGGTGTTGTCGCCCCTTCCAGTGAAGCATGCAATATGTCTGTCTTAACTGTTGGCAATTTATCCAGTGCTAAAATAGTCTCTAGTCCTGCTTCTAAGGACATACCTATAATTGATCTGGACACAAATGTCTCGGCTTTTTCACCACATACTGGCTCTGACAACTTATCTAAGTCACCTACGATTTTTACAAATATTAGCGTTTCCAATTCAGTGGATAATTTGTCATTTAATGCTCCAACTCCGAGAAAATTGGCCGAAAAAGGCTCCTTTGTTGCTGGCTGTGGTGAGACTCAGAATGTAAGCTCTAGCATTGCGCTTACGTCCATGAATAATGCTATTTTGGCTCTGGCAAAGTTGTTTGAAGTGCTTGTTACAAAGGCTGAAGTCCACTCAAATCAGCTTAACCAGTTACTTGCTGAGCAACTCACAATTTCAAACAGTTTAGAGAGACTGAGTCACTCAGAAAAAGTAACAATCATCAAAAAGTCTGTAATGTCCAAGACCTCTGCTGATGTGTTTCCTTCTGTGCAAATATTTCAGACTATTCCTTGTATACTTGACCCTATAATTGATTTAACAGAAAACATGCAAGCGACAACAGCTCATCAGCAAAAAAAAACATCTTATTCACTCTTTGGGGCACAATCCACTGCCTCTGATATAGTGAAACCTTTCCCCGAAAAGAATCCCATAACAAAAGAAAAAAAGAAAACTAAGAACATTAAATCTGTCCCCAATCGCACTTCTCAAACCAAAGCTTTCATTAATAAACTTTCAACCCCTGTCTCATCTACGGTTTCGGCCTCCAAAGCCATAACAAAAAAATATTCCCAACAAATGCAGGCTAAAAAGGCAAAATTAGTGCCTGCTCCAACTGATCCTGTTATGGCATATAGTCCCTTAAACAAACTGATAAGTATGGCTGACCAGATGACTCAGAAAATTGCCAAAAATCCGATATCAAGCAACCCTCCCCTTAATGTTCCCAACACCTGTAATTTACCAGCAAGTGGCTTTATTTTTAATGCCCCGACCGCCCTGAATACTTTGAACAGAGAAAACCATCGCAAAGAGTTAAGAAAGGCAGTTGACAACTATTTGGCGTCAAAATCTATTTCCAAAAACCTAACATTTGCGCATAGTGTATCTGCTCCTTCCCAGGTTCTGTCCCCAGCAGTGGGCTCGAACTTGACAAAAACAGGTGTGCCTACTTCGTTTGATGCAGGAAAAATTGGGTCCCTGGTGCCTCCTCATAAAGGCGAAAGTGCCAACGTCTCTAATTTTGTAACTGTTAGTGACATGGAAAGACTGGTCCAGACTACTCTGACCAAGTTCTTTGAGACTTCTACCGCCCCTCAACCTGCCACTCATTCTAATGTATGTAATGCCCCTCAGTCTACCCCCGTTGATCTGCTTATGCCAGTTAAACAGAAACCGGATTCTGTGCACTTTAAACGACCTGCAGTGCACTCACTGACTCTTAGCTGTCAACCGCTGCCTGCCAAACAATATAATCTTAATCGGGCCTCAGTGCTGTCCATTTTCCGAGAGATTCCAGAGCTTGATGATATCAGCTCCATAGACATAGAACTTATTGAATTCATAGACCCAGTAAAACGGTCCTCTGTAAATCTCTGGATTAACTCGAGGGTTGTGGTGAATGCCATCTGGGCAGTGAAGTCCCAATTTGTAGACCTTGGTTTTTCCCTTCTGCCAACGCCTGACGCCTCAGTTAATTTACCCATACATCGTCAAGATATGCATCTGAAGCAAAACACGAATAAGTCTCAAATTCAATCTGTAAACCCCTGCAACTGTCAGTGCCAGAGTATTCAATGTTAGCAACGTAATTCCTTCTTTGGTTATTTCATTTGTCAGCTGGAATTCCAGAGGGAATCAGCACCTTGTGAATAATGACACTTCGCAGCTGTTGGGACATGATATAATTTTGCTTCAGGAATCTTGGTTAACTAGCCCACCGTCATGGAATAATTACGATGTTTGCTTGGTACCAGCTGTGAAGCGCCTCTTGGGTCGTCCAACCTCTGGCTTGCTAACCGCTGTTAAGCAGTCATCATGTTTAAAAATTGGAGCGTGGTATTGCCCGAATGATTTTGTACAGATGACGAAAATTGTGGGGGAAAATTGTGGGGGAAAGCTTTACATGTGCTGCAATTAATATCTATTGGTACCCAATGGGCATTTCTGATGACTGCTTTATGGATGCGGTGAGCAAGGCTATTGATATTGTCAGTTTGGATGTGTATACAGATCTAATTTATTTAACAGGTGATCTAAATTTACATTGCTTGATGAAATGTGGCCATCTTTCACTGATTCCCGCAATCTCTACATGTTAAATGGCACCTTTCCACAAGATATTCCACCTAGACCAACTTGGCACCGTGCACGTAGCAAGGGGATCATTGATTTTACCCATGTCAACGCTTATATGCTAAATCAGATCACCTTGTTTCAAATTATTGAATCAGAGGCGAGTGACCACAATATTTTGCACGCTACATGGTGCTTGAATCTGATCAAATCCAACATGAAACCTACATACTTGAAGGGATCTTGCAAGGTAAACCCAGCAAGGAATATGGTCTGAAACCTCCTTGAAAGCCTTTAGGACATGCTATCATCCGGAACTTAAGATCAATGATGTGAGCAATAATCCGTCAGATGTTGTGTATTCTAATCTAATGCAGCTTTTCCAGCCGAATTCAATAGCGCATAAAACAAAAACAAACACCGCATCTGCATTGCACTGATCACGAAATCAGACTCAGGAAGGCTTTGGTTCGGGACGAAAAGAGGAAAACCTTAAAACTTCCCTTACACTTATGTTTGGCTGCCCTCTCCAACATAAAAACAAAATATAGAAATTGGGTAAGAGGTATGAAGGCCAAACTCTACCAAACTGATGGTAGTAACATGCTGGTAGCCCTGGCATCTAAAAACACTGCCCAGTCTTGGAATATTATAAACCAAGCAACAGCAGGCCACCAGGTTGCTGTACAAGCAAATGATGTGTCAGAAGATATGTGGATACGCCATTATTCTGAGTTATTTGCTCTTCCTCTGACACCCCTCCCTGTACCTGTAGTAGATACTGAGCTTCGTTTCCAGCTCCGCTTTGACAAGGATAATATATTATAATTTCATTAAAAAAGCAAGCAATTCCAGGGCTCCCGGCCCGGATGGTCTATCGAATGTACAATTGAAGCAATTCCCCAAAATTTGGGCAGACATACTATATCTTATGTTCAACTCTATCAACATCTCCCAAAAAATTCTGACCTCTTGGAAGCAATCAATTGTCATTCCAATTTACAAGAAGGGTGATCGAGCCAACCCGGCCAGCTACAGACCGATCTCTCTGCTCGATGTGCCGTATTATTCTCAGAGAACTTAATAATTGGACAAACAATCACTTTAAAAGGGATCCTCTTCAATCTGGTTTTGTCACTGGTCTTGGCACGATCCCTAATATAATCACCATCAATATGCTCAAGTCACAATATGCTTCCAGGAAGCAAACCCTATATTTTGCATTTATCGACTTCCAATCAGCCTTCGATTCTATAAATCGTGACCTATTATTCTCTAAGCTAAAAACACTGGGTTGTCCATCTTCTCTTTTGGCCCTAATTATTCAATTACATACAGATACCACTATGAGAGTTAGGCTCACGCTCGAAGGCCTTCTGTCTGCCTCCTTTTCCACCTTTGTGGGCTTAAAACAGGGATGCATTTTGGCGTCGATTTTGTTTAACCTTTTCATTCTTGATATGGGTGTCTCCTTCCTTGGAATCACAGCTGATGCTCCGGAGTTGGGTGGCCAGCGTATCCCGTGGTTGCTATACGCTGATGATCTTGTTTTAATATCACAGACTCCTAGAGGCCTTCAGAATTTGCTGACTGCTTTGTCAGATTACGTGGAGACAAATCATCTAACTGTAAATCTGTCCAAATCTCAGATTATGGT
Source organism: Ambystoma mexicanum (assembly GCF_040938575.1). Classification (NCBI taxonomy): domain Eukaryota; kingdom Metazoa; phylum Chordata; class Amphibia; order Caudata; family Ambystomatidae; genus Ambystoma; species Ambystoma mexicanum. Next base: position 581,539,831 of record NC_090922.1, on the reverse strand, counting down.
CTGTAGACCCTTTGGTAAACACAAAACTTATAAGAGGGATTGGTGCTTACATCAGGAATTAATTGAAATAGTGCCCAAATATAAATATCTGGGCATCTACATTCAAAACACTGTTACTGATGGTAAATAACTGCATACTTTACAGTCAAAATTACTTTCTCTGATATCGCAGGGCAAAATTCTAGTATATAAGTTTGGGAAATTTACATTAAAACATCTTCTCATGTTTTATGAGCAAAAGGTGGTTCCTATCTTACTTTATGGTACCAAATCAAAGTTATATTCAAATGATGGCTTATGGAATAACCTGGAGGCCACCTTTTGGAAAAAGATTTTGCTACTCCCAAATTGTTCACCTCTACCCATTTTGCGGTTCGAACTGGGTCTGACCTCCTTATGCAGCAGAGTTAAATGGAAAATGTGTTCATTTTTTCGCAAAAGCCTACTTGGAGCGGCCGATAACAATATTTTGAGTACGGTTGCTCGCCAATTGTCTACCTCCACTTCTGTTTTTCCCTTAAAATGGCGAAATTATGTTATGGACATTCTGGTTGAAGCTAACATCTCGCTTCAATTTCTTATTGAAATTCCGATCCGTGCTAAAAAAAAAGTATTTTCAATGGGATTGGAATAAAAACTACGAGTCATGTATAAAATACAGAGACTTTGATGTCAACTGCTTTGGGACAAAATGCGTGGGTCAAGCGGCTGGTTATCTTTTGAAATGTCCATCTGCAAACATCCGCAATAAGTTATTGCGGTTGAGACTAAACTTCTGGTCAACGGGAGAAGTGCTGGCGAGGTGAAAAATAATTCCCGCCGATTTAAACTTCTGTCGCTTTTGCGAGAACCAATGTGCAAGAGAAACCTTGCCGCATATAATTGTCTCCTGCCCTTCCCTGCAGGCCATGCGAGAGAAATATTTTAATAATCTGTTGAATCTGTACATGGCAAGAGATGAAAGTGAGATATGGAGCATTTTATTTAAGAGTGTTAGATTCTCGATTATGAAGGCTTTGGTGCATTTTTTGGAAGCTGTGCTACCTGCTGAAATATGTCTCTAATATAGATGCAATTTCCAACATACTTTGCAGCAGCTTTGTCAATTGTCAAATGTAAAAGCACCTTTAGCACTTTAGCCGTAGATTTTGTTTGAAATTTATTTTAGTTTTCTCATTAATTGCTCCTTCATACCTCTCTTTGTCTGTTTTAATTTGTAATCCCTTGTTTTATCATGTGTTTGTTACTGTGTCAAAGGAAATTGTTATTTTATATGCTATTGGTTTTGAAAAGTTGAATAATTCAGCTATATCAAAATAAAAAAAAACAAAAAAAAAAACAGTTCTTTACCCTTGAAGGGGAGATCAAGCACCTTGTCCTGAACTTCCTTCAGAAATGTAGTAGCATGCAACCACGCTTGGCGGGAGATGTCTACACTGACCATAAGGTAGCGGAAGTGTCTACATGATGGGCTGCAGCCTCAAGTAGATCCTGTGTCAGAACCCTGGCGTCAGATAGGCTCCAAGACTTCAAGGGCGGCTTATCAGGAGGAATATATTCCTGGAACTCGGCTAGCTCCTTCCACAGTTTGACATTGGCAGTGGCCAGGATAAGCTCAATATTAGCCTGACATAACTGAAGAGCCGAATTGGAAAACCCTTTTTCCCAATGGCGTCAAGAAGTTTTTCCTCCTTGGAAAGGATCTGTGACGCTGTAGTGGAGGATGTAGAGGCCCGGCTTTGACTGGAGCGTAGCTGCTGACAACAGCATCGACGAGGGGAGCGGGCATGCAGACAAGGATATGTCTTCAGACGCGTGAAGCTTGTAGCAAGCGTCTATTTTCCTGTTTAGGTGCTGCCCGGTATCTGCTTTTTCCCATACCTTACGGGCCTCGTCCAGGACCTCCTTCTGAAGGTACAGGCCGAGTTACTCCTATATCAACAGAGTGAAGACCCCAGAAAGTACCCCCTCTTGTGGAGCTGGGAACTCGGGTATTGGGATATCTAGCAGTGCCATGCCGGATGTATATAGCCTCAGGACATATATGAAGGTTATGCTGAAACATAATAAAAAGTAGAAATATATTTTATAGAGTGTTTTCACTTCCTCCTCCATGGGAATATGAAGCAACTGTTTAGAAAGACTGATAAATTGACTTAATAAAATGGAGATGCAACCCTGGCCACATGACAGTCTGCAAAAAAGGAGGATAGGATCGGTTAAGCTACTAGGTTTTAGCTATTTATTCACAAAAACCTGTAGTTCTCTATACTGTAATTTCATATAAAGTACTCATAAAAACTCAGTTATCAGTAAGACTAATACAACTTTTCACAGTTACAAAAAAAGCTATTTTTATATAAATGCCACATAAATTAACAGGACACAAAATCATTAAAACACACATACCATATTACAATATAACCTACAGTGGACTATCAAACTCTCCTTTTGAAATATCGCTTGCCAACTAAAACCAACTCATCGAAAGGCCCTCACACGTACAGCACAGCCCTCGTTGAACGACGTTGCAAGCTAAAACAGCTCAAAAGATCAACTCTCAAACAAAACTCTCCAGAAGCATGGTCTCTTTTTCAGACTGAATACAAGAACTATAGATCATGGCTTAGATTCTACCGGATTGACCTATACCAACAAGATGCTGAGAGAATGCTCCAGATAGTGGCCTTAAAAAAAGAAAGGATTTTTGGTCAATAATCAGACCATCAGGCCCTCAAGCAAATGTTATCCTAACGAACTCTGTAAGCAAAGAGAAATGGGAGGTGGTGGTTCCCATCTTCAAGAACGGCCCGAGAGAAGACCTGTCTAACTACCGCCCGATGGCACTATTAGATACCATCTGCAAGGTCTTCGGATCATTATTGCTTGAAAAATTCCAACACTGGGCCAAGTCATCAGCTTGTGCAGACCCTTTTCAAACTGGCTTTTTGAAAAAAGCCAATACATCAGCAAACATCATGGTCCTCAACATCTTCAAAAGCAAAGTTAGAGCTGGTGCACCTCAAGTGTATCTAGTTTTTGTGGATTTAACCCAAGCATTTGCGACCGCGTGGACAGGAACTGTCCCCAAACCATGTTGGCTCCCATCAGAGCCCTTCACACTGGAAAACGTATGTGAGTATGACTAAATCACAACAGTTTGCTTTCAGCGGAGATACCCAATTTCAGAGGGATCAAACAGGGCTGTCCTTTGGCCCCTGCACTCTTTATCGCCTTTCTTGGTGATTATAAAGACTCAGCAGCAAAGGTTCGGGCCCTTCCTCCAAAAATGGTTCCTCAGAGGTTCTGTATCTACTGTATGCTTATGACATGATTTTGGTCGATCAAACCCTGATTGGGCTTCAACGAAAGCTCAGCCACCTGTCGTCCTTTTTATCTCTCAACAACCTAGAGATTAATAAGAGCAAAACTAAACTCTTGACCATGGAAAAAGCTCTGTTGAAAAAAGTAAAACCAACGTGGTTCCTGGAAGGAACAAAGATAGAGTCAGTCGAATGCTTTAAATACTTGGGTATCACCTTCAACTGCTCCAGAACCAAGGCCCACATGCAGCAAGTTCTCTGGTCTGAGATTCGCAACCTTACTGCTCAGACAAGAATGATCGACAGAAAGTACGGAAGGTTCTCCCTGCTGCCGGCCATCCAATTTTATAAGACCAAAATCATCCCGTCAATGGTATATGGCATGGATGCTTGCCTGGCAATGCCGGAGATGATTTGGCTGAAATTGGAGGGCTTCTTTTGGCGTTCAGTCTTGCAAATCATCAAGTCGACATTAATCGCAGCCATCCGACGTGAACTCGGTTTGCTTTATTTATCAGCTGCGATAGACAACAGCCGAATGCAACTATTCAGAAAACTCCTGCTCTTGGACAGTCCGAGCATTTACACTCTGATCAAAGAGGAAGCTGCTAAGGAGAGCTGTGTTCAGTTATCCGCCTGGTGCGGAAAGAACAAAACTCAGCTAAAAACAATAGTGTGTACAGAAGAGACCTGATGTTCAACCCTTTGAGGATAAAAACCAAGATGGAAGACTTGGACTGGATTAAGACCCTAGACCAGGTATCATCTAAAAGACTATTGACCCACCTTCCCGCAATAGCGCGTAAAAGAAAAGAGGTAGCGGTATAAATAAAGACATTTCCCAATAAATCTCTGAGAGGGACATTTCTTGGAGCAAGACTCAACTTTTAACCCACCAGGGAAATAGTGAAAATCAGATCATAATCAGTTACGAGTGATTGTAGACTGTCAGGAAACCAACCAGCTGGAAACCTTACGACATCTAATGATGAAATGTCCTGCAACGCAAAACCTCAGAAAGATGTACCTCTATCCACTATTTTTGGACAGTGATTTCCGCAAAGAGGACCTCTGGTGGACCCGTCTTCTCTCTGGCGATAACAACAGATGGACCATCGCAGCAGTGAAAATCCTAAAACTGGCAATGGACAAAATTACAAATCTGTAAAGCAATGTCGACACCAGATTTCCTACACTTTTCTCAATTTTCTTTTTTCATCTCGATATTGCGATCTCGACACACAACTACAAAGTCCTCTTTTATCATGCCCTTGTAAAAGCCAATATTTGGCTATAAACAAGTAATTAAAAAAAAATATATATATATATATGAACAATATAAAACAATAAATACAAATGTTAAAATAAGAGTGTCTGAAAACACATCCTTTTAGAAAACTACAAGAGACGCAATTTTATCTCTCAGGATGTCCTTCCTTTTTTGGAAAGAATCGTATACCAATTAAAACCAATGCTCCCTTTCTTCTGTGAGCATCGAGGCAATGTTTCATATTAGGTGCTAGTCACTGATTGCTTGATAATGCAGCATTTGTAACAGTTCACACCCACGCACAAAATTTACAAAACATTCAAAATAAATATGATCGGTTATTTATAACGCGGTGGTTATTTATAACGCGGTTAATGCCCGGAGGCTTTCTAAGCGCGAACCAGGTGATCGAATCTGTGGTGCTTATAATGTTGTCTTGTTTCGAGCGAGCACGTTGCTTGCCCCTGAGCTATCCTCCCGAGTCTACAGTTTTAGACGCTGTGAACTGGTCCTCTGCTCAGTGCTCCCTTACAACCTCTGTCACCCCAGCATTCTGAACCAGGGCCTCTCAGCATTGACCTTGAGCAGTCAGTGCGATGGCGACATTCCTTCAGGACACACGCAAAGACAATCGAGGTCTCCACATACCAGGCCAGTCACCACGGTGGAGCCTATCTCTGTCACTGCTCCCAGTAAACAGTTAACAATAAAAAGCATAGCACGGCATACCCCTTTCAAGACATCTGTGACTTTAAGGTTATGATAGATAGTCCAACTTCTAACATCATGCACTGATCATGACATCACAAGCGCCATCCAAGACGACTTTGCAAATGAAATCATGTATGGCATTAATGTTGGCCTTACATAATGCCACTGGTAACATCATGAATGAAATCGCTGATGACATCACACATGACATCACTAATGGGGATGGCCCTCCATTCTGTAGGCAAAGAGCTACTATGCTAGTCCAACTGCAGCGGATTATGTTTAAGCGCCCGAGTTGGCGGTATAACCATTTTTCCACAAGCACATAACTTTTAATTCCTGTGATTGTGTTTTTGCACTTGTGTTTATTTCTTTGGTTTCTGCCATGGGATCTGTGGGTGCTTGTAGCACTGTAGTAGATTACAATTGTTTACGCTTCTATCCGGGATACCCAATCTTTTGCCCATTCTAGCAAGTGGCCCATTAGGTGCTCAGAAAAGTAGTGATGCTGTCCCATTCTGATTTGGGTTCCTACTGGTCTAGGGTCAGCCTGGAGCATACAATTGTCTTGGGCACTAATGAAAAAGGGTCCTACCGTCACAAATTGCAGTTTGTTCCATTTGTGACAGTCTAAGTAGTATCCAAGGGATTTTTTATTTGTTAATGTGTTGCAAATGGTGCATTAAAAACATATGTGTTCAGCAACACTCGAAAGAACTACTAACTGCGCAGTGAAATCACTCAAACTGGCCCACTTTGTCCAAACAACAGGGCCACTTTTACAACAACAACAAAACTGGCTCACAATAGCATGTTGGGTCTGCACTTGGGGCATTGTTCTATTGCCCTATAGGCGATACTAAGCCTGCCCTGCACTTGGTATTCTCAGGGCGGCCGTCCACTATGTTGGCATGTTTCTTAAGGCACACTGTGTGTAGGTAAGTGCATTGGACTTACCCCCTAGCTGATTGCTGATATGGCAGCTGCTGCATGTGAGTGGGAGAGTGAGTTATTATCCACAATCTTCTTCCTTCACTCTATTCACCTCTGGGGTAAACTGTTCAGGACCCAAGCAAAGGATACATGGGAACTCGAGTGCTTGAGAGGAAGCAGGAGGACGCTGTGTGAGTGGCGTAAGTGACTAGAAACCATGGCTTCAGGAAGGAACAATCAGAAGTGCACAGCTTGTGGGAAGGGGCATCTCTTGAAAATCTACTGGCTAGCGAGCAGACACTAAGCCTTTTGGACCAGTGACTGCATGGACAAGATATTTTGTTGGGCGAAGAACAATTCATCTGTGATCAACACGTGGTATCCACATATGTTAGAGTAAGAGCATCAATTCTATCAAAGGGAAAAGTGGGGGAACTGCACTGCAGCAAAAGGCTGAGGCAACTGGGACTGCAATCCTATTTCTGGGGCTTCCGTTATATGCCTCCTTTGCTTGCTTCAGAAAATAAAACCTAACATGATGCTGGTGAAAAATCCACTTAATCGCTGAATCTCTTCTCTTCTAGGGTTAAACAAGTTGCCACCGGCAGAGGAGATGGCGGCTGACATCATGAAGAAGAAAGAAGCCTTGGAAAAACGGTAGGGATTACACACCTTCGCAAGCAGGCTCTCAACATCTGTATGTTTGGGTCACCTTCCAATGTGATACATCATAAAACTGATTGAAATTCTGGGAAGAAATCCAAGCTAAACTGCCAGATGTAAACTAGCTGCAAAGACATTATTAAAAAAACACCATCATTGCATGTAATGGGTAAACATAATGCAGGCATCTTTCAGTAGTTCCGGTAAAATTTTCGTCATCAATAGCAGAAGGAAAAACTAGCACCAAGTGTTTTTTTCAGACTGTTAAATGTCACATGACATACACCACATTAGCAACTCTCAGACGTTTGCATCTTCCTCAGCTAACACGGGCTTATGTCATTCCCTGATCTCTCGCATGGGCATCTTCCCCAATTCCCAGTGAAGTGTGCCCTCTCCTATTTCCAGGATGTTTCATCATCCCACGTTCCCAGGGGATTTCACCCTCTTGTGATCCCAGGACTTTGTTTCCTCTGTCGTACCCAGGATATTACACCCCACCCCACCCTGGGGGTATGCCCATCCCTATTTCGTTCAAAATGCATCCTGTCCTATTCTCAGGTGTTTGCACCCCTCCCACATCTTTGGAGGATTGCATCAACATTCCCAGGAAATTGCTCCCTCTTCAGTTCCTAGGGAACCGCACACAACATTTCTGGGGGATTCCATCCACCCAAATTTGCAAGTGATATCACCTACCCATTCCATATGGGTGGGACACTCCGCAATGGTCAGGGGATTGCATCCTTCAATATAACCTTAAGATTACTCCTTGCCTAATTGCCAAATGTGTTTTCCAACTCACATGTTCATGGGATTAAAACTAGTATCAGGACATTTCTTTGTATCCCTTTGCCAGTGGATTGCTTGCACCCTTTGCCATTTCCAAGGGAATGTGATTCACCGGGGATCACACCCCAATCCCTACACAAGGATTGCACCCCTTGTTTCCCAGGCGTTGTAATCTGATACATTCACAGTGCATTGTGCTCCCCACATCCAAGGATTGCATCTCACTCGCATTCCCACAAGACTGCCCTCTACTCGCATTCCCAGGGATTGGAACAACCCCTCTTTCTCCATTCTAAAGTTTCAACACCTTGCCAGCCTTGGGGCATTGCAAGCCTCCGCGTCCACTCTCAGGTTATCCCCCCCCTCTTCCTATTGCCATTGAATTGTATGCCCCTATTTCCCAGGGATAGTTTCCTCCCTATCCCCAGGGTATCTCTCTTTTATCAACACCTAATGGACTGCATCCCAGACCTCTACACTCATGGGTACCTTACCCTGAAGGGCTTGCACCTTAACACCCCGAGGGCAGCCCCCTCTTTATAGGAATCACATCTTCTACATCTACTAGATAATGTATTCCACCCCAGCAGCCAGTGGATTTCAGCATTTCCCTAAAGCATTGCACTGCTTGCAGACAAACTGTGTTAACCCCCCAAGGTTCCCACCCTATCAATCCCTCGTGGTATCACATCCCCTCTAATTTCCAAGATCTTTGTAGGATTCCCAACTTCAAAGGGATTCCCCCAACCCCCTCACCCCTTAGCAGTCTACCCTCTTTTCCACACAATGAATATATTTGTTTCTGTCTTTATGAGGTCACCTAGAAACCAGACTGTTACTATGTCAGTGTCAGAAACGTGCGTTATCCATCCTTCAGAAAGCAATGGGAAGTGTTCTAGATTTAGCAGGGACCAGTCCTCCAGCAACGAGAAGGGAGGCAGTCCATTGTTTACTCAGCTACTAAGTACACTTCTCAGCCACAGGTTTCTGTTGGGGTGTGATTACTTGAATAGGTTATCTGCATGGTGTACTTTGTCTTAGACCGGATCCTGTATTTAGACATTACATTCAATAGGTGACAGAGAGGATCTGATTGGGACCCCAAAGAGGACACTTTTGATACCGGATTGAGCCAGGTCTACCCTTATCTTCGGGACCCATTAGGTGAGATATTATGTAATCTCGTCCAGGGTGGTTTATCAGAGGCCCATAATGTTTCAGAATTCGTCAAGAATTAGATATGTTTAACTGTGTCATACAATGATGCGAAGTCCAATGGTATTAGTGCTGCCAAGTGTCCTTTACCCAAAGAGTTAAATATAGACCTTCTCGAATGATATGCTCTCAATGGTCTGAAACCGATGCTTGATCATGCTGGGCGTTATCGGATCCTACGTACTAGGACTTAGTCACTCTGCCAACCAGAGTTCTGTAGTGGCACATCAGGGCAGCGATATGACAGTATTTGCTACGTTGTGAGGGTTGCCTTTTGGCTACAGTATGTTTAAATGAATACAGAACAGAACCCTGCTGGAGGGATCTTGTTTTAGCATCTTTGTTTCTTTTGGCTGGAGTTGGGGCAATCTCTTTGATCAGTGAGCGCAGGAACTTGATCCGTTTGGTCTCTTGACAAGCAGCCGTGGACTTCTGTTTCCTTGTTGGGCCTGTCCCTTATTCACTTCCCTATGACTTTGCATTGCCTAATCCTATATCGGTATGTGTTTGCATAAGACTTTTGGGACATATCTTCCAGAGGACAGGTCAATAGCCCCACAAATACAGTGTTGACTTTTACATAGCTCATTCACTAACAAGCTGTCTACATTCTTTCGGTGTCCTAAATCTAAGTCAAGCTAAGAATGGGTTGATGACTGTTGGAGTGCTAATGTAACATTGATATGGCTTTTTGCTGCTGTGAACTTAATGGGTTTGGACTGCTAATCAGGTATTGGTTTCTAGTAGAGTGAAATTCGAGATTGCATAGCAGACATGAACTGGATGGATTTACCAGCCGGGCCATAAGGCTGGGGGTCTCCAAACAGCCCTTTAAGATGAGCAGCAGCACCCACCCTTGAGATAGATGGGGATGCAGATTCGTACTCTCGCATCAAATAATAATGACAACTCAATAGTTTGGCAAAGGGAGTCCGTTTATTGACAAGTACAAAAAAAAGGGGAGTTCAATGAACCTCAGCAACCGCTCGATCTTCCTTCTCGCTTAAACTCCGATTAATTTTAGAAAAAACACAACCTTTATACCAAAAACTTGTCATCATTGACGTGTAATCTTAAAAACCTAACATGCAACTTGATTGGTTATAGGAAGGTAACTTTAACATAGGTACTATATCTGTGTATGGTAACGGGAAGAGGGGATTGTGTAATAATGTCAGGTGGGGCAACTAAGCCCTTCCTACAAACTGGCTACTGTTAAAGTCACTAAAAGTACAACGTCCCATTGGCTCTACTCTCTATAGGACCCTGGATCCCACACATTCTTTTCCACTTGCGCTTAGCAGCATGCAGAATAATTTGTTGTATACAAATTATTCGTATTACAATTGTCCGAATGACAATGGACCTTCTACACAATTGACCGAATATAAACGGTCAATTAGGATATATATGCGGGGAGAAAACCCCCGGCAACCCCCCAACACTCCCCACCCAATCCCCTTATATTATTATTACCCCATCCCAACCCATTATATATATATATAAATGACCATACGGTCAATTGTGCAGAAGGTCAATTTGGACCACTGCAAAACGGTCAATTGTGTCATTCGAGCAATTGTACTCGAACAATTCGGGTAATACCGAATAATTGGCCAGGTGCAGGGAGTAAGTCTGCACCCCAGATTTCCTTCAATTTATGTTACAACCATTCATCACCTCAGTGGCCGTGTGTCAATTACTGCTTTGTAGTTTGGCCTTGAGTCTGTCTCTTGGTCTGAGAAAGTTTAAGGAGGATGGGTACGACAAGGCTCGATGCATAGGTGTGAAAGTCATCCCTTTCTGCTGCCTTGCCACGTGACTGGGACACCGTGAAGTCGGCCTCTTCTTCATGCAGATTTGTGTATTTGATTTAGTGCTGTCAGTCGTATACCATCTGCAGCTTATCTCGACTTTGCTGAACAGGAGACTCTTGTTATTCTTATCTCTAATTGTAGGCATCGCCAGCCTATTCCAGCCTTATACGACCTTAGCCTCTTTTCAGGGTTACCTTCAGCAGGGTTTCTCTCCATCTTTACTTCTTGATTTGTTGCTGCAGCCTTTTCCTCTTGAAACTTTTAGTAACCTCTATTCAATTCTGCTCATATGCATAGTGGATTTTTCACTCATCTATAAAATGCTTTTGAGGTAGATATATGTATAGTTGGCACCTGCCGCAATCTATTTTTCTACTAAGCGTAAGCAAGCTCCACAATTTCTTTGCTTCTTGCAGTTTCTTGCGTATGTACACGTTTTAACTGACTTAATGTCTCCATTGGGCCTACGGCATGAGATTCTTCATTTTGAAATCAACTGTTTCACCTTTGGCTCAAGATGTCACTTATGCATGGTCTTTCGTCTCTTAATCAGCATTCTTAGGTCATTATATTCTGTATGTGCATCAGTCTGATTTCTCATGACATCACCAGTCGTCTTCTTTTAGTATCTTCTTGGTTTCTTTGGGTATCCCATTCTGACAAACGTTCTTTTTTCGTATCTGTAGATATGGATTCCTCAGTGGGTACCTTCCTGTCCAGGTTTGCTTAGATGTCAGTACTTCAATAGGTGTTGTTATTCCGATAGGCACTGGGCAGAGCCCAACTGCAGCTCTCTGCTGGTTTATCTGTTCTCCATAGGTCACATATTTTGGTGTGAACGTTCCTGGCACTTCGAAGGGGGTGGCTGGAGTGCAGACCTTGTCTGGCACTTCCTCTTCAGACAGTACATCATATATTGCATTACGATGTTAAAATATTCATGTGTGTGCCAGCACACAAATTGAAACAACAGTGAGTAATAACTTTACAGAGTCAGGTCAATATTTCAGGCCTTTTCCGCATTTAGCTCGACCAGCATTAAGAGAATAGGTCTCTCTGTTTCCCTATTGTCAGCATCCTCTCATTCAAGATTGACATCATCAAGAACGCACAAATGGCAAAGTACAAGAGTTCACTCCCAAAATAAAGACTTTTTTCCTTGCTGATGTATTGGGATGTTTTGTCCAAGACCTAGTTATCTCCATCTTACATGGTGGAAATGCCCTCCACATGCAAACCAGCGGCTTCCATGGTTCCTAAAAAAGCCATTTGCAACGCTGCAGCGTGACACATCGCTGGCATAATGAAATTCCACTATCACCTGCTCCCACTGTCTACTCTATAGGTCTGCATTACATTAAAAATACTCTGCCTCGCCTTTAAGACAATTGCGACTGGCACCCTGTTCTACTTGGCTGAGAAAGAAAAAGAAGAGTCCAGGAGGCCGGGGATGATACAAAATCATGGCATCACACGGTGGGATATTATAGAACAGAGGTTATGCCTGGATATCAAGAAAGACTGGTGAGAGCGAGACTTGAACTACAAGTATTAAATCATTATTTTTATTTCATTCTGATTTAGGTATAGAAATAGAGGTAGATAAACATTTTTTAATTATTAATTCCATAAAAAACATCCTAAAGTCATACATTCATACATTAATTTGTACCCTTCAATCCTAAAACAATCCATGAATTTAAGAACTTGGACATATTCCAATTAACTTAAACTGTATCTCTAACAGTTGTTCACTCAAAAAACATTATCGACTATAGGCGCCCCAACTCATAGATCTTCTATTAACAAAGGGCTTCCAGATTAACAAATAGTTTCGACTCGACAATGCCTGGTAAAGATCTTCCAGACAGGTTGTGTGTGTCTTCTTCAGGATAGGTGAACATTTGTGAATTCTAAAAACAAACAAATAATATACTATTAAAATACAAGCTCATGTCTCTTCTCACCAAGTTTTTCAAACAATTGAACAGTTTTAATCAAAATAAGGGGAGCGACCTACATTGTCTGCCTCTTACCCTAATGTTCAACAATTTACAAGGACATCCTTTGCATTCGGTCCATGTACTTACAAAGTACATCTGTCTGGCAATAACGTACGAATCCCAATCTTGCTGTAATTTTGCAAAACAATATATGATGCCCAGACCGCCCAGCCTAGCCCCTTCATAACTTTAGTGGGTTAGTGGACAAGTAGAAGAGAGATTTTCCAAAGAAACACTGTTCTAGAGAAAACATCCCTTTCATTAAAACAGTTTACTGTGCCACCCTTTCCGACCCCCACACTCACCATAGCGTGATTCAGTCATTCCTTTAAGAGAAATGTCACGCGATATCAAGCGTAAAGCATCATACCTGTAGAAACAGATATCCAGAAAAGTCAATTCCCAATAGAACGTATTGTCCATTAGCATCAGGCATTCATTTGTCGTTATCTTCAACAGGGCGAAAGAAGCTATTGTAGAAAAAACAGCGAACCCAATTTTAATAAATTTTGTGTAGCCGTTAAGCATAAATAGTGTTAAACAAAAAAGGTGAAATGTACCTTCAATAAGAAGGCTGCAAGTTCCATTCGCAATATCGAAGGGACTGTGTTCTAATTAGTCTTGACAGAAACACTCTGTAATAAACAAACGTGACAATCATAGGCTGAAATGTCTACTGCCTAGTTGCTTAAAGCCTTATGTTTATATGTAAAGAGGATAATTTTCTCACCTAGAGCATTCTCCTTATGGGTGTAATGGATGCCTCTGTGTTCACAACTGACCCGAGCGGTAACCGAGAACCGTGGAAGAGGAGAAATCATGCCTTCTCCTGTTCTGCACCCAGAATATTCAACAAACTGCCAATTTAAATCAGGCATACTCACCCACCCTCGGCTTCAGTGGGAACCTGAATATCCAACTCTTCAACCAACTTTTCAATGTACATTAACCAGCTTACCAGCCTTCTCCTCTCCTCCGTTCCCTTACGTGGAGCACATTTCTTCCTCATTTGTTCAGGGATTTGTTGCTTGCTTGTCCAGTTTGCTCTTTATAAATCCCTACATTTAAATAACGACAACCTGCGAAAGAAGGCGCCCTACAAAAAAGACCAAGCCTCAGTATCCACACGCTCGGAGGACCTAAATTTACCTCTCACGTTTTTGCGGTCTCGGGGCCCAGCCCCCAACGATGTTGTCAACATCACGGATCCCACATTAGCGGCAATAGATAACAATAACTCACTCCTGGCATTATGTTACACCTTCCGAGACACCCTGGGAAAGGAAGCACTCCCAGAACGTGATGCACAAGTAGGTGATAGAAGCAGTATGAGACATGTGACGAGTACAGACATCTTTGTAACTGCAAATGTGCTATTGCTGGAAGTCACCAACTCACAGAGATTGTCTGCTTCACCAAACATGTGCCCTACAGGCGAGGACTCTGGTGCTTCTAATCCGGCCCCCAGCGTGACTTCATCTGGGATGAAGTACAACGTACATCCACCACAAAAACTGAGTGTGTGGAGTGTATTATTTTTTTTATTTTACATTTATAAAAAAAAAAATACACTCCACACACTCAGTTTTAATGCCTTGGATGATTTAATCGAAACTGCCCAACAACAGACAAGTTATTGTGATCAGCAGGGGGATAATGAACACATATTGACTAACTCCATCGAAGAGGAAAGTCGGGTGTCTGTTGGAAACGACGATGACGTCAATAGTGTAGTGTCTGTAATCTTCCTAACTAGGAAACTGCGCAGATTACGGAAAGGGCAAAATCGCCCGGATATCCATGAGTTTACAGCCAGAAGCAGGTATGGCTAACCAGAAACAGTCCATTAACGTGGAGGCAGTTACAAACACAAAGAAGTCAACTAGGAAAAGCAAAAGAAGAATGCAGACCATAAGGTCTACTGGCATGTTGACAAGTTGGCTATTAAATGACCAAATCAAGAATATGGTAAATTAAACGATATCTGACAATGGACATCTAAAGGACCTTACTCTGGGTGAGTCTCAGCCCGTGGTCATTAGCACCCTAGCCCTGTGGTAGAGGGTATTGTGCCAATGCCAACTGGAGTAAAGGTTATGTTCCGTGATAATGAGGCCCCAACCCAATCCGTCTTGGAACCAAAACTATTTTCAATAGGGCGCGCTTCCTCGACTTTCTCCAAAAACCGAACCAATAGATCTGACTTACTGAGGATATGTGATAAAGTACTTGCTTTAAGAGTTTTAACAACAAATGACTTTTTCTTCGTGGAACCCTTGGAATCTGAAAACAGAAACGTTGCACGCGTCCACTGTTGCACACCTGAAGTCGCTTCACTGGTACAGAGTTATCTAGCTGCGATACTGTCCCGGGGTTATGTAATTGATTGCCCTACCCACCTCCCTCCACCCCCTCCAGTAGTTTATGCCATATGTACTAGATGGACTTTTGTACCGAGTCACAATACTATCCTCCTAGGGGGGATCTTAATGCCAGCTGTAGAGATCTGGATAAATGTGCCAACTAGCAGTGTGTTAAGGCTGACAGTGTAATGGCCCTCAAAAAGGGACACAGAAAAGGTGAGCCCGGGTTCGCATTATGAAAGAATGGGAAATGATTTGGTTAAATGGTAGGACCATGGTGATTGCCCAGGCCAGAGCACCTGGGGGTTGGGTCAAAAGTCAGCGACATTCGATTACTTCTTGGGAAGCAACACTTGCGTTGAAAAAGTTGAATCACTAAAGGTAAAGCACACCGATTGCAGTGATCACTCGATTATCGAGTTGACCTTCATAATGCCACAGGATGATGTAAGACTGACAGGTTCATGTGAGATAAGAGTAAACCATGCAGGAAATGGGATCAGGTGGACCCTGAAGAATGTTGACAAGGCAGGTAGCTTATTGCTCTCTCGATCTACTTTTGAACTCAACCATTTGACCTTTGCTAATGTAAATAACATTGAAGAGCATTTAAAGATACTTGCCTCTACTGCTGGGAAACCCACAACAAGGGGCTTGGCCATCACAACTAAAGAACATCTGAACACCTATGATAAAGAGATTAGAGAGGCCAAACGGAAAATGCAGAGAAATATCCGGTGGCCAAACTAGCTGGGTGTACTGATTGCAAAGTTTACTCGAAAATCAAAAAGAGCAAGCTAGAATATAGGTCTTGGCTTAAAAGATGGAGATTCTCTGCCAACAATGTGAGGTGGCAGCAAATGATCACGGCACTTTTAAGTAACACACCACGTACTATTTGGCAGATTTTAATGCTGGCCAAGGGGGACAAACGTGCACGTACACTGAATCCCATTAGTGAGAAGGGGTGGCTGGAATACACGCGTTCAAAGTTAGAGGCCCCATATTCTAGGAATAAAGAAAAGGGTGAGGACCACCTGTGGCTGTTGAACATTGGACAGGAGGCCATGTTCTGCTGTCTACGGGTTAAAAAATTCCCGAGCTCCAGGACCAAATGGTCTTTCCAACACAGTATTAAAAAATGATCCTGGGAATTGGGCAAGAATACTTAAAGTCCTGCTTGACAAGGTATGAAGTGATCGGGAAATTCAGTTCTCCTGGCAACAAGCAATATTGGTCCCAGTGTATAAAAAGGGAGGCAGAGACCTTCCCGAAAACGTAAACTGTTTGCTTCTTTAGTTTTGACCGCACTGGAGGAATAGGCAACTACTGCAAACTTACTGCACCCAATGCAGACAGGTTTTAGGCTGTGGTCAGCTAGAAACCATAATATTAGGCTGCTGGATAAGATGATCCAAGAATCAGCGACATAGGGAAACACAGGGCTATACTTGATATTTGTAGATTTTCTGCAACGTTTGATTCAGTAAACCGCACAACCATCTGGCAGGAGATGAGAAATGTGGGATGTCCAGCATGGCTACTAACAATCATTGAATTGCTGCACAACGACACGAGTATTCAAGTGCGGATGGACAGGATGGTCTCGCTTTCTAGATCAATCGGAGTCAACAGGGGAGTCAAGCAAGGTTGTGTGCAGGCTCCCCTGTTGTTTAACTTGTATCTGTGTGATCTTCTCTCCCGCCTTTTGCAAACTGACGGTTGCCCGGTAAAAATTGGCAACACTTCACTTGTAGGTATGTTATACTCCGACAACCTAGTTTTAATGGATCGCACAATCACGAAAGTCGATGAAAAGTTTAATGAGCTAGTACGCTATGCAGCAGAAAACTATTTATCAATAAACATATGCAAGACAAAGGGTATGGTAGTGTCTAGCAGGAAATGTAACAGCACCACCTTGGATTCCCAACTGGGACCTATTGAGTATGTGGAGCAATACCCTTACCTGGGCTTGGAATTTGATAATCGAGGGGACTACCTTAACATTAAAGAAGTTAAACAAAGGAAAGCAAACATCATGACTGCTGCCATTAGCAAGTTTGCAAAGAAAACAGCTGGCGATTCAATTGAAGGCATTGGCATGATGTATAAGCAGAATGTCTGCCCTATTATCTTATTCGAGTTGGAGGCCCTCGCTACAAAAGATCTTAAATAGCTCGATGTACTGGAAAGGTCTTTCTGGTGAAATATGCAGCACGCCGCAGCTTGCACCCCTATGGAATACTTACGATTAGAGTTGGGGTTGGTCTCACTCAGTACCAGGTGATGCAGCTGCAAGGGATCTTGTATATGAAGTCTAAAACCGACCCTCTTTATCCCCTGTTGAAAATGTTAGGGCAACAGCAAGGGACGTTAAAGCTCGGTGGCAGAGGAAATATTAATTTTGATATCTTGATCGAGGTTTGTGTTTCCCTTATTAGTTGGTGCCCTGACTTTTAGAGAGGTACAGGGTTTGAGACATTGAAATATATATTTAAAAAGAAAACTGAGGAATGGAACTTCATCCGTAATTATGACCACTTGAACAATTTGCATGATTACAAATACATCTCTAAGGTCTCCCGTGTGTACCTTAAAACCCAGGTGGACCTTCTCCAGAGTCCTAGTCTGGCTGTTCGAAACTTGATATTACGACTTAGAATCAATCAATTACCCTTGCGGGCGGTACAAGGGGCCTGCCTAAAAATACCCTGTGATCAAAGAGGTTGCAGCATATGTAAAGTTCAAGATAAATTGGACTGCCCGACACGTTTTCACAGAATGCTGCAAATTGGGAACAGTCTACATGTATATGTTGGGTCAGTTTGTTGGTTACTATGAATCAATTAAATCTGAAGAGTTTTAGGACTATTGCACTAAGACCGACTCTAGGTCTGTGCACATCACCATTTACTGCTTATGGCGACGCATTCATTTGCTATTGAAAGATTAACTAATTCATTGAGGGTTTTTATCTCTTATGTGTAACGAGTTATGTGATGTGATATTCTCTTAAATGGATTTTATAACGAGATTTTATGTTTGTATATTGCCATTATGAATATAAGACGTGTTATGCTGTACGTATGTATTAATACTTGTTTGTGAAAGATCGTATGAACTAAGACAAATACATTTAAATAAACAATAATAAATAAATACAGCATACTTTAACCAGATCTTGTGGTCATGAAAAAGTATTGATGATCATGTTTAGCTCCTGTCCGGACATTCCTCCTAATTTGTAGATCTCAAATGCCTAAACCTGCTGGTATTTGAGGGAGTTTATCAAGTCTTCCCTTTCCAGCATGTTTTGACCACTCCTTCTCTTACCATAATATTTTATACAGCTACTTTTACTGTACAGTCGAGCAAAGCCTCTTAGCTTGGGACGAGTAGACAATTTCACAATGTTTCAGCATCAATGGTGAATGAGCCTCTTTGTTTCAATGGGCATCTGGGCCCAATAATATGTATGCCCTCCTCTCAGTATTCACTACATCACATGTTGTTTCTCCTTTACAGGTATGTGCCCAGCCAGCGTCACACGATACAAGTGGACTACATTGACCACATGGACGAGCTTGCTGTTCAGGCGGGTGTCAAACCCAATGTGCTCCGACTCTTCCTCACAGATCCTAGACTGGCCATGGAAGTTTACTTCGGTCCATGCACAGCCTACCAGTACCGTCTGACTGGACCAGGAAAGTGGGACGGAGCTAGAAAGGCCATCCTGACACAATGGGATAGGGTTTTCAAGCCAACCAAAACACGAATTGTGGATGAGTGTGCCGATCCTGGCATTGTTTCATTTCTGTTCAAAATGACAGGACTGGTCCTACTGTTTGCTGTGATCCTCAATATTTTAAAGTGACAATGAAGTGAAGCAGAGGATGTGGCTTAGCTTGTTGCATTTTTACTTCAGCATTAGCAGCATGTATGTATGATTTCAGGCTACCCATTTCCAGCACTGGTCTTGTGACATTCCTGCCCGGTCACCACTGCCAAAACTTCCAGGCCTGGCACCTTTTAGTATCTGACTTTCCCATATCAACTCTTTCCTTGGTTTTGCTACATGCCCAACTAGCGCTTCCTTCATATTAAGAATGTTATTATGTTAGCAGGCCAGAGGAGAAGGAAAGTTGTTTACGCTCAACAAGCCATGGGTTGGTTTTAGGGATGCAGTCACATGTCTCTCACCAGTAGCCACCCAAGTACTGAATTTGAATGTATTGCCAGGGGTCTTGTCTACCTGCACTGGTCCCCAGTCTTCAACAGCATCACAGTCAAGTCCTTATACATTTACTACAAAGCCAATTGGACTAATCCTGTCCTCAATTATAACTGTAATCTGCATACCTTGGTTTTTCATTATGTACCATCCCCTTTTTTCTTTTCTGCAAATGTTCCTGCCATAGTGCAAAGATAACACCATGGTGTTGTGGGCTGCATTTTCCAAGTTGTCAAACAAATAAATACTGAGCTGAAATTCTGTGTACTGATTTAAAAGGTTAAAAATGTCCCTGTGCCATTGTCCTGGCAGCATCCTCTGAGTGCTTTCCCTCTGACTTTCTGATTGTTATCTGGAGCCATCTTGCAAATGAACCACTGGGTAAGGGATGTTAGGTGCTGGCTGATGCTTTTTGGTGGATTGAGTGTGTGCAACCTAGATTTCCAATCCGTTTTTTGGCTTTAATGTGACTTTTGGAGGGATGATTTGCGAGTTTCCAATCAGATTTATTTGGCCTTGCTGGTTGTTTCTAGAGGGGTTTTTCTCTGTTTTTACTATTTTTTGCAATTCGTTTTTTGAGCTGATCTGCAAGTAGGGTTAGCTGACTTTGCGTTGTAGTCCTGTGTGTTTATGGCTTTCTTCCTCCCTCCACCCACCCCTTGGCATTTGGCTAAGGCAGTCAGATGTCCCGGTGCCTCTGTCCTGGCATCCTCCACTGAGTGCTTTCTCTCTGCCTTCTCCCATCCACCTTCATCCATTCCCTGTCCCTTCCTCCCACCGACCGCCCATTTGCTTCTCATTGGTCCGTGTCCTCTCACGTGACCGGAAAAGCTACATTTAAGAGGTCCTCCCAGGGCAGTCCTGCCCTGGCAGCTGGTTAAGGGCACAAGGCAAAGGACATCTCCCCTCCCTGTTGTCCTCTGTTCGCCCATGGACGACCGTCAGAACAACCTACAGCAACAATAAAGGTAAGGTGGCACGGACTGTGAACACAGCCATTACTGTGCTCAATTAAGACCCTGCCACACCTACTCTACCCCCATTAACACCATCTTCTTTAACACTGTATATTACCTGCTGCACTCCATAGATAGACTGATAGATATACTGGTAGTAATCTGTGTGTTGAACCTATCTAGTTCAAGGGCAAGTAATGAGCCTCCCTTCGCTGCATTCTGGGGTCAGGAACTGTGTCACACTTAGATGGATTGTTCGGGGTAGGAACTGTGATATGATTAGATGGATTGTTGGGGGAAGGAATTGTGTCGCACTTAGATGGATTGTTGGCGGTAGGAACTGTGTCGCACTTAGATGGATTGTTGGGGGTAGGAACTGTGATACACTTAGATGGATTGTAGGGGTAGGAAATGTGTCACATTTAGAGAGATTGTTGGGGGTTGGAAATGTGTCATATTTAGATGCATTGTTGAGAGTAGGAACTGTGTCGTACTAAGATGGATTGTTGGGGGTAGGAAACGTGTTGAGCTTAGATGGATTGTTGGGGGTAGGAACTGTAATACATCTTGATGTATTGTTGGGGGTAGGAAATGTGTCGAACTTAGATGGATTGCTGGGGGTAGGAACTGTGTCACACTTAGATGGATTGTTGGGGGTAGGAATATGTGTTATGCTTAGGTGGATTTTGGGGCTAGGAAATGTGCTACATTTGAATTGAATTTTGGGGGCTGGGAAATGACAAAGTTACTCACTTTAGTGACTACCTTACTCCTAGCCCATAGTCCCCTTTCCTCCATACTTGTGTGGCATTCCGTTCATCAAAAAATGTACTTTTTCTCCTTTTACTTTTATGTGGGGCCACTGCATGTGACCGTAGCCCCACCTACCTGAGCTCCGCCCATGCATCTCCCTTCAGTCCTTTTCTATCGCCAGGTCCAGGACAATTTAGCAACAATAGAGGATACTTATTAGAGGGTATGGAGGAAAGGGGACTATGGACTAGGAGTAAGGTAGTCACTACAATGAGTAACTTTGTCATACTCCTACATCCTGTCCCCTTTTCTCCATGCTTGTAGGAGATTCCCAAGCACTGGCCATAAGAACTAAGGGTGGATGGAAAATCCCTTATTGGAACACATTTTTAAGAACTGACTGGCTGAATTAGAGCTCAGGTCAAGACAGTAATGTCTACAAAAAGCCGACAGGGAAGCCCACTTAACAGCCTTGGCTACGGACTCCCAAGGGACGTATTTTTGGAAGGTAACTGCAGCCGCTTTGCCACGGATCAGATGTGCAGGAATGCCCTTTGGGGGCTGAAGGCACTGAATTTTGTTGGCCTCGGAAATGCATGAAGCTATCCAACGAGAGATAGATGTTTTCGAGGCTGGTTTCCCCTTCGGGTCACCAAACGTTACAAAGATTCGTGAAGAACTTCTAAGTTTGATTGTTCTGTCGAGGTAGAACTTCAGAGTACGTCTGATGTCTAGATTGTGTGAACCCTCTCGGCATCAGGTTAAGGAAGAAGACCAGTCAAGCTATTGACTGGTTTAAATGGAATTTAGAAACCACTTTGGGAAGGAAAGAAGGGTGAGTGCAAAGCACAAAGTTATCCTTGTAGAAAGTTAAGAACGGATGTTCTACAGAGAGAGGTTGAAGAGCACTTATTCATCTTGCAGATGTCACTGCAATCGAAAAGGCCAGCTTCCAAGAATGGTACTTGTGGTCAGTAATGGCTATCGGTTCAAAAGGCTTATGACATAAAGCAGTGAGGCTTCAAATAAAGGAGGAACCCTGGGTTTTGCAGTCCTTCAGCAAATATAGGAGTGCTGCCTCTATCTAGTCCCGGATAGGGATTCACTAAAGACAACTAAGAGAGATAGAGGCTGTTTGGTAGAGTAGGGAGTGCAAGTAGGAAAACTTGCAGTACTTAAAATATAATTTTAATCAGTATTAAAGCACATCTTAAATATCAAAATCATACACATCAAATGTTTTTAAAAAATATATAAAGAATTACAGTACAGACATTGTGATTGATTTAGACATGTACATTAGCAAAATGTCATTTTGGTAGCCAGGGTACTCTTTGCAGAACATGACTCATTTGTCCTGCTTCGCCTCGGGTTTCTGCAGTGAGGACCACATTAAGATCTCATCTGGGATGAGGAGCCCGAACCGGCGGGAAAAGATGGAGAAGACCTGCAAAATGTATCTTGATGACTGAGCTCGCCAGTGAAAAATAGCAACTGTCTGTAGACAGATAAGCTCCAATGGCGGATGAATATGTCCTGTATGATAAGACATGGATGCCAGAGGCTGCAAGGTCAGATACAAAAGACAAGACACGACACAGTCAATAGAAGCCTGTCTGGGATCAAGCTCTTTGGATAGACACCAATGACAAAAAAACAGAGCCACTTGCTCCTCCCACCTGACAAGCTGATGCTGGAGTGCCGGACAGAGAGGGAGTCGCAGTAGAAGCATCAGTCCCACCGATGTTCCGGGCCTAAGCACTCCAGGCAATGTGAGTGGGGAACCACCATTGCGGAACGACATTTGCACAATCAACAGGACATGAATCCCAGACCCTCCGGCATAGACGGAAGAACGATGACCATGGAACCGGAGCAGGAAAATGAAGGACAAGGTAACAAAAAGAAAAATATTCCTTGAGATGCAAGTGTGTCCGGCCCTGACCGCTCGGAGAAAAGGACTGAAGGGCGATGTGCTGGGCAGAGCTCAGGAAGGGGGGGCTACAGTCATGTGTGGTGGCCCCGTGTAAAAATAAAAGATGGACAAAAAAGTTAATTCTTTGATGCTTTAAAAGTGCTCCAGTCCCGTCTCGATGGACGGAATGTCCCGCAAGTATGGAGGAAAGGGGATGGGACGTAGGAGTATGTGTTACACCTAGATGGATTTGGGGGTAGGACATGTGCTACACTCAGATGGAAGCTATTGGTTTGACAAGGAGGACAAATAAATTGTTCCATTTGTTTCATATGGAGTTTGGCAATGTGTCATACTCTGTTGCATATGAGGGCGGGCACTGTCGCTGCACCTAGACACATAAGGTGGGAACTTTATCGCACTATAAGCACCCTGGGGATGGGCTATGTATCACTCTAAGATTCACAAAGAGAGTGGGTATTTTATGTGTATGTTCTGATCGTATGTAAGATCTAAGTTCTGATCTTTGCACCTAGTTGGAATCCAGGGGGTAAACATTGTTGAATGTATAGCTAACCCATTTATGACTCTCACACTCTGTACCTTCGGAATTTAGCCAAAGGCACAGCCTCACTCCCACACACATCTGCTTTCACATACAACTCAAACACTTTTGCACAACACCCCTACAATAAGAATGCAGCTGCCTTTTACAACAAAAAATTTGAACTGCAGCTACACACGTCTATATTGCTCGGGAGGATAGCTCAGGGGCAACATGGCCGCCTTGGAGAGAAGACGACACAGAGCAATACAGGTTTGATCCCCGGGTCCACGCTTAGAAATCTCTGGGTATTAAGCGTGTTATAAATAACCTATCATAGATCCTCTCACACACACCCTCCTGCTTAGCTCCTAGGATACCTCCTTCCACCCATCCACATGCCATTCAGACATGGGTGACTAACAGGGTCTTGGCCACTCACTCATAACTTTAATGGCCAAAAAGCACACACGCATAATAGCACCTCCTAATTTCCCATACTTTTGGACTTTGGTCCCTTGGAGAGCGTTCAACCACCAGCGCATTGGGACCATAATTATGGTGAAAGGAGCTATATAAATGTCAAAAATGAATGAATGAATGAATGAATATGAAGAGTCAAAATGGTGTATAAATATTCAAATGGATGAAAATGCCCAATCCTGACAAGACAAGGTCACAAAACATTTATGTGAACATCACTTCTCGTTTGCAGGTGGAATAAGTGAAGTTTGACATATTTACTACCAGCATAGGATATTCAGGGGAAAAGGCCCTGTCAGCCTTCAGAAAGTGCACACTCACTATAGTTCTGCCAGAAATCCGAGGCCCAACCACACCACTACAATATGCCAAACAAGTTAAAAGTCAAGGAAACAGAGGAAAATGGTACACAGTAAAAATAACCCTGCAAAGTTTAAACATACTGAAAAGGAAGAGGTAACCTTTTCTTTTACTGAAAGTAGCTAAAGTCACAAGCATTGGCAATGCCCATAGTTTGGGCGTTTACTGTTGTTCTTTGCATTTTGCATTTATAGGCACCAGCGTGCAAGGAGGAGAGTGCGAAGTTTTAAAGGAGGATGCGATAAAGGGTGATGTGTGCAATGGAATGAGAAGGGGAATAGAGCACAGAAGAATCCATTGATAGAGGTGGCTGATGATGAGCAAGAGGAAATAAGAGTGAAAAAAGGGTGAGAGAGTATGAGAAATAGTGAATGTGAGAGGAAGGATGAGAGAAAAAGTAAGCGCTGAAAGCAAAGGTGAGAGTTGGAGAAGAGGGAATAAGGGGATATCTTCACGAGTGCCAGAGAGAGAGCGACAGCACGTGTGGGGAGAGAGAAATAGTGAAGGCATGTGCAGGGAGAGAGAACGACAGTGCGTGCAGGGAGAGAGAGTGACAGCATGTGTGGAGAGGGAGAGCGTGACAGCATCTGTGGGGAGAGAGAGAGCGACAGTGAACGTGGGGAGAGAGAGCAACAGCGTGTGGAGAGAGCGACAGCGTGCAGAGCGTGAGAGTGACAGCGTGCAGAGAGAGCGAGCGACATCATGCAGAGAGAGAGGGACAGTGTGCGGAGAGAGAGAGAGCGACAGCATGCCGATAGAGAGAGAGAGAGAGAGCGACAGCGTGTGGAGAGAGCAGAATTGCTGTAAAAATAGATGATGCAGCAGCAATAGAAGCCTTTGCGGCAACAACATCAAGGAGAGTGATCTTCATTTTGACACTGAACATAAACATGAGATAATTATTATGAAAGTTTGTTTATAATATTGTTGTGTACACTGAGTAACGGCCCGGTGGCATTTTCTGTAGACAGTGCCACTTCAAGAGTGGTTTTGTCAGTCAATGACAGGCATCCCAAGGAGATTTTTAACATTCTCAGACATATTTCGCTTTAACAAGAGTTGGCTTACTATCTTCGGGACACTAAATACAAGCCACATTGAATATTTTACACTACTCAGTTAAGAATATACACGTGTATATCAGGGGTGGGTTTCATTGCCTTTTCACTTCTTCCAGATAGCAAACAATGCAATTCATGTTGCATATCCACTACCCAGGTTCCTGGTGGGTAAGGGCTCTCTCTCCTCCACCTTCACAGTCCCCTTGTCTACACCCATCCCCCAAACCGCTGACCATGTGTACCTGTGTGTTCTCCTGCCTTCCCTCCCCCACCTGGCTGAGGCAGGACCTTCACAGCTATGTACTCTGCCCCAACTGCCCCAGTCTTTGCATCACCCCACCCCACAACCCTCCACCTCACCCAGGTGTTCTCGAGGTGTTAAGACCCTGATCATGCTTTTTAGCACCTCCTCCACTCTTAAAGGCTCTCCTGGATGTTCTGGGCTCTACAGGCTCAGCAATGGTATTCGGACAGCAGGCAGGCATGAGACAGAGTCAGGTTCATCAGGTTTTATTTCGTCAGACTGACACAAACAGCATCGTTGTCAAGTACACAAACCCCTGCTCCTCTTCTGAAAACGGAGCTTCCTTTTATACTTTTCAGAGCAAAAAGAGTCAAACCCCCACCCTTTTCTAAACATGTCCAGGCAAAACTCTCCGCTGACTAGCTCGTGCACCTGTTTAAACCTTCAAATGGAAATACATTCTGGCACCCATCCTAGGATTTTCCCAGCCACATTACCCAAATATGGTCACTCAGCTGCATCCCTTGGCGAGAAATCCAGACATAGGCTCATTATATGTCTGGTTTCAGAATGCTTATCTGGTTTTGGCAGGGCACTGTGGCCTTGACTTTTTCAACTCAAGGATTGACTCATGCTACCATCCTCTGCAGAATTTCTTAATTTAATGCATTGTTCAAATTAAAGGGAATGTCAGTTAAAGGCGTTGTCGGTTAAATAGATGGTAGAGTTCTTTTCTGTCTGGGTATAATAAAAAACATAATCATTTTCCTACTCAATTTTTTATAATGTGCATTCTGTACCTTGCCTGCTTACTAAACCATGATAAAAGCATTTTCAACTTTATAAAAATAACACCATTTAAAATACTAATGTCTTTTAACCCTATGAGTTCTATTTTCACACATTTACAATACTAAATCATTCCATACACATTTCTCTGCCTAGCTTTAAGTGGGGGTGGGGGCTGTCCCCTACTGCATTCAGTTGCTGGTACCTCTTCTTCATTTTGGCACCTCTGTTACACTCCCCCGTCTTGAAAGGTCTTGGTTGCTAAAACAATTACTTTCAACCATATCCATGTCCATCCTCCTTGATACTTATCTAAAAAATATTCTATCACATTTCTACAATTTGTCAAATACTAACATATTATTATTAAAACCAAAACATGCGTGTGTCTCTAAACTCCTTTTGTCTTCTTTCATCTATGTCCCACCTTCCTTTCTCAATTTACTTTAAACTAACTGTATGCCTTAGATAATTTCACATCCATTGTGAGACTCGAGAGGTTGGTCAAGCTTTGAGATAACCCATTAGCCCATTGTCTTTTCATATGTCATATCTTGTCTGTAACTCCCACCCCAAGGAAATAAATCTCTCCTTGATCTTCTTCTTCTGCCCATGCATATGTATACAATGTTTTCAAACGGTATCCTTCCCCTCTTTTTTCCAAACATTTTCTTCTTCCGTATCTTCCGCTTTATTCATCTTAGTTCGGCATCGGTGGACCGTCTGTGTCCTGTCACCCTTTCTTTTGAGCTGTTCTCACAGTCAGTCTCCCAAGTTCTTTTAATGCTTAGACCAGGAGTCCATTGTCTTTTTTTCCTTTGTCACAAAGAGTTTGCTTTTTCTTAAGTGTCTCTCTTTCAATAAATACATTGTTCACATCAGTCCAAAAGAGGGGACATTTCAGTATGGGGATACATGATTTGGGCAGTCTTTTGCAGACACAAATCAGACCATCATCTTGTGTCGGGCTTCCACTGGGTTTCTCTATGACCTCCCGCTTTCCTCACACGGTTCGACGTTAATTTCCTGAGGCATACAGGTCCCTCGACGTATACCTGTAACATAAAACTGAATGAGTTTCTTTTGTAAAATAAACATGTCTCTTTTATTCGCCACATTCCCTATCAAACTATTTAATTAAAAACCCTTCGGTTTCACATTCCAGCTCTCATACTCTACCTCCTAAAAACCTGCAAGACATTCCCACTTATTGAACACCCCTGCCTGCTAGAGAGGCTACAAGACATTTTCATTTAAACATTTCTTTTTTATGGGTCATTCCTGCCTCATAAACAAAATACACCCCCATCTTTCGATCTGTGTCAGCCAGCTAGAACCTGAGTTTGTTTAAAATATAACACAATTTGTCCTACATAGGACATATTTTTCCCTTGAGGGTGATACATGCAACCCTAAGGAGACAAAAATAACAATTAAAGAAAGACGTCTTCTTCTTTTCTGGTCTTCAAGGCACGTCCATAGTAGATGATAGAAACGTCCTTGGGGATCCCTGTTGTCTGTAGAAAGTCAAAATAGGAACAAAAATCATTTGGGTACTGGTAAACGGTCAGATTTCCTTTCCAACTTCAACATTTTCTTCCTTTTCTGCTATAAAAAAATATTTTCTGGATCATTCTCCCCTACTCGTTGGTGCACATAAAAAACTATTTTCCAACCACCCTGCAGGATACTTAGTTTAGGCTTGGTTCCTTGCTCAGCTTAGCAGCACATGCTTCCTGGTTAGCTGCAAGTGCTTCCTGGTTAGCTGCAAGTGCTTCCTCAGATCAGCAGTAAATATTTGCTCCTTAGCAGCCATTTTTCCTTTTTTCATCTTGTCTTGGTTGGACCATGGCCTTTGCTTGTGCTTTGCGTTCATACTATGGAGACAAAACAGAGGTGTTTCGCTGCACACCGTCCCTGCCTAACCTAATCTAGTCTACCCCTGTTTTTCGAGACTATGGCACCAATTCTTACTATGTGCCTCCATTTTTTATCGTACACAACAATGTTTGCCTCTTCTAATACTTGCATACCCCTATCACATCAACCTTCTTTGGCATTATGAACACAAAAATAATTAATCACATTCAGTTGACTTCTGTTTTCTGTGGTTGTCTGAAATGGCCATGTTGTCATCTATTTTCTACTCTTTCCACACCTGATTGTACCTATCTTGGGAAAACAGCTGAACACTTGAAGACATTGTGTCTCTTACTATCTCTTTTCCTGTTACTCACCTGGATCTTCCTACTATTGATGCTGATCAATTGTGTGTCCACACCCTTTTAGCGTGAACTAGTACTTTTTTCTTTTTCTCCCTAATTAGGGCCATGCAGACATTTCATATGCTTCCACGCAAAGGTCCATAACTTATCTGGAAAATAAATCAAAATCATTACGGGCACTCAAAAAATAGTTTTTTACTTACCTCACTACATTTTCTTAAAATGGCTTGTGTGTAATTTCCCTTGTTTGATTGACCCAATTTTTGTCAGCCATACTCCTTTTTCTCGGTCTTCATGGTCACTGATGCTTTTTATTGCCCTATGCTCCTTTTTTACTGTTGGCCAGGAAACCTCATTAAGTGCTATTTGTTTTCCTATCTTTTGATTTTTTTGTCAGTTTTATGCTTTTGAGTTTATTCCCTATACTTTTATTCATTTGCCCAATTGTTCCCTTCCTCAATGTTTCTTTTATTTATTTTTTATTTAAGATAATCAATCATTTTCATCTTTTCCTATTTATTTTTTCTGATCCTGTGTAGCAGGGGCACAAAGTCTCCCAAACGTGTGTAATCCTTTATTCTAATCATCTCTTATTTATGTTGAGCATTTATTTCATTATTATTATTTCTTTTCATGTATACTAAAAACACTTCCTTTCTTTTTCAGTGTGATGCTGTAAGGAAAGTACCATTTCATACTCCATTAAGCCTTGTATGGCTGTATTGTCATCTATGACGTTGTTTAACCTAAATCTTTTATCTGAACCCTTACTGTCCTTCATGATCCTTATTTCATTCTGTTTGCTTCTTAATCATTTGTCATATTTTCCTGCATTATGGCTGCCTCTAATTTCCTGGAGGTCATCTGTCTCTTCCTCTTGTTCATCAATGTTCATGGCCTGTGCCTGAATTTATAACATATGTTCATAATTTCTCTACCAGGTCACACAGCTGGCTATATTACCATGCTGCCACAATAATAAAATCCTTTCGTTTTCACCCAAACAATCTCATTGGCCTTCTGCTGTTTTCATGCCTTCAAACTTATGCTTGTGTCTAAATGGTACACTTCCCAAATAAACAAACATGCTTTCCTTGGTAATCTAAACACCATCCTCATGCTTTCATGCTTTGTCATGCAATCCTTTCTTCAACCATCTGAATCCTATAATACTAGACTCTCAATTGTTAGTCCTGAATCAAACGTTTTTCACTATTTTTAAAGAGCTTTCCCCATGCCAGCCGCAAGGCCTCAAAAATTGGAAACTACTAACCCTGGTATAACACCATTGAGGCTGTCCCATCACACAAGGCGGAGCTCCTGAAAAATGACTTTTAGGAGCACCTCAAAAACCCCCATTCAGTGCATTATGCTATCCTGAAAACTCCCCAAAAAGTAGGTCACAGAGGACTCAATAACCCCCTTCAACTTCAGAGGGCTTTCTAAGTCAAAAATAATAGATAACATGAATAACAATAGACCATTCAGCTGCAAAGGCGATGCCTGCCCCTGCCCGCCCGTTAGTTTAAAAACCCTGTGTAAAATCACTTGCTCCACATCTCATGATGTTCACCAATACCTCCTTCAATCCCAACACTATTTCTGCAGCTGTAAAACAACCCTTAAGCGTGTTCCTCCACTCACCCGTGTCCATGTCATGCAAGGTTACATGCTACAATCTGTTCTGTTGCACTTATCATTTGAGTGCCATTGCTTCCGCTTCACTACCACATTCACTAATGCCATCCGCCCTTTCCTTTCCACACAAAACTGCTTATTCCTTGCCTGTGTCATTATCAGAATTAAATTGGACTACTACACTGCAATCCTTGCAGGCAACCTGGCAAAACATCTTCACAGGCTCTAAATAGTGCAGAGTGATGCTGTGTGCAACTCTCAGTATTCTCAAAAGGATACACATTACTCACGCCAGGCGAGCTGCTCACTGGCTACCCGTGAAGGAACAGTTAATTTCAAGATCCTAACCATCACGCATAAATGTATGTCTCACAAAGCACCATTATATCTAACTGATGCTGTTAATAGAGTCAGTTCAACCTGACCCAAAAGGAAGTCACCATGTCACTCAAATGCAAGTTTCACTAATCAAAAAAGCTAATGCAGGAGGTCTAAGCCCCCCCCCCAATGTTCCCAAACCATGGGATGCGCTCCCTAGCGAACTTAGAGCAGAACCATCCCATCTCATTTTTTTCTCCAAAACCCTCAAAACTACCACGTTTAACTACCCCTATTAGTTCCCCGGGAGTGTCTATACGTATTTTCCCTGCTGCTTAGTTAACCTCTATGCCATGTGTTTACTCAATTTCTACTCTATACAATGTAAGCTAAACATGCAACTCATCCATTGTAACTATGGTATGTATTTGTTTGTCCTATAACTAAGGCGAAGCTGTGGCATGCAGCCACTTATGTATGCCATTTTCCTTGTAATCTGCAAGCCTCTTCTTTGTAACAGCACTACGATGCCTAAGGGCTTCTGTGTGCTCTATAAATACTAACAAATAAATAAATAAAGGGTTTTTCATGCATTCAAGCCTTTCCTTTTTAGTAGGAATTGCCCATTCCTTGCCAAAATGACAGTAGGCACTAATACTGGATCACTACAATGCCCCTTCTCTGGGCACTCATGGACAACTCCTCAATAAAAATATATATATCACACAGAATAATGCCTTTTTCTCCACGCCCTTTCATACTTATCAGAGTGAATCACCCATGTTAGTCCATCAGACCCTCATGGTCAGTCCAATATATATGTCTGCCTTTAAAAATCCACAACCGGGGGGCCCAGCTCTAGCAATCCGGCTCCTAAAAACTGGAATGCCCTCCCACCAGCACTAGGAAATGAAGGAAGCTTACATTGCTTTCCTCAAAATGCTGAAAACATTCATGTTCAACCAAGCCTCTTCATGATCTCATCGTGATGAATAGCTAATCTGGCTACGACAATGCCATCCATGTGCTAATTCTTCTCTTTTTCAATGTATTCCTGTACTTGTACCATTGTATCCTTTGTATTTGCGCCACAATACTCCTGGGCTGATGTGCGCCTTTATATTTAAGTAACTACCACTGAAAAGTGCTTATTGAAATTACACCACAGCTAACATATTCTCCCCAAAAGACTGCTACCAATGCCACATCTATAATCTTAAAAGCCGTCTTTGCTCCATGGATACACAGTCCCGATGTCTATCATTAGACCAAAAATCGCTTTTTCTTGCCATAACACATCAGGTCATCCTCTGAGGCTGTCCTACTGTGAAAACACATTAATTTTTCTGTATTGCAAAAAACATTTCTTATTTTTACGTTGACACCTTTTATTCCCAGGTGCCTCTGTGTATCCTGTGTTTGCAAAATATACTCATGTTTTTGTCATCTCACAAATGCAAGCTAAATTAAAATATAAAAAAACACTATCTTTTAAACCACGACACGCAAGCCCCAAACAGATAATTCTAACAAAAACACAGCTTGTTTCACTTCAGTGAGACATCCTTGTCACCACCTTTCTGAATTGAAACACAAATAAAACGTAGACTAGCATTTCACCATGCTCTGCTTTTATCTTAAAAATCATTCACTCATTTCTTGTCTAACATTCAATTGTCTTGCGCATCTTACAGGCTCACAGTTAATTTCTTAAGTCATAAATTACTATAATTTCAAATGGAGTTTTTCTACCGCACACAGTTAAAAGGTCCTCCTGCACGGTGCATTCCTTTCTCCAGTGCTCTTAAATGCGCGACAACAGCACTTCTATAAATCACTGTAACTCAGTCATTTGAGTGCAGAATTCTATCATCCTATTGCGATTCATTAATTATCTTGCATAGTACTAGGAAATCACAATTTTAAATCTATAGTTGCCAGTTTCATTTCTCTGCTCTGTCTACAAGTGCAGGCAGTTTTTTTCACTTATCTCAGAACTGTTTGACTTTTTTGAGGTGAAATCACTACAAATTTGTGTGCCTTAGGTCATAGCATCTGATCTTCTACATTTTTGGCATTTTTTGGCATTTTTCAAAATTTGGCTGAAAGCCAGGTTTTAAATTAGCTTGAAAATACAATTTTTATATTATTCGAATTATTTTACAGTGCACACAGACAGTTACGCCATAAAACGAGACCAAACAGTCATAACATATAACAAATTAGACACACACACACAGCCGGCTACATTTAAGTGCACTTCCTAGTGTCACCTGCCTCTGAAGAAACACTCCTGCCCATACATATGTGTGTTTCTTTACAAAACGCAAGTTCACCCCTTTCAAGGAATCTTTAAATTCTCTTGGTCTCCTAATCACCCCATTAACTGGGCTATGGGTGCAAAACTCCTTCCAGCCGTCTTTAAACGCTAGGCAAATGGGCGTATCCTCTCTCTCGGGTGTCTTCCCAGGTATCTCCTCTTCTCAGGTATTTTCCTGGTATCTCTCTCTTCTCAGGTATCCTCCTGGTATCTCTCTCTATTGCTCGGGTACTTTGAGTCAATATTTTTTTCCCTTATATATATATACATTATACTCTTACTCTAACATCATTTTTGTTCATATCCCACCTCCCTCCGTTACCTTTTGCTGGGGTTCCCCATGAATATTTTACAGTTGTTTCTGAAAAGCTGTTAAAACTTTAACTGAAAAAATACTTTTCTAAAGTGTTCTCCTAATGATTACTAAAAATGGCCCTCTAAACTGGCCCCCCAAAATGGCCCCCCAAAAAATGTCCCCTGAAAAATGGCCCCCAAACATTTCTGGGGGGGTACTCCAACATTTTTCATGGGGGTACCCCAATAATTTCTGGGCGGGGTACCCCAACATTTTGCATGGGGGTAACCCAATCATTTCCTCCCCTATCCCCAGATGGCAAGGCCCTCTGTCATGCTATCAGGCCTGCAAGACCCTCAGGGGGTACTTATGGAGTAAATGTGCATCGAAATTTGTGGCGCAAGCTGGCGCAAGCGTGAAAAATCCAGCACACGCGCAAACGTGCGATTCATGGAAGACCTTGCGCATGTTTTCCCAGGATGTGCCCGAAATCCGTGGTGGCGAACACGGGCGCATATGTCACTGCAACATCCCGAACACTGTGCGCGACACGCACAGCGAAAACAGACAACGTGTAGTGCACACACCAAAAAGGGGGCGGAACACACGGAATGGGGAACAACGCGTGACAATGAGGGCGTAACTGGGGAAGTACTGCTGGGAAATACACAGAATGCCCACATGCGCGCGAACAACACGTATTCATGGAATTGAATTGGGGAAACCCGCGCACGCCAAAAGACATTCACAGGCCTAAACACATCCGTCACACAAAGGCAGGTGGAAGCTTCCCCGCGCAGTATAAAAGTGCGCGCAAACAACAAACACATATATACAGCTACGATGAATGTCCCATTTCTCACAGCAGTGATCGTGGGACACCGCACGAGGAGGAGAATAGCCAGGCCCCGAATTTTTTTGCCCAGGACCAGCCTTTTTGGGATGCCTGATGACCAGGTCTATGGCAGGTATAGGTTTCCACCTCATATCCGTGCCATGGTTGTGAGGCCACCAAAGGTTATGGGGAGCTCAGCTGGGTGTCCTGCCAGCATTGGGAGTGGCCAGGGTGAACAAGGAGTATGTGGAGGCCAGGGTGGCCGTAGAGCGGGAAGAGGCAGGGGTGCACCACAGGAGTAGGATGTCCAGCCATATGCTGGTGCAGCCATTTAACCACCTCCTGCGGCTCCAGGTGATGCTGCTGTTTCATCCGAACCTGGCACCCTTGTGACCCGACAGTAAGTAACATGTGCTGACACGGGCCCACCGGAAGTGGTAGCTGCAGGTGCAGCTGTGGCGAACACCACACAGCCCACCACCCACCAGAGTTACTCATAATATGGGGGTACGGTATGGACGGTGCCAGTGACGTACCGGCACTGTCTATGGTGTACCGCCATACTCATAATGACCCCCTTTGTATGTGTGGGAGATTTTTGCTAAGTGAGTTCATCAGGTCCCATGTCAGGTGTGAATGACTCATGCCTGTTTACATTTCTCACATTGCACTTAAGGATGATTGTGTCATGTGTTGTGCATTTGGTTGGCTGTTCAGCTGTTGCATGGCATGGCATGGAGGACAGGGGTCATGGGTGTTGGGAGGTTTTGGGTGACATACCAGTGATTAACATGGCCTGTTTTGCAGGGTGCTGGTGGGACATGCACCTTGCATGTAATACTTTTGGTCACACAGGATTGGTTATGTTTATGTATCTAGGGATGCATGCACTGTAGGACTTCCGTGGAAACATTCTCAGGGTGGTATGGTTGTGACAGTTGACTGTCTCTTTGTCATCATCGATAGTCACCTGGTAGCCTTCTACAAGCCATCTGCTGCTGCCTGCCTGCTGCCAACAGTGCCCTGCCATTTGGTGCCTGCACATCAGCCATCTGCCGGGGTCCAGTTGCTGTGACCACCCCTGCTGGAACAGAAGACTCCCGACTGGTATCCCATCGCTCCACAGCCCAGCCCCAGGACCCAGTTGCCCACCCACACCTGCCTCGGGGGTTGCCATGTCCGACACAACAACATCCAGCACCAGTGGCAAACCCCCAGCAGGGAGGCAGAGGGCTGCCAGCTTCAGTGCTAATGAAGTTGGCCTCCTGGTGGAGCAAGTCCTGGGGCATTATGATGCCCTCTTCACACCATCGAGCGCCGACAAGGAAGGACGGGAGAGGATCTGGAAGGACATAGTGGGTGCCATCAACGCGGAGGGGGTGGCACCCCGCGATATCAAACACATCCAGAAGCGCTGGGAGGACTATAAGTCCAGGACCCTCAAGAAGGCCCGGCACCTCTTGGACACAGCAGATGCAGTGGGGCGCCAGGTCCACCTTACCACCCAGCAGATGAGGGTCCTGGAGCGCATTCGCCCTGTGCTTCATCACCAGATCCTCATGATGCAGGCCCGTCTGGAGTCGAGAGGTAAGTGCCCATGCATTCCCGTTTTAAACAGTGCATGTTGCAGTATGGTGGTAGTTAGCTACTTGGCTGTATGTGTGACATGGGTCATGTATGGATGTGTGTGTGCAGGGACATGATGGTGCTGCATGTGAGTCCAGTCAGGCGTGACCCACATGGATGGTGTATGTGTTACAATGCATCATGCGGAGCAGCATGCATAATGAACACATGTATGCATGCCTGTGTCTGTACTTGGACATGTTTGGGGTGTGAGAGATGGGTGCTGCTGTCAAGGACATGCATGGTGTACATGTCCGTGTGTCTTTGTAGTGTGTGAGTGACTGGTCAATGCCATGGATGCATGACACATGTCCATGACGATGTGTTGTTTCACTGATACAGCCTAGCCATCCTTGTATCCACTGTGTCTGGGGGTATACAGGGCCAGATGCATGACCCTCGGTGATGTGTGTGCATGTGATCAGCATGTCCCATGATGCATGTGAATTTCAGCCCACCACTGATGTTTGACAGTGCAAATCATGTGCTATTGCTTTCTGTCTAGGGGTCTATTGTACAGTACCCTGATGCTTGTGTTCAATGTCTCCCTTTACACAGCGGCAAGTGAAGAAGAGGGCAGAGACGGCGCTGTGGAGGAAAGCATCAGGGATGCCTCTACCGGCCAGCGGCGCAAGGCCCAGTCACCCTCCCAGGAAATTCCATCATCCGGGAGCGAGGGGACTGGTGCCACGTCCGCCACTACGGCTGCAGCAGAAGGGGCGGGGGAGCACCCAAAGGGGCTTGCGACGGCAGAAGACAGTGCAGAGCCATCCAGGTTGGTGGTGTGTACGGAGGAGTAGGAGGACGCTACAGAGCTGCACATGGGGCCTGGTGGGGGTGGTACCACTGGTGCAAGTGGTGCAGTCCAGGGGCAGGAGGCAGCACAGGTTGCTGCAGAGGGGCCTGTGCATGTCAGTGTCCCTGATACTGTGACTGCATCACCAAGCACCAGCAGGGATGCCGCGTCCCAGGCCCGTCCGCAGGTAGGGGGGAGGTCCACATCATCTGGCACTCCTCTACCTGCAGATGTCGGGACCCGTGACAGGATTGAGTCCGTCCTGATTGGTGTCGTGTTGTGCACACGTGACATTCGTGATGACGTGCGTGCT
This sequence comes from Ambystoma mexicanum, assembly GCF_040938575.1. Lineage (NCBI taxonomy): Eukaryota > Metazoa > Chordata > Amphibia > Caudata > Ambystomatidae > Ambystoma > Ambystoma mexicanum. Next base: position 581,503,036 of record NC_090922.1, on the reverse strand, counting down.
TCCTGGGTGGACCACGTACCTCATCACGAAGAGATGTGTGCCAACGTCATCACTTGCCTCAGCCATCATGTGTGACATTCCCCTCCGGAGTCCTATCACATAGTCTGTGACTCTGACTGGCGTGGGGGAAGGAGCCCTCTCCAACCCCTCCTTGATCAGGGCCAATGGACCTCTGACCGTTTGGCCATAGAGAAGTTCAAATGGACTGTAACCCACTCCCTCCTGAGGGACTTCTCTATATGCAAAGAGAAGGCATGGCAGTAGGAGATCCAACTTCTTCTTAAGGGGATCCTCTAAAGCTCCTATCATGCTCTTCATGGTTCTGTTAAACCTTTCGACCAACTCATTTGTCTGAGGGTGGTATGCTGTTGAGAACTTGTAGGTAACTCCACAGTTTTTCCACATGGCCTTCATGTAGTGGGACATATAATTTGACCCCCTGTCGGATATTACCTCCTTAGGAAACCCAACCCTGGTAAAAATACCAAGGAGGGCCTTAGCTACAGCCTGTGCTGTAAAAGTCCTCATATGAATTGCTTCAGGGTACCTAGTAGCATGGTCTACTAAAACAAGGATAAACATGTTGCCTGAAGAGGTTGGAGGATCAAGGGGACCAACAATGTCGATTCCTACCCTCTCAAATGGTATTCCCACCACAGGGAGAGGCACTAAAGGTGCCCCGTTCTTGGAGCCACTTTTACCAGAAGTTTGGCAAGTGTGGCAACTCTTGCAATACATATCTACCTCAGCCCCCATTTTAGGCCAATAGAAGTAGAGAGAGAGCCTTTCCTTGGTCTTCTTGAAACTCAAGTGACCAGCCAAAGGTATTTCATGGGCTACTTGCAAGAATTGGAGTCTGTTTTCTTGGGGCACCAAAAGTCTCTTGTAGTCTCCAGGGATTGACTCTGTTGGTTCACTATAGAGGAGGCCATCTTCCCTGTGTAACCTATATTTCCCAGGCTCTTGCCCTTCAAGCTGAGAAGCTGCCTGGTGGCGAAGACCTTACAGAGTTGGACATTCTCTTTGTCCCCTACTGAAGTCTGCCCTGTTGGGGCCACCTTTTGCCAGTAAAGACTGCAGCTCAGGATGGTCCACAGGGTCAAGATCTCCAATGAGTTCCTGGTCTCCTACTAGATCTGAATCTCCAGGCTCTAGTTCAACCACACAGGGTTGTACCTCACTCTCAGCCTCAGATGGAGGAGGAATCACAGGTGTGAGTTTTGACAACCTATGAGATTGCCTGGTTGGCAGCACTGGAGTGCTTTCTACTGATTTCGTCTTAGAAGTTTTGGGTTTCCCCTTTGCTTCTGGTTGCTTTGAAATAGCAGTTAGTAACTCCAGTGGAGTAGGAGTGATTTCTTTTTCCATCATCTCCTCAGGAGAGCCCCTCAAGGTCAACTCCCTTGCAGGTCTGGTAAGATCCTGTAATCTCTTACTAGGAGGTCTGGGAGTACTTGACACTACTTCCAGGTCTTTCAGATCATTGCCCAACAGCACCCTTCCTGGTACTTCAGATTGTACACTCACAGGTATCCTGACAGTCATTTCATTGCACTGGATGAGAGCTGGTAATTGGGGAAGCATCTGCACAGGCCCTCCAGCTAACTTGGTGAGGCGTTTGGGTGCATTAGCAACATCCTCCACCTTGAAAAAAGATTCATCCACCACAGTTATGCTGGCCCCAGTGTCTCTAATGGCAGGGGTCTCCTGACCATTGACTAGGACACTGTCTTTATAATACTCTTTAGTATTAGGAGGGATAGAATTATACACATCTAAATTCTGTTGTTCCCACAACCCTAGGGATACTAAAGATACACTAGCTGAGACTCCAATGGGGTCTTCAGCTAGTAGTTGAAAGTTTCCACTGGCCATATGTACTTCCTCCTCTGGAGCGAAGGCTAAGGAGACAGTGTGGACACCTGAGGGTTTATGTCATGATCTCTGCTTCCAAAAGATCAGGACTTGCCCGACTCCCTTGGAAGCAGACCCATAACCCCGGTTCCGAGTGCCAGCCAGTCCCAATTGGGACCTTTTGGACCCTGTCCTGGCGCCAGTGGCACCAGGCTCATAAAGATGCCCAGTCCCAGCGCTGGAAGCGCCGGGCTCATAATGCTTGGGTGGACTTACCTGCAGCAGACCATGCTGCTTACTTACCTGCCAGTTGAACCCCTGATCCTCTTCTGTTTGGGACTACTTTTCCTGTTGGGTGGGGCAGGAGCCACTCCCTAGGTTCAGAACACTGGAACTCTTCTGGAAAGCAGGAACTCTTTTCTTACCTAGGCGTGGCTGTGGAAGGAGACACCTAAGCACTACAGGAGGCTATTTAAACCACACCCGATGGATGAATCTTGCTTTGTGTTATTCTGCATTCTCTGCAGCAGAACGCTCATCGTGTCTTCTGCTTCTGATCCTGGGCCTAAGGGAACAAAGGCTTACCATCCTGGAATCCAGTCTTCAGCAGTACCTGTAAAGACAAAGAAAGAACAGGTTAGCACTACGGTCTTCAGTGGCAGCGCATCTCTTACCTGGTCCATCGGCTGTCACCAACGCCTCGCGCTGCATTCCGGCATCTGAAAGACAAAGGCTTACCTACTCTTCGCATGCTCCGGAGGTCTTCGCACTACATTCCGGCATCTGAAAGACAAAAGCTTACCAGCTCTTCGCACGCTCCGGAGGCCTTCGGCATCTGAAAGACAAAAGAAGGTGCGTTTAAAGACATTGGGCAACTTTATTACTCACGTGCCATTACTCCTTCCCACGCCGAATCCAGTGGGTATACCAGCACCCTTCAGCTTCTCTAAAGCTCCGAACTTGTACCTGCAAGATAAAAGGGACAGTTAGTGCGCATCGTGAAGCAGGCTACAAGTGCTTACTTACGTGCTTCCAGGCGCTTCTATTCCTCACGCGGGTTCGATCCTCAACTCTCATCAGCCCGCCATCCGCCATCGCCGGAACCCTGCAAAACAAGAGATATCATTACAAAAGACTTTTAAGACATTTGAAGTGCCCAGAACTTACCGTTCGTGCAGTTAACGACGGACAGCAGTCCTCTGAGGTCAAGAGGCCTGCACCCTTATCCAGTGAAGAAACTGGTTACGGCACCCTGCCCCGAGGCAGATGGAGAGCTCGGCGTTCACTTACCTAAGGTGAGGGCGTTAACCTTTGGGGTTCTACAGGAGAAAAGAAAGGGAAGAGGAGAGAGGCACCCAGTAACCCCAGTTCATTAATCCCATATTTTCTATCTGCAGACATCTTACTCTTTGAGTCAGACATACAGTGCACAGAGGTCCAGCCCAAAGAGCCAACCGTGTGTTACACATCACCTTTGAAGATACGGCATTCACCCAGTCAAGACCGGCGCCTCTGCGGGAATCAGGTGAGCGTTACAGAACACAAAGCCTACCGCAAAACTCCCACCCAGGCGCTATGGAAACCTCGGATACCGACCAGCTAGTCCAGTTACTTGGGGAACTAAGAGCAGAAGTGCATGCAGCCCGTCAGGAAACGAATGCTCTAAGAAGGGAACTGATTATTTCCAAGGAGCGAACAGACGATCTCGCTAGACAATTGCTACAGTCACAAGCCGGACAAACTCCGTTACCCGCATCAGGGGCAAATCTTCCTTCAACATCCTCTACGAACCCAGTGCAGATCAACCTACCTGGGAATGTACCTCTGGCTCCGCCCGAACGATTTTCTGGTGACCCAAAGAGGTTTGCAGTATTTATTAATCAGTGCCGGTTGCACTTCTTATGCCGGCCAGCAGCCTTTCCAACTGATCAAGCTAAGGTAGCTTTCGTGCTTTCGTACCTTAGTGGCAATGCGGCAGACTGGTCGATCCCTCTAGTTAATCAAGATGATCCGGTTCTCCATGATTTTCAAGCTTTTCAGCTCAGTATGGAAAAACTGTTTGCAAGACATTCACAGGGGCAGGCCTTGGACAATGAGCTCCTTTCATTGCGACAGGGTAATCAAGACCTTTTGGCTTATATTGCGTCTTTCAACAGACTGATAGTGGAAACTCGATGGCCTGAGGACAAAAGGATTACGCTGTTTTATAGAGGTCTACGTGGAGAGCTCAAAGATGTGTTAGCCCAAGTAGTGAATCCCTCGCAAGACTGTTCGGACTATATTGACTTAGTCGTTCAAATTGACCACAGACTGCAGAACAGGAAGGCCGATCGTTCCAAGTTTGATGCTCGAGTATTTTCCAAACCACCAACTCCTACCAAAGGAGTAGACTCCGGGGAACCCATGCAAATAGGGGGCCTGAAAGGACCACTAACACAAAAGGAGCGGGAAAGGAGAAAACAGCTGCAATTATGCCTCTATTGCGGAAACTCGGGGCACTTTCTTCGAGACTGTCCGGTGAAACCAGCCAAGAAGGCAGTAGGAGCTGCAGTTACCAGGGTCACAAACTCTGAGCAGGGAAACAACCTCGCCCGACAAGATTAGAGGTCCTCTTGCCGAGCGTTAAAACCAGTTCAGTGACCTCGCATTTCGTGATACCTATGGTCCTCATTAGCCCTGAACATCCGGATCGATTACATGCAATTGAAGCTTACGTCGACAGCGGTGCCATCGGCAATTATGTGGATCATGAAATGGTTTTGAGGATGAATCTGACTCTTTGTCCAAAGGCTGTAAAGGAAGTTATTACTACGGTGGATGGTACGGAGATAGCCTCCGGACCAGTAACGCATACCACCCAAGAAGTGACGCTAGTAAGTCAAGATGGACACCATGAGAAGATCGTGTTCGATGTGATCAAGGCCCCTCAGTTCCAGATTATTCTAGGAATTCCTTGGTTAGAGAAGCACAATCCTCAGATCGATTGGCGAGCAAGAACGGTTCAGTTTCCAGAATGTGTCTCTACTTGTCACCCTCGACCTGGTGTTGCACTGGCAGCAATTTCCTCGGAGGCTCCCCAGTTACCTCCTGAATACCTAGAATTCCAAGATGTTTTCCGGAAGGATCAGGCTAACTCTCTACCTCCTCATAGGTCTTATGACTGCCAGATAGACCTGATACCTGGATCTACTCCTCCTTGTAGTAGAATTTATGCCCTCACCGAGCCTGAGAATCTTCACCTCCGACAATACCTGGATCAATACCTAGCGAATGGGTTTATTCGTCCTTCCAAGTCCCTTGCTTCCTCAGCTTTGTTCTTCGTTCCAAAAAAAGAAGGGGACCTTAGAACTTGTATAGATTATCGCGCCCTGAACCAGATCACCGTTAAGAATAGATATCCGTTACCTTTGATCCCTGAACTCCTGGACCAAGTCAGAAAAGCATGCATATTTGCAAAGCTGGATCTTAGAGGAGCCTACCACTTGGTACGAGTAAAAGAGGGCGATGAATGGAAGACGGCCTTCCGCACCAAGTATGGGCTATTTGAATATCAGGTCATGCCCTTCGGACTTTGCAATGCCCCGGCCGCCTTTCAATATTTTATGAACGATGTCCTCAGAGAGCTCATAGATGTGTGTGTTGTTGTTTACATTGACGACATCCTCGTTTATTCTTCATCGGAAACTGAACATCGGAAACACGTGAAAATGGTCCTCGAGAGATTGCGTCAACACAAACTTTTCGCTAAGTTGGAAAAATGTGTTTTCAACGTGACTGAAGTTGAATTCTTGGGATTCATATTATCACCTAGCGGAGTGCGTATGGATTCAAAGAAGGTCGATGCAATTCTCAAATGGCCATCGCCATCCTCCGTAAAAGGTGTTCAAAGCATGTTAGGCTTCGCTAACTTTTACCGCAGGTTTATCCCCGAATTCTCTCGAATAGTCCAGCCCATCACCGCCTTGTTAAAGAAAAACAAACGTTTTGAATGGTCTACCGAGGCGGAACAAGCTTTCCAGAATTTGAAGACTAGATTTATCTCTGCACCGATCTTAAAACATCCTCGCCCAGAACTCCCCTACATCGTTGAAACTGATGCTTCGAGCCGTGCCATGGGGGCAGTTCTATCACAAAAGTACCCAGTAACCAATCAGTTGCATCCCGTGGCATTTTGGTCCCGCAAATTCTCGCCTCCTGAAATCAATTACACTATTACTGATAAGGAACTTCTAGCTATCAAGTCCGCCTTTAAGGCTTGGCGGCATTATCTTCTGGGGGCCCGACACACCGTTACTGTGATTACAGATCACCGAAACCTGCAATATTTGAAAACCGCAAAAGCTCAATCCTCTAGGCAACTCCGTTGGGCACTATTCTTTGCCGAGTTTGACTTCATAATTACCTATCGACCTGGTACAAAAAACGGTAAAGCTGATGCCCTTTCTCGGATGGGAGTGGAAGAACATTTGATCAATCCTAAACCTGTACCTATCATTCCCGAACAAAGAATTCTAGGTGTAATCGCCACACAATCCATAGAGGAAGTTAAGGATAAAGCCAGGCTACTGGTAACTCCAGCAGACATACAGAATTGGCATCTGCAGGGAAAGGACTTTACGGTGAAGGACAACCTATTATATTTCCAAGAACGGTTATACCTGCCCAGCACAGATTTACAGAAAAAGGTAATCTCTTGTTATCACGATTCTTTAATGGAAGGACATCCCGGTATGACCAAGACCTCGGAAAAGATCAAGCGCTACTTCTGGTGGCCGTCTTGGAAAAAAGATATCAGAGACTTTATAATGTCCTGTGGAGTATGCGCCCAAAACAAGAGTCAAAAGGAAAAACCAGCCGGCCTCTTACACCCTATTGACATCCCGCCTCGTCCTAGGCATACGCTTTCTATGGACTTCATCACCGATCTACCTCCATGCTCCGGATACAATACGATCCTAGTAATCGTGGACCTATTCTCCAAGATGGCGCATTTCATTCCACTCAAATGCTTACCAACAGCAGCAACTCTGGCCCGAGAATTTCTCGAAAACATCGTCCGACTGCACGGTTTTCCTTCAGTTCTAATTTCGGATCGAGGTAGTCAATTTATTTCTCATTTTTGGCGAAGTTGCTGTCGGTCGGCTCAAATTGATGTGAGACTTTCGACCAGCCACCACCCTCAAACCGACGGACAAACCGAGAGGACCAATCAAACTCTGGAACAGTATTTGCGCTGCATGCTACAACAAACTGAAAAAACTTGGAAAGATATCCTTTGGATAGCCGAATATGCCTACAATAACTGTCCACTCGGGAACTGGGAAGACCCCGTTTTTTCTTTTATACGGTAGTCACCCTCGAACCTCGGAGTTGGATCCACTCCAAGATCTTGGAACACCAGCAGTAGACCACCTGCATTCTACAATCACCCAAGCCTTTAAGGAAGCCTTTTCTCACCTTCAAAGGGCTAAAGAACAATACAAGAAAGGAGCAGACCAACATCGGAAGGAAGCCCCCCAATATCAAGTAGGAGATCAAGTCTGGTTATCCACCAAATATCTACCTCTAAAAGGACCACGCACATTCAACCCAAGATACCTTGGTCCCTATTCCATCACTACCATAGTAAATCCAGTAGCGGTCAAGTTGGACTTGCCCCCTCACATGAAGATACATCCGGTCTTCCACGTCTCTCTATTAAAACCCGTGCAACCTCAAACCCGACTAACTACATCTCCAAAACCTATTCTAGTTGATGGAGAACTCGAGTTTGAAGTCAAAAGCATCCTGGATGCCAAGATCTCCAAATCTAAACTATTTTACCTGATTGACTGGAAAGGCTACGGTCCCCAAGAAAGATCCTGGGAACCTGCAGAATATGTCCATGCGCCTCGTCTAATCAAAAGATTTCATCGAACATTTCCTAACAAGCCCAAACCCCCGGAGAAGCCCGGTTTGGGAGGGGCCTTGAGGGGGGGGTGCTGTCATGATCTCTGCTTCCAAAAGATCAGGACTTGCCCGACTCCCTTGGAAGCAGACCCATAACCCCGGTTCCGAGTGCCAGCCAGTCCCAATTGGGACCTTTTGGACCCTGTCCTGGCGCCAGTGGCACCAGGCTCATAAAGATGCCCAGTCCCAGCGCTGGAAGCGCCGGGCTCATAATGCTTGGGTGGACTTACCTGCAGCAGACCATGCTGCTTACTTACCTGCCAGTTGAACCCCTGATCCTCTTCTGTTTGGGACTACTTTTCCTGTTGGGTGGGGCAGGAGCCACTCCCTAGGTTCAGAACACTGGAACTCTTCTGGAAAGCAGGAACTCTTTTCTTACCTAGGCGTGGCTGTGGAAGGAGACACCTAAGCACTACAGGAGGCTATTTAAACCACACCCGATGGATGAATCTTGCTTTGTGTTATTCTGCATTCTCTGCAGCAGAACGCTCATCGTGTCTTCTGCTTCTGATCCTGGGCCTAAGGGAACAAAGGCTTACCATCCTGGAATCCAGTCTTCAGCAGTACCTGTAAAGACAAAGAAAGAACAGGTTAGCACTACGGTCTTCAGTGGCAGCGCATCTCTTACCTGGTCCATCGGCTGTCACCAACGCCTCGCGCTGCATTCCGGCATCTGAAAGACAAAGGCTTACCTACTCTTCGCATGCTTCGGAGGTCTTCGCACTGCATTCCGGCATCTGAAAGACAAAAGCTTACCAGCTCTTCGCACGCTCCGGAGGCCTTCGGCACTGCATCCCGCATCTGAAAGACAAAAGAAGGTGCGTTTAAAGACATTGGGCAACTTTATTACTCACGTGCCATTACTCCTTCCCACGCCGAATCCAGTGGGTATTCCAGCACCCTTCAGCTTCTCTAAAGCTCCGAACTTGTACCTGCAAGATAAAAGGGACAGTTAGTGCGCATCGTGAAGCAGGCTACAAGCGCTTACTTTCGTGCTTCCAGGCGCTTCTATTCCTCACGCGGGTTCGATCCTCAACTCTCATCAGCCCGCCATCCGCCATCGCCGGAACCCTGCAAAACAAGAGATATCATTACAAAAGACTTTTAAGACATTTGAAGTGCCCAGAACTTACCGTTCGTGCAGTTAACGATGGACAGCAGTCCTCTGAGGTCAAGAGGCCTGCACCCTTATCCAGTGAAGAAACTGGTTACGACACCCTGCCCCGAGGCAGATGGAGAGCTCGGCGTTCACTTACCTAAGGTGAGGGCGTTAACCTTTGGGGTTCTACAGGAGAAGAGAAAGGGAAGAGGAGAGAGGCACCCAATAACCCCAGTTCATTAATCCCATATTTTCTATCTGCAGACATCTTACTCTTTGAGTCAGACATACAGTGCACAGAGGTCCAGCCCAAAGAGCCAACCGTGTGTTACACATCACCTTTGAAGATACGGCATTCACCCAGTCAAGACCGGCGCCTCTGCGGGAATCAGGTGAGCGTTACAGTTTACCCTTACATCTGGGATCCCCTTTCACATGATCAGTAGAGCAACAAGCATAACATTGTCCAAATGTATTTATGAATGGTGGCTTGTTCGGACCTCCCTCTGGTCTGGGACCAGAAGGTGCACTAGCCTGATTAGGTTTCCCTTGTGGCTTACCCTTAGAATTTTGTTTGGGGGCCTCTTTGGAATTGGAATTATTTGAATTCTCTTTGTTGTCTTTCTTGGGCTGCTTTCCCTCATCCTTTTCTGAGTTACCCCTGAATCCTTGTGAGTAGCCCTGTTGGCAACCCACAAGTCAGCAGCCTTAGCTAGCTTTTTAGAATCTAGTTCTTTTGAATCAGCCAAGTGCTGTCTGAGCTCAGGAGAGCAGGCATCATAGATAGACTCCAACATTACAAGATTTCTCATTCCTTCATAAGTGTTAACTCTATAACCCTTAATCCATCCCTCTAGGTTCTTCAAACACTCATTCACCCAAGTAGCCCAAGGGGTACTCTCATGCTTTTTGAGGGTCAAAAACCTCTTATGGTACTGGGAAGGAGTCTTCCCAAATCTAGCTATCAAAGCTAGCTTTACACATTCATACTCCATCCCATCCACCTCCCCCAACTCCATTACCACATCAGATGCAACAGGGGGCAGCCTAGAGAATAACCAAGGGATCAACTGATTCCCTGTGATATCCTGGAGCCCAATATTGTATTCAAACATAGCTAGCCAATCTAATACATCCAACTTAGGTTCATACATACCCACAATCTCTTTAGGCATCCAGGGTCTTTTTGGACTGGAAGATCTAGAGGATTCGGGGAGAGAAACATTTTCCAAAGCCAATTTCTTCATCTCAAGCTCATGATTGAGCTCCATTTCTTTTAGCCTTAGTTCTTGATGTCTCTGTTCAGTTTGGGTACTAATTCTTTTGAATTCTAGTTCAAGTCTCATTTTTTCTAGAGAGATAAATTCAGGACTTAATGTGGGACCTGGTACAGGTCCAGTAGCCACAGGTTGAGGCATTTGAGCAGGTAGAGGGCCAGAGGGGGTGACTTTGTTATCCTCCTCTTCCTCATCTGTTTCAGCAATAACATTTTCAACATTATCCTCCTCAATGTTTGCTACATTTGATGGGGTAGTGCGCACTACAGCACCACTATCCAGACTTTGGTTCTCTTACAGTCTATCAATCATTTCTAATTTCTTGCCTTTGACAGAAAGACCTTTCTGTCTACACAGATCCCTTAAATAATTAGCAGTATTAGTAAGGAGGGTCTCCTGGCTGTAACTTTCCATATTTTTGACTTTGTTTAAAATAAACATGTTGTGATAGTTAGCCTTGTGGTTATTCAAACCAAGGTGCTAGCAGAACTCTAAAATTTAATCCAATACTTTTATCCGCACTGCTGTACACCAGTGTTAGGCAGAATCCTGTGCAGTTCCCTTAGGGAGCACTACAGAAGATTAGGACTACAGGTGAGAGCAATAAATCCCCTTTGGTATCAGTCTGTACCACAAAGATTTAGTTGGTAGCTGTGGCTGAGCAGTCAGACCTATCTCAAGAGGGAGATGAGCAGTATTCAGGGTTTACACAATAGGCCTTCAGCACTCTGGAACAAGGAAACACTGACCAAAGCTTAGTATTAGAAAGGAATATATATTTATTTTATACACTACTAATAAAACACATTTATCACAGTTCTTAAGCAAGTTAAACTCAGTCAAAGAAAGTATACACAACTCCCTAGTTAAATTGTAGACATGTTTGAGCAAGAGTGAAAACTGAGCAAAATAGCACAGTGAAAACCAAACACAAATGGCACTCTAGCAATTTCTTACAAGGGAGGGAAAACACAAGTCATATAGAAATATCTTCTTATAGGCCCCAGCAGTAGGCGCACCAACACAGTTCTAGTTGAGAAGCAATCTAGTGAAGGCAGTTCTAACAAATTTAGCCAGAGTCAGTAGGCCAGTGCCAGAGTCAGTGGTACAGGGCAAGGGCCCAGGAGCAAAATGTTCTTGTAGCTGCAGTGAAGTCTTTGGTTAACGATTTTGAAAAGGTGGATGCAGAAGGTGAAAGACAATGTTAAGAGAGAGGGGAGGCAAACCCAACAGGTAGGTAAAGGATTTAAAACACCTTTAGCTCTACGCAGAAAGGGCAGCCTGGCGGAACAATGTACCTTATAAATGAAGAAGTGGCTCCTGCGGTGGTGGTTGTTCCTGGTAGTTCCTGCAGTTCGAGGGATCCAGCAGAGGAAGAGAGGCTCTCGTCGTGGAGGAAGGTTCTAGTTACTGCACTACTCAGGGATGAAACCAGCCGCGGTGCTGCCCGACGAATAAAAGGTACGCTCCTTTAAATCACGGTCCATGTGGACGGGTGCCTGGCTATCCGGTCTCCAAGTACAGGGTACTGGCGATTCGACCAGGGCAAGTCCAGGATGGCGATTGGCAAACTGGTTGGCCCCACTAGCTCAAGGGAAGAAGGCTCTTACGGATGAAGATCTTCTCTCGTCGTGTGGAGAAAAGTGGTGAGACACTGCAGCAGGGCTTCACCGGTGGTTCAGTCGTTGCAGATGTCTTTGGCTTCTCTCCTCTTCGGCTTCTTAGTTCCAGTGGCAACGTCTTGCTCTTCCAGTCCTCAGGACCCTGCTTTTATGCAAAAAGAGCCCCATTCATACAGCCTAGCTGTCACTCACACAGTGGAGTGGTCATCTTGGCGGGAGACCCTCCAGCCTATCAGGATAGAGTGTGACATGGGTTGATGAGGCAAACCTGTCCAGGGGTCCTACTCCCCCTACCACACAATGGACCCACCCCAGACTCAGTGGCGCCGAAAGGAGGGCTTCTTGGCAGTAGCCCGCCAAAAGGACGAACAAAGGATCCTCGACCTGGGTTAGGAGTTTAGAGAAAGACACGAGAAAGAAGTTATATTAAGGTTCTGGCAAATAAAACCTACCAGAATAAAGTTAATATTAAAATACACCGTCGATATGTTAGAGGCTGTCAGAAAATGTGGTAGCCTCGAACAATGGGAAAATACCATAGGAAAATATTCGCGGTTGAATATTTACAGTAGTAACCACTGCCACCAGCCAGAAACTTTTGAGAGAGGGACTGTACGGTACCCTCTCGAAAATAAACATAAGGGAAAAACTATTAACCCTTCCCAGTACCTTCATAGTAAGATGGGTTGTACTGGTTTAGTTCACAGAAATTGACTAGTAAAGTCAATGGGACTTTACATGCCCTTGGAGACAGTAGTCAGTCCCAGGGTATGGAGTCTATGTTTGGGGGTCGCTACGACACCCCTGGGTCACTGCAAGGAGAGTGCTGTGTAACACATGTGAATAAAGATGGTTCCTATGGAGGTGAGAAACCCCATAGACATTAAACACAAAAATAGCCTAGAACAAACATAGCAAAAAATGTCTAAGAGTGGGAAAAAGAGTCTCACTCTTAGCAGGAGAAAAAAACAAACCCTTCAAATCCATCAAAGCTGCTGGGGACTCTATAGGTAAGGGAAATTAGCCATAGAATGAGAATTCTCCCTAACAGAAGGCCAGGAGGAAAGGCTGTCATCCCTCTCTGCAGCTCCGCTGCGAGGGGACACCGCCAAATCTACAGCTACATATGCCGCTATGGTTGCAGGAAGAAACAATGCTCTCCCTCCGTTGAAAGAACCAGCTGATTCCATTACGAGCCACGAGGCCCGAAGCACACATAAGATGGCCGCCGCTTTGGTAGCCATGGCAACTGCCACAACGAAACTGCCTGCAAGTCCGGGTTGGGTCCCACACCTCGCTGCACCCTCCTCTCCTGCTTTAAAGGGAGAGGAGGCACGCCGCGAGGCAAAGCCGCGAAGGGAAGGCCAGGAGGATAGCTGTCATCCTTCTCTGCAGCTCTCCGCTGCTCGACAGCGTTCGAGGGTGCTGGATGCGTGCCGCAAGGTAAGAGCACCTTTGCATACCTCTCATGCCTCCAGAGATCCATTCATGCCCCCCTCCCTTCTAAACCACCCGCCCCCCCACCAGGAACGCTCGTTTACGAGCGCGCACCATCCACTCCCCTTTGCTCACCTCCACTCCGTGCATCAGCATCCGTAACTACAGGATCACGGTCCACTGGATGCAACAGATGCATGCCCAACGCGCAGAACCTCCCATGCTACAGCGACCTCCATCTCCTCTATGCAATCACGCATTCGGGGTCCCATAGTCACCGTAGCATCTATGCCACTGCTACCTATGCCTAAAAACCACAAGAGATGCTCCAAATGGTACGACAACCACTTTAAAAGAGCAAGACATGTTACTCGTCACCAAGCTGCACAGGCTCTTGGTTCACATGATAAGTGTATGCCCACATCTGATGCCTGCAGTGTTGCACTGCCTTCTCCTCTTGACAAGTGTATGCCCACATCTGATGCCTGTAATGTTGTACTGCCTGCTCCTTTTGACAAGTGTATGCCCACATCGGATGCCTGTAATTTTGCACTGCCTGCTCCTCTTGACAAGTGTATGCCCACATCTGATGCCTGTAATGTTCGCACTGCTTGCTCCTCCTGGCAAGTGTATGCCCACATCTGATGCCTGCATTACTGCACTTCTCAATATGACTGCACCACACAATAACTCTGTGCCTCCATCTGTAACTCCCAAAACATCACCTGCCACCACACCTCAATCAGAACATATTCTCAGGTGTGCACTGGTCAATGCACGTTCCATAACTGCACACGCCCTTGACATTCACGACGTGATCATCAAAGACAACCTCGACATCCTAGTAGTCACTGAAACCTGGCTTAACGAAAGTTCAGGCCCTGCTTTATCGCTAGCCATCCCTGCAGAATATACCATCTTTAGGAAAGACCGTATTAACCAGAGAGGTGGGGGAGTGGCCCTCATTGCAAGGGAAACCCTCAGTATTAGGGAAACCCAAGAACAACTTGGGCACAACTCTGACTACCTCCCTCTCAAAATGAAAATCTCCCACAATTGCACCACTACCATGCATATTGCGTATCGACCTCCTGGTCCCAGTGATGATTTCCAAGACTCTCTCATCCTCTCCCTGTCAGACAACATTAAAAAGACCTCCCATTTCATTCTCCTGGGCGACTTAAACCTAGGCTTGAATGACCCGAAGGACTGCCATGCCAAATCCCTCAATAAAGCTCTAACCACGTTAGGGTTCGCACAAACTATTTCAGAACCCACCCTCATCAAAGGCTGCACCTTGGACTGGATCAATCATCATAACTGCTCTATTCTTATCACCGCCAACACGCCTATCCCCTGGTCTGGCCACCACTATATCCAATTCAATCTCACCTCGAAAAGAAGTCACTCAGTGTCCACCACCCCTTATCCAGCTGCCCTCACCAGAAGTTCTCGCAAATTGACCGCCGAAAATCTGGCACCATTCATCATGGTGCCCGCATTACAGGCCCCCTCCTCTAATGAACCAGAAACTCTAGCCAGCACCTTTAAACACATCGTCACCCAAGCTGTTGACGCCATCGCCCCATTGACCTTAAAGAAAGCCAACAAAATCAAACATTCTAAACCCTGGTTCTCCAAGAACCTGCTTAAACAACACTCAGAGAAAAGGTCCGCCCTCTCTGCATGGAAAGCCAATCCTTCTGAAACGACGAGGGAGGTCTTCAAGGCCATTTCCAAGTCATACAAAAGTAATGTCATTAAGGCAAAAGCCGTGTCTTTTAACTCTAGGATAAACAATGCCAAATCCTGCTGCAAAGAAATGTTCCCCATCTTCAGAGAGCTGGAAAAACCATCCCCCCCTCCACCCACGCTCCTGAAGGATGAAAGCTGGTGTAACATCATCCAGTCTGCCATGCTAGACAAACTTAACACCTTGCAAACCAAAATCATTGGACATCAAAAAGCTCTTAAACTACTAATAGCCAACCAGCACAGCAAAGTGCCCACTACCCCGAAACCTAAACCATCTCCCTCATTTGACTTCAAAGATATCACTGAATCGGAGGTCATCACCCTGCTCAAATCCATCAAACCTTCCAACTGCAAGGGAGATGTGTGCCCAGCCCAACTCATCAAAGACTCAGCTCCCACCCTTGCACCCTTCCTTACTGCCTTCATTAACTCCTCCTTCCAATCAGGTGATGTTACCACTGACCCTAAGGAAGCCTGGGTACGCCCACTCCTAAAAAGAACATCACTTGATCCCACCATCCCTGGGAACTATAGACCCATCACGACTGTCCCATTTCTTCTACAAATTTTGGACAAAGCAGCCTACCCGCAAGTCCAAAAATACCTGGAAGAGAACCGTCTCCTAGGCCTGCGGCAATCTGGCTTCCGCCCATGTCATGGCACAGAAACGGCTCTCCTAGACCTAAAGAACCAAATGGACGATCTTAGAGACACAGGCAAACCTGCGCTGCTCCTGCTTCTTGACCTCTCCGCTTCGTTCGATATGGTCGATCACAACACCCTATGCCACCACCTCGCAACTGCTGCCAACTTCTCCCCTAAAACCTGTGACTGGATTACCTCCTTTATCCAAGAAAGGGCCATGAAAGTCTTCTCTGACTCAGCATGTGCCACCCCTAGCCTCATCAAATGTGGAGTTCCACAAAGATCATGCATAGCGCCTATGCTATATAACCTCTTTACGAGACCTCTGTTTAGCATCCTTGACTCCCTGGGCAACTCATACACCAATTTACTCGGATGACACGCAGGTGCTAATGCCACTCACGGGTGATTACCAGGCAGATATGTCCAATCTTACCTCCATCTATTCGACCATCCAAGCCTGGATGGCTGACAACTGGCTATGCCTCAATTGCGAAAAATCTGAAATTCTACTCATCGGTTCATCCACCACCTTGGGTAACCTCGGGCAGGATTACTCCTCCTTCACTATTGACAACACACTCATCAAGGTATCCAACCACATCAAAACACTTGGTGTCTATTTAGACCCTGATTTCACCATGGACAGACAAGTGAACTCCATTGCCACCTCATCAGCATACTATTCCAAAATTATTAACGCAGCCAGACCCTTCCAATCACGCCACAATTGCCTCACCATTGCTAGGGCCATAATTGGGTCCAGACTTGACTATTGCAATGCCCTCCTAACAGGGACTTTGTGCAAAAACCTGGCCAAACTCCAATTGTCTCAGACTAACGCCCTTAGGGCGGCCACTGGAACCTCAAGGAAAGAGCACATCTCAGAAATCAGAAGGCAGGTTCACTGGCTCCCTGTCAAACAGAGAATCAGCTTCAAAACCCTCTCCCTCGCACACAAATGTTTACCTGATCTTGCTCCCCCTTAACTTGTCCAAAGAATTGTTAAGCACACCACCACAAAACCTCTTAGGAAGGGGTACTCCAACATGATCCTGGTGCCTAAGACCAAAAGAGTCCGCGCAGGGGGCTCTAGCTTTCCCATGATGGCCGCCTCACATTGGAATGCCCCACCCCCTCACCTAAGAATAATTGAGTCTCACCAAGCCTTCTGCAAAGCACTCAAAATCAAACTCTTCATCTGAATACCTATTGTATGCTTTCAGCTGTAATTCTTGTATATTTTACCTATTTACTGTAACTAAGAGACCTCACGGTCGCATGTACCCATCCTAAACCAAAACTCTGCTACATCATTCATGTAACAGCACCACGATGCCTCTGGGCTGCATGTGCGCTATACAAATACAAATAAATAAATAAATAAAGGGATTGTCAGTTAAAGGTGTGGTCGGTTACACAGATGGTAGAGTTCTTTTCTGTCTGGGTATAGTAAAAAACATAATCATTTTCCTACTCAATTTTTTATCATGTGCATTCAGTACCTTGCCTGCTTACTAAACGACGATAAAAGCATTTTTGACTTTATAAACATAACACCATTTTAAATACTAATGTCTTTTAACCCTATGAGTTATATTTTCACACATTTACAATACTATATCATTCCATACGAATTTCTCTGCCTAGCTTTAAGGGGGTGGGGGGTGTCCCCTACGGCATTCAGTTGCTGGTACCTCATCTTCATTCTGGCACCTCCGTTACAAAGGTCAGACGCACCTTTTCATGATCTTTTACAAAAGATCTCTGTTAGATCCAGTTTGATCAACCATGTTTAATGTTAGATTCACTACAGAACAGGAGTTATAAGCAATTCTTTAGTGGGGGGTGTGGGGGTTAACCCATAGCTAGCCCCTCTCAATCAAAAGATTGACCAAAATGTATGTCATTTGTTAGATCTTCGTTAGATCCGGTATGATCAACCATTTTCAATGTTAGATCTGCTACAGAACAGGAGATATAGGCAATTATTTAGAGGGGGGGCTAACCCGTAGCAACCTAGTCACCCCCTCAATCAAAAATAGTACAAAAAGGATGTCATTTGTTAGATATTTGGTAGATCCCATTTGATCAACCATTTTCAATGTTAGACTTGTTACAGAACAGAGTTATAAGCAATTATTTAGAGGGGGGCTAACCGTAGTGAGCTAGTTAGTTCCCCTCAACCAAAAAATGCACAACATCAATGTCATTTTTTAGATATACATTAGATGCGGTATGATCATATATTTCTGTTTGTTAGATCACACACACAAGTGCTGAAATATTGGTCTGCAAAGGAGGGGGGCTGGCCCACTTCAATAACATTTTGGGAAAAAAGTAATCAATTTCAATACATATTCATTAGATCCAGTAAGATCAACCATTTTTAACATTAGATCTGCTGCAGAACAGGAGTTGTAGGCAGTTATTTAGAGGGTGGGCTAACCAATAGCCAGCCCCCGTTCAATCAGAAAAAGGGGCAAAAATGTATGTCATTTGTTAAATCTAACCTGTAGTAAGCTGGTCACCCCCTCAATCAAAAATAGTACAAAAACATATGTCATTTGTTAGATCTTCGTTATATCCGGTATGATCAGGCATTTCATTTGTTAGCTCGCACGCAGGTGCTGAAATATTTGGCTGCAAAGTAGGGGGGCTGGCCCCCTCTCAACGCAATTTTGAGGAAAATGTAATTAATTCCAATACATATTCGTTAGATCCAGTAAGATCAACCATTTTAACATTAGATCCACTGCATAACAGGAGTTGGAAGCAATTATTTAGAGAGGGCTGTGGCTGGGTGGCCTGACACAAATAACCATGCTGACTCTTATGAAAAGTCCAAGGGTGTTTATTTTGACATAAATGGTCAGAAAGGCTGCTTCTCTCCTTAATTCTCTAGGGTCTAAGGGACTGGGAATGATTGGTGCTAGGGCCGTCCCTTTCCTCTCTCGATTTATCCAGGCGTGGAACCAACCTCCCAGCCCCAGACATCCCTATCGGGCTGTTCGTAATCTTCAGATCGGCAACCCCTCTCTGTCCTGTACTTCTCTACTCTTCAGGGGTTCCCCCTAATATGATGGCTTGACTCCCTAGGGAACTATTAACTTTCCCTCTCCTATTATTAGTTAGTCTCTCTGGGAATAGGGTATGGTGCCTTCTTTCACCCTGCGTCACATACACTCCTTTCACAACCTCTCACTCCTGACCCTTCACTAACCTGACCTTGTATCTACTCTCCTCCCACCACGTCACTGTCCCTTCCAATCTCTCACTCTGCCTTTCCACCTCCACCCTCCGATCTTACTTCCTTTCTCACTTCTATTCTTTAATGATACTACTGTCAGTACTCATGCACAAATTATCAGGTCACCTGGAGGTCACCAAAACCGTAATCCGACTGTACTGATACTGTCAATTCACGACAATAGAGGGCGACTTTTCTTTTGAAACACTGTGCTACTCGTAACATGTAAGGAATATCACAATGATTCAAACGAAAGAGCAAGGTACTGCCAGTACACATCAGGCTGAGGAAGAAAGACAGGATAGCATTAGAGGGAGGATAAGGTTGAAAGAGTCAGTACACTAAATGGAGCTAGGGTAACACTAACCTTTTATAAACAACGATTCCATTTCCAGACATGTGCAGAAAAATTGAACTGACCAGAGCCCTGAATGAAGGAATGTAGAAACTAGAGCGGACAGAGCTGAATTGAATGGGAGAAGGAAGTTAGTTGCTTAGTGGGACCTATCTCGAACGGAACGAGGATGCACTACTGGTCAAAGGAGGGACATAAGGTGAAACACTGCATAGCGTCTTTTGGCGGGCGGTCAGGGGGCCAATGGGACCCAGATGGGAGGAGAGTAGAGAGTGGTCTGACCAGGAGAGAGGCGTGTATAATGGGGGAGAGAGAGTCAGAGTGTATGAGGGTATACACAGTGTGTCCAGCTTTGTGGGTTGGCCCAGAAGGGAGAATGGAGAGCGAAAGTGAGGAGTAGAGGTCAGTGAATTGAGTGGATGCAGAGCCAGGGGAGTCCAGTTGAATGTTGAAATCACCCAGGAGGAGAAGGTTAGAGGTGGAAGAAAGAAAAGAAGAGCAGAAGTCAGCCCATTCAGAGAGGAATAGGGAGGTGGTGCCTGGAGGCTGGTACATGGTAGCAATGGTCAGGGTGGAGGTGGGAGAGGTGACCAACCAGGCTTCCAAAAGAGGAATAGGTCTGGGTAGGTAAGATGGAAGCAGGAACCCACTCAGGGAAGAGCACCCCTCACCCCCCGCCAGTGCAGTGAGGTTGAGGCTTGGAGATGATCTTGAAGCTGTCAGGGAGGAGGGAGTCAAAGGCAGTGACTGAGCTGGCATTGAACCTAGTCTCGGTAAGAGTGAGAATGTCGAGGTCAATGTCTTCAAGAAAGAGACACATGTCAGAGGAGTGTTTGTTGGCTGAGCGGGCTTTAAGAGTCACCAGATGGTGGTGGTCAGTGCTTTTGAAGGTTTTCTGAGGTGGGTTACAGGGGCATGGTACACCATTCAGAGGAGGTAGAGAGTAGAAGGGGGTGATGCAGGCGAAGGAAGAAAGTTAATGAGAGAAGGCAAGATGCGGTCAAAGAGAAGTAGGTTGGGTTGTGGACCCTGAACCAGAATGGTGTCAGTGTGATAGACATTAAAGAAGTAACGAGAGGATGCAAAACCAGCCAAGAGGATGTTATGATACGTGGTGTGCCGCTACCTCCTGGAACATCTACACTTACCCGTTATATTTTCCGGAGACGTTCTGCCAGACATGGCATGTTTCTATTTCAACGAATAAGGCACTTTGCGGCCCCATTTCATAGACGCTGGAGGTTACATTAATGGCTCGTAAATCGGATGGACTTTGTTTCTCAGCATCCTTGGTTCCGTTATATCCATCCAATGGGAATCATGGAGCCTCGCATTGAATTGCATTTTACGTTTTACGTAACGCGCAAGTGCGCTTCCTATTGAAGTTACTGCGGTGGTTTATTTCATCCGAAGTTCCATCTTCACTCACTTTCAGTAAACTTACCTTGTAGCAAATATTACCTGTGTACCAAAACTTCAGCCTGCTTATGGACCTTTCTCCTCAAATCCGCCTTTGTCACTGATCGCTCCTGCCTGTGTACCGAACCTTCAGCCTGCCTACAAACCAATCTCATCGAATCTGCCTTTGTCTTTGGTCTCTACTGCCTATGTACCGAACCTGGATTGTTATACGGATTGGCTTTGGACATTTCCCTCTCTGCAGCGGTTACTAACACATCGCAAGTATTCTTTGTTCCTTACCTGGGTAACCTATTATTATCATTCCTGTGTACTCTTAATTGTTGCTGCCTATCAGTCTGGTTGATTCCTCTAACATTCTTGAAAACCTACCTTCTTCGTGCACGAGAACGCTCTGCAGGGACGTGCACCACCCCAACTCTAGAGTGATCCGCGTGCCGTTGGGATTAGTAACCCTACTAATCACTCTATTCCTACTACTATGGGCTCTACTATCAAGTCCCGGGCCAAGGTTCTGCAGTATCACCAGGATTAGCACCCGGTGAGTGACAGAGGACTTCCAACTTGGTGCAACCGTTAATAGAGGCATGTGAGGTGGGAGAGAGAGTAGAAATGAGATGGGGGTCCATACTTCAGGAGAGGGGACAGAGAAAAGGATATCAGTGAAAACCTCTCTAGAGGAAGCACTGACATAGGTATCAGTGATTGCAATCAGGATATATTTTTTGTGCTTTTTCCTGCTGGACTTGGAGAGAGATGGGGGATAGGTGATAGTGTAGCAGTTAGAGAATATAGGAGGGATGGAGAGAGGCATAGGAGGACAGAGGGTTTGGCCAAGGAATGTTTATGTTTATGTTTATTGTGTTTATATAGCGCTTTACGCCAACGCGCTTTACATTATAACAACAAGAATACAATAACAGTAGAAGCAATTACAAAATATGAGTTAAACCAGTAATACAGCAACTAGAACAATTTGCCAATGAAGATAAATGAGGGAAGAGGGGGTGGAGAGGGGGAGGAAGTGGGGAACAGGAAGTGGAATAAGCTGAAGGCAAGAGAGGAGGAGAGGGGACCTAAGAGGAAACAAAGCAGGGGGTGAGAGAGGTAAGAAGAGGAGGATAAAAAGGGGGGGGGAGGGGATGGTGGAGGAGGATCAGAGAATCACAGAGGGGAGTGGAGAAGAAGAGATTTTAAGGAGACACGAAAGGAGGAATAGGTGGGGAGGGAACGGATAGAGAGAGGAAGGGAGTTCCAGTGGAGGGGGGCAAGGAGCTGAAAGGAGCGAAAACAAGAGGAGGCACATGGGCACGGGGGAACAAAGAGAAGGAAGAGATCTGCAGATCGGAGGGAACAGGAGGGAGTGTAGAATGAAATGAGAGAGGAGCAATATGGGGGAGCAAGATCATGAAGAGATTTAAAGACAAGACAGAGAAAGTGGAATTTGAGTTGGGAATGAAAGGAAAGCCAGCCAAGATGTGAGAGCGAGGAGGAGATGGAGTCGTGAGGAGAGAAAAGACAGAGGGTACGAATGGCAGAGTGGTAGAGGGATTTGAGGGGGGCAAGATGAGAAGCAGGGAGTCCGAAGAGGAGAGAAGAACAGTAGAAAAGACAAGAGAAGAAAAAGGGGGGGATTAAATGTTTAGTGGGGTGGAAGGTGAGAGAGGAGAGTACTTTGCAAATATTGAAAAGGTGGTAGCGACATGCATGAGAAGTGAGAGAAATATGGTGGGTGAAGGAGAGGGAGGAGTCAAAGTAAATGCCTAGATTACGAGCATGGGCAGAGAGAGGAAGATTAGTGGGAGGAAAGTGAATAGAAGGAGGGGGAGAAGGAGGAGGAATAGTGTTGGAGGGAAAGAATAAGACTTCAGTCTTTTCTGTATTGAGTGAGAGAAAGTGGGATGACATCCAGTTTTGGGAGGAATGAGGGAGGAGTAGCAGCACTGCACAGTTCTGGCTAAACTCACTAGGAGGCCTAGCAGATTGAGTCAGAGAGAATAAGTGAAACCCAGCAGGAATAGAATTAGATTGGAAGAGTGGCACAGAGATGTAAATACTACACACACATACAATTAATTTATAAAATGGAGGCAGAAAACAATGCAATGCAGATGGTCCAAAGGAATGCAAAATACCAACATTCGATTTTAAAAGCACACCCCAAATTCGACTTTAAATGAAGGCAGCAAACATCGGAAGTGCCAAAGTAAGTGGCTGTTAGGGTGGACTGGAGTGGCTGGAGCTGTTTCTTCTGAGAGAGTTGCCGTCCGTGAGAGAAAGATACTGCCAGACACTTTGCCGTAACACGGCACCTGGGACTACAACAACCAAGTAAAAGAACATTTCTTTGGACATTGCTTCTGTGTTTAGAGACTTACCGCGGTTTGCGGTTTAGAATGTATATATTACTCTAAGAGCTGACCCGAATTTACTCTCTTCTTCCATAGATTTCCTATTGTGGTCTGGCCCCCCTGCCCGCCACCGTCCGCTCCTCGCTCTCTACATATAGTGAGGAGCACGCGCATCGGAAGTGCCATAGTAAGTGTCTGTTAGGCTGTTTGGCAGTGCGGCGGGCGTGGAGTGGAGCTCCAAGTATACTTAAATTGTTACAGAGTGATTATGATTGATCCCCAGCTTCACACTCCAATGGATTAGAATTTCCTAAAGTTTGGATGAATTTAGTTTTGTAAATAAGAACTGGGGAGATTGTTCGAATATTACATAGATTCAGGTGAGTCTCAGTACTCAGGAGCGGAATTGAGTTAACTGCAAAAACAAATTGGAAATAACTCCCAAACTTGGGTAATTCTGCTAATTACACTAGCAGTGTTGTAGTCACCATGGTTAATGAGCTTAGAAGCGGAAGAAAACTGACGGGGGCACTAAGTCCCTTAGAAATAAGGGTGAAATGCTGAATGAAAGGTCATTGAATGACGACCTTACAAATCAAACAGCTCCACAGGACGAGGTTGTAAATTTTGAATGTAGCGAATTCAGTCCTGTTACAATACCCCTGTCTTTGAGTATGAATGATGAGGGTGAGGGTACCTCAGAAGCCAGTAATGCTGAGAATCAAGATGGTAGGGCGCCTAGTAATCTCGCATCCTCCCCTATCAAATACAATGTTAAGGAAGTAAATGATCCCATCATTCCTGGCACAGCAAACCAGACGTTGAGAAGGAGGAATAGCTGAGGAAAAGGGTAGAACTGGAGGATCTTACAAAAAGCGTCCTAGTTGGTCTGGATGACTGCTCAATTTTGGGTCCCGCTATAGAAGCTGAAGTTGGAAAGAGGATGAGGTTCTCTTTGGGGACATCTACCCCTGTATCCAAACATACATTTGGAAAAGAAGACGTACACATGTTTAGCCTTCCTGCACAGTACAATCAGGGTTTTCATTCATTTTCAGGAGGTATCACTGAGGCTGAGCTGCAGAATGATAAAAGACAAAGAGACTATGACTATGAGTATAGAAAATAAGCTCTCTGATAATACCAACATCTCCTTAGCCCAAAATAATCCCTTTGTCAATTCCCAAGAACAGATCAACCTCTTTGAGAAAACGACAGGAATCCTCCCTAGAGAGGAGGGCGTAAACATGCTAGTCAAGAGGAAGAGATTGATCTCCGTGCTCGTGATGTCCCTGATTCTGGGGCAGATTTCCCGGTCTTATCTAGAATTCTTGACTTGCTTGACAAGGCTCACGAACAAACCCGCTGTGAATTGGGGAACCTTAGAGCAACAATTACAGACCTCCTATGTAAAGTGAATAAAGTGGAGGGATTGCTTTTCACTTGTGAAGCCATGTCTACTCTAGTAGTGGGCAATGAGAAGGAAGTGTTCTTGAAAGATAATATAGCACAAACCCCAGGAGATGAGCGAATGGTGAATGTGGAAGCAAAATCCTTTGCTGAAATGGCAGCTGTACCGGTGGCCAAAACACTTTCGAATACCAAATCAAATAATTTGGATTTGGAATCCATAGGTGCTCTGGGTGGTGCCATTCAGCAAATACAACTCGATATAGAGGTAATTAAGAAATCTATCATTAGTGGTAGAAATGAGGGGAGTGTGAGTTTGATATCTCCAAAGCAGGAAAAGGTTCCCATGAGGGAGCGGGGAGACAGCCCCTCAGTGCTATTAGATTTGATTGATCTTTCTGACGGCACTATGAAAGAGATGTGTAAAAGTATGATTAATTCGGCTTCGGAAGGCGAGAATGAAAATCAGATTGTGGTACTTACATGGAGAGAAAGGAGAACTATAGCTAGAGCACAGAAAAGGGACACCAAGAATAATAAGTCTAAGAATGCTAAAAAAAAAATGAAAACAAAAAATGTTCTAGAAGCTTTATCAGGCGACCCCCAGATAGTAGTGGCTGTCAATCAGGATGAGGAGAATGGTTTTGACTTACATCAACTTGATGAAGAGTCTAAGGTACACTTGGACCTTATCCCAGAAGGACTAAGGAATGGAATACATCCACCGAAAAAGTGTATACGCAAGACCAAACATCTGAATATTGGATGTGGCCAGACTGGGGTGGAGCTGTCCGATGACTTGAATACTAGACCTCAGAAAAAGGGGCAGACTGTACCGTCTGGTATAGGTACTTCAGGTGTTCAAACAGCTCTATCACAATTCTACCCAGTGTAAAATAAAGAAATGGATAAGAAATCTAAGCAAGCCCTCAAGAGAGGGAACCCGAGTAACCCTAAGAGTTGTATATATGAGCTGATAGGTGAGCCCGGGGCGACAGGAATGGTTGACAATGAAACACAGGGTGAGGAAGTAAAGATGGGTTTCTCTGATGGAGAAGAAGAGGGGTCTCAAGAGATAGAGATTGAACCTACAGGCCAAACAAATAAGCAACCATCTTGCAATAAGATAGGTCAAAATCCCCCCCAAAGGGGAATGAAGAGGAAATACAACAAGAAGTATCAAAAGAGAGTAACAATCCTGATATGGGAAAGAATGATGAAATCTACTAGGAGAAACTGGTTCCTGGAATGCCAACTATCATGGGCTGGGAAGGTAATGAGGTAATAAATGGTAGATCTAGTTTAAATAGAACATGCTAAAAACTTTCCAAGCGATTCCCCCCCTAAGAACCCTTCGCTCGGATGATCTGGAATTGATCCGCCTTGCCACAAACTAGAACCATCGTATGATTTGCGGTTTCCAATCCATGATCATCATGAGAATGATATGGGAACAGAGGGAAAACTTTATTGCCCTTGGTCTTGTTCCTCACATTTTCCAGAATGAAAAAGATGCTGAGACGTTTTTGGAAACCCTGCCTGTAAGTGAGATCAAAAAAGGTGAGACGGTACTAAACGGGCCACAGCTTAACAATAGTGCAGATACTATCAAACTAATTTTGGCACTTGTGGCTGCGCTAAATGGGGTCTCACCTGGTCCATGTGACACTGTAAACCCACCCGCGAAGGCAAAGTCCTTTTAGAATTATGTCATGGAATTTTTGTGGTCTGGCAAACTTTTTACGTTGGCTTGGTAAGAATGATTTAAGCAACTGTCCACAAGTTATTCTTCTCCAAGAGACTATGCACATGTCAATTTTTGATATAGCAGGGTATGGCTGCTATACCAAGCTTGCTACGAAAGGACCTAAGGGCCGGCCTTCAGGTGGTCTAGCAATACTTGTCAGTAATGAATGCAAATATGATCCTGTGTTAATATATGAGGATGGAGGTGTGATGGCACTACAATTGAATCCTCAGAATTTAACGGAATTAACTATAGTAATTCTTTGCATTTATTGGAATAGGGTAACAATTACTTGGGATCAAATTATGAATACGTTAGATGGTGTATTGGAAGGTATTTTTGTAAATATGTCTCAAGTGGGGATTATAATAGGAGTTGTTTTTAATCCTTGTGCTAAAAAAATAAGGGCCTAAATGAGAATCCGAGTAATAATAATGTACCTTTGACGTTTAAAAATGGACAAAAGTGGGTGAGTTACTTTCTGGGATGGGACATCCAGCTGGTATACCCCCTTTCTAGCTCCTGTCCTTCCACTTGGAGGCGAGGTGATCTCAGTTCATGAATAGACCACTTCTGCATGTCAACTTGTATTCGCATTATCTGCGAACCAGTGCAAATTACAGACTATGGATATGGGGGTCACTGAGCCATCTCTATAAACTTAAATATCCCTGATTGGCGACTAGATTCACAATTATCGTTACAACTAATAGAGACTCAAAGCTCGGGTTGCTCTAGTAGATGGAATCAATACACTTGTAGGAGACTTATCGAGTACATTAGGGAGGATCCTCTTTTTGCATCCATTGGGCATAATTATCCAGGTATGGACAAGGAGACAGAGAGGCAACTCAGCAATAGTATTAATATGTATGTAATGAATATTACGCAGGATTCAAAGCCTATTCTGACTCCTAAAGAACACACACATGCCTTTAATTTGCGAATTCATCAATTTAAGACAAATAAAAACCACAATTTGAGAATACTAACCAAAATGAATCTGGGTATGGAGGTGTATAGCATTGAAAATAATTGATCCTTACTCTATATAAAAATCAGATTAAAGAATTTCGATATGTTACTGCTATCAAAATCAGCGTATGATGCACAACATCTTAGCCCATGATACAAGAAATATCTGGACTCTCATTAGAACCCTTAATGCCTTCCATAGTTACAATGAACCAGCTATTTTAGCCTCCACTTGGGTACAATATATTACCAAGAAATGTGAACTACCAAAAATATTTTATATAGAATACACCCCCAAATACTCAGAATTAATTCAAGAGTGTTGTCCCTGGTCTACAGAGGACATAGTGGATGCAATAGCTAAATTAAAAGACTCTTAGGCATCAGGTCCCGATGGGATCCCCTCTTGTGTAATAAAAATGGATCTGCATTTATAGGCAAGAATTTTAAAAATAAAATGTGACACTATATTTTCCGTCATGCAGATCCCACGCTCTTGGTGCTCTGCAGCAATTGTCCCCATATATAAAAAGGGCAGTGTGAATGAACCATTGAACTTTAGACCAATTGCATTAACCAATGCCTCCTCTAGGGTCTTCTCACAACTAATTCTAAGGGAACTACAAGATTTCCTCTATAATAATAACATCCTGTCCAAATACCAAATAGGTTTCTAGAAATGTATGGGTTGTCCATTGAATGCCACTATTGTATTGTTATTACAGTGTCAAACAAAACGAAAGGATATAGGGGCAGTATACATGGCTGCACTTGATATGAGTGCAGCATTTGACACTGTAATAAGAGAAATACTTTGGAACAAAATGATTCATAATGGAATCCCAGTACATCTGGTAGCTCTGATTGCTTTATTGCACTCAAAAACCTACTATCGGGTCCGTTTGAACAAAACTGGAACACTAACAGAGCCTATTCACACAGAAATTGGGCTAAAACAAGGCTGTTCTTTAGCCGCGATGTTATTCAACCTATACCTTTCTGACGTAGATTATATATGGAAGGATATAACAACTTATCCTGCATGTCTAGCCCATCTCAAACTAAATTGTATAAGTTTTGCGGATGACTTGCTGTTGTTCGACAAAACTCCGATGGGGTTGCAAAACAAACTGAACTCCTTCTATTTATTTACTGAATCACTTAATATAAAGATTAATCAAGCAAAATCGAAGATTATCATTTTCTCTGATGGGAAGAGGAAAATAAAGAAATTTAACTGGTCAATTGGAATGGTGGAGCTCGAAGTAGTTAAGGGATTAAGATACCTCGGTTATACATTAACCGATCAGAATTCAAAAGCTTGGTGCAAAGAGCTTATAGGCGAGAAACTGAAACCTTTGTTTGCCCAGATGTGCATTATATAAAGAAAATACTGCACTTTTTCATTAGTCCCAATTATTCAATTTTATCTGTTAAAGATTGAACCAAGCATTTTGTACAATTTTGATATATGTACCATAGATATTGATGACCTGTTAGACACGGCTCAGGGAAAATTATGGAAAAGGGTGTTGGGTTTAGCAAACTCAATTCCAAATGATCTAATAAGGCATGAACTGGGTCTCTTACCGCTTTCAGCAAAAGAAATTGGATGTTATTAAATAATAATAGGAAGATGCTGTGTCCCCCAAAAAACTTGCTATATGGAGACCTGAAAAAGATGATTGTATCAGGATCACTACCCGCTCTATCCGTTTTTGTAAGAAAATGGATGAAATTTTAGATGTGTCTACTATATCTAAGGAAGATCTTATATCTTGTCTTCTCTATAATAAGCGGAAATTCCAACATTTGAGCTGGTGTCTTCAATCAGATCGAATTGCCAAATATAAATCTTATGAAGAATACGCCTTATTTAGAAGAAAACTGGGTGAATTACGTAGATATATTCTCCAATTTCCGTATTCGGCTGCAAGGGGTTTATACATGCGCTTCAGATTAAATCAATTTTGTACCTATGATCGCATATTTAATTGGATTATATATAAGAAAAAGTATGGAATCCAAAGTAGTGAATGTCGTTATTGTTGTGTCCCTCAATCAGTTGAGTCCTTGAAACATCTTGTGATGTATTGTATCCATTTTGAGTTGCTAAGAATTAAGGAATTCGGAATTCATTGGTACTCAGGATCGGAACTATCTAGGACCACACTATGGAATAAGTGCATGTGGGGGAACAGTACTATTCTGGTTATTAGTCTGACGAAAATTCTTAAAGTGATAAAAGAACACTTAGTACTTGAAACTGCTTAGATCATGCTTGATGAATACTAAGTGAATAATTATTATTCCGGTTTTTAAGAAAACTTTTATATGCATATATTATCGAGCACTCAAATAGGAATTTTTAATTGTAAACAAAATTTTGTATTTTCTTTTAAATGTAAATGAAATTTTTGGATCTTGTATTTTCTTATAAACTGAAACTAAGATGTAATTTTGATGAACTAAACACAATAAAAAAATATTTAAAAAAGAAGGCAGCGAACAATACAGTGCAGATGGTGCACAGGAATGCTAAAAACAAATGAGTAATTAATGCAGTGAAGGGAATTAAGTTAGTTAAGGTGATGATGAAGGAGGTGAAAAGCACTGAATATGCCTCAGGAGAGATGTCACCATATATAATACACAATGTGAACATGTGAAACATGTGTCAATACACATGAACAGGTGAGTATCCATCCCCAATGAGAGACTACAAAAACCATCCTGAGGCATCTCACACATCACTGCAACCATACCTGTATGTATACCATTGCACACACAACAAAAGCCTTTACTCCAACAACACCAGCACACTGACATTAAACAAGCAGTGCCCCTGCACACAGAATGGAATCAGATAATATCCAGTGCCCCCTCTAGCTGTCTGATGGCCCCACTCCTACATGTCAACCACATGTGGACACCTCCCCCTACAAACATCACAGTAACAACATGACACACACCATCAGGCCCCAATCTGCATGACCAACACAGAACACATGCACTGGGAGAACATGAAAAATGTAAATGTGCACACAGACAAAGAGACTGCAATAAGCATGCAATGTACTGATTCAAAACCTATTAACATAACTTAATACAATAAAATGAAGGGGAGTTTAAAGGTGTCCAGGGATAAAAATAAAATTAAAAGTCAAAAATGAAAACTAATCCTAATGAACTATATATATATAGCCAGCGGGCTAGTCCTCTAGAATCTCTGACAACGCCACCACCACGGCTGAGTCATAATTCACATCCTCTGACTCTAGGTGGGCCTCCGTTATTGCCTGCAGGGCTTGCAAGGCGGCCACCATCTGCCTCTCCGAATCCACTGCTGACCTGCAAGTATCCTCCAGGATGGCAGCCCGCCTCCTTGCACTCCTCAGCGCCACCTCAGCCCTGGTCATCATCAACGCAGCTACCTTTGCCTGCTGCCTCTCCACCACCTGCTACCTCCGGTAGCGACCAAACACGGAGCACATGGCCTGGAGGGATCCACTGTGTTCCTCCTGCCTCGAGTGTTCCAAGTGCCTCCTCTGGGTTGAATGGCCTGCAGAAATCTGCCTCCTGATATTCATCATCTGCTCCTGGCACCCAGTAGAGTGCAAGCCCAGAATGTACACCCTGCAACCAGATGACATTCGTCGGGGGCGTACAGCACCTGCACTGCCCTGAAGTGCTAGCAGCCTCCTCATTGCCTATTCATGGGCAGGCACAAGTACCACTGTACGTGGGGTTCTAGGGACTTCCACCTTGGGCAGGGGTGGCAGCACAACCAGACTGGGCGGTGGGGGCGGGACTGGTGCACATGGGGGCGTGGTGGTATGCGGCATGGAAGTCCCTCCGGAGGACGACTGGGGCACAGAGGAGGAAGTGGAGGAGGGGGTCATTGCACTGGCCAGCCCAGAGAGCCCACCCAAGAGAAGTGCTGTTACCACCTGGGCCAGGAAGAGGCAAATCTCATTGTGATGCTGGATAAGCTCCTTGTGAGAAGCTTGTACATCATCACTAATGGATGCGGTCTGCCTCGTGACCCCACCCAGCAGGGACAGCATCAGATCCTGGATAAACACATCGGCCAGAAGCGGGTCAACGGTCTGGGTGGAGGCAGCCAGGAAGGAGGTCACTGAAGCAGCAAATGACCCTGGGACAGGAGGTTGTACAGAACCCTCCATGCTGGA
The DNA here is from genome assembly GCF_040938575.1 of Ambystoma mexicanum. Taxonomy (NCBI): domain Eukaryota; kingdom Metazoa; phylum Chordata; class Amphibia; order Caudata; family Ambystomatidae; genus Ambystoma; species Ambystoma mexicanum. Next base: position 581,471,698 of record NC_090922.1, on the reverse strand, counting down.
CTGCACATCCTCATGTCCCTTGGCCAAGGGTGCAGCCTGAACACTCTCCTCGATGCCCACACCTGACCCTGTGGGCTGGTCTGCAGTGGTTGTTACGCTCACCTGACTCCCACGGAGGTGCTGGCCTGGTTCGCGCTGCTGTGACCTCTTCTAAGGTGATGCGCAGGGTTCGGAAGACGGACTGGACCGGGCCCCCAAATCTGGCTTGTCTGGCTCGCAGAAGTATCCTTCTGTAGGCGAAAATAGGGGATTAACTGTCTGCGGGGTAATGCAATCGGCCTCCCACTTTCCCCTCTCACCCTCCTTGAAACCCTTCTGTGATTTCTCGTAGCGTCTCACCTTAGGGTCTGGAAGGATGAGCTCTCCATCCTGCTTCTGATGCAGGGGCGCGTCGGTATCCAGTTACTTCACTGGATTTTCGGATTGGTGAGAACCAAACTTGCTTGGCTTCCAGGTAAGTTTTTTTGATAAGAGGTTCCCCTTGTGTCCATGCATTAATGTACTAATGCTAGTGTCTTTTTCCCCATAGGGGCCGGGGTACGGAATGCCGGGGAACAGGCACCGACCCGAGATGAGAGGTGAAATCCTTGTAGAAATCAGGTAAGTCTTTAATGAGCGGTTTTTGGTAATGTCTTTTCATTCGCTCATTAACGCTGATGTCTCTTTTTCCCCTTAGGGGCCGGGGTCCGGAAATGCCAGGATGCGGCGCGGACCCGAAATGAAGAGGGAATGAATCAACAGGTAAGTCTTAACATGGAGATTTAGCTTTCCTTATTCCCTTCTCTCTCTCACCTTTTGTTCTGGTCTTTTTCTCCCTAGGCGCTGGGGCGTGACTGCGAATCCGGATGATCGCTGCTGAACATGGAGGCGCCCTGTAAAGGTGAGTGGAATGCGGCGCAGCAGCGATAAATTAAAGTCTTCCTTTTCAGGATCGTCGGCGAGATGTCTCTGCGATGCGGATTTTTAGCAGCTAAGGACTTTTCCTTCTTCTGTTCTCTTCTTCTCTTCCTTTGCAGGTGATCCAGGATGCTGGCAAGCGTGGCAGAAGTCAGGATGCAGGAGCAGACACGGTGAGCGTCCAGCTGCTAGATGCAGAACAACGCGAAGCACGTGTGGCTGTTCGGGTGGGGTTTAAATAGCCTTGGAAGAAGTTCCAGGTATGTATCCTTCCTCCAATCAGATATGTATCCTTCCCTGACCACGCCCGGATGGTAAATTAGTCCCACAGGTAAAGTAGTTCCTTTCAGGCCTCAAGGAGGCCGGGATCCTGCAGCATGGTCTGCATCAGGTAAGTGCACCCAAGCATTCCCATAATGAGCCTGGCGCCTATGGCGCCAGGACTGATGTCTTTTATGAGCCTGGCGCCATAGGCGCCAGGACACTGTCCAAAGGGCCCCTATATGGGGTTGCTGGGTCCTTCCTTGGGGACTGGATGTCCGCTTTCGGGGACGCCGGGCTTGAACCGGCTCCCCGGGAGCGGGCATCATGACAGCACTCCCCCCCAAGGCCCCTCCCAAGGTTGTTCCCTCCGGGGGTTTTGGTTTGTCTGGCAAGAGTCGGTGGAATTTCCTGACTAATCGAGGTGCATGCACATGGTCGCTGGGTTCCCACGACCTCTCCTGAGGTCCGTACCCTTTCCAATCAATTAGGTAGAACAGTTTTGACCTAAACATTTTTGAGTCTAAAATGTTCTTCACTTCGAATTCGGGCTCCCCATCTATTAGAATAGGTTCTGGAGGTTTGAGTAGTCGGGTTCCGGGTACCACTGGTTTCAGAAGTGACACATGAAAAACAGGGTGAATTCGCATACTAGCTGGTAAATCAAGTTTAACAGCCACTGGGTTAATTATTGCCGTAATAGAATAAGGTCCCAGATATTTTGGGTTAAAAGTTCGAGGCCCTTTGAGTGGTAAATGTCTGGTAGCTAACCACACTTGATCCCCAATCTGATACGGAGGTGCTTTACTCCGATGTAGATCAGCATTCTCCTTGTATTTTCTCTTGGCTTGTTGTAAATGCGTAGTTGCCTCTTTGAAGGCTTGGGTAATTGTAGAATGCAGATGTTCTACTGCAGGCATTCCAAGGTTCTGAGGTGAGTCAAGGTTTGAGGTTCGAGGGTGATGCCCAAACAAAGTATAAAAAGGACTGTGGCCAGTTCCAGAGTGTACCGAATTATTATATGCGTATTCGGCTATCCAAAGAATGTCTTTCCAGTTGCTTTCAGATTGTTGTAACATACACCGTAAGTACTGTTCAAGGGTCTGATTTGTCCTCTCGGTCTGACCATCAGTCTGAGGGTGGTGACTGGTCGATAATCTTACGTCGATCTGCGCCATTTGACAACATTTGCGCCAGAAGTGGGAAATGAATTGACTTCCCCGGTCAGAGATTAGTATTGATGGGAATCCATGTAGCCGAACAATATTTTCGAGGAATTCTTTGGCTAGGACAGAAGCTGAAGGTAAACCTTTCAAAGGAATAAAGTGGGCCATTTTGGAAAACAAATCCACAATTACCAGAATAGTATTGTACCCCGAACAAGGATGCAGGTCCGTAATAAAATCCATTGATAGGGTGTGCCAGGGTGCTGGTGGTATGTCTAGAGGTTGAAGGAGACCGGCTGGTCTTTTCTTTTGACTTTTATTTTGGGCGCAAACACCACAGGACATCACAAAAGATTTAAAATCTTTTCGCCAAGAGGGCCACCAAAATTGTCGTTTCACCTTTTCCTCTGTCTTGGCAATACCGGGGTGTCCCTCTATTAATGTTTCATGATAACCGGAAATAACTAGTTCGTGTAATTCCTTATGTGGCAGGAATAAGCGTCCTTGGAATTAAGGTAAACCATTATCTATGGTAAAGTCTGATCCCTTTTGTATCCATTCCTGTAAGGTTGTAGGGTCCAGGAGTTGTTTCACTCTGGCTTGAATGTCTTCAAGCGTCTGTAACGAAGTCATGCCTAGAATCCTCTGTTCGGGAATTATTGGTACTGGTTCTGAGTTTGTATCAGATTCTCCCATTCCAATTCGGGATAAGGCGTCTGCTTTGCCATTCTTGCAGCCAGGTCGATAGGTAATCACGAAATCAAATTCAGCGAAAAACAAAGCCCATCGGAGCTGCCGAGATGACTGAACCTTGGCGGTTTTAAAATACTGTAAATTCCAGTGATCAGTGATCACTGTGATGGTATGTCGAGCGCCAAGCAGATAATGCCGCCAGGCTTTAAAAGCGGACTTAATGGCTAACAGTTTTTTGTCCGTGATTGCATAATTAACCTCGGGTGCCGAGAATTTTCTGGATCAAAATGCTACGGGATGCAGTTGGTTGGTTTCGGGATCTCTTTGGGACAGGACAGCTCCCATGGCTAGGCTGGATGCGTCAGTCTCGACGACATAAGGGAGATCTGGATGCGGGTGTTTCAAGGTAAACTTAGCTTTTAAATCCTGAAAGGCCTGCTCGGCTTCTTCAGACCATTCAAAACGTTTATTTTTCCTCAAGAGTGCAGTAATGGGTTGTACCACGCGTGAAAATTCCAGGATAAACCTGCGATAGAAATTGGCAAAGCCGAGCATGCTTTGAACCCATTTTACAGAGCTAGGTGATGGCCATTTGAGGATGGCATCCACTTTTCTTGAGACTCCTTTGGGTGTCAGGATGAAACCTAGAAACTCGACTTCTGTGGTATGGAAAACACATTTCTCCAATTTAGCAAATAGTTTGTGTTGGCGCAGTTTTTCAAGTACTGCCCTGACGTGTTTTCTGTGATCAGATTCCGAAGAGGAGTACACCAGAATGTCATCGATATATACGACAACACAAACATCGATGAGTTCCCGAAGGACATCATTCATGAAGTATTGGAAGGCAGCCGGCGCGTTACACAATCCGAAAGGCATCACCTGGTACTCGAATAATCCGTATTTAGTACGGAAGGCAGTTTTCCATTCGTCGCCTTCTTTAACTCGTACCAGATGATAAGCCCCCCGGAGATCTAACTTGGTGTATATGCAAGCGTCCTTTACCTGGTCAAGGAGTTCAGGGATCAGAGGCAGAGGATAACGGTTTTTAACCGTTATCTGGTTCAATGCGCTGTAATCGATACAAGTTCTAAGGTTGCCTTCTTTTTTGGGCACGAAGAACAAAGCCGAGGATGCCGGGGACTTTGACGGGCGAATAAAACCATTAGCTAGGTATTGATCCAAATATTGTCTCAAATGCAGATTCTCAGGTTCGGTAAGGGCATAAATCCTGCTACAAGGGGGTTGTGCACCGGGCACCAGATCGATTTGGCAATCGTACGATCTGTGAGGAGGTAACGTGTTGGCCTGTTCCTTTTGGAAGACGTCCTGAAAGTCTTGGTATTCCGGAGGTAGTTGCATGGAGGCAGAGGTTACAGATGCTAGTTTAATCTTCAGGTTTTCTGGGTAGCAGGTTTGTGTACAATCCGGGAAGGTTATTCTCTTAGCTCGCCAATCAATTCGAGGATTATGTGTCTCTAACCAATGGATTCCAAGAATAACCTGAAACTGTGGAGCCTTGATTACATCAAACACAACACCCTCCCGATGGCCGTCGGGACCAATAAGAGTCACCTCAGTAGTGGAATGTGTTACCGGTCCAGAGGCAATTTCAGTTCCATCGACTGTGGTGATGACATCTTTGCTGGTTTTAGGACGGAGAGGGAGGTTAATCCTAGAGACCAATTCACAATCCACATAGTTTCCAATAGCCCCACTATCGATGTATGCCTTTATTGCATGCAACCGCTTAGGCTGTTCTGGATCTACGAGAACCATTGGCACAATGAAATGCGAGGTCTGAGAGTTAGTTTTCAAGCTCGGCAAGCGGACCCCTACACTTGTCGGGCGGAGTCGTTTCCCGAAACAGAGTCTTCATGGTTTTTATCAGCGGCTCCTACCGCCTTTCGGGGCGGTTTTGCCGGGCAATCTCGTAGAAAGTGTCCAGAATTCCCACAATAAAGACATAATTTTAACTGCCGCCTCCTTTCACGTTCCTTTTGAGTTAAGGGTCCTTTAACCCCTCCAAGTTACATAGGCTCAGAGACATCAACTCCCTTGGGATTAGCATGGGTCTTGACCAACACCCGGGTCTCAATCCTGGACCGATCTGCTTTTCTGTTTTGAAGTCTGTGATCCAATTGGACCACTAAGTCTATATACTCTGTGCATTCTTGGGGCGGATTTACAACTTGGCCAAGACATCTTTAAGTTCTCCGCAAAGGCCTCGATAAAACAACGTGACTCTTTTATCCTCTGGCCATCCTGTTTCCACAATTAGTCTATTAAAGGTTGCAATATAGGATAGGAGGTCCTGATTGCCCTGTCGCAGGGATAGAAGTTCGTCATCCAGAGCCTGCCCCTGAGAGTGTCGAGCAAATAACCTTTCCATGCTTGCTTGAAACCTTTGAAAATCACGGAGAATCGGGTCATCTTGAGTAACCAGTGGAACTGACCAATCGGCAGCACAGCCGCTGAGATATGACAACACAAAGGCTACCTTGGTCTGATCATTAGGGAAGGCCCCAGGTCTGCATAGGAAGTGCAAACGACACTGATTCATGAATACGGCGAATCGTTTGGGGTCCCCAGCAAAGCGTTCGGGTGGGGCCAGCGGCATGTTTCCAGGTAGATTAATCTGCACAGGATTACTGGAAACCACAGGAGCGGGGTTCCCTCCGGAACCGGGTAGAGGAGTTTGCCCAGCTTGACCTTGCAAAAGCTGTCTGGCCAGGTCATCAGTTCTTTCCTTTGATATTATTAATTCCCTCCTGAGGGCATTAGTCTCTTGACGAGCGGCATGTCTTTCGGCCCGTAATTCCCCCAGTAATTGGGCCAACTGATCAGTCTCAGAACTTTCCATAGCGCCTGGGTGGGAATTTGTAGGAAGGCTTCGCGCTCTGTTACGCTCACCTGACTCCCACAGAGGCGCTGGCCTGGTTCGCGCTGCTGTGACCTCTTCTAAGGTGATGCGCAGGGTTCGGAAGACGGACTGGACCGGGCCCCCAAATCTGGCTTGTCTGGCTCGCAGAAGTATCCTTCTGTAGGCGAAAATAGGGGATTAACTGTCTGCGGGGTAATGCAATCGGTCTCCCACTTTCCCCTCTCACCTTCCTTGAAACCCTTCTGTGATTTCTCGTAGCGTCTCACCTTAGGGTCTGGAAGGACGAGCTCTCCATCCTGCTCCTGATGCAGGGGCGCGTCCGTATCCAGTTACTTCACTGGATTTTCGGATTGGTGAGAACCAAACTTGCTTGGCTTCCAGGTACGTTTTTTTGATAAGAGGTTCCCCTTGTGTCCATGCATTAATGTACTAATGCTAGTGTCTTTTTCCCCATAGGGGCCGGGGTACGGAATGCCGGGGAACAGGCACCGACCCGAGATGAGAGGTGAAATCCTTGTAGAAATCAGGTAAGTCTTTAATGAGCGGTTTTTGGTAATGTCTTTTCATTCGCTCATTAACGCTGATGTCTCTTTTTCCCCTTAGGGGCCGGGGTCCGGAAATGCCAGGATGCGGCGCGGACCCGAAATGAAGAGGGAATGAATCAACAGGTAAGTCTTAACATGGAGATTTAGCTTTCCTTATTCCCTTCTCTCTCTCACCTTTTGTTCTGGTCTTTTTCTCCCTAGGCGCTGGGGCGTGACTGCGAATCCGGATGATCGCTGCTGAACATGGAGGCGCCCTGTAAAGGTGAGTGGAATGCGGCGCAGCAGCGATCGACGCAATGAGCTTTTAAATTAAAGTCTTCCTTTTCAGGATTGTCGGCGAGATGTCTCCGGGATGCGGATTTAGCAGGTAAGGACTTTTCCTTCTTCTGTTCTCTTCTTCTCTTCCTTTGCAGGTGATCCAGGATGCTGGCAAGCGTGGCAGAAGTCAGGATGCAGGAGCAGACACGGTGAGCGTCCAGCTGCTAGATGCAGAACAACGCGAAGCACGTGTGGCTGTTCGGGTGGGGTTTAAATAGCCTTGGAAGAAGTTCCAGGTATGTATCCTTCCTCCAATCAGGTATGTATCCTTCCCCGACCACGCCCGGATGGTAAATTAGTCCCACAAGTAAAGTAGTTCCTTTCAGGCCTCAAGGAGGCCGGGATCCTGCAGCATGGTCTGCATCAGGTAAGTGCACCCAAGCATTCCCATAATGAGCCTGGCGCCTATGGCGCCAGGACTGATGTCTTTTATGAGCCTGGCGCCATAGGCGCCAGGACACTGTCCAAAGGGCCCCTATATGGGGTTGCTGGGTCCTTCCTTGGGGACTGGATATCCGCTTTCGGGGACACCGGGCTTGAACCGGCTCCCCGGGAGCGGGCATCATGACAGTGGTCTCCTCCTCCACCACCCCCTCCATCAACCCATTTGACTCCAGAGGGCCTTCCACCCTTGATGGCCCCTGTGTGTCGGCACCCTGTCCCACAGCCGCGGAGGTGTTCCCCCCCACAATCCTCTCCTGGGACTTAAAATCAGCAGCCTCGCCCGATGGTACTGGCGCTCCCCCAGCCAATTCACTCTCATGAGAGGTGGTAGTAATGGTGACTGGCTGGGGTCTACGCCAGAGCCTAGTGGCCTGGTTTCTGCTCCTCTCCTCCTCAGCAACTCTTTGGTCCTCTTCACGAACTGTAACAACTGTGGAAGAGGGGACGGAGAATATTGTCATCAGTCATCAGTGTGAATGCATGTGTCGCATACATGGACAATACCATTCGGTCAGCACAGGTCAACCAGCAACTGACACACACACACACACACACACACGCACACACACACGCACACACACACACACACACACAATTAGCATGAATAGTGACACACAAGTGTTGGAACAATGCTGTCTCACACATTTCAAGTAAACATGCAATGGCACAATACCAATACCAAAGTGACACAAGTGTGACATGCAGCCAGAGCCTGTCCACAAAATTACATATAGCAACATGCATCCCTGACAGCTTGACATGTAAGCATGCAACATGTACAGACACACATTTCTGCAGAACAAGCGCTTATTGCTGTTTGCCCCAGCACAAACATATGGCATGAACACATGTCAACTCTGGCTTCACATGCAGTGGGATGAAACACATCATATCCCCGTCCCTGAGAGGTCACTGCACCAATGTGACATTTACAGACAGCCATGCACAAGTGTCTCTCTCAGCTGATGTGTGTGGATGAATTCACTTGCAGAAGTGAAACCCAGAGTGGTGCCCTGCATGCATGTCCCTCAGATGGCCACAACATCGTAATTTTGCATTCCTACTGTCTCAGCACTTGTTCTCATAAACTCACATTTCATTTGCAAGAGTGCACCAGTTCACCAAGGCAAACAGTGCACATACCAACGCATATCCAATCAACATATGTCTGCCATCACATACGCTCAGCATTGGCAGGAGGCTATATACCGCTGTGGATCAGTGCAACACACATGCTGTATTCAGAAGGAGGTACCTGCAATCATACATGCCCATGCACAATACACATACACTGTAGAGCAGTGCACCACATGGGTACTCACCAGCAGTTTCAGATGTCCTTGCCACTCACAGATCTGGGTGCAGAGTGCTGGGTAGAACCTTGCAAGGACCCACAGCTGGTTAGATAACATCCTGTGGCAGCCTGCATGGTGCACCTCCATGGTGAGATCCGCCAGAAGGTTTGCCACAGCCTTGGTACGGCTCCGGGTCTTTAGGACCTCCAAGCTCTTCTTGGCGGTCTTTAGTGAACGGACTGCCACCTTCTACGCGTTGATGGCAGCTGTGTTCAGTTACCAGATCTGGTGACGTCCTTCGTATCCCAGCTGCGTCACTGGGTTGAAGCGGGTGTCATAATTATCCAGGACCCAATCCAACAGGATGCCAAATTGTTTTCCAACTTTAAAGCATTATACTTCCTCAGCCCAAGTGTGTTCCTTCCCCATCCATCCCACTACTAGCCTGTGCCAGCAGTTGCTGCAGCGCCAAACGTGACATGAAGCAGCAACAGTGTGATGGGCTGCTGGTGGGCCGATCTAGTACTGAGCCATAGCCCAGGGCTGCCCGCAGCACGGGCAGCACCCGCCGTCCCTGCCGGAGCCGGCATTAGGGGGCCAAGATTTTTTGGGCCCTGGCACTTATTTATTTACAAATTAAGCAATGCCACTACCACAGCTGAGGCGCACTTTAATGTAGCTCACATTGCCACTGGAGGGATAGCGGAGAGCACATTTGGAGTACTGAAATCACAGTTCCGCTGCCTCGATCATTCGGGTAGGGTATTGTTGTATGCAAAATTATATTGGCATGTTGCTTCTTGCATAATATAGCCACATGTCATGGCATACCAATATAGGCGAATGAGGGGTTACGTCTGCAGCCACAGGCAGTGCCCATACCCATAGCAGGCCAAAGGGTGAGGGGACAGCACATAAGCAGTGAGATTGTTCAGACATACTTCAAACAAAATACATCCTGTGTGGAAGGCACATATCAAACCCATGCCCTTGATGGCCTTCAATGATGAAACAAGGCAACCACAACTGGGACATAAACAACACCCTGAGAATGGCTGTCTTGGGTCAACACATGGTGTGTGCCCCATACCCAAACTATCATACATCTCCCCCATCTACATCCTTCACATAAAATGCAGAAGACACGGGCAGACTCATTTGTATTTCATATTGCATTTTAAATGTCCCTGTCCCAAGCATACTAATACAGATAACAGGGTCACTCAGTCTCACAGACTAACAAAGAAGTAAAATGGACATAACTAATTGAACATCGTAAAACACCCTGCCACACCGTCCCACATTCACTCACTTACATTTCCCATTATCCACTCATCAACCCTCAATCCGTAAATCATAATTGTCCGATCTACTCACCGATAATTATCATGATCCTCATAAATGCTTCCTCCTCTCTGAAGACCATAGATCTGTATCTCAGGAACGTCGCAGCATAATTCACTGTATACAAAATCTAAATAAAACAATAAATAACTCACCAGCACCCTGCCATCCACACCCCATCCCTCTCATTGAGTCGATCACCCCTGATTTTGCACTTAAACTTCAATTATGTCTGAGTTCCAGGGCCCCAATACATGAAAATACCTGCTTCCCCATCCACAGTCTCTTCACTTGTAATGCTGCACCTATCCTGTAAAACAGAGTCCCGTGACCACGGCCGTCTCCCCCCACAGAGACCAATGCCCTGCACAACACCCTGAAAGCATGACTGGAAGACATCTCGTCACCTTCCTGAGGCCCAATAAATATCAATGCTGGATAGCAAATGTACAGACATACATGCCCAATCAGTACTGGACTTGACTGTGTTGTCCCTACCACCAGTTGTGAACCAACACACATTGTTCTCTAAGCCCCCTAGAACCTTGCAACCGAAATATACGGCACCTTACTACATTATCTCACATACTCCCACAGTACACCATCCTATCCTTTCCATATAAATAGGCCTGATATTCAGAAGCCCATTAATCAATAACATGTAAGAATGCATCTAAACAGCCCTTACACCCATGAGTACAAACACACTCTTCCATTACACCTCCAAGTTCCTGCCCAGTAAAACACTAGTAAAGAGCTTCCTGCCACCTCCAAGCCCTCTCTACATCCCAGCCTTGCAACATCGACCTACTCATTTCTCCCCAATAACCTGAAAGCACCTGCATAATTCCCGCAAAACACATCCTCCCTGCAAATGTGGGATCCATTGTCACCCTGTACCAACACAAATACATCTGTCTCTGCATGTATGCAATTACAACATCTCTCCCCCTTTCTTCTGCATCATCCACATCATGACTGCAAATGCAATTGCCAAACTTCAGCAAAATTACAGCAATGCAGTATTGTTAGTGGGCCACAGACTACCGGCCGTGGACTTTCAAGATCACTCTTGTACCCTCATTTGGGCAGATGACAGAGCTCTTCCTAGATATGGCAACCTTCTGTGTCCACCTCTGGCAACTGGCCATGGCACCTGCCACTGAAAAGGATACAAGCCATAAGTGTGATAGTTAGCTTTTTAGGCCGGGTGACTAGCCATGAAGACAACATTGTACGACAAACATATCTGAACCAAGTGAGTAGAAAGTTGATACACACCCTAGTCTTGTTGGGTTGCATCATGGATGCCAATGCTCACACATACACATTGAAGTTGATCTCCCTGCCTGCCCACACGGTCAATAAGGTGATAGTCAACACAAATGGGACTAACTACACAAAGGAAATGCAATGTCACTCAGTACTCCTATCACCTGGAGACTTCTGTACACAAATCCATCCTTCCTGGAATGCACTGAAACCAGCTGCACCAGACGCTCAACCAAAATATGTATTGCCAAATATGATGGACTGCTTGCATCCTCTTGGACACACAGTTGAACCCCAGCAGAAAAAAGACTAATACACCTTTTCATCCTTCTGTACAACTTACCTTACCATACCTACATCTAATGATGTGTCCACCTATGGCCTCACATTGATAAGACAATACCCCTGAAAACTGTGCCTAACATGGTAAACACATTCCATGAAAATTGCAACAGCGCAATCCATTGCTGATCCTTACTCAATTCCATCTCCGCCACAGGTACAACCACACCCAGTATAATAGAGAACCACTGCACCTTCCATGCTGGCAGCATACACAACATAGCCACCAATTACAGGCAAATGTAGCAGATGTGGAGGACTGAATGTAGCAGATGTGGAGGACTGATAATTTCCAAAAATAAATGAACATGGTGCCAAAGTTATCTCTTGATGCACCAAACTCAAACACCACAATATGGCATGGCTTGCACCACTGAGCTCCCTGCTGACCTGACAGAAAACTTCATGGACTGTCCCTCAGCACCATTTCTCCAGGTCCTGTTCACCTGCACTCTCTTCTGCCTCCTGCCTACCCCTGCAATCGGAAACAACAACATCTGCCAAGCAACTGAACCTGTTCACCTTGTAAAACCATATTTCGCATTATACCGCTTGATAATGAATATTGGCCTAAGCACATTCGCAATGCACTGAAAATTGCATTTAAATGAGCCTGAATAAGGCTGACTACGCCACCATTTTAGAATCATCCGCCATTTTGTTTAACTCCTGTTTTTGCCTCATGTTAAACTTTGTGTTTTCAGCTGCAGCAGGGAAAAAATTAACTTTGCACTGTGTCAAAGCAGATACACTTTTTGTGGCTGCTGAGAGTGGATTGTTTGTCCTGAACTAAGAAACCTTGGAGCTAAACTAGAGTTGAACTGAACAGTAATTTAGATGTTGTCTGTACCAATAGCGTCATCCTCATGCAAACAGTGAACAGAATGGTCAATAACTAAAACTGTTTACTTTTGCAGAAATCTTTGTGATCCTGCCTTGAAACTGGACTTACTTTAAGCTTGAAAACAAATGTTACCATTGTGCTATGTGTGCAGAAAAACATGTCTAGTGTTTGAGGAAAACATTGATTCTGTATTAGCAATGTGAACTGGGTATGAACCCTAGTGAATTGTTAACTTGAAGTTGGGCCAAGTGTATATAAACCCATGACCTTGTAATGTCCAGCACTCTCTCCCCTCACTGTGTCTGCTGGTACACACTGTGAGTTGTTGGGAGCCAGATAGCTATCTGCCTATTAGAATTGTACATATACCTCTGAACTTGTGACTGGTGTATTTCATTTTTGGTGGTACTAAGCCTCGATATTTCTTTGGTCTTTCAGATGGCGCCCGAATAGGGACCCTCAAGATTGATGTCATATCGCTGAACAGGAGACACGGCTACTGGACTGGGATCGGAGACCGAAGGGGCCCCTGCAAAGCGAGATGTGACTCCTCAGAAGTGCTGCATGATCCGATCCCTGGACTGTGAGCAAGCGGTTCAGGAGGACATCTTGACAAGGGTCCCCATATAGAGGCCATTTTTTTTCAGAAATCGCCAGCCACGATGATCCTTTGAAATCCGATCGGACGCCCTTTGTTTTGAAATCAGTTGAGTCGTGCCCCAATTCCTAAGAATCCTGATATTGGTTGCAGATTTGCACTTGAAAGTACAAATGACGCCAGGTAACACCAGTAATCTGATATGCCTGGGAAATTGTCATCCTGTTTCAGGGTATTATTCCGCAGATATAGACAATCTTTGGGACAAGGCCAACCGGTGCCACCCGTTGGGCCGCCGGCTTGTTTAATGTACTGTAAGTACAGCGTAGGAGTTATTGTATTTAATGAGATTTGGCACAGACAGACTAGACATGTTTCTGAACTTCAGTAGACAGTTTTTGGCAGTTTCGAAATTGCTCGCCAAGAGCATTTAGAATCTATATTGTTGAAGAAAAAGGCTAGGCCTGCAGCATTTGATGCAATTAAAGATTGGAGAAAGGAAGCTATGCAGCAACTTAAAAGTAAAGAAAAACATGCGCGTAGACACATGACAAATGCTGAAAAAGCACTATTGCATGATCAGCAGAAACAGTCAGAATCTATTAGAAGTACGGATAGGGCTTTTTCACTTGATGTGCAAAAGATATATCCGTCTCAGGATTTTCATAACTCAGATGGGTTGATTAATAAATTGTTAAAGAAACGTAGAAATGTTTCTACTGCACTTCCTCCTTATGTGCCTCCTCCCATTGTTGTGCCTCCTCCCATTCTAGTGCCTTCTCTTCCTGTTATTGTTCCTCTTCCTGTTGTTGTTCCTCCTCCTGCACCTCCACCCTTACAAACAGTTGCTGTCCCCATAATTCTGTCTGCACCACCAGCGGTATTGCCTTTGTTACCTATTGACTCCTTACCAAGTGGTTCTGTTCCACCTGTAGTAGTTGAAGGGGCGGGAGCAGATTCAAGAGTTGTAACTCGTGGTACAGTATCAAAAGCTAGAAAAAGAGAATTGCATACGTGGGCTAAAAAGTACATAGAAGAGGGCAATGAATCAGCTGTTTTAGTTGTGATTTCTGTCCAAGGTGATATTCCCAAACAGATTATTTTGATAGAACGGATGGGAACACATTTAGCTGATATATGGAGTGATTTGACGGACATGAATGTCCCACAGGGGTTGAGGGATTTGAATGTCCTAGCCCGCTCAAGGGACACTGTGGAGAAAGTATATGAGCATGTTGAGAAGGTATTTGAGTTTAAAAGGGAGCTAGATTGGTTACAGAAAAATTAAATGGATGGCAATGGATGGGAAGCTTCATACGTGCAGAAGAGATTTCTTCCTCCATTGAAACCAATGAGTGAAGAAATGCACATTTGCACAAGGTACGCTCTTAGATGGATTTCGGATGTTTCAATTTCTCACATTGAAGTACATGACAAATTTAGTCAGTATGCTCCAGCAATGCAAAGGAAAGTATTACAGGTGATGGTAGATTATCTACAAGATGAGTTTATGAAGAGAAAGATTTGTTGTCCCGCAGATTTCATGGTCATTTATAAGAGAGCATTTTCGCCCGATACTGCTTTAACTACTTTGTCATTTGATTTAGCTGTGTTTCTTAATAAGCGTTCAGATTTGCATACTTTACAATTGCCGTTGAGGGAGGTTCCCCCGACATTTGTTCCGAAAGTACAAAATTCCAGCTGATGCCGCAGCAGGAACACCTGCAACTACTATTGAAGCACATTATGTCTCACAGTTTGTTCATTTCCCATTTTCTACACAGGAAGTGAATACCATTAGAAAAACTATTCCAGATATTAGGAAAGAATCCAACAGGATTTTATAAAGAAATTGAATCTGTCTTGCATTCATCAGTTTTCACACTGGGTGATATAGATTTGTTGTTTCCCATGATCCTTCCTGCTGATTTATGGAAGCAGATGAGAACTGTAGATGATCAGGCAGGGATGGGTGATACATGGGATAACTTAGTACGAATAGATGGGGAAAGGAATGCTGGTGAGAAACCGCCACAAGTGATACTGATGTTGCCAGATAGAATAGTAGCTAAATTAAAAACTCTGGTTCCTAAGAAAAGAATGATATGGGATAAACTTATGGCTTGCACACAATTGAAGTCAGAGGGTACAACTGAGATTTTTTAAATAGATTTGAGCAAGTATTTTTCTGATTTTAGTGGTCAAGACTTGAGTACAGAGTCAGGGAAAAGGCTGTTGGTAGACAAGTTTGTGCGCGAATTGTTGCCTGAAATTCAATCACAGATTATGACTTCTAAAAGCGCTTGGCAAGCGAAATCACAATCTGAAGTATTACATATGGCTCAGTACTATGAAAATAGAGTTAATACAGAGAAGGAGAAGGCGGAACAGAAGGAGGGAGACTTGAAAACTAAAGTATTATTACAGGGTAATGTGCAAATGGGTCCTGTACACATGAACCAGTGTGCATATTGTAGACAGGAAGGTCATTGGCAAACAAAATGCCCAATCCTTCAGCAGAGATCGAATAGCACATATGGTACCATGGGTAGACGATCCAGAGGTCGTCCTGGTATAGGGGGTCCTGGTAGAAGTCAGTTTGCTCAGAATCACCAGACACCTTCACAAGATATTCAGCAACAAAGTACTAATAGTGGCAACATTTTCGATATTCCTTCAACTGTCTATTTTTCTGATGATCTTGCATTTGACAATATACTGTTCCGTTACGACAGCCCAAAGCAGATTCTGGAACCGGTACCTATTCCCATCGATCAGAAAGGGCCCTACGTTGAAATGAAGGTGGGGAATAGGGAGCATCTATTTTTAATAGATACAGGAGCACAGAAGTGTTCTATTGATCATTCACAGGTTCCAGATATTCCCTTGTCAGGGTAAAACAACAGTTCTGTAGGGTTCTCTGGTACACCAGTGGTTAGTCCGGTCTCTCAGCCGGTACCTATTTCACTGGGACATTTACTGATTCATGTCCATTTCTTCTGACGACAAATTGTGGCAAAAATGTTTTGGGATTGAATTTACTAAAGAAATTGAATACTGTGATTTACTGTTCTCTGGATGGAGTGTACTTAATGATTTCAACTCAACAAACTTCTGTTCCACAGTTTTTGTCTGACCTTTACCAACTGAATTGAATAAGGTACCGACATGTCTATGGGCAGTTAATGATAATATCAGTGCTAGGTGGCTGACCTTCAGTGCTAACGTCTTCAAGGCTAGAATGCAGCAATTCCCCCGACCTTTCCTCCACCTCCTCCTCCTCACCTGGTGACGTGGGTAAATCCGACTTCCTTCTTTGAAGTTTTTGGGAGAGAGGCTTTTTCTTTTCATGCAGATAAAGGTCTGCCTCGGAAAGAAGCCACCGTGACCGAGAGTCTGGGACTCACCGTGACCTCCCTCCGTGACAGCCAGCAGGGGAAAAAGCTTTTAGGCAGAAAAAAACCCTGGTTGGAATGGAGCTGGTCGCAGAAGACACTGCAGCAGAACGATGACCGATGATAAGGATGCAGGCTGGTCAGGACCGGATGGTATAGCGTCGAAAGACATGATACTCCGTGTGCAACTGAGTGTAAGAACAGATGGTAAGAGGAGCTGGGAGACGAAAAATGAGGGCAGAAAAATAATACCCAAAATATCAAAGGAAAGGGCTGGCGGAACAAAAATGGCAAAGATAAACAAGCAAAAGGGGGAGGACAGGAGCCAAGAAAAACAATAACAAAAACTGGCGAAACAAACGCCCAGAGAAAAACACTATGGAGCGCAAGCAACGGAGAGGAAACAATTTGTTGCAACGTGCCGAGCCGCCATTACGCCGTCTAGTAAATACTATCCGGCGGCGGCCATCTTGGAAAAAACACTAGACCGCTATCTGCACGCAGCGAATACGTGGCGGCACAGTCTAATGGCGGCCCAACTTCCACCTCTTCCACAACCGCCATCGGTCAACAGCCGTGACAGTATGCCCCCTCCGAAGGGTATGGCCCCCGGGTTTACCCGGATGTAATTTGTGAAACTTGCGCAGTAAGCAGGGAGCATGAACATGAGAAAATGGCTCCCAGGTATCTTCAGGTGATGGGTATCCCTTCCAGTGGACTAGATATTCAAGACGACCTCTGTAGTACCGGGAGTAGCGAATCTGGGAGACTTCGTATTCATCTGAGGATGGATTTGGTAAGGTCCATAGTCTTGGATGTTCCTGCTTCCTAACGTCCCGGAAATACAGGTGCAGCAGAGAAGAGTGAAACACAGGATGAATCCTTCTCAGTGCCTTAGGCAACTTCAGTCTGTATGCCACTGGATTAATCCTTGACTGTATCTCAAAAGGACCAATGAATCGAGGGGAGAGTTTTGAAGGACGAACCCAACGATGCAGGAACCTAGTGGATAACATGACTTTGGAGCCTTTACTCCATGCAGGTACAGGCCTTTGATGTTTATCCGCTTGCTCTTTGTAATGTCTGCTAGCTTCTAGAAGGCTATCTCTGGCAGTCTTTTGGGCTTCTTTGAGCTGTTCCAAAGTGGATTCAAGAGATGGAATCTTGGTGTCGTTCCAATAGGTAGGTATGAAGGCTTGTGGATGGTACCCGTAGGTGCAAAAAAAGGGCTAATTCCAATTGCCGTATGTATCGAGTTATTATAAGAAAACTCGGCAGTGGGGAGCAGGTATACCCAATTGTCCTGCTGCCGGTTGATAAAACACCTTAAGTACTGTTCCAATGTCCCATTTAACCTTTCTGTTTGGCCATTAGACTGGGGATGGAATCCCGAGGACAGCGCTCTCTCAATACCCAACAAGCTACACATGGCAGTCCAAAATTTGGAAGTATATTGGCTCCCACGATCAGACACGATCTTCTGAGGGAGGCCATGCAGCCGAAAGATGTCTTTAAGGAATACTTTGGCCATCTCCGAAGCTGACGGTAGCTTGGCTAGAGGGGAAAAATGAGCGAGTTTGGTGAAAGAATCCACGGTGACCATTATGCAGGTGTAACCCCGAGATGCTGGCAGATCTACGATAAAGTCAGTAGATATACGTTTCCAAGGACCAGAAGGGGCCTGGTCCTGTTGTAATAACCCCAACGGTCTTTGGGTAGAATGTTTACTTTGGAGACACTTCAAGCAGGCCTGTACATAAGTCTGAATGTCGGATCTCATCTCGGGTCACATAAACGACCTCTGAAGCAATTCAAGGGTACCCCGCACTCCTCGATGACCAGCAGTTTTGGAGTCATGGCACCACTGAAGAACCCGGGGTCTAAGTAGTTTGGTGGGGACGAATAGTCTTCCGCCTATAAAATACAAGCCGTCCTTCTCCTCGACGGGCTTGTCTCCGAGGCCTCGGACTGGAATAGCAGCGGTGGCTTCTCTAACATCTTGCAAAAAGAATGTCGTCACAGCTAGGATCCGAGTATGTGGGAACATCAGCTCCTTCTTGTAAGAGGTGTCAACATCGTCTCGACGAGATAAGGCATCAGCAATCTGATTTTGAGAACCGGGAATAAAAGTGATGGAGAAGTCAAATTGGGCGAAGAAATGGGCCCACCTTGCTTGTCGAGTGTTATAACATTCCTGCTGTTTGAGAATTTGCAGATTCTTGTGATCCGTTCATATCAAGAAGGGGTGATAGCTTCCTTGTAGTAAATGCCTCCACTCCAAGCATGCTAACTTCATAGCAAGGAGTTCCTTTTCAATGACCGAGTAATTGCGTTGGCTGGGACTCAGTGTCTTAGAAAAATATGCAATCGGATACTCCTGGTCTGGGTTGCCTTGTAGGAGAACAGCACCCACAGCCGCTGCCGAGGGGTCCGTCTCCACTATAAAGGCTGTAACTGATCAGGTTGACGTAATATCGGGGCCGAGCAGAATCTGTGTTTCAGATCAAGGAAACTGTCATTAGCTTCTTTGGACCAAACAAAGGGTCCGGAGGATTTCTTTAGCAGAGAGGTTATGGGAAGCGTGAGCCTGGAGAACTCAGGAATTAACTTTCGATAAAAATTCGCTAGACCCAAAAACCGCTGGATGTCTTTCACTGACGCCGGGACCGGCCAGGAGACAATGGCATATACCTTTCTAGGGTCCATAATGATACCATCCTTGGACAGAATGAATCCCAGGTAAGACAGAGAAGATTGGGAGAAGGCGCATTTTTCTGGCTTAATCAACAGATGGTGATGATGTAGTCGGCGTAAGACTTCCTTTACATGTAAGTGGTGTTCCTCCTGATGGCGTGAGAAGACCAGAATGTCATCCAGAAAGACCAACGTAATTTGACCCAACAAATCAGAAAATAGTCTGTCCATAAACCGCTGGAAAACCGAGGGTGCATTTACCAGGCCAAATGGCATAACTTGGTACGCGAACAGGCTGTAGGGTGTGCGGAAGGCGGTCTTCCACTCATCCCCGGTTCTTATGCGGAGCAGATGATAGGCATTTCGTAAATCCAATTTTGTAAAGACTACCGAACCCTGTACGGCTTCCAGAATCTCTGATATGATGGGCATCGGGTAACGGTCCTTTATTGTCACTTTGTTCAACCCCCTATAGTCGATGCAGGGTCTCAGTTCTTTCGTCTCTCTTTTGGGTATAAAAAAACAGAGATGCTCCAGCTGCCGATTTTGACGGGCGTATAAGTCCGTTGGCAAGGTTATCGTCCAGATATTTTCGGAGTACAGTTTTCTCGGGCACAGAAAGAGGATACATTCTCCCAAAAGGAACCAATGCCTGGGGGACTAAGTCAATGGCACAGTCCTCGGGTCTGTGAGTGGGAAGCTGAATGGGAACCTGCTCCTGGAAGACTTCAGCAAATTCTGAATAGCTCCCGGGAATGCAATGGATAGAACTCCCTTCGGTAACCGCCACGGTCCTTACTTCTTTAGATGAAGGCTCAGGTAGGCATTCTCTTTTACAATAACTTGAGTGAAAACTCAGCAGATTGTTGGTCCAATCCACCGTACGGTTGTGTCTAGCGAGCCATCCTATTCCCAGTATAACTGGAAAATGAGCTGCATGGATTATGTCAAAGGTGATAGACTCTGAATGTTGCTGTATGGATACAACTACTTCTTCCGTAGTATGTGTAATAAGACCAGAACATAAAGGGGTTCCATCAACACCTTCCACCTTTTGGTCTTCTTTCTTAGAAATCCTTAGAAGACCCACCTTATCGGCCCATAAGGTATCCAAAAAATTTCAGGCTGCCCCACAATCTAGTAAAGCTTGGGTGTCAACTTCCTTCTTTCGGAAGCGTATCTTATTGGCTATAACCATAAGGTGTACATCATCTGTCACTTGAGAAGAGGTAACTGAGAGATTAGCATAGGAACAAGCATAAGCCCCTCGATAGTCCGTCCTACCAACTACCGAGGGCGTTCGTTTCCCGACCTCCTTGGGGGCACATCAGGACAATCTCGCAGCAGGTGGGTTGCAGAACCACAGTACAAACATAGGTTACCTTCTCTTCTCCTCTTTTTCTCTTCAGCGGTTAAAGATGCTCTAGTGGTTCCGATTTGCATGGGTTCTTCACTGATAGCACGCGTAGCAGATGAGGAGGTAGAGGAGCGTGGTTCAGGATAAGATGACACGCTTCGGATCTTCTTCTTCTCATTCTTCCGTTCTAGGAGTCGGAAATCTATCCTTTGAACAGCAGAAAGGAGATCCGAGAAAGTATCGGGCCGAGCCGTTTTGGCGAGTTCATCCTTTAGCTCCTCCCGAAGACCCCTACGAAATATGGTGCATTGTACCGTTTCGGGCCAGCCGGCCTCTGCCGCCAACTTCTTACAGGTGGATATGTATGTGAGTAAATCCGAGCTACCCTGACGTACATCCAGAAGGTCTTCGCTGGCCACATGTGCGCTCTCAGTTCGGAGGAAAGTCTGCCATACCAGATTTGTGAAAGCGGCGTAATCTTGTAGGACTTGATCATCTCGGGACACCAGTGGGATTGCCCAAGACAGGGCATTATCCGTCATGTGGGTGATCATAAACCCCACCTTCGTATGATCAGTTGAATATGCATTCTGTCTAAACTTTAAGTGAATGTTACAGGCTTCCAGGAAATCCTTCACCTTACATCCTGAGCCATCAAACTTTCCTGAAACCAGAGGTAAAGGGGGTAAATCTTGTGCTTGTTGTTCCCTGGCGGCTACTCTTTGTTGAAGAGCTGCATTGTCGGTTTTTAAAGCTTGAACCTCAGCATTGAGGTTTTGGACAGCGGCCACCAGCTCTTGGAGCTGTTGTGGGGTGGCCATAACTTCTTCGTGGCATTGCAAACTATCAGTGCTAGGTGGCTGACCTTCAGTGCTAACTTCTTCAAGACTAGAATGCAGCAATTCCCCTGACCTTTCCTCCACCTCCTCCTCCTCACCTGGTGACGTGGGTAAATCCGACTTCCTTCTTCGAAGTTTTTGGGAGAGAGGCTTTTTCTTTTCATGCAGATAAGGTCTGCCTCGGAAAGAAGCCACCGTGACCCAGAGTCTGGGACTCACCGTGACCTCCCTCCGTGACAGCCAGCAGGGGAAAAAACTTTTAGGCAGAAAAAAACCCTGGTTGGAATGGAGCTGGTCGCAGAAGACACTGCAGCAGAACGATGACCGATGATAAGGATGCAGGCTGGTCAGGACCGGATGGTATAGCGTCGAAAGACTACAGGATACTCCGTGTGCAACTGAGTGTAAGAACAGATGGTAAGAGGAGCAGGGAGGCAAAAAATGAGGGCAGAAAAATAATACCCAAAATATCAAAGGAAAGGGCTGGCGGAACAAAAATGGCAAAGATAAACAAGCAAAAGGGGGAGGACAGGAGCCAAGAAAAACAATAACAAACACTGGCGAAACAAAAGCCCACAGAAAAACACTATGGAGCGCAAGCAACGGAGAGGAAACAATTTGTTGCAACGCGCCGAGCCGCCATAACGCCGTCTAGTAAATACTATCCGGCGGTGGCCATCTTGGAAAAAACACTAGACCGCTGCCTGCACGTAGCGAATATGTGGCGGCACAGTCTAATGGCGGCCCAACTTCCACCTCTTCCACAACTGCCAGCGGTCAACAACCGTGACAGATAATGACGTCGGCATTTTACAAATTGAACCAGTTAAAATTATGTTGAAACCAGGTGTTAAATTGCCACGTATTCCTCAATATAAGATTTCGTTTGAAGGTGAGCAGGCTTTGAAGAGTATTATTTCTGATTTTGCACACATTGGTGTGTTTGAGGAAATTTCAGGGAGCGTGTGTAATAGTCCGATCCTACCAGTTTATAAGAAAGGGGATAATGTGATTCCTTTTCGGTTTATTATTGATTTACGCGCCATTAATAAGGTTGTTGCTCCACAGTTTCCGATTGTACCTGATGTTACTACAATATTGACCATGATTCCAGCCTCTGCTACACATTTTAGTGTTGTGGATTTGAAAAACGCTTTTTTCAGTATTCCTGTACACATTGAAAGTAGATATTTGTTCGCGTTCACCCTAGGGGGACGCTCATTTATATTCACTCGTGTGCCACAAGGGTACACTGAGAGTTCAAACATCTATAGTAGGGCTCTGAAAGAACAGCTTGAGACACTGGAGTTACCTTCTACTGGCAAGTTGTTGCAATATGTCGATGATCTACTTCTAGCTGCTGATTCTGAAGTTGCTTGCAAGGAGGGCACCGTGTTGCTGTTATTCATTTAGCGGAACATGGGCATAAGACTTCATTGAAGAAGTTTCAATATTGTCAACAGGAAGTCGCCTATTTAGGCTATCTCCTGTTGAAGGAGGAAAGAAGACTGACACCTGAACGGATATAAAGCATCTCTAGCATGTCTGTCCCAAATACACAGAAAGAGGTTTTGAGGTCAGAGCTTTAATAGGCATGGCTTCAAACTGTAGACAGTGGATCCCAAATTTTTCATTAATGATGAAACCTATGTTGGCACTGACAAAGAAGGGCATTTCTTTGCCTTTACCATGGAACATGGATTGACAGAATGCTTTTGATCTGCTCAAGGCTGCGTTGTGTTCAGCACCTGTTTAGGGCACACCAAATTACGAAAAGACCTTTGTGTTATATGTGCATGAATGTGAAGGATGTGCTTTGGCTGTTTTAACACAGGAACATGGGGCCAAGAATAGACCGTGCGGTTATTTTTCCTCCACGTTAGACCCTGTTGCATGCGCTTTGCCGAGATATTTGAGAGCTGTAGCTGCTGCTGCTGCATCCATAAAACAAAGTGCAAAGTGAAGGTATGGTTTTAGGTCATTTTTTAACCGTGATGGCAACCCACTCCATAGACGTTCTATTAAACAGAACGCAGATGCAACATCTCACATCGGCTCGGCTAACAAGGTACAAGCTGATTCTTTTTGTTCTGCATACCCAAATTAAGAGATGTTGCTCATTAAATCCGGCTGAACTATTGCCTCTTCCGCAAGAAACAGATTGTAGTGACAAGAAGTCACATGACTGCCTGCATGCCACAGAACAAGAAACTAAGGCAGAATTGATCTAAGTGATACACCTCTAAAGAATCCACAAGGGGAGCTGTTTTGTGATGGCTCCTGCTTTAAACTCCCGGATGGTACATCCACTGCTGCTTACGCAATCATCACATTAAGCACTATTGTGGAAACCAAATGAATTCCACATAACTCTGCCCAGGCTACAGAGATTTTTGCGTTGACTAGAGCTTGTAAAATATCTGAAGGGTTTAGTGTAAATATATTCACAGACAGCCAATATGCGTTCGGAGTAGTGCACAATTCTGGTCGACTATGGGCTGAGAGAGGTTTCTTGACCTCGCATGGAACAAAGATTCAGCATGGCACCTTAATAGTTTGGTTACTTTCAGCACTTGCGCTTCCTACACAGTTAGCAATAATGAAGTGTACCGCATATCAGAAGGTGACGGACGACGTAGCAAATGGAAACACTTTTGCTGACAGAATAGCCAAACAGACTGCTACTGATTTACACTAAAAAATGTATGTGTTAGATCCAACAAAAGGGGTCACTGATACTTGTATGATAGATGAAGGAATTGGTTGTATAAAAGAAATTCAGGCTGACACTACTCCAGATGGAATTAAACAGTGGGCTGAGGGTTCAGCGGGTTTGGATGATGAAGGTTGTTGGGTAGATAGTGAAACGCAAGGCTAGATGCTACCCAATGCCTATGTTAATGCTATGGTGACAATGGCTCATGGTCCAACACACATACGTGCCAAAAAGATTTGCAAACTATTAGATCCTGTCTGGTACAATACTAATATTTAGAAATACTGATCGATTTGTCCAGCCTCCATGCCTTTTGAGGTTATACATTTTGATTCTATTGAGATGAAGTGTTGTCAGAACTATAAATATGTTTTAGTTGTCATCTGTGCCTTCAGTAAATGGGTTGAGATAGCAAAGGTTTGCGCACATAGTAATTTGAAAGGGTCTAACGCTTTACCAATAGCCTTATTATCAATGCAGATGACTGCTCAATCAAAGACAGGGCTCTTCCCCTATGGGATTGTCATGGGGAGACCAGCCAACATATGGAACATACCAAAACCCAAACTGTTGAAGAATATTGAATATCTGCTTCTTTCTGACTACTGTGACCAGTTAACTCAAAACTTGTATTTGATTCATGAACAGGTGCGAACAGCCCTCCCAGTAAAGTACGAGGGCCCAGGTCATCGACTACGGCCTGGCCAGTGGGTCCTACTGAAGAACTTTGAGGGGCTCCTGTCTTGCACCACATTGGATAGGGCTGCATCAAATTCTTTTGGCCACGCAGACCGACGTATGAGTGTCCGGCAAGAAGCATTGGATCCACGCGACGCATGTGAAGAGGATTCCTTTTCGTCTGCCCTATGACAAAGGGAAGTAGAACGGAATTAGTTCTCTTGGGGCTCACAATGAGCCTGCTCTGATCGACACCAAGGGTGTCACAGAAATCCTTCCTGAGCCCGTGGGGCCTGGGTAGACTGCTGGGGCCTGTTTTGCGTGGGGCCTGTTTTGTCTACGGAAATCCTTCCTGAGATCGTGGGGCCTGGGGAGATATTGTTGCTTCTTCTTCAGATTCTTCTTCACCGTCGATCGATCTTGCTTCTGCTTCTTCATTGTCTTCAGGAAACGACAACACTTTGTTCACTGACCAGTCCATAACTGGAGTCTCAAGGTACGATTTGCGACCACGGAATCGGATTTAGATTTACAGTTGCTGACATTTACGTTCATGTAAATAGGTTAGGAAGGTGCAGCCTAGGCTGTGCCCACAAACCACTGTTGAGCCAGTCCCTCATCATTCCTCTGCCTCATCAAATAAGAGGCAGGGACCGGCAAAGTTACCTTCAATCAACGTAGGCCACGTGGTCAGGGGCCACTGATGGATGAACTAAAAAAGCCTAACAGTGAGGCTTCTTAACAGACACTGAGAGACAATGCCCATTTTAAAAGCCACTCATACTAAAAGGGATGCTGGTCACTTGTTTGATGATGAATCTACCCATCAAGGGTCATGGTCCCCAAAGACCAAATGGTTACTGGTTACAATAGCTGTATTTATTATAATTGTATTGACAATTGGGTTTTGGTATCTAGAAAACGCACATCCGCTGGATGTTTTGTTACCAACTGAAAGTATCTCCACTGTGTCTCCACCTTACGTGCATTTGCACACTCTTCCTCCTCGAGATCTCCAACATAGAGAGGGTTATCATAATAACACTATTTTGATAATTATGAATGCAACCCATGCCATTCTAAATAAGTCAAACTGCTGAATCTGTTCGCACTTGCCACAACATGGGGAAAAGGGACTAGGCTGGTATATAGATCGTTTCCCTTTAACTACTGCTTGCTATGCTTCACTTAGGGCATTATTCTTTGGCCGTTGGAACGTGGTCTTTGAAAACTACAAATGTTTGAGTTATGCTCTTGTCTTAGGCCAAAAGGAGGGTTTATAAAACGATATTTTGCATAATACTGCTTGATAATAAACATTGGCCTAAGCACATTCGCATTGCACTGAAAATCGCATTTAAATTAACCTGAATAAGGCTGACTACGCTGCCATTTTGGAATCATCTGCCATTTTATTTAACTCCAATTTTTGCCTCATTTAAACTTTGTGTTTTCAGCTACAGCAGGGAAAAAAATGACTTTGCACTGTGTCAACGCAGATAAACATGTTGTGGCTGCTGAGAGTGGATTGTTTGTCCTGAACTAAGAAACCTTGGAGCTAAACTAGAGTTGAACTGAACAGTAATTTAGATGTTGTCTGTACCAATAGCGTCACCCTTGTGCAAACAGTGAACAGAATGGTGAATAGCTAAAACCGTGTAACTTTGCAGAAATCTTTGTGATCCTTCCTTGAAACTGGACTTACTTTAAGCTTGAAAACAAATGTTACCATTGTGCTATGTGTGCAGAAAAACATATCTAGTGTTTGAGGAAACATTGATTCTGTATTAGCAATGTGAACTGGTTATGAACCCTAGTGAATTGTTAACTTGAAAATGGGCTGGACAATGTAAGCAGGATTGTGGCCAAGTGTATATAAACCCATGACTTTGTAATGTCCAGCACTCTCTCCCCTCACGGTATCTGCTGGTACACACTGTGAGGTGTTGGGAGCCAGATAGCTATCTCCCTATTAAAATTGTACATGTACCTCTGAACTCGTCACTGGCGTATTTCATTTTTGGTCGTACTAAGCCCCGATATTTCTTTGGTCTTTCAACCTTTCATTCACCTCTCCCATTGTCCCCTACAATACGACCCCTAGACATGCCATCAACACCTTTTCTGGCCTGGATTGGCAGTCTGGCCCACGTAAACAAATCTCTAACCATTTAGAAGTCTGTGCTCTGACTGTTCTACTCTAAATGTTATCTCACAGGCTTTAACTACAACAGCCAATTGTGTTGCTCCACTTAAGGCACTGAAATCTAGGGTTCGGGTATTCCAACCTTGGTTCAGTGGCCATCTTCGTGCCCTTCGTCTACAGTGGAGACAAGCATAACGCATGTGGCATCTGAGCTATTGCCCTGAAGCTAAGGTGATCATGCAATAGATATCATCGCAGTGTCATAAAGCTATATGTGAAGAAAAACGTGATTGTTTCACACACCCGGTGGAAACATCTTTAAATCATTTGCGTGAGCTTTTTGAAGTGGTTCGCTCCTTGTCAGCTATCTCAACAGAATCTATACCTGCATCCCAATCATTATGTGGCTCTCTCCCCTCGTATTTTGTAGAAAAATATCGAGAAGATTCCAGAGGATATTTGTATGTCTAGCCTGAGATCATTGGAATTTCAGACTGAGGCGACTATTGCCACTGCAGGCCTTGTTTGGGATGTTTGTCCTACATTTCCCTCTGAGGAAATTATAGCGGCCACTAGTAGGCTAAGGTCAGCCTCTCCAACGGACGCAATTCCAATGTCTGTGTTGAAGGAGGTCATGACTCAGATTGCCCCACTGGTTTCACATCCTGTGAATGGTTTGTTTAAAACTGGCCAGATCCCAGTTTCTCTTAAACATGCTATGGTGACCCCGCTATTAAATATGCATACACTGGACCCTTCTATTCCTGCTAGTTTCCATCCTATTTCACTCATTACTTTTCTTATGAAGTTACTTGGGTCTTTTGTCTGTCATCTTCTCTCTTCCTTCTGGAAGAATCTTGTTTCTTTCACTTATCGCAGTCTGGGTTTTGGCCTGGCCAGGACACGGCACAGAGGGGGTTCTGGTCCCGGTCGTGGACGACCTTGATTGGCTGCATGATCAAGGCTACTTGGGAGCCTTAATATTGTTTGATTTGTCCGCCGCCTTCGACACCATCGATCATGCCTTCCTGCTCAATGGCCTCATGGGGGCCGGCCTCTCAGGTGCCGTTTTGTCCTGGTTCACCTCTCTTCTTTCTGATCGTTCACAGTCTCTTTCTCTTCCACCTTTCCGCTCTCTTCTGACTGTTCTCTCCTGTTGCGTCCCCCAAGGTGCTGCTATCTTCCCAGTACTGTTTAATATTTACATTCAGCCACTCACTAAACTCATCTTCTCTCCATGGTTTTTATTGCTATGCTTATGCAGACGATATCCAGGTTTTGGTTCGGTTACATCTGTCTCTGCCTGAGCTTAGAGCCTGTCTTGAAGCTGTGGGTATATGGATGTGTAACATCTGGCTTGAACTGAATGTGGAAAAGACGGAGCTCTTGGTGGTTGGTTCTCCTGCTGCTGCTATTGTTTGGTCACCTTTCTCTTGGCCTCCTTCGCTGGGCACCTGCCCTATTCCAGACCCTGTTGTGAAAGATCTGGGGATTAAAATTAAGGTCATCCCTTCCTGTGGCAGCCCAGATCGGTGTGGTCTGCCAGACGGGGCATTTTAAACCTAAAATTCTGTGCAAAGTTCTTCCTTTTCTATCTCCTCATCTCTGTGCACCTGTGTTTTTTCCTGGTATGGTCCTCCCTGGATTACTGTAATTCCTTGTTTCTTCCGCATCCAGTTTACTTGATCAGGCGCCTGCAAATCTTGCAGAATTCTGCTGCCCGAGCTGCTAATTCCACTCCCTGCTGCGCTCACATTTCTCCAATATTGCACAGCCTGCATTGGCTTCCAGTTGCACAGCACATGCAGTTTAAAGTACTTTGTTTAGTGCATTGGGTTCTTCATGGCTCAGGAGCGGCCTACTTACAGGCAAAGTTCAGTTTTTATGTTCCTCGCCGTGCCTTGTGGTTGGCTGAGGCTTTTTTGGTTGAGGCTGCACAGATTAAATTGACCCGTATTGGCGGTTGGTCCTTTTCAGTAGCCACTGCCTCATTGCGGAATTCTCTGTCTCGTACTCTCCAGGCTGTGGATTATTATCTATCATTCAGGCGCACTCTTGAAACATATCTGTTTTAGTTTTTCTTGCTTATCGTCTTGTCTAGTTAGCGCCAAGATGCCCTAAGGTGTACGTTGTGCTCTATAAATGCTGTTAAGATAAGATAGGATGGGGGCAGATGGAAAATCTACGGGACAAATGGAAATCATGGCTTATCTCGATGCCATGGAGGCTCACCTGGTTTCAGTAGAGGGTAAAACAGAGACCGAAGCCCCGCGAATGTCCAGAATGAAACAGAGCTCGTTGAAAACGGATGGAAAAGTGGTAGAAATGGAGGCTGCAATCCAGGGAATGGAGGCGGCCCAAGAAGCCTTCATCTCTTACCAGCACTGGGTGAGCACAGTGGAGGCACAGGAACACTATTCTGGAGCGGCAAACGCACTCATCCTCCGACCCCCTGCTGCGGAGGAACATGGAGACCCCAACCTGGATCCCAGCCCCGCTGGAGAGGTGTTCTTGGCAGACACAGGTCGGAGAACAGCGGAGGTGCTCTAAGCAACGAGGCTGGTGACTAAAGGGCTGGAGGGTACTTGCACATGTCGGGGTACCCCTCTAGCCTCCGTTGGGGAGCAGAGACCAGAGGAACTGGGCTGTTAGCAGTGGGCAGAAAGAAGGGGAGGATACACAAAAGTGCCAGAATCCCATGGACTTCAGTCAGGCACGCTGAATAAACGGCGAGGGCTGGTGGACTTACGCAAGAGGTTTCTGGCCATTCAATGGAGGGAATTAAATATTTCCGTCCAAGAGGAGGCAGCCAACATGGACTTAATCCAGACACGTCCTGAGGATAAGAAACCTTGAATCATTAGTTTAATCATCAATCTTTGCTTTAATATAGTCAATCTTTCTGCACAATGTGCGGGCGATGATTCAAATGTGGGGGAGGGGGCAGGGAGCTACTGTTATGTGAAAGGAATGTTTTTTTTTTATTTCTTTCTTAGCTATCTTGATCTTCCCCACCTCCCTGCTTCCACCCACCATTCGCTGGGATGAGGGTGGAAAGAGGTTAACATAATTATGAGTAGACTCATTGTACATGCAAATGGGGGGTGTGTGGCTGCATGTTGATAGAGGTCTCGACTTGAGGTTGCCATGGAGGACTTGTGTCGAGTTCTCTCTGGGTGGGGCTGGGCCTCCATGTTAATGCATGCATAATCCTTGCCACCCTGTCTGCCTTCTTCAGTCCATACACAGAGTTAACTCTAGCTGGAATAATAATGGAGCATGGGACAGCACACCTGTGCAATACGTTCAGCATAAAGTGAACTGATAACATAGCAGACATAATCACGAGGCCAGCAAGCATCGCGCAAATGCATGCGTGTCTGTGTGACACTGTCACGTTTTGTCATCGCTTCTTTGTGTGTCTAGAACTCCGTAATTATCGCAGATGTATGATTGGCCATATTTTGGTCCCCATTGGTTTAATTATGTGCTATAATAACAGTTGCTTTTATTCCCCAACTCAGTTGCACTTATTGAATTGGCCTATTGATGAGACAGTCTCGGTTAGCTCTATGAAGATGGAAACATGCACCCTACACGTTGCACGCACATTTTTGCAGTAGGTACATTAACCTAACAAGCTATCTGACCAGAACAGCATACCTGGCCTGCAAGCCTCTCTGTCTCTGAGCAGCTTGAGTGCAAGGTCCTGTGTACTGAACTCCTGGAAGTAGAGCTGCAGGCAAGTCATCTTCAGAAACATGGGGAATACTGCAGCATTACTTTGAAGAAAGACATAACAGGACTGAATGGACAGGAGCAGACCGCACGTGCTCCCATCAGGCCCTCAGTGTAGTGATTGACAGGCAATCCCTTGCTGCTCAGCTGAGGCCCATCTCTCTGTGGGGTGCACTCGAGGCAGGCAATCAATCAGAACAGCTCCCGCCATCCTTGGTTTGAAGGGGTAAGGCAGGGCAGAGGAAGCTAATATTAGGGCCTGATTCACAGAACGTTTTCCTATGGGATTGGGCCATTATAAAATGCTTGTGTGAATCAGGCCCTTAGGGTGGCCAATGCACTCGCTCATAATCAAATAATGAAGTGTTGCTTCTCCAAAAGGCTACACATGAAAACATCTCTTCTTCCAGAGAGGCGGGTACTCACTCGGGCAGGAGGATAGGGGGAAACTGCCTTAGCAGTGGGGGTTTAACATCTGATATGTGTAGTTCTTTTTTTTTTACTCTTTTAAGACCATCTTTGTTTTTGGTTTTGGCAAAACATTAATAAAAGTACATGTTGTAAAAGTGTAAGACACTTTAATAAAGTGAAGTGTTCCTTTCCCTAAAATGTAACAACTGCATTCTAAAATGAGGTTCCCCTGATATTTGTTCTGAAAGTACAGAATTCCAGCTGATGCCGCAGCAGGAACACCTGCAACTACTATTGAAGCACATAATGTCTCACAGTTTGTTCATTTCCCATTTTCTAGACAGGAAGTGAATACCATTAGAAAAACAATTCCAGATATTAGGAAGAATCCAACAGGATTTTATAAAGAAATTGAATCTGTCTTGCATTCACCAGTTTTCACACTGGGTGATATAGATTTGTTGTTTCCCATGATCCTTCCTGCTGATTTATGGAAGCAGATTAGAACTGTAGATGATCAGGCAGGGATGGGTGATACATGGGATAACTTAGCACGAATAGATGGGGAAAGGAATGCTGGTGAGAAACCGCCACAAGTGATACTGATGGACCAGATAGAATAGTAGCTAAATTAAAAACTCTGGCTCCTGAGAAAAGAATGATATGGGATAAACTTATGGCTTGCATACAATTGAAGTCAGAGGGTACAACTGAGATTTTTTAAATAGATTTGAGCAAGTATTTTCTGATTTTAGTGGTCAAGACTTGAGTACAGAGTCAGGGAAAAGGCTGTTTGTAGACAAGTTTGTGCGCGAATTGTTGCCTGAAATTCAATCACAGATTATGACTTCTAAAAGCGCTTGGCAAGCGAAATCACAATCTGAAGTATTACATATGGCTCAGTACTATGAAAATAGAGTTAATACAGAGAAGGAGAAGGCGGAACAGAAGGAGGGAGACTTGAAAACTAAAGTATTATTGCAGCAGATCGCTAGAGGAACCAGAGGTGGGAATAAACATTTTAGAGGCCAATTTGCACCACAGGGTAATGTGCAAATGGGTCCTGTACACATGAACCAGTGTACATATTGTAGACAGGAAGGCCATTGGCAAGCACAATGCCCAATCCTTCAGCAGAGATCGAATAGCACATATGGTACCATGGGTAGACAATCCAGAGGTCGTCCTGGTATAGGGGGTCCTGGTAGAAGTCAGTTTGCTCAGAATCACCAGACACCTTCACAAGATATTCAGCAACAAAGTACTAATAGTGGGAACATTTTCGATATTCCTTCAACTGTCTATTTTTCTGAGGATCTTGCATTTGACAATATACTGTTCCGTTACGACAGCCCGAAGCAGAGTCTGGAACCGGTACCTATTCCCATCGATCAGACAGGGCCCTGCGTTGAAATGAAGGTGGGGAATAGGGAGCATCTATTTTTAATAGATACAGGAGCACAGAAGTGTTCTATTGATCATTCACGGGTTCCAGATATTCCCTTGTCAGGGCAAAACAACATTTCTGCAGGGTTCTCTGGTACACCAGTGGTTAGTCCGGTCTCTCAGCCGGTACCGATTTCACTGGGACATTTACTGATTCATGTCCATTTCTTCTGACAACAAATTGTGGCAAAAATGTGTTGGGATTGAATTTACTAAAGAAATTGAATACTGTGATTTACTGTTCTCTCGATGGAGTGTACTTAATGATTTCAACTCAACAAACTTCCGTTCCACAGTTTTTGTCTAGACCTTTACCAACTGAATTGAATAAGGTACCGACATGTCTATGGGCAGTTAATGATAATGACGTCGGCATTTTACAAATTGAACCAGTTAAAATTATGTTCAAACCAGGTGTTAATTTGGCACGTATTCCTCAATATAAGTTTTTGTTTGAAGGTGAGCAGGCTTTGAAGAGTATTATTTCTGATTTTGTACACATTGGTGTGATTGAGGAAATTTCAGGGAGCGTGTGTAATAGTCCGATCCTACCAGTTTATAAGAAAGGGGATAATGTAATTCCTTTTCGGTTTATTATTGATTTACGTGCCATTAATAAGGTTGTTGCTCCACAGTTTCCGATTGTACCTAATGTTACTACAATATTTACCATTATTCCAGCCTCTGCTACACATTTTAGTGTTGTGGATTTGAAAAACGCTTTTTCCAGTATTCCTGTACACATTGAAAGTAGATATTTGTTCGCGTTCACCCTAGGGGGACGCTCATTTATATTCACTCGTGTGCCACAAGGGTACATTGAGAGTTCAAGCATATATAGTAGGGCTCTGAAAGAACAGCTTGATACACTGGAGTTACCTTCTACTTGAACGTTGTTGCAATATGTCGATGATCTACTTCTAGCTGCTGATTCTGAAGTTGCTTGCAAGGAGGGCACCGTGTTGCTGCTTATTCATTTAGCGGAACATGGGCATAAGACTTCATTGAAGAAGTTTCAATATTGTCAACAGGAAGTCGCCTATTTAGGCTATCTCCTGTCGAAGGAGGGATGAAGACTGACACCTGAACGGATACAAAGCATCTCTAGCATGTCTGTCCCAAATACACAGAAAGAGGTCAGAGCTTTAATAGGCATGGCTTCATACTGTAGACAGTGGATCCCAAATTTTTCATTAATGATGAAACCTATGTTGGCACTGACTAAGAAGGTAATTTCTCTGCCTTTACCATGGAACATGGATTGACAGAATGCTTTTGATCTGCTCAAGGCTGCATTGTGTTCAGCACCTGTTTAGGGCACACCAAATTACGAAAAGACCTTTGTGTTATATGTGCATGAACGTGAAGGATGTGTTTTGGCTGTTTTAACACAGGAACATGGGGGCAAGAATAGACTGTGTGGTTATTTTTCCTCCACGTTAGACCCTGTTGCATGCGCTTTGCCGAGATATTTGAGAGCTTTAGCTGCTGCTGCTGCTGCATCCATAAAACAAAATGAGGGTATGGTTTTAGGTAATTATTTAACCTTGATGGTACCCCACTCCATAGACTTGCTATTAGACAGAACGCAGATGCAACATCTCACATCGGTTCGGCTAACAAGGTACAAGCTGATTCTTTTTGTTCCGCATACCCAAATTAAGAGATGTTGCTCATTAAATCTGGCTGAACTATTGCCTCTTCCGCAAGAAACAGATTGTAGTGACAAGAAGTCACATGACTGCCTGTATACCGCAGAACAAGAAACTAAGGCAGAATTGATCTAAGTGATAAACCTCTAAAGAATCCACAAGGGGAGCTGTTTTATGATGGCTCCTGCTTTAAGCTCCCGGATGGTACATCCACTGCTGCTTACGCAATCATCACATTAAGCACTATTGTGGAAACCAAATGAATTCCACATAACTCTGCGCAGGCTGCAGAGATTATTGCGTTGACTAGAGCTTGTAAAATATCTGAAGGGTTTAGTGTAAATATGTTCACAGACAGCCAATATGCATTCGGAATAGTGCACAACTCTGGTCGACTATGGGCTGAGAGAGGTTTCTTGACCTTGCATGGAACAAAGAGTCAGCATGGCACCTTAATAGTTTGGTTACTTTCAGCACTTGTGCTTCCTACACAGTTAGCAATAATGAAGTGTGCTGCACATCAGAAGGTGACGGACGACGTAGGAAATGGAAACACTTTTGCTGACAGAATAGCCAAACAGACTGCTACTGATTTACACTAAAAAATGTACGTGTTAGATCCAACAAAAGGGGTCACTGATACTTGTATGATAGATAAGGAATTTGTTGTATAAAAGAAATTCAGGCTGACACTACTCAAGATGAAATTAAATAGTGGGCTGAGGGTTCAGCGGGTTTGGATGATGAAGGTTGTTGGGTAGATAGTGAAAAGCAAGGCTAGATGCTACCCAATGCCTATGTTACTGCTATGGTGACAATGGCTCATGGTCCAACACACATATGTGCCAAAAAGATTTGCAAACTATTAGATCCTGTCTAGTACAATACTAATATTCAGAAATACTGATTGATTTGTCCAGCCTCCATGCCTTTTGAGGTTATACATTTTGATTCTATTGAGATGAAGTGTTGTCAGAACTATAAATATGTTTTAGTTGTCATCTGTGCCTTCAGTAAATGGGTTGAGATAGCAAATGTTTGCGCACATAGTAATTTGAAATGGTCTAACGCTTTACCAATAGCCTTATTATCAATGCAGATGACTGTTCAATCAAAGACAGGGCTCTCCCCCTATGAGATTGTCACGGGGAGACCAGCCAACATATGGAACATACCAAAACCCAAACTGTTGAAGAATATTGAATATCTGCTTCTTTCTGACTACTGTGACCAGTTAACTCAAAACTTGTATTTGATTCATGAACAGGTGTGAACAGCCCTCTCAGTAAAGTACGAGGGCCCAGGTCATCGACTCCGGCCTGGCCAGTGGGTCCTACTGAAGAACATTGAGGGGCTCCTGTCTTGCACCGCATTGGAGAGGGCTGCATCAAAATATTTTGGCCAAGCAGACTGATGTATGAGTGTCCGGCAAGAAGCATTGGATCCACGCGACGCATGTGAAGAGGATTCCTTTTCGTCTGCCCTACGACAAAGGGAAGTAGAAGGGAATTAGTTCTCTTGAGGCTCACGATGAGCCTGCTCTGATTGACACCAAGGGTTTCACGGAAATCCTTCCTGAGCCCGTCGGGCCTGGGTAGACTGCTGTTTTGTCTACGGAAATCCTTCCTGAGCTTGTGGGGCCTGGGGAGATATTGTTGCTTCTTCTTCAAATTCTTCTTCACCGTCGATCGAGCTTGCTTCTGCTTCTTCATTGTCTTCAGGAAACAACACTTTGTTCACTGACCATTCTATAACTGGAGTCTCAAGGTACGATTTGCGACCACGGAATCAGATTTAGATTTACAGTTGCTGACATTTACGTTAATGTAAATAGGTTAGGAAGGTGCAGCCTAGGCTGTGCCCACAAACCACTGTTGGGTCAGTCCCTCATCATTCCTCTGCCTCATTAAATAAGAGGCAGGGACCAGCAAAGTTACCTTCAATCAACGTAGGCCACGTGGTCAGGGGCCACCGATGGATGCACTAAAAAGCCTAACAGTGAGGCTTCTTAATGGACACTGGGAGACAATGCCCATTTTAAAAGCCACTTGTACTAAAAGGAATGCTGGTCACTTGTTTGATGATGAATCTACCCATCAAGGGTCATGGTCCCCAAAGACCAAATGGTTACTGGTTACAATAGCTGTATTTATTATAATTGTATTGACAATTGGGTTTTGGTATCTAGAAAACGCACATCCGCTGGATGTTTTGTTACCAACTGAAAGTATCTCCACTGTGTCTCCACCTTACGTGCATTTGCACACTCTTCCTCCTCGAGATCTCCAACATAGAGAGGGTTATCATAATAACACTATTTTGATAATTATGAATGCAACCCATGCCTTTCTAAATAAGTCAAACTGCTGAATCTGTTCGCACTTGCCACAACATTGGGAAAAGGGACTAGGCTGGTATATAGATCCTTTCCCTTTAACTGCTGCTTGCTATGCTTCACTTAGGGCATTATTCTTTGGCCGTTGGAACGTGGTCTTTGAATAGTACAAATGTTTGAGTTATGCTCTTGTCTTAGGCCAAAAGGAGGGTTTATAAACCATATTTTGCATAATACTGCTTGATAATAAACATTGGCCTAAGCACATTCGTTTGTGTTTTCAGCTACAGCAGGGAAAAAATTGACTTTGCACTGTGTCAACGTAGATAAACATGTTGTGGCTGCTGAGAGCGGATTGTTTGGCCTGAACTAAGAAACCTTGGAGCTAAACTACAGTTGAACTGAACAGTAATTTAGATGTTGTCTGTACCAATAGCGTCACTCTCGTGTAAACAGTGAACAGAATGGTGAATAGCTAAAACCGTGGAACTTTGCAGAAATCTTTGTGATCCTTCCTTGAAACTGGACTTACTTTAAGCTTGAAAACAAATATTATCATTAAGCTATGTGTGCAGAAAAACGTATCTAGTGTTTGAGGAAAACATTGATTCTGTATTAGCAATGTGAACTGGTTATGAACCCTAGTGAATTGTTAACTTGAAAATGGGCTAGACGATGTAACCAGGATTGTGGCCAAGTGTATATAAAGCCATGACTTTGTAATGTCCAGCACTCTCTCCCCTCACGGTATCTGCTGGTACACACTGTGAGGTGTTGGGAGCCAGATAGCTATCTCCCTATTAAAATTGTACATGTACCTCTGAACTCGTGACTGGCGTATTTCATTTTTGGTCGTACTAAGCCTCGATATTTCTTTGGTCTTTCAACGTTTCATTCACCTCTCCCATTGTCCCCTTCAATACGACCCCTACCCATGCCATCAACACCTTTTCTGGCCTGGATTGGCAGTCTGGCTCACATCAACAAATCTCTAACAATTTAGAAGTCTGTGCTCCGACTGTTCGACTCTAAATGTTATCTCACAGGCTTTAACTACAACAGCTAATTGTGTTGCTCCTCTTAAGGCACTGAAATCTAGGGTTCTGGTATTCCAACCTTGGTTCAGTGGCCATCTTCGCGCCCTTCGTCTACAGTGGAGACAAGCATAACGCATATGGCATCTGAGCTATTGCCCTGAAGCTAAGGTGATCATGCAATAGATATCATCGCAGTGTCATAAAGCTATATGTGAAGAAAAACGTGATTCTTTCACACATCCGGTGGAAACATCTTTAAATCATTTGCGTGAGCTTTTTGAAGTGGTTCGCTCCTTGTCAGCTATCTCAACAGAATCTATACCTGCATCCAAATCATTATGTGGCTCTCTCTCCTCGTATTTTGTAGAAACAAAATCGAGAAGATTCCAGAGGATATTTGTATGTCTAGCCTGAGATCATTGGAATGTCAGACTGAGGCGACTATTGCCACTGTGGGCCCTGTTTGGGATGTTTGTCCTACATTTCCCTCTGAGGAAATTATAGCGGCCACTAGTAGGCTTAGGTCAGCCTCTCCTACGGACGCAATTCCAATGTCTGTGTTGAAGGAGGTCATGACTCAGATTGCCCCACTGGTTTCACATGCTGTGAATGGTTTTTTAAAAACTGTCCAGATCCCAGTTTCTCTTAAACATGCTTTGGTGATCCCGCTATTAAATATGCATACACTGGACCCTTCTATTCCTGCTAGTTTCCATCCTATTTCACTCATTACTTTTCTTATGAAGTTACTTGGGTCTTTTGTCTGTCATCTTCTCTCTTCCTTCTGGAAGAATCTTGTTTCTTTCACTTATCGCAGTCTGGGTTTTGGCCTGGCCAGGACACGGCACAGAGGGGGTTCTGGTCCCGGTCGTGGACGACCTTGATTGGCTGCATGATCAAGACTGCGTGGGAGCCTTAATATTGTTTGATTTGTCCGCCGCCTTCGACATCATCGATCATGCCTTCCTGCTCAATGGCCTCATGGGGGCCGGCCTCTCAGGTGCCGTTTTGTCCTGGTTCACCTCTCTTCTTTCTGATCGTTCACAGTCTCTT
This sequence comes from Ambystoma mexicanum, assembly GCF_040938575.1. NCBI lineage: Eukaryota > Metazoa > Chordata > Amphibia > Caudata > Ambystomatidae > Ambystoma > Ambystoma mexicanum. Next base: position 581,433,298 of record NC_090922.1, on the reverse strand, counting down.
TCTCTTCCACCTTTCCGCTCTCTTCTGTTCTCTTCTGTTGCGTCCCCCAAGGTGCTGCTATCTTCCCAGTACTGTTTAATATTTACATTCAGCCACTCACTAAACTCATCTTCTCTCCATGGCTTTTGTTGCTATGCTTATGCAGACGATACTCAGGTTTTGGTTCGGTTACATCTGTCTATGCCTGAGTTTAGAGTCTGTCTTGAAGCTGTGGGTATATGGATGTGTAACATCTGACTTGAACTGAATGTGGAAAAGACGGAGCTCTTGGTGGTTGGTTCTCTTGCTGCTGCTATTGTTTGGTCACCTCTCTCTTGGCCTCCTTCGCTGGGCACCTGCCCTATTCCAGTCCCTGTTGTGAAAAATCTGGGGATTAAAATTAAGGTCATCCCTTCCTGTGGCAGCCCAGATCGGTGTGGTCTGCCAGACGGGGCATTTTAAACCTAAACTTCTGTGCAAAGTTCTTCCTTTTCTATCTCTTCATCTCTGTGCACCTGTGTTTTTTTCCTGGTATGGTCCTCCCTGGATTACTGTAATTCCTTGTTTCTTCCGCATCCAGTTTACTTGATCAGGCGCCTGCAAATCTTGCAGAATTCTGCTGCCCGAGCTGCTAATTCCACTCCCTATTGCGCTCACATTTCTCCAATATTGCGCAGCCTGCATTGGCTTCCAGTTGCACAGCACATGCAGTTTAAAGTACTTTGTTTAGTGCATTGGGTTCTTCATGGCTCAGGAGCGACCTACTTACAGGCAAAGTTCAGTTTTTATGTTCCTCGCCGTGCCTTGCGGTCGGCTGAGGCTTTTTTGGTTGAGGCTGCACAGAATTTTTTTACCCGTATTGGCGGTTGGTCCTTTTCAGTAGCCACTGCCTCATTGCGGAATTCTCTCTCTCGTACTCTCCGGGCTGTGGATTATTATCTATCATTCAGGCGCACTCTTGAAACTTATCTGTTTTAGTTTTTCTTGCTTATCGTCTTGTCTAGTTAGCGCCAAGATGCCCTAAGGCATACGTTGTGCTCTATAAATGCTGTTAAGATAAGATAGGATGGGGGCAGATGGAAAATCTACGGGACAAATGGAAATCATGGCTTATCTCGATGCCATGGAGGCTCACCTTGTTTCAGTAGAGGGTAAAACAGAGACCGAAGCCCCGCGAATGTCCAGAATGAAACAGAGCTCGTTGAAAACGGATGGAAAAGTGGTAGAAATGGAGGCTGCAATCCAGGGAATGGAGGCGGCCCAAGAAGCCTTCATCTCTTTCCAGCACTGGGTGAGCACAGTGGAGGCACAGGAACACTATTCTGGAGCGGCAAACGCACTCATCCTCCGACCCCCTGCTGTGGAGGAACATGGAGACCCCAACCTGGATCCCAGCCCCGCTGGAGAGGTGTTCTTGGCAGACACAGGTCGGAGAACAGCGGAGGTGCTCTAAGCAACGAGGCTGGTGACTAAAGGGCTGGAGGGTACTTGCACATGTCGGGGTACCCCTCTAGCCTCCGTTGGGGAGCAGAGTCCAGAGGAACTGGGCTGTTAGCAGTGGGCAGAAAGAAGGGGAGGATACACAAAAGTGCCAGAATCCCATGGACTTCAGTCAGGCACGCTGAATAAACGGCGAGGGCTGGTGGACTTACGCAAGAGGTTTCTGGCCATTCAATGGAGGGAATTAAATATTTCCGTCCAAGAGGAGGCAGCCAACATGGACTTAATCCAGACACGTCCTGAGGATAAGAAACCTTGAATCATTAGTTTAATCATCAATCTTTGCTTTAATATAGTCAATCTTTCTGCACAATGTGCGGGCGATGATTCAAATGTGGGGGAGGGGGCAGGGAGCTACTGTTATGTGAAAGGAATGTTTTTTTTTTATTTCTTTCTTAGCCGCTATCTTGATCTTCCCCACCTCCCTGCTTCCACCCACCATTCGCTGGGATGAGGGTGGAAAGAGGTTAACATAATTATGAGTAGACTCATTGTACATGCAAATGGGGGGTGTGTGGCTGCATGTTGATAGAGGTCTCGACTTGAGGTTGCCATGGAGGACTTGTGTCGAGTTCTCTCTGGGTGGGGCTGGGCCTCCATGTTAATGCATGCATAATCCTTGCCACCCTGTCTGCCTTCTTCAGTCCATACACAGAGTTAACTCTAGCTGGAATAATAATGGAGCATGGGACAGCACACCTGTGCAATACGTTCAGCATAAAGTGAACTGATAACATAGCAGACATAATCACGAGGCCAGCAAGCATCGCGCAAATGCATGCGTGTCTGTGTGACACTGTCACGTTTTGTCATCGCTTCTTTGTGTGTCTAGAACTCCGTAATTATCGCAGATGTATGATTGGCCATATTTTGGTCCCCATTGGTTTAATTATGTGCTATAATAACAGTTGCTTTTATTCCCCAACTCAGTTGCACTTATTGAATTGGCCTATTGATGAGACAGTCTCGGTTAGCTCTATGAAGATGGAAACATGCACCCTACACGTTGCACGCACATTTTTGCAGTAGGTACATTAACCTAACAAGCTATCTGACCAGAACAGCATACCTGGCCTGCAAGCCTCTCTGTCTCTGAGCAGCTTGAGTGCAAGGTCCTGTGTACTGAACTCCTGGAAGTAGAGCTGCAGGCAAGTCATCTTCAGAAACATGGGGAATACTGCAGCATTACTTTGAAGAAAGACATAACAGGACTGAATGGACAGGAGCAGACCGCACGTGCTCCCATCAGGCCCTCGGTGTAGTGATTGACAGGCAATCCCTTGCTGCTCAGCTGAGGCCCATCTCTCTGTGGGGTGCACTCGAGGCAGCCAATCAATCAGAACAGCTCCCGCCATCCTTGGTTTGAAGGGGTAAGGCAGGGCAGAGGAAGCTAATATTAGGGCCTGATTCACAGAACGTTTTCCTATGGGATTGGGCCATTATAAAATGCTTGTATGAATCAGGCCCTTAGGGTGGCCAATGCACTCGCTCGTAATCAAATAATGAAGTGTTGCTTCTCCAAAAGGCTACACATGAAAACATCTCTTCTTCCAGAGAGGCGGGTACTCACTCGGGCAGGAGGATAGGGGGAAACTGCCTTAGCAGTGGGGGATTAACATCTGATATGTGTAGTTCTTTTTTTTTTTTAACTCTTTTAAGACCATCTTTGTTTTTGGTTTTGGCAAAACATTAATAAAAGTACATGTTGTAAAAGTGTAAGACACTTTAATAAAGTGAAGTGTTCCTTTCCCTAAAATGTAACAGCTGCATTCTAAAATGTGCAAAACATACATTTTATAAACATGAGAAAAAACAAAGGCTCATTTCAAAAAAGTGGAGGATAACAAGACAAAGAAAGTGTTAATATTGACATCTTCCAAAGTTTGAATAAACATTTCATAAAAGGTAAAACACACATATTGTGAAGACGAAGAAAACATTTCATAAAGTGAAAAGAAAAATATATTTTATAATATAGCCAAACCATGTTGATGAGGTGAAATTGATGCATTTATATGAACCTTTTACATAAACTGTATAAGATACAAAAATATGTTTTTAAAGTATAAAAATAATGTTCAGGAAATATAGCGCAGGCTTCCCCAAAGTGTAACAAATACACGTGTAAGCTTGCGATTAAAAGGGGAATTAAATTCCAATTCCTGCTTATGGTGTTCAAATGGCTGCATGGATCCATCTGCATAGGCCAGCCCACGCTCCGCTCAAGTTAAATGCCTATTGAGAACTCCAATGGCCAGGTTTAGTTTACCGGAGGTGATCGGAATGTCTCTCTCGCGTCACCACGGCTATGGAATCAGTTGCTGCTCAATCAGAGGAAGGTGGGGACTTGTCTGCTGTTCTGAAGAGCCCTAAATACATTTTGATCATTTTTATTTTTTATTTTTACAGCATCAGGCTCTCTTAATTCGAGATTCTATCACCTCCGCGCAGTCAGGCAGCATGTGGCACTTTATAAATTCAGAAATAAAGTGTGTGCAAAACATGTCAGAATGTGTAAGAACATTTTATAAAGTGTAAACATGAAGGTGTTCAATATTTGGTAGACGGTGGGGAAAATCTTTCATTAAGTTTAAAAACTACGGCAAAGTATTGCATGGCGCACATGCTCATAGCGCTGAAAAAGTGCTCTTTGTGCCACTCAAAACCATTTTCCTGGATGAGACTTTGCGCTGGTCATTCGCACAAGGTGCAATGCTCGCACGCTTTGCACGAGACGCGAGCAAAGGGCCAGCGCAAAGAGGAAAAAGTTAGCGGTATATGCAAACGTCCTCATTAAAGTAGGGAAATGTGGGATAACCTGGGCGTGGTGAGGGAGGCACTGTGTGAATGTACAAACACGCTGCATCAATTGCAAATATAGTTGTATTCACAGATTCAAACGTGCATCCGCGGTAACTAGAAAGGACCCAAATTTTACTGCCACCCGTGACCAGGCGCAAAATAGGACTGCGTCATGCAATCATAAGTGTAAAAAGTGCAATGCAATCCTAGAGAAAGTTGCGACCATGCCTGTTACTGTATTCCTCGCATACCTACTACTTCATGAAATGAGGAGGAGAAGGAGAAGGATGAGTGCCAGAATCTTCAATACCTACTCAACAATATGTGGTATGCCAGATGAAGAAGTGTGTGCACATACTGCTTCCCGTCACATGTCATCCTTGATTTGGTCATGGAGTGGGAGAATGACCTGGTGTCCCCTACCATGTGCTCACAGCCAATGGTGAAAGTGCTATCTGTCTTGCACTTCCTGGCCACTGATACATTCTAACGGACCACAGCCATGGTTGGGGGTATTTCACAGCCCACACTATCATTCTGTCTCCACCCGGTCTTGCGCTGCATCGTAGCACGCATGCACAGCCACATAGACATGCCCTGCAGGCAAGGCAAAGCGAGGCTGAGGAATTCTATGCAGTCGCCCACTTCCCACAGGTACTTGGGACCATTGATTGCACCCATGTTGAGCTTCAACCCCCACGAGTCACAGAATACATATATCGAATAGAATACATTGGCATTCAATCAATGTGCAGGTCTTCTGTGATGCGAAGGGGCACATCATGCAGGTGAATGCAAACTACCCTGGATGTACCCACGGTAGCTACATATTAGTCCATTTCCCCATCCACCAGGCACTGGCATTGGGAACCTTTGGCAACAAGTGGCTCATTGGTGAGTATCAGCCTTCACATGCACACAAACACACTCATCGGGGCACATCCAATACATGCCACTATAAAATTACATATCACAAAATTGAATATTGTCGTTCACAGTGGATAGTGCCTACTTGCTATCACCATTCATGGTGATGCCCATCCGAAATCCCGCTACCCCAGCTGAGGTACGCTTTGATCTAGTTCACATTGCCAGTAGAGGCATAGTGGAGTGCACATTTGGAGTGTTGAAGTGAAAGTTCCGCTGCCTCGATCATTCATGTAGGGTATTGTCGAATGCAAAATGATATTGGCATGTTGCCTCTTGCATAATATAGCCCCACGTAATGGCATACCAATATAGGCGAATGAGGGGTTACGTCTGCAGCCACAGGCAGTACCCATACCCATAGCAGGCCAAAGGGTGAGGGGACAGCACATAAGCAGTGAGATTGTTCAGACATACTTCAAACAAAATACATCCTGTGTGGAAGGCACATATCAAACCCATGCCCTTTATGGCCTTCAATGATGAAACAAGGCAACCACAACTGGGCCATAAACAACACCCTGAGAATGGCTGTCTTGGGTCAACACATGGTGTGTGCCCCATACCCAAACTATCATACATCTCCCCCATCTACATCCTTCACATAAAATGCAGAAGACACGGGCAGACTCATTTGTATTTCATATTGCATTTTAAATGTCCCTGTCCCAAGCATACTAATACAGATAACAGGGTCACTCAGTCTCACAGACTAACAAAGAAGTAAAATGGACATAACTAATTGAACATCGTAAAACACCCTGCCACACCGTCCCACATTCACTCACTTACATTTCCCATTATCCACTCATCAACCCTCAATCCGTAAATCATAATTGTCCGATCTACTCACCGATAATGAGCATGGTCCTCATAAATGCTTCCTCCTCTCTGAAGACCATTCATCTGTATCTCAGGAACGTCACAGCATGAGTCACTGTATCCAAAATCTAAAGGAAACAATAAATAACTCACCAGCACCCTGCCATCCACACCCCATCCCTCTCATTGAGTCGATCACCCCTGATTTTGCACTTAAACTTCAATGATGTCTGAGTTCCAGGGCCCCAATACATGAAAATACCTGCTTCCCCATCCACAGTCTCTTCACTTGTAATGCTGCACCTATCCTGTAAAACAGAGTCCCGTGACCACGGCCGTCTCCCCCCACAGAGACCAATGCCCTGCACAACACCCTGAAAGCATGACTGGAAGACATCTCGTCACCTTCCTGAGGCCCAATAAATATCAATGCTGGATAGCAAATGTACAGACATACATGACTATTCAATACTGGACTTGACTGTGTTGTCCCTACCACCAGTTGTGAATCACCACACCATTGCTCTCTCAGCCCCCTTGAACCTTGCAACCGAAATATACGGAACCTTACTACATTGCCTCACATACTCCCACAGTACACCATCCTAACCTTTCCATATGTATGTATAGGCCTGATATTCAGAAGCCCAGTAATCAATAACATGTAAGAATGCATCTAAACAGCTCCTACACCCACGAGTATCCATTACACCTCCAAGGTCCTGCCCAGTAAAACAGATGAGAGAAGGAGAAGAGGTGGCAGAAGGGAGCCTCAAAATGAGTTGAGTGTCATCCGCATAGCACTGAAAGTTGGGGCAGAGAGCGGCAATGCGGTGGGCAAGAAGTGCTGCTTGCAGGGGTGTTGCTAGTTCTGGAAAAGATCTAATTTTGGGAATGCTGGGACTGGGGGCTAGCTAGCCTTTTTAGTTATAACCCCTGAGCTTCTATCCGGTTCTACAACCAAAAGACCCAGGGCTATAGACCCCTCAGCCCCCCGCCCCTTAGCAACGTCTCTGGCTGCTTGTGTATTATTTTGATTCCAGCACAGATGAAAAGTGTAAGTGAGTTCACATTCTTATTTTGATCACTGCCAGGGCAGCCTATCAAGCTATGAGCAGAGTCGTGATACGCATGGGGGAGAAAAGGGGGAGATCTGGGAAGGCAGCGAGAGCTTTTCGGTGGCAGTCCAAAATCCCTTAAAATGGCCCCATCGGGCGAGATTTACTATGTCCCCCTGGAAGTTAAATCAATCAACTCTTGCTTCTGTTAACTGGGGATAGCTGGTCTTCATCTCACAGTTTGGAAGAATCACGTGTTAATTTATATTTTTCCAGTACACTGGATTGCTTTCGGAAACATTTCTATCCCAACAGTGTCATCTAGTGGATGTAAAAGAAAGTTCAGTGACGGGACAATTAGTTTTACCTCATGTATTAATCATATTGCACGACAAATATTGTGTAACAGCATTGGAGCAGGAACAGGACAGTAGAGTGAGCTGCACTATAGGAATTTCACAGCGAAAGAGATAATAACTTCACCTACTCTTCCAGGGTAATATAGAGGATAAGAAAGAGTATTTGAACTACTTATTATTCAAGGACAGCACATGTGATAAGACAATAATGTACATTTGTCTTCGAGGTGTGCACAAGTGAAAAGAAAAGAGATATTAAACACATGTGCTAACCCCTCAGGAATAAGAAATCACTAATTGCAGGTGCAGTATGGACAGGGCTAGTGTAAGCTTCCCTCAAAATCAATCTGGTGCAGCAGGGGCTGAGTCAGTGCAACAGGGGGAACTCATCCATAAAAGGCGATGGGGCTTCGACCCAGCCATTTGGATGAGCCAGAAGCCAGCCCAGGTGCAACAAACAGCTGAGTGAGCCTTATTGGCCTGGCTTGAACTTTAAAAAAGAAACGCGATTTCCCTGTGATAATTTGAACCCTAGCACACATGTCCAATGGGCCATGCAAGGCCAAGGGTGTTTTGCTTTCCCAGACTTGCATGGCCCATTGGGGATGCAGGTTGAGGTACTGCACCTTTCAATGCGCCCGGGGGGTGAACCTGAACCTCCCCCCACATTCAGAGCTGCTGGGGATAGTCCAGGGTCGGTCTGGCACCTGCGTGCATGCGCAGGAACCAGGAAGATCTCCTTGGTTCCTGTTCAAGTTGCATACGAATCAGAGAGCTGCCACAGGATCCTTTCTTCATCCTTGCAGTGGAGCGGATTCAGTAAGTAGGGAAAAAAGTTTGTATGTGAAGGTGTGTGTGGCTGTGTGTAAGAATGGGTGCCTGTGTGAACGAATGTGTGTATGTTGTGTGGGTGTCCGTGTGAATTAGAGAGTTTATGTCATAGGTGCATGGATGAAAGAGTTATAATTGCTAAGAATGTGTATGGCTGTGCAAGTGAACATGTATGGGTGCGTGAGTAAATATTTATGACTGCATATGGTTGGTTGCGTTAGTGCTGGTGAGCGGACCTCCGATTTTGGGGTGCATTTTTTTTTTTACTGGGCATCAATGTTAAAGCAAACATGATAAGTACTGTTAAGTTGCTTGGCAGGACTGCATTGCTGCAGCCAATCTGGTTAAGTTCCTGACAGTGGCATGACATTGGTAGTGGGCTTTAAGGTTAAAGCAAGCATGATACGTGCTATCATGTGTTTGGACTGGCCTACATTGCTGTAGCTAATATGCTTACATTTCTTTTTACTGTGGCATTGCATTCTTTTTATTGGGCATCAAGGTTAAAGCAACGATGGTAAGTGTTGTTATCTGTCTAGACGGGCCTGCATTGCTGCAGCTATTCTGGTTAGTTTTTCTTCCTATGGCACTGGCATGGCCTTTTTTACTGGGCATCAAGGTTAAAGCAAATATGGTAAGTGTTGTTCTGTGGCTGGACTGGCCTACATTGGATCAGCTAGTCTGGATATATTTAACCGTGGCATGACCTTTCTTTACTGGCAAACCCAACAGGAGCATGTCCTATATGGTCAATCCTGACATGTATTGCTGCAGCCTGCATGGACATGGATGAGTACAGCCAGCGTAAACATGTTTTTTATAAGGGCATACATTGTGAGTAAAGTCATCATGGAAATGAGTTGGAAAATTCTCTGTGTACCATTGGTGACTGACGCCTATTGTTTTTTTTTCATGTGTTAACCTACAAAACCAAATGCAATCGGTCGTTTGACCCAATTTTCCACTGACTAGACATTTATTTCCCACTATAAATCCTATTCTGAAATGCATCATTATTTAGCTGATCACATCCGTATACAAAATTGGAAAACATTCTTTGTCTCAGAGACTGTATAACCGGGCAATCAATAAATTATATATTTCAAGGTCTCACTATCAATGTTTCCAAATCTACAATTGCTGTGAGGACTAATTTTCCTAATGTGCTCAATTTCTCTGTTGTGTATCAAGTTGAACCTACATCTTAAAAAGATTTGTAAATATCGTCCATCTGGACATCTTTCTGGGTAAGACGGAATGATGCCATGCAATTTATTTTCGGTGGTTAAGTTTTGAAAAAGTTTATAGCAGCCTCTTTTAACACATGTCTGGATCCAATCCCAATCTTACATCTTTCTCTTTACTTCATTCGGGTTTGTAACTAAGATTTCACATCTTATATTTAAAATATTTAGGATTTCCACACATTTTCCTTTAAACTGTTTCACAGAGCCAGGATCAGGTTCCTCTAGCTGTCGTAATAAATCGTTATACAGTGCGTTTTCCACTGCCATAATTATATTTCTGTAGGGAGTAATAGCCTCCCATTTCTATAAAGCATTCATAGAAAGTTGACCCATCTCGTATTTTGATATTGCCGATGGCACACAATTTGGAAGGGAGATTGCTTTACGCCAAATCTTCCCCTCTAGCTTTTCAAAATCAAATTCTTCAGACAAGGCACTTGTTTCAAGGCCATACAGAATTGCAGGGATAACTTTTACATTATGAACCTTAATGAGAGGTACTAAATTAACCCTACAATATTTATGTACAATATACAGCATTTGAGCTCCAAATTGCCCCCCCTTCTTGTGGATCCCATCATATAAAGCAGTATGACGAGGGTTGGGGAGGCACTAGTTAAAGCCAATCCCAGATATTTGACATCTTGAACTTGCCCCAGTTTCCAACAGAAACCGGATTGTTTTTACTTTGTGTACCTGAAGCACATATTTGCTTTCAATTGATTTATTTTCAATTCACTTTTGATCGTAGAGTTGGAAGCCTTCAATAAGACATAGGAATGATGTCGATGATGAGAAATATGATTTATTGTTCCCTTTGTTGTTGCTAATATTCCATTATAAATAAAGCTTCCATCACAAACAAGCACAAGTTTGCAATGTACAGGACCAGTGCACAATTCCCTCACAAATGGACACAAGTACAACATGGACAAGACTAAGACATGCTTCCTTAACAAATGGGCATATGAGCAGCACGGGTAGGACAGGATCTAGGTTCAGTTGGTTGGAGTTATATCGGGAAGGATATCGGGCCCCTGCGCTAACTGGGAAGATTAGTTACTTGCTGTAATATAGTCTGCGTCCTGGCACATGGTTTGTCTGGGAACCAAAACTCCAAAGTTCCCAATGAGTTTGTTTCTGGATGGTTTGACAAACCTTGTTTTTAATAGCACTGGTATAATGGTAGGTGATCCTGTATAGGATTGTAGCGCCACGGAGCATTATTCACCCATATACAGATTCGCTAACCAGCCCACCACCCAGAAGTATTGGGAGGTACTCACCAGGCGCTACAATCCTATACAGGATCACCTGCCATTATCCTGCCTTGATATAGACTATGGTCGAAACGCGTGTTGGCTCCCTTCTCACCTGTACCTAGCATGTTCTGCTAGGCCTTGATCTATGTGTGTTACAACATTAAAACCTTCACTGATGACAAGTCAGCAGTTTTGCTCCATTATTTCAATATCCAACAACTAAGTAACTCACGGCTAAGTTTGTAAAATCATCTAGGATCAGATCTAGCTTCCCTCACAAACGGTTATATGTACAACGCAGTCAGGACCAGCGCAAAGGTCACTCGGCAGCAGATGCAGCTTGTGCGGGATCACTGAAGGCTTACCTCCATAAATAGGTACAGCATGGACGGTTTCAGTTGCAAAGAACAATTACAGCCTGGGCACGGCCTCCATAAGACTGCAAGCATTAATACATATGCAGCTCTCTGCATTCAGATGCCTGTTTTGCACAATCAGTAGCTCTTACCAGAAGCTAGCTGGGGAGATGGGCAGGTGCACGGGGTGCCGGTTTTGAGAGTGGCCAGGCTAGGGGAGGAAAATTGGGTGGTAAATTCATCTGTTAATAGGTGTGCGCGCACACACACACACACACACACAGACACACACTCGCACGCGCCTTGACCATTGCAAAAAACAAATGAAAATCGACTCCCAAGTCTTCCCAGTATGCCCGCTAGCTATACCAGGCTGTTTTCTGAAGGGGTGGGACAGGCGGAAGCCTTAGGGCCACAGGCCTGTCCAGCTAGGCTTCAACATACATAGCCCTTTGGAGTGCAGGTGCACTGAAGGAAAATGTAGAGCTGCCTCTCCTATATGTATTATCACCCCCCCCCCCCTCACCCCAGGTGCCTGTTAGTTGCTCTGGCCCGGCATGACACCTATTTGGAGGGTCAGAGGGTTTTCTATCATCAAATTAGCAGTGAGCTGCAAAATGTTAAGGGGTTTAATGCTTTTCAATTTAAAATATCATCAGACCACTGATTAAACCTGCACATATACTCAGACAGTATGCTTATCTTGGTTTTATAACGTGCACTAGATAACCACTAGCAAGCATGGACAAGCCTTGACTAATGTGGTTCAGCATTGATCAGAAAGTTATCACAGACAAGTGTAAATGGAATGAGTAGTTTTTCTTTGCTAACTAACTAATGCAGGTAGTGCATGCAGCTATGAATTCACCAACAGACACAATTTGGCAACTTGCAAGTAGCATGTGTGCTAAAGTTAAAGCCTATTATTCATGCAGTAGTTTTAAAATCCCATGAATAAATATACTTTAGCTGAGAAAATCAGTACTCCGCATCAGCCCTTCCAGCACTGCTTAAAATCTTCCATCAGTCAGACTGTTCATGCTAATGAAATGGACAAGAAATAATGTGCTGCAAGAACTGCACACATTTCCCTGTTCTGAGCCTCTGTGAAAAGGGGCAATTCATTGACTTGATGCGCAGCATACATACATGCATACATACAATACATACATGAGACCTCTACTCAACAGCTATCACCCGCCTACTCCTTCCTACTCATGAGGCATGCGCTCCGGCTGCCCCTTGCTCTGCCCCCAGAAGTTCCAGGAGGGATCCACCATGACTCTCACCTACCCGGGGTGACTGGCCTGGTCCTTATCGCACTGTTTTATCAAGACTTTCCTGCTAAGCATCTGTGGTTTTACTTTTGAATCCGATCACACGCCAAGCAGCACAAACACAGGTGTCAGTGGGAAATAGCCCTGCTTCCACTGCCAAGCTAGTGACTCCTACAGGTGTGGGCACTGTGGTTTGCAAGAAGGCATCATACACCCACTTTAGGGTTAGTTTACTTCTATTTTGCAATTCATGATAACAGAGGGAAAAACGTTCTGTTGGTGCCACCTGGTGGCCGGCACTCTGTACAGCTGCCTAGATTGCATAGTGTGTGCACCAGCCCTGCCAGCTGAGGTGTTCTACTGTATCTAACTAGAACCCTTTTTCTAGCACGTTATTGCTCATGCTATTACATATGCAACTTCCTATGGTATGGCAGCCAGGTTCAAATGATCATGGAAGAAAGATGCTCTGCCATAGCGTTATGGCAACTACTGCTCATTCCTGGCTTAGGTTAAACTTGTATGTTACCCTCTGTGCTCGACTGGTAGAATCAGCATTAGGTTACGAAAGGGGAGAATCCATACTTTTGTTGCAAAACGTTGGCACCGAGTTAAAACTACAGCATTCGTACCTTCTAACTTGTTTATAATGATGGCAGTTTTTCCTCTGAGCAAAGGTTCAATTGTTTCATACCGCCTACACTTATTTTTTATTTAATTTTTCTTTCTACTGGGGTGTGTCTCTCCGCTTGAAAAGTGGGGCAGATCAAAGATTGAATATCAGTATTTTCTGATGGTCTCTTAGCCCGCCTTCCCTCATGGTTGGGAACATTTACTTTTCAAAATGGTGTAACCTGCCACTTTGCAACACTACTGACCGCGGCAATCGTCGTAAGCGATTGAGAGCAGCCCGCCCCTTCTATCACTCCAGGCATGCAGAGATAGAGTCTCGAGCAGCCAGGCAAGGTGGGTGAGTGAACAATCACAAGTTCATGAGGCAGATAGGAGTCATTCATTTAACCTAAAGCTTAGCTGCCTCCAGCCTCTCCCGCCTACTATCCCCCCTTGAGCATCCCCTTGTTTCTCCCCCTAGCTTAGCCTACCCTTACAGCCCGCTGCAACCGGGATATTCAATCTTCACCTAGCCCCTCTCCTACTACCCATTTGCTCTCTTCCTTGCCCTGTCACCCCAGCTGTACCTCACCAATCCTGCTACTGCTCCCCCCATTGCTCTTGTTCCTCCTTCATTGACACTGTTTCCGTATCACCTTTTCTACCAAGCTCATCTTCTACTTCCTTCTTCTACTCCCCTGACTCTCTCATCCCTTTCCCTGCGCCCTCTTGTTTCTCCTGTCTTCACATGTCAAGACCCAGGGGTAGGAAATGTCACTTAGATGGATCTTCTGGGATAGGAAATGCAATGCACTTAGATGGATCTTCGGTGATAGGAAATGTCACTTAGATGGATCTTCTGGGATAGGAAATGTGATGCACTTAGAGGGATCTTCGGGGGTAGGAAATGTGATGCACTTAGATGGATCTTCTGGGATAGGAAATGCGATGCACTTAGATGGATCTTCTGGGATAGGAAATGCGATGCACTTAGAGGGCTCTTCTGGGATAGGAAATGTGATGCACTTAGATGGATCTTCTGGGATAGGAAATGTGATGCACTTAGAGGGATCTTCTGGGATAGGAAATGTGATGCACTTAGATGGATCTTCTGGGATAGGAAATGTGATGCACTTAGAGGGATCTTCTGGGATAGGAAATGCGATGCACTTAGAGGGATCTTCTGGGATAGGAAATGCGATGCACTTAGAGGGATCTTCTGGGATAGGAAATGTGATGCACTTAGATGGATCTTCTGGGATAGGAAATGTGATGCACTTAGAGGGATCTTCTGGGATAGGAAATGCGATGCACTTAGATGGATCTTCTGGGATAGGAAATGCGATGCACTTAGAGGGATCTTCTGGGATAGGAAATGCGATGCACTTAGATGGATCTTCTGGGATAGGAAATGTGATGCACTTAGAGGGATCTTCTGGGATAGGAAATGCGATGCACTTAGAGGGATCTTCTGGGATAGGAAATGCGATGCACTTAGATGGATCTTCGGGGATAGGAAATGCAATGCACTTAGATGGATCTTCGGGGATAGGAAATGCGATGCACTTAGAGAGATCTTCTGGGATAGGAAATGCGATGCACTTAGAGGGATCTTCTGGGTAGGAAATGCGATGCACTTAGATGGATCTTCGGAGATAAGAATTGTGATGCACTTAGATGGATCTTCGGGGATAGGAAATGCGATGCACTTAGATGGATCTTCGGGGATAGGAAATGCGATGCACTTAGATGGCTTTGGGGGTAGGGAATGTGATGCACGTAGATGGATATTTGGGGTTAGGAAACATGGTACACTTTGATAGACCTCAGGTGGGCAGGTAACATGATGCTCCCAGATAAACATCAGGAATTGGTAGTCCAGATATCTCGCCCACTTATCCTGTGCCCCAATCTAGGCTCCCACCTTATTGCTATACCCTAATCTGCATGTTCGCCCTCTCTGTATCACCAAGCCAGATGGTAAACCATTAACTCTGGGTCAAGACTAGATGCCTCGATTACCACTGCTGTGGCAAATAGGTACACCAAGTTATCTGTGACGATGTATATGTTAGTCTGCTTTGGCTATGGTTATAAACCATGAAAGATATTTAGTGTGACCACAAAGGCAGTCTACCTATGACAGTCAGAAACTCCATCAGCCGAATCACTCATTAGCCTATCTGTCCCACCAAATAATGTCTACGTTGCCTAATCTCCCTGATTGTGCCCAATGGTAGACAGTGCCTACTGGGGTAGCTGGCTTCTCTGTGGGAACGTTTAGTATTTTTTTTTATACCTTTTTCTTTGAGTCATGCTTTCCTCCAAGTTTGGTGGAATCTGTCTTGACTTTTGCAGAACACATCACTATCTGTGCAGTGTTGCTGGGAGCCCTTTGGACTTCCCTTTTTATTTTCTGTTATTTCCCTTATGGAGCACATGTTCCCAAGGGCTGGGAGATATCGTTATCCTTCCTATCTTTTTCTATTGTGAGATCAGCACACCCCATCTTGAATGGTGCATGGGTGCTGATTGGCTGGGTTCCTGCATAAGAGGCATGGATCCTGAGGCTGAAGACAAGCTGACCACTGAACTGAAGAATCGATGAGAAAGAAGAGGAGAGATGCCCGCAGACACTTCCAGATGACAGAAGATGCATTCTGAATAACGACTGCTGTCCAACCCTTCCTTCCAAGCATCAGGACAGCCCCGGGAAGGATGACTCTCCCTTAGACTGATGGGACCAATCAGTCACACGACAACCTGCATTTCAAGCCATCTCACGATGAGCTGTGACCTTCACCGGCTTCAAACCGCCAATACCTTGGTACCTGGTGCCATTGTACAGTGCATCGCCTTTGGAAAAATCCAATCCGTCCGAAACTTTGGTGGACTCCTTCCAGATCTCCAGAAGTAAGATTCCACTCCTTGAAGTCCCCTCCCCAGAGTGCTGGACGGAGAAAGCGAGATTAATCGACCAGGCGGTAACCGTTCTTCACTAGTACTTTGAATAGGGTGACAAAATCACACAACCATGAAGAATCCTTTGCCTGGAGCCACTTCACTCGACTGCTGCTGCCAGATCCTTTCCAGTGTCCTTTTTTTGTCTGCCTGACCAAGAATCCGGTGACCGGGTCTGCTGCTCCTGCATTGCGGGGGAGTTGTGCTACATCTTCGGCTTCACATTTAAGGTACTGTGAGACTCTTTGTAGAACTCACCTAGAGTTGCTTTGCTGCTCCTATGTTGCTGGAGTGCTGATTTGTGTATTTGGGAGTTTGCCCCTTCAGGTTCGCCCAAGCCTAATGTGAGTATACCTTCAGAGGGCCTTCTCCAGAGTACCTGAACCCTTTCCCCTACTAAGAGTTGTACTTACTTGCTACTGAAGGCTTTATCAGGAACTCTTGACTTTCTACAGCTTGTGCCTGCTTGATTTGCTCTCCAATCTGACTCCGAGACACTCATAATTAAATAGGGATGGACTCCTAAAGTGGTAGGTCACTGAGATAAGTATTACAAGTATTGAAAACGTATTTACCTGCTTTATGTTGGTGGTGTTTCATTCATTCTTACATCAAACTATTATTACAAAAGTATTTTACTTGCCTTTTGAATTGCATACTGCCATTCTCAAAGTATTACAAAGGTGTTTGCATTGGTTTTTCAAAGTAACTTAATGGGCCTCATTACACGCTAGGCAGTAAGGGATTACCGGCACCAGTAAGGGCACTGGTGCCGGTAATCAATTACCGCCCTACTACGAGGTCCCTTAGCGGGTCCCTCCCATAACGCCTGGTTTTACCAGGCGTTATGGAAGGGACCCGCTAAGGGACTTCAGAGCTAATAACAGTACCGCAAATTGCAGTACCATTATTAGCTCCTTCCCCATTCCCATTTAGCCCTCTGGGGGCTCAAGTGGGAATGGGGAATGATTCCCGGAATGGGGACCTACCGGGTCCTCCAGAGTCGGAATGACCCGGTAAATCCCTATTCTGGGAAAACGGACCCGGAATGTGGAAAGGGGGTAGCCATGGCGCTAAAGCGCCATGGCTACCGCCTACCGTGTAATGAGGCCCATTGTGTGTTATAGTACTTACCTTGCTAAAGAATCACCTTTACTTTAGTGTGTATATATATATAATAAACCATTATTTTTATATAACGTTTAGTGTGTCAGTGTTTCTTTGTCCTATGTGCATATTCTAGATTCTTTGTACCTCCCTACATTCCTTCCTTCCGCCTAAGATAAGCCTGGCTGCTCAGCCATTGCTACCAACATACTTGTGTGGTTTTGGCCGATGCTAAGAGTTGGAGCCCTGTGGCCCAGGTATGAGTCGTCTGAAGTCCTACCTTTGGTGGACTTTTACAAAATTTCCCAACAAGAGAGACAAGCGGAGATATAGAATTTATGATTTCATAACAGAACGTGAACCCTCCCTGCTGCTCCTGATGAAACCTGGCTAAAAGATGACTATCCCTTTATAATACATGAAACTATTCGCAAGGATATGCAATCATTATAAAACCAGAACAGGAAGAGCCAGGGGGCTTGCACTCTAATCTCTTCAAATCACTTCCTTACCACATTCAGAAGCCCCTCTTTGTCAACCCATGCTAATTTACTGGAGAGTCTCCCTCTCCTCTCTGCCCTACTTCAATATCAATTGGCCCTCTGATGTAATTTGGAGAATGGTTGGCAGACTTCATTGTGAACTCACTTTTCATCCCTGTTAACATTAGCATCCTTGTGAATTTCAACATATGGCTTGCACAACCAAATAAAATAATACGTAACACCCTGATCCCTAACCTGCAATGTCTTGACCTACATGTGTTGACAATGGAAGCCTCGCACATAGCTGGGCACACACCACCTCTTGGGCTTGGACCTCCTTCAGGAACTGGCAAGGTATTAACATTCCACATGATCTCCTTCCCATATTAAAGAACTCATGCTCCACAAATTGCAGCTTTGGAGATGCGTTTAAAGTTATTCACACCTGCGGTGAGTGGATCACTTAATCTCTTGATTCAGTAGAACCTCTCAAAATGAGAAGACCCAAGAAGAAATCAAAAACACCACTGGGTTTTCAGTTTCAGCTAGAACTCTGGCCCACAAATGGTGGAAATGACATAAGCACATAAGAGGCTGAATTGAGAAAAGCAAAATCCTGCTGTTACTCGGATGGATTCCTCAATGCCATTAATGTGCCGGCCTTTGGCGGAATTCAGGCACCTGTCTCCGTTAGAGACTAACATTATCCCTTGCCTAGCCATTTGTAACTGGTTGACTACCCATTTCTACCTCAAACAATCCTCTCTCGACCCCTAATCCTGCACTTACTTTCTCCACCACTTATTGAAACAACTAATGCTTCCAAGTAAACATTCCTCTCCTGCTTTCCCCCAAATTCGTAGGAATTCCACCTGTAGTAATAGGCAGAGCTACGGCAGGTTCTTCTGCAGGTCCGTGCTCTCCCACTTTCTTCAAATCCTTTATTGATCACTGGGAAGTAGTGCAGCCTGCCAGATCCCTCATTAATGCCACTGGAATCTGTCCTATTAACTTCAAGGAGGCATACTAAAAGCATCTTTTTTTAAATAATCTGACAAATCTGAATAAATACAATGCAATTTCCTAACTGTAGCTTCCTGGCTAAACTTCAGACAAAGCTGCATGGAAGCAAATTAGGAGTTGCTCCAAAGGGGATACACTGCTAGGCGATGCCCAAGTGGGTTTCAGATGTAGACATACGGTATTACACAAATTGACCTTTTACAATTGAACTTTTGTCATAATTGACCTAATAGTAGTGGTCCTAATTGACCTTCTGCACAATTGAACTTTACCTTTATTTTACTTTTTATATATATATATGTGTAGGTTGGTTTTGGGGAAATAAATAATATAATGGGATTGGGTAGGGGGTTGCGGGAGGTTTTGGATTGAGTGGCAGGTTTCCCCCCACATATATGTCCTAATTGACCTTCATTTCATGATCAATTGTGAAAAGGTCAATTCGTATACATCCGGACACACCACTCAGGCAGCACATTTCCCACATTGCGATGATTTAAAAACTCTTGAGGACCAAGACAATGCAATGAAACTGCTCTTATGGATCCTGACCTCTCTGTGACCTATGACTTGGTAGCTCACAACATCTTGAAATCAGGAATATGCCCTTCCTTAAAGACAAAAAACACTGTATTACACTTGATATCTTTGATTCAGATTAAAAGAAATGCATTTATGATGTCCCCCAAGGCTCCTCACTCTCTTCACTGCTCTTCAACCTCTTTCTTTTCGTTGGCCTGTATCATCTTTCATAAAATGCCTCAACCAATCATGTCACATGGCTGCTCACCTAAGGAAAGGCTGGTGTTCAATACGCGTGCTGTGTTCTGCAAGTGGTTCAGCCATTTTAGCATGGATAATTGGTGCAATGTGGACATTACAGACTTTTTGACTAATGAGACTTTGGCCCAATGGACCTTAAGCACTCAATGCATTTTGCACTTTAATTTGTAAATTTGCAGAGGCACGTGTCACGGGATCTATGTTATAATCCTGAAAAAAACGAGGCCAAACATGGCGGTTCTTTTTAATCGAATTTTGTTTTTATTTCTTTGCGTATTTTTCGTCCAAATAAAATGCATGTAGAGACCCCCAGCAGCCCCTCCCCCACATGCCCTCAAACTAATTATTTTCCAAACCAACCCCCGCCCCCCCTATTTATTTCGGCCTTTTCTGCCTCGTTATTTTGCTATTCATTTTTTGGGGAGGGATTACCCGTGTCACGTAATCATCTCTTGAGCAACAACTGAAATTATTCCTGTTGGAATTTAAAGTCAGTGTATTCATTAAAAAATGAGCTGGAGTGCGTTCACTTTTTCTGAAGCTTTCACGTGCCTTCTGGCATTCAACACATGGATGTCATCAAACCACCTCCTGAACTCAGGAAAAACTGCCCTTTTGTACACCGGGAATTGCACTCTAATACCGAGAAATATAATCCCTACAATTTTGCACGGTGGTACAATTTTCCTCACCCCCTCTGCCCATGTTAAAACCCTATGCGTTGCCATGGACACTGCCTTATCCATGACTCCCAAGCTCACGGATATTGCCAAAAAAAAAAGCTTTCAGTCATCTGAAGCTCTGAGGAGAATGATATGACGACTATCAGCATCGAGATGGGACTCTGCAAATAGCCTTTACCTGGGCGCCCCATCTTAACTCATCACGAGACTACAGAGGATGCCAAATGGTGCTACGCGCACCCTTCAGAAATTGGGATTCAAGGAACACATTTTCCCCGCCCTCCTATCTCTACACTGGCTTCCAGGTGGTGGCAAGGTAGCTTTTAAATGCATCATTTGCAAGGCACATTCAAAGGCCAGGTTCTATTGTCTTGTAATAGAAACTTCAACACCAAATTCCTTAAATGGACCCTCAGCTCTTCCTCATAGCCATCTCTCTAAAGGCCTGATTCACAGAAGCGTTTTCCAATGGCACAATGCCATTGGAAAACGCTCTGTGAATCAGGCCCTTAGTGTGCTGTTTTCTAAAAGGCCCTTTGGCGCAACTCTTTCTCAGTTCTAGCTCCCCAAATATGGAATTCTCTCTCAAGGCTTTTTAGATATATCCACGCTTACACAGCCCTCAGAAAGTTATGGAAGCATTTATTTTCCTTAGTGAATGCACTCTACTTTCATAGATCCTTCTCACTCGTTTTAAAAAAAATGATCGTCTCACTCTTTAAGATGCTATCCAGGCAGGCCTCTGTCAATATAATATCACCTTAACAACATAGCTCCATGTTTAGTCAAAGGGCCTCATTACTTGGAAGGCGGTAAGGGTTAACGGTCACCGGTAAGGATACCGGTGACCGTTAACCCTTAACGCCTTACTACAAGGTCCCTTTGCGGGACCCGACCTTAACGGCTGGTGTAGACCAGGCGTTAAAGTTGGGACCCGCAAAGGGACCGTAGTGCTAATTACGGTACCGCAATTTGCAGTACCGTAATTACCGCCTTCCCCATTCCTATTATGCCCTATGGGGCAAAAATGGGAATGGGGAAGGGCCATGGAGAAAGGGGGAATTACCGCCCCGCCAACCTTGGAATGGGGTGGAAATTCCCCTTTGCTCCATGGTGGTACCGGTATGGTACCGGCGGCAACCATGGTGCTAATAGCACCATGGTTTACAGCCTTCCGTGTAATGAGGCCCAAACCCTCTTTGCCATGTACTACATGGATTATGGGACATTCAACCCACTAACCAAAACCCCTAATTTCTGCTTACTTAATGCACACAAAGCCCACACAACCACCTCTCTCACAGCAAACCGCACGGATTTCACCACACCGCAACAACAAACAACCAACACATAGATCACAACAACAGCACGCGAGGACCTGCTTCGATCCTATTTACACACCCAAGCTCAGTGCCTAGTGAAAACCGAACTGAAGCTGCCAACAGTACACCACCTCTCACTCTCCTACGCCCTCTTCACCCAATAACCCACCTTTTGTTTACAGATCCGCCTGAGCGCCTGGAGACCAACTCCATTAGTGACGGTGCGCTATATAAATACCTTGAACATTAACATTGACATAAACATGTATACCTATTTCCGCTTTCGCATTCATGTCATTAGCGGTTTTATTAAAGTCCTTCCTGATCTCCATAATGCAGTTTCCTCCTCTTGCCTCCGTTTGGTGATCATCCCTTGATGTAAATTCACTATTCTGAGAGGACGATTTTATTTCTTTATCATCTGTACTACCTTGGCTTATTTTGTGCAAACCTACACTTGATAAATATTGTACTTTCTCTTTGTCTCCCTTTCTTACTGTGATGCATGCATTTTACTTTGCTTTTGTTTCTTGTATTGCTAGGTATTTATTGTATCACCCCCTCTGGCACTTACCTATTCCATGTTTTTATTTTACTATATTTTTCTTTTTCTTTATTGCTTAAATCAAAAAGGTTCAACCTTAATAATACACTCAGTATACAATTTTCTTTCAAATAAATACAATACGTCACAATAAATAATGTGCGGAACCAATCAACAACCCTCTCAAAACCCCAAAGATTCAAATATTCATACAAATGATTACTATATCGCTTAACAGAGTCATGATTGGTTACTCTTACAAGCACGTCCTCTTTATGGTATAAAATGATTCTGGCGATTTGATGCTTTCCCACTAATACATATCAAATGATGATTTAGGGCCTCATCACGAGTTGGGCGGTATCCTGGCAGTACTACCGCTGGGATACCGCCAGGGCTAATAGCGTTACCGCCAACCCCCCACCCCCCTGGCGCTATTAGCGCCGGATCACGGGTTTGGCGGAACAGTAATTGCCCATTCCCCATTGGGCCCATTCGGGAATTCCTCATTCCCCATTGGACCCAAAGGGGAATTTTCGGTGCAACCACCGTCGGTGGTATTACTGTGTGGTAATTGTGCCGAAAATCGTCAAATTCCCAGCGCATTTACCCCCAGCTCAGGGCTGGGGGTAAATGCTGCCAAACCTGTGATTTGGCTAACCCTTAAATGCAGTAGTAATAGCGTTACTGTCGCATTTAAGGTTTACCGCAAAACTCGTGATGAGGCCGTTAGTATGCTGTAAACTGCACAGACTTACCCATGTGACTTTGTAAAAAAATAATAATAAGTGCGTTAATCTCAAGGTCTTCAAAGAGGGACAAAACACCAAGAGATGCTTGAGAGTTTCCAAGAATACTTGATTGTTACAAAATCTGCATCCAGCTTCGGCCTCTTTAATCATTTCACGTCTCAACTGGATCTCTCCTGTAAGGTACAGATTCCATCTAAACCGTACAAAATCAAACCTTATTTTAGGACAAGGAAAGAGCTTGAGGTAGGAAGCAGCATCTCCCAAACACTATGCTCAAAGGCTAAGTGCTTTAAACTAACATAGTCATGAAGATTTTGTGTCGTGCAACACCAACTATTAGATAAAAACATTCTTTTGACCCTAGAAGGTTCAAATATCAAATCTGTCTTATTCAGGTTGCATAGACCCAACAGTTTTTTACATCTTTCAGAAAAACCTATCAAGACCGCTACTGTGCCTTCTTAAAATATGTTTTTAAAATCCTCATATAACGTATTCGGAGAAGGACACGGACATTTTCGATATAGGGTCAAAATTCTCCACTGGTCTCTCTCCTTAAGGGAATTTAGCCCCAGTTCGAACATGATAGCATCTGTCGGGACCTCAATTGGAATACCAAGAACCCTACGCCAAATTAAACTTTCTAGGGTCCCCAGGAATTCCAAAATCCAATCTTGAATAAGTTTTACCCCGCACATGGGCTTCGGTATCACTTTCCCTGTACAGTATATGAGTATCGGTAGGCACGTACATTTAAAATACTGGTTCATTATAAATTTCATGTGAGAAATCAATGAGTCAGTCATGAGCCTCAGATGATTTGTTATAAAGGCTTTATCAGGACTGCACCTAATCGGAAATCCCAGATATATCAAATGCGTCACTTTTTCTAAAGCAGATCCTTCAATGTCCATCTCATGTTTACACATTTCTTTCTATTTGTTATTGACAGGATTTCTGTTTTTCTTCATTGATCTTTAAAAAATGTGCACCCGCATGAGTCTCAAAAGCTGTTAAAACTCTCTGCAATCCAATGCTGGTACAATCTAATAAAATAAAATCATTGGCATAGGCCAACCAGCAGGTAGCCAGTGATGCAAGTCTAGGGGTGGCAAAGGCAGCTGGATCCAGAGGGTCTCCTACCTCTGACACATACAAATTATAAAGGCAGGGGGCCAAAATGCACCCCTGCCTTAAGCCGTTACAAGTGAATATTTCCTGAGATAGGCCCCCCTCTTGATTCTGCCGCATCTGCACATTCAAATCATCATGCAGCTTCACTATTAATTTTAAAAGGCCCTTTGGAATTTCCCAGCCATCCAGTTTCCGCCATAAGCAATTACGACTCACCAGGTCGAACGTAGTCGACAAGTCGACTCCAGCCATATGAATCACTTCATATTTTTCCCCACGAATTGTCTTGGCAGCACTTTATTACAAACCCATTCCAACTGGTCCCACGGGACTTCCTAAACCCATTTTTATGTTGTATTCTGCCTGTCTTTATTGCCCAATCATCCAGATGCTGTGATACTAGATGCGCAAAGATTTTACTATCGGCTTCTAATATTGTGATTGGGTGATAATTGTTGGGATCCAATCTTGTACCACATTTCAAAATGGGAATAATGTACGATTGGAAGTTGCCCTTTTTTCAAGATGTAATCAAAAAAGAATGTTAGTATCACAGCCCTGGTAGTCGGATCTCCCTTAAAAAGCTGATTAGACGTTTGGTTGGGGCCATGAACTCCAGAGTTACTGGCATTCAAAAATAATACGATATACATCCTCCACATCAAAGATGAGGATGTTGTGGTTGCCACCGGTATTAGCAAGTCCCATTTCCTGAATGTGGGGTAGTCCTCTCTCACTATAAAGGGTCTCAATATGCGACACCCAATCAACTTCAGCAACAGCATTAATAGTCTGTGATACCTGCCCTGTCTCTACTGCGTAAATTATTCCCCAATAAGTTCAGATATCCCTGGATCGACAACAGTATATCTGCATCAGCTTGTAATATGATAGCCTTATGATTTCTTACCCAGTTTCTGAAACTCTACTTAACCTTTTTTATACTCTTATTTTTGTCAGCGTATTGTGTTTTCCCCCTTTTAATGTACCTAATCTCTGTCCTCATGTCCTTTTTTGATAGGGCTAGACTGGGATTATACATATGGGATTTTCTATTTGCGTTTCTAACACAATCTTTCCCAGTCTTGTTTCTTCCCAGTGTTTTATCAACACCTCAGAGAATAAGTTGTCATGAGTTAGAGTGACCAACTTCCATTCGTAGCTGGAAGTTCCCATCATCTTAGCCATCTCCCCATTTACTCTGTTAACCTTATTGTCATTCCATGAAATTGTATTCAATGCAACACTGGGCGTCACATCTACCCGGTAAAAATGTTTGGAGGAACTCAATTTACAATCAAATGAGCACTGCATAATACAATGATCACTCCAGTTATTCGGCACAATTTTCAACATCTTACATTTCTCAAAAAGTAGTTAATCAGTAAAAATATAATCCAGTGTCGACGGAAGAAACAAGTCCTCTGTACCAAGTAGGGCGACCAATAAATTCCCCTTCAATAGCACCGTTTAATTTCACCAGACGACCATTACTAATTCCATTCAGCCATTTGCCATCATCACTAGTTTTTCGCCAATTAAATAAAGTGGTGGCATCACCTAGCAAACAATGGTCCTCTCGGCTCTTCACCATCTTTAGGTCAAGTGGAATTGAAATCTTCTAAAACCAGCACATGGTCATTAATATTATGACCTATCTAACTAGTGATGAAGTCTGTTAGGCAGGCCACAAATCCTTCCACGGGACATATGCACTTGTGCCAGTAAATATTACACAGCAAAAACCAAGTGGCAACCCCTTGCACGCTAGTGCCAAATTCCACAGCCAATAGACCTTGTCGAATTTCATGCTGCTCGATGTTAATAATAAACCCGTGGACTGTTTGAAACATGGTAACCAAGCCCCCTGAGGTTCTCCCCAAAAGGCGTTTTGAGAGGCCTGAAAACAGGCAGTGTACTCATCCCAGGAGGAGCATTCTAACAACCAGATCTCTTGTAAGCAAACTATTTCAACATTTTGTAGAATTAGACCATGCTCAGGTTTTGTAAATAACTGTTTGTGGTCTCTTGTGTGCCATGAAATTAAATTCAGGCGGTAAGCGCTATAGTCCATGGGTACAAACCTCTAACGTCCTTAGGTTAGTTAAGGATCCAAGACCACCCTTGATCTTTTTCTCCTTTTCTCATGTCGCCTCTTCCAAAGTATACATTTCCTTGTTTAAGGGCAGCATCGTTTACAGAGACCTTGATGGCAGTGCTCCTTTCTGCTTCGGTAACATCATTGCTCAGCCATTCCTTATTACGGACTCTAACATAGAACGGCGTCATACAAAAACCAACAATGTGTCTCAGTGCCGCCATGTCTTTCAAAACAAGCTAAATAAGAAACTCTGGAATCAAAAATAAGTAGCACCACATTTGTTCGCTCAGGATCTATGAATTCTCCCCTTTCTATATCTTTTGAGGATATTGCACGCCAATTTAAAATTTCAGAAGACAAAAGAATACCAGGTCGATTTAATCTAGGACGCTGGTCTACCTTCAAAATACTCTCAATTAAAATGTTAGATGAAGGTTGAAAAACTCCTATACAATCCCCCCAATGCCCAGTTCATACAGGCCGATGTGTCCCATCTAACGCTGTTAGAAGTGGACGGCGACTCCAATGGATGAACATATGAGTCAGTTTGGGCCCCAGAACTCACTTTTCCTCTGCCCCACGCTGGCCTGTAAATTAGTGCATTGATCTACGTTAATACTCCCCCAGTGTGTCACTGTTGATTTCACCTCAGGCAAAAAAGAGAGTACACTATTCTGTATTCCTTGAAAAGTCAGACCCAATGGGGCAGAACGGGGAAACCTTTTTCTCTCCGACCAGCTCACATTGGGTATGAATAGAATGTACTATTAATTTTACTATTTATATGTGCAAGTGTTTATAACAATTGTCCACAACATTATAGAGGATCTTCTTTCAACCGGACTCTGCATGAATGACCAGTACACCTGTCTCTTCTATAGAGAGTGAGGGGCACCGCTCTCAAAGAACCATGTCAGTTGCCTCTGTAAGATGGCTGCCCTCCCTCAATGGATTAATAGCTTTGACTCCTAAGGCCAACCATGCATTAGTTCTCACACTAACTTCAGTCAACTTTACTCACACGGGAACAGGAATCTTTTCTATTCTTGCTGCTGTGAGACCAGTCCAGGCTCGGACTGGCCTATAGGGCAACAAGCCCAGGGACGAAACAAAAATGCAAAATGCTCGTGTGGGCCAGTTTTTGGGGTCAAAGTGGGCCACTTTTTGGGCCAATGTGTGTCAGTTGTTTGAGTTACTTCACTATGCGGCTAATAGTTTTGACCAGTGTTGCTGAATAAATATTCTTTAAAATGCACAATTTTCATCAAAAACTCCCCTTTGGGTACTATTCAAACAGGGTCAGAAAAGGAATGAATAGCCATTTGCAACTGTGGGCCACTTTTTCATTGGTGCCCGAGGCAATGTTATGGCCCAGTCCGACCCTGGACTAGTCGCTCGATAAGCTCCTCAATCCATGGTCCCAACTGGGAGTTAGTACATTTCATACTGTCTCCCATCACACAATAGAATCTGAGCGTGTGGCCAGGCAAGTATGGCACTGTAAGGGACTGTCCACATTCCTCTTACCTATTGTGTCCACAGCATTCCCCTTGCACACAGTCTACTCTGTCCACTCTTTGTTGCTTCTGAGAGCTGGCTGGGCAATCCCATATTTTCTGATAAGGGGTCTGGAAGGTTACGGCAGTGCCCAACAGACAAGCAAGAGCCCGTGCTTCAAGTGTACACTGGAGCACAGCTGAAGCCCACGTGGAACCACTGAGTCATCTTAATACTTCCTGAAGTACTAGAAATTGCCACAGGTGATACGCGTGTTCTAAGGAGCATTAGGTGTTGGCGTCTTTCCGGATCAGCAGTGTGCACTGATTGATCGTCACTGACACTACAGGCAAGCATACCACCACAAACTCTACACCTACCCGTCGTTCCCAGTACAAGGCATGGTTGTTTAATCTTTGCTCCCTTGTCCTCTCTTCTGATGCCCTTTTTTCCCTCCACAGAAAAGATTTGGTGACCCTGGGTGGGGGCACAATACACCACCTTCCCACAAAAGCTTTGGCACTGTTATAGCACTATGGTGGTGACTGCCACAAATAAAAAAAAAAACAGTCGCATAACACGTATTCTCGGTGACAAATATTTGCAAGACATCAACACAAATCTGCATTGTGTAGCAGTTGTTTTTATTTCATGATCTTTGCAAAAGCCATAAACCCTAAGGTGTAAATAAAGCCATCATCATTTTGATTTTATCATCTCGCATGTGGCCTACACATCTGCTCCACTTGCTAAATTTGAAAATTGTTTAGACTGCACACTCTCACCACATGGAAAAAGTGTAATTACCAGATGCCTACCGTAACAGCCTGCAAGGAATGACAATACACGCGCCAGACTACCTGTGCGCCGGCACCACAACTCTGCTCCACACCTGAGGCTACTGATTGGTCCATCAGCACACATGGCAACCCGCCGAAACAGTTCCCACATGAGATATTCTAAAAGTGCTCTCTTACAGGGAGTACATTTGCTCGATGGAGATTTTTTGAGGCCCCATTGTGCGTTATTTTGAAGTAAAGGAAAAAGAAGAGAAGGAAAATCATACAGATTTAAACACAACATTGTCAGATCGAGTGTACAGTTAAAACAGAAATGGCCACGCAAATCCCTCGATCTGTACGCCACCTGAAGGCAGGTTTAAAGACACTTGCGCATAGGAATCTCAGTGCGGAAGTGGGTTTGCATGTCAGATTTAGGGATGCGTGTCTGCAACTGGGGTTCCGATCTAACTTAGGGGTGTGTGTATGCAGTGTAGCAGGGTGCAGAACGGTTTACGGGGATCGCATGCAGGTTTTCCGAGTTCCACCCAAGTTACAAAGCATCATACAAATGTTGTCGGGTGCTGGCAACAGTTACGGGGAACGGTGCACAGGGTCCCGGAGATGCAGGCCTGCTTGTGGGGGATGCCACGCACTGTTTGAAGGGTGCGTGTATTTGCACCCGGGGAGCACGCTAAGGTAGCTGTTGTGACTGTTCATGCATTGCGTGGGGCGTGGCGGGGGCTTTCCAGGCACGACTTGCGAATACGGTTACTTTGCGCAGTAAATTCCATGAATACACGGGGCACGTATTTTTTATCCTGCACGCAGGCTCGTGCAGTGTCGTTCTCGGCACACAGCAATTGCGGGAGAATTGCACACTTTTCCATGAATGCATTCTTTAAGTTCTTATTCCTTATTGCCGAAACAGGATATAAAGAGAAATCAGTTTGTGAGGTCAGTTGTCATGCATTGAATCAAAATATTATGTTAAGCTGAAAGTGAAGCCAGCTCTATTTGCTCTATTGCCTATTGCGCTGTCACACATAATGTGCACAACTATTTAATTCCATTTAGAAAATCTCGAGACAATCTGTATTGGGCAAAAACATGTTTGCTCTATTCTGTATTACACAAGCAGCAACACTGTTCATTTTCTCAATATTTAGCATTGGTGCAAACGTTAGATAATGTGTCTCCAGGTTGGTAAAGAGGTTTGAGAATTTAAGCCGAACAGACATCTTGATTTGTTTATTCAAGCAGACAGACCACGTCCCAGTTTTACTGATCTCTCCGAGAGTTCTCCTTTATTTTCACTATTAAGAGGTTAATGTTCCAGCCATAGGGCCTCCTTACGAGTTTGGTGGTATCTGGGCAGTAAATCCACCCAGATGCCACCAAACTGTATTACCATTACCGCCATTTGGTCTGGCGGTATTACCGCGAGATTACAAGTGGCAGTGGTGATGTAAAAACCAATTTATTTTAGTCCATAGGACTCAATGGGGCATTTTCAGCAGAATTACCACAGCAGTAATTCTGCCGACAATTGGAAGAAAGCTGGCTGATTTACCTATAGTTGGGCAGTGCAGTAATGTGGCGGTACACGGTAATGCCGCTGCATTTAACCAGCACCTCCCGACTTGTAATGAGGCCCATGGTCTTTTTAATGTCGCTCAGGATATTGTTCCCCAAAAAGGTAATGCAACCCAACTCTCATTTTACTGTCCAATCAGTTATTAGGTGTTCGGCTTTTTCGAAATTGGCAGGTCACAGGTTTTTTGCCCAGTTAACCATCTAATGGAAGAAGCAACCAAATTCATCAATCAGAGTTAGCACCTTGGAAAGACATCTTGGTATTTCATAACATCATACCATCCATATATCTGGAGACTTTGTATTGCCCTCTGGTAAAACAAGGTCCATTAATGCCCCAATAATTCTAGCACAGTGTCAAGTAGCAACGGGGCAAAACCCATCCTTGAGTGGATTTGTCAAGGTGTGCAAACAGGATATTGTTAGTCAACACTTTAGAGATGGAGCCCGTATAGAGTGCCTCAATCCCTTTATGGACAGGGATTGACATTGTGCTTCATCAAACAGGAGCTACAAGTATACCAAGGAAACTATCAATAATTTCTCTGCATCAGTATTGATTAGAACACATGGGAGGGAGCTGGTTCTTTAAGGCATGGAAGGTATCCAGAGCACCATCACATTGTTTTGCCCAGAACAATGACTGATAAACCCAGACTGGTCTTGGTGTATAATTTCTTTGGTGCACTATGCCAACCTTTATCATATGTGTTATGTTAATCAAACCGATAGTGTGATAATTACTATTTCATGTTTTTCCCCGGATTTGTTACTGACAACACTGATGTTGAAAAATTGAAATGTTGCAGGTGAGGAGCTTTTAGCAATGTGGAGTTAAACAAGGAGCACAGTATGGGTGGTATCTATGTTCGGTTCAGGTCTCAGAACTTTGGCTATAAGAAGTTAGTCCCTCCTCCTCCTCACCTGATAGCCTTGGTTCAGTCTTCTCTCGCGGAGATTAACTAGAATTCTCTTTCTTCTTCTTCTTCTGTGAACACAACTTCTCTTTGAAGAGGTAAGGTCGTTCATCTCCAGCCACCAGAGCGATTTCTGGGTAGACTCAGAAACACTACCCCGGAGTGGCGGATCAGCCCCAAGAGATGGGGAAAAGCCTAAAGGCTAAAAAAAGGCATTTCTCTGGTTTGGCTAACAACTGGTTGTCTTGAAGTCGGTGTAATACTTCAGAGAGGTGTCCATGATGTTCCAGCAGATTGTTGGAATACACAAGTATGCCATCCAAATAAATAGTGACATGCCGAAACAGGACATCGGGAAACAAGCGGTCCATGAACCGTTTAAAAATGGCAAGAGCGTTCACCAAACCGAAGGGCATTACCTGGTACTCAAATAGCCCAAAGAGAGTGCGAAAAGCGGTCTTCCACTGGTCACCTTCCTTCACTCAGAGCAGATGGTGAGCTCCTCTTAGATCAAGTTTAGTGAATAACATAGCTTCCTGGGCGGCTTCCAATATGTCCTTTATCAAGGGCATGGGATATCGATCTTTGACGGTCACCATGTTCAGGCCTCGATAATCAATACATGGGGGGTCATTACGAGTTAGGAGATAACCATGCCGCTCTTAGCGGCATGGCTACCCCCTTACCGGGCACCGGGTCTGGGTTCCTTGAATGAGGAATTACCGGGCCATTCCGATCTTGGAGGACCCAGTAATTCCTCATTCAAGGAACCCATCCCCATTCCCATTCGAGCCCCCATAGGGCTCAATGGGAATGGGGAGCATGCTAACAACGGGCCCGTTATTAACGGGCCTGTTGTTAGCATGCTGGTCAGCTTGCGGGACCTGCTAAGGACGCCTGGTAAAACCAGACGGCCTTAGCGGGTCCCGCGAGCAGAACTCGTAATGTGGCGGTAAGGGGTTGACGGCTCCGGCACCTTTACCGGTGCCATTAACCCCTTACCGCCACACTCGTAATGACCCCCATGGTCTTAATTCCTTAGTGTCTCTCTTAGGTATGAAAAATAACAAAGCCCTTGCAGGTGATCTGGATTCCCTTATTAAGCCGTTGGCAGGAATGTCATCAAGATATTGTCGTAAGGCCTTCTTTTCGGGACTGGATAGTGAGTACATCCTCCTGAGAGGAATGAAAGCATTGGGAAGAATGTCAATGGAGCAATATTCGGGTCAGTGTGGGGGCAGCTCCTTAGGCAGTTGATCCTTGAACTCCTGGGAGAATTTCTGGTACTTCGTAGGGATGAGTGATACTTCTTGAATGGTTGAAAGGAGATCAAGTGCTCCTTCCGTCTGTGCCACCCTAGCCAAAGAAGGTGCGCTATTCAGATAACACGATCTCTACAGAACCCAGATGAAAACGTATGTCTGCGCAACCATGGGATACCTGGGATAAGCAGGAAATGTGCAGCCCAAATGATGTCAAAGGTAAGCCGTTCCTCATGATTAGTTATGTGCATTTGCATCATCTTGGTCCACTCGGTTATGGGTCCGGAACTCAAGGGTCGGCCATCCACACCTTCCACGGTTGGTTTACAGTTCGCTCATCCAGCTGAATAAAGTGTCTTTCTACCCATTGAATATCCATGAAAATTCCGGCTGCCCTGCAGTCAATGAGAGCCAATGTGTCAATGGAGAAACTGGTTTCGTCCTGTAGTTGGATGTTCAAACCCATCAACTGGTCTTCAGCCTCAGCAGGGCCCTGAGTCTGCCTTGGAGGAATAGTTCTTACTTCCCTGGTCAAGAACCCCTTCTATGACCGGGGTCTGGAGTTTCCCGGCTTCCTAGGTGGGACTTCTGGGCAATCACAAAGCAGATGTCCCTGAGATGCACAATACATGAACAAGCCCATGTCTCTCCTTCGTTGCCTTTAGACTGTTGTAAGTGGACCTCTGCCAGAACCCAGCTGCACCGGTTCTTCAGATGGAGAAGCATCCTTGGGCTTAGAGTGTGTGACTAATTTGGGAGTAGAGAGTCCCCCTTTTTGTCTTCTCCTTTCCTCCCAATGTTCATGTTGTCAGAACTCTATCTTGAGAATCAGGGATATTAGATCTGCAACATCTCTGGCTGAGGGATGCGGTCCAATTCATCCTTAATGTCATCTGATAGCCCTCTCCTAAATATGGTAAACTGGGCAGTTTCTAGCCACCCAGCCTCAGCAGCCAATTTCTTGAACCTAGAGACATGCATGTCTGATATCCAAGAGGGATTTGTAAGCATTATATGTAAGTTCTTGTCTTTCGAAAATGGTTTTTAGACTATGAACAAAGGCAGGATAGGAAGCTACCATGGGACTTGTGGTGATCACCAAGGGGGTTGCCCATGCCAAGGCACTTGCAAACATATTAGCCGGTCTTGGCTTTGTCAGTAGTGAACATGGTCTCCCGAAACAAAAAATGCATGGTGCAAGCATCCAGGATTCCATGGGGTTCCATCAAACTTTCCACAGGTAAGACCCCCCTGAGGGGGGTTTACGTCATTACAGCCTCTCTTGCAGCGAACATCTGCTGTAATGTTGCATTTTCTGCCTTGAGTGTTTGGACCTCAGCAGACAAGGACTGTACCACAGTCATGAATTCTTGTAATTGTTCCATGTCCAAATTATCTTTGCATTGCAATCTCTAAGAACTTTGGCTATGAGACGTTAGTCCCTCCTCCTCCTCTTCACCTGATAGCCTTGGTTCATTCTTCTCTTGCAGAGAATTTTCTCAAAGTCTTTCTTCTTCTTCTTCTTCTTCTTCTTCTTCCGTGAACACAACTTCTCTTTGTAGAGCTAAGGTTGTTCCTCTCCAGCCGCCAGAGCGATTTCCAGGTAGAATCTGAAAAGCTTCCCCAGCAGATTGCAGGAACAGCCCCAAGATATGGGGAAAAAACCTGAAGGCTAAAAAAACCCTGGTTGCTGAGATGCAGGTAAGCGGCAGATTGAAACGGGACAGATTTCCAGCAATGACAAAGTGAACAGTAGCAGCAGGCATGAGCCAAATGCGGAAACCATAAGGCAAGGGAGAGGAAAATCGCTTGGCTCGCAGGAGCTGGCAACAGTGGAGAATAGGTGGCCAAGTGGGGGACCAAGGTGGGAAGTGGCACAAAGCATAGAGAAAAACAAGTCCAGGGAGAATGGCAAGGGTGCTATAGAGGAAATAACAGCGTCTTACCCAGAAGAGAAAACCTAGAGGGTTGCAACGCAGTGAGCCCCAGCCACATAGTGACTATAACTAGTGTGGGACGCCAACTTGGATGCAACAACTAGACCGGCAACCAAAGGTGTGTATAACGTGATGGTTAGTGCTGCCTCCTCCATCTTTGCCATAACAACCAACGAGTGGTTGTGACAGCAGGTCATTCAGGAGGTCAGTAAACTCACCCGGTACATGCCTCCTTACTGGGTGTCCTTGATGTTTTCCTGGTTGTCCTTGATAGCATGAATGTTAATGTTAATGTTAAAGGTATTTGTATCGCGCACCATCACCAACGGGATTGGTCCCCAGGCGCTCGGGCGGATCTGTAAACAAGAAGGTGGGGTGGGTTAGTAAGGTGAAGAGGGAGTAGGATAGTGAGAGAAGTGGTGTCCTGTTGGCGGCTTCAGTTCGGTATACACCGTGCGCTGAGTGCGATCATCGGATCAATGTCAGGCCTCGTGTGCTATTGGTGCGGCTTATATGTGGTTTGTTTGTTGTTGCGGTGTGGTGAAGTGCATGCGGCTTGCTGTGCGAGAGGTGACTGTGTAGGTTTTTGTATGAGTTAGGTATGCAGAATGTTTGAGCTTTTTTGGTTAGTGGGTTATATGTCTCAGAGCTGACCTTCGCAGTTTGGCTACATGCCTAGGGTTAATAATCCTGTATGGTGGGGCACTGGCCCAGGTCTCACAATACACTATGTTTCAGCATAGAATAGAAAAAGATGGAGGCTGTACCTAGAATTGAGAGTCCTGTACAGTGGGCAAAAGCATCGGTTCCACAGTAAGTGGGTGTTCCGCATACAAAGATGGAGGCTACACCTGGATTCAAGGATTCTGTATAGAGGGCGAGAGGCCTAGGTTCCACAATACGTTACACCATACAGTAGCCATTAATGGGCGCTATACATGGATTGAGTGTCCTGTATAGCGGTAGAAAGGCCTAGGTTCTGCAGCGAGTGAGTTTTAACATATAGACAAAGAAGGAGGTTACTCCTAGATTTGAGAATCCTGCAGAGTGGTTGCGACGCAGGCGAATGTTCACAATTCTGTCTAAGT
Organism: Ambystoma mexicanum; assembly: GCF_040938575.1. Lineage (NCBI taxonomy): Eukaryota > Metazoa > Chordata > Amphibia > Caudata > Ambystomatidae > Ambystoma > Ambystoma mexicanum. Next base: position 581,398,295 of record NC_090922.1, on the reverse strand, counting down.
GGGGCACTTGCTAACATTCACATATATGGCATTAGACATTAGAGGTGAATTATTTTGTGATCCTGGAGCTCATTGAGTCTGTATCCTAGTGGGCCACACTTTGGATGCTCTCATCTCCACCACATCCCTCTATTCCTCTCACTACCTCTCTCGCTTGGACGGACCACTCTCTTCTCTCCTCAAATTTGAAGTTCTCCTCTCCCCTTGTATCGGCACACCCGGTGTGGCCACTCGGTTTCAAAGTCACCAGTCTCCGACTCCGACTCCCACCCTGACACAGCCCTCGCTAACTTCAATCTCTCTATCTCGAATACTCTTGTCCCTGTCTTGAGGGTCCGACTGAAGCCTTCCAAAAAGTGCAACTCTTGGTATGACTCTGATCTGGCTGCCCTTAAACGTAAGTGTAGGGCAGCTGAACGGAAATGGAATTCGTCAGGCAGACCCTCTGACAAACTGGCCTGCAGCCTCCTTCAAATGCAATATCAACTCTGCATCCACACCAAGAAAAGAGTCTTATCAAGCCTGCATCTCCGTGGCATCAAACAACACGGCTGAACTTTCCAAAGTCTGTAAGGACTGGCCAATCCTGCAGCAGTCTCCTCTTCTGTCACACCCACCCAGGACCTTTGTTCGACCCTGGCTGCACACTTCACCGCAAACACCCAAGATAGTCTTTCCTCTCTCAATTCCACACCACATCATACACCAACACCTCTGGAGCCTCCCTTTGCCCCTCCACCACTTCTCCTCTCTTCTCTCACTCCTGTCACACCTGATGAGGTCACCAGACAAGTCCAGTTTATGAAGGCTTCGTCCAAACAGGTGGTCCACTGCCCCTCCAAAACCATTAATGACAACATTGACTCTCTCGCTCCAGCCTTGGCTGATCTCTGCAATCTCTCTTTTACCACTGGAGTTTTCCCAGCTTCCCTTGAGCACTACCTTGTGCACCCTCTGCTTAAGAAACCCTCTGCCGACGCCTCTATTACAGCAAACTACCACCCTATCTCTATCACCCCTTTCCTGGGAAAACTCAGAGAGAAGCTGGCTATCTCTCAGCTCACCCTCCACACTGAATCTACTGGTTTCCACCACGACCATCAGTCTGGCTTTAGAGCATCCAGAGGCACCGAAACTGCTCTTCTGAACATCTGTGAAGACCTGCTCTCAAATCTTGACACTAATACCCCCTCTGTCCTCATTCTTCTTGACATCTCCTCTGCCTTTGACACAGTAAACCACAACATCCTGATTGCATGTCTCCATGACACCTTGGGAATCACATGTCAGGCTCTGGCGTGGTTGACCTCCTTCCTTTCTGACCGCCCATCTCCGGTGGAACTTGGGTCCTTTCTCTTTACTATCATTCTTCCAACCTGTGGCGTTCGCCTGGGTTCTAAACTTTCCCCCTGGTTCTTCAACGTCTACATGGCTGCCCTGGCACGTGTGATTGCCACTTTCATCTCTAACTTTGAGTGTTATGTGGTTGACACACAACTCTCCTTCATGCTACCCTGAGACACCTCCTCTACCTCACTCATATCTGACTGTCTGTCTGCAATTCATTCATGGTATGCTGCAAACGACCTCTGCCTCAATGCCAGTTAGACTGAGATTGTTCGCATTGGGACTACTGCTCTCACTTTCCCACTCACACTCTGGCTGGCCTCCTTTGGCCCTGCACCTGCACCCACCTGTGAGGCAAAAAACCTTTGGGTGATCTTTGACTCCACTCTCTCATTCTCCACTCACATTTTGGACATCTCTAAAAAGTTCAACTACCAGCTGCACCTCCTCATAGATACTCTTACTTTTCTCACTTTCCCCCAGCTGCTCACTGTCTCCAGAACCCTGGTTCTCTCAAGGCTGGACTACTGCAACAGCCTCTTTCTCAACCTCCCTGCCTCTGCTTTACGCCCTCTGTAACTCATTCAGAACAGAACCGCAAAACTTGTCCTTGGTCTCAAACCCAGGGACCGCATCTCTCTGGCACTGAAATCCATCCACTGGCTCCCCATGACTGCAAGGATCAAGTTCAAGACCCTCTGCATTGTCCACAAGGCGTTGTGGGGCCTGTGCCCTACCTATCTGCAACATTGCCTACCTGAATATTGTCCTTCCCGAGCCCTCCGCTCATCTACCTCCAACCTTCTGCGAGTGAGCCGGTTCTCTAAGCAGAGATTTGGAGAGAGAGCTTTATCCTCAGCAGGGGCCTCCCTATAGAATAGCCTCCCTGCCACCCTCTGTCTCAACTTGAGCATGGTCTCCTTAATTTCTGGAAACTCCTTAAGACATTCCTCTTCTCCTCTTCCGTCTCTCTCTCTCCCTCGAGCCTGCTAACCTCTCTCTCTGCTCTATCCCTCCTTTTCCACACAGCTTGCTGACTGGCCACCGGGTGCACCTCAGAGTCTCACAGGTCCCTGGCAACCGAACCAGTCCACTCATACTTGCCTCCGGTCCTTGCACTTGCCTCATTGGTATTGCAATTGGTAAATGACCCATGAGAGTAGCATCTCTCATCACTTACCCCAGCTTCTTACTGACAGCGCGTACTTGGACCCCCCCTGCACCTGTCTTGCCCCACCCCCCTCTCCTGTACCGTCTGTGCATTTGCACGATCTGAACGTACCATGCCATGAAGATTCGTCTATCTGTCTTCCTTTGTCCCCACCTCCTTGCATGGTGGCGCCTCAATGCACTTGGAAACACTGCAGAATAGTCGTCAGACCTATTTGCAGTTATCTGCACTTAATTGTATTATATGCACTTACTCTGCCTGTGCAGATTTGTATCATACAGAAAATCAAGGGCACTGGATGACTGTTGTTTTTTCCCTTGTTCCCTCCCTCCTTGAGCGCTTTGAAACACTTACTTTGTGAATAGGCGCTTTACAAATAAACATTACCATACCCTGCCATACTACTTTTCTACTTTTTTCTCCATTCTCCCAGAACTTTTCTTTTTGATGGAATAAGGTGTATTGTACAGATTTGGGGTGGTATCTTTTTATTTTGCCTCAATAACTTTCCTATTCCTATTTTCTTGAATGTGGCAAAGAATATTCCCAGGTTCTTTTTTTTAATTGACATATCTATCAGGTCGCCTCTCATGACAGCTTTCGCAAAACTCGGAAGGTGTTGCTGTCAAAGACAGCATCAGAGTTTTCCTTGAAGTATAGTTCTAGTTTAGATTGAACATAAACAATTGATGCTTTATCCTTTAAGGGTTTGTTTTTCATATGTGGGTGGCTGGTTCTACAGGATGTGTGTCATGTCTTAGACTGGGATGTGATCTGATGCTGAAATTGGCTCAATTTCTGTTTGTCATGCTGTTGTTTCCCTAACACAAATAAATCAATACGAGAGTATGGACTATGAACAATATATTAACAATGGTCATCATGGACAGATGAATTTAGCTCTTAGGGATGTACGCTTTTAAAGCTTACATTCCTAAGTTATGCTAAGTTAAAAATGTGTAAGGGCTGTCCTGTCCCATTTGTCGCTTGCAGAGTATTGAGTGCTAGTAGTTCATTGAGCACCATTTTGAAATCTCCACTAATTCAGCTGCTGGGGCACTGTTACGCTCACCTGGTATCCACGGGGACGCACTTATGCCCTGGTTGCCGGATTCACCCTGGACCCTTCCCGATTCCGGATGGTGCCTTCTATGGAGGTCGGGCCTGAAAACACAGGAGGACTGGATTTAGGAACAGATTAACAGGGTAATTCATAGAATTTCGCAGAAAAGTGTCGCAAGCGGCTGGCGCAGAGTGTCCGCGTGCGATTGACTGCGCCAGGCACGTGCGCGAAAACTGATTTCCCCGCACAGCGTATTCATGGATTTTAGGCTCCCAAACCAGCCGTGGCGCAGAGAATCGCAGCGACCCTGCAGCAGTGCCAGTTACGCCCCCAAGAACGCCCTCGCGCAAGGAAAAGCCATCAAAATCGCTAAATCATCGCAAAGGGCTGCGCTAACCCTGGACCAGTTCACCGGGCTGGCAAACAGCAAACGCCAAGCGGGGAACGTGTATTTCAGGGGTGCGCGGGAAGTTCCACACGCGATTGGCCCAGTGCGAGCAAGGTATGTGTATTTCAGGGGTTTGCGTGAAGTTCCTCACGCGATCGGGCCTGGGGGAGCGGGCTACGTGTATTACAGGGGTTCGCGTGAACTTTCTCACGCGATCGGGCCGGGGGAGCGGGCTACGTGTATTTCAGGGGTTCGCGTGAAGTCTCTCACGTGATTGGCCCCGTGCAAGCAGGGTACGTGTATTCCAGGGGTGCGTGGGAAGTTCCACACGCGATTGGCCCAGTGCGAGCAAGGGATGTGTATTTCAGGGGTGCGTGGGAAGTTCCACACGCGATTGGCCCAGTGCGAGCAAGGTATGTGTATTTCAGGGGTGCGCGGGAAGTTCCACACGCGATCGGGCCTGGGGGAGCGGGCTACGTGTATTACAGGGGTTCGCGTGAACTTTCTCACGCGATCGGGCCTGGGGGAGCGGGCTACGTGTATTTCAGGGGTTCGCGTGAAGTTTCTCACGCGATCGGGCCTGGGGGAGCGGGCTACGTGTATTTCAGGGGTTCGCGTGAAGTTTCTCACGCGATCGGGCCTGGGGGAGCGGGCTACGTGTATTACAGGGGTTCGCGTGAACTTTCTCATGCGATCGGGCCAGGGGAGCGGGCTACGTGTATTTCAGGGGTTCGCGTGAAGTCTCTCACGTGATTGGCCCCGTGCAAGCAGGGTACGTGTATTCCAGGGGTGCGCGGGAAGTTCCACACGCGATTGGCCCAGTGCGAGCAAGGTATGTGTATTTCAGGGGTGCGTGGGAAGTTCCACACGCGATCGGGCCTGGGGGAGCGGGCTACGTGTATTACAGGGGTTCGCGTGAACTTTCTCACGCGATCGGGCCTGGGGGAGCGGGCTACGTGTATTTCAGGGGTTCGCGTGAAGTTTCTCACGCGATCGGGCCTGGGGGAGCGGGCTACGTGTATTTCAGGGGTTCGCGTGAAGTTTCTCACGCGATCGGGCCTGGGGGAGCGGGCTACGTGTATTACAGGGGTTCGCGTGAACTTTCTCACGCGATCGGGCCTGGGGGAGCGGGCTACGTGTATTACAGGGGTTCGCGTGAACTTTCTCACGCGATCGGGCCGGGGGAGCGGCCTACGTGTATTTCAGGGGTTCGCGTGAAGTCTCTCACGTGATTGGCCCCGTGCAAGCAGGGTACGTGTATTCCAGGGTTGCGCGGGAAGTTCCACACGCGATTGGCCCAGTGCGAGCAAGGGATGTGTATTTCAGGGGTGCGCGGGAAGTTCCACACGCGATTTCAGCAGGGTATGTGTATTCCAGGGGTGCGCGGGAAGTTCCACACGCGATTACTGCAGGGTATGTGTATTTCAGGGGTTCTGGGGAGTACTACACGTGAATTGGCCGTGTGGGTCCTCCCAGGTGTATGCTCCACAACCTCCACGGCCCCTGCAGGCAGCCCACACCACGGGGGACTACCCTGCACCCCTGCTCATGGGCATGCCCCCCAGCCAACCCACATGTCACCTTGAACTACTGATCAACAATGCATGTCTCCCACCACCCCCACCCCCCAGCAGTGCAGGGGCAGCCTCCACCAGGCCCCCACTCATGTCTCCCACCACCCCCACCCCCCAGCCACCAGGGGCACCCTCCACCAGGCCCCCACTCATGTCTCCCACCACCCCCACCCCCCAGCCACCAGGGGCACCCTCCACCAGGCCCCCACTCATGTCTCCCACCACCCCCACCCCCCAGCCACCAGGGGCAGCCTCCACCAGGCCCCCACCCATGTCCCCCTGCACCCCCACCCCCCAGCAGTGCATGGGCACCCTCCACCAGGCCCCCACTCATGTCTCCCACCACCCCCACCCCCCAGCATCCAGGGTCACCCTCCACCAGGCCCCCACTCATGTCCCCCTGCACCCCCACCCCCCAGCAGTGCAGGGGCACCCTCCACCAGGCCCCCACTCATGTCTCCCACCACCCCCACCCCCCAGCCACCAGGGGCATCCTCCACCAGGCCCCCAATCATGTCTCCCACCACCCCCCACCGGCCTGCCACCATGGGCAGCCCCCACCAGGTCCTCACAATCCCCAATCATTTGCGTAATGGTCAGCCTCCACAGCCAAAAAGCCCTACCAAGTAACCCATTCACCCACATGGAAATGGAAATCACATGTTACACCCCCAAAGTTCATGAAGCTAATGAAGCCGTGTCCGTCACACACAATGGTTGCAATTGAATGGGAAAACACACAACATGACATGCATGAAACCAATGAGATGATACCACACAGTGAAGTATGCAAACAAAATTGTATTGAAAAAAAATAAGAATGCTAAAGAAAGAAAACTAACTACAATGTGAATGAGAAAAAAGTAAGCTGCATGTCCGTATGAAAAAATGAAACTTGAAATCCAAATAGAAAAAAATGTTGTCCAAAGTCAAATGTAAAAATATCTCCATGCAATAAAGAACTATGTACAAAAATAACAAGGGTCCATGAGCCCAACTGAACAAAGGAAACCTACTAAAAAATCTACCTAAAAATCAACTATATACAAAAAGTGGAGCAGTGTCCGTCGACTCCAAATCATAATACGAAAGAAAGGAAACCTAAAACTAAAGAACTATATACAAAGGCGGCGGGCAAGTCCAGCGGCTCACTCTTTGGTGTCCCGGGTCAGGGCATCATCGAACTCCTGTTCGATGTCCCGGAGGCGGTCCAGTTCCATGGCCCCGAGGGTCCGCAGGGACGACGCTGTGTCCTCCTCCAACCCCCTGCGGATTGCCTCGAGGCACTCGGCCCGCCTCAGGGCCCTCCGCATGGAGTTCTCCGCCCTGACCATTGTGAGCCGCGCCTCTTCCGCCCGCCGCCGCTCCGCACCTATGGCGTGGCCCAACCGCTGCCACACGGAAGACACTCTCTGTCCTGGGTCCCCCTGCCCTCCGGCCGATGCCTGCCCCTCCGATGTCGAAAGCCCCGAGCCTTCATGGCTCCCACCATGTTGCTGCTGCTGCTGCTCTGCCTCTGCCCGTGCACTGCCTCCTGCTGCCTGCACATCCTCCGCCGGCTGGGGTGCACTTGTTGATGTGGCCACCCCTGCTGGACCACCGACTCCCGACTGTGGCAGGGATGCCTCCTCCACCAGCCTGGCCGCACCGTCAGAGGCAGCTCCACAGGGCACCCAGGTGACTGATGGGTGGGAAGATGGCACAGAGGACGACTGGCGCGTAGGGGGTCCAGTTGAGGAGGGGGTCGGAGCAAGCCCCATCAGACGGAGGAATCCGGCCTGGGTGACCTGTCCCAGCAGGCTGACGTGGTCAACGAGCCATTCGAGATGATGTGCAGTCTCTCCATGAAAAGACTGCAGGTCACCTCGCATGGCCCGTTGACGCAACGCCACACCAGCCAGGACAGGCTCAACCCGGACCTGGATAGCCACGTCCGCAGGCAGAGGAAGGCCAGTTGACGTCAGCTCATCCCCTGCCTGGAAACGGGTCTGGACGTAGGCATCCCTGCTGGTGCAAGATGATGCAGGGACAGGATCGGGGACAGGATTGCACACAGGCACCTCCGCGGCGGCCTGTGCTGCCTCCTGTCCCTGGTCCTGGACTGCACCACTAGCACCAGTGGGATCCCCACCTCCAGACCCCGTCTCTGGTGCTTGCACGGCCTCCTCCTCCACCAGACCCCCCCCCAACCTGGATGACTCCGTGCCATCTTCCCCTGTTGGGCCCTGTGGGGTCCCAGCTGCCCCTTCTGCTGCCGAGGAGTCCAACTCCAACCTCCGCCTCTTGGACCTCCCCCCGGCAGCTGCGGCCTGGGACGCGGCACCGGACTCCTCACTCCCCGACGAGATGACAACACGGGAGGGGAGCCGGGCCTTGCGTCTCCGGCTGGCGGTCGGATCCCCGCCGCTGTGCTCCACAGCACCTTCTCCGCCCTCTTCATCGGTTGACGCTGCAGACAGGGAGAAACAAAACACAGGCATCAGGGCACTGTACAATGGACACATACACACATGACAGTTGCACATGAGTGGCATTGGCAAACCTCAGACATGTCATCACAATCCCCAACACACATGTCATTGCAACTCGCACACATGAGCCATACCACAGCCATATCGCAACTGCCACCACCATCCATACACATACAACAGCATGAGCAGCCAAAGTTGACCCAGACATCACATGCAACACAGGAAGTGCACCACACATGTACACACACCACCACACTTGCATGCATGTGTACACCTCGGCCAAGTGTCGCACTGTTCAGACGGGCATCCATGTCACATCTGCCAATCAGGCTTACACATACCGCAGTCACATGCATCCATGTTGCATCACTGTTGCACCCTTGTCAAATACACACACATGCACATGTACACAGTGCTCATACATGCAGCCCAATACAACATACATGCGTGACATCACGGACATGTCTACTTACATACACATACATACAAACATGTGTGCACGCACAACTGCATTTGCCATGCAAGCCTACACACACAAGCACCATCCATGTCTCACACATTACAGCCCTCGCATGTGTCAGCCCCACGGCCATGTACACCCCCACCCATACTCGACCCCATACAAACAGATGTGCAACCTGCACAATACCGAATAATCAACACACGCACTGCTCACAATCAGGATGCATGTACACTCACCGCTCGACTCCAGACGGGTCTGCTTCTCCAGGACCTGGACGTGGAGCGCTGGGGATATGCGTTCCAGGACCCCCATCTGTTCTTCCGACAAGTGGCCCCGGCGCCCCTTGGCATCCGCTGCCTTCAAGAGGCGCCGGGCCTTGTTCAGGGTCCTGGACCTGAAGTCCTCCCAGCGCTTCCTGACATGTTGTAAGTCCCGGACTGCCACCCCCTCCGCGTTGATGGCAGTCACGATGTCAGTCCAGATCCGAGTCCGTCCTTCCTTGTCGGCGCGGGAACTTCCGAAGAGGGCATCATACTGCCCCAGGACTTGCTCCACCAGGACACCAACTTCGGTGGCACTGAAGCTGGTGCCCCTCTGCCTCTCTGGCCAGGGGTTGTCAGTGGTCACAGATGGTGTTTGCCCCGACATGACAACCCCAGAGGCAGAAGTGGGTGGGCAACTGGGTCCTGGGGCTGGGCTGTGGAGCGATGGAATTCCAGTCGGGAGTCTTCGGTACCAGCAGGGGTGGTCACAGCAACAGCACCCCTGGCTGATGTGCAGGCAGCAAATGGCAGTGCACGTGGGCAGCAGGCAGTCAGGCAGCAGCAGATGGTAGGTGGGAGCGTGCTCGGGGCTCTGGGGGGCAGTAGTTCGGCCTTCTGGGCAGGAGCGTGGTCTTCCGTGTGCTTATGCGTGGCCAGCTTGGTACGGAGTGATTTGGCACGTGAAAATCCTGCACGTCAGCGTGAAAATCGAGGAAAGGCCCTTAGCGCGTAAGCGCGTCAGCACGCATACGCGATTCTATTGGACCAAAGGCCCTCAGCGCGTAAGCGCGTCTGTGACGTGACCCGCACGGGTGTTTCCCACACAGCACGTGATGACAGAGCACACGTGGAAAGACTGCACGTCAGAGTCTCATCGCGTGTGATTGGTGGAAATGGCCCTACACGCAGAAGTGACAAAGCGTGTAATAGGAGGAAATGTCCCTACACGCAGAAGTGACAAAGCGTGTAATTGGAGGAAATGTCCGTACACGCAGAAGTGACAAAGCGTGTAATTGGAGGAAATGGCCCTAGCGCGTACACGCCGCGTAAGTGACGCTGGACGTGTGGGCCTGTATAAAAGGTACGCGTAGAACACCACTTCCTTGTACGTGCTTTTCGTGGAGAGCGAGTGGGTGAATTCTGTACTTCTTGTCGTTTCACACGTGATTTACTTCACGGCGTTTCAAGTTCGTATTCCCTGTTACCTCTGACAGATTTTTCTCTTCTTTCGCTTTTACTGGTTTACCTGGGCCTGTTCCCTCAAACAGTGTTCCCTTCTACTGTTGTCCTGTCTCCTCAGACAGCGTACAAATCTTCTTTTGGCGGGGGTGTTGCCAACCAAACGTGCTCCTTTTACACGCTCGTTTACCAGGCAGACGGTGAGTCACGCACGTATCTAACATCTGTGCTTGCCCCGTGTGTAGCCTACCCCTTCAGAGGTCATTCTAGGCTGCGTGTGACACGCATACGTTCATTCTTGTGTTTCTGGGTGCCACAGCGTAGTGCAGGTTTTTCTTTCTGCACACGTGGTCTAGGAGGGGTTGCGTGCACGTCATCTCCCTTTTTTGGGCCTCCTGTGCGTTGCGTGACCCGTCATCTTTCCCCAGGGGTTACATTCAGCCTTGCTAGAGCACTAGGGTACAATTACCATCTGGTACCCAACCCCTTTGACCCCCAATTGCCCAGGACAATAGTCTACATCCACTCCCATACGCACATTAACATCAGTGCCATGGCTGGGAGGCGAGGATTCCGTAAGGGTGGCAAAGGTGGAAGAGCCACAAGTGGTGGCCGTGGTGGATCCGGTAGGGGACGTGGTCGTAACTTGCAGGGTGAGCCTGTCCCCCCATGTGTGGAGGACCAGTCACGGGCACCCATAATCCCCCCCCCCTTCCCCCCTCCCATTGAGGCTGATGTGGCTGACACCATCCATGCTCAGCCCTTGTTGGACCAGCCCATTGTGGCACCAGACCTGGCTGACTCCATGGCTGACTTCCAGGTCAGCAGGGCTACGACACGTGCGCTGGTGCACGTTGATGCCATCATGCCACGTGGATCTGGGGCAGCAAGGTCATCTGCTGCACCAAGGAGGCAGGGCAGAGGGGCTGCAGGGGCAGCTGCGGCTCCATCCACCCCAGCCCTCACACACCCAGCCAGGACAGTGTCGGTCCTAGTCCATGCTGCTGACATTCCCCCTGACACCATCACACTAGACCCAATGCCTGCACCAACTCCCATGCTGAGTGTGCAATCCCACACTCCTGATACAGAGTCCACCAGGGCTCCTGCCCCTAGTGTCCAGAGCGGCGCAGGACACTCAGGATCACCACCACCTTCCAAGCGGAAGAGGAAGAGTGCTCGTCCGGCACAGGCTGATGCCCCAGACACAGCTACACAGTCCGGCCCGTCCAGGAAGCCCAGCTTCACGGATGACGAACTGAATGCACTTGTCGAGTATGTGTCCGGACATGACAACGAGATGGTCATTGTTGCAGGATCCAAGACCACACCTGCACAACGCCAGGCACACTGGCAGACCGTTGCGGACATCGTAAGTGCCCTTGGAATTGTGAGGCGCACAGCCAATGATTGCTATAAGCGCTGGAATGACCTAAAGCGCAGGGCAAAGAGTAAGCTGGCCTCAAGTCATGCCGCAACTCTAGTGACTGGAGGTGGGTCTCCAGTAGTAGACATGGAACTCACTCCACATGAGTCAGTCGCTGGGACCTACGTCACGGAGGAACAGATCCAAGGTGTGGGAGATCTGGCTGATTACGAGGCATTGTCCGGTGAGTGCACATGCATGTGTGTGTCATCCATGTGCATGGTGTGTGTGTGAGGGCTTCTGTTTGTGTGCCAGGTGAGAGTGTGTGCGCCTGAGTCGTATGGGTCAGCCATGTGCTTCATGCAATCCTTCCTGCGCAGCTGCATTTGGCCATAGCAGTATCCCTTCTGCCAACAGTAGACATCTAGGCCAACTGCACGCCAGTAGCCCTTGAAGTGTCACCTTGCCACAACATATTTGCTTATTTTTCACTGTTCATTCAGTCAGTTTGTTTGCATTCCACCACTTTCACTAGGCATGTCGCTGTCCACTAGTCACATGTCTGACATGGCTATGGTAAAGTGGAGTGACTTTGTTACCTGGATATCATTTGTACACACATGTCCCTGTGCAATTGGACCATTTCAGACTGGCAGCTCCAGGTGAAAAATCTGACCTGTTAGAATTAGAAAAGCAAGTACATGCGGGAACTGGACTGAATGAATAGGTGCTGCCCTCCTCTCCATCTTCACTCAATTGCAATGGCACATGCCATCTGTGTGATGGCATGTGTGTTTCACCTGGCAATCACAGGCCAATGTGTGATGCCACTGCCAGGCAGCATGCAGAAAATGTGTTCATCTTCCATCTTGGTGTCATCAGTGTGTGCCTTTTGCCTGCACTTCATACGCAGTGAGGGTGCATGCATGGGAGGGTTTTAGTCATGTGGGACATGTGTCAATCAAGTACTGGTTCTCTTGCTTCTCAGCCCTCATTGTGTGCCATGGTGCTAATGCCTGTTTCCATTTCTTTGTTTTCATGTCTTTGCAGGGGAAGACGCACCTGATACTGCTGGGGTTGTGGAGATGGTGCAGACCCAGGAGGGGTCCGAGGGCCGACCAACCACCAGTGAGGGACGTGGTGTGGTGGTGGGGGAGAACCCACAAGTGCTGCAGGTCGTGCTCTCAAGGGGTGTCTCTGGCTGCACCTCCCCCGAGCTGTACTCAGGTGTTGATTCGGATGAGACCTACGTGCCGTCGCAGGTGAGTGTTCCAGGGAGGGATTCTGTTCTGTCTCACCCACCTGCACCAGGGTCAGGACCCTCCATGGGGATGTCAGTGTTGGCAGCTACGCCTTCGGTGGTTACGGATGCAGGGTCACACTCCGCGACATCTGATCCTGTTCCTGGGCCAGCAGATCAGAGGGGGAATGCAGTCCTGCAGCCTCAGGCAGTGCCGGCACAGCAAGGCGCAGTTCGCCTTGCCCCAGACAGGTGTGGTGCCCGCCGACGTGGTGGCCGTACGCCACCCGGCAATACCGCATGGGAGCAATCCATTTACGATATGGCAACCCAACAGGCTGCATCATCCGAGATGATGGCTCAGGCCATGGATAGGGTGGCCACTTCCATTGTCCCCCCAGAAAGGCTGATGGAGCGACTAGAGCAGGCAACCGACTCCATCTGCCAGTCACACAGGGAGGACATGTTGGGGTCCAACAGGGACAGGCGGGCGGCACTGGCGACTCTGCAGGAGGCCATCTCCATTGAGTCCCAGGGCCACAGGGAAGCCCAGAGGCAGGAGCTCCTTCACCTCAGGACGACTCTTGTTGAGCTTGAGGCTTCAACACACCAAAGGACAGAACAGCAGCTGGAGCGTCTCACCCGTACGCTCTCAGCTGAGATGCAGGCAACGAGGGCGGAGGTCCGGGCATCCCGTGAGTTGTTGCATGGGGACCTCCGCACACTCATCCTCCAGAACCAGACCTACCACACCCGCATGCTTGCAGCCATGGAGGAGCAGACTAGGGCCTTGCGTGGGCTGCCTCCCATAGTGCAACCACCTCCGGATGCAGCTGCACAGGGTGATAATAGCGACAGCAGTGATACTCCCACAATAGGGTAGCCGTGTGGGCCATGAGCCCATGGAGGTGTTTTATCTTCCCAGGATCCACGCAGGTGGGTTCTGGTGTGCATCCTGTCCTCGGACCTCCTGGGTGGCCTCCCCAACCCCCCCGGGCCCATCAATGGCCATTTTTGATTGTTTCTTATTTTTATTTTTATTTTTATTTCTTTTATTCACGATTTTTTTGGGACGATCTGTTGGCTTCGATCTGTTGGCTTCCGTGGTTCCTGTGGGCATACGCTGCATTGTGGCTGGGCACATGCAGGCTTGTAATGTATTTGGTTCAGATGCTTGGGTTTGAGTCACACACACCCCTCCTGCTTCCCGTTTCCATGGGCTTGCAAAGGGTGTGCCCAAGTGACAGTGAATTACACAGTGACGTTGGACTCCCATGAGCTGTGTGGCCAGTCTGTAGTCAATACTGTGTATACATTCATAGTGCATATTGCTGTTGTGTTGTACACTGCATGTTGCATTGATGTGTAACTCTTCTTCTGTGTCTACCTCCCAATTTGCAGGTCCCTTCCTCATGTCCACACAACGACCTCTAGTCTGGAGATGGGGACCATGTTGGCAGCAGTGCACCTACAACTCTACATGGCGACAACACTGCACAGTTGGTAGTGGTGGGAGTGCAGGCATTTCCAGGTGGTGAGACTACTAATATGTAACATTTGTGATGTCATGTTAATGGTACTACGTGCTCAAGTATGTTGTTGTTCCGGCATTGCTGTGAGCATTTCAGGTGTTGCAGGTTTCTAATAGTGCCACTGTACATAGTGAGACTGATGTCATGTTGTGGGGATTACTTTGTTTACCTGCAATTAGCATGACATGGCACGGTGTGTAGTGTGGCGGTGCTGGGGTTGGGTTGGCTGACATGGCACTGTCCTCTTGTTGCATTTTGCAAGTGGGTAATCATTTTAGCTGCTTGAATGTGTAACTTCACAAAACTGCATTGGTGGTGTCTGTGTGGGTAGGGATGCACACATTGTGACACTTCCAGGTGAACAATCTCAGGCTGATATGGTATTCACGGTTCATTCTCCAGACATTCAGGATCAGTGTCAGGTTGAGTCATCATTGATTGTCAGATGGAATGTGCCAGGGCAGTGTGCACTCCACAGGGGTGTGATTTCTATGTGAAGTAATTAGCCACTAGCTGTGTACGGGCTGCCTCCCCCCGTGCCCTTTCCCCTCCCATGCGCAGCGGCTGTGCATGTGGTTGGGGATGTGGGGCCACCACCATGTCCACGGCCAGGCCCCGGCGTGTTGCAACGTTGTGCAGGACACATGCTGCCACTATGATCCTAGTAGTGTGGCGGTGCTGGGGTTGGGTTGGCTGACATGGCACTGTCCTCTTGTTGCATTTTGCAAGTGGGTAATCATTTTAGCTGCTTGAATGTGTAACTTCACAAAACTGCATTGGTGGTGTCTGTGTGGGTAGGGATGCACACATTGTGACACTTCCAGGTGAACAATCTCAGGCTGATATGGTATTCACGGTTCATTCTCCAGACATTCAGGATCAGTGTCAGGTTGAGTCATCATTGATTGTCAGATGGAATGTGCCAGGGCAGTGTGCACTCCACAGGGGTGTGATTTCTATGTGAAGTAATTAGCCACTAGCTGTGTACGGGCTGCCTCCCCCCGTGCCCTTTCCCCTCCCATGCGCAGCGGCTGTGCATGTGGTTGGGGATGTGGGGCCACCACCATGTCCACGGCCAGGCCCCGGCGTGTTGCAACGTTGTGCAGGACACATGCTGCCACTATGATCCTAGTAGTGTGGCGGTGCTGGGGTTGGGTTGGCTGACATGGCACTGTCCTCTTGTTGCATTTTGCAAGTGGGTAATCATTTTAGCTGCTTGAATGTGTAACTTCACAAAACTGCATTGGTGGTGTCTGTGTGGGTAGGGATGCACACATTGTGATACTTCCAGGTGAACAATCTCAGGCTGATATGGTATTCACGGTTCATTCTCCAGACATTCAGGATCAGTGTCAGGTTGAGTCATCATTGATTGTCAGATGGAATGTGCCAGGGCAGTGTGCACTCCACAGGGGTGTGATTTCTATGTGAAGTAATTAGCCACTAGCTGTGTACGGGCTGCCTCCCCCCTGTGCCCTTTCCCCTCCCATGCGCAGCGGCTGTGCATGTGGTTGGGGATGTGGGGCCACCACCATGTCCACGGCCAGGCCCCGGCGTGTTGCAACGTTGTGCAGGACACATGCTGCCACTATGATCCTGCACACTACTGGGGGAGCGTATAACAGCTGGCCGCCAGAACGGTCAAGGGAGCGAAAGCGTGACTTTAGCACTCTGAATGTGCGCTCCACTATGCCCCGGGTCGTAATGTGGGCTGTGTTATATCTTACCTCGGGTGGCGTGGTGGGGTTCCGAATTGGCGTCATCATGTGGGGGCTGAGAGGGTAGGCACTGTCCCCTGTGGAGGTGGTGATTGGTATCATTGGTGGGGTTGTGACCTTGCTCAGTATCCAACATGCATGCATGTGCAGTGGCATACATACTCACCAAGCAGCCATGTATCGCCATGCCGCCCAGCTTCTAGGTCCCGGCTTAGGGTGGACATTCGGTAAATGAAGCTGTCGTGGGTGGACCTGGGATAGTTGGCATATACTGAGGTGATGATTCCCTTGGCATTACATGCTACCTGCACGTTGATGGAATGCCAGTGCTTGCGGTTCCTATAGATGTGCTCAGATGCCCTGGGGGGACGTAGAGCCACATGGGTGCAGTCGATGGCACCTAGCACTTTGGGGAATCGTGCCACACCGTAAAAATCCAGGACGGCAGCATGCCTTTCTGCAGGTGTTCTGGGCAGGTATATGTGCCTGCGGACTGATGGCCGTGCAGTCATGATGTTCAAGACCTGGTGTAGGCAGCGTGACTGGGTGGCCTGTGACACCCCACCCACTATGGCACTTGTCCGCTGAAATGATCCAGTGGCTAAGAAGTGCAGTACATTGAGGACCTTCTCCAGGGGGCTGAGTGCTTGGGAGCACAGGGTGGGTGATGTGAGGTCATCCTCCCACTCACTCACCAGGTCCAGTATAATGTGTGGTGGAAACCTGTACCTCCCATACACCTGGTCATCAGGCATCCCGAAAAGGCTGGTTCTGGGTGTGAATATTCTGGCCCTGACTATCCTCCTCCTCCTCCTTTGGTAGCCCACTGCCACTGCTGCTAGGAACGGTATGTTCATCCTGGCGTCTGAGCTTGTTATTGTTAAAGTGCACAAATTTATGCTTAGCGCGTGTTCTAGGCGAGCGTGTGGCCCTCGCACCCCTGGAATCCAGTTCCCAGTCCAATAGCGTGTGGAAATTGACATGCCCCACGGGATACAGCGTGTGACCCGCGCACCCCTGGAATCCAGTTCCCAGTCCAATAGCGTGTGGAAATTCACACGCACCACGGGATACAGCGTGTGACCCGCGCACCCCTGGAATCCAGTTCCCAGTCCAATAGCATGTGGAAATTCACACGCACCACGGGATACAGCGTGTGACCCGCGCACCCCTGGAATCCAGTTCCCAGTCCAATAGCGTGTGGAAATTCACACGCACCACGGGATACAGCGTGTGACCCGCGCACCCCTGGAATCCAGTTCCCAGTCCAATAGCGTGTGGAAATTCACACGCACCATGGGATACAGGTTCGCTGACGTACTTGCGTGTGTAAGTGCCCGCGCACCCATTAAATACACGTACATAGGCCAATCACGTGTACGCGCACTTTTGTCCAATTACACGCGATGACACTCTGACGTGCAGTATTTCCACGTGTGCCCCGTCATCACGTGCTGAGTGGGGAACACCTGTGCGGGTCACGTCACAGACGCGCTTACGCGCTGAGGGACTCTGGTCCAATAGAATCGCGTATGCGTGCTGACGCGCTTACGCGCTAAGGGCCTTTCCTCGGATTTCACGCTGACGTGCAGGATTTTCACGTGCCAAATCACTCCGTATCAAGCTGGCCACGCGAAAACACACGGAAGACCACGCTCCTGCCCAGAAGGCCGAGTTACTGCCCCCCAGTGCCCCGAGCAGCCTCCCACGTGCCATCTGCTGCTGCCTGCCTGCCTGCTGCCACCGTGCCCTGCCATTTGGTGCCTGCACATTAGCCATCTGCAGGGGTCCAGTTGCTGTGTCCACCCCTGCTGGAACTGAAGACTCCCGACTGGGATTACATCGCTCCACAGCCCAGCCCCAGGACCCAGTTGCCCACCCACACCTGCCTCTGGGGTTGCCATGTCGGGCACTTCCACATCTGGCACTAGTGGCAACCCCAGGCCAGAAGGGCAGAGGGGCACCAGCTTCACTGCCACCGAAGTTGGTGTCCTGGTGGAGCATGTCCTGGGGCAGTATGATGCCTTCTTTGGATCGTCCCGCGCCAGCAAGGAAGGACGGCAGAGGATCTGGGCCGACTGTGTGGTTGCCATCAACTCGGAGGGGGTGGCAACCCGCGACGTCCTGAAGATCAAGAAGCGCTGGGAGGACTTGAGGTCCAGGACCCTTGTGAAGGCCCGGCGCCTCGTGGAGGGGGGCCGGGGCCGCATGAGTTCCATCCAGATGAGGGTCCTGGAACGCGTACGCCCAGTGCTCCACGGCCAGATCCTTGAGAGGGAGGCCCGTCTGGAGTTGAGCGGTAAGTGTCCAAGCATTACTGTGTGAGACAGGGCATGTTGCGGTGTGCTGGTTCTATGATACTTGCCTGTATGTGTGCCATAGGCCATGTATGCATGTATGTGTGCAGGGACATCATGGTAATGCATGTGCGACCAGTGATGTGTGACCCACATGGTTGTTGCATGTGTTCAAATGCCGCATGGGGAGCCCTATGCAGATTTTGAACATGAGAGCATGCCAGTCTCTGTACCTGGACATGGGTGGGGGTGAGGGATGGGTGCTGATGCCAGGTACATATATGGTTGCCATGTCTGTGTGCCTGACCTGCGTGTCTGTGACTTGTGCATGCCATGGATGCATGACACATGTGTGTGACAATGCACAGATTCAGTGAAGCAGCCAAATTACCCTTGTATCCGCTGTGTTTGGTGTGTTTGGGGCCAGATGGATGTGACTGAGGTGAAGTGTGTGCATGTGATAGGCATGAGCCATGATGCATGTGAGTTACATATAATTGAATGTTTCAAGAGTCCATTGGACATGCATGGAAATGTCCATGGCATGCACCATGCCTGTTACTGTGTGTGTTTTGCCTGGACTGACCCATGTGTTGTGGAGGGACATGATGGAAGTGTACTTTGACAGTGGTGCTCATCTGCTATTGCTTCCTGTCTAGGGGACCATTGTACAGTGCCCTGATGCTTGTGTTCTTTGTCTCCCTCTACGCAGCGGCTAGTGAAGAAGAGGGCGGAGACGGCGCTGTGGAGCAAGGCGGCGGGGATGCCCCCACGGCTGCAGCGGAAGGGGTGGGTGAGCCCCCACAGGGGCCTGCTACGGTGGGAGACGGTGAGGAGCCATCCAGGTTGGTGGTTTGCACAGAGGAGGAGGAGGCCGCCACTGGGGCACACATGGGGCCTGGTGGGGGCATCCCTGCTGGTGCAAGTGGTGCAGTCCAGGGCCAGGGGCAGGAGGCAGCACAGGTCACCGTGGAGGGGCCTGTGCATGTCGCTGTCCCTGACCCTGTGAGTGCACCACCATGCACCAGCAGGGATGCCCCGTCCCAGGCCCGTCCGCAGGTAGAGGGGATGTCCATGTCACCTGACTCCCCTCCACCTGCGGACGTGGGAACCCCTGGCCGTGCGGAGAAGGTCCTGATTGGGGTCGCGATGCGCACGGCTGTGATTCGTGATGCCGTGCGTGCTTCCCGGGAGGAGCACGCACGTCATCACGAAGTGCACCGTGCCGACGTGGCCCAATTGGGATCGGCCATGTTCGGGGGGTTTCCTGCATGTGTTGGCCAATGTGGCGGCCCTCTCCTCCTCTGTGCAGGCTATCCACCAGTCGTTCTCCTTGCCGTCTTCCAGCCCAGATGCCACCAGGGCCCCCTGTGGACCTGCCCCGACCAATGCAGCCAGCTCGGTGGGGATCCCATCCCTGCCACAGTTGGGAGTCGGAGGTCCAGCAGGGGTGGACAACACAGCAACTGGACCCCAGCAGATGGGAGATGTGACAGCATCATCAGGCAGGGCACGTGCACGACGGCGTCGGTGGTTTCCATCAGCCTGGATGCCGTCGTGCTGGCAGAGGCAGTGGCGTCGGAGGCAGCAGCGGGCTCGACGTGGGAGGCATCATGGCTCGGGGCCATCAAGATCAGAGGGGCAGGCATCGGCCGGAGGGCAGGGCAACCCTGGGATGGTGGTGTCTTCCGTGTGGGAGCAGTTGGTCCAGCGGATAGGTGCGGAGCGGCAGCGGGCGGAAGAGGAGCGGCTCACCATGGTCAGGGCGGAGTTCTCCATGCGTCGGGCGTTGAGGCGGGCTGAGTGCCTCGAGGAAGCTCGCAGGGAGTTTGAGCTGGACATGGGGTTATCCCTGCGAGACCTCGGGGCCAGGACAGAGTCCCGCCTCCAGGACATCGACATGGAGTTCGATGATGCCCTGCCCAGCAACATCACCGAGTGAGCCGCAGGACTTGCCCGCTGCCTTTGTATATAGTTATTTAGTTAGTTAGTGTTAGGTTTCCTTTATACATTTTTTTTTTTTGGGACCGCTCGGACGATGGCCACTTTTTTGTATATATTATTTTCATTAGGTAGTAGTAGGTTTCATTTATGGTGTTGGGCTCATGGACCCTGGAATTTTCGTGTATATAGTTTGCTTTTTGAAGAAACATTTTTTTTGTTAATTATTGTGTTCACCATGAGGAAATGGTTTTTCATTATTTTACTTCCACATGATTTTGCTTTGGACAACATTTGTTTTTGGATTACTTTGTTTTTTTTATTTTTACATTTGTTCTCGGACATGGACCATTTATTTTGTTATCCCCATTGTTGTTTGTTTGATTTTTTTACTTATTTTTCATCTTTAATACATGTTCTTTTTAACTTTCACTTGTGGTATTTTCTCATTGGTTTCATACATGTCATGATATGGGCTTTGACATTGACTTGCACCCATTGTGTATGTGTGTGTGACGGACATGTGTTCATTTACAGACTTGCCATTGGGGTTGTATCATGTAATTGCATTCACTATGTGGGTGGATGCAATCCTTGCCTGGGTGTTTGTGCTGGGTATGCTGCCCATTACTGCCATGTTTGAGTATCGTCAGGACCTGGGGGCAGGGGGACATGTGTGGGTGCCTGGTGGAGGGTGACCCTGCACTGCTGGGGTGTGGGGGTGGTGGGAGACATGAGTGGGGGCCTGGTGGAGGGTGCCCCTGGTGGCTGGGGTGTGGGGGTGGTGGGAGACATGAGTGGGGGCCTGGTGGAGGGTGACCCTTCACTGCTGGGGTTTGGGGGTGGTGGGAGACATGAGTGGGGGCCTGGTGGAGGGTGCCCCTGCACTGCTGGGGTGTGGGGGTGGTGGGAGACATGAGTGGGGGCCTGGTGGAGGGTGACCCTGGTGGCTGGGGGGTGGGGGTGGTGGGAGACATGGGTGGGGGCCTGGTGGAGGGTGACCCTGGTGGCTGGGGGGTGGGGGTGGTGGGAGACATGAGTGGGGGCCTGGTGGAGGGTGCCCCTGCACTGCTGGGGTGTGGGGGTGGTGGGAGACATGAGTGGGGGCCTGGTGGAGGGTGCCCCTGGTGGCTGGGGTGTGGGGGTGGTGGGAGACATGAGTGGGGGCCTGGTGGAGGGTGCCCCTGGTGGCTGGTGGCTGGGGGTGGTGGGTGACATGAGTGGGGGCCTGGTGGAGGGTGCCCCTGCACAGCTGGGGCGTGGGGGTGGTGGGAGACATGAGTGGGGGCCTGGTGGAGGGTGCCCCTGGTGGCTGGGGTGTGGGGGTGGTGGGAGACATGAGTGGGGGCCTGGTGGAGGGTGCCCCTGCACTGCTGGGGTGTGGGGGTGGTGGGAGACATGAGTGGGGGCCTGGTGGAGGGTGACCCTGGTGGCTGGGGGGTGGGGGTGGTGGGAGACATGGGTGGGGGCCTGGTGGAGGGTGACCCTGGTGGCTGGGGGGTGGGGGTGGTGGGAGACATGAGTGGGGGCCTGGTGGAGGGTGCCCCTGGTGGCTGGGGGGTGGGGGTGGTGGGAGACATGGGTGGGGGCCTGGTGGAGGGTGACCCTGCACTGCTGGGGTGTGGGGGTGGTGGTAGACATGGTTGGGGGCCTGGTGGAGGGTGCCCCTGAACTGCTGGGATGTGGGGGTGGTGGTAGACATGAGTGGGGGCCTGGTGGAGGGTGCCCCTGCACTGCTGGGGTGTGGGGGTGGTGGGAGACATGAGTGGGGGCCTGGTGGAGGGTGACCCTGCACTGCTGGGGTTTGGGGGTGGTGGGAGACATGAGTGGGGGCCTGGTGGAGGGTGCCCCTGCACTGCTGGGGTGTGGGGGTGGTGGGAGACATGAGTGGGGGCCTGGTGGAGGGTGGCCCTGGTGGCTGGGGTGTGGGGGTGGTGGGAGACATGGGTGGGGGCCTGGTGGAGGGTGACCCTGCACTGCTGGGGTGTGGGGGTGGTGGTAGACATGAGTGGGGGCCTGGTGGAGGGTGCCCCTGCACTGCTGGGGTGTGGGGGTGGTGGGAGACATGAGTGGGGGCCTGGTGGAGGGTGACCCTGCACTGCTGGGGTTTGGGGGTGGTGGGAGACATGAGTGGGGGCCTGGTGGAGGGTGCCCCTGGTGGCTGGGGTGTGGGGGTGGTGGGAGACATGAGTGGGGGCCTGGTGGAGGGTGCCCCTGGTGGCTGGGGGGTGGGGGTGGTGGGTGACATGAGTGGGGGCCTGGTGGAGGGTGCCCCTGCACTGCTGGGGTGTGGGGGTGGTGGGAGACATGAGTGGGGGCCTGGTGGAGGGTGCCCCTGGTGGCTGGGGTGTGGGGGTGGTGGGAGACATGAGTGGGGGCCTGGTGGAGGGTGCCCCTGCACTGCTGGGGTGTGGGGGTGGTGGGAGACATGAGTGGGGGCCTGGTGGAGGGTGACCCTGGTGGCTGGGGGGTGGGGGTGGTGGGAGACATGGGTGGGGGCCTGGTGGAGGGTGACCCTGGTGGCTGGGGGGTGGGGGTGGTGGGTGACATGAGTGGGGGCCTGGTGGAGGGTGACCCTGGTGGCTGGGGGGTGGGGGTGGTGGGAGACATGAGTTGGACATAGGTGGGGGCCTGCTGGTAGGTGCCCCACAGTGCTGGGGGGTGGGGGTGGTGGGAGACATGAGTGGGGGCCTGGTGGAGGGTGCCCCTGCACTGCTGGGGTGTGGGGGTGGTGGGAGACATGAGTGGGGGCCTGGTGGAGGGTGCCCCTGGTGGCTGGGGGGTGGGGGTGGTGGGAGACATGGGTGGGGGCCTGGTGGAGGGTGACCCTGCACTGCTGGGGTGTGGGGGTGGTGGGAGACATGAGTGGGGGCCTGGTGGAGGGTGCCCCTGGTGGCTGGGGTGTGGGGGTGGTGGGAGACATGGGTGGGGGCCTGGTGGAGGGTGACCCTGCACTGCTGGGGTGTGGGGGTGGTGGGAGACATGAGTGGGGGCCTGGTGGAGGGTGCCCCTGGTGGCTGGGGTGTGGGGGTGGTGGGAGACATGGGTGGGGGCCTGGTGGAGGGTGACCCTGCACTGCTGGGGTGTGGGGGTGGTGGGAGACATGAGTGGGGGCCTGGTGGAGGGTGCCCCTGGTGGCTGGGGTGTGGGGGTGGTGGGAGACATGGGTGGGGGCCTGGTGGAGGGTGACCCTGCACTGCTGGGGTGTGGGGGTGGTGGGAGACATGAGTGGGGGCCTGGTGGAGGGTGCCCCTGTACTGCTGGGGTGTGGGGGTGGTGGGAGACATGAGTGGGGGCCTGGTGGAGGGTGCCCCTGGTGGCTGGGGGGTGGGGGTGGTGGGTGACATGAGTGGGGGCCTGGTGGAGGGTGCCCCTGCACTGCTGGGGTGTGGGGGTGGTGGGAGACATGAGTGGGGGCCTGGTGGAGGGTGCCCCTGGTGGCTGGGGTGTGGGGGTGGTGGGAGACATGAGTGGGGGCCTGGTGGAGGGTGCCCCTGCACTGCTGGGGTGTGGGGGTGGTGGGAGACATGAGTGGGGGCCTGGTGGAGGGTGACACTGGTGGCTGGGGGGTGGGGGTGGTGGGAGACATGGGTGGGGGCCTGGTGGAGGGTGACCCTGGTGGCTGGGGGGTGGGGGTGGTGGGAGACATGAGTGGGGGCCTGGTGGAGGGTGCCCCTGGTGGCTGGGGGGTGGGGTGGTGGGTGACATGAGTGGGGGCCTGGTGGAGGGTGTCCCTGCACTGCTGGGGTGTGGGGGTCGTGGGTGACATGGGTGGGGGCCTGCTGGCAGGTGCCCCACAGTGCTGGGGGGTGGGGGTGCAAGGGGACATGAGTTGGTGTTCATTAGTTCAAGGAGAATGTGCCTTTGCTGGGGGGCATGCCCATGTTGGGTGGGCTGCCTGCGGGACATGACCAGGGATGCAGGGTAGTCCCTGTGGTGTGGGCTGCCTGCAGGGGCCGTGGAGGGTGTACAGGGTACACCTGGGAGGACCCACACTGTCAAATCACATGTGGGACTCCCCGGCACCCCTGAAATACACGTACCGTGCAGAAATCGCGTGTAAAACTTCCCGCGCACCCCTGAAATACACGCGCCCAGGCTATTCGCGTGTGGAACTTCCCGCGCACCCCTGAAATACACGCGCCCAGGCTATTCGCGTGTAATACTTCCCGCGCACCCCTGAAATACACGCGCCCAGGCTATTCGCGTGTGGAACTCCCCGCGCACCCCTGAAATACACGCGCCCCCAGGCTATTCGCGTGTGGAACTTCCCGCGCACCCCTGAAATACACGCGCCCAGGCTATTCGCGTGTGGAACTTCCCGCGCACCCCTGAAATACACGCGCCCAGGCTATTCGCGTGTGGAACTCCCCGCGCACCCCTGAAATACACGCGCCCAGGCTATTCGCGTGAGGAACTTCACGCGCACCCCTGAAATACACGCGCCCAGGCTATTCGCGTGTGGAACTTCCCGGGCACCCCTGAAATACACGCGCCCAGGCTATTCGCGTGTGGAACTTCCCGCGCACCCCTGTAATACACGCGCCCAGGCTATTCGCGTGTGGAACTTCCCGCGCACCCCTGAAATACACGCGCCCAGGCTATTCGCGTGTGGAACTTCCCGCGCACCCCTGAAATACACGCGCCCAGGCTATTCGCGTGTGGAACTCCCCGCGCACCCCTGAAATACACGCGCCCAGGCTATTTGCGTGTGGAACTTCCCACGCACCCCTCAAATACACGCACCCAGGCTATTCGCGTGTGGAACTTCCCGCGCACCCCTGGAATACACGTAGCCCGCTCCCCCAGGCCCGATCGTGTGAGGAACTTCACGCGAACCCCTGAAATACACATAGCACGCTCCCCCAGGCCCGATCGCGTGAGAAACTTCACGCGAACCCCTGAAATACACGTAGCCCGCTCAGGCCCGATCGCGTGAGAAACTTCACGCGAACCCCTGAAATACACGTAGCCCGCTCCCCCAGGCCGGATCACGTGAATAACTTCACGCGAACCCCTGTGATGCACGTACCCTGCTGAAATCGCGTGTGAGACTTCCCGCGCACCCCGGTATACACGCACACGTATTTTTTGTCAGCGGGTGTCCGTGTTTGTGGGTACCCCTTTGCACGTCATTTTTCCTGGAGGGCCACAGTATGGGACATTCATCATGGCAGTATATAGGTGCTATTTGTTGGCGCACCTTTTGGCGCACATTTCTTACAGCCGCAGAGACGCTACCGCCTGCTTTCTTGTGGCGGTCGTGTTTGTGCCTGTGCGCTGGTTTGAGCGTGCGCTTTTTCCCCCTATTCTATTCCATGAATACGTGTTGTAGGCGAGCGTGTGGGCGTTCCGCGCACTTGTGCCCTGTACTTCCCCCGTGACGCCCACGTTTTGGCAAGTTGTTCCCCATTCCGAGTGTTACGCCCGTGTTCCGCCTACTTTTGTTGCGTGCGCCGCGCTATGTGCGAATTTCGCTGTGGCCTGTGCGATTTTCGCTGTGACCTGGCGCACGCTGTTAGATGGCCTGTGCGCCAACGTGCGCGGCGCACTTTTTATCGCACATCCGCTGGTTTTCTCGCGCACGGACTTCCATGAATCGACGTGCGCTGCTTTTCGTGCGATTTTCACACTTTCACTGCGATTTTCGCTATTCCACTGCGATTCGCACGTTTTTGACCACTTGCGCCGCACTAATTATTCCATGAATCGGCCTCTTAGTTTTCTTCCCCCCGCTCCCTGGATTCGATCTGATGGCCCACTTCTCACCTTGTTGCGATGTCTGGCATGCCCTCCATCCTGCCTTCTGTGCAGGGGCGCGTAGTTTCCTGCGGGTTTGAGCGACCGAGTTAACTTCACTGGTGCTAACCCATTCAAGTGTCTTTAAGGAGGTAAGTCTGGTTAAAGCAATCTTGAAATGTCCTTGCTTTCCTTTCTTGCTATTAATGTATTTTCCTTACTTATTCCCCCTTAGGTGCACAGAGGTTCGGTGGATGCGCAGCTTGGATCGGGCTCCTATCCGGATGATGGACGCAGGAGTGTGTGCTGGATGGTAGGTTAAGCGCGAAGTGCGGTGCGGTAATGTCTTCTTTTGCTAACCTGTGTTCTTTATTTCTTTTCAGGTCGCAATGGTCTTTCTGGGCGTGTGAAGGTTTCCGGAGCGGAGCCGGGCAAGAAATGACTAGCCAGGTGAGGTTCTCGTGATTACTGCCATAAATGCTGTGAGTAACCTGTTTTAACGGTGTCGTTCTTTCTCTCTCCCTCCAGGTGCTTCATTCTGGTGCATGCATGATATCCTGGTGATGCTGCCGACTGGATGAAAGAACGTGAGCTGCAGAAAGACGGATACTCGACGGATTGGAAGCTGCAGGTAAGCAGAGCCTGCTAATGATGTTCTTTTGTATCCTCTGCAGGTCTGCTGTTCAAGGATCGCCGGATTCTGGTCTCTGGACACGATGAGTGTCACACTGCTGGCTGAAGAAAAACGCGAAGCACGGTCTGTAACTTGGGTGTGGTTTATATAGCCCTCTAGTAAAGTAGTCCAGGTAAAGTAGTTCGGGCTACCACACCCAAAACACTGCACCGCAGAGACTGGTTCTAGGAACTAGGCTGTGTGGGTGCCTCTATGTTGGCTGAAGGCCTCCAATGAAAAGTAGTCCCTTCAAGACTGTGTCCCAATCTGAACATGAGCCTGGCGCCAAAGGACTGACTCCAGGAGAGTCCATGAGGATAGTGCAAGGCCCTTGGGGCCCTAGGTGAACCCTGAGTCTTAACCTTAGCTGGCATGTGACCATGCCAGTGGGGGTTTTGGATCACGGGTCGTGACAGCACTCCCCCCAAGGCCCCTCCTAAGGTGATTCTTCTGCCTGGTCCAGGTTTGGCTGGAAAGTTTCAATTAAATAGTCTAATCAAACGTGGTGCATGAATGTTCTCACTAGGTTCCCAAGATCTGTCCTGAGGGCCGTAACCCTTCCAATCGACTAGATAGTATAGTTTGGATCTGGTATATTTGGAATCCAGGATTTCTTTCACTTCGAATTCGGGTTCTCCATCGACCATAATGGGTTCAGGTGGTGGCTTAACTCATGTACCGGGTTGTACTGGTTTTAGAAGTGAAACGTGGAATACTGGGTGAATTCGCATGTTGGCTGGTAATGCTAGTTTAACATCTGCTGGATTTATGATGGCTTGAACAGAATAAGGTCCCAAATAGCGAGGACGAAAAGTCTGGGTTCCTTTTAGAGGTATATATTTTGCGGCTAGCCAAACATTGTCTCCTACCTGATAGCCAGGGGCCTTTTTCCAATGTTGCTCAGCAAACCTTTCTTGCTTGTTTTTGGCTTGGAGTAACTGTTCTGTTGCCTTTTTAAAGGCCTGAGTGATGTTTACATGAAGATTCTTTACTGCCGGCATTTCTAGACTGGGAGGGCTGTCTAGTTCGGAAGTATGTGGATATCTGCCGTAGAGGGTGTAGAAAGGTGTTTGACCAGTACTGGAATGCAATGAATTGTTGTAAGCATATTCGGCTATCCATAATAGATCTTTGCAGGATCCTTCGACTTGGTGCAGCATGCACCGTAGGTATTGTTCGATAGTCTGGTTGGTCCTCTCTGTTTGACCATCCGTTTGGGGGTGATGGCTGGTGGATAGTTGGATGTTGATTTGAGCCATAGAGCAGCACTTTTTCCAGAAGGTAGATACGAATTGGCTGCCTCGATCAGAGACTAGGACTGAAGGGAATCCATGCAGTTTGATAATGTTTTCCAGGAACACTTTTGCTAGATGGGATGCAAGGGATAAATTGTGCCATTTTCGAAAATAAGTCTACTACTACTAAAATGGTATTGAACCCTTAGCTGGGAGGCAAATCGGTAATAAAGTCGAGAGAAAGTGTGTGCCATGGTGCAGGAGAAATTTCTAATGGTTGCAGGAGGCCAGCTGGGTTTTGTTTTAGTGACTTGTTTTGTGCACACACTCCACAAGATTGAAAATATTGGATGACGTCTCGCCGCCAAGTAGGCCACCAATAATTGCACTTCACCTTGGCTAGGGTTTTAGCAATCCCGGGATGACCTTCTATTAGAGAATCGTGATAGTCCGAAATGATTAGTTGCTGTAGCTCTGTTTTAGGCACATACAGGCGTTCATCAAAATATAGCAGTTGATCTTTAACGGTGTATTGTTTTCCTTTGGTATGCCATTCCAGTAGTTCGTTAGGTGTTATTTCACGTTGGATCACGTTTTTAAGCTCAGTTTGTGTTAAAGCTGTGGTGAGGCCTAAGAGCTTGTCCTCAGGAATAATGGCTACTGGATCTGGGGTTGCATATACTTCCTCGTTGATGCCCATGCGGGATAGTGCGTCTGCGTCTGCTTTTCCGTTTCTTACGCCTGGTCGATAAGTGATCACGTAATCATACTCGGCGAAGAAAAGGGCCCATCGTAATTGGCGTGAGGATTGTGCTTTTGCTGTTTTCAAATAATGTAGGTTCCGATGATCTGTGATTACCGTGACTGTATACCTGGCTCCCAAGAGGTAATGTCGCCATGCCTTGAAGGCGGATTTTATAGCATGCAGTTCCTTATCGGTGATGGCATAATTGAGTTCAGGGGGTGTGATTTTTCATGGCCAGAAGGCCACAGGGTGCAATTGGGCAGTTTCAGGGTCTCTCTGAGAAAGAACCGCCCCCATAGCCATGCTGGAGGCATCCGTTTCCACGATGTAAGGAAGATCCTGGACGAGGATGTCGCAAAATCGGTGCTGAGGTGAACTTTTCCTTAAGTTCTTGGAAGGCCTTTTCGGCGTCTTCTGTCCACATGAATTTTTTATTGTTTTTTGTAGAAGTAACGTGATCGGATGCACAATCTGAGAGAAGTGCGGAATGAACTGACGGTAGAAGTTTGCAAAGCCCAGCATGCTCTGGACCGCTTTTAACAAGGTCGGAGAAGGCCATTTAAGAACAGCATCCACCTTGTGTACATCCATTTGAATGCCTTTCTGAGTAAGAATGAAACCCAGAAATTGTACTTCGGTTACGTGGAAAACATTTTTTAAAATTTGTGCATATAGTCGATGTTGGCGCAGTTTGGCAAGGACAGCGCGGACATTCTTGACATGGGGCCTCATTACGACCCAGGCGGTAAATTACCGCCTGGGCCGTGACTTTACCACCATGGCGTAAACTACGTTTACGCCATGGTGGTTGGCGGATTTACCGCCCCATTCCAACCTTGGCGGGGCAGTAAATCCCCATTTTCCCATTTTCCCTTCCCCATTCCCATTTTGCCCCATAGGGCATAATGGGAGTGGGGAAGGCGTTAATTACGCCACCGTAAATTACGGTGGCGTAATTAGCATCAAGGTCCCTTAGCGCCATGGATTTTAACACCTAAAGCAGGTGTTAAAACCTCCATGGCGCTAAGGGACCTCGTAATCAGGCGGTAAGGGTCGGCGCTGTTTACGCCGCCGTAAACCCCTTACCGCCTGAGTCGTAATGAGGCCCATGGTCTTGTTTCGAGGTTGAATACACTAGAATGTCGTCTATGTAGACCAGGGAGAAAACATTGATCAATTCCCTTAGGACGTCGTTCATAAAGTATTGGAACGCTGCCAGGGCATTACAGAGTCCGAAAGGCATTACCTGGTATTCAAACAACCCATATTTGGTACGGAAGGCCGTTTTCCATTCATTTCCTTTTTTAACTCGGACCAGGTGGTACGCTCCTCTGAGGTCTAATTTAGTATAAATCTGGGCATCTTTGACTTGATCCAGCATCTCGGGAATAAGTGGTAGGGGGTAACGGTTCTTCACGGTGATCTGGTTCAATGCGCAATAGTCAATACAGGTTCTCAAGTCCCCTTCCTTCTTTGGTACGAAGAATAGGGGACTGGCTGCTGGTGATTTAGATGGGCGAATGAACCCATTTGCCAAGTTCATTCGCCCATCTAACTGGTCCAGATAGGATTTTAGATGCTGGTTTTCTGGTTCTGTGAGCGCATAGATTCTGCCACAAGGGATCTGTGCACCAGGTATTAGGTCAATCTGACAGTCATAGGACCTGTGCGGCGGTAGTGTATTAGGTTGTTCCTTCTGGAACACATCCTGGAAATCCTGGTATTCTTCATGGAGAGTGCTAGTTGCGCCAAGTGCAGATATGCCGATTCTAGGACTCGTAGGAACATTGAAACTGGATTTGTTTTCTTGAAAATAACAGGTGGAAGCGCAATCACGAGGACAAGTCAATCTTCTTGCACGCCAATCTATCCGAGGGTTATGAGCAACGAACCATGGCATCCCTAATATAAGCTGAAACTAAGGTGCTTTGATGAGATCAAAGGAAATCGTTTCCCGGTGTCCATCCTGGCACAGCAGGGTTATTTCTGCTGTACATTGGGTTACTGGTCTGGAAGCAATTTCTGTCCCATCCACCGTGGTTACCTTTTCTGTGTTCGGCTTAAAACATATGGGAAGCCCCATCCATGCGGCCAGATCTCGATCAATGCAATTCCCAACTGCTGCGCTGTCTATGGGCCTCATCACGAGTTGGGCACTATTAGCGCCGGCGTTAATAGCCCTACCGCCAAACCCCCCGGTGCTAATAGCGCGGGATCACAGGTTTGGCGGAACAGGTATTGCCCATTCCCCACTGAGCCCATTCGGGAATTCCCCATTCCCCATTGGGCTCAATGGGGAATTTCCGCGCTCTTGCCGCCGGCGGATTTCCCGCGGCGGTAATAGCACGACTTTTCGGCAGATTTCCCCCCAGCTCAGAGCTAGGGAGAAATCCGCCAAAGCCCTGATTTGGTGGACCCTTAAATCCGGCAGTAATAGCGCAACCGCCGGATTTAAGGGTTACCGCCAAACTCATGATGAGGCCCTATGTAAGCTTCAATGGTATGCATCCTTGATGGTTGTTGGTGATTGATTAGGATCACTGGTATTGCAAAATGTGAGATTGGTGGCTCATTCTTCTCACTCGACAAACTGGCCTCTACTTTTGTCGAGATAGGCAGTTTTCCGACTCCTTACTCTCATCCTTCTCTGTAGCTCCCACAATTAGCTTGGGAGGTTTTATCGGACAGTCCTTTAGGAAGTGCCCTGATTGTCCACAGTACAAACATAACTGCTGTTGCCTTCTCTTGTCTCTTTCAGCTTTTGTTAACGGCGGTTGTATGCCTCCGATTTGCATTGGCTCTGTGGTATTCTCTAACGTGCGTGGAGTTGCATCCTTGGTTTGAAGATACACAGCCCGTGTATCTGATCTGGACCGATCTGCTTTCCGATCCTGTAGTTGATGATCTAGTTGCACCACCAGGTTGATAAATTCACTACAGTCCCTAGGTGAATCAACCACCTGAGCCAAGACGTCCTTTAATTCCCCTCGAAGGCCTCAGTGAAAAAATGATATGATATGATATGGCATTTGTAACGCGCCTATACACAAGTGTTTCAAGGTGCGACGAGGCAGGGGGGGAACAAGGGGAGACAGACAACGATCCTACTAGGCCAGGTGTCATTCGGATCGCACAAGTGCAAGGGTAGGGGGACTGGGAAAAGTGCAAGGGGAAGGGGAGAGGGGAAAGTGCAGTACATGGTTAGTAGAATACAAGATAAATAATAGGGCCAGCTGGTGGCAAGTGCAAGGAAAGTGCAGTACATGGTTAGTAGAATACAAGATAAATAATAGGGCCAGATGGTGGCAAGTGCAAGGTAAGTGCCGGGAGAAGGGGCTGTAGGATACAGAGACAGTTCCGTAGTGCAGGTAGGCAGTGCAGGGAAGAGTGGCTGGGCCAAGGACCGAGATTGGTGAGCCGCCCAGTTGCAGATTCAGTGCAGGTTCAGTGATTTTAGCAGGGAAGAGAGGGAGAGAAAGCGGAGGCAAAGAGGAAGGTCTTGAGGTGCTTCCGGAACCGGAGATGGTTCTCCTCAAGTTTCAGGGAGGCAGGAAGGCTGTTCCAGAGGGAGGCCCCTGCTGCGGAGAGAGATCTACCCCCAGCTCGTTGCTTGGAGAAGCGGCTGACCCTGAGGTAGTTGGAGGTGGATGAGCGAAGAGCTCGAGAAGAAAGATATTTAGGAAGAGAGAGTTGAAGGTATTTTGGCCCAAGGCCCCAGAAGGCCTTGTGGACAATGCAGAGGGTTTTGAACTTAATCCTCGCAGCCACTGGGAGCCAGTGTAGTGATTTCCGTCCTGGAGAGATACGGTCCCTGGGCTTGAGGCCAAGGACAAGTCTCACAGTCCTGTTCTGGATGAGTTGCAAAGGGCGGAGAGTAGAGGCAGGAAGATTTAGACAGAGGCTGTTACAGTAGTCCAGCTTCGAGAGAACCAGGGCTCTGGAGACAGTGAGCTTCTGGGGGAAGGAGAGGAAAGGGAGGATACCTCTGAGGAGGTGTAGCTGGTAGTGTGACTTCTTAGAGATGTCAGATATGTGAGGAGAGAAAGAGAATGTGGAGTCAAAGATGACCCCGAGGTTTTTTGTCTTGCATGTAGGAGTAGGAAGAGGGCCAAGGGAGGCCGGCCAGTGAGCTGCAGGGAAGGAGGTGCTCTTGTCTTCAGGCCACCTGGTTTCAGCCACTAATCTATTAAATGTTGCTATGTATGTTAGTAAGTCTTGATTCCCTTGCCGGAGTGACAAGAGTTCATTGTCTACAGCTTGTTCATGGGTGTATCGAGCAAAGAGTTTTTTCCATTTCCCTCTGAAAACCCCCACAGTCACGTAGTAATGGATCATCATAGCTCACAAGCGGCACTGACCAGTCTGCTGCACTACCGCTCAGATAAAACAAAATAAATGCTACTTGTGCCTGATCATTAGGGAATGCACTCGGTCTGCAGAGGAAATGAAGACGACATTGATTCATAAATGCAGCATACTTTCTTGGGTCACCTGAAAACCGTTCTGGCGGTGCTAACGGTATTGCCCCGGGTAAGGTGATTTGTACTGGAGTGGCAGATGACGTGGTGGCCTGCGCCGGTGGATTATTCCCGGGTAATGGAGCTTGTCCAGCCTGTGATTGCAATAATTGCCGGCTGATTTCCTCGGTGCGATCCTTGGTGACGACAAGATCCCTTCGCAGGGTATTAGTCTCTTACCTAGCCGAATGCACTTTGGCACGTAATTGTCCTAATAACTGGGCCAGTTGGTCAATTTCAGAAGTCTCCATGGCGCCCAGGTGGATAATTTTATAGAGGCTTCGCGTTCTGTTACGCTCACCTGGTATCCACGGGGACGCCCTTATGCCCTGGTTGCCAGATTCACCCTGGACCCTTCCCGATTCCGGATGGTGCCTTCTATGGAGGTCGGGCCTGGAAACACAGGAGGACTGGACTTAGGAACAGACTTCGTTTTCTTCACCCCGCTCCCTGGATTCGATCTGATGGCCCACGCCTCACCTTGTTGTGATGTCTGGCGTGCCCTCCATCCTGCCTTCTGTGCAGGGGCGCGTAGTTTTCTGCGGGTTTGAGCGACCGGGTTAACTTCACTGGTGCTAACCCATTCAAGTGTCTTTAAGGAGGTAAGTCTGGTTAAAGCAATCTTAAAATGTCCTTGCTTTCCTTTCTTGCTATTAATGTATTTTCCTTACTTATTCCCCCTTAGGTGCACGGAGGTTTGGTGGATGCGCAGATTGGATCGGCTCCTACCCGGAGGATGGACACAGGAGTGTGTTATGGATGGTAGTTTAAGCGCGAAGTACAGCGTGGTAATGTCTTCTTTTGCTAACCTGTGTTCTTTATTCCTTTTCAGGTCGCGATGGTCTTTCTGGGCGTGTGAAGATTTCCAGAGCAGAGCCGGCCAAGAAATGCCCAGCCAGGTGAGGTTCTCGTGATTACTGCCGTAAATGCAGTGAGTAACCTGTTTTGATGTTGTCGTTCTTTCTCTCTCCCTCCAGGTGCTTCGTTCTGGTGCGTGCGTGATGTCCCGGTGATGCTGCCGTCTGGATATAAAGACCGTGAGCTGCAGGAAGACAGATACTCGATGGATTGGAAGCTGCAGGTAAGCAGAGACTGCTAATGATGTTCTTTTGTCTCCTCTGCAGGTCCGCTGTTCAAGGATCACCGGATTCTGGTCTCTGGACACGATGAGCGTCATCACGCTGCTGGCTGCAGAATAACGCGAAGCACGTTCTGTAACTTGGGTGTGGTTTATATAGCCCTCTAGTAAAGTAGTCCAGGTAAAGTAGTCCAGGCTACCACACCCAAAACACTGCACCACACAGTCTGGTTCTAGGAACTAGGCTGTGTGGGTGCCCCCATGTTGGCCAAAGGCGCCAGGACTGACTCCAGGAGAGTCCATGAGGATAGTGCAAGGCCCTTGGGGCCCTAAGTGAACCCTGAGTCTTGTGACCATGCCAGTGGGGTTTTGGATCACGGGTCGTGACAGCCCCTTAGATTCTATTAGTACCCGGCGAGGGTCAATCAGATTGTAAAAATAAATCTGATTGGCCTTCGCCAGGGCTTTACCCGACCGGGAATCCCTCTCCTGGCGTTCTGTTCCTTTGTCCCTGGCGGGGGTGTGTGACAGCCCCTCAGCCAACGAGGAGGCTCGAAATGGGGTAATCCCCGCTCCGAGCCACCACACAGCTGGAGGATACCATCTTCCCCCGCCGGGGATTCAGGTAAGTGTTTTCTCCCTCCCCAACCTCCCAACCCCACTTACCTTCTTTTTAGTCCTTTATTGGGAGCGAATGCGCTGGGAACACTTCTGTCCCCAGCGCATCCGCTCCCAATCCTCAACAGGCAGTCATGGAATGGAAGAAGGGACTACACATAGTCCCTGCTCCCTTTCCATGGCAGCCATTGTCTTTGTTTACCTTTTTTCATTCAGTAAGAATGGCCGCCATGAAAAGGGAAAACGGACTCCATTTTCCTGTCCCCGCCGGCCATTTTATTTTCTGTTCCGAAACACCAGAGCGTTTCGGAACCGAACAACAATGCTCTTAGTACCCCAGTCTTGCGGGCCAGGGTACTAATAGCAATAAGCCCCGATCTGCTGGGGCATTACCGAGTCTGGTAAAGCCCTGATGCCTTTGTTAAGGCCCTCGCTTCGCTCTGGCCTGTAACTATAGACCGGGGGGGCTTTACTTGACTCGGTAATGCCCCCGCGGCTCAGGGCTTATTGCTTAAGTAATCACCAAGTAAACCAATATTAGCTGCCTGGCATCTTGGTTATGAAATAATACGTTGGCCGGAGTGATTCCTTGGTTCTCAATGTCTATACCTGTAATCAGTTAGCTACCTGCCCTCTATTTTTCTGTTAATTAAGTTTCAGTTTCTTGTGAAATGTGATGCACACCCATTTTTGTTCACTGTGAATTTCTATCCAATCTAATCTCTACAGTGTTTCCAAGTCTGACGAGTGGATTTCTTGCAAGACTGCTATGCCTAATATATGAGTATTTGTATAGGTATAACCTTTTTTCCACTTGATTGGGTTATTTAGCCCATTTACATATATAAGCTAACAATTAAAAAAGTATAGGAGGGTGGACGATAGCCAGGGTAGATTAAGGCCTAAATGGATGGGGGTTGAGAGGACCTGGGAGGCCGAAACACGGCTATGAGGCAAGATGTGTCAGTGAAGTAGGGGGCTGCTGAAGTGGTATGAGCATGAGGCACACAGTCAGAATTGGGTATACAGTGTTTATATCGAATCCTTTATATTGAATGCCCATACATCAAATCTTTTATCTTGAAAACCTTTATAGTGAATACATTTAGCGTGGGGTAAAGGGTTAATTTTTCTGGGAAACAGTCGGGATCAGTTTTTATGGGTGTGAAATGTATTCATTATAAATGTTTTCAGGATAAAAGATTTGATATATGGGCATTTGTTATGAATTACTTCGATATAAAGACATGTAACCTCAGAATTGTAATCCTATGAAACATGGTCACTGACGGGAGGGGATGGTGGATTGTCAGGAAGTAAGAGCCACACGCCGCCCCGCCCTCTCCTTCACCAGTCAGCCCAGCAAAACCACAACTCTTATGAAGCAGAGGACAAATGTGGCGGTATGGATGTTGTGAGTTAAGGTAGTCTGCTCAGGGGAAAAATAACCAATCAGGCCAAACCTTGGAGACAGGCCTTTAGTAGCTATAACCCATCTTGGGCCTGACAAATCAAAACGAGGGCAGTGCCAAAGTCTGGAAAATGGATGAACCACTCTCAAATTGGCAAAAGCATTCTGGAAGATATACAGAGACAGAAAGCAGAGCGGAACGTGTGAAGCCGAAAAGCCTTCCAGAAGTGGAAAGAAGACGGTGTCAGCGGGACGGACCAGGATGGCGGAGGTACAGCAAAAAGAAAGTGCAGATGTGGGGAGAGAATACAAATCTGTGAACAGAAGCTGAACAGTCCATGAAGAAGAGGTGAAAAGACACCCAAATTCCAGAAATCCGCAGTGGCAGGCCCAGAAGGGAACTATAGGGAAAAGAGTGGGAGCAATGCCCAGGAAGGCGATCCCTGTAAGAATAGGTAGGGGGAAAAAGAAGAAAAGGGCAAAGAAGAGGTCAGACAAGTTGTGTGTTAGTTTGGATGGAGAGCAACACAGCAAGGAGAGGGGTTGAAGAGGGAATAAGAAAGCCAGTCAGAAAGGGGGAAAGGCTGAAGGGAAAAGAATAGCAGTGATAGGGAGAGTTGAGGGGAAATAATACAGAATACAGGACTAAAAGGTAGGCATAACAAATAATACCTCGGAGGAAGGCAGAGGAGTCAGAGGGGACATTGGGAAAGATACCCTGGGAGAACAAGAGCAAACACGAGAGATGAGAGGCAAAGGGAGAACACCAGATAGAGGTGGTTAAGAAAGAACCCCAGAGAGCGAAAAACAAGAAAGAAACCCAGAGAAAGGAAACTATTAGGTATCGCAGAGGATGAATGTTAATTCTACTAAAAGGAGGGCAGAGATGGAACCTGGGCAATTTAAAGAAAGGGAAGCATTAAATGAGGGGTTGAGGGAGGGAGGTAGAATGAAGGAGAAAGGGGGAGGTAGTGAGAAAATGGGAGAACTCATTGGAAGCAAAAGGCAACAAGGGAGCAATCAGGAGAACAAGATACATGGAAAAGACAGACAAACGAATCATTGCTCATCTCTGAGGCGGGGGAGCTGGACACTCAGAGGCAAAGTTAAGAAAGAAGAGGCTAAGAAAGAAGACATTCCAAAATGATGAGGACACTAGGACATGGAAAAAAGAGAAGGATGTCCAGAAGACCAAAACCAGAGATGGAGAAGAAGATGAGTGGATATAAAAATAGCAAAGAACAGCCCACACAGGGGAGGAAGAAAATCAAAAGAAAAGTAGGGGAACTGAGGATTGGAAATAAGGAAAACCCCAGAGAAACATGGTGAACAAGTGAAAAGGATAGAGGAGTCAAAGGGGGCTAGAGATTGGAAACCAACACCATCAAGGAAAACAACAGGCGTCCCTAGTTGAGGATAAGACGGGAGTAATGACAGCCACTCACCAGTTATTTGAGGAAGAGGTCAGAACCAGAAAGGAGGAAAGTAAAGAGACCTCTAGTGTTGCATATTATATAAATATACATGTGTTGAACAGCTTACAAATCAAGGTAAGCTATATGCACCTGGAACCTATGTGAATTCACGTCAATTGAAAAGTGACACGTTTTAGCAAACACATAGAGAGATGCATTTCCATATTTTAGTTCAGCCCTATTGGGTTTGACAAGTTTTACTTGCAAGCACAGTTAACACACACAAACCATATAAAAACAGTTTCAACAGTATTTGAGAATGATTAATGTACTCCCAAGGTATCTGCAAATGGCACTTGTAAGTGCTGACATAGCCAGTAACACTCTGTTATATTTAAAATACATTTGATCTATTTAGAGCATGCTGTTATGTATTTTTAGTTTTAACCATGCTTGGGGTATACTGTCTGAGCGTAATCCCCAGCTTTGTAGTCTTTAACATGGGCACCTTATGTAATGCATTTGATATAGTTGGACAATAAGTAGGATTCGCAATTGATTGCAGAAAGTGGGTTGGTTTGGATTTCCGAGCTCCACGCCAGACCTTGACTTTGTTATGGTACTTGCGTATACATTGCATAAACAAAGTCACTTGGCCTCATTACGGGTCCGGCGGTAACCATGCCGGTGCTTCCAGCGGGTTGCCGCCAGACTCGTAACATTTTACCGCCACCTAGCTTCCCGTTGCCACTGGCACATTACAAGTCCTGGCGGACCGGGAAGTTAGGTGCTGGAAAATGTTAGTCCCCATTCCCGTGGAGACCCATAGGACCCATTGCTAACTGTGCCAGTGCTTCCATGAAGAATCTGACCACCGGGGGCCGCTGCGCCCGGCAGGATCAGACCTGTTGGGCACAGCGGCCCGGCAGGCAGACTCGGAGTGTGGCGGTGCGGAAACAAGGGTGCCAGTAAGTTTACTGGCACCCTTGTATCCGGACCACCAAACTCATAATGAGGACCACTGTCTGTATTCCTGACTTTCTGGGAAGTCTTCCAAATGCCTTGGTTATAGTAAATAAAACTGAAATAGCAATAATTAAAAGAACTACAGCTCTTCCTGCAAAGCCTGCAGCTGCTGTGCGATAAAGATAGCAGCTAATATAACTGGGTGAAAGGTTTCGGAAATCTGCATTGGCCTTGCTTTTAACAGAAACAAGATTATCACTTCTCTGAAAAAATGCTGAACACTGATACTGGGCCGGTGATTTGAACAACATTTTGGGCCAGAGTAGGTGGGACAGAGTTGTCAAACAAAGGCTGAAAGGACCGTCCAGAGGGTGAAACACTGGGGCCATTATCTTCTATGAAATAGGGAGGGGGCAAGTCTGTCAATCTTTCTTGCCTACTTTTGAAGCCACTAAATTGGATTTTGGGCTTTTTTGAGGCATTTGAGCCCCCAAAGGACTCTGGCTATTGGCTTTTGAGCAGAACTATTATTTTTGGCTGAGCTGCATGGGGAATATTTTTACATTTCCACCCAAGGCAAAACAGCTCACCACCTATGAACAGATCATATTCTTAAATGACTGATGCTGGCACAATGGTTGATCCCAATTGATAAAGAGACCATGGTGATTTGATATGTAGTTTTTAAAATATTTTTGGGCATTTTTCTTGGATTGTGCAGACTGCTCTAGTCATCCAGTCTTCTCCAGCCCTCATCTCCCTACCTTCTACAGATAGTGAGTATGAGAGATTTTACCCATCATTCATATTGCATTATGAAAGGTATTGAGGTATTGAAAGGGCAGGTGCTTCTATGAAGATTGCCTAGCAAGATTTGTTGATGTTGCCTAGCTATACCGCATGAGAGAAGTAGTTGTTTTAAGGTGGCTATGATATCTCGGAGAAGGTTGATACGTTTCAGTCTAGAGTAGATATAGAAGCAAGGATAATGATTGCTGCTTATTCCACATGGCTTTTTGCATTTTAAGTGTGTTGTGTGTAGTGATCCTATGATAGCAATGTTTCTTTATTACTTATTTCTCATCATTACAAGATTGACATTATACATGAGAGTGTAAGAAGCATTCATTGAGTGCTCATTACTGAGAAATTTGTTAGAAGCCTTTCAAATATGAGCATGATGTGTGGAGCATCTATTTAAATATACTGTGTATTGATATGTCATATATGGTGCATGTCTTTAATACTCACTGAAAGGGTTACTGGAAGGAATAAGCAGTGGACTATCAATAATAAATAATGCGATATTAATAAGCCTCTCCTGAGCTGGTAAATGAGAGTAGTGTCCACTGCAGGGTGTTGTTGCTTACTCTCTTTGCTGATGCACATTGACAGGTATATGCTTTTCCCTACCCTTATTCCTACCACAGCCCCTGCTGGCGAGGGTGTCTTGGGCACTCCCCTGGGGTGGAGTGAGGCCTATGAGGGTATGGGTGATAAGAATCACATCACTTTGGCGACTGCGGCCGGACATTGCTCACCCTCTCCTACACCCTAAAAATATTCTCCCTACCTTAGCTACTGAAGAGGGGCTAAAGGGGTTGCTACAGGCCTGGCGATACAAAGAATAATATACACTCTAGTGATGAGCAGGTGTAGAATAAATAGCTTAAAGCACACTCTAGTGAAGAGCAAGGTTTCTTTTCAAGCAAGTACTAACAGCTATCTAGCTAAAAGATATTAGAATGGCTAACCCACATGTTGATGTCTCTATACCTGTAAACTGCAGCCAGTTGCAGGAAGGTATTGTTAGAGATGTCAACACCAACTTTACAGTGGCGGTGTTTGGAAGATTACTAGGGGAAACTCTGTTTACATATATGAAGACACCTGGTGTCAAGCCAAGGGACATGTTTGAAACCCTATACATTAGGAGGGATCTACACCAAATACAGTATACACCCTATGGGTATCCTGAGTTAGCCTTGCAGCAGGTAGACCACCAGAATTGGTTTCAAGGGGACTTGAGATATCCGACTACAAGGGCTAGATATGGCACTTTTGCTATGGAAGGGTTAACCTTAGAACACATCATTAGGTTCCACCCAAATATCTATCACACTGCCTGCCTTGAATGACTTTACCCGTCCGTACCAATGTAGTAACCTGCTGTAATAATATTGTGTCTAAAATAGCTTAGCAGCCAGTATCTATTTTGCTCGTTTAACATTGCCCGCTCTCGCATTGAGTCTTTTACTGGGTCTGCAAATTTACAGCATGCCTCACTTGCCCTCCCACTCACTGTGTCATGCTGACCTCTGATCCTCTAGGTCTACACATTGTGTTTAGTCCCCCTAGTATTACTCGCACTTGACCACTGTGACCCACTGTGCTTTGCTTATTATGCACATTATGTCAGACCCACCCAGCAAAATTCGAATCTGCCCATGGTGAACTGCTGTGTTTAGTGCACCTTGTTTACTTTGCAAACTGTGTTTTTAGGCCCATTTAACAAAATCTGAATCTACCTAGGGTGAATTGCTGTGTTTAGTGCACCTTGTTTACTTTGCAAACTGTGTTTTAGGCCCATTTAACAAAATCTGAATCTACCTAGGGTGAATTCTTGTGTTTTAGTGCACCTTGTCCACTTTGCAAACTGTGTTTTTAGGCCCATTTAGCAAAATCTGAATTTGCCCAGGGTGAACTGCTGTGTTTTAGTGCTTCTTGTCTACTTTGCCTACTTTGCAAACTGTGTTTTTAGGCCCATTTAGCAAAATCTGAATCTGCCTACGGTGAATTTCTGTGTTTAGTGCACCTTGTTTACTTTGCAAACTGTGTTTTTAGGCCCATTTAACAAAATCTGAATCTACCTAGGGGGAATTGCTGTGTTTTAGTGCACCTTGTCCACTTTGCAAACTGTGTTTTAGGCCCATTTAGCAAAATCTGAATCTGCCTACGGTGAATTGCTGTGTTTAGTGTACCTTGTTTACTTTGCAAACTGTGTTTTTAGGCCCATTTAACAAAATCTGAATCTACCTAAGGTGAATTGCTGTGTTTTGGGGAACTTGTTTACTTTGCAAACTGTGTTTTTAGGCCCATTTAACAAAATCTGAATCTACCCAGGGTGAATTCCTGTGTTTTAGTGCACCTTGTCTACTTTGCCTACTTTGTAAACTGTGTTTTAGGCCCATTTAGCAAAATCTGAATCTGTCTATGGTGAATTGCTGTGTTTAGTGCACCTTGTTTACTTTGCAAACTGTGTTTTTAGGCCCATTTAGCAAAATCTGGATCTGCCTACGGTGAATTGCTGTGTTTAGTGCACCTTGTTTACTTTGCAAACTGTGTTTTTAGGCCCATTTAACAAAATCGGAATCTACCTAGGGTGAATTGCTGTGTTTTAGTGCACCTTGTCCACTTTGCAAACTGTGTTTTTAGGCCCATTTAGCAAAATCAGAATCTGCCCAAGGTGATTTGCTGTGTTTTAGGGCACCTTGCTTACGCTGCAACCTGTGTCGCTAGGCCCTCTTAGCAAATTTGATTCTGCCTATTCCGATTTATTGCAAGACATCAGACTTACTCTGCACACTGTCTTTAGGCCTACTTAGCATAAATCGATTCTGCCTACCGTGACTACCTACTCTCCACATAATGCTGCTAGGCCTACCTAGCCAAAATTAATCTGCCTTTTGCAATTTACTGGATCCTATGATACCCGCTCACCCGGCACGCTGTGTCTTAGCCTGCCAAACAAACTATTTCACTTCCTGACTTTCTGCTAAATATGTTAGGCCAAAGCATCTCCCACCCCATCCTGATACTAGTGGCCTCACATATCCTTTCCTTCAGCATCGCAGTCTATCCCAACAAAACTACACTAGAAGAGAATAGATCACCCTTCCTCAACCTGCTAATCATGGCTCCCAATTCTAGTAGCCCTGGCCTCTACAACAACCCTCCTGGCAAGTCTACTGGGGACTTTACCATGATCCCATGTACCACGATTAACAGAAATCTTAAACTGCGCGCTAGACTCCCTAAACTATACGAGCCTCTGACCAGATCTCTACCTCCTACCAATAGGAAAACGAACTGCCACTGCACTATGACCTACAATACTGCTAGAGGGCCTACCATCCCATCTGCTCCTTGTGCCACTGCCATGCAGACTGCTACACCCCTCTCCAAGACTACGGCTCATACCAGCCTCACCCCACCCTCAACCATAGCCAAAAGTGAAAATCAGCCCCTCAAAGGAGCGCTCCTTAATGCAAGGTCTCTAGTGGCTCATGCTACTGACATAGCCGATTTAATCACAGAATACAACCTGGACTTCCTAGCCATAACGGAATCTTGGCTACATGATGCTGCAGGACCCGCACTCATGTTAGCTATCCCAGAAGGATACACCATCTCAGACAAGACAGAGATGGAGCCTGAAGCGGCGGAATAGCTATCATCTCCAGAATGAGCTTATCTATGAGAATAGTCTTTCCCCAAACCTTGCAATCATGCAAACCCATCTCTATCAAACTCCAGCTAATCAATTCCCAATCACTTACTATACATGTAATATACAGACCTCCTGGGCCCACTGGAACATTTGAGGAGGACCTGCACAATATACTTGCCAGTGATCTCAAACCCACCTCCCAAGTATTGCTCCTCTGCGTCTTTAATTTAGGCTTTAATGATCCCTCGGACAAGCAAGCCCTACAAATTGCCAACTCTCTTAACGCACTAGGATTAATACAAAAAGTAAACAAACCCATCCATATCAAGGGAAGAACCCTGGACTGGGTAGCTGAATACAACTGCACAGCTACCATTACCTCTGTTTCCCCCCTTGCATGGACTGACCACTGCCTCGTGTCCATGACCCTAACCACCACCAGACCTATAACCACAGCCCCTCAAGCAGCGCCACCATGCCTAACCAGAATGAAAAAGAACATCACAGTGGACACTGTGATCCCTCACATTTTACCTACCTTAAATTTTCTGCCGGATAATCTCGCCCCAAGCTCTTTGGTGCAGGAATATAATGAGATTATGCTCTCCACACTGGACAAAGTTGCCCCTCTCAAATTGAGACCAAGCAAAGCCAAAGCCCACCTTAAAAAGTGGTTCACTCCACAACTAAAGGACTTGCGACTACTAAAAAGAAAATGTGAAACCGCCTGGCGGCTTTGCCCTTCTAGTGAGAATAAAAAGAAGCTAACCGCCACGGCATTACGCTACAAAAAGGAAATTTGTTCAGCAAAACGTAACCCATACAATGAACGTATCGCCAATTCCAACTCTAGTTTGAAAGAACTATTTACAATACTAAGAGAACTAGAGTCCCCCATTTCTACACCCGATATTTGTATCAA
Organism: Ambystoma mexicanum; assembly: GCF_040938575.1. Lineage (NCBI taxonomy): Eukaryota > Metazoa > Chordata > Amphibia > Caudata > Ambystomatidae > Ambystoma > Ambystoma mexicanum. The sequence goes on along the minus strand of NC_090922.1, from coordinate 581,354,513 downwards.
AAACAAAACCTGGTGCGCAGAAATCCAACTAGCCTTAACTAATAAAATAAACACCTTACAAATCAAAATTAAACATATGATAGATGCTTTGAACCTACCACAGCCATCTAACTCTCTACCACTGAATAAAAAAACCATTGATCAAAACAACAGATTCCGATTCTCCAAAACATCCATTCTAGAAGTCGAAAAAAACATCCTATCACTAAAACCTTCTAACTGTAAAGGAGATGTCTGCCCAGCACACATCATAAAAGATGCCGCGAGAGACCTCTCTCCATTTATCTCCAAGCTAATCAACGTCTCATTTGCCTCTGGCACCGTCCCAGTCAACTTCAAACAATCCTGGGTGCTCCCACTTCTGAAGAAGCAAACCCTAGACCCACTCATCGCCACAAACTACCGCCCCATCACGACGGTACCTTTTCTACTTAAGGTCCTGGACAAAGTTGCTTACTCGCAGATCCAAAAATACCTTGAACTACATGAACTCCTAGGGGTCAGACAATCAGGCTTCCGTCTGCTACATGGGACGGAAACTGCCCTGAATGACTTGAAAACACAAATTGATGAGCTGAGAGACAAAGGGAAGACTGCACTATTACTGTTACTCGATCTCTCAGCTGCATTCGATCTGGTGGATCACAAGGTCCTCTGCAAGCATCTTGACTCAGCAGCCCATTTCTCCACAGATGCTGTCAAATGGATAGAATCATTCCTGAGTGATAGAACTATCAGAGTATTCTCCCCATCTGCGGCTGCTGATCCTACCCCAATCGTGTGTGGGGTCCCTCAGGGCTCTTGCGTGTCCCCAACTCTGTACAACATATTCACCAAACCATTGTTCGATGATCTGGACCTTCTGGGTATCACCTACACTAACTATTCAGATGATACACAGATTCTCCTCCCACTTTCCGGGGATCATAGCAAGGACTTTGATTTGGTGAAAAGGATCTACCTCATCATTCAGGCATGGATGGCCACACACGGCCTATGCCTGAATGATGACAAGACAGAGCTGATAATTCTTGGCACCCCTCCCAACATTTCCAAACTAGGTCATGAATACGCCTCCTTTATCATTGATGGCAACAACATTACAGTCTCAAAAGAGGTAAAAACCTTAGGTTTTTACCTAGACGCCATGATGTCTTTTAATAAACAACTGAAATCCCTGGCCTCCACTACAGCCTACACGTGCAAGCTTATCAGAGCTGGCAAGCCCTTCCTATCCAACGACAGCTGCATCATATTGGCCAGAGCATTAATTCTTTCCAGATTAGACTACTGTAATGCTCTCTACAGTGGTGCTAACAAAGCCAGTATCCAAAAATTACAAATACTACAAAACAATGCTCTTAGAGCTCTAGGAATCAACAAAAGAGTGCACATGACTGAAATTAGATGCCAATATAAATGGATTTCTACCCAAAACAAAATACAACTGAAAATCGCCTCCCTGACACACAAAGCATTACACAATGCTGTTCCCAGCTACCTCATCAACAACTGTCTAGAAGAACCTCCAGCAGGCCCACCAGAGCGCCCAACACAAACTGCCTGCTGGTACCAAGATTCAAATCCTCCAAAATTGGAGGCAACAGCTTCCCCGTGAAGGCTGCTAAACTCTGGAACTCATTGCCACAAAAGCTGAGGGCTGATCATCCTTACCCACTCTTCAGAAAGAACCTCATTACCTACCTTAACTTGACTAAGACTAGTCACAATTCTTTCCACTGCACCTTAGTACACTTTACTACTGTTTACAACTGTATATTTCGATGCAAATAACCCCTCAACTCTGTATACCACTGTACACCATGATGTAAATAACTCTTCTTTGTATCTATTTCTGGCACATGCTGAGCCTTACCTACTTTGTATTGTACACGTCAATTTATACTGTTTACCACTATGTAACCTTGTAAGCCTTGCATAACCTTTGCAGCAACCTGCTGCTTCCGGGCCTGGTGCGCATTATAAATTCAATAAACAAACAAACAAACAAACAAACAAATAGGGTGGAAAACGACCCATATACCAGGGAGCACTAGGTCATTCTGGTGAGACATTTTGACACTGTCTGCGATTAAGCTGTAGAATGTAGAGCCTTGGTAGCTGCACTGGCAGCACCCAGACCAGTGATAGCAGGAGCGCAAAGTAACACTTCAATTCCAGACCCTCAAAGCTTGTTTGGGCACCTGAACCACAAGGCAGGAGGAAATCCCTAGATGGTATTCCACGAAACCGAGCCTGCTAGAGACGGCCTACCCTCTGGTCACTCCTCAGCAGAGGCAGAAGGCTTTAGCAATTATAATGCCAACAGGTTGTAATCTGCCTGTGGAACACTGTGATAGTTGGGTTTAAGTCTATAGTTGGTTATACCTTCATTTAATTTGGACTCCTTCAATTACAGCATCAACCTTCATTCTGGGAGAGATTCTGAACTCCCAGCGAGAAGAGGCAGCAATGAGTTTAGGACTGGCAATAGCTGGGGCAATTATTCCATGATAGAGGGAACAATCATGCCCCTCATAAAATGTGAAGCAGTGAGACTAGAAGTCTATCAGTATTGCCCAGTCTCCAAGAAAGGAAACTCCAGTTTGGTCCCTCTGTGGCAGGCTACTTACAGGTCCCTAGGCAGGGACACCTGTGTAGATCCCCAGATGAAGGGCAAAGGAAGAAAGTAGGTGAGGAATAAGCACTCCAATAGGGCACCGCCTACTAGTACCACTGGTATCAGATAGGAGCCAGGCAGAAATGCCTTCTTAGAGGCAGAAAGGGAAGGACACAGGCTTCCAGTATGCTCCGTGCCAAAGAGCAAAGGGAGACCTTTTGTAGCAGGGCAATATCTGTAGAAAGAGAGAGTACAAGCCCCAGGCAAGAAGCTGGTTGGGGTAGGAGACCCTACAAGGGTAGAAGTGGTGAAAAGAGTACCCATCAGTTAGGGGTAGGACACAGTTTAGGCAACCACAAAGATATATAGATGAAGACTATCCTTCTTCTCCTTGACAGAAAGAGAAGAAACAGGGCTCAGCACCCAAGGGAAGGCCGCCAGGAGGGAGGAGAAGAAAGGAGAAAGGTAGCAAACTGCAGCTTTAAGGTGGACAATGGCAGAAGTTTTAAACCAGACTCAGAGGATAATACCAGTGACTAAAGATCCAAGGGATTGGCTAGTGGTACAATTGGATTCTTGCACACAAGTCTCCATATTTGAAGAAAGACACAAGAAGCTTTTAAATCACATTATAACGTCTCAAACGGTAGAGGTTATTATACCCACAGGAGAAGGGTTTGGGGACAATGATGTGTATATAGTTACAACTTGAAGGGGAGCATCCAAAGGAAATAGAGGCACTATTTTGGTCTAATTTGCATATAACACAAGATGGACTTTTAGCAGAACATGATTGGCCCAGGCTATATGTTAGGGAAAGCCCTAGTGGAGGAGGAAGTAATTAAAGCAGTTTTTTTTCAGATGAAGTTGAGGAACATGCAGTGAATACCCATGCAGCCTCATGGGCTGTTTTACATTCAACACAGTTATACAAGATTCATGTAGGATATGACATAGACTGCCCTCATAAAATGCCAGTGTTTGCAACACCAAAGCCTCAGAGGCAATAACCAAGCAAAGTACAGGCTATACCATATTTGAAAATAGTTTTGGATCAGTTATTAGAGCAAGGGGTTCTGATACATTGGGCAAGCCCTTGCAATACAGCATTATTTCCAGTATCTACGCCAGATGGTTCATATCGGCTGGTATTGGACTTTAGGGTTTTAAATGCCAATACACATACAGAAGCTGTACAGTACATGCATAGTTCAGGCCTTCAGAGTAACATACAGAGATACAAATATAAGACTGCATTGGATTTGGGGGATGGAATTTTTGCAGATCTTTGGATTCAGAGAGCTGTCCATAAAGAGCTTTAACATTTAGGGGGACACAGTTTTGCTTTACGAGACTCACACAGCGATATAAAACCAGTCCCGGGATATTCTCTAGTAGAATACAATCCCTCTAAGAAGGCATATAGGCATGCTGGACATATGTGGGCGACATATACTGCATAGATGATGACTTAAATGAACACTTAGAGAAGGTGAACTTAATCATTAGGACACTAGCAGCTGAAGGCTACATTTTCAATTACAGGAAATCTAAAATAGCCCATAGACAAATCATATTTCTGGGGTTTTCATCATTATCTGAGGAGGAAGGGGACTTGCTCCACAATTCCTAGAGAAATGTGCACACTTGCAAAGCCCACGCGCACGCAAGCAGTTACAGGCCATACTTGGCCTTTCAGATTTTGGGTGCTCATATGTGGCAGATTATGCAGCATTAGTGAAACAACTATGTGAATTATTGAAGCTCAACTTCCCTCCAACGACTGGACCATGTCTACCAACAGATGACTCAAAGTAGTCCTTTTCAAGACAGAAACACAGATAAGGACTTATTTAGCTATTTATAACATTTATATAATGCCCAGACCCGGGGGTATCACAGCGTTTGTACAGATGAGAAGAAAGAAAATCAAATAGCAACAACAAATTACATGGTAAGGTTAGTTATATTTGTCAAGAGCCAGGTTTTCATAAGTCTCTTGAAGGCAGCGAAGGAGCGTTTGTTTCTGATGTTAGGAGGGAGTGAGTGCCAGAGGGTAGGGGCTGTGACACAGAAACTTGCGCCTCCTGCTCTGACGATTGTGAATCAAGGAGTTACCAGAGAGAGGTTGCTGGAGGATTGTAGTGGGCGCACCACCTGTGTCATGGCGATGCTATTGTTAAGGTATAGGGGGGCTTCTTTGTAGATGCATCAGTGAGAAATGGCCATGGTTTTAAAGTCCATGCAGGCTTTAATAGGAAGCCAGTGGGCCTTACGCCATACTGTTGTGATATGGTCAGAGAGCCAAAGTCCTATTAGTGTGCACAAGGCTTTGTTATGGAGGAGTTGGAGCTTGGCCAGGTTGGTTGTCGATGTGCCCATAAAGATAGCATTGCAGTAATTCAGTTTGCTAAGTATTAATGCTCTAGCGAGCACGAGACGGTTACTTGGGGAGACAAACTGTCTACTTAATGAAATAGTCTGGAGGTATAAGCTGTGGAAGAGGCAAGGGCATTAATATGCTTATACATGGATAGCTTTGCATCCAAGTATACCCCCAGAGTTTTGACCTGCTTGAGTACCCGTATTGCTGTTCCATCAATAGGAAATGAAGAATAGGGTGAGTCAAGGTTTTTGCGGTGGTGGGGTGAGCCTACAATGAGCAGTTCAGTTGTGTCATCACTGAGGCAGAGGTTATGAGTGGCCATCCAATTCTGAATAGTGCTGTACACACGTTTAATAGTGGCAGTGTCATCAATATGGTTGCCAGAAATAGGGATGAGAATTTGCGTGTCATCAGCAAAGTTTGTGTAGATGATACCAAGGGAGGTTAGGATGTTGAATAGGGGTTTGGTGTAGGTGTTGAAAGAGTAGGCAACAGACAGGAGCCTTGGGGGACACCCAAGGGTACTGGGATCCGGTCAGCAGCTGATTTGTCAATGAAGACTCTAGAAGTGCGTTCGCTGAGAAATGATTTAACCCAGGAGATGGCATCTGTAGCGAAGTGGAAGTGTGAACTAAGGTGCTGGCATAGCGTGTCATAGTCAACAAGATCAAACGCTGCTGTGAGGTCAAGGAGGAGAAGGATAGCTAGGTTTCCTGAGTCACTGATGCTATCAAGCTGCATTTTGAGGTCTAGTAGGGCTGTTTCAGTGCTGTGTCTGGGGCAGAAGCCTGATTGTCTAGCTCCAAGGAGATAGTGGCGTTTAAGGAATTGTTGTACTTGGGAGTAGGCAATGCGGACTAGGATTTTTAGCAAAAAGGGAAAAGTAGTGATGGGGCGGTAGTTAGTGAGCTGGGAGGGGTCCAGTGATGTTTTTTGAGGGGCGGGGTGACCCAGGCTGTTTTGATGCTAATGGTGACAACATTGGCCCTGAAGGAGGCGTTAACGAAGTCAGTAATGATGTGGTCATGGTGGTGGCACAGAGCTTGACAATATGTGCAGGGCAGGAGTCTCCCTTGCAATTAGAGGGTTTCACTGATTGGATGTTAGCCAGGACAGGGGATTGAGTTACTTGGGTGAAGGAGAAGTGGGAGTCATGACAGGATTCGGGGGGGGGGCTGTGGACCTCAGGGCAGCCTGTGGTTGGGACTTAGTAGCTAACTGTATTTGGTTTTGCCTTCATTTTATTGTGTAGAAGGTCAGGCATCATGGATAATGGAACACCAAGCTTCATCGGCCCTCGTCTGGGTGTCTGAGGGGATAGGATTTTCCAAGAGTTCCTTAGCGTTGGTGCTAGCATTAGAAATTCTAGTGTCATAGGAATTTGCTTTGATGTGATGACAGCTTTCTTGTATAGCTTAGTGGCACTGGCAGAGATTGTGCAGTTAGCAGGGGTGGGGTGCTTACTCCATAAATGCTCTGCTGCTCTCTTACTTCTGCTGAGAGTAACAAGATCGTCAGCGAACCAGATGTTAGCAGTCTGAAGCGGTTTAGGTAATTTCGATTTTAACAGGGCATGCAGATCCATAGTGTGGAGGAGGCTCTGGGGGTAGAATTCTGCCAAACATTCTGGGCTTATGATTTCCGGCGGTATGGAGGTAAACGCTGTTAGGAAAGTTGGCATGATAGTCTCATGCGTACGTTTATGAATGTTTCTGACCAAAATGGGGTTGAGTGCTGGTACAGGAATTGGGAGGGGTTTAGCGTAGAGGAGGTCAAATTCTATTAGGCAGTGATCAGGCTTTTATTTTGAGAGCAGGTTTACAGCATGACTAAACATATACACATCAAAACACAGTTTGGATTTCTTACACCACTCAGAAATATCTATGCGTCAGGTGAGAAAGCAGCCAGTACAAGGGAGGTAAATAATGCACCTCAGGGTGAGGATATGGGCGTTACTTCACAGTCTGAGCCCAAATCACATAGGTAAAGGTGCAACAGCGTCCAAATGTCTTTGGGGTGACAGGATGACGGGACCGAGAGTACAAAGAATTCCTCATCATCATTCACCATACATAGGTCTTTTAAGAAAGTGGCTCTGGTTGGGGCGGCCGGAGACTTCCAACATTTAAGAATACAGCACTTGGCAACAATGCAGGAAATATTAAACAATCATCTCGTGGTTTCCTTCACCTTGCCAATGTCACCAGGTAAGTATTTCAGGGGGGACAGATTCGCCGGTATCAATGTAATGTCTTCAAGAAGTTCCGCGACCTCCCTCCAGAACTCCACAATAAAAGGACACACCCAGTACATATGATAAGGCCCCGCATCAGAGGCGTCACACTTGGGGCAGACACCTATGCAATTGTCCACAAATTTAGCCAGTCTGGCAGGGGTGTAATGAAGTTGGTTTAAAACTTTAAACTGAATTAGTCAGAGCCCAGAATTCATAGAGACAGATCGCGTGAGTTGACATTAACGGGCCCAGCGGACATCATCTATCTGGGTACCCACGTCCCGCTCCCAGACCTCTCTCATCGTGTTACGTGGCGGGGAGTGGGTTTGCACTAGGGAATACAGCATGGAGACCCCCTTGCCATAGCTATTTGTGGACACTATTGCCCTGATGCATTAGTGTGTCTGGGGTTCCAGCGGAAACGCCGTCCATTTCGCCGAGAATGCAGCTCTCATTCGGTAATATTGCAACCGCTTAAGCTGGCCCCCCCCCACCGCTCCAATGAAGTCTCGGAGTTTACAGAACTCACCATCTGGGAACATGTCCCACAATCTGAAAAGCCTATTAGGAACCCAGGATTGCTGAAGGGCCCGATCAAATGTGGGGGAAATGCTAGAGAAGTTCCAGAGGGGGATTTCCGGGGTGTATGGGGATTCCAGACCTATCCTCTTATAGATTCTGGCCCAAGCATGAGTAGTTGTGTATACCGGATCGAATGGGCAGATGTCTCCGTAACTAGGATTAAGAAGGACTGAACGTATGTCGTTGGGGCGGACAGAGTGTTTTTCAATCAGTATGTGTGGGGCTGTGTCCCCAGGGTCAAACCAATGTTTCGCAAATTGAGCTTGCGCACATAAGTAATATAGCTCAAAGTCTGGTGCAGCAATACCACCCTGCACAAAAGGTTCAACCATCTTATTCCATCCCATTCTGGCTGTCTTCCCGCTCCAGATAAACGAGGAGGCGAGTGATTTAAGTTTCGAGAAAAAGGGCTTACCTGGCCAGATTGGAATGTTATTAAAGTAATATAGGAGTTTGGGGAGGACCACCATCTTGAGCAACGCAACTCTGCCATATAGGGATAGTGGAAGGTTAGCTCATACCTGGAATTTGGTCGAAAGGGTTGTCAACAATTCCCCATGATTAAGCGTCTATAACAGTTGTTTATCTTTGGCAACCATGATCCCCAAGTATCGTACCTTGGTGGGAGAGGGCCTAAAGCCTTCTATTACAGTCAGGTCTCCTGTACTGTCGGTAAGGGGAAATATTTCGTACTTTGGTACGTTGATTCTATATCCCGAGTATTCTGAAAATTCATGTATATCTAGCATAATGTGTTGTACATTCTCTATTGGGTCACGGACATACAGCAGGGTGTCGTCTGCATATAACGATATGATCTGAGGGGGGCCGGTCATTCTAAGCCCTCTGTGTGAGTGGTTCTGACGTATAAATTCCACCATTGGTTCAATGGTGAGCGCGAAAAGTATGGGTGAGAAGGGACATCCCTGCCTGGTCCCCCTGTGTAGGCGGAATGACGGGGAAAGGGAGGTGTTGGTTAAAACCTTAGCCGTCGGCTGGGTATATAATAGCCGTACGCAGTTAATGTAGTACTGGCCGAGACCAAACCACTCTAGCACCAAGAAGAGGTACGTCCAGGAAACAGAATCAAAAGCCTTCTCAGCATCTAGTGCGACCACGGCCGCCTTGGCGTCTGGATCTATTTGTGCCATTACTTTAAATAGGCGTCTCAGGTTGAGAGCCATGGATCGGGCTGGTATAAAGCCAGCCTGGTCAGGGTGGACAAGGATCGACATATATGGCTAGAGTCTGGTGGCTAATACTTTTGCGAACATTTTTGCGTCAGTGTTAATCAAGGACAAGGGTCTATAGGATGCCATGTCTTGTGCCGGCCTACGCGGTTTCAAAAGGACAGTGATGATTGCTTCACGCATCGATTCCGGGAGAACCCCAAGATTCATTGCCTCATCCCACACTTTTAACAGTAGCGGGGCTAGTTCGCTACAGAATTTTTTATATAATTCCGCAGGCGGGCCGTCAGAACCAGGGGAACAACCACTTGATAGGGATTTAATGGCTTCTATAATTTCCTCAACAGTAATAGGTTTGTCTAGTATGTTGCGAGTCGCAGCGGTTAGTGTAGGAAGGTCAAGATTGTCTAAGTATCGGAACATATCCTCTTTGTTCTTTTTATCATGGTTGGAGTAAAGAGAGGAGTAGAACTCAATAAATGCAGAGTAAATGTCCTGGTCTCTATTGACCGTTACTCCAGCTGGTGTTTGTATACTCGGAATCGGGTTATGGTGTCTGTCGGTTCTAAGCATGTTGGCCAGGAATTTCCCGGCCTTATTACTCTCCTCATAGCGTCGGGCTTTGGCCGGAGCGGCTATGTAAAGAACTTCTCTGTGGGCCAACTTGTGGAATTCTTTTAGCGTAGTCTGAATTTGCAATAGGGTTCCTTTGTCCTGTGTGACGCTGTATTCAGTTTGTAACAAGTCTATTTTAGCCTCAGCAATGCCCAGTTCCCTTCTCACCGATTTCAACATGCCAGTTGACTTACCCAGGATAGCTCCCCGGACCCAAGCCTTAAATGCATCCCATAGGGTAGCATAGGTGGTAACCGAGCCCTCGTTTAGTTCCAGAAATTCCGCAATCTCTGTATGTAGCGATTCACAAATATTAGGGTCTCTTAGGATCGCGGGGGGCATTCTCCATCTTCCCGCCGGGGGTGGGGGGGGCATCACTTAGGTTGATGTCGAGCGTCACCGGCGAGTGATCTGAAAGAGTGCGGGGGTGAATATCACATCTAGAGACCGCTCCGGCCAGGGATTGACTGATAATCCAATAGTCTATGCGCGAATGGGAATCGTGCACCGACGAGTAAAATGTGTATTTCTTCTCACTTGGGTGTAATGTACTCCATGTGTCTATCATGCCCATCTGTTCCATTAATTGTTTTACAACTAGTGCGGCTTTACAGGGGGTGCTGGGGGTGGCCGAGGACCGATCTAGGGATTGATCCAATATCATGTTAAAATCACCACCCCAAAGTATTTGTGCCTCCCCAGATGCAGAAAGCATATCCAGTATTGTACAATAAAACTGTGGATCGTCTAAATTGGGTCCGTATGTATTGATGAGGATTATCTGGTACCCCGCCAATTCCCCCCACACCAGTGCGTATCTACCATGCGGGTCTATTTTGCTAGAGTGATATTTAAAGCACAGCTTGGGGTGTACAAGAGTCAGCACTCCTCTGGATTGTGCTGAATATTCTCTCTTAAGTCCAGCCGTAGCGCTGCCCTCTCAGCACGACAAGGCCCCTCCCCCAGCGGCTCCAAGGGAGAATCACTCGGAAATTGCGGGCGGCCTGCCTCCCAGCCTCGGACCGCAGGATCTTCCGGACGGCTTAACTACAAGGCGGTCCGTCGCAGCAGCCCCAATTTTGCACAGCCCATGCCCGCAATCATGCGCTGTTAATCGCTGCATTTTTCTTGTTCCGTGGGCGGCCCTGAAGGAGGATAATTCTGGTGTAGGATTTATACGAGCCAGAGCTCTGGGACTAGGCGGCCATTTTAGATGTGCGCAACAGCGCCCCCTTGCCAGGGTACTGGGTTGATGAGAGAGATGTTGAGAGTGGTATTAGAAGTGACACTATTTCCTGGTCCAAATGTTTTTACATATGTAGTATGTAACCATGGGGAGAAAGAAACAGAGCATACCATTCACATGTCTATACAATTCCAGAGCTGAAATGTGCTCCAGAAGAAAAGATTCTGGCTGTGGTACAAATGATAGTGCAGAAGGAGCACACCTTATCCGCAAAGAAAACTATGCACATAAACACACTGTTAGTGCAGTTAGAAGCAGCTACACACTCTAGTATTGTAAATGCGAAGGCACTACACTCCAGATAGGTTCAAGGGGCTGCGACGCAGACAGCACAAGACATCAAATATCACTGGAAAGGTTGCTACAACCAGAAGCCGATGCAGCAGTACCAGACATCCCACTTTGGATGTTTGCAAATGCACTAAATTGTGATGGAAGTGCTGTTGCAGCAGTTGGGAAATGTTCAAGTATTCTGCTGCCTGTGCTGCTGTAAAAGGACACTTCAACCATAACAATGGGCCTCATTATAAGTTTGCCTGTACAGGAACTATGGTACCAGTAAGCTTGCCAGTACTGTAGTTCCCAAACCGCCAAACTACGAGTTGTGCTCGCGGGTGCCTTTCTACCTGCCAGGTCGGACCTTGCGGGCAGAAAGGCATCCGCGAGCACAGCATGTCAGATGCACCGGCACCGTTCATAATGGTGCCAGTGCATCTGACCTCCCCATCCCCATTGAGCCCTATTGGGCTCGAATGGGTAGCATTTCTTTACGGCGCCCAGGAATGGGCGATTACTGGGTCTGGCAAAGCACGAATTACCCGGTAATTGCCCATTCCTGGGCGCCAGAAACAAAATGATTCTGGCGGCAGCTGTGCCTGTGTTACAGGCATGGCTACCGTCAGGGTCATAATGACCCCTAATGAGTCTGAACACCAGGATACCCAAACAAAACATTTAGGGGATATATCAGTGTAGGTTGGTGAGTTACAAGTCCTCCTCCTGTCACTGAAACAAATTGATCCACACAAGCACACTCTAATTGTGTCTGACTCAGACTATGCAGTACAAGGTTATCATTTTGACCTTCAATGGTGGCAGGCCAACTCATTCAGAGATTCTAAAGGCAAGCCAATATTGTCAAAACAAATGTGTCAAAAAATATGGGACATCAAAAAGGCTAGACCTCTCTGTGTTATGCACACAAAAGCATACAGAAAAGATCCTGTGCACAGTGCAGGCAATGCGCTTGATGATCAGTCTGCAAAAGATGGCAGTGGCATTAACATGCTCAGCTACATACATAGATGAGGATATAAAAGCATTTTTGGATGCAAACAGTCCGAATCCACCCGGGTTCCTCACTACTTATAACTATGCTGTAAAAGAGAATACAGTGATAGTCACTATACCTAAGTCAAAAGGAGGCCCTGTTGACAGGGTACTACTAAAAAAGCAGGATAGATTAAAAGTAATCTCTGCAGCACATGTAAGGTTAGCCACAACCCACTTTGGGGTTTCAGCTACTACACAATTCTCACAGGATAGATATTGTTGGCCAGGGCTCAGTAAAAAGGTACAAGAGTACATAGCAAATTGATCCATATGTTTGCAGAGAACAGTGGACAATTCCCAAAAACCCCCAGTAAGCACACTAACAACTGCAACAGTGCCTTTTGAATGCATGTAAATGGACTACATACGTCTACTGACACCCGTCAACAAGTACACATATTTGTTGGTCATGGTGGACTCCTGCACAAGATTCACTTGGCTAATTCTCCAGAAGAAAGCTGATTGTAAGGAGGTCATAAAGGGTTTGCTGTCTTTAGTAGCTATGACAGCACCAAAATTACTCCGAGCTGACAATGGGCCAGCCTTCTCAGGCAAAGCCTTAAGAGAGGCCCTGTCAAGCTGGGGTTGTACTCTGCACTTCTCTAACCCATTTTGCCCACAGGCTAATGGAGTCGTAGAGAGAGCCAATGGGATAGTAAAGCAAGCCTTGAATAAATTAATCCTTTCTGTTTGTAGTCATTGGGTGAATCATGTTGCTATAGTGTAGCGTAGTATAAATAACCTAGCTTGCCCTTCTCAATGTGAGGGTAAAACACCTTATGAGTTACTGTTTGGCAATCCTATGTATATGCCTGACTTACACAATCCTTGTAGTTTTCTCACCAGGCCAGTCCAGCCTCTCCTAATAAATCTCCTGAGAGACTCAATCCATGGTGAAGAAGCATTTCCATATCATCAAGACAAAGACAAGTCACAGAATACCTTGAAATCTGGGGATAACGTCCAGGGGAAGATTCATAACAAAGAAGCATTTGGACTGCGCTACAACCTCATGTAAAAGGTACTGTGAAAAACCCAAGGGTGTTTCACATCTCGGTCATCAGGGATCCTCTTTTCAGGTGGCCAGGCGAGGGCCATCGCTACTGGATCCCAACCAGGGGGGGTGGACAAGTGAGGGAGGATCACCTGGGTAGGGGGTCCTTGAGGACTGAGGATGAGACCACCAAGAGCGAGACATGGTATCCCCCTTTTTCCGACAGTTACGTATCTGACTCCTCTCCCGTTTTCATGATATTCTACAACTCCCATGATCCTGGTTTTCCCTCTGACGGCCAAAAGACTGTCGAAAAGAAGATGCAAACAGATACAACTCTACGTGCTTAATGGCTCAATGGCCATGTCCCACTAACAAGGCCAGGAAAGTCAGGCAAAAAACTATCATGCCAAACACCTGAAACCTGTTGAATTCAAAGCAAATTATAAAAGGTGGAGCCCAAAGCAGCAGCGCGAACGATACGGAGAGCAAGTTGGTTGGCGACTCAAAGGGGCAGCTGTGCGTGAGCTGAACAGAACTGGGCTACGGAGAACAAAGTGCTGAGAAGCGGAAACACTGCATGCTGAGGCAGTTAGCTTTGTGAGGGAGTTGTGTCTCCAGGGAGCCATAAGAGTTCAAGGAAGGAAGCCAAGGGGCGTAGAAAATCCTTCCCTCCTTCTGCCTAAACAGTGCTAGTTTCCCAGGACCAGCAAAGCCACCCAGGAGAATCTGAGGGGCAGGTGGGATACTACTAATGAGAGGCAAAACTTACAATGACAGGATCAATAAAGCTAGCACCAAAAAACTCTTATCTTAAGAGAAATGGAAGCCTCTACCCCCCCGCGGATACTTGCACCAAGGATAAAACATGGTGCACTAATATCCAAAATGCATTGGCTAAAAGAATCTCCCTCCTACAAAAAAAATATCAGAAAAAAAGATGAACCTTCCTAAAACAGGCATCATTCACAGAGCCCAGTCTCACACCCTAGGGCTCCCAAGCGCTCAAGTTACTACCCATGAGGTGGAAAATATCATTGCCTCGCTCAAACCCTCAAATTGTCAATGAGATTCTTGCCCAGCCCAGATAATCAAAGAAGCAGTCAGAGAAGTAGCCCCCTTCATCACCACACTAATCAACGCCTCTTTCCGATCATGTAGCATCCCTACCAACCTCAATGATGCCTGAGTCCTACCTCTCTTAAAAAACCCTCTTTAGACCCAACTATCCCAACTAACTATAGACCGATTACAACATTCCCGTTTCTATTAAAGATAATATACAAAGCTGCGTGCCTACAGATACAATCGTATCTGGAGACCAATAAGCTCTTAGGGCTCCGGCAATCTGGCTTCAGACCACAACACAGTACTGAAACGGCTCTGAGGGATCTGAATAATCAAATTGATGAACTCAAAGACAATAGGAAACTTGGGCTTTTACTCCTATTAGATCTATCCTCCGCTTTTGATTTAGTGGATCATAGTGTGCTTTGCAAGCACTTGTCCACTGCGGCTCACTTCTCCAAGGAAGCTTCAGCCTGGATTCAATACTTTCTGAATAACAGGTCGATGAGAGTGTTCTCACCGTCGGCCACAGAAGACCCCATACCTATAACTTGTGCAGTACCACAAGGCTCCTGTCTATCACCCACGATGTACAATATATTCATTAAGCCACTGTTTGATGATCGCGACGATCTGGGTGTCACCTATATCAATTATGCAGATGACACTGAGATCCTCATACCACTTTCAGGAGACTACGATACAGACCTTGCCTTGGTGAACAAAATGTATCTAATCATTCAGGCATGGATGGCCTCTCATGGCCTCTGCCTGAATGATGATGAGACGGAGCTCCTGTTCTTAGGAGCACCAACCAACCTTAACAAACTTAGTAGCAAATACCTATCCTTCAACATTGACGGTATTAACATTAAAGTGGCAAAAGGGGTAAAAATCTTGGGTTTCTACTTAGATTCAACCCTTAACTTAGGCAAGCAAGTAAACGCCACTGAATCAGCAACAGCTTACACCTGTAAACTGATATAGGCCTGTAAACCTTTCTTAAACACCGAAAGTTGCACTACCCTAGCGAGAGCCTTAATTCTTTCCAAACGTGATTATTGCAATGCACTATACCTAGGTGCTAGCAAATATATCGTCAATAAACTTAAAATCCTTCAGAATAATGCACTTAGAACAGCCTTGTGCATTCCTAGGAGACAACACATCTCGGAGGCTAGGCGCAAGAGCAAATGGCTCCCAGTCAAGGATAGAATTCTTCACAAAACTGTCTCCCTCACCCACAAATGTCTAAACAACTCTACCCCCCAATACTTAAAGAAAAATTGTCAAAACATCCTCAACATGCCCTACAAGGACTGCCAATTCCTTCTGCCTCACAGACCCAAATTCGAACTAAAAAAAGCAGGAGGTAATAGCTTTCCTGTTTTGGCAGCTCAGTCATGAAATTCCCTCCTGACCTCTCTGAGAATCGACCAGTCATTCAGCAGCTTTAGGAAGAATACCAAAAGCTGGCTATTGAATAAGGGCTCATTATTAGCTCTGGGTCACTGACCCTTCACTGCTAAAAACCCTGTTAATTTTGCGCAGCAAACTGTTTTGTTGTACCTTCCTATGTATTATATTAATTTCTCCCTGCTGTATTATTGTATATGTTGACTGGAACTCTTCCTGTGTGTAACCTGAAACTGGAAACTTATCCTGTATTATCTCTGTATATATTGATTGTAACTATTCCTGTGTGTAACCTGTAAACAAAGATTTACCTGTAAATGCGCCCAGATACCTCTGGGTTCAGTGCGCTATAGAAATAAATCAACAAACAAACAAACCCTGACTTCGATGAGCTGAAGGACATGCTAAAATGATTACAACCTTTGAGTTTAAATGAAGGGAGAGCCCGGTTTGTGAAAGCGCGATTGAAATACAAAGTTGCAAGCAAGGTTAAGCATATGATGATCTAAGTGCTGATGTGAAAGCCTTTGATTGCGATGACAGAAAGGAAATACTATGAAACTAAGTAACGGGGCGGTCTGTGTATGAAGACACGTTGTTGAATGCCTCCCTGAAATGTATTGAGTTCTTGTTCATGAAAATGAAGAACAAATATTGAAATGTGAATATGTTGAAAGCCTAAAAGGAAGTGACGAATTAGAAAACAAAGTGGGCCGAGATCCCTCGAAGGCTTGTGTGAAACGGATCTGTGGTTTCCTTGAATATTGTGAAAGAGTGACTTTCCACGTTTTGCCTGGGCAGTTTCTGAGTATCTGAGTGCAAGATGCATGAGCGGAAGAAGAACACCCTAACGTATAGGGGTGGATAATACTGTGTGGTTGCGAAAGTCTCTAAGGAACCATACAAGAAGTATAAAGGTTGAGGAAGGGAGTTCTCCCTGAGTTCTGTGAGACGCAGTTTTGTGAATATAACGTAATTAGAACTGTGATATCTCTTTGAGTTTGAAGACAGGCGAGGGAAGCCTGAGAACGATATTGAGAAAAGCTGTTGAAACAACCCATTGAAATTGCTCGACGAACATTGATGTTGTTTGAATTTGAAGTCAGGCGAGAGAAGCCTGGAAAAAGCCATTGAAAGTGTTTAATGAACATTTGATTTGTATAAATGGAAAGAAGAAACGGTTAGTCTCAAGTGATTTGAACTTGAAGAACGACTTGTGCAACAAACTCAGTTGCCATCCTGGTATTTGTTTTGACTCACCTTTTCCTTTTGACCATTTCACAACACTTTTTCGTAATAGTAAGTGAGGGCAAGCACAGGTTGGACACAGACGACTTTATTAATTTAGACAGACTGACCTTGGACTATTTTTAGTTAATGGTCGAGACTACTCCCATTCTAGAGATAGGGCCAGTTAGGCAGTCTCCATCTCCATTCTGATAAATAAAAGTGTTGAACTTGCAAATTTGTGTCTGTGTCTCTCTCCCATGATACCATGCCTGCCTCACAGTACTGAAACCTATTGGCTCAA
This sequence comes from Ambystoma mexicanum, assembly GCF_040938575.1. NCBI lineage: Eukaryota > Metazoa > Chordata > Amphibia > Caudata > Ambystomatidae > Ambystoma > Ambystoma mexicanum. The sequence goes on along the minus strand of NC_090922.1, from coordinate 581,337,294 downwards.
GAACAGCAGTCCTACCAGCACTGCCTAATAAGAAAGGTACTTGTCAAGTGTCCGTCGACCATCATAAGCCAGTTCCAGATGGTTACGCCCCTGTTCCCGAGGGAGGAGACTCTATATCATGAACAACCTGACCAGCAGACAAGAATAGAAGAACATGTGATGTTAACGATAACTCCAAAAACCTCCAAAACAATGTCAATTATCTCAATGGCTCTTATTTTCCATGCGTCTTCGAACATCCGTCTAATCGACATTATTGCCATTTCTGACAGTGAAATTCTACATGCTAAACTGTTGATTGATCATAATACCACCATAAATATCTTTTTGATATATCGCCGTCCCAACAACATGCCTGATTTCTTAACCCAATTCAGTGATGATTTCATCCTCACTCAAACCTGATACCAAAGTACTTATCCTGGGGGGCTTGAATTTAGGATTTAATGACCCTGTGGACTCTTTGATGAAATCAGTTCAGGCTACCTTAGTGGGACTTCATTTCTCACAGCACATCAAGCAAGCATCTCACACTGGAGGTAGAATACTGGATTGGGTCGCCTCGCATGGGTTAGTTCTGGACAACAAGGAAGTAAACCCATGCCCATGGTCCGATCATGTCATCATTCAGTAGATAAGAGGTTCATTTACTAAATAATCAGAAGGATTTCCGCTGTAGTTGGGTGAACAAATTAAACAAAGAGAGCGTAATATATTAGATAAAAGAAAATATGACGGGTAAAAGTCTTGATTTTTTCTAATTGAGTTTTATGTATGTGTTTGGTTTTTAGATATATATGTGCAGCATTTGCAAACTAAGAATTTGGTGCCAATACCAAAGGTTTTCCGGGTATGGGGCACTTGTCCTGAAGAAAGCCTTGTCCCGTCGCCCATATTGCGAATAACCAGATAGGCTGAAAATTGTGGAAATTAGCAAGGCTAGAAACAGATTTACACTGTCAACACTATGATGAGAGGGCTTTTCCATATCTAATTAAATTTGTAAAAGTCACTCTTTTTTGGCTACTAACATCACCTTGTTTCTGTGTATATATGACAAAGACAGAATAGGAAAAGGAAAAGACTGCTCAAACACCATTAGGGTGGATTTTGTCTAAATACTTGACATGTTTTACATGTTTTAGAATAACTTGTGTGTGACCATCCGGTCTGTTTTTAAGTATGTTTTGTATTAAATAAATTTGCTACTTGCCCTTTGAAACAAAGACTGGTGAAGGTGCAACAATCCAAAAATTGGTATTCCTCAATTAAAATCTCAGAAAGACAATGGCCCTCATTACGACCCTGGCAGAGTGGGTTTACGCCAGCGGTATTCGCGGCGGACCCGTCCGCCCTACTACGAGTTCCCGTAGCGCCATGGAGCCGTTTTCCGCCTGGTTTTTCCGGGCGGAGAAATCCATGGCGCTACGGGACCTTGTTGTTAATTACGCCACCGTATTTTACGGTGGCGTAATTAACGCCTTCCCCACTCCCATTATACCCTATGGGGCAAAAATGGGAATGGGGAAGGGTAAAATGTGGAATGGGGATTTACCGCCCCGCCAAGGTCGGCATGGGGCGGTAAATCCGCCAACCCCCATGGCGGTATCGGCAGCTTTCCGCCGTGCTCCATGGTGCATATTGCACCACGATCTCCGCCAGGGTCGTAATGAGGGCCAATGTGTTTAAGAGATGGAGGAAGTCCCTATCTCCAGATTACAAAGCCAGTTACATATGTGCAGTTAAGACATATAAAACTACTATTTGTGTTGCAAAATAAATGTCCTATAAAAAAAGAATCAAGGGGGCTTCATCCAACTCCAAGGAATTCTTTAGATCCGGAGAGAGCTAGAGGACCCCTGTCCTCCATCCGCTACGATTACTAAAGACAACCAATTGGTGTACTGACATCCAAAACTCAATGAGGCTCAAGATTGAGAACATCAAAACTGATGTCTCCAGCAAGCTGAACTCCCTTTTGGCCAGCACCTCTGCACCCAGTAACGGAAGATTAGTTGCTCATCTGCCATGGTTTAGTTTCTCAGAGGAGGTTGAAACTAACATGCTGGACACCCCTGAGAAAACTAAGCTGACAAACTATTAGGGTGCTATATGCTCTGCTTCCATTGTTAACTCCTGAGCATCTCTCCTTGCCCCTCTCATTACCAAATTTATAAACCTCTCATTTGCAGAGAGCTTTTCCAGCAGATATTAAACGGGCATGGATCGCACCCCTGTTGAAAAAGCCTGCACTAGATTGCAACCTGGCTGGTAATTACTGCCCCATTACAAACACGCCATTCTTACGGAAGATCTTGGACAAGATCGCTCACCGCCAAATCCAAGACTTCCTCAGTTGCTACAACATCTTAGGGCCAAAACAGTCAGGTTTCAGAAGCGCTCATAGTACTGAATCCACCTTGCTTGATTTGAAAACTAACATCTTGCAGTATTTTGGCAAAGGCCAAATCGCTCTCTTGATGATTCTGGACCTGACTGCAGTATTCGATCTAGTTGAACACGCTACTTTGGTTGCCAGACTAAAGGGGAGTTGCTAGGTCTGGAAAAGACCTGGGGCTAAGATGATGTCAGAACTGTTTGGACTGGGGGCTAGCTAGTCTTTTGGCTGTGGCTCCTGAGATTCTATCCGGGGCTACAACCAAGATCAGGGGCTATAGCCCCCTTAGCCCCCCCCTAGCAACGCCCCTGCCAGACTACAAGAATCTGCTGCTTTCTCTTATGAAGCAGCCAGTTGGGTTCTCTCCTTTTTATCCAATGAAACAGCCAGAGTACACTCTGAAGATGTTGCGGCTTAGGGTTATGTGCTGCCTTGTGGAGTTCCTCAGGGTTCATGTATGTCCCCAACGCGCTTCAATATTTTCACGCTGCACCTTTTTGAGCCGTTAGACTCTGAAGGCATAATGTACACAAACTATGCTGACAACACTAAGTGTCTCATTACCCTCACCGGTAATCACATTGCTGACTCTGACTTTTAACACATGTGGATGCTGCATAATGGTTTGACACTTAACTCCAATACCGAGATCATGACTGATGGCAATGCACATAAACTTTGTAAAATGGACTCAGCCTATCAGTCCTTCCAAGTAGTGGATTTTGCCCTTAATACTGTACCTAAAGTCAAGACCCTTGGAGTTGTCATTGATCAAGAGCGGAGAATGAAAAGCTCATGCCAGCAGTCTTGTTTCCTAGTCCTGATGCTATCTCAAGCTCCTTGCACAAATGCGCCCTTTTCTTGACTCTGTTAACTGTCCCACCCTTGCTCGTGCCATCATTGGAGCCCGCCTCGATTACTGCTCCAGTTTGCTGCAGGGCCTTGGCTGAGGTGAACCCAACCGTCTTCAGGTTGTTCAAAACAACGCAGTGCTAGTGGTCAGCGGTCTTTGTAAGACGGATCATGTATCCATGGCAAGGAGATACCTACACTGGCTTCCAATAGCTACTAACACCAAATTCCAAACTGTACATTGTGTTAGATGGATGTTTCCCTGTGGCGGCCCCATACCTTTCAGATGCACTGCTGCCATATTTGAGCTCTTGCTCTTCCCTTGTAACCTTTACGTGCAGATTTAAGACTATTCTCTTTGATTGAATGATCTCTATCTGCTGGCCAACAGTTCAGAATTTTTTTGTGTTAGTCTTGAAATGCGCTTCCATGCCTGATGGCCTTGTTCCAGCACGCTCACGCTGTAAATAAATGAAATAAATACATAAATTATTCTGGGAACAGAGGCATCAGAGACAAAGCAAGAAGTAAAACCAAGCACGAAGTCCATCCAAAGGATTTCTGACTGTCCAAAGTGCTCAAAACACTGTAAAATATTTGTTGGAGCAGTGATCCTTTTCTACGTTTTGCTGTGAATAAGCTGTCTCACCTTTTTTGTCTTATTGACTTCAGGACATTTTTTCATCCCAAAGTAGATCCCAATGATCAGCAGACAGTTGAACATTTCAACTTTAGAGGTAGCACATACACTACACCCAATACATAAGAGGGAGAAGGTGAAGGCTGCCGAAGGGGTGGTGTCTCAACACAAATAAGCAAATACCCACTAGAGTTAGGGCAATTCTGGACACGCCAGCATAAAATCTACAGTGTGCCTATTATGCAACTCCAGGTGCATACCCTATCGCTGATAGATGAATCCAGGCTAGTGACCCCTAATATGCATATAACAGACACCTACAGGAACCTGTTCAGAGCCAAGATAGAAGCTTTTGCTCAAGAAGCACTGTTAGATCCTGAAGATGATCTAGGAACATGAGACGACATGGCAGACCATGTATGTTTTGTGAAATATCTGGGCTCCTTTTTTACAAACAAAATCCAGTGGAGAGGCCAACGAAAACCACTTGGGAGCATTGTCCTGTTCCTTTTTTTAACTCACCACCAGAGTTTAAGGCATAATTTCCTTACATACCAAAATTCCAGGTGGAGGGAGAGCTTAAAACGCAAAATGAATATACATTTCCCCCCGAGGGCGCTAGAGGGCCGACCAAGATGGCTGCTCCACTGTGAGCTCCCGGCTGCCTCCCGCATGAATCCTGATTAATCGCTGCAATCCTGTGGCGAAACCACTAAATCTGCAAAGAATAATATATCCTTGCACGGCATCTCATCCCTGTCGAAAATTCGGAGTGAATCGGACTCGCCTTTCGTGAGAAACTAGCTGCGTAGTGCGGCCTGCACAGCCACGACCTGGGTGGGGCCTAGGAGACCCGACCCGCCTGCCCAAAATCCTTCGCAGACAGACAAGAGCCACCCACGGGACCTGCCGAGGCCACCTCCAGCGGAAAGCGGCTCGGGGAGAATCACTCAGAGTCGGGGTGCCCACAGCCAGCACTGGGGCGGTGGCGAAGCGAGACACCTGCAGGTGGGGAGCGGAAGGCGCGCAGAGACCCACAGAAGCACGCAAAACAGGCGAGACAGCGAGTCTACGTTTCGCCAACAAACCGGGGTCACTCCGCGGCGTCCCCACCATTTTGACCCATAGCGTCTCCCCGCGTGTCTGGGTCTCGGCCCCTCGCACGGCATCAAGCGGCCAAATCTGATCGTCTTGCCCGCGCCTTGGCTACACCCCAAAACCAGACACTCCAACACCATAGCCAAGTTCAAGATGGGGAAGCCGGACAAGTCCCAGAAACGACTCAATTTTGATGCAGGCCCAGCGCCTAAAACACCCAGGCCGGAACACCGTCCAGAATCCCTGAACAACCAGTCGGAGGCAGAATTGCAGCAACAAACGGACATTAGGGAAATCCTGATGGAATTAAAAGCTGGGATAGGCGGCCTGGATAGCAAGATAGACTCGCTCTCGTCCAAGGTGGACCTGTTACAACACCGGCTCGACAAACACAGCGACAGGCTCGACTCCGTCGAACAGAGAGTGTCAGATCTGGACGACGGCACATCAGCACTCACTTCCCGGGTCTCCACGCTTGAGGGGCAAATGAAAACTGTACTTGCCAAAAACGAGGACTTGGAAGGCCGCTCCAGATGAAAAAACATCAGGATAGTCGGAATCAGAGAAAGACAACTACCAGTCAGAATGGAAGAACACATCGAAAAATTATGCACGGAGCTTTTTGGCCCCACAGTCCTATTCCTATCGCACATGTTCGTAGTGGAAAGAGCTCACAGAATCCCGATCATTGCCACGCTTCTAAGCTACAAGGACAGGGACTCCATCCTCAGAAAGGCAAGGGAAAAGGGCAAACTACACTTCGACGGGGACGACATCCAGTTTTACCCAGACTTTTCGCCGTCTGTCCAAGCCCAAAGGAGATCGTTTACCCAGGTGAAACACAGACTACGCGCCAACCAGATTACGTACTCGATGCTCTTCCCGGCGAGGCTTCGCATTCAACTGGAGGGAAATACCCACTTCTTCAACTCCCCAGAAGAAGCCACACTATACCTCGACCGGCAGGGATGTAAATCCGCAAACCAAACGCCCGGAGCCTCAAACAGAGAAAGAGCAGAGAGAGTCCCGCCATGACAAACATCTGAGCCACTGACCCAAAGCAAGCAGGAATCAACCCATCAGGACAATCTTCGCAAACGGGAGGCTGGGGACTAAGCCTAGGAAGGCCACCCGCGGCCCGTGCACAGCACGCATTATGTTCCAGTTGGGGGGGTTCCAAACAGACGAGTTGGGGGTTGTCCGTGTAAGGAAATTTGTTTTATTGTTGTTGTCGTTCGAAACGTGCTCAATGCGCCACCGCCTAACTACGGGCCTCACCCAGAGCCCCGCCGCCGCCCCTCTCGAGCCCTCCCGCCTGACGCTGCTCCCATGCAATCCAGCCGTCCCATGTGTCCGGACTCCGACTCCGATCTTGCTGCAATCCGGTGTCATATAAATCATCACTGGTACATTCAAAGTAGCTACCTGGAACATTAGAGGGGGCAACATCCCGGCTAATACATGCAAGATCCTGCAATTACTTAGACGCCACAAGGTCGAGGTGGTAATGATTCAGGAAACCCACCTTTTGGTTCAGATGGGCCAGATGGGCGGGCCTATATCCTATATGGCTAGCTGCACAAGACAGCAGTGACACTGCAAGTATAAATGTACATGTTACCCCCTTTTTGCTCTTTTCATGATAATCTCTTTCTCTCTTTCGCTGATCTTTCTCTAGTGTTTGTCTTGTTTCTCCCAGTCTCCACCCGTCTCTGATCTCTGTGCTCGATCTTCACTCCTCGAATCGCTTTGCTCGGCAGAGCAGCAGGTCACTCTGTGGTCGGGGTGAAGTGTAAAGATGGAGGCAGAGAACGGGGGTGGGAGAGTTTGGGGGATTTCCCCAGATTTCACTCTGTCATATCATGAGGCTGCCTGCACAGGAGGGACTCTCCGAATGATATGAAGGGGGATTAGAAGTGTCTTTCTCTGTTTCACCTCTGCCTTTCTCATGTTCTCTTTGTGTCTTGCTGCTGCCCTCTTTTCGCTCTCCTCTCCCTGTTTTCCCTTTTCCCCTCTCTGCTTCTCATTACGTCCACGTTACTCTACTCCTCTTCACGTGCCCGTCGCTTTCCCCCCTCTGCATCCCTCTTTCACTAAATCCTTTTCTCCATGCTTGTCTCTGCATCCTTGTTAATACCCCTCGCTTTCTCTCTTTCTCCTCGTTATTGCTCTCTACTTTCTGTCTCTAATCTGTGCGATATGTTCTTATTTCTATCAGACATTCAGTCAATGTCTTCTTTCTGTATGTCTTTTCTAATTCTCTCTACTTTACCTCCCCTCTTCTATCTCTCTCTTCTCTGATGTCTGTCTCCCTCTTTTCTCTGCAGATCTCTTGTACCCACCTCACAATTTCCTCTCTGCCTGGTCTCTCTTCTGTGTTCCTCTCCTGTTGCTGTGTCTCTCCCTCTTTGCCCGTCTCTTTCCTTTCCCGCTCTCTCTCCTCTGTCTCTTTCTTTCCTGCCTTACTGCGCTCTTCTATCTCGTTCTCTCCTCAGTCACTCTCTTTCCTCCCTTCCTGTCTTTCTTCCCTCTTGTTCTCTCCCCTGCTTCTCTCTTCTACCACATCCTGCTTTCTTCTTTGTCTGTTTCTTCATTCCCTGCTGTGCTGAATCCCCCAGTCTATGGGGTCTGAAGACCCCCGCTGGCCTGAGGTGTAGTTCACTGATGAAGATGTACAATGAGGAAGTGTAGAGAACTGTGGGGGCATGAAGGAGGAGGGATGGGGAGATCTCCCTGACGTTATCTCTGAATTTCGAGGTCACTTCAGGTTTCATTTTAGAATCGAGGAACAGTGCCAGTGAGAGAGAGGAGAAGTTGCCACTGAACTGATTTAGTGCAAGTTCTTTTTACAACTCATCGCACAATGAAGATTCCCCCTGCTAACAGCGCAGGGATCTCTTGATTCTATTAAAGAAAAGGAGGCGAGCATTATGGTCATCTTCTCATTTATTAGCTCTCCAGCAGTTTCAACAACTCAAATAAAATGTCCATCTTTTCGTTGAAAACCAAACATTTTTTTTTTCTTTTTACAAAAACTTAATTTCCCATCAACCCTAGGTCCCTGTTCCCAGTGTCCTGGTCATGTGACCTAGTCCTTCCTCTTCCTGTAACCTCCTCTTCTTTGACTGCTTTTCAACTGCAATCTTAACCATTACTGAACTGTCAACTTGTTCCGAAAAGTCTCTGAACTGTAGAACTCTGCAGAAAAGATCCCTTGCATTCAAACTTGCGATCTTGATCAACGTGACCTGTTCTCTACTCGAACGTCTTCAACTGTTCTTCTGATCGTCTCCTAAGACGGAAACAACAATACATGTTAGGGCGGCGGATACACACCCTATTCTGGGAGGAAAATCTTGTTCTTCACTCAGATACATATTATTGTACATTACTTTGTCATCATCTTGTCTCTCTCGTGTATCTAGGGTGGGAAATGAATGCTCGCCTCCTTGTCTTTAATAGAATCAAGAGCTCCCTGCGCTATTAGCAGGGGGAATCTTCATTCTATGTCAAGACGGAGGCGGCCATTATGCTTGTTCAAAGCTTCTTACCATAGCTTCTGCCAGTGTGTTAATCGGTTTAAAATAAAACGTTCTGAACGTGTTATCACTCGCCCAATCGGCTGCTTTCAGTATATCTTGTAATGTCGCACCTTGCCTCAGTGCTTTGGATGCTCCTGCTCCTCGCACTGAGTCTGCTCCAAATTTTGCCATATCTATCCCTGCTAGGGACATAACTTCTCTAACCCATCTCGCTATGGTGGCTGTCGCTACGCCCTTATGCGGCTTCCTGCGCGCTATCAGTAATTGCGTCGTCCCCATCGGTCTCAGCTCAGCTGTCCTATTTACATACTCTCTTATACATGCGGCTACGCACCATTTATGATGATCTTGCATATATGGGTATGTTATTGATGAGGAATCTGTCTTCGTTCTTCTGGCCAGATGGAAAGTCACTCCGTCTGGTCCGTATACCATTCTGTCTATTTCTAATGCTCTGACATCTGCTACTCTTCTACATGAAATCATGCACAAAAGCATTGCCAGCTTTTCCGACAGTCTGCCTAACGATAAATATCTATTACTGGGCCAGTCTGCTAATAGTCGTAGCACGACTGTTACGTCCCATAGAGATTTGTATCTTGGGTGCGGTGGCTTCCTAAATCTTATCCCTTTCAGAAGTTTGATCACTGCTACGTCCTCCCCCACTGGGACTCCTTCAATAGGCGTATGACCTGCTGATATTGCGGATCTCTATACTCCTATTGTTCGGTAGGCTTTGCCATCCTGCAAAAGTTCTGCTAGAAAATTCAGAATCTCTACTAAAGGGGCAGAAACGGGATGAAAACCTCTCCTTTTGCACCACCTTGACCATCTGTTCCATGCTGCGTCGTAGCTCCTTCTAGTCGACGGAGCCCATGACTCTGCGATGAGGCTCGCAGCTTGTGCCGAAATTCCTGGGAGATTCCAACGTCTCCTACTATCTTGCACGCCATCAGCGGCAGCGTCCCCTTCGCTCTCAGAGGGTGATACGACCCAACTGGGTCCGTGAGAAGGTCTTCTCTTTGCGCAACATTCTTGGATAGTCGGCTATTAGTTACATCAGTGCTGGAAACCATACTTGCGACTTCCATATCGGGACTACTATTATCAGATTCGCTGCCTCCCTGCGAACTTTCGTTAAAGCTCTGCTTATCATTATAAACGGAGGAAACGCGTATAGTGTCTCTTGTCTCCAATCTTGTAGAAAGGCATCTGTCCCCGCTGCCGCTGGGTCTAGCCTCCAGCTGAAAAATCTGCTCTTCTGAGCGTTCAGTCTGGACGCAAATAGATCTGTGTGAATCGGCCCCCAGAGCTCTTCTATCTGATGGAAGATTGTTCTGTCCAGCATCCAGTCGCTGGAGTCTGTTAGATGTCTGGAGTTCCAGTCCACCACTACATTCTGAGCTCCTGGTAAATATTCTGCTATCACTGCCGTTCCTGACTCCAGACAAGAGTGCCAAAAGTCCTTGGCTATTTCCGCTAACAATCTGGACTTCGTTCCACCTAAGTGATTTATGTACCTGACTGCCGAGATGTTGTCCATCTTCAGTAGTATACATGAATTCACTTTTTCCTTGGTGAAGGCCTTGATCGCAAAAGAGCCGGCCAATAGTTCCAGGCAGTTTATGTGCAGTTTGAGCTCCTCCGAGCTCCATCTGCCTCCCGTTTGGAGCTCTTCACATCGGGCTCCCCAGCCTGCTCTGCTGGCGTCTGATTCTATTATCATGTCCGGGCGGTCGCCAAAAATGGCTCTGCCGTTCCATGCCTCCATGTTCTGAAGCCACCACTCTAGCTCTGTTCTGGACTCTTGGTCTAGCGGCACTAGCTGGTGGTAGTTGAGCCCTTGCTGAAGGTGCCTTATTTTCAGTCTCTGAAGTGCTCGATAATGCAGGGAACCTGGGAATATCGCTTGAATTGATGCTGCTAAGAGGCCTACAATCCATGCGATCGTTCGCAGAGATGTGGTTGGACTGCCGAGGCAGCTCCTTATCTCTCTTCGTATATCTCGAATCTTCCTGTTCGGCAGCTCCAGGGTCGCTGACCTGGTATCTATGATATCCTCCTTGCTGGCACCATCTCCGACTTCTCTCGGTTCACCAGGAATCCCAGAGAGGCTAAGAGGTTCGCTACCCAGCTGGTCTGGTAGCAAAGAATATCTTCGCTGCTCGCCATTATTAGGATATCGTCTAGATAGATGATGATCCGTATCCCTTTCTCTCTGATTGCTGCCGCTACTGGCTTCATCAGTTTCATAAACGCCCAGGGGGCGGACGCTAATCCGAACGGCATCGTGGCAAACTGCCATAATTGCCCGTCCCAGTCGAACGCCAGGAAGGATCGGTAATCTTTTTCCACTGGGATCGTGAGATATGCGTCTTTCAGGTCTATTCTTGCGAGCCAGTTGCCCTGTCTGAGCGCGTCTCTCAACTGGTGAGTTCCCTCCATTTTTAAGTGGTTGTAAACTACCCACTCGTTCATGTCCCTCAAATTTATGACTGGTCTCACTTTTTCTTTTCTGTGGACCAGGAACATATTGCTTATGAACCTCAGAGCCATGCATGGCTCGATAGCTCGTTTCTTCGCTAAGCTCTGTAGTTCTGCGTGCAACAGATCTTTCTCTGTTCGCGCTGCTACATTTGGTCTGGGGGCATTGTACTGGATTGGGGTCTGTGTAAATTGTATATGTTGGCCCTTGACTGTCTGTAGCACCCAAGCGTCGCTGGAAAGCGCGCGCCAGTTTTCCCAGTACTTCGCTGTCCTCCCCCCTACTGCAGGATATATGGATGCTATCACCTGTGGGGACCTACTGTCCTCTTCCTTGTCCTCTGCCTCGCCTTCCTCTGTGGAAGCGACCTCTGGGTTGAAAGAAAGTGTCTGGTTTCTTATCTTCCCAATGCTCTGTTCGCTTGAGGCCTTCTGGACATCTGGTAGCGACCGGTCGCTCGGCCTCTGTACCGACCGGTCCCTCCCAAAACCCTTCCGGGGAAGATCTTTTTTATAGAGGCTTGTGCTTTCTCCAGCGCGGTGTAGGTCCCCACGAACCTCCCCATCTCTATTCCGAATGTTTCACCGAACAGTAGTCCCTGCGCAGCTTTGCCTGCCTTGTATGAGGACAGGTCTCCTAATTTCTGATCTATTTTCAATAGTAGTCCTCTTCTGCGCTCAGAGTATATCATACAGTTTGCGTTACCTAAAAGACATACAGCTCTTTGAGCCCAGTTTGCTAATACTTCTGGGTCAATCTCTTCCCCTGTATCTTTTGCCCACTCGGCCAGGTCCATAATCTTGGCCAGTGGACCCACTAGATCCAGGACCTTCTCCTGGCAACTCTTCCATGAGCGGTCGATCCCTTTCCTAGGGTCTCTGTTTGATTTAGCTACGAAAGCTAGCATTTTCGGATCCAATTCTGGTGCTTCTGCCACCTTTCCTGGGAGTTCTGGTCTGGGGCATTCAGCCCTCAGCCTTTGCCTCACCTCCTTCTCAAGTGCCTTGCGCAGCCTCTGCGTCATGTAACGCACCACTCTTGGAGAAGGCACCCATTCTGAGGATTTTGGGTTTCTGATCTCCTCCGGCTGAAACATATCTGAGGTTTCGTCTTCTATATTGTTCAATTTCCTCAGTCTCTTTTTCGGAGGCGGTAAACTCCCTTCATCTCCCTCCTTATCACCTTCCTCTTGCGAGGATGTCGGAGATTCTGCGAGTTCCTCTTCTTGGGGAACCTCTTCTTCCGTGTCTCCCATATTTTCTTCCCCTGGGTAGGGGGACATGAGGCTCGGCACCCCCGACTTGGACATAAAGGCTTCTTTTAGCCTAATGAAAGCGTTGGTCACCTCTGGGGCCTTTGGATCTACCCCTTCAAGTTGGCCCGGGGGTCAGAAGAGTTTGCGCTCTTCCGGGCCTTAATACACCCCTGCAGGCCCTCTGGCGCGGCCCTGGTGGACGTGCTTGCTCGTGGTGTGGTGCTTCTGTCTCTTTGAATCAGGAATGTTTCAATCGTCTGCAGGCGTGCCACTGCCTCTACGAGTGATTCGCCCAGCACATCTTTGAAGCTTTGAGCCAAGTCTTTGGAATATGTGGCTTCTTGCTCCTCCTCACTCCATTCAAATTCAGCCATGTTGTGTGCTGGTTGGTGCCTGATAGTACCTGAACAGGTGTAGTGGCACGTCCACTCTTCACTCTCCTCTCTTGAGGCTGCACCTGGCTGCTAAGCAGCTTCTTTCACTTTCAGTGCAGGCACTGAGTTCGCTTTATATTCTGATTCGAGCTGTAGTGTGTTTATGCACTTTTTTTCCTGAACGCCATATAATCTGCCTCTCCGGTAATTTTCTACGATATGTCACTGAAGGGAGACCGGAGCGCAATGCCCGTGAAGCGTTTAGCCCCTCCTTTCCAAAGGAGGGGGCCTCGCGCTCTCCCAATTGAAGCGCCGGGCTCTCCGGCTTTAAGCCCCGCCCCCGCGAGGGTGGGGGCTGTGTGCGCGGCTCTCCGTAAGACGCTCATACGCGTCTGAGCGTTGACTCCGCCCCCATGAGAGTGGGGGCTCTCGCTCCTTCGCGCCTGCTGCTAGCGGACAAAGCCGCTTGCCAGGCTCCTCCGCGTATCTTGCTCCGCCCTCATGAAGGTGGGGGCTCTTTGCTCACTCGCGTGTAACGCGAGTGAGCCGACGCGGCCTCAGGCAAACCCCTGAGGTGCTGATACTGCAGCACGGGCCGCCGGATTACGCAATCCCCGCTACGCTGCGCGGTCCCTGCACACTATCATAGCATTATGTCATTACGAAATCTTCAATTATCTGCAAATACACAACAAAACCCTAATACAAATGCTGACTGACTACGCAGCTAAGTGAAAGGGTACTTATCTCTGGAGAGCAGGAAAAGAAGAGGAGGTTACAGGAAGAGGAAGGACTAGGTCACATGACCAGGACACTGGGAACAGGGACCAAGGGTTGATGGGAAATGAAGTTTTTGTAAAAAGAAAAAAAAAATGTTTGGTTTTCAACGAAAAGATGGACATTTTATTTGAGTTGTTGAAACTGCTGGAGAGCTAATAAATGAGAAGATGAAGCATAATGCTCGCCTCCGTCTTGACATAGAATCCGTCAGTGGCTATCAGTCCGGTGGCTACTTGTTGCCACTGGACTGATTTAGTGCAAGTTCTTTTTATAACTCATCGCACAATCCGTCAGTGGCTATCAGTCGGGTGGCTACTTGTCCTCTCTCTCTCATATTAAAACACCCCTGGCACTTCCTGCAAATATGTAAGCGAACAAACTGTGGGGTGACGAGGACAGTGCAGGGAAGAGGGCTCAGACGTAAGGACGGATGTGATCAATAAAGATTGCAGAACTGTATTTAATTAGGGCATACAATAAATCACTGCCCTTCATAATTGTGGTGCTCGCCTTTTACATCTACCTACAATGTACATGTTAAGAACTATAGATCCTTCACTTTCAGGGACAATGATCTGAGATCACTTTAATGTGTATCCTATTGCTGAAGTTTTGGCGCACATGGGCTCGCGGCGCATTATCCACCACACTTCTTTCACAAATGGGGGCGAGTGACTTTTGGGTGTGACTAGTGGCCTACAACTTGACATTTTGCACCCTGGTCTAGTTAAAGCCTTACTAGAAGGAAGCAAGAATCCCACAAACCCATGGAACAAATCAGTGAATCTAAACAAAAAGATGAAGATTCAATATTAAAGTTTTTTTCTAGTTCACTAATATATTCTCAGGAATCGTGACATAGTAGAGAGACTGGTAAGGATGATTATGGTTTTCAGCAAAATGTCAATTTCCCAGAATGGTAAAAACCTGTATGAATTGACTGGTGGGGGTGTGGCTTTCTAAAAATGGAAACAAAACAGCTCTTCCTGCTTGGATCTCCATGCTGTCAGTCATGCCCTGCAGCAAAACAAAAGAGGTGATAGCTGGAAGGTTTAGAATTAATCTTAACCTCTGGCATTGCTCTGGGCAACCCTCCAGACCATCGTTCTTCGCCTGCCAAGCCATTACAAAAGGGAAAAGACCATATGCAAATCAGGCTTGGAACCACCCCAAAAGGGGCAGTCCAGCCCAAACTGATTGGTCAGATCCCTTCTGTACAAGACCACAAGCATCCCCAAACATGTTTCGGGCTCATTGGAGCTCATCAATGCGGAGTAGTGTGTGTCTCTAAGCCCAGCAGGCGCAGAAGGGACCTGGCCCAGCAGTTCAGGCATTGCTGCTCTCATTGATGGCAGTACCTGACTGATTTGCATATGGCTGGACAAGGTGTTCCAGAGCAATGCTGCTGGTTTAGATGTATTCAAAACCTTCTACCCATCACTTTTTTGGTTATAGTTAGTCTCCCTGTGAGAGAGGGTTTGCCCAGACATGGGTCCCTTGCTCGCTGTACCACAGGGAACCAAACAGCACCTCACTGATGAGGCCCAACAAGGCTGAAATATGTCTGTGGTTGCTTGTGTTTCCACGCAGACGGGACGTGGCATAGCAGTTCGGGTTGGGCTGCTCCCATTGGTGGCAGTACCCGACTGATTTGCATACGGCTGGACACCCTTTTGCAATTGCGCGGACCGGCTAAAAAACGGTGTTGTGGAAGGCTGCCCAGAGCAATGCGATTGGTTCAGATGTATTCAAAACCTTCCACGCAACAATTTTGTGGTTATAGTCATGCCTTACAGGCCAATAATTTTGCAAACTTGGGAAGTGTAAAACAGTTAAGTGATGTTTACATTTCTTCCTAAAAGTGTCCCAGGTCAGCAGCAGTCACAGCAGTAGCTATTTGTTTACTGCATGTCTGTGAGTATGCTTGTGATTTCCAAATATAAACATTTTTTTCATTTGCATTAATGTGGAAAACTGCCAATTACAACTTTTATTTTTTTAAATAAACCGTAAATGCTGATAAATATGGAAAACAAATATGAACAAATAAATATGGATAATTACACACATAAACAGTGAAAAAATAAATACCACACAACCGGGAGCTTTATCCATAAGTTATGGGGACCTAATACCTGTCCCAACACTTAGAATGGGACAGGACCTCCCTCACTTACATTTCTACTCCTCAAACGGGATAGAAACAATTTTTTAAAATCACATTTCACAGTGAAAAGCTGCTGGGAACCTGTAGAACATTAGTGTCGGGAGTGCGGTCCAGGTCTGGGTTCCCTGAATGGGGAAATACCGGGCCCTCCAAAGTCTGAATGGCCCGTATTTCCCCATTCAGGGACCACAGACCCGGACCTGAGTTTGGAGGGAGCCATGCCCTTATTAAGGGCATGGCTCCCTCCAAACTCGTAATGGGGCCCTAAGTCTATCAGTCCAAAGCAAAAGGGTGTCTGCGTCAAAACCTATGACTGGGTGAAATGAATAGTGTTTGAAAATAAAACAGGATGTCACTGAAGCCCTTCAGTAGCTCCCTTCCCCAAGTTCAAGACACCCAGGGTCCCAAAGTTCAATAAGCTTTTCAGGATTCCATTTTTCACACTGGGTCTCTCAGGCTTCCGTTGCCCAAGCGCAGACCCTCCCACACCCTCTTGGCGCCGCAAAGTTCACTTTACACAAAGTTCCTTGGGTTTCAACGGGTTCCCTTTTCCTGGATTCAAAACTCTCTAGATCACATCCTTCAATGGGCTTCTTAGGCTTCCCTCGCCTAAGCTTCAAGCCCCTCTTAGGGTTCACAATGTTCCACTTCATCCAAGATAAAGGTTCTACTGGTTTCTTACAGGGTTTTCTTTCCAACATTCAACTTCCTCTGAGGTCAGGGTCTCACCTCCTGCCCCTCAAATCCTTCTCACCAACTTGTCACAAAGTTCACATATATGATCTCATCATTGTGGGATCTCTCAGGCCCCCCTGGATCAATCTATTGCCTGGATGCCACCTCTGTGCTTGTTCACCTTTCCCCATACTTCTTATTTGCTTAATTATTTGCTTAATTTTAACTTCACAAGACTTGTGGATCTTTCTCACACTTCAATTTCCTCAGACAGCTCCCCATATGCCGTTTCATACTGACAGTCTTTCTTAATCTTAATCTTGTTCTTAGTTGATGCTTTTCAATGTTGATACATTTTGAGTGTCCTTAAAGCTCAGAGACTTTTCGAGAACGCTTTTTTCCAAGCGCGACCACTCCGACACATAGATTCACACTTCCATTGTCTGCATCTTTACTCGTTCGTTTCACTTCAATTATAAGCTTTCATTAGTGTGCAGCCTGCACGTGTTCGACTAGATACATTATAACGCTAGCAATGTTTACTTGCATACCGGGTTTCTTTCACTCTGGGAAACTCACTGGGCACACCATTGCTTTTGCTGGCTTTTATTTCTGCTGCTGCGATCAGGGTCTCACCTCCTGCCCCCCAGACACTCCTGGAATATTCCTTGCTACCCAGGGGAAAAAACAACTTTCTGGGTCTTCTAGGAGTCGCCTTGCCTCCCACTCTCGAACTCTTGCTCCTTGGAGACACGGCTCCATCGCCACACTTCCTCCTCCCTTCCTCACTCTGCAGGGGCAAGCGTCTCGGCATCCCGTTCTCTTCTATCTGGTCCTGGGTTGTTCCGACACAACTGCGACTTCCTTCCGCCTTGCTGATTGATTGTTTTCCCTTATGGTTCTGTTGCTTTTATACTCCCTTGGATTAGTTACAGGCTGCAGGTCGGCACGATTAACTTTAAGTGCCTGACTTTGCCCGGCCTCGTTACTGGGACAATTCCATAGAGCATACTGGTGTGTCTCTGCATGCATCTTCTTCGTCTCTTTAGCAAAGTGGTATTTTAAATAGGAAGAGTATACTGGTGGAATGATCCTCGTCCTCTTCTCAGTCTTTAGGTCAAATGAATGGGGAAAATAGGTGTTCTGGGATTTTTAGTGCCCCATAAATGTTGAAGGGGGTTCAGGTAGGTCACTGTCATAGACAGGGGGATAGATATGATGTTGTGGGTAAATGGTTAATGCATTTAATTCTCTTTTCCTTGCCTTATTTCTATAAGGATTTTTAGGATAATAACAGGATGGTATTTCTAATTGTGTACTTTTATCATCCTCAGATAAAGATAGCAAGGAATGAAATGGTTGGTTTCCGCAAAAATTTGGGAAAGCCGAAGGAAGGGAGGATAGGTTAGTGTTGAAGTCAGAAAAAAGGTTTTGCCCAACTTTGTCTTTCGGTTTTCTTATTCTTTTTCTATTCCTTTTTCCTGGATACGGGTTTGGAGTCTTCCCAGTTTTTAAGGAAGGTATTGTCCAATTGTACCTAATGCCAATTTGACCTACTCCCATTTGACCACATCTTTTTGACCTAATTTGGTGGGTCAAATGGTACACTTTGATAACACAAATAGTTGTGGGGTGGGGTAAGGATATAGGTTGAGGTGGGGCAAGTCAGGCGGGGGTCCAGGGGACTCTCCCTGCATTAGGGTGGGTTGCAGGGGGTCTCCCTCTGCTGTAGGTAAAAAAAAAATGAGTTCTAAAATATTAGGACAAATGGGCAGTAGGTCAAAGTATTAGGTCAAACAACCCATATCCTTTAAGGTATAGATATCAGATTACCCCATAAAAGCTTCACGGATATAGTTATTTATTTCCTTAGGAGTGGTGGAATACCATGTCTCGCCTGAGGGTTCCCCAAGTCCATCCCCCTCTGCCCGCAGGGTTGGGATACAAGGGCAATGGCCTTTCCTTGGCCACCTGGATAAAGGATCTGTAGAATGATACATGCCATTACAAAACTCCTATGTGGAGGAGCACATGACATTACATTACTTTCAATTGAGGCAGTGAAATGAATGCAAAGACAGCAAATGGCAATGTGCTGAGCACATGTAAAATGTTCTATATTATAGAGAAATCTGTCATCGGGATAGTTTGCATTGAATAAGCTAACCCATTTATTTTTATTTATTTGCATTTGTGTCGCGCAGCTTGCAGCCCAGGGGCATCGAGGCGCTGTTACAAGAATATGTAAGAGGTTTGACGTATAGTTCAGGCACCCTTAGGCTTCTTAGTTACAAATTACATAACATACCGAGTAAACGTGACGGGCAAGGAAAAGCGTAACAGTAGGTAGTTAAACCTTGGAAGGGTGGTACTCCGTTTTTAGCTTTCAGTTAAAGAGCTTAGTTTTGATGGCTTTGCGGAAAACTTGGTGGGATTCGATCTGTCTTAGGTGAGTGGGGAGTGAGTTCCAATGAGTGGCCGCCAATGTAGGAAAGCTGGAGCCGCCTGCTCGGGCTTTACGGATTTTAGATGTGAGAATCGTGTTGGAATAGCCTTCTCTGAGAGGCCTCGTAGCAGTATGCCTCGTGATTCTCTGGGATAGGTATGGGGGTGCAAGCTCATGGAGGCATTTGTGGGTGATGGTGTCATGATCACTGCTTCCAAGGAGTCAGGAACAGCCCAGCGTCCTTGGAAGCAGGCCCCTAACCGTTATCTTAGGCACCAGCCGGTCCCCACTGGGACCTTTTGGACCTTGTCCTGGCGCCGGTGGCACCAGGCTCATCAAAGCCATCGGTCCCGGCACTGGAAGCGCCGGGCTCATAATATGTATGAGGATGCTTGGGTGGACTTACCTGCAGCAGACCATGCTGCTTACTTACCAGCCACATAGGAATCCTCTGTGAACAGGAACTACTTTCTTACCTGGGTGGGGCAAGTTCCACTCCCTGGATACAACACGGGAACTCTTCTGGAACTGGAACTCTTTTCTTACCTAGGCGGGGCCGTGGAGGAAGACGCCTCATCACTCCAAGGCTATTTAAACCACACCCGATTGAACAAACGTGCTTCGCGTTATTCTGCATCTGCAGCAGAACGCTCACCGAGTCTGTTCCAGCCTTTCTTCCTTCCGATCCTGAACCTGCAAGAACAATTCTTACCACTCCTGTATCCAGTATTCAGCAGCACCTGCAAAGACAAGAAACAACAGGTTAGCACTGCAACCTTTACACGCAGCGCTTTCCTCACCTGATCCATCGGCAGAGAACATTTCTTCACGCTGCACCTCCGCCTGAGAAGACAAAAGCATTGTTATTACTTACCGGCACTCCGCGAATTCCGGATTTCTTCAACGCTGCAACCCAGCATCTGAAAGACAAACGAAGAGACATTAGACAGGTATTTACTCACGTCCATCGCGCTCGCCACAGTAGAACGCCTGCAAATACTCCGGCGTTTTCCAGCATCTCTTCAGCACGAACTCACAGCTGCAAGGGAAAAGAGACAGTTAGAGCGCTTGCATTTATTTACGCATTTCCAAGCGCTTCATTCCAAGGCTCTGGCTCCAACTTCGGCTCTCTTCACACCATCTCCTATCTCAAGAGCCCTGCAAGACAAATAGGAAAAAGCATTATACAGAGTCCTGTTCTATATTAACGTGCCCACGCACCTAAAGACTAAAAGGACCAAAAAGGTGTCCAGAAACTCACCGCTCGTGCAGTTAACGACGGTAGCGATCCTCTGATGTCAAGAGGCCTATGTTTCACCAGTGAAGGAACTGGCAACGGCACCCTGCACCAGACGCAGATGGAGAGTCCAGCACTCACCTATCTAAGGTGAGCACGTTGACCTGGGGGCTCTACGGAGAAGCTAAGAAGAGGGAGAGAGAGAGGGACATTCAACAACCCAGATCATTAACCCCCATATTCTTTCACCTGCAGAAATCTTACTCTTCGAGTTCGACACACAGTGCGAAGAGGTTCGGCCCCAGAAGCAAATCAAGTCCTGCACATCACTTTTCGGGTCACAGACACCTTCCTGCCAAGACCAGCGCCTCCGTGGGAATCAGGTGAGCGTTACAGATGGCAAGGGTTTTAAAGACAATTCCTTCTTTGACTGGGAGCCAGTGAACCTGTCTTCTCACTTCAGAGATGTGGTCTCTTCTAGACGTTCCTGTGGCTGCCCTGAGTGCGTTATTTTGCACCAGCTGAAGTTTGTTGAGGTTTTTTGAGACGTTCCTATGAGGAGGGCATTGCAGTAATCAAGCCTTGAGCCGATTATAGCCCTGGCAATGGTAAGGCAGTTCTGACGAGATAGGAAAGGCCTGGCTGCGTTGAGCACTTTGGTGTAGTATGCAGATGATGAGGCAATGGCATTGACCTGTCTGTCCATAGTCAAGTCAGCGTCGAGGTAGACTCCTAGGGTCTTGAAATTGTTAGAGACTTTGATAGGAATGTTATCAATGGAGAAGGATGCTTATCGAGGTTGCCCAAGGTGGTGGGTGACCCTATGAGCAGGAGCTCTGTTTTTTCACTATTGAGACAGAGCCAGTTGTCTGCCATCCAGGAATGGATGGTGGAGTAAATGGTGGTGAGTGTGCTCAGATCTGCATCATATTCCCCTGTGAGTGGGATAAGAACCTGCGTGTCATCCGCATAGTTAGTATATGAGATGTGCATGGCGTCAAGGATGCTGAACAAGAGTCTTGTAAAGAGGTTGTAGAGGATAGGTGCAATGCACGATCCCTGTGGAATGCCACATTTGATGTGGGTAGGGGTGGCACAGGCAGAGTCAGAGGATACTTTCATGACTCTCTGCTGAAGAAAGGAGGTGATCCAATCACAAGCCTTTGGGGCAAAGTTGGCCTCAGTAGCTAAATGGCGACACAGAGTGTTGTGATCGACCAGATCAAAGGCTGCTGATAGGCGTAGGAGCAGAAGGAGTGCAGGTTGCATGTGTCTCTGATATCATCCATTTGGTTCTTTAGGTCTAATAGGGCTGTCTCTGTGCCATGACATGGGCGGAAGACAGATTGCCGCAGGCTAGGAAGACGATTCTCTTCCAGAAATTCTTGGACTTGCAGGTAGGCTGCTTTGTCGAGAATTTTTAGTAAAAATGGGATGGTGGTGTTGGGCCTGTAGTTCCCTGGTACCATTGGGTGAAGGGATGGTTTCTTGAGGAGTGGGCAAACCCATGCTTCCCTGAGGCCAGATGGAACGTGTCCAGACTGGAAGGATGAATTAATGAATGCTGTAAGGAACGGCGCTAGGATTTGTGCCGAATCTTTGATGAGTTGGGCCGGACATGCGTCTCCTTTGCAGTTTGAAGGTTTGATAGATTTGAGAAGGGTGATTACTTCCAGCTCAGTCATGTCTCTAAAATGGAAGGGTGGGGAGGGGGTGGGGGTCATGGGAGATGTAGGCGTAACCTTATGTAAGTTAGCTATGAGGTTATTCAGAGCTTTTTGGTGGCCGCAGATTTTGGTTGCGAGTGAGTTAAGTTTGTCTAGCATGGCTGACTGAATGCTGTTGCACCAATTCTCATCTTTAAGGAGAGATGGAGGTGGCGAGGAGGGCTTTCTAGTTCCCTAAAGATAGTGAATAGTTCTTTGGAGCCTGATTTGGCATCATTAATCCTTGAATTGAACGATGAGGATTTGGCTAAGGTGATGTTGGCTTTGTAGGAAATGGAGATGGCTTTGAAGGCATTCCTTGTGGCTTCTGAGGGGTTAGCTTTCCAGGCGGAGAGTGCAGCCCTCTTCCGTAAGCATTGGTCAAGCAGTTCTTTTTAGAACCAAGTATTAGAGTGTTTAATTTTCTTGGCTTTTTTTAGGGTAAGTGGAGCTATGGCGTCAACTGGTTGGGTGATGATTTCTTTAAAGGTGTTGGCTAGGGTTTCTGGATCTTCGGAGAGGGGGACTTGAAGGTCTGGCACCTGTAAGAAAGGTGCTAGGTTTTGGGCAGTGAGTTGGCGTGAGCTCCTTGCGAGTGTTGCAGGGAGGGGGGTGATAGGTCCAGGAGGTCCTTTTTTAGTGTCAATGTTAAATTGAAGATAGTGGTGATCAGACCAGGGGATGGGGCTATAAGTGATGATTTGGATGGAGCAGTTATGTTGGCTGATCCAGTCGAGAGTGCGTCCTTTGACGTGGGTAGGGTCTGAGATAGATTAACTCAGATTAATCAACAAACTATTACCTATTAAATAACATTTCCCCAGTAATTAATTAATGTACCCTTTAACATTGTAGTGCAAATGTCGCAGATGGCAGATCTGTTTGTTTTTCAGTGGAAATGTAAATGTGCGTGCAAAATGAATGGGCTGTCTTTGCCATTGAGAAGGGCATTGTGTGCTGCAGGAAGCGAAGTTGATACAAGTAGGCTCAGAAGCTGGGTGTGGGAGAGAGAAATGCCATGATTCTAGAAAGGAGATGGGGTGACAGGAGACGTCAGAAAAAAGGCAGGATAAGTAAAGATTGACAGGACTATGGTATAAATCTAGCTAGAAGACGGGGTGGAGAGTCAATCATTTTGCAGAGAGAAGAGATCAAGTCTGCAGCTGGGCTGTGCATGTTGGCATAGCCAGGCTGTGCACGAGAGAGAAAGATACCAGGCGGCAGTCCGAAAGAGGTTGAGGTGAGGTAGCCAAATTCTAACTGGGCTGCCAAAAGCTGCAACATTTGCAACATTCTGCTCGCAGATAAGACGATCCAGAGAGGGGCTCTTTCAGCACAGAAATTCTACACATTAGATGTGAGTATGGTGGAATTTTGAGGAGCGCGCAGATGAGAGTTTGCATTTTCCGTCAGTTAGGCAGTCAGGATTAAATAGTTATTTTTAACAAAGTATTGTCTTTCTTTTGCATGTGTAATGGGCAATCTCTGAAATGTGATGAAGGGAAAGTGTACATGTTTGTGCTGTGTGCATTATATCTTTTCTCTTAGACAAGTACACACTGTAACCGCATCGATTTTCAAGGTTTTGTTAAGAAAAAAATGAATGTGTAAATTGTGAATAAAAATGACAAATTCCATTGTAACTAGTTTTAACATGTGCATTGCGAAACCTATTTTTACATTATAACGCGCACATAAAAATTGCAAAAAATAAATCAGTGAGATCTCATCATTGTGTTTATGTGAATCATTTAAAAAAGAAGGAAAAGAATAGGAAAGTGTCATAGTGCACCCAAGAGCGGTAGAATATTGACCATATGTGGTAAAGTGGGAGGTAAACGTCGGAGAACCAGCTAGCAAGCTAGAAAACCTATGATGCACATGTGTGTGTGTGTGTGTGTGTGTGTCAGCTGTGCATGCTGACAGCTGAGCAGATTAGTCAAAAATGGTAGGCTGGTTTCGTAAATAAGTCACCAGCAAAACAGCTGATGCTGCTCTATTCCTATAAGTGTGAAGTCCATTAGTTTACACTTACAGTCAACCCTAAACAGAATATAAATATAAGAGAGAGGAGACTTGTCTCATCATATAGGGCATTACCATAAATATGCTCAGCACTATTCTACTACAAAACTAAAATGTCGCCATTTTACTGCAAGTCTAAATACCACCCAAATGGTGTAATAGCCCTCAGACAAAACCCCTAACAGATCCCTGGGAATTACATGGGAGAAAACCCTCAGGTTTCTCACAATGGGGAAGAGTGCAATAGAATGGGAGAAAGATGCAAGATGCAGAAGGAGCAAGATATAATAAAGGACTGTAGACTGCAGGAGGAACTAGGGAGTGAGGTGGAGTTGGGGGCAAGGTTTGCAGTGTGGCAAGTACGCAGCAGTGCGAGTTGTGACTTGGAAGTGTGACAGAACACAGGAGTATGTGCATGACTGGCAAAGTGAGTGGTTTGGGAATGTAAGTTGTGATGGGGACTTGGTGAGTGTGTGGGGTGTTGGTGAGTGGGGTGTGTGGGTGCTTGGATAACATAGGGGGGAATAGAGTCGCAATTATAACTGATAATGATTAATAAAAGCAAAAATACCAAATAGGCACACACATTAAACCAAAAAAGTAGAGTAAAACAAACACTTTTCTGGACTTAGGACTCTGGATTTAGGATTTCATTTAGGACTCTTCCTATGAAATTGGTACAAAAAGGTTCAAATAATGATAACCTAGCTCACTTGTATCCTAACACAGTGCCTCTTTTTTTAAACCTGTCAATCTTACACCCTGCAGACAATACAAAATGTGCTGCGAAAATGCTGCAATACAATTTTGTGCCACAAAATTTGCTTTTTTTATGCCATAAAACTTAATGCTGCAATATCCTGGAGGGTGTGATTAGTACGATCCAAACCTTGTTATCCATTCACAATGATGAGATGGGTCCCAGTGAAGTCTCCATTATTCGGACATATATCATAATAATAGCACCCCTCCCGCCCTCCCCTGATGAGGCCTCTCACGCTCTTGGTTTGTACTTAAAACCTCAATAAAAAATATTTTTTTAAAAAACACTGGCTCCTGTATATTAGTTGGGATAGTAATGGAAAACTCTGGGTGGCTGATGTAATCACGGATTTAGTTCTGCAAGCTGTCGAAAACTCGTTTCAGCTACAGCCGTGTATCTCAATATTGTGGATCCCGACTTAAAAGGGGGGAGCAGAATCACGTAGGATGTGTTCAAGGGATGATCAGAGAAACGTAGGTTTATTTCCCTATCTCTAGAATAGGCCAACTCAGTGAACGCAGATACCCAGGAAAGCAGCGGCGCTAGAGTGTTGCGCGCGGCCAGCGCGGCCAGCAGAATTAAGGCCTGGAACAGATGAAGGCTAGATTAGGTATGTCCGAGGTGTTTTCCTCAGAGCTCGGATTGGGTTGGATGTTGTTTTAATTCTAGGCAGATTTAAACAAGCTACCACAGAACTCTAAAATAGGTTCTATGCCGTTTGGTGAAGTGGTGGAGTTGGTATGGGTCTAAACATACAGGTACGGTAGGATAGATCAGGGGCAACGCCTTGTCTTGGAAGCAAGACAAATACAGGTTCGAATCCCATTCCCCCTTTAAAGACTGGTCTCCGTTATTAGGTGCATTATAAAAAATGTACTATTCATTATTGGGGTGACCTAGGTGCAACCACATGACAGTTTTCTGGATTTAGATTAGGAGGCCAGAATCCTAGACTACGGTGGAGCACATGAATGGCACACATAAGAACAGAAACGCAAGATAAACCTGATAGAGGGCTGCAGCCTGTGTAAAGGAGGGGACGTTTGTGTGAAAATTAATGCATTGTACGTAAAAACGCCAGATGTTCTAAAGGCTTCACTCATTGTAAAATGCAGATTGGAGAAAATATGATCAAACATCCTCAATAATCATCAATAAGTAAAAGATTTCCTTTTAAACTGCAACCCCAGAAATTCACCAATTATGGTAAGCTAAACAACCATAACTCGCGCCACCACCGTGCACTGCTAAGACTAACACCCAGGATATCAAAGATGACATCACACATTTAATTGATGACATCACATATGACATTTATTTTGATGAAAAGTCCCTCCAAGGGTTTGCGTTTATAATGTTGGTAACAAGATGTCAGGGATGATCGGGAGACCTATTAAAGAATGTACTCATCTAAACACGACATTATATAGGAGTGTTGCTGATCATAACCAAGAACCTAATCATACGTAGAGATAGGCAATGGCTGCAGCATGCACCATAGAAGGACAATATTTTTAAAATGGTAATTTTGAATAGTAAAATAATGAATGCTACCTTATTAGAGTTTTGAGTAATGAAAAACATGGAATAAATAGCTAATAATTCAAGACTACTACATACTTGTGTTAGTACAAACAATACATATGAAGACCCACAATGCATACAAATCAGAGGCACAACAGGGAAACTGAAGTAAGGAAGAAAGAAAGAGCGTCACCAGAAATAAGAAAAAAGTTCATTATCATGTATACAAATGAACTTTGTGTTTGAGGCCCGCTTATTGGCCCAGATATGTGCACCATGAGCTGAGACCAAACCCTAAGGAAAGTACTTTGAGAACATACAAGGTTAACATCTAGATATATAGCACCTTTTTAATTTTAATATTCTGACTCTCAGTGAACAAAACCACATAGCCTACGTCAGTGAACAAATACAAGTGGCCCAGATATGTGATGTCATCAATGACATTTGTGATGTCATCTTTAATGCCCTGGGTGTTAGTCGTAACAGCGCACGGTGGTGGCGCGAGTTCTGGTTGCTTAGCTTACACTAAATGGTGAATTTCAGTTTTTTCTGTTTTACTTGTAACCATAACGTCCCTTTTACTAAGTTGTTTCACTGAATTTCATATATTTCATTTTTTTATTAGTGCAACTTAACCATAACGTTCCTTTAACAACGTTTTTTCACTGATATATATGTATAAACACACACACTTTGCAGACAAATGTTTACTTGTGGAGTGGGAAGTCCAAGTTATGCCCTGTTACTAATGTAAGTGTGAGGGGAGTCACTGTGTGTTTACGTCATTTATGAGATGGTTCAATGTAGTGGGGAAATGTATGGAGTGTTCACAGAACTAGAGAACCCAAGGTTTGGATCAGAAGCAGACATGCAAGTCTCCCGATATATACCACAAGCCTAGCCCCCATGAAGGGCCGGAATGCCTCGCAACTCTTTCCGCCATCACCTTTGATAGCTTCTCAGCCATGATTCAATTAAATGAGAGGAACAAGCACTGAGATGATTGGGACGAGCCAGGGGCAGCACTGTGCCCATCCGAGCGCAATTCCATGGGTCGGACCCTGGGAAGGCTGATGGGATGGTAATGACTGTCCTTTGCTGGGAAGTGCATGGGGAAGAGAAAGAACAGGTAAAGGTAGGATGCAAAGCCACGCCAACATTGATGCACTAAACACTCTCTTCACCTGGGACAAGTGTCACAGTCTGCCTCCCCCTTTGAGAATATCCGCTTTTGTCTGAATGCACCCCCTTCAGGGCCTCTGTCCACTGGAGCCACCACTTCCCAGCTGGTAGCTCTGTTCCTCCCTTAAAATGCTGGTTGGTCAGGCAGGTCACATGACCACCTCCCACACCCTCTTAATACTTAAAGCCAGGGTGTCCATTGCAAAGTAGAGACAGGGGTGAGTCCAGCTGGGTGCTGTAATAGCCTGGTAAAGCCAAGAGAAGATACCCCTAGCCCCATCCACACAGCTCACAATTGCCACGTGGCTCCTGCGCACAGCACCCACAGCTCGCACAACCTCATGTCTATTCCAATCACCACCCACCAAACATTCATGCAACCTCGTGTGCATCAACACACACTCTGCAGAACCCCACACCACCAGGCTCCAAAACCTCATTACCTCCTATTCAGCAATGCCATCTTCATCACAGAGATCTGCTTCTCTCCAACGTCATCACACATCCTAGTCATACCTGTTCCTCTAGGATACAGCAGTCACCATATTGACCACACAGGCAGTACTGGAGGACTCTCAGTCATGCACAAGTCCTTCTGAACCTGTGTGCTTCCCACAGGGCCCCACTCAGCTATTCTTCAACCACTGCCTCATATTCCACTTATTACTCTGCATCCGATTTACAGTGCATCCCAATCAAACAAAACTACCCTCGGCAGTACCTTTATAGACCACATCCATCAAACATTCTAACAACATCTACTAAGAAGATGCCAACCTAACAGCAACTCCCAATAACAAAAAAGAGAATTAATTACTTCACATCCTCAACATCCATCTGTTCATCATTGCATTAAACCAACTCACACCATAGGAAACTCATTTATCCTCGTCTTTGCAGCATCAACATTATTTTAATGTAATGCAAAGCAATGTGGTCCTGTACAGCGCTCTTCTGCCATTTTGTGGTGGCCTCCCTGTGCATACTCCGATAAGAAAAAAGGGAGTGGGGATGTTTCTGGGACAGATGGAGAGGCAGATGTGAAACCTGTGGTGTCGATAGGTGAAAGGAAGAAGTACCCAGTTCCTGACTGTGGTCTGGTACTACGTGTTTTGTGGTGACCCTTGGGGATATGTTTATGCGGAGGGGCAAGCCCAAGATATTGATAAATATAACCAAACAGGTGAACTCACTGGCCTCATCCACGGCCTATACATGCAAATTAATACGAGCGGGGAAACAATTCCTATCAGAGGACAGCTGTCTTATCCTAGCTAGAGCCCTCATTTTATCAAAATTAGACTATTGTAACGCCCTTTACAAAGGGACAACCAAACAAATCATCAATAGAATCCAAGTGCTCCAAAATAATGCACTTAGAGCGGCCCTAAGTATCCCTAGAAGAGTACATATCTCAGAAATAAGACGTAAACACAAATGGCTTTCCACCCAAGAAAAAATCAACCTCAAATCTGCCTCCCTTATCCACAAATGCCTAAACAACAAAGCCCCCTGCTACCTTTCAGAACGCTTCAACAGAAAAAATCCCACTAGACTTACAAGGACAGTCAGCCCTAACTGCCTCCTAGTGCCCAGATTTAAACTAGCCACCATTGGAGGATCCAGCTTCCCAGTCAAGGCAGCGCAATTATGGAACGCCCTACCTCATGCACTTAGATCTGACCAAACGTTCAACAACTTCAGAAAGAATACCATAAAATGGCTCACTGAGAATGAGATTTAAATGACTCTCTACCCTCGCACTTCCACTTGTACCTCACCTGACACGCAACAACCTGCTATATTGCTCGTTCGCCACCAACCTGCTATATTGTTTGTTTGCCATAGATTTGCGCTTTGTCTGCACCTGCACTTGTCTTACCTTGCAAAGTCAAGTAATGTCCACTCTGCCTTCTCTGTAACCTGTAACTTGTAACGTATGTAACCAAGCTGTAAACTTCCTTGTTCTCTTGTGCTCTGCTACCTCAGGGTCCGGTGCGCACAATAAATAAATAAACAAACAAACAGCATTCTCTGTCTGGTTTAGGTGCTGATGTGGGGCGGGTTGAGAGTTTAACCTAAAGAGGCAAACTTTGTAATTGCCCAAATGAATGCTGATGAAGTAACTAATAGGCCGGGGGGAGCTATAGGTGTGGGATTTGTGTGCACAGTGTATGGTGCTCTAAGATTTTAGAAGGGAGTAGGTTAGTTGGCAGAAGAGAGGTAAACAAACGATGGGTGCATGAAGTTGAGGGGAACACAGGGCGCCATTTGTGAGCGGGGTAATTGGCACCATCTGAGAAATTGAATGGGGCAATCTGTTGGCTGTTCTGGTAGTCCATTTTCCAAATAGTCTTTGTCAGAGAGTTGTGTGGGTGTTCCTGCTAATTTGCGACATTGTGGCTATAGTTAGAATTACTGTTCCTGGTTCCCATCTGGTTGACACATGTAGATGGCGATTGGCTCCTGAAGCGATCATTCATTGCCACCTTATGATAGCAGTTATTGTTCGCTTACCTCAATAATTTTCCAATTTCCATGTTAAGTGCCAAGAGGTGGGATACAAACAGGCAATGTTGCACAGTCAGCACACCAACCTGATAAAGAATTGGTAGATTGACATCAACAGCCCTCATACTCTGACGGTCATCCCCAGAACCCTGCACCAGGGACATCTCAACAGTCACAGTGCCTGAAAGTTTTTTCATGGAATATAGCGGGTTTATGACACAAGTTGGATGATCTTGACTGCCAGCTTTTCCTAGAGAGAAATACATGTTATCTGGTTTCAGAAGATTTGGGCTATGGAGAGATGTTAAAATCCTGGTTTTGGGAGGTTTGCTATTCCAATGTGTAAAGGAGTCAGACGGTGAACCTATACAGGTTTGACAACATTGATCAACACAGATCTCTATGCTAGTATTTCTTCAATTAATACTGTTTCCCCAGACATTCAAATCTTAAAGATGTTATTGCCTTCTGGAGTTCATATTTCATTGTTGAACATATACTTGAGACCCGCCTCTTGTGCCTCTTTCCTCATGTCACTTGAAAATTCGATCTTGCAGGTGGATGAAGCATATAATGAGGGTGGTCAATATATCAACAAATCTGAACCACAAATACATCTATAGGGGTTTCTGTAGGGAAGGGTGTTGCCTGAGGGATACCAGGGCTTAATTCTCCAATCCCTTGTCCTCAACACCCCAATCCATTTCTTTGACTTTATTTTTCATTAAATCGGGTGTTTAGGCCACACAGTGGTTGTTTACCCAGTGACTCTCCCGCGCAGCCAACTTTTGGAATTGGGAATTCAGCTAGTTATTTGGATTTTATTGATTGAAACTGGTGGAAATGTGGACATGCTTTTTTTGGTCTCCCCCGCGGTGAGAGGGACCATGATCTAATAGTTATTTTGATGGCTCCAAGGACATCTCACGGACATCCTTTTAATAACCAGCATTATGATATATGATATGATAGGTTATTTATAACGCGCTTAATACCCAGAGGTTTTTACGCACGGACCCGGGGATCAACCCTGTGTTGCTCTGTGTCATCTTGCTTCCAAGGCAAGCACATTGCCCCTGAGCTATCCTGCCATTATACAGTGTAACAAACCACAGAAACTGCTCTGGGGGCTCTTGCTACACATACTGCCACCTCTCTACAGCGAATTACGTCCCTCCCCTCGCATATGGGATTGCTTGTGATCTTGTACTGAAGGGATCTGACCAAGCAGTTTGGGCAGTACTGCCCCTTTTGTTGTGGGACCAGGTAGGATTTTCATATGGCATTTCCCCTTTCTGTGATGGGTGGGCAGGCTGAAGAACGATGGCATGCAGGGTTGCACAGAGCAATGCCAGAGGTTAATATCAATTCTAAACCTTCCAACCATCACCGCTTTGGTTTTTCCATTTCTTCCCCTACTCACTAATATTCTTAGTAATGAAAGCCTCTCTTGCAACTCTGCTAGCGCTAGTTCTATCTATGGTTCAGGTAATCAATGCATATGTTACTTGCTCTTTCACCTTTTTGAAGACAAACCTGTCAAAAGACATAGATGGCTCGATAGCCAATGCAGAAGGCTCAAGCAAACCCTTCCGAATGCTTTGGAAATCAATCAAGACAAAAGATTAATGATCAATTCTGGTGAATAGGCTGCTTATGTTTTTGGTGAGATGTAAGAAGGGAGAAGAGGAGATCAGCAATTGGGAAAGTCCCCTTTCTTTACCTATGGATAATTAAACTGACTTCTGGAAAAATGTGCCACAGGGCTCGGATTACAAACAATCACATTCTGAATCAACCTTTCCGGAGTCCGCCTGGTATGAGCATATCTAGTAACATGACTTTATTGCTCTTGTCGAGACACTTCTCCATGCTGTATCCTTATTGTATGGGGTAATTCAAAGGCTAACGCATTTGATTTTACAGAGGCTTCCCAAAAATCGGGGAAAGAGCCTGGTCCAGACTGTTTGCTAACTGACCTATGTAAATCAGAACCTGTAGTTTGGGTTTCTGGTCGAACCAAATGTTTAACTCATTCAATGTTGATTACCAGTTATCTTCCACTTCGCCCGCTGCTGAAAAAGCGCCTGTTTTTAAAAGGGCTCATGTAGAAACCATGCAAATTATGAGCCTAGTTCCTTGTTGGACAGTCTAGGGCAAGTCGGCGCTATGTGCTTTTGGACACTTATGATAAAAAAAGACTTCATTTTTCAGAAGGGTGCACTCTATTTGCCTTTTCGTCGATCTTAAATCAGCCTTTGTGTCCAGCGACCTTTACTATGGGAAACTATAAAGGCTTTCATTATTGAACCCCAACTTTTGAGAGCTATTGGTTGTTAGAATTCTCATACCCAGGCATCAGTTAGATGGGGCCAAAGGGGACCTTTTCCTGTGGATATTACAGTACACCAGGGATGTGTCTTGGCACCTTTGCGGTTTCCTCTTTTTGTTAATGATATTGACCTTTCCTTTTTTGCAATGCCAGAACAGGCTCCCCTTCCTCAATACGGAGGGATCAAGGTTTCTCTTCTTGGCCAACAAGGCTATGGTAATATCTAAATTGCCTATGGAACTGTGAGCATTGGTGAATACGTTTTCTCGCCTGTGTACAATTAATGGTCTTCAGATAAATTCTGCAAAATCCTTAATGCTATTTCATGCAAGGAAATCCACCAAATGGTGTCTTGAAGTTAATGGAGATTTAATTTCCAATGTGGATAGCTTTCATTACCTGGGTGTCTGTTCTAGCTCCAAGGATCGCCAAAACAGTCTAGAGTGAGGCTATTTTGCACAAGAGAATGGGTGTGGCAATGAAAAGCATACGCTGGAAAGGCTTCTTTCGCTACCCTCTTAGTATTTAGAGCACAGGTTAAATCATCTATCGTTTACGGGGTGGTATTGTGGGGGGAATCTGGTGTAAATTGTCTCTTGGTATGTGAAAACAGATTTTTATCCCAGACACTAGATGACCCTACCACAGGCAAACAGAGAGCCACTAAACTCCGCTAGCAAAGCATCAAAAAGGAAGAGGAAATCTAACAAAGCTCTCTGATTCCATGAGAATCCGAGGACACCTAGACTCATGAACAGAGGCCGACAACAGCAAGCAAAGAGAATCAAGTACACCAATCTAAAATAAACCATCAACACTTCAACCAACATAGGAGAGGCTACCAGTCAGAGATAAAAGATCAAAAGCATGCGTCTGCTCTGATAAAATAGTAAAAACCACGAACTCACAATGGGTTTTTCAAAATCATCTCTGAAATCAAATTCCTCTCCCACACCCAGCATTTATTTATCACATTGCCAATGCAATTCTCTCGCTACACGCCTCGATCCGAAACAACTTGCTCTGGATACACTGCCAGGATCTCCTGCCAATCCATCCCCAGCCCTTCAAGAAACTGTTGCACCTCCCGCCAGTAGCGGAACCAGTAAGAATCACCATTAATACCTCTTTCTCCTCCGGGCATTACTGTGAGAATTTAAAAAGCCCATTGCAAACCTCTACTAAATGTATTGGGTCTAGTTACTAATAACCTGAATAATTACGCAGCAAATTCCAAGAACAAATTCCTGGCCAAGCAGATAGATAAAGTCGATTATCGTCAACTCGTGCACTTCACAGAATAAACGTACTACTCCCACCATGCACAATCAGGCTTTAGCCCAAAGCACAGAACAGAATGCGCATTGCTTTCCATTTGGGAGGACCTCAAACTAAATGGGGATCAAGGTAGCATGTCCATTCCAACCCTTTAGGACCATTTGTTCTCTTTTGACTTAGTGGACTACAATATACTTAGATAATGCTTATCTGATATACGTATACATGAATTCATATACCTGGGCACTGGGAGCACTAGAATACTTCAATACTAAAAATCTTTCAATCATAAACTGATTGAATAGCAATACCTATTTAACATTCAATTCTCGTTACAGTCAACATGTTTCCTGTCCTCTAGGCTCTTTTTTGAGGCTTTCTTGACTGTTCAAATGTAAAACCTCCTTGCTGCAATAGCCTAGTCAACGTTTTCAGGAACATAATAAACAAAAAACGTTTTTGTGGTCTGCAAGGGTCCCCTCTTTCCCCTTTACTGTTCAACCTTTATCTTTCCCCTTCCCCATTTCCTGTGACCCATCAACTTATTCTGCCACAATTGAGAAGACGACATGCAACTAATCTTACAATTGCCAAATACTAGCATTACAGAATGTATTTTACGAACAGAGCACAGGTTGGCATCTAATTATCTTCTTCTAAACCAAAAGAACGACCAAAATCTTTATTATTGGCAACCTTAGCCTCCACACTATTCTCCTTGCTGTCCTTTACCGTACTCTCTCCCTCCGTACTTCCTCCCACGTTAAAAATCTAGGTACCATTATGGGTTTACATCTATCTTTTGAGACACAGATCAGATCTGCAGCCAGACAGGCTTTTGTGCATCTCAGAATGCTTAGAAGGATCTTCCCATTCTTTGCATTTCTGCAAAAATAAAGAGCCATAATAGTCAGCATCCTATAGAGACTTGGCTATGCCAGCGGCCTCTACCTGGGTGCCCCTGCTTATCTAAAGGGATCGAGAACTTGGTCACATTAATGGTACAGCAAACTCACAGGAAACCATCAAATGGAAGCAATAGTTAAAAAGTGCTTATGTCATCTCCGCTCTATCTGATGGATTATGCCCCACCTCTCCTTTGGACACAGAGTGCTGGGTATCATCTCCCAGAGTCTATAAAGAATGGACTACGCAAACAGCATTTATCTAGGAAAGCAGACTACATCACAAAAAAACTTCAACAGACCCAAAACACAATAGCTAGAGTACAACTCAGACTCAACAGGAGGGACCACATAACACCAGCACTCCACTGGCTACTAATCAAAAAAGACCCTTTGCATTGCCCACAGAGCACTTGAATATCAAGCAGCAGAATTCCTACGAAACCAAATGACACTCTGCCAGCCAAACAGTGAGGAACATCATCACACTCTTAGAGACCAGAAGGGGAGGCACAGGGATTACACCTTTTTCAATACGGTGGCCAAATACTGGAACATGCTACCAAGGGTAATCTGCACCATAAAGGACCACCTGAAATTCAGGGAAAATCTAAAAACCTGGTTGTTCAATGCTTGACAGAAAGTTTAACCTACACCCATCATCTACAAAAAGCACACCTCAATAGTTCAATTTTCACATGCAAATACAACTATTTCGGCTCCCGCCCGTCCTCCTAGAACTCAGTACACGGCACTCAGAAAACTACAACGACTAGAAGACATCATCAATGCACCTCCAAAACCCAAGGGAACACCTTCCCTTTCTTGCAGAATATCTACGCCTCAAGGAGGACATCTTTATCAATCAACCACCCAGGCCAAATGCCTCTCATCATAACACACCAGATTTCAAGACCAGAAAAATGAAAATACAATGGAAAACCCAAGAATAATCTCCACTTTTGTCTAACATTCCATTTATCTCCACCTTGCTCACCACACAAATGCAATCTAGACCCTCGTACATGGCTTGCATAAAAAGACCATCGCCCCAGACCCCGAAACCACAAACCTACACCTCTAACTCCAACTGGCATAATCATTCCAAGGCAAATGGGATTTTTACTGCGACCCACCAACATGTCGACTTTTTTATTTTTTGACCCCCTTTTCACCCCATATATATGCGGGGTGAGACCCCCGCAGATCCTCCTATATTAATTATATACAACACCCATCCCCCCACATATATTTGGGGCGAAAAGGGGGTCAAAATAAAAAATAAGGTTGACATTTTAGAGGGGGTGGGGGTTGCCATAAAAACAGCACAGCAATTGTACAATACCGGCAAACGGATGCCTACACCATAAGCACAAGGCTGCACTCTGGACACCAAGTCCTCTATGCCTCTTTCACTTCACAGCTAGAAAGCTTATAAACACACACAGAGCTCAAGGTATTTCCGCTCTGCAACCTCCACACAAAGCGCTGCAATCTTGCCTTTCCCTCCCCTTGCAACTAACAAAACCCACCCACTCGCTGCCAGATCTGCCAAAGCACCTGGAGACCATGTAGACGGCAGTGGTGCTTGGTACAAGCCCTAATAACATAAAAGGAAGGTTGCATAAAGTGCAAAATGCGCCAGCACAACTGTTATCGGGTCTGTGCCCATCTCACCAGCACTGGAGTCCTTACGCTGGCTCCCGGTGGGAAGAACGGCGTTCAGTGTGCAATGCATCCCATTCAAGGGTTTGGGCCCAGAATGCCTCATCCTAGAAATAAGACGGCACATTCCCAGATGGAAACTAAGATCATAATCCTCTCATTTGGCCCTGGAAGTGCCTGCTTTTTCTAAAACAAAGTATAGGGCACTCCTCCCTTTTCATGCTAGAACTTCAAGTCTGTAATGCCCTACCGAGCTCTACAAGAAGGATAACAGAAGTGTCTTCCTTCAAAAAAGCCAATAACACCTGGCTTCTTTCCACAGTTAGATCCCCTCCTTGATGGCATGAAGGTCAGAATCCCGCTTCTTAGGGCACTGCGGTATTGATCAAAGCAATTGCACTATGCTTTTATCTTTCAACTAACACATGCATGCGCTTGACATTAAGGACATCCAGCGCAAGAGGCTGCCACTGCGGCCTGTTTATTTCTTATGGTTGCTACTGTGTAATTCTGCTGTGGTGTAGAAGCGAGAAATTAACCACAGTGTGCACTTGACAGAAAGCACCTACTGGGTCTGGCACTCGGAAATTCTCTCTCGGCAACTTCTCATCTCAAGATATCTCATGACCGTAAGGGGGCCAGGCTGGCAACCTACACTGGGAGTCAGCAACTCGCCCATAGCAGCTGCGTGCTCCATCATAGAGTCTACCCTGGAGTGGGCGACACTGGGCCCTAGGTTTCGCACTCCCTGGATTTCTGTTCTGTAGATGGCTCATGGGAAATACCTAAAGGCAATGCTGGGTCACAGATTTACAATGATTTAACTGGGAGGCTCGCACCCTTCTAGAGCCCATCAAGCTGCCAAACACTGATGGTGTCGAGTTTCCCTCTGAAACAACCTCTCCTAAGCAACATTTTTTTTGCAAACAAGTTAGATTTCACCTCCGTTCTGAAATCCTGACCCATGGTCTACAGCAGGGTTGTCCAACTCCAGGCCTAGAGGGCCGAATCCATGCTGGGTTTTCAGGATACCCCTCATTAATATTCATGAGATAAATTAGCATACAATGAGTTTAAATGTATGCACACTTTTCCTCATTAATATTAATGAGGGATATACCGAAAACCCATCAGGGTTCAGGCCCTCAAGGCCCGGAGTTGGACAACCCTGGTCTACAGTAATGGGTCAACGCACCCAAGCTATCAAAAACATTACTTTGCGCTCTACATTCTCCTCCCTATACTGGTGGCATTTACACCCTCTGTCCCACCACCTTATTTTCTACCTGCTCTGTTTCCAGCACCAACTAAAGTCTGGTTACTCCCGGGCAGGGGCACAATATGCCAACTTCCAGACCACTATGGTGGTGATTTGGTGCAGTATACAATAGCATGTGAGGCGTCCGAGGCTATCGGGACATTGGTATCAAGAGGAGAGACGACCAGCAACAGTCTGTCCATAATAGGCAAAGTAGAGGGAGGCGTAGGAAGACATCTGAGGCCCAGGCATTGTTATAAGCAAACGCTGCGCTCTGCTGGGGCAGCTGCTCCTTAATGGGTGATGGGGAAACGAGGTTTCTATTAGCATAGAGTACCCCAGTCACACATGCCCAGTGAACCATGCAAGGTTTGGGACGTTTCGCTTCCCCAGTCTTGCATAGCTCTTTGGACATGCAAGCTGGAGAACTGCAGGCCCAAAAGAGTGTGGTGGATGCTCCCCACATGTTGAGAAGGCCCGGGGCAGCAAATTGGTGGCACTCCAGTTCCACTAGGCACGTCAGGAAGAGAAAGGTTTTTGATTGACACCTCCGCCTGTGTCATGCCTTTGGGGTGCTTGGAAGCCAGTGGGCCATTTCTTAATGGTGACGGAAGATCTGAGTTCGAGCAGGTAAGGTAAATAAACACTTTGCATGTGAACGCATGCATGCATGCGAGAGGTTGTGGCTGTGTGAAAGTGTGCACATGTGAATGGGAGTGCAGTGGGCATGTTGTAGCATATGGGTGCACATGTGAATGGGAGTGCAGTGTGTATGTTATAGCATATAGGTGCATGTGTGAATGACAGAATGTGAATGCAGAGTGTCCGTTGTAGAGTATGGGGGCGTGTGTGAATAAGAGAGCAAAAGTGCCATTTCAATGAATGGGAGGAGAGTTGCTGATTAGGAGGGGGGTTGTGGTGGCCAGTAGGCCCCAAATATCCAAAGCCATCATGATGAGTCTTCTTAAGGGGCATACAGACTTACATTGATGTAGTCAGCATGGATATTCTTTCTCACAGAGACATGCCATTTTTACTGGCATTATGGGCACAGCCAACATGGCTGTTCTTATGCAGGATACTGGCTAACACTGGTGCTGCCAGCATGAACATGTTTGGACACAACCAGCATGAAACCTATGGTGTGGTCTCCACAGTTAATCACACATACAGGAAGATGCAGCCCATCTCTTACTGCGTCCAGCCCCAGACGTCAGGCGCTTTTTGTGGTTACAAATAAACAAATTGCCACTGATGTCCGTTCATGGTTCCCAGTTGAGTTTGGATGCAAAGGAACGATTTTGTCAGATCTGTAAGCACCCTCATATACTGGAAAGTCCAAAACACGTTCTTTCTTACAGAGTGTGTTAAACTTGGTCCAATCTACATGTGTATCTTGGGCGGTTTGATATACCCATATGAGTCTATTTAGACTGAAAGCTTTTGGGACTACTGTCTGAACACTAAGGGCCTCATTACGACAAAGGCGGTAAGGGGTTAATGGGGCCGGTAGAGCTGCTGGCCCCGTTAACCCCCTACCGCCTCATTACGAGGTCCGCTCGCGGGACCCGCTAAGGACGCCTGGTTTTACCAGACGTCCTTAGCGGGTCCCGCGAGCGGTTCAGCATGCTAACAATGGCCCCGTCATTAACTGTCCCATTGTTAGCATGCTCCCCATTCCCATTGAGCCGTATGCGGGCTCAAATGAGGATGGACCGGGTCCTTGAATGGGTAAATACCGGGCCCTCCAAGGTCGGAATGGCCCGGTATTTCCCCATTCAGGGAACCGCGACCCGGTACCCGGAATGGGGGTAGCCAGGCTGCAAAAAGCAGCATGGTTACCTCCTTCCTCGTAATGAGGCTCTAAATCTATTTCTGTCTAGCTGGCGCTGTATCGAGTATGGAAGCATGTTAAAGACCTGCTGGGGGGAGAGTCCTAGACTAAGCTCCATTAAGTTAGAATTAGGTTGTCAGTCTAGAAAAGTAGACACCCCTCGAACAGAAGGCAATGCAGGATAATTGGTTGGCCGAAGACCAACCGCCTGATTTAAAGTATAAAGAATATATGGCCATTACTTATTACGTAGCTATTAGTTCAACTAGAGTGCGGCCATTTTAAGGTAACCAGAATCGCCATTTTGTTTTCTCTATGTTTCTCTTTAACATCGCCACTTTTGCCTCATGTAAAACTGCTTTGCTGTAGATATTATTCCGCTTCAATGGTCCAAGGTTATTAAAGACATGTTGAAACATTGCGCGAGGAGCCAGACAGAAAAGCCCATTTTCCTCCTTCACATATCCCTGGAAGCGGGGAGCAAGGCATTCTTATCAGTACACGGATGCCAGTGAGTCTCCTTAAAAGAATAGCAATGCACAAAACTAATATTAAAGGGTTTGAATTATGTTCTTCTTTACGGCCCCCCTTCTGAGCGCTGTGAGCCCCCAGAGAGCAAGCTGACCTCTAGAGCGTGAATCGAAACCAGGAGATAGTAAGGCCTGGAATGTGCCAGTCCCCCTACGCGCAGCTTGTCCATGAAAACAGAAGCGCTGTGTTCTCACAAATAAAGAATAGTGTCTGTAAATTCGAGATTGCAAACTGTTACTAAATATGGTGATCTAAAGTGTCATATTCGTCACCATGGTCAATCATCACCTCCACTTCAAAGGGAATGAATTAGGGGCGGCATTGAATGTGTCAAATGTGTCATTACTGATTGTGTATATATTTAACTGATGTACGATGCTCTCTTGCGTCCCCCGAGGTCTGTTAAACACACATCGCGGGGCATGGGACCATTTGGCCAACTGAGACTATTTGTTTTTGCAATAAACCCTGGGTTTTGGGAATACAACCTCGTGTCTGGCGTATCAGTTTGTGTGTGGTGATTGTGTGGTGATTGTGCCTTGTTACCACATCCGAGGGTCCCTCAGGGGCCCCTTCAAGATGGCGCCCGAATAGGGACCCTCCCCCACATGTTCCATCGTGTACGTTGCAAATTGACGAAGGTGGCAAGAACGGCGAGGACGGGAGCGATCGAGCCGGGATCAAGAGGTGTCCGGGGCGCCCTGAGAAAGTGATGAGACTCCTTTGCAGATCTGCACACAGCTGATCCCTGATCAACGTGCCTGGCCAGTGAACAAGGGGGCGAGGAGGGTCCCGAAACGAGCCAGTGCCGAGATACGCAGAAACAACGTCATTGGTTGCGGCAGTATATGGACGAATTGTGTCTTGAAAAGACAAATTGACTAATCAGGTGAGTCGTGCCCCGATTCGTAAGTAATCCTGATATTGGTCGAGAGTTGATTTTGCAAAATCAAACACCCAGAGTAAGTTTGATTAGCCAAGGGTAAGGTTAAAATATGCCTGTGGTATTGTCCACCTTAGCAGGTTTTTTACGCTGCGGCGAACAATCTTTAGAAACTGGCCAGGTTGCGTCTCCGGGGGGAACGTCGGCTTATGATATGTATGTGAAGTATTGTGTGGGAGCGATAATGTTTTGTGAAATTTGGCATAAGTAAACCAGAAAGCAGGAAGACCTTCAATGGCCGAGGAATGGTAGTTTTGAGATGGATCGGATAGATAACCTGGAAAAGGTTTTGATAAGTAAGAAAGCGCGTCCTGCGGCACTTGATATCCTTAGGGATTGGAGGAGGGAAGCAATGCTCCGATTTAGAAGTAGAGAGAAACATGCGCGCAGGCATAAGCCAAAAGCAGAGAGAGCGGAGGAAAAAGAGGAGGAGGAGTGGAGAAATAGTTTGAGAAAGGCAAATAGACGTGACCAGTTGAATATTGAAAAAATATATCCACAGAGAGAGTTACATTCATCAGATGAATTAATAAACAAAATACTAACCGAGACAAAACAAGGCCCGAGAAGTGAAACTAAGAAGACCACGTCAGTAGCCGCCATCCAACCCCCTCCTATTGCTCAGCCTGTCCCAACTCCAATACAGTCAAAGGCAGCGTTAGTAATTGTACCGCCCTCCAGTCAGCCAGCCCCGAGTGTTTCGCATCAAGAAACTTCAGATCCTCCAAAATAATGCGCTGAGAGCAGCTCTAAATATTCCCAAGAGGGAGCACATTTCCCACACAAGAATATCTTGCAAATGGTTATCCATTCAGCAGAAAATTGACCTAAAACCCTTTGCCTCACCTACAAAGCCTTAAACCACCTAGCCCCCCAATACTTGACTAACAAACTCACACTTAGACCCAACACAAGAGTCACCAGATCATCTAATACCCTCAGCATCATCGTGCCCAGATTCACCGCCAAAAGAGCAGGAGGCTCGAGCTTCACTGTCCTCGCCCCTCAACTTTGGAACACCTTGCCACTGAATATTAAACTGGTCAAATCCTTCCAATTGTTCAGAAAACTAGTCATTAGCTGGCTACGGGAGAAGAAAACCCTTAGATAGAATAAGCTCAATTCTTGTTGTATATACTGTACTTAATCTGAAATGCTCCTTACTACCTGCCTGTACATACCATATATGGCATATTTCCGTCACAATTGTATAACTGCTTGTATACTGTAACTTTGCAACTTGTCCTCAAGCGCCCATTTACCCTTGGGTCTGGAGCACTATACTAAATAAAATAAACAAACAAACAAACAAACCATCACAGCGCCAGCAGATCTCTCCCGTGCCCACTGCCCCTTCCACACCTTCCGCTCAAGAGGGTATTTCTGTTCCAACTGAGCCCCCCATAAGCAAATTAGAACAAAGCGAGTGTGTGAGAGTGACCCGCAGCGCGATTAGCAAGGAGAGAAAGCGTAAGCTGCAAGAGCAGGCGGTAATGTATATAGACGAGAACGATGGGACGGCCACGTTAGCGTCAATACATGACTTCAGGAAGAGCAACGAAAAACAGGTATTGTTGGAATGCATGGGGGAATATTTGTCAGCGCAATGGAAAAAGTTAGTTGGGAAGTTACCACCTCAGCGATTGTTGGATTTGAATGCATTGGCCCGTTGTAGAGGGAGAGATGAGGAAATAGAAGAGCATGTGAAGCGACTGTTTGAATTAAAGAATTAACTTGATGAAGAATATTCTGAAATACTTGCCACACCGGGGTACAGGAGGAAAGACATTGAGAGGGGTAGACAGCAGCGATTCTTTTCACCATCAGCGCAAATTAGCGCAGAACTAAAAGTATGTATACGAGAGGCACCAAAATGGATTTCAGATCCTAGTACTCCCACAATGGAAATACATGGAATATTTGATGAATACACTCTATCAATGAAAAGGAGAGCGTTACAGACAATGGTTGAATATTTCATAAACAAAGGTATAGCGAGAGAAAGGTCAGCCCTCCTGAGCTGTTGGCGGTATATAAGAGGGCACTGGAATGGGGAACAGGAGAGACAGCTTTATCCCTCGATTTGGGAATATTGTTGCATATGAGAGAGGGGAAGGAACAGTGAGTATGGCATTCCCCATGAGAGAAGTGTCCTCTACCTTTGTACCGAAAGTAGAGACTCCCGGGGTAGGCAATGCGCCACCTCAGGTAATTCCAGCACATTACACAGCTCAATATGTGCATGTTCCCTTCTCTAGACAGGAAGTGAATAATATAAAACAAACGATCCCCGACATACGGAAAAATCCATCGGTTTTTATAAAGAAGTAGAGTCTTTATTGCAATCCTCAGTGTTCACTATGAGTGATATACATCTAATATTCCCCGTGAATCTGCCAGCGGATATATAGAAACGAATAAGGAAGGTAGATGATGAGAAGGCCTATGGCACCACTTGGGCAAATTTAATACTGGAGGATAGAAATAAAGAGGTGGGTGCACAGCCAGGGGCGAATATGTTAGCATTACCGGCACGAATAGTACAAAAGTTAAAAGAATTTGTCCCAGAGAAAAGAATTCAGTGGGATAAAATGACTGCGTGCGTTCAAGGTAAAGACGAGCTGGCCACAGATTATTTTAACAGATTCGAAGAAGTATTTACAGATGGGCAGGATGTGAGCACGGAAGCAGGAAAAAGGTTATTTGTTGATAAATATGTGAGTGGATTAATACTCCTGATTCAAAATTTGATAATGACATCAGAAAGTGCATGGCAAGCAAAAACGTTAGGAGAAGTATTACACATGGCCCAATATTATGAGAACCGGGTAAATACTGAGAAAGAAAGAGAAGCGAAGGATAGAACGAACTTGAAAACAAGAGTGTTAATTCAGCAGGTAGCAGGACATAACAGGGGAAGGGGAAATGTGCAGAGCAGGGGCAATTTGAATATGCATGGAGGGCCTCTGGTGTTAAACCAATGTGCATATTGTAGAGAGGAAGGACACTGGCGGGTACAATGTCCACACTTGCAAAATAGAGGCAGATATGGTCAGAGGAGACAGCACAGAGGGAATCCAGGAACAAATGGCCATAATAGAAACCATATACAGCAGCACCAGAATAGTCAAGGGAATGGTGCACAAAATCAGGCCCAGGCGCCGAATCAAAATGCTTTTACTCAGAGTCAAAATCATCAGGCCAATCAAAGTGGAAACAGAGGAAGAGGCGGAAATATTTTTGATACTCAGACAGGTGCATACTATAGTGGTAGTAGTGATTACACCTCGGATGATGTGTTGTTACCCCAATAGGACCCTACGTAGAAATGAAAGTTGGGAATGAAGAGCATAGATTCCTCGTAGACACAGGGGC
Source organism: Ambystoma mexicanum (assembly GCF_040938575.1). Classification (NCBI taxonomy): domain Eukaryota; kingdom Metazoa; phylum Chordata; class Amphibia; order Caudata; family Ambystomatidae; genus Ambystoma; species Ambystoma mexicanum. The sequence goes on along the minus strand of NC_090922.1, from coordinate 581,293,510 downwards.
ACAGAGGTGTTCGATAGATCATCACTTGGTTCCAGATATACCTCTGTCAGGGTGACAAAATATCTCAGTAGGGTTTGCAGGCACCCCAGTAATAAATCCCGAGTCCAAATCAGTAGCAGTGACAATAGGGCTTTTTATTGAACATTGTCCATTTCTTTTGACAGTGAATTGTGGGGAAAACCTCCTAGGATTGAATCTATTGAAAAAGCTAAGCGGGGTTATCCACTGCACACCAGATGGGGTATTTTTGACTATTTCTCCTCAGAGTGGGCTGACTTCTGAATTTGTGACAAAATATTTAACAGGGGAATTGAGTGACGTGCCAACTTGTATTTGGGCCATGAATGACAATGATGTGGGATGCTTGAAAATAGAGCCAGTGAAAATTGTTTTGAAAGAAGGAGTGACGTTACCACGTATTCCGCAGTATAGAATTTCAGCAGAAGGGGAGAAAGGATTGAAAAGTATTGTTTCTGATTTGATGAAATTGGGAGTGATTGAAGAAATTACAGGCAGTGTATGCAACAGCCCCATTCTTCCAGTGTATAAGAAAGGGGGTAATGAGGTACCGTAACGTTTCATAATTGGTCTCCGTGCACTAAACAAAGTAGTAGATCCCCAATTTCCATTAGTGCCAGATGTCACTCCGATATTGACAATGATCCCTGCATCGGCAGAATACTTTAGTGTTATCGATTTGAAGAACCCTTTCTTTAGCATTCCAGTACACAGAGAAAGCAGGTATTTATTTGCTTTCACTTTAGGAGGACGATCATTCACATTCACACGCATTCCACAAGGCTATACTGAAAGTCCAAGCATATACAGTAGAGCATTGAAAGAACAGCTAGACATGTTAGAATTACCGGCAGACTGTGTGTTGTTGCAATACATTGACGATTTGTTAATCGCTGCTGACACAGAAGAAATTTGTAAAAAGGTACTGTCTCATTATTGACCCATCTAGCTGTGCATGGCCATAAAGCAAGCTTAAAGAAATTCCAGTGCTGTCAGAAAGAAGTGGCTTATTTGGGTTACTTACTTTCAAAGGAAGGGAGAAGATTAACGCCAGAGAGGATAGAGAGCATTTCTGGTATGCCTATTCCAAAGACGCAGAAGGAAGTCAGAGCTATAATTGGCATGGCTTCATATTGCCGTCAATGGATTGTGAACTTTGCATTCATTGTAAAACCAATGGTGGAATTGACAAAAAAGGATGCTCTGATGCCTTTGCAGTGGAATGAAGAATGTCAGAAAGCATTTGACTCGCTAAAAACCATTTTGAGTTCTGCTCCAGTTTTGGGCACACCGAATTATGAAAAGAGGTTTTTAGGCTGTTTGTGCATGAGAGCGAAGGATGTGCGTTGTCCGTCCTAACACAGGAACAAGGTGGAAGAAATAGGGCGTGCAGTTATTTTTCTTCCGCGCTGGACCCTGTAGCGCGCGCACTACCTCGATGTTTGCGAGCTGTTGCAGCGGCTGCTGCGTCAGTGAAACAAACAGAAGGGATGGTATTGGGGCACACTTTAATTCTAATGGTGCCACATGCCGTAGATGTTCTACTCAACAGAACGCAGACGCAACACCTCACCTCTGCTAGATTGACTAGATATGAAAATGTATTGTTCGCCCCCACATCCAAATCATGAGGTGTAGCGCTTTGAATCCAGCAGAATTAATGGCAATGCCCGGGGAAGACATTGATGAGACTGAATCACCTCCCCATGATTGCTTAATGGTTACTGAGGAAGAAACAAAAGGGAGAATTGATCTACATGATACGCCACTAAAAGAACCAGATGGAGAACTGTTTTGTGATGGTTCTTGCTTTAAATTACCTGATGGCACTTCAACCGCCGCATACGCTATCACAACGTTAAAAAGCTTTTTGGAGAGTAAAATAATCCCATACAACTCTGCCCAAGCAGCAGAGATAATTGCCTTAACAAGGGCTTGTGAAATTTCAGAGAACTTGAGCTTAAATATCTACACTGATAGCCAGTACGCCTTTGGCGTGGTTCATAACTTCAGCCGACTGTGGGCCGAGAGAGGGTTCCTAACATCACATGGGGCTAGAATTCAACATGGCCCTTTGATTGTACGATTACTGTCTGCACTTACGTGTCCAAAGCACCTGGCGATAGTGAAATGCGAGGCGCATAAAAAGGTGACATACAAAGTGGGAGAAGGAAACGCATTTGCAGACAGAATTGCGAAACAAACTGCCACTGATTTGAATACAAAAATGTTAACAGTACAATCGAAGGAAGTACCCTGTATGATAGAAAATGGAATTGTAACTGTTAGAGAGATGCAGGCGGAAGCTACCGCAGACAAAATACAGGGATGGGCCAAGGGCTCTGCAGAGCTAGATTTGGAGGGTTGTTGGGTGGACAAGAAGAGCGGGATTTGGATGTTGCCGAATGCTTCTGTAAATGCGATGGTAACAATGGCTCACAGTCCCACCCACATCTGTGCGAAGAAAATAGTCCAACATTTAGCCACAGTCTGGGAAAATCCTCTCATAAAAAAGAATGCCGAAAAGCTAGTACAGAACTGCATAACGTGCCTACAGCACAATGTGGGGAAGGGAACGGTGACTCCAACAGGAAGTTTCAGACCTCCCTCTATGTCATTCGAAGTGATCCACTTTGACTTCATAGAAATGGAGAGATGCCAAAACCTGAAGTATGTTCTGGTGATCATATGTGCATTCAGCAAATGGGTGGAAGCGTATCCATTGAAAGACTGCACAGCCATGAGCATGGCGAAAGTAATGCTAAAAGAGTATTTCTCTCGCTTCGGTCTGCCCCGTGTCATATGGTCGGACAATGATCCGCATTTTGTAGGTGCAGTAATATTGCAGATTTGTGCAGGTCTCCAAATCGATAAGCGATTCCATTGCTCCAGGCATCCCATGAGTGCCGGACTTATTGAACGTCATAACGGCATCCTGAAATCCAAAATAAGTAAGATTTGTGCAGGCAGCAAGCTAAGTTGGGTAGATGCATTGCCAATAGCGTTACTGTGTATGCGAACATCAGTGCAAACCAGAACTGGGCTCTCCCCATACGAAATCATAATGGGAAGACCGGCGAATGTGTGGTGTGCACCCCAGCCGAAAAGAATGAGAGAGGTAGAATACCCTGTACTCAGCATTTATTGTAATCTGTTAGTAAAAACACTGCGTTTGATTCATCAGCAGGTGCAGGAGGCATTACCGTTGAGGTACACTGGTCCAGGACATGCATTGGAGCCTGGAACCTGGGTGCTGATTAGAAATTATGAGCGGAAAACATCGCTGGCACCCAGATGGCGTGGGCCCTACCAAATCCTTTTGACCATGCAGACAGCGATACGCGTGGATGGGCGGAAAGCGTGGATTCACGCCACGCACGCCTAGAAAGTCTCACCGCCATTTGACACTTTGACCGATCGGGACAAAGACTAGAAAGAGACAGCAGCGGCTCCAGAAACGAAAAATGCAATTGCCAGTTCTTTGCCACAAAGACTGCCTGATCCTGAAACAAAGCCTGATAAGATTGCCATAAGAGAGGAAGGGCAAAGGGCCCCCCAACGTTGTCCAGCAGATTCTGCATCACTGCTGGCCGATATCAAGCATATATCTCTGCGGCGCCCATCATCTTCTGTTGCGCCGCAGCCTGCATTGTCGCATGGGCACTCATCATCATCTGCCATTGTGCCCCAATCTGACTCCAAGCTTGAGACCGGAAGTGCACCCGCACTATTTGTCGACCACACGATACCGGGAGCAAATCGGTATAACCTGCGGAGCAGAAAAAAGGAGTGATCACATCTTCAGCTTTTTGTGATTTTATTGCCTCTGTTTCCTATTCTCGGATGAAGTAGGAACCGGAGGCCTAGACGAGAGTGGCATGAGAGTTGTGCAAGCTAGACAGATCAACAAACGCAACTCCTCGGTGCTAAATCCATGTATCCGGAACCCGAGCGAACAAGCGGGGCACACATGGTACAAAGGCAACTGCTCTGAAACTCTAGAGCAATGTGCAAATGCACGGGAATCTTACCAAACAGATAAGCAATCCAGGCTGAACGAGAACTGGCATGGAAGGACTGTAGACATTTATCGAACTCTCTGACATCCCAACAAGCACATCGGCAGGAGATATTCACGACGAACACGGCGAGAGCAGAACGACGAGGGAAGATGCCGGAGCCAGCCAATGTCTCCTTCTGCACCAATGCTGATAGCGAGTTAAACGCAGTACATAGAAAGGTGAAAAAGGGACATGGTCGAAAGAATTGTATGTTGGGTTTAACGATAATAATGTGTATAATGAGTATATTAGCCCCAATATTGACCATATCAGTATTATGGTACCTAGAAGAAATGCACCCCCTTGAGGTACTGTTGCCTATTGTGAACATTTCCACGACGGAAAGCCCAGTCCATGTGATTTCCTATACCTTGTCCCCAATGGAAGAGAGACATAGGGAAGGATATGGGAACAACACATTACTATTGATAATGAACATGACAACCTCAATACTAAGAAAGAACAACTGTTCGTCTGTGCCCACCTGCCGCAGCATGGTGGTAATGGAATAAGATGGTATGTACAGCCCCTGCCATTGACTTCTGCATGTTATGCTTCTCTGAGTGCCTTATATTATGGGAAATGGAACGAAAGTGAAACTGGTCAACTAGACAAAACAAACATGAATGATTTCGAGGAAGTGATTATGAAACCGGTGGGTTGCTCCATAGTCCATAAAAGACGATTAATTACACCAGCAATAATGCCACAGGATAGATTGTCTGTACCTTATAAATCTTCTGTGATCACGTTCCACATGAACCCAGAAGGGAATAAGGATGCAGAACCCCCTTCATATACAGTGAATTATAACCCTCATTCTGTCCCATTCTGTTTAAAGAAAAAGGGTTGTTTCCAAGTAGGAACATTTACCAGATGCAGGAACATAGCATTCCTTGATAAAGAAGTGGAACCAATATATGTGGGAGATGCTGTGTACTTTATATGTGGAGAAAAAGCATATCCTTGGTTACCTAGGAACTGGGGAGGCACGTGTTATTTAGGCTTTCTGTTTCCTGGAGTGTTTCTTTTAAAAACATCAGACATAACCAAATTGACCAGGTCACGACCTCGCCGGAATATTGAAGACGGGTTAATTGTAGGGGACATGGCAAAATCATTCATACCATTTTGGGGCCAGGCGATAAAATCCTATAACATAAGACGACTGTCTAGAATATTGGAAGAAACAATAAATGGAACCACCAACATATTATATAATATGTCTCTTGAGGAAAAAGGAATTAGATTGATGTCACTGCAAAACAGAATGGCCCTTGATATAATCTTAGTTGTTCGCGGCAGTGTTTGCAAAATCGTGGGATCAGCGTGTTGCGTATTTGTAAGTGACTCCTCCCCCACGATTTTCGAAGCAATAAGAAAATTGCATGTATTAACCTCTGACCTTCACCCTCCTGAGAGTGGTTGGGAGTTAAATATAAGCTCCTGGTTCTGGGAAGTGTTACGGTCCTGGGGATGGAAGCTATTTGCAATCTTAGTAGCAATTTTAGGAATATTCATGACGTGTTGTTGTTGCATACATTGTCTCCCCATAGTATGCACAGAAATTAGTGAGGAATGTGTGCAAATGGTAGAACAAAAACCGATTACTAGACCAAATACCCACAATGATAATGAACCCAAAACAATTAAAGAATTCATGGCAATTAATATCGATGATGAAAAGGAGGAATCTGAGAGCGTATATGAGTCAGAGTTCGAATCAGATTCCGAGTCTGATCTAAACACTTAGTCGGAGGAAGATGCAATGTATGGATGAGGCGTTTGGCATACGGCCAAGAGGAGGGTTTGTCAGTCTAGAAAAGTAGACACCCCTCAAACAGAAGGCAATGCAGGATAATTGGTTGGCCAAAGACCAACCGCCTCATTTAAAGTATAAAGAATATATGCCCATTACTTATTACGTAGCTATTAGTTCAACTAGAGTGTGGCCATTTTAAGGTAACCAGAATCGCCATTTTATTTTCTCTATGTTTCTCTTTAACATCGCCACTTTTGCCTCGTGTAAAACTGCTTTGCTGTAGATATTATTCCGCTTCAATGGTCCAAGGTTATTAAAGACATGTTGAAACATTGCGCAAGGAGCCAGACAGAAAAGCCCATTTTCCTCCTTCACATATCCTTTGAAGCAGGGAGCAAGGCATTTTTATCAGTACACGGATGCCAGTGAGTCTCCTTAAAAGAATAGCAATGCAAGAAACTAATATTAAAGGGTTTGAATTATGTTCTTCTTTACAGCCCCCCTTCTGAGCGCTGTGAGCCCCCAGAGTGCAAGCTGACCTCTAGAGCGTGAATCGAAACCAGGTGATAGTAAGTCCTGGAATGTGCCAGTCCCCCTACGCGCAGCTTGTCCATGAAAACAGAAGCGCTGTGTTCTCACAAATAACGAATAGTGTCTGTAAATTCGAGATTGCAAACTGTTACTAAATATGGTGATCTAAAGTGTCATATTCGTCACCATGGTCAATCATCGCCTCCACTTCAAAGGGAATGAATTAGGGGCGGCATCGAATGTGTCAAATGTGTCATTACTGATTGTAAGATGCTCATTTTGTATATATGTAACTGATGTATGATTTTTGCTCTCTTGCGTCCCCCGAGGTCTGTTAGACACACGTCACGGGGCGTGGGACCATTTGGCCAACTGAGACTATTTGTTTTTGCAATAAACCCTAGATTTTGATAATACAACCTCGTGTCTGTCGTATAAGTTTGTGTGTGGTGATTGTGCCTTATTTCCACATCCGAGGGTCCCTCAGGGGCCCCTTCAAGGTGTGTGGGTACTTGCTGGGGTACGAAACCTAGTACATATTTCAGCTGGTTTAATTGGTGTGGTGGGTACACGCTGATTTACTGAGTCCTCTCAGTTTCTCTATGTACACCAAGGGGGTACTATGGTTTTTATGCAGTATGCTTTATATTTACAGATGTAAGGACAGAGATTTTTCCTATTTTCTAATGCATTGAGTATTTAAGTGATTATTTATTGCATGATTTAGTATTTGAACTACATTTTAAATTTAAATTCACTTTAGTTGATGACGTCAATGTTATTGTTTTTGATTTATTTAACTCTTGAGCTCTGTTAATTCATTGTAGTGTTTAATGAAATAATATTTGTGTAAAACTGAGTTAAAACAAAGATTATTATTATTTATTCTGGCATATATTGTCGGCAAAGGCATGATGAAATACTTCAGAAAATGCTCTTTTGCAATGTTGGTGATATGGCATCTATTGGATTTGTTCATGTGCTACCCTACAAAACCGATAATAAACTGTTTTTTTTTACCCATTTGTTCATAAGTGTGCTGTAAAATGTAACATTTTAAACCCATTACTTAAAAAAATGTCCTCAGGGGAGAAACCCACCCAAATCCCCCGAGTTGATTATGGCTCCTTCACTATGCTTGGGTGCTGATGCACATTCATCAGAAATGTTTAGAGTCTTCCAATTAAAGATTTCACCAGCCGCCACTCACTGCTGGAAGCAAGAGATTGGGTGCCAGAGGAAACAGCAGAATAGATATTGCTTGAGGGACCTTTTAGCCCTTTCTGTTTGTCTATCAGACTGAGGTTGGTAAACACATATCAGCCAAACTTTCATCTGCAGCAAGGTGATGCCCTGTTCAAGACAAGAATTGATAAAAGAGCAGGGCTGCCTATCGTGGTACACTAGGAACTCCCACTCATGGGAAGAGTTGGGCTATTTTGGTGAAGGAATGCTCTTTGGATAGGTTAACTATAAAGTCCAGGTATGCCAAGGTGTGGGAGGTAAAGGAAGTGGGTACTAAAGGCATTTGACAAGCTTTGACAGAGACTTCTTGGATTGAGTACAAACAGCGTAGGTGTGAGTACAAACAGCGTAGGAGTGTGAACAACCATTCAATTCCTCATTCATAGGGGACCCCAAATTCATCTCTGCAGCAGCTGTAAAGTTTTATCCCCAAATGAACCACTGTCTTGCTTTCATGCCACAAATGCAAGTCTAAGAGCCGGGCCAGGCAATCGAGCAAAAACAAGAAGTTATGATGATATGAGAGTCTACCCTCGACATGAAGTTCCTGACGCAGAAGGTCAGATGCTTGCCGCTGTGCCATAATCTTAGCAGAAAAGACTCAGTCAGATATAAACAGATAACTCTTATTTGTCCACTCTTTTTTTGGTCCACATTTTTCGAACAACAAGAAGGCATCTGAAGTTCCTGCTTTGATGTGTAATGCTCCTGGGCGATATGGGAAAATGACGTCACATGCAGAACATTATGAATGCCATTGTACTTGTCTAGCATTAGTATACTGAGCAGAATGCAGAGTCAGCAGGTTCGTGTGTTCATCATAGAGGATGACCTCCTTGCTGTACTCCTTGCATGTGGTGTCACCATTGCTCAAGACTGGACTCAATGGGCAAGAGTTGCCGATTGATGATTGTGTGAATGCGTTCATCCAGTTGGGTTTACAGTTTTTGCAGCCTTACAGTACTACATCAAAAGAGCCAGTATGGTAAGGGCTGAGGGGTTGCCCAAAACAAGGTCTGCTTGGAGATGGCGTGCCCCAACTTTGCTGCTGAAGTCAAAGCTTCCTTGAAGGCCCTGAATGCCCAGTTAGTGGTTGAATTGCAGACATACAGCACCAGAGCCTTTGTAAGATGGATCAAGAGGTGTGCCATGGATGAGGATCCCAATTACAAAAGCAATATAAATTGGAAAAGGGAAGGAATCTTGCAAAGCTTCGAGGTAACACAGAAGAGGAAAACCAAAGAATTCCTGACCCTTCCCAGGGTCACTAAGCACATCTTCGGAGAGTAACATGAAAACCAGAAGTGGATAAAAGTGTTTGGCAGTGTCTGGACTTTGGGACTTTGGATCTGCACCTTTAATTGAGTTACCCAGCAGTCCCTGCATGTATACATAAGGCCTCTTACTCGCAAAACAGAGCAAAGTTGATCAAAGTGTTTGGCGGTGTTTGGCTGGGGTTTGTGGGGTGTCTTGCGGTTTGCGGCAGAGTTTGCCTCTTGGGACCTGTTGCTCTGCAGTACAGAGGCTAGCCCCGCTGACTCAATGTTGCTGCTTCTTTCTGAACCAACAGAAAAGTTTGATGCGGTAAGACGTAAGACGTTGATGTGACTGTGCCTTATAGGCTCAATTTCCTTTCCTCTTTCGTCTGAGTTTATACTCATCTTAACCTGCTGTTACTGATTTAAGCTCCCAAAATGCCATCCTCTTTATATGATTTGAGGAGCGGTAATGGACATGAAGAGATGGCACAAAGCTCCTATTACCTACGGGCAAGGGGGTGGACACGGCAGTATATTCAGGGGTGGAGAATGACTCCCTATTGCCAGAGTCCAATGTGACAGAACTTCAGCCTTTACACAATCCATCTAAGAAGGGTCTTCCCCCTTTGACCCTAAAGTCTGTGATCCAATGTTTGAGTGGCTGGGGGAGGGGATGACTCCAGGCTGGCGAGTATGTCTGCCCCCCCTATTATGCTTTCAGGAAGGTTGTGTGATTCCACGCTTCTACACCACAACAATAATTTCCATACTCACTTGAAAGAAATCCTCTATTTAATAATAAAACAATAAACAGGAATCGAAAGGGTTCTAACGACCCAGCCAATCTAGACCGTCTTCTTCCTGCTCAGCCTTTTTTTAATCCTGCGGTATTTGTTTTTGTTGATTCTAATAAAGATGGTTTGGTTGCAACTGCTGAACCCTCAACACCAGTGCAGATTCCATTCTCGCAGCCTTGGTTTCTGTCCCCTATGGGCTCGGCCGTCGAGTCGAGTTGTGTCCCATTGGAAGAGAAGACACTTGACGACTCATTCCATATTCTGCTGTCTGCAAGGAAGGGTCTGCTTTGCGATCTTACGGACCTGGAAACGGTATCTATTCACAATGGCTTGTTATCACTAAAAGAGATGGGGAAATTGCCACCACTATGGAATTGAGTGAGGAGGAGGGGCAGAGATCTATGTCTGGCCCATCCGCCCTGGCTGTGTATCCACATGGGCATATTAGGACTGATTCATTGTCTTGTGACATTAGTCATTCTTGGCCCCCATGCGACCTGTATGTACAAATCATTGTTCTGTTTCAGCATGTTCCATTACTCCGGGCAATATGGGCAATGGGGGCACTGAGGGTGCTCAGACTCTTGGTGGGAGGGGAATTGCTACTGATGAGGGTCATCTGTTTGAGTCCCAACCCCATTTCAAAGGTGTTCCTGTAAGTTGTACTACTAATAACGATGAGCATGTTAGTCCAACTGTTCCCATTTATCGAATATTTGAGGGTGAACTGTCTATTCTAGCTATAACAAAGCAGCCCTCTTCTATTGGCACTGCTTTCCCCCCTACCATGGATTATACACTCCCCCTTGCTTTCTAATTTGCAAATTAGTTTAAACCTCGCTATTAAGACCTTTGCGGATGCCCAAGTAAATTGGGGGTTTGGAGGTTGCTAACAGGCCATTCATAATCTGACCAACCGTATTACATATTTTGAAGGTTTCTCAATGGGGGCTGCACCCCATTATGAAGGGCTCAGGAACACCAATGATCTAGTACAGGGGAATGTGCATACATTTTCTAGGTTGGAAGAAATGGTAAGCAAAGTATATAAACTCCTACTCAGAAAGGCAGAAGTCCAATCTGCCGATTTGGGGAGAAAAGAGGTTGTTCTGGTTTATGGTGGTAACGTTGTAAGCAGTGCACAGGAGGAGACCGTTTTATCTGGGGTTCAGGTCCCTTCTGTGGCCACAAATTCAACTGGCCTTTCCGTAACTCCCAATAGCCCGTCCATTTTGTTGGAGGCCGCTGCTAACTTAGAGATCACGTCAATGAATTCCCATGTTCTTCCATTCTCGGGGAGTAATCCTGGGGAAATGGATGGGCCAGCAGCTATTATAGTGCTCAATAGTAACAGTGAACCACCTAAGGGGAGGAAAATCACAAAGAAAGCCAATAAACAAAAACAATCTAAGAATATGCCGGCTGCAATGATAAAGGGGTGTAATTAATCTCTAAAAGGGATATATCAGTTATCTATGGTAATTGATTTGGATCCACAGTCCAGAAGGATTGAGAAGAATGTCCATGATCCTTTGCCCACTCGGCATGCACACGTACAAGGTGCAAGTGGTGGGAGCTTGGATACTATGCCAGCAATAACTAATCCATCTATATCCAGGGCCCGGTTTACCTACACTGCTCCGAATGTTGACACCAGGTGTGATGGGGGCACTGACGAACACCTGATGACAGAGCAGGTGACACGGTCCATTGATCCATTTTTGTCAGTTCCTTCTCGATTGCTCTTGGGGCCAAATATAGGGACCAGTGGACGCCACCACACCAAACACACAAAAATCACTTCTTTTGGACAGATCATATGTACAAATCACCCTCCTTCTATGAATATCAGACAGCAGAGATGATCGACTCTAGTTTGGGGAATAGCAGCTCTTTGGCTGCTGCCCCTACCGGAGTCCCATTGATTGATACTACAAAGGCATGTAGCTTAATTGGCATTGAAGGGGGACCATCCCCACTGAGTCTGAGCAGGTCATAATGTCAAGCACAGTCAAGTGAGATCAGTTTACATGGCCTCCTTGGACATGACTAGGGCATTTGACTGCATTATTCGATCGGTTTTATGGTCTAAATTGTTATTACTGAATATTACCCCTAAATTGGTCCAGCTCCTTGCTTTGATGCATACAAATACTACTTCAGAGTATTCGTTTTACTCAAGAAGGTTCACTTTCCAGTACGATTTATTTATTTATTTTAATTTTTGTAACACGCCACATGCCCATGGGCCTCAGGGCTCACACATCTTAAATCACATGGGGTTTTAAAATAGGGTTGTCCACTTGCACTGATCCACTTTAATTTTTATGTGAGTGACTTGGATTCCTTGTGACATGGGGCGTCTATATCATGAGCTAGGCTAGAAAATTTAAGACTCGACTGGCTTGCTTTTGCTGATGATTTTATCCTTTTCGGTAGAAAGGCTTTGGGTCTACAATGCAAGTTAAATTTGTTTTCCCGGTATTCATCCACTAATTATTTATCATCAAACTGAGCAAAGTCAAAGGTGGTTATTTTTACGAGGAGTCCAGACCCGAAGACCATGTATTGGGCACTGGGCTCAGAGAAACTTAACAAATAGCATCATTAAGATACTTAGGCTACAACTGGACCAGTATGCATTCTTTATGACTGTGGAAGGACATTGTACATGCCAAAACCCAATCACTCACTTCACAAGTTAAATGTCTTTATGTAAAGGTGTGCATATTTTCAATATTACCGATTGTACGTTTTTATCTGGCGAAGATTGAGCCAGTTTTGCTGTACGGCCTAGATATGAATTCGGGAATGTATTGAATGTAATTTAGGGGAAAATGTGGAAACAAGTGTTGGGTCCATCACTCGCTATCCCAAATTATGTTATGCAACATGAGCTTTGCTTGACTTCTCTGAAGATCTGCTTCCTGTGGAGACAGTTGTCGACCTGTTCAAAAATCTTACACCCTTCTGAGAACTCATTGTATGGTGACTTGAATAACCTCATGAAGGAACAATCTATTATTTTGATTAACTGTTTCAGAAGCCAGATGCAGGATGTGTTAAATGTCATCAGGGTATCACAAGAACAGCTATACCAGCAACCTGGGTTGGCTAAGAGAAAACCTTTACCTATGATTGGGTGGTGACCACAGATTCTATTAACACCTTTCCTACATATTCTGAATATGCACAATTTATCCATAGGAGAGATCGTAGACCTTTGTATTGGCCACGTTTTCCGTGTAGTAATGTTTGTGTCCCATCTCCTCACCTTTCATGTCCTGGCTGCGCACTTACATTACTTAGAATGCACCAGGCCTAATACAGAAGGTTTTTTTGTTCCTATGCTCTTCTTCTTCTCCTCCCCCCCTTATCACCTCACGCTTTGTCATGCATTTGCACTATCTGAAACGTCGTTGGCATATTGCGGTAGTTTAAGGATTGTATGTTCTTCTCCCTCTCCTCCCCCCTTTCTCACCTTCCTTCTTGTCATGCACTTGCACTAGTAGTAATGCTGTCGGGTCCAGTTTGCTAGTCATTTTTTGTTAGATCATTGCGAAACTTTAAGGCCTAAGAATGACTCTGTATTCCCTTGTTACCTTCCTGCCTTGAAGTGCTTTGAAGCACTTCACTTGTGTATCAACGCTTTACAAATAAACAATTACAATTACTATTACAATAAATGCGCTTTAGGTTAAATCATTTGCATTCCATGGAAAGGACCAAACATTGGAAAGGATTCCATGCACTTAGCAATTTGATAAGTTTTAGATTTTGTGACACACAGGAAAACTTTAAAGCACTGGGTTACTGTCTGTCCTTTTTCTAATACTAGTAGATCGTGGTTTTTTAAAGAAGAGGTTTTTACTGACAGTGATTTTTCAATAAACTTGTTCTGGTCTAGATTAATGTGGGGGGAAATGTGTCAGTAATCTTAGCATTATTTCATTTGTTTAAATGGATCAATTAATATGAAATATGTGTTTTATGTAGTGTTTGTTAAGGCTTGTTTATTTGTAGTGTGTTTTTATATCTGTATTTTGTCTAAGGTGTGTTGAAAACCATATCAAAATAAAAAGAATACAAAGAAAAGAAAACCAGAAACTGTGTTGCACTGCAGTGGATGGTGCCCTTCTATTACTAGGCACAGAGAAGGCATTGATGCATGAACTGGAGGACAGTCTGCAAGTGCAGGATTTGAACCACCAATGGTGCAGGGGCATGAGGGGACAGGAGTATGCGCTCTAAATAAACATAGATGAATTCGTCCACTATGTTCCAGAATCTGACATTAAAGAATTCCTAATTGGTCACTGGTACAATAGGGATGCTGACAGACATCACACACTACTTCTACAGGCCTCCTGAATCTGCACAACATTAGAACTTTTTAGTTTTTAACATGGGCGTCAGACTTGATGTGTGGTAGTCTGCACCAGGATATAGTTCTCTGCCTCCAATTGCCACACAGAACAGAGTCAGTGCTGCAGGGAAACAGGAATACAGCATGTACATAGGCTGTCTCTCAGATGTTATTGGAGTCATAGTTCCTAATTATTAGTTAGGGCATACATGCTGCACCATGGAATCTTGACCCTTGATGTAAGGTACATAAGGCAGTGTGATGAAGTCCAGTGCCTGGCTTTGAAAAACAGCAGGACTATGACTCGGAGGTCAGGGTGTAACGCCAAGCTAGTGGATGATGGGCCGGATCCCCTGCTCACCTTGCGCTGCTAGCTGACCCACACAACTGTATCTGCAGCAAAGACCACTTTTAGAGTCCAACTGGTCATGAGCTTAACAATCAGCATCATAACTCCACTAAGCCAAATCTCCCAACCAACCCTATAAACCCAAAACAGACAATCTTCTCCCTTTTAGCAGAGTTGACTGCGCTTTACTGAGAGCCTCACAGTTCCAACCATGAAGCCGTGGTCTGGCTATTTAAAAGAAAAAGCATTTCAAAGAGGTACTAACATTAGAATATGTCTCAAAACATCAGGAATCACATGCAAATATTGAAGTGACATATTTTGTAAGGGAACAGTTCACTGCTGTAAACACCATTATATAATGAACTGGAATACATCCACATTACCGAAAATAAATTACCGACCCCACCAAAAGACCTAAAACATATATCACGAAAAATTCAAACTACCAAAAGTTCGAACTTTTTGTGGTATGTGTTTAGGTCTTTTGGTGGGGTCGGTAGCGGGGGCTGTGGGGGTGTCCCCCGCCACACCCTGCCCACCATACTATACAGCATAGTGAGCGGGGGTTGTGGGGGACAACCCTGCAGCTGCCCAAAAAAAAAAAGAGCTGGGGGCTGCAGGGGTATCCCCCAAAACACCACCGCCCACTATACTTTACAGTATAGTTGGCGCGGTGTTGCAGGGGACCCGCCCACAGCCCCCGACTTTTTTTATTTTTTTTATTTTGAGCGGGTCAGCTGCAGGGGTGTCCCCCGCAACCCCCGCTCACTATACTCTATAGTACAGTGAGCGGGGGTTGCGGGAGACACCCCTGCAGCTCTCCTGATCACGGAAGCGAAAGGGAACCTGCGCCACAGGGACACAGCACGTCAGAAGGATAGGTAAGTGGGGGTGTGGTGGGGGGGTGTTGGGCATGTGGGTAGGGGTGTGTTGTGAGTGTGGGCGGGTGTGTGTGTTTGTATGAGTTTGGGGTTGTTTTGTAAAGGATGTCCGCATGGGAAATGTACGAACATTTTGTATTTGTGCATTTCCCATGCAAACATTTCCATCGAGGGTAAATCATCAGTGGGAAAATCACTTAGATCCAATAAACGTGCTACATAAAGTTTGTGAGCACCTGGTCCTTGCAAAAAATATTGCTCTCAATGCAGCTTCGTTGTTCCCTGGTGTGCAAAACTAGTGTTGGGTGTACACGCTTTCCAGTCCACCATCTAGTGTTTCCAGGAAAAAATATCTAATTCACCAAACAAAGAAACTCTTGGAGAACACGCATTCTTACTGACCCAGCTAATAAAACAAGACTCCAAACTATTGCTGTTTGCAGTTCTGAGCCATGCTTAAGCCAGTGATCATTCCTCAGGAACCAGCTCAGCTCACGCAGCCACATGGAGGAATACAGAAAAAGAAAGAAATTCCAAAATAGCACCTGGGGCCCAGAATCATAGCCTGACATAGATGTAGCCAAAACCAAGAGTGAATAAAACCCCTTGCTGTGGCACAGAGTTCAGCAGCAAGTTCAGTTGCACAAGACTCTTTACGAACGAGGACGTGCCTTCCCGCGTTGTACTCGGTGTGCAGAAATTCCTGGTGCTGCTATAACTTTAAGGATTTCAATAAAACCTCCTTTCTGTGGCACAGATCGCTGGAACGCAGTTCGGTGACGAGTTCAGTCACACGTCAATCGGCCAGTGGAAGGCCGAAGAAAGATGAAAGGTAGACGTAATTTGAGAAGTATGAAGTGGCATGGAGGAAAGATAGAGAATAGACAGCTGCCCCTCTTGTCTGTTGAAGTGCTGACAAGGAGAAGTCATCACCTCCATGACACTGTATACTTCTCAAATTACGTCTATCTCATTGGTTCTGGTCTGGGACTTTTACAGATCCATAGTTGCTCCCACCCTAACTTACAGCACAGAGGCGATTCTAAACATTTCTGAAAACATCTGGCCCTTGTTAGAAGGTATCTTTGGAAAAAGGTATTGAGAGTTCCAACGTCCACCCCTATCCAGATCCTTCGGAAAGAACTTGGACAAGTATCCCTAAAGGCAACAGTGGAATGAAACAGACTAGCCCTATTTAGAAAATGTCTCACGAATTCCAAAATACCAATCTTTGAGACTATCTATAAGGAAATCATGGAAGGGACTAACCAAGCATTGAAGGGTTGGGTTGATTCCAACAGAGGAAAGTTAAGGGCGATTGAATGCACCGAAGAAGACTTGAAAGTGAACACTGACAAGGTAAAGACGAAGTTATGGGAGTTTGATTAGATTGGCACCCTGGCCGAAGACTCCACTTACAAATTATTTCAACAGTTGGCGCTGGAGGCAAGGAAACTGAGCGTACCACCTAAGAACGTGTCGAAGTTCCCGAGCAGGCACTACAGAGACCAATTCCTTCAAATCAGATTGAACTTGGTATATACGAAGGAAGTCATAGCATCAAGACGTCCCCTCAACACCCACAAAATCAATCAATGCTGCTTTTGTGTGGAAACCGGCTGTGTAGAAATCTAAAGCATGCTTTTGTTCTTTTGTAAAGGGCTGACCACAGTGAGAACACAACATTTTGGTCATTTGCTGAAGGTCTTTCAATCAGAGGGTTGGTGGGCTCTCCCGAGTGGGGACAGGGTCCCGTTGGTAATAGCTACAGTGGCTTTCCTGTCCAGGATTCTTCCACAGACAAATAGGAAAGGGTAAAGGGGTGTTATAGGCTAACACCCATCAGGTATTAATTCATTAAAGAACTTGTATTTTAACTTGCATGAGTAAGAAACTAGGCCTGGAAATTGATTAACTGATTGCCTGATTAAACAATTAGTCTGGACCAGGTTTCTTCTATTTTTTTTTTAAAGACTATTGCAAAAGTTGTAAGCAATTAATGCAAATACATTTTTTTATCAGGAAGCTGCCCCAGTTGCTAGATTTGGGTTTTAGGAGGTAGTTGGAAGATGAAAGACAGTGGAAGAAGAGGCAGAGAACAAGCGATCTGGAGAGATCGTGGTAGTGGAGAACAAGAAGAGGTGGGGAGAGCTGAGAGTGACATAGAAAAGGTAATGACATATGGAGGTGAGAGTGCGAGATAAGGAGGTGGAGAGACAAGAGCAGGCAGGTAGAACCCCAGGGTCAGAATGAGGTGTAGAAAGCAGGACCCATGTGTGACACAAAACCAGTTGCACCAGAGAGAGAGAAACTGATCTGGAGGAGGGTGAAGAAAGAAAATCGCTAACATCAAGGAGATGAAAGAATAGTGGATAAAACTATAGACTACTGTTTTGTTTCTGTTTGGCCATATGGGGGAAGCACCAACACTTGCGTCTCCCCGGCCCCCTTAGCAAAAGCAAATGATTGGACTCAGATGATCAAAAAACCACACATAAACTATACAATATCATAAAACAAATGGCTCATTATAGGCCCTTCATTCACACGATATATATATATATATATGTATATATATAGATAAACAAACATACACTGCGATATATAGGAATTTGAATATAAAAAACATCACCGTTAAGCAGGAGGCAGAAGAAAACTTCATCTTGGCCACCACAACACTGCTTAGTGCATCAGCAGGTAGGCAAAGAGAACACTGCATCTAACGGGGTCTGAAGTCGAGCGTCCTCCCTTTCAGCGAGACTGCATCGCCCAGGGGTTCAGATTCCAACTAACTTTTGCCACACAATGCACTCTCCTTTATGGGGGCATTTCCCTGCCCTTCTCGATTGTGTTTTGCCCTCGGCCGAAGAGCAGATCACAAGTCGAAGATACAGAGAGTGGAAAAATTCAGTTAGAAGTGGAAAAACCCAGCGCCCCTCTCTCTCGCATTCATTCCCAGAACCCCTTATCATGCACCTCTAGTGTGCTGCGACTCCCTTTCTGTATTCATGCTTCAGTGGACAATACAATAACTATTCTCTGCAGTAAGCCCACTCAGATAATATTTATGTGACCTTGCTCTGTTTTCGCTGCTGCTCATTTATTCTGTGAGGCTCGCTAAGAGGCGGGTTTTATTACTATAACGGGAGACGAGTGTCCAAAATGGCTGCGCATTGGCATTGGCGCCATGTTATCTGGCTCTCATTTTCGCACAAGCATTGCACTCCACCCCTTGGACACATAACCCGATGGGCGGTCAGAAGGCACCCAAAACCTTTGAAACATTCTCCATGAATTAGGAATACATGGAGCACAACAACAAAAGCAAATTACTACACTAACAATGCCAAAAAGCCAAAGCAATGCAGAACGCAGTGCTTCAGCAATCCATGATAACAAGTTTTCCCACCAATCTCCATCTTGATCCTGTGTCACCTGGGCCACTAGTTCTTTTATACCCTTAATATGTTTATCAATAGATAGGTAATGGACACCAAGGTCAAAACAACACATGACTTCAACCGTTTCACAACCCAAATTATGCTTCAAAAACAAGTAATCAATTGCTGCCCAGTTTTGCAAAATAGCCTTTCCAAAATGTCTATTATCTAATAATAACTCGTCAAAGACTTTGAGGTTTTATTCAGCCCTTTAGCTACCAAACAATCAAGTTTAATCATAGTTATATGACTCCCAGCGGCTAAACCCCAAATTCCAATAGTGGAAATAGCTAATGCTAACACTTCAGGTTCAGAAAGTAAATGCACTTCAGAATTGCAGTCTGGAGTCAAAGCAGTATATGAAGCGGCACGTATATAACATATAATATCAGGTTTCATTGGATACATCATTAAACCAAAACATGTCAAAGCGCACGGGCCACCTGAAATATTGGCAGGAATGTATGAATAGGTAGTTAGTGCAATAAACCAACCAACCAGGTGGACATTTTACATGATTCAGGTGGCTAGCCGTAATGATAGTAAAGTTACATATCGTATCATTTGAAACATCAGTACACACATTTATAGATCTAGTGCATAATTGTTTCTCAAAATCAGTCTTTTTAACATCCTTGTCAAGTTTTAGTTGTTGACATTTCTTAATGTAGGTCGGATCACAACACAATGTGATAGCAAATATCTGCAGGAGCAATATCACGTGTCATGATATGAGTCATGTTCCTCCATTTGTGAATAGTATCAGCACAGAATTTTCAATAGTCATAAATAGAAAATGCATTTTGGATATCTGAATGCTCCACTATGGAATCATTGTGCAAAACTCCAAATAAATCTTTCAAAACCGAAGTGGGCGTTGGAATCGCCACAAGACATGTAGAGATCAAATCAGCAGAGCTCTGGACGTCAGTCAAACAGAAATGCAAAATGTTCGAAACTCATTGGCCCAAAAAGACCCAAACATTTTCGGGTTCCCTGACCAATGCCGAATAACCGTGATGGGAAAAAGATGTCGAAATTCCAGAAGGAGGTAAAGGTAAGACTTTATTTTTTTGCTCACGTGAGACTTTATTTCTTTGCTCACACTGTTTCCTGAATGCAATACGATAGGCTGCAACAGACGCATCCTCAGGCGCAAAGCTGATGGGTGGAGCGTCAGTTTTAATCCAGACTCCCTGCTACACTTGGAGAATAGAATAATCTGCTACATCCTCGGACATGAACCCGGACCCTCCCGAATGGACTCCAATGTGCAACACACAGGCACTCAACACACTCAGGATCTAAAGCAAAATTTAGAAAAAAAAGAAGATATCAGTGGGGTACATCACTCACGTAAATAACATTTGTCAGCCGGGATATGCATCCATTTCTTTTTCCCAGGTTTCATTACTAGTACTTATTGATCCTCCCCAGCTGCAATTACATCAGCCGGCACGGGCGGACCAGTAGGCTTTTCAACCCATACCTTTGCACTAGGGACCATTGCATCTGATGACCCAAAACCTCTATCTCCAAGAATTTTTACTATTGTGGGAGGTTCACCCTTCTTTACGATGGATAGTTTAACAGGTACTAATATTAATTGTGCAGTTCTGTCCCCTTTATGTATTGGCAGTACATTTCCACTGCTATTTAGAAGAATAACTTGAATGATGCCTTGATAGTCAGCATCTATAATTCCACCCAACACTTGAATACCTTTTAGGGCCAGGCCAGATTTTGGGGCAATCAATCCCATATGTGCAGATGAGATTTGTACACCAATTCCTGTGTCAATTACATCAATGCCCCTTGGTTGAAGGCGAATTTCCTCCCTTGCATGCAAATCCACCCCAGTACACTCAGCAGTGGCACGATAAGGAGCAAACACACCAGGGGATATTTTCCAATACAATAAGGTCTCACAGCCTCGATTCGGTTTAATTTGCAAGGCTGGCATTAACACGCGCATTAATGGAGTTTCACCGTTCGCAATGGGACGGTTATTCACAATCTGAACAGCTTCAAATATGTGTTCCCGCCAACTTTGCAAAGTACTATCTCCGATCTTGCGCAGCTGTTGTTTCAATAAACCATTCATTCTTTCAATTAAACCAGATGCTTCCGGGTGATAACGGACATGAAAAATCCATTCTATACCCTTAGCTTGAAAGTAATCGATGACCATTTTCCCTTTAAAATGGGATCCATTATCACTTTGAATTTGTAAAGGGACACCATAATAGACAGCTACCTGATCCAACAATGTAATCATGTTCAAATGGGTAGCTCTCTTGCACGGCAAAACCATTAGGTAGCGGAATATGTGTCTACAATAGTAGATGCATATTGACAACCCTTACTCGTGGGCTAAGGACCAATATAATCGATTTGCCAAATCTGTCTGGGCAATTTACCCCATTTCAATGTACCATGTGTGGAATAGATCAATAGTTTCTTGTTCCTTGCTTCTTGTTCTTGAGTCCTTGGATTTCGTATTGTGTCTGCTTATTATAAATTGTTGCTTCCTGGATTGCCATCCAGGTTTCCTCTGTATTTGGGCTTGCACTTTCCAATGCTTTCCTATTCCTGCACAGCTCAGTATAGCTTTGTTCTACAGTTTTGTGCGCCTGCTGTGTTCTGCACTGTAAACCTGATCCCTGAGACTTTCCTCTTTGAGTGAATTCTTATTTGTATCCCCTTTTTTCTTTATTCCCTGGGTAAGGAGGGGAGAGGATGTGGGATTTTGATTGTGTTTCATATATCCTACTCCATTACTCTCTCTTCCAGTCTGTTGCTGGTTTTCCCTTGTGCTCCTTCCTTTGTTCCCTATTTATTATTTGTGTCAATTATTTCACTGTGGTTTGGCCTTGAGACTGCATCTTCTGTCTGGAAAAGTTCTGATATCTCTGCTTGGTCAGGGGCCAAGCGTAGGTGTGAACCCTCGCTTCTTCTTTCTCGGCTGGTCTCGTGTTTCCGACACCGTGAATTTGTCTCTTTCCTCTCAATTTGTGTATTTGATTTTCGTTTCACCCGCCACCTGCCTTCGCCTTCTTATCTCGACCTTTCAGAGGCAGGATATTCTGTTCTTAGTTTCAATTAAATGTATCTACTGTTCGCCTCTTCAATTGGTATGACCTTGGCTTTCCTGGCACGAGTTGCATCTGCTGAGTTTCGTTTCAGCCGTCTCTTCTCGTTTTTGCTAAATATGAAGCTTTCTCGTGTGGCTTTTAGTAACCAGGGTTGATTCTGCTTCTTGTGCAAAGTAGAAATATACTTATAATACTGTGCTTCGTTTAAGGTAGATTATGTATAATGGCACTTGCCGCACTACTCTTCTACTAAGCATAGCAAGCTGCACTGTTTTCTTAGCTTTCTTGCGGTTCCAAGCATATTTACAGGTGTAAACTGTTTGAATATCTTTCTCTTGCTTACAGCTTTAAACTTCATCCATTTTGACATTGTTCTTTTACTTTAAGTTCACGATATCCTTATTCATGGCGTTTCGTCTCCTTGTGTCATTCTCGGGTCATCATTTCTTCTATCTGCGAGTCTGTCCGGGTCCTCGTGACGTCACCATTCGTCTTCCGTTAAGGCCTTTTTGGTTTCTTCAGGGACTGTACTCAGACGATCTTCATTTCCTTTCATTTGTTGGTAAGGTTTTCTCAATGGGTACCTTAGTGTCCAAGGTTTTCTTGGTATTGGTGCGTCAATAGGTTCTGTTATTCTAATAGGTACTGGGCAGAGCCCCACTGCAGCTCTCTGCTGGTTTATTTGCACATCATACGTCACATATCTCGGTGTGAACGTTCCTGGTACTTCAAAATGGGCGACTGGAGTGCAGGCTTTATTTGGGACCTCCTCTACACCGATCACAGGCAATCAAGAACAGGACTCTAGTCTCATAAATAAAATCTACTCTCTCATCCAAAATTGGATGGCAACAGTCTCTGACTCAATGGCGAAAAGACTGAGATCCTCATTGTAGGCTCTCCTGCTCGACTGAAAAGGTTACACCAAGACTATACATCTATTGTTATAGATGGGACTCCTATTCCTATCTCAAACCAAGTCAAAACCTTAGGTGTATATCTATACTTAAGCCTCACCATGAACCAACATGTCAACTCACTCGCCTCATCCACCACCTACACGGCTAAACTCATTGCCCTTAGTCGACAATTTCGCACTGCACAAAATTGCATCACCCTAGCAAGAGCCCTTATTCTGTCTAAATTAGATTATTGCAATATACTCTTGCTAGGTATCACTAAGACAAATTTAGACAAATTGCAATTATTGAAAAATAAAGCACTAAGAGCAGCACTTGGAATCAAAGAAAGGGATCACATCTTACAGACTACGAGAGAGGTATACTGGCTACCTATACAAGCTAGAATACTACAAAAAACACCACCACACACAAATGCATCACTCAAAAAGCCCCTGCATATCTTAATCAATGTATCACTTGTAAAACGTCAACTAGAGCTCTCAGATCTAACTCTAGCACTCACTTACTCATCCCCCGCTTCAAGAATGCAAGAACAAGAAGTTCTAGCTTCCCTGTAGCAGCTCCCAGAATCTGGAACTCATTCCCGTCAAACATAAGCAACAAGCCTTCCCACACTCACTTTAAGAAACTGCTAAAAACCTGGCTATTCAACAAATTCTAACCCGTCAGCCTTCATTAGCCCTGTTTATCCCCACATGTTGCTGAATAACTCTAAATTTACGCTGCTGCTAACCCCGACTTGCTTTGTAATTACCTTGCCATTGTTATTATTGTCATCTGACTTCTTCCTCCCTTGTAACCATAAAGCTCCACTGTAACCTCATAACCTACGCCGTGATACCCCCAAGTTTGGGCGTATAATCAAACGTAATAAATAAATTAAAAAAAAAAAAATAAGTTATCCTCCCTTTGCAGCTACAGGCTTTTCGGGGTCACAGTTTGATCAGCGGGGGTCTGTGGTCATCCGTGCATCCTAGATGGTGTTTCTCGTCCACCTGAGTATTGTATTTCAGTTGCCCTCCATTATTAAGAGCATCAGCTCACCGACCAATTCATTGCTTGTCCTATATGTGGGCTTGGCGCTCACAGTACCTGTAACAGCCATTCTGGGTGATGAGCTTCTTAACTTTCCTTCTACTCATAAGTGCTTACCCCTCATTCCTTTTCATACTTTTGTATCACGATCGACGTGTGATGACCTTTTCTGTGAAGTCTCTTTTGTTGGTATCAAGGCATTGGGAGGGTTGCATGCCTTTTGCCACACAAGGCCTGGATAGACCTCTAATAGTCGAGTTTTCTGCATATTTAATGGTACAATGGTGCTAGTGATTTGTTATTTGTGTGTGCTGTGTATGTGTTCAAAAGCCATCTGCCACTAATGTTACCAAAAATGTTGGTAAATTGGCCACACTACAAGAAAATGGCCACAACATGTCACACAAAGTCACCTGAGAGACAAGTGCAGTGGAGACTTTGTGGCAGCCAAGTGCAGGGTCAGAATGGGCCAAAAAAGTGTCTCGGGGACCAATGAAAAAGTGGCCCACAGTTGCAAATGGCAATTCATTCCTTTAGTGACAGACTGAGTAGTTCCCAAGGGTTTTCTTTGTTGATAAAATGTGATGCAAATTATGCATTTTAAAGCATATGTATTCAGCGACACTAGTGGTCAAAACTATTATGCATGGTGAAGTAACTCATCAAACTGGCCACATTGGCCAAAAAAGTAGCCCACACCAACATTTTGCGTTTTTGGTTCGGCCATGGGCCTATTGCCCTATCGGCCAGTCCGAGCCTGGCTAAGTGACATCCCTTTTGCTTTGCATTTTAAAGACAATGAGAGAGACAGGGTGGTTTCTGTCCATTCTCTGTTAGCACCTCTTTAATGTCAGCAGAGCCACCAATGGCTGCTGATGATTTTAACAGCAAGCTACTTGACTCTCCTGTCTATGTAGGGTGCCAAGATGACCCACCACAGACGCCTTGTCGCATTTAGGTGTCTACGTGTGTTTGCGACAGGTAAGAGGGCAGAGACCTTTTGTTCTCTGGCCCCAGGGATGCGGCTGCCGGGTGAAAATGATACCCGTATTGATGACTGTCTGGTATGTAACCAAAAAGTACCTCTGGGAATACATTGAAATGATAGCACAAGTATGTGAACACTGCCTCTCACACGCACACACTGCACTCTGAACCTCTCGCTTATCCACAAGTAATTGCATGGCTGGAAGTTGTTTTTAAATGCAACTTTATTTAGGTTGGCATAGCGCCCCGATACACATACCCTCTGCCCCCATTTTTAGGCTAAAATCTTCCGGTGAGCTTACACTCTGCAATACAATCTTTCGGGAGATGAATCCTATGTCGACTCCGATGAAAAGCAGTCCCCCGGGTGCAGGGTGCAAGCCACCCGCACGCAGTGAGGAGAGGGATACGGGGGGAGTAAAGCAGCATAACTTCAAACATGTGACAGGGAGAAGCGCCCGAACAGGCACACGTTCAGCGAGGGACAGGAAATCTGCCGAGATTTGGCAAATGGGATCTTTTATTTTTGATCCAACGAAATAAACCTTTCTTTGACAGTCAGAGTTTTACCTTATTGCAGGTTTGATGGATCCAGCAGAAAAGCTGATGGTGGTGTTGGAGCCCTTTTGGAGGAGTTGGACAGGCGGCCCCTAGAGCCTGGCACGTCAGGCAGCCGCCTGCACTGCCTGATGCAAAGACCGGCCCTGGATCAATGTTTCTGATGTTGGCATATAGGACATTGCAAAATCACAGTTTTCACAATTTCTAGTAGGATGCTGATTCCCCTATCTTGAGCCCACCTGATAGTAGCCTTCTCTCCAAGATGTCCACTCTTCTGGTGGGCCCATTTGGCAATCCCCTCCAAATCATCCTCCTCAGCCCTCGAGTCCATGACTTCAATCTTTGCATGTTCATCTGCAACAGAATTGAACCAACATTCTAATGAGTCTGTTGCGCAATATATATCCACGTGATATACCGTCACAGTAGTATGCATCAGCATGTCAGCAATATCTTACCATATTTCCTTTCCCCACACTTCTTTCGCACAAATTTTCCATCCATTCCTTTTCTAAGTCGGTAACCAAACTACCAACCCATTAGCAACAGACCATAAATCAGTATAAATATCACAACTACCAGGAGTTTCTTGTTTCAGTGCCTGATAACGGCATACAGTTCTGCGAATTGGCTACTCTTCCCCTTCCCTGAGGTGGTAAGCACTTTCTTAATTTTGGGATTGTACGCTACTGCTTTCCAAAACCCACATATTTAGCTGCGCCATCAGTAAACCATGCATGTTCAACTTGTTCAATAGACAACTCTCCATATGTGATCCCCCAAGCAACTGGAGATTTCTCAATAATCCACACCCTCAGTTCGAGATCTGTAAGCGGAACACCTGCTACTTGTTCATGCAGTTTTGCCACGCCACTTTTACCGGACTTGGCACGATCTTGAATTTACCATTTCAATTTAATAACACTAGCTTCTTGTGCATGACCATTTCTGTACGTCTTTGGGGAACTAAGTACCCACTGCATGATACGTATTTCAGGTTGGATGATTATATCATGACCAACTGTCATTTGTTCAGTGTCTTATCAGTGCCCAATAACAGGCTAAGAATTGTTTTTCAAAGGGGGTATATCTATCACCTGCATCAGGCAATTTTCTACTCCAGAATCCTAAAGGCACTTGTTTCCTATATTGCTTTTGCCATAAGCTCCAATTTGCATAAGAATCTTGCGTGGACACATTTAACTCCACCTCACCATCCCTTAATGGTCATAAATCAAGTACTTTTTGAATGATATTTTTCGCTAACTGAAATTACATTTCCTGTTCTTCACCCTATACAAACTCAAATTTTTTACGTGTAATTTTGTAAAGGGGTACTAAAATTTGCCCCAAATGTGGAATGTGCTGCCTCCAAAATCCGAACAATCCAATAAACTGTTGTGCTTGCTTTTTGGTTCTCGGAGTTAGAAATTCAAGAATCTTTTGTTTAGCCTTTGGCACCATATCTCGATGTCCATTGTGCCATTGTATTCCTAGAAAAATAACAGTCTCTGCTGGACTTTGCATCTTGGCATCATTTATTTCCCATCCCTCTTTGCCTAAACCTTCTCTAATGAGATCCAAATGTAACCCCACACTCTGTTCATCCTTACCTTGAATCAATATGTCGTCAATATAATGCACAATTTGCACATCTGGTTTAAATGGAATCTTGTCTAAGTGTTCAGCCACCAGCCGGTGACAAATCATTGGAATATGCATATAGCCCATAGGCAAACATTTAAAAGTATATTGCCTCCCGTTCCAAAAGAATGCAAACTGCTCTTGGCATTCAATCGCAATTAGTGCGGTGAAGAGGGCGTTAGCCAAATCTAACACTGCATAGCAAGTGCCCTTGAACTTTTGTATATTCTCAACCAATGTTATAGCACCAGCGGAGGAGTATATTTGTTCATCTCGTCCAATCGTCATTCCGAAGCTAGAGTCTGTTTTTTTGACAGGCCAGATGGTATTGTTCCAAGCCGTGGTAACAGAACGTAATACGCCTGCCTAAACATATCCTTTAATTGTTTCTGAAATTTCTTTTTGCCCTCCTGGAATCCGATATTGTTTCATGGATATCCTTTTAGTTGCTATCGCAACCTGTACAAGGGGCATCTTCAATTGACCAACCACTACAGGTGTGCAAGTAAATGCACTTAGCCCAAATTGGTAAATTGTACCTCCTAATCCTAGGGTTAGTCCTTCTAGAATATCAAATCCAATAATATATTCAGCCAAAGGAACAATGGACACCTGATAAGTGTCTCTTTTTAATCGCCCAATTTTCATGTCAATTTCTGTTTGCACTGCTGAGGTTTCTTTAGCTCCCAATCCTCTAATCATAAAATGCTTTCCTTTAAATCTGGAAAGGTTCCCATGTATTAAAGAGGCCACCGCCCGGTATCAATTAAGGCTCAAACCTTCTGTGCCAAACCTGAATGCCAAAACAATGTCACTTTAACATGAAGTCATCTGTCTACCTTAACATGGGATGTTGTTACCAGAGTTTGACCTCCATCCTATTCATCTTTAGAGTATGAACCTTTTGATTCTCTCTCCACCATGGCACTAAACATTTTCCTCAAATCAGCATAAGTTGGTTGTGAGGGTATCGATTTAGTGGAGGACTCATCACCTACCCCTGCTCAGGGGACAATCCAAATGGAGCTACCTCCTTCTTTGGGTTACGTACATCTTGTCATTTTACTTTTTTGTAGTGCTCTTTCCCGTCCAAACCTTGTTTTTTACACAATAAATACATATCACGTGTTTCAATTCCATCAATCTCTTTTCGTGACACATCATCTTTCGTCAAAGCCAGGAACATATCCTTCCTAGATACAAGGGACATTTGGCTGTCAAATCTCCTGCAAGGAGTGTGTTTTTAATTTTGCCCCTCCCTCTCCCGAGATTGTTCCTGTGGCTTTTTCCATTCACCTAAATCCGCGAGCTGTCTAATTGCATAGACCACTTCATTAGTAACTTTCCCAGTCATACCTACTAATGACGTTTTTATATGCAGGGTGGGGGGGGGGCGTCTGTCCGAACTAACGTGTTTCTAGCAGAAACAGATAAATTCACCAACCCCATATGCTCCGGAGTATCTAGGTAAATAGCCTCCTTCATAGCATGCTCCCCAATTCTCCCGAATAGCTTCCCCCAATGTGTACCATTTCTTGTCATCAGTCATCCAATCCGACATGATAGGAAATTTATGATTACACCCTCGCGCTGCTAGTTGCAAAAGGGATAATTGCCCATCGTCACTGTTACCATCACGAGGAGGACCTGCATGCAGGATATGCTGTATTTTAACATCATTCGACAAGGGAAAGAATCTAGCAGAATCTGTCGTATCGACCAGAAGACCTGCAGCCCCTCCATCAAACATTCTGATCATCCAACCCAGCAAAGATTCACCCGCCATCTGTTTTAGCCTGTTGACTATTTCACCGATTTCTTGTTGTGAATAATCTTCATGAGCAGGCATACACCACCTCCAGGATTCAATGGGTGACGACCCGATTTTCAGCATATTGCAGGATTGTCACTTCTTTACATGCTGGTTTGGGCTTTGTTATAAGATCTGGTTCAGAATCACTACTAGTAGTAGTACTGTCACAAACATCACCATCCCATTGATCGGGTTCCCAATCCACACCTGCAGAGGCAATCAAAGTTGCAACCTTACGAGAATTAACTCTTCGTCTCTTTCGATATTTATAGCGAGCAACTCTTACCACAGCTCGTTCAGCCACCGCTTGATATTTATCTGCTTTGTCATGATATGATTTCATTTGAAGTTGCTGCATTCATGCAATTTGTTTTTCAGCAGCCAATTCCTTTTCCAATCTTTGAACATTATTTTGTAATTCTACATTCATTTGATGCATCTTTTGAAAAGCATGCAGCAAAATCCAGCCTCTTCTCCCAAGATCTGAACACTCCTTACCCTTTCCATTGGGATGAGTTGTAAACATTCAATCAATTCGTCCGGACGTGCCTCTCCTATACTACTATCCCAGGTCTCACTCAATCCCGCACCACATGCCCAAGTTTGTGCAATTGTATCATACAGGCTCTTAGTCCACGCTGGTATAGTTACATCCCGACAATCTCCGCCAGCAGAGCCACCTTTTTTCCTAAATAAGGAAGTCATGACTCATTGTATCAGAATGGATGTTTCACTTCCCTAATGTGAATACCACAACACACAACCTATACAACCAAGTTTTCTATCTTTTCCTTTGCAACGAGAAGAGAAAAAAAATATTTTTTTTTTTCTGCTGTTCCGAGTCCAAAAACTTTAACTTCAATTTATCAGCAAGATGCTTTGGCATCCATATCAGCACAAAGACCATGCTCACAGCGTCAAAATGTTTTGCGTCTGTTTGGCCATATGGGGGAAGCACCAGCACTTGCATCTCCCCTGCCCCCTTAGTAAAAGCGAGTGATTGGACTCACACGAGCAGAAAACCACACATAAACTATACAATATCATAAAACAAATGGCTCATTATAGGCCCTTTAGTCACACAATATATATATATATATGCATACAAATAAACAAACATACACTTAGATATATAGGAATTTGAATATAAAAAGCATCACAGTTTGGCAGGAGGCAGAAGAAAACTTCATCTTGGCCACGACACCACTGCTTAGTCCCTCAGCAGGTAGGCAAAGAGATCACTGCGCCTCACGGGGTCTGAATCGGATCGTCCTCCCTTTCAGCACGACTGCATCACCCGGGGGTCCAGATTCCAACTAACATTTGCCATGCAATGCACTCTCCTTTATGGGGGCATTTTCCCACCCTCCTCCATTGTATTTTGCCCTCAGCCGAAGAGCAGATCACAAGTTGAAGGGACAGAGGGTGGAAAAATCCAGTTAGAAGTGGAGAAACTCAGCGCCCCTCTCTCTCTCGCATTCATTCCAAGCACCCCTTATTATGCACCAGCAGTATGCTCCGACTCCCTTTCTGTATTCGTCCTTCAGTGGACAATACAATAACTATTCTCCACAGTAAGCCACTCAGACAATATTTATGTGACCTTGCTCTGTTTTCGCTGCTGCTCGCTTATTCTGTGAGGCCCGCTAACATGCAGGTTTTATTACTATAATGGGAGACGAGTATCCAAAATGGCTGCGCATACTTGCATTAGTGATCCTTCTTTTAAAAAAGAAAAATACAATAGATCCCACTATCCTGGCAAATTTTTGACCTATTTCATTGCTTTTGTTTCTAATTAAACTTTTAGAATCTCTGGCTACACCTTTGCTCAGCTTTTTGGAGAAAGCTTCTTTTTTCGACCCCTTTCAATCCAGTTCAATCAGTGCGATCTGCCAATCCAGTCACCATAAACCGCAAAGTTCTCCTGTATTTGTCTGTCACCAGGCAGGCTCCAGTGGTACCTTCCTGGTCTTTGGAACCATGGACTACTATAATACTCTATTTCTGGCACAGCCTGGTCATCTCATTCAGTACTTGAAGGTTTTGCAAAATCTGGCTATGAGGGTTGCTACCCAATCCCCATACCGGGCCCATGCTTCTCCCATTTTGTACCTGCTTCACTGGCTCTCGGTCTGCAGTAGGATCTCCTTTAAATCCTTCTGTAGTGTTCACCATGCTTTTTACAGAATGGGTGTTGAATACCTTATTTCCAAATTTTCAGGCTCATCTCCCTTTGCAAACTATCAATTAACAAGATGCTCTTCTTGTACAGGTTCCCTGTTTCAGTCCATCTCAGTCAAGTGGATAAGCTTTTTCGGTTACTGCAGCCACTTTATGGAACCAACTACCACGTTCCCTGTGGGCTATTGAGGACCATTTATTGTTCCGTTGTTCTCTAAAAATGTATTTGTTTTAAGTATAGGAAGCACTCACTCTTTTTTCCGCTGTTGTGTCTTCTGGGTTTATTTTTAGCACCAAGATGCCATCAGGTGTATGTCCGCACTCTACAAGTAAACTTAATACAACATAACATAAGGGATGTCTCTCTGCAGCCACAACAGGCTTTCTGACTGATGTCTTAAAGAATAAAATTCCTGTTTGAGAAGGGAATGAGGTGAAAAACAGCAGAAAAGATTAAAGAAGCATTTGTTCTGGAACAGTTTATGACCTCCATGCAAAGAACCGTGAGGGAGTGCTATAACTCAACATTTGAAATGGCCATGCGAAAGACCCCTGAAGAACTGCCGACACAACAATGGAGATCCAGGTGACCAGATCTGCTGCTCCGCAAGCCAGGTCCGCTAACAACCAGAAGGGATTTCAAATCTGGCAGAGGGCCATGACCAATGCTGGGAAGTGGATCCAGAAAAATGGCTCTGGTAACTATTCCACTGAAACCTGACAATGGTAGCAGCACCCCAAAGCCAACCCTAGTAAACATGTCTATGAAAGCTGGACGAAGCAGAGAACCACCAAAGTTGACTCCCATGGCACCAAACGGTCAGGGTCATAACCACCTGCCACCCAGCACTGCTGCATGCAGCCATTTAGAGACTCTGTTTAAAGAAGAACTACCATGTTACAAACTGTATCTGCATTCAGTTATCTGCTTCATCGCAACCGTTTTGGACCAACATATTCAATGTTCCATTCTGGGTTTTGGGTTAAGCATTAATTCTGGTAAACGTATGTTGTCCAAGAGGCAGAGTGCTGAAGGATTTTAATTACATTCACTTGTGGCAGGCTGCGGAGAGCTAGAGAGATCTTGATTACACCTGGTATTGCAGGTTACCGAATGCTAGAGTGGGATTGATTGTGGATAGCTGCTTCATTCTGCAGTCTGCTCCACCATGTACCTGTGAGCAGCCAGGGCTTTCAGAAGCCCACTTTAAGTAGTAGCAGTTCGATCAAACGCCTTCCCTGGAGTTCCAGCATTTAGCTTCCTTGGCCAGTTTTTCAACATTTTCTTGATATCATGCTTTTGCTACTGGGTCCTGCATGTTGTAGCTGCTTTGTCCAGTGTGTTTTCTAGCCTGCTGATGCAGCATACCAGCTCTTGAACATTTTCTTGTGATCCTGCTTTTGGCTACTGAATCATGTCTGCTATAGCTGCTCTGAAACAGCTCCTGTCCGGCTTTCTGTGAAAACCAAACAATTTCAGGCCGGTTTCTGTGCTGCGTTTCTTCAAACCCCCTATTTTACTGTGATCTTTTACTCCCTCGCTGATTTCCCTCATTTCTGCCAATGCGGTTTTCCTTCTTTCTCCCTGCAATCCCAGTTTCTTACTTTACTGACATTACCTACTATTGCACAAGCTCATGTATTTTCAGAGTTAGCAGCAGTGTGGCGTATTAAGCATTCCTGTGTCTTTCTTGCTTTACTAGTAGACTTCTG
Source organism: Ambystoma mexicanum (assembly GCF_040938575.1). Lineage (NCBI taxonomy): Eukaryota > Metazoa > Chordata > Amphibia > Caudata > Ambystomatidae > Ambystoma > Ambystoma mexicanum. The sequence continues at coordinate 581,260,843 of NC_090922.1, read as the reverse complement.
TCCATAGTTTAAGTGCCTGCTCTTAAGTTCACTGAGTTTCCAGAGTTCACATATTCGCTGAATTGGCAACAACCTACTGCCTTGTATGTGACTAGTGCTTTGTGTTTCCTAATATTCCTAGAATGTTAGGTTCCAAAGTTTATGTGTGGCAGCTTTCCTTGCCTGCTCCATTGATAGTCCCTGATCGCTGTACCCTGATTTCCGTGTGCCTTAAGTTAATGTATGTAAAAAGAAACGTGTATTTGTATTGTGTCATTTGGTTTGTATCAACAAAACCTAAGATACGCCATAAAACGAATACACAGTTTATTTAGACACTTTTCAATTGCTAACAATAACAATTTTTAAAATGATTCATATGTACACTTATATAGTAATTATAACAATAGCCACTAATACAATACCAATTTCATAATATTAAGATTCCAATAAAGGGTAACTAACAAAGACAGAGTACAATATTCCATGAAAAAATCTTTCCCAAAGAAAATCCCAAGATGACATTTGCAAGCCTTTTATTTACTCATGCAAGTCGCAGTGACTGTGTGGCGGTACAATCTACCAGCAAGTGATACTGGGTTTCTACACCATTCAAACAGTTTCAGCAATTTGAAGTACACATTTCTGGCTTTTTCTACAGAAACACATTTGCGGCTGTCAGTAGCAAATTAAGGCAGAATTGCAATATTGTACCAGCAAATTTCCACAAGGTGAATTTTCTCAGATAATTTGCAGGAGCACTCTGTAATCAAGCACTTCCCATCCCATGTAAGTCGCAGTGACTGTGTGGCGGTACAATCTACCAGCAAGTGATACTGGGTTTCTACACCATTCAAACAGTGTCAGCAATTTAAAGTACACATTTCTGGCTTTTTCCACAGAAACACATTTGCGGCTGTCAGTAGCAAATTAAGGCAGAATTGCAATATTGTACCAGCAAATTTCCACAAGGTGAATTTTCTCAGATAATTTGCAGGAGCACTCTGTAATCAAGCACTTCCCATCCCATGCAAGTCGCAGTGACTGTGTTTCGGTACAATCTACCAGCAAGTGATACTGGGTTTCTACACCATTCAAACAGTGTCAGCAATTTGAAGTACACATTTCTGGCTTTTTCCACAGAAACACATTTGCGGCTGTCAGTAGCAAATTAAGGCAGAATTGCAATATTGTACCAGCAAATTTCCACAAGGTGAATTTTCTCAGATAATTTGCAAGAGCACTCTGTAATCAAGCACCTCCCATCAGGTCTTTATACATCTTAAAATTATTTACTTTCTCCACTATATTTGGCCAATCAGATTTTTATTTGGACACTTAACTGAGTCATTCATTATAGGGCTCATTTTCACTGAAACCCATGTTTTGCCATTGCGAATCACACATGTTATCTATTGGTTGTGTAATTTCTGCATTATTCATTCTTTAGCAATTCATAAACCAATGCCACTGGTGGCTATCTAAACGTATCTTTCTGTTTCATCCTTTTCCAAAGAATTTTCACATTAAGGGCAACCAGTCCAAATGCATATCTTAAACAAACTACAGGGAGTCCAAGAACACCCCATCCACAGTATGCCCTCAAAAGCATCAAAGTCAAAATCCCCCAAATGATGATAAACCTCAAACCGTAGCTCAGAGTGGGGATAATTTCGGGCTCATAAAATTTAACAATAGGCTGCACAGAGAATTTACAAAATCAAGTTCTTCAGTTGGGGTAATAGATTCATTACTTTACTATGGAAGCAATCCCTTATTGATTTCTTAGTCATTCTTGTGTAAACTTGGAAGCCTAGATACTTCAAATTTATAGTGTCTCCTCCAGTACTACTGCATTCAGCTCAATTTGTTTTTTCCAATTTACCTGCTTTAAACACTAACATATTTGATTTTGTTGCATTTATAGTAAGTTCATTCATCTTTGCATATTGCTCAAATTAGCTCAATAGCCGATGTATAACCATTCTAGAAGAGTTGAATATAAGCATATCGTCAGCATAAGTTATCCAATATATTTTTTGCGCATAAACCATTGGTGAGATAAAAGTACACTTTGCAAGAGAAATCGCCTAAATCCAACTAATATAAGTTATATGGTGTCGACACACTCCTGTCTGAGGCCATTTGATGTTTTAATTGCATGAGTAGTTTTCCCCATCTGACTTAGCCTTAACCACAATGAGGTGTTACTGTGTATTAATTCCAGGTGGTGGGGGGGTGGGGTGTGACAGTTTCCCAGCTAATGAGGAGGCTCGGAATGGGGGGGATTACCAGACCACAATCCCATCGCCTTGTGCCTCCTCAAGGCTGGAGGCTGCCATCTTTCCCTGCTGGGGAACAAGGTAAGTGCTGCCTTCCTCCCCCCTCTGACCCCATTCACAGATTTCCCTTCCCCCTGGCCCCTACTTACCTTCTTTTTGGTTACTTGTTGGGAGCGGACATGCTGGGAACACTCCCGAACTGCGACACACCGCCCTGGAAAGGAAGAATGGACTACATGTAGTCCCTTCTCCATTTTCCCTTGGTGGCCATTTTGTTTGTTTACTTTTTTTTTACTATTTACAATGGCCACCATGGAAAGGGAGAAGGGTCTTAGTTTCACCTTCATTGGCAGCCATTTCTGCTCCTTTTTTTTCGGTTGTGAAATGCCAAAGCATTTTGCAAATGAACAAAAAAGCTTTTAGTACCCTGGTCGTATGGGCCGGGGCTCTAATAGCAATAAACCCCTCACAGGGGACGGGGCATTAATGGTGCCTGTAACTATGGGCACTGGGGCATTACCTGAAGCAGTAGTGCCCCCCCTGCTCGGGGCTTATTGCTTAAGTGCGTCAAGGATATTCAATAGATGTTCCGGGATATCCCAATTTTGCAGTTTACTCCCTAATACATTTTGATTGGCCTTATCAAATTCCAGTGATAAGTGAATACTTACAACGTAAACTGCAGAGGATTTTCTTTGCGAGACCAACTGCTGTAGTTGAGTATGAGCCGTGTGGCAATTGTACCAACATTCTCTTGAACTCCTACCTGAAACGGTTTAAGAATTCTACATGAGCTTACCCATTCTTTCAATTCTTTGAGCACAAGCAAAGCAAATATCTTCAAATCAGTGTTCAGCAAGGCTACAGGCCTATCATTTTCCGGCTACCCTTTATTGCCTTTTTTGTAAATTGGGACAACATTCGCTATGGACTATGACTTGGACATCTTCTGCACTGTAACAATTTCTCTAAACAAATCATACAGCACACTGGACCAATATACTGGATCTGCTTTTAGGACTAAATTACTTAACCCATTGGGTCCTGGTGCTTTTGAGCCACTACACTTCTTAATTAACTCCTCAATATCTTCTTGGTTGAATTTTAAGTACCAACTCGTAGTAGAGATTAGTATATGCTCATTTTATTAGGGCATGCATACAACTTCTCATAGGTACTAACCCACACATTTTCCAATATAGGATTTTCCTATACCAGTTGCTGGAATTTAGCACTTGAATTGACCATTTTCCAGTAGCTAGTGTCTGACTTCTGGATAATACTTTGCAACATCACTTCCCCTTCCATTTGATGAATTAAGTGATGCCTTGCTTTGTCCCTGTTTTTATATTGTTGTTTCTCCCCAAGTGTCAATTTCTTCTTATCATTCTCGTCAGCACTTGATTTCTTGATAATCCTAATATTCTTCTTCTTATTTCTTTTAAGTTCTTGGATTTCCTCCACATAGATCCCCGATCTGCATCGCTTCTCTTCCATACTTAATGGGGCATTAATTAAACAATTCCTGATGCAAGAATAAATAGCACCAATTGGATCATGATGATACTCGTTCTCCATTTGGCTATACTTAAGTTTATGTACAAATTTAAAGAAAGACTTGTCTACCACCCTGTTAGACCACACTTGCCTATTTTGACTTTTATTTACAGTGACTAGCAGTTTATTACTTTCTAAAGAAATTACCAAAGAGTCATGAAATTGAGCTAATAACATGTTATGATCACTTGGTGCCCCTTCTTATATTGAGAATCGCACACATAATAGGTAGAGTTTCACTGTTACAAAAATAAAGTAAATCCTAGGCTTCTATGTGCCTTTCTTCCAGGTAAAAGATCTGCTATGTCCCCATTTACATTTCTGTTCAGGGGCAATAGACTCCAATTCAAAAGAAACATTGCCCATGATATAACAAACATATTCCTACCACTATTTCCCTTACCACTCTGCATTGCCTCATGATAGGATAGAAAAGTCTGCATAGAAATCCCTTGCAATGATTACATATGATTATAAATGTTTAATATACCAATCCAATTAAAAATCTTCAATTTCCTTTTGCAATTCATCAACTGGGATTTCATGATAACTGCAATTGATAGCCGCAATCAGAATGTCCATTTTACCAGCCTTTGTTTGAACCTGAATAATTATCAAGCATGGCGGATGACAGTGCAACATTTTCACTTCCCAAGCCATATGTGTACTCACTGCTACAATAAGTCCTCCACAGGGTCTACCCAGTTTTCCGTTAATAGCTTTTTATTTGATATATTTATTAATTTTTGCATTTGTACAGCGCGCGCAAGCCCTGAGGGAACCTCTGCGCTCGAAAACCAATTACATGTGGCCCGTAGGCAAGTCATTGAAACATCATGTGTTACAATCAAAACATACATTATGTTTGTTACAGTTTATTTTACAATGAAAGACATCAGAGGCATGCATTCTGGTGCATTCAAAGCGATACGTGAGATTGGTAGGTACAGGCGATAAGACAAATAGAAGTGTCTTAAGGGATTTGCGCAAGGCCCAGTACGAACGACTCCTCTGCTCTTCGTGTCTGTGGTAGCGTATTCCAGTGTTTGACAGCGACTACTGGGAAGCTGGAGGCTCCGGCTTTAGCGCTTTTGAAGTTTGGAATAGTTAATCTGTGAGTGTGGGGGGTTCTAACAGGTCCGGATAGAATGTGTCGTTGTGACTCTTTGAACCAAGTAAGGCGGGGCAGATTTTGACACACATTTATGGGCGATAGTGAGGGTCTTGAATAGGATTCTTTCTTTGACGGGCAGCCAGTGAACAGCTCTACGGGCAGTGGAGATGTGCTTATGCTTGGGTACGTTGATAGCGGCCCACATGGCGTTATTTTGGATGGTCTGGAGTTTCTTAAGGTTATGAGCAGAAGTGCCCGCAAAAGGTTTATTACAGTAGTCCAGCTTGGCACCCACTACTGCACGGGAAATTGTCAAGCAGTTGTCCCTGGGCAGGAAGGGTCTGGCTGCTTTTATAAGCTTAGTGGAGTGCGCAGTCGAGGATGAGATAGCGTTGACTTGTCTAGCAACTGAGAGGGTAGCATCAAGGCAGACCCTGAGGGTTTTGACAGCTGAGGAGACTGGGATCAGAGAACTGTCAATCTTGAAAGATGCATATGTGGGGTCCACTACACTGCCAGGGGTCAGGGGGGCAATGTTGGTAAGTTCCATTTTGTCATCATTGAGGCAGAGACCGTGGGTTGCCATCCAGGCTTGGATGGTGGCGTAGGTGGCCCTGAGTGTGATAGAGTCATCATTGTAGGAGCCAGAAAGGGGGAGGAGGATTTGTGTGTCGTGCTGCATAGTTGGTCTAGGCAATATTAGGGAGTCCAGGAGGTCAAATAGTTTTTTTTTTAAAGATGTTATAAAGGGTGGGTGATATGCACGATCCTTGAGGTACACCACAGCTGATGGGGGCTGGCTCAGCGAATGCGTTATCCGAGAAGTCTCCAGTTACTCTGCTTTCAAGGAAGGATGCGATCCACGAGGCTGCTTTGTGTGAGAAGGAGGCTGTGGTGGTGAGGTGGCGGCATAGGATCCTATGAGCCACCAAGTTGAAGGCCATGGAAAGGAGCAAAAGGTCAGGTTTCCCTCGGTCCCTGAATTAGTCCATTTGGTTCTTCAGGTCGAGGAGAGCTGACTCAGTGCCATGGCCTGGACGGAAGCCAGATTGGCGGGTACCTAGGATACAGTTGGATTCTAGGTGATGTTGTATTTGAATATAAGATGCTCTATCAAGAATGTTTAGCAGGAAGGAGACTGTTGTAATGGGCCAGTAGTTATTAGGTAGTGCTGGGTCTAATGATGGCTTTTCAGAAGGGGCATGACCCAGGCTTCGTTGAGACTGGAGGGGACTACCCCAGTTGTGAAGGAGTTGACGATGGCCATAATGAAAAGATGCTGCACAGTCTTTGACAAGGGGAGCTGGGAAAGTGTATCCTTTGCATTTTGAGGGTTTAACGCTTTTTAGGATATCCAGTGTTTCATGGGTGCAAATGTTTTGGAAGGTGAACAGAGGGATATCATGTGGGTTGGCCTGTGGCGTAAGGGTAGCTGTATTGGAGGGGGTGAGGCTGGTCTTTTTGGCTGAGATTTTGGTTTTCAACAGATCAATTTTATGCTGCATAGCATTTTGAACACTATCGCACCAGGCTTGGTTTTTGATCAGTGAGGAGGTTTGGGCAATAGGGGTTTCTAGTTCCCTAAGGAGTGCAAATAATTATTTTGTGTTTGAGTCTGCTTTAGCTATTTGTGCATTGTAGGTGGAGGCTTTGCCACGAATGATTGCTTTTTTGTATTCTCGAGAAAAGTTAGAGAAGGATGTTTTGGCAGACTCTGAGGGATTCTTTGTTCAGTGGGTTTCTGCCAGTCTTTTTTAGCTCTGAGGGCCGATAGGTCCTGGATGTACCACGAGTTCAGGTGTACCACAGGCTTGTTTTTTTTGTTTTAGCGGGCGATGGCATTTGTGGCATTGGCCAGTGTTTTCATGAAGAGGTCCACCAAGCTCTTAGTGTTGGAAGTGTCCAGACGCTCAGATCTGAGGGCCTTTAGGTATGGGAGTAGGCTGTCTTTAGTACGTTTCCGGGAGCTTTGGGCCAGAATGGGTGGAAGCATCTTGGTAGGGAGCTTGTTGGGGGGGGGGATGGGGATAGAGAAGGATATATGGTGATCTAACCATGGGCAGGGGTGTTGTTGTTTATAGTGGTGTGGCAGTTAAGGTCCACACACCAGTAAAGGGTGCAGCCTTTAATGTGTGTGGGGTTGTGGATGCACTGGCAGAAACCCAGTGCCGATATGGATTTAGAAAGGGAGATAGCGGGTGGGCCATTGGAGTAATTGTAGCCTAAATTGAAATCACCTAATAGGAGCACTTGTGAGGAGGGATTGATTTTGTGGTCTATTGTGTGGAGTTTGTCCTCTTCAAACACAAGCCTGGGACACGGTGGGTGGCAGACCAGGTGGGCCGCGATTGTGTTTGTTGAGGAAGTGGACAGTTTCAGGGATAGAACGTCGCAGTTATCCTTTAGAGAGGTGTTCAGTTGTCTAAAGTGTAGGTGATGTTTTGCTATGATGGTGACCCCCACGCGCCCTCTGGAGTTCACTTTATCCTTCCTGAAGATGTTATATCCTGTCGGGATGGCAAGGGAAAGGGCTGGTCCAGAAGTGGCATGTATCCAGGTCTTAGTGATAGCGAGAGCATCAAGGCTGTTCAATGTCAGGAGATCATGGGTGTCTAGTGAGTGTGCTGGTAGAGAGCAGGCATTTATCAACGCTAGAATGATGGTGGTGAGCTTGGGAGACTTAAGGGGGCCTACTTGGGGGGGAGATGAGGTTGGTGTTGGATTGTGCAGAGGATGCTTGTGTGGGGGCTGAGATCTGGTCATCACTGGCAGAACAAGTGGCCGGGAGAGCGTGGATACTCCTATCTTGTACTCCAACTACCGGCTGACTGTGCTGGGTAGGCTACGCAGTTTGCTGAATAAGGTTTGACATTACCAATGTGACTAGTAGTAGAATTAGCAGGGTGACATCTCCCATCATGGGGAGGGGAAGTATAGATAAATGCTGCGGATACGATGGCCATAGTGTTGAGAGAAGTGGCATTTGCTCTGCGATATTTGGCACTGTTGACAGATACAGAGCTGCCATTTGCAATGAGGGTATCAGAACAGTAGTTGGCTGGGGAACAGTTCACAGAGTAGGCAGGAGTATTACAAGATGGTACATTATTTATAATGCCATAAGTGATGACACATGAAGGAATGTTCAGCTTGCCGGTATTGCGGTCTGCATGGAGGGGCTTTCAAGCGTAGGCTGATATCCATGGCATTACAGAAAGCGGTATTGGAGTGGTTGGCTGTTGGTGTTCACTCCATTTAAGGGGGTTCCCGGTGGCATGGGCACTAGTGCTTGTTGCTTAGGTTCCTTAAGGACAGTGTGCAAGGAGCGGAACAGAGATAAATGCTGGATAGTCGTGTAGGTGCAGGGAGTCTCGATGGATGGGCGAGTGGGGGCATATTTGAGGCAACGAGTAGAAATGGTTTTGGCTGGATGGAGTTTTGAGGCGGCAAATCGTGGGACATACGTAAAGAGAGTAAGAGATTTGCTTTTGTAATAAGTACATACCGTGTTACGGGCGAGTTGTTGCGGGTCCTCACCGGATCCTGACAGGTCCAGACAGGGGATTTTCCTGGCCTCAAATGAGGGCCTTTAGTGTGGGCCGGCCAAGCCTGCCGGCTTCCTGGGTGATCGGCTCTTTGACTAGCTGGCTGCCTATCGGAAGACATTGGAGGTGGACTTGGAGCTGGGCCTCCAGCTCCACTGTGCTGCGGTGCCACAACGGTGGCCATCTTGGCTTGGTCAGGGTCTGTGTGCAGAATTAGCCCTGCAGGGCTTACCAACTCTTCTTGTTGACTTATAAAGAAGCCATTTAAAGTCACTGTTTCCCTTAAGAATGTTTCCTATAATATAATATTTCTGCAACTCAAACCCTAGAAATAGAACTATTTCACTGGGCGAGGTACAGAAAACCCTTTGTGTTCCACGTTAAAATGCTAAAAACCTGGCCTCTTTATTTCTGTCTTCCTAATATCAGCTGTAAGGGCACTTGGAACACAAGACCAGTCCTCCATTGCTAATGAGGCCGTCTTCCCCCTCTCTGCAACAATGACATTTCTAGTGGCAATTTGTATTTGTATTTATTTATTATTTATATAGCGCCTTATGCCAAGGCACTGTACACATATGCCAATTTACAGTACAAAATGATCACGCATAATGGTACAGTAAATGATTAAAGAATAAAGTGACACAGTTGGTAGAATATACAATTAGGATTGCAGAAGAAAACTTTTCAAAGCCAGACGAAAGGCAGAAATGGAATCAATAGAACGAAGAGAAAGAGGATGAGCGATCTGAAGCGTGGGGCGATCAAAGAGAATGACCAAAAGTGTGACTGCGCACAAGGGGGACGAGGAACTGATAGTAGGAAACCAGATTGTGAACAAAGAACACGGGGAAGAATATAGAAAGAGACAAGTGAAGTGAGATACCTAGGAGTTAGTCCATTAAGAGACTTAAATACAATACAAAGAAAATTCAATTGAAGTAGAGAATGAAAAGATAGCCAACCAAGAGAAGATAATGAAGGAGAAATATAATCACAAGGAGATAGCAAATACGGAAGACGAATAGAAGAATGAAAAATAGACTTAAGGGAAATAAACGAGAGACAGGAAGACCAAAAAGTAGGCAGAACAGTAAAATAACTGTGAGAAAATAAGTGAAGAAATCAAAGGTTTAGTAGCACTGAAAGAAAGGCCCCTGACTTTACGATGTTGAAGTGATGAAACCGACAGGTGCGAGAAATAATAGAGATGTGGTGAACAAAGCACAGATCAGTGCAAAGATAAACACTGGTAAGAGAAATAGGAAGACGAGAAGGTGGAAACAGAACAAAGGGAGGAGGGGAAAGAGGAGGAGTAGTACAGGCTGGCAAGAATAGAACTTTGGCATTAAGAGCCAGAAAGTGATCTGACATCCATGTTTTCATAGCAGAGAGACAGACTGAAAGATTAGTATGAATTACAGGTGTGAAAGAGGAAAAAGACAGAAATGGTTGGGTATCATCAGCATAAAAAGGTATTGGTTAATTATTGCGCATCCAGTTTGGTCGTTGGAGAATTGGTCGCACTTTATTTTGCAAATTATATATATATATATATATGTATACACACATGTGGGGTGGGTATAGGGCTATAATTAATGTAAAGGTGTTAAGGGGGGCACTGCAGGAGGTCTCCCCCCACATATATATGTGGCAAAACGTACCTGTCAAAAAACAAAATTGCGACCAATTCTCCAACGACCAAAAAGATTTGCAGTAATCAACCCAAACACATAAAATTGGTGAGATAACCCAAAAGGAAGAAATAATGGAAGCCAAGGCAGAAGTGTAGTGAGAGAGTAGAAAAGGGCAAAGAACAGAATCTTGAGGGATGCCATTGGAAAGAGGAAAGGCATCAGAGCTAGGTCTGGCCCAAGAGACAGAGTAAGAAGAGTTAGATAAATAAAAGTGAAACCAAGTTAGAACAGATCCAGAAAATCCCAAAGACGAAAGAGAATGCAAAGTATGTTACACCATGTCATAAGTAGAAGATGGGTCCAAAAGTACAAGAATAGAAGAGTGCTTTGAATAGCGAGCAGAGAGCAGTGAATCACAGACAGGGAGAAGAGCAGTTACAGTGGAGTGAAGAGGTCAAACCCCGGACTGAAAACAGGGAAGAATAGAATTAGAAGTAACACAGGAAGAAACATGTGCATAGACAAGATGTTCCAGTAACTTGGAAAGATATGGAAGAGAAATGGGACGAAAATTAGAAGGAAGGGATGGATCTAGCGAAGCTTAATTCAAAGTCGGAAGGATAATAGCATGCTTAAAGAGAAGAGGAAAAGTACAAGTAAGATGGAAATACTGAAAAGACTAGTAAAGTAAGAATTAAGAGAAGGATACATTTTAGGTATAAGAGAAGAGGGAATACGATCATTAGGAGAGGCAGTGGGGTGGGCCAATGAAAGGAGCATTCAGATATCAGAATTAGAAATCAAAGAAAAAGAGGAAATAACCAAATGGATATGAGGAAGAGTGAGACGAAATGGGGGGGGAGTAGGAACAATAGCAGCATAATGAAGATCAACTTTAGTAGTAAAATAGGTAGAAAAGTTAAGAGCAATTAAAAAATGACTGAAGAGAATGATCAGGAGATGGGGAGAATGACGAGAGAGAGATTGAAAGTCGGCGAGGATGAGAAGACGGGGATTGCAAAAGATCAGAATATTAAGAGCGCTTCATCAATGCCTTGCACCGTGCAGGAGACTAACAGTTTTTATGTAAGCTTCTGACTTGATTTTCCTATTAACTGGAAATCATAGCCCTCAAATGTATTGATTTATTGGATATTTATAAGGCGCTTATACAACAAGACAGTGTTTCAAAGAACCACAAGGGAAGGGAGCGAATAAACAATGATAATGACAAAAATTAGAAAGGAACAGCACAAGTGCGGTGAAAAGAAAAGGGAGGGTGGAATTAAGTGCAATTAGGGTGCCGTAGGGGAGGAAGTGGCAGAGTGCCCGAAGGGAGGCAGTGAGAAAGTGCATGGGCGCAGACATCCCAGGCGAAGAGGGAGGTCTACTGCCTAACAGGTAGGTATGGGGCAGAGGCAAAACCACCTGACAGGCGGATGGGGGCTCAGAGGACATTGCAGGGGAGGTGGGTGTTGGGGGCGATCGGATAGAAGGCCAGGGTCCAATCGGACTCATGAGGGACCAGGCCATCAATCTCAGCGACAGAGTGGATGGTTAGCACAGGAGGGGGAGAGGGAAGGAGAAGAAGAGAAAAGTCTTGTTTGCGGTACTTGAGGTGGTCCGGTTCAAGATGGAGAGAGGGAGACTGTTCCAAAGAAGGGAGCCAGCTGAGTAGAGAGATCTGCCCCAGATCTCTGCTTGGAAAAGCGTTTGATCAGCAGAGAGTTGGACCCAGAAGATCGAAGGGATCTGGAAGGAGAGTATTTAGTAAGAGAGAGTTGCAGGTACATGGTCCCAGGCCCCAGACCGCCTTGTGGATGATGCAAAGGGTCTTGAATTTGATCCTTACAGCAACCGGGAGCCAGTCGAGAGATTTTAGAGCTGGAGAGATATAGCCCCAAGGCTTGAGGCCAAGGATAAGTTTTGCAGAACAATTCTGGATTAGCTGAAGACGACAGAGAAGAAAAAGGCAGGTTGAGGAAGAGGAGGTTACAGTCATCTAGCCTGAAGAGGACCTTAGCTCTAGAGACATTGAGCTTCTGGGGGAAGGTGAGGAAAGGGAGAATGCCTCTAAGGAGGTGAAGTTGAAAGTGGGCCTTCTTTGCAAGGTCCAAAATTTGACGAGTAAAAGAGAGAGAAGAGTCGAATATTTCCCTAGGGTTTCTGGCCTCAGTGGAAGGAAAGGGAGGTGATCCCATAGAGGGCGGCCAGAGTGCAGGAGTGAAACAGGGAGCAGGTGTCCCGATGGGAAGGATCTTGGTCTTTGTGGCATTAAGACAGAAATCATTGGAGGTGCACCAATAATGAATAAGCAGACAGGCAGTCAGGGATGATAGAGGAGGAAGTGGGGAGCTTGATGAAGGGTTGTTTGTCATCTGCTTAACACTGGAAATGAGGAGAGTAGGCAGATATCAGGTGAGCAAGAGTTGCAAGGCAGATGTTGAAAAGCCAATGCAAGAGGATAGAGCCCTGGGGAACACCACATGTAGAGAAAGTGGTGGAGGAGGAGGAGAAGAAGGAGCCCAGGAGCACCTGGGAAGGGCAGTTTGTGAGGAAGGAGGTCAACCAATCCAGCGCTCGGTCTGAGATACCAAGAGTATCTTGGATCCGCTTTATGGAGGATAGAATGGTTGACAGTATCAAAGGCGGAAGAGAGGTCAAGGAGAATGAGAATTGCAGGAGAGTTAGAATCAAGATTTGTGAGCAGTTCTTTCTTCACGGGTGCTCAAAAGAGCAGTTTCCCTGCCTCTGGATGCTCAGAATCCAGGTTGATGGTCATGTAAACAACCAGCGAGCTTGTGTTGGGTCGGTACGTTCAGCAACTCTGCACTCTGCTAGATCTGAGTCATACTAGCTGTTACGCTTGGAGGAAGGTTTCAGGCGGCTCCCCATGACAGGGGCAAGAATGTCATGAGTATTAGTGATAGTAGGAGGAAGATTGCCAAGGACATAATCAGTTGGAGAGTCAGGAGGACTGGAAGGAGGAGGGATGAAGGTGGAGGCAAATGCAACAGCTGAAACTTGTTTCATCAGTCAGATGACTGCAAAGGAAGCTGGCAGTGCTGGTGGAGGCTCAGTCAGGGGGCCGAGATGTCCCAGATGAGAAGAGAGGAGAGATTGGTCAGACCAGAAGAGAGTAGTGAGAGGATTGAAGGGCGGGAGATCAGTGGGGAAGAAGATATCAAGAGTGTGTCCGGCAGAGTAGGTAGGGCCGGAGGGGAGAATAGTGAGGGGGATGCAGAGATCACAGAAGACTAAAGAGGCAGGAACAGTGGAGTCAAGGTGGATGTTGAAGTCTCCAAGGAGGAGATTAAAGGTAGCGGTCAGAAGAGAGGAGGTGAAGTCTTCCCATTCCGAGAGGAAGACCGACACTGGGCCAGGGGACCTGTAGATAGTGGTAAGGGCGAGCGAGCGTTGGAGAGATGTTAAGCTTGCAGACAAGGCTTTCAAAGGAGGAGTAGGGCTGGGTGGGTATGAAAGACATAGGGACTCATTCAGGGAAGATCAGGGCTACTACACCACCAGGTTGGTTGGGCCGAGGCTTGGAGACAATCCTTTAGGCATCAGGGAGAAGGGAGTCAAACGTAATGACTGAGCTGACATTGAACCACATCTCGGTGAGAGCGAGGACGTCGAGGTCAAAGTCTTCAAGATCGAGGCAGATGTCAGAAGAATGTTGGACAGCAGAACGAGCGTTCAGAGTGGCAAAGTGTAGCCGGTCACCATCATTGAAGCTTTTCCATGGAGGGGTACAGGGAGGTGGTATACCCGGAGGTGGTGAAGGAGGTGTAGAGAGAGAGAGGCAGGAGGAGTAGCAGGAGAGGGTAGGGAGGCGCCGGTCAAAGAGAAAAAGATTGGGTTGAGGAACCTGGGCCTCGACAGTGCCATTGTGATAGACATCAATGATGCACCTAGAGGATGAGAAGTGCGCCAAGAGTACTTCCCATCTGGGGCCACCATTAACGGGTAAAGAGGAAAAGGGGGAGAGGGTAGAGATCAGATGGGAGCTCAATAGATCTGGAGAGGTCAGATAAAAGGATATCAGTGATAGTCTGTCTGGAAGTAGCACTGATGTAGGTGTCCGCAATAGGTAGGCCAGGATTAGAGGCCAAGAGATCTTTTTAAAACTTTTTTGTTCCAGACTTCGTGAGAGAGGAAGGATAGGTGATAGAGTAACCGTTAGAATAGATCGGGGAGATGGAGAGCACCATAGAGGTGGAAGAAAGAGGGGCAGATGGAGAGGCTGCACAATGCACAAACTCACCAGGTGGCCTAGCAGCCGAGGGAGGCAGGTGAAGGTTCAGCAAGGTCTTAAGCCGGTGGTAGGCTAGCCCTAAAAAACACAGCTTGGTACTTTATGCAAGTCACTCAAAGATGTAAAAGCACACACAAATTCGAGATTTAAGCATGCACTAAAATGCATCAGAAATCGTGAATGCAAAGATTTAAAATCCCATCAAAATTCGAGATTCAAGCAAGCACTAAAATGCGGCAGAAATGGTGAATGCAAAGATTTAAAAGCACACCCAAATTCGAGATTCAAGCAAGCACTAAACAAATATTGATTTCAAGGCAGAGCATACATCAGATCATATAGGCAGCGCATGGTTAGGAACATCTAGATTTCAGAGCAAACACGTATGAGAAGCAGCATTTCAGTGTAGTGGAAATGAAATGCAGGAAAGGATAGGAGGAGACACGGCTCTGTGATCCAATGAGAGATAGCGTGGCCCAGGTGGTCGCTATAGCCAAAGGAAGGGGAAACACCTAAAAAGACAGAGGGAAAAAAACATGTGGCATATTTGACTGAATTTAGGCTGTACGAAAATCTTGTATAACCTACAAATTCGAACAAATATGCCATACAAACCATTAGAGTGAAGAAGGGCAGCGTCGGTGTCCCCCACACCTTTCTTCACTGTAATGTGAGCAGGTGTTACAGGGGTGTCCACTGCTCCCGTCTCAATAAAGTAAAAAAAAAAAAAAAGGAAAAGTGGATCCTGCGGTGCTGGTTCCCATACACGCAACTGGCATCGCAGAGGGATGCTGGAGACGGGGGCACCTAAGGAGGTGTCCTGTCCACAGGTAAGTAAGGGTCTGGGGGCAAGGGGATAGTCTGAAATGTTCGGGGGATAGAAACCGAAAATTATTTTCGGTAAAATAACTTTTGATCTTTCCTCCCTTGAACATTTCAGCTGCGTGAATTTCAGCAGTTAATTGTGCCCAGGGTGCGTGCCACATGGTGAAGGTCCACTAAAGCCCGGACAGGCGCCAGACAGGGCGAGAAGTTGCCCTTAGGTGCTGGCCCTTTGGTGGAGGCCGGCAATCGCTTGCCTGCTCCAGGACCACTTGCGCAGTTGTCTGCAAAAGTGGCCAACCATGCAGCTCCACAGAGGCTGGTAAACTGCCTCAGCTGCACGCTGAAGACCCGGCGGCCATGATGGCAGGCCTGGGCCAGTGATGAAAAACTGACCCTGCAACAGCGGTGGCCCTCCAGCAAGGCGCACTCCTCAAGTGTGGAAGAGGAAATGTACCCTCCGACAGGGTGGAAGTTGCACTTAGGTGTTGTCCCTTTGGTGGGGGCTGGCGATCGCGTGCCAGCTCCCGGACCTATCAGGCTTTTGTCTGCACAGGTGGCTAATCATGCAGCTACACAGAGGCTGGTACGCCGCCTCAGCTGCACACTGAAGACCCAGCACCCACGATGGAAGGCTCTGGCCAGTGATGAAAAATGGACCCGCAACAGCGGCAGCCCTCCAGCGAGGTGCTCTCCTCAAGTGTGGAAGAGGGAATCAAATAAGTTTAAATCAAACCCTCACAATCAGAAACATCTATTGAGGCCCACTTGAGACACTTCTGCACCAAAGACGAGGGGATATCCAAGATCGCACTTGCGTTATATCCCCTGTATCTATAATTCTTAATGACAGAATGTCATGAATAAGTGCTAGAATGCTCTGTCACTTCCTCACAATTTGCTCTTCCTTAGGGAACAGCTACTCTATTAATACACCTTCCCTTCATAATTAGGGGTTTCTCTGCACCTTTCTCAAGATTACCCACTCCACACTCCTCACAGATAGACACCCAACCTATTCACATACCCTTGGTGCCCCCACCAAATTCCACTTAGAGTTCTTTATTACTTCCTCCTTCTCAACCATGTTTCCATCTTTTAGATCGCCATTTCCCCTAACTTGGTTTTTAATTGCCCACCACTTCCCTCTCTTCCCCAAATCAATCGACTCCAGTGCATCTATCGCCAACATACAATCTCCTCATTGAATAGAAACATTTTGTTTACTCTTAAGAGACTGGATTAAAAATCCCTTTTCAACTCTGCTGATGGGATACAGTATGATAGGGTTTGACAATTTGTGAATCTATTTTCACCCAAATCATACTTAATTATATCACTAATATTTTGAGTCTGAGAGCGTACAATCACTGAGTCGATTAGGGTCAATAACCTCTAAATCCTGTTCCGTTATACTGTCACTCATGGTTTCAAGTCTCCTTTTCTTTGATCCTCAGGATTCCTTCTTTGTTTTCTTACATTTAACAGGGTCGACCTCCTGATCCTGATCTACTTGTAGGGCTTGTGGAGATGTAATCTCCCCTGACCAATTTAGCAATTGTGAATGAGTTTGAGCTTCTTCCCGTGCAAGTTTCACTTGTAGTATATGGGCTTTAACTTTTGCCAAAAATTGAGAATAAGTTTGTACTTCTTCTTGCACTAACTCTACATTATTTTTAATATCTGGCAACTGTAGAGTATGTGCTTTAACTTCGCCCGCACGGTTTCATAAACCTTCACTAAGGAATTAAGTACAGAGCTAAGCACATCAAGTACTGCAAGATTAGGCTCATGGACTGAATGATGCAAATCCTCCACAGAACTTGTAAGGATTGAAGTATCCACATAACCAGTCTGTTCCTCTACCACTGGTGAAACAGATAGTGCCAGTGTGTTGTGTAATGAAAAGACTGAGGTGGTCTCTCCGCATCAGCACGTCCTCCCGTTCTAGTCTTTCCCATTTAAGGCAAATTCTCCCTCAGACTCAACTGCCTTACAGTCACTAGCCTCTCATTGGGATAAACCCAGCACTGTGCGACTTAGCTTGATACAAGTTTCCTCCACATCACTAATCTTTCGGCCTGCAGGAAGAAAGTCTGAAATTTTCCTTTTAATAGTGGAAACCGCCAATGTATAATCAAGGAACATTGAAACTCATTATAAGTTTGCCGGTATGTAAAAAAATGTGCTGGTAATAACGTTACGCGACTTACCTCCAGCCAAGATCTGGAGATAACTCTGGACCCCACCGGCATTAAACAGCTATTAGTGGCAATCCCCCCACCCCCATGGAATCCTATGGGATTTCATGGAATAGAGAATTACCTGCATTTCTGCCACTTGTAATATGCCGGTAATACCTGGATATAGGGCAGCAGAAACAGTAATATTGTTTGTTGGTATCCTGCCAGAATTACCGGTGGGATACCAACAAACTTGTAATTACCCCATTATCCTTTATGCAGCCGGGGGTTCCAATCGAGTATTTCTGCCACACATTTGCTCCTCTACATGAACAGAGATTACCTTACCGGAAGCACCTTGACTCCTCAAGTTATACATTGAGTCGAATACCAAAACGGTAGCAGGCAGCAGCAGATATATATATATATATAACCTTGCACACCAAGCAGTACATTAAATTCAGTCGATAAGCCACGCTGAATATATTTAATATAGCACACAAAGCTCAAAGGGACCTTAATTAAGGAACCCCCCAGTCACTTTGTGCAGGTCATACAAAGACTCCCAGTCCTCTAGCTAAAACTACGGACTTTATGAGCACTAAAATTCTTTCACTCGGCCACTGCCTTACAGACCTGGCCATTCAGCAGTTGCCACAAGACTCGCATGACTCGAGCTAGCCACCCCCACCCTCCATTGAGGGGCTCCAGAGGTTGCAGTTACAGTACAATCACTGCTAGGGAACCCCACTCTAGACAAAGTCAGATGGGTGAAACCTTTGTTTGCACTTTCCGCTGTCTATAAGGCGTTCTGCTGCTTCCGTCTTCTGTGTGCAGTTCGCAATCTTCCTGCCGTGCAGCCGATGATTCAAGAGGAAAGAACCTCTCAACGTTCAGTGCACACGATCGTCAAGCTGCACCAAATGCCCCCTAATCTACACAATGTGTACTCTGACATATATATTGTGACCTGTGCTTACCTGGCAGCAACTATCAGGTTGGGACACATGGCTCTTGCCTGCACCACATGCTATTGTGACCCACCCAAAAGACAACTCTGTTTTGAAATGATGGCTGGACCCAGAGAGCCCGAAAACAGCGACCACTGAGGAGGTAGAGATCCTTGTTCAGGGATACTACTTTCATAACTTCCTGGAAGACCAACCTGTCTGAGTCATGCTGAACATCTGGGAGCAAGCAGAACACAGCCCGGGCAGGTGTTGTATTCTGGAGCACATGAATCCCTAATGCCAGTCACATGGAGGCCCAGAGATAGGAATGCACATCCCAGGGCTAACTTGAGGTTTGATGTTGGAAAGGGGTACTGCGAGACAGAGATGGACGTGCCCCCAAGTCCTCAGAAGAGGTTATCTTTGGTATGGACATGCCACAGTTTGAAAATGGCTCCAGGTGGCTTAATTAGAAGACCCACTTATGTTCCACTAAGACGTATCGGATTGGGTAGGAAAAACACTGAAGTTGATGTATGCCCTGTATGAAAAGCATCCTGCAGAGCCCACTCTCTCAAAGCAGTCTTCATAGAAAGGAGCCATTGGGAAAAGGGGAATATGTGACAAGTCCCCAGCATGGCCCTGAAAACCACCAGGCCCATGACTCAGGGGGGCCAGGGACCAACCAGAGATAGTAGATAATGGCCCAGGGATGAAATGGGCAGATCCACATGTTATTTATTCCTGGTGGCTGTGCCTTGGCAGGGGATGATCCAGTGGCATCACTACTACCCCAGCTGTGAGAAAAATCTCTCGTGGAGTCCCACTGGTCCACAGCTTACTGGTCAGGATTATAACTCCACTAAATCAAATCCCACAGCCAACTCTGGCCCCTTGCAGTTCACGAACATAACCAAAAGGTCCAACACCGGTAGCCCCAGCCCCTATAGTCATGAAGCTGCAGCCTTGCCCTTTAAGGGAAAGCTATTAAATAGTACAGTGCACTTCAAGGCACATCAATAGTCACACACAAGTGCCAAGAGACATTTTGTAAGTTCCTGGTCCTTCCAAAACGAATGCACCCACTGAAGCTTCCTTATCCCTGGGTGAGTAAGAAATGTGTTGGGGATAAAAGCTTTGAAGTCCACCATGAAGCATTCCCAGGATCATAAATACCAGTTCTGTGAACCAAGAAACCCATGTTAAAAACTCATTCTGACTAACCCAACCTATAATAAAATAACAGGGGTCCAAAGTATTCCTGGTTGTAGTCCTGAGCCAGGCTTCAGTCAGTGGTCGTTTCTCTCTCGTGAGCCTAACCTAGCCTGCCCTAGTCACAGAAGAAAGAAAGCAATTCTAAAATGGTGGCCAGTCCGAATACAATTGTGGCCTAGTCCCGTAAGACTCAACCTGACATCTGTAACCAAAATCCAAAGCCAATGATCACTCAATTCCCCCTCACATGTGAGGACCCTCAGGAAAAGGCCCACTAATGGCAAGAAAGAGCAGTGTATAGAAGCCAACAGGGCTAGTTGCTGGGTGTGGGTTGTTTGGGGGTGGAGGGTTGGATGACAGTGGAAGACGAGGCAGGTGGCGAGATGGAGAGATAGTTGCAGTGGACATCGGGAGCAGGTGGGAAGCTGAGAACAACAAGGCGATGATATAAAGAGATGAGAGTGGGTGTAAAGGAGCTGGTAACATCTGGAGGAAACAGTTGGGAAAAGGAGGTGGTGGTATTGAAGGACATGCTAATGATATGAAGGAAGTGTGAGATGGAGGAGGTGGCCGTAAAGGAGAGGGTGGAGGTGGGGCAGTGGCTCCAATAGCGATTGCAGGTAAAAAGAAACATCTGCATAGTCCCACGCATTAAAGGCAGCTGCAAATCAGCATAAAAAAGCAGCCTTTTTGTGTGTGGCCTCCGAAGGACAGTTTTTCGATATAGAACCTAAAGGACAAAGGATAACAGAGGAATTAAAAGAAAGTGAGAATATTCCGAGGATGAAACAGAGTGGTGAGGGCAGAGGCTAAAGGTAAAACAGATGTCCTGCCAGGGCAGTCCAGATAAATGGATGTCACAGTCAATGGTCAACAAACCATCGAAGCCCAAACAGGAGGGATCTTTAGTGGCTTCTGCCAGATCATTCTTGGTTACGCTGGTTTGGTCGGGTTGACACTTTGGTCCTCGTAATCCTGTGTGCGCCCAAAACCAGCAGTCCTTTATGCAGCTTAAGCGAGTAACCATGCCCCTGCCTTGCTTGACAGGACTGGGCCATATGGAGAAAAGAAGTTTATAGAATAGTACGGTAGTCCACTATAGGGAGTTAAATTCCCTTACATGTTCACCCCATCCCCTTTCCTCCATACTTAAGGGTGATCACAAAGGAACAGGATACGGGCTGGATGGACATGCAACATTCCAATAATAGAAAAATACAGAAAAACCCCACATAACTGTTGGGCAACGTCTTTAGCCAAAGATGGTGTACAGGATGGCTTGCCTGAACTGAATGTCTGATCTCAAGCATGTATTCAGAGTGTAGTGTTTGCAAAGAAAGTGTCAGGCTGGGCCACGTTGCAGCCTTAAAGATCTCCAGTGAAACATGTCTTTCAAAGGCCACATGGGCTGACAGACTTTACAATTATTAGGTGCTTGTAGAACGCCGTTGTATGTCGTAACTTGCTCAATGTTAAGCATTTCAGAATGCAGCCCATCACCAAACCTGTAATGGTGGCTTTGGCCACTATGGAACCTGGGGATTCCCTCCTCCCCCAAAAGTGACAAAGGTGTATTCTGTGTTCCTCCTCCCTCCAAAGTGACAGAGGTATTCTGAGTTCCTCATCACCCTGGTCTTTCCAGGTAAAAAAGCTTGAGCACCATTGAAACATCCAGGTTGTAAAGTGCCATTTCCAGGTCCGATGAATGATTGGGGAAGAACACTGGGAGATTGATCTCTTGGCCAATACGAAAGTCAGAAACAATATTTGGCACACAACAGAAAATGCATATGAAGAATAACTGTCTTTCTAAAATAGCATAAAGGGAGGATCAGCACAGAGGGAACACTTCCTGTTGGCCTTATTGGTGAGCAGAACTATCAAGGGAAAACCCTATTTCAGAAAATGTAATCAGACTGATCTGACATAAGCTCCCACTCAATGGGTGCTTAAGGAAGCCTGCTGAGGGAGTGCAGTTACATTGAGCTCCATCCGCCGGTTCCAAGCAACAAGATTAATGTCCTATTGTGTGGTCCGAGTGACATTACTCCTGAGTCAGTCTGCTTGAGGAAGGGAGGAATCTTTTTCCATCTAGTTTGTTGATGTAGAACCTAATTACAGAATTGTCTGCTAGAATCAGAATCTCTTCTCCTGTAGGGAAGGAAGAAAGGGCCTGATAGATTCCCTTGAACTCCCAAATCTTGCTGTGCTTATCTCCATCCTCAGGGCCCCCAGAGGTATTGCACTTCTTGGTGCTTCATCATGGCTACTCACCCCAGAAGAGCTGTCTCTGGAGATTGAAAACATAGGTTCCCTCTGCACAAACAGGACCCCATAGAAGAGGTTCTGTGGATGGACTCACAGAGATGTCTTGTTCAACTGGAAATCAACATTGCCTTGAATGACCATCCTGTTTCCAGGTTGACGCCAGTTGCAAATGAGTGCTTCACATGAACACCACTGCAAGTAGAACTAATCGGATGCCAAAAGCTATCAAATCCAGCAGTCCTTGATACAGCATGGCTAGCACCATCAATGACTGCAAGAAAACTATTGCCAAGCAAAGAATGGCTTTTATTCTCTTTTGAGTAGGGAGATTCTGCCCTGTGCCACTGGAATCCTATATAGTTAAGAATCTGAGTCAGTATTATAAATTACTTCCTGAAATTCACTGATAACCCCAACGAATGCACAAGATCTAAGATCTTCTGCAGGAAGAAAGATGTCTCTGGGTGTGGTTCCCCAATTTAGCTAGTTCCAAGTAGGCAAGATAACCCCCCCCTTCCTTGAGGTGGGACATGTCAGCCGTCATGACCTTTGTTAAAACCAGAGGGGCATAGCTGAGACCAAATGTGAGCCCTTTGAATTGGTAACAGCAGGCCATCATTGCAAATTGGAGGTATTTCCCAGGCGGGGGACAAAAGGGCAGGCTCATGTAAGCATCCTGAGGGCCCATCGCAAACAATCAATGGCACAGTTACAGCACAGACATATTCTGAGCATGAGTCATGACCATGAATCTCGCTGTGTCCAGAAAGAAATGAAAATCAAAGATCAAGAGTTGCTCACAGCCCTGCTTTCTCTTTATTTGGAACTGAAAAAACATGTATAAAGATGGTGGTGAACCCTCTCAATGGCCCAGAGGTGAAAATGTTTCTCAATCTCCGGAAAAAGATTCAATGAAAGTTATGATGGGAGAAGAGGTGGACGGGAGACAGCAGGAGCGTGAAGCCTCTCCAACACAAACGATTCAGGCATCTGATGTTATGCTCAAGAATAAAGTCAGACCTCGACTCCTACAGAAGTAAGGTGTTCACTGGGCTGGAAAATCTCAACTCTTGTTTGTTGGTGTGATTTAAGGAGGACGAAGAAGCTCTTTGATGTGTACTGCTGTTTTCTCGTGGGGGGAAAGCAAGAGGATGAGGGACTATCTTCTGTCTCTCTTTTCATACCAATTGGAATGGAAGCTACAGAACTGAGGGAAGGCCTTCAGATGACCTGTTCCTAAATACGAGGAGGAAGATTTAGTGGAGATGGCCAAGAGCGACTATGCAATCGTTGAGAAGCTCTTAGTCCATGAATGCATGGAAAAACTGTAAGCCATCAAAATGGAAACTCTTTGACCTCTTCTTGTGCCTCAGAGAAGAAATTATTAACCTTGTCCAACACTGAGCAATGGCTATCCATTCACAGGCAAATACTCTTGGCCACTGTGTCAAGCGGGCGTGGGGCATTCTCCAGCATATCCATGGTCAGTTGTCTGAAATCCCCATGTCTTATAGGATCTCATTCTCTTTGGTCTGTGGTAAGGATGTGGAGAAATGTGCAATCTCCTTTAACATGAACAAGTTGCAGGCCAGCAGGATCACGTCCATGCTAGCTAGTGTGTGGAGGGTGCTATAGGAATACATTTTCCTCCTCACTGCATTCAATGTTTTCTCCATTTTCCCTGAAGATGTAACGGAAGTCATGGAACACCCTCACACTACCCGATGCTGCTGCAACACTGCAGAAACAATGGATAACTGAGGATGAGAGGCTAGTCACAGCTTTCATCTTTCAGCCAGTGGAATTGAATCGAACTTTCTGCTGAACAGAGAAACAGGCTGCAGACTCCCATAGTGTGCGTGCCTCCTGAAGTAATGGGATGCCGGTCCTGTGTTGTTCAGAAAACAGAACTGCTTGTAGGACCATGGATTCGAACAGAAAAAGTTCCAAGACCTGCATCTCCAGGTACTCGATGCCACTGACCAAGTGTTCATGAAATGCCTTCACAGAAAAAGGTGTCTTATTTTCAGTCAAATCCTTGGCTGCTTTAAGATCTGGACAAGCAAACTGTGGATTTGGCTTGACATGTTCACCATTAGTTTACGCTGGCAGAGTGGCCGACAATGGCGAGAGATATTGAGTCGCAACAGGCAATTGTGGGACTGGTAGGAGTGATTGTGTCATTGGATTAGAAGAGGGTGGTATTCGTGTTTGCTGAGGCACAGATCGAGAGACTTGCGTAACGGAAGAGGTAGCTGTGGCAGCATAGCCTCCCTAATAATATCAAGATAGAACCATCTTATAATTAGAGAAGTCAATCAAGTCTAAATCTTTGGAGGAGAGTACCTTTGTGATGGGAAAGGGTGGCCCCCCCTCACTGAAGAGATGTGCTCTGAGGGTAATGATTGAGTGTTCACACAAAGGACAGGTGACAACACTGTGGGGTCTGGTATTCTATGCCACATACAATTCTGAACTGGAGGTAGTCCCATTACAAGTGGTTGTGGTGCAGAGATAACGAACAGCTGGGTGACCAGTTTAGTGGGATGCCTTGAAGGTGCCAATGGGGCAAATGACAAACACTGAACTGGGTCTAGATGACACCGCTTTAGTCAAAGACACTGTTGCAGTTGTGGTAATGCCTGATGGACCCACAGTGCCTTGTGGGGAGGCATGTCACCTCTTGCCCTTAATCGAGGGCTTGTCCACGGACTTCACCACTTTATCTGCCACGCGCGCAGGAGTTGAAAATGGTAGACTACTCCAGGTTCTAAAGGAACCAAGAGATAAATGAGAAATAGTTAGGAAGCTGGAGAGAGAGGTAAAACCATTGTCATCTTCAGCCTATTCCACCCGACCCTGAAGCACAAGTAAGCCATGCATGCAGTGGGCATTTTATCAAAGTGGAGCACTAAGGCCATTCTAGTGCACTTATGATATAACCAACCTCCCACCCTCTACTCAAACTAAAAAGGTAGTCACAGTGCTGGATGGGCTACGCAGGTCGGAGTAAGCCCAATCTAAGGATGAAGCCCTCGCTGTAAAGTTGCACTGTAGACATCCAAGTTTAAACAAGGCTTGGGCTAGCCCAACCAGGGGAATCACACTCCAAGAAATCTCACATGTCTTATATAAAGGTCTTCAGACTGACGAATCTTCAGATGTTATCCCTTCTCCCCTACGGGGAGACATTTCCCATGGGGCCAGGGCAGTGCGTCAACAGTACAATATTCCCCCTGGGGGTGGTAAAAAGGGGGAGGATCACATGGGAGAGAAAGTCCCTTATGGGATTATGGCGATCCCCTGAGAACGTGATATCCACATACCACTTCATCATGTCACTCATGCCCCTTCCTACTACTACATATTTACCACACTCTTCTATGCGTGTAGAGTTAAGGAAACCAATTGTCCAAGAGAATACTAAGACGAAAAATAGTGCTACCAAACTCTATGATGATCATCAGTTCAGTACTGTGACGAGGAGGAAAGGGGACAATGTGGAATACCTATAGGAACCAGAATAGGCAGTCTAGTTAATGGAGATTGCCTGTTGGTTACCCAAATTACAAATTAGAAGAAGGACCAGACCATTGGTCATGCCTGGCCCAGAGGAACCCAGGGCAGAATTTGAATGCCGCAGTCAGGGAGATACGGGAGGAAGCTGCAGACCGGGACGACGATGGGTGCTGCCAAGAACCGGTAGAACGGTTGTATACAAATTGTTCGTATTACAACTGGTCGAATGACAATTGACTTTTTCACAATTGACCGAATTGTGAAGGTCAATTGTAACATATATGTGGGGGGGAAACCCCCCGCAACCCCCCACCCAACCCAAACCCGCCCAAAACCCCATATATATATATATTACCAAAGCGATATATATATATATATATATGTGCGGTCAATTGTGAAAAGGTCAATTGTCAATTGTGACCCTTTAAATTCGGTCAATTGTTCATTCGAACAATTGTCAACGAACAATTTGGGTAATACCGGCAGAACACGAGAAACCAAGTATGCAGAAGACTTGGAACACCTCCTCATGGCAAGCCGTGCAGCCCGACTCACTGAAGCATGGACGGGGATGGCAGTGGCGTCGCCAGGAATCAAATTTAGGAGGGGCACAGAGGGGGCCAAAGACAAAAGTAGGGGGGCACAGGCAAAAGTAGGGGGAGAACATGGTCACTGCTCATCTTAGATAGGGGGATAAAAGGGGGGCACAGGGTTTCACAGGGGGGGCCCCGGCCCCCCCACACCCCTCCCTAGTTACGCCACTGTCGGACGGCAACAGGAGCTGAGAGAGAAGGATCGGAAGGTCGCCCAGAGTCAGAGGAGCCCTAGCAGGACACCACGCAGCTGGAGCCCGGAAACAAGGTGCCTGGGTCCAGGAGTGGCTGGGAACCAAACAAGGGGAGCCTAAGTATGGTCAGGGACCCAATACGAACTGAAGCTGATAATATAGGGGTCAAGGACCCTGCAAACAATATAAGGACACAGGCATATGCCGCATCAGTAAACACTTGGCAGGGGAGTAAACCATGTGTCCCGGAAGAGAAATATAAAAGGGTCTGAGACCCAAGCAAACTACAGAGGCAAAGCCAATACAAATGGACTGGGACCCAAGGGAACTACAGAGGCAAAGCCAATACAAATGGACTGGGACCCAAGGGAACTACAGAGGCAAAGCCAATACAAAGGGACTGGGACCCAAGGGAACTACAGAGGCAAAGCCAATACAAAGGGACTGGGACCCAAGGGAACTACAGAGGCAAAGCCAATATAAAGGGGTCTGGGCCCCAAGCGAACCACAGAGGCAAAGGCACTATAAATGGGCCAAGGACCAGAATGAAATACAAGGGCAATGGCGACATAAGAGTCTGGGACCCTGAGAATATCAAAAAGAGAGAGAATAAAGGCTATGCTTGGCAGGAGAGTAACCCAAGCTATTGTGGTCCAGTGTTGCGAGTCTGGGGCCCTGAAATAGAGAGGAATAAACAGAAGAAATACAGGTTTGGCAGGAGAGTGAACCAAAATGTCGAAGAACTGTGCTGCAAAACTGGGACTTAAACCCATATTTAGAACAGAGAATACGATGGTCGGGCACCCTGAAAGAAAGAGAAGTAATTACTTAAGAAAACCAAGCAGGTTGCAAACAAATTTGGCGAGTTTGATTCGAAGTGAACTTTATTTATACTACACGTTCTGGGACCCAACAGAAAGACTCTTAGAAACTGTCGTACTCCCCTGGATTATATTTGGTGGAAGCAGACCTACCCATAATAAACAAGGAACCAGGTTTCAATAGGAAGCCGACTACTTATGAAAGAGTGGAAAAGCCAGGAAAAGGGAGGAAGCCTCCCATGCAGAATACATATAGTTTCTCAGGAGCCAACTTCCTAGCTTGTGAAGTGGAACAAGTACGAATACCGGGAAAAGGAGTAATTCCCTGGATATTGGAACAGTGTATCTTTGGAAGAGAACATTTTCATTGTATTAGTAAGACCATTAACATTTGGACCTTTCTTTTGAATAAAGAGTTTCATCATCATCTTTTGAGAAATGAACAACCTTTCACTTTTGATTTATGTTATTATTAGTGTTCGGGTTGGAATGTTTTTTTTTTGGACACAACTGTGACTACCTTTTCATTTGACATCCTGACCGTTTCACCAGTTATCTCTGAGGAAGGGAAACCCCTCTTAGCGTTGTGGACAGGGAGGCATTTTTTCCAACCCCTCAATTTACTTTAATAAAACTGCATGACAATCATCAAATCACCTCTATGCCAGACCTCTTCTTCTGCACCCTTACAAGATGCTCTAAGCAAACCTGGGTATTGAGCATGTGGCAAAGGATAGGTCACAGAAGGCCCCATCCTCTGCGACATGCTCAATAGTCAGGTCAGTGAGTCACTTGGGGGTAACGTCACTTAGGTAGTCTCTGAAGAAAGTGCAAGAAATAGAAAAATGCTTACCCTCCTCTTCAATGCGAAGTCTGTGAATTATGATGGGTGCCTGGTGAAAAAAAAAAGTCTTCTCACTGCGGTAGTCTCGATAAAAGTAGTGGTAGAAGTGTGCCAAATAAAGTAGTGGAACTGTTACTCTGGGTAGGCAGGAGGAGCAAGGTGCAATACATATTTCAAGGGGTTGTGGATGGGCCATGTGGACAGTGATTGGGTGGAAGTGACAAAACAAGGAGGTCCTCTGAATTGTTTTTCATTCATTTCTGAGTTGGTCCGTCAGTTGAACATGTATAAATGTCCTTGTGAAATCAATCACCTCTAGTCGCTGATCTTAATTCTGTTTGAATCCATGCTTAACACCTACCTGAAGATCAGCTGCTTCATCATGGGCATGCCGCTAGGAAAATGTGTGCTGTCATGAATAGAATATGGTTATTTATTAGATAGCCTGGATCTCAAGACGGAAAATCTTTTATCTCCTCTGGTCTGAGGATGAATAGTCAGTGGTTCTGAAGTATCCCACAGGAGTGCATTGCAGGAGTCCAAGTGACTAGTCACTAAGGGTCCTACTATAACTGCACACGGATGCGATTCAGGTTTTGTGAATTTATAGTGAAACAGATTTCATTTTAGTTGTAACTGCTGCAGGGTGGTAAAATGAAGAGATATGTTTTAACTTCAAAATGAACCATTAGAAGAAAATGGTGGAAATGGGAATGGTTGTAAAAAAGTTGTGGAACTGTTAACAGTAAAAAATAAAATAGTAGTACCCTGCTCCCGGTCCTTCAACCACTGGATAAAAATGTCTGACATGAAAGTGTGTCACATAGGGTGCACTCGGGACAGAAATGATTGGTCCGGCGATAATGAAGGCAAAGGTGGAGCAGGTAGAAGTCAAGGACAGGATCACCTTTTGAATGCCAGTACAATAGCTCAGAGGGTTAAGCCCTCATTGCTGAGATGTGTGTGTGATCTGCAGGTCAGAGGTTCGAATCCTGGCCAAGTCCAACTCAGCCTCCCATCCTTTCCAGGTTGATAAATGAGTACCAGTTTCAGTTGGGTGATAATTGTATGTAAATGATCTACATACATGCTTTGGCAAGAAAGTCAAACAATGGGTTGCTAGCAAGGACTTGGCAACCCCCTTCCTACCTTTGTGCTGGCTAAAATGCACACATGCATTCTAATAATCCTCCTTACACTTCTCAGATTTTGGCCCTCCAAGGGAGTTCAGCTCACATCGCTTTGAGGCCCTACCAACAGCATTAGGTGCTATACAAATGTCAAATACCATAACAAAAGCACTATATAAATAATCCATTCCTATTTTTCCTAAAACCCTCTGCCTACTGGCATACGCCACAAAATCCCCAAACGTATGAAAAAACACAAACAAGGCAGCAAAACAAAACAAGAGCAGTTGCCCATGATCAGCGCATTAAGAGGGGTGAGAAATCGGGGGGTGGGGGGCTGCAATGACGGGGTGTGGCCTAAATGATGGGTGTGACCTGAAGTGTCCCCAGCATGGGACAATAAAAAAAAGAAGTTGTTGGGTTACTTATAGACTGCTTGACACAGCTTTGTGTGTCAAGCAGTCTATTGAATGCAACAAAATAAATCTAGCATCTCAGAAATAGCACAGTGCGAAGTGTCACTGGCTTATCACCGGCAGGGCTCAGGTTCGAATCTCCAACATAGAACAGTGTTTTATGGTCCTGTGTTGGGATTAATTTCTTTTGTTTCATTCAATAGACTGCTTGACACAATAAAACAAATGAAATCCAACACCGATGGAATAGCACAGTGCAATATGACACTGGCTAGTCAACGGCACTGTGCAGGGTTCAAATCCAAGGAAATAAAATATAAATGGCTGTCGAGGGTAGTGTGAGCTTCGGCAAAGCCCTGGCTTGATGAAGTTTTTGGGAGACTGCTGGGGCTCAGCCCTGGCTAGCCCCGGTCC
This sequence comes from Ambystoma mexicanum, assembly GCF_040938575.1. Classification (NCBI taxonomy): domain Eukaryota; kingdom Metazoa; phylum Chordata; class Amphibia; order Caudata; family Ambystomatidae; genus Ambystoma; species Ambystoma mexicanum. The sequence continues at coordinate 581,231,102 of NC_090922.1, read as the reverse complement.
ACTTAAAGCCCCACTCACAATGCTCCTGTAGCCTCTTCCTCAGAGAAAATAACTGATATTTAGGCGTGAAAATGCAGGGGATAGCCCCGAGCAGAGAGTGGTGCACGCACATTGGAGCTTTCGCTTCGTTTTTGTGAAATGCTGCTTCACACCATGGGACAGAATTACCCATTAGTATGTGGGAAATGGGAAAGAACATAGAAGCGTGATATGCTAAGGACACCTCGTGAGAAATTAAATAGATTTTCTGTCTCGAGCATGCTCTCATTTGAATTGAAGGTGAAGATAATCTCAATATTAGGGATGAAGATGTAATGTGGGTGCATTTTAATATCTTGCGTTTGCCAAGGGAAACTACTATTTCATTATTTAAATTATCTTTATATCGTTGATAAAAGGATTATGGCATTGTCTGGTAAAAAGGATTATGGCATTGTCAGGTATTTCAAAACACAGGCGTTCATATTGTTTAGTTTTAATTAAAATTAATTTGAATGAACTTGAGCTGTGTCACTCCACAGAGCCACTTCTAGCGCTCTTGAGTTTGGTATTCTCTTCTCTTAAAACTCTACATCGACAGTAGGAACATGATCTTGGGACTCATTACGAGTCTGCCGGTCTGGAAATAAGGGTGCCGGTATCAACGTAACTGCACCCTTTCTGGACCGACAGACTACAACTCTGCTTTACTGGGCCTGTGTGTTCCTGGCAGGTCTGATCTGCCAGGCACAACAGCCCCGGAAAGCAGAGTGTCATGGCAGCACCGGAACACATTAGCATCGGTGTCAGTGCTGCAGAGACCTCATTCCCGTGTGACTCTGAGGGAATGGGGACTAACATTTTCTGCAGCCCGATATACCGGGACGCTGGGACTTGTATGTTATGTTATTGGGCATTTATATTGCGCTCTATATATTATTGGTACGAGCTCAAAGCGGTGGTAGGTTGAACGCCCTCGGGGACCGTAGTCCAGGTCAGTCGAGAGAATAGGGTGTCATGGGGTGTGTGGGCTTTAAGGTGGCGGAAACAGTGTTAAAGTCTGGCGGCAACCCATCATTGATTTTACAAACACAATAAAAATAACAATTTTTTCTTCAGACCAGTTACTTTCGTGTATTTGTCAGCATTAACGAATGTCTTGATGAAGCTTGGACAAAGAAGATGAATGGGCATGGTTTATTTTCGGACTTAATATCCTTTTATCACTTCTTATATGTAACTAACGTATTTGCACTGTTTTGTATTTATTAATATAGACTGTTGCTCAAAAATTGGATGTATAATGTGCACCCAGTTCAGTTGGGTCTGGATGGCCTGTTAGCACCAGGGATTAAATAAAGAACAGGGCAGTATAGCAAAAACCCAGTGTGCTGTGGGCGAGTATAATGAGGCAAGTAATGGGACGAAGCAAGAGTACAAACATTGGGCTTGAAATTAAAAAATAAATAAAAACACAGTGCCATTGAAATGGAAGCGAGGGTCTCTGAGCGCAGTCCCTCTTCCATTTCTACGCCATGCGCTGAAAAGTGCTGGCAACGGTCAGGAGGCTGGTTGTTTCAGATGAGGCCTGCGGAGTGAGGTGTGATTTGTTGAGGAACAGGAAAAGGGGAGGCGGGAGAGGGGATGTGTAGTGAGGGAGTGTGGGGTGAAAATAGGGTCCGTGGAAGACAGACAAGTGGAGTGTGATGATGGCTTAGAGAAAAGAAAAATAATAATTCGCACAAATGTCAAACACGCATTGGCAATGTCACAGTTTAAACTTTTGCATAGGCATGGGAAATACATTTGCCAGGCATTGCTGTAGTGGTACTACCTCGCCATTGATGGTAGAAGCTGCAAAATGGAGCGAGTACTCGGGCACAGAACAGCAGTGGCTGGCAAATGCCTGGTATTTATACACAAGCCAAAACAGACTTCACTGAAGGAAACGAACGTATATAGTGCTTATAAATCGAGTGGCTGGAGGCAGACCTCGTTAAGACATTTTTATTACAACAGTAGCGACGTTTGCACCTGCAATTAAGCTAGTAACTTGCAGAGCACTACTCTGAAAAAACACTGGCAGGCACTTCAAGTGCAAAGTTGTATTGTAAGGATTAGTGCATCTACCTCAAATAAATCCCAGCAGGATTCGTTTTGGGAGGGGAGGGGCAGGAATGCCTTTAGGGATTAGCTGTCGGAGGCAGCTGACTTTGCTGGATACGTGACTCTGGTCAGTGCGGCTTGACGGCGTGAGTGTGTTCGAGTTTGCAAGGTTATTTCCCCTAGCTGGGTGAGTCTGCGAAGAGACGCAGAGATGGGACACCGGACGCAGAGAATGGTTGTAGCCGAATAGTGGAATCTAAAGTGGTGTGGACATGACGACTGCGGTGGCGGATCTGCCGAGGTCTCGATTCAATTTGACCCTTCTGGGACCCTTCTTGGATCTGTCTTTGGGATCTGTCTGCACCGCCATACCTTTCATGGGGGGAACGCCACAAGAATGCATATGCATATTGCATTTGAGTATAACGACTCAGAACCTGATACCGACCATTGGTTCGCTCAAATTAAAACCAAAAGTCTGATAGAGACTATCGGGGGCTGCGGGATATATATCCTTTGACCTTGACATTAAGCCGAACAGATATTTAATAGGGCCCTAGTCTTAGTACTGTAAGACTCTGAAGGTAATTTTGCTCCATAGTGCTCTCACACTGTGGTTCCCTAAAGCTGATGCCTTCCAAATGCTCTCGGGATTCTAAAATCCCCCTTTGAACAGTTTAACAATAACAGTGTTGGGTAAAGTCCTGGCTTGAAGAGTATATTAATAATTGTGTTACTGTGCAAGCATGAAGCAGCTGTGTAATCTTAATCAGGTCGAAGGGAGGACTGCAGGAGCTTTCCTTTGACACACTCGCTGCTGTGTGAGCGTGATCCAGCCAAGTGATCTTAGTACAGTGAAGTGAGAACTGTGAGACATTTTCTTTGAACCACTTGCTGCTCTTTGGTTTGATAGAGTTAATTCACACAGCGTGCTAATACTCTTTTGAACTGTGCGAGTACGAATTAACCACGCACCTTTAATTAAGGCCAAGTGAGGACAGCGGGTGCTTCACCTGACTCTCGTGCTGTACCATGCTTGATAAAGCGTATTGACAAGAAACAGTGACCACGACTCAGATTCTCCTTTTGAAGGGGTAAAAATTGTATTCAACCATCCGGATCTCTTGTCAAGGATGACTAAACTCTATAATTTGCGAAGTACTGCTTTGGGCGAAGCCTCCATTGCTGAAAGCCAAAAAGTATTAAAATCGGTTGGTCCTACGTTCAGACCCTATAAAATGGGGGTTGGGAGGAGGTTTTATCCCCCGCAAAGTGTCTTCCCAAGAGACATGCAAAAACCAACCAGCTCCGGCTTGGATGAATTGGCACAACAAGGAGATGAACAAGCAAAGTTCATCCCAGCAGAGACTTTCCCTGAGCAGGCACCCAAAGAAAATGATCAGCTGATTGAAGGGCTTGGGGCGGGGGATATTCCAGTCCATAGGAACTCTTCATATTAACTTAATGTCATCTCCGCTCAATGGGATGACATGGAAGGAGTAAAAGACTCTCTACCCCAATTACCACTCGGTAGCAATGATGTGCCAATAAGAAAGGAAGCTCCAGAGGAGAAGCCAGCTCAAGGGCTAGATGCTCTATCAATAGTGGCCTTGAACTTTGTGCTCAGTTCCCTTGTGAAAGTGTTCGAAAACTTGAAATCAGAAGTCCAGCAGCATTCGGGAATTCTACTTGAAATTACAAAAGACCTAGAAAGGAATGAGATGTCCATGGTTGAGCTAAAATCAGCGATACATGACTTTAAGGAAGAATTTGCAGTAGAATACTGTGCCTTGTCAAAAACCCAAATGGAGAATATGACCTTTAAACAAGCCAATGGGGCGGGTTAAAGGACAAAGTGGCACTCCTCAATGGGAAATTGGAACAAAGTTCAAATGACACTGCTCAGAACAAATGTCTAAAATGCAAGCTGCAAGCTGTGACAAATACTCCAGAGATAGACATGAATGATATGCTACTTTCACTTTCAGTTAAGGAAGACTTATGCGATTGGCACAAATAGCGGAACAGGAAGAGATGCCAATAACTATAGAGGAAAGTCTGGAAGTAGAAGAGGGCTCTGGCATAAAGGATCCTAAAAGAAATCGAAGTAAGACAATACATGGAAAAACAAGGAAACAGAGAAAAAGATTGAACAGAGACTGAAAGGAAATAACAAACATGGGACCTCCTGAACAAACTGGACGACTAAAGAAAAATCGAAGTAATGTTACAAATCGTTTTATAAAAAATCTGAAAGGGGGGAATATTGAGCAAAAAAAAGAAAAAAAGACCAAATGCCTGAAACCAGGGTTGGGGAAAATACAGATGGCAATGGAAGAAAAGGATTTGACCAGCGACTCTCGAAAGCCTATACCGCTTGCATTAAAAAAGCAACTAAAGATAAAACTCCCTGAGCATAAAATCGGCCTGATCTTCTCTAAAGCCTTCCAAGCTGGGAAGAGTCAGAGGGCTGTGCATCTACATTCCATCAAGAGGAGTCAAGAGGAAGATGTCCAACTGAAGCCCAGAGGACACGATGCCGAGTCCAGTGCTAAAGTCAACAAGAGGAAAGATGTTGAGAGATCTAAAAAGAATGAACCTCATTTAAGATTATCTGCATCCAGTAAAAATCAGACCAGCATGCAGTTTAATATGAATTCTCAGGAGTCAGCCTTGGGGCTAAAGGTATTCCTTTTTAATAAGGACATGGATAAGAGAAATCAATAACCTTTAAATCGCTCATGAGTATTAAACGAGATGAGTGTCATCACTGCCCTAAAATTCCTTTCCACCTGAGATATACAGCGACTGAGTTTTCCTCTCTCCACACAAACAAATATTGCAGAGCTCCTTATGAAATCAAGAATGGTCTTCAAAACAATCATGGGGGCCAAAGAAGAATGGACTAAGAGAGGTTTTCTGATATCAATAATCTGTCCACAATTAGAGGAAGCTACTGGAGATCAACCGAACAAAGCTCTCTCCGACTACAGCAGAATCTCGAGAAACTATCTACATCATCTTCCAATAGGCTTTAGTCAAGCATGTAATAAGATGTGTATCCTGGAACACTAAAGGGTATAGTTCTTTCTGTGAGGGCTAAAAAAAAAGTAACATTTGCCAACATTTTGATCTGATAGTGTTCCAGGAAACCTTGAATCTGGACGCATTAGGTCTAGATGGTTTTTCCTTGTATCAGCAGATTGCGATGGTGATAGCAGCTGACCAAGTGGCAGTCTAATAACTGTAAATAGTAATTTGATCTTTCCAGTATCAACTCTGTTGTCAAATGATAACCAGGGTAGACTGAAATCCAGAGGAGATATGATTCGGGCCAATTGGATTGCAGTTAATATATATTGGAAGCCTGGGTTGGGGTCGCTAATAGATTTTGTGCAAAATCTCTCTGAACTTCTGGTGGAATTTGTGGGATATTTTGACCCACTCAGCTATGCTTCACTACATAATTTGCTGCATTGGGGCAAGAGACAACACAAAATGGCTGCGCTGACTCCTGTGCGGGCCAAAATCTGTCATGATGCCTACCCCCGGGGACCCAGACCAAGTCCAGCAGCCCCGGAAGCAGGCATCAAGGTGTTGCAAGCAAGCCCAACAACCCCTGCTACGGGCTATTTGGGTGCAGTCCCGGCGTCTATGGTGCCAGGCTCATATGGGGTGCCAGGCTCATAGATTAAAACATACCTGATGCAGACCATGCTGCAAACTTACCTGATGCAGACCATGCTGCAAGAGCTCCAAGCCAAAAGAGGTTTGGAAGGAACTACTTTACCTAGGGACTATTTTTTACTCGGGTGGGGCTGGGGAGGAATACTTACCTGGGACTACTTTGGATGCTATTTAAACCACACCCGAAGAGCAGCACACACTTTGCGATATTCTGCATCCAGCAGCGTAACGCTCACCGTGCCTGCAAGTCTGCATCCAGTCTTCTGCCACGCCCGCCTCGAGCCTGGGGCTCCTAGAAAAAGGGAGAAAGAAGGAGAAAAGGTTAGAACAAGCAATACCATTGATTCTTACCTGAATTCCCGATCCATCGCGCGTTCGAGCTGGAAGAAAGAAGTTATTTTAAGTGCGTCGCCTCGCCTGCTGCAGCGCCGCGCTGATCTCACCGGCCTTTGCAGCATCTTCACATTCAGCCGCATCCTTCTGCATGTTCCCGCTGCACTCCGGCACCTAAGGGGAAGACAAGAACAGCAAGGTGAGCCAAGGGAATACACACAGGCAATATAGTTACCCCCCATATACTTACCTGATTTTACCACCAGGGGTACTCTTCCTCTTCACGGGTCGGCGCAGCTTCTACTGCATCCTCGCCGAACCCCGGCCCCTAAGGGGAAACAAAAGGACAGCAAGGTGAAAGAAAGGGACAACCAAGGGGAAACCTCCTCACCACAATAGACTTACCTGATTTTACCGCCGGAGGCATTATTCCCCGAGACTTCATACTTTCCCTCAGCGCCTGAATAAGGGAGAAAGCAACAGGTTACATATTGACATTATTTTATCGAACTGTGTTGGATAATACAAATCCTTACCTGAATATTACCGGTTGCCACGAGGAACTCTTCGCTAGGGTCAAGCTGCAACCAGCAAGGAATCGGACAAGAGTGAAAGTCAGACATTTGAACTCTTACGAACTACATACTTGCAGCGTCTTGCGGGGAATCTCAGAGTCAATATTGTTCTGGAACTCACCAATTCCTTCGAGCCAGTGAAGCAACTGGACCTTCTATCCTACATTGCAACCTTTAATAGGTTGATAGTGGAAACTGGATGGCCTGAGGTAAACGAATCACGTTATTTCATCGAGGGCTTCGAGGAGAATTCAAGGATGTCTTGGTTCAAGTCGTGAACCCACCTCAAGACTGTGCTGAATATACAGACTTAGTGGCCCAGTTAGATCACAGACTTCAGAACAGAAAGGCTGATCGAGCCAAGTTTGAGAATCGGGTGTTGGTCAAAACCCATGCTAACCCCAAAGGAGCAGATGCTTCAGAACCCATGCAAATCAGAGGGGTGAAAGGACCCTTAACCCAGAAGGAAAGGGAAAGGAGAAAGCAAATGCAATTGTGTCTATATTGTGGAACTTCTGGGCATTTTCTACGGGATTGCCCTGTAAAACCACCCAAGAAGGTGGTAGGAGCTGCTGATAAAATCCATATGGAGTCAGACTCGGGAAACGACCACGCCCGACAAGCATAGAGGTCCGCCTGCCGAGCTTGAAGAAGGATACTCAGACCTCGCATTTCATCATACCAATGGTCCTCGTAGATCCAAGGCAGCCATCGCGTATGCACGCAGTAAGGCCCTACATTGATAGCGGGGCATAGGAAACTATGTGGACTATGAATTGGCTTCCAGGATGAATCTACCTCTCTGCCGAAAAACCACCTCAGATGTCATCACCACAGTTGATGGAACTGAAATTGCCTCTGGGCCTGTAACTCATTCCACCGCAGAGATGACACTATTGGGTCAGGATGAGAGACTATTGTGTTTGATCTAATCAAAGCCCCACAGTTCCAAATAATACTGGGGATACCTTGGTTGGAAACACATAATCCTTGTATTGATTGGCGAGAGAAGAGAATAACCTTCCCGGATTGTGCACAAACCTGTTACTCGAAGAAAAATCTGAATGCAGGTCTGGCCACAGTAACCACAGCAGTCGTGCAACTACCTCCAGAATACCAAGAATTCCAGGATGTCTTCCAAAAAGAACAGGCAAACACCTTACCACCTCACAGATCATACGATTGTCAAATCGATCTCATACCAGGTGCACAACCCCCTTGTAGCAGGATCTACGCCCTTACGGAACCTGAGAACCTTTACCTACGACAATACTTAGACCAGTACCTTGCTAATGGCTTCATTCACCCATCCAAGTCCCCTGCATCTTCAGCTTTGTTCTTCGTGCCCAAAAAGGAAGGGGACCTCAGAACGTGCATAGACTACCGCCCATTGAACCAGATAACTGTTAAGAACCGATACCGATTGCCTCTGATCCCTGAACTACTAGATCAAGTGAAGGACGCTTGCATATACACTAAGTTAGATCTCCGGGGGGCATACCATCTGGTACGTGTAAAAGAAGGCGACGAATGGAAGACTGCTTTCCGCACTAAGTATGGGTTATTTGAATACCAGGTGTTGCCTTTTGGGTTGTGCAATGCACCAGCAGCCTTCCAATACTTCATGAACAATGTCCTTCGTGAACTCATTGACGTTTGTGTTGTCGTATATATCGATGATATTCTAGTATACTCCTCTTCAGAATCTGACCATGTGAAGCACGTTCGAGCACCCCTTGAGAAATTGCGCCAGCACAAACTATATGCAAAACTGGAAAAATGCGTTTTTCATGCCACAGAAGTTGAATTCCTTGGGTTTATCGTGACCCCAAAAGGAGTCCGAATGGACTCACGAAAGGTGGACGCAATCCTTAAGTGGCCATCACCAAGTTCAGTTAAAGGAGTACACAGCATGTTCGGCTTTGCCAATTTCTACCGCAGATTCATCCCGGATTTTTCACATGTTGTACATCCCATCACAGCACTCTTGCGAAAAAATAAACGCTTTATATGGATTGAAGAAGCTGAAAATGCCTTCCAAGAGCTGGAAGCGAAATTTACGTCTGCACTTGTATTAAAGCACCCGCGCCCTGAACTTTCATACATAGTGGAAACTGATGCATTCAGTCTAGCCATGGGAGCTGTCCTGTCTCAAAAGGACCCTGAAACTGGCCAGCTTCACCCAGTAGCATTTTGGTCCAGAAAGTTCTCGGCACCCGAGTTAAACTATGCGGTTACCAACAAGGAGTTATTAGCCATTAAATCCGCCTTCGAGGCTTGGCGACACTATCTTCTCGGTGCCAGGCATACCATTACTGTGATCACCGGAACTTACAGTATTTAAAGACAGCCAAGGCCCCATCGTCACGCCAACTCCGATGGGCATTGTTCTTTGCCGAGTTCGATTTTAGTGATAACCTATCAACCAGGTTGTAAGAATGGTAAAGCAGACGCCTTACCCCGAATAGGGATGGGAGAGGCAGAAGTGAACCCAGAACCAGTACCTATAATTTCCGAACAAAGGATTCTTGGCATGACTACTCTACAGACACTAGAGGACATTCAGGTAAAGATCCAGCAACTCTTTGATCCTCCAGCCCTGCAGGACTGGGTAAAGAAAGGCCCAGACTACTCTGTCACCAATGACCTGCCTTATTACCAAGGGCGGCTATTTCTGCCACACAAGGAACTACAAGCGCTAGTCATTTCCCCGTTATCATGATACCCTAATGGAGGGGCACCCAGGTATTGCAAAAACTGAAGCTAAAATTAAGAGACAATTCTGGTGGCCCACCTGGCGAAAGGATATTAAATCATTTGTGATGTCTTGTGGCATTTGCGCCCAAAACAAAAGTCAAAAGAAAAAACCAGCTTGACTCTTACAACCTTTAGACATTTCGCCTACACCATGGCACACCTTATTGTTAGATTTTATTACTGATCTACCCCCATGCAATGGATTTAACACCATTCTAGTTATTGTGGATCTTTTTTCCAAGATGGCCCACTTCATTCCTTTAAAGGGATTACCTTCAGCTTCAATCCTGGCCAAGGAGTTCCTCGAAAACATTGTTCGCATACACGGATTTCCATCCGTATTGGTCTCTGACCGGGGCAGTCAATTCATTTCACATTTTTGGAAAAAATGTCAATTGGCGCAAATCGATGTGAGGTTATCGACCAGTCACCACCCCCAAACCGACGGCCAAACGGAGAGGACCAACCAGACTCTCAAACAATACCTGCGTTGTATGTTACATCAGACTGAGAGTAATTGGAAAGACATTCTTTGGATCGCCGAATATGCATACAATAATTCAGTACATTCTGGAATTGGACAAATCCCCTTTTATACCTTATATGGGCACCATCCTCGAACCTCAGACCTTGACTCACCCCAACACTTAGAAATGCCCGCAGTGGGCCATCTGCATGCAACAATTACAAAAGCCTTTAAGTAAGCAACTGCACATTTAAAACAGGCGAAAGAAAAATACAAGAAACATGCTGATCGGCATAGAAGTGATACTCCACAATACCAGATAGGGGACCAAGTATGGTTAGCCACAAAACATATACCTTTAAAGGGAACACGGACCTTTAACCCCAGATATTTGGGACCTTACTCTATTAAGGCCATTATCAACCCGGTGGCTGTCAAGTTGGACTTACCTGCTAATATGCAAATTCACCCCGTCTTTCATGTGTCACTTTTGAAGCCAGTACAACCAGGGACAAGACTAACCAAGCCACCAGACCCCATCCTTGTAGACGGGGAACCCGAATTTGAAGTTAAGAACACCCTGGACTCCAAGCTGATAAAGTCAAAACTTTTTTATTTAAATCGACTGGAAAGGTTACAGACCACAGGAAAGGTCATGGGAACCTAGTGACCACGTTCATGCACCCCAATTGGTGAAAAAATTCCACCGAAATTTCCCAGACAAACCGGAAGAACGACTTTAGGAGGGGCCTGGGGGGGTGGGAGGGGAGTGCTGTCATGATGCCTACCCCGGGCGACCCAGACCTAGTCCAGCAACCCCGGAAGCAGGCATCAAGTTATTCCAAGCAAGCCCAACAACCCCTGCTAGGGGCTATTTGGTAGCAGTCCTGGCGTCTATGGCACCAGGCTCATATGGAGAGTCAGTCCTACCGCCATAGGCGCCAGGCTCATAGATTAAAACTTACCTGATGCAGACCATGCTGCAAGAGCTCCAAGCCAAAAGAGGCTTGGAAGGGACTACTTTACCTAGGGACTATTTTTTACTTGGGTGGGGCTGGGGAGGAATACTTACCTGGGACTACTTTGGAGGCTATTTAAACCACGCCCAAAGAGCAGCACACGCTTTGTGTTATTCTGCATCCAGCAGCGGAACACTCACCGTGCCTGCAAGTCCGTATCCAGTCTTCTGTCACACCCGCCTCGAGCCTGGAGCTCCTAGAAAAAGGGAGAAAGAAGGAGAAAAGGTTAGAACAAGCAATACCTTTGATTCTTACCTGAATTCCCGATACATCGCGCCTTCGAGCTGAAGAAAGAAGTTATTTTATGCGCGTCCCCTCGCCTGCTGCAGCGCCACGCTGATCTCACCGGCCTTCGCAGCATCTTCACATTCCACCGTATCCTTCTGCATGTTCCCGCCGCACTCCGGTACCTAAGGGGAAGACCAGAACAGCAAGGTGAGCCAAGGGAATACACAGAGGCAATATAGTTACCACCCATAGACTTACCTGATTTTACCACCGGGGGTACTATTCCTCTTCACGGGTCGGCGCAGCTTCAACTGCATCCTCGCCGAACCCCGGCCCCTAAGGGGAAACAAAAGGACAGCAAGGTGAAACAAAGGGACAAACAAGGGGAAACTTCCTCACCACAATAGACTTACCTGATTTTATCGCCGGAGGCATTATCCCCCAGACTTCATACTTTCTCTCAGCGCCTGAATAAGGGAGAAAGCAACAGGTTACATATTGACATTATTTTATCGAACTGTGTTGGATAATACAAATCCTTACCTGAATATTACCGGTTGCCACGAGGAACTCTTCGCTACGGTCAAGCTGCAACCTGAAAGGAATCGGACAAGAGTGAAAGTCAGACATTTGAACTCTTACGAACTACATACTTACGGCGTCTTGCCGGGAATCTCAGAGTCAAAATTGTTCTGGAAATCACCAATTCCTTCGAGCCAGTGAAGCAACTGGTTATCTACGCGCCCCTGCGCTCAATGCAGGATGGAGAGCTCATCTTTCCAAACCATCAGGTGAGACTATAAGAGGGGACATCAAAGGTGATCAGTGGAGAGAACAGCGGGAGTGGGGGGGTTAACGCTCAACTCCACGGGTGGTTAATTCCCTTTCTCCATTTGCAGAAGAACATTCCTACGGGCCAAGCAAATGAAGCTAGGTGGGCCAGTCCAGTCCGTCATCTCGGCACTACGCATCACATTGGAGACCGCAGCTGTCCAGTTCAGATCGACGCCCCTGTGGGAGCCAGGTGAGCGTAACAAAATCTTTAAAACTGCGTTTGTGTCACAAACAGAAAAAGGCTGCACACTCTGCCACACACAGTTCAGGTGGGGCGAAAACGGAGTCCTCACTGCCGGAGCATGCCAGTGGGCTCTGCCACAGTCAACATGGAGCAAAGTGAAGGAAACAGCATCATTGTGCTGAAAACCGAAAATGCCTTTCAAAATAACATTTTCCTAATCTTAAAAAGTGCTGTTTTGGTGCCAAATCCATTCATTTCTCATAAACCATGATGATCAAAAAGGCCCTGAAATGCTCAGGATCATCCATTGTAGCTCAGAGGAACCGGGCCTCATTGAATGACAGCTCCTGGCAACAGTATCCTTTGCAACAAGTAGCAAGCATCAGCTGTGCAGAGAGAAACTCTAAACAAAGGTCTGATACATGTATTCATACTGCAAACCATTCCATCACTCAAGGGAAGGACTAGAGCTGACTACAATGGGTATTTGCTGCAGAAGAAAACTGAATTTAAAAGAAATAAGGTTTTTCCTGACATATGGGGGAAAATCGCCTATTTTAAAAATACATTGTTGTGTCAAGGCTTGATTATTCAAGCATGTAAAAAGGATTTGCTACTGTTATAAACACATATAAACTGTTTAATTCTATATGTTTAAAGTTAAGAGTTAAAAGTATACATCAAAGCAAAACCCAAGATGAATGGCAAAAACTATGTCAAAGGAAAAAATTAAACTGCTATCCCAGTGTGCCAGCTTGAGGAAGGGTGACACCTCATAAACATCTGGCGCAGGAAATGCTAATTGCGAGCATGGGGGATTTGAATCCCAAGACAATGGGGGGATTCCCAGTGCATCAGACATTTGTCTTTGCCTAAGGCTGAGACAATAGCAGGCTAAGATTCTCACCTGTCAAGTGTGAAAGGCAGGACACTTCACTCTCAAGGAAGAGGACCCCCACCCTGTTTCAAAGGAATTTGACAGCTGCTGCCAGTTGAAAAAAAGGAAAAAAAAAACTGCTAAGGGCAATTTGGTGTTTAAATGTCTATTTGTAATTGAGCTTTAAAGACATGCAACTTTGCCACAAGAATGAGGAGAAATCTGAATGTTGGTAGTTTTAACTCTAATTTTATGCTCTTTCTTTGAAGACGTGATTAAACCCTGTACTGCATAATGAACAGAAGTTGTGAAGAATAACAGTTTGTGGGGAAAGTATTGAATTTGCGCACATGACATTATGTACACTTATCCCAGGGGTAAACGCGCATCCATGCACAAAATTGGGAAATTTTAGGCCAAATCTTTCATGGTTAAAATTGCCAAAATGTAGCAGAAAAGCAAAGCCAGGTCTCCCAGACTTGGGACTTGGATTGAAATGTGACCCACGAGATATGTAACATGTGCATCTGATTTTCTTAGAGGTCATAACTACATAAATATGTATTTGTGGGAAAGATAGATTTTGGTCCCAATAGCTATGGGAGGTTTCCAGACATTGTAAAGATCATCTCATAAAACATGACAGCCCTTTCTGTCATCCAATCAGCGAAAAGCAAGGCAGGGATTATGCTTTTGCCCAATCCTAGCAGTAGGGGTGTGGACAGTAAGACTGCCCCTGCCAGATAATTTAGTGATGTCATTTTCCATGATAAAGAGGGAACCTCACAGCACACAAGACACTGATTCCTGACTTCATCCTGATTTTCTGCGTGGCACCCTGTTCCTGAATTCTCCATCCTTGTTCCCGAGTCCTGATTTTACTTATCAAGCTAAGGCCTCAGCATTGCTGAACTCCTTTTTCAGCTAGGCCCAAATTCCGAAACAATCCCAAAAATCCAAGGGAACCATCTGACCCAGCTGGCTTGCCACTACTAAAGGCTTGCCTGCAGCAAACTCGCCATACCACTGATCTCCAGTATCCAGCAACCAGTGCAGTCTCCAGTCTCCAGTCCAAGGTGCCAGTCCAGGTGACCAGAACCACCCAGCTGATCCTATCCTGCCAGATGTACGCTGCCGTTTTGGTTAGACTGATCCGTGTGATGACCAGAACCCTTGACGGTCCACAATCTTAATTTAAAGTGGACTTTAAGTATTAATAGGAAGCAAAGCAAATCATATTATACCTTGTTTTGTTCGATCCCAATCTCTAAACCTACCTTAATAACTTGTCACATTGGCAGAATCCTTACTGCTGTCCTGTCCTATTATTGATTTGTCTTGCTAAGTGCCATTTCTTTAGTCATTTTCAACTTGTGTAAATCTTAACCCAGCCACCCTACTTCGAGTGATCCGACTCGTTCCGCCAGGAGAGGGCACTGGGGATCTGGTATTGAAGTCACGAATCAACTCCAGAGCTTACTTTGTCCCTCCTTAGTATTCTAGCCAGAAAGCTCTAGTCATAGAGTAAACTATAGTAAATATTTTCTTGTCCAAACTGAGTTCTTTTCTGTTTTCATTGCCCGATTTTTTGAAAATGGCCTCTCATTCAACCTTGCATATTTCCTCAGTTTAATAGCTAGAAACTTCATTTCAACTCTGACATATACATAAGACTTGTAGCTACATCCCAACACAAAAACCGCACGCCAGAACAGTGTATTTCCCCCGTTTTTCTTAAACCCGTTAAGTGAAATTTAGGCGGGAATCCGTGTTTTTGTAAAGTTTTACAAGTGTTACATCTGCTCATACTATAGCTTATGATTGTTAGCATCGTTCCCATGTTGCTCCCATAGAAATTTGTATTGATTTAAGGATTTTTGCACACATTCATTGTTTTACACAGCCATTTTCGAATGTCATTTTAAAAAGTGTAAGATTGCAAACCCGTTTTCCTCTATTGTTTAGGGGAGGGAAGGTGGCGTTTAAATTCTGTTAATGTTCTTTATCCCTGAATACCCGCTGGTTCCTTATATCTGTTTAAAATTGCTTATTTGTGGGTTGAGGAATATTGAGGAAATCCTAATCTAAGTGCTATCCTTTCAAACAAGCCAAAATTATTCTTTTCTCTGATGCTTTATATTCTGTGTTGCTAAACGTGAATTTAACTGCCTTACATACCTACCTATCTGTCATTGTCACCACATTGGTGATTGCTGCTCCATATTAAAAGTATATGTTTTGTTTTGCATTTTAAATAAATAAATAAATATCACCTTTACCAACCAGCCTGATTCCTGGTCCATTGTGACCTGGGGGTATTTTGTGCATTGCATACTAGGCTGAGACCAGGGTGTATTGCCTAATTGAAATCCTTAACAAATTCTCAGTGCAATTTCCCTCGGATGAATTAGTTATAATGGGAGATTTCAATTCCCAATACATTACAACCACACTGAATGCATCTCTAAACAAACGAAAGAATAAAAATTGATTGACATGTGTAACTTGATGTCCGATTGGGACATGAGGATGCTCAACGGTAATATCCAGGGTGATATCCAGAGTGCCCATACCTGGCAAAGAGGATCGGCATCCTTAACGATTGACTAGATCTTCGTTTCAAAAACTATCTTTGATAGCTGTTCTAAATGTATTGTGACTGATGGAAATGTAGATGATCACTGTATGTAGGAATCTACCTTCAGTCTTGGTTTGAGGGAGCAGACACCCCTGTATACTCAAGAAATCTCTGTAAATCAGGCAGGTAATCGTATTATGAGATTTGAAAGGGGTGGGCTTACTCTCACTAATAGATTGGAAACCACTACCAAAGATTTATCAGAACAATATCTGTTGAAATATTGCAAGCCCAGATTTTATTGGGAGTTTCTATGGGATATAAACTCTCTGGTTACTGGTTCTCTTAAACAAAGTAAGAGCCAAAAGCATTTGTTTGATATATTAATTCAAGAAAGGAAAAGATATAATAGGCATCAGAGGTCCTTATTAAAGAAAACTAGAATGGACCCTAAAAATCTCAGCAAAGAATATAGAGTATTAAATAACAACTATAGAAACTGGATGAGGTCCCACAGATTCATGATAAATCACAGAGAGGGGGAAGAGATGTTAAAGGCCGTCTGCCTGAGAAACTCAAGAGATGTCTGGTCTATTGTTAACTCTATGAAAATCTTTAACATTCACTCGCAAGATATTTTGATCCAGGAGCAGGCTTGGATAGACCAGTTTTCGATCTTAAATGGTTCTCCGGACTCTCAACTAGAAATTGATTCAAATTGGTTATTGAATTACACACATGAAGATATTGAAACACTAATAAAACAATTGTCTGTATCCAGGGCAGTGGGTCAAAATGGACTAAGTAACGCTGTTCTGAAGTTGAACCTGGAATTGTGGGCGAGGGTTTTGAAGTGTTTATTTGATAACATAATTACTAGTAGAAGAATCACAGAGCCTTGTAGAAACTCCATTATAATTACGTTATATAAAAAAAGGGGACCGCTTAGCTGCTTGCAACTATCGCCCCATATCTCTATTAGATGCTGATGGAAAAATCTTCTCAGGTCTAATATTGAGTGAACTAGACAAATGGGCGGCAAATAAAGGAATAGTCCCCAAGCAACAAACAGGATTCAGGAGGAGATTATCTACCTCATTAAATACGCTGATCCTTAGTTGTTTGAGCACAGACTCTTTAGTAAAGGGTGGTACCCCTCTATTCGGAGCCTGGGTCGATCTTTCCCAGGCTTTCAACACCATAAATAGAAATCGTTTATGGTTGAAACAGAAGGAATGGGGTTTACCAGAAAATCTATTTTGACAGAACTTCATGAAAGATCGTCCCTTAAAGTAAGAATGTCAAAAAAAGGAAATCTATCTAAGCGCATTGACATAAGAAGAGGAGTTTGTCAAGGATGTTGGATTGCCCCTTTTCTTTTATTTTGTATTTGTCAGATCTATTACAATGGTTGAAGATCGGCTTGGCTGGACCCAAAATGGGCAACTCGAAAATAAACTGGTTAGCTTACGTGGACGACATTGTAGTCTTAGACTACACCCAAGTCAGACTGCAACGCCCATTATCCACCTTATCTGATTATGCGCGAGATAATGATTTGAAAAAAAATCCAAACAAATTGCAAATTCCCCATAATCCCTGTATTGAAATTCTACATAGGAAAGGTGGTCCCAGTTATTACCTTTGGTATGGATTGTAATTTTGAAGCCTTCGCCATAGACTGGGGAAAGGTTGAGGGCAAAATTTGGAAAAGAACACTTGCGCTCCCCAAATGTGTCCCTATTTCTTTATAAGATATGAAATTGGCCCGATTCCATTGGGTGCGTGGATGGAATGGAAATGGGTCTCCATGTATAAACTTATTTTGGATCCCCCGAAATCATCTTTATATGAGGAAGTGGCGATGGCAATGCAAAATTCCAACAGTTTCTTTCTGAATAAATTAAGAACTAAATGTGATGAGATATTAGCTCGATCAGATGGTGATACCAAAACCCTGATACAAAATCCATTAAAAACCAAGGAAGCGATGAAGCGAATGGATTGGACAAGGACCATTGAGAAAATGAGGTTATCAAAGTTATCACCATCGCTAACATCAACAGATAAACCTAGGTCATTCCTACCAATGTATTTGAAGACATTTTCTGGATCCGCTATGCGGTCGGATTTTCTCAGATTGAGGATACATTTGTTACCAACTCTGGAAATCCTGCATGTTAGAGATAAAGTCATCTTCTCTCAGAGTGTATAGGAATCTGGAATTGGCGAATTCAAAGATTTTGAATATTTGTACATGATCTTGATTCCCTTGATTTTGGGGAAAGACTAGTCTGTGGAAATGAAGTTTTCCTTGCGATGGAGGTGGTCTCCCTTCTTAAAGAATTCAAGCTTATTGGTAAGACGGCAAAGGTATCCGTGTGTCATCAGATACATTCTGTAGAATAGATCTCTGGAGTTCATATGTTAAGAGTTTTCTTGTCTTTCTCTTTTATTCTTTTTCTTTCTGGTTATTCCACCTTAGTAGAATCATTGCTGTATTAAAGTCAATAAGGTTTTTCTTCTCTTTTATCATTTCTTTTCTTCTCTCTTTCTTTATCGTCTTTTTCTTTTTGGATTTTTCTTTTAATATTTTATAAATTGATATTGTATTTTTGTATATGTATGTGTTAGGTTTGTGTAAAAAGTCATGATTACTTGGCTAATTCACAATAAAAAAATAAAAAATAGGGATTAGCATGGCCTTGGGCAGACAACAGGTGGGTTAATAACCAAACAATGGCTACAAGCATTGTGCCCCTCATATGTCATTTCTCCTTAGCTGTACTCTGATGCAATAGTTTTATCTCATAGGTGGTGCGTTAATAGTCAAAACTAAAGTCCTTCTATCATGAAGCAGGTGGTTTGTCCAACAAATAATTTGTGTATGCGTGGTTGCAGATGTCAGGCAGAGAGGGATGTTATGCGGGTTGGGATGGAGGTGGGCGAGGCATGGGGAAGCTCCTTGAAGAATGGCAAAGAAGAGGCAGAGAAGGCCAAGTGAGAAAAGGCATGATCATAGGGTCACACTGCGAGGTAGCAGCAGAAAGCGATAAGGAGGACCAGGGCAGGAGGAGGCTAAACATGCAAGAGGAGGGTAAACACACAGGACGACGGTAAACACACAGGTCTCATAACCCCAGGGGATGAAAATAGAACAGACACAAAGAGGGACATCGGGAGGAGGGGAAACAATCGAGATGCTGGGAAATTAGCATTCTTGAAAACTAGGCACAACAGTGCGAAAATGGTGTCAGGAAGGTCTGAAGGTGAAAAGATGGCAGACAATCCAAATGAAGACCTAGGGGAGAAAGCACCAGCCATCATGGATGTGGGCTTTTTGTTTAGGAAATTAAGCCTGCATTCTGGTGATCCGGATTGGCTGGCGCCTGAACCTCAGGTCCAGGTCAAGCAGGGATGCTGTTTTGTTGATATCCAGATACGAAGCAAAGCACATTTTTTCTTTCATTGCCAAAGTCATCTCAATAACATGTGAGAAAGTTACAAATCGTACATTGCATTGACCAAGAGACCAAGTAAACACATCATTTTGCTCCAGTTCGGATACGGAAATGAGGCTTTTATTTCATTTGCATCGTGGTATGGAATAGCCAGTGCAGCCTGACACATTGAATGCAAATGGCAGAGTGCCTCACGTTCACAGGCTGGCTTGGTCCCTTTTGCGAAGCGTGCAAGTGGTCCTCGAATAAAACAGTATCTGATGCATCAGAACACAGTGGTGCTGGTATCCTCAGTCTTGGCAATTTTCATCAACAGACATACAAATGGCAGTGGGTGGTGGGAAAAACAAAAGAATTTCACAGTACCAAGAAGGTGTCCAGCTCAAAACGTGATCAGTACAGTGTGTAAAAACTGACAGAGGTTGACCACTGCCTACCAAAAGTTGTTGCACCAAAAGATAGCTGACTGTGAGGACCGTAGGCGAAGAATGAGGAACTTTTGGCATCATCCAGAGTCACTGAAAGGTCTGATAATAGTCTCTTTACTCAGACGAACGGGGAGACCACCTCCTGGAATCTTAAATTAAAATCTCTTAAAGGGAATGTGTAAGGACGTACAACACAAAATTAACACAGAGTTATCACAAGGACTCTCAGTCCATTTGGAGACATGTAGGCACTCAATGTAAACCATCAATTCCATTAAAATGTGTACGTAAACCGTCAGCATTGACTGGAAGAGGGGTGTTTTCCTGTGTGTCACAGCTTTACACCACATGCATACAGCAGAAAGCAGCACATCCCAGCGGTGAAAGGAAAACTACCTACCACCAGCGATCATTCTCCAGTTTGGCCAACCTCACCTGATTCATAAACTTGAGAGAATGCTTGATGCAGAATTTTCCCCAACACGGGAAAAGGACGTATTAAAACTATGAATATGTGGAGGCTTTATTGCTGGTAGGAACAATATGTATATATCTTTTCCTCAGGGGGTCAACTGCAGTACGGTACAATCTGAACATACACTGACATAATGCCATTTCCATAAACTGCTGAGATCTGAATCAGAGATGTCAATTTTCATATTATTCAAAATTGAAGAGTTTTCCACGAACAAATCCCATAGTGCTTCATTGAAGGATTATTTGTGTTCTAGACAAATGTGGGGCTTAACCGTTTTGCATTTGTCACCAAGTAAAGTAAATCCACAGCCCAAAATATACACAAACGATGAAAACATTTTGAAATCACCATTGAGTTAGTTATCCCAGATCAAATCCTAAAACTAACATTTCACATGATTTTTCTATAGTGTTATGAGTTTCAGAAAAAAATAACAATATAATACAACTATTATTAAAACATTCACTTTGCAGTAATGGTGAAGGACCACAAAGTAATACAAAAATCACTTTTTTCACTATCCCACCTCCCAACTCCAACCTTAACTCTGTTACCATTTTACAACGATTTGGAACATTTTTTTTTTCCATAAAGTTAAATTGTGTAATGATTATGGCTTCTTACCAAAGTGCAATGCGCCCTCTTTGCCCCTATCAGAAGTGGCAGCTCCGCCCCGTGGTAGGGCAATTACAACAGTCAGGTGAGTCACTTTTCCAACAGATAGGAGTGCTTTTTTGCTTCCCCCGCCAGGAGATTCTTTGCATTTTGTTAATCATTTCAGTTTTATAATTGTCACTCTGGAAACACTGCCATTGGAAAAGACCTGGAAGAGTAGCATAGGTTATCAGAGTGCTGTTATGAGATGTGTGTAGTCCCTCCGAGTGCCATGTTCTCTTCCCTTCATTGACAGCACTGGCAGGAAAGGTGAGACTCCAGCTGTGTAGAAGAGGCGACTGGCTTGGTTTAAAGGGCTCTCCCGATCCACAGATGTCTCAGTGCCACCAACTCGCAATCATTTTTCAGTGGCAACAACAACTCCTTCCTTCATCTCACATGGCTTTCCTCTGAGTCATAAGGATCTTGGTCCCCCTTTCATCTTCAATCGATTTGTGCTACCTTTCATAACAATCCATTACATGTGTGTTTTCAACCTCTGAGGGAGCATTAGAAGAGAAGCAATCTACCTAAGCATCCACATACCTGGAAGCACATCAACACACTGATGGCCACAAACAGGATTCAGTTTTATCAACAAACATTTTCTTTTTAAAGTGCACAGCTATATCTTGAACATGCCACCAACCTCCCATTCCAAAGGACTCATCTATATTGTGTAATTAACTGTTTTGCTTTTAAAATAAAAATATAGAAGCGACATGGTGTGGGGGCGAGAGGTTTCCTCCCCCAAATCGAGGGAGCGTTACTAAGTCTTAGCAGGCAGGAAAATCTCCTATGGCAATAAGTTAACGAAAGGGCCCAATGAAAAGTCAAATTTTGTTTTGTTCACTGAATATACTGTCGATATAACAAGTGTTATTCGTAATGATAGATTGATGAAAAATGTACGATATAAGGGTGCACTACAAAAAAGCATAGGATGAAATTAAGTACAAATGCCACAAACAAGGTAAACTAGTTCCATCAGTGCTGTACATCATTGAGAGTGATTTGGTGGCCTGTCGCTGCCATGAGATCAGATAAAAGAGGTGGATACCGCAGTGAAAATGCGCATAGTAAGAGCTTCTATTTGTGCCTTCCTTGTGGGCTTACATTTCATGAGAAGGGGCCTAAATAGAAGGATCCGACTTATGTTAAGACAACAATTGAACTAAAACGCGATTACGACTTCAGAAATAGAGTTCCCTGGTGAAATCATTGCCAGAAACCACCCTTTCGGCTTCCCCATTCTCTGTCCCCAGGTAATTAAGGTGACTTCTCCCATTGCAGCCTTTTTACTGCAAACAAATGGAACTGAAGGAGGCTGGTGCCAGGATTCTCTTTGCACTTTTAAAAATACATGTTTAGAAATGGTATCTGCATGCTTATTTCATTTACACGTACTGCAGATTTGGGACAGGAACTGGTTCAACCAATGACATCATGGGAAGGGCTCTGATTCGCTAGTGTATTTCAGAATGTAAACACAACCAAACAAAGAAGGATTTTCAAGCTTAGGCCAGGGCATCTTCCCCCTTTTCATGGCTAAATATATCATGCTAATGATCCAATAATGTTAAACCCTTCTACTGCGAGTGGTGACATTGGACACTGTGCTTAGTACTTCACGTAATCATTTGCCTAAGGTTGAGGATGAAATGATCCACAGAGCAAGTGTCAACACCCTCTCATCCAAGTTAGGACATATATACTTCCTGAAGCAAAAATGCCCACGCCTTCAGGATATAAATATAGTGGCAAGTGGTTCTGAAAGCCTTAATTGTAACCTACAGTGGGTGGCTGGAGGAGGCAGGCATGGATTTGGCACAAGCATGCTCGAGGTCTGATCCTTGGAGTTTGGGTGACCCAGAATGGAAAGAGAACAGCTGGTATCAAAATCAGTTTCTCTTAGTTCACACATCCCGCCTAGATATCGCCCCTCTCACTCAATATAGAAAAACTTGGGCAAAAACCATCACGCAATGCACAGGAATGAATAAAGCTGAAGAACCATGCTGGACATACTACATTGCAGTAGATAATGCATGTGGCAGAATACACTTGATGGGGTAAAGGGAGCCTCAATTTATAGATATTGGATTATTTTTTTGGTCAGTCTTCATACCAAAGCATCCGTTCCCGAAGGAGGATGAAAGCAGCTATTTAAGCCGCAACCCCACACCAAAATAGAAAAGCACAACAAAAAACACTGAACAAAAACACAGACACAGACGCAAACATTTCAGAGTCCCCCATCACAGTAATGGAATCAATAGCTCCACAGTCTGAAGAGAGCAGGTGCTGAGCTGGGAGACAGCCAGAGGTACTCCACCAAGCTGTACTGCATGTGCCCCATGAAGTAGCCAAAAGCAACATCGGTCACATTGTGGCGGCCCAGCATGACCCTGGACAGGCTGACGATGGCTGCCCACAGCACGATCAGCACCCGCACAGGGATTGCCAGTACCAGGTGATTCAGAATGAAGCGTGACACCATGGCAGCTCGTGTGGCATGACCAGACGGGAAAGAGTACTTGTCCACGGAGAAAGTGGCAAACATGTCCATTCGGTTATGGGTCGGGCGGCGGCGCCGGACCAGCCCTTTCACTGCTGCTACTAGAATAAGATCTAGAATCAGTGCTGAGGATAGAAGATTAAGAGAGGGAGAAAAAAGTGAGAAAAGCATTACATTGCTGTAAAGTGATATCCACAACTGTACTTTGTGCCGAGTAGAGGCACAGTAGAAGGAACACTGCATTATGATTTGTAGACAATTATTGTATTTACCCATTTCTTCCACCTTTCATAATACCAACTAAACCTCTCCCACATTATATGATGTGGCCTTTATAACGCGCCTGTACACAAGTCTTTCTAGGTGCGACATAAGTCCAAAAAACAAGCAAAATAGTAAGCTCTAGAGAAACTGCTATCATTTGTTGTTAAAATGATTTAAAAATCTGAGTTTACACTGGTACTGAACGTTCACAATGTTACACCACTATAGACTTGTTAATAAAAGGAAGATATTAAATCAGTAAGCCCTGGCTGGTCTTGCACAATATGGAATTAAAAAATACCAATATGTATTGCACTACTATAGTGAGGACTTGCATACATTATTGAATTCAAGAAACATTTCTATAATGAAAGGTGACAGAGCCGGCTGAAGATCAAACTGCTGGTTTGTGTTGCTGTAAATCACTGAGTCCAGAGTAGTGGGCAGCAAGGCCCCCACCCCCAAGAGTACCACAGCCTCTCTGCTCCCAGCATGAACTCACCAGCAGAACCTCAGGTTAGAAGTCAACAAAACAAGAGGCTCCACAGCCAACGCTGGGAACTCCATGTAGAATGTTTCAGCAGTACTGATCTGGAAACAACAGAGCTAATATATAACAATTTCTCTACCAGGAAGAGACAAAATGAAGCCTCATTGACACTTTCAAACTTTGCAAGCACCAAGCAAGTCAATTGCAAAAGGACACCAAGAGTTGTTCACAGAATGAGCAGTGATGCAAATATGTTCTGCTCTGCCACATCGCAACCATGTTCCCAGTCTTCCTTTCCTGACCCAATCCCGTTTCATGTTTACCGCTAATTGTACTTCTATAACCTATGTAATGCATTTCTTGCTGCGATGCTATACACAACTAATTTAACTGAAGAGCCACATGCACACTTCGTGCACCACTGGTGGTTCATTGGCTATGCACATGGTCTTTTGAATTCTGCCTGCTAGTAGTTTAGTGTCAGCTTGAGGTGAATACAATGTTTAATGTTCTTAAAGAATCTTCAAAACAAAAACTGCAGTGTAGCTATCAAAATGAATCGCACCCATGAAGATGTTCCAGAAGTGCATAAAGTTAGGACGTTGCAACGGGTGATGCGGCGGAGAGGCCCACGCTCTAGGCGTACGAGAGAAATGTCCCCAATGTGCTACTGGGAAAGGAGTAATGAGGGAAGAAGTACAAGACCTACACGCAGGATTGGTGAGCGCACCATCACCACTTTCTGCAAAACTTAATATCTTTGCATTTGAATTAAATACACTTTTTTTGCACGGTTCACTTTGCTCGGTATTTGGGCAGACTATATAGAGGAATCCCACACACGCATTTTCTACACTCAGTGAGGTACAGTACTACTTCTATGTAAATAGGTACACAAAGATGCATTTTCGTTCATCGGCGGGCGTCACAGGGCACCAAAAGTGTGATAATGACGCAGGATTTGCAGAATCTGGGGAAATGAAATCAGCATTCTGCACCAGTGCCTGTAAATTGTGTCTGGCCCCTATCTAGGTATTGGACAGCAAACGATGACTCAGCTGCATTGCAAAGTGCTTTTCAGGGACAAAGGCTTACCGGTCCATAGGGTCTTTACCCCAGGAGTGATTTACAGTAGCGACGCAGTACAAGGTATTAATCATTAATCGATGACAAGACCCAGAGATTAATCTTAGGTTTCACTGCCTTTTTTTTTTCTTCATGCAGAAAAGCACAATTCAAATCATAAACTAACTTGCCCAGCACCAACTGGTTCTCGCAGAAGTTCACCCTTTGAATTCCAAATATTGTAAACAGTAAAACTCAGTCTAATCCCTGGCATGGCCCCCTTGACCTCAGATCCTCTTTTCAACTCCTCCTCTTTCTTTACTGCTCTGTCAGCAACCGAGTGCCGTTTACGCTTGTACGTTGGGGTGTTACTACTTATCCGATTCACATGGTTTAAAGTATTAGAGGGAAAATCCCCTTGAGTATTCATTGTGGTTGTGTGGTTCTGTTCACGTGGTGGTGCAGCGAGCCAAAATTGTTTGTTTCGGAAGAAACAAACAGACAATATACAAACAATATACAAAACAGTTACATATATTTGGCCATTTTAAAATGTTAACATATAAATACACTTTCCTTATACATCAATATACAAGAAAAAAATACATAAGATTAGCCATTGATAAATGTCCTGACATTTAAAGCAGACCTCGGGTATGAAAGCAAAAGTCCAGGCAATAGCCGGAGAATTAGCTAACAATACAATATACATTGCAGGTCTGCACCGAGTAATGTGCATTTACGGATGCTAACATAGGCCTTACAAAAAATGTAACAGATCCTTCTGAGCTCCATAACAAAATTCACAAACATCGCTGATAGTCGCAATGTTTGTGAATTTTATAATGGTGGTGGGTGGAGTCCTTAATTTCCACTCGGAGCTGCAGGTCCCAGCAGCCTGCACTGTCTACTCTCTGATGCACTTCGCACAGGACTTCGCTCTGCATTTTCCTCAAATGCACACCCGAGCTAACGTAGGCACACAGTGGCCCCCAACGGAGCACCAAGAAGCTTGCCGCTTCTGGAGGGGCATTGAAGAGAGAAGGCCCATTTGCTTGGATTCTTCTACCTTAAATCAGGGACGATTTGGCACCGTCTTCGGCAGGCATATGTTCCTATGTAGTGGACAAAAAACGGATATCTTGCTGTATAGTAAGAAGTGCTATGGGGTGTAGATCAGGGCGAATTACAGGCTTATCATCTATCAGACTATGATTCTGTCCACTTGGAGGAGCCTTCGCAGGAAACCAATTTAGCACTAGTTTTGAGCAGGTATTTTGTAAATCTGTAAATAAAACAGTTTGCTCCACTGTCCTAAAGAATATCATGCAAATCCAAATGTGCATGGACTCAATGGAAGTATGTTTCAACTCCAGGTTCCTGCTCAGCACTTCGCTCAGCAGAGCCTTCCTCCCCAGGGGTAACACTTGGGTCCTGTTCTGCTTTTATGGATGGAAAAGATGCAATTATTGCATGGGGGCAGTAACTGGCTAAGACGAGACCTGGCACTTTCACTCCCACCCACCCATGGGACCTTTGGCAGTGAAGGATACCCTTCCTGAGGCTACATCAGCCTTTAAGAAGCTCAAAGCAACACTTAGGAGCAAAGAAACATTGCCCATCCTCAGACTCTCAGCTCTTGAGATGCAACTATGGGTATATCAAGGAGAGAGTGTCCCTAGTTCTCATCAATTGTGTGATCAGTGCTCACAACAAATCTTTAATTGCAACAGAAAGAGCAACAATGGCCAGCGTAAAACCAACACATGGAATTCAACAAGTCATGTGATTAAATCTTGTGAAGAACAGCTGTGAAGCTAGTGGAGTGGAGTGTATGCAACTCTTACGGAAGATCCGCCTCAAGCAATTCTTTGCCAATAAAGATTTTGACCAACTTGATGTCACAGGATTACGCCCTCCCTCCCAGGTTTGTGCACCCTCTTGCTCCAACACAGCCAAATCCATCACCTTTGAACAGGCTCTCCTAAAGAGAATAAACAAATTGGAATCGACTAATCCTTTTATTCACAATAACTGCGCCAAAGACCAACTTCAAGCCTTGTAAGACTTGGCCTTTGAATAACCTGATCACCTAAAACCAGCTGATAAAGTTGGGGCCATTTTGATCCAAAATATCACTACAACAACATGGTCAAAGCCCTTCTGTGTGACAAAACCAGCTACCAAGTACTCACCACGGATCCAAGAGCCAAGCTACAGGCTCAGATCTCTCCAATAATTGAAGAAGCTGAGGCAGAAGGCTACATAAGTTCAAGATAAGAACCCTTTCTTATACCTACACACCCCAGAACACCAGCTATGTATACACGCCCAAAGATCCACAAAGGGCACCTCCCCCGTCCCCCACACCGGGCAGGCCAATTGTCTCTGGCACCAATTCCATCTTGGAGCCTCTATCTCAATACGTAGACTATTCCATCAAGAATAAAATTCCTAAAATGCGATGTTTCATTAAAGACTCTACAGCCATGCTGGTCTTACTTACCTCGTTGCCTTTTGACTCTGAATTGGATTGGTTGGTGACCATTGATAGTATCACTATACACAAAAATTCCACAACAAGACACCTTGGCCACGCTCCGCCTTTTGTTAGAATCTGGCCTTGATCTCCATGGAGTACCGCCTTCCTTCATATCCTGCTTGGCTGAAATTGCTATGACCAAAAACTTCTTTGTGTTCAACGATTTCTATCAACAAGTGTCTGGGACGGCTATGGGGCTACATTTGCCCCCAGCCTGGCCAATTTATAGGTTGACTTTTTCAAGCGCAGACATGTATGGGATACATTACTCACCGTAATCGTATTTCTGATGCTTATATCTGCTTAGATTCACATGCTGTGCATAGGCCGACATCTAGTGGAAGCTGCGGAGTATTACAGTTTGTTTTTCGAAACTCGAAAATGGGCATCGACACAGGGCGTGCCAGTAATACTATCCCTAGTGTGACGTCCACTGTACCAAAGATCCCTCACGCGTCTAGGATCCTCAGATTGTATTTTTTCTGACATGAGGTAGCATGAGGAGTAGCGCGAGTACAGATAATCCAAGCAGATAGACAGAAAGGTAAGACTACAAGCAATCATGCGCCTTCTCTCGGAGGGGAGGAAGGGTGGGTCGCATGTGAATCTAAGCAGATACAAGCATCAGAAATACGATTACGGTGAGTAATGTATCCCTTCTGAGGCTTGTGGAATCTGCTTAGATCACATGCTGTGCATAGATTAGCGAGCAGTACCAGAAGAAGGAGGTTGGATGTGAGAAGGGTCATGAGCAAATAAGTGTCTTAGAACCGCTTGTCCCACTTGTGCATCTGTCTTGGAATGGGTGTCAATGCAGAAATGCTGAGTAAAAGTGTGAATAGAGCTCCAAGTAGCTGCTTTGCAAATGGCGTTGAGGGGAACTTTTGCAATGAAAGCCAGAGTGGCCCCAATGCCTCTAGTAGAGTGGGCCCTTGGCGTAAAAGGCAGAGTCTTTTCAGAGAGTGAGTAACACAGCTGGATACAGTTAATAATCCACTTCGAGATGGCACCTTTAGAGACGCGATCCCCCTCTCTGCCTGTAGCTACGGAGACAAACAGCTGTCTCCTTAGACAGTTTCCTTAGCGGTCTTGTTTTATTTACATAGTAGAGGACCGCCCTACGCACATCTAGGGTGTGTAGTTTCACCTCAGCCGAGCTTTGCGGTTTCTGGAAGAAAGCGGGAAGCTCGATGGACTGGTTTACATGGAATTTTGATATAAATTTAGGTGAGAACCTAGGGTGTGTGCGTAAAACCAGTTTGTCTTTATAGATAGTAAAGAAGGGATCCTGCACTGACAGAGCCTGAATTTCACTGACCCTTCTTATAGAAGTAATAGCTACTAAGAAGGCCGTATAAGTCAGGTGTTTGAGACTGCTTTTATGCATGGGTTCGAAAGGGGGGCCCATGAGCTTGGCTAGCACCACATTAAGGTCCCACCCTGGCGGTGGGTTTGAAATAGGAGGGTGAAGTCTCTTTACTCCTTCCATGAAGGCTTTAACTACTGGTACTTTCCACCACGACACCTTGCTATGGGAAGTGGTGTAAGCCGAGGGAGCTGCCAGGTGTAATTTCAGTGAGTTAAAAACCAATCCTGCATCTAGCAGGTGGAGCATGTATGTAACAATAGTGGAAGGAGTGCAATCAACTGGGTTGATTTGTCTACTCTGGCACCAGATAACGAACCTCTTCCACTTGTCAAAGTAACAGTGCCTTGTGTTTGGCTTCCTAGATTCCTTTAGGATGTCCATACACCTCTGTGGCAATTTGAGGTGTCCAAACTCTATGACCTCAGGAGCCATGCTGCCAGGTTCATTGAGTTGGGTTGCTGGTGCACTGTTTGACCTTGGTGCTGGGACAGTAGGTTGTACCAGGCTGTAAGTTTGATGGGCTCGCACACCGCCATCCTGCGTAGGTGTGGGAACCACGGTTGTCTTGCCCACATGGGAGCAACTAGGACGAGCGTCATCGATTCCCTGTTCATCTTGTTCACCACTTTCCTGATGAGAGGAGTTGGTGGAAAAGCGTACGCAAACATCCCTGACCAGTTCATCCACAGGGCGTTCCCCTGGGAGTCTGGTTGGGGGAACCTGGATGCAAATCCTGGGCATTGTTTGTTTTCGCTTGTGGCGAATAAGTCTATCGTGGGGAAACCCCACTAAGAGAAGAGATCTTCTACGACCTCTCTGTGAAGAACCCATTCGTGTTCCTCTGGGAGGGAGTCTCTGCTCAGAGCATCCGCTAGGGAATTGAGCTCCCCTGGAACATGTTGTGATGACAGGAAGATGTTCCGTCTGAGTGCCCATATCCAGATTTTCTGGGCAAGCTTGGACAGATTTGGCGAGCAAGTCCCTCCTTGCTTGTTCAGGTAGAACATGGCTGTAGTGCTGTCCGTCCGGATTTGCACTGACAGGTTTAGTAGATGGGGCTCGAACGCCTGAAGCGCTCTGAATACTGCCAGAAGCTCTAGCAGGTTGATGTGGTTCTTGGCCACTGAGTGAGACCAGAGACCCTGAGCTGTGTGGTGGAGATGGTGAGCTCCCCACCCCGTCAGACATGCATCTGTAGTGACTACTGCCTGTACTTCGGGATCGTAAAAGGGTTTCCCCTTTGCGAGATTCTCTCTTGTCCACCAGTGAAGGCTTTGTACGTGGCGAAACGACCACTAGATCGTCCCACTGACCACTTGCCTGAGACCACTGTTCGCCAACCATTCCTGCATGGGACGCAGGCGCGCGTGGAGGACCAGGTAAATGCAGACGCCATCATGCCCAGTAAACGCATTGCTTTGCGTACCGTTATTTGTTGACCAGACTGATAATGCGGAATTTGCAGAAGTATATTCCGAATTCTTTCTTCTGAAGGAAAGGTCAACCCCTCCTGGGTATCCAGGATTGCTCCTAGGAATTGTTTTGAGGTGCTTGGCACCAGGCTTGACTTCTTCTCGTTGATTGAGAAGCCTAATTCGTGGAGGAGGTCGATAGTCCTTTGAATGTTTGTCCTGCAAATTCCTGGGGTTTCCCCCGTTATGAGCCATTCGTCCAGATAAGGGTACACTGGGATTGCCTCCCTGCGTAGGTGTGCAGCCGCCACCACCAGTACCTTGGTGAATACCCTTGGTGCTGAAGCTATCCCGAAGGGCAGTACCTTGAATTGGTAGTGGCGACTGTCCACCTTGAAGCGCAAGTACTTTCTGTGCGCTGGGAACATGGAAATATGAAAATAAGCATCTTTCATATCCAAGGTTGCCATGTAATCCCCCTTTTTTAGGAGGGGGATTACCTCTTGTAGCGTGGTCATACAAAATTTTCGGGGCTTGACATACTTGTTGGCAGGCCGTAAGTCCAATACTGGGCGCATTGTCAAGTCTTTCTTTGGCACAAGGAAGTAAGTTGAATAAATACCCTTGTTTACCTGGTGTCCCGGGACGAGTTCTATCGCGTCCTTTTGTAGAAGAATGGCGATCTCCTCGAGGAGAATCTTCTGATGTTCTAAGGAGTGTACTCTTTGTCCTGGGGGATGGTTCCGGGGACGCTGCAGTAGCTCTATACAATATCCCGTGGATACTGTTGACAGCACCCATCTGTCTGATGTGATCCCTTCCCAAGCCTGGGTGAAGTTTGAAATGCGTCCCCCTACTGGGGTTGCGTGAGAAGGGACCCTGAACTGAGCGTCACTGCTTTGGTGGAGGCGTGCCGCCTCCCTTGCTGGGGGGCCGCCTCTGCCTTTACCACGACCTCTCCTATTACCTCTGCCGTAACCCTGGGTAGACTGTTGGTTGTTGTTCCACTGTGTACCCTGCCCCTGGGAATAGTTAGATCCTCTCTGGGAATTTTGGCCGCGTGGGCGACGAAAATTACTATTCCCTCTCTGGTTAGGGGGTTTATTGGTTAACTGGCCAAGGGATTTGAGTGTCTCGTATTCGTCTTGGCATTTTTCAGTGCGCCCTCGACCGCCTTACCAAACAACAGATCGGCTTCCACCGGTTTGTCTGACAATGATGCCCGAGTTTCTGCCTTAAAACCAGACATGTCTCTTGATAACAGTACCATAACCACGCATGTCTCTTGATAACAGTACCTTCTGCTATCAATCTGCCTGCGTTATCCGCGGCGTCGAAGGTTGCTTTCAAAATGCAACCAGACACGGCTCTACCCTCTGCGGAAATCCGAGCTAATTGGCCCTTTAACGGTTCAGGAGCAGAGGGTATGAGAGCCGCGACTTCTTCCCACTGATGGCAGTTGTAGCTGGCCAACAGGGTTGTGGAGTTAGCAATCCTTGCTTGATAGGCGGACGTTGAGGCTACCTTCCTGCCGAAACCGTATAGTTTTTTGCTCTCCTTGTCGGGAGGAGCTTCTGACGAAGACAAGGGTGTTCCAGCCCTCTTACGAGTGTTGGTAACAACTAGGGAGTCTGGCTTCAGATGCCCTCTTATATAGAGAGGGTCAGACTGAGCTGCCCTGAAAAGTTTTTCAACCCTGGGATTGACTGCTCTGGTGAGGTTTGGGTTCACCAGGGACGGATCTATTCTCCGCTGAATGGATTTAAGGATAGGGATGGTCTGGGCAACCGGCCTCCTTTCTCCCACTAACTCTTCTGCAAAGTCCCTTTCCTCCTGTACACCGTGGGTGTCAATGTGGAAATGTTCTGCTGCGCGAGCGAGAACCTCATTTAGGAGGGGCTGATTATCGACCGGGGAGTAGGTAACCGGGGCTTCGTTCTCTACCGGGGAATCTACTCTGTATGTTTCCGGGTTATCCTCTTCTTCTTCCTGTTCCTCATCATCCCCATAGTAGCCTGTCCCGGTTTGCTCTTCTATCATACCAAATTCTTGGTCTCCACAAAAGGAAGCCTCTTCTTGATACCGTGAGTATGGTGTTGCGTAAGGTTGTACCTCGAAGGGTTCAGACCTCATCGGGGTTTCAAACCGGGCCTTCTTACTCGGGGGGATAGGATCAGTAGAGCCTGAGGGTGTGGCCCCTTGTGGATCATACGAGAGGAAATGTTCTGGATTTTTATCATAAAAATCAGCCAAAGAAGACATTCATGACATGACCCTATCTATGTCTTCACTGGACCATTTTTTGGAACTGGGAATGACTCTCTCAGCAAGTCCATGGGATTGATCTTGAGTAGCTTTGCTGGTTGTGGACCTATCAGCAGACCTGGGATTGTCTGTCTGTTTAGAGGGGGTGGAGTGTTTCACAGGTGTGGAAGAATGTACAGGTAGTTTCTTCTGCTGTTTTCCCCCCTCCCCGTGCGTATAAAAATGTTTTCCCTGTCCCTTAGTGGCTCCGGAGTTTTTCGACGCCTGGCGTCGAGGATCGGGAGAGGTGTCCCTGTCCTTCGAGCGTGGGGCCTCGCTGGCTTTAATTGCGGGCTCCGCCTCCTGGAGCGCGGCCTGGGGGTGGAAGTCGTCTTCGTCTTCCCACGATCGAACTTCTGTTAGCCTAGGGAGCGAGGCACTCTTGGCAAGAGTGGTGATTGCCTGGAGTCATGCGGCGATCTTGATCGAGAGCGCCCAGAGGACACCGAATCGGACCATTCTGTCTGTGCCTCTTTCCGAGAACTCTACGTCGTCGAGTCTCGGTTGGACTTCGTGTGTTTAGTGTGTGTAGTATGTGAAGCGCTTGCGTCGCCGGTGGTCTTCCCCATAGCCGCCCTGCCGGACGACCTTCCGAGGTCGGGGACCTGCGCTCGGCTGTCTTTGGACGCCGTAATGCCCTCGCCGTCTCAAAGTATGGCGTCGCTGCCATCGCTGAAGGCGCCCTCCGCTGCCATGGCCGCCTGCCTGGCGTGGTGGGCCCAACGCTTTGTCGAACGGTCCTTAAGTGTCTTAGGTTTAAACCTACTACACTCTCTGTAGTTCGCTTCGGGGTGGTCCCTCGGCAAGCAGAGATTGCACGTGGCGTGCCTGTCGACCCAAGGGTATTTGCAGTTGCACTTGGGGCAGAATTGAAAAGGGGTACCCTCCATACGCACCTTGAGGCAGCGGGCTGTTAAGTGTAGGAAATGTATAAGGTGTACCTATATACCAAGAGTGTAGAGTATGTACCACCCCCCACTCTCCCTACTTGCAGGGCCGAGGCCAGCGGCCTACCAGGCCCGGGCCGAGGCCAGCGGCCTTCCGAGGCCCAAATCCGTCGTGCAGCAGCCGACGGTCCATTTCTTCTCCAGCCGGCGTCGAGTGTCGAAGTTCGACGTTAGGGTGGGGAAGGATGTCACTAGATTAATAATTTTAAATTTTAGCAAAAGTATGGCTAAGGCCAGGCGACTCCGCAAGATGCTTCCGACCAGTATGGCGGAAAAAAACAATCTGAGGATCCTAGACGCGTGAGGGATCTTGGGTACAGTGGACGTCACACTAGGGATAGTATTACTGGCACGCCCTGTGTCGACGCCCATTTTCGAGTTTCGAAAAACAAACTGTAATACTCCGCAGCTTCCACTAGATGTCGGCCTATGCACAGCATGTGATCTAAGCAGATTCCACAAGCCTCAGAAACCATGATACAAATCCTTTCCTTGCACATCTCCTCACTTGGCATTGTTACATTGACGATATTTTTGTCATCTTCAGGAGGGACGAAGGATGAATTGCTTGCCTTTCACGTGTGGCTGAACCAGCAGAACCCACACTTAGAATTCACTATGGAAATGGACAAGAACGAAACATATTTTCTCAATTTGGCCATCTCGACAGATAATGGGGGACTCTCTCCAAGTTGTACAGAAAAACGACCAACAGAAATTCCCTCCTATGCTAGTCGAGCTATCATCCGCAGGCACTCAAGGACACAACTTGCCCTTCGGAGAGTTTCTTAGATACCGCAGATTATGCAGCAAGACAACTGATTACACTGTTGACTCAAAAAACAGCTCAAACAGCGTGGCTATCCTACCAGGATTATCAATCGGAAATGTAAAAGGGCCAGGAACATTCCTTGCACATGCACTTTGGAACAACATGAGAAACATTTGCCTCAAAAAGAAGACGCAATGTCAGAGATACACTGGTTAATACTGTATCTGCAAGCAATGCAATTCCATTTTCCAGTCAGTCCACTTTATGGAACACTACTCCAGCCACCGGTCATGCCCCAATGTTCCATGTGCACCCAAACCACACATACTACCACATTGGACATTGGTTGGAAAATCCTGTGGGTCCAGAAACACTTTACCAACTGTAGTACGAAAGGTGTGATCTACACGTGTCCCTGCAACCTCAGATACATAGGGATGACAATGCGGGAAGTTAAAAAGCGCATGATAGAACATTGCTCATGCATCAGAACTGTTAAAGTTACACCACCATTAGTCTCACACTTTTTGGCTGAGGGCAACACTGCAGACCATTTCAGATGGACCATTCTTGAGAAGATCAAACCCCGATACGCGGGGGTAACTTCCATGGCATCCTGTTCAGGTAAGAACAGAGGTGGATCTTCGGACTTAATATGTGACAACAGGGGCTCAACAAGGCCATACAGTGGCAGGAGCTGGCAGTTATCACTGGCTAGGCCAGCAACACACACAGTTCAGGGTTTTTAGGGATTGTCCAGACCAGCCCTGCATAGAGCCCTCTGCATGCACCTTATGATAGCCTCTCCAACACCCCTGCACTTGAAGTTATCACCCTATTGGCATTATCTGTAGAGCACTGTTCCTGCCCAGCCCTGTCATGCAGCCCTACACAGTTGGTCCAACCATGGCCACCCCAGGACCCCTGCTGGACATTCACTCCCTCCCTCTCTGCAGGGTCCTTGCTATAACCTATCTCTGCTTTATTTCCATTTAGTTCCACTTGCATCATTTCACCATCATTCTATCCCTCTTCATTGATCTTGCGCACCAATGCTCAGCCCCGGCCATTACCTCCGTTTTAGGGCGTCTATACCCACACACTTGCATGTATACTTAGACTGCCTCTCCAATGCCTTTGCACATGCGGTTACGATCTGATTGAAATTATGCACAGAGCATTGTTTTTGCTCAGCCCTTTCATGCAGAACACCGACTGACAGCCAGTTTCCCCTCCGTCCATGTTGCTTCTTGGAACAGGCTTAGTTAACCACTCAACAGGTTCGCTTTCGCTTATCCGTACCAACAGGGACCAGCCCCGCCTTCATGTGATGCACAGTCACCATCGTCTACACGATCCAATGGGTGAGCGCCCCCGCCGGGCCACACCCAACGCCCTGCTCTCCGTGACATACGTGGAAGAGTTAGTAGTTTACAGATGCAGACGCATTCCGTTTCTGTTTCAGCTATGGCAGTTGCTGTTTAGGATTCAATCCCTACTATACTTGAGGAAAGCCTTCATATATAGGCACCACCTTAGCTTCAAGACTGTGTCTATTTCCCACATGGCAATTTACGAACGCTTAATGCAACCGCGTTTTTGTGTCCCCCTGCAGCATTGCACTTGTTGTTGCCCCGAGTCAATACACACTCCAGTCCTTCGTACTGAGGCCCCCTTATCTCAGGTCAGCACATTCATAGAAGTTTCTCATCTTAACATCATAGGATGTCCACAGGGTGGCCACTAGGTGCCTAGATTGCATCAGCACACGCATGGTATTCTCTCTGAGCATGCGGTTTATTCTCCTCACCTCCACCTTTCCCTTGTTGGTTTCCCCCGGGATAACATATACACGCATAGCCACATAGTGAGTGGCAGCATATTTACATGCCCATATGTTTTTTCTGGATATTTTACCGACTTTACTGAAGACCGTGTGCATGCACCAGTCAGTGGACTGTCATATGTTTGACTTGGTGTCTCGTTGACTAAGGCCCGGCCCCCCCTTGTTTTTGTGTTCCCTCACAGGGGACGGAGCAGCACGCCCAGGCAGCCTCAATTCGAGACATGCTGGAACATGTAATGTTGTTACTACTAAATTGCCAGTTCTGAAGAAGATGGTCTAAACCGTTTGTACCATCGAAACCGGTCGACCTCTTTGGTTATGGTACTTTATATAACCTTATGAGATATCCCCCTTAGTCAGAGGGGATACACCCTGTGTTTAGTGTATTTCCCTCACGCGGAGTGAGCCTTTTAAGGAAATCCCATGTAGATTGGGATTCGTTTTTATACTGTGTATTTCGTTCCATGCGAAAAGCATCGACATGTGGTCAAGTTGTAGCCTAAGGGTGAATAAATACAGTATTGAAATTCCCATGGCACCACCTACCACATGCTAGCTTAGCAGCTGTTCTTCACAAGATTTAATTGCATAACTTGTTGTTGAATTCCATGTGTTGGTTTTACTCTGGACTTTGTTGCTCTTTCTGTTGCAATTAAAGATTTGTTGTTAATACTGCCCACACAATTGATGAGAACTAGGGACACTCTCTCCTTGATCTATTCCTCCTAGATAGGTGGTGCATCACTCGCTATCTAGGGACAGGCACTCCTGCTAGGGCTATGGTGTTCTTCTCGAGGGTCAGACAGGCCATTGTCTCCCTTATGTGGTATGCAAACTTGTCTTGAATGTCATTTGTTTGACCTCTGCACTTTGTACTCCCAAAGAACCGTTTAGGTTGCGTTATGGTAACTGTTACGTAACGGTTAGGGAAGGCAGTTGTTTTCTCATTTTTGCTTTGTCTAAAAAAGCCCTGTTATTTAGTTAAAGGAAGGAAAAACATACCCAGTGACCAATCAATAATTCAACAACTGGGTAATGTACCACCATTTCAAAATAGAGAGTTATCATTTGTTCAGGGATATTCTACAGAAAGGACTGCACCTCAAAAACTCCTTTCGGAAATGATATTTCACTATTGCAGGAAATGTCAAAAGTTGTCTTTTGCACGCAAACTTTGGGAATTCACTTTCCACCGATTGTGGCTATTCACTGCCACATGGTCATTCATGATGAAAATGTATTTAAACCACATGATTATCATGTCTCAAGGGTTCCATGACATTTGTACGACATTAATTACTACAAAGTAATTTACTTTGAAAAATCACTTTGAAGTTTTTTTTTTTTTTTTTAATGTAGGGGGTTCCCTAGATCCCCAAGCCCCCACATTTCCTGCACTAGTACTGCTACCCCCAAGCCCCTCCTCATCCCTTAACCCACAACCCCCTATATAATTTGAAATGTTTTTGAAGTAATTACTGTCAGGAAAATCACGGGATACCAGCTCAAGATGCAAATCTGATAATTATTTGGAAGAGAGTTCTGGGCTTACCGAAAAAGCACTCCCATCCAAGCAATAAGGATGGAACTTGGCCTTACTTCCTT
Organism: Ambystoma mexicanum; assembly: GCF_040938575.1. Lineage (NCBI taxonomy): Eukaryota > Metazoa > Chordata > Amphibia > Caudata > Ambystomatidae > Ambystoma > Ambystoma mexicanum. The sequence continues at coordinate 581,193,324 of NC_090922.1, read as the reverse complement.
ATACACAACAGTGTATACTGCCAAAAGTCCAGGGAGGCTTTTCAGCATTGAACAAAGTTCTACTAGAGAACACGGAAAGAACATTAAATCAATGGAGGAACATCTGCCAGCAGATCTTAACCGGCCTGGTGGAAACAGACAAAAGTTTGATCGGTAACCCCGATGGGACAAAAAGAAGGTTACTCAATCAGGACTGTATAGACACCCAACAAGAGAGACGACGATATAACCTCTACGGGAAACTGGTGTGGGAATCTAGGAAACTTACCATGTTCACAAAATATCTTCAACGGTTCCCAAATCACCATCTTGGAGCACAATTCATGCGCTTTCAATTGAACCTATTCCCGATAGGGGAAAGCCTTAATTCAGGAGGGCATAACAGTGGCCCGGATGTATCATGCAGACTGTGTAGGAACCAAGATGTAAAGGAAACCCTGAAATACTTGGTATTGTTCTGCCCAACTGTAAGAGACACAAGGACTACCATTCTGGGCAGGATAATAAAGGCATATGAATCCAGAACGGCTGCCGACTGGTGGACCGTATTCACACAAGAAGAACTACTAAGTGCGACTCTCATCCTTCTCAGTCTGTTGAAAGATATTTTCAGAAAAATCGACGTGTGCACAACCAAATGTGGCGTGTCAACATAAGGACTGTCTACTGCAATAGTCTAAATAAAAAGTGGCTGCCCGCTACTCTGACGAAGGCTGAGGCAGGAGACATATACTGGACTCTGCAAGCGCCTTCTCTCTTTCTTTCTCTTCTTTCATTTTCTTTTCTTTCTTTCTCTTTCTCCATGTCACTTAATGCTATTTAAATTTGTCCATCAGACAGGTATGAGGTTTTCTCTTGCTGTAAAACCAACACCTTAATAAATAAAAATTAAAGAAATAATTGCAAACACAGAAGTGATAATCAACCTATTGCAAACGAGTCTCTTCCCTTTTGCAATCTCACATTTCTGGAATTTCAAGTGTACACTATACCAGTGACACTCGAAGTGACACTCAAACCTTCCCCCTTGCAAAGTTCGAGACAAAGAGGGAGACCCGTTCTGTTAAAAAAAAGAAAAAAAGAGCCCCCAGCCCCCAGGAAACTAGCCAGGTTAGTGGGCCCCTGCAGCTTTTCCATACCGGACATATTGCCAGGCCTTTCCCACCTCAGGGGACGACAAAAGCTGAAGAGTTGACATGGTCGCTCAGACATCTCCTAAACTCGAGCTGTGCCCATAGAGGAGTCCAGAGTGGAACTTAACTGATGGCTCGATCACAGACACAGAACAGCTGAGAGGTCCTTGGGGTCTATCTCCTGGATCTCTTGATAGAGTCAGATGACAGCAGATGGAGTTGGGGAATCAGAGGTGGGAATATCTCCACTGAAGGAATGGTCCCCAGAAGAATTAAACTAATATATCCACTGCCTAGAGCATCTACCAGGCCCTTTTGCAATCAGAGCCACGAGCGTAGACAGCGAAGAAGCCTAGATCATCCTTAAAAAGGACAACATTTCCCTCCATCAGGTTTATCAATCACTTTGAATGCACAATATCAAGACTGCTCACAGAAATGGCAAAGGACTTTTGGTCATTTTGCCCACAGAGATAGTTGTCAGTAGTTGCAGGGTCCCTTCCGGTCCCATCCGATGTGGTAGCCGACTGGAACTTCAGACACCTCCAAGATCTCAGCAACTGGACGTTCGACTCCACTGTTTCTCGAGGATTGTGTTTTTGAGGGGTCCTTTTTTGGACAATTTTGTTTGCCTGCAGGCTCAAAAGAATGCTTCCACATTTATTTAGCTCCACAGCTGTGACGGATGCTCTGCTTTAGCTGTGGGTCCCAGAGAGGAAATATGCATTTCCCTGGTTTGTGATGTTCACGCAAGTACTAGCGAAAGTGAGGAGAGAGGGGTGTCCAATTTTCTAATAACCCTGAAATGGACAGCCCAGGTGTGGTATCCGATTCTTCCAGAATTTTGTTCAGACATTCTAATCCTATTAAGCCCAGACATTCTGAAGACTCCAATGGGAACCGTACTGGCCTGGATATGCTGGAATGACCAAGGGTTTCAGCGTCAGCTGCTCCCCTCAAAGATTTCTGGACATTTTTTCAGTGAGGAGATACAACCCGGGCCGAGTGGAGATATTGAACATCTTACCATCCCTGGAGGATCAGAGAAAGGCCTTCCACACCGAGTGTCTGCTGGTTGGTGATTTTGCCCGGACACGGCTTCAGGGAAAGCAAACCGGTCAGAGAGCACTTAATCAGATGCCTTTACAAAGGTGTTAAGTTTCTCAGGCCTCCAGAACCTCACTATGCTGCTCTTTCGGACGTCAAAGTAGTGCTTGAATTTCTCTAAAAATGGGCTTGAAGAGTTTCCCTGTAAACATGTTATGCTCTTGTGACCGAGAGCCTGCAAGGAAGTTTTGGACACGAAGGCTCTGGACTTTTCCCAGAGATTTCTTTTTACTGTGAAAAGAATTTTGCCATTTGCTTATGTTCCAAAACTGGTCTCAAGACAAGTGTTTTATCCAACATTCCCAGGACATATGTATCTTTGTGCTGTTCGCTGCCTTAGACGAATGACGAAGTGACTGCAGCCCACAGGTCCAGTTTCAGACAGCTTCTTTTAGCTATCAGGCACCCCCATAGACCAATTTCATCCCCCACTTTGGCAAGATGGATGGGTCGGCTTATGGGATTCTTACAGAGAAGCCATTGCCTCAAAGGCATTTCTTCCATCGGTTGGTGTGGAAGATATAAACACTGCAGATTGGGCTGGAGATTATATCTTTAAATAATTCTACTTTAAATTAGTGGATCATGTGGATTCGTTGGTGGCGAGTAAGGATTAAACAAGCAGAATACTTGCCTGTGGGATTTTGTATAGAATATAGATTCTCCCTACTTGTTAGTGTTAAAGAACGGATGTACTCTACATTTTTTTATAGGTGTAAAAACAGTGTCTACACTTAAAAAAATGCAACTTCTTAGACACATTTTTAAAGGTAAAATGAGCAACGTAATGTGCTTCAAAGCCTTGTTCTTCAAATCTTGCAGGTATCCATTCTGGAATATGTTTATGTGTTTGATTATTGTTGTCAGGGCACTGAATCAAACCAACACCGGTCCCCCCGACCCACTCCATAGTGTGCTTGAAGTCACTCTTTAGCTATAGAGAGCTTGCGCTTATTGCCGCCTGAGCAGTGAATTCCATTTTAAAACTTCCAAAAAACTGCCACATGCCAATCTCATTAAAGTTATAAACATGGCAAGCAAGGCTACCCAGCAACCTAGCTAGCAAACAAAAGCGATCATAGGACTGACACAAATGTCATAACCAAAAGACGAGCACGAGAAGTTTCCCTTTCGCATAAAGGGAAGTATTGGCAGAGTGGCCATTTTCCAGTACAACAGGCGTAGAACAGATTTCCTGTAGCACCCGGTCTATAAACAACATGACCTCCATTCCTTCTACAAGCAGCTGAAATTATGGATTCTCACAATATTCTTTGCAGAACAAACCACACAATACCTAAAACCATGACAATTTCCCAACCGCTTAACTCCAGCCATCACACTCCTAACCAAACAACTCTGCGAAGCCTAGATTCCACATTGATCAATGTGCAGTACCTGCTCATGCATTTTAACTCCAATTGTATTTCAATCCGAAGGTGAAGCACGCAGGTGCACATCAGCACTGTGTGGCCAACAGTCTAAAAAGAAATCTGAAACAAGTAAATACAATAGATTTCAGTTTTGTAAAGGTCTCGTTCTCAGCCTGGCGTTTATGATACGATACGATAGTTTATTTATATAGCGCCTATACACAATGTGTTTCAAAGCGCGTCAAGGCAAGGGAGGGAACAAGGGAAAATACGACATTCTTACAGGCCATGAACAGTAAGGATGTGAAATTAACTATCATACTCGGCGTGACAACATTTCAGATAGTGCAAGAGCCAAGGCATAGATAAGGAGGGAGGGGGAGAGTAGGAAGGAAATGGAAACAGACAGGCGACTACCATACTAGGCCTGATGACATTTCTGGTAGAGCCGGAGAAAAACAAGAGGTGAGGGGGAGGGGTGCAGAAAGGTAGGGAAGGAACAAAACAAGCGACTATCATACTAGGCCTGACAACATTTCAGATAGTGCTGGGGGGAGTGGGGGTGAGTGGGGAGTAAAAAAACAGTAAGGGGAGCGGGGACGTGACAGACGAGGTTGCTATCATACTAGGTCCAGGGACAATTCTGATAGAGTAAATGCATAGAAGAAAGTAAGGGGAGGAGATAGGAAAAGGGAGAAGGGAAAGGAGGAGAGAACAGACGGACAGCAGTCAAAAGAGTGGAGAAGCAAGAGGGGAGAGTGAATATAATTGCAGAAGTCGGTAGTAACACATAATGTTGCAAGCCAGGATACAAAATGAAGATGGGAACAGCATGATTCAGGGCCACCATGAGTACAAGATGCAAAGGAAGTCCAGCATGAGAGTTGAGAAAGGGTGACGCACCGTGAATGAAGTCCATAAAAGTAAAATCCAGCACTGGCCACAAGACGGTGATGGTGAAACCAGAATTTATCAGGACAGACTCCTGCAGAAGTCTGAGCTTTTTTATGAACTTTTTTAATGACCTTTTGGGATGAAGACTGGAAAACTGGCAGGGTTCTGGGCATATCAGGTCGCAAGAAATATTACAGACGTGAGCTTGCCTGGTCGACGGACATGTGTCTTCTCCCAATGAGCGTCATTGGTAGCTTAAAATGGTTTACTTGCCATGCCTCAAAATGTGCACTTGCCACTATTAATGGCTACTGATAATTGACCCTTGGCGAGTAAGAAATGGTGTGCTGTGTGTATGAGGAGAACTGAGGGGCAAGTTATGTTTACGTACGGCTATTAGCTTGCAACTTCACATTTGTGAACACCGCCAACCTTATTTGAACCGGGGCTCACCGAATCAGAACATGCTGATCTGGAGCCACCAGAAACACTGACCAGAGAAATCTCCAAAGTTCGGATTCTGGCAGTCTGCATGAGTTGCTTTTCCATGCTAGATGTGGAGCTGACATTGGGGCAGGCATCCCATCATGGAAGAAGGAGGATAGACCAGAGTGAGGTTTTTAGAGTGCAATGGAGTTGGGGGCCCAGGGATAGTGCAGATGAGGGCGATGGTCAAATGGGGGGTATGGTGGGCTGCCAAATTGGCAGGGTAGGCCCGTTACGCATGAGTGAGTGGGGGAGAGTAAGTGACAGGGAAGTAGGATGGCTATGGGAGAAAGGTATAGAGGGAAGGGGTTGAGAGATGAAGTACCCAGGGTGTGGGGGCAGTGGGAAGAGCCGATTCGGTGGCGATAATCACCAAGCAGATGTCCCAAGAGGATGGTCAGTAGGAAAGATTCAACAGGAAAGGGACGACGGGCCAGGAAATCAATGTGCACAAATTTTACTAAGGCACAAAGATACATTATAAAAAACTAGAGATCTTCCACCTAACTTCAATAGACTGAAGGAACCGATGGCATATTGTACGAAATTTCCAAATAAACATCTGAGGAAACTGTATATGAGAGCGCGCTTCAACCTCCTTCTGACACGTGAAATCATGGCGATTAGGATGCAATCTAACGATAAAACCTGTCGTCTTTGTAGGGAACCAACCAAATCAGAAACAATAAAGCATCTTCTGCTACAATGTCCAGAGCTGAGAAACGTAAGAGCCACATATCTGACCAACCTGCGCACAGACCACTTAGGATTGCTTGAAGAAGAAGACTCAACATGGTGGAACAGGTTGATGTCAGGGGAGAAAACTAAGTGGACTATAGCGACTGTAAAAATTCTGGAAAGCGCTTTCGAAATGATCGCCCTATGATCCTCTTTGGTGATCAACTGTCAAGATCATGGCGTGAGTGGGTCATCTTAATAGAGACTGGCAGTGGCACACTTCTTGAGACCATTCCCTTCGTGCCTGTTTTTGATTACTTTATGACAGCTTTGTCTGTTTCTTTGTTTCTTTGTTTTCTACTATGTGGCTCTTTTGAGACGAGCAACAACAGTTTTGTAAAAATTGCTAAATGCAATTAAACACAAAGTAAATAAATAAAAATAAATAAAAAAAAGACCAACAGCAGCATGAACTGAACTTCCAGATTACCCTTAGACTCCAGGAGGGAGGTAAAGCCGTGGCAAAATTATTCCTTCAAAGATCATTATGGGCCTCAGCAGTTTTCATAGCCCAAACACAACTGAGGGTAAATACCACAATCAATGGTGGTAATCGGAGTAGCCCGACAGTAAAAGATTACTGCCATGATCATGTCAAGAGTAATCCAATCATGGCTTCAAACGGTCAAAATACAGTTACTGCCAGAAATAAATGTAATAGAAAAACCACCACCACCAGCAGCAGACTTTGGACAAAAATACTGTTACCGCCGCCACATGCACAGATTCTGCCAAGCAGCCATTTTAGAAATGAGGTCTACCATCAATTACTGCTGTGTTATTGAGACCCTGCAGATACGTTCCAGAAATGTGGTGCCGAGTTGCAGGTGGGGGAAGAGTTTTAGCATAAGAGGATGGGTGCCTCCAGAAAATAAAGTTCAATGGGTAGGGGCTCCCCATTATCACGGATGAGGCGAGTCCTCAGCATCAAGGCAAGTGCTTCAATGAAATGCAATATATGACAGAGGATTGCAAACAAGGTGGAGGCCTTCTCACCGCACCCCTGGAATGCCGATGACATCCACAATTGGTGGAAAAAACAAAGAGGATGACTGAGGTTCCCTGTGTCAACACCAATTACCCTCACCTGGAGAAGAACTGGGGAAGGGTCTACTCACAAGGGGAGGAAGTGGGTGCACCGAATGCCTGCATTTTTATAATGACTGTAATAAGATGATTGGGGCAGTCACACTATCTTTCAGGAAGAGAGAACAGTGTTCCAATGGGAGGATGGTGTGAGGAGCAGACAAACAGGAAGAAAAGCAAGAGAAGGAGGAGTACAAGAACTGGAGGGTTCAGACCAGACAGGTCAACCGAATGCAGGGATTGCTTACCTAGAGGACCCAGATTGTGAACCCAGGCTAAAACAGAGGGCCCTGTGGAATAACTGGGGAAAGAGGCTTGTATAGGCCAGACAAACAGTGGTAGATAGGTTCTTGAAGAGAGAGTCAGAAATGCTATAGCCCCTAATGTTGGCACAGTGAGCAGGGTGCAGTATCCCAGCAAGACCAGAAATTCAGCTTGGGGTTCAGAATAAAATGTCAAGGAGCAATCTGCAGTAACCCAAGACCCTAAAGCGATCAGGGTGGAGCAATTCCTATTCACAATTACCTCAGCATGGGGGTGGTGGGATTGCTCATGAATGCCCCAGGCGGGCAGGCAAGTATAGAAGACTCCCAAGTGCAGGATGGGGAATGTGGCACCAATGGGCCCCCACCAAAGGAAGACGTGCACAGGTGCCCCTTGGCTCCCTGAGAGAGTGACCTTATTGGAAACTATGTTGGGATTCAAACCCCAGGAACCTTGCTTTCTAAAACAGGGCCTTTGTCTTTCTTTACCATGATTTACACTGTACTGTTGGGTCCATAATGTCAGACACTGTTTATGATCTTTGAACGTCCCTTTATTTGTTCTACCTACCCTGAAAGGCAGGCCATCACTTCTCCTGTATTTAATAAAATTGTGACCGTTACATCAGTTCTGTGTTCTGTGGACTCTCTCCTGACAAAGGGTCATGGGGGGTGTTAGCCTTATGTAAGGAAATACATTTTTGGTTCAGTGTGATGAATTAACTTCTGTCCTGCAGGAGTACAAGAATGAGTAGAGGCTAAAGCGCCCTCAGCCCACAGACTTCTACAAACCGGTAGCCCACACAATCACAAAGGTAAAACGGGCACAGTTAAGAGATACACTTCCTTCGCCTTTTGTGATAACATAGGCTGAGGGAAGGGTATATTCTCAAGTTGGGTATAAACGTGGTTCAGTAGCAACCCAAACAGCGAAGTATAACAGTCCAAAATAAAAGGAATGTCCCATCAAGGATCTATAAACATCAAACAAATTATGAACACTAATAACTAACTTGAAAACACTGTAAAATCCCACCCCTGCAGAAGTAATACAGAATATGCAAAGCACTCTGGGTAATGACACAGGGAGAGAAAGGGCAATAAAAGACGACAATGTTCAAAGGATATGTTCTTAGGGTTGAAAAAAGGGGTTCAAATGACCTATCCAGTGTCTCTAGGGTCCAAAGGTGGACCGGGGTTAGGGGTGGTAGATATTAGTCATTAGTACATTTGCAAAGGTCTTGGTGATTCAACAGCATCGAACCAGGCTTCTCTGAGTCGACTGCGGGTTCTTCTCAGGTCGGGGATGTGGAAGTCACACTGGTCCAGCAGCAAGCTGGTTTTGAGCCTGGGTCGACGTTAGCTGCAGTATCGAAGCGTTTATACTGTGCGGATCGTGGAGTCACCAGGTTCAATCAGTGGTCGTGGTTCGACGGTGGTTGAGCTGGTACCAATAAGCACAGGTGGGTCTGTCCCCTGTAGGACTCTGAAGGGACCAGGCCCCAGTGCAGCGGCAGATGGAGAGTTAGCAAGGCAGGGGAGAGGGAAGGAAGAGGAGAAAAGGAAAGTCTTGAGAGGTTTCGGAACTTAAGATCCGGCTCCGGTCTGAGAGGGGGAGGGAACCCGTGTAGTCGGGAGGAGTCAGCTGAGGAAAGGTATCTACCTCCCACTGTTTGCTTGGAGATGCTTTTGACCTGCAGACAGTTGGAGCCAGAAGATCGAAGGGAGGTATTTAGGGAGAGAAAGCTGGATGTAAAGAGGCCCCAGGCAGCCTTATGGATGACGCAAAGGGTCTTGAATTTGATCCTTGCGGTCACCGGGAGGCAGTGGAGAGATTTTAGGGCTGGAGAGATGCGGTCCCTGGGCTTGAGGCCAAGAATAATTCTTGCAGTCCTATTCTGGATTAGCTGAAGGGGGCAAAGGGAGGAAAGAGGCAGGCTGAGGAAGAGGCTGTTGCAGTAGTCTAGCCTAGAGAGAACCAGGGCTCTGGAGAAGTTGAGCTTCTGGGGGAAGGAGAGGAAATGTAGAATGCCCCTGAGGAGATTCAGCTGAAAATTGGACTTCTTGGCAATCATTTCCTTGATAGCCTCTTCCACTTCTCCGAGTTGACACAGATCAAGTGCCCTCTAAAAAGCTTGCATTTCCTCTAGGCTGGCCGTTCCCTCTTCATTGTATAGCCTCTTATAATACAGCATGAAACACTCCAGGATCTCCTTAGTAGAATCCACTTGGATACCTTTTCCATTTTGTAGTTTTACCCACGCTCTACTGAACTCTCAAATCTTCTACCCGGCATGCTGCCCACCTTATCCCCCTGTTCTTAATACTTCGGTTTCAAAAACTGGAGTTTGCGGAAAACCTCCCACAGGGCCAAATCCCTGAACTTCTTCCATTCTGTGACCCCTCCAGCTAATCCAGAATAGAGCAGCAAGACTTTTATACTTGGCCTTAAGCCCAGGGATCGCATCTCTCCTGCCCTAAAAAGTCTTCATTGGCTCCTGGTTGCTGCACAGATTAAATTCAAATCCCTCTGCATCATCCACAAGGCTGTCTGGGCCCAGGGATGACACTATCTTCCCTCTAGACCACTCAGTTCCTCTGGCACCAACTCTTTTTGTGTAAAACATTTCACTAAACAGAGGGTAGGTGGTCCATGGCTTTCATCAGCTGGCTCCCTCAACAACAGCCTCCCCCCTGCCTCTGCGCCTTGAGCAGGACTTTCTTAAATTCCAGAAGTTCCTCAAGACCTTCCCTTTCACCGCCTCCTAACAAGGTATAGTAGATTCTTTCTTCCTCCTTTTCCCTCCACGGCTCTTACTAATTAAAGTGTTATGTAATGTATTTCGCTCCTTTGTCCCCCCCTCACCCTGCGGGCACTTTGAAACAGTATTTTACTTGCTGTATAAGCGCCTAACAAACAAATAAATAAATAAAACTCCCTCTTGTTTTCTTTTATCATAGTTAAGATGGCTTCTTACCCTCTCCCACTACCACCTCTCTGCTCCTAAAGTACTGAAAAGATCCCTCCTCAGTGTCCGCTCTACCAGGCCCCTCTGCCTCTTCCTCCAAGTCCCCGCTTTATCAGCAATCCCCTTATGGTAGCTGCCCTGGTGAACAGATTTTAGGAGACCACTGTAGTTATAGTGACCTGGGGAACTCTGAGAGGTAAGCCAAAACCCAATTGAGGTAGCAATGGAGAGCGGTCAAGGCTATTCTCAGGAGAATGTGAGTGGGAGTGGGGTCAGGGGTATAGGCCCAAAACACACACTAGTAAATGAAACAAGCAAATGATATCACACAGCACTCAATTATAAACATATATACAGACACCATAGGTTTTTATAAATACATTAAATAACTTAATCAACAAAAGAAGGTAAATGATACAGTCAGATGGAACCAAGTCAAAGGAAAAATGACCTAGCTTCAGAGGACCAATCCATATGAAGAGAGGGGCCTTGTGCCCAAGAGTCACAATGCTTCTCCCCAGAAAGTGTCCGATGTAGTTAAAATTCTTGTGTTCGTGAATATTCCAGAGAAGCTATGCAACAAAGTTACTGGTAGGCAAAAATGCGTTTCCATCTTTCAGGTACAACTGCTTCAGGCACGACAATCACAGTGGAATGGAACAATACATCTGGTTTATTCAAAGGTGAACGTGGGTGGGGGGGACAAATGCTTTGCATTTACTTGCCCCATTGACTCCGATTTTCCCCAGAGGACTAGATGGGTCGACTCAGGGTTGCTGGAGGTAGGTTTTCTCACCATTGGTTCCAGTGAGAGGTGTCAAGGAGCTCTGTGAAAGGATTCTTCTGTTCAGGTCCAGTAGCTGAGTTCAACCCTTGGCAATGAAGAAATGCAGACAGCCCTGATGCAGACTCTTCAGGACATTTCACAACATGGGGGAAGGTGATGGCCACCGCAACCTTACAGTGCGGTTGAAGACCTGCCAGAGGAAGATTCCTTGAAGCTGGAAGGCTGATATTTGTCAGGAAGGCGATTTACACAAGCTGGCGACTACCGAAGTTATGGCGGCAAAGGCGGAACGGTGATGGTTCTACCGAGGTCGTCCACTCGAGAGCTGGTCAGTCAACTGGGTGGTCCAGGGACACTTCCTAAAGTTCATGACGGCTGGATCTCGGGAACATGTCGACTGGTTGGTCCCACCAGTCCAGGGGTTGAAGCACTGCTCAGGGTCTCCACAAATTAGGTAGTCCAGCAGGGCTTCATCAGGCAAAACGCAGGAAGGGATGCTGGGCTTCTTCTGGAGTCGCCCAATGATCTTCAGTCGGCTGATCTTCTACACAGGAAACTTGGCTCCAGCGCGGATGTCCCGAAAGGTCAGCAGGAGTCCCACACCGCCCCCTCTCCCCCTTTCCCTCCTCCCTAGAAATAACACAATGGTACAACAATTATTGCTGCTACCAGCTTCTCTTTAGGCATATATAAAAGAGTAACCAAAAATCTCATGCGTAAAAGACTGGGGTGATACAAAAGTATACCCACTGCACTGCCTTCGAAGGTGCTATGTGCACTGGTAAAATGCTACCAAAAAGTTAAAAGGTAAAAAGAAAAAATGGAAACAGCTTCACAGTACTGATAGTCTGAAGGACTGATCAGTTTCACCATAACATAAAAGGAGCAAAAGGCTAGGGGGTGAAGCTGAAGACTTCACTTCCCTGTTAAAAAAAAATAAAATAAATAAAAAAAAAAAATCAGGTCAGGTTCAAAAACAAAAGCAAAATGTTTGGGGGTCCACAGAACTATGGAGGGAAAGTTATCAAAAGAGAAATCTTTTGTAACAGTAGCCTTTGCTGCCTCCCACACCATGCTGCTTCTGATGGACCCTGTATCTTTTTCCTTGAAGTAGAATTAATTCTCCTCGTGTAGCTCTTTGGAGAAGACCGGCTTTGGGTATGAAGCAAGGAGGCAAAGACCACTTGCCACAAGTATAAGGATTGGACCCCTTAAAGCAGGCTTGCTCCCTCCAATCCCCTGGGGCCTCTTGCCTATAAAAGAGGGGGTCCTCCACCCCTTTAATTCACATTTGGATCATTCAGGATTTAAGGAAAAAATCATTTGGACCCCTTTTGGGAGAGTTGATCTTTGCAAAGCCCTCAGCCATTGGCCTCCAATCTGGCTTTAGAGCTGCCAGAAGCACGGAAACTGCTCTCCTGAACATCCATAAAGACCTACTCTCCAACCTTGACTCCAACATCTCTTCTGCCCTCATTCTACTCAATCTCTCCTCTGCCTTCGACACTGTCAACCATACCATCCTGCTCAATCGTCTGTGACAACCTGAGTATCACTGATCAGACTCTGCCTGGCTGACTTCTTTCCTTTCTGATCAACCCTCCCAGGTCCAACTTGGGTCCTTCCTTTCCTCCATCTCCCGCTTTACCTGCGGTGTTCCCCAAGGGTCTAACCCCTCTCCCTGGTTTTTCAACCAATATCTGGCAACTCTCATCCATCGCATTGCCTCTCTCGGCTCCGATTTTCAGTGCTATGCTGATGACACAACTCCTTTTCAGGCTCCCCTCGGTCACCTCTTCTCTCATCTTGGACTGCCTTTCTGCTATTCAGGAGTGGTGTGCCGGCAATGATCTCTGACGTAATGCCAGTAAGACTGAGATCCTCCTCATCGGCACACCTTCACCCTCCTTTCACGTCACTCTCTGGCCTGCCCCCCTTGGCCCTCGTCCTACATCCACCTGTGAGGCTAATTACCTCGGGGTCATCTTTCGACTCCACACTTTCCGTTTTTGCCCACATCTCTGATGTCTCTAAAAAGTCAAATTTCCAACTGCACCTCCTCTGAGGTATTCTGCCCTTCCTCTCCTTCCCCCAGACGCTCACTGTATCTCAAACCCTGGTTCTTTCTAGGCTTGATTACTGCAACAGCTTCTTTCTAAAATCTACCTGCTTCTACTCCCCGCCCTTTGCAACTCATCCTGAACAGGACATCAGGGTCAGTCGTTTTTCAAAGAAACCGGCTGCGGGTAGATCTATTTCTTCGACTGGGGCCTCCCTCTGGAACAGTCTCCCCGCCACCCTGAAGCCTGAGGGGAACAATCTCTGGTTCCGGAAGCACCTCAAGATCTTCCTCTTTGCATCTGCCTTCTCTCCTCCTCTCCCCTGTTCATCTGTTCTGCTTAGGCATCATGAATCTAGCTACCCTCTGATTTCAGGCCCAGGTATTTCCCACCCTACCACGCACCTGCACTGCCCCCTGACAACCTTTGCACTTCGGGTCTGTATCTGGAACCCTACCACCCCCCATTTTCCTGCACCTATCAGACACCCCCTGTCTGTTACTCATACAAAGCACTTGCCACCTGCACTACTTTTTTGTTTCATTCCTATGCAATGCACTTTCCACTTCCCCGCCGTTCCCTCTCCCCTGCACTTGCGCGTTCTCAATGTCACTGGGCCTAGTAAGATTGTTTTTTTTTTGTTCTCCCTTGTTCTCCTCCCTTGCCCCGTCACGCTCTGAAACATATGTGTATGAGCATGATACAAATAAAATATCAATAGAGGTGAAGGAGTGCTCCAAGGCAGAGGCAAGCTCTGCTCCCTGCCCACTCCCAGGGAACATTGGGGGGGTGGCTCTTGCTGAGGACCAAGACCTGCCAATCTCCTTGCAAACCTGGCCAATCTCCTTGCACAGTTTTCAGGTCCTGCTCTCCCAGCTTAAGGAGGACTCATCTTGTCCTAGAGTTCTGCAGCGAGTTTCAAAACATCCTGAGAACCAGAACATTAAAACCACTTTGAGCAAGCTTCAAAGCACATTCAAGACCCTTCGAAACAACAGGACTCACTAGTGCTGCCTTTGGCACTCTCTCGACCTTTGAACTGGCTCACCACCACATCGTACCAGGTAGAACACGTAACCTCAAACAACTCACTGCGGCAGACTACTTCGAAACGCTATCGCTCGAACATCGCATCGCACCATCGGGGTCACAGCTTCGCACCACCAGACCTCAGCTCGAATCGCTGGAGCATTGCATCCCTCATCGACCCAAACCAGCAGTTACCAGTGTCTCGAACTGAGTAGACCTTTGAACAGATCCTGGTGAGACATCCGAACTGCATTGTTTGACCAGCACGCTCAAACTGCACTGGACACCTGTTTTTAATCGACTTGGCACTTTGACCAATATGACTTTGCATACCCAACCTGGTTCGACCCCTATCTGCATCATCTGAAAGCCTGGGTTGACACCAAAGTACCCAATTCCAATATTTGGCGGTTTGAAGAAGTGACTGTCTCCCTGGTCCACTTTATGGGGGCTTAGAGACTGGTTACGTCCCTTTTGCACCTTTTTCCATCAATAACCTTTTTTATTTCCTTTTTTGGCCGTTTTTCATCCTTGCTAAGCATCTGTAGCGTTGCACGATTACATTCTACATTTCCACGTCTTCCTTTATGGGGTGGGTTTGTATAGTGTTTCTGATAGTTGTACAATTGATCTGTGTCATAAAGTGCATATATTTGTATAGAATATTGGCAGACATTCTTTTATTTCAGAACTGTTGTACTATTGCTGTTGGGTTGCTACTGGAAAACATTTACACTCCTTATTAGCTAGGCCTGTTTTATCTTCATGATTGGGTTCACTGTTGGTTTGTAGTTTAGCTACTACTCATCCTTGCACTCCTGAAGAGCAGAAGTAATTTTGTCACAAGCATGTGGAAAAAAGTGCTGCTACTAAACATCTCCAACGCCACAATCTTAAAAGTACAGCGGAGTGAAGCTGAGTGTTACCAGTGTTCCTTGGACTGCGGATTGTGCAGGCTATCTACCTCTTTGTGCCCGGAAGGTTCATTTTCCTGCTAAATACTCAGCCCCGGTCGCTGAGCGACGCGGAGTGAAGCTGAGTGTTACCAGTGTTTCCAGTGTAGCCAGTGTGGCTGTGGGGGCACACGACTCCTGCTGACCAAGATCCACGTCCGTAATGGATTGGCTGGAGCCTGGACCCTCAGGGCTCCACATGACTGAAGCCGTTGTGCACTCCCAGTCCAGCGGTGAAGACGGAGGAGTACACCCGCTCACTCGACGGCAGCGACGCTTCCTGGCTGCCGGAGGGATCGAGCCCATCGAACTTTTGACAACATCTCTGGTAAGTGGCTGCAAGACTCGCAAAAGAACTTGTACTTCAATTTCTTCCTCTAGTTCTGATAACTTTTATGACTGCCAGGCCATAAATTCACCTACATTTAATGTCACCTTGACATCAGCCACAGGATCAGTTTCCTGTCCTTCTTACGATACGATTCGAGAAGAAGTGAATGCAAAGAACAGAAGTCATGCTGAGATGCTCTCGGAAACCCAACCGGCGGCATTCTCGGAAAAAGATTTATCTATCATTAAGCATGACACAAATTTAAACCCAAACAGCCTAAATACTCAGCAAATGATCGACTTCTATCAATACGGAGTGGCAGAGCCGCTGTTGAATAAACCCTCATCAGCCTCAGCGGGCTGCAAGCTGGGGCATGATAATGTACACATGAAATCAAAAGAGAGTAATCAATCGGACACAGTGGGCACCCCGGCTCGGTTATCCAGCAGCTACGATCTATATTTGTCCAATAACAGCTTCCTGGCCCAAGTCGAGAAAAATGTTCTGGCAGAAGATAAAAGAAATACGTTAGTAGAGGGTGAGCCCGATAGCGGAACCAACAACGGGTATAACGGAGATGAAACGCTAACACAGGAATCGCAAACTGTCTCTGCAAACAATCCGAGAAGTCCTAATCGGCGGAGCTCGCTTGCTATAGCGGACCAAGTACTTAAAGACTTAACTAAAATAAATACGATACTAGCAAGCCAGCAAACCTCTTACAACGAGGCAGACGCACTGTCCATGGATTTGCCACCGGCTCAGATGCCGGTTGTTGATGTAAATATGTCTTTAACGTCGAAAACACCAAAGCAGGTACCAGAAACATGGGAGGTTGTGGACATACGAAAAACATGGCTAAATCCTATGGTAAAAAGGAAAAGAACCAACTCTATAAATGACGATTCTATTGATCTAATGTTTGTATCGCAAAAAAGACACACAAAAGAAGGATATGTAATTGGGCGCGATGAAAACCAGGATGAGTCAGCACTATTGAAAGCTGGCTTAAACAGAGATGAAAGACGTTCTAAAGAAAACAACCCCAGGAAGCCTAAGTTAACAACACAGAGTATGAGATCAAAGATTGCCAAGAAAAGTAAAATTAGAACTCAAAGGATGGCAGAATGTTTATCAAAGGAAATCACTAATGAATTAAACACACTAATAATGGCTGCTCACACGATTTCGTTGTCACCTTATATGAAATTATATGAACAGCTGAATGATAACAAAGGATCAAACAACACTTTTGGCGATGTTGAACACCAAATTGAGAACAGTGGAGCAAGAGCTGATGAAAACTCAACAAACTCTGTTAAATGAAAATTCAAAATCCGAGACAAATGTGAAGATCATTCTAGAACATACTATGAACAGTGCAAGTGACAAACGTCTGTTTGCAGAAGTAGCGCGCGAAGCGATAGCTCTGCTAAAACACCAAAAGTTGAACTTTAATTCCATGGAACAGCCAGTAAAATTGATTGGTGAGTGTCCTGACAGTTGTGTTGAGGGAACAACTGAAATTAACACACCACAGAACACTGAACAAACTGTGGAACCTCTGACCGACAAGGAACTAAACTCAAACACTCAAAAACCACACCATGGGAACGGAGGTATGTTTGATCTCCCGTCTAAATGTAAACAAAAACTGAAAAGAACAAACGAAGCTCAAGGATGTAGTATTACTGGCGGTGACAGCGAACTACATCCAGTTCACAGTCCCGCAGCCTTGCTGGAAAATGAGATGAAAGCCACGCTGGATCAACCAGTGTGTGTTAGCCCCAATGTGAAAACTGACCAGATTCACCCCAAAAAAGACCCATTATCTGCAAAATTGCCGATTCTTAAAGATACCTCGACAGACTGTGATCACCGAAAAACAGGTATTGGTGGTGACCTAAACAACTCCGAAGTAGTGTCGGAAAAACAGCCCACATCCACCTCAAAGGAGATGTTCTCAATTTTTGAACCTAAAAATTCGGCGATTCAAAAAAAAAAAATAATAACCAAGAAGGGCTGATAACCTTGAAAAAAACCTTGAAAAAAACCAAGAACAGTAGAAAGAGTAAAAACCAAAAAAGATCTAGTGTGCGCTCCTTCCTTAGAAATATAAAAGGCTTTAGCATCACAAGCAACTCTCCGGAGTTATCACTAATGACCATTCCAGTACACAAATGCCAAACCAACCAACTGGACAACAGATCAGCCAAGAAGTTGAAAAAGGCACAATTATTGGAAAGGAGAGCTCTATAGAAGACCTATTAGATCTCTCGACATACGAGCAGAGCAAAAGCGACAAAAGTGGCTGGACCGAGACTCCAGGTCTAACAAGGAATAAAGACGGTCTACTGGCAGAAGCTGTAATTAATATTGACCTTAGTTCCCCCTTGCAGGAAGTGAAATCATCGGAGATCAAGAAAACTTGCAAGGTGCAACCTATCTTTCATGATACTCCATTAGGTAAAACCAGCGAGTTGGCAACCAAAGAATCTGAGCATCAGCAACGATGCATTACCATGGATCATTTAAGGCAAGACATTCTCCTCCCAAAACCGGCAATTAAAACCTCAACGACCTGTATAACGCTAGAGGAGAAAAGAGCGCTAACAATAGCAAGTAGAAATTGTGAGCACTTCAACGATAAATTTATATCACGAAACTTGGATCTGTGGAAATACGAACAAGAATTTGAGGCTCTGGAAGCCAAAATGGCCCTGATGGATTTGGGCTTAATCCCAGCTAAGATCTCCGACGAAACAAAGCCCAAAAAGGAAGATGATAATCTAAATGAGTTAATTTCTTTGCAACAAGCCCATGAACAGATGAGGCATTCAAAGATACCGCCTAATTTACATCAAGGAATGTTTGAAAAATCCAAATCTAACATAAAAATGTCCACAACCGACAGTAAAAAGCCTGGTCTCCAAATCCGGAATCTTGCGAAACCAGGGAAGTATCTCGTACGTGTGGAGCGAATAGTGAGAGAAAAAGATGGTCTCTTACTAAATAGGAAAAACGTAATGAGACTAATACACCACATCCCGCAACTTAGAACAGTGGTCTCCGAAGACATACAAGTAGTCGAATTTGAGGATGAAAAAAACAATGACTGCGTGATACTTCATATAGCCTCCAAACTCATTCGGGACTCTCTCCTACAGGCTGGCTCAACCTTTAACTCCCTAGGGTTTGATATAAATGAGATCCGACACACAAAGGAGAAACAATCATCAAAGGAAATAAGATGTTCTCATGATTCAAAATTTACGTATAACAAAGGAGCCGCAAAAGAGACAGAAGCAAAGACACCGAAGAACAAACACGCCTCGCCTGAGAGAGAAATCCCTGGGAACAAGGAAACGAAGACAGTCTCAACTGGAACTAAGACAGGAAATACTGACACCAAAGGCCAGAAGAATGCCCCAACGAGTAATGAAGACCATGACTGGACGTGGGTCGCGAAAACCATTAACAACATTAATAATAGCTAATGCCAAAAGGCTGACGAGTCCGGCAAGATATGCATAGCCTCATGGAACACAAGAGGCTACATGCATCTGCTTGGAGAAATCCCAAATGAACTAAAAGATATTGACTTACTATGCCTACAAGAGACTTGGCTAACAGACACTCCAATTGTAAATGGGTTTGAGATTGCATTTAACGAGGCACTAAAAGGGAAAAAGGGACGGCCCATGTCAGGAATGATGACCCTTGCTAAAATCAAAAGTGGCATACGTATCTTATCTTCAACTAATATTTCATCATACATACAAGTCTCTAAAATCAAAACATCGATGAGTACAAGAAAAAATGAGAACCTATTAATGCTGATAAATATTTATTGGCAACATGCTGCAACTAAAGCAGAACTGTTTATTGAAACCATCGCAGAAATCATTTGCAACATTAAGAGGACGGAAGAAAACGCAAACATCCTAATATGCGGCGATTTTAACATAAATTGTCTACCAAGTAGAAAGGATGGAAAGGAAGAAGAGAGAGATCAAGTGGCCAAGCTATGGTTGAACGAAATGAAATCTTGGAATCTACAGATGATGAATGGGGAAATCATGGGGGACATCCCGCCTCAACCAACATGGCGGAGAAACGCGCTAAGATCAACCATAGATTACATGTTCTCAAATGAAAAACGGAAAAGTGAAGCTACACAGCTAAAAATTATTGAAATGAAACATAGTGACCACAGTCTAGTAAAATTGTACTGGAAGCCAGAATATATGGGAACCCGAGTTGAAATTGCCAAAAATGATTTAATGATAGAACCTGGTCGCAATCGATTACGCTTAAATGCGATCAAAGTGAACTCATTGCTAAAATCCCTGGTAGAAACATCAGAGGCAGATAAAATTGAATATATATCCCTTCTAGAGATATATCGAGAGAAGAAATCCTGTAAAGCTAGATCGGATTTCAGAAACCAACATGTATGGGATGAAGAACTAAATGAAAAGAAAAAAAAACTGAACAAAGAACTAAGAACGCTCAAAAAAAAGAAAACAGACTTAAGCAACAAAAGTACAGTGAAACATCTTAAACAAATCTATAAGAACTGGCTCCTTAGCCACAAACACATAATGCTGCAACGGGATGCGGAAAGCATGATGGTAACATTAGCTAAAAGAAACACAAGTGAGTTTTGGTCCTACCTGAACAACATCTCAACTCCTCAAGGTGCCATAATGAAAAACATAATACCTGAAGAATTATGGGTGAAACATTATGCGGGAACATTCTATAACAACGACATCAAAACAGAAGTGTCCACTACACCGGAGAGTGAGTGGTCAATCGTTATAAAAAAAGAAGATATCTCTCAAAATATCATGAGACTAAGTACATCAAGAGCCCCAGGACCTGATGGGTTAACTAATCACTTGTTAAAACAACAGCCTGAATTATGGACAGAATTCTGTTATCTGTTATTTTCAACTATCCTAGAGAACCGAAAAATTCCTACATTTTGGAAGAGCGCTATTGTTATACCGATTTTTTAAAAAGGGAAGCGTGATGACCCAAGCAATTATCGGCCTATAGCGCTCCTTGACGTGGTGGGAAAAATCTTTGCTTCCCAGCTGCAAAGCCAATTAACAAACTGGATTATGGACACCAAACGATATGATCCGCGGCAATCAGGATTTGTAAAAGGGGTCGGATGTGGCCTAAACCTAACGATCCTCAATTTCCTAAAAATGGAAGCTATCCGCCAAAATAGGAAAATTTATGTAGCGCTTGTGGATCTATCCAGTGCTTTCGACACAATTGATCGAGAGCTACTTTGGAGTAAGATGAAAAAATGGAAATGTCCCGAAAATCTACTTCAACCAATAAAAGAACTGCATACAGATACAGAAATTAAGGTCAGACTGGACTCCAACGGAACTTTAAGTAAGGCAATACGAACAAACCAAGGTGTGAAACAAGGCTGTCCCCTAGCAGCCACGCTGTTCGCCCTGTTCTTGTCTGATATTGGAGAAAGTCTAGAATCCATAACTTCCTTCCCACCCAAAATTAATGGTTCACAGGTAAACTGGATGCTATACGCTGATGACATCGCTTTGCTAGATTTAACCCCAATTGGTCTGACAAGAAAACTAAGAGCCTTAGAAAGCTATGTGGAGAAAAACAAATTAAAAATCAACTCCGCAAAATCAGAAATAATAATTTTTCAAGACCTCACAAGAAATAACAAGCAAAATAAAAATTGTGCACCTAAATGGAGCTTATATAAAGACAACTTAAGATGTGTGAAAAAAGCAAAATACTTAGGAATGTGGATCAACAGTAACATAAATGACTCACCGTGGGCAGAGAACGCAAAACAAAAATGCAGACAACTAGCATGTCAAGGAGTTATTATAAACAAAAAGTTTGGGAAATTTTCGCTCCTACCTGTTCTAGCCCACTATAATCAAAAAGTTACACCAACACTGATATACAGTGCAGAAAGTGCACTAGGAGTATCTGCATCCCAATGGCCAGAAATGGAAAACCAATACTGGAGGCGAGTTCTTCACTTACAAAAGGGAATCTCGAGTGCCTGCATTCGATATGAACTCAATCTAATATCTATGCAGGCCCGAGTCCTATGGAACATGTTATCCATATATAGGAAGAGAACTATGACTGACTGCTTACCCCAGTATAAAATACTACAGGATGCTTTGAAGGGAAATCCGGAATCAGTGATATCGAAATGGGCAACTGGTTGTAAAAACAAGCTAGCGGAGATGGGCACTGATCAAAACACCTTGGAAACCAATCCAAATTCTGTTAAGCAAAAGTTATGGGAGTTGGATTGGTGCTTAACAGTTGATGAGCGAAATCGGCATAAATGAATGAAAGATGCCGCAATAGAGGCTAAAGATCGGAACGTAATGTTACAATACTTGATGAAATCACTGAGTACTAGACATCGAGTGACGTACATGAAATTCCGAATGAATCTATTTACCACAAGAGTAAGTTATGCCATAAGAACTCGAAATGCGTCAGCATCACTAAGTTGTCGATTTTGTACGAAACAGCAAGAGACGCTCAAACATTTTGTACTGTACTGCGAAAACCTGAAAGACATAAGATCTGTGCATTTAGGAAACTTAGCAAAACAATACTCCACCCTGTGTGGTGATGAGTTGTGGCGCAAATTTTACAACCCGCGAGAAAAAGACATTTTTGGATTGACTAACTTCCTACAAAATCTGGAGCTTGCGCTAAAAAATCTAAATTAACTTGGTTAATTCAACAAGGTGAGAAATGCTACATGTGCTACGGAAGCAGAGTCCAAATAGGTGGGAATAAGGAAAACTGGATGACCCACTCTCGGAAAGAAGCAGAATCTGCAAATCAAAATATGGACCGGAAATCAGGAAGTAGAAGGCTAGCAACAAAGGACATTAAAATTGTTGCAAAAAAATAATGCGATTGAGATGTATTCTGCCTAAATTCTGCTTCTCGGACACATTGTAGTTTAGAAACTTTTCTTTTTTTCTCTTCTTTTCCTTTTTTCTTCTTTTCCTTTTCACCTTTCATGTTTCAAAAAGTTTGTATAAACTAAATGAAATAAAAAAAAAAAAAAAAAAAAAGTACATCGGGCAATATTGATTCCCACAACATTTCAATGGTGGTTACTTATAATCTTTTTATTTTTACATTCCTAGCAGTGTGCAAAACCGTGAGGTCATAAGTTACATGGTTGCAAAACAGTTACAAGGTAAGCTTATGAGTTATGCATTAGCACGACAGTACCAATGTGGTACAAACAATAAGAGGTGGGTCTGTGGACAAAATGATTTGGGACACAACCCAAATCTGGTTCCTTATAAAGCACAGAGGGCATGCGGGATCGGAGCAAGTATAATATATATATATATTACACGGTCCGCTGTAGCGGCCGTGTAGTTATGGTTAAGTTGCTAAACCCATAGGAAGACCACTTTTTTTCCTGCGGCTTATAACTTTGCTCCCTCTGGAAGAATCCTCACCAAACTTTGCAAAAAAAGTATATGGCCCGCTCTGAATTATTGGCAAGTTTGGTGAGGTTTAATGCAGGGGGGGAACTTATAAGGGTGGGGTCCCACATTTTGTTTATCTCCATAGACTGAATGGGCAAAAACTTTGCGCATGGCTACAGCCCGAAAGGCTGGACGAATTTGCACCAAATTGGTGGCAGGAGCGGGGGCTTGGTTCAGAAAGCGTGCTTTTGTGTGCTTGGTGGAAATCCGTCCAGTACTTTCATTGCAAAGAACTGAAATGTATGTCTCAAAAGATTAGTGATATCTTGCTCCGCTGACCCATTTCCCTGTTCGCTCCGCGGACAGAAGTCTCATTGGCTTGCAGTACGGCGTGCTGTCGGCGAACTTTGGACGTAGTCGGTGGTTGGCTGGAGGGAAGCGTGTGGTGCGTCTATGTTTTTGGGAAACGTTGCCATGGTGTATCGAGGACAGTGCAGCGCTGAAAGGGACTGACAAACAATATACGGCATGTGGTGGTGGGAAGAGGGGATGGAAAGGGTGGGGGAGAGAGAAATGGTCCATCTGAGATGTGCGATTATTAGGTGGACGAAGATGGTGGTGTGCCTGCAGTATCCGTATGTACTTAGCCAATTCGCCGGTCCCTGCACAGGCGACTACCATGTGTGGTGAATGCAGGCAGCCTTCGTGACGGCACGATAGCTCATGTTGCAACCCCTTAACGTGCTGACTGGTGGTAGCTGAATAACAGACAGGGAGTGCATTGCAAAACATATATTACACATGTGGCGGTGGGAAGAAGGGATGGAAAGGGTGGGAGAGTGAGCAGTGATTCATCTGAGATATGTCAATAGGTGGATGAAGACGATGATGTGGCTGCAGTATCCGTGCATACAGCGCCAATTTGTGGGTCTCTGCACAGCCGACTACCATGTGTGCTGCATGCAGGCAGGCTTCGTTACGGCACGATAGCTGGTGCAGAGACCTCTTTCCGTGGTGACTGGTGGGAGCTCATTTGCAGAAGGGGAGTGCATTGCACAAATACACATTATAAGATAGCGTGTACTCCGTTGTGTTGCATGTGGTAAGCCCATAGCCCATTCCATGCATGGATGGAGGCCTTGCAGCAACAACTATGTGCTGTGGTTGCAATTAGGTTTCACATTGTTGCCTTCTGTGTGTGGTTCGCCAGCATTGCATACATTGTTCATTCCATGGGTGTGGTGCTTCTTAGCACATCCTACAGTATTTAATCCATGGCTGCAGCTACTGGAGTGAACAGTTCTGCAGCAAGTGCACTGAGTGCAGTGTTGTAATATTGTCAGCATAGAAGAGGGTAGAGTTGAATTGCATCTTCTATGCGCATGGATACTGCAGTGTGTGAAGTGGATATGGCATAGGATTGTGTAGTGTCCATTGCGAGGAGTGCTGACTACTGTACTGCAGTATGAGGTATTGCTTTTGTGCACTGAATCGAGTGCTGGTAGCCATACTATGCGCATGAAATCGGGTATGGGTGCCGGAGGCTGTGTTGAGTTTGTAGATTCTGCTAAACGGTGCATTTTTCTATGCCTACCTGTATACAGTGCAGAGGTTGCGTAGGAGTGCCGGTGGCTGTGGTACGTGTGTGGATTGTGGTATTTGGTGACATGTTGCCATGCATGGCTGGATTACGGCCTAGACTATTGGGTGCATGGCCAAAGGCCTTAGGCCATAGGCCATGCACCCAAAAGCCAAGGCCTTCACCACGGCCACCGCAGCAATGCAGTGTTGACTGCATGTCTCAGAGGGTGGTCACCTTTACAGAATGTTTGTGGAGCACATTTTACTCTGCATCAAGCACCAGAAGTGTGCCGACATGCATATATTGTTGGTTCCATGGGTGCGGTCATTGTTAGAACATCCTACGGTTTTCGGTGTACGGCTGGAGATTGTGCAGTGAAAAGTCTTGCAGTGTGCCCACTGGGAGCCGTGTTGGAGCACTTTCAGTATAGAAGAGGGTTGGGTTAAAGTGAATCTTCTATGTGCTTGGATATTCTGGTTTCAGTAGCTTCCTGGGAATAGGCCAAATGTTGTGAGATTGTGTGGTTTGGTTGCCCGTTACATAATACTTTGTGAATGGAAGTGGGTAGGGGTGGCGGAGGCAGTGGTATGTTTGTGGAATCTGCTAACTGTTACATGTTTGCATGCATCGCTGCGTTATGGTGCTGGGGTTGGGAACAAGTGCTGCTGCCTACGTTAGTGGATTGTGGTTTATGGCCACATGTTCGCATGCATGGCTCTGATATTGTGATGGGTGTAGGCAAGCAGTAGACTCTTGTGTGCATGGTCAAAGGCGTAATGGGTGCCGCTCTGGATGATTTTGGATGCTGAAATACAGTCACAACTGCATTGCTGCAGTGGGTGTGGCCAAGGCCTAGACTATTGGGTGCATGGCCAAAGGCCGTAGGCTATGCACCCAAAAGCCAAGGCCTGCACCACACCGAGAAAAAGCAGACACAAAGAGAAAGGCTTTGAACCGGCACCGGCGATGGTTCTCTCAAGTTTCAGGGAAGCAAGGAGGCTGTTGTAGAGGGAGGCCCCGGACGAAAAAAGACATCTACCACCAACTGGTTGCTAGCAGAGGCGACTGACCCTGAGGGAAGTTGTAGGCGGATGAGGGAAGAGTTTGAGCAGGGAGATATATAGGAATTGCGAATTGAAGGTATTGAGGTCCCAGGGCCCAAAAGGCCTTGTGCATAATGCAGAGGGTTTTCACCTTATTCTTCGCAGCTACTGGGAAATATTGCAGAAATTTCAGTGCAGGAGAGATACCATCCCTGGGCTTGAGGCCAAAGCCAGTAGCGCAGTCCTCTTCTGGATGAGTTGCAGAGGGCGGAGAGTAGAAGCGGGCAGATTTAAAAAGTGCCTGTTTCAATAGTCCAGCCTAGACAGAAGCACAGCTGTGCTGACAGTGACCTATTGGAAACTTGCTTTAGGTTGGTAAGATACATTCAGTGCTGCTTTTGGTGGCATATTTTTACGATTTATGTAGGAGATGGGTTAGTGGGGAAAACAATTTGTAGCATTCCTGTGTCGATTTTACAATGTATGATATGGGTAAATGAAAACATTGCAAGCACATACCATTGAAGTGCCACTTGATGGTAGGGGATTGGAGGGAAAAAAGTATGCTTTTAAAGAACATAATGGACGCTCAGTGGCAGATACCATGCACAGAGGCACTTATAAACACAGTTGTACACATACTGCAGAAAATGTTTTCATACCTCCATTTTGTGGTGATGGATGCTTATGTGGATGAATGTGGATGCACAAATCTTGCAATCTTTTACTAAACTTTCTACTGGACGTGCTTTCGAATGACAGGACACTTGCAGGCCGAATTTGTAATGGTACATATGAAATGTTGTGCAGAACTGTCAGCGTTAGATGCTAACGTCTTGGAGGGCATTGGTGGATGCATGTGTGACTACTTACCCATACCCAATGAGGTAGTGGTGGACAATAAATAGTGGAAATGGAAGACCTGCTCTTGCTTTAGTGGGGCATGGCCCTCGCGGTACTTTGGGAAGCGCACGTGCCAAATTCTGCGCATCTCAAAATGCTGGCCAATGGAAATGGGACTGTGGGGGTTATCCAATCAGGTACTTTGGGTGTGGTTCACAGGAAGGGGCGGTCATACTGTTGTACATTACTCTGCGTAGTGAGGCTGGCTGACATGGCCAAACGCACTGTGTTGACTTTGGGGGATGCCTTTGTGATAGATCTGCACAAGTATGACCTGGAAAGACACGGATAGCAATCTCGGTTTGGAATGAGTGGACACATTGTGGTGCACCGTCTACGAGCGCAGTTTCGCCGTAACACCAAGAAGAGTATGGGACAATGCTCATGGAAGTTGTTCCGAGCCAGAGGTTGAAGGCGTCTCATCAACAAAAGCATGTATACTTTGTCCACTGGTGGGATGTTCTTCTGCAACAATGTTGTGGAAATGCTGAGTTTTCCAAGCAAATGGCATTTTATTGTCGCCCATTGGTAATGCTGTTTTGTTTGCCCGTCTACAGGATGCGGTGAAGAGTTTACTGGAACAATGTGAGCACAAGAAAACTAAATCAAGTAAAAACAGAAAAAAGGTGTTTCACTCGATGCATAAAAATAAAAAAATATAATGGCTCTTTTCAGAGCCACCCTAAAAATGAACTCCCCTACCCTGGTTGCAATTTATTACCCCACGCCAGCACATAGCACGAAATGCACATCGAGGAATTTTGAGGATGGCCATAGAAATGGGACTGTGCAGGCTGAGCTATTGCGCAATACCGTTTCTGGGTGTGGTGTGTTCGCAGAGGACTGATCCTGTTACATGGAGAGCTCTTCAATGTGATTGGTTGATGCGTGTGGAACATTGTAACAGTACCCAATGACGGTGAGCTGGAAAGAACGAAGTGAAAAATGAAAGAAGGAATGTTTCTACTTTATTGGGGCACAGCCCTAGCCGTACTTGGGAAATCGCACATGCCACATACTACCATTTTCAGTATGCTACCCATGGGAATGGGACAGTGGGGACTATCGCTGAGGGTGTGGTTCACAGGAAGGGCTGTTTATACTGGCACATTCTTTTGTGTTTGTAGGCGTGTACTCTCCGAAAAACACTCAGTACATTGTACAACACTGTACGTTTCCGCTGTCTGAGGGTCCAGATCGTGTCCCCGAAATAAGGGCCCACGTGCAGCATGAGTGCGGTCGCCTGGTAACGTTGCCACTGTTCTCCCTTGGGACGCTGTCTGCATGACACGTTTTGGGCGGAATACATCGTGCGCATGTGCATAGGTGTTCGATGAACACTGTTGCCACTTCTGTATTGATTAATAGTGCGACACAAGTGCGCTGACCATTTTGGGAGATGCTGGGTGTTTATAGGGTATAGAAGGTTTGTGTATAGCTAGCTACCTGTAGGACGTGGGTGGGCGGCATGCACTAATTAAAGTTTGTTCGCATATGCTGGACAGTAGCGGTGTTACCAGGACATAGAGGCACAGATACACATGCAATCACATATCCACTAAACAACAATTTAAATATCAACGTTACTTGCACAAATTTATACACACCATTAGGAAAGGGAAGGGGTAGTAGAAGTGGATACTTATTGTGGGGAATTGGGGATTTGCACAAATTAGTTGTGAGGGGAGGAAGCGATTGAGGTATCACTGTAATGCCTCCCACCACACAGATTTTGAGGGGATGGCGGGCTGTGACATGGAGAAGGGATACACGTGCACGTCTGTCAATGCTGTGTTATTTTGTCCATAATATACCCTTGTACGCAGGCTGTCCATTTTGCCATTTACAGAGTTTCTTTCCTTTCTTATGCCTGTATGCTGTTGTGGAAGGGGTGCTGCTTGCGCTGCCCTTCTTTCCTTTCCAATATGTTCTCTTACAGAAATGAAAATGTGTTCGGTGTACATGAAGCAATAAATATTACATAATTAACGTTTCACACTACTGTGCGTACTATCGTAAGTCACTGCGTCATGAGGGACATTTTTTTCCAGCCACTGTAAGGTGCTTGCCATTGCTATGTAAATAAATAAATAAATACACTTTCTGCTTCTGTACCATTGTATACTGCATCACCTGCACAATTATCAGACAAAATGTACTATGCTTGCTATTTTGCAGAGATGTTCTGGTCTTAGTACTTTCCTGTCCTTACTTTGGCCGCTCGTTCTTTGTTCCCATGCACAGTAGCAGTGAGGTAAGATTGTTGAAGGGAGACGTCACTTCTGTTGTTGGTGCATTCCATTATGGTGTGGTCCCTATGCCTTTGTGCTGTTTGCTTCATAAGTACATAGTTTGCAATCCGACTCTATTTTACCTTGCAATTCATATACATGCTGCTGCTTGCACATGTTCCTTGCGTTTGCTGAATGGTACCACTATGTAAGACCCCCTGCCTTTCTCAGCAGGTTGGATGCCACCCGATGTCTGCGACCAGATGCATACTTTGAGAATGCTGTTCACATTAACATGGTGCCGACAGGTTCATTATGTTGTACAGTACAGCGTCAAGCGCCTGACCTATGCACGTATTGCATCCGACTTGAGCTGCTCTAGGGGATCACCCACTGCCATAATTAACTGCCTTCTTAATGTTCCCATTGAGACACATGATATAGGCCTAATATGTGTAGAGCCGTTAGCGCTTGCCTAGACCAACCGCTTGCTGACCTGTAATTTATATCACAGACGCTAAGGCGGCAATCGATCCTCCACCATTATTGCATATCCTACACTCACCTCACCAGTTCGCGCACTGACAACTTTGCGCCTCAGTGGCCTCTCTCCCTTAGTATATGGTGGCTATCTACCACTGCCATACCAACAACCACGTTTAGTTGGTAGCCAGCCGCTCTGAAATGTACTTACCAACCCAGCTCTAAACTATCAATAAAGCCCATCTTACCTATGGCGACCTGGTGGAAAACATCCTACACATGCTGGAGCATCCACACATCCTGGCCTCTAGTCCTACTGTACCTCATCTCCACTATTGACACAGTTTACCCTTACATGCACTGGCCTACAACACTCCAGTAGGATCTGGACATCTTGCACCACAAACTGAACTGCCATCTTCCCATGCTCCTCAAACCCATGCAGAAACAAAAGACTTGGCTCCCGTACTTCTGCTAAGCTCTACGTGCAACACAAGAGCTCTACACACACAACGACAACTGCTATACATTCTTGCACCCCACTACCCTCCACACCACAAACTCAGATGTCTAATACCAATCCACTACATCCAGAAACCGTCTATCAAAGGAGCCCTCATCAATGCCGATCTCCAATTGCCCATGCCCTAGACATCTCAGACCCAATTACCACTAATAAATTAGATTTCTTGGCAATTACAGAAAATTGGCTTCACCCAGCTGCAGGCCCTGCTATCCTACTAGCTGTCCCAGACAAGTATAATATCACCAGATCCGACAGAACCTCCAAAAGAGGAGGTGGGGTAGATATTATTGCCAAAAACTTGCTCACCATTAGAGAAAGTGATAGCTTTGCTTTCCCCTCAGGAGAATTCCTGTCAGTGAAACTGCCTCTTTCAGATGAGTGGACACTCCTTATCCATATCATATATAGACCACCGGGCCATCTTTCCTCCTTTGAGGAAGACCTAAACGGCCTCCTTACACAAAACACAAAACCGTGCTCACATATCTTGCTTCTAGGTGACTTGAATCTCGGGCTACACAACAACCTAGACTCTCATGCCTCAGCAATTGAAAACACCATCTCAGAACTAGGCTTTACACTAAGGATATTTGACCCCACTCACTGCAAGGGCAGAATCCTAGCAACTGTAGCACAAAAATCCTCTCCAATACTCCATGCGCATGGTCAGATCATAATGTCATCTCCTTTGAAATCTTGGACACTATTGCACAAGGACTTCCAAAACCCTCAGCCTTAACTAGGAAAAACCACCTATCTCTCTAGAAGGTATACTCCCACTGATTCATCCCATCGCCCACTACCAGCCATCCTCCGACCAAGACCCTACCACTATGGTAGATCTATATAACAGAACTTATTAAAGGCATTAGACCAACTAGCTCCTCTTAAACTAAGGAAGGCTAAACCCATAGCACACAAACAAATGGTTCACCTCCAAGCTAAAAACTCTCTGCAAAGCTAAAAGAGATGCAGAGGCGTCCTGCAGAAAAAAAAACTCAATGCTGAACAAGGATAATTTCACAACTGCCTCAGCCACCTACAAAACTGCTATCCTAGAAACAAAAAGGGAAAACTATAACAGAATATCTAATGCCAAATGCAGCATCAAGGAGCTTTTCGCCATCCTCAAAGAACTGGAATCTCCCATCACCCCTCCAGACTCATGTAAGAAAGATGTCCAATGGTGCACCAGCAACCAAAAAACCCTACTTAAAAAAATCTCTCTACTTCAATCAAAAATAGAAGCGAAAAGTAACAGCTTATTAACCACTGCCAAAATTAGCAAACTAGACAATACACCACCCAATTTAAGCCCCCAAACCTCTGTACCTACCAATCAAAACAAGGTCTTTGAATTCACCAGTCACTAACACAGTGGTAGAAACCATCATCAAAAGTCTCAAGTAGTTTAGTTTCCAAGCAGACATAGGCCCAGCCTCCATCATAAAAAAAGGAGCCAACGAATGTGCACCTTTTATCACCTCCTTCATAAACGCCTTTTTCGCATCCTGCTCTGCTCCTAAAATCTTAAAGACGCTTGGGTCATGCCTCTTATCAAAAAACCTAATCTTGATCCAAATATTCCTACCAACTTCAGACCCATCACCACAGTGCCCTTCCTCCTAAAAATCTTATACAAGGCTGTTTATGTCCAGATCCAAAGCCATCTTGAGAACAATAATCTTTTGGGCCTCAGACAATCTGGCTTCAGACCAAGACACGGACAGAAACTGCCCTCTTGGATCATGAGGCAAGGGACAACGGGAAGCCTGCTTTCTCCTCCTACTGGATCTTTCGGCAGCCTTCGACTTAGTAGACCTAACATCCTAACTAACCATCTCACCACAGCTGCCGCCTTCTCCACTAAAGCTGCAGCGTGGTTCAACTCCTTCCTGGGGGACAGATCCATGAGGGTCTTCTCCCGAATTGCTTAGCCGCCCCCTCCCCCATAACATGTCGAGTCCCACAAGGCTCTGTGTCTCCTCCACCCTCTACAACATTTTCAGGAAGCTCCTGTTATCACAGACGACCTTGGCATATCATATTTGAACTAAGCAGATGATATGGAAATACTCATCACTATCTCAGGTAACTACCAATCAGACTCTTATACTCCCAAACGAAATCTACAACAAAATTCAGGCTTGGCTGTCCAATCATGGCCTTTGTCTAAACGACGACAAAACCGAGCTCCTCCTCATTGGCTCCAAGTTAAGACTTAACAAAGTAGGTCCTACATACTCCTCGTTTAACATCGACGGCAACCTCATCAAAGTTGACAAGGAAGCGAAAACGTTAGGCTTTTACCTAGATTCCGCCCTAACACTGCAAAGACAAATCAACGCCACTTCTTCTACCGCCTACATATCAAAACTGATAAATGCCTGCAGACCATTTTTGGCCATTAATAGCCGTATTACCCTACTAGAGCCCTTATACTATCCAAATTGGACTAGTGTAACATGATCTACTTGGGTACTAGCCAGAAGAACCTCCATTAGCTTCAAGTTCTACAAAATAATGCACTCAGAACTGCCTTAGGTATTCCCTGATCCAACTACATCTCACAAATCCATTTCAACACCAACTGGCTCCCTATCCAAGATAGGATCACCTTTAGAAAGCTTATGATTACTCGTAAATGCCTAAACAACTCAGCTCCCAAATATCTGATAGACACATTCTCCAGAAAAGCGTCCACCAGACCCACTAGAACTAACTAGGACTACTGTCTCAACATTCCAAAATGTAAACTCAACTAAGCGGGAGGAACTAGCTTTCCAGTGCTCGCAGCTAAGACATGAAATACGGTACATCTAGCACTCAGGAATGACCCATGTTCCTCTCCTTCCAGAAGAAAGTAAAAACCTGCCTGTTCTCACAAGCTAACTAAGGCACCTCAGCTACTTTGTGCTATCGTGACTACCTGACTCAGCTTTCCTTTTGACTTGCCATAGCTCAGCTTGGAAATGCCTAGAACAGGCACTGCCTTCATGTAACCTATGGCACAAGTTCTGTTATGTACTTATATATGATGTATATATCTTACGCTTTGTACAGATTTGTGTATTATCACATTTTATACTGTATATTCTACTGCATTTATTATTGTATCGTGTATATATAGTGTAACCATGTACCCAAGAAAAGCGCCCAGATACCCTTGGGATCGGTGCGCTATATAAGCAAATAAAACAAACAAAACTAATAATTGTACTACTGCACACCAAACATAATGAGACCACAACACATACAAATATGAGCATATACAGGGAAAGTAAAGTAAGAAAAAAGCAGCCGTATTACCAGAAAGTGTTCATAACCTAACTGATTACCTTCATGCACAGAAATGATTGCTGTGTTTCAGGCCTGCTTCTTCCCATGTATATGTATCATATGCTGTGACTAAACCCTAAGGAAAGTAGTGTGAGAACATATGAGAAGGGTAAGGTCTACAAATATAGTACCTTTTGAATGTTTAGTTCCTGTCAGGGAAGAAAAACATGTGGCCTAGATATGTCAGTGAACAAAAAAAGAGGGAGTTAGACATGTGATGTCATCCGTGATGCCATCAATGACATTTGTGGTGTCAGATTTGATGTTATGGGTGTTAGTCTTAGCAGTGCACAGTGGTGGCACGAGTTATGGTTGCTTGGGTTACCATAACTGGCGAATTTCTGTTTTTTTTGGTTTTACTTGTAACCATAATATGGATAGGTTGTTATTAGTGCAAAGTAAGTGTAAAGTTCCTTCCAAGTACTTGTTGCACTGAATTTAGTAGGTTTTTCCTAGGGCATCTGAAACATAGCGTCCCTTTAAGACCGTATTTTCTCAGTGAATTGCATAGGTTTTTCATAGTAGAACTTACCCATAACGTCCCTTTAACTATGTTTTTTGTGAGTGAATTGCATAGGTGTGTACTGGTGCAACTAAACCATAACGTCCCTTTAACAACGTTTTTTGTCAGTATATATATATATATATATATATATATATATATATATCACTCACTGTAATAGTATTTCTGATGCTTGTATCTGCCTAGATTCATATTCTCTGCATAGGCCGGCATCTAGTGGAAGCTGCAGAGTATTACAGTTGTTGTTTTTGAAACTTGAAAAGGGATGTCGACAGGACGTGCCAGTAATATGCATAGATTAGCAAGCAGTGTTTGGAGAAGATGGTGGGTTGTGAGAAGGTACAGCGGCAAATAGACGTTTTAGCACTGCTTGTCCCACCTGGGAGTCTGCTTTGGAATGAGTGTCAATGCAATAGTGCAGAGTAAAAGTGTGAATGGAGCTCCATGTAGCTGCTTTGCAAATGGCGTCCAGCGGGACGTTTGCGATAAAAGCTAAGGTAGCTCCTGTACCCCTGGTGGAGTGGGCTCTTGGTGTGAAAGGCAGTGTTTTATTTGATGGAGTAGCAGAGCTGTATGCATTTGACTATCCATCTGGAGATGGCGTTTTTGGACATTCGGTCACCTTCCCTGCCTGGAGCTATGGAGACAAACAGTTGGTCTGTTTTCCTTTGCGGTCTGGTCTTGTTTACATAGTAAAGTACCGCCCTCCTTACATCTAGTGTATGGAATTGTTTCTCAGCCGAGCTTGATGGATTTTGGAAGAAAGCTGGTAGTTCGATTGCTGATTGACATGGAACTTTGAAATTAACTTGGGTGAAAACCTAGGGTGTGTTCTTAATTCCAATTTGTCTTTGTGGATAACAAAGAAAAGGTTTTGCACTGACAAAGCTTCTAGTTCACCAACTCTTCTTATGGAGGAGATAGCCACCAGAAAACCATTTTATATGTGAGGTGTTTAAGGCTGGACTTGTGCATAGGCTCATAGGGGGATCCTATCAGCTTTGCAAGTACTACATTTAGGTCCCACCCTGAAGGCAGGTTTGAAATGGGAGGGTGAATGAATGCCTTAATGACAAGGATTTTTCCACCAGGACCCCTTATTTTGAGAAGTGGTGTACGCGTCTAGGGCCGGCAACTGAACTTTGAGTTGAATACTAGCCCTGAGTCTAGTAAGTGAAGCATGTAATGAACAATGTGTGATGGAGTACATTCTATTGGGTTTATTTGTTTTGACTAGCACCAAATTAAAATCTTTTCCACTTGTTAAAGTAACAGTGTCTAGTGTTTGGTTTACGTGCCTCCTTGAGGATTTCCATACACCTTTGAGGTAGATTTAAGTGGCCAAACTCTAGGACTTCAGGAGCCAAGCTGCCAAGTTCATAGACTGAGGTTGAGGGTGCAACATTGTCTCCAATGCTGTGTGAGCATGTTGAAGAGACATAGGTGTTTGATTGGGTCGCACATCGCCAGTTTGCGCAGATGTGGATACCAAGGTTGTCTCCTACTGGAGGTTGTCTCACCCACATAGGAGCAACTAGGATTAAATGTCACTTGTTCTTTGTGCATCTTGTTCACCACTTTGTTCATTAGAGGAGTGTGGGGGAGGGGGAGTGTAGACACATTTCCCTGACCAGTTCATCCACAGGGCGTTCCCCTTCGAGTTGTGTCGGGGGAACCTGGATGCAAAGTATGGGCATTGTTTGTTTTGTTCTGTGGCGAAAGAAGTTTAGAGGGAGGTAGCTCCATTGTGTGAAGATGCAGTCTACAATAACTTTGTCGAGTTGCCACTCGTGCTCTTCTGGTAGAGAATCTCTGCTTAGTGAGTCTGCTAGAGAATTGAGTTCCCCTGGAACATATTGCGATGTTAGGAACATGCCCCACTTGAGTGCCCACTTCCAGATTTTTTGTGCTAGCCTGGACAGACTGGAGAGTGTGTGCCCCCCTGCTTGTTTATGTAAAACAGAGCAGTGGTGCAGTCTGAGTATTTGTACTGTCTGATCTGTCAGGTGTACCTGGAAGGCTTGTAGTGCCTTGAGCACTGCTAGAAGTTCCAGAAGTTTGATGTGATTTTGGGTTGTGATCCGAGTCCACAGACCATGCGCTGTGAGATGAAGGTAATGGGCCACCCACCCGGTGAGTGATGCGTCTGTTGTGACAACCATTTGCACTGCCGGGTCGTGAAAGGGTTTTCCCTTTAAAAGGTTTTCATTTGTCCAGCAGCGTAGAGCTTGTACTAGAGTTGGCGAAACGACCACTAGATCGTCCCACTGACCGCTGTTTCACCAACCATTCTGACATTGGGCACATGTGCAATCATGCGTGTGGGACCAGATAAATGCAGGATACCATCATCCCGAGCAAACACATTGCTTTGCGTACGGTTATCTGACGACCGGCTAGATCCTGAGGTATTTGCAGCAGAAAGTTGTGTACCCTTTCACTCGACGGAAAGACTAGACACTATTCTGTTTTTATGACAGCTCCTATGACTGTTTGGTACAAGGCTTGATTTTTTTTCTCGTTGATTGAGAAACTGAATTGGAAAAGTAGACTTATTGTACTTTGGGTATTTTGCTTGCAAATTTGGGGGTTCTCCCCTGTGATCAGCTAGTCGTCCAGGCAAGGGTACACTGGGATTGACTCCCTGCCTAGATGCGCTGCCACTACCGCCAGTACCTTGTTGAATACCCTTGGAGCAGAGGCTATGGGTAGCACCTTGAATTGGTAGTGCTGGTTCTCTATTTTGAAACGCAAGAATCTTCTGTGCGCTAGGAACTTTGAAATATGAAAGTATGCCTCTTTCATATCCAAGGTTGCCATGTAGTGCCCTCGGTTTAGTAGTGGGATTACTTCCTCTAGCGTTGTCATGCAGATTTTTTGTGGCTTGACATAGGTATTTACAGGGCAAAGGTCTAAGACAGGGCGCATTGTAAGGTCTTTTTTTGGCACAAGGAAGTATATTGAATAAATACCCTTGTTTACCTGGTTCGGCGGGACGATTTCTACTGTGTCCTTTAAGAGCAGTGCTTTCATCTCATCTAGCAGGATACGTTCTTCCTGGGAGGTGGTCCTTTTTCCTCGGTGGATGGTTGGTTTGTTGGTTGGTTGCTGTATACGTTCTATACAATAACCAGCCGCTACGGGTTGAAAGTACCCACTTGTCCATGGGGATTCCCTCCCATACATGGGTAAAGTATGAAATGCGGACTCCTACTGGAGTGGCATGGGAGGAAACCTATAGGCGGTGGTCCTTGCTTGGGGGTGTAGAGCTGCCTCTGGAGGAGGATCTGCCCCTACTTGGGACCTTCTTTGGCCTCTTTGAAACCCCTGTTGAGGACTGTCCCGGTGATGAACCCCAGGACGAGCCAAAGCTGATGCTCGTTGAGAGTTTTGCCCTCTACAGTGGCAAACATTATAGCCCGCTCTCTGTTGGGAGGGTTTATTGGCGAGTTGCCCCAATGACTTAAGGGTGTCATATTCTTCCTTTGCGCTCTTCAGAGCCTCTTCCACCGCTTTGCCAAACACGTTGGGCTCTATGGGCATATTAAGGAGGGCAGCCTGAGTCTCAAGCTAGAAGCCTGACTGGCGTACCCACACGTGGCTTTTGTTCAACTACTACTATTCTTCCTGCATTGTCCGCTGCATCCAAGTTGTTCTTGAGGATGCAGTTTGTTATTTGCTTACCCTCAGCAATTGAGAGCGACAGCTGTGTCTTAATGGGCTCTGGAACTGATGCTATTTTTTCTGCCATTTTATCCCACTTGTGGCAGTTGTAACTAGCTAATAACGTTGTCTGATTAGTGAGTCTGGTAAACTGCAGAAAAACCTATCTTTCTTCTGAAAGTGTACAACTTTTTACTCTTCTTATCAGGAGGGGCTTTGGAAGAGGCCAGAGGGGTTCCTGCTCTCTTTATGAGGCAGGTTTTAACTATCCCCTGATGTAAAGGGGGCGTGAGGGGGCTGGCCAGAATACTTTTTCAATGCGTGGGTTGACTGCCCGTGTTAAATTAGGAGTTTGCAGAGAGGGTTGGATGAGTCTCTGTACCGATTGTAGTAGGGGGATAAATTGGGTTGCTGACTTCTTATCCCCTAGTAGGTCTTCAACAAAGTCCTTATCAACTTGTGTCTCTTGTGTGTCGATTTTGAAATGCTATGCCGCCTTTAGGAGCAGGTCATTATACTGTATTTGGTTATCAACTGGTGAGTCTGCCACTGGTGGGTCTAAGTGATCTGGTGACTGGATGATGTAGACATCCTCGTCGTCGTCCTCATAATATTGGTCAACGTCACCCATGTCATCTGGGTCTGTTTAAGTTCCAGGATCTTGGGAGTCTTGCATGGTGTAACAATAAGAATGCTGTTCTACATCCTGCTGCATGGTGGAAGCTTGTGCGAGGTCTGTGTGGGCTCTCTTGGTGGAAGGCTGGGTAACTGTTGCCCCAATTTGAGTAGTTATTGGCCTACTGTGTGGGGCACCCTGAAGGTTTTGCAAGACCTTGGGCTGGTCATCAAAGAAATTAGCTAGAGAGGACATACACCTCATGACCTTGTCAATCTGTTCTGCTGTCCATTGTGATGAACTTGGGATTACTGGGGGAACAGAGGTGGGGGGGAGGGGTTTGTTGGTTCTGGTGCAGGGGCTTTTTTATGGTGCATAGCCCCCGAAAGAGCACCCTCTCCCTGGGTCATAGTCCCCGAAATAGTGTCCTCTCTCTGTGTCTTTGAAGACTTGTGTTTTTTTCGACATCTAGCTCTTTAACAGTATATATGGGATGTGTTTAATGAGCTAGCTAATTTTCATGCTTGGTTTAGTCTTCTAAGAGGCCTTCGACGCGTCTTTCGAAATAGTTATTCGAAGTGGGCAACGACACGTCTTTCAACACCCGGTCGTCGGCGTGTGAGGACTTCGGGGCCTTAGATACAGTGTCAGAAGAACAAGTTACTTTCTTACCTGGTAACGTTCTTTCGATGGGATGGTCCGACGACGTATTCCATATCTATGACATGTAATCACCACAGCTGTGCTGCTTCGGAAACTTTTTTCGGCGTCTGCGTCCTGCGTCGATGACGTCGATGCGCCGTCGTGGAAGGCCTCCTCCGACGTCCGACGTCATCCGATGTGATAAGTAGGACGCCCGTAGCCTCAGTTGTAGTTTTTTCCCCCAGAACGTGTGACACTAGTCAACTGCCAGTCAGACACAAAGCCTTGCGGAACGTAAGCTGCAATCGCAAAAGAAATTCTGCAGCGGGGAAGGCAGGGCGGGAGCGATATGGAATACGTCATCGGACCATCCCATCGAAAGAACGTTACCAGGTAAGAAAGTAACTTGTTCTTCGAGGGGATTGGGTCCTCCGACGTATTCCATATCTATGACAGACTCCCAAAGCAGTACCAGAGCAAGGAGGAGGGAAAGAATTTAGAATCAAGATTTAGAATAGCCAATCAAATAGCAGAGCAAAGGACCGCCTTGCCAAAGGCCAGATCCTGTGCTCGGATGGAATCGAGGGAATAGTGACGTACAAATGTATGTACTGAAGCCCAGGTGGCTGCATCACAGATGTTGCGAATAGGAACACCCCTCTGCAGGGCAGTAGACGCAGCCATACCCCTGGTAGAATGGGCCCGCAAGCCAGCCGGTGGGTCCTTACCCGCCAAGCGGTAGCACTCCGAGATGGCCAAAATAATCCAGCGAGACAAAGTCTGTTTCGTCACAGCTTGCCCCAAACACTTTCCAGCGTAACCAATAAAGAGTTGATCGTCCACTCTGACCCGGGACATGCGTGAAACATAAAAGCTTAAAGCTCTCCTAGGATCAAGCCTATGGAGCCTCTCCACTTCCTTACCAGGATGCGGAGGAGGAAAGAATGCCGGAAGAACAACCTTCTGGGCCAAATGAAATTCCGTCACTACCTTCGGAAGAAAAGAAGGACGAACTCTAAGGACAACCCTGTCCTTGTGAAATACAGTGAAGGGAGGCTTAACTGAAAGTGCCTGTAACTCACTCACTCTGCGAGCGGAAGTAACCGCAACTAAAAACACAGTTTTCAGAGTTAACAGCCTCAAAGGGCAAGAATGTAAAGGCTCAAACGGAGCACCCATAATAAACTTAAGAACAAGGTTTAAATCCCAACCGGGCACCAGGAAAGGTGACGGAGGGAACACCTTAGTGAGCCCTTTCAGAAACTGTGAAATCAAAGGGATTTTAAAGTAAGAACACTCTTCAGACGAGCGCTTAAAGATGGACAGCGCCGCCAGATAACCTTTAACGGTACCCACTTGCAAGCCCCTGTGGGCCAAAGAAAGTAAAAAGGACAGAACCATGGGGATGTCACATGCAAAAGGATCCACATTCTGAACTCTGCACCAGTCGCAGAACTTACGCCAACGGCAACGGTACAGAGACTTTGTTGCTGGCCTTCGGGCCGAAAGCAACACCTCCATCACGTCCTCAGGGAGGTCCCAATCCTTATACCTCAACCTTTCAGAAGCCAAGCGTGAAGGTTGAGGGATCTGACCTCTGGATGGAGAACCTGACCCCTCTCCCGTGAGAGCAGATCGTCTCGGTAGGGAAGACGACGTTGAGGGCAGATGGATAAGTCGAGAAGGTCCGGGTACCACGTCCTCCGAGCCCAGGCCGGGGCAATGAGGATCATCCGGGAACCGAACTTCCGTAACCTCCGCAGCACTTGCGGGATGACGGGGACTGGAGGAAATGCGTACAGCAGCGGGAATGACCACTCCACCACGAACGCGTCTCCTAAGGCTCCTTTTGGAGGAAATTCCCGCAAGCAAAACCTTTCGCACTTCCGGTTGACACTGGAGGCGAAGAGATCCACTTGAGGGGTCCCCCAAAGGGCGAAGATCTCCAGGAGAATCTCCTGAGCCACCTCCCACTCGTGAGAGATTGCGCTCTGCCTGCTCAGAGCGTCCGCCGTCACGTTCTCGACTCCGGCCAGATGAACTGCCGAGATCGAAACTTCCTGCTGGATGGCCCAGAACTCGAGCTGCATCGCCTCCCTGCACAGAGGAAGTGACCCTGCCCCCCCTTTTTTGTTGAGGTAGTGCATGGCCACTGTATTGTCCGTCAGTATCAGGACACTCTTTCCTCGCACAGTCGGCAGAAAAGCCTTCAGGGCTAGCCTGATGGCCCTCAGCTCCAAAAGATTGATATGGAGTCTGGACTCCAACGGAGACCAACGACCGCTGACTGTCAGCCCGTTGGCATGAGCTCCCCATCCCGTGAGGGATGCATCCGTCACGATCGTCACCTCCGGCCAGGGAAGCCAAAATGGAGCCCCCCTCATCAAGTTGCCTTCGACGGCCCACCACAGAAGATCCCGGGCGACCGAGGGCGGCACCTGAACCGGGTCCGACATCCTGCCGGAGGACTGTGACCTTTGCGTCTTGAGTGCCCACTGCAAAGATCTCATCCGCAGGCGAGCCTCTGGCACCAGAAGAATGCAGGATGCCATGAGGCCGAGCAACCTCAAGAACTCGAACGCAGGGAGCGTCTGGGCATGCTGAAACTTGTGCACCATCTGCTGAATGTGAAGAGCCCTCACCTCGGGAGGAAAACACTGCCCCAGGGAAGTGTCGAGCACTGCTCCGATGTACTGGAGCCGCTGTGTTGGCGTCAAATGGGACTTCTTTAAATTGAGGGAGAAGCCCAGCCTGTGAAGGGAGCGGCAGGTGACGGACAGATGATCCAGGACTTGCTCGGGAGAGCTCCCCCTGATCAACCAATCGTCCAGGTAGGGGTAGACGTGAATCCCCCCTTGCCTGAGATGCGCTGCCACCACCACCATGAGCTTGGTGAAAACCCTCGGGGCGGAGGTCAATCCGAACGGCAGGACCCGAAACTGAAAGTGCGAGTCGCCAACCGCGAACCTCAGGTACTTCTTGTGCTTGGGATGGATCGGCACATGGAAGTAAGCATCCTTGAGGTCGAGTGACACCAACCAGTCCTGAAGCTGAAGGGCCTGGAGGACTTGAGAGAGAGTAACCATCTTGAACTTGTCCTTCCTGAGGAGTTTGTTCAAACCGCGCAAGTCCATAATGGGTCTCAATCCCCCGTCTTTCTTCGAAATCAAAAAAAAAAGGGGAATACCATCCCTTGTTCCTCTCCGCTACAGGCACCAGTTCTATGGCGCCTTTCTCCGACAGAACCCTTACTGTTTAGCTGAGGCAGGGAAACCCCTCTTAGACATAGGGACAGGTAGATTTTCTTTTTCATTTGATAACAAAAGTGTGCAGACCCCATCATGTCACCTGTGTGTCAGTCTGGTACTTCTGCACCCTTACATCACAAAATGCCAAAATGAGTAGTCCTTTCATGCAAGCAAATTATTCTATCGAAATCTGAGCTTTTGATTCCAGCACATCATCTCGAAGACTGATAAAACAGGTTAGCCTGACGTATTGTTCAAATGTCCACCTTAATCATTCCTATACAACGTGCTTAATACCGGAGACCAGTCCAAGTCTTAAGACACCAAAAGGAATAGCCTTATCTAGTCTATTCCCAAAGGATTACAGCAGTAGTACAATTGGTATTACTGCCTCCACTTAGGCCTCTTGCTTATGTTCTTGCTCCACCTTTGGCAGATCTCAGACACCCTACTGTCACGAAATATTAGATGCAGTGATCATGTAATTCTGGGGCTTCGATTTCTGCATCAATTGCAGTTCAAATGCAAAGCTGTTGCAGCTTTCAGCATTGCACTGAAATTACGAGATGCCCTCCTTATCACGGTTCTCAAGCATGGAAGGAATCGTTTGGATGGTCATTTCTTTCAAAAACCGGATCACAAGCGTACCAATGTCAGAGCCCAACCCACTACATGAAATTAAAAGGTAAGATGAGGTTGGAAAAAGTCTGAATTTATGGTGGTTCATCGGGCCTTAACCTTTGTTTGCCAACCACAATCAGTACTTTATGTTGTCTAAATGCCCAAAAGCATCAGTAGGGCCAAGAGGCCCCTCTGTGGTGAAATCCCAATCCGGAAATCCAATACATACTTACATAGCTATGCTGCAAACGTGAGAAATATTCCAAGTATACCTGGGACCCTCTATGTAATGGAGCAAACATAGAATACAAATACATTGTTCCCCTTGTCTCCCGATTACCTAATTCAGTATATACATTTTAATTTGAGCTGTTGTGCAAGTGTAAGATTGTACAAGATGTTTATGGTGGTTAGCTAAGTATTAGGGTGTTGTGGAGGAACACTTAGAAAAGTGAAAAATCACACTTGAGCATGCAACATGAGTGTTTAGTCTATTGAGATCAGGCTACAAAGGCATTAGGGAGATTCGTGCAAATCCAGGGCGACTGAGGCCACATGTGCAAACGAGTAATGAACTGATGAGGTGGCTTCATGTGGATCATCTAGCCTCATCTGCCCTGCCATCAAGCATGTTCATTTAAAGATGAAATTCCTTGAGTTGCTGTCCAAGGGACGTTGCGCCACGCTAGACCCTTTTACTGTCTAATGTTTGGCGACTTAAATATCCTAACATGACATAAATCACAACACAAGACTCTTCAGAAAGAGTGCAGAACACAACTAAATGCCTATAAAACAACATAGCACAAGCAAAACATAGCACAACTTAAATAAAAATCTTAACTAATAACTGAACACCCAACATATTCAATGACTGCCTATTCATCAAAGTACAGATCCGAGAAATATTCTTTTTTTCCTTTTTTTTTTTTAAGTGGATTTCAGTTTACAAGAAACTGTTCACACTATTATCAAACTATTATCAAAAGGTTTAAAACATTTTCGTACACACAAATATAAAAAATCAATTTCAATAGAATACATTTAAAGATATAAGAGATGTTCAGTCACAGGCATACAATTAGCATCAGAATCATGAAACCTAACACAGTTTCACTTAAAATAATAAAAAAGGTTAATTCCCAAGAAACCAGGGCTTCTTCTAAAATATCACTCAATAAGTTACGAGTCCATACAGCGCATTAGCCATCTAATCGTCCTAAACCAAACTCCACTCATATTCTCCCCGCTTTGCTAGCTTATTAAGTTCAGAGAAAATGTTTTCACCCATTTTCCCAAAGCTAATATGAGAGGTTAATTAGAAGTTAACATAAGTCTCCCCCATAAACAATTGATCAGGACCTGAGTAGTTGATTTAATAAAAGTACCCATATGTACAATCCTCTCGTTCAGAAAGGCAGGACACTCCATTACCAGATGGAGAAGGGACTCTAATGGTGCATGCCCACACGAACAACATCCACAGAGTTCCTTTGGGATGCCTAACTTCGGACCAATCACCTCTAAGGTAGGTAGACAATTAAGGTGAAATCTAAGGTGCTGTTCCCTACAAGTCCTCAAAATCCATGCGCTTATTCCAGCGTATTATTTTCTTTTTCCATATACAAGTCTGAAACACCAAGATCAATCATTTTGTTGAAGGTCACACATCTCCTGTGAAATGTAGTTACAAAAGAACTAGAACTCGACTTTGTTGTCAGTAACTCAGAGGAAAGAGCCCAATGCTGGTTTTTCAACAACACCAATTCCCG
This sequence comes from Ambystoma mexicanum, assembly GCF_040938575.1. Taxonomy (NCBI): domain Eukaryota; kingdom Metazoa; phylum Chordata; class Amphibia; order Caudata; family Ambystomatidae; genus Ambystoma; species Ambystoma mexicanum. Next base: position 581,149,442 of record NC_090922.1, on the reverse strand, counting down.
CAAGTCCTCAAAATCCATGTGCTTATCCCAGTGTATTATTTTCTTTTTCCATATATGATCTGAGTCTGAAACATCAAGATCGATCATTTTGTGGAAGGTCACACATCTCCAGTGAAATGTAGTTACAAAAGAACTAGAACTCGACTTTGTCATCAGTAACTCATAGAGGTAAGAGCCCAATGTTGGTTTTTCGAACGTCATAGGTTTGTTTAAATAGAAGAAACTCCACGTGCCATATTCTGCCCACCTTTGGGAAAGCCATAGTGGATCTCCAAATTAATTAAGAGAAGTAAGGAATAAGCACAGAGTTTACACTTCACCACCTTCATCAGAGAAATGCAGCAACAAGTCTTTTCCTCAATTCTCACTTTGTGATTTCTCTAATGTATTTTTGCAGATATAATACAACCCAAGTAACACAATGAGTGTACCCTCATAATAGGAATGCTGTTCAGTTTCCATACATAGGATTTATTTTTTAATTTGGTGGTACAGATCATCACATAGAATTTCGCCAGATTAATCATCACCTGATTATCATTCAAATACCTTTCCACACCGTCTAAGAGAGACGTTGTAGATCTGCAAGAGTAAACTCCAGAAGCATCAGATAATCGGCATATGCTATAATATTCACTATGAAATCTGACCATCTAGGGGCAACCTCCTCGCCCCCAAGTGTTACTCACCTACCACAAATCTGCTAGGTACAGATTAAAGAGTGGGGGCTAAAATGCATCCCTGACGCACTTCCTTAATTAGGGGAATACTTTTAAATAAATCTCTCTAGAGAGTGTACAATCTGACCATCTGACCATTGTTGAATTATCTGTGTATAGCAACTGAATCAAACGTGAATCAAACGTAAACCTAGGTCAATACCCCAGTTTATCAGTTTTTGCCAAAACTTTGTAATATTGACATTGGCAAATGCTGCCGACAAGGAAATTGCAGCCACATACAGAGTTTAACAACATTCCCACTGATGTCAGAAATAAATGCATAAAGTGCCGAACCGCTCATTACAGTCCCTACGCCTTTCCTAAAAACCATTTATAGTGGGTTGAAAATGTGAATAGACAAACCGGTCATTTCTGTCAAAATCAGAGTGGGAAGGATTTTTGATGAGGTGTCAGAGAAAAAGGACGATGGCTTGATGGATTCTCTCGCTTTCCTTTTTTAAAGCTGGTTACCAGCAACGCTTATTGCCAAGAACTGGGGCATTGCTTGCCCTCAGCGATATTTGAAAAGAGACTGAATAAAATATCCACCCATAGTGGGGGATCAGCCTTAAAAATTATATTTGGAACCCTGTCTGGACCACTAGCCCTAGAATTGGTTAGCCTCCCAATCGCCATTTCACCATCAGATTTGTCAAACAAAAAATACCAAATAGGTGCACACTGAGCGTTAAACTCCGATCTCAAGGGTTGATCATAATTTGCTGTAAATCTATTAGTTTAATGCTCAACCCAAGCTTCTTCGGAAACGCGACAGGATTGCACCTTAAATTGTAACTCACTGCTAGAATTTAAAATATGCCAGATTGACTGAGTATTTTTCTTTACCAACTTTTTAAACAAATATATTATGCGAGTCAAGAAAAAACTAAGCAAACTCGACTGGATAGAAACGCAAGACAAGGCCGCCTCAAACAAACTCCTGGCCCACCTCCCAATGCAACACAAAAAATTCAACGAAGTTGCCCAAGTGTTTAAATGTTTTCCTGATAAACGCAGGAGACACACTTTTTTAAGGGCGAAGTTAAACCTTCTGCACACCAACGAAATCAGAGCTCTTGGAGGCCTATCCGCATCTAACAGCTGCCGACTATGCAAGAATGTCTCTGAAATTGAATCAGTAAGACGTAAGACACCTCCTGATGACGTGCCCGGAAACAGCCACACTAAGAAAGGCATACCTCACGCCTCTCCTAGAACCATTTGCACTGAGAGAGGAAGACTCTTGGTGGCCTTGTCTGCTAAGTGGAAGGAAAACCCGCTGGACGATAGCAGCTGTAAAAATCCTGGAAGCGGCGCTGGTAGACTGTGCAAAAGTAGAAAACTCCACACCATAATGAAACAAACAACGAGAAAAAAGAACAACAAAGTAAAGAACATTTTGTAAAATCAATACATTTTGATAACATTTTTTTTTATTGTATTCTGTAAGATTTAAACCACTTATGATAAACTTGTCTCAGGCTTTTTATGCATTTTCAAATTCATCACCGTCAATTCCAAAACCTTAATTGAAAGGTTTTGATCAATCTTCGTAGTTCATTTTAATTTCTTTATCGAAATGTTTTCTAATCCTAATCCTAGAGAGAAAGGGAGCAATAGTAGAAATGGAAATTCTAAGGGTAGAGAATAAGTGATTCTTTCCTCATGGGAAAGCTTATTCCACCATAACCGTAATCTACCATTCATGTTCTTACAGTTGCCAAACTGCATATCGTCCATTTATCTACAAGATACTGGGGCCTCAGGGAATCTAAACCACTTTTACCCTTCACCTTTACAGTTAGGTGCAGTTAGGTGCAACATTGAATGGTCGCTCACCAAAGCTTTAACTACATCAAAAGACACCAGCTCCCCAACATCTATGTTTTTTGTAAACAGAAAGACAATGATTGATGATGCTACAGAGTTAGAGCAAGTCGGTACATACTATCATCAAATAAATTCATTTGTAGGAAACCCCACCTCGAGAGGAAAAAGGACCATACCCTACCGCAGGTACCCCTTTTCCTACCAGCATAGGTCCCTTGAACAACCCTAGCTTTACCCTCTTCAAATAAATCAAAATCAGCCTCACCAATATTACAATCACAATTAAAATCACCCCCAATAATAATAGGACAATCTGGGTAACAAATCTCCCAGATAAACAATATATTTTCAATTTCATGTAATAGCGCATCTATGTCTGAACTAATTGAATTAAAATAGATATTTAACAATAAAGTGTTAAAGTCAATATCATGAGAATCAATTATCTCAGTGATCAATAAAACATCTGAAGGACATTTCCAGTTTAGTAGTGAGCCAGGTTTACTAATCTTAATGGCAGTTAGCAGTCATCCCATTGGTCTTCCATGTGGACCTTTTTTGCTAACTTATGGTTTAATATAAAACCATTGATCACTGGGATGTCAGTTAGCCAAGTCTCTTCAAGCAGGATATAATCATAACAGTTGAAAGGCTTAAGTAAATTGTCATGTAGAAACAAATTATATCCTCTCGAGTTCCAGCACAAGATGGCCGTTTGGATATTAATTAAATCCTGGTCTAGTGACTGTGGTTGATGGAAGAGCAGTGGTAAGCCAGCCTCAACTTGGGGAGAACTGATCTCGCTTGACATGCCTTGGTTGATCATTATCAAAATGGCATGTTACAATCAAGTTCCTTAGAGGAAATTCTGACACTACATCAGTATGTTTTAGATAGTAGCTTTCAAAACATTTTAAAAGAATGTCTTCTTGGTGGACATTTACAAGATTCTTGGTGGACATTTACGAGATTCTGATCAGTTTTGCAAAGAAATATACAGCGCATTTCCCTTTCTGAGATTTGTCAAATAAGAGGACACATTTTAAGTCAGAGGATGCAATGAGCTTAATTCTGGAATTGATGAAAGAATAGCCAGAATGCTTACTCACCATAGTGACCATCTTACTCCTAGCCCATACTCCCCTTTCCTCCATACCTTTGGGACATTCCTTCTTGCGGGATGGGACCAAAGCACTTTTTGAAGCGCTTCCCGAGCCCCACCCAGCACATCCCCCTTCAATCCTTTTCTATCGCCAAAGTAGTAGGACAATTTAGCAAATAGAGGAAACCTTTTAGAGGAGAAGGCGGGCGGGCGTTTGGAGGAAACGGGACTAGGAGTAAGGTAGTCACTACGGTGAGTAATTTTGTTATACTGCTACATCCCGACCTGTTTGTTCACAAAGAACATAGCCACCAAATTGTCTGTGCGTATTCCCACTACCTTGCTGACAATGGAAGGCCGAAAAGTTTTCAATGCCAGAAACACTGCCAAGAGCTCAAGGTAATTGATATGGGACATCCTGTCCTGAGGTGTCCATAGATCGAAAACCTACAGATGATTTAACATAGCACCCAGCCCAGAAGGGAGGAGTTCGTCGTTATTGTGACTTGCGGTGAAGGCTCCTGAAAAGAGGCTTCCACCGAGAAGTTGGCAGGAGTTGACCACCATTGGAGATCCGCCAGCGTAGATGATGGGATTGCTATCAATTGGGAGTCTGGGTCTGAAGCTTGAGACCAATTGCTCCATAGAGCTACTTGTGTGCACCTCATCTTTAGCCTCGCCAAAGGAAGAGCCAGAACACATGAGGCCCAGGAGCTTTTGAAACCAACGGGCTGACCTGTGGGATGAGCTAAGATGCAGTTGGCAAGTCTGCAATCCTGTCCTCTGTTAGAAAGATTTTGGCTTGGATGGTATTCCAGCAAACACCTAAGAAAATCAGGTCTTGTGAAAGCGCCATCGACGACTTTCGCTAGTTTACTGATAGTCCAAGTCGGAACAGTAGTTGGAGAAGGGACTGAAGATTGTTCGCTGCAGTCTGTGGACTGTGACTCCCAAGCAGTCAGTTGTCCAAATATGGATGGAGGTGGATTCCCTGGAGCCTGAGGAACGCTGCAATGACTGCCATCATTTTTGTAAAGACCTGTGGTGCTGAACTAAGGCCAAAAGGGAGACCTCAATATTGAAAATGTTCCATTTCTACCGAGGAGTGTGTTGAGGCCATATCAGGATATGCATGTAAGCATCCTGGCGATGTACCACCCTTCGCCAATCATTCTTCCGAAGAGAGGACCTCATCTGGTTGGGGTTGATCATCTTGAAATTCTCTTGGGGAAGGGAAAGGCTGAAGTTTAAACAGGTCTAGGATAGTACACAGGAAAGCCTGGTTGGGTTTGGGCACTGAACAGACAGGAATACAATCCCTCCTCTCATTCCGATGGAGGGACACGCTCCACCACCCAGATGTCCAAGAGAATCTCCACCTCGCCCCTGAGAGAAATGGACCCGGTCTGATGTAAAGGGGGGGGTAAGAAGGTAAGGTATCTGAAAGGGGTAGCCGAAAGCCCACCCGGCGATGGAAAAAAAAAGTCGTCTGTGTTGATCCTCCACGCCTCCAGATGTGACAAAATCCTTCCTCCCACTGGAGATTCATGGGACCGATGAGAAGCATTTTGCAGATTTATTGGAGGCAAGGGCACCTGTAGCTGGTGATTGGGAGAAAATCCATCCGCCTGGTCTCTGTTTGCGCCGAGGCCCGCTGGAGGAACGATCGGCCTGGCATGCTATTAGGTCCTGAAACCCTCTGAAACCCGAAAAGGACCTTGATCGGGATTCCGATTTTCGAGTATAGGACATTTTAGACAGAGCAGATTTTGCTAAAACAAATACTTGGCTGTTAGCGTGCTCACTTTGCTTAGGTTAAGTTCCTAGTCAGTGGAGGAATGGAAAAGCTCTTTTCCCTCAAAAGGGAAAATAAAGCACCTTTTCTTGGACAGCCTTTGAAAACTTTGTAGCGTGGAGCCACGCCTGGTGGGAAACATCAACCCCAAAGGCCCCGAGCTAAGTGTCCACGTGATGGGCTGCAGCCTCGAGCAGATCCTGAGTCAACACCCTGGCATTAGACAGGCCTTCTTGAAGTACTCCAGCTTGTCCTGAGGAATACAGTCTTGAACATCCGACAATTCCTTCCATAACTTGAGGTTGGCTGCAGCAAGTAGGACCTCTCCATTTGCCAAATGTAGCTGAAGCCATGCATTGGCAAAAACATTTGCAAGGTAGACACTAGAGGAGGAGGCCCTGCTGGAAGTGGAGGAGGCAATTCTGGTACTTGCTGAGGCAGTGGAGGAGCAGACTGAGGCTCGAGAGGCTTCGGGCACATATCCCTGAAGAGATGCCTATAATACACCTTCATCACGTCCGACCCCCTCGCGAAGTGACGCTCGCAGGAAGAACTGGACACGAAACCATGATGTTCCGGCATAGACGGAGATGAACATGACCACGAAACCGGTGCAGGAAGAGTTGAAGGGCACAATGGTAAAAAAAGCAAAAACAAAAATCCCCACAATGCAGGTTCGTCCGACCCAGGCTGCGTGGAGAAACGGAATGAAGTGTGATGCGCTGGGAGGCCTCAGGAAAGCGGGGCTACAGCCAAGCACGGTGGCCCCACATAAAAATAAAAGGACATTTTTTTTGTTGCTCCAAAAAGCGCCCGGGCCCGTGTCGCAGGACGGAATGTCCCAAAAATATGGAGGAAAGGGGACGGGATATAGGAATGGAAAATGACAATCCGTCGCAAATATGGATTCACAAATGATTGGTTGTAAGGGCTTAGAGTTATTTACAGTGGGTCGATAGCCATTCCCGTTTACAATATCAGGACCAACCACAGAAGTAACATTGTGCATGCTATTATGTATTTTCATCATAAAAGAAGACATACTTGTTGATCATATCAATATCAAATGGGACATTGACATGAACGTGACCAGCTCTTAACTCCAACAGAGTCGGATCACAGTCATGAATCCTATTGACCCGAGTGGAGAGTATCTAAGCAGAAATGACAGACTCTTTAAAGTCATTCTCTTTCTTAGCTTTCCTCCTTTTCATTTTCTTAGATACGCAAGCATTTTGTACACCAATGACAGCGTTCTTAAGGGGGTGCCGTAAGATTTTCAGGGAGCAAGATTCAATATCAGTAGTTTCTCTAGATGGCACCGCTCTGCCTGAATGATCAAAAGTAGTAATGGTAGTTGGTGCCAAAACCTCAGTTTCACTTTCCTTTAACACTCTATGGTTAGCAGTTTGTAAGAAGGTTCTTAAAAACTTTTGCGAGCCTCTAGTGTTCAGCCTAGTATCTTGATTTCTGGTATCCAGAAATCCATTTACATCTAGAAAATAAATAAGCCAGTGACATGCTGAGCCTGTCATTAGCTCCTTCGAGTGCTTTGATTTCAGTTTCCATACAGTCCGTAAAAAAGAGTCAAGCTAATTCCTTGTTCTACTTCAGCAAGAACTGGACCTGAGATTTCGAACACAGTCTCACAATCGGCCACAGCCCCAACAATCAGAAAGTGAACAAGCCGATAGTACCACCTGGTTATACAATTTGTTGTCTTTATGTTGGAAAAAGGTTGTCATTTTTCCTCGTTTCTGAGACAGTAGGCCTTTTAAATGATCCTTCCGATTTTTCTCAATCTCCTCATAAAGGGGAGTTATGGCCTTGCTTCGCAAATTATAGTGTTTGGCCCTGCCGCTCATGTCTTACAACCAGTAAGTGTTAGACACGGTGGGCACAGCCCAAGAGAAACACAGCGGGGCCTGGCAATATTGACAAGACTAGTCTCTAATCCACAAGGCTTCCAAGTAAGTTAGCAGTTATAGGCAGTCAGGGAAACAGGAACACAGACACGCCCAGACCCCGAATACAGCTGTACCCCCAGCCACTAGCCACAGGACCGCAAATCTGCCAGACTGCCTCTGCAGACTGCAGCAGGCCTTCATATAACGGGCCACAGGTATATTGTAATCCTACAATACGCCTCCCAGAGGGATCTCCCCACATCGTACCACCGGCTGCTTTCACGGGCTCACCTTCAGAACTCATACCTCCAAGACGAGAACAGGGCACTCAACTTCCTTGTGGCAACGGCTACGGCTTAAAGAGCACACCATAGCACCCTCTCAAACGCTGCTGAGAAACTGCTGAAAAAACAGTCAAGCAAAGGACCTAGCAACAGGTCTTGCGCGAATCAAACACCAGGAATTGTAACAGAATCGTCACCTCACATCAGCAGAGTAGAGCATAGCAGAGCTAGCCGCTTCTGACAATGTGATCCTATAAATATTAAGGATTTCAAACTGTACCTAAAGTGTCAAGTAACTGCTATTGCGAACAAAAAAAGCCACTGGACACTGTATAATATGGTCTTCATACAGTGAAGGTCCCCCTCCTTTGGATCTCAAAGTAGTACCTAGTGTCTGTTCAGTATTACAACTGGTTTCTTCACAGTTCCTTCACTTTGCTATCATACCTTCCAGAACATGGCCAAAAGAAAGCAGAACAAATTTGAGTTGCAATTGTAACAGGTGCGTTAATATTGGAAACAGCAGACGCATCCATGATTTTACAACAAACTTGAACATCCTGTATTACCCCAAAAAATACAATGCCCAAAAGGCTTCAGGTGGATCAGAAAATAAAGCTTGGACAAGAAGTGACTGGTGATGAATGTATAACAGTGTTCAAAACAAGCAGAAGTTACGTGTGAAAAATGCAGGTGATGGAAAAATTGAGTTTCAACTCACATTCTGAGAGATTGACAGATTATTTTGAGAAGTAGTGTAAAATTTAGACAGACAACAAGTGACGTTCAGTTGAAGCCTAAGGTTTGGGGGAGGAAACTTGTGATAGTGAACAGAAGCACAATGATTAAAGGGGAACCAAAAGGCAACGTTCACTGTAAGCTTTACAGCAAGTTCGGACAAGGACTAAATGATGCTGTGTGTGAGGTTTGGTAGAGGAAAAACAGGGATAGCAAGCAATGTTCCATGGAAAACACGTCGTTTGGAAGAAAAAAAGTGCGGTGCAATGGAACCACCACTTTTGGAAGCTGATGTCCTGCTGGAGAAGACAGTCCAGAGTGTAAGGACAGGCGAAGTTCCATGAATTTGTGAAGAATGGGCAAGAAAAGACAAATGATATGCAATGGAGCCAAGAAGTTGGGAAGAGGTAGCACTTTGTGTCCCATAGAAGACTGAAATCTGGGAAAGCAAACACTAGGCATGTTTAGTAGACCATTTTGCATTAATAAAGCTTCCAATCAGAGTGAAGTACACTAAGCTGTTCCCTAGCATTACTTTTTTAATGGGGTAAAGAAATAAGGATTGGGCTCTGCCCCGAAGGGTTTCACATGGTAAATGCAGTAAGGTCTGAGTCACTGCATTACAAGCTAACAATGATAATTATGAATGCTGACTTTCATGTTTTGATGGTACAAGTTAGACTGCTAAGCAGAAAATAATAACTGCCAGGACTTTACAATTCATTTTGTTCTCATGCATGGTGGAAATTATTTAAAAAGGAAAACGATGGAGAAACTCTGGATTGAAGCCCTGGCAGAGCAATATATGTAACTTTTTATTCATGAATCCTGAAAAAGTAAAGCGAGCGTTAAGACATGCCAAAACAAGCCGTATTAGAAATTGTACTCACCAAAAAACAGGTTAAGGGTGACCTCCTGTCCAGCTGAGCTGCTGCTCTTGTACAGGCAGTAGAGGGTTCCAGCTATCCAAGGAACGCCATGCCCAGAGATCTCAATTAGTTTCATGAGGGGCCTGGCACTACCCCAGGATGAGTTGTCATTGGCGCAGACCCCAATACGTTTAGACAACCATAGGTCAATGGCCAGCAGCGAGCGGAGGGCGATACCCAAAAAAGATGGGTGGAGTTTCATGCAGTCCTCCTCTGGCAGCATCTCCTTTTGGGAGGAGAATGAATCCCTGCGCCGTACTGGGCTCTCAGAGGAGCGCAGTCGGGCAGTAGTGGGCTCCACCATTTGAGTCCGGTTGTTCACCAGGGAAATAAATTCCAACCTCCCATTGGTAGGCCCGGCACTACTGTTTGCTGTTCTACTTTCACGTGTAATCCTTGGGCTCGGCATCTCTGGTTTTTCTGATGAACCTTAATGGATCCAAAAAAGCAATGCAGTGCATGGTGTTAGAAGTTCCCAATCCACCACAGGATTAATTCAGCAAACAGTGCAATAGTCAATGTATCATCAATAATGGATTAAGTAACTCTGATAATATGGATAATTTACAGAACACGCTCCACAACCTAGATTACATCCTGCCGCTACATAATGAGTACTATTGTTACCCAACTAACTGGTTCTCACTTTGTTGGCCAAAAACAGGTGAAAGGTGGATTTAGCTCTTGCAAACCAAGTCTATACCGAAGCAAGTACCGTACAAGTACCACTTGGCCGTGTTACTTTTGTCTCATGCTTCGTAAAGAACCTACCATTTGGAATTTAAGGAATATATAAGGACTGCATTTCCCAGCAGGTGAATATTGTGCAGCACAACATTAAGAACTTTGAAATGTTGGACTGATACTATCTTACATCTATTTCTACTTGTTTGTTTAGGCTTAAAACATCAAACATCAGAGTCTTGCTTGCTGTAATGCCCCTTGAAGGCGTGTATAAAAACTGGAACACGCTCGCGCGGCCACCAAAGCGAGTACCGTACAAGTACTGCTTGGCCGCTTAGCAGCAGAGCTGCAGAACTACGGTGCAAGGTACTAAGTTTAGTAAGCTAGCTCATATGCCATTTATTCATTTAGTTTATGTGAACAAACACACGTGTCAAATTTTGTTGATTTTGTTTAACCAACTGGCTTAGCGTGATTCGTAAAAAGGTGACCTACGATCAATTGTGACGGCATTAGTTAATTACATGCAATTATACACACTTAAATCTGATATGCCGGACTTACCTGAGTTGCCTCTCACTCCGCTGTCAACCGCATCCACATCAGCAGAGAAATCAAAGCGATCGTCATCGCGCAAGTCTATAACGCTAACTCGGGTTTCACGGACGCCAAGCCTTTATAAAAAGACATTTGTTCATTCTGTGCCCTGCGCAAGACGACGGATACGGTTCCTTGCGTGAGCATAGAAAGTGTTGAAACAAGCGAGAACATCATAGCAGCACCTGAAAACTGACATTCAAGCAATCTCCGATAATACCATTCTGCAAGTAATCAAGTCACCCATTAAAAAAATGAGGCGAGACCCCATTTAACAATGGTGGAGGAAACCTCAGAGTGAGGAGGTTTTCTCAGATATTTCAATTCATGCAAGCATTAGAGGTGAATCGACCTCTACCCATACAGTGCCACCAGGTTACCACACCCGTTGCTCAATGGACTCTGCTATCTCTCTAGCTGCCTCATATATACAACCGACCCCGAGGCGGCGTTTGTCCAGCAACGAGCAACTTAAATCCCCTCTCAATGATTGATTGATTGAAATTACTCTTACTGCATTCAACACTACGATAAAAAGCCTATTCAAATTATTTGAATCTCTTGAGCGAAAGATTAAACAACAATCAAATAAAAACCAACAAATTGTTGACTGTATTGAAAAAAAATCCCCACATGTCCATCTTGACTAAGCAGCCGCATCGGACAACGGAAATGAGTGAAGTGTCAAATGAAAGTGTACAAATGATTACAGAAATTACTGTAGTTTCGGTTTTACCGACTTTCACACGAATAATACATCCCGTTGAATGTGGCGAAATGGAATCCAGCGATCTTAATTGCTCATGGATTAGTGTCGAAAATCACCCCACCGATCGCCAACAGAACCTCAGACGAAAAACCTATCATGTCTTTCATAAACAAACCCGTGCGAAAGGGCGAGCAAGACATTCAGTGCCAAAATCTAATCAAACAAATAACAAGGCAAATAGAACATCTAATGCCCAGCCACAAGCACAGTTGCTAGATCTCACTCCATCTATCACAGACTGCCAAAAATGTACAGTAGTACCAAAAGCTGTGCCAGTGACACATGAATACAGAGATGCCTCAAAATGAGCCAATAGTAAATCAAAAACACATGCCAAAGGCTCAACCACTTGATCACTCCCCTTTTGAATCAGCTGGTGGCAATTGTTGAGGGAGATGTGGCGGATCGATTGAGCGAAGCGAGAGCGTTCGCGGTCTAGGAAGACAGTTCATGCATATTAATGACAAACCTAAGCGTACAAACTTTAAAAGAAAGGGAAGATAAGCAGAGCATAAATGATTGTGCTGCGATTATCAAAGCAGCAGTGGATGCCTATCTCCTTCAACGCACAACAGATAATACTCTAGTTGCGACCACGAAGAGTGCACCATTGAAAGTGCCGCAGTTAAACGCTGTAGATGTACCACATTCATGTACGATTAACCAGAACATACCGTTTCGAGATGGTAGAAGAAATTAATGCCTATTTACATCCACTAAGACACAACAGAGAATAAATTCATCAGAAACAAGTACTAATAAGCAACCAAATATGGAACTTAGCCAAAAAACCCAAAGGAGGGATCATAAAAAAAAAATTTAAAAAAGTGGTTCGAACTATCACACATTGATCTTAAAATGTTGCGATGCTCCATATGAAAAATATGACTTATGTAGGACAAGTATTCTCAACATATTCAATGATATACACGAACTGGAGGATATCATGTCGGCTACATAGATCAGGTTGAATTCCTATGTGACCAAAATGTATCCATTGTGCGGTTTTGGATCAGGTCGGGACTCGTGCTGAATACATTATGGAGAGCAAAAATTGACCTATTTAAGATGGGCTTCCTATTAGCTCAAGACCCTGAACGGGTAGCTCGAGCGACTAATGCAGAAAAATCTATAGCAGAACAATCACAAACAAAAAAGGCAAAACAAATAAGAGTGCCAATATAGATATTGTGATATGATGCCAAAAGCATGTAGTGAAGGAGGTGTTTATATACCAGCATAACCATTACCTGACACAAATAGGAACATAGTGTCTCTAGCTAGCTGGAATTCCAGAGGGAATAGTCATTTGCGTTGGGGCAAAACACAGGCATAAATGAATTTGACATTGTGACCCTCGAGGAGACGTGGATGACTTCACCTCCTGTGTGGGACGACCATGAACTGACCCTCTTGCCAGCGATTTCTGCCCTTAAAGGTCGATCGATGGCCGGTTTGTTGGTTGCTGTTAAAATCAGGGCGGGCTTAAGATTGCAAGCATGGGCAACACCCAATAACTGTATCCAGCTAGTTAGAATTTCAAATGGTAAAGAAGATCTAGCTCTCATCAATCTATATAGAAATCCCGCAGCTATCTCTTACCAGGTGAAAAAAATAAATCTTACAAATCCAGCAAAGCTGCTGAGGGACTCAGTAGGTAAGAGAAATTAGCCATTCTGGAGAATTCTCCCTAACAGCATAGATCTGCCTGCTTTCTCGACTTCCGGAACTCTCCTTCTGCACTTAGAGTGCGGATGCCATTTTTAAATGTCCCGCGCACTTGAAATTTAACCAAATAACTAGTCTGCACATACAACTTTGGGTTTCTTTCCATCTGCGTCAACTCCTTCCTCCTCTTTCTAGTCTCATTACTTGAGGGTTTATGGGAGTTGAAGTCCCTACAGTTTAGGGAATGTCTGAAATAATGTTGTTTAGGAGTTGTACTTAGAAAAACATGAGATGTTATACGGGTGTGGTGTATGCTGGAGATATTCAAGGGATTTTGTCTAAAAGGATTTAAAGGAAGGGGTTTCTGTGTTCCATTAAAAAGGAGGATTTGTGGGGTGACAACAAGCCATCAAATACTCTGGCATTAGAAGACCTTCAGTAGGAAGGGAAGAATAATGCAAATCATGTGATGGACTCATTATCTTTCCCCAACAGCCACACCCTGCCTTGTGGTTCTCCCTCATATTACCACACTCAGGATCAGGTAGCGGCTGCCGTCCCCTGGCCGCATGGGAGCATACCACTGCCGGGGAATCAGTGATGACTCCACAGAATTCATCACACTGACCAGTCAAGGACACCCATCACCGACCGGAGGGTAAGCCTGACTAGCAAAAGGTGTTGGTGAAATATATTTATCAAGTTATTAATATGCAAGTCATTTGTCTGAATATTGATTGGCTTGTCATAAGCTTAGGATTACCAGTAGTTTTCATGTCACCGGGAAGATAGTCCTCGAGTTCTGCACTTTCCATAAGCAATCCATTGCAATCCGGTCCTTTAGTCAAATCAATTAAATTGAAATGAACCAAGAAAAACTGCCAAAATTCATTAGGACAATACCAGAGCTTTGAGTTCACGACATGCAGTAATCCTAGTCATGTAGTAAACCTGCAGAAGACTGCATTGCTTATAATGTTAGCAGTTTGGGTGTGTGTATATGTATGTGTGTTTAGAATATGTTTGTAAGAATACACAAACCTACATCGTACAGGCACCATAAGTCATTATGGCCACCAAGCAGTTTTCTAGATACTTATTTTCTCAACATTGTGTTGCAACTAAAACCATGGGTATGAAGTAATAAAATGCAGAAGGAAATAGACCATAGTTTTTTGTATTGCTTTAGCTGATTTATCAACTTATCAATTTCAAATAATTTATACAAATATACTTATCACATTGCTATCTCAGCATAGCACTCTCATTACAATAAAACATATAATTTTCAAAATGTACAATCTTAACATGATACTCTCATTGCAACAAACATATGATTTTTAAAATTGGTCTCATTAATCTACAATATTATTGCCATCCTTTAAATTCAAGGCGTTAAGAAAATTGATCGTGGCTATTCGTATGCTCATATTTGGAGAAGCCACTATCATAGCCCATCTATAATCAGGTCATACATTTCCAATTTCAGGCATATGTTTTACAAAATATTTGCGTCTTAAATCCACCAATGCTATGCAATCTATAATAAGATGTTCAAGAGTTTCTTTGATTAGCAAGTTAGTACAAAATCGACAGTAATTTTCTTCAGAACTGATTTGCTTCCGTTGTGCCATGACATCACGAGTGGTCCACAAATTCAAACGTAGTCTCAGAATGGCTGATCGAATTTGCGGAGTTGGAGCTTTGCACAAATATGACTTAATGTCACCAATTTTCTTTTCGCCAGAACAATGTTGAATAAAATGTTTATATGTGTGACAAATTGTTTGTGTATTTATCCAGTCTTGTAAGAATATTTTCCTTTTGGCTGTATGAGGGTTCGTAGTTAGTGTCTCTAATGTGACATCTGCTATAACCATGATTTCAAGAACATATTTGATCCACCTTTGCACAAAACCAAAGGCATTTACGAAACAAAGCACATAGATGCCAATGATATTTGGCTTGAAGAGACGCAAGTCCCAGCTCATACCTAAGCCAAGGTCCAGGGATACATTGCAGGACATTTAAAATTTGTCTCCAGAATTTGGCTTCTAGTTTGTTAAGATAATTGGACTCGATAGTTTTTCTTGTTTCGAGCCCATATAGCAGCGTAGGGATAATTTTCTGTCGCCAAAACAAAATGGCTGCACTGATGGAAAATGTACCAAATTTATATAATATTAACCTAGTCTGGGATATGGCTGGGATCAATTTATTTTCTATGGCGATCAATTGTGAATCATTTGTTGGCATATCATCAAAGATGAGACCTATATACATGTAATTAGGCACAATTTCCAGCTTCACATTCTTGATTTTCCATTCCTTCCTTGCGGTACCTTTAGGAGTATACTGAACAATTTGGGACTTCTTTCAATTTATGGTAAGTTCATTGTCATCAAAATATGTGGTGAGAGCTGAGAGTAATTTTTTGAGTCCAGTGGGGCTCTTTGATATTAATACAACATCGTCTGCATACCAGAGCACTTGGATCGCCACTTTGTTCATCTTGGGCGAGTCAGAGTCAACAACTACAAATATGTGAGCCTTTTTTCCCATTCTTACATGTGTTTTGCTGTGTGTGTTTAACATTTTTTGTGTTCATAGACTGTGGAGCCTCACCTACTCCACAAGCATCATCTTTTTACTGTGTGTTACACAGCACCTTCAGTGCAGTGACACAGGGTTGTCTTTTAGACTTCCCAACTAAGAATCCATTTTCTGGGACTGACTACTGTCTCCCAGAAACATATAAAGTTGCCATTAACTTTATTAGCCTCTGTAAAACCACAGACCCAGTACATCCTATCTTACATAGAGTACTGGAAAGGGTTACTAGTTATCCCTTTTTGTCCATTTCTCTTGGAGCATTGTTTCGCTCCCTTTTCATCAAGACTTGGCTGGTGGCAGTAGTAACTACCCTATTTTTCCTACCGCGGTTATTTTAAATAACCTTGCTATTGTTTTAGGCCATCTTGGTAGCTTCGAACTTAAACCAGCCCGACCATATATGTTTTATTTCAGTTCCTGCTGGGTTTAGTCACCATTTTCTTGTTGTAAAATTCTTTCTCGTGTTTTACTCTGCGTGCCAAACCAGGTTTGATTCCTTTGTTCACCGTCTTTTCGCGGGCTTCTTCGCAGAAGCCCTCCATAGGCAGCTGTATGTCTGGGGGGGACAGGATGTGAAGGAGGGGTTTAGGACTCAGTGCACAGGGTCTCCTTGGAGACCCATGTCGCACATTGAAATGATTGGCTGTGGTGACCATCCCTGCGGGACAGCCACCCACCCTGCTGTGTGATTGACAGCCAGGCTGAGTGAATGGGGGAAAAACTGCATAAAAAGCAGGTCTCTTGGTCTGGAAAGTTGCCACTGGAACGAAAGAACCGACGAGGAGCTGACAGAAGAGGACCCCTACAACAACTGAACCACTCGGTAAAGTCCTGCTGCAGGTCCGAATCTTCAGACTCCAACGACAGATCTACCCGGAATCTTCTTCCCTTGAGCTGGTGGGACCAACCAGTACGCCCAAACTGCAAGCCAGGACTCCCTCCTCTGGTCGAATTTGCTTTACAGAGCTACAGTGGACGGATAGCCAGGAAGGTCGGACCCTGCTTGGGTTTAAGGAGCGCACCGTTTATCTGCTGCTTTGCTCTACTGCTGGTTTATTCCCTGGGCAGTGCAGGATCCTCCAGACTTCCTACTTTGTGTCAGTCCGACAGTCGCTTCGGGTGCCGTGAGCCTGCAGGACCTGCCAGGAACGTCTGCCTCAGCTACAGCTTCTTCTCCATTTAAAAGTACTGTGCAAATCCGGTTGTTTGTTTCGTCCAGCCGCTGTGAAAGTGTGAAATCTTTCTCCAATCCAAGGGCTTGTCCTTCTCTACACTCTTTGAACTAACTTCTGCCGACCAACTTCATCCGGAACTCTTGGCAAAGACTTAACCGCGAACTACCCGGAACTGTGTGATCTTGAGCAAAAGACTTTTGTCCTATTAACTTTGGCCCTAAGCCTTTTTTGATTTGATTCCAACACTGTAGTTCCTCTTTCTAGATTGCCCTGCTTACTTACCTGTTGGTGCTGCTCAAATTTCTGCCTAACTTGGTTGTTTCCTCTGTTTTTAATTGCTGGAGTGCCATTTTGCTCACACTTCATTTATGAGCTTAACTTGTCTGGAATCTATTTGGAGTGGTGTATTAAGAGTGTTATTTTTAAACTGCTTTAGTGAAATGTTATACAACTGATGTGTAAATAAATGTAGATTTTTTTTACTCAGAAACCTTGGGTCAGTGTGTGTTTGAAACATAGTAATTGCTGTCCTTTGTGTAACTATTGAGACTACTCACTTGCTCTTGAGATAAGCCTGGATGCTCAGCCATCGCTACCACTTTTGCTGTGTAGTACAGGCATGTACCAACGGTGAATTTGTACTGTCACTTGTAGTCTTAATTGTGTGTGGTGTTCCCAAAGGGTACTGCACATAATTCTGCCTAACACATGCAGCAGCTCGCAAACACGAGAATCATTTACCGGCGTGGCGGGCAGGAAGGAGAGACACAGCGGGCACTTTGAGGACCGGAGTGTCGGGAGCAGCAGAGGAACTCTCGCAGATACAGCCGTGCCAAAAAGCAGCATTCTCCAGTCCAGGTCATGGTGAGAAGCCGGCGGGAGATCGCAGAGCTGAAAAAAAAGCTGGAAAAAGGACTGCAGTGCATAAGCTTCATCACAGAGACACACCACGGGTCGGGAACGCTGCTAAGTACCAGTGAGTCTGCCCAGAGGCATTGGGGGCCCGGGGCGTACAGACAGACTTGCACACAAGTGAATGCATTAAAAACATTTGAATACCGAGCAGATAAAGTGCAACAACTAAACTTGACAAGTCCTCATGTATGAGATATCAATGGACGGAAACCTGGAACAAGTACTACCCGAAGCAAGCAAAGAGAAACAAAACACAAGTGGGGCATGCTTAAAGGACAGCGAAATTGAAAAGAATCCAGGTGAAAGAAGTACATCAGGCAGTTGACATTGGGGGCGGGGGGATACCTGGCAGAGAAATATACCAGGGGATCTGCAGGATGCCAAAGAAGGATTCCTGGCAGAGGACGATGTCAGGCAATCCACCTAAAGCATAGAAAGTTGTAAGACATTGTGGTAATATACCTGGCAGGAGAGTACACCAGGGGATCTGAAGAACCCATAAAAGGATTGGCAGGGGAGTACACTAGGAAATCTGCCAGATGTAAAGAGGAAGCCCTGGCCGCCAAATAGACCAGGCACTTGGAAACTAAATAAGTACTTTAAAACTGTTGGAAGAAACCTGGTTGAATAAAGACTTTTTGTGTGACAAGTCACCTGGCAAGAGAGTACACAAGGAACTCTGAAGAGCCCACAATAGGATTCCTGATCAAGAAGCACATCAGGTAATCTGCCAAAGTACACAAGAAGTTAAATAAACACTTCTGTGATATTTCTCATCTGGGTAATAGCTCTTGTAACTTCAATGTAAAAAAACTGAGGAGGAACTGAATGTCGTAAGACCCTTTTGTGAATCCAGTGCAAAGAAACCAAGAAGGAGTTGAAAGTTATGGAATGCATTGTTTTCACAAGAACTTTCTGACCCGAATTCAAATGCAGCAGACACTTTTGCTATTCTGCCTGAAAATCCGGGGTAAGGGAACAATCCTCTGGATCCAAGGGATTCTTCTTGGAAAATACATTCATGTTGGATTTACTCCTTTACTTTGACTTGGAGTTGGCAAAAAGTGTTCACAATCAGAGGCATTGCCTTAAACTCTTAATTGTTCATTTCTAGTGTAAGGGACGGATAAGAATAATTTGGACACAAGGACAGTTTCTAAGTTTGATGACTTTACGCAGACTCCTAGGCAGGGAAACACTCCTTCGGATAGGTATAGAGAGGCACCCATCCAACCTATTTCTGTTTAATAAACATGTCTGAACTTTGTGTCTGCCTCTCATTTCGGACCTCTCATCGGCCTTGCAGCCCCTCTGGGTGCCGTCTGAGGTCTCACCAACAATCAACAAGACAATCAACAATATGACTGATAAGGGGTTTGCTCCCAATACCTTCTTTTCCCACCTTACTCCTCTCTGGGTCTTTTCAGGTCTCTCCTTGCCACCCTTCTATCGTCCGTTTCTTTCCTCATATCTTTGTTTCTATATATCTCTAACTTTCCCTAACTTCCTCTTGATTTTGTTTTCACTCTTCTGCTTTCCTCTTTCTCCCTCTCTCTTTCTTCCTCTCTCGTCTCTCCACCATGCTCTTTCTCTTCTGCACCTCCTCTTACTCCGGCTCTCCTCTCCAGCTCTTCCTGTCTCCCCATACATCACTCTCCTGTCCACCTCTTCAGCTTTCTTCCTCTTCCTCCTGTTCACTCCGCATCCACTGCTGCACAATCATGCTCTTATCTGCTCTTGCACTGCATTCGGACACCCATCTCTTACATTTCCCCTTTGCTACGCATAATTGCTACGCATATGTTTAGCTCTGCGCAGGACTGTTCCTGGGGTATTCAAATGCCTGGTTGAGATAATTTGTGCTTGCCTAGGATTGGTTATGGTTTGCATGAACTACTGATTCACCGGGTGACAGCAATTCGGTAGCAGGAAACCATGCGTCTCAGTTAACCAAGTGTAAAATACATGAATCCACCATCATGGAATTATTGCCTGAGCAGCTTTCATTTCAACAACGGAATGTGATGGACAATGGACCTCATTTTGAGTCTGGCGGTAAGCCTGCCGGTCATACCGGCGGCTTGCCGCCAGACTCTAAAATAATTACTGGCGTCTGACTTCCCAGTAACACTAGGGTATTACAACCCCGGCGGCCGGGAAGTCAGGCGCCGCTAATTTTTTAAGTCCCCATTCCTGTGGAGTCCCATATGACTCCACGGGAATGGGGACCACGGAAGCACCGGCAAAGTTAATAACGGTGCCGGTGCTTACGAGAAACTCTGCGTGCGGGTGCCGTTCCGCCCGCCATGTCTAACCCTGGCAGGCGGGATGGCCACCGTCCGCAGTGTCGTACTGTGCTGATCCAGAAACACCGGTGCTGGTAGGTTTACCGGCACCGATGTTTCCGGACCGGCACAGTTATAATGAGGCCCAATGTCTCAGTTTCTCTGCATCCCTGTAAGACTAATGTTCTGACACATGCAGGATCACACGGTTTAGCCTACGACGAGCACTTAGTGATTTCATGTGCCATGGTTTCAAAAGTCTCTGCCGCCATCTTTGATTTGGGAAGAAGCCCAGTCTGCCTCTCTAGACTCTACTCAAGTGGTCTGCAACGATTCTGTGACATCTGCCTCCACTTCCATGCTGTGCTTCTGGCGTTTGGGATCCCAATGAGCTTTTGCACACTTTGCTCTCAATCCGCTTTTCTCCACATGTTCAGACCCGAGATACAGGACAATGGAGCACCTTAGCAGTTTTCACAAGGTTTATATGCTTCATTTCTTGTTTGGGTTAATCCTTCTACAAGGGTATCCTCCCTCAGCTTGCATTATAGAGAACCTCAGTGACCCCGCTGGGATTCAAACTCTTTCTCTTACCTCATATGTATGATAGGCTTTTGGAATCAGAGTAAATATACTCATCATGGTTCAAATCTACAAAAACAATGCCACCAGGATTGGAAAGGTGGCATGGACTTGAGAATGACCCTGCAACCTCCCCGCAGAGCCACATGCAGCTAGTCTATGACTCTGGCAACAAGGCTCTGGTAGTCCGGCTCTCCTGAGTTGCAGAGTGCTCTCCATCCCTTGGGACAGGTTAGGCTTCCGACTTCGGTCAAATTTTACAGATGAAACAACACACGCAAAGAACCCAACCAGCACACCCAACAGCACAACAGAAATGCAGCAAACTACGCTCTCCTCAACCCAAGATGTTGGTAAACATGATTATCAATTGTTTTACAACATAAGACAAAGCAAAAAAACAAAAAAACGTTTGAATTGAAAACACACACAACTAAAGAGAAAATAAACAGAAAGTGCAACAGGAAAACGCTGGCTGAAACGAAGGCAAAGACAGAAATCACAAAAACCATCAATGTCACCAACCGAAAAAAGTATCTCAACTCTTATATGTACGCCAATGAAGTTAAAAAAATAAAACCCGAAAAACAGAGTAACGGTAACAAGATGCTAGTAATATCACCACACCAAACTTTTGCTAGTAAATGAGAACTGTAGAGGAGATGAGAATTATATTAGGAACACAATGTATTAATTACTTCAAATGAAAGAACACGCAAAGTTATTCAAATAATAGCACATTTATTTACAGTACTGGATTCAATAGAGCCTCTGTGCATTGCAACATACCAACATACACAAGGCAATGAGACCCCATTACCACCCAGCATTGAAGCTGGTAAGTCACGTCAAATACACGAACACAATGTGACCAGTGGCGTGACACAAAATTTGGGGACCACCTTGCAAGCCATGCTGAGAGCCCCACCCCTCCCCCAACTCGGCAACGAATCACGGGTCATGCCACTCTCTGGGCCGGCCTAGATTACCACGCTTGCACAATAATAAGCATGAACGTGCTGCTGCAGGGGTACGCCACACACTGCAGGAGAAAGACATAAATATATGTTTTAATTCATTATACATTACACTTTAAGAAAAATTGTTGAAAAGGCCAGAGCCTTTGTAATTGTTTTGTAGGGTAGCACCAATAAAAAAATCCAATACATGCAAGTCACCAACAGTGCACAGGAACATTAATACTTTAATTAATATAATGCTTTGCTATTGAAAATGCCACGCCACAATGAAAACATGTCCACCCGGCTGCAAAATGTAGATCAGTCTAGACACGTAATAACATATGCATGCCAGGGCAAATTTAGACATAACGAGACTGGTTTCACCAAAATGCCAGTCGAAGCAATAACACTTAGCATGGTTATTTTATTACATATGCACAGAAAAATATACAATGCTGGAGTATGAAACGACTAGACTGGCAGCACCCAAATGCCAGTCTAGCCAGGTAATTACACTTAGCAGGACTGCTTTATCAGAGATGCCCAGTTAAAAAAAAGTCAAGCCAAACTCAGAAATGACTAGACTGGCTGCACCAAAATGCTTTTCTAGCCACTAATGCCACATATCATGCCTGCTTAGCCTGGACATGGATGACCATTACGACATATCGCACAATCCCTGTCCCACCCCACACCCCACACGTTCCCTATCCCTCCCACACCCCTAACCCCCAAAATAAACTTTTCTGCCCCGAATTACCTCCATGTCCCTTTTCCTTGTTCCAGTGCTTACATATGAGGATCCTTGCCTCATAGCTAAGTACTGGGATGAGGAAGAGGGGGACTAGGAGGAATGGAGATTGCAGGTAACTAAGCCATGCATTACCTCCATGTCTCTCTACCTCATCCCAGTACGTGCGTATGAGTCAAAGCGCCTCATAGATAAGTACTGGGACGAGGACGGATAGGGCTATGAGTAATCAAGTTTACCAATAAGTAACTAAGGGATTAAACACAAGTAGTGGCGCAACACCATTGAGTGGATTGGGCTTCAGCCCTCCCCTCCTCACCCCCATTGAAATTTTGGGCTATGTTGACTCGACCTGGCAGACCTACAGAGTGGTTGCCGCAAAGAACAGGACACATATTTTAAGTGGCACCTGGGCTTTGCTGTTAACAAAGGCACAGCAATTACTAAAGTAAAGCATTTCACTATTAGTACCTGCATTCAAATGCATAATTCTTCAGGCAATTGAAATCTTGATGTGGGTTTAGTACTTGCATGCCATAAGTGATTGGAAGGGTACAGAGGGGGACAGGAGACCGCTTATTCTCACAGCAGTCCATAACAAGGTGCCTCCAGACTTAAAGGAGAGAGTTAACTGCTTGTAACATTGAAGCTGTGCTAGAATAGTCTCATTAGAATGTATAAAGATGTTAGATGGCCCACACAAATAAGTTTGCCCCTGCCCCACCGCCCATGAAGTTTGCAACTCTCCCAACATTTGAAGGGTTGGCACCCCCCCCCCCCAGAATTTAGGTTTTGTTTGCCACACACACACACACACACTTAAGTGTGCACCCTTTCACCATACACTCACACAAGCACATGTCATCTGATTGATGGGAGCCCTATTAGTTCAAAAAGAAATGGTTTCATTTTGAAGTCACTCCAACATCAAAAAGAAATTATTTCTGTTAATGACCAAACCATAATGGAAATAATTTGTTTATAAAGGCAGAGTGACCTAAAAAAAAAAATATTTCTTTTTGAAGTCATAGAGCTCCCCTACCCCATAACATGGAGGCCGTTAGCCTAGAGGCTTCCATGTCATAGGATGGGGAGAGCCCTTGCGGTTCAAAATGAAACAGTTTCTTTTTGTAGTCACTCTGCCTTCATAAAGAAAGTATGTCTGTTACAGAAATAATCTCTTTATGAAGACAGAGTGACTAAAAGAATATCCCACATGTGGTGGCGGGGGCCTCCGTTAGGCCAGTGAATGTGACCAAATTACAGAGCAATGTTAAATAATCTGCTAAACATTTGCGTTGGGCAGTTACTGAAACAAACACTTAAAACTAGGAAACGATTATGGCCGTTGATCCTCTTCAATTTAAACACTGATGGTAAAAACACAACTAATCCCCCCCATTCAGACATCACCATACACCACCCCAACAACTGTTATGTTATGTTAATTTATTTCTATAGCGCTCAGGACCCAGGAGTATGTGGGCGCTTGGTACAGGTTATAGGTACAGGTTACTGGTACAGTACAATGGAAACAATAATCGTAAGGTAGCAAGTATATACAGAAATGGGAGTAATAGCAAGCAGAAATAACAAAAGAGACATGTGCAGTTTGTATGCAGTTTGAACTGATTCAGACTTAAGGTTTACTTTTTGACAGGAGCCACCCAATGGCTTGTTTCCTGAACGACTGGAAGGATTTGGATTCCTTGATATTCAGTGGCAAGGAGTTCCAGAGTTGGGAGGCGAGGACAGTGAAGTTTGAGCCACCGGCTCTTTTGGAAGTAAATCTGGGTACTGTGAGACATAGGGTATTGGACGATCTTGTGGTTCTGATGGAGGTTCTCATGGTGAGTTTGTTAGTAAGGTAAGGGGGGGCTAAGTGGTTAAGAGCTTTGTAGGTGAGGCAGAGGGATTTTAGATCGATTTTATGTTGGATAGTAAGCCATTTGCATGTGGTTCTGGTAGCTGAGATGTGCTCACGCCTAGGAATGTTTAGCGCTGCTCGTAGCGCATTATTTTGAAGGACTTGGAGTTTGCTGATTATCGCTTGGTTGGCACCTAAGTAGAGGCTGTTGCAGTAGTCTAACTTGGATTGTATAAGAGATCTAGCTAGCGTGAGGCAGCTGTTAGGGGAAAGAAATGGTCTGCAGGCTCTGATTAGTTTTCCTGTGTAGGCAGTGGCTGAGGCGATCAAATTGACTTGTTTAGTAAGGTTTGTGTTAGCGTCAAGGTAGAAACCGAGTGTTTTCACACTTTTGGCGATCGGGACAGTATTGCCATCAATTATGATATTGGAATAGTTGGGACTGAGTTTTTGTAGGTTATTTGGTGCACCAACAATGAGCAGTTCAGTCTTCTCGTCATTCAGGCAGAGGCCATGTGTGGCCATCCATGCCTGAATGACAGAGAAGATTTCGTTGATCCTAGCTACATCGGTGATGTAGTTGCCCGAGATAGTGAGGAGTATCTGGGTGTCATCCGCGTAGTTTGTGTAGGTGACACCCAGACGGTCCAGTTTGTCAAAGAGAGGCTTTGTAAAGATGTTGTATAGGGTTGGTGAAACACATGAGCCTTGTGGGACACCGCAGGTGATAGGGATGGGGTCTGCTGCTGCCACTGAAGAGAAGACTCTCATGGTTCTGTTGGCCAGGAAGGACTGGATCCACGAGACAGCCGATGAAGAGAAGTGGGCAGCAGACGAGAGGTGGTTGCAGAGTATCTTGTGGTCAACCAGGTCGAAGGCTGCTGAGTGATCTAGAAGGAGTAAGATAGCAGCCTTGCCCTTATCTTTGATTTCGTCAATCTGACTTTTAAGATCAACAAGGGCCGTTTCTGTTCCATGCTGTGGCCGGAAGCCAGACTGGCGTAATCCAAGTAGTTGGTTGGCCTGTAGGTAATGCTGAATTTGCAAATAGGCCACTCTGTCAAGGATTTTTAACAAGAAGGGGACGGTTGTGATGGGCCTGTAATTTGTAGGCATGGCTGGGTCCAGGTTTTGCTTTTTTAGAAGCGGGAGGACCCATGACTTTTTCAGATTGTCGGGTACCGAGTTAGTAGAGAATGACACGTTTATGAGCTTGGAAATGAAGGGGGCGAGGTCTCTGGCTGCATCCTTTATAATCTGTGCAGGGCAACTATCCCCTTTATGGTTTGATGGTTTGAGGGAGGTTATGATTTTTTGCACTTCTAATACGGTTACTTTTTTGAAGGTGAAGCCATGGTTAGCATTAGGTGTAGTGGGTAGGCTAAGGTTAGGGGGGCTAGGTGTGGGGCTACTGTTGGACAATTGTAGTCTTTTATTTTCAATTTTAGTTGGAAGTCCAGTGATTTTATTCGCCAGGGCATCTTGGATGCTAGTGCACCAGCGTTGGTCCTTCACGGATGTGTCCGTGGGTGGATTAGGATTTTCTAACTCTTTCAGGATAGAGAATAATTCTTTGGTACTGGAACTAGCATTACTTATTCTTGTGTTGTAGGTTTCCTTTTTTGTGCGAATTATTTCCTTTTTGTAATGGGAGGATGCATTGGTAAGATTGGTTTTGTGTTCCTCTGTAGGGTTCATTTTCCAGAGGGCTTCCAATTTGGACTTTTTATTTCTTAATATTTTAAGTTCAGGTGTGTACCAGGCGTTGAGGTGAGCTTTGGGTTTACCTTTGCGCAGTTTGAGAGGGGCAACAAGGTCGATAGCTTTGGTCATGGCGTTATTGTAGATGTCTACTAACAAGTTAGGGTCCGATGAATTCGGTATCATGTTTAGGGTGGGTAGAACCAGTGGGATAAGGGCTTCAGCGGTGATATTCCGCTTATTTCTCGTCAGACATGCTGGTGCAGGTGGGCACTGTATGTGGAGTGGGTTGTTGGTGCTGATGTCGAATGACAGTAGGAGGTGATCGGTCCAAATGAGTGGTTGGGGGGGGGGGGTTGCAGATAATGTTGCAGTTGTGGGCAGCAAGCCAGTCCAGGGTTCTGCCTTTCTGATGTGTGGGTAGGGAGTTGAATTGAATGTAGTTCTGCTCGCAAAGGGCATTGGCAATGGAGGATGCTGGCGAGTCATGAGGATCGTTGCAACCTAAGTTAAAGTCACCTAGGATGATGTTTTGAGATAAAGGTTTAGATTTTTCCGCTATGAGGGAGGTTATATCTTATGGGACCAGGAGGTCTGTATATTAGTTCCAGGGAGATGGTGTTTTTAGGAGTGGTTTGAATTTTAATGGATAGGTGCTCACAGGAGTTGAGAGGAAGGGAAGTTACAGATCTGATGTCAAGCGAGGATTTGAATAGAAGTGCTACACCTCCTCCACGGGCATTAGGTCTGTCAGCCCTAAGGATGGAATAGTTATCTGGAACCGCGAGGGTTAGAGCGGGACCTGCTGCGGCATGAAGCCAGGTTTCAGTAGTGGCGAGGAAATCCAGGTTAGCTGAGCAGATAATGTCGGCAATTTCTGTGGGGTGGGCAACAAGGGATCTAACATTGAGTAGGGCTCCTTTGAGATGTGTAGTATTTGCAGAGATATTTTTGTTAGTGACTTTGGTTATGGTGTTGTTGGTCAATTTGTTGTGTAGCGTGGGGAGTCTGGAGCCTAGTCGATGTTACGGGTCATGAGGTTAGGGTGGGCTGTCAGGCGCGCATCTAGCGTATTCAGTAGGTTCTGGATATTGTCAAAATGGTCAATGAGGTTAGGTGTAGTATTACTTGGCGTAATGCTGATTTTATTACTGTGGATAGTGGGTGCCCTATGTGGGAAAGGAGGTTGGGAGGGCAGGAAGGGTGTAGGGCAGGGAATGGGGTAGTGCCTGGGACAGCCAATCTTGGCGAGTCCATTGCTGAGAGAGATATAGCTATTTCTGCTATAAGGCGTGCACTCGGACATGATACAGAAGGGTAGCAAGATGAGTACTAGCCAGGCTGACATAGTTCGGATAAGGATGTGTGCAGGCTACTATGGGTAAGGTAAAGTCTGTTGGCTGCGCTAATGCTTGTAGGCTCTGGGGTTTATTAGCGGTGATACTAGATTCGGGATGAGAACACTTGCAGAAAGTTTGGGGTTTGTTCGTGGCACAATCAAGGTGGTGTGTTAGCGACCATAGGGCACAACACAATCCAGTGGTCTGTTAGCGACCATAGGGCACAACACAATCAGGTGGTCTGTTAGCGACCATAAGGCACAACACAGTCAAGTGGTCTGTTAGCGACCATAGGGCACAACACAATCAAGTGGTCTGTTAGCGACCATAGGGCACAACACAATCAAGTGGTCTGTTAGCGACCATAGGGCACAACACAATCAAGTGGTCTGTTAGTGAACATAGGCACAGCACATAGGCAGGTGTGCATTAATGTACTGTTCTCTGTAATAGCAACGGCAGTAGTGACCAACTAAGTTTAAAATCACGATATGGACTAGAATACAGTATACCAACAGGCACGAGTGATTAAAGCAACTAAGTACTTCTAGGTTCAGAGTTCCCAGACTAGGCTTAAATGCACTGTCCAAGAGGCATGAACGCAGGTAAAGGCAGGAGCAGTGTCGAATTAAGTTTAGAATCACAATATGGACTGGAATGCAGTATACTGGCAGACATGTGCGGTTAAGCCAGTATCTATGGTCAGTGATACTAGTCTAGACTGGGGTGCGCTGTGTAGGCAGGTATGAACATTTTCAATACTGTTGGATAAAAGGTTCGGGTATAACACATGCAGGCATGGCATGACAAGACGTACCAATGATGCAGAAGAACACACGTGGGGTAATGCAATGCCGGAATCGTAATGTTTTGTTTCCCTCCTTAAGAATGGGATACCCAAGCGTACATAAGCGGGCAGCGTGTAGGTAAGACGATGCGATACCACGGGTGTATGTTAGCATGCTTACTGTTCCAAAGTTATGCAAAGTGGGCATTAGTGTTACGCCAAGAAACTGTACGAGGCGGTACTTACACGAGGTGGATGTTAGGCTCCTCTGCTGCCCGACGCGGACAGATGCAGACAGGCCCTTTGGCTTGCCCTTCGGCTACCGCCCATCAGTGAGCTGGAGGGCGGGTAATTGGAGATGCAGCCAATAGCAGGCTGCGAACACTGCTAGGCTTCTTGCTGGTGCTGAATGTTGACCGGAGCGGCGGCCATGAAGCACGTTGTGGGCAATGGCGGCCGGTGGAACTGCAAGATTATACACAGATTCACACACCAAAAAACACAAAAGCTGACATAATTTACACGCATACTCTCCAAATCTCCCATCACCAGAATTCATCCTCTTAAATCACCCATTGCAAATACACTCCCTGAGGAAAATCTGATGCCAACTTTGGGAACAAGTGAAGTACAACTCCTTTGTCAATATCTCAAAGAATGAAAGAGATGCTGTTGAAGATCTAAAAAATAATCAAGACTTAATCATACGTAGAGCTGGCAAAGGAGGGGCAACGGTTTTGTTAAATTGAGAAGACTACATAAGCAAATGCTTAAGACAATTGCAGGACACCATGTGTTACGTAAGATTGGAGGAAGATCCAACTAATAGATTAAAGGGTCTCATAAAAGAGAAAGTTGAAAAAGCCCGACACAGGGAATGGATCAGCAAGCAGGAGTCAGAATTTCTAGTGAAGGAGCATTCAAGAATCACCATATTCTACACTGTGACCAATGTACATAAGATCTTAAATAATCCCCCGGTAAGACCTATTGTCTCAGGAGTGGACTCAATACTGGAACCACTGCCACAATTTGCGGACGTCTATTTATGTCGGTTTGTATGGGAGATAATATCATATCTACAAGATACAACAGCGGTAATTATTCTGATAGAAGGTTCTCATTTTGATCCCCATGAAGAGTTGACTTCTTTATATAAAATGATCCCACAAGAAGCAAACCTAGCAATGAAAGTGGAGCTGTTATAAGCATCGAGAGGGGATACTCCAAATTAATTTATCATGTGGTGCCTAAATATGGCATTAAAAGAGAATAATTCAAGTTCTAGGATGACTTCTTCAAACCAATACATGATACAGCCACAGGTGCCACAGTAGCACCTATTGTAGCAAATCTTATGTAGAGAAATTAGAGGAAACCAAACTGTACGTTCATTTAAAGAAAACCTATGTATTTGGAAACAATACATGGACAACATGCTTTTAATTTGTAATCGTAATGTTACCACTGCTGAGGCCTTCGTTTCGTGGCTAAGCGAACAAGATCGTTATTTGAAAATTACAGCGACATACAGCAATGTAAACATTTTTTAGACGGACCAATCTTTAGGGAGAATATCACTAAGACACACTGGTTGAAACCATGCCACAAGGCAACAGATAAGAATGCATTACTGAGGTATGACAGTTTTCATCCAAAAGATGTGTGCAACAATTTACTATTTGGCCAATTCCTAAGGCTTAGAATTAACAGTTTGACTATAGAACTGTTTAAGGATGAAGCAACGAACCTGAATGCGAAATTAATCCAACATGGATATCCAAAGAAATTGGTAAAGAAGGCCTATATTAGAATATAGGCCACAGGAGAAGAGCAAAGTTAAAGACTTTCGACTGTACAGAGGATTTTGCTAGACCCCTGCATGACCACTTTGACCCCTTTTTCATGCCTTTCCCAAGACCTTTTGGTAACACTAGTTTCAACAATAGGGTAATCACCCAGAGCTTCACGAGTTAGCACCCACGTGGTGCCGGACCCCTCTACCACTGGTTTTCCCCTCTCATATTAACAGTTCTTTGGATTTTCCTCAATTAGCCATTGGTTACTTTTGTACTTATCAGTTCTCTCCTTGACTCACCGGCACATCACAATGAAACGCTTGGCTTTTCTTGCTTCTGGAGTTAAGGACGGTACCACAGTAGCAGACATCTCTCCCTGGCTTGGTTATTAGCGGAGGAGGGACCCCCCACCCCCAGAATACAGTTGACATCTGCTGCAACACACGCTGGCTATTGTTCGCGGTGGATTCTTTCCACTGATGTTTCACAGGTCTTTGTCAGAAAAGGCGAGGTCACATCTCTACTTGTCACCCTTTCGGTTCTCGCTGCTTTTCTCCTCCTCTTGAACTTTCGTGCTTGGATAGCTCTCTCGTCGTGGGGTTTGCCTTGCTCGTATTGTGCTCTCGTGAGAAGCTGAACTCTATGTGCGGGCTGTAGTTAGCTTTTCAAAACCATCCCGTCGAGTGAACAGTTCTGTGGACGGAAATCTGCTAGAATGGGAGTTTGGCATAACCATACATGATAAATGAACGTTTGGCATTAACAACGCCAGAGTGTATTTCCAAATACTGGGTGGTTTTGAAAAAGGCCCAGCACATCTCTTGCAAGGGGAACAAGGTTTTATTTCTTTTATTTCCACAAAAATAGAAATGCGCCAGCAAAGCACTCTGCTGCCACAGAACGTTGACAAAATCAGCATGAGCAACACTTTATAAAGGCATACAACGTCAACAGTGATGCAAATTACATCATGTAAAAAACTGGCTGGTTGGTGCGACCCTATAGATAGGCTACCTGCTCCATAAGGGATGCCAGGCCATTGGTCAGAGCCTCTTCTGTCCATCTTTGTCCACGTGGTTTCCTCCCTGCACGCCATCAGACATGAAGCTACAATCAATTGGTTATTTGTAAAGAAGAACAATACATGCTCTAGCTCTACCCTAATGTGCACCTGTTACTGCGACATGGGCTAAGAGGATACTTTGAGATCATTGCATCTACCAGACTATAGCTTGATTCCAGAAACATTGTTGCCCGTCCACATCTCCCAAGCAAGACAAAAAGCCCATTGGCTCCCAGTCAACGAGTGCATCTTGTTTAAGACCCTCACCATCACCAACAGATGCCTAACCCAATCTGCTCTAATCTACCTAGCTGAACGTATACATCCAGTGCAGACACTCAGATCAAAACGAGACATGTACACACGCGCACACACACACACTCAATTCCTACCTTGAACAGTACCAAAACCGGTGGGTCGAGTTTTGAAGTCCTAGCACCAAAATCATGGAACTCACTACCACCTAAATTGAGATCGGAAACTTCGCTCTTGGCCTTCAGAAAGGCACTGAAGGCCATCTTATTCAAATAAGCTCACTTTCCTGTGCCACTGTGCCCATGTAACCTTGGAACATGTGTAAGGTCTTTAACTAAGCTTGTTTACTGCTTCTTCAATATTGCACCTATGTCAATGTTAAACTGGGCTATGACAAGTGAGCTCTCTGTAACAGCGCCACGATGCCTCAGGGCAGTTGTGCGCTTTAAAAATGCAAATAAATAAATACAAGCTCGCAGCCTCGTTTTAGATCTGTTTTTTTTACCCTCCTGGCACCGCGCAGTACAATTTGCGTGACCTATAGTGAAGGCAAATGGAGCCTTCCTTTCCGAACTTTTCTGATTGATTGGAGGTCTAACAGGTTTTTTGGTTGGTGGCCTGGGACTGACTGGTACTTTGGAATGCTAAGGGTTTCAGAAAGGGGGAATCTGGGTGCTAATTCTTAGAGCGGGGACGGGAAAAGGTCGGAGGCTCATGCCCTCCTTTTCGTGGGATCGTTTCTCACAGAAAGATGGCCTTGCAGGGTGTATTCCTTCTGGGATACGAATATTGGCAGCATGAGACAATGCAGGGCCTATGAATCTCTGTAGCTCTGACCTTCCTCACCAATGTCCAAACTACAACCTATTCCAGCATACATACTCTTATTTCCATGTGTGTGTGTGTGGCCCTGGCCTGTGACCCTGACTGCAACACGATCTAGGCCTCAATTTCAATATGGCTGTTACTATGTAAAAAGGCATCACATTCCTGATGTACTCTGAGGCTAATCCCAGGCCTGGAGCCCCTGCTAACATCACTGCTCCCCCCCTGTACCCTCTCCGAGCCTCTACTGCACACATTCAGGCCTTTGCCTCATCCTAAAGCGCTGAGGTGGTCTGGGGCAATCGTCCCTCCTCCCAAACAGTTGACAAAAGCATTTTTGGTGGACTTTACCAGAATGACCCTCTACATTTACAAAACCAGGCCTATTTTAGCTTTGCTAACGTTTGTTATAATGGATGGCATGATGGATTGGGAGGTGTGTAAGCATATACCAGCACCCAATCCATCATGGATGCATTCTTTAACCACACAGACAGTGGCAGCTAAAGATATCAGTAATAATAACATAAATGACAACAAAACAAACACAAAGTATGTGTAAAACACGCCAATGTAACATGCAGCATGGAAACAAGCCAACTCAAAAGCAAAAGTCGACAGTATTCTAACCAAGTTAAAAAAGTCCACTGGCTTCGATAAAATGTGCCACTATAATGCAACGGTCCTGCATAATGAAGAAGCGCATTGACTCCAGAGCCCATAGAAAAAGCTCTTTAAGAATTCTGGAACAGTTCTCACTAGTTCGACCTAAAAAGGTCATGTAATTCAGCCATTTGTTATACCCTACCACTCCCTCCAAAATCTCACCATCTCACCACAACAGAAGAGTATGGCATTTTCAGAGGCGCTTGGGATGATTATGTAATGGAGTTTGTTTCCTCAGATAAAAACATTTAGGTCATTACTAAACTCCACTGCATTCCAGATTAATCAATCCTCAAACAGTACAAACGCTCCTTTGTGCAATGTAACCACTGAAGTGCTACACTGCGCTTTTAAGGAAGTATTTTTGAATATGCACATTCTTGCCTCATTGACCACCTTTAGTTTGTTTCCTCAGATAAAAACATTTAGGTCATTACTAAACTCC
Organism: Ambystoma mexicanum; assembly: GCF_040938575.1. Classification (NCBI taxonomy): domain Eukaryota; kingdom Metazoa; phylum Chordata; class Amphibia; order Caudata; family Ambystomatidae; genus Ambystoma; species Ambystoma mexicanum. The sequence goes on along the minus strand of NC_090922.1, from coordinate 581,116,386 downwards.
ACTGCATTCCAGATTAATCAATCCTCAAACAGTACAAACGCTCCTTTGTGCAATGTAACCACTGAAGTGCTACACTGCGCTTTTAAGGAAGTATTTTTGAATATGCACATTCTTGCCTCATTGACCACCTTTTGTGTAAAATAACTGAAATGTGCAGTATTTTTTCATAACCTATCGGTGCCCTTCATCGCACCCTAGTTTCACGTATTTTCTGTCCATTAGTGCACAGAAAAGATGTTCTTAATTTATTTTAGTGACAAACAGCAAACTTGTTGTCAACCTAGGTGGTTAAGAATTATTTGTCCTGGGTGGGAAAGCCAGTGAGATGGGTCCAAAGTCTCGCCAAACTGCTTACTATTAAGTTCTTTGGGGCGTTTAAATGCGTGTCGTGTCTTTTCAGTTTGGAGGGCAAACCAGGTTTTCTCACGGGAGAGCCTACTCTTCATTCATGATGTTTGGGGAAGGGGGCTGGGATTTACCACCGCTACTGTGGGAAGACAGATGAGATTTGCCACCTCAAGATGAACTGTCCTCTCAGAGGTTTACATTATACTGCACAACCTTTGCAAGGACGGCATCGAAAAGTACTGCATCAAAAGGCTTGAAATCGCTTGATAAGAGGGCTCGCCGCCTGCTGGAAATACATATTACATTGGGGCAGAACTCCAAGTTCCCTTGGTGCTGCGAGGTGGATGAAAGCATCGCGGAGACATTTAATCAATACTTGCATTTATTTATTTTTTGCAATCCTAACATATTTTTCCCTTATCGGATAGATTCTGATTGCAGCCTGCTTGCTCCCTCTCCCTGCAGCATAGCCTCGGAGCCGATAATGCGTTTATGCTTAATGACTTTGCAGTTTTTGGTTCTTTACCCCCGAACGAAGGATGCAGGCTTCCCTGCGTTTCTCGAAAAAAAGGGTCTTCTGAAAAGATCAACACGTTCACCCCTTAAACGCTGCCTCCAAATACTAACGCGAAACTTTGTGTAAGGTGCTCATGTAAAATCATATCACTATTTAAAAAAAATCGCAATGCACAGAACGCTTTCACTGGCTCCATGTGTTGGCTCTGGGCAAGGCACAGCTGCTGTATGAGCGACTGGCTACACAGCAGACATTCCCAAGCCGTAACTGGGATTAAAGTTTGAAAGATTTCGCTCCATCAAAGAAGCATGCAACATTAATATTTCGAGTGCTAAAACTCATAAAAATAATCATTTAAAAAAAGAAGATTGTATGTCATAATATTTTCGTTTTCCTTTAGCAAGCAACCCTATACGTGTATATTGCTTAAATAGCCTGTATGTATGAGGAGGGTCCACAATCCTGTTTTAGCGTACCGTGTGCCTTACCAGAGGAGAAATGTTAATACTGAGTGGGGACCGTCCGACAGAACAGGTTTTACGCCACCATGTTCGTCCTCAGTAGAGGGGCTCAAGTTTTTGTGCGACTATTATTATTTAAAAAAAAAAAAAAAAAAAAAATTATATATATATAAAAAAAATTCTTTGCCAGCACAGATTTTAAGACACAGAAAAAATTGGTTTCTGAAGGAAAAACTGACATCACCATTGCTGAAATTGGGGTTCTTGCCGATCTAGTAGAGCTCCAAAAAGGTGGAGGAGCAAATGAGGACAAAGAGATCGAATCTATCAATTTCGAAGAATTAGATATAAGAACTGATTGGACAGTAAAGAGTCGATTGAGACAAAAATCGAAATTCAATCCTATGGTAAATACTGCCAATAACATAGAAGCATTCCAAACACTCGTAATTGAGGATTTAAAAAAATTGAGACGAAAGAAAAGCCATAAAGAAAAAAGCAATTTGACTATGAAGGACAGAATGGCTCTCAAAGAACTGAGCAACTTACCCAACTGTGTGATTAAGCCTTCAGATAAGGGACGCAATATAGTCCTTATGACACGAGAAAACTATGTGAAGGAGGCTTATAAACAGTTAAATGACAAAGAATGCTATGAAAGATGTGGAAAAGATTCTATAAAAGCATTAGAAGAAAAAATAAAGAATTTCACAGAGATTTGGGAACTTAAAGGCATTCTGACCGAAGAAAATTGCAAATTTCTACAAACGACTAACTCCATTACACCAACGATATATTTTCTACCGAAAATACATAAAAACAGCAAAAAACCACCAGGAAGACCAATTGTTTCCCTGGTAGGGTCAGCGTTGGAGAATATGTCTAAATTTGTAGATGAAATTCTCTTGCCTTTCGTCTCATCACTACCTTCTTACCTCAAAGACACAAAGGACTTTCTATCAAGAGTTAACAACATACCCTGGGAATCCAATTTCATGATGGCAACAATGGACGTGGTGTCTCTATACACGTCAATCGGCCACGATTTTGGTAAAAAAGCATGCGAGAAATATTTAAATACTAGATCTCTCAATTATCTAGAACACACACAAATGATCATAGCCATGATTGACCTCTGTCTTACCAACAATATCTTTGTCTTCAATGAAGAATATTTCAGACAAATACAGGGCACGGCTATGGGCACAACTTTTGCCCCGTCTTATGCCAATTTGACTATGGGTGCCTGGGAAGCTGAAGAAATATGGACAGAACAAAATCGAGAACTAACCGAAAATGTGGTTATCTGGCTCCGATATATTGATGACCTATTTGTAATCTGGAAAGGGACTGAGAATGCCTGGTGTGATTTTGTGAAACTATTGAACCAAAATAACAACAATCTAAGATTTACAGAAACCCACAGTTATTCATTTATAACCTTCTTGGATGTGAATTTAAGAATAGTGGAACAAAATCTAACGTGTGAATTACACAGGAAACCCATGGGATCCAACACGCCACTACATGCCAAGAGTGGGCATCCAAAGAGTCTAATCTGGAGTATACCGTACGGGAAGTTTGTAAGAATAAGGAGAAATAGTACAACTCTCAAAACATATGATGAAGAAAGCAAAATCACGGCGAGAGGTTTTCAACAACAATGTTACCCTAAAAGAATCATCGAAAGAGCATATTTAAAAGCCAGAAGTCATGATAGACTTAAACTTTTGGTTGACATAGAACAAAAAACCATGAATAAATCAAATGAGGAAGTACGTCTCATACTAACGTATGACAGTCAAACAACAGAGGTCAAACGTGTGTTACAGAAACATTGGAAAGTTCTAACCATCGATAAAGATATCGGGGGTTTACTTAAGAAATACCCAGAGATCAGTTATAGAAGAAACATTTCAATTAAAGATAAATTGGTCCACAGTTTTATGGGTAAAGAAGAAACCAAAGATGCAAGTGCCTGGTTAAGTAATCGGAAGAAAGGTTTTCATAAATGCACAAGATGCAATGTATGTAAATTTGCTATGAATTGTACTACTTTCAAGCATCCAGTAACAAATTCAACTGAACATATTAATGAAAAAATTACCTGTGACACTGAATATGTAGTTTACGTTTTAATGTGCAAATGTAAAAAGTGGTATGTTGGAAGTACGAAGTGTAAACTGAAAATAAGGGTCCAACAACATGTTAGAGCCATACAAAACAAAGATGCGAACTATCCTATGGCAAAACATTTCACTGAATGCCACGAAAGCAATATGAATAGTTTTGCTTTCTTTGGTATTTGTGCAATTGAGAATGACCCTAGAGGAGGGGATCGTGAAAGAAGGCTCAGACAACAAGAAACCCGCTGTATTTTAGACTTCGAAACCAAACAGCCAAAAGGGCACAACATAGATGAAGAACTGTATACTTTTTTAGGGCACTAATCTAAACATCGTTAAGAAAACTTGGCACCTCTTACCTTTAAGGATTGACTTATGCAAATTAGTGATTTCATAAATTGGGTTTAAATAAGTGCTAACAACTGAATTGTTGCTTATTTTAAATTACACTTTTATTGTATGCTGTTATTGGGTTTATAGGCACTTTTCTATTTTTAAATTTCACCACGCAGGTGTAGTTTTATCTATCAAGTTTTGTATTTTTAAAATAAACATAGCCACAGACTTTTGATAATGATGAAATGAATTAGAGTTGCAAATTAGTCCATACAGTTGAAATAGATCTTCACACTGAATATAATACAAGTCTTAGCACTAAGCACTTTATAAAAAATTAGAGGCTGAAAAACACTAAAGCACTAGGCACTTTAGTGAGCTGCTAGCACTAGTCACTTTATTATGCATTATGCACTTTAAGTGTGAAGAAAAGACACATTCTCATTTCAAAGAATGGCAAAGGTTGTCGTCAGATTTATGTTAACTCTGATAAGCGCAGTATTTTTAAAGAAGGACCTTGGTTAAAATCAATGCAATGCTCTAATTATGAGGACAATTCGTTTGGAGGTTAGCATTTGTGTCGATATGGTCACTTGATCATGATGTATGCAACTCAAAAGGACAGGGACTTAAAACCCTTTAAAGATGTCCGACAGCATTGTTAACAACATTAAGTCCCTTCTTCTATGTTTACTGTAGTAGAACTCTCTTGTCCCATTTCTATGTCTGTAGGCACATGTTTGTATTTAAACAATATGGTGGTGGCAAAACGGTGTTGTGAACAAGCGGCAAGTAATGCTGCGAAACGCGTCGATTTTCTTGGGAAGCATGGAAGATGTATTTTAAACGAATAAAGAAGCCATTAATGACACGAAGATAACTGCCTATTTTTTGAAGCCTGGTATGAAGGAGAAGGAGAGTGCTCCTTAAATGACTGACGCTAAGTCGGTTCTTTTGAAAATATATATATATATATATATTTTGATTTATAAAGCACCAGGGGCATTGTGGCGCTGCTACAGGATACTTGTCTTGGACGAACAGACAGTTTACATAGTGAGGTTAACAATTTACATGGTGACATATCTAGGATGACACAAACAGTTTACTTAGTGAAACAGCAATTTTCATAGTGAGATGATACACATACTTGTTTCGGCTAACAAGCAGACGCATGTCGAGCTACTGTGAGGTGCACTGTGTATTGATATAGTGGTAGCGGTAAAAATGAGTCCTCCTCAGGCGGGAGTTGTGTTTTGAGTGCCTTGCGGAAAAGATTGATTGATGGCTCTTTCCTGAGGGCAGGTGGGAGTGCATTCCAATTCTTGGGGGCTAGGACAGCAAAGCTGGTACCACCTGCTTTGAGTCTTTTGAATGTTGCAATCGCTAGCTGGTTGCAGTGTTGGGTCCGTTTCGGCCGGTTTGAGGTGGCTCTGAATGGCTTCTGATACGTATGATGGAGCCGTTTGGGATAGGCAAGAGTGGGTGATGCAAAGAGTCTTGAAGAGAATGCGCTCTCTCACTGGGAGCCAATGGGCATTCGTCTCGCCTGGGAGATGTGCTCTCTCTTGGGCATGCTAAGGGCTGCTCTTAGAGCATTGATTTGTGTGATTTATAGTTTAGTCATGTTTTTGGATGATGTGCCTAGGAGTAGGACGTTGCAGTAGTCTAGTCTTGCTCCCACGGTGGCTCTTGCTATGGTTTTTGGGCGAGAGGTAGGGTTTGACAGTGTTTATGATCTTGGTGGTTAGTGCCGCAGAAGATGCGATCGCATTCACTTGACGCGGCATGGCGAGTGTGGCCTCTAGGTATACCCTTAGTGTTTTGGCAGCTTCTGTGACGGTGATGATGATGGTCGTATTGTTAATGTTGAAGGATGCGTACTTGCTATCTAGTTTGCCGAGGACTCGTTTGGGACCTACCAGTAGTATTTTTGTCTTGTCTCCATTGAGACAGAGCTAATTTGCCGCCATCCAGGCCTGGATGATGGCATAGATCTTGTTCAGTGTGGCTTCATCTTGTCCATAAGAACTAGTGAGTGGGATAAGAACCTGGGTATCATCGGCATAGTAAGTGTAATCTATGCCGTGATCATCAAGGTCGAAGAGAGGTAGGGTGAAAAGGTTGTAGAGGGTGGTCGAGGTGCAGGATCCCTGGGGGACTCGGCAGTATTGGGTGTTGCGCAGTTCTGGTCCTAGAATACTCTCATGAGTCTACCTTTGAGGAAGGAGGTGATCCAGGAAGTGGGTTGTTGGGAGAAATGTGCTGCGTCTTTGAAGTGTTTGCAGAGAGTCTTGTGGTCCACAAGATCGAAAGCAGCAGACAAGTCTAGGAACAGGAGCAGGACCCGTTTCCCTTCATCCATAATTTGCTGTAGCTGCATTTTTAAGTCAAGCAGTGCGGTTTCAGTCCCATGGTGTGGCCGGAAGCCCGATTGCCTCTTGCCCAGGATGTTGTTGCCTTCCAGGTGGTGTTGAATCTGTTGGTGGGCTGCTTTATCTAGTATCTTTAGCAGAAAGGGGGCAGTGATTATAGGTCTATAGTTGTTCAGTTGGTCTGGATCGAGCAATGTTTTTTTCAGAAGCAGCCGAACCCATGATTCTTTGAGGGGGGGGGGTGATACCCGAGGAGAGCGAGGCATTGATACAGTTCTGTGAGGAATGGGGCTAAAGGTTCTTTGCAATGAGAGCCGCAGGGCAGGTGTCCCCTTTGCAGGAAGAGGGTTTGATTCCTTTCATGGGGGCTATGACTTCTGTTTCTCTGAATGAGAATGGTTGGCCATCTTGTTTTGACAGGGTTACCGTTTGTAGCAGGGTGTGTGGTAGTTTTCGGTAGGGCATTGAGGTGGGCTTTTATTTTTCCTTGGAGGGTGTTTATTGCATTTATCATGGCTTTTTGAATGTTGTTGCACCATGCTTCATCCAACAGTTCCTTTGATTCAGACTTAGCATTGGCTATTCCGGAATTGAAGGATGAGGATTTAGCTATGGTGATTTCTTTTTTGTATTGTGAGGCGAGAGTTTTGTAGGCCTCTGAAGAGGTGGAAGATGTGTGGAATTTCCAGGGGGTAAGCGCCAAGCGCTTCTTAACTCCAAGGTCTAGTAACTCTTGTGTGAACCATGTGTTAGAATGTTTCCTGTTTTTTGCTTTTTTCATTGTTTGGGGTATGATGTAATTCAGCGCTGTTTGTAAGGTTGTGTTGTACAGGTCTGCTAGTGCTATGGGGTCTGTGGTGAATGAGGGATTTAGTGCAAGGGATGCCTTGAGGAGAGGGATTAGCCTTTCCTTAGTGAGGAGCCTGGAGGATCTGGCCAAGGCTGGGGGTACTGGTTTGGTAGGTTTGGGCTTGGTTTCTGTGGGAATGTGGAAATGTATAAGGTGGTGGTCGGTCAAGGGACAGGGGGTGTTAGAGCTGATGTCCACGGCACAGTTGTGGTCAGCTATCCAATCCAGGGTGCGCCCTTTGACATAGGTAGGGTTAGTAACTCTTTGGATGAAGCCCATGTTGTGGAGTGCTTTTGAGGGCTTTGCTCCATTTGTCTTTAGAGTCTTTGAGGCCTAGGTTAAAGTCGCCTAGAGGATTGTTTTGGAATTAATTTTTAGGTTCTCGCCAACCTGGTGAAGGAGATTGTCTTGGAAGTCTAGTATTGGGCCAGGAGGGAAGATGACGTGAATGGCGACGGTTTAATTGGGAGATCGGGCAAGTTTAATGGTTAGCAAGCCTGTGACTTCATCTATAGATGAGCTAATTTGTCTGATGGTGAATGAGTCTTCAGCAATAAGCGCCACAGCGCCTCCTTTGTTGGAGGTTCTGTCCTTGTGGAACAGGGTGTAGCCTGGTGGGAGTGCAAGGATGATGGAGGGGCCTGAGGCTGCGTGTAGCCAAGTTTCTTTTAAGGGGAGGATGTCGAGGTCTAGATCAATGAGCAGGTTTTAGATATCAGTGGCGTGGGCTGGGAGAGAATGAGTGTTGATCATTGTGCAGTTGAGTTGTGTGTGGGGGGGTTTGGAGTGGGAGAGATTTCTTAGTGACGTCATGAGTGGTGGTGGGTGGATCGGTTGGGTTGTACATGGTTGTAGGTGGAGGAGTATCTGGGTTTGCTTTGGTTGTGCTCGGGCTGTGTCTAAAGCAGATACCCAGGAGTTGGTTTCTCAGCAGTGTTGGCCTAGGGTGTGTGTTAGGCGAGCGGAGGTGCTTGGGGCAGGTGTAACTGCTGCCTGGTGAGACGTTGGGAGGTGCGGTCGGCTCTTCTGGGTGTGTGGCGGTGAAATTGTGTGGGGGGCACAGAAGAAGGATGGGAGAAAGAGCATAGGGGTATTCTTACAATGTGTGGAGGCAATTCATTCACAATGGGCTGCTATAGAAAGTATATATTTTCCCTTTGGGTATTATTTCCATCGATGTTTTCAACAGGCTGTTTTTTTCCCTTCTGGTCATCACTCTCTTTCCCTACTGGAACTCCTTCACATTTATTGTTCCGGTCTTCATTTTTGTGCGTGTTCTGTTCCCCCTGTTTAGGACTCTGCATGCACCCTTAAGGATCTCCGAATAATGTAAAATCTTCTTTTTGCATGGGACTCTTCGCCGTAATTAAGGGTCTCCAAAAATGTCACAATATTGCCTCCCCTCGAAGGCAGTTCTTCCGTGATCTCTGTCCCATATAACGCAATTCCCATCCAATAATTCGGTGTTAAGACCTGACAAACGGGCATGCGGAGCTACTGAAAACCAGAGAGAAGTCTTGCGCGACTCTTTATGGGGCCTGTGGCACTCCAACATTTCAAATCTGGAATGTGGGTCTGAAGTTTGATACATCCAAGTCATTTTGTTGGAGAATGAACACCTCTATTCTTCAGGACGAGGAGATTGTGGAAAAAAAAAATCGGATCCGAGGCTGAACATTTTGTGGCTGAGAACAGAGGGGCTTAGTGTTGGGACAATCTGGGAGGCTTTTAAATGTACAATGCGGGGTCTGATCCTGGGTTTGTCCAGTAGCAGGAGAAAAAATTTGGAGAAGAAAAGTTTAGATTTGGAACAACGTATTGAACAATTCTCAAATGCTTTGATGAATGATCCTGCAAATCTGGAAAATAAGAGGTCACTAAGGAATATGCAGAGAGAGTTGAATGAGATTTTGAGAGTACGATCTGAGAAAGATCTGTTCAGGTTGAAATGTTCCTATTATGAATATGGTGAGAACTGTGACTGCTGGCTTGCTTGCGTACAGATTAAGGCAACGGCAGTCGGAAGGTGCAATCAGTTCCATTGTAACGGCGGGTGGTATGGTGACTTCTGATCCAAAACAGATTAATGAGACATTTAAGGATTATTATGAGAAATTGTATCAGAATGAATTGGGTGTCAGTGGTGTGGATGAGTCCTTTTTGGATGGTTTGGATATGCCTAGAGTGAATGATTTGGAGAAGGGCATGTTGGGTGAGAGTGTGACTGTGGATGAGATGAGGTTGGCTATCGGAAAACTGAACTCAGGCAAGTCTCCTGGTCCCGACGGTCTGCCTGCTGAGTTTCATAAAATCTTGCCAGATTCATCGGTGGAACTTTTACGGGATATGTATGTGGCATCTAGGGTGGGGGGTCTGCTTCCCGCTTCTACCAACCACGCCACCATTTCGGTTTTTCTTAAGAAGGATAAAGATGGCAGTTTGCCTTCAAATTATCGTCCGATCAGTTTGATTAATACGGATAACAAGATATTGGCAAAGTTGTTGGCTGTGCACTTGCAGACTTTGCTTGTGAAACTGGTGCACACTGACCAATCAGGTTTCGTTCTTGGTCGAAGGACATCTAGTAATATTAGAAACTTGTTACTGCTGATGACGCATGCACAGGATTTGGATGATGATGTGGCCATTTTTTCTTTAGATGCGGAGAAGGCGTTTGATCGTGTGGATTGGAAGTATCTTTTTTCGGTATTGCGTGCTATGAACCTGGGGTTGCCATGCTTTATGGTTGTCCAACGGCCACTGTCAGGACTAATGGACAATCATCAGATTCTTTTGTGCTACAGAGGGGTACGAGACAGGGATGCCCTTTGTCCCCTCTGATCTTTGTTTTGGCAATGGAACCATTGGAACCATTGGCGATAACCTTGAGGTGCGATGTGCAAATACAGGGATTGAACTTTCATGGTGCCGATCAGAAATTGTGGTTTTATGCAGATGATCTGCTACTATTATTGCAGAATTTGACAGTGTCCCTTCCGGCCTTATTAGGTGTTTTGGATAGATTTTATGCGGTGGCAGGATTTAAGATCAATTGGTCTAAATCCGAGGTGTTGCCGATTTCGGGATACTGTGATAAGAATTTGATTACTGGACTTGGGTTTCAGTGGTGTGAAAGGAAACTAAAATATCTGGGTATATGGCTGACACCGCTGGTAGATGAGATGGTTGTGGTGAACATGAGTGAGGTGTGTAGCGACTTGAAAATGAGCCTTTTGCGATGGTCGTTACTTCGTTTGTTTCTTTGGGGCAAGGTGAACGCTCTTAAGATGAATGCGGCTCCGAAAATTAATTACATTCTGGGTATGCTCCCGGTGAAAATTGGTCAACACTATTGGAGGAAAATTGATGGTTTGTTGCAGTCCTTTTTGTGGGATAACAAGCCGCCACGGCTCAAGTTGTGGAAACTTCAATTACCTGTGGAAAAAGGAGGACTGGGAGTTCCGAACTTTAAGGCATATCACTTAGCGTTTTCCAGTCACTTCATTGTACCCTTTTTGGTTGACGCACCTGATAAATGGGCAATTGCTGAGGCGAGTTTGCTGGGCCCGCTTCCTCCTAGGGCAATTCTCACGGCTACGAACATATTGTGTAAGAAATCGCCTTTGACAGTTTTTCTGAGAGAAACATGGACATATACATGAATTGCTTGGATCGGTTGCTATGAAGACCACTCATGCATCCATCTGGTTGAATCCGTTGATTTCTGTTGGAGGTAGGTCTTTATTCTGGCCGCATTGGTTTTTGAGTGGGATTTACTGGATTGACGATGTCTTTGTGGATGGTGAGTGGATAGGTGAAAGGGAATTACAGACGAGATTTAACATTGACAATTTTCGAACTACTGATTTCAGAAAATTGAAGAGATGTATAGGTGATGTCGTAGAGCAAGGGGGTGCAATGGTGAATCTCTTTCTTAAGGAGAGGGAGCCAGGTGGTTGTTCAATTGCTAGCAGGATTTACAATAATATTGTGTCTTCTTATGAGGTGAACTCTGGATTGAGGGATGAGTGGGGGAGGAGATTGTAATGTGAGATTTCGCCTGAGATGTGGTCTGAAATGTGTGCGAACGTTAGGCTTTGTGCTATTAATTTGGGGGAACGGTCGAGACAAGTAAAGATACTCAATAGAGTGTTTTGGTCTCCAGAACGAATGTTCAAGAGAGGGATGATTGATTCGGATGATTGCTGGTGTTGTGGAAATGGATTGGGAAGTTTGGAACATCTGCTTTGGGAGTGTGTGCGGGGATTTTGGCATGATGTTTGTTGTATTTGTTTGCGTGTTTTGAATTTGGATGTTGAGTTGGATTTCATGACGATGATTTTGGGGGGAGGTGAGTTGCTAGAAGATCTCTCTGTTTCACAGAAAAAGTTTCTGCTCCGTGGTGCTAGTTTGGGCAAGAAACTAGTTCTGAGGGGCTGGAAAACACGGATTGCACCTATTGTGGAAGACTGGATTGAGGGAATGTGTGGGCTTGCAACCATGGAGAGGGTGATTTATAAGCGACAAGGGAGGTTGAGATTACATGAAAAGATCTGGGATGATTTTATGAGTTTGTATTAGTTCTTTGATGGTTATTTGTATATTATATTCTGCGTGTACTTAATTGCTTTGTTTTAATTATATTAATTGATTTGCTTGTTTTTCTTTGTGTAAATCTTATAAATAAATAATAATAAAAAAAATTATAAAATAAAAAATAAATAAATAACATTTCAAATCTGGTACTCACTACCATTATTACATTGGCCCCGGCCCTGAGGAAGGACTGTACACATCCAGGCCCCGGTTCCTCCCATGCCCATATTTACCCTTCATCCAATCAACTCAATAGCAGGAGTGCAGCCAGTCTAGTCTCTGCCCACTAGGCCTATTCTAGAGGTAGGGAGCACAAGAATGGATGGGCCGGGCCAAGACACAGTCATGGCAGGGGGAACTAAAACGAGACAAGACAACAAAGAAAAGGCTGGTTATCTTCACACTGGCACGGTACATCCACAATATGAGAAAGAGAGGCACCGCCTACGAGACACTCTGTGCCTTTCACTGCCATTTTAGGGAACCCAGACACAATGAAGTGCAAGCCTGCAATAGGCCAATGGTTGGTGGTCTAGTGCTTTCCTTACCCGATTCTAATTCTGCAGCCTCACCCTTGGTGTCCATGGCATCTCTTTACACATGCACCTTTAAAGCAGCTGAACCGAAATGTGCCAAACTGGAGAAGTCTTACTGTCTGCGACTGATGGATCCTGGCTCTCTAGTCTATACAATGGCACTATCTTTCTAAAAGGAAACACATACGCACTTTAGGAGATCTGCAACATACAATATGTGGAATGGAAAAGACATTTGCAATTTATAAGTGCTAACTCAGCCAACAGCAAGAGTGCTAGCTCAAGCTTCCCTTGTCCAGTTGCTCATATTCGATGCCAGTGCCCAGATATTGCCAGACAATGCCAATTAATGCTACCTATGCAGGGCAAAGTGACCATGTGGAAGACACAGCTTCATGTGCTGCCCAATCTGCAAACCATCTATGCCTCAAATGCCCCAATTTAGCTTCCAAGGCCAGTTAATATTTAATGTACATGGTTTAGTGGCCCATATGCAAGGTACAGGTGAGGAAGTGCGTTGCAGCAGCAATGTTCAGAGGCCCTGAAGGGGAAACTAACAGAACCAATCAGGCGATTTGTGTTGGTGGGCGGGGCAGGCCGACTGAAGAATCTGCTGGCTGAAGTGCTGGAGGTAAACACAGGGATGGATGGGGCATTCTGCACAGCAGCAATCCACCTCTATAAGGCATATGCAGGGATGGGGGATTTGTCATGGCAGCACTGTTCAGGGGTGGAGAGGGCTCAGGGCGAAAGGTTCTTTGGGAGTGGCAGCTCTGAATAATGGAGTGGTGTGTAGGGGTGTTCTCTTTTCCATAACTCGCCATCATCCTCGAGGTCAATGTGTGTGTGTGTGAGGTAGAGACATTTGACATACAAGCAGGTGGAAGTTGACAACATCCAGTCATACTTGTGGCAGATTCAGGCACAGATTATACCTTTATCCCCAAGACCATTTTACACTACGGTCAACGTCCCTGAGGAAACTGTGCCATCCATAGATGGCACAGCAATCACAACATAAAACAATGACTTAACTAAGCATGCTTTGAGCGATTTTATTTATAACAGCAACATGTGTGTCCTCACATCGGTTCCCTGCACTAAAAACACACATTGGCAATGACAACAGTTTTAGTGTGTGTATTCGATAGGCATTTGCAGGGCACGGATACCACATGCTCGGGTACTTGCACCATTTTTCCAGCTATTACCATCTTTTGACCAGGTAATACCATTATGGCAGTGTCTGGCAAATGCCTACCCACACCTACATAGAAGACCAAACCGTTTGCTTTCTCAGTGCTTATTCTTCAGATGCTCCCGCTATAATAAACGGTCTCTGTAAGGCGCTGATCTGCTCAATGGAATTAACCCAAACTAGTTCTCACAAAAAATTCACAAAACATTACATTGTAAAAGTGGACCCGACCTCAATGACATATTATACTGTTGCAGGTTATGTCATATGTAACATTTAAAATAATTTGGCTGGTTAAAAAGAAGTACAGATGGGTGGCTCTCAACTATGCGGACATATCCCACCAAGTGGTTCCGAAGGGTTATTTTGTGCAAGTGGTGTATGGCCACCATGCGTTGCTCCCATGGACCTGCAATGCAGGGTACACATACAGGGAGGCCTGAGTGAGCTGAACAGAAAGTACCAGGATCTGGCAGGGCACACCCCATCCCTCCTTCTGGGGTGCCGTGGCAGTTACATGTGAATTTTACAATCTTCCATCTTGATGCCACAGCATTCAGAAGGCAAATAGTTCCTAAAACGTACACAGGAGCCGCGTGTCCATCCTGTAGGAATGACGAAAACAGACTTAGATCGAACTAGTAAGATGTTGTGAGCCCTGCTCGGAGATAAGTCAAAAGGGACACACAGGGCTAAACACATCGAACAAGCTGCGGTTTTGTGGACAGGGTTATTATGGTAAACACACACCATCTACTGTGTGTGTCCTTCACTTGTCTGATGTGCCCCAGTGATTTCAGACAAAACACTCATATGATGAAGAATGTTCCCTTCCCATCCACTGCAATTCTTTATAAATCAATGTAAAAGGTGCATCATACAACACTTTCCCCAAACAAAAATGCTAATAAAACAAATATTATATATGTGATTTATAAGTAGAGCTCAACCAGTCCAAGACTTCAAGATATGCCATAATACCTACCAAAAGTCCTCCTGAGCAGAGAAAAAAGCGTGTATGCACAAACAAGCTTTGTATTCTAAGAATAAACAATAGGTTTATTTGAGGCCATTCATTTGTTGACACTGCTCAGAAACCATGCAGAAAGTGATTAATGCCATTGGAAAAAAAACAAATATTGCTCATCACTGATGTGACCGTCAGAAAATTCAGACAGGATACAAGTTTTCCAAATGGAATAATGGCAACTAAAATGAAAGTGCCGGAAAACATGCCACTAGGAGTTCATGTGCCACTTTAAGTAATTCAAGGGCCAGGAGAGCATGCCTCTCAATTTGTGCAAGGACGATCATTGCATCAGAATAACTGCACCACAGAATTGGATGATGATGATAATGAGAATTTCTGGGCCTCTGCTTACTATTCATGTTATATTGTCCTGTGACTTGTGCCAACAGTTACTCAAAACAAGTCTTACAGTTTAGAGGCATATACGCTATACCTTTTTACTACCTAAAAACAGGAAAATGTGTCCAACAAAAAACCTAAGCCATGACCATCATGAGCCTACACCCTGCTTCTATCCACAAGGTTCCACTGATAGTTTTTTGAATCAGTGACCAGCAGAGCAGTGGCATATGTAGGAACTCTCATAGTATTACTGCCTGATCTCAAGAGGAATTTTAAGGGAAAATAACAGGTTTCTTCTTGAGCCCCATTGAAGAAAATCACATATATTTGCTTTTTAAGTCGATAGCAGCAAGGTTCACAGGTACAACAGATTAATGTTGTCGTCTTTAACTAGGGACCCTCTCCTGAAATTCTCTGTTATCAGTTGAACAAGATGCATGGGGATGCTAGAGGCAATAAACACAAGCACATGATTATATTGAAAAGCCCTCAGCAGCTGAGCATAGAAAGAAACAGAAGATGCAGTTTCCTAGACTGTTACTAGTGTTTCCTATCCTTTAGCAACAAAAAAAAAAAATGCAGTACTGTATTGCCAAAATGTCTGATTTAGTTCTGATTTAGTTTTTGAAAGTTGCTGATTTGTACTTCAACCCGTAGGACTCTTCTCCTGTGCCCTTTGACCCGTACCTCTCCCCGACTCTGTGTTAGCCTCCAATACTAGTTGACAAAAAGTGAGGAATTGTAGCAATAAAACACTCACTGGGATGTTTGCAGGCCCACAATACTTGGCAAGCAAAAAATATTTAAAGCCTCACCATATTATGAGCAGTTTAAGAAAATGTCATGAAGAAAATGTCATGAATCTGCATGTGCACACTTACTATGAAGTGCACACTTACTATGAAGTGCATACAAGATTGTTTGCAAAATACCCCACCCCTTTAAAATTGATGGCTAGGATTATGTCAGTGCTCAGTGAACCCTTTTTTACTATAGCAGCGAATTACCATATCATTTTCTAAAGGTCTATGCTTCATGGAACTCTGAAAACTTGGAACAGTTGCAGATTGTGTGTAAAGCATTGTAGTTATCTGAATATCCTTTGCTCTAAAGCTATATACGAATAATGCCAGGCATAGCCCATACCCATTGTCCCTTGCAGGCCAAGTACATGATAGTGCAACGCTGCTCTCCAGTTATAGGGTAATGTTAGCAATGCTAAAGTAGGAGGCGCTAAGTCTGACATTTGCCTACTCAAAAGCCTAAGAGAGCAAATAAATATTTTTGTTTTATAATGCATTAACTTGCAAGGTGGCGGCTACAAAGTGCATGTGTGACATATGTACAAAGAATAGGAAGCATGGGATGAGATTCCACATCAAAGTAGCTTGCTTACTTACAGTCGGTCTCCAATATTTGAGCCGACAGTTGGGTTGCATATTCTGGGTGACGCTTTTGCTAAGGCCCCATGAGTAACAGAAATTCTTGTGTTTGAACGCCATTCATATTATAACAAACATAAAAGATGTGGCTGTAGGTACTAGCCTGGCAATCCTTCGCCAAGCCAAGCAAGGCAGAGTCAATGTTGTCTGACAATATCTGAATGTGGTCTAGTGTGGAGGTTCGAGTCATTAGGTATAAGTGCGGTAAGAGTCCAGTATAGGAGTCCTGGGTGGGGAGGGAAGATAATGTGGTTAATTTGTGCAACCATATCTTAGTTGTATTTTCTGTTCATGGAACCACATTTTCATATTAGTTTTTAACCTCTTGTGGGTGTATTACATGTTTAGGTTTTTAAGGTCAAGCTTGCACAGTTGGGCAACGTTAATAGGCTAGACCAAAATATCAAGACTGGTAAGTATAATTTAGATTTATTTTGAGTGAAAGCAAATGATGGGTACCTGCTATGGCTTGTGCCTTGTTACATCTTTTAGAATAGGTGGGAATTGGCTGTATGCTGCTAAAATTCTTCTGAGCAGCACCCAGAAGGAAGCTGGGCAAGCATAGATGCACACAGATTCGAGGGAACATTGCCCTCGAGTGCTATGCAGACGTGCGAATCCTTAAGAAAAGTAGTGACAGACATCATCCCGAAGGGGCCCGCATGAATATTGACAACTAATACATGCCAGGCCTCATAATAAAGCACTTCTATTTAAATGAGGGACTCTCCACAGCGCTTCAACTAAGGGAATCCTGCATAACTTGCGCCTTGTTCAAGGTATTCCTGGTTTTATGTATGAAAACACGTTAGATAGCGTAGCTCAGCTCTTTGACAAGTGTCGACATCTCAAGAATACCACTAGGGTTTCTAGAGAAATATAACCTCAATTCACGGTCCAGAGCAGCTCCAACAACAAGGCTTCATCTTTTTAGGCGGCAAGAAAGGCCATTCGCAAAATGCATCGGCAAGGGTCTCTGCACACAATTTATGAAAATTAAAGAGAAGACTGCAACCTAAAGAACTTTGTATTTATTCCACCTAATTTACTGTAAAACAATTGAATATATGTGTTAATAAGTGCCAGGCTATTATGCTAGGCAACGCAAAAAGGACAAGCATACTCGTCCTTGGCACTTAAGGGGGTAATATGCAGTAGTATTTACTATATCCCGGGTGTCCCCAGGTCTAGTGATCGTTTCACTAGGCAGTATTTGTTCTGTGTATTTTTCCTGATTTAGTGTACATCAGGTTTACTGGAGGAAGCCTTTAAGTTTAAACTGAACCTTGACTATTATTAATCAGAATTACTTTAGTGGTGCCCATCCCATCCCTTTGTTTTTGTTGACCCTTGAGTGCTACCCTGAAGCAGGAAGGGTTTAAGGGTAACACTTACCCAGCATTCCCCACTCTCCAGCAATTACCCCATGTGAGGGGCAGGGAGAGGAGGCAAGGACTAGGATGAGGAAGAGAAGGACTCAGAGTAATGATATTACTAGTAAGTAATGTCGACATAACCTCCCTGTCCTTCCTCGGTACAGTTCTCACAATAACATATGCTCATAGCAGAACCTTCTGCATGAGAGGAAAGGGAGGGAAGGCAAAGAGAAGGAATATGGGCCATGGTGAAGAGAGTGTCCATGCTCGCTGCCAGGGAAACCCAGGATCTCAATAGGTACACTGCAAGCAGAACGTTCAGGCTTGAGGCTAACCGGTCCACCTCTGGCACCCCGAACCTGTCACAGATCCTCCTGAAGGTGGAAATTCTTAACAAATAAGGAAAATAGCAGGGTGCCTGGTCTGGAATTGTCCACCACTGAGATGTAGGAGAACTGAAGAGAGAGCAAAGGATGGTCTCTGTCCATTACATCATATTGTGCATCACTAGCTACAGGGAGTGAGGCCTTATCCCCCCGTTGGTTGACAGAGGGCTTGGCCGCCTGATTGTCTATGCAAACCAAGACCACCCTTCCCGTGAGCTGGGGCTATGGTGAGCAGACCCCCCCCTCCTAAATTGGTAGCAAGCTGTATCCGGTTCAAGGATCTCCTTCCTGACTTCCTAGTCCATCTCCCTTGGACAGACGAGGATACTAGTTCTCTGGCATTCAGTGTGAGCGTCGGGTGGGATCCAAAGAGAAGCCCAAAACAGGTGAGAATCCAAAGTCATCAAGCCATGCTCTCGCTGATGCAGGTGATACTCCATTATCTTTGGAGTCATCTATAGAGGGAGATTCCCAGTGAGAAAGCTGGTGGAGCACTATGGGTATCATCTATTGCTCGTCCCAGGGAACCACACAACTAATGATGCCATGTCCCACTGAGCTGCAAGACACTGGCGAGCTGATGCGTTGTCCTTACTCAACAGACCCGAAGGCCTGCGCTGCAGTTTGGCAGCCCTGAACTGAGGCAAGGAAACCTTTCACCTCTCTGGAGCTCAAGAGGTCCCCAATAAACTCCATCACCTGGGTGATAACCAGGAGGGACTTCCACGAATTCAGTATCTGGCTGAACCTATACAAGAGGGAGTGAACAATAGTTGTATTCTTGTTAGCAAGGGATGCCCTAGTAGCATGGATGTACCATTCGCCCAGGTACACATGGCGACAGACGTCCTGGGCATGTACCATAGCTACCATGGGGGCAAGAACCTTTCTGAAAACCCTGGGGAACGATTGCTCCCCAGACAGTGTTTCATCCCCACAGGTAACCAGAAAACCTTCCTGTGACCCTGACGGATTAGGATATGGAAATAAGCATCCACACAGCCATCACAGTGATGAAGACCCATCTGGAAATCATTGGAATAATCCCCTATGGGGACTCCATCATGAAGGGGAGGCCTCAACATGTGCATTCACCACTAGCCACTGATGAGTAATAATGAATTCTTAGCAAGTGAGAGATGGTTTGCTGCGTGAATGTGGAGAAATGATGGGGCGAGAGATTGCATGGCAAATAACTTGCAACTTGAAATGTGTACCCCTGTTGAAGGAGGATCTCCTTATTGAAACAATTGGCCCCTTCAGGCCTAACATCAGTCGCCACACTCCCAAGATATTTGACGCCAGGAATAATAAACAGGGTACACTCACTCTGATATGGGAACTTGAAAGACTACCCCTTCCCTCAGGAGATGAATAATTAACTCTCATAGGGCTCGGTTCTTGGACCAAGGAGCTATCGCCACCTGAACACAAAGGGGTACCCCCCTCACCCCCTGAGCACAATGCCCCGGACTAGAGCATCTCCGACCTAATGTTTCCAAACTGTGTTGAAGAGCTGAAGGCAGCTCCCCACTAGAGATGAACCATGGGGTTAACAGAGCTGTTAGGGAGTGGTCAGCTTAAAGATCGATATGCTTAAAGATTTGCCTCCCAGGGAACCTGCCTGACATGGAGTCCCCTGTGCCTGGAAGGACTGCCTGGACATGTACCAATAGGGGGCCTTAGGCTGGACAGGTTTAGGCTTGGGTGCAACAATCAAAGCATTGTCCTTTTTAGCTGTTTACCCAAATTGTTAATTTAGGGACCAAACAGCTTCTGACCCAGGAAGGGTTGATGCATCAGGATGGGGTTCTAAGACACCTTGGCAGCTACTCCAAGGTCTGAGCCAGCACTGCCTTCTGTCCAAAACCACCAATATATCTCACAGGGAAATGGACCTCATTACATCAAAGTAACCATATTCAACAAGATATAATTCTCGATACGAACAGATATCTCACAATTCAGTCTTTCCTTCAGAGAAAGCATGAGGGCCTGGAAGTCCTTGAGGAGAGGCAACCTGAAGGACCCAGCCCTTAGTGCAACGACTGAAGCCCCATTTGCCACCCCAAGCATAGAGTCCACCCTCCTGTCCACAGGATCTAATGGGGCAGCATCCTCCATAGCCACAGCCAACTGCCCTGCCATGGAGTGAAGAACTTCAGCGTCTCTCAAAGATCCTGACCAAAGTCCTTCAGTAGATAGAGCTTAGACCAACTGTGACGGATTGCATCTTGCGAGGGTGTAGAAGCTCTGGCTTTTTTTAATTTGTATTAATTAATAAAATGATTAAGGTAATTCCAATCTGCTAATCATGTTGCCCTTTCATAAACTCCATGCCAAAAGCATAGTGTACCACTGTGCCCTGCCGCGTAAGTATAGGACGTGCAGCGCCTGCTTTATAGTGGCACAAAGCAGGTTCAGAGGATACAGGTGCTCATTTGTCAGCTGCAGTTACGGCCAAGTCTCTGCAGAGCAGGGGCGTCATTTAACCCCTGTTCCAAAATCTACATAGCTATGATAATGCTATACACCCTGTTATGCTAAAGGAGGCCCTATGGATAGAAGATGGGCGTCTGCTGTGCCGTCCGTGCCTTCTGGTGCCAAGTAGGTCACTGTGGCACTGCACACAGACTGCTAGAGATACAAAATCAGTACTCCTCGAAAATCCCATGGACGACTAACCTTTGCAGAGATGCTTTAGTGATGGAACGTTGGAGTTTCTAGAGGCAGCCAAGGAATACGGTTTACATGCAGAACAATTCCTCACATATGAGACTAATAAAGTCAGCGGGAGATCATGGCCCAGGTTATCTGATGAACCGAAGCTAGACGAGACATGAGCTGGAAGATGGAAGAAGACAAGTGTGAAGGATATATTGGAGGTTCATAGCTGGTTTGAATAGGGGAAAGCTCAAGATAAAAAGTATATGGGAGGAGAAGTTGGGGTCAGAAATAGTCGAAGGGTATTGGCATAAGGTCCCGATATTACAGGGCCTGCGGTAGCGGCCCTGTAGTTCTGGTTAAGTTGCTCAACTCATAGGAAGAGCACTTTTTGGGCAGCTTATAACTTTGCTCCCCCAGGACGAATCCTTACCAAACTTTGCAAAAAAAGTATATGGCCCTGTCGGAATATTTTTGGCAAAGTTCATCAAGGGGTGGGGCAAAGTTATAGGGGGGTACCACATCTTATTTTTTTCCATAGACGCAATGGAAAACATTTTTTGCTCACGTCTACATCCTAAACCGCTGGATGGATGTTCATCAAATTTGCAGCACTAGAAGCGGCTTGGTCTTGAAAGCGGGCTTTTGTAAATTTGGTGTAAATCCGTCCAGTAGTTTTTTTTAAACTGGCCAAAAGTAGGTAAAAAAAAAAAAAGTGTGCTATCTGGGTTTGGTCCGTGGACCCACTTCCCTCTTCGGTCCACGGACGGGCATCCGATTGGCCTAGAGGGCGACGTGATGTCTGCGGACATCGGACGTGCCCACTGATTGGATGGTGAAAAGCGTGAAGTGCGTCTGATTTTTGGAAACGCCCGCCAAGTTGGATTCGCGTACAGCGGCCGGTGTCCACAGACATCGCGGTAAAAACATTAAAAAAACATTGCACTTGTCAAAGTTATCAAACAATCTCTGGGGAGGTGAGGGGTGATGATGATGGGATGGCATATGGCCGTAAGAAGCTAAAAAACGGGTGTTTCTAATACCCAAAGTCCTCGAACAGTCCGGATGTTCGGTTACAGTCCTGTGATTTTTTTTTATATTTATTTTTTTATTTTGCATTTTTAAAACGCTCACACAGCCCGTGGGCATCGAGGCGCCTTTACAGGAATTGTTCATTTTTTTCATCTTTTAATTGTTTTTTTTTGTCTTAGTTGCTTATTTATAACGCGCTTAAACACCTAGAGGTTTCTAAGCACGGACCCAGGGATCGAATCTGTGTTTCGTGTCGTCTTGCTTCCAAGGCACGCACTTTGCCGCTAAGCTATCCTCCCGGGACAAATGTTCGCAAACACTTCAGATGTTCGGGGACATCTATGCCTATTTCTGCATTTCAGGGTTGGTGAAAAGCAGTTTTAGGATGGCTTAAAACTTTGGCGCCACTCAATGAAACTGCATGAAAGTTTGGAATTCTATTCCAGACCTGATTCCGAAAGGTTTTGGAAAGTTTGGTTGGATATTGTCAAGAAGGGGCCAAATTAGAGGGTGGCTCCCAAAATATTGTAAAGGCTTATGTATCATTTGACGAATCTACACAAACGTTTGCAAAAACATTTTAGATCTAGATATAAATGTTTTTGTAAAGTTTGGTGGGGTTTTGTCAAGAGGGGGTCTCAACATTTTTAAATGAATTATAACTTTAACATTTGACGAATGTGGACAGATATTTCCAATAAGATTATAGACCCAACCTTCAATGTTTGTGTAAAGTCTGAATGGATTTTGTCAAGTGGGGGCTAAGTTATATGACTATTGTATGTACATATATTTTGACACTCTTGAAAATATAAAACATGGACGGATTTCCAGCAAACTCATTAAGGAGCATTGGTTTTGCAAGTGTGCCCGTGTTTTATTTTTTGACAAGTGTCATAATGTAGGTACAAAAAATAGTGATATACTTTTGGTGACTGAGGTATAGCCTGTGGCCATAGGCAGTGGGCAGATTCTCCGGGTCATGGCATAAGGTCATGACCTGGACAATCCGGCTACTGGCCATGACCACGAGGGACGACAAATGGGGTTAAAGTGGCCATGTCCACCTGGGACCGGCTATGTGGTAAAGTTATTCGAAAGTGGGATAGGTTTGAAAGGGAAAATAAAATGTGTGCTTGTGGTAATATGGTTATAGGGTTCTCTCTTCACCTTCTACAGGCTGCCTTGGAAAGGGAAGAGGGGGTCTGTACGGAGCCCCGCCTTCCCTTTCCATGGTGGTCATCTTGGAAGAAGATTTTCCTTACTACAGTTGATCGCCTGTAGGAAGAAAAATCCTTTTGTTTTTTTGCATCCCGGGTTACCGTTTTTGGAACCCGGGGTGCTAATGGCCTTCATCCCCCATTACAGGGGCTGGAACGGGTAACGGTCCAGAGCCCTCATTATCCGCCTTTGCTTTGCTTGGGTCGATAACCTGGGCTGCTGGGATGTTATCCCCTGTTCTAGTCCCTGGAACGGGGATAAACGCCATATTATTCCCATTAGTATAGCACAAAATGCTAATGGAAATTTTGGAAAATCTTATTGAGTCTATGTACTTTACTGAGAAATGTAAAGCAAATGGAGTCTATAAGATTTTCTTTTTAGTTCTATTTTTTTACTGTGAAAGATGTTCCTAAAGGAACCTTCCTTTTGCTGTTGTTTGATGTATTTTATTTTTTGCAGGAGAAAAATTAAGGTGGTGAGGGAAATGAGGAAGAGGCACCAAGCATTAATATGGAGGAGCAGATGGACAGGGGAACATGTTTCACGTGTGTTACTTCTATGGTATGGGGCAGTGTTTCTCATGGCCCTTGATTACAGCTTCAAAAGCACTTTGAAATTGCTTCCCCCTGCAGAGTGGTGTGTTGCAGAGGACCATTGTCTTCGAAAGATATGGATCAACAGCCTCTTTTATTGCTTGCAAGGTAGCTGGTGGGATTTTGTGTCCCACAGAAGTAGGCTGTGTGGTTGAGGAAGATGAGGTGGAGGAAGACAGCCTACTACTTGCTAAGAAAGGAACAACCTTTCTGAGAGCATTGCAGTGGTTGGATTTGGTGTGGCGGTATATGGAGTTGGTTCCATAGGAGTACTGTTCAGGTAGTCCGCAACAGAGTACAAAGTGGTAAGAACTGCCACACCATGATTCTCTCTGGGTGCTAGAGGTAGGCACTTCCTCTACCTCATGTTCTTGGTGGTCTTCATTGTCTTTGGACGTACTGCACTTTTTTTTGTTGTGTAGGTCCTCCAGCTGGTGGTGGCTCTTGAGGAGGGAAGGCAATAGCTGATGCTATTTTTAAGATAAATAGCAGTTTTGCTAATATTCTTCCAAGTATGTGCTTTGTACTCGATTGTTAATGGATAATGAGTAGGCGTAGTAGCTGTGCAAGGGTATATTTTGAGCTTGAAAGTTCCTAGATCAGTAGAAAATGCAGTTCCAAATGGTCCTCGAAGCACGGACCCGATCACGAAGTGCGGATACTTTTGCGGACACGTCATCATGGCACGTGCAAGTGCATGGTGACATGGCACTGTCCGGAAGGTCCGCGATGACGTCACACGTTCGCGGACATCGAAAGATGCAAAAACTGTGGAAAAAGTTGCAAAAAGTGTATAGAGGTGTTAAAAATCATGCTAGAAGGTGGGAAATGGCAGTGATTTAAGGTGTAAATTGGACAAAAATGTTGCTATATTGGGGTAAGTATAATATTAGTAAGTTGTAGGAAAATAGCATGCACTGGTAAAAACCCATGAAATTCACTGAAAAAAAAGCCACCCGAGATGCCTCGACCAGCGTTATCTGGCAACCACCAACCAACACAGAGACAATGATTCTTGACCCTGAGCCGCCGTGTAGGCCAGCCTGCAGCCGTCCGTCCAGCCTCGCTTGCTGAACTGCCTGTGCCCGATACCCGCAGCAGTCTCCCATCTTGAACTCTGTTGCACAAGCTTCATTCAAAGCATCCTGGAACCGACTCGACGCTGTCGAGCATCAATAACATCTCAAGCACCAGGTACATTGTGGTTCTGTCCCTCTGGTCCTTCTCCGAAGGCCCCTAGTGACATTAACGACCCCTTGCTCCCTTGGTGCTGAAACCAAATAACCTTGAACAGTTAAGACTGATTGCTTTACCGACTACCCTGCTGTCAGTATCCAGAGTGCATCCCTTTCCTTCGTGAAACTGTCTGTCCTCTGTGTTTCTTTACAGGGTAAAGTTGTATTTTGTGTTGTGCTAGAACTGTCTGTTGTAATAATAATAAAGTAGATATTTTTTATACAACCTTGACTGGACAGTCCCTTTTATCATTGGGTAATAATTGTATTTTCGCTCTGTTGCAACTAACCAACGATCCACAACCTTGCAGAGATAAGCCTGCCGTTCCGTCCACATTAACAAAACTGGACATGGAGGTTTATAATTTACTTGCATTTTTCAATCTGTTCAGATCCCTCTGGTGTACTAGAGATGTGGGGCTGATTGATGGTTTAGAAACCGATATTCATCCCTGAACCACTGGGGCCCCAGAAGTTGATTCGTCATGCACTGCTCAACCAAAACTCAGGACATCCTGTCCTCACTCTCCTCCCATTCCTCCTCCCTCCCCAGCTCCCAGTCCTCCCTTGGGCCCCCTCTCCCATTCCCTCCTACTCTCCTCTTTCTCGCCTATAGCACCGGATGAGGTCTCTAGACAAGTCCTCTCTATGAAAGTCTCCACAAAAAAGGTGCTCCCCTGCTCCTCAAGAACCATCAAGGACAACATTGCCTCCCTTGTGCCAGCCGTGGCCGATTACTACAATCACTCATGTGCCACTGGCTCCTTCCCGTTACCCCTCAAGCACTCCCTTGCGCATCCTCTACTCAAAAAGTTCTCTGCCGACCCCTCCTGCCTGGCTAACTACCGTCCCATCGCCATTACCGCCTTCCTGGGCAAACTTCTGGAGAAGCTGGTAATCTCCCAACTGATCCAACACACTGAATCTGTTGGTTGTCTCCAGGACCACCAGTCTGGCTTTAGAGCAGCCGGAGGCACAGAAACTGCTCTACTGAACGCCCATGAAGACTTGCTCTCAAATCTGGATTCCAACTCTCCTTCTGTTCTGCATCTTTCCTCTGCCTTCGGCATGGTCAATCATGCCACCCTAACAAAATTGGCTCTGTGACACCCCTGGAATCACAGGCCTAGCACTTGACTGGTTGACCTCTTTCCTCTTCGACCCCCCTTCCCAGGTTCATCTAGGCCCTTTTCTCTCCCCTATCAGACGCTCCACCTGCGGCGTCCCCCAAGGCTCTATCCTCTCATCGTGGCTCTTCGAAATCTATTTTGCCCCTCAGCCCACCTGATCTCATCCTCCTCTACTCACTTTCATTATTATGCAGATGACACATAGCTCTCCTTCAAGCATCCTGGACTGTCTGACTGCTATTCAGGCTTGGTATGCTGCCATTGATCTCTGCCTGAATGCCAGCAAGACCGAGATATTTCTCATTGAGACGCCTGCTCTCTCCTAACATCTGGCCGCCCTCGATGGGTCCCCTCCCCCTCTTTTGAGGAAAAAAAAAACCTTGGCGTCATCTTTGACTCATCTCGCTCCTTCACTCCTCACATTGTGGACCTTGCCAAGAAGGCTCACTACCTGCTGCACCTCCTCAAAGGCTTTCTTCCTTTCCTCACCTTCCCCCAGAAACTCAATGTCCCCAGAGCTCTGGTCCTCTCTAGTCTGGACTACTGCAACAGCCTCTTCCTCAATCTTCCTTTATCCTCCCTTCGCCCCTTCAACTAATCCAGAATAGGAATGCAAGACTTATCCTTGGGCTCAAGCCCAGGGCCTGTATCTCTCCAGGCCTTAAATCTCTCTGCTGGCTCCCAGTTGCCGCTAGGTTCAAATTCAAGACCTTCTGAATCATCCACAAGGCTGTCTGGGGCCTGGGAGCCTGCTACATCCAACTCTCTCTAGCTAAATACCTCCCTGATCAAGCCCTTCAGTCTTCTAGCTCCAGCTCTCTGCAGATCAGATGCTTCTCTAAGCAGAGAGTGGGGTTAGATCTCTCTACTCCGCACGAGCCTCACTCTGGAATGGTCTCCTTGCCCCTCTCAGGCTTGAGCCAGATCACCTTAAGTTTCGGAAGCTCCTCAAGACCCTCCTTTTCTCTTCTTCCTTCCCTCTCCCCTCCCCTGCCAACACCCCCGTGTGCCGCAGTGACTGGCGTCCTGGTTCCCTCTGCGTTCTATAGGGCAACCAACTCCATCCATTTAATAATTATTGTCTGAAAGGAAGGGGCAAGGTCTTGCCATCCATCTGCAACCTTCCTTCTCTTCAATGGCCTTCATGGAAATTACATTTTGAGCAGCAGCTTCAACTGATTTTGTCTAAAGGACGTTTCAGCATGTGGACTTTTAGAAATTGTTCTTATTAAGCATGCCTGAAAAAACAAGGGAACATTCTGATGGTTAAATAAAAAAACAGCAAAATGCAATAAAAGACCCCAGCATTTTTTGGTGTTGTATATTTCTGACATACCATGCGTTCCCACTTGGAAACAGATGCAAAATACATTAACAAAAGGCAGCCTATCTTTTCTAAATATGACCAACTTCAAAAATCGAAAAATAGAAATTATGATTTTAATTAACTGGTATATTAAAGTGCACATAGCTAAAAAGATTGTACAAAGTAGCACCACAAATGAACAACAAATGTACATATATGTGCAAAAATACTTTGACAAAAATGTACATATCGACACCAAAGGTATATAACTAAACCATTCTACAAAAATTGGCATATTTGCCATAGGTTAGAACATACAATCCAGCCAATATGCTACATAGGAACATGCAACATATTTCTTTCCTCATGCCTACTGCAGGAAATTATTCAATGGGAGGTGCTGTATAGTTGTATACAGGGCTTAGACTCTGGTGCCTCGTTTTGTGGGTCTAGAAAAACAAAAATCGAAACTCCTCACATTTACCCAGTCCAATCTCACATTTACCCAGTCCAATCTCTGTTCTTACGCCAACTTTCTGATTATATTGCTTTTTATATACAGCGCTCATATTCAACCTTTCAGAGACATTAGCTGTGGTGGCCAGGCACAATCAAATGGTTAAAGGGACCATTACAAAATCACTAGGTGGACTGTGTTTTTCTGATGGACAAGATCCCATTGGCCACACTGAAAATATTAACCCAATAGCCCAGAATCTGGCAGGAGGGGGAGAGTTGTTGGATGATCATTTTAACCCACCAGCTCAGAATTTAGTAAGAGGGGGCGTGCCATTAGATGAGGTTACATGTAAAATGCTGGTGTGGAAGGTTACTGGGCTAGAAGTACATTATTGATGTAGAATGGTGCAATTGTGAACACAGATTTGGTCTGGTCTGTCTCCAAGAGACTTGGTCCTTGGAGTTATCTGAATTTCAGGGTTATAGTGCTTTTGATGTACCGGCTCAGAACGGCCCAAACAGTAGGCCAAAATGAGTTTTGCTCATATGGATAAACTGCAGCCTTCATTGGGTCATTGAAGTATACAAGACAGGTTCTCCTGATCTTCAGCATCTAATAGTGAGAATTCTCCCTAAGCAATATCTCCTGAGCTATAATGTTTATAATAGACCATAAGGGAACCACCCTTGTGGGACATTACTCTTAATGCAGGAGCTGATCCAACATTGAGAATGTCAAATTGGAGGTGGAGCTTTATATCCTTGTTGTGGGGGATTTAAATTTACAATTTAAAGCCCTTAGAATTTTAGATGAGATATGGATTGACCAAGATTATGCTTGCCTCCCCCTTTGTTCCCCCACATCCCCATAGGTCCATACAAATGCTGCTGACACAGCCCGAATTTTGTATGAGCTAAACTTAAGGGCTTGTAATGGGCGTATAGCCCCAGACCTGCCAGCGAAGAAAACATATGGTGGCCCCCACAGTTCATCTCTTATTGACCGTGTGCTAATCCTTGCTAAGGAATGGTGTTTAGTTAAATCTTTCAAAGTACTTCACCACCAGGAAAGTGACCATAGACCACTTGCTCTTCAAAAATGTCCAGGGGTTCTTGAAGTGCAAAGCATGTGTATTGTAGTCTTTGGATGTGGCGATTACAGGCCATGCCCGATGCGCTGTTAAATGGGAAAAGATTGATTTCCCAGAAATAAAACATCAAAATTATCGTACGGTCCTCCATGACATTGAGGGTATATGTGATGTCTCAAACTATGATGAGCTTATATAAAGTAAATTCACCAAGTTAGTTGATTCCCTTTTTCCTTTCTTGACCTGCAATGCTGGTAAAGTTAGAAAAGTTTCCAATTCTAAAAAACGGAGTCGAATGATGAGGATTGCTTGGATTTAAAAAGAGAAATAAGGGCTTGCCTTGCGGACAGAGCAACTGTAGATATGTAGCGGCTACAGTAGTTACATTCTAATTACAAACTGATCAAGAATAAGAAAAAGTCTTTTGAGCCTACTGATTGGGACAAATTATTGGATTCAGCAAAAGTTGGCAATTCTGCAACATTTTTGCTACTGGTGTCGGGAAAGGAAGTGAATTGGACTGAGGCACTGGAACATAGTATGGTACAACAGGTATGGAATAAACATTTTAGGGGGTTGTATAAGGCCCTGAAGTAGCTTCTTTTGAACCTCTTTCCTGCCATCAAGTTTGGGAAATTCTGTTCTTACCATAGATGAAATTAGAGAGGCTCTGGATTCCTCAAGGGCCAACAAAGCTTCTGGTCCAGAACATGTACCTGTGGATCTTTAGAAGGAAGAGCCCTTAGTGGGGGTACCAGTCCTGTGTAGGCTCTTTAACGCTCTGATATTTCCAGTACTATCCCCCAGGCATGGCGTCCAGTGGTTTTTGTTTCAATTTACAAAAAGGGGGGCAGAGATTTACCAAGTAATTATTGCCCAATATCCGTACTGGACACAGCAGGTAAACCTTTCGCCAAAGTTATCTTTAAACACCTTCAACAATGGGTTGACTAATGGGACAATTAGCCATTTTCAAGCAGGGTTCCATCTGGGAAGGAGCACAGTTGACCAACGTTTTTGCTTTTTCCTGATTCTCCAATGTTACAATATCTTGAAAAAGGTAGATCTTTACGTGGTCTTTGTAGACCTTAAGACCACGTTTGACAGATTGAGAAACCCAAGGGTATTCTCCCGAGCAGACCTTCGAGAATCCCTTATTCAGGTGGCCAGGGAAGGGCTGGTGCTCTCAGATCCCAACCCTGGGGGCGGACGAGTGAGGGAGGATCACCTGGGTAGGGGAGCCCAGGGAAATACCCCGGGGGAGACGCAGTATTGTACCGGGGAAGAAGGAGACGACGAGATCCCAGAGACCTTTGTAGGCTGTTTATATTTCCTTATGTGCAACTTGTATTGATGATTAATAAAATGCTTCATGAATTTCATAATTAATTTGATGAATACAATTGATACATATTCTTATAATTATTTTGACAATCACAATTATACATACTACGAAAGATCAAATACCCATTCATTTTCCTAACTTTTGACTGATCCTTACCACTATTAAGGGTGCGCAGGGGACAGGAGTGTCAGTCAATTGAGGACACAATCTTTTCACCAACGAATCCAGCACAGCCGGTGAGTCGGGGAGAGCTGACAGCAAACCGGACTGTGTTGAGCCCAAGGTTGCAAGAGGCAACATTTGAACAAAGACTTGTGTGAGCTGAACTATGAGAAAAGCACTGTTGAGGTCCAGTTGCAGAGTGGTCCGACGCCACGTGCACATTCATTCGAAAGACTGATTGGGACCGGTTTGTTGAAACTGCACATACCAAGAGGCCTTGGGAAAGGCCGGTGTGAGTTGTCAAAAGGGTCATACGAGGGTCAAGCAAAACCACTTGTAGAATTGAAAGTCTTTGACACGTTGAAGCAAAGTGAATTGTGTAAACAAGAACTGTGTATAGCCCGACTAGGGCTGAGACCCGGACTTAGGTAAAAGGAAGAACCTAAGGGGTCTAACGAGACTGTCTTGTGAACTGTGGCAAGTGTGAACCTGATAGAGGGATCCCGAGAGAAAGCTAAGGGAAGGGAACCCGCGCTTTCTGATAAGATTGTGAAATAAGGCAATTATGAACCCGACCGAGGGATACTGAAAGAAAGCTAGGAAAAGGGAAACCCTGCTTTCTGGTGAGATGAGAAAATCATGAACTGTGCTAGAAATGGCTATGTGAACCCGACGCAGGGATGCCAAGGGGAAAGCTAAGAAGAGTGAATCCCTCATTTAGGTAAAACAAAGCTGTATAGCTGGCAAAGGTGAAGCCGGCTGAGGAATGCCTGCAAATTTGGGTGAACAGTAATACACCCGTGAACATTGTATCGACAAAAATTGAACCCGGTTGAGGGATGCCCACAGTGAATGGTTCTTTAAAAAGAAATGTTGCGTTATGATTGAAAGGCCATAGCGAACCCGACGGAGCGAGGCCCATATTGCACGAGGGATCGGAACCTGGCAGAGGGGGATCCTAGGGCACCCTGTGAAGATTTATTGAAGGAACTTTTATTTTGTTGGTTTAGACACATCAGGTCCTCTGAGGCAAGAGACTTTTGTTTGAAAGGGACTTGGCCCCAGAAGGCCCTGATAATTTGGAACCAAACTGTAACGTCATGCTGGTGAGGCCCAGGAATGGGCTGTGCTCAGAAGCCCCGCCTTGTCCCATGCTTAAAACGTGGGGCAGGGAGACCCCAGCCATATCATCCTGACTTCATCAGAAAAGAAAGAATTGTCACAAAATGATAAACATTACCCCACACTATTTTGTAACTTAGCGGTAAGGATTGGCAATAGTTTATTTTTTTTTAGTATAGGCCCTTTTTATTTGACAAGATGCCACTAGTACTGCCTTATTTTTTGATGGTCGTAACTTGGTCCCATCTTAGATTTAGGTTTAGATTAGGCGTTTTTTTCACCCATTTATACAGTTTAATGAACACTCTTGAACTGTGATCACTTTTGTCTGTCTGCTTTTGCCACCATGAATTCCTTACAACAGTGTCCACCACCATTTAGTATGGCAAATCCTTAGGAGGAAGGGTATCCCGGACCATCTGTTGTTTATTGTTAGTCAGTTGTACACTGATATAAAGGCACTGTGCACTGTGGTTTTTGTGGAGAGATGACTTATGTGTTCAAAGTTGTAAGATGAGTGAGGCAGGGATGTGTTCTTGTCTTGCTCCTCTTCAACATATATATTAATAAAATTGAGTAGCTCACATCAACCATATTTGATGGCAATTCAAAATTAATGAATTAAATACATGTAAAGAAATGACGTTGTGCAATAATAAAACATTTACTCAGTGCTCCAGATAAGATTTGGAAGTGGGAGTATTTTACTCCTTATTTTTTAAAGTTGTGAGAAAAATAATTTTTTAGGGAGTAAAAATGTAAGTCCAATTCCCAATGGGAGTATTTTTTCATAAGCGTGCAAAAATGTTTTAACTTGAAAACGAAAATGTTTTAGTAATAATTATTTTGTTGCACCTAGTTAGTCATGTACATTCAAAAGATACAGGTTTACTACTTTCAATCAGGCAATAATAATAGTATTAGTAGTTTCCTCCTGTGCGACTATGTGCACTAATGGTCCAAACGCATCCAAGGAGCTGTGCGAGTGAAAGCAGGGGCACATGGTCCTGCGTGTCCGTTTCCTATTTTTTCTTGGGAGTATTTTAATTTCCAGTTTGTATTTTTGGGGACTATGACTATTTTTAAAGGAGTAAAATTGGTCCATACACCCATTATCTGTACGGTTGCATTTACTATAAAAAAGTATCAAGTTCCCAAATCATATAAAAATACGGATAAAAAAGTGAGACAATTAAAATAAATAATTGTATTACTGCTTCAAGGGGTGCTTTATGATGCTAATGTATGATACAGGGATTGTTACATCTAATAATCCAGGTACTTTGTATGTTTTTACAAAAGAAAACACAGTGTGTCTATTTTGTGTAGACTTAAGCAGTGTAGGTCGACCAAAGAATTTTCACACCTAAAGCTCTTGCAATCAGTCTTCAACCACGGTAATACTGATGCTCCAGGGGGAACTTCCAACATCTATCAGAGAAATCCAGACCATGATCAAACAGAGATTAGGCCTTAAGGGAGCTTTGGATAAAGATTCATACACCCAAGGGCCATGAGTAAAGACATTTTAGGAGTAGTTGAGGGGGAACGCTAAAGGGAGAAACACTTTCTGCTGCATAGGCGCCATACAAATGTTCAATAAATAGTTAAAATAAAGTACTCTTTTCTTTTAATCAATTAATGCTCCTTTACGGGCAGAGGGGCCATACTGAACTGCCCACAATTTTTAGTCCATCATGGGCTGTCTATTCAGTCTGAGCCCAATATACCTCTAGGCTAAGAGAAATGGCATGGCCACCAAAGTGTTTGGAAAATGCCATTGAGGCCTTGCCGCTCATGGAGAGAGCCACACATTTTTTTTTTTCAACCAGGCGGCACCACAAGCCACCCTGGCTGAAAAGCACTACCAGTTCGAAGAATCCAACCTGATTCCGGATGCCCTGTAAAAGTAAATTCGATCCCCTAGGCTCAGAGTGATCCGGGATTGGTTCTGGGGCGATCACGGGAAGGTCTGGTGTTGAATGGACAAAGCAGTGGTGGGCTGGCTGCTGGATGAGGTGTTATGGCGACCCAAGGAGGATAGACCTGCAAACATGTACGTAGAAAGCTCTGGGCCCTAGTGGGGGATTCATGGGATGAGCTGGTGCGGAGGGTGAACTTGAACACCTTCCCCTCCCCGCCAACGTCGCCGTTTAGGAATCCCCAGTTCACACCTGACATGGAAAGGGGTGCCTTCAATGGGTGGGAGGCCGTAGGGTGCCACAAACTATGCAGCATGTTCTCGGGCCAGGACATAAAATGCTTTGCACGGTGCAAGCAGGACTCAGGCTAGATGAGGGCAAGAGGTATCACTACTCTCAACTGAGGCACTGGCTTACAAACCGAATGATCAGGTTAGCGGCCACCAGGAATCTCATGCCCATTGAACGGTTCGTAACGATAGACAGGAGGACAGGCACTTGGTAGCAGCGTTATAAGGGATTATAGCAGAAGGGGCAAGGAGCCAGGTGTAATGATGAGGCGGCGGCGATAAGAGGTGAGATTTCTTAAAGTTTAATTAATGCGACCCCGCCGGCACAACCACCTCTTTTCCCTCTCCCTCCAACTGTCCCAACGGTCACGCGAACTCCAGTCACAAAATGTTGACATAAGCAGGGGTGCGCGTGACAGCGCGCGCAACACAGCTCAACAGATAAATGCTAAATCTCTACATATCTTCCCCCTTAGAAAGGGAAAAGAACATATCCCATACCATTATGGTATTTAATACAGAAAAGTTTCTGCATAAGATAAATATTAAAAGTTTACAGAAAACATTTTTTTTTCATAACAATGAATAAACAGAAACAAAATAAGTTCACGATATATAGTCAACCAGGTAGGTTGGGTCCTTAACCTACCAGGATTGCCTAACTTATTCTCACTCCTCACTCCTTCCTTTTCACTCCCATTTTTCGCATCGTTCTCTGCATTCCCTGCTTTCACATTCACCCCCATGCACTTTCGCAATCCTTCCTTTTGACCACACTTCCCCTCCATCCAATATTACTACAGACCTCTTGACAGCAGATATCTTCTTAGGCCCTAAATACTTGCTCTCTAAACATTTGTTCACTAGCCTGGTGTTCTTCACATACACTTCCTCTCCCACTTTCCATTTGCGTTCCTTCACTTTCTCACAAACATTGAAATTTGCTACATTCTTTTCTTGGCTAGCTTTTAAGAGTTTCATTATTTGTGCTCTATCCACTTGAACTATCTTAGCTACACCTAACCAACCTGGACACAATCTGGTTCCCTCCCTTTGAGGGACACAAACGGAGAAACCTTTGTCAACGAATGTGGTGTGGTAACATAACTCCACGTCATTACCTCTCCAAGGTTGCTTCCCTCTCATTGCCAATTGTAAACCTTCTTTTAACCATCGATTTACCCTCTCAACAAGACCATTCGCTCTGAGATGATACAACGCTGTCTTGATGTGTTTTATGCTGTAACTACTCAAAAATGTCTTCATAGCCTCAGATACAAATTGAACACCATTGTCCGATACCAATTCAGTCGGCACTCCTTCTTTAAGAAATACTTTTTCCAAAAATGTTATCACCTCTCCTGCAGTGACTTCTTTGACCGCTTCCCACTCAACCCATTTTGAATGGTAATCAACAAGCACGAACAAAAATTTTAGACCTCCTCCTAACCCCTTTATGGGCCCCACGATATCCACTGCTACTTTGGACCAAGGTTGCATTGGAACAGAATTTTGAACTAATGGGGTCTCCCGCACCACCTTGGTCTTGTCACTCGCTTGGCATATTACACAATCCTTAACCCATCTCTCAGCCATCCTGTCCATTGTTGGCCACCAATAACTTTTCCGCAGTTTCCTTTTCATGGCATATTCACCCGGGTGGCCCTAATGAGCCAGTTCCAGAAGATTGAACCTAACCGACTCAGGGGGAACGAAACATATGCCTCTCCCAAGTGTATTCTCAAAAATGTTCAATTCCTCTTTGAGCTCCCACCAAACATCAAATTTGCTCTGTAAAGTTTTCTTTTGAGGCCATCCCTTCATAGTCCACTCCTTGACAAATTTAAGTTCCAAATCAGAATCTTCTCCCTCTGACCACTTTTCCTCATTAATTGCTCCCAAAACCTCAGCTACAACTGATTCCTCCATTTCACTTTCACTCACATTAACTGTTTTGTTCTCCATGGGTAACCTGGACAAGCAGTCCGCCACCACATTTTTCTTTCCTGGAAGAAAACTCATCTCAAAATTGTATGCATGTAATCCCAGTTCCCACTTGCTTATCCTGGGAGAACCTAAAGCCCACCTTCCACTCTCAAATAATTGCACCAGTGGCTTATGGTCAGATCTAACAACAAAGTGTCTGCCCCGCAAAAAGTATTTAAAATGCTTGATGGCCCAGAACATGGCCAACGCCTCCCTTTCAATATCAGAGTATTTACTCTCCGCTCCTCTCAGTGCCCTAGATGCAAAAGCAATCACCCTTTCCTCATTTTCCACATCATATTGCACCAAAGTCGCTCCTAACCGCAACACACTAGCATCCACCACCAACACTGTTTTATCTGATGAATCGAACTTTCCAATTGAGGGAGCTTTGCTAATGGCATCTTTGATGCTTTCAAATGCTGCACTACACTCTGAGAACCATACAAACTTGGTACCTTGGTTTAGCAACAATCTTAATGGGCTGGAGACCATCGCGAAATCCTTAACAAATTTATGATAATATTCGGCAAGGCCCAAAAAGGACCTCACTTGATCCTTATTAGAAGGTACAGTCGCACTTTTAACTGCCTCCACCAAGCATTTCTTAGGTTTCACCTCACTCTTATCAATTTCATACCCAAGATATTCCACTCTATCAACCCCTATTTTGCACTTATCTCTCCTTACTGTCAAACCAACATCAGACAGTCTGCTCAACACTTTTGACAAAACTTCATCATGTTCAGTTACACTGTTTGCATATATAAGTACATCATCCTGAAATTTCATAATGTTCTCTATTCCTTCCAGTATGGTGTCCATCACTCTCTGAAACACTGAAGCTGCCGAAGCAAGCCCAAATGGCATTCTGCAATATTTGAACGTTCCAAAGGGTGTTATAAACACCATTAAATGCTGGCAGTCTTCTTTCAATGGAATTTGGTGATATGCTTGAGAGAGATCAATCACCGAAAAGACCTTAGCTCCTTTAAGTGTTGATAACGTATGCCCAATTAATGGTAGAGGATGCCTGTCAATGTTCCCATTTATATCTCTCATGTCCACACAAAGCCTTATTTGTCCATTTGGTTTCATTGCCACTACTATAGGAGATAACCACTCCGAACTCTCGCTTTGTTTTATGATTCCTTTCTGCATCAAGGTCTCTATCTCAACCTTCCATTTTTCTCTCAAGTCATGAGGTACAGGTCTCACTTTGTGTACCCTAGGTACTGCACCAGCCTTCACTCGAATTTCATGCTCAAACCCTTTGAGCATCCCCAACCCTGGTTGGAACACATCCGGAAATTTATTTTCCCATTTGTCATTAACTTCTGCAATGGTAATTGGTTCCTCCGCATTCACTTGTATTTGTATGCCCAGTTTATGTTGTTCACTCCACCCTAACAGGGAGGATCCTTCCTGTGTCACATATACATCCGATTCACATCTTCTTCCTTTGTCCTCCACTGCTGCTTGAAATTTTACCAAAATCTCAATCCTCACGTTGCCATAGGCATATGGTTCTATGGTGTGCTGTTCAAGATCATTGATTGAGCCTTGTAGACAGTTCTCATAAGTCTTTTTGGATATCAAAGTCCAAGGCGAGCAACTATCCACCTTAAGGGTTACAATTCTACCATTTATCATGAAAACATCTGATGGAGAGTTCCCTTTGTTTGACACTTCCGCTATCTCCAAGACATGTTTCGTTTGTAAATTCTGGAATATACTCTCACGTTCTTCTTGTTCTGGCATTCTTGTACCAGGTTCAATATTGTGTACCTGATTTGATCCTCTACAGACTCTTGCAAAATTACCTTTCTTTTTGCATTTTAAACAAGATATATTCCTCGCAGGATAAAATTCACTAGTGGAGATATGCCTACTGCTACCACACTTATAGCACTTAGTTTCTCTATTCACATTCAGTCTTCTGACTCCTCCTACAGCTGCCACTTCACCTTCTTGCTTTTCACCTTTCATGGTCATGTACTTATGGGTCTGTTCCAAACTTCTAGCAGTCTCCACCGCCACTTCCAGAGATGCATCTTTTGTCAACAACCTTTCTTGTATCTTTAAGTTGCTTGTGCACCTTACTAATTGATCTCTTATTAGCGAATCTGTTAATTGACCAAATTCACATGTGTGACTCAAAGATCTCAACGCTGCAATGAAATTCTCCACTGGTTCACTGGGATCTTGTGTTCTCTGGGAAAACGTATGTCTCTCGAAGGTTATGTTTTTCTTCGCCTCAAAATGAATTTCCAGTTTTTTCTCAGCTATGGTGTACTGATCCACTTCTCCTTGTCCTTCATGAGGAGGTTGTGGAAGACCATCATATATGCTACGACCTTCCGTGCCTAGATTGTGCAGAAGTATTGCTTCTTTTCTCGCTGCAGCAAATTTATCCCCTCCAATTGCCACTAAATAAGTGTCAAACAGTTTCTTCCACGATACCAGGTTCCATTAGAAAAGGTGGAGCCATGCTAGCTGCTGCCATTTTATTTATTTTTTGTTTTTTTTATTTTTTTATTTAGAAGACTGTGTAATCCTATCTTCTTTTGCAGTTTAATATTGTTCTGGATTTGCACTTGTACACTTAGGAGTAGTAAATGGTGTAATCTATTGGCCTTTCCTCACAGTGTCCCCAGTAAACTCCACAACTTTGACATTATAAAATGTTCATGAGTTCACCCCGATTTGTAAACTCCCTATCTCCCGTGTTAACGTGGAGCGGGAGGAATGTTTATTTACTTTTTCATTCCTTCCTGGCAATAGGGCTTGTTTTTTCAACTCGACAGGGGCGAGGCTTATGGAGTGCGTAGAAATTAGCAGCGTCGCTATAGAGGCTTACGATCGCGGCTCCTGCCCGCTCTCCTGCCTGCTCCCCCAGCGCCCCTTCTCACCTGGCAGCCGTCGGAAGACGGGGAGAGGGGACGGAGTTCTCGAAGCTGGTACCACTGGTGAGGGAGCCGTCCGCAGGCTCCGTCGGCACCTCGCACTGCGCTCTCTGCCCACTATGGATACGCAGGAGGCACCGGAGCTCACCAGCGTGTCTCTTGTTGGAGTTCGTGCTCTGTCGCGGGCTCGCCCTGGGGTCTGTTTTCCTCGTCGCCAATTGTAATGATGAGGCGGAGGCGATAAGAGGTGAGATTTCTTAAAGTTTAATTAATGCGAGCACGCCGGCACAACCACCTCTTCTCCCTCTCACTCCAACTGTCCCAACTGTCACGCGAACTCCAGTCACAGAATGTTGACATAAGCAGGGGTGCGCGTGACAGCACAAGCAACACAGCTCAACAGATAAATGCTAAATCTCTACACCAGGCATGGCATTATATGGAGCATTGGGCAACTGCAGTGGGCAGCCGCTGGAGGGGGGAACTTTGGACTCAGTTATGGGCAGATATCCCCATGCTCACGCAGGTCATCTAGATTCAGAAGATGTGGGTTAAGGTCCAATGGCATCTCACCCCAGAAAAACTACATACATTCTAACCAACTGCATCAGCACTGTGCTGGAGGAGATGTGGGGAACTGGGATTGTGGAAGCGTATCTGGTGGGAATGCACAGTCAAACAGCCTTATCGGGATATAACCTGTGCAGCAATGAATAGTATTTTTGGGAGTCAGATGCCGGACAACACAGGAATGGCCATCCTGGGAATTTGCAGGGTTCTGGAAAATCTACCCTCGAAAGCTCAAAGACAGACATACATCATCCTGATAGTGGTGGCACACAAATGGAAACAAACAGCTACCCCCACAGAACGCGAATGGGTTAGTAGAATTTGGAACTTTGTGGCACTGGAGTGGGTGACCTATTCGATTCAAGGGGGATCACCAAAGGTTTCTCTCAGACTGAGACATTGGGCCTCATTGCGACCTTGCCAGTCCGGAAACAAGGGTGCAGGTAAGCTTGTTTCCGGACCGGCAAAGTACAAGTTTGCCTACTGTGGCTGCTGCGCCCGACAGGTCTGACCCTGCCGGGCACAGCGGCCACAGTAAGCAGACTCTTCACAGAAGCACCGGCACCATTGGCAATGGTGCCGGCGCTTCCGTCTCCCCATGCCTATATAGTCCTGTGAAACTCAATGGGAATGGTGACTTAAGAAATCCAGCGCCTGACTTCCGACGACATCAGGACTTGTAATGTCCCGGTGGCACCGGGAAGTCAGGCGCTGGTAAAATGTTATGAGCTAGTAATGAGGCCCATTGTCCTGCATCACCTGCAGTGGGACTCGGGGGCTGCACGGTGCCAGAGGAAAATGAGATTGCTGGGCTGGTGTGAGTACTCACTACACTTGGGGAGGGTGCCTTCACAGGAAGCTCAGAGAAGATATGGCTGAAGTTTCTAGGGAAGACGAGGACTATGGGGGGTGGAGTTCTCAAACGGTGCAAGGGCCTGTACAACGACTGGCGAGAGAGCTGGCCACTCATAGAAACTTGGGACCGGGAGCCATCTACATAGTTTATGGACGCGGGGCGGGGAACAGGACTGGGTGCGTTGTTGGTTAAATGTGTTGGGATCGAGGGGGCGGAGGGTGAGAAGGGACCGGTAGGGGGGTTACATCTGTTCTTACTGTTGAAAATGCCAATAAAATACATTGCAAGTGTATTGGTACTATGCTGCCCTCACAAGTCAAAATCAGGTCCCTGCCCCAGCACAAACACACTCACATACATTATTTAACTCAACATTCACTCGCTTATTCACACACAGCATTCACTCACTCATTGCGTGAGCGGATCATAAGTGACCTATCCATACATTTTATATCCCCCTGTGCCTGTTCCAAATAGGCAGAGGGAAAGAATTTTGTTTTCTTTTGTTTTGAAAGGTGCACCTCTTTTGAAAATCAGGATTTACTTGAAAATGCCCCAGAAACCCCTTCCACCAACTGGCTTTGCGCAGTTGAGCATTTGGTGGGAAAAGAGCACCTCAATATGCCCAACTATGATGCACACATTAAAACGTCCTTTGTGCGCAGTGCACCACCTTTTTGGCACAAGTGAAGTGATTGAGCATCCCATCAGTTGCACCAAACACGTTTTGAAAAACGAAGCATGATGGTTTATCCCTACTAATCACTTCTTTATGATGTACATTCATTTCAGAGAGGGTGGTACGAGGTGTCAGATGTGAATGAGGAAAGGGAAAGGACACAAGAGAAGGAAAGGGTGCATGGTGTTTTTACTGTTTCTGCAGTCATTAACCCCAGATTTGCTCATGAGCAGGTATTATGTTTAATATCATTAGCTGCAGAGCAGATACTGTGACTGGAATCATTAGCCCCAGAGTACGTACTGTGCAGAGCAGGTATTGTGTCTGTAGTTATAAGCCCCATGGCAGGTACATATATAAGTCACGTTACACCAGCTCAAGGTCTGTGTATCAGCTGCACTATGGCCGGTAAGATAGCTCGGCGGGTTGAGCGCTCGCTGCTGTGATCTGCAGGTCGCAGGTTCGAATCCCAGCAAGGCCAACTCAGTCTTTCATCCTTCCGAGGTCTATAAATGAGTACCAATTTTGGTTGGGTGATATTGTATGTAAATAGGGATAAAGGCGCTATATAAATAACACATCATTATTGCGCCTGCGAGCATCCACCGTGAATGAGGTTCACCAACAACATTTACAAAGTCACGTACATACAAAGTTTAATTTCAAAATGAAGGAATTCCAGCTGCAGCCTCTTCAACGCATTTCCAGAGGTTGGAAAATACCTCCTCTTACCAACATAGCTAAGGGTCGAGAATGAAACGAGTTAATGGATGCTAAAAGAAATACAGATAAAATTCACTCCAAGCGCTGAATCGCATTCACTCACCTGATGCTGCCTGGAATCAGGAAATGAGCGTTTCGTACAGGTAGCGTCTAGTTCCCACCAGAGAAACGGACCATAGCAACGCCCTGCCCCGCCCACTCTTCTTCATGTGACTTTGGGCACGTACGCTACCCTTCACGTAGCGTCTGACGTCATCACCATGATTTGCGTGAGCAAACTTAGTGAGCGGGAAGGCTTTGGTTTCGGCTGCCAGCCAGTGCACGTGGAATCTGCGTAGTTTTGGATGGCAGAGGTTAAGGTGGGTATTTTATTCGGGTCCGGGATACCGGTAAAGTTTCTGAAAGACACCGGATGCAGCGTCCGACCTCGTCGTTTCCATTATCGTGATTTTCTGAGCGGGGACCTGGAAGGCTCTGGCTGCCAGGCTGCAAGAGCAGCAGGAACCTGTGTGCTCTTCTCTGGCTGAGATTACAATTGGCACGGCTGAGATTACAATTGGCACATGGGTGGAGGGAGAGATGGGGGCACAGTAGGTCTGAGGGCAGCATTGGGTCATCTTGGTGAGGGTTGGGAGGGGATGGGGGCACCTTGGTGTGGGTTTGATGGGAGGGATGGGGCACACTGGGGGTCTGGGGCGGGATGGTTCATCTAGGTGTGGATCTGGGGGATGGATGGTTTGTCTAGATGTGGGTCTGGAGGGCTGGACAGCAGCATCTTGCTGTGGGGAGGGATCTTGGTGGGGTCTGCAACGGATGGATGGTGCAACATTGGTGTGGGTTGGGAGGGCGGAATGGGTCATCTAGGTGTGAGTTGGGAGGGCAGGATCGGGGCATCTTGGTGGGCTCTGCAGTGGGTGGATGGGGCACATTGGTTTCAGTCTGGAACAGGTATGGGGCATCTGTTGGTCTGGAGGGAGTCATGGGTCATATAGGTATGGGTTGGGAGGATTGGATGCCGCATCTTAGTTTGGATGGGATTGAGACATCTGTTTGCATATGGAGGGTGGGATGGGGCATCTTTGTGTGGGTCGGGAGGGTGTGGGGCACATTGGTGTGTCTCTGGGGGAAGGGCGGGGGCACATTGTGGGTCTGTGGTGGAGGGATGGTTCATCTAGGCATGGGTCTGGGGGATGATTAGTTTGTCTAGGTGTGGGTCTGGAGGGCAGGATGGGGGCATCTTGCTGTGTGGAGGGAGGGATGGTGGCATCTTGGTCTACAACGGAGGGATGCAGGCACATTGGTGTGAGTATGGAGGGGGGATGGGTTATCTGGGTGTAAGTCGGGAGGGCAGGATGGGGGCATCTTGGTGGGGTCTGCAACGGGTGGATGGGGGCATGTTGGTGTCGGTCCGGAACAGGTATGGGGCATCTTGGTCTGGCGGTTGGCATTGGTCATCTAGGTGTGGGTTGAGAGGGTGGGATGGGGCATCTTGGTGTGAGTAGGATGGGGACCTCTGGATCTGGATAGTGGGATGGGGGCATCTTGAAGTGGATGGAGGCACATTGGTGTGGGTTTGATGGCAGGGATGGGGCCCATTTGTGTGGGTCTGGGGGGAGGGGAGGGGCATCCTGGTTTGGGTGGGATGGGGACACATTGGTGTGGGTTTGATGGGAGGGACCAGACACATTGGTGTGGGTTTGATGGCAGGGAAGGGACACATGTGTGGGTCTGGGGGGAGGGGAGGGGCATCCTGGTTTGGGTGGGATGGGGACACATTGGTGTGGGTTTAATGTGGTTTTGATGGGAGGGACGGGCACATTGGTCTGGGGGATAGTTGGGGGTCCATAGGTCTGGGTCTGGAGGGATGGGTCATCTAGGTGAATGGTCTGGAGGGCAGGATGGGGGAACATTGGTGTCAGTCTGGAAGAGGAATGGGGTATCTGTTGGTCTGGAAGGTGTCATGGGCCCTGTAGGTGTGGATTGGGAGGGTGGGATTGGGCATCCTGGTGTGGATGGGATGGGGGCATCTGGAGGGAGGGATGGTGGC
Organism: Ambystoma mexicanum; assembly: GCF_040938575.1. Taxonomy (NCBI): domain Eukaryota; kingdom Metazoa; phylum Chordata; class Amphibia; order Caudata; family Ambystomatidae; genus Ambystoma; species Ambystoma mexicanum. Next base: position 581,073,125 of record NC_090922.1, on the reverse strand, counting down.
ATCTTGGTCTACAACAGAGGGATGCAGGCACATTGGTGTGAGTATGGAGGGGGATGGGTCATCTGGGTGTAAGTTGGGAGGGCAGGATGGGGGCATCTTGGTGGGGTCTGCAACGGGTGGATGGGGGCACGTTGGTGTCGGTCAGGAACAGGTATGAGACATCTTGGTCTGGCGGCTGGCATTGGTCATCTAGGTGTGGGTTGAGAGGGTGGCATGGGGCATCTTGGTGTGGGTGGGATGGGGACCTCTGGATCTGGATAGTGGGATGGGGGCATCTTGGAGTGGATGGAGGCACATTGGTGTGGGTTTGATGGGAGGGACCAGGCACATTGGTGTGGGTTTGATGGCAGGGATGGGGCCCATTTGTGTGGGTCTGGGGAGAGGGGAGGGGCATCCTGGTTTGGGTGGGATGGGGACACATTGGTGTGGGTTTGATGGGAGGGACCAGACACATTGGTGTGGGTTTGATGGTAGGGAAGGGGCACATGTGTGGGTCTGGGGGGAGGGGAGGGGCATCCTGGTTTGAGTGGGATGGGGACACATAGGTGTGGGTTTAATGTGGGTTTGATGGGAGGGACGGGCACATTGGTCTGGGGATAGTTGGGGGCCCATAGGTCTGGGTCTGGAGGGATGGGTCATCTAGGTGAATGGTCTGGAGGGCAAGATGGGGGCACATTGGTGTCAGTCTGGAAGAGGAATGGGGTATCTGTTGGTCTGGAAGGTGGCATGGGCCCTCTAGGTGTGGATTGGGAGGGTGGGATTGGGCATCCTGGTGTGGATGGGATGGGGGCATCTGGAGGGTGGGATGGGGCATCTTTCTGTGGGTCTGGAAGGAGGGGAGGAGGGCATGTGGTTGTGGGTCTGGAGGGTGGGATGGATCTTCTAGGTGTGGGTCTGGAGGGAGGGATGGGGGCATATTGGTGTAGGTTTGATGGGAGGGATGGGGCATATTGGTGTGGGTTTGGGGGAGCGATGGGCGCACATTGGATGTGGGTCTGGGGGGAGGGTTGTGGGCATATTGGTGTGGGTCTAGACTCATATGGGGCACGTTGTGTGGCTCGGAGGGAGGGGATGGGGCCACATTGGTGTGGGTCTGGGGCAATGGATGGGGGCATATTGTCACGACTACTGGGTTTCCCCTCACAAGGTCTTCTAAAGTGTCTTGGCTAACTGCATATAGATCCTGGGCTCAGGGAAAGTAGGACCTTGGCCATGTAGTTCTAACACTTCCTCATCCTTCAAACATGGCCCCCAGTGAAATTCATGGTATTTGGTTGTGCTGTCTAGTTGTTGTCACGCCTGCAATATTTAAGCCCCTCCCGCTTTAAGTTCCGCGCTTCGCATCTGTTTGCTTTGCTTGGACGCTTACCGCGGATCGAAGTCTCCTGTCAAGATTCACCTCAGAACCCTTTTGCTTCATGGTTTAGTTCCTGGTCCAGTGCTCCCGTCATTCTTATCCTTCCTTAACCTTGCCCCTTGCTGTAACTCACCTTCGGTACTCGGCTATACTTTTGTGGTGAATTCTTCTAATTGAAGTAAGTTAGCGGCAACGTTTTTCTGTGCTCGCGCTTTCTGCCAGTGTTGTTTCGTGCATTCGTGCATGTTCATTTGTGGTGGATTGTGCGCGTAGCGCGTTGAACTTGTTACATTTCCCGTCAGGTGTTGTGTGTCGGGGCTCCGGCACTCGAACGCGTGTGAGGAGTTTTGCGACTCTCACTTACAGCAAGTTTGCGTGTGTATTCTAGGCATAGAATATTCCTTACCAGAACACAAAGAGGAGTCTGTCTATTGTGATACGTAGGCTCATGCTTTTGTTGCCCAGTTGCTATGTCTTCTTAGTGAAATATCTGCTGACCTGTGACACATCTTTGAATCCGCAAATCGTTAAAGAACTCTCCATTTCATTTAGTCATTGTTATTTCGGTAACACAGAGTCATTAGGAAATTCCGTGGCATTCTAAATGTGTGCCCCTTTTTAGTTTCTCCTCAGGTTGTGTTCAGTCATGCGTACACCTCACCTAGGGGTTCAGTTTCTACCCAGTTCATGGGGTTTAGGAGTCATTCCATTGTGATAATAGTTGGTAGGTGGTTTTATACAGTGGCTTATTTGGTTCCATCTCCTATGCCTTAGTGCGTTCACACCATTCACCCTTCTTCAGTAAGGCCCTAGTTTCCCCCCTCCCATCTTCAGGACTAGCGCCCCTGCGCTGAAGCAGGATGGATAGCCCACCATATACCAATCAAAGGTAAGAGTAGTGAGATTCCGAGGGAGAGTAGTTAGGGCCAAGTTTCCTTGGGAAAGTTACATTTATCTGTGTTCCTGTGTTTACTCATAGATTCCTAGTCTCCAGAATATTGGGATACTGAAAAAACTAAAGGTGAGAACAACGCACTCTGAGAAGAAAGTTATACTATAAGGAGTGGTGTCCCCGCAGAGTCAGGTAAGCGTTACACATATTGGTGTGGGTTGGGAGGGAAGGATGGATCTTCTAGGTGTGGGTCTGGAGGGCAGGATGGGGCACATAGGTGTGGGTCTGCGGGAGGGATGGGGCATCCTGGTTTGGGTGGGATGGGGACACATTGGTCGGGGGGGAGGGATGGGGCATCCTGGTGTGGATGGGATGGGGGCATCTAGAAGGTGCGATGGGGGCATCTTCCTGTGGATCTGGAGGGAGTGGTGGGGGCACATTGCTGTGGGCCTGGGGGCATATTGGTGTGGGTCTGGAGGGAGGGATGGATAATAGAGGTGTGGGTCTGGAGGGCAGAATAGGGGCATCTTGCTGTGTGGAGGGAGCGATGGTGGCATCTTGGGGGGGTTGCAATGGATGGGGGCACATTGGTGTTGGTCTTGAACGTGCATGGGGCATCTGTAGGTTTGGAGGGTGACATCAGTGTTCTAGGTGTGGGATGGGGCATCTTGGTGTGGGTGGAGTGGGGACATCTGTGTGCATCTGGAGTGTAGGATGGGGCATCTGAGAATCTGCGTGCTCTGGGCTGGCTGAGATTAAGGTGGGCATTTTCTTTGGGATTCTGGCAACGTTTATGCAAGACACCAGATGGAGCGTCCAACTTCGTCTTGTCCCTCATCGTGATTTTCGTCAGCGGGAACCAGGAAGGCGCTGGCTGCCAGGCTAGCTGGAATCTGTGTGTTCTTGGCTGGCTGAGATTACAATTGGCATTTTCTTCGGGGTACCGTGGAAGTTCCTGCAAGACACCAGATTGAGACAGGGATCGGAAAATTACATTTACTTTAAAAATCATTATCATCTATTCAAAGTATGGAGGGCTAAGAAAAGGAGCAGTGCCGGGACAGTGGATGGTGGTGTTTTACTAATCAAAGCGGGCTAATATGGGAATTTCATGTTTGATGAGGGTGTGTTTGGGATGGGTAGTTTTAGAGAGGGTTGGCTGGGGCTATCTGTGTGTGGTTCGGGAGAGGCAAATGGGCATCTTAGTGTGGGTCTGCAAAGGGGGTGGCGCATCATGCTATGTGGAGGGAGGATGGGGAGTTATGGTATTGGTCTAGAGGGAGCGATGGGGCATCTTGGTGGGGTCTGAATGGTTAGACAGGGGCACGCTGGTGTGGGTCTGGTGGGATGGGGCACATTGGTGGTTCTGGAGGGGCGGTGGGGCATATTGGTGTGGGTTTGATGGAAGGGATGGGGACTATTGGTGAGGGTTTGGGACGAGGGATGGGGCATATTCGATGTGGGTCTGGGGAGGGATGGGGGCATGTTGGTGGGTCTGGGGGAGGAATGGGGACATATTGGTCTGGGTGAAGGGATGGGGGCATATTGGTGTGGGTCTGGAGGGAGGTATGGGGCACGTTGTGTGGGTCTGGAGGGCAGCATCAGGGAATCTTGCTATGAACAGAGTGATAGTTGCATCTTGGTGGGGTTTGCAATGGATGGAGGCACATTGGAGTCTGGAACAGGTATGGGGCATCTGTTGGTCTGGAGAGTGGCATGGATGATCTAGGTGTGGGTTGGGAGGGGATAGGGGCACAATGCTGTGTGTTTGATGGGAGGGATGGGGCACATTGGTCTGGGGGGCGGTATGGGTCATCTAGGTGTTAGTCTGGAGGGTAGGATGGGGGCATCTTGGGGTCTGCAATGGAAGGATGGGGGCACATTTCCGTCTGTCTGAAACGAGTAGGGGGAATCTGGGTCGGGAGGGTGGCATGGGTGATCTAAGTGTGGCTTGGGGGGTGGGTAGGGACCTCTTTGTGCATTTGGCATGTGGGATGGGGCATCAGAATATGCATGCTCTGGGCTGGCTGAGGTTAAGGTGGGCATTTTCTTTGGGATGCCAGGAACGTTTCTGCAAGACCAAATGGAGACGGGGCAACGGAAAGTAACCAGAATCTGCATGCTCATGGCTGGCTAAGGTGGGCATTTTATCTGGGCTAACGGGAAAGTTTCTGCAAGACACCAGCTGGAGCGTCTGATTTCGTCTTGTCCCTCATTGTGATTTTCGCGAGCAGGAACCAGGAAGGCTCTGGCTGTCAGGCTGCAAGAGCAGCAGGAATCTGTGTGTTCTTGGCTGGCTGAGATTACAATTAGCATTTTCTTTGGGATACTATGAAAGTTCTGCAAGACACCATATTGGGTTGGGGGAGCAGCAAATTACATTTACTTTAAAAATCTTGTTAATCTATTCAATGTGAAAGGTATGGAGGGCTAAGAAAAGGAACAGTGCAGGGATATTGGATGGTGGTGTTTAACTGATCAAAGAGGGCTATTACGGGAATTTCATGTTTGATAAGAGGGTGTTTGGGATGGGTGGTTTTAGAGGGGGTCGGCTGGGGCTATCTGCGTGTGGTTCAGAACAGGCACATGGGGATCTGCAAGGGGGATGGTGCATCTTGCTATGTGTAGGGAGGATCGGACATTATGGTATTGGTCTAGAGGGAGGGATGGGGCATCTTGTGGGGTTTGAATATTGGATAGGGGCATGTTGGTGTGAGTCTGGACGGATGGAGCACATTGTTGTGGGTCTGGGGGGAGGAATGGGGGCATATTGTGGGTCTGGGGGACGGATGTGGACATATTGGTGTGTGTCTGGCAGGAGGTATAGGGGCATGCGTGGGTCTGGAGGGAGGGGTGGATCATCTAGGTGTGGGTCTAGAGGGCAGGTTGGGGTCATCTTGCTGTGTGGAGGGAGTGATGGTGGCATCTTGGGGTCTGCAATAGATGGAAGCCCGTGGTAGAGTCAAGGGCGCGGCTGTTTATTGCTGTGCGGCTGGCCGGATATCTCTCTTTGAACTTGCCCAAACTCACCTGATTGAACCAGGAAAAGTGCCTCTGATACTCAGAAGCCCCACTCCAACTCGCATCAGTCTGCCGGCAGGAGCCGACAGCAGTTGAAGCGAGCGGCTTGCTTCCTCATCACGTGACAAGCGTCACCTGACTTTCTTGTGCCACGCCCACAGGAAGTGCCCTTTATACGCAGTACTCCGCGACCCCTTGGGCCGTGAAGCGGATGGTGGAGTCAAGGGCGCGGCTGTTTATTGCTGTGCGGCTGGGCGGATATCTCTCCTTGAACTCGTCTGATTGAAACAGGAAAAGTGCCTCTGATACTCGGAAGCCCTGCTCCAACTCGCATCAGCCTGCCGGCAGGAGCCGACGGCAGTTGAAGCGAGCGGCTTGCTTCCTCATCACGTGACAAGCGTCACCTGACTTTCTTGTGCCACGCCCACAGGCAGTGCCCTTCATAAACAGTACTCCGTGACCGTTGTGGCGTGAAGCCCGCGGTGGAGTCAAGGGCGCGGCTGTTTATTGCTGGGCGGATATCTCTCCTTGAACTTGCCCGAACTCGCCTGATTGAACCAGGAAAAGTGCCTCTGATACTCGGAAGCCCTGCTCCAACTCGCATCAGTCTGCCGGCAGGAGCCGACAGCAGTTGAAGCGAGCGGCTTGCTTCCTCATCACGTGACAAGCGTCACCTGACTTTCTTGTGCCACGCCCACAGGAAGTGCCCTTCATAAGCAGTACTCTTCGACCCTTGTGGCGTGAAGCCCGCGGTGGAGTCAAGGGCGCGGCTGTTTATTGCTGTTTGCGGCTGGGTTCGGTGGTAAGTACTGGCTACTTCATCATAACAGTACATTCTAACTATACATTCTTTAGTGCCTGTATTCCTCTTTGCCTAAACAAATACTCAATGGAACCTACAAAACCACGAACCCGACTTCAAGGGAAATGAGAAGAAACAGTAGCGTTGGTCGACAAAGGCTTGATTCCAACAGAGATAAAAAGAAAGCAAACGCCCAATTCTAATCCCCAGGTGATTATGACAGAGGAATTACATCAATCAGAAGACCAGGTAGTGCAACCATTTGAAATCTTGCCACAACCTGTACACATATTACCAACAGTGTCTATATCGCAAAATATTGAGCTTGAGCCTGAGGTCCATCCACCGTCAGCTCAATCAAATCATGTCCTTCCCTTCCACATCGGCCCTACCCCCACTTTTAAATTGTCTAAAATTGCAACCCCCATGGATCTTTCTCAGACAGAAATGAAATTGAATATCCAAGGCAATGTGTATAGACCAACATCTGATGTCCTCCCTGAATCTATATCATCAGACTCCTCCAAACAATCCTGTACCGCTACAATGCATCCTCGCCAACCTATTGAAACAATCTGTAAATCTAATCTTGAGGGCGCTTGTTATACACCATCTCTTCGAGAACGAGCCAAAGCAACCAAACAACAATGGCAATCAACATATCAACATACCAACCGACAGACTCGACTAACTGTGAAAATTCTAAGCCATTGTCAGTTCGCATCGCACGTCTCTCGCTTGACATAACCGAGATTGATGCGATTATGGATTCTCGGGACAAAAGGGGGGAAGTATTTGGGGAGATCCTCAATCATATTCCAATTCAAAAGATCAACGCATCAACACCTATTGCACCTAAAGGATCTCGGGTGCCCTTAAAAAGCTCCCCAAAGTCCACTCAAGATCTAGTGGAGGGTGAATCATCTTCTTCATATAAGATCTCTGAAGCATCGAATAATTCCCCAGAGGTACCAGAAAGATTACCAACTACGATGCTCGACCGCCAAAACTCGCTAGTAGCTGTACTATCAGTAGCTATGATACCTTTTCTTAAAATACAGGAAGCGATGGTCGACTCGACTAAGGATCAAGCTACTCTCCTAGCCATGATCATGACTAAGCAAACCCATTTGGAAAGCTTCATTGGAACCATCAAGGAGCATTTGAAATATGAAGCAGAAGCTTCAAGATCATGGCAAAGTGGACTGGCGGAAGTTGCGAGAGTTGACCGCGCGGACAAACAAAATTTGATGGAGACAGTATCTACAATCACTAAGAAAATGATGGATGAAAAAGTCAAAAACATTCTCAGGTGTCGCCACAGCCGTCTTGGACAACAAAACAAACTCAAACTGGAATCACTACACAAACGGATGTCCTCAAAATAGATCAGTGGACTCAATATGAAATTCAACCATACAACAGTGGAATATTCAAACCTGTTCAAATAATGAGCAAGACTAATGCTGAACCGGCAATATGTACCCAGTTTGATATTTTTGATCTTACCAAACGAGGTCTTGAGGGAAAGGAACTTCAGACCAAAACAAATAAAAGAAAAAAAACCCAAAAAACCTCAAACAGGCTCACAGGCATTTCTGAGAAAAATGCAATCTGTGCAAAAATCTTTGACAGAGAACATAACTAAAAATGCAACAAAAACGTCTGTTAAGAGCTTAAGTCTGGTAGCTGTTGTTGCAACTATTCCAACTGTGAAAGTATCGAGCACGACAACTAAATACGATGAGCAGACACAGCATGAACCATTAGATGCTTTGCTGGCGGTAATTAATCAAGACATCCCCCCTAAAGCGACTAAAGCCTCGGTAGTGATTGATAGTGGCACTGAGGACGATTCAATCAATGATGACTCCATCTCTACAGACCCCCAGGACGGTGTTTTAATAGTCCTTGATGAATGTAACGAATCATTCTCTGAATCTTCATATATGAGTTCTTCTACTCAGGATTCAATAAACAACTTTTCTCTGGCATATTCATAGGTGTCAAATGATGAATTATGGTCATCTCAAGAAGTGGAAAAGAGTTCTAATACTAATGAGATCCAACCTGCGCAAATAGATCCACCCTTGGTAAGACCAACTTTTCTCAATCCAACAAAAACATCCTTTGCTTTCAGAGTATCTCTAACTCAAATTGCGACAAATCCTGATGAGCCTGTAATATTGAATAGAGCCAATGTTCTGCGCCTACTAAATGCAATTCCACAATTGGCTCAGATTGGTTCCTGAGACATTGAGGTGATCCATTTCCCCAACAAACAACAAATGGAAATAGCACAGATTGACTTCTATACTGAAGATTTAATGCATCGTGTACTCTCTACCAAGCAGCAATTAGCGACGTTGGGTTTTGTAGCTGAAGAAATCCTTGTATCAAGTTTAATGGCTCGGGAAAAATGCAGCACTAAACTTGTGATGTTTGATTCTCAACATAATAATGAAACGAATAAACAACAATTGATACAAAATATACAGAAGAATTCCAACGATTCGGCTTCAAAGTGGCGATACACTGACGGAGAAAATTATTCGGCACACACAAATGATGCCTTGAAGAGCCAAGATATATGGCGTGATCAATATTGGATTCCTGAAACTAAAATAAGATCCAACATGAGAAATGAACAATGGAGTCAGAATAGGAAAACCTATCTATAACAATCAATAGGAACAACTACCAAATTGAGTATAGTGTCTCTATGCTCTGGAACACTAGAGGTCACAAACACCTCTTTAATGAAGGTTCTCTAGCTCTTGCAGAAATCGACATAATTTGCTTGCAGGAAACCTGGTTAAATGAAGACGTGGCTTGTGAAGGATTTATAACCTTGATGAACCCTGCAATCACTGCACAACAAGGCAGACCAGCATCAGGAATGTTGATCCTCATGAAAATCACTCCTTTGTGGTCAATAATATCAAGGAAGAACATTCACTCTTGGGCACAATATATGACTATTCTCATACCTACCCCCAACAAAGATCCGGACCAATGTTCAAAATACACCTACGTAACCATCTTCAATATCTACTGGAATCCGACTGCAATGAGTGACAACAAATTCTTAGATTCCATATGTGATGAAATCGATAATATAGCTTCCTCCAACAACCGAGCTGAATTCATCATTGCAGGAGATTTTAATATGCACTTATTCAGTAGAGAAGGACAAAAACTAGATTCCCAAGCATTGTCAGATAGAGCTAGAAAATGGGCTAAAGAGCTATCCATGAGTAACATATCACTGATTGCGCCTGCAGTGAATAATAAAGGTGTGCCTCTTTCGACATGGTCTCGAGAAAAAACGACATCAAACATCGATTACATTTTCACATCGGAAGGTATACGGAACCTAATTATCTCCACTGCTAATGTGCCACAGCCTACTATTGACCATCACCAAATATCAATCACATGGGACACAGTAAGATCAAAGTATCCACAATTAACTTTACCAGCCGTGGAGATCAATAATGTTCTCAATAAACTCTGTATCAAAAGTCATCAAATACCTGGTTTAATATCAGCATTTGAGGAGTCTTTGCTTCAGGATAAATTAAAATTGAATTACGGATGGATACTGGAGAAATACCATCAACCATGGCCCAAGACCCAAGAACATTAAAACAAAAAACAAACATAGACATCAGTTTAATTCAGAAATTATGCTGAAGAAAAAATCTCTCCAAAAACGAATACGGCAGTTAAAAAAAAAGAAAGAACCTGAATTTGAAATTGAAATAAAAAAAGAAAAACAAAAATATTCAAATGCAATCAAAGCAATTAAAGCCCTAATATAACAATACGATGCAGAAGCAATTCTAGCTGCGCTCAAACAGAAAAATACGAGGCCACTATGGTCATTGCTAAATGATTCACCAAAAGCATCTCTTATGATCCAAGAAGTTGAAGCTCAGGAATGGATTAACCATATTACAACTCTTTATAATCCAAATCCCAATATCCCTGCAATTGATTTAGTACAAGAAGAAGGTGCTTGGAATTTCAACTGGGACATATTAGACCTAAGAAACACCATCATGGCCCTAAATCCATCTCGGGCCCCCGGACCCGATGGATTATCAAATGCTGACCTCAAAGCAGCTTCAAATGAATGTGCAGCCTTCTTCATCCTTCTTCTTTAGCTTATTGAAAACACAAAGAAAATACCTCACAGTTGGACATTGGCTGTGCTGATTCCACTTTACAAAGCTGGTGATCGTAAAAATCCGGTAAATTACAGACCTATAGCATTACTGGATCCTTGTAAAAAAGCTTAACACCTGGGCAGAGGAGAATGCAAGACAAGAAAAAAGACAAACTGGTTTTGTCAAGAAAATGGGAACGAATGTCAACCTCCTGTTATTGAACTTGATAAAATGTGAAGCACTAAGTAAGAAACACCAAGTATACGCCGTCTTTATAGATTTAAAATGGCATTTGACTCGGTTAACAGGCAAAAGCTTTGGTCTAAACTCGCAGCCTGGGGATGTCCACCTTCTATTCTGAACCCGATCAAACAACTTTATTCAAATACCTCCGTCAGAGTCCGGTTAACCAATGACGGGATGGTGACAAACCCCATTGCTACCTGTAACGGCTTCAAGCAAGGATGCCCCTTGGCAGCCTGCCTATACATTCTGTATACTTATGACTTTGGTGAAAAAATCCAAAACATAGCAGCTAATCCTCCAAAGATCAACAACGAGCCTATTCAAACGCTAATGTATGCCGATGTCATACTTATTTTAGACAAAACTGTATCAGGCCTACAAAAATCTCTAGGCAAAGCTCAAAATTACATGCTGGAAAATGACCTGCTGATAAACAGCAATAAAACTAAGGTAATGAAACTTGCCTCTCAAAAAAATACCTTTAAGATTTTTCTAGAAAGAGAAGAGATCGTGATAACCAAGGCAATTAAATATCTGGGTGTAATGATTAATCCCTCCTTAAATGAACAAGAATGGAAGAACCATATTGAGGGAAAAGTTAGATCTCTGGCCAGACAAGGCTGTTTCTTCCATAGAAAATACGGAACGTACTCAACAAAAGCTACAATTGCTCTGTATAAGCAAAAAGAAATCCCGATTTTGATGTATGCCACCGAATCACTGATCAATCAACAGACAATGGGCCTCATTACACGGAAGGCGGTAATGGTTAACGGCCACCGTTAATGGTAACGGTGACCGTTAACCATTACCGCCTTACTACGAGGTCCCTTAGCGGGTTGGTGCTTTAACGCCTGCTTTTTGCAGGCGTTAAAAACCAACCTGCTAAGGGACCTCGGAGCTAATTACGGCACCGCAAAATTGCGGTGCCGTAATTAGCGCCTTCCCCATTCCCATAGAGCCCTATGGACCAGAAATGGGAATGGGGAAGGGCAATGGCGGAAGGGGGATTTACCGCCCCTCCAACCTTGGAATGGGGCGGTAAATCCCCTTTCCGCCAAGGCGGTGCCGGTATTTTACCGGCATAAGCCATGGCGCTAATAGCGCCATGGCTCACCGCCTTCCGTGTAATGAGGCCCAATGAAATGGCCCAGGTACGAAGCGTTATTTTGGAGGAAAACACTATCTCTTCCAAGGTCATTTCCAATGCCAAGAATCCGCTATGAATTAGCCATCCAATCCATCAAATACATAGTTCTTTGGAAGCAAATGGATCTCTTCAGGAAAATAATCTCTGAAGACAAAATACCATCGTTGGAAATCCTGAGAGAAAAGAATTCAGCATTTAATATCACAGCCCTGACCAAATGGACTTCTGAAATCAAGCTGAAAATGCAAGCTGAAGATATCTCTGAGGAAATGCTGATTAACAGGCCACAGTATGCAAAGCGTAAAATACAGACCAATGACTGGATCAAAACCATCGCTGAACAAAGTAAATACAAATGATATTTAAAATGTAAAACTGAAATAAGAGCTCTTAACGAGTTGCCAGGTTACTTAAACTATTTCCCAGACCGTGACATACGTGATCTGATTCTACGTTTCCGGCTTAACATCTTACCGACCCGGGAATATCAAGCAATGACGGACAAATCAAACAAAGTAACTTCTGATTGCCGCTTTTGTAAAGCTATAAACATTACGGAAACTCTATTTCATTTGATCATGATCTGCCCGGCACTGATGGATCAAAGATCCTTGTATAGAGACTACTTTGGGATATCGCATAAACAATTGACAACTCAAGAAAGATGGGACAATTTATTAAGAGGACAAGACAAACGTCTAATTTTGACAATAATCTAATTCTGGCTGGAAATCAACAAAGAAAACAAGCTGAACGAGTGAAACACAAGCGAATAATGCTTTCTGAATAATGTTCTCCTTTTTTTTTAATAATAATGTAATATATCTGCAAAACAAAAGAAAAATAAAAAAAAATGAAAAGTTAGTAAAATCAAACAAAACATTTTAATAAAAAAATAAATAAAAAAAATAGATGGGGGCACCTTAGTGTCAGTCTGGAATATGTATGGGGCATCTGTTGGTCTGGAGGGTGGCATGGGTGTGGGTTTATTATATGGCATTTATAACACGCCTATACACAAGTGTTTCAAGGTGCGACAAGGTAAGGGAGGTGGAACAAAGGGAAGACAGACATCGATCTTACTATGCCAGGTGACATTGCGATCACACAAGTGCTGGGGAGAGGGGTGGGGAAAAACGTGTGAGGGGGAAGAGGAGGGGGCAGTGCAGTAGATGGGATCAAACAATAAAAGAAGTGTGGCAGCTGGTGGCATGGGTAAGTGCAGACAGCAGGTGCCCAAAGTGCAGGTAGGGGGGACTCTAGGGTTACAGATACAGACCCAAGTGCAAGGGTTCCTAGGGGGGCAGTGCAGGTGTGCAACTGGCAGAGAGGGGACCTGGGAGCGAGATCAGAGGGTAGCCAGGTAACCAGTGCAGTTTTAGTTTCAGCCAGGAATTCAGCAGGGGAGAGGAAGAGAGAAGGCAGAAGCCAAGAGGAAAGTCTTGAGGTGCTTCCAGAACCGGAGATGGTTCTCCCCAAGTTTCAGAGAGGCAGGGAGGCTGTTCCAGAGGGAAGCCCCAGCCAAAGAAAGAGATCTGCCACCAACTTGTTGCTTGGAGAAGCGACTGACCCTGAGGGAGTTGGAATCGGAGGAGGAAAGAGCTTGTGTAGGAAGATATTTACGAAGAGAGAGTTGGAGGTATTGTGGCCTTAGGAGGCATTGTGGACAATGCAGAGGGTCTTGAATTTAATACTTGCAACCACTGGGAGCCAGGGCAGAGATTTCAGTGCTGGAGACATACGATTCCTGGGCTTGAGGCCAAGGACAAGTCTTGCACTCCTGTTCTGGATGAGTTGCATAGGGCGGAGAGTAGAAGCGGGCAGATTTAGAACAAAGCTGTTGCAGTAGTCCAGCCTAGAGAGAACCAGATCTCTGGGGGAAGGAGAAGAAAGGAAGAATACCTCTGAGGAGGTGCAGTTGGTTGTGTGACTTTTTAGAGATTTCAGAGATGTGAGGAGAAAAGGAGAGTGTGGAGTCGAAGATGACCCTGAGGTTTTAGCCTCAAAGGTGGGAGCAGGAAGAGGGACAAGGGAGGCCGCCCAGAGAGAGACCAGAAAGGAGGGAGGAGGTGTGCTGTTGAGGAGATGAGGGAGGGTTTGATGGGAGGGACGGGGCACATTGGTGTGGGGTGGGGGGAGGTATAGGGGCATATTGGGGTGGGTCTGGAGGGAGGTATGGGGGCACATGGGTGTGGGTCTTGAGATGGGGCGCAGTGGGTCTGGACGGCGGGATGTGTCATCTAGGTGTGGGGTGGGAGGGTGGGATCGGGCATCTTGGTGTGGGTGGGATGGGGACATCTGTGTGCATCTGGAGTGTGTAATGGGGGCATCTTTATGTGAGTCTGGAGGGAGTGGATGGGGTACATTGGTGTGGGTTTAATGTGGGTTTGATGGGAGGGACGGGCACACTTGTCGGGGAGGGATGTGGGCATATTGGTGTGGGTCTCGATGGAGGTATGGGGGCACCGTGTGGGTCTGGAGGGAGGTATGGGGGAACAGTGTTGGTATGCATGGATCATCTAGGTGGGGGCATCTTGCTGTGTGGAGGCAGTAATGGTGGCATCCTGGGAGAGGGGGCTGCAATGGATCGGGGCACATTGGTGTCGGTCTGGAACAGGTATGGGGCTGGAGGGTGGCATGGGCCATCTAGGTGTTGGTTATGAGGGATGGGGCATCTTGGTGTGGACGGTACCCAGTGCTTATTTGTCTCTTACAGGGTTACTCTGGATTCTCTTTCTCACATTGTTACTGTTCAATTTTATTGCCTTTCTATTCCCCATCTCGTCAGTTTCACTGGGATGAGTTTTTCCTGATGTATAACGATTCCACGGTGGCCTCCCGGTTCTCTCGTGCTCCCTGTTACCTCTGGATCGGTAGTGGAACGTCTTCGGGACGAGCGCTTACCCGGGTTCTTCTCCTTGTCTGCGGTTTGCTGCCTCTTTAACCCTGCCGGCTCTCAATCTTTTCCTCCTCCCCCCTCAACCTGGTTTAGCTGCGGGCCACCGGATACTTCGCTGTTTCTCCAATGTGGTGGTCGGTGTCATTGGATGGGCACACTGCCCACCACAAACTGGTGGTCCCACCACCACCAAGGTTTGGCTGCCCGTCTCCTCGGTTCTCTCTTGTATGTAAACACTGGGCCTCCAGGGTTTCAATCTCACTTTCAGAATACTTCTGAATGCCACGGGCTCCTTGGCTCCACCTCTCCCAGCTGTGACTCTGTCCGGAGGCTTCCCTGCTTACTCTGTTTTGCCCCTCATCGGCATCTTCCCCTTAGAGAGACAGATTGTCTTTCTTGCTTGTAGTGCCATATTATGGGTTTGTCTTTAACCAAGTCTTTGGATTCCATAATGTTCTTTATATCTGACCGTCCCATATATGCCATTATGGGGAATGGACTAGGGAGTTCCTCACAGGAACGGGAGTCCTTGTCCCTAAAGGGGAGTCTCTCCTTGTGGGGTCCCAATGACTCTGAGGGAGGGTCTTGCGGAGTGGGCTCACCTCACTAGCCTCACATGGGAGGGGGAGTCTCCCTTGGGGATAAGGGAGGAATTCCCTGGATTCGTCACATCTCACACAAACCCTTCACAGACCCCCAACAGCCGCCATACTCTTTTCGCCTTCTCTGGTTTCTGATGTTCTCGTCCGCCCCCCCTTTTCTCACCCAACTTACCCACCCTAAACCATTCACACACCACCGTAAATGCCCCTCACTCAATTGTCTGTCAGCTGTGGCCCTTTTAAACTTCCAACTTCCAATTTCTATAGACTAGACCGCAGCGTTGGCTTACTGCTTCTGGTCATCTTCATTGCTCTCTTCCTTGTTTCAGTACTAAGGGGTGGTGGGTGGGGAATAGGGTGATTAACTGGGAATACCTGGATGTTCTTCAGCTACATTACAATAAGCTAAATAGGTATGTTGTAAAGGTACCTGGATGTCATTAGAAATGGCTGCAAGATTGTTTCGGTCCAGTATTTTGTTGTCCCTCTGGAGTTTGTCCTCCCGACCCCCCCAACGTGCTCCTCCCGCACATAGCCACCCCCAGGGTCAGTCACTTAGCTTCTGCCTTTCTCTGGTCAAGTAAGAGAAGGTTCCTCTCCAGAGAAACAGTGATAATGTTGCTAGATTCGTCACACTCCCCTGTGACCTGTTTTGACCAGGTACTTAGTAATATGACTTTTAAAAAAATGCTTCCTTGTTTCTGTGGCTTTTGGTACCATAGTCGTGTAATGGCTTTCAAATCTGACTTTGAGGACAGCAATTGCTTTGGTTATGCTATTGGTGTCTGAACTTATGTTTTTGTGATTGGAAGTCAAAGATTAGAGTGTACCTGGAGCTCTTCCAAAGTCTGCCACAGTATTGGGACACTGTCAAAAGCCGTCTGTAAATCTATAGAAGTGAGATATATATCTCTTGGGACTTCAATTGCACAAACCTCTACAGAATTAGATATCATCGGAAAGGCCTGTTCTTTTGTAGAGGCCCTTTGTGAAATCCTGCATAGGCAATTGAAAGTATATTAAGTCTGTCCATTCTTCAAGTCAAGGCCACAGAATTATCTATTTTAGCCAGAGTCAATTGGAAAAATCTGTCTTTAGTTCAAAGGCAGTTCGCGGTCACCCTTTTTGTATATCAGTATTGTAGTTGTGCCCCCTCCAACTAAGCGGGGTGGCGGCAGGAGGGTGTGGGGAGTTACTATTAACCTCATCGAAAAACATTGTTAAAAGGGGGACCCACATTTCCACATTGCCCCTAAAAGGTCTGAGGGGATCACATTGGGTCAGGGGCTTTGCCAGAATGTTGTGAGCAGATTGCCCTCTCAACTTCAGAAGTAGAGAAAACCAGGCTATTGTTTGTGCCAGATAAATACCTATGGTTCTTGAGGGCTTCCCATTGAGATGTGGAGGGGAATTTCTCTGTATAATACAAACACTGGAAGTAGTCATGCCAGAAGTGGGGAATATTGGTGGTTATACATTCACTCTCTGGTCTCACTCTGGACCATACAATATGCCAACATTCTTTGCTGTTGTGTATTGGCTGCACCTGAAGGGGAAACCCAGAGAGCCTAGTTAAACCTACCTTTTTTCCTAGCTGTTCTTGTGATCCTTATATTTGTGACTCTTTTGGGGTTTCTTCCTTCGGTTGGGTTCAGTGCTTGCAACAGGGCCAATTCTGCTTGTTTTTACTGCATTTTGTGTATTTCAATTTTACTCCTCCTTATTCAGAAGAACCTAACCCCCATAGGTTAACAAACCCTTTCTAAGTCCCCTTTCTTGTATATAAATATTGTTTCTGTTTGTTTGGTGTTGTCCCTGGTATATGTCCCCTCCTAAACTGGCTCACCACTCGTTTGTTCTCCTCTTTATTCTATTGTACAGGCACCCTTCTCGCGAATGCCTCGCCATCTGTTAGTGTGTTATTGTAACTCATTTCTGATCGAAGTTGACATCCCTGTTCTTCAAATAAATACAAATTAAAGGGACATGGTGAGTGGTATTTTTGAAGTTTGGTGTTTTGCTGTTTCTGTTCTCCATTTGCTGGCATCCTTACAAGTTTTTGGCTTTTGGCTCATGCATTGACATATATACTTCTCAGATCATTTTTTATTTCTTTAGGTGTTGACTAAAGTGATTTGCCTAGGGCAGGGGTTTACAACCTACAGCTCTTCTGTTTTTGGCTTTGACTCCCATACTCTTAGTCCTTTCCCCTTTCCTTCACTCTCTTCGGACATCGCACGGAACAGGGGTAGGGTTTGCGCAGCTCATATCGATAATTTTCTGATAGCCCCAGCACGGTGCAACCTCATTATGCACCTGCGCACGGCACCCATCCATCAGTCCCTTTCTCTGTGTCGGACGGGACGGAACCAACCGATACAGCAGCGCCAGGTTGCGCATACATCCTCTTTTTATTCTTCCCTGTGTCACATGCCCATCAGGGGATGTGGATTGTCCATGGAACTTTTCTTCTGTTGACCAACACATTTAGGGTGGTCACACGCCTGGCACTCAAGTGACGTGTGTGTGTGTGTGTGTGTGTGTGTGTGTGTGTGTATGTGTGTGTGTGTGTGTGTGTGGTGCAGTCTCGGGACACACTCTCATTAAGAGGCTTTCACGGTGGGAGCAGTTGGTGAGCCACCGCTGTGAGACTTGGAAGACTGTCATGTCAAAATCCAACGAAGGGTAACAACACTTATTCTCAAGGGTATCTCATGTCGGGGACACCCTGCTGGGGTTTCATCCGGGGAGGGGGAGAGGGGGTTATATATTGCCTTTGCCAGCGGCTCCACTATACCGAACTATGGTCCTGGAAGAGGCTTGCAGCATATCTTTGCTCAATGCACCTGTGAGTCACCAAGATGGGAGGAAGACTGCGCAGGCAGACGCCCACACCAGGCCCATGCTGAGGAGTACACACATGGGAGGGAGAGCACTCCTCTCAATGTGGACCCAACGTTCGGACCCGGAACTTAGCAGCACAGGTACAGGAGGGAAGACACTACTAGCTGTCACTGGCATACCAGCCATCGCGGCTAGGGCCACTAGCTGATCCCAGGAGGGGAGGGCAGGAGGGCACGCCCTTAGTAGTCTTAAGATTGGACATAGTGCTGATTCACAGGGAACTAAAGAAAAGACATTCATCTGCCCTGTGCACACCTGGGAGTGCTCGCTGGGAGATTTTGGGTGGATCCAGTGTGTGGAGAACCAAACGGGTAAAACTGACACCTGTCTCCTGTTGGTGGAGTGGAGCCAGAGGAATCCCCTAGTTCTGCTAAGACGGCTTTGCGCAAGCATGTAAAGAATATGGGGAAACTGTGCAGGAGGCATGTTTCAGCCATGGAAGGACTCTCAACGGCCAAGGGGCCAGATGCTCCACAATGCTCAGTGCTGAGAATATTACCATTGCACCAACAGTACTGGCCACATCAGCACCTCCCAGCATGACTCATAAATGGGCGCCACACGGCTTTGAATCATGGGTGCACTGGTCAGCGCTCATCAGGAAGCTGTATATGGCAACAAGTGGGGGACTACTGCAAATGCCCACAAATCCACCTATAGCGGGCCCTTCCGGACAGCCAGAACCAACAAAGCCATTGGATCCAGAAGAATAACCGCCCAATGAACTGCCAGACTCTGCTAATCTTGAGGAAGAGGGACATGATGGCATGCCTCAGTCAATCTGTGTATTTCACAAGAAAGTAGGGGACATCACAGAGTTTCTGGAACTGCCCATCTCTGAGGCCCTACCTTAGACCAGGGTTTTGGCTGAGGTCTTCACAAAGAGACCAGAAAAAACTGGGATCCCCAACAGCTGGACATTCTTGCAGAGGCACATAAAAACTGGATGAAGCCTTGCAATGTACGTCCCATAAGTAAGGCGTTGGATGCCCTTTACAGCCTGACTCCTTCCAAAACACTGTGTATCTGCACCAACCCACTGCCTTACTTGGCTGTGTTTCGGCTGCTCTGTTGCAGATCAGTGTGCCTACCACCAGTGGTACATGGTCCGGCACACCCCCTCTCTCCTCCTTTCAGGCTAGGAGGAGAATGCTTTTGGCACGGATTGAAAAAAGATCTACCTGCACAGTGCACTACATCCAAGACAGGCAAACTCTTGACACCATACTAGCGGCGTGCAATAATCTATGTAGAGAGATGGAAGAGTTTGCATCTGATCAAAATGGAGATGGGTAGCACCAGTTATTTTCAGGCATTTGGGAGGCCAATATTTTTACCCCTGACATTCTAGAGTCAGCCGCTGGGCACGCAGACACCCAAGCGAGAGGAATGTGAATGGGCCTGGATTTTTGCAGAGTTGCCTGGCTTAAGAGCAATAAGCTCTTACCAGAAGTGCAGGAAAAGGTCAAAGTCTTGCCCTTAGCTGGCCTGACGCTTTTTCACAGTAGGTCTACTAAATAAAACCACTCTCAAGGCAAGAATTCTTTTAGCCTATTCTAAGCCTGCAGCACTAGAACAGTTGAGAGGCCCTAGGACCTCATTGGGTTTTGGTGCGTTTCTGGCTGAAAAGCCAAAGATTGACAGCCCTTCCTCCCCCACCAGTCCCAGCAGCATACAACACCAGTGGGCGGACAGGTATCCTTCTAATTTCAGCATGGGGGACGGAACCATTGGACAGGCTGATGCCACCTTATCCAGCCTACCCCCTTCAAGAATTTTCATCAAATCTGGAATTAAGACTTCAAAAAGTGTTGAAGTTGGATGCAATACAGATGGTAAGTCTGATTTCACCAAACTGCTATTTCTCATTTAATTTTTTTGCCTAGCATAGAAAGGACAAGTAGGGTTGGAGGACCATCCTCGATCTCTGAAGCTTCATCCAAAGCTTTCCAACCGAAAAGGTTCAAGATGATTACCCTGGGCGACATCTTGACATGCCTCATCTAGTGAGTTTGGTTTTACTCTTTGGGCTTGCAGGATGCGTACACGCACATACCTATTTGGAGGGCCACAGAAAATGTCTAAACTTCCAATATTCACATTACAAAGCTTCCAATATTCACAATACAAACTATCAGCACATGGGCCTGTAATTTAGCCTAAATTCTACACGGAGGGTGGTTTCATAGGTGACGGATGCTGTGATCTACCAACTGCTGGCAGCCAAAAATTGGCTAATTTGTGTATCCACTACTTCTCAGGTAGTGAAAACTGTCAATCTTGTTGTCAAGCTCCCTTTTGCTCTGTTTCTGATGATCAACTTAGAATGGTCTACCCTCATGCCCACTCAGAGGTTCCAGTATACTGGCCACGTTGTGGGATTGCGTGCACGGGAGGGTTTACCTCTCGACCGAAGGGATATTGACACTACAGCTGCTGTGCAAAGAGTTTTTGAGCTATACACACTTTGCAACAGTGAAATTTCAACGCTTCTTGGACCTGATGGCCTCGCACACCTTAGTGATGATGCACAGACATTATGAAGAAAATCGAAGGCGTGCTAAAGCCTGTCTGTGCCTGGATCACCTGTTATTTCCCCATGGGAAACCTCTGCCAGTGTTCTACTTTATTTATTATAGTATTTATTCATATCGCGCCGAAGCCCACAGGCATCAGGGCGCGCACATTTAGACACAGACAAACAAAATCTTAATGGGACATAGGTTTGCTACCTCAATTCCTACGTGTCAGATTATTTGAAGATACTTGTTTTCAGTGCTTTCCTGAATGTCATGTAATTGTTCTCTTGTCTTAAGTCCATTGGTAATCCGTTCCATATCTGAGCCGCTTTTACAGGAAAAGATCGCCCTAACCCATTCGATCGTTTGACACGAAGACATGCAATCTGCTCCAATGCCTCTGATCTAAGAGAGAAACCCGGAGGGTAGTGGAAGATCTTTTCCTTCAAGTATCCAGGTGCTTGCCCGAATAGGCAACAATGTACCATGGTCATGGTTTTGAAGGTGAACCTATCCTCGCGTGTTAGCTAGTGAAGGGCTTTCCTATCTGCTGTAATATGTTCCCTTCTGGCTTTCCTCCTACAGCGTTATTTTGGAAGGTTTAGCCCAGTGGAGTGCACCCCTTGATTGCTCCTATCAGTACAGCATTTCCATAGTCTAGCCTAGAAAGTATTGTGGCCCTTGCAATGGTTGCGCTGTTATTTTCGTTCAGGTAAGGTCTGATATGTTTTAGAAGTAACAGGTAATACTGGCAGTTTCTGTTCAAGTTGGTAACATGCGATTCTGCACTCAATGATGCTTCAAGGTATATCCCAAGTGTTTTTACTTTTCCTAAGACTTGGATGGGGGAGTCTTTGATCTGTAAAGTCTTGTATTCATGGCTTAACTTGACCTGTGCTTGATGTGATCTGAAGATCCTCAGCTCGGTTTTGCTCCCATTCAAGCACATCCAATTGGCTTTCATCCAGGCCTTGATGTTGTGGTATATATTTGCCACCCTGCTGTTATCAGTGTCATAACAGCCACTCAGCTCCACCACCAGCTGAGTGTCCTCTGCATAGTTCGTAAAGTAGGCTCCCTTGTTGTCGAGCACTGTGCAGAGACACCTAAGATAAAGATTAAACAGCAGAGGAGACAAGCTGGCCGCCTGTGGTACACCACAGTTGATGGGTGTTGAGCAGGAACGTTTTTCCCCCCAATTAATTTTTGAGCTCCGGTCCGACAGGAATGAGACCACCCACCTGATGGCCTCTGCTGAGCAGCTACCCATGTGTTCCAATGCCCATTGGAGCTGTTGATTGCCCAACAAATCGAACGCAGCAGACAAGTCCAATAACCCTGCATGCCCGCTTACTCAGGTTTGGTCCCGTTACAAGCTTTCGCAGCTCGCCCCATCTGTCACAAATTGTCCTATGGGGTTCTCCTGCTAGTGAGGATGTCTCTCTTCCTCCTCCCTCTGATTCTTTCAAATGTTTTCTTCTCAATGGGCACTCACTCGATGCACATGCTGACCATTGCCACAATCTACTACGTGACCATCTTCCTGATTTTATGTGTGTCACTAAAACTTGGTTCTGTGCATCTTCTGGTCCTGCCATTGGTCCAGCTCTTGCCCACCAACATTAGCATTCTCCATGTGGACCATAGTTTGCGCCACCCTGGTGGCGTAGTAGCTATTCTTTTTTTTTATTCTCCTTTTACTGGGACTTTGTTGACTGTTAATCATAATATTCAAATGGAGGATCTGTGTGCCCGCTTTATCATTTCCTCTACTCTGACCATTCATTTTTTGTATTGTTTTATAGTCCTCCAGAGCCAGACTCTACTTTGTAACTCTTTTCTAGAATAAGCGGCTGATTTACTACTTCGGCATGCCCATCTCTTGTTTACTGGTGATTTTAATCTTAAAGTTAATGATCCTGCTGATAATAAGTCTGTCTGAATTATTTCTGCCATGAATGAACTGGCCTTTTCAGAACTGGTTAGCGGCCCTACTCATCGATCGGGTAACACACTGGATCTTTTATTTGCTTCTAAATCTGATGTTAATGTTTACTCTGCAGACCCTATCCCCTGGCCAGACCACTCCATTGTCCCATTCTCTTGGGAACTCGACACATTTAGGTCTGTAACTAAGCCTCGCCTTACTCCTTGACGGAATTGGCTCCTTCTATCCTGTGATGAGATATCTCCTCAGCTGGAAGCTTGTTGCTCTATGACTCCTGATTTGAATACCATTGCTCTAGCATGGACTGTGACCTTTTATCTTCATGCCCCTCTGAAAAGCTTGGGTTTCAGAGACCTGGTTTACCGATTACCTTTGTGCACTTTACCTCCAACGCAGGTAAGTCGAATGCAAATGGTGCTCAAATTATGATCTGGTTATTGTGGTCTGTGTTTACTTCTGAGGAAATCAGTGGCTATGCATACATTGAAATCGGCATCCACTTTAGATATGCCTCTATCTTGGAGGACTGTGTCCCCTGATTGGTCCTCTGGTCAAACAAGCTGTTAATATTTTCTCAGAGATCAGATCCAATCTTCTCTCAAACACGCATTGGCTGTTCCACTTTTGAAAAAGCCTTCTTTAGACCCTCTTATCCTGGCTAATGTCTGTCCCATTTTGCTTCTTCATTTTCTTATGAAGCTTTTTGAAGCCTTAGTCTGCCCTCTCCAGAGTTCCTTTCTTGAGTAATCTTTTGTTCTTCCACGCTTTGCAATCCGGTTTTCATCCAGAACGTGGCACAGAGGGGGCACTGGTCTCCAACATTGACGATGTGGCTCGGCTGCACGACTTGGGCGGCGTTAGTGCTTTATTGTTACTTGACTTATCTGCTGCATTTGATACTATTGGCCATGCCGTCTTGCTTGACCGGGCCGGCCTTTCTGGTGCTGTTCTTTCCTGGTTTTCTTCGTTTCTCTCTGACCTAACAGTCTTTTTCACACCCTCCTTTTCACTCTGTGCCCACTGACTTGACATGTGCAGTCCCTCAGGGTTCCTCCATCTTCCCGGGTTTGTTTAACATCTACAGGCAACCTCTTGCCAAGCTTATCTGCTCTCACAGCTTCCAATGTTACCCTTAACAAATGACATATATTCTAGTATTTGTATTTGTTTATTTATTTATATAGCGTGCCAGGCCCTCGTCCATCAGGGTGCTGAACAAGTATTTGGTTACAATGCAGACATAAAAAAACAAGTTACCAACGCAAAGCAAGTATGTACAATGATTTGGTTACAATACAGATAAAGAAAACAAGATCCCAGAGTTACCAGCGCAAAGCAAGTGTGTACAACACTACAGAATGCTTATGCATTATATACATTATATACATATCTATGTCAGTCAGTGTAAGGCCGCTCGTCTTTGTGAGTTTGAAGTTGGGGATTTTCAGGCTGTTGGAGTGAGCCGCTCTAATGAGGCAATGGGTCTTTTAGTGGTATGTCTGGTGAATCTGTCTGTCAAGTATGTAGGGGCCTTGTTGGAGAGACATTTGTGTGTGATGTTGAGTACTTTGAGTTTGATTCTGTCATTTATAGAAAGCCAGTTGATGGAGCGCCTTTCATGTGAAATGTGATGGGAATTAGGTATGCCTAATGCTGATCTTAAGGCGTTATTTTGGAGTGTTTGGAGTTTGTTAGTATTATTTTTGTTAGTGCCCAGGTATAATGCGTTGCAGTAGTCCAACCGGGATAGAATGAGCGCACAAGCTATAGTTGTGCAATTCTCCACTGACAGGTACTGTTTGCAGGCGTAAATCAGTTTGCAGGTGTAACTAGTGGCAGATGCAGTGACGTTTACTTGTTTATTGAGGTTAAGTGCTGTGTCCAAGTAAAATAGGGGTAGGGGAGACACATGAGCCTTGGGGTACGCCACATGTGATAGGAGCCGGGTCAGCAGCTGCTAGTGGTGAGAACACCCTTATAGATCTATTAGCTAGGAAGGAGTTTATCCACATGGTGGCTTCCTTGGAGAAATGTGAGGCAGATTCGAGGTGATTGCACAAGACTTTGTGGTCAACCAAGTCGAATGCTGCCGACAGGTCCAGGAGGAGGAGGATGGAAGCTTCTCCTCTGTCTTTTCTGTCGTCTAGTTGGTTCTTCAAATCAAGGAGGGCAGTTTCGGTCCCATGCCTTGGCCTGAAACCGGATTGTCTAGAGCCTAATAAATTATTGATCCCCAGGTAGGATTGGATCTGGAGGTAGGCAGCATGGTCAAATATCTTAAGGAGATATTGAACAGTTGTGATGGGTCTGTAGTTGTGGGGATGTTAGGGTCCAAGTTAGGTTTTTTCAATAATGGTAGTACCCAGGCATCCTTAAGATTAGTGGGGACTAACATGATTTGAAGGATGCATTGATGAAGGTGTTGATGACTGAAGTTAGGTCTTTAGCTCCCTCTTTCATGATCGGTGCTGGACAAGTATCTCTGAGGCACCTGGGAGGGCTTGAGAGATGAGATAATGTTTACTGTCTCGAGTTTGGAGATGGCTCTAAATTTGAACTGGCTGTTGGGTTTAGTTTGATTGTTTGTGATTTCTTTCAAGATGGCTTCCTGGGTATCTAATGCGATCCTATGTAAGGTGGATTTTTATGCAGTGATTTTGTCTTGCAGCATCGACATTTTATTGCAGAGGGTGGTTTGGATGTCTGAACACCATGTTTTGTTTTTGATGCAGGGGTCATTTGGAGCAATAGGAGATTGAAGTTCTCTTAGTATGGAGAGTATTTCTCTAGTATTAGAGTTGGCTTTTTTGATTCTTTCATTGAAGAATTCTTTTTTAGTTTGGATAATTTCTCTTTTGTATCTAGCAGAGAGTGAAGTGAGAAGTTGTTTGTTCTTATCAGATTGGTTATTTTTCCAGCAGGTTTCAGCCCGTCTTTTTTCTAATCTTAAGGCTTTCAGGCTAGGGGCGAACCATGAGTCCAGGTGGGCTTGTGGTTTTTCTTTGCTCATTTTTAAGGGAGCATTGACGTTAATGGCTGAGTTAATGGCGTCCAAGTAAAATCCTAAGGTTTTTACCTCGTTAGCGACCTTGATTTTAATACCATCAATCGTGATGTGGCTATAATGGGAGGAAAGTTTGTTTAGCTTGTTAGCTGATCCAATAATTAAGAGCTCTGTTTTTTCATCATTGAGGCATAGGCCATGTGTCGCCATCCAGGTCTGTAAAATAAGGTATATTTTGTTGATTAGTTCCACATCTTTGACATAATCCCCTTGAATGGGAATGAGGATCTGGGTGTCGTCAGCATAGTTAGTATATGAGATACCCAGTTTATCAAGTATGTCAAAGAGGGGCTTTGTAAATATATTGTACAAAGTAGGGGAGACACATGAGCCTTGGGGTACGCCACATGTGATAGGAGCCGGGTCAGCAGCTGCTAGTGGTGAGAACACGCTTATAGATCTATTAGCTAGGAAGGAGTTTATCCACATGGTGGCTTCCTTGGAGAAATGTGAGGCAGATTCGAGGTGATTGCACAAGACTTTGTGGTCAACCAAGTCGAATGCTGCCGACAGGTCCAGGAGGAGGAGGATGGAAGCTTCTCCTCTGTCTTTTCTGTCGTCTAGTTGGTTCTTCAAATCAAGGAGGGCAGTTTCGGTCCCATGCCTTGGCCTGAAACCGGATTGTCTAGAGCCTAATAAATTATTGATCCCCAGGTAGGATTGGATCTGGAGGTAGGCAGCATGGTCAAATATCTTAAGGAGATATTGAACCGTTGTGATGGGTCTGTAGTTGTGGGGATGTTAGGGTCCAAGTTAGGTTTTTTCAATAATGGTAGTACCCAGGCATCCTTAAGATTAGTGGGGACTGAACATGATTTGAAGGATGCATTGATGAAGGTGTTGATGACTGAAGTTAGGTCTTTAGCTCCCTCTTTCATGATCGGTGCTGGACAAGTATCTCTGAGGCACCTGGGAGGGCTTGAGAGATGAGATAATGTTTACTGTCTCGAGTTTGGAGATGGCTCTAAATTTGAACTGGCTGTTGGGTTTAGTTTGATTGTTTGTGATTTCTTTCAAGATGGCTTCCTGGGTATCTAATGCGATCCTATGTAAGGTGGATTTTTATGCAGTGATTTTGTCTTGCAGCATCGACATTTTATTGCAGAGGGTGGTTTGGATGTCTGAACACCATGTTTTGTTTTTGATGCAGGGGTCATTTGGAGCAATAGGAGATTCAAGTTCTCTTAGTATGGAGAGTATTTCTCTAGTATTAGAGTTGGCTTTTTTGATTCTTTCATTGAAGGATTCTTTTTTAGTTTGGATAATTTCTCTTTTGTATCTAGCAGAGAGTGAAGTGAGAAGTTGTTTGTTCTTATCAGATTGGTTATTTTTCCAGCAGGTTTCAGCCCGTCTTTTTTCTAATCTTAAGGCTTTCAGGCTAGGGGCGAACCATGAGTCCAGGTGGGCTTGTGGTTTTTCTTTGCTCATTTTTAAGGGAGCATTGACGTTAATGGCTGAGTTAATGGTGTTGTTGTATAAGTCTACCAGGTCGGTAGGGTCTGATGATAGGTGGTTAGGGTTGGTAATAGGATGGAGTAGGGGTAAGAGGTTTGTCATTGTTATATTCTTTTTGCATCTAATCAGGGACTCTGCGGTCATAGGTTTGGTTAGACTAGGTGGTAGGCTGTCTTAGATTGTGAATGAGATCAAGTAGTGATCTGTCCATACACAAGGTTCAATAGAGGATATGCATGTTGAGCAGTTGATGTCTGCAAGCCAATCTAGCGTGCAGCCTTTAATGTGGGTAGGCTCGTTAACCCTAATTGTAAGTTCTGCTTCAATGATAGTATTGGCAAGAATGGTGGCGTTAGGGTTGCATGGATCGTTTAGTCCTAGGTTGAAGTCTCCCATTAGGATTATTTGGGAGCCAGGTTTAGTGTTGGTAGATAAAAGGGACATAATGTCTTCTTCAAAAGATCCTAGTGGACCAGGTGGTTGGTAGATCAAGTGCAGGGAGACGGTACGAGCGGGCGATAAGGTCAACTTAACTGAGAGTAGCTCAGCGAAGTGCATGGTTTGTCTTCTATCTCTCTAATGGATAGATTGGTCTTGCATATAAATGCTAGTCCACCTCCTTTGGTCGTTTCTCTGTCGTGTCTGATAATGGTGAAGTTAGAAGGGACGGCTAGCGAGAGGGCTGGTGCTGCTGCTTTGTGGAGCCAGGTTTCGGTGACTGCTAGGAAGTCTAGCTGGTTGGATAAAATGATTTTGGCGATCTCTGTGGCGTCGGCCACGAGAGATCTGGCGTTAATGAGGGCGCCTTTGATTGGTTGGTACTCTTTTTTTTTGTTTTTGATCCTGGGAGCTGTGTTAGGCTGGTCTAGGCTAGGTTCTTTGGTAGGTGTGAGTTTAGGGTTTTGGGTGTTAGGTTTGGGTGATCTGTTTGAGAGCTGAGAATATTCATGTGTAGTGGTAGAGGCTGGTGCAGTGAGTCTGGATCTAAATCTATGGTTTCTCCACTATGTGGGAAAGGGCTGGTTAGGTTTAGGTTTGCTGGCGTATCGAAGGATCCATTGGGTGGGTGTAAGTTCCGGCGTGTATGGGAAGTCAGCCTTAGTAGTGCATGCTTCCTTCTGTGTCCAGGCTAAGGACGGTAAGAAGTATGTGGGCTTGATAAGACTGGAGTGGGGTACAGTTTTAACAGATGGTGAGGAGTGAGTGGTGGTGCATATCAGTGGTGTTAACTTTTTGTTCTTGAGGAAGTGTTGTGTGGGTGAGGACCTTCATATATTGGATAGGAAGTGAGGCGCGGCAAGCGGTGAGCGATGTGACTATGATGATTTGTAGCAAAGCAAGGATCATGATTACTTGAGAAAAGGCTGAGCTAGGATGCAATCGTGGTTAGCGTTGGAATCACAGCAGATACAGTGTGTTTTGTAAAATTAAATTGCTATAACACTGAGATAACACTAGTCAATGGTTATTTAGTATGTGAGGAGAGTTATAGTACAAATGACCTTTGTGATGGCAGTTAGGTCGAATACAATTGGGGGTATTTAGGTACAGAAATACTATCTGATGTACAATCTATATGCAAATTCATAGTATTCACTATAGTTGAAGTTCATGGTATTCACAGTAATAATACATCAGTAATTGCAGTTTTCATAATAATGATACATTGGTCGGTACACCATGATCTTAGTAATGGTAGCTAGGCAGTTATTACACAGGTAACATATTGGAAGCAAACAGACATTCCTCTCTAATATTTATGGGGTAGGCTCAGACTCTGGAGATCAGCGACTGTATGAAGGTTGCGTGACCGTGGGGGAAACAAGGCAGTGCCAGGTGGCAAGTTTATAATGCTAGCTGATAATGGGTCGCCATGTTGAAAGGGTTACGGCATATAGGCAACAGTTCTGCGGACCCAGCTGATAAGACCCTGAGTAAGGGTTGGTTAGGGGGCCTTGACTGTTTTGGCATTCTTTATAGTTAACAAACGTTAGCAATGTTAATAGTCAATAGTGAAGGGTAATGCCCAACAGGAGATCATAAAACATGGAGGATATACTTGGTGCTAAGGATACGTGCTGAAGTAGAGGTGGATAAGGTGAAACAGTGCTTACCGCTGAGGAGGTCGAGCGGAGTAGCGTTTATGGCCCCTCGGCCCCAGGTGCCCATGACGGGCCAAGACAGGTGCTCAGCCTTATTATACCTGGCCTTATGGATATCTGGCCGGCTCAGGCCTTCCGGCGCTCTCTGTGAGCCTATAAGGGTGACGCAGACCAATCGCTGGTCGCAGCGACTCGTTACTCGGCAACGGTATCAAAACAAATTGGCGGCAGCCATCTTGAGGACGTCACACAAGGTCTCTCTCGGGAGATTCAGCAATGTGAGTCGCTAAAGATGAAGGTCGCAGTGGCTCTACATAAGGGGCAAAGATAGGCGGATTAGCATGGTCAGTTCCACTGTCCTTGCTTGCAGCTATCCCTTTGTGTTGGCTGTGTTGATTCAGCTGCAGCCCAGAAGGATGGGTGGGTGGTGGGGACAGCGAAGGGCTCCTGCCCTCCTACTTGGCCCAGACGATCGTGGAGACAGGCCACGACAGGCATTCAGCCTTATAATACCTGGCCTTAGGGATATCTGGCCGGCTCACGCCTTCCGGCGCTCTCTGTGGGCGTATGAAGGTGGCGCGGACCAATCTGTGGTTGCGGCAACTCGTTGCTCAGCAACGGTATCAAAACAAATTGGCGGCGGCCATCTTGAGGACGTCGCACAAGGTTTCCTCGGGAGATTTGTCAATGTGAGTCACTGAAGATGAAGATCGCAGCGGCTCTGGATAAGGGGGAAAGGTAGGCGGATTAGCAGGGTCATATCCGCTGTCCTTGCCTGCAGCTATGCCTATATGTTGGCTTCATTGATTCAGCTGCAACCCAGAAGGATAGGTGGGTGGTGGGAGCAGCGAAGGGCTCCTGCCCTCCTAATCGGCCCAGACGATCGTTTAGTCAGTTTAGATCTCTCTGTCGAGACAGCGACCAGATTTAGGGCCTGCCTCGAAGTTGTGGGTGCATGGATGTGTAATAACGGGCTCAAGTTAAATCGGGAAAAAACTGAGGTGTTGGTGGTGGGCCTTTCTTCCTCTACTGCCTTTTGGACCCTCCCTTTTTGGCCAACTTCCTTGGCCCTTTTTCTTCTCCTGTTCCACTAGTGAAGGATTTAGGGGTTAGGATATCAGCCGCTCTGTCTGCAGAATCCCAGATAAGTGCAGTATGTCAGCAGTATGTCAAGGCTATCTTTAACTGAAAACCCTTAATAAGGTTCTTTATTGTCTCCTTTCTCAGTTACGTGCCCCTGTGGTGTCCTCACTTGTTGTGTCCTCCATGGACTACTGCAACGCCCTATTTCTTGCACAACCTGTCTACCTCTTATGGATCCTTCAAGTCCTGCAGAACTCTGCAGCCAGAGTAGCCACTTCCACACCTAGATGTGCTCACATTACTCCGGTTCTGCACCATCTTAATTGGCGACCTATGGCCAAGCGTATTCAGGTCAAATCCTTATGTCTAGTTCATCATGTCTTTTATCAAACTGGAAGTAATTAACTCAAGTGGAAGCCCTAGAAATTGGGAAGACCCAAGGTGCATCTAAAGATAGGAAACTGAGAGGGTATGGTCTTCCCATACAAAAGTTGAAACACACTTGTGATTTTCATATGTATTGTTTACACAAGGGATGGCTACAACCAAGTTAGCCTAAACAAATGAGGAACACCGCCACAGTCCTGAAGGTTCAAGTCAAACGGCAAGGCAGTGCCACATCAATCAAGTCGCACTCCACTATCACATATATATGAAACTTTCCACATGTGTTAGTATGAATCAGCGGTTGTCTTAGTAGCTTGTATTTATTTGCTGTATTATCAAAAAGGCTTCTGATGAACAAATCTTCAACAAGCAATAATAAAGCATATTGGGATGAGAATACACATTTTACAGCAACTCTCTGCATGTTTGCACTCAAGTTGTGGGGCTGGTGCCTGCTTTGTTTTCCCACATGACGAAAGAGGAGAATGTATCGGCAGATGTTCTGAGTTGAAAGTCCTACGTTCCCAGCAATGGGAACATCATGTGAAAACATTACAGTCAATCTTCTGAGCTTGTGGTATGCTGACTCAGAAGAAAAAAGTGTACTCTGTATGCATTTTGGAAGGGGAGAACTCTCATGGAGATGCCTTTCTCCTCACTTGAGATGGCCGAACTCTTTCCACCAGTACATCTAGTCCCCTGCACAAATTGAAGCACACCAGCAACTAATCCTGATTTCACCAAACTGGCTCAAGAGGTTGTGGTGTTCCAACTAGAAGATGCTGAGTTCGGAAGCCCTGTGGAGCTTACAATTGAGGTTGGATCTTCTCAAACAGTAAAGGGGGGATGGTCTTGTACCCAAGCTCAAATTTTTCCTTGAGGGCCAGGTCCCGGAGGACTGTGGTAACCTGGAATGAGCAGTATGACCAAAAGCAGGCATGGTTTTGGTTATACACAATTTTAATAGATAAAAGTATGTAGAACCGATCTTGCTCCTCACTAGAGGTGGTTCCCTACCTCCACAAAACTAAACCTTGGGCCTAAAAATCTATTTTGTCAAAAAGAACGTATTCCATCCTAGTCATACTCCTATACTATCCCTGTCACTACAACACAAACAACAAAGCTAACCAAAGAGTTCTTATCACAACCCAGGAGAGTAAAAGTCTCCTAATGTTCTGATTTCACAAAGTTCCACACTTGTTGCAAAACTAGGAGTGTAACAAAACTAGGAGAATGGCTCCCTTCTATCTAATGTCCATCTTATGCAGATTCCTCTTATACAAATAGTTTGGCGTTCTCTTTACTTGAACAGTCTTTCAACTTGGTCCCACTGGGACTTGGGAGAGGCTCCTTAAGTCTTTCTCAACTACTCAATACCACAGTCTTATGGAACTGACCAGGGAATGGCTTCACAAAATCTTTTGTCTCTGTTTTCAGTTCATAAGTTTCCCGTGTCCCCTCCTGGACTTATCACTGTTCTTTTTACCTTCTCTGAGGGAATTCTTCACCGGTTTCACCAGGGGTCGCAGGTTCGACTGTCTATTTTATTCTTCCACTCTACTTCGACTGGCCAAACTTGGTGACCTGTCCCTCCTCTGTCTGCTCGACTTTGCGGTCTGTCACTCTCTCTTCTTTGGCCCGCTGAACTTTGCGGTCCATCGCTCTCTTGTATTACTCTTCTTTGGCCTGCTTGACTTTGTGGTCCGTAATGACTGGTGATCAGGGCGCAG
The DNA here is from genome assembly GCF_040938575.1 of Ambystoma mexicanum. Taxonomy (NCBI): domain Eukaryota; kingdom Metazoa; phylum Chordata; class Amphibia; order Caudata; family Ambystomatidae; genus Ambystoma; species Ambystoma mexicanum. Next base: position 581,040,789 of record NC_090922.1, on the reverse strand, counting down.
GTTTCGGACAAACAGTCCTCCCATTACAGGTCTTGCAACCACCACAGTTTCTCGTACTTCCCACGTGGCTCTGGCGTATGCTAGTTCTAATGGTCAGGGTGTTGTTCTTAGATCATATGATCCACCTGCTACAGGTGACGCCACAACCGCACTGACTTTCGACTTTAGGTTAGCTGGTTCTCCACTGATGGATGAGACAGTTCCCTTGCGTCTCTTGGTTCAGCTCCAGCACTTCAGACGGCTGTCTCTCTACAGCCTCAGAACGTGGGCTTTTTGTCAGCGTCCTCACTGGTCGGACTCTCCTCCTGGGGGTAGCTCTCTCACTCCAGAGGTGGTTTTCCTAGTCCTTCTTTACTGTTTGTCTTAAGTAGCTGGGACCGCACTAGCAACATCAGTCCGATAGAGAGCAGCTAGTTGAATACTTCATGCTTGACTGTAGAGTTCTTGGTTTCTTCTTCGTCCCAGTCCTTATCACAGGGAAACTGTCTGACACATTACAGTAATACATTCTCTGATTTTATCATGTGTAAGGAAGTGTTGGGTGTTATTACCCCTTGTGATTGGAGTTAAAGGTGCTGTATCCCAAACTCTCATCCTTATCCCCAGGCAGGGAGTTCCATCCTGTGATGTCCTCCCTAATATTACCACCTCTAGGTGGACTATCGGTAGCAGCCCTATCTCCCTAAACTCCAAGAAAGAGTTCCAGAATCCCCCCTATCCACTGGGGAGAAGTGACACCATCTGAAGGATTGTTACTAGACCGAGGTTAGTCACCTGGGACCCTTTCTAAAGAACATGGGGTGCATGAAGGTTTTTTCCAGGTCACAGTATGCAAGTAAATGGAGTTGTTGTTGCCACTTGTGTTTAGGGAGTGACAAAAACCTAGAGCAGAGCCCTAGAAAGTCTGTTTGCCACTCGCTCAGGGGGTCTGCAGATCACAGGACTGACCTGTTATTTCGGGACATTGTCCTACCAGCGGGACGCATTTCACGTTCGGCACCCTCATTGTCACAGAGGGTGCTGAACGGGAGAGGTACCTCGCTGCCAAATGTCCCGGTTTCAAAAAGAGCCACGGGGGCGGTGGACGGGGGGTGGGTGGGGGAGGGAACGTCCTCCCGCTTGGTATGCCACTGCCTCTAGTTCTTTATTAGAACTTTGTGAGTGACATATATACACAAGCATATAATTCCACAAACATCAGCTTATATGCAGCCAGTTCCTTACACAAGGTCGAAGTGTAAATAAAAGAAAAAGTAGCAGAACTATGTTCCCCCTTCTACTCCTCTTCATCCCTCCGAATACCGCCCTTGTGCTCCTCATTGATCCCATCCTCAACTCCAGAATTCAAATACCATGCCTTCCTTTTCTCCACGCCACTCCACTCCACCCCACACTACTGCTGGAAAGAAAATGCATTTAAATGACCACCATTAGTTGGTCATTGTCCCCCACAGTATGCAGCTTTAAGCAGCCTCCCCCTTCCAATCACCCACCATTCCCACCTCTCAAGAGACACTACTATGACTATAGATCACTGCAGAGTGTGGCCTTGTGACTGCTCAGCAATAAGCATTATGTCCCAGGCAGTCTATACAAATGAACAAGAACAATCAAGCATGTGCAAGATAGCACAACGTGGTGTGACATGGTGGTGTGTTGCCAGCATTGACAAGGTTCAAATCCCCAGTAGGGGAGAAGTTAAATAAATAAAGGTGTCCTTCACTGCCGTCCTGAAACTGTGCTCTGGGTTGAATGAAGTAAGGGAACATTGACTGATTTCCCCAAAATATAAGGGAACGTCGTACCCTTTAGTTACTGCCCACATCATCCTCTGTCCATATAGTCTTCTCACGTGCAAAACCCAGAGCTCCCAATTTTCCTTTGGCTATAGGCGAGAAGGCCACCAGTCCTGTTTTGCTCAGAATTCTGGTACTTGTGATTTTCCAAAGGGAAAAATATGACTGCATGGTCTTAAGCATGGCCAGGGGAAACCAGAGATCTCTGTAAACCAGGTTATATATTGGGGCTTGTATTGTATATAGCTGCAAAGTTGTCCTGTGTTGTGTGATACCTCAATCCAGTTATGTTTTATCCCATTGCATGCTGGGGTTTGTTTCATTTTTCCCATTGAAAGTATGGACCTACACGTCACAGCATGAAATGGGAAAGAACAGTGTTGACTCCAGGTTATTGGCAGCTCTTATTGTGTGGTCCTCAAGACAGTGCATAGATCACAGAGGTCTAACAAACAGCTTTTGGAGGTGTTGTGGATGGACTATTAGCACAGCATCTTCAAGGGGCCTTTTAAATATCGGAGGTTTGAAAAGGGAGTTTGGTTTCTCGATTGGGACAGTTGAGAAATGTTCATGGTGCGAAGTATTGTGCAGGCTGAAAGGAGAAAGTCCAGTGGGTCTAGATTCTCTAGATTGGTGTAAATATGTGGGTATGTAGGCATCAAGGCCTTCACATCAATGATCAAACATCTTCCCTCAAGTAAGTATAATAAATGGAAACTTCAATATTCACATACCTTTCAACTCTCATGCTTTAGGCGGGTGTTTCCCGCCTTGGAACTAATTCATTCACCCACCAAACCTCCTACCCACCCAAAACAACGTTTTCACCTGTCCTGGGGATTTAAAAGGTTGAGAGGTATGTATTCATCTCTTCTGTTGCATTTAATCAGGGGCACGCTAAACCCAAACTTTGGGGTGGAGAGGGCAGTGCGGTGGGCGGCTACCTTCAGAGACTCTTCCGGGCCAGGTCAAATGTACTTGTGTGGGGAACCCTTCTCTCTCCGTCAAGGGACGTTGGTGGCATCTGGTATCACATTAGCAGTAAATTATGCTTTTAAAGCATATAGGGCGAGTGGCATTGTCCACAGTATTACCGGATTTAAAGACAACATGCATATTTCTATTCGTATCCGTTGGCATAATATCACATCTGTGTACCCCTGGTCCAATCATGGCCTGGCTAGCAAGGCAGAATTGCGTGTCCCCTGAGGGTAAATGAAGACATAGAAACACGCACCAGAGTGGGGGTAACAATATTTTATTTAATGTTTGGATGTACGTTTTTGGTGCTTTACTTCAAAACTTACCTTTTGTGTTAATGGACTAAACCATCCAGCCACAGAATCTCCAGGAGAAACAAAGGAGATCTCCCCTGAGGAATGAACTGGGAAGGGGTGAAAACCTCAAGCGAAAATAATAATTGAGAGTAACAGTCTTTTGGAGTGGAGAGAGACAAAGAGCAAGCGAGAGAGCAGAGGGCTGATAAGGGAGCTCACTTGGGGTCTGTGGCCTTGAGAAGCCCTCCAGTGCTAACCCGAGCTGCATTAGCAGAGCAACGCGGCATCAACCACAAGTCCTGGGCTGCTTGCTGTAAGGAACTCATGGTGGCAACAGTAAAGGCAGACACAAGTGATCAAAGTTCAAGTGGTTGATTAATAATGGGTGAGATAAACGCATGATCTAAACCTAAATCTAAGATGGGAGCAAGCTATGACCATCAAATAATAATAACACTGTCCAAGTGGAGTCTAGTCAAATTAAAGGGGCCTATCCTAAAAAAGATACTATTGCCAATCCTTACTGCTATTCTACAAAAAAAGTGTGGGATAATGTTCACAAGAAAAGAAAGGAGTGTTTACAAAATGATAAGTCAGGATTGTATAGATGGGGTCTCCCTTTCCCCACATTTTTAGCACCGGACAAGGCAAGACTCCTGAGCACAGCACACTCCTGGGCTTCTTCAGCACAAGGTTACAGTTCCTTTCAACGATACCAGGACCTTCTGGGGCCAAGTCTCTTTTCTACAAAGTCTCTTGCATTAGAATGCCTGATTGACCATAAACAACAAACAAACAAAAGTTCCGTTGGGTACTCTTCAAATTGGGTGACACCTCTTAATCCCTTGGTTCCCCCTTGGCCGGGCTCTGATCCTTCTTGCAACGTGGGCCTCCCTCAGTCGGGTTCATTACGGCCTTTCATTCAAAATATCAGCACTTGTAATATTCAAGAGTCTCAATGTCTTTTCAAACAATCTTTCACTGTGGACAACCCTCGGTCGGGTTCACTCTTGTCGACACAATGTTCACGGGTGTATTAGGATTCTCCCTGATTTGCAGGCATTCCTCAGCCAGGTTCACATTTGCCAAATACACAGTTCACTTTGTTTTATCACAATGCAGGATTCACTCACCCTTGCTTTTCGCTTGTCAACGGGTCAGAGACTTTTGATTGTATAAGGGGTTTGACTCAATCCTTGTATGACCACTCTGACACCTTACGCCGGCCTCTCCTAGGGCCTCCTTGTATTGGTAGTTTTAATCAAGGGGACCATCCAGAGTCCTTCGAATGAGTGCCCACGTGGCGCCTGACCACTCGGCAGCTGGTCCTTCACTGAGCTTGTTTCAAAGTTCAAACACACACACATGTTCTTTTTACAGAAGTTCTTTGCTCAGACAATGTTGCCGTTTGCAACCTTGGGCTTAACACAGTCCGGTTTACTATCATATTCTTGTCTCTGGAGTCAAGGATGGTACCACGGTAGCAAGCACATCTCCCCGCCTTGGCTATCAGTGTGGGAGGGCCCCGGCACTGGTTACATTGAACACACCACACGCCAGCTGGAGTTCCCGGTGTTATGATTCCTTACACGGATGCTTTGTGGGACTGGGTTGAAAGGGGTAAGGGCCCTTCCCTCCTTGTCATCCTTTCAGGTCTCACCGCCTTTCTCCTCCATTTGAACTGCCGGTCTGGAATAGCTGCTTCCTCGTGCGTTTGGCCTTGCTCAAAGTGTGCTCTCGTTCTCTGCCTTTTATCCCTGTGGGGAAGGGAAAGGGCCGTCAGGTGTGTGTAGTTATTGTGAATTGCCTGACTCTGAGTGACCCTTGTGTTGGGACATGTCAGGTAAACAGCTCTGGTTTTAGTCGGTTGTCTTTCACGGTGTAAGAAAGTGTTTGTGTCGGAAAGGGGGGTGGTATAGAGTCAAAATATCCTACGGGTTAGGATGGGGAAAAGGTGTTAAAGGGATGGGGCTACCGCGTCTCACCCTTCGGAGTCCCACTTTCACTCCCGAAGATCCCTCATCCAGGTGATTCTCCCCCACTGCTCCACCCCCACGAACTGGATCCAATAGCGATGGGCGTGTCCTGGCCACTTGGATGACAGTTCTCTGGGGACCAGCGGGTGAGACACCTTCAGGTTTCTCACAGTGCCCAGTGCAGTATGGGCTTTGCTTTGCCAGCATGACGACAGAAGAAAAGCCCTGGGCCACATGAGTGGTGCAGCCTTGGCGAAGAACAGGCCCACCTGGGTTGGACTGCATGAGCGGGGTGGCCCGGACCATGCAGGTCCTGAAGATCGTTGCTCCAGTGCTGCGTATGTCAAGAGTGGCCCAGCAGCAAGTTGGAGCACCGTGGGGAACTCTGCCCCACCCAGTGACAGGAGGGCAGGGCAATTAAGAGCCAGAAGTCCCGGGCTGCAAGGACACAGCAGCCATGGGGAAGACACTGGTGCCGTGTTGGAGCTCAGAGTAGACAGGTGCAATGACAGAGCGGGCGGGTCTTGCATACCTCACTTCACGAGGGGAGCGGGAAGACGCACCAGGATGTGATAGTGATTGTGGCGGCCCCCAGGGTCATAGGACCACCACAAAGAAGAACAGGCCAGCTGGGCATAGCAATGGTGAGTGCGTCCCCCCTCTGGGCACATGCCTCGGCTAAAGGGTCACCAGGAACACAGGCTATGTGACGGTGATTGCAGTGGGCCAAGTTGTGCATGGGGAAATGTATACTTAAGAGACCCTGGCACAGTGTATGGGGGACTGCCTGGCAGTTGACAGTATCCCACAAAACTATCACAGCACCTAGTAGAGGCCAGCCCCTTGTACGCAGCAGTGCCTGACTTCAGCAGGCACACCCATGTAACTTATACATATAATTATGACAATGGGGGTCATTGCAAGGTTGGAGGTAGCCATGCCGCTATTTTCGGCATGGCTACGCCCTTACCGCATACCGGGTTCCCTGAATGGGGAAATACTGGGCCATTCCAACCTTGGAGGACCCGGTATTTCCCCATTCAGGGAACCCATCCCCATTCCCATTCGAGCCCCCATAGGGTTCAATGGGAATGGGGACCATGCTAACAACGGGCCCGTCAATAACGGGCCCGTTGTTAGCATGCTGGTCCTTTAGCGTGTCCTGCTAAAGGTCCTCGTAATGCGGTGGTAAGGGATTAACGGCACCCTTACCGGCGCAGTTAACCCCTTACCGCCAACCTTGTAATGACTCCCAATGTATATTATATTTCATGTAGTTATGTATTTTTTTATGCTCATGTGTCTAGTTATTAATGTACTTATTATGAAGATTTATTTATATGGGGGTTAAATGGTAGTTTAGGCATGGGGTGTCTTTGTCATGAGATAAGGTAAAAGTACGTTGACATGATAGGGTTGGTAGAAGTGTCAGGCTGCCAGAGGCCGCCTAGGGGAAGGAAACGCGTAACTGGGGCCATCTTCTGGCCTGTTCTGGGTGTCCGGTAACAGATTGGTAGAAGGAGTCTGTCCCATCAGTTCACCCTAAGGGTACCTCCTTGACCCTGTCCAACGAGGGTGGGCCGGCAGAGCAGCTCGCTAATAGGGAAATCACACCAGGGTATAAAAGGAAGTGAAAGTTAATAGGGTTTATTTCATTTTATTTATGTTTTCCATTTTAAAAAGTGGTCCCCGTTGCGGCTCTAAAAATCTACTCTGGTGTCTTTTGTCTATCTGAGAGGTCTTTAACAAAAAGTTAAGAATTTCGGGTGATAGCCCTTCTCCTACTGCAGGAAGGGTTGACAACAGTTTTGTTTTGCAGGTTGCCTAGCTGCCCTCAGCTTGCAGCTCGTCTGTGAGGTGGTGGGGGGCTGGTGTGGGGATGGGGAGGGGGTGAAAGTGTTCGGTCCCTGACCTAGGGCTAAAGGAGTGTGCACAGGCCAGGGCATAAAAAACAGGGATGCATCCACAGTGTGGTGTGCAGTTGGCGCTGCCATTCTGTCATTTGCTAGTTCATAGTGTGCGTCCTACAGCGCTACAATTGGAAGGTCTTTGAGGTGTCAGTGGTTGTGTGGTCTCATTACATGTGGTAAAGAAGACATCAACGTTGAGGGCCTCATCACGACTTGGGCGGTAAATGTGGCGCATTATCCGCCGGACCTAAATAGCTCTAACGCCAAGGCACCCGGCGGATAATTCACCAGATCGCGACTAATCGTGCACGCGCCTCGGTCCAAGGCGTAAGCGCGATTAGCGCGAACCCTTAAATCCGGCGCACCGTGCGCTACCACCAGGTCGCGCTCATAGCGCGTGCTATGAATGCGTGCTTCTAGCGCGCGGGAAACGCGTCACCGCCGGAACGGGAAATAAAGCGGCGGCCATTTTGGAAATCACAATCCGTCGGATATCTCAGGCACTGGAAGCCATCCACTCCATCCGAAGGCAGTAATGAGTCAGGAGCGCACCAGGGGCAATTCTGCCATGGATAGGGTCAGGAAACCTAAGTTCAGCGACCAAGAACTTGAGGTCCTTGTGGATGAGGCACTGACTCACCACCACAAGCTGCAGCAGCGCAAAACAAGCGCAATGCGCAGAGGGCAAATATGGAAAAGTGTGGCACAAAGGGTCAGTGCAGTTGGCCGCATGCCCCGGGATGGTGAAGACTGCCGCAAGCGGCTCAATGACCTGCGGGTTCGGGTGAGAGGCATCCTGTCCCAGCACAGGAGTGCAAGCAGGGCCACAGGAGGAGGCCCACCACCCCCCACCCCCGACCTCACATCATGGGAGGAGAAACTGACGGGCCTCATTGATGTTGGGACCATTGAGGGCATCGGTGGAGCGGAGGCAGGGACTGGCATTGATCCAACGGCAGGTGAGTCCCATCCCCGAATACATGCATCTGAATGAGAGTGAAGACATGTGTCTGAGGCACTGCATACACTCGTAAGTGAGGGCCACATCCCTAGAACGTCAGTGCTTCCTAGACGACCCTGTACGTGCAGTGCATGAATGACAGGGGCAGGGGATAGACTCCCATAGCCATAGGACAGCTACGTAGAGTGGTACTGTGCATCAACACAACCACAAAAGCCTGAGCGCAGTCCACCCCAACCACGCTTACCCATGCTGTGTCCCTCCATGCACATCCACAACAAGCCCCACATGTTGACTGAAGAGAATGCAAGTTGAATGCGTCATTGTCACTGTCTTCATTCACACTTGTTGGCATGACCTGCATCACACAAATGTATGTCGCATTGTACTCAAACCACCTCCTATTTACCCCACAGGCACACGTCGATCCCAAGAGGCCGATGGTGATGATGATGAGGCCACACCAGCAATGCGCCCACGACACCGTGCCTCCACCAGCACCCCACCCCCCCCCCCGAGGCGGCACCCATGTGAGAGAACACCGTGGAACACCCTCCTCACCCCAACTCAGCCCCGCCAGACAGCAGCGGCAGCCACATGGCCGCAGGGAGGCTACCGGCAGCTCACCAGAACCCTACATCCATAGCCCCGACGCCGAGGGAGAGAGGCCGGATTCGCAGCCGGATGTGGGAGTGACACCTTCACGTGGGCATCATGCCACCGCAGCACACACCCACAGCAGCAGTGATGGGGAAGGGGCATCCAAAGCCCATGGAAGGCCAAGCACTGGCAGACAGCAGGCAGGGAGTCGGCATGTGGCTGTGCCCCGCTGCAGCACACCCCAGCCCGATGTCGACACCCCGTCATATGGGGCCATCGTTGCGAGCCAAGCAGCCCAGTCCGGTCTGGTGACATGTCACCATGCATCCCCCCCGCAACAGCGCACAATTCCCGGTCCACCACCTGATGCGCCAGGAGAGGGCCTTGTCACTGGGGCAGCAGTAATAGGCCGCCTGGACATAATTGAAGCCAAACAGGCCCGTGTTGAAGCAATGGCCAAAGTCCAGAGCCGCCATATCAAGGCTGTGAGCAACTCAATGGTTGCAAGTACATTGCCCGGGACAATGCACGCACGCGCCATGTCGTGCAACAATGCACTGCTGCCCTCACAGGCTTTGGCCAGAGGGTCCGTGAATTAACGGAGGCTGTGTCTGCCCTAGCAGAGCAACAACGTGAGGCCAATGCCCTCATGCGCCAACACATGATGGGCAGTGCTTCTGTGCCCTCGACCTCAACAACACCAACAGAGGGTTCACTGGACCCATCTCCAAGGCGCCGGTCCTTGCGCCACCTGAGGGCACACACACCGGAGGGTCCTGGGAGAGGGAAGTGCCCGCGCCCATCATAGGGGTGCATGGTATCATTGGTGTTGGCCTGATTAGGCAACAGCACATTTTTGGGTGTTCACTGGGGGGAGGGGGGATTGTTGTGTGTTCACTGGGGGGAGGGGGAATTGTTGTGTGTTCACTGGGGGGAGGGGGGATTGTTGTGTGTTCACTGGGGGCAGGGTGGATTGTTGTGTGTTCACTGGGGGGAGGACAGATTGTTGGGTGTTCACTGGCGGAGGGGGGATTGTTGTGTGTTCACTGGAGGAGGGCGGATTGTTGGGTGTTCACTGGGGGGAGGGGGATTGTTGGGTGTTCACTGGGGGGAGAGGGGATTGTTTGAGGGAAAAATAAATCACGTTAAAAAAATCACAATGCATGGACAGTGGTGATTGTTACAAATGCAATTCAATGTAGAAGTGACATTCTGTATTTACCTATTACCCATTTTGAAAAGAATCCATCAATCAATCCCTGTCTGGCCAACCTCCCTTCCCTCAGGACCACCCTTTGTGCATGTGCTACACCTTCTGGACCTTCATCGTCCTCACTGCCATCCTCAGGTGGCTGCACATGAGCATCAGGGGGCAGTGGCACATATCTGCAACAGCAGATGTTGTGCAGCATGGCACATGTCAGTAAAACTTCACGACTTCTTCTAGAGCATACATCATAGCACCTCCTGTGCAGTCGAAGCACCGGGAGCGTGCCTTCAAAAGTCCAAATGCCCTCTCCACGCAGATCCGTGTACGGGCATGGCCAAGGTTGTATGCCCGCTACGCAGCCATGTGTGGGTGACGCACAGGGGTAATGAGCCACACGTACTGGGGATATCCAGATTCATCTGTAGGGGAGAGAAAGCCGGTATGGGGACAAGGTAAGTCCAGTGGGTGTACAGAGCCCTGTCATCAGTGTGATTTTGCCATATTTCTCATTTGGCCTATGACATTGTGGAGTGCGCTGTCCTATGGGCACGATTGAATCAATGGGGTAGTCTCCACTTGGTACGGCTATGTTTCGATATGTAACAGTACTCCTTCACATGTCGCAGGATGAGGGGGCCCTTCCATCTACTTCTGCTTGACAGAAGTGGCTGCCTCATGTGTCATTGCTAATCCATTGCCCTACAGTTGCATTTGCTGCTCTTCACTATTCTGTACTGTTCCCAATGCATTCCCATGGCCATTTTGGGGACAGTGTTTGTGGGATGTGCATTGTCATCACTCGGCCTACTTATGTGTGCAGCATTTGTGGATGTGCCAGGTGATGGTTTGGTATTTCTTTGCTGTCGGGTGGCCAGGGTGGGATGTATGGAGTGTGTCAGTGTTGGGAAACATGGTGCTACTCACACTGGAGGCTTTGTTGTGGTGGGTATTCCATATGTCACGGTGCCGCTACATGACTTACATCCTGCAAGGGTGTGTTCTGCTGTGTTGGACATGTCCAAGGTTCATCGTGCTTTCTGCTTGTATGCTGCTGTGATGCTACTGACTTTTGGAAATGATGGATTCGGTGTCAGGCAACATCAGTTGTGGATTGACATGCTTTGTGGTATACATTTGTACTCACCCAGTAGACATGTGTTTTGCCCTTGGTGCCTTTCCATGTACGCTGGCAGGGTACTGTTGCGTAGGAGCATGGAGTCGTGGGTGGATCCTGGGTAGCGGGCACAGCAGTGGCTGAAGGTGAGGTCAGGGCCACATGTCACCTGCAAATTGAGGGAATGGTACTGTTTCCGATTTCTGTAGGCAGCCTCATGTGCCTGGGGTGGTACAAGTGCCACATGTGTGCAGTCCAGGGCTTTTATTACATTTGTTACTTGGGCAATGGCATGGGATTGACCCTTCAGCTGGTGCACCTGTGCGGCTGGCAATGCAATGTGTTTGTTCACATGATTCAACAGTGCATCAAGCACCGGTTCCAGCATGGCACTGAATGTGGACTAGACCATTCCATGCATCATGGCAACGGTATGGTGGTCGCTGCCAGTCCCAAGTGATAGTAGCACAGACACGATATTCACTAGGGGAGGTACGGCCATGCTGCTGGATATGCGGCTGCATATGTCCCCCGGATTGTGTCCAGCAACTGGGTGATGGTTGCCCTGTCCAGCGGATATTCTGTCACCAACTGACTATCAGTTAGGGCCCAGGGTGTTGGCCTGACCCTGGGGATGGCTGGGCGCCTTGCTGCTGCTGCTCCCATCCTCCTTCTCCTCATCCCCACTGCCCCCTGCACTCCCAGGGCCCTGGCCTGGTTGACTGGCCTCCGTAACTCCAGGCGCAGCAGGTAGTAGTCGACATTAAGGCTCCCGGTTCCATATGGCAGCAGGGTGTTGGGGAGGGGGTGTTGTGCATGGGTGGGTCCTTTGTAGGCCTCTGGATTGCATTGCTTACACCTAGGTCCTCATTGCTGTGGCCTGTATACTGTTACCTCCAGCTTTTTGCTGGAGGTATTTTCAGCGGATTATCCGCCGCTTTCATGGCGCTAATAGCGCTTACGCCGGACTCCTGATCGATGATGTTTTAGCGCTAAGGGTTCCTGGCGGTATTATGGCCGGCGCTTGTACAGCCGACTGTCCTTGCGCCGGCTGTTAATCCGCCGGCGGTATTAGGAGTCGTGATCTGACGGACCCTTGAAATTGGCACTATGAGCGCTACCGCCAATTTTAAGGGTTACCGCCCAAGTCGTGATGAGAGGTGCATTAATAATGTATTTATTCAGCATCCCTCAACCTGCTGAATCCACAATGACCTTGCAGCTTAGCTCTGTCTGTCCGCTCTGTTTCTCTTTTGGTGTCACATGCTCCTTTTTCCTGTTTTCTCCCTTTATCCCCCCTGGCTGATGGCATCTCTTTGACTCGTCCCAGAGGGAACACCACAAAATAACATACATCATACATCTTCCCCGAATCAGAAGAACAGAAATGAAACAAGAGAAGAAGCCTCTTACCACCCCACCCTGCCCCCATAAAAAACGCTTCAGTAAAACATTGTGTTTCCAAATATAGTGAAGTAGCTGCAGGGAAATGGGGGGATATTGTTGTGAACAGGCACAGGATGTGGTAGAATGTACAGAAAGGGTCATTAACAATGCACACCATACAAGTTGTTAGAACAAACAATATTATGCACACAAATGTAGTCATTTATCATACTTAACCACAACCTACTTTGAGAGATAAAGCATTCCAACAAGGAACTTTGATGTTGCTTTTCAAATTGTGTATATTTCTGTTTCTCATTGCTTTAAGGGGACACAGTAGAATAGGCCGTTTCAGGTAACAGCCCCACTTAGTGCTACAGCGGCACACCAGCCAGTAGTAATCCCTTGAAGTTCCCCTCATGTCTGAACTGCTGAGCACTGCCACAGTGTCATCCAGTAGCTATCCCTGAACGTTCACCCCAGTTATGAAAAAATGAGCGAATGCATTGTGGGTATGCAAATTATCTCAAAAGAATACATATTTGCCCTAAAATAATTTCTTTGACTTATAAGGCAGTGCTTATTTTTATACAAAGCTTTATCAACCTAATGCAGACAGCTGTCAAAGATGCAGACAACCGTGTACATGTTTTACCTCAATGGGCGATCAGCAGTGCACTGCAGTCTTGTGACATTCATGAATAATTTATTTTAAAACATGGATGTAATCCGCAGCGGCACCCCCTGAGTCATCAATATGCTAAACATATGTTAGGGGCGTGGCCTGAGCCCACGGAGTGAGGCTGTGCTGAGACCGAGCTCCTGTCGAGATCCTCACACACATCCTGTTACGTAGTGGTTTGGCGTAGATTGTGTTGACCTAAGAGCATCTGCAGGCTTGGAAAGTGTTCCTTCCATCTAATGTGTGTGCTGCCGGGTGAAATCAGAGCACTTATCAAGGAAAACGATTGGTTATAAGTGCGGGCCCCTAAAACAAAGATGGCGGATGGAGCGCGGCCCGGAGATGAAGAGGAGGAGGGGCCTGGCACGGCACTACTACACCAGGAGCAGTGCACTTCCTGACCACCCATGCAACAACCGAACTCCTGGATGGTAGGGGACAACCAAACTTTGCAGAGGCAGACGAGCGCAGGTGGAACCGAGAACCGAGGTGCGGCTCCGAGGACGAGAAGTGCAGTGTGGAGCTGACGGCGGACCTGCGAGGGTCACGAAAGGCAGGTCTGGAGCAGCAGCGGGGCTGGAGGTACCCGCGACGAAGAGGAAACATCCCGACGGTGTGCAGGAGCGCTCGCTGGTAAGCAGGCGGGCTGGGAAATGGACGCCTAGCAAGCTGCCCTTCGGAGCCGGGTGGGACCATACGGGGTAAGGTGAAGTGGCAGGCGGACCGCCCGGAACCCCAGTGCAAACCCGATGGAATTGTAGTGGGGAGCGGGACGAACGCTCCAAAAGTACCTGGTAGCTACTCCACAATAATATACACACGAGAAAGCGGCATATGGACCCCAGAACTGTGCTCACTGCAAAGCTTGCCGGTGTGAAAGCGATTGCACATACCCATCGAACAGAGTGCACAGAATCTGCATAGGCTGCAAGGAGGACGCTGAGAGTAGCGGCAGACAATCCAGGCCAACAAGGTAGGCTAATGAGTTGGCAACCTCCCACCGGCTGCATTACAAAAAAACTGCGGGGACATAGCGCTACTGCTTCTTGGACACAGTGCAACACACACATGGAACAAAAAGTGAAGACCTGGGGATAGGGGCCACAACGAAGAGGCACGGAGCAAGCAGTCATACAGTGGGGACAACCCTAACATAGTGCAGTATCCAGCGTGGCCACCATCTGTGCCAGCACCCACGCGTGCTACGACAACAAACCAACACGCTGTGCTGCCTGAAAGGAGTGAGACAGGGACCTGGAGTCACAGCGGTCTCCATACCACGATAACAAGATACTACAACCAAGCACCAAGTGCAGCGGTCGCTGATGGCGGCACCTGCACTAGACGCACAGTGCAAATGAGTAACAGCTCTGCGCAGGTTGCCTAAATAATCAGCGAACTAAGCAAGGCACGAATCAGTGGAAGGCCGAACCCACAAGAATATAAAACATTACTGCGCAGACGTACGCCACAAGAACCCGTGCGCCCCCAGCAGGGCAACCAGTGACTGACAGCGAGTTCAGTCCCACAACCACCACTGGGGCAGAGGCACGGGCGGCTGCAGCACCATTCTAAGGTTGGTGGGATCCACTGTTCCAGCTCTGTAGCGCAGCTCACCCACGGAACAACAATTGGACTGCATTCTAAAACCCACCTGCTCACAAGTCGCTGAGGCACGAGGGCAGGTGAAACTGCTAGGTGTACTGATGTGCCACCCAAAGTGAAATAGACTGGGGTCGAGGGAGAAGGCATTGGCGCGACAGGACACGCAGACCCTGCCAACATTGGTAGCCATTTGTTAAAGGGTGACCACAACACACACTGAAACCTCCTCCCTCCCCATGTAACCGGGCCTAACACACAGGGACTACAAAGAGTGAAGCAAAAAGACCTTGGGCTAAGGGACGGACAATAGTTAGCAGTTCTTAGACGGACCGACGTTCTCCTGGTGGGTACACCGGACAAATAGCAGCATTGCCTGAAGAGAATTGGTGGAACAAACTAGCGAGTGCGAATCCTGAGAGTTCTACTGGTGAGACGCTGACTTGAATCAAGGAACTCTGCCCACGCACAGGTCCACCAAGGACCTCGGAAAGAAACTATCAGAATTTAAGAAGAAAAACACGGCACTAGAAGCCCAGGCAGAGGATGCAAAGGGTGCACCCATCGAAATAATGTGCGCTTGCTAGGAATTCCCAAGGGAATGGAAGGCCCGAATCCCACAGATTTTGTGGAAAAGCTAATATTACAGGAAGTTGGGGCAAGTAATCTCTCACAGGGCTTTGTGGCGGAGTGGCCCATAGATCCTTGCAAAAATGACCACCACCGGCCTCGCACCCCCACCCCATGATAGCAAAAACTCTGAACATCCTTGACAGAGAGGCCATCCTTAAATACTCGAGAGAAGGTGGGGAGATACCATGCAACAACTATACCCGGAATACACGCCTCAGTCCAAAGAGAAAGAAACTCCTTTGTACCTGTCAAAGCAAGACTCAGACAACTAAACCTCAAATACATGTTGATGTACCCATCCAGGCTAAAAGTGAACTACAAAGGACGGCACGTCTTCCTTGAAACACCAGCCGCGGCCTCAATGTGGATGGAACACAACAACTTGGATAAGGGAGAATAAGCAGTCACATGAAGGGCGCTTGGCCCAACGGGGGAGCGGGAAGTGGGGTGAATATAGCAATTGAAGGGCCTGCGGGAGACCTGCTATAAAGCATTCGACGCTCACTGCTGTTCAAATTGCAGAAGGGCTGTGAGTGTATGGGTTGTGGAACTGGGGACACAATAGGGAGATTCAGAGAGGTGACATAACATTGTCATGGCTGCCGACATTAAGGTACTGACGTGGAATGTTCGAGGACTGGGCACGTATTTGCACAGGAACCGGGTAAAGTCCTTCCTCAATAGGAAAAACGTGTCTATTGCATTGCTGCAAGAGACCCACCTAACACAAAACACCATGGCCATGGTTGAGGAACATTGGGGAGGACAGTGCTACGGAGCTGCCTACTCCAAATATGCCTCTGGGGTTCTCACATGGATAAGTGCTGCGGCCCCCTTAAATCTATTGGGAAGGGAAGCTGATATTAAGGGGCTGCATAGAGCAGGTTGAAATATGTATAGTCAACTCCTACTTCCCCAACCACGGGATCCCTACGCACTTCAATACACTGTGTGCTAAGATAGCCCCACACCAGGAATCTGGGGTGGTGACTTTAACTGTGTGCGAGATTGGGAGCTGGATCGATCTAGTCCACCGGCTGCACGCTACTGATAGAAGTTACTCCTACCTTTCCTCGCCACACCACCTGCACACCAGGATTGATTACCTGTTTGTGGCCAGGGCTCACCTGGCACAGATGGAATTGGCACAGTACCTGGGCAGGTCAATCTCAGACCACTCGCCATTACTGTTGACCTGGAGGATTTGGGGCCGTATGCCCTCTATACCAATGTGGCACATGCCCACTGATGTTTTAACAGATCAGGCCTTCAAAGAGGAACTAAGGAGCAAGTTGGAAGAATACATTGAGAGGAATGTGGGCAGCATTGAGCAGTGGAGCATGGTCTGGTTGCCAGTGTTGGAGGCATCAGGAAAACACTGAGACGGGAGTTAGAAAGGTGGGAGGATGAAATAAAACAGAGGGAATCACACGTACAAGGGACTTGTGAGGAGGAGCTCGAATTAGCAAAAATAAGGAGGTAGCTGCCAGGATGCTTGGTGGAGGCTATCAAAGTTCGACTACTCAGTCAAAACCACTAGAGCGCATGCAGAGGCTGATAGACTGGGCAGGCTGCTGGTGTGGCAGTGCAGCAGGGAACATCCAAAATACCCGACCCCGGAACTCAGAGATGAAACGGGCACTGTACACAAATCGCAACAAGCGATCAACGACACCTTCCCAGAATTGTATTCCCACCTGTACAGCCACGAACACCAGATACCCAAGGAGGACTTACTAGGCACAGTGGAAGAGATTTCTCTGCCTAAGCTGGGGACAACACAACATGAGGCTTTAGAGAAGGACATAACAGCTGAAGACATAACTGAGGCGATAAGATCACTTGCCTCGAGTAAAACACGTGGGAGCAACGGACTCCCCACAGAGTTCTACAAGACATATGAGCTGGTCTTGACCCCAGTGCTACTGGAAGTGTTTAGGGAGGCATACGAGAAAGGGGTGCTGCCAGAAACTATGAGGGAGACCCTAGTGATCCCGATACCTAAACCAGGGAAGCCAACTGACGAGTGTGACTCATATCGCCAAATGAAATTTTTTAAATTATGACGTTAAGATCCTAACCACGGTACTAGCCAAACGGCTGAGCAGGGTCATAGGGGATCTGATCCACAGTGACCAGAATGGTTTTGTTCTAGGACGTAGCACTGCGTTAAACCTGTGCAGACTACAGCATGTCCTAGCACAGACGGCAGACTCCCAGGCACAATACGCCATTCTCTCCCTAGACACCGTAAAATTGTTTGATTCAATATACTGGAATGACTGGAGGCAACATTGAGGGAGTTTGGGGAACAGTTCATTAAATGGGTGCAGATACTATATACGGCGCCTGTGGCAAGGGTTAAATCTGGGAGGATGGAATCACCGGTTTGGGACATACAGCTGGGAACCAGACAGGGCTGCCCGTTGTCCCCAATGTTGTATGTGCTGGGGCTAGAGCCGATAGCAATCTATCTCCGAAAGCAGTTCCTGGATGCAGGCATTTGAGTGGGGGGAGTAGGACATCTGATCTCGGTCTATACAGACGATATGCTGTTGTATTTGAGGGATCCACACCTAAATGTCCCAGTGGTTCTGGATATATTAGACAACTATGCAAAGGTGACTGGGATCAGCTTCAGCAGAACAAAATCTTGCATATTCCCGATAGCAGGCTTGAAGGGGAAAGACACGAAAGAACTACCAGAAGTTGGCATCCGGTGTGAGCTGGAATCCTTCAAGTACCTAGGGGTAAATATATGGCACACACCCTAACAGATGCACAAGAATAACATGGTAGCAGTGGTGAAAGGCTAGAGGAAATCCATTAAATTTTGGTATAGGTTTCCGTTATCCCTAATGGGCAGGGTGGCTATCACCAAGATGATCATTCTGCCGAGATTCCTATATTACTTTAACAATGTACACTGCTACGTTAAGGTGTCCTTTTTCTGGCTTCTGAAAATGCTGTTACGAGAATTCCTGTGGGGGGCGGCCTGCCATAAAATGTCACTTGCCACACTATGTCTGTCTTACAGAGAAGGAGGGGTGAAATTACCAGACCTAGAAAAGTACTACTTGGCAGCCCAACTCAGCCATGTAGTCAAATGATTGGCAGATGAGGCCACGTCTGAAACCGAGTTATTACAATGACTAGTGACCCCTGCACGACTAAAAGAAATATTGTGGGTGCCAATGGGTTGCTTGGGAAGCACCCCTATGGTGGTGACATTGGCGAGGAAGATATGGGCAGAGCTGTGGCACTACCAAGACTCGGGCACGCCTACTCACCTCAGGCACCGATTGCAGTTGATGCCTGCAAGGATGGTAAAGACCTGGCAATAGTGAGACGATGGGAGAGGTTGGGCATATACAACTGGTGTGATCTGTACGAAGAGGGGGTCTTCAGGGAGTTTTAATCGCTACAAGAGAAGGAAGAGGTCCCTGGTGGGCAATTCCTCTGGTATCAAAGGACTCAGAGGTTGGCTAAAGAAAAGTGGGATGGATGGCCGGAAGAGCCGTCACCGAACCCCCTGCTGACCCTACTGTATAGTCTGAACGATGGATGGAGGCCGGTGTCCAGATTGTATAGCTTACTGATAGATAAACCCAACCCCAAACGTGCGGCACTGAAAAAGCTATGGGAAAAAGATTTGGGTACAGACATAATGGAGAAGGAATGGGAAAGGACATTGGCGTACCCCAGGGAAGTATCGAGAAACTCTTGTTTCAGATTGATACAGCTAAATGCACTATACCGCACATATATGACACCACATAGGATAGCCAAGTTCAACAAAAATGCATGACCTCTATGCCCATGGTGTGGGATGGGGACGCTGATCTGATGCATATGTTTTGGGTGTGTGGGCGGGTGCGAGGATTCCGGGCACGAATTGAACAGGCTTGCAGAGAGACTGGAATAGTAAGATATGTATGGATGGTCACCGAAAGAATGCTTGCTAGGGGCATTTCCCAAAGTCAGCAAATATAAACATGTGGTCAAGTTCATGGACATGGCATGTATACTGGCCAAAAGGTTGATTGCCATGGCCTGGAAATCTGCTGGGGGCCCGCAATATACACAATGTCACAGGGAATTTGAACGCTGGGCAGAGGCAGAAACTAGTGTATGGATGGAAGGGGCAAGCAGATCGGGATCTGATGGGAGTGATAGATGTGCGGCCTGGAAGGCGCTGGTTTGGGACATGTTCCACCCATCAGATGACAAACCCCCTTGAGGGCTATTGGTTTTTCTGCACCATACTTTACCCTGATTTAATAACAGTTGGGATAAAAACCTGACTAGCCCGACCACTGCTATTGGGTGGAAGAAAGTGAACGCCCATGATGGGTCCCTGATCACAGAATATGCACACTAAGAGACTGGAAATGACATAACGCTTGACAAGTGAAGAAAGTTGCTGGTTTTGATTTTTTGTTGTGCTTTTTTTTTCATTACTACCACAACGCTGCAAGTATAAGAACTTTCTATCTGATGTGAAACATTTGATAAATGCATGGTTGTACTTATATAAATGCCAATAAAAACATTTTAAAAAGAAATGAAATACATATGTTAAATATCCCCAAAATAATAGTCATTGAAATGACTTGGAGACGGGAGTCATTGTACATGGAATATGTCCCACTGAAAGTCTTTTAAAAAAAAAAAAACATTGTGGTTGATGCCATGACTTCTATTACTGTACTTAAGAGTGATATTTACACATATTGCTCTTTTTTAATTAACACACTTGTCCATTTCCTCGCCACACAGCATCACATTCTTTGGCCAAAAAACATCCAAGATAATCCAACATTACAGATGTGCGAAATACTGGCTATTGTTTGACCCATAGGTTTCTAGCTGTTCAAGGACACTCTTCATTCAGCCGTGTCTGCAGAAGTATGCAGTGTGTGCAGGTGTCTTGTGCTGAAAATAGGTTCTTATTCATTTTGGCACGCATCATTACTAGAGAGTTGGTGGAGTGCAGTTAGAACACTTACCTGGAAAGTAAGCAGCTCATTTGTTTGTTTGTTTATTAATTTGTAGGGTGCACCGAACCCGTAGGTAACTGGGCGCAACAGAATACAAAGGATACTTATAGCTTAGTTACATAGTAGAGACAGGTAAGGTAAGGTACATACATACATTGTATAGTCAGGTGGTCAAGTGAAGGTTAATACATACATAATTATAAAAATCAGGATAAAATACAGTAAGGAGCCAGGTACAAGGGTACAAGTAAGCGCAGGTTCAGAGGCTAGTGCAAGTAGGTTAGTCGTAGTGGTTGTTGGATCATAGCCAGTTAAGGGTGTTGCATCTGAAGCTATAGTAGGGCTGATCTGTTCTGAGATCAAGTGGGAGTGCATTACAGTGCTGGGCAGCTTTTACTGGAAAGCTGTTGCCACCTGTTTTTTAACCTGAATCTAGGTATTTGTAAACAGTGGGAGTTAGCCGCTCTGAAGGGACGGGTCGATGTTCTTCTGACTATTGTTTCCATAACATAAGGTGGGGCTACGTTTTTCAGGCACTTAAAACTTAACGAGACTGTTTTGAGGAGGATCCTATCACAGATTTTGAGCCAGTGGTGATCTCTTCGCGTATTAGATACATGTTCTCTAGTCGGTACTGTTCTGAGGGCATTGTTTTGTAGTGTCTATATTTTGTTAGTGATATATTTATTGGCTCCCAGATATAGGGCGTTGCAATAGTCAAGTTTAGATAGTATTAGGGCATTGGCTAAAATAATACAACTAGATTGTGTTAGGAATGGCCTGCATGATCTAATAAGTTTACAGGTATAGGCGGTAGATGAAGCCAGAGAGTTTACCTGTTTTCTCAAGGTTAGGGTAGAGTCAAGATACAAACCTAAGATCTTCACTTTAGCTACTGTGATTATATTGCCATCGATGTTGAAGGCAGAGTAATTAGTGTCAAGTTTTTTTTAAATTAGTAGCGGAGCCAGGAATCAGGATCTCTATTTTATCGTCATTCAGGCAGAGGCCATGAGTTGCCATCCATGCCTGAATGAGTAGGTATATTTCATTTACCAAGGCTGTATCAAAGACAAAATTGCCCGAAAGGGGAATGAGGACCTGGGTGTCATCGTGTAATTCGTGTAGGTGACACCCAGTCTATCCAATTCGTCAAATAGGGGCTTGGTAAATATATTCTACATAGTTGGCGAGACACAAGAGCCTTGTGGAACGCCACATGTTGTCTGGATTGGGTCTGCCGATGTGGAGAAAACTCTCATAGTCCTGTTGTCTAAGAATGACTGGACCCAAGCTATGGCTTCGCTTGAGAAGTGGGCAGCCAATGCTAAGTGTTTGCATAAAACTGCATGGTCCACCAAGTCAAAGGCTGCCGACAAATCAAGGAGGAGCAACATGGCAGTGTTTCCTTTGTCATTGAGCTCGTCAATTTGTGCCTTTAGGTCAATTAAGGCCGTCTCCGTACCATGTTGTGGTCTGAATCCGGATTGGCAGGAGCTCAACAGCTGGTTGGCTTCAAGATAGTTCTGAATTTGAAGATATGCTACTCTATCTATTATCTTGAGAAGGAAGCGTACCGTGGTAATGGGCCTATAGTTAGTAGGGATGGATGGGTCTAGCGTTTGTTTCTTGAGAAGAGATAAAACCCAAGACTCTTTTAAATTACTTGGGACAGTATTAGTTGAGAAAGAGGCATTAATTAATTTTGAGATGAAGAGGGCTAAATCTCTTGCAGCATCGTTGATTATTTGGGCAAGGCAATTGTCTTTACAGTTAGAGGGCTTGAGGGATGCGATCATTTTTTCGGTTTCCTGAATGGATACTTTGGTAAATTTGAACGGTACTGGACCACGCGTATCTTTAGTAGGACTGGTAGATGGCGTCTCAGTAGGAGGCAAGGAAGCTTTTTTTATTTGATTTGATTTCTGTATTTATAATGCACAGAAGGCAAATTGGCATAGAAAACTAAATGCCCTTAGGCGCAAGAAGACGAGAGAAGATTCAGCTTTCTAATTTTATTAAATGGATGTTTGAGTCCCTTTTAGAATGCATACAGATGGTGCAGAAAGCGGATTCAGAAGGAGAGTGATCCAAAGAGTTCATGACTCCTTTAGTTTTACATCTGGGGTGGTGGACTGCCAGAAAATAAAGGTTCACAGAATGAAGGGACTTGGCCATGAAGGCATCTGAAGACCAATCATATGATTTTAAAAAGTATGCAGCTGTGAATAGGCAGTCAATGCAACATTCACTGGAAAGGGGAGATTGATCAAATGTTGTTAGGTGTAAAATGACCCTTGTAGCAGAATTCTGCAGAGTTTGCAGTCACCAATTTGACGAGAGAAGGCTGATGAAAAAGACATTGGCATTATCTAATTTAGGATTAATTCGACCTTTTTCCACTACCAAGTGAAGTTCCCAGAGAATAAATGGGAGGGTCCGCTTTAGCTGGTGCAGAGTGAAGAGGAAAGATCTAGCAGCTGCCACAATGTGCCGATTCAGGTTGAAGTTGGCACCCAAATTGACACACAAATGTTCTCTTTGTGTGTATAGTGCCTGATTGTCTAATAGTAAATGTGGTGGGGAGAAAGCAGCAGGGTTGCTAAAAACATGATGACAGTACCTCTGTCTTAGGGCAATTGAGCTACGACCCACTGTCTTTCACCCATTCGCTACAAGAGCTGTGGACACCAATGATTTTATATTGCTCTTTTTCCTCTGTTATAATGACAGTGTTTGGCTTTTTAGTATACCTCAATTATATTTTGCAAGATAATTTACCCCCCAAAAAAACACCACAGTATGGTCACATCACCTTAAAAAAAAAGAAATTGTATGATAGATATTTGTTTCTACTGTACTTTGGGTATTCAACAAGATATAAAATAAGGATTGTCATGATTTTGACTAGTTTTTGTAAAAATTATTAAATCAATTGAATCAAATAACAACAACAAAAAGATGTATAATAAGTGCTTTATTACAGTGAATGCATTTTTTTCCAAGCCTAAGCACTACATATACAGTTGTTACTTGAAACTAGATGCTTAGATTTGGGCAAAGTGTCAGTAGTTTGGGGGAATTTCTGAGGTCCAAATCCAACATTTACCCAGTACCTAGTTCCATTTCTAGGCTAGCAATGCTCACACAGGAACTAACAAAGTCTTGGAGCTCCTTAGCTGGCTGGGAGCCCCAGCAAGCCCCATCCCAGGAGCAGGGTGAGGGAACTGGGTAGGGCCCATTCACTGATACCCATTTAAGTGCCATGAGTCTTACTGTGGGTACCACCCTCTATCACATGATCCCTTCGAGTACCCTTTCTGGCCAGAATTCTCTTTTTTTTTATTTCAGGGCTGCAACCCCCCCCCCCTGCCCCCGAGTACACCTAACCGGAACTGGGAACCCTGGGAATGTAGTCAATAGTGAAATTGGAATGGACTAGGATTTCTGCTGCCCAACAGAGAGATGAGACACTCAACCTACCATCCCCAGACACACGCCAGGGCATTTGTGAGACAACAAAAAATGAACTGAGAGTGAACTGAGAGTGAGCCGGGACTGCAGGGAGGGTAGCAGGATGACCAGCCCAGGATGAGAGCCACCGGAAAAAGAAGCACTCTGAACACCTGGCTGCTAGCCTGCTAACAGAGAATGAAAAGGGGCATGGCTAAAGGGGCAGGGGGTTGAAGCCTCTCAGCTGTGTAAACCATTCCCTGGTTCAAAGGCATTCGCTAATTGGTCATTAGAGTCAGATGAGTGCTGGAACCCATGGAAGGGGTGTTATTGAAACAGCAGATCCACAGAGTAAAAGGAGACAGAATGTGAGGGTTCCAGAGGTGAGGTGAGGAAGTATTTAGGGAAGGTGAGACGAGACCAGGCAAAGGAAAGACAGTGGAGTGGAGTGTTGAAGAGTTTGTAGCAAAGTTGGATCAGAGTACAGATGAGGTATTGATTGTGACATGTGTAAAAAGTGAAGAAGTGTCGGGAGAATTAGAGTGAAAATGATCAATAGTGTATGCTGGGAGGGTGTGGCAAGAGTTCAAGGTGAGAGTGGAGTAACACAGAAGGGCGTGAAGGTAGTTGCAACCGGGAGTGCACTAAGGTTAGAGCATAGAGGTGAGCAGAGCACCATATCCCTAGAGGGTGAGCAGGGCAGCAATCCCTGGAAAGTGAGAAGGGCATCATATCCCTGGAAGGTGAGAAGGACAGCATATCCTTAAATAGGAAAGGGGATGAGAAAGAGGCTAGAAGGAGGGTTGAGAGTGAGACTGTGACTGTGAGATAGGAGGAACAGAAGAGAGGCAATGAGAAGACTAGTGTAGGGAGTGAGAAAGGACAGGAGAGGTAGATCGAGAGATGAATGTAGAAGTGGGAATTTTGATTGCCCACAAAGGAGTCTGTCACTAGCAGAGCAACCAGAGCACCCAATTACACAGGATGCAGAGGATATTTCATTAACAGTGCACCTGGAAGCAGCAGTTATGCATGCTAATATGAACACTGAGAACCTGCTAACAGACTGTAGGGAAAGCGCATGGGGCTCTGACAGGAGGTGTGGGGGCTGCACCTCTTTTGATATACACTATCATTGAGTAAGAATAGAGGGTGGGATAACTTATGCCCTCTATCTCAGTGCCCTTATGGTTGACGGCCAGCTCTCCCTGAACTGCCTTCTTTATGAATTTAGCTGAATCACTGCAGTGAAACCTACTTCCCTTAAAATCCTGCCCACCTGACATGACTGTTGATCCTCTGACATCTATCCACTTAGCAGTGTCACCCATGCGGCTCTCCCACATCACTTCTCCCTGGGTCCTAAAAAGAGGCAAACCAGTAACCCATAGCTCACATGTACCTCCTTCCACGGTTCCCTTTGATGAGATAGATCCCTCGCTCTGCCCCATGGTTGCAAGAGTAAAGCATACACAACTTCCTATTACGATCCATTAATTTGGAGGAAGAGCAGGTCATTGTTAGCATTTGCAAATGTTCTCTGGGTGAGGCACTTGGTTTGGTGTGATTTCCTCTCACAGCACACACTGCCAACTTCTTTTGGGGGCTCAGGTAGCTTGGAAATAACTCCTATCCCATTATGTTCTATTTGGGTGGTTCTGTTCTTTCACCCTTTTTTTCTTTGTTTCTTCTCGCCTTGCTCTTCTCTTGTCCCCCCCCTTCTCCTTTCTGTGAGGAGTCTGGAATGAAACGCAGACACAAGTAAGTCATGTTTTTGGTCAAAGACTTTTAGTAAAGAAAAAGGGGATGTGAAAATGCCTCTCTGACCTTGCTCTAAGAGGTGTTTCCCTATCTAAACCAAAACTAAGGATCTGTCCATGTCTGAATGTCCAAAACTTAACTTCCAGTGTCCAAAGTTCTATTCTGACCCTCACACACGAATAAACCAAATGCTAAGGTTAAAAGGGGAATGTCTGTGGCCTTGAGTGGTTTTAGAAAAGTGTTCAAACAGAAGAAATAACTCCAACATAAAAGTTCTTCAAGGATAAGGATCCTTGCTCGAGAGGGTGGTTCCCTTCACCTGGATTCCACTTTACATTCTGGTGTTTTCACACAGTTGCGCATGGCTTTCTTGTCCAGCAACTACACTGATACACACAACTATCTGGTTTTCCACTTTTCTCTTGTAAGGACACCTTGTATACTCTCCTAACAGGTTTTGCTCCTCTGCTGGTTAACACAATCCTTTTGCCAGTCCTGATATATCCTTCTCAGGACCCTTTTAACTTGATCACTTTCTTGTAATTGCCTGGTATACTCTTCTGCCAGGGGTTCTCGTAATCACACACTTGTAACTGCCTGCATACTCTCCTGCCATGGCTTCTTGTAATCTAATTTGTTTAATAATGTATCTGCTTGATATATTATCCTGTCTGGGTTTCTCATATACTTGCACTGCATACACTGACAAACTTGTTTTCACTTGCAGTTTGTTTCTCTTTTTAACAATAAGCTCTCATCTTCTTCAATCACAATTACTTGCATTCGACGTGGCCGTTGATATACCCCGGTGCCCTCGCTGTCCTGGGAGGACTCACTGGTTCTTGTTGGCATTCCTGCTTTCTCTTGCGGCCAGTTGGTGATGGTCATTTGGTTGTCTCCTTCTCGCAAGCATCTTCTCTTGGCTTTGCTGTCCCTTGCGACTTCTGCTGGACTCATCTGTTTTGTTCCAGGCTCAGGTAAGCTTGATGCTGCCTTTCAACACCTGCAAACACCCAGGAGTATCTCATTGGCTCCTGGTGTTGCCGCAGCATGTCTTCTTCCTGTGGCAGCTTCATTTCTCCTTGGCTCTCGAGCCGGTTGGCTCCACCGCACTGGATTCAACCTTCCAGTCTCCCGGTCCGCACCAAATGTAGCATCTCTTTCCCGCCAGCAGGACACCTTCACTCTCTGCTTGTGCTCTTTAAACCTCTGTCCCACCAGTGTCTGCGCCCAACAACTAGAGATCAGAGTTTGAAGGTTGGCCTATGGGTCTTGTGAAAAGGTTTTCAATACCCTTCATAGGAGGATGAGGAGATGTATGACAATATTCCATAAGGGTATTGGGAATGGGAGGTTCATCCACAGGAGGAAATGCCATGTTTCAACCAATGATGCCATGACACCTCCCTGGAAGCTGTCTTCCCCCATGTGATCCCCCCTCATATCGCCACCTCCAGGGTCAGGATCAGGTAGTATCTGCCACTTAAGTCATACAGAAGAGATGAACCTTGAGCATTCTGCAAATGCTCAATGCGGAAGAGGGATACCACAAACAGCGTCTTACCTTCCTGTCCAAAGTAAAGACACAGCTTGCGCTGCTTGAAGTAAAGTAGGACACAGACACTGCTTACAGGGAGAATGCAGAGAGTCATGAGACACTTAATATGACACAGGCAGTTTCAAGATGGCACCAACAGCCCAGCCCAAACTTAAAGCCTTGGAGCAGACCCTAATGCCAAATAGCAATTAAATGTTGGACAATAACAAGACTCAAAACGGGCTTCCAGGGAAGGAACCAATGCTTGTCCAACTCAAAAAGAGACCCACCAGCCAATGACTGTAAATAAAACATGAGACCGCTACAGAACAGCAAAGACTCAGAGGAACCAGATATGTTACACACCACTTCCTGGGTACACACGGAGACTTCTGCCTAAGAGAAGGTTGTTTGCCTGCTGTACACAGTACAGTAGGTACTCCACCAGATACATACCAGAAACCAAGACACTGGTTTGAGGCTGGAATTTACAAGCAACCTGCTTACTAAAGGATTTAAACAAACAGGAGGGTCTTTGTACTGAGCTCTTCCTGAAGAAGCCTGGGAAGAACCCCTGTAAGGAGGATGAGAATGAAGTCTATCTGAAAAGGACTCTGAATAGGGGCAGGATAATACCCATTACTGTCAAGGGTTCAGTGCCGAGCATCGGAGGTCATATAACTATAATGAAGGGATGTACACATTCTAATCTAAAGTTCTAAATGAAAACCAACTTCAAGTGCATTGTTATTCCATTGCGCCTCAGAACTTACGTTTAGGTCAAGCGCAGTTGATTGAAGCAGGAAATGGGACAGCATTGTTCTTAGAAGACTTTTTGAAGATGGAGGACAGTTTGAAATGTAAACAATTTTCAAGTCTAATGTTATTTAACTAAGAAAAGAACCTTGCATTTAGGTCCAGGTGATTGAAACTAGTGATAAATAAAATACACTGAGTAGTGATATTTGGATAGCAAAGAATCAAGGATGATTTAGATGAGCCAAAAGGGGTGGGCTTATATCTTTATGCTATGTTATGTTAAAGGATATTTATACCACACACACTAACACCAACTGAGTGGTTCCCTGGTGCTCTGGTGGATTTGCAAAGTAAGAGGTGAGGGTAGGGTAGTTAGTAGGACTGAGAGGGATAAAGCGCAAGAGAGCTGTGAGGTGCTGTTGGCAGCTTCAGTTCGGTTCACACCATTCGCTGTGCGTAGGTGTGATTTTTCGGTCTGTAGTTGTCGTGTGCTGTTGTGTGAGGCTATGGCCCTCATTACGACCCTTGCGGAAAGGGGAAAACGATGGCGGAAATGCAATACCGCCATCGAATAGCGCTCGGTGCGACTATGACCCGTCACCGCAAAGTACGAAGCCATTAGCGACACCGTAGTGAACGCCAACGCTAACTGCACTAAGCACGCGCGCGCGCGCCATGCCAAACCGCAAACACCACCATGGTGCAACGGTACGCCAATTCCGACCCTAGCGGACATGTACCTAACGCCATCAGGCATGGCGGAATGGACCATTCCGCCATGGCGAGAAGTACGGCATCGCGAATCAACCATAAACGGCCCCACTGAGTGCCTGTACACCGCTCCCTGCCCACAAAGTACAACTCCCTGTAGGTGCAATGAAGTCACAATGCAACCAGTGAAATGTACAAAGCACCCATGCATGCCAACGAACAAAAGCAACACAAGAGGGGCCAATGGGAGCTGCAGGTCACAGATGGCACGAATACAGAAGCCATCCCAATGGACATGACCACAGTCCCCCACCAAGAAACGCACGCAAACACAGGCACCTGTGACCAGCAACATTCCGAAAATCACATCATTCCACCAGTCCACCTGGCTGACCGCCATCTGTCACACAAAACCCAATCCCCCGCCCCTGAGCATGACAACATCCAAACTGTCATATAGGCAGCCCCCATCCCTGACCTCACGGGCTCAGTAGGCAAACGCGCCCAGCACAGTACCACGCAACTAAACCCCGAAGCAGGAACCCAATGCAGATCTCCTCACAATACATCGCCCCACATATAGGCACATGCCACATCACTTGCAAAGAAAAACGCTACACGGGCCAAATCAGAATAGAAATTTAATGCACAACAAAATCACCAAGCCCATACAGCCATCAGGCCATGAACTCCAAAACACATTTCACCATTGTGGGCTGCATCCGCAAGAAATGACCAGCCACTACTTGTGTGACGCCCTGTCCCATCATGGTACACAGAGCCACAATCACGTACGAAAAGGCAAAAAGGAAGCGCACACAACCGCAGGGCCGTCCCAATGGGGAGGCACTAGTCCAGCTGAAAGGCCGAAATGTTGCTCCGAGCCACCAGTACTGCGTAAGGGCATGTGGGCCACTGGCGATCGTCCCATAAGATCGTAATGCTGCTCCACCGATTAACACGAAGCAGCAGGTGTCGGGAGTAAAATCCATCTGCAGGAGTGGCATACAGATGGCAGTGGCAAAAGGGGAGGAGATACCTGTCAACCAAAAGAAAAGAACAAGAACAGAATGGCCATCAGAACTACATTCGAACAACTCACTTCAATGAGCACACGAAATCCACAGCCATATGCATGCTAGCCCACTCCAAAGGATCATCACCACCCCAAAGCCACTTGCGACTCATAACCATCTATACCTAGGTGTAAACACCATCACGAACGAGTGTACCTGTGCATGCGTCTGCCAAAACAGAATCCATCAGATGGGAATGTTAACGTGCATGGACACAAGTGTCGGAGGGCGCGTCGAGACAGGGAGGGCTCAACAAGGCCAGATAGACGATGGTCCCACTATGGCAGCCCTGCATCACATAGCGTAGGGGAGGCGGATAGATCCCAAGAAGCCCTGTACATGGCAAACTCTGCATCAAATCACCTGCCCATGCATCCATTCATCATTCCCTCATCCCGGGATCAAATCGCCTGAATAATTACTCACATGACATTAGAAACGTCCATTGAGTCTGTGCGTAATGCAGCCTGCTAAATCCACAGTGCCCCAGCCCGTAAATCCAGTGTTGTGAAGTAACATGTATTTGGGAATGGCCGGCCTCATCGCCCACGTAGCTATTGCGCATCCCAAACTATTCATATCAATCATTGCTCCCTCGCCATGGGCCCTGTCTCAAGGACATAGAATAATAGAACGTTATATTTGCAGTCAGACCTGTGGGCATCTCCTCGCCGCTAGCTGGAAACCGAAAGCGCCGCCCTTCGAATTCCTCATTTGCAACATCACGTCGAAAAGGCATCTGTGGCCGTTTGAAATCACTAATTATTCCATCGAGTGCGGCTGTGTGTGAAAATGGCAACTGCCTTCACCCACAAATGGGACGCCCCGCCCGTCGTTGCAACTCGGTACAGTGATGCATGAGGGCCCACCGTTACTCGAGTACTACGTTCCACTGACCCTTCACAAGTCCGTTCGCGACTGCACAGATAGTATGGGAAACAATGGGACCACTGCAGAATGAACATATCAACCAATCTTACACGCCCATCGGGTACAAATACATGATTGCAATAGCAAGATACCATTCCCCGAATTGCAGCGTAGTGCGCGGGACGTGCTCGGCCAAAGGGGAGAGCAGTTTGCACAGGTGGAATCAATCACCACAGGTGGAGGCCATACAGCCTGGAAACACATAAATTGCACACCCAGTCTCCTCCCACAACCACAGCGAAATGCTACCGGCAGGACTCGCGATGTTGGCCCTGGGGGACCTGATAGCACTGCAAGTGCTCCGACTCCAAGAAGAAGACGAACAACAACTACAACCAGCCGCACGGAGGAGACGCAGGAGGAGGAGGAGGCCAAGGCAGGGCCAGCAAGGCCCAGCAGCACAGCCACTACCACCACGCAGGCAGCCCGCAATCCCACGCCTCCGAGCACATCCGTTCAACCTCACTGATGAGCAGATCCACACCCTCTACCGTCTGGACCGGGACACCATAGCCGCCATTGTGGACATGACACAGGCTGACCTAGTCAGCATGATAGATAGCCCAACCGCAATCCCACCCCTACTGAAGGTGGTGTCTGTACTCCACTTCCTGGCCACAGGCACCTACCAGCACACAGTCGGACAGTTGCATGGCATTTCTCAGCCACTGTTCTCACGGACACTATTCCAAGTGCTCGATGCCCTCCTGCAGCACGCAGACGACTACATCTCCCTACCACGCTCGGAGCAGGAAATAACCAACACAAAAGTGGGATTCCATGCACTTGCCGGCATACCGGGTTGCATTGGTGCCATCGACTGCACCCATGTTGAATTGGTCGTGTCACATGCCATGGAGGCCCAGTACCGCAACCGAAAACAATTTCATTCCCTGAATGTACAAATGGTGTGTGACTCCAACAGGATCTTTACGCATTGTTGTGCCCGATTCCCTGGATCAACCCATGATTCCATGGTCTTGAGGAACTCTACCATACCACGCTACATGGAGCGACACGCAGGGAACAGATCCTGGCTACTCGGTGAGTCTCATTGCATGCATGATGATGTGGGGTATGTGATTTGGCAATGTACTGGCAGGAAGGGGGGGGGGTGTGCGTACGTATCAATGGCATCCCACATCCTACGTTTCTCGTCCACATACAGGTGATGCTGGATATCCACTGAAGAGATGGCTCCTCACACCAGTCCGGAACCCACGGGACCAGCATGAGGAGGACTACAACCATGCCCACTCACGTACCCGTGTAGTCATTGAGCAGGCATTCGGCCTACTGAAGGGCCGTTTCCGCTGCCTCAGCAGGTCTGGCGGGGCACTCCTGTACCGCCATGAGAAGGTTGCAAAGATGGTGATGGCATGTGTCATGCTCCACAACATGTGCGTACGTAGAAATGTGCCCATGCCCCCTGACGCAGAACTGCAAGCACCGGATGATGGTCATGATGAGGGTGGGGATGTGGCAGCACCTCAAGGAGTCTGCGAGGCACCGGAGGCCCGTGACATTCGTCAGCATCTCATTGATGTATGCTTCTAGCACTCATGCCTGGTGGCTGATACATGGACACGGGACACGTGGCACTGTGTGTGTCTGGAACATGCACGAAATGGACTGTACGCCTATGATGGCCTAGTACACAAAGATCAATGTCCACACATCTCATTGGTTGATCGTGCACTGTTTATGGCATATGTGATATCATGTTGTACACCCTATCGACCCGCCACCCAAGTGAGCCCAACACACCCCCTCCACCCTCCTACCTCCCCCCCGAACACCAGTGTTCAAAGATGCTCATTGTCAGTGGGCTGTCGCTATTGCATGCCCCCTCTGCGGGTATCAGGGGCACCCCTGCCTGTGGAGCGCCGGGTCCTCCCAGATCTACGTTGGGGGCTGCCCTGGACGGAACTTGCAACGGATGATGTGTCTGCCTGCTCACGTCCATGCATGTCCCTAAGGGTTTGCGAGAGCTCAGTGAGCACACGGCGCACTGCGGCAAGTTCGGCACATACGTCTTTGGACGTCGCATGCAGTTCCCCCCTCAGGCTCTCGGTGCTTCTCTCAATTTGTGACCTTAGCGTCTCTGTGCCTCTCTCCATTTCTGCCCTGAGTGTCTCAGTTGATGTTTCTATGTCTGCCTTGGTGCCCCCACATTCATCGGCATGGTCCTTGAGGAGTGTGGCCAGTTGCTGCTGTTGTTCGATCAACTGGTCGAGGGACTGTTGCCTCTGCTGGGCCATGGCCATTTGCGGGGGTGTCGCAGAGGGGCTGTTGACCTCATGTTGCCTTCCCACAGGGCTTGGGGGGGATGGCCAGTCGTCGTCTTGTGGGTGCCCCTGCGTGGTATCCTCATGTTGTACGGGATGGGACAGACAGGGGGATTGGGACAGGTCATGGATGGATCTGACTTCGGCATCCCCGTTTTCTGTGTCCGAGCATGCTGCCATCAATGGGGTGTCACCTATGGTGCTGCTGCCACCAGAGGCAGTGCCTTCTGTGGCATCCATTGGCGGGACCTGTGGTGGTGGTGTTGTGGGCATGCTGGCTGCTGGGGTGCCTGTTGATGTTCCCTCCTGTGTGCTGCCACCTGATTTGTGCTGCTGCCGTGTCTTGATGCGTGCAGCTGAGGTGGAGGGTCTCTGGCCGTTGGTCTTGGCCCTCTTTGCAGGTGTGCTGGTAGGGGTGTCCTGTTGCTCGTCGTTTGGATCGGACCCTGTGGTGGAGTAAAGGAGAGCGAGGGTCATTGATGGGTCTGTGGGAATTGGAATGGCATAGTATCACATGCTTTGGGGTGGTACCTGAGGGTGATTTGGGTCGGGGCCTTGGAGGTGCTTTCATTTGTGTGTGGAGTGAGGGTGCAGTTGTTTGGCAGCCTGCAGTTAGGGTGTGCCTGCTGCACGTGTAGTGCGTGTTTTAGGGGTTTTTAATTATTTATGTATTTATTGTGGTTTTTAACGTGCGCTATCAGGCCGATGTGTGTGGACGTTCTCCTGGACATGTGTTTCTGTTGCACTATGTGGACGCATGGTACTTCACATGGATGGACTGTGTGGATTGTTTTATCTGGCCCACCTACCTGAATCTTCGGATGTCTGCACTCCTTTCTCCATCCCTCCGACTCCCTCAATGCTCTCCATTCCGATGGTGGAGGCACAGATTTCTTCCCAGGGGGTCAACTTGATGGGTGATTCAGGACCTCCCCCGGTGGCTGTGGCAATGTTGCGGTTGGCAGAGAGTATGCTGCGGACGCGTATCCGCAGGTCGTCCCATCGCTTGCGGCATTGCTGTGGGGTGCGGGGTGCGGTCCCCACCGCACTTACCCGCTGTGCCACCAGAGCCCATATGGCCTTCTTGTTTGCAAGTGCCGTCCTGGTCATTTGCGTGGAGAAGACCACGGCAGCATTCTCCTGGAGGGTCTCTGTTAGCACGGTGAGTTCCTCACGGGAGAAGTGGACCTGCCGCTTGCGGTCGCACGCTTTCTTCGCTGCTTTTCCCATTTTTCTTGGTTTCGCTAGGGTGGTTGACGGGGTGGGGTGTGTCTCAGGGTAGTGTTTTTAGTGGTTGTGTGGTTTTAGTGTATTTATAGGTGTACGCCGGGATGTTTCCCGTTCCGGGCCCGTGTTTTAACTTCCGTTTCCGTATATTTCCGGCCACCGTACTTTCCGGTAGGCGCACACTGCGGTGACCGCTAAGAGGGGTGGCGGTATTGCACCTGGTGCGCCGTACGGCGGCGGTGTGGGCCGTTTTGGGGTCTTTTCCGCCATCGCGGACTTTGCACTTCCGCCATGCCGTGGTGCTCGTGACCGATGGGTCGGAATGGGCCGCACTTTGCTCCTTCGTGCAATGGCGGAAACGCTATTTACGCTGTGGCGCTCCGGTCAGTCGATTTCCGCAAGGGTCGTAATGAGGGCCTATGTGTGGTTTGTTTTGTTGTTGCAGTGTAGTGAAGTGCTTGCGGTTTGTTGTGCTGTAAAGGTGTTACGCTCACCTGGTATCCACAGGGACGCCACCCAGCCGGGTTACTCGCTGGTATGCTTCTCAGCTTTGCCCAGATATGGCCTGCGGGGAAGGTTCTGCCTGAAAATACAGGAGGACTGTGTTCAAGACTGACCGACCGGGGTAAGTATCCTCCCTCCACCCCGTATGATTTCAGTCTCTCTGGCGCCCTCTCCTCACCTTGTGGTAGAGTTAGGCGTGCTCTCCGTCCTGCCTTCTTTGCAGGGGCTCAATGTCTTTCATGGGCGTGTGCGGTCCAGTTACTTCACTGACACCGGCCCGTTTGATATTGTTTAGGTAGGTCTTATTGCTGTTCTTTAGTTTTGTTGCTATCCTGCATGCCTTTCTTTGTTTAAAATGTCTCTTTTTTACCCTTAGTTATGCAGAGCTTCAGCGCGGCGAACTGGCTTGGTTGAGCCCCGCTGGTAAATGATGGCGCATTAAGAGCGCTATGATGCGGTAAGTAAGCGCTATGCGCAGCGTTGCAAAGTCTTGCCTTTGCTAACCTGTTTTTTCCTTCCTTGTAGGTCGCGGTGTTCTTCAGTGCGAGTGGAGTGGCCGCAAGAGGGTTTTGGAAGAGGATGCCAGGCTCTAGAGGCCCGAGTCCTGACTCCACCTGGCCAATGGGTTTGCCAGAGGGGGTTTTGGGTAAGGGTCGTGACAGCACTCCCCCCCTAAGACCCCTCCCATTGTGTTCCTTGTCTGGCCCAGGTTTGGTTGGGAAGTTCCGATGGAATTTCCTGATTAGATGTAGTGCGTGGATATTCTCACTGGGCTCCCAGGATTTATCTTGTGGTCCAAATCCTTTCCAATCGACGAGATAATATAGCTTGGTCCTAGAGTATTTAGAGTCCAAGATATCTTTGACTTTGAATTCTGGTTCTCCGTCAACAATTATGGGCTTAGGTGGTGTCCCAATTTGTGTGCCGGGTCGCATTGGTTTCAGGAGGGACACATGAAATACCGGGTGGATTTTTAGATTAGGTGGTAAATCCAGTTTCACGGCTAATGGGTTGATAATTGCCTTAATGGTATAGGGTCCTAAGAATCTGGGATGAAAGGTCCGGGTTCCCTTGATGGGTACGAATTTAGCGGCTAACCAAACTTTGTCTCCTACTTGATAATCAGGGGCCTTTTTCCGGTGTTGGTCGGCGAATCTCTTTTGTTTTTCTTTGGCATGAATAAGGTGTTCCTTTGCCTTTTTGAAAGCGTAAGTAATGGTTGTGTGTAGAGTCTTTACCGCTGGCATTTCCAAGCTGGCTGGAAGGTCTAGTTCAGTGGTATGTGGATGTCTGCCATAAAGGGTATAGAAGGGCGTTTGTCCCGTGCTTGAATGCAAAGAATTGTTATATGCATATTCGGCTATCCATAGTAGGTCTTTCCAATTCCTTTGTTCGTGGTGCAGCATGCACCGTAAATATTGCTCGAGTGTCTGCTTGGTTCTCTCGGTTTGGCCGTCCGTTTGGGGATGGTGACTGGTAGATAGCCGAACGTCTATCTGTGCCATTGCACAACATTTTTTCCAGAAGTTTGAAACAAACTGGCTGCCTCGATCAGAGACCAGAACCGAAGGGAAGCCATGTAGCTTAACCACGCCCTCCAGGAACACTTTTGCTAAAGTGGCTGCATCTGGGAGGCCTTTGAGAGGAATAAAATGGGCCATCTTCGAGAATAAGTCCACAACTACAAGGATGGTGTTGAACCCTTGGCTTGGAGGTAGATCAGTGATGAAGTTAAGGGAAAGAGTGTGCCATGGAACTGGAGGAATGTCCAATGGTTGTAGGAGACCAGATGGTTTTTGTTTCTGTGATTTATTTTGTGCGCAGACACCGCAGGACTGAATATACTGAATGATGTCCTTACGCTAGGTAGGCCACCAAAAGTTCTCTTTCACCTTAGCTATGGTTTTGGCGATCCCAGGATGCTCTTCGATCAGTGAATCGTGATAATTTGAAATAATATGCTGTTGTAGTTCCTTCTTGGGTACATATAGGCGATCCCTAAAAAAGGGTAGATGGTCCTTGATGGTATGTTGTTCTCCTTGAGTTTGTATCAGGATTTATTGTCCGTTGGATTTCTTTTCGTAGTTCTGCTTGTGTTAAGGCTGTCGTGATACCAAAGAGTTTGTCTTCAGGTATAATAGGTACTGGGACTGGAGTTGTATATACTATTTCATCTCTGCCCATGCAAGATAAGGCATCCGCCTTTCCGTTTCTGACTCCTGGTCGAAATGTGATTACATTATCATATTCGGCGAAGAAAAGGACCCACCGTAATTGGCACGAGGACTGGGCCTTGGCTGTTTTGAGAAATTGCAGGTTTCAGTGGTCTGTGATGACTGTAATGGTGTGTCTGGCCCCCAGAAGGTAGTGCCTCCAGGCTTTAAAGGCGGATTTGATAACCAGGAGTTCCTTGTCCGTGATGGCATAATTAATCTCTGGAGGTGAAAACATTTTCGACCAGAAGGCCACAGGATGTAGCTGGCCGGTTTCCGAGTCTCTCTGTGAAAGGACAGCCCCTATTACGATTCTGGACGCATCAGTTTCAACGACATAAGGGAGGTCTGCACGAGGATGTCGCAGGATTTGAGAGGAGGTAAACCTTCATTTAAGTTCCTGAAAGGCTTCTTCTGCTTCTTCGGTCCAAGCAAACTTTTTATTGTTTTTTCGTAATAGTACTGTGATTGGGTGCACAACCTGAGAGAAGTCTGGGATGAACCGGCGGTAAAAGTTCGCAAAGCCCAGCATGCTTTGTACCCTTTCAGAGACGTCGGTGAAGGCCATTTCAGAATGGCATCTGCCTTGTGCACGTCCATTCTGATATCTCCTGGAGTAAGGATAAAACCAAGAAACTCTACTTCGGTGACGTGAAAAAGGCATTTTTCAAGCTTTGCAAACAAGCGATCTTGACGGAGCTTGGTGAGGACTGAACGAAAGTGCCTGACATTTTCGAGGCTGAGTATACTAAGATGTCATCTATGTACACTAAGGTGCACACATCAATTAAATCCCTTAAGATGTCATTCATGAAATAGTGTAATGCCGCAGGAGCGTTGCATAACCCGAAGGGCATGACTTGATATTCAAACAAGCCGTACTTAGTACGGAAGGCGGTTTTCCATTCATCTCCTTTTCTGACTCGGACCAGGTGGTACGCTCCTCGAAGGTCCAATTTGGTATAAATCTGGGCATCTTTAACTTGGTCTAGCATCTCAGAGATAAGTGGCAAGGGGCAGCTTCGAAGGACGGATACATCCGTTTGCACGGTACTGGTCTAAATAGGATTTCAAATGAAGGTTTTCCGGTTCTGTGAGAGCATAGACCCTGCCGCAAGGGATTTGTGCACCAGGAACAAGGTCGATCTGACAGTCATAGGGCCTTTGCTGTGGCAATGTATTGGCTTGGTCCTTTCGGAAAACATCCTGGAAATCATGGTATTCACTGGGCAATGTATTAGTTGCTCCCAGGGTTGATACTGTCACTCCGGGATTCATGGGGATACAGACGTCGGGTTTCTCCTCTTGGTAATAGCAGGCAGGGGAGCAGTCACCAGGGAAGGTTAGTTTTCTTGCCCGCCAGTCTATCAAAGGGTTGTGAGCAACCAACCAAGGCATCCCTAGTATTAGCCTGAACTGAGGTGCCCCGATGAGATCAAATGAAATAGACTCCCGATGTCCGTCCTGGCACAGCAAGGATGCCCTGGCTGTGTACTGGGTTACTGGTCCGGAAGCGATTTCTGTCCCATCCACGGTGGTTACCTTGTCCATAGTTGGCTTAGAACACAAAGGAAGCCCCATCTTTGCTGCCAGTTCTTGATCAATATAATTTCCAACTGCTCCGCTATCGATGTATGCTTCAACGGCATGCATTCTTGACGACTGTTGGTAGTTAATTAAGATCACTGGTATTGCAAAGTGCGAGGTCAGCAACTCTTTCTTCTCACTCAACAAACTGACCTCTACGTTTGTCGAGCTTGGTAGTTTTCCGATTCCTTAGCTTCATCCTTCTCTGTAGCTCCGACTATTCTTCTTGGGGGTTTTACTGGACAGTCCTTCAGGAAATGTCCTGGTTTGCCACAATACAAACAAAGTTGTTGTTGTCTTCTTTTGTCCCGCTCTTGTTTTGTTAATGGCGGCCGTATCCCTCCAATCTGCATGGGTTCTACAGCATTTTCAGGTACACGGGCTGTGTTTTCCCTTGGTCGAACATACACGGTCCGAGGGTCCGTCTTAGACTGGTCTGCCTTTCGGTCCTGCAACCGGTGGTCTAGCTGCATGACCATATTTATGAATTTTGGCACAGTCTCTGGGTGGATCAACCACCTGGGCTAAGACGTCCTTTAATTCGCCTCGTAAGCCTCGATGGAATAACGTGGTTCTTTTGTTTTCTAGCCACCTAGCTTCGGCAACCAGTCTGTTGAAGGTAGCAATGTACGTTAACAAGTCCTGATTCCCCTGTCGAAGGGACAAGAGTTCATTGTCTACTGCTTGTTCCTGTGTATGGCGAGCAAAAAGTTTTTCCATTTCTCTCTGGAACCCCCCAAAGTCATGTAATAGAGGATCGTCATGGGTTACCAACGGCATCGACCAATCTGCTGCACTACCACTCAGGTATGATAAGACAAAAGCTACCCGAGCTTGGTCGTTTGGAAATGTTCCAGGCCTACAAAGAAAATGAAGGCGACACTGATTGATGAATGCCGCATACTTCCGTGGGTCGCCTGAGAACCTTTCTGGTGGTGCCAGGGGAACCGTTCCAGGTAACGTGATCTGTACCGGAGTGGAGGTAGTGGATGGTATGGCAGGGTTTTGCATCATTGGATTGCTTCCAGGTAGAGGCCTCTGTCGTGTCTGTGATTGCAAGCATTGCCTGCTAATCTCTTCAGTGCGTTCTTTGGTCACTATTAGGTCACTCCGGAGGGCATTAGTCTCTTGTCGGGCATAATGAACCTCAGCACGAAGCTCTCCTAGTAATTGGGCCAGTTGGTCCATTTCTGATGTCTCCATGGCGCCCAGGTGGATTTGTTATGGTAGGTTTCGCGTTCTGTTACGCTCACCTGGTATCAGGTGACACCACCCAGCCGGGTTACTCGCTGGTATGCTTCTCAGCTTTGCCCAGATGTGGTCTGCGGGGAAGGTTCTGCCTGAAAATACAGGAGGACTGTGTTGAAGACTGACCGACCGGGGTAAGTATCCTCCCTCCACCTCCGTATGATTTCAGTCCCTCTGGCGCCCTCTCCTCACCTTGTGGTAGAGTTAGGCATGCTCTCCGTCCTGCCTTCTTTGCAGGGGCATGTTGTCTTTCATGGGTGTGTGCGGTCCAGTTACTTCACTGACGCCGGCCCGTTTGATATTGTTCAGGTAGGTCTTATTGCTGTTCTTTAGTTTTGTTGCTATCCTGCATGCCTTTCTTTGTTTAAAATGTCTCTTTTTTCACCCTTAGCTATGCCAAGCTTCAGCGCGGCGAACTGGCTTGGTTGAGCCCCGCTGGTAAATGATGGCGCATTAAGAGCGCTATGATGCGTTAAGTAAGCGTTATGCGCAGCGCTGCAAAGTCTTGCCTTTGCTAACCTGTGTTTTCCTTCCTTGTAGGTCGCAATGTTCTTCAGCGTGAGTGGAATGTCCGGAGTGGTGCCAGCCGAGAGGCGACCAGCCAGGTAAGCCTTTTGAGCAGTTTGTAATTTGCAATGTCTCTACTGCTTTCTTTAATGTTGCCTCTGTCTTCCTCTTTCAGGTCGTTCTGTCCGGGAGGCGTGCAGATTCGATGAAGCTGTTCTCAGTAGCTGCGAGTGGCTAAAGATGAAGACTGCAGTTAAGATGCTGCTGCTAATGATGTTCCTTTTGTCTCCTTGAGGTTCGAGGGAATAGCTGGACACGGTGAGTGTCACGTTGCAAGCTGCAAAGTAACACAAAGCGTGTTTTCTTGCTCGGGTGTGGTTTAAATCGCCCCAACAAAATAGTCCAGTTAAAGTAGTCCCTAGGCTACCACACCCAAAACACTAGACCGCATAGCTTGGTTCCTTGGAACCAAGCTATGTGGACGCCTCCATGTTGGCTTACAACACATTATGTAGTTCCCAAGCACATGTTTTTCATGGTGTATGAGTCTGGCGCCACAGGCGCCAAGAGTGGCCCCAAGAGGGTTTTGGAAGAGGATGCCAGGCTCTCGAGGCCCGTGTCCTGACTCCACCTGGCCAATGGGTTTGCCAGAGGGGTTTTTGGGCGAGGGTCATGACAAAAGGTATGGTTGTGTTTTGTTTAGAGTTTGAGAGGTCTAAGCAGAGGGGTGAGTTCCATCGTACCCACTCTGCTTTGGCCACTTGTGGTATGTGTCGTGCATTGTGGGATGCAGGGGGAAGAAGGATTCCCTCCTATATTATGTGCAGATATGTGGTTTGTCTGCAGGTTTGTTTAGTGGGGATGCCTCCTCCATCCCCCACCCCCTGTGTTCAGACTAATGGATGTCTACACCGCTTTGTCCCCTAGCATATCCTGGTGTGCAATCCCTATTGCCTCCTTGTTCCCTTGGGACCTCTTCCCTGTGTCCTTGACCTCCCTGGGCTCTGTGGTTTACCTGTTTGGTCGTCTCTCTTTCCCCTTCAGATCTAATGCCATTTGTCTGTGGTTCTATCTAGGTTTCTCCCATCTCTCTCCCTAGCGTCCGGTAGGTCCCTCCATTGAATGGGTGCCCTTGGATCTCCCTCCTACTCTGAGCTCTCTCCATCTCCCTGCACCTTGTCGTGGTTCGGTCTAGTCTTCAGTCTTGCCATTGTATTGTTCATTCTGAGGGGTGTGGCTGTTGCTCATTTGTTTTCGTCCGGTTGTGAGTTGAAGAGCCAGGTTTTTAGGAGTTTTCTGAATTTTAGGTGGTCCTTCATGTTTCGTATTTCTCTCGGGAGGGAGTTCCACATTTTTGTGGTTTATGTTCTGTCGGCTGGCAAATGGTGATTTTCTTTTTTAAGAAATCTGTTCCTTGGCCGTGGATTGCTCTGTGTGTTATGCACATTGTTCTGAATGTGATTTTGTTTTTTGACTGGCAGCCAATAGAGCATTTACTCTTACGTCCCGTTCCCTTTCATCCATGCTGTATGGGCATCCCTCGCGAGGAACGGGAGACGGAACCTTTTTCACGAGAAAAAATCTTCTTCCCCTTTAAATTTAGAGACGCGGGAGCGCAGCGCTGGGAGCATGCGCTCGCCTCAGACCACCCACCAGCACCACTCCTCAGTCCCCTTTTCCGCATCAACGAGAACAGGCCGAATTCACCAGCGCTCCTGAGTTTGGCTTCGGCCATGTAATACCACACACTCTTCCCCCAGATATTCTATCTTTGTCTTTTTCTTTTCAATAAGTACTTGGTCCTCCGATGCCATGCTCCTCCCCGGTGCATGTCGACTTCAGCAGGCTTCCGTACGTATCCAGCCTGCGAGGGGCTCTTCCCTACAACCGACCCCCATGCCCTTTGCCTTCGCTGCCTTATCCCCGACCACGGCTGGGAAGGTTGTTCCGCGTGCGACGCATGGACTCCACGGGCACCGAAGAACATGCTCGCTAGGTGGAGGTAGCTCTTCCAGGAGTCACCTCCGGAGGACCTAAAGGACTTCGTCAAACATCGCTGGAGGCTGAAGGCCTCGATTCACCATTGCACCCCTTAAGGGCGACTCCTTCACAGGGAAGCGCCCGGCCGTGAGGAACCTGTTGGTTCTAGTACCAGCACACGTACCGAGGCTAGTCCAGCTACAGGCCTAAAGGGCTGAGGGGTCTCCGGATCCTTCCGGTGTCCATGCTGAGGGACTGCAAGGTTCTTTTACTGGGGTTTCTCCCGAGGGACAACACCCTAGTACCGGCATCATGCCCGAGGGAGCGCCTTCACGCAGCAATACTGGCAGCTCTGCCAAGGTCAATACGCCTTCCAGGTCACGGCCTGAGGTGCGGGATAGGCCTTTTGTTCCAACACCAAGCGACTTGGACGGGGCTTGTTCCAGCGTGCCAGGCATATGACTTTGGCACATGGCACGCAGCTCGACAAAATTGCCGCCGCACCAGACAAGATAGCCGCTCATCCAATACCCCCTCTTGCGGAGCGGGTGGAGGAAAGAGTCACAAGGTGGGACTGGCGTCAACTAGGTGCATGGCCTACAGTTTATCCATCAGCAGTTCAGGGCATGTTTCTTCTGCACCCCAGGCAGAGTGTGCCTCGGCCCCAACTGCCCTTGTTCACTCTGTCAATATCACCTGCCACCTCTACAGCCTCCGAAGGCAGGTTCTTCGGAAGGTTCCTAGAGCTGATGCAAACTCCCCAGATGGGGGGCCATCCTCCGGGATGCCATCAGGGACATGCTCCCTCCGGTCACCCCTCCGGCACCCATAGTCATTCCTCTGATGGCTCCGGTGCCAAAGGCCCCAGCGCAGACGCTGGTGCCCCAGCCGGCTCTTCCGATTCCGGCTTCCCTGCCTCCCACAGTCCAGGCGGTTCCACACCAGCCTCTGCAGCAGCCACCGGCTGCGGTCTCCACTCTGAAGCCTACAGCACCCATCACTCCTCCACCAGCTCCGGATGCCCCAAGCCTGGCGGACACAGACGAGGAGGAGGACCCCGACACACCATCTTCAGCCAGGGCCTTCCATGAAAGCCTTGCAGGTTTGGCAGAGTATTTGGGCCTTCCTCAACCCGAGGTACAGCAGCCCGAGGAGGGGGTCTTAGCAGAAGTCCTCACCCTAAGACCCCCTACCAAAACAGGGATCCCGATGCAGAAAGACGTAGTTGCCCTGGCCAAGAAGGGGTGGCTCAAGCCACACTTGGCCCAGCCTGTCAATCGGCATCTCATCGCCAAGTACAGGCAGATGGAGGGGGACGCACTCTTGCTTTCAGCGCATCCTCAACCGCACTCTTCTGTGATAGCTGCAGCATCACTCTATTCCACAAGCCTCAGTCATCCTCGGCCGCCTTGTCCTCGACGCTTCTAGGCAAGGAGGAGAAGATCTTCGAGGCGTACAGGAAGAAGCTGTACTCCAACGCCTCCTTGCACCTGCGGCAGGCCAATGCAGATGCTATGCTGGCAGCCGCCAACCAAAGGCTCTGGCGGGAATTTCGGACTTTCTCCCAGAACTTCTGGCACTGAGCCAAGCACGCTTCAAGGCGGGACGAGGAGAATCCATGCTGGTAGCGCAGGACATTATGGAGTCCACCGTGGCCCACATCGATACCTCTGCCAGGGCCATCTGCAATGCCATGGACATGAGAAGGACGGCCTGGCTCCGGGCTACTAAGTTTAATCCTGATGTCCAGGAACGCATATTGGACCTTCCCTTCGAGAGCAGTGACCTCTTCCACTCCACCACGGATGAGGAATTAGATAAAAAGAACATCTTGCAAACTGCGAAGTCTTTATCTATTCTGACGAAGGCCACGCCCAAGGCCTACACCCAGTCGCAGCAACGCTCCAACAAGGGACGGGCGTTTGGCAGGTTCCAAGGCTTCCAAGAACGGAGGTCCAGACAACCTGACTTTTCTCCGAATCCGCATCGGAGGAAACATTTCCTCCTTCGCAACAGCCTCAGATGGAAAAAAGGCATGACTCGCCCCTTCCGGTCCATGTGTCTCCGGTGGGGGGCAGGCTGGCCTTTCATGCGCATTGGTGCCAGAATTTTTCGGACCCCTGGATCCTCTCCGTAGTCTCCACGGGGTACCGCCTACTGGAACCACCTTCCACTCCTCCCACCTCCCCTCCTCTCCCACAGATTAGGACAGCAACTCTGCTGGCGGAGATCTGATCGCTCGTCGAGAGCCAGGCTGTGGAAGAAGTCCCAACCTCCTTGCAAGGCTTGGGCTTCTATTCCTGGATTTTCGCCATACAGAAGAAGAACCAGGCTGGCCTGAGAGTTGTGTTGGACCTTTCCACCCTCAATCTCTCCCTCCCTCTGCAAAAATTCAAGATGGTTACGCCAGCTCTTATTGCGAAAACACTGGACAGGGGAGACTGGATGTGCTCCCTGAATCTGAAGGACGCTTATCTACACGTCCCGATTTGG
This sequence comes from Ambystoma mexicanum, assembly GCF_040938575.1. Classification (NCBI taxonomy): domain Eukaryota; kingdom Metazoa; phylum Chordata; class Amphibia; order Caudata; family Ambystomatidae; genus Ambystoma; species Ambystoma mexicanum. The sequence continues at coordinate 580,996,368 of NC_090922.1, read as the reverse complement.
CAGCCACATCATTCCTTACTGCGCTTCAGGATCATGGGCTTCCATTTCCAATATAAGGTGCTACTCTTCGACCTCAACTCGGCGCCCAGGATATTTACCAGGTTGATAAATGCAGTGGCAGCCCTCTTCAGGGCCACCACGTTTACCCATACCTGGATGACTGGCTCGTCCGGGCCACCTCTTCGGAAGCGTTTCAGCATACTGCCTCTGCACTGATAACACATTCCACGACCTGGGGTTCACTATCAATCTCAAGAAGTCTCAGCAGCAGCCCACGCAGAGCCTGACCTTGGGCCTCATCTGGGACACAGGCTCCGTGAGAGTCTTTTCCTCGGAGGACAAGATTGCGACGATCATGAGAGCTACAGCTCACTTCCTCACCAGGCCAGGACCTACTGTGTCTTCTGTCAGAGGTCCTCTTGACCGTGCCCCATACAAGACTCAGGATGCAGAGATTACAGTGGCACTTCGCAGCCTCATGGAATCAAGAGAAGGGCTCCCAAGAGGAGCCAGTCAGCATTCCTCCCTTTCTTCTCTCAGACCTCCAATGGTGGTCTGCGGACTTCAACCTGCGGCAGGGCAAGCCTTTCCGACAGCTGGCCCCTCAGGTCACAGTTACTACGGACTCTTCCCTAGAGGGCTGGGGAGCCACCCTGGACAGCCATAGCGTCCATCGAGTCTGGACTCGGCAGGAGCAGGAGTCCCACATCAATTGGCTAGAATTGAAGGTCATATGGTTAGCCCTCAAGTCCTTTCTCCCTCTTATCGAGGGCAAGACAGTTCTTATCCAGACAACTCTGCCAGCATGTACTATGTCAACAAGCAGGGGGCACCAGATCCCCTCTGTTGTCCAACCTAGCAGTTGGCATGTGGGAATGGGCTCTGGAAAACATCTACCTCATGGCTGTCCACCTCCCGAGGGAATCCAACCTGGAGGCGGGCAGGCTCAACCGACTGGGGGCAGACAATTACAAGTGGTAATTGAACGACCTGGTACTGAAGGAGATCTTCCTCAGGCGGGGACATCCCCAGGTGGATCTATTTGCCTCCCGGGACAACAGGAAATGCCAAAAGTTTGACTCCTGGCAGGGACAGGGCTTCGGCTCCCTGGGCCACCCATTCCAGAGACAATGGAACGACATGATGGCATATGCCTTCCTGCCCACACCCCTGGTCCACAGGGTGATCTGTAAGGTAAAGGAATCCCAGCACCTCAGCATCATTCTAATAGCTCCCTGGTGGCCGGCAAGACTGTGGTTCTCCAAGCTTCTCAGCCTATTAGACAGACCGCCCATTCACCTACCACTGGGCCCAGCTCCTCTCCTGGCCCAGCAGGGGGGGCAGGGTACTCCACCCTACTCCTCACAGGCTAGCCCTCGCAGTGTGGTTCCTGAGCAGATCACGCTTAAGCACTTAAGCCTATCTCAGCACATTGGACGACGTGCTCTCCTTTTCAGCACACCTCGCCCACTCCGGTGTGCAGGTGGATACATGCCGCACCTATCTGGCAGCCATAGGGGCTTACAGGAATTTGGAGGAGGGCCTCTTCTCCAACCCGGTGGTCAAGCAATATCTGGCGGGCCTCCACAGGCTTTACTCGTCTATAAAGAAGCTACACCCAGTGTGGGATCTCAATGTTGTGTTGGGCGCCATGGAGGCCTATGAGGGGCAGCACAAAACAATGCCAGCGAAATTACATGCCCATGCGGTCAGAGCCAAGGCCACGGCCATCGCGTTCCAACGGCATGTGCCGTGGCAGGTCATCAGCAGGGTGGCTACCTGGGCCACCCCTTCGGCTTCCTGTAAACACTACTGTTTGGACGCCTCTAGGCCTCTAGGTCCGACGTGGCATTCGGGCAGGCAGCTTTTAGAAACCTGTTTCCTTAAGGAGGGGCTCCTCTCCACCGTGTTGTAATCGCCCATACAGTATGGAGCATAGGACACGGGACATAAGAGTAATTAATAGTTACTCACCCTAGTGAGTACATACTCTTAGTCCATGGTCCCCTTTCCTCCATATGTCCCACCATCCTCCCCCCTAATAATACTGGTGTCATTAGGCAATACTGATCATTGTCGACACGTCAATGGGGACTGAGGAGTGGCGCCGGTGGGTGGAGTCCGGCGAGCGCATGCTCCCAGGGGCGCGCCCCTGCATACCTCTAGATTTAAAGGGGAAGATTTTTTCTGGTGAAAAAGGTTCCGTCTCCCATCCCTTGCAAGGGATGCCCATACAGTATGGAGGAAAGGGGACTATAGACTAAGAGTATGTTAGTCACTACGGTGAGTAACTATTAATTTTTAGCGCTCAGTGAGATGGTCCCTTGTGAGAGTTAAAGGAGAGGTCTGGCCACTGCATTCTGTGTATGTTGCAGTTTCTCCAGTAGATAATCCAGCATAGGCTGTTTGCGTAGTCTATCCTAGACTTGATGAGGGAGATGATGGCCAGTGTTTTGTGTGTGAAGGAGACAAATTGGGAATCTTTTTGATTGTATGCAGGTGGAAGAGGCATTTTTGGATGATTGCGTTTACTTGTGATTCTAGGGTATGTTCGTTGTCCATTATTATTCCAAGGTTTTTTGACTATTTTGGATGGGTGCTGTTCCTAGTTCTGTGGGCCATGGGATGTATAGGTTGCAACTCTGGTTTTTGGATATAATCATGATTTCTGTCTTGCCCGTGTTTACTTTGAGGCTGTTTGTGATCATCAATTTGTAGAGTTCTTTGAGACAGCCTGCTAGCAATGTGTCATCCTCCTTGTACCTCTTCGATTTTGTAGACGATTTGGGTGTCATCTGCGAAGTTGTACCAGGTGAAGCCATGCCTTTTGATGAGGTCTATTAGTGGAGTCATGTAGATGTTGAAGAGGAGTGGAGGTAGGGAAGATAACCAGCTGCACAAGAGTGAACAAAGACTACAGAAGCAGCCATGAGCTAAGTAATTGAAAAGCTAGGTGGGTGGGTACAGAGTTTGGAGGACCCGCTGATTTGACTAATGGGGTAAGAGAAAGCAAGCAGCTAATTCAATTAATGAGGCATTGAGAGTAGTTCTGTCGATGGGTCTAAAATTTACCCTTTGCCATTTTCTGATTTTAAATGCTTGCTTCAATAATTTGGAGGCAAAACTAAATTAGGGAGTTGAAGTGCTTTGCTAAGAAGAAGCAAACAGCTTTCAGGTATCTTCACTGCGTCAGACTGAGCACACAAATACTACAGCTTAGGGTGAGAAAAGCAAGTTGCCAAACCGGGCTGAGCAGGGCCAGAGCCCACGCCAGGCTGAGCACATAAGTATCCCAGGAGGGGTTTAGAGAAGCAAGTTAGCAAATCGGGGGGAACTGGCCTATAGCCTATGTTGGGCTAAGCCCACCAGTGCCCCCACCAGGGGTTTAGAGAAGCAAGTTGACATACTGGGTGTTAGGGAGAATTCTCTTATAAGGCTAATTTCCCAAACCTAGTGAGTCCCCCAACAGCTTTGCTGGATTTTTGGGGTTTGATTTTTTCTCCTGCTAAGAGTGAGACTCTTTTACTCCCACTCTTAGGCATGATTTGAGGTATGTCTCGACTATTTATGTGATTTTGGGCTATGGGGTCTTTTACTCCATAGGGTATCATCTGTTTTTTGTGTATGTGTTACACAGCACCCTCGGTGCAGTAACACAGGAGTGTCATAGTGACCCCCACATATAGACTACATAACCTGGGACTGACTACTGTCTCCTAGTGCATGTAAAGTCACCATTGACTTTACTAGTCCTAAATTGTGAACAGAACCAGTACAAACCATCATATTGTGGAAGTACTGGAAGGGGTTAATTATATTGCCCCTGGGTCTGTTTTCAAGGGGGCACTGTCCAGTCCACCCTTGTCGAGTTTCTGGCTGGTGGCAGTGGTTACCACGCAAAATATTCCACCGGAATATTTCCTATGGGATTTTCCCGTTGATTTTAAACGCACCACTTTTTGGTGCAATGTTTAAGATACCGGCGGTTTATTTATTTAATATTAAATTCACGGTTGGGTCTTTTTGCCAGAACTCTTTTCTAAAATGGCGTTCGTGTTCGTCTCTGTAACTCTGACCAAGGTCGAGCCCTTTGTTCCACTTTTTGGCGGGCTTCTCCACAGAAGCCCTCCAAATGGTGCCACTCTGTCTGGGTTCCACAGGATGTGTGGGGAGGGGAATTGGCACCCTGGACTGCGTTGCTTTAGCCACTCAAGTTGCACTCTATTCTGATTGGCCCAGTGGTGAGCCGCCCGGCTCACCACTTAGCATGTTTGAGTGACAGCTAGGCTGTTGAATGGGTTTTTTTCTGCATAAAAGCAGGGCTTTTGGGACTGGAACTTCAGAAGTCGCCACAGGACCTAAGAATCCGAAGAGGGAAGAAGCTGAGCCATCTGCAACGACAACACCACCGTTGGAGCCCTGCTGCAACGACCTCACCACTTTCCCGACGACAAGAGGAGATCTTCTGCTGGAAGATCTTCTCCCTCTGAGCTGGTAGGATCAACCAGTTCACCCCTTTCGCTGTCCAAAGACATCTCTTGGTCGACTCGCCCGTGCCAAGCACCCCGGCAACCTGATAGCCAACCTTCACCACTTTGACCGTGAATAAAAGGAACGCACCTTTTACCGACGAACTCCGCGTCTGGTCTCTTCCCTGGGCAGTGCAACGACTACAAGGTTCCTCCTCGACGAGATCTTCTCTTCCCCTGGTCGAATCCACGACTTGCATTCACTGCCAGGAACAACTGCCGCCGCTGGAGCTTCCTCTCTCTTTAAGGTACTGTGTTCCACCTAGCCTCCCTTTCTCCGGATTGCTAAAGGTGACCCTTAAATCCTCGGCTTTCCAACCGGGTTGGCCCCAGACCTTCTAACTTTACTTCTTGAACCACCCCAACCTCTATTGAACACTCTGTAAAGACTTAGTGCATTTTAAACCGTGTGATCCTGGGCACATTTCGCTTTGCTTCATTTAAAGTGGGCCTGGCCTATGAACTTTGGCTCTACAGTGTATACTGCCTTCACCGACTTGCTTTGGACTTATAAAAGTGTTGGGAAGTGTTTTTTCATGCTCTGCCTTTTTTCCCCCTTTACCTAACTATTGGAGTGCCATCTAGGTTACGCGCTCGCATCTGTTTTAACAAATAGTGGTGTTTTAACTCTGACTTGTCTAATAGTTATCAAGGGAGGTGTTTATAGTTTATCTGTGTTTGAACTTGCTTTTGATTTAGAGTGCTAGTGTGTTTTTTTTAAAGTGTGTGTTAAATAAATAATTATATACTTTTTGATACAAAGCTCTGGTCAGTGTTTGCTTGTTCCACTGTGTTTTTAGCCCTATTGTGTATACTCTATATACTGCCTTACTCTTCTTGAGAGAAGTCTGACTGCTCAGCCACAGCTACCAGGTAAATCTGGTGGTACAGATTGGGTTTACTGCTTACTCCTGTAGTCTTACTCTTTTTGCAGTGTTCCCCAAGGGAACTGCACAGGATTCTGCCTAACACTGGGCGGGGCAGGCCCAAAGCCCACAGGGATGGGGATACGAGAAGAAAGCTAATCCCAAGGGAGATGTGCACAAGTAGACAATAACCAGGGCTTACAAAGTCCATAGTCTACACAAGGCTGAGAAGGAGAGTCATTCAGAAAGACTACATGTGAACTTTTGTTACCATTGTAAATACCAGCCTATCCAGGTGCGGAGGAGATTTCCCAGGAGAAGGGATAAAGTTAAGAATGATTTGAATACTTGACAAGGACTTTGTTTTAACCCTAAAAAGGAAAATCGAGATACATTTATGTTTTGAAACTTGGACCTTCAATCCAGGACTGGAAGATACCTGGAGAACTCTTTGGTTCTCTTAGATTCTCTATTCCTTCTTTCTTTTTATAATAGTATGTCAGATAGCAGGTTAGAATAGATTTGGATGGAGGACTGTGCCAATGAGCACCCATTTTTTTTTTTTTAGAATAGGGACAACTTCATAGAAATAGGGTTAGAGGAGCTTTTCTTTAAGTTCTTCACTAGATACCATTGTTGAACCCATGTCCTCTTCTCAGTCTCCTATGTCTAACCTACCACAAGACATAAAGACATATTGTGATAAACCTCCCTGTCCAACATTGGGGACTGACTGTGGGGTGATCAAAGGGGCCAGGGCCACCTTCAGCTAGTAAATGCTGTACCCAGAGGAGTTATATGGGGGATCCCCAGACCTACCCACTGGGTCCCAGCACTAAGGCTGGGGCAGTCAAAGGAGCACACTCACCATAACTAATAACAACCATGACAAAGGGTATTGCCAAAACTATTTGTGGATACCTCCCTTCCTAGTATTGCACTTCTAGAGAGCTCTTCAAACTCCCTAACAATCCTAAAAACCCATAGTAGGAATGAATGCCTTTCCATTAAAGGGTACAGAATTGCAACATTCTGAATTCACTGGTGAGTGAGTGTTGTAAGGAAGGCATGGTATCAAAGTAAGACAGACACAAGTGACCACCGTTCAAGGGTGTTTTATCAAGGGTGTGATAAACGCCTATCTAAATCTAAGATGGGATCAAGCTACGACCATCAAATAACAATAATGCAGTCCTAGTGGAGTCTCATCAAAATAAAAAGCCCTATACTAAAAATACCTATTGCCAATCCTTACCGCTAAATTACAAATAGTGTGGGGAAATGTTTATGGACAACAAAGAAGTGTTCACAAAATCATGTCAGGATGTTCAGGTCGTTGGCCTCCCTTGCCTACATTTTCACCATGGGACAAGGCGGTTCACTCGAGCATAGCACACTATTGGACTTCTTCGGTACGAGGACACAGTTCTATTACAACAGCAGAGCCTTCTATGCCCAAGTCTCTTATCAAAAGCCTATTGATCCAGAGGGCCTGATGTATCAAACAAACAAAAAAGTTCCTTTCCAAGTATTCACGTAGGGCGATTCAATCTTCACCCTGGATCCCCCTTCGCATGGCTCGATCCCCTTTTGTACCACAATCCTTTCTCTGGTGACTCACAATTCAACCCAGATCTCCATCAGTCAGGCTCAGGTCCCCTTTTCACAATTGTTCTCCCTCAGCCGGGCTCGGACCAATTACAGTTCTTATTTGTCATCGAAGACTTTTGAATGTGCACAGGGTTTGGCTTGACCCGTTGCAGGACCACTTCGATTTCACAGTTTACAGGTTTACACTTTCAGTTTGATACCTTACAGAGACCTTCAAATGAGCAACCGCGTGGTGCCAGACCACTCTGTATGGCATCTACTTTTGGTTTCAAAAGTTCAATCACTCCTTGGATATGAAATTATATTCACGTCTCATCACTTACACCTTAAACTCTGCTCTTTGCAGATTTCTTCATACAATGTTGCCATTTGCAACCTTGGTTCTAACACAGACCAGTCTGCCATCAGTCTCACCGACTCACCGGCTGCGCTGACTGTACTGGAGCGGCTTTGTTGTCAGAGCCAAGGGTAGTACCACATTGGCAATCGCTCCTCCCTGCCTCGGCCGTCGATGTGGGAAAGTCCCGGGTGCCTTCGACACACAACGCACCTTTCGTCAGCTTTAATTCCCGGTCTTATGTTTCTTATCCTCGAGGGCTTGTTACTTTTCTTCCTCTGAAAAGGCCAAGGGCAATTTTCTTCCTGCAACCCTTTCTGGCCTCACTGTCTTTCTCCTCGTATTAAACTATCTCAGAACTGCTGCTCCCTTGGGTGTTTTGTGCTCTGCCTTTTATCCATGTGAGGGAAGTGTGACGGAAATCAGGTGTGTGTAATTATCAGTAATTGCCTGACCCTTGGGCTGGGACATGTCAGGTATATGGCTCTGGTGTTTTGCCCGTTGTCGCTCACGGTGAAATGTCCGAAAGAACGTGTTCACGTCAGGGGTGCGGGTTGTTGGATGCCTAGGTATCCTACCTGGTAGGATGGGGGAAAGGTGTTACAAGGAAGGGGATTCCAGTGTTGCACTTCCACTCCCCGAGGACTCCTGATCCAGGTCATCCTCCCGCACTGTTCCACCCCAGGAGGAACTGGATGCAAAAGCGATGGCCGTGTCCTGGCCACGTGAATGACAGATCCCCGTGGTCTAGCGAGCGAGACACCTTCATGTTTCTCAGTGTAAAATAAATTTTCCATTCAGCACCACTGTCAAAGGAAATATTTGAGAGCGTGAGTCACACTAGAGCAGACTGCAAGAGTTCCATGGATAATAAGTTTCACTCAACACAGGAGCAAAGTGAAAGAAATCTTACATATGCTCCTACTAGCTTTGTGGGGATTACAAAGTTATAGTTTCTTCACAATTATATGATTTCATTCAGACTGAACAGCTTCCTGTACTTAACAAAACCTTTTCTGACTTAAAACGTAGATGCTGGGAAAACGCAGAGACGGTTCGAAGCAGGCATCAGTAGGACTCCAGAAAGGAGGGAAAGATAAAATTCAAGATAGCGGAAGACCTTGATATAAACTCAGTGCCACCCCCTTTCATGTCATCTGACCACAGGCACATGGTCCAATCACAGACCAGCTCAGCACATACAACAAATGTGTAATTTATTACCGTAAGCACCACCCATTTGAGTAGAGACATAACAATAAAAGCCAGCTTGCTCAGTTCAGGTGTGTGAGTGTCTGAAAAGGAGCTGCAAGAATGTGGAGGAGAACGGTGAGCAAGAGGTCTACTGAGAGCACAGTTGGGAGGAGAGTGCTCGGGATTAGAGGGATGAAGTACCATCTAGAGAGAGTTTAAGGAGGTTTAAGAGAGGGAATTGAGGAGGTAGGAAGGAGAATTGTTACCCACTGAATGCAAAGTATTGACACAGGAAGGAGAGAGAGTTGGTTGGACATATACATTTGAGGAGGTTGGAAGAAGAATTGGTACCATCCTGCAACCCTTTCTGGCCTCGCTGTCTTTCTCCTTGAATTAAACTATCTCAGAACTGCTGCTCCCTTGGGTGTTTTGTGCTCTGCCTTTTATCCATGTGGGGGAAGTGTGACAGAAATCAGGTGTGTGTAATTATCAGTAATTGCCTGACCCTTGTGCTGGGACATGTCAGGTATACGGCTCTGGTGTTTTGTCTGTTGTCGCTCACGGTGAAATGTCCGAAAGAACGTGTTCACGTCAGGGGTGTGGGGTGTTGGAGTGCCTAGGTATCCTACCTGGTAGGATGGGGGAAAGGTGTTTCAACGAAGGGGATTCCAGTGTCCCACTTCCACTCCCCGAGGACCCCTCATCCAGGTGATCCTCCCGCACTGTTCCACCCCAGGAGCAACTGGATGCAAAAGCGTTGACCGTGTCCTGGCCACCTGGATGACAGATCCCCGTGGTCTAGCGAGCGATATACCTTCATGTTTCTCAGTGTAAAATACATTTTCCATTCAGCACCACTGTCAAAGGAAATATTTGAGAGCGTGAGTCACACTAGAGTGGATTGGAAGAGTTCCATGGATAATAGGTTTCACTCAACACAGGTGCAAAGTGAAAGAAATCTTGCATATGTTGTCTGTATGAAGTACAACACACATTGTTCTCCTGCTAACTGTGTGGGGATTACAAAGTTATAATTTCCTCACTATTATATAATTCCATTCAGACTGAAGAGCTTCCTGTACTTAACAAAACCTTTTCTGACTTTAAAAGTACATCCTGGGAAAACGAAGAGACTGTTCGAAGCAGGCAATGTCAGTAGGACTTCAGAAAGGAGGGAAAGATAAAATTCAAGATAGCGGAAAACCTTCATATAAACTCAGTGCCACCCCCTTTCATGTAATCTGACCACAGGCACATGGTCCAATCACAGACCAGCTCAGCAAATACAACAAATGTGTAATTTATTACCGTAATCACCACCCATTTGAGTAGAGACATAACAATAAAAGCCAGCTTTCTCAGTTCAGGTGTGTGAGTGTCTGAAAAGGAGCTGGAAGAATGTGTATGGAGGAGATTGGTGAGCAAGAGGTCTACTGAGAGCACAGTTGGGAGGAGAGTGCTCGGGATTAGAGGGTTGAAGTACCATCTAGAGAGAGTTTAAGGAGGTTTTAAGAGAGGGAATTGAGGAGGTAGGAAGGAGAATTGTTGCACACTGAATGCAAAGTATTGACACTGGAAGGAGAGAGAGTTGGTTGGACATAGAAATTTGAGGAGGTTGGAAGAAGAATTGGTACCATCCTGTAACCCTTTCTGGCCTAGCTGTCTTTCTCCTTGTATTAAACTATCTCAGAACTGCTGCTCCATTTTGTGTTTTGTGCTCTGCCTTTTATCCATGTGGAGGATGTGTGACGGAAATCAGGTGTGTGTAATTATCAGTAATTGCCTGACCCTTGTGCTGGGACATGTCCGGTATACGGCTCTGGTGTTTTGTCCGTTGTCGCTCACGGTGAAATGTCCGAAAGAACGTGTTCACGTCAGGGGTGCGGGGTGTTGGAGTGCCTAGGTATCCTACCTGGTAGGATGGGGAAAGGTGTTACAACGAAGGGGATTCCAGTGTCCCACTTCCACTCCCCGAGGACCCCTCATCCAGGTGATCCTCCCGCACTGTTCCACCCCAGGAGGAACTGGATGCAAAAGTGATGGCCGTGTCCTGGCCACCTGGATGACAGATCCCCGTGGACTAGCGAGCGAGACACCTTCATGTTTCTCAGTGTAAAATACATTTTCCATTCAGCACCACTGTCAAAGGAAATATTTGAGAGCGTGAGTCACACTAGAGTGGACTGGAAGAGTTCCATGGATAATAGGTTTCACTCAACACAGGTGCAAAGTGAAAGAAATCTTGCATATGTTGTCTGTATGAAGTACAACACACATTGTTCTCCTGCTAACTGTGTGGGGATTACAAAGTTATAATTTCCTCACTATTATATAATTCCATTCAGACTGAAGAGCTTCCTGTACTTAACAAAACCTTTTCTGACTTTAAAAGTACATCCTGGGAAAACGAAGAGACTGTTCGAAGCAGGCAATGTCAGTAGGACTTCAGAAAGGAGGGAAAGATAAAATTCAAGATAGCGGAAAACCTTCATATAAACTCAGTGCCACCCCCTTTCATGTAATCTGACCACAGGCACATGGTCCAATCACAGACCAGCTCAGCAAATACAACAAATGTGTAATTTATTACCGTAATCACCACCCATTTGAGTAGAGACATAACAATAAAAGCCAGCTTTCTCAGTTCAGGTGTGTGAGTGTCTGAAAAGGAGCTGGAAGAATGTGTATGGAGGAGATTGGTGAGCAAGAGGTCTACTGAGAGCACAGTTGGGAGGAGAGTGCTCGGGATTAGAGGGTTGAAGTACCATCTAGAGAGAGTTTAAGGAGGTTTTAAGAGAGGGAATTGAGGAGGTAGGAAGGAGAATTGTTGCACACTGAATGCAAAGTATTGACACTGGAAGGAGAGAGAGTTGGTTGGACATAGAAATTTGAGGAGGTTGGAAGAAGAATTGATACCATCCTGTAACCCTTTCTGGCCTAGCTGTCTTTCTCCTTGTATTAAACTATCTCAGAACTGCTGCTCCATTTTGTGTTTTGTGCTCTGCCTTTTATCCATGTGGAGGATGTGTGACGGAAATCAGGTGTGTGTAATTATCAGTAATTGCCTGACCCTTGTGCTGGGACATGTCCGGTATACGGCTCTGGTGTTTTGTCCGTTGTCGCTCACGGTGAAATGTCCGAAAGAACGTGTTCACGTCAGGGGTGCGGGGTGTTGGAGTGCCTAGGTATCCTACCTGGTAGGATGGGGAAAGGTGTTACAACGAAGGGGATTCCAGTGTCCCACTTCCACTCCCCGAGGACCCCTCATCCAGGTGATCCTCCCGCACTGTTCCACCCCAGGAGGAACTGGATGCAAAAGTGATGGCCGTGTCCTGGCCACCTGGATGACAGATCCCCGTGGACTAGCGAGCGAGACACCTTCATGTTTCTCAGTGTAAAATACATTTTCCATTCAGCACCACTGTCAAAGGAAATATTTGAGAGTGTGAGTCACACTAGATCAGACTGCAAGAGTTCCATGGATAATAAGTTTCACTCAACACAGGAGCAAAGTGAAAGAAATCTTACATATGTTGTCTGTATGAAGTACAACACACATTGTTCTCCTGCTAGCTTTGTCGGGATTACAAAGTTATAGTTCCTTCACAATTATATAATTCCATTCAGACTGAACAGCTTCCTGTACTTAACAAAACCTTTTCTGACTTTAAACGTGCATGCTGGGAAAACGAAGAGACTGTTCGAAGCAGGCAATGTCAGTAGGACTTCAGAAAGGAGGGAAAGATAAAATTCAAGATAGCGGAAGACCTTGATATAAACTCAGTGCCACCCCCTTTTATGTGATCTGATCACAGGCACATGGTCCAATCACAGACCAGCTCAGCACATACAACAAATGTGTAATTTATTACCGTAAGCACCACCCATTTGAGTAGAGGCATAACAATAAAAGTCAGCTTGCTCAGTTCAGGTGTGTGAGTGTCTGAAAAGGAGCTGGAAGAATGTGTATGGAGGAGATTGGTGAGCAAGAGGTCTACTGAGAGCACAGTTGGGAGGAGAGTGCTCGGGATTAGAGGGATGAAGTACCATCTAGAGGTAGTTTAAGGAGGTTGAGGAGAGGGAATTGAGGAGGTAGGAAGGAGAATTGTTACCCACTGAATGCAAAGTATTGACACAGGAAGGAGAGAGAGTTGGTTGGACATATAAATTTGAGGAGGTTGGAAGAAGAATTGGTACCATCCTGCAACCCTTTCCGGCCTCGCTGTCTTTCTCCTTGAATTAAACTATCTCAGAACTGTTGCTCCCTTGGGTGTTTTGTGCTCTGCCTTTTATCCATGTGGGGGAAGTGTGTTTTGTGCTCTGCCTTTTATCCATGTGGGGGAAGTGTGACGGAAATCAGGTGTGTGTTTTATTATCAGTAATTGCCTGACCCTTGTGCTAGGACATGTCAGGTATACGGCTCTGGTGTTTTGTCTGTTGTCGCTCACGGTGAAATGTCCGAAAGAACGTGTTCACGTCAGGGGTGCGGGGTGTTGGAGTGCCTAGGTATCCTACCTGGTAGGATGGGGGAAAGGTGTTACAACGAAGGGGATTCCAGTGTCCCACTTCCACTCCCCGAGGACCCCTCATCCAGGTGATCCTCCCGCACTGTTCCACCCCAGGAGCAACTGGATGCAAAAGCGTTGGCCGTGTCCTGGCCACCTGGATGACAGATCCCCGTGGTCTAGCGAGCGATATACCTTCATGTTTCTCAGTGTAAAATACATTTTCCATTCAGCACCACTGTGAAAGGAAATATTTGAGAGCGTGAGTCACACTAGAGCAGACTGTAAGAGTTCCATGGATAATAAGTTTCACTCAACACAGGTGCAAAGTGAAAGAAATCTTACATATGTTGTCTGTATGAAGTACAACACACATTGTCCTCCTGCTAACTGTGTGGGGATTGCAAAGTTATAATTTCCTCACTATTATATGATTCCATTCAGACTGAAGAGCTTCCTGTACTTAACAAAACCTTTTCTGACTTTAAAAGTACATCCTGGGAAAACGAAGAGACTGTTCGAAGCAGGCAATGTCAGTAGGACTTCAGAAAGGAGGGAAAGATAAAATTCAAGATAGCAGAAAACCTTGATATAAACTCAGTGCCACCCCCTTTCATGTCATCTGACCACAGGCACATGGTCCAATCACAGACCAGCTCAGCAAATACAACAAATGTGTAATTTATTACCGTAAGCACCACCCATTTGAGTAGAGACATAACAATAAAAGCCAGCTTGCTCAGTTCAGGTGTGTGAGTGTCTGAAAAGGAGCTGGAAGAATGTGTATGGAGAAGATTGGTGAGCAAGAGGTCTACTGAGAGCACAGTTGGGAGGAGAGTGCTCGGGATTAGAGGGTTGAAGTACCATCTAGAGAGAGTTTAAGGAGGTTGAAGAGAGGGAATTGAGGAGGTAGGAAGGAGAATTGTTACACACTGAATGCAAAGTATTGACACAGGAAGGAGAGAGAGTTGGTTGGACATAGAAATTTGAGGAGGTTGGAAGAAGAATTGGTACCATCCTGCAACCCTTTCTGGCCTCGCTGTCTTTCTCCTTGTATTAAACTATCTCAGAACTGCTGCTCCCTTTTGTGTTTTTTGCTCTGCCTTTTATCCATGTGGGGGAAGTGTGACGGAAATCAGGTGTGTGTAATTATCAGTAATTGCCTGACCCTTGTGCTGGGACATGTCAGGAATACGGCTCTGGTGTTTTGTCCGTTGTCGCTCACTGTGAAATGTCCGAAAGAACGTGTTCACGTCAGGGGTGCGGGGTGTTGGAGTGCCTAGGTATCCTACCTGGTAGTATGGGGGAAAGGTGTTACAACGAAGGGGATTCCAGTGTCCCACTTCCACTCCCCGAGGACCCCTCATCCAGGTGATCCTCCCGCACTGTTCCACCCCAGGAGCAACTGGATGCAAAAGTGATGGCCGTGTCCTGGCCACCTGGATGACAGATCCCCGTGGACTAGCGAGCGATATACCGTCATGTTTCTCAGTGTAAAATACATTTTCCATTCAGCACCACTGTCAAAGGAAATATTTGAGAGCGTGAGTCACACTAGATCAGACTGCAGGCGTTCCATGGATAATAAGTTTCACTCAACACAGGTGCAAAGTGAAAGAAATCTTACATATGTTGTCTGTATGAAGTACAACACACATTGTTCTCCTGCTAACTGTGTGGGGATTACAAAGTTATAATTTCCTCACTATTATATGATTCCATTCAGACTGAAGAGCTTCCTGTACTTAACAAAACCTTTTCTTACTTTAAAAGTACATCCTGGGAAAACGAAGAGACTGTTCGAAGCAGGCAATGTCAGTACGACTTCAGAAAGGAGGGAAAGATAAAATTCAAGATAGCGGAAAACCTTGATATAAACTCAGTGCCACCCCCTTTCATGTCATCTGACCACAGGCACATGGTCCAATCACAGACCAGCTCAGCAAATACAACAAATGTGTAATTTATTACCGTAAGCACCACCCATTTCAGTAGAGACATAACAATAAAAGCCAGCTTGCTCAGTTCAGGTGTGTGAGTGTCTGAAAAGGAGCTGGAAGAATGTGTATGGAGGAGATTGGTGAGCAAGAGGTCTGCTGAGAGCACAGTTGGGAGGAGAGTGCTCGGGATTAGAGGGTTGAAGTACCATCTAGAGAGAGTTTAAGGAGGTTGAAGAGAGGGAATTGAGGAGGTAGGAAGGAGAATTGTTACACACTGAATGCAAAGTATTGACATAGGAAGGAGAGAGAGTTGGTTGGACATATACATTTTAGGAGGTTGGAAAAAGAATCGGTACCATCCTGCAACCCTTTCTGGCATCGCTGTCTTTCATCTTGAATTGAAACTCTCTCAGAACTGCTTCTCCCTTGGGTGTTTTGTGCTCTGCCTTTTATCCATGTGGGGGAAGTGTGACGGAAATCAGGTGTGTGTAATTATCAGTAATTGCCTGACCCTTGTGCTGGGACATGTCAGGTATACGGCTCTGGCGTTTTGTCCAATGTCGTTCACGGTGAAATGTCCGAAAGAACGTGTTCACGTCAGCGGTGCGGGGTGTTGGAGTGCCTAGGTATCCTACCTGGTAGGATGTGGGAAAGGTGTTACAAGGAAGGGGATTCTAGTGTCCCACTTCCACTCCCCGAGGACCCCTCATCCAGGTGATCCTCCCGCACTGTTCCACCCCAGGAGGAACTGGATGCAAAAGCGATGGCCGTGTCCTGGCCACCTGGATGACAGATCCCCGTGGACTAACGAGCGAGACACCTTCATGTTTCTCGGTGTAAAATACTTTTTCCATTCAGCACCACTGTCAAAGAAAATATTTGAGAGCGTGAGTCAAATTAGATCATACTGCAAGAGTTCCATGGATAATAAGTTTCACTCAACACAGTAGCAAAGTGAAAGAAATCTTACATATGTTGTCTGTATGAAGTACAACACACATTGTTCTCCTGCTAGCTTTGAGGGGATTACAAAGTTCTAATTTCCTCACAATTATATGATTCCATTCAGACTGAACAGCTTCCTGTACTTAACAAAACCTTTTCTGACTTAAAACGTACATGCTGGGAAAACGCAGAGACTGTTCGAAGCAGGCATCAGTAGGACTTCAGAAAGGAGGGAAAGATAAAATTCAAGATAGCGGAAGACCTTGATATAAACTCAGTGCCACCCCCTTTCATGTCATCTGACCACAGGCACATGGTCCAATCACAGACCAGCACAGCACATACAACAGTAATTGCCTGTCCCTTGTGCTGGGACATGTCAGGTATACGTGTCATGCCCGCGCCGCTGGCGCACGCATTGGCAACCATCATGGACTACTTGGTACTCATTTATCCTCCTAATACTCCTTGAACAACTCCTTTCCACGCCTTGGTCTTTTATTTCCATTTGCTCAACTTTGGTTCTTTCTTATTTTATTCAATTAACTACATTTACCATAATGCACCTGGCTGCAGTCCTCAATTCCTGGCTACTCTCATTCATCGTTATTGGGACCACAATCCCCAGAAGCCCTAGCGGCCAGTGCTGGTTCCACCTGCTCAGGACCAGAGAGGGAGGAGGCAGATTGTCTTCAGGTGTGCTGCTACAGGTGCTGTCAATTAGCCTGCCTCAGAGCAGGGCAGGGCTGTATATAAGCAGCTGCCTGCAGGAGCCCAGTGTCTTGCATCTTGAGATCTCCCCGCTCCTGTTTGCCTTGACCCGCTACTTTGTATGCTGTTCCTGTTGCTGCATTATCCTGTTTTGATCCAGTGCCCTTTCCGGGCTCCCTGCCTTGCAGCCGATCTCGCTCCGCTGCCTTCTACCTACAGCCCTTGTCCTCTGGGCTTCCTGCCCTGCAGCCTGCCTCACTCCGGCTGCCTATGTTCCTTGTCCTCTGGGCTCCCTGCCCTGCAGCCTGCCTCACTCCGGCTGCCTACAGTCCTTGTCCTCTGGGCTCCCTGCCTACAGCCTGCGTCACTCCGGCTGCCTACAGCCCGTGTCCTCTGGGCTCCTTCCTTGCAGTCTGTCTCCCTCTGCTGCCTACAGCCCTTGTCCTCTGGGCTCCCTGCCTTGCGGCTTGCTATACTCCTCTGCCTTACAGCCTGTATTACACTTAGCTACCTACGGCCCTGCTCCTTTGGGCTCCCTACCTCGTGGCCCTATTCTTTTGGGTTCTCTGTCGCCTACTACTAATCTCTCTCTGTCCTGTTCTTTTGGACTCCCTGCCTTGCAGCCTACTACAGTCCTCCGCAGTCCACTACAGTTTGCCTGCACCTAGTGCCACTCTTGACTGCAGACCTGCTTCCTACTTTGCAGCCCTTCTGTTTTCCTGACTGCTGCTCCCTTGTTCTCTTCCTTGAGTCCTCTGTATTCCACCTTAGGTTATCTACGTCAGTCTAACTGCCTTTCCTTCATTTCCTCCTGCTGGATTGCTCATTGACTTCCTTTTCGCTGGATATATCTGTTCTTGTCTTCTCATGTGTCTTATGTAATCCCTTTGTACAGAGCTTGCCTGTTGGTTTCCGACAGGCAACCTCTGCCCCTTCCCTTGTCCCGTTTTCAGTGTTACAGACACCCACTGCTGTTGTTCCCAGCTATGAGCATACAGCGTGGGCCTCTGTTATAGCAATCTGTGCAGAAGGCTGGAGTTTCCTAAGGTTTGTGGAACACTCTTTCCCATTTCAGCATACACCCCAAGAGGGTATCCAGTTTGTTTGTACCTTTGTATCTTTTGCCCCTTTTGGCTCACAGCTACAGTTTCCTACTCTTCTTTCTTGTTGAACTTCCTGCTGTGTGTGCTTATCTGCTACCTTACTTCAGCACAGCCACCCAAAACCTACATGGGTACCCTGTGCCACTCTTGACAGAGTGCCATTCATGACAGAATGCAAGACCTAAAAGATTCTTGTTCCATAGGCAGGAAGGGCACACACAGACCAAAGATGCTTTCTTTTCGGTTCAAGAAACCTCTGCAAAAATCTAAAGTTTTCTTAAGGACTTCAAACAAAAACCATAGTTTAAAAGACAGACTCGCCCTAGTAAACAAAGGTTTACAAGCACAGTACTACACTCACTGGCTCGCTGACCCTTCCATGTGTAACTACTATAACATTTGCAACTATGATCCGCAGTCTCTATCTATAGAAGAGCTACAGCAAGAAAATGAATTCCTGCAGATTTTGTTAGCCCAACCAGTGGAAAACACTCATGCGGTTTCTGGCATTTCTTCTGACACTACATTCGACATACAGCCGGTACACGAACCTTGTATTTCTTTATCCCAGGCTACCCTGTCTCAGGACCAATGTCGTAACACTGCTACAGCCAAGGATATTGCACTCATTGTGGCAGACTCTCAACCAGAGTACGCTGTTGCCAAAGTGATATGCTCAAGATCAGCTTGGCAAGCTACACAACCTCCCCTGACTGCTGTAAACACTAATTTAACCGGACAAGGCATTCAGTATCCTGAGGTTAGTGCAGCTGGTCCTGGGTACAAAAGACCAATACTGACCATCGTTTGTCTTAATGCTTCCCCACTAACTACTAACCGTGATAACTCTAAGGTCAGTCTTCCTATTGCAACACCCAAATTTTCTGCTGCACCAGATTCTGAAGCTGTAGAACAGGCTAATGGAACATACCTATTACAAGAACAACTCTTAAGCCTTAAAAGACAAACCGAAGACCTCTATGATGAATTTGTCTATCTGCATTATAAGAATCTAGCTAAGGGACACAATTTACCAGACCATCTGACACTATGTCCAACACCCGACATTCTGTCTTAAGAGTTTAACAGATTAAGGCCTGTACTGGTAACACAGAACAGGATACAGACTTATACAGAGCAGTTGGAAGACCTGAACTTGGCATATACATACCAGTTAAAGCTTGACACCGCTCATTCACTTACTAGCCACAGTAACACCGGCTGTCGTTCAGATAGTGAAGAATGGACTCCTCCAGTGGGCCAGATCGCTCACACGGCCATTACACCAAAGATCAAGTGTAATCCTCTGACTGGACATTCCGCTGAGTCAAAGGATTGTTCCATTCTTGCCCTTGATGTCAGTCCTTTACTCCCACTTACAGCCTCTACTGAAGTGACCAGATCTGAGATGTATTCTGCTTCTATGAACATTGGCACTCCTGACCATGATTCAGATCCTGAAACATACCCAGTACCTGTCTGGAATCCAACGTTGCCTACTGTCAATACCCCAGATCCATGTATCAACTTGGGCACACAAGACTTTGCATGCCAGCCTTCGGAAGGCTTACCCTTTCCTGGTCCTACATCCACCATGCTACTTGTTAAAAGATCTGCTAGCCCAATCTCTGCTGCTCCCCCTGCTAGTACTCCTGAATCTGCTACTGATGCCTCATCTCAGATCACTCCTACTGCAGTCGAAGCACCCCCTTCCTCTCTGCCTGCAAGGAAAGTACCTGTTGCAAAGCCAGTTAAAAGTTCTCCTATTAAGGCTACAGCTCCGGTAGATCCTGTTGGTGCCTCTGCAGCACCTAAACTACCAGTCACGATGCCAGCAGTCTCAGATGTGTCCCTGTCGGCTGGTGCTCCTGTGACACCTATACTTCCAGATGTTACAGCATCTGAACTTCCTACTGCCATTCCTGATCTTCCTGCAACTCATGGTGTTCCTGCAATATTTGTTACTCCTGAAGTCTCTGTCGCAAATCTTCATGTTGCCATTGCTGCTTCTGACTATTTGGACGACCGTCCTAGAGCAACCAATTCAGCTGAATCTCTGGTTCCACCTTTCAGCACTGTACCATTGCCAGTCCTAAGGAAGACCACTTCTTTCAAAGCAATATATGCCATGGAGTCTGCAGCACATCTCCACAGTTCCTCAGTTCATGTGTCATGACCACTGCTTCCAAGGAGTCAGGACCAACCCAACACCCTTGGAAGCAAGTGTCACCCGCAGGCGTTCCGACTGGCGGTTTCTTCCGCGCTGGGTTTTGGGACATAGGTACGGGAGGTACTAGTCCCTCCTTTGTGTCCATTACTTTTTCCTCCTTGTAGCGCGGGGCCGCTGGGAGTATATCTACTCTCCCGGCCCAGCGGTCCCTGCGTTGCAACTTTCCTTTGGAAGCCCTCGCTCTTCCGGGTTTCTTCGCTCCTGCCTCGCTCTGTCCAGGCACCAGCCACTAGCGCCCTACAGCGAGTGTTCTTCTTACTTCCCTTCCCTCCAGTTTTCTCTGCTGCCGCCGTGCCTCGGCGGTTTCTGTTTTCTCTATTCTGGCGGCCCCATCCCCGCGGATAGGCGGCGCCCCTTTTCCCTGCGCTTTTCTTTTCTTTATTTATCTCTCTCCTCTCCTACGGTCCTGAACCCCCTTGCAGGCCTTGGCTGGTGGTAGTTCCGGCTCCCACGACAGGATTCCTCTGTTCCACTGCTGTGTTACCTTCAGTTACTCTTACTCTTACGGATCCAGCCTACTGTTCTACTTTTCGGCTGGAACTACGTCTTCCGGGCTACAGACCAGAGGAGTCCAAGGGTTTTTTCCCCCATTCGGGGTTTTTTCCCCTATTTCGGCTTGGTTCCGGAAGGGAGGTCCTCGGACAGCTGTTCTCTCCAGCGGTCACGGTGGCCTCCCTCCGTGACAAGCAAGCTCATCGGAAAAAGGAGAAGGATTATCTATTCCGACGGCGTCTGCAGGACCCCGACAGCGATTCCGGCGGTTCAGGTGAGGAGAGTTCGACAGAAGGGGGAGAAAAGGGAGACCAGACACTTAAACTGTCACAGTTTGCAACGCCAAAGATAGACACCATGTCAGCCGAAGGGCAAGTGCAAGAACTTTGGAAGGCAATTCAAGCTATGTCTCAGGAACTTCAGGGAGTCAAAGCTGAGAACGCCCTCCTTAGACAAATGGTATCCGCCCGGGAACCTCCTCCACCAGAATTACCGCCTACAACACTATCCTCCGGAAAATTTGATGGTGCCCCCAAGAAGGTGAAGGAATTCTTACAGGCGTGTACCGTCTACTTTACTTTCCGACCCCGCACTTTCTCTACAGACCAAGCGAAGGTCGGCTTCCTAATCTCAAACATGACAGGCAACACTCTGACCTGGGCCACTCCCCTAGTCACAAGCAACAATGCTATTCTCCAAGATTACGCTGCGTTCCAAAGTTCTCTGAGACAGACTTTCGAACGCCCAGAGTTGTCATTTACCGCTTCTGAAGAGTTGTTGGATATAAAGCAAGGTTCTTTGGACGTCCTGTCGTATATCTCTGCTTTCAAAACAGTAGCCTCTGGCGCAGGCTGGCCAGAACCGGCACAGTATGCCATTTTCAGGAGGGGTCTAAAAGAGGAGATTAAGGATGAGTTAGCCAGATCTACTCGCTCACCTACTTTCTCGGACCTGCTAACTGCGGCACTACATATCGAGTATCGCCTACAGGAAAGGAAAATGGAAAGACGCAAACAACGAGACTCAGGATTCTTCCCGGATTCTCGGACATTCTCTCCCCCCAGTCGCTCTTCCGCTGCCGCTTCAGAGGAACCGATGCAGATTGGCTTCACAAGAGCACCTCTGACTGCTGCCGAAAGACGGCGAAGAAGAGAAAAAGGACTTTGCGCTTACTGTGGGTCGGATCAACACCTTCTAAAGGACTGCACAGAACTGCCTAACAAAAGGCAGGGAAACGAGCACCCTCGGCATCAATAGGGACTAGTGTCCGGGGGTTTCCAGTTCTGTCTACTCGTCCCTATGTTTCTCTAACTGTTTCTTCTTCCAACTCAAATGAAGACTCCAGACTCATGGTAGTTTCAGCTATCATCATGATAGAAGGCGAGAAGGTGGAGACTCTCGCGTTATTGGACTGCGGAGCAGCAGGAAACTTCGTTGATACCCTATGGGCCGATAAGGTCGGTCTAGGCAGGATACCCCGGAAGGAAGGTCAGAAGATAGAAGGAGTTGACGGCTCTCCACTATCATCCGCACTCATCACCCATACCACTGAAGAGCTATCCTTAACAGTTTTTCAGCACTCGGAAGTGATAAGGTTCGACATCATTCGGGCTGCACATTTTCCAATTATTTTGGGGATCACATGGCTTCGCAGACACAATCCTCAAATCAATTGGACTAATAACCAGCTGAGTTTCTGTTCTACATACTGCACCGAACACTGTCTTCCACCGAAGAGTCAGAAGGCCCCTCAATCTATTACGGCTCACACCTCCAACTGTGTGGGGGTTTTTGCACTATCCAGTTTTTGTTTGAAATACTCCGAAGTATTCCAAGAAAGCCTTCAATCCAAACTACCACCCCACCGGCCTGAGGACTGTACCATAGATCTGGAACCCAATGCACTAGTTCCCTTCGGCAGAATGTTCTCTCTAACACTTCCGGAGAAGCTTGTGTTACGTAACTATTTGGACACAAATATGGCGAATGGGCTGATTCAGCCTTCGAAATCCCCTGCAGGGGCTCCCTTATTTTTCATCAAGAAAAGGGATTCCACTGAACATAGACCCTGTATAGACTACAGAGGCCTAAATAAGGTAACTATCCGAGATCGCTATCCCATGCCATTGATCTCCGATATCATCGAGGCTGTACAAGGAGCCAGAATTTTTACCAAACTCGACCTCAGAAACGCATACCATCTGCTCAGAATCTCCAAGGGTGACGAATGGAAGACGGCATTCCGCACTCCATTCGGCCTGTACGAGTATAAGGTGATGCCATTTGGACTGGTTAACGCTCCTGCAGTGTTCCAAAGATTTATGGACAGAATGTTTTCCGACATGCTTTCCACTTCTGTCATCGTCTATTTGGATGATATCTTGGTCTACTCCTCAAACTTACAGGAACACATCGTTCATGTCACTCAAGTTCTTGAACGTCTACAGAAAAACGAGCTATTGGTTAAAGCCGAGAAGTGCAAATTTGCGGTACCTTCTGTGCAGTATCTGGGTTACAAGTTATCAGAAGAGGGAATAGACATGGATCAAAGGAAGGTGCAGGCCATTCTTGAATGGCCCGCGCCCACTTCTGTCCGAGAGGTGCAGAGGTTCCTGGGACTCTCAAACTATTACCGAAGGTTCATCCCCAACTTCTCGGAAGTGGTGTACCCCATCACTCGCCTTCTCAAGAAGGAGGCCTTGCCGTTCCGCTGGTCAACCGATACCGAGAACAGTTTCAAGTTGCTCAAACATCTCTTCTGCTCAGCTCCGATACTCCGACACCCGGACCAAACTCAGCCCTTCATCCTGGAGACCGATGCCTCTGCAATTGCCATCGGAGCGGTACTACTTCAGGCTGTCGGTGGAGTGGAACATCCGGTAGCTTACTTATCTAAGACACTCTCACCCAGTCAATTGAATTATTCTGTCCTAGAGAAGGAGCTGTTGGCAATGAAATTGGCTTGCGATGAATGGCGCCATTTGCTCATGGGGGCCCGACATCCCTTCCTTATCAGGACAGACCACAAGAACCTGAAAGCCCTCCAGGAAATGGAGTGTTCTAATTCCAGGCAAGCACGTTGGGCATATCTTTTCTCGCAGTATGATTACCAGATTTCTTACATTCCTGGGTCACTAAACCGTCTGGCAGACGCCCTATCCCGCAAGGACTCCAGCAAGGAAAGGGCTTTGTTATCCGCTGAACCCATGTTTCCTCGCAAACCGATATTGGCCCTCGTTAGCTCTTTTCTACAAGAGGTTAAAGCCGCTGTGGTTCAGGAACTTCCCCAATTACCGCTACACTCCGACTCTCATTACCAGGAGAAGGACGGCTGGCTATTCTTCAAGAAACGGCTATATGTTCCGGAAGGAATGCTGCGAAAGAAGATACTGGATTGGTGTCACACTTCTCGCCTTGCAGGTCACCGTGGGGGAATCAACACCCTGGAGCTCATCTCGAGGAATTTTTCCTGGCCCACTGTGAGAAGAGATACCCTGAACTTTGTGAAGACCTGTCCTACTTGTGCTCGGTCTAAATATCCTACAGGGAAACCGTTGGAATTACTCACCCAAGTTGAGATGCCTACTCGCCCCTTGGGGTTGGTTTCTACGGATTTCATTGTAGACCTACCGGTATCCGAATCCTGTACCTGCATCATGGTCACGGTGGATGCGTTCTCCAGGATGGCACACTTCTCTCCTCTTTCTGGTGTTCCTACAGCCACCAGGATGGCTGAGGTGTTTGTACGAGATATTTTCAGACTTCATGGTTTACCTGACAAGATCATCTCTGATCGGGGTAGTCAGTACACCTCGAGATTCTGGACAGCCCTGTGTACCCGATTGGGGATCGAGAGAGCACTCTCTTCGGGATTCCATCCCCAATCCAACGGTATGACGGAACGTCTGAACGCTACTCTCGAACTATATCTGAGATGTTACGTCACTCAGCATCAAGACAATTGTGTTTCTCTACTGCCTACTGCAGAATTCTCGTATAACAATACCAGGCACACTGCCATTGGTCTCTCGCCATTCTTTTGTACTTATGGGGTCCACCCTAAGTCCATTCTTCCTGAGGTTCCAAATTTCACCAACTCCCCAGCGGCAGAAGAAGTATTGGGTCAGATCAAAGATGCCCATGCCACGGCATTGCGGAGCCTAGAGAACAGCAGGAGACGATCGAAGATCGGAGCAGATAAACACCGCAAAGAATGTCCAGACTGGAAGCCAGACGACAAGGTGTGGTTGTCCACTCGGTTTTTACCCAGATGGACAAGGCCCTCTAAACTCTCCCCTCGCTTTCTGGGTCCCTTTCCCATTCTTCTCAGGATCAATCCTGTGGCTTACCGTCTTCGGCTGCCTCCTTCTCTAAATCGCATACACCCTGTATTTCATTCGTCTCTCTTAAAACCTTTCTATCCTGATTCTCATCACAGACCAGTGCTCAGACACATTCCCTCACAGACACCCAATCAAGCAGAATTTGAGGTCTCCAACATTAGAGACTCTAGGTTCTACCGAGGAAGGTTGGAATACCTTTTGTCCTGGAAGGGTTACCCGGAGTCGGAGGACTCTTGGGAACCTGCTTCTCAGGTGCATGCTCCTCGCTTGCTTGCCAGGTTCCACCGCCTGCATCCGGGGAAACCTGGGGTGGTGCGGACTGGAAGGGGGCATACTGTCACCCGCAGGCGTTCCGACTGGCGGTTTCTTCCGCGCTGGGTTTTGGGACATAGGTACGGGAGGTACTAGTCCCTCCTTTGTGTCCATTACTTTTTCCTCCTTGTAGCGCGGGGCCGCTGGGAGTATATCTACTCTCCCGGCCCAGCGGTCCCTGCGTTGCAACTTTCCTTTGGAAGCCCTCGCTCTTCCGGGTTTCTTCGCTCCTGCCTCGCTCCTGTCCAGGCACCAGCCACTAGCGCCCTACAGCGAGTGTTCTTCTTACTTCCCTTCCCTCCAGTTTTCTCTGCTGCCGCCGTGCCTCGGCGGTTTCTGTTTTCTCTATTCTGGCGGCCCCATCCCCGCGGATAGGCGCCGCCCCTTTTCCCTGCGCTTTTCTTTTCTTTATTTATCTCTCTCCTCTCCTACGGTCCTGAACCCCCTTGCAGGCCTTGGCTGGTGGTAGTTCCGGCTCCCACGACAGGATTCCTCTGTTCCACTGCTGTGTTACCTTCAGTTACTCTTACTCTTACGGATCCAGTCTACTGTTCTACTTTTCGGCTGGAACTACGTCTTCCGGGCTACAGACCAGAGGAGTCCAAGGGTTTTTTCCCCCATTCGGGGTTTTTTCCCCTATTTCGGCTTGGTTCCGGAAGGGAGGTCCTCGGACAGCTGTTCTCTCCAGCGGTCACGGTGGCCTCCCTCCGTGACAAGCAAGCTCATCGGAAAAAGGAGAAGGATTATCTATTCCGACGGCGTCTCCAGGACCCCGACAGCGATTCCGGCGGTTCAGGTGAGGAGAGTTCGACAGAAGGGGGAGAAAAGGGAGACCAGACACTTAAACTGTCACAGCAGGCTCATAACATATACCATCGGCGCCAGCCAGTCCCAATGGGGACCTTTTGGACCCTGTCCTGGCACCGGTGGTGCCAGGCTCATAAAATGGACCTGTCCCGGCACAGGAAGCGCCAGGCTCATAACAAGTGTGAAAGTGCTTGGGTGGACCTACCTGCAGCAGACCATGCTGCTTACTTACCAGCAGAATGATGTTTCATTCTCTTCTGGCAGGGACTACTTTTTCTTCTGGGTGGGGCAGGCACCACTGCCTGGATCATTGATGCTGGAACCCTTCTGGAAGCAGGAACTCTTTTTTCCTGGGCGAGGCTGTGGAAGGAGACACCTAAGCACTCCTGTGGGCTATTTAAACCACACCCGATTGGTGCAACGTGCTTCGCGTTATTCTGCATCTGCAGCAGGACGCTCACCGTGTCAGCTCCAGGGAATCTTCAGCTCCGGATCCTGTGAATAAGAAAATTACCTGCTGGAACCAATCTGCAGTCTTCAGCAACTCCTGCAAAAACAAAAGGCACAGGTTAGGCAAAAGAAGGTTGGCGCTTCAACTTACCCGATCCATCGGCAGCATCCAAGGCGTTTTTTCTGCATTTCTCGTCCGGCATCGGGCCTGCAAAGACAAAGAACATTGGTTACTAACGCTTAGTTGCAAAACGACTTACCTGCGTTATGCTCGCCCCAACGCTGCTCGCGCCGCATTCCATCACCTGTAAAGACAAAAAGAGACATTAAGGTGCATTCTACAGCCCTAGAGCAGCCTTTCTTCTTACGTGCCATCCTATTCTCCATCTTCTTGCTTCGTTCATTGCCACGAACCGGGAGGGCATCTTCTTTGGCACCGGCAGCAACTGAAAAGGAAAAAGACATAGACATTAAAAGAGAGCAATCTAAAAAGAACTTTAATACTTACAAGTCACGCTCGTGCAGCAAACGGCGGCATCGCTCTCAAATCACCCTCTGCAATCAAGAGGCTGAACTCGAATCCAGTGAAGTAACTGGACCCAGCGCCCCTGCACAAGACGCAGGATGGAGAGCCCGGCATTCACCTATTTAAGGTAAGCGCGACTACAACCCAGTACCACGGGGAGAGAGGGAGAGAGGGGCTTGGAACTTCTCCCAACCTTCCAGCCACTAATACCTAGATTTTCTACTTGCAGACACCTCACCCTTCGGGTCAAATTTTCAGTGAAGAAGGGGCCTAATCCGGGAGCCAAATGAATCCTACGCCTAACGCTGAAGACGGTTTCACCGCCCAGTCAAGACCCGCGCCTCCGAGGGAATCAGGTGAGCGTTACAGAACGCGAAGCCTTACCACATATTTCCCGCCCAGGCGCAATGGAAACTTCAGACACAGACCAATTGGCCCAGTTACTTGGGGAGTTGCGGGCAGAAGTACACGCAGCACGCCAGGAAACGAATGCCTTAAGGAGGGAGTTAGTGGTCTCTAAGGAACGAACAGACGACTTGGCTAGACAATTGCTGCAAGCCCAAGCGGGACAAACTCCTCTGCCTACTCCTAGTGGGAGTCATGCTCCAACGACTTCTACCAATCCGGTGCACATTAACCTACCAGGAAATGTACCTTTGGCTCCGCCCGAGCGCTTTTCAGGTGATCCGAAAAGATTTGCTGTGTTCATCAATCAGTGTCGCTTGCATTTTTTATGCAGACCCGCCGCTTTCCCAACGGACCAGGCTAAGGTGGCCTTCGTGCTCTCATATCTTAGTGGCAGCGCCGCAGATTGGTCTATTCCTTTAGTGACTCGAGATGACCCTGTTCTTCATAACTTCCAGGATTTCCAAGCTAGTATGGAAAAATTGTTTGCAAGACACTCGTAGGGACAGGCCCTGGACAATGAACTTCTTTCACTACGACAGGGCAATCAAGATCTTCTGGCCTACATTGCATCGTTCAACAGATTAGTGGTTGAAACCGGATGGCCTGAGGACAAGAGAATCACCCTTTTCTACAGAGGACTGCGTGGAGAACTTAAAGACGTTCTGGCTCAGGTGGTGAACCCTCCACAAGACTGTTCCGAATACATCGACCTGGTGGTTCAATTGGATCATAGAATACAGAATCGGAAGGCCGATTGTTCCAGATTTGAAACTCAAGTTTTTTCTAGACCACAGAGTTCAGCTAAAGGAAATGATACCGTGGAACCCATGCAGATTGGGGTTGTGAAAGGACCTCTAACCCAAAAGGAAAGGGAAAGAAGAAGACAATTGCAATTGTGCCTTTATTGCGGAAACTCGGGACACTTCCTTCGAGATTGCCCAGTGAAACCAAGGAAGAAGATAGTAGGAGCTTCTGATAAAGGTGCCGAAGGTTCTGAGTCGGAAAACGACCTCGCCCGACAAGTGTAGAGGTCCGCTTGGCGAGCGTTAAAACCAGTTCTTTGACCTCGCATTTCATCATGCCCATGGTCCTCGTGAGTCCAAAACAACCTAATCGTATGCATGCCCTTAAAGCATACATTGATAGTGGCGCAATCGGCAATTACGTGGACTGTGAATTGGCCGCCAGGATGAATCTATCTCTTTGTCCTAAGACGGTGAAAGACGTCATCACCACCGTGGATGGTACGGAAATAGCTTCCGGACCAGTAACTCACACCACCATGGAAGTGACATTGATAAGCCAAGATGGACATCAAGAGAAGATCGTGTTTGACGTGATCAAGGCTCCGCAGTTTCAAGTTATCCTGGGAATCCCTTGGTTGGAGAAGCACAATCCTCAAATTGATTGGCGAGCAAAGACAATCCGGTTTCCAGAATGCGCTCCTACCTATTATCCTCAGCCCCTTACTAAGCTGGCAGCAACTACTTTTGAGAACTCTCAACTGCCTCCAGAATACCGGGAATTTCAAGATGTCTTTCAGAAAGATCAAGCTAATTCTCTGCCTCCTCACAGATCCTACGACTGCCAGATAGACTTGATTCCGGGATCCACTCCTCCGTGCAGTCGAATTTATGCCCTCACAGAACCTGAAAATCTTCACCTGAGGCAGTATTTGGACCAGTACCTGGCTAATGGATTTATCCGTCCTTCGAAGTCCCCAGCCTCCTCAGCTCTGTTCTTCGTTCCAAAAAAAGAGGGAGACCTAAGAACATGTATAGATTATCGTGCCCTAAACCAGATTACGATTAAGAACAGGTATCCGTTACCATTGATCCCTGAACTTCTTGACCAAGTTAAAAGTGCCTGTATCTACACAAAGCTGGACCTCAGAGGAGCTTACCATTTGGTGCGAATAAAAGAGGGCGATGAATGGAAGACGGCCTTTCATACTAAATATGGACTGTTCGAGTATCAAGTAATGCCCTTTGGATTATGCAACGCACCGGCTGCCTTTCAGTATTTTATGAATGACGTCCTCAGAGAGCTCATTGACGTGTGTGTAGTTGTCTATATAGATGACATTCTGGTCTACTCGTCCTCTGAGGCGGAACATCGAAAACATGTCACAGCAGTACTGGAGAGGCTCCGTAAACACAGACTTTTTGCAAAGCTAGAGAAATGCGTTTTTCATGTCACTGAGGTCGAATTTTTAGGATTTATTTTGTCACCTAATGGAGTCCACATGGACTCAAGGAAAGTGGACGCTATCATTAAGTGGCCCTCACCAACGTCTGTGAAAGGTGTTCAAAGCATGTTGGGCTTCGCCAACTTTTATCGTAGGTTCATTCCAGATTTCTCTCGAGTAGTCCAACCCATTACAGCCCTCCTTAGAAAAAATAAACGTTTCGAGTGGTCGACAGAGGCTGAACAAGCTTTTCAAGAACTAAAAACAAAATTCACCTCGGCTCCGGTTTTAAAACATCCTCGTCCGGAACTCCCCTATATCGTTGAGACCGATGCTTCCAGTCTCGCAATGGGAGCAGTGCTTTCGCAAAGGGACCCAGAGACAAACCAGTTACACCCAGTGGCATTTTGGTCCCGCAAATTTTCGGCTCCCGAAATCAACTATACCATTACAGATAAGGAACTTTTGGCTATTAAGTCCGCCTTTAAAGCCTGGCGGCATTATCTCCTGGGAGCCCGACACACAGTCACCGTCATTACGGATCATCGTAATTTACAGTACCTTAAATCAGCCAAAGCTCAATCCTCTAGACAACTTCGCTGGGCACTATTTTTCGCCGAATTCGACTTTGTGATAACCTACCGACCTGGCAACAAGAATGGTAAAGCTGATGCCCTCTCCCGAATTGGAGTAGATGAACTCACGACCAATCCTGAACCCGTGCCCATAATTCCGGAACAGAGAATCCTGGGTTTGGTTAATGCACAATCCATTGAAGACATTGAAGTTACAGTTAAAAAACTTCTGACTCCAGCAGAGGTGCAAGAATGGCAACTCAAGGGAAAAGACTTCACTACGGATAAGAACTTACTATACTTTCGAGGAAGGTTATATCTACCTTGTACCGATTTACAAAAACAGGTGATCTCATGTTACCATGACTCCTTAATGGAAGGACATCCAGGTATTGCCAAAACGTCAGAAAAGATAAAAAGGCATTTTTGGTGGCCGTCTTGGAGAAAGGACATTAAGGATTTCATAAATTCCTGTGGTGTGTGCGCCCAAAGCAAAAGCCAGAAGGAGAAACCAGCAGGCCTCTTACAACCCCTAGACATTCCTCCACACCCGTGGCATACTCTCTCCATGGACTTCATCACGGATTTACCACCATGCTCCGGATTTAATACAATTTTAGTAATTGTGGACCTATTCTCGAAAATGGCTCATTTTATCCCATTGAAAGGGTTACCCACAGCTTCAATTCTGGCCCGAGAGTTCCTCGAAAACATCGTTCGGTTGCACGGCTTTCCTTCAGTTTTAATCTCAGACAGAGGGAGTCAATTTATTTCCCACTTCTGGCAGAGTTGTTGTCGCCTAGCCCAAATTGATGTAAGGCTTTCAACCAGCCATCATCCCCAGACCGACGGGCAGACCGAGAGGACCAACCAAATCCTGGAACAATATTTGCGCTGCATGTTACAACAATCGGAGAGTACTTGGAAAGACATTCTCTGGATTGCGGAGTACGCTTATAATAATTCAGTCCATGCTGGAACCGGAAAGACTCCTTTTTTTCTTTTATATGGAAGCCACCCCCGCACCTCAAATCTTGATCCACCTCAGACTCTTGGGACCCCAGCTGTAGATCATCTGCATTTTACAATCACTCAAGCCTTTAAAGAGGCCACTTCTCACCTTAAGCGAGCCAAGGAACAATACAAGAAGTGTGCAGACCTACGTCGAAAGGAGGCCCCTCAATATCTTGTGGGAGATCAAGTCTGGCTATCAACCAAACATTTACCTCTCAAAGGACCACGTACTTTCAATCCACGATACCTGGGACCTTACCCAATCACTGCCATAATAAATCCAGTGGCAGTTAAATTGGGTCTACCTGCCCATATGAAAATACATCCAGTTTTCCACGTTTCTCTACTGAAGCCCATGCAACCTGGAACCCGTTTGACGAAATCTCCAGACCCTATTCTTGTGGACGGAGAACTGGTATTCGAAATACAAGACATCCTAGACTCCAAGATTTCCAAATCAAAACTATACTATCTGATTGACTGGAAAGGTTATGGCCCTCAGGAAAGATCTTGGGAACCGTCGGAACATGTTCATGCACCCCGTCTGGTTAAGAAGTTTCATCGAACTTTTCCTGATAAACCGAAACCCCCCGGGGAAGACGAATTTGGGAGGGGCCTTGAGGGGGGGTGCTGTCATGACCACTGCTTCCAAGGAGTCAGGACCAACCCAACACCCTTGGAAGCAGGCTCATAACATATACCATCGGCGCCAGCCAGTCCCAATGGGGACCTTTTGGACCCTGTCCTGGCACCGCTGGTGCCAGGCTCATAAAATGGACCTGTCCCGGCACAGGAAGCGCCGGGCTCATAACAAGTGTGAAAGTGCTTGGGTGGACCTACCTGCAGCAGACCATGCTGCTTACTTACCAGCAGAATGATGTTTCATTCTCTTCTGGCAGGGACTACTTTTTCTTCTGGGTGGGGCAGGCACCACTCCCTGGATCATTGATGCTGGAACCCTTCTGGAAGCAGGAA
Organism: Ambystoma mexicanum; assembly: GCF_040938575.1. Classification (NCBI taxonomy): domain Eukaryota; kingdom Metazoa; phylum Chordata; class Amphibia; order Caudata; family Ambystomatidae; genus Ambystoma; species Ambystoma mexicanum. The sequence goes on along the minus strand of NC_090922.1, from coordinate 580,964,307 downwards.
CTCTTTTTTCCTGGGCGAGGCTGTGGAAGGAGACACCTAAGCACACCTGTGGGCTATTTAAACCACACCCGATTGGTGCAACGTGCTTCGCGTTATTCTGCATCTGCAGCAGGACGCTCACCGTGTCAGCTCCAGGGAATCTTCAGCTCCGGATCCTGTGAATAAGAAAATTACCTGCTGGAACCAATCTGCAGTCTTCAGTAACTCCTGCAAAAACAAAAGGCACAGGTTAGGCAAAAGCAAGGTTGGCGCTTCAACTTACCCGATCCATCGGCAGCATCCAAGGTGTTTTTTCTGCATTTCTTGTCCGGCATCGGGCCTGCAAAAACAAAGAACATTGGTTACTAACGCTTAGTTGCAAAACGACTTACCTGCGTTACGCTCGCCCCAACGCTGCTCGCGCCGCATTCCATCACCTGTAAAGACAAAAAGAGACATTAAGGTGCATTCTACAGCCCTAGAGCAGCCTTTCTTCTTACGTGCCATCCTATTCTCCATCTTCTTGCTTCGTTCATTGCCACGAACCGGGAAGGCATCTTCTTTGGCACCGGCAGCAACTGAAAAGGAAAAAGACATAGACATTAAAAGAGAGCAATCTAAAAAGAACTTTAATACTTACAAGTCACGCTCGTGCAGCAAACGGCGGCATCGCTCTCAAATCACCCTCTGCAATCAAGAGGCTGAACTCGAATCCAGTGAAGTAACTGGACCCAGCGCCCCTGCACAAGACGCAGGATGGAGAGCCCGGCATTCACCTATTTAAGGTGAGCGCGACTACAACCCAGTACCACGGGGAGAGAGGGAGAGAGGGGCTTGGAACTTCTCCCAACCTTCCAGCCACTAATACCTAGATTTTCTACTTGCAGACACCTCACCCTTCGGGTCAAACTTTCAGTGAAGAAGGGGCCTAATCCGGGAGCCAAACGAATCCTACGCCTAACGCTGAAGACGGTTTCACCGCCCAGTCAAGACCCGCGCCTCCGAGGGAATCAGGTGAGCATTACATCATGAACGCACTGTTGGGTTTTTGGTCCCTAAGAAGTTGTCTTTTCTGAATTAAACCTCAAAGGTTCGAAACATTGGTAATGTCTCCTCCCTTCAAGACTCTCACCTTGCAGCATTAAACCGTTTTTGGTGCTTCATGATGTGCCTTTTTGGTATAAGACTCTCTCGCGGTGTGACAGGCCTTAGACGTGCTCTTCTTGTTGGTCAGTCTTCAGGGGGCCTGGAGAGGGGCATGGAGAGGGGCATACTGTCATGCCCGCGCCGCTGGCGCACGCATTGGCAACCATCATGGACTACTTGGTACTGATTTATCCTCCTAATACTCCTTGAACAACTCCTTTTCACGCCTTGGTCTTTTATTTCCATTTGCTCAACTTTGGTTCTTTCTTATTTTATTTAATTAACTACATTTACCATAATGCACCTGGCTGCAGTCCTCAATTCCTGTCTATTCACATTCATCGTTATTGGGACCACAATCCCCAGAAGCCCTAGCGGCCAGTGCTGGTTCCACCTGCTCAGGACCAGAGAGAGAGGAGGCAGAATGTCTTCAGGTGTGCTGCTACAGGTGCTGTCAATAAGCCTACCTCAGAACAGGGCAGGGCTGTATATAAGCAGCTGCCTGCAGGAGCACAGTGTCTTGCATCTTGAGATCTCCCCGCTCCTGTTTGCATTGACCCGCTACTTTGTATGCTGTTCCTGTTGCTGCATTATCCTGTTTTGATCCAGTGCCCTTTCCGGGCTCCCTGCCTTGCAGCCGATCTCGCTCCGCTGCCTTCTACCTACAGTCCTTGTCCTCTGGGCTTCCTGCCCTGTATGCTGCCTCACTCCGGCTGCCAATGGTCCTTGTCCTCTGGGCGCCCTGCCCTGCAGCCTGCCTCACTCCGGCTGCCTACAGTCCTTGTCCTCTGGGCTCCCTGCCTACAGCCTGCCTTACTCCGGCTGCCTACAGCCCGTGTCCTCTGGGCTCCTTCCTTGCAGCCTGTCTCCCTCCGCTGTCTTCAGCCCTTGTCCTCTGGGCTCCCTGCCTTGCGGCTTGCTACACTCCTCTGCCTTACAGCATGTATTACACTTAGCTACCTACGGCCCTGCTCCTTTGGGCTCCCTACCTCGTGGCCCTATTCTTTTGGGCTCTCTGTCTGTCGCCTACTACTAATCTCTCTCTGTCCTGTTCTTCTGGACTCCCTGCCTTGCAGCCTACTACAGTCCTCCGCAGTCCACTACAGTTTGCCTGCACCTAGTGCCACTCTTGACTGCAGACCTGCTTCCTACTTTGCAGCCCTTCTGTTTTCCTGACTGCTGCTCCCTTGTTCTCTTCCTTGAGTCCTCTGTACTCCACCTTAGGTTATCTACTTCAGTCTAACTGCCTTTCCTTCATTTCCTCCTGCTAGATTGTTCATTGACTTCCTTTTCGCTGGATATATCTGGTCTTGTCTTCTCATGTGTCTTATGTAATCCCTTTGTACAGAGCTTGCCTGTTGGTTTCTGACAGGCAACCTCTGCCCCTTCCCTTGTCCGTTTTCAGTGTTATAGACACCCACTGTTGTTGTTCCCAGCCATGAGCATACAGCGTGGGCCTCTGTTATAGCAATCTGTGCAGAAGGCTGGCGTTTCCTAAGGTTCGTGGAACACTCTTTCCCATTTCAGCATACACCCCAAGAGGGAATCCAGTTTGTTTGTACCTTTGTATCTTTTGCCCCTTTTGGCTCACAGCTACAGTTTCCTACTCTTCTTTCTTGTTGAACTTCCTGCTGTGTGTGCTTATCTGCTACCTTACTGCAGCACAGCCACCCAAAACCTACTTGGGTACCCTGTGCCACTCTTGACAAAGTGACATTCATGACAATACGGCTCTAGTGTTTTGTCCGTTGTCGCTCACGGTGAAATGTCCGAAAGAACGTGTTCACGTCAGGGGTGCGGGGTGTTGCAGTGCCTAGGTATCCTACCTGGTAGGATGGGGATAAGGTGTTACAAGGAAAGGGATTCCAGTGTCCCACTTCCACTCCCCGAGGACCCCTCATCCAGGTATCCTCCCGCACTGTTCCACCCAGGAGGAACTGGATGCAAAAGCGATGGCCGTGTCCTTGCCACCTGGATGACAGATCCCCGTGGACTAGCGAGTGAGACACCTTCATGTTTCTCAGTGTAGAATACATTTTCCATTCAGCACCACTGTCAAAGGAAATATTTGAGAGCGTGAGTCACACTAGAGCAGACTGCAAGAGTTCCATGGATAATAAGTTTCACTCAACACAGGTGCAAAGTGAAAGAAATGTTACATATGTTGTCTGTATGAAGTACAACACACATTGTTCTCCTGCTAGCTGTGTGGGGATTACAAAGTTATAATTTCCTCACTATTATATGATTCCATTCAGGCTGAAGAGCTTCCTGTACTTAACAAAACCTTTTCTGACTTTAAAAGTACATGCTGGGAAAACGAAGAGACTGTTAGAAGCAGGCAATGTCAGTATGACTTCAGAAAGGAGGGAAAGATAAAATTCAAGATAGCGGAAAACCTTGATATAAACTCAGTGCCACCCCCTTTCATGTCATCTGACCACCGGCACATGGTCCAATCACAGACCAGCTCAGCACATACAACAAATGTGTAATTTATTACCGTAAGCACCACCCATTTGAGTAGAGACATAACAATAAAAGCCAGCGTGCTCAGTTCAGGTGTGTGAGTGTCTGAAAAGGAGCTGCAAGAATGTGTATGGAGGAGATCGGTGAGCAAGAGGTCTACTAAGAGCACAGTTCGGAGGAGAGTGATCGGGATTAGAGGAATGAAGTACCATCTAGAGAGTGTTTAAGGAGGTTGAAGAGAGGGAATTGAGGAGGTATGAAGGAGAATTGTTACCCACTGAATGCAAAGTATTGACACAGGAAGGAGAGAAAGTTGGTTGGACATAGAAATTTGAGGAGGTTGGAAGAAGAATTGGTACCATCCTGCAACCCTTTCTGCCTCGCTGTCTTTCTCCTTGTATTAAACTATCTCAGAACTGCTGCTCCCTTGGGTGTTTTGTGCTCTGCCTTTTATCCATGTGGGGGAAGTGTGACAGAAATCAGGTGTTTGTAATTATGAGTAATTGCCTGACCCTTGTGCTGGGACATGTCAGGTATACAGCTCTGGTGTTTTGTCCGTTGTCGCTCACGGTGAAATGTCCGAAAGAAAGTGTTCACGTCAGGGGTGCGGGGTGTTGGAGTGCCTAGGTATCCCACCTGGTAGGATGGGGGAAAGGTGTTACAAGGAAGGGGATTCCAGTGTCCCACTTCCACTCCCCGAGGACCCCTCATCCAGGTGATCCTCCCTCACTGTTCCACCCCAGGAGGATCTGGATGCAAAGGTGATGGCCATGTCCTGGCCACCTGGATGACAGATCCCCGTGGACTAGCGAGCGAGACACCTTCATGTTTCTCAGTGTAGAATACATTTTCCATTCAGCACCACTGTCAAAGGAAATATTTGAGAGTGTGAGTCACACTAGAGCAGACTGCAAGAGTTCCATGGATAATAAGTTTCACTCAACACAGGAGCAAAGTGAAAGAAATCTTACACATGTTGTCTGTATGAAGTACAACACACATTGTAATCCCCTCAAAGCTAGCAGGAGAACAAAGTTATAATTTCCTCACAATTATATGATTCCATTCAGACTGAACAGCTTCCTGTACTTAACAAAACCTTTTCTGACTTCAAACGTACATGCTGGGAAAACGCAGAGACTGTTCGAAGCAGGCATCAGTAGGACTTTAGAAAGGAGGGAAAGATAAAATTCAAGATAGCGGAAGACCCTGATATAAACTCAGTGCCACCCCCTTTCATGTCATCTGACCACAGGCACATGGTCCAATCACAGACCAGCTCAGCACATACAACAAATGTGTAATTTATTACCGTAAGCACCACCCATTTGAGTAGAGACATAACAATAAAAACCAGCTTGCTCAGTTCAGGTGTGTGAGTGTCTGAAAAGGAGCTGGAAGAATGTGTATGGAGGAGATCAGTGAGCAAGAGGTCTATTGAGAGCACAGTTGGGAGGAGAGTGCTCGGGATTAGAGGGATGAAGTACCATCTAGAGAGAGTTTAAGGAGGTTGAGGAGAGGGAATTGAGGAGGTAGGAAGGAGAATTGTTACCCACTGAATGCAAAGTATTGACACAGGAAGGAGAGAGAGTTGGTTGGACATAGAAATTTGAGGAGGTTGGAAGAAGAATTGGTACCATCCTGCAACCCTTTCTGGCCTCGCTGTCTTTCTCCTTGTATTAAACTATCTCAGAACTGCTGCTCCCTTGGGTGTTTTGTGCTCTGCCTTTTATCCATGTGGAGGAAGTGTGACGGAAATCAGGTGTGTGTAATTATCAGTAATTGCCTGACCCTTGCGCTGGGGCATGTCAGGTATACGGCTCTGGTGTTTTGTCCGTTGTCGCTCACGGTGAAATGTCCGAAAGAATGTGTTCACGTCAGGGGTGCACGGTGTTGGAGTGCCTAGGTATCCTACCTGGTAGGATGGGGGAAAGGTGTTACAAGGAAGGGGATTCCAGTGTCCCACTTCCACTCCCAGAGGACCCCTCATCCAGGTGATCCTCCCACACTGTTCCGCCCCAGGAGGAACTGGATGCAAAAGCGTTGGCCGTGTCCTGGCCACCTGGATGACAGATCCCTGTGTTCTAGCGAGCAATACACCTTCATGTTTCTCAGTGTAAAATACTTTTTCCATTTGGCAACACTGTCAAAGAAAATATTTGAGAGCGTGAGTCAAACTAGATCATACTGCAAGAGTTCCATGGATAATACGTTTCACTCAACACAGGAGCAAAGTGAAAGAAATCTTACACATGTTGTCTGTATGAAGTGCAACACACATTGTTCTCCTGATAGCTTTGAGGGGATTACAAAGTTATAGTTTCCTCACAATTATATGATTCCATTCAGACTGAACAGCTTCCTGTACTTAACAAAACCTTTTCTGACTTTAAACGTACATGCTGGGAAAACGAAGAGACTGTTCGAAGCAGGCAATGTCAGTAGGACTTCAGAAAGGAGGGAAAGATAAAATTCAAGATAGCGGAAGACCTTGATATAAACTCAGTGCCACCCCCTTTCATGTCATCTGACCACAGGCACATGGTCCAATCACAGACCAGCTCAGCATATACAACAAAAGTGTAATTTATTACCGTAAGCACCACCCATTTGAGTATAGACATAACAATAAAAGCCAGCTTGCTCAGTTCAGGTGTGTGAGTGTCTGAAAAGGAGCTGCAAGAATGTGGAGGAGATCGGTGAGCAAGAGGTCTATTGAGAGCACAGTTGGGAGGAGAGTGCTCAGGATTAGAGGGATGAAGTACTATCTAGAGAGAGTTTAAGGAGGTTGAGGAAAGGGAATTGAGGAGGTAGGAAGGAGAATTGTTACCCACTGAATATAAAATATTGACACAGGAAGGAGAGAGAGTTGGTTGGACATATTAATTTGAGGAGATTGGAAGAAGAATTGGTACCATCCTGCAACCCTTTTTGGCCTCGCTGTCTTTCTCCTTGTATTAAACTATCTCAGAACTGCTGCTCCCTTGGGTGTTTTGTGCTCTGCCTTTTATCCATGTGGGGGAAGTGTGACGGAAATCAGGTGTGTGTAATTATCAGTAATTGCCTGACCCTTGTGCTGGGGCATGTCAGGCATACGGCTCTGGTGTTTTGTCCGTTGTCGCTCACAGTGAAATGTCCGAAAGAACGTGTTCACGTCAGGAGTGGGGGGTGTTGGAGTGCCTAGGTATCCTACCTGGTAGGATGGGGGAAAGGTGTTACAAGGAAGGGGATTCCAGTGTCCCACTTCCACTCCCCGAGGACCCCTCATCCAGGTGATCCTCCCGCACCGTTCAGCCCTAGGAGGAACTGGATGCAAAAGCGATGGCCGTGTCCTGGCCACCTGGATGACAGATCCTCGTGAAATAGCGAGCGAGACACCTTCATGTTTCTCAGTGTAAAATACATTTTCCATTCAGCACCACTGTCAAAGGAAATATTTGAGAGCGTGAGTCACACTAGATCAGACTGCAAGAGTTCCATGGATAATAAGTTTCACTCAACACAGGAGCAAAGTGAAATAAATCTTACATATGTTGTCTGTATGAAGTACAACACACATTGTTCTCCTGCTAGCTTTGTGGGGATTACCAAGTTATAGTTTCCTCACAATTCTATGATTCCATTCAGACTGAACAGCTTCCTGTACTTAACAAAACGTTTTCTGACTTTAAACGTACATGCTGGGAAAACGAAGAGACTGTTCAAAGCAGGCAATGTCAGTAGGACTTCAGAAAGGAGGGAAAGATAAAATTCAAGATAGCGGAAGACCTTGATATAAACTCAGTGCCACCCCCTTTCATGTCATCTGACCACAGGCACATGGTCCAATCACAGACCAACTCAGCACATACAACAAATGTGTAATTTATTACCGTAAGCACCACCCATTTGAGTAGAGACATAACAGTAAAAGCCAGCTTGCTCAGTTCAGGTGTGTGAGTGTCTGAAAAGGTGCAGGAAGAATGTGTATGGAGGAGATCGGTGAGCAAGAGGTCTATTGAGAGCACAGTTGGGAGGAAAGTGCTCGGGATTAGAGGGATGAAGTACCATCTAGAGAGAGTTTAAGGAGGTTGAGGAGAGGGAATTGAGGAGGTAGGAAGGAGAATTGTTACCCACTGAATTCAAAGTATTGACACAGGAAGGAGAGAGAGTTGGTTGGACATATACATTTGAGGAGGTTGGAAGAAGAATTGGTACCATCCTGCAAGCCTTTCTGGCCTCGCTGTCTTTCTCCTTGTATTAAACTATCTCGGAACTGCTGCTCCCTTGGGTGTTTTGTGCTCTGCCTTTTATCCATGTGGGGGAAGTGTGACGGAAATCAGGTGTGTGCAATTATCAGTAATTGCCTGACCCTTGTGCTGGGGCATGTCAGGTATACGGCTCTGGTGTTTTGTCTGTTGTCGCTCACTATGAAATGTCCGAAAGAACGTGTTCACGTCAGCGGTGCGGGGTGTTGGAGTGCCTAGGTATCCTACCTGGTAGAATGGGGGAAAGGTGTTACAAGGAAGGGGATTCTAGTGTCCCACTTCCACTCCCCGAGGATGCCTCATCCAGGTGATCCTCCCGCACTGTTCCACCCCAGGAGGAACTGGATGCAAAAGCGATGGCCGTGTCCTGGCCACCTGGATGACAGATCCCCGTAGACTAGCGAGTGAGACACCTTCAAGTTTCTCAGTGTAAAATACTTTTTCCATTCAGCACCACTGTCAAAGAAAATATTTGAGAGCGTGAGTCAAACTAGAGGAGACTGCAAGAGTTCCATGGATAATAAGTTTCACTCAACACAGGAGCAAAGTGAAAGAAATCTTACACATGTTGTCTGTATGAAGTACAGCACACATTGTTCTCCTGCTAGCTTTGTGGGGATTACAAAGTTATAGTTTCCTCACAATTATATGATTCCATTCAGAATGAACAGCTTCCTGTACTTAACAAAACCTTTTCTGACTTTAAACGTACATGCTGGGAAAGCGAAGAGACTGTTCGAAGCAGGCAATGTCAGTAGGACTTCATAAAGGAGGGAAAGATCAAATTCAAGATAGCGGAAGGCCTTGATATAAACTCAGTGCCACCCCCTTTCATGTCATCTGACCACAGGCACATGGTCCAATCACAGACCAGCTCAGCACATACAACAAATGTGTAATGTATTACCGTAAGCACCACCCATTTGAGTAGAGACATAACAATAAAAGCCAGCTTGCTCAGTTCAGGTGTGTGAGTGTCTGAAAACGAGCTGGAAGAATGTGTATGGAGGAGATCGGTGAGCAAGAGGTCTACTGAGAGCACAGTTGGGAGGAGAGTGCTCGGGATTAGAGGGATGAAGTACCATCCAGAGAGAGTTTAAGGAGGTTGAGGAGAGGGAATTGAGGAGGTAGGAAGGAGAATTGTTACCCACTGAATGCAAAGTATTGACACAGGAAGCAGAGAGAGTTGGTTGGACATAGAAATTTGAGAAGGTTGGAAGAAGAATTGGTACCATCCTGCAACCCTTTCTGGCCTTGCTGTCTTTCTCCTTGTATTAAACTATCTCAGAACTGCTGCTCCTTTGGGTGTTTTGTGCTCTGCCTTATATCCATGTGGGGGAAGTCTGACGGAAATCAGATGTGTATAATTATCAGTAATTGCCTGACCCTTGTGCTGGGTCATGTCAGGTATACGGCTCTGGTGTTTTGTCCGTTGTCGCTCACGGTGAAATGTCCGAAAGAATGTGTTCACGTCAGCGGTGCGGGGTGTTGGAGTGCCTAGGTATCCTACCTGGTATGATGGGGGAAAGATATTACAAGGAAGGGGATTCTAGTGTCCCACTTAAACTTCCCGAGGACCCCTCATCCAGGTGATCCTCCCGCACTGTTCCACCCCAGGAGGAACTGGATGCAAAAGCGATGGCCGTGTCCTGGCCACCTGGATGAGAGATCCCCGTGGACTAGCGAGCGAGACACCTTCATGTTTCTCAGTGTAAAATACTTTTTCCATTCAGCACCACTGTCAAAGGAAATATTTGAGAGTGTGAGTCAAACTAGATCAGACTGCAAGAGTTCCATGGATAATAAGTTTCACTCAACACAGAAGTAAAGTGAAAGAAATCTTACATATGTGTTCTGTATAAAGTACAACACACATTGTTCTCCTGCTAGCTTTGTGGGGATTACAAAGTTATAGTTTCCTCACAATTATATGATTCCATTCAGACTGAACAGCTTCCTGTACTTAACAAAACCTTTTCTGACTTCAACGTACATGCTGGGAAAACGCAGAGACTGTTCCAAGCAGGCATCAGTAGGACTTCAGAAAGGAGGGAAAGATAAAATTCAAGATAGCGGAAGACCCTGATATAAACTCAGTGCCACCCCCTTTCATGTCATCTGACCACAGACACATGGTCCAATCACAGACCAGCTCAGCACATACAACAAATGTGTAATTTATTACCGTAAGCACCACCCATTTGAGTAGAGACATAACAATAAAAACCAGCTTGCTCAGTTCAGGTGTGTGAGTGTCTGAAAGGGAGCTGGAAGAATGTGTATGGAGGAGATCAGTGAGGAAGAGGTCTATTGAGAGCACAGTTGGGAGGAGAGTGCTCGGGATTAGAGGGATGAAGTACCATCTAGAGAGAGTTTAAGGAGGTTGAGGAGAGGGAATTGAGGAGGTAGGAAGGAGAATTGTTACCCACTGAATGCAAAGTATTGACACAGGAAGGAGAGAGAGTTGGTTGGACATAGAAATTTGAGGAGGTTGGAAGAAGAATTGGTACCATCCTGCAACCCTTTCTGGCCTCGCTGTCTTTCTCCTTGTATTAAACTATCTCAGAACTGCTGCTCCCTTGGGTGTTTTGTGCTCTGCCTTTTATCCATGTGGAGGAAGTGTGACGGAAATCAGGTGTGTGTAATTATCAGTAATTGCCTGACCCTTGCGCTGGGGCATGTCAGGTATACGGCTCTGGTGTTTTGTCCGTTGTCGCTCACGGTGAAATGTCCGAAAGAATGTGTTCAAGTCAGGGGTGCGCGGTGTTGGAGTGCCTAGGTATCCTACCTGGTAGGATGGGGGAAAGGTGTTACAAGGAAGGGGATTCCAGTGTCCCACTTCCACTCCCAGAGGACCCCTCATCCAGGTGATCCTCCCGCACTGTTCCACCCCAGGAGGAACTGGATGCAAAAGCGTTGGCCGTGTCCTGGCCACCTGGATGACAGATCCCTGTGTTCTAGCGAGCGATACACCTTCATGTTTCTCAGTGTAAAATACTTTTTCCATTTGGCAACACTGTCAAAGAAAATATTTGAGAGCGTGAGTCAAACTAGATCATACTGCAAGAGTTCCATGGATAATACGTTTCACTCAACACAGGAGCAAAGTGAAAGAAATCTTACACATGTTGTCTGTATGAAGTACAACACACATTGTTCTCCTGATAGCTTTGAGGGGATTACAAAGTTATAGTTTCCTCACAATTATATGATTCCATTCAGACTGAACAGCTTCCTGTACTTAACAAAACCTTTTCTGACTTTAAACGTACATGCTGGGAAAACGAAGAGACTGTTCGAAGCAGGCAATGTCAGTAGGACTTCAGAAAGGAGGGAAAGATAAAATTCAAGATAGCGGAAGACCTTGATATAAACTCAGTGCCACCCCCTTTCATGTCATCTGACCACAGGCACATGGTCCAATCACAGACCAGCTCAGCATATACAACAAAAGTGTAATTTATTACCGTAAGCACCACCCATTTGAGTATAGACATAACAATAAAAGCCAGCTTGCTCAGTTCAGGTGTGTGAGTGTCTGAAAAGGAGCTGCAAGAATGTGGAGGAGATCGGTGAGCAAGAGGTCTATTGAGAGCACAGTTGGGAGGAGAGTGCTCAGGATTAGAGGGATGAAGTACTATCTAGAGAGAGTTTAAGGAGGTTGAGGAAAGGGAATTGAGGAGGTAGGAAGGAGAATTGTTACCCACTGAATATAAAATATTGACACAGGAAGGAGAGAGAGTTGGTTGGACATATTAATTTGAGGAGATTGGAAGAAGAATTGGTACCATCCTGCAACCCTTTTTGGCCTCACTGTCTTTCTCCTTGTATTAAACTATCTCAGAACTGCTGCTCCCTTGGGTGTTTTGTGCTCTGCCTTTTATCCATGTGGGGGAAGTGTGACGGAAATCAGGTGTGTGTAATTATCAGTAATTGCCTGACCCTTGTGCTGGGGCATGTCAGGCATACGGCTCTGGTGTTTTGTCCGTTGTCGCTCACAGTGAAATGTCCGAAAGAACGTGTTCACGTCAGGAGTGGGGGGTGTTGGAGTGCCTAGGTATCCTACCTGGTAGGATGGGGGAAAGGTGTTACAAGGAAGGGGATTCCAGTGTCCCACTTCCACTCCCCGAGGACCCCTCATCCAGGTGATCCTCCCGCACCGTTCAGCCCTAGGAGGAACAGGATGCAAAAGCGATGGCCGTGTCCTGGCCACCTGGATGACAGATCCTCGTGAAATAGCGAGCGAGACACCTTCATGTTTCTCAGTGTAAAATACATTTTCCATTCAGCACCACTGTCAAAGGAAATATTTGAGAGCGTGAGTCACACTAGATCAGACTGCAAGAGTTCCATGGATAATAAGTTTCACTCAACACAGGAGCAAAGTGAAAGAAATCTTACATATGTTGTCTGTATGAAGTACAACACACATTGTTCTCCTGCTAGCTTTGTGGGGATTACCAAGTTATAGTTTCCTCACAATTCTATGATTCCATTCAGACTGAACAGCTTCCTGTACTTAACAAAACGTTTTCTGACTTTAAACGTACATGCTGGGAAAACGAAGAGACTGTTCAAAGCAGGCAATGTCAGTAGGACTTCAGAAAGGAGGGAAAGATAAAATTCAAGATAGCGGAAGACCTTGATATAAACTCAGTGCCACCCCCTTTCATGTCATCTGACGACAGGCACATGGTCCAATCACAGACCAACTCAGCACATACAACAAATGTGTAATTTATTACCGTAAGCACCACCCATTTGAGTAGAGACATAACAATAAAAACCAGCTTGCTCAGTTCAGGTGTGTGAGTGTCTGAAAGGGAGCTGGAAGAATGTGTATGGAGGAGATCAGTGAGGAAGAGGTCTATTGAGAGCACAGTTGGGAGGAGAGTGCTCGGGATTAGAGGGATGAAGTACCATCTAGAGAGAGTTTAAGGAGGTTGAGGAGAGGGAATTGAGGAGGTAGGAAGGAGAATTGTTACCCACTGAATGCAAAGTATTGACACAGGAAGGAGAGAGAGTTGGTTGGACATAGAAATTTGAGGAGGTTGGAAGAAGAATTGGTACCATCCTGCAACCCTTTCTGGCCTCGCTGTCTTTCTCCTTGTATTAAACTATCTCAGAACTGCTGCTCCCTTGGGTGTTTTGTGCTCTGCCTTTTATCCATGTGGAGGAAGTGTGACGGAAATCAGGTGTGTGTAATTATCAGTAATTGCCTGACCCTTGCGCTGGGGCATGTCAGGTATACGGCTCTGGTGTTTTGTCCGTTGTCGCTCACGGTGAAATGTCCGAAAGAATGTGTTCACGTCAGGGGTGCGCGGTGTTGGAGTGCCTAGGTATCCTACCTGGTAGGATGGGGGAAAGGTGTTACAAGGAAGGGGATTCCAGTGTCCCACTTCCACTCCCAGAGGACCCCTCATCCAGGTGATCCTCCCGCACTGTTCCACCCCAGGAGGAACTGGATGCAAAAGCGTTGGCCGTGTCCTGGCCACCTGGATGACAGATCCCTGTGTTCTAGCGAGCGATACACCTTCATGTTTCTCAGTGTAAAATACTTTTTCCATTTGGCAACACTGTCAAAGAAAATATTTGAGAGCGTGAGTCAAACTAGATCATACTGCAAGAGTTCCATGGATAATACGTTTCACTCAACACAGGAGCAAAGTGAAAGAAATCTTACACATGTTGTCTGTATGAAGTACAACACACATTGTTCTCCTGATAGCTTTGAGGGGATTACAAAGTTATAGTTTCCTCACAATTATATGATTCCATTCAGACTGAACAGCTTCCTGTACTTAACAAAACCTTTTCTGACTTTAAACGTACATGCTGGGAAAACGAAGAGACTGTTCGAAGCAGGCAATGTCAGTAGCACTTCAGAAAGGAGGGAAAGATAAAATTCAAGATAGCGGAAGACCTTGATATAAACTCAGTGCCACCCCCTTTCATGTCATCTGACCACAGGCACATGGTCCAATCACAGACCAGCTCAGCATATACAACAAAAGTGTAATTTATTACCGTAAGCACCACCCATTTGAGTATAGACATAACAATAAAAGCCAGCTTGCTCAGTTCAGGTGTGTGAGTGTCTGAAAAGGAGCTGCAAGAATGTGGAGGAGATCGGTGAGCAAGAGGTCTATTGAGAGCACAGTTGGGAGGAGAGTGCTCAGGATTAGAGGGATGAAGTACTATCTAGAGAGAGTTTAAGGAGGTTGAGGAAAGGGAATTGAGGAGGTAGGAAGGAGAATTGTTACCCACTGAATATAAAATATTGACACAGGAAGGAGAGAGAGTTGGTTGGACATATTAATTTGAGGAGATTGGAAGAAGAATTGGTACCATCCTGCAACCCTTTTTGGCCTCGCTGTCTTTCTCCTTGTATTAAACTATCTCAGAACTGCTGCTCCCTTGGGTGTTTTGTGCTCTGCCTTTTATCCATGTGGGGGAAGTGTGACGGAAATCAGGTGTGTGTAATTATCAGTAATTGCCTGACCCTTGTGCTGGGGCATGTCAGGCATACGGCTCTGGTGTTTTGTCCGTTGTCGCTCACAGTGAAATGTCCGAAAGAACGTGTTCACGTCAGGAGTGGGGGGTGTTGGAGTGCCTAGGTATCCTACCTGGTAGGATGGGGGAAAGGTGTTACAAGGAAGGGGATTCCAGTGTCCCACTTCCACTCCCCGAGGACCCCTCATCCAGGTGATCCTCCCGCACCGTTCAGCCCTAGGAGGAACTGGATGCAAAAGCGATGGCCGTGTCCTGGCCACCTGGATGACAGATCCTCGTGAAATAGCGAGCGAGACACCTTCATGTTTCTCAGTGTAAAATACATTTTCCATTCAGCACCACTGTCAAAGGAAATATTTGAGAGCGTGAGTCACACTAGATCAGACTGCAAGAGTTCCATGGATAATAAGTTTCACTCAACACAGGAGCAAAGTGAAAGAAATCTTACATATGTTGTCTGTATGAAGTACAACACACATTGTTCTCCTGCTAGCTTTGTGGGGATTACCAAGTTATAGTTTCCTCACAATTCTATGATTCCATTCAGACTGAACAGCTTCCTGTACTTAACAAAACGTTTTCTGACTTTAAACGTACATGCTGGGAAAACGAAGAGACTGTTCAAAGCAGGCAATGTCAGTAGGACTTCAGAAAGGAGGGAAAGATAAAATTCAAGATAGCGGAAGACCTTGATATAAACTCAGTGCCACCCCCTTTCATGTCATCTGACCACAGGCACATGGTCCAATCACAGACCAACTCAGCACATACAACAAATGTGTAATTTATTACCGTAAGCACCACCCATTTGAGTAGAGACATAACAGTAAAAGCCAGCTTGCTCAGTTCAGGTGTGTGAGTGTCTGAAAAGGTGCAGGAAGAATGTGTATGGAGGAGATCGGTGAGCAAGAGGTCTATTGAGAGCACAGTTGGGAGGAGAGTGCTCGGGATTAGAGGGATGAAGTACCATCTAGAGAGAGTTTAAGGAGGTTGAGGAGAGGGAATTGAGGAGGTAGGAAGGAGAATTGTTACCCACTGAATTCAAAGTATTGACACAGGAAGGAGAGAGAGTTGGTTGGACATATACATTTGAGGAGGTTGGAAGAAGAATTGGTACCATCCTGCAAGCCTTTCTGGCCTCGCTGTCTTTCTCCTTGTATTAAACTATCTCGGAACTGCTGCTCCCTTGGGTGTTTTGTGCTCTGCCTTTTATCCATGTGGGGGAAGTGTGACGGAAATCAGGTGTGTGCAATTATCAGTAATTGCCTGACCCTTGTGCTGGGGCATGTCAGGTATACGGCTCTGGTGTTTTGTCTGTTGTCGCTCACTATGAAATGTCCGAAAGAACGTGTTCACGTCAGCGGTGCAGGGTGTTGGAGTGCCTAGGTATCCTACCTGGTAGGATGGGGGAAAGGTGTTACAAGGAAGGGGATTCTAGTGTCCCACTTCCACTCCCCGAGGATGCCTCATCCAGGTGATCCTCCCGCACTGTTCCACCCCAGGAGGAACTGGATGCAAAAGCGATGGCCGTGTCCTGGCCACCTGGATGACAGATCCCCGTAGACTAGCGAGTGAGACACCTTCAAGTTTCTCAGTGTAAAATACTTTTTCCATTCAGCACCACTGTCAAAGAAAATATTTGAGAGCGTGAGTCAAACTAGAGGAGACTGCAAGAGTTCCATGGATAATAAGTTTCACTCAACACAGGAGCAAAGTGAAAGAAATCTTACACATGTTGTCTGTATGAAGTACAGCACACATTGTTCTCCTGCTAGCTTTGTGGGGATTACAAAGTTATAGTTTCCTCACAATTATATGATTCCATTCAGACTGAACAGCTTCCTGTACTTAACAAAACCTTTTCTGACTTTAAACGTACATGCTGGGAAAGCGAAGAGACTGTTTGAAGCAGGCAATGTCAGTAGGACTTCATAAAGGAGGGAAAGATCAAATTCAAGATAGCGGAAGACCTTGATATAAACTCAGTGCCACCCCCTTTCATGTCATCTGACCACAGGCACATGGTCCAATCACAGACCAGCTCAGCACATACAACAAATGTGTAATGTATTACCGTAAGCACCACCCATTTGAGTAGAGACATAACAATAAAAGCCAGCTTGCTCAGTTCAGGTGTGTGAGTGTCTGAAAACGAGCTGGAAGAATGTGTATGGAGGAGATCGGTGAGCAAGAGGTCTACTGAGAGCACAGTTGGGAGGAGAGTGCTCGGAATTAGAGGGATGAAGTACCATCCAGAGAGAGTTTAAGGAGGTTGAGGAGAGGGAATTGAGGAGGTAGGAAGGAGAATTGTTACCCACTGAATGCAAAGTATTGACACAGGAAGCAGAGAGAGTTGGTTGGACATAGAAATTTGAGAAGGTTGGAAGAAGAATTGGTACCATCCTGCAACCCTTTCTGGCCTTGCTGTCTTTCTCCTTGTATTAAACTATCTCAGAACTGCTGCTCCTTTGGGTGTTTTGTGCTCTGCCTTATATCCATGTGGGGGAAGTCTGACGGAAATCAGATGTGTATAATTATCAGTAATTGCCTGACCCTTGTGCTGGGTCATGTCAGGTATACGGCTCTGGTGTTTTGTCCGTTGTCGCTCACGGTGAAATGTCCGAAAGAATGTGTTCACGTCAGCGGTGCGGGGTGTTGGAGTGCCTAGGTATCCTACCTGGTATGATGGGGGAAAGATATTACAAGGAAGGGGATTCTAGTGTCCCACTTAAACTTCCCGAGGACCCCTCATCCAGGTGATCCTCCCGCACTGTTCCACCCCAGGAGGAACTGGATGCAAAAGCGATGGCCGTGTCCTGGCCACCTGGATGAGAGATCCCCGTGGACTAGTGAGCGAGACACCTTCATGTTTCTCAGTGTAAAATACTTTTTCCATTCAGCACCACTGTCAAAGGAAATATTTGAGAGTGTGAGTCAAACTAGATCAGACTGCAAGAGTTCCATGGATAATAAGTTTCACTCAACACAGAAGTAAAGTGAAAGAAATCTTACATATGTGTTCTGTATAAAGTACAACACACATTGTTCTCCTGCTAGCTTTGTGGGGATTACAAAGTTATAGTTTCCTCACAATTATATGATTCCATTCAGACTGAACAGCTTCCTGTACTTAACAAAACCTTTTCTGACTTTAAACGTACATGCTGGGAAAGCGAAGAGACTGTTTGAAGCAGGCAATGTCAGTAGGACTTCATAAAGGAGGGAAAGATAAAATTCAAGATAGCGGAAGACCCTGATATAAACTCAGTGCCACCCCCTTTCATGTCATCTGACCACAG
The DNA here is from genome assembly GCF_040938575.1 of Ambystoma mexicanum. Classification (NCBI taxonomy): domain Eukaryota; kingdom Metazoa; phylum Chordata; class Amphibia; order Caudata; family Ambystomatidae; genus Ambystoma; species Ambystoma mexicanum. The sequence goes on along the minus strand of NC_090922.1, from coordinate 580,946,654 downwards.
ACACATGGTCCAATCACAGACCAGCTCAGCACATACAACAAATGTGTAATTTATTACCGTAAGCACCACCCATTTGAGTAGAGACATAACAATAAAAACCAGCTTGCTCAGTTCAGGTGTGTGAGTGTCTGAAAGGGAGCTGGAAGAATGTGTATGGAGGAGATCAGTGAGGAAGAGGTCTATTGAGAGCACAGTTGGGAGGAGAGTGCTCGGGATTAGAGGGATGAAGTACCATCTAGAGAGAGTTTAAGGAGGTTGAGGAGAGGGAATTGAGGAGGTAGGAAGGAGAATTGTTACCCACTGAATGCAAAGTATTGACACAGGAAGGAGAGAGAGTTGGTTGGACATAGAAATTTGAGGAGGTTGGAAGAAGAATTGGTACCATCCTGCAACCCTTTCTGGCCTCGCTGTCTTTCTCCTTGTATTAAACTATCTCAGAACTGCTGCTCCCTTGGGTGTTTTGTGCTCTGCCTTTTATCCATGTGGAGGAAGTGTGACGGAAATCAGGTGTGTGTAATTATCAGTAATTGCCTGACCCTTGCGCTGGGGCATGTCAGGTATACGGCTCTGGTGTTTTGTCCGTTGTCGCTCACGGTGAAATGTCCGAAAGAATGTGTTCACGTCAGGGGTGCGCGGTGTTGGAGTGCCTAGGTATCCTACCTGGTAGGATGGGGGAAAGGTGTTACAAGGAAGGGGATTCCAGTGTCCCACTTAAACTTCCCGAGGACCCCTCATCCAGGTGATCCTCCCGCACTGTTCCACCCCAGGAGGAACTGGATGCAAAAGCGATGGCCGTGTCCTGGCCACCTGGATGAGAGATCCCCGTGGACTAGCGAGCGAGACACCTTCATGTTTCTCAGTGTAAAATACTTTTTCCATTCAGCACCACTGTCAAAGGAAATATTTGAGAGTGTGAGTCAAACTAGATCAGACTGCAAGAGTTCCATGGATAATAAGTTTCACTCAACACAGAAGTAAAGTGAAAGAAATCTTACATATGTGTTCTGTATAAAGTACAACACACATTGTTCTCCTGCTAGCTTTGTGGGGATTACAAAGTTATAGTTTCCTCACAATTATATGATTCCATTCAGACTGAACAGCTTCCTGTACTTAACAAAACCTTTTCTGACTTCAACGTACATGCTGGGAAAACGCAGAGACTGTTCGAAGCAGGCATCAGTAGGACTTCAGAAAGGAGGGAAAGATAAAATTCAAGATAGCGGAAGACCCTGATATAAACTCAGTGCCACCCCCTTTCATGTCATCTGACCACAGACACATGGTCCAATCACAGACCAGCTCAGCACATACAACAAATGTGTAATTTATTACCGTAAGCACCACCCATTTGAGTAGAGACATAACAATAAAAACCAGCTTGCTCAGTTCAGGTGTGTGAGTGTCTGAAAGGGAGCTGGAAGAATGTGTATGGAGGAGATCAGTGAGGAAGAGGTCTATTGAGAGCACAGTTGGGAGGAGAGTGCTCGGGATTAGAGGGATGAAGTACCATCTAGAGAGAGTTTAAGGAGGTTGAGGAGAGGGAATTGAGGAGGTAGGAAGGAGAATTGTTACCCACTGAATGCAAAGTATTGACACAGGAAGGAGAGAGAGTTGGTTGGACATAGAAATTTGAGGAGGTTGGAAGAAGAATTGGTACCATCCTGCAACCCTTTCTGGCCTCGCTGTCTTTCTCCTTGTATTAAACTATCTCAGAACTGCTGCTCCCTTGGGTGTTTTGTGCTCTGCCTTTTATCCATGTGGAGGAAGTGTGACGGAAATCAGGTGTGTGTAATTATCAGTAATTGCCTGACCCTTGCGCTGGGGCATGTCAGGTATACGGCTCTGGTGTTTTGTCCGTTGTCGCTCACGGTGAAATGTCCGAAAGAATGTGTTCACGTCAGGGGTGCGCGGTGTTGGAGTGCCTAGGTATCCTACCTGGTAGGATGGGGGAAAGGTGTTACAAGGAAGGGGATTCCAGTGTCCCACTTCCACTCCCAGAGGACCCCTCATCCAGGTGATCCTCCCGCACTGTTCCACCCCAGGAGGAACTGGATGCAAAAGCGTTGGCCGTGTCCTGGCCACCTGGATGACAGATCCCTGTGTTCTAGCGAGCGATACACCTTCATGTTTCTCAGTGTAAAATACTTTTTCCATTTGGCAACACTGTCAAAGAAAATATTTGAGAGCGTGAGTCAAACTAGATCATACTGCAAGAGTTCCATGGATAATACGTTTCACTCAACACAGGAGCAAAGTGAAAGAAATCTTACACATGTTGTCTGTATGAAGTACAACACACATTGTTCTCCTGATAGCTTTGAGGGGATTACAAAGTTATAGTTTCCTCACAATTATATGATTCCATTCAGACTGAACAGCTTCCTGTACTTAACAAAACCTTTTCTGACTTTAAACGTACATGCTGGGAAAACGAAGAGACTGTTCGAAGCAGGCAATGTCAGTAGCACTTCAGAAAGGAGGGAAAGATAAAATTCAAGATAGCGGAAGACCTTGATATAAACTCAGTGCCACCCCCTTTCATGTCATCTGACCACAGGCACATGGTCCAATCACAGACCAGCTCAGCATATACAACAAAAGTGTAATTTATTACCGTAAGCACCACCCATTTGAGTATAGACATAACAATAAAAGCCAGCTTGCTCAGTTCAGGTGTGTGAGTGTCTGAAAAGGAGCTGCAAGAATGTGGAGGAGATCGGTGAGCAAGAGGTCTATTGAGAGCACAGTTGGGAGGAGAGTGCTCAGGATTAGAGGGATGAAGTACTATCTAGAGAGAGTTTAAGGAGGTTGAGGAAAGGGAATTGAGGAGGTAGGAAGGAGAATTGTTACCCACTGAATATAAAATATTGACACAGGAAGGAGAGAGAGTTGGTTGGACATATTAATTTGAGGAGATTGGAAGAAGAATTGGTACCATCCTGCAACCCTTTTTGGCCTCGCTGTCTTTCTCCTTGTATTAAACTATCTCAGAACTGCTGCTCCCTTGGGTGTTTTGTGCTCTGCCTTTTATCCATGTGGGGGAAGTGTGACGGAAATCAGGTGTGTGTAATTATCAGTAATTGCCTGACCCTTGTGCTGGGGCATGTCAGGCATACGGCTCTGGTGTTTTGTCCGTTGTCGCTCACAGTGAAATGTCCGAAAGAACGTGTTCACGTCAGGAGTGGGGGGTGTTGGAGTGCCTAGGTATCCTACCTGGTAGGATGGGGGAAAGGTGTTACAAGGAAGGGGATTCCAGTGTCCCACTTCCACTCCCCGAGGACCCCTCATCCAGGTGATCCTCCCGCACCGTTCAGCCCTAGGAGGAACTGGATGCAAAAGCGATGGCCGTGTCCTGGCCACCTGGATGACAGATCCTCGTGAAATAGCGAGCGAGACACCTTCATGTTTCTCAGTGTAAAATACATTTTCCATTCAGCACCACTGTCAAAGGAAATATTTGAGAGCGTGAGTCAAACTAGAGGAGACTGCAAGAGTTCCATGGATAATAAGTTTCACTCAACACAGGAGCAAAGTGAAAGAAATCTTACATATGTTGTCTGTATGAAGTACAACACACATTGTTCTCCTGCTAGCTTTGTGGGGATTACCAAGTTATAGTTTCCTCACAATTCTATGATTCCATTCAGACTGAACAGCTTCCTGTACTTAACAAAACGTTTTCTGACTTTAAACGTACATGCTGGGAAAACGAAGAGACTGTTCAAAGCAGGCAATGTCAGTAGGACTTCAGAAAGGAGGGAAAGATAAAATTCAAGATAGCGGAAGACCTTGATATAAACTCAGTGCCACCCCCTTTCATGTCATCTGACCACAGGCACATGGTCCAATCACAGACCAACTCAGCACATACAACAAATGTGTAATTTATTACCGTAAGCACCACCCATTTGAGTAGAGACATAACAGTAAAAGCCAGCTTGCTCAGTTCAGGTGTGTGAGTGTCTGAAAAGGTGCAGGAAGAATGTGTATGGAGGAGATCGGTGAGCAAGAGGTCTATTGAGAGCACAGTTGGGAGGAGAGTGCTCGGGATTAGAGGGATGAAGTACCATCTAGAGAGAGTTTAAGGAGGTTGAGGAGAGGGAATTGAGGAGGTAGGAAGGAGAATTGTTACCCACTGAATTCAAAGTATTGACACAGGAAGGAGAGAGAGTTGGTTGGACATATACATTTGAGGAGGTTGGAAGAAGAATTGGTACCATCCTGCAAGCCTTTCTGGCCTCGCTGTCTTTCTCCTTGTATTAAACTATCTCGGAACTGCTGCTCCCTTGGGTGTTTTGTGCTCTGCCTTTTATCCATGTGGGGGAAGTGTGACGGAAATCAGGTGTGTGCAATTATCAGTAATTGCCTGACCCTTGTGCTGGGGCATGTCAGGTATACGGCTCTGGTGTTTTGTCTGTTGTCGCTCACTATGAAATGTCCGAAAGAACGTGTTCACGTCAGCGGTGCAGGGTGTTGGAGTGCCTAGGTATCCTACCTGGTAGGATGGGGGAAAGGTGTTACAAGGAAGGGGATTCTAGTGTCCCACTTCCACTCCCCGAGGATGCCTCATCCAGGTGATCCTCCCGCACTGTTCCACCCCAGGAGGAACTGGATGCAAAAGCGATGGCCGTGTCCTGGCCACCTGGATGACAGATCCCCGTAGACTAGCGAGTGAGACACCTTCAAGTTTCTCAGTGTAAAATACTTTTTCCATTCAGCACCACTGTCAAAGAAAATATTTGAGAGCGTGAGTCAAACTAGAGGAGACTGCAAGAGTTCCATGGATAATAAGTTTCACTCAACACAGGAGCAAAGTGAAAGAAATCTTACACATGTTGTCTGTATGAAGTACAGCACACATTGTTCTCCTGCTAGCTTTGTGGGGATTACAAAGTTATAGTTTCCTCACAATTATATGATTCCATTCAGACTGAACAGCTTCCTGTACTTAACAAAACCTTTTCTGACTTTAAACGTACATGCTGGGAAAGCGAAGAGACTGTTTGAAGCAGGCAATGTCAGTAGGACTTCATAAAGGAGGGAAAGATCAAATTCAAGATAGCGGAAGACCTTGATATAAACTCAGTGCCACCCCCTTTCATGTCATCTGACCACAGGCACATGGTCCAATCACAGACCAGCTCAGCACATACAACAAATGTGTAATGTATTACCGTAAGCACCACCCATTTGAGTAGAGACATAACAATAAAAGCCAGCTTGCTCAGTTCAGGTGTGTGAGTGTCTGAAAACGAGCTGGAAGAATGTGTATGGAGGAGATCGGTGAGCAAGAGGTCTACTGAGAGCACAGTTGGGAGGAGAGTGCTCGGGATTAGAGGGATGAAGTACCATCCAGAGAGAGTTTAAGGAGGTTGAGGAGAGGGAATCGAGGAGGTAGGAAGGAGAATTGTTACCCACTGAATGCAAAGTATTGACACAGGAAGCAGAGAGAGTTGGTTGGACATAGAAATTTGAGAAGGTTGGAAGAAGAATTGGTACCATCCTGCAACCCTTTCTGGCCTTGCTGTCTTTCTCCTTGTATTAAACTATCTCAGAACTGCTGCTCCTTTGGGTGTTTTGTGCTCTGCCTTATATCCATGTGGGGGAAGTCTGACGGAAATCAGATGTGTATAATTATCAGTAATTGCCTGACCCTTGTGCTGGGTCATGTCTTGTATACGGCTCTGGTGTTTTGTCCGTTGTCGCTCACGGTGAAATGTCCGAAAGAATGTGTTCACGTCAGCGGTGCGGGGTGTTGGAGTGCCTAGGTATCCTACCTGGTATGATGGGGTAAAGATATTACAAGGAAGGGGATTCTAGTGTCCCACTTAAACTTCCCGAGGACCCCTCATCCAGGTGATCCTCCCGCGCTGTTCCACCCCAGGAGGAACTGGATGCAAAAGCGATGGCCGTGTCCTGGCCACCTGGATGAGAGATCCCCGTGGACTAGCGAGCGAGACACCTTCATGTTTCTCAGTGTAAAATACTTTTTCCATTCAGCACCACTGGCAAAGGAAATATTTGAGAGTGTGAGTCAAACTAGATCAGACTGCAAGAGTTCCATGGATAATAAGTTTCACTCAACACAGAAGTAAAGTGAAAGAAATCTTACATATGTGTTCTGTATAAAGTACAACACACATTGTTCTCCTGCTAGCTTTGTGGGGATTACAAAGTTATAGTTTCCTCACAATTATATGATTCCATTCAGACTGAACAGCTTCCTGTACTTAACAAAACCTTTTCTGACTTCAACGTACATGCTGGGAAAACGCAGAGACTGTTCGAAGCAGGCATCAGTAGGACTTCAGAAAGGAGGGAAAGATAAAATTCAAGATAGCGGAAGACCCTGATATAAACTCAGTGCCACCCCCTTTCATGTCATCTGACCACAGGCACATGGTCCAATCACAGACCAGCTCAGCACATACAACAAATGTGTAATTTATTACCGTAAGCACCACCCATTTGAGTAGAGACATAACAATAAAAACCAGCTTGCTCAGTTCAGGTGTGTGAGTGTCTGAAAGGGAGCTGGAAGAATGTGTATGGAGGAGATCAGTGAGCAAGAGGTCTATTGAGAGCACAGTTGGGAGGAGAGTGCTCGGGATTAGAGGGATGAAGTACCATCTAGAGAGAGTTTAAGGAGGTTGAGGAGAGGGAATTGAGGAGGTAGGAAGGAGAATTGTTACCCACTGAATGCAAAGTATTGACACAGGAAGGAGAGAGAGTTGGTTGGACATAGAAATTTGAGGAGGTTGGAAGAAGAATTGGTACCATCCTGCAACCCTTTCTGGCCTCGCTGTCTTTCTCCTTGTATTAAACTATCTCAGAACTGCTGCTCCCTTGGGTGTTTTGTGCTCTGCCTTTTATCCATGTGGAGGAAGTGTGACGGAAATCAGGTGTGTGTAATTATCAGTAATTGCCTGACCCTTGCGCTGGGGCATGTCAGGTATACGGCTCTGGTGTTTTGTCCGTTGTCGCTCACGGTGAAATGTCCGAAAGAATGTGTTCACGTCAGGGGTGCGCGGTGTTGGAGTGCCTAGGTATCCTACCTGGTAGGATGGGGGAAAGGTGTTACAAGGAAGGGGATTCCAGTGTCCCACTTCCACTCCCAGAGGACCCCTCATCCAGGTGATCCTCCCGCACTGTTCCACCCCAGGAGGAACTGGATGCAAAAGCGTTGGCCGTGTCCTGGCCACCTGGATGACAGATCCCTGTGTTCTAGCGAGCGATACACCTTCATGTTTCTCAGTGTAAAATACTTTTTCCATTTGGCAACACTGTCAAAGAAAATATTTGAGAGCGTGAGTCAAACTAGATCATACTGCAAGAGTTCCATGGATAATACGTTTCACTCAACACAGGAGCAAAGTGAAAGAAATCTTACACATGTTGTCTGTATGAAGTACAACACACATTGTTCTCCTGATAGCTTTGAGGGGATTACAAAGTTATAGTTTCCTCACAATTATATGATTCCATTCAGACTGAACAGCTTCCTGTACTTAACAAAACCTTTTCTGACTTTAAACGTACATGCTGGGAAAACGAAGAGACTGTTCGAAGCAGGCAATGTCAGTAGCACTTCAGAAAGGAGGGAAAGATAAAATTCAAGATAGCGGAAGACCTTGATATAAACTCAGTGCCACCCCCTTTCATGTCATCTGACCACAGGCACATGGTCCAATCACAGACCAGCTCAGCATATACAACAAAAGTGTAATTTATTACCGTAAGCACCACCCATTTGAGTATAGACATAACAATAAAAGCCAGCTTGCTCAGTTCAGGTGTGTGAGTGTCTGAAAAGGAGCTGCAAGAATGTGGAGGAGATCGGTGAGCAAGAGGTCTATTGAGAGCACAGTTGGGAGGAGAGTGCTCAGGATTAGAGGGATGAAGTACTATCTAGAGAGAGTTTAAGGAGGTTGAGGAAAGGGAATTGAGGAGGTAGGAAGGAGAATTGTTACCCACTGAATATAAAATATTGACACAGGAAGGAGAGAGAGTTGGTTGGACATATTAATTTGAGGAGATTGGAAGAAGAATTGGTACCATCCTGCAACCCTTTTTGGCCTCGCTGTCTTTCTCCTTGTATTAAACTATCTCAGAACTGCTGCTCCCTTGGGTGTTTTGTGCTCTGCCTTTTATCCATGTGGGGGAAGTGTGACGGAAATCAGGTGTGTGTAATTATCAGTAATTGCCTGACCCTTGTGCTGGGGCATGTCAGGCATACGGCTCTGGTGTTTTGTCCGTTGTCGCTCACAGTGAAATGTCCGAAAGAACGTGTTCACGTCAGGAGTGGGGGGTGTTGGAGTGCCTAGGTATCCTACCTGGTAGGATGGGGGAAAGGTGTTACAAGGAAGGGGATTCCAGTGTCCCACTTCCACTCCCCGAGGACCCCTCATCCAGGTGATCCTCCCGCACCGTTCAGCCCTAGGAGGAACTGGATGCAAAAGCGATGGCCGTGTCCTGGCCACCTGGATGACAGATCCTCGTGAAATAGCGAGCGAGACACCTTCATGTTTCTCAGTGTAAAATACATTTTCCATTCAGCACCACTGTCAAAGGAAATATTTGAGAGCGTGAGTCACACTAGATCAGACTGCAAGAGTTCCATGGATAATAAGTTTCACTCAACACAGGAGCAAAGTGAAAGAAATCTTACATATGTTGTCTGTATGAAGTACAACACACATTGTTCTCCTGCTAGCTTTGTGGGGATTACCAAGTTATAGTTTCCTCACAATTCTATGATTCCATTCAGACTGAACAGCTTCCTGTACTTAACAAAACGTTTTCTGACTTTAAACGTACATGCTGGGAAAACGAAGAGACTGTTCAAAGCAGGCAATGTCAGTAGGACTTCAGAAAGGAGGGAAAGATAAAATTCAAGATAGCGGAAGACCTTGATATAAACTCAGTGCCACCCCCTTTCATGTCATCTGACCACAGGCACATGGTCCAATCACAGACCAACTCAGCACATACAACAAATGTGTAATTTATTACCGTAAGCACCACCCATTTGAGTAGAGACATAACAGTAAAAGCCAGCTTGCTCAGTTCAGGTGTGTGAGTGTCTGAAAAGGTGCAGGAAGAATGTGTATGGAGGAGATCGGTGAGCAAGAGGTCTATTGAGAGCACAGTTGGGAGGAGAGTGCTCGGGATTAGAGGGATGAAGTACCATCTAGAGAGAGTTTAAGGAGGTTGAGGAGAGGGAATTGAGGAGGTAGGAAGGAGAATTGTTACCCACTGAATTCAAAGTATTGACACAGGAAGGAGAGAGAGTTGGTTGGACATATACATTTGAGGAGGTTGGAAGAAGAATTGGTACCATCCTGCAAGCCTTTCTGGCCTCGCTGTCTTTCTCCTTGTATTAAACTATCTCGGAACTGCTGCTCCCTTGGGTGTTTTGTGCTCTGCCTTTTATCCATGTGGGGGAAGTGTGACGGAAATCAGGTGTGTGCAATTATCAGTAATTGCCTGACCCTTGTGCTGGGGCATGTCAGGTATACGGCTCTGGTGTTTTGTCTGTTGTCGCTCACTATGAAATGTCCGAAAGAACGTGTTCACGTCAGCGGTGCAGGGTGTTGGAGTGCCTAGGTATCCTACCTGGTAGGATGGGGGAAAGGTGTTACAAGGAAGGGGATTCTAGTGTCCCACTTCCACTCCCCGAGGATGCCTCATCCAGGTGATCCTCCCGCACTGTTCCACCCCAGGAGGAACTGGATGCAAAAGCGATGGCCGTGTCCTGGCCACCTGGATGACAGATCCCCGTAGACTAGCGAGTGAGACACCTTCAAGTTTCTCAGTGTAAAATACTTTTTCCATTCAGCACCACTGTCAAAGAAAATATTTGAGAGCGTGAGTCAAACTAGAGGAGACTGCAAGAGTTCCATGGATAATAAGTTTCACTCAACACAGGAGCAAAGTGAAAGAAATCTTACACATGTTGTCTGTATGAAGTACAGCACACATTGTTCTCCTGCTAGCTTTGTGGGGATTACAAAGTTATAGTTTCCTCACAATTATATGATTCCATTCAGACTGAACAGCTTCCTGTACTTAACAAAACCTTTTCTGACTTTAAACGTACATGCTGGGAAAGCGAAGAGACTGTTTGAAGCAGGCAATGTCAGTAGGACTTCATAAAGGAGGGAAAGATCAAATTCAAGATAGCGGAAGACCTTGATATAAACTCAGTGCCACCCCCTTTCATGTCATCTGACCACAGGCACATGGTCCAATCACAGACCAGCTCAGCACATACAACAAATGTGTAATGTATTACCGTAAGCACCACCCATTTGAGTAGAGACATAACAATAAAAGCCAGCTTGCTCAGTTCAGGTTTGTGAGTGTCTGAAAACGAGCTGGAAGAATGTGTATGGAGGAGATCGGTGAGCAAGAGGTCTACTGAGAGCACAGTTGGGAGGAGAGTGCTCGGGATTAGAGGGATGAAGTACCATCCAGAGAGAGTTTAAGGAGGTTGAGGAGAGGGAATCGAGGAGGTAGGAAGGAGAATTGTTACCCACTGAATGCAAAGTATTGACACAGGAAGCAGAGAGAGTTGGTTGGACATAGAAATTTGAGAAGGTTGGAAGAAGAATTGGTACCATCCTGCAACCCTTTCTGGCCTTGCTGTCTTTCTCCTTGTATTAAACTATCTCAGAACTGCTGCTCCTTTGGGTGTTTTGTGCTCTGCCTTATATCCATGTGGGGGAAGTCTGACGGAAATCAGATGTGTATAATTATCAGTAATTGCCTGACCCTTGTGCTGGGTCATGTCTTGTATACGGCTCTGGTGTTTTGTCCGTTGTCGCTCACGGTGAAATGTCCGAAAGAATGTGTTCACGTCAGCGGTGCGGGGTGTTGGAGTGCCTAGGTATCCTACCTGGTATGATGGGGTAAAGATATTACAAGGAAGGGGATTCTAGTGTCCCACTTAAACTTCCCGAGGACCCCTCATCCAGGTGATCCTCCCGCGCTGTTCCACCCCAGGAGGAACTGGATGCAAAAGCGATGGCCGTGTCCTGGCCACCTGGATGAGAGATCCCCGTGGACTAGCGAGCGAGACACCTTCATGTTTCTCAGTGTAAAATACTTTTTCCATTCAGCACCACTGGCAAAGGAAATATTTGAGAGTGTGAGTCAAACTAGATCAGACTGCAAGAGTTCCATGGATAATAAGTTTCACTCAACACAGAAGTAAAGTGAAAGAAATCTTACATATGTGTTCTGTATAAAGTACAACACACATTGTTCTCCTGCTAGCTTTGTGGGGATTACAAAGTTATAGTTTCCTCACAATTATATGATTCCATTCAGACTGAACAGCTTCCTGTACTTAACAAAACCTTTTCTGACTTCAACGTACATGCTGGGAAAACGCAGAGACTGTTCGAAGCAGGCATCAGTAGGACTTCAGAAAGGAGGGAAAGATAAAATTCAAGATAGCGGAAGACCCTGATATAAACTCAGTGCCACCCCCTTTCATGTCATCTGACCACAGGCACATGGTCCAATCACAGACCAGCTCAGCACATACAACAAATGTGTAATTTATTACCGTAAGCACCACCCATTTGAGTAGAGACATAACAATAAAAACCAGCTTGCTCAGTTCAGGTGTGTGAGTGTCTGAAAGGGAGCTGGAAGAATGTGTATGGAGGAGATCAGTGAGCAAGAGGTCTATTGAGAGCACAGTTGGGAGGAGAGTGCTCGGGATTAGAGGGATGAAGTACCATCTAGAGAGAGTTTAAGGAGGTTGAGGAGAGGGAATTGAGGAGGTAGGAAGGAGAATTGTTACCCACTGAATGCAAAGTATTGACACAGGAAGGAGAGAGAGTTGGTTGGACATAGAAATTTGAGGAGGTTGGAAGAAGAATTGGTACCATCCTGCAACCCTTTCTGGCCTCGCTGTCTTTCTCCTTGTATTAAACTATCTCAGAACTGCTGCTCCCTTGGGTGTTTTGTGCTCTGCCTTTTATCCATGTGGAGGAAGTGTGACGGAAATCAGGTGTGTGTAATTATCAGTAATTGCCTGACCCTTGCGCTGGGGCATGTCAGGTATACGGCTCTGGTGTTTTGTCCGTTGTCGCTCACGGTGAAATGTCCGAAAGAATGTGTTCACGTCAGGGGTGCGCGGTGTTGGAGTGCCTAGGTATCCTACCTGGTAGGATGGGGGAAAGGTGTTACAAGGAAGGGGATTCCAGTGTCCCACTTCCACTCCCAGAGGACCCCTCATCCAGGTGATCCTCCCGCACTGTTCCACCCCAGGAGGAACTGGATGCAAAAGCGTTGGCCGTGTCCTGGCCACCTGGATGACAGATCCCTGTGTTCTAGCGAGCGATACACCTTCATGTTTCTCAGTGTAAAATACTTTTTCCATTTGGCAACACTGTCAAAGAAAATATTTGAGAGCGTGAGTCAAACTAGATCATACTGCAAGAGTTCCATGGATAATACGTTTCACTCAACACAGGAGCAAAGTGAAAGAAATCTTACACATGTTGTCTGTATGAAGTACAACACACATTGTTCTCCTGCTAGCTTTGAGGGGATTACAAAGTTATAGTTTCCTCACAATTATATGATTCCATTCAGACTGAACAGCTTCCTGTACTTAACAAAACCTTTTCTGACTTTAAACGTACATGCTGGGAAAACGAAGAGACTGTTCGAAGCAGGCAATGTCAGTAGGACTTCAGAAAGGAGGGAAAGATAAAATTCAAGATAGCGGAAGACCTTGATATAAACTCAGTGCCACCCCCTTTCATGTCATCTGACCACAGGCACATGGTCCAATCACAGACCAGCTCAGCATATACAACAAAAGTGTAATTTATTACCGTAAGCACCACCCATTTGAGTATAGACATAACAATAAAAGCCAGCTTGCTCAGTTCAGGTGTGTGAGTGTCTGAAAAGGAGCTGCAAGAATGTGGAGGAGATCGGTGAGCAAGAGGTCTATTGAGAGCACAGTTGGGAGGAGAGTGCTCAGGATTAGAGGGATGAAGTACTATCTAGAGAGAGTTTAAGGAGGTTGAGGAAAGGGAATTGAGGAGGTAGGAAGGAGAATTGTTACCCACTGAATATAAAATATTGACACAGGAAGGAGAGAGAGTTGGTTGGACATATTAATTTGAGGAGATTGGAAGAAGAATTGGTACCATCCTGCAACCCTTTTTGGCCTCGCTGTCTTTCTCCTTGTATTAAACTATCTCAGAACTGCTGCTCCCTTTGGTGTTTTGTGCTCTGCCTTTTATCCATGTGGGGGAAGTGTGACGGAAATCAGGTGTGTGTAATTATCAGTAATTGCCTGACCCTTGTGCTGGGGCATGCAGGCATACGGCTCTGGTGTTTTGTCCGTTGTCGCTCACAGTGAAATGTCCGAAAGAACGTGTTCACGTCAGGAGTGGGGGGTGTTGGAGTGCCTAGGTACCCTACCTGGTAGGATGGGGGAAAGGTGTTACAAGGAAGGGGATTCCAGTGTCCCACTTCCACTCCCAGAGGACCCCTCATCCAGGTGATCCTCCCTCACTGTTCCACCCCAGGAGGAACTGGATGCAAAAGCGTTGGCCGTGTCCTGGCCACCTGGTTGACAGATCCCCGTGGTCTAGCGAGCGATACACCTTCATGTTTCTCAGTGTAAAATACATTTTCCATTCAGCACCACTGTCAAAGCAAATATTTGAGAGCGTGAGTCACACTAGAGCAGACTGCAAGAGTTCCATGGATAATAAGTTTCATTCAACACAGGTGCAAAGTGAAAGAAATCTTACATATGTTGTCTGTATGAAGTACAACACACATTGTTCTCCTGCTAGCTGTGTGGGGATTACAAAGTTATAATTCCCTCACTATTATATGATTCCATTCAGACTGAACAGCTTTCTGTACTTAACAAAACCTTTTCTGACTTTAAACGTACATGCTGGGAAAACAAAGAGACTGTTCGAAGCAGGCAATGTCAGTAGGGCTTCAGAAAGGAGGGAAAGATAAAAATCAAGATAGCGGAAGACCTTGATATAAACTCAGTGCCACCCCCTTTCATGTCATCTGACCGCAGGCACATGGTCCAATCACAGATCAGCTCAGCACATACAACAAATGTGTAATTTATTACCGTAAGCACCACCCATTTGAGTAGAGACATAACAATAAAAGCCAGCTTGCTCAGTTCAGGTGTGTGAGTGTCTGAAAAGGAGCTGTAAGAATGTGTATGGAGGAGATCGGTGAGCAAGAGGTCTACTGAGAGCACAGTTGGGAGGAGAGTGCTCGGGATTAGAGGGATGAAGTACCATCTAGAGAGAGTTTAAGGAGGTTGAGGAGAGGGAATTGAGGAGGTAGGAAGGAGAATTGTTACCCACTGAATGCAAAGTATTGACACAGGAAGGAGAGAGAGTTGGTTGGACATAGAAATTTGAGGAGGTTGGAAGAAGAATTGGTACCATCCTGCAACCCTTTCTGGCCTCGCTGTCTTTCTCCTTGTATTAAACTATCTCAGAATTGCTGCTCCCTTGGGTGTTTTGTGCTCTGCCTTTTATCCATGTGGGGGAAGTGTGACGGAAATCAGGTGTGTGCAATTATCAGTAATTGCCTGACCCTTGTGCTGGGACATGTCAGGTATACGTGTCATGCACGCGCCGCTGGCGCACGCATTGGCAACCATCATGGACTACTTGGTACTCATTTATCCTCCTAATACTCCTTGAACAACTCCTTTTCACGCCTTGGTCTTTTATTTCCATTTGCTCAACTTTGGTTCTTTCTTATTTTATTCAATTAACTACATTTACCATAATGCACCTGGCTGCAGTCCTCAATTCCTGGCTATTCTCATTCATCGTTATTGGGACCACAATCCCCAGAAGCCCTAGCGGCCAGTGCTGGTTCCACCTGCTCAGGACCAGAGAGGGAGGAGGCAGATTGTCTTCAGGTGTGCTGCTACAGATGCTGTCAATTAGCCTGCCTCAGAACAGGGCAGGGCTGTATATAAGCAGCTGCATGCAGGAGCACAGTGTCTTGCATCTTGAGATCTCCCCGCTCCTGTTTGCCTTGACCCGCTACTTTGTATGCTGTGCCTGTTGCTGCATTATCCTGTTTTGATCCAGTGCCCTTTCCGGGCTCCCTGCCTTGCAGCCGATCTCGCTCCGCTGCCTTCTACCTACAGCCCTTGTCCTCTGGGCTTCCTGCCCTGCAGCCTGCCTCACTCCGGCTGCCTACGGTCCTTGTCCTCTGGGCTCCCTGCCCTGCAGCCTACCTCACTCCGGCTGCCTACAGTCCTTGTCCTCTGGGCTCCCTGCCTACAGCCTGCCGTACTCCGGCTGCCTACAGCCCGTGTCCTCTGGGCTCCTTCCTTGCAGCCTGTCTCCCTCCGCTGCCTACAGCCCTTGTCCTCTGGGCTCCCTGCCTTGCGGCTTGCTATACTCCTCTGCCTTACAGCCTGTATTACACTTAGCTACCTACGGCCCTGCTCCTTTGGGCTCCCTACCTCGTGTCCCTATTCTTTTGGGCTCTCTGTCTGTCGCCTACTAATAATCTCTCTCTGTCCTGTTCTTCTGGACTCCCTGCCTTGCAGCCTACTACAGTCCTCCGCAGTCCACTACAGTTTGCCTGCACCTAGTGCCACTCTTGACTGCAGACCTGATTCCTACTTTGCAGCCCTTCTGTTTTCCTGATGACTGCTGCTCCCTTGTTCTCTTCCTTGAGTCCTCTGTACTCCACCTTAGGTTATCTACTTCAGTCTAACTGCCTTTCCTTCATTTCCTCCTGCTAGATTGCTCATTGACTTCCTTTTTGCTGGATATATCTGTTCTTGTCTTTTCATGTGTCTTATGTAATCCCTTTGTACAGAGCTTGCCAGTTGGTTTCCGACAGGCAACCTTGGCCCCTTCCCTTGTCCCGTTTTCAGTGTTACAGACACCCACTGCTTTTGTTCCCAGCCATGAGCATACAGCGTGGGCCTCTGTTATAGCAATCTGTGCAGAAGGCTGGAGTTTCCTAAGGTTCGTGGAAGACTCTTTCCCATTTCAGCATACACCCCAAGAGGGAATCCAGTTTGTTTGTACCTTTGTATCTTTTGCCCCTTTTGGCTCACAGCTACAGTTTCCTACTCTTCTTTCTTGTTGAACTTCCTGCTGTACTTCAGCACAGCCACCCAAAACCTACCTGGGTACCCTGTGCCACTCTTGACAGAGTGCCATTCATGACAATACGGCTCTGGTGTTTTGTCCGTTGTCGCTCACGGTGAAATGTCCGAAAGAACGTGTTCACGTCAGGGGTGCGGGTTGTTGGAGTGCCTAGGTATCCTACCTGGTAGGATGGGGGAAAGGTGTTACAAGGAAAGGGATTCCAGTGTCCCACTTCCACTCCCCGAGGACCCCTCATCCAGGTGATCCTCCCGCACCGTTCAGCCCTAGGAGGAACTGGATGCAAAAGCGATGGCCGTGTCCTGGCCACCTGGATGACAGATCCTCGTGAAATAGCGAGCGAGACACCTTCATGTTTCTCAGTGTAAAATACATTTTCCATTCAGCACCACTGTCAAAGGAAATATTTGAGAGCGTGAGTCACACTAGATCAGACTGCAAGAGTTCCATGGATAATAAGTTTCACTCAACACAGGAGCAAAGTGAAAGAAATCTTACATATGTTGTCTGTATGAAGTACAACACACATTGTTCTCCTGCTAGCTTTGTGGGGATTACCAAGTTATAGTTTCCTCACAATTCTATGATTCCATTCAGACTGAACAGCTTCCTGTACTTAACAAAACGTTTTCTGACTTTAAACGTACATGCTGGGAAAACGAAGAGACTGTTCAAAGCAGGCAATGTCAGTAGGACTTCAGAAAGGAGGGAAAGATAAAATTCAAGATAGCGGAAGACCTTGATATAAACTCAGTGCCACCCCCTTTCATGTCATCTGACCACAGGCACATGGTCCAATCACAGACCAACTCAGGACATACAACAAATGTGTAATTTATTACCGTAAGCACCACCCATTTGAGTAGAGACATAACAGTAAAAGCCAGCTTGCTCAGTTCAGGTGTGTGAGTGTCTGAAAAGGTGCAGGAAGAATGTGTATGGAGGAGATTGGTGAGCAAGAGGTCTATTGAGAGCACGGTTGGGAGGAGAGTGCTCGGGATTAGAGGGATGAAGTACCATCTAGAGAGAGTTTAAGGAGGTTGAGGAGAGGGAATTGAGGAGGTAGGAAGGAGAATTGTTACCCACTGAATGCAAAGTATTGACACAGTAAGGAGAGAGAGTTGGTTGGACATATACATTTGAGGAGGTTGGAAGAAGAATTGGTACCATCCTGCAAGCCTTTCTGGCCTCGCCGTCTTTCTCCTTGTATTAAACTATCTCGGAACTGCTGCTCCCTTGGGTGTTTTGTGCTCTGCCTTTTATCCATGTGGGGGAAGTGTGATGGAAATCAGGTGTGTGCAATTATCAGTAATTGCCTGACCCTTGTGCTGGGGCATGTCAGGTATACGGCTCTGGTGTTTTGTCCGTTGTCGCTCACTATGAAATGTCCGAAAGAACGTGTTCACGTCAGCGGTGCGGGGTGTTGGAGTGCCTAGGTATCCTACCTGGTAGGATGGGGGAAAGGTGTTACAAGGAAGGGGATTCTAGTGTCCCACTTCCACTCTCCGAGGATGCCTCATCCAGGTGATCCTCCCGCACTGTTCCACTCCAGGAGGAACTGGATGCAAAAGCGATGGCCGTGTCCTGGCCAACTGGATGACAGATCCCCGTAGACTAGCGAGTGAGACACCTTCAAGTTTCTCAGTGTAAAATACTTTTTCCATTCAGCACCACTGTCAAGGAAAATATTTGAGAGCGTGAGTCAAACTAGAGGAGACTGCAAGAGTTCCATGGATAATAAGTTTCACTCAACACAGGAGCAAAGTGAAAGAAATCTTACACATGTTGTCTGTATGAAGTACAGCACACATTGTTCTCCTGCTAGCTTTGTGGGGATTACCAAGTTATAGTTTCCTCACAATTCTATGATTCCATTCAGACTGAACAGCTTCCTGTACTTAACAAAACGTTTTCTGACTTTAAACGTACATGCTGGGAAAACGAAGAGACTGTTCAAAGCAGGCAATGTCAGTAGGACTTCAGAAAGGAGGGAAAGATAAAATTCAAGATAGCGGAAGACCTTGATATAAACTCAGTGCCACCCCCTTTCATGTCATCTGACCACAGGCACATGGTCCAATCACAGACCAACTCAGCACATACAACAAATGTGTAATTTATTACCGTAAGCACCACCCATTTGAGTAGAGACATAACAGTAAAAGCCAGCTTGCTCAGTTCAGGTGTGTGAGTGTCTGAAAAGGTGCAGGAAGAATGTGTATGGAGGAGATTGGTGAGCAAGAGGTCTATTGAGAGCACGGTTGGGAGGAGAGTGCTCGGGATTAGAGGGATGAAGTACCATCTAGAGAGAGTTTAAGGAGGTTGAGGAGAGGGAATTGAGGAGGTAGGAAGGAGAATTGTTACCCACTGAATGCAAAGTATTGACACAGTAAGGAGAGAGAGTTGGTTGGACATATACATTTGAGGAGGTTGGAAGAAGAATTGGTACCATCCTGCAAGCCTTTCTGGCCTCGCCGTCTTTCTCCTTGTATTAAACTATCTCGGAACTGCTGCTCCCTTGGGTGTTTTGTGCTCTGCCTTTTATCCATGTGGGGGAAGTGTGATGGAAATCAGGTGAGTGCAATTATCAGTAATTGCCTGACCCTTGTGCTGGGGCATGTCAGGTATACGGCTCTGGTGTTTTGTCCGTTGTCGCTCACTATGAAATGTCCGAAAGAACGTGTTCACGTCAGCGGTGCGGGGTGTTGGAGTGCCTAGGTATCCTACCTGGTAGGATGGGGGAAAGGTGTTACAAGGAAGGGGATTCTAGTGTCCCACTTCCACTCTCCGAGGATGCCTCATCCAGGTGATCCTCCCGCACTGTTCCACTCCAGGAGGAACTGGATGCAAAAGCGATGGCCGTGTCCTGGCCAACTGGATGACAGATCCCCGTAGACTAGCGAGTGAGACACCTTCAAGTTTCTCAGTGTAAAATACTTTTTCCATTCAGCACCACTGTCAAAGAAAATATTTGAGAGCGTGAGTCAAACTAGAGGAGACTGCAAGAGTTCCATGGATAATAAGTTTCACTCAACACAGGAGCAAAGTGAAAGAAATCTTACACATGTTGTCTGTATGAAGTACAGCACACATTGTTCTCCTGCTAGCTTTGTGGGGATTACAAAGTTATAGTTTCCTCACAATTATATGATTCCATTCAGACTGAACAGCTTCCTGTACTTAACAAAACCTTTTCTGACTTTAAACGTACATGCTGGGAAAGCGAAGAGACTGTTTGAAGCAGGCAATGTCAGTAGGACTTCATAAAGGAGGGAAAGATCAAATTCAAGATAGCGGAAGACCTTGATATAAACTCAGTGCCACCCCCTTTCATGTCATCTGACCACAGGCACATGGTCCAATCACAGACCAGCTCAGCACATACAACAAATGTGTAATGTATTACCGTAAGCACCACCCATTTGAGTAGAGACATAACAATAAAAGCCAGCTTGCTCAGTTCAGGTGTGTGAGTGTCTGAAAAGGAGCTGGAAGAATGTGTATGGAGGAGATCGGTGAGCAAGAGGTCTACTGAGAGCACAGTTGGGAGGAGAGTGCTCGGGATTAGAGGGATGAAGTACCATCCAGAGAGAGTTTAAGGAGGTTGAGGAGAGGGAATTGAGGAGGTAGGTAGGAGAATTGTTACCCACTGAATGCAAAGTATTGACACAGGAAGCAGAGAGAGTTGGTTGGACATAGAAATTTGAGAAGGTTGGAAGAAGAATTGGTACCATCCTGCAACCCTTTCTGGCCTTGCTGTCTTTCTCCTTGTATTAAACTATCTCAGAACTGCTGCTCCTTTGGGTGTTTTGTGCTCTGCCTTATATCCATGTGGGGGAAGTCTGACGGAAATCAGATGTGTATAATTATCAGTAATTGCCTGACCCTTGTGCTGGGTCATGTCAGGTATACGGCTCTGGTGTTTTGTCCGTTGTCGCTCACGGTGAAATGTCCGAAAGAATGTGTTCACGTCAGCGGTGCGGGGTGTTGGAGTGCCTAGGTATCCTACCTGGTATGATGGGGGAAAGATATTACAAGGAAGGGGATTCTAGTGTCCCACTTAAACTTCCAGAGGACCCCTCATCCAGGTGATCCTCCCGCACTGTTCCACCCCAGGAGGAACTGGATGCAAAAGCGATGGCCGTGTCCTGGCCACCTGGATGAGAGATCCCCGTGGACTAGCGGGCGAGACACCTTCATGTTTCTCAGTGTAAAATACTTTTCCCATTCAGCACCACTGTCAAAGGAAATATTTGAGAGTGTGAGTCAAACTAGATCAGACTGCAAGAGTTCCATGGATAATAAGTTTCACTCAACACAGAAGTAAAGTGAAAGAAATCTTACATATGTGTTCTGTATAAAGTACAACACACATTGTTCTCCTGCTAGCTTTGAGGGGATTACAAAGTTATAATTTTCTCACAATTATATGATTCCATTCAGAATGAACAGCTTCCTGTACTTTACAAAACCTTTTCTGACTTTAAACGTACATGCTGGGAAAACAAAGAGACTGTTCGAAGCAGGCAATGTCAGTAGGACTTCAGAAAGGAGGGAAAGATAAAATTCAAGATAGTGGAAGACCTTGATATAAACTCAGTGCCACCCCCTTTCATGTCATCTGACCACAGGCACATGGTCCAATCACAGACCTGCTCAGCACATACAACAAATGTGTAATTTATTACCGTAAGCATCACCCATTTGAGTAGAGACATAACAATAAAAGCCAGCTTGCTCAGTTCAGGTGTGTGAGTGTCTGAAAAGGAGCTGGAAGAATGTGTATGGAGGAGATTGGTGAGCAAGAGGTCTACTGAGAGCACAGTTGGGAGGAGAGTGCTCGGGATTAGAGGGATGAAGTACCATCTAGGGAGAGTTTAAGGAGGTTGAGGAGAGGGAATTGAGGAGGTAGGAAGGAGAATTGTTACCCACTGAATGCAAAGTATTGACACAGGAAGGAGAGAGAGTTGGTTGGACATATAAATTTGAGGAGGTTGGAAGAAGAATTGGTACCATCCTGCAACCCTTTCTGGCCTCGCTGTCTTTCTCCTTGTATTAAACTATCTCAGAACTGCTGCTCCCTTGGGTGTTTTGTGCTCTGCCTTTTATCCATGTGGGGGAAGTGTGACGGAAATCAGGTGTGTGTAATTATCAGTAATTGCCTGACCCTTGTGCTGGGACATGTCAGGTATACGGCTCTGGTGTTTTGTCCGTTGTTGCTCACGGTGAAATGTCCGAAAGAACGTGTTCACGTCGGGGGTGCGGGGTGTTGGAGTGCCTAGGTATCCTACCTGGTAGGATGGGGGAAAGGTGTTACAAGGAAGGGGATTCTAGTGTCCCACTTATACTCCCCGAGGACCCCTCATCCAGGTGATCCTCCCGCACTGTTCCACCCCAGGAGGAACTGGATGCAAAAGCGATGGCCGTGTCCTGGCCACCTGGATGACAGATCCCCGTGGACTAGCGAGCGAGACACCTTCATGTTTCTCAGTGTAGAATACATTTTCCATTCAGCACCACTCTCAAAGGAAATATTTGAGAGCGTGAGTCACACTAGAGCAGACTTGAAAGAGTTCCAAGGATAATATGTTTCACTCAACACAGGAGCAAAGTGAGAGAAATCTTACATATGTTGTCTGTATGAAGTACAACACACATTGTTCTCCTGCTAGCTTTGAGTTGATTACAAAGTTATAATTTCCTCACAATTATATGATTCCATTCAGACTGAACAGCTTCCTGTACTTAACAAAACCTTTTCTGACTTTAAACGTACATGCTGGGAAAACGAAGAGACTGTTCGAAGCAGGCAATGTCAGTAGGACTTCAGAAAGGAGGGAAAGATAAAATTCAAGATAGCGGAAAACCTTGATATAAACTCAGTGCCACCCCCTTTCATGTCATCTGACCACAGGCACATGGTCCAATCACAGACCAGCTCAGCACATACAACAAATGTGTAATTTATTACCGTAAGCACCACCCATTTGAGTATAGACATAACAATAAAAGTCAGCTTGCTCAGTTCAGGTGTGTGAGTGTCTGAAAAGGAGCTGGAAGAATGTGTATGGAGGAGATCGGTGAGCAAGAGGTCTACTGAGAGCACAGTTGGGAGGAGATTGCTCGGGATTAGAGGAATGAAGTACCATCTAGAGAGAGTTTAAGGAGGTTGAGGAGAGGGAATTGAGGAGGTAGGAAGGAGAATTGTTACCCACTGAATGCAAAGTATTGACACAGGAAGGAGAGAGAGTTGGTTGGACATAGAAATTTGAGGAGGTTGGAAGAAGAATTGGTACCATCTAGAGAAATGTATTTAAGAGGTTTGAGGGAATTAGGTAGCATCTGCAGAGGATGCATAAGGATGTTGGAGGGAGAGTATTAAGAAGATCAGATTACTATCTGGAGAGAGGGATTGAGGAGGTTGCAGAGAGGCGGGTTAGCTGGATAGAAGCTGTCAAGGAAGTTGAGAAGTAGAGAACCAATATTGTCTGTTGAGAGTGACAGAGAAAACTAGAGGGGGTGATAGGGTTGCAGGACCTGAAGAGGTAGAAGGAGAGCAGACACCCCTAATAACCGGAGACCAGGTCAATCCAGGCAAGACTTCAGAGGTGGGAGAAGGTACAAGATATTGCAATCACACATAGTGAGGGAGGCTACCACAGTGGTAGCCAGGAGGAGAGACTTCCCGGGACCAGGACTGTGATGGATTGCCATTTGGCAAGGGTATGAAAGCCCAGGCTGTTTAAATTGTTATTAAATAATAAAATGCAGTAATTCCATCTCTGAAAGTGTAATCTGCTGTTCAGATTCCCCTTTCATAAGCTCTATGGCAAAAGCATAGTGTATATCTGTGTCCTGTTGCATCAGTATCCTTATTTTCAGCGACTGCTCCACCAGCGGTACAGAGCAGGTTCAGGAGGTCGCAGCTGCCCATTTGAAAGCTCCAGTCTGCAGCACAGGGGCTGCATTTACGATAGGCACCCCTGTATCAAAATTATGAGACTCATAAATAGCCCATGATGGTGATTGGATAAACTCTAAAAATAAACCTATGCCTGAGTTTAGGCATGCTGCATGGTACTACTTACGATCATGGCTGCCACATCCCAATTAATATCGCACATGTGCCTGCTCCTGTGAGTCCGTTCTGCTGTGGAAGGTGCTGCGCATTCTGGTCATCCGGGGCGGAGACTGCCAAATGGCAGGACAGGGACCCTGGCGGACCGGGCCTCTTTGTGAGGGTAGGTCACACCCTCCCCAGAGACAGCACTTCTGAGCCTGGGCATCAAAAGAGCACACACATTCAAAAGGAGAAGCCTCACACCAGGGTGCTGCATCTCTAAAGGCAGTTGTTCTTAGTGAGAGGGGAAGGTGGTGGGATTAGAGAAGACAGGAGTGCCCTGGTCAATGGCAGGAGACTTCCACCATTTTGGTTCTCTGTCTTTCTTTCCTGTCCCCTCCACTTCCTCTGGAGCCAAGCACTTTGGGTGTGACATCAGGAGGACAAAGTCCACTCAGTTCAAGAGCAGGGATTGGACCACTAAGGCAGACTAGCTACAGTTCAATCACCTGGAAACGTTTGCCTTTAAAAGAAGGTATTTCCCACCCCTCCTGCATATTCTCTCTGATCCCCTCAAGAATCTCAGATTCACTCTGAAAGACCTCTCTAGTCTTCATTTGAGAAAGTTGCACTTTCCAAAGCCCTCAGTATGAGATGAAGAAGGAGCTGTCTAAGGCCGAAGGAAGATCTAACCCATACCCACGCCTGGGCCACATCAGGAGTGGCCTTTGCTGTTGACCAGGACTAACTAATCTGCACCAGACTCTCCTAAAGTTGGGAGGCAAGACCCTGAATGGAACCACCCTGTCCTCGATCCCGCTGAGTGGGCCTCACAACAGCTGGAGGTGCAGACCAGCCAAAGCTCCCTGTTCTGCCACCCTGAACTAGTCACTCTGTGTTCACCACACCATGAACGAGGGGGAAGGCACTGGCACTGCCTTTTGCATCCCTCCACCAACTGTTGCTTGCCCTTCTAACACGCTAGAGGCTGCATCGTGCCCTAACTAAGCACGTCACCTGCTAGGAATGAACTGCTCGACATCGGGATCTGAGCCGAATCACTGGTGAGCCACACGCTGACTCTGACCAGGGGTTACAACCATGGCTCCACCCACCTAGCCCTTGAACGACCGCCTCATTGACCTGCACTTCAATGCACCCAAGATCACCACTTCACTGACCGTGTCCCACCAACTCATACCACTGGAGCGTCACTCCTCGACCCCTCCCAGCAGCTACAGCCTGACTCTGCCTGGCCAACAGCGAAGCGATCCCGGGACCACCCTGACAAGCATCCTTGAGAGCCTCCCTTTGATGGTACAGAACGACCACATTCACCCCTACTCGATGCCTGCTTGCTGATTGGGCTCACAAGATCTAACACACCTGAACTGAACTTGATCCACTCACATCATCCTTCGACACCGGGTCTGACTCTGTCAGCCCACAAAGAACTAAATCCAGGTACTGTTGGATCTTTATTTAGTATATTTATCTATTGCATTTATTTGCAGCACCCAAACCCTTAAGTATCACGCAGCTGATACAACTTAGGAAACAAGACAAAAGAAGAAGTACATAGGCATGAAAGTAGGTATTACAGAGAGTCAGGTAGGCGGGATACCCCAGTTTCAGGTTAGTCGTATTTGTCAAACAGCCAGGTTTTTAGCAGTTTCTGAAGGTGGGGTATGATGCTTGCTCTTGGATGTGGAGAGGTAGGGCATTCCAAAGGGTGTGGGCAATGACTGTGAAGCAGGTACCCCTTGCCCTTTTTCTTGGGAATCTAAGGATGGCTAGTGACAAAGTTGATGAGGACCGTAGGCAGGGAGTTTGGTTCTTGTGGAGATGCGTTGGGTGAGGAAGGAAGGTGCTGTATTGTGGATGCATCTGTGTGTAAGGGTGAGAATCTTAAAGTCAATGCCTGCTTTGATTGGCAGCTTGTGGGCATCGCGTCTCGTTTGAGAGATGTGGTCCAAGCGTTTGAGGCCCAAGACAGCTCAGAGGGCATTGTTTTGGATCAACTGAAGTTTAACCAACTTTTTAGAGGAGGTGCCTGCAAGAATGGTGTTACAATAATCCAGTTTGCTGTCTACAATGGCTCTAGTGAGGGTGTGGCAATTATCAGTAGTTAGTAATTTTCTACTTAGGTTGATGAGTCTAGTGGTGTAGGCTACTGAGGAGGCGAGGGCCTTGACGTGTTTGTGCATAGCTAATTCTTCATCTAGGTGAACACCCAGAGTATTCACATGGCTTGAAACACTGGTAGAGTTTCCATCGATGCAGAAGGATGCAAAGGCGGGGTGTAGGCGTTTAATGCGGTATGGGGAGCCTACTATGAGTTTGGTTTTGTCATAGTTCAGACAGAGATGGTGTTCTGCCATCCAGGCCTGAATAATGCTGTAGACTTGATTGATGTTTGCGGTGTCAATGGTGTTTTTCCCAGTAAGTGTTCATAGAATTTGGGTGTCGTCTGCGGAGTTTATGTAGAGGATTCTGAGGTTGTCGAGCTGATCAACCAGGAGTTTAGGGTACATGTTGTACAGGGTGGGTGAAATGCGAGATCCCTGAGGGACGCCATAGGGTACTGGTAAGGGATCGGCTGCTTCTGAGCCTGCGAAGACCCTTGAGATTTGCTAGCTGTGAAAGGTTTTGATCCAGCTGGTGGCTTCTCTGGAGAAATTGAATTTGGAGGTGAGCTGTTGGCAGAGGATGTTGTGGTCAACAAGATCGAAACTGCAGAGAGGTCGAGGAGGAGGAGGAGGATGGCGAGTTGGCCAGCATCACTGATGTTGTCGAGATGGATTTTAAGGTCAATGAGGGCGGCCCTCTGCGGGGTCTGGGTCTGAAGCTGGATTGGCGGGTGCCCAATAGGTGATTTGATTCTAGGTAGGTAGGCTATTGTCCACGCAGGAGTGGTGCTGACTAAATGGGGGAGGATGGATGAAGCGCAGAAACTGTGTGGTGTATGTAAATATGCTGGGCAACAGACAATTAGACATTTACTAATGAACCGTGAGGGAACCTGGGAAATAAGAGTGAATCTGCTGCAAAGGTCTGTGGATAGAGATGAAGACCTATTGGCTGAAATGTTCTGGGAGAGAGTGATCGTCGGTCATGAGACAACACTCACATTAAAGGTGGTACAGGTTTTACAAATGTGTAACCTAATAGATATGCATTGAAAATGGTGAGCAGTGTTTAGGCAACTTTCACAGTGCTTTTAAGGTAAACGATTAATTCTTAGACTGTGCCACTTAATGATAGTCAGTATCAAATAATGGACATGGTTTGTCGTTTATAGTTTTTGTTTTTATTATTTTGTGAGTGTCTTGCAATTCTTTTTATTATTTTAATCAGGTAATTGTGTATGTTCTTTTTTGAAGAAATTAAGTTTTGAAAAACAACCAAAGATGGTTGAGACACAATAAATACAAAATAATAATTCTAGGTAGGCTTCGAGTTGGACGTATGCGGTGCGGTCTAGGATTTTGTGTAGGTAAGGCACGGTAGTAATGGGGCAGTAGTTAGTTGGGAGGGTGAGATCAAGGGTGGGGTTTTTGATAAGGGGGTGACCCAGGCTTCCTTGATAAAGGCTGCGACAGAGCTTGTTAAAAAGGAGGCGTTAATGAACTTAGAAATGATGGGTGCTAGGTGCTCAGCACACATTTTGATGATGTGGGCTGGGCAGAGGTCACCCTTGCAGTTGGAGGGTTTAAGGTGTTGGATGATGTGGAGGATCTCTGAGGGAGACACCGGGGAGAAATGAAATGGCGGAAGGGCGGTAATGAGGGTTCATGGAAACAGGGGAAGGAGGTGTCTTTGGCAGTGAGCAATGTTTTCTTGAGGATAGTTTTGTTTCTTAATTTCATTGTTTTGTCAGATAGAGCTGTTTGGACTGTAGTGCACCTTGCTTTGTCCTTGGGAAAGTTGCCGATAGGCGGTGTGGGGCTTCAAGTTCTTTGAATATTTTAAAGCACTCTTTAGTGTTTGAGCTGGCCTTGTTAATTCTAGAATTGTAGATTGATGATTTGGTGGAGGTGACGGCAGCTTTGTATGTTATGGCTGCGGTGTGGAAGGCTTCTTTGTTGTTGGTAGAGGGGCTTTTCTTCCAGAGGTGTTCTAGTGCCCGTTTGTATTTGCGTAGGGAGATAAGTTCATCAGAGAACCAATTATGGGTGTGAACTTTCTTTTGGATGGCAGTTTTGAGAGGTGCGTGAGAATCAAGTGTGTGGAGTAGCAGCACGTTGTAAGCAGAGAGGATAGATTCTGTGTCATTTTGGGCAGGTAAGGTTGCTAAGTTTTGTGATAAGGCAAATAATGAGTTACAATGACAAATTCCTAGAATATTTTGCCGACAGGAAGGATAGTTCGTTCTGAGTTTGTACTGGGCGTGAACATTTTTTGAGAGGAATGAGCGAAATTAGTAGATGTGAAGATTTGTGCTGTGACTAATTACTAAAGAATCGTAGTGATATGCATGTGGCATTTATTGTCATTTATTGTCATTGGTAGGATAATCCTGGTAGGATAGGTTGCATTCACTGCTGAGCTGGGACACACATGGTGTAAGGGAGCATGACATGGGAAACTGCTGGCCTCTACCACCACCCATTTCCACTAAGTCTGAGAATAACGATGAGGATGAAATAGGGAAAGATTATGGCCCAGCTGAGTCAAGGCTGCAACACATGATTCTGGACACAACTGACCCTGAGAAAGGGGACAATGCCATGGTTAAGGAGATGAGAAGGAAAGACAAAGCTACTCCTGCGCCTGGCTGCAATATCTTTCAGAAGACAAAGTGACTCTGGCAGTTAGTGTGTGAACTACTGTAACAAGAAAGGCCTAACATGCCAATCCTGAAACTCCTCCTGAACGAGAACTCAATGATAAAAGGAATATCTGAAATATATTCATATCAAGCAAAATAACATGTCTTCATACCTTATTTTCACATCAAGTATGAACACCACTTAACCACCCAATGTAAAAAGGATGTAAAAAATGAAAAAGAAATTCAGCAGCTGTGCAACTATACAGTGCTGTCCAAGGCCTTTTACAACATTTTAATCGCATTTCTTTCCTACTTAGTGAACACAAAGTTGCGTTGATAATGTCTGACTTAAATGCAGTGTGCCCACAATCAATACAATCTACGAGGTCATTTCATGATTCATCAATGCTCTGTCCTTTTAACTTTGTATACACATAGGGCCCAATTCATGGAATAATCTCAGCTGAAAATAGGGTGCTTGCGTACAAGAGTCTGCCTATTCCTGGAACACAATGCACAGGGCCTATCTGGGACTTTCGAGGAATCCGTGCCCGTCCACCACTCACTGCGACCCGACTAAGGGCTTGCGTGAGACTCCAAGAGAAGGGCCGGCCGGGCCTGGGCCGTCACCTAAAAAGGGGTCAGAAAACGTGGAATGAGGAAGAGTAAGTGAAAATGTGGGCATTACAAGGGACACTCCACTGTCAAACAATCGCACCACCCATATGCCTGCAAAACAAATGTATTCATGGAATTGAACAGGGAACGCCGGCTTGTGAAAAAGTACACGCAAATCCATAAACATCTACGCCATGTGATAGCAGGCATAAACGTCAACGCGCACACTAATACATGCATAAAAAACACATGCTCAACAAACGCACAGATACAGCCACGATGAATGCACCATTTGTTGCAGCAATCATCCAGGGACACCGCACTAGGAGGAGGATGGCCAGGGCCCGGATCTTCCACCCAAGGACCAGCCTTTTTGGGATGCCTGATGACCACTTCTATGGCAAGTATAGGTCCTCTCCGCCCATATCATCCTAGACCTGATCATGGAGTGGAAGATGACCTCAAATCACCCACCATGTCCTCCCAAGCACTGAGCCCCTTGCAAAAGGGGCTCACTGCTCTGCATTCTTTAGCCACTGGCTTTTTCTAGCGGACCACCGCCATAGTAGGTGGCATCTCCCACGCCACACAGTCTCGCTGCTTACACCAGGTTTTGGCAATAATAACTGCACATTCTTCTGTCCGCCGGCATATCTATATGCCCAGAACACCTGCAGAAAGGCAAGCAGTGGTCCAGGATTTTCATGGGGTGGCGCACTTCCCAAAAGTGCTAGGTGCCATTGATTGCACCCATGTTGCTCTACGTCCACCTAGAGCAACAGAGCACATCTACTGATATGATAGGTTATTTATAACGCGCTTCATACCCAGAGGTTTCTAAGCGCGGACCCAGGGATCGAACCTGTGTTGCTGCGTGTCGTCTTGCTTCCAAGGCAAGCATGTTGCCAATGAGTTATCCTCCAACTGGAAGCATTGGCACTCCATTAATGTCCAGGTTTTGTGTGATGCCAAGGGCATCATTACTGAAGTGTATGCCAACTATCCTGGTAGCACACATGATAGTTTCATCTTCAGGATGTCCCCGCTTCACCAGACCCTGAAAGCTGGGAAGCATGGCAACACATAGCTCATTGGTGAGTATGAATGGCCATGCACATGCATGCATGTTGCACACAGACCAATAGACACTGCCAACAAATGACAATGACAACCATTCTCACCTCTACATGGGACAGTGCCTACCCTCTGAGCACATACATGATGTCGCCCATACGCAACCCCAACACACCTGCCGAGGTAAGGTACAACACTGCCCATATTGCAACTCGGGGCATAATGGAGTGCACATTTGGACTGCTCAAGTCATGTTTCCGCTCCCTTGACCACTCTTGTGCTGTGTTGCTATATGCATCACCAGTAGTCTGCAGGATCATTGTGGCTACATGTGTCCTCAAAGATGTTGCAACACAGCGTGGCGTCCCGGTGAGCATGGTAGTGGCACACCATTCACACACACAGGCACACCACTTGCATATGGCTGGGCAAAGGGCACGTGGAGAGGCCGCACATACCCAACTTGTGCAATCTTTTTTCATCTAAAATCCTTCCCCTGTGAAGTGCAAACAATCCTGCCAAATCCCAGGTGCCATTCACTGATGACAATGGGCCAATCCACTGTGCCCACAAAACCCCCCTGAGAAAGAACTCTTGGAAGTGCACATTTCTGTGCATCCCTTAGAACTCAGAATCCAAAGAATTGTTTAAAATTTTCAAGGAACAAGGGAATATAGATTCCTCTGAAGCTGCATCTGTAGTGAAGGACTCAGCATGGTGCTTAGGAATACAGGATGCCATGGCGAATAAACTAAGCAGCCTATACCTCCTAAAGAGGCTGTTTCCTTTAACAGAGACCCCTATATTCCTCAGTTCAATTTCTACACTACCACAGAAGAGGAACTCTCTAATATAGTTATGGTCCTTAAAACCACCTCTTGTAAAGGAGACCCCTGCTCTGCACTTATTATTAAAACTTTTCCACCGATGCTCCTGACGTCCATATGCAACTTCGTGAATGCCTCCATCACGGAGGGCAGTGTACCCACGAGTCTAAAACAAGCATGGGTTACCCCTATCATAATAAAAAAAACCTGGTGAACTGGAGGCTTCCAGCCCTTTAAAATGAGTAGCAATAACCTGGAGATAGATGGGGATGCAGATTTTAATCAAACATCAATAATTCAGACGACACAAATAACTTGGCAAAAGTTTGTCTGTTTTAATGCAAGTCTTTAAAACAGGGAGCACAACAAACATCAGCAATCGTTCGATACTCTAACTGTCTAGTACTTTGAAGTTGGCCTTGAGTCTGTACTGTTCTCTGGGACTTTTTAAGTAGTATGGGTACTATCTGGCTTCCATGCGTAGGTGTGATCTTCTCATCCGTCCAACTTTCTTCCATCACGTGACTGGACACCACGAATTGAGCCTTTTCATTTATTTGATTTTATTCTTCAATAGTCCTCTGACGTCTTTTGTTTTCACTTGACCTTGAACAGGATCTTCTGTTATTTCACGTTAATTGTATCTAATGTCAGCCAATTTCAGTTCTGTTAAGACCCTGGCTTTCGTGGCTCAGCCAATTCCTTAGCTGAAATATATTGCTTAATTCAATTGCTTTTGTAACTGCGACACTAACTTGAGGCCTTCCTCGTTGTTCAGGACTGCTTAATACGTAGTGGAAACATTCATTCTTTATTTAATCCATATGTATCTTTGAGGTATATATTTATATGTTGGCGCTTGCCGCAATCTAACTATTTAAAAGCATTTGGCTAGCTTCATGATTGCTTTGCTGCTTGTGTTTCATTGCATCTGTACACATTTAAACTAACTAAGTATCTTCATCATGTTTGTGGCATAAGTTTCTTTGTCTTGATCCCAAGATGTTACTTATCAGTACTTCTTTGTTCCTTGTAAATCGTCTGCCTCTCTGGTCTGATTATCTTTCTATCTGGTGTCGATTCAACTTTGCTTGACGTCACAATTCATCCTGGTCATTCAGTTTCTTTGCTTCATCAGGAATCTCATTCAAATGGCCATCATATTGTCTTGGATGTAGGTATGGTTTCCTCAATGGGTACTTTACTTCCCATATTCTCTTAGGTATAGGTATTCTTATGGGTACTGCAAAGCGCTCTCTCCCTCTCTTTGGTGGTTTAACTGTTCAGTATACGTCACATGTTTTGGTGCATACGTTTCAGGTAATGTAGGTGGGGCCGGTGGAGTGGGGGTACTTGGTTCCTCCTCTACACTGGCCTATGCCCTGAAGACCCCCTTAATTACAGGCTGATTGGTAATACGCCGTTCCTCCTAAAGATTCTGGATAGGGTTGCATATTAACAACTCACCAAACACCTTAATGAATATCCTGTGCTCAACCCTCGCCCGTCAGGCTTTCGAGCTGGTTTTGGGACAGAAACCACCCTTTTAGAACTTAAATCTAGGACTGATGTAGCGGATGGATAGGGGCTTGGCATCTAGGCTAATGCTCCTGGATCTTTCTGCTGCCTTTGACCTGGTCGACCATACCATTCTGGTCAACAGGTTGAAGGCAGTAGCCAATTTCTCTCCCATGGTTACACAATGGGTTGCTTCATTTCTGAACAACCATGTTAGCAGAGATTTCTCAGGAGAGGCAGAAGCCCCCCCTGTCCCTATTAAATTTGGTGTACCTCAGGGTGCTTGTCTATCCCCCTATTTATATAACGTGTTCATGGTCCCATTTATTGCTTTACTTGAGCATGTTTGATTCATGTTCACGAACTATGCGGACGATACCCAATGTGTCGTCCCCATGGTGGGTATCCACTCAGTTGATGAGGCAGAACTGAACGCTGTCTATGCAATTATAGAGAGCTGGATGTTGAGAAACAATCTTGCTCTGAACAAGAATAAGACAGAACATCTGCTTGTAGCCTTGCCCACCTTAGCATACAAGCTGGGTATGGCCTATACTAGTTTTCTTCTTGGAGAGACTACCCTCTTTCCCCTTTAAAAAGTAAAAACCTTGGGGGTAGTTTTGGATCAACAATTATCCATGAAGGCTCATGTAAGCAGTCTGGTTTCCAGTGCAGCTTGTTATATAAAACTCCTTGCCCAGCTCAGGCTCTTCAACAGTCAAGCCAATTCTGAAACTATCGCAATGGTAGGAGCAAAAAATTACTATTGTTGTAGCTTATTGGCTGGCCTTAATAAATCAGACATGAATAGACTCCAAGTCATTCAGAAGGGGGCTGTTCGAGTTGTCTCAGGGCTCCGCTGCCGCAATCACGTCTTGGCTGCAGGAAGGGGCCTTCATCGGCTATCAGTGGAACCTCTAATACAATACTGGCTTATGGTGATTACTTATAAGTGTGTCAATGGCACTATGCCTGACTATTTGAGACAAGTTCCTCTTCTGTGGTAGTGTAGAAATTCATTTTGGAAAGAACGCAAAGCCGTTCTCTGAGATCAAATAATCAAAAACGTCTGAGCATTCCTAGAAGTCGAACCAAAAAGGCCGAAAAAGGAGCTTTCTATCAGCCCCCAAGGCCTGGAACAACCTCCCTCTTGATCTCAGAGACCAACCTGACCTGGAATCTTTCAAGAAGAAATTGAAAACCTTGCTGTTTCTCTGATAGGTAGTCTAGCCCCCTCTTCTTCACTGGCTTTTTTCCTCGTATGAGTTTATTTTCTGTTCCGCGCCCTTATGCCTATGGGATCCCGACTGCGCTATATAAATGTTGTAAACTAAACTAAAACTAAACTAAACTAAAAAGACATTTCATTTTTTGTTGAAGAGGGAGGACACCACTACCACCATGTCAGCCATTAAATGAAATCACCCCTTTGGCACCAAAAACATCCCATATGACGAACTAACATACCTGTCAAATGTGTAAGCAGTGATACATCCTGAAACATGTCTGAGCTGCAAGCAATACAAGGCCTCAAAATGTTACATGGACACAAAATACAACAAGCACAATAGGATATTGTTGCACACATGTCCTAGAATGTGCATGATGCGTGCAAACATGTCCCTATTGTGGGGTGTACAAAAGCAGTGCAGTATCGATTCACATCTGACACAATCGGGTAACATGACCACAATAAGCCCCATCCCAAAACCAAAAATTAACAAGAGGTAATTGACAAATGTTACAAAGAGGGTGACACACCAGATTGGCCACATCCCGACACGCATCAACCAATCTAACAATTCCATAATGATCAAGATAAAAATCTTACCTGTCCCCTTGGCATGCGCCAACAGTCAAATTTCTTCCCATGAAATAGCCATCATTCCCTGACGGAAGGATCTGCAGACAATGAACAAAATGTAACCATACAGCGAACACATCCATGCATCCAAAAACTCAGGACCCACGGCCCCCCTCAGTAACCTACAACACATGCAAACAACAACTCACAAGACAACCATCAACAGGTGTCCCAGCACACATGCAGCAACACCTTCACACTGCATGCAAATCAAACCCAAACTGACAAA
This sequence comes from Ambystoma mexicanum, assembly GCF_040938575.1. Classification (NCBI taxonomy): domain Eukaryota; kingdom Metazoa; phylum Chordata; class Amphibia; order Caudata; family Ambystomatidae; genus Ambystoma; species Ambystoma mexicanum. Next base: position 580,912,530 of record NC_090922.1, on the reverse strand, counting down.
CAGCAACAACCCCCACATTGCCTGTCCCCCTGAATGACATGCAGCAAATGTGCATGTCACAAATCCCCATTCACAAGACGATGGCACATACACAACGCACGCATCAGTGAACATGCTGCATGAAAATGAGAAGACATCACATATGCAGATAATTTAGCCCACAAAAAAAAGCAGGGACACCCATGGAAGACTATCAATGACATGACAAGGCATGCCATCACCTGCATAGTATTAGGACCGTGCACTGAGCACAGTCATGGGAGCCCATGATGCAAAGCACATGAGTGCAAGTACACAAATACTCACCTCTTCAACTCCAGACAGGATCATGCTTGACGCAGCAATTCACAGAGGCCGATGTCAGACTGGAAGGCTGGCAACCGAGGCAACTGCCATGGAAGACATAACCAGATAAGACAAAGCTAGGTGATACTGCAAGCAAGGATAAATGCATGCTAAACATAGGATGCAAAGCAAAAGTGCAAGGTCAATGCAGACTTCATTTTGACAGCATACAATTGGTCCAATTGTTCATTCAATTGAATGCAGCAGTACCATGCATCTAGCTGTGGTCAACGTGAAGCTGCAAACACCATGGTGCAACATGCATGGGACATGCATGTGAAAACACCAACACTGCACACTGTAATGTGCTGGTTCACAACATAGCATCCCAAAAATGTGCATCAATGGTTCTATGGTTGTGCCTCGAAACAGGTGCTGCAACCCATAATTGGGGAACCCTAAGCAAGAGAGGCCAAATGTGCCGTAGAACCATTACCCCACAAACATTGCAAGGGATGTGAAGTCTCACTCAGTACACATGGTCAAATTGTAATGTGACACACACCAGCACAGCCGTCAACACCTGCCACAGGCCACAAACAGTCGGCCCTGCCACCCACTCCCAACCACCCAAGAAAGGCCCACACAGGAACTCCCACAATTTTGAATTTGAAACCAGTGGCCCCACTAATCCATAGAAACAACACCATGCCATACCTATCACCGGTACCACACCTGGTGAAACATGCACACATGAAGTAGTACTGGTGCCCCACAAGACAAGTCAATCCAAATTGATCATACACAGTGCAAGACTCCTAGCCAAACACCACACAAGTGTTTGCAAATGCCCTTCACTTACCTGCACAGGGTATCCACCTGACTTGCATACGATGCAACCCGTCGGGAGATGCATCCCCTAAATGCAATGACATGCATAGTAACAACAGAAAGAACATGCACATCTGTGACAACACATGAATGGATCCTGAACATATGCAGAGGGCACCCACTGCAGAAGCACCACAAGGTCCAAGCGGATGACAGGACATAGATTGTGATCTGCCAATGAGTGCAGCGTAGCACAACAGTGGGCGAGAGAGTGACAGTGAGAGGGAAGCCCAAGTTGAACACACATCAAGGAGTACACTGCCTGGATTGTGGTTGGCCAATGACATGCATTGCACCACAGTAGGTGCGGGCATAGATGAGTTGACCAAGGGAGGAAACACAGTGACTTGAGTACCACTTAAAAAACCATCCTGGCATGATATCATTCAAAGCACATATAAGTAAAGTCACACAGGCATAGAGTAGGGAGAGGGTGGACCAACTAGACCAAAGATGACAGCTAACTATTTCTTAAATCATAGTAGCATCGTATTTATTGTACAAATACAATCACAACTGTGCAAAAAGTTTAACAAATTAGGCTCAATATACAAAAAACCACATCCCTTTGATGTTCTGTAATATAATGTAAGGACATGTACCTCAGAAAGATATCTTATATTGTAGATTTCCTCATATACTGCCGTTATTCGCAAATACTCACTATAGTCTGGCTATTCTTGTATGAGCAGCTTCGCAAGACAAGTGGCAAAATGGAATTAAATATTACAGGACATCAAATGTGACGTGAGGCGCCACAAGTGGCAGCACACACACCAGGATTGATTCCAATTACCACTCCACCGGGCCCTGGTAGCCGAGAGGAGGTGAGTCGGTATCATGCAGCCGAGCAACACAGCTGTATCTTTTACCATGCAAAGGTTTTAAACAAGCAAAGATGACAAAATGGGCACTGTCAAGACTAATATAGTCTTTCATATTTTTATTCCCCAGAACCAAGGCTCTTCAGCCACACACACACCCCACTTTCTTGTGTTATGAAGAGGCAACGCAGAATTGGTGATTGCACTCCGCCCTGAAGAAGGTTGACCAAAATTACCGGACAAGGGAACCTCCTCCCTTGTTGAGAGAACTCAGCCGAAACATATGTCGACAACAGTTTTCTACCCCCTGAATATGGACAGAGGGTCACATTGTAAAAGAACAGAGTGTTAAACTGACATTTGTCTGACTAGCATTTGTGATATTAATGACATATCACTAGTTTGTCCTAATGTATGTGAGTATGACAAATGCATGTGTAATTTATGAATGAATAGTATATGGAGGGATGTGGTTTTGTGTATATTGAGCCTAATTTGTTTAACTTTTTGCACAATTGTGATTGTATTTGTACAATAAATATGATGCTACTATGATTTAAGAAATGGTTAGCTGTCATCTTTGGTCTAGTTGGTCCACCCTCTCCCTACTCTATTATTTAATCGCCTGGAGGGCCATAGACGTTAATCAGGCTTCCCTTATTTTTTCTTACAAGTCACACATCCACCCTGGAGGGGGGAGGGGCAGGGTGCATGTCAACATCCCAAACAAAAAAGAAATAAAATTCCCCTCCATGGCCACACAGACCGCATGGCTACGGTGGACCAGGAGGCATGTCTGTGCTGGCACCCCCATCCTGCACTGAATCTGAAGATGGAAATGGTGCTGGAGGGGCACTATGCAGTGCCCTGGCCTGGTCCTCAGTGTCAGCCGCCATGCATGGCACTGAAGAATGCACCAGCAGACTGAGGGCTTGGAGGTCACTATGCACAACCTCACGGGTTGCACAGAGTTCCTCCGGGATTGTCTGCCTCAATGATAACATCTCCTGGCGGAAGAGTCTTCTGCTGGCTTCCTCTACGTCACGGATTGCAGCTCTGTGGGCCAACAACTCATGCCTCAGTGCTTTCCTCTGTGCCTGACCCTCTGCAAGCAAGGATGCCTGCAGACACTGCAGATCTGCCCGAAACCAATACATGGGAGTGTGGCCTTGCAGCCATAACCACCACAGACAGGTGTGCCATCACTGACTGGCCTTGTGAAGGCACCTGACCCCCTGCAGATTCACGGGCCCCAACTGCTCCATTGGTGCACTCACCTCGGCTAACATTGAGGACTGCACATCAGTATCAGAGCCAGTTGAGTCCGAAGAGTCAGAAGTGTCTGCAGCACGGCTCAGGGTGGTCTGTAGCACCAGTGACTTTTCACGGCCTGACACACCATGTCCTCCACTGGTGGTCTGAAGCACCACAGACTCGTCTTCGTCATCTTCCTCCTACTCTGCATCTGGTGCCTCCTCACCTGCACATGGACAGAAAAATGCATGTGGAGTCATGTGCAATGTGTCTACAGTAAACATGTGTATCAAACTGCTACCATGCAACTAAATGCACGGCATGTCGCCATAGGAAATACAGCCTCCACACACTATAGACAACAAGCTATCTGAGCATGGCATATGCAGACTGGCAACAACATTTCCTGCTCGGGGCCATGCTGCAGTGGACACATTGACAACCAACAGGGTCGTTAAGAAGCACATTATGGCCCATGGCACAGCAAATTGTTGACTAATACCAATGAAATAGGCATGGACATGTGGCTCTGTGATGACCAATTACATCTCATGGCAAAAGGCAGACACACATATCCACATCCAAGTCTGCATCGATCACATGCCACACCAGTGTTGTCTTGGTACAGGGATTGTACACAAAGGGGACATGCCGTAAGTCTGCGGAAAAGGAAACAGCCCCAGTTGATGTATGGCTGTAAGAGTACCACCTAAGCAATGTCCGTGAAGTGGAGAGAATAAGTCAATGGAGTTGTAGATAGGATCAAGGTACAGTGGCCCACAAGAGGGAAAGGGGCATGAACCCATGGAGGGTTGGCTGAGTGTGGGAGAGTAACAGGGAGCAGGCCTCACAGCGATTTGCCTCAGCAGTCATTTCCATTGGGGTAGCGGGAGTTGCACAGTATAGACATATGCACACTCACTCAGGGCACAGCATAAGGCATGTTGGTTGTCATCTTGGGTGTTCTATGTAGCATGGAAGCACATACGTACATGTGTGAAAAGAGATTCTATACCCTGCAGGGCATAAAGTGTAACTCCTATTTCGGACACATGCATATGTCTAACAGAGCAGAGTCACTGACATCAAGGATGCAGCAAACAACTGGGCACATTGTGGCATCATGTTGCAAATGCTGGGGGTATGCTAATGGGGGATGAGTACTGTCACACAGACATGTTCAACTGATGTACAACACATGGTTTGTATCCACTCTTGTGTACACTGGACAGTATTCAGTACACCACATTACATGGTTCACCCGGGGCAGTCATTCCAATGCAGCCAAATGTGCACCACAATTATACATCTTGATGATGCTTTACTTCACGCACTCAGGATGCACAATGTTGGACACTCACCGGACGTGTCCTCGTAATTTTCCATGCCTCCTACGCCTTACAACTGCCCCAATAGAGTTAATTGGCTCATAGCCTCTTCATGCTTGGTTAGCTCCTCTTCCTCTGGTGACCCCCCCTCCAGTTGCCAGAGCAGAGGCGAGGTTGGCACGCAGCTTGGACTTGGTGCGATGGGTGAGATCATTTCAGCGCTTCACTACCTGTGCAGCAGTGCGCTTCTCAAAACCTAAGGCGTTGATGCTGCCAATGCACCATACGCTGAGCTGGTCTATGTGTGCTCCCCTGATGCTGGCACATGTCACGGTGGTGAATGGCCACGTAGTCCATGAGAATCTTGAGTTCTTCATCATGGAAGTTTGGAAGTTCTTCCTCAATGTGCCAGTGTCCTGTGCTGTGTCATGGGGTTGAGCCTGTACCTGCTGTGCGCACTTTGCCACAATTGGGCTGGGGCATGGCATTACCCCCTGTGGCTGGGACAGCTGCTTCCACTGCACGTCTCTTGCCCTTTCAGGCTGGGACAGCTGCTTCCTCCGCACGTCCCAGCACCCTTGGGGCTGGATCAGCTGTTTCCACTGCATGTCCCGGAACCCTTGAGGATGGGTCAGCTGCTTCCGCTGCACGTCCCTGACCCCGGCCCCCTCTGCCCCCTTTCCCTTTTGGGGCCTTTCCACTCATGTTCCTGGTGTAATGGAAATATGGAAGGCACACCAAGTGATTGTCCTGGGCAATTTTAGTGAGGGGGCAGTCTATGTGATGGAACACGTAGTTCTGTGGTCCAGCAAGGCTCAGTTTTACCCAGGTGTGAATAATACAGTATGTGTAATGCTCAGACACCCCACAATAAAAATAAATGCGTACGTGATACCAGGATAGCTTCTGAAAAAAGAAAAAAGCTGTACACAATACGCAGTGGCACCCAGCTACAAACAAATTGCATACTCGAACCCCGGAAAGCTACGAGAAAGGTAAGAATAGTGGTGTGTGTTACACACGGACACCCAGAGTTGAAAACAATGTATACGTGACTCACCGTTAGCCTAACAAAAATCAAAAGTAGATGGCCGTATGCGCGGGGGCAAATCCCCCACCAAAGTAAGAAGTTCGTACGGTCCCTTAAGTGAACGGATTGCGTGGCACCACAAAATATACAGTACTCCACTCATCCTTCTACTCCTCTTCGCACGCACATTCAGAGTTGCTTCTACATGTACTAATGTATCCCCGTGTATGGCATGCTGAACGCCTGTGCGCAAAGTGTGTCACGTAAGTTACGCGCTGAGGGTCTTTCCTCAGATTTCGCATGTCCACGCTTTCCTCATTTTTTACGCGCAAAGTGCCTTCTCTCTGTTTCCGGCTGCCTACATTGTGAGACACGGAAGACCCAAGCTGCTGCCTCTATGCCATTTTACCTGCCTCCTACTGCCCTGTGCTGCCTGTACAGTGTGTGTGCCTGCTGCCCACCTGCACTGCGTTTGGAGTGCTTGCTGTCCAGCCATTGCCTATGCTCCTGTCTTTGCCCTGTGACCACCTCAGCTGCTTCATTGGACTCCCACTGTGCCATTCCACCACCACCACTTCACAGCCCAGCCCCAGGACCACCTTGCCCATCCACACCTGCCTCTGGAGTTGCCATGTCAGCACCATCATCCTCTGACCAGAGTGGCAACCCCCTGGCAACGAGGCAGAGGGCTGTCAACTTCACCGCCAGACAAGTTGACATCCTGGTGGAGAAGGTCCTGACGCATTATGATGCCCTCTTTCACCCTGTGATGCAACACGGCAGGGAAGGACATAAACAGATCTGGGACCGGATCACGGATGCCACCAATGCAGAGGGGGTTGCACCCCGAACCTTCAAGACCGTGCACAAGTGCTGGGAGTACCTGAAATCCAGGACCCAAAGCAAGGCCCTGCACACTACGCCCAAGCCGGTGCCACCTTGGAGGTGCACCGTGCACGCATGTGCCAGATGTTGGCTAACAGCATGCGGGTCCTGCAGAAGCTCTACGTGGCACTGCACTGCCAGGTCTGCAAGTTACGTCCACGCCTGGAGTCGACTGATGAGTAGCCATGTGGTGCAAGCTCTGCGGTGCATGTGCACTGTGCATGTACCATCATGTTAGCACTGACCCCCTTAGGCTTGCAGCAAGTATGCTTCTGAGATGGATGTCTGCGTGCATGCCCCAGACATTGCTCTCCATGTGTACATTCAGACCTATATGTATTTTAAATGTGCTATCACTTGCACTGTGTGTTGTAGTGCTGGCTTGCAGATCGTGCGCATGCAATGTTACTTGTGTCCGAGATGTGCCACGGTGACAAGTGTGCTAGTTGAGGTAGTGTTGCCTGCGTCATGTGAATGCATGATGCTAATGTGTATGTGCCAACAATGGGAATATGTGACTGGGCATCACTCACACCTGGATGCAACACGTGCATTTGGATGTCTGGCTTAGTCACGTAGAGGCATTGCAGTTCACAGGACTCTGATGGGATTGGTCATTGCATGGCTTGGGGCCTCTCAGTTGATGTGTGTGCATGACATGTGTATGTGCTTGTTGCTATGGCATGCTCACATGTGCATGTGCAAATGATGCATGTGTGTATAGCATGCGCAATTGATTGGTTGTGACAGAGGCAAGTAACTTGATGTGATTGTGTAGAGTGACGGCCAGGCAGGTGTCTGCATGGATGTGGATTGCATGTCCGTGGGTGTGGAGGTTGATGGTTGTTCCCTTGACAGGTCATGTTCATGCGAATGTTGGTTATGCCACACAGGATTTGGTGCAGTACATTGATGTTTCTGTTCTGTGTCTCCTTTTCTACAGTTGCATCTGATGAAGAGGGCGGAAGCAGTGCTGTGGAACATGGCTGCAGGGATGACTCCACCAGGCAGAGGCGCAGACCCCAGCCACGCCCTCAGGACCGCTCATCTTCGGGGAGTGATATGGCTGTGGCAGCGCCAATGACATCGGGCATGGATGCCGGGGGTGAGTCCAAGAAGGTGATGGTGGGAGGGGACTCCTCAGCAGTGGTGGGGACAGGTGATGCCACACAGGGGTCACCCATGGCGGAAGACGCCCCAGAGTCATCCAGGTTGACGGAGAGGGAGGAGGTGGCCGTTGCAGCCCAGCCCATAGGGTCAGCTGGGGCTGTTGAGGTGGGTGTGCCTACTGCAGTCCTGTCCCAGAGCCATGAGGCTGTGCAGGCCACCATGGAGGTGCCTGTGCAAAATCTAGTCCCTGGGTCATTGGATGCAGCAGAGTGCACCTGCCAGGATGCCTCCACCCAGACCCACCGCCCGGTGTCAGCTGATGTGTCCACCCAGACCGACATCCCCTTACCATCTGGTGTGGCCATCTGGGATTATGTGCTACCCCTGCTGGTCGGGTTGACGAGGCGGACCAGTGTAATTCATGATGATGAGCAGGCTACTTGTAGTTTGCTTGCCCAACATCACAGTGAGCTACACCGCCTCTTTGGCTGACTTGCAGCATGTCTGTTCTGTGGTGTCCTCCATGGGATGTTCACTGCTGCAACCACCTACTCGTCTTCCTCCTTTGACCGCCAGTCGTTCTCCAGGGTGCCTTCTGGGCCAGATACCAGCAGGGGCCCCTGTGCACCAGTTCCTCCCACAATGCCCAGTCTGGTGAGGACCCCATCCATGCCGGAGTTGGGAGTCCAAGGCAAATCAGCTGAGGTGGTCACTGTGCCTACCCAGGCAATGGAGGGACCCATGAGCAGTGCAGGTGCCATACGCCCCCGGGTGTCATCATCAGCTCAGAGGGCGTACCCACATATCGGGCACTGGGCACTGTGGTAGCAGGTGGTATGAGGAGGAGCTATTTGCTGCAGGGCAGACCACTGAAAGGAGGCAGGTGTGAAGTTTGACAGGAGGCACACGTTGATCTGAGGTACAGGATGTCTTCCATGATATGAACAGCAGATCAGGGCAGAGAGGCAGCGGCTCGGGAAGCAAGGGAAGTGATGGCCACGGCTGAGATTGCGCTGCGTCAGGCAACGAGGCGGGCTGCTATCCTGGAGGCCACATGCAGGGACGCCCGAGTGATAGAGATACAAATGCTGGAGAACCTGCAAGCCCTCTAGGCAACAACAGAGGCCCACCTGAGGGGTGAGGACGTGGCGCTGAACTCAGCCCTGGTGAAAAGGCTCAGTGAGATTGGAGAGGAGGAGTAGCCCGCTGCCTTTGTAGATAGTTATTTAGGTGTAGGTTTCCTTTTTTTATTTATTATTTTCCCCAGACTTTGCAGCCTTTCCTTCCTAGTTCTTATTGTATATAGTTGTTTAGGACTAGGGTATTAGTTGTATTTTCATATTTCCCCTGGACTACTTTGAGCTTGATTCCACATTTAATTTTTGTATATATTTATATCCAATAAATCATTCTGTTTGTTACATTCCATGCTTCATGCAGTTCTTTTGTGTGTCAGCCTCTTTGATAGTTCTACTTTCAGCCAGTGCAGCTCTCCATTGCAAGTCATGCGTGTTGTGGCGTGCATGCTTGTGTGTTATTGTTGCTGGGATTGTTGCGGATGGAAGGATGCACATGTGCCTGACATGTGGGGGTGGGTCCATCAGATGACTGGGTCTGCACTGTATGTTTTCATTTGCATTTACCTCTGCAGCATCACTGTGTGTTTGGCATCAGTGTGGTAGGGGTGGAGTGAGGGGGGCTCACTGTGGAGGAATTCCACGGTCACTTTAATAGCATGTTTGTTTGTTATTGCTGTGTAAAACCCATGGCAGACAAGGCCACCAGCATGTGCAGTCACACACTGCCATCTCTCTCATGTGTCGCTCAACCTCTAACACTGGAATGTAGTAGTGGGCAGGGTCGGATTGGCCCCACGGCCTTTTGGCCCGTGGCCGGGCCGAAATCCCCACTGGAGAGTGGGGCTGGTTTCTGGCCATGCCTGGTCTGGTTTGGGGAAAAGAAATGTGAATAAAAAATATTTTTTTTCACATTTTTTTTTTCATAAAGTCTTTCGTCCATCCTTCTTACATTGTAACCCCAAACCTGTAAAGTTAAAGAGAGGCAGAGCGGAGGAACTTCAGACCCAAAGGGATACAGGTATTATCCTGGTACAAGCAAGGTTAGTCACAAGGCATTCAAGGGAGTTTTGCCACACTATTATTGGAAGTGACATTTTTTAGTCCCATCTCTTGGATGTGAGTCCATGATTGTTGCTTGTAGAGGGCTTGCAAGGCCCATTGCATTTGCCCACCTATGCATTTCCCTAGTATTGTCGTGCTTGAGAACCTTTTCCGGTGGCTTATCTGGCTGCAAGTGAAAATAGTGTTACTCTGCTTTCTCATTGGTCCCAATAAGGCTTTTCAGGGGCAGGGTCTGTCGAAAGTAATAGAAATACAGAAGAAAAAAGGCAGTCAGAGGTAGATACTTTCATGCACCTCTCCCTGCAGGCATCAAACAATGTTACTACACTTTGGGCGTCAAGACCTGCCTTGACATGTCTATAAATTGTGATGCTAAGAGATTCCTGCATGTTGGGAGTTAGGATGAGAAGGCAATCAACCCCCAAGACGCCCATGAGTCTCTGAAGGCAAAAATTAGGATGCAATGAGCCAACATGGCTAATTCTGTTATAGATATTATCATACATATCTTATATTATATATGTTATATAGTTAGTGAAAAAAGCTTCAGTTCACATGTTAAGATGATGGTTTAAAGTACCCCATGAGTACACAAATGACATCCCAGGTGACATCACTGATACATTGCAGATGCCATCTCTAGAAACTAGAGCAGGCTGGTGACATCCATAGCCTGTTGACACATTGCCCAGGCACTGCCATGCCACCCAAAATCACCACTCTATCCCCATACAGGGTCTGTGTGCTACTTGCCAGAGCTGGGACCGTGGGGCCTGACCACAAATACCTTGGGACATGACCTTTGGGCATGCCCCTGCCATGCCACTCAATGTGGTCTCTTGGGTTGGCCTATTGCCAGGACCAGTTTCTACTTTATCCCATAATATGCCTGTGTGTATAATTACATCTCTGTTACCATGGACTGCACATACAGCTGTATTATATGTTTGTCATACGCCTTGAACTAGACTAAGAGAACATTTTATTCTGACATATATGTTCCTTTAATATACGTTTGATGTCATCTGTGATGTCATCTGTGGTGTCTTCAGCATGCTGTAGTTTCCAGTGATATCATTGACGATGTAATAACTGATGTCATAAGTGATGTCATCTTAGATGTTGTTCCTTATATCATCTGTGTTATCAGCAATATGCTCATTGGCTGTGAAATGGGGGTGCCACAGTTAAGGTGATGTAGCTCCCAACACCTTCCGAAATTTAAATGGTTTTGTTGCACTAAACCAACACTTTAATGTCATTTCATGTAAATTTCAATGGTTTTGTTGCATTGAACTGTTTCTACTTAACTCTCTCGTAACTAACGTTTTTTTTCGATTAATGTCAATGGGTTTGCTATGCTCTATCTCCAACCACCTGCAGTACTAATTTTTTGGCTTTTCATATCATCATTGAAATCATTTTTCACTATTATCAGTGTGTTTCTAAGCTACACACCTTGGGATTTTTCCCCATTTTGGGTCTGTGTCCTGTGGCCATTTTGCAATAATCAGGAACCATGATGAGACTGTGCACGATATTTGGTACATGTTAGCATATATTTTGAAAAGGGTTTTTTGTGTTCCCTACTTGTTCTTGTGAGAAAATCTCGCAGTACCAAAATTTTCTCCTGTGAAAGCAACGATTTTCCAATTTTTGCGAGAAATCCCAGTTGGGAACACTTGTGTCTCTCATGCATGATTCATGTGAATATGTAATTTATACACACACAATGACTAAAACACAAGCCCTCGCAAATGTTAAATATGCCCAAATGCTACTCTTTTACACTGCCCCATCCAGCATCTCGTGAGAAAGCCCTGCACTGAAAAAATTGAAACTTTTCATTTCTGGAAATCCTCGGTTGTTGCAATGCACCATGGAGATATTTAATAGATTTTGGTACTGGGGCACCCTGTTATCTGCAAGTTTCTAACAAACTTCACAGATTTGCAACGAACCACCAGAAGGCACAGCTGTACCACGTTTTGCCCAGCTTATTTTGTATTTGTAGGAAATCCGTGCAGTGGTTTAGGGTGTGTGCCTGTGCGATGGAGGGTAATTTTCCCTCTGGGAAAAGCAAACGTTTTTTATTTTTCAAAAAGCCTTTCATCCTTCTTAGGTCGATAAATGAGTACCAACACAGATTGGATGATATTGTATGCATATTTGTTCTACAAAAAAGAGCTTCAGCATAAGTGCTGTACAATAACATATTATCATTTGGCCTTGGACGTCTGCTTGGATTCACAGTAATTTAGTGTACTTAGGAACAATGCTATTTGATGCAACTTCCTGTTTTGTCAAGGGGTGAAAGGTCGTGTTTCATCCGGGATGTCACTTTGGGTGGGGTCAAATTACACTTCTGGTGATGTTATCAGAGGTCAAGGCTCGTGAGGCGAGGGGTGGACCACTTTTTAAGGCGGGGTGGGCCACTTTTTTTTGGGTGACCGGGCCGATTTCTTGTCCCAGTCCGACCCTGGTAGTGGGCCATGTTTGCTCTTCCGGAGTGGCAGCACAATTCTCCAGTCTCGGTGACTCATGCTTTCTCTGACTGTGCTACCGTCACCCATGCATGGCCATGGAATGTGATTGCTCCCTGACAGGTAATTTGCCACCCATTCCACCACCCAGGTCCTTAATGCACAGGCTGTGTGACATGCCTGGCCATTTTGGATCTTGCAACATTTTCTGGCAGGTTTGCTTCTGTTGTGGGTACACATTCAGTTACTGTGCTTTGATGTGTTCGCAATTTGCCATGGACAACATGCACATGGATCTGCATTCACTTATCACATGAGTTTGGGGCGGCTGATTAAGGCCAGGAAGGATGTGTGAGCAGATACTCCACTTATGGATGGACCTTCAGTGCTTCCAGTTGGTCGTGTTTGTGGTGTACATGTTGGTGTTGCACTTCATGGTGCCATCAGACCACAGAAGTTCAGGTGAGCTGCAGACATGCATTGCACTGGTATTGTGGGAGACTGTCAGGGGGCTGCCTTGGGGGGGTTCACAGGTGAGGGGCTGGTGGGTGTTGTCCAGACTGGATGGGGATGCCTGGGGTTGTTACAGGGGAGGGGGGCTGGTGGATGGTGTCCAGTCTGGAGGGGGGCTGGTGGGTGGTGTCCAGTCTGGAGGGGGATGCCTGGGTGTCACAGGTGAGGGGGCTGGTGGGTGGTGTCGTCTGGAGGGGGATGCCTGGGGTGGGTGTCACAGGTGAGGGTGGCTGGTGGGTGGTATCCAGACAGAATGGGGGTGCCTGGTGGGGGTGTCACAGGAGACACAGGCTGGGGGTGGTGTCCAGTCTGGAGGGGGATGTCTGGGGGTGTGTCACAGGTGATAGGGGCAGGTGTGTGTTGTCCAGTCGGGAGGGGGCTGCCTGGGGGGGGTGTCACAGGTGAGAAAGGCTGGGGGATGGTTTCCAGTCTTGTGGGGGATGCCTGGGGTGGGTGTCACAGGTGAGGGTGGCTGGTGGGTGGTGTCCAGACGGAAGGGGGCTGCCTGGTGGGGTTGTCACAGGAGACACGGGCTTTGGGTGGTGTCCAGTCTGGAGGGGGATGTCTGAGGGTGTGTCACAGGTGATAGGGGCAGGTATGTGGTGTCCAGTCTGGAGGGGGCTGCCTGGGGGGGTGTCACAGGTGAGCAAGGCTGGGGATGGTGTCCAGTCTGGAGGGGGCTGCCTGGGGGGGAGGGGTCACAGGTGAGGGGGGCTGGTGGGTGTTGTCCAGTCTCGAGTGGGGCTGGTGGGTGTTGTCCAGTCTGGAGAGGGCTGCCTCGGGGGGTAACAGGTGAGGGGGCTGGTGGGTGTTGTCCAGTCTGGAAGGGGCTGGTGGATGTCCAGTCTGGAGGGGGCTTCCTGGGGGTGTCACAGGTGAGGGGGGCTTGGGAGTGGTGTCCAGTCTGGAGGGGGATGCCTGGGGGTGTCAGAGGTGAGGGGGGGCTGGTGGGTGGTGTGCAGTCTGGTGAGGACTGCCTGGCAGGGTGTCACAGGTGAGGGGAGCTGGTGGGTGTTGTCCAGTGTGGAGCAGTCACAACCCCCACGAACATGGCTGCCAAGTCAGGACTTGGAGCAGAACTCAAGATGGCCCCCAGCTCACCCGTGTTTCTGGGATCCCTGGTGGTCTCGTGTTACAGGGTGCAGCACGAGGATATAAAACCATGCCCCGGTCCACACCCTGTGCTTAGCGTTTCTTCTGCTACCTATGTGAGCAGTGTAATGCTTACCGCTGCCGCTTCCACGTGCATGGAGGACTTCAACCTTTTCGCTGCTTCCTGCAATCTTACTTACCCGGCATCCAGTAACCTCCTGGAGCTCTTCTGTGCTCCGGAGCCGTTCCAATTGCAATACTTACTCGATCAACAAGAATTTTCACCCATCGGGCTCTGCAGCTGCTCCAGCTCCTGAAACGAGAAAGACATGCAGTAAGAAATCAATAGTCACAACAACGTCCACTTGAACCTTTCCCAGAGAACCCGCTTACCTGCGCATGTTGCTAGTCTGCCAACACTCATCAGCTGTTCGTGCCCTAAGCTGCTAGAACTCCAGAAGGACACACGCAGTGCTATATGAACACTTACCTCCACACGTCCAGTGCATCTCGTGCGCCGCAGCTGGCCTGGGCCACTACTTCCAGTGAAGGAACTGGATTGGATGCTTACCTGGTACCTTCAGTCTTCAGCTCCACAACAAACTGTGAGCCATTCCGCCTGCACGCCAGCCAGCAAACCTTGGGGGGAATAGGGAGGTGGGAGGAAAGCAGGGGAACACATACTAAATACTCTTGCTTGTTTACCCATAGGTCTTCATCCAGGCCCCTCATAAACCTTGCCAGTGGTTCCAAATCCTACCAGGCCACTCCCAACTACACTGGCTACTGGGCTATAGCTCTTCAGCGGCACAGTTGGGAAGGAGTGGCTTGGGAACTCGTCAAATCCAGTCCATTAATGAGGGCAATGCTCTGACAGTCCGGACCAGAGCACTAGAGGTAAGCGTTACAGAGTCACAGCTGAGGGGGGCTGGGTGGTTTTGTGCAGTCTGGAGGGGGCTGCCCGGGGGTGTGTGTGAAAGGTGAGGGGTGCTAGGGAGTGGTGTCCAGTCTGGAGGGGGCTGCCTGGGGGGGGGTGTGTCAAAGGTGAGGGGGGCTGGTGGGTGGTGTCCAGTCTGGAGGGGGAATGGAGGGTGGTGTCCAGTCTGGAGGGGAATGCCTGGGGGGGTCACAGGTGAGAGGGCTGAGGGAGGTCTCCAGTCTGGAGGGGGCTGCCTGGGGGCCGGATCACAGGGAGGGGGCTGGTGGGTATTGTCTAGTCTGGAGGGGGTTGCCTGGGGTGGTGTCACAGCTGAGAGCGGCTGGTGGGTGTTGTCCAGTCTGGAGGGGGCTACATGGGGGGGGTCACAGGTGAGGGGGTCTGGTGGGTGTTGTCCAGTCTGGAGGGGACTGCCTGGGAGGGGTGTCACAGATGAGGGGGGTTAGGAGGGTGGTGTCTAGTCTGGAGGGGGGCTGGTGGGTGGTATGCAGTCTGGAGGGGGAGGACTGGGGGGTCACAGGTGAGGGGGGGCTGAGGGGGTGGTGTTCAGTCTGGGGAGGGCTGCCTGGGGGGTGTCACAGGTGAAGCGGGCTTGTGGGTGGTGTTCAGTCTGGAGGGGGCCTAAGGAGTGGTGTCCAGCCTGGAGGGGGTTGTCTGGGGGGTGTAACAGGTGAGGGGGTTTGGGGGTGGTGTCTGGGCTAGAGTGGTTGATGTGTAGTACAGAGGTATGCGGCCAGAATGGGTGCCAACGGTGTAGCCTCCACTTAGGAGGGGAGCCTGCCTTATCACTGGGGTACAGCCTGGGCTTGCGAGGGAGGGCCTGCATTTTTGCTGGGGTGCAGCCTTGGCTTGCGAGGTGAGGTGTGCCATTTCGCTGGGGTGCAACTAGGCCTTGCAAGGGAGGGCACACGTTTTCGCTGGGGTGTGACCTGGGTTTGCGAGGTGAGGCACAAGATATCTTTGGGGTGCAGCTCGGGCTTGCGGGGTGAGGCACGTGATTTCGCTGGGGTGCAGCCTGGCCTTGCCAGGAAGGGCACATGTTTTCGCTGGGGTGCAGCCTGGTCTTGCGAGGTGAGGTGGGCGATTTCACTGGGGTGCAGCCTCCACTTATTTTTTCTGTGCCACTGCTCGCGCAGGGTCCTTCTCGGCACGCAGACCTAGCGCCATTTCTGTGTCCCATTCCATGAATCGGGCCCCAAATGTATTTCTCTTATAATTAATTAACAGTATGCTTCCTATAGAAACATTACAATCCATATCCAAGTGTGTTTCCCTCTGGCTCATTAATAATATGCTTTCACAGGGAACACAGCACTATATATCCAAGTGTGTTTCCCTATGGTTCATTAACAGTATGCTTTCACAGGGAACACAGCACTACATGTTGAAGTGTATTTCTCTATTGTTAATTTAACAGAATGTTCCTTATAGGAAATACATTTCATTCTTATAATATCAGATCATACAATATTATTGTGGAACAGTCTCACCCCTTTTTCTGCAGTCTTCTGTTCCAGTGCTTCACCTGGAACGTAAATCCTCTTTTCTCACAGACTGGGAATCAGATATGAACGTGTCGAACAGGTCGGCTGGTGAGGGAAAGTGCGACTGCTATGAAAGCTTCTTGTCCAGATAACAGCAGTGCGCCCCACGCCCGACTCCCGCCTTTGCCTGCTATCCAACTTAGTCCAACTGGATCTTTCTGCAATGAAGTCTCATCTGGTGGTGCCAAATTGTTCAAAACAGTTGAAGGGTGTTAATTGAATTTCAAAAAGGGTTTGGAAAACGCCTATCTAATCCTAAATCTACAGATGGGAGAAAGCTACGACCATCAAACAATAATAACGCAGTCCTAGTGGTGTCTTGTCAAAATAAAAGGGCCTATTGCTAATCCTTACCTCTAAATACAAATAGTGTGGGAAACAATGTTACGAAAAAGAAAGAAGTGATGACAAAATGATATGTCAGGATGTTCAGGCCATTGGCCTCCCTTCCCCACGTTTTCAGCACGGGACAAGGCGGTACACTCGAGCTTAGCACAGTCTCTGGCTTCGAAAGCACAAGGGTGCATTTCAAGCATTAGCACCAAGGCCTTCTGTGCCCATATGTTTTTGCCTTTCAAAAGTCTCTTGATTCAGAGGGCCTGATCCAACAAACAAACAATATGTTCCTTTCCGCTTTCAGATTTTCACAAGTACTCAATTTCTCATGCGACTCCCTGATCACCTTGGATCCCCCTCAGCCAGGCTCAGATCCTCTCAACACAATGTAAATCACCTTTGGCTACCCCTCATCCAGGCTCAGATCCCCTTTCACAATGTTCGTAGGATATTCTATCTTGGGTGACTCGCGGTTCACTCCGGATCCCTCTCAGTAGGGCTCAGATCTCGGATCCCCTCAGCTGGGCTCAGATCTCTGATCCCACTCAGTCAGTCTCAGATTCCTTTTAGAATTTCGATGTAGAAGAGCCGTGGGTACCTCCGACACACAATGCAGGATTCTTCAGCCTCCATTCCTGGTCTTACTATATGCTCGAAGGTTTTTGAAAGTAATCGTCTTGCGTTGAAAAGGTGAAGGGCACTTCCCTCCTTGCAATCGTCTTTGCTTTTGGCGTCTTTTGCCTTGTATTAAACTGCCATCTTGGAACTGCTGCTTCCTTGTGTGCTTTGCCTTGCTCAGAGTGTGCTTTCATGCTCGCCTTCTATCTGTGTGAGGAAGCGGGATGGAAGTCATGTGTGTGTAATGATCGGTAATTGCCTGACCATTGTGTTGGGACATGTCTGGCTTGGGTTTTAGTCTGTTTTCTCTCAGAGTGAGCTGTCCGTGAGAAGATTATCGTGTTCGGGAAAGGGGGGGGAATTGAGTTCCTAAGTATCCTGCCTGGTAGGATGGGGTA
This sequence comes from Ambystoma mexicanum, assembly GCF_040938575.1. Lineage (NCBI taxonomy): Eukaryota > Metazoa > Chordata > Amphibia > Caudata > Ambystomatidae > Ambystoma > Ambystoma mexicanum. Next base: position 580,894,861 of record NC_090922.1, on the reverse strand, counting down.
AAGGTGTTACAGGGAAGGGGTTACTCTGTCTCGCCATCCGGTGTTCCACTTCCACTCACAGAGAACCCCACACCCAGGTGATCCTCCTGCACTGGTCCACACCCAGGAACTGGATCCAAAAGTGATGGCCGTGTCCTGTCCACCTGGATGACAAATCCCCCCGGACAAGCGGGTGAGACACCTTCAGGTTTCTCACAGCCCTCTCTCTCCATCACTGCTCTCTTCCATTCATAAAGAGAGTATTTATGCAATTTACAATATGATATGATATGATATGATATGATATGATATGGCATTTATAACGCGCCTATACACAAGTGTTTCAAGGCACGACGAGGAAGGGGGTGGGGGACAAGGGGAGACAGACAATGATCCTACTAGGTCAGGTGTCATTCAGATCGCGCAAGTGCAAGGGTAGAGGGGAGGGGAAAAAGTGCAAGGGGGAAAGGGAGAGGGGAAGTGCAGTATATGGTTAGTAGAATAGCAAAAAATAAATAATAAGGGCCAGCTGGTGGCAAGTGCAAGGTAAGTGCAGACAAGTGCTGGGAAGGGGGGCTGCAGGGATACAGAGACGGTCCCACAGTGCAGGGGTTGCCAGGGAGGTGGTGCAGGGGAGAGTGGCTGGGCCAAGGACCGAGTACAGTGGGTGGCCCAGTAGCAGATTCAGTGCAGTTTCAGTAATTTTAGCAGGGGAGAGGGGGAGAGAAAGCAGAGGCAAAGAGGAAGGTTTTGAGGTGCTTCCGGAACCGGAGATGGTTCTCCTCAAGTTTCAGGGAGGCAGGAAGGCTGTTCCAGAGGGAGGCCCCTGCTGCGGAGAGAGATCTACCCCCAACTCGTTGCTTGGAGAAGCGGCTGACCCTGAGGGAGTTGGAGGCGGATGAGCGGAGAGCTCGAGAAGGAAGATACTTTGGAAGAGAAAGTTGAAGGTATTTTGGCCCAAGGCCCCAGAAGGCCTTGTGGACAATGCAGAGGGTTTTGAACTTAATCCTCGCAGCCACTGGGAGCCAGTGTAGCGATTTCAGTCCTGGAGAGATACAGTCCCTGGGCTTGAGGCCAAGGTCAAGTCTCGCAGTCCTGTTCTGGATGAGTTGTAAAGGGCGGAGAGTAGAGGCAGGCAGATTTAGATAGAGGCTGTTACAGTAGTCCAGCTTCGAGAGAACCAGGGCTCTAGAGACAGTGAGCTTCTGAGGGAATGAGAGGAAAGGAAGGATACCTCTGAGGAGGTGTAGCTGGTAGTGTGACTTCTTAGAGACGTCAGACATGTGAGGAGAGAAGGAGAGTGTGGAGTCGAAGATGACCCTGAGGTTTTTTGCCTTGCAGGTAGGAGCAGGAAGAGGGCCAAGAGAGGCCGGCCAGAGAGCTGCAGGGAAGGAGGGAGTGGGTGTGCCGATGAGTAGAATCTCAGTCTTACTGGCATGAAGGCAGAGGTCATTGGCGGCACACCATTCCTGGATAGCAGAAAGACAGTCAGAGATGAGGGACGGAGAAGAGGAGGCCGAGGGTAGCCTGAAAATGAGCTGGGTGTCATCCGCATAGCACTGAAAATTGGGGCAGAGAGCAGCAATGCGGTGGGCAAGAAGTGCCAGGTACTGGTTAAACAGCCAGGGAGAGAGGTTAGATCCCTGGGGGACACCACAGGTAGAGAAAAAGATGTCGGAGAGGAAGGACCCCAGTTGGACCTGGGAGGGTCGATTGGAGAGGAAAGAAGTCAGCCACGCCAGAGCCTGACCAGTGATATCCAGGTTATCACAGAGACGGTTGAGCAGGATGGTATGATTGACAGTATCAAAGGCAGAAGAGAGATCAAGTAAAATGAGAACACATGGAGTATTAGAGTCAAGGTTCGAGAGCAGGTCCTCACGGATGTTCAGGAGAGCGGTTTCCGTGCTTCTGGCAGCTCTGAAGCCAGACTGATAGTTGTGAAGACTACCAACAGATTCAGCATGGAGATTAAGCTGGGAGATGGCCAGCTTCTCCAGGAGCTTGCCCAGGAAGGGAGTGATAGAGATTGGGCGATAGTTAGCCGGGGAAGAGGGGTAGGAAGAGGGTTTCTTAAGAAGGGGGTGCACAAGGGAGTGCTTGAGGGGGGATGGGAAGACTCCAGAGGCGAAGGATGATTGCAGAAGTCAGCCAGGGCAGGAGCCACGGCGTCAATGTGGTCCTTGATAGTTTTGGAGGAGCATGGGTGGACCTGTTTTGACGAGACTTTCATAGATCACACTTGTCTCGAAACCTCGTCAGCAGAAAAAAGGGGAAAGGCAGAGAAGGGGGGGGGCTGTAGAAGGGCCAGAGGAAGAGCAGGGAATAGAGGGAGGGAGGTGATAGGAGGAGAGTGAGGACAGGATGTCCTGAGTTTTTGAAATGAAGTGAGAGGCCAGTGCCTTGCAGAGGGCCTGGGAGGGGACAGGAGCGGTAGAGACTGCAGCAGGGTTGGCCAGCTCCTTGCAGATTTTAAAGAGTTTGGCTGAATTCTTAGATGCCGCAGAGATGCGGGCTTGGATAAGGGCTCTCTTCTAGGTGAGAACGGAGAGCCGGTATTGCCTTTGGAGCAGGCGGCAGGCCAGTTTGTCAGAGGATGCACATGAGGCACGCCATTTCCTCTCTGCCACCCTGCACTTGCGTTTAAGGGTGATGAGATCCGAGTCATACCAGGAGTTACATTTGGCTTTGGGCTTCAGGCGGATTCTCATGACAGGGGCGAGGATATCAAGAGTATCGGATATAGCAGAGTGAAGAGTGGAGAGGGCTGTGTCAGGGTGGGAGTCAGCCGAAGGGGGAGGAGGGGCGAGAAGGTGGCAGCGAAAGCCTCAACTGACACGCGCTTCATGGGTCGGATGACCGAGAAGGAGGGTGGTAGTGATGAGGGTGGCATTGCCTGTGGGGTAGGGAAGGTGAGGTGGGAGGATAAGAGAAAGTGATCACTCCAGGAGAGAGGAGTGGAGAGAGGGACAGAGAGGGGACGGTCAGAAGAGATCAGAGCATCAAGAGTGTGCCCTGCAGAATGAGTCGGCCTAGATGGGAGAATAGAGAGTGAGAGAGAGTCGCAGAGGTTGCGAAAGAAAGGGGGCACAGGAGGCATCCAGGTGGATGTTGAAATCTCCAAGAAAGAGCAGTTGAGTGGTTGAGGATAGGAGTGAAGAGGAGAGGTCCGCCCACTCGGAGAGGAAGGAGGAAATTTGACCAGGTGGCCGATAGATAGTAGCCACGGTAAGGGAATGGCTAGGAGAGAGAGAGAGTCGGCAGACAAGGCATTCAAAAGAGGAGTAAGTCTGCGTAGGAGTGACAGTAGCAGGAATCCACTCAGGGAAGATAAGGGCCACACCCCCCCCCAGCAGGGATGGGCCTGGGCACGGAGAGGATCTTGTAGCCATCAGGTAGGAGTGTGTCAAAGGTGGTGACAGAGCTGTCCGTGAACCATGTCTCAGTGAGACCGAGGACGTCAAGGTCCAGTTCCTGCAGAAGGCGACAGATGTCAGAGGAATGTTTGACGGCAGAGCAAGAGTTAAGAGTGGCAATGTGGAGAAGGTTGCCAACCTTGATGGACTTCCGGGGAGGGGTACGGATCAGAGGTACGCCCTGCGGAGGTGAAGGAGCACAAGAGGGGGCAGGGAGGGAGGATGGAGGCAAGGTAGCCGATGACAGAGGAGGGGGTACAGCAGGAGTGGAAAGGAAGTTGATGAGGCGCGGGAAGCGTCTATCAAAGAGGTGAAGGTTGGCCTGAGGGCCTTGGACCAAGACGGTCCCATTTGCATAGACATTAATAATGGCCTTAGAGGAGTGGAAGGAGGCCACGAGGACATCCCAACGGGTGCCACCATTAATGGGAGAAGAGGACAAAGGAGAGAGCACAGAGACCATATGAAGGGTCCATAGGTCAGGGGAAGGCACGAAGAAGAGGATGTCAGTGAAAGTTTCCTTGGAGGAGGCACTGGTGTAGGTGTCAGCGATAGGGAGGCATGGGTTAGAGACCAGGATGTCCTTTTTAAACTTTTCCTACCAGATTTAGTGAGGAGAGCAGTATAGTCAATGGAGAAGCAGTTAGAGAAGATAGGCGAGATAGAGAGCACCATAGAATAGGAGGGAGGGGAGCAAGACAGACGAGTGCAAGCGGACAGGGAGTGAACGGCAAGCCCAGTTTACCACATTTCAGAACAACAGTAAACACAGTAATGAGTATCAGGTAACCAGTGGAGAGGCCACCTACGTTTGAGAATCCTGCGAGGGGAGAAAAAGCCCTAGTTTACCACAAGTTGCAGAACACAGTAAACACAATAATGAGTATTAGGTAACCAGTGGAGAGGCCGCCTAAGTTTGAGAATCCTGCGAGGGGAGAAAAAGCCCTAGTTTACCACAAGTTGCAGAACACAGTAATGAGTATTAGGTAACCAATGGAGAGGCCACCTAAGTTTGAGAATCCTGCGAGGGGAGAAAAAAGCCCTAGTTTACCACAAGTTGCAGAACACGATATGCGGGTGGTACCGATTACAATTAATTTAGTGCTGCCTAAATTTGAGAATCCTAGAGAGGGAGAAAAAGGCCTAGGTTTCACAGGGCGGTAATAAGGCAAGCGGAATTTGCAGGTAGAACAGCAGAGGATTAAAGCTAGTGAGCGGAGGGAAGAAAGAGGGAGAAAAGGTCTAGGTTTCACAATGCAATTTTTAGAAGTGCAGATATAAGCAATTTAAAACAGTGCAATGCAATTTTTAGTGGTGCAGCTTCAAACAAATTAAAAACTAGTGGAAAGCCAACTAAGTTTGAGATTCCTGAAGAGGGGGAAAAAGGCCTAGGTTTCACAGTCCAATTTTTTCAGAAGTGCAGATATAAGCAATTTAAAACAGTGTGTATTACATCACAACAGCCATTGACTTGGGGCTAAAATTAAACTGCAGCCCTAATTTCACATTTCCATGTACAGCTGCTCTTGGCTAATTTTACACTCTTCATAAGTGCTCTCGACACAGGCCCAACAGCTGTGACCTAGCAATGACATTCTGTGTTTTTGCAGGCTAAGGCTACTTTAAAACATTTTCGCTGTTAACTGTTTCAAGATAATTTATGTTAAACACTTGCAAAGCCTACAATTTTAATACATATTGCTAACAGTACTATATCTGTGATGTGCATATGCATGTATGCTATGTCCTGTCTCACCACATGAAAATGTGTTTGCAGATGTTACAGTGGCTGTATCATGGCCTCCAGTCTTTCTGATTGTGAGAGAGAAGCAGATATGTGTATAGAAAATTGAGCCCCCCCGGCTGATATCTACTCCTTAACTTAGTACTGTCGTTTCTTGATACAAATAGAAAGAAATCTGCATACAGGATTTCTTGTTCTATTTGTAGATTTTGAACACATTTGGAATATGTCTTTGAAAGCAGGATTTTATCAATAGTACAACACATTGAGCAACACATGACAGTCCTTAAAATTAAATATAACAACATGCTTTGAATTGTAAAGTAATGACTCTTTCATCTTTGGCTGCTTGACACTTACATGAACCAAAACTGTTTGCAAATGATTGCCAATCCTCTTCATCATATGTGTGTTTAGAGTTTTATCAAGCCCTAAACGTTAATTACAGTCTCCAATCCTTCTCATCATTTACTGGACCATGACCTGCCCCAAAGTCTGTTAGGTAGGTTCTTTAAAGCACACTATAATATACCTTTGAGGTGTTGCAGCAATGTCAATATTCAAAAAGGATAGGTCTTTCAAGAACAATATTGAAAAGAGTGGCTCATCAATCACAATGGTCCCAAAAAGTGGAGGAGAGGCAAGAACCTCATAACAATTACTTGTTCTTGATCTGGGGTGGTTCAACGGTATCAAACCAGGCTTCAATAACTTTTTTTGTTGAGCTGAGTTCCAAATGATGCTGACTCACTACCTACTGCAGTTTGAAGGTTCCAACCGGTTCAGATCAGCAGACCAGTCGGTTCAAGACGATGGTACCCCTGGGTGGAGTCAGCATGTGACACGATGGCTTCCAGTGGTTCGAATCTGTGATCAGGTTGGGTTGAGGCGACGTTCTGTGGCTTTGATGAGGTACACAAAAAGCAGTAATCCAAAGGTTTTCCGCAGTTGTGAGTTGATGTTTGAGTCCAGGCACGAAGAGCACTAATGTTCGAAGCAGTTCAAAGCTGTGAAGTGCCAAAAGCAGCACCCCGGGTCTTTGTTGGCTCAAAGGACATCAAAGGCACTTTGAATGCAAATGGGATTCAGTTGCTCTTGGGCTTTCTGGTGCTAGCAGTCCCAACCCAGGGACACCAGGGCCAGGTACATCATTTTGTTTTGAAATCCCTCTCCAGGGTGCTTGGTTAGCACCTAAAGGGGATACTTCACCTTCAGTTAGGATCTTGTATCTAAAGCAGCTGGGAGTGTGGCAGGCATTGGTCCACAGCCGTTCACCCCCACTGTTCCAATGGGATGGTTAGAGAACATGGCTCTCCTCTGCCTTGGATGCCTTCTCTCATCACCTCACTGTTGGAGGACTTCTTCCATATTTTTGAAAATTCACAGATGAATCAAGGAAAGAGTGGGACACCCATTCCTTATAAAACAACATTGTCACCAGGGATCAGACAAAAAGGGCTTCAGTAAGGGGTCCACTACATGTTTGTGTAACAAGTGACCCTTGCGTTATTGCATGATACTCAGAGTGCTTGTCCTGCAGGAACTGGCAGGGACAGTAAGAGAGAGAGCCCCAACAGTAAAGAAAGATGGTGGAACACCTCAGAAGTTCCAGCTTTCCCTCTCTGGCTCCTCTACCTCCATCCTTTTCCCATGTCTGCTGACTTCAAAGGCCCTGTGTAGTGCAGCAGCCTGATGTGAGACTTGCCTTTTTTATGTGAGTGCCCATTTAAAGCAGGGTTCTGTAAGAAAGGCATGGCATTAAAGTAAGACAGACACATGTGATCACAGTTCAAGGGTGTCTATTAAACTGTATTGATGGGTGAGATAAACGCCTAATCTAAATCTAAGATGGGAGCGAGCTACGACCATCAAATAATAATAATGGAGTCCAAGTGAAGTCTAGTCAAACAAAAAGGGTCTACACTAAAAAAAACAATTGCCGATCCTTACCACTATGCTACAAAATAGTGTGGAATAATGTTCACAAGAAAAGAAAGAAGTATTCACAAAAATGATAAGTCAGCAGGATGTTATGGCCGGGGTCTTCCTTCCCCACATTTTAACCTCAGGACAAGGTGGAACTCTTGAGCACTGCACATTCCTGGGCTTCTCCGGCACAAGCTTACAGTTTCTTTTAACAATATCAGGACCTTCTGCGTCCAAGTCTCTTTCATGCAAAGTATCTTGCTTCAGAGGGCCTGATGTATCACAAGCAACAAACAAAAGTTCCTTCTGCACATTAGCTGGTTTCTCTTCACACTAGTATCCCCCCTCTGCCGGGCTCTGATCCTTTTCGTAGTACCATAAACAAGAAAACAAAAGTTCCTTCTCTCAACGTTAGCCTCCCTCTGCCGGACAGACTAACCACTCACTGTGGACAACCCTCAGCCAGATTCACACTTGTCACCACAATGTTCAAGGGGTGTATCACTGTTCATCCTAATTCGCAGGCATCCCTCATTTGGGTTCACATTTGCCCATTTCACAGTTTACTTTGCTTCCTCCACATGTCAAAGACTTTCGACTGTACGAGTGGTTTTGCTTGACCCTCGTTTGACCACCTTGATACCTCATGACGGCCTCCCCTAAGGCCTCTTGGTTCTTGTAGTTTCAACAAAAGGTGCCAGCCAGAGTCCTTCAAATGCGCCGGACCACTCTGTATCTGGACCTTTACTGGGTTTTATTTTAAAGTGTAATACACTTAAGTTGTTTGTTTATACAATGTTGCTGCTTGCAACTTTGGGCCCAGCACAGTTCGGTTTACTATTAGTTCCCTCCGACTCACCGGCTGTGCTGAACTTGTTGGAGTTTCTTGCCTAGGGAGTCAAGGACGGCACCACAGTAGCAAGCTCGCCTTCCCTCCTGGGTTATCAGTGTGGGAGGGCCCTGTGTACCATTGACACCTGTCACACCACACACCAGCTGTACTTCCTGGTTTTATGGTTCCCTTTTCAGAGGCTTTGTGGGTCTGGGTTGAAAAGGGCAAGGGCAATTCCCTCCTTGTCGTCCCTTCAGGTATCGCTGCTTTCCTCCTCCATTTGAACTGCCATTCCGGAATAGCTGCTTCCTCGTGCGTTCGGCCTTGCTCAAAGGGTGCTCTTGTTCTCCGCCTTTTATCTCTGTGGGGGAAGGGAAAGGGCAGTCAGGTGTATGTAATTATCGGCAATTGCCTGACACTGCCTGACCCTTGTGTTGGGGCACGTCAGGTAAAAGGCTCTGGTGTTAGTTCGTTGTCTGTCACGGTGTGAGAAAGTGTGTGTCGGAAAAGAGTTTGTAAATATCCTACGGGGTAGGATGGGGAAAAGGTGTCATAAGGAAGGGAATACCACGTCTCACCCTTCGGTGTCCCACTTCCACTCCCCAAAGACCCGTCATCCAGGTGATCCTCCCCCACTGGTCCACCCCCAGGAACTGGATCCAATAGCGATGGCCGTGTCCTGGCCACCTCGGTGGCTGATCTTCGTGGACTAGTGAGTGAGACACTATGAGGTTTCTCGCATTTACAAGGAGATCTGCTTGTGTTTCCTTTCCTCCCAGGGAAACAAAGGAAGACAGCAACCTTTCCATGTCTCACTTGGAGCAGTAGAGACAGCCATGCTAGCCATGACATCAGTGACCTGGGTTCACGCGGTTGACACTAGTATGATATCAACTTGGTGCATCTTTAATAATTGGGTGCTCTTATCAGTCAACCTCTCTTATCAGTCGACATACCATAACCAGGCATGGCTCATTCTTAGAGATTACACTGCCACTAGACTTGTAACAATTATTACATTTTAGATCAGAGGTGCAAAGTTTAAAATGCCACAACTATCTGCAGTGAGTTTGGGTCAAAGCAGCTGCCAGGAAGGCACATGTACCTTTGAACCTGCCTTTTTCCACTGAATAGAAGGTGCTGCCGTTGTCAGGTGACTGCTGCAGCAAAGTCATATGTATGTGTTATGCTTTAGGTATGGAGAGTTTTATGCAGGAGCGGTCTGTTTAGCAGCCCTGCCTTTCAGAAACAGGATTTCCGAAATGTTTATTTACTAATAAAAATTAACAAATCCACGGTTTTCACTCTGTCATTATATGACATGCCGTCATAGACATCCATTGCAAAACTGTGTAAAAACAATTTAAAGGAAACTTAATGTCATGCTGATCTGCCTGGTGATTTATTTGTATTGATAAAAGATTTAGAGAAGGTCCCAAAAACAAACAAAAAACGGTTGACTTGCTAGCAGTCACTGGCGTATGTCAAGTCCTGGCTAATCACTTTGATAGTAAGCCATACGACTGTCCAACAAGGTATGTCTCTGATTGAAGTAGCATTGATACCCCAGGAACAGCTGATGAGCTCTCACTGGTTGTGTAATAAGGGAATGGAAATCAAGAAAAAGCTAGATGAACACATATGTAGTTGAATATGAGGCAAACACTATCCTTACCTCAAGTTCTGTAAGGGAGGCAAATTATCAGGATACTAAATCAGTCAACAATGATGGCGGAGCAACACTGGCTAGCAAACCCCATAGTAAGCAAAATAAGTACAGAAAAAAATTCATTGTGGCTCATAAAATCTGTGCCACAGGTGGGATTTGGACACAATCAGTAGGTGAACCCCGAATACAAAAAATAAGGTATGACGGGTTTGAATCTCGGGAAGTAGTGGGGGGGGGGGTTATTAGTGAGCCATGACCCCAATGTGCCTCTTCAGGTAAGTAAGCATTTGTTGGACCGTTTCCTAAAGTACAGCGTACAGGATTTGAGATCTTGACCTGGCTAATGATCAGTGCCTTGAATTTGGCCCTACAATGTTGGACACAGTCAGGCTTTTAAAAGAAGTTATTGCATGAAATCAATAGTCATGGCCAGTTTGCTTCTGGATGGCAATAGCTCTGCTGAATAAAACGAACACTTTGGAATTCATTCATTTAATTGAATTGCTGTGAGTTCTCAAAAGCAGTCATATAGATTTAATTGAATTTCCAAATGGCGCCAACACAATCAGTTTTAATACATTTGTATAGCCTGACTTAATTTACTGTAGTATTGAAACGTTGGGACACTTTGCATTGAATGGGTGTAGTTGTCTTGGCTTTTTTACGAAGGATAACAATGATAATATACATGTTAAGGACATTCGATGAAAGGGATCATCATATGCACATTAGAACGATATCCAATCAAAGGCCTCCATGAGTAGGTTTGTAATATGTTTATTGTAAAACCCAACAACAGGGACTGTATCGCGTTGGTTATTTTACAAACCAAGGGTACGCTCGCAGTTCAGGAAAAACAAGATGACTACAGAACCTGGCCACCTACCGTGTTGCAAACAAGAATATTTTCGTGACCATGACGAAAATGTATCACATATTGAGATATTGGGGAATACAAGACGTCATGGGCATGTTAGTGGTATCAAAGATCTTTTTTCTATTGCATGGCATTAAGAAGTTTGGTACATGGTGGAGATTATGTTTAAAAAGATGGACATGAGGCCACTGAAGCAGGAAGCATTCCGCAACTTCATCTGAGGTACCGGTGGGACGACACTCGAAGACCCTGGTACTGAAAGGGTAATAGAAGAACCCCCGAAGTTCTCCCCCGAATTGAAGAGGAAGCAAAGCTGTGGATCCGCCAGCGCCCGACACCTAGAGGCCAACAACGATTTCCACCGCAAGAGAGAAGGTACGTGGCTGAGATGAGGAAATGGTTGAAGGGCGGTGTGGCCAACGGGAAACCAGGCTGAACAAGCCAATATCCCCCTAAGGCTGAGAAAAGCAAGATACTGTGAGGAAGTAACATAATCTGCTGAACTGGGCGGAGATAACTGAGAGTTCCCCTGGGGCTGAGAAAAGAAGACTCTGCGAGGAAGTAGCATACATTCTCTAAATCAGGCAGAGATAACCAAGGGCTCACCCAGGGCTGAGAAAATCAAAACTCCACAAGGGAGTATCATGAATCCACTGTTTCCGGTTGAGACCACCAAAAGCCCGTCTGGAGCTGAGAGAAGCAAGACCCCGCAAGGGGGTAGAATAAACCTGCAGAACCAGGTTAATCAAGCTGAGAGCCCACTGGAGAGGGGGCAGAGAAAAGAAAGAACCAGCAAACGGATACAATCAATGAACTAACCTGGGTTGAGGGAGCACATCGCCCACCGAGGGCTGAAAACAGAAAGCTGCCACAAGAGGGTGAAAGAATATCGAAGAAACTGACTAATCAAGTCTACAGCCCACCCTTGGCTGAGAGGGGATAAGAAATGGAAAATATTTTGCAGTGATGAACTGGGTCTAAGCCAATCGGAGGCTACAGATTAGAACGATATCTCAGCCATACAAAGGGATCTTTGTTATGTTTATCCTTGGACTATTGAGCTATCCAAACTACATCCCTGAAGGAGGCATACTTTTTGTTGGACTACTTGACGAGAACATGGTGGTAAACACATGCCAGGGACTATTTGTTCTTTGGTTTTCTTTTCTGAACTTTAATTTGGCAGGTCTACACAGCAGGGAGTTGTGAAACACTCCAAGAACATTGTGGGGGGTCAGAAAACCAGACACCACTAAACCTAAGAAGGGGAACTAGTGCTTAGTCTAAGCTAGGTCTTAGTCTCTCTCTTTTTTCTTTCTCTCATATGTTTTAGGATGGCATTTGGATAGAGGACATATTTATTTTTGTAAGACATGCTGATAAGCATCCGTTTGATGTTTTGTATTTTAGCGTTTTTTTAACCATAGTAATTAGGGTTTAGATTAGGTTTTCTTTAAATTGATCAATAAAGAAATACATACAAACATGTCCTCTTGTCCGTCTCCTGTCTCTGACCTATCACAGTAACTATAAAAAATGAAGTAGCTTCTGGTCAATAATACTCAGATGTGGTGCATAAAAGGTATAAGCTAGGGGCAATTATCAGACATCTAAATACATCTAGACAACTTGACTGTGAGGTGTATTCTAATCAAATTATAAAACTAAAACAGGCATATCGGAACTGGCTATGATGTCAGAAGCTGCACATTTCAGCTGAGCAATAGAAGATCATGTTAGGTGTCATCGTACAAAAAAAAACAACCGAAAGTTCTAGTAACTGATACATGAGCCAAAAGTGAACTGTACCTCATGACAAAGCAATCCGAATTTCCGGAGTTCTCCTGGAAAACCTTAACTGAGACCAATTTTGGTATGAATTGAAGGGCATCTCAAAATAACCATAAAAGATATCACTAACATTATTAAGAAGCTGAAGGGCAGATCAAATGTGTAACACCTTCTTTAAATGGAACCCACTATATTGGGTATATCTTGATAGCACTTTTAGTTACTGGCCACATTCTTTTGTTTCGGACAAACGTATTCTGTTCCGAAATACAAAAAGAGAACAGTATTCCCGTAGTTGAGCTTGACCAGTGGCCAGACAAGTCCCACGTTTGAGCTGTTAGCCTAACCGGCTTCCTGGCTGGCATGCCTACATGATGAAATGTGCTGGCTTGATATGTGTTTCCCAAAATTGCCCAGGTGTTGAAACAACATCCTCTGTGTGAGGCATCTATGGATTTGAGTGCCGTTTTTCGATAGAGTCGATCAGAAGAAACTGTGGTCAAAACTCACAAATTGGGCAATGTGCCCTAATCTGTTATATTTAATCTGAATCCCCAATAAAGACACCATTGTGTGAGTTCATCTAGATAGTGTATGGATGGCGATTGAAGAGATCCCCACCTGTTGAGGTTTGGAGCTGTGGTGTGTTTTGGTGCAGACTCTCCACAACTTGTACTAAACCGAGTTTACCGCCCACTTCAGTCCATTGTGAGGAGAATTCTGTAACAGCACTTATATTATTTGGTTGGCATACACAGATGATTTAATAATAATGGATTCAACAGAGATAGGCCTTCATGGACTGATTAGTACCTTGCAGTCTTTCAATGGCACAAATAATCAGGGAATTAATATTCCCAAATCAGAAATTGAGCGATTTTCACACAGAATGAAGAAAGCAGGATTGCACTTGTTTTTAAGAGTCCAAAAGGTAAAGCACTATCTATCTTTACAATATTGTTGTCTTTGACCCATTGGGTCTACTGCTTTCTGTTTGCACCCAATCTAGTTAAGTACAATCTTCTGCATAATATTCATTTAGCACATTCATAGCATTTTATGGTATTTCCATCTGAAAGCGAGAGTGGGGAAGAAAGGGAAGATTGAACATGTGAGTCAGGGTTCATTCAGTATGCATGTGCCACACGGCTTCCAAAATTGTGAAAGTTATAATCGGGGCCAGGTGGTGTTACCACTTTAAGTGCCTCATTTATGGGTGCATTTTTGTAATCACCGTCGTTGGTTCCTGGACTTAGTAGTTTGTCAGCATGGCTGGACATGCAGTGGCCAGTGTTATCCAATTGGGTTCCCTGGTGGTTGGCCGGCTGACCCACGGTCGTGCCTATAGGTGGCTTGGAGGGTGCCCGTAATCTTGTTCATGGGGTGGTCTGGTGCTACTTGATTGCTGAGAAAATGTGGTGTGTGGTGGTAGTTCTGGTGTAGTGCAGTCACCAACGATTCCCATCAGCAGAGCGTGTCATGCCACCCACATCTTCCCTTCCTGGAATGTCCCTTTCAAATTCTAGCATTTCGTACTTATGGATCTGGGAGTTAGGGTCTGGACATTTGTATCATTATTGCTGCTGAGGTATCGGTAATAATGTCCCCATACATAATGTCCCCGGGAAAAGCCATTGGTGACATTATATGTGGTGACATTACGTATGGGGACGGGTTGCAGGGATGTCCCCTGCTCCCTTTGTAACAGAAAAGCCTGCATGTTCAATGTAATAATGTCTATGCAAAAAACTGCGACTTTTTTGTCAGGAGACATTCTTGCGGGGATATTATTACATGGAACCGCTGATGAGTTATTGGTTGTGGTGGAATGCCCCCCCCCCCCAAACCCCACAGGTGCAGTCTATGTTTGAATGCGCAATATGAGCGGCAGCTGAAGCCGCCATCACCGATTTATTCATAGTGTGAGTTGCCATATGTGTGCAGGCGTTCGATAGCGGTGGAGGTGCATTTGCAGCAGGACCTGCAGTACGTTTTCTCAGACTCTATCTGAGTCTTCGTCTCTGCAATTTCATCAACATGTCATGTTTATTTAGACGGGTTCTCTGAGAAATGTAGAGATTTATACACAAGTAAAACGGATTCTCCATACTTGATCAGTAGAGGGGAATTATGAGTCTATTAAAGATATGGAACCACGAAAAACCAGTTTAGTGGCTTTAGAGGGTTCATCAACACCTGTGAAACCTGCATTGCTACTGTGAGGTGAGACTACACCACACCCAGTGTGATGGACTTGGTTTTCGTTTCATCATATTTTCTGTTTTGTTTCTGTTTATCTGACATTTTGGTAAAGACAATCTTGTGAACCACACTTCCAGAGTCCAGTCTAATCACTCAAATAATGAAGCCTCACAATTGTAAACCCGTTTTATCTGTGACATAATTGCACTTAGAAACTATGTCCTATACCCCTGAAAGTTGCATTTAGAAGTGTGCCCAACTCCCTCTCTGTGAAAGTCGAATTTAGAAGTGCGCCCAATAGCCTATCTCTGTGAAAGTTGCATTTAGAAGTGTGCCCAACTCCCTCTCTGTGAAAAGTCAAATTTAGAAGTGTGCCCAATAGCCTATCTCTGTGGAAAGTTGAACTTAGATGTGAGCCCAATAGCCTATCTCTGTGAAAGCCGAATTTAGAAGTGTGCCCGCTAGCCTAGCTCTGTGAAAATTGCATTTAGAAGTGTGCCCAATAGCCTATCTCTGTGAAGGTTGCATTTGGAGGTGCGCCCAATAGCCTATCTCTGTGAGGAGTTGAACTTAGAAGTGCACCCAATAGCCTATTTCTGTGAAAAGTTGCATTTAGAAGTGCGCCCAATAGCCTATGTCTGTGGAAAGTTGAACTTAGAAGTGTGCCCAATAGCCTATCTCTCTGAAAAGTTGCATTTAGAAGTGTGTCCAATAGCCTATCTCTGTGAAAGTTGCATTTAGAAGTGTGCCCAACTCCCTCTCTGTGAATAGTCGAATTTAGAAGTGCGCCCAATAGCCTATCTCTGTGAAAAGTTGAACTTAGATGTGTGCCCAATAGCCTATCTCTGTGAAAGTCGAATTTAGAAGTGCGCCCAATAGCCTATCTCTCTGAAAAGTTGAACTTAGAAGTGTGCCCAATAGCCTATCTCTGTGAAAGTTGCATTTAGAAGTGTGCCCAATAGCCTATCTCTGTGAAGGTTGCATTTGGAGGTGTGCCCAATAGCCTTTGAGTGGAAAGTTGCATTTAGAAGTGTGCCCAATAGCCTATCTCTGTGAAAAGTTGCATTTAGAAGTTTGCCCAACTCCCTCTCTGTGAAGATCGAGTTTGGAGGTGCGCCCAATAGCCTATCTCTGTAAGGAGTTGAACTTAGAAGTGCGCCCAACAGCCTAATTCTGTGAAAAGGTAAACTTAGATGTGTGCCCAATAGCCTATCTCTGTGAAAGTTGCATTTAGAAGTGTGCCCAATAGCCTATCTCTGTGAGGGTTGCATCTGGAAGTGTGCCCAATAGCCTCTGAGTGGAAAGTTTAATTTAGAAGTGTGCCCAATAGCCTATCTCGGTGAAAAGTTGCATTTGGAAGTGTGCCCAACTCCCTCTCTGTGAAAGTTGAATCTAGAAGTGTGCCCAATAGCCTCTGAGTGGAAAGTTGAACTTAGAAGTGTTCCCAATAGCCTATCTCGGTGAAAAGTTGCATTTAGAAGTGTGCCCAACTCCCTCTCTGTGAAAGTTGAATCTAGAAGTGTGCCCAATAGCCTCTGAGTGGAAAGTTGAACTTAGAAGTGTTCCCAATAGCCTATCTCTGTGAAACGTTGCATTTAGAAGTGTGCCCAATAGCCTATCTCTGTGAAAAGTTGCATTTAGAAGTGTGCCCAACTCCCTCTCTGTGAAAGTCAAATTTAGAAGTGCGCCCAATAGCCTATCTCTGTGAAAAGTTGAACTTAGAAGTGTGCCCAATAGCCTATCTCTGTGAAAGTTGCATTTAGAAGTGTGCCCAATAGCCTATCTCTGTGAAAAGTTGAACTTAGAAGTGTGCCCAATAGCCTATCTCTGTGAATGTTGCATTTAGAAGTGTGCCCAATAGCCTATCTCTGTGAAAGTTGCATTTAGAAGTGTGCCCAATAGCCTCTGAGTGGAAAGTTGAATTTAGAAGTGTGCCCAATAGCCTATCTCGGTGAAAAGTTGCATTTAGAAGTGTGCCCAACTTCCTCTCTGTGAAAGTTGAATCTAGAAGTGTCCCCAATAGCCTATCTCTATGAAAAGCTGCATTTAGAAGTGTGCCCAATAGCCTATCCCTGTGAAAGTTGCATTTAGAAGTGTGCCCAACTCCCTCTCTGTGAAAGTCCAATATAGAAGTGTGCCCAATAGCCTCTCTGTGAAAGTTGAAGTTAGAAGTGCATTAGAGTTGAATTTAGAAGTGCGCTCAATAGCCTATCTGTGAAAGTTGAATTTAGAAGTGCATTAGAAGTTGAATTAAAAGTGCGCCCGTAGACTCTACGTAGACGTTGAATTTAGAAGTGTACTATAAGTTGAATTAGAAGTGTGCCCAATAGCTTCTAGGTGAAAGTTGGATTTAGAAGTGCATCTAGAAGTTGAATTTAGAAATGTGCCCAACTCCCTCTCTGTGAAACGTTGCATTTAGAAGTGTGCCCAATAGCCTATCTCTGTGAAAAGTTGCATTTAGAAGTGTGCCCAACTCCCTCTCTGTGAAAGTCAAATTTAGAAGTGCGCCCAATAGCCTATCTCTGTGAAAAGTTGAACTTAGAAGTGTGCCCAATAGCCTATCTCTGTGAAAGTTGCATTTAGAAGTGTGCCCAATAGCCTATCCCTGTGAAAGTTGCATTTAGAAGTGTGCCCAACTCCCTCTCTGTGAAAGTCCAATATAGAAGTGTGCCCAATAGCCTCTCTGTGAAAGTTGAAGTTAGAAGTGCATTAGAGTTGAATTTAGAAGTGCGCTCAATAGCCTATCTGTGAAAGTTGAATTTAGAAGTGCATTAGAAGTTGAATTAAAAGTGCGCCCGTAGACTCTACGTAGACGTTGAATTTAGAAGTGTACTATAAGTTGAATTAGAAGTGTGCCCAATAGCTTCTAGGTGAAAGTTGGATTTAGAAGTGCATCTAGAAGTTGAATTTAGAAATGTGCCCAACTCCCTCTCTGTGAAACGTTGCATTTAGAAGTGTGCCCAATAGCCTATCTCTGTGAAAAGTTGCATTTAGAAGTGTGCCCAACTCCCTCTCTGTGAAAGTCAAATTTAGAAGTGCGCCCAATAGCCTATCTCTGTGAAAAGTTGAACTTAGAAGTGTGCCCAATAGCCTATCTCTGTGAAAGTTGCATTTAGAAGTGTGCCCAATAGCCTATCTCTGTGAAAAGTTGAACTTAGAAGTGTGCCCAATAGCCTATCTCTGTGAATGTTGCATTTAGAAGTGTGCCCAATAGCCTCTGAGTGGAAAGTTGAATTTAGAAGTGTGCCCAATAGTCTATCTCTGTGAAAAGTTGCATTTAGAAGTGTGCCCAACTTCCTCTCTGTGAAAGTTGAATCTAGAAGTGTGCCCAATAGCCTATCTCTGTGAATGTTGCATTTAGAAGTGTGCCCAATAGCCTCTGAGTGGAAAGTTGAATTTAGAAGTGTGCCCAATAGCCTATCCCTGTGAAAGTTGCATTTAGAAGTGTGCCCAACTCCCTCTCTGTGAAAGTCCAATATAGAAGTGTGCCCAATAGCCT
Source organism: Ambystoma mexicanum (assembly GCF_040938575.1). Lineage (NCBI taxonomy): Eukaryota > Metazoa > Chordata > Amphibia > Caudata > Ambystomatidae > Ambystoma > Ambystoma mexicanum. The sequence goes on along the minus strand of NC_090922.1, from coordinate 580,876,926 downwards.
ATCTGTGAAAGTTGAATTTAGAAGTGCATTAGAAGTTGAATTAAAAGTGCGCCCGTAGACTCTCCGTAGAAGTTGAATTTAGAAGTGTACTATAAGTTGAATTAGAAGTGTGCCAAATAGCTTCTAGGTGAAAGTTGGATTTAGAAGTGCATCTAGAAGTTGAAATTAGAAATGTGCCCAAAAACCCTTCTGTGAATCTAGAGATGTCCCAATTGCCCCCCTGTGAAAGTTGAACTTCGAAGTGTACCCAATAACCTCTCTATTAAAGTACCCAATAGCCGCTCATGGAAAGTTGTATTTAGAAATGTGCTCAATATCCCCTCCGTGAAAAGTTGAATCTAGAAATACATTTAGAAGTTACATTTAGAAGTGTGCTCAATAGACTGTATGTGAAAGTCAAATCTAGAAGTGCATCTAGAAATTGAATTGGAAGTGCGCCCAATAGCCTCCCGGAAAGTTGGATTTCAAATAATACCCTCCCTGTATAAAGTCGAATTGAGAGAAGTGTGCCTAATAGTCTATTACCCTCTAAAGGTTGACCTAATACCATCTCTGTGTACAGTTGAATTTAGAAGTGTACCTAATAGTACCTAATAGCCTAATATCACCTCTATATCCAGTCGTACCTAATAGCCTAATATCACCTCTTTTTACAGTCGAACCTAGAAGTGCACCTAACAGTCTAATATCATCTCTCTGCAAATAGAACCTGTAAGTGTGCCTAAAGCGTGCCCCCCACTAAACTTAGAATTACAATTAGAAAGCCCTCCTAAATTCCACCTAAAACCTCGTACCAAGCATGAGTACACCCACTCCACCAGAGTTGGTCAGAAACAACCACCGTGGACCGCCCCCACTTCCCGATCTGCCTTCCCTCCGGTCCCCCCGTGCCTAAAGCATCCTACCCCCCTTCGCACTCCCTACCATTCCCCTCTCCAAACACCAAGCCAGAGGGGCACGATGGCAAGCCAACCACCCTAAGACCACTCCTTCTCCAAACCCCACCACCGACCAGCCAATGTTAACCATGCCCGCTCCTGTCACCATCATAACAGGCACACCACGCCCTGCAATCATCCACCCCCTGCCTTGCACACAAACCCCCGCCACTTTCCCCCCGAACGCACCTTTTCCCCTCCTTAAAAACTGCTCGCCTAGCCCTAGCAAGAACCAAAGCTGCATCCCTCTCCCCCTCTGACCCCCCTTCCCTCTCTCACACTCCAATCGCAACAAAGAAACGAGAGAGGAAACGTACCTGGTCACCCTCAATCTCTCAGCACTCGTTACCTCCCCTATCTCGTCCCACCACCTCATTCTCGGAATCACCTCCTTCCCCCCCGGCTTCACCCATCCTGAAACCCCTCTCCCTCGATTTCTCATCAACTGCAACTGAAACTCCCAACCGCCCACACCCCACCTTCGGATCCCCTGAACCAAACCCGATCATCCTAACACACGCAGCCACCCAATCCCACCCGAAGCCTGCCAATTTTTCTGCTCGCCCACTTTTCCCATCAAGCATCGCCCACCATACCCCTCTCCCGCCCCAGTCTCCACTCTCTCCGCCACCACCCCCTTCCGCTCCAGCTCCGAGACCAACCTCGCCTACCAATGTGAACTGCATCCTATTTAATGCCCGATCCGTAGCAAAAAACAGACACTGCATCTTTGACCTCCTCACCTCTGACAAACCAGACCTGGTTTTCGTCACTGAAACCTTGTTCTCTGACGACTTCGCCCCAATCGCTAATGAAGCCTTTCCCCCTGACTACTCCCTCATCCCACTGAACCGTCCCTCTGCAGGAGGGGGAGTAGCATTCGTCTTCAAGTCTCTCTTCCACGCCTCAATCATCGGCAACAAACCTTCCATTCCTTCCTGCGAGTCTCTCCTTGTTAAACTATCCCTTTTCCTGTCGCTCTCACACAGCTTCCTAATAATCTACAGGCCCCCTGGCTATGATAGACAATTCGCAAACAACCTCTGCGACTCTGTTGCCACCCTTCAACTAAACCATCCCAACCTCACCCTCCTTGGAGACTTCAGCATATGGCTCGACATCCCCACCAACCCTATGACACATTCTCTGGTTGACGGTTTAGATGCAATTAACCTCCAACCCCACATAAATAGCCCGACTCACTATAAAGGACACACTCTTGATGCCATCTTTAGCTCCAACACCCTGATTCATTTAAAGCCCCCACCCCTATCATCTGGTCCAATCATTTCATTCTCTCATTCACCATTCGCTCACCCAACCCCCTTCCAGTACTTGAATCTGAACCTCCGAATCTACGCAAATGCTGGAAAAAACTAACAATCACTCTGGACCTAGCCGACGCACTCCTCCAGTCTCCACCACCTACCTGCCATCTCAACAAACAACTAACCCCTGACGCCTTTGACTCATGGCTCAACGCATCTCTGTTGCGGCTCACACCCCCTTGCAAACCATCAACCCGCCGGGCCTCTTCCCCAGATGGTTCACTCCTGAGTTGAACATCACTAAACAAATATATAAACATCTAGAATGCAAATGGCAGAAAGACAAAACCCAGGAGAGCAGGGCCACCTTGGCTCGACACCTTTATCAGTACAAGGCCGAAATCCGGAAAGCAAAAAAAGCCCATTATAACTCCCGAATCCTAAACTGCAAAAACCCAAGCAAGGAACTCCACAAAATCATCGCCGAATTCCCCAATCCAGCTTGCACAACGACCGTCCCGACCACCTCACAATCACTGTGCGACTCACTCTCCCTCCATTTTTACACCACGGCTCTCGAAGGAACAAATACTCTAGCCACCAAACTTGCTCTCTTACATCCACCAGGCAATTCGCCGCCCGTACCGGCCACCCCACCAGCTGCGACCACTACGCAACCAATGTTCAAATCCTTTAGTCCAATATTACCAGAGCAATTTCTCAAACTTATACCTGCCCGCACACCATCTGGCTCGCAGCTAGACCCTTGCCCAGCCACAACCCTCAAAGAAATTTTCGCTTCCACCTGTGCAGGAGAACACGCAAGATCCATCATAAATGCCTCCCTTTTCTCTGGTATCTTTCCCGACGCATTCAAAACGGTTCATGTCAAACCTCTAATTAAAAACCCTTTGCTGGACCCTCTCGAGCCCAAAAACTACCGCCCTATCTCAAACACCAGGTTCCTTGCCAAACTCATTGACCGAACGCCTACTCCCAACTAAATGACTTTTTCGAAGCCAATAATCTGCTAGACCCCGCCCAATCAGGCTTCAGAGCCCGTCATGGAACTGAAACCACCCTAACCTCAATCTGGGATGACCTTAAAATGACGGCATACTCCGCGGGGTGCGCCGCACTAATCCTTCTTGACCTATCCGCCGTCTTTGACACAAACAATCACTCAATCCTCCTAGACCGCCTCCACTCCCTAGGAATTCGTGGAACGGCTCTTAAATGGATAGCTTCATTTCTCAAAGACAGGTACCAAATAACAATACTCTCCACCTATACCTCCCAAGCCCGACCAGTCGACACAGGAGTCCCACAAGGAGCTTGCCTATCCACCCTCCTGTTCAATCTCTACTTGATCACCCTCCCTCCAATAATTCGTTCACACAACACCATATGCTACAACTATGCAGACGACACTCAACTAATTCTAAAACTCCTGAACTCAAATCCCAACTCCCGACCTGACCTGGCCTCCTGCCTCCTTGACATAGAACTTTGGATGACCCAAAGCCACCTCCTGTTAAACCCCTCCAAAACAGAAATCATGGTATGTGGCAACTCCAAACTTCTTCCGCACCCACTACCATGGCCACCCACCATGGGCAACTCACCGACCCCCTCCAAATCATTGAAAAATCTTGGCTGCACCCTTGACTCTGACCTAACACTCTTGCGCCAAGTCAACAACGTCTCAAAGTCCTGCCTACTACCACCTTAAAACCCTTAGGCGCATCTTTCCATATCTCTCCTTTCCCAACAGACTCTCTGCGGTCCAATCAATCGTTATATCTAGACTGGACTACGCAAACCCCCTATACCTCGGAGTCCATGCGTACCATCTGAATAAACTTCAAAGGACACAAAACGCGGCAGCCAAATTGCTACTTGCGCTCGGCCCGAGAGACCACATCTCCCCAGCCCTTAAAACACTGCACTGGCTTCCAGTAGCCCAAGGGTGACCTTCAAAACCTTATGCATCTCTCATCGAGCACTGCATCAAACCGGACCTCAATATCTTCAAGACAAACTAAAATCCTATCACCCCGCCCGCACCCTAAGATCAAGCACAGCCGGCCTCCTAGTCATACCGAAGACAAACTCAGTCAGGTTAGGCGGATCATCATTCTCAGCCTTAGCCCCCACACTATGGAACTCACTCCCACCCCACATCCGCCTAACTGAGGATTCAACGTCTTTCCGCAAACTGCTGAAAAACTGGCTCTTCCTCTAAAACCCAAGCCATACCAAACTAACCCAAACAGTCTAACAGCAACTCAATGACACCAAACCCAACAAACTACCTGATGCGAGAAATTGACAGCTAATAAACGAGTAAAATAGATCAAAGCAGTGAAATGGTTAATAAGACTAAATTATACGGAAACAGTGAAGAGATTTTAACTCCTGAAATTGACAGAATGCATGAGGAGTGAACGAAGTCAATAGCGTGGATGAAATGGTTAGAATGGATGAAGCAGATGGAATAGATGAATGCGCTGAGTGGAAGAATGCAAATGTGTGAGTGTATAGAATGAATTAACATGTTGTGTGGATGAGTGTGTAGAACGGGTAGGTTGTGGAGCGGACGAGCGTGTACCGCTGATGAGTGCGTAAATACAGAGAAGCGAGTAGAACGCAGGAGTGCGTAAAACAGAGCGGACAAGTGTTTATAGCGGACAAGTGTAAGGAGCGGACGAATGTATGGAGCAGACGAGTGTTTGAAGCGGACGAGTGTTTGGAGCGGACAAGTGTTTGGAGCGGACGAGTGTATGGAGCGGACGAGTGTATGGAGCGTATCAGTGTATGAAGCGGATGAGTGTACAGAGATGATGAGTGAAGAGATAATTAGATAGAACAGGATATTGCTGTTGAATGCGTGAAAAGCACAAATGCTTAAAGCGGATGAGCGCGGGGAGCGGATGAGTGTGGGGAGCGGATGAGTGCGGGGAGCGGATGAGTGCGGGGAGCGGATGAGTGTGGGGAGCGGATGAGGGCGGGGAGCGGATGAGTGTGGGGAGCGGATGAGGACGGGGAGCGAATGAGGGCGGGGAGCAGATGAGGGCGGGGAGCGGTTGAGGGCGGGGGGCGGATGAGGGCGGGGAGCGGATGAATGCATAGAGGGGGATGAGCGCGTAGAGGGGGATGAGCGCGTAGAGGGGGGAGAGCGCGTAGAGGGGGATGAGCGCGTAGATGGGGATGAGTGTGTAGAGGGGGATGAGTGCATAGAGTGGATGAGTGCGTAGAGGGGACTAGTGCGTAGAGGGGACGAGTGTGTAGAGGAGACGAGTGCGTAGAGGGGGATGAGTGTGTAGAGGGGGAGGGATGAGTGCGTAGAGGGGGATGTATGAGTGCGTAGAGGGGGATGGACGAGTGCGTAAAGATGGATGAGTGCGTAGAGATGGATGAGTGCGTAGAGGGGGATGAGTGCGTAGAGGGGGATGACTGCCTAGAGGGGGATGAGTTCCTAGAGGGGTATGAGTGCCTAGAGGGGGATGAGTGCCTAGAGGGGGATGAGTGCCTAGAGGGGGATGAGTGCAGAGAGGAGATGAGTGCGTAGAAGGGATGAGTGCGTAAAACAGGTGAATGCATAGTACGTGTGAGGCATAAAGCGGATGAGTGCCTGGAGAGAATGAGTGCCCAGAGTGAGCGGATGTGTTGCGTAGAGATCGAGCACGTAGAACGAACGAGCACTGATCGCGTCCAATACTGATGAGTAGAATGGATGAGTAGAGCATGGGACAGACAATAATGCATGCGTGGGGCAAACAGGAGGGCATGCGTGGGGCTGACATGAGTATTTACGTGGGGCAGTCTAGAGTACATGCGTGGAGCAGACAAAAGTACATGTGTAGAGCAGACAAGGGTGCATGCGTAGGGCGGACTGGAGCACGCGGGGCGGACTGGAGCGCGCGGGGCGGGCTGGAATCCAGGAGTGCACGGAGCAGACCAGAGTTGTATCGAGCAGACTGGGGTGCAGGAGTGGATAGGAGTGCATGGAACGGACTGGAGCGCATAGAGTTGCGTGACGTATATAGTATGTTTTGGAATGCAGAGAACGTTTGAAAGAGCATACAACTCATCATATCACACCACCACGCTTACTCTTGCCTTTACATCACCACTCAAATAGAACACAGAGATACTATGACACCATTCGGTATAACTGTTCTCATACCAACATCCGCTCCTCACTCCACATCATTCTAAGTAAACACTGCTGGTTACACACCCCCAGCCAGGCGTTCTCCTCAGGCCTAACGCAGCCACATCCGGTCTGGATAAATCCTGCCAGAGCGAACACATACACCTGATCTCTCCACCACCACACCTACCGCTATGAAGCAGCTATTACACGAATACTGCATGAGCTGCACACATACCCAGTGCTCACAAGCACCTTTTGACTCCTTCTACTCTCTCTACTGACCTGAACTTCGTTTCCCAAGGGCGTTAAACCTACCAGCGCCTTCAGATCATACCAATGGTATATAAGGCGCTATATAAATGCAAAGTAACATAACATAACATACCATGTGAGCCTCTTGCACACATACACATTTGTGCAGGAGGCCCAACGCAAAAGTCTCTCCACCAATATTTGCTGGTTTCCAGGGGCTCACAAACTTTGTTGCCAGTTCTAGTTCCAAAAGGACTCCTGGGTAAGGGTTGCTGTCTCCTCAATCAGTTTTTGATATAAGTGTAGCTCCTTTGCTGAGGGGAGGAAGTGCAAGGAGTTGCCATCTCGCCTTCGTAACACTTCACAAATCCTAACGCTCCCCCCACCCCCCCTTGAATCCTTTCCAAGAGGTCTGGCTTGGCATTTGCCCTCCTCCTTCTCTATGGTTCTATTGATGGCTGTTCTTAACACCTATTTCATGCGTCTTTACCTTAAGAAAGTTGCCCCCCCCCTCTTCTATACCAACATCACTGCCTGACATTGAAACCTTCTCCTCTTCTGCTGTACCACCCCCTCCTCCTCTGTACTACTGTGATCTCCTGATGTTACTACCTCCTTTCCCTGTCCCTTCTCCCCCTCTTGTCACCAGCACCCTGTTAGCACTACCCTTATCGTTCTCCATCGCCTTCCACAACTTCTTCCAACAACTCACTCTTACTGACTGGGGTTTCCGGGTTTTGTACTGCTCTCCCTCCCCCATTCACTGGTTGGGCTTTTTGTGAATGTCTACAACTGTGTCCTATAATTGGGGCAGTTTTGAGATTTGTTGCTGCTGCTGAGTGCACCTGGCCTCGCTTATGGGGCAAGACCAAGCCTTCATCTGGCTTGTCCATCATCCTGGATTTCACTCTCCCCCTTCCTGTTACTCTCTATTGCTTCCTGTGCCGGAGGCAGGCATCCAGTTCCCTCAGCGTGTGCATGGTATGCTGGATGCACTCTTTGTAAGCTTTTCAAAATCTTCGAGTGACCAGAGAATGCTGGCGTTTGGTGAATTTGCTGCAGCCTCGGCCAGGGAATGCTCTGCCCATAGGCAATGTATTATTAACTGTGTATCACATGTGATAAAACCTGAGGTTGCAAAGCCATAAACATGCAACCTTGTATCACGCATAGATCACAGGAGCTCACAGAGTATCACTTGGGCTTTGAAGTGACTTCTCTGACACAGCATGTTGGACTGTAACAATATCAGAACACACCCTACTAGTGTCATTTGAATAAAATTGATTCTGGTTAAAGTGAAGAATGTATTTTTCCTCTAGTGCTTTGAGGTCAGTGTAGAAAGAGTTTCAGGCTCTCTCAGTTGGGGTGAGGGTCCATAGCAGTGGGCTCTGTGACTGTCCTCTGCCACGCAATGTCGACCATTGGTGGGTGACCGGGAGGTCCTCCCAGTACCTTTCCCTGACCCATCCTCCACTGGCTCAGGGAGCACCTTGCACCATATGTTGCCCCCTTGGTGGTCCCCTGATCCAGGCAGGGGACAACGCTGCTGTATGTGTGCATGCATATAATATATTCACTGAAATAAATGTAGGTAAAGTGAAGTTAAGTTGACCAGATTTAAAGGAACAAAACCCTTGAAATTCAGCAGTTGTGGGAAGTCCTGTTGATGTACCCCATAATGCCACTTTGTATGTCATTGTGAATCCCTTCTCTTATAATATGTATGTGCTCATGGGCTGTGCAACGGAAACGAGTTAAGCTGGTCGTGACTTCCCACATGCCCTGAATTTCAGGGGTTTTGTTACATTAAATCTGGTCAACTTAACTGCACTTTAGCTAAAGTTTTTTCAGTGAATTGCAAGGATTTTGTTATACTATGGGCTTCGGCCAGTGGCCATGACCTATGGTCATGTCCACTGTATATGTTCCTCCAATATGTTTTGTTTCTTTCACACCCACTAGGTGGTCATGACCTTTGGTCGTGGCCACTGTAAGGGTGCAGAAGTATGACGTGGACACAGGAGTGGCATACTTGTTGGTAAAAACCTTTATTTAAAATGAAATAAGGAAAACCCCTACCTGTCCCTCTGACTAAGAGAGGTTGCCCTACCTCAACAAAAAGACTAAGGACTCTGTCAGGATGTTGAGTCAAAATCAAAATAGTCCACAATCCTGTTACAAAACGCATATTTCCAACCCACGCTCTTGTTACTAATAATAAAGGGTAAAGGGACTTCCTGGTGCAGAGGAATGACTCCCTTCCTCTGGACAATGTCCAATTGTACATGGGAACCTCACCTGAGACAATAGCTCCCTTCTCAAGGCTTCAGTTCTCCTCAAAAAGGCTGCTATAAAGTTCCAGGTTCAATCAAAGGAAAAATGTTCAAAGTTCCAACAAAAAGATCTCTAGGCAACACCAGCAGGGGTGACTCCGTTCCACTGGTCACAGAGTTTTCTCCTCTACTGGCCCTCCAAAATGTTCACAGCACCAAAAGGACACCTCTTCTCCCTTGGTTTCTCCAGGTTCTCACAAACACCAGGGGCGATTGACCCCCCCCTTCCTCTGGTTACAATGTTCACAGCGCCAAGAGGATACTTCTCCCCTTTTGGCTTCTCAGGATTCTTACATGAAGTACCAGGCAGAATGACTCTCTTCCCCTGGTTACAATGTTCACAGTATTTGCAATATACAGTTCATCAGCTTCTTATCACCCCCAGCCTGTCTGGTATACTCTCCTGTCAGGTGCTAGGTCATTCTTTCTTCCTGCTCTTTGGTCAAGAGTAATATTTTCTTTTCCCTTGATTTGCTATTCCTGGCACAGACAACCTGGTATGCTCTTCACCCAGGTACTGTGTCTTGAAAGTCTGCCACACAGTTCAGATGGCAGCCCTGATATACTCTCCTGCCAGGGACTGCCTTTGGTCCCAGACGCCTCTACTTTGGCTTTTCACATATGGGTCCCAGACCCCTTTTGTGTTGCTTCTCAAATATGGATCCCAGATCCCTCCACTTAATAATGTCACCGAGAGGGGGGGTGCTGTTGCGCGGCATCGAGAATGGGCGCAGCCTGATAGCGCTCTGCTGGAGGCTATAGATCCTTCTTCCACCGGAGCTTCACAACTTGCTGCAGACGTTTGGATCTTACGCCTAATTGTGGCGGAATAGTTGGGGAACATCTGGACTGCAGCTCGGGGGCTGCGGACGGTGGATTGCGGCGGCTGGCCCTGGGGCCTGGAGCAGTTTCGGCTGCGTGGAGCTGATGTGCCCCTCCCCCCGCCCCGTAGAGCCCTGTGCCCCGGGGGTCTTTGGCAGTTGCTGGGGGTGCTGTGGCTGCGGCTTTGGGGCGGGCGGTGCTTGGAGCTGGTGCGCGCGCTCCGCGGTGCCGGTGTGTGCCGTCCCGAGGCCGGGGAGCAGTTCCGCTGTCTGGTCCATGGCGCTGGTGCCCCGGCTCGCGCCTTGGGCCCTCCTTTGACGGACAGTTGCTGGGCTCCCGCTCAGTTGCCCGGAGCTCTGGAGGCAGTAGGGGCGAGGGGTCATGAGCCCTGTGGAGGTGAGTGGAGCTGCCCCCTCCTGCTCAACATATTTCGCCCTGCGGAGGGTGCTGACCTCAGTGCTTCATCAAGTGGCTTCCAGCGGCGAGTGACTTTGGGTTCCCCTGCCCATTTGGCCGTAGCTTCCTGAGAACTGTTGAGGGGGGGGGGCATTTGAGACCTGGGACAAGTGGTGGTATCTTGTGGAACAGTGACACTGTGGGAGACATGGTGGGGTAACCCCACTGCCCCCTTCTTAGATGTGGAGCAAGGTGCCCCCCTTTCCATGGAAGCTCTGACTGGAGCGGGGGTTTTATTTTTATTTATTTATTTATTTTTCTTCTTCTTTTCTTCTCTCTGCATTTTGGCCTCTGTACTCCTTGTGGCTTCTCTGGATCTGTGGGCTGGTCTCTGGTACCCTCCCCCACCTGTCTTGGCTAAATAACGGTGGTGTGGGGCGCAGCTCGTGACCTGTCTTGTGGCTGGGGGGGAGCTTGGATCTTTGCCCTAATCTTGTGGACATTCGCCCCTCAAGTCTGGTGAAATCTGGCTCATAAGAATCTCACCTTCCTGTGCCTGGTGCCGGAACGAGTTGAGCGTGGCCCCCATTTGTAGCTCCCTGTACCCCCCTAGAATGGGTAATCCAAAGAGGCGATCCAAGATGGAGCAATTTACCGAAGGCGGACAGATCAATGGCCAGCCAGGAGGAGGAGTCTGGGGATGCTCGCATGGACATATCTGCCTTAAATCAAACCCTACTGGCCCTCAAGGGAAGTACTGACAGTTTGGGAGCGAAAATCGATGCTCTTACCTGTAAGGTAGATGTATCGGCGATACACATTGAGAAACTGTGTGGAAGGATGGCAGAGGCGGAGCAGAGGATTGGGGAAGGGGAGGATAAGATCTCTGTTCTCCAAAGAGAGGTGGTATCCTTGCAACAGACAGCTAAGAAAATAACGGCAAAGAATGACGACCTCGAAGGGAGATAAGGAGGAACAATGTAAGGATTACTGGGGTGGCTGAATCCACTCACATTGATAACATGGAACTCTTTGTTGAACAGTTACTAAAGGATGTTTTGGACAATCCTCCAGTTTGGAATATGTTTATGGTCAAAAGGGCCCATTGTTCATTGGCGGTTAGACCACCCCCGGGTGCCCCGGAAAGAGCTAATATAGCACGAATTTTCACCTACAGGGATTGTGATACCCTGTTGCGCGTGGCCAGAGAAAAGAAGAACCTGCAATGGGGCTCATCGACAATACGCTTATTTCCTGATTTTAGCCAACAGGTGCAGGATCAGAGGAAAACGCTCTTAGGCGTCAAGGCCATGTTGCGGAAGAAGGGGATCCGCTATGCAATGATGTATCCTGCTAAACTTAGGGTGGTACATGATGGTAGGGTATCCTTCTTCATTAACCCTGAATTGGCTGAGAGGTTTGCCTTGAGCATTCCGGATCCCACGCCCCCTGCTGCAGTGTCCCCTTGACCAGGAGTAGACCGGCGTGGTCATGTGGCTGCTCAATGTTGCACGGCCGGTCCCGTTTGATGGCCGTGTAAGATATCACTCAGCGATATGACTGTACCATGTCATTCTGTCCCCCGGTGGGTGATTGAAATGTGACATGTAACCATGGTATTGAGCCTCCAAGCTTTATGAGCCACAGATGCCGCCAGCTTCCCACCCGAGCCCAGTGGCCACTTTGCTTGGGTTTGTGTAATGTTTGTGGGGTTTAGGGTGGTGGCCGGGATGAGGGGGCCAGTAGATTGGGGTTTCTGGCGTGGGAGGTGGGAGGGGTCCGGGGTCTGTTTTGTTATTTTGTTAGCATTAGTTGGGTGTTATTGGGGGAGGGGGGATACCCAGGTTACGGTATGCACAGACAGAGAATTAAGTATGGATATATCTGGGGGAATTACTTGTCTTTTAAATGACTTTGACCTGACTTTACACCCGTTAGGGTTCTCTCCTAGTCCTGGGCGTGGTTGTCCTGATATACTCGTATCCAAGGGATGGGAGGGGTGAGCTTTCTTTTTGGAGTGGGCAACGCTCTAGGCGCGCCCGTTCAGATTAGATTCTCCCATGGCTGTACGCCGGTCGATATTTTAGCGACTGCAGCTCCTTTAACCTATACCCATAGAGCTGTGACATGAGTTCTCCCTCGGGGCTAGGTTCCCCTGTCCCCTTAGACATAACTTTGCTTACATGGAACATTCCGGGCCTTACTAACGCAAAAAAGGTGCGACTCATCTCTAACTATACAAGGAATCATCAGATTAATGTGTTATGTTTACAGGAGACGCACCTAGGGAGAGGTTACAAGCTCCCTGCCCTTTCCGGCTTGGGAATTCATAGGTATGGATCTACTTACTCTACACACTCCCGGGGTATTGCAACATACATTCATCACTCCCTAGGATTCAAACTTCACAAGCAGGTGGCAGACGAGGAGGGACGATTTCTGATGGTGGCTGGGGAGATTGCGACCCAATCTGTCCTATTTGTAAACATCTATGACCCTAATTATGACTCTCCCAATTTCTTTCAGGCATGCTCGGAGCATCTAGGACTGTTCCCGGGTTACGAGATAGTGTGGGCGGGGGATTTTAATGTAGGGCTTTCTTCCACGTGGGAGGGTCGGCATCGACCCAACGGTCGATTCCTCACGCAGTGCAAAAATGGCAATCCATTACAGTCAATTATTCCTTGTTCGATGTTTGGCGACGGTGTCATCCTGATGCCCGGGAATTTACGTTTCACTCTAGTGTGCACGGGAGTTCGTCCAGGATTGACTACGTGTTTATGTCCCCGGGCCTGGCCCGCGGGGTGGTCAGGGCGGATATTCTCCCGCATACCCTTTCGGACCATTCCCCGGTCCTTGTGAAATTCAGGGGACCCCCATCTTATCCTAGGCAACTTCGTTGGAGGTTTCGGGCCCGGGCGTTGGAAGACTTGGTGTTTCGGGAGGAGCTGCGCCAGGCCATTATAGAGTTTTTTCAATTTAATGCGGAGTCGGTTCCCAGTCCAGGAGTGGTATGGGAAACTTTTAAGGTGTTCCTGCGAGGCTGGTGCATGTCGCAGGAAGGGGGGGGGTGCTTAAAAGTATTCGCAGAGCGATTGCACGTAAGGAGAGGGAAATTAGGAATCTGAAACTCCTTCAGGGAAGTGCAGATTCTCCAGATCTTCAAGCTAATCTTGCTGCGTGGAGGCGGGAGGTCCGGGCTCTGATGGACAGCGAAGAACGATTCCTGGGTGACCCAGTGGCTGCAGCGAGATACGGGGAGGGAGATCGCCAGAGTAGGACCCTTGCCTGGGCCGTCCGACAGGAGAACCGATTGGAGCCTATATTAGAGGTGGAATCCCAGGGTGGTGCCCCTACCAGGGATGTGCTAGAGATAAATGAGGTATTTTGCCAATATTATGAGCAGTTGTACACTGCCCATGGTTCGGCTGGGCATAACGACATTACCAACTTTCTTCATAGGATCGCCTTAGGTTGGCTTGATTCTGAGGTGGGTGGGCTTCTTAATGAACTCCCCACGACAGAGGAATTCCATAGGGTGATTATGTCGCTTCCGAATGGGAAAGCCCCAGGAACGGACGGGATATCAGCTGAACTATACAAAACATACCCTGATTTGCTTAAACCCCATTTATGTAAAATGTTTGAAGAGGCGGCGTCCTCCGGAGTACTCCCAGAGTCCACGCGGACTGCCCTGGGTACGGTATTACTCAAGCCCAATAAAGAAACAGTGTTCCTCCTATCGTCCAGTCATTGATAAACACTGATAATAAAATCATCGCCAAATTACTTGCGGACCGGTTTCTTCCACACATGCCTGCATTAATCCTTCCCGATCAGGCGGGATTTATTCCGGGGCGATCCACTCAGAATAATCTGCGTAGATTATTTACTTTGATGCACAATGTGAATCCGGAGGTCCCGATTGCGGTGGTAGCCTTGGACACGGAGAAGGTGTTTGATTCTGTGGAATGGCCTTTCCTCTTGGAGGTCCTGCGCCGCTCAGGCATCGGATCCACGTATCTTGGTTGGATACGCCTTCTATATTCGGCTCCACGAGCGAGGGTTTATATGAATGGGGTTCAATCCATTTCCATTTATCCAACTCGGGGCACTAGGCAAGGCTGCCCCTTTTCCCCTCTCCTATTTGCCCTGGCTATTGAATGAGTGGCCTGTGTACTGAGAGAATTCCACTCTCATCGCGGAGTGACAATCCGGTCACACGTATCTATCATTTCACTCTACGCGGATGATATGCTTTTATATATAAAACATCCTCGGACAAACTTGCAGACCGTGATGGAGGACATATCTGCATTTGGCGCTCTGTCTGGGCTACAGATGAACTGGTCTAAGTCGGAGGTGCTCCCGCTCACACCGGGTTTTGCCCCACAGGATGTGGGTGAGGCCTTCGCTTGTGGTCCACAGGGAATCCGGTATCTGGGTATTAAGGTTTCCACTTCCCCCGCACTTTTGTATCAGGAAAACTATGTCGCCACTCTGCAACATTTGGAACATCAGGTGGATACTTGGGTCCGGCTTCCTATTTCCCAGGCGGCCGCATCTCCTTAGCTAAAATTATTGTTTTACTGAAAATTTTGGTATGGCCCCGGTATCATTCTGGAACCGTATAGAGTCTATGTTGACTAGGTTGATTTGGGTGGGGAAACGATCCTGCATCTCCTTGCGTTTAATGTGCTGCCCATATGCCAAGGGGGGTTTTGAGGTTCCAACCTGTTTCTTTACTACTTAGTTGCACAGATTCACTACTCAAGCTGGTGGTGGTCATCAACAAACAATATGCCGCACTCGCAGCTTGAGAGGGCAATTGATCAAACAGAGGACCTTTGAGGCTTCCATTGGGCCGCACAGGAGCGCCATTTGAAGATGGAGGTTCAACCCTTAGAGATCACGCTCAAGGCTTGGGACAGCCTAGAAAAGTGGGTTGGGATGGGTTTGTGGTATTCACCCAGTCACCCAGGATGGCCATATATAGGGTCCGTTGGATCCCTCTTACATTTGAGCACATCTTCATTCAGCATTTCCAGAGTTTACACATTCACACCCTGGGCGATGTGGCACCACAAGGGAAATTCATAACTTGGGAAAATCTTAAGGCGAGAGGCGACTGGACTCCGCTCACCCAGTTGTTATATTTCTGCCTCCGCGAGGTACTGAAATCGAGATGGCCTGACTTTCCAGACGCCCCAGAGGCCTCCCCAATTTTAGAGTATATTGTGTCCCCGCCTTCTTCTAGAAAAGTGATTTGTTCCCTGTATTGTCTGGCTCGAGGGCTTGGGGCTCCTCCTTCTTCTTCATATAAAGTCAAATTGGAAGATAGTATGGCTCGTTCATTGTCTGAGGATCAATGGAAAGGCATACTTGCTCAGACTAAATCGATTTCTAATAATAACAGATTTCGCCTGATTCATTTTAAATTTTCTCATCAACTGTATTATTCTCCTCTGTCTTTACATAAACTGTTTCCCCATAGGTCTCCGGAGCGTAAGAGATGTCATCAGTCCCCCGCTGATTTTTACCATGTAGCATGATCCTGTTCTCATGTCCAGACCTTCTGGGGAGCCGTCGCTGAGGTGAAGGAGCAGGTGTTGGAGGCCTCGTCCCTTTCACTCCTGAAACGTGGGTGCTGGTGTGGGTAGATCTACATGTAAGCAGCGATAGAAGGCTGTTTGGTATGGCCTCTGTGGTCACCAAGTCTCTGGTGGCTTGTGCATGGGGGGCATCTACGGTACCTTCAATACAGCAATGGGTGAACTGCATGTCGATGTATGAGCGTAGGGAGACGCAATACAACCAAACGCTCCCCCTTAACAGTAGACCCAAGGACTATTGGCACTCTTTCAGAAGCTACTTGGCTCGTGAATCTGACTCAGAGAGAGCCCTCTCACCGCAGGACAATGTGGAAGGTGCCACTGGATGGGGTTGAAGACTATTGGCTTTACAGTTTGCTCAGTGTCTACGTTGGGCTGTGGGTCTATTAATGTCTGGCTTATCGTTTTATTAGGGTATTCTAGGTCAAGTGTCCTAGGAGGAGTTCATGACATTTGGATGAGTTTTGCTGCATGTACAGATAACCTAGTGGGGGTTTAAGGGGAGGGGGGGGGGTTTCGGTGCTGAGCGGGATGTTGTTGAATGTCTTTTTTTCCTTTTTTTTGAAGTTGGTATTGGCGTTGTCTGAGGAGTTGTATGTTGTGCAATTGGAAAACTAATAAAGAAACATTGGAAATAATGTCACCGTGCAGCTGGCAGCCCTGGTGTACTCTCATGTCAGGTCCTGCCTTGGGTCCCAGACCCCTTTACTTTGTCTATTCACATATGGGTGTCAGACCCCTTTTTTAGGTTTGTAGTATGTTTCTATTAGGCCTGGTTCACTAGCCTGCTGGGCATTCTCTCATATGCATAATTCTCTTAATTTAATGTTAGGGACGCTGACCCCTCTTACAACCTTGTCACTTGACTGGGCCCGGTTCACTCTCCTGCCAGGCCTCCCCCTCTGTCTCTTTGGGGTGATCTCTCACTCCCTTCCAATCTCAGCCTCTGCGGTCTCCCTGTGCCTTCCCGGTACCCCTTTGCGTACCTTTGCACTTGGTCCACGAGGGTTCTGGTCCTCGGCAACACCAGTTAGCTTCTGCTGCTTCTGCTGCTTCTGCTGCTCTCACCAGATTATTTTGGTGGCTCCCCAGCTGATATCTTCCAGTGAGGGTGTCTCCTATTTCTCTGCTTGTGCGCAAGGGTTCCCCACCTTTTTGGGAGGCACGCCGGTCTTCTTGGTTCCCCCACTGAAGGAGACTCCAAGTTCCCTTAGTTCCCCACAAGCTGGCGGCGATCATGGTTCCCGTCTCTCTGAATAGTACTGTTGTCCACATTCCCTTCTGTTCCAGCACAGGATTCCAGCTCCCAGATCCTCCCCAAAAGGCTTGACAACACTTCCTGGTTTCCTCTATTTCTACTCTTGATGGACCAATCGGAAGCCGGTAACCACTAGACTGTTCCTTGTGGTGCTCAAGTGTTATCCTCATGCTTCTGAGCATCGCCCTTGTCACAGTACTGCTCTTCGGACTCCCTTGTGAGTCATTGGGGATCTTCCTCATCACAGTCCTGGGAAAGGGATCTTGAATTAGGTGACTCCTATTCTTCCTCGTCCCACTACTTTCTAGGGTAAGGCAGGGAAGCCACAACTCATGAGCCTATTAGGGAAGGGGTTGTTCTTAGGTTTGTAGGAAGGGGGTCTAGGGTCAGGTGAGGAGCGGGGATACCACGTTCTCTCCTGATGGTCGTCCCTAATCCCACAAGTGGCCTCCCGCCCATGTGATCCTCCCTCTTAGTACCATCGCAGGGGGACTATCTGGTAGCAGCCTCAATTCCCCAGCCACATGGAAGAGCTCCCCCTAGAGAAGAAGAGCCGACATCCGAAGATTCAGCTCACCACTATACATTTGTTTTGGGCCCACTAATCAGGGTCTTTGGCCTGTTATGGTTCAGTTGCTCACCCCATAGGAAGAACACTTATTGGGTGGGTTATAACTTTCCCCCCCCTGGATGAATCCTTACCAAACTTTGCAACAAAAGTATATGGTCCCATCAGAATTAAGTTTAGTGAGGTTTTGCCAACGGGGGGCAATGTTGTAGGTGAGTCCCAAAATGTCATAGACGCAATGGAAAAAGAATGTTGCTCACAACTACAGCCCAAAACTCTGGATGGAGTTTCACAAAATTTGTGGCAGGAGGGGCGGCTAAGTCCCAAAAGCATGCTTTAGTAAATTTGGTGTAAATCCGTAAAGTCGTTTTTTTTTTAAATGGCCCAAAAGTAGGTAAAATAAATTAGTGATATCTGGGTTCAGTGCGTGGACTCACTTCCCTGTTCGGTCCGCGAACGAGCCTCCGATTGGCTAAGAGGGTGATGTGGTGCCCCTGGACATCGGACATGCCCACTGATTGGATAGTGAAAAGCATGAAGTGCGTCAGATTCTTGGAAACCCCCACCATGTTGGATTCGCAGAATTCTGCCGGTGTCCGCGAACATTGCAGTAAAAAAATATTGAGAAATACAACATTGCACTTGTCAAACTCATCAAACAATCTCTGGGGATGTCGGGGTGATGAGGATGGGATGGGATATGGCTGCAAGAAGCTAAAAAAACAGGTGTTTTTTCATCCCCGAAGTCCACAAACGGTCCGGCTGTTCGTGTACAGTCATGTGATGTTTCACGAACACTTCAGATGTTTGGGGACATCTATGCCTATTTCTGCATTACTGGGTTGGTGATAAGCAGTTTTTGGATGGCTTATAACGTTGGTGCCACTCAATGAAACTGCTTGAAATTTTGGAATTGTGTTCTAGACCTGATCCTGATTCTGAATGGTTTTGGAAAGTGTGGAGGCGTTTTGTCAAGCGGGAACAAAATTAGAGGGGGGGGTCCCAAAATATTGTAAAGGCTTATAAATGTGGTGCCTTTGCCAGATCTGCACAAAGGTTCTCAAAACGATTTAAAATGTAGATATAAATGTTTTTGCAAAGTTTGGTAGGATTCTGTAAAGAGGGGAGCAAAATTAGAGGGGGGTGCCAAAATATTGTAAAGGCTTATAAATGTGGTGCCATTTGACAAATCTACACAAAAGTTTGCAAAAAGATTTTAGTTATAGATATACATATATTAGTAAAGTTTGGTGGGATTTTGTCAAGAAGGGCCTAAATTAGAGGGGGGTCTCAACATTTTTAGTAGGCTTATAACTTTGTTGCCGTTTGACGAATGTGGACAAACGTTTTCAGAAAGGTTATAGACCCAACCTTGAATATTTGTGTAAAGTCTGAATAGATTTTGTCAAGTGGGGGCTAAGTTATATGACTATTGTATGTACATACATTTTGACACTTAAAACGTAGGTGGATTTCCAGCAAACCCGTGTAAGGAGCATTGGCAAGGACCTTAAAGCATGGTTTTGCAAATGTGCCCGTGTTTTATTTTTTGACAAGTGTCATAATGTAGGTACAAAAAATAGTGATATACCTTTGATGACTGAGGTGTAGCCTGTGGCCATAGGCAGTGCCCAGATTGTCTGGGTAATAGCATAAGGTCATGACCCAGACAATGTGGCTACTGGCCATGACCACGAGGGACGGCAAATGGGGTGAAAGTGGCCATGTCCACCTGGGAAAACTATGTGGTAAAGCTATTCAAAAGTGGGATAGGTCTGAAAGGGAAAAAAATGTGCTTGTGGTAATATGGTCAAAGGGTGCTCTCTTCGCCTTCTGCAGGCTGCCATTGAAAGGGAAGAGGGGCTATGTATGGTGACCACCTTGGAAAAGGATTTTACTTCCTACAATGGTGTAGAAAGAAAAATCTTTCTTTTTTGAGCACTCCGGGTTCCCGCCTTGGGAACCTGGGGTGCTAATGGCTTTTATCCCCCATTGCATGGGCTGGAATGGGGGATAATTGTCCAGAGCCCTCGAAATCCACCCTCGCTTCGCTTGGGCCGATAACTTGGGCTGCCTGGCTGTTATCACCCGTTCCAGTCTCTGGAACGGGGGATGAACGCCACATTATTCCCATTAGCATAACACAAAATGCTAATGGAAATGTTGGAAAATCTTATTGAGTCTATATACTTTACTGAAAAATGTAAAGTAGATGGAGTCTATATGATTTTTTTTTGTTCTATTTTGTTTTACTGTGAAAGGTGGTTCCTAAAGGAACCTTTCTTTTGTTATTTTTTATGTATTTCTTTTTTTTGCAGGAGAGGTTAGAACGTTAGGTGGGGTGGGAAATGAGGGAAGAGGCACCAAGCATTAATATGGAGGGGCAGGTGGACAGGGGAAGATGTTGTGTGCGTGTTACTTCTATGGTAGGGGGCAGTGTTTCTCATGCTCCTTGATTACAGCTTCCAAAGAACTTCGAATTTGCTTGCCCCTGCAGAGTGGTGTGTTGCAGTATATACAGAGGACTGTTGTCTTCGAAAGATATGCATCAACAGCCTCTTTTATTGCTTACAAGATAGCTAGTGGGATTTTGTGTCCCACAGAAGTAAGCTGTGTGGTTACAGTATTGGTTGAGGAAGATGAGGTGGAGGAAGACCGCCTACTACTTGCTAAGAAAGGAACAACCTTCCTGAGAGCATTGCGTTGGTTGGATTTGATGTTGCGGCGCATGGAGGTGGTCCCGTAGGAGTACTGTCCAGGTAGTCCGCGAATGATTACAAAGTTACACTTGGTGCATTTCACTTTGGTAGCTTTAGCCTTTGGTACAGTCTTTATGGGTGCTAGAGATAGGCACTTCCTCTACCTCATCTTCTTGGTCCTCTCCATTGTCTTTAGAAGTACTGCCCTTTTTTGTTGTGTAGGTCCTCCAGCTGGTGGTGGTGGTGGCTCTTGGGAAGGAGAGATGGCAATAGTGGATGCCTTTTAAAAAAAAAAATATGTTTAAACTTTATTTAGGTAGCTTGACAGTATGACAGAGGACAAGCACCCCTTCAGTTCTCACAGCAGATGTAATGTGGGGGCGAGTTTACTGTGGCTGCAGCCCTGTGATATAGGACAGTCCTCCGTCTATGTGTCAGCTGCCCTCTGTTCGGGTGTTACAATCATCTGTCTCCTACTTGGCAC
Organism: Ambystoma mexicanum; assembly: GCF_040938575.1. Classification (NCBI taxonomy): domain Eukaryota; kingdom Metazoa; phylum Chordata; class Amphibia; order Caudata; family Ambystomatidae; genus Ambystoma; species Ambystoma mexicanum. The sequence continues at coordinate 580,856,134 of NC_090922.1, read as the reverse complement.
GGCAGCCAGAAAACTCAGCGCAGATGGTTGGGCCAGGCCACAGCGTCTCGCATGCGGCTGGAGGCGCGGCCCTGTTGGCAGGCTGGATGAAAGTGGAGCAGCTTCGCTGCTCTGTGGGCCAGCCGGGACTAGGAAGCAGGCCCCCGCAGGCACCAGTAGCAGTACCAGGAGGGTGGCAGTGAAGGGGTTAGTGCTTCTCCCCTGTTCCAAGGCCACACGACCCAAGGAACACTGTCAGTCCTGTGGGTGAGGCGCACAGAGAGCCCTACAGTGCGGGACTGGGTAGCAGATGAGGCTCCTCCCCTTGGCAAGAAGCAGCGCCACTCCAGTCGGCTGGAGCCCGTGTGTCGCGGAAGTTTGCAGCGGATTGCGGCTCTGGAAGCAGGTGGTGGACAGCCAGCAGTGGAAATCTCTGTTTTGGTTGCAATGCGAGAAGCAATGATTTGGCAGCTGTGGCACGGCGCTGTCGGGGACCAGTTCTGTTGGTATTCAACACAAAACGTGATACCAGTGAGGATATTTAGGACTTCAGGATGTAGCTTAGGTTGGACCAGCACATTCAGACGGCCATTTATTGTCCGCGCAACAGCCGCCCCCCGTTAGGGGATGCCATTTTTAAAGTAAGTAGGAATTTTGCTAATATTCTTCCAAGTATGTGCTTTGTACTCCATTGTTAATGGATAATGAGTATGAATGTGTAGTAGCTGTGCAAGGGTAAATTTTGAGCTTGAAAGTTCCTAGATCAGTAGAAAATGCAGTTCTGAACTGTCCTTGAAGCATGGACCTGATTGCGAAATGTGGACTTGTTCGCAGACACATCATCATGCCGCGCACGAGCGCATGGTCCCATGGCACTGTCCGGAAGGTCCGCGATGAGGTCAGATGTTCGCAGATGTTGATGGATGCAAAAACAATGGGAAAAGTTGCAAAAATTGTACAGAAGTGTTAAAAATGATGCTCGAATGTGGGAAATGGCAGAGTTTACAGATGAAACTTTGTAAATTGGACAAAAATGTTGCTATATTGGGGGTAAGTATGATATTGGTAAGTTGTAGGAAAATAGCATGCACTGCTAATAACCCATGAAATTCACTGAAAAAACAATATTAAAGGGACGTTATGGTTAAGTTGCACTAATAAAAACGTCTGAAATTCTGTGAAAAAACTTTGTTAAAGGGACGTTATGGCTAAGTTGCACCAATAAAAACCTATGAAATTCACTAAAAAAACACTGTTAAAGCGACGTTATGGTTACAAGTAATACCGTAAAACCTCAGAAATGTGCCAGTTATGGTAAGCTAAGCAACCATAACTCGCTCCACCACCGTGCACTGCTAAGACTAACACCCAGGACATTAAAGATGACATCACAAATGTCATTGACATCACAGATGACATCACATATGAAATACATTTTGATGAAAAGTCCCTACAAGGGGTTGTGTTTGTAATGTTGGTAACAAGATGTCAGGGGTGAACGGGAGACCTATCATGAACTACTTAATCTATTAAAGAATGTACTCATTTAAACAACGTTGTATTGGAATGTTGTTGTTAATACAGGAACCTAATCATACATAAACATAGGCAATGGCTGCAGCATGCACCATAGAAGTACAATATTTATAATCTTGTCATTTTGGATAGTACACTAATGAATGCTACCTTATCAGAGTTGTGAGTAATGTTAAACATGTAATAATTAGCTAACAATTCAAGACTTACTACACACTTGTGCTAGTACAAACAACACATATGAAGACCCAAAATGCATACAATTCAGAGGCACATACAGGGAAACTAAAGTAAGGAAGAAATAAACAGCATCATCAGAAAGTGTTAATAACATTAAATTTTATCTTCATGTATACAAATTAATTATGTGTTTGAGGCCTGCTTATTTCCCCTTGTATGTGCACCATGAGCCGAGACCAAACCCGAAGGAAATTACTTTAAGAACATATGACAAGGTTAACATTTAGATATATAGCACCTTTTGAATTTTAATATTCTGACTGTCGGTGAACAAAACCACCTGGCCTAGATATGTCAGTGAACAAAAACAAGTGGCCCAGATATGTGATGTCATCAATGACATTTGTGATGTCATCGTTGATAGTCTTAGCAGTGCACGGTGGTGGCGCGAGTTATTGCTGCTTAGCTTACCAGAACTGGCCAATTTCTGAGGTTTTTCGATTTTACTTGTAACCATAACGTTCCTTTAACAACGCTTTTTCATTGAATATATATATATATATATATATATATATATATATATATATATATATATATATATACATATATATATATATATATATATATTACACACATATAGGCACTTTATAGGTATCACCTAATTAGAAGCCAAGCCAATACCTTTTTCTCGCAACTGGTCCAAGATTGACATTTGTTATTGGGAAGCAAGGAGTTTATAACTTCAAAATTAAATCACTCTGATGGATGCCCAAAATAGGTCGTGGCAGCCATTTCTGTCTGAAGCTTACACCTTAAAAGAGACCAAATGGAATTAAAAAGAGAACAAATTGATTCCTTATTTTCCCGTCTGCAAGATGTAAAAAACACACAGCTCTTTCTGCACATTGTGCATTTATCATGTTGCTTTCTTGAGCAGAAACTCTGTGAGCTAATAGAGAACTGTCAGAGCGGCAGCATCAGCCTGCCAGAGATCTGAAGCACAATGTAAGTGGAGTTCTTGGACCTCACAAGTATAAAGCATTGGCTCTGACAGGAAGATGTGTTGCTGTTTCTTAATTACAATCTCAGAGGCTGCCTAGAGCTTAGCTCACCAGCCAGGTGCGTTCGCTAAGGGCTCAACAGTGGTAACAGCCAATCACACTTCAAAGTATGTGTAAAATACCACCTGAAGTCTTCGCTGCTCTCACTTCAATCTACTGTGCTCTCCTGACAGTGCTTCTATGAGCGCCCACCCCAGCCATCTCACACTCCGTCCCGGCCTCAAACTTCTCTTGCTCTAGCTTGTTTTCTCTCTTGGTGCCTGTCACTGTCCCCTTTAATCAAAGGGGCTCATGTTCCATTAAGGCGTAATTTGATGGTGGAGAACCGTTTTGCTTACACTGTAACGTAAGTGGGTGACTACCGCCAATTATTTGTCATTTGCACTATGGCGTGCAAATGTAAAGGTCAAAAGGCGGTGTACAAGCGTGTACGCCACCTTTTGCCCTTCACATTTGCACTCACTGGGCAAAGTGAGTAAAGGCTGCCCGGCATGCTGTCATGCCGGGCAACCTTTACTTTTCATTGTGAGCGCCACTTGCATGCTGGATCCGTATGGAGGGCGCCTGCCTGATGCTAGTGTTGGTGCATATAAAGAAGGCGGACCTCATAGGTATCTACAGTGTTTGCACTGGCATGAAAATCCATCCCGGCGCAGATGCTGGAGCATTTGTATAGTGGAGAGGAAAGGGAGCAGCGGAAACGCAGGTTGCCTTCCGCCACTCCTCTCTGTCCTGCGAATGCTTGAAAATGAGCCACGGCGTGAATGGAAGCCATTAAAGCCTTTCTCGAGGCTCTTATTCCTTCCATACACGTTTCGGCTCTCACGAACATGAGGCCCATAATGTGTCCCTAACTTCCTGTTCATCTCTTCCTGTCCCTGGTTAATGTCCTAATCCAGCCGTCTCAACAACCGGTTAGTCACTCATACTTGCTCTTCTATGTTAGGTACCCAGTGCCCAGATAACTGTATGCATCTTTTGCTTGCGTTTCTGTTTTGAAGCACTTTGTTTTCCAAATCAATAATAAAATAAAGTGCTAAAAACCTGAATTAGAAGTGAGCTAAGGTCCACTGTGCCCTTTCTGCCATCCCATTTATAGCTGCTCAGATGCACAGAGTCTGAGTAGTCTCCAGATTTTGCCCTGCTTTCATCGAATTATTCCTTCCTTGTGACTGTCCCATGCCCTTTGAGTTCCCTTACTGCTTTTGTCTTTACTCTTGGAATATCACCCATGTACTCACTAGCTTTAACCATTGTGACAAATATGAACAATTTGTCCCTTCTTCCCAGAGGGGAGCCACCCCCTTTGAGGCTAGGGAGGTGAGTCTGCTCAGCAAGACCCTCCCTAGGGGACTGGGCAAATGAAACCTCACCTGGAGTGACTCCCCTCTTGGGAACAAGGACTCCCATTCCGGTAAGGAATTCACAGTCCAGCATGCATTATCCGCCTACATGAGAATTGGAAAGCCTGTTACTTCTGTTTTGTATCCACCGAATACTGGCATTTCTTCAATCTCTTTGTCTTTAGGTAATGCTGGATCTCACCTCAATACCACTGTCAAAGAAGGACACACCCTTTCTGTTTGTGATGATGTACATAAAGCCAAGAGACACTTTGAAGCTGCGAGAAACTCTTATGCAGGGTAGAATGACTCCTACGCAGAGGCAAGCCTCTGACGAGATGACGTCCTGGAGGGGCAGAGCCACATTAGACCGCAGAGCCAGAGGTGGAATGGAGAGCGAGCAAATCGCTAGCTGGATGCCGGAAGGCTGGCATCCTAGCTGACCAAGAAGCCATGCTCGGGAAAGAGACAGGGACGGGAAAGTAACCATCTCATCTAGTTGAATGACCACAAGGAAGCCGTGGTGGCCCAGGGCCCGGTAACCGACACTGGGACCAGACTGGAGAGGGAAGCTTGGATCCCCAAGCTCTGCATGAGAAGTGCATTTGCCGCTGAGACGAGCAACAGAAGGGAAGCAAACACTCATAAGAAGAGAACACAAGTGAGAAGTACAATCATTGAAAGTCATCACTGGGAAAGTCGACAACGTTATGGGATCCTGATAAAATTGAGTGTGCAGAAACCCATTTAAAACCGGCTGCAACAAGGCTACTAGAAGGCCAGAGGACTTTGGGGGAGACTGAGAAACAAATAGACAAAAATTCGAGGCTGGGAGAGCCATCAGGGTTGCGGGACACGAGAACACCCGAATGGGCTGAGGCCCCACTGACGCAAAGAGAAAGTAAACCGGTCAGAAGGCCAGAGGACTTGAGAGTCTGAGAACCACAACGTTTTATAAAGAGAAATATAGAGAAAGAGAAACTGGAGGGTTTAAAGCATCTAGTCGAATTTGGAGAAATTGTATGGAAAAAAACGTCTTTTTCATGATTAAGAGGAAACCATATGGAAGATATTAGCATTTGACCAACAGAACCTGCAGGGAGATTGCGAAATGCATTTTGAGACATTGATGAACTTTGTAAACCTAAGGAAAAGAGATCCGAGTGAACTATGTTTTGAGACATTGACACATTTAGTAAACCTGCTGGAAAGAGAACCAAGTGATTGGGCCAAGCAGATGCCGAAATAGAGGCCACTGCTCTGTCCTTTTTTTTGTGTTAATTTTTCCAAGTGATGGAGCTAGTTAGCTTCTAGGATTTGGACTCTACTATTTAATTGCAGACTTTGACAAGCAACCTTAGTTTTAGTTTCATTAGGCAGGGAACGGAACGTCCCTTGTAGCGGTGCAGCTAGATAAGAGTTTTATTTTTATTTTAAATAAAAAAAAACCTTTATATGGCACATAGAGTCCTTCTTCTGGTTCGGCACACCATTTACCAACATTTTGTAAAAATTGTATTTCTTTTTGATGATAATGTAAAGAATGGGTCCAAAATAATAAAAGGGTTGGCTAAAGTTGGTTGGCTAAAGTTTCACAAAATGTCCCAAGCTTCTCATAGTACAAAAGCAAAATTGTTGTGCTCCAATACAAGTCCCAAGGGGTAACTTGCTTGGGTTTGGATCCTTAATGTCCCCAATCACATTGTCAAACCTCTGTCCAGATTTCAAGATTGGGCCAAGTTTCAAGCTCATGGGCTTCCCCAAATCCCCTTCTGTTATGGCAGTCTCAATGCAAAACCCGTTAACACAATGATGGTAACATCTGTTCCCTCTCCCTAGGTCCTCTGGGTCATGCAAGGAGCAGTGTAGGACGATCTCTGGATTCTTCGGGTGGGTTGTCAGGGATATTGGATGGCCCTAGTCCTGGTCTAGCACTTACTGGCTATTGTCCTATATGGGCCTTCTTTCCTCACAGCCTTCACCACATTGCTCCTCCCATCTGGGTTTGACCCCTTCTTATCTGGGCTGCACCGCTAACCCAGCATCATCTGCCCCACCAGTTCTTAGAGCCACACTTATCATACATACTGTCACTCTTCCTGTTTCTCTTGTACTTTCTCTTATCTGGTAGTCTCACAGCCGTATCCCTCAGTAGGGCCCAAACTCACTTGCCGCCTCCTTTCTCAGCAGACTTTTTAGTCTAATGCTTCTCCTTCAGCCTCTAGTGCTTTAATTCCCTCCTTAACTCCCAGACAGATGCATCAACTGCCAATCTCTGTCTATGAAATTGTCACTCTCCTCTTCCTCTAAATGTACAATCTTTGTATAGATCTTCTCCTCACTAAGGCATCCTCCAACTGTAATCTCAGTCTCCTGCCGCAACTCTTTTCCCACTTTCTTGGATAATTCGCCAACCTCCTCCAACAACTCTCTCAACCTCCTCTGATGACACTCCTCCCTTCTACAAGTCTTCTCCACCCTTCTCAGCTGACTCTTCTTCAATGTCTGGGTTTGGAAGTGCTGTTAGAGAGGCCTGGCCCCTCACTGGGCTGGTCTTTAATGTGATGAGTGGCAGCAGTGATTGTAGGGGAAAGCTCCATTGCGAATGGCTGCAAAACCTTCCTTCCTGCAACTCTCTTGGGGGTTTGCCAAATGAAACACGAGCTATAAGAGGGAAGACAGCCATTTTGGATTCCACAAGCCTGCCCTACCTCTCCTTGTCTGTTTGTAGCCTGCATGTCAAAGGTATGTTTGAATATGCAATCTTAGTGGCAGCTGATGCGTACCATCTCCGATTTCTTGATAGAGTGAGTTGTCATATGTGTGCAGGCGTCAGATAGTGGTGGAGGTGCATTTGCAGCTGGTAAGTCACGAGTTGGGCCTTTTGGGAATATCTACACCTGTGTCCTATAATTGGTGCAGGGGTCAGATTAGTTGTTGGCCCTGAGTGCACCCGGCCCCTTGCTTAGAGGCAAGACCAAGCCTTGATTTGGCCTCTCCATCATCCTGGATTCCACTCTCCCCTTCCTGTTACTCTCTATTGCTTCCTGTGCCGGAGGCAGGTCTCCAGTTTCCTCAGCGTGTGCATGGTATGCTGGATGTACTCTTTGTAAGCTGTTCAAAACCGGCCTGTGGTGAATTTGCTGCAGCCTCAGCCGGGGAATGCTCTGCCCATAGGAAATGTATTGTTAACTTTGTATCACATGTGATCAAACCTGAAGTTGCAAAGCCACAAACATGCAACATTGTATCACGCAAAGATCACAGGAGCTCACAGAGTATCACTTGTGCTTTGAAGTGACTTCTCTGACATAGCATGTTGGGCTGTAACAATATCAGAACAAACCCTACTAGTGTCATGTGAATAAAATTGATTCTAGTTAAAGTGAAACATTTCTTTTTCCTCTTTAGGGCTTTGAGGTCAGTGTAGAAAGAGTTTCGGGCTCTCTCAGTTGGGGTGAGGCTCCATAGCAGTGGGCTCTGTGACTATCCTCTTCCACGCAATGTGGACCATTGGTGGGTGACCAGGAGGTCTTCCCCATACCTCCCCCTGGCCCATCCTCCACTGGCTTAGGGAGCACCTTGCACCATATGTCACCCCCTTGGTGGTCCCCTGATACAGGCAGGGGACACCTTTGCTGTAAGTGTGCATGTATAATATATTCACTGAAAGACATTTGGGTAAAGTGTAGTTAAGTTGACCAGATTTAACACAAAAAAACCTTGAAAGTCAGCAGTTGTGGGAAGTTATGACGAGCTTGACACGGAGCGTTTCGGTTGATGTACCCCATAATGACATTTTGTATGCCATTGTGAATCCCTTCTCTCATAATATGCATGTGCTCATGGGCTGTGCAACGGGAACGCGCAGAGTTAAGCTGATCATGACTTCCCACATCCACTAGCCATGGGTCATGTCCATAGTATATGTACCTCCGATATGTTTCTTTCACAACCACTAGTTGGTCACGGCCTTTGGTGGCCACTGTAAGGGTGCAGAAGTATGACGTGGACACAGGAGTGGCATACTTGTTGGTAAAGACCTTTATTCAAAAAGAAATAAGGAAAACCCCTACCTGTCCGTCTGACTAAGAGAGGTTGCCCCACCTCAAAGAAAAAGACTGAGGACTCTGTCAGGATGTCCAGTCGAAATAAAAATAGTCCACCATCCTGTGACAAAATGCCTATTTCCAACTCTCACACTTGTAACAAAAAATAAAGAAAAAAAGGGACTTCCTGGTCCAGATGAATAACTCCCTTCCTCTGTACAATGTCCAATTGTACGTGGGAACCTCACCTGAGAGAATGGCTCCTTCTCCAGGTTTCAGTTCTCCTCAAAAAGGTCAATATAAAGCTCCAGGTTCAATCAAAGAAAAAAGTTCAAAGTTCCAACAAAAAGATCTCTAGACTCTGTTCCCCCGGTCACGGTATTCACAATGCCAAGAGGTTTCTTTTCTCCTGGACCTCCAAAAAGTTTACAGCACCAAAAGGACACCTCATCTCCTTTGGTTTCCCCACATTCTCACAAACACCAGGGGAAATTGACCCCCCTTCCCCTGGTTACAAATTTCACAGCTCCAACAGGATACTTCTCCCCTCTTGGCTTCTCAGGATTCTTACAAAAAGTACCCGGTGGAATTACTCTCTTCCTCTGGTTACAATGCTCACAGTATTTGTAATATACAGTTCACCAGATTCTTATCACCCCAGCCTACCTGGTATACTCTCCTGCCAGGGGCTAGGTCATTCTTTCTTCCTCCACTTTGGTCAAGAGTAATATTTTATCTTCCCTTGATTTGCTATTCCTGGCACAGCCAACCTGGTTTGCTCTTCACCCAGGTACTGTGTCTTGGAAGACTGCTGCACAGTTCAGCTGGCAGCCGTTGTATACTTTCCTGCCAGGGACTGCCTTGGGTCCTAGACCCCTATACTTTAGTTTTTCACATATTGGTCCCAGACCCCTTTTGTGTTGCTTCTCTAATATGGGTCTCAGAACCCTCCACTTAATAATGTTACAGTTCAGCTGGCAGCCCTGGTGTACTCTCCTGTCAGGTACTGTCTTGGGTCCCAGACCCCGTTACTTTGGCTCTTCAAATATGGGTGTCGGACCCCTTTCTCAGGTTTCTAAGATGTTTCTCTTAGCCCTGGTTCACTAGCCTGCCGGGCATTCTCTCATGTGCATAATTCTCTGGGTTTAATGTTTTTTAAAAAAAGACTTTTATTATTTTATAAAAAACACTTCAAACATTACAAACAAATAGGAAGTTCATGATTAAGCTTCAAACATTATGTTGCAGAATGCACACTTCGGTCCTCCTCCCACCCACCCCACTAACTTGAGCCATTATACCCATGTCGTCAACCTATACATCTTCGGGCGTGTACACTATAACTCTCTCTTCCATGCCATCATCGCTGTGGTTGGCCTGGGAGAGGCCAGCCATTGAGGCCACCAATTGTCTCCATGCTATTAGAGGGGCCACCTCTTCTTCCCCATCTCCTAGTGACAGCTTCATACCAAGCGGCCGTTTCAGCTTCTGCCCACTTTAAAAGGTCCCAATTCTTTTAAATTCTGGGCCGATGGGCCACTTTCCAACACATTGCGATTCTCTGTTTGGCTAAGATGTAGGCCAGGTCTTTCATCTTGCTAATGTGTCTCAGGTTACACGGTCTGGTGAAACCCCCAAGCATAAATGCCCAAGCCGACTCCACATCCAGCGTGACCCCTTTGTCTGCTAGTCGTGTTTTCAGTTAGGTCCAGAACCTACCCACCTCTGGGCAAGACCAAAACATATGCAACAACCCAGCCTCTACCTGCCCGCACCTAGGGCATTTCTGTGTCTCTGGGCCGCCAAACCTGGCTATTTTGCTGGGGGTCAGGTATGCCCTATGAGTGACATATAATTGGATCTGCTGAAGTCTCGAGTTCCGGGACACCATCTTATGATACCTTTGGGCTCTTTCCCATTGTCCATCCGTCATGGGTGCCCCCACCTCATCCTCCCAATCTTGCCTTAGTTGGAGCAACTCCCTCCCTGCCCTGGTGCTCAGCAGCTAATATATACGGGGTATTTTGTGCCCACCACCTGAGACATCATACATCGTCTCTATGGTGGCATCAGGCTGTTCCGCAAGCACTGCCTCAGGCCATCGTTCTCTCACAAATTTAATGATTCTAGAATAAGTTATATGTTGGCCCTTATGTACCCCGGTGTCCTCCACTAAACACTGAAAATCCACTAGCTCCCCCTCTTGCCATATATCGCCAAGGGTGGCTAGACCCACCAGTTCCCAGTATCTACGGACCCCTTTCATCAGTTGGGAGTCTTCCCCACACAACGCCACTAACGGCACCTGCAGGGAAAACGGGGCCGGGTCTCCCATCTTCTGCCATGCCCTACGCCATACCTCCCATCCAAGCACCAACAACCCCGCCATTCTTGATACCTTTGATTTCGGCAGCCACACTGTCTCTCTGAGGAAGTAGGGAGCTGGATCCCTGCACAACAGCCTAGCTTCAGCCGATTCGTCTTCGGACAGCCACCTTGCCACATATTGCAGCTGATCTGCCATGTAATGTAACTCAAAGTTCGGCAGGTTTATGCCCCCCCTGTCACACGAGTTTTGTAATTTCAAGAGGACCACCCTATTCCTAGAATTGTGCCAGATGAAACCCCTGCACAGGCTGTGAAGTTTAGCAAAAAAACGTTTAGGGGTCACACACGGGATGTTTACAAAAAAGTGTAACAATCTGGGCAGGACTACAATTTTAAGCAAAGCCGCCCTCCCCATCATGGCCAAGGAAAGTCTGGACCAAAATCCCATGCTATTTTTAATACCATCAACTGCCTTCTCTGTATTGTATTTGTGTTCTGCCCCCGTTGAGTGGTATATATCGATACCTAGGTATCGAAAAGTCTCGGTTCGCCATGGTATTTGCAAAACAGGCAGGTGTCTCCCTGGGGTGCTTTTATACCTCCCCAGGGGGAATACACTAGACTTCCTGGGATTCACTGCTATGCCCGAGAGGATTGCGTAACGTTCCATCACTTCCAAGACATATTGAAGGTTCTCCTCCGGGAAACGCAGATACAAAAGCATATCGTCAACGTACAGTGATATAAGATGAGTACCTCCCACAGTACGGATCCCTATCTCCCCGTATTGGTGTCTGAGGCACACTGCCAGTGGCTCGAACGCTAAGATATATAACATGGGCAACCAAGGGCATCCCTGTCTAGTACCCCTGCTAAATTGCCATTTATCTAAAATTATGGCACCCGTTTTAACCCTTGCAATTGGGGAGCTTTACAGCATCTTGACCCATCTCAAATACCCCGGCCCCATCCCATATCCTCTCAAGGTCGCCAGCAACCAGGGCCACCTCACTGAATCAAAGGCCTTGACCGCATCTACCGAGACAATTGCCAGCTCGCCGGGGTCTTTCTCCGTTTGGTCAATAATGTGATGTAATCTCCTATGAATGTCAGTTATATTCCTACCAGGAACATAGCCCATTTGGTCAGGGTGTATCAATTTTCCTATGACACGCTTAAGCCTGTTAGCCAGCACAGCTGTGAGGATTTTGCTGTCCTGATTGAGCATCGATAGGGGCCTATATGATCCACAGTCTGTGCTTGGCTTGCCTGGTTTCAGGAGCGGGATGATCACCGCTTCTCATAGGGATTCTGGCACTCCCCACGTTCATAAGCCTCATTAAGCATGGCCAGTAGCGGCGGGACCAGCTGTTGTTTATACGTTTGATAAAATTCACTGGGGAGCCCATCTGATCCCGGGGCTCTGCATGTGGGCAGGTGCTGGATCACTGTCTCTAGTTCATCTGAGGTGATTGGGGCATCCAGGTCAGCCCGTTCCAAGTCGTCTAGATAGGGCAAGCCTATGTCTTCTAGTGTTTCCTGGATCTCCTGGTCCCTATCTCCCCCCCCGTCCTCATACAGGCATTTATTGTATCTGCAAAACCCTTTGTTTATACCCTCTTGAGTATCCCAGACCTGGCCCTCCTCACCTTTAACTTCTCTAATCACATGTTGTGGGGTTTTGTTTTTGTATAGCCAGGCCAGCAATCTGCCCGGCTTGTCTCCTCCCGCATGCTGCCTTTCCACATATTTCTTATAGTTCAGTTTACATAATCTATCCCAAAGCTCATTGCTAGTCTGCTGCAGCAATGTCATCCTCTCCCCCTCCTCCCGAGAGTCTCTGCCCTTACGCATCATGGCCTCCAGTTCCCTTTCAGTTTCTTGTAATTTCTGTGCTATGCCTCTTGGAGCCCTCTGGATTTTGATATGGCTACACCCCGCACCACCACCTTGAATGCCTCCCACACTGTCCCCACCGATTGCACGCTACCAGTGTTAATTTCAAAGTACTCAGTGGTCGCCTCCCTCAGGTCCTCCCGGAATACCGAATCCAGCAGGGCCTCCGCTCTTAGCTTCCACGTTGGGATCCTCGCCCTAGGGGGTTGGTGTCGCCACTCCAGGACCAAAGGAGAATGGTCCGAAAGCACCCTGGCCTTATATTCCGCGCTCACCATTTCTCCTGCTATCTCAGCCGCAGCAAACACATAACCCAGCCTTGTGTGCAGACCATGTGGCGCCGCATAATGTGAGTACTGTATATCTGCTGGGTGCAGCCGCCTCCATACATCTTCGAGCTTAAAATCCGTCAGCAGGCCTGTAGTGCCTTCGCAGCAGGGGTGGGTTTGTCTAGCTTGCTATCTGATCTGTCCATCTTGGGGTTCAAAGCACAATTGAAGTCCCCCCCCATAGGATCGGGTCACCCACCATAGGGCTGATTTTGCCATATAGAGTCCTAAAGTAAGCCGCTGTATCATGATTAGGGGCGTATAAGTTTACAATGCTCACTTCTCGGTTTTCCAACATCCCCTGCGCTACAATCATTCAGCCATCCGGGTCCACCGTCAACCGAGTCAGCTGAAACGGTACGTGCGGTGCCACCCATATGATGACTCCCCTAGCGTAAGCTGAATATGTGGCTCCCATGACGCTCCCCCTCCATTTCTTCTTAACCACCTCCAGTTTCTCTCTATGGAGATGGGTTTCCTGTAATAATGCTATATCAATCCTCATCCTTCTCAGGAACATCATTACTTTATTACGCTTTAGGTAGCTGTTGAGCCCCCTCACATCCAGGTCACCACTCTGAGGCTACCCGACGCCATTTATCTGATGTCCCGTCTCCTCTCCCAGTCTCCCCTCCTGCCCCTGGTGACACAAAGTTTGGCTCGCTCCCCTCCCGCTCCCAACAAACTCCCCTCCCCCCATTCCCCAACTTCAAAACACTGCACACCGCCCCTACCCTCCCCCCTCCCCACGCAACCTCGTCCCCAACCCCAACAAGTGCCCAGCTCCATCCCTCGATCTCAGGCCCCCCTGCGTTTAGTTCTGCCCTTGAATGCCCAGGCCTGGAACCCAGCATGGTGTCACTGGACTACAGGTGACCTAACTAAACTTCTCGTTATGGGGGTGTGAGGTCTGGCTCCGTAAAGCTCCCACACTAATGCCAAAGTTTCCAGTGCCAACGGATCATACTTATAACTATAGCCCTAGGCGTACTCCCCAGCAGGTTATATGCAGTGTTATATTCAAGTCCCATTGTCATAAACTGCGGCACCCTGGGTGCTCCAAACACATATTACTTATCTTTGCCTCCTTTTTCTTGGATACCCGGTTCTTGGGGGCAACTCTGCGCGTCCAACCATCCCATGGCGTCCTCTGGAGTTTCAAAAAACAAGGTTCTGCTCTTGTGGAACACCTTCAGTTTCGCTGGGTAGATCAACATGTACCTGTGGCCCGCTTCCCGCAATCTTCTTTTCACAGACCCAAAGTTCATGCGGCTGCGCTGTACCTGCAAGGTATAATCCGAGTATTCCGTTATGTTTGCTGCCCCTTTTTGTATTGTACCACCCTTCCGAAAGTGTTCAAGGATTTTTTCGTAGTCCCGGTAGTTCAGGATGTTAGCTATCACCAGCCTAGGCGGGTTTCCCGGCAGGGGCTTCCTCATCAGAGCCCTGTGCGCCCTCTCCACAGCGACTCCCTGGGACAGGGCTCCCCCAGTTATCTCCTGCAACAGCATAGGCTTGATGTATTCCTTGGGGTTGGTTCCCTCAGCACCTTCCGGCAATCCGACGATACGAATATTGTTTCTTCGGGCGCATCCCTCTGCCTCCTCCGTCCTGCTCTCCAGGTTGCCTACGCGTTGCACTAGGGCGTGAAGTTCCAATTTATGGGCTGCGCAGTCCGCCGTGTTTGGGGCCACCTCTTTTTCCAAGCCCCCCGTGCGCTCAGCTAGTGACCTTACGTCTTGCCGGAGAAGATTTACCTCCTCCTGCAGTGCCCCGACTTTGAGCTCAAGTGCAGCTTTCAGTTCATTCATTGCCAGTCGCAGTTTAGTCTCCCAGGTCACTTTCAGGTCTGCAATCGCCGCAAGTATCTCCTGGTTGCCTATAGTGTCTGGGCCCCCGTCGGGGGTTTTGTCTTTCTTCTTGGCCCCTTCAGCGCCTGGTGGTGTTTTGGCATATTCATCAAGTGTGGGTTGCTTGCCTTTCGGTCTAATGGGTTTGTTGAACAACGTTATGCTTCAGAAACACGTGGGCTAGCCCTCACCGTGCGTGGCCCCCAGCCCGAGCAAGCTAAGCTGCCCAAAGTGTCAGGGCCTAGCCCGATCGTATCAGGGGTGTCCTCAGGCTGCCTATACTACTCCCATAACCGTGTGGGTTCATTCCTTCCTCTCGGGTATCAGGCTCCTGCCCCAGTCAGTTCAGGTCCCCAGGTGTTCTACCTGGTGCTTATGTGGCTCCTCAGGCTTGTATACTGCCACTGCGTATGTCTCTTAGGTGCCTCCACAAGTTTTCACCCTCAGCGCGCCTGTGGTGTTTTGTGCGGCTTCACGCCGGATCCGCCATGCCGGCTGGCCACGCTGCGAATTCCCCCAGGCTTCAGTGTTGCCCTTAGATCAAGCAGTGGCCCTCCGCCTGGTATTTTGCTGCCGTGTGCTGGGTGGGAGGCATCTCCTTCCTCACTCTTATGTAGAGGGTGTACGAGCTTCATGGATCAAGTGGGGCACCGTGCTGATTTCACAATGCCCTCCATGCCTCTCCCTGAGCGCATCACGTCACTTATGGCCACACGCCCAGGCGCAGCACAAAGCACTTCGCCAAATCCAGGGCTCCATTCTACACATGTGCGCTGGGAGTCCCCGCCCGGTCCATGCAGGGTCTGCGCTGCGGGAGCAGCAAGGCCGCAACGCTGCGGGCGCTCTCACTCTCGGAGCTCACCGCGGCTCCTCTTTGCGAGGGGGGGCTAGGGCCGTCTGTGCCTCCCCGCTCGCAACGCGCCCCGCCGCTCAGGGGTGCGGGGGACAGCAGGCGTCCTAATGCTGCTGATGTATTCCGGGGGCAGACACCCAGGGGCGCCAGCATCGAGCCCGACCCATAGCGGGTCTCACGTGCCCGACGCGGCCGGTCCCCCACTCCCTCCAACTCCGGCGGCAATCACTTCTCCTTACCTCTGTCCTCCAGGGCACCCCGTAGTGGGGTCCGTTAGGGGCGCACTCGCCCGCCGGGCACCAGCCCCACACGCCTCCGCACCAGCGGGCGTCCCGCTCGTCGCC
The DNA here is from genome assembly GCF_040938575.1 of Ambystoma mexicanum. Lineage (NCBI taxonomy): Eukaryota > Metazoa > Chordata > Amphibia > Caudata > Ambystomatidae > Ambystoma > Ambystoma mexicanum. The sequence continues at coordinate 580,840,386 of NC_090922.1, read as the reverse complement.
GCCTTCGCCCACCGCAGCGCCTCAGCCTTTCTGTCGTTGGCTGCCAGAGCCTTTGTTAGCACATCTTGGCCGCCATTTTGGGGGTCTCGGCCCTGAGGATCGCGAACACGGCGGAGCCCCCAGGGCGGTCCTCCTTCAACTCTTGGGCATAAGATTTTCAGGATGTCTGTGTGGTGTCTTCATAGTCAGGTTCAAGATGTTTCAGGGCTTCAGTGCGTATATTACGGCACTTATTTACAGGATCAGGCACCGGATCTCGGGAGCTCCTCAAGAGCTCGACTGCTCACATGGCTCTCGTAGCCACGCCCCCCCCTCTGTGTTTAATGTTAGGGTCCCTGACCCCTCTTACAACCTTGTAATGTCACTTGACTGGGCCCAGTTGACTGTCCTGCCAGGCCTTTCTCTCTGTCTCTTTGTGGTGCTTTTCACTCCCTTCCGACCACAGCCTCTGCGGTCTCTCTGTGCCTTCCCAGTCCCCCATTCTTTGACCGTGCCCACTGTAAATGCTCCCCCAATATGTTTCTTTTGAACCCACTAGGTGTTCATGGCCACTATACATGCCATAGCCACTATGCACTATTCGCACCATTCTTGAACTTTTTCATTTTTGATTAATTGTTCCCACAATGTCCAGTTTGGGGGGCCTTGACAATCCCTTGGTTCAGAAAATGTCATCCATTCCGTCCAGCTTGTCAAAAGTTATTAGCCTCTGTGCTGTGAAGCACCATAACTTATATAAAGATTTTCAGGCTTGGGGCACCCAGTCTCTGTCGAATATTTAAATAACTACTGGATGGATTTACCCCCAAACCAGTCAAGAAAATTAAGTCAACACCCAAATTGTTTCTTATTTGGTTAAAATCTGCCAAGCAGTTTTCACGCTATGGCTGTTCAAAGACTGCACTTTTTTTCCTACGGAAAAGGACTGTGAGTAGGCTGAAAACAGCATGTTTATGTTTTCTTTATAACTCTTCCAATTTCTAAGCATTATCAAAATAACCAGTTTAGTTGGGCTCCTGATAAACTGTTCGTTTCAAATATTTCATCCAAATCCATCCAGCAAGTCAAATGTTATTAGCCTAGCTGAGCCTCTCTGCTGTAAAAAGAGCCAATGCCTATATAAAAGTTTTGAGGAGCAGGGGGCACCCCCTCCTCTGTCAAATATCTTTAAAACTACTGGATGGATTTACGTGTGCCCAGACATGCCTCCACCAGCAGCACCAACCCGCGAAGGACCGGCAGTACACACCAAGGAGGAGGACCCACCCCACCGCACTGCAGCAGTGTCACACCACCTCTGCACACACAAGCCAACAGGGGCTCACCACCTCGGTGCACTCAAGCCACCGGGGTCGCCTCAACAAACCCGTCCCAAGCCACCAGTGTCTCACAAGATGTGGAGGGTGCCTCATCCGTTGAAGAACAGCATGCTGTACCTGTCTTAACACCAATCCACAGTCTATTGCAGCAAATGGGCACATCAGAAGGAACCCCAGAGCATGTGGAGACTCAGAGCCACAGTCCATATCTCTGTGCACACCGCCGCCACGCACACACACCAGTGGCAAATGAGGACACACCCTCATATGGGACATCTGCTGGCAGCCCCTCCATCCACGGCAGCCCCACCAAACAGCCCAGCACCTCCAGCGATAGCAGCCCCACAACACCCCGTAGACATGCCCGGCACATCAGACCTACAACACCCCGTAGGCCTGCCCGGCACATCAGACCCGCACGGGACACAGGAACAAGTCCTGCCAATGCTGTAATGGCATGCCTAGATGTGATGGAGGCACGGCAGATGAGGATAGAGGGCATGTCCAGCGAACACAGCCGCCACATCAAGGCCATCAGCAGTGCAATTAAGGGGGTGGCCAAGACCATGGCGCGTAACAATGCCCGACATGTAAGGTCGTAGAGGCATGCACTGCGGCCCTCACAGTGTTTGCCCAGCGACTACGCGAATTATGCGAGGGGCAATCTGCACATGCAGAACAGATGCTTGAGTCAAACAATCTCCTCCACCAGCATTCTGCATTTGGCTGCATCGGTGCCATCCACCTCAACCACCCCCACAGAGGGCTCCCTAGAGGGGTCACCCAAGTGTAGGTCCCTGCGTCATTTGCAATACCGCTCACCATAAGGTGGTGCACGTGGGAAGCGTCAACATCCATGTTAGATGTACAATGCACTGTTGGCCTGAGGGCCGGGCGCATAGACCCATATGTACTGTGTTGGGGGATTGGGTTATGGGTGCTGGGGAGTTGGTTGGTGGCGGGGTATGTGTGCTGGGGAGTTGGTGGGGCAGGGGGGTATGGGTGCTGGGGAGTTGGTGGGGGTATGGGTGCTGGGGAGTTGGTCGGTGGTTATGGGTGCTGGGGAGTTGGTGGGGGGAGAGCTAGTTCCACTTTAATTAAAGCCTGTTCAAACATGACATAAAGCAAGGACATTCATGATTGTGTACAAGTGTTATTTATTTTGCAAGTGCTGTTCGGGACATGTGCCCATCAATGTTCCCTCTAATTATTTTTCTGTAAGTGCGGAAATTATTTTTCTTGGTGCGCACATTACTTGCATACCTTCTATTTGTGTCTATGCACAGCTGCTGAGGGCTTTTCAATATAATCATGGGTTTGATAACAGTGAATTCCAGAGGAGTTCCTAGTTAAAGAATAAGGTACTCAATATGTTGTACCTGTGAGCCTTGCTACTGTTGACCTAAAGGGCAAATATATGTAATTTTCTTCAACGGGGCACAGGAAGAAACCTCAGTAAGGCAGTTGTTGATTTTTGTCTAGCAAGGGTGGGCAAAACTATAAGCTGTATTATGTGCCATGTATTTTCACTTCCTATGTCAGGTTTACAAGCAGGGCTCAGATAAGATTTTACTCTGTACTTGGAATGAAAAGATTTTTCAGGAAGTAAGAAAGTGGTTGGCTTTGCCAGTAGGGATATTTCATGCTCATTAAAATATGTTCTTTACCCTTAAAATTCCTCTTGCGATCGGGCAGTAATATTATTCGAGTTTCTGCCAATGCCACTGCTGTGCTGGTCATTGATTTGAAAAGATATCAGTGGAACTTTGTGGGTAGAAGCAGGGGCTAGATTCCTATATGTTCATGGCTTCCCATTTTTGTTGGCACATTGCCCTGTTTTTAGGGAGTAAAATGGATGGTGCATATGCCTCCTAGCTGTAAGGGTGGTTTTGAGTAAATGTTGTCACAACTCACAGACCAACATAATGTGGATAGTGAGCAGAGGCCCAGGAATTCTGATTATCATATTCTGGGGTGCAGTTATTGTGATGCAATTATCGTCCCTACACAAATTATGAGAAGCATTTTCTACTGGCCCTTGAATTACTCCATTAAAGTGACACATGAACTCTTATTGGCATGTTTTCTGACACATTCGTTTCAGTTACATTTATTCAATTTGCAAAAATTGCAAAAAGTCTGCTTTTTTGACAGCCACACCAGTGATTAGCGATACTTGTTTTTTGTCATAAACAAAGTTGTTTCCCAATGGCATTAAGCACTTTCTAGATTGTCTCTGAGCAATGCTGACAAATGAATAGCCACCACTAAACCTATTGTTTATTCTGAGCATGCAAACCTGTTTATGTGCATACAGGTATTTCTCTCTGCGTAGGAGTACTTTTGTTAGGTACTAGGGCATATCTTAAAGTCTTGGACCGGTTGATGATTTGTAAAGAATTGCAGTGGTTGGGAAGGGGAAATTGCCTTCCAAATTTTTCAGAGATGGTATCTCACTAACTACGCATGCTCAGAAAGAGGTTTACACCGTTATTCAGTTGCGCACATGGAAAATAATGTGCGCACAAAGAAAAATCATTTCCGCACTTAGAGAAAAATAATTAGACGGAACATTGGCTGGAGTCAAGATTGAAGCAGCCAAGGTCAGTTATCTATTCTGGAAAGGATTGAACGTCCGAAGGATGAATCATCTCTTATTAAGGTGCAAATAAAGAACACCAAGAGTACCGAGTTTAATTCATTTAAGACATTGAGAACCTGCAAAATGGACCAAATTGTGGCCTCCTGTTAAGTGAGCCAAATATGAAAATACTGGAATGCCTCAAAACCAAACATATCCAGAGAGTTTAAAAGAGCGCAAATGACGAGAACTCTTAGGACGACAAACACCTGTTCTTTCAAGCTAGAGAAGATACTTGAAGAAGGGGAAAAAGTCATATTAAATAGGAAAACTATAATGAAGCTCCTAACTCACATCCAAAACTTGAAATTATTCAGAACAGACGATCTTGATATTATAGAATTCACGGACAACAATTACATGGACAGCGTCTACCTCCATATTTCATCATCATGGGTTAGACAAATGCTGTTAGCTGCCACAGACAAACTGCAGTCTCTGGGCTACGACCTGAGACCAACATTAACAACTGAAAGGACCCGCAAACCCTCGCTGTAAAGAAAGAGCTTGGGAAGATCAAAAGGTCATGCCCACCGACAGGAAAGAGAGCGGCCTCATACCTCCCGTAAATGGGCTCGCTCACTCAGCAGAGATAAAGAAGCACAACGAAAACCAAGATACCAGCAACTTACCGGGACTCAAAATCAAGAAAGAGTTGCCACGTCACGCCATGAGAACCTGAGCGAATACGGACACGAACCTGATAACAAAAGAACTCCAAGGAATAGCCCACCTCCAAGACGATCGGAGTACAAGCAAAAATACTCCTCAAGAACAGAACACCAACGTCAACAACAGTCACAGAGGGACACAAACAACATAGAGCACGTATACACAGATATTGACGAAGAACGTCTTCCACAGGGTCCACTCCCGAACTGGAATATTACCATCACCCAGGAACAACGAAACTCAAGAACTGACGAACCAAGTCAAAACAACGTGGATAGTACAGAAGACATTGACCTCAAAAGATGGGCTTGGTTACCGGAAGTGTTATCCCACCCAGTGAGATTGTAGCCATGAAAAAATAATCCAGGGATAGAACAAAATCAACCAAGGAGAGCTTTAACTTCACTAAACCCCAACTTAGTGAACCTGGGGTCTTGGAACCCGCTAGGCGTCTCTCACCTTTCACAACCAGGAGACGTGAATCTAGGTGCTTTCAGTTTGTTATGCCTTGAGGAGACCTGGTTACTTGATCCACCAACTTTAGACGGATTTGAGATCATCACTTCACCAGCTATAAAGGGTCTCAAGAGCAGACCGGCGGCTGGGCTACTGACAGCTATACACTCAGGCAGTGGCTTTAAGCTGGAAACCATCTTGAGGAGGGACACATTCTGCTTAGCCACGACGATTTCGGGACACCAGACACCAACAATAGGGGGAAGAAAGGGCAAAGCCCTCGTACTATTAATTAACACCTACTGGAACCCCAAAGCACAACCCGATATGTCCTTCTTGAACAAGCTAGAACGAACTATCGACGAAGCTACAGCCCTACACAACATCGGACAAATTGTGATATGTGGAGACTTGAACGCGACCTGCCCACGCTCGATAAAAGACACTGGAAATGTCACTTACGAAATGGCGATCACAGACCCTCCCAGCGACAACAAGACCACCGCAGTCGGCCGGAGGGGTATCATGCAGGACCCCCTCTGGTCATCCAGAGATCTTCACAATCTCCACATCACTAGATCAAAAGAAAACCGTGTCATTCCGACCTGGGAACAGGATGGCATGAAAGCCAACATTAATGATATATACGTCTCAAGGTCCATATTAGCCTTGATCACCAACCTCAAGGTTAGACGCACGACAAACAGCTACCACAACATTCTAATCACAGGTTGGGTGGTACTGACAAAACCTTCTAGCCAATACATGGAACAGCGGATCGAACTAGGAAGTCAAGGCACAAGATTAAAGTTATCCAGCACAGCAATAAAGACCATTACTCTATGATACAAAACTGGACTACAGCCCGTTACTTCAACCATACCTACATTCCAGACAGAAGAAACACCTCAAAACAAAACTTCACCTACACACCAGGAATCAACTACTGGTGGAAAAACGTAGGATAATGAGACAAGCAAGAAGATTTGCAAAAATGTGGCTGACTAAAAGGAACAAAGGAACAAACTAAATGCACAACAAAGGCGATCAAATCCTACAAATCCTGGCTGAAACACAACAGATTAACTTTATATCAAGAAGACTCAGAGGCCATGTTAAGATGTCTAAGTGGAAAAAGAACAAAAGACTTCTGGTCTCTTATCGACTCAGCAGGTGACTCCAACCAAGACGCTCTAGTGAACAATGTTGGAGAGCAAAAATGTATAGACCACTACTCAGAGCTCTTTAAGAAGCCTCCTAATGCCAAGACAGACAAAGGCTTCCTGCCTACTACAACATGGAGTGTCGATCACGATCGAGAAACGATCAAAGATAAAATTAGGAAATTAAAACCATCTCGTGCTCCAGGACCATACGGGATAACTAACCAAGATCTAAAAAATAACCCAGAACTATGGGCTCCGTTAATATCCAACGTTTTTGACACCTGTATCAGGTCCAAAAGTATCCCACCTTCTTGGAAAACCTCAAATGTTATGCCTATTTCCAAGAAGAACAAAAAAACAGACCCTGGGAATTATCGCCCCATAGCACTGCTGGATGTGCTGGGCAAACTCTTTGGAGCCATATTGCTGGAAAGATTCCAATCATGGGTGAAATCTTCAGGGTGCTTAGGTCCATAACAGTCGGGGTTTGTCAAAAGCTCAGGGACCCAAGCAAATATACTGACGCTGAGTGTCATGAAGGCAAAGATCTTGGATGGTGGCCCCAGAATATACTTGGCATTTGTGGACTTAAGCCAAGCTTTTGACCGTATGACCAGGTAAAGGTTATGGGAGAATCTAACAACGTGGAAATGTCCCAACTCAACTCTAGAATCGATCAAATGCCAATACTCAGGCACCTCAATGCGAGTGCGTCTTAGTGGTGTGGGTCAGCTCTCTAAAGAAATCACGAGGAGTCAAACAGGGCTGCCCGTTAGCACCCGCCCTATATAACGCTTATACGGAAGACATTGGGATCCACAAAAGCAACTTAAGAATCTTCCCGCCAAAACTAGGCAACAACAAGATCTGCCTACTCTATGCAGACGACATCATTTTACTCGATCAGACAGCCATCGGCCTTTAACGTAGACTAGATGGTCTACAAGAATACGTAAGGGAAAATGACCTTGAAATGAACATCAACAAAACAAAAATCCTGATTTTGGAGAAACATCGCAAACTCAAAGAAACTGGATGCTGGTTCATAAAAGGGAAAAAAGTGGAAAAAGTCACATCCTTCACATATCTGGGAGTAACTATTAACTGCACTGCGCAAGAGACACCAATGCAGCAAACTCTATGGGGCAAAAAAAAATCCTTAACATCACAAGCAAAGAAAATTGATAGAAAATTTGGTCGATTTTCACTACAACCGGCCATCGATTTCTACAAAGCGAAGGCCATCCCGGCCATCATCTACGGCACTGGAGCAATGCCTGCCATACCAGATAGCAGTTGGCCGTGACTTGAATGATTCTAATGGAAACAACTGCTGAACTTACCGCCATCAACTCCGATCGCCTCAGTTAGGAGAGAATTAACCTTGGTATCCCTCAAAGCAACTGTGCTGCTAAATGGGTTGATGCTTTATCGTAAAACCCGAAACTCTGAACTCAAATTATTTAAATTAATCAGAGAGGAATCCAAATCCAAATGTAACAAGATGTTGACAGATTGGACCCGGAAAAACTGCAAATTGCTCCAGGAGATTGGAAGCTTGGAGTTGGAGCTTGAAGAAAATCTCAATAAGGTAAAAGCCAGATTAAAAGAATGGGACTGGATACAAACTTTACAAAAAGCCAAAAAAATACAAACTCACTCAACATCTTCCAGTTAACTTACAAAAAATCAACGACACAGTTGAATATCTGTTAAAGTTCCCTGACAAAGGTGTTCGATCAACCTTTCTAAAAACTTGTTTAAACATGCTAAAGACAGATGAGATTTTAGCGATACGAGGAATCTCTACAAATAACACATGTCGATTTTTCAAGGAAGAAGAAACTGTGGAAACAATCAGACACCTACTCTTATTGTGCAAAGGAACCATTACAAATAGACAAATCCACATGGGACACCTGTTTAAATACTCTTACATCCTAGAGGAAACATACTGGTGGAACCACTGATGAGTGGAAAAACCACGAAAACAGTGATTGCTGTGGTAAGATTTTTCCAAAGTCTGGGTCTGGACACAGAGGGTCTCATTCCGAGTTTGGAGGTAACCACGCTGCTATTTGCAGCATGGCTGCCTCCGAACTCGTCCAAACTCCGGCCTGGTGAATAATGGAGTAATTACCGGTCCATTCCGAGGTCGGAGGGACCGGTAATTCCCCATTCACCAGGGCCATTCCCCATTCCCATTTGAGCCCCCATAGGGCTCAATAGGAAGGGGGAAGGCGGCAATAACGGTACCATAAATTATGGTACCGTTATTGACCCCGGAGTCCCTTTGCGGGTCCCATCCTTAACGCCTGCTACGAGCAGGCGTTAAGGAAGGATCCGCAAAGGGAACTCGTAGTAGGCCGGTAAGGGTTAAACGGCACCAGTCTCGTTACCGGTGACCGTTAACCCTTACCGCCCTACTCGGAATGAGGCCCAGAAACTAATAAATCTGCAGAACAAGGAACAATCGCACAGCCTCTGTAGGAGTCTCGACATCATTTTAATAAAAAGAAAATGGAGTAAAGGAACATTGACCTAATGGACACACAAATCCTGTAAAAACTGTAGTAAACAGTTAAGTCAAGAATAATAAAAAAAAAAGGTGAAAATATATTTCGAACTTGGAGTCCTAGAACATGATAGTCAGTGCCCGCACACCCGTGTATTCTCAGAGACAAGGATACTTTAAGAGGCCAAGTTCAAAGACAATCTTCATGACAGAAGGCATGGGCAACGAGAGATGTTGGGCTAATTGGGTGGGGAGGTAGTGTCAGACCCCATCTCCTTGCACCTGGGTCTGGGCTCACGTGCTGCTAAGTGAACCGAATGTTCCAGACTGGCACAAGCGTGCCAACCAATTGTAGTGGTCCATATAACAAAGGACCTTATAGTTTGAAAACCAATAAGAAACTGTGTTTCTAATGTTCCTGAAGATGACATGTTTTGGAGGTAGGCATATGTAGTCCACCTGACAGTGGGCAGCCAATTATAATCCTAGTTCCTATAGATAATATACTTCGATGTTCCCCTTAAGCCAATCCCATTCCTTTTTAGCTTTTTCATTATTTGCCACATAGTATGACGTCACCTCTGATATATTTTTGATATATATCCTCTGTTTTGTGAAAAGATGCTGAGAGAAATCAAGCGTACGTCCGTTGAGGTTCGTTGTAACTACCTGTTTTAGATAATTGTTAATAAAACAGTACTTTGCCATCTTCCTGAGTTGGTTCGGCTATTTGGACTCAGAGTTATTCTGTGTGATCCCATCCATTGCATGCACATTCCCAAAGGGCCCCAAGCTTAATTTCTACAACACCCATGAATAGACTTCAATGCACTTCTTATCATAGAACGGATGAATTATGTAGTGAAGTGGTAAGTGAAGTCTACCCCCCTCTGCATATCAGAGGAGTGTTTTCAGCATGTATTATACCCTTGCATATTATTTTTGCTTTGTGATTTTAAGGACTTGTTTCTACTCTGCACTATATAATGTATTTCATGAGCTTTTATTCTTATCAATTAAATGAAGTCTCTGTTTTTCTGTCATATCTCACAATTCATCAACATGTAGACGATGGGCATCGTCTTTTTGCACAATCTTAAAAAAATGGCACGTATGAAACAATGAGCGGAATTTCTTCTAAGTGTCATATATTATAACATGCCCATCACCATGTGTCTCCCTTTCATTTTAATGAACATTCAACCATTATTATGTTATTTGCAAACATCACAGTTACGTGCTGTCCATTAAATATTACTGGTCCGCTCACCATCCTAATAGCAGCCTGAGAGACACGAGGCAGAAATCATACTGAGAAGACGCAGGTATGTGTCTCACAATTTTATTCACTTAACACTTCACAATTATCCACTTCTGCTAGCAATGATAACCTTTGTATATTCACCTTTCCTCATTCTGAAGGTCACCTTTCTCACTGAATCAGGTGCTAATATTCAGCTTTGAATGACACTTTTATTAGACTATTATTAATTTTATTTTCCTTATTTTATTTTCCTTGTCTTATTTAAGATTCATACTTTGCTGACAAAAACCCCGATGAAGTGCTGATACGTAAAACACGTGTTGGTACACATTTTATGAATGGATTCCAGCTAAATTAATTTTGATCAGGTGGACTTCTTTTTTGATTTATATGAAAATGTATGTTGGCCATGGCTAGTTATTTCACACAATCTATATTAAAACTCCTGCCCAGCAGTAGTGGACATGGTGTGATATTGCAGTAACTTTGCCCTGGTGCAAGCTCAGTTAGGACTAAGCAAAACATTATCCCGATCTAATGAACCTATTCTTGCAATTAATTTTTGCACCAGTGCAAAGGTCGAGGACTAGGTCAAACATTGGGCCTCGTTACATGTACACCTGTGCAGGAAAAACAGCAGTAATGCAGTGGTAACTCGGTTACCACTGCCATACTACAACTTTGGTGATGAGGTGGAGGAAAAAACTCCAGCAAACTGCTGGAGGTAATTTTGCCACCTTTCTGCCAAAAATCATGAAAATCGGCAGAATGGCCACCAGCGGATTTACTGCTGGTGGTAATTCTGCTTAAATTCCTGTGGACTCCTATGGACTCCATACATGGGGATTAACACATTGCCTTATGCAAAAATGCATTGAAAAAAGTTTTTTACCCTAGGACAATGTTTGCCCCAGAGATAATTGTGTTTGCACTGGGCAAAAGTATATTAAAACTACTCACCAGCGAACATGGTGTGATATTACAGACACTTTGCACTGGTGTCTTTATTTGGATTCATTTGATATGTATTTATTATTTTCCAATGCACTGAACATATTGCCATTTTACCACTTCAGAGTATGCTTGCATGTAGGTATGTGTGGGAGTATTGACTTTTAAAAGTCCCATCAGTTGGCTGGGCATGATACCTTTGTGAAGTGGAACTGGCCTACCTCTGCTGGTGCATTACTCTGGTTAGACACCATCAGGGAGTAAGACCATTTGTGCTTGATCATGTATAGCCATAGCAGAGATACATGAGATAAAGGCACATCCTAGATGATTGATGTGTACTGGTCCTTGGCCAGCAGAAATGTGTTGGGGCTGGTCCTGATGAAGTAGCAACATTAGTGCAATGTTTGTATGAAGATCCTTGTTCAGTGATCTTGCTTTCTACCATAACAAAATCACAAGTACAGAAATCACCATGACCCCCAAAGAGCAGCATTGTACGTTGTATTGTGACTAGCAACTATCTTCCAGCCAAATAAAAAACAGCTGGGATCCAATTCAGAATCAGGCTCCCAGGATCCTAGCCAGTTGTAATGCATCCGGGCTCATAATGGTTCCAATCGCCTGCTCTCGCAAACTCAAACAAAATGCTGATGAGTATAAGCCAGCTGGAAGAAAAATCAAGTCTGACGCATAAACACGGGCCTCAAAAAAGGACAAATGTAAATGTCCAAACCACTCTTCATGCCCAAAACAGTTCGGGCTTCAAAATGGCATTTATAAAAACTCTGTAAATCTTCCACAGCATCTAGTCCTACCTTAAATCTGCCAGCATGGAATACCTCCAACCTCTTTACCTGGAGAAAGCAACAAACACACAAAAAGACACATCTGCCAGCACACCAATCCTACTGTGCCTCTTGCAACACCTGCCTCACCAACAACCTCATTATTGCCATCAGATCCCCTCAAAGACCAGGTGAAGCATTCTCAATCACCTGACCCAGAGCTAGTGGCTCCTACCTAGCACCACTGGTGCCAGACATCAAGAAATCTAAAACAATCAGAGTGGTCTTAGACAACTTCCAGCAGTCCATTCATTGTTTTGGAGATTCATACATTCTTTGCTACCCTCATAAAAAATATTATTATTTTGTGAGGCCTCGGAATAAACATTAGAACATATTATTTTATTTCATATTATTTCATAAGTCCCTCAGTAGTACCAAGCACTTATTTGTCATGTATTTTTTCCCCTGCTGATTTCTTGACTTCTTGTACTGAGGAAAGGAGTTTTCTCAGAGCTAGGATTACGGAAGAAATTCTTGTTTACCAGAGAGCTTTTTCTATTCCATCATTCATCCTATCTGACTCTTTGCTCAGAGAAAGATCCATCAAGGATTGAATGTAAAATTTTGGTAATCCATCAGTAAAGAAAAAAATAGAAAGATGTGTGAGTCATTGATTTAACATATATTTTCTTCTTCATTTCTCTTATTGCATACTCCAAGGCACTTCCTACTGTGGATGGGAAGTGGTTTTTAAAACAACCTGTTCATGAATACTTTTTGATTTGCACATCTATTGATAACAAAGCAAATATTCATTTTTCTTCAGACACTGTTAATTTCTGAAAGATTGCAAGGATATCAAGTTGGTGTTTATTTAAAAGTATTTATTAGAACTGTTTTGCAAGCACTGTTCAACCAACATAATAAAACAATGCACCCAGACTAATGCGTCATTCTGTACCGAGAGACCCCCGGCCGGCCCATAGAGTCGGGGGTTTGCTCTTCAGTACTTTAAGACGAGATAGCTGCACCTTGAGATGGATGGGTGTGCAGGCTTTCTTACTCCAACACCAATCAATAAGGACAACTCAATGGTTTGGAAAAGGGGAGTCCGTTTAATGACAAGTACAAAAAACGGGGAAACATGGAAATCGCCAGTGATGCAACAGCCCGTCTCGGTTCAACTCCCTCGAACTTCATACAAAACATAACTTTTATACCAAAAACGCGTCATAATCTGAAGTGTAACACTCAAAAGTTAGCATGCAATTCTATTGGTTGGAAAAAGGTAACTTTAATATAGGTGCTATATCTGTATATGGTAACGGAGTGAGGGGATTGGGTAATACTGTCAGGTGGGCATCTAAGCCCTTCCTTCAAAAATGACTACTGTAGACGTCACTAAAAGTTCAATGTCTCATTGGTTCTACTAACTATAGGACCCTAGATTATTTGGTCCATTGTGATTGGGTTGGCATCAACCCCGTGCATAAAACTCCACTTTGCTTAGCAGCACGCAGAACGGTCAAGCAGGTGCAGGGTGTCCCCCAATTCACCCTGACTTTCTACAATCAATCATCACTTATGGGCTATGTGTCAATTAGTTCACTGTGGTTGGCCTCGAAACTGCATCTTCTTGTCTCGAAAAAAAATTCTGATATCTCTCTCTGGGCGGATGCCAAGCATAGGTGTGAAACTGTGCCTCTTCTCGCTCGGCTGGTCATGTGCTAGCACACCATGGATTTACCTTGTTTCTCTCAATTTGTGCATTTGATTTTCGTTTCACCCTGCCACCTGCATTCTCTTTCTTATCTCGATTCTTCAGAGGCAGGATATTCGGTTCTTAGCTTCAATTAAAAGTAGCTACTGTTCATAGCTTCTATCGATGTGACCTCGGCTTCCCTTGTACAAGCTGCCTCTGCCAAGTTTCCATTCAGCCTTTTTCCTCGTGTTGCTAGAATATGAAACTTCTTGTGTTTGTCCTATAATAACCTGGGTTAGTTCTGCTTCTTATGCAAAGTGGATTCACACTTGTATAATATGCTTAATTTTGAGGTAGATTGTGTACAATGGCACTTGCCGCTCTATTCTTCTACTTAGCATAGCAAGCCGCACTGTTATCTTAGTTTTCTTGCGGTTACAAGCATATGTGCAGGCGTTAGCTGGTTGAATATCTTCATCCTGCTTATAGTTTAACTGCCCTTGTATTTCTACAATGTTCTCTTCTTTTAGTTTCATGATATCTCCATTCATGGCGTTTCGTCTCTTTGCGTCATCCTTGGGTCGTCATATCTTCTATGGGTGCGTTAGTCCAGGCCCTCGTGACGTCATCTTCCATTAAGGACTTTTTGTGCTCTTCCTGCACGGTACTTAAACAATCTTCATTTCGTTTCATTTGCTGGTAGGGTTTTCTCAATGGGTACCTTACTGCCCATGGTTGTCTGGTTATTGGTACTTCAATAGGTGTCATTCTTCTAATAGGTACTGGGCAGAGCCCCACTGCAGCTCTCTGCTGGTCCATCTGTTCATCATACGTCACATATTTTGGTGTGAACCTTCCTGATACTTCAAAATGGGTGACTGGAGTGCAGGCTATATTTGAGACCTCGTGTTAAGAATGATGGCAAGGCACGCACTCTGGTTCCCAGTCAAGATTTCCTGCTGTAGCAAAAAATTGTCTTCTCCTCCAAACGTTTTCCTGTTGTCCAATCATCAGGGACGCTGTGTTTTTTTTTTCCTTTTCTGGCGTGTCTAGTTACATTTCCTTTTCAGGTGTTTCAGTTTAATTCACATTGATGTCTCTAAGGATTCTGGTACTTGTATTCTCAAACTTTTTTCAATTGCAAACGACTGGGAAACAACTCTCTCCAAAGCACAAATCTTACCCTTGATAGGGGGAGGGTAAAAACCATGTTTATGGCTCTCCATAGTAAGGCATGATGGCCCTGGTGCTGCAGCCTCTTGAGCCCGGGACTCCTGGAACATAGTGTTAAGAATGATGGCAAGGCACGCACTCTGGTTCCCAGTCAAGATTTCCTGCTGTAGCAACAAATTGTCTTCTCCTCCAAACGTTTTCTTGACTCCATCAATCATCAGGGAGGCTGTGTTTTTTTTCCTTTTCAGGCGTGTCTAGTTACATTTCCTTTTCAGATGTTTCAGGTTAATTCATATTGATGTCTCTAAGGATTCTGGTACTTGTATTCTCGAACTTTTTCCAATTGCAGGTGACTGGGAAACAAATCCCTCCAAAGTACAAATCTTACCCTTGATAGGGGGAGGGGGAAAACCATGTTTATGGCACTCTATAGTAAGGCATGATGGCCCTGGTGCTGCAGCCTCTTGAGCCCGGGACTCCTGGAACATAGTGTTAAGAATGATGGCAAGGCACGCACTCTGGTTCCCAGTCAAGATTTCCTGCTGTAGCAACAAATTGTCTTCTCTTCCAAACCTTTTCTGGACTCCATCAATCATCAGGGAGGCTGTGTTTCTTTTCCTTTTCAGGCGTGTCTAGTTACATTTCCTTTTCAGGTATTTCAGGTTAATTCAGATTGATGTCTCCAAGGATTCTGGTACTTGTATTATCAAACTTTTTTCAATTGCAGGTGACTGGGAAACAACTCCCTCCAAAGCACAAATCTTTGGGACCTCCTCTACACTCCCCCCTCTGGTAGATTCATCAACCACTTTCACTCCCTCCTTTGAGTTCATCTTACTTGGTTCTTCTGTATTCATCTTTATTTCATCTTCTGGGTTCATTCCTCTTTATCGTCTGGTTCTGTACATGATGGCTTGAAGAAGTGCCTTTTGGAGTCCATATCTGTATTACCCCTCTCAGGCTTCCTGCTGTCCTTACATAATTCCGGCGTTTCCTGGGATAAAGAAACTTGGTACCTTCTGGTGCGTGCTTGCTGGCCTTCACGAAGTCTCTTATTTCTTCATCAGTCAGATCTCTGAGCTTCCATCCTGGTTTGACATCAATCATGATCTTCATCCCTATGGCTTTCTTTGCAGTTTTCTGGCATTGTGAAATTATTATTTTGATAATGCAAAATCCTAGCAATATCATCACTAGCAAGGCTCCCAGGAACTTGAATATGTCTGCCATCCATTGTGGTTCCCAAGAGAATAGTGATCCAAACCAGCTGTCATCATCAACTTCAACAGTTTTGTCGATCATCTGGTTCTGTAGCTTCGTCAGCATACCTATAGCTTCTGTTAAAGTTCAATTTTTCTCGTCGTGAGAAGGTATAAATGTGTAACATGATTTTCCTATTTTTGCACAAACTCCTCCATCCATAGCTGTGATCATGTCAAGTACATATCTGTTCTGGAGAGTCATCAGTCGGATGGCTCTTAGCTCTTTCTTGATTGCATTGAATCCTTTTATGGTTGTGTTGATCGTCTGCAGTAACTCCCATCTGGTTATCTGCAACCATTTAGTATTTGCTCCAACTTAGAATCTTAGCATCAGAATTGTCGTGAACACTGATGAGGTGAGGCTGAACAGCCGGTGTTCATATGGAATTGCATGAAATGCTTCTTCTGATTTGGCAGAGAAGTAATTCTCTCTCTTCATTCGAGTTATAAGTTCCACAGATCTCCTCTTCCTCATGTGAGCATCTGCTTTCGGGAAACTGTCAATGTTCAGGTCGCTTTTCGGGATCACTAATGCTGGAACGTGGACATTCACTAGCGTGTATATGCCTCACCAGTTTTTCGGCAGTCTGATGTATGCTTTGGATCCGCATGCCCAATAATGATCCATAATTACTGCAGTTCCATGCACCATCCCTGGATCATCAAAGACTCGTCCATAGTTCTGATTCGCCCCCATTTTCCTTGTGCCATTGTTCCTGAAACAGAACTTTGGGTTTTCCAGTGGGACTATCTGCAAGGGTCCTCCTTTGTCTTCGACCCATGTTAGTAGTTTTGCAAGTTTTGGCCATAATGGCTTGCAGCCATTCTGCACAATGTCAACAGTTTCTTTGTAGATTCCAGTGATCATCCATGCTCTGCAAGTCACCACTCCTTTCTCCCATCCGTCTGGCAAAAGCACTGTTCCCCAGATCTGCATTTGAGCTCTGTTCTTCCACTTTCGAGCTTCCTGTGAAGTTTTTCCTTGGAGGTTTAGTTTCGGGTTTACTTCCCATCTTATTCCTGCTCCTTTAACTCCAGGCTTCTCGTATCTGATTAAATGATTCCTTGTATGAGCTCTGTTTCTCGTTTTAATATCTTGAACATAATCATCTTCATCGGGGATAAGCTGTTTCAGTTGCCCATATCAGTGAAGCGCCACTTCCCATAAACTGGCCTCTAGTTTTGCACATTGCTATGTGTGAGAGACAGTGTTCTGTCTGGACATCAATTTCTACAGCCACAAAGATCTTGGATTTCCCCATGATGTACGGTAGGAGTGCGCAGATGAAGCATTCCTCTTCGGAATTTCGTCTTCCAACTTCCTTCATGTGCTGGTACCAAATGTTGTTGCCTAGGTGTGCTGTGCTATCCAGGTAATCATTCAGTTCATTGTCGTCTTCATGTATGCTTCTCCTGATTCTTAAGGTTTTCATGTCGTTTGCTATTACTACATCTCTGAATGCATCTGTGTGGCTTTTTCTTGCTGGAGTGTTCTCAGGTATCCTGGTCCATGGTGCAGGCCTCTTCATCTGCGCCATTTGAAGGGACAGGAGTCTGGCAGCTCTTTTCCTTTCTTCGTGCATTTTTTCTCTGCTGCATGCAAATGCCCATGCCAACCAGCCTGACACTGGTCCGGTGTATGGCTGTACCTTGGAACTGGTACTTGTCCCTTGTGCTGGCAATACAATCTCTGTGGTTTTATTTTTTAGTTCCTCATGCAGTTTCTTTGCCCTGGCTATGTGCGGGAATAGTCAGTCTACTAACATGTGTCCTTTCGGAGAGTTTTTCTAAGTTTGCCCTTGTTTTCTCAAGAGGTTCTGATATGACTGCTTCTGTTGGCTTTTCCTGTAACTCTTCTTGTTTTCTCATGACAGCTTCTGTGACATCTCTTATGGCAGGCAGTCTCTTCCCTTCTGCTGCTTTAGTTTGTGGTTCTGCTGTCATAGATGCTAGGCCTGTTTCGTGTACATTCAGTGTTTGTGTGCGTGCAGTTGTCAGTGATTTTACTTCATTCATTTCATGCCAACCCTGTCTCCAGCGTTCCTGCTCATTCGTTACCACAAGTGTGTATGTGTTGTTGCTAATTACATCCAATTCAAGTTCACTCACTCCACCATCAAATCTTCTAGGGTCTGGAATTTCTATATATGGTTTCGGTGCTTTTGTGGGTTGTATATCATTAGGTGGGTGCACTGAAATTGGAATGCTTTGTGCACCAACATAGAATGCAGTTCTGATCGTTAATGACAGTAGAATAATGATAAATACAATGCATAAGTACATTATGGTTCGCTATGTGAGGCGACAACATTTCCTTCCAGAGAAGCCGGGATGCCTCTCTTCTTGTGGGAGGACCAGGTTGCTGCTCTGGACCCCATCTCGATCATTCACCAATGTTGATGTCAGTACTTCCTTATCTAATGTCGTTTTTCAAGTTCTGAGTTTATGAGTGTCTGGTATTCAAAGGTGTTCCCCTTCCCCTTCCCCTTCTTGCAAGTGGCAATTGTCTTTTAATTCAGGATACAGTTCCTTTGTTAGACTATGGAAAAGAAATCAAATTAAGTAATCCTTCAGTGTGTCCCTTTACTGTGCATGTTCAAAGTAGGTGAGCTCCCAGTCCACCACCCGAATCTGCTTCAGTCCTGAGGACATGCTGGACACTACTCAGTATGAAGAAATAGCGAAAAATAACAACAAATGTAACAAATGGAGTTCTTGAGTTTGCTCCCTCGATCTGTCCCTTGGCGGAAGGTTTTACGATCTTCTCAAGAAACTTTTCTGATAATTGGAAAGTTCCACTTGGAGCATGATCCCATGCAGCAGCGTTCCCATTTGTGCAATACTTGCTTTTTTCTCACTGTACTCGGGGAGTACAATGAATTGTTCTGCAATGACAGTGAGCAGTGCTTTGTCGACGTCGCATAGGCGGAGTCACTGTACACCGTTAATTCCTGGTCTGCGTGATTCTCAATGGCGAGTATCAACGCCAATAATTCTGCAGCCTGTGCTGAATAATGAGATGGAATTCATGCATTAAGAGGCACTTGAAACTCTCCATTCACTGTGTGCATTATCACAGCAATGCCTGTGTATCTTTGCCCATCACTTTGTTCGATTCTTGAAGACCCATCAATAAAGACGATCTCTCCTCCTGCCAAGGCATTTTTCTTTCAGCCTGGGAATTTCATCATAGAATTCTTCATAGTTTGCGCAGTCATGTATCGGCTCTCCCTCAGTGATTGGTTCTGCAATGAACATGGCTGGGTTTACTATCTTACATCGGACTATCTTAATCGATGGGTTTGATATGATCACTTCATAAGCAGAAGCTCTCTGAGATGGCAATGTGTACTTTGGTTTCTCTAGAATGGCAAATAGTGAGTGCTCGACGTACAATGTCATGGAGCATCCCATCACAAAGGTTTAGCCTTCTCAATGGCGAACGCTGCGGCAGCTAAACTTTGTTTGAATGGGAAGGGGCCTCTCATTAATGGGTCCAGGTTCCCACTGTAGTATGCTAGGGGCTTGTACTCCAAGGAGGTTCTTTGAGCGAGTACTGCCGTCATGACGCTGCCATTTGTGTGTGAAAACAGATAAAATTCCTCTGCATAATTGTGAATTCCGAGAACTGGAGCTGTACAAATCGCTCTCTTGAGTTGGCTTCAGACCAATCAATCTTTTCCTTTGTCACTTGGGCCTTCTTTAGGGCCTGAAGTAAAGGCTTAGTATAACAGCTGTAATCGAAAACCCATGCCCTAACATAGTTGCACAGGCCTAGAAAGCTCTGCATCTGCTTTATCGTGTGAGGCTTAGCCATGTTAAGTATGGCTTCAGCCCTTTCTGTGGTCACTTTCTTTCCCTCATGTGAAATGAGCTGGCCTATGTACAGCACTTCTTGTTGACAACATTGTAACTTTTCCTTTTCAACTTTATATACTTTTTCAGCCAATATAGTCAGTAGCTGAACAGAATCGTGCCTCCATTGCTCTTCTGTTGTGCTGCAGATTAGAATGTCATCCACATATTGTAAGACAACAGTTTTTAGTGCAATATTGCTCAAATACATCTGCAGGACTCTGTTGAAAATCGACAGAGACTCACAGTATCCCTGTGGCAGCCTCAGGCTTTGTCTGAATGTGAATGACGTCAGATCTTGTGAGTCACGGTGCAACGGGATTGAGAAAAAGGCATTTTTAAAGTCAATCACTGTGAAATATTTTGCCTCAACGGGTAGATTACATAAAATTGTAGACGGCTGAGGGACTAAAGGGAACTCCGCCTCAACAATATCGTTTATCGGTCTAAGATCTTGAATTAGCCTCCAAGAAGACCCCCCCTTTGATTTCTTGACAGGATAAACTGATGTATTACATGGTGACTCTGATGTCACTAAGATGCCCTGGTTTATCATGGCAGAAATTGTCTTAAAAATCCCTCCATCTGCCTCTCTGGACATGGGATATTGTCGGGCTCTTGGTAGAATTGCTCCTGGTTTCAAATTAATTCTTCCTTCTCCCACCCCCTTCAAAAGGCCAACATCATAGGGTCCAGTAGTCCACACTGAGATAGGCACTTTAGCTATATCGTCATCAACATATTCAGGACGTTTTAGTGCCAACATCATTTTCTGAGGTACCTCTCTTTTGATTATCTTTACAAGAAAGGTGAGGCTTACCTCTACTATTGTCTCTCCCATTTCTGCTTGTTCTTCAAACAGATCATCATCAGTGACGTCAGTCACTCGATATCCTTCTTTGATGGCGATAATCACGCACCATTGTCTGCCCTCATTATCGTAACCGTCAACCAACACCACTTTCCCTCGCATTACAGCTGCATGTATCATTAAGGGAAATACTTGTCCCTTCTCCTCATACATTGGTATTCTAGGTCTGAATAAGAACTCATCAGTGGTTCTCATTATTTTGTCTGCAAGGCCTGGTAATCCCGCCATAAGCACACGCATGCCATATGCGAACATTTCTGGCTATAATGGTATGGCCCTCATGGCTATGTGTCCTGAGTATGCTCTAATCATTTCACATACATTTGAGTAGTGCATTCCGGGAGTGGAGCATACTATGCCCTCCTCTGTCAACGAAATTGCCACGTTCAATTTTGTCATTAGGTCTCAACCCACAATGTTTACTGGGGTCTGACGCGAGTATAATAGGGGTACATTCATTTCGCATTCTCCTATGGAGACTGGGAGTGCGTTTGTAAAGGGAACTCGACTGTGAGTTCCTGTGAAACTCTGAGTATCTATGGCCTCGCCGGACAAGGAAAATATGCCTTCGCGTATGCACGAGCGTGCTGCACCCGTGTTCACTAGGAAGGAATATTCTTTACCCCCTATAACGACATCCACCCTAGGTTCCCTGTGAGGGTCTTGTGTCACTGATAGGATAGAGCACATCAGGGTTGCCAGTGAGCTGTCCTAGTTCATATACAAGTTTGGCCCACTGTGCACTTGTAGATTTTCTTCATTCCCATTGTTGCTTCCCCTTCCAGGGTTCTGGGTCTGCCCTGTGCTCATCGTGTGTGACACTTGCAACGGTGCTTGTTGCATTTGTCCTTGTGAAAAACTACCCATACTCTGAGGTTGTACTCCTTGTTGCGCTCCTGGCGCTTGTTGCACCGTGTGATTCTGTGCAACGCCCTGTTGTAAAACTGCAGGTGGATTTGCCATGCCTGCTCCTATCCCTTGGCCGTTCTGTATCATGCCTTGATTTCTGCATGTGCGCGCCAAGTGCCCTGTCACTCCACACAGCCAACATACTGCTGGTGGTCGGATTATTGGTCCATTTGACATATCCGGGCTTCCATTTTGCACATTTTGAAAGCTTCCTTGATTATTTTGGAAGCCTCCCTGACTGCTCTGCCATCCTCTTCCCCTAAATCCTCTTCCCCGTGGGTAAAACCCTATGTTACCCTGATTATTCTGTTGTGGACTAGCCACCTACCTGCTGCATGTTTTGTTCAGCTTGTGGAATCAGAAAATACAATATTAAGGCTTTTACACCATGCAAAGAGAAATACACCAACACGGGCTTGTAAATATTCCCAGAATCTTTATTGCAATACTGAACAGTTTACAAAACAAAGTACACAAATAGCTATTTGGCCGTCAGTACTTCACAGAGACCACCAGCCTGTTCAATGTGAGCAGTGAACAGGAATTGCTAGCTGGACATCAGCATATTTATACAGTTTCTTCATAACGATGTCCAGCCTCCTACAAGTTAATCATGTACTGGGCTAGGGTTCGCGCCAGGTTCATTCCTAATTTACATATCTCGTGCATGCGGTTTACTTCTTAATACATTTACTAACAAGCACTATTATTCTCTGGGTTTAACTTTACACTCTTTACACATTTGCTTCAATGCAGGTCAAACAGATGTTTCGCATGTCATGTTTAAATAGCGTTATTGTTCTTGTATACTTGTAGGTTAACATCGCCAATTCAAGTAATCCCCTGATCCCGAGGTCAACAAAGGACAAGGTCTACATGACCCTAACATGTAGCCTGTAGGCAGGTTGGACATTAGCTCGCCTACAGAGGTTGAAGAGGTTAAAGTAAGAACAAGAGAACACATGTCGACATTTTAGGCCACAGGGTGACTTAGCACGATAAGCCAAAATGGCGGCTTTAAACTAAAATGGAGGCTTGATTAACTTAAGGTCACGACCTTGCAATACGGATTTCCTCGCAAAGCGACTGGGCATAGGCCAACATTTACAATGGAGACGAAACAATATATCAGTTTCGACAAACCCTCCTTTTGGCCTATGCCAAGTGCTAAACTACCTTCAATCACTTTGCGACTAATTCCACATTTCAACGTCCATACACCCCGAATCATTATCAGACATATCTATTGCCATTAGATCAGACACTAGAGTTTCTTTCAACACGTACTCCTTGGAAACCTTATCTGGGGCGTATATTTTATGCCCTAATACACTTGTTGCTTGCGCGCAACACCCCCCTAATACCGAACATATACCAGGGAGACACTGTATACAACAACAAAGGAACAGAAAACTACCCAAGATAATCAGCTGGGCCGAAAACAACTTCCATCCCCACTACTGTAGGAGGTCCCAAAACCATGCACTAAGTTCCCAGTTTCCCTCAGGAACATGCACTTCCGAACTAAGAACATGTAGATTTTGGAGCGCCCTAAAGATCGTTGGAGAGGAGTCTGGTACGTAAACGCAGCAAGCGGACCCCACTAATTTACATACTCCTCCACGCTCAGCCAGAATGATATCTAATGCCATCCGGTTCTGAAGAGCTACTAATCTTATTGCTTTCTGTTCTAACGTCATATTATAGAGTAGGTCAGTGGTCCGGTTGATGGTTCTCTCTAGTACTCTCGCTAGTCCCCTGATATCTTCTGAATTCATAATTTGCCCAAAAAATGGCACAAAGGATTTCATGATGTCTCCTAGAGTTTGCGCTGGAGTATCCCCCTTCACGTCTCGTTGTGGACGAGTCTTCGAAATTTCTGCAGTACTGGCAACAAATACCCCAGGTAATAGAATCCCTAAATAGCAAGTTCCTTGCCAATCCCTGGGCAACCATGGAAATGCCACATTACCGCAAACAAAATAAACAGGTTCACCTACATACAGAGGTCTGTTCTCACTAGTCAAATTTGCAACGTTGGCGCATCTTCTAAAATCACCCATTGACCGTGTTCCATTCCTCTGTATGCAGAAGGAAACTGAATCGGGGCTATGGTTAACAGAATAAGATGGAGGCGTGGCATCCTTATTGCCTATAGGAGCCATTTTGAAAGAGATCAAAGACTGAAAAGGACGAGGAGGGCCTAACAGAAGCAACGTTTGGCTTACTCCTATTTGCAAAAAGCGAGCATCCCAGGGGGATTCAAAACACGTTTTTCAAAACTATTCAAATTTGTACCATCAAAGTTCCCTGAGATGCTGTCATTCCATCGGCCAAAGAATAGTGCTGTAAGAGAAGCATAACAAGCAGTTGTCAAAGGTAAAGGATGAATGTACCAACCTAGCCCCTTATCCCCATGTTGCGGTAAATGCGAGCAGATCCAGCAGTTGGTCCTATTAAAAATTGCATGAGTGGCATTCATTATTAACAAAAGAGTATTATTCTGATAGTTCCGTCTATGCGAAGAATCTCTAGGCGACAAGGTATGCAATTGCACGGAAGGAGTGGGTAAAACAGATACATTTTCAACAGGTAAAAAGTCCTCTAGCGGCTATGCTTCCTCCAGGTACCATAACCCAAAACCAAGTTACTAAAAACCCAGTTATTATTACAAAAAGGCAACAATACATTTTTGGGGTCCCCTTACACGCTTGATCATTGTCTCTGCTAGTCACATATTTATTTAAAAGTTCGGTACGAGCGGTAGCGGGTGCAGGCATCGTAGTCTTCAATCGAAAAACACCAATTGTTTGTTTGCTGGCGACTCCAATCGCGCGTCTTCTTAATGTCTTTCCCACAACCCTTAGCCAACAGAATCCTTTCGTACAGTCGGGCCCAAAGGCAAGCCCTCAAATGATTTCCTCAATCGCACAGTCAAACCGTGCCGTACGTCTATCTTCTTGGACGTAAATTATATTTCACAATTTCCAGTGCTGAAGGATCAGAAAACAGTATGTCGTCACTTCCCACTGGAGGTGGCGAGTGAACGGAAATGGGATTAGAAAATGGATGATCCGGAAGTACCACTGTTGGAGAGTGCGGAGACAAGATGGCCATTTTGTCTGGCCTTACGAACTCTGGAACGGTCTCCGATACTCTCGTGTCGGTTTTTGCTGTTTCGGGCATGTTGGTTACAGCATTGGAAAGGGATTCTGTGTCTTCTGTATCATATGGCACGGGCTGCGGGATCTGTTTGGTGTGCGTTGCGTGTATCCAGTTCTTCCGCCCTGCTACCCTCACCGCAGTCTGGGTGACTAGCAGGACCTGGTAGGGACCCCTCCACAGAGGTGCAAGGCAAGACGACCTTTCGAAAACTTTTGTGACGATCCAGTCCCCCGGTCGTAGAGTGTGACCGGGACCCTCGTACCGTACAGGTAATGCCTCTCGCACCTGGTGATAAATTGAAAATAGATTTTTAGTCAACTCGTTACAGTAATCTGAAAGAAGCACATTCTCTATATCCCGCAATGAGCGACTCTTTGGCATACCCCAAATATTAGCAGGCCTCCCCATTACCACCTCAAAGGGAGAGAACCCAGTCTTAGTTTGAGGGGTTGTTCTCATCGACAGCAACACAATCGTTAAGGCGTCCGGCCATTTTAACTTGGTGCCAGCACACGTCTTAGCGAGCTTGTTCTTTATAATGCCGTTATGCCTTTCCACTAATCCGGCACTTTGGGCATGTCTGGCCGAATGGAACCGTTTATCAATCTGTAATCCTTCACATATTTGTAGGATTACAGCAGCGATAAAGTGTGGCCCATTATCCGAACAGATGACTCTCGGCAGCCCGAACCTAGGAAAGAACTCTTTCAACAGAGTTTTTGCCGTGGTTATGGCCGTTGCATCTCTAACAGGGAATGCCTCAACCCACTTGCTAAATGCACAAATGACAACCAACACGTATTTAAGATTGTTGCAACGTTCCACCTCAATAAAATCAAAGTGGATGAGCTCAAACGGAACAGAAGGTGGAGCGAAACTTCCTCTAGAAGTCGAGGTACCTTTTCCTGCATTGTGCTGCAAGCAGACCATGCACCCTTGGACAAAGCACTCCGCAATTTTGAAAATGTTATCATTGGCCCATACACTGTAACATTTTAGTCAATTTACGCGCACAGACATGGGTCGGACCATGAGCCATAATGACCATCATTGTAATATAGGCGTCAGGGAGTAACCATTTTCCTTCCACATTGTCCACCCAACACCCAGTACCATCCAATCTCCCTGCACCCTCAACCCATTTCTTGGTCTCCTCTACAGTAGCATCTGCTTGAATGTCTTTTACAGAATCGATACTTTCACCAAAAGTGCAAACATTTACAGTTTCCCTTACAGCATACATTTCTGAACTAAAATCAGTGGCAGTTTGTTTAGCTATCTGATCAGCGAATGCATTCCCTTTTCCTATATCATCTGTAACCTTTTGATGTGCTGTACATTTTAAAATGGTTAACTGAACAGGGAGTGTGAGCGCTGAAAGTAATCGCACTATTAAAGTGCCGTGCTGTATTTTTGTGCCATGTGAGGTCAAGAAACCTTGTTCTTTCGAAAGTCTACCGAAGTTGTGAACTACCCCAAAGGCATACTGACTGTCGGTATATATATTTACTGTAAGCCCTTCAGAAAGTTCACAAGCTCGAGTTAATGCTATCATTTCCGAGGCCTGCGCGGAATTATGCATAGTTCTTTTGGTTTCCACAATCGTGCTTAAGGTAGTGACGGCATAAGCAGCCGTGGATGTACCATTCGGAAGTTTGAAACAGGAGCCATCATAAAAAAGCTCTCCTTGTGGGCTATTCAAAGGCGTTTCTTTCAAATCGATTCTACGTTTAGTCTCTTGTTCTGTAGTGTAAAGGCAATCGTGTGACGTTTCGTCACCATCAACAGTATCTTGCGAGACAGGTAAAAGTTCAGCCGGATTTAATACACAACACCTCTGAATCTGAATGTGGGGAGCAAACAAGATCAATTCGTATCTTGTCAATCGTGCGGAAGTAAGGTGTTGCGTTTGAGTTCTATTGAATAAAATATCTACAGAGTGAGGTACCATTAGGGTTAACGCATGACCCAGGACAATTCCTTCGCTCTGTTTTACAGACGCAGCAGCAGTGACAGCTCTCAAACTTCTTGGCAAAGCGGATGCAACAGGATGAAGGACGGATGAGAAATAGCCGCATGGCCTATTCTTCCCTCCATGTTCCTGCGTTAACACAGCCAAAGCACATCCATCACGTTCATGCACATACAACACGAAGGCCTTTTCATAATTTGGAGTTCCTAAAACCGGTGCCGAACACAGCGCGGTTTTGAGCAAATCAAATGCTGTCTGGTGTTCCAAAGTCCATGGCAATGGCAAAGAAATGCCCTTTTTTGTCAAAGCCAGCATTGGTTTAATCGTTAACGAAAAGTTAGGGATCCAAAATCTACAGTAAGAAGCCATACCTATCAGGGCTCTAACTTCCTTCTGCGTATTTGGGACAGACATGCCAGAAATAGTTTTTATTCGTTCAGGTGTCAACCTTCTTCCCTCCTTTGACAGGAGATAGCCTAAATAGGCGACCTCCTGACAACAATATTGGAATTTTTTGAGTGAAGCTTTGTGGCCATGTTTTGCTAGATGACAAAGCAACAACATGGTGCCTTCTTTACAGGCACTCTCAGAATCAGCAGCCAAGAGGAGATCATCTACATACTGTAGTAACGTGCAAGTAGTAGGCAACTCGAGAGTATCGAGTTGCTCTTTTAATGCTCTACTATAAATACTTGGACTCTCAGTGTACCCTTGTGGTGCATGAGTGAATGTGAACGAGCGTCCACCTAGGGTAAACGCGAACAAATACCTACTATCCTTGTGTATAGGAATACTGAAAAACACATTTTTGAGGTCAACAACGCTAAAGTGAGTGGCAGAAGCCGGAATCATAGTTAGTATCATTGTAACATCAGGTACAATGGGAAATTGAGGAGCCACAATTTTGTTAATAGCACGCAAATCAATTATAAACCGAAAAGGAATCGCATTATTACCTTTATTGTATACTGGCAAAATCGGGCTGTTACACAAACTACCTGTAATTTCCTCAATTACTCCACGATGTACAAAATCAGAAACTATACATTTCAAAGCCTGTTCGCCTTCAACTGAGATCTTATATTGTGGAATGCGAGGCAATTTTACTCCATGTTTCAGAATAGTTTTAACAGGTTCAATTTGAAGAATGCCCACATCATTATCATCAATTGCCCATAAGCATTTCGGAATTTTACTGAATTCTGGCGGTAAAGGTCGAGTCAAAAACTGAGAGGCGAGTGATTGCTGAGGTGAAATTGTTAACCGAACTCCGTCCGAGGAGCAATGTATTACTGCATTCAATTCCTTCAGCAAATTTAACCCCAGCAAATTCTCTCCACAGTTTGTAGTAAGTAGAAATGGACACTGCTCCGTGAAGGGACCCAGTGTTATCGGTACCGGCAAAGAGACTGGACAAACTACAGGTGTGCCTGAAAACCCTACAGAAACGTTGGACTGCCCTGACAGGGGAATGTTTGGAACCCGTGAATGGTCAATGGAACACGTTTGTGTTCCCATATCTACTAAAAATAGATGCTTCCTATTTCCCACCGCCATCTCAACGTAGGGACCTTTCTGATGAACGGGAATAGGCGTTGGTTCCAAATCCTGCTTCGGGCAATCCTAACGAAACAGAATGTCATCAAAAGGAAGCTCTTCCGAGAGGTACGTGGCAGAAGGATGATCAAAAATGTTTCTATTATCCACATTCGAAACTTGTTTATACTGTGAAGAAGGTTGCTGTGATTCTGGCGCAAACTGACCTCTGCCAGGCCCCCCACACCTGGGCGACCTCTGGATCGTCTACCCATGTTCCCAAATGACCTTTGCTGCAAGGTCGGACATTGTGAGCGCCAGTGACCTTCCTGTCAACAATAGGCACACTGGTTAATGGTTACCGGAGCCAGGGGCGTACTTCCGTGTGGAACGTATTGACCTCTAAATTGATTACCCCCTCTAGGGTTTCTAACGATCTGTTGTAATAGTACTTTTGTTTTCAGGTCACCCTTTCTATTCTCAAGTTTTTCCTTTTCATATGCTGTAAAACGGCTTTAGATAAGGACCCATTTTGCGGCCATGGCATAAACATCTTGTGGGCAGTACCTTTAACCCACTCGGTGCTATACTTCTTTAGCTTGTGTGCGAGTTTTGGCAATTGCTTCCATACGTGTGCTAATGGAGTTATGTCTTCCATGTTTAAATCTGTTCCCTTTCTTCTTATATAACACTTGCCAATGTTTTCGTGTGGCTTAAACAACTTGTGACAATATGAGTGAGCACCAAACACCACAAGCTCCAATCCAAATTTTCCACAAAATGTTTATATTACCAATTTGCTCAAAAAACATCAATTCATGTGCGATTCTGTCTCAGCTATTGAATCAGGCACATTTTTAATCAGTTCTCTTAAAAAAAATGCACATATGATGTCACGACAGAAAACATGTAAGACAGACGCTTAAAGGACTAGACAGACACCAGCTGGACACAAATATCTCTACCTCTAATCATTACCCCTTCATGCAGAGTCATGCAGAGTAAACAAACCCTTTTCGTTGTGGTAGTCTATTTATTCCCCATTATGTGGGACTCTGGGTACACGTTTCTTCTGGCCTCTATATTTAAAGTGCAGGAATAAGCCGAATCCTCTCACTTCTCAGGTATCCGCCCTGGTAACCTCTCTCTTCTCAGGTATCCACCCCGGTAATCTTTATTTATTTAATTATTCTCGAGTCAACATCCCCTTACATATATACAACATTCTCTACTTCTACTATATTTTGTTTTCCCTCCTCCCTCCGTTACCTTTTTCCCTTTACTTGTTCTAAGGCATGCACTGTTTGCCAAAGCACTACATTTTTGCTTCACTCACCGTTCACATGGTTCGTCTCTGTATCCTCGGGATCGACGCCTTTGTTACCGCCTTCTTCAGATTTTGGCCCGATCGGCTGCCCGTAGGAATGGGAAGGGATATGTGGGAAAATGGGTCCCTTCAGGCCCTTACTGCAGACTTCTTTTACACTACAATTGTCTACAGGGAGCTTCACAGTCTACTCAGCCGAATGGCAAAGGACTTGTGATATTGCCAAAGACCTAGAGTTACTTTATGTCGACGGTCAATAGGTGTCTTACTTCAATCTGTAATCGATAGTCGATAAACCATCTGATCTTTGCTACCAAGTGTACCGAGAGACCCCTGGTCGGCCCATAGAGTCGGGGTTTGCTCTTCAGTACTTTAAGACGAGATAGCTGCACCTTGTGATGGATGGGGGTGCAGGTTTCCTTACTCCAACACCAATCAATAAGGACAACTCAATGGTTTGGCAAAGGGGAGTCCATTTAATGACAAGTACAAAAAATTGGGATACATTGAAATCTCGCTTCAACTCCCTCAAACTTCATGCAAAACATAACTTTTATACCAAAAACGCATCATAATCTGACGTGTAACACTCAAAGGTTAACATGCAATTCTATTGGTTGGAAAAAGGTAACTTTAATATAGGTGCTATATCTGTATATGGTAACGGAGTGAGTGGATTGGGTAAATACTGTCAGGTGGGCATCTAAGCCCTTCCTTCAAAAATGACTACTGCAGACGTCACTAAAAATACGACATCTCATTGGTTCTACTAACTATAGGACCCTAGATTATTTGGTCCATTGTGACTGGGTTGGCATCAACCCCATGCATAAATCTTCACTTTGCTTAGCAGCATGCAGAACGGTCAAGCAGGTGCAGGGCGTCCTCCAATTCACCCTGCCATTCTACAATCAATCATCACTTTATGGGCTAAGTGTCAATTAGTTCACTGTGGTTGGCCTCGGAACTGCATCTTCTTGTCTCGAAAAAGTTCTGATATCTCTGTCTGGGCGGATGCCAAGCGTAGATGTGAAACTGTGCCTCTTCTCGCTCGGCTGGTCACGTGCTAGCACACCATGGATTTACCTTGTTTCTCTCAATTTGTGCATTTGATTTTCATTTGACCCTGCCACCTGCATTCGCTTTCTTATCTCGATTCTTCAGAGGCAGGATATTCTGTTCTTAGCTTCAATTAAAAGTAGCTACTGTTCATAACTTCTATTGATGTGACCTCGGCTTCCCTGGCACAAGCTGCCTCTGCCGAGTTTCGATTCAGCCTTTTTCCTCGTGTTGCTAGAATATGAAACGTCTTGCGTTTGGCCTATAATAGCCTGGGTTAGTTCTGCTTCTTATGCAAAATGGATTCGCACTTGTATAATATGCTTCATTTTGAGGTAGATTGTGTACAATGGCGCTTGCCGCTCTATTCTTCTACTTAGCATAGCAAGCCGCACTGTTATCTTAGCTTTCTTGCGGTTACAAGCATATGTACAGGCGTTAGCTGGTTGAATATCTTCATCCTGCTTATAGTTTAAGCTCCCTTGTATTTCTCACAATGTTCTCTTCTTTTAGTTTCATGATATCTCCATTCATGGCGTTTCTTCTCTTTAGGTCATCCTTGGGTCATCATATCTTCTATGGGTGCGTTAGTCCAGGCCCTCCTGACGTCACCATTCATCTTCCATTAAGGACTTTTTGTGCTCTTCCTGCACAGTACTTAAACAATCTTCATTTCGTTTCATTTGCTGGTAGGGGTTTCTCAATGGGTACCTTACTGCCCATGGTTGTCTGGTTATTGGTACTTCAATAGGTGTCATTCTTCTAATAGGTACTGGGAAGAGCCCCACTGCAGCTCTCTGGTGGTCCATCTGTTCATCATTCGTCACATATTTCGGTGTGAACGTTCCTGGTATTTTAAGATGGGCGACTGGAGTGCAGGCTATATTTGGGTCCTCCTCTACACTCCTTCAAAAATAATCTCAACCTTTTAATAAACCATTCTTTACTAAATAGTCATCCTTCATTAAATTTCTGAAATTTCAAATAACCATTTGCAATTGCACTGCTAATTGCTTAAATTCATTTAAAAACAGTTTGCTTAGTTTACATAATTTGATTACGGGTGTAGAAATAGTCTATGCTGTGTTGCTAAATGCTGTGTTGCCAAATGCTTGTAATTGAACTGACTTGTGGTTAAACAAACCACTGTTTTAAAACATCAGTTCCTAACGCAATTTTCAGACACAATTCATCTGACATGTTAAAACCTGAATCCATGCTGCTAAAAAGCTCTTGAACTTTCTTCAATTCTCTATGCTAATTCAGTTTTACTGGATAATAAAGTAAACATTGCAGGATACTTTTGATGCCTCTCTGAACTCATTTAGTTTATAGGATGACCAAACGAAAATGCCTAATGCTTCTTTACCTCTTTGCACTAATCCAGTGGACCGTGTAATCAAATAATGGATCTGCATCCAGGT
Source organism: Ambystoma mexicanum (assembly GCF_040938575.1). Lineage (NCBI taxonomy): Eukaryota > Metazoa > Chordata > Amphibia > Caudata > Ambystomatidae > Ambystoma > Ambystoma mexicanum. The sequence continues at coordinate 580,808,356 of NC_090922.1, read as the reverse complement.
GCTCTAGTGAAGTTATACATGTTTGCATAAAGCTCCACAAATCTATACGCTATAATACTTAGGAGCTAATTTTGCTCCTGTGCATAATTTGGCACCTGGGAGCCGTTACATGCACACATACATGTAGGCAGCTCCATGCCACCAAACTTTGGTCATTTGCATGGCAGAGTGCGAATGTGAAGGGCAAAAGGTGGTGGCACAACCAGTCTGAAAAGTTCTCGGGACCTGTCACAAAGCGAATGGCCATTTGCAGACTTTCATGCTTTGTATTTCATTTTGCGCTAATATATATGATATGCCCATGAACGTATCGATACATAATTTCCATTTGATGCTCGGATAATGCTCTTGAAGCACACCTTCAGTCCATTACTAACATCATTCTAAACATCCATCACTGGAACCTGCACTGGGTCACACATGCTCTATTGCTGGTCTCCCCTTGTTGGCCGTCACAGTCCTTGAGATGACAGCCATCTTCCAAATCTATCATTTCCCGAAATCCCTCCCCATCCATCATCCCTGCCCACCCGGTTTCCAACCAAAACATTGCCCTGGTTCTGTCCTGAATGATCCCAGTCTGCAATGACATCCTTATCAACTGTATAATGCTAAGCATTTTAACTTTGTTGTAATTGATGTATACTGTATGTTTTCATGGAAGTAGCTTCTGAAATACACTCTTTTTGACTAACTGGCATTCTTCTCATTCGCCTGGAATTATCAATGACCTTTGAAACTGTCCTCAACCACACTGTGAATTAAATAATTCAAGCAGTCAAAGTAGCCCTTTCGCGAACCCTAAAGGTCTCCTCTTTCCCGCATACTCTTCAACATCCACGCACTCACACTTATGACTACACTCCATCACCTCAACTTCCGCTCTAAGGAAGATAGTATGAACATGTACCTGAATGTCTGTAGACATAGGTTGCATTTGACCATTTGAAAAGGGGTGTTTGTGCCCCGGTAGGTGGATATATGGGTACTGAAGTTAAAATCCAGAAAGACACAACTTCTGATATTCAGACAGTCACATGCTTTAGGACCTGTTAACCCTGAGTAATGCTCCCCATTGAAAAAGAGACAGTGGACTAATCCACTGACTGATGAGACCAATGACTAAAGGGTACCACACCCTTTATATTGAATCAATAGGAAACGTCTTCAATTCTTTCCTTAATTACTAATTATTATTTGGAAAAAATGCTTTAAGCAAATGTTTAATAATTTTAATCTCACGCCATGTTCACATGACGAAGTGTTATCTGACAGCCACTTCCGAAATCTCTGGTGGCTTTTTTGGACAAAAGACCACCCGATGAAGCCAGAAGAAAAACAGAACAAGAAAAACGTTCTGTATGTCTGAGGAAGACATAGGCCCTCATTAGGACCCTGGCGCTAAGGGGTTTGCGCCAGCGTTAGCTGCGCCGACCCCTTACCGCCAACTACGAGTTCCCATAGCGCCATGGTCATTTTTCCGCCCGCTTTTTGCGGGCGTAAAAATCCATGGCGCTATGGGACCTCGGTGTTAATTACGCCACCGTAGTGTACGGTGGCGTAATTAACACCTTCCCCACTCCCATTGAGCCCTATGGGGCCGAAATGGGAATGGGGAAGGGTAAATGGGTCAATGGGGACTTACCGCCCCGCCGACCTCGGAATGGGGCGGTAAGTCCGCCATCCGCCATGGCGTAAAGGGACTTTGCGCCATGGCGGAAAAAATCCGCCAGGGTCGTAATGAGGGCCATAGTGACTATTCTTTCTGATTGACGAACAAATCCCCAAAACAAGCAAAGATTTTGCAAAAGGGATTAAGCTTTGTTCCTACTCTCTATAATCCGAGTTTTGACACTTTCGTGGAATTCGAGAAATTTCTTAGAAAGATTACATTAAAATTACAGTTTCAGGAACAGACTGAGGAAGTTGGTCACATAAACCCTTACAAGCAACATTGTGGAGTGAGCAAATATAGTCCCACCAAAAATAATAATTTTGCATTTATATAGTGCTACGAACCCTCACAGTCATTTATCGACCTCAGAAGGATGAAAGGCGGAGTTTGGCCCTGCCAGGTTTCGAGCCTGTGTTAGCAGGTTTTGCAGAGATGTCAAAGCGAGTGCTCTACTCGCTGTGCTATTTGACCGGCTAATCACAAGCTTTGAATATTTTCAAGATATTGATCTGAGTCAATTAAAATACAACAGGAAGTTGCAAAATTCTAATCCGACTCGATAATGCAATTGCCCAATTGGCAACTGCAATGAAAAAGAGTTCACCAGGTCGTATTTGAACTGTGCAACCTCTCTTGTTCCCATGCTAGGCCAGAATCAAAATCAATATACTGGGCCTCATTACGAGTCCGGCGGTAACCGTGCCTGAAATTCCGGCAGGTTACCGCCGGACTCGTATTACCATTCCACTTCTGTGATTCCCGGAATTACCGGGGCATTATGACCCCGGTGACCCAGGAATTCTGGAGGCGGAATTCGGTAAATCCCCATTTCCATTGAGTCCCATAGGACTTAATGGGAATGGGGAAGTGGAAACACCGGCACCATCTCGTGATGGTGCCGGTGTTTCTACATCTGCCTGCAGGCGGGTGGTGTTATACCCGCCAGGTCAGACCTGGCGGGAATGACACCTCTGCCTGCAGGACTCGAGGTCACCCGGTATGGAAACAACAGTGGCAGCGGGTTTACCACCACCGTTATTTCCATACCGGGTGACTCGTAATGAGGCCCATTGTCTCTCAAAGCAAACTTCATCACAGGCTAGACCTAGTCCACCTGTACAAGTTTTCACGCTCTATTCCCAGCAGACTCTGCTGACCTGCAACCCATTGTCACTTCTGCCATGCAACCTCCACCTTTGTTGGAGACAAGCTATTTGCTGTGCAAGCACAGCAACTCTGAAATGCCTTCCCATGTAGATCTAGGTCACTTGGCCTAAGCCCCGCCCACCTAGCGCATTCCAGGTTGCTGCCCTTTTTCTCCACTTAGCAAGCCCCGCCCACCTAGTGCCTTCCTGGTTGCCACTCTTTTTCTCTACTTAAGAAGCCCTCCAGCCTCTTTTCCTTTGCAGATGGGGAGTAGGTGCAAGTGGATCTAGGTCACCTAGCCTAAGCACCACCCACCTTATTTGCCCTGCCTCTTCCTTTCTGCTCTTAACTCTTATATCAAGAGCATCTCTCACCCGGGCGTTCCGAAGTGAAGGGCTGATGACGAAAAGGGCAATTCCTGTTTGGACCAGGAGGACCAGGGCCCGACCCCCTGCTCAGACAGCAGGTAAGCATGCATCAATATGTGTTTACCCTCTCTGTCCCCACAGGCCATCCCCACCCCCTCTGTTCCCCCTGTGATTTTCCCTTGGGCCTCCCCCTTCTCACACAGAGGTGTTGCCTGTTTTGCTTGATTCTTCTACCCTAGCCCCCCCCACAGCCTACTTCTACAGGAGTCTGTCCTGAATCACCATCACCGTGTTGTGGCCAATGCTGGATTTGACTTTTATGGACTTCATTGATTCACGGTGCGTCACCCTTTCTCAACTCTCATGCTGGACTTCCTTTGCATCTTCTACTCGTGGTTGCCCTGAATCATGCGGTTCCCATCTTCATCTTGTATCCAGGCTTGCAACATTATGTGTTACTACTGACTTCTTCACTTGTATTCTGTCTACACTCTTGCTTCTCCACTCTTTTTGACTGCTTACTCTCTGTTCTCTCCTCCTCTCCTCCCCTTACTTTCTTCCATGCACTTACTCTATCAGAATTGTCCCTGGACCTAGTATGATAGCAACCTCGTCTGTCTCCTCCCCCCTCTCCTTACTTGTTTTTTTTTCTCCACCAACGCCCCTTCATCACTATCTGAAATGTTGTCAGGCCTAGTACTATTGTTGCTTGTTTTGTTCCTCCCCTCCCTTTCTGCACCCCTCTCCCTCACCTTTTGTTTTTATCCGGCTCTACCAGAAATGTAGTGAGGCCTAGTACAGTAGTCACCTGTCTGTTTCCATTTTCTTCCCTCTCTCCCTCTCGCTTCCTTATCTATGTTTTAGCTCTTGCACTATCTGAAATGTCGCCAGGCCGAGTACGATAGTTAATTTCACATCCTTACTGTTCATGGCCGGTAAGAATGTCATTGTATTTTCCCTTGTTCCCTCCCTTGCCTTGAAGTGCTTTGAAACACATTGGCCTTCATTACAACAATGGCGGTAACCCATGGCGCTAATAGCACATTGTTGCTGCCGGTGTTGTAACTAGTCTGCCAATGTTCAATGGGGAATTACCACCCCATTCCAAGGTTGGCGGGGCGGTAATTCCCCATTGAACATTGGCCCTTCCCCATTCCCATTTTTGCCCCATAGGGCTCAATGGGACTGGGGAAGGCGGTAATTACGGTACCGCAAATTGCGGTACCGTATTTACCTCGAAGGTCCCTTTGCGGGTCCCTACTTTAACGGCTGGTCCAGACCAGCCGTTCAGGTCAGTTCCCGCAAAGGGACCTCGTAATTAGGCGCTAAGGGGTTAACGGCGCTGCAGCCTTTTACGGCGCCGTTAACCCCTTAGCGCCAGGGTCGTAATGACCCCCATTGTGTACAGGCGCTATATAAATAAATTATCATATTATATGTACAGCAGGACAGTGGACCAGATCCACTTTCTCTACCGTTAGGATGAAGCTAAAAACACTGCTTCCCAAAAGCTTCACCAAGGGCTCCAATGCCTCATTCTACCAACGTACCAGGAACATTTCCTATGCATCGTGAATGTCCACCGCCTATCCGCTCTGTTTTTTTTCCGTTTAACCCGTGCTCACAAATAGCTAAATACGATTTTATTCAGTTAGTCCCTTTCCTTGGGCATTTGAAAGCTTCCAAAATATTGTATCCAATTGTGAAGTGTCTGAAAGATGGTGTAGGAGATATGAATGTGGATTCACTAGTTAAATGCGTGAGGTGAGTGCCCCATTTTCAGGACTCAGCCAATTGGTTGGCAGACTTCTAGAACTGCTGGGGGAAAGAGTTCTGGCAATCACAGCAAGTGTTCTGCCTCTAAATGTGGCACATCTGAAAAGGGGGGCATCAATCAATTTCATGTAAGAAGAGCTAAGAGCACCCAGAGTGCATTTTGATGAGGTTGTAGAGCTAGTCATGGGTGTTTCTGCTGAAACCATTATGAGTCATAATGAAAATATTAGAGTTCTCATTTCTTTCTGGTGGGAGGGGTGACAAAGTGACATGCCTGAGTCTGAAGGTGGAATTCAAATGATCCTGGGAGCTGAGAACACTGCTTCTTTGGCGGTCATATATGGAGGATCATGCAGATTGTTCATTCCATCCCTATCCCCATGAGTCCTGGGACAACTCCTGCCCCAAGAACCTTCTCATGGCCAGTGAATCCCATAAGAGACACTGAAACAAGAGCCTGGATGACTGAAGGGCACAACACTTGTGATCACGCATCCCTGGTATTCTGTGAGTTCAGCACCCAAGGTCATGGAATCTGAGGTTCCAGAGAAATACAAGCTTGCGAGTGCCATTTGTGCAGCCTGGCCTGAGCCCCGTTCATCCCAGCTCGTGGGCTCCCACAAATGTCAGGGAAAGGACAAAAGCGATGTTGAGGAGGGAATACAGGTGGAAGGCCTTGCTTCCTTGATCAAGAATTTGAAGCCCTGGAACTGCAGGAAAATGGTTTCCAAGATGGTGGACAAACACTGCCTAATTTTGGTGTGTCAAACCCCAGAGCAGTCAGCTGAACCCCTTAGAGTCCTCTGCAAAACTGTAGTTCACCCAAGATATGCCCAATTACCACACATGCTCATCCTGCTCCCACTGCCAACACCAATTTCAGAGTTGTACATCCCAGCCTCCGTCCTGCTAAAGGGAAGCAGAAGAGTGCAGGCTGTGTGGTTGTTATACAGAGGTGCAGGGTAGTGCATAGTGGAGCGGTAAGAAGGTGAAGAGGAAAAATAGAGAGAGGAGCGGAGGAGGTGGCAACTAGGAGAAACAGCTGAGGAGCTGGGTTGATCAGGAGATGGAAAGAGAAAGAGGAGGAGGTGGTGGAAAGAAAGATAGAGAGAGGAGAGAAGGAGGTGACGAAGAGAGTGAGAGGATAGAAAGAGGGGAGAGAAGAATGAGACATAGGGCCTCATTACACGGTACGCGGTAAAAAACGGCATTAACCAGCATGGTGCTATTAACGTGTCCGCCTAGTCAAGAGGGCGCTAATTGCGTAGCATTACGAGTATGCAGACACGAGCATAGCGCCATGCCGGTAATGACCCTACCGGCATGCCGTTAAAGACCCCAAAAAAGCCCTTAGCAGCACCGACGAAAGCGCTGTTAGTACTTCCGACCTCCAGAAGCACGCAAATAGCGGACACCGCTATTAGCGGTCACCGTTAAACAGCAGAACCAGAAATAGCGTCATCGCACAGGAACGGGAAAGAGCGCAGTGGCCATCTTTAAAAACACAATCCATTGCCATCCTCCGCCCCCTGGACCTGTTTCGAGAACTGTGCCATCACAAAGCCACGAGGATCCCCTCACCATGCCAAAGGCCATAAAAAAAACACTGACCGCCAGCGTTAAGAGAAGTTTACCAATGAGGAACTCATTATGCTGAGTGGGCGTCAGTGGGCGTGGCAATTGTTGCTGGTGTGGACTTCGGTATTGGCACAGTGGCGATCTTGAGATGTTTGCCCCTCTGCAGGGGCTCACTCCTCCCTGTGCCACTTGCTGTGGTGGGGGTGTCCCCTGTCTCCTGTGCCCTGGATGTTTTCTTTGCAGGGGGGGCCTGAGTCGCAGTGGAAGGTTTTTTGCTGTCTGTATGTGAGCCTGTGGGGGACAAAGAGGGAGATGGAATTGGTGATGGTTCAACGTGCTTCATGCAGATTCAGTTCATCATGCTGTTCTGTGACTTCATTGGGACTTCATTGGTGGGAATTCAGGTGATGTGGTATTTGCCAACGAAGAAGTGGTATTTGCCAACGACATGCGGTGGGAGACCCTGATCTGGAAAAAGGCCATCTGGCAGAGGTCACCCTGAAAGTGAGTGTGGTGGGCACCACCTCCCGCACCGTCCGGGAGTGCAGGAAGTGGTGGGACGATCGCCTCCGGGTCCGCAGCATACTGGGCCTCATTAGGACCCAGGCGGACTTCGCGGTGCTAAATGCACCGCGAAGCATGGCGGAAAGCCGCCGATAGCGCCATGGGGGTTGGCGGATTTACCGCCCCATTCCGACCTCGGCGGAGCGGTAAATCCCCAATCCCCATTCTGCCCTTCCCCATTCCCATTTTTGCCCCATAGGGTATAATGGGAGTGGGGAAGGAGTTAATTACGCCACCGTAAAATACGGTGGCGTAATTAACAACGAGGTCCCGTAGCGCCATGGTTTTCTCCGCCTGGTAAAACCAGGCGGAAAAGGCCGCCATGGCGCTACGGGAACTCGTAGTATGGCGGAGAGGTACGCCATGCACTACGCTGGCGTAACACCCTCTCCGCCAGGGTCCTAATGAGGCCCACTGTCTGCGAACCGCAACCTGGCCATGGCCACAGGAGGTAGTGCGGATTCACCAATGAAATTTGAGGAGTGGGAGGAGACCTGTGCCAGCACGATTGGTGTTGAATCAATCGAGGGAGTCGGGAGCATGGACCTTGGTGTGGCCACTACATCAGATGGAGGTAAGTGTACACATGAAACAATGCACTGTGAATGTTGAGGCACCCCCCAAATGTGAGGCCAAATTCACCTCATGGATGCGGCCACATTCATACATGCACACAACCCTGCCCATGTGAGTGTCACACCCCAACACACACACATGCACGCATCTCCACAGACAAGTGCCACACAGACCCATGAATGGAAGACCCACTCAACAGCCCCATCACCTGAATTCCCACCAATGAAGTCCCAATGAAGTCACAGAACAGCATGATGAACTGAATCTGCATGAAGCACGTTGAACCATCACCAATTCCATCTCCCTCTTTGTCCCCCACAGGCTCACATACAGACAGCAAAGAACCTTCCACTGCGACTCAGGCCCCCCCTGCAAAGAAAACATCCAGGGCACAGGAGACAGGGGACACCCCCACCACAGCAAGTGGCACAGGGAGGAGTGAGCCCCTGCAGAGGGGCAAACATCTCAAGATCGCCACTGTGCCAATACCGAAGTCCACACCAGCAACAATTGCCACGCCCACTGACGTGAACCCCCCCACCACAGGTCACACTCACGGAGGGGCCACACTCCGCTGCCACAAGTTCCACTGGTGAGGCAGCTGCCACAGCGCTGCTGTCAGATGTGGAGGACCCTATGGAGTTCAGCATGCAAATGCACACCCCAACCCCCCCAGGAAGCCCAGAAGAAACTCTGCGGCCAACACCAGGATCCTGTGTCCATGGCCAGTCTGGCGAGGAAAACACAGGAGGGAGCTGGAGCCCACCTGTGGCCTCACCTGATGACTGGGACGTAGATGTAGGCGCAGCAGCCACACCACGAGCTGGCCACAGTGGCCATGACCTGGCCACCATCAGGCAGCACCAGGACGACATTACTGTGCTGGTTGGACAGCATGTGGAAGAGGCTGCCCGTCTCAGGGGGACATCACGGAGACTGCTAGGCAGTCGAGGGAGGCGATGGAAGCCTGTACAAACAGGCTGTGCGTTGAGATTGGCCAACTGAGGCAGGTCCTCACGCGTATAGCGGACGCGATGGACCGCCAATTCCCACCACCACCACAGGGACAGACAGCCTCCTCATCATCAGCGAGTTCCAGGCAGACAAGCCCCCTCCGCCGCTCCATGCGCACCACTCGGCGCACATCATCCCAACCTCCAAATGGTGGTGGTGGTGGCAATGGCAATTAGGGGCAGCAGGGTCTAGCTGGCACGTGTGCAGCAGGACACCAACATTGTGCAAGGCACACATGGGGTTGTTGTGGGGGGAGGGGGGAAAGGGTGTTTCGGGAGTGTTGTGGGGAGGGGGGAAAGGGTGTTTCGGGAGTGTTGTGGGGGGAGGGGGGAAAGGGTGTTTCGGGAGTGTTGTGGGGGGGTGGAAACGGTGTTTCGGGAGTGTTGTGGGGGGAGGAGCGAAAGGGTGTTTCGGGAGTGTTGTGGGGGAGGGGTGTGGGAAAGGGTGGTGGGATAGTTGGGGACATGCACTTTATCATCTCATTATACATTATACACTGGTGACTAGTCAAAACACAGGCTTGGACTTTGTCATTGTGTATGTGTACTTTATTGATGACAGGGTTTAGCGCTTCACCACAGACACCAGTGCACTAATATCCATATCCATCCTACAGAGTTAAATTGTGTCTCCGAATATTTGGTTGATCAGATGCTGTCGCACATCGCGTACCTCCTGGGCATCGCCTCTTGCATGACCACCATCCCCGTCACCACTGTCCTCAACACCATCATCATCCTCATCAGGTGGTTGCATTTCAAGGTCAAGGGGCAGTGGCACATTCCGTCTGATACACATATTGTGCAGCATGACACATGTCATGGTGATCTTGGCCACCTTCTCATGGCCGTACAGGAGAGCCCCACCTGACCTGCTTATGCACCTGAACCGTATCTTCAAAAGGCCAAAATTCTGCTCAATCACGACGCAGGTACGGGTATGTGCATGATTGTAGTCCTCTTCGTGCCTGTTCTGTGGGTTCTGTACAGGGGTAAGGAGCCACCTCTTCAGGGGATAACCGGCACCACCTGTATGGGGGGAAGAATGGGGACCTGTTACTGTTCACCTCAAGAGCAGCCTTTACATATCACACAAACCGACTTTGCATTGTGATTGAAATCCACGATTACCAGCATGCATGCAGACGATCTGTGTGACTGCAATGTGCAAAGGTGAGCTCGACCCTGCAAGTGGACATGCCCGATTCATGCCTCCGACAGTAATTGACATGTCCTGGGTGAGGCCAGTTCTTAGGTGTCCCTGGGCCCAAGCAAAATTGGTAACCACAGTGTACTGCCATTCCGACATCAATGTTGCCATGCTGTGAAGCATCACTTCAGTGGTGCTATAGGTGCGTGGTTCAATGCTATGGCTAGGGGTGATCGCTTTGTATGCATTCAAGAGCAGATTGCTATATTGATGTTGTGCTGCGCTAATTCTGTATAACTATCTTGATGCCATGTTGCTGATTTTTGTATTATGTGGTGTGGCATGATGTGCAATGTGGATGTGGATGGATGTGTGATATTTGGAAACCTGGATTGTTCTCAATGTTGTGCAGCTTCAAATTGCATGTGGGTTCTTCTCAAGTACATTGTGGCCTTCCCTGATGGACATTGGCGTACATCTGTATGTGCATTTGTCCTACAGACGGCTGTCTACACCCAGTTGGAGTATGTATCTCCCCCCCCCCAATCACACCCAGTTGGAGTATGTATCTCTCCCCCCCAATTACACCCAGGTGGAGTATGTATCTCTCCCCCCCAATCACACCCAGTTGGAGTATGTATCTCTCCCCCCCATCACACTGCCATGTGCTTGCCCTGCTACTCACCAAGTAGCCACGAACGTTGTCCGGCTTGTCGCTCCATGTAGCGTGGTAGGTTTGAGTTCCGCAGGACCATTGAATCATGGGTTGATCCGGGAAATCGGGCACAACAATGTGTGATTATCTTGTTTGCGTCACATACCATTTGGACATTGATGGAGTGGAATTGCTTTCTGTTCCGGTAGAATACTTCATTGTGATGTGGGACCACCAATTCCACATGTGTACAGTCGATGGCCCCAATGCAACTTGGGATGCCTGCCAGTGGATAGAAGCCAACTTTGGTGTTTGCGATCTCCTGGGCAGTCCGTGGCATGAATATGTGTTCAGGTGCATGCTTCAGGAGGGCATTGAGTACCTGGTTTAGCGTGTGTGAGAATACTGGTTGTGAGATGCCATGCATCTGCCCCACTGTATGCTGGTAGGTGCCTGTGGCCAGGAAGTGGAGCACGGTCACCACCTTCAGTAGAGGGGGGATGGCAGTTCTGATGTCTATGAGGCTCACAATGTCGTCATGTATCATGTCCACGATGCTGGTGATGGTATCCCGGTCCAGACGGTACAGGGTGTGTATCTGCTCAGGGGTTAGGTTAAATGGACTGGCTCGGATCCTGGGGATTGGGGGCTGCCTCTGTGGTATTACTGGGTGCCCTGGTGGTGCTTGCTGCGCCTGTCTTGCCCTCCTCCTCCTCCTCCTGCGTCTCCTCTGTGTTGCCTGTTGTTGTTGCTGCTGCACTGCAATCATGTCCTCCAGCCCATGGAATGCTGCTAGTATTGGAACCATCTTGGTGTGGGAAGGTGTGTGAAGGGGTGTGGTGTGCTCCTTTTGTGCTGGCACAGTCTCCATTGCCTCCACCTGTGCTGATTGTGTCCACCTGTGGCAGGCGGGAACACTGCTCAGTTCTCTTAACGGGTGGTTCGCGATGCCGGTATTAGCGCCATGCCGGTAAGGGGTTTTTGGGGCTTCACCATGCCGCTATTTGCATGCCCGCATGGCTTGTGATGGTCTGCTATTAGCGACATACCGCTATTTACGGGATGAAGGTTCGCGCGCCCGCGAACTAGCCACTATTAGTGGCACCATACTTAGCGGTGCCGCTAATAGCGGTAATCCGGGTCGTAATTGGGGTTGGGATTTAACGATACCGGTATTCCATTACCAGTAACGTTAATACCTTAACGCACAACGTGTAATGAGGCCCATAGAAGAGGGAGGGATGGAGGTAAAGAAGGAGGAGCACAAGAACAAAGGGAAAGGTATAATGGAGGTGACATATATAAAGGAATACAGGGAGAGAGAGAGAGGGATTAGGAGTTGGAGGAAGAACTTTGGATAATAAGAATGAGAGGTAAGCAACCAAGAAGAGTAGGACACGGTAAGAAATGAGCAGGAGAGGGAGTGACAAAGAGACAAACCGAAGGCTAGAGGAGGGAAGAGGAGGATGTCTACAAAATGTAACAGAAGTAGTCCTAGATAGAAGGGCCAGGAGAGTGAAGTCTTTCACAGCCTGGCTTAGGAGGAGCCATGCCATAAGCAAAATCTAGGGAAAGAATATAAGTAGAGACCCTAGCCAATTTCAGATATGAAAGAGGCGCGGAACTGACATTTTCAAGGGTCCAACACATTGAACATTGATTGAACCCTGACCCCGGTATCCTGTCATGGCATGGTAGGAGAGGTTGGGAGGACCAAAGCGTGACATTGACAACCTCGGCCACAATCAATAAAGACACAGAGGCAAGACAAAGTGTGGGACACTGCAAATTCCATAGACTTTGAGACACTGTTTAATCAAAAATGTACGTGGGTCCAACCCTACAGATAGAGAGAGAAGGACCGAGGACCACAGGCCAGAGTGAAGAGAAGCACCTTTGGAAGAGCCCCTGTGCATGTTGTGCTACTCCTAACCCCAGCCTCTGGATTCAGGTAATCCCTTGTTCATGTGAACTAATAAAGGTAACAGAGAACCCTTTTTGATGTCAAGTTATTTGTCGATCCCTGGGCTGTGGGTGGTGTCAATTGAAGACCTGAAGCCCAGGATTCATTGAGCTGGTAGTGGGCATTTATGATAGATCTTTTGGAGGGTGATTGTGTAATTTTGTGGTTTGCGCCAAGGTTAGAATTGGCTCTCTCATGAGTCCATTGCAGTAATCCAGCTATGGAGTGCCTAGAGCTCAGGAGTGGAGCTTAAGTTGGAGGGGGTGAAAAAATATGGAATGCTTCAGAGATCTGTGAGAGGGAACCTATAAGCAAAGATGGAACTGGCAAGTTCTTCAAAGAGGAAAGATTGATTGTCACACCTGACTCCTTGCTTGATAGCTGAGATCAGGTTGTCGGGGGAAATGGGGGCTACTGGCAGGATGTTTTTAGGCTAAAATGCGATCTATTGGGGCTCACAGCGATGAGCTCCATTTTGAAGAGCATGTCATTCATCCATGATTGGATTAATTCATTGGTGAAAGAAATGTGGTTGGTAGATGCAGAGACAGGGGCGAGAGCCCTCAGCATGGAATCAGAATGATCCCCAGCGGCACCAGGAATCTTGGAGTACTGAGGAGCATGAGATGGATGACTGAGATGGGGTCATTAAGGGGAAGAGCAAAACATTTCAAGGGCCTGGAAGAAGCAAAAAGGTTGTCTGCACCGGAAAACAAAAGGGGTGATGGCTTTAAGGTTTAGAATTAATCTCAACCTCTGGAATGGCTCTGGGCAACCCTCCAGACAATCGTTTTTCACCTGCCAAACCATTACAAAAGGGGAAAGACTGTGTGTAAATCTGGCTTGGTACCACCTCAAAATGGGCAGTCCAGCCCAAACTGCTTGGTCACATCCCTTATGCATGAGACCACAAGCATCCCTGAACATGTTTTCAGCCTCAACGGGCCTCATCAGTGAGGAGTAGCTTGGGTCTCTGGGCCCAACAGGCACAGGACCCAAGTCAGGGCATACCTGTCCCACTCAGGATGACTATAGCAAAATAAAAGGGGTGATGGCTGGAAGGTTTAGAATTAATCTCAACCGCTGGCATTTCTCTGGGCAACCCCCCAGACCATCGTTTTTCAACAGCCAAGCCCTTACAAAAGGGGAAAGACCATATGAAAATCAGGCTTGGTCCCACTCCAAAAGGGGCAGTCCAGCCCAAACTGTTACTCCTCACTGATGAGGCCCAACGAGGCCGAAACATGTTTGGGGATGCTTGTGGTCTTGTGCAGAAGGGATGAGACCAAGCAGTTCGGGCTGGGCTGCCCCTTTTGGGAGTTACAGCAGCACGAGATACACTACAGTAGCACTGTCTTCTTAAAGCAGCATGCAGGATCCTGGCAGGTTACAGAGCATGCTTTATGCAGAAGTATAAAAGTAACATGCAAATTATTCTGAGGTATAACAGTGACAAGCAGGGGGCTGATGACTCATATGCAGTAATTGGGTGACCTCACACAACATTCTTCTGCGGGAGAAGCATGCAAAAAAATTCCCAAAGTCCAAACCAAAGAACCAGGTTCTGCCTCCGTCCCTACCAAGTCATGCATGCTAACCTGGCCTATTTCACAAGAGATGTAAGTGAAAATCTCGAAAGAGACATTTGTTGATCTGTTTTCGTTGCTGGAAAGTTCTGTGACTGACGCAGGCAAGGATGCTAAAGTGGGAGAAGACAGCTCTGTTGGAGAAATCAATTGCAAACTGGACCTTGGATTTCTCTTTGTACACAGACATCATGCTTGGGAAATTCCCCAGAGATGGCTTCTATGTTAGTCACATATCAGCCTTTGATTCTTTCTACTTACCAGGAATTCTTGCATGGCTCTTGTGTAGCCTGTGGCCCAAATGAGTCCTGGCTAGAAGGGGCTACATGTTTGCCCCCTACGGTAAAACCTAGAAGTAAAGATACAGATACCAGGGGTTAATACAATATCTTGTTAAATGTTGTGTGTGTTTATATGTGTGGACTCATTCCTCCAGCCCACCATAGGGAGAATGGAATATTGAGAAAAGAAAAGAAAGACAGAAGAAAGGGACAGAACTCCCTTCCCATGAATGTGCTGAGCAGCGGGGAAACAAATCTATAGAGGTCTGGAATAGAAAAACAGTTGGAAGATAGTTGAGTGGAAATAAGCAGAAGAAATGGAGAGAAGGAGAAAGTAAGAAAAACAGAGCAGGGAGGAAAAGAGAAAAAAAGACAGACATTGTGGTGCTGCGCTGTGTGTGGCGGTGACCCGGGGAGTCATTTGTGAGGTCGGCCTGCATGCCAGGGGCAACCCGGACATTCCCCTGTGTCAGCCCCCCTCATGTTCAACGAGGTGGGCACTGCTAAGAGCTCCTCCTGGGGCTCGTCTGCCAGGCAGTCCGGGAGGTGAAGATTGGAGGAAGACCGCCCTGTCCTCAGGGGGTGAGGTGGTGAAGGAAGCCCTGGCCCATGAGGCATCTGTGGTGAAGTAGGAGGTGAAGCCGGGTAACTCTCAGACTGCTCCCTCGGGCAGCACGGGTGAAGAAAAGTCCCAGCCTGCCATGGCAGAGAAACCCAGGTGAAGCAGGGAGCTCTGGCATGCCGGCCTGAGCCCCTGGAAGAACGGGAGCCCGCCCCCTGCATCTCTGCGATGCAATGCAGAGAGGCCACAAGGCTGAAGGCAGTGCTGCGAGTTGGACTGTGATCATGGCGGCATACCACATCAACAGGGACACACCTAAAGCAAGCATGGTGCAGCAGGGGTGGCAGTGATATTGGTGACCTCCACAGCAACAGGGCCACCCAGAAGGCCAGAGAGCGGCAATGGTGGTCACTACGGGTGGCACCCCACCCTATGATATATGATAGTTTATTTATATAGCGCCTATACACAATGTGTTTCAAAGCGCTTGAAGGCAAGGGAGGGTACAAGGGAAAATACAATGACATTCTTACAGGCCATGAACAGGAAGGATGTGAAATTAACTATCATACTCGGCCTGACAACATTTCAGATAGTGCAAGAGCTATGACATAGATAAGGAAGGGAGGGGGAGAGTGGGAAGGAAATGGGAACTGGCAACTACCATACTAGACCTGACGACATTTCTGGTAGAGCCGGAGAAAACAAAAGGTGAGGTAGAGGGGTGTAGAAAGGGAGGGGAGGAACAAAACAAGCGACTATCTTACTAGGCCTGGCAACATTTCAGATAGTGCTGGGGGACAAGTAAGGGGAGGGGACAGACAGGGTTTCAATAATACTAGGTACAGGGACAATTCTGATAGAGTAAGTACATAGAAGAAAGTAAGGGGAGGAAATAGGAAAAGGGAGAAAGGGAGAGGAGGAGAGAACAGAGTAAGCAGTCAAAAAGAGTGGAGAAGCAAGAGGTGAGAGCGTATACAATTGCAGAAGTCAGTAGTAACACATAATGTTGGAAGCCTGGATACAAGATGAAGATGGGAACAGCATGATTCAGAGCCACCATGAGGAAGGGTGACGCACCGTGAAGCAATGAAGTCCATAAAAGTAAAATCCAGCATTGGCCACATGACAGGGATGGTGAAACCAGAATGTATCAGGACAGACTCCTGCAGAAGTAGGCTGAGGGATGGGGGTGT
Source organism: Ambystoma mexicanum (assembly GCF_040938575.1). Classification (NCBI taxonomy): domain Eukaryota; kingdom Metazoa; phylum Chordata; class Amphibia; order Caudata; family Ambystomatidae; genus Ambystoma; species Ambystoma mexicanum. The sequence continues at coordinate 580,792,267 of NC_090922.1, read as the reverse complement.
GGGGGGGCAGGGTAGAAGAATCAAGCAAAACAAGAAACACCTGTGTGTGAGAAGGGGGGCACAAGGGAACATCACGGGGGGGACCAGAGGGGTGGGCGATGGCCTGTGGGGACAGAGGGAGTAAACACATGTTGGTGCATGCTTACCTGCTGTCTGAACAGGGGTTCGGCCCTTGGATCCTCCTGGTCCTCCAGGTCCAAACAGATATTGCCCTATGGGACCTCCCTGAAGATTGACAGTTGGCCGCAGGGTACGCAGTGACTGTGTGTGGCCACCCCACCTATGGGGCCCACCTCAGGATGTTAACAGTGCTGTGATGTATGTGGTGATGCGGACGAGCCCCAACTCAGGTAGGGCATTCCCAATTACCTTAATAAGCACAGGCCACACACATTGAGTTCGGTGGCCCCACCTAGTGGACAGAGCCACCCAGAAGAAAGAAGTACATCAGAACACAGCCCTTGTCCATCAAGGGGAAGAGGCCACCATGCAAACAGACTCCAGAAGATATTGCAAAGGGGTAGCTGACTGCAGCAGCCACCCCTGTGTAAAGAGACATGTATTATATGTTTTATATGTTGTATGTCAGTATGTATATTTATGTATATATTTTGAAGTACATACTAAATGTTAGGTAAGTAAAAGTAGGGTAGGGGTTAATATGGGGAGATGTTATATAGAAATTGTTGGGCAGGGGTCGGAGTCTGAGAGTATGTGAAAGGGAGTGATGGAAGAGGCAGCCTGCCTGAGGCCGCCTAACGAATGGGGATCCCCCTCGTAGACCATCCTCTGGCCTCACACTTAAGTGGATGGTACCAGGAATTAGGTAGGGGGTCTGCTGTGCCGGTTCCACCATATGGGTCTACCTGTGACCCCCCCAGGGATGGGTGGGCTGACGGAGCAGATCTCCATTTAGAGGGAACTTACGCCAAGGGCAGGTATAGGGAACTAGGAGTGTAAATGTTTGAAAAGGGAACACATGTTTTTTTTAAATAAAGAGGGGTCCCGTTGGGATCCCTATAAAGTGCACTTTAGTGTCTGTGTCCGGTTAATAGGGTAAGAACTCAGGGTGTAGCACATCTCCTGTTAGCAGCAATTTTATTTTACAGGTGCAGTGTCCCTCCCTATCCAGCTGGCCTGAGGGGTGAGGCATGGCAAGGCATGTCATTTGGGGGTTGCTAGACGCAACTGCAACCCCTGGCACTGTCTCTGCGACCCCTGGAGGAGGGCTCGGGTTTAAAAAAGAAATTATGTATTTGTTTAAGTCACTTTAGACATTAAAAAGAAATGATTTGTGTTTCAGTTTTCTGTAATGAAAATGATTTCTATTTGTGACTCCAAAAAGCAATTATTTCATTTTGAAATCCGAGCCACCCCAGGACATTGATGGCTCTGGCTCCTATGCTCTGCTGCGCATGACAGGAATCAAAGCTGGTTCCTTGCTTGCGTGCTGGAGCATGGGAGCCAGAGTCATACCTGCAGAGGCAAAGCAATGGATTCTGGAAGGTAAGGGCATTTTGTGTTATGTATAGTGTGTGTGTATTATGTAATGTGCATGTGTGTATATATCATGTAATGTGTGTGAATGAGTGCATGGCGTTTGGGTGCCTATGTGTTCTTGTGTGAATGTTGAATGAGTGCATGCGTAAATGAGCAAGTGGTGTGTGCCTGTGCGTGCGTTTGTTAAATACCTGGATTACTTACTTGTAATCATTATTACTCCTAGTCCCACTCTTACTCATCCCAGTACTTGCCTTTCCTTTGAAGCACCTTGCCTCATAGATAAGTACTGGGACAAGGACGAGGGACGTTGAGGTCATACTGGGCCGAAGAGTTGATTGGGGGGTTGGAGTAGAGTAGGAGAGTGGGACATAGAGGGGATGTGTGGGAAGGGTGGGGCATGAGAGGGGTGTGCTAATACATACAGGTCATCAATGATAAAGCAGGCATTATATGTATTAGTGGCTAGATTGGATTTTTGGTATAGTGAGTCTAGTATTTTTTTCCTGTGGCATGACATTTTTACGGGGCATCTATGATAAAGCAAGCATGATAAGTTATATTACCTGTCTATCCTGGCATTTCGGAGCAGCCAGTACAGCCTTTTCTTACTGTGTCATGGTATATTTTCATATATCAATGTATGCATCATAACTGTTATTACATGGCTAAACTAGCATTTTGGTGCAGCTAGTCTAGAAATGTCTTACTGTGTGTGGACATTATGTAATGGGCATTTATGATAAAGCAATCATGATAAGTGTAATTACCTGGCTAGACTGGCATTTGGGTGCAGCCATTCTGGCCTTTCCTTACCATGGCATGGTATACTTTTCTGGGCATCTATGATAAAGTGAGCATTATAAGTGTTATTACGTGGTTAGATTGGAATTTTGGTGCTATCCATCTTTGTATGTTTCACTGTAGTGTAGAATGGTTTACTGTGCATCATCAAGGCTACAAATAACATGATTAGTGTTATTATGTGTCTAGCCTATGCTGTGTAGCCAGTCTGAACATGTTTTCTTATTGTGGCATTGCATTTTTAGTAGCAAAGCAGTAAGATAGCTTAGCGTGTTAAGGGCTCACTGCTGTGATCTGTGTGTGATCTGAAGGTTGCAGGTTTGAATCCCAGCAAGGCCAACTCATCCTTTCATTCTTCCATAGGTTGATGAATGAGTACCAACTTTGGTTAGAATGATAATTGTATATAAATAGGTGCTATGCATAGTGCTTTGGCAAAAGAGCTATATAAATTACAAATCATTATCATGAAACAAAGCATTAATGCTCCTGTGCAATGTTGGTGACTTGCATCTTCTTTTGTTTACTGTAATATCGCAGCAACTGGCAATGTAGGGGCTCTACTTATAATATAATGACAATACATGATATGCAGCTATAACTGGCACAATATGGAAGTAACTGGCCATACAATGCTGACGTGGAATATCTATGGCAGTGACTTGGCCTATGTTGATTCTATTGTGTGTAACCCTATCATAGCATGTTCCCATCCATTGCATATGAAGGCAGCACCCTTGTTAAAATGTGTTGGTATCTAAAACATTCTTGTCTGCTTTAGTACCTATTTGGTATTTTAACTTTGGTTTTATTAGTAGTTTTCAGAAGGAAAAAACAAACGGCAACGCTGGGAGCGTTGTTATCATCACTTTTAACATTGTCATAAAACCCCCAGGTTCCCTCCTCCCCCTCCCCCCCCACCCCAACTCCTCCCCTCCCCCCAGATCAGAGTCACTTCGAAAGTCGGACAGCTGGAGCTGCCATCGTAGTTCATTGTACGTTGCCACAGAGGTATGCTATGCTCTCACGTCCAAATTGGCTGGATGAGATCCGCTGTCTCCCGGGTCCTGGGCTACTCCTACATCCTTGATTGAAGCATTCCAAACCTACCCCCCGCCAACTCGCCAGAGTGTTCTCATGTTGTCAGTGGGGGTCCCAACCCCATGCCCCATAGACCCCATACCAGTTGACCTGAAAGGAGCCCAGTTCATTATTTACCATGGCCGTCAGTTTATCCATTAAGAACATGTTTTTGAGTTTCTTAAGCCAGTCTTCTTTGGATGGGGTCTCTGGGCTCTTCCACCTTTGTGCAAGGGCCACTCTACCCGCCCGTAACATCGTCTCCCACATTCTTGGGTACCTATACAGTTCAGTGTCCTCCGGGGGGAGGCCCAGCAACATCGTTAGGGGGTTGAGTGGGATTAGTTCCTCGGTGACCTCGGCCATCCACCCCCGTACTTTCTCCCAGAACTCCTGCACCTTGGGGCAGGACCACCACATATGCCCCCTCGACCCCACTTGGCCACAGCCCCTTGGACACCTGGGGGACACTCCCGAAAACATCCTGGACAGTTTCAACGGGTCCCTGTGCCAGCCCTGTAAGATTTTGAAGTTGTGCTCCATGTCCGATGTAAATAGGTTCCCATGGAATGCTATCTTAAAGACTTTGGACCACGCCTCCTCTGTAAGTGGTTCTCCCGCCAGGTCATCCCAAAACCCTCGGAACCCTCTTCTCCCCTCCAAGTTAACGGTGTTCAGTATTCGGTACATTTTGGAGACCGCCCCCTTCCTTGATGTGGCCGTGTCCAGAAATTTTTCGAAGGGGGTCAGCTGTCTCCGTAGGTTCTGGCCCCATGATTATTTGGTATTTTAAACGTTTTACATTTAGTTACTTTTTTAACACCCGCAAGCCACTTCCAGTGATGCCACCAGGATTAGAGAGGAACTGATGCCATCCAGGTCAAAGGCCATGGGACGCCAGGTCCTGTGATGTAATGAGGTGTGTGATGTCACTTCCGCTACCCATGGCATTTTGGTGAATCGACGTCCCTGTGCATAGCCTGGGACGTCGATTCACCACTGGGCTTTTGGAGTGGACCTGGTCTGCTTTAGAGCAGGATGTCACCTTCCTCAACTGTTTCCCATGTTGGTAGCCCTGGTGTAAGAAGGAGCTTCAGGATATAAAGAGTTACCTTTTGGTCTGATAGCATGTCTGTGGTTGAGGTCATCATTAACCAGAGATCTTCTGGCCCCATCGTCCTTCGACTGCTGAAGAGATTGGCATTGTCTTGTCTCTTGGTAGTGTGAGGTTTAGGGTGACGCATGTCTCAGGTGTGTACATGTAAGGTTGATTGGTTATCTAAAAGCACCTTCCCAGGACATATTAGTAATCGCTACTATCCTGATTAATTCGTATTTCCAATAAGTCCGTTTTGCTTCTTCAGTTTTAATTATAATGTATTATTAATTCAGGGGTTCAGAAAACAAATGTGCCTATGCGTGTTTCGAGTTGTGCTCTTCTTTAGGGCTCTTAGAACATCAGGTACTAATTTGTGCAATTGAAGTTCGAATTTGGGATAAATGTTAGTAGTACAAAATTATAATAATGTCAAGAAATAATGACATATCCATTGAATTAAACATATGTATATGTCAATCATTGAAAAGATATTTAGGGTATGGTGGTATTCATGTCCAACAAGGGGAGAAAAATACAAACAAATAGAACAAAGGTAAAAATAGAAACGGACAAATTAGCAAATAATTAAACGTCATATCATTCTGAATGGCTAATCAGTTACATCAAGTCAGTTCTTTGTGTCACCCAGACCTACCATCCTGCATGCATGTGTGGTGAAACCAGAACCACTGCATGCCAATACTGCTACACTCTTATGCCAATCTCTTAAGAGTCACCATTTCCACAAGAGTGTGTTGTTGAAAATAATACTTGTGGGTTCCATAATCACCTGCGTATAGTGCAGAGGGGGCTAAAATCATCATTCATACATTATGTGATGGAATGGGTACCTGTGTTGCAAGGTAACATCCACTTCCATGGGTACCTGTGTTGCAAGGTAACATCCACTTCCATGGGTACCTGTGTTGCAAGGTAACATCCACTTCCATGGGTACCTGTGTTGCAAGGTAACATCCACTTCACGGCTTCTCAGCCTCCCAAAAGCTGTTTAAATCTGAGATGAGGAAAGGATCAATTAAAGAGCGTTCATAACGATGCACGGTGAGTATTTGTGCCTTCCTGTGATTTACAGAAGGGTCTTATAAGTAGTAGGACACTAGCCTTTCTTTTGTGAAACCGCTCATCCAGTTAAATAAGCTTAGGTCATATGTTGATCGGCCCTAAATCCCAGGAGTGCCCAATGGCGCTGCTGATGCTTTGTCTCGTTTAAAGATGCAGGAGTTCCAGAGATGTCGCCAGGGGGCCGCGGAGAGCGGATGACAGCCTCCCCGCAGGCAATGTGGTAACCTGGTGCCCGGCACTCGCGAACCTGCTCGCCAGGTCCCTGGCGACGTAAACAAAAGCGGCCTATGAGGGGGCCTTTAGAGATTTGTGTGCTTTTTGTTGGTCGGGGGGTGATCTCCCTTTTACTTTCGCGTCAGGTGTCGTTGCTTTACTTGGGGAACTTGCCTTCACCAGGGGTTTCAGTGGCTTACCAAAAAGACATGTGTGGGCAGTCCGATTCTTTCCTGCCAGGGACTTTGCGGTGCAGGTGGCGTTGGCAGGATGGAGCAGATCACAGGAGACAACTGGATCAAAGGAAAACGGGGAAAATAGTAAGGGAATTGGCAGGCCTTTGCCTGGATATGTATGAATTCCGGATGTCACGACCGCTTTCATCAAGGTCTTTCTTCTATGCCGTATATCGCATTAGCGAGCAGGTCGCGGCCAGCAAGTGCAACATAACAAGAAGAATTTCAAAAAGAGAGGTGCAAATTGCCGGGGGACAGTGTTGCATTTGTGGGTGAGGATGTCCAAAACCGATCAGGCGGGGAAAGGCATACAAATCTGGCTGGCATCAGCTGGGGTCCCGGACATTGACCCTGTCCGAGCAATGGCAGCTCCCACTAACAAGGGCGGGCTGGTTACTCTACCCACTCACTCAGGATCGGGTCTGCCACAGTAGTGGGCCTGGGCCTGGACAAGGGGCTTTGGTTTAAGTGGGGTACGAAATTGAGGGGGGCCCTCATTTGGAGGCACGGCTTGCATGATAAGGGTGGCCTACGGCCTGCAGACGAATATCTAAAAAAAACTGTCCGGCCTACATAACTAAGTGCATATCAACACAGTCTGCTTGCTACATTCCTTAAAGTAAAACCAATCAAAGCTCACAGTCATTATGTATTGGGCCCTTAACAAAAGGGTAGCATCCAGCAACACATTGATTCATGCAGGACCTATGCACTCTAGGGAGCAGAAGGGAGACCCAGCACCACACCCTGCTAATTAAGATCCACCCTATAACACATACAGCACCCCAGGGCATCTATCAGCATACATTGCTTAAAACAGCACCTATGGAGTCCAGACAGCAAACATGAGCAGCCAGCAACACACAGTGGGGTTTAAAAAGCACTCTGTGCTACAGTTGTAACTTGGCATTTAGGAACATACTATCCCTGAAACAGCACCTATCCGCTTGAAAAACCTCTCCTAGGCTTCCCTCAACACACTGTGAGGGTTCAAAATTGAGGGGATCTGGGAGCTCTTTAGCGCCTACTTTTAGACTCGAAGAGCATGGTTAGCATCAAATCAACAGCAACCAGGAGCTACGTTTAGCTCACCAGGCCAACTGATGCTTAACAAACACACCTACGGGAATTTCTTTCTGTGTGGTTGGGCCGGTCTATAAATAAACATTAAGACACATCTACATGACATTTAAAACTTAAAGGGTCATAAATAGTCGACAAAGTGATACAATTGCTTCTTACGTGGAAGGTAGATTTGCGGAACTCTGTGTGCTAGCTCCTAGTTCCCCAGTGGTAGGTCCTGGTCACTGGTTAATGTGGGATACCCAGGAGCTGCTTTTAGCTCCTGCTTATCCAACCTTCATTTCGAGCCCTGCACTATACTTCAAAGTGCACCCACGTAGTTCACTCCTCACTCCTTGTCACACAGCAAGCTGGGACACCAACATGGGTATTTAGCAAAACAATTTGCTGTGGGCCACACGAGGGGTGATGTGGAGCATTTCCGCATCGCCCCGAATGTACACCTGACCCTTCAGGCGGACTGCAGACTACCTACAATAGATTGGCATGGTGCCATAAAAGGCAGTCGCTCATCGTGTTCCTATACTACATACCTTTAAGCAGGAGCGGTTCCCATTCCCTTTAAGCAGGAGCGGATTCTCTTTAAGCAGGACCAGATTCCTTTAAGCAGGAGCGGTTCCCTTTAAGCAAGAGCAGATTCCTTTAAGCAGGAGCGGTTCCCTTTAAGCAGGAGTGGATTCCCTTTAAGCAGGACCAGATTCCTTTAAGCAGGAGCGGTTCCCTTGAAGCAGGAGCGGATTCCCTTTAAGCAGGACCAGATTCCTTTAAGCAGGAGAGGTTCCCTTTAAGCAGGAGCGGATTTCCTTTAAGCAGGAGCAGATTCCCTTTAAGCAGGAGAGGATTCCTTTAAGCAGGAGCGGATTCCCTTTAAGCAGGACCGGATTCCTTTAAGCAGGAGCGGTTCCCTTTAAGCAGGAGTGGATTTCCTTTAAGCAGGAGCGGTTGCCTTTAAGCAGGAGCAGATTCCTTTAAGCAGGAGCGGTTCCCTTTAAGCAGGAGCAGATTCCTTTAAGCAGGAGCGGTTCCCTTTAAGCAGGAGCGGTTCCCTTTAAGCAGGAGCGGATTCCCTTTAAGCAGGCCCAGATTCCTTTAAGCAGGAGCGGTTCCCTTTCAGCAGGAGCGGATTCCCTTTAATCAGAGCCAGATTCCTTTATGCAGGAGAGGTTCCCTTTAAGCAGGAGCAGATTCCTTTAACAGGAGCGGATTCCCTTTAAGCAGGACCAGATTCCTTTAAGCAGGAGCGGTTCCCTTTAAGCAGGAGTGGATTTCCTTTAAGCAGGAGCGGTTCCCTTTAAGCAGGAGCAGATTCCTTTAAGCAGGAGCGGTTCCCTTTAAGCAGGAGCAGATTCCTTTAAGCAGGAGCGGTTCCCTTTAAGCAGGAGCGGTTCCCTTTAAGCAGGAGCGGATTCTCTTTAAGCAGGACCAGATTCCTTTAAGCAGGAGCGGATTCCCTTTAAGCAGGACCGGATTCCTTTAAGCAGGAGCGGTTCCCTTTAAGCAGAAGTGGATTTCCTTTAAGCAGGAGCGGTTTCCTGCTAAGGCCACCCACAGAGCACTACGCGGAACGGGGCCTTCCCCCCTTACAGTTTCGAAGCTTTATGGAAGTGCAGCAAGCCCAACACACGTGTCAGGTCTGTCGTGTGAAAAATAACAATAACTGCACCTGTCAGCCAGCACTCTGTAATCTCTGGAACGTCATAGCACCCGAACTAGCACCACATTCATCCTAGTATCTTAGACCATTCTCCATGACATGCACTCTCAAGCATGTTGATAATGATGATGCTGATGACGCCATTCTGTGATGTACACAGCTCTCCATGCCAGATGATGCACACAGTCATTGATTTCCTCTCCGGGCGGATAATGCCATTCTGTGATGTACACAGCTCTCCATGCCAGATGATGCACACAGTCATTGATTTCCTCTCCGGGCGGATAACGCCATTCTGTGATGTACACAGCTCTCCATGCCAGATGATGCACACAGTCATTGATTTCCTCTCCGGGCGGATAACGCCATTCTGTGATGTACACAGCTCTCCATGCCAGATGATGCACACAGTCATTGTTTTCCTCTCCGGGCGGATAACGCCATTCTGTGATGTACACAGCTCTCCATGCCAGATGATGCACACAGTCATTGATTTCCTCTCCGGGCGGATAACGCCATTCTGTGATGTACACAGCTCTCCATGCCAGATGATGCACACAGTCATTGATTTCCTCTCCGGGCGGATAACGCCATTCTGTGATGTACACAGCTCTCCATGCCAGATGATGCACACAGTCATTGATTTCCTCTCCGGGCGGATAACGCCATTCTGTGATGTACACAGCTCTCCATGCCAGATGATGCACACAGTCATTGATTTCCTCTCCGGGCGGATAACGCCATTCTGTGATGTACACAGCTCTCCATGCCAGATGATGCACACAGTCATTGATTTCCTCTCCGGGCGGAGAATGCCATTCTGTGATGTACACAGCTCTCCATGCCAGATGATGCACACAGTCATTGATTTCCTCTCCGGGCGGATAACGCCATTCTTTGATGTACACAGCTCTCCATGGCAGATGATCACACAGTCATTGATTTCCTCTCCGGGCGGATAATGCCATTCTGTGATGTACACAGCTCTTCATGCCAGATGATGCACACAGTCTTTGATTTCCTCTCCGGGCGAGCACGTTGGGCTTGAGCTATCCGCCCGGGCGATAAAGGTTTTATTGTGTGCTGTGGTGCAGTATAGACACAAAATGTGTGCATACTGTGTGCTCTGATGTTTGCCCAGAACACCTACAAAATCGCAGCCATTAGCTTTTGGCACGGGAGCCTACACCGCGGAGAACCTGCAGCCCCAGCACCATGCTATTTCACAATTTTACCACTAACCAGGAGCATCTCCGACATTGCTTTGCCAGACCTTGCCAACACCTCTGAGCTTCTTGCAGCAACCAGTGCGCACCCCTATCCCACCTTCCCCTTGCCCCCTGCTGGGTGGGATCTCCAGTAAGAAAGAGAAATGTCAATTTCCAGCCCTGGCAGCAAGCACATGACAACGCTCCTGGATACACAGTAACACACTACTTCCCACAGCGCACATGCTCTACAGAAAGCACCTCTGGGAAGCCAGCAACCCCTTGCCGTTCTAACAGCAAACAAGCACTTCAGACATGCACTGGCCGCCCAGAAACACAACACGCGTTACGCGCGGCACACTGGCAGCACCTTGGGACAGTCATCACATTCCTACGCTGCAAAAGCACCAATAACATCTGGACAGGAGCCCTCGGCATTCAGCAACACGCCGTGTTTCTAACACCTGGGCACTGTAAACAGCAGCACACCTAGGGCATCTGGAAACACCGCACAAGTACTCTGAACTTCACTCACAGGGGTATCACATGGCACTCTAACAGTCTTCAGACATGTCCTGGGCACCCAGAAAACCACGAGTTTCAGAGAGCACACACGTACTTCAGACCTCCTCCCTGGGTATCCGAAACACACGGCTTCACACACAGGGATATCATTTCACCAAAATGCCAGGGGTAGCGGAAGTGACGTCATACGACCCTTGACCTCTGATGACATCACAGGACGTAATGTCATTTCACCCCACCCCGAAGTGACATGACAGAAAGCGATGAAACACCTTTCACTCCTTGACAAAACCGGAAGTGACATCACATAGCATTGTTCCTTAGTACACTAGGAAAAATATGGTTACGATATCCCTAATATGATACACATTTCCTACAAGAATGAACCACCATATGTATCGTTAATATCAGTGTGTATAGGCCCATATTATCAAAATACTGTGGATGCAAGCAGACGTCCAAGGCCAAATGATAATATGTTGTTATATCACACTTAAGCTTAAGTGCTTTATATAGAACAAGTATATATGCAATATCACCCAACCCGTGTTGGTACTCATTTATCAACCTCAGAAGGATGCAAGGCTGAGTTGGCCTTGCCGGGATTCGAACCTGCAGGTCACACACACATTGCAGCAGCGAGCGCACAACCCACTGAGCTATCTTACCAGTTATAGTAAAATGAGAAATTACATATCTGAATGTTCTTAAAGTCAGAAAGCAAATTACACTCTATAGTGGATACCATTAAACTGGTAACTGAGATTTAACAGCAGGCCAGTTCATTTGCAGGTCTGGTGGAAAGTTGGCTGCATGTCAAGCCTGCGTGGATGTCATTTTCAGGCTCCAGAGGTTGACAAAATAGGGAAAGCAGCGCACTGACACGACATCCCATACTCTGGGCACTAATTACCTCATACATTCAAACAAACATTCTGAACATGCCAGGGAGATGGGAAAAATAGACACATTACAACAACGCATTAATTGTGGCACAATGAAATCAATGGCCACTTGACGTGCTATGGTCAAATATTTGTACACTGTACCCAAGCTTTCAGGCAGAAGGATTTTGTCAAGTGACCAAGGACACCGAGACGGAATTACTTGTCATGATCGTAACAGAGGCAACAGCAGAAAACATGCTATAACTGCAACTTGCGAAAAGCAAAATACATAGGGCCTCATCACGAGTTGGGGGGTAACCCCGGCGCTATTAGCGCAAGCGTTAATAGCCCTACCGCCAAACCCCCCGGCGCTAATAGCGCGGGATCACAGGTTTGGCGGAACGGGTATTGCCCATTCCCCACTGAGCCCATTCGGGAATCCCCCATTGGGCTCAATGGGGAATTTTCACGCTCTTACCGCCAGCGAATTTCCCGCCGGCGGTAATAGCGCGAAATTTTCGGCTGATCTCCCCCCAGCTCAGAGCTGGGGAGAAATCCGCTGAAGCCCTGATTTGGCGGACCCTTAAATCCGGCGGTAATAGCGCTACCGCCGGATTTAAGGGTTACCGCCAAACTCGTGATGAGGCACATAGTCTGAATTGGATTCTTATTCTACTCTAAATGCTTTTTGGACATTTTTTTCTGCATTGTGAATTTGAGGTGTTTAATGACAGACTAAATCAGTGACTCACCCACTGAAGTGTGCCTGACATAAATCTTTAATGAGTCTAGCAATTATTGTATAGAATTTCGGAAAGACAAATTATTTGTTATTCCTATTCTCTTATTTAGGGTCTCTGCTGAAAGTGTTACACATGTGTAACCCCCTGTTTTTTTAATAGGCCTGAACAAGAATGCCAGCCAGTCCAGAAACAAAGTGCCATATGGTGCTGGTCGCAGCCCAGGAGTTTCCATAAATAAAAAAAAGTTTTTTTAGGGGTCGCAAGGGAGACATCAGGGGTCGCAGTTATGACCCCTGGTGACCCCCACATGACATCCCTGTTCACACAGAACGCATGTACTACAGACGGCACCCCTGGGCATCGGACAAACTCTCGGGTTAAACTTTGCCCAGTACTCATTTTAGCGCCCCATGCCCTATAGCAGCACACATTGCTCAAATGAGCACCCAGGTACTTCAGTTAGCAACACTGCACATCCCACAACACACTTTACCTCCAACGGCACCCTGACCTTCAGACAAGCCCTGGCATCGATCAGTACAATCTGACCTTCCAACAGCTCAGTTTATGATAAGCAACGCCCAGGTCACACAGTTGTAAAACACATTTCAGACAGCATCAGCGTGCATCCAGTAACACTGATTCACCCCGGTGCATTCAGAAGCATCCAGGTATAGCAGACAGATCCTTTGGGCATCCAGCAACAGACCTTTTGCATCACAAGCACAGTGCATTTCAGTTATCACCCAGTAATCCAGCATTGTGCCTTGTGCTTCAAACAGCACTGTGTACTCCACACAGCCCAACTGATAATCCAGACACTCTGCGTGGGCATTAACTTTGTTGCTAGAACACACGCGCCCCAAACAGCACCCGCACCATGTATCAAATCGTCTTTTTTCTGTATCCTTAACACAACTGCATTCACGGGTACCGCAGATTCGTCAAGAAGCAGCAACACATGGCATGTCTTAGCCGCGTACCCACGTATGAACATCATGACGCTGCCAGGACTCTTTTTTTAGGGCTGGCCTGGCACTGCAACATCCGCTCGTGACCCTCAATGAAGTTTGTAAGCCTGCGAGGGTTGTGAGAGGAAGCTACAGTGACTGCCAGAACTGCCAGCTAGAGCGACACTGGCTGGCACGTCTGTCAGTAACCTGCCTGACTTGTTCATGGTGGGAAGCATCTTCCGTTGCGGCTGTGGCCGTGGTGGGATAATGTGTGCTGCAGTGGTGGGGTGGGTCCAGGGCCCCCGGCAGGGACCTAGCTCAGCCCTACTCTTTGGAGACTGCTGAGGCCCAGCCCTGGCTTGCCCCGGCCCACTTCAAGCACTGCAAAGGCCAGATAATGAGGTTGGGGCTGTGGAAATCTGCTGCCTTTTACAGGGGCGGAGCTAGCCTCAACATTTTGAGAGGGCTGGCTCACAGTTTTTAAATGTGGTAGTGAGTGGGGACGATAAACCCATTGTACTGTCCGCTTCCTGGGATGGCATCTGGGCCCTTCGACATTTTCAGTTGAAATGGGCCCCTGAGCAAATGCCCCATTTTGGCAGCCTTGTGGCAAAGAAACAAACTGATAATCTGCAGCTAACAACCACCTTGCTGCATTCGTTTGACTTCATTATTAATTTAAGCAATCCATGGGTGCCTCGTTCAGTTTTTCTGAGCTGTATGGCAAGGGGGTCCCCCAAACATCGTAAAGATATGGGCCCTCACAAGCCCTGACACATCTTCAACCAGCCCTGTCCCCTCTCTCCCCCAATTCCTCCGGGCCTAGGAGCCCGAATAGCTATTTCGCCTTCCTTTTGCACATTAGTGCAATGTTTCACTCTACTTCGGAGGCTATTCACTTTCACAATGCCATGCCAATCATTGGAGACGTGGGGCATCTGAATGTTGAGCCCAGCAGTTAAGACCTTGGCTTCAGAAGAGGTGGTCGGTTGATATCGCCTGGGCAGGCTTTTGTCCTCTGCATGTTTGAGACTGCTGCCGCCGCATAACGATTGTTTAAATTCTGAGGTGAGAAAAGTCACAGGCTCTTGCCGGTGCTATCGGCGCACGGGTTGGGCATCACATCAAGAAGGTGCCTTTGTACTGGCGCCGCCATGCATAAGGCCCCAGCTGGTCGGCGTAGGAGAGTGTTCTGAAAAAAGGAAAAAAGAAGGGGTTCTGAGGGTATGAGGCCAGTATTTGTATGTGTGATGGGATAATGTTGGTTGTTTTTATGGTCTGTGGCTCAATTATCAGGGGTCAAGTCCTAAAATAAAAAGTGGGTGGACTCATTAAGATACTAATTGCATGTGGCATCACCAGAAATTAGCATATCAAGGTGCCATCTGAAAAAAGTGGGGGGACTCCATCCACCCGCGTGTACCTTTGACTTGAGCCCTGATTTTGATTCTCTCACCAACCAAAGATGTCACCTCAAAGTGTGGCGTGGATCATAGGCCGTTCAGTCATTAGGAGGGCATTTCAGCTAGTTCAGGAGCAAAGCTACGATGAAATCGGCTTCAATGAGGATGTGTCCATATGGCCGATTGGCATTGAGGGCCTTTGTTTGCAGCAACTAAGGGTGGCGGCCATGATCGAGGGAAGAGGCATATTGCATAGACGGAATCCTGACTTGGTCATCCTGCATTTCAGGGGCAACGATTTGGCAGCCCTGGGATTCAGGGTCCTGAGGGAGAGCCTGGTGTCCATGTTTTCATGGGTTGGAAGGTCTAAGTCCCAACGGCAGTTGGGGGTGGACTGGTGGGAAGGAACTTTGTGCCCGGGGTCAGCTGGTGAGGGGTCAAACCAGGAAGCACCAGATGGCTTTCTTTGGGCCGGTAGGGATTCTAGGGGTAGGGGAGAGGGATCTGGGGGGGACACGGTACAGGTGCAGGGTCTTCGGCATCCTTGTACAAGCAAATAGGCCTGACAGCGATTTTGCAGTTTTTTCAAGTGCACATTAGGGGAGGAGACAAGGGAGAACAGACAGAACGATCTTCAGGCAGGGTGGTATACAGATCGTGCAAGTGCAGGAGGGTAAGAGAGGAGCAGGGGCCAAGTGCACCCAGTGAGTAGAGACTGGTGAAGTGCGGAGAGAGAATCTCTCAAGGTTTTATTACAAGTGTAGTGGGGTGCAGGGCATTGAGGCAAGTGCAGAAGGACTGGCAGGCTTGCCTAGGAGCTGTGAGACTCTGAGGTACACCAGGCGGCCAGTCAAGGACTGGTTTAATTAGATGCAGCCTAATATGTCCAAAAGATCTTTGTGTTGCTGTCTTCCTTGTGGGCCCCACGGTTGCACAACCCATGGAATTGATAGGAAACGCTCACTGGAATCGCAGACTAAATATAGAAGTACGCAACACACAGAACATGCTAGAAACCATCTTTCAGAAAGCAATGTACACTTACACAAATCTCAGTCCTGAAACGCAAGAGTGAGATTCTAGATTTGTAAAGCACCACACTGAAAACTAAATTGCAGAACCTCGAAATGTTTCGTTTTTTCAGTCAAGAGTGGACAATTCTACATGCAGAAAAAGAGCACACGACATCACGAGGCAGCAGCTCATCGTTTAAAGGAAGCCGAAGAGAAGGTACATGTTTACATCAGAAAGTCAAGAACTAGAACAGAAGAACCAATACACAAGTATTGGCAAAGCCAACAGGTTTAACTTTTGTGCAGGCATGAGTAGGCAATGTTAAGGGTTTTCCCTGGCCATAAAATGGCAAGACCTGGAAAGGGGTGTGATTACCTCGGCAAATCCTGGCAGTACCTGGTAAATGTCTATCTAATACCTACACACAAGGAAAAACTGGGGGCTTTGTCAATGCTTGTTATTAAATGGACTTTGGTGCAAGGAACTGATATAAATCAAGTGGCTGAAGGTACACTTGGTTAAGACCTTTTTCTTACACCAGTAGCGTATGTACAGCTGCAATAGAGCCACTCTGGCGATTGCTAAGAAACAACACTGGCAGGCCAAAGTTCAGTGGTACTGCTTGATACAGATAGCTCAAGGAGTTCCCAGGAGAATTGGTTTTTGGCGCCACGTAATAACAAAAAGTAAAAATGAAGCCTCATACATCCGGTAGTGACAGAAACTTTGGTGGAGAAATAGAGAGGGAAGCCTGCAGGGTTCTGTCAGGATCCAGGCCACTGCAGTTTTGGTAGCCTAGAGAATCAGCTCCATGGCAGTGCCCCAGAGACCTAAAGAGGAAAATCTGCCAGCAACAGAGAATGAGGACCACATGGAACAGTACTCTGGAGTAAAAGTCAGAGACACGGTGACCGTTATCCAATAGCGCCATAGGTTGCACTGTGCAAATTAGAGAGCCAGGGGCTAATAGCTGAACCTAAAGGTCCTGAAGTCATTTCTAGCCCCTCCTAAATGTGGAGGAATTGGTAAATAGTGAGCAGGGTTTTCCAGGGTGGATGCTAGGATTCCAAGGGACTGGCGTCCATGTTTTTGTTCAGTGCCAGCAAAGTGAAGAAGCTAGAACTGCTGCTGAAGAAGCTGTGAATTAAGATGGCACATCGCTGCAAAGCGCCCACAGCCTTCATTGCCAGTCAGCCATGGCAGCGAGACGTGGAGCATGTTGCTCCTGACAATGACGGCTGCGCCTCCACTCCAGCCCCCATCAATGCAGCCATGCTGCAGCATCTGCAGCGGTGCATGTCAATTGCCCACGGTGGACGGCGATCTTCCATGCCACCAGAGAAACAGCTCCAAGCGCGAAGCAGTCCATGCTGCGGCACCTAGTTGGCAAATACTGCACACACCATTCCTGTTGCACTCAGATATCAATGATGCCTGCAGGCTCCGGCGCTATATAAACAAATAAACATAAACATAATCACAAGACAATGGCTTTGAAGCAGTCTTCGTGCTCTCTGGACATTGAAAGGTTCTGCCTCCACTTAGCATGCCAGGGGCAATGGGAATCAGGCAACAGTTTTCCTGTGGGGGTCTGACACTTGGGTATGCGACGTGAGCTGCCAAATACAGAAGACCAAGGGCCAGATTACAGAAACTTTGCACCAGTGTAAGTGCAAAGTGGCCCGGTATTAGCACTAGGGCAAAGTTATCCCTATTTTTTAAAACAGTGGCACACAATAGAAAACTACTGCACCAAGACAAGGGCAGTTTGGCATAAACCAGGTGGATGGTGCAAAAAAATTGCCCTAGTACAAAAAAGATGCATTTCTACTGCATTTTTGCAGCAGGGCAAAAATTGCCCTAGTGCAAAATAGATACATTTTTGATGCATTTTTGCACCAGGGCAACGTTTGCCCTAGTGCTAATACCATTCCGTATTAGCACTAGGGCAAACTTTGCCCTGCTGCAAAAATGCAGTAGAAATGCATCTTTTTTGCACTAGGGCAATTTCTGCCCTGGTGCTTTTAACATGCCAAACTGCCCTTGCCATGGTGCAGTAGTTTTCTAGTGTGTGCCACTGTTTTTAAAAATAGGGCAAACTTTGCCCTAGTGCTAATACCATGCAACTATGCCCTTGCCTTGGCGCAAAGGTTCTGTAATCTGACCCCTGATCTGCACCTAAATCGTTCAGGGGCGCAAGCTGTTGACTCCATGCAGCGGAAAACAAACTGAGGATTGTCCTGAAGAATATCTTGGAAATGGTACCCAACCACCAGTCTGGCTGGCACCAGTGCCTGTGCAGTGGAGTGTATGATGGCACAGTCACAAAAGAAAGAGGTCCATGCTATGGCCAAACCCAAGTCAAAATCTCTGTCCATGCTTGAGGGTGGTCGAGGCAGCCAACCATCGCCCACCCCAGGCTTCGGAGCACTGGAGAGGCCACAGCAATAACATGTGCCACCAGTGCTTTAAGTGGGATGTGAAATTGTGGGGTGCTCTTACAAGAGGGCATAGCCTAAGTGCTGGGCGTGGGAGAGCTCCCTGGCCCAAACAATACAACCCTTCAAACATGTTTTGAGTCACTCATCATGGTCTCACATGGTCTACTTTGCAACCAGTCTGCATATTATAAATACACCTCTCTGTCTCCGTAAGTACATACAAAACGCTCTCACTCAGTATATAAACAATTGAATCAGTGAGTAAATGACCGTCAGTCTATAAATAAAGCATCAATGAGAAAGGGAGGGAGACAAGTAGCATCAATGAGGGTTCATGGCTGCCTTTTATAAAAATCAAAGAGCGTTTTGGGAATATAAGAATGACCACACATTTTTAAATTTGACAAATTTGTCTTTGATAGTGGTTTAAGCATGACACCATTCTGAGCACATAAAGCACAGTAAGGCTGGTGCTCAGTTAATTTGTCACAACACTCACCCTACGAGTAAACTGTCTGCAAAGCACAGCTTAAGCTTTAAGGCTTGGGCTGCTGTGCTTGAAAAGATGAGGATGATGTCTCCTTTCCCTAAATGCATTATTTGCATCCTGAAGTGCGCTTTCAACAATTGACATGCAGAGGGAAACGGCCTTGGGTGTTTACTAGGGAAGTATCCCTGGCAGCACCCTGGCTTGGAAACAACTTTTAAAGACTGCTGGGTCTCTGTCTCGACTAGCCCTGGTCCAGTTAAAGCCATGTGTTCCACTGATGAGTTAAGCTCAACCACATTGCCATGGTTTGCAGAGCTACTGACAAGGCCCGAAATGACAGCCTTGATCAGCACCTGATCCAAATTTCCAAGACAACAGATGATGGCTCACAACGGATGGTCCCAAGGAAATGAGACATTCGGTTGAAGGGGAAGAAGACGCTCTCTGGTTATGTGGTGGAAAATTATATCAACATAGGCCGTCACACTCCTCCCAAATGCCCAATCCTCATTCACGATGTAAACATCTTGACCATAATAGACACCAGCGCTTTTATGTTCAAACTGCTGAATCCTGTACCATCCAAAATCAAGATCGACAGGGGGAGAGTGAGCTAGTGCAAATGGCCATTTATGCAAGAGGCCGGTGTTAGGAGCGCAGGGTAGCAGGTTGTTTTGCTTTGTAAGACCTACTTCCCCTGACTAACCATCTCCCGTCTAAGATCTCCTACCAGCGAGCCATGACAAAGCTCTCCTCTTTAGCCCTGTCACACTCTCCCACATCAGTGACCAATGGTTTAACCCTATTACTGAGCATACAAAAATACTGAATCCGAAAATGCCAAAGTTTTTACTGCAAATGTTTCAGAAATTTTGTGTGGGGGGTAGGTTAGAGTAATGCATTATGTGAGGGGAGTAAGCTAGAGAGGTGTGGAGGGGTCTTCCCTTACATATAATTGTGCGAAAAGAAAGAACATAGTTTGACATTTTTGTATTCTGTTTTCCGATGTGCAGTAATCACATAGATCCGTGGCATACCAGGCCCAAAGTGTTTTGCTCTATCTGATCCCTATGGATAATCTAGTCCCACGTTTCTTCCACTAAACCCATAGAAAGCAAATTGGCATTCAGGAGCCTGGTACTGTTGCTCCTTCTAGACCTCTCTGCAGCATTCGATCTGGTTGATCACAAAATCTTGTGTGATCACCTAGACTCGGCTGCCCATTTCTCCCAAGAAGCCATTGGTTGGATTGAGTCATTCTTGAGCAATAGATCTATGCGTGTCTTCTCCACCTCAACCTCCGCTGACCCCATCCCCATCACCTACGGGGTCCCTCAGGGCTCATGCGTCTCCCCCACACTCTACAACGTGTCCACGAAGCCCCTGTTTGATGATCTGGATGGTCTGGCTATCACCTACACTAACTATGCTGATGATACCCAGATCCTCATCCCATTGACGGGGGATTACAATAAGGATTTGGCCTTGGTGAATAGGGTGTACCTCATCATCTAGGCATGGATGGCCTCCCATAGTCTATTCCTGAATGATGACAAGACTGAACTCATCATCCTCGGATCCACCCCCAATCTTAACAAACTGGACCACAACTACTCAAGCTTCATCATTGACGGCAACCCCATCAAGGTAGCGAAGGTGGTGAAAACACTAGGAATTTACTTAGACTCTACCCTTTCCTTCCATAAACAGGTTAGCTCCATGGCCTCTTCCACAGCCTACACATGTAAGCTTATAAGAGCAGTCAAACCTTTCCTTTCCACCCAGAACTGCATTGCCCTAGCCAGAGCCCTTGTTTTATCAAAACTCGACTATTGCAACGCTCTGTATGTTGGAGCCAACAAACAGATTACTAACAAAATTCAGACCCTACAAAATAATGCTCTCAGAGCAGCGCTCAGCATTCCCAAGAGAGCACATATCTCCAATCTGGCTCAAAGTAGCCTCCTTAACACACAAATGCCTCAATAACGCAGCCCCCCGCTACTTAGCCGACAGAATAATAAGATACACCCCCAACAGGCCTACCAGAACATCCAATGCCAACTTGCGCACAGTTCCCAGGTTCATTCGTTCCAGAATGGGCGGTAATAGCTTCCAGGTGAAAGCAGCCCAACACTGGAACTCCCTACCTCTCACCCTAAGGTCACCCCAAACATACCCCCTCTTTAGACGCAACTACATTCAGTGGTTAAAGAATAATGACCAAAAACTGACTTGCCATGGCACTCTATGCTTCTACGTGAATATGTACATTTGTAAACTGTATATCTCAACTGTATGAACCTATGCATTCACTGTAAATTATTGTACAGCACTGTAACTAAGCTGAGAATAACCTTACTGCTCCTGCGCCCTCTTACCCTTGGGTCTAGCACGCAATACAAATGAATAAACTAAACTAAACTTCCGACCGAGCTCAACAACACCACAAGTTTTGCATCTGCCTTACACACTGTCCCACTAATGAACCTCACCCCCCGCTTTCTTTCTCACAGAGCCGAGCACAGCAAGGCCACCAATATTGGCATACAGGTGATATTCAACACTGGTTACATTACATCACAATAATACCCGGCAAGGGACAATCAGATTGTTTCAAGCAATCTGATTGGCCCTCACTGGATCATTACCCAGCCAGGAAAGACTTACAAATACTGCGTCCCCCTGTGTTCTTCTGTTTGCTTCCTCAAGCCACCATGTAAAGGTGTACATGTAGTCCCTTCTCCTGTTCCACGGTGGCCATTTTGTTTGTTTACGTTTTTTCCATTACCTAGCAATGGCCGCCATGGAAACAGAAAAGGGTCCCTCCTCCCTGATCCCCATTGGCCTTTTCTTGCTTTTCTTTCTCGAGTTGAGAAACCGTCGCAACGCAGTTTCTTGACTCAAGAAATAAATGCTATTAACAACCCGGTACGACATGTGGGGTTCTAATAGCAATAGAGCCCTTGCTTCACTCAGGCTTGTAATTATTGCCCTGGGGGCATTACCAGAGCAGTAATGCCCCCTCCTCGGGTTCTATTGCGTCATTACAGTACATAATACCAATGCCACTCCTAGGTACAACACAAAGACTGCTGTGCAAAGACAGGGTCAGACATGCTAGCAGACAGAGGCTGAAAACCTAGCAGACAGAGGGTTGTTCACACACTAAGGTCCTATAATAAATGGCCTTTTGTGAAATACTATAGCAATAGCACCCAAGGAGGGGGCAGTACCTGTCAGGTAATGTCCCCTGGGCATGAGTTCCAAGGCAGAGCATAGCAAGGGTTTTAACGTTGCTCCAGGGGCATAACCCAACCCGTAATGCCACCCCTCCAAGAGTTCTATTGATATTAGTACTCTCAGACATTTCCCGGGGGTACAGAGTTTTGCTGTGTGTCAACATCAGCATTTGATCGTGGAACCGACACGAAATGGCCACCAGCTGTCAGGAGTCGGAATAGAACCAGAAGACTTGATTTCTCGTTCTATTCCATGTGGCGACAGCTGGTGGCATATTGGATGTATTGGAGACCAATGAATAACATGCAAAGATGGTCTCCGAGTTTTGAAATAGAAAAAAAAGAAACAAACATAACGTTGCTGGCGTGAAGAAAGTAGAACGGGATGTTAGAGAAACAGTACACAGTTAAATCTCTGTACATTTCGAGTTTGCAGCAAACTTAAAATGGTGGACGGCGCAGATAAAAAAATAACGTCGCAGATAAAAAAAATAACGTTTCTCTCACACGCAAGTGGAGCACCGCGGAGCAAACGTCTTTGTTCTTCAGGTAACGACCTGGCGAGGGCCAATCATGTCGCTGCATGAGACATGATTGTCCTCGCTGTGTACTAATCAAAAATACAGGTCATGATCAATCATGTTGATCACAATGTAAAGGCAGTCAGTTTCCATAATATCATGTCCTGGCAGCAGATGAGATGCCGAGGTTATGGGGGTCAGTATTTTCTGTGGAGAACGTTGTTGGCTGAGCTGATTCTATGCCTATTTTCACCTGGTGGTAGCCACTATTCAGTTGCATTTAAAAAAGATGTTGTACCGGTGAGATCCATGATCAGCAATCTTCTTAAGCTCCAATGCACCACTCCAAAAATACCACACAGTCTACAGCAATGAATGATTTGGAATTTTAAAAGTACAAGGGATGTACATTTTTCCTGAAATTGCAATGTGTGACTTCAAAGAGAGATTCTGAACAAAACCAAGGGGTTTTTAGGAGTCCTCCCTTGAGTTCATTATTTAAACAATGGGTTTAAAGGGTGCATTTCACCAAAAATGGGCAAAAAGCCACAGAATGTACAATTAGTTCTGAAAGGGAAAACATTAAATACTTCAATGAATCCCAGGTACTTAACAGTACACAGGAACACTTTGCAACAAGCTGGTTGAGCCCAAAGCAGATCCTGGGGCTTGAAACCCTTATTTGCTGGCGTTGCCTACTTTTCATGATCATTGTGATCAAAGCAGATCACAAAGCCTGTTTTAGCACTACATGCCATTACTTGCACTGTAAAACAAATGTTCATGATGCCTGGCCCAAAAATACTTGCCAGTATTTCTATTGAAACATGCAGTAAAGCATACCAGAGATAAACATTCCAATATTTAATCCGGTAGAGAAAGTGTCCACAACTGATCAACTTGAATTGCTTTCCCAGGGATTATCCTATGTTCAAACAGAAACCATAATGCTGATGGAAACAGAACCAGAATTGCTAAATGATTTTAGAACAGTCAGACTAAAAACTGTCTTTGCTAACGAACAAGATATGGATATATGATATGATATGATATGATAAGGCATTTGTAACGCGCCTATACACAAGTGTTTCAAGGCGCGACAACATAGAAACAATGAAGAATATTGCAGGTTTGTGCCAAAATCTATGTTTGTTCCAGCATGTTTGTCCAACAGTTCAAGTAATGCCCCCTGAGTTACTACTGTGTGAAAATAATATCATCAATTACTTACTACACATTTACTCCATGCTGTGTTACTGTCTAAGTAACCTATAAAGAGGTGAGCAATTAGTCTTAAAGGGCTAGAACAATAATACAACACTAATTGTGAAATTTGCAGACAAAGGGGAGGAGTTGCTATGGTTTCGAATGGAAAATGATGACTCCAGCAACGGAATGATCTCAGACAATAGATTGTTTCTCTTGTTGAGGATAAGAGTAGGAGTGGTTTGATAGTGGCTTTATCACGAGTCAAGAATATGAATTCATGAATAAACTGAACATTAAAAATCCTGCATTCTATGCTTTACCAAAATACACAAAGATGCTGCAGACCCATCTGAATGTGGTTCAGCTTTAAAATCACAGTTGAAGTATGTGGCTATATTCCTTGTAGCCAAGAAACTTCCATCTGCATACTAGATACCAAAGAGGCTATCGATTTAGTGCAAGACAACGAATTTAATTATGAAGATGAAGTATTGATGACATTTGACATCATGTCACTATATACAAATATTCCACAAGGAAAAGCAATACAAGTGATTGGAGCATCACTTGATCTGTTTCAAACAGCACACATTGTACCATCGGTATGCATTGCAGGTTTGATATCTATTGTGGTACAAAAAATGATTATCTTGACAAAGGAAACGTTTCTGCATGGATCAGATGTATGGCACTGGCCATAGCATTCTCACCTAGCATAGCGAACAGTTTCATGGCTGACTGTGAACATCGTTGCAGTGACAATAACAACCCTTGCATAGGAGATATTACATTTTGGCAACGATAAATGAACAATATTGTGATTTGAAAAAGGAACAGAAAATGAGCTGTGTTTGTTTGCTAAATGTTTAAACCTTCAAGACATAAAGGGGTCGATTCATTGAACAAACGTGCGCCGAAAATCTTGGCGCAAGCAGGCGCAAACATGAAAAAACAGGCGCACGCGTGTGATTCATGGAAGTCCCTGCGCGTGTTTTCCTTGGGATATGCGCCAAACCCAAGCGTGGCGCACACGGGCGCACACGTCATTGCAACAGCTCAAACGCAGTGCGCGACGCGCACAGGGAAAGCTCACAACATCCGCGCACACAACAAAAAGGGGGCGGGACACGGGGCGTAACACGCGGAATGGGGAACAACGCGTGAAAAAGAAGGCGTAACTGGGGAAGTACTTCTGGGAAGTACACGGAACGCCCACACGCACGCGAACCACACGTATTCATGGAATCGAATAGGGCAAACCCACGCACGGGCAAAGACACACACAGGCCTAAACACGTCCGCCACACGAAGGCAGGCGGTAGCATCCCTGCGCATTACAAAAGTGTGCGCAAACAAAAAGCATGTATATACAGCTATGATGAATGTCCCATACTGTGGCCCCCTAGGATAAATTACATGGACCAGGCACTCCATAAAAAGAAGAAAAAGAGACAAGCGCCCCCAAGTAGCCCATGTGCGTGCAAAAATGACACACGTAGTACGGTGTGGCAGCCAGGAGCCCAAAAAAACATACGCGATCAACAGGCAGGCCAGTAAGGCTGTAAAAAAAGGGGGTACGCGACAAACACGGACACCCGCTGTGTGAAAAATAGCATGTGCGTGTATTTCGGGTGTGCGCGGGAAGTTTCACACGCGATTGGCCCTGTGCGAGTGGGGTACGTGTATTCCTGGGGTTCGCGGGAAGTTTCACACGCGATTGGCCCTGTGTGAGTGGGGTACGTGTATTACTGGGGTGCGCGGGAAGTTTCACAAGCGATTAGCCTTGTGCGAGCGGGGTACGTGTATTCCTGGGGTTCGCGGGAAGTTTCACACGCGATTGGCCCTGTGCGAGTTGGGTACGTGTATTACTGGGGTGCGCGGGAAGTTTCACACGCGATTGGCCCTGTGCGAGTGGGGTACGTGTATTACTGGGGTTCGTGGGAAGTTTTACACGCGAAAGGGCCCTGGGCGAGCGGGATACCACTCACCGTCTGCCTTGTGTGTAGAAGAACGCGTATCCAACACCCACCCGCTGTGAAGTAATAGCGTGTGAAAAGCACGTACAGAGCAATGGAAAGCCACGTGGGATCTTCAACCCGTGCCAGGGCAAGGCCCGTGCACGATACGTCACAGACGCGCTTACGCACTAAGGGCCTTTGGTCCAATGAAACCGCGTACGTGTGCTGACGCGCTTACGCGTGAAGGGCCTTTCCTCGAATTACACGCTGACGTATAATATTTTCACGTGCCAAATCACTCCGTATCAAGCTGGCCACGCAACAACACACGGAAGACCACGCTCCTGCCCAGAAGGCCGATTTACTGCCCCCCAGAGCCCCAAGCACGCTCCCACCTGCCATCTGCTGCTGCCTGGCTGCCTGCTGCCCACGTGCCCTGCTATTTGCTGCCTGCACGTCAGCCAGGGGTGCAGTAGCTGTGACCACCCCTGCTGGAACCAAAGACTCCCGACTGGGATACCATCGCTCCACAGCCCAGCCCCAGGACCCAGTTGCCCACCCACTCCTGCCTCTGGGTTTGCCATGTCGGGCACAACACCATCTGGCACCACTGGCAACCCCGAACCAGAGAGGCAGAGGGCCACCAGCTTCAGTGCCAGGGAAGTTGGTGTCCTGGTTCAGCAAGTCCTGGGGCAGTATGATGCCCTCTTTGGAAGTTTGCGTGCCGACAAGGAAGGACGGACAAGGATCTGGATGAAAAATCTGACTGCCATCAACGCGGAGGGGGTGGCAGTCCGCGACTTACATCATGTCAAGAAGCGCTGGGAGGACTTCAGGTCCAGGACCCTCAACAAGGCCCGGCGCCTCGCTAAGGCAGCGGATGCCAAGGGGCGCCGGGTCCAGCTGTCGGACCACCAAATGAGGGTCCTGGAATGCATTTGCCCAGCGCTCTACGTCCAGATCCTTGAGAGGCAGACCCGTCTGGAGTCGAGCGGTAAGTGCACATGCATGGTGATTGGACGATGTGCGTGTCGTGGTGTGCCTGTAATGTGCAGGTTGCACATGTGTTTTTGTAGGGCCATGTAGGGATGTGTATGAACATGGGCGTGAGGCTGCCACATGTGAGTCCTCTCAGGTGTGAGACACATCGATGGTGTATGTGTTGGCAAGCATGCTGGGCAAATGCATGTGTGGGAGCACACATGTTTGAATGTCTGTGTATGTACATTGGCATGGTTGTGGCATGGATGTTGGTTCATTATGCATGTATCTGCACTGTGTACATGTGCATGTATGTGTATTTGACAAGTGTGCAACTGTGATGCAACATGGATGCACGTGACACTGACATGTGGAAGGCTAAATGTCAGATGTGACATGTATGGCGATCTCATCACTGCGACAGTTGGATATGTACACATGCATGTAAGTGTGGTGGCGTGTGTGCATGTCTAGTGCACTCCCATTGTTTCATGTGATGTCCGGCTCACCTTTGGCTGTACATGCTGTTGAATGTGTATGGATGCTGCTGCCCGGTGCAATATTGCTGTGGAAATGCTCATGTGTGTGAGTTAAAATGACATGTGTGTCGTGGAGTGTGATGCCGTGTCTGAATTTTGACTATGCCACTCATGTACAACTGTCATGTGTGTATCAGTCCAATGTACTGTGCCCTGATGCCTGTGTTTTATCTCTCCCTGTCTGCAGCGTCGACTGATGAAGAGGGCGGAGAGGGTGCTGTGGAGCACAGCGGCAGGGATCGCACCACCAGCCAGAGACGCAAGGCCCGGCTCCCCTCCCAGATTGTCATCTCGTCGTGGAGTGAGGAGTCTGGTGCCGCGTCCCAGGCCGGAGCTGCCGAGGGTAGGTCCAAGAGGCAGAGGTTGGAGGTGGACTCCTCGGCAGCAGAAATGGCAGCTGAGACCCCACAGGGTCCGATGGAGGAAGATGGCATGGAGTCATCCAGGTTGGTGGGGGGTTTGGTGGAGGAGGAGGCCGTGGAAGGGACACACACGGGGTCTGGAGGTGGGGATTCCACTGGTGCTAGTGGTGCAGTGCAGGACCAGGGACAGGAGGCAGCACAGGCCACCGCGGAGGTGCCTGTGTGCAATCCTGTCCCTGATCCTGTCACTGCATCATCTTGCACCAGCAGGGATGCCTACGTCCAGACCCGTTTTCAGGGAGGGGATGAGCGCACAACAACTGGCCTTCCTCTCCCTACGGATGTGGCTATCCGGGACCGGGTTGAGCCTCTCCTGGGTGGGGTGGCGTTGCGTCTTTTCATGTGGAGACTGCACGTCATCTCGAATGGCTCGTTGACCGCGTTGACCTACTGGGATAGCTCACCAGGGCTGGATTCCTCTGTTTGCTGAACCTTGTTCCGACCCCTTCCTCACCTGAACCCCCTATGCGGCAGTCATCCTCCATGCCATCTTCACACCCATGTATCACCTGGGTACCCTGTGGAGCTGCCTCTGACCCTGCGGCCAGGCTGGTGGAGGACACATCCCTGCCACAGTCGGGAGTCGGACGTCCAGCAGGGGTGGCCACCTCAACAACTGCACCCCAGCCGGAGGAGGATGTGCAGGCAGCAAGAGCCAGGGCACAGGCAGAGGCACAGCAGCAGCAGCAACAAGGTGGGAGCCATGATGGCTCGGGGCCTTCAACATCGGAGGGGCAGGCATCGGCCATAGTGCAGGAGGACCCTGGATTTCAAGTGTCTTCCGTGTGGCAGCGGTTGGGCCACGCCATAGATGCGGAGCGGCAGCGGGCGGAAGAGGCACGGCTCACAATGGTCAGGGCGGAGAACTCCATGCGGAGGGCCCTGAGGCGGGCCGAGTGCCTCGAGGCAATTCGCAGAGAGTTGGAGGAGAACATGTCGTCGTCCCTGCGAACCCTCCGGGCCATGGAAGGAGGACTACCTCCAGGACATTGAGCGGGAGTTCGATGATGCCCTGGCCTGGGACATCCAAAAGTGAGCCGTCGGACTAGCCCGCTGCCATTGTAAATAGTTTTTAGAGTGAGGTTTGCTTTTGTATATCGTTTTATTTTTAGGTAGTTTGTTAGGTAGGTTTCGTTTGTTTAGTTGGGCTCATGGACCCTTTACATCGTTGGACAATGGATTCATTTGATATCTTTTTTGGAATTTTGCACATGGATTAATGGATTTTTATTTTGGACCATGGATTGTATATAGTTTGATCATGGATTAATTAGGATTTTATTTTTCATTATGGACATGGAGAAATGGATTTTTTTTTTCCGGACAATGTATTGTAAATAGTTGGACTATGGATTGATTTATCTTTTTTAGTTTTCATTATGAACATGAAACAATGGATATCATTTTCTTACCTTTCCTTTGGATTTGCGTTGGTGGAGGGCGAGTTATGACTGTTTTTCTTTCACATTTTTTTGGATTGGTTATCATTTTCATTCACTCATCTTTTTCACATGCTTTTCATTTCATGTTTGATTTGGTATGCTTTCATTTAATTTATTTATTTATGTACATAATACATTTTCATATGTTAGTTCCATGGGTGGGATTTGCTCATTGGGTTGATGCATGTGAAAATGTGGGTTTACACAAGCAATGCCAATCAGTGTATGTGTGTGATGGACATGTGTTGATGTACATAGTTGAGTTTTGGTTTGTGTCTTGAGATGGGCATGTCAGTGTGGGGTGGATTGGGAAATCATTGCGTCTCAAGAATGGGGTGGCGGCATATGGTTTTTTGGTGTAGAAGTGGGCCATGATTGTGCATCTTTATTTCGTGTAGGGGGGCATGAGTGGGGGACTGCTGGCAGGTGCCCTGGACTGCTGGGGGGTGGGGGTGCTGGGGGACATGAGTGGGGGCCTGCTGGGAGGTGCCCCGGACTGCTGGGGGGTGGGGGTGCTGGGGGACATGAGTGGGACATGAGTGGGGGCCTTCTGGCAGGTGCCCCTCACTGCTGGGCGGTGGGGGTGCAGGGGGACATGAGTGGGACATGAGTGGGGGCCTTCTGGCAGGTGCCCCTCACTGCTGGGGGGTGGGGGTGCTGGGGGACATGAGTGGGACATGAGTGGGGGCCTGCTGGCAGGTGCCCGTCACTGCTGGGGGGTGGGGGTGCTGGGGGACATGAGTGGGGGCTTGCTGGCAGGTGCCCTGCACTGCTGGGGAGTGAGGGTGCAGGGAGACATGAGTGGGGCCTGCTGGCAGGTGCCTGTCACTGCTGGGCAGTGGGAGTGCAGGGGGACATGAATTGGTGATCACTAGTGGAATGTGACATGTGTGCTGGCTGGGGGGCATGCCCAGGGGTGCAGGGTAATCCCCTGTGTTGTGGGTTGCCTGCAGGGGCCGTGGATGGGGTGGAGGGCACACCTGGGAGGACTCACACTGCCAATTCACGTGTGGGACTCCCCGTGCATCCCACTAGATACACGTACCCGCTCTGACAGCGAAATCGCGTGTAAAACCTCCCGCAAACCCCAGTAATACACGTACCCCACTCGCACGGGGCCAATCGCGTGCGAAACTTCCCGCAAACCCCATTAATACACGTCCCTCACTTGCACAGGGCAATTCGTGTGTGAAACCTCCCGCGAACACCAGTAATACACATACTCCACTCGCACAGGGCCCTTTCGCGTGTAAAACTTCCCGCGAACCCTAGTAATACACGTACCCCACTCGCACAGGGCCAATTGCGTGTGAAACTTCCCACGAACCCCAGTAATACACGTACCCCACTTGCACGGGGCCAATCGCATGTGAAACTTCCTGCGAACCCCAGTAATACACATACCCCACTCGCACAGGGCCCTTTCGCATGTAAAACTTCCCGCGAACCCCAGTAATACACGTACCCCACTCGCAGAGGGCCCTTCGCGTGTGAAACTTCCCATGAACCTCAGTAATACACGTACCCCACTCGCACAGGGCCAATCGCGTGTGAAACTTCCCGTGAACCCCAGTAATACACGTACCCCACTCGCACAGGGCCAATCGCGTGTAAAACGTTCCGCGCACCCCAGTAATACATGTACCCCACTCGCACAGGGCCAATCGCGTTTAAGACTTCCCGCGAACCCCAGTAATACACGTACCCCACTCGCACAGGGCCCTTTGCGTGTAAAACTTCCCGCAAACCCCATTAATACACGTCCCTCACTTGCACAGGGCAATTCGTGTGTGAAACCTCCCGCGAACACCAGTAATACACATACTCCACTCGCACAGGGCCCTTTCGCGTGTAAAACTTCCCGCGAACCCTAGTAATACACGTACCCCACTCACACAGGGCCAATTGCGTGTGAAACTTCCCACGAACCCCAGTAATACACGTACCCCACTTGCACGGGGCCAATCGCATGTGAAACTTCCTGCGAACCCCAGTAATACACATACCCCACTCGCACAGGGCCCTTTCGCATGTAAAACTTCCCGCGAACCCCAGTAATACACGTACCCCACTCGCAGAGGGCCCTTCGCGTGTGAAACTTCCCATGAACCTCAGTAATACACGTACCCCACTCGCACAGGGCCAATCGCGTGTGAAACTTCCCGTGAACCCCAGTAATACACGTACCCCACTCGCACAGGGCCAATCGCGTGTAAAACGTTCCGCGCACCCCAGTAATACATGTACCCCACTCGCACAGGGCCAATCGCGTTTAAGACTTCCCGCGAACCCCAGTAATACACGTACCCCACTCGCACAGGGCCCTTTGCGTGTAAAACTTCCTGCAAACCCCAGTAATACACGTACCCCACTCGCACAGGGCCAATCACGTGTGAAACTTCCCGCGCACCCCAGTAATACGGGTTCCCCGCTTGCCGTGTGCTGTGTGGCGGCCATGTATACTGGTACAGGGTTAGTGCAGCCCTTTGCGCTGGATTGGGGATTTTGATGGCTTTTCCCTGCGCTAGGGGCGTTCTTGGGGGCGTAACCGGCGCTGCTGCAGGGTCGCTGCACCACTGTGCGCTACGGCTGGTTTTGGTAGCTAAAATCCATGAATACGCTGTGCACGGAAATGGATTTTAGTCCACGCGGCTGGCGCAGACCATCACACGCGCACACTGTGCGCCAGCCACGTGCGCCACTTGTGCACTAAATTCTATGAATTACCCCCAAAATCTTTCATAATGAGGATAAACTGAAGGATACATTATATAGCAAATAAATGAATCTTTACCCAATACTCGCATATATGAGTTAGTACCTGAAATCACAGCTGGGCAGTATTCCTTTCTCACAATTCTTACAAATTAGGAGGAATTACTATTTTCAACAGGTACTAGAAACTAGACTGCTAGAACGAGGATATCTGTGACGACTTCTACGCCTTTCACTTAAGAGAGCCTGGTATTATGATAGAGATGCTTCATTAGAGAAACATCAGGGATAAGGATTGTAAATTGGTACGTGTGATCACATTTTCTAGGTTCTCCACAAAGATTTAAAACATGGTGTCAGAAAATGGAAATCTGGTGGAATCCCAAATATGTGATTTTCAGAAACCACTGTTTGTTTTCAAGAAATGTAAAAGTGTATGAAACCATCTTGTACAGGACTAAGAGAAGCAGAAACAAATAGCTTTACTCGATTCTCATGTGCCTACGTATTGAGAACATTACTGCAATTGAGTATGAGGATGCAAAATTGAAATTAAAGCCCAAATACAGTGGTTCATGACATAATTTGTAGCTGAAATCTACACTATTTTAGCATGACCAGATGCCTAAGGCACATTAATATTGGGGAACTTCAGTCAATGAGTCATTCAGTCCTCCAGTATGCAGCCCATTTAAATGGTAGCTTCAGATTGGTGGTTCTGGAGGTGATTAAACAGTGTGTTAGTGGAAAAGAATAGAAGTGGATTATGAGGCTTGGAACCCACGCAAATGGCATGAACAAATACGTGGAATGGCAGTAACGATTGTGTTAGTATTAGAGTCACTTTGAGACAGGAAATTATGTTTGCCACATAGTGATTCTGACAGTACAAATGCCATGTTGAGCATACAACTCTGTTCAGGATTTGGTGGCTGTGCCAATATATCAAGCATGCTAACTTGCTTTCAGTGCATTTTCTATTAGTTTCCACTTCACAACTAAAATATGGCTTTTGAAATGTATTTCTATATGCTATATATGGTGCATTAAATATATTAATATATTAGAACCTCAGTGGCCCATTAGCATCAGACTAGATTTTATACCAAGATGACAGACAACTTAGGCGTGATGATGTCACTGGGTATATATACATGTAAAGATGTCACAGTTGCATGTGATTACTGGTTTTGTGTGCTTATGTCCTTTAATAGGAACAGGAAGAGTAAAGGATAATGGATTTGGAGTCTTCCGTTTTTGCTGGTTTTCTGAGGCAATCCAGCCAGTCAGCAATCTAATTATTTGCTGCAACAATGAAAAGTGGAAAAAAAAAACATAAGCAGACAAGGACCTTGAGATCTATAATTGAGCACTTTGCGCAGTTAGAACGATGATGCGCTAGATAATGAATACAGTCATCCTGGTATTAATTGTACAATGCTTGCTTATATTTTCCAAAAATGTAAAGCGAGCTTGGTACTCTACAAATACATGAAACAGATTAAAGACAACGTCCATGAGGTCAATGTTGTTGTTGTCAATGGGAGGGAGGGGATCCAAATATCATTGTTGTCCTTGAATTACAGGCAGGGGAACCTTTATAAATCTTCCCAACTACACACAAGAGGAATTGGAAATCCTCTGCACCAAAAACTGAAACATCCAACTATAGGGCAAAGTTTTACTGTCTTCATTGAAATTCAATAACAGGAATTAAATGATGAACAATCTAGCATTCTCCACACTCGCTTTTGTTCATCTCAAGCCTGTCGTCCAGTTTTGTTAATATGTGTTGTCACAAATGAAGTTACAACCTAGAAAACCTAACAAGGGTTGGATTGGTTAGTGCAGTAAACTATATACATATTCTCTAAGGGGATAGTGAGATAAGTAGGTGAAGTTTATCTAGTGGCTCCTCCTAAGACCACCTCTAAATGTTGCGAATACAAGAGTTACAGGTTAGTGTGAGGTGATTGGACAGTTTGGGTAAAAGAGTCTTCTCAGCTTTGGAGCTTTGGAAAGTTACCAGGCCAAATGCAACTATTCAAGGTAGTGGGAACGGCCCCAAAGGTGCTGTATTTTCTCAAAAAGGTTCCCATCTCCATCTCCGATCTCCTAGACCTTGAGATGGAACATTCAACTTTGAACCTGTACCACTTTTGTATCGTCTTGCTTTCAGTTCGATGGGAACAGCTAACCTCAATCTGGCTTGAATGAATAGGCTCTGTCTTTCAGTTTCAGGTCATGTGTGTAGAGATCACCAAATGGATCTCTCCTGCTTGTAATTATGAGGATTTTCGGCTTGTATTCTCTGCAGGTGTCCTATCTCTTTTGTTAGCAAGAAACTATCCTTCTCCCGGTGTCCTTGGCAAGGCGGTGCATGGTGGCTACACTGGAAGCCTGGTCTGAATGCTTCAGCGGGATCAGCCTGTCAGCATTTCTCTGTACCTTCGAATCCTTTCTGCTTCCTTCATTCAGTCCAATGTACTTGTGGGTTCCATCTTGATTTACATGGCCGTCCATGTTAGTTACATTCAGGCGTCAGCAAGCAGTTCATATGTATTCTTGTGTGTCTTGCGGGTTACGTGTGGCGAAGGTGTACAGGTATCAGTCCGCTAAATATATGAGTCATAAGCATGTGCGTCGTGTCTGCCAGCAATTAATCTAAGTATCTGAGTAACTTCAAGCAGGGATGCCTATGTGCTTCATGCCTAACGCATATATGTCATGGTGTCAGTTGTGTCGTTCCATTGATTGCATCTGTATCTCTTCGACACTGTCATCAGGATAGGGTCTGAAAGGTTGTCTGAGTGAGTAGCGTTTCTCACATCTGCGATGCATCGATGATGGGGAAGAAGGGCCCATGAACGATGCACAGCTCTTGTTTCTTTGTCGCTGTGATGACAGCAAGATGGGTGCAACGAGCACCATGTTTAGGTCTCCCTCTTCATCCTAATGAAAGAGTATAGTCTTATAGATTGAAGTAGGGGGTCGCTATCGTGGGTAATGACCCACCACCTTCTTATCGCCGAGGGTCATACGCTGGGGAAGGGTCATTATCCCAAATGATAATGACCTCAAGCAAGTCTATAAGGCTATTAGCACATTGTGGTAATAGTAATACATGTTTTGGAGTTTTCATGGTCAAATAAAAATGGTGCTTAATAGTGAACAAATTAAACAGAGAAAATGAGTTAGTAAATTAAATGTGGTATTATTTTGTAGTATGTAAATAACATGGTTGTCTTCATAAATTAAGCGTTTTAATTGCAACTTGGTAGAACTGGAACAGGTTTAACATGAGCATACATTAGTTTTCATGTAAAAGTTATCAATTTCTCTATAAGAAAGTCAACACATTTTGCAATGTTTTCTCTTTCTCTTTCATGTGTTACATAGTATGTTGCAGCAAAAAAAAGCTCCTCTTACAGAGGAAGTGTGTTATTGAAGCAAAATCTTGCTTGGAAATTGGATTGTTTTTTCCCTGTCTGCTTCTGAAGACAGAATGTTCAGAATCGTGTCAATATCAGATTTACTGCACTCAAAACATTCTGAATGGCTGAGAGGAGGTCAATAACGATTCCCATGTGCTAATAGGCATATCATGCCCTACACTACTTGCGTTGTTTATTGCAGCTATTAATTAAGCAGCTAATTACTAGATTTGCATTTTTGACAATAAGGAGACATTGTGGCAAAAAGGATATGCAATGCTGGGTGTGGAATGAGCAGCAGCCAGGAACACGTTCTACCATCTGCAGGCCACCCATCACAGAACGTGTAGAGGGAACAGATCGCAAAAACGTGCAGATCACTAGAAAGTCACTGTGCAGCATCTGAGCGGCAATCTATCCTCTTGATGCCCCAGTCAGTATGCCACTGGTTGGCAGCAGTGAGCCACTATACACAAGGCAGTGGCCTTGTAGACAAAAGAGAGGAGACAACCCAGTTATTTGCTTTTGAAATCTGCTCTCTGCACAAGCGCAGTGGCTGGCGTAACTTTTATTAATGCAGTTATGGGTGCCCATGTCACCCAGTTGACGCGCACTGATAAGCTTGACCAGAATGTCAACATCACAAATACTTTTGCGGTTGCTGGGACACCACATCCCTCTCCCAAACAAAATGAAGTCTTTGACTTGTGACAGCATCATGGTTGTTTGGGTCCTTCAGTACAAAAACCTCGATACGTAATGTCAGTTTAGTCTCTGTTCACAGGTGTGGTGAAATGACTACTGTTCTGCAGAAGTACAGGGGTGAGTAGTGGATAAAAGTCAAATTCTGCCGCTCACTAGTACTAAAACAGCAATGAGCTTAGTCATGAAGGTGAAACGGGTACAACATGACTAATATTCCACCCTCTCATCTTGAGGTTGCATGTGCCAAGGGCAGGCTATACACTTCAATAGGGATGTGAGCTAGCAAAGAAGATTCCAAACAGAAAACGTTCTGGGGTACCAAAATCAAAGAATGTCCAACCAAAACCCTATAAAATAGCAGTCTTTAATTAAACTACAACACACACAAATAATAAAAAAACACTAATAACCCACCCCTTCAAGAGAAGACATAGAATATGCAGACTGTGTAATGAAAGGGGGTACTGTGAGGTTGGCATCATGGAAGGAGACGAAGACAACAGATTCAAAGTTTAACAACAATGTTTTATTAAGAAAATGTCAGGATGAAGTAAGGCCTATCTTGCCCTAAAATAAGGTGGGATTTCCCTACCTAAAGAAACTAAGGAAAGTCTGTGTCAGAATGTTCAATTGAAAGGTATGTCTGTGTCCAAAACCTATTCTTGCCCTCACAACTAAAACAAAACAATGTGTAGGGATGTGAACCATAAACTAAACAGTGGTTCAGACATAGGGCCTCATTACAACTCAGGCGGTAAGGGGTTTACGGCAGCGTTAACAGCGCCGACCCTTACCGCCTGATTACGAGGTCCCCTAGCGCCATGGTGCTTTTAACACCTGCTTTTAGCATGTGTTAAAATCCATGGCGCTAAGGGACCATGGAGTTAATTACGCCACCGTAATTTACGGTGGCGTAATTAACGCCTTCCCCACTCCCATTATGCCCTATGGGGCAAAAATGGGAATGGGGAAGGGTAAATGGGGATTGGGGACTTACCGCCCCGCCTAGGTCGGAATGGGGCGGTAAGTCCGCCAACCACCATGGCGTAAACGTAGTTTACGCCATGGTGGTAAAGTCACAGCCCAGGCGGTAACTTACCGCCTGGGTCGTAATGAGGCCCATAACATTTTGAGCTATTTCCAGCCCGGGTTTCCTCTCCAGCTTCTTTTTCCCCAATGTCAATCTGTTCACCACAATGTTCAATTTACCTTTGCTTAGACTTGAAAAAATACAGTTTGGCACTTTTGCAATGGTCAGTGTGCCCTTCCCCAAGTTCAATAAAGTTCTAGGAAATATATCATAGGGTTTCCTTTCCACAAGTTCAAAATGTAACACAAAAAGTAGTATCTTGAAGCTTTGTTTGTTGATTGGTTTTCCACAAGACTTTATAACTCAGGGTTACCTTACCCAAGTCTGGTATTCAAACGTGGTGTTTTCCTTCTTAAACCACTGCAAACTTCCCTATTAGCTTATAGTGGTTCTCTGGTCTTGGCGCAGTTTCAGACCACACGGTCCACCCATTACAGGTCACGCAACCAAGAACATCCAGGTTTCCTTGAGAAGTTCAATCTTTAGCCAAACAAGTAGTTTCTCAAATGCAGCTTTACAACTTTAACATATGAGTGGTTTCTCAATCTTGGTTTCACTTTATACTCATAGGAGTTCACTATTAGTTTTCAGCTTATTGTTCATTCCACCATAAATGCAGCTTTTCTTATTTCATTTCATTCAGTCATTCAATGTGTTATTCCATAAATATTGCTTTCTATGTTTCACTTAAATAACCTTTGTTTCTTTCTTTTCAATTCGGTTTTCAATAAAGGTAACATTGCTTGTTTCATTCAGTTCGGTATTCATTAAAGGTAGCTTTGCTTGTTTTACTCAGTTTGTTATTCAATAAAAGCAATAAAAGCAACTTTGCTTGCTTTACTCATTTCGGTATTCAACAAAGACAACTCATTCATTTATGTATTCGGAACAATGCCACTTTATCGATTGCCATTGACCGCTACAGCATTCACGGTTTAATGGAGCACCCCAGTGATTAAACTGTCCCCGACACTTACCCGCACTCGGCAGCTTCTTCACATGGCTTCTTCCTCCTTTCGGAAAAGCCTGTTCTCCAGGCGCCTCTCTCCGCTCACTCTGGCTCTTGTGCGCAGCTTCGCCTCTGCTTGCCGACAGCTTCAGCTGCCCACCTTTCCCTCTGTGGGCCCTCTGTCCTGCACTTTCACTCCAGCAGGGCTCCCAGGGTCTCATTCGGCATCTTGACTTTTCGGCTTCTCTCACTCCCGCATGGCTCCTTCTGCTTCCTTTTTCCCGTCTCTCGCCTTCTCCTTCAGTGTCCCGCTTTTTATACACCTGTGGTCCGGTAACAGGCTGCAGGTGTATTCCATCAATTACTGTTGCCAGGCTTTCATTACCAGGACAGGCCTGACCTCCATGCATCTTCTTCTTCCCAGTACCATAGTGGTAAGAGTAAGTGGTGTTTATTACTCTAAGTTGCTTCTTCCTCGTCACAATACTTGAATAGTGAAAGGATGTAATATTAGTAACTCGCAAGTGTTTCTTCCTCGTCTCAGTACTATTATGCATTCAAAGAGGAGAATTAAGGGAATACCCAAAAAGGTCAGAGGATGGTTAGGTTGGTTATTCCAGGGATCAGGGGAATAAGGTGTTTTATTCCAATGCATTTTATCCCCAATCTTTCTCCTTCTCTGTTTAACCCGCCTGGAATAATATCTCCTATCCTTCTACGAGGCAACGGAACAAGGTGAACAATATCCCATAACCACTTCTGGGATAGGGGTTCCTTTCTGAAAGGAAGGTGCAGAATACCTTGTCTCACCTAAGGGCATCCCATCTTCAATGCCCAAGAACCCTCTATCCATGTGATCCTCCCTCGCTTGTCACCCCCAGGGGCAGGATCCAAAAGTGATGGCCTTTCCCTGGCCACCTGCATAGAGTATCCCAGAGGAGTAGATGGGAGAACACCCCTAGGTTTCTCACAGCACTCTGGTATGAACACAGGGATACAGATGTAATATTTTCAGAAGCAAAGTCTAGTTCAATTAACCTTTTCATAAATGTAAGGAGTGGTGATTTAAATATGTCGAGTTGGTCTTGAAATGCTTAAGTCATTTCTTCACAAGGGATTGAGTGTATCGATACAGTCGAGTTGGCTCGAGGCCGTGCAGCAAAACAATACTGTCCTGTGGCAATGATTGTCTCGAACTGGGTAAATAGCAGCCAGGTGATGGTCGAGTCGAAGTCTTGGATCAGTCGAGTCTGCTCAAAAATGTCCTCTGATACGATATGGGTCTTCAGTGGCAAACAGCTCAAAAATGGCCATAGCGCAGGCAGTCGATGGTTGAGACAGTGCCTTGATGGATCAAAAACTGATAAAAAAGCAGTGAGTCTCAAAGGCAACTCTCTGTGCTTGCAGTGACTTGAAGTGGTCAAGATGGCATAACAAGTATATTCCTTGACTTCTGCTTTCTGAAGGACTGCATCCATGTTTACCAGGGCAAAGCAAATTCCTGTTCTGCACTTCCCAAACAGGAAGGTTCCCCCCAGAGAGCAATTGCAGGGGCTGCTACCTCCAATCAACAGGATCATGAGTGTCAGTGGTCTTAGCTGCAGGGAGGCCTTGTCCAGACAGCAGGTCACTCTTAAATGGTCCTCTCGAACGAGTGAGGGTATGGTATGTCTTCCTTGATGGAGCTGTTATTTTACCTCTAAGGAAGAGGGGTTTGTGACATACTGTACCCTCCAATAATGTTCCAGGTGAAATCCGTCTTCTTTTTGGTCTCCTAAGATGATTCAAAAGTGGGGTGTTCTCACCCCAATCTTGGCTGCTGATGTTAGTCCCAGAGTGCTTTCTCTTCAGGAAGGGAGGAGAGGGCACAGGAAGTGTGGGAGCCTAGGAGGTTCCAAGATGGTGGGGCTCTTGAATACTCTAAATCTGCCATCACCCCTTCCTTTCCACCCTTCCTCAAAGTGCCTCTAGTAATTACCACAATTACCACGCTGGATTGAGTTCTTCATTGTCCTGGCAGGGTTTGCCTTTGAAGTACTGGTTCCTAGCAAGCTCAATGGGGGGATTTCCTGTCCTCTGAAGAAGATGTCATTCCTTTCCAAAGAGATGCAAAGTGGGGCTTGCGAGGCTAAACCATTTTTTTTGTGTGAACCCAAGCCCCGGACTGCTGATACAAATGAGGCCCTCTCAGTAAAATGAGTCACCAGCAACGGAGCTGATAATAAAATGGCACCAAAAGGTTTTGTCCAGTACAATTGCAGATTCCCAGAAGCCACCACAGTTTAGATTTAGATTTTAATCCGCCACCAGAGCACATGTGTACACAATGATAGAATTTGGAAAAAGGTTGTCCGTGGTTGAAGACAATCCCTGGCTGTTGCAACTTTGGGTGCATTCAGGCTGTTTTCTGGAATACACATCACTCTGTAACTGCCATGATCCAAACTACAAGACAGGTGCTGGCCCTTTCAGTAGACAGGCTCAGGGCAGTCACATGTTTGCACCATACCTTTCAGCATGGAGCATTATGCAAGTGTAATCCTATTGGCGGATCTCACTTTCAGAGATAGATTATATCATCATCATCACATTTAATTTATTCGACATACGTCATCAAATACATACAAATAATTAATCACACCTTACATTACCCATAGGATGTTAAAAATATTATCCTCACCTCCTAAACAGGCCCATAATACCTTCAACATAAACTCACCCGCTACCGACCCAACAAAACCCTGCGCTCAGGCAGTGCACTACTCCTTGTGATCCCTCCTTTCAAATTAACATGATTAGGGGGGTCCTCCTTCTCCGTCAAAGCCCCCTCTATCTAGAACTCAATTCTCCTTAGTATCCGATCCATCAATGACCACCTCGTCTTCCTGAGGGCCCTCAACACCTGGCTTTCCCCCCCTGTCTCCTATCTAGCCCTCACATGCTCTTTGGGTAAGCTAGCCTCTATCCAGGTAAGCTTGGAAAGAAACCCACCATTACATTTACAGAGACAGAGAGAAAAAGTGTGGCAGCCCACAGGGCCAACTCCACGCCACGTCTACGAAACCAACCAGAAATCTCAGGTACGTGTCGCACTCCGTGCTTCTGGAAATACGCCAAAGGCAAGGACGCCCACACGCATGCATATGCTGTCATACACCATCTTCAAACACCTCACACACCTCTGCCACTGTAATTCAGCTATCTCCCATGGCATAACTTCGGTCTTGCTTGGCACATAATGAGTCCCCTGCACTCACATACTCTCCAGACGTCTGCTTAGCACCCATTCGCATGCAAATTGGCCACCCCTACCCTCCTTTCTAGCAGCTAAAATGCACATGTGCATTCTAATATCCTGTGACGATTTTCCCACCCCTTGGACTTCTGTCCCCCAAGGGTTTTCA
This sequence comes from Ambystoma mexicanum, assembly GCF_040938575.1. Classification (NCBI taxonomy): domain Eukaryota; kingdom Metazoa; phylum Chordata; class Amphibia; order Caudata; family Ambystomatidae; genus Ambystoma; species Ambystoma mexicanum. The sequence goes on along the minus strand of NC_090922.1, from coordinate 580,751,240 downwards.
CCCACAGCGCTTTCAGACCATACCAATGGGAATAGGCGCTATGCAAATGACAATTACAATACAATACAATACAATACAATACTACATTCGTATATTGTAGAGTATACATCATTCATTAAGCTCAATATACACACGTAAAAAGTGCAATATATAAACCTATTAGTTAAAACATTATAGACATCGCATTAAGTAGTTGCAGGCAATCAGTCTAGCGTAATTCACATGGATTCTTTCCTGCAGAGCCATGCCCTGGCATATGCTGCCACATTAATGCAAATCATTTCGTCTGTTGTTGCTTTGCATAATAACAGAGCTTCATTGATGGCGCGAAACCGTCTCTGACAAGAATGTGTTTCACATATATCATTCCCAGGTATCGATATTTGGGACACAAGAACAAAAAATGCACTGTTTGCACGGTTTCGGCGCAATGTGAACATAGATCCGAGTGCTTTGGATTCCATTGCTTTTTTAATGAACCCACTGTCAGAGTTCCCATTCTAAATCTAATATATAATGATCTTGCATTTTGCGGTTGGAGGATGTCCAGATACGCTTCATAACAAATTTCTAGTTTTCATGCCCAAGCTCAGAATCCTGATATTGCATTTTCATTTGATTATAAATATGGCATGTATAAGCATTTTTCACCAGATCTTTAGTTGTGTTATTTATGCATGTAGATTCTTCCCACAGATAACCAGGACTAAAAGAAAAAGAGTTGACTTTATGTGCAGGCACAATTGAAGTGAGCTTCCGCCGTCTTGAGAGATGCTATCAGGGAGTGCCTCTCCTAATTTGATGAGCGCTGGTGACAAGCATACTTGGAGCCAGTACAAAACTGGCCTAATAGCTATTTCGTGTTTTATGCTATGGCAATTCATGTCAATTTTAATGGGGACGTTAGGCATTCCTTTTGGTAGACTCAACAGTTTTCTGACGAAGGTATTTTCAATTTTTCCTACCTTATCAATCTTCATATATCCCCAGATCTCTGACCCAAAAATGGTGGCTGCCTTGGACTTGCGGTTTTAGACCTCAAGTGAAGGCCTGATAGCCCCATTGCCATTCAGTTCTGCGTGACCGAGTAGAGCTTTACCAACTCTATCTGGGGTTTGCTCGGCTTTAGCGCTTTGTTCAGACCACCCACTCTTGCTTTCAAACTCACTCCAAGGTGATCATACATGGTCAACTGCTCAAGTATAGTATCCTCAACAGGGATCAAGATTTTACAGCCCTTAACTCTCGGGGGATGGGAAACCATGGCGTTGGTTTTTTTCTCGATAACTTTCAGGCCATTTTTAACACAACATTCATAGAAGAGTACAGATTGCTTTTGCAGACCAATTGTAGTCTTGGAAATAAAAAAAATTCATCATCAGCGAATAAAAGCAACAGAGTGTTGTTCTTTTCCAAAGTGGGGCATCAAGAGCCACCTTATCAATGGTGTTAAAAATTGAGTTAATAAACAAAAGAGAGTGGGGGCTAGGACAGAGCCCTGTCTCACCCCCTTCTGCTCTAGGAAATAGGGAGTCAAATTGCAAATTGCCTGCCACACTCCATTTTATGCATGCAGATAGCAATTATATTTTTGACAAACATAATGGCACCCCTACTGACAATGATTTCTCCCATAATTTGGCTTTGGGGACACAATCAAATGCATACTTTAGATCCACAAATAGCACATATAGTTTCATCTTCCTCAGTATAACATATTTGTTGATGAGCAGTGAGAGCCTAAAACTAGTCAATCATAGACACCCTATTTTGGAACCCTGCTTGTCGACAGGCAATAGCCTTGGTCTACTCAATCCACTTTAATAAACTATCTAAGAAGATTTAAGTGTACATTTTACCCGCATTGTCTAATAGCGAGATGGGCCAGTAATTGGCAGGCTCCTCTCTGCCCCCCTTCTTGTAAATCAGTGTTATTTTTGCCTGCACCCAGGACTAGGGGACTCTTGTGAGACTATTATGACATTACATAATTTCTAGAAGAAAAGCGACCAAATCCTAATTTCATTCTTATCGAAATCCACTGGCATGGTATCCACTCCTGGTGCCCTGCCCTTTTTTGGGCTACAACAACACACTTAATTTCCTCTGGCAAGAAGAGTGGATCACCCACTTCATACCATCCAACAGTGGAGCAATGTTATTGGGTAAACATGCCAAATGGGTCTCCTCATACATGGTTCTAAAGTGGTTCCACCAGTTGTCCTCACAAATACTTGCAATGATGGAACTTTCTGTTGCAAGTGCCCCCGGCTTTATCAAGCTCTAAAACGTGGAGTTATTTCCCTCATGTATAGACTCCAACAAATCTCTCTCTTTTGCTTCAGTATATAGTTTCCTTTTTAGGGCAATTATCTTTGACACAGATGTTGAATATCTTCCCTAGTGTGATTATCTATGTCCTTAATATAATTAGCATCTGTTTGGCTGCCCTACATTCCTTATCGAACCATGAATATAATAATGTTTTCTACCTGATCAGCCATCTTAGTATCCAGGGGATATATAGTGCCAGCCAATTCACCATATACCCTCAGTATCTCATCCTCACTGGTATCTGCACCACTAAGAATCTGTTCCAATGGTGATCGGAGTGCACAGTAAATTCTTGGAAGGACCGTATCTAGTTCTACATGTTCCCATTTAACTGTTTTCCTTGAATTCCCATCGATCCTCAGGGGAATATTTTTTATGTAGAATGGGGTCTCACAAGGCTCCTTTCTAGCTCCACTCCTCTTTAACCCATATGTCGAATCCCTTGGACAGACCCTTAGCAAACACAATGTATGTTTCCACCAATATGTAGATGATATACAAAAATATTTCCAAATTTCATCCCCTCAAAACCTGTATCTCCACCATCACCACCTGTCTGGCTACTCACTTCTTCAAACGCATCTCTTCCAAAACAGAGGTTTTCCTCATCTGCCCCGAAGGCACAAACCGAAACCTCACCCGCTTGATCCAGGAACTCACCATGTACAACCCACACATATCCCTCTTCACACCAGTTAAAATCCTTGGCTTCACCATCGACCCTCACCTTGCCTTCACACACTACATAGCCGCTGTCACTAAAATATGCAATCTACAGCACCTCCTACATAAAATCAGACATATCCTTCCTCCTGATGACTTCTGCACCACAGACCAAGCACTCGTTATCTCTAAGGAAATGATCTCCTCACTGGACCCTGAAACATCAGCATTGCTCCCCTGCAAGCCATAGAAAACACAGCAGCCAGACTCATCTTCTACCTACCCAAACATTCACACATCACTCCCACACTTGCCCAGCTCCACTGGCTCCCCATACCCCATAGAACTGCCTTCAAAGGACACTGCATTGTATTCAAAGCCATCCACCTCAAACCTTCATTGTACCTTCATGACAAGCTCACAAAAACCAGACAAGCTAGCCAACACTTTCTACACATTCCACTCTGCAAACTGACATGCACACTAAAACAAGCATTTACCCACTGGGTACTGTGAGAAACCTGAAAGTGTCCCACTTACTAGTCCCCAGGGATCTGTCATCCAGGTGGCCAGGACACGGCTATCACTATTGGATCCAGTTCCTGGGGTGGACCAGTGGGGGAGGATCACCTGGATGAGGGCTCTTCAGGGAGTGGAAGTGGGATGCCGAAGGGTGGGACGCAGTACCCCCTTCCCTATAACACCTTTTCCCCATCCTACCCCGTAGGATATCTCGAAAATCTACCTCCCCCTTTTTCCAACATGAACACTTTCCTACACAATCACAAACAACAGACTAACACCAGAGTCTGCACAAGAGTCAGGCAATTGACAATAACTAAGCCCAACTGACGGCCATTTACCTTCCCCACAGGGATAAAAGGCAGAGCACAAGAGCACACTACAGGCAAGACCTAACACACGACGAATCAGATATTCTGGACCAGCAGTTCAAATGGAGGAGAAAGTCAGCGAGACCTGAAAGGACAACGAGGAGGGAATTGCCTTTGCCCTTTACAACTCAGACCCGCAAACCCTCCGAAAAGGGAATCATAAGACCGGGAAGTAGAGTTGGCGTGTGGTGTGACAGGTGTTAATGGTACACTAGGCCCTCCTGTGCTGATAGCCAAGGTGGGGAGAAGCACTTGCCACTGGGGTGCCATACTTGATTCCGAGGCAATGAGCTCCAACAGTCGGAGAGAACTGATAGTAGACCGAACTGTGCTGGGCCCAAGGTTGCAATCGGCATCATTGTTTGTACTAAGAACTTGTATGGGTGTGCCAATCCCTGCCCCTTCAACTGAATATAAATAACATGATAGGCAGATCAAATAAGTTCACTCCCCCACCCATTATTGCAGAAATCAGGATTAGAGTGCCTTTCTTAAAAGTAAAAAGTGCACATGGCACTGCGCATATTTGGGTTGGGATGGCCCAGGAAAAGAAGGGTATATTTAATGTTACACACACTCCATAAATGCACAAGTATACAAAGTGAATGATGCATATTTTTATTTTTTTTATTTTTTTTAAACTTCTTTTTATTATTCAGCGTGGCAGCAAAACACAGGCGAACAGCGTCAGGCAGTTACAGTATGAAAACAGTGTACATAAAGTAGGAGCGCAGAGGTTACTACACATGATGGCACAATCAAAGAACACAGTCACAGCATGGAGAGGGCAACAGGAAACTATGATAGGGGTGAGGACCCAAGCTGGTGGGGGGAAATGGGTGGGGGGGAGGCATCCGGTGTCTCGACAAGATCGGACATGTAAGAGCGGAACCTGAGCCAAATATTTCTAGGCCTGGAGTGGGTGGGTTGCATATGGGACCAGGCTTCCTCAGAATCCGAGACCCACGTGACCGCTCTCAGCCATTGGGCGTGTGTGGGAGGTGAGGGGCGAAGCCAGCAGAGCAGGATGGAGTGCACCGCGAGAAGCAGGCAGAGGCCAGCTAGTTTCTTGGAATCACGGGAGAGGCCTGGGAGGTCATGAAAGAGGCATACCACCGGGGAGGGGGCAATGGGATGGTCGATCACAGCGGATACTGTCGAGCAAACAGCCTCCCAAAACTGTGAGAGGTGGGGGCAGGACCAAATCATGTGGATATAGTCGGCATCGTCCTGGCCGCATCTGGGGCAGCTGGCAGGGTGATCACCGGACATGCGATGTAGTCTTATCGGGGTGTAGTGAAACCTATGTAGTACTTTGAACTGAATGAGTTTAAACCGGGAGTTGAAGGAAACTCGATGTGTCGTTCGCATAGGTGTGCCCAGCGCTCAACCGACATCTCAACACTAAGGTCTGCCTCCCAAGCACGCTTCAGTTTAGCAAAGTCTGGGACAGATCTGGATTGTAACATAGTATAAAACCTAGAGATTTTACCCCTCGTGGGCCCGGGGGAGGAGAGCTCCTCAATGGCAGGGTCGTCCGGTGGCAATGCAGGGAACGCTTGGTAATTACGCTTAAGGGTCCTGCGGAGGGATGTATATTGGAGCCATACACTCTGGTCGCTTCTCAAGGGCAAGGGGAGATCGGGCCATTCAACAAATATACCCTGGTCAAACACGTCTCGTAGCAGCTTGTAGCCCGCGTCCGCCCAGCGGCGAACCGCGCCTGGTGGAACCCGCGGGACCCCCGGGAGAAAATTCCAAAGAGGGAGGTTACCGTGGAAGGCGTAGGCAGTTCCAGTCAGCTTCCACATTTTCGCTAATGCGATGGCTGTGCAGGCGACCGGGCTCTGTGAGTCCTGTACCAAGGGAGCGGGTTGTAACACCAAGGAGCGGATGTCCCGGTCAAAAACCGCAAGCTTCTCAAGTCGGACATGCGGGGGGGGGATCCGTAGTATTAAACCAATGAGAAGTATATTGGATTTGGGACACCAGCCAGTATTTAAGAAAGTCAGGGGCGCCGAAGCCCCCGTTAGACATGGGAGTGGAAAGGGTATCGATTTTTAGGCAAACCGCACCCGAGTGCCAAAGAAAGGAATTCACAGTGCGGGTCAAATCACGAAAGAAGCCCACCCCTGGCCACAAGGGTACGTTAGTGAAGCTGTAAAGCAACTGGGGCAACACCACCATCTTCAACAGTCCTATCCTGCCTGCCAAAGAAATCGGGAGTTTATCCCAGACCCGGATCTTAGCCGTCAAGTGTGTGAGATACTTCTGATAGTTTTCCTGGAAGGTCAGCGCCCGCTGGCGCGTTACCACTATCCCCAAGTAGATAAATGTGGATTGAGCCCATGTGAAACCAAGGGTGTCGGGGGGAGGGAGAGTGCATTCCGTGAGTGGGAAAAGAGTGGATTTCGAGCAATTCACTTTAAGGCCCGAAATTCGACCAAACTGAATGATGTCCTCCAGTATTGGGGGTAAGTTGGTGGAGGGAGAGCGCACAAACAACAACGCGTCATCCGCATATAGGGACACTATGTCCGTCTGTCCCGCAGAGCGGAGGCCCCTATGAACGTGGAATTGGCGGAGCATGTCGGCAAAAGGCTCAATTGCTATAGCGAAAATCAAGGGAGAGAAGGGGCCCCCCTGTCTCGTCCCCCTGGCGATCTTAAAAAGGGGGGAGCAACGGTCGCCGGTGTGGACCCTGGCAACAGGAGCGGAGTAAAGTAGTCTGACCCAGGAGAGAAAGGAGGGGCCGAATTTGCAACCATCGAGGACCCGCCACAGATACCTCCACGAAATCGAGTCAAACGCCTTTTGCATGTCAAGGGTGACAGCCACTGCGTGCATCTCGGGACTGATTCTGTTAATGATGTTAAATAGACGCCTCAGGTTCAGGGAGGTAGAGCGACCCGGGATGAAACCAGCCTGGTCCGGATGGATGATAGATGGCAGGAAGGGAGCCAACCGGAGAGCCAGAGCCTTGGCGTATATCTTGACATCACAATTTATAAGTGAGAGCGGGCGATATGAACCGCACTGCGAAGGGGGTTTACCAGATTTAAGTAGTACTGTGATTGTAGCCTCACGGAGTGAAGGGGGGAATACACCGGCCTCCACTGACTCCTCCCAAAGAGCCAGTAAGTGAGGGAGCAGTTGTGACTTGAAATGTTTGTAAAATTCGACTGGGATACCGTCCGAGCCAGGGGCACAACCCGAGGATAGGGAATCAATAGCGTCCGACAGCTCCTCCAGCGTGAGTGGGGAGTCAAGGGAACCCACGGTCTCCGGAGACAGGGTTGACAGAGGAAGGGCATCGAGAAAGGAGTCAATCTCCGCCACCGACACCTCATCAGTGTTAGAGTATAGGGTTTCGTAGAATGTGAAAAATTCCCTGTTGACGTCCTGCGAAGAGACAGCCATGGAGCCGTCAGGCCTCTCAATACCAAGTATGTGTGGGGACCCCGTCTCGTGACGGATCAACCGAGCCAGAAATCGACCGGGGCGCTCACCCTCCCCATACCTCCTCGCCATGCCAGGGCTGTCCAAGTACCTTTGTTCACGGTCCGCAAGGGAACGGAACTTGTCTAATTCCATCCCGATGTCAGCCAGGTTGCCCGGGGTAGAGTGAAGTGAGCATGTAGCTTCTAGGGTTGATAGTCTGGATAAGCTGGTGGCAAGATCTCTCCGGATCGACTTAAGGACCCCATTCTCCTTGGACAACGCAATCCCTCTAATATAAACCTTAAAGAACTCCCATAGAGTGGCCTGAGACGTTACTGAGCCCGTGTTGGTCTCGAAGAACTCCTCAATCGACAGCTCGAGCTCGGAACAGAACTCCGGGTCCAGTAAGGAGAGGGGTTTCAATTTCCAGTTGCGAGTTCGGCCGGGATCAAGACCCCAGTCGACGGTAACAGTGACTGGAGAGTGGTCAGACAGGGTTCTGGGAAGGATCATTAACTGTTTTACATTCTTAACCAATTCGTTGGACATCACCCATCTGTCAATGCGGGAAAAGGAGTCATGAACAGAGGAGTAGAAAGAGTAGATGCGAGAATCTGGGTAGAAGAACCTCCATGCATCCACCATGGCCAGACGGGGTAGGGATGACAGTGCGGCGTAAGCTGCCCTGGAGAGGTGACGGGGCTTCGAGCCGGATCTATCGAGAGCTACATCGAAGATCGTGTTGAAGTCTCCACCCCAAAGGATAGGAACAAGGGGGAAGCCATCGAGGAGGGAGGTGACCTGCACATAAAAATCCGGGTCATCTAGGTTAGGGCCATAGATGTTCAGCAGAACCACTTCCTTGTGGTGAAGCATGGCATGGAGCAGTACATATCTGCCTTGGGGGTCGATTATCGAGGAAATGAGGGTGAAATGGAGACTCTTGTGGATGAGGGTCATGACTCCCCGTCTTTGAGTGGAGAAGTCGGTGAAAAACCTATGGGGGCCCCAGGTCTTGGCGAAACGCATGCATTGTTCGGAGCGGGCATGAGTCTCTTGTAAAAAGAGAATCTTGGATCCATGGCGCTCGGCCTGCAACTGGAGCTGCCTCCTCTTTTTATAATTACCCAACCCCCGTACGGTCCAGCTCATAAAGGTCAGGGCTCTCTCAATCACAGTGTGGTGGTGTTTGGAACAAAGAGAATGTGAATGACCAAAGGGTCAGATTCGCGGCCCTACGGCAACAGTTCCTGAGTACCACAGCACAGTCCGCCTTCGTTGCCAGCGCTAACTTTTTAATAACAAAACCCCAAACATGTCCCACCCCCACCCACATCCCCCCCCCAAACAGAGGGATGACAAACCCAACCCCTCTCAGCCAAAACCAAACCAAAGGCATCAGCGCCTGGGGGCCTGTAGGCCTGACTGGCCGTGTCGCTCCGAGCTGCAGCAGATCCAGTAGAACAAAAGATGCCCACAATAGAAGTCGCATGTAGCTTGGGCAAAGTACTTGTACATGGTGATCCGGAAGGTCTCTGTAAGTTGAACTGAACAAGCAGATTACGGGATGGAGGATCAGCGTGGCCCCGATGCGGGAAGGCGGAAGGGCCCGGGCGCTCCCCACCGGGAACCTAGGGTAACTGCTGAACCGTGGTCAGAGGAGAGGGATCAGCCAGGAAAGTGTTCGTCAATGAATTTGGAGGCCTCCTCTGGAATCGTAAAGAAGAACACCTGGTTAGCGTGTTCTATGCGGAGCTTGGCAGGATAGAGCATAGCATATTTGATTGAGTGGTCTCGCAGCCTACGTTTCACCGCTTGGAAAGTCTTGCGTTCCCGTTGGACGGCTGTTGAAAAGTCCGGGTAAAGGTGAATCTTTGCGCCGCCCAGTAGTAGCTCGCCCTTTAGCCTTGCGGCCCTGAGGAGGGCGTCACGGTCGCGGTAGTTCAGCACACGAGCTATGATGGGCCGAGGTGGAGCTCCGGGCCTAGGTTTAGCCGCCAGAGCGCGGTGTGCCCGCTCAATTGCGAAGTGTGGGGAAAGCTCGGGCTCGTCGAGGAGCGACAGCAGTGTGCGCTGAACAAAGTCTTCCATTGGCTCGTAGACTTCATCCTCGGGAGCCCCAATGATGCGGAGATTGTTGCGCCTCGAGCGGGATTCCAAATCCCCGTTTTTCTTTTCCACCTCGAGGACTCGGTTGGAGAGAGCGACGACCTCAGAACGCAGGGCACCCAGCGCATCCTCAGCGGAGCCGACCCGCGTCTCGACCTCCGACACCCGGCTATCAGTCCTCTCAATGTGAGCCTTAATAGAAGATATAGTGCCGTTCATGTCGTCTAATTTTGAGTGAAGTGCGGTGAAGCCCTGCCGAATAAAGTCCATCATATTTTGGGATTCCGGGGCTGCGTCGGACGAGGCAGCAGGGGCCTGCTCAGTAGCCTCCCCCGGCGATCTCACCGTAGCCTTCGTGAACATGTTGATGGAGCTCTGTTTCCCCGTGCCCCCCTTGGTCATCCTGGCAGTATCGGAGGTCGAGGAGAAGGGAGGGGGGGGCACGGACCCCGCACCTCGCAACACAGTGTATAAGGTATGGTTAGGAACAGGAAGCAACGAGAGGCCGTGGATCAATGAGTGTTAGGTGTTGCGGCAGCCCAGGGAGATATGAAAGCTTGATATTAGCGCAAGGCGCGCTCCCCAGATCGCAAGGTCCGATGCATGTACAGAGTCAGTGCAGGCGTGGGGCGACTGTTGGGCTCACCGATAGCCCGAGTAGTGAGGAGTTGAAGAGGCTGTGACCCCTCAGGGGCTGACGAGCAGATATCGCTGAAATGGGTGGCAAGGGGGGGTCAGCAGGAGGGGGGCTGGTGGGCCGCCCGTGTAAGACCAAGCGTAACCAGGCGATGAAAGTCACAACGGTAGGTGTGGTTCTCCAGTTGAGCCCACGGGCGCATTAGAGCAAACCAGGAGGTGCGTGGTGACAGGTCCCAGCAGTACCGGGATGCGGGCAACAACAGGGTATGTTGCAGTGGGGGACCTAAGTTCGTATCGTGGTCCGGTGGGTCTTGGTGTTCAGGGCCCCCCAACCGGCATCAGGTGGGGGCAACGATGTCATGCAGGTAAGCGGGACCCAGGCAGGCGGGGGGGGCCCACCCTGCATCGAGCCCAGCGGCGGCGCCGGCCCGTGTGCGCCGGGTCAGCAGGGAGACCACTCCCGAGGCAGAAGAGAGAGTGGGCCTCCGGTCTGCGGAAGGGTGACCTCAGGGGCCACAGTAGCCAGGCACACCCTCCCCCCCCACACCCCCTACCTTGCTGCACTCCGGTGCTGTTGTCCATGTGGAGGAGTGGCGGGGGGGGGGAGCGGGAACCGGGTCCGCCACTGGAGCGCCACAGGACACGGCGCAGGGGTGCAGAACCAGCCGGAGCTGGGGGGTCGCCGGGTGACGTGGAGGGGCCGGCAGCCACCGACGACCGGGGTCGGGTCGTGAAGAAATGTGGAGTAGCTCAGCCAGCCGCGATGGTCCTGTGCGCCCCGCAGGGCCGGCGCCCCTCCCCCAAGGCGGCCCGCAGCGCCGCGGTCTCAGGTGGGTGGGCGAGCCGATGCCGCCGGAGCCGCAGGGCGGGGAAAGCAGGAGGCCACAGCCGCAGTCAGGGGAAGGAGGCGCAGCCCCGTCCTCGGGGCGTGTAGAGGCTCCAAACTTCGCACGCTCACAGTAGGAAGGCTCACAAAGGATTGTAGGTAGCCCTGCAGGGTTACATGCAGCGTTGGGCGGTGTAGATAAGGATCGATTGCTCTGCCAGTCCGGAGCGTAACGCTTAAGCGGCCATCTTGCTTCAGCGCAACAGCGCCCCCCGAATGATGCATAATTAAATAAATAATAGCTCCCTGAAGGAAAATACAGTGTCAGACAAAAATATATTTCAAAATGAATACTCAAGCACAAAATGGTTTCCAGGCCTAAAACAGGCGTGGCGGACTATGACCATATATATATATGTCAAGAGTTTTCAGACAAGCAACAGAGGCTGATACATTGGAGATAGTCTTTGCCAGCATCTCACTGTGAAGTAATTGGGTTTGTTAGGTTAAAATTGGAAATTGGCGGAAAAAGCAGACAGGATTGCGATGAGGCCAGAAAAGTAAGGGAAGTTTAGATACATTTATCTATGTTCTTATTGAAGAGGGCACAACGTGTGTCATGCAGACTATTCTGAGAGACCAGCTGTATTATGTTGGCACCATATAATATATTTATTTTTATTTATTTATTTCTATAGCACCGAAAACCTGCACGTATCGGGCGCTGACATTAACACAAAGTAGTCAAACATAGCAACGAGAGACGAGCAAACTAGAGTGCCCTAGATGAATAGTTATAAGGCCATGGCACCCAAAAGATTTAACTGAAGAGGTACGTCTTCAATGATGTTCTGAACTGGCTCGAATTTGAAACCCCTCTGATGGGCAGCAGAAGGGAGTTCCAGAAAGGTTGAGCCAAGGCCCGGAAAGATCTGCCTAGTCCTCTAACTCTTTTGATTCTGATTCCCTGCAATAGGGTGAGGGCAGAGGATTTCAGATTTCTGACTGGCTTGTAGGGCATGATCATAGATTGCGGTACTCTGGGGATTTTCCATAAAGGGAGCGATGAATTAGTGAGCCCATTTTGAACTTAATATGTTGCTGCACTGATAGCCAGTGTAATACTCTCCTGGTATTAGTAATATGAGCTCTTCTTGGAATGGTCATTGATATACGGACTGCATCATTCTGAATGATTTGGCATAGATTAGACTTTGATGCTCCAGACAATTGGATTTTGCAGTAGTCTAATCTTGATAGAATCATGGCACGGTCGGCAGTCAGAGAATTCTTTTTATTGATGAAAGACTCTATAGTTTGAAGAAGCCTCAGGTGGTATTTGCATGTTTTTCGAAGATTTTGTACCTGAGAATCTGAATTCATGGATGCCTCCAAGACCATCCCCAGGGTTTTCACTTTAGATTGTGCTATGATCTTCTTGCCTTGTAACGTGAAGTAAGCATAGGCTGGATCTAGTTTGGCACGGGCTTCACGGGTGATCCAAATATAAGTAGCTCGGTCTTATTGCCATTCAGGAAGAGCCAATTCGAGGACATCCATCTCTCAATGGCATCATAGAGGTTCTTCAATATTAGTGAGTCTTGATGGGGAGCACCACTTATATCGATGACTAATTGCATCTCATCGGCATAGTGTTAGGGAGAATTCTCATTTATGGCTAATTTCACTTACCTAGTGAGTCCCTCAGCAGCTTTGCTGGATTTCTGGGGCTTATATTTTCCACCTGGTAAGAGTGTGAACCTTTTTCCCACTCTAACATGTGTTTTGCCATGTGTATTTCTACTTTTTGGGTGATTTTGGGCTCTGGGGCCTCACCTCTCCATGAGCCCAACTTTTTGTGTGTGTTACACAGCACCTTCAGTGCAGTGACACAGGGTTGTCTCTGAGACTTCCCACTGACTCCATTTTTCTGGGGTTGACTACTGTCCCCCAAGTAACAGATAAAGTTACCATTAACTTTATGTAGTCACTTAAATTACAGACCCAGTACGCCCCATCTTACATGGAGTATTGGAAAGAGTTAACTCTGTTCCCTTTTTGTCTGTACTTCCTGGAGACTTGTTTCGCTCCCTTAACACTAAGAGTTGGCTGGTGGCAGTGGTATCTACCCTAACTTTTCTACTGTGATTATACTATATAAACGTGTTACTGTTTTAGGCTATTGTATTAGCCTCGAACATAAACCTGTTTGACCAAATACATTTTCTTTTTGCTCTGGTCGGGTTTAGTCGCCATTTCTTTTTGTTAACATCGTTCTTGTGTTTTACTTTTCACGCCAAACCAGGTTTGCCTTCTTTGTTCACTGTCCTTTGGCAGGCTTCTGTGAAGAAGCCCTCCTTTGGCGTCTGGGTGTCTAGGTGGGCTGAGTGTGAGGGAGGGGTTTAGTACCCCCCTGCACAGCGTCTCCTTGGAGACCCAAGTCACACTATCTGTCCATTGGCTGAGGTAGTTGACCGGGCTGGACAACCCCCCTGCTGTGTGATTGACAGACAGGTGTGAATGGGGGATTTTGGCATAAAAGGCAGGACTCTTGGGCTGGAAGACAGAGTCGCCACTGGAACTGCAAGAACCAAAGAGAAGCGCAGAAAAAGATGGCTGCTGCCACTCCCGAGTCCCGGTGAAGCCCTGCTGCAGTCCTGAGCTATCTACCCTTCAATGACAGAGAAGATCCAGTCCGGAGTCTTCTTCCCTGGAGCCTGGTGGGATCAATCAGCTAACCTTCTACAGCGAGAGAATCCTCTTCTGGGTCGAAATCGCTGCACAAAGCGGTAGTGGTCCGGATAGCCATCAGAAGAGCCCTCTCCTGTTTTAAAGGAGCGCACCTTTTATTCACTGTTGCTTTAATGCTACTGGCCTTATCCCTGGGTAGTGCAGATCGCTCCAGATGTCCTCCTTCTTGTCCCCACGACTGAAGCTCCTGGAACGGTGAGTCTGCAGGAACTACCAGGAACAACTGCCGTAGCACCAGCTTTCTTCATTTGAATAAGGTACTGTGTCCATTTGGTCGTTCTCTCTGTCCGATCTTGAGGAATCGGGGTGAACCCTTTTCCTTTCCGAAGGCTTGTCCTTTCTTCCTTCCCTCTTATAACCTTTGCCTCCATTTGACAATTTCCAAGTACTCCTGGCAACGTTAATCTCGAACTGTTATAATCGTGTGATCCTCGACAACAGAGCCCTGCTCCATTTGACACTGGTGCAGGCCTATTGACTTTATCTATATTTTAGAACACGTCCTCTGATTCTAGTGCCTTGACAAAAGTATTACCTATGATTTTTATCCCCTATTCCCTGGTTTTAATTCAATCTGCTAAGTGTGTTTGACTACGGTTACATTTCTTCCCGCGGGTACGCTTTTCTTTCGTAAGACCGAACTGTCATTACTGTTAAAAAGTGAGCACTTCCTAACCCCTGGTAACGTCTTTTATTTTGTACTGGAGGGCGGAGCGACCTCTGAACGGGCCCATGAGATTCAGAGCTCACCCTCCGGCACCTTAAGTCGAGATAGCTGCAACTGGAGGAGGATGGGGTGCAGAATTCTCTTACTTAAACACCAATCAATAAGGACAAGTCAATGGTTTGGCAAAGGGAAGTCCGTTTAATGACAAGTACAAAAAACAGGGAAACAAATGGAAATCATCAGAGCTGCGATCGCCTGTCTCGCTTCAACTTCCAAATTCTTCACGCAAACAGTAACTTTTATAGCAAATTCTCATCATCATTGATGTGTGAAACTCATAAGTTTTACATGCAATTCTATTGGTTAAAAAAGGTAACTTAAGTATAGGTGCTATATCTGTATATGGTAACAGGATGTGGGGATTGGATAACTCTTATCGGGTGGGCGTCTATGCCCATCCCTCTACAACACTTGTGATAGACGTCACTAAAAGTACAACGTCTTATTGGTTCTACTCGCAATAGGACCATAGATCATTTGGCCCATTGTGATTGGGTCAGTTACACCCCTAGACATAAATCTCCACTTTAATTAGCAGCATGCAGAATGGACATCCAGATGCGGTGTGCCCCAAGATTCACCCTGCCTCCCTTCCATCAATCAGTACTTTAGAGCTATGTGTCAATTAGTTGGCAGAAGAGGCCCTTGAAACTGTAGCTTCTTATAAGGAGAAGTTATGGCATCCTCTGGGTTTGGATGACATCAGACGTGGGCACCTCTGCGCGCCAGGCTGGTCACATGTCTGTTTACTGTGGTTCGGCTTCATTTTCCCTCTATTTGTGTATTTGCTTCTTTGTTCGGACTCGCCACTTGCATGGGCCTCATTATATCGACCTTCACGGGTAGGCTTCAATGCTCTTAAGTTTAATTTCTTCGGAGTTGCTGCTCTCCACCCTTCCTTGGTTTGACCTCAAATTCCTAGCCATGAGCTGCATCTTGCTGAGTTTCGATTCCGCTCTTCCATCTGACTTTGAGCTAGTTTATGAATCCTGGCCTTTTCGTCCTCTATCATCCTAGGTTTAATTCTGCCTTTGTAAAATGGAGTCACACTTCTATAATGCACTGATTGAGGTAGATATATATAGTTGGCACTTGCCGCTCTATCTTCCTACTAAGGATTGCAAGCAGTATCGTTTTCTTAGCTTTTTGCGTTCAAAGCCTATTTACAGGTATTCACCCACTTATGTGTTTCCGTTCTGCTTTAATGGTTACGTTTCTTTAAAGTTCAGCATCGTTCCTTCGTATATGTTCATTGCATCCTTATTTGCAACATTTCGTCTTTATCACCTTTTTGGTTGTCGTTTCTTTCATCTGTAAGTCTGTCTGGACCATTGTGATGTCACCATTCGCCTCTAGTAAGAGCCCTTTGGGTCTCTTCCGGGACAGTTTGTAAGTAGTCTTCATTTTGCGTCAGCTGCTGGTATGGTTGTCTTAATGGGTACCTTGGAGCCCATGGTTGTCTGGTTATTGGTGCTTCAATAGGTATACAAGTCCTTCTGATAGGCACTGGACAGAGCCCCATTGTGGCTCTCTGTTGGTTTATTTGCTCCTTAAACATCACATATCTTGGCGAGTATGCTTCTGGCATTTCAGCATGGGTGGCTGGAGTGCAAGCCAATTTTGGGACCTCCTCTACACACCCCCCGCTGGTCGGTTTATTGACCACTTCTTCTTCCTCCTTTAGATTACTCTTACTTGGTTCTTTTATATGCAATTCTTCCTCTTCTGGGTTTGTACATGATGGTGTGAACGTGTGTTTCTTTGGAGTCCATATTTGTATCACTCCTTTCAGGCTGCCTGTTGTTTTTACACATTCGTCTTTGTTCCAGGTCATAAGCTGACATGTCTGTTTGGGCTGCAATAGATACATTTTCCTTCATAAAGTCTACGTCTTCTGGGATGCACACATTTTGTTCTTCTGGTGCAAATTTGCTGGCCTTCACAAAGTCTCTTATTTCTTCATCTGTTAGGTCTCTCGGCTTCCATCCTGGTTTGATGTCAATCATGATCTTCATCCCAATGGCTTTCTTCGCACTTTTCTGGTATTGTGTGATGATTATCTTGATAACACAAAACCCTAGTAGTCTAATCAATAGCAGGGCTCCCAGAAACTTGAATATGTCTGCCATCCATTGTGGGACCCTTGAAAATAGTGTCCCAAACCAGTTGTCATCATTGACGTCGACAGTTTCATTGATCATCTGGTTCTGTAGGTTTGTCAGCATACCTATGGCTTCTGTTAAG
This sequence comes from Ambystoma mexicanum, assembly GCF_040938575.1. Lineage (NCBI taxonomy): Eukaryota > Metazoa > Chordata > Amphibia > Caudata > Ambystomatidae > Ambystoma > Ambystoma mexicanum. The sequence continues at coordinate 580,734,613 of NC_090922.1, read as the reverse complement.
GTTCAATTTTCTTCGTCATGCGAGGGTATAAATGTGCAACATGATTCTCACGTTTTTGAACAAACACCTCCATCCATTGCAGTGATCATGTCAAGTAAATATCTGTTCTGGAGGGTCATCAGTCGGATTGCTCTTAGTTCTTCCTTAATAGCATTGAATCCTTTTATGGTAGTGTTAATGGTCTGCAATAACTCCCATCTGGTTATCTGCAACCATTTGGTATTCACTCCAATTTGGATCCATGCCATGACGATTGTTGTGAACACTGATGAGGTGTGGCTAAAGAGCCTGTGTTCATACGGGATTGCATGGAATGCCTCTTCTGATTTGGTAGAAAAGTAGTTTTCTCTCTTCATTCGGGATACCAGCTCTGCAGATCTCTTTTTCCTCAGGTGGGCATCTGCTTTCGGAAAGCTGTCAATGTTCAGGTCCCTCTTTGGGATCACTAGTGCAGGAACGTGGACGTTCACTATTGTGCAAATACCTCCCCAATTTCTCAGCAGCTTTATGTATGTTTTGGATCCACACAGCCAGCAATGGTCCATAATTACTGCGGTTCCGTGAGTCATACCTGGAGCTTCAAAGATGCGTCCGCAGAACTGATTCTCTACCATCTTCTTCGGGCCATTGTTCCTGAAACACACTTTTGGGCTTTCCAATGGCACTATCTGCAATGGTCCTGCTCTGTCTTCGACCCATGTTAGTAACTTTACCAACTTTGACCATAGAGGTTTCCACAGTTTTTGGGAGTTTTCTACTGCTTCCTTGCAGGCTCCAAGGACCATTCAGGCTTGGCATACCACTACTCCTTCTTCTCATCTATCTGGTGAAAGCACTGTTCCCCAAATCTGCATTTTATGCCTTTGTTCTTCCAAATTTGGGCTTCTTCTGGAGTTTTTCCTTGGACGTTTAGTCTCAGGTTCATTTCCCATCTTGTTCCTGCTCCTTTCACTTCTGGCTTTTCATACCTGATCACGTGATTCCTAGTATGAGCTCTGTTTCTTGGATTAATGTCCTGGACATAATCATCTTAATCGAGATATGCTGTTTCAGTTGCCCATATCAGTGAGGCATCTTTTCCCATAAACTGTCCTCTGGTGTTGCACATTGCTACGTGTGACAAACAGTGTGCTGTCGGGACATCAATTTCTACAGCCACGATGATCTTGGATTTTCCCATGCTGTACAGTAGAAGTGCACACACGAAGCATTCTCCTTCTGAATTTCGTCTTCCACTTCTTTCATGTGTTGATACCAAATGTTGTTCCCCAGATGGCCTGGGTTGTCTAGGTAATCATTCAGTTCATTGTTATCTTCATGTAGGTTTCTCTTGATTCTTAGTGTCTTCCAGTAGTTCGCTATGGCTACGTCTCTAAAAGCATTTGTATGGCTTTTTTTTGCTGGTGGATTCTTGGGCATTTCAGTCCATGGTGCAGGTTTTTTCATCTGTGCCATTTGAGTGGACATGATTCTGTCTGCTCTTTCCTGGTCCTCTTGCATCTTTTCTTTTCTGCGTGCAAGTGCCCATGCTATCCAGCCTGACACCGGTCTTGTATATGGATGTATGGTAGGTCTGATGCTTGTCCCTTGGGTTGGAACCTGCGTGTTTGTCGATACCGTCTCTGCGGGTTTATTTTTCAGTTCCCCATGTAGTTTCTTCGATCTAGCTATGAACGGGAATAAATAATCTATCAACATCTGTATCCTTGCAGTGAATTCTCTCGTTGCCGCTTCTGTCTTCTTGAGGGTTTTTGCTTTGTCTGCATTAGTCGGCATTTCACTATATTTCTTTCGGTCTCTCTTATTGTTTTCTGGGGCTGATTGTTCGGTAGGCAGTCCGGTGTTCTCTGCTGCCTTTGCTTTAGGTTCTGCAGCCATTGACACTTGCCCAGGTTCATGTGCATTTAGTGTGTGGATGCGTGTAGTGGTCAGTGCTACGTTTTCATTTGTTCCGTGCTGACTCTGTCTCCAGCTTTTCTCTTCATTCGTTAACTCAAGTGTGTCTGCATCACTGCTAATTACATTCAATTTTAGTTAATTTGCCTTACCATCAGATTTTCTCTGGACTGGAATGACTATATAGGATCTAGGTGCTTTTGTGGGACCTAAGTGTACATTATCTGGTGGGTGCACTGAGATTGGAATGCTTCGTGCACCAATAAAGAATGCAGTCCTGATTGTTAATGACAGAAAGACAATGATAATCACTATACATATAGACATAATCGTGTGGTACGAAAGGTGGCAGCATTTCCTTCCAGAGAAGCGGGGGTGCCCCTCTGCTTGTGGGATGACCAGGTTACTGTTCTGGGCCCCCATTTCAATCATCACAAAATGTCAATGTTTATTCTTTTCCCCCAATTCACTTGTTCTCAAACATTTTGTATCATAAAGTGTCTGGTGCTTCACAAGTGTCCCCCCTCTTGCGGGTGACGAATGTCTCTGGATATGGGTTACAGTTGCCTTGCTAGACCATGGAAAATAGGTTAGACTAACACTTTTTTTTGGCGAGTTACATTCATTATGCATATTCAAAATAAGTGAGATCCCAGTCCATCCCCCCGGATCTGCTTCAATCCTGAGGACATGCTGGGACCTGTTCAATGCGAAAAAATAGAAAACATGGAAAAATCAAAAATTAAAATCAAGAATCAAAAAATAATAAAAGGTGAAGTTCTAATCTCTGCTCCCTCGATCTGTCCCTCAGCTGAAGTTTTCACATGGTTGGTTCTTCTCCTTCGGTCTGTCCCTCGGCATAAAGATCACTGGAATCTCCTCAAATACTCTCTTTGAAAGTTGGACAGCTCCACCTGGAGCATGATGCCATGGAGGAGTGTTCCCATATGCGCAACATTAGCTGGATCTCTGATGAAGGTGATGACATCAACCTCGGCCGGTCTCCCTACCATTTCTGGAAAGTCAGTGACTAGGCGAAACAGGATGTTGTGCGCCAATTGGCTGTCCTCGGGTGACAGGGACATTGGTCCTGTTTGCTGGGTTCTGGATCACAGGCCATTTCCTTGATGTGAACAGTCCCTGCACTTCCCTGCTGCGTGGATTGCTACTAGGTAGTTTAGTTTAGTCCACAGTTGACCCAAATGTTCAGAGTTTGCTGGATCTCGGATAAATGTAAGGGTGTCTGTGGTTCTTCTGACAATAGCTGGGCACTCCTCTATGATGTGAAAGAAGAGTGTATTGACGATTTCATCTATAATTGCCTGCGGTGGAAGAATTTTGTCCTTATTACTGTATTCAGGTAACTGAACGAAGGCTTCCGCGAGGACAGTAAGCAGTTGCCAGATTACTTTCTTGTTGGCAGGATCTTGGATAAGGTTTGTGACACTGGTGACTCTCCCTACAAGTGACGGCTATGTCTCCAGCACCAATTGGAAGCAGGACAGTACATCCCCCATGATATTTTTGCTGGGTGACACCATAAATGCTGCAAAGCGACGGCCTGCTCCTTGATGAGTCAGGATGCTGCGTTTAGCTCTTTAGGAAAAAGTCTTTGATCGCAATTTATTTGAGTCTTGTTTTCACTAATGCTTCAGTGCGATTGATTTACAAGTTTGTGTCAAGAACCGTGTTGTGGCTTAGATGTGCAATTGTCTTCTTCACCCTACAACTGAGATGCATAGAGTGTCCGTCATGTCCTTATCCTCTTTTTTGCTTAGAGAAACTGTCCAGTTTAAGCCACAACTTGCAAATGAATTCTTTGCTGCTCATGCGTCCTTCTTCCCCGCCCCGTTGTCTGTAGTTTCTTCGCGGTGGGGTGCAGCTTGAGGGCTTTCCCCGATATAGGGTTTAATGTCATTGAGAAAAATCCATGCTCTCCTGCCCTGCACTTTGACTGGTGAAGGAGTGCAGTCTTCTACGATGAAAAGACCATTAAATCTCAGCTCGTCCCACCTTTTCCTCGTGTGGTTCTTGATTAGGAAAACGAGTGGTATGCAAAGACTTTGAGTGGGGTCTATTGCAATGTCTTCTGCAAAGCTTTATGCTGTGCTGCACCCTTTTCGTCGCTGCTGCAGCTGGTCTGAAATTACAGTAAGGCTGGATGTCATACAGTTCAGCTACTTTGACAATTCGGTTCCCAGGACCTCTCTGGTTGGCTGGGCATCACATCTAGCTCTATCTCGTGGGGTGAGAGGGGTATTCACTCTCTTTCCTGTGACTATCTTGTGCGGTGTGAGATGATGGTCGGAGCCTGGTTGGTTCCGGAGAGCATACCATGCCAGTGGAAGGCAGTGCAACCATCCCTTCTTTAGAGTAAGCTTCAGTTTGGCTATCCTTTCCTTTAACAAGCCGTTGAGCCTCTCACAAATACCATTACCTTCTGGATGATACGCCGACGAGAACTTGTGCTTTATACCAAGCAACAAGCTGATCTGCTCAAAGACTGAGTTGACAAAATGAGCCCTGTTGTCTGACCTCATCACTTCACACACCCCCATCTAGAGAACATTTCCCTCACCAGGAATTTGGCCGCACAGGTTGAGTCTGGGTGTGTACAAGGACCTGCTTCTATCCATCTAGAGAATGGACACACCACTACAATTAAGTCCCTGTACCCGTTACACACTTGGATCATGTCGACGTAGTCGATATGTAAGTGCTGAAAAGGCCCATTCAACCGGGGGAGAACTCCTCTCACTACTTTTAATGTGTGCCCAGCATTGAATTGCTGGCACATTATGCAGTTCACCATGAAGAATGCAACATGCTCGGATAAATTCGGTATAAACCAGTCTTCTGCAAGCGTTGCTGCTAGATTCTCTTTTGACATATGTAATGGGTAATGTAATTGCTCCAATGCTATTTTTAGTAGGGCTATAGGCATTGACCGGTTTACCATTGCTGTCTTGCCACCACAATCCATCAGAGGGGTTTAAAGAAAACCCTTGATGTTTCCAAAGGTTCTTTTCATCTTGCGGTGCCTCCGCTTGAAGTTCCATCAGTTGTGTGTTCCCCATATTACTATAGGCTTCTTGTGTGGTTCGTGCTACCATCATTCTTCCCTGAGTGTTCGCCACTTCCACTTCCATGATCGTCTCCCTCTTGGATGCCATACGCTTGGCTTCCGTGTCTGCTGCGTGATTTCCGCGTGACACAATATCTGTCCCGTGAGTATGAGCGGCGCATTTCACGACTGCTATGCCCACTGCGACCTGTAGTGCCTTAATCAGCCTGTCCAATAGGACTGCGTGCTGAACTGGCGTGCCGTCCGCTCAGAGGTAGCCCCTCCTTTTCCAGCATGCTAGGCCTGCATGCACTGTGGATGTCACATAGGCGGAGTCACTGTACACTGTTACTTCCTGGTCTGCGTGATTCTCAATGGAGAGTATCAAAGGCAATAACTCTGCAGCCTGTGCTGAGTAATGAGATGGTATTTGTGCACTGACGAGTACTCAAAATTCTCTGTTTGCTATGTGTTTCATCACAGAAACGCCTGTGTACCTGAGTCCGTCTTCTTGGTCGATTCTCGAAGAGCCGTCAATGAAAACGATCTCTCCTCCTGCTAGGGCGTTTTCTTTTACCCTGGGGATTTCGTCATAGAATTCTTCATAGTTTGCAATGTCATGTAACGGCTCTCCTTCAGTGACTGGCTCAGCTATGGATGTAGCTGGGTTTACTGTTTTACATCAAACTATTTTGATCGATGGGTTATATATAATCACCTCATAGGCAGAAGCTCTTTGAGCTGTCAGCGTACCCTTCGGTTTCTCTAAAATGGCAAATAATGAGTGCTCGACGTATAACGTCATAGAACATCCCATTACAGTGATTGTCGCTTTCTTCATGGCGAACGCTGCGGCAGCTAAGATTTGTTCACATGGGAATTGGCCTCTCATTACTGGGTACAGATTCCGACTATAATACGCCAGGGGCTTGTACCCCAACAAGGTACTTTGAGTGAGCACTGCCGTCATTACACTGCCATTCGTGTGCGAGAACAGGTAGAATTCCTCTGCATAATTAGGAATCCTGAGAACTGGAGCCATACAAATCACTCTCTTGAGTTCTGTAAACCCCTTTTCCATGGCCTCGGTTCATTCAATCTTTTCCTTAGTCATCTGGGCCTTTTTCAGGGCCTGGAGCAAGGGCTTCGTATACGAGCTGTAATCAAAGACCCATGCTCTGACATAATTGCACAGACCTAAAAAGCTCTGCATTTGCTTTACCATAAGTGGCTTTGCCGTGTTCATGATAGCTTCAGCCCTTTCTGGGGTTACCTTTTTCCCCTCATGCGAAATTAATTGGCCTATGTACAGCACCTCCTGTTGACAATATTGTAGTTTTTCCTTGTTAACCTTATAGCCTTTCTCAGCCAGTACAGTCAGTAGCTGAACTGAATCGCGCCTGCATTGTTCTTCTGCTGTGCTGCACATTAGAATGTCATCCACATACTGGAAGACAACGCTTTCTACTACGATATTGCTCAGGTCCATCTGGAGGATTCTGTTAAATATGGACGGGGACTCACAGTACCCCTGTGGCAACCTTGCGCTTTTCAGATGCATTTGTCTGAATGTGAACGATGTAAGATCATGTGAATCAGGGTGCAACGGGATTGAGAAAAAGGCATTTTTCAAGTCAATCACCGTGAAATAATTTGCCTCGACTGGTATATTACATAAAATTGTAGAAGGATTAGGGACTAGAGGGAATTCGGCTTCAACAATATCGTTTAACGATCTTAAATCTTAGATTAAATGCCAAGACCCTCCCTTTGATTTCTTGACAGGATAAATCACTGTGTTACAGGGCGACTCTGACTTTACTAGGATATCCTGCTCCATCATGGCAGAAATAGTCTTTGCGATCCCTTTATCTGCCTCTCTGGACATGGGGTATTGTCGTGCTCTTGGTAAAATTGCTCCTGGTTTCAGCTTAATTTTCACATCTCCCACCCCCTTCAGCAGGCCTACGTCATAAGGTCCTGTGGTCCATACTGAGACAGGCACCTGGCCCAATGTCGTAATCAAAATATTCCGGACGTATCAATGCCAACATCATTCTCTGGGGCACTTCTCTTTTGATCATTTTTACCCAAAATATGAGACTCACTTCTACCCTCGTCTCTTCTGAGTCTGGCTGTTCTTCAAACAGATCATCATCAGTGACATCAGTCACTCGATACCCATCTTCAATGGCGACAATCGCACACCATTGTCTACCTTCATCATCGTAGCCTTCAACCAGTGCTATCCTACCCCGCATTGCTGCAGCATGTATCATCAAGGGAAATATTTGTCCCTCCTCTTTATGCATTGATATTCTTGGCCTGAATAGAAATTCGTCAGGGATTTTCCTGACCTTGTCTGCAAGGCCTGGTAATCGAACCATAGGTACACGTATGCCATATGCGAAAACCTCAGGTTCCAGCGGTTTAGCTCTCATGGCTCTGTGTCCTGAGTAGGCTCTGATCATATCGCACACGTTCGAATAATGCATTCCCGGAGTAGAGCATACTATTCCCTCCTCTGTAAACGAGATGGTCATATTCAATTTTGTCATTAAATCTCGACCCAAAATGTTTACTGGGGTCTTATGTGAATACAACAAAGGTACATTCATTTCGCATTCCCCTATGGAGACTGGGAGTGAGTCTGTAAAGGGAATTCGACTGTGAGCTCCTGTAAAACTCTGAGTATCTATAGCCTCGTCCGGACAAGGAAAACTTGCCTTCTTGTATGCACGAGCGTGTTGCCCGCATGTCAACTAAGAAGGAATATTCTTTACCCCCTATGGTGACATTCACCATAGGTTCCCTATTAGGGTCTGGTGTCACTGATAGGATAGAGCACATCAGGGTTCCCAGTGAGCTGTCCTAGTTCATATATAAGTTCGGTCCACTGTACACTTGTGGATTTTCTCCATTCCTGGGGTTTCCTCCCCTAGCAGAGTTTCTGCCCTGCAACATTTGCAGTGATGCCTGTTGAAATTGCCCTTGCGGCAAGTTCCCCATACTCGGGGGTCGAACCCCCTGCTGCGCACCCTGCAGCATGCCTGGTGCTTGCTGTTGTACTGTGTGATTCTGTGCACCGTCCTGTGGCGGGATCGCAGGTGAATTTGCGCACCTGCTCACAATCATTGGCTATATTTCCACGCGCCTTGGCTTCTGCACGAGCGCGCCAGATGCCCTGTCAATCCACACAGCCAACACACCGGTGGTGGTCGGGCTATTTTTCCATTTGATATATCTGGACTGCCCATCTGCACGTTTTGAAAGCCTCCTTGATTCCTCTAGAAACCTCCCTGATTACTCTGCCATCCTCGTCCTCTAAATCCCATTCCCCTTGGGTATTGTCCTATGAAACCCTGGTTATTCTGCTGTGGGATCATCACCTGTTGTGCGTTCTGTTCAGCTGGGCTAGTAAGCATGGCTCCTTTGAGTGCGTACTTAGATAATTTCTTTTGCACTAGCTTTGGTTCCTCACCCTTTCGAGTTGCCTCCTTTTTCCGATTCTTTTCTTGCAATAATCTACAGTGTGCAATAGTCACCTGTATTTCAGCCCAAGGTTTAGCCTCAACTCCTACCAATTTCTTAAGCTGTTTTTGTACAGGCTCTGGTAACCCCTGGCATAAAATGTGGTAAAATACAGGGAATGATTTTGTCCAAGATTCATGCGTTTCGAGCACCCACACGTCTTGGAAATTCTGGATATAAATTAACAGATCCTCTGACTCCTTCATTTTGCGAGTCATTATAGCTCCCATATCGGAAGTGTCTGGGTAAAGCACTTGTAGCGCTTTCCATACTGCTGCTGTGCAATTGTTGAATAGCGCTCCATCGTGGGCAGTCTTAATTATGGTAACACCAAGGTACCCAGCCCTTGCACATACATTGTCTGCTCGCTCATCGAGTATGGCAATCAGGAGACCTTTAATGTCCAAATATAGCTAACGTGACACCCCCTGTCATCTTTTCTAACTCATGTATCCACTTCCCAGCTCCCGATGTCAGCATTGGAAGCTTGTTTTTCAAGTTCTCTCGATCCATGTGTAGTCATGGAATAAATTGCGGTCTTGCTCCCCCTTTTTTTAACAATGGAAATTGGAATGCGCAGCCTTCCTTCTCTTTCCCCATTGCTCACCTGTCTACCGCTGGGGTAATATTCCCGCATCGCCGTCTACCAGGCAGTGTCCTCAACCTGTCCGCATAGGCAGGCGCCGGCACCCCCCTCTGACCATGGGGTGTTCCTTTCCTTCGTGTCGGTCAGACTTTGATGTAGATTCAGATGCCCTTGGTGCAGACTCGCTAGCGTCTGACCATCTTACCCCGGTGTCCCTTGGGAGCCGCTTTTCACGCCTTCTCCCTTCTTCATTCACCTCGCACTCTGTATCCTCTCCGGAGTCGGACATTGATTGTTCCCAATTCACGGCACTCCTTCCTTCATCTTCGTTCTTACTGATTTCTAGCCTATCCAGGGACAGTCTCCTGCTCCCACTACTTCGGGTGACGTCTTCAGTGTCAAACAGCTGAGTGCTTTCCAAACGCTCGTCTTCCCCTTGGGATACTGGTTTTAACCCCATTTCAACATATATCTTATCGATCGTTTCCCCGATGCTTCTGGTGTCGAAGTCATCTTCAATATATGCCCTACTTGTGCTAGGTACTGAATCGTACGCAGGGAAGATTTCTTCAATGTCGTTCCATTCTACAACAGGATTAGGGTTTTTAACTTCCCGCTCCAGATGTTTGAGGTCTTGTGCCCTCTGTCTACGCTTAAGTTAAAAATCGACTTCTTTGTGCTTCCTCGCTTCTTCTCTGACCTTATCTTCTTCCCCTCTCCTTTCATTTCTACGTTCATTTGCCCTTCGGACTTTCTCATCTTCCCGTCTCTTTATCCTTTTTTCATGTGTTCTCTGCTCTTCTTCCAGTTTTGCCTTTTCCTTTTCCCTTCTCTGTGTCTCTTCAGATCTCTCTCTCGGTCTCATATCATCACTTCCTTTACCATCGACTTTCAACAATATCGGTCCTCCCATCCATTCGTCTTTCGCGAATGCTATCTCATCAGTTCTGTCTTCACTTCCTTTCCATTTCATTCCCTCTTTCTCCTTATCGAGAGGTGCACTTGTCTGTGCCTGATCCTTCCTCTCACCATCGCATCGCTCATTGTCCCTCGGGACTGCGGAGGTAATATTTTTATCCTGATCATTCCCCTTAATTTCATCACTAATGTACGTAGGTGACTCATATGCGGGGTTGCTGTACCCCGTAGCTCCCTTGAGCTCTCTTAATGGGTAGAGTCCCTCTGACTTACTTCCCTCGGTTTCTGTTTCAGGCGGGGTAGGTGGTGCGGTAGGCGTCTCACCCCCCTCCGTGCATAAATTTAATATCCAGTCTGCAGGTGGTTCTTCATCCTTCCACTGTTCGAACATTTTGCAAAGTTCTAGAACAGCGAGGCACTTCTCTAGTTTCTTGCCTGTATAAGTGGCATGCAAGTAGGTCGTCATATGTTGTAAGACGGCTTTAGATAAGGACCCGTTCTGTGGCCATGGCATATACATATTGTGATCGATACCCTTAACCCATGCTGTACTGTATTTCTTAAGCTTGGGTGCATGTTTAGGCAATTGTTTACATAAGTGTGCTAGCAGAGTAATATCTTCCATGCTCTAATCTGTTCTAGCAATACTTTCATGCAACTTCACCACACCCAACAATATGAGCGAGCACCAAATATCGCAAGCTCCAATCCAATCTTTTCCCGCAAAATTTTATATCACCAATTTACTCAAGAACATCAATTCATCTGCGATTCCCTCTCAACTGTAGAATCGCGTAAAATCCCTTGATCAATTTCAAACAACAAGGGGACAAATGTCCTTACATGTGACACATCAACAGAACATGTATGACAAATGTTAAACAGACTAGACAGACACCAGCTGGACACAGATATCTCTGCCTTGTAATCCATACCCCGACATGGAGTTTAAACAAACTCCTTTTACGACGTCTTTAATCGTCGTAGTAGCCTAATCTTTCCCTATTATGTGGGACTATGAGTTCAGGTTTCTTCTGACCGCTCTATTAAAGCATAAGAAACAAGGCGTATCCTTTACCTCGGGTGTCCTCCCCGGTATCCTCTCTCTTTATCTTGGGTGTCCTCCCTGGTATCCTCTCTCTTTATCTCGGGGGTCCTTCCCGGTAACCTCTCTCTTTATTCAGTTATTCTCAAGTCATTATCCCCATATATATATATATATATATATATACATTCTTCTCTATTTCTGACTATTTTGTTTTCTCCACCTCCCTTCGTTACCTTTCCCCTTACTTGTTCTATTGCCTAAGGACATTTGCCAAGGCATCAATTTTCATTTCACTCACCGTTCGCATCGTTCCTCTCTGTGTCTTCGGGATCACCGTCTTCTTTACCGCCTTCTTTTGGTCTTTCGTCTGATTCACTGCCCGTAGGAATAGAAGGGTTTATGTTTTTAAAACGGGTGCCTTTAACCCACTGCAGAGTTTTTTTTTTGGGCAGTATTACGCTATAATTGTCCACGGGAAGCTTCACAGTCTACTCGGCCAAAATGGCGAAGGACTTGTGATATTGCCGAAGACCTAGAGTTACTTTGTGTCAACGGTCAATAGGTGTCTTATCAATGATCAAAATGCAATAGTTGATGGTCAAAACCATCCTTGTCGCTTCCAAGTGTACTAGAGGGCGGAGGGACCTCTGAACGGGCCCATGAGATTCAGAGCACACCCTCCGGCACCTTAAGTCGAGATAGCTGCACCTTGAGGACGATGGAGTGCAGGATTCTCTTACTCAAACACCAATCAATAAGGACAAGTCAATGGTTTGGCAAAGGGAAGTCCGTTTAATGACAAGTACAAAAAACGGGGAAACAAATGGAAATCATCAGAGCTGCGATCGCCTGTCTCGCTTCAACTTCCAAATTCTTCATGCAAACAGTGGGCCTCATTACGACCCAGGCGGTAAGTTACCGCCTGGGCCGTCACTTTACCACCATGGCGTAAACTACGTTTACGCCATGGTGGTTGGCGGATTTACCGCCCCATTCCGACCTTGGCGGGGCGGTAAGTCCCCAATCCCCATTTACCCTTCCCCATTCCCATTTTTGCCCCATAGGGCATAATGGGAGTGGGGAAGGCGTTAATTACGCCACCGTAAATTACGGTGGCGTAATTAACTCCATGGTCCCTTAGCGCCATGGATTTTAACACCCGCTAAAAGCGGGTGTTAAAAGCTCCATGGCGCTAAGGGACCTCGTAATTGGCGGTAAGGGGTCGGCGCAGCTAACGCTGGCGTAAACCCCTTACCGCCAGGGTCGTAATGAGGCCCAGTAACTTTTATAGCAAATTCTCGTCATCAGTGACGTGTGAAACTCATATGTTTGACATGCAATTCTATTGGTTGGAAAAGGTAACGTAAGTATAGGTGCTATATCTGTATATGGTAACAGGATGTGGGGATTGGATAACTCTTATCGGGTGGGCGTCTATGCCCATCCCTCTACAACACTCGTGATAGACGTCACTAAAAGTATGACGTCTTATTGGTTCTACTCGCTATAGGACCCTAGATTATTTGGTCCATTGTGATTGGGTCGGTTACACCCCTAGACATACATCTCCACTTTAATTAGTAGCATGCAGAATGGACACCCAGATGCGGTGTGCCCCAAGATTCACCCTGCCTCCCTTCCATCAATCAGTACTTTATAGCTATGTGTCAATTAGTTGGCAGAAGAGGGCCTTGAAACTGTAGCTTCTTATCAGGAGACGTTATGGCATCCTCTGGGTTTGGATGACATCAGACGTGGGCACCTCTGTGCGCCAGGCTGGTCACATGTCTGTTCACTGTGGATCGGCTTCATTTTCACTCTACTTGTGTATTTGCTTCTTTGTTCAGCCTCGCCACCTGCCTGGGCCTCCTTATCTTGACCTTCATGGGTAGGCTTCAATGCTCTTATGTTTCGTTTCTTCGGAGTTGCTGCTCTCCTCCCTTCCTTGGGTTGACCTCGAATTCCTAGCCATGAGCTGCTTCTTGCTGAGTTTCGATTCCGCTCTTCCATCTGACTTTGAGCTAGTTTATGAATCCTGGCCTTTTCGTCCTCTATCATCCGAGGTTTAATTCTGCCTTTGTAAAATGGAGTCACACTTGTATAATGTGATGATTGAGGTAGATATATATAGTTGGCGCTTGCCGCTCTATCTTCCTACTAAGCATTGCAAGCAGTACCGTTTTCTTAGCTTCTTGCGTTCCAAGTCTATTTACAGGTATTCAGCCACTTATGTGTTTCCGTTCTGCTTTAATGGTTAAGTTTCTTCAAAGTTCAGCATTGTTCCTTTGTATATGTTCATTACATCCTTATATGCAACATTTCGTCTTTGCTTATCACCTTTTTGGTTGTCGTTTCTTTCATCTGTGAGTCTTTCCGGACCATTGTGACGTCAGCATTCGCCTCGAATAAGAGCCCTTTGGGTCTCTTCCGGGACAGTTTGTAAGTAGTCTTCATTTCGCGTCAGCTGCTGGTATGGTTGTCTTAATGGGTACCTTGCAGCCCATGGTTGTCTGGTTATTGGTGCTTCAATAGGTATACAAGTCCTTCTGATGGGTATTGGACAGAGCCCCATTGTGGCTCTCTGTTGGTTTATTTGCACCTTATACGTCACATATCTTGGCGAGTATGCTTCTGGCATCTCAACATGGGTGGCTGGAGTGCAGGCCAACCTTGGGACCTCCTCTACAGTTTCACAACACCGGCCTGTCAAATCCTAATGTACTTACCTTGAATTGACCTAAACCAAAGGAATTGGTTGTGTGTGGTATATTTAGAATGTGGTCTTGTTTAATAGAAGTGAAGTGTTTTATGAAGAGAAGGTTTAAAAATAAATGTACTTATATTTTTTAACCAGAAATCTTGAGTTAGTGTTTGTTTGAGCCACAGCAATTGTAGTTCTTTGTGTAATCCCTATTACTTCTCATTTGCTCTTGAGATAAGTCCGGCTGCTCTGCTACTGCTATCACTATAACTTTATAGTATGGGCTTGTACCAAAGTTGAAATTGTACTACCACTTGTGGACTTAATTGTCTGTAGTGTTCCCTAAGGGTACTGCAGATGATTCTGCCTAACACATAGTTGGTAAAAAAAGACCCCTAGCTCCTCTAACAGTGTGCCGAGGGCATGCATGTATATATTGAAAAGGAGAGGCGATATTGATGCTCCTTGGGGAATGCCATATTTTATATGAGAGACCGGGGATGTTGCTGTGCCCCATTGTATATTGAATTTGCGATTGGATAAGATTGACTTAATCCCATTCACCACCTTCCAGGAACAACCCCCCTGCTGTTGTAAGCACTCCAAAAGGTGCTTGTGATCGACAAGATCAAATGCTGCCGATAGATCTAACAGGATCAACATCCCTGCTTTCCCACTGTCAACGATATCTAGCATGTGAGTTTGGAGATTCAGAAGTGCGGTCACAGTGATATAGGCTGTAATAAAGTATAGATATTTCTCCAACAGTATAGCACACTAACTAACTTGGCAGGACCTCAGAAATCAGATAAGGATTAGATATTGGTGAGTGAAAATGTTTTTGGCAGGAGTTCAGTACTGTCATAGTTGTATCCAGCCAAGTCTAAAATAAGCTTATCAGTTTTGTGCATCAGAGAAATATGCGGAGCCAGCTATACTAATGTGGGCTTGTTGTACACAAAGGTTATGCTATCCAATGATACTGAAGGAATGTTTTTTTCTCTGACTATGGGGACCTATCAGAAGCATACTATGTACAAGGAAGTCATTTGCATAAACATGTTGCATCATCCAAAAAGAGTATTAAAGCAGGTTAAGGAAAAAATATCTTTAAGTGTGTCCTGGTATTCCAACAATAAAGGCTATGATGAAATGCTCCCAGGCACCTGATTTTCTCTTGTCTCTCTCCGAAGAGTGTTCATAGATGCCTTATGTTTGATGGAAGATGGGGAGAAGGGCCCCAGTTCAAACTTGTGTATTTGAGCTTTGAAAGAAAACTCAGGAAAGGACCAGGTGCAGAGTGGTCCGGCACCGCAGGGGCGCTCATTCGAAAGACTCTGACTGGGGCCTTTTTGGTTTCATTGAAATTACAAGAACCTAGAGGTCTTGGGGAAGGCCAGTGTGAGGTGTCAAAGGGGTCATATGAGGTCGATCAAAACCCCTCATACAATTGAAAGTCTTTGACATGTTGAGAAGCAATATTAATGATGTTAATAAAACTGTGTGTAGCCTGGCTGGGGACTTTAAGGAAAGCCGGACTGGGGCTGAGGCCCAGACTTGGGAAATGGGAAGAACCTAAGGGGTCTATGGACTGTTTTGGGATTGTGGCAAGTGTGAACCCGACAGAGGGATGCCAAGAGAAAGCTAGGGGAAGGGCATCCCTGCTTTCTGATGAGACTGTAAACATTGTGAACTAAGGCAAGTGTGAACCCAACTGAGTGATGCCGAAAGAAAGCTAGGGAAAGGGAACCCCTGCTTTTCTGATGAGATGATAGAATCATGGATTGTGTTTGAATGCCTATATGAACCCGACAGAGGGAGGCCAAGAGAAAACCAAGGGAAGTGAATCCTGCATTATACATGTTTCCCCACACATAACCGTGCCCTCCTCCACTGCTGTCACTTGTCGATCCTAATCTTCCTATTCTTTCATGAAAATATTTTGTAACTCCTTTTCAATATTTGAACCATGTACGGCGCTCCGACACCTTTTGGGTAGGGCCAGCATTAAACAAAATGTAAATAAACAAATAAATAAATATATGTCTTATCTGTGGTCTCGTATGCTGTACTACTGCCAATTCAAGAAATAAGGCTTGTTGATCACTTTCTATTATTTTCAGTACCTGACTTTTTTTTAAACAGGACACATGTTGGACACCAGTAGCGTGCTTATATTTCCACTTGCAGTAAGTTGAGCTTACTTTTTTGAATATCCCTGGCCTTGTTCTCTTCTTGCATGGTACTACCAAAGGCAGGAATGGGTTTAAACTGCAGGACGAAATCACCCAGCATATTAAGATGCAGATATCCTTTGGAGAGGGATTGTTGTTCCCCAATGATATTTTTTCCAAGATGGATGGTGCCCATGCCATTATTGGAGTTTGGGCTGTTGTCGATAATCATTTCTAGTGTGGGATCGGGATTCAAAGTGATCACTACATCTTGTAGGTCTGGCGAGCCAGTGTGTGTCTCACTTACTGAGTCAACCAATGAGGATTTAACCCAGATCATGCGGTCCCTGCTTGGTCTTCCTAAAGCAGCTGATGTGGTGAAGGTTGCATCTCCTGGATATGAAGGGGTGGAATTGCCCAGGTTTCCTGAAAAAGGATAATGACAAACTGTCTGGTCCACTTACACCAATCATTATCTATTAGATTGTTTTCCAGGCCAGCTATGTTCCAGCTTAATATACTCACATATCAGGCGTCATTATCAGGAGAAACCATTTTTCCCGGGGAACGAGTTTCTGTACTTGATTACTAGCATAGGCCATGTTTCCCTGGGGCTGTATTTCTTTACTTGTTCCCAGTCAGTCCACTCCCTCTAGCCCTTCTCCCAGTTTTATATTTGTCACTGCTTTGGTCCCTCTCCTAGAATACTGGATCAAGATGCAGTCTGGTAATATACTACTAATAGTACCACGGGCAGAGGTATTGCCAGAAGGTTGACTCATTCTATGACATCTTTCAGGGGCATTTCCTATTAACACTATACTATTGTACAAAGGGGATAGGTCTTGTATTTGATTGCCAACAGACCCTGTACAAGATAGGGCTCTTTCTGCTTGAGTCTGATATAATCAAGCTCTGAGTTTATCGTTGGATACCTATGACAGCGGACAATATATTCCTGCATAATTGAAACACACCCTCTCACATGACGAGTGCAATGCATGGACTTGTTGGTAAGCACTTCCATACTTTTGTAGGAGCCACTACTTCATCTGGGAATATTGTACATATTGATACATTTCCCCATAGCTCTGATATGTAATTAATCATTGCCTTTGGTAAGTGTGGCATTTTCATTTATTTTAGATTTATCTGCATTGTTTTATATTAAAAATCAAAAAAGCTCAGGCTAGTCCACACTCATGAATGGCATTCTGCCACAACAGTTGGCAGTGCACTTTGGCTGGTGCTGTTGAAGATGGCCTTGTGGAGAGACCGGAGCCTTCTGAAAGTACATCCATTACGATCGAGTTCGTCACGTCCTGGCTTTCAGTCCAGGTCATTCTGAGCTCCTTCTGGGAATCTGGCTGGTCGCAGCTCACTTTTGCAGTATGCTGTGCTGATGGCCCTTGTCATACTGCAATGTTTGTACCCTCTTTGCCCATGAGGGCACAAGGTTGAAATGGCCTGCCTGGCTTTACAGTTGGCTTTTGCTTAATTGTCTGCCCTTGGCCCCCAATTTGTAGGATTGAATTCTGGTGGTGGATCATCAGAGAGGGGAGCCTATCAAAGCAATAGAAATCAATAGGGTAATACGTATCAATGACCTTGTTTTAGGAAGGGGCAGCAGGGGAAGTTCACCATATAATCTAGGACAGACCTTTCAGAACCAGAGGACCCTGGGGACTTTCTGAGCGAGATGGAAGACCTCCCACACATGAACATCTCGAAAGGTCAGATATTGCGCTAGTTGGCAACCCAACAGCTCTTTTGACATGTGAATTATCTTTTATCACAAATCAAATCCAGTCCAACTTCAAAAGAGAATTACAGATCAGAAAACGTCTTAGTGTAGTATGCTTAAAAATACATGTTGGCACAAGAGAAGCTTCTGGTCGAACCAATAGACATAGTACGACTGGTGAGAGACCCCTATCACAATATATCCCCTAACCTCCATATCAAATAATGCCATCAGAAAACCTTTTACAAGGGCTAGATCAGATCTATCAAGATGGTAGCCATCAACCCAATACTCTGGGGAAAGGAATGCTTTGGAGAAAGGAAGCCCAATGTATTATTGTTTAATTACTGGACAAGGGGGCTGTGTAATCTTTTATGGACATGATGATATATTAAAGGATTCATAAGGTAAGTCATTGCAATCAGTTACCAACAGACCCCCCTTGTCAAAATAAAGACCCTCATTACTGAGCTCACAGAGAAAGCCAAATTTCAGGGATGCATTGATGAAAACATTATGCCCATTTGATTAAGTATAACCCAAGACAATGCTGTTTTCATGCATTACACAAGACACATACAAATACATTAAATTCACCCTAGCGCCATATTGTTTCCAGGTGTGGTTTGATTTGAGAACCTCCATGCAAAGGGAGACCTGAATCACACACTGCCCCTACTGACTTCCTGGTGATTATGCTAAGGGTACCCAAAGGTAAGAACTATTGTTTGTACTAACCTATCATATATGTTTGTCACGGGAGGATAACTTAGCAGCAACGTGCTTGCTTTGGAAGCAAGACGACACGGAGCATCTGCGCTAAGAAACCTCTTGGCATTAAGCACCTTATAAATAACCTATCATATCAAGGAGACTTCTACTGTAAGAAAAAAAGCAACAGCCATGGATGCATCATTTGTGCTAATCGTGGGCAATCTCTATATGGCAGCATATGTCATGGAAAATCCTTTAGACCCTGCATATGCCCCTGAAGACTGTACATCAATGACATAACTTGGGATTCTGGAAAGGGCAAAGGACAGATTTTTGGAATTTTTTATTCATGAAAAATGTGATTATTAGCTACTAAACTGTAGAAAAAAGGCCACCTGTCGCAACAATATTGATACATTAAACAAGCCACCCCCCTAGGGCTCAGACAGACAATGGGCCTCATTACAGATCTGGCAGTAACTGTGCCGGTAAAACTGGCAGGTAGACGCCAGACACGTAAACAGTTACTGGCGCCTGGCTTGCTGGTAACACCGGGGTATTACAACCCCGGCGCCGGAAATATGTTGTTCCCCATTCCCATAGAGTCCCATAAAAGTCCCATGAAAGTCTGTGGGTGCGTGCCGGTACGCCTGGCAAGTCAGACCTGCCGGGAGGGCGGGCACCCACCCACCAGACTTGTACTTTGCCGGTCCGGAAGCAACGGTGCGGGTAAGCTTACCGGCACTGTTGTTTCTGGACTGGCAAGGTTAGAATGGGGGCCAATATGTTATATGGACAATATTTGCGTCACCAACGTGATTGCATCGAGAAAGCCCATGTTTGAGCAGGTTAAAATAATGCAAAATCACCCAATTAAAAGCTTCACATGGTGTCTATTCATAGACCAAACGGGCATGGCACACAAATCAGTTTGAGAAACCTGAGGGCATTCTCACTCCTAAACCCCTTGGATCCTCTGTGGAAGGGGGAAAGGCCATTCCTCTTGGATCCTGACTCGGGGCGGAGAAGCGAGGGAGGATCATCTGGGTGGAGGGTCCTTGGGGACAGGGAGTCCTTGGATGAGACATGGTATTCCCCTTTCCCTACTAACGACCAACCCAACCCTTCCTCAACCATTATACGTTATTCCCCTTGTTTCCCCACATGTAAACCCTGACAGTACTAAGACAAAGAAGAGGCAGCGAAGAGCAATGAAGACTAAACTCTTTTATCACTCTGGTATTGGGATGAGGAAGATTGCTGTTAGTTGCAGTGAGGGTCAGGCCTGTCCCTTTAACTGTGGTCAGTCAGGGCTGATTGGCTATCCACACCTGCAGCCTGTCAAGGGGCTGCAGGCGTATAAAAAGAGAACATCCCACCAGCAAAGGGAGCGACAGGAGAAGCAGCAGGAAGGCCGGTGTAAGCAGCAGGGAACTATAATTGGAAACCATAATGCTGAAATGCTGTGTTCTGCAGAGAGAGGCAGTCTATCGACATGTGGTGCCCTGGTGGAGCTCTGTGGAGCAGAACAAACATTGTTAAGGGAGCTGGGTGGAGAGGCTGGCCCATTTCTCTGTGGTCAAGATGCTTGTTCCCCTGCATGAGGAGGTCACCACAGGAATGTCTGAGGGGCAGGAGTTGGAGCCCTGACGCAGAAGGCCGTATGATTCACGCAGCTGGGGAGCCTGTGAACGTGCCCAGTGAGTTTCTAGCAATTGGGAAACCGGGGTGCACGAGCATTTGAACTAGTCTATTCGAGGAATACTTTGTATGTGGATTGGTCGTGTGTTTGAGGAAAAACATTTTCAAAGGTCTCTGATTCAATCCATGGTCAAATATTAAAACACTACGAAAACTTTGTATCAGAGTGGTCTTGTGTTGGAGGAAACATGTTCTCGAAAGTCTCTGAATGCTGGGCATTTTGATTGAAGTGATTTAAAGAAATATGACACAGCGGGTAGAATGGAAAGTGTGTTCTGACAGCCACCCATGCCTGTTGAATACCGAACTGGAAGAAAACTCCAAGTACAACCAATGTATATTGAATGCCGAACTGAGTGAAAACTTTACAAAATAGCAGAACGGATACATATTAAGTTCAGAAGTAAAACTAAACTTTACATTTGAGTAACACCATGAGATGCTGAATTCTAAATGAAACTTTAAATCCAAGTGAAACCAGTGTATGCTGTATTCTAAAATGAATGGTGAGAAAACTGCATATAACAGAACATTGCATTGAAAGCAGAATTAATTAAAACTTTGAAGTTTATTCCAACTCAGCTACAATTTGTACATGAAAAACTAACCGTAAAAAGAAGGCGCAAGTGTGACAAATAAGTTTCAAAAGACAAAGGATAATGTTGTGCTGCAGAAATTAAATCTTGTGAAAGGGAACCCTGAGACTTGAACCATTTATTGACTTGGGACTGGAGTCTCAAGGTTCTTTTGTGCTTGGAACTGTTTTACCTGGAACTTGGGGAAGGGAACCCCGAGTACTGATTAAAACTGTATCAACCTGACTCAAGAGAGATAATTTTTAGTCTTTTTCCTGGAACTTTTCTATACTTGGGGAAATTAGCTGAAAGGAAGCTGCGAGCTGGAAGAGGCTCTGAACTTTATGTTGGACACTGTTTCTTTTGGTTGCTGACATCTCTACACATTGAATAGATTAGCTGTGAGGGCAGGCATAGGTTTTGGATAGAGACATATTCTTCCGTTGAACTCTTTGACTCATACTTTCCTTAGTTTTATTTAGGTGGGGAAATCCCACTTTAGCATAGGGCAAGTTAGGCCTTTTTCCATCCTGACATTTAAGTTAATAAGAATGTTGGTTTTGAATTTTGAATCTGTTATCTATGTCTTGCTTCATGATGCCTTCACATCAGAAAGAAATACTGACTGCGAGGATGAAGAATGATGATGAAAACTGGATTGTGTGGGCTACAAGCTACGCAAAACATCAAGAATGAATCATTGAAAAAGAAACTTATATTACAACACTTGAAAATGTATTGGGACTACTAGGTACTTTCCAGGTATAATGCAGTCTCTATATTTTTACTTCTTCAACATATGCGTTCCCCATGAGGCACCTGTGTTGATCAAGTGTCAATAAACAATCATCCCTCCAGGTGACCTATTTGGGTATAAGTGGGTTTAATAAGTGTTTTAGTGGGTGTTCTGGCAGTGCAGTTTTAGCCATTTCCTAGTCAGAGCTTGTGCCTCTGCTTTGCACGTGGTTGACGTGTGGAGGTATGCGGCTTGCATGACACCTATACTCTGCAACACCATTAGGATGACAGCTCCCCCCCTCCTGCATATGAGGAAAGAAATGAAGACACTACTCTTCAAAGAAGACATCATCAGCAACTGAGCTCCATATGCTTGTGGAATGAACGCTTGTGCTCTGACTCATCCTTGCCCCATCCCTAGGCAACTGTTCCCTGCCCTTCGTTTGAACATCACACTGCTGCTTCCAACCTACCTCACCACTTTGCAAAACCCACATAGATAAGATCTTGTCATTGGTGGAAAACATGTGTTTGAAAGGAATGTTATCACTAACACAAGCGTACCTACATTCTCTAGAAAGGCTGACCAAGGTGGGAGGACTTAAGGGATTTTGCATCATTTAAACTATTCCAGTTCTGAATCCAGTTGTGAATGATCCCTCAGGAAAATATATTGAGGTCCCACCTGGAGGAAATTATATTATGTTAGGTTGTCTTGCATGTGTATGGTGCCTCCTGTTATAGGTTATGGCGCAGCAGTGCTTTGCCTGTCAAAGAGGCAAAGGAGGAGTATAATAGAACATGTGATAATGGTAGGGAGGAGCAAAGTCGGGTGGATAGTTGGGATGGGGCGGAGAATTGATAAGATGCTCGGGAAGGCATGTGAAGGAAAAGGTGGAGGAGCTTTGTGTAGAATTGGGCTAAATTTATCCTGAGTCTCAACTGCAGTGCATGGAGATCCTACCCGGCCCTCAGTACTTGCACTTCTTATTTTTGTGCCTTTGAGTACCTGCACTTCTCAATGCCTGAAAGAGAGTACCGGTACTTAACTATGTTGCAAAGTGAAAATGAAAGCTTTTCATTTCACTTTTTTTTACAACCTAAATGTCTACGCTCTTGCAGCCTTTGCTGGGTAAAGCAGCCCCTTCTCCCTCCTCCCCTCTCCACCACCCGCAGTGCCCATAATATCTCCTTCAGGGCCCACCCTGCAGAACAAAAGGAGAGCCAGACATGCAGTGTACTGCGCTCTCAGCACTCCCCACGACTGAGAAGCTGCCTTCGCCCCCGCCGGGGACTCGGGTAAGTTTTTTCTTTTTCCTTCCCTTCCTCCTTCCTCCCTACCCCACTTACCTTTTTGCTCCTGCGTCCCCCTGGGCAACGATAGCAGGCTCCAGCAGTGTGGAGACTCGGAGCGGGCCATCCCCGCTCTGCGCCTCCACACGGCTGGAGTCTTCCATCGTCCCCCAGCGACGACGAAGGTACGTTTTTTTTTTCTTCCCCTCCCTCCCTTCCACCCTCCCAACCCCACTCCAACCCCACTTACCTTCTGCTTCTTTTTTTTTCTTTTTTTTTTTCGGGAGCGGACGCGCTGGGTACACTTGTGTTCCCAGCGCGTCCGCTCCCGATGGCCGCCATGGAAAGGGAAATCGGACTCCGTTTTCCCCTTCTCGGCGGCCATTTAAAAAAAAAAAATGTTCTGTTTCGAAACGCGCCAAAACAGAAAAAAAAATGCCATTAACACCCTGATTCAACGGGCCGGGGTGCTAATGGCAATAAGACCCGAGGCGGCGGGCCAAGGCTGCCGCAGGTAATACCCGGGGGCTTCGTTAAGGCCCTCGCTATGCTCGGGCCTATAACTACGGCCCCGGGCATTACCTGGGGCGGTATTGGCCCGCCACCTCGGGTCTTATTGCCACAATGAAAGCAAGCAATAATACAACGCCCCTTCTATAGCTTAGTTTACAGCTATGATATCTGCTAGTTTGCTACAAAAAAAAGAAAGTTTCCTTTAATGTAGATATTCAAACTTTCTTAACACAATGCATGACAACAAACTGGGAGTTTGTGTGAACGGACCTCAGATACATCGCTTTAGCAAAGTGCGTACTTCTGCAAACAACAGGGTGTGCGTAAATGAGACCTGTACCGAAGGCTGAAAGCGTTGCGCCAGAATGTCCGTAACTTGGTGAGCACCTGCACTTCTTTTTTTCCGTTTAAAACACTGCTCAAATATATTCTATAGGGTGCCGCTCGGAAAGGAGAGACAGATAGAGAGAGGTGTTTGCCACGGCAGGGGAGTGGGGGGGGGGGGAGTTTGTCTGGAATTCACTCACCCCTAGAAGCTTGTTTGTTAGTTTAGTCAAGTCTTCAGAATGATGCTGCAGCAGAGCTTCGTAGGCAGGAACGTCAAATGCTAAAATTAGGAGCCAAGTCGCTCTGCAACATCGAGCGTCTGACACCAGTGGATGGGGAGGCTCTGTGTGCTCTGCAGCCGGGTCTGACACCAGTGGATGGGAGCCTCCTTGTGCTCTGCAGCCGGGTCTGACACCAGTGGCTGGGGAACGTCCCTGTGCTCTACAGCCGGGTCTGACACCAGTGTATGGGGAGCCTCTGTGTGCTCTTCAGCCGGGTCTGACACCAGTGGCTGGGGAACCTCCCTGTGCTCTGCAGCCGGGTCTGACACTAGTGGATGGGGAGCCTCCCTGTGCTCTGCAGCCGGGTCTCACAACAGTGGACGGGGAACGTCCCTGTGCTCTACAGCCGGGTCTGACACCAGTGTATGGGGAGCCTCTGTGTGCTCTTCAGCCGGGTCTGACACCAGTGGCTGGGGAACCTCCCTGTGCTCTGCAGCCGGGTCTGACACCAGTGGACGGGGAGCCTCCTTGTGCTCGGCAGCTGGGTCTGACACCAGTGTATGGGGAGTCTCTGTGTGCTCTGCAGCCCGGTCTGACACCAGTGGATGGGGAGCCTCTGTGTACTCTGCAGCCGGGTCTGACAACAGTGGATGGGGAACCTCCCTGTGCTCTGCAGCTGGGTCTGACACCAGTGGCTGGGGAACCTCCTAGTGCTCTGCAGCCGGGTCTGACACCAGTGTATGGGGAGCCTCTGTGTGCTCTTAAGCCGGGTCTGACACCAGTGGCTGGGGAACCTCCCTGTGCTCTGCAGCCGGGTCTGACACCAGTGGCTGGGGAACCTCCCTGTGCTCTGCAGCCAGGTCTGACACAAGTGGACGGGGTGCCTCCCTGTGCTCTGCAGCCGGGTCTGACACCAGTGGATGGGGAGCCTCTGTGTGCACTGCAGCCGGGTCTGACACCAGTGGACAGGGAGCCTCCCTGTGCTCTGCAGTTGTCTGACACCAGTGAATGGGGAGCCTCCCTGTGCTCTGCAGCCGGGTCTGACACCAGTGGATGGGGAACCTCCCTGTGCTCTGCAGCCGGGTCTGACACCAGAAGACGGGGAGCCTCCCTGTGCTCTGCAGCCGGGTCTGACACCAGTGTGCGGGGAACATCCTTGTGCTCGGCAGCCGGGTCTGACACCAGTGGCTGGGGAACCTCCCTGTGCTCTGCAGCCGGGTCTGACACCAGTGGATGGGGAATCTCCCTGTGCTCTGCAGCCGGGTCTGACACCAGTGGATGGGGAACCTCCCTGTGCTCTGCAGCCGGGTCTGACACCAGAAGACGGGGAGCCTCCCTGTGCTCTGCAGCCGGGTCTGACACCAGTGGACGGGGAGCCTCCCTGTGCTCTGCAGCCGGGTCTGACACCAGTGGATGGGGAACCTCCCTGTGCTCTGCAGCCGGGTCTGACACCAGAAGATGGGGAGCCTCCCTGTGCTCTGCAGGCGGGTCTGACACCAGCGGACGGGGAGCCTCCCTGTACTCTGCAGCTGGGTCTGACACCAGTGGACGGGGAGCCTCCCTTTGCTCTGCAGCTGGGTCTGACACCAGTGGACGGGGAGCATCCCTGTGCTCTGCAGCCGGGTCTGACACCAGTGGATGGGGAGCCTCCTGTGCTGTGCAGCCGGGTTTGACACCACAGCCGGGTCTGACACCAGTGGACGGGGAGTCTCCCTGTGCTCTGCAGCCGGGTCTGACACCAGTGGATGGGGAGCCTCTGTGTGCTCTGCAGCCGGGTCTGACACCAGTGGATGGGGAACCTCCCTGTGCTCTGCAGCCGGGTCTGACACCAGAAGACGGGGAGTCTCCCTGTGCTCTGCAGCCGGGTCTGACACCAGTGTGCGGGGAACATCCTTGTGCTCGGCAGCCGGGTCTGACACCAGTGGCTGGGGAACCTCCCTGTGCTCTGCAGCCGGGTCTGACACCAGTGGATGGGGAACCTCCCTGTGCTCTGCAGCCGGGTCTGACACCAGTGGATGGGGAACCTCCCTGTGCTCTGCAGCCGAGTCTGACACCAGAAGACGGGGAGCCTCCCTGTGCTCTGCAGCCGGGTCTGACACCAGTGGACGGGGAGCCTCCCTGTGCTCTGCAGCCGGGTCTGACACCAGTGGATGGGGAACCTCCCTGTGCTCTGCAGCCAGGTCTGACACCAGAAGACGGGGAGCCTCCCTGTGCTCTGCAGCTGGGTCTGACACCAGCGGACGGGGAGCCTCCCTGTGCTCTGCAGCCGGATCTGACACCAGTGGACGGGGAGCCTCCCTTTGCTCTGCAGCTGGGTCTGACACCAGTGGACGGGGAGCCTCCCTGTGCTCTGCAGCTGGGTCTGACACCAGTGGATGGGGAGCCTCCTGTGCTGTGCAGCCGGGTCTGACACCACAGCCGGGTCTGACACCAGTGGACGGGGAGCCTCCCTGTGCTCTACAGCTGGGTCTGACAGCAGTGGATGGGGAGCCTCCCTGTGCTCTGCAGCCGGGTCTGACACCAGAAGACGGGGAGCCTCCCTGTGCTCTGCAGCTGGGTCTGACACCAGTGGACGGGGAGCCTCCCTGTGCTCTGCAGCCGGGTCTGACACCAGTGGACGGGGAACCTCCCTGTGCTCTGCAGCCAGGTCTGACACCAGAAGACGGGGAGCCTCCCTGTGCTCTGCAGCCGGGTCTGACACCAGTGGACGGGGAGCCTCCCTGTGCTCTGCAGCCGGGTCTGACACCAGTGGACGGGGAGCCTCCCTTTGCTCTGCAGCCGGGTCTGACACCAGTGGACGGGGAGCCTCCCTGTGCTCTGCAGCCGGGTCTGACACGAGTGGATGGGGAGCCTCCTGTGCTGTGCAGCCGGGTCTGACACCACAGCCGGTCTGACACCAGTGGACGGGGAGTCTCCCTGTGCTCTACAGCCGGGTCTTAACCCAGTGGACGGGGAGCCTCCCTGTGCTCTGCAGCCTGGTCTGACACCAGTGGACTGGGTGCCTCCCTGTGCTCTGCAGCCGGGTCTGACACCAGAAGACAGGGAGCCTCTCTGTGCTCTGCAGCCGGGTCTGACACCAGAAGACGGGGAGCCTCCCTGTGCTCTGCAGCCTGGTCTGAAACCAGTGGATGGGGAGCCTCCCTGTGCTCTGCAGCCGTGTCTGACACCAGTGGATGGGGAACCTCCCTGTGCTCTGCAGCCGGGTCTGACACCAGTGGCTGGGGAACCTCCCTGTGCTCTGCAGCCGGGTCTGACAAGAGTGGCTGGGGAACCTACCTGTGCTCTGCAGCCGGGTCTGACAACAGTGGATGGGGAGCCTCCCTGTGCTCTGCAGCCGGGTCTGACACCAGTGGATGGGGAGCCTCCCTGTGCTCTGCAGCCGGGTCTGACACCAGTGGATGGGGAACCTCCCTGTGCTCTGCAGCCGGGTCTGACACCAGCGGATGGGGAACCTCCCTGTGCTCTGCAGCCGGGTCTGACACCAGAAGACGGGGAGCCTCCCTGTGCTCTGCAGCCGGGTCTGACACCAGAAGATGGGGAGCCTCTCTGTGCTCTGCAGCCGGTTCTGACACCAGTGGCTGGGGAACCTCCCTGTGCTCTGCAGCCGGGTCTGACACCAGTGGACGCGGAGCCTCCCTGTGCTCTGCAGCCGTGTCTGACACCAGTGGACGGGGAACCTCCCTGTGCTCTGCAGCCGGGTCTGACACCAGTGGCCGGGGAACCTCCCTGTGCTCTGCAGCCGGGTCTGACAAGAGTGGCTGGGGAACCTACCTGTGCTCTGCAGCCGGGTCTGACACCAGTGGACGGGGTGCCTCCCTGTGCTCTGCAGCCGGGTCTGACACCAGTGGATGGGGAACCTCCCTGTGCTCTGCAGCCGGGTCTGACACCAGTGGATGGGGAACCTCCCTGTGCTCTGCAGCCGGGTCTGACACCAGAAGACGGGGAGCCTCCCTGTGCTCTGCAGCCGGGTCTGACACCAGTGTATGGGGAGCCTCTGTGTGCTCTTCAGCCGGGTCTGACACCAGAAGATGGGGAGCCTCTCTGTGCTCTGCAGCCGTGTCTGATACCAGTGGATGGGGAACCTCCCTGTGCTCTGCAGCCGGGTCTGACACCAGTGGCTGGGGAACCTCCCTGTGCTCTGCAGCCGCGTCTGACAAGAGTGGCTGGGGAACCTACCTGTGCTCTGCAGCCGGGTCTGACAACAGTGGATGGGGAGCCTCCCTGTGCTCTGCAGCCGGGTCTGACACCAGTGGATGGGGAGCCTCCCTGTGCTCTGCAGCCGGGTCTGACACCAGTGGATAGGGAGCCTCCCTGTGCTCTGCAGCCGGGTCTGACGCCAATGGATGGGGAACCTCCCTGTGCTCTGCAGCCGGGTCTGACACCAGAAGACGGGGAGCCTCCCTGTGCTCTGCAGCCGGGTCTGACACCAGAAGATGGGGAGCCTCTCTGTGCTCTACAGCCGGTTCTGACACCAGTGGCTGGGGAACCTCCCTGTGCTCTGCAGCCGGGTCTGACACCAGTGGACGCGGAGCCTCCCTGTGCTCTGCAGCCGGGTCTGACACCAGTGGACGGGGAGCCTCCCTGTGCTCTGCAGCCGGTTCTGACAACAGTGGCCGGGGAGCCTCCCTGTGCTCTGCAGCCGGGTCTGACACCAGTGGACGGGGAGCCTCCCTGTGCTCTGCAGCCGGGTCTGACATCAGTGGACGGGGAGCCTCCCTGTGCTCTGCAGCCGTGTCTGACACCAGTGGACGGGGAACCTCCCTGTGCTCTGCAGCCGGGTCTGACACCAGTGGCTGGGGAACCTCCCTGTGCTCTGCAGCCGGGTCTGACAAGAGTGGCTGGGGAACCTACCTGTGCTCTGCAGCCGGGTCTGACACCAGTGGACGGGGTGCCTCCCTGTGCTCTGCAGCCAGGTCTGACACCAGTGGACAGGGAGCCTCCCTGTGCTCTGCAGCCGGGTCTGACACCAGTGAATGGGGAGCCTCCCTGTGCTCTGCAGCCGGGTCTGACACCAGTGGACGGGGTGCCTCCCTGTGCTCTGCTGTCGGGTCTGACACCAGTGGCTGGGGAACCTCCCTGTGCTCTTCAGCCAGGTCTGACACCAGTGGCTGGGGAACCTCCCTGTGCTCTGCAGCCAGGTCTGACACCAGTGGACGGGGAGCCGCCTGTGGATGGGGAGCCTCCCTGTGCTCTGCAGCCGGGTATGACACCAGAAGATGGGGAGCCTCCCTGTGCTCTTCAGCCGGGTCTGACACCAGAAGATGGGGAGCCTCTCTGTGCTCTGCAGCCGGGTCTGACACCAGTGGACGGGGAGCCTCCCTGTGCTCTGCAGCCTGGTCTGACACCGGTGGACGGGGAGCCTCCCTGTGCTTCGGGGAGCCTCCTGTGGATGGGGAGCCTCTGTGTGTTCTGCAGCCGGGTCTGATACCAGTGGACGGGAAGCCTCCCTCGTGGCCTACAGTCTGACTTGATTCCAGCGTCGGGCTTCCATAATTTTAGGTGCTCGGGGGCGTGCAGTTTGCACGCGCTTCCTCAGAAGGCCAGGTTGAGGAGGTGTATCGGGAATGGGTCTCTTGAATGGCCAATAGCCGGTCCCATGTGATGCCATCGTGTTTTTTACATTGCAGGAGAATTCATCACATTTTTTTTTCCCTTTTATGACATTTGTTGCAAAGGTATGCAGGGGGAAACCCTCCGCCCCTCTACCTTTTTTTTTGCCCCACCCATATACATTTGCGGCATAACTCGATGAAAAGAATGCGATGAGTTCTCCTCCGATGGAAATTTCCCTGATGGAACCTCCCAGTCCCCAGTATCCTTTGCCTGTTGCCTCCAAGTTCAGGAAGTCTGGTGCACTAAGCGGCATCTGGAGCATGGTGGCACCTCCTGCTGTCAGAACCCGGAATGTTCCATTTAGTCTGAGGGGCTTCCCTAGAGAAGGGGGGACTGGTCGTGGGGGCTCCTGGCTCACCAAATGGCTATGCTCTGCATATGCTAGGCTATGCAAGTCCGGCTCCATTTTGTCTTTTTCAGCCCACCTTCTAAAAGCTCAATGGCCTGGTTTTTAACGGCGGCCTTCAAGAGCCTTTGGGTCAGATCAGTAAAAATGCCCCCGCAGCTAATGCACCAGACGTGCTAGTCTCCAATAAGGTTTGCAGTTTTAAACCATCTAAGGCGGGCATGGGGACATCAAAAGAAATGGCTCCGACAAAAGGCACTTTACTAACGCACGTTACAATCTTGTTAAAACTGCAAAGTTACATTGCGTTGAGCGTATTTTCTTAAACAGAAGAATAGAAAATGAATCTCTTTTAATGAAGGGTAAACGTGCATTGTGCTTCTGTATGTTTTGACGTTGTGTATTTTGGGCCTTGCATGGAATTCCTTGCACGGTTCAAAGTGACTTTCGCTGCTGAAAAGGGACTTTGCACGGCCGACGGAAACCCTGATTCATGGAACTGTGCAAAGTGTATTTTTGTAGTGCAAAGTCACTGCAAAGTCATTGGGCCTCATTACGGGTACGGCGGTAACCAATGCCAGTGATACTGTCGGGTTGCCACCGGACCTGTAATGATTTACTGGCGCCTGACTTCCCGGTAATAGGACTCTATGGGAATGGGGACCACGGAAGCACCAGCACTGTTATTAACCGTGCCGGCGTTTCCGTGAAAACTCTGCGGGCGGGTGCTGTTCCACCTGGCTGGTCTGACCTGCCGGGCGGGACGCACCCACCCACAGAGTTGTTTCCGGACCGGCACACTTAGAATGAGGCCCATTGTGTACTGCAAAAAGGGCTATGCACTGCCTTTGCACTGCAAAATTACACTTTGCACAGTTCCAGGAATCAGGGTTTGTGTCGGCAGTGCGAAGTCACTTTGAACCGTGCAAAGAATTCCATGAATCAGGCCCTTTATGTTTTACGGACACACATTGAGGCGCACTGGGGGTCATTATGAGGTGGGAGGTAGCCATGGCGCTATTAGTGCCATGGCTACCCCCATACCGCATACCGGGTCCGGGTTCCCTGAATGGGGAAATACCGGGCCATTCCAAGCTTCGAGGACCCAGTATTTCCCCATTCAGGGAACCCATCCCCATTCCCATTCGAGCTAACAACGGACCAGTTAATAACGGGCCCGTTATTAGCTCCCTGGTCCGCTAGCGGGACCCGCTAAGGGCCTTTGTGGGTCCCGCGAGCAGACTCATAATAGGGCGGTAAGGGGTTAACGGCGCCGGCACCATTAACAGCGCCGTTAACCCCTACCGCCCAACTCGTAATGACCCCCACTGTCTATATGTTCATAAGCCTGATTTTTAGTGGACTGTCTTGAAATTGCTGCACCAATCGAATAAAGTGATAGGTTTACTTAAATAATAGTGTTCCTTAATATGCGACTCTAGGACGCACCCCTTGACCTACTAGGGGTGAAGTGGGCCACACCGGGATGCACACCTGCAGGTTACACCTAGAACTCTGCAGCACGTGCTTTAGCCCACTATTTCGCCAGCTATCCCATCCCGACTTGCTCTCAGGTGGAGGTGCAGGATCGGTGACGGGACCGATCCCTTTGAAGTGTCAAGTTAGACGTACAGGCGCCTGCAGACCTGTCAGGTGCACAAAGCAGAGAGGAGGGGGGCAGCACGCTGAGGTGTAATTAGTGAAGAGTGGTGCATCTTCCTGTCACCTGGGCCTCCTCGCAGGAATACTAAGTATATGGATTGATCGTGTGTTTGAGGCAACACATTTTCAAAGGTCTCCGATTCAATCCATTGTCAAATATTAAAACACTACGAAAACTTTGTATCAGAGTAGTCTTGTGTTGCAGGAAACACGTTCTCGAACGTCTCTGAATGCTGGGCATTTTGATTGAAGTGAATTAAAGAAATATGACACAGTAGAATGGAAAGTGTGTTCTGAGCGCCACCCATGCCTGTTGAATACCGAACTGGAAGTAAACTCCAAGTACAACCAATTTCTATTGAATGCCCAACTGAGTGAAAACTTTACAAAAGAGCAGAACGGATACATATTAAGTTCAGAAGTAAAACTGAACTTTACATTTGAGTAAAACCATTAGATGCTGAATTCTAAATGAAACTTTACATCCAAGTGAAACCAGTGTATGCTGTATTCTAAAATGAATGGTGAGAAAACTGCATATAACAGAACATTACATTGACAGCAGAATTAATTAAAACTTTGAAGTTTATTCCAACTCAGCTACAATTTGTACATGAAAAACTAACCGTAAAAAGAAGGCGCAAGTGTGACAAAGAACTTTCAAAAGACAAAGGATAATGTTGTGCTGCAGAAATTAAATCTTGTGAAAGGGAACCCTGAGACTTGAACCATTTATTGACTTGGGACTGGAGTCTGAAGGTTCTTTTGTGCTTGGAACTGTTTTACCCGGAACTTGGGGAAGGGAACCCCGAGTACTGATTAAAACTGTATGAACCTGACTCAAGAGAGATAATTTTTAGTCTTTTTCCTGGAACTTTTCTATACTTGGGGAAATTAGCTGAAAGGAAGCTGCGAGCTGGAAGAGGCTCTGAACTTTATGTTGGACACTGTTTCTTTTGGTTGCTGACATCTCTACACATTGAATAGATTAGCTGTGAGGGCAGGCATAGGTTTTGGATACAGACAGATACTTCAGTTGAACTCTTTGACTCATACTTTCCTTAGTTTTATTTAGGTGGGGAAATCTCACCTTAGCATAGGGCAAGTTAGGTATTTTTCCATCCTGACATTTAAGTTAATAAGAATGTTGGTTTTGAATTTTGAATCTGTTATCTATGTCTTGCTTCATGATGCCTTCACATCAGAAAGAAATACTGACTGCGAGGATGAAGAATGATGATGAAAACTGGATTGTGTGGGCTACAAGCTACGCAAAACATCAAGAATGAATCATTGAAAAAGAAACTTATATTACAACACTTGAAAATGTATTGGGACTACTAGGTACTTTCCAGGTATAATGCAGTCTCTATATTTTTACTTCTTCAACATATGCGTTCCCCATGAGGCACCTGTGTTGATCAAGTGTCAATAAACAATCATCCCTCCAGGTGACCTATTTGGGTATAAGTGGGTTTAATAAGTGTTTTAGTGGGTATTCTGGCAGTGCAATTTTATCCATTTCCTAGTCAGAGCTTGTGCCTCTACTTTGCACGTGGCTGACGTGTGGAGGTATGCGGCTTGCATGACACCTATACTTTGCAACACCGTTAGGATGACAGCCCCCCCCCTCCTGCATATGAGGAAAGAAATGAAGACACTACTCTTCAAAGAAGACATCATCAGCAACTGAGCTCCATATGCTTGTGGAATGAACGCTTGTGCTCTGACTCATCCTTGCCCCATCCCTAGGCAACTGTTCCCTGCCCTTCGTTTGAACATCACACTGCTGCTTCCAACCTACCTCACCACTTTGCAAAACCCACATGGATAAGATCTTGTCATTGGTGGAAAACATGTGTTTGAAAGGAATGTTATCACTAACACAAGCGTACCTACATTCTCTAGAAAGGCTGACCAAAGTGGGAGGACTGAAGGGATTTTGCATCATTTAAACTATTCCAGTTATGAATCCAGTTGGGAATGATCCCTCAGGAAAATATATTGAGGTCCCACCTGGAGGAAATTATATTATGTTAGGTTGTCTTGCATGTGTATGGTGCCTCCTGTTATAGGTTATGGCGCAGCAGTGCTTTGCCTGTCAAAGCGGCAAAGGAGGAGTATAATAGAACATGTGATAATGGTAGGGAGGAGCAAAGTCGGGTGGATAGTTGGGATGGGGCGGAGAATTGATAAGATGCTCGGGAAGGCATGTGAAGGAAAAGGTGGAGGAGCTTTGTGTAGAATTGGGCTAAATTTATCGTGAGTCTCAACTGCAGTGCATGGAGATCCTACCCGGCCCTCAGTACTTGCACTTCTTATTTTTGTGCCTTTGAGTACCTGCACTTCTCAATGCCTGAAAGAGAGTACCGGTACTTAACTATGTTGCAAAGTGAAAATGAAAGCTTTTCATTTCACTTTTTTTTACAACCTAAATGTCTACGCTCTTGCAGCCTTTGCTGGGTAAAGCAGCCCCTTCTCCCTCCTCCCCTCTCCACCACCCGCAGTGCCCATAATATCTCCTTCAGGGCCCACCCTGCAGAACAAAAGGAGAGCCAGACATGCAGTGTACTGCGCTCTCAGCACTCCCCACGACTGAGAAGCTGCCTTCGCCCCCGCCGGGGACTCGGGTAAGTTATTTCTTTTTACCTTCCCTCCCTCCTTCCTCCCTACCCCACTTACCTTTTTGCTCCTGCGTCCCCCTGGGCAACGATAGCAGGCTCCAGCAGTGTGGAGACTCGGAGCGGGCCATCCCCGCTCTGCGCCTCCACACGGCTGGAGTCTTCCATCGTCCCCCAGCGACGACGAAGGTACGTTTTTTTTTTTTCTTCCCCTCCCTCCCTTCCACCCTCCCAACCCCACTCCAACCCCACTTACCTTCTGCTTCTTTTTTTTTCTTTTTTTTTTTCGGGAGCGGACGCGCTGGGTACACTTGTGTTCCCAGCGCGTCCGCTCCCGATGGCCGCCATGGAAAGGGAAATCGGACTCCGTTTTCCCCTTCTCGGCGGCCATTTAAAAAAAAAAAAATGTTCTGTTTCGAAACGCGCCAAAACAGAAAAAAAAATGCCATTAGCACCCTGATTCAACGGGCCGGGGTGCTAATGGCAATAAGACCCGAGGCGGCGGGCCAAGGCTGCCGCAGGTAATGCCCGGGGGCTTCGTTAAGGCCCTCGCTATGCTCGGGCCTATAACTACGGCCCCGGGCATTACCTGGGGCGGTATTGGCCCGCCACCTCGGGTCTTATTGCCACAATGAAAGCAAGCAATAATACAACGCCCCTTCTATAGCTTAGTTTACAGCTATGATATCTGCTAGTTTGCTACAAAAAAAAGAAAGTTTCCTTTAATGTAGATATTCAAACTTTCTTAACACAATGCATGACAACAAACTGGGAGTTTGTGTGAACGGACCTCAGATACATCGCTTTAGCAAAGTGCGTGCTTCTGCAAACAACAGGGTGTGCGTAAATGAGACCTGTACCGAAGGCTGAAAGCGTTGCGCCAGAATGTCCGTAACTTGGTGAGCACCTGCACTTCTTTTTTTCCGTTTAAAACACTGCTCAAATATATTCTATAGGGTGCCGCTCGGAAACGAGAGACAGGTAGAGAGAGGTGTTTGCCACGGCAGGGGAGTGGGGGGGGGGGGGTTTGTCTGGAATTCACTCACCCCTAGAAGCTTGTTTGTTAGTTGAGTCAAGTCTTCAGAATGATGCTGCAGCAGAGCTTCGTAGGCAGGAACGTCAAATGCTAAAATTAGGAGCCAAGTCGCTCTGCAACATCGAGCGTCTGACACCAGTGGATGGGGAGGCTCTGTGTGCTCTGCAGCCGGGTCTGACACCAGTGGATGGGAACCTCCTTGTGCTCTGCAGCCGGGTCTGACACCAGTGGCTGGGGAACGTCCCTGTGCTCTGCAGCCGGGTCTGACACCAGTGTATGGGGAGCCTCTGTGTGCTCTTCAGCCGGGTCTGACACCAGTGGCTGGGGAACCTCCCTGTGCTCTGCAGCCGGGTCTGACACTAGTGGATGGGGAGCCTCCCTGTGCTCTGCAGCCGGGTCTGACACCAGTGGATGGGGAGCCTCTGTGTGCTCTGGAGCCGGGTCTGACAACAGTGGATGGGGAACCTCCCTGTGCTCTGCAGCTGGGTCTGACACCAGTGGCTGGGGAACCTCCTAGTGCTCTGCAGCCGGGTCTGACACCAGTGTATGGGGAGCCTCTGTGTGCTCTTAAGCCGGGTCTGACACCAGTGGCTGGGGAACCTCCCTGTGCTCTGCAGCCGGGTCTGACACCAGTGGCTGGGGAACCTCCCTGTGCTCTGCAGCCAGGTCTGACACAAGTGGACGGGGTGCCTCCCTGTGCTCTGCAGCCGGGTCTGACACCAGTGGATGGGGAGCCTCTGTGTGCACTGCAGCCGGGTCTGACACCAGTGGACAGGGAGCCTCCCTGTGCTCTGCAGCTGTCTGACACCAGTGAATGGGGAGCCTCCCTGTGCTCTGCAGCCGGGTCTGACACCAGTGAATGGGGAGCCTCTGTGTGCTCTGCAGCCGGGTCTGACACCAGTGGATGGGGAACCTCCCTGTGCTCTGCAGCCGGGTCTGACACCAGAAGACGGGGAGCCTCCCTGTGCTCTGCAGCCGGGTCTGACACCAGTGTGCGGGGAACATCCTTGTGCTCGGCAGCCGGGTCTGACACCAGTGGCTGGGGAACCTCCCTGTGCTCTGCAGCCGGGTCTGACACCAGTGGATGGGGAACCTCCC
Source organism: Ambystoma mexicanum (assembly GCF_040938575.1). Taxonomy (NCBI): domain Eukaryota; kingdom Metazoa; phylum Chordata; class Amphibia; order Caudata; family Ambystomatidae; genus Ambystoma; species Ambystoma mexicanum. Next base: position 580,698,493 of record NC_090922.1, on the reverse strand, counting down.
TGTGCTCTGCAGCCGGGTCTGACACCAGTGGATGGGGAACCTCCCTGTGCTCTGCAGCCGGGTCTGACACCAGAAGACGGGGAGCCTCCCTGTGCTCTGCAGCCGGGTCTGACACCAGTGGACGGGGAGCCTCCCTGTGCTCTGCAGCCGGGTCTGACACCAGTGGATGGGGAACCTCCCTGTGCTCTGCAGCCGGGTCTGACACCAGAAGATGGGGAGCCTCCCTGTGCTCTGCAGGCGGGTCTGACACCAGCGGACGGGGAGCCTCCCTGTACTCTGCAGCTGGGTCTGACACCAGTGGACGGGGAGCCTCCCTTTGCTCTGCAGCTGGGTCTGACACCAGTGGACGGGGAGCATCCCTGTGCTCTGCAGCCGGGTCTGACACCAGTGGATGGGGAGCCTCCTGTGCTGTGCAGCCGGGTCTGACACCACAGCCGGGTCTGACACCAGTGGACGGGGAGTCTCCCTGTGCTCTGCAGCCGGGTCTGACACCAGTGGATGGGGAGCCTCTGTGTGCTCTGCAGCCGGGTCTGACACCAGTGGATGGGGAACCTCCCTGTGCTCTGCAGCCGGGTCTGACACCAGAAGACGGGGAGCCTCCCTGTGCTCTGCAGCCGGGTCTGACACCAGTGTGCGGGGAACATCCTTGTGCTCGGCAGCCGGGTCTGACACCAGTGGCTGGGGAACCTCCCTGTGCTCTGCAGCCGGGTCTGACACCAGTGGATGGGGAACCTCCCTGTGCTCTGCAGCCCGGTCTGACACCAGTGGATGGAGAACCTCCCTGTGCTCTGCAGCCGAGTCTGACACCAGAAGACGGGGAGCCTCCCTGTGCTCTGCAGCCGGGTCTGACACCAGTGGACGGGGAGCCTCCCTGTGCTCTGCAGCCGGGTCTGACACCAGTGGATGGGGAACCTCCCTGTGCTCTGCAGCCGGGTCTGACACCAGAAGACGGGGAGCCTCCCTGTGCTCTGCAGCTGGGTCTGACACCAGCGGACGGGGAGCCTCCCTGTGCTCTGCAGCCGGATCTGAAACCAGTGGACGGGGAGCCTCCCTTTGCTCTGCAGCTGGGTCTGACACCAGTGGACGGGGAGCCTCCCTGTGCTCTGCAGCCGGGTCTGACACCAGTGGATGGGGAGCCTCCTGTGCTGTGCAGCCGGGTCTGACACCACAGCCGGGTCTGACACCAGTGGACGGGGAGCCTCCCTGTGCTCTACAGCCGGGTCTGACACCAGTGGATGGGGAGCCTCCCTGTGCTCTGCAGCCGGGTCTGACACCAGAAGCCGGGGAGCCTCCCTGTGCTCTGCAGCTGGGTCTGACACCAGTGGACGGGGAGCCTCCCTGTGCTCTGCAGCCGGGTCTGACACCGGTGGATGGGGAGCCTCCTGTGCTGTGCAGCCGGGTCTGACACCACAGCCGAGTCTGACACCAGTGAACGGGGAGCCTCCCTGTGCTCTACAGCCGGGTCTGACACCAGTGGATGGGGAACCTCCCTGTGCTCTGCAGCCGGGTCTGACACCAGAGGACGGGGAGCCTCCCTGTGCTCTGCAGCTGGGTCTGACACCAGTGGACGGGGAGCCTCCCTGTGCTCTGCAGCCGGGTCTGACACCAGTGGACGGGGAACCTCCCTGTGCTCTGCAGCCAGGTCTGACACCAGAAGACGGGGAGCCTCCCTGTGCTCTGCAGCCGGGTCTGACACCAGTGGACGGGGAGCCTCCCTGTGCTCTGCAGCCGGGTCTGACACCAGTGGACGGGGAGCCTCCCTTTGCTCTGCAGCCGGGTCTGACACCAGTGGACGGGGAGCCTCCCTGTGCTCTGCAGCCGGGTCTGACACCAGTGGATGGGGAGCCTCCTGTGCTGTGCAGCCGGGTCTGACACCACAGCCGGTCTGACACCAGTGGACGGGGAGTCTCCCTGTGCTCTACAGCCGGGTCTTAACCCAGTGGACGGGGAGCCTCCCTGTGCTCTGCAGCCTGGTCTGACACCAGTGGACTGGGTGCCTCCCTGTGCTCTGCAGCCGGGTCTGACACCAGAAGACAGGGAGCCTCTCTGTGCTCTGCAGCCGAGTCTGACACCAGAAGACGGGGAGCCTCCCTGTGCTCTGCAGCCTGGTCTGAAACCAGTGGATGGGGAGCCTCCCTGTGCTCTGCAGCCGTGTCTGACACCAGTGGATGGGGAACCTCCCTGTGCTCTGCAGCCGGGTCTGACACCAGTGGCTGGGGAACCTCCCTGTGCTCTGCAGCCGGGTCTGACAAGAGTGGCTGGGGAACCTACCTGTGCTCTGCAGCCGGGTCTGACAACAGTGGATGGGGAGCCTCCCTGTGCTCTGCAGCCGGGTCTGACACCAGTGGATGGGGAGCCTCCCTGTGCTCTGCAGCCGGGTCTGACACCAGTGGATGGGGAACCTCCCTGTGCTCTGCAGCCGGGTCTGACACCAGCGGATGGGGAACCTCCCTGTGCTCTGCAGCCGGGTCTGACACCAGTGGACGGGGAGCCTCCTTGTGCTCGGCAGCTGGGTCTGATACCAGTGTATGGGGAGTCTCTGTGTGCTCTGCAGCCCGGTCTGACACCAGTGGATGGGGAGCCTCTGGGTGCTCTTCAGCCGGGTCTGACACCAGAAGATGGGGAGCCTTTGTGTGCTCTGCAGCCGGGTCTGACACAAGTGGATGGGGACCCTCCCTGTGCTCTGCAGCCTGGTCTGACACCAGTGGACTGGGAGCCTTTGCGTGCTACGCAGCCGGGTCTGACACCAGTGGATGGGGAGCCTCCCTGTGCTTGGCAGCCGGGTCTGGCACCAGTGGATGGGGAGTCTCCCTGTGCTCTGCAGCCGGGTCTGACACCAGTGGATGGGGAGCCTCCCTGTGCTCTGCAGTCAGGTCTGACACCAGTGGAATGGTAGCCTCTGATGCTCTGCAGCCGGGTCTGACACCAGTGGACGGGGAGCCTCCCTGTGCTCTGCAGCCGGGTCTGACACCAGTGGACGGGGAGCCTCCCTGTGCTCTGCAGCCGGGTCTGACACCAGTGGACGGGGAGCCTCCCTGTGCTCTGCAGCAGGGTCTGGCACCAGTGGATGGGGAACCTCCCTGTGCTCTGCAGCCGGGTCTGACACCAGTGGACGGGGAGCCTCCCTGTGCTCGGCAGCCGGCTCTGACACCAGTGGATGGGGAGCCTCTGTGTGCTCTGCAGCATGGTCTGACACCAGTGGACCGGGAGTCTCCCTGTGCTCTGCAGCCAGGTCTGACACCAGAGGATGGGGAGCCTCTCTGTGCTCTGCAGCCGGGTCTGACACCAGTGGACTGGGAGCCTCCGTGTGCTCTGGAGCCCTGTTTGACACCAGTGGACTGGGAGCCTCTGTGTGCTCTGCAGCCGGGTCTGACACCAGTGGATGGGGAGCCTCTCTGTGCTCTGCAGCTGGGTCTGACACCAGTGGACAGGGAACCTCCCTGTGCTCTGCAGCCGTGTCTGACACCAGTGGACGGGGAATCTCCCTGTGCTCTGCAGCCGGGTCTGACACCAGAAGACGGGGAGCCTCCCTGTGCTCTGCAGCTGGGTCTGACACCAGGGGACTGGGAGCCTCTGTGTGCTCTGCAGCCGGGTCTGACACCAGTGGGCGGGGAGCCTCCCTGTGCTCTGCAGTCGCGTCTGACACCAGTGAATGGGGAGTCTCTGTGTGCTCTGCAGCCGGGTCTGACACCAGTGGACGGGGAGCCTCCCTGTGCTCTGCAGCCAGGTCTGACACCAGTGTATGGGGAGCCTCTGTGTGCTCTACAGCCGGGTCTGACACCAGTGGATGGGGAGCCTCTGTGTGCTGTGCAGCCGGGTCTGACACCAGTGGACTGGGAGCCTCTGTGTGCTCTGCAGCCGGGTCTGACACCAGTGGACGTGGAGCCTCCCTGTGCTTTGCAGCCGAGTCTGACACCAGTGGACAGGGAGCCTCTGTGTGCTCTGCAGCCGGGTCTGACACCAGTGGATGGGGAGTCTCCCTGTGCTCTGCAGCCAGGTCTGACACCAGTGGACAGGGAGCTTCCCTGTGCTCTGCAGCGGGGTCTGACACCAGTGGACAGGGAGCCTCCCTGTGCTCTGCATCCGGGTTCGACACCAGTGAATGGGGAGCCTCCCTGTGCTCTGCAGCCGGGTCTGACACCAGTGTATGGGGAGCCTCTTTGTGCTCTTCAGCCGGGTCTGACACCAGTGGACAGACATCCCTGTGCTCTGCAGCCGGGTCTGACACCAGTGGACTGGGAGCCTCTGTGTGCTCGGTAGCCGGGTCTGACACCAGTGGACGGGGAGCCTCCCTGTGCTCCACAGCCGGGTCTGACACCAGTGGATGGGGAGCCTCTGTGTGCTCTGCAGCCGGGTTGACACCAGTGGACAGGGAGCCTCTGTGTGCTCTGCAGCCGGGTCTGACACCAGTGGACGGGGAGCCTCTGTGTGCTCTGCAGCCGGGTCTGACACCAGAGGACAGGAGCCTCCCTGTGCTCCGCAGCCGGGTCTGACAACAGAGGACGGGGAGCCTCCCTGTGCTCCGCAGCCGGGTCTGACACCACTGGACGGGGAGCCTCCGTGTGCTCCGCAGCCGGGTATGACACCAGTGGACGGGCAGCCTCTTTGTGCTCTGCAGCCGGGTCTGATACCAGTGTACTGGGAACCTCCTTGTGATTGGCAGCCGCGTCTGACACCAGTGGACGGGGAGCCTCCCTGTGCTCTGCAGCCGGGTCTGGCACCAGTGGACGGGGAGCCTCCCTCGTGGCCTACAGTCTGCCTTGATTCCATAATGTTAGTTGCTCAGGGGCCTACAATTTGCCCGCACTTCATTAGAAGGCCAGGTTGAGGAGGTTTATCAGGAATGGGTCTCTTGAATTGCCAATAGCCGGTCCTATGTGATGCCATCGTGTTTTTTACATTGCAGAATTAATCACATTTTTTTTCCTTTCATGACATTTGGTGCAAAGGTATGCAGGGGGAAACCCCCCGCCCCTCTACCTTTTTTATTGCCCCACCCACATATATTTGGCATAACTCGATGAAAAGAATGCGATGAGTTCTCCTCTGGTAGAAAATTCACTGATGGAACCTCCCGATCCCCAGCATCCTTTGCCTGTTGCCTCCAAGTTCAGGAAGTCCGGTGCACTAAGCGGCATCTGGAGCATGGTTGCACCTTCTTCTGTCAGAACCCGGAAATTTCCATTTAGTCCGAGGGGCTTATCTAGAGAAGGGGGGACTGGTCGTGGGGGCTCCTGGCTCACCAAATGGCTGTGCTCTGCATATGCTAGGCTATGCAAGTCCGGCTCCATTTTGTCTTTTTCAGCCCACCTTCTAAAAGCTCAATGGCCTGGTTTTTAACGGCGGCCTTCAAGAGCCTTTGGGTCAGATCAGTAAAAATGCCCCCGCAGCTAATGCACCAGACGTGCTAGTCTCCAATAAGGTTTGCAGTTTTAAACCATCTAAGGCGGGCATGGGGACATCAAAAGAAATGGCTCCGACAAAAGGCACTTTACTAACGCACGTTACAATCTTGTTAAAACTGCAAAGTTACATTGCGTTGAGCGTATTTTCTTAAACAGAAGAATAGAAAATGAATCTCTTTTAATGAAGGGTAAACGTGCATTGTGCTTCTGTATGTTTTGACGTTGTGTATTTTGGGCCTTGCATGGAATTCCTTGCACGGTTCAAAGTGACTTTCGCTGCTGAAAAGGGACTTTGCACGGCCGACGGAAACCCTGATTCATGGAACTGTGCAAAGTGTATTTTTGTAGTGCAAAGTCACTGCAAAGTCATTGGGCCTCATTACGGGTACGGCGGTAACCAATGCCAGTGATACCGTCGGGTTGCCACCGGACCTGTAATGATTTACTGGCGCCTGACTTCCCGGTAATAGGACTCTATGGGAATGGGGACCACGGAAGCACCAGCACTGTTATTAACCGTGCCGGCGTTTCCGTGAAAACTCTGCGGGCGGGTGACGTTCCACCCGGCTGGTCTGACCTGCCGGGCGGGACGCACCCACCCGCAGAGTTGTTTCCTGACCGGCACACTTAGAATGAGGCCCATTGTGTACTGCAAAAAGGGCTATGCACTGCCTTTGCACTGCAAAATTACACTTTGCACAGTTCCAGGAATCAGGGTTTGTGTCGGCAGTGCAAAGTCACTTTGAACCGTGCAAAGAATTCCATGAATCAGGCCCTTTATGTTTTACGGACACACATTGAGGCGCACTGGGGGTCATTATGAGGTGGGCAGTGTCGGATTGGCCCCTCGACCTTTCGGTCCGTGGCCGGCCCGAAATCGTCGCTGGGGTGTGGGGGCCGGTTTCTGGCTATGCCTGGGCCAGTTTCGAAGAAAAAAGAATTGAAAAAAAATATTTTTTTTCCAAATTCTTTTTTTCAAAAAGCCTTTCATCCTTCTTGGGTCGATAAAGGTGTACAGGTCGGGTGATATTGTATGTTTCATCGCTTCCCGGGGTGTCACTTTGGGATGGCATCAAATTACATAACTTCCGGTAATGTAAGAGGTCAAGGGTCGTGAGGCGAGGTGTGGGCCACTTTTTTTTGGTGACCGGGCCTTTTTCTTGTCCCAGTCCGACCTTGGAGGTGGGAGGTAGCCATGGCGCTATTAGTGCCATGGCTACCCCCATACCGCATACCGGGACCGGGTTCCCTGAATGGGGAAATACCAGGCCATTCCAAGCTTCAAGGACCCAGTATTTCCCCATTCAGGGAACCCATCCCCATTCCCATTCGAGCTAACAACGGACCAGTTAATAACGGGCCCGTTATTAGCTCCCTGGTCCACTAGCGGGACCCGCTAAGGGCCTTTGCGGGTCCCGCGAGCAGACTCATAATAGGGCGGTAAGGGGTTAACAGCGCCGGTACCATTAACAGCGCCGTTAACCCCTACCGCCCAACTCGTAATGACCCCCACTGTCTATATGTTCATAAGCCTGATTTTTAGTGGACTGTCTTGGAAATTGCTGCACCAATCGAATAAAGTGATAGGTTGACTTAAATAATAGTGTTCCTTAATATGCCACTCTAGGACGCACCCCTGGACCTACTAGGGGTGAAGTGGGCCACACCGGGATGCACCTGCAGGTTACACCTAGAACTCTGCAGCACGTGCTTTAGCCCACTATTTCCCCAGCTATCCCATCCCGACTTGCTCTCAGTTGGAGGTGCAGGATCGGTGATGGGACCGATGCCTTTGAAGTGTCAAGTTAGACGTACAGGCGCCTGCAGACCTGTCAGGTGCACAAAGCAGAGAGGAGGGGGGCAGCACGCTGAGGTGTAATTAGTGAAGAGTGGCGCATCTTCCTGTCACCTGGGCCTCCTCGCAGGCCTCGAGGGGGTACGTAAGGACAGGAGCCTGTGATGAGATCGTGAGCGCTAGCACGTGCTTGCTCACTTCAGCACAGGTGGATCTACATCTCTCGTTTCCCGTCTGCAGCAGAAGCCGGGACCTCACAACGCGCTTTTACAGCTCTGGGTCAGTCCAACTCCAGGCCTCGAGGGCTCCAAATATGTTGGGTTTTCGGAGATACATTTACATATCATGACAATAAATTGTTATGGCTGGATGTGGTCACACAGAGCAGCCCGATCAGTGATGGGGGCACCCAGCAAAGACAGATAGTGCTGTGGTCACACAGCACAGACAGTTGCCGCGATCACCCGTGTTCACACGGCTGGACAGCAGTTGCCAGGAGCTCCCAGGCTAGCAGCTGTGCTGTGGTTACACAGCAGGACAGTGGCCTGGGTGCTCCCAGGTCACGCATGCTGATCTGGGGCACCCAGATCAGCAGTGGCTGCGGTGCCCTGACCACAAAGCCTCAGCCTGCAGGCCATGATAGCAGTGCCGTGACCACAAAGCCTCAGCCTGCAGGCCATGATAGCAGTGCCGTGACCACAAAGCCTCAGCCTGCAGGCCATGATAGCAGTGCCGTGATCAGAGGCATGAGCGTGCAGGCCATGATAGTAGTGCCGTGACCACAAAGCCTCAGCCTGCAGGCCATGATAGCAGTGCCGTGACCACAAAGCATCAGCCTGCAGGCCATGATAGAAGTGCCGTGATCAGAGGCATGAGCCTGCAGGCCATGATAGCAGTGCCGTGACCACAAAGCCTCAGCCTGCAGGCCATGATAGCAGTGCCGTGATCAGAGGCATGAGCCTGCAGGCCATGATAGCAGTGCCGTGACCACAAAGCCTCAGCCTGCAGGCCATGATAGCAGTGCCGTGACCACAAAGCATCAGCCTGCAGGCCATGATAGCAGTGCCGTGATCAGAGGCATGAGCCTGCAGGCCATGATAGCAGTGCCGTGACCACAAAGCCTCAGCCTGCAGGCCATGATAGCAGTGCTGTGACCACAAAGCCTCAGCCTGCAGGCCATGATAGCAGTGCCGTGATCACAAAGCCTCAGCCTGCAGGCCATGATAGCAGTGCCATGATCAGAGGCATGAGCCTGCAGGCCATGATAGCAGTGCCGTGACCACAAAGCATCAGCCTGCAGGCCATGATAGCAGTGCCGTGATCAGAGGCATGAGCCTGCAGGCCATGATAGCAGTGCCGTGACCACAAAGCCTCAGCCTGCAGGCCATGATAGCAGTGCCGTGACCACAAAGCATCAGCCTGCAGGCCATGATAGCAGTGCCGTGATCAGAGGCATGAGCCTGCAGGCCATGATAGCAGTGCCGTGACCACAAAGCCTCAGCCTGCAGGCCATGATAGCAGTGCCGTGACCACAAAGCCTCAGCCTGCAGGCCATGATAGCAGTGCCGTGATCACAAAGCCTCAGCCTGCAGGCCATGATAGCAGTGCCATGATCAGAGGCATGAGCCTGCAGGCCATGATAGTAGTGCCGTGACCACAAAGCATCAGCCTGCAGGCCATGATAGCAGTGCCGTGATCAGAGGCATGAGCCTGCATCCCAAATAAATGAGATACAAGACAGAAGTGCCATTCATGGAGTCTGCCGCCGTTTTGGTGCATGTGCCGGTTGAGGCTCCTTTTATTGACAATGTCATAACACATAGGGGCTCATTACGAGATAGGAGGTAACCAGGCCCCCTTACCGGGTAGCGGGTCCAGGTTTCTTGAATGAGGAATTACCAGGCCATTCCGACCTTGGAGGGCCCAGTAATTCCTCATTCAAGGGACCCAGACCCTGTACATCCCCATTCCCATTCGAGCCCCCATAGGGCTCAATGGGAACGGGGAGCATGCTAACAACGGGCCTGTTAATAACGGGTCGCGGGTCGCGTTATTCCTTATTTATAGGACTTTGCCTAGGTGCTACTTTGGTTGGCACCTTCCACCCGAGGATCGTATTAGAGCAGGCCGCCGCACACCTTCTATAATGATTAAACATTTACACTAGGTTGATAGAGGTGAACCTTTCAATGTAGGCTTATATTGGTGCCCACCCATTATTGTTATGTAGGTGCACCTTTCACTGGTGTGTAACCGTTCCCCTATTTTTATGATGGTGAAGCTTTGCACCTGGGGTGATTTTGATACCTCCCAGTTCACCTTTTTATATATTGGTACCTCACCCCATGGGTATATATTAGCACACAGTCCTCTTTGATGGTTGGTGATTTTTTTTCACTACTTTTATAGTTTTGAATACCTGCTTTCATAGGTGCCAAGCACATGAGGCAGACACAGGCGTTGTGAATTAGTAGTGGAACTATGTTCCACCTGCCCTGTCCTCTAATATCTTCCCTGCTGCCCACCAACCCCATTCTCACCTCCGCAATTCTAACCCATACCTTGGTCCTTCCTTTCCTCCACCCCAGCCCTCCCTACTGTGTTTACAACCTTACAATCAAGACTGATGAAAACACAATGAAAGAAAATGCATTTGAATTTCCACTATTAGTTTCAGTCATTTCCCCCACAGCATGCAGATTTATGCACCTGCCCCTTTCCAATCGCCCACCATACGCACCGCTTAAGGAACATGCCCAGGGCTTCAAGTGGGCCTGTGCGAGCTGAGGCCGAGCCCTGGCAGGCTTTGAAATATGGTTCTGAGGAGGGGCTCTGCCAGGGCTAACTAATGTCTCATGGCTGCCCCGTCCGCTAGAGGACAAGGCTTTTTTTCTAAAGCCTGAAGCTCTCGCTCATGTGCGAGAGCATCAGGCTTCAGACAAAAATACCTTTTCTCCATAATGGTGGCGCCAGCACCTGTGAGGCATCCCTTTAATCAAGAGATGCCAGTGGACTGTTGCCACCATTATAGAAGAAAAGGTGAGGCTGCTTGAAGTCGACGCCTTTTTTTTTCTAAAGCCTGAAGCGCACGCTCATTTACGGGAGCTCCATGCTTCATGAAAAAAGACCATGGCTTCCAGCGACCGCACCTTTTCAGCCTTAATGGTGCCGCTACTGCTCGCCAGGCATCTCTAAGCTAAACGAATGCCTAGCAAGGGGCAGCAACACCATTAAGGCTGAACACATGTGCCACTGTCCCACCACCAGGCATCTCTTTAGGTAATAAATGCAGGGATCAGCAAACTCAGCCCCTATTGGGGAGAGGGTGCTGATCTCTGCAAAGGGGCTACCTGGCGGATGTGCCTGTAGCCCATTAAGCCGGGGCTCATCAAGTGGGTGTGGCCTAAAGAGCAAGCAGGCAACCCCTCACCGTCCGGCCATGCTCCATTGATGAGCCCCGGCCCATTTTCCCGTGCCAGCCCAGGACTATAGCCACACTTTTGCCACACACACCCCCTCATATTACCGCTACAGACAGCTCTACTTGCAGCAATCCAGGCTTCATTGCAGAAGACAACGCGCGATCACTGCCAAGCTGAGCTTTGTGGCAGCTCGGCAATGGGCGTTATGTCTCAAGAAGTCTATACAAATAAAGAAGAGCAGTCCAGCACCCGCAGTATGTGCCGTATGATGTGACGCTGGAGTGTGACCAGCAGGGCCCTGGTTCAAATCCCTGGTAAGGGATGGGACAAGTAAAAAAAAACACAAAAAAAACAAAAGTGTCCATCCTGGCTGTACTGGGACGGTGCTCCAGGTCATATTAAGTAAGAGAATATGGCTGATTTCCCCCAAAAGTAAGGGCATGTCATATCCTTTCATTCTCGCCCACTTTGACCTCTGGCCAGAGGGAGCAGTTGCCCCCATTCTCCTTGGACCATGGGGGTAGCAGGGCATTTTTGCCCCTTTTAAGAGTTTACAAGTATTTACATTGGGCGACCAAAAATAAAACGATCGAGTGCCATGCTCTTTTAAATAACTCTGGGCGCTGCAGGGCTTCGGGCGCCTCTCCGAATGGGTGCAGGCTTGCTGAAGTGTTGGCATGCCTCTTGTAAATGCAAGTACTCCTCACTTCGAAGGTGGAAGACCACCTCATCACTGGACCATGTGCACCTTGATTGGAGTGGAGGTTGACAGCTAGAGCGGTTTGGCAGGCAGGGGCGTAGGAGAGAGACGTAGGGGATCCTAAAGCAGAATGCTACAAAGACAGCTCAGCAGGTTAAGCGACTGGTGCTGAAATGCTTTTGTAAATCCTACGGGCCAGATTCTCTAAACTTGTTTTGGTTATCCAGTAGTGCATTTCATCACTTGCACCAAACAAGGAGCATCCCAATTCACAAAGGGAATCTGAATGGCCACATATTCGATGTACACTTTCAGATGTCCTGTGGGCATTTGCACAAGTCTGGGGCATTTCTGCATATTTAAAAGTGCATCCCAAATCCACAAATGGGTAGTGCTTTAAAACACGCAGAAATGGGGCACATCCCCAGCTCCTGTGGGCAACGGGCACAGGTGGAATGCGTAACTCAAGACAGTCTTTTGTGACCCTGTCATGCATTTTTCTTGAAGTGTGACAGCCATGCTGTAGACCGCAGCTGTCACACTGGTATTATCATCCCCGAAAGATGATGGAAAAGGATGGATATATCATTTTGCTTCTTTAAATTTCAGAGTGACGGGACAGTTAAGGGCCCCTCACTGAGTAGTGCGCTCGCTCCCACCACCGCTACGGGTGATGGGAGTCTGTCACGCTCCAGACACTAATTTATAAAAAAAGGGATGGTCAGCACATTTTTTGTGTGCATTTTTTACACTGCCGACCAGCCTCCACGATATGCATACATCACCTTTGAGAATAAGGTGACCTGGGCATTTCTAAAACTAATGCTAATGAAACAAGCATTGGCAATGCCAACTGTTTTGGCTTTTGTGTAGGCATGAGAAAAGCATTTGTCAGGCACTGCCATGGTGGTATTAACTGGCCACCAATAGTAGCAGCTGCAAAATGGTGCACGTACCTGGGCATATAATAGCAGTGCAAGTGCCTAATACCTACACACGAGCCAAAACTGTTGGTTTTGGCAATGCTTGTTTTTAAAGGACTTCAGCGAAGGACACCCAAAGTGTTTATAAATTGAGTGGCTGAAGGCAGATCTACTTGAAAGCTCCAATTAAGTAATTAACTCTTAGAAGACTGTTTTGAAAAAACACTGGCAGGCACTTCAAGCACAATGTTTTTGATGGTAAGGCTTTTTAAAGTTAGCACACAGAGATCCCAGGAGGATGTGTTTTAGGCAGGTGGGTAGAGGTGGCAGGAAGTGTTTGAGAATGGCCATACGGAATAGTATGCAATGGGCAGTCAATGGGAGGGCAAAACAACGCCTACAAGCTTTGTGTCCCACCTCATGTGCAACTTCTCTCTACTGTACTCTAATGCAATAGTTCGGCGTGTAGGTGAGGCTTTACACTTTTTTGTCATTTGCATTCGGTGTTGAGAATCTGGCCCTACGGCTTTTTTCTAATTCCTGCTGCAAAATGTGATGTAAAATGGGTTGCTTTTCGACTGTGGGATGGAAATGACTCCCTCACTTTGCTCGGTGTGGGAACTTCTGACCCTGTAGCAAAACACTCATGCCTGCTTCCGTAAGTTTATATGGGTGCACCTCTGTCCTTGGGTTTGTATGGGTGCACCCTTCTGCATAGGCTTTTACAGAGGCTGTCTAGGTGTATGCTGGTGCACACATTGCCGCCCACCCTCTCTGCTTATTTCTCTGGGTATGCCTTTACCAAAACAGGCTTCAAGAGGCTTCATTTCTCTGTCCACCAGTAAGGAGCGGCATCAGAAAAATGATGCTGTTTTTTCTCTTTATGGCCCCCACTTTCAAACCACGATTAGCAGCATGTTAGGGGCTTCATTCCAGATGCTATGAAGTTAGGGTGACCGTATTTGTAAAAGAATAAACTGTGACAGGTCACCAACATAAAGATATGACTACACTATGGCAGTGGCTACCAGGGCTACTTTGCAGTATTGTGGAAAAGGGGCATCGTGAGTGGGGGTTCAAGCATTCCCCTGGATATAGACTGGGGGGGATTGTTATGGGGCTGCAAGCATGTTTAAAAAAAATAAAAAAGCTTTTGCTTTGTTTGCAATTGCAGTCTTTGCAGTCAGTCAGGGAGGGGGATTCTTCTCGGGACGGAGGGACAGAGGGCCTAATTCTAGAACAGTCCCTGCAAAACAACGAGGAGTTGTCACTCTACACGAAGGGGTCACACACATCTACTTCACTGATGGGCCCTCAATGATTTCTACAACATGTGACTAGCCACAGATGGCTCCCACAGTCAGGCAGCCAAAACTGGTGCAGCCCAGTGTGGCAAAGATCTAGCTGTTGAGTTACTTCTTCTGCTTCTGCCAAGACATACATCCTCGTGTGGAGGGTCCTTTAAAAATTGCTTTTTACCAAAAGCACAAAGGAGCTCATTTTAAGTAAACGGCTTAAATTGCCCAGAGGAAACCTCCTAAGTTTGCCTTTACATGCAAACATGTCCCCGCTGGGCAATTTTCAACATTTGTACTCTGGTAAACAAAGGGGAGGTCTAAAATGCCTTTACGCCTTTTGTACTGTGCAAAATGTGTAAACGCTGCCTGTCATTTACACATAGCAGGCAGCTTTTACAATAGAGTCCCATGGTATGTGTCTGCTTTCGTCTGGTGTATGAATCAAGTAGATTCTATAGGAATCCATTGGTTTACACCAGCATAAAAATGTCATGCTGGCGTTCAACCATGTGGTTTTTGAAGGCAGAGGGGAGGAGGGGGTGGAAACATATATCCCGCTCTGCCACCCCCCACCACCTTCAAAAACCACAAAAAAGGCCCTGGAGTGTAAATGAAGGTGTTAAAACTAGGGGTGTACTGAAATTCGGCTTTGAGTAAGTATTCAGCCGAATTCCAGAAGAAAATGAGATATTCTGCTTTGGCCGAATACTTACTTAAGTATCACTGGAAGCCAAATAGTTTTCCGTACAAAATACATTGCGTACTGCTTTCACTGCTGCTGGAATCATTCAGGAATGTCATATTTATCGTTTAAAAGGATAATTAAACAAATGCTGATGTCATTTTTTTGATTGAGTACAGGCAGAGTTATGTGTGAAATTGCAAAGCCCTTGCCCCTCATGTGCTGGACAGAGCAACATCCATCAGGTGGTTTGCTGGGGAGGGGTGAGCTGAAGCAAAACTCTTAATATTTTGAATCTATCTCTGGTCTCCCCTGTATTTTGCAGTTGAAAACCATTGAGCTGGAACAATAGTTTATGAAGTTGTTGTTGGAAAATTGTATTCTCTACAGGCGCTTATTGATTTTCTGATGACGTGTATGAGGAATCTGAAAGTTACAGGTGCCAATCCCACCAATTTCCAGTCCACATGATATAATTAAGAGGATTAATATAGCTGTTGCACAGATCCCAGTAAGTTCCACACCCTGAGTAAAATAGCTCAGGTCGTAGTGTGCCTGCAGCAAAGAACTGTATTCAGCTTGCAGGCCAAGGCTAGAATCAAATAAGGTGGCTGAGTGGGAAGTGTGCCTGCAGCAGAGATGTGCCTGTAATATTGAAGCACAGGTTTCGTGTCCACCAACTTTCTCATTTGCCAAAATGAGTCTCTTTGAATTGAGAAAAAGTGACAGATGTTACTAAAACATGTGGCTATAATATTTTTTAACCAAAATACCCCCGTCCTTGGCAGCAGAAATATTCCTCCCAACATTAGAGAGTTAAAACAGAGGGATATGTGTTTAATAAAGACAAAGAGATGCAAGTTTACAATTTAGAAACATTGGTCGAAATGGATGTACAAGTGAAACAAATTATTAAAATTAACATGCAAATACCAATTAAAGATCTGATAATCAGCTCTGCCCCTTACCTCTACGGTAAGTCAAGAAACGTGGAGGATCAGCATTACCTATATATTTTTGTCTGGTGTATTTTACCATGTCCTAAAACACCACAAACATACCCCACCCGAAAAAAGAAAGTAAAATACCACCTATTAATGAAAAGACAGTTTTCAAATGCCTCATTCCCGCTCAGCACCACAGGCAGAAATATGGCTTTAGCATCCCAAAGGATTCTATTCCACAGCACTTCAGCAGTCACCAGGGTGATAACTGATGTAATCGCTCCCTGTGTGTTTCAGTGCCTTGTTTGAGCCAGAAGGCTAAGGATGGGCAGGCCCAAAAGGAACATTTGAAAGTGCCAGTGGACATATCCCAGTCTCCCCTCACAGTGATTGCATTCATGCATTTTATACATTTGGTCTAGTCTTAGGGCCTCATTACACGGTAGGCGGTGAGCCATGGCGCTATTAGCACCATGGCTCATGCCGGTAAAATACCGGCACCGCCTTGGCGGAAAGGGGATTTACCGCCCCATCCCAAGGTTGGAGGGGCGGTAAATCCCCCTTCCGCCATTGCCCTTCCCCATTCCCATTTCTGCCCCATAGGGCTCAATGGGAATGGGGAAGGCGCTAATTACAGCACCGCAATTTAGCGGTGCCGTAATTAGCTCCGAGGTCCCTTAGCGGGTTGGTATTTAACGCCTGCAAAAAGCAGGCGTTAAAACTCCAACCCGCTAAGGGACCTCGTAGTAAGGCGGCAGGGATTTACCGGTACCGGTATTTTACCGGTACCGGTAAATCCCTACCGCCTACCGTGTAATGAGGCCCTTAGTCACTTGTGTCTTGCCCAACAAGAGACACCTATGAATGCACAAAAATACAACCTGTGTTGTTATTAAACAGTTTATTGTCTGACTAGCTGTCCCCGGCCACGCATTGCTGTGACTCAGTCAGGTAAAATGGAAAAGAAAGAAAAGAGAAAGCGCACGTTTCTAATATGTTTAATTTTACAGTGCTTGTGGGTATACAATATTTTTTGTTGTTCCATTATCTGTGCAGATATAGACCTTGCCTGGTTTGCGGACTCAAGAACACGCAAAATATAATTGTCCATGTGAGAAGCAAGCCGTGTCTATCTAAACTGGACAATTCTAAAGATTGGCCTTGAGCTTTGTTGATGGTGATTACAAACGCAAGTTGGCATGAATTTAGCTGTTACGATTTCTGCGCAGAACGTCGTCATTTGGAAGCATGAGTTGTATTTCCTGATGTTAGATAGGAAATGCTTTGATTCTGCGGTATATCCAGCAAGCAAAGTTTTTTATGGCTCTTGCGGTTCTCCAAGTTGAGGCAGCTTAATTTTTTCGGCGGCGCAACACATGCCTTTCGTTTCTCTATTAAATTTCAGAGCTTTGCAATACGGACACACTTCAGTCATAGTGCTGATGAGAACATGCAGGCCCAAACTATATCCATTGGCTGGGTTGTACCGGAATGCAAGACGACTGTAATCGCGTGATTGCTGAGCACGCAGTCGTGTTTGATGCTGATCTGCTATTTCTCGTTGACGTCTTTCAGCCACTCTCAGCCTGTCGCCTTCATTCTGTTGAGAACGAAGCAGATCTGAAGCTGCAGAACGCGATCGCCATGCTCGCAACCGTGCATCCTGAAGTCTGGCTGCATGTCGTTCTGCTGCTTCCTTGGCATGTATTTGAGCCATTCTAAATCAGAAACATTGAAATGTAATCCTAAAATATTTAGTATAATATATGTTGCTTTTACGTCCATCAGATGGCAATGCTATTCCAAAATAGCATGAAAATATTTAGTATAGCATGTGTTGCTTTTACGTCCAACAGATGGCGCTATTTTTCAGAATAAACATGTTTTTACCTGTCACAAGTGTGACATCTATGTATGGTAGGTATATAAAAACACACGCGTATTCAAATACAATGTAGTGTCAAAATTTCAAAGAAATATTCTGAAAAAGCATGAAAATATTTAGTATAGCGTGTGTTGCTTTTATGTCCAAAAGATTGTGCTGTTTTTCAGAAAAAAGCATGTTTTTACCTGTCAGAGGTGTGACATCTATGTATGTTAGGTATATAAAAACACACCTGTATTCGAATGCAATGTTGTGTCAAAATTTCAAAGCAATCGGTAAATAACGTTCAGAGATTTAAGATTTTGAACAAACGAACATTTACTTTTTTATTTTTATAGATAATGTATTCCTTTCAAGGTTTACACAAATATCTTCCGTATACAACAAAGAAATTAAATGCAAAAAAAAAATGCATATACATATTTTAAAGTGTGTTTTTAATGTACAAAGTGTTTTTCTTTTCTAGCTAACTTTATTAAAATTAAAAATGCAAATATTGGGCTCCGTATTCGGCTTCGGCCATACACTTGTCCAATTATTTGGTATTCAGCTGAATACTTAAATCTACTATTTGGTACACCCCTAGTTAAAACAGGCGTAACACTCTTCAGCCTGTCTTTAGGGGCTTCATTTACGCTTTGGGACTTGGAAAATGAGCCATAAGGGCTATAACAGCACCCAGGGATGTCAAAGTTGAGATTAAGGAATGTCTGCTCTGTCAAGTCTCACTAGTTAGCAAGCAATTAGATCTGCACGGGGGATCAGAACAATCTGTAGAGAGGAATGCTGTGACAAGTGAGCGCTGCTGAACGCAGAGGCCTGAAAGGTGCCTAGGGGATAAATGCCTCTGCAGAGGACCCTTCAAATGCTTATAATGAGGTGATATTACCTGGGGCAGTGTGTCATCCGTTCTGGTGACTGCCAGCCTCCCAATTTAGGGGCCCAAGTTAAGCGAGGGTCCCTAAACGTGGCAGTAGTGTCATGACGGCAGGGTCGGCATGCCACTGATGGTAATATCGCCATTGGCAGCCTTGTATTTCACACCAGGGAGCTATGGGCTCTTAGATTAAAAACATTTTAGAAAATAGACTTTACTCAGCGGTTCCTCCAGCACTGCACTTGACTATGAAGTCATCAACGAAGGAAAGATACTTTAGGGGTATGGTGTGGGTTGAGGGATCACCGCATAAGGTTGTTTTTAATGACTCTGAATAGCCCTTAGCACACGCATGGGAGCTTCACCGGTGCTAAGATGATGAGGAGAGTCCGTGATTGGAAGACACCGGCCAAGCCTCAAACGGGCCTTGTGACTTATACCACTGAATGCAGCCTCCATTCTGAGCTTCCTGTTTCGTTAGCGCCTCGAGTAGGGTGATAATTAAGCTGTATAGACCTATCGCGAGGGCCGTACTGGGAGTTATGGACCTAAAGTCCAAGATAAACAACACAAGAGCAGTAGGGGTATTTAACGTGGTATACAGGCCTATCACATCTTGTACGGCCTGAGGACGAGATCTAATAATATAGCCTGCATTGCTCTTCAAAATATGTGGTGCACATGGAAGTTGTTAGTGCAAAAATGTGCCTGGGTGGTCTCAGGAGGGTATTCCGAGGGTTCTAATGAAAGTGGTCTGCGCCCAGATCAGAAACCGCTAAAACAATCTCAGAAAGAGTAATGCAGGTTCTCTTTCTTGCTATGCTGAAGTCCTGCATCGCTTGGAGATGCTGATGTTCTCTCGCTAGGAGCCCATCATATAGAGTCTTTGCGTAGTACATTGTACAAACCTGAATGTATTAATGCACACGCCCGTCACCTGCCCTGAGAACCAGGCAACCACACACAGCTCAGGTGGACAGTCGAAGGAAAGACCTCCCTTGTTACAGCAGTGATCTGTCGCGCACAGGGGTGCAATGCGCCCACTGGCTCCCCATCAGAGAGTGCATACTGTTCAAAGCACTCACAATAACCCAGAGATGCCTATCCCAATCAGCACCCTCCTATCTAGTGGAACAAACACACAAAGTCCAAAAACTCAGACCTAAGCGTGACATATACTCACACCACTTCACTTGTCCTACCTTTAATAGAACCAAAGCCGGTGGCTCCAGTTTTGAGATTCTAGCACCAACATTCTGGAACTCACTTCTGTTCGAACTCAGAACAGAAACCTACCTCTTTGCCTTCAGAAAGGCACTGAAAACCAAACTATTCAAGTGAACCTCAACTGCTCAGCTGTTCTCCCTGTAACCTTTCAACTAAAGCAGCGTATGTACTTAACTACCAAACCTGTACCTAAGTAATGTAACTATGTTTAACCTGCTGCCAAGTGAAAATGCTGTAACAGCGCCTCAATGCCCGAGGGCAGTTTGTGCGCTTTATAAATGTAAATAAATCAATAAATCAATCAATCAATAAATAAATAAATAAATAAATTTGGCCTCATTGGACACAGTGCATGAAATAACAGCACACCTGCAAACAATGACTTCGAGATTTCCATGCAAGAGTGTTCTCATCGGAGAGCTACATGCAGCAACACTGCTATTGAACCTGGAAGACTTTGCGACATGCAGTGGTCGAACTGTACGCAAAAAAGTAGTAGAACTATTAGGGGTCAAGTCCTAAAAATTAAAGTGGGTGCACTCATCAACAAACAAATGGGATGTGATGAAGCCAGAAATTAGCATATCAGGGTGAAAATGCACATTTAATTAAATTGGCTCTGAATAACCATCCAAATTGCACACGCCGAATGGCATTTGCCTTTCATAAAATCCACACACACACAAATCCAAGTGAGCATATTTTCTTCTAATAGTGTTTTTGAAAACATTAAAAGGTGTGCATGTTTTAAACTACAAGAACCAATACAAATGTTTTCCCTGCGACTTTCAGCACCGAAATGGGACATTTCACCTTTAGTTGTTTGTTATTCTTCATCAGGTTACATAGTACAGTGGTGAAGTGTCCTGCCTACTGCACTTTGATCCCAGAGGTTGGCTTAAATTCAAAGAGCACATTCAATGTTTCTCATTTTATCTGGGGGGAATGAGTCCACCCTCTAAATAAAGTGGGGGGACTCTGTCCCCCGCGTGTACCCTCGACTTGAGCCCTGAGAACTATGTTCCCTGCTAGCCTGTCAAAACAGAAAAAATAAAGTGACTCCACTTTATTAAGGCTGGTGCTCTCAGTTGGCCCATGTCGGGGCTGCACAAATGAGTCGTATGATTTTTATTCTTATGTTTTTATGTTACTCCAAAATAATGTACTTGCAAATAAATAAAAAGTTTATTCACATTCCTTTTTCTGTGCTCTCTATTTTGCTTCTATGTCATGAGGCAAAACGTAAACACATAGGTCAGCTTTTGTGAATAAACATTTCCTATGAGCAAATTTTTATTTATTTGCAAGTACATTTTTTTGGAGTAACATAAAAACATAAGGGTGGGGGGGCGAGTGCATGTGAGCCCAAGAGCATTTCTCAATCTCCATGGAAACGGGGGCAGGGCGACGAGCATAGCGGGAACGCCGCTGCACGTACGCCTCGGGCCCCACCCCTCCGTGGGAGCACGGAGGGGCTGGGTAGTCTCCATGGAGAATAGCGATGCCGGAATTGTGAATTCACCGTGCATGCACAATTTATCTGTTAGAAGTGATAAAACAAAAGTAGCGGAGCATGTGATGCACCTGTATACATCACACTGAGGAGTTATTATAGTGACATTGTCACATGTCCTACCGCCTCTAACAATGTTTATGCATCTGTATACGTTACACAGAGGAGTTATTGTAGCGACATTGTCACATTAACCAAACCTCCTGTATTTCACATGCTATCAGTCTCCAGGTGATAATAGTACAGGTGTTAATTGTCCTAATGTGACATAAATCCTAAACAATTCAACTCAATCTGATCGGAATATCTAATAAATAAGAAAGGAAAACCTTGCATTTGTCATAAATTCAAACCTTGAATAAGCATCACATCAAATTGTCTCTGTTGCGAATTGTGCATAAATAAAGGCATGAATATTCAATGATGTCCATGATCTTATACAACATGAGCTGTTCTCTTAATGTCAGAGGAAGCACATATAGTTGATCTCTTCATTGATTCCTTTTGGTGCCAAAGAGCTGAGTCTGTCGATCCAAAATGTCTCGCGTTTTCTAATCTTTTCTGTACATTTTCATGTTTGTCTCTTCTCTGGACTCTTTCTAAAACCACAAATCTGATTTGTGCCAAATGGTGCTGTTTTTCTTGCCAATGCCTGGCCACTGTTGAGTTAGCGGCTTTATTTCTGATACAAGATCTGTGCTCATTCCACCTTGTTTTAGCTGTACGTTGTGTTTGGCCTACACAATAGAGGCCGCATGGGCACTTGATCCCATAGATTTTTCCTGGTGTATCACAAGTTGCATAACATTTTAACTTGAATTTCTCTTTCATGATGTAACTGCAATTGCTGCAATTTTGAACACGGAAATGTCCCGATGCGTTCGGTGCTTCTCCTTTTCTGTAGGGGTTTGGTGTTAACCAATTTGTCTTTTAGATTCTGACTGCGTTGGTAGGCAAAAGTACGAATTTCTCTAAACAGGTGTTCAACTCTTTTGTCACATGTTACCGTGTTCCAATTCTTTTTAATGATTGCCTTAATGTGATTGCTTTGATGTGAGTACTTGGATACAAAAACCAGAGGTGGTGTGGTATCTTTATTTGTTGTTCTGGGCTTTACTACGTCTTCTCTGTTTTGTGTGGCTGTGCGTAACTCTGCTGCTGTTACTTCTTCTTGTGAATATCGTCGTTTCAGGAACTTTTTGCCCATCTCCTTTACTGCCGCTTCGTAGTCTGATGGGTTACTGTCTATTCTCTTAACTCGTAGCATTTGGCTGTAAGGCAAATTTCTAATCAGACTTGGTTGGTGAAAACTGAGTGTTTGTAACAGATTATTGCGATCGCTACTCTTGCGGAAAATAGTTGTCTGATATTCGGTTTCTGTGATATTTATTTCCATGTCCAGGAAGTGTATTGACTTATGCGAGTATTCATGTGTAAACTGAATCCGTGGGTCTATGTTGTTCAGATACCCAAAAAACTCAAGTAGTCGTAGCTCTGTGTTCTTCCAAATCCCAAAAATATCATCAATGTACCTGATCCAAATGACTAGATCCTGGTTCCAAAGATGATTCAGAAGCACATGTTCAGTTTCAAATTTATGCATAAAAGCATTAGCATAGCATTAGCATACGAAGGCCCCACTTCCCCATGATGGCCCCCATCGCTGTCCCTGCTACTTGTAGGTATTATGAATTATTGTACTGGAAATAAGAGTTATTGCTGATGAATTCTTTTTGTGCAGGTATATCTCCTTCCTGTAAAAGTATCCATTCCACTGCTTCTCTGCCCAGATCATGACGAATTGACATGTAGAGACTCTTGACGTCTATTGTAAAACAAATGTTGTTGATGTCAAATGGAATGGCTTTTAGGTACTGTAGAAAATGTGTGGAGTCTTTGATGTGTGTGCTGGTTTTCTGAAGGAGTGGTTGTAAGAAATAATCGATGTATTTCCCAAGTGGTTCCAAAATACTGTTAATTCCTGCTACGATAGGTCTCCCTGGTGGTTTTTGCAAGTCCTTATGTATTTTCAGGAGCGTGTAGAAGTGTGGTATCCGTGGGTGTAAATTAGTTAGGAATTTCTTTGTATTATGGTTGATCCATTTGAGTTCTTCTGCCTTTTCTAAGAGTTTCTCTAGATTACATCTGATTTCCTCTGTTGGGTCTGTGTCAAGTAGAGCATAGGTGTTGGTGTCACTAAGTTGTCTGATGCACTCTTGATCATAATTTAGTAGTACCATTCCTCCTCCTTTATCAGCAGACCTTATGGTTATGGAATCCTCGCCATATACATTTTTAAACAATTTGAGTTCATGTGGCTTCATGTTGTAATTTCTCGGGTGCCTAAATTTAATTTTCTCCAGGTCTCTCGTCACCTGTTTTTGGAAGATATCTACTGAAGGAACCGTTATCGGTGGGATGAAATTGCTTTTCCCTCTGAATTCCTTAAGGTCTAAGATGTCCATATCTCTAGGATGTTCCTCTTCGAGTTCGCTGAAAAACACTTTCAGTTTCATCTTACGGACCAATTTGTACAGTTCAATCTTTGAATCAAATAAAGTACTGTCGTATGTAGGGACAAAACTAAGACCTTTTTGCAAAGTTGTATTTCATTTGGAGTTAGGCTTCTTGATGACAAATTAATTACTATATTCTTTTCTGTTGTAACCTTGTGTTCGGTTTTCCTCTTTGTTTTTCTTTTCCCCCTTCGTGTTCTTTTCTTCCTTCCCCTAAAAAAGGAACTCTGTCCCTATTTGGTGTTTCAGTTGTATCTGCTGTTCTTGATGTCCCTGGGGTAGCTTCTTCCTCTTGATTCGTTGTTTCTCTTTCTGTATCTGTGTCTGAACTCGATGTCTCACTGGTATTACTCGTCTTTGGTTTTATTAGCGGAGGACCAATCCAGCTGTACACTTCATCCTTCAAATAATCATATGTGTCTCATTTGAATTTTCAGATTTTCTTGTTCTGAAGTTCTGCTTTGTATCCAGACATTATTTATTGATTTATTTTAATTTTTGTAATGCACCAACATGCCCGCAGGCCTCAGGGTGCTCACAGAGCAAGACCAAGAGGAAGACAAACAGGCATAAGAGGCAGAATGGAAGAAGTTTCAGAGGGTTATTCCAGATTGAAGAAGTGAGTTTTTATGGCACGTTTGAACACGGTATAGCTCTGGATCTGCTGTATCCTAACTGGGAGTGTGTTCCAAAGAAGGGGACCCTGAGCATCAAGAGTAGTACCTCCAAATTTGGCTGTCCTGAATTTAGGATGTTTGAGAGTGATCGCAGAGGAAGAGCGAAGGTTCCTCACATTAGGTTTGGTACTAATACGGGATGACAGATAAGTGGGACCGCTAAAATTGACGCATTTTTGGGTCGTTATAAGCATCTTGTGTTTTATGCGATGTTTGACGGGAAGCCAGTGGAGTTTTTTCCTGAAGGTAGAGATGTGTGTACGACGAGACTGATTAAAGATGTTGCGCACAGCATTATTCTGAACCACTTGTAGAGATTGGATGTTGGAGGCTATGGTGCCCGCCAAGAGGCTGTTACAATAGTCCAATCTTGAATTTATTAGTGCAGTGGACAAGAGCGCACAGTTCTCTTCCGATATAAATGGTTGAATGTATCCTATTCTCTTATTTATAAGACCACAGCTAGATTTGATGCTGGAAACATAATGTTGATGTCTTCTAGGTTAGCGTCAACTTCTTCTCTGTTCAAGGTAGCCACTAGTTCTTTTTCTATTTCTTGAATTTCTTGTCCTAAATCTTTTAGATCTTTTGCCAGTTCTTGTATTGTGAGAAGAATTATGACTAAAGAACACTTATTAAGTATTGCTTCCCATTTTTTCACAAATTCTTTCTTCTCTTTGCATAAAGTAGGCCGCAGCTGTATACGTAGACCCCTCGGTATCCTTTGGCTTTTATGGTATCTCCCAAGTGTAATCGCATGGAGTTTGCGGTTAATTTCCTTCCATATCAGATATTCCAATTGCTTGATCTGGTGAGTGGGATCTTGTTTGTTGGTGCTTGTTCCACTAAATCGGGTTTCAGTAATTAGACCAAGTATTTTGTCTGCTTCCTCGGCTGTAAAGCCTAATGTTTCTGCTCTGTTTGTCGTTAAGCCTTCTATGTTGGCAAATGACATTCTTCCTAATGGGTTCCTCTTAATAGTTCCAAAATGTGTGCCTCCACCTTGAGAATGCCGAGACCAAGTTCAAGAGATACAAGATGTAGGTGGGCACCACAAGATTTTAAACTTATTGGCATGTGTACTTAAAAAAGCTGACCTATGTGTTTACGTTTTACCTCATGACATAGAAGCAAAATAGAGAGCACAGAAACAGGAATGTGAATAAACATTTCCTAGGAGCAACTTTTAATTTATTTGCAAGTACATTATTTTGGAGTAACATAAAAACATAAGAATAAAAATCATACGACTCATTTGTGCAGCCCTGACAGGGGCCAATTGAGAGCACCAGCCTTTATAAAGTGGTGTCACTTTATTTTTTTCTGTTTTGCTAGTTTTTTAGGTCCGGAGGCCACAGGACCTTTTCAGACTGGTAGCTCCAGGACAAAGCCACTCATATATTTCACAGTATAACGGAGTTTGAACATTGGAAATTAATAAGTTTAAAATGTTGTGGTGCCCATCTACATCTTGTATCCCCTGCTAGCCTGTCCCCACTCCCCACAAACCCCATCATGACACCGGCTCCCACACACAATAAAAAACCCAAACGCATGCACCTGCTGTTTAAGGGAACGTTCAGTGCAGTGCAATGAAAGTGCAAGTTTAAACTTCTTTCTACACTATTATTTTAAAAAGAAACCGTTCGGGAATGGTTTCTTTTTCAAATAAAAGTATAGGAGCAGTAAAACATAATTTGAAAAAGTAGAGGAGCTCCGCTCCCAACCGCTCCCGCTCCCTTCGACCACTGGCGACAGGTCTCAGAGCCATGCACTGCCTGCATCTAGTATTAACACATGTTTGAAATAACATCTAACAGGGCAACCCTACAAACCGTCCGACTGCGCGTTGATCACACGTCATTATTCTAACAAAGTACCCGATCACAGTGCGGAAGGCCCAATCAGCCGCTATTCCCCTAGAGCAAATCAATACATTAAATTTGACTGAATCATGCACAACCTTCAGTGCAGCTCACTCAGGTCCATCGCATACAGCAAACCCTGCGGGGGCTGCTAAAGGCACCTCACCCCCACATAAAATACTCTTGTAGCAGAGTCACGCCCCTAAAACCCAATTACTTACTGGAATGTAAGTGGTCTTGTATGGTGCCCTTGTGCCGCTGCCTGTGTCGCTGTGAGGAAAATGGTGGGTCATTAGTGGGACAGATGTGAAAACTGTGGTGTTGATGCGAGCAGGTTGAAAGTAAGGTACGGCTGAATGGTGTAGCTCCAACCTCACTATAATGGAAAGGTTCACGCAAAAGACTCCTAGACACACTTGATCTGGGCCGCAGCGGTCGTTAAACACGTAATGGTTTTAGACGTATATTTTCCTCTGAAGCTTTTGGAATTGCTGGCCTCTGTGTATTCACCACACTCTTGGAACTGTATGCATTGGAGCTGTTGTCACCACTGGGACTCTTGGCCCTCTTTAGAACTGCTGTGCTCACCTGGAAGGTTTTCCCGTCCACCATGCTTTGGCCCAACTTCTTTCTGGAGTCCAGACGCAGCATTTTGCATGTAGGTTTCTGTTTCATCAGGGCCATTTTAGAGGATGTTGGTCCCGATATCAGTGGTCAATCCTATTATTTATGAAACAACACTATAGCCAGTTACACGATAAATGAGGTTTTTTGAAGAGTGTATGCTGAGAACAAAATCACTGTTAAGGTCTGGCAATTTTGAAATATTAAAGGACTGGAAATATTGACATATTAGGCACTATGGGCTCTGTCACAAGCTTGGTGGTATCCTGGTGGTAATACTGCTGGGATACCGCCAACGCGAATAGCGCTACTGTTACTCGGTCTGGCACAATTTGCATTGGATCATGAGTATCGGTAAGGCTGTTAAGCCTCATTCCCCATTGGGTCCATTGTACTGAATGGGGTTTTTCAGCGCTATTAGCGCCATGCTAATAGCGCCAAAAATGGGTGGAATGTGGAGTTTTTACCTCCAGCAAAATGCTGCAGGTAAAACAAACATTCCTCCCAACTCATGATTGGTCTAACCCTTAAATGCAGCGCTAATAGCAGTACCGCCACATTTAAGGGCTAAGGCCCAACTCGCGATGAGGCCCAATGTGATTACATAAGTTGGCAAGGATCACTGTGAGGAGTTTGACCATCCGCATAGGGAGTGTGTGCTCACCTGGGCTTTTTTGATATGTTGAAATGAAATGTTTGGAGATCTACCTCTGGAAAATGTGTGGGGCTAATCCACATACATTTTCCTATGCTCGCCGCACAACAAACACATAATCAAGTGTACTCTGGGGAGACACAGCCTACAGGCGCAGTCTTCCTGTCATGTTTGGCTGGAATGTGACAGCCATGGGTAGATCAAAGCATCTCAGGAAGGGGGAAGGCACCACCTTCCTCCTGCCATGGCCAGCCTAATTACAATATCAAAGGCTTTAAGGATCCACCCTGTTCATTGTCAGTTCTGTGTGGTGTAGTGCATACTGATGAGGGTTAATTGAAGCAGGCCTGCAAAGAGGCCTGGTCACAGAACTAACAAAGAGCAGAAAACCCAACACCTTTTTGATATGCATCTGTGTCAACTGAAGTCAGCTCCCATCCCTTAGTATGAAGGGCAGTGAATGTCATGTCTAGGACAACAGTTTACTGTAGGCAACCCCTGCAGGTGGACCCCCTTTCAGAGGGAAGAAGTATGTGATTTGATGGAGACAGAAAGTCATTTCTCGCCACAAACTTCAAGGGAGACCTGCACTTTGATCAGGAGTCACAAAGACCTCAATAAACCATATGGATACTTTGATCCACAACAGACAGGAAGATGGGTGGGACTTAGTAGCACATGTTGTCACCCCTTTACCTTTCCTGTTGCAAAGCACTCTGGTTATGACCTCACGCATAACAGAAGATTGTTCTGAGGACTCAGGATTGGTTCATTAACGTAGGCTTAGCCTTCACCAATCACTTGGGTCCATTTGGCTCTAAATGAGGGCTGAGCCCCTCTCTTAGCAGATAATCCAACAACTTCGAAAGGAGTAAGAAGAAGGACTAATTTGGACGCTAGCTAAAGGTACAGTCTGCCTTACAGCTTTCGCCAGTGAAGGAAGGCCAGAATTTCCAAGAGGGAAGCAAGATCCCTCCCCTAAACTTCTCCCATGGAAAGAGGTAGATACTGAACTCAGAGGACCCGTCCAGCAGCTCCAGAACCGGTACCCAGCCAGCACACAACGTGCCCTGCAATGTTCTGCCAGTAAGCTTCCTAGGTGGGAAGTGCAAGAGAGTCTCTGAACAAAGGACAAGGCCGTTGCCTGCAAACACTTTCCTCATCTTTGGGCTGTCAGCTTTAAAGGGCGTCACAAGCCCTGCGAAGAAGCTAGGAGGAGTGCACTGACAAGCATGAATCAGCGTCTACTTTTAAGGACATTTTTTCGAGGTAGTCGAGTCCCTCGAGCTGCAACCGACTTCACCACTGACTGTTGTCACGCCACAGTCAATAAAAGCTGTCCGAGACACCTTGACCAGCCTTCCAGACCCACCAACCAGCAACGAGACAACTATTCTTGACCCCGAGCCGCTGTGTATGCCAGCCTGCCGCTATCCATCCAACCTTGCTTGCTGAACTGCCTGCTGTCTGATACCCGCAGCTGTCTCCCATCTTAAACTCTGTCGCAGGAACTGCAAAGCGTCCTGGAACCGACTTGACCCTGTCGAGCATCAAGATCATCTAAAGCACCAGGTATATTGTGGTTCTGTCCCTGCAGTCCTTTCCGAAGGCCCCTAGTGACATTTATGACCTATTGCTCCCTTGGTGCTGAAACAAAATAGCCTTGAACAGTTAAGACTGATTGCTTTATGACTACCATTCTGTCAGTATAAAGTGTGCAACCCTTTCCTTCGTGAAACTGTCTGTCCTCTGTGGTCCTTTACAGAGTGGTTGTATTTTGTAGTGTGCTTCTTTTGTAATAATAATAAAGTAGCTATGTGTATACATCCTTGACTGGACAGTCCTTTTTATCATTGGGTAATAATTGTATTTTCGCTGTGTTACAACTAACCAACGAAACTTAACCTTGCAGAGATAAGCCTGCCGTTCCATCCATGTTACCAAAATTGGACAAAGAAGTTTATAATTGACTTGTGCTTCAATCTGTTCGGATACCTTCTGGTGTACTAGAGGCGTAGGGCTGATAGATGGTTTAGAAACCGATATTCATCCCTGGATCACTGGAGCCCCGGAAGTTGATTTGTCACAATCACACTCTTTGCTTAAGAGGTGAATGTGGGATTTAAGACCAGTCTGTATTGTCTGCAGTTGTCCACATTCTTGATGTTTAACAAGGTACACATATGTTTGAATTGTTGAATTTCATGAAGAATAATAATACCCAGTTCCTATCATGAAAATATTCTTAAAAATTACTTGATAAAAATATGTAAACGCAAACGGAGAATGACTCTAGCGTATTTTTCTCCATCATCAAGGGCACTGTACCTTTTACCGGAATACTAGTTCACATGAGCCTACAAAATATAATCTGGGTGTGCCACTGTATCTTACTGCATGGCACACATACCTGCTGTTTGTTATTTGGTATGTGAAGAAGAACATTTAAACTTGAACGTAAAATGACCTCTTTTTGTGTCAAATAAGCCAACCGGGAAATCAGCTTGCCAAAGGCTGTGGCAGTTGGTCTCTCTCTTTGGTCTAGCACCCTTTGCACTCAAATGGCCAACATGAAAATAAGCAGCAGAACATGAGATCAACAATGCCACCAGAAAGTGAGAATGCCAACATTGCCACAGAAGACAGCACAGTACTATACAGTGTGATACAATGATTGTTCCAGCATTATTTGATCATCTAGTGGGAAATGAGGATATCAGCCTCAACACTTTGGGTCCAATGTCTCAAACGTGGCTACCCAATCACCTCTCCCGACTAACATTGCTTTTCATTGAATATGGCCGCCCTGTTTCTACTACCCTCATTTGGAGCAACGAAGTCCTAGACCGGTTTCGTACTCATAATATGTTAGCTTCTATAACTGGCTCTATATGTTGCCGGTACATTGTGTTGTAGCACGTTAGACAGGACGTTCACCCAAAGCATCTATATGCAATTATAACAATCTCAGAGAGAAAAGGCTGAGTCAGTCTTTCCAGAATGTAGTACTGCGCCCTGGCATATGAGGTCTGATCTCGGTAGCAAGCACTCAACAAACTGAGCTATCCTCTTAACAATCCCGGCACTCAAATGTATCAATATGCATTTCAACTTTGGTTGTTGCACGTGATCAATATATTAATCACAGATATGTGACAAAGCTACACGGCTTGTGCTACAGTGAATGGACCAACTGTATTTACTACAAAGAATGAGCACAACACGTGCTACAAAACGAATTGATCTGAATGTCCTTAACAACCGCCATGAAGCAGGCTCGGAGCAGAGAATCTCAGCAAAGCACTATAAAGAATCATGGCATATGCCATTTATGTTGTGTACAAAATAAGCACCGAATTCTTTGTATGGGGCCTCCAGGTGGGGTCCCCTCCCAAGGTGGCGCCCAGGGCGTGTGCCCCTTTTGCTTCTCCTAAAGCTCACTCTGCGTATGTTCCCTTTACTGGAAATGTGTGTCATCCTTCTTCCTAAGTCTGTACACCATTTCCCTTCCCAGACAATTCTGGCTTCTGGCCTCAGGGGATCTCCCCCACCACGAAGATTCCTAAAATGATAATGCCTTTTACTGATTTTAAAAGCCCTAACACGTGCAGTGGAGTCAGTAGGGGCACAAATTGAAAACTCCAATAGCTCCAGGTCACACCGCATACAAGGGCATTTCTCTACCCTTCCCCATACTTGCTGTGGCCAAAGAATAATAACACATAGCAGAAAGGTAATGGGGGCACTGCCCCAACAGTATATGCCAGCATTGGACAGTCAAACGCATGCTTACCCTCCAAGTTCTCACCACCATGCTCTCAGTGCCCAACAATCCATGACAGCATTTGCACTTTAAAGAAATGTTCATCGTGGCTGTGCACAATACATCCCTGTATGCCACTGTGTGAACACATTTGCATTCTTGCTGTGCTTGTGCCTGCGCCTATGGCAGAAAGCCTCTGCAGGAACAGATTTTCATGCTGGCGGTGCTCCATTTATGCCAGGACTGGCACTGTAAAATATGCTCATGCTAGCTGTGCCAATATATTCCACCATGCCTGTGTAAGACTACATTTCCATGCTGATGTGCTGTGCCCAACAAATGCCAGCACACCACTGTAAGATATTGCTTTGAGGCTGGCTCTGCATGCCCAGTATGTGCCAGCATGCCACTTTAAGTGGTTATTTTAATGCTGCTTGTGGATAATATATTAGCCTCTAAAGCTATTTTCCGTTTACCTCAATTTTTCGCGCACCGCCAAGCTACAAGTTGCTGGTATAACCGGATGGTAAAACTGGCTATTTTTGGAGGTAAAGTGGAGAACTTACCTCCAGCTTCAAACGAGGTAAAGTGGAGGACGTACCTCCAGCTTGAAACTGGAGGTAACTCCTCCACTTTATCTAAAATAAATCACTGGTATTACCATCCAGTAATACCGGCGGATGTGATACCGGCAAACATCCTCAATGGAGCCCTATGGACTCCATAAAATGAGGATTTACACTGGCAAACCACCACTTGTAATCACAGGGTTTTACCGCCAGAGGTAATATCTCCAGGGGTAATACTGCCTGACCAAGTGGCAGTATTGGTAATTCCGCTAGCCGGTATTCTGGCAGATTTACCACCAGAATACTGGAAAACTCGTAATGAGCCCCAGTGTCGTCTTTTTTGCGCACCCAAAAGCTCACTTGCGTATGCTGAGACGTGTGTGGACTCACACGTGTAGTGAACACATCTTGGGAGGAAGAAGGTCAGAGAGTCTGTCACTGCTGAGATAGTGCATGGTGCAGCATACACATCTATTTTGATTGGAGGTCAAATGAGCACAGTTAGGCCACTGACTTATGCATGCCCCCTCGAGAGGGAAGCCGTCTGCACTTCTAGACGTGGTAGAGAACACATCCTGCACCTACTTAAAGGCACTGTTGGTTGTGAGCATTAAGGTCAGGTCACATGTGCAAAGATAACAATGCGGTATACTAGTGAGCAGCCCAACAGTTCAAATCCACTCCTTTGCATCCAAAGGCAGCATTGTGCCCCCTTGCGGTCAAAAATGCAAAAGCACTGCATGGTCAAAAGACGGATTTAAGCTGTAGAACTATTAGAGAAATAGGGTAGCTTGAAGATTCCTGCACGACTTTGCATTGGGGAGCATTACACAGGCGCTTTGCTGCTGTACAATGATTATTCAGGCTGGGCTGTGTTTCAAGTGGCGGCCTACCTTTAGTTTGCTCTCTGGTGAGTTGCATTTAGAATGTTGACAAATGAGTAATTCTTCCATACTGCCCTCTAATAACTGCCACTCTGTACCTGCTCCCCGGCAAATGCACACACACCACGTCACTCGCACATTCATTCACTCACTCATTCAGGTGTGCACAATCATTCAAACTCTCTCACACACGCACACACACTCCCCCAAATACGTTTTGTACACTTACCTTGGCTTACATAGTTGATTTGTGGTGCTGGTCCTCAGTCTTACATCAGCAGAGTTGTCATGGGGGCAGTCACCACACGCAGTGGGGGTTACATGGGGCTATGTCACGTGACTTCCGTGTCAGCAGGCCTAAAACAAATTGGAGTGATTCTGCAGATGCACAGTTTGAGACTGATTAGATGCTGGGGGTGGTGCCCAACAAGAGTCAGGGCGTTACTGGGCAGTAAAGTTTTTCGTGAAGTCAACTGTGATGTAAAGGAGATTTCACAATGATGCGTCGGTAGCTACATCCTAGTCCAATGCACACTTTCAGCTCCCTCACAATCTATAACTGCTGTAGTTTGCAGGTCGGGCAGTTAGAACCATCACAACAGTGACTATTAAATGCACAGCACTCTGCTGGCTGCTTATGGCGGGGGCACCATGGAGCGGCAGCCATTGTGAAGAGGGGGAATTTCTAGAGCTGTCAATTGCCATGTGGCATCCTGCATGTTGCATGTGTCCTGGCAGGCGTGGCATGCGAGTGAATGTTCCACTGAGTCTGTCATTCGGAGCAAGATCTGGGAGGAGAAGGAACTGCTTGGTGGTTGTCACTCTCCAAGTATCTTGAAGCTTGTCACTGAGCTTCTGAATCATAATTAGAAGAAAAATAATTCCATTATTTATTGTGGTTGATTCGAAATCAAATCTTTTACAAACCTTACATCATTCACAATTATAAGGTTTAACAATGTATAAAACATCGTTTTAAAAAGAGATCGCAAGAGCAATACAACTATAAATATACGTCAATCAATCAATCAATGCATGTTACAAACAGAATTCATTGCATCGATATTCATCCCAGAAAGTTACTCATATACAACCTCTTTAAAAAGCTCATTCAAATATCTAAACAAAAGCACAACCAAGGACAATATAGAAGCATTCAGCATTGAGGCCCACCAAAGTTCTGGAGATAAATTTCTATATAGATCTAAACATTGACCAAAATAACATTTTCTCTGTGGTAGCAGGTGCAGGCATTTAACTCTCCCAAGTTTTCAAACATAGGAGCCTGCTTACAGAATCTATCTTTCTCTTGGAGTATCCAACTGGGCTTTGTGTCAGAAATAAATCATGAAGGTTGAATACGAAGCTTAGGGCATGGAAATTATAAAAGATATCTGGGCACCACATAAAAGGATTTAACTTCATTATTTTGGTTATAAAACAATGTATAACTCTTAATATCCGTGCACGTCTCAATCCAATCATTCCAGTACAACATTTTCTTGACACCTAAAGGGACTATTAATTCATCCACTGCCATATTTATTTGGTGCAACGTGTCCTTATTCTACTTCCTCCAATCCACCAGAGGTTTCGCCGTCTCCTCCAACATCGTTTGACCTATTCGATAATAAACAGTCCAATCTGCGCCGTTAAGCAATTACGGAAGAAAGAGCGAGTCCTCCATTTTATCCTGGCCTGCACTGATATTTAACCAAGCTCAAATCTTGTTATTTTGGAGGGAACCCCATTAGGGAGTGTTGAAAGCTTTTGCCAGAACATACCTTCCAAACCTAACCAAAGGTCACGGGGTCCAGGGCATTATTATTTCTGCTCCAATAATGAAGGCAGGAATAACCTTCATTTTATAAAACCATCATACAGGAATCAGGGAGAATTTCCCAAAATTCTTATTTATTATAGTCGCTTGAGAAGCCAGGCATTTAGTTTGGCATTTTAGTTTTTCTATCATTATTGTTAATTATGCTATCCCTGAGATACAAAACCCAAGATAGGTAAACGAGTCTAGCTTCTCCAGTGCGTTATGATTTAAAAGCCATGTATATCTCTTCTCCTTTACCTTTGCGGATGGGTTGCATATCAGAATCTTGGCTTTTTGTATGTTTAGAGAATGTGCCTATTCTTTAGCCAAAGCAGATCATTGACGCTGCAACCCAATGGCAGTCTGGTCCATCAAAACCAAGGCGTCAGCATAAAGAAGGTGACCAATGAGAATAGTGCAAATTCCAGGCGGGAAGCATCTGGTTTTATTCAAGGATTCAGACATATCGGAAATGAATATATTAAAAAGTAACAGCGGCAGCCTGCACCCCTGATTAAGCCCAGTATATGTCGGAATCTGTCTGGACAATTGACCTTCAGGATTGAAACGCACTGACATGCTTGTGTTGGAGTGAGCATCCTTTAGTATTTCCATCAAATAGGGGGGACAAGACCCCTTCTTCCATTTAGCCCATAACTATCAAAAGCAGCCATCAAAAGAGATCTTCATTTACCTTGGAAACCAGTACTTCTTCCAAGGTAATAACATTCAGTGATCTGAGGATATGGCCCCCCTATTCTAATGGAATCTGTGCCTGGGGTGAACCCCAACCAAGACATGATTTTCACCCCGTAAATAAAGAGAGTCCTCAGGGAGTCGAATTTCCAATTGTCTACCGAGTCAATCGTCTAGGAGGTTTTACGGTTCCCACAAACCAATAATCTCGAAATGTGTCTACCGAAAAAAGATGATTCCTTCCATACAAGTATTCTT
This sequence comes from Ambystoma mexicanum, assembly GCF_040938575.1. Lineage (NCBI taxonomy): Eukaryota > Metazoa > Chordata > Amphibia > Caudata > Ambystomatidae > Ambystoma > Ambystoma mexicanum. The sequence goes on along the minus strand of NC_090922.1, from coordinate 580,663,493 downwards.
AATTGTACCTGCTTTCATATGATTCAGAGGAAAGCAGGTTTTTTTTGTTATTTCTACATCTACATCACTCTTTCAGTAACTGGTTTATAACCATTGAGGATAATGGGTTTAGTCAAGCCAACACATGTTTTGGCACCGAGGTGCTTCATCAAGGCTTACATTCGGTTTATGTTATATGTGTGGTTTTTGCTCCACATTTCCCAATGGCTTGTGTTGCCTTGGGAAAGGTTGTTCAAGTTTGAGTTCGATAGCCAAGCCTCCTTTAGCTCCCCTCTTAGCAGTGGGCATCCTCCACACAAAGGGTAACACCCCCATCCCTAAGATGAACCATCGTACCCGCGCAGGGCCGATGTCTTGGCTACAAAATGGACAATGCTAATCCCATATGATTGTCCCTCTATCGTTCCTCACAGGGCGTTGCCTTTCATTATTTCTTAAAACCTCCCATATCATTGCACTAGCATCATTCCTGTAGAGAGACATGCATATGCGCCGCGCTTCATTAACGCATACCAAACATTGCTGCATGCGCGACAACTGCTGCCTTATAACCCCAAAGATGCTCCATGCCGTAGCGGAGGCAGCTTTTGGTGCCAGGGGTGTGGATAATAGGGTGCCCGTGGGAGGCTGGGGGGCGCACTGAGCACCAGGGGGGACCTTTAAGGGGGGAGCGGCCGCACCCCCTGCCTCCCCTTCCACCCTGATTCCACCAATGGCTCCATGGGAAGGGCACCATTTGGGATCTCTAAGCAACTCAAGTGCTAGGTGCGGAGCGCCCAAGTGCGAGTCCCTTGTAAAGGGCCTTGTGCCTCGGGAGAGCTGAAGGGGGCTTGAGGTCAGAATTATAAGAACTGCTAATGATTGTCAGCAGATGTTCCGAGGGAGAAGAGAGACAGAAAGTGGCTCATCAGGCCGAAAAAGCTTTCTCGAATGGCTGGCCTTTAAATTGCTTTCTGAATTAGGAATGATCAGTTTGCGCACGCCGAGTCAATTAGAGGGAATTCAATATGCGGATCCCATGTCGGGATGTGCTCTGAAAGCATGGCCTTTCCAGCAGAAGCTGGCACTGAGAGGGCAGAGATCCTGCTGGGAGGTGGCATCAGTCGCAGATCCAGTGACTCAGAGCTGCAGGCACCAATACCCTGTACATCCAATGGAGAGGATTCCATAGCCTGGCTGTGACCCATATTACATGTTTGGAAACTGCTTTTTAATAAACTTTGTACTATTTTGGGATTATGTTCTTACTTTTCATATATAGCAACTAATAACAGGCGTAGCTTCTGAATACAGACATGGCCGCCGTCATCGACATACATTATCATCAGGCTTCCTGACCATATCGCTACAGAGGCTTCTTCTTCTTCTGTTCATATGTTTGCATTTTCACAAGTGTTAAAATGAATGCTTCCTTGCAGCTGAGAATGCTCAGTAAGTTCTGCCATGTTTGCTTGTCACTCAGTTATGCACAGCGATGAAGCGGACTGCTGGTCCTGGAGGTCGCTGCACGAGCTTCCTTTGAGGCGCCCTCGACCTAGAGCATATGTACCCTTTCATCCAGAGACCAAAGGTGTCTTCTCATTTTGAGGGGTAGTATGGAGTCAGGGGCTGGATAAGGGTTCTGGGAATTAACCTTATTTAGTGAGGAGTGGTGAGCAGAGCTAGATGGGGAACAGCTGGTGGATGAGATCCATTTCAGAACTCCCGTGCGGCAAAGAAAAAAGTCCAACAGGAGTTTCTAAATGGCCAAATTCCAAAGTGTGCACATACAACCGGGGTAAAACACCCGGGTCTCATTTGGGATTAAGGCTGAACGTTCAGGACATGATTCATGGAATTATTTGCGTGGTAAAACGGGACTATGCTCACCAAACTGTGCACACAACTCAGTTTGTCGATTCATGAAATCGTCTGTGCAGGACTTTTTCGTACTTTGCGGGTACTTCTCGTAAGCTCGGCATGTCTCTGCGAGCGGGCGAGTGACTTGTGCGGGATACCTCGCAGAGTGTGGGCGTGGCCTGTGCATAGACGGAGTTAGGGGGCACATCACGCAAAATGGGGAAGAACAAGGGAAAATATGGGTGTTACGAGGGACGGCACGCAAGTAGTCCATTGCACACTCACAATTGCAAATACGCGAGCGTATTCATGTAGCGGTCCGCGCAACCTCTCGTCAAGGAAATGGCCACATACTGCACTAGTACTATCCGCCACCCAAAGGCAGTCATACAGGCACTTGTGCATAGGAATCTCCACGCAGAGGTAAGAGCAGGCATCAGATTTAGGGGTGTGTGCACGCAGTCAGGGTTTGGGGTGCTCGGAAGCAGTGTAGCAGGTTGCAGGAACTGTTTATAGAGGTTCGCACACATGTGCACCGGAAAATGGCATTTTTACAATACGTGGTATGCATGTTGAAGTGGTACTGGGAATAATCACAGGGGACCCCACGCATCCCCGCCAGGGTGATGGCCTGGTTGGGGGGTATGCTTTTTTTCCACGCTGTGCATTACATGCGCGTGAGGAGTGCACAAAGGTCTGATTCCATGGCTGGAATGGCACTCCATGTGGGCGTGCCGTGGCCGTTCCAGCCGCGATTTGTGCATGGGGTTACTTTGCGTGGACAATTCCATGAATACGCCTGGTGTGCAGATTTTCTAATGCACGTCAGGCTGCGCTGGTTCATTTTCGGCGCGCAGGCTTTGTGAGATCTATGCACACTTTTCCCTGAGTCAGGCCCTCAGGCTGTACTCTGTAGAGGGCACTTTGGCAAGCACAGACTACAATATAGCACATGACTACATTCACTATAAAATTATTTAAATTGTACAACATTTGAAATAATAATAAATAAATTACGTCTTATGGAGTTATTATAAATATTCGGCATGTGAGTCAAAGAAAATATCTGTTATACGTTATCAGTGCCAAGCATTAAGTTATGCTTTGAGCACTGTAAAATTAATAAACATCAACATTGATGATAAACAACATTAGAGTTGAATAGCTGTAAATGTTTTTTAAAATAATGGCAAAAATAGATTTCATATACCAAATACAAGAGCATTTCAGTCCTGCCTGCCGTTCCACCCATTGCCATTAAGAATTTATGGGGAATGATTAAGGGCCTGATTCATGGAATTCTTTGCATGGTTCAAAGTGACTTTTCACTGCTGAAAAGTGACTTTGCACTGCTGGCACAGTATTGCAAGACTCTGAGGGCAAATGAAAATCTTGCACTACATGCTTCTTCGAACACTCTGACAACCGTTGTGCAAAATGATTTTCATTAAGGGCCCGATTCATGGAATTCTTTGCACGGTTCAAAGTGACTTTGCACTGCTGAAAAGTGACTATGCACTCCCGACACAAACCCTGATTCATGGAACTGTGCAAAGTGTATTTTTGCAGTGTAAAGTCAGTGCATAGTCATTTTTGCAGTACAAAATGAACTTTGCACTGACTTTGCACTGCACAAATACACTTGGCACAGCAGTGTTACGTGCCTGGCCTTATCCGAAAGGTGGCATATTGTGAATCTGCCAGGGGGTCACCAGACCTTAGACTGCGGAAAGGAAGGGGAGATTTAGGAAGGAGGTAATAAGAAAGAAACATTAGACAATAGAATTACTAAAATCCAGAGGCTTTTTAACAAAAGGGTGGTCATTGCCACAGAAAAAATAAGAGCTCAAATGTGAGACTACACCATGCAACGCATGGTGCCTGAATCATGGAATTGTTAGCACGGCGCAAAGTGACTTTGCATTGCTAACAAACACCCTGATTCACAGAGCGGCGTAAAAAGTGCATTTTTGAAGTACAAAGTCAGTGCAAAGTCACTTTGCACTGATTTTGTACTGCAATTATACACTTTGCACTGCTCTGTGAATCAAAGTGTTTGCTGGCAGTGCAAAGTCACTTTACACCACGCTAGAAATTCTGTGAATCAAGCCCTGGGTATGTGTGCATTTAACAGTATTGTTCATGCTCGTCTAGAGTCAAGGAGGAGGGACGTCCCCAATATCCGCCTGAACACAAAGGACCGCAAAAATAGAACATTTAATTTTTAAGGTTCACATAGTCCCCCATATTTTAATAGTAGAAAAGGTGGGACATGTGCACTGTTCCCCTTTTGTGCAAATGAAGGCGCGTCTGGGTGAACCACTTGGAAACGCACATGGTTACCGAGCCATTCATTCGCTGAATTTTCCAACAGTAAGTCTCCTCGGAAAACCCTTGTCTATGCACATGCGCCCGGCAGGTGGCGCTGACGATTGTAATAAGTATTTAATGCTATTAAAGACTCTTTGCTATGCTTGTAAGGCACGCAGGCGCCATCATTCTTGAAATTATTTTAACGTTTTTCTAACGCTAAAGTATCGGCACGTTTTCGTTATTTACTGAATGTGGAGTAAAATGCAGAATGTGAAGTAAAAAACGGACTATGGAATAAAATAACAAAGATGGTGTGACATAAATTCTCATTCAAGTTACCCCTGCAAATCCCATTAAGTAAATGTTACCATCAGCGGTGGTCTGGGAACCAAAAGAGGACCTGCAAATGTTTTTCGAAGTGGCCCCGTATTACACAGGATGAGCTAAACCGACCCCTTTCCCAAAAGAAAATATGGAAATAAAATAGGCAACCACACAAAAGCGGCCCATGGGGCAGAGACTCGGCGGGAAATTTCCTGTCCACTCCTGGTTACCCGTATCTGCCCTTCATGCCGCCATAAGAATCGATGTGCAACGCTGAAGCCCTGAAGTGGCGCAACGCGCACGTGCATTCACAGCCGCAAAGCCCACGTTGATGCCATCGTCATAATCAGTGCCAGAAAGCGGCCTTCCCCCTCTGCTGACCTTGCTGAGGTGACAACCAACCAGAAGATCTCCACCACTAGAGCCCAAGTGCTTTACATTTCTCTAAACTAATGTCCTTGCATGACTTTTAGTAAATACCAGGGCCCTGATTCATGGATTATCTGCGCTGAAAAAAAGGGATTTGTGTGCCATTCTGCCCGCAAATCCCCATGTGTTAAACAGGGATTTGTAGGCAGAATGGAGCCCACATCCCATTTTTTCAGCGCAAATAATCCATGAATCAGGGACCAGAAGTATTTTTCCTGGGAAGAGAAAATGGGGCCTGATTTACAAAAGGGCCTTTCAATAAGAAAATCCTATTGAAAAATGCTTTGTAAATCAGGCCCACTGAAGGGATCACTCTGTCAACCTGAAGTAATATTTATTTATTTTATTACAATTCTTCTTCAGCGATGGCCCTAGCCAGAGGGTCTCAGAGGGCCTTTCAAGGTTCAAAGGTTTAAAAGGAAGGAAGTGAAACTAAAGTTACAACATATTTTCAGGATAGGATAGAAAGATTAGAATAGACAAGTGGTAGCAGGAGAGGTGGGTGGGCGCGGTTATGTGTGGGGGAAACAGGCTTGTTTTGAGGCTCTTTCTGAAAGTGGTGATAGCGGGTGCAGAGGAAACGTGAAGAGTTAGGGTGGTACATGTCGTGGGTGCCTACTGGGTAAATGCTTGTCTTTCTGTGCATGTTAGTTTGCAGAGTAGAATTCGAAGGAGATGCTGGCTTGCTTGTCTGGTGTTTGTGTGGGTGATGGGTTTGAGTTTGTCATGAAGGTAAGCTGGGGTTCTGTGGTGTGTAGCTTCGAATACAATGCAGACCTTTGAAGGCAATGTTCTGGGGTACGCGGAGCCAGTGAATCAGGGTGAGATCTCTGGTGGCGCCTGAGTGTTTGGGCAGTTGGAGGATGAGTCTGGCTGCTGCATTGCATATGGCTTGCAGGGGGGCAAGGGTGCTGCTCGGGCGCCATTGAGGATGGCTTTGCCATAATCCATCTTGGGAAGAACCAGCACTTGGACTGCACTGTGGAAGTTGTCAGGAGGAAGGATGTGGGTGATCTTTTGTAGGAGGTCTAGTTGAAGGTTGCATGTTTTGATGATTGCAGCTATGTGGTGTGTGAAGCAAAGGGGGTTGATTTTGAAGCCACACGATTTGACAGGTGTGGAGAGGGATAGGTGTGCCTTGCCTGCGGCAAGTACATTGATCTAGGCGGTGAGTCTGGGTTTGTGTCTAGGGGGGCAGGTGAGAAGGTATTCTGTTTTGGAAGTGTTGAGCTTGAGGAGGTGGGTGGTCATACAGGTAGTGATGGAGGAGAGACAGCTGTTGACGGTGTTTAGCTTTGAGGGGAATGAGATTTGAAAGTATATTTGTGTGCCGTCTGTGCATTGGTGGAAATGGACATTGTGCTTGTCAAGGGTCTGTCCAAGTGATTCAACATATAGGTTGAAGAGAAGTAGAGATTGGGTGGAGACTAGCAGGACACCGTACTTGACCGGAGTGGTGGGGAGAGATCGAAAAGGGGGCATGGAGACAAAGGGTGTCCTGTCAGTAGGGAAAGAGGTAAACCAGTTGCCTGAGAGTTTCATCCTGTGGGCTAGGATGTAGGGTAGAATGGTATTGAAGGCTGCAGAGAGGTTGACAAGTATGAGTAGTGCTGTGTCACTAGGATGTGAAGTGGAGGGGTTGAGTAGGTTGTTTGTGGTGATGAGTTGTTGCAGTTCGGTAGTGACAAAACATTCCATGATTCTGGCGAGGTGTGGCGGGATAATGATGGGGCAGTTATTTTCGGGAAGTGGGGTCTAGTGATGGTTTTTTGAGGATGGGTGAGACTTGCCCAGTTCTGAGTGCAGAGGGTATAGCGCCATGCGAGAGACAAGAATTGTGATGTTGAGCCATTGCGGAACATGTATTGTGATGCAATTGGATGCGGCTTGAGATGGGCATGTCATGCAGGAAGTGTGCAGGTTTTGTTTTGGCAGTACAGGTGATGGGGGTGTCTGTGTTGATGGGGTGAAAGGTGTCCCATGTGCTGGTATGTTTGGGAGCAGGAGGGGGAGTGGGAGACCAGAGGGGAGGGCATGGCTGATGTGTATTTTGGGGTTGAAGCAATCCATGAGGGAGTGGCATGCTGCAGTCGATGTGGGTGTGGAAGGTACGGATGGTGGTACTACGCGGGATTTGATGAATCTTGAATAGTTTCTGTGTATGATTGATGGTGGATTTGAATTCTTGGCGATAATGGGTGGCATTGGTATTTAGTATATGGCTGTTTTATATTTGTTGTAGCTGTGTTTGAATGGTGCTCTGGTGGCGGGGCATGGGTTATTTTGCCAGGCTATTTCTAGGTGTCTGGTTTCCTGCTTGATAGAGAGGATGGAACAGCTGAATCATGGTTGACAGTGGAGGCCGTGTGTTTTTTGGTGTCTGAGCAGTGCAATTTTGTTGAGCACTTGTGTGGTGAAGGTGTGGTAATTGTTGAGGAGAATGGAGGGGTGCGTGTTTGGGGAGGCAGGGGTGGTTTGAGTGGTGCTAAGGTTGTGTCTGTAATGTGTTTGGTTTGTCTGGATGAGGGGAGAGAGGGGAGTGTGGCAGGTGAGGGATCCTCTGTGGTAGAGTGACTGTGAAAGGGATTGGAAAGTGGTCTGATCTCAACAGACAGATTTGAATGTTCATGGACATATGAGTTGTGCTTGAAATCAAAAGGTGCAGGGGTTTGCTTGCCCTATGTGTGACAAGGATGATGAGTTATGTGAGGTCATAAGGGGTGAGTTCAGTGTGGAGACTCTTTAGTATGGGGCTGAAGTCGTCAAGGTAGATATTGGTGTAGGTGGAGTTGTGGTTGTTAGTTGTGAAGTCATTCCAGTCAATGCGGTTGTTGGGATTGTGCGTTGGGGTAGGGGGGTAAAGGAGATGGATAAAGGTGGGGTGTGGGTGTGATGAAGTGGGGCAAGTGAGATACAGGGTTTTAAACGATGTGTATGCGGGTGTGTGAGATTGCTGAGTGTTAGTGAATCTTTACATATGATGGCAATGCCACTGCCTTTCTTGTGTGGATGGTCTCTGTGGTGAATGAGATAATATGATGGAAGCATGTCATGGATACTGGGTTACGTGGCGGGGTTTTAGACATGCAAATGACTTTGCACTGACTTTACACTGCAAAAATACACTTCACACAGTTCCATGAATCAGGGTTTGTGTCGGCCGTGCAAAGTCACTTTTCAGCAGTGCAAAGTCACTTTGAACCGTGCAAAAAATTCCATTAATCCGGCCCTTAATCTTTATGCAGCCACCTCATCGTAATGCTTTGTGAGGTCATCAAATGACAAAACATGGCTCTTTTTAATAAAAGAACATAGCAACTTTCCAAAATAAGAAAAACACGGGTTAAAGCTAACAATGTGGATTTTGTTTTTGCACCGTCTTCTTATATTTCTTCGGATATTTCTGTAATGTTCTTTGTATTTCATCTGGTTGAGTTTATAAGTCAATTTAATGTTAATCCTTAATTGCAAAGTCAGACAATTCGGCCACAGACTACGTGTCCAAGCCGGTGAACGTTATGGAGCTGGATGCCCGCTTCCATTTCTAATGTCATTTCATAGACATCTTTAGCTGGTGTACTTCTGTCTGTGAAACAAAACTCATGAGTAAATCGCAAAACAGGCAGCCACAGCACACTAATGAATGACATGCATGCTTTGTGCAATGTCTGCAAGGTAAACAAGATTTGTAAACAAGGGTTTCTGGAACAACCCTATTCTGCCCAAGAGGGCTCCATGGTAAACAAGAATACAGGTGAACGGGTCAGTGTGACATGCATGCCCTCTTACTATTCGATCGCCATTAACACAACAGATCGAGTACCACACCTAAACTTTTTGAATACTGGTTTTTGTATTTTATAGTATCTACTTGATTGTAGTTTTAGGTATAGTGCTAAACATCATGGGTTAGAGGGTGAAGCAATATACATTTGCACAATACAACGAAAGCAAGTGTAAATTCTTGCACATATGTCTAAACGGTTAAAAAATACAGAGTTCTACTGTCGATGCATAACGACAGGGGTCAGATCACATACACAAATGAAACAAGTATACAAGATGTATATCGGTACAATACGGTGAAAAAAAAACATTTGTGACACTGTGGTTGGAAAAGAGTTTGTCCACACCAGGGTGTTTCGGCCGTACAAAGGGGCTATATGGGCCAGATGCTTCTGACGGCCTTCGTCAGGATGGAAAGGACAGTGTTGTCTAGATGTTCAGATGGTGCTGTGGGGAACAATTGAGACCACAGGTACAGCAATGGGACAGGAGTTCAAGGGTCGGTAATATCCCATTGGTGGAGGTCACAGTGGACTCCTAAACATAGGTCGCGGGATATCAATCACAATAAATGTGTGGCTGGACTAGGTCGAGAAGACGTGTGTCCTCGTGTGGCACTCATCTGTGTGTGAGCCGTGGGCAATGTAAAGATAGAATCCCCTCTAGAATCCTGTGTGTAACAGGATGCACAGAGCGTTGATGAATGCAAGCTCCTTCTGTGGTGGCAGGCACGGCTCTCCAGCATTGAGGATCCAGTCCAGCCACACATTTATTGTGATTGATATCCCGTGACCTATGTTTAGGAGTCCACTGTGACCTCCACTGATGGGATATTACCGACCCTTGAACTCCTGTCCCATTGCTATACCTGTGGTCTCAATTGTTCCCCACAGCACCATCTGAACATCTTGACAACACTGTCCTTTCCATCCTGACGAAGGCCGTGAGAAGCATCTGGCCCATATAGCCCCTTTATACGGCCGAAACCCCCTGGTGTAGACAAACTCTTTTCCAACCACAGTGTCACAAATGTTTTTTTTTCACTGTATTGTACCAATACAAAATCTGTTTAGCAGATCAGTGCTTGGTTGAGTTCAGGCAGGAGTAGGGAATTCTAAGTACTGCTCGGGCTGCATAGACAGAGGTTAACGAGAGCACAGCAAATACGGGACAGGCATCTGCCAAACAGGAGGACAGTAATGTGGGCTGTACTTGGCAGCCTAATTTTGATTGCTATCCTGGACACCTGAGCTTCTCTTTGGGCCACCCTATTTTCCCTGAGCCAATGTCCCAGGCATAATACCCACCCCCCAAAATGTCTGCACATACAACCTCCCATGCTACCGTAAACTACCACAAACCTAGTCTAGATTTTGTCAGAAATGAGAGAGTGGAACCCTGATCAAGAAGTGTATTATCTTTCTCAGCCTAGAGTAACATTAACATACATGCCAACCCTCCCGATTTAGGCGGGAGACTCCCGATTTTCCAACAAAAAATAGCACTAATTTTCGCCTAAAATCACTATATCGCCAATGTAATCCTATGGGAAAGTACTTTCTCCCGATTTGTGTGGGGAAATCTCCCTCTCAGGGGTTTAAGAATGTTGGCATGTCTGCATTAATTGGATGTAAGATGCATAAATCCTCCCTTCTGTCATATTGGATTTCCTATCAGTTTATCCTCTTCCACCCAAATGGCCTCAGATATTTGACCAATCAGTCTTCTCGTGTTGTGCGACATAAGGAATGTGGTGCGTTGCAGTCTCAATCTAAGAAGTACCCACACCATTCTTCTGGCTGGCATGAGATCTAAACTCCTGCGCGACTCTAGCGGCAGCGCTTCACTTAAGCTGCAGACCAATTTGACATATAGCTCCCTGAGCAGCAATTAGATGAGATGCCTAATTCCCTTTCTTCCTCCTCTACAGGGCATGTGAATGGTTGGAGTTATTCCAGGCAGCTCCTCTTAGAATAACTCCCAGACAGGCCCTGTGTTAGAGGAAATGGATTGCTTTGTGCAACGAGGGCCCTCCAACAAGAGGCGTAGCCCTTTGTGGTAAGGATTGTTGGGACGCCAATTACGGTTTGTAACATTTGCCACATTTACGCAATGCTTCAGGCATTTGTAGTGATGTCAGGCAGGGGTGTTTCTAGGCCTGGAAAAGATCTGGGGCTACGCTATTGTTGGGACTGTTGGGACTAGGGGCTAGCCAGCCTTTTGGTTGTAGCTCCTGAGCTTCTATCCGGGGCTACAACAAAAAGCCCCAGGGATATAGCCGCCCCCCACACCCTCTAGCAATGCCTTTGCTCAGGAATGGTTCTAAGACTTCCCTCGCAGAGTTAGACAATGTATGCATGATAGCACTATGATCGCCCTCCTTTTTCCAATTTTTAAAGTTTTTACCCAGAGCAAGTTTCACCTTATCCTGGAAAATGATTAATTTACACAAAAGTACGTTACTCTGTATTCACAAAAAGACTTGCAAGTGATTCTCAAAGAGATGAAGTGGCTGTTCCCATGGTCATGAGAAGAGGTTGTGGATATCCTCCCATCGCACTTCCCCGCCTGCTGCCCTGGTGTGTAAAATATACTTTTGAGACCCTCTGGGCCTCTGCTCCACCTAAGAAGCTGCATTTATTTGCGCCCCAGTCCCTTTGTTGCCCCTCCTCGGCCTCCGTTCCCCAGCCCTCCCTCGCTTCCTGACTTCCTACACTGCCCGCCTCCCACCGTCCCTGATTGGCCATCCCGGCCCACAACACAGGCCCTGATTGGTGCCTGGATCGAGTCAGCTGGGCCTACCGACCCGCGCTGCTCGATCCTCCTCCACTTCCCCGCCTGCTGCCCTGTTGAGTAGAATATACTTTTGAGACCCTCTGGGCCTCTGCCACCTAAAATGCTGCATTTTATTTGCACCCCAGTCCCTTTGGTGCCCCTCCTCGGCCTCCGTTCCCCAGCCCTCCCTCGCTTCCTGACTTCCTCCACTGCCTGCCTCCCACCGTCCCTGATTGGCCATCCCGGCCCACAACACCGGCCCTGATTGGCGCCTGGATCGAGTCAGCTGGGCCTACCGACCCGTGCCCTCTTCCTGATTCTCCTTCCCTCATGGCACCCTGCTCCGATTGGTCCTCTCGGCCCTCATCACCGCTCCTCCCAGGGCAGCCCTCTGCCCGTGCAGCCCTGCGGCTAAGGGCCCCAAGGCAAAGGGCAGCTCCAACAGAGGCGGCTCCAAGATGTGTCTGCTGGTGTCAGCAGGGGAAGCCAAGGAAGCCAGCAGCTAACAAACACCAACAAAAACTGTAAGTGGGGCATGGGTGGGGTGTAGAGCAATTCCTCTACACCAGAAAACTCCTGTCACTCTACCTTACCATCCCATAACATAGACTGCCATAGACTTAGCCCATGCATACCTAGAAAGTTGTGTGACCACCAGCCGGATATCAACCTTGACAATGTTTGAAATGTTGGCTTGCACTGCATCCTAACATACTAGTCAATGTTAACAAGTGTCACACCTGGAGGGAATTGGGGACGCTGGCCTGCGTCACATCTAGACAGAATTGTGAATGTTACCATGTGCCACACTTAGAACTGAGAACATTAGCCTGTGCCACATCTGGACAGAATTGTAAATGTTAGCATATGCCACACCTAGTTGGAACTTGAATATTAGCATTTGCCACACTTAGACGTAATTCCTAACTTGGGCCTGCGTCGCATCTAGACAGAATTATGAATGTCAGCGTGTGCCACACTTGGATGGAACTTGAATGTTAGCATATGCCACACTTGGATGGAACTTGAATGTTAGCATGTGCCACACTTAGATGGAACTTGAATGTTAGCATATGCCCCACTTAGAACTGAGAACATTAGCCTGCGCCGCAAATGGACAGAATTGTAAAGGTTAGCATATGCCACACTTAGATGGAACTTGAATGTTAGCATGTGCCACACTTAGATGGAACTTGAATGTTAGCATGTGCCACACTTAGATGGAACTTGAATGTTAGCATGTGCCCCACTTAGAATTGAGAACATTGGCCTGCGCCGCATCTAGACAGAATTGTGAATCTTGGTATGTGCCACACTTAGAATTGAGAACATTAGCCTGCGCCGCATCTAGACAGAACTGTGAATGTTAGCATGTGCCACACTTAGACGTAATTCCTAACTTTGGCCTGTGTCACATCTAGCAGAATTGTGAATCTTAGCCTATGCCACACTTAGATGGAACTTGAATGTTGGCAGGTGCCACACTTAGAATTGAGAACATTAGCCTGCGCCGTATCTAGACAGAATTGTGAATATTAGCATGTGCCACTGTTAGATGGAACTTGAATGTTAGCATGTGCCACACTTAGAATTGAGAACATCAGCCTGCGCCGTATTTAGACAGGATTGTGAATGCTAGCGTGTGCCACACTTAGACGGACTTCCTAACTTCGCCCTGCGTCGCATCTAGATAATACTGTGAAGGTTAGAGAGTGCCACACCTAGATGGAACTATGAAGATTATCAAGCACAGCACTTAGAAGGAAATGAGAATGTTAGCACTTGGATAGAATTGTGAACATTGGTCTGTGCGGTATCTGGATAATATTGTGAAGATTGGTGAGTGCCAGACTCAGACTGAATGGAGTAGGTCAGCGGGTGCTACAATTAGACAGAACTGTGAATGCTTGCATGTTAAATGTCACATAACCCACTAACCAATATAAACTCAAACTCTTTGCACACTTAAAAAAATCTCACGCAACCATCTCTTGCACAACAAGCTGCACGCACTTCACCACACTGCAACAACACATAAGTTGCACCAACAGCACACGCGACTGACACCGATCCAATACTCGCACCAAAGCTCGCACCCGGTGTCTACTGAGATGAAGCTGCCAACAGTACACCACTCCTCTCACTATCCTACTCCTTCTTCACCTTACTAACCCATCCCACCTTCTCATTTACAGATCCTCCAGAGCGCCTGGGGACCAATTCCGTTGGTGACGGTGCGCTATATAAGTACTGTTAACATAACATAACATAACATGGTAAGGCGAGTGCCGGAATGGGAGAAATGGGCATGTATTCCCAGACCATCAACGCTGTGCTGGAAAGATGCTTGGGAACTCGTTTAAATTACACCTGAACATTTCAATTCTAAATTTTCGATGTGAGGTGCGAAAGTAAATTAAATGTTTTAAACTGAGAGAAAGAAAGTTTATCAAGGTTTTGGAGAAACTTTTCTCCCTCTTTGACATGGAGCAAACGATCCCAGAGCAAGTTACCCTATATCAGACTGCCAATTTGGGGTTTAAGTGTGTTTTGCTTTCCTCGTGTGCAACCCACACAGATTTTCGAATTATATTGTATTAATTTGATTGTATTTTATTGAGGAAAAAGTCAAGCGCTTCTATCAGAAACGCTGTAAATTATCACAAAACAACAGGTGTCCGAGTCATTTCTTATCAGGCTTACTTACCGTAATTTATGGTGATTAGCGAGGACACAATGACCCAGGTGTTGAAGTGGAAGGTATAATAATAATTATCTATCGCTGCTGCAGGACCTAATGCAATCTATGCCGATATCACCTGCACATGTCCATGACTCACAGGCATTATCATTCTGAGTCTCCTCCACCTGTGGCTGCTGGCCTCGCTGTACTGGACCACACTTTGGACTGGCCTACTCTTCTTTTGCGCCTTCCTCACTTGCTCACTGGACTCTGTGTGCCTTACATACTCTGTTCGCTCAAATTTAGGTGTGCTTTTCACTTGCATTCTTACATTTTGAATCTAGGTGTGTGTTTCACATGTATTTATGCATCGCAAATCGTTTGGATCATGGAAACTACCAGTAACTACCCATGATGACTTGTGCAGCTGTGCAATGCATATGCATTTAGCCCATAACTCGCTATTGTGTCTCATGCAACCTTGTGCTGCTTATGCAACTACCTGTAAGTACCTATGCTGTCTCACGCAGCCTTGTGCTGCTTATGCAACGTCCCTGTAACTAAGTTCATAAGCACTTTCTGTAACTAGCTCCTAGATGCCTGAGGGCTTTGTGCGCTGAAATAAATACATAATAATAATAGGCTGTTGTATAGCACGTCATGCCAGAATCTTCCCACTTCTAACCACTGTCAAAATAGCTGTTAGTATTACCCAATTTAATGGCTGACAGTGGAAGGATGAATGGCTCAGCTGGTCCTGCCAAGATGCAACCCTGCGAAGTGCAGGCTTTCCCCATGTCAGGGGCGCGCGACTTCAGGGGCGCGCGACTTCAGGTTCGCATCATGGACTAGGAATGCAGTATATCCGTTCTTCCCAGTTGTTTATATTTCTGGTTTGAAAATGGGGTGCAAGCTTGCCTGGCAAGGAGGTGATTATTAAAAGCTGTATTGCGGACTTTAGCAGTGGCAATATGTTGAATGCTAGGTGGTAGGTATGAAATGGTGAAGTGGCAGAAGTGGCAGGCAGCCCATCGGATGGGGGACTGAAAGATTGGGCAGGGTTTGTAAATGCAGGGTGCTGGGGCTAAAGAGAGACTGGGATAGCAAGGTGTGGTTGGGCGGCACCCTGTGAATGGATTTAAAAACAAGGTGAACACATTTGATGAGGGACCGGTGATGAATGGGGAGCCATCCTGTGTGATGGTGGTGGACAGACGTGGGAGAATAGCGTGGGAGATTGTAAAGAGTGCAAGTAGCAAAGTTTATTTTTATTTTTCTTATTTTTTTATTGTGTATAATTGTGGCTTAGACTATTTTTACAAAGTGGAGCAGCGTGCACTCATGGTGATTTTGGTTTGTCTGATTTAGTTCATTATGTCCAGTCTTACGTTGTCGTTTACTTTGGTGGTGATATTTATGTGGTTACTCACTGGTTTTCTTTTGTTCGTTCCATCGAGTTTTCAGCTTGGTAACTCGCGGATTGTGCTTTTCCCTCTAGATCCAAGCTCTGTAGGAACTTTGCTGTTGCAATAGTCAGGGATGTGTTGTCTCCGCTCATCATCCAGTTCCACCAATGTTCTTCGTCTAGTGTGAGGTGTTTGTGCCTGTGGTGTTGCAGGTATATAACTCTCAAATTCGCAGTATGTGGGCAAAGTAGAAGAAGGTGGTGCACAGGCTCGACTTGGTTTGTGTCCTTATAGTAGCAGCACGTGTTGCTAGAGGATTGGTTTCTCGAAGCTAATAACTCATTTGTTTTCAGGACGTTCAGTCGCGCCCTTAGATATATTGTGCGCAGTGCCTTTTCGGGGAACTTTTTTAGGTAGTTTCGGACCTCGTCCACTTTTTGCATGTTTATTAATAAGTGGGCAGTTGATTTGTACTCCTTTGATTTGTCCAATGTCTCGATCCAATCCCAGATTTTTTGTTTTTCTTTAACTTTATCTGGTATACGTTCTAGTTCCCATCTATTTTTTCAAGCCGGTCAAGATTTCTTTTTGACCAATCTAATAGCATCTGGCTTTTCCCGCTCGCCATTTCCTTGTGAATGATTCAAAGGATTTTTGGCCTGGGCTTTCTTGAGATTTTTCTGAAAAAAAGCAAACAATTTCTATCTGCCACAGATTTCAATGAGGACAGATTGAGTTCCCTTCTGATTACAGCCACTGGAGTCGAAGGTGGTAATTTCAGGACCTTTGTGCCAAAATAAGCCGTCCAGTTTTCCAGAGTATGGTTGGAAGTTGTGGCATCGCCTCTGCGCCGTAGGTGATCGCTGGTGTAGCTTTGGCTTTGTAAAAGTTTATCACTGATAGTAGTGAAAATTTGCCAAACTTTCTTTCAAGGATCGATGCTTGGGCTGCGAGTGTAGTTGTTTTGGCGTAGAGGAACTCCTGCATTGTCGTTTCTATTCTGCTGAAAAAAATATGGAAGGCTTTACGAATTTGCGTGTCATCCTTGCACAGGGGCCATGCTAATCTTCTCTGTATCGTTCCAATTTTAGAACATGTGCTGCCGAAGCGAGCAAGTTTATTATTTTCTTGAGTGGACAAAGGAGGATAGAGGAAAGCCCTTGAGGAGCTAGTGCAGTAGTCACGTGGGCTAAGGGCGGGAATGGACATCAATATTTCAGTAGCATGCTCGGTGAGGTGTGGGTGGATTGTGCGTCTGTTCATTATGTTCAGAAGTCGTGAATTGTTGAAACTTAAGTTCACCATCAAAGAGGACCCCAATGTTTCTGAGCCTTGTGGAATTGTGTGGGGATGTCTGAGAGGAAGGATAGCAGAGAGGGAAGAAGGAATCCAGCCATGGGAACTGTGAGGTAGAACATGTCAGTCTTAGAAGAGTTGAGCATGAACTGGTGAAGTGACATCCAGGATCAGAAGGCAGTCAGTCAGATACTTGGGAGTATACCTTTAGGGCACAGAAAGGAAGTGAAGACCATCAGGGAAGAGGTGGCAGGAGAAACCCAAGAAGAGATGAGTTCAACAAGAGATGAAGTGTAAAGTGTGATGAAAAGTGGGGGCAAAACCGATCCTTGAATCCACTGGAAGGGTGCATAACATATGCTGGTCCCCAGGTAATTAGCTGTAGTTCGGTATTAATACAGATGCATGTAGTAACATTTTAGTGTAGTGTGACAGAGGGAGACAGTCAGGAAGTTGACAGGGATGTCGGGGTCAGCAAAGGGTTTCTGTAGGATACTTAGTATAATATCTATTTTGTAGCACCAGGGAAAGACTCAGAGGGAACAAGGTATGCAGAGGCTAGAGGAAGGAGCAGGTAAAGATTGAGAGCTGCATGGCAGTGTGGGGCAGGATCACAATATGGGCAGGCAACTCGGAGGTGGGATTCCAACTGATTAGGGGTATTGGAAGAGAATAAAAGTAGTATGGAAAAAATGGAGGTAGTGTGTGTTGAGAAGAAGGGGTGACGGAAGTGATAGGAGGTTGTTAAAAGCATTATTAATTTGAGAAATTTGATTCAAAGTCCTTAACTGTGAG
Source organism: Ambystoma mexicanum (assembly GCF_040938575.1). NCBI lineage: Eukaryota > Metazoa > Chordata > Amphibia > Caudata > Ambystomatidae > Ambystoma > Ambystoma mexicanum. The sequence goes on along the minus strand of NC_090922.1, from coordinate 580,645,847 downwards.
GGAGATGGTGCAGGCAAAGGGGTGTGAACATGGGCAATAGGGTAGATTACAGCAAGCACGGCAGACAGTGGAGAGGGGTTGGGGATAGTAGCTGGGCTGCATCCAGGCCACTAGAGTGATGTGATGTGATTGGTCATTTATAACACATTTAATACCCAGAGGTTTCTAACCGTAGATGCAGGGAATCAAACCCGGGTTGCTCCATGTCGTCTTGCTTCTTAGGCGAGCACGTTGCCTCTGAGCTATCCCCCGAGACTCAACAAGAAGGGATTCCATTGAGGATCAAAAAAAGAGCAGTAGAGCAGGACTTAATGCCATCATGATGAAAGGAGTCTAATATTTATCCTCAGCTGGTGGATTTAAGAGTGAACCCAGGCATGAGGAGGCGGGATGAGGGCCATAGGGGAGGCGTGATCGTCCAGGTTAGGGAAGGGGTTCCATCAAGGCGATTGGAGATGTGAATGGAGGGCTATTTTGAAAGATTTCATAGTTATGGCTTTGGTGACAGGATGTAAAGAGTTCCAGTGAAGTGGGGCAAGGAGGGTAAAGGAGCAGACGCTGGAAGAAATACAGGCTGCACCGGGCGAACATAAATTGAGTAGGGCCTTGCAGGGGTGTGTCTGAGATGGGGAGGAGCAGGAGAAGGAAGAGGGAAGTTATAGGAGGCAAGTAAGTGGTTGGATTGGAAAACTAGAAGGAGACATTTAAGGAGAGAGTGGCGGTGCACAGAGAGCCATCTGTCGTGGAGGCAGCTGGCTGTGGTGGTGGACGAGTGTCAGTTGTAGGAAATAGTGAGAATTATGAAATTGTGTATTTTGTTCAGGGAAGCAAAAGAGTCGAGAGAGCGACCAAAAGAAGATTAAATCAATAGTGGGGAAGGCTTGGAGTAATTTGGCGTCATGGAAGGTAAGGTGGCAGTGGATTTTCCTAATATTTGCACGGCTTGCCCCAGGTGCTGTGGCAGTAGATGTAACCATTTGCTTAAGCTTGAGCTCACTGTCAGAGGACCTCAAGTTGGTGAGTCATGGGGAGAGGAGATCAGGGGGAAATAATAGCGAAATCCCCCTGATATCAGGTTGGGGGCTGAAGACCACCGCTGCATTGAGAGCTGTCCCCTCTAATAAGCACCGGAGGCATGTTCCATGTGCAATCAAGCAATCCATTTCAAGATGTGACAGGTGTGCCATAGGCTGGGGAAAGAGAAGCCATCCTGTGCTCAAGCAGGACAGCACAAGCCTCACTCCCAAATGCTAATGCTGTCCAAATGAGTATATATGGCGTGCAATTTGCAGACAGCTGACTGTTAGGGTGAGTATTATGAAACATGAAATGAGCACTAAACACAGCATGCATTATGTGCTCAAAGAAGTGTCAAGTTTAAATCTCCAATACAGTGTTAAATATGACAATCTGCAGCCATTTGTATGTTCCCAAATGCTCTATGATTTTTATAAAAAGCAGCCAGAAACTATTTTGCAATACATAAATATATCCCCATACCCTTTCTGAAAGAACATGTATTTGTAGAATGAGGGAGGACGTCTCACTGCTTGAATTGTTTATACACTTAGTGCAAGGGTGTTTCATTTAAAAACAGCAATTTATTTACAAACTGAGCCAGAGATATTCATTTACAATATGCATATTGGATGCAAACAAGATCACCTAAGAAGCTGCTGAGTGAGCCAAAATACATATTTGCAGAGTCTTATGAGTTTGTGCGTGTGTGCTTCTCCGCAAGAGCAATGCCTGCATGTGTTTGTGACTAGGGGCTGTAACTTGAAAGTTATTTTTAGCGACAATACTGGTGTATTTTATTTGCGCAACCTCATCCAAAGTGCTCTATTGGGAATTATGCTATAAATTGTGGCTGCAGCTTCATAAAAGTGATTTGTGATTTACAGCAACCAGACTGCCATATATTGTGGCCACAGCTTCAAGAGAGATTTACACTGATCATACTAGCATAGATTGAGGGCACAACTTCACAAAAGTGACTTAAAGGGACCACACTGGCATAGATTGTGACTATAGCCTCATGAAAGTTATTTACAGAGACCATACTAGCATAGATTGCGGCCGCAAAATCAAAGTGATTTGCACTGGGAATGCTGGCATGTATTATAGGCATAGTTTCATGAAGAGATTTACTGTGGCAATGCTGGCATATACCAAAGGAGCAGCTGCATGAAAGTAACTTATAATGTCAGCTCTGGCATTGATTGTGGACACAGGCATTATGAAAATATTGTAAAATGTACCTGGGTACTGTTGGTGATATGGCATTTACTTGACTTTTTCATACGTTACCTGAGAGGGCCAATTTTTAAATTGCACGACTTTTTACCCTATTTCTGCCAAACATGGTGCAATTTCTCAAGATTATAAAAAAAAATTGTCTTGGGAGAAACATCTTTTGAAGTCCATAACTGAGGGCTCTCTCGACTCACTTGGTCGGCCGTACTAATTCGTGGGAGATGTTAATAGCCCTCAACTAAAAATATTAATCAGCCACCCCTGACCTTACATCATTTACAATGTCAGTGTCACCATGGACCAAAGCCTGCCTCTGCAACTGGCCTGCAACAGTAATTACAGTAATGTTGTTACTGTTTGTGCACAGTGGCAGTTGGAACATTTAGGTACCAGGGGACCAGCGACGCCACCCCTTGTTTCTACGTGGGGTGGAAAATGAAAGGCTGGATTCAAAAACATATATCTCCCTTTTAGTGCAGCGCGAGGCAGACCCAAACGGCAGCATGGTCATCATAAGCAGCAGTGCTTAATTAGCGCAGGTGTTTGCCAGGGCCCAGCCCTGGCACTTATTTCTGAGCCTCCCAAGCACTTATTTTTGATTATGATGGGGTGTTTTTGAAACGTTATTATTTTAACTGCCATTCACATAATAAACACCTATAGAATCAGAGCAAAACGTAAATGGAGATTGTGTTTAAAGACACACCTAAACATGCATCTCATGTCAAGACACGTTGAGTATGTTACGTGTACGATGATTGGCATGTGTCAATTACTTCTGCCATAGCGCATACATCATCCAATCGAAATAGGCAGGTGGGAGTTGCAGCTTTAGTCCCATATATGGTGGCAGCATGAGGAGCAGCCGCGGGTGGTGGCAACAATGGTCAAGGAACCGCCCATCCTGAAGTGTCATGGGCGTGTTAGAAAATATTTGAGCCCCGGAACTTCTTTTTTTTTTACAAATTTAGCACTGATAAGCAGTGCACATGTGTGGTGGCCCAGGCGAGCAGAGGAGTCTGTGGAGCGAATGCAGTTGTTTGAAGACCTTGGCGGGCCCTCAGCAGGTCTCGCAGGGAGGCACCCTCGTTTTATGTTATCTCACTGCGTATATGACCTTGGTCTCAGCTGAGTTTCATTATCAGTCACAGTCATTTTTAGACACACTGCCGTGGCTATCTTTAAAGGCAAAGGGACGCACTGTGGGGGTAGCAGAGCATTGCGGCACGCAAGCAAGCTGTGCCAGAAAAAAACAGCTGTTATGCCTGGAACCGGATGCGATGCAACTAACTGGACCCTGCGAATGGGCTTTATGAATTAAGCCAATTTTGGAATAGTGTACTTTTTTTTTACAGACACACTTGTGGATTTTGGGTATAATTCACTATTATCGGCACTTGTATTGACATTCTGGGTGTACAGTATTTTGTCTCTCCTAGATCTGATGTGATTTTATTAATCCTTTAATCACACACCACATTCTCCTGCTGCGAATATTTGTGTACCATCCCAACTTTCATCACCAAGTGATCACCATCAATTTGTCACCTGGGGTGTGAAGTGTGCACACTCTCAGGAGGCTGCATGCTACATAACTCGTGTAAGGCACTTTTTTTTTTATCAGCATAAGGCAGTTTCTCTTCGTGCCTGGAGACCTCTGACCCAGGACGCCCTAACTTGGTGCATCCCCCATCTACCAGAGTGATGGCTCTGCTGTCCACTGGCGAGCCTGGATGGGCTGTGCAACTAGTTGGGATTGAGGGTTGGCATTGTCCAGCGTGCTCCGCATTTCATCCATTCCGAGAACATGAAATAGTGCTATTTTATTTTATACATCTCTTGCTACTGCAGTTTCGATCATTTACAACGCTGTTCATAACAGGCATTGCTGTTACCTGATTTAAGGTCGCTCACTTTCTCCAGCAGAAAAACATGAAGGGCTGAGTCAGTCAGTCCATGCTGGGTTTGAACCTGCATGTCAAAAGCGAGCCAATAACTGTGCACTGGAAATGAGAACTGGCTTAAGTGGGGGTGGGGCACGACAACTGGCCCAGAGTAATATAATATGGGCTCATTTTCGAGTGCCCTGGAGAGATGAAAAAGTGCTACACACAGGCATGAACGTGTTTTCCTTGTTTTAACGCCTTTTGTAATGGTCAGGAGTTTTTGTAGGCAACGTGAGCCCAGAATGATTCTTTATAACTTAACACCTCGGTTGGCTTTTTAAGCGCAATCCAGGATTGAAACCTCTGTTGCTTGGCACGGTCTTGTTTCCAAGAGTAGCACGTTGCCCTGTGCTAACCTCCGTTCACGATTCATGCTCCACCATCAAACACGCTTGGCCTCACGCAAGCAAGACAAGCTCATACTGATGTGAAACCAGTGGAGGCCTTTACAATCTGTCTGTTTTTAGCACCAGGCGGAAGCAGGCAGAATCCCCAGGAATCTGTCGTGAATGCCTCCCACAATCATTAATTGCGCGAGGCATTAAGTAGAGTGACAACTGTATTGAAATGTGGCTCGTGGGACTAGACTTGTTGATCGTACTTTAGATTTTACTCTGACACACTTATTTTTGTCACATTGTATTCATGGTTCTAAGCTTTCGGACCCCAAATCTGTTCTGGCTTTTCATTGAAACCTTAGGCACTATAAGGCCGCTGTGACAAAAATAAGCCTGTCTGCACTGTTCTGTGCCACCCCGGGCCCTGACCACGGCACCTACTTCCCACATTCAAGTTTTCTGTCGTATTCGTCAGATGATTTCCAAAAACTATGGATCAGCCCTTATAGCATTGGTTGTGAAATCTTGCATATTTATTCTAGGCTTACATCCTCCCTCATAGTTGTTTTTGCCTTCGGTTTTGAGTATCTCTGTCTTATTTTGTAGATCAGAGCAACTTCTGCTGAAGTTCCCCCTGTCACTGCAAACTGACAATATGGTCCTATTGTATTGTCCCAGGAGGATAGCTCAGTGGCAGTGTGTTCGCCTTGGAAGCAAGACGATTCCCCGTATTTAAGCTCGTTATAAATACACAACAAAGTCAAAAATTACAAAAACGCAACTAAAAAAAAAACAATTCCTATAACAGCGCCTCGATACCCGCGGGCTGTGTGAGCGCTATCAAAATGCAAATAAATAAAATTGTAGCCCAAATGGCTCATAGGACATGGGTGCTTTTTGTGTGGGGTTAGAAATGTGAGGCGGGCCACTTGGTAGAGGGTTTTCATTTAGATGCCATTTAATTAACTCAAAAGGGTTTGACAAAGGCCTCACTATCCCTACCCTGAAGAGGATTTCCCCGCCTATCAAAATAAACTAAAGGAAACACTCTAACAAAAGGAATCTGTCCCCCACACTTATACATACATCAAACTTAACAAAGGAATATTTGGTAATTCAAATATAACATAAATAACAGTTATGTTCAATATAAATCTGATTACCGTTTCTCCTTGGGTGAGATCCCCTTCCTCAGATTCAAAAAGGATTGTCAATCAACAGTTCAAAATAGGCCAGTTCCATCTTGCAACACAGTTCTAATGATAAAGTTCTCCTTGCTCTAAAAAGTCTCTCACGTGGCCTTTAAACAACAGTTCCAAATGTTCAACAAGTCTTTATCTCTAGCAGAGAGTTCAACATAAAGTCTTCTTAAAAAACTAGGACACTTCCACAGTTCATCTGTATCAACAATAATGTTTTGGTCAAGATGGTTCCACAACAGTTCACAAAAATCAGCATCAGCAATAATGATTTGTCAGGATTATTCCACAACAATTCCCAATATACTTTACTGGTCTTGCCACTTCTTCTTCACAGTCTTTAACCACAACACAGTACTTCAATGACTTCTTCCTGGTCCACTCACCTGCCAGGACTTCTACTACAAAGTCCCTTGCCCTGGTCAACTCACCTGCCAGGACTCAATACAAAACTCCTAACACTACTACAAGAACTTCTGTTGTAAAGTGTGCTTCAAACAACTTAGCAAAGTCTTTTGATTTTCTACATCAGTTTTGACTACTTCTTCTGGGAAGACATGAAACACATTGGTGCTGTTTGTTCCTCACTTGTGATTGCCACATGCAATGCAGGTTATGCTCATCTCCTCCTGAATACTTTCTATCAGGAGGGTAGCTCTCCTGCCACTCTTGTTTTCCCACTATTATATTAACGAAGCACTGATAATGGCATTTTCTCACACTTGCTTTTCTTTGGCTTAGACCAGGGTTGTCCAACATGCGGCCCGAGGGCCACAATGCAGCCGTCACAAGCCATTTTATGTGGCCTTCGAAGCCCAAGAGCACAGACAAAGCATTAGGGTTACTTTTGTACATTTTGCATTTATTTTATATGCAGTGAGTGTTGTGACTGCAGTTTCACGGTAGGAATCGTAGTACACACACATTACGATTTCCATTGGCTGTAAAGCACTGTTACCATGCAAGGTAGGTCGTAGTAGTGGAAATAAATACAATACATACATGCCTTTCACGGTAACACTATTTCTCAGCCAATAGAAATCATAATCACGTAATGTGTGTGGGTGGAGTGACGGACACACCGCGCCACCTTCACACATCTGCGTTGCCGAGCCCAGGGCCGAGTCTGCGTGAGCTAGCAGCTCAGCCCATCCCAGGTTCACAGTGCCACGTGTGGTGCACACCGAGGCCTAGTTCTCCTTGTCTCCAGCAGTGGGAAGTACTGCCTGCTATATTTTCCGACATATGTTTGCGGCATGCAGTGCTTTTGAGCCTCCGAGATACTGCTGGCCAGATACACCAAGACACAAGTATCTGGCCAGCAGTATCTCTAAGGCTCACAAGCAGCGCAGGCCGCCTTAAAGTTTGAACATTCCACATGGGGAGGGAGGGTAGAATTTGCAGCACATTTTGACAAAAACCTCCCCCTTGGGTACTGTTCAAATTGCATCACAAAAGGAATGATTTTCCACATGATTGTACCGCATGTGGGAATGAATTCTTTGCCAAAATGGCTAGGCAACACAATCATGCCATCCATACTCGGAAAAGCAGCACAGCAGGTAAAATGCCTGGGGCTCTATCTAGTTTTTGTTTTTGCAACTGACAAGTGCTAATCTGGATGAGGCAAAATAGCCCTTGGGAGGTGTCCGTGCCCCTGTTGGAGGAAGGCCAGTTGGGGAGTGAATTTTCAGAGCACATAACACCGTAGCCCACCAGGTCCAAGACACTGTGGGCTTTACAGCAGACACCATGAGGTCAATTCCCTACCCGGTTCCTACAACATGGCCCTCAGATCGGCTGGGGTGATCCGGTGCACCGGCTGCCCATGGGCGCTGGGAGAGGAGGGCACCCAGCCATGTCTAGTTCTTCATACATTAAGACTGTTCTCACATTGAGTTTCTTCAATTAGGTTCACCTTTGGGTGATCGCTTTTCCACATTTTATCTGTTGAATTGGATTATTCTTCTTTCATTAACACAGAAGTAATTAATGTATTACAGTAGATAAACTGCCATATATATATCAAGCACACTGCACAGGCAGCATCAATCATTAACACAGAAGTAATGAACGTGTTTTACAGAGATAAGCTGGCATGTGTACTGGGCACAATGCACAGGCAGCATCAATTATTAACACAGAAGTAATTAATCTGTATTACAGAGATAAACTGGCATATGTATTGGGCACACTGCACAGGCAGCATAAATCATTAACACAGAAGTAATGAACATGTTTTACAGAGATAAGCTGGCATGTGTACTGGGCACAATGCACAGGCAGCATCAATCATTAACACAGAAGTAATGAACATGTTTTACAGAGATAAGCTGGCATGTGTACTGGGCACAATGCACAGGCAGCATCAATTATTAACACAGAAGTAATTAATCTGTATTACAGATATAAACTGGCATATGTATTGGGCACACTGCACAGGCAGCATCACTCATTAACACAGAAGTAATGAACATGTTTTACAGAGATAAGCTGGCATGTGTACTGGGCACAATGCACAGGCAGCATCAATTATTAACACAGAAGTAATGAATGTGTATTACAGAGATAAACTGGCATATGTATTGGGCACACTGCACAGGCAGCATCACTCATTAACACAGAAGTAATTAATCTGTATTACAGAGATAAACTGGCATATGTACTGGGCACAATGCACAGGCAGCATCAATTATTAACACAGAAGTAATTAATCTGTATTACAGAGATAAGCTGGCATATATATTAAGCACACTGCACAGGCAGCATCAATCATTAACACAGAAGTAATGAACGTGTTTTACAGAGATAAGCTGGCATGTGTACTGGGCACAATGCACAGGCAGCATCAATTATTAACACAGAAGTAATTAATCTGTATTACAGATATAAACTGGCATATGTATTGGGCACACTGCACAGGCAGCATCACTCATTAACACAGAAGTAATGAACATGTTTTACAGAGATAAGCTGGCATGTGTACTGGGCACAATGCACAGGCAGCATCAATCATTAACACAGAAGTAATGAACATGTTTTACAGAGATAAGCTGGCATGTGTACTGGGCACAATGCACAGGCAGCATCAATTATTAACACAGAAGTAATTAATCTGTATTACAGAGATAAGATGGCATATGTATTGGGCACACTGCACAGGCAGCATCACTCATTAACACAGAAGTAATGAACATGATTAACAGAGATAAGCTGGCATGTGTACTGGGCACAATGCACAGGCAGCATCAATTATTAACACAGAAGTAATTAATCTGTATTACAGAGATAAGCTGGCATATGTATTGGGCACACTGCACAGGCAGCATCACTCATTAACACAGAAGTAATGAACATGTTTTACAGAGATAAGCTGGCATGTGTACTGGGCACAATGCACAGGCAGCATCAATTATTAACACAGAAGTAATTAATCTGTATTACAGAGATAAGCTGGCATATGTATTGGGCACACTGCACAGGCAGCATCAATCATTAACACAGAAGTAATGAACGTGTTTTACAGAGATAAGCTGGCATGTGTACTGGGCACAATGCACAGGCAGCATCAATTATTAACACAGAAGTAATTAATCTGTATTACAGAGATAAACTGGAATATGTATTGGGCACACTGCACAGGCAGCATCACTCATTAACACAGAAGTAATGAATGTGTATTACAGAGATAAACTGGCATATGTATTGGGCACACTGCACAGGCAGCATCACTCATTAACACAGAAGTAATTAATGTGTATTACAGATATACAGGTATATGCCGGTCAAGTGGCACAGCGAGTAGAGCGCTCGCTTTGACATTCGTGCAGAGCCTGCGGCCAAACTCAGCCTTTCATCCTTCCGAGGTCGATAAATGAGCACCACACACCATGGGTAATAATAAGCAACGCTCAGATACCTGAGGGTTCGTAGCGCTATATAAATGCCAAATTATAATTATTATAATTATAATTATTATTATTATTACAGAGATAAGCTGGCATATGTATTGGGTACACTGCACAGGCAGCATCACTCATTAACACAGAAGTAATGATTTTATGCTTCCCAGTGCCACTCAGGTGTGGGTCATTAGTATTACAAGACTGCAACTAGCAGTCCTGTACCTCTGCATCCCTCTTCTTATTTGGGCATTGTGAGACTTGAAGTCTCTAATGTTCAAATTACCTCTTTCTTTCACAGTTTCAATTTTACAGTAGGCCATTTAGATGATAGGTGTCCAGGAAAGTTATTAAAGGGGTTTTCCCATTCCTCCTGACCAGCCCCACCCCATGTGATCCTCCCGCAGAACACCACCCCCAGGGTCAGGATAAGAAAGCGTCTGTCTTTCCCTGGCCACAGGAGAAGGGTCCCAGGCCAGGTTTTCTGGTTGAATAATCTTTGCTTCATCACATGTATAAGCACGTTATTTTTGCCATAGTGTGATTTTCTCATCCTACGTCTTTGCTTTTAGAGAGTATGCTGGTGACGTCTGTAGCTTAGTTTTGGTTTCCCCTTCTTGTGCAAGCCGATTTATCTCAGTAGTTGCCCAGTGTACTTTTTTGGTAGCCATTAGGGAACTAGTATACTTTTATAAGACTATTGAGTTACAATACGTCATTCCCTGCTACATGTATTTTCCATCATTGGAGTGTAATATGACCTTATGCCTTTGGGTAGAGTGTGTGGGTCTAAGTTTATCCTTAACTTGAGGAGCCCTCCTGGCTTCTTTTTTGGACATTGTGTACCCCTGTGTACCCATGTTTCCTCTTGCTGGGATCTAATAGCTGTGTAGGGTGCATATGTATTATTCATATTACTTTGTTTTAGAGTGTCGGAGAAATCCTGTGACTTTGTGTGGCATCTTTGGACATTACTATGATATAAATCTATGTTTCTATTGGCTAGGGGTCCCATATTACAGTAAATAGTGTCTGCCAACAGGTGTGGGGCTTAAATTATGAGATCGGGAGTGGGCTGGGTCTTAACTGGTCATTGCTGTTTTTATGACTACGCTGTACCTGTGTGTTCGTTTTAAGCAGGTTACGTATTTCAACCTTATAGATATTATATATGTGACCTTAAAAACGTGCTTATTTCTCAGTATACCTGTGTTGAGTATTCATTGGGGGGTGACTAGTAGAAATAAGTGATAATTGTGCTTTGCTGCCAGCCTTCCTCCCTCCCTTGAGTAAGCCTGACTGCTCTGCTACAGCTACCATTATAGAATCTGGTCTTTCATTTGGTGTGAAACACGGTTTTACCGTTAGGGTAGATGGTTACACAGCCATCACCAGAGGGTTGTGCAAAAATGTCCCTAACACCTGTTATGGACCTATCTGTAATCACTGTTTTTTAAATAATGTGCGTTTGTCTGTCTGGAATCAGACAGCGTTCTGTGATCTGATCTTTAAGCATAGATTGGACTTTACCCTTCTTACACAGGCATGGTTTGCAGATCACCCAGTGCCTACTTTAGCAGAATTGGTCCCGACTGGCAACACGCGAAAGACTGTACTGCGAGAGAAAGGGAAAGGAGAGGGTTTGGTGTCCACTTATCAAAGATATTTACTCGGTCAATCCATCCCTCACACAGCAACATCAATCATTGAATCCATGGTGACAGAGTGTAAAATATTGCTGAATGCAAAATATTCCTTCTTATCCCTCTATCGCCCACTGGGATCTCCAAACGCTCTACGAGACCTCTATCTGGGCTTAATAACAGATTTTAGCCACTGATTACCTAATCTTTATATCTATGGGGATATAAACATGTGGGTAGATTCACCATGAGCACAGCGACGTACACTAGACTTAAAAACATGACATGCCTACAATTCCATCAACTGGTCTGTCTGCAACCCATACTAAAGGATACACTCTAGATGTAATGTTCTCATGGGTCTATAAGCTGGTGGTGGAAACTCCTCGGGTACTGAGACAGTCTGACCACTCAAGTTCGCCATTTTCTGTTCCAGGAACCAATCAGAAAGCTTTCTCCATCAGGGCCCTGCAACCTTTCAGATCTGGAATTTGGAGACAAAAAAAACACCTCTGCCATGCTAATAACTGAGGGGCTAGAAACATACATCCCCCAAAACAGTTGAAACATGATGGATGTTGATCCTCATGAACATCTTCAATCATAGCTTCACCTTTACCTCAACCTAATTATGCCACTTGAAGATCTAAATCCGTGCACTTAAAAAAGTAATCATGACTTGTTTCATATTCCTAAACAGAAGGAGTGGGAAGCAGTAGGAACACGGGGAAGAAACCATCAGGATGCTGTTCCTATTACGACTCGCGATTGGTTCAAGCAGGGATCTTACAGCAAGAACCTCTTCAAATAATTCAGGAGGCTGATTCCCCATATTCCCGAGGCTGATTTCCCAGATTCACGAGGCTGATTCCCCGTATTCACGAGGCTGGTTCCCCACATTCACGAGGCTGATTCCCCACATTCACGAGGCTGATTCCCCATATTCACGATGCTGATTCCCCATATTCACGAGTCTGATTCCCCACATTCACGAGGCCGATTCCCCGCATTCACGAGGCTGATTCCCCATATTCACGAGGCTGATTCCCCACATTCACGAGGCTGATTCCCCACATTCACGAGCCTGATTCCCCAGGGGCACTCTCCTCAGATATCCTACCTTCACTATCCTTAATTGGCGAGAGTTTTCCTCTTCTAAATTTCAGATGATTTATGAAGGGCGTCAAATCTCAGCAAAGCACTGATCGACCCGTTAGACAGAACTAATGATGGTAACGACCAAGTCCCTGCATGCCCCCCACATTTTAATCGTTTTTCCGAATAAGATTACCATAACATACTGCGCCTCGATGCAGTAACACCTTATCTTTTCAAAGAAAATGCTTGGTTCCAACCCATGGCGTCTTTTTTTTACAATTTCATCAGCTCGCCACTTGGTCATGGACAGGCCCCACCTCACTGAAAAATAAATAATTAATTGTGCCCGCATTTAAAAATCTCTGGAGCTGACACGGCTGACCTTAACAACTTTAGTTACCTCGCTAACCTTCCCTTTGTTGCCAAAACTCTGGAGCAGGCGGAAATAACTCAGATTCAACATTATGCCAAGGCGCATAATATTCTGGATCCTAAGGAAACTAGCTTCAGGACAGCACATCAGATGCAAACTACCATTTTGTCAATTCAAGATGATCTCCAAGATCCGGTTGACGATGTTCACCCCACTGCCCTGTTTCTGCTGGATCTATCAGCAGCATTCTTTTCGATAGGGTAATGGAGGACGATATTTCGGGAGCTGTCCCACAATGGACGACCTCCCTTGTAAAGGGTACGACTGCAGCCATATCTCGTCCTCCCTTTGCTGCAACCTTCAAAGCACAAAAATATGGTGTGCTCCAGGAGTCATCCCTTTTAATATCTAAATGCTCCCCCTTTTGCTACTAATCAAAATCTTTGGCATCCAAATCTACAGTAATGCCTATGATGTCCAATTGCTTTTCATATGACCTAGCTTTACATCCTCTGCTGTAATCTTTCAGTCTTGACTTACGGCCATTAATCAATGGATGCAGCACAATCTTTTGAAACATTGTCCATCCAAGACAGTGATACTGGTGGTGGTACCTTACTCCCAGCTTTAGCAATAGAGTAATTGGCCCAAAGAACTGGGAATCTGTCTTTCATCAGCCGAGAAGGTCAGTAATCTCTGAGCACCTGGCCAGAAATTGACTTGGAATGCCCAGGTGACCGCAGTGTCTCATTATATCTTCTCCTAGGTCTATTTTCCCACACCTTGACAAAACTAATAGGCCATCTGCTGTCATGGCATTGGTGTTGTCCAGATTGGACTATGTCTGTACGTGGCATTTGGGTCTACCAGTCTATGCATTAAAGTGACTGCAGTGTCTAAAGAACGCAGCTATTAGATTAAATGTTAATGTAAGACGTAGTGATCACATTACACCGGTTGTGCAAGAACGTCAGTTAAAATCCCTTTACGCAACTAATAAAACCTTTAGCCAAGAAAGACCTACTTTGCTTTATGAAAAAAACGGTTTCACCCATGCCTGCTCTCAATTTAAGATTGGCAGACTTGCTGCTTGCTCCTTCGCCCAAATGTAAAAAGGGTATCCAGTGATAAAGTCACCTGGGAAAGGCCGGCAGGGGGCAACATGTTCCCAAATTTGCACTCCCACGAAATTCAAGCACTTTCCCCAAATATTCTAGGACTGGAGTTAGAATAGAACATGTTACCCATTGTAGAGTATGTGATGTAAGGCTTTTAGGGGAACCATAAAAAGATACTCCCAGGTAGCTGGACCTTTAAATACCTGACTCCACAGCTGGAGAATGATTTTTCTTTATGCCTAAGGAGAATGGAGCAGTGTAAAACTTCCACTGACTTTTTATTTCAATCGCTTACATTTACGCCTGTACATTGGAGCTTGTTGGCGATGGGGGATCCCTGTTTGGCGAGTATGCACCCTATAAAAATAACAAATATAGCATGTTATATACACTTTTTCCAAAGACAGTGCAAAAAATGTCTTAGGGCTATTTCACCTGTTTTTCCACTACGAGTTGGAAATGATGAAAATTGCATGGATGGGCCACAGCTTCAGGGGAAGGCAAACGGTGCAGTGGACTTCATTGATTTAACACTTTAAGGGCCACAGTGTTTATGCGGCACGTGCAGATCTCTAGCTTTGCTATGCACTTTGGGAATAGTATCACCCGAGTCAATCAGACTCATGTTATCAAGAACAGAGGATGAAAGGTGAGATGCTATGCTGTCCCTCCTGCCGAGTCTTGCTCTGTGGCTTTCATTGCAAAGCCTGGCCGAGCGCCATCATTTTCGGGAATCTACTGGGATGTATAAAATCCATTGATGTGAGAAAAACACTGGGTCACCTCCAGTTCCAGATCCACAGCACCATTCAGCGGCAGAAAACTAGTGGCTCGCTGTATCAAAGAGGGGTGATAACATTCAGATTTGAGGCCAGGAAAAGCCCGTTTCTAACACAAATCATTGTAGTATTGTAACATATTTGCATCTAAGTGAGAGGCACACTGTAAATTATATTCTGGGCATTTGTATAACACACAAACTCAGTTGCTTCTTGGTATTGAAATGTGGCTACTTCCTTGAGAGTGAGACATTTATCAATTTTTGAAGGATTCAAGGCTGTCTTAAGGAACCATTTATTTTGTATTTTTTACTTTACTTTTTTCAACTAGTCTGGTTGCCATTGAGTGCTATACTGTTTATTATGAACTATTTGCGTTGGGAAGTTAGTTAGGTGTTTATGTTGTATCTGTCAGTTTCCTGGTTTTAGTTATCCTTATAGGATGAGATCGGTGATAGAGCGATGAGAGGGGACCCCCCCTTCTATATTGTAATTTCCAGTATTTCTTTTTATCTTGTGGGGATTAGTTATTTGATATGTATGTTCGTAACCTACACACTACTACTTGAGATGCGTTTGTCGTCATGGCTTGATTGACAGATGGAATGTGAGAGTTGGACTTTCTTTATATACATCTCTTGAGCTTGATTTCTTGCTTTTCTTTTCTGTTTGGTATTATGGGCACTGCTTTGTGAATTTATAATGTGATAAGTGTTGTATGTTTCATTTTGCAGATGTGTTCTCCTGATAAAGGACTGTGTCTGAAACGTGTTGAGCATTTTGAACAAAGTAAGTGAATGAAATATTTTGAACCGCATTAACATCTCACATTTATGAAAATGGACTATACATTGTTTATATTTATGTCATTAGCTTTTGGCTTTAAAGATTATTCACGAAAGTAGTGGTTGAGTGGTGAAGTCTCCGCAACTTTTGTTGATTCCCGGCCTAAAACATGTTATCATCATGCTACATGGCATCATTTTAGTTGACGATCAGACCACCAAGCCTTCGTATCATTTACATGGTCCTTTACTCCTGCAAATGGACAATGCACACCGAGACATTTAGAGAGTGGAACTTACACAACTGCAGAGAGCTGCTTGGAGGTTGCAAACATCGGCACTGATTGTGAGTCTGGACTTTGATCACTGTTACAGCCACCCACAATCTGGTGCGGTGGAGTCAGCCCTCATTCTGGGAGTCCACGGGATTCCAATGGGGATTTGGAGGATTTACCATGGGCTCTGGTTCCGCCCGTGGTAGATCCCCCACTTCTTTAGTGGTAACCGGGAGGAAATGCCACCAGTGGAATACAAGAGGTATCTCCTCCATTTCACCACCAACCACATTGCATTGAAAGTGGCCATAACGGGATTGCCACCATTTCATTGCCACTTTTTCCCTGGACTGCGGAACTCGTAATGAGGCCCATTGTGCTGTCCCTTTTCTATGTCGTTCAATGTAACCAGTCTTGCCTGGGGGCTGTCCATGTTTTGCAATGAGATACAGACTGTTATGAGGCATCTTGAGGCATCTGTTTATGCCCACTTTCCCTAGATCTTGGGAGAAGGGACGTTCAGAGTAACACTCCTGCTACCGGGAGCAGGGATGGGCTTGCAAAATGCATCCTTTACAGGTTGCATGAGTCTGTGGCTGTCCAGATGTTTGGACCACATCTCCCATGATCCCCAGCATTGACTGTGCTCTCCAGGGCTGAAGGGAGTTGCACTCAACACCATCTGGGGAGACAAAGGTTGCAGACCTTTATTGTATAGTGCCCTGCATGGGGAGGGGCTGCCACAATCCCCCACCCCCTCAGTGTTCATTTTGCTGAAGACTTGATAGTAAGATGCCTCAGTGGGCTGAGTACCTTTTGCACTAATCTGTGTGTGTGTTACAGGCAAACGGGT
Organism: Ambystoma mexicanum; assembly: GCF_040938575.1. Classification (NCBI taxonomy): domain Eukaryota; kingdom Metazoa; phylum Chordata; class Amphibia; order Caudata; family Ambystomatidae; genus Ambystoma; species Ambystoma mexicanum. Next base: position 580,629,282 of record NC_090922.1, on the reverse strand, counting down.
GTAAAAAAAAACCAACAACAACGAATGAGAGGCTGCTCCCCATTGCCGGGGTGGGTGTCTGGTGCTGATTTATATTCGCAATTGTTTGCAGCAGAGCATTTTGTCCCACTCATTTGGCCAGCTCCCCTTTCATTTAGATGTCATGTCCCCCCCAACATTTTCAGCAAAGTTACTCCACTGGCCCCTCAGCATGACTTGTTATTTCCAGTGAATTCTGCACGGCTCCCAATCTGTTGCTTTCATTTCCAGAGCTGGTTTCTTGAACATCGAATCCCCTGATGCAAGAAGTCTGTATAAAATGTCAATAAATTATTCAAGAATTGGGCGAACGCAGCTATGATCCCATTAGAGGCCAGCAAAGGCAGCTTTGCATTTTAGAATCGAGAACTCTCGAGTGGCCTTATCCCCGGTCGGTGATAACTGCTTGATCTTCACATCCTCACGCCATCTGTGTGGCAGCCTAAACACAGTGGACTATAGCTAGCAGCATACATCAGGAAAGGAAGAGGCCCTGGGAGCAGCCGTGAGTGGAATCGCAGATTAAGGGAGGATAGCTCAGTGGCAACGTGCTCGCCTTGGAAACAAGACAACACGAAGCAACAGAGGTTCGATCCCCGGATCCCTGCTTAGAAAGTGCTGGGTATGAAGCGTGTTATAAATAAGCAACTAAGACCATATTCCTGTAACAGTGCCTCGATGCCCCTGGGCTGTGTGAGTGCTTACTAAATAAATCAAATACAAAAAGGGGCTATGTGTTCATCAAGTACCTTATTTGGAATATATCATTTTTAGTTTTGGCACATCAGCACCACCTGTTTGAGCCAAAACAAATGGCAAGCAGAATTAAGAATTGAATTTGAGGACCAATATATATCTACCAGAGTTTTGGACAAGCTCTCCACACTCATGCAGGTATTTCTAAGTCATGTCACAACAAGGCGTGGGCCGTTTGGTGCCGTCCTTCAGAACCGCGAGAATCGAGTGCAGTGTGCGTCAGTAAACAGAGGCGGCATTGAGGATCTCGCGCTTGGGAACCCCTGAAGGACAGCTTCAGGCATGAAGGCCACCGCGCTCAGACCTGTGGCAAACACACGCTACATTAGTTCCAATGCTTTCAGCCAGAGCTTAGCGATACTATAACTCCCAGAATGCATTAGTGTATGCTCAAATCTGGTGTTAGAGAGTACTCCGGTCACCCAGTCTCTGACGATACCGCTGTGTGGGTGTGGTGGTAAAGGCATACACTCTGGGCCCGGTTCAAAGTGAATTTGCACTGCTGAAAAGTGACTTTGCACTGCCGACACAAACTCTGATTCATGGCGCAAGGTGTATTTTTGTTGGGCAAAAATGACTATGCGCTGACTTTTACTGGACTTTGCAGTGCAAAAATACACTGTGCACAGTTCCATGAATCAGGCTTTGTTTTGCAAAGTCACTTTTCAGCAGTGCAAAGTCAATTTGAACCAGGCAAATATTCCATGAATCGGGCCCGCTGTGTCTTAGTACAGGAGTGGGTAGGACCTGCATCCGGCATGACTAATGCTTTCTCAAGAGCACACATGGTGGCTGGAGCTCCCATTGTGCCTCCGAAGAGGCCAACACTCAGTGGGGCTGGTATGGGATGGAAATAGGCACTCTGAAATGGGGAGCCCACCCAACCGAAGTACGGGAGTGTAGAGGAGGTTCCAAATAAAGCCTGCCCTCCAGTCGCCCATTTTGAAGTACCAGGAACGTTCACACCAAAATATGTGATGTATGATGAGCAGATAAATCAGCAAAGAGCCGCAGTAGGACTCTGCCCAGTACCTATCAGAAGAGCAACACCTATTGAAGCACCGATACCAAGAAAACCATGGACAGTAAGGTATCCAATAAGGAAACCTTACCAGCAAATGAGACGAAATAAAGATTGCCTAAGTACAGTCCCGGAAGAAACCAAAAAGGTCTCAATGGAAGATGAATGGTGACGTCATGAGGACCCGGACAGACTCACAGATAGAACAGATAGAAGAAATGATGACCCAAGAATGAAACACAGAGACGAAACGCCATGAGTAAGGATATTGTGAACCTAAGATAAAAGATGATGTCCGAATGTAAGAGAATGAAGCTGTAAACAGGATGAAGATAGTCAACCAGCTAACACCTGTACATATGCTTGGAACCGCAGGAAAGCTAAGAAAACAATGCGGTTTGCAATGCTAAGTAGAAGATTAGTGTGGCAAGCGCCATTATACATAATCTACCTCAAAACGAAGCACGGTATTATAAGTCTAATTCCACTTTGTAAACGAAGTAGAATCAACCCAGGTTACTAAAGGCCGAATGAGCAGAGATTCATATTCTAGCAAAACGAGAAGAGACGGCTGAATCAAAACTCGGCAGGTGCAACTCGTGCCAGGAGAACCAAGGTCATACCAATAGAAGGAACGAACAGTAGCTACATATAATTGAAACTTAAGAACAGAATATCCTGTCTCTGAAAGGTCAAGATAAGGAGGCATATGCAGGTGGCAAGCTGAATAAGAATCAAATGCACAAATTAAGAGAAACTAGACAAATTCACAGTGTGGGAAGCACGTGACCATCCGAGAGAGGAGAAGCACGAGTTCACACCTAGGCTTGGTATCCGCCCAGACAGAGATATCAGAACTTTCCCAGACAGAAGATGCAGTTTCGAAGCCAACCACAGTAACATAATTGACACATAGTTGCTGAGGCGATGATTGATTGTAACCTTAATTGGGGAAAGGCCGGGTAAGTAGGGGGCACCCTGCACCTGGCTGACCATTCTGCGTGCTGCTAAGCAAAGTGGAAATTTATGCATGGGGTTGGTGCCAACCCAATCACAATGGACCAAATAATCTAGGGTCCTATAGTTAGTAGAGCCAATGGGACATCGTACTTTTAGTGACGTCTACAGTAGTCATTTCTGAAGGAAGGGCTTAGACGGCCACCTGACAGTGTTTATCCAGCCCCCTCACTCCATTACCATATGCAGATATAGTACCCATATTAAAGTTACCTTTTCCCAACCAATAGAATTGCATGTTAACTTTTGAGTGCTGTACGTCAATTATGACGAGTTTTCAGTATAAATGCTATGATTTTTATGAAGTTTATTGGAGTTGAAGAGAGAAGGATGATCGCATCACTGCTGATTCCCATGACTCCACGTTTTTTGTACTTGTCATTAAAGTGACTCCCTTTGCCAAACCATTGTGTTGTCCTTATTGATTGGTGTTGGAGTAATAAATCTGCACCCCCATCCATCTCAAGGGTGCAGCTATCTCGTCTTAAAGTACTTTTGGAGCAAACCTCTGCTCTATGGGCCGGCCGGGGGTCTAAGGAGTACAGGAGCTTGCCTCCTCCTAGATGGAGCATAAAGCCGGGGTTTGCATATCAAGGATGTCTTTTAAGTAATTGGTCCAAAAAGGGGTATTCTACTCCATAATATTCAGGAGACATTGGACACAAAATTCATAGGATTAAAAACAGGTCTGAAGTTTAACAAGCATACGATATTCAAATATTTCATATGCTGGTTAATCAACAGTAAACATAAATCCACAGAAATTAACAAAACTTAAAGAGAAGGAGAGGTAAAAGTAATGTTTATGTTTGAAAGAAAAAAGATTAATAATGATGTTACCTGAAAATAACCATGCTAAAATGAAGAGATCAATAATAGTCTTCATTTGCAATAAAACGATTGAAATCCCAGGTGAGCTCCCAGTAAGCTTCGCATTCCCAGTAGTCTCCAAGGTTGACATTGACGGCATGTTCTCTGTTTGGCATTTCCCTAAAATTGACATTTCCAGTCATTTCACAGTGCGATACATCTGATAAACTCCCACTGTGACGTCACCTGTGAATTTGACATTCCCAGTAATATCCAAGGTTGATATTGCCAGCATGCTCCCAGTTTGATATTCCTGTAAGACCGACCCTTCCAGTAATTTAACAGTGTGATATATCTGATAAGCTCCCGCTTTGACGTTCTAGGAAGCTGCCAGTTTGACATTTGAAGAAAGCTTGACATTCCCAGTTCTCTCCCAGTTTGACACTTTGTGGAAGTTCCTACTTAGGCATTCCCAGCAAAACTGCCAGCAAGCTTCCAGTTAGCCATTCAGGGCCTGATTCATTTCTGCAGCGCAGTCAGTGCAAAGTCATTTTGTACTGCAAAAATACACTTTGCACAGTTCCATGAATCAGGGTTTGTGTCGGCAGTGCAAAGGCACTTTTCAGCAGTGCAAAGTCACTTTTAACCTGCGAAAATTCCATGAATGGGGCCCTCACAATAAGCTTCTAGTTTGCGAATCCTAACGAGCTTAACATTCTGACAACATGTGACATTTTCAGCAAGATACCTCTCAAGTTGTCATCTCAGGGGAGCTCCCAGGTGTACATCTCCCATTTCAGAATATTACTGTGGTGGTGGGGCCGCTTCCATTGAGCTTGCGGTGCGGTGTTCCTTCCTCACCTATTCCTCAGATTCTGGCGCGTCCACCAATGATATTACAGAACATGGCGTCCAGGCATTTCCTCGTGGCTGTGCTGCAAAACGATGCGCAAAAAGCACGTGTTACGCTTGTATTCGTGCTTGCCAAGGACTGTATGATACTGAGAGATTTGTGAGGCAGAGTAGGGGAACGGATTGTAATTTTAGATTCTCCCACCCCTATCCCTCTGCCTCACAGATCCGCAAGCATCTCTGCATGCGTGTGATATTGAACCCGGCAGAGATGCTATGGATTCTTATGGAATCTGACCGTTTTTTACACCTGCTCAAAGAAAGCAGATTCCGTATGAATCCCTGCAAATGCCATCTGCCATGCAATACATTTTGATATTGGGTGTAAACTGAAATGGAAGCCTGAGTCCGCCTACATTTCCATGTTAAAATTACCACCCAACACCCGAACAAAGCAAAACAGCACAGACTTATTTATTTATTTGGATTTATAAAGCGCCCAGCGGCCGAGGGCCTCGTGGCGCTGTTACAGGATATTAACTTATGACATGGTACAGATAATTCATAGGCAGTGGTACAGGTAAAAACATGACAGCGTTCCAAGGTTACATAGGAACGGTATTATAGGCAGTACATTTGGCAATAGACGAGTTGAAGAGATTCGTTTTTAGAACCTTCCTGAACCTACAGATGGAACTGTATGCGCAGTTACAAATGCATGCAGTCCCCTCTGTGCTATTTCCAGGGGAATTCAAAATGAATCCCACTGTGCCTTGAATTCTCTGCTTCGAATTGTGTGATCCTGGTCAAGTCACTTCCCCTATCTGCCATAACTGATAACATGAAGTACTGCACTAACCCCTAATACTACGTGCTATAAAAACAAGCAGTGACAAAACGAATTGGTTTTGACCTTTATCTAGGGGCAAGTGGTTCCTGTGTTGCCAGACATTATATTATGTACCCCGGTACTCACATTATGCTGCTTATTGCGCAGCTGCTTGCACCATTTGCCAGCTATTACCATCCCACGTCTAGGTTCTACTATGATTTGCCAGAAACTGCAATCACATGCTTAGGTACTCACCGCACATTGCACATGTGTGTGGCATCTTGTGCTTGGGTGGGATGCATGGGTGAGCTGTCTATTGTGTTTGTCATGCAGTCCTCCATGCATGCCGGTGGAATCTCGGTGTCTGCGAGTGATTGGCAGCTCAGTCAATGTTGGAGGCTTGATGATGCGTGAGTGCTCTTTGGAGGTTAGTTAGGGCCGTGTCTGTGACAGCCGAGTATGGTCCGGAGGGGGTGTTGTCTGCGTTAAGAGAAACAGGAACTTGCAACTATGAATAACATAGATATATTACCTGCTGGACCACATGCTTCCTGGGCTTGGATTGTCATCATTGCAGCTTTTCAACATTGGCAAGAGTTTTCCTTCAATTGGGTCCCTAAGTGACGTGTGAAGGGGGCATAGAAAAGAATGCACACCCACCATCCACCAAATAGCTGGCATCCCTCCTCAGGCGAGATCTCAGACATTTGCTGTGCTGTTGCTGCATTTCCACCGAGGAACTCAGGTCACAGTAGAATAGATGCAGCAGTTCCTAACATTGTGGATACCCACTCCCTCAGCAGCACGTACACCTCGGAGGAACACGACCTCCCAAAGCCACACTCGATTCACACTCGCAGCAGAGAGTAAAAGGAAGCAATGAGGAAGAAAACAGCATTAACCAGTGGGACCCAAAGAAGGAAAAAATGCACAACACCTGGGGACCCTCGTAAGAGCTCTTTCACCCACACAGGGTTCACACACCCTACAAAGGGATTAGCACAGCTTCACAAATAGAAATCCCGACAACCCCCAACTCAACTGGAGGGCTAGACAGAAAACACAACAACCCCAGCAGAAGGTTCACTGGCCCACCACATAACAAAGGCATAATGCCCAGCTTGCCCATCGTAAGGATGTTGAAAGAACACAATCACACCAGTGCCACTCACGGGGATCACTATAAATGCTGCAATCAAAGAAGGGATCATGCTAACACACTCATCACAATGTGACAATGAATCACCACAACCACAGCGGGTAGTCCTACAACGCATCTCAAGGAAAAATAACTTCACAACTGGCCCAAGTGTTCCACAAATGAACAAGGCACTGGAAAAACAGGTGGGGGGAGAGATATACAAACCATGAGAAATTGGATCTATGTAAAAAAAAATGCAGACATAAGCTCGACATTTTAGAAAGCAGTCGTGAAGGCCCTCCTCCCCCTCAGAAGGGTTGGTCTTATGTCTCCCTCTAGCTTCCCCGGGTCCATTTCAGAGGCCTCACGCCCTTGCACCCTCCTCTTGCTGTACGGCCCGGCTGCCAGACTTCCTCCACCCCCAGCACTTACCTGTACAGGTCACCAAGCCTGATCAATCGAGGTCTCCATTCCGCTTCCCCTAAACCCTTCTTCTTGTTGGGATGGCTCCTCAAGAGCCGGACCCGACGATTTCCATCTGGAGAGATGATGTTCGCCGTTAGTCACCCTTGTCAGCCGGGCACCTCTGCTAAAGCTCCTCCCACTTCCCAGCCTCCCTAACATACCGAAGGAGGAACCTGCACTGCTTATCCTCTGACCCCGTTTTGAGGTGAAACAAGTCAGATATGCTCGTCATTGACGCCCCGCTGGTACTCATCCTGGCTGTTAGCAATTCCCTCTGAAGTCTGAACTTTTCGCATCCCATGATATAGTGATCCACCATTACTGGGCTTCCGCACGCCTCACAATTTGCAGAAGTGACTCTACCCATCTTAAACTTCCATCCTTTCAAACCTGCATGGCCCATTTTTAGCCGATTCAAGATAGTTTCCTCTGTGTGTGCCAACTCTGCATTCCCCCCACATCTCTTACACTGAACCTTCCTTTGTAACGTGTATCTGTGCCTCCCCTTCCTGCTAGTATCCCAACTGCTTTGCCATTCTCCCTTAACTCCACCTTTCACAGCCACCTGAACCTCAGACACACTTAACGGGACATCTATATCCACTACTTCCCTGGTTGTGGTCTCATACACAGCCCTGTCTGCCAACTCATTATCCAATATCCCACAATGATTGGGGATACATGCCAACTGAATCCCCATCCCTCCCACTGTGCGTTTCTCCAGCCGCTGTATAATACACATAGGGCCTCATTACGAGTTAGGTGGAAAGTCGGTGCTAAATCCTCCAGAAAATAGCCCTGACGAATTACAGTTACTGCCACTCGGTAGGTGGAAATTCTGCCTGATTACAAATGGTAGTGGCATGTAATTCCCCATTTATTTTGGGTCCATTGGACCCAATGGGGCTTTTTTTGTAGAATTACTGTGGTGGAATTACTGCCGCGGTAATTCCATTAATTATGCCGATTTTTCAGCATTGAATGGGAAGATTTACCTCCAGGGTTTTGCTCGAGGTAAATCCTCCACTCAAAACCCAAACTCATAATTTTACCACTTACCGCCTAACTCGTAATGAGGCTTTTCTATCGCTGTTCCATTACTTCTTAGCTTGTAACGTACTCAGCATACCTCTACATGTGTCAGCCAGTTCTCTCTCCATGGCTCCAACCACTACCATATTCACTGCAATCAACTCTGCTGTGCATATGGAAACATTATTTGATAGCCTCGCCATCTTAAACTCCTCTTCCTCCTTAAAATAGTAGGCCATACCTACGTTGTGCCTGTCGGGGTCCCTGGATCCATCAGTACACACTTATGCGCCTACTTTATCCTCCACATTCCCAAGCGCCAATTTTCTTATTTCCCCTCTATCACACTTCTTTTTCACCACTACCTTTGCCAATTCTAAACAGATCTTCGGTTCGTGTAACATCCATATGGGAAACAGCACATGGTCAACATTCTCTATGATCCGTAGTGCCTTCCCCCCAGACGCTTCACTAACCTATCAGCATGAAATCCTAAGGTCCCCCTCTTCTCTCCCAACTTTCACCTTTGTACACATGCATCCAGTAAACCTCTGGGCACATTTTTACCTAGGCCTGTTCTACACTCCCAGGTGATATACACTGAGCACTGATACAGTGTAACTCTTCATTGCCCCACAGGAGTCCCACTTGACATATCCTTGGATGCAGTGCTGGTATCTCCATATCACATGGTGGGATTGTACGTTGATTCAGACCGTTAACACCTTCTCCCTGAAATGAACTCTATAAGTGTAGACCTTTTGTCCGGGTACTTGTTTTCTGTTTTAAATGACCCTTTGGTTTCCCTAATATTTTGAAATTGGAGTGAGCCCACACGTTTACCCCTACTCCAATGAATCTGTCTTTTCCAGCACCCACTGTTGCTGGGGACCACAGACGAAGTAAACTAATCTACGCAGCGTTGAACGCTGCTTGGATTCGTCCCTTACACGTCTTGAAGAGGGCCGGGCCCATTTCTTTTTGTGTTAGAATGTGTACCCTTTTAGTGGCCGGAAACTCTTGAGTCGATGACAGTTAACTTTGGGGGTTGCTTTACCCAATGCGTTTTGCCAGAGATTCGTTTTTCAGCAAAATAGGTTGCTCCTTGAAGCATATTTGATAGATTTACTTTTGTGATTAAGCTACACTTCACACTGTAGTGTATGCCTCTTACGTTTTGTTGTCCGCATGGCTATACTCTGTATTTTCTCTTAGTATTATTTTGATTTATTGTTCCCTGTTTTTCAGTTATGTTAAAGGTTTTTTTCTTGTTGAATCTTTCCTATTTCTCATTGCATTTGTGTATGTCTTTCATGCTGTATTCACACAAGGTAGCCACAGTGTGTGTGGATATTTGTTTGATTGTATCTTTTGATTGTGTTTTTTTACCATGTTTTTTGTATTTTGCTGTTCCAGTAAACGAACATTCTGTGCATCTGACCATTGCTATATTCTTTTACTTGTGCATTTTATCATTATTATGTATGTCACAGTTGAATTCTTTTTCTGTTGCATCAAACAATTATTTCTGTTTGTATTTGAATTTGTATAAATGTGTGTTGGTTTGGGCTCGTATAGGACTCATATCCAGACTCTTTAAATGACTACTCGCATCTAATTTTTGGTTAACTCGGTAGAGTAATGTAATATACATATTTTCAAGCAGCAAGGTTGTGTCCTTTGCTAACATACTTTTTTTACTGGGTGCCATTCACTGAAGAAGTGGCATTTGAACCAATATTTAACACGCAATTTCACCCTCCTGATATCCAAGGGCAAGACCCCTGCCAACACCTGCACGGCTTCAGTAGGTGACAACCTTACTGTGCCTGTCACAGTTCTCAATGCCCTTGCCTGGACTTTATCCAGTAAACCAAGTGAGTCTTGCTGTAGCTAGGCTTCCGTTGAACCCTGTACTCCAACACACTCCTAGCCATTCCTATATACAGCAGTCTAATGCTCTTTTGACACACTTCCTCCCACTCCTGCCCGGACTCTGCTCCTGGCAGATTTAGGCACCCTTTACATTTAGCTACCATCCTGTCCACCTGTGTTTTCCAATGCAAAGACTCATCCAGAGACACTCCCAGGTATCTAAATACTGTCACTTTTGCCAACACAATTCCACACAGTCTAAGGTCGAGGCTTACTCCTGTTCTACGTCTATCAAACAGCATACAAACGGATTTGGAGCTAGACATCATAAAACCCCATTTCATGCACCATCCTTCCATAGCATTCAATGTCATCATCCACATAGAACCTCACTTTACATCCACACTCCTGGACCTTTCCTATGAGACCATTCACCTCTATATTAAAGAGGACAGGGCTAATAACACTGCCCTGAGGCGTCCCATTCTCCATGAGATATTCCTGGGATAACGTATTTCTCACTTTCACATGAAACAGTCTATTTTCCCAGAAACTCTTCACCCAGGAGAATAATATCCCTTGAACACATTTATCCAGCAATGCGCAGAGCAGCCCTCCTCTCCACATCATATCATTAGCCTTCTCCATGTCTATGAAGATTGCCCCCACCATTTCTCCACAGCTCAGGGCCTTCTTCGATGTCAGAGCAATCACGGCATCCATAACTGAACTATGTTTCCGATATATCCATGCTGGAACACACATCGTTTACTCTCTGACTCCAGAAAGTACACCAGTCTTTCACATACCATTTTCTCCATTACTTTACATAGGACAGACGTCAGAGCTATGGGTCAATAAGACCCACAAGAATGGCCTGGTTTCTTTGCTTTCACAATCAGGAGGATGATAGCCGTCTTCCACCCAAGCTGCAACGTACAACTGGCCCACATCATATTATACAGTTTCAACACCACCTCCAAGCAGTTATCTGTTAACTTCTGCAGGAGGACATATCACACACCATCCTCTCTCTGGCTAGATTCCCTACTCCCCTTCAAAGCTTTCCATAATTCCCTCTTAGAGAAAGGCACTGTTATACAGAGCGTCCACACCTCCATATTCTCCAACACACTCACATTCACAATCATGACATTTGTCATCTTTTGTCTAGCTGCCAGGAAATAATTGCATTTACTGTGCACACCCACAAAATGTGCCTCTAAAGCATTTGCTTTACTACAATCGTCAACCAATTCATGTCCATCGACATTGATGAGTGGGGTATGATAACTCAGTCTTGCTTGACCCGACATACGTTTAAATCCCAACCATACCTGCACCATACTCATATCCCCAGAAAGAGTACTGAAGTATTCCCTCTAATATTCTCTTTTATGTGACCTGATTACACGTTGGGCAAAAGCCCTGGCCTTTTTATACACCACCACATCCTCCACACATTTTGGAATGCAAAGCCTTCCGCCATTTCCTCCTCATATCCCTTACAGCCGCCAGACATTCTGACATCCTCCACGGGAACTCTGGTTTCCTAAACTGCTTTCTTGGAGCCAGAGCCAGTTCCTCTACTACACTCTGAAACACATCACTTGATCCAACTCTTCTACTGTGGAAGGCAATTGTGAACTCTGCCATCCAACTTCTCCACTGTCAGCCATCAATCCAGTGCACCTCACACCAAGCTTCACCATGTCAAATGGCCTCATTCCGAGTCATGCCGGTAAGTAATGGTACTTTCCGGCATGGCGGAAAGTATGACACTGTGCTGGTTTAAGAGCGAACATTTCGGCCCATTCCGAGTTCTCGGATACGCGCTTTCCGCCATGCCGGAAAAGGACCGAGCGGCCTGCTGCAAAACCCCCCGAAAAACCCCTACCGGCATGCAGCGACACGTAAAGTATAACACCGCCCTGTAAGCAGTAGCGTCAGTGCATAACGGTGACCGTAATTTACGGAGACCGTAAATTACGGTCACCGTAAAAAAAGGAACCGGAAATTACGACATCGCACAGGAACGGTAAGGAGAGCGGCGGCCATCTTTAAAAACACAATCCATTGCCATCCGCAGCCGCCAGCACCCTTGTGAGGAAACTAAAGTTGGAAACCGGACCAGGTACCGCTCAACATGCCAAAAGCACCAAAAAGGGCGCCGGATCGCATTCGCAAGCAGAGATTCTGCCCCGATGATCTCCAGGCCATGGTCGACTTCCTGGCAGAGCATGCCGATGTCGTCTTCAGCAGCGACATGCGGAGGGAGTCGACCCTCCGCAAGAAGAACATTTGGGCGGAACTGACACAGAGGGTGAGCGCTGTTGGCAACACCCCCCACACCCTCAGGGACTGCCGCAAGCGGTGGGACGACCTGCGGGTGCGGGGCCTCCTCTCCAGCAACCGCAGCCAGGCCCTGCAGACGGGGCCCAAGTACCGCAGTCCAACTTGAGCCGTGGGAGGAGACCTGTGTGGAGCTCATTGGCACTGAATCCATTGATGGCGTGGGGACCATGGAGTGCGGGGGAACGACTTCTGCAGAAGGAGGTGAGTGTCGACAGTGTACACTGGCAATGTCCATTGCATGATGTAAACTGACCCAGGGGCCATCGACGGCACCCTCTCGTGTTACCCTCCCCCCATCCAACGCACCCCCCATCCAACAAATGCTGAGGCAAGTGCCGCCTAGCGATGGCCCAAGTGCGAGTACATAACGCACATCAACCATAGTGCATTGAATTGCACAGCCCATCATGCACACTGTCCAGCGTGGTAGGCATTGTACTAGCCAAAATGTACATGACCAGGGCACAATGAGTCACTCCCAAACATGTGTATATGTCATCACCATGCACATGTACCACTGCCATAGCTACCCCCCAAACTGAACAAAACGTAAATGACCGAAATGTCCATGCAGCCATGGATGCAAAAAGGACATTGCACATACACTAATGTTGTCCCTCTCTTCTACCCCCACAGGCACTGACCATGACAGCACAGAGCCCCAAGAAAGCCGACCAAGCACCTCCACGGGTACTGGCAGGGTCAGGCCGAAGCCAGCACCAAAAAAAAACACCCCCCAACCCACAGAAAGAGCACTTGAAGCTGGCAGCCCTGCATGCCATACAGCATCGGCGACAGCAACTGTGCCAACCCCCAGCCCGGTGCAGTCGAGCGTCTCAGGGGAGGCAGCTGCTACCGCGCCGGATGAGTGAGAGTCCAGCCCGTCACCCATCCGGGGGCCCATGTCGGAGGACGGCCAAGACACAATGCACAGCCCGGAGCCATGCTCCGTAACCCTGGCGTCATGCAGTGACTCCGGGGATGCACCATCACCTGTGCACAGTCTGGAACTCAACCTGCAGGGGTATGACGCCGATCCCCCCAGTTCACCCATACCGCCCCCTGCAGAGCATGCTGGTGCAAGTGGATCTTCAGATGGTCCCTCTTCTTTTGACCAGCAGCGAGTGCACCAGTTGACTGATCTCATACAGAACTACATTGAGGACAATCGCCAGGCCAGGGCAGAATTGCATGTAGAACTCAATCAAATGCGGCAGTCCCTCACCCACTGCACCACCAGATTGTGTGACTCTTTGACTGACAACACGACCCGGCTATGTCATGTCCTTAATCGCATAGAAAATGCCCTTGAGGCAGGGCATCCAAGTACTGAGCCACAGCAGGAGGACACATCCGCAACCAGTGAGGCCACGCAATGCAGCCCGGAGAGACACACTCGGCGTTCCTTGCGTCAACAGGATTTGCCTCCCCCAGACAAGGGGAGCAAGAGACATTAGGCATTCCTGCCACATGTGGGCCCCACATCCTACATGGGACGACTGCTCTGTAGTTGGGGGGAGGGGGAAGATGGTGTGTTCTGGAGTTCGGGGGGAGGGGGGAGAGGGGAGATGGTGTGTTCTGGAGTTGGGGGGGGGGATGGTGTGTTCTGGAGTTGGGGGGAGGGGGGAAGGGGCATGGGCAGTTGCTGATGTAAGCACTATTTTTTTTTTCTCACAATACACATTGGTGTCGCAAACTTAAACCGTTGTGGACATTCTTCATTGCACATTTGTTCATTGACTACTGCCAGTGCATGGTGTACAAGTATGCATGAGTCCGTTGCCCTGTGTGCCCATGTCATGACACCCTCTACTGACTTGTGTCCTGGAGACCTTGTCCACTGTAAGTACAGAGCATTGCATGTCCCTCAAGTGCACAGCCTCAATGACACTTTGTTGGCACTTCACCCTCCGCCTTCACCGCATCGTCCTGTGGTTGTAGCAGTACCATGTCAGGGGTGATAGCCGCTCACGTAGGGATGCACTTTTTGTCCATCTGCACATATGGCATGGGCCCATTCGACACCAGATATCAGTGGAGGGGTCACCCACCAGTCCTGCTTCGCCGGCACATATGTGCATCACGCAAGCCAGGTGACTGCTTCATCTACACGCATGCACGGGTATGGCCATTGTCTGTTTGCCCCATGGCCCTGTTCAGGGGGTTCGTGACAGGGGTCATGTGGCTTGCTGTCAAGGGACAGCCAACAACAGCTGCATGTGTCGCCAAATGAGGTGGGTGTGTGGACTGTCATGGTGGCGAACAGTACTTGGCTGTCATGGCAGTGTTTCAATGATGGCCATCTGCACATGTCCATGGATGTATTGCACACGATAATGGACACAAATATGTGTCCGATGCAATGTAATGCAGTGGGGTGTTGCGTCTACATGATGGCCCGTGAACGATGGTGTGGACATCTTGGGGTACATGTTCCTTTGTTGCATGCTGCTGTCCTGATGTCGGATCAATGTGGTGCTGTGTACTGTGTACATTCTTATTTGGGTGTGATGGCTGTAGTCTGTGGATCATGGTCATCATCCTGTTCTGATCTATTCTATGGTGACTCCCAACACTCCTATGGGTGTGCCATGCCGGTGACGTGATATCGTACCCCTGCTGCCCTCCATGAATTCCACTCCCAGGGATGGGTCTCCAATGTGGTGCCAGGCTGGGGGATGCCACATTGTGCATGTGCAGTGTGTCCTCCGATTTGCGCTTACGGTTGTGGTGTCCGCCAATGAGTGGTGCTGGTGGAGTGTGATTAGCCCTTGTCAGTTGGTGGAGATGTAGTGTGATGTGAGTGCCTTATTCTAGCAAAGTGGGAATCTGTTCATATATGCCGTTGCACTGGTTCTGTGGCAGGTTTGTTGTCGGGGTGAACACCGTACAATGGCTTCATCGTTTCAACCCAGTTGGTTCATGCAGGCACCCACCCCATGGCACCAGTGCACTTGCATGACACAGTCAGACGACTCAACAGCCAGCCAGGCAGGTCATCCTGCATGTTGGACCATGTGGCGCGGTAGCGTGGTGAACTGCTGGCCCTTTGAGTCATGTGTAGTTGTTTGGTGTCGGGCCCACCCATGTATGCGGTTCTTGCTAGCGTTGGATTCCATCTGCACGTAGGGGGAGTGGTATTGTTTGCAGTTGCTGTCCGCCACATGCATGCCATGCTGGTCCACATACGACCTGTGGGTGCAGTCAGGGGCACCATTGTCATTACTGTTGTGTATGTCATGGGTTGTCCATGTTGGGGATTGGTGGACCCTTGTGTGCTTGGGGAGGTGTGACGGCACTTGTATATGTGGCCGCCTAATGGACAGTTATGACATGCCACTGTGTGCTGGTAGGTGCCTTTGGCATGGGGCCCAGGCAACAGCATCACTTGTGCCGGGTTGGCACTGTACATTTGTATGGTGCTCGCTTTTCTTGTGTCTGTGGCGCAATATGGTGGTGACGGTGTCACAGTCTAGGTGGTCTGGGGTCTCTATCTGGTAGGACTTCTCCTAGAGTGGCCGGACATGCTGCGTGTGCATGGGGGCTGCTGGGGTGGTAACGAAGGCTGCACTGGTGCTGCATGCAGGGCCTGTCTCCCCCTTCTTCTACCCCTGTGTCTCCTCAGTGGGGGGGTGTGGTGTTGTTGCAGGGGTTTGTGTGGTTGTGGCCTTGCTTGTTCGATTGGTGTCATCTTAGTGTGGGAGGGGGGTGGTGTGTGGGTGTGTTCCTTTTCTGCTGTGGCAGACTCCTGGCCTCCATCTGTGTTGCATGTGTCCACCTGTGGCTCTGGGTCCCACTGCTCAGGGTTGTTTACTCCTTCTCTGAGATGCCTGTATGTACTCCATGCCGGTAAGGTACTTTACGGCCTTGAGGAGGCCATAATTTACGTGTGCTCCTTACTTGTGATCAGCTCCGGTTTACGCCATGCCGTTAATTTCGGCATAGTGGGGCGCGCGCGCGACCCAAGACCGATAATTACGGCATTGTAGTTTACGGTGCCGTAATTAACGGTCTGAGGGGTCGGAATGGGAGCGGAAAACCATGCCGGTAATTCATTACCGGCATGGTTTGTACCTTACCTCCATGCCGGAATGACCCCCAATGTTTTTAATGTTACAAACCTGATGGGCAAAGCTTGTCACTGTTACCATCCTGACGTTTAGCTCCAGCACAAAAGACACATGATTGTTCCCCATCCATCCTCGCATTCCACACAAACCTAGGCACCAAACTCGACAATGCCCATGTCAAGTCAAGGCAGGATCCCTTGCTTGTACTAACATCCGTCCTTATGTATTCTTTAGAGTTAAACAATACAAGCCCACACTCTTCTGCCATTGCCTCAAGTCTATTCCCATTCATGTCTGTCACAGAGCTATTTAATCAGGTATTATGACAATTGAAATTGCCACCAAATATAAACTTTCCCTTTTGACCCAGGGCATGCTGTTGCGCCCCTAAATCGAGTGGTTTGCACGGGTCATAGAAGTTAAGCACAGCTATTGTTCCGTTACTTTGAAGGCATCATGAAGTAAGACATAGACAACAGATTTAAAAGTTCAAACTATTGATTAACTTAAATGGCAGGATGGTTGAAGGCCTAGTTTGCCATATGCTAAGGTGGGATGTCCATACCTGAACGAAGCTAAGGAACATCTGAGTCAAAGAGTTCAACTTAAAAGTCTGTGTCCAAAACCTATCCTTGTCCTCACAACTAAAGCTAACAAATCTTTAGGGTTTTCAAAGTTCAATAAAATAGTATTCAGCTCAAGGTTCTGAGCTTCTTCCGGGTCACAGCTAACTTTCAGATCCCCTTCCCCAAGCATAACAAAGTTCCATGAAAAAGTCTCAAAGGTTACCTTTCTCTAGTTTAAGGCAATATCGTTCAGAACCAATCCGTGGGGTTCCCTTCCCCAAGTTTCAAATAACACAATCCAAAACAAAAGAGTCTTGAGACTCCGTTCCCAAGACAAGTGTGGACTTTAAATCTCAGGGTTCCCTTCCCCAAGACTTCAATTTCCTCACTTACACTTGCTTCAATCTTTTCAAAAGTCTTAACAAAAACACCAGGTCAACCTGACCCTCTTTCTGGCCTACCTCACTGTAAAGACTGGTAGGGGGTGTCTGTACTTCCGCTCTCTATATGGTAGAGGAGAGGCGCAGAGGACGCCAGCCAAGATTCTCTATTATTGGTAACGTAGTCGAGCAATCAAGGCTTAGCTTCTCAGGAGGTGAGGCAGGCTGGTTCTTAAGTACAGTGTAGTCCCTGAACCCCACAAAGGAATGTCCACACACTGTATTACTGAAAACACAGTCTTTATATAATTAATATTCAAAGGTATGTACACGATCACAATAACGCACTTTGTACTCGAAAGTCAATAATGATAAATATATACAATTCTAAAGTGGTATCACCAATGTTATCAAATCTCATTAAAGTGCATCAACTGTACGGTTAAAATGCCACACAGATCAATAACGAGGCAACCAGCAATAGAGATAGGAAGGAACGCAAGATGGTTGAAACAATAGGCAGAATGCTGACCCCTACCGCTAGGCACAGTTCTGTGTGGAGATCCCCCCACCTGGGCAACCTGTAAAATAAAGATATATAACGCAAGCCCAGTCCATGTAATGTTCAACAGTCTTATTTCCTCCTATTAAGGTTTTACCCCCCCAATGTACCTGGTGGAGTAGAGTTCTCCGAAGATGCATCGACCAATCCTTCTTGAGTGCCTCCCTTTAAAGCAGGAGCCTCGGATCGTCGAGAGGCGTCGGGGGAACTTGGCGTTCGGTGTCGGGGAATCGGCGGCCCTTCTTGAGTGCCCTCCCTTTAAGGTAGGAGTCACGGGTCGTCGAACGTCCGACGGTGAACAGGTTGAACTACGGCAGTGAAGTGGCAGCTTTGTTCCTAGCGGTGCTCGTCGACGACAGAGCGTTGGCGTTCTGCAAGGAAGAGGCGTGCGGGGCACCTCGGTGACGATAGTTCTGGACCGCAAAGAGATGATGAAGAACTGTGGCCCAGCAAGGGCGTCGAGTCGTCGGCGTCTCTGTGGTCTTTAGGTGGTGGGAAACCCACCGACGGATGCTCCTCGGCATGTCGATGGTCGGGCCTTCTCCAGCAGGATGAAGCGGGCGATGATGCAGACGAGAGCGTCTGATGATCAAATGAAATTCTTAGGCAAACGGGAGCACGGCGGCTCCGGTCGGCGACGGCGGTCGTCGACTGTGGCGGACAACAGTCCGAGTGCTTCTCTTTGAGATTCCGCAGCAGTCCCCGTCTCGGGTCGGCAGCCTGTTGTAGGTCTGTCTACCAGGGAGCTTTGGCAAAGATCAGCTGTGCACGATGGTCCTTCATAGCTTGGGAAGAGGGCGCCTTACCAGGTCCTCTCCGGGTCAGTCCTTGGAGGCACAGCAGCTTTCAGGTTGTGAAGGAGAGCAACAGCAATTCTTCTCATTCAGCAGGGCTTCAAGGTCAAGATTCAGTTACTCCAGTTACTCATCGTAGTGGACTTCAGCTTCTGAACACGATTCCTAGCAGTGAGAGGTCCCCAGATATACTGTTCATCTTCCATTCATTCCGCTGGGTCACACTCAAGCATCCAATCACGACTAAGGGCATTCATGCAGTCAGGCAGCCAATCAGGCACACGAGGTAATAGGTATTCAGGCCATTCACTTCTCTCCAGACACTCACAACAAGTTATGTGTATTGGGACAAGTACCGAGCCATTCAACACTCCAAGCTGCATTCATACCGGTTTCGGGCAGGGCTGTCTCAGTCATTGTGTCAACCACCAGATACTAGACATCCACAACACAGAATGCATATTCATCACACACTATATTCACCCAGGTACCACCCACAGGAGGTACCCACAACATACATCACCGCAAAGGCTCCAGCTAGTCTGGCCGGGCCTTCACAACAACACCATATATGGCACTTCCACCCATCAGCCAGTCAGGGGGAAGGGACAGAGTCAGGGCTTTCCAGGACTTTGGGAAAACAAGGTAATGGGTAATAGAAAGCAAGAGGCCACCAGGGCCATCTTGTTTTCCATCAGGAATCAACTGATCCCAATGGCAGGGCCGGGGTATCCCAAAATGGAGGATACTCCGCGCACCTGTCAAATTCAGCATGGAGCTGGCACCAGCCCATACCCTGCTCTGCGGGCCACCCACAGGTGCCCAAAAACATACACTAGGGGCACAGGGTTGTACCCCCACCCATGGGTGCCATAAGGGTATCCCACAGGTCCGTTCACCAAACCAAAAGAGAGAGAGCTGCACCGCCAGGAGTCTCACATAAACTCCTGCGTGGAAAACACGACAGAACACACGATAAAAAGCAGTAAAGGACAAGGATACGGAGGCCCTGTCCCTCCGATGCATTTCCAGCATCACACTCACCAGTTTATTTGCAGTGGTCTCATAGGGCTGCTTCACAGTGTCCTTATCCTTTCACCATTCAGGGCTCTCTGGTCTAGGCACAGTTGTTAGACCACATGGTCCTCCCATTACAGGTCACGCAACTAGGATCCCTGGGCTCCTCAGCCCACGCCGGTTCCTTGGCACTTGCTCCTGTGCACCAAGTCACCTTCACTTAATTAATTTTATTGGCCTCTTGGCTTAATGTGTAGTCTTACATTCCTCTGGCTTCTCCTTGATAGCCTTGTGGATCTGCCACCATGTGTCACACACCTCTTGCCGAACCGTAGCCTTGCCACACTGCATTCACTCATAAATATTCACTGTTTTGCTCCATTCAGCCTTTAATATATTTGACTTCAAAGTTTGAGATAAATCGTTGTGCAATATATATTCAATATGATTTACTTTCAGTTTGGTGTTCAATGAATACTTATGTTGCATAATTATGGTTGGTAAACAATATGCATTTGTTTGCTTCAATGTTAAGTTTCCATTAAGTTCAGTATTCAATATGTATTTATTTGCTTCAATGTTAAGTTTCCATTTATTTCGGTTTTCTATAAGCATTTAGTCACTTACTTTCACGGACCGTTACTCACTTGTGGTCCCATAGGAGCACCCTGGTGCATGAGCGCCCCTCTGACACTCACCAGCCTTCTATGTCCGTTCCCGGTGGTTGTCGTGACTTACTCTTGGCTTTCAATGCCAGGAAATCCACTGACGTGAGCCCTGTTTGATTGCTGTGTGTTTCCTTCCTTGTTCCGGCACCTACAATGTTTCTTCCTGGATGCACGCAACATCCTCTGTGCTTCAGGCTCCTCAGCAGCTCCTGTTGCTCGCGGTGAGTTACGGAGGCTCCCAGGCTTGTGGGAAATATACAGCCCACTCACACTGGGACTTCTGCCAGCGTCCTTGCTCTCTCTCACCTGTCCCACCACGGCTGCCTCCTTACAAGGGTCTCCTGCTATTCTTCCACCCACAGGTCTCCCTGTTGTTCTCTGCCCTGCAGGGCTGGTCTCCCTTTGCACACCTGCAGCACCTTCACAGGCTGCAGGTGTGGATGTTTGATTAGCCCTGCCTGACCATAACTAAAGGGACATGCCTCACCCTCACAGCTCTTAGCAGGCATCTTCCTCGTTCCAGTACTAGAGTGATGAAAAAGTGTAGTCTTCATTACTCTTAGATGCGTCTTCTTCGCCCCACTACTGTCAAGTGTGAAATGTGGGAAAATGAGGGGAGCTGGTTTATAATAGCCCATAAAGGTTGGGGAGGGTTAAGTTGCTTGTAATAGGAAAAGGGGGATACCATGTCCCGCACATCTTACACTTAACCCTTTTGCCCCCTTTCTGGTACATCTAGACCAGTGATATATCATTACCTCATATCCTTTTCTTGGTCAATGGGATATGGATAGCAATATCCCATAACTGCCTCTGGAATAGAGGGTTCTTCCTGAAAGGGAAATGCAGAATACCACGTCTCACCTGAGAACATCTCATTCCCAATCCTCCAGGTGATCCTCCCTCACTTCTCCACCCCCAGGGTCACGATCCAAACGTGATGGCCTTTCCCTGGTCACCTGCGCAGAGGACCTGAGAGGAGTAGATGTGAGGACACAATCAGGTTTCTCACATTACCCACTGGTATTTGTGTACCTATATGTTAAAAGTCCCCATCAAACTCAACTACTGAGCATTAAATGCCAATCTTAAGCAAAATAACACACCACATTCTCTACCTACTGCTCTATCCTTCCAATACAACACATACCCAGGAAAGTGAAAGTTGAGACTGTCTCTCAGCCAAATCTCCTGCATCCACACAATGTCCACATCACCCTCTTTCAATAGCTCTCTCTTCAGCTTCTGTCCATTCGCCAATAAACTCCTAGCATTGCACTGCCATCATTTTATACCCCTGAACTTTCACGGACAGCATCACCTCCTTTCATCATTCTGTGAACATCCTGTGTCAGTAATTTCACTATCTTTAGATACATCTTTGCAGCCCACAAGACCACTTGCAATCTGTCGGATTTTGACTGACACTCAGCCATCACATTAATGGTCGCAATAATAAAACATAACAAGTCCTCCATTTTGACATGAAACCCCTGTCCAGGCACTTTGCCACTTTTATGTGTCTGCCGCATCCCCACCTCCACCTGTCGCTCAGGGACCTTAAGACTGCTCGCCACTTCCTTCCTTCCCTCTCTCACTTTCTGACCCACCGCAGCACAGCTGATTTTTTGGCTCTCTTCTCTGCATTGATTTCCAGGCCTCTGCTTGCTTAGGGCAACCTCTGTGTGATGCAACGTGTTCCCCACCACAATTACACTTTGGTGTATCCTCTGTCACACATTCCTTAATATCATGAGGCCCACCACATTTTTTCGACACCGCTTATCCTTCCTACATGTTCATGCCACATAGCCATACTCTAGGAATTTATCAGACTGAAGGGGCGCAGGGATATATACACTGCTTGACTAGTGCGACTCTCCTCAGCTCCTTCTCCCTAACCATCACTGACGATGAGTCCACATCTTTCCATGTCACTTAGTCAACCCTTGTTGGAGACCGCTCTGCATTTTGCCTTTCCAAGCAGAGCACTCCTCCAGGATTCCCCTGAAACCCGTACGTACTGCACGTCATGCTTCATGACGCAGTCTTTTGTGCGCCAGGGTTTAACTTAAGTGATCCGGAGACCGGGATAGGAGACATTTGCCAGGCGAGAGGGAGAACAAACCATGCAGTAGTGGCGGCCGGCCCTCATAAAGTAACAAAAACGACTGTAACTCGTATCCTGCTCACTTAAGCCACGCTCACTCTGCACTCAATTACAACAATATGCTCTTACATTCACACACGTAGCATTGTATAGTTCCATGTCAGCAAAAATAAAAAAATAAACCATTTTTACACTTGTACTTGCCCAATATAACCTTGTAAAATGGATATCCCAGAAGAGACTCGGCAAATTACCCTTGAACAACTAAACGGGCTTAACACTAGCAATGGTTTTATACAGGTGAAAAGCAGTAGGCCGCAATACATAGAGTTACATGACCACAAGACAACGCCGCCCAGAGGATTGCAGAAAACCTCAAAGACCTACTTGTGATGCTTTACTAATACCAAGGGAGGCACCAACACAGAGCCACACCCCACGCGCACAGACACACGTGTAAGCTCTACGTGCAGCCGGGTCACAGGATAAAAAAAGGCCATGCGTGACTCGGGCAACGAGAAAGAAACTGCAAAATGTGTCAAAAACCAGCTTCCATGACAGGGGAGTTGCTAGGTTTGGAAAAGACCCAGGGCTAAGCTGATGTTGGAACTGTTGGGACTCGGGGCTAGCTAGTCTTTTGGCTGAAGCTCCTGAGATTCTATCCTGGGCTACAACCAAAAGATCAGGGGCTATAGCCCCCTTAGCCCCCCCCCCCCCTAGCAACGCCCCTGTTCCATGATATGCCCGGAGAGACGTCATCATATAGTAAATAGGGCTTAAATCAGACCAAGCGACATTCCCGACGGCACGCCTGTCAAACATATCAGTCAAGAATCTATTAATGCGTGCTGATTTTTTTTTTACCGACCTACACTTTGCCGATTTTATTTTACCGAATGTACCCCTTTTTTACTGCAAAATGCACGGAGAGATCTGTGCCTCCCCCCCTCCTTACGCCTTTCACCCCCTCTTATATATACCTAACCCAATTTACCATTTGCATTTTGTGCCAAAAAAGTGGCACAAAATTTAGCAAAAAGCTATTTGGCAAAAGTGTAGGTCGGCAAAAGTGGGTAATACCTGCGCGTCTTTTTGCAAGTACATACACGGAGCAAAGCACTGTAAGACATTGTCAATGCAGTTTATTGATAACCAGACTGGCCTGCTATCTAAGTAGCCACTGCAAGGAATGAATGCATAACACACTAGGTATAGGTAATCATGTATGTATGCTCTAGAGTGCTAATTATTGCGCACTAATAAGCTCAGGAAAGCCCCACACGTGGGCCATCACATCTCACTTATGCCCCGCACACACTACAGCAAAAGCTCCTAAAATATGCAAAGACATTAACGTCCAGAGACATCACGTCCTAGGAGGAGGGCACGCATCGGAGTAGCGAACGCCTCCCATCATCAAACAAGGAAGAGGGCAGAAAATCACTAAGAAGCCTAATAGGAACTTGGCCACTGCATAACTCATATTCTACATTTGAAAAGCGCACTTAGACCAGAGACATCTAGGCGCTGGTTACAGAAGCCTGGTGGTTGCAATAGTTATCTTGGGTTAGATTCAGGATAAAGCGTTACTCAACAGTTGTGCTTAGGTTTACAGTTAACAATTACATACCGAGGTTGCATGTTACAGAGACAGTTCGGAGGTCTGAGGTAAATCATATGAATGACGCGCTTGATGTGTTTGGCAAAAGGAGGGGACAGGAGTAGCTATTACCCTTGATTGAAGAGCCAGCAAACATAGTTGGAAAAAAAATACTAGCTAGACAACTATATAGCTACACACCATTCAATCCTCCAAAAAGACTGATATTGAAGTTCATTCAAATATAATTTCGTTATTTATTGTACTAGGGACAGTGCTGGGAATGGAAAACGTTTAAGACCAGGAACCCTCAGCTCCTTGGAGTAGCTGGGGCCAGGGTGAGGCGGGAGTTGGGGCTGAGGTGCATAGCCCCAAGCCAGCTCACGCAACACAGTGTGCCTCATTACGGCTTTGGCGGTAGCCATGCCGCTATTGGCGGCATGGCTGCCTCCAAAACTGGGTCCGGGTTCCCTGAATGGGGAATTACCAGGCCATTCTGCGTTAGGAGGGCCCGGTAATTCCTCCCTCAGGGAACCCAGGCCCGGACCTTCCCCATTCCCATTTGAGCCCCGATAGGGCTCAAATGGGAATGGGTTCAGGGAGCTAACAACGGGCCGATTACGACCGGCCCGTTGTTAGCTCCCTGGTCCCTTAGCGGGACCCAGTAACAACACCTAGTTTTACCAGGCGTCCTTACCGGGTCCCACGAGGGGACCTTGTAATCAGGCGGAATGGGAATAACGGGTCCGCATCCATTAGCAGACCCCGTTAACCCATTCCGCCTGACTCGTAATGAGGTCCAGTATCTTTTAATGGAACCCAAGCCTGGCAATTTGCATATCATCAAATAGCATTTTGGGAGCATAAGAAGGCCCACAATTTCAAATGTGAAACATGTCTGTGATAGTGAATCAGTAAGAAACTCTTTTGAGCGAGTAATGGAAGTTGAATTTTGCTCTTTTTCTTGGTCACAATACTCACACTAACAAAAAAAGCCTATTCATTGAAAGATATATATACCAATTTGGACAGCCTTTGAACAATATATGATGCTTTGGATGTTTTTGTATTCAGTCTTGTGTGCAGAGTCTTCTGAAGCTTGGGCTGCTTGTGCGTGAGATAGGTTTCCTTGACTAACCCCTCGGCTTCACGACAGATCAGACCTTCAGCAAGAGAACCTTTTCTGGAGATCTGCTCTGCCCTGTTCTGTCCCCATTTCTTACCTTGTCTAGGGAAACCTTGAATAACACACCAAAGGTGTTAGATGAGGCCATGATGTACACTCAAATGTCTAACAAGACAATGGGCCTCATTGTGAGTCTGGAGGTAACCCTGCCGGTGTTACCAGCGGGTTGCTGCTGGACTCATAACATTTTACTGGCGCCTAGCTTCCCGGTGCCACCGGGACATTACAAGTCCCGGCGGACCTGGAAGCTGGGTGCTGGTAAAAGTTAGTCCCCATTCCCATGGAGTTCAATAGGACTCCATGGGAATGGGGAGACCGAAGCACCGACACCATTTATAACGGTGCCAATGCTTCTGTGATGAATTTGCCTACTGGGGCCTACTGGGGCCGCTGCGCCTGGCAGGGTCAGACCTGTCAGGCACAGCAGCCCTGACAGGCAGGCTCGGAGTGTGGCAGTCAGGAAACAATGGCGCCGCTATTGTAATGAGGCCCAATGAACCGGACAGAAGACGTTCCCTAACTCTTCTACACATTCATTATGAGGGGCCCAAAAACCACTGGCTGCCTTCATGCAGAGATGGCACGCAAGGATAAATCAGCACTTTAAATTAGAGTAAAGTGTCTCAGAAGACTACGTAAACTGCCCTTGTGGGTGTGGTGGTGTGTGATTGTTCTGATGTTTCTGGATGTTGGTGTGAGTCTGCCCCCCCCCCCTTTTTGGAAGGTGTGTAGTACCTTGTCCTTGGCTGAGATTTATGGGTGAGGTGTCTATTGTCTTTGTCCTTCTGGTCCTCCACACATGCTGGTGCATTGTTGGTGTCTGTGAATGAGTGACAGCTCAGGGGAGGTTGTGTGAGTGTTCTTTGCATGTCATTTGGGGTCTCAGCTGTGGTCCATGAGGTGGATGGGTGGATGCACGGTCCACATTAAGAGTAACAGGAAATTCTAACTATGTATAAGAAAGCTAGATGATTTCTGTGTGCTCGTCGTGTGCTTTCTGTGGCTGCAGTGTCATCATGAAAAATGTACAACAATGTTTTCCTAATTAGCCAAGTATTGCCATCAGATTTCCCAAATATCCACCCCATTTTCCAGGGTTGGATGTAAGCTGCCTAGGATCTGACATCCTTTGTTCGGTGGTGCCATCAAATGCCAGGTACTTGGAACATTTACAATAAATAGGAGCCAGAGTTGGCTAGAGCGGGGGAACAGGGACCCTGTGCCCCATTGCCACTCCTTTCTGATTCAGCAGGACAAACACATGACTGCCTCTTTCTCAACCCTAACTGCCTGTCTGTGATGTGAGCACCTGAGGGTATTCTCACTCCTATTCTCCTTGGGTCTTCTGTGCAGGTGGCCAGTGAAAGGCCATAACCTTTGGATCCAACATGCAACTACACCTCTCTGGTACTGAGACGAGAAAGAGAGTCTCAAAGGAATACCACTACAAAGGCCAGGCATGTCTCACTAATAGGCCTCACTATAGTCAGGCAATTGAAAGAGAGGATTCACACCTGCAGCTCATTCACAAACCATAGATGTATAAAAGGTGGGAAACCAAAAGAGCACAGGGAGGGAGAGAAAGGCGAGACACTGCTGGGAGCTGTTGGATGCAGAGCTGCCGTGTGACAAGGTTGGGAATACCAGGGACTGCAGAAGCTGGCAGTCTGAACTGGGATGGCATGAGAACAGGAGTTCTCTAATGCAACGGCATGGTAAGAGAAGGCGACATACTGAAGGGCTGGTCTTCTAACGAAGAAGCAGAGTGCTCGTTCTCCTGTGGCGTTGCAAGACCACAGGAGTGTTGCTGGGGCAGCAGAGTGAACCCTGTTAGCAATCAAGTTGAAGCGAGTCAGGCGCAATAGGCGGGGAGCCTGCAGAGAAGGCCAGTGATTTTCAAAGATTAGGAAACCCGGTGTGAAACTAACCACGAGCACTGGGAAGAAACCAGTGATTGTAAAAGGTATACATTGTAACAGAGTTGTTACATGGGTCTGACAGGAGCAGAACACGTTCTTGAAAGTCTCTGTTTGAAACTGTTAATTGAAGTAACAATCCCGTAAAGTGTTAAAGGAACCGTGCACCTTGAGAAAAGAGAAGGAGCAGTTCTGCATGGTTCCAGCCTGTGAAATAGATATTTCAATCATGTCAACAAGAAGAATTATCAATCACTCAACTTTCTAAAATATATAAACCTATCTAAGCATCGAATTGAGGCAAAATACAGCAGTTGTTTTTTCTAAATACCGAATTAACTGCAAATCAAGCAATGGAAGGAAAAAAAAACAGAAATTATGAACTATCTTGGGGAAGGGAACCTCAGTGCTTCTGTTGTGAACTATTTTGAACTTGGGGAAGGAAACCCCTGTGCTTCCGGTATGAACTATTTTGAACTTTGGGAAGGGGATTCCAGTGCTTCTGTTGTGAACTATTTTGAACTTAGGGAAATGGAACCTCAGTACTTCTGTTATGAACTGCCTTGTACTTGGGGAAGGGAACCCCGCGTTCTGATACAAACTATTTACCTTTTAGTCTACGGAGGACAATCTTGAGACTTTGTTATGAAACTATTTCACACTTGGGGAAGGGGTTTGAAAAGAAGCTCCAAACTTTGGGTTAAACACTGTTTTCATTTGGTTGCTGACATCCCTACACATTGTATAGAATTAGTTGTGAGGGCAAGTATAGGTTTTGGACACAGACAGATTCTTCAGTGGAACTCCTTAACTCAGACATTCCTTAGTTTTCTATAGGTAGGGAAATTCCACCTTAGTATAGGGCAAGTTAGGCCTTACACCATTTTGACATTTAAGTAAGTAAAGTGTTTTGAGTTGAAATTTTAAGGAAGGCATGGTATCAAGAATAGGCAGACACAAGTGATCACAGTTCAAGGTTGTTTATTAAACTGTATATGCAGGTTGGAAAAATGCCTAATCTAAACCTAAATCTAAGATGGGAGCAAGCTACAACCATCAAATAAAAATAAGGCAGTCCTAGTGGCGTCTTGTCAAATAAAAGGGCCTATACTAAGAAAAACCTATTGCAAATCCTTACGCTAAATACAAACAAACATACGGAGATGGGTCGGAGCATTACGAGCGTATTTGAGTGTTCCAAGCCCGAATAAGTGATTATGAAAACATTACGGACCTTCAGCCCTAAGAAATCATCTGGAAGGAAAAATCTTGGGTTTCAAAATCCAAATTGAGCATCTCTACAAGCTGTCGAACAGTATGTTTTATTGTAAACTATTGCGGTATAGAAGATAGGGCACAGTATGCAAAGAAAAGGAGAGAAGTGGAGCAGAAGTGGTCTGTCGTGGTTTGTCGGCAGGAGTCTCTCTACAGTGGACATTGCTGAAGGAGGAGCGCGCGCGGAGCAGAAGTGGTCTGTCGTGGTCCGGCAGTGGGCCAAGGAATGAGGCGAAACTTCAAGACACAGTCGCAGTAATTGGCGTAACGCACGGTAAGATTCAGAATCTGTGCATGACACTGACAGTAGTAAAACAGTAGTAAAACAATCATACAAACACACCACCGTTGACTTTTCAGCCTCACATTCCACCCCCTGCCCTTGCCGCACCTCCCAGCCCCCAGAGTTGCCGTCACATGGAGGAATAAGACAGCCGCTGCCTTCGCAGCTCAAAGAAGGGTGGTGAGGCCGCCACGCAGGAAACTGCGGGAAAACAAAAGGACATGTACAACATACTCAAATTTCCAACATGTTTAACACGCGAGCAGACAACAGCAACAGTCGCACTGCTCACAATGATAAATCATGCAAGACACCTAATGCACTCAATTTAACAGAAATTGTGGAAACAGTTGCTCAGCAAGTCCAGGTCCCAACGATGGAAGCATCCAACAAACGAGTACAGATGCAGAGCGCTTCCACGCTCAGCATTGCCACACTGCTCTCGTTGCAGTCCCCCGGAGGGGGGGCGGGGCGAGGCAGCGCTGACGCTCACGAGGGAAGCGCAACGGCATGTACCGAGGACACTGAAGGTAGCTGCAGAGTGTGGCAGACGGAGATGCCGGCTGCACCCTACCGAATAGGAGCGGGATCGACAGGTAGTCTGGAGGAGGCGGGCCGGGTCTGCGGACGCTAACAGGAGGCTTGAGAAACCACTCTGAGTCCCGGAGCATGCGCACACATGGCAAACCAGGTCGACGTACAGTCGAGGAGTGCAACAGTGCTGCCAGGTGCCCTGAGAATCAGGGCCCAGGTGCACGTAGACAGTGCAAATACGGAGGCGCTAAATTCCACAAGACAACTAGAAACAGATAACATGCAAACTGAGAAGGAGCACATGGAGAACACCTTATCAACAGCACAAAATTATAAGAAGAGAGTTAGGGAGATCAAGAAAAAAACAATGTGGAAGTCGACTATTCAAAACAATATAAAGCAACATAAGAAAAAAAAGGGCCTTTTAGGAACAAAAACTAATGTAAACAATAAGAACATTCAACAAATTACCAAAGGTGGCCCAAACAAAGACATAGGCACCACAGCAGCGAGAAAAATAAGCTCAATAAGAATGTTGACAGACTTCTTTGAAATTCAGCTGTTAACAAAATCCAAAAGATTTAGTGAACTTTCCGATGTGGAAATACTAGCGGCAGTAAATGACACCATGCCATACGCAAAACAGCATAAAATGAATCACACGACAGGAAGTGGGATGGATTATGAAGCAGCCACAGAATCACAAATTCCAGATACAGTGACAGAACCAGCAACAAACAAATCCAATTTAGCAAAGGAAAATGTGGATAACAACAACAAGTCAGGTACAAACGACAATCCAAAAGAGAAAGGACAAAGCGCCACACTTAGCGACGCAGAAGATGCCACTAGCCACTATGGCACATAGGGAAATGAGACCTCCTGTGCAAAACAATGAAACAATAGCGAAGGCTGGTCAGGATGTATTACAAGAACCAGCAAAGGAAGCAGAGGCTGAGAATAAGACGGCACCTGATCAAAGAGAAGCAACTGTCAGGTCCACATCACAGAAACAACTTTCAATATCCCAGTCCCCAAAAACAGGGGGAAGCAAGATGGGAGTATCAAACAGCCCTGTGCAAAAAGAAGCACCTACAAGTCCCCATTTAGTAAATATACTAACCTTAAGTGACCAGCATGACATGGAAGTGCAAGAAAAACAAGTAAGACAGCAAAAAAGCAGGATACACCCACCAGACTTGGAGGATAATGTCTCGCCAGTGAAAATACAGAAATCTATCAGTTATCCTCAAACGTCGAGAAGGCGGCACATTGACTTTCCTCATGTACATGGCAAAAGCACGGCTCCTCAAACACCTAGTATATCGCAATATCCTGAGTCAAAGAAACCTGACCTACTAAGCATCATGTCAGCCATCACAATTGCACTAAATCCCTTCTGCAAATAAATTGTAGAGGCATTAAATGATACAGCAAAGGATCAACAAGTCATCTTAGACACAGTTCTGACAAATGTCTTGCATCTAGAAGGATACATAACAGCAAACAAAAATAATCAACACAACAAGGAATTCACTGATCAACAACCTGAATAACAAAATCATAGCCTCAGGCACTGGGCCACTGCAGCCTGAAGTGAAAGACAAGCTTAATAACACAAACGTAGCTGGAACACAGACCAAAAGAGTTATCGATCTAATGACGGAACAGAAGATAATAAAAAGTGTGGGAGTCCAGACACAAACAAAAGACAAAATAGAAAAAGGTAGTATCAATGATAAGCAGTCCAAGAGCACCACAAAACACACTTCAAAGGTGGTACTGGTACTAAACAAAGCTCCTTTGAACTACGAGTGTAACGATGATGTCGTAGAATTGACATATAACATTTTTGAGACAATGAACCCTAGAGATAAAGTCGACACTGGCAGTGCAAGAACTTCTGCAGCCAACAACACAGATACACCAATAAACAAGCACGACAATTTCCCTGTGAAAACAGTTGTGAAGATGAGCACTTTGAAGGCAGCCATAGCATCGCCTAAAGACAAGAAATTGCAAAGCAATCTTCAAAATCAAATGTCGGACAAAGAAAATAGGAAAAAGCACAAAAAAGATACAGAAAGTCCAGTGGTGACAGTAAACCAAGCAGAGACATCAGATCCTGATGACACACTAATGTACCTTAGTGTGTACACAGATGACGTGGATAATCCACCCAGGACGCCAGCACAAACAAAGCAACTGACAGGGAAGAGCTATCGATCACTCTATGAGTCGTCACCAAGCATGGAAAGAGACAATAATAAAGCTGTTAAAGAGCGAGATTTTGAAACCCTCGAGGAGAAACAAAATCGTTTGATCTACCACCTACAAACTGGTGAGACGAAAAAAACGCACGTGGAAAAGCATAGCTCAGCAAGATATGCAAACACAAAAACAGAAGCTTGCAATCAATCCAAAAGCACCATTAGTGAAGTGCATAAACACTCGGATCAGACTCGAAGAAGGAGCGTAAGCATGGAAGGGAAGTTGAGAATTAATCAAAAACAAGACAAACCTCAGCGCCAGCTCCAAGAACCAAGAAGACAACAACAAGGAGACACACCTGAGAGGCAAGCATCAAAGAAATCAAAAAGACATCATGACAAAGAAAATAACAATCAATCAGACAAGAGAGCCCC
Organism: Ambystoma mexicanum; assembly: GCF_040938575.1. NCBI lineage: Eukaryota > Metazoa > Chordata > Amphibia > Caudata > Ambystomatidae > Ambystoma > Ambystoma mexicanum. Next base: position 580,597,502 of record NC_090922.1, on the reverse strand, counting down.
ATCAATACAACGAGTAAGTTCCCGCAACACAAGTCATGTGAAAAGAACAGCCGAGGGCGTTGAGCATGTTAAAGCAAACAGCAAGTAGGAGTTCAGGTGGACACTTAAAATGACACAAAGGAGTAGTAACAAAGAAGACGTCATCCTAAACAGAAGAACGGTCTTGGCCATACTACACCAAATAAGCAATTTGCAAAGGCTAATATCAGAAGACATAAACATTGTGAAACCCTGGCACACCCGACAGGGGGCTGTAGCATTGCTACACTTTAACTCCATCACGGCGTACAAAATGATCCAAAAACATCAAGGCGACAATATATAAATATGGATATCATACAGAAGAAATGACGGCAAGCAAACATGAACTGAACACAGAAGCATCCACAAGAAAACCTGAAATCCATTCAGCAATAGAAAATCCAAATCAGACAATAGGACGCTCCCTAATAAACAGAAAGAGGACAACTCACAAAAAGATCACAAGAGAACACAGGCATATGAAGTGGCACAGAATCGACATAGGGTGGATGAAAGAACACAGAATAGAGAGTGTGACACAAACAAACATAGTCCAATTCAAGGTAGAACAGGAGAGAAAAAAAGTCAATGACAAAGGAACAATGGACTCACATCCACGAGAAGGCGATGACAAGAACTGTGACGCAAATAATAGATAACAGTTTGATTACATAGAAAAAAGAAGCACCACAGAGCATTAAAATGGGGCTATGTGCTTGGCTACCGAAAGCACTGTCTCTGCAACATAACAAATAGCCATTCTGGCAGTCCAAGACGGCGACAAGCTACCAGACTGATGAGCGGTCCAAAACAGTAAATCTATGCTCATGGAATACGCGAGGGCACTCACATTTGACCACATTAGGGGAGCCCAATCTTGGAGAATTTCACATCATATGTCTCCAAGAAACATGGCTGCAACAAACACCAACGATCGAAGGCTATCAGATTTTATTAGCACCAGCTATAAGAGGAGGCAAAGGACGTGCAACCTCAGGATTGATGACAGCATGTTGAAATGGATGTGGAGCATCAATGGGAAAAACAATAACTGCTAATCAATCTATCTTGGCAGTTATATTCAGCTGGCAAGACGAAATTAACCAAAAAGTGGAAAGTAAAAAAGCCGTCATAATCAATACTTACTGGAATCCAGCAACAATAAGTGCAAAAAAATTCATTGCAATGTGCGAGGACGCAATCGATGTAGCTATGATTGAGCATCTAGTAACAACTATACTTGTGTGCGGAGACCTAAATGCAATCTGTAAAACAACAAAAAAAGCAGGCACAACCATAGCCCAGCAAGCCACAGAACAACGGGGCAAAGAATGGCTCAAGTTCACCAGCATGCGTGGACTGCACAATCTAGATGAGGCCTTTCCGGCAGTAAATAGAATACCAACGTGGGAGCGTGCCCCCTCAGAATCCACGATCGATTATATTTTCGTATCGCAGTCTTTATTACACAACATCAAAGAATTTAACGTGCAACGCACGTCAATGAGTGACCACAATCTGTTGGAAACATCATGGCATCTAGAAACCAACAAAATTACTCAAAATCTGCAAGTTGAGCCCAACGCCCAAGGTAGGCGAATAAAAATCAGTGCAAAGGACATCATCAAATTGACAGCAAAATACGAAGCAGTCTCACCTTCGGTTACAGATGATGCCATCGATTATCAACCCTTGCTAATCCCGTATATGTGTCTGAAAAAAAAAGTGGACACATAACAAAAATAGATACAAAACATGTATACAACAAAGAACTCATTGAAAAAAGACGCGACTACAGAAAAGCGCTCCGCGAGGCACGTAACAATGCTACAATTGAAGCACCCGTAACAATCAAGGGCATCAAGGCAAGGTACAAAGCATGGGTAAGAGCACATAGGCTCAAATTTTATCAGGCTGATGCAGAACTAATCACCAAAGCACTGATCATGAATAACAGCAGAAACTTTTGGACTCTACTAAGAGATACAGAGCAGACCCTAGAGAAACAAATTCTGAACAATATCAGTCAACACAAATGGGAAAAGCACTTTGAAACAGTCTTTAAAGCAGAGACAACAGAAAACAGCAGCGAACAACAACTTGAAGCAACAAACTGGACCAACTTAGAAAATAAAGAAGACATTTTGGACATAATCAAGAATTAAAAAAATTCCAGAGCTCCGGGCCCAGACGACATCACCAACGCCGAACTGAAAACATATCCAAACGAATGGGCCAGCTTCATAAGTGTCATATTTCGCCGTTGCACAGAATTAAAGTCTATACCTAAATCATGGACAAAAGCCATAATCGTTCCAATTTACAAAAAAGGAGACTTAACAGATCCAACGAACTTTCGTCCCATCGCTTTATTGGACGTTATAGGCAACGTTACTAATGAAAAGATTCCAAGTGTGGGCTGCATCAGCAAAATGCAACGATGACTATCAAGCTGGCTTAAAAAAAAATGCAGGGACCACGTGTAACTTTCTGGCGTGCAACATACGAAAAAGCAAAACCCTGCAACATAAACATCGTCTATTTGTAGTCTTCATTGACTTCACACAAGCCTTCGATCGAATTGAAAGACCACTTTTATGGAGAAAACTGAGAGAGTGGGACTGCCCAGAAGACATTTTTGCCCCCATACAAGCTCTGCATTGTGACACCACAATGAGAGTGTGTCTCAGTCGGGAAGGGGAATTGTCAGCTGAGTTCAAAAGCACACGTGGAGTGAAGCAAGGGTGTCCGCTGGCTTCTGCGCTGTTTTTTACCTACATTGGTGACATTCAAGAAATCGACAAAACAATAAGAGTTTTCCTGCCGAAAATTGGAGCCATAGAAATTGGTCATCTTTTATATGCGGACAATCTTACCATCTTTGACCAAACGCAAATAGGGCTGCAACGCAAGCTAACAGCCCTACAGCAATATGAGATGCGTAATCATTTGGAAATTATGATTTTCCAAATTCGTGATAAAAAGTCCAGCAATTTCAGCTGGCAACTGGGGCAAACCAAAATCGAGACTGCCAACTCATTTAAATATCTTGGAGTATTCCTGGACAGCTCACGTCAAGAAAGTACGATACAAACAGAACTTTTCGGTAAGATAAACAAATTAGCGGCACAAGCTAAGGCCATCGACGGAAAATTTGGGAAATGTTCACTCGTGCCAACACTAAATTTTTACAAACTCAAGGTTGTACCCACAGTTACTTATGGGATCGAAGCTATGCCCACGATTCCAAAGTAAACATGGGCAAAACTGGAGGCCCTGTTCTGGCGTAAGGTGCTGAAATTACCCCAATCTACATCAGGGGCGGCCATCCGTCAGGAACTTAGTCTCCAGTCACTAAAATGCACAGTGGTGTGCAACACATTATGCTCTTCCGGAAAATCAGAATGGATACCAGTAACAAGATATTTAACATGGTCATACGTGAAATGGATTCTAAAAACTGCAACATGCTAACAGCGTGGAAAGAAGAAAACCTAGTCATGCTACGTGACATAGCGTCTGACGAACAAGAACTCATTGAAAATCCATGTAAAGTCCTACGGAAAATCAAAGACGCAGACTGGGCAAACACGATAGACATCACAGCAAGATCTCAACTCTCCTCTCACTTACCATGCAACACGTTGAAAAGAAATGAGTTGCAGAGTTTCATAAATCAATTTCCAAACAGACAGGCCCGAAACTTAATTCTGCGAGCCCGACTCAACTTATTGAAAACAAATGAGATACTATATATCAGAGGACAAGCGCCAACAAATGGCTGTCGATTTTGCGACAATACTACACAACCTGTCAAAGAGTCAATTAAACATCTCCTCATGACATGTCCAGCAACAGCTTCTAGCAGACAGCAGTATCTGTCTCACATGGCCGGCTTTGACATTGTAAACGAGGAAAACCCATGGTGGTGTAGGATTATTGGAGGTGACAAAATCACGTGGCAAATTGCTGCAGCCAAAATGCTAGAACACATTGAGCAACATTTACTCAACGGCAAGGTGTGTCAACAAGAATCATGTTAGACTTACATACTGCAACGAAACTGCAACACCGTGAACTGTACATAGACAGTGATTAAGTTTCTAGGAAATCATCTTTTACGAAATGACAAGCAAGTTTTGTCTTGTATTGTAAAAATCTTATTTGAATAAACAATAAAAAAAAAAAAATACAAACAAAGAGTGTGGGATAAGGTTTCACAAGAAAGAAAGAAGTGTTCACAAATAATAAGTCAGGGTGCGGTAGTAGGGGTCTCCCTTCCCCACGTTTTGAGCATGGGACAAGGCGAGACTCCGGATCACAGCACGCGCTCGAGCTTTCCCAGCACAAGACTACAGTTCCGCTCTCAGGTACCAGGACCTTCGGTGGTTAACTCTCTTTTTCTACAAAAAGTCTCTTGCGGATCTGATGTATTCCAAATAATAAACAAAAGTTCCTTTCTGCTTGCATATTGGGTGATGCCTTTTCACCCCCGGATACCCCTCCTCCAAGCTCATAACCCTCTCGAATGTTAGCCTCCCTCTGCCGGGTTCACTATGGCTTTCAACACAATCTCCTTTGTGACATTCATGAATCTTAATGTCTTTTTAAACCGTTCACTGTGGACAACCCTCTGCCGGGTTCACTGTTGTCAACACACTATTTATTGGGACTTTAGACTTCACCTCCTTTTCATTGGCATCCCTCCATTGGGTTCACTCTTGCCAACTTTGCCAGTTACACAATTCCTCGATCAGTTTTTAAGATGTGGGATTCACTTCCCTTAGCTTCACAATCATCTGCCAGTCAAAGACTTTCGACTGTACCGATGACTTTTCTAGACCCCTGTATGATCACTTTGATCCTTGTCTCGCCTTTCCAAAGGCCTTCTGGTAACGCTAGTTTGAACAATAGGGTAATCGCCCAGAGTTTCTCGAGTGAACACCATCCTGGTGTCTGACTCTACTGTAGCTGGTTTTCCCCTCTCGTATTAACAGTTCTTTTGTACTCTCTTCAATTTGCTGTTTGCTACTTTGTTCAATACAGTTTGGTTTCTTATTGGCTCTCCCCTCGACTCACCGGCTGTGATGAACCGCTTGGCTTTCCTTGTCTCTGGAGTCAAGGCCGATACCAAAGTGACAAGCATCTCTCCCCGGCTTGGTTATCAGCGGAGGAGGGCCATTGAGATCTGCTGCCACAGACGCTGGCTATTGTTCACGGTCTTACGATTCCTTCTGTGGAGGTTTCAAAGGCTTGGCTCGGAAAGGGCAAGGTCGCTTCTCTCCTTGTCACCCTCTAAATTTGCACTGTCTTTCTCCTCCTCTTGAACTGCCATGCTGAGTTAGCTCTCTCATCCTGCGCTCTGCCTTGCTCATATTGTGCTCTCGTGCTCCAACTTTCATCCCTGCGAGTAAGGGAAAGGGCCGTCAGGTGTTTGTGATTCTGGTTAATTGCCTGACTTTGCCTGACCCTTGTGTTGGGACATGTCAGGTAAACAGCTCTGGTGTTTGTCCGTCATCTTTCGTGGTGTGCAAAAGTGTTCATGTCAGAAATGGGGTCAGGGCGTTTCAGTATCCTACGCAGTAGGATGGGGAAAAGGTGTTATAAGAAGGGGATACCGCATCTCACAAATCGGTGTCCCAATTATTCTCCCCACGGACCCCCCATCCAGGTGATCCTCCCTCACTGATCTACCCCAGGAACTGGATCCAATAGCGATGGCCGTGCCCTGGCCACCTGGAGGACAGATCCCCAGGGACAGTGGGTATGACACCTTCAGGTTTCTCACAATGCCTTCACAGTGCATTCCTGTAAGTCTCTTGTTTTCCCTTTAGACAAGCAAACCTGCATTCTACAAGACTGTGCTTGGGAGGAGATTAAGTTGGTAACTCCATTTAGATGTCCTGTGTTCTAATATTGGCTACCCTTTTTTTGCCTTGTGGCCTACAATTTCCATTATCTGCCAAAAGAGGGAGCACTTCCATAGCAATGTGCTAAATGTCAATCTATAGGGATTACAAAACATAAGTAAAAGACTATGAATAGAATCATAACTGTTGCACGCTAGATGTGGCAGAAATCCAAGGCTATCTCTTGCCTTATAGAAGTTCAAGCAGTTCTTTCATCACATAAAAAAGCTATTATTTGTATTTTGTATTTGTATTTTATTTTGTATTGCGCCTTAAACCAAAGCGCTTTACATAGCAATAAAACAGTACATACAATACAATCAATATTTAACGCACAAGGTATTTCAAAATGACAATAGGACCTTGCTAACCAGATGAAAGTAAGTGAGAGCGTAAAGAGGCTCGAAAGGAGGAGTAAACAGCAATAGATCAGAGAAACAGAGGGAGAGTATTCCAATTCAAAGGTGCGAGGAGAGAAAATGATCATAAACAAAATTGGGCACACGGAGGAGAGGGGACAACAATGCGGCAATGAGAAGCAGACAGAAGAGGATGCAACGGAAGATAAAATTAGACAAGCAGAGAGAGATAGGGAGGAGCAAGACCATAAAGTGCTTTAAACACCAGACATAAGAAATTAAACTTTAGACGTTTATGAAAAGGAAGCCAAACAAGTTGAACCAGAGCAGAAGAGATAGAGTCGCGAGGAGTGGGTTGACCAAGAACAGGAATAGAAGCATGAAATACAGATTTAAGTGGAGCCAAACGAGAGATTGGAAGCCCAAAAAGTGCAGAAGAGCAGTAGAAAAGTCATGAAAAGATTAGAGCAGACACCAATAATTTTGTTGCTTTAAAAGTCATAAACAAACAAGCTTTCCTGATGTTATAGAGATGAAAACGACAGGAGCGAGCAGTAAGTGAGATGTGGTGAGTGAAAGAAAGATCTGAATCAAGAAAAAGACCAAGATTACGAATAACTGGTGAAATGGGTAGCTGAGCCGGCGGAAATGAAATAAGAGAAGGTAAGGAAGCCAGCGAAGACGATTTAGAAGGAAAGAAAATGACCTCAGTTTTTGCTGCATTAAGAACAAGAAAGTGATTGTACATCCATGATTGGATAGCCATTAAACAGGCGCTAAGTTTGTGGTGGATCTCATCAGAAAAAATTATGAAGGCAAACAATGCCTTTCTGCACAATCGCATTAGTTTAGCAACTAATAAACCTGCAGAACTTTTCTCAATTGATAAATCTTTTGCAAAACTATTGTGTTCTTGTCAAAATTTTGAACCTTCTGGCCAACTATCTAATGATTGTACTGAATTCTTTATTACCAAGGTCCAAAACATTCATGAAGGTTTACAATGCACTAAAATCTCAGATACTCTGTTGAGTTCTGATGTTGTCCACATCCCTGTGACCCTTTTTCATTGTTAGACGCTTCTGAGCAAGAAGTTTATCTTCTTCTCAGCAGGCTTAAGCCGACTAGTTCATGTGCAGACATGCTCCCTGCTGTAGTTGAACAAGCACAAGCCTCAATGACTGTCTTTAAGGTCTAAACTAACCATAAGCCCTTAAAATGGCTTATGCAGATGAAGGATGAAAACCCCAAACTGCTCAGGTGGTCCATTAGCCTGTAAAGGCTAGACTTCACCATCGAGCATAGGCCAGGGAAGAGTCATGATAATGCAGATAGTCCTTGAAGAAGGCATGTTGACCGCCTGGATGAGGGTAACAAACTTGTGGGAGATCAGTTGCCCTAACCTCAGTCTGGGGGGGGGGTGTATGTGATACTGGAAATGCCTTATGGACGGACAGGGCCTCCTGTCCTTGTCCTACCACTTCTCTGTGTGTGTTTTCTCTAGGTTTTCTGCCACTGAGGACCCACCTGGACCTCTAGCAGTGCAGCTCTTCATTCTTATCTTTTGGTGAACATCACCCATGGGATACCCTTATGGCACCCATGGGTGGGGTCACACCCTTGTACCGCTTATGTATGTTTTTGGACACCTGTGTGTGGCCCATAGGGCAGGGCATGGGCTGGTGGCAGCTACATGCTGACTTGACAGTGGCTCTGAGTATCCTCCATTTTTGGGATTCCTGGCCCTGCCATAAGAATCAGTGGACTCCTGACAGAAGGAATGATGGCCCCTATGGCCTCCTGGTTTCTATTGCCATTTACCTTGTTTCCCAAAGTCCTGGGACACCCTGACTCTGTCCCTTCCTCCTGACTGGCTGTTGGTTGGAAATCCCATATGTGGCTCTGGGGCTGCATCCTGTCAGACTGACTGGAGCCTTCCCATATGTTGTGTGTTGTGGGTACACCCTAGGTGCGGGACCTGTGTGAATGGAGTCTGAAGCAAACTCACATTCTCTGTTATGGGTGTCTGGTGTATGTGTGTGTGACGAAATGAATGAGACAGCCCTGCCTGAAACTGACATGAATGCAGTGTAGTGTGCTGAAAGGCTGGGTACTTGCCCCAATCCACAACTTTTGTTATGGGTGTCTGGGTGGATTGATTGGCCTGAATGCCTGTGAGCCTGATTGGCTGCCTGCCTGCATGAATGGCCTACTGTGTGATTGGCTGACTGCTCCTGACTCAGTCAGAGTGAATGAGGGACAGATGTGTATATCTGGGGACCTCTCACTTACCAATTTGTTCAGTAGCTGAAGTCGAAGCTTAGCAAGAAGAAGCTGCTCCTTGAAGCCCAGCTGGAAGAGAAGTCTGCTGCTGCATTTCTTCACCAATCCGAAAGCTGTTGTGTCTCCCAAGGACTGATCCAAAGAGGAGCTGCAAAGGAGACCTCTCCCCGAGCTATTACCATTTTGTAAAACTGCTACACTTCATGGAAGTATCCTGGGAGCCAGTCCTGTGTGCCTGCCATCCGGAGAAGGGGTCTTCGAAGTCCAGGAGAGGCGTGCCGGATAGCTCGAGCCAGAGAAGTCCATTGGTGTTGCCCAGGGTCTGAAGGTGCATTTTGTGACCGCTGTAAGCAGTTGCTGTCTACAGCCCAGAAGAGGGGGTACCCTGGCATAGTGCTGCTGGACACCCAGAGCTTTAAAAGTTCCAAACTGCCTAAAAACATTTGAAAGGCCATCCTTGCAGTCACCACTGACTACTTTTTCCCGCTGGAGAGAGCCCATAGTCGTGGAGTGCCCTGGAAGGTATGCCGATGGGTTTCCTGCCACCAGAAGGTAACGAAGTCTCCCCGGGGGTACAGACTTGATTAAGGTCCAAGGTCCACTCCAGTGGTCGAGTCCAGGTCACCAGAAGCTGTCCAGAGGTCTGTGTTGTAGCTGCAGCACCGAAGAACCAAAAGTTGAACAACTGCAATATTCCTAAACCCGACACCAAAAGTGACCTATGCACCCATAGCCACCAGAGGTCATCGAAGGGTTCCAGGGGTCTTAGCTTCATCCACCAAGTCTTTAAGGAGAGCACAGCAAGTGTCTTCTTCACAGGACTTCTACAGTCAGAGAAATCGTCGACCAAATGAGAGCACTGTGAAGAGCCAAACTGCTGCCATTCTGAAAAACTTTGATTCCTTTTTATTCTTGGACTCAGCATCCCAGTGGCTTCTTTTTGCAAAGGGGGACCATCCTCAGAGGGTATCGTCGAGTAAAGCCAAGAAACTCTGCCACTTCGCCTGCCAAGGCACCCAAGGTACTGTGACAAGGAAGAGTATCTTCTAGCCTCAGGAGTCATTCTGGGGTCCCTGATTCCTCTTGGATCCTGTTCTCCTGTGGACTCTCAGGTACTTTGGGGTGGTAGAACCTTTTAAAAGAAAGCACAGACGTTATTGAACAATATTGGACTGGGCTGTAAAAGACAACATAAGTTACTCCCTAACTTTTCCATTACAGGTTGCCCAGGTGGGGGGATCCTCACCCAGAATTACTTGTCTGGTCTAAAGATAACCTTCTGCCACTGCTCATAACTAGCCTGCCTTTCGTTCCTATTCTATGCTGACTACACCTTATTTAAGGATTCACCTGCCATTTAAAACTGTCTGCCGTTAGTGCAGTTCTTACTGAATTTAAGTAGAGTGTGGTACCACATAGAGTGTAAATATTTACCATTCTCTGAATAGGTATTCCATGTACAAAGTGTTATTATGTATATGTATATATGTGGTAGCGCAGTAGCAAACCTTATTTTATATAAAGAAGCTGTGTTATCACCTAAAATAATGTGTGGACATCCCTTTGTGGGGGCTTTGAGGAAACACTGCACTTAAGAACATGCCTGCATCACCTTCTGAAAGCTTATGCCTGGCTGCTCGCTACGTTTTACCAAATTGAGAGCATTGCTGGGGTTGTTCGGTGCCTTTACCCTACCATATAGGGGGAAGGAGTACAGATACCCCCCCTCCAGTCTTTACACTCCTAATGGCCATATTACTTTCCTACGGCCTGACAAAGATCAAAGTTGCAGGATTTTCAGTATGGTTAGGTGGTCCTATCGTATGCGAAATTGCCCAGGCACGGCTTTCCAATGGTTACTATCCATTATAAAAAACGAGGCCCCTCCTTGGTGTTTCTGTTATACCATGAGACATGGGGCCCCGCCTAGGGCTGCCCCTCTGGCTAATGCTTGTTGCCTAGGACACATGGTGTGAACTTCCGCAGAGGTACTTCTGGGCCCAAAACGTGAAAGTCCCAGTGAGTAAGGACAAATGTTTGGAACTTGACTGTGTTGATTGGAATCCTGAATTCTGAACGATGCATTCAGATCTTTTGTGTCTGAATGGGAGTCAGGCTGCAGCAGTTTGTGTCCTCTGGAGGTGCTTCAGAAAGGACTCGCAGAAGGCCTAGGCACAGGCTGCTGGGTTAATCCTATCTTGCTGATACAAGAGTGGTGGCCAAACGATGTACTGCATGATACCATCAACACAGCTCAGGTGCAAGAAGCAGCCTCTGGCCAGTGCCAGGTTAAGTGATTTGTCTACAAGAAACATAAGCTTTTTAACCAACTTCTTGGGCTCACGGTAGTCTCCCATCTCCTCCAGCCAGGGGATTGTGGTGGGGTGTTTTGTCGTTGCGGGGCAAATCATTATTTGGTTTGTCTGGGTATCTGGACATTGATTTGTTGACTCTTAATTTAGTCTGAAGACGATGCGAGTGTCATCGGCATGATCAGGTCAGGATTTGTGTAAATGTTGAGGTGCGTGAAGAAGAAGCTCAATGAAGTCCCATAAATTGCCACATGAGAAATGCAGACTGCTATTAAGACTTCCGATCCAGTTTGCCAGGGAACATGCTAATATTTAACAGCATGACAACAAGAGGAAACCCCTCAGTATCCAGTTACATTCAGAAAGACAACAGGGCATTATTAGGTACCTTCAATCGCAATGTTAAGTGCCACACGCAGCGCTCAATCAAGCCATGCCAGCGTGCCAAGATGAGAGGACGTAGAGCATTCTGGATGGGAGAAGAGACAGGGAAAGGACGGATGGAGCCATTCTGTTCCCATGGTGCATTTCTGCCGGCTGGTTGTGTGGTCTTTCTCCAGAATACGGGTTCTAATGTTTAAGTTGTGATGATATGATGCTGTGTTGATGTGGGCACAGGAGTGGACTCGGAACCAAAAGACCCCCGTTTTATTTGTTTTTCAAATCGGGCCCATTTTACACTGTGCAAGTGAAAATAGCATCTTAATTGTGTTTGCCACACACAGCACTATACAACATTCGGAGTTCTCTCAGAAAAGAGGCCCGTGGTGCAGAGGCCCACGGGAAATCTCCAGGCTTCCCTGTAGGCCAGTCCGGCAGTGTCCGCGCAGCTGCGCCATTCCATGGTGGGATTGATGCGAGGGCAGAACAGGGCTGTGCTGCCGGCCACCACCCTTGCAGATGCAGCAGCCAAGCGTGTGCCCACTCCTGATTACGCCATAAGGCCTGTCATCCACATATCTTACCACATTAGGAGTCATTACTTTATCCCCTTGACAGGAGGGGAAATAATAACAGAGGTGGTGGGCTCCCACGGGTGGCTTATGCCACCTTGAAGGTCACAGGCTACTTGTTGAGGCTTTGCACAGTAGTACAATGTAGTTCATCTGCACCACAGTCTCAGGTGTGTGTAACATAAAGGGAAGTATAAAAACCTTACTCTTCAGCTCAGCTGGTTAACAGCCTCCTTCTACTGGGTTTGGTCTTTCTGTCTCTGTCGCCTTGCTGTTTCTCTCTCTTGCTGCACTCTGAGGCCTTTGGGCATGTAGCGCCTTATCAAACATTAAAATAAATAAATAAACATGCATATCATTCTTGCAAAATGAGTTCTTAGCCAGTTCCATTTCTTCAGAAGAGCAGTATCTACTGACACATCTCAGACAGTTTTTGTAGAACAATACATTCATGCAAAAGCCAATCATGGCTGTGAACTCCAGCCCATGCTTGCTAGAAGATGATTGTAGGATGTTGTGTCAAGGCCCTTTTCTGGAGATAATGGGTGTTGCGGAATTATGTTGCATATGATTTGTGCACATATTGTGTGGTGGGCTTGACCTGTGGTTAATGCATGCCCATGGGTTGTTCCCTGGTACACAATGTGTGTGTGTGTGAATGGGCGCCTGTGTGTGCGCAGTCTATGGTGCTTATGATGTTTTCCCGACATTCAAGCTGAAATGGCCTCTCTTGGTGGTTGTTGCACTTCTGTATCGCAACATGCTTCTGCGTGTTGGCTGCGGTGTTGCAATCCCTAGTGCTGCAGCTTGCTCGATTGATCTGAACGCCAGTATGTTCAGTGTGCTGTTCATGTTTATGTGCGGGGCGTTGACTCGCCCCAGGAGGGTATGAGTGCAACATACCCCCCCAAGCCACCGTAGAATGCCTAATGCACCCATTTCTGGGAATCTCTTTGCACTAGTGTCTGCCTTAGATCTGAAGATGGCTCATCCTGGACACTTTCTGTCTCCTTACTGATCCCAGAAAGGGGTGAACAGGTGTGTACCACGCTGCATTCTATCGCATGTTCATGTTGTGGGGTAATAGAACTCCTTATCTCTTCACCCGCTGTTTAGGATCAAGCTGGACGTGTTCTTAACATTCAGACACGTTAACAACCTGACTCACCGCGCAGAGCAATATCACACAAAATAGGAGCAGAAATGAAGTCATTGTTGTAACTCGTTAATTACCAAAACTATTATTGTGTTCCTTATTTAACCCTAGCCAGAAGAATAGGGTGGTCTCGCCCTAGGTTGAGGTGGTGCACCGGCTATTTAAAAGGATAGGAAGGGAGGTATGCTATCCCTAACTCTACAATGAGTGGTTGATTTACAAAAAACACACATACAACCCGTCCCAGAGGAGAGAAAAAAAAAGAGTGGATAGATGTGGTGAAACATTTCAACAGGGAGTTATTTCAGAGAGTTTATTCACCGTGCGCAAAGTGTGCTCCAACCACCCACGTAAAAATTGTGCAAATCATGCAGTTCACGTAATGCTTATAAAAGCTATTGCCTTCATTATTTTTCCTGTGCGTCTATTGCATTTTTTAACACCCAAATCTACGATAGAGAATATTGCATAGTGTTGTAGAGGAGGTCCCAAATACGGCCTGCACTCCAGCCACCCATTTTGCAATGCCAGAAGCATACTTGCCAAGATATGTGAGTTATAAGGAGCAAATAAACCAACAGAGAGCCACAGTTAGGCTCTGTCCAGTGCCCATCAGAAGAACCTGTATACCTATTGAAGCACCAATAACCAGACAACCATGGGCCGCACGATACCCATTGAGACAACCATATCAGCAGCTGACGCAAAATGAAGACTACTTACAAACTGTCCCGGAAGAGACCCTAAGGGCTCTTATTGGAGGCGAATGCTGATGTCACAATGGTCCGGACAGACTCACAGAAGAAAGAAACGACAACCAAAAAGGTGATAAACAAGGACGAAAGGTTGCGAATAAGGATGTAATGCACATAAAAGAAGAAACAAAGCTGAACTACGTAGAAACATAACCATTTAAGCAGAATGAAAGTATGTTAGTGGCGAAATGCCTGTAAATAGGCTTGGAATGCAAGAAGCTAAGGAAACAATACTGCTTGCAATGCTTAGTAGGAGGATAGAGTGGCAAGCGCCAACTATATATCTACCTGAAGAAGCACACTATACAAGTGCGACTCCATTTTACACAAGCAAAAGTAAGCCTAGGATGATAGAGGACGGAAAGGCCAGGAGTCATAAATTAGCTCAAAGTCAGACAGAAGAGCGGAATCGAAACTCAGCAAGAAGGAGCTCATGGCTAGAAATTCGAGGTCAACCCAAGGAAGGGAGGAGAGGAGCAGATCCGAAGTATTGAAACTTAAGAGCATAGAAGCCTGCCCCGTGAAGGTCGAGATAAGGAGGCCCAGGCAGGTGGCGAGTCTGAACAAAGGATCTAACACACAAATAGAGGGAAATTGAAGCCGATCCACTGTAAACAGACACGTGACCAGCCTGGCGGGGAGAGGTGCTCACATCTGATGTCATCCAAGCTCAAAGAATGCCATAACTTTTCCGGATAAGAAGCTACAGTTCGAGACCACTCTCAGCCAACTAAATGACACATAGCCCTAAAGTGCTGAATAATGGAAGGGAGGTAGGGTGAATCTTGGGGCACACCGCACCTGGGTGTCCATTCTGCATGCTGCTAATTAAAGTGGAGATTTATGTCTAGGGGTGTAACCAACCCAATCACGATGGACCAAATAATAAAGGGTCCCATAGCAAGTAGAACCAATAAGACGTCGCACTTTTAGTGACGTCTATCACGAGTGATGTAGAGGGATGGGCATAGACGCCCACCCGATAAGAGTTATCCAATCCCCACACTCTGTTACCATATACAGATATAGTACCTATACTTAAGTTACCTTTCCCGACCAATGAAATTGCATGTCAAACTTATGTGTTTTACACATCAATGATGATGAGAATTTGCTATAAAAGTTACTGTTTGCATGAAGAATTTGGAAGTTGAAGCGAGACAGGCCATCGCAGCTCTGATGATTTCCATTTGTTTCCCCGTTTTTTGTACTTGTCATTAAACGGACTTCCCTTTGCCAAACCATTGACTTGTCCTTATTGATTGGTGTTGGAGTAAGAGAATCTTGCACCCCATCCTCCTCAAGGTGCAGCTATCTCGTTTTAAGGTGCCGGAGGGCGAGCTCTGAATCTCATGGGCCCATTCAGAGGTCGCTCTGCCCTCCAGTACACTTAGTAGCGACGAGGATGGTTTTGACCAGTGAATTTTGATTATTGATAAGACACCTATCGACCGTCAACACGAAGTAACTCTAGGTCTTCAGCAATATCACAAGACCTTCGCCATTCGGCTTAGTAGACTGAGAAGCTTCCTGTGGACAATGATAGGTTAAGTCCATCAAAAAACTGCAGTGGGTATGAAGGAATCTGCATTACAAAGCATAACCCTTCTAATTCCTATGGGCAGCCGATCGGACGAAAAGACCGAAGGAGGCGGTAAAGGAGGCAGCGATCCCGAGGATACAGAGAGGAACAATGCGAGCGGTGAAAGAAATAAAAACTGATACTTTGGCAAATGTTCCTAGGCAATAGAACAGGTAAGGGGAAAGGTAACAGAGGGAGGTGGAGAAAACAAAATAGTCAGGAGTAGAGAAGACTGTATATATATAGGGGTATAATGACTCTAGAATAATTGAATAAAAGAGAGTATACCGGGGTAAACACCTGAGATAAAGGGAAAGGATACCGGGGTAAACACCTGAGATAAAGGGAGAGGATACCGGGGTAGACACCCGAGAGAAAAGAGAGAGGATACCGGGGCGGACACCCGAGAAGAGAGAGGATACGCCTTGTTCCTGCGCTTTAATATAGCGGTCAGAAGAAACGTGAACTCATAGTCCCACATAATGGGGAAAAAATAGGCTACTATGACAATTAAAGACGTCATAAAAGGCGTTTGTTTAAACTCCATATTGGGGTATTGATTAGAAGGCAGAGATATATGTGTCCAGCTGGTGTCTGTCTAGTCTGTTTAACGTTTGTCCTACATGTTCTATTGATGTGTCATATGTATGGAAATTTGTCCCCTTGATTTTCGAAATTTGCTTAGGGATTTTTACGTGATTCTATAGTTGAGAGGGACCTGATCGCACATGAATTGATATTCTTGAGTAAATTGGTGATATTAAAATTTTGCGGGAAAGGATTGGATTGGAGTTTGCGATATTTGGTGCTCACTCATATTGCTGGGAGTGGTGAAATTGCATGGAAGTATTGTTAGAAACAGAATTCAAGCATGGAAGATATAACTCCACTAGCCCACTTGTGTAAACAATTGCCTAAACATGCACCCAAGCTAAAGAAATATAGTACAGAGTGGGTTAAGAGTACCGCCCACAAGATGTTTATGCCGTGGTCACAGAACAGGTCCTTATCTAAAGCCGTCTTACAACATATTATGACTTATTTGCACGCCACATATACAGGAAAAATACTAGAGAAACGCCTCGCTGTTCTATAACTTTGGAAAATGTTTGAACAGTCGAAGGAGGAAGAGCCACCTGCAGACTGGATATTAAATGTATGCACGGAGGGGGGTGAGACACCTACCGCGCCAGCAGCCCTGCCTGAGCCAGAAACCGAGGGAAGTAAGTCAGAGGGACCCTACCTGTTAAGAGAGCTTAAAGCAGCCACGGGGTATAGCAACCCCGCATACCAGTCACCTACGTATAGTAGTGACGAAAATAGAGGGAAGGATCAGGATAAAAATATTACCTCCTTGTCCCGAGGGACAAGTAGAGACGCGATGATGAGAGGAAGGATCAGGCACAAGCAAGTGAAACTCTCGATAAGGAGAGAGAGGGAACGAAATGGAAAGGAAGTGAAAACAGAACTGATGAGATAGCATTCGCGAAAGACGAATGGATGGGAGGACAGATATTGTTGAAACTTGATGGTAAAGGAAGTGATGTTATGAGACCGAGAGAGAGATCCGAAGAGACACAGAGAAGGGAGAAGGAGAAGGATAAGGAAATAGGGGACGAAAGAATAAAAAGGAAAGATAGGCTAAGTCGAGAACAGCTATATCGCAAAGAGCAAGGAAAGCCGCTCAGTCGCAAACAGGTTGTATCCTATAACCAGTACAGGCAGAACCTGGAAAAACTGGAAGAAGAGCAGAGAACACATGAAAAAAGGATAAAGAGACGAGAAGATGAGGAAGTTCGAAGGGCAAATTAATGTAGAAATGAAAGGAGAAGGGAAGTAGATAAGGTCAGAGAAGAAGCGAGGAAGCACAAAGAATTCGAGGACATTGAGCGTAAGCATAGACAGAGGACACGCAATATCGAATATCTGGAGAGGGAAGTTAAAAAACCCAATCTTGTTGTAGAATGGGAAGACATTGAAGAAATGTACCCTGCGTACAATTCAGCACGAGGCATTAGTGGAGCAAATATTGAAGATGACTTCGACACCAGAAGCATCGGGAAACGATCGATAAGATATATGATGAAATGGGGTTAGAACCAATATCCCAAGGGGAGAACGAGCGCTTGGAAAGCACTTAGCTGTATGACACTGAGGACGTCACCCGAAGCAGTGGGAGCAGGAGACTGTCCCTGTATAGGCTAGAAATCAGTAAGAATGAAGATGACGCAAGGAGTTGTGTGAATTGGGAACAATAAGTGTCCAACTCCAGAGAGGGGACGGAGTGCGAGGTGAATGAAGAAGGGAGACGCGTGAAAAGCGGCTCCCAAGGGACAAAGGGATACGATGGTCAGATGCTAGCGAGTCCGCACTGAGGACATCAGAGTCTGCCACACAGTCTGACCGATATGAAGGAACACCCCATGGTCAGAGGGGGGTGCCGGCACCTGCCTATGCGGTAGGCAATGCAGGAATATTACCCCAGCGGTAGACACGAGAGCAATGGGGAAAGAGAAGGAAGCCTGCGCATTCCAATTTCCATTTTTAGAAAAAGGGGGAGAAAGACTGCAATATATTCCATGGCCACACATGGATCGAGAGAACTTGAAAAACAAGCTTCCAATGCTGACATCGGGAGCTGGGAAGTGGATACACGAGTTACAAAAGATGACAGGGGGTGTCACGTTAGCTATATTTGGACATTAAAGGTCTCCTGATTGCCATACTCGGTGAGAGAGCAGACGATGTATGTGTATGGGCTGGGTACCTTGGTGTTACCATAATTAAAACTGCCCACGATGGAGCGCCATTCAACAATTGCAGAGCAGCAGTATGGAAAGCGCTACGAGTGCTTTACCCAGACACTTCCGATATGGGAGCTATAATGACTCGCAAAATGAAGGACTCAGAGGATCCGTTAATTTATATCCAGAATTTCCAAGATGCGTGGGTGCTCGAAACACATGAATCTTGGACTAAATCTATACCTGTATTTTACCACATTTTATGGCAGGGGTTACCATAGCCTGTACAAAAACAGCTTAAGAAATTAGTAGGAGTTGAGGCTAAACCGTGGGTCGAAATACAGTTGACTATTGCACACTACTGTAGATTATTGCAAGAAAAGAATTGGAAAAAGGAGGCAACTCGAAAGGGTGAGGAAGCAAAGCTAGTGCAAAAGAAATTATCCAAGTACGCCTTCGAAGGAGCTATGCTAACTAGCCCAGCTGAACAGAACACACAACAGGTGACGATCCCACAGCAGAATAACCAAGGTTTCGTAAGACAATGCACAAGGGGAAGGGGATTTAGAGGACGAGGATGGCAGAGTAATCAGGGAGGTTTCCAGAGTAATCAAGGAGGCTTTCAAAATGTGCAGGCACCCACCTATACGGACAGGCTGAGGACATTGCCAAGTAGACGGCGATGCAGGAATATTACCCCAGCGGTAGACAGGAGAGCTATGGGGAAAGAGAAGGGAGTCTGCGCGTTCCAATTTCTGCTTCTAGAAAAGGGGGGAGTGAGACCGCAATATATTCCATGGCCACACATGGATCGAGAGAACTTGAAAAACAAGCTTCCAACGTTGACATCAGGAGCTTGGAAGTGGATACACGAGTTAGAAAAGATGAAAGGGGGTGTCACGTTTGTTATAGGGGATATTAAAGGTCTCCTGATTGCAATACTCGGTGAGAGAGCAGACGATGTATGGGCACGGGATGGGTACCCTGGTGTTACCATAATTAACACTGCCCACGATGGAGCACCCTTCAACAATTGCAGAGCAGCAGTATGGAAAGCGCTACGAGTGCTTTACCCAGATACTTCCGATATGGGAGCTATAATGACTCGCAAAATTAAGGAGTCAGAAGATCCGTTAATCTATATCCAGAATTTCCAAGACGCGTGGGTGCTCGAAATGCATGAATCTTGGACGAAATCTATACCTGTGTTTTACCACATTTTATGCCAGGGGTTACCAGAGCCTGTACAAAAACAGCTTAAGAAATTGGTAGGCATTGAGGCTAAACCTTGGGCCGAAATACAGTTGACGATTGCACATTATTGTAGACTGTTGCAAAAAAAGAATCAAAAAATAGAGGCAACTCAAAAATAGCAGTGCGAAGTACAATAGCATTAGTTGAAGGCTACGATGATGAAGGCAGACAATGGTGTGCGATTATCACCATTGAAGAAGGATATCGAGTGACTGACGTCACTGATGATGATCTGTTTGAAGAACAATCTGACTCAGAAGAGACGAGGGTGGAAGTGAGTCTCATATTTGGGTGAAAATGATCAAAAGAGAAGTACCCCAGAGAATGATATTGGCACTGATGCGTCCAGAATACTTTGATGATGACATGGCCCAGGTGCCTGTCTTAGTATGGACCACAGGACGATATGACGTAGGCCTCCTGAAGGGGGTGGTAGAAGTAAAAATTTAATTGAAACCAGGAGCAATTTTACCAAGAGCACGACAATATCCCATGTCCAGAGAGGCGGATGAAGGAATCGCAAAGACCATTTCCGCCATGATGGACCAGGGCATTTTAGTGACGTCAGAGTCACTGTGTAATACAGTGATTTATCCTGTCAAGAAATCGAAAGGAGGGTCTTGGCGTTTAATCCAAGATTAAGAGCGTTAAATGATATTGTTGAAGCCGAGTTCCCTCTAGTCCCTAATCCTTCGACGATTTTATGTAATATACCCGTCGAGGCAAAATATTTCACGGTGATTGACTTGAAAAATGCCTTTTTCTCAGTCCCGTTGCACCGTGATTCACAAGATCTGACGTAGTTCACATTCAGACAAATGCACCTGAAAAGCACAAGGTTGCCACAGGGGTACTGGGAGTCCCCGTCCATCTTTAACAGAGTCCTCCAGATGGACCTGAGCAATATTGCAGTAGAAAGCGTCATCTTGCAGTATGTGGAGGACATTCTAATCTGCAGCACGACAGAAGAACAATGCAGGTGCGATTCAGTTCAGCTACTGACTATACTTGCTGAGAAAGGTTGTAAGGTTGACAAGGAAAAACTACAATATTGTCAACAGGAGGTGCTATACATAGGCCAGTTCATTTTGCATGAGGGGAAAAAGGTAAGCTATCATCAACACGGCAAAGCCACTCACGATAAAGCAAATGCAGAGCTTTTTAGGCCAGTGCAATTATGTTAGAGCATGCGTCTTCGATTACAGCTAATATACCAAGCCCTTGCTCCAGGCCCTGAAGAAGGCCCAGATGACAAAGGAAAAGATTGAGTGGACCGAGGCAATGGAAAAGGGGTTTACAGAACTCAAGAGAGCAATTTGCACGGCTCCAGGCCTCGGAATTCCTAATTATGCAGAGGAATTCTACCTATTTTCACACACGAATGGCAGCGTTATGACGGCAGTGCTCGCTCAAAAAACCTTGTTGGGGTACAAGCCCCTGGCATATTACAGTGGGAATCTGGACCCAGTAATGAGAGGCCAATTCCCATGCAAACAAAGCTTAGCTGCCGCAGCGTTCATAAGCGACAACCATTGTAATGGAATGCTCCATGACATTATATGTCGAGCACTCATTGTTTGCCATCTTAGAGAAACCAAAGGGCACGCTGACAACTCAAAGAGCTTCTGCCTATGAGGTTATTATATCTAACCCATCGATCAAAATAGTTTGATGTAAAACAGTGAACCCAGCTACATTCATAGCTGAGTTAGTCACCGAAGGAGAGCCGATACATGACTGTGCAAACTACGAAGAATTCTATGATGAAATTCCAAGGGTAAAAGAAAACGCCCTAGCAGGAGGAGAGATCGTTTTCATTGACAGTTCTTCAAGAATCGACCAAGAAGACGGACAAAGATATTCAGGTTTTGCCGTGATGAAACACATAGCAAACAGAGAATTTCGAGTACTCGTCAGTGCACGAATACCATCTCATTACTCAGCACAGGCTGCAGAGTTATTGGCGTTGATACTCGCCATTGAGAATCACGCAGAACAGGAAGTAACGATGTACAGTGACTCCACCTATGTGATATCCACATTGCACGAAGGCCTAGCACGCTGGGAAAGGAGGGGCTACCTCCGAGCCGACGGCACGATGTTGGACAGGCTGATCAAGGCACTACAGTTCCCAGTGGGCATAGCAGTTGTGAAATGCGCCACCCATACTCACGGGACAGATTTGTGTGTCACGCGGAAATCACGCAGCAGACACGGAAGCCATCGTATGGCATCAAAAAGTGAGACGATCATGGAAGTAGAAGTGGTGTGCACCCATGAACAAATCATGGTAGCACAAACCACACCCGAAGCCTATAGTAACATGGGGCAGACACAGCTGATGGAGCTACAAGGGGAGGCACCACAAGATGAAAAGAATCTTTGGAAACATCGAGGGTGTTCTTTAAACCCCTCTGATGGATTGTGGTGGCAAGACAGCACTGGTAAACCAGTAATGCCTGTAGCCCTACTAATAATAGCATTGGAACAGTTGCATTACCCATTTCATGTCAAAAGAGAATCTAGCAGCAACACTCGCCGAAGACTGGTTTATACCGAATTTAGCAGAGCATGTTGCATTCTTTATGGTGAACTGCATAATCTGCCAGCAATTCACCACTGGGCACACATTAAAAGTAGTGAGAGGAGTCCTCCCCCGGCCAAATGGGCCTTTCCAGCACTTACATATAGACTACGTCGACATGATCCAAGTGTGTAACGGGTACAGGTACTTAATTGTAGTGGTGTGTCCATTATCTAGATGGATAGAAGCAGGTCCCTGTACACACCCAGACTCAACCTGCGCAGCGAAATTCCTGGTGAGGGAAGTGTTCCCTAGATGGGGGGTGTGCGAGGTGATGAGGTCAGACAATGGGGCTCATTTTGTTAACTCAGTCTTTGAACAGATCAGCTTGTTGCTTGGTATAAAGCACAAGTTCTCGTCGGCGTATCATCCGGAAGGTAATGGTATTTGTGAGAGGCTCAACAGCTTGTTAAAGGAAAGGGCAGCCAAGTTGAAACTTACTCTAAAGAGGGGCACTGCCTTCCACTGGGATTGTATGCTCTTCGGAACCAACCAGGCTCCGACCATCATCTTGCGCCACACGAGATAGTCACGGGAAGGAGAATGAACACCCCTCTCACCCCACGAGATAGAGCTAGATGTGATGCCCACCTGGGAACCGAATTGACACAATACTTGAACTGTATGACATCCAGCCTTACTGTTATTTCAGATCAGCTGCAGCGGCGACAAAAAGGGTGCAGCACAGCACAAAGCATTACAGAAGACTATGCAACAGACCCAGCTCAAGGTCGTTGCATACCACTTGTGTTCCCTGGAGACACAGTCCTAATCAAGAACCACATGAGGAAAAGGTGGGACGAGCCGAGATTCAATGGTCCGTTCGTCGTAGAAGACTGCACTCTATCAGCAGTCAAATTGCAGGGCAGGAGAGCATGGATTTTTCTAAATGACATTAAACCCTATATTGGAGAAAGCCCCCAAGATGCACCCCACCGCAAAGAAACTGCAGACAACGGGGAAGAACCTCAGCACGTGCAGACGAGATCCATGACGAGGAAGAAGGACGCATGAGCAAAATAGCCAAGACAAAGAACCCGTTTGCAAGTTGTGGCTTAAACTGGACGGTTCCTCTAAGCAAAAAGGGGATAAGGACATAACGGACACTCTATGCATCTCAGTTGTAGGGTGATGAAGACAATTGCGCATCTAAGCCACAACACGTTTGATGACTCAAACTTATAAAGCAACCACACTGAAGCATCGAAGAAAACAAGACTCAAATAGATTGTGATCAATGGCTTTTGCCTAAAGAGCTAAACGAAGCATCCCGATTCATCAAAGAACAGGACGTCTCATTGTAGCATCTGTAGTGTCACCTAGCAGAAATATCACGAGGGATGTACTGTCCTGTTTCCAATTAGTGCTAGAGACATATCCATCACTTGTAGGGAGAGGCACCACTATCACAGACTTTATCCAAGATCCTTCCAACAAGAAAGTAATCTGGCAACTGGTAACTGTCATTGCAGAAGCCTACATTCAGTTGCCTGAACACAGTGATAAGGACACAAATGCTTCCACCGCAGGCAATTATAGAAGAACTCACTTATACACTTTTCTTTCGCATAATCGAAGAGTGCCCAGCTCTTATTGGGAGAACCACAGACACCCTTTCATTCATCAGAGATCCAACAAATACTGAACATTTGAACCAGCTGTGGGTCAAACTGAATTACGTAGTAGCAATCCACGCAGCAGGAAAGTGCAGGGACGGTTTTCGTCAAAAGAAGGGCCTGTGATCCAGAACCCAGCAAGCAGGACAAATTACCCTGTCACCCAAGGACAGCCGATTGGCGCACAACGTCATGTTTCGCCTAGTCACTGACTTTCCAGAAATGGTAGGGAGACCGGCCAAGGTTGATGTCATCAACTTCATGAGAGATCCAGCTAATGTTGCGCATATGGGAACGCTCCTCCATGGTATCATGCTTCCAGTGGAGCTGTCCAACTTTCAAAGAGAGTATTTGTGGAGATTCCAGTGAAACCTTCTGTCGAGAGACAGATCCAGGAGACTGAGTCAAAGCAAGTCATCTTTCCGCCGATCGAGAGGACAGAGACAAGAACTCCACCTTTCATTTTGATTAACTGCCATTTTTCTTCCATTTTTTCTATTTTTGCATCACATTGAACAGATGTCAGCATGTCTTCAGGATTAAACTAGATTCGGGGGGTGGATTGGGATCTCACCTATTTTGAATATGCACAGTGAATGTGACTCTCCAAAGGTGTTAGTCTAATCTGTTTTCCATAGTCTAGCAAAGGAACTGTATCCCATTTCCAGAGACAATCGTCACCCACAAGAGGGGGGACACTTGCGAAGCACCAGACACTTTAAGACACTAACTTTCAAGAACCAATAATGGAGTGAGCGAAAAGAATAGAACATTGACATTTTTCTATGATTGAGATGGGGGCCCAGAACAATAACCTGGTCATCCCACCAGCAGAGGGGCGCCCCCGCCTCCCTGGAAGGAAATGCTGCCACCTTTCTTACCACACGATCATATGTATATGCATGGCGATTATCATTGCCTTTTTGTCATTAACAATCAGAACTGCATTCTTTATTAGTGCACAAAGAGGTCCAATTGCAGTGCACCCACCTGATAGTGTACGCATGAGTCCCACACAAGCACCTAGACCCTATGTAGTTATTCCAGTCCCGAGGAAATCTGATGGTAAGGTAAATGAACTAAAATTGAATGTAATTAGCAGTGATACAGACACACTTGAGTTAACGAATGAAGAGAAAAGCTGGAGACAGGGTCAGCTCGGAACAAATGAAAACATAGCACTGACCACTACACGCACCCACACACTAAATGCACATGAATTAGGGAAAGTGTCAATGGCTGCAGAACCTCAAGCAAAGGCAGCAGAGAGCACAAGACTGCCTGCCGAACAATCAGCCTCAGAAAACAATGAGAGAGACCGAAAGAAAGCAACTGGAAAGCCGACTAATGCAGACATAGCAAAGGCCCTCGAGAATACAGAAGAGGCTACAAGAGAATTCACTGCAAAGACACAAATGTTGATAGATCATTTATTCCCGTTCATAGCTATAACGAAGAAACTCCATGAGGAACTAAATAATAAACCTGCAGAGACTGTATCGACAAACACACAAGTTCCAACCCAAGGGACAAGCATCAGACCTAATATACAGCCATATGCAAGACCTGTGTCAGGCTGGATAACATGGGCACTTACACGCAGAAAAGAAAAAATGAATGAGGACCAGGAAGAAGCAGACAGAATCGTGGCCACTCGAATAGCACAGATGAAAAAGCCTACACCATGGATTGATATGCCTGAGAGCCCTCCAGCACGGAAGATTCACACAGAAACGGTAAGAGATGTAGTTATAGCTAACTACAGGAAGACATTAAGAATCAAGAGAAGCCCACATGAAGATAACAATGAATTGAACGATTACCTGGACAGCACAGCACATCTGGGAAACAACATTTGGTACGAGCACATGAAAGAAGTTGGAAGACGGAATTCAGAAGGAGAATGCTTCGTGTGTGCACTTCTACCATACAGCATGGGAAAATCCAAGATCTTCGTGGCTGTAGAAATTGATGTCCTGACAGCACACTGTTTGTCACACGTAGCAATGTGCAACACCAGAGGACAGTTTATGGGAAAAGATGCCTCACTGATATGGGCAACTGAAACAGCATATCCCAATGAAGATGATTATATCCAGGACATTAAGACAAGAAACAGAGCTCATACCAGGAATCACGTGATCAGTTATGAAAAGCTGAAAGTGAAAGGAACAGGAACAAGAGGGGAAATTAACCAGAGACTGAATGTCCAAGGAAATACTCCAGAAGAAGCCCAAATTTGGAAGACTAGAGGCCAAATGCAGATTTGGGGAGCAGTGCTTTCACTAAACAGATGGGAAGAAGGAGTAGTGATATGCTGAGCATGGATGGTCCTTGGAGCCTGCAAAGAAGCAGTAGAAAACTCTCAAAAACTGTGCAAAGCTCTATGGCCAAAGTTGGTAAAGTTACTTATCTGGGTCGAAGATAGAGGAGGACCATTGCAGATAGTGCCACTGGAAAGCCCAAAATTGTGCTTCAGGAACAATGGCACAAGGAAGATGGGAGAGAATCAGAACTGCGGACGCATCTTTGAAGCTCCAGGTATGACTCACGGAAGCACAGTAATTATTGATCATTACTGGGCGTGTGGATCCAAAGCATATATAAGGCTGCCGAGAACCTGGGGAGGCATATGCACAATAGTAAACGTCAACGTTCCTGCACTGGTGATCCCGAAGAGTGACCTGAACATTGACAGCTTTCCAAACGCAGATGCACACCTGAGGAAAAGGAGATCTGCAGAACTGGTATCCCGAATTAAGAGAGAAAACTACTTTTCTGCCAAATCGGAAGAGGCATTCCATGCAATCCCGTATGAACACAGGCTCTTAAGCCTCACCTCATCAGTGTTCACAACGATCCTCATGCCATGGATCCAAGTTGGATCAAATACTAAATGGTTGCAGATAACCAGATGGGAGTTATTGCAGACCATTAACACTACCATAAAAGGATTCAATGCTATTAAGGAAGAACTAAGAGCAATCCGACTGATGACCCTCCAGAACAGATATGTACTTGACATGATCACAGCGATGGATGGAGGTGTTTGCACAAAAATTGGAGAATCGTGTTGCACATATATACCTTCGCATGATGAAGAAAATGGAACCTTAATAGAAGCCATAACCAGATGATCAGTGAAACTGACAAAGTAGACGATGACAGCTGGTTTGGGACACTATTTTCATGGGTCCCACAATGGATGGCAGACATATTCAAGTTTCTGGGAGCCCTTCTATTGATGATACTACTAGGATTTTGTGTTATCAAGATAGTCATCACACAAGGCCAGAAAAGTTCGAAGAAAGCCATCGGGATGAAGATCATGATTGACTTCAAACCAGGATGGAAGCCGAGAGATCTAGCAGATGAAGAAATAAGAGACTTTGTGAAGGCAAGCGAATTTGCGCCAGAAGGAACAAAATGTGTGTATCCCAAAAGACGTAGACATTATGAAGGAAAATGGATCTATTGTAGCCCAAATGGTGTCAGTTTATGACCTGGAACAAAGACGAACATGTAAAAACAGCAGGAAGCTTGAAAGGAGTGATAAAAATTTGGACTCCAAAGAAACACACGTTCACACCTTCATGTACAAACCCAGAAGACCAAGAATTGGATGCAGAAGATCCAAGTAAGAGTGATCTAAAGGAGGAAGAAGAAGTGGTCGATAAACCAACCAGAGGGGGGTGTGTAGAGGAAGTCCCAAATACGGCCTGCACTCCAGCCATCCATTTTGCGATGCCAGAAGCATACTTGCCAAGATATGTGACGTATAAGGAGCAAATAAACCAACAGAGAGCCACAGTAGGGCTCCGTCCAGTGCCCATCAGAAGGACTTGTATACCTATTGAAGCACCAATAACCAGACAACCATGGGCCGCACGATACCCATTGAGACAACCATATCAGCAGCTGACGCAAAATGAAGACTACTTACAAACTGTCCCGGAAGAGACCCTAAGGGCTCTTATTGGAGGCAAATGCTGATGTCACAATGGTCCGGACAGACTCACAGATGAAAGAAACGACAACCAAAAAGGTGATAAACAAGGACGAAAGGTTGCGAATAAGGATGTAATGCACATAAAAGAAGAAACAAAGCTGAACTATGTAGAAACATAACCATTTAAGCAGAATGGAAGTATGTTAGTATGCCTGTAAATAGGCTTGGAACGCAGGAAGCTAAGGAAACGATACTGCTTGCAATGCTTAGTAGGAGGATAGAGCGGCAAGCACCAGCTATATATCTACCTCAAGAAGCACACTATACAAGTGCGACTCCATTTTACACAAGCAGAAGTAAGCATAGGATAATAGAGGACGGAAAGGCCAGGATTCATAAGTTAGCTCAAAGTCAGACAGAAGAGCGGAATTGAAACTCAGCAAGAAGCAGCTCATGGCTAGGAATTCGAGGTCAACCCAAGGAAGGGAGGAGAGGAGCAGATCCGAAGTATCGAAACTTAAGAGCATAGAAGCCTGCCCCGTGAAGGTCTAGATAAGGAGGCCCAGGCAGGTGGCGAGTCTGAACAAAGGATCTAACACACAAATAGAGTGAAATTGAAGCCGATCCACGGTAAACAGACACGTGACCAGCCTGGCGAAGAGAGGTGCCCACATCTGATGTCATCCGAATTCAGAGGATGCCATAACTTTTACGGATAAGAAGCTACAGTTCGAGGCCACCCTCAGCCAACTAATTGACACATGCCCCTAAAGTGCTGATTGATGGAAGGGAGGTAGGGTGAATCTTGAGGCACACCGCACCTGCGTGTCCATTCTGCATGCTGCTAATTAAAGTGGAGATTTAGGTCTAGGGGTGTAACCGACCCAATCACGATGGACCAAATAATCTAGGGTCCTATAGCAAGTAGAACCAATAAGAGGTCGTACATTTAGTGACGTCTATCACGAGTGATGTAGAGGGATGGGCATAGACGCCCGCCCGATAAGAGTTATCCAGTCCCCACACTTTGTTACCATATACAGATATAGTACTTATATTTAAGTTACCTTTCCCGACCAATGAAATTGCATGTCAAACTTATGAGTTTTACACGTCAATGATGATGAGAATTTGCTATAAAAGTTACTGTTTGCATGAAGAATTTGGAAGTTGAAGCGAGACAGGCGATCGCAGCTCTGATGATTTCCATTTGTTTCCCCGTTTTTTGCACTTGTCATTAAACGGACTTCCCTTTGCCAAACCATTGACTTGTCCTTATTGACTGGTGTTGGAGTAAGAGAATCCTGCACCCCATCCTCCTCAAGGTGCAGCTATCTCGATTTAAGGTGCCAGAGGGCCGAGCTCTGAATCTCATGGGCACGTTCAGAGGTTGCTCCCCCCTCCAGTACACTGTCATGGAAAAAATCCTAAAGGCACAACATATATCGTAAAAAGCCAGTCATGTGTCATATCGACCCTTGGCATTCAAAATCGGTTGTTTTTGGCATGTGTCTCATTTAACATAGAGGCATCAGCGTATTCTTAGGTCAACCGGTTTCGATGATGTGTTTATTTGGATCATCTTCGTCAGAACCAATTTCTTTCTAAGCGGCGATAGTCATCCATCCATTAGGTGTGACAGGGCTCCATATCCAACCTTTAACACTTCAATTTCACTAATTTTTCATCGAGGATATCATATTACCAGAAGCTTCCCTTTTCTACTTCCGCAGTGTGCCAACAACCCTACGCCTGCGCATTACGTCCCTCACACTACAGTGCGGCACCACATACACTTATGCGGGGCTGTGATACTTGGACCAAAGCCCCTTGGCGCAGAGCAACACAACCTCACAGTACTGCGCTACTGTTAAAAGATGGCAGCCCCAATGCTGCCTCCCCACACTCTGTGCAGCGCTCCGCTGCTCCCGAGCCAGGTCCGCGCTTTCAACAATACAAATAAAAATAAAATAACAACTGTTTTTCAGTGCAACGCCTTCTCTATTGCCGGTCAGGTGCTATATCTGGCAATTAGAGTGTGCCTTTTTTATCTTTGCAGTTTTGGCACAGCACACTATTGTGCACTGATGCTTGTTGCTCATTTTGTCGCTGCACGATGTTCCATGAAACCTACACAAAGTAGTTCTTTATTATTCTTCGCCCCACTACTGCTCTATCCCATTTTCAACCCCCCTGTACTCCAGTAAAGGGCTAAAAGTGATTTCCTTATAAAATCGCATTTGCCGTATCTGCAGCCAGGTCATTTGGCTTTCTCACCGCAAGCCTATTTACTGAGGTTTTCACAGGCTGATCAGAGTGTGATGCTTTAAACATGGCGGCCGGGCATGAGAATGGCCTGCTGGCCCGTGGTCAGACCGCTTTCTGAATATACCTGCACAGTTTATACCGGCAGCAGCACCTGTAGGTCAATCCAGCCAGGTATCAAGGCTGGCTTTATTAATTTTCCCGAAGAGGGCCTGGCCCACATCAAGAAAAGCAGACTCTGAATGCGCTACAGCAGTACACATATGAACTATTGATAATCAATCCAGCGACTTGCATTGCATGCAATATCAGAGCTACGTGCTGCAAGACAGAAGAGTGATTGCCTCTGAAATACTAGCGGTGACATTGAAGTCCAGGCGCCTGATTGATGTCATTCCTTGAGTGCACCAGATGGCTGCTCAATTATTTACATGGCCGCCCCGCCCTGCTGCAAGCCATGCTCCGCGTCCCTACTCTGGGGACGAGAGCTGCACGTTTCGACAATTATTCATTTTCATCTGAAAACGCTTCCCCTCTGATCCGTAAAGCTCATACATATGTATGTGTCGTTAAGGAAACATCACCCTAACAAGTATGTACGTTTTCCAGGACTAGCACAGTGTCAACCCTTGGCTGGGCAATGTTCGGGATTCAATTCCAGGGATCGTCCTTAGGATAAGCTCTGCCTTTCAGAGTTCATTTTATACCCCAATATTACACTATGGCGTGCAGTCGTCTCCCAAAAAAAAGCACCAGAGGAGGTGCAAACAAAAGGCAATGCTAGGTGACTGGCCAGGGTGCGACCAGCAGAGGGGCGCAATGGGGTACCATTATGGCTGCCACAAAATGGACCTCGTTGTATAAGAGGGTGCAACGCCCAAATTGCACTTCACTTAGAGTGATGGAGCATCCATGCACTTGCCCTGTAAAGCACAGGCAGGATCCAATGGATCCATATTGGCTTTGCAAACGATTGGTCCAGTAGCTGCCCAAAAGAGGCCAGCTGTGTCAACAGCTCCTAAAATACCCAACAGCAGATATGTGCTGTGGGTAGTGTCAAGAAGCTGTCTTTGAAATACGGAGCTGGGGTGACTTTCCAAGTATTCAAGAAGCAGAAGCTCGGTATGTAGGGAGACCAGATTTAGAAAATAAAAAACAGGGACAGACCAAAAACATAAAAGTAGGACTAGAATCACCATCCCATTCAAACCCCCTCCACCTCCGTTCCGTCCAACACCCCCAATCTGCCCCCCAACCCCCACTGTGATGAGCATTAAAATAAATATTTCCAGCACTTCTATATATAAACGGCAGATTTGCCTGGGGCAGTAACCATGTTAAAAACAAAGAAGCGTTAGCTTTCATTGTTATTACAGGCAGAAAATCCCTGATTTTGGCTCTCTTCCACTTTTTGAAAATAATTGAAAACAAGCTTGGTTTATGGGAAAGCATGCGGAAATGGTTGGCCTAGTGTAGCAAAACGGCGTCATTGAGTTGCCCCTACACTGGTGCCTCACCAATATTGTAATGGTCCTACGTAAATCAATGACACCACTTTGACTGGGGTTTGTGTTGACTTTGAAAGATGCTTTAATATCTAAACTGATGGTTTACCACTGAAAAATAGCGTTTGGTACATAACTGCCGTTAGGAGTACATAATAGCAGGTGTGATTACCTCTGAATGACAACCAACGCTGGCTATGTATTTGAACGCTGAACCGCAAGTCAGTGTATATAATTGAACTAAATGGGTTTTTGGCTTGTAGCTAGGTAATTGTCTAGAATTAGACGGTTGAAGAAAGTGTATGCAATCTCACCGAATGTTATGCTAGAATTCAGTTAGTTGTGTCCAAGAATAGAAGCACATAGAGAAGCTGTTTTAAACAATTGTAAAATAACTTGTTGTTTGTTTACTTTTCTATCTTTAAGATCCTTTTTATTTTATTTTATTCTTATTAGTGGTATGTAAATGAATTGTTATCCGTATTTTTTTACATGTTGTAAAGATGCTATAGCTATGCTATAGCTATGCTATGTTTGTTTCTTATCAGTCTCTATGGCACAATCAGTAAATGTGATTGGAAAGGAAGATGATCAGTTTCACCTGCACGACTACTCTAGGATTGCCCCAGAGAAAGTATTGGTCACTGGTGCTAGGCTGGCAGCTCCACGGTTGCGTTCCCTGATGTGTAGGGTGACCAGATAAAAAAAATATATCCGGGGCAAGCCATAGACATAGAAGTAGGACTACACTAGAACTGTAGTCCTACTTCTATGTTGTTGGCCTGTTGTGTGGGGCGGAGAGGGTGTTTGCTCACAGGCACACTCCTCTCATTGTAGGAGAGCTTCGGGGAGGGCAAGGGGGAGGAAATGGCTGCGTGAAAAGCATTCACGCCCCCATTTACACACAAGAAAAGTCACGGCAGGACCGATTTAGAAATCGTGTCCCAGCAAAAACCAGGACGGTAGCCAGCCAGCCTTCCAATCCCCAGACGGGGTTTGGAAAATAAAAAAACTCCTAGGACTCCGAGACCGAGGGTGATTTCCCCAGACTGTCCCGGGAAAACCGGGACATCTAGTCACCCTACTGATGTGATGTGTAGTGAGGCAACTGCAGCAGGATGCAAAAATTTGCCTGTCTAAGATGGTCGCAGCATTGTCTACTGAATGCTTGAAATGAGAATGGGAGCTCATGGAGCATGCTTGGTAACAGATATGCTTCTACCTTCCACATACTGCCCAGATTATGGGCAACAGAAAAAAGCCCCCCCGCTCCCCTCCACCCCTCTCCCGGCCAGGTACTAATTAACAATGGGCATCTGCTTTTCATGAATAAGCAGATAAAAGCATACTGTCTCAGCAGAGAGGCCAGCAGCATGGAGCATCAGAAAGGAACCGGAATGCAGAAAGAATGCATCCTCATGAAGTCCCAGCAAACAAAGAACAGGCTCCAACAGAGGCAGATAACCAGCACTATACACTCCAACTAATGCCATTGCTAAACAATGAAATTCACCAAACCACATCCTTATATACTTCCATGACCCCACCCCTAAGAGCACACACCATGCTGAAAGAGGATCGAAATAAGTTGTGGGTGCACGCTGAGAACAATATCCCCCATTGCAGCCCTATGTTATCAGCCAGTCTTACAAGAAGGCTATGCAAATCAAAGACCCCTTTGATTGCATTTTCCATCCAAATAATCTCCATCATTGCTCTACAGAGTCCCTCAACATTGCTGGAACTTTGATATAGCTTCAAAAAGCGTCTGGCTCCTGCTCCCTATGCCATATTAAAAAGGGTTGGGCTAGGGTAACTGGGAGAAATCCATGCCTACTATGTAGAGCCTAAGATACAGCAAAAGAGAGGAACTGAGAAGATCCATGCCAACGTTGGATCAGCCTGGGTACTAGCATGGCTGGCACTTAGCTTAAGAAACGGGACTGCGTGAGACTCAAGTGCCACTTTCAGGAGCAAGCGGTAATGCAGCCATGCTAGGAATGAAATGGAGGATGCTGAGAGCACTGGCTGTGATAAATTGACATCTGGCAAGGGTGTGAAAGCCCTGGCTTTTAAAAAAATTAAATTATAAAATTATGCAGGTAATTCCATCTCTGAAAGCAAAACCTGCTACTTATATTCCCCTTTCATAAGCTCCATGCCAAAAGCATAGTATGGCCTTGTGCCCTGCACTCTATTAGTGTCCTGGTTCGCAGCACCTGCTCTACCAGTGGCACAGACCTGGTTCAGAGGTCACAGGTGCCCTCCTGGCAGCTGCAGTGACATGCAAGTCTCTGCAGTGCAGGGGCTGCATTTAAAATATGCAACCCTGTTCTAAAAACTGCATAACTCTGAAGATCCTGTCCTGCTGGCACGTTAAACTAAAAAAACGAGTCATACCTGAGTTACGGTATGGTTGCCAACATCTCTCAGAATTATCCCAGGTACATTAAATTGATATCACACATGTGTAACTAAAATGTATTAAGTCTTCAGATATTGAAAGGGTTATCTTACCTGTGTTGGGGAGCTGGAACAATTGGTCTATTGTACATTTTCGCACTGCAGTAATTGTGGAATTATTCAGAGAATATTCTTGTGAGGTGTGTAATGCTTTTGAAATTATTTTGTGTAATAATATTGAAAGAGGGGGGATTAACAATGAGAATATGTTAAGGACAGGGATATTTGGCAACCAGGTTTGGAAGGTTCTTTGAAAAATTGATTCCTGATGAGAACTATTTGCCAGTAAATTTAGATGAGGTGCCTGTTAAGGGCATTTCAATAATCTTATGGAATAGTAGAGGGTTTCGATCTTTCTTACAGTGGCAGAGAAGGAACGACCTATGGGGGTGGGCTTTGTGTTGGA
Source organism: Ambystoma mexicanum (assembly GCF_040938575.1). Lineage (NCBI taxonomy): Eukaryota > Metazoa > Chordata > Amphibia > Caudata > Ambystomatidae > Ambystoma > Ambystoma mexicanum. Next base: position 580,563,386 of record NC_090922.1, on the reverse strand, counting down.
GTAAGTTGCCCACTAACTGTTAGAGAACATGATACATTTGGTAAATCTGATTCTGTCATGTGTGTTATAAATGGGAAGCTTGTTGCTCAAGAGGACTTACTCTTCTTAAATACATACTCCCGTCTGGGGGGGGGTGTATGGAGGAGGTCCACAAAATTATTATAGAAACAATTGAAGGATGGTTTACAGAATCTCCTAAAGCCTCGGTCATGTTCGTTGGGGACTTGAGTTCCTATTGCGATGTAGCTTTGAAGAAAATCAAAGAATGAGATGATAGGTGTGGAGATTTTGAGGTGGGGATCGAAGGCATTCCACACAGATCTCCAGTGGGATAGCTTGGATGAATTTGTTACAGAGCTGGGATTTAACATTTTTACAACCAGATCTTTTGAGTAACAACCATCCAACCTGGTCTTATGGGAGGGTGAGTTATAAACTAGATTATATGTTTGTAAATACTGGTTTATTAAAGTTAGTCAGTAGCTTTGAACATATTTCTAAATCCCTTAGCGATCGCAAAGTATTGCAATGTCATCTAAACAGTGGTCATATAAGGTATGTAGGAAAGTGTGAGGGTATGAATATCCAATGTAATGGAGCATCCAATAGGTTATGCTGGACAGAAAACAATTTAAAGAAATTTGATGAGATGTTTGACACCCTACAAATAGATGGACAGGAGATTGCCCGTAATGCATTAAATGCCATTGGGAATCTTCTGGGGATCATACAGAGAACTAATAACACAATTCTTCTGACTCATAGGACGGGGAAAAATATAAGAATATATATGATAGTCAGATAAATGCACAGAAAAATAAATTTAAGGTGGATATTAATATTACAAGAAAGTTAAGGGTATGTCTTTAACGATCAAACTCCAAAGTATTGCCAGCCTTCGGACAAAATATAAGAACTGGCTTATGTCCCATAGGAGCAATGTACATAATGCAAATTGGAATATGATTTTTACATTATACCGTACCCATGACTCCAAAATATTTTGTTATTTACATCGTCATTACCTTATGGATGAAGATGATTCTGATGTTAATATCATATCCATGGAGTCATTGTCGTAATTCATATCTAATTTGTATTTTGTTGAAAATAGGCCAGAGGTAACTAGAGAAATCAGATTAGTCGGTGAGGATAGGATCTTTCCTTTTGGCATAACTGATATTTTAAAAATTATTAAGAGGATGAAAGCTTCAAGGGCCACTGGGCCAGACAAATTGCTGAATATTGTTATTAAACACAACCCTCTTAAGTGGGCTGTCATATTATTGCAACTTTTCTCAATTATTTGGAAAAGCAGCAATATTCCTGAGAGTTGGCGAAAAGCCATCTTCTTACCCATTTATAAAAAAGGAAATAGATCTTGCCAGAAGAATTATCGATTGTTAGGGATGGCGGACTCCAACTGTAAAATCTTCTGCTCATTACTATTACAAATAATTAAAGACTGGAGTATTGAAAATAATCTGCTTTTGCCTTGCCAAATCGGGTTTACAGCGGGTTTTAGCACATTGGACAATATGCTGGCATTAAACTTTATTATATCTGACATCCGGAAGAACAAAGATAAGAACTTATATGTATGTTTTATATATTTCTCAAGGGCCCTTGATTGTGTTAATAGGGACACATTATGGAGTAAACTAGCTAACTGGAATATCAGCCCTTTAATGCTGCATTTATTAAGAAAAATGTATAGTAACACTTTGGCTACCATCTGTGTGAATAAAGGAGTTGATAGCTCGCTTCCTATCATTACCAACCTGGGCCTTAAGCAAGGGTGTGTTACTTCACCAGTCCTCTATAATTTGTATGTGTCAGATATGGGCGTAGGGTTTGAGAATATAAATAATCATCCACCGAAGATCGGAGAGTGTCACATCAGCTGGATGTCATATTTAGATCACACAGTATTGATGGATAGAACTCTGATCTGGTTACAGCAATCTTTGGATGAATTACAACGCTACGCTCTGTATCATAACATTAGTATTAACGTAAGGAAGACTTACGATTATGATCTTTGGGGGCCTGGGGAAAACAAAAAAGAATTATAATTTCCAATGGAAAATTGAAGCACAATCAATTGAGGTTGTTAATATTTACCCATATTTGGGGACGTTAGTTAGGGAAAATCCTTCTGGTAATTCTTTCTATGAGAAGAGTGACAGCAAGGTGTCAAGAAAATGGAATGTTATTCGCTCTTATGTAGCCTCCAGGGGCCTTATAGGCAATAGAAACATTGGTAGCTAGATGTCTCGAAGATTTAGGCAAAATTGAAGGGGAATTGTGGAGACCTGCCCTAAGATTGGCAAAATCCACGCCTATAGAGGCCATAAGATGTGAACTGGGACTTACATCTTTGTCCACCTTATGGAAAGTGAAGTGCTGTAAGTTATACAGTAAAATTATGTTCCAAGGTGATGGCGATGACAGCTTATTAAAAGCTATGGTAATGACAAAATAACCAACCCGGCTTTGCAAGATCTGGCGGTTACCACCTTGAATTTCTTAAGTGAAATCGGTATGAAGGTACCCAAAGAAAAGACAGAGATGAAAGAGTTTGTTAAGATTCTGAAGTTAAAAGCAAGCCAGTGGAACCTTTGTAAAAATTGTATTTAGTTATTAGGCACTAAAAGACGGTATGAAGTATATAGTTTACAAGAACGGGTAGTCTCTAAACTTCGTAGTTATGTGCGGAAGGCAGGAAATTGTGATTTTCTCAGATTTATTATGTTATTAAGATTTAACATTGTTCCCTGTAAGGAGTAAATGGGTGGTTGGCTAAAGATACAGAGGAAAAAAAGAGTGTGTAGGTTGCGTGAAAGGGAGGTGGAAACGATAAGACACCTCTTGACTGACTGTGACAAATTGCTGGTTGAGTATCATAGAGGATATAAGGACTTAATCTATGATATTGGGATGTTAACATCAAATCAATTTTGGTCTTGTATTTACGTGGCAGACCTTTTGAAGTATATTAGTGCGGCTTACTACATATGGAGAGAAATTCTAAGAAAGCTGGATGAGTTGCCTAAGAGTTAGCTGTGATATAGGGTCAAATATTCTTTATTTTTGTTCTTATTAATGTGAGCAATGGAGGAGTGGATTTTATTGAAGGTTATTGGGAGGATGTAATGTGATGTTATATATTTTAGATATCTCTCTATGCTAGGTAGTACATTGTAATTGATTGATACATTTTGATTGAAACATTTTGGTTGAAACATTTTGTAAATTCCTAAGGATTAGGAATGGTGACTGTGATTATTGAATTTTTGTGGACCTTTATTGAATTATGACTAATATGATTTATGGTGCAATTTAGCTTTATATATTTTCTATTTTGTGTTATGCAATAATGATATGAAATGTAATGTATTCATCAGATATGTTTGTTGTATTGAGTAAGTGTATAGGGTTTTGATAAACCAATTACACTATAAATACATTTATTTTAAAAAGAATTGATATCACACATGTGTCAGCCCTGTGTGCCTCAATCAGTTGTGGAAGGGTTATGTGTATTCCCCTAGACAGGCTACACCCTGCCCTACTGGCAGGAATGTAGCCTAGTGGGATTGCCTATATTTGTTCCTTTGTAAGGACAGGTAACACCCTTCTCCTAGGGACAGTCACTCCACAGGACGCTGGCCTGGGAACAGGAATCAAAGGCCACAACCTCACACCAGGGGGCTGCATTTCTAAAGTCCTTTCTTCTTAGAGAGAAGGGGGCAGGGTAAGTGTATTCATGGGAACTCTGTTCAGGGGAAGGAGACTTCCCCATCTTGAATGTCCCTGCCTCTCTCTTTTCTGTCCCTCCACTTCCTCTGACAAAGCACTTTGGGTGTGATATCAGAAGGACAAAATCTGCTCATTTCAAGAGCAGGGATTGGACCCCTAAAGCAAGCTAGCTTTAGTCCAATCACCTGGAGACATTTGCCTATAGAGGAAGGGGTCTCCCACCACTTCTTTGAATCATCTTGAATCCTCTTTTGGACTTCAACCCTTGAAGAAGATTTCATTTGGACCTTGCTGAGAGCGCAGCCCTTTCCAGAGTCCTCCAGTTGTGAGGTGAAGGCAGTTGTTCCAAAGCAGAGGCAAACTCTGTCCCTCACTCTCCCCAGGGATCATTGGGGGTGAACCTGCTGCTGACAATCAAGTCCTGACTCTCTGCCAGCCACAGCGTTACTCGGGATCTAACCGTGTTGAATGACCCCTGCAGTTGTGTGCCAGCCTTCCCCATGTCTGGGTGCATGGAAAAAGGACTAATCTTGTCCCTGAGACCCTGAATTGGGACTCACTGCAACCAGAGCACCAAGAAGTCTAATGCTGTGCTGCCAGACCACCAAGAACCGCAAAAGTTACCATTGACTGTTAACAGCCCCCTTGGTCCATCTTTGGGCACAAGAGACTGGTTAGGTCACTTGTATCCCTTTTTGCACCAAAGAACATATCCTTTTTGAAAATGGTGGTCTTTTAATTGCCTTTTCTCCCCTGTCACATTACCATGAGTACTGCATCTATTTTATCTTTGAATATTGTGTGTTCCTTCTACAGGGGTGAGTTTGTATAGTGTTTTTTAGTTAGTTATTATTGCCCGTGGTGGGTTTGGGTTTGATTAAAGTATATATGTGTCTATAAAACCTTGAATGGACATTCCTTTATTTTGGACTGTTATACTTCGCTGTTTGGGTTGTTACTGAACCATATTCACACTTCTCTTGAGAGTATTGCCTTCCCTTGCCCCACGTTACCACAAAGGGCAAAGAAGTTGGATTTCTTAACTGTGCCTATTTTACCTTTATGATTGTGTTGGCTCTTTGTTTGTAGAAATGTGAGGGCTGAGTGGGCATTTTAGCCTCGACTCACCCTTTTACTCTTGCAGGGCAGAAGTACATTTGTCACACTGGTTCAAAATAGAAGAATGTCGTAGGGTCTGGGAATACCTCAAGGTGTGGTCTGACAGAAAGGAACTCCATGGACCGTGGCTTAGAATGGGAGCAATGTGAATTTTAGGGCACTGCAGGGAGTGGCATGGTGGACCCTCACTTGAAAATGGGTGAGCACACTGTGACAGCATGCAAAATGACAGCCATTGATGTGGCAGGAGCAGGAAAAACAGGGTTCACAGGTAGCATGACACTACCACCCTATAGGAACCTTCTAGGATTCAAGACGTGTGGTTCTGAATGGGTGGAGTACAAAGCACGCAAGAGACAATGGGCCTCATTACGAGGTGGGAGGAAATGGATTACCAGCACCGGTAAGGGCACTGGTGCCCGTAAGCCCTTACCTCCTTACTACGAGTTACCTTTGCGGGTCATTCCATAACGCCTGGTTTTTGCAGGAGTTAAGGACGGGACCCGCAAAGGGACTCTAGAGCTAATAACGGTACCGCAATCTGCGGTACCGTTATTAGCGCCTTCTCCATTCCCATTGAGTCCTATGGGGGCTCAAATGGGAATGGGGAATGGTCCTGGTGAATGGGAATTACCGGTCCCTCCGACCGGTAATTCGCGGAGTTCGGAGACGAGCTCAGTCTTCCGCAGAACTCCCTGTGTGTGGACCCTGTGAGGAGCTGCTGCTACAGACCTTGGTGCTTCAGTGTTGCTGTTGCTTGAATTTTTTGGCCCATCCTACAAAAACTACGTCCAAGCGTGGAGCGCGGCATGGAGTTCAGAGACGAGTTCAGTCTTCCGCACAACTCCCTGTGTGTGGACCCTGTGAGGAGCTGCTGCTACGGACCTTGGTGCTTCAGTGTTGCTGTTGCTTTAATTTTTTGGGCCATCCTACAAAAACTACGTCCAAGCGCGGTGCAGAGTTCGGAGACGAGTTCAGTCTTCCGCAGTCCGCCGCACGTCCGCAGCCAGCAGCTTGCTCGCTAGTGCGACTCCGTTAACAACACGAGCTGCTGACACCAATCAGCGCAATATGGTGACTGTGAAGGAGGGCCCGCAGACCCGGCACAAATCTTTGCTATCCCGAAGGAAGCTGCCACAGAGTCTTTCAAAGGAAGTAAGCCTGGTCGACTTGTATGACCCAAACGACCCAAACAACCCAAATGTTTCTAATGTTAATCTAGTCAATATTGATGACATGGAGGTTGCCAGAAGTGAAGTGAAAGGCATAGTACCGTCATTAGCCCTTTTGACCCAGAACTCAATGGGTCCTCCCCCCATGGTGAATGTATGCCCTGGAAAGGAAGGCACCTCAATTCTTCAATGTGTGCACTCTGAAAGCCGTTCAGTTGAGCCGGACACTTTATTCTCGCCTTCGGTGTATATTGATGCCAGTGATGTCGTCCAAATATCCCCCTTCAAACTAACTGACTCTGACCTTCTGGCAATCAATATTCCAAATGTTTTAACGCAAACAAAAACAGTGATGCTTTTCCCCCTAGTTGCGAATAGAAGTCCCGGAGCGCAGTACACATTGGCATCTCCAATTCCTTCTGATGCCATAAAATAAATGTTGGTGGTTTCAACGCCGCATGGCGTAAAGAAGGCTGGCAGTCTTGATTCTTCTAATGTAGCAAAACCTGGGGGAGGAAAGAGTATCGACTTCTTGCATCCTCCAATTCCATCCGGAACCGCCTCAGTCCAGGAAACAGACTCAAGCCAAATGGCTCTATTACAAGCGGATGCAACATATGTCTTACAGGCGCAAAAGTCGCAGGTCACCCCCAAAAGCAGGACACCAAATGAAGTCGACTTTATTGAACTTTCAGGACGCAAAGCAAGGTTGGCAGCAAGGCTAAAAGCTGACTTTTTGGCTACCTATGAACACCTAAATGACAGTTTTGGGCAAAATCAAACTGCACATATGAACAGAAAGGTGGTTGTTGATTACAATTCACCAGGGAACTTAACTTGTAATACATCAAACAGATCTGAGGCAGCGATGTCAGCTCCGAATAATAATTCTCTACATCAAAGATCTTATGGAAATTCGGAGCCTTTAGGCACTAAGGATATAGAGACGAGAGCTGTAATGAGCAACTCAAAGTTGGCTGGTCCACCAAAGGAAAACGTTGCCTCTGCTAGAGCAAAACTGGTGGCCCCCGAGGAAGCACGACTCAAACATCCCACTAAAAGCTCTCTATCCGCGGCTGCAGGAATCCAAATTCATAACAACGTTTTGGCCGCAACATCGATTGCCTCACTGCCATTTATGAAACTATACGAATCCTTGCATGATGCTGTGTGTGACCAAACATCTCTTTTGGCAGCTGTTAACGCAAAGATCTCAAAGCTTGAATCCTTTTCGCAAGAAATTGCCCGAAGACTTGACTGCGAAGCTGAGATATCCTTAAAATGGCAAAGTAGACTATGTGACCTTGCTCGTCAGGCAAATGGAGACAAATCGTCTCTAACAGATGCTGTAATTGAGTGTACAAAGTGGATGCGCCACAACATTCCAACAAAAAAACAAATGGGAAGCGGAGGGTTCAATGACATGCCCAGACAAATACCTATGTCAGAAGTAACAAATGGAAAGGCTAGTCAGGTCCCTAAAATCTGTCTTGAGTCTACAAGAGAGCCTGCCCGCAGTACGGCCTCGGTGTGTGCAGCCGATGGATCAATGGAAATTGAAAAAAACGTCCCTGTAGTGCGGGAAAAGGGCCTGAAGACAAGCAAAGCAAGCGAGAGCCAAATGCCGCCTGCACAAATCAACTCCTTGTCCCAGCAGGAAGCCCCTGATGATATCAGAAATGATGTTACGCTGGCGGCAACATCGGAGCCAGAGCAATCACTTGGGGACCGGCTGCCTGTGCAAGGGGTGGCGAAAGTTGTTCTAGGTAATTTAACAGAGAAACTTTCGTTTGGGATCTTCAATAAGTCCACAACAACGGAGAAAGTGGGTGAAAACCAACCTCCGAATAAAAAGAGTGGTGATAAAACATCTCAGAAACGCTCTACCCAGAAGCAAGTGGCTAAACGTGCTCGCACAACGGGCAGAAAAAAATTCATACGGAACCTCTCAACGCTGCCACATTCGTCCATATTTCTCTGACCGGCGAAGCCAAAGGAGGCTCCACGTAACTCTAAACATGAATCAGAAATAAAGACGGCATCTCAACACTGCCTAAAAAGAGCAAGGGAAAGCTCTGATTGCGACGACGATGAAATTTCTGAACCATCTATCGAATGATGTGATCTTTCAACGTACTCAATTGACGACGAAGAGGCCAATGACGATGTTGTTTCTACGGCAGAGGTCATACCAGTAGCCATGGGAAAGGCCAAAGAAACTCATCCGCGACTGGGACCACCAAGAGTTAACCCATCACAAGTCAGTGGTTTAGCAAACAAACAAAACATAAAGATGTTTATACCGTTGCCCACAAACAAGGACAAAAAGGAGCTGACTAGCAAGTTGCCAGTTATATCTGCTCAGCTAAATGCAATGTGCGGCAAACTAAATCCAAAATTAACAAGAGCGCAATCTGAAAAACTGGACAGAGGCTTTAAAATGAAGAACACAAAACCAAATGCTTTAACTGATAAAGGTCCTTGGAAAATACAAATTAAAAATGCTCTGCCGGAACAAAAAGAGGTAAACCTGAACCGACGGAATATAATTAAGCTTCTACAGTGCATCCCAACCCTGCGAGCTACCAAATCAGAAGACATAGCGGTAGTTGAGTACATGTCTGAGGACCATCTGGATTGGGTCAACTTACATCTTAAATCTAGAACGCTATGGTCTGCCGTAAAGGATGCAGCTGACGACTTTTTGTTCTTTGGCTTTGAAGTTTTCTGTGATGATGACCTTGCTAACGAAAGCTCATCCTCCCCGGTTGTGAAACAAACCGAGAATGAAAAAACAAGAAAAGAATTGTGGGCGCAGATGAGGATAAAACGCTCACCGTGCCCAAAGGACGACAGTCATTACGGACAATAGCTTAATGTGGACTGCTATTATCGTGGAACACCCGAGGTTTCTCCCACCTTTTGGATGGAAATTGGCAATTGTCTGATCAAATTTCTATCACATGTTTGCAAGAAACGTGGCTGCGTGAATGTCCGGCGTGTGATGGATATACAATTCTTTTCTGGATTGATAACAATGATAAAAAACAGCCATAATTGGTTGATTCTTTCCACCAGGAATCCAAATATGTTTGTGCAAGTCATGACAATTCAAAATTCCCAAACCTCAAATCCACGCAACTCTGATAGTCAATATTTATTGGAACCCTGCAATGATTTCACAAGCATCCTTCATTGCTGCAGTTGTGTCTGCAGTCGACGATTGTTTACTATCATTTAATGATCCTACAATTATAATATGTGGGGACTTCAACTATGCCTGGGTGAATAGTCCAGCGATAAAAAGTTCATCCTCTGGAACAAGGAGTGACACTCAAATACAAGACCGTGTTTCCCGATGGGCCAATGAGATTGCCCTGAGACACTGCTCTATGCTGAATGGTTGCACACGTGGAGACATCCCCCCAGGTTTTACCTGGAAGCGAGGTGATTCCATGAAGACACTCGACTACATCTGGGTGTCCAGGAACTTTTTAGCCCAAGTAACATCCCTCAAAGTCATAAAGACAGAAAAGAGCGACCATGATGCCTTGTTGATCGACTGGCTGATAGCTCCAAACCCAGCTTCGACCAAGTATTTGGAGAGGATCACCATAAACAACGGAGCAAATAGACTACGCCTAAATGCACTCCAGTTGGCACAGACAAAAACTAACTTTACTAATGCAAACTCAACTACTTCAAGGATAAATTATCCATTGTTATTACATCAGTTTAAAGTGAGGAGCAATACACAAAAGGCGAATGATGTTGAAGCAAAACATACTTTTAATCCGATAATAAGTAGAGAAAAGGAAAAACTCCGGGACGACATCAGGCTTCTAAAAAAAGACTTTGCTCCCTGTGATGGCAAGTTAATCCAAAAAAGAAAACAGCAATACCGAAATTGGATCAAATCCTTTAACTTGATTTGGGTGCAGGATCAAGCCGAGCAAATGCTAAAACTTATCTTACAAAAAGATAGTAGACATATCTGGGAGATCATCAATACTGGTAGCGTCAAACACAACTACTCAATGTCAAACGGGGTAAATGGGGCAAGCTGGGTGGTGCACTTTACAAACATATTTGACGATTACAACTGTATTGAGGTCTCACCTCTAACTCTAATGGTTGGAAGATGGAATGTGGCAGATTCCGAGGAAGATATTGAATGGGCAATCCAGAAGCTAAAGTCCTCCAGGGCAGTCGGCCCCGATGGCATATCTAAAGTGTTGTTGAAAACGCACGGTTCTGAATGGGCCAAACTGATGAGTATTCTTTTCGAAAGAATTGCCATGGAGAAAGGGTTGCCTGATTCATGGGCAAAGGCGGTGGTCGTGCCAATATTCAAAACGGGTAATATGGACGATCCCAACAACTATCGCCCGATTGCCCTTTTGGATACAATTGGGAAGGTCTTCGGTTCTTTTCTCCAGAAACGACTTGCACGCTGGGCTGAAGAGGTCGCAGCGGTTGATCCACGTCAAACTGGCTTCACAAAAGGAGTGGGAGTTGAGCTCAATCTGGTCCTTCTGAATTGCCTAAAATTAGACGCTCTGATGCGGAAGAGAAAGCTGTACATCGCCTTTATAGACCTGAGTCAGGCATTTGACAGCATCAACCGCAACCTTTTATGGAAGAAACTGCACGCATGGAATTGCCCAAGCGAGTTGTTGTCACCACTGATTGCTCTACACTCAAAGACATCCATCAGAGTTCGGCTAAACGAGCAAGGCGACTTATCTGACGAGATTATCACAGAACGCGGAGTGAAGCAAGGCTGCCCTTTAGCAGCCCAATTATTCAAGCTCTTCATTTCGGATCTGCCATTAACTCTAAAAGATCTAAGGGTCTTCCCCCCGTTAGTAAATGGCCACAAGATAAGTTGGGCCATCTATGCAGATGACATCGTGCTTATAGACTCCACTCCAATCGGATTGCAGCGATTGCTAAATGCGCTACAACACTACTGTCTGCAAAACGATCTACAAATTAACACAAAAAAGTCAAAGATCATTGTGGTTGGAAAAGGTAAATTAAAGAGATCAAGTAAATTTGCCTGGAAGATAAATGAGGATCTTCTTGAGACATCAGACAGCATCCGTTATTTAGGTGTTTTGTTTAACACCTCTATACGAGAGTGGGATTGGACACAGGACCTGGTGGCCCGCATGAAAATGTTTGCATTGCAGGGGGCAAAACTGCACGCAGCCTACGGAAAATCTACCTTGAAGCCAGTCCTAATATTTTATCTCCAAAAGGTAGTTCCAGCGATAACCTTCGGGAGCGAAACAAGCTGGAACATTCCACAAGATCTGTGGGATAAGCTTGAAGGGAAATTTTGGCGTAAAGTTTTGGGATTGCCAAATAACTGTCCAATTGCGGCAATACGATACGAGTTATGTATCGAGTCTCTATACGGATCCGTTTTATGGAAATCAATCGCCACTTTAAGGAAAATGCGGTTGGAAGTAGTAGCAAAACGGTATGAAATCCTCCATCCATTCCTAGAGCATCCATCTGCCTTTCTATTGAAGGAGTGGAAAAAAAGACTACTTCTCTTATTAGACAACGCTGGCGTCTCCTTTGAGACAGTATTACTACGTCCTCAGGTTGCAAAAAAGAAAATTCGATTAAGAAATTGGATAAGAAACGAAGAATGCCGAAACAAACTGGCATCCTCTCTCGACCTAGGCAGCGCTCTAAATAAACTTGACGCAATCCCCAAATACTTGGAGAAATTTCCATCATGCTACCATCGGAACATGTTCCTGCGACTGTGACTCAACCTCTATAAAACAAGGGAGATACAGATGTGGAGGCGCGATCCGCTTGTACAGACGGCACAGTGTCGGTTCTGCATGCAAGCGACAGAATCCGCGAGGCACCTGATACTGGATTGTGAAGCACTCACAGCACAGCGAAGTATACACTTAGCACACTTTGCACCTTTGTCAGGAAACATGGACGCTTGGTGGTGCTACGTGATTGCAGGTTTCAACACTCAGCTAACCTGTGCAATAATACATTTTATGGATGCTTTGAGGATAAACAACACGGAATGACACTTTTGACTCTATCTTGTGAGGAATTGAAATTGAAATTGTAACTAGAAGTTAACTGTAACTAAAAGTTTTTTCTTTCTTTTGAATCAAACTAATGTTACAATAAAATAAAAAATAAAAAATAAAAAAAATGGCTCCATTCACCATGGAGGAGTCGGAAGGGTTTTGGAGGCAGCCATGGAGCTAACAGCTCCATGGCTACCTCCAACCTTGTAATGAGGCCCAATGAGTTGTAAGGAACTCATGGGCCCTCTTTCCGAGCTAGGAGGTAAGTACAGGTACTTTCCGGCATGGCGGAAAGTACGACACCGGCCTGGTGTCAGACCGCTAATTGCGGCCCATTCCGACCTCGCGGACACGCGCTTTTCGCCAATGCCGGAAAAGTACCTAGCGGCATGCCGCTAAATGACCCACAAAACCCCCTACCGGCATGCTGCGACACGTACATAACAACACCGCCTTGGAAGCAGCAGCGTCTGTAAATAACGGTGACTGTAATTTACGGATCCCATAAATTACGGTCACCGCAAAACAACGGAACTGGAAATTTCGTCATCGCACAGGAACGGGAAGGAGCGCTGCGGCCATCTTTAAACACACAATCCATTGCCATCCTCATCAGGCAGCACCCTTGGGAGCAATCCAAAGTCGGGGAAAGGACCACACACCCAGGAACAATGCCAAAAGCCCCAAAGAAGTCTGCGGACCGGCTCCGCAAGAAGAGATTTAGCCCTGAAGAGCTGCAGGCCATGGTGGACTACCTGGCAGAGCACGCTGACGTTGTGTTTAGCCCCGACATGCGGAGAGAGTCAATAATCTGTAAAAAAAAGATCTGGGCACAAATCGTCCAGAGGGTGAACGCAGTAGGCACCAACCCCCGCACCCCCAAGGACTGCCGCAAGTGGTGGGATGACTTGCGGGTGCAGGTGCGGGGCCTCCTCTCTGCCAACCGGAGTCAGGCAACGCAGACCGGAGGGGGCCCAAGTTCCCCAGTGAGACTTGAGCCATGGGAGGAGACATGTGCGGCATTGATCAGGACCGAATCGATTGAGGGCGTCGGCGAGATGGAGTGTGGGGCAACTTCGTCTGCCGAAGGAGGTGAGTGTCCAAAGTCAACACTGCCAATGCCAATTGCATGATGTATACTCCCCCAAGGGCCATCAAAGGCACCTTGTCATGTTGCCTCCCCCCCCATCCAACTAATGCAGAGCCAACTGCCACGCAATCAAGGGCCAAGTGCAAGTACATAACGCACATCAACCATAGTGCACTAACTTGCACATCCCATCATGCACACTGTGCAGCAGGTTCGGCAGTGTGCCAGCCAGACTGCACATTACCAGGCCAGGATGAGTCACTCCGTAACCTGCGTACATATCATACTCATGCACATGTACCACTGCTGTTTCTACACCCAAAAGGCCACAAACCCCAAATGACTGAAATGTGAATGCAGCCATATATGCTATTAGGACATCATACAATCACTCATGTTGGCCCTCTCTTCTACCCCCACAGGCACTGATCATGACAGCGGTGAGCCACAGACAAGCCGTCCAACCACCTGCATGGGCAGTGGCAGGGTGCGGCGCATTCCAGCACCGGAAAAAACACCCACCCCAGCTCCTGAAAGGTCAGTGGAGGCTGCACCACCCCAATCCCTCCCAGCATCGGCGCCTGCCACAATGGCCACCCCAACGTCGGCAGAGTCCAGCATTGCTGGGGAGGTTGCAGCTACAGGCCCAGAGGAGAATGTGGACAGCCATTCATCCATCTGTGGGGCGTCCGAGGAGGAGTTCCATCCCACAGTCCACACCCCGGAGCCCAGCAATGTCCCCCTGGCATCATGCAGTGACACTGGGGATCCAGAAACACCTGGCCGTAGTGCTCCTACAGACACACAGGGGTACGATGATCGTGGGCCAAGGTCACCAGTTGAGTCCATGCCAGAGCACGTAGGGCCAAGTCACTTCAGTGATGAATTCACATCATTTGGCACACGTCGTGCAACTCAGCTCACTGACCTAATCACTGAGTTCATGGAGGACAACCGCCAGGCCAGGGTGGAATGGCAAAATGAACTCCGGGAAATGCGTCAGACAGTCACTGACAGCACTAACAGGTTGTGTGACGTCCTAGGACGCATAGCTAATGCCCTTGAGGCTGCACATTCAAATCTGCAGCATCAGCAGGAGGACACGGCCACATCCAGTCCTGACACACCGGCAAGTCCACCGCGACCCATTCGGCATTCTATGTGGCACCGGGACATGCCTCCCCCGGCCCCTGGGAGCATGGAATAATCATCATTGCTGCCACATGTTGCCTTAATGTACTTCATTGGAGTACTGTTGTGGAGTTGGGGGGAGGGGGAACGGGGTGAGGGTTTGTTGTGGAGTTGGGGGGAGGGTGGAGGGGGGTGAGGGTTTGTTGTTCACGTTTGAACCTTCTTATTCAATACACCGGTTGTTCATCCAAAAAATAACAGAGTGGACATTGTTCATTGTGCATGTGTCATTTAATGTTTCACAGTGCATGGTGCACATGTATCCCCACACCCAGTGCCCGATGTCCTGTCATCCTCACACCCTCAGCTGACTTGTGTGTCAGAAATATTCTCTGATCAATGATTGCCGCACGGCACGTCCCTCCTGTGCATCGGCACCGTGGTGCTGTCCTGCCACTTCTTCCTCCTCCCCCTCATCATCATCTGGTGGTAGCAGTTCCATGTCAGGGGGCAGTGGCACGTTCCGACGGATGCACATATTGTGCAGCATTACACATGCCATGGTGATCTTGGACACCTTCTCGTGGCTGTAGATGAGTGCCCCACCCGACCGGCTCAGGCAATGAAATTGTGCCTTCAACAGGCCAAAGGTCTGCTCTATCACCACCCTTGTACGGGTATGGGATCGATTGTAGTCCTCCTCGTGCCTGTTCTGTGGGTTGCGGACAGGGGTCATGAGCCACAGCTTCAAAGGGTAGCCACCATCACCTGCATGAGAGGGGAATGAAGGTAAGTGTTTGTACATTCTTGGTGGAGAACTGTACTAGTCTTACATGGCAGCAGGGGATTTCTGGCCATACACACATGCCCCTGGATGCATTGACCCCATTACTGGCCCGGCTATGGGTCCTGTGCAATGGAATGATGGAGGGGGTAGCTTCTTCAAGATGGGTTATGGTGTGCACTCACATCTTGTTGCATGTGCACCGTATATGCATGCAGCAGTGTTGGACTGAAATCATTGATGTGTTGTGTTCTGTGAGATTCGGTGGCAGGGGGTGTTGGCTGTAGTCAGTAGCATACTCGTCATTCTGCACTGATCAGTACCATGGTGACCTGCAGCACTCCGATGGGTATGCGGAACCAGTGACACGCTGTGGTATCCCTGTTAGGCTCCCTTCTATGCACTCCCAGGGATGGCTGTCCTGTGTGGTGAGTTGCAGGAGGCTGCAACATAGTGCATATGCAGTGCATGGAGCAGGATGCCCTTACGGTGTGTGAGGTCCGCTGATGAGTGGTGCATGTGTTGTGGTATTTGGCCAGGTTACCTGTTAGTCATGTAGTGTTAGGTTTCGGCATTCAATCATCACTGTGTGGTTAGGTAGTCATGTGCCGTATCACTTGCCTTGGGGCACAGTGTTCTGTGAGGTGCACATCGTGCACTGGTGTCAACATTCCCACCCAGGTGTAGTATGCATCCCCCCCCCTTTCCCACCCAGGTGGAGTATGCATCTCCCCCCCTTTCCCACCCAGGTGGAGTATGCATCTCTCCCCTTTCCCACCCAGGTGGAGTATGCATCCCCCCTCCCTTTCCCACCCAGGTGGAGTATGCATCTCCCCCCCCTTCCCCACCCAGGTGGAGTATGCATCTCCCCCCCCTTTCCCACCCAGGTGGAGTATGCAGCCACCCTACTCACAGCCACAATGCACTGCCATGGGCCATTCAGGAAACTCACCAAGCAGCCAGGCACGTCGTCCAGCATGTTGCTCCATATAGGGTGGTAGCGTGGAGGTCTGCAGGACCAAGGAGTCATGAGTTGATCCGGGGTATCGGGCACAGCAATGTGTGATGGCTTTACTGACATTACATACCATCTGGACGTTGATGGAGTGGTATTGCTTGCGGTTGCGATACGCCACCTCCATGGCATGCGGGACCACCAATTCCACGTGGGTGCAGTCGAGGGCACCTATGCAATTTGGCATGCCTGCCAGTGCATGGAAGGCAACTTTTGTATCCAATATCTCCTGGGGAGTCCGGGGTAGGGATATGTAGTCCCTTGTGTGCTTGAGGAGGGCATCCAGCACTTGGTTAAGTATCCGGGAAAATATGGGCTGTGAAATGCCATGCATGTGCCCCACTGTATGCTGGTAGGTGCCTGTGGCAAGGAAGTGGAGCACAGACACTTCAGTAGAGGGGAAGGCGGTGCGGATTTCCATGAGGCTCACTATGTCGTCATGCATCAGGTCCACTATGGTGGTGATGGTGTCCCAGTCAAGCCGGTACAGGGTGTGGATCTGCTCTGGTGTGAGGTTGAGGGGGGTGGCTCTGATGCGAGGGATTGGGTGCTGCCGGCGTGGTAATAGTGGCTGCACCGGTAGGGCATGCTGGGCCTGTCTCACCCTCCTTCTCCTCCTGTGTATCCTCTGTGGTGGGGGCTGTGGCTGTTGTTGTTGCTGTTGTTGTTGTAGTTGCTGCCTTGCAAGCAGGGCTTCCAGCTCCAGTAATGCTGCTACAATTGGTATCATCTTGGTGTGGGAGGGGGTGTGGTGTGTGGGTGTGCTCTTTTTGTGCTGTGCCAGACTGCATTGCCTCCACCTGTGCTGATTGAGTGCACCTGTGGCTCTGGGAACCACTGCTCAGGGTTCTTTACTCTTTCTCTGAGATACCTGTATGTACTCCATGCCGGTAAGGTACTTTACGGCCTTAAGGAGGCCGTTATTTACGTGTGCTCCTTACTTGTAATCTGCTTCGGTTTACGCTATGCCGCTAATTTCGGCATAGTGGGGCGCGCGCGCGACCCAAGACTGATAATTACGGCATCATAGTTTACAGTGCCGTAAATAGCAGTCTGACAGGTTGGAATGGCCCGTAGCGGTAAACGATGCTGGTAAATCATTACCGGCATGGTTCTTCCCTTACCTCCAACCTCGGAATGACCCCCTCGGTTGCAACAGTGAAGACAGACACAAGTGATCACAATTCAAGGGTGTTTATTGAACTTTATAATGGGTGAGATAAACGCCTAATCTAAACCTATTCTAAGATGGGAGCAAACTATGACCATCAAATAATAATAAGGCAGTCCTAGTGGTGTCTTGTAAATATAAAGGGCCTATACTAAAAAACCTATTGCCAATCCTTACCATTAAGTTACAAAAAGAGTGTGGGATAATGTTAATCAGAAAAGAAAATAGTGTTCCCAAAATGATAAGTCAGGATGGTATGGCTGGGTCAACCTTCCCCACGTTTTTAGCACGGGACAAGGTGGGACTTCTGAGCACAGCACACTCCTGGGCCTGTCCAGCATGAGGTTCACAATTCCAGTTCAACAATACCAGAACCTTGAGGGGCCAAGTCTCTTTTCTACAACGTCTCTTGCCTTAGAAGGCCTGATGGATCAAAACAACAAACAAAGAAAAGTTCCTTCGGTAATCTTGCACCTTGGACGATTGCTCTTCGACCCTTGGATCTCCCAATGCTGGGCATTGCAACTTGGGCCTCACTTTGTCTGGTTCATACGGCCTTTTAAATGCAGCTTGCAATATTCAAAAGTCTTAATGTCTTTTAAACAACTTTCTACTGCGGACAACCCTTGGCCGGGTTCACTCTTCTCTGATGTTCACGGGTGTATAAGTCTTCACCCCAACTCACTGGCATCCCTCTGTCAGGTTCACATCTGCCGCTCTCACAGTTTACTTTGCTTTATCACGATCCAGGATTTACTTTCTTAGCTTTTCCCCTTGGCTTCCCTCTGTCGGGTTCACTTAGCCATCATTAACACAGTTCATGAGTTTCTACATATAGCTCATGTTTTACTTCATGATTTCAGAAAGCGTGGTTCCTATTTTCCTAGTTTGCTCTTGGCATCCCTCTGTCAGGTTCACACTTGCCTTAATTCGCAACCTTATTTTGGGAAGCAGGGTTTCCCTTCCCCTAGCTTTTCTCTGGCTTCCCTCCGCTGGGTTCACACTCGCCTAAGGCTTGCGTTTAGTATTTTCTCAGGAAGCGAGGGGTTCCCTTCCCCTAGCTTTTCTCTCTTTGATGGGTCAGAGACTTTCGATTTTATAAAGGATTTTTATGTGACCTTTGTAGGACCACTCTCACCCTCACGCCGCCCTCTCCTGGGGCTTTCTGGGGCTTGCAGATTCAATACACTAAAGCCAATGGGAGTCCTTTTGACTGAGCACTCCTACGGCGCCTGTCCACTCTGCAGCTGACCCTCCTCTGGGCTTTCTCAAAAGTTCAAACACACAAGTTTTTCATTCTGATGTTCTTGCGCTCATCTAATGTTACCACTTGCAACCTTGGGCTCAAACACAGCTCAGTTTTCTATAATTTTCCTCTGACTCACTGGAATCCAGCACGGTACCACGGTAGCTAGCATGCCTCCCCGCCTGTGTTTATCAATGCGGGAGGCCCCCGTGCAACGTTGACACCTGTCACACATGCCAGCTGTACTCCCCGGTCTTGTAATTCCTTTATAGGAGGCTTTGTGGCCTTGATTTGAAAAGGGCAAGAGCAACTCCCTCATTGTCATCAATTCAGGTCTTGCCACTTTTCTCCTTCTCTTGAACTGCCAGTCTGGATAAGCTGGCCCCTTGTGCGCTCGGCCTTGCTCGTTGTGTGTTCTCGTGCTCCGCCTTTTATCCCTGTGGGGAAGGTAAAGGGCTGTCAGGTGTGCGTGGTTCTGGTCAATTGACTGACTCTGCCGGACCCTTGTCTTGGGAGATGTCAGGTGAACAGCTCGGGTGTTAGTCCATTGTCTTTCTCTGTGTAAGAAAGTGTTTGTGTCGGAAAAGGGGGAGGTAGAGCGTCTAAATATCCTACAGGGTTGGATGGGGAAAAGGTGTTACAGGGAATGGGGTACCGTGTCTCGCCCGTCGGTGTCCCACTTTCACTCCTCGAAGACCCCCATCTAGGTCATCCTCCCCCACTAGTCCACCCCCAGAAACTGGATCCAATAGCAATGCCTATGTCTTTGTCATCTGGATGACAGATCCTCAGGGACTAGTAAGTGAGACATCTTCTGCCTTCTCACAGAGTACATATTAAGAATACCTGTTCACAAGCGTGCCCTTGAAGGCTGCCATTCATTCATTCCTTCATTCAATCGTCTCGGGAGGATAGCGCAGTGGCAATGTGCTCGCCTTGGAAGCAAGACAACATGGAACAACACAGGTTTGATCCCCGGGTCCGCGCTTAGAAACTTCTGGGTATTAAGAGCATTATAAATATATCAGATAGTACAGGTGGTGCACAGAATCTCAGACAGACCACAATTACCTATTACTCATCATGTCATTATGACTTTCTCCATCAATCACAAGTGGAGGCAATTTTTACTGTCAAAGGTTAATTTTATCGGGGGGGGGCGCTCGAGAGCCTGAGCAAGATGGCTGTGAGCTGAGGGAGCTCCGCCGGCCCAGGGCATGTTAAGCCACAATTGACCACAACAAAGCGCACAAATCCAAATAAAACTAGACACTTAACAAACCGGAGTTGAAACTGCAGTGATGGGCAAAGATTGGAGGAAAAACACAGTATAGAAGCTGAGTTACACGCCATAGACCCAACCGGCATATCGTACCATGACCAGAGGCGGCGAAAAAAAGGCACGAAGAAGGAGATGGCGGCAATATACATCTAGCCCGGAGCCTCCACAACTGCGGCACAGCGGGACACCAAAGCCTGATGTGGTCCGCGACGAGCAGGGAGCCAAAGGTAGCAACATAGTGGTGCCGGCGAGTACAAGACCGGCATAATGAGAGTGACAACCCTGCGAGGGGCGATGGGGATGCATGGCCGCTAGAATGTATAGGCGCTGCTGCAGCAACTAAGGCGCGGACTGCCCACACGCCGCAGCACAGGGGAATGAGCACTGCTGAGGGCGAAGGCGTCAACAACACCCTGGGGACGAGCACACCATCCCCAGCTGAACCGGCGGAGGGGAATCCACTGAGAAAGCGGTGACCGCACCGAGAGGAGCCCGCCGCCTCACCCGCACCACTCCTAGGCACGGAACTTGAGAAGGGACGAGGATGCATGATGAGCCAGTAAGTCAGGTGTGCAGCGGGGGCCCACTTCAGCGTAACGGTCATGCGACCGAAATAGCCTACTGAGCTCACCCAGTTATCCCCAAGCAGGGGGAGCTGGATAGCAATAACAATATCTGATCCGCACGCAACCCGCAGCCGCACCAAAACATGCAAATGACCAGCACCACAATACCCTGGGAACCAAAAGCATATTCCTGGAGTGGGACAGACGACAAAAGGAGACCCCACTGCGCAACAACATAGGGGGAACCAACAAAAGGGCAGGCACAAGATCAGGGAACACTACCCCTGGCCCACTGATCCTGCAAAGGGACACATCCAGCAAAAAGGTCCAGGAGCTGGGCAACAGGGCCAGTTGAGACAAGGAAAAGCACACAGAGGCTAAATGAGTGCCTGCAAAGGCGAACAGGGAAGCAAAAACCGAGGGGTGCACTAGCCCCCCACAAATACAAGGACAATACGGAGGAAGTCACCCATTGCACTGCCGGGTGGGCGTAAAGCAACAAGGGCAAGTCTCGAAGAGGGGCAATCAGGCCCACGACAGGGCCAACATGAAACAGAGAACGGGCAGCCTAACCAACAACAGCCCGCACATCTACAAGCCGCAGTCCCAGACCGAGTACGGAGATGACTCAAGGCACCCTAGCAGAGAGGAACACACAAACTGGGACTACAAATACACTGCAAACAAAGAGACAGCCTCTTCAATCGCCCCACGGGATTCAAACACCCCACCCTTCACAAGGGGAATACCACGCAAGAGCACCAGACTCCCCACAATCTACCCCGCAGAGCATAAGCGCATCAGGGGGCATGCAACAAGAGACCTTCACCCAAGCAACTAAAGATACCTCAGACACCACCCAAACAAGGGGACTACCAAGGCGGTCAGCAAGGAACAAGCCCAAAATGGACGTCCAATCTCAACTGCAAGCCACACAGGCTGAAATGAAGCTAATAGGCTAACAAACATAGGAAACAAATACAGCGGTACACGATATCTAACGGGACCTACGTGAAGTGCAAAGCCGGCTAACAGCTCAAGCTGAAAGAACTACAGACAAGGAGCAGCACATCAGCGCCCTGGAGGACAATCAGACAACTGCAGAAACAGAGCTGGACTGGGTAATACGGGAAGTCCAAAGACTAGGTGAGAAGATCGAGGGTCAAGAAAACAGATCCCACAGGAACAACCTTAGAATCGTCAGCGTCCTGGAAAATTCCAAAGGGACGGACATGGAAAAATTCATCTATGACCTCCTGCAGAACTCCCTGCATCTACCCTACGCCAGGGACCTCATCATAGAATGGGTACACCGGCCCCGTTACCCAAACCAGCACCAAACAAGCGTGCAAGGGTCATAACAATACGTGTGTTAAACTTCCAAAAGAAAGTGGCCATCCTAAAGGCCTACACAACAGCATCCCTGATTCGCCTCGGCGGACTGTAATAAGAATATTCAATGACTACTCCATGGAAGTATCAAGAAGACGGAGAGGTTTCAACCCCATATTTGAGGCACTTAAAACCACAGAGCACAGGCACTATCTCAAATTCCCAGCGGTCTGGTGTATTCAGATTGACAGACAATGGCATTCATTTGAGGACCTGGAATCCACATGGCATTTCCTGCAACAACACTACATAGTATCAACAGACTTTAACAGGGCACCGACATAGGCAGCAAGAACAGATCACCCCCCTCCACATCAGCAAGAATGCACATAGAGGAAGAGGAAGTGGCAAAAAGCAGGCAGAGGGGGCCGCGGCTGGGACGCTGATCAAAGGAAACATGCGGGCAGACCCTGAAGTTGGACCAATCCAGGGATATGGTGAACAACGCTCAGATACATACTACGCAGAACTCCAAAGGAAGACAAGCAAACTCAGATTATATCTTCACTGGACCACGAGGAACGGGACAATGGAGATGCAAAATGAAGCAGCTTCTACCACACCGGCCTTCTCCGACCCCACCGGTGCTTTAGACATTATATATGGGAAGAGTCTGCAAAACCCCGGTTTGCACCCACCGACCCCATATATGGGCTCACAAGCCTAGTATTGGGCAATGTTATAACTGTTGGTTCTCTACAGGCCCACATTTCGGCCCCAGTTTAAATATGTTGTGGCCATTAATCTACAAGTTGAATGTTATAGACGTGGGACAAGGGACGTGCTCAAGACAGGCAGATGTACCGACAAACCAAGAAAATGCAGACACGCCGGGACCAGACATTAGAGCTTCGCACACAACCATAGAATGCTAAAACTCACATTAATGACTCTGAACACCCAAGTGTTAGGACACCCCATTCAACGCAGGCGTATGCTCAACTATCTCAGAGACATGCAAGGAAATGTCATATTCCTGCAAGAGACCCATCTCAATAGAGCTGAATCCAAAAAGCTAGCGTGAGGATGGGTGGGCACAGCAGTACACTCACAAAGCCACGGGAAACGGGAGGTCTTTATCTTGATACACAAGCGGGTCCCCCTCTTGGTCCAACATGTATATATTGATAAGGAGGGCTGCTTCATACTACTACAAGGCCAGATCCAACAACAGCCAATCACCCTACTAAATATCTACACCCCCACAACTGACTCGCTGGCCTTCTTCACACGCACGTTCCCCAAATGCGCTCAATATATGCAGAATCTCACTATAATAGGCCAGGACCTGAACATAAACATAGACCCAGATTTAGACCTCCAGGGGAAAACGCTAGTCAGCTCACCCAACCTAAAGAAGAGGTCGACCCTCCTTACACTAATGACCGACCTGCAACTGGTAGACATATCGCGGAATACCCGCACAACCCAATCCGACTACACATTCTACTCCCATCGGCACAACAGCTACTGGAGATTACACTACTGGCTGTTGTCAGCGAACACACTACACATGGTATCCAATTGCAATATCTTGCTGATCACAATCTCAGACCATGCCTCGGTGACACTACACCTCACACTCCCCGACATTATCCGCAAACCCCCAGCGTGGTGCCTAAACCTACACAACCTTCACTATCCCGACATAGTAGAAAACCTGCGAGATGACATTGAGGGTTTCTGGGGAAACAACGACACTCCAGGATTTACCCCTCATAGATGCTGGGACGCCTTTAAGGCATACTTAAGGGGACAATGCATATCACAGTGGGCATACAAGCAAAAGGTGTGGGGGGAAAAGGAGACCCAGCTAATGACTGAATTTAAGACTCTAGAGACGCGGCACAAGGCGTCCCGCGATAGACAACTCCAACCCCAACTTCAGAAACTAAGAGCTGAGATAAAACAACTCACCACGGACAGGGTACAAAAATCATACACTAGCTCGTCACAACAGTACTGTCCAGAGAGCGACAGACCCCTCTATATGATGGCACTAGCGCTAAAACAACTACAAGCCGCACAAATGATCACTACCATTAGGGACAACGGTAACAATCTATTAGTGGGAAATGAACAATTCAACACGAGATTCGCAGAATTCTACCGGGAACTGTATACAGCAACCACTACATACACACCCCAGGCCATTGACGCCTTCCTAGACACGGTACCCCCCAGAATCTCTGAAGATAAACTTGAGGAGTTAGTCAACCACATCAAAGTCACTTAAATAACCCGGGCGATACTATCACTCTCCCATGGAAAGTCAGTTGGCCCCAACGGGATACCAATTGATCTGTACAAAAATATGGTCAAGGAGGTAGTCCCGAAACTTGAAGCTGTGTTCCAAAAGGTGCTCACTCAGAATCAACTCCATGCTTGCAGGCAATATCTATGTGGCTCTTAAAGGCCGATTTCACTAATAAATTCAGACGCTAAAATGCTAGCTAAATATCTGGCTCAAAGAATAGAAGGCACCTTACTGCAAATAATCCACAAAGATCAAACAGCCTTTATCAAGGGCCGACACTCTAGAGATAATATCCGCAGGCTACTCCACATTATAGCAGGCAATAGGGGTCACCAAGATGCCATTCTAGCATTTGACGCAAAAAAGGCGTTTGATAAAGTTTAATGAGAATTCATGTTCCACGTCCTGCCCAGATATGACATCCCTATGGGTCTAGTCCAACTAATCAAACTCCTCTACAGTGGCCAAACCACTTCAGTAGTCACCAATGGGGCAGCCTCTGCCGAATTCACCCTTCAATCAGGAACCCGACAGGGCGGCCCGCTCTTGCCTTTACTATATGCCCTGCCCATCGAGCCCCTAGCAATAAGAATATGCATAGACCTAATAGGGAGGGCCTTAGCCAAGGAACGGAGGAACACGAAGTCTCGCTTTACATGGACAACCTCCTTCTATATATTGCAAGATATAGGCCCGATGGTGGGATACAAAGTAAACTGGAATAAGTCAGAGGTGATGCCCTTGAGAACAGATGTGCCATGGGACCCGGGAGGGATCACACCATTCACCCTCCAGCTCCAGTCCATAAAATACCTGGGGACACGCATAAGTGCTGCGGTTGAAGACCTCCGCGACCTCAACTATCCACCGGTCCTCCGCAGCATCAAGGACGATTTAGAGAAATGGAACGCCCTGGCACTGTCCTTGACTGGAAGGATAAACGCTCTAAAGATGAACTCTTTCCCTAAATTAATTTATATAACCATGATGCTCCCGACTGGTCCAACCTCGAGCATTCTTAAAGATTTAGACGCAGCCATCACCAAATTCATCTGGCGTGGGAAAAAAGCCCAAATCCTCCTCCCGATTCTACAAGTAAGTAAGGGTAACGGGGGCTGGCAGCCCCCTCACTGAAGGCCTTTTATCAGGCGGCCCAAATAAGCTGGATGAAACGATGGTTAAACGCGAGCAAGGACACCAGCTGGCGGACCATGGAAATAGCCATGATGGCCCCACTAACACCCATAGAGATAATGGCCACGCCACCGCACAAGAGCCCAACGACACTCAAAGCATACCCAACCATAGGACCAACTATCCAACAATGGCACAGACTCAGAGCAATGCAGGGGGCGCCAACCAAAGTAGCACCGGCATGGGCCAGCATAAGATCAGTATTAGCATATGGGCAAACACAAACTATCCACCAGAACCAGGCTACCGCTTGGGCAAACATACGGATCATGGATATAATGGAGGCTGGATCAATGATGGGCTTCCGAGATGGACAATACACCCTAAAGCTAGGGGAACGGGACTGGCTTAGCTACCATTCCCTCCAGGCCACGATACTAAAACACACAGCATCAGAATCTCGACTACTGCCACCTTTGCAATGTGAGAACAAAATGGAACAGAACATAGAAGCCTTTCCAGGAATCCGCACATTTTACACCATGTCAATCCCAGACAACAAAGCTAGGACACAAGCCCTAGTGGCACTCTGGACGGAAGACCTAGGGATGTCAATTAGCTGCTCAGACATTCAGGCCTGCTTTCCAGCTATCCCAGCATAGGGATATCCCTATGCCTAAAAAATAGAGAGGTACAATACACAATCCCCCACAGACTTTATTACAGTCCCTTCAAACTGTATAAAATGGGACTGCTGGAAAGGCTGCACGGGCACAGGAACAATGGGACACATGCTCTGGTCGTGCCCCGCGATAACTCCCTTTTGGCGAAGAGTACACCAACGGCTTACAGCCATCGAGGGGGCAGACATAGCATTTTCCCCCACGGCTATGCTCCTAGGCGAAGATGGGTCGCATTGGCATGCAGACACTCTAGTACGCAAGCTCATGAGCCTGGTACTATTCACTGCACGCAAACTCCTGGTTTCACACTGGAAGTGCACCAACACCACCATCCCACAATGAATGGGTCACCACCCTTTCCAAGACGTGTAGGCTTGAACGGGCAGCCTTCAAGAGACAATCTAGGCTGAACCCAGAGTTGGAGCAGGAGCTCCGGATCGCTGCAGGAGCAGCTGATCACCATCCTCCGATGAAGCGGACTTCATCTGGAGGTTTGCTGACCCTTTCCACGCAAAACAAAACGCCTGCACCAATTTGGCTATTCTTAGCGCATTCTGCGCGGTAGCCGCCGATAATAATCCCAGCAACTGTGAGTACGCCCTACTTAGGCATTTATCCTGCACACATCCGTGCTACCCACATGCAAGCTGTTCTTTTTTCACTTCACCATTACAACACACGAGGTGTTTCTTATTCCAAGATGGCCGCCCGTGTTGCAGGCCTGATGTGCCTGTGTTACCAACACAGCAGAGGATAGCCTCTTGCTGATTGGTTGTAGCCCCATCTACTACAGCCTATGGGAAACCGGCAGGCATGAGCCGGCCCTTCCTGGAAAGGCCCAGAGGGTAAGGCCAACAACTGTCCAGAGACTGTCCTGAGCTGACCAGAGCCCAGGACCATACCCCCTGCTCGTATCCTATGAGGTTGTAAGTAATCTATGCTTGCTTATCTCACCCTTTCTGCACTCTCTTTACATCTCTCCGTTTAAGTAGTCCCTTGTGCACTAATCACTGTGTTGATCTTGATTGCCACCTAGTATTTTAACAGTGTTAAACCCAATGTGCCTGTGTACCGTGCTTCTTCTAAGACAATTACACACTGTGCTTGCAGCTAATCTGCTCAGTCGAGCCCACAACCTATATGCTGTTTACTTTACACACCTGAACATTGTTATATCTAACATTGCTCTAGGTTATCCTCACCTGTGCCAAATTAAAGAGATTTTGCCCTCCTATTCTATGATATGCTCCATCTAACCAACAGCCTCTCTGCGCTCAGACTCCCACATGCCTGTACCACCATTCTATGCGGTCCACCTAGCTTTTACAGCAATTTGATGTCTGCACTTCCGTCCAACCTGTATGCCGATACAGCTTTTTAGTTGCTGCCCATGTATGCAATTCTAATTATGTCACTCTGTAATTAGGTGTGCATTGCTAGCCACTGTGACACTTTTAAATCTAGGCATTGTGCATTTTCAGTCATCGTGACATCTCAAATCTAGGTGTTGTGTATTTTAGCCTTTGTGACACTCTCAAATCTAGGTGTTGTGTATTTTAGCCATTGTGACACTCTCAAATCTAGGTGTTGTGCATCCTTAGCCATTGTGACACTCTCAAATCTAGGTGTTGTGTATTTTAGCCATTGTGACACTCTCAAATCTAGGTGCTGTGTATTTTAGCCATTGTGACACTCTCAAATCTAGGTGTTGTGCATCCTTAGCCATTGGGACACTTTCAAATCTAGGTGTTGTGCATCCTTAGCCATTGTGACACTCTCAAATCTAGGTGCTGTGTATTTTAGCCATTGTGACACTCTCAAATCTAGGTGTTGTGAATCTTAGCCATTGTGACACTTCACTTATAACAGGGAACTTCCACCCTGCATCACCACTATTCACCTAACTAAGCGTCAGCTTTGCATAATGTCTAGCCTATTTAGTATCTATTGCATCATGGCTATGGCTACACTCCTAATCACTAGCAATCAGGTCAGCCACACAGAGACACCACCACATGCACCTGGGCCCCTCTCACCTACATCAACAGACATAATCACCAACACTCATCTCTACACTGATTCAAAACACCAAGCCCTGCTAGGACCATTAGCCTACACCTCCCAGCCTAGCTCCACTCACGATAGGAACAACAAACTACGTGCTAGACTTCACAGACTTCATGAGATAGCTAGACGACTCCTCCCTCCTATAAAACGTGAGATGAAGCGCCACCATGGTAAGGAAGGCAATGCTTCCACTATCACCCTAGCTTCAATGAATATTCAAACATCTGAATCCAAGACAAAATCTAGTGCGAAAAGTACTCCAAATCTTACCCAACTTAAAGAGGAAACTAAGGATCACTCCTACAAAGGAGCGCTTCTTAATGCCAGGTCATTAGTTGCCCATGCCCTTGATATAGCTGATCTGATCACTAAGGAGAATCTGGACTTTATTGCAATAACTGAAACATGGCTACACAAGGCAGCAGGCCCTTCACTTATGTTAGCCATCCCTGACGGCTACACCATATGTAGGCAAGACCAAGAGGGCACCCGCGGAGGCGGAATTGCCATAATTTCCAAATCAAGCCTATCGCTAATGCTTGCCCCCACCCACACCCTACAATCTTGCGAAGCCCTCACTGCCAAATTCCTCATAAACAACACGCAATCCTTAACCATTCACCTAATTTATAGACCTCCAGGTCCGCTTGGGACCTTCGAAGAGGATCTGCACAAGTTACTAACCAACAATGCTAAAACCACCTCACAACTGTTGGTACTAGGGGATTTTAACTTAGGATTTAATGACCAAGCGGACGCGCACACCTTGACTATTGCCCACGCTATTAATTCCCTAGGATTCTCCCAAAAAGTCAACAAACCCACCCATACAAAAGGCAGAATACTAGACTGGGTCGCTGACTCAAACTGCAAAGCAGTTATCTCATCTATCTCGTCACTACTTTGGACTGACCACTCACTAGTGTCCTTCAACCTCCTAACCTCCCGACCAGCCCTTACAGTCGTCCCCACAGCACCTTCATGCTCAACAAGAAACAAGAAGAACATGACAATAGACAATGTCATACCCGCTATCCTTCCAACATTAAATGCACTGCCCGACAACTTAGATCCCAGCACATTAGTTCATGAGTACAACAAAATCATGACTGATACTATGGACAAAATTGCCCCACTTAAAATGCTTACAAGTAAACCCAAAGCCCATTTAAATAAATGGTTTACTCCCGAACTCAAGGCCCTACGCCTCACTAAGAGAAAATGTGAATCTAACTGGAAACTATGCCCAACTGCTGAGAATAAGGCGAACCTTACATCTATCTCCCGCCAATACAAAAATGCAGTTTGCCTTGCTAAGAGGAATTCATACAATGATCGCATTGCCGATTCTAATTTAATTCTAGCATGAAGGAACTCTTTTCCATACTGAAGGAACTTGAATCACCCATTGTCATACCAGACACCTGTACTAAAGATCAGACCTGGTGCACAGATATCCAACATGCTCTAACCAATAAAATAAACACCCTCCAAAATAAAATTCAACTGAAAAAAGTTTCTCTCAACCTTCCCATTCTGCCACTACCCAATGCCACTCACACTCCCCAGTCCAGCAAATTCTCCTTCACTAAAACCACTACACTAGAGATAGAGAAAATCATCCTTACCCTCAAACCTTCCAATTGCAAAGGTGACATCTGCCCAGCACAGCTAATAAAAGACGCTGCCAGAGATCTATCACCTTTTATCTCCAAACTTGTCAACGCATTCTTCTCCACAGGCATCATCCCAGCCAACTTAAAACAATCTTGGGTGCTCCCGTTGCTTAAAAAGCAAACTCTAGATCCCCTTATCCCCACTAACTACCGTCCAATCACTACAGTTCCATTCCTTCTGAAAATCCTGGACAAAGTGGCCTATGTACAGATTCAAAAACACCTTGAACGGCATAAGCTACTAGGATCTAGACAATCCGGCTTCCGCCCACTACATGGAACGGAAACAGCCCTTATCGATTTAAAGACCCAAATAGACGAACTGAGAGATCAAGGTAAGACAGCTCTTCTCCTCTTACTAGATCTCTCAGCTGCGTTTGACCTTGTGGACCACAAGGTCCTCTGCAGACACTTGGACTCTGCTGCTCACTTCTCCACCCAAGCCATCAGTTGGATAGAATCCTTTCTGAGTGAGAGAACTATGAGAGTTTTTTCCCCATCGGCAGCCGCAGACCCTATACCCATCACATGTGGAGTCCCTCAGGGATCCTGCGTTTCCCCGACTCTATACAACATTTTCACCAAACCCCTATTCGATGATCTGGACAATCTTGGTATCACCTACACTAACTATGCAGATGATACACAGATTCTCCTCCCTCTTTCTGGGGATCATAGTAGGGATAGGGAGTTGGTGAATAGAGTGTATCTCATCATTCAGGCATGGATGGCTACTCATGGTCTCTGCCTGAATGATGATAAGACAGAGTTGATCATTCTGGGTACACAAGCCAATATTAACAAATTGGGCCCGGACTACTCGGCATTCAGCATAGATGGACATGTTATCAAAGTCTCGAGGGAAGTAAAAACACTCGGTTTCTACCTTGATTCTGCCTTGTCTTTCACCAAACAGGTCAATTTCCTAGCCTCCACCACTGCTTACACCTGTAAATTGATAAGAGCAGACAAGCCCTTCCTATCCAATACTAGTTGTTTGATCTTGGCCAGAGCCCTAATACTTTCCCGACTCGACTATTGCAATGCTCTCTATAGTCGTGCCAACAAAGCCACCACCCAAAGACTCCAAACTCTACAAAACAATGCTCTTAGAGCCGCACTAGGCATAAAAAAGAGGGAACATATCTCCATTATTAGGCGGCAGCACAAATGGCTCTCCACTGATAACAAAATCCACCTAAAAATGATCTCCTTGACCCATAAGGCTCTAAATAATGCTGCTCCTAGTTACTTGACGGACAAAATAAAAAGAAAAACATCTAGTAGACCTATGAGACTCGC
The DNA here is from genome assembly GCF_040938575.1 of Ambystoma mexicanum. Taxonomy (NCBI): domain Eukaryota; kingdom Metazoa; phylum Chordata; class Amphibia; order Caudata; family Ambystomatidae; genus Ambystoma; species Ambystoma mexicanum. The sequence continues at coordinate 580,532,463 of NC_090922.1, read as the reverse complement.
CAACTCTAACTGCCTGATAGTACCCAGATTTAGACTTGCTAAAATCGGTGGTGCCAGCTTCCCTGTGAGAGCTGCCAACTTGTGGAACGCTTTCCCACCTAACCTAAGAGTAGACCAACCTTTCCCACACTTCAGAAGGAACTTCATTAAACACATTAACGCTAACAATGACTAAACACCTGCTATGAACCATTCACATGTGCAGCCCACCCAATGTACTAGATGTGTTAGTGACCCTTATGTATATAACTGTTAACTCTGTATATTGCCAATTGTACATTCTTATAATTTTGTAACTGCTATTTGTACATTCATGTAATATTGTCATACTTTAAACTTATTCATGTAACATTGTAAGTCTCCATATGCTTGCTGCTGCGCCCGGTAACCTGTGGGTCTGGAGTGCATTATAAATAATAAACAAACAAACAAACAAACCCTACAAGAGGGGACCGATCCTGGGAGCTATTGGTCCCATACATTGGATAGGAGAGGACCCATGCAATGTACAAGATGTTCAGCACGACACAGCAAATTACGAGAAACCTGCCACCGCGGACCGCACACATCAACCACGTCCCGGGGATGGGAGGAGGGAGGGGGGAAAGAGATATCACTGTACGAACCTAGCTTGTAAAAGTGCATATTGTGTTAATAATCCTACAAACTTATGAATATTTCAAATTCGTGACCTATCTGACTGCTTGTAACTGTGATTTAAATTCAATTAAAAGAGTTAGGGAAAAAAATATAAATACAAAATTATCCAATCAAAAACAATATTTTAGCCATAACTTCTGAGCTCTCATTGTCCAACGAAGATGCTTTCCAATTGGATTAAATAACTTTGTAATCAGCCTGCTATGATCAACGGGATGACCCCCTCTCAAGAGACTTGTGACAATTTAGTGAGCTTTTCAATAGAGAGGATCAAGAAAATCCATCAAGACCTTCTATCAAAGAACCCTCTCTTCCCCAGGTCCACTATCGTCATATCGACGATGCAGTCATAAAATTCAGACTCTTAGCCTCTTTGAGCTCCTGTCTCATAATGTTTTTTTTTTTTTTATCTAGTCTCCATAAGCAAACCACAAGGTTCCCCTAATGATATATGCCCTCCCCAGATGTTCCAGGAAATCATGTCCTTTCCATTGTTAGCTGAAAAATGAAGACATGTTTTATATCTCCCTTTAGATACGAAGAAAGTCCCAGTGGATTTTAAACTAGCCCATGTATAACCATTGCTCCAAAAAAATACAGGCTAAACCAACTAATGTGTCCAACTTTGGACCAATATCCCATATTTTTCTAAACTTCTCAAAAGAATCGTTATGCCGCAATTGCATGATTTTCTCAATAAACACAGATTATTAAATCAAGCGTAATGTGGCAGCCACCCTCGCTATGGAACATAGCTGGTGGTAACAACCATTCTTGATAAGGTTAGATGGGAGGTCAATGTTGACATTATTGGGGAAGTGGTCCTGCGTGGACCTCTTGGTGGCCTTCAACACTGGTAGCCATCGAGTGCTCCTAGCTAGTCTATGCGACCTAGACATTCAGGGCACCATCTGTAGGTGCCTCAAATCCTTTCTCACAAGTTGACAGCAAATAATTTCTCGCGCACCATACAAATCTGCTGTGATTCTTTTGACTTGTGGCGTTCCACGGGGGTTGCATTGTACCCCTCTCAGTTTACCCTATATATCGCTCCTCTAGTAGATCCAACTCAGTGGTCATTTGAGGTGAAAGGATTAAATCATGCAGATGACACAGAGTTGATTGTTAAACTTAACCCTGATAACACTGCAAATAACTCTGACTTTTCTGCTGTATATTAGCTGTAGATCGCTGGATGTCTGAAAATAGTTTAAAGGAGAATACAACAAACCCAGAGAATCTTCTGGTCAGTGCCCCCTCCAGTACTTAGCGTAGCACAATTGGGCCCACACAACTATTTGGTGTACAGCCTTTTCCAATAAAAAAGTAAACAAATGTAGAAGTCCTATTTGATGACAAACGTACCATCTCATATCACCAGCAAAGTTTTTAAATTTAAAACTTAAAAGGATTTTTCAGTTTCTGACTTTTTCAGAAAAAAGTCCAACCAGTCACAGCTGTAGTAACATCACACATCGACTAGGTCAATAGTGTATTCCTGGGGTTACCAAAAATTATCCCACACAGACTCCAGCAAGTAGAAAATGTGGCTACTCGCACCCTTCTTTGGCTAGGGGGGGTACATTGCCCCCCCCACCTTCGCTCACTAGCTTGATTGCCTATTAGCAAGAGAGTGGATTTAAGAGCTCTCTGCCCGGTCCATAGAGCCTTACACAAACCTGTTGTCCCGTCTCTTGCACCACGCACACAAACTGGGCGCATTTATCTACTTTATGCATGGGGATTGGACCCCTTTATACATGAGAGCATCTTTGCTACAGAAACTGACTTATTTAAGCACGACCTCTGCCTGATGGTAGCAATTCTGTCCCACCATCCACCCACTAATTTGTTCTTCTTGCACCTGGATACACGCCTTGATAACGACTGGATAGGTCGAAACACATGTCGGCTGTTCTATGAACAATAAAGTGTGCATCCAATTTTATGAATACGCTCTTTTACATGGACTTCCTAACAAAATCTCTGGATCTGCGCATTGAGCTTACCTTCATTTTGTAGTTTTCAATTTACACAAACCTGGTTATATGCTCTTCAACAACATCTCACTAGATACATTCCTCGATGTTTTCTTGACCCTTCAAAGAACACACTGCTTTATGTTCCCAGATGTGGGCGGGCTGCAACAAAACCATGGTAACATGACCTTTAGTGGAGAAAGAGCAGCCATCGAGAGTGAGTTGCGAAATGCAGCGTGGATTTCCCGGTGGTCTGATCATTGGAATTGTACTGGTACGGGATGAAGGAGCTTCTTGATTTGAATTGTCCCGCAGCATCTGGAATTGGATGTACTCTCCGGTGTCTTCATACTTTGGGAAGATAGTGAACGGTCCAGGAGATTATAGGGCACACAGAGTAGTACAGCCCACAATTACCTTTGCAGCTCTTTTCTCACTTTCAGCGGACAGAATATAACCAGTAAAACACACAACCACAGGTCAACTCGGATGTTTTTCACACTTAAGCAAAACATGGTGTTGTTTTGCTTGAGAGTCCAACCTGATTGGCTGTCACTGAGTTTCAAGCAACTTTGCTACTTATCAGTTACTCTCCTGGGCGCAACCTCTGACTTCTCATGATTTAGACATCTACTCTGGTAGACAGCAGTCCTGTAAAAGAAACATTTACATTTGTAAAGGTCAAGATATCAGAAAGGTAAATGTAAGATTCAATCTAAAAGCCGCAAATCTTGGACAACCATCTTATCAAACACCCTTTTCAAGCCAAATGTGGTTTAATTATGTAGGTCTACACTTACTTACATCTTGACGGTAGAAGAAAAAAACAGGCTGCCCAGCAGCTCCCTTTCTCCCTTTCTCCCTGGAACACTCCAGCTACTTTTGGCTGAGACCATACCTTATTTTTAACGGAAGATCTTACCTAATACTTTCTTGAAGCAAAATGTAAGCACAGTTCGAGAAAAATAACCTGATTATCTAGGCATTGCGCTTTGCTCATTATGGCCCATATTTGGAGAACGATTCTGGGTCTACTGAATTTGATCCCGATTGCGGCTGTCAGAAGAGAGTTGGGCCTATTGTCATTGGGATCCACTGTCAGTGTCTCGTCACTGGCCATTTACAGAAAGACGCTCATGCAAGATGGCCTTCCAATTTTCAACACCATCGCCAAAGAGCTAGCATTAACAAAATGTGAGCAGATTCAGAACTGGATCAATCGCCAAGAACACAAACTGGAAGAAGTGGCATGTAGCATAGAGGACTTGATATCGAACCCACAAAGAGTGATCCAAATGCTGAAGAATCAAGACTGCATAACGACTGGTGAGAAAAAAAATCGCTATCAAGTTCCTGAAACACCTGCCGCCAACGCACAATAAGGTAAAATCCCCTCTGGCGTATTGTATAAAATTCTCAGACAAAAAACTTCACAGCATCTTTTTGAGAGCACGTCTAAATCTGCACCACACCAGAGAGATTCTGGGGATAAGAAGCCTAACCAGTGTCACAACATGCAGATTGTGCCTAATAGAGGGCTCTAAAGAAACAGTTCGTCATCTCCTGCTAAACTGTCCAACTCTCAACCCAGAACGCATAGCCATACTTTCACCTCTGTGGGTAAACTCTGTGCTGGTGGAAGAAGACACATGGTGGTGCCGCCTTATTTCGGGGGAAAAAGCACATTGGGCAGTAGCAACATGCAAATTAATGGAAGTAGCTTTTACAAAAATAAACGCTAAACATTCCAACTGTCAACCAGAGACCAAATAAATCAAGAATTACACAATCAGATGGTAAATCCTACGCAGAAACCTAAACTACAGTTCCCGGACGGGATTTAACTGCTTCTTGCTGAACTTGCTTCATTTGGCCGCCTGGTGACTCTTCTTCTGGCACTTTTAGGCTTGAAGAAACCAGGCAAACAAACTAACAAGTATTGAAATACTTTGGGAAATGCCCGGATAAGCCCACACTTTTACATGGAAACTTCAGCTATTTTCTCTTGTAAAAATCATTTTCTTTCTTTGATTACACACAAGTAAATAAAAAAAAATGAAAAAAAAAAGGCCTTTGGGAGGCGCGGACGCGCAGTAATCAAATACTTACAGCCAGTGGTCGATGTGAGCGGAACGGTCAGGAGCGGTGTTCCACTACTTTAATTTTTTCACTGTTAACCTCTCCACTTCTTTTTGCAACCATTTTTACCATTCCAGAACTGTTCTTTTTGAAGTTAAAGCACACTTCTACATTTTCCCGCCGGATATCAGTTACAGCTAAACTGAACTCTGTTTCAACTCAACTGGCTGTCAACCAGCATGACTGCAACCCTTGGAAAATGTGTTGCAAGTTGCTCCTTTCCTTCCTACCTTGTCCCCAGCTGGAGTCACAGTTGCACTACTTTTTTGGTGCACTTCTGTCACTGCAGCAAAGCAGCTAATAGGTGCCCGTAGAGGATTTTATCTGGCCCAAGCACAACAGAAATGTTTTGAAGTATTTTGTGTTAAAGTGTAATTGGCCATGCTGTGTGACACTGAACAGTGGGACTCAAAGTTTAAAACGTGAAGATTCTGCAAAATGATTGTTTAAGAACTGTCACGCGATACCCACATATTGTGTTTGCTATGCATTTCAAAGTTGGGTTTCAAGCAATGCAGGAGCAACGGGCTACCATGGGGTACGCTGAGACTCATGGGTTGTGACATCTACCCTGACATTGACAATGGGCCTCATTACGAGTATGCAGGTATCCATGCCCTGCACAGAGGCATGGCTGCCTCCATACCGGGTTCCAGTACCGGGTTCCTCCAATGAGGACTTACCGGGCTATTCCAACCATGGAGGACCCGGTAAATCCTCATTGGAAAAACCCATCCCCATTCCCACTTGAGCCCCCCTAGAGCTCAATGGGAATGGGGAGGGAGCTAATAACGAGCCCGTTAATAACGGGCCCGTTATTAGCTCCCTGGTCTCCTTTGCGGGACCCGCTAAATACCGGGTCCCGCAAGGGAACCTCGTAATAGGGCGTCCCGTTAATGAAGGGTGCCGGTCCCGTACTGACTTCATTGTGGTTACCGATGCGTGCAAATATTAAGCAACCCTGCACCAAAAGGGATCTTACCCCAAATCACTCCAACTAATAGGGAAATGATAGTGAAGAAAAAATAAAGTGGGATGGAGGGTAAAACTGAAAGGTTAAAGTCTGGGCAGAGGTGACTGCATTACATACACTCTACCTATATGTGCTGATCAAGAATAAGCTCTTGATGGAATACTGCTTTGATGAGATGCCATCGCCCAATCGAAAGACATTAATTACTGTGCACGCAGACACGCAACCTGTCCCTAAATTACCGGTTTAGATTAATACACTATACATTTCAACACCAGGCTTATAACTTGTGCAGGTTCTTCCCTGAGTGGTCCCCCACCTGTAAAAGATGTAATGGATACCCCGCTGATTTCTAAAAGAAAGTAAAAATAAATAAATAAAGTGGAACACTTAAAAAAAAAAGAAAGACATTAACCTTTGCAGATATGTATGGTTACAAGGGGGTGGGGGTCAATCTAGGAAATAGAAGGGCATAGGTTCGGCCAGCTCTGTTACAGGTGGAATGGTGGGACCTAAACGTTTGCCTCATTTCATTTTCATCATGTGCAAAATATGCACTGTCAAAAAATAAGATGCTATCCCTTCCCCACCACCACCACAATAGTCTTTAGATGTAAATGGGCCCATATAATGTGGGTGGCCTTATTCAAAATTGCTTTTCTGGCTCCCATGAACCTCCGAGCGAGATTCAGATTTCAAGGGTGCTCCTAAACATTTCTGGCATCCAAATCTGATTGAATGTCATTTCTAAGGCCGGCTCAAATTAATTCATCATGAAAAAAGAACTGAATTAACAGCTTTCAAAGAAGGAAAAGGTGCGCGAATTGAAAGCAGCTGTGGAGGAAGTGGGAAGTGTGGATGGCCCTGAAAAGTGAAAGTAGAGTGTGAGCCAGATTACACAGCATATACAACTCAGTGGGAAGGTATCTTAATAGGTCAATGGGCCTCATTCTGAGGTGGGCGCAAAGGGATACCGGACACCGGTAATGACCCCGGTGCCGGTAATCCCTTTGCGCCCTATTCCGAGGTCCCTTAGCGGGTCCCTCCCTTAACGCCTTGTTTTACGAGGTGTTATGGACAGGACCCGTTAAGGGATACCGGGGTCAATTTGCAGTACCGTTATTGACGCCTTCCCCCTTCCCATTGAGCCCTATGGGGGCTCAAATTGGAATGGGGAATGGCTTTTACAATGGGGATTTAGCGATCCCGCCAAGGTCGGACTGGACCGGTAAGTCCCCATTGAACGAGGGCGGACACGGTCCCGTTATTGGTGCTAGCCATGGCGCTAATAGCGCCATGACTAGCACCAACCTCGTAATGAGGCCCAATGTACCTACTGCAAATATGTGAGTGTACCTACCCTGCAGGTCACAGATCCGAATGTGGGCATGAACCAATTAGCATTTTATCCTTCTGATTTGGATCAAGTAAGCCCAATTGTGGGATTGCAACAGTGCCTCAATGTCGGTCTGGGCTAGACTCAATCTGGTGAAAGATAATTACCATTTCTGTGTGTTATAATATTTTGCTGGGCTTTTATGCAGACATGTACCTCTTAAAGGCATATAGGCTTGGATTAGTCTTCCGCCAATTAAGTCTGCATGATGCAGCATTTCATTTTGCTCAGGTGGCTTAATGAGTACCATCATGGCTGGTATGTGTCTAGGGTGTCATTCAATTACCTTGGAAAGACCAGACGGGATGGAGCAGAGTCAATGATATTCCGGGCATGTAAGATGCAGCTGGTCATCCTTCTGTTGATGCTTGCATGAACACCACGAAGGTTGGTAATGTAATGCAGAATACAATTTACAAGGAAAGGCGCAGCAGCCAGACTCATTCTCCACCTACCCAGGCAGTTACACATCACCTCAGCACTCAACCAATTTCAATGGCTCCCCGTATCCCAGGGAATTGCCTTCAAATTGTCTTAATTGTTTTCAAAGCCATCCACCACAAAACCACATCATACCTTCACAAGAAACTCAAACCCATCAGCAACACAAACAGCAGACAAGCAAGCGAGCATCTCCTACACATTCCACTCTGCAAACTAACATGCACACAAACACAAGCATTTACCCACTGGACACCTAGGGCATTCAACACCCTATCTCTTCACATCTGCCCTGCACCCTCCTTCACCACTTTCAGAAAGAGCCTCCAAGTATACCTGTTTGCCCACACATAACCCTGCCCCTCCACCTCCCCTGCTGCCACCTGTCTAACCTAATCTTTCTATCCTGTTGTGAAAAAAGGTAATTTGAGCTTCACTTCCCACCTTTCCAACCTTTGAACCTTGTAATGCGCTGTGGCGAACCCTCTGAGTAGGGCCCACACTTTCCAATGCATCCAACAAAAGTTCCTGTCAGTCATGTACCACTAAAAAGACCCATCAGACTGGCACAGAGTCAGGCACACTCCAAGCATGCCAGAAACAGTCATTCAAGCCTCTGAATTTTCTTACATGAATGTTATTTATATGTGCAATATTGCAATGTTATTGGTGCATTGCAGTCCTATAGCTGAGAAACCCTACTAAAATGCAAGCATTGTCAAAGTGTTTTTTGCAGGGTAATGTTACATTTGCCAATTGAAAGCAAAGAGTTATTTTGCTTTCCATATACACCATTATCACTGTTAGTGGACACTTTGTTTGACACCAGTTTGTACAAATGGATTCCTCAAGATCACCAACTCTACCCAACCCCTGTGGAGTTCCGCAAGGATCCACCTTCTCCCCCAGTGATCTTCAATCTTTACATGGAACTGCTTGGAACCCTTCATGCACAACACAACATCCACAAAATGCAGATGATACACAGCTCTACATCAAGATATCCTCCATCGAAGACATCCACAGACTCAAAGCCAGTCTCCCATTGATCCAGTCATGGATGTCCAGTGCTTACCTCAAGGTCAACCCTTCTAAGACTTCCTACTGCCAACCAACAACACCGAACATCCAGAAATGGCTCTCTGCTGTGCACCCCGAGGACTTAACACTCCAGGTGATCACCTCCAGGTGGCCACCAGCACCAAGTCCCTTGGGTTTGATATTGACAGACACCTCTCCTTCAAACAGCACATAGCAAGGAAGACACAAGCGGCTTGCTACCAAATTTCTCTCCTGCGGAATATCAAGTTGTTCATCCCTGATACCAACTTCTACTGTACAAGCCTTGATCCTCTCCTACCTGGATGGTAGCAATGCCCTCTTGGAAGGCCTTCCAGAAAGTACCCTGCTCCCCTGAGATGTGTCCTACATGTCACAGCATGACTCATCAAAGAACTATGCCAATTTGACCCCATAACCCCAACCCTCTCCAACTGCAAGCCAGTATCATCTTCAAATTGTGCTGCATTATCTACAAGGCTGTCATCCTGAAGTCCCCAAGCTACCTCACTGGGCAATGCAGCATCTCCGGAGGCCTATGATTCACCAGAAGTAAGGACATGTGCATACTTGAACTCTACAGGTGCATGAAGGACAAAACCAGAAAACAAGCCTTCTCTGTCTTCGCGCCAAGCCTCTAGAACCTCTTCCTCATCAGAATCCAACTCGCCCCCTCACTTCTACAGTTCAGGAAGGAGCTCAAGGCCCTCCTTTTCAAGGAATGGCTGCTCCCTAAAACCTAAATCCATACACCATCCACTCCCCACCATACCTAAGACTGGGTGTTCTGATCCCACTCTTTCCTTCCCTGGTTACTTGAAGATCCCTTGTTGACAATTACACTGCCCCCCCCCCCCCCTGCCCGTTGTGTTAGATCCCAACTCCCTTGTTCCTCTGCTCCCTAAACTTGTAAAGCTTTCCTTGGTCACATGACCAGGCCATATGCCACTCAGCTGATTTGCCCACCTCCATTTGTTGTGCCTTCCAAGCCGCTACTTAAGGGCTGTAGGCCAGCTCTAGGCAGACAGCATTGTGTAGGCTGCTGGTCACGTGACCAGGACCTGCCACTGAGCTGTTCCGCCCACCTCCGGTTTTCGCACCTTCCAAGCATCTACCTAAGGACTGTAGGCCAGCTCCAGACTGACAGCACTTGCCACGCTGCTGGCCATGTGACCATGCCCTGCCACTCAGCTGCTCCACCCACCTCTAGCTTTCATGCCTTCCAAGCCTCTACTTAAAGACTGTACGCCAGCTCCAGGCAGGCAGCATTGAGTAGGCTGCTGGTCACGTGTCCTAGCACTGCCACTCACTTGCTGCGCCCACCAATGTAATCAGTCCTCCTTAGGCATCGTCATCGCAGGCGTCTTCAGCACAGGACGTGTGAAGACAAGGGCCTCACCTGTTTGTGCCTGTTCAGGCCTGATGGGGCCAATGGCCTGACCCACTATCCGTGTATTCAGAGAGATCCACATTGACAGCTTCCCACGTTCACACGTACTAGGTGTGTAGAGTTGCAAATATTGCCCAAGCTATGTCATTGAATATATTAGACAAAGCGGTAAAGAGTCACATATTTGAATCAATGGCCCTCATTATGAGTGTGGCGGAAAGGCAATGGGCAATTACCGGGTCCGCCAAACACGACCCATGACCCGGTTTTTGCCCATTCGTGGGTCCTGGAAAAAAAACAACTCCGGCGGCAGCCGTGCCCTTAATAAGGGCACGGCTACCGCCAGAGTTGTAGTGAGGGCCAATGTATACAAAACGTTCAAATATTAAAAAACAAATCACATTAAAAAAACATGGTGAAGTAGACCTTAGAGGTCTAGCACCAACAAACTCATAGTTAGGCCAACACAGTCTCCTTATCACAGAATAATCGTGGGGTTAGTAGGGACGTGAGGCAAACATTTCAATCAATTCATGCATCCTCATGTTGTTATATGATTATTCTTGACTACGTCAACCTCCACACAGCCCCGTAAAAAAGATGACCATTAAACTCTATATTTAGTACCCTGACACACTATCCTGAATCTCACCTATAAACGAATCTCTACTACTGCTACTCATCAAAAGACCTGACTATGTGTCTCCTCCCTTCACAGCCCATCCCACTCTCACTAAGGTTCGAATGGCGAAGTGCCCTGGGCAGCCCCAGCAAGCTACCCTAGTGAACCTCATCAAAATTGCCCTTGCCCCAATCCAACACACACACCACATGCACATGCCCTATCATGTTGATCAATGCTCGCTCAGCAGTTGTTCACGGTGCAGAGATCGCTGACCTCATCTCGTACAACAACCTTGATGCCCTGTTCATCACTGAAACATGGTTTACCCCATTCTCAACACATGTTGTCAACATCCTCCTACGGCAAGGCTACTGCATTCAACATGCCCACCGGGCAGGAAGGGCAGTAGGCGAAGAGGCTATCAGCCACAGGAGCCCATGCTCCATCATCCCTCTCCCAAAACAAACTCATTTGAATCACTTACATGCTAGTTCCCTCTATCACACAAGGAATCCATCACCTTCTACCTCATCTACAGACCACCTCACAGGAGTGAGTCTTTCATTGGAGACATCTGCAACATACTCTCCTCGGCCAAATTAGCACATTCAAATAATGTCTTTCTCAATTATTTTAATGTCTCCAAGTCACAGGCTGACAACCACACTCTAAGCACGCTTTTTGCACTGCCCGCTTCCATGGACCTTAAGCAAATTGTGCTCTCCCCCAAGCACAACAAAGGCAACACACTAGACTTTGTCTTCACATCATCCCCATGCATCACCTGTGCAGACTCTATCCCACATGACTGGTCTGACCATGCATTCATCCCACTTGACTACGGCTCACAAAGGTCAGGATAAACGACCCCTCAATCAACGTTGCTCATTCAAAACCTTCCCGGTGGAGGAGCTAGAAGCAAACTTTGCAGACTTCCCCACCATAGGGAATGCCTTGTGCCTCCTGGAATCATTCTGATCTTTACATTCCCTTGCCTTCCTCTTTCAGTTGTTTTCCTCATTTCCTGGTACCATTTTTTGTATTGTTATATGTCTCTACCTCAAGGTACCAGTGAATATTGAGGTTCCCACCTTGGGTTTGGTCTGTCCTGGAATCATTCACCAACTCTGCTGTGAAACTGGTGGACACTCATGCCCCTCTAAAATCCAGCCCAGGCTAAGACCAAACGATCCGTCCCATGATACACCCCCGAGCCTGTCTTGAAAGGACACTCAATCAGAGCCCTAGAGAAACCGTGGCGCAAAAAACATAACCCGGGAGACATCACCAAACTCAAATCTCTGTGCGCAAACTGTAGCATTGTGATTACCGAGGCCAAAGCTGCTTACTACTCCACCATCATTGCAGCAGCCTCTAACAGGAGCAAAATCCTCTTTTAAGTAGTACAGCCTTGTACCAAACCCTCACCCAACCCCGGAGTACCAGCAACTCAGGAAAAATGAGCCAGAATCAACACGTTTATTGAAAAAATAGACAAAATCCGAGAGACCATTGAATCAACCTCTCACATCATTAGCATCCCCTGCATCCCGGCACGCACACTGCCCTTCTGGACCAAATTCTCACTTCCCTTTCCCCCAGATTTCCTAAAAATGATTGCAACATTCAGACCTACTACTTACTCTGACAATATAATTCTGACCTCCATCATTAAACAATTGACAAACCCAGCGCTCAATGCGCTCCTCAGCAACATCATTGCATCCCTCACAGAAGGATCATTCCCGGACACCTTCATTACTGGTCTCATATGACCTCTTTTAAAAAAAACAACCCTAGATCAGATGACCTGGCAACTTTATTGGCAAAATCTTGGATAAAGTAGTTGCTACACAACTACTTGCCAAAATGTTACAACTCAAGCTCCTAAATGACTGTCAGTCAGGGTTCCACCCAATGTGTAGCATCAAGACAGCCACCATCTAGGTGGTGGATTATGCTGTCCAAATCATGGATAAGGGTGACTCATGCCTCCTCATGCCTCATGCTTGCCTTCAAAAGCCCTTGCATGACAAGGCTGCGGTGTTGAGGGATGCAGGTGCGCAGGAGACCCTGCCCGACGACACGTAGCACGCAACGCTACGTCCATACTGCTGAGCCTTTAAGAACCGAGGATCAGACCCTCTGCGGCGAAGCCCTTACAGGACAAAACCGCTGCGTTGAGCGGTGCAGGGGTTTCATGGCAATGGGGTAGTGGCGCATATTGTGAGCGCGGATGAACTCATCCTCCAGTTTGCAGCTGCAAGTTAGGAAGATACTGGGAGGGAGAGTAGCATGCTACACTCCACGCACCACCCTGACCTTGTGTGTATGTCCTATTCTCCCTCTTGCACATGTGCTGATCCCTCTGCAACTGTTCCAAGCTTCCCCTACCTGCGCATCTGTCCTTCATCCCTTCTCACTCTCAGTCCCTTCACTACTTAGGCCCTGCCCCCCCTGCCTGGCGTGCCACGTGTGTTCCCTTGCAACTTAGGCCCAGGCCCCCCACACCCGTATTTGCGCCTGCATCCCCTCGTAACCTGCATTCCCTTGCAATTTAGGCCCAGTCAGCCCCCCCATCTTTGCGCCTGTCCCTGCTCCCCTGGCATTTACACCCTTCTCAGTGCTGCTTCTAGCATCTTCCCTGCTCCCTTGGCCTAGTGCATCCCTCTCTGTATTGCTCCCCATGCAACTTGTCCCCACTCCCCCAGACTTGCGCATCCTTCTCAGCGCTGCTCCCATGCAACTTGTCCCTGCTCCACCGGCCTTGCGCATCCTTCTCAGAGTGGCTCCCACGCAACTGCCCCGCTCCCCTGGCCTACCGCATCCCTCTCTGCATTGCTCCACACGCAACTTGTCCCCGCTCACCCAGCCTTGCGTATCCTTCTCAGCGCTGCTCCCACGACACTTCCTTGCTGCCTTGGTCTAGCGGATCCCTCTCTGCGTTGCTCCACACATAACTTGTCCCCACTCCCCCGGCCTTGGGCATCCTTCTCAGCGCTGCTCCCATGCAACTGGCCCGCTCCCCTGGCCTAGCGCATCCCTCTCAGCGTTGCTCCACATGCAATTTGTCCCCGCTCCCCCGGCCTTGTGCATCCATTCGCAGTGCTGCTCCCACGCAACTTCCCTGCTCCCTTGGCCTAGTGCATCCCTCTCTGCGCTGCTCCACATACAACTTCACCCCACTTACCAGACCTTGCGCATCCTTCTCCGTGTTTCTCCCCCCGCAACCCAGACCCGGTTCCCTCTCCTTCCTCTTCAGGCTCCTCTGAGCCGCATCCAGTGTCTTGTTCCCTGCCAGTGTCTCGCATCCTATGCTCTTACGTTCTGTGACCATTGTTTTGTCATTCCACTGCATTGTACACACTACTGTTTTGTCATTCCACTACATTGCCTGCATTTCCTCTTACCTACATGTCTCTGTTGATTACCAGTGTTGGTGTCTGTTACTTGTTCAGTTACTATTGTACTTTACTGTGCTGCATTGCTTGCATTTCTCTTCTCCCCCTCTATGTCCCCTTATACGCCCAGCTTTGCATTAGGTACTGTCTTTACTGTAGTGTTCTTGTTCTGTGTTGTACTTACCTGCTTCCCTCTATGTTGTGTGACCCCCGTGTGCCTCCTTCATGTTTGCCCCAGCGTGTGACCCTCCTGCCTCCTGCTTGGGCTGCCCCCCCTTTCTCTCTGCCCCCACCCTCTATGGTGCTCTCTGTCTCCCCTATCTTCTCTAACTGCTATTCCATTGACTATCCTATCCCTCTCACTAAGTCTGGTAGGAAGAATCTCAAAAGGGACATCCTGGTCTCCAGCCTAGGCCTCCCTATTGCTGATACCTACACCAGTGCTTCCTCTAGACAGACCCTCACTCACATCCTCATTGCCTCTTCAGGCCTATGGACCCCCCATATGGTCTCTCTTCTATCTCCTTTTTCCTCCTCTTCCATTAAAGGTGGCACCCGGCGAGAGGCCCTTGTGGCCCCCATGCACTCCTCTAAGACCCATCATTAATGTTTACTTAAATGGTACCGTCTTGGTCCAGGGCCCTCAGTCCAATCTCCTCCTTTTCGATAGACGCTTCCCACATCTTATCAACTTCATTTCTTCTCCTGCTATTCCTATCTGCCCATCTCTGGCTCCTTTGCTGCCTCCTTCCACCGCCACCTCTCTGGCACCTTCTGCTACTTCTTTGGCCACTCCGCCACCTCCTTCCTCAGCCACCTCTCTGGCACCCTCCGCTGCTTCTCTAGCCGCTCTGCCTTCTCCTCCCTCCGCAACCTCTCTGGCACTCCCTTCTTCCTCTCTGGCTACACTGCCATGTCCTCCTTCCTCCTCTGCCCTTTCTTAGGCACCTCTAACACTTTTGTAGGGCATGTCTCAGGCCTGTACCCTCCATGGAAGTCTTACAAAGGTGGTAATCTGTTCCACGTTGCTACACTTAACTCTCGCTCCACTGTCAAACACTCCTCGGACATTTGCTGTCTCCTGGAAGAGCTTTTTTTTCCGAAGTACTCAGTCTCACCGAGACTTGGATCACGGCCAGCTCTGTCAGATGTTTTGGCACACTCCTCCGTGATAGCTACAAGATCCTCTCTGAACCTAGAACCAACCATTCTGACAGGGGAGTAGCCCTGATTTTCCTGGAGTGAATCCCTGTTTCTGTCATTCCTACGCAGGCCTACTCCTCTTTTGAATGCCTGGTCTTCAGGCTCTCTATCTCTCCTGGTCTCTCACTGTGACCACCATCTAAATGCCACCTCGCCAGGTCACTCTTTTCCTCTCTGAGTGGGCTGCCCTCTCCTCCTCGTTCCTTGCCTCTGCCTCTCAACTTCTCCTCCTCAGAGACCTTAACATCCACTTGGATGCTAATAGCCCCTCCTCAGGGCTCTTTCCCAAACCTCTGCGACTCTCTCTCTCTCTATTCTACTCTCTGGCCCGACTCACTCTGTAGGGCACACCATGGATGTTCTGATATCGTCAGACCTCCCCCTCTCCAACCCTCTCACCACTCCTCTCTCTTGGACTGACCACTTCTCTCTTCTCACCTGTCACTTTCTTCCCCTCAGGTTGAGCTGACCCCAGCACTACCAACCACCTTCTCGGTCATCCGGCCCATGAAGCGTGTGTCAGTGGAGGCTTTTGCTGCTACTTTTTCTCCTCCCCCTACACCTTTGGCTGACTCACACTCTGACACAGCCCTTTCCAACCTTCATCTCTCTATCTCTAACACTCTTGACGTCCTTGCCCCTGTCATGAGGATCCATTTGAAGCCTGCAACCAAGTGCAACTCTTGGTATGATTCTGACCTTGCCACCCTTAAGCGCAAGTGTAGGGTGGCTGAAATGAAGTGGAGGGCATCAAGCGCAACCTCTGACAGACTGGCCTTCTGCCTGCTCCAAAGGCAATACAGACTCTCCGTCCTCTCTAATAAGTGAGCCTACATCCAAGCCCGCATCTTGGTGGCCTCTAACAACTCAGCAGAACTTTTCAAAATCTTCAAGGAGCAGGCCAATCCTGCTGCAGTCTCTACCTCTCATGTTCCCTCTCAGGCCCTATGCACAGCTTTGGCATCTCATTTCACCAATAAAACTCAGGACATCTGTCCACTCTCTCTTCCTCTACCTCTTCTTCCTCTCCCTCTACCACTCTATCCATTTCTTCTCTTCCTTTCTCCTCCATCCCCCTGTTCACTCCCGACGATGTTTCTAGACAAGTCCGATCTAAGTCTCGTCAAAGCAGGTGCTCTCCTGCTCCTCCACAACCATTAATGACCACATCGACACCCTTGCTCCAGCCTTGGACGATTTCTGCAATCACTCTTATGTCACTGCAACCTCCCCCCCACTTAAGCACTCCCTTTGCAACCCCTTCTTAAGAAGCCCTCTGCCGATCCCTCCTCTTCGGCAAACTATCACCCGATTTCCATCACCCCTTTCCTGGGCAAAATCCTGGAAAAGCTGGCTATCTCCGAGCTTAATCTACATACTGAATCTGTTGGTTGTCTCCATGACCACCAGTCTGGCTTCAGGGCAGCCAGAAGCATGGAAACTGCTCTCTTGAACACCCGTGAAGACTTGCTCTCCAATCTTGATTCTAACCTTCCTTCCATCCTCATTCTCCTTGATCTATTCTCTGCTTTCGGCTCGGTCAACCATGCCATCTTGCTCAATCGTCTTTGTGACAGCCTGCAAATCTTTAGTCAGGCCATTGCCTGGTTGACCTCCTTTCTCACTGATCGACCCTCCCAGGTCCTACTTGGGTCTTTCCTCCCCTCTCTCTCTCTCTCTCTCTCTCTCTACTTGTGGTGTTCCCTAGCGCTCTAACCTCTTTCCCTGGCTCTTTAACCACTACTTGACACCTCTGGCCCACCACATCTCTACTTTCTGCTCGAACTTTCATTGTTATGCAGATGACACCTAGCTCTCCTTCAGGTCCCCCTCAGCCTCTTCTGCTCCTTCTCTCATTCCAAACTGTTTGTCTGCAATTCAGGAATGGTGTGCCTCCAGCGATCTCTGCTGAAATGCCAGTAAGAGTGAGATCCTCCTCATTGGGTCACCTGCTCCCACCTTCCCTCTCTCTCTTTGGCCACCCACTCTGGGCCCTCTACCTGCTCCCACCTGTGAGGCTAAGAACCCTGGGGTCATCTTCGAATCCACCCTCTCCGATCCTCACATCTCTGACGTTTCTAGTAAGTCACACTAGTAGCTGCACCTCCTCATGGGTATTCTTCCTTTTCTCACTTTCCCCCAGAAGCTCACTGTCTCCAGAGCCCTGGGCCTCTCTAGGCTGGACTACTGCAACAACCTTTTTCTAAATCTGCCTGCCTTTACTCTTCTCCCTTAACAACTTATTCAGGACAGGACTGCAAGACTTGTCATTGGCCTCAAACCCTGGAATCGTATCTATCTAGCCCTCAAATCTCTCCACTGGCTCCCCGTGGATGCAAGGATTAAGTTTAAGACCCTCTGCACCATCCACAAGGCTTTCTGGGGCCAAGGACCACACTACCTCACCTCCAACTTTCTCTTCCTAAGCATCTTCCTTCTCGAGCCCTCCGCTCATCCACCTCTAACTCTCTGCGGGTCAGATGCTTCTCCAGACAGAGAGTTGGTGGTAGACCTCTGTCCTCGGCTGGGGCCTCCCTCTGGAACAGCCTCCCTGCCTCTCTCAAACTTGAGCAGGGCCACCTAAGGGTCTGGAAGCAACTCAATGCCTTCCTTTTAGCTTCATAGCTTCAGCTTTCCCTCTCCCGTGCTAATGTCTGCAATACATACGGGTTCCAGGCCACCCACTGAACCTACAGGACCAGGCTCCTGCACAACCAGTTGCCCTTGCTATGCCTCCGGACCTCCCAACCACTTACGGGACTGTATCTGCTACCCTACACTCCCCTGACTCTCTGCACTTACGAGCCACCTCCTGGCAGCACTCAGAAGTTACTTGCACTCTCCCCTTACCACCTCCCTACAGCACTTACAAGTTACTTGCACTCTTCCTTCTCTCTTCCCATCCCAGCTGGCACGGGTCCCCTTCCCTCGACCCCGCATTTGCACAATCTGAATGATACAAGGCCAAGTAAGATTGTTATTTGTCCTCCTTCTTTCCTCCCTTCCTTGTCTTGTCGGGCCTAGAAACACTTGTGCACAGGCGCATTATAAAGGAACTATCATATCATATCATATCCTGCTTGACCTCTTGGCTGCATTCGGCACAGTTGACCAACGCATCCTTCTCTCCCTCCTTGCAGACAGGATGGGCTTCTCTGGCACTGTCTTGAATTGGTTTATCCCCTACCTCACAGGCAGACACCAGGCTATCCAGATGAACTTGTTGCATTCTAACCGACTCTAGTTCTCCTGCAGAGTCCCCCAAGGCTCCATCCTTTCACCAAACCTTTTAAACCTTTACATGGAGCCTCAGGGCACTCTCTTAAAAGATCCCAATATAGCGATCGACCAATACACCGACGATACTCAGTTGTGCATGAGAGTAAATAGCGTGCAGGGCATCATTCATCTCCGCGATTAACTAGCCATCATCCAGTCCTGGATGTCAACTGCCTACTTCAAACTAAACCCATCCTAGACTGTATTCGTCCTCATCTGTCCGCCCACTAAAAACAATTTGTCCAGCAATGGCTCAATGATATATGCCTAAAAGGACTTGATCCACAACTCTCAGACTCATCAAAATCCTTAGGCTTCACCATTGACAGCAATCTTTCATCCCAGAAACACCTAGCCAAGAAGCCTGGCTCAGAATCTCTACCCTTTGAAAAATCAAACCTTTCATCCCCCTGCAGGACATCAGGGTGCAAATGTAAAAGGAAAAAGGTGGCGTACAAGCATATACACTGCCTTTTGCCCTTCATATTTGCACTCTGCAGTGCAAAGTGAGTAAACACTGCCTGGCATAGTGGCATGTAGTGTTTACTCACTTTGGCATGCTGACATGCTAGGCAGCGTTTACTTTTGTTTGTGAGCGCCGCTTGCCATGCTCGTATGTTTGTGAGCGCCGCTTGCCATGCTCGTATGGCAAGCAGTGCTCATAAATTAAATGGAACCCTCCATGACATGCTTGCACATTGGAGAGGGTTTAATTTCAAATGGGAGCACTGATTACCATTTGCACGGTTTAAATGAAACCCTCCCAGTTTCATTTCATTTGTACACAATCCCTGCCATGCTCCGTAGGCAGCATATACAATGGATTTCAACGGGTCTGCCTGTTTCCTTCTGGTGCATAAAGCAGGGCCCCATTATAGGGATCTCCAGCATTTTCACCGGCATGGAAATCCATGTCGGCGCAGATGCTGGAGCATTTTAATGGCGGAGAGAAAGGGAGCAGCAGAAATGCAAGCCGTGTTCCTTCCCTCCTCTCTGCCACACAAATGACTGAAAATGATCTGCTGCGTGAATGCAAGGTCTCAAAGCATTACACAAGGCGTTTAGCCCTTGCAATCACGCCATGGCACAATGGAAAATGAGCCCCATACAGAAAAGTTGAGAGTAAAACAAAGGCCAAATCACTTTAACATGCACTTCTCCGCTCCCTACCTTTGTGGAAAAGTGTTAATATTTTCACAAATTAACGATTGCGGGAGGCATTCAGAATGTATTTCTAAGGAATCTGACTTCTTGGGCGAGGTGGTCTTTTAGGGCAGATTGCTGAGGAATCCATTGGTTTTCTGCCAGCATGAAAATACATGCTGGTGGAAACCCAAGTGGATTTAGCAGGTGTACCTGGGAGTGCAGGCGTGTTCAGTGCTTTGCTCTCCGACTCCAGCTGCCAAATCAAAGACGATCCCATGGATCGGTAAACATGGCAGTCAAACGGTAACACCACTTTTCCGCTATAACTACTGATCCATGAGACTTAAACCATGATCCCCCGCCCCCCTTTTCAGGGTAAGAAAGGTGGCATTAGCTGTGGCACTTGGAATGCAGGGGGGGTGCGGCTTGTTGAGAGAACATTTGCTCCCGTGCAGTTGTGATGAGGGTTTCTGGCTTCACAAACGTGTGCTATTGCATTGGTATTGAACCAAGAGAACATATAACGGCGCGAATCTTAATTTTTTGTCCACTCTCAACATGCAGGCTTCATTTGCAGCTTTTGGCTAATTTGAAGCCCTTTTCTGCATACGTTTCTGCAGCGTATTAATTTCGAAATTGTGTACAGTGTGTACAGCTACAGGACACGAGTGTTATATGTCTTCTGTGCATGGCATGTCTTGCATTTTTTCAATCTCCTTGTTATTTTCGTAGGGCAGTCAGTGCATGTATAAAACAGCGCCCTCTCTCACACGCACTGTATTTGGAGCTAGCAGGACACAAACTGAAGTGTCCTGTGAATTGCTATGGTTGCTTAATTGCTGGTTTGGCTAATGAGCCTTTCATTAGATATATTATCCACTGGCATTGCTGTATGACTCAGCCACGACATGGGATCTATGTTAATTGCCACATTATATTGTATAGAGCACTTGTCACTGGACGCGCTTTGCTGCCGTTGTGGCAAAGCACCACACGGGAGCCGCCATCCACTATGAAAAGTTTGAAACGGAGCTCGCCATTATCGTCTGCATAAAACCAGACACGCAGCGCTGCATTTCAACCTCCTGACCGTGACACCAAGCAAGCCTGCCCCCCCACACCCTGGCCTCATGTCACAATATATTATACAGCACAAGAAAGTCAGGGATCTCTTTCCCTTGCAATGAAACGAAGAACGTTTAAAACAGCATGAAAATGAATGCAGCCCACAGTAAGTGCATGTGCACACAAAGGATACTTGAGTCCCAGGAACCCTCATCCCCCCTAGACCTCCACTAGGCTTGTCAGCTCCGAAAGGAGGGCAGTGGCAAGGAATGGGAACACAAGATAAAAATCGGATTTTCAGTGGGGTTTTCAGAAGAAATACAGGGAATCAGCAATTAAAGGGACAATTCGTTTTTCTGCACCAGGAAACATTGTTTTTTGTTAATAAGGACAACTGCTATAGGACCGCACAAAAGGGTACTTTGTGCTGCTTAGACTAGAAGACTAATAGGGCTTTAGAACATACTAGCCAGCACAAAATAGGAAAATCGATTTTAGTACATGCAAAACATGGGCAAATGGAAAGGGAATGCAATTGGAAATTTCTTATCATAAAACAGTAGGGGAAGAGGAACAGATTAGGAAAAACGTTTTTTAAAAGGTTAAGCTACATTTCCAGGGAAAACAAAATTCAAATGACACCCATGTTTGCTAAGGCTGCAAATGACAGGGCAGTGGGAACTCACAATAGGCAAAATCGGTTTTTAGTTCAAATGACAGAGGCAAATAACAGGTAGGCTCTAGGCAAAGAGATTACTCACACTAGTAAAATCGGTTTGGGATTAAAATGACAGATGCAAATAGAAATTTGTGTTGTGGGACACCATTTAAACACACAGACAAATTTGTTTTCAGCTCACAATGGAAGGTATTCTTTGGGGAACCCTTTATAACTATAACAACTCGCAAGACACTGGGAATAGATACTTAGTTTGGAATTCCAACTATCCCAATCCTGTGAAATCAACGGGAAATTAATTGATTTACTATGAAAATATACTAGGGATCTAGACAAGCAACTGAAGATTTTTCAAGGGGAAATGACTGAAATGCATAGGCAAACAAACGATTTTCAATGGGAGAATTAATACCATGCACAGACAAGTGAAATATTTTTCAATAGGGAAATTACTACAATGCACAGACAAGTAAAGGATTTTCAATAGGAAAATGACTGAATTACACAAACAAAGAAGATAGGGGATTTTTCCATGCGGGAATCTCTATGGCAATGCTGAGGAAGATAGGGTTTATTTATTCTATGGCTGGGGATGTATGTACTTACAAGAGAGGGCTTGATGGACATCAGGGGGGCACTAGGGCATAACTGCGGGGACAATCGAGGGGTCAAGGCTTCTCTCTGTCCTCCAAAAGGGTCCTTCTCCAGCTACTACAGCTCCTGGCTTCACCCCAAGATGTAGGCCTTCCTCTACAAGTAGGGTTCCAGATTTTGTCAGCTGCACATCTCAGGATTTGGTAGGGAGAGTCCTGATTTGTGGCAGAGTGACTTATTTATAAGGCAAGTGACATTACATATGTGTCATAGTTCTTGCAGAAAGGACTGGACAGTGCTAAAGGGTCCCCTCTCATCTGCGGACTGATAGGTCCAGAGGAAGTGATAGTGTTTTGGGAAGCCAAGGGAGGAAACCCAATCCATCATCTAACTGGAACAGGGGGCTGGTCTGGTTTTTGCACATAGAAATTTCACTGTATGACAAATGTCCTTTCTCATCATATTTGGACACATATGCCAGCATTTTTTAATGCTATATTTGTCAGTGAATCACATAAACCTTGTCTGATATCTGTGCGATTGTCAGAACTCTGTAGAATCCCTGGTGGGAGTTCTGTTCCAGCAGTTGAACCCGTCGTGTAGCCGACAAGTTCTTTCTGCCAATGCACCCCTCAGGGATGTAAAAACAATCACCTGAGGAGTTAATTGACCCAAAGATGGATGGAAGTCACAGGATACCGCTGACCTGCAAAGGAAGGTCAAGATTAGTACCAGCGTGAGCACATAGGTAACTAGTCACCAGATTCACAAATGAGTACCTTGTTATATATAACAATACTCCAATACAAGGTCAAGATTCCTGAGTTGCGTGAGGACGATCCTATGACAATGAAATAATGATAGATGGATTGAGTAAACCAAGAAAACTGTATTACGTCACAATGAGAGAGTAATGAACACAATTCTTACCATAGGACCAGGGAAGGGAATGCAGAATGAAATGAAACTGAGATGGAATGTTACCAGTAGAAAAGTTTGAGTTCCTGTGAAGCAATGATCCACCCGACACCCGTCGGAACGAGGACGCCTAGAAATGTTCCCAGGATAAGTCCCAGTCCAGTGAGACAATGATCCACCTGACACCCGCCGGAACGCGGACGCCTAACAATTCCTGAAGTCCGGAGATCAGCAGAGTAGTAGACAGCAGGTAAGTTTGTGGGGATGAGATGGATGTTTGTGCGACTAGATTAAATGTTCAATGAGTAGAATGGTCGGCGTTCCGAGTCGGTTACCTTACGGGCAGCAGAAGGACAGTTCAGCAGAGGGAGTGGGTCGTATGTGGTCCGAGTCGAAAACAGGTTTTCCAAGCAGCAGGTAAGGGCAAGACAAGGGAGTTCCGTGGGCTGGTTCAGAGTTGGTTACCTTGCGGGCAGCAGAAGGACTGTTCAGCAGAAGGAGCGGGTAATATGCGGTCCGAGTCGGCAACAGGTTTTCCAAGCAGCAGGTAAGGACAAGAGAGTTCCGTGGGACGGAGCTGGGTCAAAAGGTTCAGAGAGTAGTACAAGACAAGGTAGCATGGGCTGTAGAATACAAATTCAGAAGCAGGGAACAATGAAAAAGCAGAGCATAAATAAGGAGCGAAGTCATGTGATACTGGGAACAAGGCTTAGCGTGTGAATACACGTGACTGCAAGAACGCTGAAGGAGCGTGTCTGCAAGGTAACGACCAACGCCGTTTCTGTACTACACGGCGGCTGTTCATAGGGGCAAAGGTTCTTGGAGTAGTACGAGGAGGGTTCAAAGCCGATCGAGGGCCATGAGTAGGAAGTTTAATCCGGGACCGAGGCATAATCTTATGGGTTTTAGGGGGAATGAACCGGTAACCGGACCATTTCCTGACATCATCCTCCCCCAACAATGACCCCCCAGCCTCCGAAGCAAGGAACTGGGACATGAGGCGCGGGTCATGAATATTGGAAGCGGGTTCCCAGGTCCGATCAGCTGGGCCATAACCCTTCCAGTCCACTAGAAACAGCCGAGTACCCCTGGAAAGTTTGGAGTCCAGGATAGCATTGACTTCATACTCCTCCGAACCTTGAACCATAACAGGGGAAGGACGAACAGGCAACCTAGTAGAACTCACACAGGGCTTGAGCAATGCCACGTGAAAAACCAGATGTATTTTCCACGATTTCGGCAACTCCAGTCTAACCGCAACAGGATTAACCACTGCAATAACCGGGAAAAGACCCAAAAAACAAAGCAACAAGGATTTACGTCCCGGGATGCGGAGGTTCTTCGTGGACAACCACACCTTAGACCCAATGTCATATTTAGGGGCATCCCAACAGTGATGATCGGCATAGGTCTTAGACCTTTCCTGGGCCTCACTTAACTGGATACCTATTGCTTTATGCACGGCAGTTAGATCCCTAAAACAAGCCTGAACAGAGAGATGTCCGGGAGTAGATCCATGGGAATAGTCCGTGGATGTTGACCGTTTAAGGCATGAAACGGTTTGGTACCAATGGAAGTGTGAAAGGAGTTGTTGTAGGCGAATTGAGCATGGACAAGGACAGTGCACCAGGTCTCTTGGTATTGGAATATCAGACAGCGTAGGTATTGTTCTAGTGTGGCGTTGAGACGTTCAGTCTGACCGTCGGTTAAGGATGGTAGGCACTAGAATAGCGGTCTTCTATTCCAATAGAGGAAGTAAGATGTTTCCAAAAACGTGAAGTGAACTGTGTCCCCCGGTCTGATACTATCACTTCGGGATGACCAAAGAGACGGAAAACATTATGAAGGAACAACTCTGCGAGGGCAGGAGCGGTAGGCAAACCCTGACACGGGATAAACAAACCAACTTTCATTAAGTAGTCAATGACCACCCATATGGTGTCATATCCCATGACCGGGGGAAGCTCCACAATAAAATCCATAGAAATCATGGACCATGGATGTTCAGGGATCAGAACAGGATGTAGCAACCCCATTGGTTTTGCTGTGTTGCCTTTGCACTGTGCACATACAGAACAAGAGATGATATATGCAGATACATCCTGGTGCATAGAGGGGCACCAGCGTCGTAATAAGTCCAGTGTTTTACGTTGACCTGGGTGAGCAGCCACCAACGAATCATGACACCATTGTAAGGCCATGTGTCTTGAATGGGCATCAGGTATATAGATGCGACCTTGAACATATGGTAATTGCTTGATTATCTCCATGTCGTATCCCTGGATCTCCTTAGGAGATTTAGCCACCCACTCCTGTATCAATGATTTCAGCGTTGGTTGCAATGTACAAGAACAGACCACATTGTTTTTTAGTAGTAGGGTGCCATCCCATGAGCGTGAGGGTGAACCGTGGACCCGGGAGAGAGCATCGGCCTTGGAGTTCAATCGCCCCAGACGGTAGGTTAACACGAAATTGTACATGGAGAAAAATTCATGCCATCTGGCATGACGGGCAGTGGTACATTTTAATGATTGTAACGCTAGTAGATTACGGTGATCGGTGTACGCCTGTACTGGAGAAACAGTGCCCAGGAGATGATGTCTCCAAGCTATGAACGCGTCCCGAACTGCTAGTAATTTGCGTTCAGTGACCGTGTAGTTCTGCTTGTACTGTGTTAGTTTCCTGGAATGATAAGCCACGGGGTGTAACAACCCAGTGTCGTTACAAACTTGAGAGAGAACCGCACCAACCGCCACTTCCAAGGCATCAGCCTCCACATGAAACAGAAGCTCAGGATCTGGGTGTTGGAGAACTGGTGCAGTTGTGAAGGCCACTTTCAAAGCCTCGAACGCTAGTTGGGCCTGGGAAGTCCATACAAATTGTTTTTTGATACTGGTCAATGATTTTAATGGAGCAACGGTTTCGGAAAAAGACCAAATAAACCTCAGGTAAAAGTTAGCGAAACCAAGGAATGATTGCAATGACTTGAGTGAGGTAGGTGTAGGCCAATCCAACATGGCCTTGACTTTCAGATTACTCATTTATTTTCCTTGGTTAGTGATGTCATAACCCAGAAATTCCGCTTCCTGGACATGAAATAAACACTTGTCCAGTTTGGCATTCAACCAATGTTCTCTTAATCATTGTAGGACCGAAGAAACATGCTTAAGGTGTTCGGGATATGACGGGGAGTAAATCAAGATATCATCCAGTTAAACGATAACATACCTGTCAAGCATGTCGCTCAAGACATCATTTATGAACCTTTGGAAGGTGGCTGGAGCATTACAGAGGCCGAAGGGCATGACCAAGTACTCAAATAACCCGTATTTGGTTTTGAAGGCTGTTTTCCACTCATCCCCTTCTTTCATTCTGACAAGGTTATAGGCCCCCCTCAGGTCCAGTTTGGTGAAGTACTCTGAAGTACCCAGTTGATCTAGCAAGACTGAAATGAGGGGTATTGGGTACTGGTTTCTTATGGTCACGGCATTGAGCTCTCTATAGTCGATACATGGACACAAGTCCCCCTCTTTCTTCGGTACAAAGAACAGGGGTGATGCTGCTGGAGACTGGGATGGACGTATTGTCATGAGCGCTACTCCCGAGGAGCCAAGACTGGCCCAGCGTCCCCGGAAGCAGGCTCATCATCCACACCCCCGGTTCCAGCAGACCCCTACAGGGGCCCTTTGGAACATGTCCTGGCGCCTCTGGCGCCAGGCTCATAAGGAACCACAGTCCCGGCACCATGGGCGCCGGGCTCATATTCTTAAAATGTGCAGTAGTGATTGGGTGGACTTACCTGTGGCAGACCATGCTGCATACTCACCTAGAACAATCCAAGCTGGGCGAAGTCCCAGCCACTGGCTGGGAGGGACCAATCCTCTGTTACAGGAACTCTTTTCTTACCTGGGTGGGGCTGATGCTAATCCTCTGACACTGGAACTCTTTTCTTACCTGGGTGAGGCTGGAGGAAGAATACGCACCAAAGCACTTCTCCACTATTTAAACCACGCCCGATAGAATTCACGTGCTTCGCGTTATTCTGCAACAGCAGCAGGACGCTCACCGAGTCGGCTCCTGCATTCCAGGTCCAGACACACCCTCAGCTTCTCGAGCAGCAACCTGTGGATGAAGAAAAGGCACAGGAACATCTACTCACCAGAATTCAGCCACAAGAGTCCAGTCTCCGACAACCTGCAAATAAAGACATAAGGTTAGAAAATGGGCAACACGCTCGCAGCTGCGCTCGCTTACCTTATCCATCCGTGATCACACCGGAGTTCACTGCGGCCTTCGCTTCGGCAGCATCCCAGCACCTGGAAGACAAAAGACATTGTTAGTGGTGTCCGAGCCGAAGGGTTCGCAACTCAGTTATACTTACGCGCTTCTTCACGCGCAGCAGCGGCAGCATCGCCCTCAGCATTTCGGCATCTGAAAGAAAGGAAAAGACATTATTAGAGGTGCCCATTTTGAAGTGGCCACAATTCAGTAATACTTACTCGCTTCTTCACGCGCAGCAGCGGCAGCATCGCCCTCAGCATTTCGGCACCTGAAAGGAAGGAAAAGACATTATCAGAGGCGCCCATTTGGAAACGGCCACAATTCAGTTATACTTACGTGCCACTGCACGTGCAACAGCGGCGGCATCGCCCACAGCATCTCGGCACCTGAAAGACAGAAAAGGACATTATAAAAGGGTGCTCCTTCAGAAGCGGCCTCAGATCTTCTATACTCACGAGCCTCTTCTTGCACAGCAGTGGTGGTGTCGCCAACAGCTCCTCGGCACCTGAAGGACTATTACAAGCCACAAAAGGACACTGAGCCTAAACCCTGAAATCATCCAGTGACGTAACTGGATTCCACGCGCCCCTGCACCAGAAGCAGGATGGAGAGCTCGGCTTTACTAAACCAAAGGTGAGAGTTTGTGGAGACCAGTCGAGAACCAAGAAGTGGGAAAAGCAGAAGATTGGTGGGAGAACTTATCCAACCAGTTTGTAATTACCCCTTTTTCTTCCACCTGCAGAAAACTCACCTTACAAGCCAGACAGTCAATATTCGGAGGTCCTGCCCAGAGCGTCTTCCGAGTTCTACGCCTCATCATAGTCATAGAAGCAACTGTAGCAGTCCAGTTTGGATCAGCGCCTCCGTGGGAATCAGGTGAGCGCTACAGAACGCGAAGCCTACCCATAATCTCCTACCCAGGCGCTATGGAAACTTCCGACACAGACCAATTGGCCCAGTTATTGGGGGAATTAAGAGCTGAAGTCCATGCTGCTCGCCAGGAAACGAACGCCCTTAAGAGGGAATTGATAATGTCAAAAGAACAAACTGACGATCTCGCCAGACAGTTATTACAGAGTCAAGCGGGGCAAACTCCTCTACCAAACTCAGGGGGGAATTATACCCCAGTTACTTCAACCAATCCCGTTCAAATCAACCTACCTGGAAATGTGCCATTGGCACCACCTGAACGCTTTTCTGGTGACCCTAAAAGATTTGCAGTGTTTATAAATCAATGCCGACTGCACTTTCTTTGTAGACCCGCAGCCTTTCCAACTGACCAGACCAAGGTAGCCTTTGTACTTTCGTATCTTAGCGGCAGCACCGCTGATTGGTCGATCCCTCTGGTTACACAGGATGACCCAATTCTTCGGAACTTCTCAGCCTTCCAGGCGAGTATGGAGAGACTTTTTGCAAGACATTCCCAAGGGCAGGCCCTGGACAACGAACTCCTCTCCCTGCGACAGGGCAACCAGGACCTCTTAGCCTACATTGCATCTTTTAATAGGTTAATCGTGGAAACTAGATGGCCCGAGGAAAAAAGGATCACGCTATTTCACAGAGGTCTGCGTGGTGAACTTAAAGACTTCCTTGCCCAGGTCGTGAATCCTCCTCGGGACTGTTCGGAATATATTGATTTGGTGGTCCAATTGGATCATAGGCTCCAAAACAGAAAGGCGGACCGATCCAGGTTTGAAACCCGAGTATTCACGAAAACACAAAGCAACGCCAAAGGGGTCGACACCGTTGAACCTATGCAGATTGGGGCCATAAAGGGTCCCTTAACCCAGAAAGAGCGTGACAGAAGACGACAAATGCAATTGTGCCTCTATTGTGGAAACTCTGGACATTTTCTTCGAGATTGCCCGGTAAAACCACCTAAGAAGACAGTAGGAGCTTCTGTCAAGAACTCTGAAAAGCCTGAGCCGGGAAACAACCTCGCCCGACAAGTGTAGAGGTCCGCTTGCCGAGCTTAAAAACCAGTTCTTTGACCTCGCACTTCATAATGCCTATGGTCCTCGTAAACCCAAAGCAACCAGAATGTTTGCATGCTATTAAGGCATACATTGATAGTGGAGCAATAGGAAATTACGTGGACCGCGAATTGGCTTCCAGGATGAACCTACCTCTTTGTCCAAAGGCGGTTAAAGACGTCATTACCACGGTGGATGGGACCGAAATCGCCTCCGGACCGGTAACCCATACCACTGCTGAAGTGACGTTACTAGGCCAAGACGGGCATCGGGAGGTAATTGTGTTCGACGTGATCAAGGCTCCTCAATTCCAAGTAATCCTCGGAATCCCTTGGTTGGAGAAACACAACCCTCAGATTGATTGGCGAGCAAAGATGATAATGTTCCCTGAGTGTGCACCAACCTGCTATCCACGACCCAGCATTGGCCTAGCGTCAGCTGCGACTGATGGTCCACAATTACCTCAAGAGTATCGAGAGTTCCAAGATGTTTTTCAAAAGGAACAGGCTAACACCTTGCCACCTCACAGATCATACGATTGTTAGATAGATCTGCTACCCGGTGCAACTCCCCCTTGCAGTAGGATTTACGCCCTCACCGAGCCTGAGAACCTTCATCTGCGACAGTATTTAGACCAGTATCTGGCCAATGGCTTTATCCGTCCGTCAAAGTCTCCTGCATCCTCGGCTCTGTTCTTCGTAGGTGACCTCTGAACCTGTATTGATTACCGTGCTCTGAATCAGATAACAGTAAAAAACAGATACACCTTACCTCTGATCCCGGAACTCCTCGACCAGGTGAAAAACGCCTGTATTTATACCAAGCTTGATCTCCGGGGAGCTTATCATTTGGTACGGATCAAGGAAGGTGATGAATGGAAGACGGCTTTCGCACTAAGTATGGGCTATTTGAATACGAAGTGATGCCCTTCGGACTATGCAATGCGCCGGCCGCCTTCCAATATTTCATGAATGACGTCCTCAGAGAGCTCATTGATGTCTGTGTTGTCGTCTACATAGACGACATTCTTGTGTACTCATCTTCCGAAGCTGATCATCGAAATCATGTTAGGGCGGTCCTTGAAAAACTTCGCCAACATAAACTCTTTGCCAAGCTCGAGAAATGTGCCTTTCATGTCACCGAAGTCGAATTTCTGGGATTTATTCTGACACCCAAAGGAGTCCACATGGACTAGAGAAAAGTTGACGCAACCCTCAAATGGCCATCTCCTACTTCCGTGAAAGGCGTTCAAAGCATGCTAGGCTTTGCCAATTTTTACCGCAGATTTATTCCAGAGTTTTCACGAGTGGTACAACCCATCACATCCCTCTTAAGAAAAAATAAGCGGTTTGAATGGTCTGCAGAAGCTGAACAGGCCTTCCAAGAGCTAAAGGCCAAGTTCACCTCGGCGCCAATACTGAAACACCCACGCCCGGATCTCCCTTACATCGTTGAAACCGACGCCTCCAGCTTAGCAATGGGAGCAGTTCTATCACAAAGGGATCCAGAGACTAACCAACTGCATCCTGTGGCGTTTTGGTCTCGAAAGTTCTCGGCGCCTGAGATTAATTACACCATCACGGACAAAGAGCTTTTAGCTATTAAATCCGCCTTCAAGGCCTGGCGGCATTATCTCCTCGGGGCCAAACACACCATTACAGTGATCACCGATCATCGAAATCTACAGTATCTGAAAACCGCCAAAGCTCAATCCTCCAGACAGCTTCGCTGGGCTCTATTCTTTGCTGAATTTGACTTTGTGATCACTTACCGCCCGGGCAACAAGAACGGGAAAGCGGATGCTCTTTCCCGAATTGGAATGGGAGATAACGTTGTCAATCCCGAACCCGTACCAATAATTCCTGAACAAAGGATCTTGGGTCTGATTTCTTCGCAATCCATCGAGGATATTGAGGCAAAAACTAAACAACTTGTGACCCCATCAGACTTACAGAGCTGGTTACAAAGAGGAGAGAACTTCACCGTAAACAATGACTTGCCTTATTTCCAAGGACGATTATTCCTACCACACGCCGATTTACAAAAACAGGTAATCTCCTGTTATCATGATTCATTAATGGAGGGTCACCCTGGCATCGCCAAAACCACAGAAAAAGTGAAGAGACACTTCTGGTGGCCTTCATGGAGAAAAGACATAAAAGAATTTGTGATGTCCTGTGGTGTGTGCGCTCAAAACAAGGGTCAAAAGAAAAGGCCGGCTGCTCTTCTGCAACCATTAGACATTCCACCGTGTCCCTGGCATACCCTTTCCATGGACTTCATCACAGACTTACCCTCTTGTTCCGGGTACAACACTATTCTCGTTATTGTGGATTTGTTTTCTAAAATGGCTCACTTCATTCCGCTAAAAGGCTTACCTTCAGCTTCAGTGCTAGCCAGAGAATTCCTTGAAAACATTGTCCAGTTACACGGCTTCCCGTCGGTACTAATCTCTGATAGAGGAAGCCAGTTTATTTCTCACTTTTGGCGTAGTTGTTGTCGGTCAGCTCAAATCGATGTAAGACTTTCAACCAGCCATCACCCCCAGACCGACGGGCAAAAACGAGAGAACAAACCAGACTCTCGAACAATATTTACGATGCATGCTACAACAGTCTGAAAGCAACTGGAAGGACATCCTTTGGATAGCTGAATATGCATACAACAATTCAGTTCATTCGGGAACCGGGAAGAGTCCCTTCTACATCTTGTATGGAATTCATCCTCGAACCTCCAACCTCGACCCACCTCAAGATCTTGGAACACCCGCCGTAGATCAGTTGCACTCTGTTATTACCCAAGCTTTCAAGGAAGCGACTGCACATCTACAACAAGCTAAAGAAAGGTACAAAAAAGGAGCAGACCAACACCGAAGCGATGCCCCTCAATACCAGGTTGGGGATCAAGTCTGGTTGTCCACCAAACATTTATCGCTAAAAGGACCTTGCACCTTCAACCCCAAATACCTGGGACCATATTCAATTACGGCCATAATTAATCCAGTGGCCGTTAAATTAGATTTGCTAACCCATATGAGAATACATCCTGTGTTTCACGTATCTCTTTTGAAACCCATGCAACCTGGAACCAGACTGACCAGACCTCCAGAACCCATTCAGGTGAATGGAGAGCCCGAATTTGAAGTTAAAAACATTTTGGACTCCAAGATCATCAAATCAAAACTATTCTACCTAATCGACTGGAAAGGCTACGGACCCCAGGAAAGATCCTGGGAACCCTATAACTACGTCCATGCTCCTCGTCTAGTCAGGAAATTCCACCGAACCTTTCCCGATAAACCAAAACCCCCGGGGAGGACAAGTTTGGGAAGGGCATTGAGGGGGGGTGGTGCCATGAGCGCTACTCCCGAGGAGCCAAGACTGGCCCAGCATCCCCGGAAGCAGGCTCATCATCCACACCCCCGGTTCCAGCAGACCCCTACAGGGGCCCTTTGGACCATGTCCTGGCGCCTCTGGCGCCAGGCTCATAAGGAACCACAGTCCCGGCGCCATGGGCGCCGGGCTCATATTCTTAAAATGTGCAGTAGTGATTGGGTGGACTTACCTGTGGCAGACCATGCTGCATACTCACCTAGAACAATCCAAGCTGGGTGAAGTCCCAGCCACTGGCTGGGAGGGACCAATCCTCTGTTACAGGAACTCTTTTCTTACCTGGGTGGGGCTGATGCTAATCCTCTGACACTGGAACTCTTTTCTTACCTGGGTGAGGCTGGAGGAAGAATATGCACCAAAGCACTTCTCCACTATTTAAACCACGCCCGATAGAATTCACGTGCTTCGCGTTATTCTGCAACAGCAGCAGGACGCTCACCGAGTCGGCTCCTGCATTCCAGGTCCAAACACACCCTCAGCTTCTCGAGCAGCAACCTGTGGATGAAGAAAAGGCACAGGAACATCTACTCACCAGAATTCAGCCACAAGAGTCCAGTCTCCGACAACCTGCAAATAAAGACATAAGGTTAGAAAACAGGCAACACGCTCGCAGCTGCGCTCGCTTACCTTATCCATCCGTGATCACACCGGAGTTCACCGCGGCCTTCGCTTCGGCAGCATCCCAGCACCTCGGCACCTGAAAGACAGAAAAGGACATTATAAAAGGGTGCTCCTTCAGAAGCGGCCTCAGATCTTCTATACTCACAAGCCTCTTCTTGCACAGCAGTGGTGGTGTCGCCAACAGCTTCTCGGCACCTGAAGGACTATTACAAGCCACAAAAGGACACTGAGCCTAAACACTGAAATCATCCAGTGACGTAACTGGATTCCACTCGCCCCTGCACCAGAAGCAGGATGGAGAGCTCGGCTTTACTAAACCAAAGGTGAGAGTTTGTGGAGACCAGTCGAGAACCAAGAAGTGGGAAAAGCAGAAGATTGGTGGGAGAACTTATCCAACCAGTTTGTAATTACCCCTTTTTCTTCCACCTGCAGAAAACTCACCTTACAAGCCAGACAGTCAATATTTGGAGGTCCTGCCCAGAGCGTCTTCCGAGTTCTATGCCTCATCATAGTCATAGAAGCAACTGTAGCAGTCCAGTTTGGGTCAGCACCTCCGTGGGAATCAGGTGAGTGTTACACGTATAAACCCATTCTTTAAGGCGTTATCCAGATATTCCCTAAGTATCACGTTTTCTTTCTGCGTCAGGGAATACACCCGTCCGGACGTAATCCTGGCAGCTTCCACCAGATCGATGGGACAATCGTAGGGGCGATGCAGCGGTAACCTCTCCGCCTCCACCTTATCAAAAACGTCCCGAAACTGATCATATTCCTTGGGCAGAGTAAAAGAGGTAGCCCCCCCTATTAGTGCAACAGTGTCGAATAGCGGGGAGCAAGGACTGGTCATGTCAGCAAAACAGTGATTGGTACAATGACTAGAGGTAAACTTGACCACACCGGTTTGCCAGTCCACCAAGGGGTTATGCAACACCAACCAGGATAGCCCTAAAATGAGCTTGAATTGTGGTGCCGCAATCACATCAAAGTGTATCTCCTCTGTATGTCCCGAAGTGAGGGTCATGACGAGGGTGGCGGTACGTTCCGTGACTAAGCCTAATACTAACGTGGTACCGTCCACTGCGCTAACAAGCTCAAGATGATCCTTGCGGGTGACCGGTATATTCCAATCATGAACATATTGAGCATCACCATAATTCCCAGTAGCTCCGGAATCTAGGACAGCATGCACCGTCCAGGAACTCCCAGATGGAACAGTCAAGTCAGTTGGGCATGGACAACATAAGGCACTGACAAGCAGGAATTCTGGTGACTTTTGCTCGACAAAGGGGTTCCTTCTATTGTCGTGCTCTGGCATTTCCCTGTTTCTTGGGCTTCTTAGTACATTCTCGAAGGAAATGCTCAGCAGAACCGCAATAGAAATATAAATTGTTCTTTCTGCGTTGTTCTGTTTCCTCAGAAGACAAAGGACCCCTGACAGCCCCGATCTGCATAGGCTCCCCTTCCATAGCGGGAGAGGGCGTGACTGGAGGTGGAGTGAGGAAAACCTCTCTTCTCTCCCCCTTCCTTTCTGACCTCCGAACGTCCAGTTGGAGGACAAGATCGAATAGTTCGGGGAACGTGGAAGGCACCACTGGCACCGTAGCTAGGACATCTTTCAGTGAGTCCGACAAACCTTTCTAAAACAAGGCCACTTTTTTCTCCTCCGGCCATCCTGTCTCGGCGATCAACTGACTGAAGCGGGCAAGATACGACAGTAAAGGAGTATTTTTTGCTGCAAGGACAAGAGTTCCAGATCATTGGCTTGGGTTTTGTATCTGGTAACGAACACTCGTGACATGGCCGTAATCAAAGCGTCACAATCATGAAGTAACAGATTTTCCTGTTCCAGTAAAGGGTTGGCCCAAACTGCTGCCGTACCACCTAAATACGACAGCACAAATGCTGATTTGGTGGTGTAGTCAGGAAATGAGGAGGGCCAGCATAGAAAGTGCAGTTTACACTGATTAATGAAGGTGCGATATTGTTTGGGGTCGCCATTGAAGCGTTCAGGTGGGGCGAGAGGAAATTGAGCTGCCATGAAAACAGGGCCACCCTCTTGTCTCTGGGAAAAGCTGCCAGGGGCAGCCATCACAGGTGCAGCAGTACCCGAGGTACTTGCTCCCGAGGGTTGAATACTGGCACGAAATTCCTGTAGATTCCCTTGAGTGGCTTCGTGAGCGACTGTCAGATCAGCCCTAAGGTCTGCCACTATCTGGGCCAGAGTGGTCAGCGGGTCTGTTGAAATGTCCATTTAAAGAAGAGGCTTCTGAATATGTCAGAACTCTGTAGAATCTCTGGTGGGAGTTCTGTTCCAGCAGTTGAACCCGTCGTGTAGCCGACGAGTTCTTTCTGCCAATGCACCCCTCAGGGATGTAAAAACAATCGCCTGAGGAGTTAATTGACCCAAAGACGGATGGACGTCACAGGATACCGCTGACCTGCAAAGGAAGGTCAAGATTAGTACCAGCGTGAGCACATAGATAACTAACCACCAGATTCACAAATGATTACCTTGTTATATATGACAATACTCCAATACAAAGTCAAGATTCCTGAGTTGCGTGGGGACGATCCTATGAGAATGAAATAATGATAGATGGATTGAGTAAACCAAGAAAACTGTATTACGTCACAATGAGAGAGTAATGAACACAATTCTTACCATAGGACCAGGGAAGGGAATGCAGGATGAAATGAAACTGAGATGGAATGTTACCAGTAGAAAAGTTTGAGTTCCCGTGAAGCAATGATCCACCTGACACCCGTCGGAACGAGGACACCTAGAAATGTTCCCAGGATAAGTCCCAGTCCAGTGAGACAATGATCCACCTGACATCTGCCGGAACGTGGAAGCCTAACAATCCCTGAAGGCCGGAGATCAGCAGAGCAGTAGACAGCAGGTACGTTTGTGGGGATGAGATGGATGACTGCGACAAGATTAAATGTTCAATGAGTAGAATGGTCGGGCGTTCCGAGTTGGTTACCTTACAGGCAGCAGAAGGACAGTTCAGCAGAGGGAGCGGGTCATATGCAGTCCGAGTCGGCAACAGGTTTTCCAAGCAGCAGGTAAGGGCAAGACAAGGGAGTTCCGTGGGCTGGTTCAGAGTCGGTTACCTTGCAGGCAGCAGAAGGACTGTTCAGCAGAAGGAGCGGGTCGTATGCGGTCCGAGTCGGCAACAGGTTTTCCAAGCAACAGGTAAGGACAAGACAAGAGATTTCCGTGGGACGTAGCTGGGTCAAAAGGTTCAGAGAGTAGTACAAGACAAGGTAGCATGGGCTGTAGAACACAAATTCAGAAGCAGGGAACAACGAAAAGGCGGAGCATAAGTAAGGAGCGAAGTCACGTGATACTGTGAACAAGGCTTAGCTTGTGAATACACCTGACTGCAAGAACGCTGAAGGAGCGCGTCTCCAAGGTAACAACCAACGCCGTTTCTGTACTACACGGCAGCTGTTCATAGGGGCAAAGGTTCTTGGAGTAGTACGAGTAGGGCTCGAAGCCGATCAGGGACCATGAGTAGGAAGTTTAATCCGGGACCGAGGCATAATCTTGTGGGTTTTAGGGAGAAGGAACCGGTAACCGGACTATTTCCTGACAGCGACCTACTGATGCGAAGCTACAGTATTTTCTCATTTACTCCTTAACTATAGTAATGAAAAATACGGCTCTCGGTGGGCGGAATATGGATACCATTTTACATATTTCCTCAAATGTGTATGGCTCTCCCATTTATACAGAGATCACAATCAAGTTTTTCCTCAAACCTTTTGGTATGTTGGTGTCACCAAAATCGTGTTTGTCTCACAAGAAGCGGCTCGCAGACAGCTTTTCAGAAATCAAAACATAAATAGTGTATGATTAATATTTCCAAAGTTATCCCATAAACAGCATACCTCCCATTCTGTGCAATAGTAATTAAACTACTCTGTAGCTCTGGCCCCCACCCTTGGAATGGATCTGTTGCAGGTTCTGACGTCTAGAGGAGTTCCTGTGTATAGATTATCCCAAGGTTTCAAGGGCTACTGGCCAGTTTTATTACGGCCTAAGTGGTTTGAGTAATAAACTGCTAGAAAGCAGAGCACTTTTTATCTGGCCCCGACTACAAATCCAATCTCCCCTGGAATTTAAGATTGTATTTGTAAGGGCCGCACCCATGCTTGAAGAAAACCAGACTTCATCCCCATGACTACGGAACTTTGAAATCTAGTTTCACATTTGGGACTCACAGCAGAGAAATGAAACCAAGATTTCGGCCTGCCCCTCACTACAAGCATTTTACTTTAAAATCAACTCTTAGAATTGCACAATTTCAACATGTAAAACCGACGCACAGTGGTTACAGAAGGGCAACATAATTATACATATATTTAGTGACTTTAGTTGTACATCTGGAAGCTCAAAGTATCCCTTTAAAGGCACAATAGAAATGTCCTTTGTCAATTCCAGCCATGAATGGCTTTCATTCTGCTGCAATTCAACATCCCCCTGTAGGTTCTGCAAATTATTGTTTCCTCTTGTGATGGGCTCATGATGGACAAAGCTTAAGTTCATCTATCACACATCATGCACACGTTTTCATGAGCATGTCTTTAATATAAAGAGAAGAACAGATTTACAAATTCAATTATTCTTGTCACAGTTAAAATCTCCAGTCTTCTGTGCAGGCTTGCACACAATCTTGAACTTTTCACTTGACATTCTGGATACACCTGTTTCTGACAACAGGGCCTCAGCCATTTAAGACTTTTTGCAAATGTAGTCTCATGTCTTTCCCTTCTTTTTTGATGCCTAATTTCACTCCTTTTCACTTTGAAATTGCAGTGCCTTATTTCCTTGTTAATTCAAAGCAGGCCTTTCAATTTGGGGAGCCCTCATACTGACTCCGGCCTTTGGTTATGGCATCCAGGGCTATTTCACCCCACAAAATCCACTCTCCTAGCTCTTTGATGGCTTTATTCAGAGAGAAGAGCTAGGGGAGAGTGGGGTGTTCATTTCACAATGGCCTGGGTTGATCCCAGGGATTTCCTTTAGAGTGTGCCTGCTCCTGAGTTCGTTCAAGGACTCTCCTTCAGAGCATGTCTGCTCTATTCCTGGTCCTGATGCAGTGGTGCACTGGTCTTCCCCCACTCTCTTCGGATTTTCATTTTTCCGTTAGGTTTTGGGTCCTGGGCCTCTCCCCTTCCGGTGGCTTCCCTTCAGCCTGTAGAGGCAAGGAGTTAATATATCTGCAAAAAGAACAGAGCAATTAAGTATTTCATATGATAATATTTTCCCAGGTAGGGACGTGAGAATGAACAACAAAACAGCAGGAGAGATAGATACAAGATACACATTGCAACACACATTTTTTTCTTACATTTTACATCTTCATCTTCTCAAAATAAGAATAATTGTTCTACTCCCTGTAAGTGTATGATTTTCTTTAGCCGGGTTCCAATTCCTTACCTTTACACTTCGGAGGATTCCTAGGCTGTACCCTCACTGGGTTCTTCAATCAGTCGCAAGTTCTGCCTGGGATGACAGCTCTTCAACTGATTGATGTGCACCCATTTCTCTTCCGTTTGTTCTCCTTTAGGGATGCGGATCTTATAGGCGACAGGTGAGATTTTATCTACAATTGCAAAGGGGCCACACCAGGAGTGAAGGCATTTCTGCTCCTTGGTGTGGTTCCTTTGAAAATTGTACAAGTAGACCCTGTCTACTACATGATCTTCTTTCTTAGTGGTCTTTAAATCGTAGTGGGTTTTCATCCCATCTGCTGACTTTTCCAGATTTTATTGAGCATACACAAAAGCATGCTGAAGGTGTTTTCTCAAAGTCTCAATATGTTCATGTGTCATGGATGGTGTTGATCAGGGTCTCCTCTTGCGTTCTGTAGAGCAGATGCTGAGGTAGCACCATTTTTTGTCCAGTCAGCTTGACTGGAGACATTTTTGTTGCAGAAGATGGTGAAGACCTGATGGCCATCAGGACAAGCAGTAGTCGGATGTCCCAACTTGGCCCAGAGTCCGCCATAAACTTCTTTAGGATGCCCACAATCATTTTATTGAACCTCTCAACTCCCCCACTAGAGGCTCGGCAGTAGGCAATATGGAGCTTTCTCTTTACCCCAAGTATATCCCACATCTTTGTCATCACCTCACTGGTAAAGTGACTTCCTCGGTCTGACTCAATCCTTTGGGGAAGGCCGCAACACGAGAAGATGTGTTTGATCATCAGGGCAGCTGCTCTTTCTGCCTTGCAATTTGGGGCCGGGAGACATTCCACCCACTTGGTAAAAAAGCATGTTACAGTCAACATGTACTTGTTTCCTTTAGAGGAGCGAATCATGGGCCCGATGAAATCTACTTGTAAATCTGACCAAGGCAGTGTCATTCCCCCTTTTCTGTAGGGGAGCTTGGTGTGTGAGGGAACTTGCTGAAATTGTGCACACACAAGACTGGTTGGGGTCCTGACCCATGTGTGGTCAGTATGCGACCTCTTGCAAGATTTCCATAGTTGTATGAAACCCCCGATGACCGGCTGTGGCCGCGTCATGGGCATGACTTAACATCAGAACTTCAGAATGAGGTAGGTACCACCTACTGGTCACATCCAGAGATGGATCTCTGTACCAACAAACCGTCTTGGATTCAGAAAATTTGAGGAAACTTCATCAACACCCGGAGATCCTCTTTCCCGATGTAATCGTTTTCGGTCAGAGGAACATTCACGGGGTCTTCAATGTGCTGATCAAATTTCCCATTACTCCCTTTTTGTGCCGTAATCAAATCAGCATCTGGGGTCTCCTTTCTCCACTGGGCAGTTGAGAGTTCATTTTGGGAAAGTGTTTGGGACCTTGTGACAGGTTTTGACCAACTTTTTGGCCAGGTCATTTCCGGTTTTGTCTGGTCCCTCTATTCTGGAATGACCCTTGATCTTCTTCCAGTAGATGGGCATCTCATTAGAGGTGACCAGATCATCAATGAATTGTAATAGTTTCCCATGCATGAGCGGTTTGTTGTTTGCACACAGCATGGCTCTTTGGTTTTCAGACTTTCGTCCTCGAGACAGTTTTCTTGAGCATAATCATGCAAGTCAGCCAAACCTTGCGCGACGGGACCCTTCTTGTTTTGGCCATATTTGACCTCCACAGGAAAGCCTTGCATGGACAGAATCCAGGAAGTAATTCTGGAATTAGTCACATTCCCGGCCCCCGTGGATTCGCATGGACAGAATCCAGGAAGTAATTCTGGAATTACTCACATTCCCGCCCCCCCCCCCCCCTGGATTCTGTCTTCTTGGAGGTATTGCAAAGGCTGGTGAAGAGTCTCAACAATGATGTGCTCCCCTTGGATGAACGGCCGGTCATTTTTCAATTCCCACACCATTGCCAGGAATGCCTTATCACAATCGTTGATTTTTTCGTCCACAGAGGACAAAGTCTTACTCGCAAAGGAGATGACTTTGTTAAACCGTGACAGGAGTGCCTTCTCACAATCCTTGAGTTTTTCCTCCACAGAGGACAAAGTCTTACTCGCATAGGAGATGACTTTGTTGACCTTGTCGTGCTTCTGGTATAATACTGCTGTTAAGCAAGTATTTGAGAAACCCGTCTCCAAGCAGAAATCCTTGTTTTTGATGGGGTAAGATAAACAAGACACTTGTGAAAAGCTTCTCTTCACTTGTTTCACTGCATCGGCTTGCTCTGGACCCCACACCTTTAGACCCGGCCTTTAGTAAATGGACCATGGGTCTTGTGACTTCTGCATAGTCTTCTATGAACTTTCTACTATAATAAGTCAGTCCACGAAGGCTTCTTAGTTCACCCAGAGTCGTGGGGTCTTTCAATTTTAATAAGGCTTCCACCTTTTTTCACCTGGGGACTGAGACCCTCAGGGGTGATTTCATGCCCTAGGAAGTACACGCAGGTCTTACACCACTGCACCTTCTGGAAGGACAGTTTCACTCTGGCTTCCTCCAACTGGGTCAGAACATAGCAGATTTCCGCTATATGTTCCTCCACGGTTGAGATTTTAATTATAACATCATCTAAATAGGCTAGGTTTCCCTTTTCAGCCAAGTCGGGCATGGCCTGTGCAGAAAAATGTTACATTTGTTGCCAGAGTTTACATACCCAAAGGGGGTTCGGGAACAGGTGTACTGCTGCCCCCTGAAGGTAAAGGCCAGCTTGTACTGGTCTTCCCGACTCACGGGCACTGTCCAGTAACCATTTTTTAGGTCAATTGCGGTATACACCTTTGACCCTTGGATCTGGCCCAGTCCCTGATCAATGTAGGGAAGAGGCAATCGGGACATGTGGACCCGTTTATTTAACTCCCTAAGGTCTGCACAAAGTCTCCACTGGCCATTGGGTTTTAGTATCCCAAGTACCAGGTTATTAAAGGTACTGTGGACTGGATGAATTATCCCACAGGATTCTAAGTTCTTTATGATCTCCGTGAATGAATCCATAGACGAAAGAGGCAACCGATATTGCTTCACGAATACGGAAGTCATCGCAGGGTCAGTGGGTATGGATGTAGAATGTATCTCAGTGCGACCACAGTAATACGAGTCCACTGCAAAGATTTCTTGAAAATCCAGAAACACC
This sequence comes from Ambystoma mexicanum, assembly GCF_040938575.1. Taxonomy (NCBI): domain Eukaryota; kingdom Metazoa; phylum Chordata; class Amphibia; order Caudata; family Ambystomatidae; genus Ambystoma; species Ambystoma mexicanum. Next base: position 580,490,655 of record NC_090922.1, on the reverse strand, counting down.
TGTTTCAGCTTCTGCTTTTACTCCTTGGTCTCTCAGGCGTCAGAGAGGTTGATCCGTTCCTCAACCATCTGCCTTAACCCTGAAAATAACTTGGTTTTTATAATTTTTCGCAGTATAATCCAGTTGCATGGAGAAAACTCTTGTTATGGTGTTGGCCTGGAGAGGAGGTTTCAAGTAAGAGAGGCAGTTACTGTTGTCCTGAAATACCACCTCATCCTTCCTGATGTTGTGGGTCACCTCCCCCCTCCCCATAAGGGCAGGAAGAGTACACCAAGAAATTCCCCCCTTGCTGGATGAAAATCTTTTCTAGAGGTAAATCATCGTCCCATTCATAGCAGTCATTGGGGATCTGTCCCATGATTTCATTCCCTAAGTCGATGGAGAAATGTTGGGCATCAACCGCCATTCCAATGAAGGTGTTTGCACCTAGAGTGATTCTCCGAGGGTCGCTGTTATCGACCAATTTTCGAATGGCGTCATGTTCTAGGTCAACTAGTGGGGTCGGGTTCAAATAGAACCCTTGCTGTTGGAGGTGATAATTTAAATTTACATAAGCGTCTGGATTTTGGAGGTTCTGTCCTCGCTTAATTTTTAGGGGGATGGTGAATTGTCAGATTAGTCCTGTGATGGTGACCTCTTCTCCCGTTTGAATTTCACCTGCATACGGCAGCAGTTGAGCTGACGGAAATGCCTTTTCAGGATTGTCAAAACCCATGGGGTTACCCCCCCAGTCGGGACAAGACTTTGTAATTAATTAAGTCCAAATTAATTGTGAATCGATTCAGAATGACACTGCCTAAGTAGAAGGCAGAGGGGGCATCTCTCACAACCCAAAATTATGATCTATACTTTTATCACCATGGACATTTTTAGCATGCACTTGCTAAGCAGGAAATGTTTGGAATTGGGAGATTCCAGGCCCATTTTCCACTTATCAATTGTAACGCTCACCTGATTCCCGTAGAGGCGCCGGTCTTGACTGGGCGTATACCGTATCTTCAAAGGTGATGTGTAACACACGGCTGGCTCTTTGGGCTGGACCTCTGTGCACTGTATGTCTGACTCGAAGGGTAAGATGTCTGCAGATAGAAAATATGGGATTAATGAACTGGGTTATTGAATGTCTCTCTCTTCTTCCCTTTCTCTTCTCCTGTAGAACCCCAAAGGTTAACGCTCTCACCTTAGGTAAGTGAACGCCGTGCTCTCTATCTGCCTCGGGGCAGGGTGCTGTAACCAGTTTCTTCACTGGATAAGGGGAGCAGGCCTCTTGACTTCAGAGGACTGCTGTCCGTCGTTTACTGCACGAACGGTAAGTTTCGAGTAATTCTAATGTCTTTAAAAGTCTTTAGTAATGATGTCTCTTGTTTTGCAGGGTTCCGGCGATGGCGGATGACGGGCTGAAGTGAGTTGAAGATGGAGCCCGTGTGATGAATAGAAGCGCCTGGAAGCACGTAAGTAAGCGCTTGTTGCCTGCTTCACGATGCGCTCTAACTGTCTTTTTATTTTGCAGGTACAAGTTCGGAGCGGCTGCAGGGTGCCGGAATACCCACTGGGTTAGATGTGGAAAGGAGTAATGGCACGTGAGTATTAAAGTTCCCCAATGTCTTTAAACGCACCTTGTTTTGTCTTTCAGATGCGGGATGCAGCGCCGAAGGCCTCCGGAGCGTGCAAAGAGTTGGTAAGCTTTTGTCTTTCAGATGCCGGAATGCAGTGCGAAGACCTCCGGAGCGCACGAAGAGTAGGTAAGCCTTTGTCTTTCAGATGCCGGAATGCAGCGCGAGGCGTTGGTGACAGCCGATGGACCAGGTAAGTGAAGCGCTGTCACTGAAGACCGTAATGCTAACCTGTTCTTTCTTGTCTTTATAGGTGTTGCTGAAGACTGGATTCAGGATGGTAAGCCTTTTTCCTTAGGCCCAGGATCAGATGCAGAAGACACGATGAGCGTTCTGCTGCAGAGGATGCAGAATAACGCAAAGCAAGATTCATCCATCGGGTGTGGTTTAAATAGCCTCCTGTAGTGCTTAGGTGTCTCCTTCCACAGCCACGCCTAGGTAAGAAAAGAGTTCCTGCTTTCCAGAAGAGTTCCAGTGTTCTGAACCTAGGGAGTGGCTCCTGCCCCACCCAACAGGAAAAGTAGTTCCAAACAGAAGAGGATCAGAGGCTCAACTGGCAGGTAAGTAAGCAGCATGGTCTGCTGCAGGTAAGTCCACCCAAGAATTATGAGCCCGGCGCTTCCAGCGCTGGGACTGGGCATATTTATGAGCCTGGTGCCACTGGCGCCAGGACTGGGTCAAAAAGGTCCCAATTGGGACTGGTTGGCACTCGGAACCTGGGTTATGGATCTGCTTCCAAGGGAGTTGGGAAAACCCCGACCTTTTGGAAGCAGAGATCATGACAGTACCCCCCCTCAAGGCCCCTCCCAAACCGGGCTTCTCCGGGGGTTTTGGCTTGTCAGGAAATGTTCGGTGAAATCTTTTGATTAGGCGAGGAGCGTGGACATATTCAGCAGGTTCCCAGGATCTCTCTTGGGGGCCGTAGCCTTTCCAGTCAATTAGGTAAAATAGTTTAGATTTGGAGATCTTGGAGTCCAGAATGCTTTTGACTTCAAACTCGAGTTCTCCATCAACTAGGATGGGTTTTGGAGATTTAGTTAGTCGGGTTTGAGGTTGCACGGGTTTTAATAGAGAGACGTGGAAGACCGGATGTATCTTCATGTGCGGGGGCAAGTCCAACTTGACCGCTACTGGGTTTACTATGGTAGTGATGGAATAAGGACCAAGGTATCTTGGGTTGAATGTGCGTGGCCCTTTTAGAGGTAGATATTTGGTGGATAACCAGACTTGATCCCCTACTTGATATTGAGGGGCTTCCTTCCGATGTTGATCTGCTCCTTTCTTGTATTGTTCTTTAGCCCTTTGAAGGTGAGAAACAGCTTCCTTAAAGGCTTGGGTGATTGTAGAATGCAGGTAGTCTACTGCTGGTGTTTCAAGATCTTGGAGGGGATCCAACTCCGAGGTTCGAGGGTGACTGCCGTATAAAAGAAAAAACGGGGTTTTCCCAGTTCCCGAATGGACAGAGTTATTGTAGGCATATTCGGCTATCCAAAGGATGTCTTTCCAAGTTTTTTCAGTTTGTTGCAGCATGCAGCGTAAATACTGTTCCAGAGTTTGATTGGTCCTCTCGGTTTGTCCGTCGGTCTGAGGGTGGTGACTGGTCGATAGTCTCACATCAATTTGAGCCGACCGACAGCAACTTCGCCAAAAATGAGAAATAAATTGACTACCTCGATCCGAAATTAGAACCGAAGGAAAACCGTGCAGTCGGACGATGTTTTCGAGAAATTCTCGTGCCAGAGTTGCTGCTGTTGGCAAGCCTTTGAGCGGAATGAAATGCACCATCTTGGAGAATAAGTCCACGATTACTAGAATCGTATTGTATCCGGAGCATGGAGGTAGATCGGTGATGAAGTCCATAGAAAGCGTATGCCAAGGGCGAGGTGGGATGTCAATAGGGCGTAAGAGGCCTGCTGGTCTTTCCTTTTGACTCTTGTTTTGGGCGCATACTCCACAGGACATTATAAAGTCTCTGATATCTTTTTTCCAAGACGGCCACCAGAAGTAGCGCTTGATCTTTTCTGAGGTCTTGGCCATACCGGGATGTCCTTCCATTAAAGAATCGTGATAACAAGAGATTACTTTTTTCTGTAAATCTGTGCTGGGCAGGTATAATCGTTCTTGGAAATACAATAAGTTGTCCTTTACTGCAAAGTCCTTTCCCTGCAGATGCCAATTCTGTATGTCTGCTGGAGTTACAAGTTGCCTGGCTTTATCCTTAACTTCCTCTATGGATTGTGTGGCGATTACACCCAGAATTCTTTGTTCGGGAATGATTGGTACAGGTTTAGGGTTGATCAAGTGTTCTTCCACTCCCATCCGAGAAAGGGCATCAGCTTTACCGTTTTTTGTACCAGGTCGATAGGTAATTATGAAGTCAAACTCGGCAAAGAATAATGCCCAACGGAGTTGTCTAGAGGATTGGGCTTTTGCGGTTTTCAAATATTGCAGGTTTCGGTGATCCGTAATCACAGTAACGGTGTGTCGGGCCCCCAGCAGATAATGCCGCCAAGCCTTAAAGGCAGCCTTGATAGCCAGAAGTTCCTTGTCAGTAATCGTGTAATTGATTTCAGGAGGCGAGAATTTGCGGGACCAAAATGCCACGGGATGCAACTGATTGGTTACCGGGTCCTTTTGTGATAGAACTGCCCCCATGGCAAGGCTTGAAGCATCAGTTTCCACGATGTAGGGGAGTTCGGGGCGAGGGTGTTTTACGATTGGTGCAGAGATAAATTTAGTCTTCAAATCCTGGAAAGCTTGTTCCGCCTCGGTAGACCATTCAAAACGTTTGTTTTTCTTTAACAAGGCAGTGATGGGCTGGACTATTCGAGAAAATTCGGGGATAAACCTGCGGTAAAAGTTAGCGAAGCCTAACATGCTTTGCACACCTTTTACGGAGGATGGTGATGGCCATTTGAGAACTGCATCGACCTTCTTTGAATCCATACGCACTCCGCTAGGTGATAATATGAATCCCAAGAATTCAACTTCAGTCACGTTGAAAACACATTTTTCCAACTTAGCGAAAAGTTTGTGTTGACGCAATCTTTCGAGGACCATTTTCACGTGTTTCCGATGTTCAGATTCTGATGAAGAATAAACGAGGATGTCGTCAATGTAAACAACAACACACACATCTATGAGCTCTCTGAGGACATCGTTCATAAAATATTGAAAGGCGGCCGGGGCATTGCAAAGTCCGAAGGGCATGACCTGATATTCAAATAGCCCATATTTGGTGCGGAAGGCCGTCTTCCATTCATCGCCCTCTTTTACTCGTACCAAGTGGTAGGCTCCTCTAAGATCCAGCTTTGTATATATGCATGCTTTTCTGACTTGGTCCAGGAGTTCAGGGATCAAAGGTAACGGATATCTATTCTTGACGGTGATCTGGTTCAGGGAGCGATAATCTATACAAGTTCTAAGGTCTCCTTCCTTTTTTGGAACGAAGAACAAAGCTGAAGAAGCAGGGGACTTGGAAGGACTAATAAACCCATTTGCCAGGTATTGATCCAGGTATTGTCGAAGGTGAAGGTTCTCAGGCTCGGTGAGGGCATAAATTCTACTACAAGGAGGAGTAGATCCAGGTATCAGGTCTATCTGGCAGTCATAAGACCTATGAGGAGGTAGAGAGTTAGCCTGATCCTTCCAGAAAACATCTTGGTATTCTAGGTATTCGGGAGGTAACTGGGGAGTCTCTGAAGAAATTGCTGCCAGTGCAACACCAGGTGGAGGGTGACAAGTAGAGACACATTCTGGAAACTGGACCGTTCTTGCTCGCCAATCGATCAGAGGATTGTGTTTCTCTAACCAAGGTATTCCTAGAATAATCTGAAACTGAGGAGCCTTGATCACATCGAACACGATCTTCTCATGGTGTCCATCTTGACTTACTAGCGTCACTTCTTGAGTGGTATGCGTTATTGGTCCGGAGGCTATCTCCGTTCCATCCACCGTAGTAATGACGTCCTTTACAGCCTTGGGACAAAGAGTTAGATTCATCCTCAAAACCATTTCATGATCCACATAATTGCCGATGGCACCGCTGTCGACGTAAGCTTCAATTGCATGTAATCGATCCGGATTATCAGGGCTAATGAGGACCATAGGTATCACGAAATGCGAGGTCACGGAACTGGTTTTCACGCTCGGCAAGAGGACCTCTATTCTTGTCGGGCGAGGTCGTTTCCCTGCTCAGAGTTTGTAACTTTGGTAACTGCAGCTCCTACTGCCTTCTTGGCAGGTTTCACCGGACAGTCTCGAAGAAAGTGCCCTGAGTTTCCGCAATAGAGGCATAATTGCAACTGTTTTCTCCTTTCCCGCTCCTTTTGTGCTAGAGGACCTTTCAGGCCCCCTATTTGCATGGGTTCCCCGGAGTCTACTCCTTTGGAAGGAGTTGGCGGTTTGGAAAATACTCGAGCATCAAACTTGGAACGATCGGCCTTCCTGTTCTGCAGTCTGTGATCTATTTGAACGACTAAGTCTATATAGTCTGAACAATCTTGTGGGGGATTCACTACTTGGGCTAACACATCTTTGAGCTCTCCACGTAGACCTCTATAAAACAGCGTAATCCTTTTGTCCTCAGGCCATTGAGTTTCCTCTATCAGTCTGTTGAAAGACGCAATATAAGCCAAAAGGTCTTGATTACCTTGTCGCAACGAAAGAAGCTCATTGTCCAAGGCCTGCCCCTGTGAATGTCTTGCGAACAGTTTTTCCATACTGAGCTGAAAAGCTTGAAAATCATGGAGGACCGGATCATCTTGATTTACTAGAGGGATCGACCAGTCTGCCGCATTGCCACTAAGGTACGAAAGCACGAAAGCTACTTTAGCTTGATCAGTTGGAAAGGCTGCTGGCCGGCATAAGAAATGCAACCGGCACTGATTGATAAATACTGCAAACCTCTTTGGGTCACCAGAAAATCGTTCGGGATGAGCCAGAGGTACATTCCCAGGTAGGTTGATCTGCACTGGATTCATAGAGGATGTAGAAGGAAGATTTCCCCCAGATACGGGTAACGGGGTCTGTCCGGCTTGTGACTGTAGCAATTGTCAAGCGAGATCATCTGTTCGCTCCTTGGAAATAATCAGTTCCCTTCTTAGAGCGTTCGTTTCCTGACGGGCTGCATGCACTTCTGCCCTTAGTTCCCCAAGTAACTGGGCTAGCTGGTCGGTATCCGAGGTTTCCATAGCGCCTGGACGGGAGTTTTACGGTAGGCTTTGCGTTCTGTAACGCTCACCTGATTCCCGTAGAGGCGCCGGTCTTGACTGGGCGTATACCGTATCTTCAAAGGTGATGTGTAACATATGGCTGGCTCTTTGGGCTGGACCTCTGTGCACTGTATGTCTGACTCGAAGGGTAAGATGTCTGCAGATAGAAAATATGGGATTAATGAACTGGGTTATTGAATGTCTCTCTCTTCTTCCCTTTCTCTTCTCCTGTAGAACCCCAAAGGTTAACGCTCTCACCTTAGGTAAGTGAACGCCGTGCTCTCCATCTGCCTCGGGGCAGGGTGCTGTAACCAGTTTCTTCACTGGATAAGGGGAGCAGGCCTCTTGACTTCAGAGGACTGCTGTCCGTCGTTTACTGCACGAACGGTAAGTTTCGAGTAATTCTAATGTCTTTAAAAGTCTTTAGTAATGATGTCTCTTGTTTTGCAGGGTTCCGGCGATGGCGGATGACGGGCTGAAGTGAGTTGAAGATGGAGCCCGTGTGATGAATAGAAGCGCCTGGAAGCACGTAAGTAAGCGCTTGTTGCCTGCTTCACGATGCGCTCTAACTGTCTTTTTATTTTGCAGGTACAAGTTCGGAGCGGCTGCAGGGTGCCGGAATACTAACTGGGTTAGATGTGGAAAGGAGTAATGGCACGTGAGTATTAAAGTTCCCCAATTTCTTTAAACGCACCTTGTTTTGTCTTTCAGATGCGGGATGCAGCGCCGAAGGCCTCCGGAGCGTGCGAAGAGTTGGTAAGCTTTTGTCTTTCAGATGCCGGAATGCAGTGCGAAGACCTCCGGAGCGCACGAAGAGTAGGTAAGCCTTTGTCTTTCAGATGCCGGAATGCAGCGCGAGGCGTTGGTGACAGCCGATGGACCAGGTAAGTGAAACGCTGTCACTGAAGACCGTAATGCTAACCTGTTCTTTCTTGTCTTTATAGGTGTTGCTGAAGACTAGATTCAGGATGGTAAGCCTTTTTCCTTAGGCCCAGGATCAGATGCAGAAGACACGATGAGCGTTCTGCTGCAGAGGATGCAGAATAACGCAAAGCAAGATTCATCCATCGGGTGTGGTTTAAATAGCCTCCTGTAGTGCTTAGGTGTCTCCTTCCACAGCCACGCCTAGGTAAGAAAAGAGTTCCTGCTTTCCAGAAGAGTTCCAGTGTTCTGAACCTAGGGAGTGGCTCCTGCCCCACCCAACAGGAAAAGTAGTTCCAAACAGAAGAGGATCAGAGGCTCAACTGGCAGGCAAGTAAGCAGCATGGTCTGCTGCAGGTAAGTCCACCCAAGCATTATGAGCCCGGCGCTTCCAGCGCTGGGACTGGGCATATTTATGAGCCTGGTGCCACTGGCGCCAGGACTGGGTCCAAAAGGTCCCAATTGGGACTGGTTGGCACTCGGAACCTGGGTTATGGATCTGCTTCCAAGGGAGTTGGGAAAACCCTGACCTTTTGGAAGCAGAGATCATGACATCAATCAGCTTAAATGTTGGAATGGTCGGATCTTTTGGGAGTTTCCTGAATAACGCTTCGCTAATGAAGCTTTTTCCATTGTTCAGGCATACTATGACGAGAACAGGCCCCCTCTCCCTCATTTACCTGAATGGGGAGGAACAACTGTTCACCCTTTTTCTGAATATCAGCCAAACTGTGAGCTGGTTATTCATCACCTTTTATCATGGGGTTTGTGTTTTCTTCCAATTGTGGATCAGTATAAAGTTTCAGGGTATTCCCTTCCAGTGTGGAATGCAACTTGAAACTGGGAGGAAGGTTGATTTTAAAAAATGGAGACGGGTTCCCAGCACCAGTTTGTTCTCCTACAGAGATTACTATTATGTCAGGGACTTGATTGTTCCTAAAGTGGAATTCAATTTGGTCAGACCGCTGCTCAACCATATGGCAGGTTCCATTTAAACTTACATAGTTCGTGCTCTGGTTTAGTTTTATTGGCCGGCCGGTTAGTCTGGGTTCAGAGGACCTTGTTCACACAGTCTATTAGTGGTGACAACCTCCAAAGGAGGTCATTCCCTAGGAGGCAAAGTGTGCCCTCTGGAGAGACAGCTATGACCGGGTGTTTCACCCTATGTCGCCCAAATTTGATCTTCAGATCCGCAGTCCCCTCGACGGGAATGTCAATTCCGTCAAAGTTCTGGAGTTGTCCAGGAAGAGGTGTGAGGGGAACTTGGTGACTCTCCCACTTCCTGAATTCATTTGATCAAATGCCATTTGGATAGAAGGGTGGCTCTGGATCCTGTATCCACCAGCGCCAAAAATGCACACTGGCCTTGTACCTTCCCTCTCCTCAAAGGGGCAAAGGAAATGTGCATTTTGTGCCAGCTGAGCAGTTAATTTCTTCATTTTGACAATGTGTGATCTTGGGCAGTTTTCTGTGTCGGAGTCCGGGAATCTGTAATGAAAATTTGGCACCCTGAGATTTGGGGGATTTGGGCGCGCATTTGGGTAAGAGCTTTGGTCAAGAGCTGTTGTGGCTGGCTGAACATCTCTTCCAGGATACTGCTCACCTTTACTTGGTGTTTGTAGGTGTTTTCTATTGTTAAATCTGCTGATAAAACCAAGCTCCACCTCATTACCCAGAATACCATATAATCAGAATACACACACATCCGTGCGTGCGCATTCGCGTGAGATCTTCGGTCAAGAGCTGTTGTGGCTTTAAGGGCTGTGAAGGGCGAGTAGCTGATGCTCTCACCCTTATACATAGTTTGGGGTAAACGTTCATGCGCGTTTTGGTGCCTACATTTAACTGTTATAATCTAGCCTTATTACATGCTTGAAACATAGTTCTTCATCATCCTTGTTCGTTTAGTCTTTCATCCCGCCTTGTATGCGGAGGCCTGCTGCCTTAAACTATATACTCTAAAGACGGACATGCCGTCAAAATTGGACACACTAAAGGACTCAACTATGAGCACAGTTTATGCCAGCCGATATATTGGTTTGTTCTATCCAGCTGACATAAGCAAATCCTGATTGATTGGTGCGACCTGCGAGGGGATAGCGAGTGGCCCTTTAAGTAATGCTTTAACGCCTAATCCATTTGTTAGTGATACAACTATGCAAGCTGGACCTACTATGGAAACCCTTCAAGTAACGCATACTAGCAATGACTTTATCGGCTCTGTTGGCGGTCATCGCTTGAGCTCTGTTGTGTATCGCAACCTTGATTTACTCATTCCTTTTACGGGCAACCTAATCAACATTGATTCACCCATTAAAACTAATACCTTTGATGCATTAGCTGAGAAAGTACACTTTGCGAATATTTCCATGCAAGCAATTAACCCCTTAAACGCTTCGACACAAAGTCAGTTTGCGGATCAAGGAAATTTCACATTTAAAATTAATCGCAATCAGCTGTAATGTTCTACAACGCACCTCATAACTCATCTGTTTTATCTCTAATTCCCCCCCATCACTCAAACTTAAAAGACATGGGTCAAGACATTTCTGATCTGTCTCCATTGACTGTGCTTTTTGGCCGCCCCCTACTTCAAACCACCCTGTCTGCATTGCATCTCGCTATAACTTTGCTTCTAAAACTGTATGAAACACTTGATGCTAGATTATCGACACAATGCACCCTAGTTGAAAAGTTACTACAGCAACAAGCTTTGACAACTGCATCATTAGTGTCTTTATCCCACCCCCTCCCCAAAACTACCAAGTCTCTAGAACAAGCAGCCACCAAAATCTTCCTAAAAAATCTAACTAAACCTAAGAAAGGATTACAGCTGTTAGTGCTGCAATAACTAACAAATATGCAAACATGAACAAACATAATCTGACACCGTCACAAGCACCAATTCAGGAATCTGAGGTCTTAGTACCTCATGAGTCTCTAGATGATCTCTTGGATGCGATAGATACCCAAACAAGACAAACACAAGGACCCACTAAAAAGACGAATTCTGAGAATAAAGGACTGCAACCTCACCTTCAAATAAATAAAACACGTGCGGATGAACTCCATTTTCTAGAACAAAGGCTTGCACAAATAGAAAAGTCAGTGCATTCACATTTTTTTGAACACTTTACCTTCCCATAGAGCACAAAACCATCAATCCATACTAACTCCACACCCACCCTGTCAAAATCAGAATTCACACTCACAATTGCTGAGTAAAGATAAAGGTCAGCCTAACACCCCGAATACAAACTCTAAAACCAGTAGTGAACAAGCTGGTCCAAACTATCATACTTTAATAATACAATATAGACCAGGACCCTACAATATTATGATCTCAATCGTACTTCGATACTTAACATCTTTGCAGAGATTCCCAGTTTGGAAGACCTCTCTTCTATTGATATAGATGAAGTTGAATTTTTAGACGATTCGAATTTGTCTTCTGCCCGATTGTGGATCCAGTCTGGTGTTATTTTAAACCTAATATGGCATGCCAGACGAACGATCTTCGACCTAGGCTTCACTCTCTCTTACGAAACATTCCAGAAAAATATTTTAACAAGAAAAAACAATATCCACAAGTAAAAAACTACCAGGCTTCGAGTCATAAACCAGCCTCTGCGTCAATCTATGCACCTAATCCCATGCTTGAAAGAATAACAAATTCATCAAGTTCAATCACACGATTATCCACATTTGACCTACCTCTACTTCATAACCATCAAAAGCAGACTCACCTTGCACACTGAAGTTGATCAGTTGGAATACTCATAGTCATAGCCACCTTATTAATAACAAACTAAAATTGATCTTGAACAATTTGATATCATCGCATTACAGGAAACATGGCTAATAGACACGCCTGTTTGGAATAACTACACTGTCCTAACCATACCTGCAAAACAGCAATCAAAGGGCAGACCAATGGTGGGCCTGCTCGTAGCATCCAAAATATCATCTGGACTAATCATGACCAAATGTGCCAAACCCAATCGTCATCTCCAACTTGTCAGAATCTCTTGTAATTCCTACATGATAGCTCTAGTAAATATTTATTGGAACCGCGTAGCCATTTCGGATGATGCTTTTTTCATGGAAATTGAGTCGTGATTGGACTTAATCATCTCTGACACATCTATTTCAACCACATTCATAGTAGGTGACCTGAGCATCTACTGCTTGTTAAGTAATACCCCCCACGATACTGATTTGTTTCGCAGGTGGACGACAAAAAATGGGTTTTCTTTGTCCCTTGGTTTCTGCTACTTACCCTCTGTTCCCTAGGTTGCAGCTTTTCGGAGGTAGGAGATTTGGGTTCAGGTTCACAGGTTTCTAGGGGATTTTCATGGGAGAGAAAGGAAGCTTCCTCTAGGGCTTTGCATCTCTCCTCCCCCCAGGCCTCCTCCTCTGGAACCTGTTGGTTGTCGGTATTTTCTCCCCGTCATTACTCTGGGGTGCCAGACCCTTGGTATGAGCTGTTCTGAGCAGCCATGTTTATTTGAGGGCCCTCTCTGACATCCTCTCAGGTCAATATGGGCATCTAGGATCAAACCTTTGCTGCTCTCGGGAAGGGTAGCTGTCCCTTCTCCCAGAGTAGTTTGGGTATTGAGGGTTTCCCTGGTAGCTCTCCATGCTTGGTCTCCCTTCTCCCTGATTTGGGGGTCTAGAATCCTGAAAGTGGGAGAGAGAGATAGGAGGATTGTTCTGAAGGATGGGGTTGCGAGGGTACCTGGGGAAGAAACTTAAACTGGAGGGTGGAAGATTAGTGCCCTCCTGAGGGATGTTTTGTGGGAAGTTTGGAGGGAAGTTGGGAGGAAAGTTTTCTGGGGCCGTACTTACCTGATTGGATCCTCCCCCCTTGAGCCGGGGTAGTCCATACATACCCCAAGATGGGTTCTTTTCCCCTTGTACCTCAGGCTAGGTGACACATTTGTGGGATACCCTGCCTGGCTACCACCTTTTTGGGACTGGTCAGAGGGTCTCCTCTGCCTCTCATTTGGTTTGTTAGAGGGAGGGGTATTTTTAGGCCCCCCCCATTTCTAGGTTCCATATAGGGGTATTCTTCACCTCTGCCACTTTGGCAGTAGCGGGGGTGTTGGGTGGTTTGGGATTTCTGGGAGAATCTTTGTTTTCCACTGGCTTTCGGACTTCATAGATCTGGGTAGCCTGTTCTATTACCCAGTCCAGGGACCTTTCATCGTAGAAGTCCCTAACCAGTTGTGTCATGATGTACTTAGGGAGGGCATAAAAATAAGTATTAATAAACTCCCTACTATTTGTGTGCACCAGTCTAGGGTTCTGGGCAAATGCCCACTTCAATTCTTGCACAAACTCTGTCAGTGCCTGATCCTCTCTGCACTGCAGGTTTTAGGCTGCCTTGTGTGCCTCCAGGGGTTCTGGTGCACGGAGAAGTGTTTCAAGAGGGCCACCTTGTAGGTAGACCATCTTGAATTATTTTGATCCTCCAGCTGAGCAAAGAAGCTGGAGTATTCTGGGGAGAATGTCCACTTGGCAAGCTCCATGGAATTATGGTCATTGTTGATGGGAAATGACGTAATTATCTGGTCATACAGCTCCTGGTGCTCCCAGACTGAGTACTTGGCATTTTTGTGGTAAAGAGTCATCCTCAGAGGTATTCTTCCTTTCCTCTCCTCCCCCCAGAAGCTCACTGTCTCCCGAGCCCTGGTTCTCTCGAAGCTGGACTACTGTAACAGCCTCTATCTAAATCTGCCTGCCTCTACTCTCCGCCCTCTGCAACTTATCCAGAACAGGACTGCGAGACTTGTCCTTGGCCTCAGGCTCAGGGACCATATCTCTCCAGGTCTGAAATCTCTACACTGGCTCCCAGTGGCTGCAAGGATTAAGTTCAAAAACCTCTGCATTGCCCACAAGGCCTTCAGGGGCCTGGGGCCTAAATACCTTCAACTCTCTCTTCCTAAATATCTTCCTTCTCGAGCTCTTCACTCATCCGTCTCCAACTCCCTCAGGGTCAGCCGCTTCTCCAAGCAACGAGTTGGGGGTAGATCTCTCTCCTCAACAGGGGCCTTGCTGTGGAACAGCCTTCCTGCCTCTCTGAAACTTGAGGAGAACCATCTCCGGTTCCGGAAGCACCTCAAAACCTTCCTCTTTGATTCTGCTTTCTCTCCCCCTCTACCCTGTTAAATTCTTGACTGAAACTGCACTGAATCTGCAACTGGACCAATCTCACCGATCTTGGTCCTGGCCCAGCCACTCTCCACTTGCACTGCCTCCCTGGCAACCCCTGCACTGTGGGACTGTCTCTGTATCCCTACAGCCCGCCTTCCCAGCACTTGTCTGCACTTACCTTGCACTTGCCACTAGCTGGCCCTATTATTTATTTGTTATTCTACTTCCCTGTACTGCACTTCCCCCCTCCCTGTCCCCTTGCACTTTTCCCTTCCCTCACCCATGCACTTGCGCAATCTGAATGACACTTGGCCTAGTAGGATCGTTGTCTGTCTTCCCTTTGTTCCCCCCTCCCTGCCTCGTTGCGCCTTGAAACACTTGTGTATAGGCGCGTTACAAATGCCATATCATATCATGTCATCAGACTCAGAGCTGCTCCTTTTTGTGGTCCATTCCCTATCCTCTAGGCTCTCCCTGATTCTTTGAGACTGGGAGTCTCTCCCAGAATGATGGGGTCTAGTCTCTTCTCCCCTGCTGCATTGTGGTCTCTCTGGGTCACTTCCCTTGGGCTCTCTTTTTGCCACAGGGGAGTACTCATCTGACTCCTCCCTTCTTCCAGGGTTGGTAGAGAACTCCCCCCACCACTCTAAATGGGTGGAGGTTTTCAGGATGCTCTTTTGGGGCCTAAGCTCTGATTCTTTTTTATCTGCAAAGTGGACCAGATGGTCCCTTTGTAATGGTCCCTTTGTAACCTGTGTCTCTGCCAGTCTAACTCCCTTCTCATCCTAGGAGTCCTGGTCATATGTTTTTGCCAAAATATTTGTAAACCTAAGAAACAATGCTTATCTGATGGGGGATGGCCTTCCGGATCAGTCATGCTAGGCCTAATTGAGTCCAGCTGTCTCATTTTCCCCTGTTCTTGTGAACTCATAGGCATGAAGTTAGCAGCGCCTTACGCATAAAGGTTGGTGAGTTGGCTTGAGGCCCCTGCACCAGAGGACATCACACCGTGATCAGGGGTTGCCCTTCCATTCCCTAACTGTTCGGGGTTCCCTAAAGGTGTGATTAAATCTAGCCTGTTCCTTCTCTAATCTCTCTGATTGATGTTTCTCAGCCCATATGTCTTGGTAGTATGCAGAAACCTGAGCTTTGTACTCTTCTACCAGGGCTTGACTGGCTTCTATGACCTTACCTTGTGCCATTACTTGGCCATGGAGTCCTTTGTTCTCCTCACAAAGGGCCTTATTTTCTTTCTGTGAATCTTGTACTGTCTGGGAATACTCAGACCTCTTCTTGTGAAGGAGACTAATCTCCTCACTGTGCATTTTTGATATGTGTTGTTTTCTCTAGGTCAAATTCTATTTGTTTCAAATGTCCCATTACTTTTTCATTTTGTACTTTTATGTCATTTCCTGAAAACATGACTCGCTTCTCTCCAGGTCTGCCTTCAACTGACACAGGGCTTCTTTTTCCTGACACAGCATGATTTTCTGTTCACTGAGGTGATCTCTCTGCTGTTTCATAGTGCTCAACTTCTGGCGCTCCTGGTCAAAATCTGCTTGGGAATGGACCTCTTTAATAATCAACTGGTTATTCTCCTCTTTCAATTGCTTAATCTGCTTTTGAAAAGCACATATGTCCTCTAAGAAGGGTCTATTGTACGTCACTTGTTCACTCAATTTTAGTTGACTCTCTGTCAGATTCTCAAACCCTTCTTGGCACTCCTCTTTCAGTGCAGAGAATTAAAACTCTCGCTCTGAATTAATTTGTTGCTGTGCTGCCAACTCATTGGGCCTCATTCCGACCCTGGCGTTAACCAAGGCACTACTAGCGCCTTGGTTGACGCCGTTATCTTTCCGACTCCGCCATGGTGAATGGCGGAATTACCACCCCATTCCAAGGTTGGCGGGGTCGGTAATTCCCATTCACCAAGGGCCCTTCCCCATTCCCATTTTTGCCCCATAGGGCTCAATGGGAATGGGGAAGGCGCTAATTACGGCACCGTAAATTACAGTGCCGTAATTAGCTCCTAGGTCCCTTTGCGGGTTGGTTTTTTAACGCCTGCAAAAGTACCAACCCGCAAAGGGAACTCGGAGTAGGGCGGTAAGGGTTTAACGGCACCGGTCTTGTTAATGGTGAACCCTTACCGCCAGACTCGGAATGACCCCCATTGTTTAGCTTCTGAATGAGGTTTCCTAATTCTAACTCAAAATGTCTCTGTAGCACTTTCTCCTCTGTTTGCCTTATATCCATCTGTGCTTGCTCCAAAAGTTCAGATTGATTTTGCATAGAGGCTACACTCTCCTGGTAACTTTCTTCCATGATCATCATGTGGTAGTACATATATGCAGTGAGCTGGAGCATTTTAGTTTGCTCATCTTTGGTGGCCTGCATCATGTAAAAATCTGTCAGGGCTTGATGTAAGAGTCCAGTGTCCTGCCACACATCCATATTTATAGAGATCACCTGTTGCATCATTCTAGATTGCCAGGCTTCATGGTCCTATTCTGCCAATTCCCCTTTAATGAACAATTTGGACAGAAGGTGCTTTCAAGCCATGCTAATTTCTACGATGCTCATTGTGAAAGGTGTTCTGTACCTGATGGGTTATCTATGCAATGGAAACATGTCCACCCTGCTCCTGCCTAGTTTATGCTCACAATATTTTATTTTAGACACCCCTCCCTGACACCCAGGGTACAGTTTTGGCTGGCGCCTTCACAATGGAACCCAGCTTATTCTCCACTAAATGTAACAATACCTTCAATGGGCTACTCTGCTGTGCTACACTGTCACGGGTGAAAACACTTCCCTAATCCCAGACTACGAGCCCCCAAGTTTGTCACGATATATTATATAGCAGAAGCAAGTCAGGGATCTCTTTTCCTTGCAACGAATGTGGCGCACAATAAAACCACTTTTTATTTTTAAATACCAATTAGTTTTTAAGGCGGCCTCCAACCCGTCTCGCACCCAACCTCCACAAGCACCCATTGTCACAGTAGACCAGGAACCAGGCCGGTGTGTTACCATTGAATATTTTATTAATTTATGATTTAATAGAAACATTGAATAAACAGTTACAATGGCCACCACAGTGTGGCAACACAAACTTCAGAGTACTTCTTAGTCAAGTGGCACACTGAGAAAACTCAAACATACAGCATAAGGATTTACTTTTTACTTCTCTCACCAATACTATCAAGACCATTTAAAACACCATAAAAATGTATGCAGCCCACAGGAGAGTGCATGCGAACACAAAGGATTCTTGAGTCCCAGCAACCCTCACCCCCCTAGACCTCCACTAGGCTTGTCAGCTCCGAAGGGAAGGCAGTGGCAAGGAATGAGAACACAAGATTAAAATCAGATTTTGAGTGGGGTTTTCAGAAACAATATAGGGTGTCAGCAATTAATGGGACAATTTGTTTTTGTGGACCGGGAAAAATGTTTTTTTACTAATTAGGACAACTGCTATGGGACCGCTTAAAAAGGTACATTGTGCTGCTTAGACTAGAAGACAAATAGGGCTTTAGAACATGTTAGCCAGCACACAAGTGGAAAATCGATTTTAGTACTTGCAACACATGGGCAAATGGAAAGGGAATGCAATTGGAAATTCATTTTCACGATACAATAGGGGAATAGGAACAGATTAGGAAAATGTTTTTTAAAAGGTTAAGCTAAATTTCTAGGGATAAGAAAATGCAAATGACACTCGTTTTTACTAAGGCTGCAAATGACAGGCAGCTCTATGCATGGGGGAACTCACAATAGGAAAAATCGGTTTTCAGATCAAATGACAGAGGCAAATAACAGGTAGGCTGAAGGCAAAGAGATTACTCACAATAGTAAAATCGGTTTGGGTTTAAAATGACAGATGCAAAAAGAAAATCGTGCTGTGGGACACAGTTTAAACACACAGACAAATTTGTTTTCAGCTCACAATGGAATTAATTCTTTGGTGAACACTTTATAACTATAACAACACACAGGACAATGGGAAGAGATAGTTTCGAATTCCAACTATCCCAATCCTGTGAAATCAATGGGGAAATTAATTGATTTACTGCAAAAATATACCAGGGATCTACACAAGCAACTGGAGATTCTTCAAGGGGAAATGACTGAAATGCACAGGTAAACAAAGGATTTTCAATGGGAGAATTACTACCATGCACAGACAAGTGAAATATATTTCAATAGAGCAATTGCTACAATGCACAGACAAGTAAATAATTTTCAATAGTAAAATTACTGAATTACACAAACAAAGAAGATAAGTGATTTTTCCAAGGGGAAATCTCTATGGCAAAGCTGAGGAAGATAGGGCTTATTTAATCTATGGCTGGGTATGTATATACTTACAAGAGAGGTCTTAATGGACATCATGGGGGACACCAGGGCATCACTGTGGGGACAATTGAGGGATCAGTCAAGGCTTCTCTCTGTCCTCCAAAAGGGTCCCACTCCAGCTACTACAGCTCCTAGCTTCACTCCAAGATGTAGGCCTTCTTCTGCAAGTAGGGTTCCAGATTTTGTCAGCGGCATACCTCAAGATTTGGTATGAAGAGTCCTGATTTGAGGTGGAGTGACTTATTTATAAGGCAAGTGACATCACAGATGTGTCATAGTTCTTGCAGAATGTATTGGGCAGCATTTAAGGATCCCCTCCCATCTGCAGGCCGATAGGACCAGAGGAAGTGGGAGTGTTTTTGAAAGCCAAGGGAGGAAACCCAATCCATCATCTAACTGGGACAGGGGTCTAGGTCTGGTTTTTGCACATTGAAATCTGTATGACACATGCCCTTTCTCATCATATTTGGACACATATACCAGCATTTTTCAATACTACATTTTTCAGTGAATCGCATAAACCTTGCCTGATGTCTGTGCGACCTACTGGTGTGAAGCCACAGTATTTTCTCATTTAACAAACTATATTAATGAAAAATATGGCACTCGTGGGTGGTATATGGATAACATTTTACATATTTCCTCACATTTTTATGGCTCTCACCTTTATACAGAGATCACAATCAAGTTTTCCTCGTAACTTTTGGTATGTTGGTGTCACCAAAATTGTTTTATCTCACCAAAAGCGGCTCGTGGACAGCTTTTCAGAAATCCAAACATAAATAGTGCACAATCAATATTGTTCAAGTTATCCCATAAACAGCATATCTCCCATTCTGTGCAATAGTAATGAAACTACTCCTTAGCTCTGACCCACACCCTTGGAATGGATCTGTTGCAGGCTCTGACGTCAAGAGGAGTTCCTGTGTTTAGATTATCCCAAGGATTCAAGGGGTAATGGCCAGTTTTATTACTTCCTAAGTAATTTGAGTCATAAAAAAGCAGAGCATTTCATATCCGTCACCGACTACAAATCCAATCTCCCCTGGAATTTAAGATTGTATTTGTAAGGGCCAGCACCCATGCTTGAAGAAAACCAGACTTCATCCCCATGACTACGGAACTTTGAAATCTAGTTTCACATTTGGGACCCACAGCAGAGAAATGAAACCAAGATTTTGCCCTGCCCGCCACTGCAATCATTTTACCTTTAAATCAACTCTTAGAATTGCAATTTTCAACATGTAAAACACTCACACAGTGGTTACACAAGGGCAACATAATTATACATATATTTAGCGACTTTAGTTGTACATCTCTTAGCTCAAAGTATCCCTTTAAAGGCAACATTGAAATGTCCTTTGTCAATTTCAGCTGTGAATGGGATCAGTGTTTTCATTGTCCCCATCCCCAATTGGACTCCATGGGAATGGGGATTTATGGAATTACGCCTCCGGAATTACTGAGTCTCCGGGGTTGTAATGCCCCGGTGATTCCAGCAATCATGGAGGAGGTAATTCATTCCAAGTCCAGCAGCAACCTGATGGTTTTTCCAGCTCGGTTAACTCCGGGCATGGAATGGGGCCCAATGACTTATGGAAGTCAATTGGTGGTTTTCAGTTGAATAAAATAGTTTTAATTTGTAACACAGTCTTTGCTAGAGAGGATAGAATTATTAGCAGGATAAACACAGCAGGGTAAAAAAAAAACAAGAAAGGTGCAGCTATACTGTAAAATCTTGTAAAAAGCCTTCTCGAAAAAAAAGCAAATGTATCGCTGAGGTGGGAGGCTAGCTCGAGGGCAACACGCTAGTCTTGGAATAAAAACTATACTGAGCAGCACTGGATCAATACCTGTCGTTAGAGTCTGGAGACCGGCATGACTTTTTCGGGTGAAGAAGAGAGAGCTATCTGCATTCCCTGCCCAAAGAGTACATGCCCACAGCAAGTGCTGAACTGGGGGAGCTATTTTCAGGGTAGGTTCAGAAACCTCAATTGCCAACATTGCTTCTTCCACCACTATGCCCAGCTGCTTCAGCAAGTCACCAGGTGATGTGCTGTGGTCAGTCGCTGCTTTGACAGCTTGCTGTGTTCCCGGGTTTGCAGCCCGCTCATTCAAAATGTATCTTAGAAGCCTTACTATACTCAGGGCCATCTTAACCATTTCTGGGGACCGGGGCACAGACAGCCTTGCCCCTACCCCTCCAAACCCAAGGCCTCCTTCCACCCCCATGGAACCCATGCCCGCCCTGAAACCCATGCCCCTCCCAATCTGCAAAATGAAGGGATTACATATCTTGAGTCAAATTCCACAGAAACTTGTATAGGCTTTGAATAGATTAGATAGTTGTTGATAAAATATAAACATTACACATCTCTGTGATCTGATTCCGCAAGAGGGTGCTTTATTGAAGATATTTTCACTTTGTTTTTCGGATAATATATTAATTGTTTAAAAAAATAAAGGACATTAAGCAAGTATGTATTTAATAAAATGATTACCTAAAAGTTCAACCTGACCATTTTTTTCTGTTTGAATGTGTTCAAAGTACATGCCCGTTACATGTCTAAGCAGCAGAGAAAACAAAAAGGCATGTAACAAATACTTAGCACTTCAGTTCATGCTCACACAGCAGACACAGAAAGAATGAAATGAGAAGCACCCAGAGAGTATATGCTTTCTACTGCCCATGGCTGATGAGCCTGAAACACTGCCAAGATTAAACTATATATTTCCATCTAGATGTGAATATTGAAAAATCATTACTTATGTCAGAAAATTCTATCTCTTGAAACATTCCAGACTCAATCCTTAACAGAACCAAATAATTTAATCTAACTTCAATTATAAAGGTAAACAGGGACAGTTAAGAGATGTACCTCCTTTGCCTTTTGTGGAGCGTGGACCAAGGGAAGGAAGACTGTGAACCAATAGTGACCCAACCAACACAAGATCACAGTCCAAAATAAAGGGAATATCTAATCAAGGGTCTATACAAATATATACTTTAATTAAACACAGCACCTGTGATAGAATGAATAACAAATACTGTGTACAATCCCTCCCCAAAGGAACAACAGAGAAGATATAAAAAGAAACTAGCACTCTGAGCATGGTTCCAGTGGTGGTAGGAGGATTACTGGCCACAAAAGGATATGTCGATGTTGAAAACAGATGCAATCATGACCTAACTATTCTCTAGGGCCAAAGTGGACCGAGGGGGCAGTTCAGGGTCAACAGTACCTGGTTCAGTTCTTGGTGGGCACGGAGTAGGGTAGAATGTGGTTGCTCTGTGCAGCAGAAGGGGTGCTCTCACTAACACAGGTCAGAGCAGTCCCAGGATTGCTTTGCAGTTGAGCCACGCCGAGTCAGGCTTTAGGCACTGGGGGAGGGGAGGGGCGATGAGTGATACTCCAGCGGCTCTATTTGGTGTGCAATGGTTGTCAAAGTGATGACTTTGGGTGCGTCAATGTGCAGGTCGATGAGGTGGCTGATCAAGGGCTACCTGGACTGAGCCATGGTTTTAACCCCTGGTCAGAGTCGGTGTGTGACTCACCAGTGATTTGCTTCAGGTCTGAGCATCGAGGAGTCGATTCGGGACTAGATGCTGACAGGCTTACCTAGGGCATGAGGCAGCATCAAGCTGGTTTGTAGTGAAAGTAATAGTTTGACTTGTTGGATGAGCGCAAAGGCCAGCGCCAGTGTCTTCCCTCTCGTTCACGGTGCAATAAACATAGGGTGACCGGTTCAGTAGAACAGAGAGCTTTGGCTGGTCTGGACCTCCAGCTGCTCTTCCGAAGCCTGCTCTGGGGAACTCGAGGACAGGATGGTTCCATTCAGGGTCTGTGCAGAGCGGTAGGTCCTGGTCCACAGCAAAGGTCACCCCGATGTGCCCTGTGAGTGGCTCGGGAGCAGACCGTCCTTCCGCCTTGGACGCTCCTTCTTCGTCTCAGGTTGAGGGCTTTGGAAAGCACAACTTTCCCAAAGGAAGACCTGTCAGTTCTTCTCAGGTGAATCTTCATGTCTTGAGAGCATGTGAAAGAATCTAAAGAAGGGGTGCACACCCCTTCTTTTAAAGGCAAAATTTCCTAGGAGATTTGACTAAATCTAGCCTGACTTTGTGGTCCAATTCCTGTTCTTGAACGAAGTGGGCTTTGCCCTTCTGATGTCACACCCGACGTGCTTTGTTCCAGAGGAAGTGGAGGGGGCAGGAAAGAGAAAGAGAGACAGAGGGAAACAAGATGATGGAAGTCTCCTTCCATTGACCAGTGCCTCCTGCCTACTCCAATCCCAAACATCCCCTTCCCACTAAGGAAAAAAAGCCCTGGTGCGAGGCTACTCCATTTGAATGGGTGTGCTCCTTTGATGCTCGGGCCAAGGACAGCTGCCTCTGGCGCAGGGTGTTACCTGCCCTCACAAAGAGATGAAAGAAGAGACCTGCTCCTGCAGATTCCTGTCCTGCCATTTGGCAGTCTCTAACTGACTGACCAGAGTACCATCACCTTCCACAGCAGATCTGGCTCGCAGGAGCACATGTACAAAATCAATTAGAATGTGGTGGCCGTGACCATAAGTAGTACCATGCCTAAACTCAGGCACAGCTTTATTTAGAGTTTACCACGCCACCAGCATGGATTACTCATGATCATCATAGTTGTGGTACAGGGGGGTGCATATCTTAAAGGCCGCCCCTATTTGGGAGAAACCTGGCTGTCGCTGTGGCTGTCGAGTGGGCACCCTGTGACCTTTGAGTCTCCTCTATGCCATGAGCATAGCAGGCACTGCAGATCAGACTACAGATGCAGCAGGGCACACGCACACTATGCTTTTGGCATGGAGTTGATGTAAAGGGGAATCTGTTTATCAGATTACCCTTTTGGAGATGGAATTACCTGCATCATTTTAAAAATTAAGATAAATCCCTTGCCAGAAGGCAATTCTCCACACTGTGTACATTCTAATACGTGACATAGGTCATGCTCAGAAACTGATAAAAAACAAGAAAAGAAGCATCTCAGTGTATGCAGACGAATACATTACACTTGTACTGCCTGTTATCAATCTTCTTTTTTTGTCAGCCATCACCTTAGCTAGGCGCTGAGTGAGATTTACAAGTTGCCAATGGCTAGGGTGTTGATGCGAGCCCTGCACTAAAGAGGAACTGTAACAGGTGTGCTGCAAAGCACACGCTCGCATAGAAGTAAGCATGTCAGTGTTTTTTTGTTTTTCAAAATGATTGCTAACATTGAGCTGCAGGGACTACAGTGAGATTGCAACCTACGTCTGTTTATTCTAATTTGTACAGCACCTCCAACAACAGTTCAACACGCACACAGACCAAAATATATTTATTGTGCATTTGGACAACATCATTTTCATTACTATATCTGGGGATGCGGCCTATCTGTCACCAGTTTCTGTTTTCTCTAGGAGACAAAGGCTCCAGGGAGATTAGCCCGGCCAATAACAACTGAAAATCAAATGTGCCATGACTTAGAAGTGGCCCAGTGTCTATCTGACTGAGATAGCATGTTCCTGGCCTATGAGTGGTACAAAGCATTATGTAAACAATTAGAAAACAAATACATGATTTAGTACAGCATGCTATGCGAAAACTATACAAAGTTGCTTTCAGATTTTGTTCCCTCTCAGACTATACATCACTGCTTCCTGAAATCATACACTTATTTACAGACCCCATGGATGGAGGAGCCGCCTCACTGTATGCCTTGCAGAATCAAGGGCTCATGGGGTGTGCCACGGCAGAAATACTTTCCACTAAAGTGAGGACCTGCCAATGTCTTCCTCAGGCTCCCTCCCCCAATGTGACAACTGCATTTCTTCCTTAGACAACCATTTTAAATGAATCTATGAGTTATGTTATGTTGGGCACTTTGAACTAACCTGGTGCTTAAGTAATCAGGGGTTTCAATGCTCAGCTAAACAGTACTTATTTTATCTGTCTCTGAAAGGATGAAAGGCTGAGTGTGGCCATGATAGTGTTCAGAAATGGTGTCCAGCAGGTTACAGAGCTCGGTGCCCATTTCCTTTTCCTTTAACTTTGTTTATATTTTTTGTACTCTGAGCAGGTTATTACAAATCTAGCGTAATATAAAAGGTGAACTGTTACTGCCTGACTCCCATATTTTGCTGGTTTAAAGGTGATAATTGAGATAGATGGCGGCAGGGCCCCCTCAAAGATGCGCTACCACTTGCATAACAATCTGGCCTTGGGCCTGTGGTGGCCAAATGAGAGAAACCTAGAAGTGACAGGACGATATTAGCACACAGCACAAAGCAGTTGGTGGATACAGGTTCATATCACATTCCAAATAATTACACTTTTAGGCACGGGGAGATGTAGAGATTGGTCCAGAAATAACACTGTGCTGATCAGCTACTGAAGCTAAGATTTAAATCCAACGGTCTGGGTGATATGCTCAGTAATGTGGACACAAGGCTAGACGATGATTGTTTGTACCTTCCTCAATTTGATGACCATTCGTCTTCCTTGCCCCAAGCTTCGAGGAGGAGCAACTCGAGGAAGAGCTTCTCTAGCTCCTTGCTGGCTGTCCTTCTGTAGCAGGCAGGCTATAGGCAGCAAAGTGAAAGAGCTGATCATGGGAGGGCAGACAAACAGTAACGGTGGTGGCCACCTACTACACCATGCACCGAGGGACAACAGAAGCAGAGCAGCCACCTCAGGCAAGCTGCTGCAGTGTGCCACCAGCACAAGAGGAGGGGAAGCATCTGATCCAAGGCAGGCAGGAATCAGAATAGAAGCCTGGGCCTGCTGCCTCTCAAAGCATGGGCCCTCATGCTGCTTGGCTCTGAGGCTCGCACAGTTGTGCTTTCACACCCACGGCCACATCCAGCTTTTAGGGAAGGCCGAGAGAACAGTGAGAAATGATTGGCTCACTGCAAGGAGGGGTGGACCCATCAGACATCACAAGCACCTTGATGTCAATCATCATTATTGCATTGCAGACAGGGAGAAATGGCACATGAGAAGGGACACAAAGCGTGTAGGTGTGATTTGATTTCCCCCCACCAATTGACTGCCCATGGTCATGCTAATCCCTATGACCAAAATACCTCCTCATGGGAACTCTTTTAGCTTGCTTTAATCAAGCCTTACCATCAAACATTTCACCCGAAGCACCTGCCAGTGCTTTCTCAAAGTAGTCTTCTGAGATGTAATGACTTAAGTGGAGTAATAAACGTGCAACTGGTGTAATACGAATGTCTTAACCAGGTCTGTCTGCAGCCACTCGATTTATGAGCACTATGCATGTCCTTCACTGAAGGCCTGTCGAAATCAAGTATTGGCAAAGCCAACAGTTTTGTCTTGTGTATAAATATCAAGCATTTGCAGGCACTGCTATTAGACATCCAGGTACTTGCACCATTTTACACCTGCTACCATCAATAGCTAGTTAATACCACTGTGGCACTGCCTATCAAGTGCCTTTCCTATTCCTACACAAAAGCCCAAGCTGTTGGCATTGCCCAAGCTTCTTTTTTTTATCTTCCTAGTTCCTGGATGTCGTTTCTGCTCTGGTTCCAGCAGTGAGCAGCACGTGTCCAATCAGCAAGCTGATTGGTTGTAATCTGGTGGGGGCTGCACGGTCCGGGGGGAGCAATACGTCATCTCATTAGTTTGGGCAATTAGGTGGCAGAGCCACCTATAAGCTAAAACGTTTGCACTAGAGTACAGATAGAGAGAAATTGCATCTGAGGAGGGACACAAAGCTTGTAGGTGTTGTTTGGCTGTTTGCCCACCCATTGACTGAAAATGGTTATGCTAATCCTTATGTCCATTCCCTCCCACTTCCTGCCCCTCCCCACCCAAAACACCTCCTCATAGGAACTCTTTCAGATTGCTTTAATCAAGCCTTGCCATCATTCTTTGCTTTCAAAATACCTGCCACTGTTTCTTTAAAAGCAGTCTTATGAGAGTTGATGATTTAATTTGAGTTGTAAACACGCTACTGGTGTAATACAAATGTCAACCCGGTCTGCCTTGAGCCACTCGATTTATAAGCACTATGCGTGTCCTTCACTTAAGTCCTGTTAAAAACATGCATTGGGTTGTGTATAAGTATTAGGCATTTGCCAGGCGCTGCTATTAGAGGCCCATTTAACTACACCATTTTGCACCTGTTACCATCAATCGCCATTTAATACCACTATGCAGTGCCAAGCAAGTGTCTTTCCCAGGACTGCACAAACACCTAAACTGTTGCCATTGCCAATGTTTGTTTTGCGTGTGTGCAAATGTGCCTGCAGGCATGCCCTCACAAAGCATAGGTTCTTGTCATTGTTAAAAGAAATAAGGAATTCTGAATGTTTTCTGGCATCGTGATAGGCCACACACCATGAAGTGCCACCCCGCTCCGAAAGCAGTGCCACGCCACCCCCCTCCACCAATTTGGGCAACAGGTGGGGTCCCCCAAGGATGGGGGCCCCGGGCACATGCCCTATTTACCCACCCATAAAAACATCTCTGACTATGCTTTTTCCTCAAATAAGTTGTTAATCAGGGAGGTCCTGCCCCTTCTTCATGACGCACAAAAGACTATGATGGTGACGTTAAATCTCGAACTTAACTGTCGCAACTACACACATGCACATTGGTGTGCAAAAGAAAGAATGGAAAGCACTTCAACCCCATTAAAATACTTTTAATAGAAAAAAACAGTGAGCCTCATTACGAGTTTGAAGGTAGCCATGTTGTTTTTAGCGGCATGGCTACCCCCAAACCGGGTACCAGGTCCGGGTCCCGCAAAAGGGGATTTACCGGGCCATTCCGACCTTGGAGAGCCCAGTAATTCCCTTTCGCGGGACCCGGACCCGGTATATCCCCATTCCCACTTGAGCCCCCATAGGGCTCAATGGGAATGGGGAGGATCCTAACAATGGGCCTGTTAATGACGGGCCCGTTGTTAGCATCCTGGACTGCTAGCGGGTCCCGCTCTGCACGTCTGGTCTGGCCAGGCGTTCAGAGCGGGACCCGCTGCAGACCTCGTAATGTGGCAGCCCGGAATGAACGGTGCCGGTCCCTTACCCGCACAGTTCATTCCGCGGCCGCCTACGTTGTAATGAGGCCCAGTGTGTTTCATTGGGCCGCGCCAACGGCCCCAAATGCGAAGTACGGCATGGTGCATTAGTGAAGAGAGCATGTTGATGTGATCATGCTCACACAGTGTCACTGGCACAGTGTTGCTGGGCTGCGTTAATTTTGGGCAATGCACCTACCCAGATTTCTCAACTCATGAATTTAGTATGGCTCTCATGACTTTTTTATGAGTTTCACGATATTAGAGTGTTTGATCTGTCGGAAAATATGAGCATCTC
Source organism: Ambystoma mexicanum (assembly GCF_040938575.1). Classification (NCBI taxonomy): domain Eukaryota; kingdom Metazoa; phylum Chordata; class Amphibia; order Caudata; family Ambystomatidae; genus Ambystoma; species Ambystoma mexicanum. Next base: position 580,463,039 of record NC_090922.1, on the reverse strand, counting down.
GTTTCAGCATCACTTCTGAATTTTTTAACTGAAATGAGAGAGCCTGACACCCCGTCACAGGTCTGTGATTTATTTATTGAATTGTTACCACTCTGCCATCAACGTGCTGCCCAAAATGATGAAAAGAGCATGTTATGAGACATATCAGAGATGGAAGTAGAATGCTGGAATGATGGGAGCACCGCTGGAGGCATCAGCCTCATCACGAGTAGGGCGGTAATGGAAAAAAGTGGTGGTAACAGAACTGCCGTCACTTTTACCACTCTGCTGGTGGAATTAGCCCGAGTGGAATTAGCACTGACGCAATTAGCGTCATAAACAATGTTAATTCCACAACATAAATAGTTCAAATACTGTTGAACTACCGTCACACATAGGTACTCCACCAAAAACACAGTGCGGTTACCTCCACCCATGAAGCAACAGGTGCACCCAATGGGCCCTGTAAGGTTATGTAAGGCCCACACCTTCCCCACGTTTCCTAACAGCATGCTCTCACTAGCTGTAGCAAAGATGGAGATCCACAACCTCCTGCTGTACATTGAGCTTCAAGGGCCTGCACCGCAGCACCGCAGCACCCAGAGAACAAGCGGCAGAAAGGTGAGACACCTGGAACGAAGAAAGCATGTTACCGGCTCAAGCCATCACCCTGGACACCAACTGCTGGGCAGATGATAACAGAGCTGATGTGCAGTTGATAGCACTCTACTGCCTTAACAGGGAGATCATAGCTGACCTGCTGTTCCTCTAATACAGCATGCACCCCAGCACATATCCCTGCCCACCACCCCTGCACAGTTAAATGAAATGAAGGCATGGTTCTGTGCAGCTGCCCACTTCTCTAACGCCATCACAGCTCTCAACTGCACGCCTGTGACATTGGTGGCCCGCGGCATCGGCAGAGGTGTTCAGGAACAGGAAACAACAGCATTCCCTTAACATACAGATGACCTGTGACACAGACCATACTGAGACCCCGCTGCGCTCGCTTCCCGCTTCCCAGGTTCCACCCATGAACAGTCCACTGCCAGCATATGTGGAGACCCACACAGGGCAACGTACCTTCGACCTGGGTAAGTACAATCACCATCAAACAACACATACAAGTGAAAATGGTACCAATGAGGGGGGCAACCACCTAGTTGAGGTCAATGTTATGCATGCCCTGTCACAGCCCTGTGAATTAAGGGACTTGCCCTCTGACACAACACATAAAAAGCACCACCCCACCGGACAAGGCCTTTCAGGCAATGTCAGAGCTTGACAACAATTCATGATCCTAAATGTACTAAGAAATGTACTAAAAGTGAACTGCGGGTACCACAATACATTGAGAACCCATGCCTACAGAGGACACAGCACAGCTGTCCTGTGCACAATGACAGCTCAACGCTAGCAGGAAGTGATGGCATGAACGCTGCAACCCGTGCATGTCATTTCCCAAGAGTAGGAGCACTATCAAAAAGTGCACAAGATTACCAGTACACTTCTCGGAGCACATGCATGAGCGCCCCGTACTGGATATCCGCAGGCAATTGTTCATTGTCAATCCAGTTACAGATTAGGGGCTTCAGTACAAATCTGGTGTTATTTCAGCAGTAAATCTGCTGAAATACCATCAAACGGATTTACCGCTACCGCCATTGGGTCTGGTGGATTTACAGCTGGATTACAAGTGGTGGTAGGCAGTGTTAATCTCCATTCATTGGAGTCCATAGGACTCCATGGGGATTTCGGTAGAATTACAGCCAACAGTAATTCTGCAGATTTTGCTGATTTTAGGCAGTAAAGCAGCAAATCTATCTCCAGCTTTTTGCTAGAGGTAAATCCTCCACTTCACTGCTGAAACCATAGTATGGTGGTGTGGTAATGCAGCAGTAACAGAATTCCATTATGGAACTCCCATATGACAGATAATGCATCACTGGGAAGGCCATGTGGCTTGCAAACAGTAGAGGGGGGTGTATGACATCTATGTGCCTCATTGCTATATCACTACAATCACAAGCCTCATCATCCTGTGTGTGTAAAGTGTCATACTGTAGATGCCACTGCAGGTCACCAGAGAGAGAGGATGGGGAGAAGTGGTCACAGGAGACACATACCTGGCCGGATGGCGGGGGGGGGGGGGTTATGTCAGGACAACTCCAGCCCCACCACTGACAGGCGACAAAGTGCTTGCACTGGAGTCCGATTCATGTCGACTGGTGGTTGTGGTTGCTGGAAGTACTCCTACATGACTTGAGGCGGGCTCACTGCTGGAATATGCAGTGAGGGGTGGTTCATCTGGCAAGGAAGTTGACTGATTGCCAGCTAAAGTGGTGATGGGTGCAGCCACAGATATGATGGCGGGTAGCTCGGTAGGGATGGGTGGTCCAGATGTTGCTATTGAGGTATGAACAGCGTACAGAAGGCAGTTGCTTCTTTTACCTTGGTTCCTGTTTTTGGGGCCAGGTCTTGCAGCAGCTCTCTTATATGTGATGGAGTGAAGGGGTGGAAGAAGAGGTGTTGGCGGTGGTGATTTCTTTTGCTAAGGGGACGGACACAGTATGTGGAAGCGCTGCAGCAGTGGCACCTTCACCCTGGCTTCCTTGTTTGCCTGTAATGAGAGGAAGTACCTGTTGTCATTTATGTGTGTAGGACAGACAGGGATTGGTCAGTGAACTGTGTACATCTACGTATGTGGGTGTTATGGCTGACTTGTACACAGTTCATTGGGGCCACAACATTACCAATGTTCCTTCCATGTTTCTTAGGTGGTCTATGAATGATACAGAGTGCATATGTGTCAATATCTTGGTATGCCAGCTAGGGCGTCTACCCTGGGGTTTTGGTACAGTTGGCTGCAGTTCTAGATCTACTTTTGTGGAGGGTGCTGCCCAGCCCCATGTGAATTGGCATGCATGTGATGGTTCTCTGATTCCTTGGGTGGACACTTTTTGTTGGTGTATGGCTCTCACTTTAGGGATATGGCACGGTGCCTGATACATTTGTGTGTAATGTGTGCGCTCATTTGTGAAGGCCAGGTGATTACATCATCGTGCATGGTGCATATGGCATGACCAGGGGTATCACTGGGTTGATGGTCATAGCATTATGCATTTCTGGGTGTCAAGGTTGAATGAGGTGACACGTATGTCGGTGGTTGGTTTCAGTCATCACATTTCTTTCCATTCATTTCCAAATGGTGTGACTTCCATATATATGTACACGTGGGATGGGTGGGTCTTGGTCTGAATTCATGTGGCATTGTTAACGGTGATCCAGCAAGGGACTTACTGGATGTCAACAATGTCACTTGAGTGTGCGCCTAATGATGACTGGAACACATGCATAGCCTTTACATATCTATGTCCCCCATGGTGTACTTTTCTGCTCACTTGGTTCGGCTTGACTTCCTGCTCCAACCTCTGCTGCTCCTACTCCCTCAATCCCAGCCATGCACAGGATGCTTGTCACTTTCTCTTCCCAGGGGGTGAGGTGCAGCGGCTCCACTGCACCTCCTCCACTGTTAGACCTCTTGCAGTGGTGAGTGGTGATGAGACTGCAGACATGTGCCTTGGGGCGGTCAACTTCTTCCTGCAGTCTTCTATGTTTCAATGCGCAGTGGCCACTGCCACTACTTTGTCCCTTATTTCAGTCCATATTGCGCTCTTGCAGTGAATAGATGTCTTGTGATGGTGGCTTCTACAAAGATCTTTGAAATTGTCCACCACCTCATCTGCTAAAACCTGCAGCTAAGCCTTGCAGAGTTTGGATTTGCAGACCCTGAATTCAGACACCCTCGACTTGCCTTTGTCTCCTGGTATGCTTAAGCAAAGTTTGGTCATCGGATGGCTATGAGAAGTGGTGGATTCAAGAAGGATTGTGTTTTTAAAGATGGCTGCCGCTGAGCTTCCTATTTGTGGCAAGACTCTATTTCCGCTCAGTGCTAATTCTGCAGCCAGAATTAACATTCAGTAATTCTTCAGATTTTTCAGCGATAACGGTAATTCCACCAGAAATTGGAGGATTTATCGATCAGAGTTGATTTTCAGTAGTAATTCCACCAGATGGAATTCCGCTGGACGTAATTACTGTTCCCACTGATGGCTTATTGGCACATGCATCATCTCATAATGTGGTGCTAATTCCACTGGACACCACAGCAGTAACAGTAATTCTGTGTGGGGAATTGCAGCCTCATTCGCCCGCCCAACTACTCACAATGAGGCTCAGTGTATCATTAATGAAACTATACTCTGGTAGGGCTTGGTGGTAACAGCTGACCAGCTCGAAAAAAGGTAGGCATGAGCAAAGTGAAGGTTTGTGCGTAGGGTCATTAAGATTATAAGCACCTACAGTCTTCAACCTGGGTGCTAGTAGTTGTTTTGATGAGAAAGTGGCTTTGCAAGACTCACATGTGCTCAATTCCCATTAAAAACATACATGCTAAAACTTTGTCTGTGAAGTAGTAAAGTAGCATTATACTTTTACTATTTCCATGATGGGAGTTGACCAGCAGGGCCGCAGAGCCTCAGCATATCAGGATGTGTGTAAGTGGGCTAAATGGGTAGGGATGGCGGTTGGCACGGGTAAAGAGAGAGAGCGATATTCTGAAGGGTGGGTGAACAGGAACTCCAGGGAGCCTCTGGGTGAAGGGAGAAATTGGAACTTGGAGTGCTGGTGAAAAAGAAAATAGTCAGTTTGCGGGAGTGGCACAGGAGACAGGAAAGAAATACAGGCATATACAGACAGATAGAGCACACCTTGGCTTGCATCACTCCCACATGTGTTAATACTTGGCAAATGCCTGCTGCTCCAGTGTCCCAATGTTCTGCCATTCAATGTGGGGTACACTTGCCAGCCACCACAGGAACCTCCCTACAACAAAAGCCACATTTGCACATTTCACCCCAAAAGCGGCTGTGCTTTCTTTTCCTGGCACAGGGGTGGTAAGCTTTCAAGACTGCCACTACAAAGAATGGTTGCACTTGCTTCTTTCATCTAAATTCAGCATCAAATGACCTCTCCTCAGAACGGCATCACCTTTTTCTGTTCTGTCATGTCGAATACTAAAATTGCGCACAAGACTGCCAAAACGGCTTTGAAATTTGCTCTTAATTCATTTTCCACAAAGATTGTGCCCTTCAAGAAAAGCCCTTCTGGCATGTTTAATTTCTGCTGAGTAGCAAGAGGTGAGGCAAAAGTATTCCCAGAGCAGCTGATGTGCTGGGAAACCACTTGAAAGGCCAAGAATTCAGATTTCTAATGAAACATGGCTTGAATTTACTTTTGGAAACAAGTTACCTCACCCGAAGTACTTCAAAAGAAGCTCTCTCTCTCACTTGCTATGTGTCAGTTTAAAAAAAAACCATTTACCAAGCGTCTCTCTGTGCACAGAAATTGACCAGAGTTAAAAAAAAAGCATTCAGAAAGTTAATGCCAAAGAAAATGTGTGCTACAGAAACCACATTGGGAATCTCAAAATGCACTGAAATAAACACATGCGTGAAATCTGCTTTTGTAAAAGCAGGAAAACTGCTCTTTTTAAAGCTAAATGTGAAATCATCCCACTATTCGCACAGAAACAGTATTATATGTGTGGGGCTGGGGTGGTTTAAATGTATATTATATTTATTCACAAAAGGACTTGGGTTCTGGGGAAGAAAGAGAGAAAAAGAAAAAAAAATGTTTGAAGACTCCAGAACCAGTTTGGCAAGGCAGGCACTTCAAAGATAACCAGCCTCATGGGAAAGGAAGCCCTTTTACAAATGTGAAAGGGCCAAGGTGTGGAAATGTGCGACCTCGTCAGACTGGCCAGCATTTCCCCAGCAAGGGACAATGGACCAAGGGGAATTAGCACTTCACAAATAAGTGTAAGTTCCCTCCCATTCAAACTGGAGGGCTTCAAAAGGGGAGTCATGGCAACCCTGTGCAAGCTGACCAGGGGAAGACATTTGGCTGGGGTTTGTAAAGACCACCCACATTTGGGGAAAATCCAGCCCATTTTATTTGAAAGACTTTTTACATTAAGAAATTTATTTCAGTAATCTAAAGAAGCAGTAATGTGAAATTATGACAGTTTTAATGTAATTTTGCACAAGTAAAATAAGACCATGTGGGTCTTCCTGACATGTGGTGGACGTGAACGGCAGTAAAAAGGCATTCCTGGGGAAAGCGTAAATGGCACAGATATGAAACTTGATGGAAATATGCCCAACGCTGTTAGGCTTATGTGTAGCCATTTGTAGAATTTTTGATTAAATGTTTTCCATGAGAAATTGCGAAAGAGTGCCAAAAGGGCGAAGCAGCATCGCACAAACTGGTCGTTTGAACCAGCATATTCCATGTGAAATATGGGATTTGCCTATCTGATTTTTATAATGGTGACATTTGTAAATATAAGGGGTTTGTTCCATAACTTATTTTGGTAAAAGTAACTGTAGTGAAATAAAGCCAGTCATAAAACACCCACACTTATACTGATTCCACTTCTTTAGAACCAATCCACTCGCAGGGAGGAGGGAACACCCATAGCCTGACCTATCCCCTCCAAGGGGTATGTTCAGATTACTTCCGCCCACATTGTAACAATCCTCTGATGTCATCATGCCTATATAAGAAGGAGGCGTAGGGAGATTCAGGAGATTCAAGAATCCACACATTCAAAAATCCAGACATTCAAAATTCACCCTGCAAGACTCCAAGACTCAAGAACCAGATCGAGGGGTAGCTGATCCAGATCCAGGCAGAACCACTGATCCAGAACACCTATCCTGATCTAGATCCAGGCAGAACCACCGATCTAGGTCCAGGCAGAACCACTAATCCAGGGAGAAAAGAGGAGAGGCCGCTGATCCCCTTTGGGAGAATCCAGAGACCAGGCCCCTTCTGCGCAGTTGTTCCAATAAAGGAGAGCCCAGCCGCTGCCCAGTGACCAGACCTTGGCCTCACTGTTCAGAGACCCGGCTAAGTTGTCCCAATAACCCACCTCCAGTGCATTTTGTAAGTATCACCCTCCCCAGCACCAAAAAGCTGCATACACCACTCTGTTATCTTGCATTCTGTCTAAATCCTATAAAAATCCTATAAGAAACATTAGTAATTTCCCCAAATTGTCAGCATCCTCTGTTTTATCCTGTCCTTAGAAGGATCTGTGTTAGTCTCCATATGTTAGAGTAACTCTTTTCAAATCATTTCAGCAATCTGCGTATTTCCTTAGTACCATTTCCACTCTTGGTCCTGCCTTGTCTGAATTTTGCAACCATTCCTTTGCTACTGGCTCTTTCCAAATCCCTCTCAAGCATTCCCTTGTACACCTTCTCCCAAAAAAAAAAAATACTAAAAAAAACAAATACTGCTGACCCCTCCTGTCCAGCTAACTATCGCCCTATCTCCACTACCCCCTTCTTGGGCAAACTCTTGGAGAAGTTGGTTATCTCCCAACTGACCGACCACACTGAAGCTGTTGGTTGTCTCCATGATCACCAGTCTGGGTTCAGAGCTTTCAGAGGCATGGAAACTGCTCTCTTGAACACCCGTGAAAACTTGCTCTCAAACCTTGATTTCAGGGGGCGCTGCTGAGCAGCCATCAAGATGATTGCTTAACCTGGAGCTCTGCTAATGGCCCAAAGAATATTATGAGCAGCGCCAGCATTCTGTTAAAGCAAGCACACTAATTTGAAGCATTTTCGCCCACTGGCACAGGGAACAACTACTTCCTATATCTGGAAGAACCGGAGACTGGGCTGGCCCCAGGAACCTGCTAAACATTCGCCCAACCCTGTGAGAGAGGAGCTGGCCATTGCGGGCGTGGTGTGAGGCCGCCGGCGGGCTGCATCCCACCGAGATCAATGTCAATGCAGTGGAACACACTGCCCGAAGCCCGGGACGAGACGCCACCAGGAGGGTATGTGCCACGGCATCCTGGATCAGATCCGATCCTGAGGTGGAGAGCCGGCCAGCGTACCTGTGAGCGCACACGGTAGGTGCCCCACCTACCCCCGACTCCTTGGGCCTGCCTTGCGGGAGATGGCTGATAGAGCCTACCCGACACCATGATGAGCCTTGGCCACGGGTGCTGCGGTGGACCACGTGGCTGACCTGGGCCCTCTGTGCTAACACCCGACGACAGTGGCCTGTCGGCGGCTGCTGCGAGGAGTGGGGGAGACTGCTGGGCCGCAACGCTGCTGCCTAGAGAAATTGCGGTCCTGCAGATGGACCCAGTAAACAATAAAAGGATATACCCACATCGATGGCCAGGAGATACTGCCTGGGGCAGTGGAGACATCCAACAGTAGTCCCTATGCTGCTGCTGCAATGAGACTGTGCCTCTAAAGTCCAAATGTGATGACCTCGAATCACGCTCCAAGAGGAACAGCATCAGAATTGTTGGGGTACCTAAGGACGCATTGGCCGGAAACATGGAGCAAGCGGTGGAAAATTCACTTCTTCATCTTCTGGATCTACACATGATGGCCTGAAAAAGTGTCTCTTTGGAGTCAATGGGCCTCATTACACGGTAGGCGGTAAGGGTTTACCGGTACCGGTATTTTACCGGTACCGGTAAATCCTTACCACCTTACTACGAGGTCCCTTTGCGGGTTGGGGATTTTAACGCCTGCTTTTTGCAGGCGTTAAAAACCAACCCGCAAAGGGACCCAGGGAGCTAATTACGGTACCGCAATTTGCGGTGCCGTAATTAGCGCCTTCCCCATTCCCATTATGCCCTATGGGGCAAAAATGGGAATGGGGAAGGGCAATGGTGGAAGGGGGAATTACCGCCCCTCCAACCTTGGAATGGGGCGGTAATTCCCCTTTCCACCAAGGCGGTGCTGGTATTTTACCAGCATGAACCATGGCGCTAATTGCACCATGGTTCACCGCCTACCGTGTACTGAGGCCCAATATCTTTATAACTCCCTTCAGGCTTCCTGCGTTTCTTACATGTTCGTCCTTGTTCCAGGTCATTAGTTGACATTGTCCATTAGGGCTGCAGTAAATCCATCTTCCCACATAGTTTCTGTGCTTCTTGGGATAGAGAAATGTTGTACCTTCTGGTGCGTGAATGCTGGCCTTCACAAAGTCTCTTATTTCTTCATCAGTCAGGTCTTTGGGCTTCCATCCTGGCTCGACATCAATCATGATCTTCATCCCTTTAGCTTTCTTCGCAGTCTTCTGGCATTGTGATATTATTATTTTAATAAGACAAACTCCTAGTAATATCATTACGAGCAAGGCTCCCAGGAACTTAAATATGTCTGCCATCCATTGTGGGACCCATGAGAACAGTGATCCAAACCAACTGTCATCATCATCTTCGTCAGTTTCATCAATCATCTGGTTCTATAATTTTGTCAGCATAGCTATGGCTTCAGTTAAGGTTCCATTCCCCTCATTGTGTAATGGTATGAACGAGCAACATGATTCTCCTATTTTTGCACAAACATCTCCATCCATAGCTGTGATCATGTCAAGCACATATCTCTTGTGGCGAGTCATCAGTCGGATGGCTCTAAATTCTTCCTTAATCGCATTAAATCCTTTTATGGTTGTGTTAATGGTCTGTAGTAACTCCCATCAGGTTATCTGCAACCATTTAGTATTTGCTCCAATCTGAAATCTTGGCATGAAAATCGTTGCAAACACTGATGAGGTGAGGCTAAACAGCCTGCGTTCGTATGGGATTGCATGAAAGGCTTCTTCTGATTTGGCAGAGAAGTAATTCTCTCTCTTCATTCGAGTTGTCAGTTCCACAGATCTCTTCTTCCTCAGGTGAGCATCTGCTTTAGGAAAACTGTCAATATTCAGGTCATTTTTCGGGATCACCAATGCTGGAACGTGGACGTTCACTATTGTGCATATGCCTCCCCAGTCTCTTGGCAGTCTGATCTATGCTTTGGATCCACACGCCCAATAATGGTCCATAATCACTGCACTTCCATGTACCATTTCTGGAGCGTCAAAAACTCATTCACAGTTCTGATTCTCTCCCATCTTCCTTGTGCCGTTATTTCTGAAACAGAACTTTGGGCTTTCTAGTGGCACTATCTGCAAGGGTCCTCCTCTGTCTTCGACCCATGTGAGTAGTTTTGCAAGTTTTGGTCATAGTGGCTTGCATCCGTTTTGCACTATGTTGATGATTGGCTCATAGTGACCGAAGACCATCCATGCTCTGCATATCACTACTCCTTTCTCCCATCCGTCTGGTGAAAGCACTGTTCCCAAAATTTGCATTTGGCCTCGATTTTTCCATCTCCGAGCTTCTTCCGGAGTTTTTCCTTGGACATTTAGCTTCTGATTTGCTTCTCTTCTAATCTCTGCTCCTTTAACTTCAGGCTTCTCATATCTTATCACAATGTGTTTCGTCTTTCCAGTGTTTCCTGTCTTTATGTCCCGGACATAATCGTATTCATTTGGATATGTTGCTTCAGTTGCCAATTTCAGAGAGGCATCACTAACCATGAACTGGCCTCTGGTCTTGCACATTGCTACGTGCGACATACAGTGTGCTGTCTGGACATTGATTTCTACAGCTACGAAGATCTTGGACTTCCCCATGCTTTATGGTAGGAGGGCACATACAAAGCATTCCCCTTCTGAATTTTGTCTTCCAACTTCTTTCATGTGTTGGTACCTAGATGTGCTGTGCTGTCCAGGTAGCCGTTTAGTTCATTGTCATCTCCATGCATGCTTCTCTTGATTCTTGGTGTTTTCCTGTAGTTGGCTATGACTACATCCCTGAAGACATCTGTATGGCTTTTTCTTGCCAGAGGATTCTCAGGTATCCTGGTCCATGGTGCAGGCCTTCTCATCTGCGCCATTTGGGTAGATCGAATTCTGGCCACTCTTTCACTTTCTTCATACATCTTTCTCTGCCGGGTTATAAATGTTTGTATCCATTCCGTCATTTGTCTGGTGTATGGCTGTTCTGTGGAACTGGTGCTTGTTCCTTTCGTTGGGACATATATGCTTTGCAATACAGTTTCTGCGGTTTTGTTCTTCAGTTCCTCTTGCAGCTTCCTTGCTCTTGCTATGTGTGGAAACAATGAGTCTACTATCCGTTGTGTCCATGTAGAGAGTTTCTACGAGTTCGCTCTTGTTTTCTGAAGAGTTTCTGGTATGATGATTTCTGTTGGTTTTCCTCTTAACTCTTATTTTCTCGCAACGTCTGCTGTGGAGTTTCTTTTTTTAAATTTTATTTATTTATTTGTTTACAAGTATGTACAGAAGCGAAAGCATAACAACAATCAGAAAATTACAGAAGGTTAAGTAAAAGAAACAAAAACTAATAGAAATCATTAAACACATTCCAGACCTTCTCATAAAATGATAACTTACATTTCAATTTGTAAATCAATTTTTCTGTCCTTGACAGGCAATGCATCTCCTGGATCCATCCCTCAAAGGAAGGAGGGAACCGACCTTTCCACCATCTGAGAATCACCGCCACAATGAACGCCCTAAAAAAACACTTTTTAAGGGCGGAGCTGACATCAGCCAACCCCGAATCATCACCAAGAATTACTGTCCTAAAATCCAGGACTGATCCTCCACCCGAAACCCTGTCACACTTTATTCCAAAAATCTCTGACTCGCACACAGCTCCATAGCATGTGTTCCAGTGACCCAATTTCCTGGATGCAACCCCAACAATCTTCATTGTCAGTCATGCCTCATTTATGAAGTGTTTCAGGACACCAATACACTCGATTTAGAATCTTAATTTGTCGAGACCTTTCACTCAGATTCAGCGAACACAAGGAGACATTACCACACATATTCTGCCAGGCCTCAATATCAATCTCAGACCCAATTCTCTCACTCCAAACTCTCCGCAAATTATCATTACTCTGATAATGTGACACGATTAGCTTGGAAAGCCTACTGACCAGACCACCTTCCTTTCCATTAGAATCAGCCAGAAAAATAGTCACATCCAAAGAGTCAGACCAGTCCACCTCACCCAAAGACCTCTTCAGGCGTCTATAAGCAGAGTCTGATAAACCCTCAAAACTCCATATCTCTCTCAGCTCAGCAGCAGTCAACCACTGATCATCATTTCCCAAATCAGAGACCTGTTTAATACCTATCAAGAACCATTCAGGCAAAAAAACTGTCCTGGAATTATTATTATTAGTTTTTCTTTTTTTTATTAAACATATAGCGTAAATAAATACAAGCTTTTGTTTTATGAAAATAAAAAAAAGGATCGTTTTTTTATGTCTCAGTTACAGTTACAAGGCCAAACCATCTCCCTGGAACTTCCTTTTGTTTCTATGTCAGTTCATTCCAAGGAGTTCCAAAAGATTTTTTATTTATCTGGTCTTTTTCCTCTTTGGTTTGGCCTCGACTTTTTGGCAGACCCTATCCCGACACACAATACCTTCAGTTTTGGGAATTTATTCTAATCGCTAAAGAATACTGTTTACTTGCTTTACTTCTTATAATTTTTTTTAGCAAGATCACTCTTAGCATTAACTGGAATAGAGTGACAGTTGGACCTATTTCTCGTTTTCGGTTCAATCTAGTACCCCAGTGACAAAATAGCTGGTTTTCTGTCAATATTGATAATTGCTTTATGTTTTTTCCTTTATGTACTAATTCTTATTTTTTGATTGTTTGAAAGTTTCCATACTCAATCCACAAATGTGAAATTGATGTTATTGATTGTATATGTTCTTCTATGTTGGATTTTATTACATGCATCACCTTTTTGATATAAAGTTTTAACATCAATCTCTCTAAAAATGTGTATGTTTATTTTCAGGGAGTGCTCTAGTACACATAATTGCATGTAACATAGATAACCATTATGGTTATATAGGTTGAGACCGGGTGAATATTTCTAATTCATTTACACTTCACACTGGCTAACCTTGAACATACCAGTACCTTTGTTTTGTCGAGATTATAGAGTCTTGTGGCCCCCCACTGGTATGTTACCCCCGGGGCAGACCACTGTGGCTACAGAGTGGCCCTCTCTTCTGCATATATTGGCCTCAACTTTGACATTATCCGTAGATTGTACTTCTTCCACCATTATGACTTCTTAATCCATTTATGGGAGCGGTACTTGTTTGTTTTCCAATTTGGTTAACATTGATTGTAGGAATATACCGAGTGCTCTCGTGATCTTTTGATTTGGGTTGTCATATAAAGATGCCCACCACAAATCAGAGTCTAGCCCACATGTCGTTGTTAGTACTGGATGTAAAATTAGGTCTCTCGCTGATCTTAGTTCAGGACAGTACATTACTAGATGTTATAAAGATTCATCCTTCTGCTCGCAAAGCCGGCAAGTGATGTCACTTACTATGCCGTATTTTTTCAGATTTATTTTTGTTCTTATGATGTTCAATCTGAATCGTAAAATTAAATCTCGATGAGTAGGATTCGTGCTCTTTTTCAGATAGCCTGGGAGAATTTTTGGTGCTGAGCTAAGATTTTTTGAGAGGGTGTGAGATTTAGAGGTAGCACGGGCACTTTCTGATTGGGCCCAGTCTGCGCAAAGAAGCGCGGTCTTCACCCTCTCGGGGTTGTTGCATAAGGTATCTTCTGATATGTGCAAATTCTGTAAAATCTCTTAACATTTTTCTTTCCAGATAGTCAGTGGCCAGAAAGGATCCTTTTCATTTTCTTCTTTTAGGATTGCATATTGTGGTGGGCAGTTTTTAATTAGTGTTTTTATAAATGTTGACAAAGCTTTCCATATAATTGAGCCCTGCATAGAGTAGAGGCCCAGTTTGTGTCGAATTATGTTCCTTGGAAAACATTGTAGAAGCCTCAGTAGATTTCTCCAGAATCTGGCTTCAACCTTTTCCCAGGTTTCCCATGGTATTCCGAGAGCAGTGTCTCCAGCATAAGCTATCGACGGGACTACTTTTGCATTGTAGAAATCTACTGTCGGTTGAATCGAGAACTTGCCAAATTTTCGTTTCAAAATAAGTGCTTGTGCCATTAGTTGACTCATTTTCAGTTGTAAGTGTTCTGACCACGGTCGGTCATTCCAGTCAGCGCTTATCATTGCTCTGAAATATTTTGCACTTGATGTTATCAAGATTGTTTGGTGCCGACACACCATTTGAAAGACTTTTTCACTCTGGTTCTTGGTGCTTAGATTATTAAGATTTCTGAATTGTCAGAATTTATTTCTTGTTTGTTTTCTTTGACATAGATTTCCAGGGCTTCAAGTTTTTTCTGCAGGCCAATCGGGGTCTTGTCCAAGATGATCAAATCGTCTGCGTACAATAAGTGGCCTAATTATCCCTAATCATAGGATTCAGCCAGATAGAGGCACTCCTGCATTTAAATGCGTCACGACCTAGCAATGACAAGACTTCAATCCATGAGGTGCGTAAAAATGACGCTGCTAACATACCACCCCCGGAAATCTTTGTATTAGTGCTCAACAAGGCTCTGGGGCCCAACGGCCCATAAGCATTCGACTCCGCTACCGCCCATCTGTTCAATTCACCATTCAAAAACGGAATGTGGAGTGGAGTTTCTTATGGCGGGCAGCCTCTTCTTCTCTGCTGTTTGTGGTTGCGGTTCTGTAGTCATTGACACTAGGCCTGTTTCATGTGCATTCAGTGTTTGTGTGCGTGTAGTTGTCAGTGATGTTACTTCATTCATCCCTTGCCGACCCTGTCTCCGGCTCTCCTTTCCGTTTGTTACCACAAGAGTGTGTGTATCACTGCTAATCACATTCATTTCAAGTTCATTCATTCTGCCATCAGAATTTCTAGGGACTGGAAAAACTATAAAAGGTCTGGGGGTTTTTGTGGGTTTTATGCGTACATCATTAGGTGGGTGCACTGAATTTAGAATGCTTTGTGCACCAATAAAGAATGCAGTTCTGATCGTTAATGACAATAAAATAATGATGAATATGATGCATAGGTACATTATGCTCCTGTAAGTCAGGCAGCAGCATTTTCTTCCAGAGAAGCGAGGGTGCCTCTCTTCTTGTGGGAGGACCAGGTTGCTGTTTTGGGCCCCCATCTCGATCATTCAACAAAAATGTCAATGTTATATTGTCTTTAGAATACTGTGTTCACAAGTGTTAGATGCTCCACAAGTGTCCCCCTCTCGCGGGTGACGGATTGTCTCTTATTTCTGGATACAGTTCCTCTGTTAGACTATGGGAAAAAATCACATTAGCTAACACTTTAGTAAGTCTTTTTGCTGTACATGTTCAAAATAGGTGAGTTCCCAATCCACCCCCCTAATTTGCTTCCATCCTGAGGACATGGTGTATGCTGGTCAGATAATATCCAATACAAATGAAGTTCTTAATGCTGCTTCCTCGATCTGTCCCTCGGCGAAAGCTCTTTAGAAACTCCTCAGATAGCTCCTCTGATGGGTAGAAAGTTCCACCTGAAGTATGATTCCATGCAGGAGCATTCCCATCTGTGCAACATTAGTTGGATCTCTGATGAAATTGAGGACGTCAACATCGATTGGTCTCCCCACTAGCTCTGAAAAGTCAGTAACTAGGCGAAAAAGGACGTTGTGTGCCAACCTGCTGTCTTCTGGTGACAGGGACATCTGTCCTGTCTTTGTTGAGGTTCAGGATTATATGTTATTTTCTTGATGTAAACAATGGGTGTCATTACGAGGTTGGAGGTAATGGAAAAACGATGCTGGTAAAGGATTATCGGTACCGCATACCGCTCCGGCCTATTCCGACCCAAAAACCCAGTATTAGAGGTGCCGCTAATAATGTTGCCGCTAATAGCGGCAGGGGCGCGGGAACGCGGGCCTTCACGCTGGCAGGAGGATGCCGCTAACAGGAGGACATCATAAGTCAGGCGGACATGCAAATACAGGCATCATGAAGGCGCTAATAGGGGATACCGGCATGCCGGCCATACCGGCATTGTGAAGCACCCGTAAACTGCTATGTGCAGTGTTCCCAACTGCCACAGGTGCACACAATCAGCACAGGTGGAGGCAATGGAGTCTGGGCCAGCACAAAAGGAGCACACCCACACACCACACCCCTTCCCACACAAAATTATTCCACTAGTAGTAGCAATACTGGGGCTGGAGGACATGCTTGCATTGATACACCAGCAACAACAACAGCAGGCACCACAGAGGAGACGCAGGACGAGAAGGAGGGCGAGACAGGCCCAGCATGCCCCACCAGTGCAGCCAGTGGAACCACACAGGCAGCCCCCAATGCCTCGCATCAGAGCCAGTCCATTCAACCTAACCCGTGAGCAGATCCACACCCTGTACCGTCTGGACCGGGACACCATCACCACCATCGTGGACATGATACACGACGACATTGTCAGCCTCATTGAAATATGCACCGCCATCCCCCCTCTACTGAAGGTAGTGTTGGTGCTCCACTTCCTTGCCACAGGCACCTACCAGCACACAGTGGGGCACATGCATGGCATATCACAGCCCTTATTTTCTCACATGCTGAACCAAGTGCTGGATGCCCTCCTAAAGCACACAAGGGACTGCATATCCCTACCACGGACTCCCCAGGAGATTTTTGATACAAAAGTTGGCATCCATGCACTCGCAGGCATGCCAAATTGTATAGGTGCCCTCGACTGCACCCACGTGGAGTTGGTGGTCCCGCATGCCATGGAGGTGGTGTACCGCAATCGCAAGCAATACCACTCCATCAATGTGCAGATGGTATGTGACGCCAGAAAGATCATCACACATTGTTGTGCCCGATATCCCGGATCAACTCATGACTCAATGGTCCTGCAGAGCTCCACGCTACCATGCTATATGGAGCAACATGCAGGACAACGTACCTGGCTGCTTGGTAAATTGCATGACAGGAACATGGCAGTGAAATGGGGGGATAGATGCAAACACCACCATGGTGTCATTGTGGATGTGACAGCACGATGTGCACATCACAAAACCCTGTGCCACAAAGCATACCAAACTGAACATGACAACCAAATCCCATAGCAATGAAGTAAGCTGGAAACCTGTCACTACATGCCAAACTTAAAACCACACCACATCCCACAACACATGCACCACCCATCCTCGTACCTCACCCTCCATAACACAATCCAGCAACATGCCGTGAATATTTACTAGGTAGCTGTCTGCAGCAAATCATCACACAGGACAAGCATCCATGGGAGTGACTGAATAAAACCACCAAGGGAATCCACTGCCTGTCACAGGGCTGCCACCACCAAAGGAGTGCAGCATGTCACCATGGGAATAATCAGCGCTGAATGGCAAATAATGCAGAGAGTACTGCCAATGCTGCCTGTTAGTAAATCAGACAAAACACTACACATCACATATTCAACACAAACACAGCGGTATGCGTCCACAAAGCATTAGCAACATCAAGGCAGTGTACACCGTGTATCATCTTGAAGATGCAACCCACACCATAAGTCCATGGCACAGAACACATCCCTCATCACAAGGTTGGCGCTCCGGTAAGAACGGCACCGGTAAGGCAATACCGGCATCCATTACCGGTGCGGTGTATCATGACCCTAGATGCCGTTGCTGCCGGCATCCTCAAGGACCCGCTGTGGCCGTGCACCACCATACCTGCATGCGGGCACGCGCGCAGATGGGGTAGGCCTTAATACCGGCATGCCACAAAGAAGGGGACACCACGAGTCGCACGTACAAGTACAGGGCAATACCGGCATCGCGGACCACCCGTAAACTGCAAACTGTTGTGTAACCAAGTGCCACAGGTGCACACAATCAGCACAGGTGGAGGCAATGGAGTCAGGGTCATCACAAAAGGAGCACACCTACACACCACACCCCCTTCCAAGCCAAAATGCTAATACTTGTACTTGCCATACTGGGCCTGGAGGACATGCCTGCACTGCTACTCCTTGAGCAGGCAGCACAACAGGAAACACAGAGGAGATGCAGGAGGAGAAGGAGGGTGAGACATGCACAGCAAATCCCAGCAGTGCAGGCAGTCGCTGCCCGCAGACAGCCAACAATCCCACGTATAAGGGCCAATCCATTTGACTTAACCCCAGCACAGATCCACACCCTGTACCGCCTGTACAGAGACACCATCACCAACATAGTGGAATTAATACAGGATGACTTGGTCAGCCTGATCAACATCCGCACAGCCATCCCCCCTTTGCTGAAGGTGGCATCTGTGCTCCCCTTCCTGGCCACAGGCACTTACCAACACACAGTGGGCCAAATGCACGGCATGTCCCAATCATGCTTCTCTGTTGTGTTAAACAAAGTGCTGGATGCACCACTGAAGCACGCAAGTGCCCACATATCCTTACCAAGGACACCACTGGAGGCAAATGCCACCAAAATAGCATTCCATGCACTGGCAGGCATGCCCAATGTAATTGGTGCCCTCGACTGTACCCATGTAGAGTTCGTAGTCCCACATGCCGTGGAGGCGGTGTACCGCTATCGGAAGCTATACCATTTCATCAATGTGCAGATGGTGTGTGATGCCAGCCAGATAATAACACATTGCTGTGCCAGATACCCAGGATCCACGCATGATGCCATGGTGCCGCGGAACTCCTCACTACCCCGATACATGGAAGGAGACGTTGTACGAAGTGGCTGGCTGTTGGGTGAGTCTGCCCTCTGGGCCATGGGGGCAGATGGATTGGGGGGGGTACATGCATATGCAAGGGGAATGCCCTCTGGGCCATGGGGGCAAAAGGATGGGTGGGGGTACATGCATATGCAAGGGGAATGCCCACTGGGCCATGGGGGCAGATGGATTGGGGGGGTACATGCATATGCAAGGGGAATGCCCTCTGGGCCATGGGGGCAGATGGATTTGGGGGGAATGGAAGTTTCTTAAGCCATCCACCGACACACAGCACTCACATTTGCATGCAAAATGCCCCTAGCCAAGACATACATTGGGTGGCCTGGTGGTTCAAAAGCCTAGGACCCTAGGTCGTATATGTCACACAAGGCTCCCTCTGTGGATTGGCATGCACTGTACATGGCTGACAGTCATGTGGATGTGGCTGCCAATGACGAGATTGTGCATATGGACTTGAATGATGTACAGGCTGAGCACACCTGTCAACTGAGCCTCATCCTCACACATACCTCTTTCTGCTCCCATGTAGGTGATGCTGGATATCCTCTGAAGCCGTGGCTGCTCACCCCTGTCCGGAACCCGCAGAACAGGCACAAGGAGGACTTCAATCGTGCACATACACATACACGTGTGGTCATTGAGCAGACGTTTGGCCTTTTGAAGGCACGGTTTCGCTGCATTAGCAGGTCGGGAGGGGCACTCATATACAGGCCTGAGAAGGTGGGCAAGATCATCATGGCATGTGCAATGCTGCATAACATGTGCATCCGGTGGAACATACCCATGCCACCTGACGTGGAGCTGCCACCACCTGGTGAAGTAGAAGGAGAGGAAGGAGTAGAAGTAGGACATAGGCCAGGACGCGAAACACGTGAGGGTCACGCAGTGCGCCAAATGGTCATAGACTATTCATTCTGATGTACTTTGCTGCAGAGGGTGCCATGTGTTGTGAAATGTGGGCACTGGGTGTGTGCACGAATCACCATGAAGCAATAAATTGACATACAAAAAATCAGCAATGTCCACACATGTGATGCTTGCTACACAACTGGTGTATTCGTGAGGAATTTAGTACAACATGATTCAACAATCCACGCCCCCACCACCCCTCGACCTCCCCCCACCCTACTCCCATGCCCCCAAACACCCCAGTACTACACACTACACCCACCACCCCTCCACCTCCCCCCTACTCCCATGCCCCCAAACACCCCAGTACTACACACTACACCCACCACCACCCTCCACCCACCCCCTAACACCCAAAGTCAACTATGGCACAACATGTGTCTGGATGTATACCCAAAGAGATTCTGCAGGGTGGCCCTGCTACTGTTGAGCCCCCTTCGGAGGTGGGGGTTGGATCTCTGAGCAGCGGGAACTCCGCAGGGACATGCGCACGGGCCTGGTCTGCCTCGAGCTCGCTGACGTGGATGATGCGGATGACCCAGATGGTTGTGATCCCAGGGGCAGGGTTTGGCGTTGGTCCATGCTGTCAGCAATCCTGGTGAGGATCTGACCCAAGGCATTGAAGCCATCACGCACTTGCTGTGCACTTGAGTTAATGGCCTGGATTACGGCTGCAGTGCTGTCCTGGATGATACGGCGTGTTGTCTCTCCTTCAGTAAGGTACTGCTGCACATAGCCTTGCATCACCTCCTGCCGGGCCTCCATCCTGGAGAGACGTCCCTCAAGGTCCCGTATGGCAGTGTGGGTTGTGGTCGGTGGGTGATGTGGTGGCACAGCATGAATCATGGGGCTGTGCATGGCCGGAGACCACTCTCCATGGCTGCCCTGGTCGGATGAGTCCCGCCGAGGTGTGTCCTGTGGGGTGGCCTGCGGGCTTGGTGTGTGCACTATAGGCTCTGAGTGGACAAGTCCTGCACCGCCCTCATGAGAAGGTGGTCAAGATCATCGTGGCATGTGTCATGCTGCACAACATGTGTTTCCGATGGAACGTGCCCCTGCCCCCTGACATTGAACTGCAACAACCTGGTGATGATGAAGGGGATGAAGAAGATGTGGGCGCTCATCATCGCAGTGCCGATGCACAGGAGGGACGTGCTGTGCGTCAGTCAGTGATTGCACAATATTTCTAACACACATGGGTGCGGAGGGTGACATGAAAGTGGGACAGGGGGCACTGGGTGTGGGAGTACATGTACACTATGCACTGTATATCAATAAATGACATATATGCAATAAGGATGTCCACTCAAGAGTTTTTTTTTCACAACGGGTGTATTTAAATGTCCAATAGAATTAAGTGCTCAAACCCTCCACTTCACACACCCTCTCCCCCTTACCCCACAACTCCCCCACACACCGTCTCTCCCCTCCCCCTCCCCCCACAACTCCACCACACACCCTCTTCCCCCTCCCCCTCCCCCAACAACTCCCCCACACACCCTCTCCATCCTCCCCCTCCCCCGACAACTCCCCCACACATGGTGTCCAAGCAAATGCTTCATGTGTCTTTGTCTATTGCCTTAATCAGGCTGCCCCGTCTACATCCTTCCACTTCCTGCACCTGATGGCGGCATGTCCGAACGGCGCAAGGTACGCACTGACCTGCGTAGGAGGCTGGTTTGGGTGGAGCTAGATGAAGAAGGGGTGGCCACTTGCTCCTGTCTGGGGGCCGAACGCTCAACCTCCATGGAATCCGCAATGCGGGAGAGGACCTGCCTCAGTGCAGACACCTCCTCGCATAGTCTTGTGGTGCTTGCCTCTATGGCCTGCCTCAGGGAAGCAGTGTTGTTATGCCCCTCCTGGCTTGCCTGGGCACTGTCTGCGACAAACTGCCTCACTAGGGCTGTGAGCTCCTCCTGGTGCTGCACTGCATGTCCTATCTGCTGCACCCCTGCCTGTACACCAATGGAGGTGGAGGGTGCATGTGTGACATCCCCAAATCCATGTGGGTCCTCTGTGGGACTCATGCTCCCTTGTACGGCCTCCCCTCGAGATTGCTCCGATGTGGTGTCATGGTAGGAGTAGACAGGTGTGACCTGGGGGGACTGGGTGTTGCAGGAAGGTCCGAGGAGTCGTCCTCGACAGGTACACACACCTGGCCCTGCACATCATCATCTGTCTGGGGTGCCGTAGCTGCCGGCTCCCCAACAGAGCTGTTCTCTGCTGATTGTACCCCATCGCCCACTGTCTCCTGTGCAGGTGACACAGGTGTTGTGGGGACTGTGGTAATGGGCCTTAGCGGCACCAGTGCCGGGGCATCCTGTGCTGTTTTTGACTTCAGTGCCTGTCGTGGCTTGTCTAGGCCTTTCGAAGTGGAAGGCCTGTTGCCTTCATCCCGGGACCTCTTCCGGGGTGTAGTTGCCTGTGGGGGTGAGTCCTGGGCCTCGCTGTCAGGATCTGAGCCTGTGGGGGGCCAAGAGAGGGATGGCATGAGTGATGGTTTGACAAGCATCATGCATACATTTGTATTATTGCTCTTCTACACATTAGAGGGGATTAGTTTTGATGATCACGTTGCTTGCTATATGGTGGAGCATGCAGGCATCCGTCGGGGTCACTCATGTTGGGGCTGGCGTATGCTATGTGACATGCTTTTTTGTTGTGGACTGCGTGCAGTGTGACTTATGCATTTTCATATTTGTGTGGTGTGTGTCAGGTATGGCATTGCCATGCTGCATGCATGTGCATGTGTCTGTGCTGCGGACGTCATCTAGGCAGGGATTTGTCAATGTGTATGTATTGGGCCATGCATTGCCTCTTTGGACGGACAAATTGGTGGACTATCATCATACTTAGCATTACAGTGTTTTCTTAGGACACTCACCTCCTTCAGCCGATGAGGTGGCGCCACGCTCCATCTCGCCTACACCTTCTATGGCATCTATGCCAATCGTGCTGGCACAGATCTCCTCCCACCGGCTTAGCTTTATGGGTGAGCTAGGACCACCGCCAGTAGCCATGGCCTGGCTCCGGTTTCCGGACAAGATGTTCCTGACCCTCAGGCACAAGTCGTCCCATCACTTGTGGACATCCTTGATGGTGGGGGGGTGTTGCCTACGGAACTTACTTTCTGGGCAACAAGTTGCCAGATCTCTTTCTTTTGTATCTGTAGCTCCCTCTTGAGGCTGTTTTCAAAAACAACCTCTGCATTGTCTGCAAGTGTCTCGGCCAGCATAAATTCATCCTCATTGAAGCGCTCTTTGCGCTGCCGGGAAGTGCCTTTCTTTACTGCCTTGGGCATAATGCTGGTGCTGTGACTTGATTTCTGTAGTCAGAAAAAGAATCCAGATCCTGTGTGCTGAGGATCGCAATGGATTGTGTTTTTCAAGATGGCCGCTGTACTCTTTCACGTTCCTGTGCGATGACGCTACTTCCGGTTCCTCTTATTTACGGGCACCGCTAATAGCGGTCACCGCTGATAGTGGTGCCCGCTAATGCCGTATCCATTGATGTCGGTAGTGCTGTCTGCGCTTTCCACGATGCCGCTAAGGGGCATTTTTAGGGCTTTAGCGGCATGCAAGTAATGTCATTACCGGCATGCCGCTAAATTCGTGCAAGCAAACTCGTAATTGCCCTCTGTTAGCAGGCTCTTTACTACACGGACACAGTATTTGCTCCATGCCGGTAAGGACGGTTACTTACCTCCAACCTCGTAATAACCCCCAATGTCTGCACTGCCCGGTCGCATGGAGTGCAACAAGAATGATTATCTTATTTAAGAGATGGCTCAAATGTTCTGTATTTGCTGGATCTCGAAGAAATGTGAGTGTGTCTGTTGTTCTCCCAATGAGAGTTGGACAATCTTCGATTATGTGAAAGAACAGTGTGTTGATGAGCTCATCTATTTCCACCTGTGTTGGGACATTTGGTTCCTTCTCACTATACTCAGGGAGTAGGATAAATTGTTCGGCAATGACAGTGACCAGTTGTCTAATTATCTTTTCGTTTTCAGGATCTTGTAGAAAGTCAATGACGCTGGTGTGCCTCCCTACCAATGACGGTTATGACTTTAGCACTAAGTCGAAATAGGTGATTACGTCCTTTGTGATGTCACTACTGTGGGACACCATAAGTGATTCCGAACAGGGTTATTGTGCAGAAAGAGTCAGGATATTGGTTTTTCTTCCAGCTTATATGTCCTCGATCAAAACTTGTCATGCTCTCCTTTCTTTATTAAGGCTTTTGTGTGTCTTAGTTCAGAGTTCAACAGCTAATGACCTGTGTTGTGGCTTACACGTGTAATTTTCTTCTTCACCCTGCAACTAGGATGCACAGAGTGTCCATTTTTTAATGACCTTTCCCCTTTTTTGCTTAGAGCATATGTCCAATGTTAAGCCACAACTTGCAAAAATGTCCTTGTCTTTGTCTGGCTGATTATGCGTCCTTCTTCCGCATCATGGATCTCGTCTGCACGTGCTGTGGTTCTTACCCGTCGCTCGTCGATTCCTCTCATTGGGGTTCAGGCAGGGGGCCTTCTCCAATGTAGGGTTTTATATCGCCGAGAAAAATCCACGCTCTCCTGCCTTGCAGTTTCACAGCGGACGGAGTGCAGTCCGCCACTGTAAAAGGTCCGTTGAACCTTGGCTCGTCCCACTTTTTTCTCATATGGTTTTTCACGAGGACGGCATCTACAGGGAACACGAATGGAACACGTAGACCTTGAACTTGGTCTGTTGTAACATCTCCTTCGGTGTCCTGTGCTGCTCTGCACCCTTTTCGTCATCGCTGCAGCTGGTCTGAAATTACAGTAAGGCAAGATGTCATGCAGTTCAGATAGTTTTGCATTTCAGACCCTAAAACCTCTCCTGTTGACTGTGCATCACATCTAGCTCTGTCGTGGGGTGTTAGGGAAGTTCTCATTCTTCTTCCTGTGGCTATCTCGTGTGGCGTAAGAATATGGTCGGAGCCGGGTTGGTTCTGAAGAGCACACAATGCCAGTGGAAGGCAGTGCAACCATCCCTTCTTTAGAGTACGCTTCAACTTGGCTATCCTTTACTTTAACAAGCCATTGAACTTCTCACAGATTCCATTACCTTGTGGATGATACGCCGACGAGAACTTGTGCTTTATACCAAGCAGCAAGCTAATCTGCTCGAATACAGCATTGACGAAAGGAGGGTCATTAGCTGATCTCATGACTTTGCAGACCCACCACCTATGGAACACTTCCCTCACTAGAAAATGTGGCCGCACAGGTAGAGTCTGGGTGTGTACATGGACATGCCTCAATCCATCTAGAGAATGGACACAGCACAACAATTAAGTATCTGTACCCGTTACATTCTTGAATCATGTCGACGTAAACGACGTGCAAGTGCTGAAAAGGCCCATTTGGCCTGGGGATGACTCCTCTCATTACTTTTAATGTGTGCCCTGCCGTAAATTGCTGGCAAATTATACAGTTCACCATGAAGAATGCAACATGCTCAGTTAAATTCGGCATGAACCAGTCTTCTGCGAGCGTTGCTGTTAGATTCTCTTTTGTCATGTGTGCCGGGTAATGTAACTGTTCCAGTGCTATTTTTAATAGGGCTACAGGCATTACTTGTTTACCAGTGCTGTCTTGTCACCACAAGCTGTCAGAGGGGTTTAAAGAACACCCTTGACGTTTCCACAGGTTCTTCTCTTCCTGTGGTGCCTCCCCTTGGAGTTCTATTAGTTGTGTTTGCACCAAATCGCTATAACTCTCAGCTGTAGTTCGTGCCACCAGCATCCTTTCATTGATATGGATGACTTCCACTTCCATGATCGTCTCACTTTTGGATGCAATGCGCTTGGCCTCTGTGTCTGCTGCAGGATTTCCACGCGAGATAAAATCTGTCCCTTTCGTGTGGCCGGCGCATTTCATGACTGCTATGCCCAGTGGGAGCTATAGTGCTTTTATGAGCCTGTCCAATAAGGCTGCATGCTGCACTGGCGTGCCGTCCGCTCGGAGGTAGCCCCTCCTTTTCCAGCGCGCTAAGCCTGCGTACACTGTTGACGTCACATAGGCGGAGTCACTGTACACCGGTACTTCCTGGTCTGCGTGATTCTCAATGGCGAGTATCAATACCAATAATTCTGCAGCCTGTGCTGAATAATGAGATGGTATTTGTGCACTAAGAAGCACTCAAAATTACCCATTTGCTGTTTGCTTCACCACAGCACCGCCTGTGTATCTTTGCCCATCACTTTGGTCGATCCTTGAAGACCCGTCAATAAAGACGATATCTCCTCCTGCCAAGGCATTTTCTTTTACCCTGGGAATTTCATCATAGAATTCTTCATAATTTTCACAGTCATGTATGGGCTCTCCTTCAGTGACTGGCTCTGCTATAAACATAGCTGGGTTCACTATCTTACATCTAACTATTTTGATCGATGGATTTGATATGATCACTTCATAAGCAGAAGCTCTCTGAGATGTCAATGTGCCCTTTGGTTTCTCTAGAATGGCAAGTAGCAGGTGCTCGACGTACAACGTCATTGAGCATCCCATTACAATGGTTGTGGCCTTTTCTATGGCGAACGCTGCAGCAGCTAAACTTTGTTCGCATGGGAAATGACCTCTCATTACTGGATCCAAAATCCCACTGTAATATGCTAGGGGCTTGTACCCCAACAAGGTTCTTTGAGCGAGCACTGCCGTCATAACGCTGCCATTTGTGTGCGAAAACAGGTAAAATTCCTCTGCATAATTAGGAATCGCTAGAACTGGTGCTGTGCAAATAGCTCTTTTGAGTTCAGCAAACCCCTTTTCCATGGACTCAGACCATTCAGTCTTCTCCTTCGTCACTTGGGCCTTCTTTAGGGCCTGAATTAAAGGCTTAGTGTAAGATCTGTAGTCAAAAACCCATGCCCTGACATAGTTGCATAGGCCTAAAAGGCTCTGCATCTGCTTTTCCATGTGTGGCTTAGCCGGGTTCAATATGGCTTCAGCCCTTTCTGGGATCACCTTTTTTCCCTCATGTGAGATCAGTTGGCCTATGTACAGCACTTCTTGTTGACAATATTGTAGTTTTTCTTTGTCAACCTTGTATCCTTTCTCAGCCAGTATAGTCAATAGCTGAATAGAATCGTGCCTGCATTGCTCTTCTGTGGTGCTGCAAATTAAGATGTCATCCACGTATTGCAGGACGACACTTTCTAATGCAATGTTGTTCAAGTCCATCTGCAGGACTCTGTTGAAGATAGAAGGGGACTCACAGTACGCCTGTGGTAGTCTGGTGCTTTTCAGATGCATTTGTCTAAACGTGAATAACGTTAGATCCTGTGAGTCACAGTGCAACGGGATTGAGAAGAATGCATTTTTCAAGTCAATCACTGTGAAATATTTTGCCTCAAAAGGTATATTACATAGATTGTAGACGGGTTAGGGACTAGAGGGAACTCGGCCTCAACAATATCGTTTATTGGCCTTAGATCTTGCACTAACTTCCAAGACCCCCCCCTTTACTTTTTTTCACAGGATACACTGACATATT
Source organism: Ambystoma mexicanum (assembly GCF_040938575.1). Taxonomy (NCBI): domain Eukaryota; kingdom Metazoa; phylum Chordata; class Amphibia; order Caudata; family Ambystomatidae; genus Ambystoma; species Ambystoma mexicanum. The sequence goes on along the minus strand of NC_090922.1, from coordinate 580,436,057 downwards.
ACATGGTGACTCTGACGTCACTAAGATGCCTTGGTCCATCATGGCAGAAATTGTCTTAAATATCCCCTCATCTGCCTCTCTGGACATGGGATATTGTCGCACTTTTGGTAAAGTAGCTCCTGGTTTCAATTTAATTCTTACTTCTCCAACCCCCTTCAAGAGGCCTATGTCATAGGGTCCTGTAGTCCATACTGAGACAGGCACCCGGGCCATGTCGCCATCAAAATATTCAGGACGAATTAGCGCCAACATCATTCTCTCGGGTACCTCTCTTTTAATCATTTTAACCCAAAAGGTGAGACTCACTTCTACCATTGTCTCTCCCATATCTGTTTGTTCTTCAAATAGATCGTCATCGGTGACGTCAGTCACTCGATATCCTTCAATCAAGACTACTTTCCCTCGTACTACAGCTGTGTGTATCATCAAGGGAAAATACTTGTCCCTCCTCCTCATCCATCGGTATTCTGGGTCTGAATAAGAACTCACCAGGGGTTCTCATGGTTTTGTCTGCCAGGCCTGGTAATCCTGCCATAAGCACACGCATACCATATACAAACATTTCTGGCTCTAATGGTAAGGCCCTCAAGGCTATGCGTCCTGAGTATGCCCTGCTTATTTCGCATACATTTGAATAGTGCATTCCTGAAGTTGAACATACTATCCCCTCCTCCGTGAATGAGATTGTCATGTTTAACTTCATCATTAGATCTCTCCCCAAAATGTTTACTGGGGTCTGACGTGAATATAATAAAGGCACTTTCATTTCACATTCTCCTATAGAGACTGGAAGTGCTTTGGTAAAGGGAACACGACTTGTCGCTCCTGTGAAACTCTGAGTATTTATGGCCTCGCCGGGCAAGGAAAACTTGCCTTCACGAATACACGAGCTTGTTGCACCTGTGTCAACAAGGAAGGAATATTCTTTATCCCCTATAACGATATCCACCCTAGGTTCCCTTTGAGGGTCTGGTATCACTGATAGGATAGAACACATCAGGGTTCCCAGTGAGCTATCCTAGTCCATATACAAATTTGGCCCACCATGTGCTGGTGGATTTCCCCCATTTCCATTGTTACTTCCCATTCCAGGGTTCGCGGTCTGCCCTGTGCCCCTCATTTGTGCCACTTGCAGTGGGGACTGTTGGGACTGTCCTTGTGGGAAATTCCCCATGCTCTGAGGTTGTGCACCTTGTGGCGCTCCTGGCGCTTGTTGTTGCACTGTGTGATTCTGTGCAACTCCCTGCTGGATTTACCATACCTGCTCCTGTCCCTTGGCTGTTCTGCATCATGCATTGGCTTCTGCATGTGCGCGCCAAGTGCCCTGTCATTCCACACAGCCAACATACTGGCGGTGGTCAGATTATTTGCCCGTTCGACACATCTTGATTACCATTTTGCATATTTTGAAAACCTCCTTGATTATTTTGGAAACCTCCCTGATTACTCTGCTGTCCTCTTCCCCTAAATCCTCTTCCCTTTGTGTAAAACCCTGATTATTTTGCTGTGGACTAGCCACGTGCTGCATGCTTGATTCAGCTGCGCTAGTTATCATGACTCCCTCGAGAGCATATTTTGACTTCTTTTGTACCAATTTTGCTTCCTCACCTTTTCGAGTTGCTTCCTTTTTGCAATTCTTTTCCTGCAGCAACCTACAATAATGTGCGATGGTTAACTGTATTTCTGCCCACGGTTTAGCTTCAATTCCCACCAGTTTCTTGAGCTGTTTCTGTACCGGTTCCGGCAGTCCTTGGCACAATATATGGTAAAATACAGGTATAGATTTCATCCAAGATTCGTGAGTCTTGAGCACCCATTCAAAATTCTGTATATCAATCAACAGATCCTCAGACTCTTTCATTTTCCACGTCATTATAGCTCCCATATCGGAAGTATCTGGATATAGCACTCATAGCGCTTTCCATATGTCAGCTCTACAATTGTTAAATGGAGCTCCGTCATGCGAGGTATTAATCGTGGTTACACCAGGGTAGCCTGCTTCTGCCCACACAACGTCAGCTCTCTCACCAAGTATGGCGTTTGGGAGACCTTTAATATCCCCAATAGCTAACGTGTTCCCTCCTGTCATTTTTTCTAACTTGTGTACCCATTTTCCAGCTCCCGATGTCAGTATTGGAAGCTTGTTTTTCTCGATCCATGCATGGCCATGGGATATATTGCTGTCTTATTCCCCCCTTCCCGAGCAACCAAAATTGGAATGTGTAGTTCTCTCTCTCTTCTCTCATTGTTCTCCTGTCTATTGCAGGGGTAATATTTCCACATCGCCATCTACCTGGCAATGCCCTTAGTCTGTCCACATAGGGCGGTGAAGACACCCCCCTCAGACCGTGAGATACTTCTTCATATTGGTCGGGCTGCGTGGCTGACTCTGATGCCCTCGGTGCAGACTTGCTAGTGTCTGACCATCTTATTCCTTTTTCCCTCGGGAGTCGTCTTCTGCTCCTTTCCTCCTCCTCATTTTCCTCACGCTCCTCCCTTTCGGAGTCAGACATTGTGTGTCCCCAACTAGTGTGACTTCTCGTATCCTTTTTGTTCCTACTTATTTCTAATCTATCCAGGGATAGTTCTCTATTCCCACTACTTCGGGAGACATCCTCAGTGTCATACAGCTCAGTGCTCTCTAGGCGCTCGCCTTCCCCCTCCCCTTGGGGTATTTGTTCTAGCCCCATTTCATCATATATTCTATCGATAGTTTCTCTGATGCTTCTGGTGTCGAAGTCATCATCAATATTTGCCCTAGATGTGCCTGGTACTGAGTCATACTCAGGAAAAAATTCTTCGATGTCTTTCCAATCTACCACTGGAGCTGGCTTTTTAACCTCTCTCCCCAGATATTCAAGGTCGCGTGCTTTCTGTCTTCGCTTATGTTCTATGTCCTCATCAAACTCCTTGTGTTTCCTCGCCTCTTCTCTGACCCTATCTTCTTCTTTTATTTTTTCTTTTCTATGTTCATCTGCCCTTTGAATTTCCTCATCTCTTCATCTTTTTATTCTTTTCTCATGTATCCTTTGCTCTTCTTCTAACCTTTGCTGTTTCTGTCTGTCTTGATCATTGGCTGCTCTTGGGTTGCGATCGAGCTGTTTTTCTTGCTCTTCACGATATAGCTGTTCTCACCTTTGTGTATCTTCCTTATCCTTTCATCTCTTAATTCTTTCTCTTTCCCATTTCTCTTTGTCTCATCTAACCTCTCCTTTTGTCTCGCGTCATCAATGCTTTTGTCATCGAGTTTCAGTAAAATTTGCCCTCCCATCCATTTGTCCTTTGCGAATGCTATCTCATCAGTTCTATCCTCACTTCCCTTCCATCTCTTTCCTTCTCTCTCCTTGTCGAGAGATATACTTGTAAGTGCCTGATCTCTTCTTGCGTCATCACATCTCTCCTTGTCCCATGGGACTGCGTAGGTAACATTCCTGCCCTTATCCTTCCCTTGATTTTCGTCACTACCATGTGTAGGTGACTCATGTGCGGGGTTGCTGTACCCCGTGGCTGCTTTGAGCTCTCTCAGTGTGTATAACCCCTCATCCTTACTTTCTTCAACTTTCATTTTGAGTGGGGCAGGTGGCGCGGTAGGCGTCTCACCCCCCTCTGTGCATACATTAAGTATCCAATCTGTTGGCGGCTTGTCCTCCTTTTCCTGTTCATACATTTTCTACAACTCGAGAACAGCAAGGCGTTTTTCCAACTTCTTGCCTGAATATGTGGCATGCAAACATGTCATCATATGTTGTAAGACGACTTTAGATAAGGATCCATTTTGTGGCCATGGCATAAACATCTTGTGGGCGGTACCTTTAACCCACTCGGTACGAAATTTCTTTAGCTTGGGTGCGTGTTTTGGCAACTGCTTGCATAAGTGTGCCAATGGAGTTATATCTTTCATGCTTAACTCTGTTTCCTTTCCTTTTATACAACACTTCTCCATGTTTTCGTGTGACTTAAACAACTTCTAACAATATGAGCGAGCACCAAACACTGCAAGCTCCAATCCAAATTTTCACAAAAATTTGATATCTTCCAATTTACTCAAAAACCTTAATTCACATGCGATTTCATCTCAGCTGTAAAATCGCACAAAATTTGGATCCGTTTTCTCAAAGAAATGTTTTTAGACATATGACGTCACAACAAAAAACATATACGACAGACGCTTGACAGACTAAACAGACACCAGATGGACACAGATATCTGTGCCTCTAATCATTACCCCTTCATGGAGTTTAAACGTAGCCCTTTCACAACGTCTTTAAACGTTGTGGTAGTCTAATCGTTCTCCGTTATGCGGGACTCTGGGTACACGTTTCTTCTAGCCACTATATTAAAGCGTAGGAATAAGGTGAATCCTCTCACTTCTCAGGTGTCTCCCCTGGTATCCTCTCACTTCTCGGGTGTCTGCCCCATTAACCTTTCACTTCTCGGGTGTCTGCCCCGGTAACCTTTCACTTCTTCTAATCTTGAGTCATTATCCCCATATTATATATATATGTATATATATATATATATATATATTTATATATATATATACAGTCTTCTCTACTTCTAACTATATTTTGTTTTTCTTCCTTCCTCCCTCCATTACCTTTTCCCTTTACTTGCTCTAAGGCATGCACTATTTGCCAAAACATTACATTTTTTGTTTCACTCACCGCCTTTGTTACCGCCTTCTTCAGCTTTTCGCCTGCTCAGCTGCCTGTAGAAATGGGAAGCGAAGTGTGGGGAACACGGGTCCTTTCAGGCCCTGAATTCAGTCTCTTTTAACCTGCCACTGTCCACGGGGAGCTTCACGGTCTACTCAGCCGAATGGCAAAGGACTCCTGATATTGCGGAAGACCTAGAATTACTTTATGTCGACGGTTAATAGGTGTCTTACTTTAATCATTAATCGATAGTCGATAAACCGTCCTCTGCTACCAAGTGTTCTGGGAAGACCCCCGGCCAGCCCATAGAGTCGGGGTTTGCTCCGAAATACTTTAAGACGAGACAGCTACACCTCGACATGTTTGGGGTTGCAGACTCAATTATTCCAACACCAATCAGTAAGGACAACTCAATGGTTTGTCAAAGGGAATCCGTTTAACGATAAGTACTAAAAACGGGGAGTCATGGCAATCAGCAGTGATGCGATAGTCAGTCTCGCTTCAGCTCCAATAACCTTCAGAAAAACAACATCATTTATACTAAAAACTCGTCATAGCTGACGTGTAACACTCAAAAGTTAATAAGCAATTCTATTGGTTCGGAAAAGGTAACTTTAATATAGGTGCTATATCTGGTATATGGTAATGGGGAAGGGGATTGGATATACTACTGTCAGGTGGACATCTAAGCCCTTCCTTCAAAAATGATTACTGTAGACGTCACTAATAGTACGACGTCTCATTGGTTCTACTAAATATAGCACCCTAGATTATTTGGCCCATGTGATTGGGTTGGTATCAACCCCATTCATATTCTTCCACTTTGCTTAGCAGCACGCAGAACGGTCAGCCAGGTGCAGGGTGCCCCCTCATCTACTCGGCTTTTCTACAAGTAAGGTTACAATCATCGCCACAACAACTAAGTGTCAATTATCTCACTGTGGTTGGCCTCGAAACTGCATCTTCTGTCTGGAAAGTTCTGATATCTCTTGCTTGGGTGGATGCCAGGCCTGGTGTGTACACGTGCTGCTCCTCGAACGGCTGGTCACGTGATGCAGACACCATTCATTTGTCTACTTTCTTGCAATTTCTGTATTTGATTCTCATTTGGCTTGCCACCTGCCCACGCCTCCTTATCTTTGGCCTTTCAGAAGCAGGATATTCTGTTCTTAAGTTTCAATTATATGAAGCTACTGTTCATTCCTTTATTAGTATGACATTGGCTCTCCTGGCACGAGTTTCATCTGTTGAGTTTCGATTCAGCTGTCTCTTCTCGTTTGCTGGAATACAAGTCTTGTCTTGTTTGGCCTTTAGTAACCTAAGTTGATTCTGCTCTTAATGCAAAGTGGACTTTCACTTATAATACTGTGCCTTGTTTTGAGGTACATTATGTTATAGTGGCGCTTGCCGCTCTAGTCTTCTACTTAAGCATAGCAAGCTGCACTGGTTTCTTAGCTTCTTGCGTTTCAAGCATATGTACAGGCGTTAGCGGGTTGGATATCTTCATCCTGCTTACAGCCTAAGCTTCTTGCATTTTGACATCGTCCCTTCATTCTATGTTTGCGATATCTTTATTCATAGCGTTTTCTCTCTCTGCATCATTCTATGGTTATCATTTCTTCTATCTGAAAGTCAGTCCGGGCCCTCGTGACATCACCATTCGTCTCCATTAAGGCCTTTTTGGTTTCTTCCGGGACGGTACTTAAGTCATCTTAATTTTGTCTCTTTTGCTGGTAGGGTTTTCTTAATGGATACCTTACTGTCCATGGTGTTCTTGGTATAGGTACGTGAATAGGTGCTGGTCTTCTAATGGGTACTGGGCAGAGCCCTACTGCGGCTCTCTGCTGGTTTATTTGCTCATCATACGTCACATATCTCGGTGTGAACGTTCCTGGTACTTCAAAATAGACAATTGGAGTGCAGGCTTTATTTGGGACCTCCTCCACATTACCCTGCACTCTTTCCACATTGTTTTCATGTAACTCAACATGAAGTTGGATCCTCTGTCAGAGACAACCTCCTTAGGGAATCCAACATGGGTGAAAATGCCCAGGAGAGCACTGGCAGCCACCTTGGCAGTAACAGTCCGAAGGGGTCTAGCCTCAGGGTACCTGGTGGCATGATCAACCAAGACCAGGTGGAACCGAAGTCCACCTGAAGTGGGAGGGTCAATGGGACCGATAATGTCTATGCTCACCCTCTCAAATGGTGTGCCAATCACTGGCAAAGGCTGAAGGAAGTGGGGCAATGACACTGCCTCCAGTCTTGCCAGACAACTGACAAGTTGGGCAGGTCCTGCAGTGGGACTCCACTTCTATTACCATCTGGGGCGAGTAGAAATGGGCAGAGAGTCTTTGCTTTGTCTTCTTGATCCCAAATATACTCCCGGCCAATATTATTCTTAACCACCCTGATATTTTCGCACCAGCCCTGACAAAAGTGATTAACACCTCCTTCATAGACCAAATAGTGCCCAAAAGTATAAAGCGGGTTATAGTCACACCACTGGTAAAAAAAAAAAAAAACAATCTTGACCAGAGGGACCCAAACAACCTTAGAACCATTAACAACTGCAACTTCTTGCTCAAAATCATGGACAAGATTGCTACAATGCAACTCCAAGATCATGTAGAAGCCTCAGAATCCCTTCATCACCAACAATCGGGCTTTCGTCCTGCTCATAGCACAGAGACGGCTATGTTAGATTTACAGACCAAGATGCTCAACATCATAGATCAGGGGAAAGCTGGTCTTCTTATCCTTCTATATCTGAGTGCAGCGTTTGACTTTCTGGACCATAATCTACTTAAGACAGCACCGAAGAAAACAGCAAATTGCTCAGACGAAGCGATAGGATGAATAATGTCCTTTCTTCAAAACAGAACTTCTATAGTACATTGGGGAAACCTGTTCTCCTTAGAAAAAGAAATCACCTGTGGGGTTCCACAGGTTGCCAGTATGCCCCCATTCCTTTTCAATCTGTACCTAAGGTTTCTCTGCACAGTCCTGGACAACATTAATACATGCTTTACCAACTACGCTGATCACACTCAGCTGGTAATCGAATAAAGCGGAGACCATCAGAAAGACAACGAGAAACTATCCTTGGTATACAACATTGTAGACCAGTGGATGGATACGAATTGGATGTGCCTTAATGGCAAAAAAACAGAGCTCATGGTTTTCAGCACAAACTTAGCCAGAACAAAGCTCCATCCCTCATACAGCGCCTTCACAATAAAAGATACCCAAATTCAAGTTTTGAATAAGGTCAAGACCCTCAGGATGATGCTGGAAGCATCTCTGGGACCGGAAGCCCAAACCTAATACGTTAAAAAAAACCTGCTCATACCATCTTCATCTGCTAAAAGCCATAAGACCCTACTTATCTGAAGAAGATAGCGCCACGATCGCAAGAACCACCATCTTGTCACGCCTTGACTATGTCAATGCGCTCATCATAGGATCCAACAAACAATGCTTTCATAGCTACCAAGTTTTACAAAACAACGCAGTAAGAATCATCAAACAGAAAACCAGCATATCAGTGAAGCAAGAAAAGACCTGCATTGGTTAAACATTGAGGAAAGGGTCCATTTTAAGTCTCTTACACTGGTACACAGATGTATCGTTGGAAAAGCCCCTGCCTATCTTAAATCTAAACTCATTCCATACATACCCATCAGAAAGCTAAGATCGGTGGATCAAGGCCTGATTGCTGTGGCCCCCTAGAGACACAAAAACGGTGGAGGCAAGTCCTTCCCCGTCTCAGTGGCTGGCCTATGGAACAATCTCCCGGTTCAGCTAAGATTGGAAACAAACTATCCGCGTTTTCGAAAACTACTGAAAACACACATCTTTAAGTAAAAGCTAAGAATCAAATTCCTCCCTGCTCTTTTATTATTTTAATGTCCTGTGTTCTGTGTTCCACATTCTGTCCCTTGTGTTCATGTCTCTGCACCCCGAAGCTTGCGAGCTACTGGCGCAATATAAATAATTTTTTTTTTTTTTTTAAAAAGGGCACTTCATGCGCCAACTGCAGTAGGGACGGCTTGAAAACCTGAGGTACCACCAACCTCTTGAAGGCACCAGGTTCAGGCTTAGTGGGGTCACTAACAAGGAGTTCACCCTCCCAATAGATCCGGAATGTCCTAGGCACTTCTCCCTGCGCCTGGGACAGGGCCTGTTTCCTCAGACCCTCAAGAGAGTGGCACTCCCTCTGACCTTCACAGAAGTCCGCCCGGGAGGGTCCCCCGTCAGCCAAGAGACATTGAAGGTTGGGGTGGTCCTCCGGGTTGAGAACCTCTCCCGCAGGAGAGTCTTCTGCCTCGTCTCCCTCAGGAGTTGAGTTTGGGTTTACCACTGGATCCAGACCATCTGGAGCATGAATCCCAGTGGGTGCTGCTGAAGCAGCAGGAAGAGAAGGGGTCCCTTTTGGAGAGGCAGCCTTCTTGCTCTTCCTTCTTCGGGCCTTGAGTTTCACCGTCGGCGGGGGTACCGGACTCACAGCCGGACCTAGTGTTACCTGTGATCGGGAGACTGCTGCAGCAGCCATAGGTAGACCATCTGAGATCATCGCCATTCCTACCAAATCATTTCCTAACAAAATGTTAGCAGCTACTTTGTCCTGAATCAGGACAGGAAGCTTTGTTGTCTTGTCTCCAATCGTAATGTTGACTAAGGCTACAGGCTATAATTTGGGAGGCCCACCAGCTAACCTGGTTATTCTCAGAGGAGCACCTACATGGTCCTCTGGCTTGAGCAGGGTCCTGTCCACCACTGTCATGGTTGCCCCAGTGTCTCTCAAGCCAGTAGAAGGCTGGCCAATTCAAGAGGGCACTTCTCAAAAACCTACGGGTATTCTGTGGGATTGTCGCCAGTACTTCTGTGTACTGGTCTGAGGCCCCAAGGGACACTAGGGAAATCTCTACGGGAGCACTAAATGTGATCCCTGTAGAGGAGGGGAGGACAGTGGCCTGGCAGTCATGGGGTAAGGGTAGGTCAGGCTGACAGCCTGGACTCCAAGTGCCTTACCTTTACACTTTTGGTCACCCTTCTTGTGATCCAGAACCCCACAGTCCCAACATGTGCCAGGAATGCAGGGTACGGTACTGGAGCCACTGGGAGCCTGCTTTGCAGCGGGTGGACCACTACACTTATTCCCTCCCACATAGGACTTATCCCCACTAGATTTCTGGGTCTTAGGAGAGGAATATTTTAGTGTACCCAACTGATTGCTTCTGGGACTCCTCAGCCTTCTGAGAGGTTCCCTTTTCTTTTTCCTTGTCCCTTCCCACTGGAGTCCTTAGGGTACACCTGGCTACTTGTCAGCCAGCCTGGCCAGATTGAAGGGATCTAAAATGTTCTGGTCAGCAACATACTGACGCAGCTCCGGTGAATAGGCTTCCGAAAAATGCTCAAAAAACAAAAGGTGAGACAATTCAACAAACTTTTTCAATTTGTAACCATCAATCCACCCCATCATGTTCATGTGCGCAGCGCTCACCCAGTCAATGCAAGACACAGTCTCTCTTTTCTTAAATTCCCTGAACCTTTTAAGGTATTGGGTAGGTGTCTTGCCAAACTTGGTAATCATAGCAGACTTCATGCACTCATACTGACCCTTTTCTTCCACACTCAGTTTCAGAATAGAGTCATACCCAGTCTGAGGCACTCTGATTAACACACACTTAGCCCAATCTCTTTTATCAACATCATGAATTGCACTAGCCATCTCAAACGCTTCAATCTATTGGGGGGTATCAGAACCCTCCACATACACACCAACCAAACCTTTCATTAACTTGGTGGCTGGGGACCTAACACTCTCAACTGGTTTCGCTGAAGTCTCCACTCCAGCTTTCTCCAGCTGAATTTTCTGGTGCTCGGTGTCCCTATCTTTGAGTATAACTTGCTGTGCCAACTCCTCTTTATTTAACTCAGCTTCCGTTTCCAACTTTTTGTATTGAAAGGCTAACTGTTCCCATTGTAGCTCCAATTTTAAAAGTTCAATCTTCAGGACTTCCCCCTGAAGGACAGTGCTGGGGTTCGGAACAGAGGCAGCAGGAGTGGTGGCATTCCCAGAATCAGATTCAACAACACCGCCAGGGGTAGAGTCCTCATTGGTTGCATTTCCCCTTCAAGAGCTTAACATTAAGGGCCTCATCACGACTTGGGCGGTAACGGTAACGCTATTAGCGCGGGGGCTATTAGCGCGACCGCCATAGCCCCCGGCGCTAATAGCGCGGGATCACGACTTTGGCGGACTTGGGAGTCCCCATTCCCCATTGAGCCCATTCGGGAATGCCCCATTCCCCATTGAGCTCAATGGGGAAAATTCGCGCTCTTACCGCCAGCGGATTTCCTGCCGGCGGTAATAGCGCGAATCTTCGGCGGATTTCCCCCCAGCTAAGGGCTGGGGGGAAATCCACCGAAGTCCTGATTTGGCGAACCCTTAAATCCGGCGGTAATAGCGCTACCGCCGGATTTAAGGGTTACCGCCAAAGTCGTGATGAGGCCCTAAGTCTGGTAGTCCACTGGGGCAGCTATCAGCTCAGCCCTAGACTTATCCACAAAGTCTTATTCGCTGGCTTGACAAGCACTCTTGAGAGCCTCTAAGCTCATCCTAGTCAATTTACTATCCGCAATAGATTCCATTACTTGTTTTGTAGTTATCTTGTACACAACTAAACCTCAATTTAATAAAGTGTAGATATTTTGTAAGTGGCAAGGTTACACACTGATTCTGAAAACCATAAGCATCCCACCACTGCCACCAGTGTAAAGACTGGAGGTGGGTGTATGCACTCCTGCTCTCTATATGGTAGAGGAGAGGCACAGAAGACCGCAGCCAAGATTGTCTATATTGGTAAAATGTAGCGAGCAATCAAGGCCTAGCTCTCAGGAGGGGATGCAGGCTGGTTCTTAAGTACAGTGTAGTCTCCAAGCACCCACAAAGGAATGTCCACACACTGCATTAGTGAAAACACAGTCTTTATATAATTAAGGTTCAAGGTTATATACACAATCACAATAACTCACTTTGTGCTCAGTTAATCTACAACGGCAAATATATACACAGTTCTACGTGGTACCACAATTATTATCAGATTTCATTACAGTGCAACAACTGGACTTAGTTTAAATGTCACACAAACCAAGTAATCCAGAGAACCAACAAAAGACATAGGAGGAAAAGCAGTTGGTTAGAACAAAGGGCAGAATACTGAGCCCCTCCACCAGGCACAGTTCTGTATGAGGATCCCCCCACCTGGGCAACCTGTAAATAAAGATATATCGTATAAGCCCAGTACATATATCGTTCACAAGAGTCTTATTTCCTTCTAAATGGTTCTACAACCCCAATGTACCTGGAATAGCAGAGTTCGATGTCGGGTCGTCGATGGATCCTTCTTGAGCGGCTCTCTTTAACGCAGGAGCCATGGATCGTCGAGATCTCACGACAAAAAAGGGTGAACACTGTCGTTGCAGCAGCAGCTTCAGTTCTTGTGGTGCTCGTTGATGATCGGGTGAAAATGTTCTGCAAGCTGAGGCGTGCGGTGCACCTCGACGACAAGTGTTCATTGCTGCAAAGAGTCAATTAAGAACTTTGGCCCAGAAAGGGCGTCGGGTCATCGGTATATTGCGTTTGGCGAATGGGACGGGACCACAGCTGGCTTCAGATGCTTTGTCAGCGTCTCGTAGGTCTTCGGGTGGCAGGATAACCTACCGGCGGATTCTCCTTGGTCATCAGCGGCCTTGACTTTCTCCGGCAGGACGAAAGTGGTCGACGAGGCTGAACAAGGGAGTCCTTGGATCAAACTGTTCTTAGGCAAAGGGAGCACTACGGCTCTGGTCAGCGACGGCGGTCGGCGACGGCGGGTGGCTGTCCGGTGCTTATCTTAGTTCTCCTCGGCGGTCCCCTTCTCCGGTCGGCAGCCTTTCGTAGGTCTGACTACCAGGGAGCTTTGGCAAAGATCAGCTGGTGCACGATGGTCTCTCGTAGCTCGGGAAGAGGTCTCCTAGCCAGGTCATCTCTTGGATCAGTTCCTTGAAGGCACAGCAGCTTTCAGATTAGAGAAGGACAGCAGCAGCAGTTCTTCTTCTTCCAGTGGGCATCAAAGTTGAACATCAGTTTCAACTTCAGCTTCTGAACGATTTCTAGCAGTGAGAGACCCCCAGATATACTGTTGATCTCCCATTCACTCTGCGGGGTCACACTCAGGCAACCAATCATTCAGAAGGGCATTGAGGCAGTCAGGCAGCCAATCAGGAACACAGTGCATTCAGGCCATTCTTCTCCATCCAGACACACACAACACAGAATGTGGATTCGGACAAGCACTCTGCCATTCAGCACTACACACTGCATTCATGCCAGTTTCGGGCAGGACTGTCTCAGTCATTGTGTCAAATACCAGATACTAGACACCCACAACATGAAATGCGTATTCGTCACACACTCCATTCACCCAGGTCCCACCCCACAGGTGTACCCACAACATACAGTAATTGGGAAGGCTCCAGCTGGTCTGGCCTGGACTTCCCCACAATACTGTATATGGAACTTCCACCCAACAGCCAGTCAGGGGGAAGGGACAGAGTCAGGGCTTCCCGGGACTTTGGGAAAAGTAAGGTAACAGGAGATAGAAAGCAAGAGGCCACAGAGGCCATCTTGTTTACTATCAGGAATCCACTGATTCCAATGACAGGGCCTTGGCATCCCAAAATGGAGGATGCGCAGGGCACCTGTCAATTCAGCATGGAGCTGCCACCAGCCCATACCCTGCTCTGTGGGCCACACACAGGTGCCCAAAAACATACACTAGGATTACAGGGTTGTTCTCTCACCCATGGGTGCTATAAGGGTATCCCAAGGGTCTGTTAACCAAACCAAAAATAGGAAGAGCCGTACCGCCAGGAGTCCCACCTGAACTCCTGTGCAGAAAACATGACATAACATATGATAAAAAGCAATAAAGGACAAGGATACGGAGGCCCTATCCCTCCAATGCATTTCCAGCATCACAGCTATTGAGAGTTGATGTACGCCAGGTGTTTCGCTTCTGCCAGTGCCGCTTTGAAGAGAAGGAACGCCTTGTTACATTCTTCCATCCATTTGAATGTGGCGTCCTTCTGAATCAGTTCTGTTTCTGAGGCATAGTGTGGGAGGTACCTGGAGCAGTAGCCGGCCACCCCCAAGAAAGAACAGACCTCTGCCACTTGGGGTGGTGGTGCTAGTCCGGCGATGGTGCAGATTTTGCCTGGGTCTGGGGCCATTCCTGCATCTGAGAAGACATGGCAAAGAAATCTCAGCTTTCTCTTGTTTATGTTGCACTTTGACAGGTTGAGAGTCAAACCGGCCTCTTGTAGAGCCTTGCACATCACCAACAGTGCCTGATCGTGCTTCTCCTGTGAAGTCCCAAACACTAAGATATCATCACTGTAGTTCAGAGCCGATTTGATGGGTAGGATCACGTGACGGATGGCCTCCTGGAATATGTCGGCGGCGGCGGAGGAGATACCAAAATTCAACCTTGTATACCGAAATAGCCTATCATGAGTCGAGAAAGTGGTGATGATCCTGGAGTCGGGGTGGAGCTCCAACTGGTGGTACCCCTGGTTGAGGTCAAGTTTTGAAAATGTGGTCACTTTGTTTAATTGTACAATCATGTCCTCACTAATGGGGCCCATGCGGCATTTATGTTGAATAGCCATGTTAGGGACCTTCATGTCGATGGAAAGTCTTATTTTGCCACCCTCTTTTGGGACCGCAACAAACGGAGAGATCCAAGGCATGTGCCATGTGGCACGTTTGATGATGTCATTTTGGAGTAATTGCATGCGTTCCATTGATACCGCCTCCTGGAGGCGGAATCCCACTCAATGTGGGTTTTGGGGCACCAGTGTGACTGTTTAGTCAATGTGCAGTGGACAATGTTCCCTTTGAGTTTCCCTAGGCCCTGGAACAGCTGCAGGAATTTGGCCTGGATTTCCTCCTTGGAGAGCAGTGCCATGGAGAGCATGCAGACCGAGCCTCTCGTGTGCTGTGGGCCCATGGCGGATTGGATGACGTCCGTGGCCTGGTAATGGATGTCGATGAGCCCCAGGCAGTTTGCAGTCTTGTAACTGAGGCAACATCATCCTTTCGTGGGGCTCTGGATGACATGGATCGTAGCCTCGGTGGATCATCCTTTGTGGATCAGCATACGTTGGAACTGGACAATCAACTGCAGTGGGCGAGAAGCACCCCATTGGAAAATCTGCGCTTGTGATTTAGACAGGGTGTTTATTTCAGCCATTTTATGGAATTCCTGTTCTCCCATAATGTTAATGGTCACTCCTGTATCAATCATGTAGAGATGTATCTTGCTCCCATTGTTAATGCCCACTTTTGGTGCTTCTTCAGCTTCTTGGCTGTCTTGCATGAGGTTGACATTTACGTCTGGGTATTCTTGGTCAAAGTCATTGTGGTATCCGAAAATTTGGTTTGCCTGGCTGATGGCGTATCTGTAAGGCGGGTATGGAGGATCATTGTATTCGTCACTGTGAGGAATTCGACCATCCGCACAGGGAGAGTGCGCGCTCCTGGGCTATGTGATTTTTTGTTTATTTAAAAGAAGGAATGATGGGAGATCAACTTCCAGAAAATATGTGGGGCCATTCCTGCACACATTTTCCACGCTCACCGCACAGCAGAAAAATAGTCATGTTCTCTGGGAGGACAAAGCTTACCAGCGCTGCCCTCTCCTGTCATGTGTAGCTGACACCTGACAGCTGTGGGTACATCAAAAGCCTCTGGTCATGGGCAGCCTGATTAGCATTTCAGGGCCCCATGAATTAGCATCTCCATTGTTACACCTTGCTGGTGGCGGTGAATACTGAAGAATGTTAATTAGCAGGCCTCAGGGAAGGCCTGGGTGCAGGAAGTAACAATGGAGACCAGAGACCAACACCTCTTTGTAATACAATGTGTCAACTTGGTACTAACACCCCTCCTTGGTATGAAAAGGCAGTGAATGTACTGTCTGGAACAACTCCTTTCAGAGCAGGGAAGTATGGAATTGTAAGAGACGAAAGTCTGCCTGCAACCACCTAATTCAAAGGAGGCCCATGTTGTAACCAAGCGCCGTTAAGTTAATTAGGGAGACACTTTGATGTACAGCAGACAAGAAGATGGCTGGGACTTATAAGTATTTGTTGTCATCCTTCCCCTGTCTGTTACGAAGCGCTCTGATTCTGACCTGAAGCATCACAAAAGATTGTTGATAGGGACCCAGGATTGGTTCCTTAAGGTGGGCTTAGCCAGCACCAATCACTGGGGCCCATTTGGCTTTAAAAGAGGTCTCAGCCCCTCACTGATCAGATCATCTGAAGACTTCGAAAGGAGTAAGAAGAAGGACTCCTTTGGACCTGAGCTGAAGGTACAGTCTACCTTACATATTCCACCAGTGAAGGAAGGCCAGGAGTTCCAAGAGGGAAGCAAGATCTCTTCCCTAAACATCTCCCAGGCAACAGAGGGCAATACCGGACTCAGAGGACCTGTCCAGCAGCTCCAGAATCGGTATCCAGCCAGTGCACAGTGTGCCCAGGTAGGTTCTGACAGCAAGCTTCCTAGGTGGGAAGTGCCAGAGATTTTTTGGACAAAGGACAAGGCTGTTGCCTGCTAACACCCTCCTAAGCTTTGGGCCATCCGCCTTGAAAGGACACAAGCCCTGCGAAGATGCTATGAGGAGTGCCACTCAAGCATCATCCAGCATCCATCTTTTTAAAGACAATTTCGAGACAGTTCAGTCCTTGAAACTGCATCCGGCTGCACCACTGATTGTTGTCACACCGCAGTCACAAGAGCCGCCCGAGATGCCTTGACCAGCATTCCAGATCCGCCAAGGAGCACAGAGACAACGATTCTTTTCCCCGAGCCCGTGTGCCGGACAGCCTGCAGACGTCCATCCAGACTCGCCTGCCGAACTGTCTGCCGCCTGGTGCCCGCAACTGTCTTCCACCACTAACTCTGCCTCACGAGCTGTGAAGTGCCCTGGAACCGCCTTGACGCTATAGAGCACCAAGAACTTCTTCAGCACCAGGTACATTGTGGTTCTGCCCCCGTGGTCCTTCTCTGGAGGCCCCTAGTGACAGTTATAACCCTTTGCCCCTTTGGTGTTGAAACCAAATAATCTTGAACTATAAGACTGATTACTTTACCAACTACTCTCCTGCCAGTATCCAGAGTGCATCCCTTTCCTTCGTGAAACTCGCTGTACTCTGTGTTCCTTTACAGTGTGGGTTGTAATTGTAGTGTGCTACGAACTGTCTGTTGTAGTAATAATAAAGTAGATATTTGTATACAGCCTGGACTGGACAGTCCCTTTTATAATTGGCTAATAATTGTATTTTCGCTGTGTTGCAACTAACCAACGATCCACGACCTTGTGGAGATAAGCCTGCTGTTCCGTCCACGTTACCAAGATTGGACAAGGAGGTCTTATAATTTACTTGTATTCCAATCTGTTTGTATCCCTTCTAGTGTACTAGAGGTGTGGGTTGATTGATGGTTTAGAAACCGATATTCATCCCTGGACCACTGGTGCCCCAGAAGTTGATTTGTCACAGTCCCCGTATCGTGTGAGTTGTGAAAGTTGATCTTCCCCCTGGGTGTATGCTTCATTGGTCACTTCCTTGACCCCCGTTAGGGGCAAGCGAATATCCTTGCTGTGGCTTACTCCTGCCTTAGTTTCTATGCCTATGTCAGCACCTATTTAAACAACCCTAGGCATAACCCCCGATCAGAGAAAAGTAGAGAAATAGAACAGGCACCAATTAAAAATATAAAAATCACAGAACGCTGAAAGAAAGAAGCTAACATACGCCTGGCTAGAGGCAAATAAATAACCAAATCACGCGGGCAGGGGGCTGAACATAAGGTGAATATGGTGAAAGCGGAAGTCCAATAATCCATCAATAAGGAGGAAAAGGCATAAAATAAGCAAAAAGGCAAATGCCTCACAAAGCAGGAAAATATAAAGACAAGTTAAACTGGTCAGAAGAAGAAAGCCAGTTGCTAAGTATCTACTAGCCATTAACGCCTCGCAAGAGGCAAATAAATAATAAAGTCATGAAAAAAGTGAAGGAAACAGACCTAGGAGCATGGAAAAAATGACAACGCCTCTCAAGGGGCCAATCCTAAAAAGGGATTATATATCAAAAGGAAGGCTAATAATACCTCAGAATAGTGAAAAACACATAAAAAATGGGTAAAAGGGCAAACGTCTCACCAGGAAGATACATTGAAACAAACTTGGAGGAAAAGGAAAGCTGATGGCTAATCGAAGGAGTCAATTCATAATTAAAGATTGAAGTGGAAAATGACACTTGAAAGGAGTAAACATGCAACTGAAGATAAACCGGACACAGCTCACACGCTGGGTCCACAGAAAGTCGCAAGCTTTAGTATGATGGGTTGCAGGGATCAGCCTCGAGTTGGCCCTACGTGGGAGTAGGGTCCCTGTTCACCTGATTCCCCAGTATTTGTGCTGTTTTTTCATTATGTTTTTGTTGGTTGGTTTTCTTTACACAGAGCTCATGATACAATAAAGTTTGTGGTCAAAGTTTTTCCACTCTATTTGGTGGTCAGGCCTCATTATTATGGTACTGTCTTTTTTTTATTGATTTAGTTGATTTATACAACTTTTCAATATGTATCACAACCAATTCATAACATAAAAAGAAAGACTAAAAACATGAAGACAGACAAGAATTAACATCATAAAACAACATGATTCAGTGGCTGTCAAATTAAAACAAACAGTTTCACAATAAGCATTAATGACAGAGCCAGAACGTTGTTAAGCACTCACATGAATCAGACCTATGTGCTTAAGAACTGTGACTCAAATGTTTACTGCTTGATCCAATTTCAGTGCGGTTAAAAAATTGATAGTAGCTACTTGGATTCCCAAAGTGGTCGAGCCAAAAATGTGCTGCCAACAAACATTCGGTTCAAGCATAGCAAAACCCGAACAATACTTATGGAAATGTAGTTGTCTTAGCAAATTTAAATTAATACATTGAGTGACTAAATGAACCAAAGTTTCAGGAAACTCGCTGGATTGACAGAAGCGATAAATATTTTGAATAGGATGAATTAGTTTGCGCGTGCATTGGAGATCTCTAGTTTCCCAAATATGCAAGCGAAAACGCAAAATTGAGTTTCTGAATTTTGGAAGAAGGCGCTTTTGAAAGATAGCTTTGAGGGAAACCTCTTTTGCGAGGCGGAAAGCGATGACTAGAAGCATGTTTATAAGTAAGACATTTCTGGTGATTCAAAATCCAAGAGGATTGAAGGAGCTTTAATTTAGCCTTATCAGGATTATGTATTAAAACTTCAATTGTGATTTCGGCCTGTGCCAAGATCTTATACACTGACAACAACCATCTTTGAACAAAGGAATGGTCTGTAGTGAATATGTAGGTCGAGAGTACCTTGAGTAAATTATCAGACTGTGAAGAAATCAGGCACTTTCTAAGAAATGAACATTGCTTCCAATCAAGGAGCGATGATAATGATGTAAGACCTAATTCATGACGTAGCCACGAAATAGGAATACACAAAGGTAAGTGCAACAGACTCTTCCAGAACTTGGCCTCCCATCTATCAAGAATGAGTGAAGCTAGAGGAGGACCTGCTTCCAGACCATATAGAATGGTAGGAATGACTTTCATTTGCCAAAACGTGATGGCCGGGACTATGGAAAATTTTCCAAATTTTGCGAGAAGGATACGCGCCTGAGAAATTGCAGTGAGTAGTTTAGCGTCAATCAGCGCTGTTTGTTTTGTTGACTTTAAGGAAGCTTCAAAGATAACACCCAGGTAAGTATATGAAGATACCATAGACAATTTGACATTATGTCCAATAGACCAATGTTTTAGCGTGTGAATACCATGATAAGGATTGAACATTAACACCTGAGTCTTAGTAGTGTTAATTCTTAGTTCATTCACTGCCACATAACAGTCAAGAGCAGCCAGTAATTTCTGCAGGCCACTAGGAGTTTTTGAAATTAGAACTATATCATCAGCGTAAAACAACGCTTTAATAGGGTGGCCATTGATTTTGGGTGAATCAGATTGAATAGGTTCAAAAGCAAATTTGATATTGTGTATGTAGTAGTTAAAGATAGAGATGGCGGAAGCCAGTAAACAGCCTTGTTTGAGGCCATGTGTAGTTGGAATCGGCTGCGAAAGTAAACCATTCAGAGTTAATCTGACTTGAATAGAGGTTGAAGAGTGAAAGTGATAAATGAGGTCACTGATTGTAGGTGGACAATGGTCATTTGTGAGTTTGGTCTTGAGTTTGACTCTGAAAATTGAGTCAAAGGAAGAATGCAGGTCCACAAAAGCAAAGTAAACCTGCTGTTTTTGCACATGACACTGCGATTTGATGGCATTTAACAAAAACAAATTGACTACATGCCCATACGGCTACAAACCCTGTTTGGAAAGGATTGCGATGAAAATAAGTAAGTGTCCATGCTGAAAATTCAAGCAATAAGAATTTTGCAAATATTTTACTCGGTGAGTCAAGAAGCGCTATGGGTCGGTAATTCTCGGGTAAAGCACTATCCCCTTTTTTATAAATGGGGACCAGGATGGAGGAGTGCCAGGACAATGGAAGCTTTTTCGTATGTAAGATGTTTTGAAACAAACGAAATAGAATGAGGGCCCAATGGTGTAGATTTTTCTTTAGCATTATATTGCTAATCCCATCGGGACTGCAGCTCTGGAGTTTTTAGCCAATTTGATGTAGTTAGTAATAGACTCCAGGTCACAATTGAGGGACCACTTAGAAAGGAATTGTGTTTGATATTCTAAGTGGACAAAGGTCGAATCATTATATAAATTAGAATAGTGAAGTATCCATTGCGCTTCTTGTACACCGTTGGCTTGGGCATCTAGTTGGTGATTGCAGTTTTTATGTTTTAGCAATTTCCAGATGCTTGCTGAGTTTTTTGTGGCCAAGGTGTTGAGCATAAGCTTGCTATCTTGCTGAAATAAGTGTGCTCGATAGGCACGTATCCAGTTAGTATAGCGAGACTTTGCCAGCTTGGCTTTAGCATACCGTGAGGGTGAAGATGAAGCAAGCAAGGTTTTTCGCTCTTTTCTATAACAAATCGATGATGTAACCCTTTGTCAAAAGAATGCAGGTGAGTCAGGGGCTTCTGTTTGGCAATTATGATGTTATTATGAAACAGGTGTAACATATCTGTGTATTCAATGTTGAGATTGTTCGATAAAGAAGGAATAAGTGACTATTCTAGTGACCAAAGCTTGCTTGAAGACCACAAAATATGATTATCAGATTGATTGATAATCAGTTCAGAATGCAGCTTATTATTATAGACAGGTGCCTTAGCATATGGTCTTAGAAAATGTAAGGTTAGGAACTTGTGATCACTGTGTGTTTGAGGGGTGATTACCAAAGCAGTAATGTTTTGAAATAAAAGTGAATCCGCATAAATGTAGTCAATTGTACTAACGCTTGAGTCACGTCGCCAGGTGGTAGTGGCTGGCAGATCACCAGACACCGACCCATTGACCATGTTGAAGTTGTTATCAGACATGAATATAGACCACATGGTAGCATCCTGTGCAGCAGCCTCGGATCTAGGATGGAGACAGTCAAGATTAATGTCACCGACTAGGAGCGTGGCAGTAATATCGGATGATTGTGATACTAGTTCAAACAAGTAAGACAATTCTCTAAGAAACATGTTCATAGAGAGTTTTGCCGGGTTCCGTATGGTACTGTCATTAATGTGATCTGTTACACCCTGCACCCCTTCCCTGCACTAAACCACTTCCAGGCTTATGTCGGTGGATGGAGGAACCAAAACCTTGACGTGAGTTGTTACCAATGGTGCCATCAGGCCTTCACACGAGGGTCCCTCTGCCTCCTGCGCACGTGGCCTTTCTTATTCGGGTGCTCCTTAAAGTCATATTTTTTTTTCAAAATATTTATTTTAAACAAACAGGATAAAATGATACAAAACTTAATCAATCACGACATATGGTACAAAAGCAATACAGTTGGTTGCTCTTCCCTCCCCTCCCCATGATCTTAATGTTCCTCTACCTGGTCCAGCTGCGAATTATCGTTCCGTAAGGTTCTCCTGGCTAATTGGGGCTTGTATGTCAGGGCTGGATAATTCTGATCAAAGTCCAGGATCGGGCCCCAGATGTTCTCGAAGCGATGTAGGCGGCCTGCCCCAGCAGCCGTCACCTTCTCCGCAATTAAGATGTCCCAAATTTTAATCCACCAAAAAGGCATTAGTGGTCCTTCTGCGGTTTTCCAAGTGCGGGCTATTACATTTCTGCCTGCCAGTAGACATTGGGTCAGTAGTTTGGCCATAGGGCCAGATCTAGGGTAGATCCCGGGGACCGGGGCTCCCAGGAGGATGGGCTCGGGCTCCAGGGGAAGTCGTATCTGAGTGATGTCTGCGATTGTTGCTAGGCATTGTTTCCAAAAGGTCTGGGCCCTCGGGCAGGACCACCACATATGAAAGAAAGACCCTACTTGGCCGCATTGCCTCCAACAGTTCGGGTTAAGTGTAGGGTTCATATGGTGTAGTCTCAGGGGAGGATAATACCAGCGAAGAAGGATTTTGTATGCGCCCTCTCTGTTCGTAATGCAGGATGAAGAAGTGTGTGCCCGCGACCAAATGTCAACCCATAGCTAGTCCTCGATTGGGTGGCCTAGGTCCGCCTCCCATTGGGCCATGTATCGGGTTTTAGAGGTTAGGAAGTCATTTTGGAGGCGTTTGTATAGAGTGGAAATTCTCCCCCTGGTTGGGAGGTCATTTAGGGTCAGTTCAATAGCCGTGGGAGAGCGGGTGGCGGCTTGGCGGGTCTGTGGATGGGAGCACCAGTGGCGCAGCTGAATGTACGTAAATCTATCCTGTTCCTGAAGCTGAAAGAGTTCTTTGCAACGCCCAAAGGTGCAGGGTTGTCCCCCTTCGAATAGTTGCCCCAGGGTCTCCAGGCCTCCTGCAATCCAGGCTCCGAAGTTCCGGGTAGACCAGCCAGGGGAGAAAGCTGGGTTCAGGAACACCGGGGAGAAAGGGCTGAGTCCCACTGGGGTTTTCTTTTGTTTCAGCGCTTTATCCCAGACAGCAATAGTGTGTTTGGTGGTCCTCAGGAGGTTCTGCCACAGTCGGCGCTCGGGAGGATTGATGTGCGGAAGAAAACGCAGCGGGAGCGGTAGTTGCGCCTGTTCGAGGTCCACCCATCTCGGGCGGTTGGTAAGTATCTGCCATGATCGGATGCAGGCGAGTTGGGCCGCCATTTGATATTTTTGTAGATCTGGAACTCCGAGGCCACCCAGTCTAGCGTTGCCCAGCATCGTGGACCTGGGGATTCTGGGTTTCCTCCCTTTCCAGATAAACCGTGTCATTTCCTTTTGTAGCTTCTGAAGAGCAGGTGCCGGAATTGGTACTGGAAGCGAAGCGCAGGCATATAGGAGCCTTGGTAGCAAGTTCATTTTACAGGCCGTGATGCGGCCCATCAGTGAAATCTCTTGTGCCGCCCACCGCTTTAAGTCTGCCTCGAGGTCTGTAAACAGTGGGGGAAAGTTTGCTCGATAGACTTCCCCAGGGTCAGCTGGGATCTGGACACCCAAATAACTGATGCTCTTAGTCGTCCATTGTATCGGACATAGTGGGGCCAGATCCTCCTGGATCTCTCGGGACAGGCCCACCCCCATGGCAGCTGACTTCCGGAAGTTGATAGCAAAGCCTGTGACCTTTCCATAGCTCTCTATCTCAGCTAGGGCCTGAGGGAGGGAAGTACGAGGCTCCGTGATGGTTAGTAGGACGTCATCTGCGTAGAGGGCCAGTTTGTGGTGTGTTGCATTCGATTGGAAGCCCTTAATCGCCGGGTTTCGCCTGATCCGTTGGGCGAATGGTTCCATAATTAGTGCGAATAGCAGTGGCGATAACGGACAGCCCTGTCTGGTGCCACAGGTCAGGTCGATAGCGGGGGAGAGGATGCCATTGACTCTGAGAAGGGTCTTGGGTGCTGTATAGTTAGCCAACGTCATGGCGCAGAACTCTGGACCAAAGCCAAAGGCCTCGAGGGTAAGCCTCATGAAGTTCCAGTCCACCTTGTCAAAGGCCTTAACTGCATCCAGGGCCAGAAGCACCAGCTCCTGGGAGTCTCGGGAGGCCAGTTCCACCAAGTTCAGAGCTCTACGAATGTTATCAGCGGTAGAGCGGTGTGTGATGAAGCCACTCTGGTCGGCGTCGATTATCTCTGGCAAAATCCGGGCCAGGCGGGTTGCTAAAATTTTGGAGTAAATGTTGGCATCTATATTGAGCAGAGCAGACCGATTGGTCTGTAGGACGTAGGACGCAGGATTCTTCGGGTCACCGCCAGGTTTGGGCAGCAAAACTGTGATGGATTCTTGCATCGACGGGGTTATAGTGCCTGTGTTCCTGAATGAATTAAACAGTTGTACCAGAGGTGGCAGGAGTTGGGGTTTGAAGACTTTATAAAACTTCGACGTATAGCCGTCTGGGCCTGGTGCTCGGGATTTAAGGGATTTTATCGCCTCATCGACTTCCTCAGTGGTGATTGGGGCTTCCAGCGAGTCCCGAGCTACGGTTTTCAGTCGGGGGAGCGCCGCCTTTTGCAGGTATTCCCTCTGTTCTTTGACGTCTCGGGCCGGGGCGGTCATCACTTGGGTCAGGTGGGTCGATGCGATTTGAAGCTTGTCGTGATCCGAGTATTGAGTCTTGCCCTGCTGATCCCGAAGGCCCACAATTGTGTTATTCCTTCTTGTCTTGGCAAGTTTAGCCACCAGTAGCTTGTTTGCTTTGTTGTTTTTGGCATAGTAGAACTGTTTAGCCTTCGTCATTTGATGGGCGGTATGTTCAGCGTAGTGTGCTTCAATTTTCTTTTTTGCTATTCGGAGGGCTCGCTGCGTTTTAGGGGTCCAGCCCTTCTCCTTATGGATCCTCTCCGCCCTCTCGAGTTCCTCTTCAAGGCCCTGACGAATCTGTCGTTTATGCCTATGATAGGCTACCCCTTTGGCAATCAGTTCTCCCCGCACCACTGCCTTCATTGCATCCCAGTTGTTGGCTAAGGAGGTATCTCCGCTAGAGTTTTCTTTAAAGAAGTTGTTGATCGCGGTTGCGATTGCGTCTCTGAGTGGCATCTCATTAAGGATGGGATCATATAGGGTCCATCTACGCCTCTGGGGCTCCGGGGGTCCCTGGACTCGGATTTTCAAGGTTACCGGGGCGTGGTCGGATAGGATTCTGGAGCCTATAGTTACCTCTTCAGTGAAAGCGAAGATCTGCGGAGATATCAGTAGAAGATCTATCCTAGAGAATGTCCGGTGAACATAAGAATAGAAGGAGAAATCTTTTTCAGATGGGTGGAGTATCCTCCATGAGTCCACCACTCCAAGGGTTCTAAATAATCGCAAAAGGGCTAAAGCCGTGGTGAAGTCCCCGGTGGAGGGTGGATGCGATTTGTCTTTTACGGGGTCTGGGACCCCATTAAAGTCCCCACCGATCACTATTTGGCCCTCCAAAAAGGGAGAGAGGGTTGTGGTTAGCAAGTCATAGAAGGGTGCTTGGCCAGAATTTGGTGCGTACACGGAGACCAAGGAGAACAGCTGTCCCGATAGCAGGCATTTCACTGCTATGTAGCGTCCCTCCGGGCAGCTTATGGAGTCCAGAATCTGGGGATTCAGTCCCCTCCGGAACAAGATTGCTGTACCGCCCCGCTTGGAGCTTCCAGATGCGAAGAGTTGCTTTGGAAAGTCGCGAGAGTGTAGGCGACTGAAGTCTGCCGGGAGAAGGTGAGTTTCCTGTAGCATAGCCACATCGGCAGAGTCATTCTGAAGTTTTTGTAGAATTGATTTGCGTTTAGGCGTTGAGTTCAATCCCCTGACGTTCAGAGAGACAAACTTCCAGAACTGCTGGTCCGGGGCGGGTCCCGGGGTCGCTGATGAAACTTGTGGAGGGGGGGGGGGCTACTGGAGAATCAGCCATTATGTCGTGGGAGATGTGACCATCTGTTATCCTGCTTTTGGGGTTTTTTCACGGACCGCCAATGGGCAGTCCGAGGTTTAACTGGGGGAGGGGGGCCCGTAATGGGGTCAGGCCCTCCCCTGGCCAACGGGGCCGTGAAACAGCGAATAGCCAACATGGCTAAAGGTATAAATAGTCTGAGTGAAATGCTCCATGGACTCATAGGTGGAACGTACCTTGGAGCTGGGCATGGGCCGTGGGGGGAAGCCCGCTGCATCGGGGGTGGAGATCATTCATGTTTTCAGAGGTGGCGGTCGGCTCCACAGCGCCGGGTTCATTAAGCCGGGTCTCAGGGCGCCGAAGAGTCCCTCGTGGGGTAGTTCCGGGTCATTTCCTCCTCCTAAATCTCGGAACCTTCGACCATGTGTTTTGTATGGGCCTGGGGGAGGCTATCGTGTCCGGGTCAGCCGCCGCTTGAGTGGCCTGTTGGGACGAGGTGTTAGCGGAGTCCGGATGCAGTATACTTTCAGCGTCGCCCAGATGTTTGATCCTACGCATGGTACCTTTATAGGGGAATTGCAAGGCTGTAGGAAAGAGCCATCTGTAGCGAATTTTTTGGGCTTGGAGGAAGGTGGTCAGTGGGCGAAGGGCTCGCCTTTTCTGAAGGGTCAACGGAGAAAGGTCTTGATAGATCTGAAGGGGGTCCCCTGGAAGGTGATTTCGTTGTTGGAGCGACTTATTGCCGAAATGGCTTCCTTTGTCGTATAGAAATGCACCCTGGTGATAACATCAGGCGGGCCGTCTGACTCCACTCCACGACGGGGATTTAGCCTTTGAGTGCGATCCAGTAGCAATAGTGAATCCTCCAAGTCGGGGAGAAGAGATTGAAAGAAAAGGCCTACATATTCGGCTAGCCCTTGGTCTGGGACTGATGTGGGAACCCCCCGAATGCGGAGGTTGTTGCGCCGGGCTCTGTTCTCCATGTCCTCCTGCTTGTATTCCAGGATTTCGACCTTGTCCTGCAGAAGCCCGACGGAACGCTGGATCTCAGTCAGGGAGGATGCGTGGTCCTGGGCGCGATCCTCAATCTCACCCACTCTCTGTTCCACCTCCGAAACCCTCTTATCAGTATTTTCCAGCTTGGCAGTAAGCTCAGACATACATGATCGAAATTCAGTTTTAATGTCAGCCATGAATTCCCGAATATCCTCCTTGGTTGCTAGAGGTCCCTTGTTGTCCAGGGATTCTCGTGAGATGGGGGGGGGGGATTGTCCAGTTTCTTCGCTTTGTCGGCTGACATTAGCATTGTTGCTATGTCTGATGACTTGGTGGATTTCGATTGCTTAGACATCGTGTGGTCTGACAGGAGAGGGTTAACGGCTGAAGGTGGCTCAGTCGCAATGGTGGCGATAGTTGGAGGTCTCTCGAAGAGTTGGGATAAGGGTCCCGATGTCTTGGTTGGGGTTTTAGTTAGCGAAGGAGACTTCAGTGCGAGGTTGCTGTGTCGTCCCGGTCTCCCTGGTACCAAGACGGCCAAGGGGGAAGGTGAATGTGGGCCGGGGCGCCCCAGGAAATAGCGGGAAGATGAGAGGGAACGATTTTAATACCGGAGCACACCAGTCCAGGGTGGTCTTTTGGGGTGGATGGTGAGGACCCAGATCGCCACGGGTGTTAGCGAGACTGTTGGCGGTGGTGGTAGCCGTAGACGAACTAAATCAAGGTAGATTGCTCAGTAAAGAGGGCGACAGAGCATGGCGCCGCTGACCGGAGCCACGAGCCAGTGGGTACACTCCCGCAGAGGTGTCGGGGGCAGTAGGGTGTTGCAGCCTCCTCACCGTTGAAGACAGGGGTGTTCTGCGGCGCACCCCTGAGAACTCTCCGGCTTCGGCACCCTCTTCTGGAGTGGAGGCGGAGGGATACAGGAGAGGACGAGAGCAGGGAGGCTGCGGCTGCGTGTCGCGTGTTGGGGTGGCTGCAGGGTTCTATCCCCCTGGGGATGTCCGGGGAGGTGGGCCAGAACCGAGGAGGCCCGGGGCCCGGGGCACCTACCGCGTCCTCCGCCGTCCGTGCCCCTCCGAGAGTGCTGCCCAAAGCGCCGCTGGGAGTATCAGCTGGAGCATAGACGTGTGGCTCGGGTCCCTCCGATCATGTGAGGCGAGAGACACCTGGGTCTAGATCGATTCCAGGGTTCATAGGGGGAGCTTCGACGGCGAGGCCGCGTCTCGGTCGTTGTCGCTGGGTCCCGTCCGCCATCTTGGATTATGCGGCGGAGGGGCCGCGGGATAAGAAGAGCCCGATTATCTTCATCTTGGCGATTCTGGGTTCCAGCAGCACGCCGGCCGGGCTCCACACCCTCTCACACCCTCTCATCTAGTTGGGTTCGAAAAACGCAGCATAGGAGCCATAGAAAGCTGCGATGCAACGGGCATTCCACGGAGGCCATCACGGGAGTGACTGCATAGCCAGCGCTCCAGGCCACGTGCCTTCAAATGTTATTCTATGAAGTCGATTAACATGAATACTTGCCAGCCACCCTTCTCTCCCAACAGCCAAGCAGTGGCGAGTTGCAGAGCGTCAATGCAGTCACTGTGAGTGTGGTGAACTTCACAACCTACGGTTGCTTCTTAACAGTGCGTTTCGGTCTTTAACGCGCCTCTATGTGAATATTTTCAGTGTATTCCAGTATTTGAGACTTCCTCTGCACACAGATTTGGTGACCTTCGCCTAATGCCTTTGAGCAGAGCTCTCAAGTTTCCCGTGGCCACACGTGAGAAGTCTACCCAGTCTTGTGTTTACTTAGAATTCTGGGATTTATAGTTCTCCTAAATGGCAAAGAAAAACTACAAGTACCAGAATTCAAAGGGGAAAAACAGGACTGGCTGGCCTTTTCATGCATGGCCACGGGAAACTTGAGGCTCTGGGATGTCGAATGACAAATTCGGGAAGAAACACTGCTGCACACCAATGTTCGATAAGGATTGTACAAAGTTGAAGTAAGCAGAGCCCGTCGGCGAACCTTCCAAAATCATGGCAAAGATACAGAGGGATTCTTGACGGTTTATTGCAAAAAGCCCTTTCCCGGAAAAGATTTAGAACCAGCGGGTCATGCAAGGTGAAGTGCCCCCTTCCAGAAAGGGAGCTACACTGACCGTCCAGCACATCCTGGGGGCTGCAGGGTGCAAAACCCGACCACCGCCCTGAGGGACTCTGCCTCTGACCGGAACCTCTTTTTACCCGTCTGTGAAACGCAGAGCAGCCGGGCACGAGAGATACAATGCCAGTTCTTATAAATAGACTGCGAGGTGGCAGGGGCGAGGAGGGGGTGGGTGATTGGGGGATTAACGGCTCACGCTAGATTACCGCAGCCGGGGAGGGACAAAGGCGTCGGATTCAGCCCGAGCGGCTCTCTGCGGCGCCGGCTGCTGGCAGGTGCCCTTTCCCGAGCCCTGTCCATGGTGCTGAAATTTCAGCTTGCAATGCACAGAGTGGGCAGACTGCATTTACTTATACGGCGGCATTTTGACCTAACACAATCCGGCGCATTGTCAAAACTAGGGAAGTGTGAACAGCTGAGCTAGTGCGGCCTCGGTCAAGAGCACGTGACACGCAGGTTGCATGAGAGATCTCTGCAATAGATGAAATAACTCGCTGAGCTATTTCACAAACAGTGGAACCTCTGATCTGCAGCCGGTTGCATACCCGTCTCTGCTGTTGGTATATCAACCCATTGAGCCAGTGAACGCTTGAGAGCCGTCGGAGGGGAGGGGGCATGATGCAGTCAGGGAGGAGCTTGGGGGCGGGGGGGCGCAGGATGCACCGTAGCTGTAGCAGAATTAGCGGTGGCAGCGCCAGCGGAGTCCTCCTCGGCATGCCACCCTGCCCCGTGCAAGCAGCCACCCCGCGCCCTTCGGCCGGACGTCCAGGAGAGTGACAGGCGCGCCCGCCCTGCCCGGATGTGGTGGTCCGTCAGCTGCCGCCCGCGCTGCTGCACAATGAACCTCTAATTATAGACCATGTTCAGAGCGCAGGTCTCCCTGGGCTCCCGTGCCCTGCCTCGCTGCCACTGCGGGGAGACTGCAGATGGCGAGAGAGCGAGCCGGCTCGCCTCCTCGACGCTCGCATCTCCGGGTCCTCGGGCCCTCGGCTGCCTGGTGGGACAGGATGGCAGAGGCCAGCACCAGCAGAGGAGACCGGCGGCATCCCGTCTCTAGGAGCGGCCTGACCCCTGGATGGGGGCTTGCGGGAGGCTACGGAGAGGGCAGGGGGGTCTGCTGATCTTCACGAGACATGCTGGCTCTTCAATCCCCAGCTTCTTCCTACAAACTGGATCTTGAAATCCAATCTCTTTCAGGCACGGGCGCACCATCCCAGTCTCTGTAAAGCATGGCTCGTGCAGTTCGAGATTCATAAGACACAGGCGATCGAGTCCAATTTCTTTAGGACGTGGATTTCGATTCTGATAACTTAACAACATTGATCTCTGATCCCACTTTCTTTAAGAGATTGGTTTTCAATTCTAATCTTTTAAAGAGGTGTTTACGATCTGGAACTCTATAAGACTATGATTGAGGTTTCTGTCCAACCTGGTTCTTCTATCACGATATCATTAAGACATCGATCTTGGATTCCGAACAATCTGTGACACGGGTCTTCATGTACGATTTCTCGAAGACATGGGTCTTGGATTCCAATCTCCATAAGACATGGATCCTGAATTCCAACCGCTCTTTGACGTGGGTATTCAATCCTGATATCTCTAAGACATGTGTCACGTATCCGAGCGATGAGCGGTCCCAGAACTGACATTAGGGCCCTCCCTCAGTTGATCGTTTGCCGCTGCTGCAAGGGCAGCAGTATTTATTTGGCGGGATGTGCTCTTTTATTTATTTCCACCCCTAGGATGTGGACAACTTCAGGGGGGCTTTGATGCCATTGATCACCCAGGTTGCGTGGGCTCCTTCCCCCCCTGGCCCGCCCCCCACCCCCACACCATGGGCTGCATCCAGAGCATCACCTGCAAGGCGCGGATCCGGCGAGAGAACATTGTGGTGTATGATGTTTCGGCCACCATCGACCCCTGCCCCACAGTCATCGAGGAGACCTCGCCCATTGTCTTGAGGTATAAGACCCCATATTTTAAGGCCTCTGCCAGGGTGGTCATGCCCGCCGTGCCCAGGAACGAGACGTGGGTTATTGGTTGGATCCAAGCCTGCAACCAGATGGAGTTCTTCAACACCTACAGCGACCTGGGCATGTAAGCAGCGCAGCGTTGACCCATTGCAATCTTTTGCCACCACTGCTTCTCCCCCACGCACTTTCAGGTCTCCGTCCTTGTGTAATTGCGACACTACTTGGCTGGGCTCCATGTTCCATTTATAATGCACGACCCTTCCCCGCTTCCCACCTCCTTCTCCTCGTGCATGCAATCTGCCCACTCGATTCGCTCAGCGCACGCGCCCACACCCTAAGGACAACAAGAAATATTGCTGGTGCCAGCAGATGTAATGAAGCCATATTTCATTTGACAAGGCGGCTCGTGACTGCTAAAGAGTGGAGGCAGAGCTGTCCCGGGCAAGCGGGGGGCACCCAGGGCACGTATTGGAGGGCATGATTGGCCATGATTTCACGCTCTTAGGAGACGTAGAAGCGCTTTCTAGAAATGACTGATTGCACTGCCAAGTATACACGTGTTCAGGGAGTAGTGAGGTCACGTCATCCTACATGCGTTCGGGGAGTAGTGAGGTCACGTCATCCCCGGCGGTCTCACCTCTGAAATCTAGGAGGAAGTATTTTGGGATTTGTTGTGGGTTTTGGTGCTTTGGCATGGGCTGGTGGGGGTCCTTCAAGAAGCATTTTGATATTATTTTGCGGTATCCTCCATTCTTTGCGAATCAGAGCGGTCTGTTCCATGTGCACAAAGTAATAACAAAAAGGACAAGCATTGGCAAAGCCAACAGTTTTGGGTCCTGCGTAGGCGTGGGATGGGCATTTACCAGGCACTGCCATAATGGTAACTCCTGGCCGTAAGGTGACAAATCCTGGGAAATGGCGAGAGTACTTGTGCATATGACAGCAGTGTCCTGCAAATACCAATCTCATACCTATACGGCAGCCAACACGGTTGGCTTTGCCAGTGTTTCTTTTTAATTGGACTTCCGTGCTGGGCCACGGGCACTGCTTATAAATCAAGACCCTGAAGGCACACTTGGTTAAGACACCAGTAACACTTTTATAACTGCATTCAAGCCATTAACTCTCAAAAGACTGCTTTGAAATAACACTGGCAAAATCACATGTGGTGTTTCTGCTTGATAAAGCTATCTCAAAGAGATTCTAGGAGGTGTGGAAGGGCTTTTAGTGGGTGGCAATGGCCATAGGGATTAGTATGGCCATGGGCAGTTAACGGGTGGGTATATAACCAACCACCAACTGCATGCTGTGCATCCCTCCTCAGATCCCATCACCCTCCTAGCTGTAGTCCATTGCAGTAGTTTTGGCTTATAGATGGCGCCTTAACAGTCAAAGCTGACACTAACAAGACTGGCAGCGCCTGTATATCTGATCTAATCTCCATTTTAAAATGAGGGCCCGATTCATGGAATGTTTTGAAGGGTTCAAAGTGACTTTGCACGGCCGACAAAAACCCTGATTCATGGAAACGTGCAGTGTATTTTTGCAGTGCAAAGTCCGTGCAGAGTCATTTTGCAGTACAAAATTACTTTGCGTGGACTTTGCACTGCAAAAATACACTGCACAGTTCCATGAATCAGGGTTTGTGTCAGCAGTGAAAAGTCACTTTACAGTAGTGCAAAGTCACTTTGAACCGTGCAAATGATGCCATGAATCGGGCACATAGTCTCCGGCTTTGCCCTGGCTTTCCTCAAATTATTGATGCTCTTTGTGCGCTGCAAGGATTTTTAAAATGTGCTTTCTCTGTAGCGCACCGCGGGAGACTGGGCATTTTCATGTTCATTGCGAATGGCAGAGGCATTCCTTCTGCCCCTTTCCAATGCGATGGGCAAGTTCTAGCTGGGAGTCCCTCCTTAAGCCACCCGAGGAGACACACACGTGGGCCATCTCCTGCCAGCTGGGCTCCTGCCTCGCATACCAGCTCGAGTGGAAACCTGATAATGTTAGTTGAGGGATTGGTGGCAGCCACCCTCTCAAATGTCGACAGGGCGTGCCCATCATTTTCCTATCACCCCCTTAATGCGCCCAGCCACCCTCCCAGTATTTAATCCTTTTTACTTCCAGGCACCCAGGGAGTGGAGATGCGTGGGACTGCGCGCTGCAGTGTGAGGAAGGCAGTGCATGGGCTGAAGGCGCTTATACCAATATCCCGTTTTCTTTATAGGGCATCAAAGCTTGTCTTTTCAGCCACTTTCTCAAAGTGTTCACAATTTTAGCAGTTAATGAAAGTGAAACTTAGAGCACTGCGGTGATTTGCCCAGGATCTCACAATTTTGTTTAAAAGTGAGGAGGCTGGGATTTAAAGCCAGGCTGTCTGTCTGTTCATTCGACAATTCATCCGATGCACCAGGGCAGCCCGCGCACTTACCATCGGATCCATGTTCAGGTCACCCTCTTTCCTCATGAATATGAGTGGCTTCCTAGGGGCAGGGGTGTCCGTGGTTTCTGGAAACTCCTGATCCCCGCCCGCCTCCATTACACAAGGGGCATGACGTGTGCCTCATATGAGGACGCACTGTCATTGACATGTGCAAAGACACCTTCTTCAGGAGAAAGCCTACAAGAGCGACAGGTCAAAATATGGTCTAGAAAATGAAGAGGGTCCAAATAAAGAGTGCAGGCTCTTGAGTGTGAGTAAATCCAGAGTTTCATGGATTGCCTTGGAGAGTGTTGCATGGATGAGGTCTGGTATTCGAGGAAGTTGGGTGGTGCATGGGGAGGGTTTCACTACCCGGCTCCTAACTGAACTTTTTTTGGGGTGGGGGTTCATGGGGAGGGATTCACTACCCGATACCCTAACTGAACTTTTTTGGGGTTGGGGTTGTGTAAAAGGCAAAGTATATTTACTCCATTGGAATTAGTAGGGGGGGGGAGTTCCGATTGTTGCTTCAAGTCTGGACTTTCTTTATTTTGAGGTCCAAATGCTGCTACGCTGTATTTTGCTTAGAGGTCTGACATGGGACCCACCCAAGCGCCGCTCATGCAGGACGTCATGTGGTAGGAAGGGCCGCACTAGTTTTCTCCAGACATGCTTTAAAGTGCGGGCCCCGGGGGGAGGGGGGTGGGCTTTTAGCCCGACCAATGTTGTGATACTTGAGGACCAAAGACAGAAGTCTGCGTGGACTCATTGGCGTGCTCGGACTGGTCTATAGGGCAGTAGGCCCATGGCCAGACAAAAAACACAAAATGCTTGTCTGGGCCAGTTTTCGGGGTCAAAGTGGCCCACTTTTGTGTCCATTGTGGGCCATTTTGATGAGTTACTTCACTATGCAGCTAGTAGTTTTGACCAGTGCTGCTGAATACATATTCTTTAAAATGCACAATTTGCATCATATTTTATCAAAAAACTCCCCCTTGGATACTATTGAAACAGTGTCACAAAAGGAATGAATAGCCATTTGCAACTGTGGGCCACTTTTTCATTGATCCCGAGACAATGGTATGGCCCAGTCCGACCCTGCCTGAAGCTCCACACAAGCTGTCTCTGAAGCCGCCTTACCCATTGTTCCAGGGATCAAAAGAAATCCGCACTGGGAGGGGTGCATGCAGTGCTTAATTTGTGGGGGTGTCTGCCATGGCTCAGCCCTGGCACTTATTTCTGAGCTCCGGCACTTATTGTCTCAGACTCAGATTGATTATGAAGTAATGATAGCCAGAGCCTCCATCCACCCCAATGAGCAAGTGCAAGCTGTAGTTTACCCCAATTGTGTCGACACCGCGGGGAGCCGCTCTGGGTGGTGGCAGCAATGGTGGGGAACAGCCTGCCCGCAGTGTCACATGTGTGCCAGAAAATATTTGGGCCCAGTGCACCGAGGAGGGACTATTGGCCCTGTCAGAAAGGCCACAGGGCCCATGGACTGGTTTCTGGAGCTAATGCAGTGCTTAATTTGTGGGGGTGTTTGCCAGGGCTCAATCCTGGTGCTTATGTCTGAGCCCCGGCACTTATTGTCTCAGACTCATATTAATGATGAGGCGATGATAGCGAGAGCCTCCATCAAGCCCAATGAGCAGGTGCGAGATGTAGTTTAACCTCAAATTTGGCCACACTGTGGGGGGGCCTGCATGGGGGGTGGCAGCAATGGTGGGGAACTGGCCGCCTTCAGCGTCGCACGCGTGCCAGAAATGATTTGGGTCGCCATGTCTTGTCTTTCATAGGAACGCGCTTTCTGGCGCACTAATCACACCCTTTTTTAATATGTTCCCATGTTACAAAATCCATTGTCTTATCTTAAAATGAGCCACATTGTATGCCGTTTTTTGCCCTGCCCACCCCCTGCCCTCCCCCTTCGCTCGCCTCTGCCATTCAAGCGGGAATTTACAAACTGATGCGTTCCTCTGAGCCCCTCCAATGTTTTTTCTGAACATGGTTGCCATGGCTACAACAACACGAGTTTACCCGTAGTGAGTGACAGAGCCCCCCCTGCTCTCCTAGAACAGCTCAGGGAGTCAAGCGCCTGCTGAGGAGATTTGCGTGTAACCTCGCCTGATTCACAGAGCATTTTCCAATGAGATTGCGCCATTATAAAACGCCTCTGTGAATCGGAGTCAAGTCTCACCCGAACCGACTCGCCTCCCCCCAACATTAAAACAAGGCAGCTGGATTGGGAAACGATAATGATCAGCTCGTTTCAGCTCAGGGAAAAGCGTGCTATGTATAGCGCTGTAATTGTACCAGAGAGTGGTGGGAGCAGCTTTCTGAAGTAAGTTTCCATTTTTAACCTCAGTGAAATGGGATGTGTGACATTGCATAGCTCAATATTTATTCTGTATTTCTGGGAATATGTCGCTATGTTTAGTTTCTACTGAGATGTAATAGGTGCGGGGGGAGGGGGTTCTCTAGGCAGGACACTAACAGTTGTCGACGTAGTTGGTTGCAATTTGTGGGCAAAGTCTTCCACGATCGTCCTGTGGCATCATACAAAAACACTTTAAAGAAACAAGGCCGCATTCCGAGGTCCCTTAGCGGGTCCCACTAAGGGCGGCTGCTTTTACCAGCCGCCCTTAGCGGGAGCCGCTAAAGGACCAGGGAGCTAATAACGGGCCCACTATGGGTATTTTGAATGGGGACTTACCGGGTCCTCCAACGTTGGAATGACCCGGTAAGTCCCCATTCAAGGAACCAGGACCCGGACACGAGTTTGGAGGCAGCCATGGCGCTAATAGCACCATGGCTACCTCCAAACTCGTAATGACCCCCACAGTCTTGGCTACTCCCTGGAATAGTTTAAAAGGAGGACTTTTACTTGGAAATGCAGGTATTTGGTTCCTATAAATAAGTTGTGTTTATGTTAAAACGTAAAAAGAAATTTCAAAAAAAGGAAAAAAAACTCAAAATTGAAGAAGACCCCAATCTGAACACACTAGCAAATCCTACCTCCATAGCAAGCGGGTAACCCTTGGTTGAAGCCAAAGCTTGGCGTGTAGTGATGCTGCACCGGAAAGGAATTTAGCTGCGTAGGGCTCAGGTGGGACAAAGTCAAGAAAATACCTACCTGACGCTGCTAACAAGGAAGGTGAAGCCCACCTAGACTGCACCTGATGGCACCAGGAAGGTGAAGCCCACCTAGACTGCACCTGATGGCACCAGGAAGGTGAAGCCCACCTAGACTGCACCTGATGGCACCAGGAAGGTGAAGCCCACCTAGACTGCACCTGATGGCAGGGGATCAGAGGGGTCTCTCTTCATTGATTTACTTGGCTGTGGTGGCCCCAAGAGCCTCAAAGGCCATGATGGCTGGTGTCGCGTGCTTGGTTTCCGGAGTCTCAAATCTGCGCAGGCCTACTCACAGCTCCTGCTGAAGCACAGCCTACTTTGCACGTAGCCTGTTCCCTACTGTGGCTGACTCACAGAAACGGTGCTATTAGGCGCAGTGTTAGCACTAAGGGAAAGATTGCCCTTTTTCAGAAACCTATTCTTTCAATGATTGTTTGCACCAGGGCAATGTTTGCAAACATTATGTGAAAGCAAACCTTGATCTAGTGTAAAAATGCATTGAAAGAATACATTTATTGCAATTTGACGAATTTTGCTCTAGTGCTAATAGCAGGCAAAGTTACACTTGCATTGGTGCAAAGTTTCTGTAGTACAGTCCCAACAGTCTAAGTGGCATGCACTCACTACTTACACTTCTTTTCTCTGCCAGATCTCGGATATGCAGCGAACTGAACATGTCTTTTAGGCGCATGGGTGATTGCTGCGTGCACAGCTCCTCCTAGAGGGCAGGGAATTGCCTTGTCTTTTTGGCACTTGGGTCATCACTGTTCTTGAAGCTCCTCCTAGAGGGTAGGGAATTGCCTTGTCTTTTTGGAACTTGGGTCATCGCTGCTCCTGAAGCTCATTCTAGAGGGTAGGGAATTGCCTTGCCTTTTTGGCCCTTGAGGTCATCGCTGCTCGTGAAGCTGCTCTTAGAGGGTAAAGAATTACCTTGTCTTTTTGGCACTTGGGGCATTGCTGTTCCTGAAGCTCCTCCTAGAGGGTAGGGAATTGCCTTGTCTTTTTGGAACTTGGGTCATCGCTGCTCCTGAAGCTCCTCCTAGAGGGTAGGGAATTGCCTTGTCTTTTTGGCACTTGGGGTCATCGCTGCTCCTGAAGCTCCTCTTACATGGTAGGGAATTGCCATTGCTGCTCCTGAAGCTCCTCATAGAGGGTAGGAAATTGCCTTGTCTTTTTGGAGCTTGGGGTCATCGCTGCTCGTGCAGCTCCTCCTAAAGGCTAGGGAAAAGCCATGTCTTTTTGGCACTTTGGGTCATTGCTGCTCATGAAGCTCCTCCTAGAGGCTAGGGAATTGCCTTGTCTTTTTGGCACTTGGGGTCATCGCTGCTCCTGAAGCTCCTCTTACATGGTAGGCAATTGCCATTGCTGCTCCTGAAGCTCCTCCTAGAGGGTAGAAAATTGCCTTGTCTTTTTGGAGCTTGGGGTCATCACTGCTCGTGCAGCTCCTCCTAAAGGCTAGGGAAAAGCCATGTCTTTTTGGCGCTTTGGGTCATTGCTGCTCATGAAGCTCCTCCTAGAGGCTAGGGAATTGCCTTTTCTTTTTGGCTCTTGGGGTCATCGCTGCTCATTTAGCTCCTCCTAGAGGCTAGGAAATTGCCTTGCCTTTTTGGCGCTTGAGGTCATCGCTGCTCGTGAAAGTCTTACCTTCTGTGATGCTAGAAAACATTTGACAAAGCCAACCCTCTTAGAGGGTAAATAATTGCCTTGTCTTTTTGGCACTTGGGGCATTGCTGCTCGTGAAGCTTCTCCCAGAGGGTAGGAATTGCCTTGTCTTTTTGGCACTTGTAGTCACCATTGCTCGTGAAAGTCTTACCTTCTGTGATGCTCTCCTAGAAAACAGTTGACAAACCCAAGCAGCAATGGGGTAAGATCTTTCCTGGAGGAGCTATGAACAGTGCTAAGCTCAGTGCAGCGGGCACCTGGACCATGACCCAAAATGGGCGTGCGGTTCTTCATTCTCTGCAGATGGCCTGCACCCCGCCATCAAAGAAAATTGGCCCAGTGGAAGCCTCCCTTCTGCTCTGTGGTGAGTGGGGTAGGAAAGTCTGGCAAGAAGAATCCGAGTCAGGGAATCTGTTGCAGCTTTTAGCACCCCCCTGTAAGCCCAATCTGTTGGCTTGGCTGGTGTGTGAAGCACTTCACATCCTCATGGAGTCCCATTTGGTTGACCACATGATATTTCTATGCTTCAGCCCTGGCAAGACCAGGAACTCTGCGGTCGAGGTGGATCCATTAGCGACGCCCTCCTGGTGGACCAACATCTTGTCTGGCTCCCATGTCTCCATTATAAACCAGGGTGTCAAAAGGAAGCACCAGAGAAGGATTTCTGTGCCTCACCCAGGGGCGTGCTGTCACCATTAGGGTCAGGGAATTGTGATTCACAACAAGGCTTTAGAGGGAGTACCCACCTGGCACAATTCAACCTGGCTCTTCCAGCATGAAGTGGAGACCTCACACCTCAAAGCTGCCGGGTGTAGGGAGTAGGCTCCTAAGAGTGACACTCAACATCCTTCCGGCCAGAGCTCCTTAAACAAAAACAGTCGGGAGTGAGGAAGTGTGGCAACAAACTGGTTGGTCCACCCGTATCTTAAGTGACGTCTCTCGGTCCAAGACACATCCTACCGCTGGCCACCTGGGCCCGAGGTGGGGTAATGGGAATCCCTCAGGGGCTTCTTTGGTTTCCCTTCAGTAACATCAGCTCCCCAACTTGAACGGGAAGGCAAGGGGCGCAGGGTCTCAGCTGCTCCCCCTCAGGCAGGATCAATACAAAAAAGGGATTTCTCGTTCCTCAGCTGTGGAAGCAGGGTCTGAATGAAGCGCTAATTTGCAATGCAAGTTGAAACCACGCATTGTGCTTCTGAATGGTCCCTAACTAGCAGACACTGAGAACAAGGGTTGCAATTTTTTTGCAGCTACGTACAATCTCACTCCACAAATATGCGCGCATGCGCGATGAATAGACCTTCTGTGCAAGGGAAGCTCGCAGTTCAACCGCAGTTCTAACATTACCCGTATCCCTTTCCCGATCCTAACTCCAAACCATAAAGACACACAAGAGGACTCAGCAATGTCTTCAGGGGGGCTTGCTTTCACCCCCAGAGGATCAACTTGCAGTAGAAGTACAGTTTATATCTAAACAATGACCCAAGGGCTGCTGCTGACGCCACCTCGCTTCCATGCAGACGTCCACCCAATTCAGCAGTCTGAACATTCATACATGGTCCATTGGAATATATTTCCACAGTCTGATCACTGATGAGAAGAATCAGGGCCATTCTGCCTTGGGTGCCAGCTAGAAGATGGTTACCGAGTGGGATGTTTTGGTTCTGCAGATCTGAACTCTGGCCCCATGGTCAGGATGCAGGGTTGCATAAACTCTTGCATCGAGCCCCGGCAGATGGATTCCCTGTGGCGGGCAAATGAAGGATAAAGAAGTTGATGGAATATACCTTAGGTGCAGTGCTTAATTTGTAAATAAATAAGTGCCGGGGCTCAAATATTTTCTAGGCCCTGCATTGCCATCCACTTTAGAGGCACAGCAAATAAAGTCTCACGCTTGCACAAATTCATGTGCGTGCACGCATGCCTGCTAGGATAGTGAGATGCCCTTGGTGCTGTGGCTGATACTGTGGCACCACACACCCGAGGCACTCACCATGCTGCAACGTGAAACGGGTTATCTATCACAGGGCACCGGTGTTGCTTGATATGTGACTAAGACAAACTGACAGTTAAAAAAATAAAGTTGCTGAAACACAATATTATAATTAAACTAAGTTTGAGACAATAAGTACCGAAGCTCAGAAATAAGTGCCGGGGCTCAGCCCAGGCAAATGCCTCTACAAATTAAGCACTGCTTAGGTGCAGTGATTTGGTGGTACCGCTGGGCACGGCTTACATGTCTCCCGCCGGCGACTGAAAACCGCTGTTTAGCTGTTAAAGGGGCTTGATGTGAATGAGGCATGTTATTAGTTATTAAGCGCTAAAGTCAAGTGCACTCTAGAGTCTTTGAGCGATCATATATGTTTGTAGGTGATGATATGCACCGTGCTTAAACCTGACAGCATCGAACGGCTGCTCTCTTTCAAGGAGTGAGCCTTAAACAGCAGGATGGCCTAGTTGGAAGGGAAGAGGTTGGCACTGAGGACCATTTCAGAAGCTTGTGTTCTCTTAGGAATGGGAGTGGTAGCAAGTTCCATAGTATGGATCCGGCAACAAAGAGTCCTCTTTCTCCAGGGGATGAAGGGATGCGTTGTTTCCTTCATCCACTGTCCAGATGTGCAAGGATTTCCACTGGGGCGTTGCTGCTTGTTAGAGCTTGGTAGATAGGGCTGTACAGAATAACTTATTTAGCTGAATGCCAAATAGTTTAGCAAGCATTGCATCAAGGAAAATAAGAAGCTGAATAGTTTCTTTTTTAAAGAAATCAAGTGCAAACTCTGATACACACCCTTTATTAATGCAATTCAAGCAATCTTGTGAGTTCATTTTTCCTGTACCTTGTTATCCAAAGGACAACAAGATGCTACTTTAGTTAGGCTAATAAAGTCATTTATTTGCAAGCTTTCATATTATTTCATCCGGCAGAGGAAGAATGAGGCTTCTGGAATAGCAGAACAGCTCAAGGAGTCACCTCTACCCTACCCTCTCTGTAAACGCCTTGCCCCACAAGCGTCCCAGAGGCTGGTTAGTGCGCCTCTTCCAAGCCAAACTGTATTTATTTTACTGTATTTATTTTCTTGTCCCCATCCAGACCTAAAAAGGGAACACTCTATGGCAGCATCCTTTTCACACCAGCCTTCACCAGACAAAGGGCCAAAACATGACATGACTAATTGGGCTTCTAGGAGCACACTGCTGAGGATGTGACCAACAGCCTGAATCATTTTCTACATACAATAGTCCAGCGGGTGACTGGCTGTGTTTCCTGCCCCAGGCTTGGGCATGGGTGGGGGTGGTGGTCAGCAGGCTTAGTGGAGATGGACACGCATTTGACTATGTCTAAAACATGCCTTCCTTCAGTAGGTTTGCCCATACTATGACCGACACTACCCCATTCCTTCATTCATCTCTGAGAGCAGCACAGACAGTGTTTTCCCTTGCCTGCTTGCGTGTTGGTTTCAGTACCCCGCATACATCTTTTGACTTGAATGCTTCGAGGGAACCTCTGATGTGTGGGGCTCCTTGTGAAGGAAACCAATCAGAAGCAGACACAAACAGATAAGCCATTCCAGGGGTGAATTCTTGAGCTGTCCTGCTATTCCAAAGCCTCCTTCTTCTTATGCCTGATGAAGTAATCTGAAGATTATGAAAGCTTGCAAATAAATGACTTCATTAGCCTAACTAAGGAATCATATTCAGGTCTTTTTTGGAGCAACACTTTATTATAGGGTGCAATAGCCGCTATAGGGCGGCTATCCTGTCCTATAATAAAATTAAGTTGAGTCGGACTCCCATAGGAACCCCTCAAAATTCTATTGTTAATAACTTTTGATTCGAGTAATGGATTTGCGGAAAGTAGGTAAGTGATTAGGGACTAGCGGGGCCCCCCAGACTGCAAAGTCTTGTAAAGATACATTAAAAAATGACTACGTTATTAAGAAGACAAACATTTTTTTTCCAAAAGTGCTACCTACTTCCCATTCATTTTCCCATAGACAAACAAGGTCAATTTTTGACAAAGCACACAGCCCAAAACGCTGGACGAATTTGGACCAGGTCCAAAACAACTCGGGCACGAAGCATTGACTCACAATCCATGCATGCTTTGGGGTTATTCTCTGCAGTAATTATTTAAATATTTGACGGGAAGGGGGTGCCCCCTTCTCAAAAATGGATAGTTTTATCTCCCATTGTGCATTGCAGGATCATGTTTTTCCGAAATGAAAATTATGCCACCTTGTTTTTCTCTTGATGCGAGCGATAACCGTGGATATAGCCGAGGATATGGGCACATGAAACGCAAGAAAAAAGCTGTGTGGCTAGAGGGCACCAAGCGACATTTGGGAGTGGGAGGGGGAATATGGACTGAGTTTGCAACACAAAGCTTTCTGTAGCCTCGGCTATAGGCGCAAATAGCCGACATTTCAAAGCGAGCTGCATCACAGAAACAGCGTCTGTTGTGGGAGACAAGAGAGAGGGCAGGGGAGGTGGTGAGGCCATCTGGGGAGTGGGTGGGAGCTGGCACAGATGAGGAAGGCACTTGGCGAGGGCTGTCTATTTTGGCTGTGTGTTATCAGACATTTTTATACACGTGAGACTGTGGAGAAAAAAAGAACATTGTTTAAAAAAATGAATACAAAAAGGAGACACCCTACTCTAGTTTTAGATACCCCATTGCATTACTACTGACTCTTTCATCATTCCTCTTTCGTACTCAGATTTTTTTAAAGCAATCTAATAACCGTGGCTACCCAGCACCGACCCGGTGCACAGCATTGCTACCAGCGGTTAAAAGTGGCACCATGTGCAGCTGTATATATATCAGAAAATGGCAAGTGAGTGTGATAGTCGTGGCTACGAGATGGGTTCCATGGGGAGAGAATCCTATAATTGAGGCTATACAAAAGGGAGTGATTGGTGTTTTGAGGATCTCGGCTGCCCTGCACTGACCCGTGACTGAAAGTGGCAGACTGTGCAGCCGCGGCTACACAACAGCAAATGGCACGTCAAGTGTTTGTGGACGTGTCTTAGCTGTGTGTAATACCAGCCAAACTGGAGAGGATTGTCTATAACCGCGGCTGTAATGAGCACGTGCATGGGCGCATCAGCACTTTTTGCCTTTTCATTGGTTGTTTTTGTAGACACGGCTATTGTTATAGCTGTGTCTATTGGACCATACATTTTCTGTGCAATAATCATACTTTTATGTGGATGATATAGGTCAGAATTGTATCTGTGTTTGTTATTTTATGTGCTGAGGTGTTCCCTTGTCTTATTTGAAGTTGTGAAGGTTGGCTTAGTTTGATTTTCAGTTTGTAGAAAATGTACATGTAGCAGCAGCTACAAGGCAGATTTGTAGCCGTGTTAAATAGGCGTAGCTAGTAGAGATGCTGGGTTGGGTTTTGTATGTTTTTCAGTGTTTGTAATTGGCTGGTGTTAATATTGTAAATGTGTACTTCTTTGTAATAGGTTGCATAGAATATGTGTCGCCCATTTTATTAGTTTTCTTACAATATAGTCCTATTTTTCTGCATTTGATTTTGGAAAGTATGAAACCCACCATTGTGTCTACTTTTCTCATTTTGACTGTAGAACTCAAACTGTGCAGTTCATGTTACCTGTGACAAAATATGTTTGGCATTTATCAGTTGCCATTGTTTTGTTGAACATTTTAATTGATAATGGGGGTCATTACGAGTTTGGAGGTAGCCATGGAGCTATTAGCACCATCGCTACCTCCATACCCGGGTCTGGGTCCGGTCTGGCTGAATGGGGACTTACTGGGACATTCCGACCTATGCGGACCCGGTAAGTCCCCATTCAGTAAACCATTCCCCATTCCCATTTGAGCCCCCATGGGGCTCAATGGGAATGGGGAAGGCGC
The DNA here is from genome assembly GCF_040938575.1 of Ambystoma mexicanum. Classification (NCBI taxonomy): domain Eukaryota; kingdom Metazoa; phylum Chordata; class Amphibia; order Caudata; family Ambystomatidae; genus Ambystoma; species Ambystoma mexicanum. The sequence continues at coordinate 580,392,140 of NC_090922.1, read as the reverse complement.
TAATAACAGGCCGCAAATTGCGGGCCTGTTATAAGCTGCAAGGTCCCTTAACGGGTCCCGCAAAAAATGACTGGTCAGACCAGCCGTTCCTGCTGGGACCCACTAAGGGACCTCGGAATAGGGCGGTAAGGGTTTACCGGCACCGGCATCATTACCGGTGGCCGTTGACCCTTACCGCCCAACTCGTAATGACCCCCAATATATTGATAATGGGGCTTTGTGATTGTTTTTTATCTTTCTGTATTTGTTAACAAGGAAGTGGTACTGTTGTATATGTAGAACAGGGTTGGGAACAATCGTTGGAAGTTGTTTATTAGGAAAGAAAATGTATTTTAGTGATGTGCATGATATAGAATAACTAAGTGTATTTCCTACACTCAAAATAAAAGAATGATCACAGAGCAGTGGAAATGTGATTTTATTTATAATGTTTTTATAATCTCTTATGGTGTTTTTTAAAGAGTTTTTTGGGGTGATTTGAAAATGTGTCTGCATTAAAAAGATTTGTTATGCTGCCGACCGTAATTGTGTGGTTAATATATTCTTTTCATTTGCTGTTTGTTGTTTTGTGAAATCTAGTGTTTAATTTCATGAAATATATGCTTGATTGGTTCTATTTATAAAGATACACTCATAAAGAAAATAGAAATTCAAACTCCCATTATGTAAAAAAGAAATAGAATGGTGTTTCTGGTGCAAATTGACCCAGTAAATACAGGCGCACTATAGGCTTCAGTATTGCAATTTCAATCCACAATTAAGATTTGAAGTATGGGTTTGTTGTGGTTACTCTTTGCATGAGATTTTTCTGTTTTCATTTTTGTAAAATAAGGGGATTAAAAAAATGGCCACTGAAAAAACATATATTTGTAGTGGCAGCAATTGCTTTGGTGTCTAAAAAAGCACTTCTGTTACCATGTAGGGTAAGATCTCACACCATGGTGCAGTTATCATATTTCAAACACATGACTTTGCAGTTGTGCAGATTGAGTATAGGTAGGATGGGAGGAGTTTGGGTGGAGGTGGCTGGAACAGAGGAAGTAATAAAAGTGGAAGAGTGTTACACAGACATGGGGCCTCATTACACGGTAGGCAGTAAGGGTTTACCGGTACCAGTATTTTACAGGTACCAGTAAATCCTTACCGCCTTACTACGAGGTCCCTTTGCGGGTTGGGGAATTTAACGCCTGATTTTTGCAGGCTTAAAAAAAAACCCGCAAAGGGACCCAGGGAGATAATTACGGTACCGCAATTTGCGGTACCGTAATTAGCGCCTTCCCCATTCCCATTATGCCCTATGGGGCAAAAATGGGAATGGGGAAGGGCAATGGTGGAAGGGGGAATTACCGCCCCGCCAACCTTGGAATGGGGTGGTAATTCCCCTTTCCGCCAAGGTGGTGCCGGTATTTTACCAGCATGAACCATGGCGCTAGTAGCGCCATGGTTCTCCGTCATCCGTGTAATGAGGCCCATGGTTTTCTACAGCAGATACCTGATATAGTTTCAGGAGGATAGCTCAGGGACAACACGCTCGCCTTGGAAGCAAGACGCTGCGGAGCAACACAGGTTTGATCCCGGGTCCGCACTTAGAAACCTATGAGTATTAAGAGCATTAAAAATAACCAATTACATTATATTACATTAAAACTTCTTTAATGTTTGTCTTACTCTACTGCTACTTGACACAGACATGCTGTCAGCTGTCAATGACAGTTTTATGGCACACCCTTTCTTCCATGTGGTTAAGGCGTATATTTAGCATACTCATGAACATCTTCATAACTTTCTTTGATTGCATTTTCTTGTCTGTGCTGAGCAGGTTTTCTATAAGGTCTGAACAAGTGATTCACAAATTCCCCGAGAAAGTGACAATGTCCAATGCAAGCTGTTTTGGAAGCAATGGTATTAGTTTTACAAACTCCTGTAATGTCAAAAAGAAATAGAATGTTTTTTTCAGTCCAAATTGTCCTAATAAATAGAAGCGCATTATGGGCTTCATTAATGGAATTTCAGTTTACAGTAAATATTTGAAGTATGGGTTTGTTGTGCCTACTCTTTTCATGAGTTTATTCCTATTTTTATTTTTTGTAAAATAGGGGATTAAAAAACATTGTCACTGAAAAAAATGTATACATATTTGTAGTGGCAGAAATTTCTTTGGTGTTCTAAAATAGCTCTTTGTAGCCACGTCGGGTCCGATCTCACACCATGATGCAGTTATATTTCAAACAAATTACTTTGCAGTCATGCAGATTGTGTATAGGTAGGATAGGAAGAGGTTGGGTGGAGGTGGCTGGGACAGAGGAAGCAATAGAAGTGCAAGAGAGTGACACAGACACGCTTTTCTACAGCAGATACCTGTGCGCAGATTACAGGCCTTACGTTTTTACATTTTGATGGGAATTACCCTTCCTATAGGTTTCTTCTATATTGTTGTAATGGAACTGGATGAGGTGCTTAATCAAATTAGAGGTTGCAAACGTTTGGGATGGTTTATTGGAAGCTTCCATCTGCAATAGTTTACAATAGGAAACACACTGAACTGTTTTAATGTCCTTCCTACTCCAATGCTACTTGACATAGAAATACTGCCAGCTCTCAGTGATAGTTTTCTAGGCACACTGGTTCTTCTGTGGAGTTAAGGTGAATATTGAACTTACCCATGCACAGCCTCATAACTTTCTTTCTTTGGTTTTTCCTCTCTGTGCTGAGTAGGTTTCCTGTAAGGTTTGAGGAATTGATTGGCAAATTCCCCAAGAAAGTAACAATGTCCAATGCACCTTAGACAAATCCCTGGTGTTTACTTTATTCATATGTTGAACTATGTCAGCAGGAAATGTAGACGAAGATTTTTAAGCTAGTGATTTATATAAAAATCAAACAAAACAGAACAAGTAACAAAGGTTTATATTTCACCAACTGAAAACATGAATATAAATTAACATTTATGTTAGGGTTTTCCTTGATGAACAATTTACCAAATAATTTGCCTTTGGCTGCTGCTGCATTAGATGTTGCTAACTCGGTCAGTTTCGGATTAATTTATACTAGGATGGACCTTTTCCTTTTCGTTGTGATAGTACTATTGGCATTATGCAGTCGGCATTTGGCTCTTGGGGCCCATCTCATCAGAAACGTAGGGTCTATGGTTCCCCCCCCTTTCTCTTTCACTTTATCAGCCAGACTGAGTATCTTTGTAATTGGTCCCAACACATCCAGTAATTTATCTTGCCACGATTTCTAAGATGCATCAATCCGTTTCTTGATGAATTTAATATACTTGCCCATGCAGGTGTGCATTCATTTGTGCATTTCAGGTGCTTCAGCTATTCGTTATGGTAGATGTGGTCTGGGACACTCAGTCTGCAGTTTATGTCTGGCTTTTTCTGGCCAGTGGTGTTCTGAACCTCCCATTCTGATGACCAGGTATGAATGAGAGTGTCTGGGTCAAAGTCATCTCCATTCTCCATCTGATTTGACTTGGTCTTTCTTTTTTTGAGAGCGCTTTTGTCTTTATCACTGGTAGATGATAGCGTTTCTGTCTCTTCACTGGACTGCTCCCGCCAGCTGTTGCTTTCCTTGAACAAGCTGGGTGAGGATGTTTACTGCTATCTGCCTTGTTTCAACCTTGACTTCAGTGCTTTTCTTTTGGCACCTTGATCCTTCTGTGGTGTACCCAGATATGTGTGACCATCATGTGGCCTCTGGGCTTTCTTTCTTCTGCCCTTTTCTCTTCCAGACTTGCCTGTACTTCTGATCCCGTCCATGCTTTGGGAGAACTTCAACAAATTCTACATGGGGGATACATGCTGTGAACTATGTGTCAAAGTAGCACCTAACACTTTCTGGATGGTCTGCCCCCATGGTGGGCTGCAGCCTTTTTTGGCTTAAATATGGTCTTACCTGTTCACTGGAGCTGTGAGCGGTGGTTGTGCAGAATCAACCTCTACCCATTAAAGTGCTGCCAGCAACAGCCAAAGGGCCTCATTACACGGTAGGCGGTAGGGGATTACCAGCACCGGTAAGGGCACCGATGCCGGTAATCCCCTACCGCCCTACTACGAGGTCCCTCAGCGGGTCCCGTCCTTAACGTGTGGTCTGCCCAGGCGTTATGGACGGTTCCCGCTGAGGGACCTCAGAGCTAATAACGGTACCACAAATTGTGGTACCGTTATTATCTCCTTCCCCATTCCCATTTGAGCCCTATGGGGGCTCAAATGGGAATGGGGAATGGTTCCCAGAATGGGGATTTACCGGTCCCGCAAAGGTAGGAATAGACCGGTAACTCCCTATTCCGGGAACCCGGACTCCGACGGCGGTAGGGGGTAGCCATGGCATTAATAGCTAATGAGGCCCAAAGTCTTGAAACACTTGCAGCACTAGAGCACTCCATTCGAAGAGTCATCAGAAATTCTAGAGAGGTTGAGAGAGGAGGCTTTTGGTGAAGTGTCTACAGATGTGCTGTTCCTATCTCCAGCAGTGCCACTTGGATGAGCGAGAGGCCTTCCCAAGATTTTTTCTTTCTGATGCAATGCATCTGCCGGAAGTCTTCATCCACTTTATTCTGGGGTACTAATAGTGTCATCATTCTGTTTCAAGACATTTTGTAACTGAAAAAAGAAAACAAAAGATGCCCACCATGGACCCAGAATGTCATCACTGAACCTTGTATCTGAAGTGACCATTTCTTGGTTTCTTTTGAGGTACTCTTTGAAAATACCAAACAGCAACACAACTCCCATATTAAAGTGCAGAATAGAAATTTTTTAAATATAGGCTCTGAGCAATTAAAATCTTGTATTTCCAGAATCCTGGACTCTTTCCAAGATCAAGATAGTTGTGAAGATATGCTACAGAAATACCTAACACACATACAAGATGGTGGAACAAGCAGCGCCAATGAAAACAAAAGTGGTCAGAAAACAAAACAACCACCACAAATGGTTCAATGAAGAGCTAAATAAACTGAAAATAGAAAAAAGAGCCCTGGAAAGAAAATGGCAACAAAATCCTACTATGGAGAATAAGGACAAATGGAAGCATTCAAATAAAAACTATAGGGAAAGCATAAGAGAAGCAAAGGCAAATTGTTACAAAAATGAAATAGCAGCAGCGCCCAACACCACCAGTAAAATCTTTGAGATAATCAAACGTATCAAAAACCCTAAGTCACTCACACCCCCTTTTATACCGTCAAAGGAAGACTGTGATGCAGTTCAAAATGCCTTTGCAGCGAAAATGCAAAAAGCACGAAATAATATCATTAATGCTAGAGAAATTTCAGGTGAGATTATGCCGGCTACTGACAATCTCAATTTAGGAGACATTGCTACTTTTACTTTCTCACCGGTCTCAGATGAAGAACTGTTAGCAGTGCTGACTAAAATGAAACCAACATCGTGTGCAGAGAATATTCTGCCAATGAAAATCATATTAGATAATGAAGACATTTTTCCACCGGTTCTTATGAAAATAATCAATGCTTCTTTCAAGGAAGGCACAGTGCCCAAAGAAATTAAGAAAGTGACCATTACACCGCTGGTCAAAAAAGCGGGTCTTGACCCAAAAGATCTGGGTAATCTTCGTCCTATCGCTAATTCCAATTTCATTCTCAAGATCATGGACAAGATAGTGACAAATCAATTACAGAAACATATAGAAGCCCAGGAAACACTCCATCAGCAGCAATCAGGTTTTAGAGCCGCCCATAGCACGGAAACTGCTATGTTAGAATAACAAAACCATATGCTCGAGTTAGTAGATAGGGGAAAAACAGGGATGTTGATGTTGCTTGACCTTAGGGCAGCTTTTGACCTGGTGGATCACCATCTCTTGGTAAAAGCACTAAACAGAACAGCTGGGTGCTCTCCGGTTGCCCTGGCCTGGCTTACTTCATTTCACTTGGATCGCCGAACCAGAGTTCACTGGGGGGAAACTTTTTCAGAAGCTATATCTATCATTTTGGAGTGCCTCAAGGAGCAAGTTTATCACCATTACTGTTTAACATTTATATGAGAAGCCTCTGTGACATGTTGGATAGTGTCAGCGTTTTGTTTTTACAAATTACGCCGACTACACTCAACTCATCATTGAACTGGAAGGTGAATACCTCAGGGATAGTGCTAAAATAGCCAATGTTTATAATATCATAGACCTATGGATGCAGCAACATTGGATGTGTTTAAATAACACCAAAACGGAGTTAAGGATCTTTGGATCACGCTACACTAGAGCCAAATTAGGAAAAGGAATGCAAATTTTACTCCATCAAAGAGGCTAAAATCCAGGTCATGAGCCAGGTTAAGACACTTGGAATGATGGTTGATGTCTCAGTGAGCTCAGAGGCTAAGGTTAACTATATATCTATAAAAATAATGCATACTACCTACGCCTCATGAGAGCAATCAGACCTTACCTTATTGAGGAAAACACAGCTAAAATTGCTAGAACAATAATTCTGTGGAGATTAGATTATGGAAAGGCCCTGTTACTTGGAGCAACCAAAAAATATCTAGAGAGATGCCAAGTAATGGAAAATGATGCGGTATGCATAGTAAAGAGGATATGAATTAGGGAACACATTACTACAGGAAGAAAATCTATGCACTGGCTAAAAATTGAAGATAGAGTCAATTTTAAGTCTATGAATATTGTACATAGGTGCCTCTTTGGAGATACACCCTGATACTTCAAAAAGCAATTAGCAAGATACACTCCACAGAGACAGTTATGCTCAGTGGTTAAAGGACTACTTAACGTGCCACAATATAATTGTATGGCAGGACTTGGCAGATCCTTCCCAGTGCAGGCAGCGCAACAATGGAACAAAATTCCTCCCACTTTGCGGCTGGAAGAGAACTATTTAATTTTTAGGAGACATCTGAAGACCTTATTGTTTAAGTGACCTTTCCTATATTCTGGAAATAGTTGCCTGTAATGTTGCTTTGTGATATGTTCTAATGTTTGTCCGGTTTGTTACATGTTGGCAGCGCCCTGATGCCCGCGGACTACCGGCGTGATACAAGAACAGATCGATAGATGGATAGATAGTGTTGTCATGTTTGTTATTTTACATTTTTCTGTATAATTTGCCATTTCAACATGTCTAACCATGAAAACAGCAGCAGCAGTGATGATGATGTCATCTCAGTCCCCAATCCATCACCACACAGGAGGAAAGCCACATGAATAAAAACCCCTGCAGACAGTTGGACATATTTCAAGGTCAAAGAACGCTGTTCTAAAAAGGAGGTGGAGGATGTTTACTGCACATTTTATTTTCCAAAGTTGCACTCAACTTCCCATTCATTTTCCGATACGTAAACAAGGTCAATATTTGCCACGGTGCACAGCCCAAACCGCTGTATGGATTTGGACTCGGCCCGAACCAACTTGGGCACAAAACATTTAAAAGAGGACTTTTTGTGTTTGGGGTTATTCTGTGCAGGAGTTATTAAAATACTTGACCGAGAAGGGGGTGTCCCCTTCTCAAAACTAGATAGCTATATCTTGGGGCTGTATCCAAAACTGGGGATTTTTAGAAATGAAACAACCCCAATCTTATTTTTCTCTAGATGCGAGAGATAACCATGGCTATAGTTGAGGATAACAGGAAACTAAAAGTAGTACAGATGCTTTTTGCAGGTTAAAATAATTGCAAATGACTTTTGTATAGAGGTGGGGAGGCTACGAGAGATACGGAGCAGGTATAAAATAGATTTCTTTGAGTTTGATTGTTATTGGTTGTTGTTATTGTTTTATTTGTGTAGCTGTTGGTGATAAGTTGTAGTGAAAATATGTCATCTATTTTAGTAGTTTTATTTTAAAATAGTCCTCTTTTTGTGGTAACCATTTTGGAAAGTATAAAAGCCACCATATTGTGCAGTATTCCTATTTTAATTGTAAAACTCCACAGTACAATATGCTGAGTGTGTGACTGTTGTGGGAGTAAGTACCAGTAAAGATTTAAATATTTAAATGTTTTTGGGGTGTTGTGTGTCAGGTACATATACACTGCTATCAGATGGTATATATTGGCACTATGTTGGGACTATTTATATTAAGTGGTAGTTTATTATTAATTTATTTTTATACCTTTTACTTTAGTGCTACTTAATAAAATGTGCCTCAGTTATTTGCTTTCAAAAAATCTGATTTTTCAACAGTATAAAAAGGATTTGCATTGTTTGAGTTGTCTTCCACTGAAAGACCTGACATTGTTTGTGTATCTTGTCGATGCACTTTTTTATAAGTCTCAAGTGCAACTAGTGTGCATTGAGGAGAAAATTGAACAGACTATAGAAGATGTTTGGAAATAACATTATCTGTATTTGTTTGTAGAAGAACGATATGACACAAGTGAGGCACTTTGTAGACACTGTATTGGGTTTTTACAATCAAACAAGTATTCCTTCAAGAAGTATCTTGAACGACATGGTAGTGCTTGATATCCCTGTTGTGTTTTAGAAATTGAACATATTAGAATTGCTTGTATTGCAAACTGTTCATCCTTTTCAGATTTGTGTTAGATTGCAAACAAAGATGTCAAACTTGCCTAAATAATCATTAGTGTAAGGTGTGAGGGGTCCAAGTTGTGTATTTAACCCTCAATTTGGAAGAAAATGACAACACTCTAGGAGTGAAGCATGACATTGCAGATTCTTTGTTTGTTTTAGTAAATGGTGTTGCCACAAAAGATAAGAACATTTGGCAACAGCTTATAGATATTGGAAAGGTGAAAATGCATTAGCATTTCTATTGGAGCACAATGATTTAAACAAAGGCAGTGTGACTGTACCAGAATTGTTGATGCTTGATGTTGAGTCAACAAACAAAAGCAGTGAACGTGAGTTCCAACATCTATCTATTGCAGAAGGGAATAGTTTGTATGAAGTCATGGGTGACAGTTTAGAATTGTATAAAATGATAGGACCGAAAGGTGCATCAATTAGTGTCTGGGAAAAGATTTGAGAAGCTCGTTGTTTCTTTATGCTTTTTCCTACTGGTACAGGAGGCAGATTGGATGATCAGAAGGTTCCAATATTTTCTGCAGAGTATCGTTGTAGAAGAATGTATTGTGAAAATTCCCATTCTGCACCAATATTGAATATATTTTTCACTTATTGTATGAAAGTGAATTTTCAACATTATGTTATGCTGTTGCTCATACACTTCAGACCGTAACTAGATTTCAAAATCTTTGTGCATGTGAGATGCTGCAAGAGGTGAAAAGAAATTATGTTTTAGAGGGTAAACTTACCAATATTCTTGATACAATGAGATTAACCCACCAATATTGGTATAGAATACACTCTGAGATTAGATGCATGATCAGAAACTTGGGCTCTCCAACTTGGTTTGTGACTTTAAGTTGTGCTGAGCATGGTCGGAATGATCTTGCAGAGTGGATTTGTGAAACTAATCGACAGAAAGAAGACATAGAACACATGATACTAGGAGATTTGTGTTCCATGGACCCTGTAAGTGTATCGTGGTTCTTTGATCACAGATTTCTAGCCATATTACACTTTATATGGAAAGATTTCAACGGCACTTGTGTGGTAAGTACTGTCATAGAAAATACAAATGTAAAGACAAGTACTACACTCAGTGCAGATTTGGCTTTCCTAGACCTTTGACACCAGTTGGTCGAGTGAATAGTTTGATGTCATCTGTTCGATACCATGTTACCAAGAAATACCTATAATTTAAAAAGAGATAAGGAATGCCAATTCATAAATGATTACAATCCTGTCATTGCTCAGCTTTGAAATACAAATAATGATGTAAAGTATATTACTAATGATACAACAGCTGTTGCTCGTTATGTTACAGCATACATGTAAAAAACTGAAAAGTCTTAGTCAGAAACCTCTAAACTTTGGTGTGAAGATGCTCTAACATAGATGGTGTGGCAGCTACGACGCTACAGAATGACTAACTAGTTTGCCCCTGTATGGACGAAGCATTAATCTACTTTGGCTAAGTTTTGGCCTACCTCGTACTAGAAATACGGTACTGAAGTCTTTGAGTGAAATTCAGCAGTTAGCTGAAACAGTACCTGACAGTACAGAGATTCTGAAAACCAACTTAATTGATACATATTAACCAAATCCATCTGTACAGTTGGAGGATCTTTGTTTATCTGAAGTAGCAGAACGCTACTCATATCGAAATATTGAAGCAAACAGTGACAGAGGATAATTTAAAGTACATGGATGTACTGGTTGTATAATGAGACATGAGAAGGCAGGTTTCATCAACCAGATGCAACTGTCTTGCCAAACTGCAGAGAAAAAGGAAATATTTAATTAGTATATTTTACAGTTGTTCTTCCCATGGTGTGCAGAGAGTGATTTGCTTGAAAGTTTTGAAACTTTTGAAGAATCATTTGGTGTCCAGTCAACTCGTCGAAAAAAAACTGGTCGACTGCAATTTGGTCGACGCAATTTGGTCGAAAACCATTTCGTCGAAATTTTTTTTTTATTTATATATTTATTTTTGGGTTTTCGTTTTGTTAAAAAAATGGGTTTTTAGAGAAAAAAAGGGGGTTGGGGGGGGGACCCCCCCCAGAAAAAAAAAAAAAAAGGGTTAAAATAGAAAAAAAAAAAAATTCGACGAAATGGTTTTCGACCAATTTGATTCGACCATTTGTCTGGTCGACCAATTTTTTTCGACGAATTCACTGGCAACCAATCATTTTTTGCAACAAAAATAAAGCTTCATTATATATCCAAAATGTGAGCAGTACTTGGAGTTTTTGGAGAAATAACTACGTCAAGAAGAACTTTTGGCAGCTGAATTTGCCAAAGAGACTGCTGAAGGCAGTCAAGATTCTGCAGGAAGAAGTCAAAATGTGCTTGGTGAGCAATTTATTGAAACTAATGCTGAGCTTACGATTGCAGAAGTAGAATGTGCAATGCAACAAACTAAAGTTTCAGATGTAAATTATGATGAAGTAGTTAGTAAACTTAATAGAGAGCAAAAATAAGTTTATTATAAAATCAAAGATATGTTCTTTCATGGTTTACAGCATGACACGCATGAATGTGCTTGTGTCCAATAGAAACCTGTATTGTTGTATGTTAGTGGACAAGCATGAACAGGTAAATCTTTTTTAATTCATGCAATTTAGAGCTATGATCCAAAATGTAACTGATTACTCTTTGTCATGCATTTTAACTTCTCCAACAGGTTTAGCAGTATTCAGTGTAGGAGGTGTTACTTTACATCGACTGTTGATGCTACCAGTGGAGCATGACAACAAACTAGAGTATCAAAAACTTGTATAAAGTGCTGCACGAGAAGTGGGAAAAGTTCATTGAAAATGAAATATCTTGACTGTAGATGAAGTAAGCATGGTGTCTAACTGTCAGACTTCGCCCGTGGAGCTTGTGGAGGACCTGGAGGTTATGGCCCCCGGTCTAGTCCTCACCCAAGATGGCGGCCGCAACTATAAAACGAGACCACGCCCCCTCTTCGGCGCGTTGTATCTGTCCATGTTTTTGTACGCCGTCAACGCTGTGTTCTGCTGCCGGTGTGTCTGGATCCCGCTCCGAACCACCCTTGCCGTTCACTTGCTTCACCTTACCTAGTTTCTATTCCTAGACGCTCTCCGCGTACTCCTCTTCCTTTAATTCTTAGTTTCATTTCTTTTTTCATCCTCCTTCTATTATCGTCCGGGAGCCCTGCTCTAACGCTCCTGTTTAGTTTCCGGTTCCACTTGGTAAGCGTCTCCGGTAACTACTATTTTCTTCCTCTTGGTCTCATCTCACGGTAGGTGTTTCCGTTGTTTCCTGTTGGATTTGGGGTGTTTCCTTTCTCCTCTAACATCCATTGCTTACCTTTCTTCCGTGACACTATTTCCGGGTTTTTCACCCTATCTTCAGTTTCTGTCTTTCTCTCCCTTGTCTCAAGATCTACCCCGTTCCTGTCATTACACCCACGCTTAGTTTTGCTCTTTGGGCCATTCCCTGTATCCTGTTGATCTTTTGGACCTCTGCTTGCATTTATCTGTTTTCCGAAATTGCCTCAAGACTAAAGGACAAGGCTTGTGAAGTCAGCCATTTATTCATCTTTACAATTCACCCAGGGTTTTTTGGTGCCCGAGAGGCTTTTTCCCTGGTACTTTGAGGGTCTAGCTCCTCGGGGTTCACCTTTGATAGGTTACACTTCCTGTCAAGGTGGCCTCTGAGGGAGATAGGCCCTATTTACACGACAAGAAGAGGAAGTCAAGGAAGGGACAGTCCTCAGAAGACCGGCAGTTGTGCAGGAAGACCCCCGCCAGTTCCAAGGACAACTCTTCTGAAAGTATTGGTGAGGAGGAGGTTGGAGAGGTCGGTCCTTTGTCTGACAGAATACAACGCCCACCGATAACCATGGCATCCTTGGAACAATATCAGGAATTGTTTGCAGCCATGCAAAATCTCACGATAGAATTACAAACCCTCAAGACGGAAAACACCACACTGCGTCAACAAGTGGCCTTACAGAGAGAGGATCGTGGAGATCTACCGCCTATGGCCTTGTCGTATGGCAAATATGATGGTCACCCAGGGGGACTAAAGGACTTTTTAGATGCCTGCCAGGTCTACTTTACATTTAGACCACACGCCTACGAGTGAGCCAGATCCCGAGTGGGGTTCATCATCACCAATTTGATTGGAAACGCATTGGCGTGGGCAACCCCTCTGGTGACAAACAATGATCCTTCTTTGAGCGACTACGACCTCTTTGTGGCCCAATTCAAAGAAAGGTTTGATCGTCCTGAAATATTGTTTACATCTCTTGAAGCCATCCTTGATGTTAGACAAGGAACAACGGATGTGCAGACCTATATCTCCAGATTCTTGAGACTGGCATCCAAGGCAGACTGGCCTGATTCAACCAAACACACCATATTCAGGAGAGGTCTACACGAGGATATCAAGGACGAATTGGCTCGCATCGCTCGACCAGCTACCTTTCAGGATTTGATGACTATTGCTCTACAAATAGAGTTTCGTCTGCAGGAACGTCGTCAGGAAAGAAGAAGACCACGTTTATCTTTTCAACCGAGTACCCCCTCTCCGCCTCCCAGGGAATCTCAAGCGGCAGAAGAACCCATGCAGATTGGAACCACCCGTGGCCCTTTGACACCTGAAGAGCGCAAGAGGCGCCGAGATGCAGGACTATGCATGTATTGTGGTTCCTCCAGACACCTACTCAGGAACTGTCCTGAAGTTCCGCCTCGCCGGAAGGAAAACGCCAGCCCCCGAACTTACGCAAGGGAAGTTTCGGGGGATCTCTCTGCTATCCTTGCTTCAACACAACCCCAGTAGAGGAAGACAACCGTCTAATGGTTTTCAAGGTCTTGCTGTGGCTGGATGCCTCCACTCCATTGGAAGTTTTGGCCATGTTAGATTGTGGTGCCGCTGGCAATTTCATTGATGTGGAGTGGGCCAGAGCTAACCACATTCCTGAATGGCTCAAATCAAGAACCATACCTGTAGAAGGAGTAGACGGAACTCCTCTTTCTTCCGGGCCAATTATCAAGGAAACCACTCCAATACGAATGCAGTTGGGACAACACCAAGAGGAAGTGGTGTTTGACATTATCCGAGCAGCTCATTTTCCCTTGATAATTGGAATACCCTGGTTAAGGAGACACAATCCTTCCATTGATTGGGCCTTGAACAAGGTAAGCTTTGACTCATCATACTGCGAACGTCACTGCATGACAGTTCCTCTTATTGGACCATTGAAAGAGGAAGAGACTATCAAAACCGTGTCTTCTGTTCCGTTACAATACCAAGGTTATGCCGAAGTCTTCCAAGACGTAGTACCAAGGCAGTTACCCCCACACCGAGCAGAAGATTGTTCAATCGAATTGATCCCTGATGCACAAGTTCCGTTCGGTCGGATGTATCCGTTATCTTTACCCGAAAAGAACGCCTTGAGAGAATACCTGGACACACACCTTCAGAACGGGCTTATTCAAGACTCCAAGTCCCCTTGTGGAGCATCATTGTTCTTTATTCCTAAAAAAGACACTTTGGAATTAAGACCCTGCATAGATTATCGAGGTCTCAATCAGGTGACTATCCGAGACAGATATCCGATGCCCTTGATTAGAGACATCCTGGAAGCAGTTCAGGGTTCACATTACTTCACCAAACTAGATCTGCAAGGAGCGTACCATCTCTTGAGGATCCGCCAAGGAGACGAATGGAAGACGGCATTTAGGACACCCCTTGGGCTATTTGAATACAAGGTAATGCCGTTTGGATTAGTCAATGCTCCTGCCATTTTTCAAAGATTCATGGACAAGTTATTTTCAGATCTCCTCTATTTGTCGGTAGTAGTCTACCTGGACGATATTTTGATTTTCTCCCGCAACTTAGAAGAACATAGGAATCAAGTCAAGGAAGTACTACATCGACAGCACACCAACCAACTTCTGGTTAAACCAGAGAAGTGTATCTTCTAAGCTAAGACCGTTTCCTATTTAGGCTTTATCCTTTCGAAGGAAGGTATACAGATGGACAATCGCAAGACTCAAGCAATACTGGAATGGAAGGAACCAAGATGTGTTAAGGATATCCAAAGATTCTTGGGCTTGGCAAATTTCTACAGACGATTTATACCCAAATTCTCTGATCTAATCCAACCAATCACCAAACTCCTTAAAAAAGGGGTCAAGTTCGAATTTGCCCAAGAACAAAGACAAGCCTTCAACACTCTTAAGGAACGGTTTACCACTGCTCCCGTTTTGGTTCAACCAGATCAAGACAAACCGTTTATATTGGAGACAGACGCCTCGATAGGAGCAGTAGGGGCGGTCTTGTTACAGAAAACAGAAGATGGTATTGAACATCCAGTGGCCTACTACTCTAAAACCCTCACGAGCAGTGAAAGAAATTATTCAGTTCTAGAGAAGGAGTTATTGGCCATCAAGTTAGCATGCCTAGAGTGGCGCCATCTTTTGCAAGGAGCCAAGCATAGTTTCCTCATTCGTACTGATCACCGAAACCTGAAGGTCCTTCAGCAGATGGAGTGTTCCAATGCCCGTCACGCTAGATGGGCATATTTTTTCCTTCAGTTTGATTTCAGGATTACCTACATTCCAGGAACGGAAAACCAGGTAGCTGATGCTTTGTCACGCAGTCAAGGGGAGGAGATTGGTACCTACCAAGGGCATGACCTTCTACTACCTGGCCTGAGAATGGTCGCCTTAGTGGGGACGTTCGGACAGCAACTGTTGCAACAGTATCACCAGGAAAAGGAGTTCCCTCGGTCTGTAAGACAAGGCAGTGAAGGACTCTTCTATCACGAAGAAGCCTTGTACATTCCTTCCAAGTCCTTACAAGAACAAGTACTCAGATGGTGCCACGATACACCGTTGGCTGGTCATCCAGGCGTAAAGAAGACTCAAGAGTTGATCAAGAGACGTTTTTGGTGGCCTTCAATCCTTCATGATGTTAACAGCTATGTGTCATCTTGTCCAGTGTGTGCGTGTAATAAGCAGGTCACTGGAAAACCAATTGGACTCCTTCAACAACCACCACTACCAGGGCGACCATGGGAGCATATCTCCACTGACTTCATAGTTGAATTACCCATATCTAGGGATATGAATACGATAATGGTCACGGTAGACTCATTCAGTAAGATGGCTCATTTCTCACCCATTTCACATCTTCCTTCGGCCCCAGAGGCAGCGGTCGTGTTCTTACGGGACATTGTTCGGCTACATGGTCTCCCAAGAACCATCATTTCGGACAGAGGTTCACAATATACCTCAAGATTCTGGTCCACCTTATGCCGACAATTGGGGTACACAGAGCCCTATCTTCAGGCTATCATCCCCAAAGTAATGGCCAGACAGAAAGACTTAATGCCACACTTGAGCAATATCTCAGATGTTTCTGTAGCAACAAACAAGAAGAATGGGCCTCATTCCTTCCTCAAGCCGAATTTGCCTACAATAACTCATACCATACCTCCATTCAAATGAGCCCCTTCTTTTGTACCTATGGCTATGATCCTCAACCCCTACCTTGGACAGGGGTACCTTCCACTAGCACCCCGGCGATTGACAGTCTACTAACTGAACTTGCAGAAGTCCAGAAGACGGCAAAGAAGGCACTGCAGGATAGCAGACAATCACATAAGAAGCGGGCTGATTTAAGGAGACGAACCAACCCAGACTGGAAGCCAGGTCAGCTGGTATGGTTGGCTACCAAGTATCTACCAAGATGGGTCCATACTGACAAGTTTGCTCCTCGCTACCTGGGACCCTATCCTATCCTCTCTCAGGTTAATCCAGTAGCTTACAAACTCCAGTTGCCCAAGAGTTTACAACGGATACATCCTGTGTTCCATGCCTCTTTATTGAAGGTACACACACTAGACCCGTATCAAAGAAAGCCGTTGAGCCTCAAGCCTCCCAAGACACAGACCCCAGAAGAATACGAGGTGGCCTATTTAGTGGACTCTCGGTATCGCAAGGGGAGAGTGCAATACTTGGTTCATTGGAAGGGCTTTTCTACAGAAGAAAGAACATGGGAACCGAAGAGCCACATCCATGCCCCACGCCTGCTGAGAAAGTTCCATCTTCTCCACCCAGGGAAACCTGGAGGGCCCCCTAGGGGGAAGGGTTATACTGTCAGACTTCGCCCGTGGAACTTGTGGAGGACCTGGAGGTTATGGCCCCCGGTCTAGTCCTCACCCAAGATGGCGGCCGCAACTATAAAACGAGACCACGCCCCCTCTTCGGCGCGTTGTATCTGTCCATGTTTTTGTACGCCGTCAACGCTGTGTTCTGCTGCCGGTGTGTCTGGATCCCGCTCCGAACCACCCTTGCCGTTCACTTGCTTCACCTTACCTAGTTTCTATTCCTAGACGCTCTCCGCGTACTCCTCTTCCTTTAATTCTTAGTTTCATTTCTTTTTTCATCCTCCTTCTATTATCGTCCGGGAGCCCTGCTCTAACGCTCCTGTTTAGTTTCCGGTTCCGCTTGGTAAGCGTCTCCGGTAACTACTATTTTCTTCCTCTTGGTCTCATCTCACGATAGGTGTTTCCGTTGTTTCCTGTTGGATTTGGGGTGTTTCCTTTCTCCTCTAACATCCATTGCTTACCTTTCTTCCGTGACACTATTTCCGGGTTTTTCACCCTATCTTCAGTTTCTGTCTTTCTCTCCCTTGTCTCAAGATCTACCCCGTTCCTGTCATTACACCCACGCTTAGTTTTGCTCTTTGGGCCATTCCCTGTATCCTGTTGATCTTTTGGACCTCTGCTTGCATTTATCTGTTTTCCGGAATTGCCTCAAGACTAAAGGACAAGGCTTGTGAAGTCAGCCATTTATTCATCTTTACAATTCACCCAGGGTTTTTTGGTGCCCAAGAGGCTTTTTCCCTGGTACTATGGGGGTCTAGCTCCTCGGGGTTCACCTTTGATAGGTTACACTTCCTGTCAAGGTGGCCTCTGAGGGAGCTAGGCCCTATTTACACGACAAGAAGAGGAAGTCAAGGAAGGGACAGTCCTCAGAAGACCAGCAGTTGTGCAGGAAGACCCCCGCCAGTTCCAAGGACAACTCTTCTGAAAGTATTGGTGAGGAGGAGGTTGGGGAGGTCGGTCCTTTGTCTGACACTAACATGATGCTAGCTTTCATTCACTTGCAAAAGCAAGAGGTTTTGAAGACAGGCTACAATGTTTTGTTGCGGGGGTAAACATGTACATGTTTTTGGAGACTTGTTACAATTAACTCCTGTCAAAGATCAACTAGTTTCAATCTAAGGATAGTCAAAAACTATAGGAAGTATTGGTAATTTTAACCATTGGAATTGTTTTAAATTTCAGGAACTTACCATTAATATGAGGCAATTTGGAGACTTAGAGTATGCAGAAATGCTTAATAAGATGTGTATAGGTGTTTTTGAAGAGAATGTGAAAGGGGTCTTAGAGGGAAGACAGATTTCTAACATGTTTCATGCAGATTGCAATCCGTCTGATGTCATGTTGACTCTTCAGGAAAGAAACATTTCTTGTGTTGCTTTGATGTGCACATTTGCAGAGTGTTACAAGTGTAACTCTGCAATGCTACTGCCAGAGAAGCAAAATATTGTGGAGATAAAATTGTGTGATGTTTTAGATTGTCATGATATGTCATTAGAGTTGGATATGAGAGTAAAAGCTTGATTAATTCAAATAGAGAATTATATTTCTAAAACAGCAGGTCTGGAAGCAGTTTTAAAACTGTGCATCAATGCACAAGTAATGTTAAAGAGGAACTTGAATGTAGGAATTGGGCTAGTCAATGGGGCGATGGGAAGAGTGATTGCATTTCACACTTTTCATCGCAGTACACACTTTGAACATGTTGAAGTAAGGTTTGATCGTGTAGAAGAAACTCATTTGATTTCTCCGACTTCTGCAAGTTTCATGCTTTTTAAGGATACCTTTGTGAAAAGAGCACAATTTCCATTGTGCTCTGCATATGCAATTACTTTTCATAAATCACAAGGGTTGACTTTAGAAGCAGCACTTAATAACATTGGTCATACAGTGTTTAAGGAAGGAATGTCATATGTAGCTCTATAACGTGTGAAAAATATTGAAGGTTTATTTTTAATAAAGTTTGAGGAAAGAAAAGTGACAGCTGACATTTCTTGCATTAAAGACTATAATCGGTTACATGTACTGTATGCTCCTCAACTGAACCGTATACCTGTACCTACAAGGCACTTAGCCACGAAACATAAGGAGTCAGTGAAACTACATTTAAATAAAATAATTCTTCTTAACACTAACAAACAACAGAATCTACTGGAGTTGGAGAGTCATTCAACTATGACATACTCTCATTACAGATTTAGTAATGAAACAGGAGTTGAATGCTATTTTAATGCAGTTTTGTGTATGTTGTTTCAAATGACACCATTGATGCAAGAAATAGCTTCCACAGCAGACAGGCAGCTATATGTGGAGGTTTCATTTCTTAAAATATATGTTGATGAAAAACCACACAATTCACATCCGAGAATGTCAATCTGAAATGAAGTAGCTGCTGCAAGTGGAAATTAACTATTTTCTCAAAATACACAGGAAGATAGTCAAGAATTTGTAATGACTGTCTTTGATTTCTTACTGCAGGAAACTGTTAGTGTAGATAGATATGTAGGAATTAGTTACGAGTGGAATCATATGTATCTACAATGTATGAACGATTGCACTACTCAGGATATTTCTAAAAGATTTTTTTGTATGTTCCTATCACTGATTAGAAAAGTGTAAATGTTTCCAATCTTCTAACTAAAGCATTCCATGACATGCAATGCAGTTACTGTGGTTGTAATTTACAATCTACACAGTAAAATCTAGTTTTTAATAAGTATGTATTGATTATGTTTCAAAGATACAGTGTAGATGATAGGGAAATTGACATATCAGTGATGAATTTTGTAAATAGTCAAGTTTCTATTAGTAAGAAAAATGTTAAGATCTTTTGGAATAATTTTTCATGAGTGGGCATCCATTCATTGTGGACATTTCACAGCATGAGTGCGTACACAAGTAGATTGGCTTGTTTGTAATGACTCCATAGTCACACACCAAGCTAGATTGCCAAAGGTTTAAAGAATGCTTACTTAATGTTGTTAGAACCAACATTTTAAAATATATGTTTTATATTCTTTGTGAATATAAACATGCAAAATAAAGGATTGAAATGGAAGAATCAGGATTCTTTTATGTAAAGTAGAAGATAGATTGTTACTAGGATGGATTTTAAAATCAGTATGAAATAAATGTAGAGATACTATTTTGAAGATTACATACATTGGAAGAGAAAACAGCATTCTGCAATCTTCTACTTCTGTTTTAATGTGTAAAACAGTGTATATTTTAATATGTACAAGTGTTCACTATAAGTGCTAGGTTACATAAATGTTTCTGTATACATTATTTTGAATGTTAAGGAGTGTAGAAGGTCATGACTGTTTACATATGAAACAAGTAAACAGTAGGCTGTAGATACACAAACATTAAAGTACAATTACATCTAACTATTATGTGTTTTATGGAAGGATTTAGATGTACTGAGTCTTACTTGTCGTGTGTAGGTGGCCAAAAGTAGGATGCAATGCACACAATGTTTTAAAAAAGTATTCCAATTCAATAAAAAAAATGATAGCCTATTTTAAGTGTTGGTTCGTTCAATGTTTAAAGATCTATTTGCAGGGTGGAAGTTTTCAGAAAAGTCGTACAATGTATTGGGCCTCATTACAAGTGAGGCGGAATGGGTTAACGGGACCCGCTAAAGGAGGCCGATCCGTTAAACCCGTTCCGCCTCATTACAAGCTCCCCTCGCGGGACGTGGTAAGTAAAGCCTGGTCAAACCAGGCGTTCTTACCGGGTCCCGCGAGGGGAATAGGTAGCAAACAAGGGGCCGCTCGTAATCGGCCCGTTGTTTGCTCCCTCCCCCATTCCCATTCAGCCCTATGGGGGCTGAAATGGTAATGGGGAAGGTCCGAGCCCGGGTTCCTGGAGGCAGGAATTACCGTGCCCTCCAAACTTGGAATGGCCCGGTAATTCCCCATTCTGAGAAACTGGACCCGGACCTGATTTTGGCAGCAGCCACGCCGCCAATAGCGGCGTGGCTGCTGCCAAAATCGTAATGAGGCCCATTGTGTCATTAGACGCTGAACGTTTTTTGCTGTTATAGTAGTTTATACAAAATTGTCGTTAGCTTGTTAAGTGTGTAGATGGCCAAAAAAAGGACACACCCCAAATTAAAAAAGAAGTATTGTAATGGCAAAGAGATAATTATTATATTTTAAAATGAAGTTAATTTCATGAAAAGAAAATCCTCACTGCACCGGAACCTTTGCAGTGAATAAGTTAGCTTCCCCTTTAAATTTAGTATAGCCCCACCGAGACGCCACCCTCTGGTGCCTCACCTCAGTCCCTTTTTCTGCACAGATGGTGTCAGACCTGACACCCAGAGCAGAGATGTTTCAACTTTCCGCTTGCTCTCCTTCTTATTTTTTTCTATCCATTTAACCTCCCTTGCCTCCCCCGGCGCATGTCGGCTGCAGGAGGATTCACTAGATGTGCTTTGTGTGACCACTTGTTCCCGGCCTCGGACCCCCATGCACTCTGTTTCTGGGACACGTGCGTGGGATGCAGCGATCTCGGTCACACAGGATTGAAGAATCGGTTATCACGTTGGAGGGAGGTCTTCCACTCTTCCCCTCTGGCACATCCCAAGGACTTGGTCTCCAGGACCTCTGGTCAGGACAAGGTAGGCCCTCTGTTCAGCATGGCTCTGCACCACAGCAATGCCTTCCCCAGGGTTTCCACAGGTTCCTCCGATTCTGGTTCTGGCAGACCTGAGGCCTCTAAGGCTACCGGCTCCCAGGCTGATGGGCCCAGAGGCTCTTCCGGGCATTCTGGGGACAGACCTTAGGCCATTGAGGCTACTGGCTCCCAAGCAGAGGTGCTCGGAGGCTCTACCGGGCGCTGTCCTTGAATGGGCGATCAATTTAATCGTCTTCTTCTACTCCAGGAAGTAAGGGGTCGTTGAGTGCCACCTCCAAGAGTCGGTCCTCATCCTGATCCAATACGACTACTGGTGAAGGTGCCAAGAGCAGGTTCACTACCGGAGCTAGCTCCAACGGCATGAGTCAGGCAGTTTCGAATACTGGCCACCCGGCTGAGGGCTCCACACCTACCAGAGTGTTCTCTGAGGTCTACGTGTCCGCTTCGGGTGCAAGACCCAAGCTGTGTCCTCCCGTGTCTGAGCTCTCTTTTGGCTCTAGGCCTTCTCGCCCTCCCATCCATGGCATGGCTCAAGGCGATCAAATGGAAGACAGGCATGTGGCAGAGGCTGCAAGACCGACAGCTATTTTGGACTCATCACAGGGCCCTCCTGTATACAAGGCTCCAGCCCCCTGCCTTCAGAAAGTGGCAGCGGGGCCTACTGTATGGGGTTCTGGTCCTCACAAGGGTACATTTACCCCTCACTGCCCTGCGGCTGCACGACCCAGGCATCTCAGCACTTCAACTAGGAGTGAAGGTCTAGTGCCTCGGAGGGTTGGCGGAGGGTTGGGCTCCTAGAGCTCCAGCGACTAGTGAGGACAATTTCTTTGAGCACTTCTTTGAGCACTTCCTACTCATGTGTTCCCCCAGATGACGGGGTTCCTGAAGGATATTTTGAAGGCGGTCATCCCTCAGGTGGCACCTGTCTGGCCTCTGTCTCTGGGTCCTCTGCTGGTTCCTCCCGCTCTTCCGGTTCCAGTGCCATTCCCCCCACATGGACCAGGCCCTACCAGCGTTTCAGACTCCTCTTCCTCCTCCTTTACCATCAACGCCTCTGCCTCAACAGCCGTTGGACCTGTCTTTTGCTCCAGACCTAGGGGGGACTCCACTGACAGCTGTGTCCCAGGGCAAGGATTCCCCTCAGCCTGGAAAAGAGTGGGGGGGAAATGTGAATGACGTTGATGACAGGCACATCCAGGACAACGAACCCTCTGCATCCGTTAATGCTTTTCATGAATGCCTTTGGGGCCTGGCCGATTTCTTGGGGATCCCTCTGCCTGAGGAAGCCCCTCAGGTGTCAGGAATGCTAGCAGAGGTCTTGGGGAAATGCACCATGATTTGATCTGCCATTCGTCTCCAGAAGGATGTTCTGCAGGTGGCACATAAGGTCTGGGAGAAGCCCAGGTCCATCGCGCCGATGAACAAGAAGTTGGACAGCAGGTTCAGGCTGATGGACAGGGATTAAAACCTCCTGGCCTCCCACTGCAACCTCATTCCTCAATAGTAGCCGCGGCCTCCTTGTACTCTAAACCATTGTCTTCATCATCTTCCTTCATGGGAGCCACCCCGAATTGCCTTTCCAATGAGGATAAGGTCCTCCAGTCGCTGGGAAAGCAATGTTACTCCATCCCGGGACTGCATCTGAGGCAAGCCAACGCAAATGCCCTCTTGATTACGGCTAACCAGAAGCTGCGGCAGCAGATCAAGGAAGTTTTACCAGGCGTGTTTACCGAGTCCCGCGAGGGGACCTTGTAATTTCACAGAACGGGTTTAACGGGTCCGCCTCCATTAGCGGAGCCCGTTAACCCATTCCACGAAGGACGTAATGAGACCCAGTGCCTGTTAAAACAAACTACAAATCCTTATGTATTTCATTATAGCCGTGGCTATCCCCTTTGAAAGCTGTGGGTAACCCCCAGCCCTCAGTCATTGCTGCATTTAGCCACGCATGCATTCTTGGTAGCTGCGGTTACAAAACCATTAAAAGAAAAACATACGTACATAGTACATATATATGGTGGCAGCAGTCTTGTAAAATCTATTTTAGGATACATTGGGCCTCATTACACGGATGGCGCTAAGGGATTACCGGCACCGGTAAGGGCACCGGTGCCGGTAATCCCTTAGTGCCATACTACGAGGTCCCTCAGCAGGTCCCGTCCTTAACGTGTGGCCAGACCACACGTTAAGGAAGGGACCCGCTGAGGGACTTCAGGGCAAATAACGGTACAGCTAATAGCGGTACCGTTATTTGCTCCTTCCCCATTCCCAATGAGCCCTATGTGGGCTCAAATGGTGATGGGGAAGGGCCTTGGTGAATGAGGAATTACCGCCCCGCCTACCTTGGAATGGGGCGGTAATTCCCCCATTCACCAAGGTGGAATCAGTAAAATACCGGCGGCAACCATGGCGCTAATAGCGCCATGGTTACCGCCGTCCATGTAATGAGGCCCATTGAGTGTAGTCTTTGTACACAGTTACTGAAACACTTTAATAATGTTCTATTCATCAACAGTGCATATGAATGTAAACACTTTAAAAAGTTGTAAATATGCAAATAAAGATTTTTAAGAACAGGTTTATTTGGGGGGAATGTGATGGCACAATTTATTTTTATTTTACCTTCTGCACATGATATATCGTTTTCATTAGCCCAATTGTCTGTATTATTAATGTCAATTATGTATGGAATAACAGAACCCTTGAAATTCAAGGAAAAAACTTTAGTTGCAGGGATGCTAAGGCGAGAACTTAATGTAACAAAACCCCTGAAACGTAGCCACCTTAACTTCGCGTTCCCTGTTACGCAGCCACCGACCACAATTTTAGTGATCCGTAGCATTTTTTGACCCATACAGACAGAATCATTATGGGAGGGAAAAGTCAGCCATGAGCTAAATGTGCACCAACCCTATTTAACAATAGGATCCACATGATTGGTTTGGGCCTCTTCATGTTTGCCATTAGGGCAGTCCATCTCTTCCTCTTCATCCCAACTGCACCAACAGATCAGATGTGTTCTACCTGTATCCCCTACAAATATAACCCTCTACCATATAATTCCCTAGCCCCTGAGCTACATTGAGTTGGAAAGGCCTTACCATATCAAAAACCTCTGGGAGGCTGCTTGAGCCAGCCAGAGTCAGCCACATGTTGCACTCATTGACGTTACACCAGCCCTACCAGCCTCAGTGTGCCCCTTGTGCACTTTTCCATTTCTACATGGATCTGTCCTAAAGAAAGAGGGCTCTGTAACCATTCCCTCTACCCACTTCCTTTTCTCCACAACACAAGCGCATGCACTTTCGCTTGGTATCCAAGAATGCTGTCAGAAAATGTCCCCTCACCGTCCTTATTCCAGGGTGTAAGCCATCTCTGCCTCTCTGATAATTATTTTGGCTTCCGGCAAGAAGGCAAGAAAGCATTCGGTTGAAACCGAATAGCGCAAATAAATATTTAATACCTGTCTGAAGCCGGTGTCACTGGCGTAGTGGGGGCGCCCGCATACCCTACAGAGCGAGGGGGCCGGCTGACCCATTACCTGAGGTGCCGGGGCCGAGAATCCAGAAAGAAAGAATTTATTTCTGAAGTCCGCGTGTAAGCACTCAGACTTCACAAATAAATGATTTCTTTTGTGGAGCGTGATGGAGGTGGTCTGCCTCATCTCATGCAGAAAAAGAAATACATTCTTTCTGAAGTACTTAGACTTCAGAAAGACATTATTTCTTTTGCTGCGGGAGATGGAGGCATTCTGGCTCTGGAGCTCCTCCATCTTGTGGCTCATGATGCATAGCAAATCATTTCTTTCTAAAGTACTTCAAAAAGAAATCATTGCTAGGGCACTCTGGCTCCGGTGTTCCTCCATCTCGAGCTGCAAACTAGATCATTTCTTTTTGATATGGTGCGAGATGGAGGCGCTCTAGTTCTGCTGTGCATGTCAGGAACCAACCAGGACGCTCACCCTGCTTGAGAGTTTCCTGGTTTCTGTCTCCGTAGAGTGTGACATGGGTATCCAGAGGCCTGCAGGAGAGCAGTTCCTCTGGGCCAAGCGAAGGATTCTAGTAACAGGTCCGAATTTTTGTTTTTAAGTGTGTGTGTGTGTGCCTGCCAAATGTGTTGCATGTTTGTATGTATGTATGCTTGCATGCATGATGCAAGGGTGTGTATTATTTTTGTAACGTCTGTGTGAATCAGTGAGTGTAAGATGTATGGTTGGCTGTGTGGCTGTGCGCATGTGTGAATGAGCGATGAATGGTGTATGCAAATTAGTTAGTGCATGTTGTATGAATGTGTGTAGACTAGTGTTTGTGCTGGGAGAGAAGCTGATTTTGGCGGGTGGGGGCAGAGGCGGTGGAGGGCGGCAGGTGGATGGTGCGTAACGGCTACATTTTTAATGGTCATCCATGATAAATAAAGTATGATATGTGTTATTGCATGGCTAGACTGGTATTTGGGTGCAGACAGTCTATCCCTGTCTTATTGTGGCATGACATTAAGTGCTGCCCATCCATAATAAAGCAAACATGATACGTGTTATTACGTGGCTAGATTGCCCTTTTTGGTGCAGCCAGTTTAGCCATGTCCTACTGTGGTATGACATTTTGTAGTGGGGATTTACACAAAACAAGCATGAAAGGTGTTATCATGTGGGTAGGCTGTCATTTTTATCCATTCAGCCTAGATATTTCCTACATTGGCATGACATTTTGTTTACTGAGGATATATGATAAAGCAAGCATGATATGTGTTTTTACATGTTTACATTGGAGCCATTTTGGATATGCTTTCTTATTATTTCATGACATTTTAAATGGCAAAGCCAACAGCAGTATGTTTTATTACATGGGGGTACTGCATACATTGGCATAGCCAGCTAGGACATGTTTTCTTATAGTATTATGAGTGGCATCACATGCAAAGTAAACATGAGTATGTTCTTATATCGGAATACTGGAATATACTTGTGCAGCCAGCATGGAAATGTATGGGCACAGTCAGCATGAACATGCTTTTTATAATGGCATATATTGTGGGGAAAGGCATGGAAATGCATTGGGAACTGATCCTGTGCACCGATGGGGACTTGCATCTGTTGGATTTTTTCATGAATTAGCCAACAAAACCGATTGCAAATTGTGTGGCTTTTTATCCGATTGTTCACAGAAATTGTGCTGTATTATGATTATGCCCTTCAATAAATGAATTCACCAGCTGCCACTGGTGGCTGGTAAATGTGGGTGCCTGATGCCTGGCAGTGCCCCTTTGTTAGTACGCTAGGTGAAAAATGTAAGCTTTGATTAAAAAACATACTTACTACTTTCACCTGGCGTAGTGCGCACATTCTCCTGCAGTGACATGACCACCATGGGCATTGTGCCCCATGATTGTCCAGACCGACCTGGAGTGTGGCACGTTCCATGCTTTTTTGAGGCGCTTGTAAGGTTGGTGGGGGCTCACCATAGCTGGCAGCGGGGTCCCAGATTTTGTAATATGCCATTGGCCGGCGTTCAGTGCACCCTTATTTGTAGACAGAACGAAATGTGGCGGTGGACGAATTTGAGCACAGAGAATGCATTCTTGAATTTCATTCTTGTTAGACCTTCAGCCAGTGTAGTACATTGTTTAAATACTACACCGCACACACGTACAATAAAAAGGAGTCAGGTGCAAACATGATTTCTATCCAATAAATGTCTTCTTACTTCGGATTGATTGATCTAACACTGAACATTCATTGCATGCATTCCCTCTCCAAAACGTAATCAACTTTCCACCTACTCCCTCTCCACCTCCTCACACCTCGGACTGCCTCTACTCTTTCTTGTCTCTGCCTACTGTTGTTCGAGCTTTAATGTGTTGTGCCAACCCTTCTTCACGCTCATCCCATGCCCTTGTGGTATTTCTACCAGACCAATGCCTTCTGCCATTGTTCTCCCTTGACCTATTGAACCACACTGCCAATTCAGGGTGGATTTAGGACCAGTATTTTTTCCCACACATTCTCTGATTAGAATCCTGCCCCATGGCCTATGAATGGCTCCAGTCACCCTTATCCATGGCCAACTCTCTCCCACAAGAAACTACTCTTGTAGGGGCACCCCTGAATGTTTTGCATCGCAAAATCATGTCCTAGAGTTTGTCAAGATAAGAGTCCTGCAGCTCCAGCATACCCCAACTATTTCCTCTGGGTCACATGTAGGCCACACACCTTTGCAGAGAGGGCTAGAGGTGCAGCCTCTGGCTCTTTTCTCGAATGCGAGGCTAGTAGACTCTACACCAATGGGAAATGAGATTCCCATTAGGATACTGACTTGGCAAATCTCCTTACTGGCCTGATTCTTCCACACCCCATGTCGGCTTCTTCTTTGTCAATTTCACTCCCCCTCCTGAGAATCCAGTGTGTTCTATTTAGGTCTGTTGAGGCTTTGCATCCCTAAACACCTCTCTCCAGCCCACCAGCACCGCCGCCCATTCTGTCTCTTCCATTGTCAGTCCCAATTCTAGTTCCTAGATCCCCATCAGCCTGGGGTTGCCTGGGAGACGTTGGTCTATCAGAATTCCATACCCTCAGCCGCTGCTCCTCTCACTCAGCCAGAAATTCCAGAAACTTTTCCAAGGTAGGGGCCCAGACCAACCCTTGTGTTGTCAAGTTCACCCTCCGACTCAGACCCTCAACTGTCAGTACTTCCAGACATCAACCAATTGTACAATAAGTACTCATATTTGTAGCTCCTCAAGGGATTTCATCACCTTCTTTTCACGCGGATCTGATGTTACCCTCAGCCTCACTCATACTAGGACTTCAACCAGACTGCTTCCCAGTCTCATCTTTATTGTGTGATTTTACCATGTTGGCGATTTGCATTAAATGCACCATAATCTCCCAGTGCTTAATTATTATCTTTCTCTTATTTTTTTAGGCTGATTGTATGGGGGCCTCATCCCTTGCCATCACATCCTATTTGTCCCAGTCCTTGTATTGCCAAGAGCAGTGTCAGTATTCCAACATGTATGTTTATACGGACTCCTTTCCCCAATCCATGATCTTAAACTTTGGTCCACGTGTGTCGGTGAAAGTAGCGGGATATACTTGGTATTCTGTATTAGCACATACAGGTTGTTATTGACCTCCTCTTAGCCTATCAGACTGTTTGGAATGCAGGTAATAACTATTGATATTCTCTTCCTTCCAAGTGTTTTGACTTCAGAAGTAGAGAGGGAAACACTAGAAAGCATTTCTCTTCATTTAAGAAACTGTGATGGATATTTCAAGCAAGATTTCTTTGAACAAGACACTCCAATTTAACACACCAAAGTGAAAGCTAAGAAGTAGAAACGCTGCTTTCACTTTCATATAGAGTATTCGCTCACTTGTACATTGCACTAAAGTATTCTCATCCTAAAACTCTTCCACTTCAACCCAGTTTGCATCTGGAATGCTGCCCCTATAGATATATCCTTGTAATTAGATATTACATCAACAGACCACATATCATTTATTGATCGCTATTAAACACATTTTTACTTCACCACCACAACTCCAAAAGCTACATTGGTACTAGCACTATGTGTAAACAGCATTATAAACCGATTGTGGGGTAATGATCATTTGGGCTGATGACCCTTTTCCAATGTATGGCCCATTGGGTGCAGGCCATTATCGTAACATGGTGACCCCTTTCTTGATCTATAAGGCTATAAGGCGAGGTCTCCACCTCAGATATGCCTGGTAGTACCTCTGTTTCTTTTGTTTTTTGCGGCTATCACAAAGTTAGAGGACCTTTTGTCTAATTATATGAAGTATTTTACTGAGAAGCGCAGCGATGTAGAACAGGAAATGTAATGTTGTCACTCTATGGGACTATCTTTGTGTATGCTATCATCTTGTTGGTTGCTTGCTCAGTATGTGTACGATTCTTCTGTCTTTGTCATAAGCAGTTCCAGATTAGTTTCCATCAGTCTGGGGATGTGAGGGGAGGGGGAGGGTCTTAGAACAGAGGGATTCCATGTGACCAAGTAGTGACCAAGCAGTTCAGTGTCTTACGTTGCTCCCGGGACGGGTGATTTTCTCGTGCTCTGTATCCAAGAGAGAGGAGTTCAAAGGCAGTTTTTCTGCTTTAACTCTTTACCTCCTATCCTGATATATGGCCTGGCCATCTCCTCTGTTATATCTACAATTTTCAGGAGTGACTTGTATAGGTGTGTAATTGCAAATAGAATGTCATCTGTATAAAGCACTACTGTTGCATTTCATGTACATTGCACTATCTCGTCCGTGGGCCTCATTCTGAGTTGGGCAGTAGCCATGGCGCTATTAGCGCCATGGCAGCCTCCCGTACTGGGTCCGGGTCCGGTCTGGGTGAATGAGGATTTACCGGGACATTCTGACCTGTGCGTACCCGGTAAGTCCCCATTCACCCGACCATTCCCCATTCCCATTTGAGCCCCCATAGGGCTCAAAGGGAATGGGGAAGGTGCTAATTACGGGCCTGCTAAGAGCAGGCCCGTAATTAGCGCCCTGGTCCCTTATGGGACCCGTAAAGAATGTGTGGTCCGACCACACGTCCTTTGCGGTTCTCGCTAAGGGACTGGGCGGTAAGGGATTACCGGCACCGGTCTCCTTACCGGTGCCCGGTATCCCTTACCGCCCAGCTCGGAATGAGGGCCCGTATCTTTTGATTCACTATATTGCAGGGACAGTGGTTTCAAAGATCAGGCGAATGATGGAGAAAGAGATCAAAGCTGCAACTGTGTTCTTCTTCACCTGAAAGTCTCTGAGGGCAGCCAGTAGTCACCACTGCCACTGTGTGTGCCACCCACAATATTCCAACCCAGTCTCAGAACCTTGGCACTGTCAAATCACCTCAGACTCAGAAGGAGGTTTGGCCATTCCGCTCTGTCAAGGGACTGTTCGGCATCTAGTGAGAATCGGCTTTCTTTTTTATTAGTTCCTCAAGAGTTCCTTATTTAGTATATGCCTCTCCACATTGCCGGCCATGTTTCTGTTTGGATTAGAAACTTCACAGCTGCTTGTACCCTGTATGTTATGTTTTTATTGACATCTTAATATATACATTAATTTATTAGAAAGGGCTGTAAAGGGCCCCTCCTATGCATCTGGTCTGGTGTTCGTGGTTATGGTGATCTCCGAGGGTGTGATTATTTTGGTTTTGGAGAGAGGCAACTGTACAAAACTGAAAATACAGTTTAGTAGGTGTGTGGTAAACTTTCTTCTGAATACTTTATCAAATTTGGGTGTGAACCACTCTGTGCCCACGGATTTCACGTTTCGAAGCTCTTTTATTTAATTATGTGACTTCTCTAGATCTATGGGGTTTATAAGATGATCCCTTCCTCCCTTGAACAACCTAGAGACCTTTGTGCTGCAAAAGAAAGCATTCAAATCTTTCTAAATAGAGTTTTGCGCTGAGGTGTATAGCTTGGGTCATTTTGAAAAAAACTGGGCTTCATTAGAAGGTTGGAGGTAACCATGCCGTTTTTAGCGGCATGCCTGCCTCCATACCGCAATCCGGGCCCGGGTTCCTCGAATGAGGAATTACTGGGCCATCGCAACCTTGGCGGACCCGGTAATTCCCCGTCCAAGGAACCCAGACCCGGTCCATCCCCATTCCCATTCGAGCCCCCATAGGGTTCAATGGGAATGGGGATGGAGCTAACAACGGGCCCGTTAATGACGGGCCTGTTGTTAGCTCCCTGGACCCCTCACGGGACCTGGTAAGGACGCCTGGTTTTCCAGGCGCCCATTGCGGGTCCCGCGAGGAGACCTCGTAATAGGGCGAAACGGGTTTACCGGCACCGGCACCTTTACCGTAAACCGGTGCCGGTAAACCCATTCCGCCAACCTTATAGTGAGGGCCACTGTCCATTGATTTTCATCTCCCAAAGGGATCTACAATTACTATCTCCAGTCATGCCAACCACTGTTCCATCTTTTGGACCCTCTATTTCTTTTTCAAACACATATTCCTTTGCTTCTAGAAGGTATCTGAACATATCTGGTTTCACCGTTGGCCCAACCTTTATCTCTCAGCTTTCAATACTATCATGTAATTATTATTATTTCTTTTTAGAAAAAAGTGTAAGGTCCAGACATAGCACTGAAGGGCATCAGGGTGCCGTACAACGAAATAAAAAAGTAAAATATGAATTAGAACAATTCATACAGAAAATGATATAAAAGGAGAACAGAGCAGTGCATTCAATCTAAAGCACGGAAGAAAGCAATGCAAGCCTAGGAGAGGGAGAACAAGCCTGGAGCGTAAGTCAGGTTATAAGCAGAATCTGGCAGGAAAAGAAGTCACTTGATAAAGGGATACATATTAAAGGTACCAACTGAGACATTGCCACAAATCCACAGGGAAATAGAATTTGCTGGAACGAATCCAATTTAGATCACGCAACCAAGGTATTGGGCCTCACTCCGAGGCTGGCGCAAAGGAATTACCGGCACTAGGAGCCTCATTACGATCCCGGCGGTAAGGGATTACCGGTACCGGTAAGGGCACTGGTGCCGGTAATCCCTTTGTGCCCTATTCCGAGGTCCCTTTGCGGGTCCCGGGAGCAAGTAACGGTACCGCAAATTGTGGTACCGTTATTTGCACCTTCCCCATTCCCATTGAGCCCTATGGGGGCTCAAATGGGAATGGGGAATGGTATTTTCAATGGGGATTTTTCCGGTCCCGCAAAGGTCTGACAAGACCGGTAAGTCCCCATTGAATGAGGGCGGACTCGGTACCGTTATTGGAGGCAGCCATGGCGCTATTAGCGCCATGGCTACCTCCAATCTCGGAATGAGGCCCATTGTGTCGCCTATTGCCTCCCTTTATTGCTCAGTTTGACCAGTGTCAAATGAACAGCTGGAAGCCATTGTTTCTGGTTTCACCATGCTGGTTCTCCAAATAAAAGAGTCCACTATAGTTCTCCGTTCGTATAAGAGTGTAGCCGAATGAACAAATAGAGGCACTGATAAGAGGGTGAATTATGATCCGGCTATAGCTACTACCAAACGACAGTTGAGAATGTCAATAAGCACTGTATTATACCATCATATCAGACCTAGATAACCAGGTGAATTTAGCTGCCACATTAGAACTGCTAAATTGCAATATCGCAAATGGCTGACCGAAAATCGTAACACCTGTAACCTGGAGAAATGGAGAGAAATTGCTCAGTTGGCCCTAGAAAATGACAAGACCCTTCTCTGGTCGGTCTTGCGAGGTCACTCTCCTTGGAGACTCATCATTAACAGGGTCACTGAACCTGATTGGAAGAAGCATATTGTAGGGGAGGACTGGTCCAAGACGACCCCCCCTCGCCTGCACTTTCTCCCCAGGTGAGGACTATGGCTCTCTTGGGCGTCCCCTCATGCCACCCGGGCCCAGGTGGTGGAGGGCTCACCCACTTGAGACATTGCCCGCACGTATTAATTGCCCACACGTATTAAAATTTAGCTAGGCCTAGAAACCATTTTGTCTGGCAAAGATGGTGTGAGCTCAGCGCACTGTAGCGCGGCCCCCACCTGTGGAGGGTTTCAGTCATCCTTGTTGCCGCAGCACCCTGGTAGATCCGCTGCGAGCACGTTCCCACGAACCAGACGGACATGAGCTAGTGTAATACACTAACATTGTAACAGTTCACCTCCCGCAGTGTATCGTATCATCGCTCCCAGCATGACCCGGCCAGCAGGCCTAGGCAAATGAAAAGAACAGTAAAATGGTCGTCACATGCCAGACAATATTTGTATATTAATGTTGAGACTACTTGCAAGGAATGCTTTCCTCTCATAAAATCCCTTATATTACAGAAGCCTGTAAGATGTATAATTACAAGAGATCATGCCCCCATGATATAAGCGATGGGGAGCATGTACCATTGCAGTTGGGTACTAATAATAACGGCACGCACCAGGAATCTGGTTGTTACGTGCATGACTGGAAAACTTACACCCCATGGGCTCGTACCATAACTGAACTAATGCTGCTAGAGGACACAAGAAAACGAATGTAACCATACAAAGAACCTATGTGAAGAATGCATGGGAAGGGCATGTCATGTGTGCATGTTGAGGCCGCACATGTGCCACCACCGTCACGAACAGTGGCGGGTTACTTTCTATGTTCTCCTCCAATCCTAACTCTACCTCACTTACTGCAAATATATATGCATATAACTAAATACTGTACTTGTTAAAACATAATGTATGAATAAGGTGTTCAGACTGGGTATAATCAAGACACATCCAGCAAAGCTTAAATGCATGTTTTGTATTACGCTGGATAAGTATTATAAGAGTGTTCAAATGTTTGTGATGTTTCTACCTAATTCGGCAACACACGAGGGAGATACCTTTGTGAAATACGTGCAAGGCCATTCCCCCTCCCACCCTGCGAAGGCTGCCAAGGCATGAGAGCTGAAGCCGCGCAGCACTGCTTTACCTCCCCCAACCAGACTGGAGCCGCTTCAAAGATTTGTAACCCCCTCTGTAGCACCCAAGGCCACCACCCGCCACCTGCATTATTTACAACACAGCCATAAACCTCTGCCTGAACACACGCGCCCCCTCGTAAACCTCACAACCCACCGGACCATCACAGACTTATGGCCCTGTGCAATCAAGACACCCAACACTTTGACAACACACAGCGGAACATCCATAACAACTTCTAACAAGGCAGAAAGGCATGTACCGCCCGTCCCAGGCCCCGAAGCTTAGCCCCACGACCTATGGCCCCGGTCAACAGGACACTGGTAACCATGCCCTGACGTATTACCACCAGTCCCCTCACAAGGTGCATTCCTCCTGTGTTGCATTAACCTGTTGTATAACCTATCGAAAGATTTACTAAAGAAAATGACACCAGAATGTTTGAATGACTGCGGTGTGCACGGCTTAGGGCTAACAAGTCAGGAAAAGACATTCATCTCTGCCACTGGCCACGATGGCCCCACAACACCGCCTGGATGAACTCCGCCACCCGGCCAGGCCCAGCCCAACCCACGAGGCTGCCCAGTGACGTCTTCCAGCCAAAGCCAACCACATCACAGCAGCACCTATAGTTAGTCGTCGCCACCCAATCCCCATGAACTTGTGCCCCCTATAGTGTGTAGGTTCTTATGACGTTTTTTGTAAATATATACGCCTGTCTTTGCTATTGTCAGACAGAGCGCTCTCGGAGTTTACAGAGTTCTTTGCATGCCCTATTCTGATTGATAAACTCCCATTTACGCTCACCCGCACTCTGTCTTGGCCTTATTCCCATCCTGGGAGAGTCCTTCATTGTCTCTCATTGCGGGGAGGATCGTGCTGTTTGGGGACGCTTGCCTTCAGTGGTGACCCCGATAGCGTGATTTTATTTCTTTCTAAACCCATTATAACCGTCCCCTTTTTGGCACGAGAATCTCCGGTCGAAAAGGGATACGCACGGTGAGCCGGCTCCGGGAGGCTGCCCGCCAACGGCGACCGGTACACTAAGAAGTGCGCACTCAATAGAGAAAGGGTACGGGATCCCGGTTGAAAAATCCCCTTTGAGTACCGCTCGCCGGAGCCGGGGCTGACTGTTGAGCTGACGGCGACACTGCCTGGACGGACCCAGTTTCGGAGACTATCGGTTCAAGACGGGCACGTGAGTACTGAGTGTGAGCGATTGTAAAGGGAGCGGGGAGAGAAGTGTAGGACAGGGAACGAAAAGGGGATACGAAGAGACACTAAAAGATTATTGTAAAATTTCCTTTCTTTTTCTTTGCATATGGCCATTAGGATTACGAGGTGAATAAGAGATAGAAGTGACGGGAACCTAGCTCCGAAAGGGGGTGGAAGGCGGCGCCGCATAGTGCTATATTGACTAGTGCTGGGAATATATGACGAAGTGAAATACAAGGTAAAAGTGTTCAGCAAAAGGGGGCACTGAGAATATATTAGTGATCGCTACTACTTCTTCTCTTTTTTCTTTAGGGGTAGGGGGAGAATAAAAACGGAATTAGCACGAACTTGGGAGAAAAGTAAGAGAACAAGGGTCCTACTAGAGGGGGGAGAGCAGGTTAAAACCTATAAATATATGCATATGTGCTAAGTAAGATAGACAGGGACAGCCGGCTAGGGAGGAAAGGGAGGGCAGCGTGAATGGTGTACTAAGTGTTACCAAGAGGTGTGTGCACCTCGTATGTGTCAAGGGATGACTTTGATGTTGCGAATGTGTAAAACGGCTATAAATGTATAATTGTTAAATGGTCATGGTAAGTGTGACCGGATAAAACTTCTTGAAGGCAACGTTGAGACAGTGACGTGAGTGGGTGCCTTTTGATTTCCGGGTTGATGTTGTCAAAATAAATGATGGGTTGCTGTTGTATGCGTCCCCCAAAGAGAACAAATTAGAAACTGTGTACAGTCTGTTCCGTGTTGTGCAGTAAAGGGAGGGAGAGCCCAACCGAGCATAACATTGAATGTGAAGTAGAATACTAAAAAATAATATCGATACTACATTCACATTGTAGCTGTAGACACACACAGCGACACATAAGCACTAGGAGGACACAGAGATGGGGGCTGAAACACCCTTATTACATATTTGTAAAAATCTTCCAGGGTACGCGGAGCGGATTAAGAAATATCACGACCAATGGGTAACCGAGTTGAAAGGAGAGGGGCTACCCCAGTTATGGCCAGAGGGAGGATCATTTGACAAAAGCATTCTAGATACGGTAATGACATGCATTTTCTTGAAGTACCGAGGGAAACAGCTGCAGAATAGGAGGGAAATATTAGATCTTTGGCGGTTATTTGAAGAGGTACCACCGCCTAAAGCGCCAGCATCAAATCCTGATCTCCCATCTACTACAGACAACCCACTGATGTTACAAAAAGATATCAAAGAATTGCCAGGTGTAGCGCCACCAGTAGAGGTAATAAGTTTATACCCGATATTAAAGAAACCCGTACCCGCGGAAGGATACAGTGATCCAACGTATGTACCTCCCCCGACAACTACTACACCCCACCGGCCCACGGCACCCCCACCATATGAAAGTACAAGGGAGCGAGGCCAGGCGGGTACACAAAGGGTGGACATAGAGAAGCTCACAGATGATCTAGAATCAAGACTGTCGATAGCAAAAGATGAGCTCTCGAGGATAAAAAACATATGCGAACGAACAGCACTGGATACAACTAGAGCTGGACGTACGTCTAGAGCATCGGATGAAAGCAGAAGGCCCGAGGAGGGGTGGAAAAAGGGCGAGATCCTGTTTAGGATTGAGGAAGAACCAACGCGAATAATAGAAGTAGGGACCCGAGAGGAAGATGGTGGTAACGAAGAAAGGCTTGGGGGATTTAGAGAGGAATTACTATGTGATATTAGAGAAGAGCTAGATGAAAGCGACAGGTTGAGTATGGCAATAGGAGGGGGAAGCGAGGGGGAGGAAGGTGCATGTTCTATGAGAACCCTAGATGATGAGTGGGCAGGGCGACTGAGGAACAGAGTGGGGAAGATGGCATCACTGGGAACATCAGCAGCCAAAACGGGTCCGGATGCAACAACGAAAGGAAAGCTACAGCTCCCGTTGATACATAGGGGAGGAGGGAGGCCTAACTATATCCCATGGGCACAGATGGATAAAGCTAATTTATTAAAGCTATTGCCCCCGTTATCAGGAGGGGCAAGTAAGTGGATATACGCCTTCGAAAAACATACAGCTGGGGTACCCCTAGCTGTAGGAGATGTGAAAAGTCTGCTCGTATCAGCGGTGGGCGACCAGGCTGAAAGAGTATGGGTTAAAGCCGGTTTCCCGGGAGTAACATTAGACTGTGACCGCCATGATGGGGCCTCCTTTAACACAGTACGGGCTAGGGTGTGGGACGCCTTACGCGAAACATTTCCAGACACACCTGACTTACAGTCCGTGATGCAGTGTGCAATGAATGACGGGGAGGAGGCTATGGATTACATTTTTCGGGTCCAAGAGATGTGGAGAGCGGAAACGGGCACGCCCTGGTATCAATCGACATCTCTATTTTACTTCATTATAAAAAGGGGGCTCCCAAAGGAAGTGCAGAAGGCGCTTGACAAAATAGCAGGTATAGAAGCAAAGGGATGGCCGGAAATTCAGAGCATAATAGTACACCATTGTAAACGAATAAAGGAAAGGGAGAAGGAGGTGGCGCAGAAAAGATTGGCAG
Organism: Ambystoma mexicanum; assembly: GCF_040938575.1. Classification (NCBI taxonomy): domain Eukaryota; kingdom Metazoa; phylum Chordata; class Amphibia; order Caudata; family Ambystomatidae; genus Ambystoma; species Ambystoma mexicanum. The sequence continues at coordinate 580,354,651 of NC_090922.1, read as the reverse complement.
ACGAGGCGAAGTTGGTGCAGACAAAGTTAGTGAAGGTTGCAGCAGCAGTAGCCGCGCTCCCACACAGCAGGGAGGGAGAAGATGAGGAGGAGGGGCTAATAGCAATACAAGGAAGGATGGCAACTAATTGGGCGGGAACAGGACAGCGGCAGTGGAACGAGCAGGAGCAGGGTGGAGGTCCGCAGTGGCAAGAGTGGACCCCTCGAGGGGGACGAGGTGGGTACAGGAGCCGAAGAGGAGGTGGACCACAGGGGTACGGGGGAATGGGAGGAAGTGGATGGCAGGGTCCCAGGGGCCCTCAGGGGAGTTGCTGGAACTGTGGGCGATGGGGGCATTACTCCAGGGAGTGCAGAAGTAGACAAAACAACGGGTTCCAGGAGGTGGAACAGTATGGCCATCCCCACCCGGGAAGCCCATATGGCCTTCCGATGGGACAACAGCAACTGAGAGACCCAAGCCAGGGTAACACGAGCCAGCAACAGGGACCCCAGTATAGAACGCAGAACCACCCACAAAACATGCCTAACAACGACAGCATGCAATATACACCAGGCAACCCTTTCGCGACAGCAGCTAACGGGGCCCCCGCACCAGCACCTTACAACGGCATGTCAGTGGTCTCAGGTAACGTATTTAATGAAGGGGGGGCGATGAGACACCCCGCATAGGACAGCCCACAGAGAACACTTGCGTGTCCAGTTCTATCTACCACCCACAGTGCAGCAGAGGAACCATTGGTGGGGGCGCAGATAGGAGACAGGCAATTTATATTCATGGTTGATTCGGGAGCGGAGAAATCATGTGTCAGGGAGGGCCGGTTCCCGTTATCTAACAGGAAGTTAGAGACGCAGGGGTTCTCTGGGGCTGTAATTGAAGTTCCTTACACAGAAGCTTTAGATGTAACCATAGGGGGCAAGACTGTAAAAGCACCCTTACTGTATTATGAACAGTCCCCGATAAATTTGCTGGGGAGGGACCTTATGAGTAAACTTAACATGACCATATCATTTACCGAAGGAGGAATAGTGTGTTCCACCCCCGGGATATGCCCCTTGCGTGCAATGTTGGTAGTGCAAGCCTACACGACCACACAGGAAATACGAGGGCTGCCACAAAAGGAAGAGATGTTTATTGCAGGGCTAAAAACTTTGGCCCTTATAGTCCCAGAGCTAAAAAACATGGATTGGAGGATTCCAGCAGAATTCCTCTTCCGCCCCATAGTGTGTCCAAATGCAGCACCAGGATCAGTGGTGTCGTTGGATTTGCACGCTGTGCAGGTATCAACGAAACGGATCGCTGTGATTGGAATGGACAGAGAAGGATGCGAGTGGCGCACCGTACTGTGTACAAACGCAAACCTCGCCCTACGCGAAGTAACAGATGAGGATCTCTTTTTAGACACAGAAGCAGATGGTGAGATAGTAATGGAAATAGCGATGCCCTGTGACATTTTGATCCAAGCCAGAGAGATCCCCGTCCAATTAATGGCAGTGGTAGGAAAACCACCGTCATTTTTTGATGACGACATGAGGTTAGTACCAAACAATTTATGGACAACAGGCCCCCATGATGTAGGGCTGTTGCATGGAGTACAACCTGTGATAATAAAACTAAAACAAGGAGCTATCTTACCCCGAGTCAAACAACATCCACTGTCCCGTGAGGCTGAAGAAGGGATAAAAGAAACTATAAATGCACTACTAGCACAAGGGATAATAGTGCCTTCAAACTCACCATGTAACACATGTATTTATCCAATCAAAAAAGCGAAAGGGGGGTCTTGGAGGATGATACAGGACTTACGCCCCCTCAATGATGTAATACAGAAAGAGTTCCCTCTAGTCCCGAACCCTGCGTCAATACTATACAGCATCCCAAAAGCAGCATCACATTTTACAGTAGTAGACCTGAAAAACGCATTTTTCTCAATACCCCTGGCTGAAGAGAGTAGATATCTTACAGCGTTCACACTGGGGGGAAGAAGATATGAACATTGCAGACTGCCACAGGGATACTGTGAGAGCCCGAGCATATTCAACCGCATATTGCATGAAGACTTGGGAAACCTATCAGTAGAGAGTACGATTATTCAGTACGTGGATGATTTATTGGTGTGTGCACAAGACGAAGCGACATGTAGAAAAGATTCAACAACGCTCCTGACTTTACTAGCCAACAAAGGATACAAGGTAGACAAGGAGAAGCTACAGTATTGCTTGACTGAGGTCCTATATCTGGGACAGCTCATATCAAAAGATGGAAAGAGAATAATTCCTGACAGGGTGGAGGCAATAAGGTCAGTAGGAGAGCCCACGACAGTGAAAGACATGCAGAAATTTTTGGGGATGTGCAATTATTGCCGAGCATGGATACTAGACTATGCAGCATACACCAGGCCCCTCCTACAAGCACTCAAAGAAGCACAACAGGAGAATGGAAAAATAAAATGGTCAGAAGAAATGAGCATATCGTTTCAATCACTGAAAGAGCTAATTTCAAGCGCTCCAGTACTAGCAAACCCTGATTATGGACATGAATTTTACCTATTTTCCCATTGCAAAGGAACACTTATGACAGCAGTACTAACACAAAAAACATCCTTAGGACACAAGCCCCTGGCGTACTATAGTGGTACTTTGGATGCCGTGATGCAAGGTCATTTCGCGTGCGAACAATCACTCGCAGCAGCCGCATTCGCGATTGAGAAAAGTGCCACAATAGTAATGGGATGTCCTGTGACATTGTTTGTGGAACACTCATTATTTGCAATACTTGAAAGATCGAAAAGCACACTGACCACACAGCGGGCAACAGCATACGAGATCATATTGTCCAGCGCCAACATCCACATAGTGAGATGTAAAACAGTGAACCCCGCCACATTCATTACAGAAGCGTGCACATTAGAGGATATGCAAAATCACGACTGCGCAACCCACACAGGAGAAGGAGGGGATGACACAGTGGTGTGTGAAAGCGCTCTCAGCGAGGGGGAAGTGTACTTTGTGGATGGGTCCGCATCAATTGATATGGACACGGGAGAAAAACACGTCGGCATGGCGGTAGTGAGATTAGAGGAAGGTGAGTTTGAAACATTAGTACAGTACCGCCTCCCGTCGCATTACTCTGCACAGGCAGCAGAACTGATTGCGCTCATAGAAGCACTACATGCAGCGAAAGGCTGTGCAGTAACAATATACACAGACTCAGCGTACATGACAACGACAGTACATGGAGGTCTAGCAAGATGGGGCCGTAGGGGATTCAGACGGGCAGACGGAACACCAGTGCAGCATGCAGAATTGTTAAAAGAATTAATTGAGGCCCTACAAAACCCTACTGCTGTAGCAATAGTGAAGTGCCAGGCCCATACAGCCAACACAGACGTTGTGTCTTTAGGGAACGCGGCAGCGGACGCTGCCGCCAAGGAGGCTTCCTATTTTCAGAAATACGACACAGGTGAGTTTATGATCAAGACCACAACAACCGAAGAACTGTCAGAAGGGTACAACATGATGTCCTTATCACAAATACTAGAATTTCTGCGAGTGCAGAAGAAAAATTGACATGGACAAAACGGGGATGCAGCCAATCAGGGACAGACCTACTATGGCGGCAAAATAACTCAGGGAAAGTGGTAATGCCACTGCAGTTACTAGAAGTTGCATTTCAACAGTTACACTTCCCCGCACACAACACCAAGCAGCACATCGCAGCAGAGATACAGGAAGAATGGTTTGTGCCCTGTCTCCAGGAGCATGTGTCTCGATTGGCAATGGAATGTACAACATGCCAAATATACAACTCAGGAATGACATTACGCACACTCCGGGGAACAATTCCCAAACCCATTGGCCCCTTCAGAGAACTGCATATAGATTATGTAGACATGGGGGAAAGGTGTAATGGCTCACGGTACATGATCGTGGTGGTGTGCCCATTTTCAAGGTGGGTGGAAGCGGGACCATGTGCGCGACCTGATGCCAAAAGCGCCGCCAAGTTCCTAGTAAGGGAAGTGTTTCCGCGCTGGGGAATTTGTGACGTAATTCGTTCAGACAACGGCTCTCACTTTGTGAATGAACTTTTTAAGGAAGTTACCACGTTATTGGGTATAAAACATAAATTGTGTTCGATTTATCATCCACAAAGTAATGGCATAGTGGAAAAGATGAACGGCCTGTTAAAGGGCAGGTTATCAAAACTATGCTTCTCATTAAAGAAAAATTGGATTTACTGTCTACCCCTGGCACTATTTGAGTTGAGAAATCAACCAAGTAAAGACCACCACTTGTCCCCACACGAGATCGTGACTGGGAGACGAATGAACACAGCACACTCTCCACTGCGTGAACACTCAGATGCTCACAGAAGCGCCGCAATATTGGGAGATGAGTTCACAGACTACCTAAGGAAATTAACAAGGGCAGCGCGCGCAATATCGAAGCAACTCTCCCCACCCTTCACTAGAGAAGAGGGAAATGTAACAGGATCTGTCACGGAGCCAGAGCAACAGCTACAGCTAATGCCAGGCGACTCAATTTATGTCAGAAGCTTCGTGCGTCGGTGGAATGCACCACGATTCCATGGCCCATACGAAGTAATATTTTGCACGCCCACGGCAGTAAAGGTGAAAGGCTTGAGGTACTGGGTGCACTTGACCGACGTACGAAAAGCATACAGCGATGTACACGAGGAGATAGAGGAGGAGGCACAGACAACAGCAAACAATGCAAATGAGTAGGATGCCTAAATATCAACTGCGTGAGTGTGTGTGTCAGCACTGGACCTGAATAGAATAATGTCAGCACTGGAATTGAATGAAATAATGACTGACAAGGATATTACAAAAAAAAAAAAAAAAAAGAGTGTGTGTGAGATTTGCTTTTTTCATCTTGTTGAGTGGTATATAATTAATGAAATAATACTGTTACAACTTCTATATACCCTTGTCTGTGAATACCCCTCCCCCACATCCCCACCCACTTCCATTCCCCGTCAAATGTATTGGCACAGATGGTGCCAACAAAACGTTTACATGCATGCACTTAATGCACTTTTATATCTCAAACAGGAGCTTCCATGGCATCTAACGAGCAGCCTGCAACGGATAGAATTAGTAGAATGAGAGAATTAGTATATGAGAGATGTAGATATTGGTATGAGTGTGGATTATCAGTATGCATCACATTGTTTTTTATGATAATGTTTGGCCTGGTTACATATTGGTTTATAGCGTTCATCTCTATCGAGATGTACGAGGGGGGAGGGAGTAATAACACTACTAGACCAATTAACAGTACCACCGGGCCCGATACAACTGCAGGTGTCAATACCAGGGAAGGTGATTTTTTGGTATGGGACGGAACTAAACTTGTGTGGGGGTATCATACCACACCATCCAGTGTTGTGACCTCACAAAGAGAAAAGCCACAAGGTGGAATACAGAGCAACACAGTGTCTCCACCAGGGGTATCCACTTACAATGCCCACAGTCTCAATGACCGAAACCCGTCTGCCATATCATGGTTATATAACACCCCCACCAGCCAGCTTGCCCCCACCCCAGAAAACAATATGCCAGATAACGTCAGGAAAGAAGACGAAAAGCTACTAGAAATGCACGAAAAATTATATGATGAATGGGCAAAGGGGGGCGGGAATGAGAAAGAGGGGTCTAGTTTGTCCACTGCCCAGGGGGGTGGGAAGTATATGAGCAACAAGAACAACAGACGAAAGAGAGAAGCAGGGAGGAGAAAGTACGATGAGTACTATGGGCTAGGTCTAGATGAGATGGAAGACCCACGACACCCCCATCAAACAAATAAGTGGTATGCAGACATGAGTGCCACAGCTAAACAGACAACAAACGAGAGCTGTTATGTCTGCTCCCTCATCCCCCATGCATCAGGTACACCCAAAGTGTTGTTACCCAAAGAGTTGCCTATTGTGGATGCCCAATGTCTCCTTCATCTCACGCTGTGCAGGATTAAGAACACCTTCCAGGCACACGAAGTGACTTTTGAAATGCTGCAGAACGAGAAAACGTGTTACCCAAAAACGGCAGGAGTAGTATGTTTGAAAGAACCATTTTTTGTGATAGGAGGGACACTTTTTTCTGACAACAAGCGGAAGGATGAAGAAGTACTGTGCAAAGCGGAAGCACTAAGAGGTGTGGCACCGGATAAATTGCAGTGGATAGAGGAAACATGTACACCAGTATGGAGAGAACACATTTCAAAGCTAACTTGGGTAACTGCCATTGAAAAGCCGTTCAAACTGCAGAGCGAAATGGACTACAAACTATGCTTTAAAGGAGAAGGGAGAACCCCCATGGGAACAAACAAGAACTGCAACAAGACCCTCACCATCCCAGACCTAAGAAAAGGGACAGCGGCCCTGATGGACACGTACTGGGTGTGCGGCAAACAGGCATACCTACACCTCCCCCAGTCATGGAGTGGCAGTTGCTCAATGGCCACTCTGCACTCAGCCCTAATGGTGATACCAGAAAGCCACGTCGATGGGACACAGGAACGCATGCAGAGTGTGGCTCAACCAACTGCAGAAACACAAATATATGTCCTGTCTTCTGGAAACAGGGAAGAAGTGCTGACCCGTAACAGGCGAGCGTCAAATTACATATCAAAGGCATCATCAGAACTATTGGCTCAGATCCCAGACAAATATCGATTATTCAGCTCAGCAGAAACATTTTTTGCCTCACTCGTCTCAAGTGTCCAAGCACGGGCAAACGCAAAATGGCTCCAGATAACACGCTGGGAATTGATTCAGCTGGCGAACGACACTGAAGAAGGATTCAATATTATCAAAGTTGAACTAAGAGCTTTACGACTAATGACCATGCAAAACAGGTATGTTCTGGACCTGTTGACAGCGATGGACGGTGGTGTTTGCCGAAAAATAGGAAGTGCCTGCTGCACTTTCGTACCTTCTGAAGACGCAGAGAATGGCTCCCTGTCCCATGTGATCGAAGCAGTCCACAACCTAGGAGAAAAAATGAAAATGGAAGGCGGAGCAGAAGCGAGTACATGGTTCGACAACATCTTCTCCTGGGTTCCCTCATGGCTTGGAACAACTGTGAAATTTTTAATACCAGCTGTTGTGTTCCTCCTTCTACTTTTTTGCCTGTGCCAGGTGGGTCTTCGAGTATGTGCTAACGCAGTACCAAATGGTGCAATGATGATGGTGACAATGGGCAACTCACACGGTACAATAAAAACAATGCAAGAAGCACAAGTACAAACAGGGATAGATAATTCGCCCAGGTACCAACTGGTGCCCATATACCACGATAAAGATATTGTAGATAAGTTGTGGCACACCACCATCAAAGAGCCCCGTATACTAGAATGGTATGAGGAAGTTTGGGTAGATTTAGAAGCAGATGGTGGGTGCATATATCTAACGTGTACCCCAGATGAATATGCCCGGAGAGGTGAGAGCTTAAGAGCAGTGTGCAGAGCATGGATGCCCATCAAAGGAACTCCGGCATGGGATGAGGCGGTGATGGACGAGGCAGAATGTAGGAGGATAGAAGAGTTAAAGAATTCGTTACTTTAGTAACGAAAGGGGGGAAATGTAGGGGAGGACTGGTCCAAGACGACCCCCCCTCGCCTGCACTTTCTCCCCAGGTGAGGACTATGGCTCTCTTGGGCGTCCCCTCATGCCACCCGGGCCCAGGTGGTGGAGGGCTCACCCACTCGAGACATTGCCCGCACGTATTAATTGCCCACACGTATTAAAATTTAGCTAGGCCTAGAAACCATTTTGTCTGGCAAAGATGGTGTGAGCTCAGCGCACTGTAGCGCGGCCCCCACCTGTGGAGGGTTTCAGTCATCCTTGTTGCCGCAGCACCCTGGTAGATCCGCTGCGAGCACGTTCCCACGAACCAGACGGACATGAGCTAGTGTAATACACTAACATTGTAACAGTTCACCTCCCGCAGTGTATCGTATCATCGCTCCCAGCATGACCCGGCCAGCAGGCCTAGGCAAATGAAAAGAACAGTAAAATGGTCGTCACATGCCAGACAATATTTGTATATTAATGTTGAGACTACTTGCAAGGAATGCTTTCCTCTCATAAAATCCCTTATATTACAGAAGCCTGTAAGATGTATAATTACAAGAGATCATGCCCCCATGATATAAGCGATGGGGAGCATGTACCATTGCAGTTGGGTACTAATAATAACGGCACGCACCAGGAATCTGGTTGTTACGTGCATGACTGGAAAACTTACACCCCATGGGCTCGTACCATAACTGAACTAATGCTGCTAGAGGACACAAGAAAACGAATGTAACCATACAAAGAACCTATGTGAAGAATGCATGGGAAGGGCATGTCATGTGTGCATGTTCAGGCCGCACATGTGCCACCACCGTCACGAACAGTGGCGGGTTACTTTCTATGTTCTCCTCCAATCCTAACTCTACCTCACTTACTGCAAATATATATGCATATAACTAAATACTGTACTTGTTAAAACATAATGTATGAATAAGGTGTTCAGACTGGGTATAATCAAGACACATCCAGCAAAGCTTAAATGCATGTTTTGTATTACGCTGGATAAGTATTATAAGAGTGTTCAAATGTTTGTGATGTTTCTACCTAATTCGGCAACACACGAGGGAGATACCTTTGTGAAATACGTGCAAGGCCATTCCCCCTCCCACCCTGCGAAGGCTGCCAAGGCATGAGAGCTGAAGCAGCGCAGCACTGCTTTACCTCCCCCAACCAGACTGGAGCCGCTTCAAAGATTTGTAACCCCCTCTGTAGCACCCAAGGCCACCACCCGCCACCTGCATTATTTACAACACAGCCGTAAACCTCTGCCTGAACACACGCGCCCCCTCGTAAACCTCACAACCCACCGGACCATCACAGACTTATGGCCCTGTGCAATCAAGACACCCAACACTTTGACAACACACAGCGGAACATCCATAACAACTTCTAACAAGGCAGAAAGGCATGTACCGCCCGTCCCAGGCCCCGAAGCTTAGCCCCACGACCTATGGCCCCGGTCAACAGGACACTGGTAACCATGCCCTGACGTATTACCACCAGTCCCCTCACAAGGTGCATTCCTCCTGTGTTGCATTAACCTGTTGTATAACCTATCGAAAGATTTACTAAAGAAAATGACACCAGAATGTTTGAATGACTGCGGTGTGCACGGCTTAGGGCTAACAAGTCAGGAAAAGACATTCATCTCTGCCACTGGCCACGATGGCCCCACAACACCGCCTGGATGAACTCCGCCACCCGGCCAGGCCCAGCCCAACCCACGAGGCTGCCCAGTGACGTCTTCCAGCCAAAGCCAACCACATCACAGCAGCACCTATAGTTAGTCGTCGCCACCCAATCCCCATGAACTTGTGCCCCCTATAGTGTGTAGGTTCTTATGACGTTTTTTGTAAATATATACGCCTGTCTTTGCTATTGTCAGACAGAGCGCTCTCGGAGTTTGCAGAGTTCTTTGCATGCCCTATTCTGATTGATAAACTCCCATTTACGCTCACCCGCACTCTGTCTTGGCCTTATTCCCATCCTGGGAGAGTCCTTCATTGTCTCTCATTGCGGGGAGGATCGTGCTGTTTGGGGACGCTTGCCTTCAATATTGAGAGGTCATTGGGTAAGATCGAAAATTACGATCCTGTCGCCATTCCACAAGTTACCTGGAACTGTCGGTTAGCCATCACCGATATGAGTACCATTATTCAGCACCTTAACTCTTCATGGGCAGCTGGGCCTGATGGCATTTGCAATGGTTTAGGTACAACTGCTCCCAGACTGTGAACACACAGCCTGCATCTATTATTTTCTTATATCAACCAAACAGGCATCATACCCCCCTCCTGGTGTGAAATCAATATATTGCCTGTCCACAAGAAAGGCTCTCGGAACTTGCCATCCAATTATACATTGCTCGCCCGGTTATATGTTCCATCTAAGATCCTAGCAAAAGGGCTTCTAATTGAATTGAATGCTTGGACCGACGCTAACAACATACTGCCCCCTAACCAGATGGGTTTTATAAAACACTCAAATATTACACATAATTTGCTCATACTGGTGTCTTCTGTGGGGTATGCCTGGAAGCGCAGGAAATCAGTGGTCCATGCTGCTTTCGTTGATTTCTCTGCAGCTTTTGATTTTGATTCTGTGCCGCACCAGCGACTCTGGAAGAAATTGATAAATTGGAATATTCCTTTAGGTCTGCTGCAAATGTTGATGCTTCTCGACACAGACCCTTCAGTAAGAATAAGGCTAGACGCAGAAGGTAACCTGTCTGCCCCGATTCCGACACACCGAGGCATCAAACAGGGATGCATTGTACACTTTTTAATCTTTATCTTTCGGATCTTGGATTAGTGTTTACTGACCCAGCAATATGTCCAACTGGCTGGTATATGCTGATGACTTGGTCTTGTTGGATCATACACCCAGGGGATTACAAAGTCAGATTGTAGCCTTAGGTACTTATGCCGAAGCAAATGGGCTAACTATCAATATAAACAAGAGTAAAATAATGACCTTTGCGCCAGTAGCATCGAAAAGATGTAAACTTACCTGTATTCTTGATGGGGTTCAACTAGAAAATGTTTTGTGCTACAAATACTAAAGAATCCACCTTCAAAACAATCGGAAGTCGGATACCATTGGTTAAAAACCAAGAGAAAAATGTAACAAAGTGGTTAGCACTATTAAACATTTTATAGTCAAGCAATGTGGAACCTCTATAGAAACAATGTTGCTGTTATATCAGTCCAAAGTTCGGTCCATCATGTTTTATGGGATAGAGATATGGGGCAGCAAGAAGACGATACCTCTGAAACAATATGAAGCATGCATTTTGCATAAACTCTTCTGTATGCCGATATCATTACCGGTTGAGTACATGTACTTAGAATTGGTATTCCTGGTATTGTGGCTGACCTAATTGTTAAATCTATCATGTTCTGTGACAAGGTGCTAAAATTGGAGTCTGGTAGCATGATGGGGAATTTTATGGGTTCCTTTTGTGACATTGATAACTGCTACTCGGTGGGAACATTTGGTCATTTGTTAACACTGTGCAAAATGGCAGGAAAGTTGGTGTGGCCTCCTGCCAAATGGTGCAGTGCACGTGATTAAGACCTGTCTTAAACTTAAATTAAAAGAGCATAGTAAATCTTTTATCTGGGAGCCAGGGTCTTTCTTTTTGTGAATATATTTCCTTTGCGAGATACAAAACCAATGTACCTGATTGCGTATACTAATAGCTCTATTATTAGACAATACTTAAGATTGAAATTCAACAAAAATATTGCATTGATAACACAAGGTGCACATATGGGCATCCCGCGTAATGCACGCCATTGTAGGTTATGTGGTACCGGTGAAATTGAAACACTTGAACATCGATTAATCGAATGTGAAAGCCTACATATGCTAATAACAAGCTATCTGAAAGCATACAAAAATGATATTAACCTTGAAGATCTATCCTTAATATGGCTGAGACTTTTAAATGGTAATGACCACAACCTGATATTTTATATTGTTAAATTTTATTGGAAATGCGCAGAAATTATGAAAATAGTTTCTTGATAATTTTTATGAATGATGCCACTCTTTTTTATGCAAGTTTTTAAGATTTCATTAATGTGTTGTTATGTTATCTTGTAGGTTTATTAAGTACGGTATTTGGTCATGTTATAGAGCTTTGGCCAACTACTCACTGAGTATTTTAGCCAATGTAGGTGTACAGAGGATAACTGTGTAAATGTTGTTTTATCATGTTTTTATGTCACTGTTTTTATTTTACTTTTGCATATACAAAGCCATTTGGCTGATTGTGTATTAGATAAATAAATAAATAAATAAATGGATACAGGAAACAAGTTCCAACAAGAGCAGATGAGCCTCTGACCTTGGCACCTTGAGGCATCATGTTTCTCCAAGAGTGCACGAACCACCAGAGAGCCTTTTCTCATCTGCCACTTGAGATGTACCCCATGGGTAAAGCAAGCAACCTTAAGGATCCTGGCATCCAGTAGAAGACAAGCCAGCTCTCTGAGCACAGGGGTGATTCGCTCAAATGTTCTGGCCCTGGCAACCAGCCCAGCTGCAGTGCACGGAGCAACCTCCAGGACAGCCAGAGAAGCAACCCAGATATTGGTGTCAAAGATCCAGGTGTGAAATAACGAAGGCTTGGGGAAGATTACAAAACTAAAAACAGGGATAAAAACAAATATTCCTAAGAGAAAAAAGAGAGAAAAAAAAGTTTTCACCAAAGAATGCAGAAGATAAAGTCGGCTCTGAAGTAAAAGTGGAGCGCTCTCCAGTTCCTTTTTCACTCTGCATTCTTTCTTGAACCATGTTCTGCAGTGAGACCCCCCTACTCTGCTGTTTCAGCTCTCCACACCGCCCCGCCGTGCATCTCTGACTTTTTGTTTTCCTCCCCCCCATTAAAAATTAAAAGTGGAAAAAAAACAAAAAAACAAAAAGGCATTTTGAAAATTCTGTTACAAAAACTCGCCATTTTGGACCTCGGTATTTTAAAATCGGTCTGTCAACGTAGAACCTCTCATCTTCGCTTAGGTTGTGCCTGTTCTAAATCATAGATTAGACGTGGGTCATCCTCACTAAGGCCCACACCAGTTCCTTTCTTCCCCACTTATAAGACCTGCGAGCATTGCCCTCCTTCACGCCTCTCCACTCCATCTCATCTGGCTCGTCTAGGGTCACTTAGACTGTGAGTTCGTTAACTAGCCGCAGACACATCTGGAGACATCATGAAGCTTCAATGTGCAGTGTGTTCGCTTTTCTCTCCCCCTCATCCTCCTTAGTGTCACTGTTGCTCCCCCCTGAGGGCAGTGACGCAGATCTTCATATCTGCCACGTCTTTGGATACTCTTTGGAATAGTTCTCTCTGGGAGGGGTCTGCCACCTGTATCCACCTGCGACAGGCTCACAGAACAGCTTCTGGAGAAGCTTTGGGAGTCTAAGTTTGAGCCTCGTCCTTGTTGCCTGAGTTTTCTCATTTTTCTGTATTGCCTCGCTGCTCCTGTGGGTCCTCCCATCTTCACTAGCCAGTGTCCTTCTGACGGTGGTTGTACTGCCCCATCAGAAACAGATTATCGGCCCACAAAGACGGGTGCATATTTCTTCAAATAGGCCGCCATCAACAAATTGCAGGAGTTGTGAACAGTTCCTTCACCAACAATCTCGTGAAGACAGTAAGTATGCTACCCTCTGGAGATATGGCTCAGGAGTTAAACCCCACAAGAGATGTTTTAAAAGAAAATCCCATCGTAAAAATGGTATATCCCAAAACGGGGTACAACACCAGAAACCCTACCTTTCCTGCTGTCTGGGTACTGTATCAGTGTTATACATCCACTGGAAAGGAATAACCTTCATTTAATGGTGAGAGTGTCTTCTTCATAATCAAACAATCATTGGGCCTCATTACGAGTTTGGAGGTAGCCATGTCCTTAATAAGGGCATGGCTACCCCAAAACTCAGGTCCGGGTCCCACAAAAGGGGATTTACCGGGCCATTCTGACCTTGGAGGGCCCTGTAATTCCCATTCGCGGGACCCGGGCCCAGTACGTCCCCATTCCCATTTGAGCCCCCATAGGGCTCAATGGGAATGGGGAGGATGGTAGCAGCGGTACTGTTAACAACGGTACCGCTGCTACCATCCTAGGGCCTCATTACGACCCGGGCGTTAACCATGGCGCTATTAGCACCATTGTTGACACCGGTACCTTACCGATTCCGCCATCGTGAATGGCGGAATTACCGCCCCATTCCAAGGTTGGCGGGGCGGTAATTCCCGATTCACCATTGGCCCTTCCCCATTCCCATTTTTGGCCCCATAGGGCTCAATGGAAATGGCAAAGGCGTTAATTACGGTACCGCAAATTGTGGTACCGTAATTACCTCCAAGGTCCCTTTGCGGGTCCCGTCCTTCACGGCTGGTAAAACCAGCCGTTAAGGGCGGACCCGCAAAGGGACCTCGGAATTGGGCAGTAAGGGATTAGCGACACCAGTGCCCTTACTGGTACCGGTAATCCCTTACCGCCCGGGTCGTAATGAGGTCCCTATTTTGCTCGCGGGTGCTGCTCTGCACGCCTGTCCTGGCTAGGCATCCATCGCGGCACCCGCGAGCAAACTCGGAATGTTGCAGAGAGATAACAAAGGCGCCAGTAGCACTACCGGCACCGTTGTTGCCTTAGCGCAATACTCCTAATGAGGCCCATTGAGTCCTAAACAAATGGACTAACCAATGTAGAAATTAATACAAAAATAGAATTCATTTTATTGAGTCATCTTTTTTTGATATAAAAATAATATTGGAAATACGGTATGCAATACAAAATACCAACAGTGACACATACAAAAATTACTTTGTTAAAACATTTTTTTCAATATTAACCCAAAGACTGCAATCATGTAAGCATACCTCTCTTTACATCCTAATTAGCCTGATTGTTTGAGTACAGAGAAGACACTCTCACTATTAAATGAATGTTATGTTATTCCGTTCCAGCGCATGTTGCCAGACATTATTTTAAATATGTTGCTTAGGAACCTATACGTTTTGTAGCCCATACCAAAGGGGAGCTGATAACATTATGTAACTCTCCAAGGTCTGCTACAGCACCCGGTAGCACTTCTCTTATGAACCCACTACACATGTATGTGCACCACGTAAAATTGTGTGCTCAGAAGAACCGGTGTTTGCACAGCCAACCAATAGGGGCTAGCTGATACATTGGTTTGCTGCTTTAAACATTTTGGGCAAAATTCACAAAGAACTTACATGGAGTAACTCTGACTTACACCTGGCCTACATCTGAAGAGGTCTATGCTATTCGTGAAGGAAGTTACATTGAGTAACTGTAACTTAGACAGGACAGGAGTAAGCCAGATGTAAGAGTAACTCAGTCGAACTTCTTTGCTGGTTTGGCCCATTATCATTAACCCTGTGTCAGTGAAATAACAGATTTAACACAACTGCGTACTTCGCTGGGTGGATCCCATCAGAAATTGTCTGCCAGAAAATGTAATAATACCATTAATATTACCCTCCTGCTACTCCTACTCTTTTCCATGTCTGTAACCTTTCTCCTCAGCACTATCTGCTCTGGAATAGGAAGTGACGTTGCATGCTATGCTATTCTTCCCCCAGTAACTCCAGCTTTAGTTTAATCATTTTGTACCTGCCAGCCTCTAGCCTTTCTCCCGAGCCCCACCAGCTCTGCAATCAGAAATTACTTCCATGTTATGCCATACTTGCCTCAGTAGCTCCGATTTCAGTTTAATCATTTCTCTTTTCTGCCTGTCTCAATCTTCATCATTTTGGACGCTCCCAGGCTGTCTTCTTTCTCATCAGCGCTACCTGCATGAGAAAGGACACTCCATGTTATGCCATTCTTGCCACAGTAGCTCCGACTTTAATGTCATAATTTCTCCTTTCTGCGTTTCGCAATATTTATCATTTTGTACTCTCCCCCCAGGCTCTCTTTTCACCTTGGCATTTCCTGCTCTCTTACATGGTCACCTCTCGTTTCCCTTGGCAGTTCCATTTTATGCTTGGCAGTTTTTTCTCTCTATATTTTTTCCTCTCTCCTCTCCCTCTCTTTTGAGCTGTTTATGTTACCCTTATTATTCTACTCTGTTCCCCTCCTCCTTGCTTTTCCCGTGTACTCTCTACCTGCTTTCTGACCAAAATGCCCTTATTTCTGTCTTTCTAAACTGGGGTGGCATGATGAGAGCCTGCTCTCCATGCCCACATTCAGGATACATTTAAGATTTTATTTTAAGTCTCTTAACCATGTGTTGAATATGTTGAAACTGGGGGGCTTGTTTGTTAAGTGGATGGTACAGGCAGAGACTGCAGTGATCACACATTTGCCAGAAACTAAAACCTTCTGGGAATGATAGGAACCTTTCATGTCTTCTCTCACTGGCTGTGCTGCCTAGACAGACTGCTTTCCCCCAGTCCTTTGCAGGCTTTCCCTCTGGGCACAATGGTCGCTGGTCAATGATCGTCTGAGGACACAGAGCCTTTAGTGGCAAGTCACTGATTACACTGACCCATTGATCATACTGAGCTTTTGTTATATCACTAAGCTGCTGCTAATACGGTGGCATTGATAATGCTGAGCCACTAACTGGAATGAGCCACAAGTGATACTGAGTCAATGAAGATGAGTCCATGGTTACAATAACTAGTTAATAATACAGAGCCACTAATGATAGTGTAATGTGGAGAATATCAAGCCAGCAGGCAGCCAAGGATAATGCTGACCTTCTAATGACACTGACTCACTGATAATACTAAACCATTGATACATTGGTGTGACTCATGACACTGAACCTCTGATGGCACTGGCTCACTGATAACACAGAGCCACGTATAATGCTGAGCAACATATAATACTGAGCCACTGGTGCAAAGGATACACTGCAGAACCATGATTCCTGGTGGCCAGGACAATGGAGGATTACTTCTGAACTCATGATTTCTGAAGGCTAAGGAAAGGTTCACTTCCTAACTCGTGGTTCCTGTTGGCTAGGGCAGAGTCAACTCATGATTGCTGGAGGGCAAATGGATAACGTCTTAAATCATGCCTCCTTGGGGCGAGGGCAGAGTGGGATAACCTCCTAACTCTTGATTCTTAGAGGGAAGGGCATGAGAGGAAAACCTTCGAACTCATGATTCCTGCAGGCCAGATTAAAGGTGGATATCTTCATAACTCATGATACCTGGAGACCAAAGCAAGGAAGGATTGCTTTGTAACTCACGATTCCTGGAGGTCAGGGCTGATAATGAGCACTTTTTTAACTCACGTTTCCTGGAGACGAAACATAACTTATGTTTCCTGGGACCAGGACAGAGGCTGATACTTTTGTAACTCAGGATTCCTGAAGCATAGGCTAGAGAAGCAAAGCATCATATAGCACATGACTGTGGGGTACATGTACAATAAGGATAACTGTTTCTCAAACTAGATCTGTTCTACAGATGATGCACCTGTCCTCCTGGAAATCCAGTCAGACCAGTGTTACCATGTCTCATGGCAACCGTTTATAGCTTTAGAGTATCACATTTGAAAGAAAACTCTGATCTGCTCAGTGTCGCAGCGCGTCCCATCAGATGATGCAGGGAGGTGTTTCTATGCATCCTGGGTGTAATTTGCCAGTAAGACAGAGATCGCCCTTATTGGGACCCCTGCTACTGCTTTCCCACTTTCACTCCGGCCGGCCTCCCTTGGTCCTGTGCCCTCACCCACCAGTGAAGCATAAAACCTGGGGGTCATCTTCGACTCTACTCTCTCCTTCTCTTTTCAAATTTCTGACATCTCCATAAAGTCCCACTCTCAGCTGTACCTCCTGAGAGGTATTCTACCTTTTCTCACCTTCCCCAGAAGCACACCATCTCCAAAGCCCTGGTTCTCTCCAGACTGGTCTACTGCAACAATCTCTTTCTCAATCTTCCTACTTCTATTCTCCGACCTCTTCAACTTATCCAGAACAGAACAGCCAGATTTATCCTTGGCCTCAAGCCCAGGGACCACATCTCTCTGGTGATGAAATCCCTTCACTGGCTCCCTGTGGCTGCAAGGATCAAGTTCAAGTCCCTCTGCATACTATCTACAACACTCTCTTCCTAAATACTCTCCTTCTAGAGCCCTCCGCTTGGCTTCCTCCAACTCCCTGCGGGTGAGCTGTTTTTCCAAACAGAGGTTTGGTGGTAGAGCCTTATCCTCTGCAGGTCCCTCCCTCTGGAACAGCCTACCTGCCTGTTCCCATCTTGAGCCAGACCTCCTTAAGTTCTGGAAACTCCTCAAGGCCTTCCTCTTCTCTTCCTCTCCCCTCTCCCCTGCTAACCTCCCTTCTCTTCTACCCTGCTTCCCTCCGTTCTCTTCCCCAACTTGCTCAGTTCGGTGACTCGTCGCCTGGTGCACCTCCAGAGCCTCACAGGTTTCAGGCTCCCCCGCCAGTCCTGCACTTGCCTCCGGGCCTCTGCTTGGTACTACAGCACTCGGAATACGTTCCATGAGAGGGGAAACTTTCTGCACTTACTCAGGCCCCTGCTGGACTGGGCACACTTGCCCGCCTCCCCCTCCCTTGCACTTCATGTCTGTGCACTTGCACAACCTTGAATGTACTAGGCCTAGCAAGTTTGTCTCTCCTGTCCTCCCTCTGTCTCCCCTCCATAGCTTGGTTGTGCCTGATATACTCGAGCATAGGCGAATTAGTGATGACCAACCACTAATCAATCTGTAATGTCAACAGGGCTAGTACGGTAGCTTATTGTTCTGTGTGTCCTTCCCCTCCCCCCCTTCTCTCACCACTCTTTGTCATGCACTTGCACTATCTGACAAATCTTTAGGCATAGTAGTGTAGTTGTATGCTGCTTTCCTTCTCCCCACTCCCCAGTCCTTCCTGTCATGCACTTGCACTAGTAGAAATGCCTTTGGCCTAGTATGCTAGCTATTTTTTGTTAGATCATTCGGAAACTTCAAGGCCTAAGAATGATGACTGTATTCCCTTGTTCCCTTCCTGCCTTGAAGCGCTTTGAAGCACTTCAATTGTGTGTAAGCGCATTACAATTAAACATTACAATTAAATTACAATTTTATTCTCGTAATATTTGATGGGGCACTTACCACCTCCTCATCCTACTGTGAAAATAATAACAGCAACACTGCAGTGCCATTAGACTCGCCCGCTACCAACAACGAAATAGTGTGTTGTGCAGAAAACATACTTATTTGTTGCATTGTTTCATTGATGCCATTTGGAGGTTTGGTTGCAGATACACATTAAGAGCAGATTGCATGTAATGCAGAAAGAATCACTTTTCTGGTCCACTAGCGTTGTGCACTGCGGTAGTGCGCAGGCCAGTGAGTTAAGACAATGCACTGCAGT
This sequence comes from Ambystoma mexicanum, assembly GCF_040938575.1. NCBI lineage: Eukaryota > Metazoa > Chordata > Amphibia > Caudata > Ambystomatidae > Ambystoma > Ambystoma mexicanum. The sequence continues at coordinate 580,335,688 of NC_090922.1, read as the reverse complement.
ATATTCATAAAGTAAGGTCCTTATTCTCCCTCCATGGACTGGGATGATAGGTGCGCACTTAGCAAGTACCAGGCCGGTGATAACAAAGCAATGCATAGCGTAATCCTGCACAACGATTCTAATTATTATCATAATGAGTTATTTATAACACAACACACTTAATACCCAGAGGTTTCTAAGCACTAACCAGGGATCGAACCTGTGTTGTTCTACGTTGTCTTGCTTCCAAGACAAGCACGTTGCCCTTGGGCTATCCTCCCGTGACTTGATGGCAGGATGGTTCCATAAATGTACCCTGGTTCTTTGTTTCGAAGCCGAGCAAGGAGAGAGCTCTTATCCTTAAGGCAAAGGGCAGGCAGCATTAAGTAAAGAATACAGCTGTGCACGGTGCAGGGGCAATGGACCATGTACAAGAAAGCCACCTCAAAAGCACAAATTGATTGAATTGGAAACCCCAATGTGGATGTTTGAAAGTAGAAATGTACGGTCAGTCTCAATGTCAGTGGCGTGTCCAGGGAGTTGCCTGGGATGGCACATGCCACCCCTGGATTCTGATTGGCCACCCCAGGTGCCACCCCATTATCCTAAAGTATGATCATTATGTGTGTGCGTGATCCTACTTCATGCCACCCCTGCATGAGTCGGTGCCCACACTTGACCCACCCCAGTCAAAAGAGGCTGGACACGCCACTGCTCAATGTTAGAGAAAGGACTGGGTCTAGCGCAATGGCCAGACTGCATCCGGTCCCACCTGTGTTCACAAAATGGCTGCATGTTGGCCCAGAATGAAGAGTCTTATGTTCACGATTCACCCTCGGAACATCAAGACAAGGGGTTATGTGGGAATTCTGGTTCCTACTGGTCAGGCTCCTATACACCCAAACTATCCAGGCCTGGTGGTTGCTCACATTGGGACAAATCTGCCGCCATGCTTTTCTTGCCGTTTTCCCTCCAGAGGACTCTATATGCCATGGCTCTGCTTCTCGGTTGGATTTTCACCACACTTTCATGGTTTTGCTGACTTTTGTACAATCTCCTTAGGGTAGGTGCAATGTTTCACACAGAATGATTTGTCGGCAGCGTTATTCTTTTGCAGTCACACAACCAGTCACACGGTGAGGAAGGTAGACTGGGACTAAGTCCTCTTAGTGAAAGAAGTAGTGAAAATGGGCAAAATGCTACTGATCATGCAAAATAAATGGCGTGATCAATGAGAAATCCCCCCCCCCAAAAAATGATAGGGATAGGGATAGGGTATTGGTAAATGAGAGAAGGTGACAAGTGGAGGTCAAGAAGGGTCATGCAAACAAAGGATAGGGGAGTATTAAGAAAAAGCAAGCTCTGGGTCATGGAATGAGGAAATAGATGAACTCTACACATTGGGCCTCATTACGACCCTGGTGGTAAGGGTTTAACAGCGCCGGTAAGGGTGCCGGTGCCATTAACCCCTTAGCGCCGCATTACGAGGTCCTTTAGCAGGTCCCGCTAAGGGCTGCTGATTTTACCAGGCGCCCTTAGTGGGAGCCGCTAAAGGACCTGCATGCTAACAACGGGCCCGTTGTTAGCATGGTCCCCATTCCATTGAGCCCTATGGGGGCTAGCATGTGAATGGGGACGTACCGGGTCCGGATTCCTTGAATGAGGAATTACCGGGTCCTCCAAGGTTGGAATGGCCCGGTAATTCCCAATTCAGGGAACCCGGACCGGGTATGCGGTAAGGGGGTAGCTCGTAATGAGGCCCATTGTCCCAGATCCGGTGGATTTAGGGACTCGAACCTTCACACACTGGCAATCACTGCTTATGGTCCCTCGCTGTGGGCAGACAAGGGGTGTACTCTGACCTTTGCTTTTCAGCGCAAGAAAAGGGCATCTAACAGTAGTCCGTGCTTGTCTCCAGAGAGCTGTCCCTCCGGTACACCCCATTCCGGTGAAGCCAGTTCAGTGCAACCAGTCTGCCGCAGGGATCTTTTGGCACCAGCATGTTTCGGCGCGGCAGTACAAGTATTTAAATTAAATTATAAACATAATGAATTGATGCTGTCTCGAACCCTGGCCTGCAGGGCTGCGAGACCGATGACCGACCATCTAACGGCTATCGAGATGTTATCATTTTCAAAGGCACCTGTTATTTATATCACCATGGGTCATTCAGAATAGATCATGCTTAATATAAGTAACTGTTGCTGATAGCAACAATTAGATCTCTTTGGCCTTGCAGTTAACTGTTTGGTCTTGCAGCACTACAGGCAAGGGTTCGCACCAGCCCTAATTCTATATTTATTTATTTTTTTAATTAAAATTGTAATTGCAATACAATGTTAATTAAACTTGCACCGAACTGGCCACGCCGAAAGGGCGTGCCAACCCTGCTCCTTTGGTGAAACGTCTGTGCCAAATTGGCCCGCGCCAAACCGGCGGCACCAACATATCCTGCTCTGCTGTCCCTCAGTCCAGGTTAGCCAGCATTGCAGCAGGAGGGACCTCTCCTGGTCTGTGACGATCAGTGCGGAGTGAATCGGCTGTTCTCCTGTGGGCAGTGAGAGCCACTAGCCAGCTGGCCAGCTCAGCATGCCAGTCTCCTGCAACTAAAATGATTATAACCAATGGGATTGAAAGACACCCCTTTAATATTACTGAAAGAATGCACTCTTCCCCAAAGTCAACATTTGGTTGAAGGTATAGGAAAAGCATGGGCCCAGTGAAATATTCCACTTTCAATGGCCCCTGACACCTCGGGAGCGTGGACCCTAAGTGGCAAGGGTGCCAAAACGATGCCTCTCTTTCCATATCAGCATGTATCTATTACAAGCCACCATTGGATGATCTCCCCTGAGGGGTGCTAACTCTGGGCTTTGGGATGATCACACAGCAACAGGCCTCAAAGGCATATTTGAGCCTTCATTTCTCCTTGGGAGTTGAATTATCTTCTGAGTTAGGCCCCACAAACACATTCACAATAACACCAATAGACAATAATGTATCAAGGCGAATTGGGACCCCTTGTCACAACTCACAGCTCTAAAGGGACTAAGGCATACTCAATGATATAGAAAACAGACTAAAAAACACTAAAAGGCGTTACACTGGGTTTGTCATCATATAATCATATATTTGACCTCAAAAGGGCGCATTTGAACAAGCGCCATTCAATTCCTGTTCCTCTCCGTGTACTAGAAATATCCTGCGATACATAGTACGGGGGAAAAAAAAACCTGATGGGGGGGGCAAGTGGAAGGGTATGGGAGGCTGAAACTATTGGTCCGATGATAGTGTAATTTATATTCCTTTTGTCACTACAATAGTGGGCTCCCAGGGATGTCATTTCACGAAAATACCAGGGGTAGCAGAAGTGACATCACACAACCCTTGACCTCTGATGACATCACAGGAAGTGATCTCATTTTCACCCCACCCTGAAGTGACACGACTAGAAGCGATGGATGAAACACGACCTTTCACCCCTTCACAAAACAGCAAGTGGCATCACATAGCATTGTTCATAAGTACATTACGAAAAATATGGTTATGATTTCACTAATGTGATGTACATTTCGTACAAGAATGGACCACCATATGTATCCGTGTGTATAGGCCTATATCACTAAATTACTGTGAATGCAAGCAGACTTGAAGGCCAAATGATAAGTTATAATATGGCATTTATGCGTAAGCGCTTTATATAGAACAAATATACATACAATATCACCCAACCTGTGTTGGTACTAATTTATGGACTTCAGAGTATGGAAGGCTGCTCTGGCCTTGCTGGGATTCGAACCTGCAACTGCAGATCACACACACATCGCAGCAATGAACCCTAAACCCACTGAGCTATCGTACCGGCTATAGTAAAATGAGCAATTACATGTCTGAATGTTCTCAAAGTCAGAAAACAAATTACACTCTGTATTGTATACCATTAAACTAGTAACTGACCAGTTCATCTGCAGGTCTGGTGCAAAGTTGGCCACATGTCAAGCCTGCGTGGATCTACTTTTTGGGCTTCAGAGGTTGGGAAAATTGGGAAAGCCGCACACTCACACGACATCCCATACTCTGGGCACTCGTTACCTCAGAGATGAGTCTAGCAATTATTGTATAGAATTCCAGAAAGACAAATTATTTGTTATTCCGAATTCCAATTCTTTCTTATTTAGGGTCACAGCTCAAAGTGGTGAACCTCCTATTTTTGAAGAGGGCGGATCAAGAATGCCAGCCACTCCAGAAAAAAAGAGCAACATGGCGCTAGCCACAGCCCAGGAGTTTCCATTTAGAAAGAAAGGAAAAAAAAGACATTTCATTTTGTATGTTAGTGGTAGCAAGGGGGACCACAGGGATAGCAAGGGAGACCTCAGGAGTCACAGTTGCAACCCCTGGCGACCCCCAAATGATGTCCCTGCCGGCTCCCGTCTATGAACCACAAAGTATTTTAAGTGTTCAATCGAAATGTGATGATGTCATCAGTGTAGATCTAGTGTATCTCAGAATGCCAATTGCCCATTTTCGCAGCTCCTTGAAAAGTTGCAAAATGTACACGTTTCTTTTCTAGGGAGGTGTTGTTTTTCCTTAATGGCGGTTTACGCCCCCTGTCGTCTTTGTTCCGCCCTCTTTTTTCCCTTTTCCCTTTTTGGGGGAAAAACGACTTATCTTTCCCTTCCAACCATATGTTTGTATGGTCAGTATGACAATTGTGAAATTTGGGTAGAGACACAGGGCCTCATTACGAATTTGGAGGCAGCCATGTTTTTAGAAGAAAATTCCTATGTTGGATCAAAGTTAATTGAGAAATGTAGTCCACTAGTTATTGATTTGTGCCATTAGGTCTTTATTATCACTGTTGGCACCGACACGTGTTTCGACCACTCAGGGGTCTTCATCATGGCAAAGTGTGATTAATCCTGGACACTGAGTCAGTGGGGCATATTGCCAGGAGTGGTTGCATGCACTGAGTAGTGCTTCTAGAAGGCGTAGTGCCTCAGGGGTGTGTGTTTCTCGGTCGGTGATCAGCTTGAATGGCACCCGCACTGTAGAAGGTCGTCATTAGATGAAAGTCATATTTCCTTAGTTCTCTCCTCTTTGGTCAACCAGTGCTCGTTTACCCTTTGTTTGGTTTGTGTACGTTATCCGCCGAAGACAATTTCACAGTGGTCAGTTGAGTCTGCATACATAAAATATTGTTTTGCCCATACTTCTCCATCAGATGGTGGTTTTATTTTATTGTTTACTCTGCTATCGCAATTTTCTCGAGTCTAAACTTTCTCTCTAAAAAGTATTTGTTCTTTTGCAACTCTGCCAAACACTCTGCAAATAAAATGAATTCTCACAGAGGTCTGCCAGTCCATCTGCAAAGAAGCACTATCATAAAGCTGAAGCAGTGCGGAGAATATATATGGCAGACTCAGGCGTGGCTACCGACTGCTCATCTGTACCCTCCCCCAAATGCATGCCTTTAAATTTCAAGTGCAGGCAAGTGTTGGACAACTGCTTCACTGGTCTCAGTAAATGTCACTGCTCTCCAGCTATGACGGCCTTTACATTTCAGGTGACGGTGGGGGGAAGGTCAACAACCGTAACATGAGTGTGCGCCACCTGATAATGATAAGGCACGCATCTCTGCCAGAGCAGTGTCACGACAGAGGTAAGAAACCGGAGGGGAAGAGCAGCTTCAGGAACTGTGTGTTCAATACTTCCAACCAATGAAATCACACCATTATGTTCCCTTCTACACAGAGTAGTATGGCTGATCGCTCCTACAGGCTTCTTAGGTTTTTGACCGTATTTGGTAAGATGTAAAATGTTATTTTGTACAAATCAGCCACTGAGCATCATTGCATTGATAAGATTATTTTTGGAATCCAGCTATTAACACCTTAAGTGCCAGGCTGTTATGCAAGTCTATGAAAAAAGGACAAGCATACTCGTCCTTGGCACTTTAAGAACTACTTCTAAAGAGGACTCTGCGGCTTTGGAAGTCAGGGAGTCTGCCACTGAGAGTGCTGGAGAGAAGCCCTCAGTGAGTTGTGTGAGAAATGAGTGCATGGAATCACCAAAGCAGCCTGAGGGAAGGCCGTTACGACAGCCACAAATTGGTGCCATGAATGTCTAACAATTGTCCACCATAATCGCTGCCACTTGACACCATTCAACAGGTGGTCACTTTGCATTCAAGAAACTAAGAGAAAAACATACTGCTGGAGTAGAGGTGCAAACACAGCTTTTATGGCGGCTCTCTATGTCTTCAAAATCCCTGTCTTTGTGTCTTGGTTATTTTACACAACTGTTAATTTTATTATTATTACTAATATTATTTGTTTTAATAATTTGACGGCTATATGTAGTCCATTTAACGCCATAACAGTTCACATTTAAAAATTAAAATGTAGAGCACTCAGGAGACGTTGGAACACCCTCTTCCCCCTTTGGCTGACTCTGACCCTGACACAGCCCTCTCCACGCTCCACTCTGCTATATCTGATACTCTTGACATCCTTGCCCCTGTCATGAGGATCCACCTGAAGGCCAAAGCCAAGTGCAACTCCTGGTACGACTCAGACCGCGTCACCCTTAAACACAAGTGCAGGGTGGCCGAGAGGAAATGGCGTGCTTCTTGTGCATCCTCTGACAAACTGGCCTGCCGCCTGCTCCAAAGGCAATACCGGCTCTCTGTCCTCACCAAGAAGAGAGCTCATATCCAAGCCCGTGTCTCGGCGGCATCGAACAACTCGGCTGAACTCTTTAAAATCTGCAAGGAACTGGCCAATCCAGCCGCAGTCTCTACCTCTCCTGTTCCATCCCAGGCCCTCCGCACGGCACTGGCATCACACTTCATCTCTAAAACTCAGGTCATCCTGTCCTCACTATCCTGCTCTCTCCTCCCTCCCTCTACTCCCTGCTCTTGCTCTTCCTCTGGCCATGCTGCAGCCATCCCTTCTTCTCTGCCTTTCCCCTGTTCTCCGCAGACGAGGTTTCTAGGCAAGTCCGATCTATGAAAGTCTCGTCAAAACAGGTTCACCCCTGTTCCTCCAAAACCATCAAGGACCACATTGACACCCTGACTCCTGACCTGGCTGATTTCTGCAACCACTCCTTCACCACTGGAGTCTTCCCATCCCCCCTAAGTACTCCCTTGCGCACCCTCTTCTTAAGAAACCCTCTGCTGATCCCTCCTGCCCGGCTAACTATCGCCCAATCTCCATCACTCCCTTCCTGGGCAAGATCCTGGAGAAACTGGCCATCTCCCAGCTTAATCTCCACACTGAATCTGTTGGTTGTCTTCATGACCATCAGTCTGGCTTCAGAGCTGCCGGAAGCATGGAAACTGCTCTCCTGAACATCGGTGAAGACCTGCTCTCCAACCTCAACTCTAAGACCCCCTGTGTCCTCCCTTGCTTGATCTCTCTTCTGCCTTTGACATTGTCAACCATTCCATCCTGCTAAAATGTCTCAGTGATAACCTGGGTATCACCAGTCAGTCCCGGGGGTGGCTGACTTCCTTCCTCTCTGATCAACCCTCCCAGGTCCAACTTGGGTCCTTCCTCTCTGCTATCCTTTTCTCTACCTGTGGTGTCCCCCTAGGGTCTAACCTCTCTCCCTGGCTGTTCAACCAATACCTGGCACTCCTTTCCCACCAGATTGCCGCTCTCTGCCCCAACTTCCAGTGCTATGCGGATGACACTCAGCTCATTTTCAGGCTTCCTTCAGCCACCTCTTCTCCGTCCCTTATCTCTGACTGTCTGTCTGCTATCCAGGAGTGGTGTGCCGCCAATGACCTCTGCCTTAATGCCAGTAAGACTGAGATTCTCCTCATCGGCACGCCCACTCCCTCCTTTCCTGTAGCCCTCTGGCCGGCCTCACTTGGACCTCTTCCTGCTCCCACCTGCAAGGCTAAAAATCTCAGGGTCATCTTCGACTCCACACTCTCCTTCTCTCCTCACATCGCTGACGTCTCTAAGAAGTCACGGTACCAGCTGCACCTCCTCAAAGGTATTCTTCCTTTTCTCTCCTTCCCCCAGAAGCTCACTGTCTCCAGAGCTCTGGTTCTCTCTAGGCTGCATTACTGCAACAGCCTCTTTCTAAATCTGCCTGCCTCTACTCTCTGCCCTCTGCAACTCATCCAGAACAGGACTGCGAGACTTGTCTCTGGCCTCAAATCCAGGGATTATATCTCACCCTGTACTTGCCAACTGCTGGCCATTCTTTTATTTATCTTGCTTATTTATTATCCCATGTACTGCACTTTCCTTTCTTTTTTTAATCTTGTTTATTATCCCATGTACTGCACTTTCCCCTCCCCTTCCCCCCTGCACTTCTCATTTTTCCCCCTTCCCTTGCACTTGCGTGATCTGAATGACACCTGGCCTAGTAAGATTGTTGTCTGTCTTCCCTCTGTCCCCCCTCCCTTGCCCCGTCGCGCCTTGAAACACTTGTGTATAGGCGCGTTATAAATGTCATATCATATCATATCATAACCCAACTGTTGTGGCTGTTCCCTTTTTCAAAATCGAGTGTGTGAGCCTCTGCACGACCAATGATCTTGTTATTAAGCACGTACAAACGTATATAAGCTTAATCCCAGCATGGCATGGTAGCATGTGCTGGACTACGTGTTAGGGTTGGCATTGAGTGGAGGACATGTTGGGCATTTCTGAAACCCTATGCATGGGCAATATGGTTTGCACCTAGCTGCACACCATGGAGCGGTGCAGTTAGTTTTCTTTTTACTGTCTTGGAAATGGGAAAAAAGAAATTAATGTGTTGAACGTGGGCCACTGAGATACAGGCTAGTGTGTCACAGCAAAGTGAGCACTGCGTGCCAGCCGATATAACACGTCTTGATGACCAGTGAAGTCGATCACATGTTCTCTGCCACATGTAATATAGTCTCTTCTTTGATACCCCTTAGTAGAGTTGCGACATGAAACAAGTGTTCTAACCATTAAAGTTGTAGTGTCCGCATCATTCATTGCCGAACTAAATATGTTGGCCGTTGGCATAACCGTTGCTCTCTTCTGGCCGTTGGGCACCTGAAAAACAGGATGATGCCATCAGGATTTAATTCTAAACTTAAAACATAGCTGCCCTTGTACACAGCTAGAGCTTCCCCAGCTCCCCTATTACCAAACTCAAGGGAACCCCGCTTATCAACTTTGGAAATGTGAGAGGCCGGGATAATCTCACTCTGGCTCGGATTTATCATTTGTTGTAAATATTTACTCCACACCTGGGGGGGGGCAGGTGGGGGTGTGGTGGCCATGGACTGTGATCCAAATGAGGCCCTGGAAATAACGTTCAAAGTGGCTCCATATTACACACTTTCAGCGAGCCCAACCCTTTTCCTATGAGAAACATTGAAAATAAAATAGGTTACCACACAAAAGAAGCCCAGGGTGCAGAGGCCTATCGGGTAATCTCCAGAGTTCCCACCGCTGGCAGGCGGTAAACATGACGTAGCATATCCTAGGCCTGCAGGCAGAGTACCCCCTGGAGCCCTATATCACAGGAGGAGAAGTAAACGAAAGAGCTGTGAACCTAAACGCGCGGACCAAGGTGGTCTGAGGCGTCGTGAAATCTGGTCTCATTATCGGCTCCTCTCAAGCACTGGCTCCCAGCATCTCTGCTGCCTCGGCTCAGCCGCGTTCCCAATCAGGTCCTTGCCCCCGAATGCCTATCATTCGTATTTGACTGCGCCGAGTGATGACGCTCACAGGGGGAAGGTCGTATTTACACATTAGGACTTGGAAAGCAAGCAAAGGCGCAATGGCGGCTATTTGCACTGGAGATTTACTTGTGTAATCCGAGAGAGTCATTGAAAGTCAAATTGCAAATATTTAATTTCCCAGCGCAGGCGCGGTTGCTGCATTTCCACACTGTCATCAGCAACGTGGTTCACACAGTGTTCAATTATTCAATATGTGTTGTAAGGGAGTGCGGCTCAAAATGACCACCCGTAGTCATAGCATGTGTTTTTACATAGTGATTACAAGCCCAAGCTACCAGCTGTTGTTACCCAACTGATGCATACTTTATTAAGGTCAGAAGAATAAAAGGCAGTGCCCGTGCCCCTGGGATTCGAATATGACTCACAGATTTCTATGGTAGGTGCATTAACCCAATGAGCCACCTCCCCCAATTTACTAAGACCAACATTGCCTTTACATTTGCATGCATATACACTAAGTAATAACAGAGAAAAGACCAAAAGGTCCAGCATGTCTGCCCACCCCACTACTATTGAAGAATCAAAACAGCCCTTTGCCCATTCTGCGGACGTGGAGGGTGCCAGGCTTTCCCTGCAAGTTCTTTGTGTCTGCACATTTGCGTGCTGCATCACTGCATGCAGATTCACCCTGGCCATGCAGAGCTGCAACATGCGAATGGTACGCAGGGTTCAAAATTGCCAGGGGCTGGGAGCTGTTTACCTCCTGGCTATAGCCAACGGGAGCCTGGTTACCTGAAAAGCAAGAGCTACCAGGAGCCACTTGGGGCGCCCCAGGCAGGTGGTGCCATACAAACATAGCTATCTGATATTAACTGTGTAGGTGTTGGAAATGTGCATAAAAGAATAAAGGCGCATTTAAAGCATATTGGATGATATATAATAGACAAAAAGTTAGAGTTTGCATCTTGCGCACAAGTTAGATTTGCTGCGTTCTATATAATCTCTCCAAAAATAGCTCCTGCCTAATGGGTGAAGACCGATACCCAGGAGCTGCTTTTTACTCCTGGTCAACAAATCCCAATTGCGACCCCTGCGTAGTATCATCATCACTCCAGTAACCCGGAAATACTGTATACCAGCGATAGCACTTCTGCATCCCAGCCGGGAAATGCAACAAATCATCTTCTGAGCACGAACAAATCGTGAGCAAGCACTCCACCTAACAGCAAGAGAAACCCTAACGCACCACCTCACACGAGTAGCCTAGCCACAAAACCATGGCTGTTCCACTGTGACAGGGAGTCAGCAGGAACCCACTGCATTCCCCTTAGAATGACCTCTGCACTATTTGCTGCATTGCTTCAGGGGGAGGAGGAGCAACTGGAGGTGCAGAGTGGCCCTGCGGAAGGTAATGGCATGCAGGATGTACTGGCCGAGGGTGACACTCACCAACAAGCCAGGGCTACACATCCTGGCCTTCTATGCGATTGACATGGAGTCCAACATGGATGATATCCAGGTAATATATTCATAGTAATATTCATATTCATACAGCCATTCATCCAAAACTCAAATTCATACCAGGTGTCCATGTTTGTGTGCTAGTGGATCCTTCCAGAACACTTTTGCCAGGAAGCACGAACCAAACTTCTCTACAATCTTAAAATACTATTTTGAATGGGGGGAAGGGCACATACAATTCCCAACAGATCACCGTGATGTCAAGAGTGTCAAGAGGAAACTTAGGAAATTAGGCTTTCCCCAAGTCATTGGTGTATTGGTCTGCACCCTTACGGCCATCATACCACCAAATGCTAGTCAGAAAGTGTACCACAACAGATACATTTAGCATATCACCAACATAGAGTTGAAATGTGATGCTGACCTGTGCACCATACATGTATGTTCATGGGTCCCTGTCTCCACACTTGACACCATGATGCTTTGGCTTTGCTGTCTGCCCTGCATCAAGGAGACCAAGGAGACCAAAGTGCCACTCCTGACCTGGCTGCTAAGTGCATTAGCTTGGTACTATACATACACACACTCTCTCTCTCGCTCTCTCTCTCTCTCTCTGATCCATGAACATGGACATAGAGCCAACCCCAACAACACTGAATGGACGCGAGGAACACCAGAATGTATGCAAGTCATATTTGCATGGTTCAACGTGCTCAAAAGTTGGGTGTTAGTGATGATGCTCTCCAAATCATGAATAAGGGTGACTCATGCCTCCTTGTTCTGCATGACATCTCAGCTGCTTTCAACACTATACTTCTCTCCTTCCTTGCTGACAGGATGGGATTCTCTGGCACTGTCCTGAATGGGTTTACCTCCTACCTCTCAGACAGACACCAGGCTGCCCAGATGAGCTTTTTGCATTTTAACCGACTCCAGGTCTCCTGCGGAGCCCCCCAAGGCTCCATCCTCTCACCAATCCTTTTTAACCTTTACATGAAGCCTCTGGGCACTCTCCTCAAAGATCCCAATATAGCCGTCCACCAATATGCAGATGCTACTCAGTTGTACATGAGAGTAAATAGCGCACAGGCCATCATTCGTCGACTGCTTACCTCAAACTAAACCCATCCAAGAATGAATTCGTCCTCATCAGTCCGCCCGCTAAAAAACAACTTACCCAACAGTGGCTCAATGATATGGCCTAGAAGAATTTGATCCACAACTCTCAGACTCAGCAAAATACTTAGGCTTCACCATTGAAAGCAATCTGTCCATCCAGAAACACACAGCCAAGAAGACACAAATAGCCTCTACCCTATCCCGCTGCGGGACTTCCGGATTGTAGTGCAGGCCCTTGTGGTCTTGCACATTGATTGGAAATGCTGTCCTGACAGGGATCCCAGCTGCTCACTTGGCTCCCCTAAAAGCAGTCCTCTATGCTGCAGTACATCTTATTACGGGAGCATGCAAATGTAGCTGATTTACCCCCATCCTACGTGAACTACATTGGCATCTACTCCAAGCCAGCATACTGTTCAAGACTGCATGTATCATCTACAAAGCAGTCACAAGAAGCACACCAGCGTGCCTGGCAGCTAAGCTCCACGTATCTGGTGTCACCCGCTCCTCATGCAGCAAATCAACCAACCAGCTTGAATCAGAACTTGTCTGCAAAGGGGGAACCCGCAAACAATCCTTCTCTTGTCATGCACCCACCCTATGGAACTCGATCCCGGTGTCAGCTCGGAATGCCCCCACAATTCTCCAATTTCGCAAATCTCTCAAAACATGGCTCTTTCAATGACACATGACCAAGGACTAATCCCAATGGATGCACATACCGCTGCACAGATCTCACAGTACTGCGCTACTGTTAAAAGGCGGCAGCCCAAATGCCACCTACCCACTCTCTGTACTGCGCTCCTATGCTCTCAGGCTAGGACCACACTTTAAACAATAAAATAAAAAATAAAATAAAGTGTTGATGATTCCTCTAGCAAACAAGCCCATATGAAAGAACACAGTACTAAATGTGAGAATGTGCTCCATAGCAAATACAATAGATATGCATAATGGATACATGTGACTGGGGTAGTGTATTCTTCCTACCTTTAACAATGGTCTCCGGTTACCTCCAGCACTCTCAGCTGCTCACTCCAATGTGCCAACCTGCAACAAGCCAGTGCCCATCACATTCTGCCATGGCCCCTAACTCCACAAATACCCCAATCACAATGCCCATCTCATTTCCCCCTTTTTATCACCAGAAAGCATGCTTAGCTGTTATAAGCATGTCTCAGTAATGGTGGGAAAACCATAAGCAGCAACGCTGCAGGCAAAGCCTTTCCTTAGCTTGGTGGGAGAGTGCAGTTGGAGAGCAGGGAACAAGCAGGTGAAGGGGTCACAATGGTTGTGGTGCTCTCCTTCCCACAGTACACGCTTATGTGGGGAGTGGGTGCTTCTGATAATGCAAGAATTATTCATGTTGGCCTTTGAAAAGCATTTGTGCCTGCTGAGGGAGAGGTTGGTGGCATGCGGGCAATTCGGTCCTGCAACGTGGATTGGGTAGTCGCGACAAGGGCAGACGTCCAGCTGGAAGCCTGTTCACATGCCAGATATGCCCTTCCATGTCTGCAGATGGGGTGCAGCAGAATCAGACATAGCCATAACCCCTTCTGACTCCCATCTGAAGCTTCCTTATCTCAACAACCTCTCTCCATGACTCGCTGGCCTCCCATAAGGATTTCAATGCCCAGCATGCTCTGCTCCAACACCTCAGTGATCTGGGTCATGACCTCCAAATGATCACACCTATATTGTGGCAATTGCTGGTTGACAGCTTCCATGGCTTGACCTCTTATCAGATATGCAACCGAGGATTGGGGAGCCAATGATGGAAGGTGGGGCAAAGTGATCGCTGGTTGGCCAATCTTTTCCAGATGTCCCCAGCTCTTTTAGAGGGGTCGCTATCCCCTCAGGGCCTTTAAAATTGGCTCGAGGAACCGTTTTTCCTCATCTCAATCTCAGCAGTATTAGCTGATCTATAATAAGAATGGTGGTCAAGGCTCGAGGGCTAGGTGGTTGGGTGGGTGATTGATTGGTACATAGGGCTGCGATTGGATCTGCAGGCAAATGTAATGTAAAGTGGTCTTGTATAGCCCTCTTTTGAAATGTTGGTGGGCTCACTATACATAGCCCTGTAAGACAGGAGAGAGGTGGAGGTTACTTTTTGGATAGAGGAAGAGACAGATGTAAAACCTGCAATGTTGATGGTAGAAAGCTAGAAGTACCAGCATCCTGAGTGCTGTGGAGCATCTATGGGTTTGGCGGGGACACTTGAGTTTTTGTTGATCCTGAGGGAAGAGCCCAAGATCTGACAAATTACAGTGCTGCGACATTGGGTTCACCCACATATGTGTGTGTGTGGGAGTGTTGGAGTGGGGAGGTAAGAGAGCTAAAGAAGTGAGCTTAGTCATAGCGTCATTATTGTTGTTATGGTAACTAATAAGCATGAGGTTGCCGTGTGTGAGGTGATTTGTGTGTGTGTTTGTGTGTGTGTGTGTGTGTGCTGGTGTGCATGTATAGTGCACAGTAGTAGGATATTTTATAGTTGATTTTTTTAGTTGTGAAGAAGAGGGCAGTAGACAAATGAGGGGTTCATGTAAATGGATCAGACGCCATCTGGCAATGAGATAGTCAGGCATCACTGTAGCACTAAATCTGTCCTAAATCTGCCTGCTTCTACTCTCCGCCCTCTGCAACTCATCCAGAACAGGACTGCGAGTCTTGTCCTTGGCCTCAAGCCCAGGGATCGTATCTCTCCAGGACTGAAATCTCTGCATTGGCTCCCAGTGGCTGCGAGGATTACATCCAAAACCCTCTGCATCATCCACAAGGCCTTCTAGGGTCTGGGACCTCAATACCTACAACTCGCTCTTCCTAAATATCTTCCTTCTTGAGCTCTTCGCTCATCTTCTTCCAACTCCCTCTGGGTCAGTCGCTTCTCCAAGCAACGAGTGGATGGTAGATCTCTTTCTTTGGCTGGGGTCTCCCTCTGGAACAGCCTCCCTGCCTCCCTGAAACTTCAGGGGAACCATCTCCAGTTCCAGAAGCACCTCAAAACCTTCCTCTTTGCTTCTGCTTTCTCTCTTCCTCTCCCCTGCTGAACTCCTGTCTGAAACTGAAACTGCACTGGTCACCTGGCTACCCTCTGATCTCGGCCCAGGTACCCTCCCCACCAGTTGCACACCTGCACTGCCCCCCTGGCAACCCTTGCACTTGGGGTCTGTATCTGTATCCCGACAGTCCCCCTACCAGCACTTGGACACTTGATGTCTGCACTCACCCTTGCACTTGCCACCCGCTGGCCGCACTTTTTAAAATTGTTTTTACTTTTTGATCCCATGTCCTGCACTGCCCCCTCCCCTGCACTTGCACAATCTCAATGCCACCTGGCCTAGTAAGATCGTTGTCTCTGTCTTCCCTTTGTACCTCCTCCCTTGCCTTGTCACGCCTTGAAACACTTGTGTATAGGCGCGTTATAAATGCCTTATCATATCATATCACGTAGCCAATGCTGCTTGATTCCATTTAGGTCACTTAGTGCCTGACCAAAATTAGTCTGATTTCCAATAGTTCTTAGCTGACAAGTTGTGTGTGGATTCATGGTGTATTTGTTTAATGTTTGTTGGGTCGATTCCATTAAGTTCACATTGAGTTTGACTGGAAAGAGTTCGTTCTTCAACGGTTCTTTGCTGATCTGAGTTGCATGTGGTCCGTGGTATGTTCATAAAGACGGTGAATCCCTCAGTTAAAATACCAAAAGTGGGTGTCTGCTTGTTGCAGTTTCAGTGCATATGTAGCTTGTCGAATAGTCAGGTTTTTAGATGTATTTGGCTCTTTTCTGAAGGCCAACTGGTATTTTTTCTGAGCACAGATGCTCGGCAGAGAGTTCCAGAGTTTGAACGAGAAGAAGCAGAGAGAAGATCCTCTGTGTTGTCATTTCCAGTTGAAGCTCGGCACCATTCCTATCGCTCGATCAAAGTGCTCTTGATGGTTGATAGAAAAGGATGTTTACTCATGGTGGACTCAGGGCCCCTACCGTTGTATCATATGATTATGTAATGTTGGATCATATACTGCAACACAGACTTCTCTGTCCCTACCAGTGTGGTTTGCATCAGTTTCACAGTCCTGAAAACAGCTACTCTTGTGTTACTTGATGATATATTGAAAATGACCCATGCTGGAGATGCTTGCCTTCGGGTACTATGTGACTTTTCTGCAGTATTCGATTTTGCCATCCCTGAGGTCCTGTTGTCTATTCTTAAATATCGCAAAGGGCCTAGATGGTCTGGTTCCAAAATGGATGCATTCTTATTAAACCTCAAGGACTCCATATTGTATTGCTCACTCTTCTCATTCCTCTTCTACCTCCGTTTTAAGTGCGGTGCCAGAGGCTGGGTTGAAGTTTATCCCCCACTTGGTTCAACCTTTATGAGCCATTAGGTGATATTATTTGTAATTTAAATATTACTATTCATCGGTATGTCAATGACACACAGTTGTGTTTTCGTGTGTCCCTGGCAGATGATAGCAGTCACTTAAAATATCGTCTACCTACTATTGAGAAGTGGATGACATTGGCTAACTTTACCTTTAATTATAGCCAAGCTGAATTTCTTGTGTTGGCTTCGCCAAGTCAGGACGCCAAAATTAGAATCTGGATGACCCCTGTATTTGGTGAGGTCATTGTTCCCTCATTAATATCTATGGCAGTATCCCTCTGCTCATAGCTTGACTCCAAATCCTGCCTGAAAAATCACATTGATAAAAAAGCGAAATCGGCTCATTTTCAGCTTGCGCTTCTTTGTGAAGTCAAACAATATATTCCTGGTGGCTTATTTTGCTCAGTTCTTCAAACACTCATGCTTTCACCCATAGTTGGGGGATATACCATCCTTATGGGAGTCCCTAAAAATATCCTTAGGCCACTTTGATTGGTATTACATTCTGCTTCCGGATTGCTTTCAGGTAAGAGGAAGTTTGATCACATCTCTTCTATTCTGGCTGGACTGCACTGGCTTCCCCTAGAAGCACAAATTAAATTCAAACTTGCTTGCGCTACTACAGGACTGTCGTGCTTCAACAACCTTCCAGTCTGGCTAAAAGACCGATAGATAATACGTGGAGGTGTCAGAGTAACCCAAGGGCAAAGACACCCCCGTCTATGATTCCCAAACCAAAGACATCTCACAGAACACGGCAGGTGCTTTCACATCTTTGGAATTCTTTGCATAATTTCCTAAGGAGCCGCAGGGTTAGGTGTGCGCAATATGAACAATAGTATCCTAATGATAACAATGCATTCCACTAGGTGTTGGTAGATAGATTTCTCAAGGGGTTTAGGAGCAGTGTTTTGACAACTGGTTAATAGTTTGCCGGGTCATTGGAATTAGCCATTGGTCTTTTGAGAGAGATTTAATGAAGACTGTTCAGAGGCCGATGCTTTGCTCAAGTGAGGCATTGAGCGAGCTACGAGAGCCGTTGCTTAGTTATCGTTTCCCTGACCAAGTGATCTTGGATTGCAAGAGTTGTGTTGCTGATGAGTGTCACAATAAAGCCACAGAGTTCATGAGATGGTGTTAGTGGCGTGTTACAGGCTGCCGGGTTTTGGGATTTGTGGATGATTTTGAAGACTTCATGCGGGCCGTGTTGTGCAAATTGAGCACAGTCTGTATAATGTTTTTTTTTTGTTGCTTCGAATGTCCCTTCTGTAGTACCAATCCTGCCAATGGAAGGCAATTTATATGTTCTGAGATCAATCCGATGCATATTTTCTTAAGCCTTCGCTTGCCAAATGTATAAGGGTTGGGGGTAAACCATTTGTTGGCTTATTCCTTTTGTAAGCATTTGAAGGGTTTTCAGGGCTATGCCGTTGGTTAGTTATTGTGGGATAGAGTTTGGAAGCATCAAGCTTTTCCGGGAGTTTTTTTAGCTGGATCTCATTCCATACTGTGGTTAAAGTTGAGGGCTTTGGTTGACTTCGCAACGGGTGGTGCATTGGTGAAATTTCTGATGGAGAGGTAGTCTCCCCAGGCTAAGAGGACCTGGCAGGATACGGTGGTAACATTCTCGTTGCCAGAAATGCCATCCAATGTGTGAACAGCTGCCTTGGGAGGCTCTTTAGTCAGTTCTTTGAGGTGTAAGTTGCCAAGGTTTGTGAAGAGTGACTTTGTGGCTACGTTACCCTCCTTTTCAAGCCTGGGATTTAAATACTGTAGGATAGCGAGGCATCCGCCACGTTCTATATGAACAATGGGCTGTATGAGGGTCATCTGTAGATACGAAGAAAGGTTAGTGTGGGCGTGAATGAGGTGGAGCAGATTAGGAGAAGGGATTTGGAGAACGTGATGATATCTGGAGGTGATATTTTAACTTGAATAGAATGTCAATAAAAACGTCCCCGTTTTGTTGCCATATTTGATCTTGTTGCCTGTGTGGATGACTGTGTGTATAACCACTGCATAGTGCTCTCTATGCCAGGTGTCTGCGATGAATAATACGTCTAGTATGCCCTGGCAGAGGAGGGTGTAAATGCTTGAGGAATATCTGGCCATAGAGTCGGCAATGATAAGGAGAAATGTGTTTCCAACATTTTCTTTAAGACTCTCTTGTGTGAAAAGATATTACTCAAGATGGTCCTTCCTGGGGGCGGGGGGTGTTCCAATGACTCCTGGTTGTTGGCTATTCTTGAGGTCTGTTTGATCGTCATGGATAAAATGTCGATCGCTGGTAGGGCACTGTTTTGTGATGAAAAGTGTAATTTGTGTTGACGTCTTAGCTGAGAAGCTTCTGTCTGGTGGTGAAGATCCAGTGGTCAGGCATACATGTATTCGCCCGTTGCTGCAGCTTCTTCTGCTCTGCAGCAGTCTACTGTGCCTTGAATAGATGACTTGTGGTGATACTGGGCCGTCTGTTACGTGTGCATGGAGATGTTTCAGGAAGGACATCCAAGGTCTTCTCGAGGAGTTGTTAGGACTATCACCACCATGTCCCATTGATTTGCCGGCATCATGAAGAAGGACTTCTTAACTTCCCTGTCAATCTCTTCCATTCTACCTCTGCTAACTGCCTCCCTCTATAAAGCCAGCTGTTGCGACGATCCAGGTGCTGTGACTTGTTTGCATGTCATTGAGGAAAGGGTCTGGTTGCTTGGGGCCTGTGCTCATGGTGGGGCACGGTCCGCTGGGATCAAGATACAGCAGAGTGACAAATAACCTGGAAAAAGAAGGAGCAAGGTAGGTGGGGAGAGAGATTTGTTGCAGTTGCCAATATTTAATCTGAGATAAACAGGGAGACGAACACGGTGTGGTAACAGCTAATCTAGAAAACCACTGAGCAATACACCGTAGGGAGAAATAAGCGTAGGACAACTAGGGAAGAAATTATGGGTGGGGGACAACACATATAGGATAACGAGGGACAAAATACAGTGGTCTGACAATTAATACAGTTTACAGCAATTTATCTAGAAAAGTCATTGTGCAAAGTACAATTAGCCCAGGACAGACAGTGCCAGAAATACAGTGCAGCGACAAATTGAAACAGTGGCAACAATTGATCTTTGAAAGCCACTGATGAATGAACAGAAGGGCAGCAAGAAATACAGTCGGCAACTTTTGATCTGGGAGGATCAAGAAGCAAAATGCAGCAGAGAAGCAACGACTCCAGTGACGCTACAATGTGTCCAGCGATACAACAACCTGGAGTGATTAAGGAATAAAGTGCAGGTGAGCAGCCTGTAGCCGTGGAAGAAAGGAATCCAGTGAAGCGGGAGTTACTCCATTGATTTAGCGGCGCGGGAACGGATCTAGGGTTCAATAATGACTCCGATTGCCAAGGACAGTTGCTTAGTAGTTAGCCAAGTGGTGGAGCATTGACTTCAGTAATGCAATACATTACTCCAGGGATGAAATCATTAATCTAGTGCGGTGGCAATGAATCTCTTGATTTAACAATTGATCCGGGGAAACAAGTGGGCAAAGTATAATTGGAAATAAACAATTGAGCGGGACAACAAATAATGTAGCAATGCAGCAATGATTAAACTCATGCAACAAGTAATCACTTGGTGCAAAAGTGAATCTGGGGCAATCAAGGAGTGAAAGATTTGAGTTCATAATTTGCAGCACATACCTAGCGCAAGAGCCGGCGGTGCACTTTACAGTGTGTTGGGCATGGGGTTTTTGAACCGTAGCGCGTGTGCTGTTGGCAGGAGGGTGGCACACGTAGATTTTGTCATGTGGGAGGTGTTGATAGATGAGCCACATTGGTAGTGTTTTGCGGAACTGGAGTACGGTGGCGCCGTTCTGAACCTGCTGCGGGATAGAGCTTCAGCGGGTGGGGCCTGGCCGGAGAGAGAGACTGTTTGTGGGTCTTTTCTTCACGGGTTACTTTTCACTCCAACCTTTGAATGGATTTGCTACAGAGGTGCGAGAGCCTGCAGAGGGGTGGCCTTTAGCCGCCAGGTATGTTGGTGTGTCGTTCAAGCCAGCTTTGTTGATGATGCAAGTCATTTTGAATAGGATCCTTGTGGGGAGGGGGAGCCAGTGAAGCTTGCGCGTGTAGGGAGAAATGTGGTTGAAATACTGTTAGACAACAATGAATCTAGTGGTGCAAAAATTATTTGAGAGATGCAATAGTCTAGTAATACAATGATTAATCTAGTGGTGCAGCATTTAAGAGATGAAACAGTTTGTCTAGTGATGCAACGATTAATCTAGTGGTGCAGCATTTAAGAGATGAAACAGTTTGTCTAGTGATGCAACGATTAATCTAGTGGTGCAGCAATTAAGAGATGCAGCAGTCTAGTGATGCAACAATTAATCTAGTGGTGCAGCATTTAAGAGGTGAAACAGTCTAGTGATGCAACAATTAATCTAGTGGTGCAGCAATTAAGAGATAGAACAGTTAGTCTAGTGATGCAATGATTAATCTAGTGGTGCAGCATTTAAGAGATGCAGCAGTAAATCTAGTGATGCAACGATTAATCTAGTGGCGCAGCATTTAAGAGATGCAACAGTTAGTCTAGTGATGTAACGATTAATCTAGTGGTGCAGCAATTAAGAGATGCGGCAGTCTAGTGATGCAACGATTAATCTAGTGGTGCAGCATTTAAGAGGTGAAACAGTCTAGTGATGCAATAATTAATCTAGTGGTGCAGCAATTAAGAGATAGAACAGTTAGTCTAGTGATGCAACGATTAATCTAGTGGTGCAGCATTTAAGAGATGCAGCAGTAAATCTAGTGATGCAACGATTAATCTAGTGGTGCAGCATTTAAGAGATGCAACAGTTAGTCTAGTGATGCAACGATTAATCTAGTGGTGCAGCAATTAAGAGATGCAGCAGTCTAGTGATGCAACAATGAATATAGTGGTGCAGCATTTAAGAGATGAAACAGTTAGTCTAGAGATGCATCAATTAATCTAGTGGTGCAGCATTTAAGAGTTGAAACAGTTACTCTAGTCATGCAACGATTAATCTAGTGGTGCAACATTTAAGAGATGAAACAGTTAGTCTAGTCATGCAACAATTACTCTAGTGGTGCAGCATTTAAGAGATGCAACAGTTAGTCTAGTGATGCAACGATTAATCTAGTGGTGCAGCAATTAAGAGATGCATCAGTCTAGTGATGCAACAATTAATCTAGTGGTGCAGCATTTAAGAGATGAAACAGTTAGTCTAGAGATGCATCAATTAATCTAGTGGTGCAACATTTAAGAGATGAAACAGTTACTCTAGTCATGCAACGATTAATCTAGTGGTGCAACATTTAAGAGATGAAACAGTTACTCTAGTCATGCAACGATTAATCTAGTGGTGAAGCAATTAAGAGATGCAACAGTTAGTCTAGTGATGCAACACATATCCTAGTGGTGCCGCAATTAATCTAGGGATGCAGGAATTCATTTAGAGATGCCACAGAGGGGATGGAGCAGCTGGGCCGGGTGGTTTCTCCATGTTAATGCCCTCCGCAGCACTGCCCCCTGTGCTAGTAGTCTGGGTCACTCTACACGCGTGTGTGGCTATTTAATGCGCAGACCATGGATAACAGGCACGTGTTATGCATTTGTGCATTAGGACTCACCCCCTGAAGTCTCCCAGCCTCTGACTCCCGGAAGCCGTCCAGGTAAGGGATGGCTCGAGCATTCATCTCCTTTGGCCAAAACTCCAGGCAGGTTTGAGAGCCCCGTCATGTGTCAATTGACCTTTGGTGGTGCTTCGAGACCTTTCTGAGCACTTGTCTCTTCAGGTCCTGCCATTGCGTAATCAGGCCGTCCCGTCCGTCGGGTGCACCACTACCAGTTCTAGTCTGGACGCTGATGGCCCCTCACAGCCTGATTGTGGTGCCAGTGAAATGGGAGTGTGGCACCACAGGCAGTTGGGGTAAGCCGCGGGTGCACCCAGCCACTAGTTGTGTGATGTCCACACAGACTGGATTGTCAGCAGCTCTTAAGGCAGGTCTCAGGACAGAACATTCTGGGGGCACTCAAATGGAGAGGCCAGCAGTCTTGTGCAGGGCAGAGTTCTAGGGCACAATTCCAGGCAGCGCAGGTGCAGGCACCAGGGATGGTCTTCAGCAACAGGGGAAGTAATCGTGGGTAGGGCGGGAGTACAAACAGAGGTGGATTGGATCAGGGCTAAAAGTGGGCAGGACAGCAGCAGGTGTGTTGAAAGTGCGCCTAGCCGCTCTTAGAGGCTCCGAAATGTTCAGCAATCAGGCAAGACATTGGCAGTTAGTGTTCTAAGTTTCGCGTGCTTGCGTGGTGTTTGCGTGTTGCCATGTGAACGCAGTCTTTTCCAATAGAAACACATGTGACAATGTGTATTTCCCCTGGTGATAACCTGTACGTGCGTAACGCGGCGTCAACAGCTCAGTATAAAAGCCAGACTGGAAGGTAGCAAGTATTTTCAGAATAATTTACTTGGACATCAGTACGAGGATTTTAGGTTCCAGCTTTCAGCTGGCTGCCTCACAAATCTTACTGCTAATTCTGAATTGCAGGCTTTTTAGAGGGGTGCAGTTTCCTTCGCCCCACTTTGAGACATCTCATTTTCACACTGTACCGTTTACCAGGAGGTGAACAAAAGATGTCAAATTAACACAACGTTACAGGGTCCGGTCAGACGCGTGAAGATGGGTTAGAGGGTTCAGGGCAGAGACGTCGAGGGGCTTAGCCCAGTGTTCCCCCGCACCTTCTTTCCTGGATGGCAAAAATACGGAAATCCCACCGGCGGTCGCCCCCTCATACAAGGCTGTAGAGGGAAGAGCTGGAGGTGGACCGGAGGCGGGAGCTGCAAAAGGGATAATGTGGGAAGCCCCCCACCAAAGAAGGGCAAAGGGGAGAAAAGAGGAAAAAAATGAGAAGTCTTTGTGAAAAATGGTTCCGAGCCGAGTAAAAGAATAGTTCATCTAAGCAGGGGCATTCCTGCTTAAGGTTGAACGTGACCTTGGCACTAAGGTGGCGGGACCCCCGCTTTGGATTCCTCATTGGAATGTGAAGCTGAACCAGGAATTTGAGGAATATTTAGATGATGTGAATCCCAAATATGAAAGAGCATTCTATATCAAATTTCGTATAGGGATTCTTCCGATTGCTAGCCTTCGCGGTACATGGAACAGTGTCGTAACACCTCTATGCCCGCTTTGCGATTGTTCTAGTGAAACACTGGTTCACTTCCTTCTGGTATGCCCGGCCAACTTGAGACCAAGTAATGTTATTTTAGGCCGCTGTCCAGCGTTCTAAGTGAAAAGATATTTTTAAAAGGATCTTTTCACTAAAAGATTGATTTAAAAAAACTGCTCCGTGACCACACGGAGCGGTCTTTCTAAATGGAACTGTCACGCCCCTGCCGCGCATGAGTGCACACAGCGACTGACAGGCACGTCGGGACGCGGAAGCGTACGACGAGGAGAACGGGTAAGTGTGTGGCTGTGTATGTATGTATGTGTTTTGGTTTGTGTGGGGGGTGGGGCATGGGGATGGAGGGAGGAGTCTGGGGCTGAAATCCAGTGGAAGAAGATGGGGGTGGGGCGGGGAGGAACAATGGTGGGCTTGGGGGTGAAACACCCAATTATTTATTTATTTTAAAACACACTTTAAAGGGTCTCTAGAGAAAAAGACCTTTACAGTGCTGTTTTTACAATCAAAAGAAAATCAGTCTTTTTCTCTTGAGACCTTTAAAAAGAGACCTGTTCACATGCAACCCTGTTCAGGGCGCGTGGGATTCGCGCGACCCTAGAGGCTATGTCAGTATGTACTAACTCTAACAATGTTTCAGCAGTCCATTCAACTTGCAAATATCGTGTATGGGCCTGGAGGATAAGACAGAAAGAGGTATCCTAACGCTGTGGTAATACCTTCTTGCAGACACAGGCTGGCATGCGCAGAATCCAGCTGGCTGCTTGTGTAAGCACCGTAGAGTTGTGCTTAGGTGGTAATATCTTGATTTTACATGTTGTGCATACTGGATTCTTTTGGTGGTATTAGGTTATCTACCCCTCAAGGCAGCTGTTATGGATTCTTATCATGTGTGATCATTCAATGTGTGTTTACAAGGGTGTGGAGGTAAGGGCGGGAGGTGAATGGGAGCGGGGTGGGGCAAAGAGGATACTGGTGAACCCCCCGCAACACTGTCAAAAGGGATATGGGATACGGGGGGAACGCCCCCCCCCACCGCCAAGAAGGGCAAAGAAGGTGAGAAAGGTGAGAAAAGTGGGGAAAAAAGAGAAGTGTCTGAAAAATATGGACCTGGAAGCACAGGGTTCCCACTGCCTTGCGCAGGCTCACAATGGGGACCCTCTTCTAGAACAGATTAATTGAGAATAAAAGGCTCATTCTGCTGAACCCTCGCCGTGCCACACAACGAAACTGGGATAGGGCCCCCCTTCCCCACATGACGGGAAACTAGGGCTGTAGGCTAGGCCTCTTCCTTTAGCCCTAATGTACGGCTTTATGCAAAGAATTACATCTAAGCTGCCAGTCACAAAATCCAGGAGGGCCAAGGCAGTATTGTGGCCTTCAACAGTGAATATTATGAGGAAATGTGCTCGGTATTGACAATACTTACACAACAATTCACACTGCGTGCTACATAAATGGGCAACGTTTCAGCACGATTTGGAAACCAAGGAGTGAGAGGAGTTAATAAGGAACACAATTGGAAAACAAAGGCAAATGTAACCAAAAGTTCAATAAACTGTTATTTTCATGGCACATGTTGTGCTTAATGTTCGATACCGGAGAAAACATATAGGGCCTGAATCACAAATGCATTTTCCATTCGGAAAATCCCATTGAAAAAACGCTCTGTGAATCAGGCCCATAGGTTTGTTCACAATATGAAATCCTACTCTGTTTGGCACAAAGGCAGAGTTGTCATTCACTGTGCACAGGATTTGCCTGAAACCTTGGCCCAAGGAGACCCTTACCTCGATTTAGAATTTGTCATATTGGTGGAAGAAGTTGGTGGGACTGATGCTGATGCCACTCTCCCCCCCGTCCCCCCACTGCCATTCCCATGGCAGGCGACCCTTGGGGATCCCCTTGCCTAGCCATGCATGCCCATCAGCAGAGGGAATTCCTTGGAAGCATTGCCAGTGGGCTGCCCTGGGTGGTCCAATCTTGTACCAGGGGGCACCAGGAAGGTGTTCCATTCGTCAGACTTCCAGATCAGGCGTGTAACACCGCTGGGCTACTTGAGCTTTAGTTTCCAGTCTTTCCATTGAATTAACTTATTTCAAATTATTATCCATCGAAATTCATTCATTGAAATGCTTTTCCATCGAAAAGCATATTCATTGAATGAATTGCGATGGATTGAGGATAGGGTTAATTTTTGAAAATGGGGGTTGGGGTGGGAGGTTAGGGAAAGCGGACCCCTGGGAGTTGGGGTGTTTGGGAGGGGGACCCCCCCAATAAACACAAGTTAGATGGAGCATTCCAGTGCTGAAATACATTATAGAATTCAGCACTGGACAGCTCCCTCAAACTGGTGTAGTGTGTAGTCATATAGGGAAAGGGGGCCCATGGGAGTTAGGGGGGTTTGGGTGGAGACACCCCTCCCCCAATAAACACAAGCTAGATGGAGCATTGCAGTGCTGAAATACATTATAGAATTCAGCACTGGACAGCTCCCTCTGACTGGTGTAGTGTGTAGTCATATAGTTATATGGAGCTGGGGACGTTTATTTTATTTTATTGGAACCCCCCCTCCCCCCAATAAAATAAAAGTGCACACTGCACATCTTAAAAACGGAGCTGTTCAGATTTAAGCACTGGACAGCACCATTTAACGTTAAAGTGTTTTACATGTTTCATCGACTTTCCATGCAAGAAATGCAAAGTGTTTATATAACTAAACCCTTTTTGATTAAAGGGTTTCGACGTATAAACACTTTACACTTTACGTATGGTAATTCGATGGAACATTTTTCGTTGCATACGTTTCGATGCATTCCATTTTCGATGAAAAGCATTCGATGAAAAGACTACAAACCTTGAGCTTCCGCCACTCCATGTGAAATGTATCGACACTGTTAAATTCTGACCTCGCTCTCCTCCATAGTTCCAGGATAAGGTGAACTGGCATCCCAGAATGGGACCTCTGTCCCCGTCAGGAGAGTTTTTTGTTTTAACAACTGCGTCTTGGTTTTGGCGAAAGGGAGAGTGAAAGTCCCAGGATTTTTAATCACCAACAATTATCAACTAAATATACGTTACTAGATGTTAAGAACTTTGGCATTTTAGGAGGGGCTCGAACCACCCACCTTCCAAATACAAGCCATATGCATTAACTGCTTGTACCACAGAGACTGGCTGAGAGGAAATACACAGCAAGGCATGTAATGTCAAACCGAGCAAAAGCACCTTACATGCTTTTTTTCAGTTAGTGTGTGATAGTTGAGATGCTCAACTTTTCACACTAAAGGCCAATAACAATCAAGCTCATTGTAGAAATATGACATAAAAATACATAATTCAATCAGTATTACTTAAAATATATCATGCTTGTTATTTGCGTGCTTTTATCAACACTCAAAACCGCACAATATATACGCAGATACTTTGGGAACGCGGGGGTAAGGGGTGTGGGGGGAGAACATCGGATTAAGTGGGGCTGAGTGAGTTAGTCTTTCTTTTATGTCACTGGCTGTCTTGGTTTTTTGTCTTGGAAATCTGGCCGCCCTAGGATAGGATGCCTGTGATAAAGGCTATCAGGAAAACCGCATAGCCAGCCCAGGGCCCAGTAATTCCTTATTGAACACATATCTTTGTGACAAGCAGCACACGTTCTTGTGTGTTAATGTTTAGAGGATTTAAACTGAGATGGGACCTTTCCAATTGAAAACCCACATAGCACAGCTCCAGTTACTTACCAAATCTATGCCTTCTCCCAAAGAGAAAGTAAATCACAAAATATAACACTGGGCCTCATTACGAGGTAGTCGGTAAAACCCACGGTAGGCAGCGGGTTAGGAACAACCACGTAACACTCTTACCGCTGCCATTCCGGTGCTAACGGGATATCACAGGCAGTACCGGACTCCATGCGAATGGGATGCCTGAAGCACCATCAGTGAAAAACATCCTAGTAGGGGCCTGAATTCCCAGCAGGTCAGGCCTGCCAGTAGTTCAGTGCCCTTACCCGCATACTTATAGTTTGGCGGTCCACAAAGGGTGCAAGTACGTTGCTACTGGCACCTTTATTTCCAGACTACCAAAATCTTAATGAGGCCCATTGTCTCTAAAGATGTGTTTACAGCCATGTCTGCAAGTTTGACATGCAAAAAACGTTTACATTTTAGTGGATATTCAAATTTTCGTAACATTGTTTGTAACAACAAGCTGGAAGTTTGTGTCAAAGAAACAGTATATGAATGTGGGAAGGATACAGAGTGGGGAGACAAGAGGAAGGATGGGAGGAGGGAAGGATAGAGTGGGTGAGAGGAAGGGTGGGAGCAGGGAAGGATAGAGAGGGGAAGAGAGGAGGAAGGACGGGAGGAGTGAAGGCTAGAGAGGGGGGGAGGAGGAAGGACGGGAGCAGGGAAAGATAAAGAAGGGGAGAGAGGAGAAAAGATGGAAAAAGGGAAGGATAGAGGGTGAGAGAGAGGAGGAAGGAACCGAGGAGGGAAGGGTAGAGATGGGGGAGAGAAGAGGAAGGATGGGAGGAGGGAAGGATAGAGTGGGTGAGAGGAAGGGCGGGAGCAGGGAAGGATAGAGAAGGGGAGGAAGGAGGAAGGACAGGAGGAGGGCAGGATAGAGAGGGTGAAAGAGGAGGAAGGACCGGCGCAGGGAAGGACAGAGATGGGGCGAGAGGAGGAAGGATGGGAAGCGGGAAGGATAGAGGGGGAGAAGACGAAGGATGGGAAGAGGGAAGGATAGAGGGGGGAGAAGATGAAGGATGGGAAGAGGGAAGGATAGAGAGGGGGAGAGAGGAGGAAGGATGGGAAGAGGGAAGGCTAGAGTGGGGGGGCAGAGAGGAAGGCCGGAGGGAGGGAAGGATAGAAATGGGGAGAGAGGAGGAAGGACGGGAGGAGGGAAGTATAGAGAGGGGGAGAGAGGAAGAAGGACAGGAGGAGGGAAGGATAGAGGGGTGAGGGAGGAGGAAGGATGGGAGGAAGGAAGGATAGAGAGGGGAGAGAGGAGTAAGGACGGGAGGAAGGAAGGAGAGAGAAGGAGGAAGCAGGAAGGATGGGAAAAGGGAAGGATAGAGAGGGGAGAGAGGAGGAAGGACAAGAAGAGAGAACGATAGAGAGGGGGGGAGAGGAGGAAGCACGGGAGGAGGGAAGGATAGAGAGGGGGGAAGGCTAGAGAGAGGAGCATGAAAAGCCCGGAAGGCTGTTTCTAGCAGGAGAAAAAAAGATCATACCATGATTTAAAGAGCTTTGTATCAGTAGCAGCCCGTGCTAACGGAGCCGAGGACAGGCGCAGTATCAGCAGCAGCTTTGAAGGCGATGTGCGCCGATTGCTTGCGCAGGATGGAACGCGGAAGCCCGCGCTACAGCGCCGCCAATGTAACGTGCCTTGGACGCCAGATAAGGCGCATAATGGGAGGAGATTAGCCGAAGGCCACATCATGAAGCCGAAGCAAGCGGCGAGCCTTTGAGCCTTGTCCCTGTGTGGAAGGACAAGCTAGAACTGGTAATACTGATAACACAGGGTTTCTTTATATGTTCTGTTGATTTGTCCCGACAGACCAATGATCTGTACTCTCTGCCACAGACGAGACCTCTCCAGGCTTTACACGTGTGATGCCCCCTACTGGGCAGAGCGCAACAAAGCGTCTCATGGCTTATTAGGACACATAAATTCCGGCGACGGGTGGGGACACCAGGGTCGTGAAGGCTGTTTCAGACCCGCGGGAGCATGACAGAAACTGATTATGAGTAGTGAGTTGTTTACCGCAGTACCGCATGCGGTAAATAGGACAAGATTGTGATATGAAATACCCCCTAAAGATCGGTGGTTTTTGCCCATCATTTTTGCTTTAACAAAAAGATGTACGTAATAATGAATGCCTTAATTAATATTGATTGCTATTGCATCGAAGCGTTGCGTTGGCGCGTCCCTTCACGAATGGACCCAAAAGATGCAGGGAAGTCCCGGAGATGTGCACCACTCGGAAAGGTCAGAGCTACGCTGAGCAGTCTCTGAACCTGGCAGGCTGAAGCAGCCGTTCATCCTTTTGCCATCGATAACTCGAATACTATTGCATTGGGCAACAATGAACGGGACCAGTGCAGTGCTAGGAAGCGGGAAGAATCTGCCATGAAGCGCTATATGTATAAACCTGGTAATGTTATTGTTATTATTGGTAGTGAACCATCTGTGTATTTTGAGTTAATTGGACAAGAGCAGTGGAAACCGCTCGCATGCCATATGTATTCCCATCCCTTAAACAGGAATGAAATGTTTTTTTTGTTCTAAATAAAACCAAAAAATCAGACATTTGGTTTTTCTGAAATGCTGCATGTAGTATGTCTGAAACTTCCCATTGCCATGGTGTCTTTACCCGCCTAGAGCCGGTAAAGCCATAGCCCATGCAGACCTTTGAGGATATCAAGTCATTACTGCATGCGATACTGCTCATGCCGTGCCTTAAGTGGCAAAAGAAAAAGAGCCAGGGCTCATCAAGAGGGCGTGGCCTCAGGGGGTCACCTGCCACCCCCCCACCCCCCCCCCCCCCCGATCCAGCACGCCCTCCTAAGGTGGTTCGGCTTAATGGGCTACAGACACTCCCCTCTCCCCCCACCAGGCAGTCCTTTGCAAAGCCAGCATCCTCTCCCCTGTGCTGATCTGTACCTCTATTAACAAAAGGGGTGCCTAGCGGGGGGCAGCAGCTCACTGACACCATTAAAGCTTAAGTAGTGAGGCCGCTGGAAACTGAGACCTTTTTTTCCTAAAGCTTGCAGGTCCAACGAATGAATGGGAGCTTCAAGCTTCAGAAAATAGGCCTTGGTTTCCAGAGACCTCACCTTTTCTTCCATAATGGTAGCGCCAGAGAACGGGAATCTCTGGTGCCGACGCCACCTATGGAAAAAAGGCATTTTTTCTAAAACCTTAAGCTCTCGCACATGAGGCCAATAAAACCCTGGGCTTTAGTGGACGGGCTGCCAGGGGACAAGAGGGAGCCCTGCCAGGGCCCCATCTCAGAACCATATTTCTGAGCCTGACGGGGGTCCGTCCTGGCTAGCCCTGTTCCACTTAAAGCCTTATCCTGATGGGACTATTGCAATAGTAGTAGTTAGAGCCTTTGACTCTGGTTCTTTGTTGCTCTGAGACTATGTTTCTTACGTGCAGTTTTGAGTTCAATTATTTCTCTGGCCCAGGACTTTAAGCGGGCTGGGGGAAGCTAGGGCAGAAACTCAGCAGGCCCCAACAATTGTGTCTGAGACAGGGCCATGCTAGGGCTCCCTAATGTTCCCTGCTAACCGCAGCCCACTAGAAGCCTGGACTTTTTTTCTAACGTCTGAAGCTCTCACGTAAAAGCGAGTGCTTCAGGCTTTAGAAAAAAATCCTTTCCTGTATTTTCATTGCAGCACTGACCACCTCCTCCCCCTGCAAGGCACTCCTTTAATTATGAATGGTGGGTTCATCACTATCACGCGCCAGGTGCGAGGGTGATGATTGATTCAAAGTGGTTCCTGGCAGTGGGTTAGTGCAGCAATTAGGCAGAAACACCTGATCTGAATGACTCCTGTTAGGCCTTGGCTCTTTTGCGAAATCGAGCCGGGGCTCTTAGATGGCATGGCCTAGCAGGCGGCATTCAGGCGAGGCACGTGTTGCCTCTTAATTATGCCGCTGATCCCCTGCCAGGCCATCCTGCTTTAGGCCTCTGGCGCGATTTGGCGGGCCACTTAAAGCACTGGTCCCAATACAAATGCTGGGAGGCAGAAGCCACAAGCACTCGTCCTCTAAAGATGAAATGCCCCATGTTATTCCTTAGACTCCAGCAACCAGTCTTATCTTGCGTGCCTTGTATCAGAGTCACCCAGGGCTTTAAGTGGGCCGGGGCTAGGCAGTACCTTGTGCCCCTGTCTCCTCACTCACCTTGATAATCGAGGAAAGAGGCTTTTGTCATGAAGGGCAGGTGACAGCACTGTGTCTTAGGCAGTGATTCATTTGCAAACGAGACCAGCGCCCTCCCAGCTCTTTAAAGTGAAAACCTTTGAAAGCAGCTATAATCGTGTTGTGCCTGTCATTTACCCCTGAAAGCACTCTGTTATGAATCTATACTGTTGTGTACCTCGGTAAAGTGTTCCATTGCCTCTCGAAGCCAGGTCCATGCTCAATAAATACCATTATAAATATAAAAATAATGATAATTTGTACTACCTTTTGGGTCCTTAGTAGGAGAGTATCAGTTGTTGACTCATATTATTTGATGAGTCAATATGACCCCCCCAGTGCTTGAACACTCATTACATTTTTAAAATGAGTCCGAAGGTAAGAAGTTGGGAGGGTGCACACAGCCTGTCACCCTATCCCCCACTCACCCCCTTCCAACCCCCCTCACAGCCGACTCGGGCAGCGGGCAGCAGATGTTGTGTATTGTCCCCTCGTGCTGCAGGAATCATTACTCTTCACTGCAGCTCAGCAAGTGAGTGCCTGAAGACGAGAGGCACGTGTAGCTGCAGGGAAAGTAACCAGGTATTTTAGATTGCTGGTAGGGCGCAAACTGAGTGGGCATTTTACAAGTGCAGTCTTCATTTGAATGCAAGCCATTAGAAACGATTCAGTGCTGGCTGAGCCACTGTGACCCGGCCGGCCATTGCATAAACTGCCCCCCCCCCCCCTCGCCCCAAGCCACACCCAACAGTTAGGTCACACCCCTTGTTTGAGCCCCCACCCTTCGATTTCTCGCCCATTTAAATCACTGGAATCACCCATAATCACCTGTGGGAGTTCATGCCCCGTATCCTGGCCGCCGCCACACCTCTCCTTCTCATTTCACATTGATACCCTTGGATTTTTCTTAGGATTTCTGCTGCAATCCGGGCACCATGACTGTCTCTGGTCCGTCTTCCTCCTTTTGGAAACAGTTACATAACTAACACCAGTGGCCCAGACAGGACACACTCACATGTTTTCAAGGTTAGGAGCTCAATTCTGGCCAGTTTTCCGGGCGTAATTTCTCGAGACTCAATGAAATCCGGCTTTACACCCGACCACGGATGGAAGGCAGATGTGGTGCGATGAAAGGTCAAAGTGGAACTGACACCTGCTTTGTGGCGTAGGGGCTAATTGCAGGTTCTATTATAAGCAACATATTGTTAAACATATGGGAAGTCAGGCGCTGATTTGTTTGAAGAAGCCTGAAATTAGACTTAATCGCTTGTGTTTCTGAACATGCAGACATGTTAATTAGTGTGAAGCAGCGTGGAATTAGACATAATAGGTGTTGTCAAACTGTTCTGCTTTTATGATGAGATCAGGTGCATGTCGGGATTGAGTGGGGCTCGTTTCGTAGACATCGTGCACAGGCGTTTGATGCAGTGTCCTACACAAGCAACGGTTTAGGTGAATAGAAGGGCTTTGCACGCTGTGTTTTCTTGGGCATGGGTTCTACATGCCGTGACACTGTGGAAGGCTCAGAAGTCTGACCACGGCTAAGCCACAGAAAGGCTGGGTGTTCTTAAGCACTTTACACAGCACTTTACACACACGCCTAAGGTTTCCATAACCAGGACACAAATAAACGAGGAAACCAAACATTTGTGCATGCTTTTCAGGGAGCTGTTGCAAAAATTGCCAAATTCAGATTCCTGTTTTACAAGCCCTGCAAAATGTTTTGGGGGGGGCCCTCGGGAAGTAAATAGGAGTAGAATAGTAACTATAATAAATAGCAAACATTAAATTAAAATTGGTTTTATTTTGGAGCATTTAAATAACGCGGTTGTCTTCATAAGTGAAGCATTTTAATTGCAAACTTGGCTGAGCCAGAACTGGGTTAACCTGAGCAGACATTCAATGTAATGTACAATGAAGCGGTTCTCTAAAAGAAAGTGAAAAAATGATCCCATGTTTTAGCTTTCTCTGAGCTGCTTTAAATTGGATGTTGCATTGAAACACATATTCTCCCAGAGGGCGAGTGTCTTGTTGGAAAAATAACTATTGCCCCGAATTAGCATTGTTGTGTCCCTGTCTGCTTTTGAAGTCAAAATGTTCAGAATGCAGTCAATACCAGTACTCTGACCATTCCCATTGGCTGACACAAGGTCAATAATGATCTCCATGTGCTAATACAATTTCCAGTCCCACAAAAAAGTAGACGCGTTTCTGGGTCAAACAACCAGACATAATGGAAATGAACTCAATAGATATCTATGTTTTTTTTTAAAAAAAAGCATGGTAAAATATGTGGTTGTAATTTGTGATTCAGTTTTATCCTTCGCTTTCTTGGACGGAGGCTCAGATTCAGCCGTTCCCAGAATTCCTGCTGTGAGAAACGTATAGGTCTTATTCTCAAAAACCAAAAGGTGTGCAAATTGGAGATGTACCAGAAATGTACAAGAAATGTGACAAAAAAAGACATGCCTGACCCCCACAGGTGTGCACCTCTGAGATGCACCATCTGAACTAAGGGGCACAAAGAGAATGTGAAACATGAGCAAAGTAGGCAGAAAGCATGAAAATCAAAAACATTAAGCACGCGAGAGGGGCGTACCCTCCAAAAAGAGTGTAAAATGCCACAAAACCCGAGTGCATGATTTGCTCCTAAAAATAATCCAACTGATTGCCCCACCAGAAGAGCTGACCATGGCCATTTCAATCAGACCACACAGTGTATAAGGCCTCCATATAGCAACATGAATACTTCAGCAAACTGGCCAATCCAGTGGGCATTGTGCTTCTGCGACGCCTGATGAGGAGGGAAAGCATCAATAGGATGGGGATAACCAGTGGCAGATTTAAGGCAAAGGGCCCCGTGGGCAACACCTGCCACAGGGCCCTAGGTGGGCGGGTCATGGAGGCGGAGCTTTGGGTGGGCGGAGTTAACTGTGATCACAGTGCACAATGGCAAACTTTAGGGACAAAAGCTATTTTTTATTAACTTGTCTTCATTACAGTTACCTAGGGGTCTGACTAACTAGAAACAGCTGGGCCTCCTCAGCAGGCTTTGCTATTAATGCTAAATATTGTAAAGCTACAGAACATACGCGTCCTTGTAGCAGAAAAGTGATGTCATTCTGTTTGTGCGGGCGTTGCTGCAGCCATGTATTGCAAAATGGCAGAATTGCCTAGTGTTAAGCCTTTGCTGTACGGGTTGGAGAGTGAAAACCTCAGATCTGTATGTGTACTAGAATGGAATTATAGAGCCCTTTACAATATTGTGTATCTGCGTGTACTTTAGATGCAAAACAGATCAATGTGGACGGTGTTGAAAAACAAACAAGAAGATCATTGATGTTTGTGATAACAGTGTGAGGAGCTTCTTGTGATCGCTGCAGGGCCAGATGCTGTATCTATTAGTTTATTCATTTGATTTTTTTCCCAAAAGATAATAGAATGCTGTGACACTCCCCAACCATACCACACCCCTTTGTGCCCGATTTACAAAACGTTTCCAATGGGATTTTTCCATTGAAAAGTGCTTTTGTAAATCAGGGATATGGCGCCTTCTGTGTTGCTTTTTTTTACTTTTTTTTTTTACTTTTCCTTTATTTAGGAAGTTTACGGAGCACAGCCCTACCATAGAACAACCTGCTGATGTGTATTGTTGTAATATTTAAAAACCTTCGCATTGCAGCATGTATTTTGAAGGACATACTGACATTTGTAAATAACAAAGCCCTAACCCTGTGACAACTAACATGCAAAACACGCCACAAGAACTGCATTGTTTTTTTGTCATCAGTGACCAAACCCCTCTTCATTTCGCACCAACCTTGTTTGGCTTTGTTTATGCTGTGAAAGCTGTCAAATAAAAGCCTGCCATTTTCCCTCACGGCTGACAAACAGTGGTAAGATCCACATGGAGCCACACGGTTATGGCACATGTGCTCTCTGGCAGCAGTCAGGGGGAAAGTGAGCAGAGACCTCGTTGCTGCAAAGCAGGCCTGTCACTGGGGCCCGCTCGCCATTCGTCTGGCTGATGACTGTAAGATCCCCCTCTGGGGATAACCCTATTCCACTAGCAGATGAAGAGGTCGCCAAAAGGTACCTGGCTCCCACCACATGTTGCACTGTAGATAAGAGAGTGTAATGGGGGTCTAACAACACCAACCATTTCAGGACATTCCTTCCCTCCATAGTAAAGCTTCTGTCTGCCCTGCATTGTTTTGCCACAAGCTGCATTCAGAGACTTCAGGGATGTCATTTAGGGGTCGCCAGAGGTCGCAATTGCGACCTCTGAGGTCTCTCCTGCGACCTCTGTGGTCTCCCTTGCGACCTCTAAAAACAAGATATATATATTTTTCTTTTTTGTAATGCAAGCTCCTGGGCTGTGGCCAGCACCATGTGGCTCCTCACTTCTGTAGTGGCTGGCTTTCTTGTTCAGGCCCCTTAAAAAAAAATAAGAAAAATAAGAACAGGAGTGCCACAAGTCTAACACTTTCAGCACTGACCCTAAATAAGAAAGAATAGGAATACCAAATAATGTGTCTTTCTGGAATTCTATACAATAATTGCTAAACTCATTAAAGGTTTATTTCAGGCACACTTCAGGGGGTGAGTCACTGATTTAGTCTGTTCTTAAACGCCTTAACTCAGCCTTTCATCCTTCTGAGGTCGATAAATGAGTACCAACACAGGTTGGGTGATATTGGGTATATATTATTTCTATATAAAGCGCTCAAGCGTAAGTGCTATATAAAAACATATCATTATCATTTGGTCATGGACGTCTGCTTGCATTCACAGTAATTTGATAATATGGGTCTATACACACTGATCTTAACATTAGATATGGCGGTCCATTCTTGTATGAAATGTACATCGCATTATAGTGATATCGTAACCATATTTTTCGTAGTGTACAATGCTATGTGATGCCACTTCCTTTTTTGTCAACGGGTGAAAGGTTGCATTCCATCGCTTCCCGTGACATCACTTTGGGGTGGGGTCAAATTACATCACTTCCTGTGATGTCGTCAAGGGTCATGTCATGTCACTTCAGCTACCCCTGGCATTTTGGTGAAATGACGTCCCTGAGAGACTTATGAAATCAGGAATCACCCAGGCCTCACAATCAAGGGAAACTGTGGCTCTTTGAAACACTATTCTTGCACTGTTAGCGCCTTATAAATGCCCAATAAATAAACGAAATAAATAAATCATACAAGATCCTCACTGTGA
The DNA here is from genome assembly GCF_040938575.1 of Ambystoma mexicanum. Lineage (NCBI taxonomy): Eukaryota > Metazoa > Chordata > Amphibia > Caudata > Ambystomatidae > Ambystoma > Ambystoma mexicanum. Next base: position 580,298,705 of record NC_090922.1, on the reverse strand, counting down.
TCCTCTCATCTGCTGGACAATGCACAACCATGCCCGAGGATGCCCAGACAAGAGCAGCCATGGCAAGGGCATTTTATGACATTGCTGGCTTTCCTGGGGTGTGGTGCCATAGATTGTACACCCGGGGTACTCTCGCCACCGGCACACAGAACACCTCTGCATGAACAAAAGACACTGGCATGCTGTGAATGTATAGATGGTGTGTGATGAGTGTCAACACCAACTCTCCAGGAGCAATTCGTGGCAGCTTCTTACACTGACACAGCCATTGCATGATCATTTGAAGCAGGACATTACACGGATAGCTGGATGCTTGGTAAGTCATAACACACAGAGTCCCACACATATCCAGATGCAAACAAAGGATGACACATCCCATGAATCTCCTCTCATCCACGGGCGACAGTGGGCGCCCCCAGAGAACAGATCTACTCGCCCCCCCTACAGGAACACAGTGAAAGAGGCCAGCAGTGGTACAGTGTAGCACACGTACATACCAGAAATCCAATAGAGCGTGCGTGTGGCCATCACAAGTGACGCTTCAGGTGCTGGGGCACTTAGGGGAGGGAGGATGGGCAACTGTATAACCCCCTAACACTCAAATGTGACTTACAAAGTGAGATGTGCCCTGATATGCAGTCAACACCACCTGTCCCGCATGATGCAGTTGGTGATCACCTGGACACAGGGGCAGCCATGCATGGTGGACAGGCCCTGTGTCAGTCATCCTTGTGCATGAATGATGAAATCAATGGCCTATGACTGCATCAGACATGATGACTTGGCAGGCTGAAAAATGATGGTCTGGAGGGTTTTCCAGAACTGTGCCCGTGATTATGATTAATTCAAAACCATCCAGCCATCACCTTTTTATTTTGCTAAAGTCACCCTGCGTGGGACGTGTATGCCCAGACGTGGGTCCCAAGTCTGCCGGGCCTAGAGACCCAGGCTAATCCTCAGTGATAACGCCCAACAAGGCTGAAACATGTCTGGGGATGCTTGTGGTCTCGTTTAGAAGGGATGCAACATATCAGTTTGGTCGGGACTGCCCCTTTTGGGGTAGGACCAAGCCTGATATGCATATGGTTTTTCCCCTTCTGTAATGGCTTGGCAGGCTGAAAAACGGTGGTCTGGTTGCCCAGAGATGTCCCCGTGGTTATGATTAATTCAAAACCTTCCAGCCATCTCGTTTTTGTTTTGTGAGCCATGCATGCCTCATGGACATCCACAGCTAATATATTCCCTCACTATCAATCTGATGCCTCAACATAGAATGGTCATTGGAAAGGGGCAGAGCCCTCCAACGCGGGACCTGTACAGTGCCCTCAACACCAACATACATATCAATCCTGAAGCATATATGAATAGAATAGCCATTCAAAAACCACCTACATTGATAAGGGCACAACCCGAAACCACATGGAAGGGAGCCATGAAAGAAACGATACACAACACACATCTGCAACAACCAAGTACGTATTTGTCTTAACTTCAGACGTCAAAAAATGCATTTGACAAACAAGAACAATAAACTAAACTTAAACCAGCCCAACAAAGCAAGAAACCCAGAAAGGACATGGTCCCAAAACAAATGTCAGCCATTTGTGGGCATAGCACTGGCTCCATCTGAGGGTTCTGGCCACCATGGTGCCCGTCTCTCCACCTGATGGCTCACCTAATGGAGTACTAAGAGGTGCAGAAGAACCTTGGGGGATTCAGGTCCATTGAAGATGTAGAAGAGGCTGTGACCGGACCTGGAGCCAGTTACCATTACAGCAACATGCCCTTCAAGGGCAGGGGGTATGTGGTTAACGCACCCATGACCTCAGAATGCGGGTGCGTTTGAAGTAGGATCTGCCTATGGGGTGTATGGGGCACGCAGGTGCACATTTCCACTAGCTCTTCCCTGCGTGCCTTGACCTCCTCCCTGAGGGCCCTTTGGTCTTTCCTGGCCACTCTCAACTCCTCCCCGGTCACTTTGGCTTCACGTTCTGTGGCCAGCCTGCTGTCTGCTACCTAATTCGATAGGCCTAGGAGACCCTGTCCTAGCGTACTGAGGGTGGACGTCAGCTGGGTACACACAGTCAGGTGATGCGTTCGCATCTCTTCCTCCCACGGTGAAAAGTGGCTTCTGCGTTACCAGTTGGTGTGGGTCCTCCTCTCTCTAAGGCGGAGTATCTCAGCAGCCTGTGGCAGGAACTGCGGCTCAGTTTGCCCATTATTGCGGGTAATGTCATCTTGTGGCAGGGGTGTGTACCCTCAAGTGGTGGCATCTCAGGACCATCAGCTGCTACTTGGCTTCCAATGGCATCTGCTTCTGGGGGGATAGCGGACGTGGGATGTCAGGAGGTTCACTCATGCAGCTCATTGAGGCATCTGGTACATGACAATATAGCTCTTCCGTAGCATGTGCTTCAGGGATAGCGTCATTGTGGGATGCAGTGGAGCAGTCGTGGGGCCATGTTGTCTGCATGGTTGTCATGGGCCACATGAGAGCTCCCCACATTTTCTAGGTTGGGGATGGAGATGTGTTGGTCATGGCCCATTGCATGTATTTCCACAGATGCCATATGTCTTGTGTGTGTTTTGGGGGTATGCACACTGCATACATGATGCTACACATGTTATATGGTGTACCAACATGTTCCTCACAATACTGCTGTGCAGGGCCCTATACCTTTCAATGCCACATCCAAAGGCGTGCACACACAACCTTCTGATACTGGGGTGACATACCGGACTATGGTGTTGTCGTTTCAGGACCCCTGACGCCTTTGATTGCAAGACAATAGCATCAAGACAGCAGTTGCTTCCCCGGCTGGGGTCAGCCGGGGTCAGAACGTTCTCTGCAGGTGCAACTCCCACTGTACCAGTGACATGGACCAGCTGATTGGCGAATTTCACCTTGGTTTACCTCTTGATGTCGACACACATCTTTTTTTTATATCCTTGATGGTGCCATTAGCATTGACATTTGCTGTCAGTTCAGCCCAAAGAGTCTTTTTGGCTGCTGGACTGGCCCTTTTGGACATGTAGGATGCTCAGGGTGGACTCGTGGTCAGTCATGTAATTAATCATGACCTCAAGCTCCGCTTCTGTGACATGTTTTGCTTTGCAGGCTTTTTCTGCCTCGTGGCCACCCAGATTGCTTTTGGATGCCATTCTGCTAAGCTAAATGCATACATGCCAACATTCTGAGGCACGTAGGAGGGAGATTTCACGAGAGATTTCGGGAGAAATTAATTTCCCCATAGACATGCATTGGGGCTACAATTATTTCAGGCGGGAGTATGTGAAAAATAGCAATATTTTGCTATACTTTTCATTTCAAAATCGGGAGTCTCCTGCCTAAATCGGGAGGGTTGGCATGTCTGTAAATGTGAGTGCACTGCGTCATATTTCGCTTCTAGATCTATAGGAGGCTGTGATATGCTATTTCCTGGTTTGTATGTGTTTTTTTAGGGCGATTGTGCATGTTTTTCTGTATCTGATGAGACCCACACGTTTGTTTAAAGGGATGGTCTAGTAAAAAATGTTATTTAAAAAATAGATAGGCCACATAAAAAAAAAAATACTAGCATCCTCCGTTTTAAAACTTCCTATGTAAAATTTTGAGCTATTCAAGCTCAAAATTCGAAAAAGCAAGCACAGGGGCGCAGCCATTTTGTGAAATGGAGGCCCTCTGTGCTGGCTTTTGTGGCACTAATGAAGGAAAAGCCAGCCAGCTGTAGTAAACAAAGTCTACCGCTGGGTGGCTTTCCCCTTCATTAGTGCCGGGACTCGGAGGACGCGGACCGGAGACCAGAGCAGGAAAGCTGCAGCTGAATCTCGGTAAGTGCTATTTATTTTTTTTACAAAAAATAAGCACTAGCTGCGTTTTTTTTTCTAAGTCTTCCGGGCTGGAGGAGCCCGGAAAACTTAGAAATAAAACCGCAGCTTTAAAAACGTTGTATTTATGTTTGCGGTCGCTTTTGAAGCGACCGCAAACATAAATACAACGTTATTGTGTTGGAAAACGCTGCGGTTTTTCTTTCCAAGTTTCTCAGGCTCCTCCGGCTCGGAGGAGCCTGAGAAACTTGGAAAGAAAAACCGCAGCGTTTTCCAACACAACCGTGTTGTGTCTGCCTGAATCTGCTTTACCATTTGGGGCTCTCGGGCTCCCCACGGGGAGCCCGAGAGCCCCAAATGGAAAAGCAGATTCAGGCAGAAACAACGCGGCATTGCGGAAAACAACCGCGTTGTTTCTGCCTGAATCTGCTTTTCCATTTGGGGCTCTCGGGCTCCCGAGAGCCCCAAATGGAAAAGCAGATTCAGGCAGAAACAACGCGGCATTGCGGAAAACAACCGCGTTGTTTCTGCCTGAATCTGCTTTCCCATTTGGGGCTCTTGGGCTCCCCACAGGGAGCCCGAGAGCCCCAAATGGGAAATCAGCTGCAGGTAGAAACACTACGCGGCATGTAAACATAACCGCGTGTGTTTCTGCCTGCTGTGGCTTTCACTTTGGGTCTCCGGTGCTCCCCTGGGAGCACCGGAGACCCAAAGTGATAGCCACAGCAGGCAGAAACACACGCGGTTGTGTTGGAAAACGCTGCGGTTTTTCTTTCCAAGTTTCTCAGGCTCCTCCGAGCCGGAGGAGCCTGAGAAACTTGGAAAGAAAAACCGCAGCGTTTTCCAACACAATAACGTTGTATTTATGTTTGCGGTCGCTTCAAAAGCGACCGCAAACATAAATACAACGTTTTTAAAGCTGCGGTTTTATTTCTAAGTTTTCCGGGCTCCTCCAGCCCGGAAGACTTAGAAAAAAAAAACGCAGCTAGTGCTTATTTTTTGTAAAAAAAATAAATAGCACTTACCGAGATTCAGCTGCAGCTTTCCTGCTCTGGTCTCCGGTCCGCGTCCCCCGAGTCCCGGCACTAATGAAGGGGAAAGCCACCCAGCGGTAGACTTTGTTTACTACAGCTGGCTGGCTTTTCCTTCATTAGTGCCACAAAAGCCAGCACAGGAGGGCCTCCATTTCACAAAATGGCTGCGCCCCTGTGCTTGCTTTTTCGAATTTTGAGCTTGAATAGCTCAAAATTTTACATAGGAAGTTTTAAAACGGAGGATGGTAGTATTTTTTTTTTTTATGTGTTTTATATTTTTTAAATAACATTTTTTACTAGACCATCCCTTTAACATCATCATGCGTCCTGTATCATTTCTATTTGGAAACATGTGTATTGCATCAGATGACCTTTAACATGCACACTTATCTGTGCTACTTGCGCAAGACACTTTTTTATGGGCCATTCTGTGGATTTGCACATTACAGTGAGAGGCGAAATGGCAATGAGTAGTATCTTTGCGCTTCATCTCCGGAATAGCCTTCCACCAGACCTGCGAGAAATACGCTCCTTCCCCCTCTTTAAGAAGCCGCTGGAGACTCGTTTTTCTAAATAAGGTGTGGCTGAATTTGCTAATTTGTTTTTACTGAACTGCCCTTCATCCCTCTGTTGCCGATTTCAATTCTTGGGTCATGAATCTTCTTCAGTTCAGCAGCAATTCTTCCGTTTTTATTTATGCTTGTTTGTCCGTGTGTATTTTTGTTTTTATGTGCGCCTTAATGCCTACGGGCCGTAGGCGCAGTATCTATGAATACATAAAATAAATAAATAAATAGAATTTGCACAACTGCGTAGCTCCTTGTGATGCGCCCCTTTTTGGAAATCTGCCCCAACGTGTCCATCCCACTGCTAATGACCCACACATTCCCCAGGCCTACTGTCTCTGCTGTAGTCCTCAACTATATTAGAGATGCAAAGGAAAAAAAGAGCTCTCAAAGGGAGCAGGGTGCAAACAAGTAATTGCCATTCATTTCCAGCCAACCAGGACGAGGCCTGATGGGGGTGTGCAAACTGACCACTCTTATGAAAGCTCTAGGCCCCTGGGAGGGGTGCAGTTATCACACATTTCCACAGGCCCACTCTAGCCTACAACCCATGACCATGCCAGTAATATTTGTCAACCTAATTCTATATATAATAATCTATATATCTGTCTGTACCTGGGTATTCTAAAACTCTGCAAGGCTTGTGGTTTTGAGGAGAGGAAACATTATTTCCAGAAACAAAAAGCAGAACCACCCTTGTACCCCAATGTATTCACAGATGTCAGATCCATTTTTATCCGCGCAGTCAAGCTCTGAGGCTTAATGGTTATAAACACTTTAATGCAAAGTTGAGTGTTTTGAAAAATGAAATGAACACCAAGACTGGTGCACATTGTTTGTTTGTTTGTTTATTTTATTTCTACAGCGCTCCTGACCCGGGAGTAAAAGGGCACGTAGTACAAGTTACAAGGCACAGTACATGGTAATTAGCAGTGATAGTTGAACAACAGTTACATACAGAATATACAGACAGTGGAGGTGATAGCAACCAATAGTGACAAAATGAGACATGTGCAATATGTACAGTTTATAGCGAAGTCTAACTTAAAGGTTGACTTTTTGTCAGAAGCTACCCAATGGCAAGTTTCCTAAACGACTGGAAGGATTTGGATGACTTAATATTCAGTGGCAGGGCGTTCCAGAGTTGGGAGGCGAGGACAGTGAAGCTCGAGCCTCTGGCTATTTTAGAGGTAACTCTAGGTACTGTGAGACATAAGGTATTGGAAGATCTCGTGGTTCTGATGGAAGATTTTGTGGTGAATTTGTTAGTAAGGTGGCGGGGGCTAGATGGTTGAGAGCTTTGTAAGTGAGGCAGAGGGTTGTTAGATCGATTTTATGTTGGAGACCATACCTGCCTACATTTGAAAATCAAAATTCCTGAGATTTATGCCCCGCCCACAGCCACACAAGACTCCACCCATTTGCACACAGCTCTGCCCACACACCACACCCACCTGTCAAAAAGGTAAACTCGGTTGTTTTAGCCTTCAGTTTGCTTACTATAGCATTGAAAATAATTAATTCAATGTTATAGTAAGCAAAATGAAGGCGGCGCCGCTGCTGAAATAATAGTGGTTTCAATCCATGTCATTGGATTGAAAGCACTATTATTGCTGCAGCGGCGCCCTCAATGTGCTTACTATAGCATTGAATGAATGATTTTCAGTGCTATAGTAAGCAAAATGAAGGCAGCGCCGCCGCCGAAATAATAGTGCTTTCAATCCATGCCATTGCATTGAAAGCAGCATTATCTCGGCAGCGCCGCCGCCTTCGTTTTGCTTAAAATAGCACTGAAAATAATTCATTCAATGCTATATAGTAAGCAAAATAAAGGTGGCACCGCAGCAGTAATAATGCTGCTTTCAATCCAATTACATGGATTGAAAGCAGCATTATTCCGGCTGCTGCGCCGACTTCATTTTGCTTACTATATAGCATTGAATGAATTATTTTCAGTGCTATGGTAAGCAAAATGAACGTGGCACCGCCGCCGTAATAATAGTGCTTTCAATCCAATGATATGGATTGAAAGCACTATTATTATAGTGGTGCAGGCAGTGGGCACGAACATTAGGTGCCGGGTCCTCATATTCTCCACCTGATTGGCTACCGGCGGCAGCCAATCATGTGGAGAATATGACGGGACCGGAAAGAATCTCAAAATTCCTGAGATTCAAGGAACGTTTCTGGAGATCCGGAGAAATGCTTGAAATTCCAGAGTCTCTGGAAAAATTCCAGAGGTTAGACAGGTATGGTTGGATGGTGAGCCATTTGCATGTAGTTCTAGTGGCAGAGATGTGCTCACGCCTGGGAATGTTTAGCGCTGCCTGTAGTGCATTATTTTGAAGGACTTGGAGTTTACTAATTATCGTTTGGTTGGCCCCTAAGTAGAGGCTGTTGCAGTAGTCTAACTTAGATTGTATAAGAGCTCTAGCTAGCGTGAGGCAACTGTTAGAGGAAAGAAATGGTCAAGAGGCTCTAATTAGTTTTCCTGCATAGGCAGTGGCTGAAGCGGTCGAGTTGACTTGCTTAGTGAGGTTAATATTGGCATCGAGATAGAAGCCAAGTGTTTTCACGTTTTTGGCGACCGGGATGGTATTGCCATCAATTATGATGTTGCAGTAGTTGGGACTTAGTTTTTGTAAATTGTTCGGTGAACCAACAATGAGCAGTTCAGTCTTCAAGTCATTCAGACAGAGGCCATGTGTGGCCATCCATGCCTGAATGACAGAGAAGATTTCATTGATCCTGGCTACATCAGTATTGTAATTGCCCGAGATGGTGAGGAGTATCTGGGTGTCATCCGCGTAGTTTGTGTAGGTGACACCCACACGGTCCAGTTTATCAAAGAGGGGCTTTGTAAAGATATTGCATAGGGTGGGTGAAACACATGAGCCTTGTGGGACACCGCAAGTGATAGGGATAGGGTCTGCTGCTGCCACCGGAGAGAAGACTCTCATGGTTTTATTGGCCAGGAAGGACTGTATCCACGAGACGGCAGAGGGGGAAAAGTGGGCGGCAGAGGAGAGGTGGTTGCAGAGTATTTTATGGTCGACCAAGTCGAAGGCTGCTGAGAGATCTAAGAGGAGTAGGATGGCAGCCTTGCCCTTATTTTTAATTTCGTCAATCTGACTTTTAAGATCAACAAGGGCAGTTTCTGTTCCATGTTGAGGCCGGAAGCCAGACTGACGCAATCCGAGTAATTGGTTGGACTCTAGGTAATGCTGAATTTGCAAGTAAGCAACTCTGTCAAGGATTTTTAACAGGAAGGGAACGGTTGTGATAGGCCTGTAATTTGTGGGGATGACTGGGTCCAAGGTCTGTTTTTTTAGTAGCGGGAGGACCCATGACTGTTTCAAATTGTTGGGTACCGAATTGGTGGAGAATGACACGTTTATGAGCTTAGAAATGAAGGGGGCGAGGTCTCTTGCTGCATCTTTTATAATCTGTGCGGGGCAACTGTCCCCGTTGCAGTTTGATGGTTTGAGGGAGGTTATGATTTTTTGCACTTCTAGTACGGTTACTTTTTTGAAGGTGAAGCCATGGTTAGCGGTCGGGGTGGCGGGTGAGCTAGAGATAGGGGGGCTAGGGGTGGGGCTACTATTAGAAAGTTGTAGTCTTTTATTTTCAATTTTTGTTTGTAGGCCAGTGATTTTGTTCGCAGGGGCATCTTGGATGCTAGTGCACCAGAGTTGGTGCTTCACGGACATGTCCGTAGGTGGATTGGGTTTTCTAACTCCTTCAGGATGGTGAATAATTCTTTGATACTGGAGCTTGCATTACTTATTCTTATATTGTAGGCTTCCTTTTAGTGCGAATTATTTCTTTTTTATAAAGGGAGGATGCATTTGTGAGATGGATTTTGTGTTCCTCTGATGGGTTCATTTTCCAAAGGGTTTACATTTTGGACTTTTTATTTCCTAGTATTTTAAGTTCTGGTGTGTACCAGGAGTTAAGATGTGCTTTGGGTTTACCTTTGCGTAGTTTTAGAGGGGCAACAAGGTCGATAGCTTTGGTCATGGCGTTATTGTAGGTCTCTACTAGTAAGTTAAGGTCCGATGTGTTGGGGATCATGTTTAGGGTGGGTAGAACCAATGGGATGAGGGCTTCAGCGGTAATGTTCCGCTTGTTTCTCGTCAGACATGCTGGTGCAGGTGGGCACTGTATGTGGGGTGGGTTATTAGTGCTAATGTCAAATGAAAGTAGGAAGTGGTTGGTCCATATAAGTGGTTGGGGGTCTTTGCAGATAATGTTACAATTGTAGCCAGCGAGTCAGTCTAAGGTTCTGCCTTTCTGATGTGTAGGTAAGTTGTTAAGTTGAATGTAGTTGTGTTCGCAAAGTGCATTAGCAAGGGAGGATGCTGGAGTGTCGTGAGGATCATTGTAACCCAAGTTAAAGTCACCTAGAATAATATTCTGTGATAAAGGTTTAGATTTTTCAGCTATGAGGGAGGTTATATCTTCCTCGAAGGAACCTATGGGACCAGGGGGTCTGTATATTAGTTCCAGGGTGATAGTATTCTTAGGGGTGGTTTGAATTTTAATGGATAGGTGTTCACAGGAATTTAGAGGAAGGGAGGTCACAGATCTAATGTCAAGCGAGGATTTGAATATAAGTGCTACACCTCCTCCACGGGCATTAGGTCGGTCAGCTCTGAGGATGGAGTAGTTGTCTGGAACCGCGAGGGTTAGAGAGGGACCTGCTGCGGCATGAAGCCAGGTTTCTGTGGTGGCAAGGAAATCCAGGTCTGCTGAACGGATTATGTCGGCAATTTCCGTAGGGTGGGCCACAAGGGATCTAACATTAAGTAAGGCTCCTTTGAGTGGAACAGTGTTTGCAATGGTGCTTTTATTAGTGACTTTAGTTGTAGGATTTTTGGTCATTTTGCTGAGTAAAGTGGGGAGTCTACAACCTAGTCTGTCGTTACGGGTCATGAGGTTAGGGTAGGCTGTAGGGCGATGTTCTAGCATATTGCGTGAGTTCTGGATATTGTCAGAATGGTCATCTGTGGTGAGGTCAGGTGGAGGGTTACCTAAAGTAACGCTGATTTTAGTACTGTGGTCTGTAGGTGCACTGTGGGGGAAAGGAGGCAGGGAGGGCAAGAAGGGTGTGGGGCATGGAACGGGGTGGTGTCTAGGACAGCCAAGCTTGGTGAGTCCATTACTGAATGGGATATAACTATTTCTGCTACAGGGCGTGCAATCAGGCATAATGCAGAAAGGTAACATGATGAATACTAGCCAGGCTGGCATAGTTCAGATATGGATTTGGGGCGGGATGATGAAGGCACTAGAGGGATGGTGGATGTAGTTGGCTGCGCTGGTGCTTGTAAGCCCTGGGGCAGACAGGCTAGTTAAAGGTAGCGCTGGATTTGAAATTGAGGAACACTTGCAAAATGGCTTGTAAATGGCGCGACTAACAGGCAAGTTTAAGGTAGCAGCTAGCTAGCGACCATAAGGCATAACACAATCAAATGTGGTCTGTTAGCTACCAAAGACACAACACAATCAAATGTGGTCTGTTAGCGACCATAAGGCACAACACAAATCAAATGTGGTCTGTTAGCGACCATAAGGCACAACACAATCAAATGTGGTCTGTTAGCGACCATAAGGCACAACACAATGAAATGTGGTCTGTTAGCGACCATAAGGCACAACACAATGAAATGTGGTCTGTTAGCGACCATAAGGCACAACACAATCAAATGTGGTCTGTAAGCGACCATAAGGCACACCACAATCAAATGTGGTCTGTTAGCGACCATAATACACAAAACAAACAAATGTGGTCTGTTAGCAACCATAAGGCACAACACAAGTCAAATGTGGTCTGTTAGCGACCATAAGGCACAACACAATCAAATGTGGATTGTTAGCGACCATAAGGCACCACACAAACAAATGTGGTCTGTTAGCGACCATAAGGCACAACACAAGGCAAATGTGGTCTGTTAGCGACCATAAGGCACAACCCAATCAAATGTGGTCTGTTAGCGACCATAAGGCACAACACAATCAAATGTGGTCTGTTAGCGACCATAAGGCACAACACAATCAAAAAATGGTCTGTAAGCGACCATAAGGCACAACACAATCAAATGTGGTCTGTTAGCAACCATAAGGCACAACACAATCAAATGTAGTCTGTTGTCGACCATAAGGCACACAAAAATTGGGCTCTGCAGGTACACTGACGCTTGCATCAAATGTAAGCGGAGCAGGTAAGGAACAAGGCAGCGTGGATAGGGTGTGACATAGCGGGCTGAGTATTGCACGGCATACATTAGCAGGCAAAGGCAAAGTAACATGCAGGTATTGAGCAGATTCTAGGGCAATTTACAGTGATGAATACCAGATCTGGCACATCTAAATTCAAATGGAACCTTATTGGCAAAAATAGTGTGCTTTGTGTCTTAAACATAAAACCTTTTTATAACTGACATGTTGGCCAAACATACAAATATGTGGCCCTTATTATGCTTCCAAAATGGTCTTTGATTTTATGCAAAGCATCCAGAAACCATTGTTGGTGCTATTTGTCTCCTCCACTATTCTCAAAGGAGTACAGTAGGTGTGCATCAGTGTCCACCTTGAAAAGAAAATCATCTATCAACAATAATTGATATGGTTATTTTAGGTTTTCATAATGAAAAATAAATGTAACTCTCTAATTATGACTGCGATATATACTGGAAGTGATAATTAGAAATGAGCATAGACACATTTTAACAAGAGACAATTTGTCTGTGCAATTTACCAGTTTACCATTTGTAAGCACCTCTTCTGCCAAGACTACACACCATTTGTCTCTCAAATGGTCTTTCCTTCTTGAAAGCGTCACACCCAGATTAAACCGATGGCCTGCTTGTGCTGTGAGCAACAATTCTGTCTCCTGGCCCCACTGATTGGTTGGTGTTGCGGGTCAACAGGGCCATCTGTCACAGCATGCAAAAACATTAACAATTAACAAAACATAGAGAATATCTCACACGGTTGCTGGCCCCCATATTCTGGTAGTCTGCTCCCTTACAAGGTCTGCCAGAAATCTTGTACTCCTTAGAGAGCCTAGTTTCTCTTCCTCATCTGCCCCCATACGGGCAATGGGCCCTGAGGGCGGTAAAGACATTCCTGCATGCAAAGATAATGGATGTCTCCAAATACCAGGCCAGTTCCGACCTCGGGGATGCCTCTGCTGCTGCTGCTCTCACTCTACTTAACCATAAAAGCGCAGCGCCTCCTGCTCCTCCATTCCAAATATCTTGCAGTCAGCAACGGCTGGGGGGCCTCTAGCAAATGCGCAATGCAAATTTCGTCCAGAGAGCGACAGAGAGGCATAGAGGAAAAAAGAGACTGAGGGAGAGAGACAGCGAGAGAAAGAGAGCTCAGAGAATGACCCAGAACGTGAATGCAGAGAAAAAAAAGGGAATGTGTGCGTGTGCAAAAGAGAGAGAGAGAGAGAGAGAGAGAGAGAGAGAGGGGGGGGAGAGAACGCACAATATTGGTGTAGGTACAGCTTGAAGAGGTTTCTTGTGCCAGGGAACTGGCTGAAAACGATGGTGGGCAGGGTTCACGGAGTCCGAGAAGGGTGAGGAGAGAGGAGGGAACGAAGAGAAATAGAGGGGAAGGAATACGTGATGGATACACTTGTGAAGGATAGGAAGAAAATGCATCGTAGCCACAGAGATGGATGGCAGACAGCTTATGGGTGAGGAGGAGGCCCCTCATCTCCTCTCTTCCCTTCCATCCTCCCAGGAGACGCTTCTCAACCTTTGCAGCACGCATGCGCGACCCAGGAGTCGTGGTGGGTAGATGCGCGGGAGCAGAAGAGGGCGGCCCAAAGGTGCAGACGGAAGGACATGAGAACATGAAAAAAGGAGGAAAGTAGAGGGACAGGGGAAGGTATAGAGACTCCCTAAGAGACCTGGGGCCGAAAAGGAAGGAGAACAGGCGCGAGCCAAAAGCACAAGAGAGGAAGGGCAAGAGCCAGGCCACATCAAAGACTAGCCAGAAGCCTTAATGACTGGCAAAGAAGAAGGGGCGGAAGGAAGCTGCTGTTCTCGGTCACCTGAATGCACCGGCCATCGATTCAGTGGCTCCCATACAGGTAATGGTGTGAGATCTGAGAGCAATACCCTCTCTTCTCAAAACCCAAATGCCCCGTCCCCCTACCCATCTGGCAGTCCATGCAAGGCTCAGGTCACATTGGGATAATCAGGTGACCCCGCTGGTACTGTCATACCCTGTCTGCCTTCAACATCAATATTAATACCAGCAAACTCAAAATGGAGAAGGTGGGGGTTCAAAGTGATTCCAAATGGATTTACAGCTGCTGTGCCTGTAACCCTCCCACTCCAGGACTCAAGATGAAACCCACATCTAATTCCTTGTTGACAGGGCCAATAATGACACTACCCCTGAGGCGTGAAAGCACAAAAGGCTCCACACTCCAGTGAACTTGGTATAACCTGCTGGAACAACTGATACCACCAGTACAGCAAAATGATGAATGGCAATTAGCACCCTGCGGGGGGCGGGGCGGTTAATCAGGAAGCTGGCAACGTGGGCTGATACTCCCGATCTAGCTTGCCGTCCAAGCTGCCTGATCGCCGGCTCCTCAGCCCGCCATCTTCCCTCCACCATCCGTTCCCTTTTTTATATTTCCCCACTTTCCCACTTACCTCTTTGCGGCGGCAAACAGTGCTGCCGCCACAGCTGCTGCCATTTTCTTCTGCAAAAGCCCCAACTGGCTGCCATGGAAAGGGAAGAGGGGCTCCGTACAGAGCCCCACCTTCCCATTCCATGGCTGCCATCTTGGAACAGTCTTTTCTTTTCGTGAACAGGATGCTGAGGGGCGTCCAGTTCATGGAAAGAAAATACTTTGAATTACATGGGACGGGTGCTAATAGCGTTAGCAACCCGTTCCAAGGTCTGGAACGGGTGGTAACATCCCAGAGCCGTTGTTAAACGCCCTCACTTCGCTCGGTCCTTTAACTCAGACTGCCGGACTGTTACCACCCATTCCAGCCTTTGGAACGGGTTGCTCACACCATAATATGCCCATTCCACCAGTTACCTAACCCTCACTAGGTTGCCCTCATCTTTCACACCAGTGTCTTTTGAAAATCTAGGGATTACCCCCGATTCTTAAACAATTAGACTTGCAGATGGTGAGTCAATTCATGATCAACATTTTCCATAAGACCACCTAACTGTAACGCTCACCTGGTTCCCACGGGGGCGCTGGTCTAGTCTGGATTACTGTGGCCTCTTCTAGCGTGATGCGCAGGACCCGGAACACCGATTGGACAGGACCTCCAAATCGTGCTTGCTTGGCCCGTAGGAATATCCTTCTGCAGATGAGAAAGGGGATTAACAGTCTGCAGAATAGTGTGCTAGCTCCCCCCCGCGCGTTCGTCCAGTTACTTCACTGGTTTTCAGAATGGCGCTGGCAAAATCCACTTGACTTTCCTGAGCGATGCACCGTAAGTATGAAAGTTCAAAGTTCAAGTGAGGCCCCCTTTATGTTGTCTTTCTAACCTGTGATCTGTCCTTTATTTCAGGTGCAGAATGAAGGCGATGCATCGAGGGGTTAAACTGCCGAGGTGAGTAGTGATGAGGGCGATCCCTATAAATGTCCTTATCATTCCCCAGAAATGTCTCTTGTCCTTTCCCCAAAGGGGCCGGGGTACGGTACCTGCCAACGGGGCGGCGCCGACCCGAAATGTGGAAGAAAAGCCGGTAAGTATTATGGCTGTTAATCAGGCTTTCCTTCTGTGTTCCTTCTGCTCACCTTTTGTTTCTTCCTCTCTCCCCTAGGTGCAGAGATGAGGCGTCCAATGCTGACAGCCGCGATGGAGCCGGGAGATGTCTCGAGGACAGGTGAGTGAAGCGTGGCGCTGCAGCGAGCAACGCAATGCTTTTAAATGGAAGTCTTTCTTCAGGGATGCTGGCGAGAAGATTCCGGATGCAGGTAAGAAGTTTGAAATAGTCCTTGGTTTTCACCTTTCTCTTCTCTTCCTTCCTTGCAGGTCTTCCAGGTTCGAGGCGGGCGTGGCTGGAGTCCAGGAGCAGGAGCAGACACGGTGAGCGTTAAGCTGCAGGAAGCAGAACAACGCGAAGCATGAGCTGCTGTCTGGGCGTGGCTTAAATAGCCTCCAAAGAAGTCCCAGGTCTGTATCCTTCCCCAACTAGGTATGTATCCTTCCCTGGCTACGCCCGAGTGAAAAAATAGTCCTATGAAAAAATAGTCCCTTTCAGGTCTCAGGGAGGCCTGAAGCGTGCAGCATGGTCTGCATCAGGTAAGTGCACAAAACACCTCCCTTTATGAGCCTGGCGCCTATGGCGCCAGGACTGATATCCAACATGAGCCTGGCGCCAAAGGCGCCAGGACTGAGTCCAAAGAGCCCCTATAAGGGGCCGCTGGGCTTTTACCCCAGGGCATGATGCCTGCTTCCGGGGGTGCTGGGCCTGGCCTGGTGCTCCGGGGGTAGGCATCATGACACTAACTCCCTCCTTAGGCCTCCTTCACCTCCATAGAAGCCCGATGGCATGAACTGGGCAGAATCTTGCACCCTTTGCTGACCCAGAGAAACCCCATGTCCCCTTATCACATGTAATGAGATTTTGACCTAGGGCCGGGGAAACTATGCATTTGCACTTACTCTCTCAGAATTGTCCCTGGACCTAGTATGATAGCAACCTCGTCTGTCGCTCCCCCATACCCTTACTGTCCCCCCCTCCCACCAGCACTATCTGAAACGTTGTAAGGCCTAGTACGATAGTTGCTTTTTTTGTTCCTCCCCTACCTTTCTGCACCCCTCTCCCTCAGCTTTTGTTTTCCTCCGGCTCTACCAGAAATGTCGTCAGGCCTAGTACGGTAGTCGCCTGTCTGTTTCCCTTTCCTTCCCTCTCTCCCCCTCCCTTCCTTATCTATGTCTTAGCTCTTGCACTATCTGAAATGTCATCAGGCCGAGTACGATAGTTAATTTCACATCCTTACTGTTCATGGCCTGTAAGAATGTCGCTGTATTTTCCCTTGTTCCCTCCCTTGCCTTGAAGCGCTTTGAAACACATTGTGTATAGGCGCTATATAAATAAACTATCATATCATATCCCAGAGCTCCGACCACTGTAGCATACCATCCTTCTAGTGTCTCCTTTCTTTATTTTGAGTGACACTTCAGTCTCTCGCATGGCACTGACAAAAAAAAAAGGAAAAAAAACCGGAGACACATTGGAAAAGGCCTCTCTCAAATGTATCTGTTCACATTTTTCTCAGTACCCTAATTAACCCATGCAGTACTGGCACTACAATGCCCCCCCCGCCCCCTCACCTATTCCTTTTCCTCCTGTCTCCACCCAGAAAATGTTGTTCTTACTGCAAAATAATTCAAGGGCATCTCTATGTTAAACAATCCCGGTGTTCTCTAATGTTGACAACATTAGCATCTTTCCGATTAGGCAACCATAGTATAACCGTAGTATATATAGCGTAGTATGTGCAGCGTAATCTAAATATAATACTCATTCTGAAAACACTCTCTTAAAAAACTCTGTATACTCTGAGTTTGACAATCCCCTAAAAACCTCATTTATTACATTCCCAGTGTATTCCCAGTTTGCACAATCCCAATGTATTTCCCAGGAAACCCCCTGCTTGACAGCTCATATGTTCACATATGTTACAATTCCACTGTATCTGTTGTCTACAGAATACCAATGTACTCTCAGATTGGCAATGCCATGACACTCCCATCTGGCATTCGCAGTGATTAGAGTGCCGGAGCATTCCGAGTTTAACATCCCATTATATACACGGTTTGAGGGGTCCAGAATGCGCCTGCCTTGATTAACCCGAGATAGTTAGTGTGACTATCCCAGTGTACTCCCAGTTTGACAAACCTAGTGTATTCTCATATTACATATGTGGGGGGGGGGGCACTTCGAGTTTCACAAACCCAGTACACTCCAAGCTTCACACCCGCAGGGCATTAGACAGAAAAACTATCAAATCATCCCAATTTATGGAGCAAGCTGTTGTTGGGAAAACCCTGCATTGGAAGAACACACTGAAAAGACACAGACTACAGCACTACTCCCCATCAAACATAGCAGCGGGCAGTGTGATGAGGCTTGGCGTCCATCGCAGGCGGAAAAAAGAAAACCTACAACGACATAAGGTGACAGCATTTTAGATGTAGCTACCTACACACAAAACAGGAACACAATTGTGTAATTGGCCACAAACATCGTACAACGATGGGAAACAAAATGCACTTCAGATTTATTGAGAATGCAAACAAATGCCCATCAGCTCCTGCAGACTTACTTTGCTGCAGAACAGGCGTGTGCGGACACTACTAACTACTGGACTTCTCAACACTTGGACATATGTTTCGACCTTCTGGCCAAGCCCATTTGCAACATGTGCCTAGCATCAGTGCTAGCACAGTCAATGCCTATATCCAACCTTTCTCGCTTTCGCTGCACAGTGCTTCGAGACCGTGGGTCTCTGCTTCCAGGAGCTTGACTGCTGGTTACTTGCAGATACTGCTGGGGTGGTTGTGCCCAGCCCTGCCAGACTGTAATACTGTGCTTAGAGAGTTTGCCCACATGTAGCCCTCGAGAGAACAGCAGACACATTTGGCGCGATTCGCGCAGATTTGGACGGAGCCAATCAGGAGATGCCCCGCGCGTCTCAGGTTTGCTCCTGCTTCCTTACACCTTAATCCGAAAGGCTAAAAACTGGAGCTTTTTCAAGATGCTGATGCGCAACTGCTAGACACAAAGACTTGCTGAGTGGCATCTCAGGGATGCTCTAGGCAGCTCCAGGCCTGCTCCGGCTTTAGTCTTTGTAAATCTAGCATAGAGTAGCAGCGGCATAGCTGAGATGCCCAGGGCCACTCCTCATTCGCTCCAGTGTAAATCATTGAGAAGCTGGTCCAACAAAGAACTGGCAATATTGTACTTGAAAAGGGCAGGAGACAGGATGCCGCAACGATGTCTTCCAAGGATGCTCTGCCAGTGTGTTCCAAGATTGTGGCGCACAAAGCATTGGAATTCAGCACCCTGCGCGGTGTAGATCAAAACATAATTTACCTGCCAATAGTTAGAACCCCTGAACCCTAAAGGACATGGGCCTTTTATTATATAATATGATCAAAACAGCCAAAGCAGGAGGGACCTGCTTCACATTCCTTGCCCCCAAGCACTGGAACGCCCTCCCCACTACCCTGCGCGACGAAACATCCTATCTAGCATTCCGTAAATCGCTCAAAACTGAGCTCTCCAACGAGCCCACTAGTACCCTAGCCCACCCACCCCGCATCCGTGAGGAGGTCTGTTGCCGCCTCTATCCCCTTCATTTTTCGGTGCCACCTTTTTATCTTTGTATTGCTCACGTGTCTCAAAAAAGGTTCAATGTAACCAAGAATCACAGAGGGGTGCCCTTGACCTTGTCTTTTTGCTTTGTAACTAAGTAAGCACTGCTGTAACAGCGCCACAAGGCCCCAGGGCCGCTTTGTGCGCTTTATAAATTAAATAAATAAATAAATAAAATGGCTCCTGGTCAGAGAAAGGCATAGGCCTTTACCATCAGCAGTTTCTTGTTAGCTGAACGGTGAGCTGAGAGACTGCTGGGAGGGGGTGTTCAGGGGTGGGGGGGCAGTGAAACCTCTCATACCAGGTGCACTGCTTCCTTTCCAGGGAAGGACAGCAATTTGGTACTGGGGAGTCCCTGTCGCCTGCTGGGGTGTTGTTGACATACCTCGAAAGAGAGCTCTTCAGTGCTTCGTCTGAGCCCCCGTTTGGGTGTTTGCAATGATATGACATGATGTGGCATTTATAACGCGCTTGTACACAAGTGTTTCTAGTCAAAGAAAGTAACAAAACTAGAAAGTGCAAGACTTCCAGACACTGCAGCCCCAGAAGTATTAGTGCTAATGGCGCCGATGCTCGTCCTGAATTCCCATAGGAAATCACGGTGGGCGCCACGCACTTCAGTAGCTCAGGACACTTTCACTTGTATTGATGGCCTCCTAGATTCCCCCCCCCCCTTCCTCCCTCCACTCTATCTGATGCCTGCTCTCCCCTTTTCTTCTCATTCTGAAAAGGAGAATGCCAGCAAAGTCTACGGGCCTCATTCCGAGATTGGAGCGCCATGGCTACCTCCAATAACAGTACCGAGTCCACCCTCATTCAATGGGGACTTACCAGTCTATTCGGACCTTTGCCGGACCTTTAAGTCCCCATTAAAAATACCATTCCCCATTCCCATTTGAGCCCCCATAGGGCGGTACCGTTATTTGCTCCCTGGACCATTTGCGGCTCCCGCTAAGGCCGCCTGGTAAAACCAGGCGGCCTTAGCGGGACCCGCAAAGGGACCTCGGAATAGGGCGCAAAGGGATTACCGGCACCAGTGTCCTTATTGGTGCCCGTAATCCCTTTGCGCCAGCCACGGAATGAGGCCCTACATGTTTTATTGGCTGTACGTTGAACTAACAAATTTAAAACAAAGAGGCTGAAAGGCAGAGTTTGTTTTGGTCGAATTTCGAAAATGTGTTTTTGTTTTTTTGAACTTAAAAAAAAGAAATGCAGGGGCAGAACCCCTGGAGCCCCCCACATTCCCCATACCTTATTGTGTTCCCTTACCCCACCCTGCATCAATCTTTTGCTAAAAAATCTGCACAAAAATCGAACAAATCGATTAAAAAACTGCGTTTTCAGACTCCTTATTTTCTAATACGTTTTTATGGGGGATTATCGTCGTCTTACCCAACTATTGACTTTCATTCATTTTCTTCGTCGGAAGACATTGGATCCTCGCATTTTAAGCAAGGAAGTATTTTGGAGTCCGTAAAATTGGAATGACTGCCATATTTGTAGCCCTGGAATTGCATGCCTTTTCCTGCCGAGAAGGTGTGAGGAGTTTCTGCTGTTGCTTCAAGCTCAGAACCCAGAGAGAAGTATTTCTGCACCCCAGCCGGGGCAGAGTGCCCTGGATCTGGGGGAACGCACACCTGGCACACCGGCATTTTGAGAGCTTTCCCACTCAGGACACACCCACATACAGGAGACTGGACCAAACGCGTGCAATGTCTAGTTTTGCTCTGAACTTGCTTTACCAGTAAGGCAGCCAACATTACATTCATAATCAATTGTTTTTTAAAAAGGATGTGCTGTTGCTCCCGTTTCACACCAGAAGGTCATGCTGTCAGCGCCAGCGGTATAATAAGCTGAGGTTGGGCTTCTCACATTCCCACCGGGATGGAGGTGCACAGCCCTGGGCAGGGTATCAAGTGGAGGATGGTGCCTGTGACTGCCGCAGCCTCTGCGGCCTTGCAATGCGGCTTTGCTGCGTCAGTCCCAGCTGCGTCACAAACCTGCCTCTTCATCTGTTCTTTTTTTACTCTGATGCTTGAGGTGATCTAGAGACTTCACAGGCAGTGAGTGTGGCTTAAATGGAAAGTTTGCGGCAGATTCACATAAAGTGAGCAAGTGAAGAAAGTGCAGCACTTGCACTTTTGGGCAATGCTGCATGGGCATCCCACAAACGAGGCAGGGTAACTGCTGTTACCATCGGCAGCTGGGAGAGGGGCAGCCCCAACCCCCCACGCCTGCTCCTCTCCTTCCCCCCTCAGTTTCGGAGACACGCAGTCTCGGCAGCACAAAAGCCACGGAAGGGTAAGGTGCGAACAGTCATCGCACCCTTCCTCCAAACAGCAAGGTGCTAAGCGCCATAAGGAAAACAACCATCAGGCAGGGCCCAGGTTCAAAGAGCTGCCCCCACCAGGGGGTCAGACAGTCGGCTCTCCGGCCGGGGGCTGTGACAACAGCAGCCCCCAACACATACACAACAAAGACCCAGGGCCTCCCTGGGTCCTATAAATGAGAGCAGCATGCTCAGAGTAAACACAATCTGTTTGTGAACCCTGAACGGGGACCCAAGCAAACAGGAGGATCACTGTTTACTCAGTGTCTTCCAAATCTTCTTGCTTCTTTACCACAGAACCCACCCACCCTACAAAAAGGGGAGAAGAACAAAAAGAAGTACAAGGCACTGTATGGTGCCCACAACAAGTCATGGGACACAAGAAGGCGGCACGGGTCCGAGGGGGTAACCTCAGGACCCGGTGCCCAAAAGTATGATACCATCATGATATGTGATATTGTTATTGTCATAACCCATATCTTTACAATAAAATCCTACGGCCTTTTATTGCCAACACTTGAAACAAGTTGTGAGCCTATCATTATGGGTGAGGGTTTGGGGTTTGGCCATTACTAATGCATGCATATGGGTCCAGCAGTTATCTTTACGTGCTCATTTTTGGGTGGCTGGACGACAGTGCAAAAGATGTACTGGCCACCCCCCTGGCATATTGACACTGAGGAGGAACGCGTTCCCAGCACCCAGAGGGCTACTGGGAGCACAGTTCACAGTGACAGGCCCTTTAAAGTTCCGTCATTATGAACTGAAACAAAAAACAAAAAAGCAGTGTGTCAAACCACAAAACACCCTGTTATTTGTGAAAATGTGCAAAGGGGGTGGGAAAGGGCATCTGACTGTGTGCATCTCCTATGATCTCTGCCGCCTGGAAATGCTGATGCCAGCGTGCAACTCTCTGGAATGAGCAGGGATCACATTTTAATAAGAGGCCCATGGGCGGTAGGGTTCCAGGCTACTCACTATTCATCAGTGACCTTTGTTGTAATCTTTGATGCACACCTTTAGATGCCCTTTATGAATAGGATGTGACTTTATTGGATGTATACGATATGCCTGCGAACGTTTTGTTCGCGGGCAGACTGCCCGCATTAAAACTGCTCGGTTCCCCGTTTTTACCGTTTATTGGAAATGGGGGCCCGAGTACATTGCCTCCCCGCCTCCATTGTTAAGAATGCGGGGGACACCCAAGGCCGCAGATACTTGAACATGAGAAGCGGGAGACACCCCTGCAATCCCTGCTCATGTTCAAGTAATAAGGTCAAAAAGAAATACGGTCAAAAGTAAGACCTAATGTAAATGGTCAGATTGGTTAATTCCACATTATTTTGCCAAATAAGGAGATGTGCATTTTACCCCAATGGGTTTTATTAAACATTCTTTTTTACCCTATCTTTTGAGCATTCCTCAACACAGGTACTTTGTTCTCCTAGGATTGGTCCTCCCGAGACCGAAGTTACATGGCTAGAAATACTAAAATCACAAAGTGACGGGTGATAGCTATTGAATTAATCATAACCACTGCCTTCGCTCTGGAAAACATTGAACTGAGGTTCCTTCTCAGCCCTTTAAGATGGGTTAGCAATACCTTAGAGATAAACGGTGGATGTAGAGTTTACCCAAACATCAATAATAGAAACAACTCATATAGTTGTCAAAAGATGCTGTTTTAATATCAATTATCTAAAACAGGGAGTACAACGGATATCAACACACATCCCTCATCATGATCTCTCTCGACACTTCTCAAAGCATTTCATAAAAAATTACATTCTTATAGTAAAAAATCATCATAGGTGACGTTTAACCTGCGTATTACTAACGTCATCCTACGTGGCAAACTACAATAACCTAATGGTGAGTGTGATAGGTTCTTCAAGGATCATCTAGGTATATGATCCATACTCGGTTAGGGCAGTGGAAGAAAATGATTTGTCTCTTAACATCAGGTGGGGCAACTAAGCCCTTCCCTTCAAATATGTCACTATGAACGTCACTAAATATACAACATCTAATTGGCTACACAACTATAGGACCCTTGATCATGCGGTCCTCTATCATTGGTTACTTTCCAACCTCTGTCAGTACCCTCCCAATCTACGCTGGCGGTACGTAGGCTGAAAGTCCAGGTGCAGATGAGCTAGTCTTAACCATAGCTTCCCACCAATTAGCATATCCATCCATCATCACCTCAGTGGTCCACTGTCAATTAGGTCTTTGAACTCGGCCTTGAACATGTTCTTTGCTCCAGGGAATTCAGGGGAGTGAAGGCACGCTCTTCCCTCGTGCGTAGGTGTGACCATCATGCTTGTCCAAGTTCTCCTCCCCACGTGACTTAAGACCACGAAATTGAGCTTTCAGTGTATTAAAACTCTATTCTTTAATAGACCTCTGACGTCTTCTTGTTTTTGTCCATGCCTTCTGAACAGGAGCTTCGTTCTTTCACACAATTTGTATCCAATGTCAACTCACCCCAGTCTGATATGGACTTGGCTTCTTGGCTCATCCAACCTCGCCTTTCTGAGTTTCACCCTTGTTAATTCACTTGTTTTCTAACTGCGCCACACTTGGAAACTGGGAAAAGCGCCTTCCTTCTTCTGCTCAGTACTGCTATCATACAGAGTGGAAACATCCATCTTCTACTGACTTCAATATATATATATGTACATGTTGGCTCATGCTGCACTCTATTTACTATAAAGCTAGCCTCAAGAATACTTCATCTGCTTGTGTTTCTTTGCATGCGTATACGTGTAAAATAGCTTGATCTCTTCATTATGTCTGCAGCATAAGTTTCATCTTGATCCCAAGATGTCATTATCTCGATACTTTCTTGATGCCTCATAGAATTGTCTACATCCTCTAGTTTTTGCATCTCTTCCCCATACGTCAACTTTGCTCAGCATAAGGTCAACATTCATCTTTGTCATTCGACCATCCTGTTTCTTCCGGAATTTAATTCAGACGACTGATCATATTATTGTCTCGTATGCAGGCATGGTTTCCTTAATGAGAGCCTTGCCTCCCAGATTCTCCTTTGTATCGTTATTTTCACTGATATCACACGTGTTTCACACTCCGGTATCCAGCATACAGGTGCTGGGGGTGAGATGGTTGAGGTTGGGGTACTTGGCTCCTTCTCTACAACATTCCCTAATATGGTGTTTTAGATGCACTGAAAACGAAGGCATGCAAGGTTACACAGCGCAATCCCAGTGGTATAAGATTGGCTTCCCATCTTGTACCAAATGTAGCCTTTTTCTAGACAATAGCAGTCTGGACCCCATGATGAGCATGTTGCCACCTTAACCTAGCTCAGGTGAAATCATTTCATATATCATAACATCAGATCTCATCTGCAATCCATCAGGTGTACACTGATGACAAATCCCACTCGATTGCATGTGACTAAGTGCCTTTTCTGATCTAGCACTTTAGGAGGTAAGTAAACCATGGTCTTTGTAAAGTTCACTGTTATATAAATCCTAGTTCATAATTAATGCCAGCAGCTTAGAACAGAGGTCTGAAACCCTTGGCTATCGAAGATGTTTTGGAATACAGTTCCCATCTGCCGTGGCAAGAAGAGTCAATGGTGAGGTATCACGGGGGTCATAATCCAAAACATCTAGGGAGACACAGGTTGCAACCTATTGGCTTCAAAGAGGGATGGAGGGCTTATCATTTCATGCTCTGTTTCATAGTCCAGGTCGTGCAATGGCTCCTTGCATTAGAAGATCACCGAGTATTAGAAAATCGCTTTTTATTATATTCCAGCAAATGACAAGATGGCCTTCAGTTGTGCCTGCTTCTCTGGGATGTAGCACTGGTCAGAGACAGCCAAGTGAGTAACGCACAGATGGTGTGAGTTTGCTGGCAGTGCAATCCAGCATGGTGCACCAGGGAATGTTGCGTCACTAATGCCTAATTCTGATGAGAGCCGAGCGATGCCTGCCAGTGCTGCAATGCTTCCTTGTTTGCTAGCTCGTGGGGCCTTTGCAGCCCTGGGCTCGGACCTCAGTGCTCCTGCCTCCATAGTCATCCTTTTGGGGACATCTCTTCAGACCCCCTGTGAATGGACATCACTTGAGCCTGCTAATTTCTTTTCTCATATCTATAATGCATCATTTAGTATCAATTGCCTAGGACAAGTCCTCTGAATACATGGTAATGTTTTCCTCCTCGTCTCGGGAGGTTAGCGCAGGGGCACCGCGCTCGCCTTGGAACCAAAATGAGGCAGAGCAACACAGGTTCAATACCAGGGTCCGCACTTAGAAAACTCTGTGTATTAAGCGTGTTATAAATGACTCATCATCATCATCAAATGTAAAGAGTGCATCTTCATCTAACACACAGTTCCAGGTAGCTTGTAAACGTTGCCTTTAGACCATAGTTTCCACACAAATTTGGGGTTTTATTTCCATGTTGCCTGTTTGTTAGACACATATATGATTTGCTTTTTTGATAGAACTTCAAAATGTCCATCGAATCATAAAACGCATTTCTATATGAAACAATGACTATTATTATTTTACTTTATCACAGTTTCCTTTGTTATGTGTTCATTAATATCTTAAGTACAACAGGAAACCTAGAGAATTCGTTTTAGACTCAGGTCCAAACGAATTCTGGTACTTGTGGTCTTCCATGTATAATGAAACTGAAAGCCTTCACAGCTGTGAAGGCAGCATTTTAGTAGAAGAACGAGATGGGAGGGGTCAGATGGGAGCATAGGAAGGAAAGAGAGATGTGGAAAAGAGCCCAGATGTGGAAGTGGGAGGGCAATATGAAGGAGGGCATTTGGGAGCTCATACAAGAGGGCTATGATATTATATATTTTTTTATTTATTTTAATGTTTTATTTTATCCCCCCCATAAACCTTTAACATTATTATATCACATTAAAAAAAACATAAATTCATTTACATCTTTTCATTCAATTGCATCTTCATTTCTAAGACTCTTTCAATGCTATGGGATATTGCCTCAACTAGATGATTTTTCTAAATTGAAAATGTTCTGATTGAAATTAACATCTCAAAAATGCTGATTGAACATTACATAACTGAAGCTTCCATTTTTAGAAGAATCTGCCAAAAGGCACTGAAGGTTAAAATGGTGTAAACATGTAGAGCTAGTCATACACTTTAATGACTGAAACCTTCTCAATGGCACCAGCAAAGGCTGCGTTTGTTTTATACATTGTGAGAATCTTGAGTGCTTAGTAACTGGCCTAGTGGAATATTAGGGCAGTCTGTGCTCCAGGGTCAGTCCAGGGCAGGTAAAGGCGGGTCTTTGCCTTTACTATCAGAGATGTGAATAGAGGTGCACTGGTGGATAGAGGTGTGTCCCATTCTGTATTGATATGTGGATGAAGACGAAAAAAAGGTGATTTGAGAGTGGGGCCCTTGATTAATAGCGTTCTGAGGGTCCGATTCTCAAGTTGGTGTTAATTACCGAAAATGTCGTAAAAAGTGCTAACAACATTTTCAGTAATTACGACCTATTCTGAAGGTGGCGCAATCTTCCGAAGTTGGACTGATTACAACACTTTCGGAATATGGGTGTCGGTTGCCAGGAAGGGCTGAAAACCGACTTAGCAACCGGCACTTTCGTTATCTCTCCTTTTGCATGGGTATTCTTGTGGCACTACTCCAATTTCAGAACTGCCTGAAATTGGCGCGGAAGTACGGTACCAAATTGGTGTCGTACAGGAGGAGTGCCACAAGAAGCACATGCACAGGAGGCGTGCCACAAGAAGCACACAACTGTTTGTGTGTGCAGATGGTGACATGTGGGTCCTGCACTGCATCTTAGTTTGCAGAAGAGTGCATAGTGCCATCCATGGTTCTACTATGGATGGCAGTATGCACTTGTCTGCAAACAAAGATAAATAAATGCAGTACAGGACCCACCTTTCATGATCTGCGCACCCAAACAGCACGTGCTTTTTTGTTTTCATCTCGGCAGCATTTTCGTTAAATAATGATTCTCTCGTTATTTAACGAAAATGCTGCAGAGATTCTGCAATTTGCCTGTTTCCATTAGAAACAGGCGGATTACACGCGAAGACGCCCAGGCCCACGTGAGAGAATAGCAGTGGTGCCAGAGCGTCAAGAAATGGCGCAGTGAGTCATGCTATTTAGCACCCTCACTGCGCCAAGATGAGAATCGGGCCCTGAGTGTAGCTCGGTTTTGTCTGAGAGATGTTTGTGGCTCTAGGCATTTGTCTTGTATATTTAAAGTAGTATTCACTTTGAGCAAAGGAAGTGAGGTTTAATGTTGCGGGTCATAAGTAAGCCTGAGGTGGTTCAGAATATTAGTGGATAGTTTTAATGTTAAAGTCCTGGGGCACTTTATTTTCCTGTAACATCTAGTCTATTGTTATTTTATGTTAATTTTATTAAAGTGCCCTTTTACATTGGTTTTTAATCTTGCCTAGCTGTTCTTTCTCACAAAATGATCCTCTTCAGGAGGTTGTTTCCCCCCCGACAAAGGAGTGCCTCTGGCAGTTGTTTCCATGTAATAATGTCCCCACAGAAATGTCTCCTGACTAAAAAAGTCACTGTTTTGTGTGGAGACATTATTGCATGTTTTTACAAGGGGAACAGGTGACATCCCTGCAACCTGTCCCCATACATAATGTCACCATATATAATGTCGCCAATTACTTTTCCCTGTGACATTTTGTATGGGGACATTATTACCTGATACCTGGCAGTCATGGTTTGCTATGGCAGCGCTATCCAGCATCTACTTTTAAAGTCCCTACTATGACTCCCTTGATTACTTTTTTAATAGCTCTCAGATGATCATTTTTATTTTTTACTTCTTTTCTGAGGAACTGATACTATTTTAATAGACTTTTGTTAGACTTTTGATTAGAATTTTGCTATTCAAAATAAAGAATTTCTTCCACTTAATTTCCAAACAAATGTGGTAGATCCCTGTGGAAGTGGGAGGCAGGCCACTATCTAGGCACACCCACTGGCATGGGACCCAGGCCCTGAGGAGCTCCCTTGGATGTAAGGGGGGTGTAAGGGGCACAGAGGTGGGAAGGGAAGAGGGTGAGGGCTGATAGAAGGGAGAGAGACATAGGCCCAGGGCAGCAGAAAGATGGACAACAGGCCCACGGGGGTGAAGAGAAAGGGAGGGAGAGAGGAAGAGCCATAAAGAGAAAGAGGATGAAAGAGCGAGTAAAAGAGAGAGAGGGGAAGAGAAGAAGAGGGGGAAGAAAGAGAAGACAAGAGGGAGAAAGAAAGAGAGAAAGGAGAGAGTGAGAATGAGGAGATAGAGCTAGATAAAGAAAGAGACAGAGAAGGAGAGCGAGAGGGAGTGGAGAGAGAGAGAGAGAGAGAGAGAAAGAGAGAGAGAGAGAGGAAGACAGAGAAAGTGAGAGAGAAAGTCAGGTGGCAGAGACGGGGCCAGTAGGTTGTGGAGGGGCACCCAGGGACGGAAAAGAAAGAGGAAGGCCAGACTGGGAGAAGTGTTCCTGGTGAAAGCCTGTACAAGTTCTCTGCCCCCTCACGCGTCCAGCACAGCACTGCAACCAAAAAAAGAGACTGAGCCACAGTCCCCTGTCTACTTATAAGGCTGTTGCTCTGCCCCTCCAGAGCCAGGACCCCGCTCCCTTAATGGGCGCAATAGTTCCCAGGGTCCAAGTGACAGGAAAGGGGTGGTAATTTACAGGGTGTAGGCTAACACATGCAGTCATACCCCCCCTCCATATCTGTCACCCCCCCTCCAGGACCTTCTGGGCTTTTCCCATGGCTTGAGGAAGTTTGATTCCACACAGCTGTTCCAGGGTCCAGAGGGGCCAAAGACAGGAAGAGCGGACAGGTGGGCAAATATAGTCAGGCCCTCTTAGGAGGGGAGGAAATTGTTCCCAGGAGGCCTGCAGTAGATGCCATGATGAACATAGCAGTCCAGATGACAGGAAGGGGGGATCGCAGGATGTGGACAGGTGGGTACACATGCAGGGACCTCGGAGGACTCCAGATGGGAAGGGAAAAGTTTCTTAGGCAGAGGTGATTCCCTGGCCGTAAAACTGGCAGCTCTTAGCTGTGCTGTTCCTGGGCTGGGAAAATGTTACATGTAATACATTCAAATGCAACAATCCTCTGTGTCTGGGCCAGTGTAGTCATATACAGTGAAATACATTTGAGAAAATCAAAAGTCATGCGTTACATTAAAATGCACCAAGTGACATGCAATACATTAAAATGCACCTATATGAGAAACACAGGTACCCCCCCCCGTGGAGACTGCCATTTCCACATCCTTAACATGGGAGGAGTGTGGATCCCAAGGAGAGGTTGACCAGTAGCAGATTAGTGAGCGGCATGGGTGCTCACAGGAAACATGGGTGGGAATGTATTGCTATGGTGCCGACTTCATGGGGGATAAAGGGTTCCAGCACCCATGAAAGATCTGGTGAGGACAGAGCCCCTGCTCCCCAGCATTAACAAACACACCGCTCACAGTGTGCCAGGACCCATCTGCAGAGAGTGGCATTGAAGGCTGCCCGATGCCATGCTAGTGGGCTAGTGGTTATGATTGATTCAACGCCTTACATCTATCTCTATTTGGTGCTAGATTGTCCCCCTAAGTGAGGAAGTGTATGCTCAGATGGGGGTGCCTTGCTTGCTCGGTGTACAGGATCAAGCTGCGCTTTCACCGATTAACTCCAACGAGACCGAAACATGTTGGGGGTTGTTCTCTTCCCGTGCTAGGGGGGCATGGCCTAGCAGTTGGGCTGGACTCCTCCCATTGGTGGCAGAGCCAGGACTGCTTTGCAAATGGCTACCCTTCTTCTGTTATGGTGCTAAAGGGCACACATAACTATACTAGGGAGGGACGCCAATCCATATCTTTTTAATTTTGTTGACAATCCCAGTGTCATTAAAAAACCAAGGCCTAGCTAGTGCGCTGCTTACAGGCAACTTCCTGTGAAGCCATTTCCTGTGAGGTCACTTTCCATGACATCACCTGCATCAAACGTTGTTGCACAAAGCCCATGTGCGATACCCTAGTAAATTTTGAATTTGGCAGCTCGGCTGTGGTAACCACCCAATCTCCCTTGCTCTATGTTCTTCATGGTTCTATATGGTTTCATCGGCTCCTGTTTTTTGTGTGGTAAGTTTGGTCAAACTCTGTTTGGCAGTACAGCTTTTTTTTTATTGATGGGGGACCCCCTCACCCTGCCTCAAATCCTCACCCCTTCACACCCTATGTGTGCATGTGTGTGTGTGTGTATGTATGACGAAACCACCATATACGTTCTGCACTACAAATGACTAAGACTGTATCCATGGATTAACAACGTTTTCTCTCACACAAACACTTCTTCTATGACCAGGACAGCACAGAGTGCTGCACTAGGCTATCTCTCGCACAGACCATGGGACAGTGATACACCACAATGTCTCTCTCTCATTCAGACCATAGGACAATGGTGCACTAGGCTGTTTTTGTCACACAGATCGCACATGTATGGATAGAACAGCACCCGGGGGTGCACTAGGCTAGCTCTCACACATACCATAGGCTAGCTCTCACACATACCATAGGACAGTGGTGCACTAGGCTAGCTCTCACTCAAACCATAGGACAGTGGTGCACTAGGCTAGCTCTCACACATACCATAGGACAGTGGTGCACTAGGCTAGCTCTCACACATACCATAGGACAGTGGTACACTAGGCTAGCTCTCACACATACCATAGGACAGTGGTGCACTAGACTAGCTCTCACACATACCATGGGACAGTGGTGCACTAGGCTAGCTCTCACACACCCATAGGACAGTGGTGCACTAGGCTAGCTCTCACACATACCATTGGACAGTGGTGCACTAGGCTAGCTCTCACACATACCATAGGACAGTGGTGCACTAGGCTAGCTCTCACACATACCATAGGACAGTGGTGCACTAGGCTAGCTCTCACTCATACCATAGGACAGTGGTGCACTAGGCTAGCTCTCACACATACCATAGGACATTGGTGCACTAGGCTAGCTCTCCCTCAGACCATAGAACAGTGGTGCACTAGGCTATCTCTCACACATACCATAGGATGGTGCTGCACTAGGCTGTCTCTCACACAGACCATAGGACAGTGCTGCACTAGGCTGTCTCTCACTCAAACCATAGGACAGTGGTGCACTAGGCTGTCTCTCACTCAGACCATAGGACATTGGTGCACTAGGCTGTCTCTGTTACACAGATCGTACATGAATAGCTAGCACAGAAAGCAGTGGTGCACTAAGCTATCTCTCACACAGACAATAGCACATGGGAGCACTACTCTGCCTATCTCATAATGACCGAAGGGCAGTGGTGCACTAGGCTGTCTCTGTCACACAGACCATAGGACCGTGCTGCACTAGGCTATCCCTCACACAGACCATAGGACAGTGCTGTAATAGTCTGTCTCTCTCACAAAGACCATAGGACTATGGTGCACTAGGCTGTTTCTGCCACACGCATTGTACATCTATGGCGAGGACAGCACCCGGTGGTGCACTAGGCTATCTCTCACACAGACCATAGTACTGTGATGCACTAGGTTGTCTCTGTTACACAGATCTCACACGTATGGCTAGGATAGCACCCAGCGGTGCACTATATACATACATTTAGTTTCCAAAAGACCGCTGGCAGAATTATTATTTAGCCCAAATAATGAAATAAATTCAATTAGTTTTTATGTTGAATATCTTTAGATATCTCAGTTGTATTAATAACTTTGCAGTAAAAATGAGCAGTCAGCCAAAAAAAGGAGAAGGAAAAAGAAAAAAATCTTAAAATTTTTTATTCCATAGTGACAAAAAGTATAAGAATAACTTTTGTTGAAAACTATAATACAAGTAATTTCTGAAACAATCAGTTGCTCGTAAAAATTCAAATCGAAAATGGTCCAAAAAAGATTATTCTTATTTCAGAAAAAAGTTTTTGCTAAAGCAAACTGTATAAGCAAAAACATTGCAGTTTGTAATATTGTTTGTACAGATTAAATTGTTTATGGGTATTCAAAGTATCACTAGATAGATTACTTGAGCAGGTTTGCCGATGGTGCACTAGGCTAGGCTGTCTCTGTCACACGGATCGTAGATTTATGGCTAGGACAGAACCCAGTGGTGCACTAGGCAATCTCTCACACAGACCGTAGGAGAGTGGTGCACTATTTATTTCATGTATTTATTTATTTATAATTGTTGTAAAGCGCTAAAACACCCAAAGGCATCAAAGCGCACAAAGCAACACACAAGACATTGTGGGATGTTTTACCCATGCAACCGAGCCCTACCACATAAACTGTGCTTTACTGGCATTGAAAACATCATGATGGCCAGAACTCCCCAGAAAATGCACAGGGAAAACATGAAGAATAGGCTGCCACCCATTTTTGCCTATGTTGTGAGCACAGGAGGGCACTGCCTAAAACCACCATTGGGCTACACACACAGTAGCCTGAAACCATTGGGAATGGCAAGGCTGATTGCCAAAAGCAACCCAGAGCTGATGGGAATTCATTTTCTTGATGTCAAAAAGTTGCTAAAATCATGGGGGTGCAGTACCAGCTTTGTCCGCAAGACAGCGCTAGCGGTCTAAACTCTGACAGGAGAACTGCTACTTCAGAAGCTAATCAGCCTCCTGAGACAGCTGGAAACTTCAAAGGCCCGCTGGTTAATTGAAACTCTTAACCACCTGCTGTTCCCAGAGACAATCTGATTGCATTAACAGGCCAAGAGGCTGGGAAACCTTCTCACCTCAGAGACCCACACAACAGCCCAGGAAATCACAGGTTTCTGTTAATCAAATGCAGAGTGCCCCCCCACCCGGTCTGTTGACCTCAGCCTGCCGGACACAACACAATAGACTCTTTCCCTTGAATGGGGTATGTTGATTTTCAGTGTGGACTGTAAACAGAGCCCTGCCAGGGAGAGGAGAGACATGTGGTACTCCCAAGTTGCTGGGGGTGGACTCAGACACTTTTGTGGAATCATATTGCAGCAAATATATGTTTAAGTTAAATGCTTCTAAAATATTGTATTAAGCTCACAAAAATGTGCAATTTGGAGAACCTTAATCTAAGAAATGTACCCACAATTCAAGACTTGATTCAACTTTGTACCATGTTCTGAGGCAAAACCCCGCTATTTATTGATATTACAGACACTGGGTTTATGCTAGAGACCTAGTAAATTAATGGAATATGGGTAGATGTGTGCCATTTTTGGTAAACGTCCGCTATTGGTAAATCAACTAAAAACGAAAGTTGTCATTTTTGAATGCAAGCCCCCAGGAAGATCAGAGTTGGGCCACAATGTTCCTTAAGTAATATGTAATATGTACATGTAATGTCAAACAACTGTGTATCTGGGAAATATGTGTAGTTATGAAAAATGATTTCTAAGGTAAAAGCAAAGGGGCGTTTCTTCAATAGATCAAAAATGGCTGACATCGCTCTGACACACTATCCTTTCTCAAATCAGGGACCAAAGAATCCTTTGGCCTATCAAATCTTGAGAGGGTTGGGCATGCAGAATTAGCCGACCCACCCACTTTCTAAACACATAAAAAGAGCCACTGGAAGCCAGATAGGACTTTTCTTTTTCACTTTCTGCGGAGCATTTTGACAGACAACTCCACATCCAGACAGAGACCAGAACTTTGAATTCAGACTTCAGAATTTGTCAGCAGGCCTCAAAATCTTTTGCAAACTGATTCACCCCAGACTTCCAAGGGGCATATCAGAGTAAAACCGCCGGGCTGAGCTGTTTGATTCTAGCCTAAAACCCTGTGCCAGAAACACCCAGAAAGCAGAGCTGTACCCGGAACCAGAGACCAGACTGCCATGCAGTACCAAGAACTTTTGCCAGAACCAGAGATCCAGACCGCTGTGCAGTGGCGCTAGCAGAGCTGACCCAGATCGCTGTGAGCAGAACTAGGCAGAGACCGTCCATGGCGAGGGAACCGCAGTCCAATCCTGACCCGATCCGTGGCAAAGTCGCATTCCTGTCCAAAATATAGTGTGAGTACAACCAGAACTGTGCAAAACCCAATCTGTTAGTTTAAAGTAATCTAATTCAAACTATTTTAACCTACCTAGAACTGCACCATAGCATTGTGTGTCCTTCTGTGACTTTAAAGCTGCAAAACTGTCATCTGTCATTCTGAGCTTGACTTTTCTTTTGAGAATCTACCTTCACGAAATCGTCCGTATCTCCGGAACCGTTTGTCCTAGGAACAGAATTAGCTAAGATTCTGGGCTTTCCAACGAACCCAGAAGCTACATTCTATTCATTATTCTTTTTCCATAATCACGCTCGACGCACTTAGAAAAATTGCCGCGGTTTGCGATTTGGCTACATTTCTTCACGTGTCAAAATAGCAGCTCCTTGCTTTCCTTTGCTGAAATTCGTTTGCCATCTGACAATCATTCATAGAGCATTGCTAAAGTGATCCTGAACTAATACAAAGTAGCTGTCACCCACCCTGAACCTCTAGAGGGAATTAAAATCATTTTAGCATATTTTCACTTCTTTGCATACCACCTTTAAAGTACTTTGCCTGTGTTTAAAATCATCCCTGTTGATCTAAACTTGCTAGGGGGGACTGAATTGGGATTGTACTGTGATTGTATTCCTGAAGACTGTGTGTGTCACTTCCACCTCCTTACATTGCATAGAGGGGGGGGTGAAATGCCAAAAGGGGAAAAGTGATTATATTATGTTTTGCTGAAATCATATCAAGTTTATTCCTGTGTTGCTTCTTTTCCACCTTGCATTTCCTTGTACCATATAAAGCATCTCAGCTACCTTATCCTATATACTACTCCTAAGTAATTAAACCAGCGTGATAGTATCACCTCATCCATTGCTGATTACTGCTCATATGTCTAAGTGTGATATCAAGTATTAATTTATTATAAAAGTGCGATATATACATATTGTTTAATTCTCAAATAAACCTTTTAAATTTGCAAAACAAAATTACTTCTTAGGTCAGTGGGGTCAGGGGGATTCTAAAAGAGGGGTGTTATATAAGGGTTGTCATCCAGAGTACACGAACTGGACATAAAAATATATAAATAAGGGCTTCCCTTGAGCAATCCCAGACAAGGCACTGACTTAGAGGAACTGCTTGATTGGAGTCTTTAACAACATGCCACAGCCAAAATTAAATAAAGCAAGGGAAAGCTGGACCAATATATGAGTTAATCAGAAGCTAAGTTTAAAAAAGGAGTCTTAATACCCTTCTTAAAGGTGGTGAGTTTGCCTGCCTAAAATGGAGGGCTAATTTGTTCCAGGCCATTGGTGCTTGAACATTAAATGTGGAGCTGCCAAATCTAGTAAGCTTAAATCTAGGCTGTACAAGTTGTATGGGGTTATATGAATGGAGAAAGCGACTGGGCATGAGGGGAGTAGGGAAGTCCTTATTGCAACATTTGTAGGTCAACGACAGGATCTTATGAGTGACCCAATGTTTAATTGGGAGCCAATGACCCTCCCGTCTGGCCTCAGTTACATGATCTCTTATAAAGAGGAATTCGGCCATGTGCACGGGAACAGTGCTCTTGCCTGGGCTTTTTGATTTTTTGATAAATGAAAATGAATGATGGGAGCTCAACCTCCAAGGATTGTGTGAGGCCATTCCGCACACAGTCCATCTGCTTCCCGCACAAAATGCCTAGTCACATGTACTCCAGGAAGACACAGCCTACAGGCACTGTCTTCCCCTGTCATATTCAACTGGAATTTGACAGCCCTGTGTACATCAAAGCGTCTCAAAGAGGGGGAAGGCACAACTTCCTCCAGCATGGGCATCCTAATTTAAATATCAACGGCTTCATGGATCTGCCTTCCTTTTGTACTCCGGCTAGTGTCAGAGCATACTAATGAAAGATAATTAAAGCAAGCATGGGGCTTGGTTACCAGAAGAGACAACAAGAAGGTGGGACTAACACCCCTTTGCTATGCACTGTGTCAACTTGAAGCTGGTTCCGACCTCTCTGTATGAAAGGCAGTGAATGGCCTGCCTGGGTCCAGCAGTTACCGCAGGTGTCCTTGCAGAGTAGGTCCCTTTCAGAGGGACGAAGAATGAGATTTGGGAGAGGCAGGAAGTCTGCTCGCAGCACATTCTTTAAGGGAAGCCTGCGCTTTAATCAAGAGTCACAGAGGGCTCAGTTAACCAAATAGACACTTTGATCTACAACAGACAGGAAGATGGGTGGGTCTTAGGTATATGTTGTCACCCCCTTGTCTGTCCTGTTGCAGAGCACTCTGGGCCTGACCTTATGCATAACAGAAGATTGTTGGTGGGGACCCAGGTTTGGTTCAATAAGGTAGGCTTACCCTGCACCAATCACTG
This sequence comes from Ambystoma mexicanum, assembly GCF_040938575.1. Classification (NCBI taxonomy): domain Eukaryota; kingdom Metazoa; phylum Chordata; class Amphibia; order Caudata; family Ambystomatidae; genus Ambystoma; species Ambystoma mexicanum. Next base: position 580,262,177 of record NC_090922.1, on the reverse strand, counting down.
GCATTAAAAGAGGGCTGAACCCCTCACTTAGCAGATCATCTGAAGACTTTGAAAGGAGTAAGAAGGACTCATTTGGACCTGATCTAAAGGTACAGTCTACCTTACATCTTCTGCCAGTGAAGGAAGGCCAGGAGTTCCAAGGGGGATGCAATATCCCTCCACTGAACATCTCCCATGGAACAGAGGGAGATACCGGACTGAGAGGACCCGTCCAGCAGCTCCAGAACCGGTACCCATCCGGTACACAGCGTACCCTGCTAGGTTCTGCGAGCAAGCGTCCTAGGTGGGAAGCGCCGGAGAGTCTCTGGTCAAAGGACAAGGCTGTTAGCTGCAATCACTCTCCTGAGCTTTAGGCCGCCCACCTTGAAAGGACACGAGCCCTAACAAGAAGCTAGGAGGAGTGCCACATCCAGCGTCCATCTTTAAGGACATTTTTGAGACAGTCAAGTCCTCAAACCGCATCCGGCTACACCGCTGACTGTTGTCACGCCACAGTCACAAAGGCCATCCGAGCTGCCTCAACCTGCATTCCAAATCCACCAACCAGCACAGACACAACAATTGTTGACCCTGAGCTGCCGCACCAGACAGCCTGCAGATGTCCGTCCAGCCTTGCTTGCTGAACTGCCTGCCGCCTGGTACCCGCAGCTGTCTCCCGTCACTAACTCTGTCTCAAGGGCTGCAAAGCCCCCTGGAAACGCCTCGTTGCTGTCAAGTACCAAGAACTACTTCAGCACCAAGTACATTGTGTTGTGTTTCTGCCCCCCTGGTCCTTCTCTGAGGGCCCCTAGAGACAGTTGTGACCCTCTTGCCCCTTAGTGTTGGAACTGAATAACCTTGAACTGTAAGACTGATTACTTTGCCAACTACCCTCCTGTCAGTATCCAGAGTGCATCCCTTTTCCTTTGTGAAACTGTCTGTCCTCTGTGTTCCTTTGCAGGGTGGTCGTATTTCTAGTGTGCTAGAACTGTCTGTTGTAGTAATAATAAAGTAGATATTTGTATACAACCTTGATTTAACAGTCCCTTTTATCATTGGGTAATAATTGTATTTTCGCTGTGTTGCAACTAACCAACGATCCATGACCTTGCAGAGATAAGCCTGCCGTTCCGTCCACTTTACCAAAATTGGACAAGGAGGTCTTATAATTCACTGTATTCCAATCTGTTCAGATCCCTTCTGGTGTACTAGAGGTGTGGGGTTGATTGATGGTTTAGAAACCGATATTCATCCCTGGGCCACTGGTGCCCCGGAAGTTGATTCGTCACACTAGCGGTATGATTTTGGGTGACTTGGAGCTTGTTAAGATTGGCTCCTGCTGGAAGACTGTTGCTGTAATCAAGGCTGGAGTTAATCAAGGGGGTGGCCAGGAAGGCTCTGCTTTTTAGAAAAATATATGGGCAAACGTAGTTTAGCAGTTTGGTGGTATATCCGCAGGCTGCTAGTAGTTGGGCCACATGTGGCTTTATGGACAACTCAGCATCAAAAGTGACACCCAATCTCTTGACTGACTTGAATACTTTGATTATGCTACTGGCAATGATAAAACGGTCATAGTCAGAGCCGAGTTTTTTAATTTTGTTGCCTGATACTTTGAGTAAATGTTCTGTTTTATCGGCATTCGATGCTGGAGAGTTGGTCAAGAATCCACTCATGAATGGCTTGATGGATGGAATTGACAGATTAGATATCTTCGGTATGACAAACAGACAGCTCGACAGCATAGTTGATGTACTAGACACCCAGGTCATCGAGAAGTGCAGAAGGGGCATGATGTATATATTAAACAATGTGGGTAAAATGCACGCCCCTGAGGTACTCCACATGTAACTAGTGTAGGGAGGGAGCTAGCATAATCTACGGCCACTTTGGCATTTCTGGGTCCCAGGAAAGAGGAGACCCATTTGGATGCAGCGAGAGAGAAATTAACCTGTTCTACCAATCTAGTGATGAGTCGAGAATGGTCAACTAAGTCAAACGCGGCAGATAGGTCCAGCAGCATAAGTAGTGCTGGCCTACCATCATCCACAATACTGGCGAAATTAGATTTCAGGTCCAAGAGTGTGGTCTTCTTTCCGTGTTTTGGACCTGAAGCGGAATGTTTTGGATTCATCAGGTTATTACTTTTGAGAAAACTTTGCAGTTGACTATTAGCAACGCGGTCCAGAATCTTCAACAGAAAGGGTACATTAGTAATGGGGCAGTAATGCTTTGCTATATTGGGATCCAGCGTGCTCTTTTTTAAGAGGGGGTGATCTATGCCTCTTTGAGGACCGATGGTATGCTAACTTCAGAAAAGGAGAGATTGGCAAGATGTGTCACCCATGGCACCAGCATGTTCAAACAGTCCTTGATAATACTGGACGGACAACTATCTCCTAAGCAGGATGTTGGTTTCATAACAGACACTGTTTTAAGGATGTGTTCCGTGGAGCATAGTTTAAATTGGAATAAAACTTGCCCATGATCCTTTCTGGGGGCGTGGTCTGGAGTGTTAGAAACATTAGAATAATTTAGCAGTGGAGACTGATCAGGGTGGTCTCACTGAGCTGCTATGGATTGTAGTTGTCCCGAAATGTTCTGCTTGAACTCATTGTGTACTATTTGACACCACGCTGCATCCTTTACTAATGTCATTTCATCTGAGGATTTTCCCTCAAATTCTTCAAGGATTGCAAATAATTTGTGCACATTAGATTTTGCAGTAGGGATACTGTTATTGTGACTGAGATTTAGCGTCAATTAATCCTTTCTTCAAATTTAGAATCTCTTGTTTATATAGAGAATGAGAGAGCGGAGAAGAGTTCCTCCGCCACTCTCTTTTCGCTTTCCTCTTTCAACAACATAGATCGGCAATGTTAAACCAGGTGCATTTGCTAGTTTGGGATTTCACCATTCGACGTTTTTTTGGGGCAAGGTCATCCACGATTGCATTAATAGCATCAGTAAGATGAAGTGTCAAATCGTTGAAATTATTAAAGGAATCCACTTGTCTAAGTTTAGTTAAAAGCTGATATGATAAGGATTGTGACGCTATCTTCTTTAAATTCCTTATGATGACATATTGTTTGGGAGTAGGTTTAAAATGAGAAAAGCTGGTTGGTATTAAGATGGAAAAATTCACCAACGTTTGATCGGACCAGGGACGATGACAGATGTTAGTTTCGGACATGGAAACACGATGCGTCAGGATCCAATCTATAGTGTGACTTGCATTATGGGTAGGAAGGGAAAGCATCTGATTGAACCCAATAGAGTTCAATGTTGATAGAAGACAGGCCGCTTGTTTGTCACTAGCATCATTTGCCCATAGTTTAAAATCACCCAGGACAATTGCCTTAGTGATTGACATAAGCAGATAAATTAGTTGTTCCTCAAAGGATGGCATATCTGCGAGTGGACGATATATGATGATAATAGTCAGGGAGCTATTCTCATTCAGCCTAATTTTGAATAGAAGGCTTGTCACAGCCATCTAGAGGGGTGTGAGAATTCACAGGCGAAATAAAACAATTTTTTATATTGGCAGCCACTCCCCCACCTCTACGGGTTAACAAGATCATCTCTCCGAATTGTAAAATCGGGAGGGGCGGTGGAGGGTTGCGAATAGAGCAGAGGATGGAGTGTCAGGAGTAAGCCATGATTCCGTTATGGCAATAAGATCACAGTCCGTCTCCAGGATGTGGTCACAGACCTCAATGCCATGTTTATGAAGAGATTGTGTGTTCAGTGGGGAAAGACGCATGGTAGTGCGCTGTTGGTTGGAACTGAATTTAGAAATCTTTTGTCGGGAATTAAGTGTAGAGACTGCGGTACTAGACAATCTAGGTTCAGGTGAAGCTTGAAAAGTAACGCTGCCTATGAGAGAACTAGATGGATCCAGATTGATGGTTACTAACTCTGTAGTGCCAGTTGTGGGAACGGCATCTATGGTATGGGCAGGTTGTAACACAACTGGAGCTGCAGCTGTGGACACAATGTCCAGAGCCTGCTTAGATATCGAATTCCCAGCATCGCAAAGAGAGGGCACATGAGAAGTAGTGAGCATGCCAGGGGTCATTGCTGCGGTAGTCATGCTGTATTTTAGCTGTATATCTGCAAGCCTTATGATGTGTAAAATTAAATTAGGCGGCGTTACGCAGCACAGATAATATCTCATGAATAGATGACATTAGATTATGAATACCTGAGATTGCGGAAAGATCAGGATGCTAATCGAACACAACTGACACAACCAGGCACTAACCGGCTTGTTCCTCGCGCGCCGGCGCTTACGCGCCTGGTATGCAAGTTAATAGGAATGTATGAACTACAGAGCTGAAGGGAACTGTAGTTCTGTCTACAAGTTTAGCAGTGTAGCGGCGAACAGGAATATTTATGTTTTATCCACGAAGCATAACGCGGATTACCAAAAGGTAGAGGGCTAAAGTTCATTGGCTTCAAAAGTAACATTTTGCAAACCCAGTCCCAGTAAATCTAAAACTATCAACATGCTAAAAGCGTTTTTTTAAAGAATACAATCTCAATTCTAGCAACAAGTCAAAGGCAGATAAAAGCAATCATGAATTTAGCTACACAGTATTGTTTAAACTAGAAAACCAGAAGCAACCCTATATATACTAGGCTATCTTTTACACACACCATAGGGACGTGGTGCACTAGGCTATCTCTCACACAGACTGCAGGGCAGTGGTGCACTAGGCTATCTCCCACACAGACTATAGGACAGTGGTGCACTAGGCTATCTCCCACACAGATCCTAGGGCAGTGGTGCACTGGGTTATCTCCCACACAGACCCTAGGGCAGTGGTGCACTGGGTTATCTCTCACACAGACCGTAGGGCAGTGGTGCACTAGGCTATCTCCCACACAGACCGTAGGACAGTGGTGTACTAGGTTGTCTCTGAGACACGGGTCGAAGATCCGTGGCTAGGACAACACCCAGCGGTGCACTAGGCTGTCTCTCACACAGAACATAGCACAGTGATGCACTAGGCTGCCTCTCACACAGACCATAGGACAGTGCTGCACTAGGCTGCCTCTCACACAGACCGTAGGACAGTGGTGTACTAGGTTGTCTCTGAGACACGGGTCGAAGATCCGTGGCTAGGACAACACCCAGCGGTGAACTAGGCTGTCTCACACAGAACATAGCACAGTGATGCACTAGGCTGCCTCTCACACAGACCATAGGACAGTGGTGCACTAGGCTGCCCCTAACACAGACCATAGGACAGTGGTGCACACAGTGGTGCTCTTAGCTTTTTGCACAGACTATGGCATCATAACTCTGACCGCCCCCAGGAGTGCTCTGCTCGAGGCTGTCTAGCGCGCAGCCCTCCTTGCTACCAGTTCTGTTTTCAGATGAATGGGGGCAGATGGGGTGCCATCAGCTAACTGCCTTAAAGTCAGGAGCCGGAAAGCTGAAATTAGATCGCCGGTTAATAGAGCTCTCCTGCGCTTGGTGAATGGGACCTGGGGGAAGAGGGGATTAATGCTGAGGTGACGTGTGTAAGTGGTAGGTTTATTGAGGTCGGGGTGGGCTGGGAAGTGGGGGTTGATCATTGCTGAGGAAATGCCTCCCAGGGGAAGGTTCACTGAGGATAGAGAGGGGGGTGAGGGGGTGTTGAGGTAATGTAGGGGAGGGGTGATTGATCGTCCCATTTTAATGCCAGGATCCCAGGCGACATGCGCAGGCCGCGATTGCCTGTGGGATGAAGTCCATAAATACATGATTCCAAGCATTGCCTTATGGGTGGATTTCCGGGCAGGGCATTGGCTAGATGAATTTACTAATGGCGCGAGATCGACAGAATTGCAGCAACACGTTATTGTTCCTTGATAAGCTGCTGCTAGGGAGAAGCAACAGCCCCTAGACGCCCTAGAGTCTCGGTCAGGAAGATCACGCGGCTTCCAGCTGCAGGCCTGGCCTCTTGTAATGTCGCTAGTCCTTATTACACTGTGTCTTACTCTTCCTCGTCACAGTCCTTCACCTTGGCGTGGGGGGGGGGGAGCACAATGGTCAAGGGCTGTGGCGAGGAAGGGAGATCAGTTGGCAACGAGGGGCTAGCCTGGCCGCGTTGTTCAGTTCATGCAGGAGCCACCGCGGCCTCTATGAACTGAGGGAGCGTGGCTTGGTTGAGTATGAGTACAGGAGGTCTATGGGAATGGGGTAGCGGCGCTCTCCCCATGCCCCGACAATCCCCGGCCTCTCAGTACGAGTGTTCTGGTGATGTTTGAGGAGTGGGAGGATCACACGGAGACCAACAGTTGCATAATGAAGGAGGCGCTGAGGCTGGTTTTGGGAGTCGGGAGAGGCTAGAGAACTGAACGTATTGTTAATCGAATTGCAAAAGTGCTACAACCGGGATATTAAACGTATCCCTGCTCAAAAGGGGTTTTACGCGTAGCAAATAATACGGAAGGTTGAAAAAAGCATACGTTCCCTCTGAATAACGTTAGCTCTAACAGGTTTTTCCGAGCATGGCGAGAATTCTGGAGAAAATGTCTTTTTCTGTGGCTGTAGTCTCCAGCTTTACCCGCTGCAGAACGTTTCTGATACCGAGCTAGCTGAATGTTGAGAGTGAGTCTGAGTCTCTGTGATGTTGCCTTACTGAAGGTGGGCAGGCAGGATATTGTGTGAGTGTGGATGACAACTTCTGACAGTCTGTTGACGTGCATGCAGTCAGTTAGACTAGCACCAGTGCTCAGACTAGGAACGTTCTAACCCTCTTTATCTTCTTCTCCCTTCCCTGTTCCCCACCTGCTTCTCATCCCCCCTGTAACCAGCGCGTTGATGCCTGTGGGTTTTTGTGCGCCTTACAAATACAAAAATAAATAAATAAGAACGCATCATTTCTTTCCCAGCGTTGGAGATGGTCTAGAGACTTCATTGTCCAAACATTCTCATAGAAAGGTTATATTGGCGTAGGTTTTTGTTTTCCTTCATGTGGTTCTGTGGATATCCAGATTCTGACTAGATTTGACTGCAGATAGACCCAATGGTATAAGACAATTTTATGTCAGGCACAGAGTTTTTGCATTACCCGTCTCTTACATTTATTTACACATCAGCATGAATTTTGCAATTTTAATGCACAACTTTTCTCATAGACTACATACCCCATGATCATTTAGCTGAAAGTCCATTGGTTGGAATGAGGGGCACCTGCCCCTAAAATCCGCTGCAGGGTTCTCCTTACGGCACTGCAATTTCTGTACAGCTACATAATCCGATAAGTACTTTCTATTGTATGCAGTCCAGTAGTTCAATGGTAATGCTTTGAACTTGCTTAAAGTATCTATTAGGCAGGCCGGTTTCTAAGACCGGGCAAACCAAGCAACGGCCCGGGCCACAGGTGGTGTGAGGGGCAGGGTGCAGCAGCGACAGGCTGTTAGATCTCCAACGTGAAAGAGAAGTGAACCTTTCATTAAGAGGCATGCACCTCTACACATGAGGATTGCTCAGGGGCAACGCGCTCGCCTTGGAAGCAAAACGACGCTGAGCAACAAAGGTTCGATCCCCGGGTACGCGCATAGAAACCTCTGGATATTAAGCTGACTGAGGCAGGAGACAATAGCCTGCTCTGCTGAAGTCCATCTGCCTCCCCTGATGCAGCCAGCAGCTTCATACATTACTAGGGTGACCAGATTTTCAAGTAAAAAAACGGGGACAGCCAACAACATTAAAGAAGGACAAACATTCACCCCTGTCCCCTTAACCCGACCATCCCACCACCTGCTCCCCAATTTCCCACAGCATCTGCATAAAAATGGGTCTGCTTTAAGTGTTGATAAAAGCACGTAAATAACAAGCATGATACATGTTGGGTAATACTGATTGAATAATGTGTTTTAATGTTATAATTGTACAATGAACTTGATTGTTACTGGTATTTGGTGTGAAAAGTTCTGAAACTCAACTATGACACAGTTTAACTGAAGAAAAGCATGTACAAATGAAGAACAAGGATGGCTTTTCTCTGTTTTGACATTACATGCCTTGCTATGTGTTTTCCTCCTGGCCTCTGCTTGGGGTGCACACAGCTAATGCATAAACTGGAACCTGCAAGGTTGTGGGTTCGAGGCTATCCTAAAATGGCAAGTTTCTTAACATCTAAAAATGTTTATTTAGTTGATAATTGTTGGTGATTAAAAAAAGGGACTGTCACTCTCCCTCTCCCCAAAACCAGGAGAGAGTTTTTAAAACAAAAAGCTCTCGCGACAAGGCGTCTCACCCTATACGTTGCTCACAGTTTATTTTAAAGAATTCACCCACCTCCTAAATTAGCATCTTTTGGGGAAAATGTGCATCCTTCAACTGCCCCACAACCTTGGCAGTGTGACACTAGCATGCCATTACTGAGGATTGGGGCGTACAGTGGACTAAAGGAGCTTCTTTTTGCTGGCTTAATCAAAAGGGCCAGAGACTGCCTGGAGGAGTACGAGGTTGGGAGGCGGGGTGGGTAGGGTCCCAGGACTGAAATAAAGGGCAAAAGGAAAGCTTAATATATGAGGAAGGGAGGAATTGGCATTCATGAATGGTTTTGTAGAAGGTGACAAGGATAATGCTCTTGTGTGTTGGATATTTTAGGGTCAATCAAATGAGCGACTCCATGTCATCTGAACACGCCCATGGTTTCTTTAGAAAATTATTTTTCTGATATGTTAATCAACTGAAACAAAAAAACAGACACAAACTCCCAGAATCCACTGATCTGTCACAAGAAAACCAGGCTTGGAGAGCATATGTTCAGATAACATGGAGTCACCTTGTCAAACTATGCTGTTTTTCTGTGAGGCAAAAACAAAAGATTTTAGTTGGGGAAAATAGGCACTGTTTGTACCCATTATGTGTGTTGCTGCACTTGCAGGGGGCGGCATTTGGAATAATTGAAGGTTTGAAGGATGCAGTGCTTCCTTTATAGGGGATTACTTCCTTTGTTTGGTGTTGTATGTGTCCAAGAGCAATTTTGAGTGTGATTATTTATGTTATTTACTGTGAAAAATTGTATGTCTAAAGGTAGAAAACAAGCATTAACAAAGCCAATAGTGTTGGCTTGTGGGTAGTGAAGATGTGTTCTTTGTTGCGTCTGTTGGCATTGAGCTTGCATGCCCGTGTACCCTCACAATCTGCCTAGTGTTACAATCACATTATTTGATAGGTTTTGCCAGGATATTATAACAAACAACCTACACTTTTAATTGAGAGTGAAATATTTTAGAAAATATATTACTCAGCAGCAATAGATGCTTTTGCAGCAGCACCATTACGGCGAGCGCCCTTCATTTAGACAATGAATATAAACATGGGTTAGTGAAAACGAATTCCTATTTATAATGTTTTTGTATACTTTGTCTACTTATTAAGTTTAGGTACAAATCGATAAACTGCTATTTAAATTGCAGTGAGTGGTATGATTTCAGAGCGGGAGTGCAGTGCGGGACAGCAGTTGAGCAGCAGCGCGAGGGGGGGGGGGCACATATTCTGGTGTCTCGCCCTGGGCGCCATTTTGTCCAGAAACTGTATGGGTTTAATATTTGTGTAGATAGCAGGAACGGGCCATTGTGCTGGCGTCTTGCTTCGTGACGGCGGTGCTCACACTCTTTCGTTTTCTATAAGCATGGTCGGTTGGAAGCGTACCCCGCAACATGCATTATTAATTACAAACTTTCGGTTTTCCTGGCTTGAGTCAGATAAAACCCTGAAATAGGTATCTATAAATATGCATTCACTCTCCTGAGCCCTCAGACTGCAGAAAGCTCAAGAGCAGCAGTCGGTATGCAGAGGTCGAAGTGGCCAGGAGCGGTCGGGTGTGGTGCTCCTATACTATTTATTTTTAAGTTTCACTGTCCCTATACTTTTATTTAAAAAAGAACGCGTTCTGGAACAGTTTAGTTTTAAAATGAAAGTGTGGGAAGAAGTTGAAGCTTGCACTTCAGTGCACTGCACTGAACATTCCCTTAAATAATAGGTGTGTTTTTTGGGGGATATGAATTGTGTGTGGGAGGGGGCGCAGCGATGGGGTTTGTTGAGAGTGGGGGCAGACCAGCAGAGAACATAGTTCCACTACTTCTTTTCGTACACTTCGACCACTGCTGGTATGGCAGAGGAAGAGGTAGCAGTTCCTTGAAAAGGCCTATCTAATAACTATACACCAGATAAAAATGTTTGACTTTGTCAATGTTTGTTTTTAACACGACATTAGTGCAAGGAGCAGACATAAATCAAGTGGTCGAAGGCACACTTGGTTTGAGACATTTTTATTACAGTGGTAGAGTCTTTATGGCTGCAAATAAGCCATTACCTCTCAGCAGACTGTTCAGAAATAACACTGGCAGGCCTAAATTCGACGTCACTGCTTGGCAGAGCTCCTATGAGGATGTGCTTGGGTGGGAGGGGCAGATGTGGGTGGATGTGGCCATAGTGATTAACATGACAATTTGCAGTCATAAGGTGGGTAAGTAACCAAACACACATACATTTTGTGTTTCACATATCATCTCCCTCCTAGCTGTTTTCCAATGCAATAGTTTTGGCCTATAGGTGGTGCTTAAGCACTACCTTATACCCCAAACTAAAAAGGAAACATCTTCACTCTGTGGATGAATGTGGTGTGGTTGCATCTATGGCTGATCATCCCAGGACAACTGAGAGAGTGGCTCCATCTAAGAGAGATACATTCCCGCAAGGACTCTATGAGGGTGAGGACACAAGGCCAGCCAAGAGAGCAGGCAAGGGCCCTGTGGAGGGTCATTAACATGTTATGATGTCCTAGAGAAACTCGCTTCTAAAGATCCAGTGCAGGGACTGATAGACCCCCATTTGCTGGGACCCCCATCTGGGACTAGGTGCCCTTCTGGGATATCTAATATCCGAACCATCATCAATTATTCTTCGCTTGTGCTAAGAGCAGGCAAAGGAATGGGCCTATCTGTTGTTCTGCCTCCCCGCAACACAATACCTATACCTGGCATGCCCCCCCCCCCCAACACGAGATTTGGCATTTTTCCAGTGAATGGACACTGGGTGCGGGTGACATTGTGGCAACTGTGGTGGTAGTTTGAGGACAGGTGGCACTGTCACGAGACAGTTTATGTTTTTCGTGTGAAGGGGCAGGGAGTGATGGGGGCACCGTCTAGGGCAGTATTCAGCCGGGCGGGAGCAGATTGCGCAAATGATGGAAAAACTTATTTTGGGGGGGGGAGAATCTGGGTCTCCCAACGTGTGGCGAAATAAGGGAACCATAAATAACCAGCCATCTCTTTCGGCTCCTGCTCCCCACTTTGAGAACACGATTACAGTCTAGTGACTACCTGCCACGGGGAGTAAACTTCGGTTCATCACAGCGAGGGCCAGTGGCTTCCCGGCTTTGTAGATAACAGATTGTACCTTCTAAGTCCATTGCACTCATTTCATTGACTCTTTAATCTTTAAGAAAGGCAGAGGCACCCCTGCTGAAATTCCAGCATATGCATACAAGATTCACAAACATCTATGGGACCCGACATACATATGCAGTGGGTGCCACGGGACAAACCCACTTAATAGGTAGAAGTAACTATGTTCTCTTAAGCCACACAGCAGTAATATGCATGCAAAGTAACTGCTCCGAATGAAGATTTTGAACTAATGCAGAAAAACGACCACCTACTTTTCTCACCTGACACCATTACTTCAGAGCTATACAATCTTGTTCTCTGGAATTTTTACCACGTGCCATTTCGCATTCCTGTATATGTTATACCTGCAACTCTTCAAGTACCAGAATGAAATGTGATGTGAGATGGTCAGGGATGGTTGATTATTTCACACCCGACATGAGACAACCTCAGAATTCCATAAACTACACTGCAGGTCTTAGATGCACCCCAGAATACCCTGTGTCATAAACCCACCTGCTCGTAATCATTGTTAAACCCAGGTATGTGCCTTGTTATGCACATTTTTATAATTACCCCCGCAAGCAACATGGGAAGAATTGTATGGGGGTGTTGGCTCTAGTCCTGGAGGAAATATTTGCCGGGTGCTTGCGAGCTAATGTGTGTGTAGTTTTGGACGGAGATTTTAATGCAAAATATGGGAGTGGTACAGTCGATAATTTATACGACAGCACTGAATATTCGGTGGTAGGTATTCCCTCCCCAGTTATGATGGACACTAGGCTCTGTGCGGAGGGGATGCGTCTTTGGCATTACCTGCATGAATGGGGTTACGCTCAACCAAAGGCTGGTTTTGTGGGGATATCCCCGGCAAAATCACTTTTTCCTTTGCAAGGGGAAGCTCGACGATAGATTATTTCTGCGTATCTGTTGAGCATTAGGGACTTATTAACGGGTCTGGGGTGCTGGACGATATATGCAGCGACCATTACCCTATCAAGCTGGAGATTAAGTCAGTGTCACAGATGGACAGGTCCAAGCAGGTTTACCATCCAGAGGTATCTCTGGATACCTCGCGGCACAGACTTAAATGGAGGCAGGACAAGAAGGAGGAACTGTTGAATTGGGCAGAACTGTCAAGTTCTTGTGACCTAGATAATTTGTTGTCAGGGAATACGGAGAATATAAACATCTCGGAGGAGTTTGGTAGGCTGCTGACACACATTTCACAGGTTTTTACATGTTGTTTATGAAAACCAGCTCGGGAGAGAAATGGGGGGTCGTTTGACCAGGATTGCTCGAAAGCTAAGACAAATCTTTTGGTAGCACTGGGGAGCAGGGGTTTCTCCAGAAATGCCATCACTGGGGCTAGATGCCATTATAACAAATCTCTAGCAACCAGAAAATGGGTAATCGAAGAAGAAGGTTGAAAAGCCTCGGTGGTGGCCGCCAAGAATAATGATTCCAAGCTGTTTTGAGAGATTGCGCAGAAAGGTCCATATTTTAAATATAATCTAGACACCCCGGTCAGTACGGTCACAGAGATGGCCTGGATGGACCATTTTTTCAAATCTCTATTGCGCAAGACATATAGTCGAATCTGAAGGCTTAGTGACCATGGCCAATACGGGATGTAGTGAGGAGGCGGGCTCAGAGGCACCTATTGTGTTCTCAGTAGACGAGATAAAGAGGGCAATCGAGCAACAGCATTGTAATCATGCCCCTGTCCCGAATAATGTCCCAATGGACTTGTTTGTCATGATATGATAGGTTATTTATAACACACTTAATACCCAGAGGTTTCTAAGCACTGACCCAGGGATTTAACCTGTGGTGCTTCGTGTCGTTTTGCTTCCAAGGCGAGCACATTGCCCCTGAGCTATCCTCCCAATGGCGCTGAATCTATGGGCTCCTATACTGACACAAGGGTTTAATGAAATCTGTGCGGGTGGGCCCATTCCCCAGTCATGGCACATGGCAGTTATCTACCCAATTTACAAAAAGGGGGCACGGCCTGTCCAGCCTCATAGAGACCTATATCTCTCCTGGACTCTTTATTTAAAATACTAGGTCGTGACATTCTGGCCCGACTGGAAGAGTGGGTTGCAAGTAGTGGAATTCTTTCTCCGGTCCGGCTCGGCTTTAGGCCAGGGCTGGGCATGGCAGAGCAGGTTTTGAATCTTTATTTGGTAGTGGCGCATTCTCTTTTGTTGAAGGAGAAGCCCATCTACCTAGCATTCATGGACCTGAGCACCGCATTTGATAAAGTTAATCGCACTAAGTTGTGGGAGATGCTCAGGTCCATGAATTGTCCGGGATCGCTAGTAGATCTTTTGGCCAGGTTACATGGTTCCACAAAGGCCTGTGTTAGGAGTGGTGTAAATGGGCAATGTACATGCTCATTCCCTGTCCAATTGGGGGTTTGGCAGGGATGTGTGCTTGCACCTCTTCTTTTTGCCTGTATGAGATTGGGCTCCTTAACCACCTGCTAGGGTTTCTCCTTTATGTTCCAAAACTGGCAGGACGATCAGTACCAGTACTAGCATATGCGGATGACTCTGTCTTGATGGCACGCACACCAAGAGCTCTGCAGGCACTCATTTCGGAGTATGCCAATTACATGGAAGGACTTGGTAGTTAGTGAACGCAGCAAAATCCGCAGTGATGGTTTGTTGAAAGGGGAGGAGAAGGATACATTTCAAGACCATGTATTGCGGGAATACTGTTATCCCAAGGGTTGCATTTTTTGATTACCTCGGGTCAGATTTTCGACAAACTTTGGTGCTAAGGCTTATGTTTTAAAACAAGCCTCAAAGTTTAAGCAGGCATTGGGTGGGGTCTCAAGGGCTATGAGCATGTTTAAGGCTAAACCAATCGCCCTGCTGTTCCAGCTGTACAAAGGGAAAGCAGTGTCTGTGGCCAGATTTGGAATAGAGCTGTGGGTTCATTCACCTGCCAACATCGTGCAGTCCACGGAGAATCCAATTTTTAAGGAACTGTTGGAGTTGCCCACCTCTGCCCCTAAATTTGGTGTTCACATGGAGCTGGGTTGCACTCTAATCGAGGATATAATCTCCCTGCAACCGCTATTACATTGGCTCAGGTTATGGGGGAATGACAATGCCACTTTAACCCAGGAACTGATTATTTTCTTGTTAGAGATGAATTTGAAAGATAAGATTCCGTGGCTGTATAAAATCAAATTACAGCTGAGGGGGATGAATTTGATGCATTTGTACCCCCCGAGTAGCACCTTATCCTGGAATGAGATAAACCGATGGGCTATAGGCCTGTACGAATCTGTAAGACTGAACAGGGAAGGCCTAGAATTCCCAAAGCCCAAGAATCGTGGTCTGATGACCATAATGTCTCAGGGTGTTCAAGTATATCTGCTCTGGGCTGAATCCCCAACAGACCATTTACTTTTGTCACAGGCTCGGTTCAACTTTATCCAAATGAGGGCTGTGGTGGCTTAGCTTGGTCCGGGGGTGGTACAGACCGATCCTGCCCGTTATGTGATGCTCCGCATGAGGATCTAGCCCGCTTGATCTTTTTTTGCCCTATCTACATGACATACAGAAGTCATCTCATTCCACCAATACTGCGGAACAGGGCTTTGTGCAGTATCGGCCAGCACTGATATACCTACTGTGGGCAAATTCACCCTGTGTGGCCTGGTCCTTACTCTTGTTCTTGAAAAAAGCTTTGTATCAAAGGAAATGTTTGCTGCAGACATTGACCCGTTATGAGCTAACTGACAATATCGAATGAAATGCATTTGTAGTGCCTCCTGGTTGTTTTAATACTGCTTTTATGGATGTATATTTACTGATTCTCAAATTTTGGATATTTTTGTATTATGCACTGTTTTTATGGATTTTCTATGCATATCCAAAATAAACTTGATGATATGCAAAACATGTACAATATCCGCACACCAAAAAACAGCACTAACACCTACTATGAGCAGAGACTTCTGAGAAAAGTTCCACTGCTATACTACGGGGCGACTAATGCATTCATTCGTTAAACTGCTTGCCACTAGAGGTGCATTTGTGAAAACCACAAGTGCTGCAGAAAAGAAGCCCTGTTCGATGAGTCGGTAGGGCCCTTTTTAATACCCTTTTTAATACCTTTTCAAAGGACTGCTTCCCAGAAACTTCACTTCAAAGTCCCAGACTATGCTCATTTAGTGTTGGTGAAGGATCGGTTCTCCAACTCCATGCCTCAAGGGCTGGAATACTGCCGGGTTTTCAGGATATGACTCATTAAAATTCATGAGGAAAAATGTGCATGCATTTAGAATAATTGTTTGGAAATGTATCTCATGAATATTTATGAGGGGTATCCTGAAAACCCGGCATGGATCCGTCCCTCGAGGCCTGGAGTTGGACAACTGAAGGCCTTCCGCTTTTTACCCCTTGGAGAAAGATGAGTGGTTTGGGGTGAGGGACAGCAGTCTTTAGCTACTGATGAGAATAAAACAGGCCTTATAAATTAACCTCTTACGCATGTCACAGAGCCACTAGCAGCCTAAGATCACTCCAGGTCCAGAGCTCTCAGGCTATGATTGCCAATTAAAGTATAGGCGTGCATGTTTGCTACATATAAGTCCAATGTCATTTTGTCTTATAGCGTAGCTCCATTTCATGCAGCAAATGCAACTTGGCGACTGCAGGGCAGAACTCTGGAAAGTCCTCTCTCTAGTCGCCATCTGCTTTTGTTGGCGTTCTGCTTTCCCGCGCCTCTGGTGACCCAGCGCGAGGCGTGAGGCTTCTCTCCCCTCCCCCAATCAAAACAGGGGGCAGTGGCGTGTGCTTTATTTCTCACTTTCGCTTTGAATGTTTGACACCTTAACGGAAAAGACGAGAACGAGGCACACACGTTTCCTTTTTTTTCGCATCCACGGATGGTATTAACAGAGCTTAATTTGAGAAGTGGAGAAAGACTGCTGCGCTTTTTACATTTCAATTCGTAGCCGGGCAGACACGCAACACTCCCGCCAAGAAAAAAGGATTTTGTTTCGGTGAGGACAGGGAGGAGGGCAGGGTTGGACTGGGAACCACAAAAGGCCCTGGACATAATGTTCAAAGTGGCCCCATGGTAAACACTTTCGGCAAGCATAACCCTTTTCCTATGAGAACCTTTTGAAATAAAATAGGTTACCACACGAAATGGGCCCAGGGTGCAGAGGCCTACCAGGAAATCTCGCGAGTTTCCCTATATGTCAGTCCACCCCTGAGGACTTGGCATGTGTTTTCACTGTGCAGTGGCTCAGCACTTGAGCTGGGGTAACTAGCCACTGTCCCCCAGCTGGCCCGAGCTCTACTTCGCTCGCCATCTCTACCTCTACTTGGCTGAGCACAGAGTATGCAAAGGCGCAGTGGTGCATTGTATTGACAAGGCATTTGTGAGTAACACAACAAGCCTTGAAGGCATCCTGGCCAAGTGCCCCATTCCATTTGGCATCTAGTCGTCAGCCCTTTTTGTTTCTTTGCATTTTACGATGTCTATCCTTGGGTTTCCCCAACTATAAATCCAGGACTTCTAATCCCAGAATGCAAGGAAAAAAACACCACGTGACTAGCATCATCTAAATGGAATGGGGCGCGTTGTCCTGAAGGCTTGCCAGGTGAAGGTAGTATTGATGGGAAACTAGTACATTAACATGAGAGTTAGTGAGATAGACTAGCAGGTTTTTTTTTTTTGTCGGCTAAGCATGAGCGAGCCGGCACAGGCAAAACTCGAACCGTTTGGATTTCAGTTGGATGTTTTTTTTTTTGCGCTTTTCATGAGGTTCGAGCTAGGTGGCTCAACCAGTCTCAACCCCACGTCTACATGAAGGAGCAAGCGCAGAACGTGGGAGAGTCGGAGGACTGCGTTTGCGGAGGCGCGAGGAAATCCATTGAGCTCACGGTAGGGATGGGAATTTGTCTAGATGGTGTAGAGAATGCTTGTAGTGAAATTCAGGCTGAAAATCGATAATAGGGCCTACCTGAAGTTAGGGAAGAATGGGGGTGAATTTGGGGATTGGAGCATTTTTGTTGTGGGTGGCAGGGGAGCACACATGCCAATGTATTATTAACATATGTTCTTTTTGTATGTCAGAGAGAGCATGCCAAAGCATTATTAGACACCCACACACCATCATTTTGTAGGTGGAAATGGAACATGCCAATCTGAATTAGTTACACCTTCATATTATAGGTGGGGAGATCATGTCAAGACATTCTCAGACGCATGTTCAGTTTATCGGTGGAGAGGAGCACGCCAGACCATTGTTAGGTGCATGTCATTTTTGTAGGCAGGGAAGAGAAACGCCAATGCACTCTTACCCACATACCCTTGTATAGGTGGAGGCGAGCACAGCAAAACATTCTCAGGCACACGTCATTTTTGTAGATGTAAATAGAACATGCCAAAGCATTTGTTGTCACACGTTCATTTTATAGGGGGAGGAGGGAGCACGCCAAAACATTCTTAGACAGACATTTATGTCATAGGGGGCGAATATGTCAAAGCATTCTTATGTCAAAGCATTCTTAGGTGCAGATGAATTTTTCGGGGCAGCGGAGAAAGCATGCCATGCATTCTTAGGTTCATGTTCATTTTATAGGGAGCGGAGAAAGCACGCCAAAGCATTTTTAGGTGCACATAATTTTAGCGGCAGAGCAGAGCATGCCTAAACACCCTTAGGTACTCGTTCATTTTAGAGATGAAGAAGAGAGCATGCCAACACCTTCTGAGGCACATGTTCATTTTATAGGAGGAGGTGTTCAGACCAAAGCATTCTGAGGTGTACATTCATTATATAGCTGGAGGAGAGAGCGAAATACCAAAGCATTCTTACACACACCTCATTTGTGCGGGTGGGTTATCGAATACCAAAGGATTCCTAGTCATGCTTCATTGTATAGGCGGAGAAGGTGAGCCTGCTGAAGCTCTTCTATAGTCTGCTTATTACACTACAGTCGAGTTACATATATGTCATGTCTGAATCTGCTGCAATACCCAACCGTGTTAGGGAATGGGGTCGGAGCTGGTGGAGGAATGTATCGTTTGGCCGTTTTCACCAGCGGCAGCCATACGCTTTGGAGAAGCTGAGATAGTGCGTCGTCCACCACGATCAATCCATGGCCACAGGCCACTGGTCTCCCCCTCTGCAAAGAACAGTGCATATGCCTCATACGAATCAGGAGCAACGGCACGAAGTGTAATCTGTATGTACCATTGTCATGCTTGCCATCGGCGACGGAGGAAGGCGTTCAGGAGGAGGACATTGACCTCCCACCAGCCGAGCTACAAAAGAGAGAAGAAATGGGATCACCTCAGGAAGAAACAAAGCAATCCACAAATGATAAACACAAGGGGATTCCCAAAAGGATTCCCCAGCACTAGTTTCCTTGGAATCATACGACAATGTGGAACATGGCAAGGATTATACACCATCCCATGATTCCATAGTGAGACATCTTTGATGGTACTATAGCTAGCGAGAGAGAGCCATTGAGTCAGAGCAAGAGGGTGCAGGCATTGGCAATGCCCTAGAACTATTAAGTTCAAGCGTCATGCAAAGGAAGATAACTTCAGATTCTCGCCATGCTTCAGTGTCTACAGTCTTTTCCAAAGATTACCAGAAAAGACACATGATTTCTCATCTTTGGAGACTGTCACATCATCTCCGCAGTCAATGATATCAACAGAACCCAAACAGCCTGCATGGCAAAGTTCAATAAGCAGACCGCAAGAAGAAGGAGACAAGATCAGGGTTCATCTGTGCTCCCAAAACAAGTGTGGTGTGGAGTTATTTTACAGCTGAAAAACAACAACCACAGATTGCCAAGCATTGTGTAAGGGAAGCAAATAAGCAATTTGTGCACCTTTTCCACTTGGGCAGACATGAGACAGCATCGTTTATATGTTTGGCAACATGTGGGCTTAGCACACTTATGCGCCACCAGCTCCCTCCATTACCCGCACAGAATCTTGCCAATAAATAGCTTTTTAGAAGCCCTTCCAGAGCAACATTTTGCCATCTTGCCATTTGGCCTTCTAAAAACCTATTTTGCTTTCAATCTCATTCCCCCGAAGCTACAGTTCCAGGGACCTTTGTGCCTGTTAAAAAAGTAAGACAAACAACATGACAAACCTTGTCTCTTTTATGACAATCTTGTAATGTTGGCAATAGATCTGCTGACCTACTCCTTTTAGGGGCGAGCAAAATCAGCATTGCGGTTCCAACGCCACTGAAATTTCGCCCAGGTGTGTGTAGTTTCACGCACAGCATGGTGTTTTGTTACCATGTTAGTTTCGTGTAGCATGACGAAAAACTTAGCACAGGTGTTTTTTTTCTCGATCCGTATTCATTTTGCGCAGCACTACAAGAACATTTGCTTGTTTTGTTGATGAATGCTAGATTCGGACTGGGTAACGAGAAACTTTGTGCAGGTCTTTTTTCGATCCCAGCTAGATTTGCGACACAAGAAACTTTGTGCAGGTCTTTTTTCGAACCATACTAGTTTCGTACAGTGGCATGAGAAACTTTGTGTGGTTCTTTTTGGATCCGTGGTAGTTTTGTGCAACGTTTTGGTTTTCAGCAATCTGTGCTAGTTTAGAGCAGCGATATGAGAAACTCCATGCATGCTTATTTTAGATCGGTCCTAGTTTTTCATTTCGGCACGGGATACTTTGCATGTTTTTTTCGAACTGTGCTAAGCTCCCTCATTGGCACGAGAAACTTCTTGCCTTTCTTTTAGATTTGTGTTAGGTTCAGGCCGCAGCATGAGAAAACTTTGTGTTGCTCGTTTCTGTTCACGAGCTGGCACGAAAAACGCAGGTGCTCTTTTCGATGTGGTGGAAACAGCGGATTGTGGCAAAACGGATTGAAATCTTTCAGATTTCACTTCTGCAGCTGGCAGAACAGAATTACACAATTTCGCCCAGCCCTACCCCTTTATCGAAAACATGAGGCTTCCTGCTGCTCCTTGGCCTGGTGGATCCCTGTTGGAACTATTTCCTGTGCACTGCAGTCCCATGCCTCTACAATCATATTCTAGAAGCAATGGGAATGGGATTGGACCATTCTGAGGGTAGATATCATCAAAGATACTTGGACCAGTGCTTAAGGTATGGATGTTATGGCCGTCACTGGACACTGGGTCACAATCCCCCCGTACCTCCCTGTAGCAAAGTCCATTAAATCAGCCACCAAATGCTGTTCTCTAGCAAGCCACCCTGTGTATGGAAGGGTTTGACAGCAAGTCTCACAGGAGGGTTGATCTATTGGTATTACCCAAATTGACCTTTTACAATTGACTTTTTGCACAATTGACCTAATTATAGTGCACTTAATTGACCTTCTGCACAATTGACCTTTATATTATTTTAGTTATTTTATTTATGTATTGGGTTGGTTTTGGATTATAAATAATATAAGGGGATTGGGTGGGAGGTTGCAGGGGGTTTTGGATTGGATGGGGGGTTTCATATATGTCCTAATTGACCTTCTAAATTAGGTCAATTCTCCCGAGGTCAATTGTGAAAAGGTCAATTAGTATACAACCGATCTATCGGATAAAGTAAAGGAGGTTGCGGCATACTGGCTCACTCTCCAGGCTTTAGTATTAGGCTGGTTGCTACAGATAATGGGCCTCATATTGTAACTGTCCTGATGTTAAATGAAACTTTGCACGTGCCCTGTTTTACCAATGTACTCCATCTTGTGGTAACCCAATTCATTAGCCATTACCATGAGATGATTAGTGTGGGCCAGAAAATCCGTGCACACTTTAACCACTCTTACAGTAACTGAAATGTGAAAGAAACGCTACTGTCATGCCACCAGCTCCCTTACAACCAGCTGAAAGCTACAATGTCGACCCCATGGAAATCAGCCATTGTCATGCTGGAGCATCTACAACAATCGGGCAAGGGAGGATAGCTCAGGGGCAAAGTGCTTGTCTTGGAAGCAAAACGACACAGAGCACCACAGGTTTGATCCCAAGGTCTGTGCTTGAAACCTCTGGGTAATGAGCATGTTATAAATAACCTATCATATCATATTATAACAGTGTAGAATATTGCTCCTTGTTGCCCGGGACCCAGCAGAGTGTTCAATTTGGTAGCAATCATTATGGTGAATAGCAATAATTGGACCAAGTCATCCACTGTAATGAGCAGGAGAAACACACTTCCCTCTTCATCCTCCATGTATCTTACCGGAGCCCTTTTCTGGGCGCCGGTAAAAATGAATCCCCATTCCCATTGAGCCCGATAGGGCTACAATGGGAATGGGGAGCATGCTAACAACGGGCCCGTTAGTGATGGTCTGGGCAGGCGTCCTGAGCGAGATGCGCAGCAGACCTCGTAATGAGGTGGCCTGGAATGAACAGTGCCGGTCTCTTACCGGCACCGTTCATTCCGCAGCTGCCAGGGTCCTAATGAGGCCCCATGACTTTAGTTTTAGCAGCATTCAATTCCAGGCCAGGTTCGCTACACTTGCTCATAAAAATTGCCAATGATGTCTCAAGACCCCTAGGAGATGTTATGTTATGTTATATTATTTGGAATTTATATAGCGCCTTATGTATCATTGGTGTGATCTCAAAGTGCTGGTAGGTTGAACACCCTCGGGAACCGTAGTTCAAGTCAGTAGAGAGAGAAAGAGTCCTAAGGTGCATGTGTGCAACGGATATGTGTGCAGCTGATGTGGACAAAATAACCGCATTGCCGGCATATATGCTTTTTTAAGAAGCACCAGATTTTGATGGGTTACTACAGAGGGTTGCTGCAATAGGAATCCACAAGCATTTTCGCCGGCATCAGATTCCAATAAAGATGCTATGCATTCCCATGGAATCCGTCAGCTTTTTGCACCTGATGAAAGGAATTCATGTTGATGCGTCCTGCTGTGTGCGTGTATATGATGGGTGGCAATTACGATTCTTTGCACTACAAAGTTCAACAGTATGCCTGTAAACCTGCGTCCGCCTGGATTTCCATACATCACTTGCACTCAGCGTGAAAGCAATCTTAATGTGGGGGGGCTACATAAAGTGCACATGGATTCAGTTCTCTATTTACTTATTTTGTATTTTCTTTATTTATATAGCGCTTAAACCGGTGGGTGTTTAAGCACTGAAATATAAAAAATGACAAATGACAAAACAAACAAATAGGGTAAAAATTACATAACAGGATTGGCAGAAATCAAAAGAATTTAATGGCATCTATTGAATTAACACATCGTTCAAAATTGTGCCCTTGCATTGAAATGCAAATTCATGGTAATAGATGCATTAAAATGACTTTCATGGAAATGCATGCAGTCCAATGGGTGGATATCTATTTTCTATGTGGCTTAGCCCCTAGAGAAAGGAAAAGCAAAGAGGTGATGGCTGGAAGCTTTAGAATGAATCTTAACCTCTGGCATTGCTTTGGGCAACCCTCCAGACCATCGTTATTTGCCAGCAGGCATGGGACCCACGTCTGGGCATACACGTCCCACTAGGGGTGACAAAGCAAACACAAAGAGGTGATGGCTGGAAGCTTTAGAATGAATCTTAACCTCTGGCATTGCTTTGGGCAACCCTCCAGACCATCGTTATTTGCCAGCAGGCATGGGACCCACGTCTGGGCATACACGTCCCACTCGGGGTGACAAAGCAAACACAAAGAGGTAATGGCTGGAAGGTTTAGAATTAATCTTAACCTCTGGCATTGCTCTGGGCAACCATACAGAAGATCGGTATTCAGCAGGCACAGGACCCACGCCTGAGCATACCCGTCCCACTTGGTGTGACAAATCAAAAACAAAGCGGTGATGGCTGGAAGGTTTAGAATGAATCTTAACCTCTGGAAGGTTGGCCCAGAGCAATGCCAGTGATTCAGATTAATTCAAAACCTTCCACCCATCTATTGCTTGGTTTTAATTTGTCTCCCTATGTGAGAGAGGTATGCCCAGATGCGGGTCCCTTGCTCGCTGCACCATAGGGAACCAAGCAGCACCTCACTGAGGTGGCCCAACAAGTCCGAAACATGTCTGGTGTTGCTTGTGTTCCCGTGCAGTGGGGACCTGGCCTAGCAGTTCAGGCAGGGCTGCTCCCATTGGTGGCACACCTGACTGATTTGCATATGGCTGGACCCCTTTTGCAATGGCGCAGGCAGGATAAAAACTGTGGTGTGGAAGTTATCCAGAGCAATACCGGTGGTTCAGATTAATTCAAAACCTTCCACCCATCACGTTTTTAGTTCTAGCCCCTAGAGAGCCACAGTTTCTAACCATCCTCTCCTTCCTTAGTGTCCATGATGCTTCCTCAATAGCCTTGCCTCCCAAAATAAGGCTTTTCAGTGGTGGGGAAGCTGAGCTGGGTAGATCACACCCTCCCACAGATTGGTAACACACCCGACTCTGGGGCCTATTCATGGAATAATTTTAGTGGAAAATCTGGGATTTGCGTGCCAATCTGAGTGCAAATCCCTGCTCGTCGATTCATGGAATCGACTGCTCAGGACATTTCTGGTACTTGCGTGGTGTTCGTGCAGGCTCAACACATCTCTGCGAGCGGTCGAGTGCCTTGCATGGAACACCACGCACAGCGCGGGCGAGTTGGGGGCAGAACTCAGAAAATGGGGAAGAACAAGGACAAAAGTGGGCGTTACGAAGGACGGGCCTCAGGCAGTCCATAGCATGCCCACAAATGCGCCCAACAAAGAGTATTCATGGATGTGACCGTGCAACCTCTTGCCTGCGAAATGCCCACGGAAATACTCCCCTACCTTCCCCCTGCCCCATCCAACTCCCCAACAATGACCATAACTTTGGTGGCGGATCTGCCTACATATAGTTGCATTTTTGCACTCTAGGGTTAAGCTGATTCCTTCACATGTCTTTGTGAGATCTCCCCATCTTGCGTCCAGGCCGGGCAACAATTATTCACAGCACAGAGAAGTTCCAAAGCAGGGCGGGTTTGTGGTAGAATTGTTCTCTTTCGGATACAAACTCGTGAAATAGGAGCCATGTGCTTACAAATCTTTGATATTTACCCATTGCCAATGCATGTTTTACATGATTTCATTCTTAAACTAAGCCATTTCACTTTCCTGCTGCTGTCATTTTTTTATGTGTATACAAACCCTACCATATCCACTGCTCTGCGCCTTTGGGTCACACTTGGACTGAACACCATTGTTTTGTATCAAATCACTCTATTAATGTCTTGATATCAGAATAAATACTTTTTTTAATGATATAATGCCATCACCAGCACAAACATTCTGAATAACTCGTGAAGCTTTGGAAGCAGACAATCGAGTGCTTTCACAAAAACACCCTCACCCTCATGACACACTGACCTTGCACACACTATTTTAGCCGGATTTTCTCTGTTGGCAGCTCAGCATTGGCCTAGCGTGCCATCTGCCCCTCTAATAAATACTCCTCTTCTGG
Source organism: Ambystoma mexicanum (assembly GCF_040938575.1). Taxonomy (NCBI): domain Eukaryota; kingdom Metazoa; phylum Chordata; class Amphibia; order Caudata; family Ambystomatidae; genus Ambystoma; species Ambystoma mexicanum. Next base: position 580,237,348 of record NC_090922.1, on the reverse strand, counting down.
AAGCCTCCCCCTTACATGTTATGTTCCCCCATATCCTGGAGGGGTGATAAATAGTTGCCCTGTGTCCGTTGAAGGCCAATATGCTTGTGGGGCGCGGCAAGTGTAGATGACAGAGCAGTCGGGTGGATGGTAGCAGAGTAGGTTTCTGTGATGGGCACCAACAGGTAGAGGGGGGCAGGCAAGACAAGAGAAAGTTCCACATACTGTGCACTTCAGCAGGTTACCCAAAGGTTGTGAAACTGAAGGTAAGTATATGGCTAGACATGTACTCCGTCTCTCATTTTCGATGCCACGTTTTGAAGTTAACCAGACACTTTCTCTTCTCGACCTCTTGATGAATTCCTTGTCTTAAATTGCTGCTTTGGGTCCAGAGTGTTAGGGAGAATTCTCTGTTTAGGCTGAATTTCCCTACCTAGTGAGTCCCCCAGCAGCTTTGCTGGATTTCTGGGGTTTAATTTTTTTCTCCTGCCAAGAGTGAGACTCTTTTACCCTCACTCTTGGACATGTTGAAGTGTGTTTTCTTGGTTAAACCTTGTGTTGAATGGGCTATGGGGTCTTTTACTCCATAGGGCCTCATGTATTTTTGTGATGTGGGTCACACAGCACCCTCTGTGCCGTGACCCAGGGGTGTCCTAGGGACTCCCCAACATAGACTCCATACCCTGGGACTGACTACTGTCTCCCAGGGCATGTAAAGTCACCAAAGACTTTGCTAGTCTTGAATCCTGAACAGAACCAGTACAAACCATCATATTGTGGACGTACTGGCTGGGGCAATTCGATTGCCCCAGGGTCTGTTAGTCGAGGGGGCACGTCTCCGTCCCCCCTGATCGAGTTTTGGCTGGTGGCAGTGGAAACTACTTTTTATATTCGACCGCGAATATTTCCCTATGGGATTTCCCATTGTTTTAGGCTAACACATTTAATTATTTATTTACGATAGCCTTAAACATACCGCCGGTTTATATATTTATTTTTATAACTCCGGTTGGGACTTTTTGCCAAAACTTGATTCTAAAATGGCGTTGGTGTTCGCCTCTGTAACTCTGACCCAAAGTGGAGCCCTTTGTTCCACTTTTGGCGGGCTTCTCCACAGAAGCCCTCCAAAGTGGTGCCACTCTGTCTGGGGTACTTAGGAGGGGTGGAGGGGGATTTAGGCACCCTGGACTGAGTTACCTTGGTAACTCAAGTCGCACTCCGTCCTGATTGGCCCAAGTGGTGAGCCGCCCGGCTCACCACTTAGCATGTTTGAGTGACAGCTAGGCTGGGTGAATGGGGGTTTGCTGCATAAAAGCAGGGCTTTGGGGACTGGGACTTGAGAAGTCGCCACAGGACCAAGAATCCGACGAGGGAAGAGCTGAGCCGACCTGCTTCGACGACACCACCCGGTGGAGCCCTGCTGAACCGTCTCACCACTTTTTCCCGACGACCGAGGAGAACTCTTAACGGAGTGGCTCCTTCCCTTGACTGGTGGGGACAACCAGTTTTTCGCCTTCTTTCCGTTCTTTGAGGTATCTCGTGGCCGCCTTGCCTGTGCCAAGCACCCCGGCAACCGGAATACCACACTTTACCCCCATACCGCGAAAGTCGGTACCAACCCTTTAACCGGAGGACTCCGCGGCTGGTTTCTTCCCGGGCAGTGCTACGACCTTTCTCTTCTGCTCTTCAGCGAGATATTCTTCTCCCCTGACCGACGTCGAGCCTTGCTGTCGCTGCCTGGAACAACTGCCCCCGCTGGAGGATCCTTTCCGCTTAAGGTACTGTGTTCCGCCTGGCTTCCCTTGCTACCGACTGTACGGGGTAGATTTAGTCCCCGGCTTTCGAACCTGGGAGTGCCTGGGACACTTTGGCTAAACTTTCTGAGCCACTCTAAACTCTTTTTGACTCCTTGCAAGACTTTGAATCTCTAACTAACAGTGTGATCTTGGGCACATTTTCGCTCCGGCTACTCTAAGAGTGGGCCCTGCCTAGTGACTTTTGCTCACCTGTGACTTTGTGCTTCTTTGAGCCTATTGCAAGTGTTCTGGACCTTAGAGTGGTGTGTTTAACCCATTTCTGCTTTTTCTCTCCCTTTCTTGGAAACTACTAGAGTGTCATCTAACGTTAAGCACTCACCTCTGTTTTAATTAAGTGGTGTTAACCTAGAGTTGTCTAGATAGGAGAAAGGATTGAATCTACTTTCATTATAACTGTGTTGAAGTGCTTTTACTATATTTTTGCTAGAGTGTTTTTAACTTATGTGTATTTTAAATAAATAACTATATACTTTTGAAACCAAGCTCTGGTCAGTGTTTGCTTGTGCTATTGTGTTTTGGTACATATTGTGTATACTTTACATACTGCCTAACTCTTCTTGAGAGAAGTCTGACTGCTCAGCCACAGCTACCAGGTAAATCTGGGTGGTACAGACTGCTACCAAAGGGGTTTACTGCTCTACCTGTAGTCTTAAATCTTTTGCAGTGTTCCCCAAGGGAACTGCACAGGTTTCTGCCTAACACTGGTGTACAGCGGTGGGATTTGTATTGAGTATACATTTTATTGTGCTTTAGATACCTTAGTGCAACTAACCACAAAGCTTAGCACTGAAAAAGTAAAACCTCTAACATGTCAGTTATAGAAAGCTATAGTCAAGAGTCCCTTGCAGCCAAAACTGCTGATTGTTTAAGAGTGCTCTGTAAACATAAGGATCTCCTGACTAAGGGCAAGAAAATGGAGCTGATTGAAAGATTGTTAGCTAACCAAAGTCTGGGTGATGGTTCAGAGGAACCTACCACTCCAGCAACTGTAGATGACAGTGTTGAAGTTAACATGGAGCAAAATGTTGATGTTTCTGAGGAAGAGTCAGAAGAGGAGGGTGAGGCTGTTGTAACTGTCCCCCCTAGGCCTCTGCCTGCTCTACCTGCTGTACCTACTGGACCTTTACCAGGTCCCACATTTAGTCCTCAGTACTTTGAACTGGAGAAAATGAAGCTAGAATTGGAGTATAAGAAACTTAATGCTCAAACTGACAAAGAACTAAGGCTAAGGGAAATGGAGCTCAAGTATGACTTAGAAATGAAGAAATTATCTGTTGAGAATGTTTCTCTCTCTGGCTCCTCTAGAAGTTCCAGTCCTAAAAGACCCCGGATGCCTAAAGAATTGGTTGGTATGTATGAGCCTAAGTTGGATGTGTTGGATTGGTTGTCTCTGTTTGAATATAATCATGGGCTCCAGAACATCACAGGAAATGACTTACTCACCTGGTTGTTCTCTAGGCTTCCCCCTGTTGCAACTGATGTGGTAATGGAGATGGGGGAGGAGGATAGGAAGGACTATGAATGTGTGAAACTAGCTTTGATAGCTAGGTTTGGGAAGACCCCTTCCCAGTATCTTAAGAGGTTTAGGAGCCTCAAAAAGCATGATGGTACCCCTTGGGCTACCTGGGTGAATGAATGTTTGAAAAACTTAGAGGGATGGATTAAGGGTTACAAGGTGAACACTTATGAAGGTATGAAGAATTTGTTTATGTTGGAGACTATTTATGATGCCTGCTCTCCTGAGCTCAGACAACACTTGGCTGATTCCAGGGAATTAGATTCCCGGAAACTAGCTAAGGCTGCTGACTTGTGGGTTGCCAACAGGGCCACTCACAAGGATTCTGGGGTAACTCAGAAGAAGGATGGGGAAAAACAGTCTAAGAAGGACTCCAAAGAGAATTCTAATACTACAAATTCCAAAGAGGGCCCCAAACAAAACTATAAGGGTAAGCCACAAGGGAAACCAAATCAGGCTAGTGTACCTTCTGGTCCCAGACCAGAAGGAGGTCAGAACAAGCCTCCATTCCAGCGAGCCTTTGGCTCATGCTTTGTTTGTAAGGCTACTGACCATGTGAAAGGAGATCCCAGATGTAAGGGTAAACCTTCAGGGGTCCAGCTTGCCTCCTTAGCCTTCGCTCCAGAAGAGGAAGTACCTATGGCAAGTGGAAACTTTCTATTACTAGCTGATGAACCCACTGGAGTCTCAGCTAGTGTTTCTTTAGTCTCTCTGGGGTTGTGGGAGCAACAGAATTTAGATGTCTATAACTCTATCCCAGATAATACTAAAGAGTATTATAAGGACAGTGTCCAGGTGAATGGTCAGGAGACTCCTGCCATTAGGGACACTGGAGCCAGCATAACTGTGGTGGATGAATCATTTTTCAAGGCAGAGGATGTTGCTAAGGCACCCAAATGCCTCACCAAGTTAGCTGGTGGGCCTGTGCAGATGTGTCCCCAGTTACCAGTTCTCATCCAATGTAATGATATGGCTGTAAAAATACCTGTCAGTGTACAATGTGAAGTGCCAGGTAGGGTTCTGTTGGGTAATGACCTCAAAGCTCTTGGAGTTGTATCTCATACCCCCAGACCTCCTAGCAAAAGGTTTCAGGAACTCACAAAACCTGCAAGGGAGAAAACCCTGAGAAGGTTATCTCAGGAGATGATGACAGAAATCACTCCTCTACCACTGGAGCAACTTACTGCAGTAACTACCAGATCAGGAGCAAAGGGGCAACCCAAGACTCCTAGGAAAAAGCCAGCAGCAAGCACTCCAGTGCTTCCAACAAGGACTTCCCCTAGGTTGTCCAAAGTTACACCTGTAACTCCCCCTCCAGCTGAGGCTGAGAGAGAGGTACAACCCTGTGTGGTTGAGCTAGACTCTGAGGAAGAGCTAGAAGGAGGCCCCAACCTTATTGGAGATTTGGACCCTGAGGACCATCCTGAGCTGCAGTCTTTACTGGCAGAAGGTGGGCCTAGCAGGGCAGCTTTTCGTAAGGGGCAAAGAGAATGTCCAACTCTGGAGGGTCTCCGCCACCAGGCAGCTTCTCAAGCTGATGGGCAAGAGCCTGGGAAGTATAGGTTGCACTGGGAAGATGGCCTCTTCTACAGTGAACCCACTGAGTCTGAACCTGGAGACTACAAACGCCTTGTAGTCCCACAAGAAAACAGACAACAGTTCTTACAACTAGCCCATGAGATACCTTTGGCTGGCCACTTGAGTTTCAAGAAGACCAAGGAAAGGCTCTCACTCTACTGTTATTGGCCAAAGATGGGGGCTGAAGTAGATAGATATTGTAAGAGCTGCCATACCTGCCAGACTTCTGGTAAGGTTGGTTCCAAGAATGTGGCACCTTTAGTGCCTCTCCCAGTTGTGGGAGTCCCATTTGAGAGGGTAGGGATTGACATTGTTGGTCCCCTTGATCCTCCAACCTCCTCAGGCAACAGGTTTATCCTTGTTGTAGTAGACCATGCTACTAGATACCCTGAGGCCATTCCTATGAGGACTGTTACAGCTCCGGCTGTGGCTAAGGCCCTCCTTGGTATTTTTACCAGGGTTGGGTTTCCTAAGGAGGTAATCTCTGACAGGGGGTCAAACTTTATGTCCCACTACATGAAGGCCATGTGGAAAACCTGTGGAGTTACCTACAAGTTCTCAACCGCCTACCACCCTCAGACAAACGGGTTGGTTGAAAGGTTTAACAGAACCATGAAGAGCATGATAGGTGCTTTGGAAGAACCCCTTAAGAAAAAGTGGGACCTTCTACTGCCATGCCTTCTCTTTGCTTATAGAGAAGTCCCTCAGGAGGGAGTAGGCTATTCTCCCTTTGAGCTTCTCTATGGCCATCCAGTCAGAGGTCCATTGGCCCTGATTAAGGAGGGGTTGGAAGGTGCTCCTCCCCTCAAGCCAGTCAGAGTGACTGACTATGTGATAGGTCTCCGGAGGAGAATGTCACACATGATGGCAGAAGCAAGTGACAACTTGAAAGCTGGTCAAGCCCTGGTCAAACATTGGCACGACCAGAAGGCTAACATGGTTGAGTTTACTCAAGACCAGCTAGTTCTAGTTATGCTCCCAACAAGGCAGAGGGCCTTGCAAGACAAATGGATGGGACCCTTCAAGGTTGTGGGAAAACTTGGAGAGGTCAACTATCTGGTGGATCTGGGCAGACCCAGGGAAGCTCCTAGAGTCTTCCACACCAACCGACTAAAAGCATACATCTCCAGACCTGATGTAGGAGCCTTGCTTCTAGCTTCAGCTGCAGAGGAGGAAGAGAGTGAATCTCTCCCTGATCTCCTCAGAGGTGTACCTTTAGATGAAAAAGTTGAAGGAGTCAATCTCTCTTCAGACCTGACACCTGAGCAACAAGAGGAGTGCAAATCTATGTTAAATCAGTTTGCCTCCCTGTTCTCACTGTCACCAGGCTTGACCCCTTGGGGCCAGCATGAGATACTCACTGGTGACTGTCTGCCAGTCAAAAGCAGAGGATACAGAATGTCAGAACATATCAGAGCCCACATCAAAGGAGAGGTCAAGAAGATGCTTGATCTCGGGGTAATAGAGCCCTCTACTAGTCCATGGTCTAGCCCAGTTGTGTTAGTACCAAAGGCAGGATCCAAAGACTTGAGATTCTGTGTGGACTATAGAGCTCTAAATGCAGTCACCAAGACTGATGCCCACCCTTTGCCCAGGACAGATGAGTTGGTGGATAAACTTGGTGCAGCCAAGTACCTCAGCACATTTGACCTGACGTCAGGCTATTGGCAAATAGCCCTGACAGACCATGCCAAGGAGAAAACTGCATTTTCAACCCCAGTTGGCTTGTACCAGTTTAAGGTCATGCCTTTTGGACTGAAAAATGCACCTGCCACATTCCAAAGGATGGTGAACCAAGTTCTGGCTGGGATGGAAGATTTCTGCATGGCATACTTGGATGACATTGCAGTCTTCAGCCACTCCTGGGAAGAACATGTGAACCACCTAGGACATGTGTTGCAGGCTCTGAAACAGGCCCATTTGACAATCAAAGCCAGTAAGTGCCAGATTGGTCAAAGTAAAGTGGTCTACCTTGGACATGAGGTAGGAGGTGGAGAAATAAGGCCTTTGCCCAGCAAGATTGAAGCTGTGCAAAATTGGACAACACCAACTACTCAAACCCAAGTGAGAGCTTTTCTAGGCCTCACTGGGTATTACAGGAATTTCATTGAGAACTATGGGACCATAGCTTCTCCACTGAATGTAATCTCCTCTCCCAAATTCCCTAAAAAGGTAAAATGGAATGAGGAGTGCAATCAGGCCTTTGAAAAACTGAAGAGAGCTCTTTGCCAGGCTCCAGTATTGAGAGCTCCTGACTACCACCAACCTTTCATTGTACAAACTGATGCTTCCAATGTAGGTATAGGTGCAGTTCTAAGCCAACTGGATGAGAAGGGTAGGGAGCACCCCATTTGCTTCATCAGTAGGAAACTGAAGGATCCTGAGACAAGGTGGGCAACTATCGAAAGAGAATGCTTTGCTATTGTGTGGGCACTGAAGAAGTTTAGGCCATACTTGTATGGTTCTACTTTTGTTATTCAGACTGACCACCAACCCTTGAGATGGTTAATGCAAATGAAAGGGGAAAATCCAAAACTATTGAGATGGTCAATCTGCCTGCAAGGGTTTGATTTCACCATTGAGCACAGGTCAGGGTGTCACCATCAAAATGCTGATGGACTCTCTAGGATGTATATCATCGACTAGAGGTATGAGGTTCATCCAGGAGTGGATTAAATCCTCCTGTCCCTTAGTCTGGGGGGGGCGAGTGTTAGGGAGAATTCTCTGTTTAGGCTGAATTTCCCTACCTAGTGAGTCCCCCAGCAGCTTTGCTGGATTTCTGGGGTTTAATTTTTTTCTCCTGCCAAGAGTGAGACTCTTTTACCCTCACTCTTGGACATGTTGAAGTGTGTTTTCTTGGTTAAACCTTGTGTTGAATGGGCTATGGGGTCTTTTACTCCATAGGGCCTCATGTATTTTTGTGATGTGGGTCACACAGCACCCTCTGTGCCGTGACCCAGGGGTGTCCTAGGGACTCCCCAACATAGACTCCATACCCTGGGACTGACTACTGTCTCCCAGGGCATGTAAAGTCACCAAAGACTTTGCTAGTCTTGAATCCTGAACAGAACCAGTACAAACCATCATATTGTGGACGTACTGGCTGGGGCAATTCGATTGCCCCAGGGTCTGTTAGTCGAGGGGGCACGTCTCCGTCCCCCCTGATCGAGTTTTGGCTGGTGGCAGTGGAAACTACTTTTTATATTCGACCGCGAATATTTCCCTATGGGATTTCCCATTGTTTTAGGCTAACACATTTAATTATTTATTTACGATAGCCTTAAACATACCGCCGGTTTATATATTTATTTTTATAACTCCGGTTGGGACTTTTTGCCAAAACTTGATTCTAAAATGGCGTTGGTGTTCGCCTCTGTAACTCTGACCCAAAGTGGAGCCCTTTGTTCCACTTTTGGCGGGCTTCTCCACAGAAGCCCTCCAAAGTGGTGCCACTCTGTCTGGGGTACTTAGGAGGGGTGGAGGGGGATTTAGGCACCCTGGACTGAGTTACCTTGGTAACTCAAGTCGCACTCCGTCCTGATTGGCCCAAGTGGTGAGCCGCCCGGCTCACCACTTAGCATGTTTGAGTGACAGCTAGGCTGGGTGAATGGGGGTTTGCTGCATAAAAGCAGGGCTTTGGGGACTGGGACTTGAGAAGTCGCCACAGGACCAAGAATCCGACGAGGGAAGAGCTGAGCCGACCTGCTTCGACGACACCACCCGGTGGAGCCCTGCTGAACCGTCTCACCACTTTTTCCCGACGACCGAGGAGAACTCTTAACGGAGTGGCTCCTTCCCTTGACTGGTGGGGACAACCAGTTTTTCGCCTTCTTTCCGTTCTTTGAGGTATCTCGTGGCCGCCTTGCCTGTGCCAAGCACCCCGGCAACCGGAATACCACACTTTACCCCCATACCGCGAAAGTCGGTACCAACCCTTTAACCGGAGGACTCCGCGGCTGGTTTCTTCCCGGGCAGTGCTACGACCTTTCTCTTCTGCTCTTCAGCGAGATATTCTTCTCCCCTGACCGACGTCGAGCCTTGCTGTCGCTGCCTGGAACAACTGCCCCCGCTGGAGGATCCTTTCCGCTTAAGGTACTGTGTTCCGCCTGGCTTCCCTTGCTACCGACTGTACGGGGTAGATTTAGTCCCCGGCTTTCGAACCTGGGAGTGCCTGGGACACTTTGGCTAAACTTTCTGAGCCACTCTAAACTCTTTTTGACTCCTTGCAAGACTTTGAATCTCTAACTAACAGTGTGATCTTGGGCACATTTTCGCTCCGGCTACTCTAAGAGTGGGCCCTGCCTAGTGACTTTTGCTCACCTGTGACTTTGTGCTTCTTTGAGCCTATTGCAAGTGTTCTGGACCTTAGAGTGGTGTGTTTAACCCATTTCTGCTTTTTCTCTCCCTTTCTTGGAAACTACTAGAGTGTCATCTAACGTTAAGCACTCACCTCTGTTTTAATTAAGTGGTGTTAACCTAGAGTTGTCTAGATAGGAGAAAGGATTGAATCTACTTTCATTATAACTGTGTTGAAGTGCTTTTACTATATTTTTGCTAGAGTGTTTTTAACTTATGTGTATTTTAAATAAATAACTATATACTTTTGAAACCAAGCTCTGGTCAGTGTTTGCTTGTGCTATTGTGTTTTGGTACATATTGTGTATACTTTACATACTGCCTAACTCTTCTTGAGAGAAGTCTGACTGCTCAGCCACAGCTACCAGGTAAATCTGGGTGGTACAGACTGCTACCAAAGGGGTTTACTGCTCTACCTGTAGTCTTAAATCTTTTGCAGTGTTCCCCAAGGGAACTGCACAGGTTTCTGCCTAACACAGAGCCTGATGTGAGTAGAGGCCCATGCTACGCCTGATGTGAGTAGAGGCCCATGCTACGCCTCATTTGAGTAGAGGCCCATGCTACGCTTGATGTGAGGAGAGGCCCATGCTACACTTGATGTGAGTAGAGGCCCATGCTACACCTGATGTGAGTAGAGGCCCATGCTATGCCTCATGTGAGTAGAGGCCCATGCTACGGCTCATGGACAATGCTCAGTGAGACTGACGCGTGTCTCTGGTTGGTTGTAGTTTCTTTCGGAAGGGCTGTGACTTTAAAGTCTGAGCTGCACTTAGGGGTGGGGTCAAGCCTGATTTACATGAGGTATTAGCCCTTCTGTGGCAGCAGGGCAGGCTGAATCACCCAGAGCATTGCCAGAGGTAATGATTAATTCAAAACCTTCCAGCCATCAACCTTGAGTATTGCAAATGTCACCCTGACGTGGCTCCCCAGCCTGCTGTGCCTAGAAGCCCAAGCTACACCTCGGTGATGATGCAGAATGCGGCTGAAGCATGTCTGAGTTTACTTGTGGTCTCATGCAGTCGGGATGTGACCTAGCAGTTCGGTTGTTATGCCTCATTTCGGGTGGGAAGAAGCTTGATTTGAATATGGTCATTTCCCCTTTTCAGTGACATGACAGGTTCAAAGGGGATAGTCTAGAGTGTTGCCCAGAGCAATGCCAGAGGTATTGATTAATCCAAAGCCTTCCTGCTATCAGCCTTCACTTTCACTGATGTCTTTGGCAGAAAGGTGACTAAGAGTGGCTGCCAAAGATTTTTGTGTGATCTTAATGTAAAGCGATGCTCTAACTCTCAAATGCTAGAAACATGTTACTCAAGCCTTTCGACAAGTTCCTTAATCAGGGGCAATCGAATGACACCTAGTTAGCATTTGCCCAACCCCGGAGAATCTCCATGCCAGTATGAAGGAGTGGGGTCTCAAAATTGTTGTCTTTTGCTAATGACTTGGCCTTTCATCTACACGTAGATGGCTGCTCTGAAAGTTTTGGTTCTCCAGGTGTTTTGGACTACAACTCCATTCAGCCCACAAAGGTATGGACAATGAGGGGTCATGGGAGTTGTAGTCCAAAATATCTGGAGAGCAGCAGATTGCAGACCCCTCTATAAACTTTGATTCATCTTTTAAGTATGACTTACATATATATATATATATATATATATATATATATATATATATATATATAATTGTCGCATATCATATTGTTATCATGAGTACGTCCGCCAATCCCCATTGGCCAGAGAAGTGCAGACTAGCACTGCTGCCAACAACCACACTCAAGGGAGAGTAATTACATTCCTGCACACCTTCACTGCATTAAGTGGTTAGGATGGGTAGGACTAGAATATCGTATCATATGACTTGAAGGGAGCCCATTTCTTTCTTTTTGTACTCTTTATTGTATCATTTCAGTTGCCATTGTCGTTTTGAGCCGCTTCTGCTATGTGCACGAGGTTTCTTTGAGATAGCCTGTGGACAATGCTTTACCATCACAACTCTACCTCCAGAATAGCTTATTCTGTCGAGGATTAGGGCACACTAGTTTCATCTAAATGTAACAAGACACCCAGCACATTGTGAAATGAATGCATCACATTGAAAATCCATTTCACGTGCTTATTTCGCTTCCCTGCCTATTCCATGGGCACGCTCACAGCAGGACACCAAACAGAGGGGGGCATGAGGTGACCCGCGGAAGGACATTGTGGTCAGATATTTCAAGCATAAGATTGGACGAAAGCGGCTCACAGCAGTTCAAAGTTTTCCAAGAGGCCTCTTCTTCGGGGAGAGACTTTCTCTTTGATGAGAGGTTGAGTAGGTTTTGAATCCCATGTTCATCTTTCGGGCCGGTGTTTACATGACACATATTTAGGGGGTGCTTCTTTGCTACATGTGGTGTGCTGGGGCAGACGGGATGGAGTAGGTGAAAAGAGCCCCAGCAGCACGAGGCTGCCATTTTTAGGAATGGGCGGCAGTAACTAATTTCTTATAAACGGCCAAGGCCGTCTTGCATGCCAGAGCTGCGCGCCAGAGACAACCCCCCCCCCCCCTCTTTATTTCATTGCCAACAAGTATCTATGGTGAGAAGTTTGCAACGCTGCATTACGATTGCGCTCCAATGCAGGTCATGCGTCCCGCGTTACTGGAGATGCAGGCCACCATCATCATGGTCAAGTTGCAGCCTATCTGGCGCCATTGTTTGGGGAGGGGCGAACTCAAAGTTGCACGTCCCACTGCCGGGAATAGTTCAACCCTCCTGTTTAGAGAGAAAGACAGCGAGCGAGAAATAGAGAGAGTCTGTGTGTGTGTGTTTGTGTGTGTGTTTGTTTTAATATGTAAACAATGAAAATAAAAAAATATCGAAGACTGTAGCGCAGGAGCTACCCAGTTCAGCTCTCCTACACAGTGTTAACTGCTATTAGTACCCTGGCCCAAATGTTTGAGGTTTGGATAGGGTGAAGCGCCTCATTATTACGATATTACGTAAGGCTTGAAAAGTTGATCCAGTGGACCAAGTACTTTCTCTACTTTTTCACCAAATCCTATGTTTTACCTTCCCAATTTGAAATGGAACACGTTGTGTTGTGAATTTCTTTCTTTTCTGTTGTTTTTTAAAGGTTTGTAACAAACCAATAAAAAACAAAAAGAAAGAAGCACCTCATTTTAGAAAAGGTTGTCAAGTTTTATTCTACCTCTCCCTTATTCCCGAATCCTTCAGGTCAATTGATGTATTTCTCTAGTATTCGCTTTAGTTAAATCATGACCTGGACACAATGCGCTCCCACGGGTCATTCAATTTAAGATTAAAAGGCAGTAGTTTACCAGACAGCTACGATTGTGCTTGGTTAGTGAGGAACTGTGCAATCGTAAGTGCTTGCTTATTGATATTTGGTGGTTAACCATACCACAGGCCACCGACATGGTATCTATGAGTGTTCCCATTCAGTTTCTGTTACTTTCCATTCTTTGGTCATCCCATAGCAAGATGTCTGTGTCTCGAAGGTCACACAATAATTGCGTGCAGACAAAGTGCTCTAGTTTTGCCAGGAAGCGCACGTTTAAGAAAGGTCGGTGGTCGAAGGAGACTACGTGAGGAGTGGTTTGAGCATTTTTAAAATTCCTGTGGCACTTGTCCAGATTCTAATGATGAGCTGAAAGGGGCATGAAGGAGTGAGACCAGGGGTTCATGAAGATGGGCTTCGGTCTGATGGGAACCAGCCAAGCGAGTGGATTTGACAGCTTCTAGCAGTTTTGAGAGCGCTAGCGTTTTGAACATTGTGGGGTTTTTAGGTGCCTCGGTGCAGTGTTACGAGGCACATATGCAAGCTTAGTGGGTTTTGTTTCGTGGCTGAGTGTTGAACAGGCGAGGTGGCTGCGTCGCATTATCCTAGGATGAGTGCTTGCTGGAAGTTGGGAGGGCAGGTGTCTGTGGATTCTGTCACTTTCAGAGTTTAAATGGTTGGCCATTTCATCACAGATCAGTTAGGTAGGTTGGGCGTTGCAGTTGAGAGCATTAGGGTTGCAGAATTAGCCTTTCATGTTGAGCACATTAAGTAGAAGCCATTCTTCTGGCATGATATGTGGCAGTGTGCAGTGCTCTCCAGTAATGTCTGAGATGGCGTTGGACATTAATTAAGCAAAAAGCCCCCAGCCGCAGGGCCATTAACGAGTCAGGTAATGCCCCTGGGGCCATAGTTACAGGCCCGAGTGAAGCCCGCCAGAGTCCATTTTCCCTTTCAATGGCGGCCATCGGGAGCAGAAGCGCTGGGTACAGAAGTGTTCCCAGCGCATTTGCTCTCGAAAGCGGAAGAAAAAGAAGGTAAGTCGGGTTGGGAGGTAGGGGCGGGGAAGGGATTGATTAGAGGGATGGGGTGGGGGTGTGGAAACCACTTACCTGAATCCCCTGCGGGGGAGGATGGCAGCCTCCAGCCCTGCAGAGGCTCGGAACAGGGATTTCCCTGTTCCGAGCATCCTCATTGGCTGAGGGGCTGCCACGCCCCCCCGCTGGAAAAGTGAAAGAAGCAAAGCTTTGAGGGATTCTGTGTGGGGTATGGACCGGGTGAGGGCCAATCAGATTGTTTGTAACATTCTGATTGACCCTCGCCGGGTACTCATCTTGGTTATGGTCAGAAATGTTGCTCTCTACTTCCCCCTCTGCCAAGGGAGTGCAGCTACAGTGATGTGAACAATTTATCTCTGGTCCATTTGTTCAGTTGCTGGACTCTCTGTACTGGGATGAGTGTGCTGACTACTCATCTTTTGCTCGGTTTGAGCGATTTGATCTGGGAGATCAATTTTGCAAGGTGGGGTGTGTTCGTGTTGAGTTGGTGTTCTAGGTCCTTAATGTTGGTGTCGTTCCATTTGCATTTGAGCGTCAATTTCTGAAAGGTTACCTTTGCCAGGCATCGCCATTCTTAAGGGGTTAGCTAAGTGGTTCCCGTAGAACAGCGGGAGAGGTTGGTCTACAGAGATGAGATGTTCCAGATATTAAATGCCGCTGCACTGTAGCTCGCTGAGCGCGTGGGCCACTTCACTCGTTTTTCTTTTTTAGGTGAAGGAGGGTGAGGTTTGCAGTTAGGGATCTGGTGATGAATTTGTTGGTACGATCGAACCACATACTAAAATCTCTTAGAATAATGACAAGAGAATGTTCTGATATGATGTTAGCTACCGATTTGAAAAGAGAAAATCAGGTTGTAGTGAGGCGGTTGGTATAGGAAAGACAGGCTGGTGCTGTAAAGCATTTTAGAAGGAGTGCGTCAATGTCTGGAGTGGGCAAGTTAGAAAGCTTCTTGTGGTGATGTTTTCCTTGTGCACGGGGTAAAGCGTCCACCACATTTGTCGATGCCATTGTATTGGATAGTTTTGTAGGGGGTTGGATTGTTTTGTGGAGTTTTGGGGTGCACTCCTTTGTTAACCAGATTTCTGGGAGTCGTAGGAGATCAAAAGTGCCCCATGTTGAGAACTATTAGGAAGTGTGTTACAGTAATGAGTGAATGTTATTCAGGAGGCAGAGAAGGCTGGCCTTGGACAAAGTGAGGACGGGTTGCAGTTTATGGTTACGTTGGAGCCTCCCGAGTAACCGAGTAAATGGTGGAGTGTGACTAGAGTACTAGTGATTGATTGCTTCAGATCAGGCTAGGCTGACTGGAAGTGGGAATGTGTTGGGTAGTCCACTGTTTGCAATTCTCGTAGCTCAGCCAGACCTAGAATTCTGGGTGTGAGTCAGGCTGAAGTAATGATTATCTATTGAAGGGTGGTTGTGTGTTCTCAAGTTGGAATTAATATGGTTGGGTGATGCTGTCTATCTCTGGGTTAGCGGTTTTGTGGTGGGAGAGCTAATTGTGATCCATTGTTGACATAGCTTAAGTGTGCTGGTTTATTGGAGTGGTGTGTTTTGCTACTGAGAGATGGATGTCCCCCTTGAGGTAGGTTTGCTGTTCGTATTTTGTTGAGTGATGTTAAACTCATTACATGTGTCCTTTCGGTGAAATCATAAGGAGAGTTATACCCGAGTGGGGATCGGTAGGGGTTCAGTGGCTTGGCCACATGCAAACTGTTGAGGTCTGTGGTATTGTTATTTTGTTTTACAGTCGAATCTTTTTTTTTCTTCTTTGGAATCTCTGCAATTACGAGTTCTAATCGTCATCTCCTGGGCTTAAGGATTGCAGGTGGTGATAAAGGTGTTTTCTGTACGTGAGTTGTGCTCAACAGTTGTGTGGCTAGTGTTCGGGAACTTGTAAAAGTACTGATGTACATGGGTTGGTGTCCTCAGAAGTTTGGAAGGCGGTGGTGATGGAAGTTGAGCAAAAGGATGCATTTTTTACATGTGTGTTCGATGTGAACATTAGAAGGTCCTTTGACAATCGCAGTTGGTTTTAGTGTTGTGACAGTATACGGCGACAGTGGGGTGTATTCAGTATGGTGGTAAATGTTGGAGCGCTTGGAAAAGGGTTTACACTATGGGAGATTGTTGAGGACTGTGTGGGGCGGGGATCTTTCGAGTAGGACCCCCATTGAGCATGTGAATGGTAAAGTCCTGCCTTGCGTGCATGCCGGATCATCAGATCTCTTATCCAGGTGGAGGTAGGTTTGATGTGGTTTTGTGTCAGTTACGTGCAGGGTCTGACCGAAGTCTGTGCAAGTTGTCGCTACAGAGACCATTTGGAGGGATGGATGCCTTAGGACTGTATGGGGGGAAAGGGAGGCATGGGGGTTGAATAGCAAGAATATAAGAGGGGAATTGTAAAATGGGGTACAATTATGTGTGGTTTGGAGTGTGTGTGGCGGAGGAAAATGTAGTGGTGGCTACTGAGTTGGAAGGAGGAGAGGCAGAGATAATTGGTGATGGGGAAACAGGCTAAACACAAGATCATGTTGCACGATTTTATAAATATACCAGAACAGATTGTAAAACCAACATTTCATTAAGAGTAAAGAAGGCAAAAGGTGACTGGATAGTGGGAAGAAGAGATGGAGACTGTCTAGTTCTGTGATACTAGACTTGCAGGTGCCACTCATTTCATACGGTCCTGTAGCTCTCAACAGATCTAATCTTGATGTGCACTGGAGACACGCATGAACTGGGAGGCATGACCCTTTCCCCATTGGGCTAGTCACTGGTAATAGTTCTCCGGTAGGTTAGTTCTAGTCCTCCGCAGCATGCCTGGCGTCCCTTTACTTGGCCTTTTGCAGTGCACGTGTTCTCTCTCACAGTCAGTACACTAAACCTATCTGGACGTTCAGGTGTGGCAATAGTTATCCCTTTGGAACTCACATGATGTCACATTAGCTACATGTATATGGTTTCTCAGCAGAAATGTGAGCATTTGATATAGCAACAGAGGACGTTTAATACCTTCAGGTTGTTTAGTGATGTTATGGGTCCTCTGGTATTGCATTAGAGATTGATTTTTTAACGCGCTGATAAATGACACGTGCCTTTGTGAGCGCAGAAATCCTGCTTCTACATCTGCATTTCTTCTGTGACTCTACCCTTTTCAGACCCTCCAGCTTATTGCGATTTTGCGATCCCGCAAAATGCCGCGAAAACGGCCGTTTTGTGCAAAATGCCGCAAAAATGGCCGTTTTGTGCAAAAACAGCATCTTTTAAAAAAAAAAAATTTTTTTTTTTTAAGTAATCTGCAAAAATGACTGTTTTGAAAAAAAGAATCCTCAGGGTGCCAGGTGCTCAACTTTTTTTTTTGTTTTTATTTACACAAGAAATGAAATCACTTGCACCCCAAAAATTGCAGCCCAATCCACAAGGGACACATGAATGGGCACATTTTATATGCGCGCCCATTCAGATGGCCTTTTTCACCTCCTTGATCAAATAAAGTGGCGTTTCTGTCAATTTAAAAGCACATCCCTCATTTCCAAGCAAGATGCACTTTTAAATGTGCAGAAATTGTAGGCAACCCTACGCGCACGGGATGTGGGGCTGCCACTGCATGACAGGGTCTTTCCTGACCCTGTCATGCATTTCTTTTAAGGTATGAACCGCTGCTGAGTTGCTTGCATTTCTGTTCCTCAAACAGGATAAAAATGCATTTTTTGGGTCACATTTTACAGCGGCAGGCACCTAGAGTGCCTGTCCCTGTGAAAGGCGCTGGGAGCTTGCAGAACACTGTCGGGAGAGCGATTCTATTCAAAGTACTCCCCATTTTGATGACAAAAATCTATCGAATGTTACAATTTGACCAATTACGTGCAGTACTATTCGATCGATTTTTATAAATACTGAACATGTGTTGCGGGGGTGTCACCCGCTCCCCTTGTTTAGTATTTTTGGTCTAGGGTGGTTGCAGAAGTGTTTTCCCCTTTTTCCTCAAAATTGGAGGCGGGGACAGAAAAAAAAGGAAAATAACGAAAAAAGGACCCTGCAGAGTCGGATCCGACCCGCGTTAGAGGGACGGATCCGACCCGCGTTAGAGGGATGGATCTGGCACCGCAGGGTTGCAAGGGAAGCTGCAGCGACCAAGCGGTTAAGTAGGGGAGGGGGTCGGGTGGTGGTGAAAGGTACATTTTGGGTTGTTTGGCTGAAGTGCAAATCAATTTGCAGCAAAATTGACTACGGTCAATTCCGCCGCAAATAATTACACTTCGGTCAAACAACCCAGAACACCATTCAAGGCAGCTGCCAGCGCACAATTTGCGCTACAGCTCAAGCCTGTGGAAATGCGCCGGTCACCTTTGAGAATAAGGTGACCTGCTCATTTCCAAAAATGGGTTGTCTAAAAATAGCATATCCTCCGTTCTTTTTTTAAATGCCCCCTCATTTGAGGAACTGGGACAAAATCTACATTTAAAAAAAAATAATAAAAATGGTTACACTATGAGAGAGAGGGAGAGTGATGGGTGAGATGTGAAGTGATGGGCAAGAAAGCAGAGGAAGAGCAGTGGGTCAGAGGAGGAAGTGCTGCACAAGAGAGCAGAGGAAGCAGTGATGCGGTGGGCCAGAAATCTGAGAGCGAGCAGAGGTACAGAAAGTAGAGGAAGCGGTTGGCCAGAAAGAGGCAGTGAGCTGCAGATTGGGAAAAAGGATGAGGGAAGAATGTGATAGAATGGGAGAAAAGATGCAGAAGCAGCACAAAAGAATGAAGTACTGTATATTGAGGGAGGAATTGTAGAGTGTAAGGTGTGAGTTGGGAGTATGATTTGGAGTGTGGCAGGGGCTGGGCAGTGCAGATTGTGACTTGACAGTGTGACATAGCACGTGAGTATTTGTATGACAGAGTGAGAGGTTAAGGAATGTAAGTTATGATGGAGAGTTGGTGAGATGTTTGTGGGTGTTTGGGGGATTGGAGAACATAGAAGGGGAATATTTTCAGCATTACAATTGATAATGATCAATTTAGTTAATACTATTAAATAGGCATGAACATTAAACCAGAAATGTAGCCAAATCAAACACTGTTCTGCCAAGCCAGAGACATCTGGGACTCTTCCTATTAAATTAATACAAAAGACACATAATAATGATACCCTGGCTCTCTTCTAGCCTTGCACTCTACCTATTTCCTGCAATGTGGCAATCTTACACCCTCCAGTTAATACAAAATGTCCCGCAAAAATGCAGCAATAAATAAAGGTTTGTGCCGCAAAATTTGCCATTTCATGCCGCAAAATTTGCCATTTCATGCCGCAAAATCCTGGAAGGTCTGCCTTTTCCACTAAAGTAACCACCTAACTGCCAAATACATGTCCTACACATTGCAGAGGATGGGAATGGCCGCCTCCTAGCGGCAGCCACAGTAGTTGCAGGTGACGCGCTGCCACGGCTTGTAAACGGTAGACCATGCTTTTTGTGATCTTTGAGCCGCAAGTCTGTCGTCTGCTGGTCAGGCTGAAGGTCATAGACTTGCAGCCTAAAGCAGACTTCGGTTCCTCACATTGTAACCGGAAGGAAGCTGCAGTGCAATGTCCTGGTCTCTAGGGGCAGCCATGTATATCCCTACGCTGCTGCACGTATCCCTCGTGGGCTCCTGTGTAACCCCTCTTATTTAACATGTCTGGACTTTGCTAGTTTCATTATATCTTTTTATTTATGCCTGTTGTCACCTCTGTTTAGTAATAAATTGCAGACTTACAGTTAAGGCGAAGATGGGATGTATTTATTTATTTATTTATGTATTGATTTATATAGCGCCAAACAGCCCGTGGGCACGGTCATCTGTGTGATGTTACCAGGGCCGCCCTTAGTGGCAGCACCACCCATGGCAGCAAAACAAACATTTGGAATTCCCCCCCCAACCCCCACCCGCACGCCCCTGGTCATCGGGCTGGGGGGAACCACATTTTTCAATAGGCGCTGATGCCAAAGCATGAGCGCCCTATTGTTATTAAATGCACTGTGCTCTTGAGAGCGCAGCGCATAACTTCAATAGGGTGGCTGCCGCGCCTTCTGAAAGACTTCCCCCGAGCTGGCGTGGCGCGGGCTAATGGCAGGGGCGCCTCGGGCGGTTGCCCAGGTGGCCCTGCCCTTATCCCGGCCCTGGATGTCCCTTCTGATCATCCTTGGTGAAATTATGCGAAGAGCATTTCATTTGATTTTGGAGCTTTCAGCTGCTATTTGATAGATGGTCTTGGACAGTTCGTTCCTTTAAAAACAAAAGCAGTGTCTGATTTCATTGCACACATTTCTGATCGCCAGGAAATAAAGATGGCGGAGAGCCCCATCAGTTCCATACTGTACCCACCCAAGCGTCACTTTAAAACATGTTGGTGGGCACTTAGTTCGAAACGGATATAGGTTTGTCAACTCACTTATTCATAACACACATCCATGTTGTCAGAATGACAAAAGAACATATCAAACTAGCCTACACTAAAGCTTATTATATGCAAACTTGTGTAATGCATATTCAATCATATCCAGAACATCTGATTGGATTCTACTATTACAGACACACCAAGCAGGGTAGTGGAGAGGAGACAGTGGATCCGATCAGCCACAGGACCCTCTCCTCTGTCAGAGAACAGGGGACGGAGAGGGAAGTTTCAAGGGCAAGAACTAAGCAGTGAATTGTTGTTCTTGCATTTATATCATGCTTCATGCCAGATTCCAATCTCTCAGGGCATGACCGAGATTTGAACCCGCTGCTCTGCATCATCTTGTTTTCATGACAAGTGCGTTGCCCCTGAGCTATCCTCCAGGCCCCGTTCGTTATTATAATTGGGTTTCATTAGCGGACGATGAATTGGAGGAAACGGTGACTTGTCTCAAGCATGTTCCATATCAAGGTTGTGCGGGTTACTGGACATGACTGGATAGGAGGCAGTCATCATGGTTTATTTACATCATTACCAGCGGAAATGCAGGAATGAAGGAAGCTCTTAGGCGATATTTTAGGGATTAAATTAAACTGGACGTGTACACACGTGGGCAGAAAGAGTTCGAGTGGAGGCCATGTGAGCGGTAAAATGGTGCCAAGGACCCAATGCTGCCAAACATGCAGTCCGTCGGTGCCGAGGGCACATTGCTGGTAGCAGTGCGTGCATGCACAGGGCACGTTACGTGTGTTCAGATACAGCTTGGAAGTTAGTCTTCGTTTTACTTAGTGTGAGTTAGGATAATACACATTCCTTAAGTTGTGTGGAGATGAACTATTGGAGGGATCTTGGCTCACAACGTAACTCATTGTTGCCGGGGGTAAAAATCGGAATCTGTTCCCCATTGTAGCGCGAGTGCAAGTCTGCCATATGTGAAAGGTGGTGTGTGTGCTGCCATTTAATGATCACTGCACGAGCCCTAGCTGAGCCCAAGGTTTCCAATCTGTGGCTGCTCCATGTTCCTTATTGGTTGGCTGTGAATGCACCATCTCGCAGCGCCGGAAAGCTACTCAGGAAGGCAGCACGTGCCGGATGTGCCGGTGCTGGAGGTCGGGAACATTACCCAGCATGCCCAAAGGGATCTGCTTCATTTCCACTAAAAAATGGACCCATCTTGGGCGCACTAGAGTGAGAGATGCTCCAAGCTGCATACCTGGTTACGCTCTGTTCCTTCATATTTTGCGGGTTGGGTGGATAAAGCACTAGGGAAGCCAGGGCTGTTAAACCCATTATTTTCTTGCCCCCTTTTTAAGACACTTGAAAAAAGAAGGGGTGATGTTTTAAAATACTGTGTTTACTCACACCTGCTCACCATCCCTATATTCAAGAAGTCAAAGGCAGGAGGCCGGAGCTTCCCGGTGGTAGCTGCCAAGCGTTGGAACTCTCTCCCACTCTCGCTCCGATCCCACACATCCCTCTGGCCCTTCCGCAACAAGCCTCAAAACCTGGCTTTTTTCACAAGACCCCAACCCACTGTAGACCACTCTGCCTCACTAGGCATGACCTGCACTCTCTGTCATCTCTGCAAACGCTACTGGTATGCGCACCTCTGCAACCAGCAACCAGACTCATTTCTTATGTACGTTTACCCTCAGTGTCTTGCCTGTGTTCTTTGACTTGAATATAACTAGTGCACAGATGCCTACGGGCTTGGAGCGCTCTACAAATGATAAATAAATAAATAACACTCTAACTTACCTATCAATGTCCTAGACCGCTACAGACCCGCACCATGCATTATTAGAAAGATGTGACCACCAGCCCAAACCTATTAATGGCGGGACATCAAACACTGCCTGCAGTATAATGCTAACCATACCACGAGTGAACCACAAAGACTAGCCTTCGCCAAATCTAGACAGAAATATGATTGTTAGCATGGATTCTCAAGTTTTATGAATCCTAGCATGTCCACATTTGGATAGAATTGTGATTGTTAGCATGCCCACTCTCAGATGGAATTGTGAATACTGGCATGTCCACACCTAGATAGAATTGTGAATGTTAGCATGTCCACATTTGGATAGAATTGTGAATGTTAGCATGTCCACACTTGGATAGAATTGTGAATGTTAGCATGTCCACACTTGGATAGAATTGTGAATGTTAGCATGTCCACACTTGGATAGAATTGTGAATGTTAGCATGTCCACACTTAGACAGAATTGTGAATGTTAGCATGTCCACACTTGGATAGAATTGTGAATGTTAGCATATCCACACTTAGATGGAATTGTATCGGCCTGCGTCGCATCTAGATGGAATTGTAAATGTTAACATGTGAAAGATGCATTAAGAAAGCGTGCCCTATAGCCTCTCCATGAATTTAGAATGTGCCCAATAGCCTGTCTGGTAAACTGAATTTAGAAGTGTACCCAAGATCCTCTGTGACAGTTGCATTTAGAAGTGTGCCCAATAGACACTCTGGAAAGTTGCATCTAGAAGTGTGCCCAATAACCTCGCTGTGAATTTAGTAGGGTTCCCAATAGACACTCTATGAAAGTTGCATTTAGAAGTATGTCCATTATCCCCTCAGCGAAATTTAGAAGTGTACCCATAGCCTCCCTGAGAGTTGCATTTAGAAGTGCGCCCAATAGTCTCTCTAGTAAATTGAATTTAGACGTGTGCCCAACACCCTCTCTGGAAAAGCCTCTCTGAAAAATTGACTTAATAGTGCGCCCAGTAGCCTCTCCGTAGAAAATGGAATTTAGAAATGCGCCCAATAGCATCGCTGTGAAGGTTGCATTTTAGAAGTGTAACCAATACCCTCTGTGAAAGTTGATTATAGAAGCGTATCCAATAGACGCTCTGTAAAGTTGAATTTAGAAGTGCTCCCAATTGCATCTGTGAAAGTTGACTATAGAAATGTATCCTATAGACACTCTGGAAAGTTGCATTTAGAAGTGTGCCCAATAGTCTCTCTAGTAAATTGAATTTAGAAGTGTTCCCAACACCCTCTCTGGAAAAGCCTCTCTGAAAATTGACTTAATAGTGCGCCCAGAATCCACTACGTAGAAAATGGAATTTAGAATTGCGCCCAATAGCATCGCTGTGAAGGTTGCATTTAGAAGTGTAACCAATACCCTCTGTGAAAGTTGATTATAGAAGTGTATCCAATAGACGCTCTGTAAAGTTGAATTTAGAAGTGCTCCCAATAGTCGCTCTGTGAAGTTGAATTTAGAAGTGCTCCCAATAGTCGCTCTGTGAAGTTGAATTTAGAAGTGTTCCCAATAGCATCTGTGAAAGTTGACTATAGAATTGTATCCTATAGACACTCTGGAAAGTTTCATTTATAAGTGTGCCCAATAGCCTCTAGTAAACTGAATCTAGAAGTGTGCCCAATAGCCTCTCTGTGGAAAACTGTATTTAGAAGTGCGCCCAGTACCCTCTCTGGGAAAGTTGCAATTAGAAGTGTGCTCAGTGAAAGAGCATATAACCGATCATACCACACCACCATGCTTACTCTCTCCTTACATCACCACTCAACTAGAACACAGAGATACTATGACACCATTCGGTATAACTGTTCTCATACCAACATTCCGCCGCTTACTCCACATCATTCTATGTAATCACTGCTGGTTCCACACCCCCAGCCAGGCGTTTTCCTCAGGCCTAACGCAGCCACATCTGTTCCGGATAAATCCTGCCAGAACGAACACATTCTCCTGATCTCTCAACCACCACACCTACCGCTAAGAAGCAGCTATTACACGAGTACCGCACGAGCTGCACAGATACCCGGTGCTCACACGCACCTTTTGACTCTCCCTACTCTCTCTACTGATCTGAACTTCGGTTCCCAAGGGCGTTCATCCTACAAGCGCCTTCAGACCATACCAATGGTATATAAGGCGCTATATAAGTGCAAAATAACATAACATAACATAACATGTGTTACTCTAATCATGTTTCACGAAGCCACCTGCACTGTTTTTGTCTCACGTTACTCTGCTGGGTACTCTATTCTATGTCATGCGACATGGCATTTGTCAGGCACTGTTACAGCTTCATAGCGCTGTGGCTGGTCTCAGTTTACAGCTCTGAAATGTTATAGGTTTCCTGTACATTTGAAATCACCAGGCATCCAATTTCAGTCATGCAGAAGTAGCATGTAGATAGCCCTCTTTGGAATCATTCATTTGCGCTGTAAAGCCTAGAGAGGACTATGGGCCTCATTATAAGATGTGCGGAATGCGTTTAAGGGCGTCGGTAATGGTTAAACCCACTCCTATTACGGGTTCCCTCGCGGCACCCGATGTGGACGTCCGGTTTATCCAGACGTCCATAGCGGGTCCCGCGAGGGAACCAGGGAGCTAACAACGGGCCCATTATGAGTGGGCCCGTTGTTAGCTCCCTCCCCATTCCCATTGAGCCCTATGGGGGCTCAAATGGGAATGGGGAAGGACCGGGCCCGGGTTCCCTGAAGTAGGAATTACCGGGCCCTCCATACTCGGAATGGCCCGGTACTTACCCATTCAGGGAACCCGGAACCGGACACAAATTTGGAGGCAGCCATGGTGCTAATATCGCCATGGCTACCTCCAAAGTCGTAATGAGGCCCTATGTGTTATCGCAAAACAAATGGATGGTAACGTTGCAAATTATGATGCAGTGTGTTGTGGTGTGCTGTGCAGTGAACTGTGCCAATTGATGGTGCTGGCTGCATAACTGGATTTTATCTAGGGGCCTCATTACGAGGTAGGCGGTAGCCATGGTGCTACTAGCACCATGGCTACCCCCTTACCGCATTCCAGGTCCGGGTTGGTGAAATAGGGACTTACCGGGTCATTCCAACCTTGGAGGACCCGGTAAGTCCCCATTCCGAGAACCATTCCCCATTCCCATTCGAGGCCCCATAGGGCTCAATGGGAATGGGGATGGAGCTAATAATGGCCCGCTAACAGGGGGCCCGTTATTAGCTGCCTTATCCCTTAGCGGCTCCCGCCAAGGGCGCCTGATAAACCAGGCGCCCGTAGCGGGACCCACTAAGGGACCTCGGAATAGGGCGGTAAGGGTT
This sequence comes from Ambystoma mexicanum, assembly GCF_040938575.1. NCBI lineage: Eukaryota > Metazoa > Chordata > Amphibia > Caudata > Ambystomatidae > Ambystoma > Ambystoma mexicanum. The sequence goes on along the minus strand of NC_090922.1, from coordinate 580,212,252 downwards.
TACCGGCACCAGTGTCCTTACCGGTGCCCGTTAACCCTTACCGCCCACCTCGTAATGAGGCCCAAGGTGTCAGGCTGCATGAGTCTAATGAGCCTGATTGCAGCGCTGTGTGGAGTAGACTATGGGACTCATTACAAGGGTGGCGCTCCCGTAATGAAGGGTGCTGGTACGGGACCGGCACCCTTAATTATGGGAGCGCCGATTACGAGGTTCCCTTTGCGGGACCCTGACCAGACGTCTGGTAAAACCAGACGTCTTTTCCGGGTCCCGCGAGGGGAACAGGGAGGTAATAACGGGCCACTTGTAATGTGCCCGTTATTACCTCCCTCCCCATTCCCATTGAGCCCTATGGGGGCTCAAATGGGAATGGGGAATGGTTCCTTCAAGGAGGAATTACCGGGTCCTCCAATGTTGGAATGACCCGGTTATTCCTCATTGAAGGAACCCGGTAATGGAGCCCGGTTTGGAGACAGCCATGGTGCTAATAGCACCATGGCTGCCTCCAAACTCGTAATGAGGCCCATCAGTTGCTATGCGGAATTGGGCATTGGGCCTCTTTACGACCCAGGCGCTGGACCATGGTGCTATTAGCACCATGGTCCGTGCCGGTCTCCGGCATGGTGGATGGCAGAATTACCGCCCCATCACAAGGTTGGCGGGGGCGGTAATTCCCCATTCACCATTTGCCCTTCCCCATTCCCATTTTGCCCCATAGGGTATAATGGGGATGGGGAAGGCGCTAATTACGGCACCGTAAATTACGGTTGCCGTAATTAGCTCCAAGGTCCCTTAGCTGGTTGGATTTTAACGCCTGCAAAAAGCAGGCGTTAAAGCCTCCAACCCGCTAAGGGACCTTGTAATCAGGCGCTAATGGTTTAACGGCGCCAACGCTCTTTACGACGCCGTTAAACCATTAGCGCCGGGGTCGTAATGAGGCCCAAAGTGTTCCATTCCAGGGTGTGGGGCTGCATGGTGCTGTGAGGTACCAGCTTGCATGCAGTATGGCGGGACGATTGATATGGGTGGATCATTTCAATTTCTTGGATTTGAGGCCTGGTCTACATAGACGGGCCTCATTACTAGTTTGGAGGTAGCCATGGTGCTATTAGTACCATGGCTGCCTCCAAATCGGGCTCCATTACCTGGTTCTTTCAATGAGGAATAACCGGGTCATTCCAACATTGGAGGACCCAGTAATTCCTCCTTGAAGGAACCATTCCCCATTCCCATTTGAGCCCCCAGAGGGCTCAATGGTAATGGGGAGGGAGGTAATAACGGGCACATTACAAGTGGCCCGTTATTACCGCCCTCTTCCCCTCGCGGGACCCGGAAAAGACGTCTGGTTTTACCAGACGTCTGGTCCGGGTCCCGCAAAGGGAACCTCGTAATCAGCGCTCCCGTAATAAAGGGTGCCGGTCCCGTACCAGCACCCTGCATTACGGGTGCACCACCCTTGTAATGAGGCCCATAGCCATGAACAGTCTAATGTGTCAAGCCTTTCTACTGCATGACATGCCTCTGCCTTGGCAGATGACTGTCTATTGAGATTATGGGGGACATAGTACAGGTAGGATGGGTGGCCGTGCTTACATTAATGACCGCTGGGTTAAGCCCCTGCCCCTCCTGTTTCTCCATTCCGGAAGACCTTGTCTGTATGGTGCCTGCATCGCAGGCTCGGGCTCGCCTTAAGGGCAATAGAGCAATGCCCTAACCGACAATGCAGAAAGCTAGTGTGGGCCCATTTATTTGGTTGGCCCATGTGGGCCAGTTTGGTAAATTACTTCACCATGCAGCTAGTAGTTTTGACCAGTGTTACTGAATAAATATTATTTAAAAAGCATAATTCGCATCACATTTTATCAAAATCCTCCCCCTTGGGTACCACTCAAACAGCCTGTCACAAATTGAATAAATTGCCATCTGCAACTGTGGTGCCCAAGAAAATGTTATGCCCCAGTCCGACCCTTCTTGATCATTACAATTGTAAACTGTAAACGTGTGGATAGTCTTAAGTTTGTACATACATGACACGTGCTCAGCCCTGAGAGTTACTAGCATGGGTAACCCGACCAATTAATAATCCACCTGAAGAATTAGGACTTCTAGAGGCGTAAAGAAAGTAAGAAAACCATGGATTAGTCCCAAAGAACAAGTTTAGTATCTGAATTTGCACCCAGGAGGTCACGTGTGATCAGTGGCGGAGGCAGCTTTTGGTGGCAGGGGGTGGGGCTGGACAGAACCAGGATTCTAAAGGATGCATGGGTCAACGCTCACAGCGGTGAAATGCTTCCATTTGTGGGGGCTCAATATTTTGCCATGTTAGGGTGAGCGAATGAGCGAAGCGAGGGAGCGCGAAATAATTAATGGGGTACCTGGGGGTCCTTCCCTCGTGAAACATCTTAAAAGTAATATGTTGAAAAGGTGCATTTTGCAGCACAATTTTTGAGAAAAATGAGGCAAACAGCAATACAGTTTACAATTCGTTCTAGGGTAACACATGAAGAAATCCAGTAAGTTTCATGAGTCAGGTCAAGTCACGTCCGGTGAATATTTTCAGTGGTGGAGTCTAAATATTGACCCAAATTATTGCAAGCGACCGAGTGCAGACAAGGAACCTAAAAAACATACAAGGGTTTGGGGGTTCTACACCAGGACAGTTTATAAAATAATGCGTTGAAACAGTGTACTTTAAAAGCATCATTTCTTTTAGAAAAATGAGGTAAAAATCCATAATATTTAAACTGATTCAATAGAGTAACACATGAAAAAATGCAGTAAATGGCGTGCCATAAATAGTACGCAGGAACACTTTACACCATTTTCATGAGGATGCATCCACAACCTATCCATGCCAGTAATGGTCACCGTAAATGACTTGCATGAAACCGAGCCCACAATCTAACTATGCCAATAATCGTCAAGGTAAACCCCTTGCATCAAGTTGTGACCATAACCTATCTATGCTAGTAATGGTCACTGTAAATCACTTTCAAGAAGTTGTGACCATAACCCATCTATGCTAGTAATGGTCACTGTAAATCACTTTCAAGAAGTTGTGACCATAACCCATCTATGCTAGTAATGGTCACTGTAAATCACTTTCAAGAAGTTGTGACCATAACCCATCTATGCTAGTAATGGTCACTGTACACCTCTTTCAAGAAGTTGTGACCATAACCTATCTATGCTAGTAATGGTCACTGTAAATCACTTTCAAGAAGTTGTGACCATAACCCATCTATGCTAGAAATGGTCACTGTAAATCACTTTCAAGAGGTTGCGATCATAACCTATCTACGCTAGTAATGGTCACTGTACACCTCTTTCATGTGGATGCAACCAAAACCTATCTATGCTAGTAATGGTCACTGTAAACCTCTTTCATATGGATGTGACCACAACCTATCTTTGCTAGTAATGGTCATTGCAAACCACTTTCATGAGGTGCAACCATAACCTATCTATACTAGTAATGCTCAATGTAAACCTCTTCCATGAGGTTGTGACCATAACATATCTATGCTAGTACTGGTCACTGTAAACCTCTTGCATGAGGTTGAAACCATAACAAATCTATGCTAGTACTGGTCGCTGTAAACCTCTTGCATGAGGTTGCGACCACGGGCGATCTGTGCAGGTGATTTGCAATGACTATTACTAGCATAACATGTGGCCACAACCTTCCATGCCAGCAATGGTCACTGTAAATCACATACATGAAGCATAGGGTGTCCAGACATACAGGAATCTGGCCCTCTGTCCCTGTCTGAGAGTTTTCTTAATTTCAAAACCCCATCCCCGGTTTGCCAAGTCCCAGCTACAAGAGAACAAATCTTCATCTCAGTAGCTGTGCAAGCTTGTTTACCAACAACCTAATTGTTATCTCCAAGTAAATCTTGATGGCTCTGCAATTTTTCCACTTATATCTTGCCATCCGTGGACAGTCTCGAACCCTCAAAACAGCAACCTTTCGGATAAGAGGTACATGCATTACCTGATTGTGAAACAGCTTGAAAAATGGCTTCACAGCTTAAGAAATGGCTTCGCAACCTGGACTCAAATAATAATCAGAGAAAAATCTGCACAGTTTATATCCAGGGAAATATCTGGAATACGCTCCACTGAACCCCTTTTCAGTCTACTGCAGTCTCGACCTGGCAGCCTGTGGTCCAACTTTTATGTTGTCCTTAAGGATGGCCGAACCCCTAGCTCCCGGGCTCTGCCGCAGCATATGATAGCCTCCCAGTCAATCAGGTGCTCGGAATACGGGCACAACCTCATGGCATTGCCCATTTTCCGAACAGCCAAAGCAGCGCGGTGGCACCCAGGGGAGGAGCCAGCCTCAGCATTTTGGGGGGTGGTGGGGCTGGATGGCAGTTTTGAAAACTGTTAGTGAGATTGGACATTAAACCTATTGCGCTCCTGATTAAGACCCCCCGCCCTTCCGAAGCCAAGAAGGCTGAGTAGATATTACGCTTTCCTTTGGCCCATTGGATCCATCTTTCACTCCAACTCACCAGAGGCGTAGATTCTGTAACAAGCGGGGCCTGGAGCAAATGTAGGAGGGCCCACACTAAGAAGAGCCTGCGGAAGGAAGGGCACTTGTTCTGCCCCCAGCCAAATGCACAGGAGTGACAGAGAGTAGTGCGGGAAGCGAGGGTGAACCAATCATGGGCAGGGGTTGTCCCTTTGAGAAAAGATTTTTAAATAATAGGTTAAGATGTATTTTTCTTTACACTTTTTGTGACTTATTAGGTAAAAAAAGCCACACAGTTTACAATCAGTTTTGCTGGGTAAGACATAACAAGTCTGTTAGATGCAAAGCCACCAAAAATGCATAGGATCATTTTCAAACACATTTTCATAATGCCTTTGCCCACTGTATGCCAGGACTCTACAAATGTTAAAAAAGCATTTTCATATTGATTGTGCTCACACATGTCCATTTTGGTCCAGCTATATATGCCACTATTCCCACAAAGTAAAATACTCATGTTTGTTTGTCCATAATGCCAGTAACAATACAATAACAAAGCATGTTTATGCTGACTCTGCCAATACACGTCAGTATCCCCATGAAAGAACATACTCCTTTTGGCTTTGCCTTAATTCCAGTGAGAAAAAAAAGCTATGCCACAGCATGAAAACATATCCTTACTGGCTACACAAATCCCCCAGTCCCCATATAAGCACTCTCATCATGTTGTATTTGCTCCCTAATGGTAGTAAAACATGGCATGCCACAGTAAAAAAAAAACATTGGGCATCATTAGGAGTGTGGCGGCCGTGGAATGAACGGTGCCGGTAAGGGACCAGCACCATTCATTCCGGGCCACCACATTACGAGGTCTGCAGCGGGACCCGCTCTGGACGCCTGGCCAGACCAGGCGTGCAGAGCGGGACCCGCTAGCATTCCAGGATGCTAACAATGGGCCCGTAATTAACAGGCCTGTTGTTAGCATCCTCCCCATTCCCATTGAGCCCTATGGGGGCTCAAATGGGAATGGGGATGTACCGGGTCCGGGTCCTACGAAAGGGAATTACCGGGCCCTCCAAGGTCGGAATGGCCCGGTAAATCCCCTTTTGCGGGACCCGGACCCGAGTTTGGAGGTAGCCATGCTGCTAAAAACGGCATTGCTACCTCCAAACTCGTAATGAGGCCCATCGTCTTGAAGGCTGCACGAATGCCCCCAGCCCAATGTAAGAATACTTATGTTGCCTTTGGCCTTAACACCAGTAATAAACTGCAATGCCACAGTAAGAAAACATGCTCTGCTGGCTAGCTGGTAAGATAGCTCAGCAGGCTGAGCGAATGCTGTTGTAATCTGAGTGGGATTCGCAGGTTCAATCCCGGCAAGGCCAATTCAGCCTTTCATACTTACTTCAAAGTGACGTCCCTGATCTCTACCATCCTCTATGGACCTTGTACTATTTTGTTGCTTTTGCACCTTGTTACCTCTGTCTTACTCTGTACTGTACTGTGTTTTCTCTGCTCACCAGGTTGTTCCAGCGCTGTTATACTTACGGGTTTGGGCACTGTCAATAAATGCAATAAACAAATAAATAAAGCTCATTAAATGAGTGCAAACTTTGGTTGGGTGATACATTTCACGTAAATATGGCCTATGGTGCACAAAACTAGGAGCAACACCCAAATCATCGAAAACAGTCAAAACCCTTCGCCAACATTAGAACCACAAGTAAACGTAATAATCAAGAAATGCTACTTCCTCCTACACTTGATAAAAATAATCCTACTATTCCTGTCCTTCACTCATAAAACACTGACAATCAATGCCCTCATCATTTCAGGAATTGACTACACAAAAAGCCTCTATCTCGGAATGCCAGAACACCTGCTGAAGAAACTGCAACATATCCAAAACGCAGCAGCCAGACTCCTCCTTAAATGATCACAAAGGGACAACATCACCCCAGTGCTAGAAATGCTACACTGGCTGCCAATCAAACAGCGATTCACGTTCAAAATTATGTGCATAACGCACAGAGCAATCCACAGCCAAGCGGCAGAATTCCTACAAAAGAATAAAAACATCTACCAACCGACAAGAATACTCACATCAAGCCACAACATCTACCTGGAACCAAAACCATACACAAGAAAAAAAGTGGATCCTCATTCTCCCACCTGGTAGAAAAAACCTGGAACACCCTTCTGAAGGAAATACACAATACAAAGGACCACCAAAAATGCAGGAAAGTAGTCAAAACCTCGCTCTTCACCTCAGAACCAGACGGAATCAACTAACAGATAACAATGGCAATAGAACATGCCATAAACAAACGCACGTGGCAAGTAGTAGCTGGGGATGGAGGAGGCCCAGGATTGAACTTCTCCCAAGCCAAACCCCTATGCCAGGCAAATCCTAAGGGACGGGGACTGTAACTGGAGATGAAGGATCATTAATCATTAACTAGCACCCAAAAGGACAGGGATCGCTTAGGACTTGGAGGGAGGGGGTTATGCCCTAGGAGCTCAGGAAGACGAAGGCAGGCAGACGCCACTGACAACCAAAAAGCAACCTACAACCTTAGTGATCTCAACCTAGGGAGGGGGAGGCCCTCACCACCTTCCTGCCCACAGATCACTAGATAGTCACAGAAACATGCCACCACTTCCCGCAGAACCAGATGAATGAACCACCACCGAATGCTCCAGTAGAGAACAAGGGCAGACACACCCAACACAGATGTCTGAAACAACGAGGTAACCCCACTAACCTCAACTCTCTGCTTACACCGCTTCACACCCTAAACAAACACAACCACTTTCTTGAACAGCAAACTGCATGCACTTCACTACACTCCAACAACAAAACAAACCACATATAGTCTCGTACAACTGCGCATGGGAGCCTAACGATCTGTAAACTGCGGAAATGCTCAGCTAATGGTGTTAACCGAACTGAAGCTGCCAACAGGACATCACAAATCTCGCTCTACCTTCATCCTGCTACACTCTACTAACCATCCCCTACCCTCTTACTTATTCAGATCCGCCAGAGCATCAGGGGCCATTCCGGTGGTGATAGTGCACGGTATAAATGTCCTTTAACATGAACATGTAAGAATATTTATGTTGCCTTTGACCTTAACACTAGTAAAATAAAAAGCCAAGTCAAAATAAGGAAACATGCCCTCCCCATGTAAGAACACTCACGGTGGCGTTACCCTTAATGCGAGTACAACATTCCATGGCACAGTAAGACCCAGCCAGGCCAGCCGCACTGTAGTATTCTCCCCCGCCCACACTCCAGCCCCATCCTCAATTAAAACTCTCAAGTTGGCTTTCCTTTGCCCAAAAACGGCAGTAAAACATGACTTGCTCTTGTCAAAAAATGTTCCTGCTCCAATGCCCCTCCCAGGCCCCAGCGTGCATACACACAGGTGCACACAGAGATACAGACACATTCAGACACATTCACCCACTGGTCACGCACCCACACAGCTGATCTGTCATTCACAGGAGCACCTGCAGACACCTCCTCCTAGCATACAAACATACACCCACTTACACACTCCCTTGCATGCATGCATGCACGCATACATTCATACATGCATGCATGCATGCATACAATCCTTGCATGCGCACAAATACACTTTAGTAAATGGTAATTATTGAAAGCACGGGCCATGTAAAAGCTGAGCCAGCAGTTAAGCCTTTAGCTGCAACATGTGTGTGTGTAGGGGGGGTGTCTACTGATGACAGGCTTTTGTCCTCTGCCTCTACCTTCATTTAAAATCTGTTTTCTCACCTCAGAGAGCAGCGTATTTGCTTAAGTAAATACACTGCTCTCTGAGGTGAGAAATGTGACAGGTTATATCGGTCTGAGCGTAATAGCAGAGTGTTGCCTTCTGCTTCAAAGTGGGGGGGGGGGCTTTAGCCCTCCCAAGCCCATGCCTGGCGCCGCCCTTGATGGCGCCATATTCGCTCACAGGGTTTCGGCCTCCAGTCACCACCATGCTTGTGTCATTCCCCCATCCCTTGCTCACCACCAGTGCCGACAATCCCCCACACAGATCCCCATGCATTGACTTACCTCCCCCTAACCTTTCTGTGCTACCCATGCACTCTGCTCGCCCGTCTCTTTGCTTCAGCGCCAATGGCCAGCATGGAAAGGAAGAAGGGGCTAGGAGTAGTTACCTTGTGGCTTTTTCTCTGGTGCTTTTCTCCTCTGGTTTTTTAGAATTGCAAAGTGGCTGTGGCACGGTTTCACAACTTTAAGAAAAGAACCTGGTGTATTGCTTTTTTGCATGCCAAGCCTTACTTTAGAGTATTGTTGCAAAGTAACATGAACAAGGGTGTTATTAGAGATGTTGCTGTCTTTTCAAAGTGTGCTGTGAATATAAAGAGTGAGCTCACGAATGGGCCTACCTGCCCTATGGAGCACGCTCTCAAGGCTCCTCTACATATATACTGTTAGGCGAAGAGAGAGGCCACCAAGGAATATGTTTTGTGCTAGTGGGACATTCTGCCACATGTCAAACCCTTTTACATTTATGTAAAAGTCAGCAGATCTCTTATACTTGTAAATGTTCAAGGCCAAGCTGTTCTTCTTTGTCCAGATACAGTTAGTTTCAAGATGGAGAAAGTTGTTCATTCAATTGTCCCTTCTTTCATTAGCACATGGAGTTGAATGCTGGGCAGCCAATCAAGATCCTTGGAATTCAGACACTAATTGCCTAATTTTTATGGATCTTGCTTGTGTCCTCTTGCACTATGTCCACTCCAAGTTCTTAGCATCTGTTGCATCCTAGTATGATGGCAACCTTGTTTGACTTCTCCCACTTACCTCCCCTAATTGTCCCCCCTCCTCCAACACTATCTGAAATGTCGTCAGGCCTAGTACGATAGTTGCATGTTTGGTTCCTCGCCTCCCTTTCTGTACCCCTCTCCCTCACCATTTTTTTTTCTCCGGCTCTACCAGAAATGTCGTAAGGCCTAGTACGGTAGTCGCCTGTCTGTTTCCATTTCCTTCCCACTCTCCCCCTCCCTTCCTTATCTATGTCACAGCGCTTGCACTATCTGAAACACCACCAGGCCGAGTATGATAGTTATTTCACATTTCACATGGCCTGTAAGATTGTTATTGTATTTTCCCATGTTCCCGCCCCGGCCTGAAGCTCTTTGAAACACATTGGGCCTCATTCCGAGTAGGGCGGTAAGGGATCCCGGGCACCGGTAAGGAGACCGGTGCTGGTAATCCATTACCGCCCTACTACAAGGTCCCTTAGCGGGTCCCTCCAGTAACGCGTGGTCTGACCAGGCGTTATGGACGGGACCCGCTAAGGGACCAGGGTGCAAATAACGGGCTTGACATGCGCAGGCCCGTTATTTGCGCCCTCCCCATTCCCATTGGGCCCTATGGGGGCTCAAATGGGAATGGGGAATGGTTTGGTGAATGGGGACTTACCGGTCCCGCCAAGGTCGGACTGGACTGGTAAGTCCCCATTGCACCAATCCGGACACGGTACCGATATTGATGGCAGTCATGGCGCAAATAGCACCATGAGTACCACCAAACTCTGAATGAGGGCCATTGTGTATAGGCGCTATATAAATAAACCATCATATCATATCATGTTCCCGCATGCTGTGCTTGCTGCCCGACACCAGCGGCTCAACTACTCTCCTCCTCCCAACACTCGCACATCTGTAGGCCCCCAATTGTTTGTTTGCGTCTGAAAGCCTGCCTTTCATCTAGTCTCTACACATCCCCTGACCGCCCCTGTGGCTTTGCTCTTCCTCCTTGTCCCATTCGCAATTTTATAAGTTCAATGGATACATTGCTTCTCTAGTGGCTAACATCAGTTTGATTAGCGGACTATTGGAAGAGGCTTCTTCCTTTTTTCCCCATTTGTTTAAATGCTCGTGACAGAATACCATCTGTAAGGGCAGGCCACCCCAAGTTTTCTTTACTTGTGTAGCACAAAATGGATCTGGAAATTCTGTCTCTTGAAAATGAGCTCTACAAATCAGACCCACATTCATAATGCTCCCTGCTGAAAGTACAGTGCAAACATCTAACTGTACCGACATCCCTCATCAACTGTCGTGAGCCGTGGGCAACCCTGTCCAAATGATATAAAGCGGTGCTCTCAGGGCCTTATGGCAGATGAATAACTAAATACAACAATTCTCTACCTTGGGAATGGTGGCCTCTGGTCGGCCTATTTTCAGCTTGGTTTCTAGTGACTCATTCACCTGTTTGAGTTTGTGTATCCACCTGTATGGAGCTGAGTTCCACCTAAAACAGACCACTTGTGTTCAGTCCCAGCAATGCCTTTGTTCTATCTGGGAAGACATTTCACCATCCAGCACAACAAGACCTGCACCCAGGACTAAGCGAGGAGACCCATGTTTCAAAGGACAGCTCTAGCAGAAAGAAGGAAGTCACACCAGTGTAGTATGTAATAGAGACTCTTTGATGCAGATCAGACAGAAGAGAGGGTGGCCTTATAGCAGCCAGGAGAGGAATACAAGTCCAGAGAAGGGACCCACCACCATGGAATCTCTAGGTCACTCCCACTTCATGTGCCCCCTTCCTCCTGTGGCACCCTGGAATGGACCCTTAAAGAAGGCTTGAAATGGACTAATCCACTGTGACAGATTGACTATATGATGGGTTTGGACCACCTCTTTAAGTGAATTATATTTGGACATCTGAAGAAGGATTTTGCTGGAGCTTAATTGGGATACCGTGTGGCCAAAGTCTACTGCCATTATGCTATTAGGATGAATATATAGTCATTCAAGGCCGAGGACAGACCCTTCCAGAGAAACATTTGGGGTGAACTGCTATATGGACAAGGCCTATCTTCTGGGACCAGGAACCTGCTCACTAAAGGTGTTAGCCCCTGCTTGTGCTCTCTGGAAACCTTCATTGCTGTGAAGGGTAGACCAAGGACTACCCATATCACTGTAGACCCCGGACAGGGCCCCCCACCAACCCAGTAGTCAATTAACAGATCTAAGCTCTGTTTTCCAACTCAATCTGCTCTTCCGGCTGAGCCGACCACGTTTCAGTCATTTTAAGCTGCTGCAGGAACCCCAGAGCTGCTTTTGACACTATATATTTCTAAGCCATAAACAGCAAATATTCTTGAAAACTGTCTTTGTTCCATCTCAACGCCAACTCAATCCAGTGCAAGTCATCGTCTCATCCGCTGGACAAGACCAAGTGGAAGCCAATGACTCGCCCCAACCTGAATGCCGATTTGACCTTCTAGATGCCATCATCTCGACTCATCTCGATGCCTACTTGACCCGTGGAAGCAATCATCTTGCCCATCACACACACCGACTCAACCAATTGGGACGCCTGCATCGACCCATCTCGACGTTGTCTTGAACCATGGAAATGTGAAGCATGTCTCAATGCTGTTTGAGACCCAAGGACAAGTCTAAAATGTATTTGTATTGGTTCTGTCCCTAGGGACTGCCTTAAAGACCTGTAGTGTCATTCAATACCCCACTGCTCACCGTTTTAAAGTCTGCTTCATTGAACTGGAACATTGCTGCTGAATGTATTGCATGCCTCCTCCTGTCTTCCGACCCAGAGTGTTTCCTTAATCTTAAAGCCTGCTTATTCTGTGTCTTCTTTTAAAGGAGTTGCTTATAGTTGTTTTTATTAGTATGTTTGCATTATTAGTTTGATAAAAGTCACCTATTCCTTTCACAGTACCTCGGTTGGGCATACTTTTATTTTGGTACCCCAGTACTTTTGTTGTGTGGATGCTTGTTTGACAGCTCACACCCCTCCTGAAGAGTAGAACCTGCCCTTTGGCCAAATTACAACAGAGGCAAAGGGGTATGCTCATAGCAGAAGCCATTTCATCTCAACGCTCGTTTGCCAAAAGCATAGCTTTTGGTGTGCAAACATTTAAACATTTAAATAGAGGATAAAACATTGCATACAGCCTCCAGCAAAATGCTAATAATTGTACTGCCTTGGGGCCTGGGGCACTAAAAGGGCATAGTTGCCCTTATCTTCCATTAATGGCCCTCGCTTTTTACATTGCCAGCAATCAAGACATGTTAATCACCTCACCCGCGGGCGTTGCAACTAAAATATGAATGCCATGCACCTACACTGGAACATTGGTTTGTTTCCGCCAATCAGCTTCCAAGGAATGCAAATGATAACTGCTGATCAATGGTGGAAATGGAAAAAATGTAAAGGGGGATCCCACAAGGGCCGCAGTGGGGGTGGAGTTTAGAGGAGGTGGACTTGGCAGTTGGACGCCACTCAAAGGAAATGTTCAAAATAATATTTTTTAAATGGTGCAATTTCTTTCATGCTGCTTCTTTCCAAACTCAACACTGTACATCAATTCCACTTTAAATCACTTCCTTGACAGTGGTGCACCCAAAATACTGTTGGTAATGCAGTGCTTTTTTACTACATTAAGGGATCCATAGACACGCTCTACAATAGAAGGCTACCCCACCCCTCTCCTTCCTCCCCATAATGGTTGGGTGTGCCCCCTCCCCCCCTCTTGCCCCCTGTGCTGGTTGTGTTTGCCTCCCACCCCCTTCACCCCTATGATGGTTGTGTGTGCCTCCCCTCTTGCCCTCTTGTTGGTTGTGTGTGACCCCACCCCCTCCTTGCCCCTCTTGTTGGTTGTGTGAGCCCCCCACCCACTATTGCCCCCCGTGATGGTTGTATGTGCCCCACACCACCCCCTCTTGCCCCCTGTGATAGTTGTGTGTGCCCCCCACCCCTCCCCTCTTGCCCCGTTTGATGGTTGTGTGTTCTCCCCACCCCCTCTTGCCCTTGGTTGTGTGAGACCCCCACCCTTCTCTTGCCCCCCATGATGGATGTGTGTTCCCCTCACACCACCCCTCCTCTTGCCCCCCGTGATGCTTGTGTGTGGCCCCCCTCCCCTCCTATTTCCCCTGTTGGTTGTGTGTTCCCCTCTTCCCCCCTGTTGCCCCCGTGATGGCATTTGCGCCCCTCACCCCCTTCTGGTTCCCTGTGATGGTGTGGTGTGCCCCCCATCTCCGCGCAACTGTACCCTAGCCCTTTGCTATTCAGACTTGTCACCTGACCAGTATGGTAGCTGCTTGTTTGTACCCCCTCCTTTATACTTCTCCTACCTCCCCCCCCAGCACTATTCTTAAATATTATCAGGCCTAGTATGTGAGCTACTTGTTTTTTTCTTCTCCTTCTCTCTCACTCCTTACGCCTCCTTCCTCCCCGCTCCTCTTGTTAAATTCTGCTACTACCTCAATTGCCGTCAGGCATAGTAATGTAGCCGCCTGTCTGTCTCATTCTCTTGCCCTCCCCTCCTCCCCGTCCTTATCATTGTTCAATAGCGCTTACTCTATCACTTGTCGCGTGACCTGTGTGATAGCAGCTTGTTTGTCTCTCTCCCCCCTTCCCTCTTTGTCTTCTCCTCCCACTCCCCTCCAGCACTATCTGAAACATTGGTAGGCCTAGTATGATAGCTTGTTTTGTTTTTCTCCTCCTCCCTTACTCCTACCCCTCTTCCACCCGCCCTCCACTTGTTTAACTCCGGCACTACATCAATTGTCTTCAGGTATAGTAATGTAGCCGCTTATCTCATTCTCCCTCCCACCCTAAATCCCCTCCTCTTCATTGTCCTTGCACTTGAACTATCTGAAAAGTCGCCAGGATGATTAAGAGAGTTATTTTTCGCATTATGATTGTATCAAAGACTTGTAAGAATGTCACTGTATTCTCCCATGTTCCCTCCCTTCCTTGAAGCGCTTTGAAACACATTGTATATAGGCGCTATACAAATGAACAATCAATTCAATTCAAAGGCTACCAGGGTAGTTCAGCAGGTTGAGAGACCATTGCAGAGATGTTATATATTCAAAACTAGTTGTTAATCGTATAACTTATTTAAAAAATAAGTGCTATAAAATGTGTTTGGCCAAAGGATGGGTTGGATTGGTCTCTTGCTTATATTCAGGGCTGAGGTGGGGGTATTTCTGCCCCTGTAGTGAAAATCAAAAGTTAGCACCCATGAACCCACAGTTTAATTTCCTAAAAACTGTCAGTACAGAAGCATTTATTTGAGATTAACCCGTTTGACAAGCATATAACATCTTTATAAATATAACCTGTGATAAAACACAAAGGGTCACACAAATTACAGAGTATGGGCCTCATCACGACTTTGGCGGTAACCCTTAAATCCGGCGGTGAACCTGGGGGACTCGGTATAGCCTGGTCGGCGCTGATATCGGACCCGGCAAGAGCCGGCCCATTGGCCAGCGCTGCTGCTGATAGTGGCCCACAAAACCCTTGAAGTGGCTGAGGAATACTCTCTTAAACACCTGCATAGCAGCCCCCCCCCCACGTCCACTTAGTCTTGTCCTCCTCTTTCCGGCTTCCTCTTCTTTTCTGCTGAGGCGCTGCCCTCCGCGCGGTCTAGACCCTAGATTTAAATCGGATGGAAAGGCGTAAGTGTTTGGATGAATATCTAACTTCACTTGCGCACAAGGTCAAGAGACCGACTGCAAAGGGACCCATATCGGCAGTGCACAAGGACAAACGGGCAGGGCTCATAACACAAGCTACGGGGAATGGAGACTTGAATGAAAGCAAGGCTCACGTTCGACGTACTCGCGCCACTAAACACTCGAACCCTCTCGAAATGCAGCACTCTAATGGTTTTGAGTACGTCATAAAAAAGAAATGGAAAATAAGACATGAGAGCCACCGCAGAACATACTTATTGATTTATTTATTTTTAGAGGTGTTTAGAGTGAGAACAAGGTCATTTGGAGCATCGGGCGGCAAGTGTTCACAAAACAAGGCGGACATGAAAAATGGAGCAACTCTGGAGGGGCGGGAAAAACAGATAAAGAAATCATGTGGAACCAGGGATTCTAATTAGCCACTTAAGTGCAGCAGAGCAGGAGGCTCGAGCTTCCCAGTCATCGCCTCCTTGCTCTGGAACTTACTGCCACTATCCCTGCGTTTGGAAGCATCCTACTGGCCGAACCACAACAATTCCTTCCACATGGAACTCCTCTATACAATTCCAACATGGAATTCAACATTAATGAATGAGATCAACTTGAATAACTATATAAACATCTCCTTCCTTCCTTTCGCCTGCTAATATGAAAACACATGCACACAAAAATGCTAAATGATTTTTACCAAAAATGAAAACAAAATAAACTACTGTCTGTACAGGCTATGTACGCAAAAAAGCCTAAACACACGCTTCCAATCCCACCTACAACGTGCCACTCTCTCCTTGTTCCATACTTCTCCGCACACATTCTTAGAGCATTGCTTTAATCTTTCACCGCATTAATGAATGAGAACATGGATAACTATCCATCTAACAATATCATGAAAGGCAAGATGTATGTTTGTCCGATGCAGTAGCTTCACCTATTGTCACCGGTATCAGGTATTAATATCCCCAACAAAAACATTGCTGTAAATATGGCCGTTTGGTTCGGCATAGGCGATATTTTTATTGGGGATATTATGTGGGAGCGGGGGTTGCTGGGGTGTCCCCCGCACATTAAAAAATGATGCAGGGGTTGCGGGGGTCCCCCCGTAGGGTCCATTGTGAATTTTGTCACAAAAATTTGGCGATATTTTTGTATCGCAATATTTTTGTGGCGGAATTATCACATGGAACCTTGTCACGGCTATAGGGCTGTTGCCTTGGGATGTCTAGAGACAATGCCACTTGACATTGCTTTGCCTGTAGTCGCCGCTAGAGGGAGCGTGTCCTGCTGTGTTAATGAAAACCTGCACTTTGGCCCGTGTACAGGGGCTCTTACACCAGTATAACATACTTCATATGCCTTCCCTAGGGGCAAACAGCTCCCCAGTGGGAGGCCATGCCATGTGGGAGCCAGACAATAGGCAGAGCACTGTATAGAAAATGGAGGTAGACCTTCTCCGTCCCAGTGATCTATTTGGAGCAGCTCAAGTTGAAAGCACAGGGGCATCTGAGTGCCCAAAATAAGACCGGCAAGTCGCGCTCCCCAAATCCAACCGAACTCTGCCAGAGACATTTCATTTTCAGGATCCTCATAAGCAATGCATTGGAATGAAGGGTTTTGAGTTGCGCCCTTGTTATGGTGAGGGGGCTGGCAATTGGGGGAACTCCCACTAGTACTCCCACTGGGCGGCAAGGCTGCGAAAAAATTGTTCTGCAACATCTTTGCTGTCATGAGGTTGTCACACAAGATGCTGTTACCACAATTTACCAATACACTGGGCTTTAAAAAAAAAAGAAGCATAGCTTCTATCCTGGCAGCCACCTTGAAGAGTAAGGAAGAAGAACCAATGACTTGTCCTTGTGAAGATCTGCCATGGAGCCCTCTGCATTATACTGGGCCAGATCACCACCAGCTAAAACACTTCCAGGAAGATCCCTCACAAAGCGGGATAATCCGATGTGGATGAATTGGGAAGACTCTTGGGCCGCAATACGATACCAATACGACTGTGAATAAATAAAAGCTCGTGCACAGGGGGAGGCTGTAGATGGCCACAATTACCTAAAGCCTGTGAACAAATAGTTCTTGCTGTGTTATTTGGGCCTCAAAATATTGCGCACTGTGAATAATCAGTGTCACCTTATTAGAACCAAAAAGATGAAGAAGAGGCAACCGTACAAGAGCAAATGCCCTGCCTCTAAACCATACAGTGATATGATCGGGGAGGGCGGAGGCTGGAGGGGGCGAGGGGCACCAATTCATCTGTATGCACAAATGTCTTCCTCTTTAAAGGCAGACAGAGCAGGTATTTAGGTGACCAATCAATGCTATAATTACAAAATAATTGACACTTGATATGAGTATGGCGTAATAAAAAGGGTCCTCTTTGTTGTAATCTTCCCTGTTTTACGTTCTTTAACATGTAGCAACCCCAGCCGCTCAAATCTTCGCTTCAGTGCTCCTTATATACCAATTTTTCAACAAAGTCTGCCCTGATGAAGGCCATTCTTAGAAATTAGAAGCCTCTTGGAAATTAGAAGTCGAACATCACTTTCGAAGCTTTGTCATTGATACCAATCCGTAGACACGCCGCGTTGCTGGGCACTGCGCGCAGGAGTATTGTGTACTACCAAATACATGCTCTCACTGTTACATGTGTGAAAAACTATAAACATTGTTGCAAACCCTCATCGCACACTCTTTGGGCAATGCCCTGTTCCTTGTATTGCACCCTTTTCCATGAAGGTTCCATTTTCAGCTTTATGAAAGTGATGTCAACCTTTAACTTGATCATTTGTTGTATATACATTTCATTTGGAAACTCTATCACCCACGTGACGCCTTCTTTGCACACACGCCTCATACAGAGAGATCCCAAATAATGAGCATGCATTGACCTGTCACACAACCAAAAACCCACAATTACAACTGCGCACACTGGGAAATAATTACCACTTGCTCAAATAATTTCCCACCCGTCACCCTCTCCTCCTCGCCACGCTTGTCTGGAGCCCTCGCAAGAACGCAGCTACAGAACCGAATGCGTTTATAAGAGGAACACGGGCATGTTGCACCCAAGCCGCGTCTGTATCTGATTGGCAGGGGTAGGGATAACTTGGGGCTGGAGCAGGTGATGGCGGAGTCCCCATTCCGAGCCGAAGAGGCTGCTCGTGCGGGCCAGGAATCCTCACTGAACACCCCGCCATACGCCGCCGTGAACTCGCCTGGACCTCTTCCCAGTCCCCGAGGAACGAGAGGACGCTGACGAGCTTTTCTAGAAGCATCATTCATCACAGACACAACACGTGATGCTACGAAATCATGAATCATGTGATGGAAAGAAGGTACATTTCAAAATTGCTTGTTTGTGTTGATGGAAATTCGATTGAAATAGATTAACAAACAGACAGGAATGGTCCAACGCATAGTGCCACAAGTGCCCGGTTTACACGAAAGGCAGAGTGATATGGTGTCCTCAGGATGAGGGCAGGACTTTAAGTGGGCCAGGGCTAGCCAGGGCTGAGTCCTGGCACACTTAAAGCCCTGCCCGAACTGACCTCCATTACCAAATGTCTTTAAAAATAAGAGTTCCAGTACTGCTCTTTGCAAGTAGATGTCACATTCAGTAAAGTTTAGAATCACAACATCAGTTAAAGAAATGTAAAATTAGGTACTTTTCAAACAGGAAAGGTAAATTGTAAGATAATACATGGTTTGCATTTTGCTACACATTGTATTAAAGTACTATCCTTAGAATGCCTTTAATTAGTATCTACGAATAATGGATTTCTTTCGGAAGAACTGTGGGATCGCATGGTGTACTGATTCACAAGCGTAACAGGCCCCGCAACCCCCATGGTGCTGGGGGCCCCATGCTGCCCATGCCCAGTAGAATGTTTGCCCTTTCATTGCAAATATGTAAATTCGACAGGCTCGGTTACATCACTCCTTTAATTACACAGGCCACTCCTCTTTAAAAGCTGTATTAGCTACATGGTATTTGAGGCTGTGCAAGACCATTTTTGGCCCGCCCCCAAACATTGCATCACAATGCATTAGAGCCCCCCCTCGATTTCTTATCCCGCTTAGGAGGTAGTGACGGACGCCAAATAGGCTGTGACAGCAACCCTTGCACGGAAGCCAGCATCTGGCTCCCAAGGGATGCATGTGTACACATAGTGTATGGAACTCTTAGTTTGCAGTCATTTTACCATTCAGGTGTTATTCACAATGGAAAAAGCAAGAAGGGCAGCGAGCATTATGAGCTCAGAAAGGGGTCGCAGGTTTGAATCGCTGTCATGAATGTATGATATTTAAATTGTTCTGTTCATTATTCTGTTCCCAAAATGCAGATATGATAGCCACCCTAGGCCACCCTCCTTTGTCACGCCCAGCACCATTTTGCCATGCCCAGTTCTACAGAGCCCACCCACCCGCCCCCTTGATTCCGTATCCCACTGGAAGCACTGGTAGGCAGGGAGCCACTCGGAGCAGTAATCCAAAGAGGAAGTTCTTGTTGGGTTTCGATGTGTGGGAGGGGTGGTTCCTGCAGATTCCCTGTACCCCGTCTTGGCCACCTCCACCCCTCCTCCCTTAATGCATCGGCATCGGCACTTTATTGCACCCAACACAGTCTTCTGTTGAAAACGGACACTTCCTTCTGCCGTTGCTGGGGTGTTGCCTGAAGTTCCGCGGTCTCCATCATGGCCTCGCAGCACATGGCACTGCCACCATCCCCACACTTACTATCTACCCATGGCGTCTTTCTTCTTCTTGCTGACAGATTTGATCCATCAGCAGTGATTATTGGATGCCGAGGCCTGAGTCTCATTACTCCATCTTCTCGGTTTGAGTGTGTAGTCGTGGGTTGGGTGTCTTCACGGTCTGTGTGGACTTGTCACCGGAAGGCTGGTTTCACAGGGTCTTCGCCATGTTGGGCCGCTAGTAGCGGTCTAAAGGGTTTGCAGTGGTGGCAGTGAGTCTCCTGATCAGAGGGTTCGGGTTCTGATCCAGTCCCTGGCAGAAGTTCTTGCTCAGCTTCGCAAGGAGCTGCATTTTTAGTGCAGCCGGTCGCGTGAGCATTCACCTGTCTGTCCTTCACCCTTATCTTTCCGCAGAACTGAGTGACGTCCCCATTGAAGGGCGATTCATTTAAGGGCTCTGATCACTCCCTGTTTGCGCCGGGTGCGCGTGGACTCATGTGTATCCATGCCCGCTTTCCTGCTTTCATTCTCCCTGTACCATTCGCCTATTATAGTTTTCCTATGCCTCGCCTATATGCATTCCATATATCCCTAACCAGCCAATCGCAGATACCAAACCCATAGACCCCAACACACAGCCAAGAAGGTCTGCAAGGGCATGAACCACAGTCACCCCTGGAAAACCCCAAAGTCAGTTCTCTACCATCTAATAACCCCCACCTATTCAAGCAATCCACCCACAAACAACTACCCTAATATGTTCTGCATACACCCAGACACCAAATGGCATACATCCAAAGCAACCAACACAGATCATACCCGGTGTGCTGACATACATGAGCAAGTCAACGATCAAAGGAACTCTGATATCTCATACCATGCCCCTGGAGGTCCAGATTTCTCCATTCCCCACTCAATGCATGTACCGAGTCCCCCTCACGGAGACCTTATCCTCCCGCCACAGTGAGTGACTGGAAACCTTCTTCCCTCAATCCATCAAGCCTCACAAATAAAGGACTCTGGGAATGTTAGCACCTGATACCAGGCTAGACCACACATTAAAACACAATGCCACGGCATAAGACCTCACTTTACCCTGCCCCATGCACACGCAGACACACAATGTATAAGGCCACCAATCTGGGAGAATTCCACTTGATTGGTCACATACAGGGCCAGACCAAATACCAAAAGACAATTGACAGTGTTCTGAACCTCGCTTTGGCCTCCTCCACGTACATCTAATAGTAAGGTTGTTTACCTGGCCCTATCCTAAAAGAAAAAGGCTACGTTTAAAAACGACGTGGGTAGCTCCCATGTACTTATCCAAAGCATACTATTAACCCTTTCCTTCTCCTATCAGGTGCATGTCGACTAACCACACTCTGTCGTGGAAGGTCGAACAACTCGACCACACAGTGGAAAGTGACCCCATGACAAAATACAGTTGGATGGTATGGAATGTGTGCCAACTTGCACACATTGTTGGAGGCGCCCACTAAAAAGCACACTCGGGATGTAGTGGCAGGTGGAAGCCAGACAGTGCTGGGGAACAACCATGCTTGTCTCGTGAGGATAGCTCAGGTGCAACGTGCTTGCCTTGGAAGCAAGACGACACAGAGCACCACAGGCTCGATCGGCGGGTCTATGCTTAGAAAACTCTGGGTATTAAGCGTGTTATAAATAACCTATCATATCATATACAGACTTCACACTCAGGTGTTGTGAAAGGTTGTAAAGCATGACCACCCAAAGGGAATTTACCAACAACGACTAGCCACACTAGATTGTTGGGAGAGGCTATAAGGCTGTAGGCCCCTGAGGAACCTCTTTGGACAGATCACGGTAGTGCTATGAGGCTATGCTAGTGGTACACGATTAATTCAGGAACAGGGACGTCCTCCAATTGCACAGATACTCACACATACCAATATGCTGACTCTCTCCTCTGCACCAACAAACAATAGATTGCAGCTATAACCCTCGATTCATTCGGCCTATATGCACACATAATTATATACCACCATGAACACCTCAACATTCTTTACAATGTAGCTATCTCCCACAAAAGAAGCGGCCTAGCTGCACACATAATCTCATATACAAGCACCACCGCTGCCAGAAGGCAGCTACCCCAAGCCAAACCGGCCTTGCTGCACACATACTACTGATCGCACACAACCTCCACACCACTCCGAGCATTAGAATGCAGCTACCCACCATGAAAATGCAGCCTGGCTGCACACATAGCGTGCTCCCAAGCACTACTTACTACCCTACTCTCTCCACTGACCTGGACCACGGTCCCCGAGGGCGTTCAGCTGACAACACTTTGAGATCATACCAATGGCATAAAAAAGGCGCTATACAAATGCCCAATAACATAACATAACACAGTGCTTTGCAAATGACGCCAAATATAACTGACAGCCGCAGTATGTAATGGAGACTCGCTGTATTTTGGTGGCGTATTTTAGGGGGGTGAATTAGGGTACAGATAAAATTGACTTTTATGATGGTGGTGTGGGTGGGAGAAAGGTGAGGCCCTGTGTGGGGCGCCCCCCAATAAAATAATGTCCGCAAAAAAGGTGCAAAAACGGCCACAATGATGAGATCACTTACCCACAATTAGTCGCTAAGGCCTTGGCACAGTGGTGAAGGGAAATCCAGTAGACAACCAAGAGAGGCAGAATGTGGAGACGCCTGAGGCAATAATGGGCAACCAGGTCAAAGCCAGCGACTAAAGAAGGGCTGTCGGTGCCGCGTGTCTCAGCGACAGGGACAGGGTGCATGGGCCTTCGTGCAAGTAGTATTACCACACGGCACGCGCAAACAGGTGCCCCCGCGAGGTGGGGCAGAACAGAAGAAGCAGTAGCATTGTGTGCAACCTGTCTTTCAGATGAAGGCATTAACGTACCTTAAACAAATGAAGAAATTCGAGCACCAACACCTTCTATTCTTCCAGGAGGTCATTTTGCAGCGCTAACTGTCCAGCTGTGTAAGTCCTGCCCTTCCTGCCCTGGTCTAGAAGGGGCGGGATTCTGTCCTTCCCTCGGGCGACCAGCCATCATTACATTTCCCTCAGGTGCCCTGTTTTCGCGGCATAACAGTGTAAAATGAGTTGCTTTTTAATTTGCAGTGTTTGTAGCGCAGCTGGAGACCTTTACCTTACAGCAGGGGGGCTGAGATGAACTGTCGTCGATCAATGAATTAATCGATCCAGCTATTTAGGCGGGCCTGTTATGGCCGCTAGCCAATCATAGACGGTTCTATCGAGGAAGAAGGAAGGAGAAGAAAGTTACTCGGGCAAAGCCAAGAATGGAATGGCGAATGGACTATTCATGCCCTGCTGCGCCTTCCTTCCCCTTATTTATGTATTGCAATGTTTATAAGGCGCCACACACCCAAAGGCCTCAGAGCGCCATTGCTTTTGGCCCCAAAACTTCCGGCACACTTGTGTACTTATTGCCCCTTAGGGCCGATTCTAGACAGAGCCAGAATTTGCCACCCTCATGCCGCTACCCTGCACTGCACTCCCTCACCAATATTGTTAAATCATTGCAATATTAATAACGTTTTATTGACTTGTACTTAAAATCAATA
The DNA here is from genome assembly GCF_040938575.1 of Ambystoma mexicanum. NCBI lineage: Eukaryota > Metazoa > Chordata > Amphibia > Caudata > Ambystomatidae > Ambystoma > Ambystoma mexicanum. The sequence continues at coordinate 580,188,978 of NC_090922.1, read as the reverse complement.
TGTCGACAACAACGTATATGTAGTGTCTCGCAAGTGGACCTCCTCACGCTGCTAGTCAGCCACCCTCATTCATACAAGGATACACCGACACAGGAGCTGGAGTGCAACACTTCTTTACTTCATGGCCGTCAGCCTCGAACTGCCTTTCTGGCGGTAGCCCCGCCCCTTCCTACACGTGGGTCGCAGCCCACTGATTAATGGTAACAAACAGAGGACTCGTCCTCGGAACACATAAACACTGGCGACACCACACCCTCCCCTTACTAAACATTTAGTCGTGCAATCAGTTCATTTCTTCTATGAGGCGATGTGGTTTCTTTCTTGTTCTCTGTGGTCGACAATCCGCTTTCGCCGATGGGTCTGTCCATGTTTCTGGCGCTGTGTCGCCCTCGGAGGCTTTGCTGTCTCCTTCATAGGGAGCCTCCCATTGCGATAACGTGTCATTCATGTTTGTGCTGCCTGAACCTGTGGTATCAGGAATCCTTCTGAAGTGAGATGAGTTTCTTGTGATGACCCTACGGTCTCCTTCTGCGGTGATGAGTGATCCCTTTTTCTTGACGATGATGAGTGGTTCTTCATTGAATGGAGCTACGTTTTTGCGCTGTTGAGGTTGTCGGACCACTACCAGGTCCCCTGGTGCCAGGTCACTTCTCTTGGCCCTGCGAGTTGCATCGGCAGCTCTCTTCATGTTTTCTTTCGTGAGCGTGTCTTTCTCTCTCATTTCAGTGTCGTTTTCATACTGATCTTCCTCAGCTGCCACATGTGGCAGTCGCGTTCTGATGGTTCGCCCAAACATCACCTCAGATGGTGACTTCCCAGTGGTGCTGTGTGGGGTGTTTCTGTAGTCATGCATGAGTTGGTATAGTAGCTTCTCGACAGATTCTCCGGTGAGCCGCGCGATTTGTGTCGTGCGTTTGATGTTACTCATGAAGCGTTCTACTGTTCCGTTTGCCTGTGGCCATAAGGGTGTCACCTTTCTGTGGCGAAAACCCATATATTCAGCGAATCTTTGGAAATCTTGTCCAGTGAATGGAGGTCCGTTGTCGGACTTGACTATCTTGGGTATTCCGTAGGTTGCAAACATCCGATCAAGGGCCGGGATGGTGTGATGTGCGGAGGTGGACGGGATTATCTGCAAGTCGGGGTATCTTGAATATTCGTCCACAGCTACCAGTATGTATTCATCCCCTTCCATGGGCCCAAAGTGGTCGATGGCTATTTCCTCCCATGTACCTTCGGGCAGCGCTGTCATGCTTAGGGGTTCAGGTGATGTATGTGGCTTCACAAGTGCACACGTTGGACAGTTCTGCAGTAGTTCTTCTACTGAGGTGTCTAGATGGGGGAACCATAGTCTTTGGGTTAGCATCCTTTTTGTGGATACAATGCCCCTGTGTCCTTCGTGTGCTGGTTCTAGCACTTTTTGTCGCAAGCTTCGCGGGATTACGAGCTTGGTTCCTTTTAGCAGTAGTCCTCCTCCGACTTCGCAAGTTCTTCTCTTACGGCTAGGGGGCAAGTGACGTCTTGTCTCGTGTCACCATCCATTGTTTCACGGATCTGCTTTGCATGCTTCCATCGCCCTGTTTCTAGGCATCTTAGTATTACTTGGATTCCTTGCTCAGTATTCGATTCACGTGCTATCTGCTCCATGTCAAGCCCTTGTGGTGTGCTGCTGACGTATCTTATGTATTGATCAGCTATGGACGGTTCTGGTCCGCACTTTTCTCTTGGATGACGGGAGAGAAAATCCGCAGGGTTCTGTTCTTTCCCCAGCCTGTGTGTGATGGTAAACTGGTAGTCCTGTAACCGCAGGGCCCACCTGGCTATTCTTGGTGGCATCTTTGCCTGGGGGTTGCCATAGATGAATACGAGTGCCTGGTGGTCTGTTACTACTACGAAAGGCTTTCCATACAGGAAGAGGTGAAAGTGCTTGCAGGCCCAGACAACCGCTAGTCCTTCCTTCTCTGTCTGAGAGTAGGCTTGCTCAGTTTTGGAGAGTCTTCGACTGGCGTAGAATACTATGTGCTTCCCACTTCCTTCTCTGTCGTCCAGTTGCATGAGAATGGCACCTAGGCCGACGGGACTGGCGTCAACGATGAGTTCCGTGGTTTTCTTTGGGTCAAAGTATGCCATATTCCGGGCGTCGGAGATGTGGTCCTTGATTGTTTGGAAGGCCTCTTGGCATTTAGGTCACCAGACAAACTCAGTGTTTAACTTGGTGAGGGCTCTGAGCGGTTCGCTGATGGACGCGAAGTCTTGTATGTATCTTGTGCAATAGCTTGCAAGTCCTAGGAAGGATCTGAGGTCTGAGGTGGTGGTGGGTGGCTCAGCTTCTTGAAGTGTGCTAACTTTCTCTGGATCTGGCGTCATGCCCTTTTCTGAAAATATGTGCCTAAAGAATCGGAGTGTCCTTTTGCGAAACTCGCACTTCTCCTTGTTTAAAGTGAGCCAGGCTTCTTCTAGGGCCATGCAGACTCTCATTAGTGTGTCATTGTGTTGCTCTTGAGTCTGGCCGAAGACCAAGATGTCGTCGCTATAGTTCAAACAGTTGGGTACGTGTTTGATGACATTGTGTATTTCTGCTTGGAATATTTCCGCCACCGAGGATACCCCGAAACTGAGCCGTTTGTAACGGAATAAACCTAGGTGGGTGGCAAAAGTCGTTATGTAGCAGGAGCTCTTGCAGAGTTCCAGCTAGTGGTAGCCTTTGTTTAGGTCCAATTTGGAGAATACTGTCACTCCATTTAATAGATGCACCATGTCTGTTATTCGCGGGGCTTGATGTCGTTCTCTCAGGATGGCTTCGTTTGGTCTCCTCATGTCGACACATATCCGGATGTCGGGGGAGTCTCTTTTGGGCACCGGTACTATAGGGGAGACCCATGGTGTGGGGCCTTCTGCTGGCTCAATGATATCTGCCTGGAGCAATTTGATCAGTTCATTCTCGACTTGCTTTTGAATGTTTATGGGGATTCCCCTGTAGTGTTGTGCCACTGGTGGGACGCTGGCATCGATGTGGAGTTCGATCTGTCTGTTCTTCAGTTTTCCAAGGCCTTTGAATAATGATGGGAAAACTTGGTCAATGCTTGCTGTCGGGTCTAAATATTTATGCACCATGAGGCGGTATAGTATGCGAATGAGTCCCATCTCTATGGCTGCTTGATAGCTGAGTATGCACCCGCTCTCGGTGGCCGCCTCTAGTACATGCATGGGGATGCTTTTCTCGTGTTCCTGGTATCGGCATGATGAGAATCCCTTGCATGCCAGGGGTGTTTTTGAGCCGTATAGATGAGGGCTCTTGCTGGCTCTAGGCGAGGGGCGTTTGGTATGCTTTCGTAAACTTCCTCACTGATTACATTCACGGTTGCCCCCGTATCTATCAAAAATTCAGCAGCAGTTTGATTGATTTGTATTCGTAGTATTGGGCTGTGTTCCTTTGCAGTGTTGTTTCCAAGGGCGTATAAATACCCCTTTTTCCGTGGTGCTTCTTGGTGTTTCTCCGGTCGGCGGGCTCTCTCTTCTGATGACGCACTTGACACGCTGTCCGATTGCGACTGTTCTATGAGGCACCGTACGTATCTCCTGGGTCTTCTTCTTGTCCTGGATGGGGTGGTTTTGCTCTCCCTCCAGTTTTTTTTTTCTTGTCTTCTTTCCGGTTGTTCGTCGTAGTGTCTGTGACGTCCTTGTTTGTGGGGTTAGTATGCTGTCCGGTGGTGCTGCGTGGGCGGGTTTTGCTCCAGTTCTGTTGTTGGTTTCCCGCTTTTTCCTGCCCCTCTCATCTTGCTGCGGAACATCAAACACACGGCCTTGTAGTGGTTGTCACCACCGCATGCGGAGCATGTTTGGCCCATGGCGGGGCACGTTCCTTCATGGGGGTACTCGTGTCCACACCGGTAGCAGAACGGATCGCTGTTGGTTCTCGCTGTTCCTTCTAACTTGTTGAGGCTTTCGTGCTTACCGTGCGTGATTTTTATTTCCTCAAGGCCCTCCACTTGCGCTGCGAGGGCAGCATCTGATCGTGCCAGCCGTAGGATTTCTTCTAGGCTTCTCAGCTGTTGAAGTAGTCGTTTTCGAAAGTCAGCGCTTTCGCACCCCACTATGATCTGCGACCTGAGGGCCTCCTCATTTGAGTAGTTGTTCAAATCACAGTGCTTCATTCTTGCTCTTAACCTCATGACAAATGCGTCTATGGTTTCTCCTCTGTTTTGCTTGGTGGTGTGGAATACATGCCGTTCATAGTCCACATTTGTGTGGGGCGTGAAGTATTCTGTGAGTGTTGTCTTTAGTTTGGCGTAGGAGTCTATGGTGTTTTCAGGTATTTCGTCAAGGATGTCTCGCACGTTCGATCCTACGGCATGGATTAAGAGGTTTCGTTTTTGCTCATCCTCCAGTGGTCCGGCCGCTTTTGGGCATACTTCGAAGTCCCTCAACCACCTTTTCCATCTTGATCCGAGGGTGCCGGTGTCAGTGAGGTCAAAATTTGCTGGCAGTTGGGCTAAAAGGCTGTCTGTCATCTTTCTGGGTTCTGGTCTGGCTGGAGTCACTGGGATTGTCAGTGACTCCCCTTCCGATCCACTCATGGGCTGATCTTCTGTCGCTGTACTAGCTGTGTGGCTCGCGAGGCCTGCTGTCCTGTGTGCAGCCGTTCTGGGGATTCCAGGGGGGGAGGGGCACTGTGCCACAGGTTGTTGGGCCTGTGGGGCATAGCTTTTGTGGCGCGCCCTGGAGCCTTGTGCGTGTTGGGGTTTATGATCTTACCCCTCTTATCCTTGTGGAGCTAAATCGGGAGGCCGTGTCCCTGCCGCTCTTCTCGGTGTTGTTTTTCGCCATAGCCGTTGGCAGGAGGGTCAGTACTCCTTAGCTGCCCGGAGATGTGAACAGGGAGCCGCTGCTCCACCTGCAGGTGATTGGATGCGCCTACTGGCGTCGTTGCCGTTGGCGGGAAAGGTTTCCCCTCCCCCCACCCGGACGGATGATACGCGGGGAGCCGCGGTAGCTGCTCCACCCGCATGGGATGTGCGTGTTGGAGCCTTGGTTGAGCTTGCGTTGGGGCTGGTTTCGACAGCAGGGAACATTCTCGCTTCAACCCGCTGTTTCCCGGGAACCTTCGACCGGAAGATGTCCTGCGGCTCCAGTGGTGCCTCACTGCTTACCACATGCGCTTTGGACCTGAAGTGGCGGGCACGGTGGAAGATACGTGTCCGCTTCGTCGCCAATGTAGTGTCTCGCAAGTGGACCTCCTCATGCTGCTAGTCAGCCACCCTCATGCATACAAGGATACACCGACACAGGAGCTGGGGTGCAACACTTCTTTACTTCATGGCCGTCAGCCTCGAACTGCCTTTCTGGCGGTAGCCCCGCCCCTTCCAACACGTGGGTCGCAGCCCACTGATTAATGGTAACAAACAGAGGACTCGTCCACGGAACACAAACACTGGCGACACCACAGTATACAACAATGTTACAAACAGGAATTCATTTTCATCATCCCGGGTTTATGTTGGCGGTGCGTGATTTTTCCAACAATTTCACTAACGATTGAGTGTAGCAAGAGCCAGTTAGTGAACACAGCACCCAGAGGCCATTCCAAATGCTCAAAGTGAAGAAGGGAAAAGGAGTGAAAGAAAGGGAAAGAGAGGCAGTGGGGGGAAAAGGGGGTCCGTTTGCAGCCATTTTACGTACTTTTAGGTTTCAAAGAGTGCCTAGAAGCTGCCTCAAAGTGCTATTGAAAGACAAGAGAATCAGGTAGGCTATGAGGTGAAGCAGCCATGTTGCTATATGAGGGAGTACATAGCAACAATTATAACAATACCTGCCAAATGGTCTGAGGGCATGAGCATCTGATGGCAAAATATTCCCTATATGGAAGGTATTTGTGCAAGGTTTATTTCCTTTAAACCAGTTAACAAAAAATAAATAAATAAAGTACCAGAGTATAAGATGGCAATATCTAGAAAATGGCATGACTACTTAGGCATGTGATGGCAAAAGCTGCCTAATTGGTGTGAATATCTGGGCATAAAATGATAACTTCTGGCAAATAGTTGACCACCGGATGGATAACACATGCAACGATTTAGAAAGCATGGTTGGGTTGAGTAATATCTTCATCCTTCTGCAGGCGATGAATCAAGTACCATAAGAGGGTAATCGCACTCATTAATGCAGAGCTTAGAAGTGGTCCATCTACATGAAGGTCCACAACATCATCACATTATTACTATCCAATGAAAGCACAGCGCAAAATGTGCACTCGCCACTAGCCATTGGCTAGTGCTACTGGACTCTCGGTGAGTAAGAAATGGTGAGGTGTCTCTATGTATAGAATTGAGGTGGCAAGGGACTTTCATGGCAAGCTAGTAGCTGGCAACTTGAATCTTTGCTCCCATATTAAATTACCTAGTACATTGTACTAGCTAACTGTCCCGGGAGGATAGCTCAGCGGCAATGTGTTTGCCTTGGAAGTAAGATGACACAAAGCAATACAGGTTCGAATCCCGGTTCCGCGCTTAGAAACCTCTGGGTATTTAAGCGCGTTATAAATACGCAACTAAGACAACAACAAAAAATAATTATCAATTATGCAACACAAAAAAATGCAGTGCCTTGATGTTTGAGCGCTTTAAAAATGCAAAAATAAAATTGTATCTGGGGGTTTAATGGCAAAAGTTGTCAATTTGTGTGAGTACTTGGCAGTGATGTGAGTGCTTACAGTATGATGGCAACAACTTTAAAATGTTGTGAATATGTAAACATATCTTGGCCAAACCTAGCAAATGTTGATAACTTTGACATGCAATTGTGGCAAATCTTAAGGGTGCATGGGCATGTGTTCGCAAACCCTACAATAGCAAAAAAGAAAACATGTTTACTACACACAAGTCAAAACTGTTGGCTTTGTTAATGCTTGTTCTCCCCCTTTGAACTTACACTTTTTCAGAGTAAATAAAACATACTGATACACACACACACAAGACATTGCTCCTGGATGAATAGTACAGCACACATAGGCAGTTGTCCCCTTAAACTCTAAACCATGACCCTTCCAATTTTCCAACTCCTAGCCCCTTTGCCTGAAATGTTAAGGGTAGCAACAAACACAAGGGGTAACAATATTGCCCTTTTCCCTTCTTACTCAAAGATTTTTTTGCCTCCTAGTAAACAGCATAGTTTGCATTGTGACATTGGTTCACCTGAATCAGTTGGCTGCTTCCACGACCTCCAGTTTGGTTTTAGAGCATCCAGAGGCACGGAAGCAGCCATTCTGAACACCCGTGAAGATCTGCTCTCAAATCATGATTCTAACTCTCCCTCTGTCCTCATTCTACTCGACCTCTCCTCTGCCTTTGATATGGTGAACCACAACACCCTGATCGCCCATCTCTGTGATACCCTGGGCATCAATGACCAGGCCCTGGTGTGGCTAACCTCTTTTCTCTCTGACCATCCATCACAGGTGGAACTGGCATCCTTCCTCTCCCCTATCACTCTTTCTACTTGCTGTGTCCCCCAGAGATTTAACCTATCCTCTTGGTTTTTCATTGGGTACATGACCCTCCTGGCCTGTATGATAGTCACCTTCACCTCCAACTGTCAGTGTTACACAGATGACACGCAGCTCTCCTTCAGGCTACCCTCGGCCTCTTGCTCACTCATACCTGACTGCCTGGCCGCAATTCAGTCATGGTGTGCTTCAAACGACCTCTGGAGGTCATCTTCGACTCCACTCTCTCCTTCTCATCTCATCAATCCCTTCACTGGCTCCCCGTGGCTGCAAGGATTAAGTTCAAGACCCTCTACATTGTCCACAAGGCTTTCTGGGGCCTGGGCCCACTCGGTTCCATGTAATAAGGTCCCTGCAAAAATGTCTCCTGACAAAAAAGTCGCCGTTTTTTGCGGAGACATTATTACATTGAACATGAGGGGGACACCCCCGCAACCCCACCCCTTTTATTTTTACAAGAGGAGTAGGGGGCATCCCTGCAACCCGTCCCCATACATAATGTCATCATATATAATATCGCCAATGGCTTTTCCCGGCGACATTATGTATGGGGACATTATGTATGGGGACATTATTATCCAATACCAGCCCACTCTATATGCAATTCTCTCTTCCTAAATACTTGCCTTCCCAAGCCCTCTGCTCGTCTTCCTCCATCTCTCTGCAGGCGAGCCGCTTCTCCAAGCAGAGACTTGGGGGGAGATTTATCCTCTGCAGGTGCCTCCCTCTAGAACAGCCTCCCTGCCTCTCTCCATCTTGAGCCGGATCTCCTTAAATTCCGGAAACTCCTCAAGACTTTCCTCTTCACCTCCTCCTTCTCTCTCCCCCTCCACTGCTAACCACCTCTCTCTGCTCTCTCGCTCTCTCTCCTCTACCTCTGCTCGGTTTCACTGACTGGCTGCCTGGTGTACCTTCAAAGCCTCACAGGGCCCAAGCTTTCCTCGCCAGTCCACTGCACTTGCCCCCGGGCCTTTCACTTGCAGCAGCACTATTGCGCTTTGGTTACGACCCATGAGGGTGGTATCTCACTGCACTTAGCTCATGTTCTGATGGGACTGGGCGCACCTGTCCCTATTCCCCCCCACACGGTTCCTTTTCTGTTCACCTGCATAAACTGAATGTACCATGCCTAGTAAGACCGTTTGGGCCTCATTACGAGTCCGGCGTTAACTGCGGTGGTAAAACCACCTGGTTACCGCCGACTCGTATTACCATTCCGCCTCCGTGACTCCCGGAATTACCAGGGCATTACAACCCCAGTGTCCCAGGAGTCACGGAGGCGGAATGGTGTTAATCCCCATTGCCATTGAGTCCCATAGGACTCAATGGCAATGGGGAAGTGGAAACACCGGCACCATCTCGTGATGGTGCTGGTGTTTCCACGTCTGCCTGCAGGCGGGAGGTGTTCAACCCGCCAGGTCAGACCTGGCGGGAAGATCACCTCCCGCCTGCAGGACTCGGGATCTGGCGGTCCGGAATTAATAGTGGCGGCGGGTTTACCGCCACTGTTAATTCCGGACCGCCCGACCCGTAATGAGGCCCTATGTCTTGTCTTGCCTATGTCTTCCCCTCCCATGCACGGTTGCGCTTACAAACACTTGTGTATAAGCACATAATAAATAAACAATCAATCATTCAATCAATCTGAGCACATGTTGTCCAGTCTTGGACTTTCATGTATCAAACAGTGCATTCTGGAAGTTGTAGTCTTTTTTGGTTTAAACTGAATTAACATACCAGAAAAAAAATGCTATTCCAAATAAACACCAGTGGTGACCAAATGGCATGGAGTCACTCATTCGATTGCACTAAAACACCAGACACTCAAGAAAATGGGCCTTATCTCCTGCAACAAGACAATAAATGATTTCCAATTTCTCCGTTCCTATATATTTTTCCTTTGGTTGGCCATTTACTTCTGTCTTCCAGCCCTTCCCATATTACCTCCTACTCCTGAGGACTGTCTCGGCCTTGATTAAACCATCCCCAAAAAGCCTTTATAGACAATCATAAACCTCCAACCCTTCCTTCTGGCAGGCGAGTGTCCCTGTGCAGCAATGATCACTTTGTCCAAGGTTGTGGGGCAGTTTACCCTTCATTCTGGCATGCAAGTGTCCCTGTACAGCAATTCTCACATTGCCCAAGGTTGTGGGGCAGTTTACCCTTCATTTCTACATGCAAGTGTCCCTGTGCAGCAATTATCACATTGTCCAAGGTTGTGGGGCAGTTTACCCTTCATTCTGGCATGCAAGTGTCCCTGTGCAGCAGTTTTCACATTGTCCAAGGTTGTGGGGCAGTTTACCCTTCATTCTGGCATGCAAGTGTCGCTGTGCAGCAATTATTGTCCAAGGTTATGGGGCAGTTTACCCTTCATTCTGGCATGCAAGTGTCGCTGTGCAGCAATTCTCACATTGCCCAAGGTTGTGTGGCAGTTTACCCTTCATTTTTACATGCAAGTGTCCATGTGCAGCAATTATCACATTGTCCAAGGTTGTGGGGCAGTTTACCCTTCATTTTTACATGCAAGTGTCCCTGTGCAGCAATTATCACATTGTCCAAGGTTGTGGGGCAGTTTACCCTTCATTCTGACATGCAAGTGTCCCTGTGCAGCAATGATCACATTGTCCAAGGTTGTGGGGCAGTTTACCCTTCATTCTGGCATGCAAGTGTCCCTGTGCAGCAATGATCACATTGTCCAAGGTTGTGGGGCAGTTTACCCTTCATCTTTACATGCAAGTGTCCCTGTGCAGCAATTATCACATTGTCCAAGGTTGTGGGGCAGTTTACCCTTCATTCTGGCATGCAAGTGTCCCTGTGCAGCAGTTATCACATTGTCCAAGGTTGTGGGGCAGTTTACCCTTCATTCTGGCATGCAAGTGTCCCTGTGCAGCAGTTATCACATTGTCCAAGGTTGTGGGGCAGTTTACCCTTCATTCTAGCATGCAAGTGTCGCTGTGCAGCAATTATTGTCCAAGGTTGTGGGCAGTTTAGCCTTCATTCTGGCATGCAAGTGTCGCTGTGCTGCAATCTCACATTGTCCAAGGTTGTGGGGGCAGTTTAAGTATGGTTAGCTTCACAAGGAGATGATAATGTGGGAGTGGGGAGTTTTCTTAAAAAATCAGCACAGTAATCAACCTTTGTCTGAATCAGAAGGTAGTGGTGGAGGGCGGATAAGGGCAGGGCAGGCTATTGTCGCCTGCCTCTGCCCGTGTTTTGCTGATGCCTGTTAATGATTTTATAATGCAACAGTGTGCTGCTACCCCATGGGATGGGGGGGAGATTTACAGACTGTCCCTGTGGCATCCCTGTGCCGGCACATTGCCAGATTACCCACGCCTAAAACTGTCCTTCTTTCTATCACCCACAATCACATTAAATCCACTCATAGGGGTTCATTTTGCACTGAGTGGACTGTAAAATGAAAGCGTAAAATCAAGGTGTAACACCTTTACCCGTTCATTTTGTGCTCCAGCTGATTTTGTGCCCTCCCAAGGGATTGGAGGGGCACAGAGCAGACTTTGCATCACCGCTTTGCTTTCCTCCACTGTCTTGGAAGAGCACCATGTTTTGCAATGCTTTACGATTGCATGAGATTTTCATGTAGGCATAAAACCAATGTATTCCTATTGAATCCATTCTGCATTTGCACCTGCTACTGAGCAGGCGGATTCCCCAGGAATCCATTAATAAACGTGACCTGCAAAGCATCATTTGCAGGCAGCGTTTATTTTTTTGCATAACTGAGTGTGCAAGTGAAAATGTAAAGGCGATTTTGCCGTGTTTTACTCTTGACAATTACTCTCCACTTTGCAAATATCAAAAATTGCATGCAGGGGACCCAACTGCATGGAGGTGCTAACGCTGGTGGTCCCTGCATGGAAATGCATGCAACCCCCAGAGTGCCACCCGCCCAAACCGAGCGGCAATTTTGAACTAAATCGCAACGAAGTATAGAAAATGAAGTTCAAATGCCTTTGTGGCAAGCGTCCTTCATATTTAACAGAAACAATTAAACTCCCTCTACAGTGCTCATCCTAATAAACACTAAAACGTAATCATATGCTGTACACCACTTATATGTCACCCGCCTCTGCCTTCTGAGGAGTTCTAGTGATGACACAAAATTCAGCAACATTTGTATTCCTCCTGTGTTGTGGTTTCACCAGAGGCAAACGGTCGAATGGAAGGAAGCCTTGCACTACCATTGGCCCCTACGAATGTGGCCTGCTGCAATGTGATAGGTTTAGAATTCAGCCACTCACATGCACAGAATTATTCTCAGAAATTAGATATGGCTAAAAACATAATGTGAGCCTCAAATCGACTGGAGAGGGACTCTTTATTCCTGGCTCCTGGTTTAATATTCTGTCTTCCCAGCAACCCCTGCCAATTATGTGGCAGAACCTACTGTAAGCTGCTGGTAAGAGAGGCTGGTGGGTTAATGTGTCCGCTAGAGATGTTTAGCTGTACCTAGATATTCCAGGCTTGTATCCTCTCAGGCCGGTTCAGTCTTCTGTCCTTCTGAGACCTTTAAAATAAATATCATTGAGTTGTGAATTAATAATACCCTGCTACTGTGTGGGAGCTAATGAGAGAGTGCAGAAAGCTGGCTATATCTACTGGTCACAGTCTGATTTCTATGCTCCCCTAAAGCGGATCTCCATGCAGGCTGAGAAAAACCCAGCACAGCAGAAGACTCCCCCTTAAATTGTGCACTTCCCTCTTACCGTCGGTTCCCTACTCCCCCCTCTCCACACTCCGCCAGACCCCCAACCACACACACTTACCCTTTTCACTGTCCCCGTCAGGATCCACGTCTTGATGCCCTTTGTCACGCGCCGTGAAAGTGGAAAAGTGGTATTTTTTAGCTCCTTTTCTCTTTTCCCTGGTAGGTATGTTTTTAGGCTTTTTTTATTATTATGAAAAAACATGATTGTTAATTTTTTGTCATAAAAGAAACATGTTGCCATTATCAACGCTCCCCTTGCTGCTGGTACTGACAAGCTGTGAAAAGGGAATAGTCTGCTTCTGACCTTTTTTAAGCACTCACTACGCTCAGGCCTATTAACTTGGGCGGTGGGACCCTAGCACCTGATGCAGCCTGCCACTGAAGGAATTATTCCTAAATAACGCAGCGATATCAACACTGGCTGATTTGCAGCCAATCAAGATCCTTATAATGCAGGCGTTAACCTTTGCTATGTAGCCACACATGTTTGGGTCCTTTGGCATAGTTCCCCAGACAGCTTCTGCTCCTAGAATCTGCCTACTCCTCGTGTGCCCCCGCCCTCGTATTGGCCCCTGGCTCTGACTGGGCTGCAGATCTCCAGCTCCACGTCTTTTTCTGCTCTCTGGCTCTTCTGGCACTTCTGTCACCTGCGGTTTCCCCCTCAGTTGGCTACAGCACTGCCATCCTCACCTTCATCAGTCCTGCTGTTTTCTCCTCTTCGGCCTTAGAACAGCCATCTTCTTCTCTTGGGCTCCACTATCATCATCTTTTCTTTGGTTCCAGCACCGTTGTCATCTACCAACTCCTTGCACTAACTCGCTTCAATTGGGGAGGGACAAAGTGCTGGCCACCAAGTACGCAAAGTGTGAGGGACTTAGGGCCCGATTCATGGAATTATTTGCAAGGTTCAAAGTGACTTTGCACTGCTGAAAAGTGACTTTGAACTGCCGACACAAACCCTGATTCATGGAACTGTGCAAAGTGTACTGCAGTGCAAAGTCAGTGCAAAGTCCATGACTTTGATTATATGGTGGGCATATTGACAGGGTATTTTCCTTTGGTTGACAATGTCTTCCCTGTTCGCACATCACATTGTATTGGAGGGAGAGCCCACTGGCTCCCACCACCGAGGCTTCATGTCTCTCTAACTGTCTCTGGGCAGAACCAAACTCAAGGCATAACATTCCAGGCTACTGCATCAGCATGTGCTGTGCATTCCATGACAGCACAGCCACACAGGATGGATCTACACAGATGAGCCAGCAGATGGGGATGCAGGATATAACACATCTCCTTCCGTTAGACATCCAACAAGGCAGACTGTGCAAACACCAAACAAGCAGGTGGACAAAGGGGAAACACACACAACCAACCTTCTCCCTTTAACTAACCAACACGCAGGAAAGATCTGTACAAAATAACACACAGGAAGAATAGGAGGGGAGAAACACGGGCAGAAAACAACCTCCCGCTCCTTCCTGAAGAACACCAAGGCATCGGACTGCTAGATGCATGGATTTCCGAAGGGCGAATGGAAAACTAAGACGAACCATACCAGAACTAACACGCTAAAGCGCATTGCTGTTAAAACCCATGTGAGACAGAAATCTACTACTCCATCACCATCACAGTGACCTGTGGGTGACAAACCCAACAAACGTCTTCCAGACTGTCAATAACCTATGCTCAGAGCTGCTGGCCAGGCAACTAAAAACCAAACTGCTATTACACCAAACACTACTAAGGACCTGGTGGGGGTGAACCTGTCACCGGGCTGTACAGTTCTCAACCATGAAGGGATGCAACAGGCTGAACTGTTGATCAGCACAAAATACTGAAAGAAAATCAACACATAAGGGGGTCAGTGTACTGCACGTCCAACCCCCTTCAACTGACAGCAAATGCTAACCTTACCATCGAAAGCAATCGTGGAGCACACGTAAGACCCTTCCATATCACACTGGCCCTAAACCAAATCACACTGAGCACCTCAGCAAACATCTCCATTACCATGGGAGATAACCATGGACAACACGTCTGAGAACTCACACACTAGCGAAACGAATAATTTTTTAGAGTGTCCTCCTGAAACTTTCCAAAACACAAACACTTCACCATGGGGCCTTACAGCGGATGAACGACCTGTGTGACTCACACTTCCTCCCCTTCCTTGGCAACTTTATTTTTACTTTGTCTCCTGGAACAAAATGTTCTCCCTTACAACTATGTTTCTTATCATACCATAACTTTGCCACCACCCCACTTCTGTTGATCTGATCCTTTATTTGGTCTGCTCCTGAGGTTACTGCTCTTGGCAAGCATAACCAATCCGGTGTCAATTATGTATTTAGTTTGCGTCCTCTAAATCCCTTGAACAGAGACACATTTGTCATACCATTAGGAGTAACCCTGTGTTAAAATACATCAACAACGTTTTGCCAATTCTCATTAACATTCGCCGACATTCTTATTCCATCCATAATCATCCTATTGAACCTCTCAACACAACCGTTGCTCTGAGGATGATATCCTACAGTCCTCTTATGCTTAATTGCCACACCACTCAGCCAACATTTAAACTCTCTCCACATGTACTGAGGTTCATTATCACTCAATGTACTTGTCATGACTCTTGCACCTGGCCCTCACTTTCGAATCAGCCTTCCAGTTAGGGCCAGGTCAAAGGCCTTAAAACCTCATCCAAGACTCTCTTGGAGTCAGTCCTGGCGCCTTTGACGGCAGGCTCATAACCATCATGAAGACCAACATTAGAATGGGACTATTTACTTGGGACTGTTTAACTTGGGGGAGGAGGGGTTCAGCCAACATGGAGGCACACACATAGCTCAGTTGCAAGGAATTGAGCTATACGGTCTAGTCTTTTGGGTGTGGCAGGCCTGGGACTACTTTACCTGGACTACTTTGGGTGTCGCAGGCCTGGGACTATTTTACCTGGACTACTTTACCTGAGACTATTTAAACCACACCCAAACAGCAGAACATGCTTTGCGTTATTCTGCTGTGGGCAGCGTAATGCTCACCATGTCAAGTTCTTTGATGCCAGCTTACCTGAAACCAAGGACCTGCAGAGAGAGAAAGAACACTACGAAACTTACCTGGAACAGTATCCTGTCTTCAATCCATCGCTGACTTCGGTTCCACTCACCTGAAGGTACGAACTCCATCATCTGGCACCGCATGCATCCTGGAATACCATAACCTGGAAAGAGGAGAAAGAAAGACAGCAATTAGTAAGCGTTTACTCACGTTTCCTCCCGAATGAAGAAAGCCACACAATTCTTACCTGAGTAGTCATCTTCTGGTCAGTATCATTGCTGGAACATTACGGTGCTCACCGAGGAACATTGCAGCCTGCAAGGAGAGAAAAGACACAGGTTAGTAATATAAAAGGCAAAACAGCGCCGCGCATCACGCATTACTCACCGGACAGCATCGCGCACACCGCGCTTTCGCCTACCGGCCCATGCTCATCTTCAAACTGCATGACAACACCAAAATACCTTTCCATACCTAAAAGGAAAGAAGCAAGACATTATTATTCAAACTAAGAGGAACGTAAGAACTGCATATAAAGACTGTAAAGCATCAAACCTACAGAGTCGCAGCAGGCCTGGATTCCCACAGGGGGGCTTGCACCAGTGAAGCAACTTGGTCGCTGCTCGCCCCCCACATCTACGCGCCCCTGCCACGAGGAGCAGAGCGGAGAATCCACCTTTCACAATATTAAGGTGAGGAGAAGGCCCAAGGGGGAGGAAGGAGTTGAGGCCAAGGGAGGTGGGAAAACATAAAGACAATCTGGTATTGAATCCAGCTCTCCTATATTGCAGACCCATCTTTAAGCAGAGGCCTTACCAAGGGACCGGGAGAGGGTTCGAGAGTGCAAATCATCCAACCAGGGCTGGGTGGTGTCCCCGTGGATACCAGGTGAGCGTAGCAATACTTGAGGGAAACCTTCTCTCCAAAATACGCTCTTCAAAAACCTTATTATGTTCACTGATGTCATTTCTCTCAAAATGTCCAGCAGATGGGGATGCAGGATATAACACATCTCCTTCCGTTAGACATCCAACAAGGCAGACTATGCAAACACTTGCGACTTGCGAAACGTACACTTCTCTAGTGAGCCATACTCCAACTTCTCCAATACTTCTCTTAACCGACGGTCGTGTTACATATCATCACATCCCCAAAGGTATATGTCACCCTGATAATATTTAACACCTTTAATTTTGCCAAGAATATCATGCATAACCTTCTGAAGCACACTTGCAGCCAATAACAGACCAAAGGGCATCCTCACATATTTCATCATCCCTATGTGCGTTATAAACATTGTTACATCAGATGACTAAGGATGAAGCATGAGTTGATGATATGCTGCCTAAGACCAAGAAGAGAACATTTTATGGCTCCTGACAAATTGGTAATAAGCTCATACATCTGTTGAAGATGAAACCACTAAGCAACAACATTATTGTTAACCACTCTAAGATCTATGCAATTTCTTACTGTCCCATTGGTCTGTCTCACCACAACAATGGGACTGCCCCTACTTCTTTTCTGAGTGCCACTTAAACTGTTCTTGCATTGGCCACTACAGGAATTGCTTCACAATCTGATTTTATTAATAAATCCTTTGAGGCACCCTACATTGTCCTCAAACACCCCGGTGCACAGTCATGTAATGCAACCTCTCTTGACTCATTCTCTGCAGGCTCCAAGTTTCTTTACTGCGACTCCTGTCCTCTCACACTTCTCACCCCTGCAATTTCCTTCATACACTTAGTGTAAACGTGTTCTTTAGCATTTGTATCTCATTTTATCCCCAATGCGGCTTTACAGTTCTAAGAGATTAAATTCCCCAACACTCACCCCAAACACTCTACTCATGGTGCCCTTCCCTTGAAATACTAGATTGGTGTGCTGTTCCCCTATTATTTCAATTGACTTTTTCCCTAAGTACTGGCCCTTTCATTAACTTCCTTCAGTGCACAGGACCCTAACTTGGATTCCCACATGTCTTTTCCAATAAGCGTGCAGTCTACCCCACTGTCAATCAGCATGAGAATCTCAACTCCATTCACCTTAATTTCTTATCTGGGTTTCTTTAACGTGGCACCCATGACTGCCCTAACTACATGTATAATCTTCAATCCTTCCTGCATACTTCTTTAGGTTCAATATCTTCCTCATCACAGTCATTTTAATCCATACTTGCACCTCAACCTGAGGCCAATCTGCAACACTTGGACAAGTGACCTCTCCTTCCGCACAATCTGCACTCCACATATACCGCAGTGCATTCCTTGTCCATGGCAAGATGTTGCAAACTCCCACACCTAAAACATTTCCCGAGTGGGCGATCAAACGGTTTCTGTCCACAATGATCACTAACTCCCTCTTTCCTCCCTTTCACTCTATACTTTATTTGCCAATCACTATCCTTCTTAAACCCTTGACCCTGATTCCACATACTCCCCCTCTATGCACAGCGTTATTTTCTCCTGAATTCTTATCTTCTTTGTTGAGTTTCCCAATGCATGATATGATATGATATGATAGTTTATGTATAACGTGCTTAATACCCAGAGGTTTCTAAGCGCGGACCCGGGGATCGAACCTGTGGTGGTCCATGTCATCTTTCTTCAAAGGCGAGCATGTTGCCCCTGAGCTATCATCCAAACACTAATGCTGTGTGTTCAACCTGTTAAGCAATCTCTATGGCCCGATCCGAGTTTGGAGCTTTCTCTTTCAACAATTCTTCCTGCAATCGATTGTTTGCACATTTGATCATAATCTGATCCCTTAGATGCTCCTCCTGACAGTGTCCAAATTGAAACTTAATCGCAAGACCTCTTAACACCATTACAACCTCTTCAATAATCTCCCCTTTTCTTGTTCTCTAGTGGCAAAGTGATACCTTGCTAAAATGTTGTTCTCTTTTACTTCAAAGTGTTTATCCCGTTTAACAATACTGGCTTCAAGACTATTCCAAACCACCCCATCAGGTGGTTGCACTGGATCAGGCATCCTCCTTTATATCCCCGACCAAGCATGCCAAACACAATGGTACAAGAGTGCATCCTTCCTTTCTATAGCGTAATTGGAACCATGTACAGCAAGAACACATTTCCAAAAGTCCTCTTTCCAGCCCTTTCACCTCAGAGCCATGGTTAATACTAAAGCTTGACTAAACCCACACCACCGATGAACCAAAACAAAATTATAAATAAATAAGGACAATGTGAAGAAATTGTCTGAGAATCGTCTCACTATTGCAGGCTTGTCTGACTCCATCAAAAGCACACTCCTTCGTGCCTCCGAAAAGCTCTCATTGTATCTTTGGCTCTACAAGCTCCTTCAACCTGTTTGTAACACACCCACTCTCTTGTGAGTTTTACACTTGGCTCTACTGCTCCTCTGCAGATCCCAAGGCCATCCGACACCCGCTCTGTTGCTGGACAACCACTGGAGAAGCGTCCTGCATCCAAGCGTTCTGTGTAGAAAGGTGCGTTGCGTCCTCATTGCCAAGTGAACATTGTTGGTTCCCTCTCCACGTTGCTGCGCGGACCGCCAAAGCTCAAACCACTCAAGGCAGCGAGCTGCAAAGCAATGACATGGCACCTCCCGGCTGTGCACAGTACATGTCAGCATGCTCCCACTGTGCTAATCCTTACTCTCCGACAGCAATCCCCACTGTCTCACTCTTCCGGTGGTGCAGCGCTCACTCCACCGGCCGTCACTCATGCCCATAGTGCCAATACAATGCCGAATGGGGATCAGATGCAGACCCCCAAAGTGTCAAGACACTCATGGTCCACACCCGCTTCCACTCCACTGCAGCTGTCAGGGAAGTTAGGCAATCGTCACCAGTATAATAAAGTGGTCCAACATCATCCTTGATAGTATTTCGTTTTTATTAACAAGTAACGAGAAACAGCTGCATCACATCCACCTCCCTCGGGTTTCCAATCTCCAACTATCATCCTCTCCTCATTCCATTCGTTCTCAGCTTTCTGGTGCTGGAATATAAACAATTCTGTATGGAACACCACATCCAAGATTCTACTATTGACTCTATACACAGGTACCTTAAAAAGAATGAACTATATAACACTCCCCCCTATTTTCTCCACTAGTTACTTGTTACTCCCTTGATGCCAAACCACCCACCCTCCTCTTTTGTTAGCTCCGAGCTGCCCTGTATCTCTGCTTCCCTCACTGTTTACTACCCACTATGACTTGCACAGTGCTCTGTTGCTCCCCAAAGCTAGGTCTGCGCTCAATAAATACCTTTGTAATAATAATAATAATAATAATAAAGTGCATCCTATTGAGTTTGCTTCCATGGGAACTACTGAGGTTATTGTTTTAATATTCGACAAAGTCTGTGCCTGCAGGTCAACGACCTCAGAAATGGTAGTAGGGCGCAGACAGAGTCAGTCACATGTCAAGCATTCATGAGGTAGACTCTAACGTTCCTAACGGAATACCATTTAGTCAGGCATGATTGCAATATTATGAGCACTTTACCTGGGAAAAAACACAGAACATAAACCTACAGTAAAATGACTATTCTACAAATTCTTCGGAGCAAGTGATGAGATGCGCTATTGCTCACTTGCACCCAAAAATGATGGGCCCAATTCACACAGTTCCTTTGAATGTGTGCATCATAGATGTGCACATTGAGAACCTCTTTTTGATCCCCGTTGCACATTAGCACAAACAAGGGGGCATTGCTGCACATATTAATGCGAATCCGAATTCTGAAATGAGGTGCACATTAAAATATGTAGAAAAAAAACATATTCTCCAGTGCCTTTATTGATCATAATAAGGTAAATAAAAAAATGCATCCCTTGTAAATAGTTGTTTGCATTACTTTTTGTCATTTGGACACTAACGTGTTTCTTTTAAAGAGTACCATTTGTTGCCAGCCGCAAACAAATAATTCATTTAGGTTTCTATATTAATGTGACAACTAGGTGCAGGCCATCAATCATTTAGACACGTTGCTTTCTTTGAGGATGCCTGTCAGGAAAGATGCTAAACTTTTGAATTATTCTATAAATGTATACTTTGCTTTCAACTGGCGCTGGCAGGGAAAGGTCTGACGTCTTCAACCCAATGTTTACAGTAACATTTAATCAACATGAATTGTCATGATGTTACCGCAAATCTGTCACCCGAATTTCTTAAAAGTTGACCCAACCCTAATAATCTGTAAACAATGAAAATTCTGGTAACTCTAAGTTTGGACGAATTTATTTACCCAGGCTTAACGTTAGTAGCTGTGGGTTGGTACCTGTGGGTGAGGTCAATAATGGCACAACTATGAATCTATCATGGGAGAATCTTTTGGGATTATTGTTTAAATTCAGACTCCATTGGAATACAGCTGGCACTATATAGGGTATGGACTCATGTCAGAAGTATGTTACTGAAGCAGACTTATGTAAAAGAGCTTGGAGGGGAACAAGATTAAGACTATTGCTCTCTGTCATTGTTATTACTTTGGGGACAGATGTATAGTGTATTTTTTAGCACTATTAGCATTGCTTGTATTATTTGTACTACATGTTATTATTACATGTATGATCTCATTTTGCTTATCTGAAGTAGTGATTGTATGCATTGAGTAGATTGAATGATTGATTTGTATTATTTGTGTAAAGTACAGATTTTGGACTAATTGACAATAAAATTATTATTATTATAATGGCACTTCATTTCCCAGAACCCTCATTGACGGCCCGCGCGTTGATGTGGCTGGTTCAATTGGATTGTAGCCAGTCAAGTGCCAATAATGCCTGCACCCAAGGACATGCATACTGCATCCTGATAGCACCTTAAGACCTTCCGTTCGTCGAGCCACATCCCAATGGTCAGTTTCATTGCCAATGTTTTCGGGGGGCCTTCCGGGTTCCTGCGCAGCATCACATCCACTTTCCTGAGGTGGATGAGAAGCTTCGGAAGAAGTCCTGTGTTTATCTCCAGCGGCTTCCTCTTAATGAGGCTGGCTCTGCAGACAGGTGACAGATGCTGTTAATTAGTGCGAGCATTGCTCTGATCAGAGGAGCCCGGCAGATGCAAATAATGCTCTCCTCTGCTCCAAGCAACAACAAAATACTTTGGCAGCTCGGTAATGGCATCCTTCGTGGGAGCATCACCTCACAAGGGGTCGCTGCGAGAAGCACAGTCTTCTGTATGAAGCAACACTTGGAGGCGTTGCTGGGGCCGGGGGCTGGAGGGGCTATAGCCCCGGGTCTTTTGGGTGTAGCCGTGGATAGAAGCTCAGGGGCTACAACCAAAAGTCTAGCTAGCCCAAGTCCCGACAGTCCCGACAATAGCGTAGCCCTGGATCTTTCACAAACCAAGCAACATCCAGTCACACTCCACCATATCGAGCGCACAACCCATCCTTTCCTTAACCAAAAGTCACTTGACGCTGCTGTGTTATGCAATGTGTTTAATCGTTCTAGAACATTCCAAGGAAGCAATTACAGCTGCCAACTTCTGTGAGGGCATAGAGGACAACTTAAAAGGGACACACAAACCTTGACACAATTACCAATAAAAAGTATCCATAAAGATTTGCTAAACATGTTCTCTCATTTCCATGTACCCCAGCATAGGGTCACCTGAACATCCGTATGTTTTGCCGCGCAGCAGTTGCCCCAAAAGTATCCCCTGAGCCTCTGCAGAGTACATTGCTGCAGAAGGGTGTCTTAAAAGTGGGATTTCACTTCCTTCTACCCTGTTCCCCTTCTCTCCTGTAGTTCCCCGCACCCACCTTTTCAAAAAGCCTACCCTCGCCCGTCTCCTTGGCATGCCCGGATTATAGACTTGAGATTTGCAGCAGTCTTCGAAAAAATGCTACCAGACCCAACGATTCTGACCCCCAAATTTCAAGGACCATCATCGCACAGCCATGCCTCCAATGATTCTAATAATCCTTCCGGGGCAGCAGAAACCGGCATGTTTCCCCCTCATAGATCAGCGTTCTACCTCGTCCCCTCCCTACCTTTAGACACGCACCCCCACTTAAGCAATCACATTCCATCTGGCGCACCCTCATTCTATCTTCCGAATGTGCTCGCTCCGTACATGTGTACCCTACTCGGCTTCTCTACATCCCGACATTGTGCCCCGTTGCCCTTTCTTCTTCTTGAACACACGACGGTTTGATTACCCCGGGCGGGGGCACAATGCATCATTTTCTCAGACAAGGCACTGGGGCCGTAAGACCGCTTCGGTGGCGATTGCCGCAGCAGAAAAGCTTTATAACAAAACATGCAAAGTAACCACAACCAAACTGCTGAGTATAAAAATGTGAGCGCTCATAATAGTGATAGTAATTACTCATTCAAAACAGTAAAGCCAACACAGCACTGCCCACTGTTCTCACCTAGACACCGAACATCGTGAGAGCAAAGAAGATGGCGATGAAACGGTTCCATGTGATAATCTCGAATATTAAAGGCCGCACAAACAAAAGACCGATTTTTCTCGGCCGATTGTGTGCGGCTTTTAATAAAATACAAAAATGGCCCCCCATTTTAACTTGGGGGTTTCGCCCCAGAAACGCCCTTTTACCTCTGCCCAACCCCACCTCACATACAAAAGACTCTTACACCTTTTCCCAACCCTCGACTCACATACAAATACACTCCAAAACACACACACGCACGCGCGCGCAGACACACTCCCCCTCCCCGGATCCATCCCCACTTACCCTAAAGTCGTCTTCTCCTGCCTGGCTCCATGAGCCTGTCAGTCCCTGCGCGCACTCGTGTGTGGCAGTGGTGTGACACTTACGGTTTCTAAATCGGTCTTTTTCATTTTCGTGAAAAAGCCATTTTCACTCAATACCGATGAAACATCTCCCAGAGAAGCGCAGAAGCTGTATTCTGCAGCACTCCTCGCACATGCCATTATGCATTGTATAGTTTGTGCACATTATTAATTCAGGACAAAAACCACAAGAATGCAAGCTGAAATGGCCTAAAAGCCATTTGTGAATCTGGGTGCAGAGCACTACTTTGCATGCGGAAGGATACGCACAACATGGGTGCATGCTGCGCTTAGTGCCATCGATTTCCTCAGCGCCTTACCACTTACATGGCTACTGTTGGCCGATTGGTGGAAGCGCCACCAATGAGCCAAGGCCTACAAGGCTGATTTACTAGCCTCTGAAAACATGTCCCTGGTGTCGGTCTTGGGCCCTAAAAGCCAGGAGTGGTTGATTATTCCACGCCTGATATGGGACAACTTGACATTTCTGCAAACTGCCCTAAGAGTAATTCTCCTTTTCAGCTAGAAAGCCGCATCCCAGAGGTGTGTGTGGGAACAAGTAACCTGCTTATAGTCATTGTTTTGCAAAGGCTTACAGCTTGTAGCTCTGAATGATGTGAAAGGCCTTTAAAGTGCTAGAAAAACTGTACACGTTTATGTGCATTCAAAAAGCACATGTTATGGGACTAGTAAGCACTCCGAAGTTAAAAAATGTGGTTTTCTTTGTCATTTAATTTAGTTTGCAGAAAGCCTCTTTTGACTATGAAGAGCATATGTCTCAATCACGGTGCTAATTTCCCATCATTAGCACCTATTAGTGAGCGATTAGGGTCTCGACCACACTTCACTCATCTCTGATGGAGGATCTGCTGTAACCCAGTATTACAAGAGAACTGCTTAAAATAGTCTGTGAAAAACACAGTCATTGTTCACACCGTGAGGCACGCTGCAGGAGCAAGCTTGGGACATCTTCTGAAGGGGCTGCTGGGGAGCCATTCTATTGTCAACATTTTGGGAGGGCTGAACCCCCCCCCCCCCCCCCCCCACACAATCATGTGGCTGTTGCTGCCCCTGGAATCAAAGGACTGAAGGGGTCCTGGGTGTCCTTCTGGGTGTGTGTGTGTGTGGGGGTGGGGGGGGGGGTTGGGGAGCAGGGAATCCTGCCTAAAATGCACATATATTGACAAAGCCAATAGTTGTAAGCCATTGCCATCTGTTGCCATCATGAACTCACCTCGTTAGCCAAGTTTTGAAGAACTGAGTAGGGAATTGGAAACATGACATCGCTGCTTTAGCGTCCTTCCTGCCATAGGTTATGATATAAATGCACCCTCGTCGTCTGATTTAAGGAGCATGCACCGTTGTGAATCTGGGTGCAGAGCACTACTTTGCATGCGGAAGGATACGCACAACATGGGTGCATGCTGCGCTTAGTGCCATCGATTTCCTCAGCGCCTTACCACTTACATGGCTACTGTTGGCCGATTGGTGGAAGCGCCACCAATGAGCCAAGGCCTACAAGGCTGATTTACTAGCCTCTGAAAACATGTCCCTGGTGTCGGTCTTGGGCCCTAAAAGGCCTGGTGCGCTTAAACAGCGGGCTATGCCGTGCTTTGTGTGCAGTCAAAAGTTACATTTCTTGTGCACTTAAAAGTTACATTTGTCCCAAAGGCCTTGTATTTCTGTGTGAATGTAAAAGTTGCATCTGCGTTTCCTGTGCATTGAATAGATACATCTGGCCTCTAATGCCCTGTATATCCGTGCGCAGCCACAAGTTGCATCTGGGGGCCTAAGCCCCTATAACCCTGCCTGAATTTAAAAGTTGCATCTGTATTATTTCTGCAAGGTACATATGCCCCCTAAGGCCCTGTATATTGCTGTGCTGTCAAATGTTTCATCTTTCACCTAAAGCACTGTATACCCTTTTGCAGTCAGAGGTTACACCTGGCCCTTCAGGACATATACATCCTTGAGTATTGAAAAGTTACCTCTGGCCCTTCTGTCCATGTTCATCCTTGAGTATTGAAAAGTTACCTCTGGCCCTTCAGGCCATGTTTATCCTTGTGTATTGAGAAGTTACCTCTGGCCCTTCAGGACATATACATCCTTGAGTATTGAAAAGTTACCTCTGGCCCTTCAGGCCATATACATTCTTGTGTATTGAAAAGTTACCTCTGGCCCATCAGGCCATGTACATCCTTGAGTATTGAAAAGTTACCTCTGGCCCTTCAGGCCATGTTTATCCTTGTGTATTGAGAAGTTACCTCTGGCCCTTCAGGACATGTACATCCTTGAGTATTGAAAAGTTACCTCTGGCCCTTCAGGCCATATACATTCTTGTGTATTGAAAAGTTACCTCTGGCACTTCAGGCCATGTACATCCTTGAGTATTGAAAAGTTACCTCTGGCCCTTCAGGCCATGTTTATCCTTGTGTATTGAGAAGTTACCTCTGGCCCTTCAACCATGTACATCCTTGTTTATTGAGAAGTTACCTCTGGACCTTCAGCCATGTACATCCTTGTGTATTGAGAAGTTACCTCTGGCCCATCAGCCATGTGCATCTTTGAGTATTGAGAAGTTAACTCTGGCTATTCAGGCCATGTACATCCTTGAGTATTGAAAAGTTACCTCTGGCCCTTCAGCCATGTACATCCTTGTGTATTGAGAAGTTACCTCTGACCCTTCAGCCATGTACATCCTTGAGTATTGAGAAGTTACCTCTGGCCCTTCAGGCCATGTACATCCTTGAGTATTGAGAAGTTACCTCTGGCCTTTCAGGCCATGTACATCCTTGAGTATTGAAAAGTTACCTCTGGCTCTTCAGCCATGTACATCCTTGAGTATTGAAAAGTTACTTCTGGCCCTTCAGGCCATGTACATCCTTGAGTATTGAAAAGTTACCCCTGGCCCTATCTGGTCATGCACATCCGTGAGTATTGAGAAGTTACCTCTGGCCCTTCAGGCCATGTACATCCTCGAGTATTGAGAAGTTACCTCTGGCCCTTCAGCCATGTACATCCTTGAGTATTGAAAAGTTACCTCTGGCCCTTCAGGCCATGTGCATCCTTGAGTATTGAAAAGTTACCTCTGGCCCTGTCTGGCCATGTACATCCTCGAGTATTGAGAAGTTACCTCTGGCCCTTCAGCCATGTACATCCTTGAGTATTGAAAAGTTACCTCTGGCCCTTCAGGCCATGTGCATCCTTGAGTATTGAAAAGTTACCTCTGGCCCTGTCTGGCCATGTACATCCTCGAGTATTGAAAAGTTACCTCTGGCCCTTCCGCCATGTACATCCTTGTGTATTGAGAAGTTACCTCTGGCCCTTCAGGCCATGTACATCCTCGAGTATTGAGAAGTTACCTCTGGCCCTTCAGCCATGTACATCCTTGAGTATTGAAAAGTTACCTCTGGCCCTTCAGGCCATGTGCATCCTTGAGTATTGAAAAGTTACCTCTGGCCCTGTCTGGCCATGTACATCCTCGAGTATTGAAAAGTTACCTCTGGCCCTTCCGCCATGTACATCCTTGTGTATTGAGAAGTTACCTCTGGCCCTTCAGGCCATGTTTATCCTTGTGAATTAAAACGTTGCACCTGGACCCCAAATCCCAGTATATTCGTATGCAGTCAGATGTTACACATGCCTTCTAGGGCATGGCCCGTATAGTCTTGTGCATTTAGAAGTGACATCTGCCCCTAACCCCAGGCACTGTATGTTTAGGTGATTGTAAAAGTTGCATTTGTTTTTTATGGGCAGTCCAACATTACATCTGTGCCCGAAGGACATTTATTTTCTCGTGCTCTTAAAAATCTACACATAGTCTATAATGCCCTGTATTTCCTTATGCATTTATCCTGTATTTTAAAAGTAACATGTATATTTCCTGCTCACTTACAGAGGAACATCTGGGCACTATGGCCCTGTACATTTTGTACTTTTAAAACTGCATGCTTCCCTTAAGTCCCTACATTGTAAAATGACTGTCACTACCCATATGTTGCCATCCTCTAGACCCTCATGTGTTAACTCCTCTACAGCGTCTGCATTACTCTTTTTGCTCCAAGGGTGGTCTGTGTAAGGGGCTTCTGGGTCGCAAAACTCGAACGGGCATGCATGTATCATCGTGTTGGTATTGATCCGGCTTATAAACAAGGGAATCACCAAAACACAGCCCACACTGAGATACCCAAAGTAGCCGATACCCCTTGCCAACCGAGGGCACCCTAACTCTTGCACCGTCACCCATTCCCCAGCAACCTCTTAGTAGGGATAGTCTCCGTTCACACATCCTTAAAGATTGCAAGTACATCACTTTCCCACCACCTACCATCTCAAAGAATGGAAGAAAGCATTGGATGCAGAATTGCTTTGAGTAATGCAGGGGCCCCATAGACAGACTGCCACTGGGGCCAAAAGAGGAGAGTATGTCCTTTACCCACCACCTCACACATTCGGAGAAGACCCAGAAAACCTTCTTTGACCTTAAATCTGAAACTCCTATACATGCTGCTTCACAGTCGGACACTAAAATAACTCCAAACAAACATCAACACTGACTATTCAATCCTCTACAATAAGGGAATCACAATATTGGAGAGAACATTTTTTATGTTACTGACCCTTGACAACATCCTTCTCATTAAATTGCTTCAGGATAACACTAACCTCAAATGTGTACGTGACAAAAGAGACAACCCACAAAATAACCCATTGACAATCATTTGGGAAAGTCCACCACCCTCCCATGTCATAGAAGGTCATCTTTACTGCAGCCTAGGATCCAATCCCCTTCCAAGCCTGAGCAGACTGTCTCTGGCTTACTTTCAAGGGCCACATTTTCTCTTACCCTCTTAGTTTAACACAACAGTTCAATCTCCCTAAATCCACGCTGATCAGTACTAGATAGCCTTTGTCCGTCCATAGGTAAGTCCACGCCGATTGACAGTAGATAGCTCTTCACAGTCCATATTTAAATCCACATTAATCTGTACCAGAAAGCCTTTGTCCGTCCATATGTAAATCCACATTGATTGGTACTGGATAGCTCTTGCCAGTCCATATGTAAATCCACATCGTTGGTACTAGATGGCTCTTGCCAGTCCATATGTAAATCCACGTCGATTGGTACTAGATAGCTCTTGCCAGTCCATATGTAAATCCACATTGATTGGTACTAGATGGCCACATTGATCAGTACTAGATGGCTCTTGTCAGTCCATATGTGAATCCACATTGATTGGTACTAGATGGCCACATTGATCGGTACTAGATAGCTATTACCAGTCCATATGTAAATCCACATTCATTGGTACTAGATAGCGTGTCAGTCCATATGTAAATCCACATTGATTTGTACTACATAACTCATGCCAGTCCATATGTAAATCCACATTGATTGATATTACATAGCTCTTGCCAGTCCATGTGTAAATCCACATTGATTGGTACTAGATGGCCACATTGATAGGTAGTAGATAGCTCTTGCCTTTCCATATGTAAATCCACATTGATTGGTAATAGATAGCTATTGCTAGTCATTATGTAAATCCACATTGATCGGTACTAGATGTCCACATAGAATGGTACTAGATGGCTCTTGTCAGTCCATATGTAAATCCACATTGATTGGCACTAGATGGCCACATTGATCGGTAATAGATTGCTCTTGCCAGTCCATATGTAAATCCACATTGATTGGTACTACATAGCTCATGCCAGTCCATATATAAACCCACATTGATTGGTATTACATAGCTCTTGCCAGTCCATGTGTAAATCCACATTGATCGGTACTAGATGGCTCTTGTCAGCCCATATGTAAATCCACATTAATTGGTACTAGATGGCCACATTGATCGGTAGTAGATAGCTCTTGCCAGTCCATATGTAAATCCACATTGATTGGTACTAGATAGCTCTTGCCAGTCCATATGTAAATCCACATTGATTGGTATTAGATGGCCACATTGATCAGTACTAGAAGGCTCTTTTCAGTCCATATATAAATCCACATTGATTGGTACTAGATAGCTCTTGCCAGTCCATATGTAAATCCACATTCATTGGTACTAGATGGCCACATTGATCAGTACTAGAGGGCTCTTGTCAGTCCATATGTAAATCCACAATGATTAGTACTAGATAGCTATTGCCAGTCCATATGTAAATACAAAATGAGAATGATTGTGGGGTAACTAGTAACCAGGTGCGCAATGAGTTCTACCAATTAATTACACGTATTCGGCCTATTCATTACTTAAAAGAAAATATTGTAGGAGTTCAAGCTGTGGTTTGATGCGGAAAAGAAGGGCTGTCCCAGCCCAACTGGCCTATAGAGCAATTATAACAAAGCTTTTTCCCTGTACTGCGCTAGGCTTTCCGTTGAGTACATTGGATATATAATATAGGAGAAAATTCTCTTGCCTCATAACAGTTCGTAATTTATTTTCAGCAATTGCAGACAAAGCATGTACCTTCTCAGTCAAGGTTCGCAGAACAGTTTAGCAATTTCTATTCGACATTTCCATACAGCGCATTAGGCTTCTTAGTCAGAATTCAATAACCAAATCAATATTCTACAACCAAATTAATGCTTTCAGAAACAGATCCTATTGAAAATAAAGAGTACACATCAAGAACATTTCATATGAGATCATATTGTTCAATGAGCTAATTTTTCAATGCCCATTAATCCTGATTAATGGCGAACAGTGCCGACACGTATTTCGACCCACAGTGGTCCTCCTAAGGGCATGTATTATTGGTGATACAGTCAACATTTGTTAACTAGATATCAATTCTATAATTCTGAAAATATGCCACCCACAGCAACATTCACAAGGAAAGAAAGAAGGGATGAGGAGGGGATACAAAGGAAAAACAGTACAAAGTTCAATATTAGAAATTCCTCCTTTCCTGGTTGAATGCAGTGCATCAATGAAAAATCAACCTTAATTTGATCATATGCATTTGTTAACCATTGATTGCCATATCCCAAAAAAGCCCTTGATCTATTAAATCATAATTCAAACACATCAATATTTTGGGCTCAAACGGATTCTTTCTCAATAAGAAAAATATTTATTCTAATATATATATGGACAACACATATATGCCCTGGTAGGGAGTATGCAAAGGAGCCTAAGTCAAGCATAATCAATGCTTCAGGAATGTCCAAACATTAATAATATTGAAAATAACCGTGTCTCTTTATTTATAGAGGTAGATAATCACTCTCAGCATTCTAGAGTTAAATGTAAGTCGCTTACCATGCAGTAAATCCAACCGTTAATCTTGGCATTGTAGCTGTGAACCAGGCGAATATCATGAGGGATATCCGCAGAGCATGAGATTCTGCTATAAAACATAGACACGCAGCCCCATATTTATCATACTGAGCAATAATAAAGACAAGATTAACGGTTGGGTTTACTGCATGGTAAGCGACTTACATTTAACTCTGGAATGCTGAGACTGATTATTAATGTTTGGACACATGGCAATCAATGGTTAACAAATGCATATGATCAAATTAAGGTTGATTTTTCATTGATGCACTGCATTCATCCAGGAAAGGAGGACTTTCTAATATTGATCTTTGTTCTGTTTTTCCTTTGTTTCCCCTCCTCATCCCTTCTTTCTTTCCTTGTGAATGCTGCTGTGGGTGGCATAGTTTAAGAATTATAGAATTGATATCTACTTAATAAATTTGGGCTGTATCACCAATAATACATACTCTGAGGAGGACCCCTCACGGCCTGGCAGTTGATGGAAAATGCCTATCTAATGTCTAATCTAATGTCTAATGTCTGTACACAAGCCACAACTGTTGGCTTGGTCAATGCTTGCGTCTGAAGGCTCACTTGGTTAGGACATCTTTATTACAACCGTAGCACATTTGCAGCTGCAGTTAAGCCATTAACTCTTCCCAGACTGCTTAGAAATAACACAGACAGGCTAAACGTGGTATTACTGCTTGATAGAGCTGGCTGGAAGACAACCCGCAAAGATGTGCTTTGGACAGGGAGAGGCATATCTTGGGATGGAATGGCAATACGGATTAACGTGGCCATTCGGCAATCCATGACTGGGTATATAGCCAAACACCTACAAGCTGTGCGTCCCCTCTAACATGCCACCTCCCTCCTTGCTTGTGTCCCAATGCCACCATTTCGGCTTATACTTAGCACTTAAGCAACACCCAATAACCAAAACTAAAAGGACAACAGTTGCGATATATCCAACTGAACCACATAACAATGCATAGCATCACACGGGCTTGCATTCTGTTCCAGTGACTGAGTCAGAAACCACTAGTGCTGGTAGTTCTGGGTTCCCAAGACACCCTCCTGGGAAGTAGGAGCACTTTACACACCCCAAGCACACATGTGACCTCTGAAGGTATTCCTGGCACCCTTAACACAGCGGGAGAAAGGTCAGGGGTAAACATGCCACCATGCGCCCTCATGGCATGTCATTCCCACCGAGTGCAGCAGAAGGCATGGCATGGGAAAGCAAGGGCACAGGCGGGGAAGGTTACCCGCGCCGTGATACTTGCGGGGTTGGCCGCTGTCAATAAATGCAATAAATAAATAAATAAGGGGGTGCCCGCGCGGGGATCCGATAATACAGCAGGCAGCAATGGCTTCCTTCCGTTTCGCAGGCAGGACCCGCGAAAGTCATGCCCTTGGCTACAAGGGCGCTTCTTTTTTGAAGGGGGCGCTATTCCATCCCTAAGCCTGTGCTCCACGCACATATAAAACAACTGTACGGGCGACGAAAGAGGAATCTTGGCAGGCACCAAATATAGCTGTGCTGCCAGATGGCCGGGATAGCTGGGCAAATGCCAGGGTCTGCCCTGGCACGTTAATGCACACTTCAGTGCAGGCAGAGGGCTCGGCTTGGCAGGTGCTTCGGGGTGTACAGTTTCAGGCCACTGGGGCCAGTGACATTTCGGGCTGGAGGATTCCCAGGTTAATCCCTTCACACCATCTCTTTCTCAGTCGCGAGGGGAGACGGGCGTGTCAGAGATAAAGAACCAAATAACCTCGCTGCTGATTCCGGCCTCCCAGTGAGCCTCCTGCCCTCAAATACACTCCAAGGGGAACACCGTCCAAGCGAACAAGCATCATCCTTCCAAAAAAAACGGGCTTCCCTCTGTTGACTTCAATGGGATCACGCACCAACCCCCATCTAGCTTCACCTGCCTTGGAGATTCAAGAGGTTGAGGAGTAAGAAAATGGGAACACCCTCCCAGGAAACATGCATCATCCTTCCAAAAAAACAGCTTCTCTCTGTTGACTTCAATGGGATCACACGCCAAACACATCCGACTTCAGCTGCCTTGGAGATTCATGAGGTTGAGAAGTAAGAACATGTACTTATAAGAACAGCTATTCAGCACAAGTGCTTTGAAACACTTGCCTGTGTAAAGGCGCTTTATAAATAAACAATACCATACCATACAAGCACTATTTCCCTCCAATCTCCCCTGCCCCCACCACCACAGGAAAGGCAGAGGCTGTAGCTAGGCACCAGAACACGTTTTAGTCCTAAAGTCATAATGAGTCAGGGGGTTAAAATGCCAACACTACCCCGTTTGGAGCAGGTTCAGGAGTGATTTTCATAGGTCGATATTGTGTTGATGGACCAGGCCATGGAAACACGCATTGACAAAGGCGACCGTTTTGCTTTTGTGTTGTTCTGTGTTCGCAGAGTGCAGACATGTCAGCAGGAGGGGGAGATGTACAACCTTCCCGGAATGCAACACTTCCTGCTACTCCAATCTCCCTGCCGATGCACCCCAACCCGAGGCAGCCCTTGATATTCTTATGCTGAGACTGGAAACAGCTCTGCCAAATCCCATCAATCCTCCACTCCGGCATCCTTCTTATTCCAGCACTGACCATCCTCGGCATGGGGCCTGTGGCCATTACTAGGTTCCACTGCTGGGGCCAAGACACAGCTCAGCCAATGCATCTCAACCCTCACCTGCAGCCCCTTTCCCCGGGATCCCCTTATTATTTTAATTATTTTTTTTATTGGTTAAATAAAAAAAACTGTAACCTTTAACATTTAAAAAAACATCATACATCAACATATTACGTCAAAGTGACTTAAAACATAAAAAAACTGTTCTCAAGAAGAAAAAGTAACCAACAGACTAATAAAAACAAGTAAAACAAAAGAGAACCAACATTTCTTTTATTTTTATTTTTATTGTGCTCCAACCATATTTGGTTTTTTTTACACATTTTGTCTCGAATTCATACACACTTTGCATAGAAATAACACAAAAACAAAAAAAACGAATAAAAACTGCAAAACATTAATACAATTCATTGCTACATATAAATTTGAATAAAACGTACTAAAAATAGAATCCTCTCATAATTTAGGTTTACGTATACGGATTCTCCCCTTAACAGTTCTGATCTATTAATCCACACATTAATCCATTCTAATATCTCTCCGGGATTCACTATTGAAATGAATATCCATCTTCAAGGCTCTAAAAAAAGGTTACGACTGATACAACAACCGACGTCGTGGATCCAGACAAACAAATGTTCCACATAATTTCCAGGCCTGTATTATTGAACCTGGTAATGTGTTTCCTGAAAGCGCTGCATCAGCAACAGATGTTTCAATGTTTCCCGTTGCTCACGATCGTCCTCACAGAATCTGCAAGACAGCGATTCCTCATAGAGAACACCATGGGCCTCATTACAACTCTGGCGGTAGCAGCTGCTGCCGGAGTTGCATTTTTTCTGGCACCCGCGAATGGGCAAGAACCGGGTCATGCCGAGCTCGGCGGACCCGGTAATTGCCCATTTGTGGGTGCCGTAATCAAGGGTCTCCCGATCCCCATTCTGCCCCATAGGGTTGAATGGGGATGGGGACGTCGGATGCACCGGCACATACAGATTTGTGCCGGTGCATCCGACGTGCTCTGCTCGCGGGTGCCGGTCAGCCCACCAGGAAAAACCTGGCGGGTGAAATGGCACCCACGAGCAGAGCACGTAGTATGGCAGTCCGGGAACTACCGTACCAGCATCCTTACCGGTACAGTTGTTCCCGGAACACCATGCTTGTAATGAGGCCCCATATCTTTGTAAGATTTCTTTTGTGTGGATTAAATTCCAGTGGGACCTCAGAGAGAGCTGGCATCTGTGCTTATCATGGTAAATCGTCAAAAAAAGGTGCAAATATTCCACCCCTTTTATGGCCTCCCCTCAGATGGCTCATCAAGGCATAGCGATGGAGTTCACCCAGAGTATGAGTCCAGACCAGATCGACAAGCTGTCAACTATAGACAGGTCATAAACTTGGATTCCATTCAGAATCTTTGAAACAATGTTCCCTTGATAGAAGCGAATAAATGCGAAGAGGGAATAGTTGCCGTATCTAGAGTCTAGATATAATACGTTTGTGCTGACGATTTGCGCTTGACCTTAAATCACTTCACATGTGTCATACAGATAGTAGCAAAGTCTATGCTCGGGAGGATAGCTCAGGGGCAATGCGCTCATCTTGGAAGCATGCCGACACGGAGCAACACAGGTTCAATCCCCGGGTCCGCGCTTAGAAACCTCTGGGTATTAAGCACTTTATAAATAATCTATCATAAATCTTAAAGTTGTTATTTATTTTGCTTGTAGTTCTCAGCCGACACGTGTTTCGACAACATTTCATCCTCAAGGCAGCTATATCTAGGTAGGGGTACCCGTGCTAGTTTACAAAGCCTTTTTACCAGAGTGCCAATGGCTCCAGCGTCAATCTGGCATTGTCCAGCGCGCGATAGTATCGATGTGGTCCGGGATCTAACCTGATTAATGACGAATACCTAGCAAGGTCCGAGAGGCTATTTTAGAGATCAGACTCTACCCAATTTTTTGGTGCAGTGACTAAGAAGACGCCTTTAGCACTCTCAAGCGTCAAGATAATTCTTGGACAATACCAGATGGATGCTGGCATTAGAAGTAGAGGTATGGGTAATTCCTCTCAGTGCTGACATTATTGCTAACCCACTTAACACATTCACAGCTAAAGCACACCAAAACTACGGTTATACCCCAATCCAATCCCATATATCTAGAGTCTACTTTGCAAAGCTGATTTGCTAATTTATTTGTTCTAGCCTTGAGCCACGTCTGAATATTCTGTTTATTATCTTTGGCAGGGATAAAGAAGCGAAGATAAATGATAGAGTTGATCAACTCTACCTCCATGTGTTCGGCCCAAACGCGCCACTTAAAAGATACCTTTTTCCATGAGCTAGCTAATTGCATCACTGTAGTTTTACTGGGGTTAATGGATAGGGAGTGGGCATTCACAAAGTTCGAAAAACCCTCCAAAAGATGCTGCAGGACTATGGGTGGGTTATCAAAAATGAAAAAAATCATCCGCGTAGGCTAACCAGCAGAATGGTCGTATGTTGTGAAGTTTAGATGTCACCAAAGCATAGGGTTGTGAGTATTCACCTATGTCTGCCATATAGAGGATGAAGAGGCGGGGTGCCAGAATGCACCCCTGCCGTATGCCCCTAAAAGTTGGAATTGGTCGAGACAACATCCCCTGATGATTTCGTGAGACCTGGGTGGTTGAGTGTTCATAGAGACCAATTATCAGCCCCAACAGTCCACCGGGAATGACCCACCACTGTAATTTATGCCACACTAAGTCCCTATTTACAGCGTCAAATGCCACTGAGAGGTCCACAGAGGCTAGGTAGACAGGATTGACCCCCCGCCCCCATGCTAGATTTTGAATATATTTCAGCATTAGACCATTCAGGACTGTGCCCATATACTTTCTAATTCCTATCTGCCACTTTGATATTCGCTCTATACCGCCAGCCCATGCTTCTAAATGCTGTAGAAGGATGCACTGGCCGGCAGTTTCATGGTCCTGATCGAGCACCCTTTTTATAAATTCGTCTTACATTGGCCTGGACCCAAGTAATGGGGGAGTTTCCTGTTGCCAGTACATGAGTGAACAAAGTCGACAACACACTTGACCAAATGGCAGGTTCAGAATTAAATAGAAAGTTTGATCACTGATCTGGGACAGGGGCACGTGAAGAGCTGATACCGATAATTACCTCTAGGACTGTCAAAGTACTGACATTGATCTTTAATCTGTAATTATTTAAAAAAGCGGTGGAGAATTTCTCAGCCACAGACAGCTGTGGCAGGGCGAATATGGTCTTAAAATAAGCTACCAGTCATCCTCTGACACGGCATTAACCAGTCTTCCCGACCTCTGGGTATCTGTATCGTTAATCAGTATCCAAAAAGACTGGGAGTTCTTATTAGAGAGAGATTGCAACATGGATTCAACATCTAGCTGGCTCCTACGAGCATGAGAGGCACGCAACCAGTTCCTGTAATGCTGACGTGCTCTCCTGAATTGCTCGCTTTTCTCAGAAGATGACAGAAATCCATTGTTTTGAATACTTCTCACTTGCCACCTCAACTCTCTTTTCCTTAAAACAAGATCTTCACTGTAGGAATGACCATGTTTCCTGGGCCGCAGTCCTGAGTTGCTATTTCGAGTGAGAGTAGCCGTGATTGTATCCCTATTAAAACATTCTAAATTATCGGTCAAGAAAGTTTTCAGCTGCCACTCCCAACTTGTTGTGGCTCTGTTTCTTGCCACTAACTCATTCACTTGTTGGGCCAGCGATGGAGGCCATGTAATGCGATTGCCCTTACTATTCAAAGTTGTGCCCCTCCATCCATTACCATACTTGTCAGGAGGGCACCCCGAATCCCATATGTCAAAGGAGGCTATTAAAAGAGAATGAGCACTCAAATCTGTGCTCACTATTTCAAATCGCAAGCATTTCTCATATAGCCAACTTTCAACAAAGATGTAATCAATAGTAGAGCTAAACCCATTAGTCCAAGTGGGCTGCGGTGGAACATCACTGGACAATGTACCGTTCACAAACATCCATTCCGGTCCTGTTAAACATTCACCCCACTCTCTCGCATTTACCATCTTCATACCTTGTGGACAGCTGCCCGCCCCAGTGTCCAACTGCTTGACACCCTGTACGACGCTGGAATCCAAGTCTCCAGTCAACGGTGCAGGCCTCTTGGGGACATCGTTAAACCATTCAGTGATACATGTAGTCGTTAAGAGTAATTCCTCAGCCAGAGAGCATATTCCTAAGTGCCAATGTGCCTTTATGACCAAGGTGTTTGCATTTCCCCTTCGTTGGACTGCTGTATGGGTTGCCATCATTCCAAAAGAGATATCAAAATTCGGCAGCACCATTGCCTCCTGTCCTATTTTCACCATGGTCAGCAGACCCCCCGGATGGGCTCTCCTGTTCACCTTGTCGTGACACCCGGAAGGACACTCTATATCCATCTAAAGATGGAGGAAACTTGAGGCGTGGTTCTTGAATGACAATAATTGAATGGGCCCTGAGTCTCTGGCACAGCTGGGCATTATTAAACAAATGATTATTCCTACGTGTATTCAGTGAAACTAATGATAGACATCCTAGATCATTCAAGCCCTCTCTTGTGACCTGCAGCTGGGCGGTCTGACTGGAGGCTCTGCTCAGCAGCCAAGACCAATCACAACTTTCCTCTGACGCTAGAATTTTCATTTTCAATAACAAGAGTTGCTCATCCACAGGCCCCTCCCCCCGAGCCCCCCACTCATGGTTTCTGCCATTGAATTCAAGCGTAGGCTCTTCTTGCCGCCCCCCCGCCCCGTTCAATCCCCCAATACTCTTCTGTCATTAAAGGGGAGAAGATCAAAGCCCAGCTTTCTTAAGTTATCTCGTTCACTCAGAAGAATGCCAAAGAGGATTCCCGAATTGACATAAATGACTGCCCGATTGGTTCTGCCATGCTCTATGAAGAACATTCTGCCCACGTCTTAAGTGCTAACGTTAATTAAGGCTGGAATCTCTCATAATAGTAACACAATATTCGTGCGATTTAACACAATGGTACAGATCTCTGTGATCACACTTGCAATCAAAATTGTGCAAGCATTAGTAGGGGGTGATCTTTCTGCCTCTGCATCTGTATATTCAGAGTGCTTAATCCACTCTGGCCCAATGGGAACCAGGAGCGCCCGCCCTCCTGCTGCCAGTCTCCGCTGAGATGTGGTATTGAGGTCCCAGAAGGAGATGAATACAACCGTGCATTGGCCACAGAGGGATCGACTGGAAGAGCCAGCTGTTGAAGCGCCTGTGGCAATGGTAATTGGGTACTATTAGCTGGCATTGGGGGATCTGAAAGATCATGCATGTTACTCTCCTTTGTCAACAGGTTAGAGGGCAGAAGATCCACCCCCTAGGTTAGATGGTGGAAGACCGGCAGAAGACCCACCCCCTAAAGGATTTTGCATTAGATAACAATGGTGGTAGCAAAATGATTTTTGTAGTGCGGCTTCTTGAGTTGATATGCAATACTGCACCCCGCCTTGTGCCGCCACCTCTCCACCTCAAGAAATTTCAGTCATGACTTTGCCTGGGTGTGGAGGCAGATTCTGAAGCTGACATAACTGTTCTTGGCACTGGGTTGAACTGAGAGAAGAGAGAGCGCAGAACAATCTGTGCTACCTGTTCTATTTTCTGATTTGGAAGGCAGTTTTTAGCTTCCTTCCTCTGCTTCCTACCCCTCCTAGTACCTGTGGAAGACCCCACAGTGGCCAGCTTCTGAGCCATCGCAGCCAGGGTGAGTTCCTGCTCAATTGAGTCTTCCTCCACAACTTTGCACTCTGGTGCGACTGTGGGGGCTAGTGGGCCATGAGTATTGGCGACCAATAAAGCTGTTTGAGTTGACGGAGACGCAGTCCCAACAGGTACCGAAGGAGTTAGAGGTTCATGATTGGCCTGTGTTGCCAATTCTGGGGCTTTCTGATGGTTGCAGGGACTTTGGTTTAGCTCTCTGAACGAAGGGAGTACCAATCTTGTCTACAATCTTTTAAGGCCCTCCCTCATTCAGACCTCCAGAGCCAAGCTTTGGACAGGGCTTTGAGTCCATCCGTTTAGACTGCATTTGGCCCTCATTCGTTTGCAGCAATGTGTACATTTACATGATCGGATTTAAACAATAGGGATTCCAGCAAGACTGTGTTAGCTTTGGTATCACACTGGTGGCCCTGCTATAATGAAACCAGTGTGCACAGGACTTGGTTTATTTCCACAAACATGTCCTCTCGCCTTTCCCTTGGTCCCACCTCCATTCTTCGCATCAACGCTGACAAAACGTCCTGGAGGCCGCGGAATAGGCGAGGGGGCCGGTGAGGAGAAGAAGTCGGAGCCCGAATGAAGGTGCCGCTTGGTCCAGGTAGATTAGGCAACAGACTCAAATCCGGTGGAGTGTTGTCCGGACATAAGTCAATGGAAGCACTGTATGCAGTTCTAATGGGGGTACGTGGCTCATTCTGTGACTGTGCCACCTCTCCCAAAGAGTCCTTAATGATGATCATTTCTTTGCTGATGTTTTCCAATTTTTCCTGTTTTTTGCCCGGCCCTCTCACAGCATCTAACTCTTTTGGTAGAGGGATCACGTTCTTCCCCATTGGTCAAAAGAAAGATGTAATTAAATGAGTTCTCTTATTTTTGTGATTGGATTCTTTTATAGAAAGTTAATTCACATGGGGCTCGTGATCGCAGGAAAGGTTACTCTCTCCCGGGGAAGGGGGTAGGGGCAAACTTACTGCAGCCAACATTTCAGCATACGTGATTGGTTGAGAGACTGATGGCACCATCTTCCCTCTGCTTCTCAGATCGTACATATAGACCCACAAGTGTTTCTTCAATTAGCTTAGATCCGCAGAAGTTGTATACACT
Source organism: Ambystoma mexicanum (assembly GCF_040938575.1). Classification (NCBI taxonomy): domain Eukaryota; kingdom Metazoa; phylum Chordata; class Amphibia; order Caudata; family Ambystomatidae; genus Ambystoma; species Ambystoma mexicanum. The sequence continues at coordinate 580,149,105 of NC_090922.1, read as the reverse complement.
CAATCCCCTTTCCTGTCTGTCCCGGTGTCTAAACAGAAGGGCAATAGCAGTCAGTGGATACTCTCCCAGCTTATCCTGATCATTAGTTCTAAGTGAGGCAATTCTCAATTCCCTTTTAGGAACAGTGGTCGGCTCAAAGACTTTAAGCCCACAGTCATCGACCATACAGTTTAGAGGAGCTATAAAGTGAACACTGATTCAACGGGTACAATCGTAGCTCCAAATAATGCCAGATCAGTTCTAGACCAAGACCGGAGGTCGACTCAAAGGCATAATTGCCCACATTCGTCGACCGCCTAATTTCAGTTTGTTTTCAAATTGCAATGACTCTTACCTTCCCACACAATGACAGTTGGTAAAAGCAGCAGTGTCACTCGATTCACTAGCGGCCCGACTCCACGCACCCAGCAGCTGGTGCTTAGCTTTCAACAATTTCACTGTTAATGCCGAAGTCGGCGATGTGCAGTCACACAGTCCACGCGGTCTAATGAAAAGCTCTTCCTCCAAATTAGTTACAAGAAACAACAGACTGGTCGTGCAAGGCTCCTGCACAGACTGCTACTCAATGCTACTCTGGGGCACTTTTTGCAGGTAGCAGACCTTTTTGAGTGGTGTAGAGAGAGTGGGGGTAGGGTGGGTGCGTGGGGTGGGTAGGTAGGGGTAGAGCGAGTGGAGGTAGCGTGTGTGCATGGCGGTATGGAGAGTGGAGGTATGTAGAGAGAGTGGAGGTAGGGTGGGTAGGTGGTGGTAAAGAGAGAGAGATGGTAGGATGGCTGGGGTAGAGAGACTGGGGGTAGGGTGGGTTGGGGTAGAGAAAATGACGGTAGGGAGGGTGCATGGAATAGAAAGAGTAGAGGTAGGATGGGTGGGTGGGGGTAGAGAAATTGATGGTAGGGTAGGTAGGGCTGAGAGAGTGGCGGTAGGGTGGGTGTGTGAAGATAGAGAAAGTGAGGGTTTAGTAGAGAGGGTGGAGGTAAGGTGGATGGGTGGGGCTAGAGAAAGTGGGGGTGGGGTGGGTGGGAGTAAAAAGAGTGGGACTAGGGTGGGTGGGCGGTGGTAGATAGTGTTGGGTTGAGAGAGTGGAGGTAGTGTGGGTGGGGTAGAGAAATTGTGGGTAGGGTGTGTGGGTGGTAGAGTGGGAGTACAGTGGGTGGGGATAAAGAGAGTGGGATAGGGTGGTGTGGGTAGAGAGTGGAGGTAGGGTTGGTAGGTGGTGGTAGAGAGAGAGAGATGCTCGGATGGGTGGGGGTAGAGAAAATAGGTGATCGGGTGGGTGGGAGTAGCGATACTAGGTGTAGGGTGGGTGGGTGTAGAGTGAGTGCTGGTAGGGTGGGTAGGGGGTAGAGAAAGTGGAGGTGGGGTGGGTGGGGGTAGAGAAAGTGAAGTTAGGGTGGGTTGGGTAGAGAGAGTGGCGGTAGGGAGGGTGCATGGGGGGAGAAAGAGTAGACGTCAGATGGGTGGGTGGTGGTAGAGATTGTGATGGTATGGTGGGTGGGGTAGAGAGAGTGGAGGTAAGGTGGGTGAGTGATGATAGAGAAAGTGAAGATAGGGTAGGTGGGTGGTAGTAGAGAGGGTGGATGTAAGGTGGATGGGAGGGGGTAGAGAAAGTTGTGGTAGGGTGGGTAGGAGTAGAAAGAGTAGGGATAGGTTGGGTGGGCGGGGTAGATAGTGTGGGGTTGAGAGAGTGGAGGTAGGGTGGGTGGGCTAGAGAGATTGTGGGTAGGGTGTGTGGGTGGTAGAGTGGGAGTACAGTGGGTGGGGATAAAGAGAGTGGGATAGGGTCGTGGGGGTAGAGAGTGGAGGTAGGGTTGGTAGGTGGTGGTAGAGAGAGAGAGATGCTATGATGGGCGGGGGTAGAGAACATGGGTGATCGGGTGGGTGGGAGTAGCGATACTGGGGGTAGGGTGGGTGGGTGTAGAGTGAGTGGTGGTAGGGTGGGTAGGGGTAGAGGAAGTGGAGGTGGGGTGGGTGGGGGTAGAGAAAGTGAAGTTAGGGTGGGTTTGGTAGAGAGAGTGGTGGTAGGGAGGGTGCATGGGGGGAGAAAGAGTAGACGTCAGATGGGTGGGTGGTGGTAGAGATTGTGATGGTATGGTGGGTGGGGTAGAGAGAGTGGATGTAAGGTGGGTGAGTGATGATAGAGAAAGTGAGAGAGGGTGGAGGTAAGGTGGATGGGAGGGGGTAGAGAAAGTTGTGGTATGGTGGGTAGGAGTAGAAAGAGTAGGGATAGGTTGGGTGGGCGGGGTAGATAGTGTGGGGTTGAGAGAGTGGAGGTAGGGTGGGTGGGCTAGAGAGATTGTGGGTAGGGTGTGTGGGTGGTAGAGAAAGGGGGGTACAGTGGGTGGGGATAAAGAGAGTGGGATAGGGTGGGTGGGGGTAGAGAGTGGAGGTAGAGTGGTGGGTGTAAAGGGAGAGCAGAGGTAGGGTGGGTGGGGATAGAGAGTAGGGGTAGGGTGGATTGGGGTACAGAGAGGAGGCAGGGTCGGTGGGTTGGGGTACAGAGAATGGGGGAAGGGTGGTGGCAGAGAGGGTGGGGATAAGGTAGGTCAGTGGGGCTAGAAAGGGTGGGGTTGGGTGGCTGGGGGTTCAGAGAGTGGAGGTAGGGTGGGTGGGGTAGAGAGTGTTGAGGTAGGGTGGATGGGTGGGGTAGAGAGAGTGGAGGTAGGATGGATGGGTGGGGTAGAGAGAGTGGCGGTAGGGTGGATGGGTGGGGTAGAGAGAGTGGAGGTAGGTTGGGTAGGCGGGGGTAAAGAGAGTAGGGGATAGGTTGGTGTGGTGGGTGTAGAGAGTGCAGTTAGGATGGGTGGGGATAAAGAGAGTGGAGGAAGGGATGGTGCATGGTGGTAGAGAGAGAGGAGTTAGGGTGGGGGGAATAGACAGAGTGGGGGAAGGATGGGTGAGAGGGATAGAGTGAGTTGGGATAGAGAGAGTTGAGATAGGGTGGGTGGGGGTAGAGAGAGTGGAGGTAGGGTGGGTGATAATAGTTGGGTGGGGGAAAATAACATGAATAACAAAGCAGCCTTCGGAGGACTTATCAAAAGTAGCCCAAAATAACCCAAACAGAACCCAAAAAGCACACATAATGGAGGTGGGTTGGATGTTTGGGGGTAGAGAAAGCGGGGATGGGGTATGGAGACAGTGGGCGTGTTGTAGAAAGGCAGCCTCAGGAGGACAAAACAAATCTGCAGTCAAAGGAGCAAAAAATAAGCCCAAACGTCTATAATAAAAGCCCATAATAGCCCAATGTGGAATCACTGCAGAGCTGGCAAATGGAAAGCCTAGCACCCAACTTCCTTCTATCAAAACTGCTGATTGGAGCAAATATTTGTGAGGAACTTCTCAGTCGGAGAACATCGGAGAAGTTCTGAAAAAGAGATTTTTGTGATTTGGCAGTTTCATGCCATGGCATTGCCCGTTGCTATGGCAACCAAATATTCTCAGTTCAGAAACTCCATGCCGTCTCTCTCTCTCTCTCTCTTCTGTAACAATGGTTTTGGCAATTGTTTGGCTCAAGCACCACAAAACATCACAAAAACCAAAAATGAACCGCAGAATAAGGATTCAAAGATTTCACTGTCTTCCGGAGAAAAAGAAAAGTGACATAATTGAGACTTGTGTGAGGACTGGGTGTACATTTTCAGTAAAACTGGACAGCCAATTGTGTTCAATATCTGCCCCCGCCACCATCAGACTCACGGTGCGGAAATCTTATTTTGCCTCCCATAGGCTTGTCAGAGTGTGCAGAATCCCACCAAATCTTAGAAGTGAATATTCAGGCCAATCAGAGGGCCAGATCATTCTGCACACCAGATTGCTGAAAATGCCTAATGCTCCATCCAATTAGTTGGCCAGTCGGCCAACTCAGATTGTCCCCAAGCACCCCACACTCTCGGTTGCTGAACATTTTAGTAGAATTCCTAAATTATGCCATAGCAGAATCGGGTGGTGGTCCCACCGACTCCATTCCACCCACGAAGAGCGGGCAAAAGGCGGGAATAGCTCAAATTCTCAGAAAATGGGAAGTTCCACAATGGGGTTGTGAACAGGGTCAGGAGTAGCTCCAAGAAAACTTGTGTGCGGAGACTACAACATATGAGGCTTTCGCTGAAGAGGGACAACCACAGTTCAGGACATACCCAGACATGCATTCTGTGACATTAAAAGTCACAGGCACACTCCTGCACACAAGGAACTCGGCCGGGAAACAAGCTGATAATCCTGAACAAAGGCAGAGAAAGAGAGACGCAGTTTTATGTTTATTTATTTTTTGCTTGTTAGGTGTTTATACAATAAGAATATACTGTTTCAAAGCGCCCACAGGGCAGGGAGGGATGGTGGGAAATAGAATTATAAAATAATATTAGGAGCAGAGGGGAAGAGGGAGAGGGACAAACCTACTATGCCTTGGGTGTATTCAGAACTTGCAAGTGCAGAAGGGAGGAGGAAGAGGGGGTAAGTGCTGGGGAGTCTAAGCTCGAGGGTGAGACATGAAAAAGTGCTAGGAATGATTGAGTGCAACACAGCCTTGGCCGCAGGAGGTGTAAGTGCGAGCCTCCAGAGAAGAGGGTGTGCAGATGCAAAGTGCTGTGTAAGACAGGAGCTGGGGAGCATTGGTGTGGGAGGTCGACGTCTCTAAGATGCATAAGGTCCAAGGACACCAACACAGCACCTGTGAGATTAGCAGAGGGCGGAAGGAGGAAAGGAGGAGTAAAAGAGGAAGTCTTAAGGAGTTTCCGGAATTTGAGAAGATCCTGCTCAAGGCCCAGGGAAAGGGGAGGCTATTCCAAAGGAGGGAGCCCGCAGAGGAAAGAGAGCAGCCCCCTGGCCTTTGTTTAGCAAAACGCTTTACACACAAGGAGTTGGTGCCGGAAGAGCGAAGTGGTCTAGAGGGAAAGTATTTAATGACAAAGTTGAAGATAGAGTGGTCTCCTGGCCCAGACAGACTTGTGGATGATGCAGAGGGATTTGAATTTAATCCATGCAGCAACCGGGAGCCAGTGAAGACTTCTTATTGCAGGAGAGATGCGGCCCCTGGGCTTAAAGCCAAGTATATGTCTTGCTGCCCTATTCTAGATAAGCTGAAGGGGTCGAAGAGTGGTAGAAGGTAGATTCAGGAGGAGGCTGTTACAGTAGTCAAGTCTTGAGAGAACCAGGGCTTGAGTCACATTGAGCCTCTAAGGGAAAGTGAGAAAAGTTAGAATTCCTTTGAGAAGGAATGGCTGATTGTTTGCACTAGTCTTTCAGGGTGCTAAACTGAGACATTCAGAGCTTTGCAACCAAAGGTAGTGTCATATGGCAATTCAATAAGTGACTGTTACATCACTGCTCGATGAGGCACAGGCCCACAGTCCGGTGCACTGAAGAGATAGAAAGACAGCCATAGCCCTGCATGGGGGCAGACAGTCAGAGCTAAGTATACATAGGGTGACCAGATTTACAAGATAAAACACTGGGACGGCAAACAACACAGAAGAAGGACTACCCTCTCGCAACCCACCCATTATCGCCAATCTTCCCAACACGCCATCACAGCCCCCATCCAACACTGTTTCCAACACTGCTCTTCTATATAAATAATCTATAATATTTAATGTAAATTGTGCAGTTTTGGCTGCGAATCTTAGCATGTTGATTAAAAATGTGCTTTTGCTCTGATTGATGTTACAGGGCTCGCTGTTCAATTATTTCCAAAGCAGTCTCTGTGGCACAGTTAGTTAGTGGTGTGGCTCATACCTGAAAGCTTGGGGGTTCGAGTCCAAATTCTGAAAGTTTGATATTAATTAAGTGTAGAAATGTTGTCACCCGCCCTTTACCCAAAACCGGAATGAGGTTTTTAAATTTAAAAAACTCTCAGCACTGGAGACAGGGGGCCCGATTCCGGGACGTCTGGTCACCCTAAACTTACAGAGGTAGTTTGCTTTCACAGTCACACAGCTCTGCCCACAAAGAGGTGAGCACAGACCTTCACACTACGAACAGCGCAGAGCCATGCACATGGAAAACACACACATCTCCACCTCTGCCCCTCAAGTCCAGTGATCTTAATGCTGGAACTTCAACAATCAGGTCAGGAGAGGGATGTGAAGATGCAAGGCGACGGCAGATCCAGGGTAGCAGGGAAGCTGGCAAAGGCCAAATCCTCATGACAATCCACCATATTAGGAAAATTGCACTCACAGTGGTTGGGATAAAATCACCCCCCAGATGGGAATGCACTGCAGGGAATTGTCATGGAAGGACGTGTGCCATGGCCGTGTCTCATGCCAGTAGGCCAGGTAGGTGTCCTTTGTGCAATACTCCAGGAGGGCAATCAAGAACCAGCTCTGCAATCGCTTTGGAAGAACTTGAGGGATGGGCAGGTATTGTGCATGTATGAACCATAGCATGGGCCACCCATGCTAAAGATAACAACTGAAAAGGTTCAGTAAGCACTCGATATGGGGGTAGACGCACCACACTATCTGCCTAGAAGAACCTGGAAGTACAACCAATGCTCCTCTTGTTGGAAATAGTTGGTGCATAGACTGTCGCTATCTCAAACCGTTTTATCGCAGCTGCAAAAATCGACAGGTGATGAAGCCAATTACCTCAGCGGGCATACAAACAACAAATCATCAACAAATTCTGCTAGGTACGTATAACACACCACTCCGGTGGACACTGGCCACAGGCATGGCTACACGCACACATCAGAATACAGCACGGACTATGAGAACATTTGGTCGTGCTGTCACATAATTCTACGCCTACTTACACCAGACCACGCTTCAACACCTCTGATATCAGAATGCAGAGAAGACCTATAACAAATTCGGGCACGATGAACACATAGCGTGTGTCTAGCACTCACGCCATCTCCTGACTCCTCTCAGCACCCATCCACATGCCTGAACGCATGTGTGGCTCTACCGGTGCCTGGCCAGCCCTGCAAAGCCTTGCTTGGCCAAATGCACACACGCATCCTAATCTTACTCCATGGCCTCCAACACTCTGGACTTCGGTCCTCAGAGGGCATTCCCACTACCAGCGCATTGAGACTATAATAATGGTACAAGGTGCTATATAAATGACAATTACAATACAATACAATATTAACAGAGTAATTCTTGCTCAGTGTCGGGCCGCTCAATAACCAGCAACAAATGTAACCAGAGAGTGATCCAGAAATTCAGACAGACCCCATAAAGCTACCAACAAATTGAAAACCCAATGCCGTATCAAGGCTCGCAGTGCTGGGTGGCCAGGGATTGGAAAGGGTGGCTGGGGTCCTGATGAGGACTGCTGTACTCAAGCGCACATACCATGCGCATAAAAGTGGTACTCCCGTTCACAGTGGTGTGTGGTTTGTTTGGGCATCAGGGGCCAGCCACCACCCCTTTGTTTCTACTTTTAATGAAAGGTGTAACAAAACTAAAAGAGAACTTACATCTTTCACTGAGGTATGGTAGGTAACAGTCACCATCTTCCTTCCAGTCTGAGTCAATATGTTCACTTACCCCTATGAAAAGCAGCAAAGATGTTCATCCTTATAGCATTTATAGTTCACAGAGTATACGCCAAATTATCCAAGAGTACCACCAGTGTGCGTTAAGTCTGTTAACTTGTAGAAGCTATGTCACCTTACAGTGCATCGCTTTCATGCCTTTGCAGCAGTGTCTTTACATCTGTATGCATTTGCATCATTTATTAGTTTACAGGACCCCCATACTCCTGCTCTCTTTTCATTTTTTCTACACCCCATTAACCTTTGATAATCTGTTTTGCCTGGTCCCTGAAAAATGAGCAAAACTGATGTAAATGCACAGATGTAAATGCATCAATGCGAATGCATAATGGTGCAGATGCACCAGTTTATCATATGTGTCGTTCAGTGTTTTGGATGGGCCTCAGAGTTCGAGGTCACATCTCTTAATGTGCATGTTGTGCTTTATAATGCGTTACTGACCACAATAACAGCATACCCATTAAAACATTGTTTTGCTTTCAATAATTCCAAACACTAAAGAATGTCATAGCGATTGGTCCTAGTGAATTATGAAGAACAGTTGTGAGACTAGTAAAGGAGGTATAATGCACTTATTCTTTTCTTTAATTTAGAAGAAGGAACCACAGCATAGGTTCTCCAAAAAGGAAATAAACAGGCTGAAATCTGCAACATCAATCATGAAGTAAGGTGTTCATACTGTTTTAGGCAAGTAACTACACAGAGATGTTTTATTTTGTATTTAAGTGCATCTGGTTTTTCTAAGGAAACCTTCACACTATGTTCACTAGCAATACCTACATTCAAGAATACCATTCTAAAAGAAATAGTCACATCTAAATCAGTTAACAATACATTAAAAGCTAAAGTAATAACATTATAAAATTGATAACGATTCTACAGAAAGAAATAGCCTATCTGTTCACGTGCAAAAAACACTTCTAAGATACAACAACCCACCAGCGAGCACCTTTCACAATATCTTCAATTTCAAAAGCGCTATCTTCCATACATGATGGGCAGCCGCAACAATTACCCATGGTTTTGGTGATTGAGGAAAATCCTTGAAATCTATCCTTTTTTTTTTAGCTGTTTCGGGTATGAAAAAACAACATAAAAGAGACATCCGAGGCTGTAAAGACGCAACCCGTAGGATCCAGGATGCGAGTGTCGGAGATCCGGTGTACTGCCACCAGACCCATCAACACTACAAGTTTAGCCAACAAAGACTAGAGGGGAGGAAAGTCATTACTAGGCCAATTGCGAAAAAGGGAAAACCCTGAGTCGACACCCCACATGGGAGAAGACCCAGGGAAAGGAAGTGTGAAAATCCAAGCACCCTCCCAAAGGTGACAGGCTCAGTGATCTTTCCCAGCAGACAGCCCATCCACCAACCTACGATAAGTGGAAATCGCTGACCTATGCAGAATAACAGTACCGTAAGGTGTCCTTTCAGGATCAATAGTATCGGCTGAAGAGGGATCAGGCCCCCATTGCAAACCCCAGCGAGACCAGGTCTGCTTTGCAGAGCTGAAAGACCCTACCATACTCAGAGCCCAAGACTGCTGGATGAAAGGTGAAGCTGATTGAGAAATGCTAGAGATATGCAATCTATTCCCAACATGCCCCACCCCGTCAGAACTAGCTTGTTGGCCAGCACCGGTGGATACCTGTGTCAGAAAAGACCAAAAGCGTGCACTGAAAGTGCTCCTGGAGTGCTGTTTGGCTGGGGAAAAGTATCCTTGTTGGAACTCGAAGACTGGACTTTAAAGGCTTTTGCTTGAAACAAAGTATTCATTTTGCTGTGATATTGAAGAATCGCCCTCCAGCCCGTGAAGAGCATTTAAACAACGTGCGCACTGCTAGTGCTCCTGTAGTGCTTTTTGGCTGTTTGGCTGTTCGGCAGGGCGGCCGGTGCTGACGGGGATAAACCTTGGAGCGTGACAGGTGTGCAGCGGAAACCCGAGGAGTCCCTTTGGTGAACTGAGTGGTAAAATGAAAAGTGCCTCTAAATTGAACTGCCGGGACGTACCTGAGCTTTCGTGAATCCTGTATGACTTGAGAGATGAGAGATGGAAAGGGTGGCCAGTAGAAAGCGATGATACTAGAAGCTTCATTGGTCTTTACTAACAGACGTGAATCGTATGAGCTTAGCGGTCGCGATGCTGCTTCCACCTCCCCTGCTACCACTCTGCAGCTCCCCTATATCATGTGTAGTGGTTGCAACTGCGGGATCACCTGGACAACAAAGCAGCAAAATTAGGCTCCCTAAGCACACCATAGCAGACTATTATTTAGCTAAGTGAAATGCGGTGGCTAATTTGAATACCTCAGAAGGGAGTGGCTTGGGTTCTTTACCCCGAACTATAAAAAAAACACATTTTGGGAAAACTGCATTCTTAATGACTTAGAACTACCCCACCGGGGAGGTGGAGCAGCAGCTGGGCATGAATAACTTAGACCTACCCCAATTGTCAGCCTCTTTGCTTCTTAATACCCGCACGTTTTTAGAGTTTATGGATCGGAGGTTCTGATTGAGGAATAGTCGGAAGTTAAAAATACCGGAGAAACTATCTTTGCCAAAAATTTGTAACACAGGACTTCAGCTGATTTGGTGGCACTGGCAGCATCTATGATGCACCCTATGTTGAAGGAAATTAATATGATATGATATGATAGTTTATTTTTATAGTGCCTATACACAATGTGTTTCAAAGCGCTTCAAGGCAAAAGGGAGTGAACAAGGGAAAATACAATGACATTCTTACAGGCCATGAACAGTAAGGATGTGAAATTTACTATCATACTCAGCCTGACAACATTTCAGATAGTGTAAGTATGGGAATTCTAGAAAAACGAAAGGGTCAGGCAAGTATCCTGAAATAGATTGCTGTGTCTCTTAAGAAAATGGAGTCACAGGAAGTTGAGACCTTAGTAGTCCCGTCAACCTTGAAGAAGGAGAAAAAGGGGAGTAATGATAGCGGCGAGCCACCAAAACTCCCTACTGAACAACAAATACCTCCCATGACTAATGTGATCGAAAGGAGGAATGGGCAAAAGAACCGAGAGATTGAAAAGAGCAAAGGGTTCTATGTCTATGGCAAAAGGACAGTAAACAGAGCAAAGTACAGAAGAAGGACACGGACCTACCAAGAAAGGACAAGAACAAAGGGAAAAAGAAGAGAAAAGCTGCACAACTAAGATCTAAATCTTCAAGGAAATTCCTACGGACTCTTCTGGACTATTTAAAAAAACACGCACCGGCCTCTCCTATTGGCAATATGTCTCTGACCAGCTTTACTCCAGCCCTTACAAGCTCAGTGGTGGAAGACGAAACTCGCATTTCTATCATCACAGTGAGGAGATTTTTGTACCAAGATAGATCGAGGTCACCTGCCCATCATCTTCGCACCTGGCCTCATGAATTGTCGCTGGAGCAGAGGGACGAGGATGCAGCTGCAAAGTTCAATCGCAAAAAAAGTCAATGGAATGGGCAGCAAGTGAAAGACATGTTTTGGGAGCCGGAAAAAAAGGAGTAACCCCTCTAATGCCGCTTTCCAAATGAATGAGAATCAAATGTGGGGCTGTCATGCCCTTGGGGCAGTTGGGATGATCGGGATTCCTGGGAAGGACTGCCAAAGATGCATTTCCCATGGGGGGTCCCCCTAGTACCAATAGGTGGATTCCAGGAGGCCAGTTGCCAGACTGATCAATTGAGACCTGCCTCTCCTTGACCCCCAAGATCCATTAACTTTGCGATGCAGGGGCAGAGGAACCAAGGAGACATGGCAAGAACTGGTCGGAGACATGCTGGCTGCCAGACTTCTCTGTTACCTGGGATCCCTCATGGTTCTGATTTGTCTGGAGGATCCCAAAGAACAACCAAGGTGGACATGGCAGGCAAGAGTGCCCCAGAAAATTCTTGACAGAAAGAAGGTTTGATCAGAAAAGCACGTGGCACTAGCTTGCTGTTAGAATTCTTGTTTTAAGTTGGAGGCCCAGGCGTGTTGAATAGGACAAAGGTGCTGAAGCTGTTTTACGAAATACCTATCTTACGACTCATCACCTCCAAAGATATTCATTTTATTGACCGCACATGTCAATATCGAGTGGTACTGACTATTCAGCCATGTTTGGTGTATAATGCTCTGTTGGGTGAGATAAGTAGCCTAAGGCAATTGGGTACAACATTTAGAGATAAGAGAATGGCCCATGAGTGTGGAAGAAGAGTCAATGCTTCAGAAGGGGGGCTATCGTCACTACCTGAGAGCGGTAAAGGCCCCCTCCGTGAGAATAGTAATAGCGAGGGGGGGGAGGATGAAAGAAAACCCTGTCGATACATATCTAACAGGGATAAGTGAGTAGCGATGGCTAGCCCTTTCGCTGAAAGAATTGATTACTCACCTGAGAGACCTAAAACAGCAGATGGTGTGTAGAAGAGTCTTATAGTTGCCTATCCCGGAATTTAAGAGGCCATAAGCATTTCATGAGTAACGCAATCCTCTGCCAGTTTTCATGAACTCACTCAATTTTGCTTCTTCAGGAAGTTTGGCTGACTTCAATTCCAGTTATGAATGGTGTACAAATGTGGCTACAGCCAGCTATAAAGGGCAACTTGTGTCGCCCCTCGGGGGAGGCGGCTCATTATAGCTGTCAGAAATGATGCAGGGTTTGCATTTGTGTAGCAACTAGAGTCAAGCAGGGGAAATATCGAAATGAACTTATGAAGGAGCGGTGAAAGTGAGGAAAATCTACTAATTATAAATATTTACTGGTCACATTGTGATCTGCAAAAATGTGTAGCTAGTTTAGCGGCACTCTTGGAGGAATGGCTTATAAGATATCCGTGAGGGCTGGTATTATTAGCAGCCGGGGTCACCAATTCCTACTGTTTGCATCGATTCAATGTGCTGGCCTCGTGCCATGATGAAAGAGTGCGCCACAGGGAGAACTGTGCTGCCAATCTATGGAAGAGTGGGTCTTGCATGCCGTGAGTGAGCAGTTTCAGGGGGAGTGTACAAGATCTCCACCGTGGCATGCAGGCCAATCCAGTTCGATTATTGATTTTATTTTCATTTCACAAAGACTGTATCTCGTGTAATATTAGAGAAGAAGATCTTAGTGATCATAACATGTTGACCACCAGAATGAAGTGCTCTACACAAAAAAGAGACTCCATGAACCAGTGTGAATTGACTGTCAACTGTGCTGGAAACAGGATAAATGGAACTATACTAATAGCCAGTTCAAGCATGTCATGTTTAGAACCAATAGGGAGCAAAAGCAGATGTGTTAACAGTTGGGAATGTGACCTCCCTGTTATGACTGCTCTGACACAAAGCTATAAGAAACGTAACCATACATTGGATGGGGATGTTGTTGAAGAGAAGAAATACAAAGTAGGATTTGGCATAGCAAATACAAGCAATGAAGTGTGTAGTGGGCTGGTCAACAAAGAGAGGCAGCGAAAGAAGAGCTGGCTGTCTAACAATAGACATTAATTATTTCAACCAGCTGGAGAAATAATATTATCTCTATTACTGCAAAAGAACATTCAAACTTCTGGGTGTCGGTTAATAGCGTGGAGCTGAATCAAGAAAATGTCCAAACTATACCAGTTCAGGAAGAGTCATGGGAAACTCCCTTCTCGCAGCTCGATGGATACAAGGAAGGAAATCAGCGGTCAGTGGGGAGATTGAAGGAATGTAGACGTCAATTAAAATTCACTGTGGAAGATGTTGAAAGGGGTATCAGGAATGTTAGTGGCTCAAGGGCAGGGAATCTGAATGAACTTGCTAACTAATCGTTTAAAAAGGATCCCGAGATGTGGGCTTGTGTGCTGTTCTTACTATTGATGGATATAATACATAAAACGCAGACCCCATTATCATGGAAGAATGCCAGAATCATTCCAATTTATAAGAAAGGCAGTCGAATGGAGCTGATTAACTATCGCCCTATGGCACTGCTAGATGCAGATAGCAAGGTTTTTGCCAGGCTACTATTAAAAGATCTTGAAACTTGGATTAATCAAAAGGGCATTTTCAAAATAAATCAAACAATCTTCAGAGGGTGGATACGGACAGATTGCAATGGCCTCATAATATCATGCATGCATAAACTGGCATGAAATAAGGATGCAACTTCAACAAGTGTGGCATCATTGGACCAGTCCATGGCCTATGGTATGGTGGATATAAACTTGTTGTGGGCAAAACTAGTCCTAGGGGAAATTGACCAAGGTGTACTAAATATATTAATCTATCTGCATCAGAACACCTCGATACAGGTTAAATTAGACATCTGTCTGAACAAAATTGATACCTTCCTCGGATTGAGGCAAAGATGTGTGTTGGCCCCTGTCTATTTAACCTGTATGTGGCAGATATAAGGGATTGTCTTGACAAGGTTTCTTACGTCACACTGCGTATTGGGGAGCTTCGGATATTATGATTCTCCTAATCGGTTTATTTTTTCGTATTTGATAAGATCACAATAGGCCTTCAACGACTCCTGACTACTTTTGAGAGTTATGTGAATATTAACCCCTTGAAAAAATAAATTCTAGGTATCAGTGGCAAAAAGAACAAACACAGTTTTGCCTGGTTTAATGAGAACACATGGTTGGAAATTGTGGATAGCTTGATCTGCCTTGGCTTTCCCATTATGGCCTACCCAGAGAAATCCTCACTATGGGAGCTTATGAAAGTGAAAGCGAGTAAGCTAGCCTTCCAGATGGTATTTATGGACAACAGATATGGCAAGTTCTTGTTGATCCCCATCATTATTTTCTATAACAGAAAGGTATCCCTGAGCTCGTGTATGGCATGGAGGAATAGGGCAGCTTAGAGGTCCTGGTTTGGAGGCGAGTTTTGCATTATTTACCAAAATGTGTTCCACTTGTAGCTTTACGTTGGGAATTGAGTCTTCAATCATTGAAAAGTAGAGTGGTCTGACGTCAGCTAGCACTCTCGAGGAAATTATTAAGCTCCAAGGAGGGTATTTCCATCTGGGAAAAGCGGGTGGTCAGGCTTGGGGCTTCCCATCATGGGAATTTGCGAACTGGTGCAACAAACAGTTTGAATCTATGAGCCGGACGCTGGAAACACTGTTGTTAAATCCCCATAGGGTAAAGGCAATGATGTTCTTCAATGACTGGATTAACACTGGAGAATGTTTGAGTAAATAGCGCCTAAAATTCCTAAAAAAGCAGGAAGTGTGGAATCTTGTGTGTAGAGGTTTCCTGACACCTAGTACAGGACTGATTTTATAAGGTTTCGCCTCAACGTGCTATGTACAAGAGAAATACTGAGCATTAGCAATCGATCGCCCCAGGAGACATCCTGGTGTAGATTTTGTAAACTACCAGGTAGCATTGAAATCCCGCAACATCTCAGTGCACAGGTGTGCATGATCAAAGAACTGAAGCATTTGGGACATTTGTTCCCTGTCTGGACAGAGTGGACGGGGAAATGCTGTGGCTATCTATGCTGAATAGGGCTTTGCATTATTATGATCTTGGCAGTGGTCGAAGATATCAGTGGCAGTGGTAAGATATCTAGAAATGTTTAACCTTTGCTGACAATGGATGTTTTATGATTTTATTGGTTTTGTGTAGATTAGCGGATACTGTATAGGTCGGTGATAGATTCTTTTAAATAGATTGTAAAGGTTTGAAATGTTTTGAAACCATATGCAATAAAATTTTAAGAAGAAACAGAAAAGACCAAAAGAACGAGGGGACAGTCTATCGCCATCACTGGCATCACCTGTTACCAAGCCTGAGAGAAGACCAAATGGGTTATTAGAACTGGGCTGAACTGTTGCCTGTGAATGTGTAACCGTACCCCGAGGGGCATGGCAGAAGGAAGAAAGGCGTAATTAGTCACTGGTCTTCATCTCTGGAAAAAGGCACCTTTTGCTAATGCCTGCGGATCCGGCCTGCAGCTAAAAAGGCGTAGCAGCTGAGAGTTGAGTCAAGAGGCAAAGAGGTCTATCTGGAACGGACCCTGTGTCGCCTGGGTGCTCATAAATTGACAACGATGGAGGTGCCAAACCACTGGGTCATGCCAATGCCGTGAGCACTAATTTGCTATTACCTTGCCCCTGCCCGGGAGAACATTTATGCATGCACTATGATCCTCCTAGGAAGGCAATATTGCCAAAACTACAGGGCCTGATCGGATCAGTTTCTTCTTTTACTCCTGGAACCTATGTGCAGCAATTGGAGAAACTAAATCCTTATTTCTATAATTAAGCGTGGAATATAATGAGCATCCAAGTTAAATCATTGCCGAGACGGCTCGCCACGTCACAGCAGTGCCCTTACTGGGAGCTCATTAGCTCCTGTAAGAGAAGTGTAAGCCCCAGCTTTTCATTTCTCTATTTCTCGGGTTAGTCTCTAGGAGCAAAACACGTGCCACTTGTAGGCTCACTTTCCACTTCTTACGTCCTTTCAGAGTTAATAATTACATCTACAGCACCGCAAAGCGCACGCACTTCACAACGCCGCGACAACGAAACAAATCACACATAACCTTGCCCAACACCACATGGCAACTACCAACGGAAAAACACACCTACACTCAGTGACAGGCTTTCTCTGAACTGAAGCTGTCAACAGCACATCACAGCTCTCTTGCTCTTTTTCCCGCACAGTCCTAATAACATACTCGCCAGCCTCCTCTCATTAAAGATCTGCCAGAGCGCCAAGAAACTACGCAGGTGACAACAGTGCACGGTACAGGAACGTTAACATAACATCTCTCTAAATTTTTGATTTCTTATTTAACTTCATTATCAGAGCAAGGGTTGGTAGGTTTCAGTTCGTTGGCACAACCCAAAGGATACCTTAATGGGATCATCCCCCTTTTTTAATAGAAAGAAATGTGTTCTTGTCCCAAGCTCCAAAGAAGAGAGAATAATTAAATGTGTGCACCAAAAATGAAAGGATCCGTCTCCATGCCTGGGTACTCTGCCACACTGTCCCAAGCCACGCAGTTGAAAAAGGAGGGGCTTGGCCTGGATGTATGGGTATTGAAACTATTTCCTGTGGCCACAGGGGCCCGTATTTCGGGACCTCTGCTGCATTAGGTTGAGGCCGGTCGAGGAGACAAAGCCTCAACCGGTCCTGGAGGAAACCCGAGTCTGGAATATCTAGTTGAGCGAGGATTGGACTTCATCTAAAGCCATGAATGTAGATACGGATTTGCTAATTTCTTTGACTGCACTGCCCTCAAACAGCCTATCAGAGGAAGTATCGAAAGCCTGAGATTTGGCTTACTCCCATGAGTTCTAGTTTCATCTTCACCAGTAGACCCTTCTTTCTTTGGATCACAAAGTCTGCTCACATGACATGGTTTGAGCATAATGATGCCCAGCATGTGGTTAATATTACACAACGTCGATGTGAGGAACAAAATATATAGAACCCACGCAGCCTCTCTATGGCCTTTTATCAGGGGGTTTAACCCCAAAATGATGGCACATGCAGAAGATGTTGGTATGCGCATTTCTATTGGGGAAACCCTCGCTTTGGGTTTCCAGGAGTCCCTCAGGGCTCTGCTGTCTCTCCCCTGCTTTTTAATGTGTATGTTCAGCCCTTATCCTCTCCAATTCACTCCCATTGTTTTTCGGTTCTTTTCCTATGGAGATGACACATAACTAGTATTTCGGCTTGACTTGGAGCGTCAGGGCACAGCTTCGCAGCTTAGATGTTGCCTCGAAGCTGTGAGCGATTGGATGGGTTCTAATTGGCTGAAGCTTAATGCCGAGAAAACTGAAGTCCTAGTGACAGGCCCCCCAGCCTTGTACAGGTAATGGACTATGGATGTTCGGCTTTTGGCCCTGGGCCCTTTACCCTCCCTCTCTAAAGCAGTGAAACATCTGGAGGTTAAGATCTCAGCTTCTCTATCTATGGAGTCTCAGGTCAGTTCTATGTGCAGTGCTGGTTTCCTCCGATTGAAACAATTGAAGAAAACTCTGCCTTATATTCCTACCTGCTTCCATGCCTCATTAATGTCAGCTGAGACTATTGCAACGCTGCACTTCTAGCTGAACCTCTCTATTTCCTAAATCGCCGGCAGGTGCTGCAAAACACTACAGTTTGCCTGGTGAAGGGCATGTCATAGACGCGACCTGGCCATTCAGTCTCTTCAGCTAGAAGCAACCTGGCCATTCAGTCTCTTCTGCTAGACGCAACCTGGCCATTCAGTCTCTTCTGCTAGACGCGACCTGGCCATCGTGTCTCTTCGCCTAGCCGTGACCTGGCCATTCAGTCTATTCGGCTAGACGCGACCTGGCCATTCAGTCTCTTCAGCTATACGCAACCTGGCCATTCAGTCTCTTCTGCTAGATGCAACCTGGCCATTCAGTCTCTTCTGCTAGACGCAACCTGGCCATCCTGTCTCTTCAGCTGACTGTGATCTGGCCAGTCAGTCTATTCGGCTAGACGCGACCTGGCCATTCAGTCTCTTCAGCTAGACACCACCTGGCCATTCAGTCTCTTCAGCTAGACACCACCTGGTCATTCAGTCTCTTCTGCTAGATGCGACCTGGCCATTCAGTCTTGTCTGTTAGACGTGACCAGGCCATTCAGTCTCTTCTGCTAGACGTGACCTGGCTATTCAGTCTCTTCAGCTAGACGCGACCTGCACTGGCTTCTGATTGCGGCTTGAATTCAAGTCAAACCGCTTTGCACTATTCATCACACGTACCATGATAAAGGCTGTCAATCTCTACAGGAAAAGATTGTACCTTATCATCCTGCCCGATAGTCACGATCTGCCTCCTCTTTTTCTCTAGTATCAACGGGAACTCTATGGTGGACGTGCCTTCTCTGCGGCTGGGCCTAAATTATGGAACTCACTTCCTACCCCGCTCCGAAGTATTCAGGATTTCAATCTTTTCAAGGGTCACTTGAAAGCGTACCTAGTTTTCGCGTAACCACTAGTTTTCTTGCTGTTAGTTTTTCCATCAGCATCTCTTGGCACCCTAATGCTGCAGGTGAAGGTCTGCGCTATATAAATGTCAGATTGATTGACTGAAGGAGTAAAAGCAAAAGGTAAGAATAATGTTATGCTTCGATTGCAGCTGTACTTTAAAGCATCAACAAGTCAAAAATAGCAGACCGAGGAAAACCAAACGGGGCAAAGTGTGCATGTGATGGTTGACCATCTTTGGCAGATGCCAATTTTTAAACTGCCAAATACTGCAGCTGAACAAGTGCTTCTGGGGGACCTTGGTCGAGTTGGCAAAGTAATTATAGTTTTGGAAAAAGATATGGGAAAGGATCACGGTCATTTGCGTTATCTGTGACCTTCCAAAAGTGATCATGAATGTAGCCAAGAGCGGCAATAAATCTGTCTGCAGCCAGAGGGCGCACACATTCACTGTGTAGCCAAGAGCTGCAATAAATCTGTCTGCCGCCAGAGGGCGCACACATTCACTGTGTAGTAAAGAGCTGCAATAAATCTGTCTGCAGCCAGAGGGCGCACACATTCACTGTGTAGTCAAGAGCTGTAATAAATCTGTCTGCAGCCAGAGGGCGCACACATTCACTGGGCAGGACACACAGCAGCTTACACTAGGAAAATACATCACTAACCGACTCTGATTGGTGCTAGGCATGGCCATTTTTCCCTGAAACCGACAGAAGCAGAGTCTTAAGCCTTGAGATCCTACACCTTCCTCTCCCTGGGGTTTTCGGCGCCGAATTCAAGAGCTGTAACTTCTCTGTGTAGCAAAAAAAACATCTTTGTCAGACCCCAGGGGGAGATTTGACCCAGAGCGTGATGGCACCTGGAGTGGCATGCAGGTGAGACTGCTGGGTTCGGGGCCAGATTCTCTGAGATGTGTTCACAGTCCCGATTTCAGAGAGGGCATTTTACAGTTTACTGCCTGTGCCATCTGTTGGTGACTCTAGGGAGTTTGGTGGCAAGGCAGGAGGCCGTGGGGTAGATTCTGGGGCAAAGTGACCAGGGGTTCAGGCCACTGCCTCTATCATTTCTTGAATGACTCCAAATGATGGTTCTGCCCTTCTCCGGTGAAGCCCTACTATAAGGCAGAGGAACTGTGAGACCCAACTGAGCATGCCACCTGTGCACCCGCTCAAGAGAGGACAACGGTAGAGACAGCTGCCAGGGTTCCGCCTGCAGCCCTGGTATAAGAGGGCCGGACATCTGCTTCAGCACCCTAAGGAGTGCTCTCCTTGAACTCCAAAACTCTCCTGGTTCCCAGATTCACAGCAACCACAGTGTGCACAGCAGGTAAACTTAGCAAATGATGTGACTGCCAACCACAGAATACTGCCATTAGAGAACAAAACACGTTTCAGGCATACAACAGTCTTTACACCACTAATCACAGAGCACAAACTATCTTGAACAATGCAAAATAACCTCCAAAGTATAGAACACCTCCTTGCACAAAGCCTCATGTAGAACTCCTTGTTCCCCACAGATGACCATGACCTCAGGTGACGTTCCAGTAACTTCTTTATTTAGTTCCACTACATTATGATAGTCATGTAATGTCAGGTACATCTGGGTACAGGGCAACATACGCCTGCATCCTCCCAGGTAGGCTTACATCTCCCAACTGACCACATAGAACCCCAGTCACACATAAACATTCTAACCCTTAACACTCCATTGTCAATCAATACACTGACCAAAGGTTCCATTAGGATGCAGGATAATACCAAATCCCTACATATCTCCCTTCCTTAGGGACATAAAAACACAAGTAGATAACTTAACCATAATGGCTAATAACAACACGCATACAAACAACCCCACGTTCAATGCACTTGCCTCATCACTCCTAACTGAGAACATTCTGCTAGTCTCCTTACATATTCCAAAATAGTCCACACAGCCGTGGGACACAATTACAATCAATGCCCCTTCCTCTTTCTACCAAGTGAGGAAAAGGCACCCAACTGCTCAAACATCCTTACTAAAACTTTTACAAATAGAGGCACCCATACCTCTCTTCCTAAACTTGACTTCATCGTCCCACAAAAGAACACACACACATCTCCCTCACACCCAACAATGCAAACCGGTATGTACCTAAATACACACCACCTCCAACTAGACTGAGTATCCCAGATACCCGGGTAAATACTTCACTTCTTGTGACACCATTACCCCTAAATTGCCCATGTTCAAAGTATTCCTAAATACAATACAGCTCCTATTAGGGAAAACCACACTTCATTCACACCAGCATCATACCAACATCAATGACTCTACTATAGTCTTTGCTGTATCATCATGATACTCTGAATGGTTTCTAAACCAAACAACCAAACAAAAAACTTTGTTTGACACTTAGCACTCTAAACTTTAGCATTAAATAAGGTCTTAATACATCTGCATTACAAAAGTCCCACCTGTGGAAATAAAACATTAGTGCACATAACTATACTTCAGATTCCACATACCAAACTCTAGCAATGTTGTCAATGCAACCTATATTTCATTAAATGTCCATCTGTGGAAGGAAAAGCGTGTTAGTTAAACATGACCGTACCACAATTCTTTGCCTTTGCATCATAACATTACCAAGTATTTGTTGACAGAGGTAACAGAGGCCACGACTTTTACACACCCCCCGTGCACACCTATCAAACATGCTTACTACCACTTGCAAGATACCTCTCATACCAATGTACCTACAACATAAATACCAAATAGCATTTCAGAAAACACTATTACTACGCATATCTCAATCTCTTTCTACTAATATGCAATTTTAACCTACTTAATAAAACCTCACATTTGGATCAGTTAATCCCTTGGTTGACTAATTACAAACACCCTTGAGACCTAAATCCAATCTAAAAACTATAAACTTTGTTCTCTGCTCTTAAGCTTCAACAACTTCCATGAAGTACCCCCATTACAGGACAACCTATCCCACAAGAAACTACACCTGACAACATACAGGTTCACGCTCTCATGCACTCACGCTGTCCAAATGCCATTCAGGCCTCACATGACAACAGAATCTGAATCAATAACTAATTATAACTACTTAACCAATTCAATGAAGGCAAGACCAAATTGCTTCCTTTACTTATGCTCGTGAAAGCATCATCTCTTAACTTAAAAGTACCTCTGTTATTCATTCCGGCAATTAAGATCATTCACAACTTAAGCTTTTTCAAAAAAAAATTCCAACGGGCGGAAATGCAGCCGCCCGCAACAGAAATGGATTTACCAATCCATCTGCCACACTTCCTTTTGTAAATATCACCTCCCGAAGCGTTCCTTTCCTGGTATGTTCATAATGCTGCTTTTCATTGCTGCCAGCCGCCTGCTATAAAAATTGTACTCCCTTTGCCTCCTACCGCATCTCTCAGTTCTTAAGTAGGCTCCAAGCCCCTCAGGAACTACTGACAACATGCCCTCAAAGATCCTCATCACCTCATATAAGTGATAGCTCCTACATGCACCTCCTTAGCACTGCTGCAAATGGGCCCTTGCCCCTCCAGGCACTACACATGTTGTCTTGGGCAATATTCTTTCATCTCTGCACATGGGCTCTAAGCCCCTAAGGTGCAGCCACGGGCTACAAGTCTCTTAGGTGCAGGTATGGGCTCCAAGCCCCCTCAAACGCTGGAATGGCCCCCCAGGACCCTCCTCTGCTCCAGGCGCTTTCCACATTCGCCACCAATCTTCTATTTAACATATAGGCGCAGCTTAGGTTACCAACCTCTTCTATTGCTGCTGCCCCAACTCCAGGCCTCAAGCTGTACAACATCACTCCTCATTGTTTCTTTTCCCGGCGCAGCTTAGGCTCCAAGCCTCTCCTGTTGCTACTGCCTTGGGCTTATAGTCCTCAGTTGCACGGCATGCCTCCTCATTGCTTAATTTCCAGGCGCAGCTTAGGCTCCAAGCCTCTCCTGTTGCTACTGCCTTGGGCTTATAGTCCTCAGTTGCACAGCATGCCTCCTCATTGCTTAATTTACAGGCGCAGCTTAGGCTCCAAGCCTCTCCTGTTGCTACTGCCTTGGCTATATCCCTCAGCTGCCCAGCATGGCTTCCTCATAATTTCCAGGCGTAACTAGACCCCAGGTCTCTTCAAATTGCTACTGCCATGGGCACCAAGCCCTCCATGCTGCAGCTAGTGATCCCAGACCCCTTAAGCAATCAGTCTCTGGGCCCTCAGCCCCTCCTCAGTCTCTTGCTTTCCTCTTTGCCTGACCTGTCCTGCTAGTGACAGGCCAGCTGGCCCCTGGCTCTGGCGCAGCCCCTTACTTTCTGCCCCTGAGCTCCATGCGCTGGGCCCTTCTGCGCCTACAGTTTTAAGCGCTCGCCCTACCTGGGAGGTCTTCTTCTTGGGTTGGGGGGAGGTGTATGTTCCATCTTCAATGCTGTCCCCCCAGCACAGCCAGCATCCTCGTCGCCAATGTAGAACTCCTTGTTCCCCACAGATGACCATGACCTCAGGTGAAGTTCCAGTAACTTCTTTATTTAGTTCCAGTACATTATGATGGTCATATAATGTCAGGTACATCTGGGTTCAGGGCAACATACACCTGCATCCTCCCAGGTAGGCTTACATCTCCCAACTGACCACATAGAACCCCAGTCACACATAAACATTTTAACCCTTAACACTCCATTGTCAATCAATACACTGACCAAAGGTTCCATTAGGATGCAGGATAATACCAAATCCCTACATATCTCCCTTCCTTAGGGACATAAAAACACAAGTAGATAACTTAACCATAATGGCTAATAACAACATGCACACAAACAACCCCACGTTCAATGCACTTGCCTCATCACTCCTAACTGAGAACATTCTGCTAGTCTCATTACATATTCCAAAATAGTCCACACAGCCGTGGGACACAATTACAATCAATGCCCCTTCCTTACCCCACCAAACATCTGTCAAGAAGCAAACATCCATCAAGCAAAGGACACCCTTCAAGCACAAACACCACCTCCAAGCACAGAAGACCAACTCAAGCAAGGGAAACTCCCAAGCCCAAAATACCAAGTAAGTAAAGAATACCCTTTGATGCTCCCTCTGGGTTACCATGGATCACCCTCTCACCCAGCACTGAACCCACCTTAATACAGAAGAACCCCAAGCACAGAAGCCCACTCCAAGCACAGAGCACCCAGAATGTGCAGAGCACCCAGTGCCCACCAAACGCTTAGTAAAAATTACCCCAATCCCACTGCACTTGGCACTTCTTTAAATACAGAGCACCCGTGGCCACAGAACACACAAGAACACAGCAACCCACAAAGCACAGCATAGATGCCCACCACCTAATAAGGCAAATCACACAATCCTTCCAAAAACAGAGTCCAGCCCAGCACACAATCGTTTCCTCAGACACCTTTGGCCCTCTCATAACCACCCACTCAGTCACAGATAAATAGTATTGCTATAGTTTCTATACAGTGCTTAATTGCCACATAATGTTTCTCAAAACTGGGCACAATGCCTGACTAGTAGATGCTGGCTGAGCTTTGCTGAGTAAAAGCAAAGACTTTAGGACGTGTTTTTGTTGTTTTTGTTGCAGGAACGCTACGCTCAATATTTCTGATAGCTACTGGTAGATATATTCATAGAGTTTATGGCCTAGACTAGATATAAGCGGAAACCTTTTCTAGGTTATCAGCATCAGGGACCATTCTGGAATCACCCTGGAGATCAGAAGAATGTGTGAGACAATAGTGAACATCCGGGGATTTACCAGAATGATGTTGGGATCTTGAAAGATGGTATAATGATGAAGGACACTTCCCCAATATCTATTGTATAGGGTGGATCAATATTGTCATCATTTCCTTCAAGAACTGGAGCAAGCTTAAGGATGCTGGAGAAGACGACCTTCAAGCAGGTGACCTTCAGTCCCCAAAGTAAGCAGGTAGCTGCATTCTGGGTGCACTGCCGCCTTTGGTGTAGATTGTCAGAAAGGCAGACACACTGGGCATACCATAAACTAAGTGTGAGGAAATTATAAGGATGACAACTTTCATCTGCAGCAGTTGAGTTAATATTAAAAAAAGATTGTCTTTCAGAATTTCAGAGGGACAGAAATAGGATAATGCTGCCTGAATATACCTGCAAGTCAAGACTGGCTGGCTGCCAAGATGGAAACCAAGGCCCCATGCCTTCATGTCTTCTGCCAACAACTGAGGGCCATGCTTTTTGCAGTGTCCAGTACATAGTATCTCTGTTTTATAGATGTTTAGTTTCCCCGCATTTTATACACTTCAATTAGATGCTGTGGGGGGATATGACATTGACAGTTGCACAGTAAGTGCTGCCACCCAATGTAAGCATTGTCTGTGTATCCTACCCATAGTTAAACAAATTCAGGACGGATGTCGAAATCCGACCAACCTAAGGGTGCAGGTGTATGATAAAAAAAGACTTGGCAAAGCCTAGACTCCTGGGGTTCGCAACAGTCCGCCCTTGAAGTATCAGAGTGGGCGGGGAGGATAGAGTGGGGGGATTGCAAGGGCATCTCTTCATGCCATTATGTAGGATACCACAGTGAAGAACAAACACATTCTAACACTAAGACCCAGATGATCTCAGAAGGGCCACCGCGTTACCACCACGAGTCACGTTCACCTAGCACACTCACACAAACACTTGGGCAGCACACAAGACCTGCACACCTGGAGACCATGGCAACAATCCATATAGACGTGTCAACTCTCACTGAAACCTACCACCAGGAATGATTGAATGCCCCAAGGCTGACGAACCTGAGCCGAAAATCCATGTTCCTCTGCCAGACTGACAAGCAACTCACAAGAACACTCACCTGCAGCAGGGTCAGAGGGCCCCACAGACTGATCACCCCAAGCCAAGAGTTCATGCTCATGAACCACATTGAGGAACGCACTTGCTCTAACAGCGACACAGAGGTGCCGCGGAAGGCCTCAGAACCGGACTACCCTGGCACAGCAATCCATACTCTCCACACACTCCATGGTGGGGTAATGATGCGCCCACTACCTCCTACTTAGGATTACTCACCTCAGACAGAACTACTTTTTACCCGCTGAGACAGCTCTCAGCACCAAGAGGCTGTGAAATTGGCAGATTGGACGCGTATCAAAGGCCACCCAACATAACATAAGAGTATCACCAATACAGCATGGGCCCAATATGCCCTGTTTCCTGGAAGCTTTGGAGTAGCACTGAATCATCTACATTTCAGAAAGTGACCAATAACCCAGTAAGGACCAGAGCCCTGTTGCTCCTGCCACCATTTTCCAGAGCAAGACATCCACCGGTGCCACCAGGGCTGATGCCAGGGCTATACTGACGAAGGAGTGGTGAGGAGAACAAAAAACCTCAGGGAAGCCCTGAATCTGATTTGGTGCCTGCGGTTTTCTCCATTTGGCATTAAGAGTTAAATCTGTTATTAGTTTCAGTAGCTTGTTTGATCATTTGGGTCTGGGCTGTCTATGAATGGGGAGTGTATTTTTGAAGACTACGGTATATGATGGGTTGGAGTTGAATTATAAAGAATGTATATTCCACCATGGACTACAGTGAACTGTAGATAACAGATATCTTTAACATTGGTGCAGTCTGTGTGTGTGATCTCTGATTGTGTGCTAAAGCGTTTGACTTTTTCTGTCACATTTGTATGCAACATTTATGTTATGTGTGTTTGTTTACATGTGTGCACACAGTTGATTAGTGAGAATGATGAACTGAGGTTCGATTATTCGTCGAATGCAATGGGGATGTTGTGCCTTGGTGGGTGTTTTTTATGTGTGCCCTTTGAAGGTTTTTTATGTCATCAACAGCATTCTTGTGATGAAACATTATTAAATGATGATGATTTGTCTCTCACCCCTATGATACCAGGTTGTCCTTTGTTTCAGGGGGATGGTATATTCATAATGACACATTCAGGCTCAATTCAATTTGTGTTTCTATGCATTTGGTAAATAATTTCTCACGTGGCACCGCTTTGTCCTTTATTCTTCTGAATGGGGAGTGTCCACCGCAGCCTGTTTAACTTTTATTGGAACCGGCTTGAGCCCTGGCAGTGCCCGGGGCGAAACTAAATTTGGCACAGACCCTCGCACTCCCCCCTCCCCCCCGTCAAGGCGGCAGGAGAGAAGGGTGCCAAAATTGGGGCGGTGCTGGCACCACTGCCACACCAACAGGGGGTAGCCTTTGAAAGGCTGCCCCCTGCTGGTGTAGCAGCAATGCTGCTTTGAAATGGAAAGAGCCCGCTCTCGTGCTGGACATGTGATTTAGGGGTCCAATTGTTATTGACGATTTGCTGAATCAGGGCCCTGAACCATACCAATATCTTAGAGTGGTCCAACATATATGGCTATTTGGAGAGAAGCGTTTCATCAATCTGCAATGGTGATTTCCCTTTTGCTATATTGAGATGGCTTTGGAAATGCACAAGGAGATTAGATTGGCTTGACAAAGACAAGCAGACATTCAAGGATAATAATATCACATGTTTTATGAAGCATAACATTCTGGATTCATCCCACTTCTAAGCACTGTAATAAAAGGAGCTATCGTGGAATTATCTAACAATGTGTGTGCATTGGAGACCAGGCATGCAAATAGCTTGGCTTCCCCTCTCACCTCCATTCTCTTCTAAAATTCTGGCTCAATTCAGCCCTATGTTCTCCAACGGGTAACATAAGGTAGCAGCCATTTTATTCTCACATTTTATAACTCACATCCAAACCCTGGGCTGTCTGAATGTTTATAGGTGGTCGATGGTTAAATTTAATGTTAAAGTGGATGGTGTTGAAAAGAAATAAGCACAAATCCCACTGTCCATCATGTACTTAGTGAATCAATTATACAAACCTTTTATCACACACATTTCTTTCCAAATATAAAGATCTCTAGTCACTCATACGCTCCCAAAATGCTCTTTGATTTCATGCAGAGCAGCTAGGAACTCTCATTGATGTTATTTGTCCCCTTTCCCTTTCTAATAGCGGTATTTATATAAAGTACAACATGAGAGACTTTCCATCGCCCAATGATACATTTCCATCAGAAAATGCAGTTGTAACCCTTGGAGGCTGATCCTAGGTTTGGTTGCAAGATCTATCAGAATCCCTGCACCCCTGCACCCTCTCACATTCCCCATACAACCAATGCACCGTCAGTGTGATGTCGGCAATCCAGTGGGTGCAGGAGTCTTCTGCAACCAAGAGCTTCTGCGTGGATAGGGCCAGCGGGGAACTACAACAGAAATGCACCTACTGCCCTCTCTGTCCATCACCACTCCTGTCAGCGCCTCTTCCTCATCCTCACTTCCCACATCTGTGCGTCTATTTGCAAAGTGTCTGGCTAGCTATTTACCATGGCAACGGGCACAAATGTTGGCTAAGTAGCCTATTCAATATCCTTTTAAACCGCCCGCCACCCACTGGGTGAGTGGGTGATCTGATCCTAAATCCACTGAACTGAGTGCAGGAGATCTGCTGCTAAAGAGAAGGGTATCGGGTAATATTATCCCCACCAATAATCTCGCCATGTCTATGGTTGTGGGGTAAGGCCATAGGCAATATTATTAGTGGGGATAATTTATGGGGTAATTGAGACCTGGGGGTCGCATGGGTGTCCCCTGCTCCCTTTGAAAAAATATGGGAGTTGCAGGGCTGTTCCTCACAGGTTCCATGAGTTAATATTGCCGCAGAAATATGGAGCATTTTTGGTATGGCGATATTTTTGCGGGGATATTAACACATGGAACCAAGAGAAGATGCTCCGGCACCAGTACTGGAAAAGCATACAGCTTTGCTTGTTTGGATTGAGGTGCATTGACAGAGCTATGGGTGGATCCCAGTACTGGACTAGTCAGGGTACTGGAAGATAGCAGGTCGTCTCTGGGAGAAGAGAGAACACACGTCTGACTCCATCCCTGGATTCCCCAGAAATACTGCATTGCCTGCACTGCTTCTTGGGAGGTGCCTGTTTGAAAGTGACTCCTACTTTACATCAATGTTAGGCTCCCTGCGTGGACAGATAACATTTCTCAGTGCACTTGGCTAATGTCCCCGATCCCATTTGCATTATAATGACTGCCTCCTCTTATTGCATGAGCTAATCCAGGGGTCTCCATGTCCAGTCCTAGAGAGCTGAATCCCCCCTTTCCCTCACCCCGCTGTGATGTGTGATCTTCCCATGTGTATTGCTCTTTTAAGCTGTGGGTCCCCCCCAACCTGTAATGCCCTTTTAAGATGGGCCATGACTGAGTCATGGCCCAAGCTAATAAAAGGAGCAACTGCAGGCATGTGCATCAGAACGGCTGCAGACTCCAACTATGGAACTTCTGTTGTCTCTGTCTCTCACTATGGGCCTGTAGGACTATACTATGTGATCAGGGCCCCCCAGACCTGCCTGGTGCTCTGGGTCCAGCTCAGGCACCCACCATCCAGGATGCTGCTGGCATCCGAGGTGCTCCGGCACCGAAGCTGTGTCCCCACAGCCTCACAAGGTCCTACCCTGCAATCAAGTCAGTCCGGGCGACCTCGGCACACCAACATGGTGCTGGCCCCCCAGCGCAGTGAGGCCGGCTGCTTGACCGCCGCTGGCCCCACAATAATGGTGATGTGCCCCGTTTCCCTGCTGTTCCTCATTTGTTTTCTTTCAAAAGGGAAGAGGGAAAGAGGGAGAAAGGAGGAGGAGCGGCATCCATTACCATAGGGACCCCAGATCCATACCGGTAGATCCTCCCCGGCCGCAGACCTCTCTGAAGTGGGTGCTTGTGCAGCCAGGGGAGGGTCAGCCCGCAGCCCTTGCAGCATTAATCACCCAAAAAAAAGAAAAGAAATGGGGCAGCCGCAGCCAACCTAAGAAATGGACCTCACGCCTGGGGAGGGAGTTGTGCTGCCCTAGGGGAAAGACCGTGATATTTGTCAGTGGGCACCTCTCCCGTTCGGCACCTCAATGAGGGGGCCCAACAGGAAAGCTGTCCCGCTGGCAGGACTATGTGTGCTGAGCAATTGCTGCTCAGCACGCTCATTGTCCTGGCAGCAGGACACCTTACACTTTCCAAACAGGAGAGGTGTTTCGCTGCCAGGACAATGTCCCAAGGAGCTCCGGGGAGCAGCAGAGGGGCTCTCACGTTGCTGTGTCAACAGAGCATTTCAATGCGAGCCATTAGGCACTGGCGGGACGGAGGGGGCTAATAGCAGGGACTTTTGTACCTTCAGAATGTGAATGGGAGGGAGTGATCAGAAGTGAGAAGTGTGCATAATGTCGCATGCTTTATGAAATTAGTATGGCATTAAAAATCCAAGGGGGATTTGTTAGGCTCACGTTAATCTACATGACGCTATTGTGACTTTGCATGCATATGGGGATAATAAAACTAAAGCCATGCTATTATTGCTCAACATATTTATATGACAATGTATACAGTGTATAGTTAGTTTACTATGAAAGGATAGTTTATTATGTAATTTAGTTTGCTTCCAAGGCATTGCTATAAATGAAGTATTATTTAAGCACATGAAATGCAAAGCAAAACCTTAATACAAATCTATATCAACTAAAACTGGGAAGATGTGCTCAGTTGCTTAAATTGTCCACATCCCAGTTTCACCATTTAACCAAAATATGGGATCCTGGCCAAATCATTTAATCACATTGTGTCTTATCTGCAACTCTGTAAGTGATTCACTTCATGTTAATATTTCATGCTGCTATTTAAAAAAAGCCTAATGACTATAGAGTTGCTCCATATATAATAATAGTGCAATTTACATATTCTGCAGCACAAAGTTATTTGCTGGTCGACTTACTTATGGCAACTTATTCTAAAGTCACTTCCATGGTGCTTCCAAGTATCAAAGACTGATGATGCTCCGTGCAATGTCCATTTCTGTGAAGTCATTTCTGTTGGTGCAATCCATAAGCAAATTAGGAGGCTTGCATGCATTTTGCACCAGAGCGCCTCGACAGATCTCTAATAGATGAGTTTCCGACATCTGTAATGACTCTAGAGTTGTATTTTTTGTTGTGTTAAAATTCCATCTGCCACTAATGTTACCCAAAAGTAGAATAGGGCAGGGGTGGGCGGTTTGGGGTCATGAATACGACCGTATAGAATTGGGTGCACTGCATTTGGGGGAGAGAAAGTAGCAGGACTTTTTCCGTGGCTCGCCCCCCACCCCCTTTGCAATGCTGGATACTCCCCTGCCTCCCTCCCAGGGCTACTTTCGCTGCAGTGCTGCCTGTGATCTTCCCGCATGGCACACAAACAGGGCCACAATACACAGGGCCTCTATGCTGTCGCTGCGGTTGGCTACTGGCACGGCAAATGCAGTGAAGAATGCACCATAAAGGTGCACACAGAAGAGCGTCACGGGGGTGATGGTGAGCATTTGGAATCCAGGGCTTGCCATTGATACTGCAAGCGGGCGCACGCATGTGCTACTACGTGAAAAGGCAAGCCCTGCCCTGCCTGAGGGAGTGAGGGCACAGTGAAAAAAGACCCCAATTTGAATGTTAACAATCAGGCCGGCAATCGATTTTTGAAATTCAAATTGGGGTATTGGTGGGTAGCATGCCCCTGACAAGGCCGGGAAATCCCTAACAAGGGTTTCCTGGCCGAGCCCACAGATTTGTTTGTATTTGTATTTGTTTATTATTTGTAATGCGCTCCTCACCCAAAGGTATCTGGACGCAGCAAGAATATATATTTTAAGCGGTACAGCATGTTACAGGTAAGAAGAATATTTGCATTACATGAAAAACATATACATGTAGTGATGCTAAGCAATGCATGGCGGGCATTATAGAAAATAGTGCACTGAGAGCTATCATAGCGCAAGGTGATGTTCAGATGTTGTTAGAGACTAACCAGGTTTTCATGTTTTTTTCTGAAGCCCAGGAACGTTTGGTCTGTTCGGAGGTGCAAAGGTAGTGAATTCCAGTTTTGGGCAGCTTGGACAGGGAAGCTGTTCCCTCCTGCTCCTTTCAGCTTGTATCTAGGCACTGTGATACAGCAGGTCTGGGCAGCTTTCATCGGGCAGGTGGAAGTTTAGCTGGTGATTCTTTCTTGGAGGTACTGTGGGGCAGCATTCTTCAGGCATTTGTGTGTGATAGAGGTAAGTTTGAGTACAATCCTGTCTTTGATAGCGAGCCATTTAGTCTCTCTTCTGGCTGTGGAGATGTGTTCTCTCTTGGGAATACTTAATGCAGATCTCAACACGTTATTATGTAGGATTGGAAGCAAATTCAGGGTCTGTTTGCTAACTCCTGCATAGAGGGCGTTGCAATAGTCTAGTTTTGACAGTATTAGGGCTCTTGCTAGGATGGTACAGCTCTTGGTAGATAGGTAAGGTCCACAGGCGTGGATAAGCTTGCATGTGTACGCTGTAGCAGATGACGTAGCATTTATCTGTTTGCGATAGTTCATGGTAGAATCTAAGTAGAAGCCTAATGTTTTAGTCTCTTTGGCCAAATTGATGGTTATACCGTCAATGATGAAAGCAGTGTATTATTGCATGTCGAGTTTCTTGATTTGGGTTGGGGCACCTTAGATTAGGATTTCTGTTTTGTCGTCGTTCAGGCATAGTCCATGGACCGACATCCAAGCCTGTATGACATGGTATATTTTGTTAAGCAGAGCTAGGTCTTTGTCGTACCTACCTGAGAGTGGTAGAAGTATCTGAGTGTCATCTGCACAGTTAGTGTAGATGACACCCAGACGATCCAGTTTGTCAAATAGAGGCTGTGTAAATATGTTATACAAAGTAGGGGATACAGATGAGCCCTGTGGGATGCCGCATGTGATCGGGCATGATTCGGCAGCTGCCAGCTGAGAGAAGACCCTTATTGATCTATTGCTGAGGAAGGATTGTATCCAGTCTGCCGCTTCTTTAGAGAAGTTGGCCGCTAGGGATAGGTGCTTGCAGAGGATAGTATGGTCCACCAGATCGAAGGCAACTGATAGCTCTAAAAAGAGGAGCAAGGCGCATTGCCTTTTGTCCATGAGTGAGTCAATTTGCATTTTTAAGTCAATAAGGGCCGTTTCAGTGCCATGGAGTGGTCTGAAGCCCGATGGCCGAGTCCTAGGAGATTGATAGCCTCCAAATATTGCTGGATTTGGATACACACAGCCTTGTCTAGTATTTTGAGGAGAAAAGGGGCAATTGTAATAGGTCTATTGTTGGTGGGGATAGAAGGGTCTAGTGAGGCTTTCTTAAGCAGGGGTAAGACCCAAGCGTCCTTAATGTTAGTAGGGACTTTGCAGGTACATAAGAAGGCATTTATTAATGTGGTGATAAATGAAGCGAGATCTCTAGCGGCCTCTTTAATTATCTGGGGAGGGCAGATGTCACCTTGGCATATTGAGGGTTTGAGAAATGCAATAATTTTAACAACTTCTGCCGTGGTGACTTCAGAGAATTTTAATTCTGTGGTGCAGCTAATGTGGATATTTGAGGGTACTTGGGCCAGGTCAGATTTAGGTAGGATAGTTCTTTCATTAGCAATTTTATTTTAAAGGGTGACAATTTTGTTGGAGAAGGAGTTTTGTATGTCTGTGCACCATATTTTATCCCTGATGGATTATGGGGGACTCCAGTTCCCTTAAAATCACAAAGAGTTCCTTAGTACTGGAACCAGCCTATGTTGATCCTCTCATTGTATGTTTCTTTTTTGGTGCTTATGATTTCAGTTTTGTATTTGTTTGTTAGTTCAGTTAGGTTGTGTTTGTTTTCTAGGGTCGGTAAGTTTCTCCAAAGCCTTCTGCTTTTCTTTTTTTCTGAACGCATAATTTTTAGTTGTGGGGTGAACCAGGGGTCAAGTCCTAAATATTCAAGTGGGGGGACTCATCAACAAACGAATGAGATGTGACATCACCAGAAATTATCACATCAAGGTGAAATATGCACATTTAATTAAATTGGTTTTGCATAACCACTCAAATTGCACAGGACGAATGGCATTTGCCTTTCATAAAATCAACACACACACACAAAACCATGAGGGGATATGTTCTTCTAATAGTGTTTTTGAAAACGTTAAAAAGTGTGCATGTTTTAAACTCCAAGAACCAATGCATATGTTTTCCCTGAAACTTGCTGCACCAAAATGAGACATTTCACCTTTAGTTGTTTGTTATTCTTCACCCGGTTACATAGTGCAGATTGAAGTGGTCCTCTTGAATTCATAAATTTAAAGACGACATTCAATGTTTCTCATTTTAGCTGGGGGGACTGAGTCCACCCTCTGAATAAAGTGGGTGGACTCCGTCCCCCCGCATGTACCCTCGATTTGAGTCCTGGGGTGAACCAAGTATTGAGATGGGCTTTAGGTTTGCTTTTTCGTAGTTTGAGAGCTGCGATGGCTTCTAGTGCTGAGGTCATGGTGGAGTTGAGGGAAGCAGGGGCTTGGTTATTTAATCTGCTGTCCTCCTTTCCGCAGCCGTCACTTGCACGTTTGCATGTGTTTTGCTGAGCCTGTTTTCTTTCTTCTGGCCTGAAAGTGACACACTGCCCTCGAGACATCAGAGTGGCTCCATCTCTGCAGAATACACTGTTTTAACAGATCATATCTTGATGCTGGTTGACCGCTGTTATGGCATGCATACTGACAAGCACTGTGCTCCTCTAGTTCACATGAACATCTGGATATTCTCAGTGATCTTGCTACATTTGCACTACAAAGACACTGCTGAAAAAGGAACCCACAGCGCCAATTGCGATCTGCACAGACCTGCCAGTAAAGCACCCGCAGCCGGATGTGAGATGCACAAAAAGGCATGGCGAGAACTGTGTGCATTAATGGCACACCTGTAAAAGGCCCCCAGAGCAGATGCGATCAGGACACAATATGGACACTGTATCATTCCAAAGTGCATAAAATGGCAGGTGTGCATTACCAGCCAATGACCACAGGCAACATTTTTTTTTTTTTAAATGTATTTTATTTTATACCAACCACACAGTGCAACAGAACATAAATAGAACACATCAAGCCACAACAAAGGCCAAACAACAGATATGAAAAGGAAAAGAAAGAAAAAACAGAACAAAATTAACTTAACAATCCCCTTCCCTCCCCCCTATGAGCCTGTAGGGTGTCCACCATCATTGTCCGTTCCGTGTGGTGGGGTTCCGTCGCTCTCAGATCCAGCCGAGGTCGACCCCGTACTAAACAGTTCAGCCAATAGCACCTTCCATGCCGTGAGGGAGCTCACCTCTTCCTCCCCTCCCGCCCTGCTGGCCTCCCACCATGCTGTCGTCTCGGCGGCAGCCCATTTCTGGAGGTCACGCCACCATACCTCCACCCGTGGCCTCTGACAATCCTTCCATCCCATGGCTATTCTGCGTTTGGCAAGTACATAAGCCAAATCTTTAAGCTTCTCCACGTGCCGAAGCTTGCGCGCCCTGGGATACCCTCCAAGCAAACAGGCCCAGGCCGAATCTATCTTAAGTGCAATGCCCCTCCCTGCCAGCTTCTGCGCCACTTCACTCCAGTAGGTTGCAATCACAGGGCAGGCCCAGAACATGTGAATCATATCAGCGTTCTCTGTGTTACACTTGGGACACGCCTGGCGCCCAGCGTCTCGAAATCTGGAAATTCTCAGGGGGGTCATGTATGCCCTATGCGTGATATATAGTTGTATCTGTTTAAACCTGGCATTCCTCGATACTTTTTTGTGGTACCCCAGGGCGCGCTCCCACTGCCCATCCGCCATCGGGGCCCCCATCTCTGTTTCCCATTCCAACCTCAGGTACCCCAAATCCTTCCCAACCTTTGCCATCAGCATCTCGTACAGCCTGGAGACCTCATGCCCGCCCTCGGATGCGTCATACATAATCTCCAGCGTCGCATCCGGCTCGTCAGCCAATACGGTCTCGGGCCAAGTGCTCCGGACCTCCCTGACCACTCTGTGGAACGTCATGTATTGCCCCGCATGCAGCCCCGCCCCCGCCTCTAGATCTGCGAACTCCGCCAAGGCCCCATCCTGCCAAATGTCACCCAAAGTGACCAGCCCCACTGACTCCCAGTATGTTCGCAGGATGGCCCTAAGCTGTCCGTCTTCCCCTGCCAAGGCCACCAGCGGCAGCTGCGGCATGCACGGCAGGGGATCCCCCATCATCCGGCAGGCTCTTCGCCACATGTTCCTGCCCAAAGCTAGCATCTTAGGACGCCCCCTCATCCATGTGCTGGATACCCAAATAATCTCTCGCAGGTAGAAGGGGGAGCAGTCCATACCCAACAGTCTATGTTCCGGGGTTTCGTCGTCCGAAAGCCACTTGGCCACGTACTGCAGCTGCGCTGCCACGTAGTAGGCCTCAAAGTTCGGCAGCCTCACGCCGCCTTTCTCATAAGCCTTCTGCAATTTCCACAATGCGACCCTGTTACGCGTGCCCTGCCATAAGAAATCTCTACATACCCTATGTAGTCTAGCAAAAAACCCCTTGGGTATCATGTATGGAATGTTATTGAAATAATGCAGCAGCCTAGGTAGCACGACCATCTTAAGCATAGCACCCCGGCCCATCATCGCTAAGGGTAGTTTCTCCCAAAACCTCATGCACTTCTCGATCCTCCCCACTGCCAATTCAGTATTGTGCCTGTGTTCCTCCCCGGACGTGTGGTACACGTCTATGCCAAGGTACCGAAAGGTGCTTGTCGCCCATGGGATTCGCAATACTGGCAACCTCTCAGCCGGTATCCCCAAATAGCCGCCCAGCGGGAACAGAGTGGATTTCCGAGGGTTGACCGCTATGCCAGAAAGCCAAGCAAACCTCTCCATCACCTCCAAGACATATTGCAAGTTCTCTTCAGGGTATTGGAGGTACAACAGCATATCGTCGGCATACAGGGATATCAGATGGCTCTTCCCCCCCACCTCTATGCCCACCGGGTCATACTGTTGCCGGAGGTAAATTGCCAAGGGCTCAAGGGCCAGGATGTACAACATTGGGGACCAAGGACATCCCTGCCTGGTGCCTCTACCTAACTGCCACCTATCCGACACTACTGCCCCCGTACGAACTCTGGCTAGAGGCGCGCTATATAACAATTCGGCCCACCTCCTGTACCCTGGCCCCATTCCGAAGTGATCCAGTGCCGCCAACAGCCACGGCCAACGAACAGAGTCGAACGCCTTGACCGCATCCAGCGCCACTATCGCCATTTCGCCGTCTCTGCTACATCCCCATTCGACCACTCTGTGTAGGCGTCTATGGTTGTGGGTAATGTTCCTGTCCGGGACATAGCCCGTCTGGTCAGGGTGAATCAGCTTGCCTATCACTCTCCTCATTCTAGCCGCCAAGACAGCTGTTAGGATCTTGCTGTCCTGGTTCAGCATCGACAAGGGTCGATAGGAGCCACAACCGTGTCCCGGTGTATTGTGCTTGGGGAGTGTCACTATGACCGCTTCCCTGAGTGATTCTGGTAGCTGTCCCAGCTCAAACGCCTCATTAAACATGTCCAGCATGGGTGGGAGTACCTCCTCCCCATACGCCTTATAAAACTCGCTGGGGAACCCGTCCGCCCCCGGGGCCTTGCAAGTGGGCAGTTGTCGCACTATCTCTCTGAGCTCTTCCAGAGTGATCGGAGCATCCATCTCCTCTCGCTCCTCATCGCTGATTCTGGGCAGGCCTATATCCCCGAGTACTTCATCTATCTCCTCGCGGCTCCCCCTTCCCGATCTTCATACAATGTTTGGTAGTATTCTGCGAATGCCCCATTTACCCCTTCTTGCGTATCGATCTCCGCACCCCCTTCGGTGATGACCGATCGGATCGGAGCCCTAGGGGTTTCGCTCTTATATAGCCAAGCGAGGAGCCTGCCTGTCTTGTCCCCACCCGCATGCAACCTCTCAATGTACTTCGTATAATTCAGGTTACAAAGTCTGTCCCAATGCCCAGAGCACCGCTGCTGCAGCTCAGTAACTACTTCCATATCGGTCCCACCTTTCTCCAATTCTTTTTCCAGCTCGATCTCGGCCTCTCGCAGGTCGGTCAGGATTCCACCCATTAATCCCTTGGACTTCGCAATAGCAACTCCCCTCATCACCACCTTAAAAGCCTCCCACAAAGTACCAGCCGACTTGACACTCCCTGTGTTCGACTCAAAGTACGCGACTATCTCCTCCCTCATATCCTTCTTGAATACCGGATCCCGTAGCGCTTCCGCCCGAAGGCGCCATGTTGGAATCCGTGCACGTGGGGGGCGCAGCCGCCAATGCATGATTAGGGGCGAGTGGTCCGAGAGGACCCTCGCCCTATAGTCAATCTGTTCACACTCCGTAAGAATGTCTGGAGTGGCAAAAAAGTAGTCGAGCCTCGTGTGCAGTTGGTGCGGAGCCGAATAGTGCGAATACTGCCTCCCACCCGGGTGTCTCGCTCTCCACACGTCTACCAGGCCTAGATCCGTTAGCAGCGACTGCAACACCTTGGCCGCTGGGCTGGGCCTAACCATTTTGTCATCCGACCTGTCCTCCCTGGGGTTAAGCACACAATTAAAGTCTCCACCCCAGATTACTGTGCTCCCCATCCCTTCACCGAGTCTCGCGCACAGTGTCTTAAAGTAAGTCGCTGTGTCCTGGTTGGGCGCATAAGTGTTTATGATACAGACAACTCTACCTTCCACAATCCCCCGAACCATGGCCAGCCGCCCGTCCGACTCCACAACCTCCCCCAAGAGCTTGAACGGGACATGTGGTGCAACCCAAACCAGCACACCCCTGGCATACGCAGAGAATGTGGATCCAACCACTGTCCCCCTCCATTTTCTCCGCACCATTTCAAGTTTATCCCGTGTCAAATGCGTCTCCTGTAACAAGGCCACGTCTATCCTCTGCCTCTTCAAATACAGCATGACCTTATTACGCTTCAGGTAGCTATTCACCCCTCTAACATTCCATGTTAATACCTTAAAGTCTCCCATGATTTATCCGTAGCTCCCACTTCCCCCTCTGGTCTGATCGCCTCCCCCCAGTCCCGACTACATCCCTTCTCAGTTTCTTCCCCAGGCTCACATAACAACTAACACCCCCCACCCCCCCTAACCCAACCAACTGCCCAGCTCCATCCCTGGATCTCAGGCATCCCTGTGTTCGGTTCTCTTCGGAAGCCCGTGTAGAGAACCCGACAGGGTGTCACACCCCACACAGTGACTAACCTAACCACACACTGGGGTACGAATAAAACGGCCTTCGGATGCCCCCTACACATTTATATCCGCGCTCGCGGACCATGTTCGAAACAGTTAAAAAGTGCATCCCCATCACAAAGTAGCAAAGACTATATTCCAGTCCAAATGTTCAAAGTCCGCCGGGCCCACTGTTTCACTTAACTCTCCCTGCTCCGTCCGCCATCTGCTCATCAGGCTCCTGAGGGCAGTTCTGCGCATCGAGCCATTCCATGGCCTCCTCAGGGGTGTCGAAAAACAGCGTCTTAGCCTTGGAGAAGACCTTAAGTTTGGCTGGGTAGAGTAACATATACTTGAAACCGGCCGTCCGCAGGCGCCTTTTGACCGCCCCAAAGTTCATCCGACTGCGCTGCACTTGTAGAGTGTAGTCGGGGTAAGCAGTGATGGTTGCCTCCCCTCGCCGTATGGTGCCCCCTTTACGAAAATGTTCCAGAATCTTCTCCCGGTCTTTGTAGTTGAGGATCTTGGCGATCACGGGCCTGGGCGGATTACCCGGCGGTGGCCTTCTGATCAGGGCCCTATGTGCCCTCTCCACTGCGAATCCCTGCGTTAGGGCACCTCCGGTGATCTCCTGCAGCAGCAAAGTTTCAATAAAATCTGTGGGATTCTGGCCCTCAGCTCCCTCCGGTAGGCCCACAATCCGGATGTTGTTTCTGCGGGCCCGACCTTCTGCCTCTTCAGCCCTGCTTTCCAGGTTGCCTACCCTCTGCACCAGGGCATGGATCTCTCGTTTGTGCGCGGTGCATTCCGCCACCGTCGGGCCCATCTCCTTCTCCAGGGTCTCTGTGCGCTCGGCCAGGGTTCGCACATCTTGCCTCAGGAGGTTCACGTCCTCCTGTACCGCCCCGACC
Organism: Ambystoma mexicanum; assembly: GCF_040938575.1. NCBI lineage: Eukaryota > Metazoa > Chordata > Amphibia > Caudata > Ambystomatidae > Ambystoma > Ambystoma mexicanum. The sequence continues at coordinate 580,109,598 of NC_090922.1, read as the reverse complement.
TGAAGTTCCATCGCAGTTTTCAGTTCGGCCACCGCAAGTTGGAGTTTGGTCTCCCATGTCGCCTTCAGATCTGCGATCGCTGCCAGGACCTCCTGGTTCGTTCCTCCTGCGGCCATCTCCTTGGGCTGGGCCTTCTCTTTGCTCCTGGTCCCCTCGGTGCCAGGCGATGTCTTGGCAAATTCGTCGAGCGTGGGCTGTTTATTCTTCGCCCTCAGGAGCTTGCACGACATATCTTCGATCAGGAGCGTCCCTTCGATCTCGCTTAGGCCCCAGGCCTGGGGGCACTATGTCCCCCCGTCGCCACACAGTTTCGGCTACCTCCAGTCAGGCTTGCTCTCGCTGGATCGCGCTGAACGTGAACTGAGGGAATCGCCTCCAGAATCCCGGTCCCCGATCCTTTGTCCCAACATCAAGCGACGGCAGCCATTTTGTCTGCCGGCGAAGCTCCGGCCCCAAAACTTCACGCGGCTCCTGAGTACACAAGCGCTGCACAATCCCGTATGAGAATGCATCCACATGTGCAGCCGAGCTTCGCATTTACAGTCATCACCGTCTATGCCACATCGTAGCGGCCGTTGCGCGGATTCAGCCGGATAATGTTCGGATCAGCGGGAGCTCCCGTTCAGGCACGTCCTTTCACATGGCGTCCAAGCCACGCCCCCACCACAGGCAACATTTAAACAAATTGCCCATGAAGGCCCGAAACCAGAAGTGTACTGGGCGTTGAGCTATATACCGAATTTTTTAGCTATACGAATGTATTTTCAATATCAATATAGGATGAAACAATATCAGTAACATCAAGATATATACATATATACAACTGAATTTCTTGCTGTATAAATGCTCGATTTTTACCTCCCTCTGGCCACTTTAAACTACTTTTCCCAGGTCAATTTGGGGAAAGCATACACATTGCCCTTTTATAGGCGGGCCCCCTACTTTTGTCTGTGGCCCCTCTGTGCACCCCCTAAATTTGATTCCTGGAGACGCCACTGCTCATTACGCACGGTCATCATGGCCGTGTTCTTAGAGTACTGGCATAACTGGGCAAAGGCATAACAAATGTGCTCTTGTAGTGCTGGCCTTATTGGGCTAGGCCCCAATTGCAGTACTTCCATTACTGGGCAAAGCCAAGACAACTGTGCTCTTACAGTGGAAATACTGTCCCATATTGTGTTCCACGGCATCCTAAAAATGTGTCTGTGTGCTCTTGGTGACTTGTTATCTATTGGATTTTTTCTTGTGCTAACCTACAGAGCTGATAAAGAATTGTGTGCCTTTCAACCACCTTTTTCACATAAAGTGAACTGACATGCACGATTTAAAAAAAGAAATGTAAGTCTCTGGGGAAAAACCTACCAAAACCCACTTTCTTGTTGTCTGCTAAGTCGCTCACAGAGTTTTTGAGGAAATATTTACACACACACATCCAATCGAAGAAATTCATCAGCAACCACCATTTTGAGTTCTTATTGAGAAAGTCTGATGCTGCAATGAAAAATAACTGTACACCACAGCTTGATTATAGAACCTGGAGAGTGTAAATTCTTAGGGGACTTCAGTTGTCTTTGAAATGAAAGTCGAACATATGCACAAGTATATTTCTGTTTTATCGACTCCTCAACAGGCAGCTTATACCAGCAGCTTCACAAAATTCCTGTAATCGTTTGTAACTGAATCGAAATCATCCAGAGGGGCATTTTGGAAGAAAAGACAAGTCCCCATGTAAAATGGCATTTTTTGTCTATATGTTTACCATGCAATCTCAAAGGTAATGGTAAGTAGAGAGTAACACCAAATGGGCCAAATGCATTGTATGCAAGGTGGAGTGCAAAAGTACATTGACCATGACAATCTACACACAACCCAGCAATCTTTGTTGCCATTCGTTGAGGGATTTCACCCCATAATCTAGCCGTAAGCACTGTGATAATAGCTATTAGCACCCGGGGCGGTGCCAGCAAGCAATCAGGTTGCTAGGAACGTGGGCTGAAGCTACCAATCTTAGCCAGCGTTCGGAGCAACCTGTTTGCTATTTGCCCTGCCCTGCCATCTTCCCTCAATCCTCCTTTCCCTCCTTCCTTTAAACCCCCTCATCCCCTCCCCACCCTCCCAGGGACGTCATTCTTTTTAGTTTTTGTGTAATGCAAGCTCCTCGGCTGTATCCAGCACCATGTGGCTCTTTACTTCTGGAGTGGCTGGCTTTCTTGTTCAGGCCCCTTAAAAAAAAGAAGAAAAATAAGAACAGGAGTGCCACAAGTAAAAAAAAGAAGAAAAATAAGAACTGGAGTGCCACAAGTCTAACACTTTCAGCACTGACCCTAAATAAGAAAGAATAGGAATACCAAATGATGTGTCTTTCTGGAATTCTGTTAGACTCGTTAAAGGTTTATTTCAGGCACACTTCAGGAGGTGAGTCACTGATTTAGTCTTTTATTAAACGCCTCAACTCAGCCTTTCAACCTTCTGAGGTCGATAAATGAGTACCAACACATGTTGGGTGATATTGGGTGTATATTTTTTCTATATAAAGCGCTTAAGCATAAGTGCTATATAATAACACATCATTATCATTTGGTCATGGACGTCTGCTTGCATTCACAGTAATTTGGTAATATAGGCCTATATACACTGATCTTAACGATACATATGGCGATCCATTCTTGTATGAAATGTACATCACATTGTAATGATATCGTAACAATATTTTTCGTAGTGTACAATGCTGTGTGATGCCACTTCCTGTTTTGTCAACGGGTGAAAGGTCGTGTTCCATCGATTCCCACAATATCACTTCAGGGTGGGTTCAAGTGACATCACTTCCTGTGATGTCATCAGGGGGTCAAAGGTCGTGTGATGTCACTTCCGCTACCCCTGGCATATTGGTGAAATGGCGTCCCTGCCCCCCCTTTCCTGATTTCTGCAGTGGTGTCACCCACTGCTGCTGCTTCTGCCTCCTCCCGTTGTCTGCGCTGGCCATCATAGAAATGGATGAGGGGTTCCATATGGGGCCCCGTCTTCCAGCTCCATGGTGGCCATCTTGCTAAAGTATTTAGTTTGAATGAAAGGGACACCGCGAGGCATCCCTTTAATTCAAACAAAATACAATTCTGTTGTGTAGCACCCCGGGTTACCGCATTGTCAACCCGCGATGCTAATAGCATTCATACCCTCCCCTGGGTGCCAGATCGGGTGTTATCGGCCTGGGTTGTAACCAAACAAGGGGGCAAGTTGCATCAAGTTGACAGGGTATTGCCCTTAGTCAGTTTATTTTAACACAAAGAAAACCAAACACATCGGTATTGTTTGTTAACAGCAGCTAATATCAGTCCGGAGACAGCTCCAGCCGCAAAACCAGAAGTGAAGGAAGACAGCAAAGGATAGAGCGAAATGCTAACTATCCCTACCTAGTGTGAGGCTTAGCTAGGTTGCGGTGATGTAATGCCTGTCTAATAGTGATAGAATAATAATTATATTAACAATTTCTATTGTTTGTAATACATTCAGCCTTGTGGATCCTATACCACTCTCTTCTGCTGTGTATATATAGATTGGAAAAGACTGTAAAAAGCGCGTCAGGGAAAAATAATGTTTTGCACACGTGGGGCATCTATTGGGGTAGTCTAAACTTTAATAGCCCATAGATTGTCTCACTGACCCTGGGTTGCTAATGTTAAAAAAGACACAAATAGACAATAAACAAGGAACAGGGGTATCCCTTATTCCTGAAACACAAAGACAATGCAATCACCACTCTCCATCTGTGGATGTTTTAAACTGGCGGTAGCTGGAGATATGTAAAAAAGTTTGCTCAAACTCCAGAAAATAGGCCAATTTTTCCCTTTTAAGTGTAGCAAACACTGTCCACCGGTTTCAGTGGCAATACTTAGATAAAGCCACTTTCGTCAGGACAGTCTTTGGTTCCTCCAGCCTGGTTTGAACTATAATTGATAACTAGATTATGAGAAACAGGGTTGGGTAGATGGATAGATACTTTACCACCTTGCCGTAGGTGTCATTGGACTGGAACAGTCTAGGAGGGAACCTATGGGCAAAAATAGAATATGCACCACAGTCACTATAAGGCTGCTGGGTTCCAATAACCGGATTATGAATTGGCATATGATTTCATGTCATTCACATATACAGACATTTACTGCAAAAACACCAAAATTTCACTTAAATCATCATATGAGGCTACTGAAATCCTATTTTTCCTTTTTACTCATTGCTTCCTAGGCTCGAGAGTGATAACCACATAACTTGTTGTTATTATTAATAAATTAGCCCCTTATCAGTATTTCATCCGGGGGTCCTCTGTGGTTAACCCTTCCCAGTTAAAAAAGGGGGCTAGGGGGTTTTAATTGTTATTTATTTGGTGGGTCAGAACAGGGATCCACTCGCCTTGTGTGTTATTCCCTTTTGGTATGATGGTAGGGTGAGTTCCACATATTGAGGCGTAACATTACTGTCCAGTCCCCATGCTCCTAATCTGCAACAAATACAGAAGTGTTTTAAGGGTAGCATGCGGTTACTCTTTCTCTAGATGGCATGCATATGATCATACTGGCAGACTGCATCAGTGTTACTAAAACGCCTCCCGATACAATTGATACCCCAAGGAGTTAGGGAATCTAGTCCTCCTTGTGAGGTGGGTTCAGAATGCATTGAGTGCAATGTCCCACATATTGGGTCATGTGTATCACAGAGCGGGCTGTGAGTCAGTATACAGCACTTACTTGCATGTGACGCCTTGTACGCCAAATTCTGTGTATGTTGTTAGTCGGCAAGTGAAGCGCGTACAGCGCTTTCGGATTGCCGGAGGCTCTTAGCAAACTCAGCTTCCGTGTCACGTGATGTGCGATCGCGTGTCACGTGTGCACGCGTCTATGCATTAGCGCTGCCCGGAAGTCAGGCTAACTACTGTGGATGACATCAAGGTCTTACAGAGGGGGTCAGGCACACTGGCGTGATAGAACTATCATCCGATTTGCGGGAATATTTCATGTTTTTTCGTGGTACCATATGCTCCAATTACCTATATGGAGTCCCACAACGTGGCCAATTAAATTGCATAATACCATGTATGTTGTCTTGTCATGTCAAATCAGAGGTCAAATCACAATGATCATTCATATGCTCAATAAAGCCAGATCAAATATATCAACTGAGCCCTGATCTCATGTGGCATGAGAGGATGGTATGATCGTAAATTGCCTGAGTCAATGTTCAATATTGATTGACATTGGTGTACAGCATATGATTAGGCTCTTGTCTATGTGATCATAGCCAGAGAGTGCCAGGGTATGTTCTCATTAAGACCATAACGGTCTGTTTTCAATCGGAATACCCATTTTTGTTCTCGTTTTAGAAGGAGGCGGGTCATGTCACCTCCTCTTCTTGGACATTTCACTTTTTGTATTATGGTCCATTCTAATTCTGTTGCTTGATGTTTAAGCATAGTGAAATGGTCAACCAGTGGTGCATTTTCCCATTGGGTCCTAATACATGACATGTGCTCCTGAATGCGTTTCTTTACTGGCCTGGTGGTCATACCAATATATTTTTTGTCACAAGTGCACTTGATCATGTAAATGACGTTAGATGTATTGCAATTTGTCAGGGAATTTTCTTTCCACATTGTCTTCAAACCTAAATCTGAGGTTTTCCTTCGTTTGGTAAGTGTACATACATTGCACTGACCACATGGTGTATGTCCATATGGAGCAACGTTGTTCCATAATGTTGTCTGACCCATGGCCTCATCTGCAGGTGTGTATGAGTGTATCAGTGTGTCTCTCAGGTTCTTTCTTTTTTTCATTGTGAAACGCGGTATAGGTAAATTAACCGGGCCCACATTTAGTATTGACCACAGTTTAAAGATTTCCCTTTTGATTAGATTAATCTTATTGAAATAGCTAAAAACTGCATTAATAGTTTTTTCGCCGACTGAGCATTCTTTCTGTTGCAAGGTGATGTCGCGTGGTATGTTTCTTGCACGTTTTCCTGTAGTTTTGACAATTTTCTTAGGGTGTCCACCTTCCAAGGGGCAGTCTGTCAATACATGTGACTGTGCATCATATTCCTGCAAACTGGAGCAGTTTCTTCTGTAGCGCAGGAACTGACCAAAAGGTAAGTTTTCTCGAAGGCTCCTCGGGTGGAAACTAGAGTATTCTAGCAGAGAGTTACGATCTGTTGATTTACGAAAAACCGTAGTAGCCAAATGAGCAAGTTTGGATGTTATTTCCACATCAAGGAAATGTATGGTGTCTTTAGAAATGCAGTGTGTGAATTTGAGATACCTATTTCTCGAGTTAAGCCAAATCAAAAATTCTCTGAATGATAATTCAGTTCCTGTAAAGATAGCCAACACGTCGTCAATATACCGGGTCCAAAGGGTGACCTGAGCCCTGAAGGCCCGGGACCCGAGTTAAAGGCCGAAGCGTACCCGATTATGAGTGCCTAATTATTATCTGCCAATTTACCAACCTCACAATGATTAATAGTTGAGGCTGCAATGCACGTCTTTGAACTTGAAAAGTGCTGACTGACTTGCCCCTGGTCAGAGGGTCGTGCTTAACGTGTGTGAGACCCCTCCGGTAGCAGACATGTTTTCACTTGGTTCTGGGGTCAAATTCTTTGATAAAGGGATGCAAGAATGTGGATATGACTCAGATATTCCGTCCACCTTTTTTAAATGTATACCTTCCTGGCTTTCTGTTATTCTGTTTCCTCACCAAATAGATGCATTCAGAGCCTGCACCACCAAATGAGAAATGTCCCATCTGTCAAAATATTTTTTTTATATTACCACCTGTTCAGGGCTGCCCAAAAAAAGACACATTGTTGAATTGTAAAGCATTTATTTGCTCCATTTGCAGCGAAGAACCAGACATCAGTCACATTTTGTTCTGAGAAAACAGGTTGTTGATTTTTTTAGTGGTACAAAGTTGCAACTCCTGGGTAGCATTAAAATAGCTGTCTATTTTAGACTAGAAAGAGGATGTAAACCTGCCTGTTTACATTTCAAACAAACAAATCAAATGCAACTTAAATGTGCATAGAGAAAATACCTTAGAAAGGGTCAAGGAAAAGTCACCAAGGCTTGTTTTGACATTTGATCAGCATTTAACACGTTTTACGTTCATATGCCTGTGTGCAACCACCATTTGTGCTGGTAATAACATCATACGTCAGGTATTGCTGTCACATACCAACAATGGCCACAAAAAGCACAGTTACTCACGCCATTGCCGGGCATCAGCATCACAGTTGAAGTATTCACATCACTGCTAAGGTTTGCTAAAAAAATACCCAGGGGCGCTCACCTTTTCCAGGTAATACCAGCAAATCCACATGGGACTGACATCACTGGTCAAGCAGTGTGAAGATGAAGAGGGAAGTGAAACAAAGACCTCCCACCTTTAGTGCATCTCCTCATTCTATGCCACAAGAGCGCTCACCTTCCTTGAAGAGCAGTCACTCCAGACCGTTCCACGCTGCGCATATAATTTTGCCATGAGCCGCTTTGCACGCGGAAGCATTCATACATCAAGGAATGTTTGAAATCTTGCGTGGCCAGCCCATCGCCTCAACCCATAACCATCGGCATTGTAACCGTTGGCAATTGGTGGTTGTCTCACCAACAGCCAAAGCCATTTAAGAGATAACACGTTTTTCTTAGCAGACTTAGGGCCTCATTACGACCCTGGCGGTATGGGTTTAATGATGCCGTTAAAGGTGCCGGCGCTGTTAAACCCATACCACCTCATTACGAGGTTCCCTCGCGGGACCCGCTCTGGATGTCTGGTCAGACCAGACGTCCTAACAACAGGCCCGTTACTAATGGGCCCATTGTCAGCATCATCCCCATTCCATTGAGCCCTATGGGGGCTCGAATGGGAATGGGGATGGTCCGGGTCCGGGTTCCCTGAATGGGGAAATACGCGCCCTCCTAGGTCGGAATGGCCCGGTAATTCCCCATTCAGGGAACCCGGACCCGAACCCGAGTTTGGAGGCAGCCATGCCCTTATTAAGGGCATAGCAAACTCCAAACTCGTAATGAGGCCCTTAGTCTTTTTTTAGCATTCTTTGCTTTGTTCAAGAATGAACATGGATCACTTTGTCGGTATTTCAAGGAATGTATGAAGTGTTCCTCTTCCTTTCGCTTGGCATTTGTTCACTAATTGGAGGTTTTCAGTGTGTGTCTTCTCAGCCACGTGATGAACATTGCGCTTGCATACTTGCCAGGATGAAACCCCATTTAAATAACCCAGGAGACGTTTTTTACAATTTGGAAATGAAAATCCGCTTCGGTCCAAAGCTGAAAACTATGAGGCGGGAAGGAGGGTAAGATGGGATTTCCAGTAATGCCGCATCACTTCACAGGTGAAGTAACAAGGGTGGCGGGGAACATAACGATTGCTGAATTAAAATAAAGTCTATCATGAAATGACATGGAACAAAAGCTTAATAATAATAACCAGGCTTTTTCAATTTGATTATATTTGATTACATGCGTTTGACCGCGCCATTCCCTTACCTTCTGTTACTAACTAGATTCGCGTTTATTCACAGTCTACCCTTGACTGGGCCACTCTCGGCTAAGGCTCGGAAGTTCAGGACAAATAGTCTGGAGTTGGACCTAGCCAATGATAGATGGAGATGAAAGGACAACTACGCCACCAAACTGCCAGGATTGCTGAGCACACTCTTGAGCACCTCCTGCATCGAACTCGCAATTCGCAAAATGTGCCTTAGAAACACAACTCAATTACCACAACACTGAAAAGCTACCCCTCCTTTATGCAGATCTATGGTCCCACTGCCAGAAGCTACTACAAAACATTTTTCCTCTGCTTCATCCCTCCCTCACTTGGGTTGTAATATCTATTTCCACCTTCATTATCCTCTCATGTTTCCTTCACTCACTGTTTTTCCTCCAGCAGACAAAGCTCTGTATACCTCTGGCGGGGGTGTAGTACGTGTTGTGGTATGACTCGCGACAGCATGAGTATAATAAGAATGTAGAATGGCGGACGAGGTGAGAATGAGGGGGTGGGATGGTGGAGAAGCTGCAGGGGGTTTGAAGAAGTGACAGCTGTGCCTGCCCGCTGGCAATGAAGATATTACCAGCACCGTGTGGTGTATGACACTTCATTTAGCGATGAGGCCCTGCATTGCAGACCCACACAGAGGGGCCATCGAAGGAGCTTCTACTCCGTAGTGCATCAAGCATCGTGAAGGTACATGGCAGTTGAGTGCCATCAGGTACGAAGCGCATTGTTAGAGCAAGGCGGCACAGGTACGGGGAGCCTGCAATCGATTAATCAAGGGGGAAAGTCACAGAGAAGCGCAATGAACCAGTGCTTCAACAGAGCCTCTGGCGTACGCGCATGCCCATCCATTCTGGATTTAGAGGAAAGGCCTTAGCGACGTCATGTGACGTGCGGCCATTTTGAAACAGCTAATTTCATTCAGGCAAAGGAACGAACAGCGATCTTCCTCAGCCCACTACAAAAAAAGAAAATAATTGTTTTTTTTCCTTTCATTTGCTTCATAAAAGAATATGATTTACATTACTAACATTAGTTGGTGAGCCCCAATTGTGGTGCAGCAATGGTATGGGTCATAGAAGACGAATACAAAGAGTTCCAAAAAGCTGCATTTAATACAATTGTTACAAAATAGAAGAACCAATCCTAGTTCTCTTAATTGGGTATCCAAGAAATGGTTGTTCTCACAGTATTCTTCCTTGTGAATCTGAAATGTAAACAAAGGTAGTGAAAGCATTTTTGATATAGAAATATTTTCCCAGTACTCTAAAATGTTTTTTGTGTGGGAAGTTTATTTATCAAACACAGCATATGAAGCCTGAAACAGTTATCAAACACAGCAAACAACAATTATTATTAATATGTAGAAAAAAACATACATTTGTAATCACAAAATAAACAATTTTATACTAGTTTCCAAATGCATAAGAGCAAAAAATCAATCAATACAGAAAATGTATGCAAAAAGCTTCTAGTTACAGGTCTGCCTATGTAAGTGACGACATCATAGTTATTTAGGGTTTCAAGTGTTCTAGAAGTTTCTTTAAATCAAATCTATCAATAACCCGATACGTTTCAGCAACCCGCCTGTACGGCTTGATGTCAATAGCCTTCCTCAGGGCAAATTTACCACTAGGGGGAAGCAGACAAATAAATACAAATTAAAAAAGGGTAAAAATAATTATACACTCAGACAAACATTCTAAAGAATGGGTACTCCCGGTTTTTTGATATCGGGGGGTCGACACTATCGAATGGGAGACTAATATAGCAACAAAAAAGTGATAGGTCAACTACCCCCTCCTTGAGTCCCTGTGACACTTACAGGCTAGGTCCAAGATAATCCTTGTAAATCAAAGGTTAATCATACCACTATTTGATCAGTTAGAAAAAAATGTATTCATTTATTTTTATGCATCTTATGCAAAAAGCGTAAAAAAGGACTAACACAGAGTCCTACACATCAATAACTAAAACTACACAAACTGTGCTAACCACTTACAATCTAAATGGTGTGGTAACACCAAACCTTTCATGACGAAATAAAAACAAAAATAAAGTGAACTGGAAAGAATTCATACATACAGGGAAGAAAAGGAGAAACTAATAACACAAGTTTGTTAATGACCAATTGGGATCAAAATCCCTCTTGTATACATACATGTCTCAGAGTTTTCTTGGAGCGGTTATGGGTTGTTAGTTTAATATGCCTATTTGCAACCACTCGATGTTGATTCTAAGGGCCAATCAAAGGTCTCCGAGGGTGTATTCTTATTCTACACGCTTGCCTTCGTTGAAAACTGGTTGTAAAATTGAGAGATAGGAAAAATAGAGTACAGATTTCCTAATGTAAAGTCGACATATGTTTTGGCCTTATAGCTCATACAATACACTCTCTCTGTGCTGTTGGTTATGTTGATACTGGCCGTCTTCAGGACAGGAGAACACAGTTGTTTGAAAAGGGTAACAAATACTTTCCCAGGTACTTCTATTACGATCTATAAGAAATTTAAAAAAAATAAAAAAAAACATGACATGGACATCAGGGAGTATCTATAAAACGAATTACAAAAATATATATTTTTTTTATTGGGTTTACTCTCAATCAACACCACTGCACTTTATACCATTGGGTTGGATGTGGATGCATCGGTATCTATAGGCACACCGTATCATTGGATATATTGAACTTCATTTAAACATCAGGTATGAAATCATACAATACATATAACTTCAAAACTAATGCATCAATTGTTTAGATGGTTACTTGTGGCTAGATTTTATATTCTAAAATGAGCACTTGTTTGCTGCTCACAGATTAAGAAGTTGAATACTGGCTGGTTTCCTTTATCCTCTGCGTTATACTTTTTTGCACCAACGAGGGCCCCTAGCAGTCTTTTGTCCCTCGTCTTTACCCACCAAATATTTGGGTAAGTCTTTTTTAGGACAATGTTATTGAGTACAGTCAAATAGAACCATGTAAGCAATTCAAAAAGTCTTCCTGTATCTGAGTGTATACATACAAAAAAATATATGTTTACCCTTTTTTAAATTTATATTTTTTGTCTGCTTTCCCCAGTGGTAAATTCGCCCTGAGGAAGGCTATTGACATCAAGCCGTACAGGTGGCTTGCTGAAACGTATCGGGTTGTTGATAGATTTGATTTAAAGAAACTTCTAGAACACTTGAAACCCTAAATAACTATGATGCCGTCACTTACGTAGGCAGACCTGTAACTAGAAGCTTTTTGCATACATTTTCTATATTGATTGCTCTTATGCATTTGGAAACTAATATAAAATTGTTTGTTTGTTTTGTGATAACAAATGTATGTTTTTTCTACATATTGTCAATAATAATTGTTATTTGCTGTGTTTGATAACTGTTTCATGCTTCATATTTTGGGTTTGATAAATAAACTTCCCAAACAAAAAACTTTTTAGAGTACTGGGAAAATATTTCTATATCAAAAATGCTTTCACTACTTTTGTTTGCATTCAGATCACAAGGAAGAATACTGTGAGGACATCCATTTCTTGGCTAACCTATTAAGAGAACTACGATTGGTTCTTCTATATTGTAAAAATTGTATAAATGCAGCTTTTTGGAACTCTTTGTATCCGTCTTCTATGGTTTATATTAGACACGCTCTGAATTGCCACAGAGAAGAATAAAATAGAAAATAAAAGAACAATATAAGTTGAAAACTACACAGAGGTGATTGTAACCAAATTGAAACATTGCCGTGCAAGGCATAACAGTGCACCCACGAGCAAGTGTTCTGCCAACTGCAGGACAACCAGCAGTCTTCTGGCCAGAATGGAGAGAATATTGGGCCAATTATGTCAAAACTGTTGAGCAAGAAAATCTCACTGCTGAGAAGAAGAAATTACTTTTGCTTCATGTCCTTGGCCCGGAAGGACAGTGTAAGTTTAGGGAACTACGAGTGCTGACGGAATTAGATGCTGACGATGAGGATGCACATGAATGTGCAATAAGACAACTAGACAATTAATATGTGCCAGAAACCAATGTTGCTATCAACAGGTTTAATTTCTATGTAAGAGCGCAAAAAGAAGTCTAGTCAGTGGAAGAGTATATATTAGCACTCATGTGTAAGTCCAGTGCAGGTATCACAACTGAATAGTTGATGCATGATCAGATCATAATACACACTAAGGACTCTGCGATACATGAAAGGCTGTGGATGGTGGGCGACCCATACCTACAGAAAGCATTGGCGATACTCAAAGATGCTCAAAAGAATTTGAAGATAAAAAGAAAGAACCACAACAATCAGAAGGCAGCAAGGAGGAAGAACTGGTTGAGCAAACACGTGTAGCAGTTGTCAGGAAGAAGAAGGAAACATGCAGTGAAAAAGATGAGAAGTTATGTAATGAGGCTGGTCTAAAATGAAAGATCGGGATGGCAGCGCTCTTAAAGAAAAGAAAAGATGTATCAAGAAAAACACACACTGGTAGGGAGAAACAAGAGAAAATGATAGATGTTATAGATGTGGAATAGTAGGACATCATGCCTCGTACAGAAATTGCCCAGCCATCGACAACATTTGTGCAGCTTGCAATGGTACATGCCATTTTGCTGTAGTATGCAGAAATAAAAAGAGAGTTTTGGTTGTCCAAGAAGATTGCGATTCTGAGGAAGAGAGAGTAGTAGTGGTGCGCAAATATAACAATAACGACAGCCAACAAGAAATGAAGTGCCCCAAGTGTGAGGTTATTGTTGAGAATTGGTCACTGAAGTTAATGGTGGATAGTTGTTCACGATGCACCATAATTACAGAAAAATGTGGCAGGAGTTGACATCTAAGGGATTGAAGCATAGACTACTCCGGTCAGACATACGTAACCCAGGAGGGTTCGAAGGGTCTAAGATACATTTGATCAGTTACTTTTTGGGCAAGGTGCAGTTCAAAGGGAGTACAGCTGTACTTAAAATATATGTGGCCTAGAAAGGAGTAAATGTCGTGGGTTGGAGGGACCAAGCCAAGGATTTGCCTTGATCCATGTGAGAGCGATACTGTACTTAACGTAAGTGAAGATGGAAGTGAAGCTAATAATACCAAAGAACAGAAGGAGGATGTTCTTCAGACCAAGTTAGGTTTGCTGAAAGAGTACGCACAAAGAATTATACTCAAACCCACATATATTCCAGTTATACATAACAAAGCTAGACCTGTCCCGTTTGCGCTGATGGGAAAACTAGAGGCGGAATTGGACATATTGTAGAAGGAGAATGTCATTGAGAAAGTTGAATCAACACTATGCCCATTGTGGCGGCAGTGCAAAGAATGGGAAACTTCGATTGTTTGTTGATTTAGGCGACTTAAATAAGAACACCCAGGTGGATAATTACCCATTGCCGATCATTTCAGAGATGTTAAACTGTATTGAAGTGGTGAATGTGTTTACAACACTGGATTTATCGAACGCTTATCAACCAATAAATTTAACAGAGAATTATAGACACTTGGCAGCATTCAGCACACAATTCGGAATGTTTCATTACAAGAGAAAGTCTTTCGAACTAGCTTCGGTGGCTACCATGTTTCAAAGAGCAATGACACAAGTGCTTAACAGTCTCAAAGGGACATTAGTCTATCAAGATGACATAATCGTGTTTGGGAAAGGACAAAAGGAACATGATGAGAGATTTCAGAGGGTGTTACAAGTGCTAGTCGAAAAGGGTCTCAAAGTGGAAAGGAGCGAATGTAAATTTAGAGAGTGTGAAGTGGAATATTTGGGGCACATTGTGGGAAAGGATACAGACCTAAGGTGGATGTTGTGGAAGCTATAAGAAGTGCACCAGCCCCAATCAATAAGAAAGGAGTACGTTCATTTTGAGGCCTTTGTAAGTATTATAGCAAATTTGTGCATGATTTTACATTTATCACAGAACTGATCCAGAAATTGTTGAATGAAAATGGTAGCTTTGCGTGGGATGAGAAATGTGTACAAGAATTTGTCTTAAAAGACAACGGGCCTCATTACGACCCAGGCGGTAAGGGGTTTACGGCGCCGTAAACAGCGCCGACCCTTACCGCCTGAGTACGAGGTCCCTTAGCGCCATGGCGAATTTAACACCTGCTTCTAGCAGGTGTTAAAATCCATGGCGCTAAGGGACCATGGAGTTAATTACGCCACCGTAATTTACGGTGGCGTAATTAACGCCTTCCCCACTCCCATTATGCCCTATGGGGCAAAAATGGGAATGGGGAAGGGTAAATGGGGATTGGGGACTTACCGCCCCGCCAAGGTCCGAATGGGGCGGTAAGTCCGCCAACCACCATGGCGTAAACGTAGTTTACGCCATGGTGGTAAAGTCACGGCCCAGGCGGTAACTTACCGCCTGGGTCGTGATGAGACCCAACATCTTTGGTGCTGTAGACTAGGTGGTCTTGTTGCTGGCAGGAAAACTAGCTCACGGTGGATGCCAGTGGGGTAGGACTGGTAGCGGTTCTTTCCCAGGTTGTGGAGAAAAATGAGAAGGTGATTTGTTATGCTTCAAGAGTTGTTACCGAGGTGGAAAGTAGGTATTCAGTCATAGAAAGAGTTGTTGGCTTGTGTATGGGGCATACATTATTTCTGCAAGCATATTTGGGGAAGCAAATTAACTGTGTGTATGGATCACAAACCCTTAGGGTACTTGTTGACAGTGTAAGGTTTATGCAAAGCTACCTCGAGATTGGCGCGACTGAGTGTAAGATTACAGGGGTACGATTTTGTGGTGAGGTATGTTCCAGGAGTAAGGAAAAGTGTGGCTGGTTTTCTCTCTTGGTCGCTGATTAAAGATAACATTGTTGATGAAGAGGACCTGGAAGAAGAGGTGGTAGCAGTGATCAGTGAAGTGATTTCCAAGGATGAATGGTTGTAGGAGTGTGAACAAGACCCAATGTTTAAGAAAGTGAAGGAGTTTACGAGTAAAGGGTGGCCAGCTAAAGGGGAGCTGGATGTACTAGTGAGAGGAGATAAATTGGAGCCGCCGGAGAAGTTGAGGATGGAGTTGATGGAGAAGGCCCATCAAGGTCATCCTGGCTTCACTATAACTAAGCATAATTTGAGAGCGAAGTACTGGTGACCAGGCATGGATCTTATAGTGGAGAGATTCATGAGAAACTGTTGGCCTTGCCAGAATGTCGACAAAAGTTGTAAGATTCACATTGTTGAGTGCAGTGTGTTGGCTTAACCTGATGAATCATGGGAACAGTTGGACATTGACATAGTAGGACCGCACAACAGATTGGGGGGAGAAAGGAGAATTCTGATAGTGATGGTAGACCACTGTTCTGGATGGGTAGAGGCCAAATGGGTCAAAACCGTTAGCACAGGTGAGGTAATGAAGTTTCTGGAGGAGGTGTTTAGAAGAGAGGGCTATCCTAAGAGGATGGTGAGAGTCAATGGTCTGCAGTTCAGGAGTGTGGAAATGAAGAGGTATGCATGCAAGGTTGCTATTGAGTGGATGTTCTCAGTGCTTTATTGCCCACAAACTAATTGTAAGGTGGAGAAGTGTAACTTGGTCTTGGTAGAGGTGGTTGAGCAGGCAGTGAGAACAAGTGGGATGTAAGATCAGTGATTGAGGAAAAGTTGTGGTGTGTTAGGACATCAGTATTTAAGGATTCTGAGAAGTCACTGTTTGTGATCATGAGAGGCAGACAGCCTAGTACCATGCTTAATCCTGCATGGTCAACCTGAAAGAGTGTGTAGAGAAGGAACTCAGAGTTCAAGGTAAACTGAGCATGGTTAGATTTAACAAGAGAATGTTCAAACTGGGTGACTATAAGGGTGTGTATCCCGGTAAAGGTGGTTCTAAATTTTCAGATCCAGTGAGGATAAGAGAAGTATTTCACAAGTCTGTCAGGATTGAAGATAGAACCATGTGGAATATGTGAAATAGTGGAAGAGTGGATGTGGGTGTTTGCAAGGGTAAGAGGTTTGATTTGTAGATGGAGGAAGATGTGGATGAAGTAGTAATGGAGGAGAGTAACAACAGAGGAAGTGGTGATGATAGTATACAAGAGGAAAGCATGGTGAGAGGAGGTAACAAGGTTATGATTCTTGTACGAGTAGCAGAATTCGTAGACCACCACTTTGGTCCAAAGACTATGTTATAAAGTGAAACCCACCATTTTGGTTCAAAGACTATTTTATGAAGTGAAGGGTTTTTCAAGGACATTTGGTGGTATTACGCTACAGATGTCTGATATATGAAATGTTTATTTTTTTAGCATTTACTTGTTCTATTATGTTATTACTGCTTGTTATATGCATTGTTTTGTTTTCCTTTAGTTTTTTTAGTTTTTTTTATGGGAAGGGGGATGTGTTGTGATATGTGACTCGTGGCAGTGCGAGTATAATCCGAATGTCGAATGTAGGACGAGGTGACAACGAGGGGGTGGATGGTTGAGAAGCTGGAGGGGGTTTGAAGGAGTGACAGCTGTGCCGGCCCGCTCGCAATAAAGATATTAAGACTCCACCACTTACCGGGTACGTGTGGTGTATTATTCTTCAGTTCATCTCACCACAGATAAACCCAGGTGCTCTGATACTACTTTAGTGGTGCTTTGGCACAGTATAGAGACCTATTAACATGCCATGGCACTGGGAGGGCCTCCTGAGTTAGTCAGTCGAACTCTTGGGAAGTCCTCTTTCTAGGGTAGAACCATCTGTAATGTCACCTGCATGCCCTCACAACTGTGTGTTTACCAATCGTTTCGTGCTGCGTGCATCTCAAAGTGCTCTACAGCATCTGAAACGCAAAATGTTGATACTATATAGCGCTCGGAAATAAACACATATTATCTACCTGGCTTCAGAGTACAGTCACAGTGGAGTTTGCCTTGCTTTCAAAGTGCTGACCAATGTGAAATGAGCTTTCAATTCTTCCAGGCAGGTGAGCATCTAGGATAAGATTCACGCTCCTATTATCCGGCCATGCTGGTCTGAGATGGGGCACTTTCTTGGATTGTCCTTGATCTCTTACCCAATATCAGCTCTTTGTGAGCTCTTGTGTGGTGTCCCAAATTTGTATGAAACCCCTATTTGAGATGTTGGATCTGGAAGGCATTTCACATGCTAAGTACGCTGACGACGCTCAAATACTTTTGCAAATGACGGGTGATTATGTGGCAGGCTCTGCAAGGATTCATTCGATTTTGAATCTTATTCAGGGATGGATGGCTCGTAATGGGCTGGTGCTGAAGAAACACTGAGTTGTTGCTTGTGAGAGCACAGCAAAGGCTCGACAAACTGCCTTGACTCTACTAAAATGTTACTATTGCGGGATGCACAATAGAGATGTTCCCGAAGGTCAAAACTCATGGTGTTTATTTAGACTCAACTTTGTCAATGAAATATCACGTACATTGTATGGCCTCCTCAGCCTACTATCTAAGACTGCTTCGTCGGATTCGACCATTTATCTCAGAAAGTAACTGCCCTACTCTTGTTCGTGCGCTTCTTGGAGCAAGAAAAGACTATTGTGACAGTCTTCGAGTAGGCTCCTCTCAGAGCAACACGTGTAACAAGTCGTACAAACCAATGCTGCCAGGATAGTGGCCTGTCTAAAGCGCCAAGCCCATGTTACCGCTCCCGGAAGGGCATTGCATTGGTTGCCAGGAAGGGAGCACCTACAATATAGGCTGCTGACTATTGGCTGTAAATCAATGTTCTGTAAGAGCCCAGCTTATCTTAAGCAGAGGGTATGGCTGAAGCATTATACGCGCGCGTGCTCAGACCAAGTCATAGCAATATGTTAGCTTTGCAACGTGGTAAGCGGTCGTTCTATGCGCATGTTGCTTATCTGTGGCATGGTCTCCCCTTTCATATGCATATGGAAATGGAAAAAATGTGGTGGGGGATCCCACAAGTGCCGGGGTGGGGGAAGAGTTGGGGGGCAAAGGGGGCGTGGTCTAGAGGGGGAGGGGTTGGTAGTGGCCATCCGGTCAGATAAATACTTCAAAAAAGAAAGAAAAAAAAGCGCCCACAAAGGCAACATTGCCTTTTACCTCCGGCCAGGGCTTTAAGTGGGACCCCAGCAGGCTCCGAAATTTCAAATTGAGGCGGGGCCCTGTGGGGCCCACTAATCTCCCCTGCCAGCCCCGGCCACTACACGAAAAGGATTTTTTTCTGAAGCCTGAAGCTCTCCCTCATGTGCGAAAGCTTCAGGCTCCAGAAAAAAATGCCTTTCAGCCATAATGGTGGCGTCACACCTGCGAGGCATCCCTTTAATCAAGTGATGCACGTGGGCCAGCGCCACCATTATAGAGAAAATGTGAGGCTGCTGGAAGCAGAGGCCTTGCTTTCTAAATACTGAAGCTCCCGCGGATTCGCGGGAGTTTCAGTCTTTAGGAAAAAGGCCTCTGCTTCCAGTGGCCTCACCCTTTCAGCCTTGATGGTGACGCTGCCCCATCTCAGCTGGCAAGGGGCAGCGCCACCATTAAGGCTGAATAGGCGAGGCCCTGTCCCCTGCCAGGCAAGCCTATAGAAAATTAATGCAGAGATCAACACCCTCTTGATCACTACAAAAGGCTGCCTGGCAGGGGTGCCAGTGGCCCATTGAGCCGGGGCTCCTCGGGGGAGCGTGGCCTAACGGGCCAGCAGGACCCCTGCAGTTAGGCCAGGCCCCCTTGATGAGCCCTGGCCTAAGAAAACGAAAAAAAAAAAAACGCCCGCGAGGGCAGCATTGCCTTTTATGCTGCTCTGGCACTGGTGTGTAAAGCACAATGCTCGCTACATGTACAACTGACTCCTTTCAGTTGTACATGTAGTGAGCATTGTGAATTACACATCAGTGGCAAAGCCGCGGTAAACGGCAATGCTGCCGTCGCGGACGCTTTTTTTTCTTTTTTCCAGCGTGGTTCATGGGCTTGGGTGGCTGACTCTGGCCGGATCCCGAGATCCGGTTACACATCTGGTGCCGGATCTCGGATCCACCGAGAGCCGGCCCAATGACCAGCACTGCATACATTGGAAAATCAAAAACCCTGAGATGTATACCCCGCCCACAGCCACACAAAACTCCGCCCATTTGCACATGGCTCCGCCCACATGCCAGAAAGGTAAACTCGGTTACAATGTGATGTGATGTTGTCAGAAGTTTGCAGTTCAATGTGAAAATATGCATATTTCATTAAATTGGCTTTTCATAACCACCCAATGCATAGTACGAATGGCATTTGCCTTCGATAAAAGCAACACGTTCAAATGTGCACATGTTTTAAACTGGTTCCATGTCATTTCATCGCGGGATGAAACAATGATGGGTTTTTCTCCGTTGATATTTCAACATGAAAACTCATCGTTTTTTTGTGTGTTTTTTTTTGGGGGGGTATTCCCCCGAACCTCCATCCCCTTTAATTATTTAACTATCCCCAACATCCACACCCCATCTATACATTTTTTTTAACCCCCCTACAAACAAAGATGAGTTTTCGCGTTGAAATATCAACGGAGAATAACCCATCGTTGTTTCATCCCACAATGAAAGGACGGTGTACCTTTAAACTAAGAAACAATACAAAGGTTTTCACTGAACTTACAGGACCGAAATTGGACATTTCACCTTAGTTGTTGTTCATCAGATTATTTAGTGCAGTGGTGAGGTGTCCAGCCTGCAAACCTGCTGGCTCTGGTTCAATCCCTGAGGCTGGCTTTAATTCAATTAAAAAAGTGGGTGGACCCTGTCCACCCGCTGGGCAAAAAGAATGAAATCAAAATAAACACGGAATACTGCTTCCAATCCGGTGTCATGACACCGGATTCAAAGCCGTATTCAGTGTTCGCTTGAAGGCCAACTAAAACATAAGGCAAACTCGGCAAAAAAGAACGAAAGCTGAAACAAAATCAATGCACGTTATTTTGCTCCAGTTTGCATTCTTTTTGCCAATTTGCTGGAAGCACTACAGTCACTGCTGCAGAGGCAAAGCCACACTCAGGTCGGGAGCCTCAGGTGCAGTCCTGCAAGGATTAAAAAAAAAAAACAATCATTAAAAGCTGCCCCCCAGGTCCCAGCAGCAAGGGGCTCATATAGTGTGCAGGTGTAAACTTTCACGCCGTTTCCGGTTCCGCGCACACCTCCACCCGATTGGCTGCCGGCTGCGGTCTTTTGTAGCAAATCGGATGGAGGATTAGACGGGACCCGGAAACTGCAGCGAAAACCCGGAGACTCCAGAATCTTCCCCAGAGACTCAGAGAAAAGGCTAAAAACCCAGAGTCTCCTGGGAAAACCCAGTGGTTGGGCAAGTATGTTGCCTCCACGCCCTGATTTTGCCTTTTGCTTGTACTTATCTTTTTTAGCTGTTCTGCCTCTGTTTTTAACTCCTTTCATCTTACTCTTATATTTTATTTTATTTGTTTGGTCGTGTATATTTTTATTGCTGTTTTTATCTGTTTTCGCTGTTTTATTTAATTTTTTTAGCGGCCGTTGTCATGTGTGATGGAGGGATGCTCCGATAGACTGGACTAACAACGGCCTTCCAGACCATCTATGCAGCGTGTACCCTTTTACATGTAAAGTAGTGTAGCATGAAAGGATGCACACACAATGGGAAGCCCAGAGTGCAGTCTCCACGCGGGAGAGCTGGAGCATGTATAGGGGTGCCATCTCCCCGTTCTTCCCCAGGGCTAGCATCAGCCGGGCTGTGTAAACGGTATCAGGTAATATTATTCCCACAAATAATATCGCCACATATATGGTCATGGCTTAAGGCCATGGATCATTTATGGGGTAATTGGGACCTGGGGTTGCGGCTGTGTCCCCCGCTCCATTAAAAAAATTATGGGGCTGCTTCCATGGCTTAATATCACTGCAAAAATATGATGATATTCTTGTATGGAGATATTTTTACGGGGATATTAACACATGGAACCGTGTAAAGCTGGTGCCTCTGCTTGGACACAAGCCTCATGGATTGGCTGTGACAATGCTCGTTTCACAATGTTGGGAGACATGTGCCTGTGCATTTTCTCTACATCTGTTCTTGTGCGCAGTTTTAGGACGTTATAGGGGTGTGTGGGTGTTACCTTTCAGATACTTCCAAACCCTTTGCAAAACTATACACCCAGCCGTCAAAACTCCTGCATCCTCCACCACAACCAGGAGCCCTGCCTCTTTCTTTCGTCTGCCAGATTTGCCTCTTCCCACATGCACGACTGGTGACGTTGTGTGTTCACGCCTTGGCCCTCGGTCGGCCGCAAGCAGCCAATGGGGTGCTGCTGAGGGACTGGGATGATGAAATCTGAAGAAACCCTCAACATAAACAGAAATCTTTAGAGCCCCTGACCTTTGATTTGGCCAGTGGCATGCACAGGCTGTGTAGCACGACCCGCCCTCTTTTACCCAGGGCCCAACCTGCAACATTACATGCATGGAATGGGACGACCTGCCCTCTTTTACCCAGGACCCAACCTGCCACATTACATGCATGGAATGGGACGACCTGCCCTCTTTTACCCAGGACCCAACCTGCCTCATTACATGTATGGAATGGGACGACCCGCCCTCTTTTACCCAGGACCCAACCTGCCACATTACATGCATGGAATGGGACGACCTGCCCTCTTTTACCCAGGACCCAACCTGCCACATTACATGCATGGAATGGGACGACCCGCCCTCTTTTACCCAGGACCCAACCTGCCACATTACATGCATGGATTACCCAGGACCCAACCTGCCACATTACATGCATGGAATGGGACGACCCGCCCTCTTTTACCCAGGACTCAACCTGCCACATTACATGCATGGAATGGGACCTGCCCTCTTTTACCCAGGACCCAACCTGCCACATTACATGTATGGAATGGGACGACCCGCCCTCTTTTACCCAGGACCCAACCTGCCACATTACATGCATGGAATGGGACGACCTGCCCTCTTTTACCCAGGACCCAACCTGCAACATTACATGCATGGAATGGGACGACCCGCCCTCTTTTACCCAGGACTCAACCTGCCACATTACATGCATGGAATGGGACGACCCGCCCTCTTTTACCCAGGACCCAACCTGCCACATTACATGCATGGAATGGGACGACCCGCCCTCTTTTACCCAGGACCCAACCTGCCATATTACATGCATGGAATGGGACGACCCGCCCTCTTTTACCCAGGACCCAACCTGCCACATTACATGCATGGAATGGGACGACGTGCCCTCTTTTACCCAGGACCCAACCTGCCACATTACATGCATGGAATGGGACGACCTGCCCTCTTTTACCCAGGACTCAACCTGCCACATTACATGCATGGAATGGGACGACCCGCCCTCTTTTACCCAGGACTCAACCTGCCACATTACATGCATGGAATGGGACGACCCGCCCTCTTTTTCCCAGGACTCAACCTGCCACATTACATGCATGGGATGGGACGAGTGTGGAATCGGCAGGGTTTACTAAAATACCGCTCACACTGTACTGATAAGTGAAACATTTAAAACAGCCAGAAACAATCTCACAGAGAGCAGGAGTGAAATATCATATAGCCACAAGTGCTCCACTTAGTAAATATAATGCAATCATTTCACTTGTTTATGTTCCTTCAAGGGATGGAATTGGTGCCCAGTCTTATCTTGCAGGACAGAATGTCTGTAACTGTAGGATGGAGGATGCCCTCTTCTAGCTCCATTTAAAGACTTCCCCACACTTTAAAGGAAGACACTGGGGACTCATCCCAAAAAATCATGAAAAAATGAACAATCCCAATTCACACCCAAGCATCTGTTGCAAGGGCGTTTACCACCTTTATTTGCTGATTTGCAAATGTTATGCACATTATATTTATTTATTTATCGTTTGCTTTGTAGGCGCTCATACAATAAGAAAATACTGTTTCAAAGCGCCCACAGGCAAGAGAGGGAGCAGGAGTGGGAGATACATAACAATACATTAAGAACACCATAAAATAAGAGCAATGGGGGGAAAGGAAAAAAGGACTAACCTACTATGCATTGTGAGTATTCAGAACGTGCAAGTGCAGCATGTGAGAAGGCAGGGGATCAGTGCTGTGGGGTCTGAGCTCATAGGTGAGCCACAGATGAAGTGCTAGGAATGTTGAGTGCTACGCAGCCTGGACCTGCGAGAGGTGTATGTGCGAGCCACCAGGGCGGAGGGTCTAAGTACAAGTGCAGATAACCAGGAACTGGACCAATTGGGTGAGAGAGGTCAAGGCCCAGGACACCAATCACAGCAACTGTGGTATTAGCAGGGGAAAGAAGACGGGAAGTAGAAGGTAAAGAGGACAGTCTTAGGAAGCTTTCAGAATTTAAGCAGATCCTGCCCAGGGCGAAGAGAGGCTGTTCCATAGGAGTGAGCCAACTGAGGAAAGCAAATAACCACCTGCCCTCTGTTCAGTAAAACTCTTTATACACAGAGAGTTAGAGCCAGAGGAGCGTAACGGTCTAGAGGGGGAGTATTTAGTAATATAAATCTGAAGATAGTATGGTCGCTGGGCCCAGACAGCCTTGTGGACGATGCAGAGGGATTTGAATTTAATCCGTGCAGCAACCGGGAGCCAGTGAAGACGTTTTAGTGCGGGAGAGATGCGGTCCCTGGGCTTAAGGCCAAGGATAAGTCTTGCTGCCCTATTCTGGATTAGCGGGAGGGGTCGCAGAGTAGAAGATGGTAGATTCAGGAGGAGCCTATTGCAGTAGTCAAGCCTAGAGGGACCACGGCTCAGGTAACCTTAAACAAGGACTGCAAGTAGGTGACTATCTCACAGGCTCTTCCGGGCTGTGCCCAGGTCTGGAAGAAAAACAGCCCTATGGTAATTGGGAGAGATCGCACGGTCTGGTCTAATGAACAAAGCCTGACATCATATTGCATTCTGTTACATGTGGTCCTGGATTCATAAAATGTACAGAAAAGCAGAACATGCAGGCACCGTCACTTATGGAACATGATCTGAGAAGTCTGTTTCGGCATATTTTAAAGAAACGTGCATAAGGTAGTGCATGAAGTAGTGATCTTAGTTGAGAGCAGTGGTCTCTGTGTCACTACCATTGGCATGTTTTCGAATGGTCATATTTAGCAGTTACTTTGCATGTATGATCCTGTTGTATGCCAGAAGAGAAAACATGCATATTCTAGCAGGGCCAACCTTCTGTCATCTTTATGCAGCCCATGAAACAAATACCATTTAGTTGGATAATGTTAATATGTGTTACTTAAAATGTACATTTTCCAGATGAGGTCATGTCACGGGTAACAACACCCTATTCTTGCTCTGGGCTTTGCTTTTACTTCACCTTTAATTATATATATTCTATTCAATTGAGGTCATTCAAGACCAGGGGCGTTGCTAGGGGGGGCTTTAGCCCGTGATCTTTTGGTTGTAGCCCCGGATAGAATCTCAGGAGCTACAGCCAAAAGACTAGCTAGCCCCCAGTCCCGACAGTTCCGACATCAGCTTAGCCCCAGGTCTTTTCCAGCCCTAGCAACTCAAGACTACAAGTCTCAGAAAGCAATTAGTGAAGAAATGTAAAGCCCACCACTGGGTAACGGTGTCCCTGGTGGAGTAATCAAGTATGAATGAATGCTATGGAGCTACTCGTACTCACTGTTCTGTAGTGAATGTACTCCATTGACTGTGGCATATCTTCGTAGTAAGTGTGAATGTTTGAGCGATTTGCAACGTGATTGGTGCATCTGGGCTCTAATCCCAAACAGACCCAAGCTAGAAATCAAATGTTCCAATAGAACAAACTGAAGCATAAAGTAAAAACTATTTCTTTAAAACAATTGCTTAGTTTATTTCCATAATGTCTGCTTGCTAAACCTTCGAAATGGACTGCATTTTTTGCAGCGCTAAAAATTGATTTTCATACAGAGAGGAACAGGCTGCCCTTTACTGAATGCTGGTGCGTTTATCGCTCAATTTATTTTGATGTGTGTCTTGGAAGTACAGTAGTAAAACTCAGGAGATACTTGCTGCGCTCACATGACTGCTTTCTAGTACAAAAGAAATAGGCATTTGGTTGAATTGTGTTTTTGAATTATTTAAACACATAAAGTAGTGTATACTAGTTCAATCATTGGCCTGGATTGTGGGAGCATTCCCAGATAAGAATCAATGTATTTGGTTGTGTTAGCGAGGATCCTTGTATTGTATAATGTGCATGCACGCCCGGGCAATACATCTTCTCTAAATCGCTTTGTTTGGCATTACCTCTGCAATCCCTGAACTCGGGGTAACCGGGGCATTGTCAGGGGCAACAAGAGAGTCGCCAGTGGTGGAAAAACTACCCCTGGTGGCTGCCAAACGGCATCCCTCATTCCACCAAATTCTTTGTTCACTTTTAAAGAAACTGATGTCAAGCATTCTTACTTTACAGCATCAGTGTTATTGTAACCTAAAACTGACTAGCCATCTGCAGAGATGCTCATTTAAACTCGTCACAGACTGAGATCCAAGTAGGGTCAACTCAGCCTTTTATCCTTCTGAGGTGGATGAAATGCATGGGAAGACTGACAACATTTGGCACAGGGTGCATGTTTACTTTTCTGGCTCATAGTGCAATGACCCAAGCACAGAGAATAGCATCCCCAATTTCCAGAACAAGTACTCTCAATACCAACTTTTCTTCCTCCCGCAAATTCCCAGGTATATATAGTAGATGATATTGACATTACGTTCCTTTTATGCTACATATTTTCTGGTTATGTTTGTGGTTTCTTAGAGACCCGGACACCTGGAAAGTCTCCCACTTACCAAAAATTGTAACATTATTTCACCAGTAAAATATAATTGGTGAAATGGGAAATCTGGACTTTGAGCCCAGTTTTCAATGTGTTACAGTTTTTATTTTGACAGAAGGCTACATCTTATCCCATCTATCGATATAGAACAACGTAAGGAGGTGTTGGAAGTTAAGGAATGCATTGGTAGAGCAGAACCATTGCTGAACCAAGGCTCTGGGTTTGCTCTGAGAGCCAAACATGAGATGGCATGACAACCGACCCATACAGGCTTCCTGCCTCCCCAGCACACAACGCAAAACCCATACATGCACCCTATGTACCCACGCCCCACAACTCAAGACCCTCACTTGTCATCCTGGGTCCTCACCAGTATGCTGAACATAAATTGATAACATTTTGTGTAGAGTAGCCCCATAGATTACTAACCCACATGAGTGAGGCTTTCTCTACAGATAGTTAAGGAAAATAAGTCACAGTGACACAAAGTGATTTCCCCAGGATCACGTAACGTATGAAGTGTGGAAGGTGGGGATTTGAGCCCTGTCTTCCTGGTTCCACAGATTCCAATTCAGAGCGCAGCAGAGACTTCATCTTCTCATAATCTAGCTTCAATATTAGAAACAAAAAAAGCTTCTTGCAAAGTAGTTATTCAACGGCTAAATGAATACACTGTACAATAAATCGGGTTTTCAGTGCTACAATATATCTACAAGGGGAAAGCCTATTATTTGTCTGTATCCTGAGGCAAATACATCTGAGAAGCAGACTAAGAATATAATTATAATGAAAATGTGCTATAATTATAATCTTTGTCTGTACAATTGTATGTTATTTCAAAGCACTAAATCACATGATAAAGCAATCTGAAAAATATAAGATTAGTAAATGAAACATATGTTCATAAAGCAAGTATGCATCACTTAGAAAACATTAGGTCAATCCAGTCCTACAATTGGGTGCAGGGACATGCAGGTCACACATAGATCTCTGCAACAGTCAACTTGCTGACATACCATTCCAAATGTGAACCTCCGTCTCATTTACCCGGTTTTCCTTACCCATCATCCTTCCCTTACATCACATTCTCCTGTTTCCTGTATCTTTCCCATTAATGTTTTCTTTGTTGCCTTTCTGCCCATCTTCAACTACAATTGGATATGTATAGGCATATTCTGCCTGTACATTGGTTTCCAACAATCAGTGATAATCATTTATTTGTGTCATTCTTCGATCCTGGTGCGTAGTTAGATACCTGTGGGCGTATTCTAACTATTTATAGTCTTTCACTTACTTTGTTCACAATTTTGAAGTGCAGATTATTTCGTAAATCTTGGCTTCAAGAACATTAAATACGCATTTGTTAGATTAGCTGGCAATCTCTGCTTTAGAGTAATGGTGCTATCATTACATTCGAACCATCCACAATTCTTTTTAATGTATGCAGTGTAGGGACCTGCATTGGTTGTAGCTCCTGCATGGTAGATTATACCTACTGTTGTAAAGGTTTTCATTCCAAGTGACACTTGGCCGTGTGTGAATCCAGTCAGTTTGCAGTTGTTTTTGGTGCCATCTGCATTATAACGCAGAAGCATAAGTATTATGTAGGTACTATGTGACTGTATCAGTAAGGTGGAGCGATTGTCTGAATTGCAAATAGTACATAATCTGCCATGGTTTGCATTTTGTACAAGTTGCTGAAATGGAATGCTCTCACAATTTGGTATGGAAACATACACAAATCGCTCATTTGGGATTTCTTCCTGTATCACTTTGCTACAGAGAGTCCATGTATGTTTCCACATGTATGAAATTTGGAAGATTTCATTTACAGGTAGGCGTTTGTTTTCCAATAGTAATAGTATGTACATTAGAAATTCTTGTGGATCTTCTTGTGAGTTCATAGTAAATCTCACCATTCCAGCACAGTCGTCCAATTGTTCCCTTACTCCATGAACACTGTATGTGTTGTCAGGATTGCTTGTTGCATTTCTATGCAGCATTAACATTTGCAAACATAATTGGTCTGTACTGTGCAGGTAAATATTATTAACAATTGGTGCCAATTGAAATAGAATAGTTATTGCTACATTTGCATAGCAACTTACCCCACTTTCATTTGCAAATTTGAATGGCCCAGCAAGTTCTGTATCTGAGTGCATTTTTTGGTTTTTCTGTTGCTTCTTTGCCGACGTCCCTGGTTTACATTCCCTAATAGGTTGTTCTATGTTTGCGGTAATTGATGACACTTTAGCTTCTTTTCTTTTCTTTGCAGAATTTGCTGTTGAATTCTGTTGCATTTCTGTTTCATTTACTTTTCTTTTACCACGTTTTACTTTATCTGAAACAGGGTATTGTTTCAGATGAGGGGTGTACAGTGAACGCAATCTATTGCATTCTAGAATGCAAGGAATATCAGCTTTGACTTTACTTGAATCAAAGTTTATTAGCAATAGACCGTCAAGTGTACGTAAGAGTGATAATGCTACATACCTCATGCCTTTCTTAAACACTGTGTTTCCTATATCTATCAATGCTTTGTCTAGGGTAAGACCTTGGGATTTATGAATGGTAACTGCATATGCAAGAGTTAGAGAAAATTGCTCTCTACGTACATGCATGTCTTTAAAGAGAAGGAATCGAGCAATTGAGCGCCCTATCCTTTTCACTTCTGAAACTTTATCAAAGCGAATATTTACAAACTGAATGTTGCTATCACGTGGGTATGATTGAAAGCCAATAACTGTGCCTAGTGCTCCATTATCTAGCCCTTGCTCTACGTCAAGGTTACGCTTAAGCATTACTCTACAATTTAAGGATAATTTCAATATTTTTTCCAAGCCAGCACTGTTGGAGATTGAATTTTGTAAACTATTTAGTCTTGTTGTGGCTTGCTCACACATGGGTACTGTCATACCATGTATGTCTAGTTTGTCTGTGGCGCTAATTTCTTTTATTGGTTGCATTTCTTTTTTTAACATTGTTTCATTGAATTTGAAACAGCTTGCAAGAGTTGGCAGTAAGGCCATACAATTGACATTTTTGTGCGCTACTTGTTCCATAACATCAGTTGCACATGCATTATCGCCATAAAGTGCATGTATATGCTGGTTTTTCAATACAACTTGTGCTTCTTGCGATAATACACCAACTCTAATACTTTTTAAGGTGTTGGCATAAGTGAGATCTGCAGATTGCTGCATGTTCTCAATTAATTCTCTGTATTGGAAATGTTGCCAAAGGTTAACATTACCTATGCTACCAACAATTTTCCGGCAGAGTGTGTGGCCTAAGGTTTTAAAAATCGGTTCACCTTTCACTGGTGTCAATTGTAGAAGATCTCTGAAAACGATAATGTGTTTCCCTGCAAAGAGTTCTTCGTTGTTATTTTTAAGTACTTCTTGCAATCTGAGATGAATCAAAGCCAACATTAGGTTGGAGACCATGCTCACTTCATCTATTAGTAGCATTTTCATTTGTTTCAATACTCTGCGTAATTCCATTGCAGCTTCTGCAGAAAGTTTGTAGTAGTCTAATTTATTTTGATGATCTACTGGAAGCAGTAGTAATCGGTGTAAAGTGACACTGCCTATGTTGTAGGCAGCTAAACCTGTGGGGGCCGGCCATTACAACAGCGACAGTTTGTTGTTTATCAATTGTTGAAGGAAATTGCTGATGATTTTGATTAAGAATGTTTTCCCTGATCCAGCTTCACCACTGACGTACAGCAGTATAGGTTTGTAATTTTGGCAGGTACATTCTTTATTTTCGTGTTGTACACCATGTACAATTTGTTTTGTTACGTCTTCAGAAATGGTGCGCTGATCATTGTTAAGTTTTGCTTGTTGTACAGTTAAGTCTTCTGTATCTTCTTGATACTGATACATGGTGTTTTCTACTTCTGGCATAGCTACTTCAGCCTCATTTGCTATTAGTGGTTGTCCTAGTGGTTCTTGACTTCCTGTTACAGAAGGTTGACTACTGTCGGAAGAGTCCTTATCTAGTTGGGCCTGAAGTTCTTCTTCCTGTTGCTGCTCATTGTGTAACATTGTTTTGTACTGCGTAAAGTTCACATCAGTGATAGTGCTTTCATTTGCTTTGAAAGCATCTTCATAGCAGTCTTAGTTATCTAGTATGTCTTGCTCTTTTCTCCATGGTTTGAAAAGTTGTAACAGAGACGTGTAATATAGTGCTTTCTGTTGAGGAGTTTTTAATGACAATTTTACATGATTAATTAAGCTTTGTTTGGTAAGTTTCACTAAGCTCCCTTCACAATCGCTCACTCTATATCTACATTTCCTTTCATCAGGTTTTACATTATTTTTGTATGCAAAGTTTTGAGCTATGTGGTATAGACACATGCTGTCCAGAGTGCTACTCCTGTTCGGATAGTATGTGTCCAGTAAATTGTTTTTTAGAATGTCTTGGCTGTTGGGATCATTTCTGGCAAATGTTAATTGTTTCTATGTCCTCATATGATTTTAGCACTCTTTTTCTAGATTTTGCAGGACCAAGACTGAGCCATACTATGTTGTCTGATTTTCCATACAAAGCAGTGCCGGTTAAACGATCTGCTGCTTCATAGGCCCCACATTCTCTATGAGAGAGCATTTTTATGCCTAGGCTGTACAATTTCTGTGATAATGTTTTGTCAGATGCTAGGTCATCCCAGAGGTCTTGAAGCTCTGTTTTTTCTGCTTTTGTTAAGTAGGCTGTAACATATCGTGCAACAGCAGTTGAATTGTCTGCAATGTACTGCACATCTATGCTTGCATTCCATAAGAGGGCAATGATTGCATTGTAATCATTGATATATTTTGATTCTTCCCTTCTTTTTATGTAATACGTGTTCTTAGGTGATTTACCTTTAACACTATGTCGAAGTGAAGACATGAAGTTGTTTACTTCACCTGTTTCTGTAACTGGTCTAGGGAAACCAAAGCGGCATTTGGTGTAGTATTTACCTTTGTTTTGGTATTTGCGGCGACAATATTTGCCACATTTGTGTCTTTGAAATTGTAAAATCTGCCCATGCAGCTCACTATGTGTCTGTTGTGAAGGGATTTCACATGTGACATATTTTTTGGATAAACTGCAAAACAGTGCTATCACTGTTGTGCCCAAACTTCAGTGCACCTTTGATCCATAACAGCATGTGAATATGTGGTGCTCCTCTCGCTTGATATTCTTTTCTCCAAAATAAGTGCTGCACTTCTCCAAGGGGAGGAACAGTTTTATTACAAATAAAGTGTAGCATTGCAATGAAACGTCGATGGAAATATCTTGAGACATTAGAGAGCAAAGTTCTCCAGGTGTTAATATATCTATGTTGCTTTTGTTGCTGTTTGCTATGCATAGGAACTCATGTAAATCTTCCCATGCATATTCTGCACAACTTAGCGTAAGAAACCAAGTCAGTGGTCCAAGGTTTCTGATCATGCAACGCACGTCTCCGTGCCGTCTGAACCAGTATTCCTTTGTACCACGCATGTTTGCAAACAAATTTGTTATACTTGATTTTAAGACCTCATCTTTTTGCTGTACTTTTTGTATTAACTGCATAGCTGACATATTTTGAAAGTGGGTTCCAGATTTAAGAATGTGTGCAACTCCATAACATAGTGTTTCTAATTCACTTTCACAGAGTAGGTGGAATATGTATTCCACATTTTGTCTAAATCTCGGATCTTGCGAATACATTTGTAATGAGCGGTATTCTGATGCCCCAATGTGAGTGGGTCTATCAATGTATCTTCCACCTTTGCCAGTAGGAAATAGCAGTGGAAAAGCACGTGCTTCTATACTTTTTTCCCAAATACTCATTGGTCACCCTTTGGTTTGTCGCATTTGATAAGTTTCTAGTGCATCATCTATGCTTTCATTGGAATGCAATGGATGAATTGTGTAATGGTCCAAAAGAGTGGCTACTGTAGCTGGATCCAGAAGTTCAAATTGTCCAGTTTCTGATGGCTCTTGGATTATTTCAGTTGTTTCCCTTAAGCTTTCATCAATATTTATTTCCTTGTAGTACTCCTTATTGTCTTTTAGATATTGCAATGCTTGACTAACTTCGTGTAAGCATTTCAAAGAAGGTAGCAGGCGCTCCTCTCCAGAAAGAACATGGCATGATAACCTGTTCTGAGATGAGAGTTTGCAGCACACGCTTTTTGCTCACTGTACCTTTCACAGATGGGAAATATCCATTTGCATATCAGTCTTTGTCCCGCCCACATGGGCAGTCCAGCACTGAAATGCTACGGCAATTCCTCTCTAAACAAGAGTACCAAAAGCAACCCCATACACGTGTTTCAGCCTTGTTGGGCCTCATCAGTGAGGTGAAGCTTTGTCTCTCTGAGCACAGTGAGCAGGGAGTCCACGTCTGGTTGCCCTCAGGTAACTCAGGGTGACCAACCCCAAGTTCCTTGTAAACATTTCAAAGAAGGTAGCGGGCGCTCCTCTCCAGAAAGAACATGGCATGATAACCTGTTCTGAGATGAGAGTTTGCAGCACACGCTTTTTGCTCACTGTACCTTTCACAGATGGGAAATATCCATTTGCATGTCAGTCTTTGTCCCGCCCACATGGGCAGTCCAGCACCGAAATGCTATGGCAATTCCTCTCTGAACAAGAGTACCAAAAGCAACCCCATGCACGTGTTTCAGCCTTGTTGGGCCTCATCAGTGAGGTGAAGCTTTGTCTCTCTGAGCACAGTGAGCAGGGAGTCCATGTCTGGTTGCCCCCAGGTAACTTAGGGTGACCAACCCCAACTTCATTGTAAACATTTCAAAGAAGGTAGCAGGCGCTCCTCTCCAGAAAGAACATGGCATGATAACCTGTTCTGAGATGAGAGTTTACAGCACACACTTTTTGCTCACTGTACCTTTCACAGATGGGAAATACCCATTTGCATATCAGTCTTTGTCCCACCCACACATGGGCAGTCCAGCACCGAAATGCTATGGCAATTCCTCTCTGAACAAGAGTACCAAAAGCAACCCCATAGACGTGTTTCAGCCTTGTTGGGCCTCATCAGTGAGGTGAAGCTTTGTCTCTCTGAGCACAGTGAGCAGGGAGTCCACGTCTGGTTGCCCCCAGGTAACTCAGGGTGACCACCCCAAGTTCCTTGCAAACATTTCAAAGAAGGTAGCAGGCGCTCCTCTCCAGAAAGAACTTGGCATGATAACGTGTTTTGAGATGAGAGTTTGCAGCACACGCTTTTTGCTCGCTGTACTTTTCACAGATGGGAAATATCCATTTGCATATCAGTCTTTGTCCCGTGCACATGGGCTGTCCAGCACCGAAATGCTATGGCAATTCCTCTCTGAACAAGAGTACCAAAAGCAACCCCATACACGTGTTTCAGCCTTGTTGGGCCTCATCAGTGAGGTGAAGCGTTGTCTCTCTGAGCACAGTGAGCAGGGAGTCCACGTCTGGTTGCCCCCAGGTAACGCAGGGTGACCAACCCCAAGTTCCTTGCAAACATTTCAAGGAAGGTAGCAGGCGCTCCTCTCCAGAAAGAACATGGCATGATAACCTGTTCTGAGATGAGAGTTTGCAGCACACGCTTTTTGCTCACTGTACCTTTCACAGATGGGAAATATCCATTTGCGTAAATCCGCTAATTGTTGCCAAATTATTTTGTCCTTTGTTGGTACTCCATTCACCAAGACTATTAAAGAATGCTCTATTGAATGTTCCACTCCTAGAGTGTGTACATTTTCCGTTAGATCTAATGGCAAATAAATTACTTTGCCACAAATGCCTTTCACTAATTCAGAGGAAGGTAATTTTGCTGTTTTTGGATGAAGGCGTATAATTTGCTTGAAATGGGTGAACCGTTTGAATTATTATGCTCTCATACAAATTGAGCTGTTGCAGGATTTTTGGTCATGGAAACAATTCCAAATTATTTTTAATAGCACGTGAAGGAGTGTGGTTGTTGTCTAATTTTGTAGTACAGTAACTGCAACATATTAGGTGTTCAGTTAGTTCATATTTGTTTTCAGCTAAAAGGTACAGAGCTAATTCAAACCATTTAGAGTCTTCATTGTCTTCTATTGTGTATGCTATGTCCAAATTTTTTGTGTTCCTTTTGTAAAACGTTCTGCGGCAACACACACACACACATGGTTTGGTACTTCAGCCGAGGACCTTTTAAATTGTACTATTTCTTTTCTGTATGTGTGTAATAGAAGGTTGCTATGTGCAGAATTGTTGCTACTATGTTCTAAAACTGTTGCATTTTGTAAGTGGCTCTCACTTCCAAAATACTTTTTCTGAATACGGTCAATTTCTTCTTGTAAGTATTTGGGTGTACCATGCAGAAGAGTGGTATTTAAATTGCCTAATTCTGAAGCTGGACTTTTTGCATAGTATATTTTATACACAAGATTTCTTACATTGGAATGATGTATTGATATTCATTTGATATCATGGAAGGTACTTCTGTAAATAGGCCCAGAAATGCAGGCTAATGAATGTACTTTTAGTCCTGTGTATTTCCGCACTGGACAAATATCCATATTTTGCAGCACTTTCATTTTACTTTTGTCATTACCTTTTACATATTGATTGAGGAACTGACGTAAAGATTTGAAAGCTTTGTTTGGAATGGCACACATTGATGTGCACGGCCATTTGTATACTGGACGGTGTGGTTCTGCTGAATCGAGAGGTAATTCTGAGTTTTCACGGGATAGTTTTGTAAGCAGTGTTTCTTGTTGCATGATGGTAGTATTGATTTTTTCATACCCTCGTCCACTGCTATGGATGGCAATTGTGTTTGTTTGATTTTGTTTGTATGCTTCTTCATTAAAATATGGTTCTGTGGTTGTTGTGTGACTTCATTCACCACCACAAACATCTAAGAAATGATTTTTGTTCACATTCCGTTTATTGCTGAGTTTCTTTTGTAGTTTGGTACTTAGTTTTGTTAGTGCTTTCATCCTATTTAACACTAATATAAAGAACTTCCTTTTGAGAAGGATTGCACTGTCCACGAGAACTTGTAGGATTAACTTTCTACGGTAGGTTTTAAAGGGTGATGACGATTTCGGTCCTCTTCTTAGAAGATTCTGAAGGACTCTGTGATGAAACATTTTTGATAAAATACTTTTTTTACTATGGGTTCTTGTGACACTATCAGGATTATTAGGATCATTGTTAGTTGTACTGGTAGTCATTATTTTGCCAACATTTTTGTGTTTTGTGACACATTTTGATGGAGGAGGTAAAGTTTCGGTAGTTGAGACTTCCTTTGTTTTGCTAACCAACTGCATTAGCTGGTTTGTTTCAAGATTCTCAACAAACTCTACAACAGGTGGATGCTTAAATTGGGCACTTTTATTTTTATTTGCTCTACTTCTGCGTTCCTTTCTACAGAGTTGCTTTTTGGTAGGCATTCTTTGGTGTCTGTTGAAAAAAAAGGTATACTTTGGTCTGTTGTCCAATGTATGTGTGCTGTGTGCATGTGTGTATGAGTCTGATGGGGAAGCTCTTTGTCATGGTGTGTCATTGTGCATTGACCTCTTGCAATGATTTGGTAAGGCTACTTTACTGTTTGTATACTACTACAATGCGCTTCATATCAGAGTACAAAGTGGGCTACTTCTGACGAGAACCATTATTAATAAACGAAATTCCATAAACTTGCAACAGCGCCTTCTTTTCTAAATCTAACCTTCTAAGGATTACGTATTTTATGTGAGTTCCAAACACACAGGGATTTGTCAGCCATTCTGCCTGTTATTCTTTGTTCAATAAATGGATATTTGTAGGTAGAATGGTTTAGAAATCAATGTTTGCTTTGCTGCCCAAAATAACCAAATAACCCACGCAGCCTCTTTGAGGAGTAGTTACAATATAAAGGTAGTACTGTGCTTACTTTTTTTGCAAGATGACCAGGTTTCTTTGGCTATGTCGTCTGCAATGTAGATGCTGTTGATTCTCAGGAGAGTAGTCTTGACTGTGATTGAAAAAAACAAAATCAATTATTTTGTGTGTTTACAGCAGTGATGATACTGCACACATTAATTGTGCTTCTTTCGTCAGAGCATTTTACTTTCATATTTCAACCCAGTGCTTTTGTGCACTTCACTTCACTCTGTGCAGTGTTTGAATGGTATTTTCAATATGATACTTTAAAGTCCTTCAAAATCGCTAACAATTTTAAGGTCATGGAAATGCCTTGTTTTTTACAAGGTGCATTATGCATAGGAGAGAGTTTTGTAAGCGATAGAGCACAGTAGTAGATGGGGAAAAATGTTCTACTTGCAAACTAAAAGCACGATGCCGACACATCGGGAGACCCTCAGAGGGAGATGTCACCACAGCATTCGGGAGCGCTTACTTTTCTCATATGATTACATTGCAAGTAGCATTACTTTAGGCCGTACACAGTACACAACTCTGACATTTCCACATGCACAATTGAGTTCCGCCCTAAATAGGCAGGCTTGCAACGTATGTACAGGTTATGGGGAAGACAGTAAGCAGTCATGCGGTTTGTCAATGACAAATCGGACATCCTGCACTTAAAACGGGGAGCATTTGTATGTATTGCCTATGCACATTTAGCAGCATTATTTTGTCTAAATTAAATCATAAGGGTTGCACATGTTCGCTGATTAAAATATACATACCTGTACTCTACACTCATGCTTGTGCGCATGCATGGAGCTGTACGTAGAAATTCGCAGTACTTGTACAATAGCTTGTGAAGTAGGTGCTTTGCAATGATTGGCGACTTCCATTCAGAATCATTGACAGTCATTTTGAAGTGCGCAATGTTGATGACGGAGTTAGAATTAGCGATGTTTAATGTGATTGGTGGATGGTTGTGCAACTGCTTAGTTGTGTCCAATGAAGGACTCGATTTGTTACCGCTGTGGAAAGGGTGGAAGGACTGGGTAAGAGTTATGTGCCACACGTAGGCAACACTTGTCCGGAGGTAGGGCGTGTCACATACGGGTTTCTACAGCTAATCCTGCATGGAAAGGGGACTGTAGGCATCAGCCAATCAGATGTTCACATTACTCTTTTGTGTCAAAAGACAGTGCGCACACTGAAGAGGGCAGAGGTGGAAAGGGTCAGAGTTTTGGTGCTTGGAGACATTTTTGTGCATGGCTTACAACACTATGCCGAGGGTAGGCATGTGGCACACCATTTCGATGTCAGAGGAGTGGCGGTCGTGTGGAGCGCAGACACTGATGCCAATGCTGCGGCAATTCTGCAAGTTTGCAGAGACATGCGTACAATGACCACTCCTCATGTGGTAATTTTGCACTACGGTGCTTGCCATTTGGGATACGTGAGTGCACGTACTTTCTTGGCAGATTTGGCACAGTTGGTTCAAGCACTCATGACCATCTTCCCAACAACGAAAGTCATTTTTTCTGCTTTACTCCCTAGAGTAAAATGGAACAACACTTCTGTTTTCTGCCCGGATCAAAGCATTGGGAGGTGTATCATCAATGGCGGCATGCGTGCATTCATGGTACGAGCTGGTATGTTTTTCTGCAGCCACGATAACATTGCTCCAAGCAATGCAGATTATTTTGAAGCAGATGGTGTTGCGCTATCTTCTTTGGGAAATGCGATGTTCTTTTGGAACGTAAGGCTTGCTTTAGAGAAGGTTCTGTAATGGTTGTAGGAGCAAAGTAAGGACAAAAAATACAAAAAATTCAATAAAATAACAGATGTCTGTACGGTATCTGGCCAAAAATAAAAAAATAAATGGTTCTTTTCAGAGCCCACCTTAAAGGGGAAAAGGGGGAATAATACTTTAATGTACCGTCGTCACGCTCTGATCCTATACATGTCCACGAACATGGCGGTAGTTTGCAGCTAGCGCATATAACCAACGGGGATTCAGGGGTGGAGACGCATGCAAATGAGAATGAGAGGAGCTAGGGATTGGTCCATAAAGTCCAGTAGGTGTGTTCTGACCGGTGCACTTTAGTAAGACCGTCTTCTCCCTGACAGAAGACCACACAGCCATGGCTTTCCATGCTCGAAAACAGATTATCTGGATTTTGGGAGACTTATGGATACCTTGGTTGAAGATGCATGCAGAAAGTTGCCGTTTATCTGCAGATCTCAGATTTCCTCAAGTGGAAGTGCACTCGCATGGCATGCGTGGCATGAGGTGGCTGGACTTGGAACCTCTCTGTGTTACTTTACTGACAGAGCGTCCTCTAGATATACTGATCATTCATTGCGGAGCAAACAGTTTAGGCCATGTCTCTGGAATTTCTTTGCAATTTGCAATGAAGAAAGGACTTGCAAAGCTCATGGACATGTTTCCAAATTCTCAAATAATGTTTTCCCATATTGCGCAAAGACAAATATGGCTGTGTTCTTCTGCTTTTGGTCCACAAATGGAGAAAGCAAGACGCAATGTGAATAAGACTTTGTGCCTTTTTAAGAGATGTTGGCATGTCCTCTTTCCACAATGAAAACATTTGTTTCGCAGCTCTTTCATTTTTCGCAGAGATGGAGTCCACCTCACGGATGCTGGCAATCAGATTTTTCTTCGCAATGTACAAAATGCATTGCAACCTCTTTTGAAATCACACTAACCTATTTGACAATCTGTTTTCTCCAATCCACAGTTTTCGACCCACACAACACACCACCGAAAGGCTCTTTTCAGAGCCACCACTTACTCCCAGCATACACTTCATTGTGTTTGCTCCGCTTGCATCCTTCTTTTTTTCCCCCTACGACGGGGATAAGAAAGTGCAAGTGAACAGAGAAAGATATATGGTGAGCTTCATTTAGGAAAGGAGCAGATCTTCTGATGCTCTGTGACTGCAGCCTCAAAAGCACTTCGAAAACTCTCCCCCCTGCAGAGTACTGCGTCACAATACGTACACCCTACTGTCACCTTCGAAAGGTAAGGGTCAACAGCATTGCGAATGGCTTGTGAGGCA
Organism: Ambystoma mexicanum; assembly: GCF_040938575.1. NCBI lineage: Eukaryota > Metazoa > Chordata > Amphibia > Caudata > Ambystomatidae > Ambystoma > Ambystoma mexicanum. Next base: position 580,070,385 of record NC_090922.1, on the reverse strand, counting down.
GCTGGAGGGAGACACTCCTCCACAGGAGTGTCTCTTGTGGTGGGAGGATCGAACACGGAGGATGCTGTGGAGGAAATCAATCGACTAGGCTCTTCACATGGCACCACCTTGCGAATGTCCGCAGTGTGGAACAAAGTTAGGCGTCGCTTCATGGTTGTCGTACCAAAGCTTTTAGCACCAAGTCTCCCGCGACTCAGCACCACCTCACACTGGTTACACTTCACCAGGTTTGCATGTGCTTTTGGTACGTTCCCATAAATGGAAAACAACCGCCACACCCACAACTCCCGGCGAGTCCTCCTAGTGCGGAGTTCCCCCACTTCATTCTCTTCCTCCTCTTCTTCCTCGCTCTCTACATCCTCACCCGTATATCTCTCTGTAGGCCCCTGGGGAGGTGGTGGTGGTGGCGGGTTTGGGGGTGGTGCAGAGGCTAATGACCCACAGCAGTCATAGAAGCCATACCGATTAGTTTCCTTTTGGTCACTACAGCAGTAAAGGCAGTACACCTCAATCTGCTATAGCTTGAAGGACAATGAAGATGCGCTCGGGGGTGTGGCCATTTGTAGGGGTGGAGGGGTGTGCCTCGTGACCGTCTTCTTCCCTGCAAAGTGGTACAAAAATGTTACACACCAACTCCTCAGGTCAGCTATTGTCTGGGATATGTGAAATTACATTTTTACACTCCACAATACTTTGCCTTGTGTCTACAAGTTCTTTTGTACTGCTGCGGAAGCACACAAACTGCGCAAATTAGTCCACACGCTCAGCGTGGGTGCGATCACATGATGACGTCCTCAACACATCCGCGCCAGAAATGGGACTCCGCTGGACAGCAAATGCAGATTACCCAACGTGCGCATGCACGCAAGTGTCCTACGGACAGTGTTCGGGTTCTCCAACTAATTCAAAGTGCGACACACATGAGACGGACAGTTAGGGACAGGCGCAATGTTCGCTATACTTACGGTTGTACTGCGCATGTGAACACATGATATGTTCACTGTACGGACAGTTCCAGTGTCCTTAGGACAACTCCATTTTGTTTGCCTACGAACTTGCCGGCCACCGCCCCTGTTCTACGGACGGCACCATTTTGGCTGCGCCCGATACGGACAGGTATACTGTCCTTCACACACTCCCATTTTGCTCGTTTACACCCATTCCGGACATCTGGGGTGTTCTACGAACATGTTTCATCTTGTTTGCAAGCAGTACGGCGAGGTATAATGTCCTTAGGACGCCCCTTTCTGTTTATCTATGCACACCTTCTACAGATGGTGCAGTCAACCATCAAATCCATCTTCCTTGACATTAGTAAGGGTAGGTGTACTGCCTTCTTAGCACCCACATTCCATTCCTTGTGGATAGGTCGAACAGGCACGCAGTTCGCGAACATTTTACGTCTTTTTAAAAAAACATTTTTTTACTCAAACTCTTTCACTACAACTACTGTACAAAAACATTCCAAACACACAAACTTCAGTCCAAAGAAATAGCGGGGGAAGCAGACACTGACACAAATATGGGGGAATTAGGATTCAACACAGGCTGGTTATGAGAGAAGATTTGTCAGGGGAAGAAGGGATGGATATTTCGTCAAAACGTCTATTTTCCTCTTGAAGGTTTGGGGAAGGTTCACTAGGGAATAGAGAATCAGGGCAGGTACAGGTGGGGCAATGGTGACGAACTTTTCCTCTCACACAGTCCTCCACAAACTCCCGTAAACTTTTAAATTTTTCGTTCAATATGTCCATTTTCTGCTCAATCCTTTTTATCCTGTCTTCTTCTGTCTCGTTTGTTGCCCTTTCTTCTGTTCTTTCCTGGTCTGTTAAAAAAAAATATACATATGTTAAATGCCTATAAAATACTGGTCATTATTTTTCATATGCAGAGCACTGTGTACCATTATTGTCGCTGTCTTCAGACATTTCCCCATGCGGAAATTTCTCCTCCAGCCAATCCAAAGTACTTGCCATTTCTGAGTCAAAACAACAGAAATAAATTATTATTTCTGCACCACATACCAAAACAAAACACACATACGAAAAAATTACCTCCACTCACTCTTTTGATGTAATCTCCCTTTGTCTTTCTGCGTCTGTCCACTATCGTTCCAGGCTGCCGAGTTTCTGTTAAGTGATTACACTGGAGGCATCCTTTTTTTTTTTTGGTACCATCCACTTCATTCTACATGGTTATTAAATGTGTTGTTTTCTTTTCTCATCTTCAGGTTTCCATATTTACTTATTACTACTTATAATATCTTTATGCCCTTCTTCTACGTTGCACACTTTTTGTGTAAGAGAATGATACATTTTCAGATACCCCCCGCCTCTTTGGGTAATGTTGATCCTGTCCACCCCCGTCCGCAAACAGGCGCTCAGTCCGTCCCTTTCTAATATCAATAGGGAGGGGGTTCTGTATGTTCTATGTTAAATGTATGTCAAGTACGTAGATTACACCACATATCTCCCAAGATCACATATTGGATGTGCCTCAACAACAGCAAGACTGAGCTCATGATCTTTGGAGCTCAGCATGCCAGAACCAAACTAGGCGATCAATACAAGGTTTTCAGTATAAAAGATGCCAAAATTTCAGTCCTACCCCAAGTTAAAACACTTGGGATGTTGGTAGAAGCCTCAGTAGGGGCCGAAGCGCAAGTAAACCATTTACACAAAAACAACACTTATTACTTGCGCCTGCTGAGAGCCATAAGACCCTACATAAGTGAAGCAAACGCGGCTAACATCGCAAGAGCGATCATACTATCCCGTCTCGATTATGGCAATGCACTATTGGTGGGGGCCACCAAGAAAGAGCTGCATCGCTGCCAGGTCATGCAAAATGAGGCAGTCCGTATTGTTAAGGAAATTAAATTTGGAAACCACATATCGGCTGCAAGGAAAGATCTTCACTGGCTCAGAATCGAAGAAAGAGTCCATTTTAAGGCCATGACGATCGTGCACAGATGCCTATATGGCACGGTGCCAGGATACCTTAAAGAGAAATTCGCACTTTACACACCTATAAGAAACCTGAGATCAGCCGACTTAGGCCTCCTGGTTATCCCCAGGGTGAAACGAGCAGCAGGGGGGGGCCGAGCCTTCCCATTCATAGCAGCCAAATTTTGGAACAACCTCCCAGGGATTCTTAGATTAGAAGGTAATTATGGCAACTTCAGGAAACTTCTGAAAACATACCTCTTCCAATAACCTCCAGATATGTCAGGACTTCCCACTAGTAGCTAGACGACCACCTGTTCTTTCCCCGAACTGTTTTTTTTTCTTATGGCGATCTACAAGACTCCTTTCTCAGATGCTCTCCGCGCCCTGATGCCCGCGGGCTGTCGGCGCGTTACAAACACATAGACATAGACATAGACATAGACATAATGACAATGCATATTCTGCACAACAACTTCATTGCCACAATGTCATGATTAAGTTCCTCTTCGGAAAACCTGTACAATTCACTACAAAAAAACCTTTGTTAAGGGGACGTTATGGTTAAGTTGCCATCCCAAAAACCTGTAAAATTCACTACAAAAATACTTTGTTGAGGGGACGTTATGGTTAAATTGCCCTACCAAAAACCTCTGCACTTCACTAAAAACATAATTTCACCCTCCCCTTTATGCTTCAACTTACAACCGAAAAACCCCTGAAATTCGACAGTTATGGTAAACTAAGCCCCAAACCTGCCACCACCCCTGTGCACTGCTAACACTAACATCCAGACTATGAAAGATGTCATCTCAAATGTCACTGATGACATCACTGACGACATCATGTGTTTAGCCCCTTTGTTTTCGTTCCCTGCCATATATATATATATAGTACCACACTACTTGGATCACGTGGTAACCAAATCATAAATCTGACATGTGCAGGACTAGTATAAAGTGTGCCGTAGAAGAGACCATACCACTAAGAAGCCACTAATTGTTCATGAAGGATAGTACTGGGTATTACGAAAGTGCGTAATGATTATTTAATCACTGACTTAACATGAACCAAACTAAGGGAAAAAAATACATTACAGGTACCAAGCCTGTCTTAAGATGGCCGCCAGCACACAATCAACTAGTTACAAACACATAAAACCCTTGTTTGTTTCCACTAAATGTCGATTCACATGTCCTGTTTTTATGCCTACAGTCATGCCTCTTTGTATTTAAACACTATGGTGATAGGATACTGGTGTTGTGAGCAAGCGGCGAGTAACGCCGCGAAACGTGTCGACTTTTTGTTGGGAAAGCCGAGATGCAAGACAGCTTATATATGTTTATGCCAACTTTTAACCAATAAAGAGGTTATAAAGATATGCTGGTAGCGATTTAATTTCTGAAGCATCATCCGAAGGCGAGTGCTCCTTGAATGACTGATGGCAAGTCAGTTTCATGGACAACATATATATATATATATATATATATATATATATATATATATATATATATATATATATATATGTATATATATATATATGTACATTCAGTAAAAAATGTTTGTTAAAGAAATGTTATACTTCACAGTGAAGCCAAACACCACTGCATATTCCCCCATTATGGTAAGCTAAGCAACCATAACTTTCACCATCTAGATGCATTGCTAAGACTAACACCCAGGACATCAAAGATGACATCATAAATATCATTGATGACATCACTGATGAAATCATATGTGAAAATAATGTTCCTGAAAAGTCCCTACCTACAAGGGGTTCTTTCTATTATGTTGGTAGCAAGATGTCGGGGGTGATTGTGTAATGTTAAACACGTAATAACTAGCTCAAAAATCTAGACTTAATACACACTTGTGCTACTACAACCAATACATATCAACACCCAATGTCTATAAATGAGAGGCACATACAGGGGAAACTGAAGTAAGGAAGAAAGAAACAGCAGCATAAGACACTTTATCTTCCTGTATACAAATTAATTGTGTGTTTGAGGCCTGCTATTGCCCCATGCATATGCATCATGAGCTGAGACCAGACCCTAAGGAAAGTACTTTAAGAACACACGACAAGGGTAACGTTTTGATATACAGCACCTTTTCAATTTTCATATTGTGATGGTCAGTGGATAAAACCACCAGGCCTACATATTTCAATGCACCAAAATAAGTGAGGCAGACATGTGATGTCATCAGGGATGTCATCAATGATATTTGTGATGTCATCTTTGATGTCCTGAGTGTTAGTCTTAGCAATGCACGTAGATGGTGAAAGTCATGGTTGCTTAGCTTACCATAATGGGGAAATGTGCAGTGGTGTTTGGCTTCTCTGTGAAGTATAACATTCCTTTAACAATTTTTTTTTGCTGAATGTACATATATATATATATATGGCAGGGAACGAAAACAAAGGGGCTAAACATGTGATGTCGTCAGTGCATCAGTGACATTTGAGATGTCATCATTCATGGTCTGGATGTTAGTGTTAGCAGTGCACAGGGGTGGTGGCAGGTTTGGGGGCTTAGTTTACCATAACTGCCGAATTTCAGGGGTTTTTCGGTTGTAAGTTGAAGCATAAAGGGGAGGGTGAAATTACTTAGTGAATTGCAGAGGTTTTTGGTAGGGCAACTTAACCATAACGTCCCCTCAACAAATTTTTTTTGTAGTGATATATATATGTGTATTTTCAAATAAGGTGGAATGTGTGTGTGTGTGTCAGTTTATATGACTCGATTAATGTGTATGAGTGTATTTGTGACAGTTTAAAGTGTAGGCGAAAGGATGTATCTGTGCTTGTGTGACTTTCTATCTGCATATCTCATTCATGTGTTGATTTGCATGTATATTTTTGTTGGTCACATAAGAGAAGAGTGTTCTGGACAAGACAATGAAAATCTATCACAGAGATTTGAGTGGTAACAATAAAATCATCGATATTTGGCAAATATTTGGCAAATACCACTGATTTTACCGTCCACCCAATTTAGGGTTTGATCAAATACCATTTGTGGTATTTCATGGGAACATCAGTGGTGGTATTTTAGGAGGACATTTTGCAATCCACCTATTTCTACAAGGCTGAAGAAAACAATCCAAACTTGATGCTTTTTTAAAAATCTTTCTTTTTACTGTACAGACCTGAAGCACGGGTGCTTCCCTTCAATTGAGTGAAGAAAAGGTTTTTGCAATGGCCATGTTGAGGGGGTAAAAAAGTTGGCATCTCTGATTGCCTCCTCTCACCGCCCTACCCACATAATGCATAAAGGGTCAGAAAGTATCCTTTTGTGCATTCAAAAATCAACAGTTGTGAAATGAGCCACTACGGTTCAGTATCCATTTCCCCCGTCACTTTGATGCTGAAAATGACAAAAAACAAAATACTAAAATGACCTATTTACATCAGAGGTGGTGTGTGTGAAATAGCACTGGAGCAACTCCGGAAATACCACCTATGCTGGTGGTAAACTTGGAGTAGGGCCGATTTCTAAAAATACCACAGTTTGAGTTGGTACTTTCATCAGCTGCATTAAAAAAATCCACCCAACTCCGAATGACTTCCTTAGTTTGTAGTCTTCTAATAATTAATACCTGAATATTGCATCTTTCTATGAGTGTTTTCGGACTGGGTCTAAAAGTAAATACCACAAAGGGTCCAACAGCCATTTCTATAACCACTATATAAGTAACATCCATGGGTGCAATTAAGGGTGCCATTAAACTCTTTTTGTATGAATACACTGGCGGTGAAGAAATTCATCAGAACATAGGGGAAGCACTCATACAGAAACAAACTGAGGACAAACCTTTAATAAGATATGGACCCTTATTTCCTTGGCAAGTTGGCACTGTCTTGGGCTGCTTTAGATTGTAACAGACCTAGATGTATGGGGAGCACTGGGTCCAACATTATCGTCCAGGGTCTCGGAATCTGTTTTTTAAATGCATACGTTGCCACTGGGTGGTATGAACATGCCCCTGCAGCCTAGACTCCTCTCCTTTTCACTCACTCACTGTGGAGGCCCAAGTGTGGGGACCACCCAGGCACATCTACAACATTGCTGAAATCAAGACAAATGCCTCACCCCATTTAGATACATTCTAAGCAGGCTTTGCAGCATTCGGTTGCGTTGTGGCAGGCTGGATTCTGAAGGATGCCGTCGTTTTCGATTATTTCTTTTACATTTCGGAGCTCTGGACCATGGCACAAAGGCCTAGCCAGCCTGGGGGGCAATTACCACTTTGCCCCCATTGCCAGTGCTCTGCTGTGATGAGGGCATGATTCATTCAAGTTACAGTTCAATTTATGACGTGTCCTATATAAATTAAGTTTGATAAAAACAATGCAGGGAAGGTGGTTGCTGCACAAAGAACGACATGCTAATATATCTTTAACTTTTAGATACATGTTTGCAAGAACCTGTGTCTATGGTAGAAACATGAACAATGTTTTTTAAACTAAAGAAATTGATTGCAAAAGTTAGAACTATGTAGAAAGACTGGAGAGAAGGGGATCTGGTTCATAATGAAAATTAGCACCCTGGTTGGGGGAGGGCGGGCAGCCAATCAGGTGGCTAGGAACGCCAGCTGAAACTGGTGATCTCAGTCCCTGTTCCATGCCTCCTGATGGCCAGTTCCTCCCACCACCATCTTCCCCCCACCCTCTGTTCCCCACCCTTTTTTTGTATCCCCCTACTTACCTTATTTCGGCAGCAGCAAGTGCAGTCACTCCTCCCCTTGGCTCCCACAGGCCGCCATGGAAAGGGAAGATGGGCTCTGTATGGAGCCCAGCCTTCCCTTTCCATGGCAGCCATCTAAAGACAGTATTATCAGTCATTGAACGGAACGTTTGAGGCATCCCATTAAATGACTGAAAATCCACGGTCTTAAACCCCCGTTCCAAGGCTTCGTTCGGGCCGTTAGCTTGAGCTGCCACAATAAAAAAGATGGAATTCAGCTAAAGGCAGAAAAGCATAGGGTGTGTTTACAAATGTACACGGTAGGCTTGCTTTGAAATCTTGGTGACAGATGTTCATGTAGGAAGATATTATAGGACACTTAACACATGGCAGATTGCAGCTTAAAATAGAACCAATGCAAACCTCCACTTTGATGTTGGTAAAGACTACTCCTCTAAAAGAGCAATAGCCGTAAAAACAATCTCAAAAAGAATCGGGCACTTATTAAGTGTGCGTTGCCCCGCTAGATTAGTGTCTCCTGACTTTGATTTATCGAATTTGATTGCGCATATTGTATCTGCTGGTTTGGCGCCCCTTTCTTTATTGTAACAACAACAATGGGTTATGTTTGGTGTTGTTTTATTCTAGCTTTAACACGCAACTGTTAACTGCATTACATAGGTGAGTCCTACACAGGGCGACACAGGTTTGTGATTGTTGTACATCTTTGAGAGATGACTTGACTGTGGTAAGGAAGCTACAAATTCTTGTACCTTAGGTTTATCATTTTTAGAGCATTTAGCTTCAAAGTACTTATGTCCCATTTCATGGAATTTTTTGCACAGTGCAAAGTGACTTTTCACTAGTGCAAAGTGAACTTGCACTACCAACAAACCACCTGATTCATGGAGCAGTGTAAAGTGTATTTTTTGCAGAGAAAATTGACTTGGAGCAGTGCAAAAATACACTGTGCACTGCTCCACGAATCAGAGTGTTATTTGGCAGTGCAAAGTCACTTTGCATAAGTGAAAAGTCACTTTGCACCGTGCAAAACATCCATGAATCAGACCCTTAATCTAAAAGTAGTGTTCATGAGTGACTATCTGTACACCCGCATCCTCTGCTAGCGGCAGGATGCTGAGGTGAAGGCAGTGAGACAGTGGCAAGATATGAGAGTTCACTGTGGGTAAATATGTCTACTGCCAACATTTGTCTCTGTTCCCAAGTTTTTAATCTCGTATCTAGCCTTTCATCATCTCACAGTTGATGAAATATGTTCTGTTGAATGTGAAAATGTTAGCATCTGTTAGTACCTAGCTTGGATACTGCAGTATGTAGGTGAACTGTATTGAATTACTAATAACAAACTAACAAACTACGTCAAAAGATATTAGCAACGGATTTATGGGAGAAAATGTCTATTTTTTTATTTTTGAAATGCCTCTCTGCCGCAATGCATCACTATTGGAGCGAATATGAAAAAATGTAGATCCTCCCAAAATATATCATAGCAGCTGTTGAAATAATTTTTTCTATTCATTGTGTACATCATCTTTGTTTCTCAGCAGATTGTCAACAATTCATGAGATCTACAACGTGTTTTATGGTCCCTGTCTCCCTTTTCAAGTGCAATGAGTCATAGAAAATATGTACATTGAATTGTACTCCATGACGGTGCAAATAGAAGAAAGTCAACCCTGCCTCGTAGGTTCTACCCGGGTTTCAGCATCACACGACTTTAGCTTCTCACTGGGGAACATACCCGGGTCCTTTAAAAAATAAAGAAAGTAGTCATCATAGAAATGATTACATATGTCTGAATATCAAAAACTTGTTTTCCTAAAAGCAAAGCTTCAGTTTTACTCTGTAGGGTTAAGGAATACAAAAAGGAGCAGAAAACTTTCTTTTCACAATTGTTGTTCCCTGTCGCAGTTTATTAGATGAACAAGTGAGATATTGAAATAGCCAATGCTAAATCTAGGTTTACTAGGCCCTTTTTAACGAAGGGCAATGCAAAAATCAGTTACACTTTCAAGATATGGATCATAGTGAAAGGAGGAACGCAAAGGGGCAACTCGCTGGTCTTGGGATTAAGACCACGCAGAGCAGCATAGGTTCGAATCCCCGATCCGCGCTTAGAAATCAAACTCAGGTATGATATTAGGTGTGTTATAAAAAAAAATGATTAAATGTATAAAACATCCAAGTATAATCCAGACCTCATTATAGGAAACGGCAACTGCAAAAAATAAAAGCTTTATAGATATTATTCAAAAACTGTTCATAGCTATTTGGGTTAAACAGAACAGAAATCCTTATTCCAAATGGGATCAATACATCAGCTCTTGGTCAACAATCTCGTTGAATCCAATTAAATATATTTCACATTTGTTTCAAGAGATCCTTAAAAACACTTCACAAGACAAATAATTGTGAAAAAATGCTCCTCGACTGGAGGAAAGACCACCATTCATACGCATCCCGCATTGTCTTTCAGCTACTGTCCTGCTCAGATATTTTTGTTTAAAAAAAAGATATATTTGATTTTCAGTCAAAGGTGTTTTTGTACATCTTTTTCTAATTACTATAGTTTATTGAAATGACCCGGAAATTGTTTTCCTGGGAATAGCTGAAGTAGTTTTGTGTAGAAATGCAGATTGAATAAGGTCAAGATAGGGCAAAAAAGGGCCTTCTTTTTTGTTTAAGGGGGGGCTTGACTCGAAAAGGCAATTTACATAAAGGAAAAACAAGGGAGAGCCAACAGCTACCCCTGTTCAAACGTGCAAAGTAGGTAGGCCTAAGGAGCAGGTAGCTAGTTTTTGTAAAAACTAGCTACCTACTCGTTTGAACAGAAATGCAGATTGAGCCCCAAAGTCTGAGCATCGGCTTGGAGGGCAATTTTCCAAGGTCTAGAGTGTTTGTGGGTAGGCCGGAAAGGTCTGGAGTGTTTGTGGGTAGGCCAGAAAGGTCTAGAGTGTTTATGCATAGACTGAAAAGGTCTGGAGTGTTTGTGGGTAGCTCGGAAAGTTCTGGAGTGTTTGTGGTTAGGCCGGAAAGGTCTGGAATGTTTGTGGGTAGGCCAGAAAGGTCTGGGGTTTTTGTGGGTAGCTCGGAAAGGTCTGGAGTGTTTGTGGGTAGCTCGGAAAGGTCTGGAATGTTTGTGGGTAGGCCAGAAAGGTCTGGGGTTTTTGTGGGTAGCTCGGAAAGGTTTGGAGTGTTTGTGGGTAGCTCGGAAAGGTCTGGAGTGTTTGTGGGTAGGCCGGAAAGGTCTGGGGTTTTTGTGGGTAGCTCGGAAAGGTTTGGAGTGTTTGTGGGTAGCTCGGAAAGGTCTGGAGTGTTTGTGGGTAGGCCAGAAAGGTCTGGGGTTTTTGTGGGTAGCTCGGAAAGGTTTGGAGTGTTTGTGGGTAGCTCGGAAAGGTCTGGAGTGTTTGTGGTTAGGCCGGAAAGGTCTAGAGGGTTTGTGCGTAGGCTAGAAAGGTCTGGAGAGTTTGTGGGTAGCTCGGAAAGGTCTAGAGTGTTTGTGGGTAGGCCGGAAAGGTCTGGAGGTTTTGTGGGTAGGCCGGAAAGGTCTAGAGTGTTTGTGGGTAGGCCGGAAAGCAGCACAGGGAATCCAAAACTGTTGTCTGCTGGGAAGGACTTTATTTTCTGAATGAAGCATAGTTGCCACCATGCTTTCGGAGTTGTATTCACTAGGTGTCTTTTGTCGGTGAAGTGTCAGTTCATTCTTAATTCCTGAGACTTGGTGCAGGCTGTCAGCTGTGGAGTGAAGCGCTCCACATTTGCGATGGACATCCAGGTCTGGATGTGGGCAGATGGACTGAGAACCCAAAGTGGCCCTGGAAACGTTTGCAAAGTGGCCACATATTACCCTGCACAAGCCAAGGAGATAGCAAGCCCAATACAAGAGCTCGGGGGGTTCCCGATCAAGAAAATTAAGAAAAATTGATAATATTTTGCATTTTTAAATGAATTTGTTCCCATAGAGAGATTAACAAGTAGTTAAACATAACTCAAAATTGACATTACACATGTGTCATGAGTGAGGAGTAGAATGCTGAAAGCTTTATAGCAAATTCTTTGCTTCAAAGAGATGTTGGCATGAACGCCGTGAAAAGACTGGGGCCGGGTGAGTGGGGGAGCGGGTAAGAGAAGCAGCAAACCAGACTACCCACACACAGGAAGCCCATACAACAGAGGCTTTCTGGGAAATCCCGGGACCAGCCCAGCACAGGTTATCAGTGAGGAGCAGAAATCTGGCCTTCGATGGGTTGAATCCACTCAAATCTAATAAAGGCCTCATCTCAATATAACATGAAAAACACAAAAGTAAAAACATTGGAATATCAAAAGAGTGTGAAAACAGAAAAAAGCCCAGAAAGCTCCGAGATGGGTCACACTAACAGGTACTCTTATCGAGTTGAACCACTCACATCAGGATTTAAATCTGTTGACTCATTTAGAGGTTTGGCTCCAAAGTGTCCAAACCATTGAAGCACACTTAAGCCGGTTTACCCACCCCAAATATCAGCATGCAGCCCTTCCAAAAATGCAGACTCACTCTTTCTTAGGACAGACCAAAACACGACCCGAAACACATCTCTATCAACAGTGCTTGAACATGCAATTGGACTGGCTTCAAAGGAAACACAGTACCTGTTGCCAAGCACCCTGACAATGACATCTCTGTTACATGGCGCTATATAAAGCACCAACATTGTTACTATCTTTCACCAGCAGCTCCAATGAAAAACGTCTGGAGGTCAAATAGACCGCTTTATCCAATGCAGGCGCAAGTTACCACGCTGCAATGATGATGTTTTCAGGAACCTCATAAGTTACAGCCTACGCCAATGAAAAAGCGTTACAGCAAAGGCCATTCCCTCCTTTGCAAAAGAAAGTGATGGCTGGAAGGTTTTGAATTAATCGAAACAACTTGCATTGCAATGGACAACCCTCCAGACCACTGTTTTCCATCCATTCGCTAGAGAAGGAGTAGGAGAGAAGCTAGAGGTGTGATGTGCTTAGATATGAACTCTAGACAAGGAGCTCGAGGGTCAAATGAGCACTGACCTTTCCTTTTCCAAGCCTGTCCCTCCCCCATGATTCCTGCTGCTTCCCTCCTAAGAATCTCAACGCATTTAGCACATGCTCCATATATCTGTGTGCGGCCTGTCGTGCTAGCTCAGCCAATCATTGTTCTGCAACCAATACATTGAGTGTCATAAATATTGGAAAAGAATAATATGTATTATTGCAGCCCTTATAAGTGTTGAGGACTCTAGCATGAAATGCTGTATGAAACAAGCATTGGCAAAGCCAACACTTTGGGTTTTGTGTAGGCAGGGGATAGGCATTTTACAGGCACTCCTGGTCATAAAATGGCAACAGCTGGAAAATGGTGTGAGTACCTCAGCATATGATGCCGATGCCAGGCTGATACTTATACACTAGAAAAAACCTGATCACTTTTAACAGGACTTCAGTGCAAGGAATAGATGTAAGGACACCCATGTGTTTGGCAGATCAAGTGCCTGCACGAAGACATTCTATTATCCTAGGAACTCATTTACAGTAGAATTTATGCCATTAAAGGATAGTTCCGGGACTTTTTTTTTATTGTCCCTACGGTTCGGCCATGTGTTTTTAAGCATAACTCGGTAGATCGTAGAAAACTTTCCTATGGACCTTACCCGACTTTTCGTCCATTAACGCACTCGAAATCAGCCGCCATTTTCTGATAATCCTATCATTTCCCCCCATCGCCCTGGCTCACCTGCTTTTGCGGCACTAAATCAAATCCCCCGCCCCTGAAACAGACTTTATCAAAACATTCATATTCCCCGCCTCTATCCGTGACGTGACTGAGCTGCGTAGGCAAACGCGCCCAGGCGTCTTCTACGCGACTCCACACAGAACCCGGAAATCAACACAGATGAGCTCACACAACACAGCGCGCCACAATTGGGAATATGAAACTGTACTTTTAAATTAAACCGCAAGATTGTAAATTTGGTAAAGTACATTTATTTGACATCAAATGTTTTGAGAATATTCAGCGATTTGCATTTTTATTTGCTCACGTTCCAAAAAGTTTGTTTTGAGGCACGCGATGTTCCTTTGCTGTACACAGGGTCTTAGATCATCTCACAATACAGCGCCACAATTCGGAATATTAAACTGTGGTTTAAAAGCAAACGGCAAGATTGTACATTTGGCAAAGTACATTTATTGGACATCAAATGTTTAGAGAATATTCAGCGATTTGCATTTTTCTTTGCTCTCGATCCAAAATAGTTCGTCTTGAGGCAAGCGATGTTCGTGTGCAGTACACAGGGTGTTGGTTTACGATAAAATAAGCTCTTCGGTCGCACTGATAATCGCATGGCTGTTCCAACAACGAGGCACTAGGCCACCACAACGGTCTGTATGTTGCATCTAGCCGTTAGTACCGCGTAAGGGCATACTTGTACTTGGCGATCGTCCCATAAAATGGTCAGGGTGGTAACGTTGTTCACGCGGAGAAGCAACTGGTGGTTGAAAAACCCATCCGCCGGTGTCTGGTACTCGTGACACATGCAATAATGAAGGATGTACCTGTTTGAAAGACATAAAAAATGAAATTAGTCTCACCATCAGATCTTTATTAAAATTATTCATTTTATATATTCGGTCGGGAAATTATTTCATAGCTATGACAGTGCAACTGGGTATTATACGTCAAGGGGGGGCTGTAGGATACTGAGACAGTCCCCCAGTGCAGGGGTTGACAGGGAGGCAGTGCAGGTGGAGAGTGGAAGGGCCCAGGACCGAGGTCGCAGACAGTGGACCAGTTGTAGCAGGGGAGAGGGAAAGAGAAAGCAGAAGCAAAGAGGAAGGTTTTGAGGTGCTTCCGTAAAAGGAGATGGTTCTCCTCAAGATAGTGCGCGGTACAAAACAATATGCCACATAGAACGAACAAGTTTAAATTGCGGTATAAACTCATCTAAAGAGTTACTTACATTATATTTGCATTTTCCATTGTGTCTGTGCGTAGGGCAGCCCCGAAATACCACTCCTTCTATGCCGACGTTATTTCTTCTAATGAACGAACATTAAATGGCTATCGTTTCTGAAATTTTATTCATTATCGTTTCTTACGTTATTGCACTACACCCCCAAAAAGAAGTCTTTCGGGATGGTCCCGGCCTGTCAAGGTCAAATAACAATAGAACCTTATACTGAGTCGTGGGCCATTCCGGCACCCGAGCAAAAAATCAAAGCAGCTGACCTTCACTTTGAACGAGCACACATTCCTAGTTAGCTACATTCAGTGTAAGGCCATCTCACAGGACTTGAAATTTACACTCCATCTTTGCATTTTGTCTGCGTGCTTTGCAGCCCCAGAGAACCATAAATACGGAGACATTCTATATTTTTTGAAAAATGATTTATATTACTGTTTGGTTTAATTTAATGCGCAAATGAACAAGGTTGGATAGACACATTGCATGTACACTGAGCAATCACTTTTATTTACACAATACATAGCTACACATATTCAATGGGCCTGCGACATGAGGAGACTCGAGAGCAAAGTCACAGGTGACACCCGGGTGGTTCGCACTACTGCACGGTGAAGGGAGGGGCAAGGGTGGAGAGACACATTGCATGTACACTGAGCAATCACTTTTATTTACACATTACATAGATACACATATTCAATGGGCCTGCGACATGAGGAGACTCGAGAGAACAGACAATCAAATTACAATCATTTAAACCGTGATGTGTATTTCTCAATGAGCTCTTCTTTAGGTGGACATGGAACAGAGGCAATGTTGGGTGGCAATGCAGTTGTCCCCTGCACAGGTTCATTCACAACTCCATGTATGTGCCTATCTAGGACATCAACAATAAGTCTCTCAATAAACTCATATTGCATATCCTCAAACACTGGTTTGATCACCCATTGTTTACTTCTTTTAGTGAAGGCCTTATTGTAGCGAAGCGTCCCTAAAGTTCCGGTCGTCCTACTTTGTTGACGGCCAACATTATGGTTATGTGCCAAGACCGCTAGAAGAGTCCGATTTATCATGCCCTCCATGCCAAAATGCAATCGTTTTGGCCTGTACTTTAGGCACATATTGTGGAACACCTCCAAATCTCCTGTGTGGCAGAATTCCGTGAGTCCCCTCAAATCTCTTGTTATAGTTTTATCAAATACAATCTTTTCAATGGCTTTGTGAGTGGGTGATGAAGGAATCAACCACTTCTTCTTCCGTGCCTCCTCTGTGGACAAATGGCCATGTTCACAATTGTGGAAATGTTGGTTTGTGTTCCAACGGTGAACGTTGGTACAGTGTAGCATTACTGACCGCCATTTTTCCAGTAGAATTTCCAACGACCCTCCACATGTTTTTGAGCTCCACCAAAGATGGTTGCTGATTGACTTGGACCACTGTGAAATACCTTGCATATCTTTTTTTTAACCTGCAGCCGACATTTTTTTATTGATTGTTTTTGCAAGATGCCAAACGTCAAATTGGTGATTTATATTTTTGTACTCTTCTCTCATTGTCTTGGCAATTGAAACGTGTCTGTCCGCGGCTATCAGGTCGATCACCATTGCCCGCGATTGTAGTTCTTGCAATGATGCTACAAAGCCAACTTTCTCCATGGCCACTGAGGATGTACTTTGTGACACCTGCACGACCACCGAACTCACAATTTTCTTACTTTCCATGTCCTGAAAGTGGTAGGTGCAGTACTTGGCTGAAAATCCTGGGCTGTCGCACTGTCCATCACCGGCTAGCCTGAACCGTTTGCCCGCGAATGTACTATCAATAGACATTTTTTCCATTCTCCAAGCTTCGCTAATGGCTGGAAATAGATAATCGGTTTGGTATTTGTAGAACTGAGTTTTCGCAATGAAATGGATTCCCACAAACTGAAAGAAAGACTCTAACTTTTTAAAACTTGAACCACTAAAAAGTGCAGCCGCTGCACAAAGTAGATTGCCTGCTGGCAGTTGCCCCAGCATGGGTTGTGCAGACCATGAGAAAGGATGATATTTTGTACAGGTGGCATGTATTTTAAGGTTAGTGCCTCGAATTGCACGAGTCACATTAATCAATGGCTCCCCACATACTTCCCCACCAACCGAATGCCCACATTTCATCCTAATAATAATATCAATCAAACAACTATCGAATACAATGAATTTGGCCTCTTTCCTTATACTGTCACTCTGCATCCCAGCTGGTTCGGCCTGTAACGTTGAGGACATGTCACTCACATGAAAGGTAGAATCTCTGATATCGTCTTCCGCTATGTTCAGTGATATTGATGGTGTTTCATTGTCGTCCACTTCATTCTCTTCTATTGCAACATCTGTTCCTTCTCCGGCGATGGGTGAATAAAACAATTTCTTCAACTTTCTCGCGGTCTTAGTTTTTGCGGGTGTGGATTCTGTGAATTGATCTCCGACTGCATCCGAACTACCAGGAGGACATTCACTATCAATGGCTGGTGGTGGTATAGATCTGTTGTCAATCACTTCATATTCTTCCCATTGGCACGATGCATCTCCAGTCTCAAGTCCCTGCCAAAAGGTTTGACAAGCAACATCTCTCGTTCGCTTCACTGTCTGTGTAGATCTAGTTCGTACACCCACTCGCAACTAGAGGACAGATTGGAAAAGGGATGTTCAGTTTAAACACAACTTACAGTATTGAACTATTAACAGTGAAAAACAGCATAATATAGTGACCAGGACACTAACCTTCTTTTGCTTAATTTTCTTTGAAACTTTCTTGCCTCGAACTTCAACATCAGGACGCTGTTGCTCCGACTCGTGTGTGCATGTCTTCACTTCCTCTTGCGCTGCAACGACTATATTTTCATGATAAGCACATCCATCACGCACTGACGCTCCATCGACTCCCTGAAACATAGAACTTTCATTAGTATGTATAATAATATCGAAAACACAAAATGTACTTGGGGACCAATACCCACGTACATCTCAATAGCAAAACACGAATGAACGCTTTGTGTAGAACATTCAAACGGCAATTATTCACGCATTGTTTATCTAGTTAGATGGAACTGTCAAGATCCATACCTCGGGCTCCTCATAGACTTCCATTGATGATATTATTGAAGATGATGCTTCAGTAACTCCCTGAAACACAGTAATTGCATTAGTATGGTTTTCTATTTTGTTAAAAAGAACATAAACTTTGTGCAGGCGTCAACGGCTCATCTAAATAGACCTGCACAAATGATCAGTTGTCTAAAATAAATAATGGATATGTAAATATGATTCTATTTGCTCGATCGTTGGAAGTGTCACCACCCAGAGATCTGCATCAACTACTAGGGGTGATGTTCTTGTAGAAGAAGCTCCGTCATCTCCCTGAAACATAGTACTTGCGTTAATAAAGAAGGAAGTATAGCGGATGTAATCACGTCATATGATTTCGCTTGATCGAACTGTCAGTATCCATACCTCGAAATGCATAAGAACATCAAGGGACGATGTAACTGCGGTGCACACTTCTGCAAGCTGTTGCGCCGACCCGTAACTGCATGCTCCCGCTTCTTCTTGGACTAATGCTCCATCGACTCCCTGAAACATAGGACTTTCGTTAGTAATGAACACAATATTGAAAAAAGAAGAGACATAGGAGGGCGACGACAGAAGGACATATCAATGACTAAAAACGAAAGAAACATTGTGTGTAACAATCACGCTACAAGAATGCAAGATCTGATGATCTCCATCGATGGAACTGTCCGGAAACGTACCTCGAGCATCTGAGTGACATCAACGGTAGTCGTCAATACGTTGGACTCCTCAGCATCTCCCTGAAAGACAGTACTTGCATTATTTTGGATAACAATAATTATAACTGAAAACAAAGACTAGAGGACGAGTACAGTCAGTGGCAGAATAGCCAAGTAAGATTACCCGATAGGCGCTTGAAGTGGCTGATGACTGCAATAACGACACGGATGGAGAATCTTCCGCCTTCATATTGAGTGGATACATAAATGGGGAAATTATTGTTAGCTAATGCTACACACTACCGCAAGGCCGAGAGATAAATACGTAAACTTGACTCACCAGTGGAGGGATGTGGACGAATAGAGTGGGAATAGCGGTTGAGAGCAATTTTCGCCTCGCTCGCGGTGTGTTCTTCTTTATTAGCAATGATGTGGAGTACATGTCAGAGGTAAAGTGCCTGCTGCAGATGCAGTATCGATCACCCCTCTTGTCCGCAAAGACTTCTAGGACTCTACTTTCAAGCTCAGACGGTGGATATCCACAATATCGGACCCATTCTCGTATCTGATCTATTGTCTTAGGGAAAACATGCATTATAGTACCTTCAGATTTATTATGGGTCTTTGAAGGGCAACCGCCAATGGAACAGGCAGGCATTGTGGAAAGTTCTGAAAAGTAAAGATCAACAATTCTCTATGAATACCAATGTGTTAAAAAATTAAATGACATAAAAGGTTCAATGCAAGGTTCGTTTTGGTTCTTGTAACTATACACGTTATTCACATGCGGATAAGTATTTGAATAACTTTAAAAAAATAGAAAAATAATTTGACTAAACTCAGAACATGTGACTAGTTCCTTGCATGTACTGTCTTGAACGAAAAGAAATTGGACGCAAAATGATTATGGTACATGGCCTTACCTTGACGAACAAACAGTTAGATGCAGGGATCAGAGCAGTTTCTTGTCGTAGAACAGGGAGCAGTTCACAGGTTGCAAACTGACGAGTTTCCTCGAAGTGGTCACGGAAGTTCGCAGAGACGAAGAGCAGATAACCAGCACCTTCACGGGTTGACTAGCAAAGCGCAAAGAAGTTCTCATTAGAAATATGAAGTGGGTTATAAAGAATTCGAAACAGGGGTGTGTTTGTGAATGAATGACGTGTATATGTCGTGGCATTATGCGGTTTGCAGGGGGCCGTCCAGCGTGAGGGGGGATGCTTGGCAGGAGACACGGGGTCTGGAGGTAGACATGGGAACAACAACCCATGCTCTATAGACCACTTTGAAGTGTACATGGTCTTTGGCACCTCTTGGCCTTTATCGCTCCCTGACAGCTCCACTTGGCAGCGCAAGTACCCCGGTGCGAACTGCCTTTGATAGGGCGGGGGGTGGATTGGGGCGGTGGTCGTGCAGACAAGACACAGGAAGACCCGTGAATGGAGACACACTTATGTGGATTGCAGGGGGCCGTCCAGCGTGAGGGGGGATGCTTGGCAGGAGACACGGGGTCTGGAGGTAGACATGGGAACAACAACCCATGCTCTATAGACCACTTTGAAGTGTACATGGTCTTTGGCACCTCTTGGCCTTTATCGCTCCCTGACAGCTCCACTTGGCAGCACAAGTACCCCGGTGCGAACTGCCTTTGATAGGGCGGGGGGGGGTGTGGATTAGGGCGCTGGTCGTGCAGACAAGACTCGTTTGCCGCAGGGCCTCACCAAGGAGAGGCCATCTCACTGCATGTAAGAGGCAGGCTGAAGGATCTAGTACATGGAAGGCAGGGGGGTGAGTTTATAAATACCTCAGCCTCCCAGGAGAATATATGGGTGCAGTTCACCCTGGAGACCCTGGATGCCTAGGCAGTTAGTCAGCTGCAGGCTGGCCTGTGGTGGCAAGGCGGCACGGGCCAGAGGGGGTCATCTCTGTACCCGGTGCCAAAAAGGATGATTTATTACGATCAACCATATTGATTATTTTTTTGTTTTGTATCAATAAAATCCAACGGCCTTTTATTGCCAACGCTTCAACAAAGTGGTGTGGTAAGTATTTTTGGGGGAGGAGGCAAGGCCGGGAGGCTTGATGCCAACCCGCAAAATAACATATGTATGTCTGCTGCATATGGGTTCAACGGTTATGTGGATTGAAGGTGGGCGGCCAGCGTGAGGGAGGATGCTGGCCGGAGACATGTGGTGTGACAAGACAAGGCACAGGAAGACTATTCAATGGAGACACACTAGATTCATTTAAAAAATCAAAACAACCATTGTTAAAATATATGTTGGGTTTTATTTTAGATCTTTATTTCAATTGAACATAAATAATAAACATTACACATTGTAAAGTTCCGGTTGCAGCACATCCAGGGAAAATCCGCGGTATTGTCCACTGTCGCTGGGGAAATGTTGTCTAATGGCAAGTACCGCACAGGCAGGTATTACTCTCCGAACGCGGTGTCCGAGCCTCCCGTGAAGCCACCAAGTGAAGCAACGATAGGCCACCAGCCTGTACCACCTGTGAAAATGAAAGATGCAAACTGTATTAAAATGACAAAACTTTCTTATCACTGTCGATTCAGGTAAAAAATGTCATTCTGCTTTGAAAAAAATTCTATCTAGAAAATGCACAATATGGAACCAATTTACATGCGTTCGAATGATATGTAGATGTAATTTTATATGTGGGAGACGACCATGACATAGTAGTGGCATCACTGACATCACAACCAGAGTATACTTACTCGTTACTCGGATTACGCGGACGAACAGTGCCGCGAAGTTCGTGCATAAGCACCATCATCATCCTCAACACGGTCCGTGAGAGGCAGGCTTCCCTGAACTCTGGCAGCTCGGTGATGCATTGCGGACTTGGCTCGCCTTCCGAAAAGTAGGCCAAGCACCCGGGATTTTCACGGCAGCAGCAGTTCTCCTCCTCAGTTGGCATTAGCTCGCACCGATTGCACGTGCACCAGGTGGAGACGCCGTCCATGCGACATGGTTCAGGCTCTTCATCCGTTGACTGGTCCTCCCAACTGCCGTCAGAATCCCCATCGTTTTCGCGTGCTTGCCTTTCCAGTAGTTCCTCCTCGGTGTACTCGGGCTCGTACATATACGGCATTATTGTAGCCATTGTGTGGTAAAGAAAGTAAAATAATTTACAGAGATGGTACAGGTGTTCACAAGGCCTAGAAGCGGCGAAGGTAGCTGACCAGAGCACAGAAACGAGTCACAGAATACTCAAAGTAACACACAGAGAGTAATGGAATCGAAAATCTGCTGCTGTGTGTTGTGAAACGGTGTGTTTATACTTATTGAGGAAAGAGGCGTCCTGCCATTTCCATGGCGACACTTCATTAGCTGAGGCGCAGCGATTGTTGACACGAAACGTGCTTTGGCGTTGGGAAATGGGCGGTACGCGTCTGCTGATGTCAGGCTCAGGGGCGGGGGATTTGATTTAGTGCCGCAAAAGCAGGTGAGCCAGGGCGATGGGGGGAAATGATAGGATTATCAGAAAATGGCGGCTGATTTCGAGTGCGTTAATGGACGAAAAGTCGGGTAAGGTCCATAGGAAAGTTTTCTACGATCTACCGAGTTATGCTTAAAAACACATGGCCGAACCGTAGGGACAATAAAAAAAAAAGTCCCGGAACTATCCTTTAACTCTCAGGCGTCTGCTGAAAAATAACACCGACAGGCACCATGCAGCAGAATGTTTGATGTTACTGCACGATGGATAGCTCAAGAAAATCCCAGGAGGGTGTGTTTTGAATGGGGAGGGGCAGGTAGTTGATGAGAGGGGTCTCAGGAATTGACGCGGCCATGTGGGGGGGGGGCAACAAGTGTATAAAAAGCCAAACACCCACAAGCTGTGTCCTCCTTCACATCCCACCTCCCTCCTGTCTGTACTTCAATGCATCGTTTGGGCTGGTAAAACTAAAAAAAGTGATATTATTATATTGGTGTTAAAATATTCATCCAGTCTAATGCATTTCACAGCTTTCTTTCTTTCTTTCTTTCTTTCTTTCTTTCTTTCTTTCTTTCTTTCTTTCTTTCTTTCTTTCTTTCTTTCTTTCTTTCTTTCTTTCTTTCTTTCTTTCTTTCTCCAAAGCCAATGTTGCAGAATATACGTGGACCAAACTTGCATATTCTTTATTGCAACTAACTACAAGAAGCCATGAAAACACATAGGGGACCTATAGAGTGACTGAAGTGAATCAGGTAGGAAAAGCCAGGCCTCACCTACATGGAAGGGGAGAGATGATCCAAGCAGCCAAGCAGCCAAGGATAAGGACGGATGGAAAATTCTTGGTTCCCGAGGCAGCAAGCCACCTGCAAGAATTCAGAATAAAATCCTCATAATTTCAAACAGAAGGGCTTTGTTTTGCAGTCCACTCACACATGACCCAGCAGGACAGGACAATGCCCATTTACTAGTGGTGGGGAGGGTAGCAGTTCCCAGAGAGACGGAGAGGAATGATACAAGTGTTGCCACCAAAACTGCAACCTGCAATCACTAATCTAACTTCAAATGTATAAAATGGATGATGTGTATCTAAACATGGGGGCTTAGTGAGATATACTGGGGAAGAGCAGTATTGTCACCCAGTCCCTCTTCATTGACTTTTAGTGCATAGGGTAATGGACACAGAGAGCCTCATCAGGGCCATGGATTTAATATTTGGACCCTGCCAGGATTGACTTAATGTCTTAAATATGAGTAATGTAGTCTTAATTAGTTGTCATATGACAAAATCATCTTTAAACCACAAGTTCATGTGGTTCATCATTACAAAGATTAATAGGGGGAAGCTTCATCAGCTAACAAGTGAAAGCCAGCCGTGTATCTTTGTTAGCAGTCATCCTACTTCTGATTGACTTAATGATTTGATGATTTATATAGTACCTCATACCGGATTTTTCCACTTTCTAAGTGACATAATTTTCTGTGTTAACATTATTACCCACTGGTGGCACTCAATATATTTAGTGATATTTAACTATTACCATATTAACTTTAAACTGCATTGCTTTATGAACTTGTGATGCTTGCATCCTTAAGCAGATATGAGGGGCTTGGGTTCATCCTATGATACTCCTGATGAGCCATGGGTACTGCAAGTTTTTGACATGTCTATGCGTCATCGCTGCCACAGGCCTGCAGGCCTGACCCTCAATTCAAAGGTAATCAATACTAACCGCAGAGCTGATCTACAACCCTGCAAGTCAAGATTCCCTTCTCAATAGATGCAGCTGTCATTGGACTCTCTGTTGATGTAGTTAAGGCGTCTTTCAGATAAGTCGCACAAGCAGGCCACCGCAGCCACGGATCTCCGATCTGTAGGTCAGGGTGGTGAAACGACAGCAACACAGGTGAACCATCAGCTACTTAATCACAGTGGTCGAAGTGTACGAAAAGAAGCAGTGAAACTAGCTTCCCTGCTGGCCTGTCCCCGCTCCCTACAAACCCCATCGCCACACCCCCTCCCACGCGCAGTCCAAATCCCCATATAAGCACACCTGTTGTTTAAGGGACTGATCACTGCAGTGCACTGAAGTGCATGTTTCAACTTCTTCCTACTCTTTTACTTTAAAACGAAAACATTCCAGAACGGTTTCTTTTTAAAATAAAAGTATACGAACAGTAACTCTTTAAAAAAAAAAAAGGAGAGGAGCAGTGCTCCCTACCGCTTCGCCCACCTCGACCACTGCTTAAACAGAGCACTTGCCACTCCTGAGCATTCCTGCTGGCTCGTTCTGCTCCCGTGCATCTGCTTTGTCTACAAGCAAGCAGAGTGCATTGAGCTGTGGGGTGAAAACCACCATGGATAAATGGAGGAATATAGAAGGGATGCGTTCCAAAGAAAAATGAAATGAGCTGGTTCCTCAGCCAATTCAGCTCTGGCTTCTCTCGAAAACCTTCTGGCATTCACAGGATTTGGAGGGACAGGAAATGGCCTCACATTTGAATCTAATAATAGTTGCAATAATAATAATAATAATAGTTTGTTATACGATATAGCATTTCATGTCAGATTCCTCCAGCTTTTAAGTGCTGGAATAATTCATGTCAGGGCTATTACCCACTCACAGTGCTCAAGGTAGCAACCTTAGGATGCAAGGCCACAGCATCATCCTCCTCCCAAGGGGAATGCATGTATTGCAGTTGGGCAAATGCCCCAAATGTTCCACATTTACACAGAACAAATCTGGCATTCGCTCAATGCTAAATATAGTTGCAAAAGTATGGGTGCTGCTAATATCTGCTGCCTTGACTGCTTGACGGGAGAGCGACAATGCATCAGAGCTCTCAGCCTTTGATGGGGGTAGTGAGTGACCTCATGGACTTGCTTCTCCATTTTCAACTTCCTGTTGAAATGCATTAGACTGGATGAATATTTTAACACCAATATAATAATATCACTTTTTTTAGTTTTACCAGCCCAAAAGAAAGAAAGAAAGAAAGATAAAAAGATAAAAAGAAAGAAACAAAGAAGTTAAGCATGTTTTTCATGTCTATAATCAATAAATCTAATGCATATCTGTGTGGCTTCATGCATGGATGTATATTTGCTTCATGGCTAACGTGGCTATGTCATGATGCCACTAATAATGTCATCAATACCTGGCTTTATTGTCAATCGACCTGGTCCATTGGTGAGACCTCTGCCTCGTCAAAACCCTCAACTGGATACGGTTTGAATGGCTGTCTGAGAGAATATCCCTTGTCATATCTTTGATACATTGGTGCAGTTGGTGATTGGCCAAACAGCGAGTTACACCCTCCATTTACACATTTGCCATCTACTGCTATCCACACCAATAATTGTTGACCCACTAGTTGTCACTAGAGTGACATCTATGTGCCAAAATATAAAGGATTCTTTAACCCACAGCTCTTGGCTTCTAGTAGCATCCAGCTTGGCAGACAATACAGAAAAATATCTTCCTAACTGGTGGAATTTCCCCAATCCCAAACTATCTCTACCCTGATGACTACCTATGTTGTACTGTGTGCCACAGCCAAATCTCCAATTATTGGTTTTGAGGTTCTACAGACCTCATGCCAGTCACCCTTCAAATCTAATATTGCTCAAACCTGACTTTCTGTGAAGGAACCCTCTCTGGCCGCATTGGCTACATCAAAGGGGTGTGTCACTTGAGCGGCAGATGAGAGGGCTATCATCCTATTGGGGCTGGGGCCAGAAATCTGTAATAGGCCCCTGTGGACCACGAGTCACAGCTGCTATGTGTGATTCTCGCCTACTCTTCTCATCCCTTAGGACAGGGATCTGCAACCTTAGGCTCCCTATATGTTTCAGACTACACTTGCCATGATATCCAGCTATTGGCTGGGATGATGGGAGTTGTATTGTAAAACATCTGTAGAGCCTTAGGATGTCATCAACTGGGGGTTACTAGGAGATGTGATCTGCATAGAGATTTCTTTTTTCTAGGCACTACACATTGGCAAGCTAACAGCAGTGGCTGGAAAGATATCTTCCTTAATCCCTCAAAAACAGATTTTTTGAAAAAAAAATAGAATCATGTTCAGTTCTTCTGTCACTGCGTAATTCTGAGATTGTGAGTCTTTATCATTTGAGAGGCTCACGGTGCAACATGTGAGCAGGAAGTGCTGTGGCGCACGAGGACCAAATGAAAAAATGCGGCTCCCATTCAAAGTGTCCAGGCAGGTTTTGGGATGCCTTATGGTGCACTAGAGTAGCCCAGTGCCTCAAGGGGAAGGAGCAATCAAGAAGGACCCTAAGGATCCACATAAGAGGATGTCTGGGCGGAAGCTGACATGGTGGGTGGGGCAAAAAAGACCAATCAACTAAGGAAGCATTACAAGAGGTGTGGCCAATTGAACTAAAGGTGTGGCCTAACAGGCATCATTGAGTGTTCGATCTATTATGAAACATAACTGGCATGAAAGGCAGAGAGCTCTAGAAAAAAAGGTGTGCTTGTGTTAAAAAAAAAAAGCAGAAGTCACAAAACCGACCGAAATAAAAATATTCAAATCAAAAACATATCAAAATGGCTGCACGCAAGTTCGGAGTACAGTACGGTGGCTCAGGATCAAAGCCGGCCTAAGGGCAGGGCAGGCCGGGCGACCTCCCGGGGCACCTTGCCATTAGCCTCCCACCACCCCAGCTCGGGGGAGTCTTTCAAGGTCTTCCCGAACAGACATAGTGGGAGAAGGCACATTCGGGAGCGGTGCGCATTTAATAACAGACGCAATCTGAATGACACCTGGCCTAGTAGGATCATTGTCTGTCTTCCACCTGTTCCCCCTCCCTTGCCTCGTCGCGCCTTGAAACACTTTTGTATAGGCGCGTTCTAAATGCCATATCATACCATATCATATCCTAACAATAGGGCACCTGTCATGCCTATTGAAAAATGTGGTGCCGCCAACCACCCCCCCTGGCCGCATGACTAGGGGCGTGCGGGGGGAGGAGCACCAAGTTATTGATTTGCTGCCTAAGGCCAGCCCTGCACAGGATGTGAACGCCCCTGTGCGAGATATATGCTTGTGCCAACAAGATAGTTCAAGGTATCCGTGTGTCTCTTGCAGTGTGATCTGTGTGTAACACGGAGGGAACAGCTCTCTCCACCATATCAGAAGAGCTGTGGTCCAACTCTACCTAACCCAGCCCCCACCCCAAAAACCGAAACACATGCTCTGCAAATTGCTGCCCATACAAATTGAAAATAACTCTTCTCAGCAAGGTGGCCGTCACGTTTCAAGAAAAGAAAGCTTTTCCTTCTGGCAGCACTCAGCAGGGAGCAGTGTGGGACTACTTATAGATTGCCTTGGCTCCTTTGCGTCCTTTGTGCTCCAGTGCCGCCTCCTGCGATGGAAGGATACACTTTGCGGGGGAAGAGGCAGCAGCACAATGTCCGCAGAGGAGGCACAATCTGCTGCCCGTCAGGGGCCCTGTCTGCGGGCAGCACTTCTGGGCACGCGGGCCTCATCCCCGCTTAATGCCCTCTTCTAGCCTTATCTCAGGTGCACTTAAGATCGAAAACTAGAGTTATAATTCCAGTTACTAACGTAAATGGGCCAGTGTTGAAGATTCACATCTTTAGCAACAGAAGCACTAATGGCATCCCCAATCAGAATGATTCTGGCTTTCATGAATGAAAAAATTAATGTTGGGTAGATACCAAGTAAAGTGTAAGTGGATGCACCATTTGGAAATATCCGTCACAAATTAAACATGTTGCCAGTGCCATCCTGTAGGGCAATACCTTGTATGGGTCTGTAAAGTGTGGCTCTCCGGATCGTACGGCTCCCATGCTGCCTCATCATTGGAGGCACTGGCTAGGGCTGATGGGAGTTCTAATCCAAAGGCGGTCAGTCCATACATGCACATGGACGCTCACAGGGAATTGGCTGAGGGTATGCGCTGTGCAGCTGGTAGCCTTTGAATGTAGCATTCTGAACAATCTGCAATATATAAACTAATCAATCTGTTGGCTATACTGGTCTATATATATATATATATATATATTTATACATACACACACATTACACGGCCAGCAGTAGCGGCCATGTAGTTATGGTTAAGTTGCTAAACTCATAGGAAGAGCACTTTTTCAGCGACTTATAACTTCGCTCCCCCTGGACGAATCCTCACCAAACTTTGCAAAAAAAGTATATGGTCAGCTCTGAATTTTTTCGACAAGTTGGGTGAGGTTTTGTGCAGGGGGGGAGGATCACTGGCATGCTTATACTCGTCCCAGTCAAGATTAGAGATTGACATCAGCTAAAGAGAAAGAAAATCATTTCTGGAATGCTTACACTCATCCCCGTGTAAACAAGAAATTGGAGTTGAAAGAAGAGAAAGAAAATGATTACAGGAACATTCATACTCGTTCCAGTCGAGATAAAGTATCAAAAAGGAAGTCGCTCTAGTTGAGTTAGGACATTGATGTGGAATGGTAATCCTTACTGGAAGGTCGGGTACAGGAGATCAAGTGGGCAACCCTGAGATATTACCAGATAGGAGACACTGTGTGAGAGACATGCCAAGAGAACAGATTGAACTATAAACCAAGGGCCAAGGCCAAAGTGAAACCAAAGTCTGCAAAGTAAGGACTAAGAACTCAGGAGGTCAAGAGATAAAGTCTAACGGTTGGACAAAATGATCCTATGAAAGAAATCGGATAAATACAAATAGCGTAAGAGAAGAGAAATACAAGAAGGAACGAAAGAACAATAAAAGGAAAGATACACTTGAAACCTTAAAGAACCCATAGTAGAAATGTGTGACCTAACAAACACCCAAATCTCATTAAAACTTGTCTATTGAATAGAACTTGGTGAAGAGCGAGCTCACAGGAGAAGGTAGTCATTCTCCTGGCATTTATTGGTATCATAGTATTAGGGTTAGAGTAGGTTAGATTGGACAGTGGCCTGAACCTGGTTTGGACTCTCGATGACGAATGACGAGCACCTTAGTTTTGTTAGGTAGGGAAACTTTTAGCACAGGGGAAGATAGGCGTTAATGAAAAGTACCCGTGTGATGAAAAGTCAGAGTCTGTGTCCTTCTGACCCACCACAATATGCTCCCAACTGCCACTACCCTTGTAATGTAGCATTCTGGGCAATCTGCGAGCTACATGCAACAGCCTGCATGCTATACTGGTTGATACTGCCCAGTCCAATGAGAATGTTCTTTGTACATTACAAGGATTATAATAGGTGGGATGAAGCCACTCTAATGAACTGTCTTTCATCAGGATTATGACATTTTCAGGGTAGAGAAACAGAGATTGGACGGAGCCTGGTTTTATGATGGCTAGATTAAGCCGCATAAATTAATTACCCATTACATTTATGCATTTATAATGCTCATCCTTGTTTGGCCCCTAACGAGTCTGGCAATGGCCCAAATCACTCATTTGCCAGATTAAATCATTGCCTTTCCACCCACTTTCCCAGGTGATCTCAGTAAATACCTTCACTTTCTTCATGGCAAAATAACCATGACTTGTTTACTCCTTGCAGGCACATCAGCAATATACCCCACACCCACATCTCGTCCAGGACAGGATCTAAATCAACTCAGCTCCAACACGTGATCATTCTACCCACAGTCACCTCATCCATTTCCCAGAAAAGAAACATCTGCCACTTGCCTTTCCTCCCTGTTAAAATGCTTCTCCACTAGAGGTCCTTTACTGTTCAATGGCAAACTTTCCCTGCATGGGCAAAGTAATCTCAAGCACCCTGGCCAATTATCTAGGCAGCAAGTTGCCTTACCACTGTTCCCTTAAGCTCCCCTAGGCCACATGCACAACCACTTTCATGGCCTTTGATGGTCCCCTCACCCATATGGCCATAGGAAAGACCACTCTTGTGGTCCCGGTCGACCTCTCTGCAGCCTTCACTGCCATTGGGTCCTCATTAACATGGAATGGACCATCATCAGCAATAAGGTTCTTGCATAGGACTGGGTCAAATCCTTCCAAATCATCCTCATGCGGCCATGAACCCATCCCAAGTCCACCACGGTACCCTAGGTGGCTTAATATCACCCCGTACACTTTCATATATAGATTGAACTGAACGATTTGCCAGTCTAAAAAACCAAACACGTTATACCCGATAGCACCATCCAGTTACAAAAACGAATTTGTTTGTTTCAGACATTCAGTATCTACGGGCCTGCTTGACCGGCCAGCACAGAATGATGGATGGCCTTCATTTTCTCGCAAACTCAAAAATCAAATAGCCAATCATCACATCCGAGCAAGTTAACTCTCACGAAACAGAGTAAAGACTACTTTTCCAACAGAGGTCCCACACATGGATTTCCTTCAAGAATGACACTCAATAGCAGTATCACTGGCAAAGGCCCTATCTCAGAGTTCGAGAACAATGGGATACTAAGGGCCTCATTACAGGATTCGAGGTAAGTGATCAATCTGGAGGCAAAGGAATAACCTCGAGGTTTTTTTCAGTCCTCCTGGTTATGAGTTTCAAACTCGTAAGGAGGTAAAACCTCTAACATAAGCATGCAGGTGTTACCTGCAAACTAATGGAGACATGACATCCCTATCACAGATGTTGAGCAATCACAAATATATTTCATAATAATGATCATTTCAATAGCTCACTCCACAACTGAAATGGTCGATTGGCGTTTAGCACAGCACCCAAGACATTACACAGATCCAACAGGCTGCGGCACACCCAATGATTCCCTCCCAGTGAGGCATGCACAGTGATCCCCTCCCTGTGAGGCATGCACAGTGATCCCCTCCCTGTGAGGCATGCACAGTGATCCCCTCCCTGTGAGGCATGCACAGTGATTCCCTCCCAGTGAGGCATGCACAGTGATCCCCTCCCTGTGAGGCATGCACAGTGATCCCCTCCCTGTGGGGCATGCACAGTGATTCCCTCCCTGTGTTAAATAATAATGTGTGTTCTTACACAGTGCTTCATGCTGGATCCTCAGGTTTTATCATTGTGGGGGTGTGCATGAAACAAGCGTCAAGGAGGCACACATCACTTTAATGGATGAGCCGGTCAAGTGGGACAGCAAGTAGAACGCTACTAACGCAGGTTCGAATCCCGGCAGGGGCCAAACTCAGCCTTTCATCCTTCCGAGCTCCATAAATGAGCACTACACACAGTGGGTAATAATAAACAGCGCTCAGATACCCGAGGGTTCGTAGCGCTATATAATTGCCAAATTATTATTATTTTTATTTTTATTATTTGTTATTATTATTATCTATTATTTAATGGAACAGAAAGGCCTCTGCCTCACAGTGCAGCAGCCGTGACGCTTTTTGTCCAAACGATCACCCTGGAATCTCCTTTCTCGCCTCCCATGGTGACCATGGAAACCCACAGTTCCATGACATGCCCTGAACAACCGGTGAAGTTTAAGAAATAAAGAGCAAAAAGTGAAAAAAACCAAACAATAAAAGACCCATCCAAAAAAGGAAAACAAAAAAAGGAAAAAAATAGAGTTGAAGATGTGAACTAACCATACCTACATGCTTCGCCAACATTTCCATCCACCAGTTCCCCAGCCAATCGTCACAGACATAGCGTGGCAAACTTTTGGCCCATGTTGGGTATTGCGTGCCCTGTTGACGACCATTTGAACACTCCCCTAGCACAGACTCATCCAGGTACTGTGCCCAAGGCCATGGCCCTACCACTCCCTTCATGCCAACGCTTCTCAGCACAAGTCTTCCTTCCCAGAATATGCATCTTACATGTGTGCTCTATTTTATGAATGCCTTCCCATTTGATGGCCCTATCCAGATTCCAAATTCCACCATCAAGCCCCCTTATGTCAGAGGGAAGTACTTCAATCACTTGCACTGGTTCACTAATAGCCCATGTCCCCTACAGCAACTCTCGGTTTATTCCTGATTGGTTGCCATTTATCAAGATTGGCCTTATTCTTGGCCTGTGCTTTCATTATAGTCTCCCTCATGGTAGTATAATGTATCTCTCGTGCTGTAATCTGGTCATTAACACTAGCTGGACTAAGAAGAGTATTAACCTCCCGGTGGAAGGTGACCCCTGATAAGGGTAACATTGTTGGGTAATGATCTGAACCTCCACAGCATGGAGGACAATGTAATCAAGACATCAGAATTGTTCCTGACCACTTGCTCTATGATCCACGTAATCACCTGGTTGAATCTTTCCACAAGACCATTACTTTCTGGATGGTATGCGGCAGTGTACTTCCACTTTATACCTTTTTTCGTAGCATGATCCCCCAGCTCTGTGCATCTAAACTGCAGGCCATTGTCGCTCATAATCTCTTTAGGTTCGCCTTCCCTCTGAAAGACAGCCTATGAAACTTCAATGACTCCTTGCACTGTTCACACACTTCACTTCTGGCCACTTGGAATAATAGTTCACCATCACAATGAGAGAACCAATCCTGTGACCTACCATCTGATATGGATCCACTACACTAATGGCCAGACACTTCCAACCCCCGGGTGGGTTGGGTAAAGCGATCTGTTCGTGTTTTACCATCTTTTTGCCTTCACCAGAGTCCAGGCATGGCCAACAGTCTCTCACCATTCCTTCCACAAAGACATCCACTGCATGCCCCCAGTACTTCTCTTGGGCCTTTCTTTTAGCCCACTTGATGGCTTGTGCACTCACGTCACCAGTCTTTCATTAAAAACTGCAGGCTTAACTAAAGGCGTTGCCGTAACATTAGCCCTCCTTCTGGTGACAATTCCTCTTTAAATCCCCAAAATGCTAAGAACGCCCCTTGTATCTGGCTCCTATTTGGCTAACGAACATGTATGTACCAGCAAACGTGTGATAACAGCTGATCTCGTTCGTCTTGCTTCATGCAAGATAATATGACAGCCACATCTTCATCTTCACATTGCAATGCCTGGTCAGAATCAGGCAATGGCACTAGAGAAAAGAAATCGGCAAGCCTATTCTGTACACCTAGCACATTAAATAACATAAATAAATAAAGGTGTGCAATGCGGGTGTGGCTCTAGACAAACACTGAACTCGTAATACCTCCACCAATGGTGTATGACCTGCAGGAATAGTGACCAACGTTCCCCATATATATTTCCGGAAGTACTCAATGCCATAAATGGGCGCTAGCAGTTCCCTCTCAATGATTGAATAACAGGATTTCATCGCCAATACGGCCCTTGAGAAATAGTATATCCTCCTTTTCTGAGTATCCTCTATCTGGGATAACACTGCTCTCAAACCGTTCACGCTGGCATCCAAAGTGATACAGGAAGGAGGCTCAATGGAGAATCTACCTACGCTAGGTGCACAGCAAATTCCCTCCTTAAAGGTCCTCGTGGTATTTCTGCACTCTGCATTCCACACAAAAAGCACCCACTTCTTTGTCAGCTTCCACAAGAGTTGCGTTATTTAAAACATGTTTACAAATTTGCCATAGCATTTCTGCTAGACCCAAAAGTGATTGTACCTCATCACTGGCTGTCAGAGGTAGGAAGCCCCTCACCTATTTTTGGGTCTGTACCCCGCACCTAGAGGGACCAGATATAAAAAGTAAAAAAACCGGGACAGGGCAACTAACATAAAAGTAGGACTAGCTCTTGAAAGTGGCTGTCAAGGCACTACACTTCAGTAGAGGTTGGCGAAGGGGGTTTAAGTGTTACTGTTCAAAAACATACATATTATAATCAATTTATCAAACACGAACACTATCTCAAGTTGTAAAATGCAGCATTTTCTCTGTGTCAGATTGTGCATTCATCATGCCTGGCAGCCATGAAGACTGGCTTCCAAAAACCAGGACCACTGCAGTTACCAATGGAAACATTATCTTGAGAAAGGGGGACAGAGCGGCAAAACCGGGACGTCTGGTGACCCTACCCGCACCTCAAATTGCATGCCTTAAATACTCCACCTGCACTGTAGGGAGCTACATTTACTCAGTTCTATAGTTAGGGCCTTGTCGCGAATGGACTGGAGTACCTTCCCAAGTCTACCACAATGCTCTCCCTTTTTCCTGCCATACACCGATATACCATCTGATATAGCATTACACCTGCTATCTCTTAAAGCAGATGGGACATCATGCTTTGGAAGACTGCTGACGGGGCGTTAGTCCAAAAGGAATCCTTTGG
Organism: Ambystoma mexicanum; assembly: GCF_040938575.1. Taxonomy (NCBI): domain Eukaryota; kingdom Metazoa; phylum Chordata; class Amphibia; order Caudata; family Ambystomatidae; genus Ambystoma; species Ambystoma mexicanum. Next base: position 580,036,359 of record NC_090922.1, on the reverse strand, counting down.
TAGCGGAGCATGCTAAAATGGTTGATAAAATAGGTCATACGTTTAGTGTCCTGTGTTACGGCTTAGATGACAAGCAGACAATACATCTAATGTAGAGAAAAGACTGGCAGACGGACACAGTTAAGAATCTTTGAAATGATGGGCATGGGGAAATTATCTACAGTTATATTCTTGTTCAAGTCTCACCAATCCACAAAGACCCTCAATTTCCCATTCTACTTTTGCGCCATAACGTTTGGGCTCAGCCAATCAGCAGGCTCCATTGGTTCAATAATGTCAAATTTCACAGAGTCTTATAATTGTTCAACTTTGCCCCTAATTGCAAAAGGAATCCCTCTGGCTTTATGAGAGTTATGTGCTCGTTCCTTGAGGCAGATTCTATGTGTGCAAGCTTCATGTATTCAGATGCCTTCCCAAAAGACCACTGGAAATGTCCCTTCCCGAAAGACCACTAGAAATGTCCCTTACCAAAAGACCACTGGAAATGTCCCTTACCAAAAGACCACTGGAAATGTCTCTTCCCGAAAGACCACTGGAAATGTCCCTTCCCGAAAGACCACTGGAAATGTCCCTTCCCGAAAGACCACTAGAAATGTCCCTTACCAAAAGACCACTGGAAATGTCCCTTACCAAAAGACCACTGGAAATGTCTCTTCCCGAAAGACCACTGGAAATGTCCCTTCCCGAAAGACCACTGGAAATGTCCCTTACCAAAAGACCACTGGAAATGTCTCTTGCTCACTATCTACAGAAAGAACCCACTTAGGTCCTGTTCCGTAGCCATGGGATCTAATTTCCTTTTTTTATTGCTGCTTGAACCCTCTGGCCAATCACATTCACCCTCTTTCTGACTACATCTGCTTTGGCAGTTGCCACCAGCCTTTGCACTCAACTGGCCATAGTGGAAAACCAGAATCTGAATCTTGGATCCTCCAAATCCTCCTGGATTTCTGATGTCTAGCTCCCTGAGCTTCTTTGCCCAACCGTCACACTTCAATTCCTTCCACTTACCCAAAGTTATGATGTTGTATGGAGAGCAACTGTGACACTCATGCTGATACTGTGTCCATCTCTGCAAAACCTGCAACTTTAGCATTTGACGGATGTGTGTTCCTGACCACATAGGCTCATAACTTGCTTGACATCTGACTCTGCACTCTCTTTTTTGGGAATACAAACAACGTTGAATTATCGTTTGATAGCACCTGATACTGGGTGCATAACGACCCGGGGCCAAATGTATCATTAATGATGGGCCCCAGCACAGTTACCACACGATCAGGTTTGCCGGATCGGGTGTTATTGTTATTAGCACCCCAGGTTTTTAATCCAGAAACAGTGGGTGCTAAAAACAATGTATTTTGTTTCAATGAACAGGGTGCCTTGCGGCGCCCCGTTTATAGAAACAAAATACTTACTTAAGATGGCCGCCGTGGATCTGGAATGTGGGGCTCCATACAGAGTCCCTCTTCCATGGTGACTCAGGAGGCCGGAGCAGCGGCTGTGGTTGTGAAGCTGCCACCGAAAGAAATCAGGTAAGTGGCGGTCGGAGGGGACCTTAGGGGAGGGGAGGGAAGGGTGCGGGAAGATGGCTGGGCCGGGGAAGCAGTCATCAAGTTTCCATGGAATGCAGGCTTGGATAGTGGAATTTAGCTTGCTATCCGAGCAACCTGATTGGTTGGCTTCCCCGCCACTGGGTGCTAATAAGCAGTACATAACTTCCGATACATGGTCTCATATAGAATCGGACTGTATTCTAGTTCGGAGTGGTATAGACCTACTTATTGGCCCGGTACAAAATCGATAGTTAGAGGTTTTACCACTCTGCTCTTCATCATTTACAGTCTCGGAAATTGGGAATTGTGTTAGAACATTTATGATGCCCTGCTTGATGGTACAGGGATCAAAAGCATTGTATGGGCCTTGGCGACAGCCTGTGTAAGCTACAGCCTTTCTGCCTCAGCTGATTTAAAATGGTAGAAATATTTAGCCAGCCACCAAAGACTATCAGCTCACCTGATAGTAGTCATGTGATGATCGGCACTTCAGCTTGGATGTTCTTTGATCTGAGCCATTTTGTTAGGACGGGGGCAACACATATTCATGCCTATAATTGCAAAATGCAAAAACTATGGGCTTCGCCCACGACTGTTTATGTAATGTGATCTCAAGTTCCCCCTTGAGTATTAGTGCTATGATCCCATTTCACCATCGCTGGAGGACAGGAAAGGAGGTGGCAGGTCTGTACAGTTCAGCTAAATGTTAAGAAATGGATGGATTGGATGGATTGGATGGATTGAATGGATTGAGCCCATGGGTTGCAACATGCGTCACTCGTCGGTTAAGACTAAGATCTGACTATATAGGTTCTGGTTCCTTACACAAAGAAGGTACGACGTTCATTCATTGCCACGGGTTTGTCACAAAGATTTTTGCCGCCAATTTTTGTCTGAAAAAACTAATCGAAAAATATGGGGGGGGTGGGTAAAGGGATATAAGGGAGGGGTAGGGGATTTTGGGAATAGGTAGTAAATAACTGGGAAGCTGAGGGTTGGGGGGAACCCCCCCCAAAAGAAAACAAATAAAAATGTTGATACGTTTTTTCTGCCAAGAATCAGCTGTAAAAAAAACCTGGCGTTGGAATGACATAGAACCACATAGAAGTGTTTCTCTTACATAGATGGATCCTCCAGTTGATTCAGTTGTGGCATTATGTGAAGTGACAAAGCTGCTCCCCCATGGCTTCTTGCCGTCGACAGTCCCTGTGTGTGCCGGGCAGTTCTTCAAATGGTCATGATGCTGTCAGCAAAGCATGATCAGGGGCCCGGTAGGGAGAGTGACTAGATTTTCTGAACCAAAAACCATGACAATTTTGGAAATTCAATATGAGAGACCATGAAAAAGGACACCAAAGTCGGACCACTATGAAATATATGTGACGGACCGGAATGGCTACTCCCACAGATGGTCTAGTAGAAGTATATATAAGAGTTCATTAATTCCAGTTAGATTTGGGGTATTTCTATCCTGTTGTATTGCTATTTCAGGGCCATTACATTCATTTCATGAGCAGTGGGTCGTGTTTAGGCTAAGTCTGGAGTCTGTTTTGTCGAGCACTTCGGGCCACTGATGATCAATTCTAGTGGTGAGACACTTGGGGCAATATTGCGGCACTTGGGAACTTTTCCATCACTTCTATGGTGAGGATTCCTCTCTTTTCACCCATCGTTCCTTTGATTCAACTTCCATTGCATTCTCACTCTATTACTCCTTCCCTCCTTTCTAGTTCGCACCATCACCCTGGACACACTTTCACGTGGTTCGCTCTTTATTTTCTGAGCCATGTAAACTTTTGACAGCATGTTTCGACCCGACACCATACCATCCTTGCAGCTGTAACCGAACGTGCATTCGCCCTTTCTCAGGGAACTGCTCTGGTAAAGATCTTCCCTCCAAGCTTTATCTAAAATATGGGACATCTGAACATGTCGCTGAAGCATGTTTGGACAAGGGGGCATGGTGTGAAAAACCAGGACTGTTCCCCTGAACCCAAGACATCGGAACACCCTGCATGTGGGACATAGTTATGATTCTATGATGAACGCAATGTGATGGATTTATTGTTGAAGAGGTTGGGAGACACTGTATTGCTCGATTTTGCTTCTCCCGTACCTTGAGATCAATTTTCTGTTTTTCTTGGCAGGTCCAGCTGGGAGCTTCCTGATCTCAGAGAGGGGAAGGTGAAAGCGATCAGCGACTCTGATGGCGTCAGCTACCCCTGGTACGGGAACACCACCGAAACGGTTACACTTATGGGCCCCACCAACAAGATCTCCAGGTTCTGCGTCAGCATGAATGATAACTTCTACCCCAGTGTGACATGGGCCGTGCCCGTGAGTGACAGCAACTTGCCCCTCTTGACACGCATCAAGAGAGACCAAAGCTTCACCACCTGGCTGGTAGCCATGAACGTCGCCACCAAGGAGAAGATCATCCTTCAGACCATCAAGTGGCGGATGAGAGTGGACATCGAAGTGGACCCGGCCCAGATGCTGGGCCACCGGGCCAGGCTTGTGGGGAGAACTCAGCAAGAGCAGCCCCTTTTGCTCAGCCGGATGGAACCTATTCCTTCCAATGCACTTGTGAAACCCAATGCCAATGACGCCCAGGTCTTAATGTGGAGGCCGAAGAGGGGGCAGCCCTTGGTGGTTATTCCTCCAAAATAGGAGTATTTCATGAAAGCTGGGGGAAAGGTGTGCTGCTGGATTTGTGATCCAGCACAGGATCGACGACAGGGCGGGTCTGCCTTTGACGTCTGCAGCAGGAAGGGCGATGGGCTATCCTTCCTGAAGAGGGAAGCAATACCTCCAAGATGGCCGCCATCACTGCTGGCGGATTTGGTAAACAAGCACTTCCAATGGAGCTTTCTTTTATGACATTGAACAGGGTTTGGGAAAGAGGGTGTTTTTTTTAAATAACTGAATCAAATCCCCATGCTTACCATACATGAGTAGGAAAACAATTGAGCTTGAACAATGCCAGTGGCCGTGATTACTTCCTGTACACCATTCCATGCGGAAGTGGGACACAACCTGCGTGGCATGTATCTATCCACAGACTTCCAGAACCCACTCCCCTGTGCAAACATCATAAGGCGGACTTGGGATGGCGAGGGTGGGTGAGGGTTCGGGGGAGGGGTAAAAGCAACGTTTAAACCTATGCATTATAGAGTGATGATCAAAAAGAAATCATCTCTACATTTTGTGGATTGCAAATACAGCTAAACAGGGCAAGCGGAGGGCTGTGTGTGGCTGCATGGTGTTTGTGTCAGGAAATCAAGGTTCCTCTCCCAGTGGGTGGGCTGTCTCTGGTGCTCAAATCCACTTCACCGGCAACACTTTAAGTTGGACCACCCTCGTTCGCCTTTCTTTAAATCAGATATTCATTTGGGGGTCATCTATTTCAGATTATTTTTTTTTTGTTTGCTTTATCCCTTCTTCGCTGTGACGTGCATCATTATAAGGCCAGGATACCTCATATTTTGTATTTATTTAGAATTATTTTTGTGGTTTAGACCTCTACTGACCTTCTTCCCCATACTGTAGTAGTAGTAATTATAATGCCCGGATTTTTAACTGATAATCTGTATTACTCCAAGTCCTCATCTCCCTCTTTCCATTTGAGGGGTGTCAACCCCAGGCAGACCCTTGTATTACAAGCTTAAATAAAAAGACAGGTTTTACCTTTTGCCCATGTAGCTCCACACCCACCCACAGGGCTGGCTCTACATCTGTGGTCCGCCTACTCCTCATCCTGTGTGTCACAACGGAAAAGACTGGGATGAGGACGATGAAGACTTAGAGTAACGAACATTGGGACATTGCCTCCTCGTTCCAGTCTATGCAATATGAGGCTAAAGCAAGCTCAACTTGAACTAAGAGGAGCAGTCGCCTGAGTGGCCTTGTTTTGTAGTGCTAACCATCTGGGGAGCCAAACCTTGCAGATCCCTGATCAATGCTCAGCAGCACTTTTTGAAGGCTGCCAGGGCCCCGCCCACTTAACGCCCTGCCCCTGATCTGGGAACAGGACTCCTGGTTTGGTGCCAGTACACCCCAGCAATTGATAGTGTTCCGAAGGGCGACAACCTATTGTAGCAGCTCCTTGTTGATGCCACCAGCAGTGAAATGCAGTAATTGCTGCATTGCAGAAGCACCCACTCCTCGCAGCGGCAAAAGCGACTTCTCCACAGACCACCTTATCCCAATCACACCTCCCCTCAACAGATGCGTAGACAGGGTAGGGCCCGAGTGGGCAAGGCCCTGCCAAAAACAGTAAATGCCCACTCAGCAGCACTCTGTGGGCATTTACAGAAGTTAATGTCACTGAGGTGAGCCCAAGTAAATTAGCTTCAAGCTATGTCTCTGACCACGAAATGGCTCCACCCAACCGTAGCGTGCAGGGGACACAAAGCTCACCAACAAGGTCTGTCGGCAGATAGACAAAGGAGGAGGAGGAGGCAGACCAGGTACACATAGCCACCCCTCCAGGTAGGGGCGGAGCTACATAGAGGAAAGGTAAACGTGTGTTTTCTTTAAGCTTGTTAAACAAGGGTCCATCTGGGACTGACAGCCCTCACATGGCAGAGACTGGGATGAGGAGGCAGTAACTGTTTATATGGCAGAGACTGGGATGAGGAAGTAGTAACTGTTTATATAGCATAGACTGGGATGAGGAGGCAGAGACTGGGATGAGGAGGTAGTAACTGTTTGTATGGCAGAGACTGGGATGAGGAAGTAGTAACTGTTTATATAGCATAGACTGGGATGAGGAGGCAGAGACTGGGATGAGGAGGTAGTAACTGTTTATATGGCAGAGACTGGGATGAGGAAGTAGAGACTGGGATGAGGAGATAGTAACTGTTTATATAGCAGAGACTGGGATGAGGAGGTGGAGACTGGGATGAGGAGATAGTAACTGTTAATATAGCAGAGACTGGGATGAGTAGGAAGAGACTGGGATGAGGAGGTAGTAACTGCTTATATAGCAGAGATTGGGATGAGGAGGTAGAGACTGGGATGAGGAGGTAGTAGCCGTTTATATAGCAGAGACTGGGATGAGGAGCTAGTCATTGTTTATATAGCACAGACTGGGATGAGGAACTGTTTATATAGCAGAGACTGGGATGAGGGGATAGTAACTGTTTATATAGCAGAGACTGGGATGAGGAGATAGTAACTGTTTATATAGCAGAGACTGGGATGAGGAGATAGTAACTGTTTATATAGCAGAGACTGGGATGAGGAGGTCGTAACTGTTTATATAGGAGAGACTGGGATGAGGAGATAGTAACTGTTTATATAGCAGAGACTGGGATGAGGAGGCAGAGACTGGGATGAGGAGGTAGTAACTGTTTATATAGCAGAGACTGGGATGAGGAGGTAGAGACTGGGATGAGGAGGTAGTAGCCGTTTATATAGCAGAGACTGGGATGAGGAGATAGTATCTGTATATATAGCAGAGACGGGGATGAGGAGATAGTAACTGTTTATATAGCAGAGACTGGGATGAGGAGATAGTAACTGTTTATATAGCAGAGACTGGGATGAGGATGTCGTAACTGTTTATATAGCAGAGACTGGGATGAGGAGATAGTAACTGTTTATATAGCAGAGACTGGGATGAGGATGTCGTAACTGTTTATATAGCAGAGACTGGGATGAGGAGGAAGTAACTGTTTATATAGCAGAGACTGGGATGAGGAGGCAGAGACTGGGATGAGGAGGTAGTAACTGTTTATATAGCAGAGACTGGGATGAGGAGGTAGAGACTGGGATGAGGAGGTAGTAGCCGTTTATATAGCAGAGACTGGGATGAGGAGATAGTATCTGTATATATAGCAGAGACGGGGATGAGGAGATAGTAACTGTTTATATAGCAGAGACTGGGATGAGGAGATAGTAACTGTTTATATAGCAGAGACTGGGATGAGGATGTCGTAACTGTTTATATAGCAGAGACTGGGATGAGGAGATAGTAACTGTTTATATAGCAGAGACGGGGATGAGGAGATAGTAACTGTTTATATAGCAGAGACTGGGATGAGGATGTCGTAACTGTTTATATAGCAGAGACGGGGATGAGGAGGTAGTAACTGTTTATATAGCAGAGACTGGGATGAGGAGGTAGTCATTGTTCATATAGCACAGACTGGGATGAGGAACTGTTTATATAGCAGAGACGGGGACGAGGAGATAGTAACTGTTTATATAGCTGAGACTGGGATGAGGAGGTAGTAACTGTTTATATAGCAGAGACTGGGATGAGGAGGTAGAGACTGGGATGAGGAGGTAGTAGCCGTTTATATAGCAGAGACTGGGATGAGGAGATAGTATCTGTATATATAGCAGAGACGGGGATGAGGAGATAGTAACTGTTTATATAGCAGAGACTGGGATGAGGAGATAGTAACTGTTTATATAGCAGAGACTGGGATGAGGATGTCGTAACTGTTTATATAGCAGAGACTGGGATGAGGAGATAGTAACTGTTTATATAGCAGAGACGGGGATGAGGAGATAGTAACTGTTTATATAGCAGAGACTGGGATGAGGAGGTAGAGACTGGGATGAGGAGGTAGTAGCCGTTTATATAGCAGAGACTGGGATGAGGAGATAGTATCTGTATATATAGCAGAGACGGGGATGAGGAGATAGTAACTGTTTATATAGCAGAGACTGGGATGAGGAGATAGTAACTGTTTATATAGCAGAGACTGGGATGAGGATGTCGTAACTGTTTATATAGCAGAGACTGGGATGAGGAGATAGTAACTGTTTATATAGCAGAGACGGGGATGAGGAGATAGTAACTGTTTATATAGCAGAGACTGGGATGAGGATGTCGTAACTGTTTATATAGCAGAGACGGGGATGAGGAGGTAGTAACTGTTTATATAGCAGAGACTGGGATGAGGAGGTAGTCATTGTTCATATAGCACAGACTGGGATGAGGAACTGTTTATATAGCAGAGACGGGGACGAGGAGATAGTAACTGTTTATATAGCTGAGACTGGGATGAGGAGGTAGTAACTGTTTATATAGCAGAAAGTCTCTTGCCATGTAAAGCTTCATAGAATTCGGTCCACAACCTGCAGGTGATATGCCAGAAACGCTCAAGCTGTTTATGGTGCCTACTTCCCGGGCATATGCAGCTTTGCATTAAGTGACTAGTACAAGTTTTACCCAAGTTCATAGTCCTCATGTTATTGAGCTTGGGATACCAAAAGATTACTTTGCTCCCTTTGGGATTCGAGCCCATCTCCCGCAGTTTACGTATAGGTCTCCACGGACGCATTATGCCACTGAGCTATTTTACCAACAATTTGAATTCTGTTGGACATGCCAAGAGTCACTGCCTAAAGCAGGATAGCTCAGTTAACTGGACGCCTGTTGCATGCAGAATATATATATATATATATATATATATGCGCCAATGGTTCAAATCCCATGATGCCAAGCCAATGCAGGGGTCAAAGTGTACAAAAGAAAGTAGGGGAACTACGTTTCCAGCTGCCCTGCCACTGCCCACTCTTCCTCCCCCAATACCAACCCTATACCTCTAGGCCCTGCCTTTCCTCAATCCCAGCTCCGAACACTGTGTTTCACAGCTGTACCATCAAGACTGAAAGAAACACAGTGAAAGAAAATCACCCATAGACGGCCACCATTACTTTCAATCATTGGCCTCGGCAGCATGCAGCTTTATACACCTGCCCCTTTCTAATCACCCCAACTGTGCACCTCTTTCGGGACACGCCAAAGACTAAAGCCACCCCCTCCCATCCAGTACCTACACACACAGCTGTGCCTGCAGCAATGTCACGTCCATAGTGCTTAAAGGCACAAGACAAACGCTGATCAGTGTGGGTGGGCTTCATGTCCCGAGCAGGTTACTGAAATAAATGAAAGTAAGCGCGATGGCGCCGCGGGCTCTCACGCAAGTGCTGTTTCTGACGGTCCCTGGTCCGAAACCTCAGGACCAGGAACGGTGCTGAGAGCCACAAAAAGTAAGGGGACGATGATTGACTTCCCCACAATGTAGTTGAACGCCGTACCCTTTCGTTTCTGCCCACTTCGACCTCTGTGCTAATGCGCCTCACACTTCTAACGTCGATAATACGAATTGGGGGAGAGAATTAAATTAAGCCAGCTCTTCCACACGGTTGCCCTTGGGGTGACGAGAGGAAGGAACCCGTGGAAAGGAGACTGCGAGGCCTGGCAAAGACGCCCAGGATAGCTCTGGAGCACAGAAAGCTGTGTTCCTCTGGCAGGCGCGGCCGCTCTGCATCCGAAGCTGTAAATTGCTATAATCGCCCCGCAATGTCAGTCCAGGTTCCCATCTCCCGGCATCAGTGCCCACGGGTGTGGAAACTCCTCAGGAGCGGGCCTCGCAGCTGGCTGTCAATGCCAGGCTCTCACGGAACAGATCCGGGCCCTCATTATACGTGTTAGTAGATTACCCCTTCCCAGCCTGGGGGCAGTCCGCGGCAGCCCTCAGCTGCAGATGCTCTGCGCCCCTTCCTGAGGAAAGTTCCAGATGCAAATGTACACTTACATTGGTCCAGTGGAGACCATTTGTCATCTGGAATGTCCGCGGGGGCGTCACCCCCTCTGTTGGGGGCCTGCTCCGGATCACCGGGCAGGCCCAATACACATGTCGGGAACACCCGACACAGCCCTGCTGGGCGACGGTCACGCTGCGGACAATAGAGTGGGGGTCACCCCACTCGCTCCAGGTCACTGGAGCCACCCATGTGGCTGCGGGCACCCAGCACACGGCGCCCCCGACTCTGGGGGCACCCAGGCCGGGGTCACCTCAACAGCCGTGATCACATGGCTGCCACATCACTCAGGGTCGGCGTTGCCCAGCAGGGGCACCGTCCTCGTGCTGGGCCCCGTCCTTGGGCCCATGGCACGCGGTGTAGCACCAGCATAGTGCAGAACAATACGTACACCGGAGTCTTGGTTGGTCTGACTAATGAGCCGGAAGCGGCTTGCACCTTTTATTAAGTTGGTCACGTGGCTAGTACCACGTGACCCATTACAACATCCTGGGAGCTACCATGCTCCCAGGAGGGGTGCCATGCAACACTCCTCCTTTTTCATAACAACAAAACAAACCCCCAAAACCCCAACATAACCACACACTAATACTACTAAAACCACTCTACTATAGTTTTTATTTACCCTTTATTAACCTGGGTGAGTGGTTCTACTATCACAGAACACAGATGAGAGCTACTGGCACCACATTACATTTCCCACGGACATGGCCATTTTCAGCAAACCCATGTATGCAGGCTCCGAGTCTTCATGGGGATGTTGGTGACGATGTCCTTCTTCCGCCATCGTGGAGTCGCAGGAGGCCAGCTTGAGTCCTCACCAATGTTCCCTTCGGACAGCAACCACAAAGTCTCACAAAGAGAAAACCAGCAAAGCCGCACCTAGGGAGGCCCAGGGGCCACATCGGCCACGTCCATAATCTGGAGTACCTGTGATGGACTACTGGCACCTTGGCGGCAGGCCCCTTATTCCCCTTCCTCTCCTTCATGGGTGGGTGACAAGAAAACCCACCGGTGGTATGGTGCCTGAGCTGCAGGGCTGGGAGGGTGCACACCACCGACACGAGCTGCCCCCCCATCCCTTTCCATTCTCTTTGCACTGTGGGCTGCTGGCCAGATGACACTGGTGCAGTGCTATTAACATGGCCTTCTTTCTTGTTGCCATAAGGCCACCGAGCATACTGCCCTCCTCCTTCAGGGTACCTTTTGCTTGCCTGCCCGCATATTCATTTGAATGTTGACCTCACCCCATCATAATGGCTGATGGGGGTGATGTATGCCTTTGTGTCCTCCTTACCCTCACTCCCTTTGATAGCATGGGCTGGGTCCCTGCAGTCTTACTGTGAGGCAGGGTGACGTTGTGCCTCCATTGCCCCGTGTTTAATTTTTTCTTGTGGGCCCAGGTGGAGTTGGGCCTGCCACCGATGGAGAAGGGAGGCGCCTCAGCGGTGCGGCAGTCGCTGGCCCAGTTCTGTGGAGGGCCGGGGAGCCGTGTCTTACTCTCCTCAGCAGGTGGGTGGAGCCGGCATCGAGCACACATACCCATTTTCTTCCTTTACCTCCACGGCTTGTGGATGGGGGAGGGGCAGCTTCCCTCTTCACTTTCCCGTCTCAGGGCGGGAGCGCGTCACACTCCCCACTCCGGCCATGGATGTTGGCAGGCTTGCGGGGGAGGGGGGGGACAGCCGGCCCCCTCACGCGGTGGATGCCGCTCTCCTCAGCGTAGCGGGCGACGCCGCCGGGCCATCTCGCTCCCCATCTTGTCTTGGAGGCCGCACCTCCCCCTGCGGCAGATCCCGCATGCATGGCTGCACCGGGGGGGAGGGGCAGCTCCACTTTGTTGTGGCTGGGGGGTCGTCGGGTACCCGGTTATGGCTCCGGCTGCCAGCCTGCTCTCCTTTGTTGCAGCCCATGCCGGTTGTTACCAGGGGCCACCTCCGCTGTGCGGCAGTTCCATTCTTCACCGCCGCGGCCTGGTACATTGAGGCCATGTCCCTTCTTTCCGCTCCGCGGCCGATGCCGCCAAGCGTTTCTCCTCCTCAGGAGTAAGGGCAGGCAGCTCTCCTCCTGTCATGGTGGTGCGGGGGCAGAATTCCTTCCTCGTGCGGCCGAGGCCGCTATGGAGCCGCCCCCTCACAGGGGGCTGTGCAGACCCACCCACTTCACCTCGCGGGGAATACCGCTCCATTTCCTCTTTGGGGTGCGCACCAGCTCACCCTTCCTCTCTTCTTGAGGGCGTGCACCCCCATGCCCCCATGGCGGGCGATGACCCGCATCCGCCTCCGTTGCAGGGGAAGGCCGCAGGTTCCTTCCCGCAGTGGAGGAGAGGCCACACACACGCCGCCACCATTATCGTGCGGCCGACACTGCACCTTCTCAGGGGCACCAGGCGACCCGTGTAAACGTACACGGAGCCCTGGACCACCCCAACTGCATATTCTGCGGCCGATGCCGCGCTTGGGCTCCAGCCCTCGTCGCCATTGTTGGGGGCCTGCTCCGGATCACTGGGCAGGCACCATATACATGTCGGGAACACCCGACACAGCCCTGCAGGGTGGCGGTCACGCCGTGGACAATAGAGTGGGGGTCACCCCACTCGCTCCAGGTCACTGGAGCCACCCATGCGGCTGGGGGCACCCAGCACATGGCGGCCCCAACTCTAGGGGCACCTAAGCCGGTGTCGCCTCAACAGCCGTGACCACATGGCTGCCGCATCGCTCAGGGACGGCGTTGCCCAGCAGGGGCACCGTCCTCGTGCCGGGCCCTGTCCTTGGGCCCATGGCACGCGGTGTAGCACCAGCATGGTGCAGAACAATAAGTACACCGGAGTCTTGTTTGGTCTGACTAATGAGCCGGAAGCGGCTCGCAACTTTTAATAAGTTGGTCACGTGGCTACTGCCACGTGACCCATTACAACATCCTGGGAGCTACCATGCTCCCAAGAGAGGTGTCATGCAACACCCTCCCTGTAGATCCCCCCTGACGCACATCCTTATGCTTCCGAGTTTCCCCCATAGAAACCACGCAGAACCTTGAACCCGAGCCTGTTCCAACCGGAATGGACCCATAGAGTCCCAGTACCAACTCAGGGCCCGCCAGGACCGTGTCTCCATCAACTCCACGCCGGTTCCGGGGTCACAGTATCCGCGCCCCAGCATTCTAGGCTGTGTGCCTCTTACACTCACCCCTTCCTTGCCCATGCACAATCCCCTGACATGAGGGGGACCGTTCAGTCCTACCTGGCCCCTTCCCTGTGAGTACAGACCGCCCGCTTTCCAAGCTCCGAGTCTGCCCTTGCCTGCCCTGTGGGATGGCACCGGCCTGATGCCTACCTCCGAGACCCTGGTATCAGAAGTCCGCGGCCACCCGCCTGATGTATATAGCCTTGTGTTCTGTCTGCCCAATTCACTGTGACTACACCAGCAGCCTAATTCTCCGCACCTGGGCCCCGAATCCGCCTCCATAGACCCCCGCGCGTGATTCCGAGGCCCCGGGCCTGTCCTCACTGTGGAGCCACCGGATACATCCCCCGAGCGGTCGTGTTGCCTAGGAGATCGGGTTTGTTACTGAAGGGGGCACAGATGGCCTCAATGGCAGTGTGCGATTGGCTGTCACCCACTGCGAGGTTTTCTTCTTCAACGCCATCCTCCCCCCACGTGCTCTTCAGTATTAGTGAGTAACAATCTTCAATGGGGCGCTTTCGAGAAATGGCCATTAAAGCGGGGCTAATTGCAGCGTCCGCGCCTCCCTTGGTCATCACAGCGGGGGCGAAGAAAGAGGACAGGATCAAATGCAGGTGACGCTTAGAAACGCAGGACCCAACACTAAAATGGAGAATGATAGTCTAGATTTCAAACACAGAGATCGGCTTCCAGCCAAAGCTTGCACCTCCGCCGCTCCCCACCTACCTACCACGCCCCCGCCCTCATTCCAAGGAAACGCGTAGATGTGTAACGCGCCGATTATTTTTACTCCTGCACTGTGGCCCTCCCACCCACCGCCAACTCCCTTAAAATGCAGACAGGGTTCTCCACGCGTAGAAGGGCAACCCTCACTGCAAATAACATGAGAAGCGTCGACGAGCGCCTTCTAGGGAATAGGCAGGAGAGCGCCAGAGATGCACGAGGTGCTTTGGCAGAGCGGAGGGGATGGGTAGCAAGTCGGGATCCAGCTGCACCGGGAGAGCTGTGGAAGGGATCCTGGATTGGAAAAATAGGGATGTCGTAAACCAGGCGAGGCCTGTTTTCCCTAACTGTACATCTCAGTACCGGATCAGGAGAGGCACTGCATGCAGGGCAAGGTTGGCGTGCATTGTCAGAGCTGGGTGTGGGCCCCAGTGGTGGACTAGAATGGGGGTGGGGAGCGATGTGGAGTGGTAACGACTAGGACACAGGAGCAAGGCAGCCCTCTTTGCGGTGTGCTTGTTTTTGAGCAGCTCGGAAGTGGGGTGCATTGTCAGAGCTTCGCTGGGGGCGAGGTGCATCGGCGGAGCCAGCAGTGAGTTCTCTAGGTCATGTTTGGGGTGCATCGGTAGAGCTGCGGGTGGGTGGTCTCAATTACTGGTCGTGCTCCTCCACCAGGCCAGGGTGGAAGTGCGTCAGGAGAGCTGTGTTTGGGGGCCAGAACCCGAAAAGCAGGCGGGATGCTGAACGGGGTGGAGGTACATGTGTAGAGTTCGGGTGTACAGACAAGTATTACGAGGTTCGGCTCATGTGTGTAGTAGCATGGCGGGGGTATTGTTGGGGTGGGGGGGCAGTACAGGTGATGACGTGGCCTAGGTTAGGAGGAATGAGGCGCGATGGGAGAGTGGAAGTATTGCAGGTGTGTTAGAAGTGCTGCACAGTCGCACTGTCTACAATGCAGCAGGCTCGGATTGGGGTGCACTGGTGGAGCTGCAACAATGGAGCCTGGACCGGGATATCGTGGGGTGCTGCATGCGAGATTTGAGTTACATTTGTCAGAGTTGTTTGTTAATGCGTGGGCTAGAATAACCAGACCCGCTGCAAGTCAAGACTGGGGTGCTTCAGGAGTGCTCCACAGGAGCAGGAGGAGGGGGGTGGGGTGGGGGGCACTCTAGGCCAGGAAAGAGTACCATCGCCAGAACTGTGTGTGCACCCCAGTAGTAAAACAGCAGGGACCTCTGAGAGGTCAGAGTTAAGGCGCAATGGCCACTGGTAGAAGTGTACCACAACAGTTGTGGAACTGTCCCGCGCCGGGGGACACAGTAGACAGGAAGGGAACATTGCGCAACATTTTTTTACAGGGTTGCTGCCATGCTGGTTGACAGCCAATTAAGTTGAAACGGATTTCAATTTAGCAGTAACTGATATCCGGTGGTAAAGTGGAGAAGTGTGCTCCAAAAAGTAGTGGAACTGTTAAACGTAAAAAAATAAAAGTAGGGGAACGCTGTTACCGACCGTTCCAGCTCACTTCGACCACTGGCAATGGCCCAGCTCTGTCTGTGTTCCAGCACAGGGGAGGCAGAGGGCTGCGGGTCAGGGTGGAGTACACTGAAGGAGCTGTGTCTCATTACTGCGGCCTTTTTATTGCCAACACGAAACACTTTTCTGCCCACTGTTGTATGTTTTTATTGTATAGAGTATGTGTCCCATAGGACAAGCGGTTCCGCAGCTTATGGGAATAAGGGAGAGGGTGCTGCATCCGGTCACCTTCAAGGCACAGGGCTCGACGCTTCTATGTCTCAAGAAATAATGTCAGGTCCCTCAGTATATTATTGTATTTGCCAATATTTAGATCAGGAAGATACGTGCACACGGTGTTTAAATGGTATCCCGTACTAAGACGCCAAGGAGTGTCACCCCACCACTGAAAGCCAGCCCGCTCTCCCTAAACACCCCTTCCTTTTACACGCTGTTACGTCACTCCCTCCTCTCTTACCTGCGCTTGACGTCATCCGGACGTGCGCCTAGCCGTGCGTGCCCCACTCTCCGGGGAAGAAGCCCCCTACACGGCTGCAGCCCACGAGCTAGAGCATGTGTTTTTGCAGAGTGCCTTAACCCCTACTTACTCTTCCGGGCCCGATGGGACGGCGACAGAACAAGGGAGCCACAACTAGGGTGGCCACCTGCCCTGATTTTCCGGGGGCAACCATTAACTTTTGGCAAAATGCTGTCATTTTGTCTGCGGTGCTCTTAAACTTGTTGTATCTCATCTCATGCAGTGCACAGGCTATGTCCTCAAAATGCCCCTGGCTGCCCCCCAACATCACAATGTCGCGCAGATTTGCTCCTAAAAGGCGGCCACCCTAGTATGGACCTGGACGACCCCAAGGCATTCAACAGAATTTTAGGAACCTAAGTGTTAAATACAATTTGTGTTGCAAAAACAACCTGTCTTGGTTTCTTTTTTTATTTCTGAAATTTCATTGAAATAACACGGCACAGTGTCCTATGAAACTAAACTGGTGTGTGGACCCTGTGAGAAATAGCACGGCACAGTGTCCTAAGAAACAAAACTTTTGTGGGGGACATGGTGAGAAATAACACGGCACAGTGTCCTACGAAACTAAACTGTTGTGTGGGACCTGGTGAGAAATAACAAGGCACAGTGTCCTATAATAATAATTTGGCATTTATATAGCGCTACGAACCCTCAGGTATCTGAGCGCTGCTTATTATTACCCACGGTGTGTGGTGCTCCTTTATTGACCTCGGAAGGATGAAAGGCTGAGTTTGCCGGGATTCGAACCTGCGTTAGTTAGCAGGCTCTGCACTGGTGTCAAAGCGAGCGCTCTACTCGCCGTGCCACTTGACCGGCTAAACTAAACTAAACTATGAAACTAAACTGGTGTGTGGGACCTGGTGACAAATAACACGGCACAGTGTCCTACGAATTTAAACTGTTGTCGGGGACCTGGTGAGAAATAACACGGCACAGTGTCCTATGAAACTAAACTGTTGTGGGGGACCTGGTGAGAAATAACACGGCACAGTGTCCTATGAAACTAAACTGTTGTGGGGGACCTGGTGAGAAATAACACGGCACAGTGTCCTACAAAACTAAACTGTTGTGGGGGACCTGGTGAGAAATTACATGGCACAGTGTCTTAAGAAACTAAACTGCTGTGGGGGATCTGGTGAGAAATAACACGGCACAGTGTCTTAAGAAACTAAACTGTTGTGGGGGATCTGGTGAGAAATAACACGGCACAGTGTCTTAAGAAACTAAACTGTTGTGGGGGATCTGGTGAGAAATAACACGCCACAGTGTCCTATGAAACTAAACTGGTGTGTGGACCCTGTGAGAAATAGCATGGCACAGTGTCCTAAGAAACAAAACTTTTGTGGGGGACCTGGTGAGAAATGACACGGCACAGTGTCCTACCAAACTAAACTGTTTTCGGGGACCTGGTGAGAAATAACACGACACAGTGTCTTAAGAAACTAAACTGTTGTGGGGGATCTGGTGAGAAATAACACGGCACAGTGTCTTAAGAAACTAAACTGTTGTCGGGGACCTGGTGAGAAATAACACGGCACAGTGTCCTACAAAACTAAACTGTTGTCGGGGACCTGGTGAGAAATAACACGACACAGTGTCTTAAGAAACTAAACTGTTGTGGGGGATCTGGTGAGAAATAACACGGCACAGTGTCTTAAGAAACTAAACTGTTGTGGGGGATCTGGTGAGAAATAACACGGCACAGTGTCTTAAGAAACTAAACTGTTGTCGGGGACCTGGTGAGAAATAACACGGCACAGTGTCCTACAAAACTAAACTGTTGTGGGGGACCTGGTGAGAAATTACATGGCACAGCGTCCTATGAAACTAAACTGGAGTATGGTCCCTGTGAGAAATAACATGGCACAGTGTCCTAAGAAAGTAACCTGTTGTGGGGGACCTGGTGAGAAATAACACGGCACAGTGTCATATGAAACTAAACTGGTGTGTGGACCCTGTGATAAATAACACGGCACAGTGTCCTACGAAACTAAACTGTTGTGGGGACCTGGTGAGAAATAACACGATACAGTGTCCTACGAAACTAAACTGTTGTGGGGACCCTGTGAGAAATAACAATGCAGAGTGTCCTACTAAACTGGTGTGGGTACCCCATGTGTGGGGACCCCGTGAGAAATAACACTGCACAGTGTCCAACAAAACGGTTGTGGGAACCCCGTGAGAAATAACACTGCACAGTGTCCTACGAAGCTAAACTGTTGTGGGGACCCCGTGAGAAATAACACGGCACAGTGTCCTATGAAACAAAACTGTTGTCGGGGACCTGGTGAGCAAAAACACGGCACAGTGTCTTATGAAAGTAAACTGGTGGGGGGGCGTGGCCTGGAGCCAATGGCGTTCGGAGGCTAATCCGCCGAGCTCCGGCCGAGACGCCGTTTCCAGATCCTCTACCCCGGCTCGAGCGAAGCTGCATCAACAATAAAAGACCTCGGAGGTGGGGGAAGCTGATCCCGACAAGCCCAGCTCGCTTAATCGGGGAATCGGACCCCCGAGACGACACCAGCGGCCCCGAACTGCACTCCCCCCGCCTCGCAAGAAATCAAGATGGCGCCGCGCTCCATGTAACGAAGCCGCGGAGCAGCGCCAGCGTCGGCGGTCACTGCCCGAGTAGGAGGCAGAGATCCAAGGACTAAGGAACCCGAGAGCGGAGGCAACCTGAGGCTCACACCAGTTTCCGGAGCCCACGTCGGGCGGCCCCTCCGCTCTGCGACTGCAGTTCCAGCGGAGCCGCTCAACCACATCTAGCCCGTGATACGCGGACGCCGCAAACAGCCTGAAGAGGGATCGCACGGTCCCCGGGCCCACGCCAGACTCCTATGAGGCGGCTGTCTCGGCGGCGGGACCACGGGGGAGCAGCACCTGTGGCACATCTCCCCCCTGAAACCCTTTGGTGTCCCGGGTGCCAGGAGGCGGAAACACCAGAGCTACGGAGGAACCAGCACAGCAGGACAGCCCCCGCAGCACCTACGTGAGGTAATCACCCACAGCCCCCTTGGCACTTGGGGTCACACACAAGGGTGCCAGGGGCCACAGACACCTGACGAGTTGCCTCTACAACCCCCCAATACCACCGCCATCATCACCCAGTGCCTTATAGACATCAGTAGCCCTCAAGATAGGGGGGAAGGCAACGGCCCCTGAGTAACAGAAGCCACTCATTTGGATCCACACAACGGGGATTGGGAGCCCACGCAGACCCAAGGACAGGCACACCATCTCCACTGAACGCACAACCCTCTGAACACCAACCAAGCCCTGGCAGTAGGGACTCGAATTTTCATCCCAACACAGAGCCCTAGTCACAACACTAGAGCCGCTCTAAAATGGCCGCCAGGAATAAATCCAAAGCAGCCACCATGGACTCCTATGTTGCTGCAAAACACCCACCCAGGCTAGACCCAGTGCCGAAAATACCCAAACCAAAGAGGGCGAACCCATAGACAATCACTCTCAAATACTGGAAGCCATTGCCTCATTGAGGACCCATATAGACTCCAAAATAGATGAGTTCAAAATTGACATTCAACTCATCCGCCAGGATGCACGCAACCTGACGGAGAGAGTGACGATTATTGAGAACTCAGCAGAAGAAACGGCCGGGGCAACTGCATCACTACGCTCTGAAGTTGCCGATCTGAAACGGAAAGTTCACGCTCTCGAGGAAAGGGCAGAGGAGGCTGAAGGTCGAGCCAGACGGGGCAACATCAGGATCCTGGGGGTTCCCGAGGGAAGTGAAGGCCCAAACACCACAAGCTACGTAGAATCCCTACTATTGCAAGAGATTGGAGCCGGTAAGATGACACAGGGATTCGCGGTCGAGAGGGCCCACAGATCACTTCAAAAACGCCCCCCCCCCCCCTGGCTCGCATCCCCGACCAATAATTGCCAAGATACTAAACTTCCAAGATAGGGAAACCATCTTAAGACACTCCAGGGAAGAAGGTCCCATCGAAAGGGGAGACTCTAAGATAACCATATACCCGGACTACACCCAGAAAGTCCAAAGAGAGAGAAATTCTTTTGTTCCGATCAAAGCAAGACTCCGCCAGCTAGATCTGAAATACAGGCTGCTCTACCCCTCACGTCTGAAAGTTATACATAAAGGACGAGCGATATTTCTCGAAAACCCTGAGGCCGCCAACATGTGGCTCGAGGACAACAACCTTGCCGACGGCAAGGACACTTCACATAACAAAGACTGAGCTCCTCAGATTGCCTGAACAGGACACACACGGCGCAGCGATAGCCCAGCAACAATCGAACCCGGATATCAGAAGGTAATCCAGTTACAGCATGCCACGCGGAAACGACCCTCGTTCGGCCTCCTCGCCGGGCCCCAGCCCAACCCCCAGCGAACAACCCTCCCGGGTCAGGCCAACACCAGACCCAACTCGCGCCCGAAGCCCGGATGGGCCCAGACGGCTCGAGAGCGCCCGAGCACCACGACACAAAAGTAGTCGCTGGGCGCACCAGTTTGAGTTACGTTGTTTGTTCCAACAGTTACACAGTCTTCAAACCTACACTGCCGAAGAAACATAAGCCGGGTGCAAGAAGTACAATGAGAAGTACAAATTTAGACCGCCTCTGTCTCCGACCCCCTGAATACGGACCGTTGTCACTCCAGGCCCCAAGGATGGAACCCCCTCCCGACCCCGAAACACTGATCCAATGGCGTCACAACTCAACGTGATGACGTGGAATGTGAGGGGGATGGGCTCGTATCTCAGACGGAACCGCATACAATCCTTCCTCCGAAGGAAGAAAGTTTCAATTGCGCTCCTACAAGAGACACACCTCACGGAAGATGCCATGGCCAAACTAGCGGACCGGTGGGATGGGACGCTGAAGGGATCCCCCTACTCCAAATACGCAAGGGGTGTGCTCACATGGGTAAACCCGAATGTCCCCTTTCAGCTACAAGGATACGAGACTGATAAAGAAGGCCGCTTTGTGATTATGTGGGGCACCATCGAACAAATCCCGATATGCCTAGCTAACTCATACTTTCCACCCCACGGGATACCATTGCACCTCGGAATGATGAGTGCAAAGCTGGCTCAACACCGAGACAGAACCTTCATATGGGGTGGTGACTTCAACTGTGTTGTGGATATTACCATGGACAGATCAACACCCCCTCCCCAAACAAAAAACCCTGCATCGTGCGCCATGCAAGAGGCACTATCGCAGCTCCACCTATTGGACATATGGAGGGAACAACACCCCTCGGATAAGGTCTACTCCTATTACTCAGCTCCACACAGAGTCTACACAAGAATTGATTACCTCTTCATTGATAGGGAACAAATGCAATTGGTGGAGTCTTCCAAATATTTGGGCAGATCGGTCTCCGACCATTCACCTCTGATCATGCAATGGCCGCTCAAAGGACCTAGACCCCCCATCCCTATGTGGAGGATGCCTGTTGCGGCCCTCGAAGACTCAGAGTTCAGAGAGGACCTCGCCGAAAAACTTGAAGAATACGTTGACACCAATAAGGGCTCAGTATCCACCTGGAACACACTGTGGGAGGCCTTGAAGGTGGTGGCAAGGGGTGAAATAATATCGAAAGCTGGCGGTACTCGCAGGCAACTAAAGGCGTCCCTGGATGCACACGAACTGGAGATAGCACGCCTGGAATCTTCCTCCAACACCACTCCAGCAATTGAGATGCAACTGAGGGAGCTCCGCGAAAGCTGCCAATCCTCCTGGGACAGATTAGAGAAATTCGACTACGCAACGTACACCACCAGATCCCACAAAGAATCGGATAAACCTGGTAGGTTATTGGCTTGGCTATGCGGGAAAGAACATCCTAAGCAACTCCCCACCGAGATACTAGATGAAGAAGGGACATCTCACAAGACGCAGACGGGAATTAACAAGACATTCGCCAAATTCTACTCCAGGTTGTACACTCACGACAAACAAATTCCCAGAAACGAAATCATTGATACACTGGAAGAGATAGACCTCCCCAAGATCACCAACGAACAGAGAGATGAACTAGAGAAGGAGATCATGGCCGAGGACGTGAAGGCAGCAATTAGATCGCTCGCCACCGGCAAGGCCCCCGGAAGTGACGGCCTCCCACCTGAGTTCTATAAGACATACGAATCCACTCTCACTCCAATCCTGCACGAAGTATATCAAGAGGCCTACACAGACGGGATCCTACCCAACACCATGAGGGAGACAATAATCATTCCCATGCTCAAGCCACATAAAACACCCACTGATTGCGACTCCTATCGCCCTCTGGCCATGCTAAATTATGACATCAAGATCCTCACCACCATATTAGCTGGTAGACTTGCCAGAGTGCTGGGTTCCATAATCCACGAAGACCAAAACGGGTTTGTTCCCGGTCGCAACACCACAGCTAACCTGAGAAGGCTTCAACACATCATGGCAGAGACTCACGAAAGGGACGAAGACCTAGCGGTACTCTCACTTGACGCCATCAAAGCCTTCGACTCCATCTACTGGGAGTGGCTTATCGAGGTACTGAGAGGATTTGGGTTTGGCGAGGGCTTCATCAGATGGATCACGGTTCTATATAACTCTCCAACCGCAAGAGTGAAGACAGGTAGAACGTTGTCAGAACCCTGGCAGATACAGAGGGGCACTAGACAGGGATGCCCTCTCTCGCCCATGCTATATATACTCGGCCTGGAACTGATTGCCATATATTTCAGGCAACAATTTTTTGATGCTGGTATCAAGGTCGGCAATACCTACAACGTAATTTCCCTCTACGCTGATGACGTCCTACTGTACCTAAATGACCCCAAGGTCAATGCACCGACCACACTAGAGGTACTGGACAATTACTCGAAATATTCTGGAATACAATTTAGCAGACACAAATCCTCAGCATTCCCACTGGCTGGCTTGAGAGGCCTACCAGAGAACGATCTCCCGGCTATAGGAATAAAATGGCAACTCGACAAGTTCAGGTACCTAGGAATTAAAGTGGGCCACACTCCGATGCTCACACATGAACACAACACGGAAGCTGCCATACCAAGCCTTCGCAGATCCATGAAATTCTGGTCTAAGCTCCCGCTCGCAATAGTTGGTAGAGCGGCGATTGTCAAGATGATAATTCTCCCCCGGTTCCTGTATTTCTTCATGAATATATGCTTCTACGTAAGACCATCCTTCTTCAAGAGACTAGAAGCGCTCATAAGAGACTTCCTGTGGGGCCCCAACAGGCACAAACTGTCCATGGCCACACTATCTCTCCCACACAAGGAGGGAGGAATAACACTACCGGACCTTCAGCTATATTAACTTGCGGCGCAGTTTAGCCACATCACGAAGTGGCTCTCAGATGAACCATCCGCTGAACTGGGACTCCTGAGTCAATTCTCCACCAAATTAACACCCAAGGAAACCCTATAGAGCCCCCTACTACATACCCCCGACCCTCCCTTGGTCATCGGTCTTGGCAGGCAGATATGGGCCAGAACCTGTTACATCAGGCAAGTGAAACACCCGTACTCCCCAGACAACCCCATCCTGGGGGATGTATGCAAATCAGAATCTGACCTATCCACAGCAAGAAGATGGGAAATGGCGGGCATTTACACATGGGGAGATATGTTTGAGGAGGGCGAATTCAGAGAACTCGAGTCACTACAGACCAAAGAAGGGCTTTCAAGTGGCCAGTTTCTCTGGTACCAACGCATCAAACAAACCAGCAAAAAAAACTGGAAAGGCTGGCCGGAGGAGCCCGCTCCAGACCCGCTACTACAGGAAATGCACGATCTTGGGGATGGATGGAGACCGATCTCCAGGCTCTACAACAGACTCACTGACAAACCCAACCCCAAGGGAGAGGCTCTGAAGGCGAAATGGGAAGCAGACATCGGAACCACGCTCACAGACAAGGAATGGGAAAGAGCATTAATATACCCCAAAAAAGTGTCCAGGAACTCCAGATTCGGTCAGATCCAGCTGAACGTCCTTTATCGAACGTACATGACTCCACACAGGGTGGCTTCCTTCAACAGACAAGCTTCCCCGGCATGCCCAAGGTGCGGGAACGATAGAGCGGACCTGATCCACATGTTCTGGACATGCACCAAAGCGATGGAACTGTGGTCCAAAATCAAACAGACCTGCAAAGATGTAGGTATGGAAAGATATAAGTGGACACCGGGAGAATGCTTACTGGGCACCTACCCCAGACCAGCTAAATACAAACACCTTGTAAAAATGATGGACATTTCATGCATCTTAGCAAGGAGAACCATAGCCATGGCATGGAAGAAACCAGCCAGCCCCAGACACGAACACTGGTTGAAGGAGATGCAGAGATGGACAGCAGCTGAAACCAGAGCCTGGCAAGATGGAACCAACTCCACCGGAGACATGGCGAGTGGCACCCTAGACTCCTGGAAGGCCCTACTGAGAGACACATCCTTCAGCGCAGACCATAAACCCCCTTGACAATCCCCAACAACATGTCACAACTGAACGCTTGATAACACAGAAGACTCCACCGGTTCCCCGAGACATGCGATTCCTCTTTACTTACATTCACCCGAGAGACATGTACCGCACCTCATGAAGACTGTCGTTTTTATGTTCTTGTTTTTATTTTTTATTTATTTTTTATTTTTTTCTTCCTTTTTTTTTTCTATTTGTTATTGTATACAGTTTATATGTTTGCACTTGTATGCGCTTAATACAAAACACCAATAAATTACTTTTAAAAAAAAATGAAAGTAAACTGGTGTATGGACCCTGTGAGAAATAACACGGCACAGTGTCCTATGAAACTAAACTGTTGTATGGACCCTGTGAGAAATAACACGGCACAGTATCCTAAGAAACTAAACTGTTGTGGGGGACCTGGTGAGAAATAACATGGCACAGTGTCCTATGAAACTAAACTGGTGTGTGGACCCTGTGATAAATAACACAGCACAGTGTCTTACGAACCTAAACTGTTGTGGGGACCTGGTGAGAAATAACATGGCACAGTGTCCTACGAAACTAAAATGTTGTGGGGACCCTGTGAGAAATAACACTGCAGAGTGTCCTACTAAACTGGTGTGGGTACCCCGTGAGAAATAACATGGCACAGTGTCCTACAAAACGAAACTGTTGTGGGGACCCCGTGAGAAATAACATGGCACAGTGTCCTACAAAACGAAACTGTTGTGGGAACCTGGTAAGAAATAACATGGCATAGTGTCTTACGAAACAAAACTGTTGTGGGGACCCCTTGAGAAATAACACGGCACAGTGTCCTACAAAACTAAACTGTTGTCGGGGACCTGGTGAGAAATAACACGGCACAGTGTCCTACGAAACTAAACTGTTGCGGGGGACCTGTTGAGAAATGACATGGCACAGTGTCTTAAGAAATTAAACTGTTGTGGGGGATCTGGTGAGAAATAACACGGCACAGTGTCTTAAGAAACTAAACTGTTGTCGGGGACCTGGTGAGAAATAACACGGCACAGTGTCCTACAAAACTAAACTGTTGTCGGGGACCTGTTGAGAAATAACACGGCACAGTGTCCTACGAAACTAAACTGTTGTGGGGGACCTGGTGAGAAATTACATGGCACAGTGTCTTAAGAAACTAAACTGTTGTGGGGGATCTGGTGGGAAATAACACGGCACATTGTCTTAAGAAACTAAACTGTTGTGGGGGATCTGGTGAGAAATAACACGGCACAGTGTCTTAAGAAACTAAACTGGTGTGTGGACCCTGTGAGAAATAGCATGGCACAGTGTCCTAAGAAACAAAACGTTTGTGGGGGACCTGGTGAGAAATGACACGGCACAGTGTCCTACAAAACTAAACTGTTGTCGGGGACTTGGTGAGAAATAACACGACACAGTGTCTTAAGAAACTAAACTGTTGTGGGGGATCTGGTGAGAAATAACACGGCACAGTGTCTTAAGAAACTAAACTGTTGTCGGGGACCTGGTGAGAAATAACACGGCACAGTGTCCTACAAAACTAAACTGTTGTGGGGGACCTGGTGAGAAATTACATGGCACAGCGTCCTATGAAACTAAACTGGAGTATGGACCCTGTGAGAAATAACATGGCACAGTGTCCTAAGAAAGTAAACTGTTGTGGGGGACCTGGTGAGAAATAACACGGCACAGTGTCATATGAAACTAAACTGGTGTGTGGACCCTGTGATAAATAACACGGCACAGTGTCCTACGAAACTAAACTGTTGTGGGGACCTGGTGAGAAATAACACGATACAGTGTCCTACGAAACTAAACTGTTGTGGGGACCCTGTGAGAAATAACACTGCAGAGTGTCCTACTAAACTGGTGTGGGTACCCCATGTGTGGGGACCCCGTGAGAAATAACACTGCACAGTGTCCAACAAAACGGTTGTGGGAACCCCGTGAGAAATAACACTGCACAGTGTCCTACGAAGCTAAACTGTTGTGGGGACCCCGTGAGAAATAACACGGCACAGTGTCCTATGAAACAAAACTGTTGTCGGGGACCTGGTGAGCAAAAACACGGCACAGTGTCTTATGAAACTAAACTGGTGTATGGACCCTGTGAGAAATAACACGGCACAGTGTCCTATGAAACTAAACTGTTGTATGGACCCTGTGAGAAATAACACGGCACAGTATCCTAAGAAACTAAACTGTTGTGGGGGACCTGGTGAGAAATAACATGGCACAGTGTCCTATGAAACTAAACTGGTGTGTGGACCCTGTGATAAATAACACAGCACAGTGTCTTACGAACCTAAACTGTTGTGGGGACCTGGTGAGAAATAACACGGCACAGTGTCCTACGAAACTAAAATGTTGTGGGGACCCTGTGAGAAATAACACTGCAGAGTGTCCTACTAAACTGGTGTGGGTACCCCGTGAGAAATAACATGGCACAGTGTCCTACAAAACGAAACTGTTGTGGGGACCCCATGAGAAATAACATGGCACAGCGTTCTACGAAACTAAACTGTTGTGGGGACCCAGTGAGAAACAACACGTCACAGTGGCTTACGAAACTAAACTGTTGTGGGAACCTGGTAAGAAATAACATGGCATAGTGTCTTACGAAACAAAACTGTTGTGGGGACCCCGTGAGAAATAACACGGCACAGTGTCCTACGAAACTAAACTGTTGTGGGGACCCTGTGAGAGTCTAAGGTGTTGGAGGAAACAGGGTTATCTGTGTGTGCAACAGGGTGAATTTTCAGAGATGCTTATTGTCACCCCAGTTTATTAGTGGCAAGGTAGCGCAGGACCATCTTAAATCATATTATAAGAGTTCCATGTTTGATTTACAGTTGTCCGAAGGAAGGGGAAACAACAAGTCACAACTCACAGCACAAGAAATGTAGTGATGTCTGCACGCTTTTAATCAGATGCAAAACGAATTACATAACTTTTTTCTACGGTTAAATAAAGTTTCCAAAAATATCTTCTACTATAACGCCTACAATAAACCTCTCATGAAAAATACTCCCGGAAGAGGGGGTGACCCGACTAACTAAAGACCCATATCCAAATTGCCCTATCCAGCCAAAATCCTGGAGAGCGACATGTACACAAAGAAACTCTTGAAGATGTGGAATTGAAAGGAGTGATGGCCCAATCCCAGGTAAGATGTAGACACAGGAGGGGAACAGAATCAGCAATTAGTTCCATCTTCGATGACATTAAAGTTGATGCTGACGTTAACATATCTTGAGCCCTTATTCTACTCGACCTATTGGCAGCCTTCAACACCGTCAGCCACACAAACTTAAAGAGATTTCATGAATCCGGCGCTCACAACACTACACTACACTACACTGGATAGAATCCTCCCACACAGACAGAACCAAAACAACCCGTCTACCTCTTTTCTTTTCAGCTCAAGAACTATCAAATGTGACGTCCTACAAGGATCAAGCCTCTCCCCACTTCTTTTCAACATGTACATGACACCCCGCCCCCATGAAACTGACTATGCAGATGACAATCAATTAACTTTCAAGATGACTATGGGCACCGACTCAAACAACTCCCTCACTTACTAGCTGCCTGAACAACATAAACATCTGAATGACGGGCAACAACCTAAAACTAAATCCAAACAAATGGAAATCATGGTCGCACCACACAAAAACAGTGAACTGCATGCACCATTTCCCTGGCCCATAAAAATGGGAACAACCGTGAACAAAAATCTTTGATTCTACATGGACAGTGAACTCACACTAGAACCACCAATCAACACAATAGAACATAAATGCTTCTTCCACATAGATCATTCCATAGCTCAAGTTTTTGCACAGGACACTCATCATAATTTCACTGATATTGTCAAGAATCAACCGCGTAAATAGTATTAACTTTTATGATGCACTTAATACCAGATCCTAGTCTCTACGCACAACCAGGTTTCAATCCTGTGTTGCTCTGCATTGACTTGCTTCCAAGACAAACGCTTTGCCCCTGAGCTAACCTCCGAGTATATCTCTAGGTATGTCAGACTACCTCACCAAGAAATTACAACACATCCAAAACACGGCAGCTAGACTTCTATTAAAACTAAACAGTAGAAAGGCTGCTAGGTGGCACGGACCAAGATGGTCGCATAAAGAATGACTCCGCTCCTCCATGCCGAACAAGTGTTAATTCGTAGAGCAGATGTGGAGTGAGCAGGGATCATTGCCTCCCACTACAGAGATTGCTGCGTGAAGACCCCATATGCCACACAATGAGGGACAGTTAGCGGAGCTGCCATAACTGTGGGGAGAGGAGTGAAGGACTTCTCATCCCGGCCCCAGAGACACCAGCTGCAGTACAGACAGACTCAGCAGCAGGGTGAGGACTGCAGCGGCAGCGCGTAAGCACTCCACAGTGAACCCGGACCTCTGACTGTAGCGCGGCGGGGACGTGGTGTGGTGCAGCTTGCCGTCATTGGAACCATAAGGTGGGTGAACAGGGCGTGGCTTCCTGTAGCGGTCCGGTCCTCTCCTGTATCTCTGGGCAGACTGTGAGGCCAGTGGTGCCCTCTCCCCAAAGAAGGTGGTGCCCAGGCAGAGAGCTTCCGAGTCGGGGAAGCCATCATTGGGGACATAGTCCCAAAATTCGTAGAGGCAGCAATGAGGGACTCTGGAGCGCAAGTCCAGGGAGCCTGTGGCACATGGCGGTGTGGGCTGGGTCGACACTAATTCCGCAGAGCACAGCAGCTCTTGCACAAGTGATACAAGGAATACGGAGATGCGACAGTATGGCAGTTGTTTCAAGGAGTGCAATATTAAGATTGACAGGACACACAGAGGTGAACAAGGTGACAACAGAGGCCCGAGGTCGATCGTAGTGAGGTTCCTCCATTATGGGGATAAGGCTGTTATTCTAGCCAAGGCAAAGCAACTGAAGGAGATTTGCTATGGGGAGGACGCCATCAAGATTTTGTCTGAAAAGAACGTTAAATATCAATAAGCCTTTCCTTTCCCGTTAATCTTTGAACATGGTGGAGTGGACTCCAAGGTCATCGTAGTGACTCCACCTGGAGATGTAATGATTCTTTATGGTGGGATAGTTTTTGGGGACAAGTTAGCAGATGCAATCAAGGAGTATTTTCAATTAAATAATACAGGGGGGGTGGCAATTGAGACAATATGGGATGCCCCAAAGGTGACATGGAGAGGTTTGCTGATCAGAGAGGGGTCGCAGAAGAAGGAAAGGCATTATTTGAAGATGCTCTTATGAGGGAGATTCGTAGTCTGGAGGAACAGGTTATGGAAGGAACGGGACATAGTGGGGAACCCCCACACTGCACCCCCCCTGTACATAATAATAAAACAATGAGACCAAGGTATAATCGCCTCATAGTAATCCACACAGGAACAGTTGCAAGTTTGGAAACATTAGATCACAGGTTTATTGCAACACAGAAATCGGGGTGGCCCAGGCCACACCAGTAAACAAGATTATATCCAAGGGGTGACCCGTGCCACTCCCCGTTTGCCATTTAGCAAAGAGTGGCAATCAGCTTCTTGTTTTCATGACTGCCAGTCAGTCTTTCTCTGGACCACTGACTTCTGGTGACAGAGTCTCAGCTGTCCCTAAGCATAGTCAGTGCCCGTCAACTGGCTTGGCTGGGGCATGGCCATACCTGAACCGCTTGTGACCACAGCGTCAAATTTCTCCTCTCTGCTAGGACCGCCATCCAACTCTTCCACGCTTTGGGGGTGGCTCCCCTGCCACCACTAGGGCCCCCATACCTACGCTCCTCCTCTGCCTGCCCCTCTCATACATATGTCTGCCTATTCACCCTCTTCTATCTTCACACCACTCTCTGCCATGCGAGCCCCAGGCATTTGTCTACCAGGTGGGTTGCACCCGTGACCCTCGTGTGGATCCTTTAATCTTCATGTCCCACTTTTCTGGTACATGACTGAGGGGCTGACCCCTTTCCCAGAAGCTCGTGTGGATCCCCCTTTACTTTTTGAGCGAGCTGTTATCAGACGCCGTGTCCCTGTCAGTCAGTTATAGCAAAATCATTTTATTCACCAGATGGTATTTGCAGCGGGGTGTGTTGCACATTGCTGGGATGTCGGCTCCTAAGGGAATTACAGGGTGTGCTAGACCACACTAGTATTCCGCCCTGCAGCGTGTCGTTCCCAAACCCATAATGCTGTAACCAACACTGAACCCCAGACCATCCTGCCCTCAACCAGGAGTTTACATATTTCGGCTGCGTTTGCGACCTGCTGCTAGTTAGGGGAGCCCGTGTCGGCTAGCGTTGGCTAGTTAGTAGGGTCCATCTGCCCCCGCAGCCGACTGGTGTTAAAAATGACTTCCTGTTTTTTTTTTTTTTTAAATTCAAAGTTTATTGAGTTTATACAAGTTGAACATTCACTTACATTGCGATGAAGAAATTTCAGTGTATAAGTAGAAAGAGCACAAGAGAGAAGTATCATCAACATAAATCCTGTACAGTATTTCCTGAAAAGTGAACAGTATAGTGAACAAGAACAACAACGCCCAGTCGCACCCCTCCCCCTCCCCCCTCCCCCCCCTTCTCTAATATCTCCAAATAAATGGTTGGGAAACCTCCTTGCACAGCGAGACAACACCAGA
The DNA here is from genome assembly GCF_040938575.1 of Ambystoma mexicanum. Lineage (NCBI taxonomy): Eukaryota > Metazoa > Chordata > Amphibia > Caudata > Ambystomatidae > Ambystoma > Ambystoma mexicanum. The sequence goes on along the minus strand of NC_090922.1, from coordinate 580,005,169 downwards.
GAACTTCGAATATGAGTATGATGACCGACCATTACACATAACGCAACTCAGAGAGCCGCCACAACAAAAATCTTCATTTGTTACTATTATTGACACAAATCACAACAATGTATTGCACACTTTGTCTTTACGGGGCATGCTTGGCTCTAAACTCAGACCAGGCACTTTCAACATTAGTACGATCTCCGCGTAACGTAGCGGTCAGGCAGTCCATTCTGTAGAGATTCTGTGCCACCCCAAGCCATTCGGTTTTACTAGGGAGCTTGGGCCGCTTCCAAACCATGGTGAGGCAAGCTCGCGCAGCCATCAGGAGGCCCTGTACCATCCTAGGCGCTTTCACAACGTCGTCTCCTGTTTCGATCAGACCGAAGAGGACAAACATTGGTTGCATCACCCTCTCTTCATCATCCAGGTCCCTGATCCAGCTAAGAACCTCCGACCAGTAAGTCTGGACCATGGTACACCCCCACCACATATGCCAGTAGCCAGCCCGCTCCCCACAACCCCTCCAACAGTATGGACTAACACCTTGGTACATTTTGGCGAGCCTGATCGGGTCATACTGCCATCTATACAAAAGTTTTATAGCATGCAATTTGTATTGGCAGGATATTGAGGACTTCGCAGTGCGTCTGCAGATGTGTAGCCACAGCTTTTCGGAGATCTGCCTGCCCATATCCGCCTCCCATCTGCCCTTGAGCACCAAAGAAGGGGAGATGTCAGTCTCGATCATGGCCGAATACATAGCACTGATCAGACCACTGGAGCCTGTACATCGATCAAGGATCGCCTCAAAAGGGGTAAGGTCCCTCTGCAGCTGGTCTTTCCATACAGGCCTTGTCATCACCCCTTTGAGTCTCAGATAGAGGAAGACCGAGAGTGCTCCTATGCCAAGCGCTTCCTGGAGCTCTTGTATAGTTACGAAGGTTCCCCCACGCCATAATTGGCCTGCTCTTTCCAGCCCCGCCTGGTACCATGTTTCGTAGCTTCCCGGTTCCGGTATGGCGTCACGGATCCCTGGAGACCAAAGGTGACCCAGGGGGGATGGCCACGTCGTGACTCCAACCATTTTCTTGCCTGGTCTCCAAATAGCCCATAATGTACCTAGGATAGGGTGAGATCTAACACTTTCACGTAACTGGGATCTGGGGACCCATAACCATTCAGGCACAATAAAGGGACGAAGGTGGTAATTATCTAAGGCTATCCACTGGGGTTCCGAGCGTTGCCTAAAGTGTGGGACAAGGACTCTAAGTTGCGCCGCCCTGTAGTATGTTTCCATGTCCGGGAGGCCTACTCCCGCGTTGTCTTTGCGGAGCTGGAGTAAGGGTCTTGGGATTCTGGGTCTTTGGCCCTGCCACAAGAAGGACAAAAACATTTTTCGCACATCTACGAAATATTCCGGGGGCAACCTAACGGGGAGCATCTGGAACAAATATAATATCTTGGGGAGAAAGACCATCTTTATGGCATTTAAACGACCCATCCAGGAGATTGTGAGTTTAGACCACCGTTGGCTATCTTTCTGTAAGGCAAGTAGCAGTGGGGGGAAGTTAGCACCATATAGGGAATCGAAGTCACGGGTAACATTAACGCCCAAGTAACGGAGGGTAGTGAGGCTGACTTGGACTCCCAACGGGGCAAAGCGTGCGATCTCAGAATCTCTACTCTTATCAATCGGGAGGAGGACTGATTTCTCCGTATTGATTTTTAGGCCGGCCAGCGCGCCGTATTCCTCAATTATTTCAAGCGCAGCTGGGATTGAGGCCAAGGGGTCGGTCAAATGAAGCAAGATGTCATCCGCATATAGCCCCAGTTTGTACTCTCTTTCTCCCACCGTGATGCCCTTGACTCTACCGTCATTTCTTAGTTTCTGCGCCAGCGGTTCAAGGGACATGACGAACAATATCGCCGACAGTGGACAGCCTTGTCTCGTACCTCTTTCAAGGGGGAACCAACGTGAGTATCCCCCATTCACCGCCACCGATGTCGTAGGGGAGGCATACAATGCTCTAATGGCACGGCAGAGTCTGGATCCCAACCCATATGAGACCAATACTCTTTCTAGAAAGTCCCAGGACACCCTATCAAAAGCTTTCTCAGCATCAAGTGATAAGAGCAATGGGTCCCCCTCCATTCCCTGTGCCTCGTATAATAAGTGGAGTGTTTTTCGCATGGTATCTGCGCCCTGCCTGCCTAGAACAAAGCCAACCTGGTCAGAGTGCACCAGTCTAGGGAGATATGTTTCGAGCCGAGCCGCGATGACCCTAGCATACACCTTGGCGTCGATGTTAAGAAGTGAGATGGGCCGATAAGAGCTACAGTGTTTAGGGTCTCGGCCTTCCTTGGGAATTACAGCCAATAGGGCCCGAGAAAAGGACGGAGGGGCCTGCCCAGTGTCAAGAATGTGATTAAACAAGGATGCTAGGAAGGGTGCAAGGAGGGTGGAGAATGCTTTATAGAAACCCGGTGTAAATCCATCTTCCCCCGGGGCCTTCCCTATTTTCAGCCTCTTGATGGCACTTTCCACCTCTTCCCCAGTGACCGGAGCGTCTAGAGATTCGGCCTCCGCGCCCGTGAGGGCGGGGAGACGCGCCCCCACAAGATATGCATCCACGCTCCCTACAGGGGGAGGGGGGTCACACATATATAGGTCCTCATAGAAGTAGGCAAATGCCTCCTGTATGTCCTTCGGGGATGTGACCGTTGTATCTATCAGGGTGCCATCATTCCTCTCAATTTGGTCGACCCATCTCTCTGCTCTCTGCGCACGGAGGCGGGCCGCCAAGAGAGCATCTGCCTTGTCCCCCTTCTCATAGTATTTCTGTTTAAGGTATTGCAAGGTCTGGGCCGTTTTGCCAGCAATAAGAATCCTCAATTCTTCTCTAAGTTGCTTAGTTTCAGCTAAGTACTTTGGTCTATCAGCCGGGGTGGTCTGCGCCAGATTCTGTGCCACAGCAAGCTTCTCCCTGATGCCCCTTTCTAATATTGTACGTTCCCTTTTCTTTCGGGCCCCCTCCCCTATAAGGATACCCCTCCAAGTAGCCTTGGCTGCTTCCCATACAGCTACCTTCCCTACTTCCCCAGTATCATTAGTCGGAAAGAATTGCTCAATCTCTATCTCAAAGGTCTCTCTAAAGACCGGGTCGGCCCAGAGGGAGTCATTACACCTCCATTTTGTGTTGCGCGGCGACAGCTCACCCCAGGATATGTCAACTGTGACCATGTCGTGGTCTGACCAAGCGGAGGGGTATATAGTGGCAGCTTGCAGTACACGTAGAAGATCGTTAGAGAGAAAGATATAATCGATGCGTGTGAGTGTGTCGTGGGGGAGGGAGTGAAAGGTAAAGCCTTTTTCCGACGGGTGTAGATGTCGCCAGCTGTCTACAAGGCCATAAAGATCAAGGGTAGACTTAATTTCAGCCTCAGTTCGAGTGTTGGGAGGGTCTAAAGCATCAGCCCTGGTCTGTCTGTCAATAGAGCTATCCATCCATATGTTAAAGTCTCCGCCCAGGACCGTGTATCCCTTAGCCATATTGAAGACTTTTTCAGAGATTCTATGGAGAAAGCGATTTTGCCCTTGATTGGGTGCATAGAGTGTGGCCAGAGTAATCGTCGTGCCCCTTATATTGCCCACAACCGTGATCGCCCTCCCCTCATTGTCCGTCCATATGTCAAGGGTTGTCATTCGGAGGCATTTACGAACCAGAATTCCCACCCCTGCCTTTTTGAGTATACCCGAGCTCCAGTAGGTGAGCCCGATATCACGTGATGGGATGGCTTTCTCCTCTCCCTTCCGATATCTCGTTTCTTGAAGGAACAAGATGTCTACATTCGACCTTCTAAATTCCCTGGCCACCATCGACCGTTTTGTGGGAGAGTTCAAGCCTTTGACGTTGAGTGTGCAAATGCGTAATGTGTCCCTACGGGGTGTGAGTGCCATCTTGAGTGTAATTGTTGATCGTGGGCGGCCATTCCCTCTGTGCCACGGCACATTTCCTGTCGGCCATCGCTATGCATGGGTCGTCGTGATGGGATTGGTTCCCAGAGAATCCCATGGAGACCGACGACCAACTCATCTGGAGCATATCGTGGGCCTCGGTGTGCGCAAGGTGTGTCTGCGTGTACGTCGTGTCAAAATCAGTGTGAGAAGTGTGTTCCCCAACCACCCCCTCCCCCACCCCCCTCCCCGTCCCCAACACATTCGGCGCCCGATTCGCCCAGGTTGACATCACCCAGCCGAACTCGGACCACCCGTGAAGACCGCAAAACAGGCGGTCCTATCATAATAGGATAATATATATCAGTGAGCCCCCAACTTTTGTGTGCACTTAACGATAACAATAATTCAGTAACAGAGACATTTACCCTCCCCCAGGAGCTAGCGGAGCAGAGATATTATGCCTTATCACATTTCTAACATCTGCGAGACATCGAGCTAACAATACCTCACACTTGGAGGAGGCGACCTTTCACAGTCAGTCACATATAGGGAGGTCGACTCGCACATGAGAGTTCGTAACCTCCGTGGTGGAGTAATTTTCCCAGTTTACCTCTAACCAAATAGTATGTCAAAGTACCTCAGGCACCCTGTCAATGTTCCATATCTTGGGAGGTGTTCATTTTTCTGTATTTTCTAGAGCCTGGAATCCTTCTTCGCCGCGAAGCCTTGACTTTCCATTCACCACCAGATGATCCTTGATCCTCATGAGAGGGAGCACCCTCCGGCGCACCCAGCAGATCCGTCGTACAGTCAGCAATGTCTTTCTCCGAGACAAGTCTCATTGTCGAGCCTTCCCATTCGAAAGTGAGGGAAAATGGATACCCCCAGCGATACCTGACGCCCTTGTCTTTCAACATTTTCGTGATCGGAGAGCACTTTTTCCTCATCGCCAACGTGAGGGATGACAAATCCTGAAAAAGTGAAATGACGGAGTTCTCCAAGGACAGCTGTGGGGCGCTTCTGGCCTTGTCCAAGATTCGCGCTCTGTCCGCATAGTTATGGAATCGGGCCAGGACCGATCTCGGGGCCCCCGGTCTACCTCCGGCCCTATGGATGCGGTCAATTTTAGGCGCGTCAATTGAGTCATCGTTGTATAGGAGCTTCAGGATGGCATGCAACGATTGCTTCAGGTCCAGTTCGGTTTCGCCCTCTTTCTCAGGAAGACCAAATATTCGGATATTGTTCCGGCGCTCCCTGTTCTCGAGGTCATCGACCTTAAGGCGCAGTTCATTCTCTCTGTCCGATATATCTGCGATTCGGTGATCCATCTGTGCTTCCAGCACATTCAGAGATGTTTGGTTGTGCTCAACCTGTTCGAGCCTATCGTCCATTTTGTCGATCCTCTGCGTGATCTTGTCTATCCTATTGCCAATATCTGCTCGCATGCCCCTCATTTCGGCAAGCAAATCAGCAACATCCGCCTTGGTCGCGGTGGCCTCGGATCCTGCAGTCGACATTATAGAAATCAAGGAGGGCCCTGGGGATCTGGCAATTGGTGAAAACGTATATTTCGCTAGCCTGGTTTTAGGGTCCATAAAGGGAGGCCTCCCACAGCATCCGGGTCGTGAAGCGACGTTAGCACCCGCCAACGCGGGGGACGTGAAGGACCAAGCCACCAGGGCCTCCTGAGCTTTGCAGGGGGGGTGAGGGGTCCGCCTACCGTGTCGCGGTGGGGGTATCAACCGCCCTTGGCAGAGGTGCGCAGCCGGTTCCACGCGGAGGACCGAGAAGTGCGCCGGATCAGACTCAGAGGGCGGCACTTCCCGCGTATACGCAGGCCCGGGTTGGGAGTTCCGCGGAACTCACGCCGCGCCGAAGGCCTCAAAGCGCCGGCGTTAATTTCACCACGATGCCGCTTCCGATTTTCTCCGGGTTTTCTCTCAGGTGGGGGGGACACCTTCCCACGTCTCTTGGTCAAAAATCAGCTCTGGGGGGGGTCTCGAAGTGGGGGCTCACTGCCACTTTCCGGACCCTGTGTAGAGCGCTCACACGGAGAGGCGACTCATCCGCGCGCCCCCTGGTGGCCGACCAAGACCTCGACTTCCTGTTTTTAACCTTACCCATAACAGGGGGCTCAGACCTGAGCCCTGCGGACATCAAACCAGTGTACCAGTACACTGAGCTAACCAAAGGTGCTCAAGGATGAGCTGGCCTTGCTAAAATTCGAACCTGCGACCTGAAGATCACGCACAGATCACAGCAGCAAGCACTCCACCCACTGAGCTATCTTAACAGCTTTAACTAATTTGGCCGTCACATGATTTATCTTAGTTGACCTTTGGAGATCTGTACTGGCAATGGAAAGTGCCCAAATATCCTGCGGGTGGCCCAGGACTCCATAGTCTCTTGTACCATTGAAGCCCCAAAACTCCTGGTAACCATGTACAGGCCTGTTGCTTTTGACCCTCAAATTGTACATAAATCATAATTTCAAATTGTCAGTGTTCTTAGGCCATCATCCAGTCTTACCACAGGCATGTACCTCGTGGGAGTGTCGCACACCTTACCAAACCTTTAGGGCCATTCTACCGTGTTTATGGCCATACTCCTGGGACCTAACTGAGGCAGTCATTGACATCTCAAATATCTCCATTACCTATGTCAGCATATAATCATAAGTCTGTTATTCACACCGTAAGTGTGCAGAACAATATCCCCAGCTGGCGCCATCAATAAGGGTGGACCCTCCGGTTGCTCCATAATTCCATTGACCTTTGGTTCTACCTTGGTTGCGCTTTCCATTTTCCCTTGAGTGTCCAATTGTCAGATGTGCTTCCTTAATGCAACTGTGCCGCCCTTACCATAACGAGTGGGGCACTTGGCTATTTAGAAAATGTTTCCCGAAATCAAAAAATGCGGAGTTAATTGTTATCATAAGAGTAATCTACAGCAACCATGACGTGGCATGGGACACTTTTCTTGAAGTGGCAGAACACTAATTGTCCCCACCCCAGATACCTTAAGGGAAGCAAATGAAACATGACACTCTCTACTCCTGCTGTGTAATTTAGGAGGAGTGTTTACTGAATGGAGTACGACTTTAGTTGCAGTATTCCTTGAGGGACGCATTCACTCTGTTAAACGGCAGCCCCGAATTCTTGGAGTTTTTAATTAGGTAAAGCAAACTTAACTCGACTAAACGGCAGAACCTGAAAACTGTGAGTCGCTGCTACGCTCAATTGTAGAGCCTGTCGAATGGTTGCCCTCGGCCGCAAACTAGTGCATAATGTCTATTCTGCATCGCTCGTATCGACACGCTTGAAAACGGCCAATGGCTGTACGTAAAGCCAATGAATTTGGGAAAGACTTAGCGGCACAACTCCAAAGACGGCAAGGTGACCATGATGGTTAATCAATTTCTTTAGTAATAAGATCACTTTATGGGGTATTCATAATGCGCCTAAACAGAAGGTTGCAGACAAGAGTTACTGGGAGGATAGCTCAGGGGCAACGCACTCGCCTTGGGAGCAAGACGCGCAGAGCAACACAGGTGCGATCCCCGGGTCTGCGCTTAGAAACCCCTGGGTATTAAGCCGCTGTAAATAACCAAATACTCAACAGGTTTGCAGGATAATAGTGGTGCCCAGGGATACCACCACCCTTATGTTGGGGGGAAGTGGAGTAGGACACACCTAAATCCCTCCCCAGGGGCGTTCAGCTGCCAGGGGAGGGGGTCTTAGGTTACAGAGCATAATCTAGGGGATTGTATGAGGCTCCTACTGAGCATGTTTTGAGTCATTTTTAGGATGCAGTGTGAAGTAACCTCGCCGTGACCAATACTGGACACGCAGGTAAGTAGTTTATGGTAACTTTATTCCATGTTACAGCACCATCTCTCATTAGGAGAGATTGTAAGCAACGACACCGGTAACACCCCACCCGGCAGTAACAGTAATCCCCAACTGCCAAAGGTAGAATCTTCACACGCCACCACGCACAGCGCGTTCTACATCAGGAAGCCGCCACGAGCCCATGCCTCTAGCCCACAAGCCATGCAACTCATTACGACACATCCTCCCCCATTCACATCACAAAGAACACCTCTTTGGATAACTCACCCCCATTACATAACGTGTGGCCAGCACGAAGATGTACCCAAAACACAGAAATAAAAAGGCCACCTGAATACCGACAAGGTACTATCCATACCCATCAAGCCCGAAGCATGCAGGCCAAAAACCATATCACCCAATAGATACAGGGTCACTAAAGTTCTACAGGAACCCTTAATCCTAATTTTCTGAAGTAAAACAAAACACCACAAGATGTTACATCAACCCTAAAGCCATCAACCACAAACACAAACAACCTTAAAACCATAAGCCATAAGTACCAACCTGACACCAGAGACTCAACCAAACGAGGACTAAAAATAATAAAAATGAGCATCCACCTGTCCCAAGCTGCCCCTCAGGACATGGGCCTGCCACACCCACAGCATCCCCAAAAATGAACCCTTGCTAACACTCTAACCCCAACAAGCTCAAACTCATACCACCCTGAGCTGCCCCTCAGGGCAACAGACCTGCCACGTCCGCGCACATTCCCGCTCATCCTAGAGCAAACAACCCGCAACTAACCAGTGAGCCTGGCCACTCCCACATGTCACCCCAAAACCAATCGCAAATACAATGACCCACTGCTAAAATGACTGTCACTAACTATCCAAAACCCATACAGACTAAACACCATTGGTCCCAGGCCACTATCAATTAAAAAAAAATAATAATAATAATAACCCTGTGGCCCAAAACCATAACCACAAAAGAAAATGCACTACATGGCCATAAGCCCTGCCAAGATGTAATCATCACACCCACTGCCACAGTTAACCAACGCATCCCGAAGGAAACGCCCCCACAAGACAACCCAAAACCTGAATAATTCAAGAAAGTACCAGAAAAAAAAACAAAAAAAAACAAAACCAGGGTAACCCGACACCGACAGTCCCAATGCCGACAGCCCCATGAAATAGCAACCCCAGCCACCAACAGCATTGACACCACAGAGTGGCAACCCAGCCCTGTGCCCTTAAACCCAACCTAACTAGGACAGAAATACCCCTAAATAGCAATCTGAACCACCGTAAATCAGATGCTACCAAGTAAACTAAACCATGTACTACCACAAAAACCAAAAACAACTTGAGCACAACCTGACCTCCAGCCTACACTCCTGGAGAAGCTCAACCCCATGCCAGGCATACACATCACCGCCTCCAAACCTGGTGTATCATGCATCCCACAGGCGTACCAGTAACATAATTGCCCAGGAGACACATACCTAGGCAACACCCAACGCAATCCACCACGTCATATACTCGTACACCAAGAAAATGACAAAACGCGATTCAACAATTGCGGTAACAATTGCAAAACGAATTCCCAATTAGAGTCCAACCTCTGGCCCATACCAAAGTCCATCCTGTAAAAGAAAATTACGTTACATAACATCACATTGGGCCAAAGTGTGTCAAAGTCCATGCTGTAACAGAAATTGACATTACTATTACACTTCACCCCACCGTCCGAAGTGTGACACAGTCCATGCTGTAACAGAAAATTACATTACTATCACACTTCACCCCACCGTCCGTTTACTCCTTACCCCCCCCCCCCAGAAGGGAAAAAAATACATACATGTAAATAAAACGCAGTCAAATAAGCGTTACAAAAATGTTCTCCTCGTTCCTATTCAAGCACCCACTGCAATACCACAACACGGGCCACAACATTGACACTCACACCCATACACGCTATCACACAGGCCCAAAACAACACATATCATAGAGGCCACAACTACACAAACCAAACCACATGCATACTGGCCTCAATCAACCCCACAAAGTTAGTGTACAACCAAGTTCAAGTAATGACCCCACTCTGGGTCAAAACGGCATAAAGCACGGAAGAAAGTCACCTGGCATGCCGAACACCAATGCCAATAAATCTTCTTCCAGTCAACGCAGAAATTACCGTCTCTTCCTGCAAGTCTCCTGCTGCACATACACCTTGCACAGCCTTGATGAGGAAAAATGCCCCTGCCGTTGCTCCACGGTGCCTCATAAGCACACGTCAGCCACTTCGTCAACTCCTCTACATGCACCTCTCCCTGCTCCGTTCCATCTCCTTGCTTGATCACTCGCAGCAAGAACTTTTTAACCTCCGACTGCCGCTATTACTCCCAACGACGCATGGGGCATCATGTTCCTTGCAGCCACCGTGTTATAGCAGTAGCAGGCCTCCCAAGCCATTATTGCGGTTCTGCGCTGCCTCCAGACTTGGTGCGCTAATGCTCCCTGGACTCGCTGGGAGCACAGACCGCGGGTTTGGTTCCAACACCAATGCCACAGGCCCCGTGCTGCACGAAGTGTGACACGATGGAGGGCCTGGGGAGTTAGGCGCAGGGTGGGGGAGACAACCGGCGGGAAAACAAAAGGGAGGGGCAGCCAGAGCGGCGCCCCCACCCTCGGCGTTCCCCAGGAAACGCCAAACAGGAAAAGACCAGGTGTGAAAGTAACAGGGGGGGAGGACAGGAAGAAGCCGGCCCCCAACGGCACAACAAAAGGGGGAAGGGGTATAAGTAACCCAAGGAAGCGTGGCCAAGACACAACCAGGTTAGGAGCTCACCTCACTCGGGTAAGCTCCCAGGGCCTGGAAAAGGGGGACAAGGATACGTTTTGCCTCTGCGGGCTTATGCGTAGTCCGTGTCTTCGGTTCCCCGGTCAATTTCGCCTCTGCGGGCTTAAGTGTCGGGAAGAACAAAGGAACGAGGCGTAGGAGGAGCGGAAGAAGGAGGACCCACCTTTGCTTGGCGGCGACATCCATCGGCGAAGAGCGGGACCCCGGAAGGCGAGAAGCGGAACCATCGGCTTCGTACCTGGGAATCCGGAGCTGCAACACAACCAGTCGGAGGTGCGGAAGAAGACCGCTGCAGAAGTCATCGGGGAAGAACAGGCAGCGTTACCGGCGGAAGAAGCGGGAGAGGCCGGGCAACACGTCGCCAAGTAGGAGAGCCGGAGAGCTGAAGCGGGCGCCTCCTACACCCGCGGAGAGAGGAAAAGAAAGGTCGCGGAAGAAACGTCGCGCCTAGGGGGCGGGGCGAAGGACACGCCGTATAAACTTTAAAGCGGCAGTACATACCGGTGTAGACAAACAGCACGAAGCGAAAAACAACAACGTGCTGGAACAACAGTCTGGAGTCCGAGCTGGTTAGGGCAGCGTTGCCCAGGAAACAATTAACACTGGGAAAAAGGAAAAGCATAAACTAGAACAAATGGTCGGAACAGGCAACACGGGAAGCCAGACAGGGGCTCAGTGAAACAATACAGGAGGAACAAGCAAGTGAGGGAAAGTCTACAAGAAAGCCAGAAGAGGCAAAAGTTGGGAATGACGGAAGAAAGAACAAGAAGAGCGCAGGAATTCAGCGCATGGGCCAAAAAAGCAGAAAAAGACTATGGGGCCAAATGGGTGCTGGATGTGATGCAAAAGGAAGAAAGGGCTAGGGCAATGTCGCCCCTGCTGCTAGAGGATTCCACGGACAGCGACGAGGAAGCCGCGGTACCCCAAGGACAGAAGAGGGCAAGAGGAATGGCGGAAGAGTCGCAAGAGCCAGAGAGGCCTAAGAAAAAGCAGAAAAACAAAGGTATCGTAAAATTAAATAACAATATTAACAAAATGATTAAAGTATTAAATGCGAATGTCAAATGCATAAGGGCTCAGGGTATGTCGCCCAGAGCCAAGAAGGGAAAGAAAAGAGAGCAAGATAACCTGGGATCAGAATGGGAAAGTAGTGATGATGAAGAGAGAGACCACCTGCGAGCCTGGGTGAAAAAGAAAGGGGTAATAGGTAATGGAAGAAATACAGAGGACAGGGCAGGAGGGGGCATGGGGGCAGGGGGGCAGGGGCCAACAGACAGCGGGGCTACCATCCCAACACCGGGGCTTCCCCAAAGCCCAGACCCTATAGCAACGCCAGCGCCTGCCGTAGTAACAGTAACTGAGCCAGCCACAAATATGACAAAGTATGGGAGACCCACGATAGGCAAAGATGCACAGGGGCGGTCATTGAAAGCACAAGCCTGGCATATTAGCGACAGAGTTAAAGAAAAAATATGGAGAAAAGAGTTGATAGACATATTTACCTTGCTAGATGTACAGAAAAGGGGCCATGATATAGCAAAAGAGGATATAAAGGAGGACGAAAAAGGTTTATTGAAAAGATCAGCAGTGACAAGGAACTTTGACAATTGGACAGCAGCATTCCAGATAATGTCGTCCATCATTTTGCAGAAATTCCCTGAGGACGGCCCATCAGCAGTCACCTATCAGCAGAGTGTACTGAAAGTTTACAAAGCATTTGGGGGTGATGCATGGAAAGAGTATGATCATGAGTTTAGGAAAGAGATGGATTGTTTCCCGGATATTGGGTGGGATGAAGAGAATTACAATCTGTACATCTTTAATGTATTAAAGGAGAAATGGGACAGCAGAGAACAGTCAAATACTGGCAGCTATTACAGAAGACAGTATGGGTACAACGATTATAGGAGCGATTACAGATACAGCAACAGGAGGTTCGATAGTAGTCGTGACAGGGCCAGCGAGCAGAATTTTCAGAGCAGGCAGTACGAGGCACAGAGAAGTTGGCAGAGCAACATACCACCAACAGCACAAGGGGGTGGCAAGGGAGAGAATGGGGGTCCAAGAACACAGCCGGGGCAATGCAGAAATTTCGAGAAGGGGTGCCATGCAGCTGGGGGAAAAAATGCAAATTCAATCACAAATGCGAGAATTGTGGGGGGGGGCATATTACCACTAAATGCACGAGAACAGCATACAATAAGTACAGGGGGTCAGAGAAGCGGAACTAAAAGGGTAAGTGAGAAAGGGGTCACTCCAGTGAAGATAGAAAAAATGGAGAAATGGCTACGGGTGTTTCCAGATCAAGAAATGGCAGAAACGATCAGGCAAGGGTTTCAAGAAGGTTTTAAGATCCCATTTGACGGGCACGGTTCTACGAACATGCCCAAAAATCTGAAATCAGCATTAGCAAACAAAGATTTGGTAACCAAGAAAATCAGCAAAGAAATCAAGCTAGGGAGGATCAGAGGCCCTTACAGTTCTCCCCCATTTAAAGAGTACATATGTTCACCACTAGGATTAGTTCCAAAAAAGGAGGCAGGTGAATTTAGGCTGATTCACCACCTATCATACCCAACAGGGGCCTCAGTTAATGACGGCATCAACAAGGAGGCAGTGTCAGTCATTTACTCAGATTTCATGGAAGCCGTACACATAGTCAGAGAGGCAGGAAAGGGAGCATGGATGGCAATGGCAGACATAAAGTCGGCTTTCAGCCTATTACCAGTGACAGAAGAGTCACAGAGGTGGTTATGCATGCAGTGGGAAGGCAAATACTTTGTGGACAGGTGCCTTCCGATGGGTTGCGCTATTTCATGTGCGTATTTTGAGAAAGTAAGCTCATTCATACACTGGGCACTTACAAAAGAATGTAAGGGGGCGCAGGTAGCACACTACCTGGATGACTTTTTATTCGTGGGGCCACATGGTTCCAAACAATGTCAAAATACTCTGCAGAAATTCGTAGCATTGGCGAAAGAGTGGGGTTTCCCATTAGCGGAAGAAAAAACTATGGGCCCAACACAAACAATACAATTCCTAGGCATCGAAATAGACTCACGAATGGAGGAATGCAGGATCCCAGAAGAAAAGGTAGCAGACTTATTAAGTAAAATCAAAGACCTAAAAGGGAGAAACAAGGCTACCGTAAAGGAGCTACAATTACTGGCAGGAAAACTGAACTTTGCAGGAAGAATCATACCGCAAGGTAGGATATTCCAGAGAAGGGTAGAACAGAGGACAAGAGGGGCCAAAGAAGGACACCATAGGGTAAGAATTGGGGAAGGAATAAAAAGGGACTTGGGGGTGTGGGCAGAATTCTTAAAGTCCTTCAATGGCTCAGTAATCTGGCGCACACCTATAAACGAAGAAAACGAAAGGGTATTGTTCACAGATGCAGCCGGGGGGTTCGGCTTCGGCGCAATGCTAGGTACGGAATGGTGTGCGGAAGAATGGCCAGAAGCATGGCAAAAAGCAGCATGGACTAGTAATATTACATTGTTAGAAATATTCCCAATATGGGTAGCACTATGCGCATGGGAAAAGGAGCTGAGCTGCAAAGAATTAAAAGTATGGTCGGATAACATGGCGGTAGTACATGTCATAAATAACGGGAGCGCCTCATGCCCACTGGTGCTGGAAATAATGAGGGCTATAACCCTGAGTTGTCTTATGAATAATGTCAGCTTAAAGGCAAGACATATCACCGTTGAAGCAAATGTGCTCGCTTTCAGTGGGCCAGGTTCAGAGAATTGCGCCCAGATGCAAGAAGGACAAAAACGCCCACGCCAAAGAAGGCATGGGTACCTCTGGAAGAATGGGAGGAAGCACGGTCAACTACAAGGTTGGCTCAGAAGAGGAGGAGGAACCACAGGAGCAGACAGTCGAAAAGTTGTCCAGAAACGCCATAACATACAGAACTGGTGAGCAATACAAAAAGCATGTGAATAATGTGTTAAGAGAAACGGGGGCAAAAAAGGTGGGGGACATCACAGTGGCAATGTTATGTGAATTTGTGGGGAGCGCTTTTTCGCAAGGAAAGAGGAAAAGTTGGGCGGCAGCACACCTGGCGGCGATAGCATATACGGCAAAGGTGGCCGGGATAGCAGACCCGACAACAAATTCACGAATAAAATACGCAATGAAGGGGTGGGCAAGGTTAGAAGGAAAGATACCTGACAGCAGGAGGCCCTTGAATTTTGCAAAGGTGACGATATTGTTGAAACTTCTGCATAGCACATGTAAAGGCAGCTACGAGATCAAATTGTTTAGGGCAGCGTTTGCATTAGCATATTATGGGGCACTAAGGGTCGGAGAGCTAGTAGCGCGTAACACAACGGCAGGGGATGGCTTAGCAAAGAGCGACATCTGCATAAGGGCCGAAGGAATGGCAATACTACTAAGGAAGTCTAAAACAGACCAAGAGGGGAGAGGGCGGACAATAGAGCTAAATTGTATCAAGGAAAGAGAGCATTGCCCGAGGTGCATCACAAAACAATTTCTCAAGGTGCGCCCGGAAGTAGGGGGGCAGCTATTGATACATAGGAACGGCAGTGCCCTCAGCAGATATCAATTCCAGGCAGTACTGAAGAAAACCATAGCAAAGGCGGGGTGGGACGAGGCAGAGTTCGGGACCCACTCCTTCAGAATAGGGGCAGCCACATCGGCCTGGGCAGGGGGCCTGGGGGCAGATGGCGTAAAGAGAATTGGGGGGTGGAAATCACAATGTTTCAAAAGATATGTGCGTGAAAACATGATATGATTCATTTCCCATTTCCATGCAGACAAAACACCCCACAAGTCAGCATGGATAGTCGGCCATGCATTCGTGACAAGAGCAGGCAGGTGGATCGAGGACTACAGAGAGGGTTTGCATTTCAAACGGACAATAACTTCATGGTGGGGCCTCCCAGGGATGCATTGGGAGGACATCCACGACAGGCTGTCAGATCTGATTGGGTTCAGGGACCCTCCCGAGTATTTGGTCATCCACCTCGGGGGGAACGACTTGGTCAGAACAAATCGGGGCGAGCTAATGCGCAACATGTGTGAATCACTAAGGGAGATAGCTCATTGCTGGGGTAAAACAAACATTTTTATGTCAGAGATCATAACCCGCAGAATCTGGTACGGGGCTCACAAGAGGCAGGCTATTGAGACGGCACGGAAAAAACTGAACAAAGCAGTAGAGAAGTACTGCAGGAGCACAGGACTCCATTTTATAAGACATGGGCTATCACAGAACGACCCCGACTGGTTCCACCAGGATGGGGTACACCTGTCCAATAAGGGCTTGGGGAGATTTTCGGACAACATTTTTCAAGCATTAGCGGTACAGGGTTGCAAATAGGGTGGCGGTAGGGTCGCTGTTTTGGGGGGACCTGAGCGGTGTAGACAAACAACCCCTCAGGTGTGGCGGCACGTGTCCAGGAAAGGATGCCACAGGGCAACGAAATGTAGTCGAAAGGAAGGTGGGCATCCCAACCCCTGGACACGAGGTGCCCAAAAAGCGTTGATTATTGTACAGTTGTCATAACCAGTGTGTAGCGTTAATTTTGTATAAAATAAACAGGCCTACGGCCATCAATTTTTCCACGAAACATAACTGTGTGTGCATTATCATTTCTGGGTCAGGGCATAGGACAACAGGGACAAGAGCAGGGGGGGAACCCACACTACTCAGCCTAACCAATCAAAGAGCAGCTATGCAACGTGGCCCACTAGTTCCGACGTGCCATCAGCTGATCACGACCATGTCTTAACGCAGCGCCGGTCAACGCTCCCAACCATGGCCTCCAGAGCTGGACCTCGGAAACAACCAGAATGTACTCCGGCACATCCTCCTCGGGGTACAGCACCCCCTCCCCCACCCCCGGAGATACAAAGTGCCAATGGCTAGCTAGAGTACGACAGCCGGACCCAGGATGCAATCAGTGCAACAGGAAGGTCTCTTCTTCGCTTCGAAGCAGGCCGCGCATACACCTGTGGGTAAACACTGTGCCCCCAACGGCTCCCCTCACCACCCTCCGACACAGCGGCCTGTGCACTGCGCCATCAAGGAAGACACAAACACGGCCAGCTACATCCGACGATCTCTGCCAGCGCTCCCCTGTCCACTCCGGAACCACAACAGGGGAGGAGAAAGCACACCGCTGGCCGTCTCTTCACAGGACTCTGACCTTCCAGTCCCGCAGCCAGCCCTGCCGGGTGGGGTGATTGGTATGCTGGAGGGCAGTGTCGTCACAGCCGCACTGTCCCCTCCGCGACGGTTATCCTCGTCGCCAGTGAAGTAACCTCGCTGTGACAAATGCTGGACACGCAGGTAATTCGTTTATGGTAACTTTATTCCATGTTACAGCGCCATCTCTCATTAGGATAGATTGTAAGCAACGACACCAGTAACACCCCACCCGGCAGTAACAATAATCCCCAACTGCCAAAGGTAGAATCTTCACACGCCACCACGCACAGCGCGTTCTACATCAGGAAGCCACCACGAGCGCATGCCTCTAGCCCACGAGCCATGCAACTCATTATGACACAGTGCTCCAGTTCTTTACATGACATTTATTAACCCATGGTGGTGCGCACAAGAAGGATGGCTGCAGATTATTTTTATGATAACAATGAATTAAGCAATTTTCGATGTTGCTGGAAATTTTCAAAATGGGCAAGTGCCTCACTCCTTAAAGTTTAGGGCGGCATTAGTTTCATGGGATAATTTGCCAGAACAGAGAGATAGTTCCTTTCCCGTGTGTATTAAGGACTCCTATGCAGATATTTAACACTTTCAAGAGCTGGCTTAAGTACAATAGAATGTGGCTTGATTTAATTAATTCTGCATGCCAAAGGATTAAGCTGTGTTTGATCGACAGGTCGCAGGTATGAAGACTGGCCAGCCTTACTTCCAGAGGTATAAATAAGTACCAATTGCGATTGGGGAGCAATAGCAGTGCCGCTTCTGCCGCTGGTATTGGAGCCTTTGGCTCGCAAATTGTCGGAAAATGATTACTTCTTTTTCGACTGGGCACTTCATTTTCCAAGCACACAGCAATAAGCACTCCTATGCAGTACAGTTACCACTTACAGCAGCCGTCACGAGTACAGCAGAGGGATTGGAAGGCGCTGTGTTGAGTATTTCCTCATGACAGAGGATTAAGCACAGTGGCTTGGAACCTACCTGCGAATTCTGCGCCAACTGAAGGGGTATGGTTGGGTAATTAATGGAGACAGTACGACTTGCCAGGGCCTAAACAATAGTTGCAGTGATCAAGGCTATCGGCAGGTCACAGGTTCGGACCCCGTCAGGGCACTCCATGGCCCCCCACTCCAATGTTCTGTTCCCCGTTTGTTAGTGCCTCTGAGAAGCATTTCTATCCAGGGTTTTTGATCAATATCAGTTTTGCAGCTATGCCGAGCCAACACGGCAGGGACTGACAAGTATTGACCCCCAGATCAGGTTGGAGGCTTATGTTATTAGTACTGACACAGTTGCATGAAGGAAGTACTACACAGGGCACCT
The DNA here is from genome assembly GCF_040938575.1 of Ambystoma mexicanum. Classification (NCBI taxonomy): domain Eukaryota; kingdom Metazoa; phylum Chordata; class Amphibia; order Caudata; family Ambystomatidae; genus Ambystoma; species Ambystoma mexicanum. Next base: position 579,987,003 of record NC_090922.1, on the reverse strand, counting down.
CTAACTAGCAACAAGTTGCAAACATGCCCCAAAAACTGTAAACTCCTGGTCGAGAGCTGGATAGCCTCGGGGTTCTGTGCTGGTTGCAGCAATAATGATTTGGGAATGGCACGCTGCAGAGCGGAATACTAGCGGGGTCTAGCAAACCCTGTATTTCCCCTAGGAGCCGATATCCCAGAAGGGCACAACACACCCCCTTAAAATAATAATTGGTTCATGGAAGGATTTTGGCTATAACTGACCTGGCAGGGATATGGCTTCTGATAACTGTTTGCGCAAAAAGAAATGGGGGATCCAAACAGGCTTCTGGGGAAAGGATCGACTTATCAGTTGTGTACCAGAGAAGCTGGCCTGTCGCATGGAGACATGAAGACTAAGTGATCCGGGCGAAGGTCACGGGAGCAACTCACCTGGCAGAGTGTTGTGTGAAGATAGAAGGTGGTGAGTAGGCAGACATAGGTACTGAGGGGCAGGCAGAGAAGGAGCATAGGTGTGGGGGCATTGGGGGCATCAGAGGAGCCACCCCCAAAGCGTGGCAGAGTTGGGGGGTGGTCCTAGCCGGAGAGGAGAACTTTGACACTGTGGTTGCGGTCACAAGCGGTTCAGGTATGGCCGCACTTGAGCCAAAACTGGTTGACGGGCACTGACTACCCCTGGGAGCCCATAGGGACAGCTGAGACTCTGTCACCTGAAGTCAGTGGTCCAGAGAAAGAGCAGTTCAGGTATGGCCGCACTGGAGCCAAAGCCGGTTGACGGGCACGGACTACCCCTAGGGACAGCGGAGACTCCGTTACCTGAAGTCAGTGGTCCAGAGATAGACTGACTGGCAGTCATGAAAACCAGAAGCGGATGGCTGCTCTTTGCAAAATGGCAAACAGGGAGTGGCACGGGTCACTCCCTGGATATAATCTTGTTTAAGGATGTGGCTTGGGCCACCCCAATTTCTGTGCTCCGATAAACTATTTCTGTGTGGATTAATATGAGCTGATTATACCTTGGTCTCATTGCTTTATTATCATGTACAGGGGGGTGCAGAGTGGGGGTCCCCCACTAAGAGCCTGACACGACCCCCGAAGGGGGTGCTCGAGGGACAGCCGACATAGCGGGCTACCTCTCTGGCCACCCCCACTGTTCCACATACACCCTACCTCCTCCCATCCCCAGGGCCTTCAAGTGTAGTCTCTTCTGCCTTAATGTTCCCAGAATCCTCTCGCTGAGAGGCTGGCTCGGCCCCCGCAAGGGGCACTAGAGGGCCAGCCCACATTGCAGAGTGTAGCTCTGGCCACCCTCCGGATCCGCACAGACCCCACCTCCCCACGGGGAGGAGAAAATGGTCATCCCCCGGGTCCTACACATCCGGCTGCTCCTTTTCCAAATTAGAAATCGTCTTGAATGATCTCTTTGACTAAGCAGTGACTAAGCAGTGAATTTAGAGCAGAAGCACTCACAAAATGTACTTAAGGAGAAGTTGGACGACAGTAAAAATAACAAAACATTTTAGGCTCCAGAAAAGGATCTGAAAGAGAGCAGTGAGAAAAAAAATCTAAACAATTTGTAGTATTATTTTCTAAGAGGATCGACAATTGTACCTTTTGAAAGAAATAGAATTCCTTCAATTGTCCCCTTTTTGGGTTCAGGAGAAATCTTTAATGCTAACACGTGGAAGTATTGAATTTCTCATTCATTATCAGATTCAGTATCAGGGATAGAGTAGGAATCCAGCAGCAGGTAAACCAAATGATACCCAGTTTCAGAGACCTAAACGTCAATGTCACAGTGCTCTCCCTTCAAAGCTGAAAATAGTATTCTGCAAAAAGAAGTCTTATTTTGTCCTTATGAGTCAGCTTCAGATTATGTTTGACTAATAGAAACTTTGGTAGACACTGAAAAAAGACACCACTTGTTTACTATACTCCACCCTGCATAACAACAGTACCTCCTGTTCTATTTCTATCATTTTCTTTGCTGCATTAGTAGCCTATTGTTATGGAATACGTAAACATAGAGCCATCTTGGCATTCGACGGTAGAGGGGCTGTCCAGGGGATTGTAAAGGAACGTTCAGATGGGGCAAACGGGAAGGAAAATGCCAACAGGTGGCTTGTCACTCATTTAACAATACCCGAAGAAGAGACAAAAGATTTATTTTCTTACAAATCAAATCAGTAAATATGTGGTTGTAGATCAGCTATAAGTTACATCAAGGATAAAGATCTGGTCACACAAGACAGTGAAAAACATTGTTAAATTGACGTTATGGTTAAGTTGCACTAGTAAAAACCTATGAAATTCAATGGAAAACATTGTTACAGGGACGTTATGGTTACAGGTAAAACCGAAAAACCTCAGAAATTCGCCGGTTATGGTAAGCTAAGCAACCACAACTTGCACCACCACATGTGCACTGATAAGACTAACACCCAGGACATCAAAGATGACATCACAAATGCCATTGATGACATCACTGATGACATCACATGTGAAATAAATTTTTGTGAAAAGTTCCTACAAGGGGTTGTGTTTATAATGCTGGTAACAAGATGTCAGGGGTGATTGTGTAATGTTAAACACGTAATAACTAGCTAACAATTCAGGACTTCCTACACAGTGCAAACAATACATATGAAGACTCACAATGTATACAAATCGGAGGCACATACATGGAAACTAAAGTAAAGAAGAAAGAAACAGCATATTCAGAAAATGTTAACAGCATTAAAGTTTATATTCAGTTATACAAATTAATTGTGTGTTTGAGGCCTGCTATTGCCCCATGTTTGTGCACCATGAGCTGAGACCAAACCCTAAGGAAAGTAATTTAAGAACATATGCCAAGGTTAACGTGTAGATATAAACAGCACCTTTTCAATTTTAATATTCTGAATGTCAGTGAACAAAACCACATGGCCTAGATATTTCAGTGAACAAAAACAAGTGAGCCAGATATGTGATGTCATTAGTGATGTCATTAATGGCATTTGTGATGTCGTCTTTGATGTCTTGGGTGTTATCCTTAGCAGTGCTTGGTGGTGGCGTGAGTTGTGGTTACTTAGCTCACCATAACTGGCGAATTTCTGAGGTTTTTCAGTTCTACCTGTAACCATAATGTCCCTGTAACTTTTTTCCATAGAATTTCATAGGTTTTTACTAGTGCAAGTTAACCATAACGTCCCTTTAACAACATTTTTTCACAGAATTTCATAGGTTTTTACCAGGAAACCCTTAGTTTGTAAAGGTGTACCATACAACGTACTGAACCCAGTGGCACCATGTTAATGTGCACATCAGTCGCGGAGTATGCGCCTGGTCTCGGACATCGGGTGGCATCCAACCTGCTCAGAAAGGCAGAGGTTCGCTTACATAGTGGTACCATTCAGAAAAAACAAGGAATATATACAAACAGCACCATGTACGTGAATTGCAAGGGAAAATAGATTAGGTCTACAAACTGTACTTAGGAAAGAAACAGAACAAAGGCATAGGGAGTAGAGCATAATGGAATGCACCAACAAGAGAAGTGACGTCTGCCCTCAACAATCTTACAGCACTGCTGCTTTACATAGAAACAAAGAACGAATGGCTAGAGTAAGGACTGGAAAGTACTAACACCAGAACGTCACTACAGCGTAGTAGGCACACTGAAGTTTGTCTGATAATTGCACTGGTGGTGCAGTATACAATGGTAGATAACCATAAAGGAATGACTTACGATAGTAACCCCATTGGTACACACCACAGTCTGAAACGTAAAATATTTGATATCCATTGCTTCATGGACACCTAACATATTTTTCTTTTCCTTAAGAGAACATATTGAAAAGGAAAGCAATGCAGCACAACGGCACCCGTTCCACAACAGCATACGGGCAGAGGAAAGGAAAGAAGCTCTGTAAATGGCAAAGTGGACAGCCTGGAAGCCAAAATGGAGGAATGGCGAACAATTTAGCCGCCTTACGTACAAGGACATATTATGGACAAAATAAAATGCCACTGCCCGACCTGCACGTGCACCCCCTCCCCATTTCACAGCCCGCCATCCCCTCAAAATCCATGTGATCAGAGACGTTACGATGATACCTCAATCCCTTCCTCCCCTCACGACCAACTTGTACAAATCCCCAATTCCCCACAATATCTATCCACTTCTGCTACCCCTTCTCTTTCCTAATAGTATCTATGAATGTGTGGAAATAAAGATTGATATGTAAATTGCTGCTGATTGTATATGTGGCTTTTCCTTTGTTTTTAAAATCCTGTTATGACTCAGCTGCACACAGTACTGGTGGGAATGACCGCATTTAAGCAAACGGGAGGTGTCCTACGGACACCGCACCTGTCCGGCCTATCCGCAATTCCAATGGAGGGAACTGTACAATGCCAGTATGATCTGGATGTCTGCATCTTGTGAACCACCTATAATTAGTTGTGGGAGTGGACGTTTGACCGTTGCACAATTACGCACATGCGTATCTCTTCCTCTCTCCTGGTAACACCGCCTCTGTCCAGCATATGCAAAGAAACTTGTGATGAACTTTAAGTAGTTCAAGGAGCCCGCTCACGTCCTACAGGTAGCTGTACACATAAACATCCCACCTGCTATACCCTACAAACACCCAGCTTGTCCCAATATGGTTGGTGCATGTGTGTCGCACTATTAATCAGTCCAGAGATCCCAACGGTGTGCATAGGACACCTACGCACATGTGCACAAAGTATTCCGTCCAAAACACGTCCTGCGGACAGCCGTCCCAATCGAGAACATTGGCAACATCACCATTCGGCCACACCCATGCTGAGCGTGGGCCCTTATTTCGCAGACATGGTCCGGACCCTCGGACAGTGGAAAAGTGCAATGTTCTGCAATTTACAGACTGTTAACGGGAAAGTACACGCTTACAAACACCCCACAATGTGCCATTGCACATGTATGTATTTGGTGGAAAGATGTAGGCTTCTTTTCCGGTTGCAAGGTCTGCACAGCAGGACTAACAAAAGGCCGCACCCCAGAGCTGCTCTGCATTCTGTTTGTAGCTTTTCAGAACAGAGTAGCGGGTCACATAGCCTTGAGCTGTAATTGATTTCGGACCAATTCTGCTACCATGTCAGGCCAGCTCACTTTGCACATTAATGGAGAAAAGTATTAAAGCCCCTTCCTCTGAACCACACCCTCAGTACCGATAATACCCACTGTCCCATTCCCATGGGCAGCATGCTGAAAACGGTAGTATGTGGCACGTGAGCTTCCCCAAGTACCGTGAGGGCCGCGCCCAGTAAAACAGGTACAGTCCTTCTGCCCTTTCCACTATCTTCTTTCCAGCACGCCCTCATTGGGTACTGTTAAATAGTCACACACACATCCACCAATCACATTAAAGAGCTTTCGATGTAACACTATCAGTTCTGTACAACATTCCTCTGCATAGACACCACACCCAGAAATGTTGTTGCACAATCCCTTAGCCTACACAGTCCAATTTCCATGCCCACCATCTTCAAAAGCCCCTGATGTCGCTTTTGTGCCGTGTGCAGACATGGGGGAATAAATTGCAACCAGGGTAGGGGATTTAGTCTTTAGTGGTGGCTGAAAAGAGCTTTTATTAGTTTTTTTAGATGCTTCTAGAGAAACACCTTTATTTTCATAGGGTTTTCTGTTTTCTTCTCCTCCTCACATTCTTACAGTACACCTTTCAATGCCTCCTGTAGATCGACAAACAAAAGAGCATCACCAATGCTGGACAAAGAAATTCCATTTGCATGGAAAATCTCTGCATTTCAAGAATTAATTATGTAATTGTTGCAGAAGAACATCCCACAAGCGGACACAAAATCACATATGCTTCTGTTGATGAGACCCCTTCCAGCCTCTGGCTGGGAACAACATACCTTAGGATAGTCTCATACTATTCTTTGTGGTATGGCTGAGAAAACCACCTAGGCAGTGGGAAAATGCCTCTTCACTGCATTCATCAACCCCTTCAGTTGATGGAACAAACCTGAACAAGCAATGTAACCCAAATGCATGCCGCCATAATGCACAATGACAACATGAACTGTAGCGAAACTGGCCACTTCTCTGCAAAGTGCAAGGATAGCACTGAAACTGTGGACATCGAGAGCACACCACAATGCCTCCACTCCTTCCAAACCTAAATCACCATCAAAGTCTCTTTCCTGGGCATACCTGTGCAGATCTACCACAAAGGCATCACCCAAAATCAACACAGTGCGTCTCTCCATGTCAGCCTGCCTCACTATGCAAACAGTACTACCACCCCTTCCTGTGAACCACACCCTCAGTACCTGATTGGATAATCCCCACAGTCCCATTCTCATTGGGCAGCATGATGAGAAGCGCAGATCGTGGCACATGCGCTTCCCGAAGTACTGCAAGGGCGTCTACTCAGTAAAGCAGAAGCAGTCTTTCTTCCCTTTCCACTATTTTTTGTCCAGCACTACCTCATTGGGTACTGTTAAATAGTCACACACGCATCCACCAATCACAGCCAAGATGTCAGCATCTAACACTGTCAGTTCTGTATAACACTTCATATCTACCATTACACATTCAGACAGCAAGTGTTGTGTGAATCGAAAGAACCTCCAGTACAAAGTTCAGAAAAACTGTCAAGGATTTCAGCATCCACATTCAGCCACATGAGCACCCATCACCACAAAGTAGAGGTATGAATACTTTTTGTACAATATGTTTACAACTCTGTTATAAGTGCCTCTGAGCACGGTATCTGCCACTGAACGTCTATAACGTATGTAAAAAACATGCTGTTTTTTCTCCCATCACCTACCATCAAGTGCCACTGGCATTTGCTTTCAACGTTTTCATTTACCCATATCAGCCAATGTAGTATCCAAACAGCAACTCTCTTCTTTCCTTCCGGCAATGCTACGAATTTCTTTCCGCACAAACCCATATCCTACATAAATTATAAACAATATTGCACAAAAGCAGCATTGAATGTATCTTAGGAACCTAAACCAAATAAATATCCTGCACTAACCCATTTCCTACAAAATTCATACAAATATCGCACAAAAGCAGCACTGAATGTATTTTAGCAACGTAAAACAAGTACATACAGTGCATGCATTCAAACAGGATGCCTGCCCCTTACCATGCACACTTCAACCGTAGGCTTCTGCATTTCTCTGTACAAATAGACCTTTTGCAACAGTTTTTGCTTACACACTACAACCCAAAACCTTATTGAGCAATGCCTTAGCCTCCACAGTCTCATTGCCATGGCTGCCATCCTGAGAAGGCCTGGATGTGACGTGTAATCCTGAAACTACCGCAGAGTCTGCAGAGTTATCGTGCTAGGAACGGGAGGGGGAAGAAAGTTGAAACAGGGTATGGGATTTGGTCTTTAGTGGGGGGTTTTCTTGTTTTTTTTTGTGTACGTGCTTGCTAAGAACTTGTGGTTTTTCTCTTTATATGAGTTGCTGTTTTCTTTTCTGCCTTACATTTTTACCAAATTCTGGTCAACGATTCTTGCACAGTATAAAGGAAAATAGCATTGTCATTGACGGTCAAAGAAATGCCATTTACATGGAAACAGTGCATATTTTCCAAATTCATGATTTCATAGTTCCCAGTGTTGAATACCCGCTGCATTTCAAGTTGTTCTCCTCCAAGCGCTTTCATGTCTCTAACAATCTTCAGGGAGGCTGTCTTTTCAGGTGTTACAGATTAGTCTCAATTGGTCTCAAGGAATTAATTCTGGGAGCTATAGTCCTATAGTCTGTTTTAGGTAACCAGGAAGCAACTCCCCTCCAAAAGCACACATTTTTTCTACATATTGGTTCAGATGTCCCGGGCTTTAGAGGCAGCGGTCAGAGGCAGCGGTACCGGGGTCACCATGCCGTACCCAGTAGAGCCACATCATTGGTTTTCCACCCCCCCCCCCAACAGATAAAAATGTGTGCTTTTGCAGGGGAGTTGGTTCCTGGTTGCCAAAAACAAACTACAGCTACCAGAATTCCTTGAGACCAATTGATACAAATCTGTAACACCTGAAAGACAGCCTCCTTGAAGATTGTTAGAGACATGAAAGCTCTTGGAGGAGAACAGCAACTTGAAATGCAGCAGGTATTCAACACTGGGAACTAGATTGCGCGCCTTACCCACCTTCTGTTTTTCTACACATTGGTCCAGAAGTCCCGGGCTTTAGCGTCAGAGGCAGTGGCACTAAGGTCACCATGCCCTACCCAGGAGAGCCACATCATTGGTTTTCCCCCCTCCTCCCACCAGGAAAGAATGTGTGCTTTTGGAGGGGAGTTGGTTCCTGGTTACCAAAAACAGACTAAAGCTACCAGAATTCCTTGAGACCAATTGAGGCTAATCTGTAACACCTGAAAAGACAGCCTCTCTGAAGATTGTTAGAGACATGAAAGCGCTTGGAGGAGAACAGCAACTTGAAATGCAGAAGGTATTCAACACTGGGAACTAGAGTGCGCGCCTCACCCACCCTCTGATTCTCTACATATTGAGAATGGCAATGTTGAGGCACAAACACTCAGTCATTTGAACTATTTCCCTGAAATAAAGTAATCACACTGCACATTAAAACATAATTCACACCACATGGCTAACTCATTTCAGGTTATAAAAATGACAAAACATGAATTTATGATTTCATGAATCCATACAGAACTCTTTCATTTTTTTTTTTACTTGGGAGGAGAGCGCTGGGGGAGGGAAGGTGGAGCAGCTATCCTTATGTTTGCCCATATACCATTTATTGAGGCAAGTTGTGGTCTGGAGGGGGGAGTGTCGGCGGGTGGTAAACTCTAAATAACTAAAGTAAAATTTGACTGAAGATTTGGCAACTCATTTTCAAAGAGGGCAATTTTTCAGATTATTAGCTGCTGGCGAAATTACCTTATTGTGCAGGGTCTTTTATTAGGCAATCTATCAAAACCCCCCGCAACAGCAGGAACCCACACCTTGGGACAACACTTGGTGTACAATGATTGGAAATCTTATATAATATTGAGGAAGGCAGAGGACTAAAACTTCTTCCTGTAAGTCAAAATATCAACTGCAAATTGGCCAAGGCTTTGCTTGACAGTAAATCATCTCCTAGTTTATCTATGTTCACATTTTCATGACTGGAAGCATCCTGAATGACTACTGGAAGAAAGTTGGTGAAGTACTTGCAGCTGTATTATCTGGCCAATTTCAGGTAAACCCCTTTTAATCATTAATTTGGTACACACTACCTTTCTTGATAAATAGCCAAACAAATTGGTCTACTATTTGTTGATGATTGTAGGGATGCAGTTTATGAAATGCAAGCTGTTGGAAACAATGCCAACAATGAGAAGGAGTGGAAAGTGTGAAGACCGTAGACATTATAACCCGTCCCACTTCCTCATCATAGTCGGTGTTCCCATCCACTACAGCTCTCCTCTCCCACTTGACTGGTATGACCACTTAGCTGTGCCTTTCAACATCCTGCACATCACCCCAGTGAAGCACTTGCAGCAAAAACCCAGCAGACAAATCTTCAGGTCCTTCAAGAACTTCCCAGTGGAAGCCCTCACAGAAGGCCTCACCAATCTACACTTTACATGGACCGAACATCCCCCAACCGAACTGTCACTCTGGAAGCACTCACTGCCACCTTCTCAGCCTTCATCGATCAACACGTGCCTCTGAAACAATGCACCTGTCAAAACCGAAACCGTCAGCACCCTGGTACATGCAAGAACTCAACCTCAGCAAAAGAGACCTCAGGAAATAAGAGAAAACCTGGCGCTGTTCCAGGACTGCATCCGACCTGGTGCTCCTCAAGGAACTCTGAGCAACTGGCCGTCAACTAATCAACACATCCAAGGACTACTACTATCAGAATACCATAGCAGAAGCAGACAACAAAAGCATTGCCCCCTTCAAAGTGGTCAAGCAGCGCATCAACCCACTACCCAGCGCTGCCATACCACACTCCATTTAAAAATCCACTGCCATCAACACCTTCTTCATCGACAAAATCAGCGAGCTTTGCCAGCACATAGACCCCAGCTCCACATCCACAGACCCACCTCACATCCTTCCTCATTTCACAGACTTCTCCTCCCTGCCACCAACTATCTGTCCTTATCTCCGTATCTAGAAGGGTGCATCCATCAAGCCACACACTTGCCAGAGCTGAGGTACACGTCATCAGTCTCCACCTATGATGTCATGTACTTTACCTCTGGTAGCCCCAAAACAACAATGCTGGGCAGGCTACCCATTGTGTTCTGGACTGGCTCCCGTGCCTAGGACCATAGGCAGTGGTTTGCTGTTTGGCTCGGTGGCCCTGCTGAGATCAGAACATTCTTGTACCAGCCAGTTCAAGGTACTCTCTGTGTCCTGCACTGGACCAATGTTTCAAAGCACAAGTATTTCTTTGCCCCAATCTTTTGTGCATACATGTTTCTGCTGAAATCTTATTGTTTGGCAAAATGTGGAAACACAAGGCTGAGACAAAGCATATATCTCCTCTAGAGGAGGGTGAAAGTTCCTCTTCCCCTGCTAGAGCCTCTCCAAGGAGAGCAAGGTGCACTATCATGCCTCTGCACCTTCCAGGATTCTTCTCCCTAGAGCTGAGATACTCCATGTGCTTAAAAAAGAATGATCTTCAATACCTCATGCCAAAAGAGCCTTAGTAAAGTACAGAGATCATGGGGTTACTTCTCCTTCCTTCTCTGCTTTTCTGTTACCTCCTCATTCCACCCATAATTAGTAGCATTATTATAAAGGTATTTATTGACCACAAACCTAGCTTTGTGGAGGAGGAATAAAGAGCTTTCCAAGTCAGCCTCTGTGAAGGTTAAGCCTCTCAGTGAGGTAGCTTGGGGACTTGGGTGCGACATCCTTATAGGTGATGCAATAGGATTGGAAGGTGAAAAGTGCTTGCAGCGCGAACCAATGTGGTTCGATGAGAGTCGAGGTGATCTGGTCGAATTAGTGGAGTCGTTCGTAAAGTCATGCTGCAGCCTGTATGATGAGGCAAAGGATGCTTTCTCCAAAGAATCTGACAAGCCCATGTCTAGGAAGATGTATGAGGTATTGTTACAAATGACAGATTATCACATGAGGATTTTGCTTGCCACATTCTACATCTACTGATGCTTTTCCTGATATCTTTGAGAGGCATGAACCACCTCATGCTGCCCCTGTTCCCCTTCACCCCATCATGGTTGACATGATGAAGAGGAATCGAAGGATTGGACCATAATCAGAGTCCTAGATTTATGCCACAGATGTATCTCACTGAGGACGAACCCCGCGGTTTTCCGTATTCTCTGAATATTGACTGTGCTTCTCACCCAATCCGGGGAACTCCAGCTGCCTGGCCTCTTCCAAAACAGTTCCAGGCAATAACGTTGTCTGTAAAGCTCGGTCTACATACACTGGTTCTCACTCTGTTGTCTCAGCTGATTCTACTGAGCCTATGCTGGGAGTCCCCGAGAAGCCCTTCAGAATGATTATAGCTGTTGAGAGCTTCTTTTTAGTACTGAGCACTAGGTTTACCTCCTCTCCAGTGTAGCTTCAGATGACATCAGAGCTAGTGCTTTGACATCTGGTGCTAATGCCATGGCCGGGAGATACCTTTAGCTATCAGATTTGTTCACTGATCAGCACCAGAAGTCACCTGCAAAGAAGATTCAATTCCTGGCTAAGGGTCTCGTTGGTTCTCAGCCTGATAACAAGGTCCCCTCGGCTTTCATGAATTGCAAACAATGTTTCAAATCCAAGCCAAACCTCTTCCATCTTTAGTGGATGGCTTGTCCTTCCATTTGTGGTAGACCAAAGGGAGAAGACGGGGGTTGGATTTCTAGAACTTCTTCCAGAGTTTCCACCTTATCAGAGCATCCTGAGTCCCTCATCACTGCACACTTGACTACTCTGGTAACCTCCTCCTTCTTGTTAGAGAAAGAATTACTTTTTTTTTATCAATGCCGGGAAAACTCAGTCACAGCTCATTGAGTATTGGACGTCATTGCCTTTGACTTATCCATCACATTTGTTTCACTTTTCCATAGCAGTAAGGAACACGTACTACTCCGCGGCACAGTTCCGATTGCGCTCATTTTACCACAGTATTCCTATTCTGCTTTCCCACTTTGCCCACTTTACATATGCTTGCCGCCCTCTTCCTGCTGGCCTCTCTTCTTTTTTGTACTCTATCTCTAAAGTAAGGTAACTGCAAAAAGAATGCTGGAGGAAGAGGATCTGGCACCGCCACTTTAATAATCAAACAGGAAGCCCCTGGCCAGCATTTAGAAGCTACTAACTAAGGGGGACATTTCCCCAGTTACACATTAGGAGCAAAACCAGGGACATTATTCCATCATCTTCCTTTTCCAGGATCCTTCTGGAAGGTACTGTCTGATAATCCCATCTCAAGAGTTTGAACTGCCTCATTCTGAAGCACAGATACCGGATGCAGAATCATCAGTTCATCATCCGGGTACCTGCGATTTTAACAAACAATGTAATAACGAAAACATTTGAACCGAAAATACCGAAAAAATACAGAATTATTCTTTTTTAAATTACTATTAGGGGGATCCCCCCAAACTCCCCATTTCCCTAGGTTTATAACCCCACCACAACCCCTTCCCACCCGTTTTAATCTTTTACCCCACCCCCATACATATTTTTACAAAATAATCAGTGGTTTTTCGATATTTTGTGTTAGTTAAAACTGGTTGGCGTTATTTTCTATTTATTAATATTACTGGATACCGATCATCCATCTCTTGTCAAAGGGTGACTTTGTGACAGCCCTGCCCTTGGAAGATGAGTATTTCTACGGACCCATGCTGCCATTTTACGAACTTTACATGTGTTTCGAAGTAAAGGCACTACAACGTCTAGATCCTGGTAACCCATTTCCGTCTGTGTTCAACTCCAAAGGAATGACTCTTCTTTTGGGGGACTTGCACGAACACGGGGCTAAGGATCATCCATCCCTTAAATAGGGGGTTGCTTTACTCGCCTTCTTCTTCCCAGGCTGCCAGCAACACGGACCTGGTTTGTGTTCTCTATCTGCAGCATGGGCTCATCCTCAACCTCCAGATATACAGCCTGGTTCCATTTCAGACACCAAACATTATTGGGTTGTTATTCTAAGCACATCTAGGTGCTTGCTGTAATTCTAAGCACATCTGGGTAATGTATTTCTTTCACCTGACTTAAGGCAGGAAGTCTGCGGTCACATTTCCCACCGGTACCAGAACCCGGCTGCCTCAGCATGACAGATGAACGACTGCCAGGTCCCGATTCCTCCTTCTCTCAAAGAGGCACTCCAAGGCTGGCTGGATCAGAAGTATCTACAGATGGGGGTTCCTTTCTCTCCCCTCATCACCACCAATGCCAGTCTCTTAGGAAAGAGGGCAACCTTGGTATCCACCTCTATTCACGGCAGATGGATCCCCATTGAGGCTACAATGTCCTCTGACTGGAGGAAATCAGCCATTTTCTGGGTCTCCAGTCCTTCTTCCCTTCGATTCGGAACCAGGCAGTGTTAGTCCAGTTGGACAAATCCACTGATATCTTATGTCCACAAGCAAAGAGGAAGCAGATCCAATCCCTTTCCGTTCTAGGAAATCAGATGGGACTGTAAGTGGAGCACCACCTCCTTTCCCTTCAAGTTTCTCATCTCCCTGGAATTGGGAAAATACAGGCACATCGGCTCTGCAGACTCTCCCTCAGCCAAATGAGTGATGCCTGATCTTCTAAGGGATGTGTTTCCTCTTTACGGCTCAATGGGCCCCATTAAGAATTTGCCAGTATCCTGGTGGTAATACTGCCAGGATACCAGCAAATGGAATTACTGTTACCGGCATTTCGTCTGGCGGAATTACTGCCAAATTACATGTGCCGGTAAGGGTGATAAATCCCTGTTCCATGGAGTCTGATAAGACTCGATAGGGGCATTGCCGGTATTAATGGCACTGGTAATACCGGTACAGGTAATACTGGTGATTTTTGCCGGTAAGGCACCTGACTTACCTCCAGCTCTGAGCTGGAGGTAACTCAGGTGCCCCACCGGCAAACTTGTAGTGGACTGGTGCGGTAAGATGCTTGTATACGGTAATACCGGCACGTTAACATCACAGTGGCCAACTTATAATGAGGCTGCATGGCATTATGTCTTTGCTTCAAAGGATACCTCATTACTTTTTTGCTTGAGACCCAGAGAGTCTGTGGGATGGAAAGTGGTTGGCATGCCCCTGCCCTGGCCTTGGGGGCTCTTGCATGTCTTTGCAATATTTCTTCTTGGTGCCAATATCTGGAAAGAGAGGGGGTCTCTATTTCAGGTTGGTCTTCATTGGACTCACATGCAGGGTTCCCTCTCTCTTTCATCTCATGCCAATCACTCAGTAGTGGCATATGCCTGCCCTTCCTCCTCTGCTCAGGTACTCACAGTCGCTGCCCCTCCAAACTATCAAAGTTTCAGCATGGAGGTTGAATAGGTAGAACCTCAGCACAAAGGAGCTGCCTTTTAATCTTGCTATTACTATTCAGCAATACCGTTGTTCCACCACTCTGGATTCTTATGTCTTATTGGTTATCCTTTCGGAGGTGGAATAAGATTCAGAATTCTGAACCTCTTTCTTGCCTCCTTATTCATATCCTTCACTTTATGCAGGATACTTAAGGTACTTGCTGTTTCCACTTTGAGGGTATCATAGCTAGGTATGTGTGCTTTCTGGGCTCCATAGGGCGGAGGGGCCAAACTTGAATCTTGGTATACCCATCTCGTCCAATCTTTTTCTTTAACTTGAACAGTCCTCTGGTATGATGTCCAACCCTGGGATCCCCCAATGGTTCTACAGTGCCTCTAACCTCCTCTGTGTAAGTTTCGATTGAGTATCTACTTTTCAGTATTTATTTCCAATGTGTCATTCCTCCAACCTGCTATACCTTATCTACAGTTTCATCGTGAGGGGATTCTTCTCAGGATACATTGTTCCTTTACCTCAAAGGTTTTTTCAAGTTTCCACATATCACTGGAGATTACAGTGACTCATTGTTTATCTGATCCATTCTCCCCAGATCAGTTCTATCTGCAGTTGTTGGGTGTAGGGAGAGCAGTCCTGCGTTTATGTCCTGACTGCCTCCACTGGTGGTTCCAGCTTCCTAGGTCTGTTGGGGCTGGACTGCTTTTGCTGAGATATGCTGAGCTGAAACTTTGCTGACGTCCTCCATAGTGGTTATCTCCCATTATGGCCCGCACAATGGAAATAATGATACTAATTATTTTAGAGTCAGAGTTTTTATATTCAACACTTTGTTGACTATCTTATGCTATTTGCTGTGATATACATATTTCATATTCATGTGGCATATTACATCACTTATAAAAAGGTTGTTTCTTAATCTGTGTAATTATGTTGCATGCTGTAGGTTAGGAAGAAAGCCCGGGGAGACTGTGGGGAAGGGTTCCAGCACCTGCCAGGTGATGTATTATACGAAGGAGGAAAATAGAGGGTCCATAGGTCACTTGGCCTCTCTCTAGTTTATATTGTTTGTCCATTACTTTGAGTCTGCCCCTCATTATCATGACCCACCAGGCTACTTGCTGTATTCTGCAAATCAGTATGTAGCTACATTGGGAAATGGAATGGTGTCAGCCTTTACGCAGACAGGACTGTGGCTGTGTGGTCCCACTGAGCACTCCAGCTGTGCACAGCAGTATTGTGCAATGGTTTACTGCAAGAAGAATCTCAGGACTTTGAACGATGGTCTGCAGAGCTTGTTAAGTGGTGGTGCAATGACAATTCTGTGTACTGCAACAACCATCAAGATGTTGAAAAAGGCAAAATGGCGGATGCCTTCTTTAATGGTTCTCCATGTGGAGCTGCGTTTCCATGAAGTCCCAACCAGGTTCAGCTCTGAACAAGAGTTTGAGCTTGGCTAGCCAATTATGGCACGTTGCAGACCAGGCACCACAGCTGTTTGGACCTTATAGTTTATGAGCCCAGGGCACAGGTCAGCGGCCCAGTGAAAGGTGCTTCAGGGACCGTTGCATTGTGCTGGGGACATGGAGCATTGCGAACAGTCAGTGGTGATCTTCGAAAGCAAGGAAACCAGGCATGAAAGAACAGAGAATGTGGGGAAAGTAGGACAGCAGGGCGAATAGGAGACAGCAGTGGAGGTGGGGAGAGAACGTGAGTGGAGCAAACAGGAAAGAACAGAAGGATAGGTAGAGAGAGCAAAAGAGCAGGGGAAGCAGAAGAGAGCAGAGGAGTGAATCATAAGCATGCTAACCTTCATAGAAAGAGGAGGAATGTCTCAGGTAGCACAAGAAAGGACAAGAGAGAGGAAAATGGATGGCAAAGCTGTGGTGGGGAGAAGAGGAGGACGTAGAAGCATAGAACATGAAGAGGGAGCACAAGTATAAGAGATGGCACTGAGAGCAGATATCCAAAGAGAGCCAGAGCCAGAAAGAGTGCAAAAAGGGCCTGAGTCCACAAAATTAGATGCTATGATAAGCAGAATCACCTGAGAAGAAGAACATTAGGAGGGGAGATGAAGTGAGTCAGAACATTGCGTGGTGTCGAGGAATAAGTGATAGAAGACAGAGGTTAGGGAGAACCACTGCAGGATGCGGAAAGTAGGTGCCACCTGTTCAACCTTAAACAAATGAGAAAAACACTGGGCACAACTATATTAAATAGAATATGGATCAATGTTAAAGTGTAGTCTTGAATTATTCAAGGATACTGATTTCTAGAAATTTTAAATGCGGGGGAGACCGTCCCAGCCTTGGCATCTGGGTGGGAAAAAATATGGAAAAAGAAATATGTTCCCAAAATTTGGGAACGCCCGTCCCCTGCACACTGTCTAGTATCTGATAACATATCAATAATTTACAACAGTGGTATGTGATTGCCAGGCAATTAAATCAATACCTATTGCATAGACCCACTAGTATTTTGAGAAATGTCTTATCAAATTTGAACTCAATCATGGAAATTGCAAAAACTTCAGAGAAAGAATATAAAATTAATCAAATTACAATTTCAAAATTTATCACAGAAGCTTGAAATGTATTGTATATCAGTTGACCCAATGCGTTTCGAGAATTCACTCTTCATCAGGGGCCAAAATCATAATTTCTTAAATTCTAAAAAAGAAATGGAAATGCATACATCTTAGTATTGCGTTTAGTACAAAGATTCATCAATCAATAACTAATAAAGCTTTTTTAGTTACATACATTAATTTATTGTCAACATGAAAAATAATTTGGATACTTTGAACCAATGTAACCATGTATATAATTAAAAAAATCCCTCATCCTGTGGAGTTTAACGTGGCTGTGAGAATATTAGAGGTTTATCTGAAGTGAAATGCTACTCAGCAAAATTGACCTTGTGATTGCTATAGGCTTGAATTTTCTTGTAATTTTGTACAGGACAAAAGTCCGAAACATGGACCAAGTGCTCTATGTGAAAGATAGTATGCAAGCACTAGTTAGATAAGAACTAAGATGGTTTAAAGGGAGCTAAAAAAAATCTCTTAATGACACTTATCCACTGCATACCCTAGAGAAAGGATGTAGAGTTTTAGGTCCTGTAAACAGGTCCCAAGAGTCAGCCTGGGATCACTTCAGAGATGTGTGACCAATGTAATCATGGAACATTCGTAATGGATATTAATAAATCTAAGGAAAAACAGGAGAGAGAGATACAAAATAAGTCTTCAAAAGGAATTTGCTAAAGTAGCCAAAAATGACTGGGATTATGAGTTTAAGTAGAACTTACTTAAGGTAAGTTGAACATGCCCCAAGTAGAAGACGGGCGCCACTTAGATAATGTTCCCACTCTGAAGGGGTGGCGAGATAAGGTCAAGTGGCCCCAACAGTCAAAGGTAGTTGCAGCCAGATATGGTCACTGTAGTCATAAGGAAGTAAAGGGCCTGCAAAAATAGATCAGGCTCTGTTAAAAAGGCTAAGAGGAGTACTTTGAGCGCAGCATCGCTGGCGAAGGCTTTAGCAGAATCAGTTGCCAGTATTCCTAAACACAACCGCAATGTTTCCTTGGCCCAGTGGGATCTGGAAACATGTGATTGAAGTGTGGGAAGTCCTGAAACACTCAATCACAGACCATTTATTTATTCATTTGTATAGCGCACCTAACCTGAAGGCATCTGGGTGCATTACTTGATTTACATTACATTATGTTGACAACACATTTCTAGACATTACATTACGTTACAATACACAGGGTCATTTCTAGTCATTACATAAAAAAAACATTACTCGTGTAAAGCGAAGTTCAATTTACGTAAGTGAATCAAAGCACAGCAGGTAAGTAATACAACGTCATTTATTTTGTATGTATTTATTTTATTTATTTGTTTGTAGCGCACCGGAGCCCACAGGCATCAGGCGTGGACATAGAGACAGCAGACAAACAAAGAAGACGGGACAGCAGATTTATCATTGCAATAGGCTGATCATTTATTTGAATAGGAGTGTTTTCAGTTTCTTCCTAAAAAAATCAAATAGTTAGCTTCTAATTTTAGCAAGCAAGGGAGTTCATTCCACTTTGTTGCTGCTTTAGCTGAGAACAAGCGCTCTAGTCCATTGACTTTCTTAGAACTTGTGGTTTTCACCAGTCCTTGAGCTTCATATCTCAGAGACCGACCTGGTTCATATAAGGTTATTTGCTCTTTCAGATAAGCTGGAGCAGAACCATAGAGGCAGTGGATTACGATCGAGACTGCTTTAAAGGTAATACGACCGTCTATGGCTAGCCAATGGAGAGACGTTCTGTCCTCAGTGATGTGGTCTCTTCTGGATTTCATTCTAATGGCTCTCACCGCGTTGTTTTGGATGGTCTGGCATTGGGCGATACAGTCTTTATTGGCACCAAGCAGTACGGCGTTGCCATAATCCAGCCTAGAGAGGATTGTGGCTCTAGCAATGGCGGTACAATTGTTATCGCTCAGGACGTGCCTACTGTGTCGGAGTAGTCTCTGGCACAATACTGGCAGGTTTTTTTCAGGTATGCTACATGTGCGTCCGCCCCGAGGGATGACTTCAGGTGAACACCTATGTTTTTAACCTTGTCAGAGACCGGAATATCTGAGTCCTTAATACTAAAGTAGGCATAGTCTGAGTTAAGTTTAGTCCTAGCTTGGGGAGCCAAATATCATGAGCTCTGTCTTGCTTCCATTTAAGCAGAGCCACTTTGCCTTCATCCAGGCCTTGATTGTGTTATAGATATTGGCAACCTTGGTGTTATCTGAGGAATGACACCCACTTAGTTGAAATACTAGCTGGGTGTCATCAGTGAAGTTGTTGAAAACCACCCCATAGTTGGTAAGGAGGGTGCAGATACATCATAAGTACAAGTTAAATAGAAGGGGGGATAAACTTGCCCCCTGGGGTACACCATAGTTGATGGAAGGAGGCTTAGAGAACTCGCCTCCACAGTGTATTTTAGAGACACCCAATCTATAGCATCCTGAGAGCATCTGCCTGATTTTTCTAATGCCTCTTGAAGTTTCTGATGATCTAGCAAATCAAAGGCTGCTGATAGGTCTGCAAGCACTAACATACCGTCCTTTCATTTGTCCAAGATGTTCAGCATTCTGTTCTGGTGATCGAATAAAGCGGTTTTGGTGCTGTGTGATCCTCTAAAGCCAGATTGTTGTGAATGGAGCAAGTTGTTATCATCCAAAGAAGCTTGGAGCTGTTTAGTTGCTGCATTATCTAGGATCTTTAATAAGAAATTGCAGTTGGTTATCAGGCAGAGGTTAGATGGGTTGTGTTGATCGATTCCTGGTTTTTTAACTAACGGGGTGACAGTGACCACCTTGACTGCTGCTGGAACCTTCTTATCTCTGAATGAGGTATTAACCATTCTGAGAAAAAATGGGGCAAATGTATCAGTATTTTCCAGAATTAATTTAGAAGGCAAGATGTTCTCTGAGCAGGCTGTCTGTCTAATAGAGGAAAGGAGCATCTTCATGTCCTTTAAAAAAAATTGGGTCTAATTTCCCAAGAGAGGATTGTGCTTTGGTAGACACCTGGCAAGAACCTATAGCCTTGCAAGCTTTTTGGATTTTATTATGGAATGCAAGTTGGATCTTCTCACAATCTTCCTGTGTAGGTTGGAAGAGGGGTGCTAAGGATGAAGGTTTTCCAACTGATTTCAGGATCTGAAAAAGCTTGCCCATGGAGTTGGAGGCTGCAGAAATGTGGTCATTAAAACAGTTTTTCTTTGCCTCAACCGATTTTTCTTTACATTGATTCTCCATTTCTTTTCATTTCCCCTTTTATATTCAGAAGGGTCTTTTAACCACTTTCTTTCCAGTTTCCTCTTTTCATTTTTTTAGATTGTTAGTTACTGCATTAAACCATTTTTGATGGTTTGTATTTGGTCTGACCTGTTTATGCTTCATAGGGGCATGTAAGTCAATGAGTTTTTGGAATTGATTATTATACATTGTCACAATCACATCACAAGTGTCATCATCTGAGGTCAAGGTCATGATGTTAGTTATAGTTTGCGCTAAAATGTCAGGGGTGATGTTTTTAAAGTACTTTTGTGGTGTGTTATCCAGTTTCCTGGCACTGTTTTTAGGTGTCATTACTAGCTCAATTGTGACTATTGCCTTTGACTATTCTATCAAATTTGTTGGACTTTTCCAAAATAATGAGGAACACTTGTTACTCCATGGCCCAGTTCATATTGCGCCCATTTGTTATACTGAGCAGAGAACAATGCAAAGGGGATAAGGTCAGAAATGAGGCTAGAAAGTATCAGATTGCAGTAGCAACTCCCCTGAAGCAAACATCATTGCATCTAGCTCACTCCCACTTTACAGCTGGATAAAAGGGAACAACAAAAATACAGGAAGAGATCTTGAGTTACTTCAATTAACCAGAGAGTTCAACAAACTAAAGACTTCTGGAAGACCCACTTGATTTGCCAGAAGACCACCTATGTTGATGCCAGGCAATCCCCAAGTCAACCACTCCCTATTATTGACATCACTTTTTCTCATTTGGGGATGGATATTATTATGCCCCCCCAATCCCAAGTCTGATAATACATGTATGATGGTAGCAGTAGATTATTGTACCAGACACCCCAATGGGATCCCATTTTGGGACAATAGCACCCAACAGCGTTCGATCCCACATTTTTCCAGAGTAGGAGTTCCCAAATAGATATTAACATACCAATTTCCCACTTTCATGTCCCAAATGATGGAATAGGTTAAGCTGCTGCTCCAGATTAAAACCCTCTGCCGTTCTATAGGCAGAGCTCAAACTGGTGGCCTGGTGAAACATTTTTATCAAACTTTAAAAAGCCTTTTCAGGAAGCTTCTGGAAGAATATGCCTAGAGCTAGGACAAATTATTTTCATTGGCCCTGTTTGTTGACTGAAAAACACCTCAAACTTCGGCAGAACTTCCCACTTCGAACTAGTGTATGGTAGGAAGACCAGCGAGCTAATGAATATTTTGAAAGAGATTTGAAACCCAAGCCACAACACTGCCCAGTAAAATTGGGAACCATGGAGATTGGGACTGTAGCGCTACCGTAAGCCACCAAGCACTCAGAGAAGTCGAAACGGCTATATGATCGCCAAGTGTTGAAAATTCCATGTGCGAGACAAGGTTTTAGTGTTGTTGCCTCCTTCAGAAAGTAAGCTCCTAGCTCAGTGGCATGAGCCCTACTTTGCATCAGGGTGCTACTTGACCTGAATAATCAAGTCCAACAACCAGAAGAAGAAAACAAATGCAGGTTTACCATGTCAACCAGATTAAAGGCTGGAGAGATGTGCATGACCCAGTGACCATCTCCGTTGCTGATGTAAACTTAACCGCTGAATCCCTCTGCACGTGTTCCAGAGAATGGCTGCTGGAGGTGTGAAGGTTGTAGTTGGGCACCACTTGTAATAACAATAATAAGTATATTCACAAAGGCATTACATGTATTTGGTCCTCACCAAGAATCCGTCTTGTGCGTACAGATTTGACCAGATCCCGGATGAACTCATGTGGTTAATGCCACTTTCAGTTCCTAAATAAACTCATCCACTATCATGTACAAACTAAAAAAGTAGACCTTCTGACTAAATCACAACTCTCTTGAACGCAGAATTCTGAGCTATCTTCTTTAATCGTAGAGACAGAGAGAAATCCAATGAAATTAAGTTATCATATCCTTTATCTGGGACAATCAGAAAACAACCCAAATATCCTATTATCACCTATGCAAAAACAGAAGGAAAGCTTCTTGTTCATTCACAATCATTACAAAAATGTTTCTCTATTGTATATTCTAAAAATGCCCCTTGCAGAACATATCTATCACCACCAATTCAGTTGTGATGAATCTACAAAAATACTCAAACATCAAAATGAATCTTCATAATTCTTACAAAAGGAGAGAAAAACCATACCTGAACTAAATATCTACAATACTCATATTCAACGTTCTTTGTATGTGGGCACAATCCCCACCCAAGTACATACTGAAAAACAAAAACATAAAACCTCTCTTCCAGTATTTATAGTCCAATCTTCCTCATCTAAAGCTTCAAAAATAAAGTAACATTAAAATTGAAAAGTTAATCTATACTACTCAGCAAACTAAGCCGACCAAAAATTCACTACATGTTTCAAACATATGCCTGCATATGTCTCTGCCTTACATTAGTCGCGGCCAAAAGACGAGCGCCATTCGCAATGTGTTTTAAAGATGTTTCTGATGCTACAACCGCGCATGCATGATAACAACAACATCCAGTAATCCTCATTACTCCTAGTCCTACTCTCTCTCTTCAAAGTACCTAAACCCCTTCCTGCTTTCCATGCCTAAACCTTGATAGGCTTCTTACTGCAAGCAAATTTAAACAGGACTGGTATGATATGATCAGTACTTTATAGCGTGCTTAATACCCAGCGGTTTCTAAGCACGGACCCGGGGATCAGACCTGTGGTGCTCCGTGACATCTTGCTTCCCAGGGGAGCACTTCGCCCCTGAGCTATCCTCCCGAGACCTCCCGGGAACCATTCCCTTATGTACGATGCCCTGTGCATAAACAAGGGGGACTTTTCTGGTGTCTCTTTGGGGTACGGCTGCATTGCAAAGATAAAAACTGTGAGAAAGAGTGGAACTAGGTATAATGACCCAATATACTGATGAATACCGGTAAGGATTCTTTTAATTGCTGTAACGTAACCAAAAACAGGAATGTAGACATAAAGGATTAGGTTCTGGTCATTGACTTATGGTGAGGGGTCATGTACTTAATAACAAAAGGGCGCCATTAGCCCCCCAGCACGCCAGGTCGGGGGAGTCTTTTAAGGGCTCCCCCGAGCTGTCGTAGTGAGCGAAGGTGTGGCAAATGCTATTTTGTTATTAAATGTGCCTGCGGTGGCAGGGCGCATTTAATAACAATAGGGTCACCCTATTCACATGATGATTACCTCCCCGCTCCGACACGGGAGCTAGGAGGTTTTCATTGGAATAGGGCGCTCAGAGCAACACAACAAATGTGGCTCTCCTGCCCCCCTCCACACCCTCTTCCGCCCTCACCCTGTGTTTGGAAGCCTGCAGTCTCTGTTTTCCCACTTGCAAATGGGCATTAACATAACAATGCACGCAGAATGGCCTAAGAAATCAGTAGAACAGGGGAGACTGTCCTATACCGATACCCGTCACCATGGAAACGCTGTGCTGTGTGGGGCTCTAGTATGGTGTATGGCTGGCAATAGAAGGCAGTGCATGGAAAAAATAACAAAATATAGTTCCAAATCATGAGTGGGATTAACATCTTGAGTGTTTCTGCCGGAAGTAGCATGGAAACATGTGAAAGTGGGGGGCCACCACTGATTGGCCGGCTGCTTGTGTCTGAGCCAGTCTGCTTCATTGCTCTGCTCAAACCCTAGGATTATTCCCAAAGCACCAGAAGAATGTGAAACCCAAGAAGACTGCAAGGAAGTAATGCTTCTGTGCCTTGCCAATTGCAGCCTGATGGCAAAGCTCTAGCAGACTTCCCAGGAGACCACATGGAGTTGCTTCCAGTAACCCAGAGGTGCAGAGCCTCAATGAAGCTTGCTCCCAGAAGAAGGTGTCTGGCTCATCCCTGCACGGGTCAGACACAGAGAAGAAGGGAAGGAGCGCCAGTACACCCAGAGCACGGATCCAGCCCGCACACGACGGTTACGGAATTTAAGCACAACCATGACCTCCAAGTTTTGTTGGGACTCCCTTGGTCCCTTCCTTACATGAACTGTGACTGCTAGGCTGAAAATGCATTCGTCCGGTAGTGGAACTGCACCAGCTGTGATCAGCCCAGCTGAACCATACACTAGCTTAACAATTCACTTTGCTCTGCTTTTTCAGAAGCTTCTCCAGTTGGCCTCCAGTCATCCTCTTTGGCGCAGTATTTTGTTGCTGCCACCAGAACCACTGGCGAAGAGCCACAGACCAGCGCTGCCACTCGTGGGCTTTAACTCTTCTTTCGTACAAAGTTTGCCCGCTAAGCTTGGTCCATTGCGAATACCCGCCTGTACAGTGGAGCCATGTCTATCACACTGTGGGTGGGTACTGCGGCATCAGTGCTGCATCACACCCAGCAAACCAGAAGCTGGTCCTTCCCTTCCCTTCCTTCCTGTGAGTAAGAAGCTGCCCTGCAGTTGAGGGGATTCCCATCCGAAGATACCCCTAGTATACGTGTCCAGTGTATACTTTGGAACTTCAACATTTGTATTGACCCTAAATGGCAGGGTCACAAGCTCAATACCCTAACGAAAGCATTCCTTTTTTTGAAGGACTACCCGCACAACAAAGACGATAAAGGGGTCATTATGAGTTGGGCAGTAACAGTAAATCTGGCGGCGTTTGGAAAATGCTGCTGACTTTGCCAGTCACCTGACTGAAGGTCAGACACCGCCATCAGAAGTCTGCATGCAGAGAATCGGAGAAGTCCACCACTGGTGTTTGAAAAATACCCCCACAGAATGCGTCATTTGTTAAATAGAGCCAGTATCAAATACTCCCCTACTGCTAGTAGGAAATCTTCCCCAAATCAAGACAAAAGTACTCAACAATGCTCCCAGCCAAAAGGTGGTGGTAATGACTGCCAGAATACAGGTTAAAAAAACAACAGCCTGCCAATGGTCTGCAGAGTCTACCAAAACATGCAGCAGCCATGCAGTAAGTTCTGCAGCCACACTTGTGGGATAAGGGGCCTGCTTCCAAACCACTCCGCCCCCTGCACCTTGTGTTCCTCATACTAACAGTGTAGTGCACATAGAGGCAATGCCAAATAACAAACCCCTCCCCAAGTGTCAGCATTAGGCCAGCAAGAGAATCATGCATGCACATCAGCAGCATATCCCATTAACAGCCCCATATGCAGCTCATCCCCGAGCACAGAAGGGCCACAGGATGCTGAGGATCACACTACGCACCAACAAGTGTGGGTGTGCACATGCAGGGAGGGAGTCGGGCTGCAGGACAGACAGTGCGAGAGGATACTTACTTAAACTGCAGAGAATGTGCAGGGGAAGGACCAATGTAACCAGGACAACACACTAAGCATTGCAAACCAGCTACTGACCACACTCTGACGCCATGACTTGGGCAGCATTACATACACACCGGCGCATACAGCGGCCGTGGAAACTTACCTTCAGTGACTCCTGATGACATGGGTAAAAAATAACTACCTGAGAGGAGGGCCATGGGGAGAAACATGGTCAGAAGGTCCGACAGCTCGGTAAGCCCATGCCACCAATATCATGTCTCCTGTACCCAGAATACCCCTGTGCCAAACTGCCAATGACAACATATCCAAGTGGCCTCTGTCCCTGTCAACACCAGAATTCACAAACCAATTGCCCCATCCCTCAGGTGAGCCAGTGAGTCCATGGCACATGGCACACAACAGTCAGATCTCAGTATTGACCCTCACCTAGCCTCACAGAAAGTGTAGAATTGATACACATCAAAGGAAACAAATGCAATATAACAAATGACATGTGGGAAATAAAACATAACTGTATTGGGGTATTGCTGGCAGCGTTCAGACTTCTGCAGACAGAAGCCAACACCACTGCTATACCTCCTCTGGGTTCATATGTAAGAAGTTTGACCAGAGGACATAGGGTGGTAAGGTGGACACCACCAACAATGCAATACACCTGTGCTGCCCTGGCAAGGCCATAACAATGTGATTGGCTACTGCATGCCACCTCTGTGGTACATTAACCTCAAGGATAGCAAAGTTGTTAGAGAGCATGGACCTAGCATGATGGATATCCAGGACCCACTGCAACAATGGCAACACATGGCATTCCACATTACACCCCCCCCCCTTATGTCTCAAATGCCTATTTTGCCAAACCATGGGAAGATACACAGGCCAAAGAGAAAGGGAAAAATTGATTATATTTCCTGATATGTAGAGTAACTACCACTGTGCCCCTTCATGGCTCAACACCATCATGAACACACCACTGGCCCCAGTGCAACAACGTACACCCCACGATAGCCCACCACACACCCTCAAGTACACACCCATGTCACTAGTAACACATCCTACCCCCTCACTAGCCCAACACAACTCACAATATAGAACAAATGGTGCATGGAAGAAGCAGGCTGGATGGAACAGTCCTGGCTGAATGGTGTCACAAGCTCTGCGAGGGCTGAAGTTAAGGGTATAGTGTTTGTGGTGGCGTCCTATGTGCCCTCTGGTAACCGCATCGGCCCCACATCCACCAGGTACTCCAGACACTCCAAGATCGCTTAGAGCTGGGCCTGAACCATAAGGACCACACATCATTCGACCTGCAAGCACCAGAGGAAGATAAGGTAATGTAGCTTTCACACCCCATTTTGGGGACGGACATGGGCTTTAACGGTAGCTCGAGCTTTGGTAGGCCCTAGAGAAGCGAGGGCCTCAGTTCGGGCTGCGGGCCATTAAAGCCCATGTCCACCCCCAAGCCGGGGGTGTGAAAACTATTCACACCCCAGGATTTACCGGGGTGCGCATAGTTTTCTTTTTTCTTTCCATCGCAAGCCCATCTCGCAAGACTCCCTGTTGCCTCCCCACATTAGAAAGAAAAAAAGAAAAAAAGTGCCACCCGGGGAAAGGACTTGAGTGTCTGGAACAGCAGCCGGGGATTGCGTATTCTCACCCACTGTCTCAGTCACCTGATTGGTTGGCTCACCCTCCATCGTTGCAAACGTCCAACCTTCTTCCCATTACTTGCAGGGCCTGGAAGTTCCCCGTCATACTGTAGTTGTCCCTGATTCCCCTTCGGAGTTAGTTCCCAGCCTGGTGTCCCACCCACTCCTCCAATTGGCCAGCTATCCCAGCAACTCAAACGGGGACCTAGACCCCTTCGAGCCACCTCCAGCGTGCCACTTTAGTCCCTGGCAATGCTGAGTTGAGGCCCCCTGCACTCCTTGACATTTCTTTGCGTATTTATTTTTACATTCTAGGCCTAGTAGCACCCTGGCGCATTGATGTTGTCCCTGCCTCCCCTTCCATGGTAGTTCCAGGCCTGGTGTCACGCCCGCTCCTCTGTATGTCCGGCTATCCCAGCAACTCGAATGGGGACCTAGACCCCTTTGAGCCACCTCCAGCATGCCACGTTGGTCCCTGGCAACAGTGAGGTGAGGCCCCCTGCACCCTTGACATTTCTTTGTGTATTTTTTAAAATGTGTAGTCCTAGGACCTAGAAGCTCCCATGTACATTGTAGTTGTCTCTGCCACCCCTTTCGTGTTAGTTCCTGGCCTGGTGTCCTACGCCCTCCTCTGATGGGCCCATCAAACCCATTAATAGTATATCACAAGGGCAGCCCTCTGCCCGTTGTACAGGAGGGCGCAGAGTCCTCTGACGGGCACATAGATCAGAGCACACCCTTTAGTACCTGTAAAACAAGATAGCTGCACCTTGAGGAGGTTGGGGTGCAGGATTCACATACACCAACACAATTAAATTAGGACAACTCAAAGGATCAGCACAGAGACTGTTAAGTTCATAGTGGTTTATTTCATGCGACTGCTGGCACAGAGCAGCCCCTGTGCCGTAGTTGAGCTCTCAGCCTCAACCAACCCCAGCATCACACAGAGCTCATTGTTATAGCCTAATGTGAGGGAGCAATCTGCCCCCACCATTCCTACACAGTCTTAAACAACTTCATCGTTAGCATTAGCTCACTGGGCAATTAATTTTAATTGAACTAAACCTTCAAAATGAAATACGCTCTAGCATGCATTCCTGACTCTTCTTCGGTGCCCTGTTCAATTATAATTGATGCAGCTGGATTCTTCAGATAAGGTTTTCGACCAGGCCCAATTTAATGTCTGGTTACTGCCTATTCGTCAACATTCTGACAGCTTACTACCCTTGAATGTTTCAACTTTAAAATGATCTCATCCTACACTCTCTACTCATTTTAGCCACATTTTCAGTACATGCATTTTCATTAAAGGCATTTAGCCAAGGCAATGTTCTGTCTATGTACAGAAAATGTTATTGTCCATTCTGTGCCTTGCCACCTTACTACATCATGGTAATGACATGTTTCTACCTTATAAATACAATGCTTTTTTGAATACTTGTATATACTAACATTAATGAATGAATACCAATTTCGCACAATTACAACACCACATTAGTCCATTCGAATTTCTCTGCTTAGTTTTAAGTGGGGAGCCTCCACTTCATTCAGCTGTTGATTCAATATATATTTAATTCGGGTCCTCCAGTACACCGTGCAGCCCCAGCGGCTAAGGGCCCCAAGGCAAAGGGTGGCTCCTAAAGGGAAGCCTCCATACTGTGTCTGCAGGTGTCTTCAGGGGAAGCAGCCACCCACTACATAAACCAAGCCCAAACCACTAACTAACCCTCAATCCATCATTGACACATATAACTGTACAGACCCATTGTGCCTCATTCTCCACACTGAGCACAAGGGAAATCCAGCAGTGCTCCCACCTGAATCACACGGTGCAGTGTCAAACGCCTACCACTCCCGTTAACAATAGAACATTTCCCAGCTGCAACCGCATTCAATGGGATGGTTGCAGAGGCATAATTCCACCCACGGACAAGCAGTAGTAACCGCCTGCAGCACCCAGATGTGTCAGACGAGGAAGAGACTGCCATCAACCAGCACCAACAGATATGGTAGGCACTATTTCCGCACAATCACATTGGTACCAATAACCACCTTAGCATTCACCCCACCATACAACACTACCACCGGAAATAAATATACCAACAACTCACACCCAGTACTAGGAAATCCCACCACGAAAACAAACTATGAAAACCAATCACATTACGAAAACATGATACTTCTACCACTATACAGGATTCTCTAATATTGGTGTTTTATTATTGCCTGCCAGTCTGTGAAACCTAGGCCGTTCTCCCGTTATCTAGGTAGCTCAAGTCTAGGTGTTTCAATTGCTGCTTACCATTCAATAAAACCTAGGCCTTTCTCCCGTTATCTTGGTGTCTCAAATCTAGGTTTTTTAATTGCTGCTTGCCATTTTGTGAAACCTAGGTCTTTCTCCTATTATCTAGGTGTCTCAAATCTGGGTGTGTTGATTGCTGCTTGCCATTCCACGAAACCCAGGCCTTTCACCCGTTATCTAGGTGTCTCAAATCTGGGTGTTTTGGTTGCTGCTTGTCATTCTGTGAAAACTAGGCCTTTCTCCGATTGTCTAGGTGTCTCAAATCTAGGTGTTTTAATTGCTGCTTGCCATTCTGTGAAACCAAGGCCTTTCTCCAGTTATCTAGGTGTCTCAAAGCTAGGTGTTTTAATTGCTTCTTGCCATTCTGTGAAACCTAAGCCTTTCTTCCGTTATCTAGTTGTCTCAAATCTAGGTGTTTTGGTTACTGCATGCCATTCCTTGGAACCTAGGCCTTTCTCCCATTATCTAGGTGTCTCAAATCTGGGTGTTCCGGTTGCTGCTTGCCATTCTGTGAAACCTAGGCCTTTCTCCCATTGTCTAGGTGTCTCAAATCTAGGTGTTTAAAATTGCTGCTTGCCATTCTGTGAAACCTAGGCCTTTCTCCCGTTATTTAGGTGTCTCAAATCTGGGTGATTTGGTTGCTGCTTGCCATTCTGGGCAACCTAGACCTTTATCCTGTTATCGAGGTGTCTCAAATCTAGGTGTTTCTAATTGCTACCTGCCATTCTGTGAAACCTAGGCCTTTCTCCCATTATCTAGGTGTCTGAAATCTAGGTGTTTTAATTGCTGCTTGCCATTTGTGAGACCTGGGCCTTTCTCCCGTTCGCTGGGTGTCTCAAATCTAGATGTTTTTAATTGCTACCTGCTATTCTGTGAAGCCTGGGCCTTTCTCCCGTTGTCTGGGTGTCTCAAATCAAAGAGATCTAATTGCTGTTTGCCATTCTGCGAAACCTAGGACTTCCCCTAATATCTGGTTGTCCCAAATTTTGGTGTTCTGATTACTGCTTGCCATTCCGTGAAGTCTAGGCCTTTCTCCCGTTGTCTAGGTGTCCCATATCTTGTTGTTTAATTACTGCCTGCCATTTTGTTAGGCATAGGCCTTTCTCCAGTTGTCTAGGTGTCCCAAGTCTTGGTGTTTTAGTTCCTGCCTGGCATTCTTTGAAGCGTAGGCGTTTCTCTTGCTGTTTAGGTGTCTCAAATCTGCGTCTTTTAACTACTGCCTGCCAATCTGTGAAGCACACGCCTTACTCCGGTGATCTAGGTGTCAGTAATGAAGGTGTTTAATACATTATTGTTTGGCATTTGCCAAAACCTAGATCCCTCTCTCCGATATCCCAAATTTAAGAGTACTATCTTATTGTAAACAACTTGTGAAACATAGGCTCCCCACTATCTTGTCATGTCAGACCTCTGGGTATTTTATCAGTACCTGCCATAATTGAGTCCTAGCCCCCCCCGACACCCAAGAACACCCAGCAACCACTGAAAGCTAGTAATTATAACCAAAACTACTACCCAAGTTAACCTGCACCCCATAGACTCCCATAACCGACTGTGTCACCCGCCCAATGCATAGTACTCCCTTACTTACTCCCTTGGACAGTCCTCTCATAGAAAGAGAAACACCCAAACCCAGCCGATTGAGCCGACAGACACTCTCGGAGAGCATCCACGCGTTGCCACATAAGAGGATACAACTCAACATTATCCTAGCACAAGGCACGACAAGTGGGCAACTGCCCCTGTAAACTCAATACCCAGACCAACTCCAACCGCCAAGGACCCAAAATGCCCCGACGCAGAATTGAATGCCGACAAAGAGAGCAGGAATATGGACCAACTAATACGGATACACAACCTCCATAGAAGCTGCCTTGAATACCGAACGCACCCCAACAAATAATACAATGAACAGAACAAACATCGTAAGTGAAAATCTCTTATACTTTACTCCATAGCTCGCAGCAACCGCAGAACCTCGATACTTCAACAACACTGACATCTCCAGACAGGCAAAGAATTCCTTTGAACAACGAAAAAAAAAGACCAGAGGACCCAAGAAGGGAATGGGATGATACCAATCCCCTCACTCCATATATCACAAGAACAGAAGGGCATTACCGATATCCACATCAAACCGCAGGAGATGATGAAGCAGTAGAATTCAACAACCCAACTGTCAATCTAACAGACCCATTCAATGACGAAGCAGCCTCCACGGAACCTCAACCAACCGGCATCAACACAGACGCACTCCAATTGAACACCCGCAAACAAAAACAGGGAACAGCAAATAAATCAAACCACACCAAAAAGATCCACTGCAATCTAATCAATGCCAGGTCAATATCCAAACATGCCAATGAAATCTATGACCTCCTATGTGATGGAGCTATCGACATCCTAATCGTAACTGAAACATGACTAGATGATTACTACAAGATCACTCTGAACTGCCTGCCTGATAACTTCAAGTGCGTCCAAGCAAACAGGAAAACCAAACGAGGTGGCAGACTGGCAATAATCCACAAGGAACACCTCGAAATTAAACTGGAATACACATTAAACATCAATAACAGCAAATATCAAATCCTTCGCCTATCAACAAACCCCAAAGCAAACCTGAAATTAATTCTGGTTTACAGACCACCAACTTATGATGCGACCTTCGTAGACACCTTCACGAAAATAATCACCAACCTAGCCATCAAGAGAATCACCTGATTATCCTCAGTGAATTCAACATCTGGTTCAATGAAGAAACAGCAACCACACATAATCTCTAGCCAGCCAATTAGCAACAATGAAATTACATCAACTAGTCAAAGGAGCAACTCACACGGCAGGACATACACTAGATGCAATCTTCGCCAAAACAAAAAAACTCATTACCACAGCGCCACTAATTCATATCCTCTGGAGCGACCACCTCATCATTCCCTTCGTAATCACACTGACCACACCAATAATCAAGCAACAGGACAACCCACCGACTATCATAAAAAGAAACTGCAGAAACATCAAAATCTGCAACTTAAATTAACTACTGTTAATCAGCAAACCACAAGCAACAACTATGGACAACTATGGACGAAGTTGACCTTGACAAAAAAATAGAACTACTTTGCAACAAGATCACAACAACAATAGACAAGATCAGCAAGGAAGAAACATTTACCCCATCACGCAAAAGAGCAATGGCAAGATGGTTTACCCCAATACAGCATGAAAAGGAAAAACCGAAAACTTGAGCTAGGATCAAAAAACGACAACATATCCGCTCATACAAAAAGGAAATACAAAAAGGAAATAATACGACAACAGAATCTTCGAAACACCCAATAAGAACTCTTTAAAATCATAAAAATGAAATAAAAAACCCACCTGGCAACAACAACACTCCAATACCATCAAAGAAAATCATGACAATCCAACAGACCATACAAAGCAGACCATGCGACCACTATACGGAACCCACCCACCCTTACGAGGAATGGCCGAAAAAACTCTGAATCCTCCCCCAAATATCAGTGGAGACATTCGTCAAACTGATAAACAAAAGCAACAAAACAGGTTCCCCCATGGATCCCTGCCCCGAGACATATACAAATCAATCCTCTCACAAGGAACACCCATGGACTACTACAGAAACGTCTTCAACCAATCAATCTCAACAGGGAAAGTGCCACAATCCTTCAAATCGGCATACATGAAGCCGCTCCTCAAGCACACAGCAGGAAACGTGGAGGACTTCTCCAAGTACAGACATATCTCCAACTCTGATATAGCAGCAACACATCCGTTTGGAACTAAAACCATACAAAAAAAAGAAAATTCTGAGGATCCTCTTTCTCTCACCTCGCCCCAAAAACCTGGAACAAGCTACTAAAGAACATACATAAGACAAGAGATCACCTCCTATTCAGAAAACTCCTCAATTCTTGGCTCTTCACCCCATAACTAGAAATAATGTCGATGGGGGCACATACACAGCTAAAACAATGCTGAGAGAGGAAACCAATCCTCCCTATCTCTCTAAGCTACCGCCCGTCAACTGAAGTAAGGGAAGAACAATCTACAGCATATCACTATACCAATTGAAAGATAGCTAAGCTAGAATCATACCAAAGAACGATCACGGGGAGATCGGGATGGAAGGGTAAGAATGATATGTCAATAACACCTTAGCCTACAAAGTAAACACAGGTAGCAATGGATCGCTGACAGGAAATAGATAGGAAGGGAGCGGATGACTGTAGAAATACAGCACCAATACCAGAGTGGGGGGGCAATGCATGCCTCAACCTGGTACGCAAAGGTCGAAAATAACACAGGTGGGAACTTGCCACGCTATCACTCTTAAAAATTAGATGGTAGGGAAAGAGAAAAAAAGAGAAATAATATGCCGACTCCAGAGGACAACAGGATACATAGAACAAGAATTATAAGGACTAACAGATATATAACCCACTAACCCAAAAGCTAACATTTCTGCATGCTTACCTCACACAAAAATACGCACAACCACTTTCTCGCACAGCAAACTGCACACACTTCACAACACTGCAACAACAAAAAAACAACACAGAAGTCGAGTCGCACCAACAGCACACAAGGATTTACATCGATCCGATATTCACACCCAAGCTCAGCACACAGTGAAAACCGAACTGAAGCTGCCAACAGGACATCACCTTCTCACTTTCCTACTCCCTCTTCCCCCAACTAAACCGACCGCTCCTTCTTGTTTGCAGATCTGCCTGAGCACCTGGGAACCAATTCCATTGGTGAAGGTGTACAGAACAAATGTTTCACAATAACATTAACGTAAACATTACATAAAATGTATGGCACAGGTCTAGAAAAATCCCTCTGACCCGAGGGAGACATCCCAACACTAAGATGGCAACCCCTACAATCTTCCTCGTCCTTATTAGTCTTGTTGATACATATAAAACTGAAAACACTAATAGTACCATTGGTTTGTTATCTAGTAACGTTGGCATGTATAAACACAGTATTTTGGAAACATATAAACTTTCTATTAAAGCTTGTTAATGAAATTATACTGTCTTCATGGGGAAATGGTATTTTTATCGCTATGTTTGGACAGCTTTTCTTAACCTCTCCAAAACACGTTCACTGTTATGAAACGTTCCCATTCTAAAATGGCCGATACGGCCCGGCAGAACGCACGCTCGGGTGGGAGCCAGAAGCAGTTGTCTATCTTCCAGCCTTTGAGCCCCTGAAAGGCGTTTCCTTGGGAAAGGACAGCCGCACTCAGTGCAGGCCCAGAAGAGCTATGATTACGTGCTCACAATTGTGTGCGATATGGGGCGATGGAAAAAAGGACAATGCTACTGTTCCTGGAACCTAGCACCCTTCTACTTTGATCCGGCTGATTTTCATTGAGTTGGAAAGTGCATCATCATAAAATATTAAGACAAGCTCTACAGTTTTAAAACAATATTACCTTCTGAACAATATTCATTTTATAATTTTTTTGGGGAGTAAATATAATTATTTTTCTAAACTAATGTTTGGTTTCTCTTTCAACACTTGAAGGAAACGCATATGACTACTGTTTGGTGAAATTATTGGCAATTGCATCTGTCTCTTGTACAAAAAGTGTAGAAAGGGGAAATGTATGTAAAGGAAAAATCAGTGTTCAAATTAATAAAGGTAGCTAAATCAGCTCTCCTCCCCACGTTAGACCACACAGTGTAAGGTGGTCCTTGTAGGCAGGATGACACACTCTGGCTCAGGTTTTCAGTATACTAAACAGTTCCAAAATGTGGATCGAAGCCCGCATGGCCTACCACGTTAAAGTCTCTTGTTCAGATCTCCAAATAATGTTTCAACACAAAGTTTACATAGGTCCCCCTCTGTCGGGCTCACATCTCTTCAAGCACAGTTCAAATGGGTCCCCCTCTGTTGGGCTCAGACCTCTTCAAACACAAAGTTCATGTAGGTCCCACTCTGCCGGGCTCAGTCCTCTTTTGCACAAAGTTCAACAAAACTTGCAAAGGGGCTCCCTTCCCCAAGTTTTTTACACTTTGGGTCTCCCTCAGCCGGGCTCCAACTATTTTTTGGGTGTCGAAGACTTTTGAATGTGTGTGTTTTTCTTCACAGACCTCTGCAGAACCACTTTGACTAAAAGTTCAAGATTCAACTTCCACTCTCCCCTTCTCTAGGAGGTAATTCTGCTTACTTTTCTTTTTCACTTCATTTGCTTCACCATTACAAGCAATGTACCGTTCAGAGAGACTTTCGAGTAGGCTACTTCCTTTCACTGGACCACTCCGTTACTCAGTATTGCTGATTCCACAGCTGTCTTTTACTTCAAAGTTCATTCACAGGTCTGCCTTTCCTCACATCTCATCCACTTGCGATATAATTTTGCCACTTCAAACATTCTTTAAACACACCGGTCTCTCAAGTCGCTTGCCAACTCAGTGGCTCTGTGTGTTTCTTTCTTAGTTTTACAATTTCCGATTCACGAGTCAAGGTTAGTACCAAAGGCTTTGCCTCGCCTCTCCAACTCGTTCACCCGGGAGGGTCGCTGGCATCCTTGAAACACAATGCAGTCTTCACTTGTGGGATCTGGCCTTCTCCACGTGTCTTTTGCGTCCTGTTAGAGGCAACGACTTCCAGTAAGCAAATCCTGGGGCTTTCGACCCGCTGCTCTCATCCCTTTGTTTGTCGCTCTGATGCGGTAGGTTTGCCTTCACCCCAGAAGTCCTGCTCATTCTCGGGTTCCACCTTGCTCAGATTGTGTCTTTAGATGTTGCCTTTTATCCGTGTGAGGAGAGCTAACTGGTATCAGGTGTGTGCACTTGAAGTCAAGTGCCTGACTTCTCCTGACCCTATTAACGGGACATGTCCATTACGATGTATGACAGTTTGTTTTGTTACTCTCAGTCACCCCCTTCCTCAGCCCAGTGTTTGTGTTAAAAGTGAGTGGGGAGTTGGGACCTCGGAGAATCCTACAGGGTGGGGTAGATGAATAAAAAAGGAGGGAATACTGC
Organism: Ambystoma mexicanum; assembly: GCF_040938575.1. Lineage (NCBI taxonomy): Eukaryota > Metazoa > Chordata > Amphibia > Caudata > Ambystomatidae > Ambystoma > Ambystoma mexicanum. The sequence continues at coordinate 579,950,489 of NC_090922.1, read as the reverse complement.
ATCTCACCATCGGCTGCCTCGCCCCCCACTCCCCAAAGACCCCTCACCCAGGTGATCCTCCCACATGGGTCCACCCCCAGGGTCTGGATCCAAAGACAATGGTTGTTCCCTGACCACCTGAGAGAGAGATCCCCGGGGAGTAGCAAGTGAGACACCCTCATGTTGATGGGCACTACTTTGCCTGTAAGTAGTTCCGAGAGCGGCTGTTGTCCTTGGTCCCTGAGCGGTCGCCTTTTCAAGAGCATCTTAAGAGCGAGGGCCAGCAAGTGGAGCGGCCGGTCTAGGAAGGCCCACTCGCTTCTGCAGTTATCCGCTTTCCCATCTGAGTTTCTCTGGGTGGATTAAGGTAGTAATATTAGCCACATAAGCACAATCTAACACAATGGGCCTCATTACAACCTGCCAGTCCGGGACCGTGCAAAATCCGTGACGGCGGTAAAAACGTTTCCGTGTCCGCAAGGTTGCGGAAAAACCGTCCGATTACACGCTGTCGGTCGCGCGCACCACACGGACTCGGAAACGTTGTCACCGCCGCCACGGAAAACCCCACGTAAATGGAAATAACGAAGCCACAAGTGGCGCTAAACCCGTTTCCGCCTCCGCCACCACGGACACGGAACCGGAAATACCATGATCGCCAAAACAGGAAACAGAGAGGCGGCCATCATATAAAAGCACAAACCATTGCCATCCAGAGCCAGCACAAGCACAATCCTAACTCTGAGAAGCCAAAAGGGACCACCAGCATGTCTGCCAGGATTCCTGCTCAGAGGCAGCGCAAACAGCGCTTCAGCGAGGCGGAGCTAACCGTCTTGGTGGAGCACATTGTGGACAATGCTGAGATGCTGTTCAGCGCCGACCAACGGCGTGCCACACAGCAGCGGAGGAAGGAGGTGTGGGCCGAAGCTGCACGCAAGTGCACCGCCGTGGGCGTGGCAGTGAGGAGCGTGAAGGACTGCCACAAGCGTTGGGACAACCTGAGGCTGAGGGTACGCAACCTCATTTCCACGCACCGCCAACGCAGCAGTGGGACAGGCGGAGGACCCCCTTCCCCACTGAGGCTGCAAGCATGGGAGGAGCGTTGCAGCAGCGTCCTCCACCTAGAGGGAATCCATGGGATCGGGCAGGCTGAGGCAGGAGTGAGCCCACATGCAGATGCCGGTAAGTGCACACACATTAATGCCACATCTAAATATGCAGTTGTGAGTACTGGGCCAAAGGACCCATTAACAACCCCCCCCAGGCAGTGCATGTGTGGGCCAAAGGACCCATTAACAAGCCCCCCCCCAGGCAGTGCATGTGTGGGCCAAAGGACCCATTAACAACCCCCCCCCCCCAGGCAGTGCATGTGTGGGCCAAAGGACCCATTAACAACCCCCCCCCCAGGCAGTGCATGTGTGGGCCAAAGGACCCATTAACAACCCCCCCCCCAGGCAGTGCATGTCTGGGCCAAAGGACCCATCATGATCCGTATAGCATGTGACTAACACTATTCAATGTACAATCTCAATGACGCATGTGATGCACCCATCTGCCACCACAACAACACTAATTGCATGCCCTTTGTGTCCCCACAGCCGTTTCAAGTGACAGTGATACTGCACAACAGGCCAGCCAATCTGCATCGGCAAGTACACTAGCCACTGCCACCACACAGGAGGATGCTGCCGGCAGTTCTGCACCTCTGGCCACATTACCAGCCACTACAGATGTGCGGCACACCACCACCACCGACATCCCCACCGGCTCCACACTGGCTGAGTCTAGACAGGTGCCACGGGAACCTATCATGGACACCCAACACAACACCGAAGGCAGCAGCACTGCAGAGGGGGCGGCCTGCAGTGATAACAGTGCCCCGCAAGAGCACTCGGAAACGGGGCCACAGGGGAGATGCCCACATTGGAAGACCTGTGCTCCTTCCATGAGCTGGGGTTCAGCCCCACTTCACTGGGGAGTCCCATGAGGTCGCCCACCCCATCCATGGCCGAACTGAATGCCCGCATGCAGCGGATGGAGGACCAGCAGGCTACCCTCACCCAGCTGGTGGAGAGGCAGCTAGAGGAATCCAGGCTGCAGAGGGAGAGCTACAGCGCCTCAGTGCGTCGCCTGTCGAGGTCCATTGGACGCTTTGCGAGCACCATAGTGACCCTTGCATGCCATGTGCGGGAGGGCAACGACCACACCTCCAGGCTTGTGGAGGCCATGTTGGTTGGCCAACAGGCAAATCTGGCACGGATGCCCTCAATCCCAGATTCTGGCCCATCAAACACTACCACCCCATCCAGCTCCACTATTGCCAGTCCAAGGAGGCGCTCGAGTAGGCTAACGGGTCCTTCGGGCAAGGTTGCACAGGCACAGAAGCGCACGCGGAAGTGATGGCATGTGTGTGGGGCAGTGCAGGACACATGTGGACTACAAGAGTGTGAGAGGGGTGGGCACGTTTGGGTGGTGGGGTAGGTAGTTTTGGGGGTTTGGACAATGGGCTCTGGGTGGGGGTGGGCACGTTTGGGTGGTGGGTGGCCCCGGGTATACAGCTTCCCTAACCAATGCACCTTCTTCCCTGTTGTTATCACATCAATACATCACCATTTCAAATCAAGACATACATGTGTGGACATTGATCATTTATTTAGCAGTGCAACTATTAATTCATTGTCGTCACCATGTTTGTGCATTTCTGTGAATGTGCTGTGACTCAAAAGTAAATGCCAATCAGGGCATCCCGTGCTCTCTGGCCATCATGTGGACCCCCAGGGGGAGGCGGTGCCATCCCATCCCCATCTCCATCCCCATCCCCATCCCCATCCCCATCTCCATCCCCATCCCCATCTTCCTCATCTGCGTCTGGTGGCATTGGGATGTTCCTGCGCAGGCATATATTGTGCAGCATGGCACATACGAGCGTGATTTTGCCCGTCTTCACTGGGCTGTACAGCAGTGATCCGCCAGATCTGCTCAGACAGCAGAAACGGGCCTTCAGCAGTCCAAATGTCCTCTCAATCATTCCACGTGTGCGGATATGTGCCCTATTCTATGCCTCTTCATGCCTGTTCCTTGGTCTCCGTACAGGTGTCATCATCCATGGCGTGAGTGCATATCCCGCATCACCTACATGGGATGTAGATGGGGGAACATGTCAGTGTTTGTGGCATCATGTCCTCATCTGCTGCTGTGCATTCTTGTATCATCATTCATTCATGCATATGTACCATGCAGTGTATGGAGGTATGTCTTGGGCATCACGAGGTATGTCGCTGACTGCATATGGGCCTACACATTAACTTGCATGTTTACTGTGCCCTGCGGGTGAAATGTGATTGTGTGCATGTCATGGTGCAGTGCTGTCCACACATGGCAGAGTGACTCCACTGTACGGAAGTAGTAAATACACGTCGTCTCATTTACACGCCTCCCGTGCTTTTTGGGGCAGTGTTTCAATTGAGGGTGGGTGTCTGCAGTGGCACAGGGTTAATGGGACAGTAACGGGATTGGCTGTGGCAGCGTGTGCACGGGCACATTGTGGTGCCCTGTCATCTCTTCCTTCATGATGTTTGGCATCCGCTGTGTATTTGGTAGATGGAAGGGGGGTGATGCATGTGCGGTCACAGCGGCACACTCACAATGCTCATTGGCCTGGACACACACACACCACTCCGACAGGGTTGTAGCATCGTCAGCTGTACTCACCCAATAGCCACGTGTTTTGTCCGGCATAGCGTTCCATGTACCGTGGCAACGTGGAATTCCGCAGTACCATTGAGTCATGTGATGAGCCTGGGAAACGTGCACACCAGTGTGTAATCAGTTGCATGGCATCACAAACCATCTGGACATTCAAAGAGTGATACTGTTTCCTATTGCGGAACACCGCCTCAATTGCATGTGGTACTGTCAGCTTGACGTGGGTGCAGTCAACTGCGCCTATGCAATTTGGCATGCCTGCTATGGCATGGAAGGCCAACTTGGTGGCAATGACCTCGGGGAGGGTGCGGGGTAGGGCTATGTGTTCCGACACATGGCGCAACAGGGCATCCAGTACCTGTACCAGGATTTTTGAGAAACACGGTTGTGATATGCCGTGCAGCTCACCAACCGTGTGTTGATAGGTGCCAGTGCCAAGGAAATGCAGAACTGAGACAACCTTCAAGAGGGGGGGGATGGCAGTGGGGGTGTCAATTAGGCTGCTGATGTTGTCCTCAATCATGGCGGTGATGTGCAGGATTGTTGCACGGTCCAGCCGGTATAGGGTGTGGATCTGTCCTGGGGTGAGGTTCCAGGGTGAGGCCCTGATGCGTGGTATTGGTGGCTGGCGGCGGGGACGGCCTGGCTGGGCAATGGGGTTTGCCATAGCTGCAGGGTTGGCTGGTTGCCGCCTGCGCCTCCTCCGCCTACGCCTCCTCCTCTGCGCCATTACTGCCACCACGTGCAGTACTGCCTGTTGGTTGAGTAGGCCCAGTCCCAGTGCTACTAGACCTGCTGCCTGCATGGTTCTGTGTTGTGTTGGGCTGGGTGTGGCCCTTTTGTATGCTCCCAGTGGCCTGCTAAGTCCAGCTGGGATGATTTGGTGCACCTGTGCCCTGATTCAGTTCAGCAGGCAGTGTATAACGCCATGTTCGCGGTGGCGGCGGTTCCGCCACCGTGATCACGGTCTTTACGCCATTTTTTTCCCTGTATTTCCGTGTCCGTGCTAGTTGTGATGCTCACGGTGTTTAGTGTTGCCGGTAACAGAGGGGTTTCCGTGCAGACAGACTTAAGGGGAACCCTATTTCCGCGGTGGCGGTTTAGGGTGGTGCTATTACCGGGGCTGCGGGTCATGATTGCGCGGACATGGAAACGGTGCCGGTATGGTTTTACCGGCAGTGTTAATTCCGGACCGGAGTACTTTGTTTGCAAGGGTATGAATAGGGTTTGAGTTTCATTGTGTGTTTGCAAGGGTATGAATAGGGTTTGAGTTTCATTGGGTGGATTAAGGTAATAATAATATTAGCCATATAAGCACAATCTAACACAACACAAAAGCAGAAATTGCACTGACGTACCAAGCAGCAGGGAAATAAAGCATTATTTTAAAAGCGCCATAATCAAATCTATACCAACCTACAGCTCAGCTCAAACCTAAAAAAGGCAACTACTAGAATAAGAGCTTTTAGCATTCAATGTGTGACTTGAAACACATGGTTTTGTTTTCACAAGGTGCACAGACTAATCAGACTGATACCTTGGACTGCATGCTATTTAGTAGCGCATTCCCCTATAAATAGTTAGCTGCTTTTTACTATAAGGAAACCATTTCTGAGACACATGCTTTTTACAGTGTGAGTCCTAGTGGATGGTTTAGCAGTGTAATAGTGTGTATTCTAATTTAAATGACAATGTCCTCATTATGTTTGTCGGCATAAAATTACGAAAGGAAACACCAAAAGGTTGTTCTTTTGAAAATTATTTTGAAATCATTGAGCACCAATTCAACTAAGAAGAGCTGAATATAAGTGCTGGGCAATCAGGGGTAATCAGCAAGTTATCCTAACATGATCAGAAGCAAAGAGGCTTCGAAAATGGTGGTGTTCTTGAAGTAATCAGAAGGTCATCCTAAAATCACCCAGAGATCATCAGGAACAAATTACCTTCTAAAATGCAGATACTCTTAAAGTAATCAGCAAGTCATCCCAAAATCATCAGGAACAAAGAGGTTTTTAAAATGGTGATGGTGCTGGAATGATCAGCAAGTCATCCTTAAATCATCCCCAAATCATCACGCACAATTCTGAAACCTGGCTGATGTCCGATGATGTGAGAATGACCTCCAATGTAGTTCGATGATCATCGAATAACTCCTGGATGGTGTCTAATGTCATCCTTTTAGACCAGGGCAGTGTCAGTATCACACTCTTGGCCACTGTAAAGTATTGCTCCTCCTCCTATGTAAAATGGCAGGTGACCAATGTAGATGGTACAGCAGCTTATCTATTACCCTAATGGCTGCCTGTACTGCAATTGGTAAGGGGCGGTTACAGCCCAACCATCATGATGCCTATTTTCCTGCCTGGCTTGGAGCTCTACTTGCACCTCTTCCCTGTGTAGGCATTCACTGTTGTGGTGGCAGTGTCCACTGTGGTAGTGGCAGTGCACACAGTGTTGTTGAAGGTGCAAACAGTGGAGGTGGCAGTGCAGGGGCTGGCTGGGTGGCTGGGGCATTATCCCATTATGGGCCCTTTGCGTGGAAGTCGCCTTCTCCACTAATTTCATCTCTGGGCCTCCTGTTGGATAAGCATACAACATTTAACCCCTAGACAGAGAGAATAGTATGTGTGGCTGTAAACAATGCCATTTGGGATCCATAGGTAGACCATGTGCCTGGGGAGTGAACCACTGACAGGTTTGTCTCACTACACTGGTATGCAGTTGGAATGCCTAGGAAATGTCAAGTGACTTCCAGAGGGCCATTAGATAGGAGTATTGGTCAGATGGTGGTATTGATATTGATATTTTATTTCTATCGCGCTCGTACACAAGTGTTTCAGAGCGCGACAAGGCAAGGGAGGGGAACAGGGAAGAAAAAAACAGCGATCTTACTAGGCCCAGTGACATTGACAGCGCGCAAGTGCATGGGAGAGGGGGAGGGGAAAAGTGCATAGAAGGGGGGAGAAGTGGAAAGTTCGAAGCAGAGGAGAAACAGATAAATAACAATAAATAAATAATACAGGCAACAAACAGTTTTAGTGCAGCCAGCAATTTGTAAGTGCTAGGTTTAAGGCAGCAGACAGGGTAGGTCTGATAAGTGCAGGAAGAAAAAGGGGGGGCTGTATGGGTACAGATAAAGACCCCAGTGCAAGGGGTGGCCCGGAGGTAGTGCGGGAGGGTGGCAGGGTGAGCAGGTACTGGCCACAGAGCTTTGATTGAGGAAGTGTCTGATTTAAGGGATGCTCAAGGAGGGCAGTCATACTGATAGATATCTGTGGGGGGGCTCAAGTTAGGATTCATGCCAGCACCTGGCTCACAAAGAGTTGAACACTGAGGCAATTACCCCACCCATTGCTATGGACAAATATATTACTGGTTCAATAATGTCTTGAGCAGTTGGAATAGTGCTGCTGAGATAGAGGCAGCAGACAAATAATGAGTGGAATACATTGCCTAAGGCCAATGGGGAAGCACTTCCCAGAGGTTTGTGGTGTGGCACACTGATTCTGTTGATTTTCCTTAATCCATCTATGTCCTCTTATGTATTGTCCCCTGTGACAGTTCCATTTACTCCCCTCCACAACCTGGTCAGAATGCCCTACAAACTCACTCCATTGTAAGAAGCTCTCCGCTTCCCGTCAAATCGGGATTTCTTATCTGTTATATGTTCTTTTGTGATCAAAAGAGCATTGATCCTCCTGTATATGAATAAATAAAGAAAATACATTCTCACATTTCTACAGGCATTGGCTCACAGACTGACCCAGGGTAGATTCCTGGGAATGCTGCATCGACAGGGGTCCAACTGTCAGTTCCTCGGAAATGAATATTTTATCCATTATGTATATTTATGGATCACATCTTTTAATGATCTTGTGTGACAATGAATTTGTGGCCACATTGTAATCAGGGTATAAGATCTGATAAGATCTGTGGAAATGCATATTAACTTTAATATTCTCTTTTGCAGGTTTACATTTTTATGTTATGTTCCCTTTTTGGTTATTATTATATGTTGTGAAAAGGTTTAAATATGTCAAACCAATTCACTAATTAAAAAATAAAAAGAAACTGTCAGCTTCCCCAATGACTATGGGGAAAACAGACATCCCATTACCTCAGAGTTTCTGGTTTGGGATTCCTAGTTTTTTGTACAGGGGCCTAGGCAGTGTCAATGTCCCCTGTTTAACCTGGGAGGCAGAACTCAGCATAGTTTGTCTCACCCACTCACTTGGTAGAGGGAATACAATGTACCCATTTACATGTGAGGACACTTATGAACGTCTAACCCTTTAACCTGCCTGATGTGGTTGCAGCTGCTTGGTCTCACTTGAAAAACTAGAAGGAGAGTTGAGGTCTGGTACTGGTATGTAAACCCAAAATATTGTTATGTTATGTTGACTTATACCTCGCACCATTACCACCATTGTGGCAGTCTCTGTGCGCTCACATGGCTCTCCAAGAAAGAGGGCGGGGTGAGTTAGTGAAGGTAGAATGATTGGACAAATCCAGAAGCAGGAGAAACTGGAGTCTGCGTGTGTTGGCTTGCAGATGGGTTGATTGCGTGCACTGTCTTGTCATATCCATAAGGGTGAGGCCCAATGCTGGGTTGTTTGTTGTATGTGAGTGTTCGTTAAGTTGGGTGTGTGTTTGTGCATAGTACTTGGGAGGTATGTTGGAGGGGACCAGGAGCAGGAAGGTTAGTACATTGACTGCTCTAAAAATTCTAAGTGTGTCCACAGAGCTCATCTAGCTGCAACTCATTGGTGCCCTCCAATTTTTAAGTGCCGTTCGACAGCCGCCCCCACCACATCTCTGAGCTCAATACACTAGCCATTCCTACAAAGTCATTTAAATGCAAAAAAGTTAAGAAATCCCACTAGCCCCTCTTTGCATAGCAAGAAATGCCAGACACAAAGTGTGCCTCTGGGTGCACCACGATTAAACAGCTAACGTGATGCATGGCTAATCTTCACCAATCTTTCTAAATGTGACGCATGGCTAATCTTCACAATTCTGTGTAAATGTGACGCAAGGCTAATCTTCACCAATATATCTAAATGTGACACATGTTAATGGATTTTGTGCCGCACACTGTTGTCAATTGTGTGGTCTCTTGGAACTCTGGCGGATTTGCAAGGGAAAGGGGGTTGTGGGTTGTTAGTGGGATTGAGAGGGAGAAGAGCAAGAAAGCTTTAATGTGCTGTCGGCAGCTTCATTTCAGATAAACCGGTCACTGTGTTTTGGTGCATTTTCAGTTGGCAGCCGTAATGTGGTGTTGAGGTATGATTGTGTGTGGTTTTCTAAGGCAGTCCAGAGGACCGGGGGTTTGCACCACAAATCACAGCTTATCAGAGTGCCCAAACCCCATCGAACCCTCCCCAGGAAATGACAGAGGACTCAGCGATGGGGGCAAACTAGAACTGTCTTCTATTTTCCAAACAGACAGGGATCATACAGGAAACACAAAAATCTCCAGCCCCCACAGCTCCTGAGCCCGTGTCACAAGCTTTTATCCCAAAATGACATCACAATTTCTAACCCTTCCCCAAAAACCTACGATCCGAACCTATTGGGCAGCTCGGGTACTAACACCTATGGATATCCCCTATATGAGTAAGTTAATTGGTCCTCCGATGTCAGGTGTGTTTGCCTGTCACTGCCCCAAAAAACTATCTATTACATTGTTGCAAGGTCGCAAGACTTCCATTGGCCCTTGTCCCATTACACCACCCCAGGATTTGTGCGCCCTGATTGGCTAGAGTGGGTCTCCCCAGGCCTGGGACCCTGTTCCATTCACAGCGCTTAGTGTACCTTTTCAAGGTAATGAGAAAGAATGTGTGCCCCAATTGTTGCCACTGGTATAGCCACCTAGCTTGAGTGAGTGCCTGCAGGTTGCGATGTTTTGTTGGACAACACATGTAACAATTCCGTCTATCTTCGCTAGGAACTGCTTCTCTTCCCACCATGGGTAAATGGCCATCGTTCAGCTTGGCAGAGTCACGTGGGTGAGGACCGCAAAACTGAGCTTTTCGGTCTCTCCAGTTAGTGAGGATTTATTCTGTTATTTTGCAGGTGGCTCCCTACCCCGGGAGCCAGGAATGTTCCACTTCTCTTGTCCTTGGCTGCGAGCACTGGCCCTGTGCTACGTGCTGCAGAGTCTGCATCTCTCCTACCTTTATTCTGATGCCTGTGGCTTCATGTGAGTTCACTACAGTCATTCTATGGTTTCCATATATATATATATCAATAAAAAAAGAGGAAAATGGAGAGACCGCACTCTCCGCGGCTCGTATGGCAGGATCCAATCCAATATAATGCGCAGCTCACATTGGAAAGATGTTGAAAAAGTAAGTTTAATGTATTAAACAAAAATAAATAAACAAAAGACACGGCTGGGAGAGCAGCAATAACAGAGGCAGGATGCCCGTAGGCACGACCTGCTGACAACGCGTTTCATGCTCGACTGAGCGCTTGTTCACGTAAAAGAAAAAGGGAGTAAAGCATAATTATAAAAACAAATAGTCCTTTTGCTGTGTCAGTTGAACTCAATAGGTGCATAAAGGCATGGAGTAAATGGCGGCCATATTGGAATGGAGAGGCTGCAAGGACCAATGATGGAAAATATGCAGGAATACCGGAAGAAAAACGACAAAAGGTTAAATTTTCTGTTAAATATAAGGTGCGTAGTGCACAAAATAAAGAAACGGTAATAAATGAGTAAATGAAAAACGGGAATAGAAACTAAGCCACATAGTCCAAACCAAATGTACCCACGGTTCCACTGCGAATTCCTGGTCAAGTAGGAGAGGTCCAAGAAACATAAGCACATAATACATAAAATACAATAAATTGAAATTCCACGTACAATGAAAGAAAAGGTACACGAATATCAATAAATAAGAGCCCAAGACCGCAGTAGCCCAAGCCCATGTCAGGAGTAAAACAGCTAATGCATATAAATAAAAGCTGAGAAACTAGTCAGTATGCCATACTAGGACAGAGAATGAATAGAATAAAGTGCATATATCAAATACACCAATTTAGCTAAAAACTGTATATAAATTATATTATTTTCCTTAGAATTTAGTAGTACTCAGCTCTGTATATCCATATGGTTAGTTGCAATAAAGCGGTTGCAAGCTTGTTCTGTGTGACTTTTCCTTACATGCGTTTCTGCATTTGGCTAGTGAAAAGTAAAGGCTTCTGACAGTATGTATATGGATCTGTCCTCTATCTACAGGACTGTGTATGCCTGTTCTTTGTGTGTGCACGCGTGTGTCTGCGTAACTTTGTGCAGGGATGCGAGTTTACTTCGTGACTAACGCTACTATGTCGTGGTGTCACTAATGACATCAACTCTGCTGGATATTTATCATTAGTCAACCCGGTTCAATGATGGGGCACCTGTATCCGCAAAGACATCAGCTGGATAGGGTTTGAATGGTTGTCTAAGAGAATATTGGCACACATATGTGGAACGCACCGGTCCACCTAGGGGTTGGCCAAACATTGACTGGCATCTCTCGTTTCTCGTCCTTCGGGCTGTCATGCAAATAGGTGACACAAGATCCATTTCAGGGACCCTCTCTTCAGTTTGGTTTCATGTTGGGTGTTGTGAAGTGCACATGATTTGTGGTGTGGTAGAGGTATGGTTGTGTTGGTTCAGAGATTGTAGTCGAGTATGCAGAATGGTGAGATTTAGTGCAGTTATTTAGGAGCAACACAATTCCTATCCCCAACAGTCCATCCAAGTGTGACACATTTCCTATCCCCAACATCCAGTTAAGTGGATCACATTTCCTGCCCCCAACAATGCATCTAAGTGTGACACATTTCCTACCCCCAGAAACCAGTTAAGTGCAGCACATTTCCTGTCCCCAACAATCCATTTAAGTGCTACAAATTTTCTATCCTACCCCCAGCATCCAGTTAAGTGAATCACATTTCCTGGCCCCAACAATCCATCCAAGTGCAACACATTTCATACCCCAAAACAACCAGTTATGTGCAGCACATTTCCTGCCCCCAACAATCCATCCAAGTGGGACACATTTCATACCTCCAACAACAAGTTAAGTGCAGCACGTTCCCTGCTCCTGCCCCCAAACAATCCATTCAAATGAGACACATTTCCTACTGCCAACAACCAGTTAAGTGCAGCACATTTCTTACCCCCAACAACCATAAGTTAAGTGCAGCACATTTCCTGCCCCCAACAATTCATCCAAGTGTGATACACTGCCTACCCCCAATAACCAGTTAAGTGCAGCACATTCCCTGCTCCTTCCCCCAAACAATCCATCCAAGGAGACACATTTCCTACCGCCAACAACAAGTTAAGTGCAGCACATTCCCTGCTCCTGCCCCCAAACAATCCATCCAAGTGAGACACATTTCCTACTGCCAACAACCAGTTACGTGCAGCACATTTCTTACCCCCAACAACCATAAGTTAACTGCAGCACATTTCCTGTCCCCAACAATCCATCCAAGTGTGATAAACTGCCTACCCCCAATAACCAGTTAAGTGCAGCACATTTCCTGCCCCCAACAACCATACATTAAGTGCAGCACATTTCCTGCCCCAAAAATCCATCCAAGTGCAATATATTTCACACCCCCAATAACAAGTTAAGTGCAGCACATTTCCAATACTCTGCCCCCAAACAATTCATCTAAATACACTACATTTCTCGCCCCTAACAATCCATCCAAGTGTAATACATTTCCTACCCCCGACCACCAGTTGAGTTGAGTGCAGCACATTTACTCCCTCCAACAGTCCATCTCAGGGAACACAACACAACACACTATGGATGTTACACAAAGCCCATCCGGGGGTGCAGCAGGGAGCATATGGGTAACCTCTATAATTAGGCCAAATGCAAACATATTCACAAGTATGGGTGGGTTCCCCAAATGTGAATGAATGTTGCTGTCTGAACTATGTGAAGAGGTGCTATGTGTGTGTGCTCTCTCCTGCCCTGCTCTGGACAGGGTCGACTGTCTGAATGTGTTATTGTCCGTGGGTTAGGCATAATCTAAGGTTTAAATAAATGTCGGTGTGCTCTACGGTTACCATTTGTCTCGTTTTCCAGGAATGCCAAAGCTTTCAGCGACTTGTCCCCAGCTAACTTGTCCCAAAACTGTCCAAGATTTCGGCTCAAATTTACCATTCGTTCCCAAAATGTGGATCACTGGAGAGTGGAAGTAAACACAAACCTGCTCTGAGATTTCCTTTTGCACAGGAAGTCATTTAATTAAGCAACATTCAAATATTCTATTTCAACAGGACTGTGGAATTCGGCTGGTTCGGCGTGACACATGCTCACCCCATGTGCACCCTCCTTGTCACTGCTATTAGGCAAATGCTGTATATTTTTCCAAACACAGTAATGTTAAATGGAAATGATAGTTTTGATCAGATCCATGATCCAGTGTTGTAGAGACACAATCTCACAACTAACAAGCAGTACGGTAGAGATTTCCATACAAAGAAGCCTCCTTTTATTGCTTCCATATTTTCAACTTTTCAAGCAAATTCACCACACTTGTATTCACGACTTCTTTGAAACCACTAACTTGCTTTTCTTCCAACATAAGTCTGGAACACTCTCCTCAGTGTACATGAGAGGGAAGTGTTCGCAGAAAGGAGAGTAACATTTCCCTTTGAGGGATCTTTTTGTCGTTTAAACATGGCTGCCCTTTTGAAGTAAAGCGTCCATCTGCGTACGTGTACCAAATCTGCACCAGATTTGTAGTATTCTCACTGGTGCTCCTTACGTTTGGCTATCAAGGGTAGGAGAATAAGATGGGGCAGGATTGGTGGGGAGGATTTCCCGCGCTGGGGGTAAAACCCAGAACTGATGATGCCGGGAGAGGGGAGACCTGCCCTCAGTAAGGGCTAGGGGTTATCTGAGGAGAATGACGACTCCATACGAGCAACACCTTGCCAGGGAGGCTCAGTGCTGATGCATTTGTGCTGTTCGTGGACAGAGGCTGTGCTCGTGCATCGCTTATTGGAGGAGAGAGAAGGCTACACGCATGCATTAGTGGTTGGAGTAGGAAGAGACACACACCGGGGAGGAAGTCAAGTGAATGACATGACATTAATTCAGGCCTTAGGCAGAACATTTAGGCTGATACTATTGCCTCATTTGAAAAATAATTAAGGGAAGAGCAATATGCAGACATGGTGATAGCCTAAGAGCTGCACTAAGTCAGAGTGCCAGAAATGGAAATGCACTCTTAAACATACTGTTTGCTTTGCAGGGGGCTGGTAAAGGCATGAATGGGGGGTATTCTATGGGGGAAAGGGAACAAAAAGAAGCACAAGGGAGCAGCAATGCCACTGCCAGCATTTGTACTGGCAGTATTCTACTGCATGCAACATAGCCTGGAACGCTTGGGAACATGTGCAGTGATGCTGTACATGCTATGCTGTACATGCTATGATGGTATCTTCTAGCTATGCACCTTGGGGTAGCACAACCTTTCCACTAGGCGGATTTACATAGGGTGCTTTTCACATGGAGAGTAGACTCTGGGGTAAAGGGTTGAGATACGGGGTGCAGTGGCGCCCCCAGATATTTTTCATAGGGGTGGCCTAATGAGGCCACAGGAAATGTTGGGGTGTCACACAGGGTGCCACACAGGGGCGGATCCAGCCTCAACAATTTGGCGGGCTGGATGGCAAACTATTCGTGAGATTGGACATTAAACCTATTGTGCTACTGAACCCCCATCGTCCTAATGCCTCCTCCCCAAGCCCAGGAGGCTGAGTAGATATCACGCTTTCCTTTGGCCCATTAGATCCATCTTTCACCCCAACTCACCAGAGGCAGAGCCATTATTCTGTAACAAGTGGGGCCTGGAGCTAATGTAGTAGGGCCCACATTAAGAAGAGCCTGCGGAAGGAAGGGCACTTGTTCTGCCCCCAGCCAAAAGCACAGAGGTGGCAGAGCGTAGTGAGGTCGGGCGAACCAATCAAGAGGGGTGTGTCCCCTTGAGAAAAGGTTTTAAATAATGGGTTAAAATTGTGCATTTTACAGTACACTTTGTGATAAATTAGATAAAAAGCCACACAGTTTACATTCCGTTTTGTAGGGTAAGAAATAAAACGTGCGTTAGATGCCAAGCCACCAAAAATGCACTAGATAATTTTCGAACACATTTTCATAATGCCTTTGCTTGCTATATGCCAGTACTCTGCAAGTGTAAAAAAGCATTTTCATATTAATTGGCTCAAACATGTCCATTCTGGTGCACCTATATATGCCACTATTCCCACGTAGGAAAATACTCATGTTTGCTTTGCCCATAATGCCAGTAACTATACTATAACAAAGTATGTTTATGCTAGCTCTCCCAATATATGCCAGTATCCCCATGTACGAACATACTCCTGTTGGCTTTGCCTTAATGCCAGTGGAAAAAAAGCCACGACACTGTAAGAAAATATACCCTTGCTGGCTACACAAATCCCCCACTCCACATATAAGAACACTCATCTTGTTATATTTGCTCTCTAATGGCAGTAAAAAATGTCTTGCCACAGTAAAAAAAAGCATAGCCTTGCAGGCAGCACGAATGCCCCAACCCCAATGTAGGAATACTTATGTTGCCTTTGGCCTTACCACCAGTAATAAACTGCAATGCCACAGAAAGAAAACATGCTCTTGCTGGCTAGCTGGTAAGATAGCTCAGCATGCTGAGCGCATGCTTTTGTAATCCGGGTGTGATTCGCAGGTTCAAATCCTGGCAAGGACAACCCTGCCTTTCATGCGTCAAAGTGACCTCTGTGATCTCTACCTTACTCTGTGGACCATGTTCTATTATGTTTTTGCACCTTGTTACCGCTCTGTTACTCTGTACTGTGCTGTCTTCCCTGCTCACCAAGTTGTACCACCACAGTGATACTTACGGGTTTGGCTGATGTCAATAAATGCAATAAATAAATAACTCATTAAATGAGTGCAAACTTCAGCTGGGTGATACATTCGATGTAAATATGTTCTCTGTACACCGCTTTGGCGAAAGCGCTATATAAATAGCATATCATCACACAAATCCCCCCATATAAGAACACTTATGTTGCACGCATCATGTTATATTCCCCCAAGTAAGAATATGTATGTTGCCTTTGAGCCTAAGAGCAAATGGTTAGGAGTGAAGGGCAGTGGAAAAGTGGAGACGCCTAGTGGGTGGGGAACCTAAAGTGAAGTAGTTAGATCAAAGTGGGGTGTAAGCATGTGGGACTGGTGCGCCTCTGTTTAGGGATGTGCGATCACCACGACTCGTATCTCTTAACAGAGGCGCACCAGTCCACCAGGCCTCCACCAACCAGATGCCCAATTCAGGAGCTCCCAACACTGACTACGCTCTCTCGTAATTCACAGACGCCTTGACAAAGACCCCTGTTGGGTCAAAACACATGTTGGCTGAACTGTACCTATAAAAGGCTGAACTTCACTAATAAAATCTTTTATGAAACAAAGAAACCCTTGCTATTTACTTATATTGAGTAACGATTGTGTAAGAAAAAGTATTGCTACTGGCCTAGCGCCAGCGTGACACAGGCTCACAGCCGACTTTGTTCTAACCATTCCCTGAGACGCCAGGATACGGTCTCATAAGAACCCATTTGTCCGCAGCAAGGTCCTCATTATTGTGTACTGATCAGCGCTGTGATGCCAATATTCTAGTACTCTACCTCCTCCCCCTCTAAAGCAAAGTAGCAGTAGCACAGATCTTTAAATTGGTAGCTAAGATAAGCAACACACATCCTCCCCGCCTCACCCCCAAAGTCTTGTTTTTAACTTGGTCGCTCACTTACTGATCTAAAGACTTGGGGGTGTTCCAGAGTCAACTGATTGAAATCTGGCAATGGTGGTCATTCCAAGGTTGGAGGTAAGGGATAAACGATGCCGGTAAAGGATTAACAGCATCACCTACCGCTACGCGCAATTCCGACCAGCCAAACCACTATTAGCGGCATCGTAAATTACGGTGCCTCTAATAGCGGCATGGGCGCAGGCACACGGGCCATCATACCAGTGATAGCGGCATGCCGTAAACTGGAGGAGATCACAAGTGAAGCGGACATGCAAATCTTGGCATTATGAAGGCGTTAAAAGTGGTTTCCGGCATGCCGTAAATACCGGCATCTCTGACCAACCGTAAAATGCCATGTGCAGTGTTTCCAACTGCCACAGGTGCACACCATCAGCACAGGTAGAGGCAATGGAGTCTGGGCCTGACCAAAAGGAGCACACCCACACACCACACCCCTTTCCATACCAAGATCAATCCAACAGTAGCATCAACACTTCAGCTGGAGGACATGCATGCATTGCAACGCCAGCAACAACACCAACACCAACAGCAGGCACCACAGAGGAGATGCAGCAGGAGAAGGAGGGTCAGACGAGCCCAGCATGCCCCACGAGTGCAGCCAGCGTAACCACGCATGCAGCCCCCAATCCCGAACATCAGAGCCCGTCCCTCCAACCCAACCCTGCAGCACAACCACGCCCTATACCAGTGTACAGGAGGGCAGAGCATCATCTGACGGGCCCATAGTCAGAACTCACCCTCTAGTACCTGTAAGACAAGATAGCTGCACCTTGAGGAGGTTAGGGTGCAGGATTAACTTACTCTGACACACTTCAAAAAGGACAACTCAATGGTTTGACAAAGGGAAGTCCATTTAATGACAAGTACAAAAAACGGGGAATCAAATGGTAATCATCAATGATGCGATCGCCTGTCTCGCTTCAACTCCCAACTTCTTCATTCAGACAGCAACTTTTATGGGCAAAATTCGTCATCATTTGACGTGCAAAACTCATAAGTTTGTCATGCAATTTCAATTGGTCGGAAAGGTAACTTAAGTATAGGTGCTATATCTGTATATGGTAACAGAGCATGCGGATTGGATAACTCTTCTCGGGTGGGCATCTATGCCCATCCCACTACATCACTCGTGATAGACGTCACTACAACTACAACGTCTTATTGGTTCTACAAGCTATAGGACCCTAGATTATTTGGTCCATTGTGATTGGGTGGGTTACACCCCTAGACATAAATCTCCACTTTAATTAGCAGCATGCAGAATAGACACCCAGATGCGGAGTGCCCCAAGATTCACCCTGCCTTCCTTTCATCAATCAGTACCTTTAGGGCTTTGTGTCAATTAGTTAGCTGAGGATGGCCTCGAAACTGTAGTTCTTATCAGGAAAAGTTATGGCATCCTCAGGTTCTGGTTGACATCAGAAGTTGGTACCTCTTTGCCCTTGGCTGGTCACGTGTCTGTTCAGCATGACTCTGCTTAATTTTCCTTCTTTTTGTATATTTGATTGTTTGTTCAGCCTAGCCACCTGCCTGTGGCTTCTTATCTCGAACTTCACTGGCTGGCAGTCATGCTTTGACGTTTTGAGTCTTCAGAGCAGCCGCTCTCCTCCCTTCCTGGGGCTGACCTCGAATTCCCAAGCATGAGCTACCTCTTGCTGAGTTTCGATTCCGCTCTTCCCTTCTGGCTTTAGCTGGAATATGAATTTTGGCCTTGGTGGCCCCCTTGCAGCCTGGGCTTAGTTCTGCTTTACAAAATGGAGTCGCACTCGTATAGCGTGCTTCTTTGAGGTAGAGATATAATTGGCGCATGCCGCTCTATCCTTCTACTAAGCATTGCAAGCAGTACCGTTTTCTTAGCTTCTTGTGTTTCAAGCCTATTTACATGTATTCAGTTATTTGCATATTTTCATCTCACTTCATGGTTACGTCTCTGTTTACTAACATCGTTTCATCTTATATGTCCATTACATCATTACTCTTTGTTTTTAGTCCTCGTGTGTCAGTTTTTCGTTCGACGTTTGTGTTCATTTGTTGTCACCATCTGCCTTCCATTAGGGCTCTCTGGGACTCTTCAGGGACTGTTTGCAAGTAATCTTCATTTCGTATCAGCTTCTGGTATGGTTGCCTCAGTGGGTACCTTGCAGCCCACGGTTGCCTGGTTATTGGCGCTTCAATAGGTATACATGTCCCTCTGATGGGTATTTGACAGAGCCCCACTGTGGCTCTCTGTTGCTTCATTTGCTCCTTATATGTCACATATCTTGACGAGTATGCTTCTGGCATTTCGACATTAGTGGCTGGAGTGCAGGCCATATTTGGGACCTCCTCTACACACCCCCCCCTGGTTGGTTTATAGACCACTTCTTCTTCTTCCTTTAGATTATTCTTGCTTGGTTCTTCCATATCCAATTCTTTGTCATCTGGGTTTGTACTTGACGGTGTGAACGTGTGCATCTTTGGAGTCCATATTTTTATCACTCCTTTCAAACTTCCTGTTGTTATTACGTGTTCGTCTTTGTTTCAGGTCATTAGCTGGCATTGCCAATTTGGGCTGCAGTAAATCCATTTCCCTTCATACCTTCTTTGTTTTCTGGGGTATGCAAACTTTGTTCCTTCTGGCGCAAATTCGCTGGCCTTCACTAAGTTTATTATTTTCTCATCTGTTAGGTCTCTGGGCTTCCATCCTGGTTCGACATCAACCATAATCTTCATCCCAATGGCTTTCTTTGCCGTTTTCTGGCATTGTGTTACGATTATCTTGATAACACAAAATCCTAGAAGTATCATTACTAGCAGGGCTCCCAGAATTTTGAATATGTCTGCCATCCATTGTGGGACCCATAGAAACAGTGTTCCAAACCAGCTGTCATCAACCATTACGTCAGTTTCCCTGATCATCTGATTCTGCAGATCTGCCAGCATACTTATGGCTTCTATTAAGGTTCCAGTTTCTTCATCATTTGAAGGTATGAACGTGCAACATGATTCTCCGATTTTTGTGCAAACACCTCCATCCATTGCTGTGATCATGTCAAGCACATATCTGTTCAGGAGGGTCATCAATCGGATTGCTCTCAGTTCTTCTTTGATTGCATTGAATCATTTTATGGTAGTGTTGATGGTCTGCAATAACTCCCATCTTGTTATCTGCAACCATTTTGTATTTAAACCAACTTGGACGGGGGGCAAGAGCAGTGTTGTGAATACTGTTGAGGTGAGGCTAAACAGCCTGTGCTCGTATGGAATTGCATGGAATGCTTCTTCTGATTTGGCAGAAAAGTAATGCGCTCTCTTCATCCGGGATACCAATTCTACAGATCTCCTCTTCCTTAGATGAGCATCTGCTTTCGGGAAACTGTCAATACTCAGGTCATTTTTCGGGATCACTAATGTTGGAACGTGGACGTTCACTAGTGTGCATATGCCTCCCCAATTTAACGGTAGTCTTATATATGCATTGGATCCACACGCCCAGTAATGGTCCATGATTACTGCGGTCCCTTGCGTCATTCCCGGGGCTTCAAAGATTTGTCCGCAGTTTTGATTCTCTCCCATCTTCCTTGTGCCATTGTTCCTAAAGCATAATTTCGGGCTTTCCAGTGGCACTATCTTCAGGGGTCCCCCTCTATCTCCGACCCATGTTAGTAACTTCACCAATTCTGGCCAAAGGGGTTTTCACAGTTTTTGAGAGTTTTCTATTGCTTCCTTGCAGGCTCCAAGGACCATCCATGCTCAGCATATCACTACTCCTGCTTCCCATCCGTCTGGCGAAAGCACTGTTCCCCAAATTTACATCTGGCCTCTATTTCTCCATATTTGTGCTTCTTTTGGAGTTTTCCCTTGGACGTTCAGTCTTGGGTTTATCTCCCATCTTGTTCTTGTTCCTTGTGCCTCTGGATTTGCATACCTAATCATGTGATTCCTGATGTGAGCTCTGTTTCTTGTCTTGATGTCTTGGATATAGTCGTCTTCATCAGGGTATGCTGTCTGTTGCCCATATCAGTGAGGCATCTCTCCCCATGAATTGTCCTCTAGTGTTGCACGTAGTTACGTGTGACAAACAGTGTGCTGTCGGGACATCAATTTCTACAGCCACAAAGATCTTGGACTTTCCCATGCTGTACGGTAGGAGTGCACAGACGTAGCATTCTACCTCAGCCTTTCTTCTTCCGACCTCTTTCATGTGTTGGTACCAAATGTTGTTTCCTTGATGTGCTGTGCTGTCTAGGTAATCGTTTAGTTCATTGTTGTCTTCATGTAGGTTTCTCTTGATTCTTAATGTCTTTTTGTAGTTAGCTATAACTACGTCTCTAAATGCATCTATGTGACTTTTTCTTGCTGGAGGGTTCTCAGGCATGCTTGTTGGAGGAGCAGGCTTCATTACCTGTATCGCTGTGGCAGGAGAAGGTTTTGTGTGTTTCTTCTCCTCTTGCATTCTCCTGTAGGGCTCCTTTAACCACCATCTGTGTATTGTCTGTCCAACGTGTGGCCTCATCGTAGGCCTGGTGCTCGTAGGAACTGATGTGCTTGCTGCAATAGTTACTGCGGTCCTATTTTTCAGCTCCTTATGCACTTTATTTGCTCTGGCTATAAACAGGAACAAATGGTCTATCAGCATTTGTGTCTTTGCAGCAAATTATTTTGTAGCTGTCTCTGTCTTCTTGAGTTCTTTGGTTAGATCCTTTTCAGTTGGCCTTTCGCTTGCTTCCTCTTGGTTGCTTCCACTATTTTCTGGAACTGGTTGTTCGGTAGGCAGTCTCTTATTTTCTGTTGCCATCATTCGAGGTTCCGTAGCCATTGACACTTGCCCTTGTTCGTGTGCATTCAGTGTGTGTGTGCGTGTAGTGGTCATTACTACGTTTTCATTCATTCCGTGCTGACCCTGTCTCCAGCTCTTCTCTTGATTTGTTACCTCAAATGTGTATGAATCACTGCTAATTACATTTAATTTTAGTTCGTTTATTTTATCGTCAGATTTTCTGGGAATCGGAGTGGCTATATAGGGTCTGGGTGTTTTTGTGGGATTCGTACGTACATTATCTGGTGGGTGCACTGAAATTGGAGTGCTTCGTGCACCAATAAAGAATGAAGTTCTGATTGTTAATGACAGAAAAACAATAATAATAACTATACATATGTACATTATCGTTCGATAAGACAATTTGCAGCATTTTCTTACAGGGATTTGGGGGTGCCCCCCCCCTCCGCTTGTGGGAGGACTAGGTTACTGTTCTGGGCCCCCATTTCAATCATATCAATAGTTAAAGTTCTATAACAATCTCTTCTTTTCATTTTCTCCATTATGGTCTTTCAGGAGGTCTTGGACGTAAAGTGTCTTGTGCTTCATAAGAGTCCCCCCTCTCGAGGGTGACAATTGTCTCTGGTTGTGGGATGTAGTTCCCTTGCTAGACTATGGAAAAAGATTAGACTTGCCTCTTTGGTGAGTCACACTCATTGAGCATATAAAAAATAGGTCAATTCCCAGTCCACCCCCGGAATTTGCCTTAGTCCGGAAGACATGCTGGAAAATGCGACAAAGATAGAAAAATTGGAAACAATAGAAAAAGTGGGAAAAATTGAAAAAGAAAATGGAAAACGGAAAAATTATACCATTCAAAATTAAATCGAAAGATAAAAAATAAACATAAAAATGGAAAATAAAATAACCAAAACAGTGAAGTTCTCTTCTCTGCTCTTCTCGATCTGTCCCACGACGGTAAGTTTCACTGGAATCTCCTCAGGTATTCTCGCTGAACATTGGATAGCTCCACCTGGAGCATGATTCTGTGTAGGAGTGTGCCCATATGTGCGACATTAGCTGGGTCTCTGAGGAAGGTGATGACGTCAACATCTGCAGGCCTTCCCACCATTTCTGGATAGTCAGTGACTAGATGGAACAGGACATTGTGTGCCAGGCGACTGTCCTCGGGTGACAGGGACATTTGTCCTGCTTGGCTGGGTTCTGGATCACAGGCCTTTCTTTCGACGAGAACAGTCTCTGCACTTTCCTACTGCGTGGATTGCGACCATGTAATTGAGCTTGATCCACACTTGGTTCAGGTATTCATTGTTTCTTGGATATCTGATGAATGTTAGGGTATCCGTGGTTCTTCCGATGAGTCCCGGGCACTCCTCTATGATGTAAAAGAAAAGCGTATAAGTGAGTTCATCTATTATCACCTGTGGAGGAAGCATCTGTGTCAATATTCCCGTACTCAGGTAAAACAATGAAGGCATCTGCGATGACAATCAGTAGTTGCCAGATCACCTTCTTGTTGGCAAGATCTTGGACAAAGTCTGTGATGCTGGTAACTCTCCCTACAAGTGATGGATATGTCTCTAGTATTAACTGAAAACAGGACAGCACATCCCTTGTGATATTTCTGTTGGGGGATGTCATACGTTCTGCAAAGCAAAGTCTGGGTGTTGGTTGATTCAGGTGACTGTATGATGTTCTTAACTTTTGCTCTTAGTTTATCAAAGTCTCGTTTGCTGAAAATGCTTGGATATGGCTTGATTCAAAGTTTGTATCATCAGTGTGATGTGGCTTAGATGTGCGATTCTCTTCTTTACCCTGCAACTAGAATGCACAGAGTGTTCGTTATGTCCTTATCCCCCTTTGCTTGGAGGAACTGTCCAGTTTTAAGCCACAACTTGCATCCGGGTTCTTTGTCTTGATTTTCCTGCTCATGCGTCCTTCTTCCTCATCATAGCTCTCGTCTGCACATGCTGAGGTTCTTCCCCATCGTCTGTAGGTTCTTCGCGGTGGGGTGCAGCTAAGGGAATCTCACCGATATAAGGTTTAATGTCATTTAGGAAGATGCAAGCTCTCCTGCCTTGCAGTTTCATGGCTGAGGGAGTGCAGTCCTCCACGATGAACGGGCCGTTGAATCTTGGCTCGTCCCACCTTTTCCTTGCCTGGTTTCACACAAGAACTGTGTCACCAGGGAAGATGACTGGCGTACGTCGTCCTTGAGCTGTGTCTGTTTCAGCATCTCCCTTTGGGTCTGGTGTTGCGCTGCGCCCTTTTTGTCGTCACTGCAGTTGGTCTGAAATGACAGCGAGGCTTGATGTCATGCAGTTCAGATATTCCCAGGACCTCTCGGGAAGACTGGGCATCACATCTAGCTCTATCTCGAGGGGCAAGGGGGGTCCTCATTCTCCTTCCTGTGATCTCGTGCGGCGTGAGATGATGGCCGGAGCCTGTTTGGTTCCAAAGTGCATACAATGCCAGTGGTAGACAGTGCAGCCATCCTTTCTTTAGAGCAAGCTTCAACTTGGCTATCCTCTCCTTTAGCAAGCCGTTGACCCTCTCGCAAATGCCATTTCCCTTTGGATGATATGCCGACGAGAACTTGTGCTTTATACCAAGCAACCAGCTACTCTGTTCAAAAACTGTATTTACAAAATGAGCCCCATTATCTGGTCTCATCACCTCACACACCCCCATCTAGGGAATACTTCCCTTACCAGGAATTTGGCAGCACAGGTTGATTCCGGGTGTGTACAGGGACCTGCTTCTATCCATCTAGAGAATGGACACACCACTACAATTAAGTACCTGTACCCGTTGCATACTTGAATCATGTCGACATAATCGACGTGTAAGTGTTGAAATGGCCCATTTGGCAGGGGGATGACTCCTCTCACTACTTTTAATGTGTGCCCAGCTGTGAACTGCTGGCAAATTATGCAGTTCACTATAACAAATGCAATCTGCTCTGCTAAATTTGGTATGAACCAGTCTTCTGCTAGTGTTGCGGCTAGATTTTCTTTTGTCATATGGAACGGGTAGTGTAATTATTCTAGTGATATCTTTAGTAGGGCTACAGGCATTACTGGTTTACCAGTGTTGTCTTGTCTCCACAATCCGTCCGAGGGGTTTAAAGAACAACCTCGATGTTTCCACAGGTTCTTTTCGTCCTGTGGTGCCTTCCCTTGAAGTTCCATCAATTGAGTTTGCCCCATATTACTATAAGCCTCTGGAGTGGCTCGAGCTATCATGATACGCTCATGGGTGCGTGTCACTTCTACATCCATGATTGTCTCATTTTTGGATGCCATACGCTTGACTTCCGTGTCTGCTGCGTGGTTTCTGCGTGACACAAGATCTGTCCCGTGAGTATGGGTGGCGCATTTCACAACCGCTATGCCCACTGGGAGCTGTAGTGCCTGATCAGCCTGTCCAATAAGGCTGCATGCTGCACTGGCGTGCCGTCTGCTCGGAGGTAGCCCCTCCTCTTCCAGCGCGCTAGTCCTGCATGCACTGTGGATGTCACATAGGCGAAGTCACTATACACCGATACTTCATGGTCTGTATGATTCTCTATGGCGAGTATCAACGCCAATAATTCTGCAGCCTGTGCTGAATAATGAGATGGTATTCGTGCACTAACAAGTACTTGAAATTCTCCATTTGCCATATGTTTAATTACGGCAACGCCCGTATATCTTTGTCCGTCTTCTTGGACGATTCTCAAAGAACCATCAATGAAAACGATCTCACCTCCCGCCAGGGCATTTTCTTTTACCCTGGGGATTTCATCATAGAATTCTTCGTAGTTTGTGCAGTCATGTATCGGCTCACCTTCAGTGACTGGTTCAGCTATGAACGAGGCTAGATTCGCTGTTTTACAATCGCACAATTTTGATCGATGGATTCAATATGATCACCTAATAGGCAGAGGCCCTTTGAGATGTCAATGTACCTTTTGGTTTCTCTAATATGGTAAATAATGAGTGTTCAACATATAATGTCATGGAGCATCCCATTAAAATGGTTATTGCCTTCTCTATGGCGAACGTTGTGGCAGCTAAGCTTTGTTCGCATGGGAAGTGGCCTCTTATTACTGGGTGAAGATTCCCACTGTAACACGCCAGGGGCTTGTACCCCAACGAGGTTTTTTGAGCGAGAACTGCCATCATAACATTGCCATTCGTGTGCGAGAAGAGGTAGAATTCCTCTGCATAATTAGGAATCCCGAGAACTGGAGCTGCGCAAATTGCTCTCTTTAGTTCTGTGAACCGCTCTTCCATCGCTTCAGTCCATTCAATTTGTTCTTTTGTTGCTCTGGCCTTCTTCAGGTCCTGGAGCAAGGGCTTGGTATACAAACTGTAATCGAAGACCCATGCCCGAACATAGTTGCACAGGCCTAGGAAGCTCTGCATTTGTTTTATCGTGAGCGGCTTAGCCGTGTTCATGATAGCTTCAGCCCTTTCTGGGGTGATCCTTTTTCCCCTCATGCGAGATTAGCTGGCCTATGTACAGCACCTCTTGTTGACAATATAGTAACTTTTCCTTGTCAACCTTATATCCTTTTTCAGCCAATATATTCAGAAGCTGGATAGAATCGCACCTGCATTGTTCTTCAGTGGTGCTGCAGATCAGAATGCCATCCACATACTGCAAAACAACACTATCTACTGTAATGTTGCCTAGGTCCATTTGCAAGACTCGGTTGAAAATGGATGGGGACTCACAGTAACCCTGTGGCAACCTCGTCCTTTTTAGGTGCATTTGTCTGAACGTGAAGGACGTCAGATCTTGTGAGTCACGGTGCAGCGGGATGGAGAAAAAAGCATTTTTCAAATCAATCACTGTGAAGTATTTCGCCTCGATCGGTATGTTACACAAGATCGTAGATGGATTAGGGACTATAGGGAACTCGGCTTCAACAATAACGTTTAATCCTCTTAAATCTTGGATTAAACGCCACGACCCTCCCTTTGATTTCTTGACGGGGTAAATCACTGTATTGCATGCTGATTCTGACGTCATAAGGATACCCTGCTCCATCATGGCGGAAATTGTCTTCGCAATCCCTTCATCCGCTTCTCTGGACATGGGATATTGTCGTGCCCTTGGTAAAATTGCTCCTGGTTTCAATTTAATTTTCACTTCTCCTGCTCCTTTCAGGAGTCCTATGTCATAGGGTCCTGTAGTCCATACTGAGACAGGCACCTGGGCCATGTCTTCATCAAAGTATGTGGGGTGGATCAGCACCAACACCATTCTCTGTGGCACTTCTCGTTTGATCATTTTGACCCAAAATATGAGACTTACTTCCACCCTTGTCTCTTCTGAGTCAGGATGTTCTTCGAACAGGTCATCATCGGTGATGTCAGTCACTCGGTACCCCTCTTCAATGGCGATAATTGCACACCATTTTCTGCCTTTATCATCGCACCATTCGACCATTACTACCTTCCCTCGTACTACTGCAATATGTATCGATAAGGGAAATACTTGTACCTCTTCTTCATGCATAGATATCCTTGGTCTGAATAGAAACTCATCAGGGGTTCTCATAGTTCTATCTGCGAGGCCTAGCAATCCTGCCATAAGCACACGCATGCCATATGCAAAGACTTCCGGTTCTAATGGTATAGCTCTCATGGCTGTGTGTCCGGAGTATGCTTTGATCATTTTGCACATGTTAGAATAATGCATTCCTGGAGTGGAGCATACTATGCCCTCCTCTGTGAATGATACAGTCATATTCAACTTTGTCATTAAATCTCTACCCAAAATGTTTACTGGGGTCTGGCGTGAATATAAAAAGGGCACATTCATCTCACATTCCCCCACAGAGACTGGGAGATTGTCCGTAAAGGGAACTCTGCTGTGAGCTCCTGTAAAACTCTGAGTGTCTATGGCCTGGCCGGACAAGGAAAACGTGCCTTCTCGTATGCACGAGCGTGTTGCACCCGTGTCAACTAAGAAGGAATATTCTTTCCCCCCTATGATGACATTTACCCTATGTTCCCTGTTAGGGTCTGGTGTCACTGATAGGATAGAGCACATCAGAGTTTCCCATGAGCTGCCCTATTGTATATATAGGTTTGGTCCACTGTATACTTGTGGACTTCCCCCATTATCAGGGTTGACTCCCCCGCCCCCGGAGTTAGTGCCCTGCGACATTTGCGGCGGTGCCTGTTGGGATTGCCCCTGTGGCTAATTCCCCATATTCGAGGGTTGAACCCCTTGCGGAGTACCTTGCTTGGTGCCTGCTGCTGTACTGTGTGATTCTGTGCACCACCTTGTTGTGGGTCGGCAGGCTGGTTCATCATGGCTGTTCCCAACCCTTGGCCATTTTTCCACATGCCTTGGCTTCTGCACACGCGCGCCACATGTCCTGTCATTCCACACAGCCAACACACTGGCGGTGGTCGGGCCATCTGTCCATCTGGCGTAGCTGGACTGCCCATCTGCGCGTTCTGAACGCCACCTTGATTATTCTGAAAACCTCCCTGATTACGTTGAAATCCTTCCTAATTACTCTGCCATCCTCTTCCTCTAAATCCCCTAGACCTTGGGTAAAATCCTGAGCTACCCTGGTTATTCTGCAATGGTTCAGTCACTTGTTGCGCGGGTTTGTCAGCATGGCTCCCTCGAGAGCATACTTTGAGAGTTTCTTTTGCACCAGCTCCGCTTCCTCACCTTTACGAGTTGCCTCCTTTTTTCGGTTCTTTTCTTGCAACAATCTACAGTAGTGTGCAATTGTCAACTGTATTTCGGCCCACGGTTGAGCTTCTACTCCTACCAATTTCTTGAGCTGTTTCTGCACTGGTTCTAGCAACCCTTGGCACAATATGTGGTAGAATACACATATTCTACCACATGGTTCTAGCAACCCTTGGCACAATATGTGGTAGAATACAGGGATAGATTTTGTCCAAGATTCATGCGTTTCGAGTACCCACGCGTCTTGAAAATTCTGGATATAAATCAAGGGATCTTCTGACTCTTTCATTTTCCGAGTCATTATAGCTCTCATATCGGAAGTGTCTGGGTACAGCACTCATAGCGCTTTCCACACTGCTGCTCTACAATTATCGAATGGTACTCCGTCATGGGTAGTGTTAGTTATGGTTACCCCAGGGTACCCAGCCCGCTTCCATACATCGTCTGCTCTCTCACCCAGTATGGTGATCAGGAGACCATTAATGTCCCCTATAGCCAACGTGACACCCCCTGTCATTTTTTCTAACTCGTGTATCCATTTCCTGTCTCCCGAAGTCATCATTGGAAGCTTGTTTTTTAAGTTCTCTCGATCCATGTGTGGCCATGGAAAATATTGTGGTCTTGCGCCCCCCTTTTCTTGCAGCGGGAACTGAAATGCGCAGTCTTCCTTCTCTTTCCCCAAAGCTCTTCTGTCTATTGCTGGGGTAGCATTCCCGCATCGCCGTCTACCTGGCAATGTCCTCAATCTCTCTACATAGGCAGGTGCTGGCTCCCCCCTCTGACCACGGGGTATTCCCTCATGTCGACCAGGCTGCGCGGCGAACACCAATACCCTAGGTGCGGACTCGCTAGTGTCTGACATCGTACTCCTTGGTCCCTTGGGAGCCGCTTCTCGCATTGTCACCCTTCTTCGTGTGTCTCGTCCTCTGTTTCCCCACCGGGGTCGGACGCTGATTGTTCCCAGTTCACGCAACTCCTTGCATCTTCTTCCTTCTTACTAATTTCTAGCCTATCCAGGGACAGTCCCCTGCTCCCACTACTTCAGGTGACATTCTCAGTGTCATACAGCTGAGTGCTTTCCAAGTGCTCATCTTCCCTTTCCCCTTGGGAAATCTGTTCCAGCCCCATTTCACTGTATATTTTATCAATCGTTTCCCCAATGCTTCTGGTGTCGAAGTCATCCTCAATATTTGTCCCACTCGTACCTGGTACCGAGTCATTTGCAGGAAATAATTCTTCTATGTCTTCCCATTCTACAACAGGATTGGGTTTTTTAACTTCCCGCTCCAAATATTCCAGATCTCGTGCCCTCTGTCTGCGTTTACGTTCTTTTTCCTCATCTACTTCCTTGCGCTTCCTCGCTTCTTATCTAGCCTTATCTACTTCCCTCATCCTTTCGTTTCTACGTTCCTTTGCCCTTCTAACTTCCTTCTCTTCTCTTCTTTTCACCCTCTTCTCACGTACTATTTACTCTTCTTCCAACCTTTGCTTATTCTGTCTGTACTGGTCATAGGCTGCCTTCTGTTTGCGATCGAGCTGTTTCTCTTGCTCTTCGCAGTATATTAATTCTCGCTTCAGCCTATCCTTTCTTCTTATTCTTTTGTCCCTCATTTCCTTCTCCTTTTCTCTCTCTTTTCTTTGCGTCTCATCAGACTTCTCTCGCGGTCTCACATCATCACTTCCTTTTGCATCAAGTCCTCCCATCCATTCGTCTTTTGCGAATGCTATCTCATCTGTTCTGTCTTTACTTCCTTTCCATTTCTTTCCCTCTCTCTCCTTAACGAGAGGTGCACAACTCTGTGCCTGGTCCTTCCCTTCATCATCATGTCTGTCCTTGTCCCTCGGAGCTGCTGAGGCAAGTTTAATTTCCTGGTCCTTCTCTTTGATTTCATCACTACTGTACGTAGGTGACTCATATGCGGGGCTGCTATACCCCGTGGCTGCCTTTAGTTCTCTTAGCAGGTAGAGTCCCTCTGACTTGCTTCCCTCGATGACTGGCTCATGTGGGGCTGGTGGTGAGGTAGGCGTCTCACCCCCCTCCGTGCATAGGTTTCATATCCAGTCTGCGGGTGGTTCTTCCTCCTTCGCCTGTTCGAACATCTTCCAAAGTTCTAAAACAGCGAGGCGTTTCTCAAGCTTTTTGCCTGTGTATGTGGCATGTAAGTAAGTCGTCATGTGTTGTAAGACGGCTTTAGATGAGGACCCGTTTTGTAGCCATGGCATAAACATCTTGTGGGCGGTACCCTTAACCCACTCAGTGATGTACTTTTTAAGCTTAGGTGCCTGCTTGGGTAACTGCTCACACAGATTTGCAAGTGGGGTAACCTCCTCCATTCTCAATTTCGTTCCCAACAATACTTATGCAGTTTTTTTTTTCTTCCAATAGTATGAGCGAGCACCAATACGCAAGCTCCAATCCAGGCTTTTCCCGCCAAAATTTTATACTACCAGTTTACTCAAGTACATCAATTAATTGTCGATTCCCTCTTAGTTACAGAATCGCGTAAAACCCTAACTTCATTTCAAACAATCAATGATACAGTTCTTTATGTTTGACATATAACAGGACACGTATGACAGACATTTGATAGACCAGCTGGACACACATATACCTGCCTTCTAATCAATACCCCGACATGGGGTTTAAACGAACTCCATTTGTGCCGTCTTTAATCGTCACCGTAGCCTAATCGTCCCCTATTATGTGGGCTCTGAGTTCACGTTTCTTCTGACAGCTGTATTAAAGCGCAGGAACAAGGCGAATCCTTACTTTTTTCTCTCGGGTGCCCTCCCGGTAACCTTACTTTTTCTCTCGGGTGTCCTCCCGGTAACCTTACTTTTTCCTCTTGGGTGTCCTCCCGGTAACCACTTTTATATCTTGGGTGTCTATCCTGGTAACCACTTTTTTTATCTACCATGCTCGAGTCATTAACCCCTTATATATATACAGTCTTTTCTACATCTATTTTTATTTTTTTCCACCACCCTTCGTTACCTTTCCCTTACTTGTTCTAATGCCTACAAGACATTTGCCAAAGTAATGAGTTTATTGTTTCACTCACCGCTCGCATCCTTTCCTCTCTGGAACTTCGGCATCACCAGCCCCTCCGTCGTTACCGCCTCTTGTGGTCTTTTCGTCCGATCCGCTGCCCGTGGGAATGAGAAGGGTTATGCTTGGAAAGGCAGGTTCAGACCTACTGCAGATTTGATGGACTTACTTCTATCATTGTCCACGGGAAGCTTCTCAGTCTACTCAGCCGAATGGCGAAGGACTCGTGATATTGCCGAAGGCCTAGAGTTACTTCGTGCCGTCGGTCTATGGGTGTCTTAATATTAATCTATCAATAGTTGATGGTCGAACCATCTTCACGCTACCAGGTGTACATGAGGGCAGAGCATCATCTGACGGGCCCATAGGTCAGAACTCACCCTCTAGTACCTGTAAAACAAGATAGCTGCACCTCGAGGAGGTTAGGGTGCAGGATTCACTTACTCCGACACACCTCAATAAGGACAACTCAATGGTTTGGCAAAAAACGGGGAAACAAATGGCTATCATCAATGATGCGATCGCCTGTCTGGCTTCAACTCCCAACTTCTTCATTCAGACAGCAACTTTTATGGGCAAAATTCGTCATCATTTGACGTGCAAAACTCATAATTTTGTCATGCAATTTCTATTGGTCGGAAAGGTAACTTAAGTATAGGTGCTATATCTGTTTATGGTAACAGAGCATGCGGATTGGATAGCTCTCATCAGGTGGGCGTCTACGCCCATCCCACTACATCACTCGTGATAGACATCACTACAACTACGACGTCTTATTGGTTCTACAAGCTATAGGACCCTAGATTATTTGGTACATTGTGATTGGGTGGGTTACACCCCTAGACATAAATCTCCACTTTAATTAGCAGCATGCAGAATAGACACCCAGATGCGGAGTGCCCCAAGATTCACCCTGCCTCCCTTTCATCAATCTGTACCTTTAGGGCTATGTGTCAATTAGTTGGATGAGGATGGCCTCGAAACTGTAGTTCTTATCAGGAAAAGTTATGGCATCCTCGGGTTCTGGGTGACATCAGACGTTGGTACCTCTTTGCCCTTGGCTGGTCACTTGTCTGTTCATTGTGAATCTGCTTCATTTTCCTTCTTTTTGTATATTTGATTCTTTGTTCAGCCTAGCCACCTGCCTGGGGCCTCTTATCTCGACCTTCACTGGGTGGCAGTCATGCTCTGACGTTTTGAGTCTTCAGAGTAGCCGCTCTCCTCCCTTCCTGGAGTTGACCTCGAATTCCCAAGCATGAGCTACTTCTTGTTGAGTTTCGATTCCGCTCTTCCCTTCTGGCTTTAGCTGGAATATGAATCTCGGCCTTGGTAGCCCCCTTGCAGCCTGAGTTTAGTTCTGCTTTACAAAATGGAGTCGCACTCATATAGCGTGCTTCTTTGAGGTAGAGATATAATTGGCGCGTGCCACTCTATCCTTCTACTAAGCATTGCA
Source organism: Ambystoma mexicanum (assembly GCF_040938575.1). Taxonomy (NCBI): domain Eukaryota; kingdom Metazoa; phylum Chordata; class Amphibia; order Caudata; family Ambystomatidae; genus Ambystoma; species Ambystoma mexicanum. The sequence goes on along the minus strand of NC_090922.1, from coordinate 579,917,981 downwards.
AGCAGTACCGTTTTCTTAGCTTCTTGCGTTTCAAGCCTATTTACATGTATTCAGTTAGTTGCATATTTTCATCTTACTTCATGGTTACGTCTCTGTTTACTAACATCGTTTCTTCTTATATGTCCATTACATCATTACTCTTTGTTTTTAGTCCTCGTGTGCTAATTTTTCATTCGTCGTTTGTGTTCATTTGTTGTCACCATCTGCCTTCCATTAGGGCTCTCTGGGACTCTTCAGGGACTGTTTGCAAGTAATCTTCATTTCGTATCAGCTGCTGGTATGGTTGCCTCAGTGGGTACCTTGCAGCCCACGGTTGCCTGGTTATTGGCGCTTCAATAGGTATACATGTCCCTCTGATGGGTACTTGACAGAGCCCCACCGTGGCTCTCTGTTGGTTCATTTGCTCCTTATAAGTCACATATCTTGGCGAGTATGCTTCTGGCATTTTGACATGAGTGGCTGGAGTGCAGGCCATATTTGGGACCTCCTCTACACCGTCTAGACCGGGACACCATCCACACCATTGTGGACATGATACACGATTGTCAGCCTCATTGAAATATGCACCGCCATCCCCCCTCTACTGAAGGTAGTGTCGGTGCTCCACTTCCTTTCCACAGCAACCTACCAGCACACAGTGTGGTACATGCATGGCATATCACCCCCCTCATTCACTTGCATCCTGACGCAAGTGCTGGATGCCCTCCTCAAGCACCCAACGGAATACATATCCCTACAACGGACTCCCCAGGAGATTCTTGAAACAAAAGGTGGCCTCCATGCCATGGAGGTGGTTTACCGCAATCGCAAACTATACCACTTCAAACAGGTGCAGATGAAAGGCGACGCAAGCAAGATCATCACACATTGTTGTGCCCGATATCCGGGATCAACCACAGGAATGCTGCATGTCAACATGGGAAAAATCAGCGCAGAATGCCTAACGTTCCAGACCCTACTGCCAACGCTCCCCATCAGAAAATCCTACAGAACACATCACTAAATTTACACAAACACAGCTGTATGCGTACACAATGCATGAGCTACAATATGGCAGAGCACACTGTGTATCATTTTGAAGATGCAACCCACACCATTATTCCATGGCACAGGACACATTGAGGGCCTAAAAACGGCGTCCATACAACCAGGGACCTGTGCATGTGACCAACGATAATCTGCCAACATGTGTGACTAGTATAGCTGTCCATCATCAATCGACTGGCATGTAGCTTTTAATGCTTCCCATGCAGGTGACAGTGGCTATCCCTTGATGCCGTGATGCATCACCCCTGTCCGAAACACACAGAACAGGCATGAGGAGGACTACAACCGATCCCACACCCTTACCCGTGTGGTCATTGACCACGCGTTTGGCCTGTTGAAGGCATGGTTTTGCTGCCTTAGGCCGTCAGGTGGGGCACTCCTCTACAGGCATGAGAAGGTGGCCAAGACCATCATGGCATGTGTTATGCTGCACAACATGTTAATCCGACGGAACGTGCCCCTGACATTGAACTGCAACCACCTGGTGATGATGAAGGGGATGAAGAAGAAGTGGTTGCACATCATTGCGGTGCCGATGCACAGGAGGGACGTGTTGTGCGTCAGTCAGTGATTGCACAATATTACTGACAGACATGGCTGCAGAGGGTGACATGATATGCTGACAGAGGCCACTGGGTGTGTGGGTACATGCACAGTATGCACTGTATATGAATAAATTACACATGCGCAATGATGAATGTCCACTCAGGTCTTGCTTTTGACACAATGGGTGTATTAAATATAACAATGATAACGAAAGTGCAAAAATCCTCCACCATCCTCACCCCCCTCCACCTCCCCCCACAACTCCCCCACACACCCTCACCTCCTTCCCCCCACAACTCCCCCACACACCCTCACCCCCTCTCACTCCCCCCGCAACTCCCTCACACATGTCCCATCAAGTCTCCAATGCCTACATGAGGCTGCCCAGACTATCAATTCGCACTCCCTGGTCCAGGTGGCAGCATGTCTGGCCGGCGCAGGGTATGTGCTGACCTGCAGAGAGGGCTCGTCTGGGTCGAGCTAGATGATGACGGTGTGGCCGCCTGCTTGAATTGGGTAGCCGGACGCCCTGCCTCCATGGCATCAACTATGCGGCCTAGTATCTGGCGGAGGGCGGAGACCTCCTCGCAGAGGCGGCTAGTGTTTTCGGCACATATTTTGGCCATTGAGGTGTTGTTCTCTGAGATGGACCTGCCTAGAGAGGCGATGTTCTCCCGCCACTCCTACCTAGCCAGTGTGTTGTCCTAAACAAACTGCTGCACAAGGGCAGTCAGCTGTTCTGACCGCTGCAGCCCTGCGGGTGCACCTGTGGAGGTTGATGGTTCCTGGCTGTCCTGCTCAGCCTCAGTACTCGGCAATATGGGACTGAAGTGCCCCTGACCAGACTGCTCCGGGGTGGTGGCGTGGTCAGTTTCGAGGGATGATATTTGGAGGGATGCCGGTGGACTGGGCGTGCAGAGCACTTCATATGTCATCCTGTGGGTCCTCCACAGCCTGGGGTGCTGTGGCTGCCACCTCCCCAGCCAAACTGGACTCTTTAGAGTGTGGTGCCTCGTCTGATTCCTCAGGCTGGCCAATGGGTGGTGGTGATTCGGTCTCTACGGCCCTTGGCAGAACCGGTGTACTGGCAACCTGGGGTGTCTTGCATGATGGTGCACTGCGGCCCCTGCGTTGTCCCTTCGAGGTCGAAGGGCGGTTGGCGTCATCCCGCGACCTCTTCCGGGGTGTGGTCTTTGCAGGGGTTGCGTCGGCCCATCACTGTCATGGTCAGAGCCTGTGGGGGTCGAAGAGAGGGACGGCATGAGTGATGTTTTGATAGGCATCATACATACATTTGGACAATTGATCATCCACACAATTGAGGGTAATAGGCATTTGAGTTTGGATGAGCATGTTGTTTGAAACATGGGTGGGTTATGCAGGCATACGTCGGGGTCACTCATGTTGGCAAAGAGCTATGCTATCTGACATGCATATTTGTTGGGGCCTGCATGATGTGTGATTTATGGCATTTACATCTTTGTGTGGTATGTGTCAGGTACGGCATTGCCTTGCTGCAGGCATCTGCATGTGTCTGTGATGCGTCCGCCTACTTTGCTGGGAGTGTGTGTGTGTTGGACCATGGCTTGACTTTTGGACTGACATATTGGTTGACTTTCATCAGACTCGGCATTACATTTATTTCTTAGGACACACTCGATCTCGCCAACACCTTCTATCCCCTCCATTCCGATCATGCTGGCGCAGATGTCCTCCCATGGGGTATGCTTGATGGGTGAGCTGGGACCTCCTCCTGTTGCTATTGCCTGGCTCCTGTTGACTGAGAGGATATTTCTCACTCTGAGTCGCAGGTCGTCCCAGCGCTTACGGCAGTCTTTGGTGGTGCGTGTGGTGTTTCCAACAGCACTAACTCTCTGTGCCACAAGTGCCCAGATCTCCTTTTTTCTTCAAGATGGCCTCCCTCTTCATGCTGTTGGCAAAGACAATCCCAGCATGCTCCTGCAGTGTACCGGCTAGCATCTCCACCTCATCCTCATTGAATCTCTCCTTGGCTGGCGGGCAGCTCCCTTCTTAAGGGCCTTGGGCATAGTGGTGTGTTTGGAGAAGGTTTTCTGACAAACCAGGTCAGGTCCTGTGTGGTGAGGGTGGCAATGGATTGTGTTTTGAAAGATGGCCGCCGTGCTCCTTCCCGTTCCTGTGTGATGACGCTACTTCCGGTTCCGCTTATTTACAGTGACCGTTATTAGCGGTGACCGCTAATAGCGATGACCGCTTTGAACGGTCACTGCTAATACCGCATTGGTTCATGCCGGTAGTGCTATCTGCGCTATGCATGATGCCGCTAAGGGCATTTTCCGTGCCTTCAACGGCATGGCGGTAATGCCCTTACCGGCATGGCGCAAAGCTCGTGCCCGCAAAGTTGTAATAGTCCTCTATTAGCGGACTAATGACTGCACGGACACGCTATTTACTGCATGCTGTTAAGGACCGTTACTTACCTCCAACCTCGGAATGACCCCCAATCTCTCTGTTTGACTTGTTGTGGCTACCGCAATGGCCCTCGTGCCCAGCTAACAAGGTGTAGGCAGCACCATAAGTATCAGGTTACATGGGCCGGTAGGTGTCCAGCCCCACTGATAATACATGCCATGGGGCACAAGCAGCCTGGGAGTGCCAGCCTTGAAACCACAGGCTCTACACCAGCAGAGGCTATCTTGTTCGCAATGGGCATGAGCATCAAGTTTGCTGTAGAGCGCCAAGGGACCACGCACACGGTGCGCGGTATAAGAACCATTGACATAACATAACAGAGCCCTGCACCAAAGGGGGGCACATCGCCAACGCCTCACACTATCAGGCTGTCCACTGTTCACTGTTGGAGATAAGCCCGTCTCAATCAAGGTCTCAATGGAAGTCATGAGGGTAATCTCATTGCCATGGCGGTCTACAGGAGTCGCATGAGTCATGGCTGCAGCTCCTCTAACTCTGAGTATCACAAAGGACACCTGAGCACCTGCTCTGCCCACCCAAGCCCCACCCCACGCTCCACTTCATCAGGCCTCCCAGCAGAAATACCATTCCTGCCTGCTGCCTTGCAGGGATCCTTGCCTGGAATTGACGTATGTGTGGTCACTCTGGCCTTGGCTACTAAGTGCTTCCCTTTCAAACTGAATCGCATTGTTTCATTGCTGTGATTCATTTTGGTGGGGAAGGTTGGGTACATGTGATGAAAGGTGATTTCTTTGCATTCTGGGACTTGAAGTTACATAAAAAGTAAAGCTACAAACCCCTGGATGCAAAGGATCGGCTCTTAGCATGGAGCTAAAACACCCACTTTAGTGTGTGATTGACCAGGGTCCTGGAAGCTTCACATTTCTCGTGCTGGCCAGAATGGGATTGACCTGATTAAGAGGTGGGGTTTTGGGGAGGTTGCTGTGTTCAGTAATATGTCTAAATTTCAGATAATTAATGTTAAACGTAACGTTATAAGCAATATTAAGTCCCCCAGTGCAAAAGAACAGCTTTGATGATTAGATTAAATGTGCTCACCCTGAAGGCCCGAATTTGTTGATTGGGGCTTGACAAAGTGTTTACCTGCGGTTTGGGCAAATAAGAGGATATAGTGCATTTTTTATTATTTTGTATGCTTTTTACAGATTTTAGAAGGAGATGGCTTAGGCCTCATTTTATTCAAAATAATATTGATTGACTGTTATTTATTTTGCGCCTGCACACAAATGTTTCAAGGCGCCATATTAAGTCAGATAGGGAGGCAATGTCCTTGTTTGTGAACCATAGTGATTAATATTTTATGTGTGATGTTTTCAATTTTGTAAGAGTATTCAGATGTTTTCATATATGGATTATGATTATTTATGTTTCTAATGTTTTAGAAAATGAGTGATGTATATCGGATGTTAATGGATATTTTCAGACTAAAGTTTCTACCTACCTGCTGGCCTGAGGAGTGAATACTAGTAACTTTGTATGCTGGTTCTTACAAGCTATCATTCAGGATGGGTAAAATAAAGGTCCAACCATATTATGTTTGTTCAGCATGTCTCTACAATGAAGTATATTGACAGGTTGGATTGTTAAGTGGCTTGTATTCGTCTAACCTCAACGTGTGCGATCCTGAGCAAATCATTTATTTTCTCTGCCCAATCTGAGAAAAATGTGAGTCTATGTAAGTGATTCAGTTTGCAGTGCATGCTATCGAAAAAAAAGCCTCACTCGTGGTTTACTAGACTATTTTGCTGTATTGACAAAGCCAACAGTTATGGCTTGTGGCTAGTGAACATGTTTTCTTTGGGGCAATGTATTCACCATATAAAGAAATGTGCGTTGCTCATCTTGGGGTGCTTGGTTACAGTTGCTCTGGTACTAGTTTGCAAGGATGTTCAATAAATTAAAACTGCTCAAAACGTATCTACAGACTTTATTGGCTCAAGTGAAACTGTTGGCTCTAGTTATACTTTCGGTTCAGAGCAAAATAAAAAACATTGTGCAGCGGCAACAAAGGCTTTTGGGATGCAAAATCTGAGAGAGTGTCTGTCAGACAATGAACACATACATGAGATAATGCAAGTGAATACTTTTTTAGAATATATTTCTCTTTTTTGATGTTTCTACATATTACTTTTCAATGTTTTAATTGCAAGTTCACAAAACCAGCTTTTGGTTTTATTGCAATTGCAGATGTGCAGAATGGGGGTACATTCTAGTGTTTATCGAAAGGGTGCTATATTTTGTAGAAATTGCATATATTGGTATACCGTGAGAATGCAAATTCTCCTAGCATATTAGATTTGTGGGCATGTGTGTTGACACAGTAGCGTTTTCTTGTTTTCGTATTGGCTTGATCTGACTACATTCTACACAAGCTTCTCCCCAGGCAAGAAAAACGTTACCACGCATTCTTCTGGTGCCCACCCCCACTCTATGACCCACCTCCACTCCAAGGACCATCTCCAACCCAATGCGACTCCCCACCATGCCTAAGGGTCTATCCCAGCTGCAACCCTGATCCCCAATGTCTGTCTGTATTCCTTACTAGGTTCAGGGCTTGGGATGCTGGAGTTCTCTGGCTTAAATGTCCACACGAGTGTGCTTTGAATGTTTACATGCTCTAAGCCGTGTCCAGGAGATATCCCTGATCCTGGCATTCTCCTGTGTCAAAAAGATAGTGAAGTAACTCATTAACACTCAGAGTATTTGGAAAGGAATGGTGTTTTGTCTGACTCACAGTCTGGTTCCCAACCCTCCAGAAGTACTGAGACCACTTTTTTGTGGGAGAGAAGTTGTTGGAATTAGCTGATAGACAAAGAAATGCAGTCTTTATCTTATTAAATCTTCCGGCCGCATTCACCACTGTAGCTCATGAAATCCTGATACACTTCCTGTCCAATGTGATCAGGGTAAAGGCTCAGTCCCAAAATGGATTTGCTCATTTTAAATTCGTGGGTGGGGGGGGGAGGAGGACAGGTGGGGGGTGCCAAAAGATCCAGGCGAGCAATTCTTCTCCAGCTCTGCAATTAAATTCTTGTTGGATTTCTCAGGGCCCCTCTCTGTCCCCCTTACTGTTCAACATTTATATTTTCCCTTTGGTTCAGGTAGTGGAGGGATTCGGTCTGCAGCGCCAAGGACTCCCACATTTTGCTTGCTTTTCATTATGATGCAAGAGAAGGGGCTGCGGTGACCAACTGTCTTGTGGCAGTCCAACGTTGAATGCAGGACAACTGGCTTCGCTTGATAAGTCGGAAGTCTCGCTCCTTGGTTGCCCTTCTCAGAAATCACTTCCTTTCTTAGGGGCGGACTCTTTAGGCGAGCCCCTCCCCTTCACTCGCCCCCCTCAACCACCCCCTCACTGTCACCAGTGGTGAAGCAATCCCAGTGTCTTGTTGGATAGCCAGCTGTCTTTCTCCCTACAGGTAGCTTCGATTCACTACCACCGATGCAGAAGAATATACCCTTTTTTTAAGTATTCCTCAGCGGATACTCCTAGTAGAGGCAGATAATTCATATTCAGCCTATAATACTGTATTTCAGTAAATATCTTGGCATTATTGATTGCCAAGTTGCAGTCTGCCCAAAATCAGGCTATTCAGCCTATTTTCCTTTTAGTGAAATCTGATCACATCTCTGCTGCTGACAATCTCTGTTCTGGCCAACGATAGACAACAACCTCATTCAATTTCGAGTCCTGTCTTTGATTGGAAGACCTTCAATTATAATTGTTCATTTATATTGCGCTTACTACCAGGGGTGGTTTCCAAGCACGGGATCAGAATTCGAACCTGTGTTGCACTGGGTTGTCTTGCTTCCCAGACAAACGCGTTGCCCCAGGGCTATCCCTCCTCCCCTGATGGTGCTGCCCCTCAGTATCGGGCAGAGCAGCTCAAGCATTGCGTCCCTTCTCGCTCCTTGAATCCTCTAAAGAAGCTAAATGGCAAGAGTATAGGTTTTGATAAACACAGATGGGCGGTGAATCTCAGAGAGGTCCAGGCAGCCAGATTTGAAATACAATTCCCCAAAATATTAGGCTGTGTACCTTTTTTGGCTGTTTAAAGAAGAGGCTAAAACGGTATTTTGTAACAGATTGGACCTATACTCTGCTGATCTGGATTACTTTTAGTTGCATCTCTTCTTGTGTGAACCTCTTATAATGCCTGTATCACTGTTTTGACATTTTGCATTTCTTTGTTAAGACTTGTATCTGTTTCATGTGTATATGTTTATGTTTTCCTTTCATTTCTTTTATTTTTTATTTATTTATTTTTTTATTTTATGTATTATATAGTCAACATAGTTAACTTTTTATACTCCAAGCATGGCATCCAATACAAAAATATATAATATCAGTCTTTACAGTTAAAAAGAGAAAGGAATAAGCGAACCAAACCCACATTAAAACATATAAGAGCCAACCTGTATCATGTTCACATTTTCATGCTAAAATGTCCAGTTTAGTCATCATTTTCCTCCATAATAATGTCAGAAATATAATGCACCCTTCATGATGACCATTTACATGCACTGTCCGTAAAAACTCATCTGTCGAGTGCCCTTCTGTGCCAGCTCCTCGTAATGCTATTAAGTGGTGGTGGCGCTAGAGAGCCGAATCCAGTATCGCTGTCTCAGTGTGAGCTCCATCTACCAGGCCAAGAAAATCCTGATTACAGTCAGGGAGCTGCCGTTGTGGCCTTGAAGGAAGGCGAGACGGCAGAAGGGGAAGGTGGAGAAGTCACCGGCGCAGTGGCAGTGAAATTGCGGCACTGCACACCGTGAAGTGAGGGTGTCCCAGAGCCTGGGTAGCTGCGGCCTGCTTTTCTGGGCAGAAGCAACAGAGTTGCGGAGGTCCCTGAGACCCGCGCACGAGGCACAGGGAGAGGCCCTGGAGCAGGCTGGCGATTGTGCCTCCGACAGTTTGAAGACTGTAATATCTTGGTAGCTGAAGAACACCCGGACCAGCAGGTAAGATATTAAGTAGGTTTTTTGTAGTAGTACCCAGGAACAACATTGGCATGTCCTTTCCAAACCAGCATACCTCCAACTGCCAGCATAGAACCCCGCTTCAGATAACAACACACCAACACTCCACTCACACTGACCTCACCACATTCCATGTACAGTGATGTCATCACCTCATCCAAGATACATTACAACACTTCTCCCTCCTTTCCTTTGTTGAAATAAGAGAAATTCCACACCAAAACCACCACCAGACAAAACCCCTACATATACATGTGGCCAGCACATAATGCACCAACTACTAACTCCACTGGCGACAAGAAACTGCCTCCAGAGAACACCTATAACCCCGAACACTCCAAGGAAGAGCTATGAAACAGCAAAAGTGCTCAACCAAAGAATCAAGGAACCCAATAATACCTACATAGCACCCCCAGAATACTAACAACTGTGCCAAAACACATTGGGCAACATGACACCCGTAACAACTGTGCCAAAACACATTGGGCAACATGACACCCAGTGTCAACCAACACCCAACAACAACTCCAACAACCAACTACAACACCAATTCCACTCCCCCCTCTATAAACAAAACAGTGAGGAACCCAACGCAATCTAATAAGGGTTACTCCTCCCATGAACAGAACTGGACAACCTTCGAGAAACAAAAATAAAAAAACCAAGCACTTCCACCTGTTCCAAGCTGCCCCTTGGAACCTAGGTCCTGCCAGCGTCCACACAGAAAACTACCTAAAACTCCTAACCCTCAGTGCACAGACATCCTTCCGTCCTAGTCTGCCCCATAGGATGCCAGGGCTGCCACCCCCGGGCACAAACCACACATCTCGGCAGAGCAACAACAAGCACATAATGTACACAGTTCACCACAGCACCCCAAAAGGTACCCCAACACCACACGAACCTTGAACAACCGAGAACCCAACCCACAAGGATTCCGGAAACATAACCACCCCAAACGGGCACACACCAACACACAGCAGACCCCTGGTCCAGCCCACTGCACCACCGCAGCACACACACACCACGGTCCCCTGGTCCAGCCCATTGCACCACGCAGCACACCTACCAGTACCTTGGACCCCAGGTCCAGCCAAAATGCACTAAGGCAGCATACACACAACCACCCAGGACCCCAGGTCCAGCCAACTGCGCGAACGCAGGACACCACACCATCACTGAGGACACCAGTCCCAGCCAACTGCACAAACGCAGGATACCACACCATCACTGAGGACACCAGTGCCTACCACCTGCACCAATGCAGAACGCCACAACAATTAATGACCCCAGTTCTACACACTGCAATGCTAACTTCACGCACCATATGCACACCTCCAAACACACGATAGGCGTACATGCAAAACATTGCAAAAATGTGGCATAATGTGCAAAACATATTTCAGCAATTAGTAAGAGATAACTGTAAGTGCAGCAATTCACTACATCAAAATACTTTAAGCACAAGATAACAAATGCTGTTCTTAATGAGGCATCTCAACACGTAAGTACCCCACCCACGAGTCCGTCCAAACCAGGTACGGGGAACCCGAACCGCAAGAAACATACTCAAACATCTGACAGTTTTCCGTTGGTACAGATATTAAGATCAGACCATCAACCCTGGTCTGTGCAGAAGAGTACCCCCACCCACGAGTCCAGAGTCCCACAATTCACCCACACCTGCAAGAAAGTATGTTACACAAAAACACAATGCAATTTCAGGTACATTAATGCACCCACTTTCACAAAAACACAATGCAATTTCAGGCACATTAATGCACCCCTACTCGACAAAATCTCACAGCATTAGTAATTAAATACCAATCACGTAACAAACGCACATCCAGACACATACATAAACACAACATTCAGCGCGCACATCCACTCACTCACATGGGCCCATGTTACGCACACACACTATAACCCAACACAGCCGGCACACCAAACATATTAATTCCAATGGTGATCAATGTTCCCATAAACAGAAACGTTCTCCCCATCGCAGCGGACCGCAGTGATCCAAATAATGACTGCTTCCCAGCCCGCGCAGCACACAACATCAGTCACAGGGCACAGGCAATTTCTCCACTGTACCTGCCCAGACGGACCTGCAAAAATCCAACTTCCGTACTACACCAAACCCGAGCCTGCAGCTCCAGACAGGGTCTGCCCATGCAGGTAGGTCCGCCTGTCTGACAAACCGCATCGTCCTTGATGCATAAGTCGCCATGTTAGTGCTCGGTGATCTCCATAGCCCACAAATCCTTGAACGCTTGCAGGCACTGTTCCCGGATCACCAACAAAACTCTTGCGCAACCGCGCAGAACACGCAACACATTCAAATTCCCTTCCGCGTTCCAGCTCTTCACGCTGGTACGCATGACGATGACGGACCGACGTCATCATTCTGCTCGGCACTGCGTAGGAGTCACATCGCGGCTCCCAGAAACACTGGGCGCAGGCACCCGAATCAATGAGGACGTAGCATGAGGTTGTCCGGAACCCTCTGTACTTGCTGGCGCTATCGCCCGACAACAGCATGTCCGTCACGGCTCGGACGCCGCCGCACCAGATGATCTCACTACCTCCAGCCACAGCACCTCCAAGGCAGAGCGGACGATGCCACATCTCCTGCTGCTCCTCCTGGCAGCACAGATGCTGCTGCTGCAACATCTGGTCCCGCTGCTTGCAGCCCTCAGCGCCTCCATGGCAGCCCGGCCACCACCACTTCTCCTGCTGCTCCTCCTGGCAGCTCGGATACTGCTCCACCATCTGGTCACGCTCCTTACAGCCATAGGACCTCCATGGCAGCGCGGACACTGCCACGTCTCCTGCCGCTCCTCCTGGCAATACGAAAACGGCCGCAGCATGCCACACTGGAGACTTGGCAGTGTGATGCCTGCCACGTGGACGTCTCCAGGTTCCACCCGTGCTATTCAGGATTACACGGTTGGACAACACACTTTAAAGCGCAACTCCTTTAACACCAGAGTCCATACGCCACGCTCCTACTCGCACACTGAAACTGTGTGCCGACTCAAACCCCAGATTCAGCACCACCCGGCATGCTGAAGAGGTATTAGCAGCCCAAGAAAACAACTCTGGGCTTACTTCTGCTGTCAGCTTCAAAATGGGACATGGATCACTGGAGGGCAATGTTTCCTGGTTCTGAGCTGTCCCCTCCTCGACAGCATCCCATCCTCATCGCCAGTGTAATGTCTTGGTAGCTGAAGAACACCCGGACCAGCAGGTAATATATTAAGTAGGTTTATTGTAGTAGTACCCAGGAACAACATTAGCATGTTTTCCAAACCAGCATACCTCCAACTGCCAGCATAGAACCCCACTTCAGATAACAACACACCAACACTCCACTCACACTGACCTCACCACATTCCACGTACAGTGATGTCATCACCTCATCCAAGATACATTACAACAGAGACCAGGATGCACCTGTGAGTATGCCAGCACTGAGGCCATTTGTGGGAAACTCCCGATGGCCTGAGGCACGTCCAGAAAGCAGAACAGGATAGTGGCTGACTGCAGAGGCCCCTGCATGTGGGAGTCATGGCCCGGGCTGGAGTCGGGCTACGCAACCGCCTGCCCTAAGACTCGGCAGGGGTGTGCCAGCATTGGCTCGGTGGGTGGGGTGACCTGGTCCTGATGTGCCCTGCGGGACCTGCTGTGGGACTGCGTGAGAAGCGCTTCTGGCCCACGTCCTGAGATGTGGATCAACTTTTAGTTACGGAGCAACAGACTGCTCTGAGCGGGCCAGGTTTCCAGTGGAGAGCACTTATTTCAGATCTGGCCCAAAGTATTGGTGGATTGCCCGCAAGACTGTCTGAGAATAGTAGGAACTGGCGGGAGTGTGTGGCTTTCTGTCAGCCCCTTGGAAAGTCCCAACCTTCTCTCCTCCTCCTGCTCCTCACCTGACAGACAAGAGTCTGAAGTAGCAGTCAACTGAGGTCTTCTAGCAAGGTAATCCTTCTTCCTTCTTCTTTCTTCTTTTTTTTTGTAGAGTGTCTCTCTCTCGGAAGGAAGCCACAGTGAATTGCTTTCTGGCAACGCAACCTGTGCCTCCTCTCCCGAAACGGACTTCTTGGGGAAAAACCTATTCAGGTGTAAACAACCCCAAGGAAGATTCCACTGGTAAGGATGATCCAACGTCACCAATGCCGGGTGGAAAATGGGCTCCGCAGGCCCCACGAAGTAGCAGGTAAGGTGTATTTGAAAAGAGCCCCTGAGCAGGGGGCGGCTGGTGACAGACTGAGGTGAATCTCCAGGAGAAACGAATAAGAGAGTGAAATAATGGCAGCAAAATATAAGAAAGGAACAAGCAACTAAGGAAGAGGGAAAACAGAACTCCGGAGGAAGAACTGGAGCGAAAGAGAGAGAGAGGATGGGAGAGTGAGAGAGTGTTCGAAGAACGCAGCAGAGGAAAAGGCAAAGCGGTCCGCGGCGGCCGTGAGGTGTGAAAGGAGAGAGAGAGCAAGAATAGTGTACCAGCGAGGGGCCGGAACAGGGAAGAAAGAACGCTAGCGTATAGCAACCGAAAAGAGATCCGTAAGAGAGGAGCTGACGAACAGGTTGCAACGCAGGACACCCAGGGAGGGTGTGGCTATTAGGCCTCCCTGGGACGCTGTGAATGGAAACTAGACCGCTGCAAGCACAGCGGTTGAAAAACATGGCGGCAACGCTAATGGCCGCCGTTTAGTCTGAAACGGGGCCACAGGCGCCAAGGAGTGAAGTGCATGACACTTTCTGGGAAGCTATACCCCGGGTCGCCTGGTCCCCCCATCGACCATACAGTGCTGTCCTGGTGACGCTCTGTGACTGATGCAGGTGTGGTCGGAGTCACAATGGCAAAGGCAGATAAACTGCAGAAGCAGCATTCCTTTGAGGGAGGCTCAGCGGCCAAGACCCCACAAGCTCTGAACCTGTAGGTGAAGCAGGATGTGCAGGGGGCGTCGTCGAGCGAGGGAGCACCAGAGGCAGACCGGGATATAAGGGAAATCCTGTTACAACTAAATGCCGGGGACTTGGATGCCACAATGGACTCTCTTTCATCCAAAGTTGATATGTTACTACACTGCCTAGACAAGCATAATGACCTCCTGGACGAGGTGGATCACATAGTATCTGGCGTGGAGGACAATGCGTCAGCCTTGGCAAGTCGAGTAACTGTGCTAGAAGGACAACTCAAGATAGTAGCTGCCAAGAATTAAGATTTGGAAGGCCGAGCCCAGACAAACAATGTTTGGTTGGTGGGAATCAGTGAGCAATAGGGCCAAGCTAAGGTGGAAGAATGTGTGTAGCAGCTTTGTAAGACGGTCTTCAGAGAAGATGAGTTGTCCTCCCTGTTTGTGGGGGGAAGAGCCCACCTGGTTCCAGCAAAGAGCCAAATCCCAGGGGCCCCCACAAAGCCTATATAGCACAGTTACTAAATGATCAGGATACCATCCTGAGGCTGGCTCTGCAAAAGGGTGACCTGCAATATGATGGAGACTGTTTCCAAATCTTTACCGATTTTTCAGCAAATGTGCAGGCATCAAGGAAATCTTTTACTGGAGTGAAGTACAGTCTATGTGACAACGAGATCCAGTGCTCCATGCTCATCCCTGCCAAACTTCGGATTCAATTCATTGGGAAGACGTATTTCTTCTCCGGAATCCGCCAGCTCATTTCTCGATGGCGTGGATAATGGTGGCAGGGGGTGAAACAAACGACCGAAAGATGGTGACCAGAATAGGGGCAAGAAGGGTCAGGTGGACCACTGAAGGTTTGGACTGTGACAAAGGGGCAAGGAGGCTTTACCATGTGAGTGATGCAGGTGGTTAATGGCTGGTGTCTCCAGGGGACTTGGACAATAACTAGCCATAATGACATCAAGTTCATCCTAAGATGTTTGTCTGGTTGTGCTCGATTCAGCACAGGGGCCCTGTGCACGGCCTTGTATTATGGGTCATATTTTAGGATGCGGGTGGGTTGAAGTTGGGCGTATTGGGGTTGCCCGCTGGGGTGTGGAGGGAAGGGGGTTGTTGGGTGTGTGGGTTTTTGTTTGTTGGATTTCAACCACTGGGCATTAATAGGGTGGAATATATGCTTGGTATTAAGTATGTATCAGGCATGTTTCGAGAACTACTTGTAAGTAACATGGAGAGATGGCCCTTAAGGTAGCAACCTGGAATATTAGGGGGAGTAACAAACCCACCAAGACTAGGCAGGTGTTGCACTATTTGAAAAGGCATGGAGTGGGAGTGACATTACTTCAAGGGACCAACTTGGAACCACAGCCTGAATCCCGCTGAGCATCACAATGGGGATGTCATGGATATTTTACGTCCTATTCGTCCTATTCCCGGGGAGTGGCCATATTAATAAATGATACAATCAAGTTTCACTATGTGTCTAGTAAATAAGATGATGAGGGCAGGGCACTGATGGTGTGTGGGGTCTTGGAGGCTGTGAAAGTGCCCCTGGTAAATACAAATGGGGCGAATATGGAGGATGTCAGCTTTTTCGATTGGGTGTCAATAGGCTTGGCTGACTTCTAAAATTCTATGATTACATGGTGGAGATTTGAATGCGGTATTAGATCCTGCCAAGGATAGATTTTCAGGTCGCACGACCTATGTTAACAAGTTGGCAAACGAATTCAAGACATTAACGGGATGTTCGGACTGGTGGATGTGTGGCGAATGCAGCACTGGGATGGCAGGGACTACTATTTTCATTCATGGGTACATGGGTCGAGTTCCAGGTTGGATTATGTACTGGGTGAGTGTTCAATCCTTACAAGGACCCTGTCCGAACACTTGCCCATGGTATTAGAGTGTGGCACGAGAGGGAAGCATGCAGGAGGTTTTACATGCCGTTTCAAATCAGACGCAGTGCCGGACACAGTGTTTCACCAGGAGATTCAGGAGGAAATTGTGGCTTTCTTTGAACGAAATGAAGGCCCGGTCGGGTCACAGAGGGTGCTCTGGGAAAGCTTCAAATGCTATATCAGGGGCATTTGTATGGCGAAAGAGAATGGGATACTTAAGAATATCAGGAGGGAGCTTGTGGCTAATGAGACCAAACTGAAGGAGTTGGGGTGGGGGTATGCTGCCTCCGCTACCTCCAATAAACTGGCAGCATTGAGAGGTGAGCTAATGGACTTCCAGAACAACTCGAATAGGGAGGCTAAATTCTTGGGTCGGAGTTGGCAGGCAAGGCAATACGGGGAGGGACAAAAACCTGGTGCCCTCCCGGCCAGAATACTGGCAGCTGAGCAGCAGCCTCCACAGGTCGACGTGATTACAGATGCCCGAGGGCTACCTAAATATGCAGACGATGAAATTGCAGCCACGTTTCTGGCGTTTTATGAATGCCTTTATGCTTCCAGATATCAGCAGGATGAGGTTGATTTGCAGATTTACCTGGAGGCAATAGAAGTGTATTGGGTGGGATCACTGCTCAGGGACTCCCTTAACAAGGTGGAGGAAATCCTAACTGCCATTAGGGAACTCCCAGGATCTAAGGCCCCTGGTCCAGAAGGTCGGACAGGGGAGTTTTATAAAAAACCTATGTCCCCATTTTGGCCCCGCGGTTGCTGCTCATGTATGCAGAATCAGCAAGGTTGGGGTCTCTACCATCCACTTTCTGCAAGGCTTGATTTATCCTGTTGCACAAGTTGGGGAAACCACCCCCAGAGTGTGCTTCATACCGGCCGATCTCCTTAATCATTGTTGACAACAAAATGTTTGCAAGGGATCTGGCCAACCGACTGCTCCCGCTGATGCCTGGGCTGGTGCTAGCGGACCAGTAAGGCTGTATTCCGGGGAGGAGTACGACCTATGGTCTCCACTGTTTCTTTGGGATCCTATTGGCATTGCAGCCTGAGGTGAAAGCTCTGGCTGTGCTACTTGATGCCAAAAAGGCATTTGACTCGATTGAGTAGCCTATTCTTTTTGCAGTCCTCAGAAAGCTCGGCCTGGGGCAATACTTTATTTCATTGATCTCGCTCCTGTACATGACACCAGTGGCAAGAATAAGGGCGGGACAATCCCAATCAGAGTTGGTGGCAATGGGGCGGTAGACCAGGCAGCGTTATCCTTTGTCTCTTCTCCTTCTTGCATTGGCCATGGAACCTTTGGTGGCAATACTGCGGGAGCACCAAATCTGGAGGGGGCTACAGATGGGCTTGCATCACTTGATGATCTCATTGTACGATGACTATGTGGTATTATTTATAAGTGTAGGCAACCTATCGCCATTGATGCAGGAAGTGTTAAAGTTTGGTGACTTCTCTGGGTTGCGAATCAATTGGAGAAAGTCAGTGGCAATATTACGCTTACAGGCGGCACAGCGGCATTTGATGACAGGTTTGTGATTGCCTGGGAGACGGGAGGTACTAAATATCTGGGGATCACCCTTGCACGGCACCCAGCCATCCTGTGTCGGGACAATTATGGCAGAGTCCCGAGCGAGCATCCAGGAATTGGTGCCGCGTTGGCATAACCTCCCCGCTACGGTACTGGGTTGTGTTGCGATTGTGAAGATGATCATACTGTCCAAACTCTTATATTCTTTTCTTAATGATCCGCTACTCCTCATGTCAGGTTTTTTTCTTAAGCTACGGTGGATAATCATCGATCTGGTATGGGCTGGGAAGCAGGCCAGGGTAGCATACACTACTCTTACCCAGCCATATGGCAGGGTGGGTTGGCGCTCCCAGATCTGAAACGGTATTACTGGTTGGCACAAGTGCACTTTTTATCATTTTGGTATACAACGCAATTTATCAGGCCACACATTCAAGTGGAGAGGGTATTGGCCGGCCCTAGCCTCCTGGGTTCACAGATTCTAGGTGTGCCTAAAGCAGAACCAGGATCTATGTATATAGTAAACATTACATGTGCGGTATGCAGGAAGGTGGCCAGCAGGGTGTGCATCGCCACTGTATAATCGCCCCTGCTTTCTGTCAGACACGTGGCGGATATGGCAATCTCTGAGGAGCGAACATATATTCAGTGCGTGGAGAAACTTGGTATATAAACATTTGGGGAGGTTTGTTTGGAGAGTATAGTCATCTCACTGGCTCAGATGAGGGAAATCGGCGGGAGGACCACACTGGATATGCTTATGTATTTTCGTGTGCGGAACCCTCTGAAGTCCATGTTTCCATCATTTCCTAAACAGCCGACTACCTGGACGCTGCTACACAAGTTGATACAATCGCAGGGGGCGGACAGATTGGTTTCCAGTTTATACCGCAACCTTATGGAAGAGATCCCATGGGTGGGAGATAGACCCAGACAAAGATGGGAGATGTTGTTAAACAGAGCAATATCCAAAGTGATTGGGATTATGTAGCACTACCGACACAAACGGTTTCATTGAATTTCAGATTGAAAGTGATTCACTTTAATTTTATGCATCAGGTATACCATACGCCAGCGAAATTGCATAGACGTTTTGTAATTACTCCAGATGAATGTCTCAGGTTTGGGAGCTGTCCCGCTGACTTTCTACACCTGGCATGGTCCTGCCCGGCTGCAGGCAGGTATTGGGGTGAGGTGGTGCCCAGGGTCTCCCTTATTATGGGGGAGGAGCTTGATATGGACCCTCTACTGGTGCTATTGGTGAATACGATGCGCCTATCCAGGGGAGTTGCTAGGTCTGGAAAAGACCTGGGGCTAAGCTGATGTTCGAACTGTTGGTACTGGGGGCTAGCTAGTCTTTTGGCTGTAGCTCCTAAGATTCTATCCGGGGCTACAACCAAAAGATCAGGGGCTATAGCCCCCTTAGCCCCCCCTAGCAACGCCCCTGCGCCTATCACTGGCAACTCGTCGACTCACAGGCCTCCTGCCCGCTTTGGCCCGTAGGAGAATTGTTATGTCATGGGGAAAGGGCCCCCCACCCAAAATGCAAACCTGGTTGGAAGACGTGGCATATTGTCACGACTAGAGTCTGAATTCATCCAAACTTTACGATTACATGTGAGACCACCTGTGAAATGGGTAAAATACGATCAATATCTTTTAAATGCTTGAGGCGGAATGGTGGGGTTGCAGTGATCCCTTGATGGCTCTGTTCAGTGATAAAAATTCTGGATGATGATGTAAAACAGCGTGGCCCTGGTGGTTTCGGACTCCGATGATGTTTTGCTGTGTTGTTTTGTTTGTATTTGTGGAAAACCAATAAACACATTTTAAAAAAGAAATGCTGTCAAGCGCAGTTCCAATAAAGCAGGACCTGCAGTCAGTAGATGTTTCAAAGACTCCAACTGGGAATCACCACATAAACGACAATATCTCAGATCTCTTGGTATCGTCAACCAACCTCCCACGATCTCCAGCATTTTTACCAGATTCATTTTTACTTTAATGTAGTCCCAAAAAATGTTGTTACCCACAAACTGCTCATTGTACCTCGGAGCATTCATTATTTCCTGCATGTATTCAACACATGATGCAGAATTGCTTTTAGTTGCCGAGTCGGTTAATAGTTGTTCCCATGAGTAGGTACTTAATATCACCTTCATAGCTTTCTAAAAGCTGTTAGATTGGAATGTCAGGGCATAGTCCGGGGCCAGGGCTAGCCATCTAATTGCGAAAGATTTCACATAAGCAATACAACTGAAGGGCATATAGCTGGTCTTGATCAAATTTCTTTATACAACAACCCACACATAGATGTTTCTGAAGCATTTGCCATCTTCCAGTACATATTCAACTAGATCAGGTAAAAATGTATCCTTAATGGGAAAATGGCAATCTCTAGGTAAACCATCTCAATGGATGTACGAGGAGACAATCTAAGCAATCTCTTTAGTATCCTAGACTCTATTTTGCGAACTTCAGGTATAATTTTTGTTGCCCAGGTTTCTACTCCATATAACATTATAGAGGCGATTTGTACCTGATAAAGTTGTGACAAAATGCCCACTGGGTATCCTCCTCCCTTTGAAGCAAGGCAGCCAATCTTTAATCTGCTATTTTTAGGACTTGTAGGTTTATTTGTTCAAAGTGTCTTTTGCCACAATGCTTATTATCTAAGATTATGCCTAGGTACTTATATTCTAACAACACTTCGATCACTTCCTCATTCATATTCCATCGAACCACTTTCTCCTATTTGTGTTTCGGTGTGAATATCATAATTTTAGTCTTGGCTGTATTTACAATCAAGCTTCTCAGTGGTGTATACTCATTCAGCCTATCCATGGAAGACTGAAGCCCATGGCATGTCATGTCCAGCATTGCTATGTCATCTGCGTAGACCATCCATTGCATCAGAACATCACCCATCTTCGGTGCAATTGACAAGCTATTTGCGATACCCCCCAGATCCGACAGCTAAAAATTAAACAGCATCAGCACTAAAATTAAAATGTATCCCTGTTTTAGACCTTTCTGGGTGTGTATCCAACCTGATGTTCTACTGTGTTGGTCCTACCGAACCTTGACCTTGGTATTTTCATGAAACAGCATGATCATCCTCAAAATACTGTGTGGAATGTCCCAACTCAGCAACTTTTGCCACAATTTACCACTGTCAACTGTGTCAAATGCGGCACTAATGTCGACAAATGCCACATATAACAGGGAATTACGTATCTTCAACACCTGCTCAATTATCATGACTAATGCAAGTATATTTATAGAAGTGCCAAGTCCTCTGCGGAACCAAGTTTGATTTAGTGGCAGCCGAATTTTTCCCTCCACTCATTGTTCAAGCTCGATCAACTATGCCAGCGCAAATATTTATGCTGGAGCATTCAACATTGCCAACAAGCGATAGTTTCGAGGATCAGAATGGTTTCCCTTTTTATTATGGGGACTCATATACTGGTATTCCAAGAGGTCGGGATAGCTTCAGTGACCCCTATTGGATGAAAAAGCAAATGTTATGTTGTTGCCCAAAGTTCAATTTGAGCAATGAACTGCACATTCTGTCTGGGCCTGGTGCCCTTGAGGCTTTGCTAGCAAGGATTAGCCTATGAACGTCAGTGGCCCTTTTTGTATACCGCCACTCAACGTTTATCGATACTGGCCTAAAAGGTAACAAACTCCCACTTAATGATTGTTCAATATGTGTCACCCAAGCCTGTTCTGGAACGCTGTTGATATCTCGACATAATTACGTTTACCATTAACAATCCTCCAAAACTTGGCAGATTCATTGGTAAGGGATGAGTCCACCAAGGCCTTCCAGCGATTACACTCAATTTCAAACTTGTGCTTTTTGAGCAATTTATAATACTCTGATTTTATATTTTTAGCCCGACATCCGTATTCCCTGCAATTTAAAGCCAGACGTGATATGTAACATAGCTCTTTACGCATCTCAGTTTTTTTTTGTTTGGTTTGTTTATCAAAGCCTTTTTCATGTAGTTTTTTTCGGCAGAGTGTGCTAGTTCTAACTAGAATTCTCGTTATAATGCTCTGAACACAAATTTCATGATCAGTGATCGCTTGCACTGCTGAAATAATTTTAGGCTTTTTAGAGGAGGCATTCCCCAGCCTACTACTCACTCCAGGTGACTCGATTGAGTGTCGGGTTGATGCTCATAGTCCCTTATTGGACATTGCTTTTTTGTTAGTTCGAAATATCAAAGCATACCACAAACGGACAAGGATCACTATCTTCGTGAGGTGCAACATACATGTCAATAACCAATCCATTGCAGTGCGCAATGAATATATAATCAATTATACTGCTGGAGTTGTTCAGAGCCTACTGAACTGGGGAGGGGTGTCAGATGGGTAGGAACCATACTAAAACCAGCTAGGTAAAGTAAGTTTGCCCAGGCCAGGCCCCATTTACAGGTCTGCTCAAGAGTTGGGAACCTCGTAAGAGCGGACAAAAATTCTCGTTCACGGTATTTCAACTTCTTATCAGTCGGAATTCTTGAGTTGAAATCCCCACAAATCAATATAGGGTTGCTACCAGTTAGCTTGTCAATGATTATCTGCACCTCCTCAATTATCACACTATGGCTATTATTATATGATGGATCGTATATATTAATAATAACAATATCTCTGCCTCTTGTGCTAGACAATAGCCCTGGGAAAATGCGCTTGCCAATCAAGATATTTTCAGACACTGATGGGAGTTTTACCAGCTCCAACGGTTGCTTTACGCCCAACAATAGCCCTCCTTTAGGGCGACCTTGAGCCCCTTGGACGGCAAGAAAGGAGATTATATTCCACACATCTACAACCGGTTCTTCAGTCATCCACGTCTCTTGTAGCGCTATGTATGAAGAACTATCAATGCACTCCAAGAGACGATCCTGCTTCAATAAATGCCTGTGACATGCGAGTGTTCCAGCTTAGAAAGTAATGATAATGATGTGTTGTTCATATAGCGCCTTAATCCAAAGCGCTTTACAGAGCACATATTTACATACAATATCACTCAACCAAAGTTGGTACTCATTTATCAACCTCGGAAGGATGAAAGGCTGAGTTGGACTTGCCGGGATTCGAAGATGAAAGGCTGAGTTGGACTTGCCGGGATTCGAACCTGCGACCTGCAGATCATGCTCAGATCACAGCAGTGAGCGCTCAAGCTATTTTACCAGCCCAAGTAGGAGGGAGAGTTAGAGATTGTGTTAGGGAGATGACAACCCCCATTGTTCAACCATTTGGGCCATCCAAGCCCAGTGAAACTTCATTTTTTCTCACCCTCCCTGTCACCGCACTTGTTATCTTTGGCCGGTCTATCAAATGTTGATCACGCAGGCCTCTTCCCTCCTCATGTGACCCTATTCTGTCTCTTATTTCTCCCAAGACTCTCACTACCAGTCAAAGGAGCTATTCGGTAATCGAAAAAGAACTCTTAGCCATTAAGGGGGCATGTGAGGAGTGGCGACATTTACTACAATGAGGAGAAATTCCTTTTCTGATTCGCACGGATCACAAGAACATTTGGGTGCTACAGAGAATGGAATGTGTCAACTCCCGTCAAGCCGGCTGGGCTCATTTCTTTTCTCAGTTCCAGTTCACCATTACATACATTCCAGGATCACAAAACATATTGGCTGATGCCCTCTCTAGAAAGACAGATTTAGAACCGGAAGCTGACAGAGAGCCTATGTTTCCTCACACTAGGATCATAACAGTCATCTCTACCTTCTTCCAATGAGTTAAAGAAGCTTCTACCGAAGACTTATGTACCTCTCTACCTTTATGACACGGTGATACAGAAGTTTAAGGTGGTCTACCTTTCTACAAGAAGAGATTATTCCTGCCCACTGATGAAGTTCGCTGTTTGGCTATCTTTTGGTGCCATGATTATGTAACCGCAGGACACTGAGGTTGTTATAGAACGTTAGATCTGGCATGTTTCGAGAACTACTTGGTAGCAACCTGGAATATTAGGGGGAGTAACAAACCCACCAAGACTAGGCAGGTGTTGCACTATTTGAAAAGGCATGGAGTGGGAGTGACATTACTTCAAGGGACCAACTTGGAACCTCAGCCTGAATCCTGCTGAGCATCACAATGGGGATGTCATGGATATTTTACGTCCTATTCGTCCTATTCCCGGGGAGTGGCCATACTAATAAATGATACAATCAAGTTTCACTATGTGTCTAGTAAATAAGTTGATGAGGGCAGGGCACTGATGGTGTGTGGGCTCTTGGAGGCTATGAAAGTGCCCCTGGTAAATACAAATGGGGCGAATATGGAGGATGTCAGCTTTTTCGATTGGGTGTCAATAGGCTTGGCTGACTTCTAAAATTCTATGATTACATGGTGGAGATTTGAATGCGGTATTAGATCCTGCCAAGGATAGATTTTCAGGTCGCACGACCTATGTTAACAAGTTGGCAAACGAATTCAAGACATTAACGGGATGTTCGGACTGGTGGATGTGTGGCGAATGCAGCACTGGGATGGCAGGGACTACTATTTTCATTCATGGGTACATGGGTCGAGTTCCAGGTTGGATTATGTACTGGGTGAGTGTTCAATCCTTACAAGGACCCTGTCCGAACACTTGCCCATGGTATTAGAGTGTGGCACGAGAGGGAAGCATGCAGGAGGTTTTACATGCCGTTTCAAATCAGATGCAGTGCCGGACACAGTGTTTCACCAGGAGATTCAGGAGGAAATTGTGGCTTTCTTTGAACGAAATGAAGGCCCGGTCGGGTAACAGAGGGTGCTCTGGGAAAGCTTCAAATGCTATATCAGGGGCATTTGTATGGCGAAAGAGAATGGGATACTTAAGAATATCAGGAGGGAGCTTGTGGCTAATGAGACCAAACTGAAGGAGTTGGGGTGGGGGTATGCTGCCTCCGCTACCTCCAATAAACTGGCAGCATTGAGAGGTGAGCTAATGGACTTCCAGAACAACACGAATAGGGAGGCTAAATTCTTGGGTCGGAGTTGGCAGGCAGGGCAATACGGGGAGGGACAAAAACCTGGTGCCCTCCCGGCCAGAATACTGGCAGCTGAGCAGCAGCCTCCACAGGTCGACGTGATTACAGATGCCCGAGGGCTACCTAAATATGCAGACGATGAAATTGCAGCCACGTTTCTGGCGTTTTATGAATGCCTTTATGCTTCCAGATATCAGCAGGATGAGGTTGATTTGCTGATTTACCTGGAGGCAATAGAAGTGTATTGGGTGGGATCACTGCCCAGGGACTCCCTTAACAAGGAAGTGAAGGTGGAGGAAATCCTAACTGCCATTAGGGAACTCCCAGGATCTAAGGCCCCTGGTCCAGAAGGTCGGACAGGGGAGTTTTATAAAAAACCTATGTGCCCATTTTGGCCCCGCGGTTGCTGCTCGTGTATGCAGAATCAGCAAGGTTGGGGTCTCTACCATCCACTTTCTGCAAGGCTTGATTTATCCTGTTGCACAAGTTGGGGAAACCACCCCCAGAGTGTGCTTCATACCGGCCGATCTCCTTAATCATTGT
Source organism: Ambystoma mexicanum (assembly GCF_040938575.1). Lineage (NCBI taxonomy): Eukaryota > Metazoa > Chordata > Amphibia > Caudata > Ambystomatidae > Ambystoma > Ambystoma mexicanum. The sequence continues at coordinate 579,893,008 of NC_090922.1, read as the reverse complement.
TGACAACAAAATGTTTGCAAGGGTCCTGGCCAACCGACTGCTCCCGCTGATGCCTGGGCTGGTGCTAGCGGACCAGTGAGGCTGTATTCCGGGGAGGAGTACGACCTATGGTCTCCACTGTTTCTTTGGGATCCTATTGGCATTGCAGCCTGAGGTGAAAGCTCTGGCTGTGCTACTTGATGCCAAAAAGGCATTTGACTCGATTGAGTAGCCTATTCTTTTTGCAGTCCTCAGAAAGCTCGGCCTGGGGCAATACTTTATTTCATTGATCTCGCTCCTGTACAAGACATCAGTGGCAAGAATAAGGGCGGGACAATCCCAATCAGAGTTGGTGGCAATGGGGCGGTAGACCAGGCAGCGTTATCCTTTGTCTCTTCTCCATCTTGCATTGGCCATGGAACCTTTGGTGGCAATACTGCGGGAGCACCAAATATGGAGGGGGCTACAGATGGGCTTGCATCACTTGATGATCTCATTGTACGCTGACTATGTGGTATTATTTATAAGTGTAGGCAACCTATCGCCATTGATGCAGGAGGTGTTAAAGTTTGGTGAATTCTCTGGGTTGCGAATCAATTGGAGAAAGTCAGTGGCATTTCCGCTTACAGGCGGCACAGCGGCATTTGATGACAGGTTTGTGATTGCCTGGGAGACGGGAGGTACTAAATATCTGGGGATCACCCTTGCACGGCACCCAGCCATCCTGTGTCGGGACAATTATGGCAGAGTCCCGAGCGAGCATCCAGGAATTGGTGCAGCGTTGGCATAACCTCCCCGTTACGGTACTGGGTTGTGTTGCGATTGTGAAGATGATTATACTGTCCAAACTCTTATATTCTTTTCTTAATGATCCGCTACTCCTCATGTCAGGTTTTTTTCTTAAACTACGGTGGATAATCATCGATCTGGTATGGGCTGGGAAGCAGGTCAGGGTAGCATACACTACTCTTACCCAGCCATATGGCAGGGTGGGTTGGCGCTCCCAGATCTGAAACGGTATTACTGGTTGGCACAAGTGCACTTTTTATCATTTTGGTATGCAACGCAATTTATCAGGCCACACATTCAAGTGGAGAGGGTATTGGCCGGCCCTGGCCTCCTGGGTTCACAGATTCTAGGTGTGCCTAAAGCAGAACCAGGATCTATGTATATAGTAAACATTACATGTGCGGTATGCAGGAAGGTGGCCAGCAGGGTGTGCATCGCCACTGTATAATCGCCCCTGCTTCCTGTCAGACACGTGGCGGATATGGCAATCTCTGAGGAGCGAACATATATTCAGTGCGTGGAGAAACTTGGTATACAAACATTTGGGGAGGTTTGTTTGGAGAGTATAGTCATCTCACTGGCTCAGATGAGGGAAATGGGCGGGAGGACCGCACTGGATATGCTTATGTATTTTCGTATGCGGAACCCTCTGAAGTCCATGTTTCCATCATTTCCTAAACAGCCGACTACCTGGACGCTGCTACACAAGTTGATACAATCGCAGGGGGCGGACAGATTGGTTTCCAGTTTATACCGCAACCTTATGGAAGAGATCCCATGGGTGGGAGATAGACCCAGACAAAGGTGGGAGATGTTGTTAAACAGAGCAATATCCAAAGTGATTGGGATTATGTGGCACTACCGACACAAACGGTTTCATTGAATTTCAGATTGAAACTGATTCACTTTAATTTTATGCATCAGGTATACCATACGCCAGCGAAATTGCATAGACGTTTTGTAATTACTCCAGATGAATGTCTCAGGTTTGGGAGCTGTCCCGCTGACTTTCTACACCTGGCATTGTCCTGCCCGGCTACAGGCAGGTATTGGGGTGAGGTGGTGCCCAGGGTCTCCCTTATTATGGTGGAGGAGCTTGATTTGGATCCTCTACTGGTGCTATTGGTGAATACGATGCGCCTATCACTGGCAACTCGTCGACTCACAGGCCTCCTGCCCGCTTTGGCCCGTAGGTGAATTGTTATGTCATGGTGAAAGGGCCCCCCACCCAAAATGCAAACCTGGTTGGAAGACGTGGCATATTGTCACGACCTAGAGTCTGAATTCATCCAAACTTTACGATTACATGTGAGACCACCTGAGAACTGGGTAAAATACGATCAATATCTTTTAAATGCTTGAGGCGGAATGGTGGGGTTGCAGTGATCCCTTGATGGCTCTGTTCAGTGATAAAAATTCTGGATGATGATGTAAAACAGCGTGGCCCTGGTGGTTTCAGACTCCGATGATGTTTTGCTGTGTTGTTTTGTTTGTATTTGTGGAAAACCAATAAACACATTTTAAAAAAGAAATGCTGTCAAGCGCAGTTCCAATAAAGCAGGACCTGCAGTCAGTAGATGTTTCAAAGACTCCAACTGGGAATCACCACATAAACGACAATATCTCAGATCTCTTGGTATCGTCAACCAACCTCTCACGATCTCCAGCATTTTTACCAGATTCATTTTTACTTTAATGTAGTCCCAAAAAATGTTGTTACCCACAAACTGCTCATTGTACCTTGAAGCATTCATTATTTCCTGCATGTATTCAACACATGATGCAGAATTGCTTTTAGTTGCCGAGTCGGTTAATAGTTGTTCCCATGAGTAGGTACTTAATATCACCTTCATAGCTTTCTTAAAGCTGTTAGATTGGAATGTCAGGGCATAGTCCGGGGCCAGGGCTAGCCATCTAATTGCGAAAGATTTCACATAAGCAATACAACTGAAGGGCATATAGCTGGTCTTGATCAAATTTCTTTATACAACAACCCACACATAGATGTTTCTGAAGCATTTGCCATCTTCCAGTACATATTCAACTAGATCAGGTAAAAATGTATCCTTAATGGGAAAATGGCAATCTCTAGGTAAACCATCTCAATGGATGTACGAGGAGACAATCTAAGCAATCTCTTTAGTATCCTAGACTCTATTTTGCGAACTTCAGGTATAATTTTTGTTGCCCAGGTTTCTACTCCATATAACATTATAGAGGCGATTTGTACCTGATAAAGTTGTGACAAAATGCCCACTGGGTATCCTCCTCCCTTTGAAGCAAGGCAGCCAATCTTTAATCTGCTATTTTTAGGACTTGTAGGTTTATTTGTTCAAAGTGTCTTTTGCCACAATGCTTATTATCTAAGATTATGCCTAGGTACTTATATTCTAACAACACTTCGATCACTTCCTCATTCATATTCCATCGAACCACTTTCTCCTATTTGTGTTTCGGTGTGAATATCATAATTTTAGTCTTGGCTGTATTTACAATCAAGCTTCTCAGTGGTGTATACTCATTCAGCCTATCCATGGAAGACTGAAGCCCATGGCATGTCATGTCCAGCATTGCTATGTCATCTGCGTAGACCATCCATTGCATCAGAACATCACCCATCTTCGGTGCAATTGACAAGCTATTTGCGATACCCCCCAGATCCGACAGCTAAAAATTAAACAGCATCAGCACTAAAATTAAAATGTATCCCTGTTTTAGACCTTTCTGGGTGTGTATCCAACCTGATGTTCTACTGTGTTGGTCCTACCGAACCTTGACCTTGGTATTTTCATGAAACAGCATGATCATCCTCAAAATACTGTGTGGAATGTCCCAACTCAGCAACTTTTGCCACAATTTACCACTGTCAACTGTGTCAAATGCGGCACTAATGTCGACAAATGCCACATATAACAGGGAATTACGTATCTTCAACACCTGCTCAATTATCATGACTAATGCAAGTATATTTATAGAAGTGCCAAGTCCTCTGCGGAACCAAGTTTGATTTAGTGGCAGCCGAATTTTTCCCTCCACTCATTGTTCAAGCTCGATCAACTATGCCAGCGCAAATATTTATGCTGGAGCATTCAACATTGCCAACAAGCGATAGTTTTGAGGATCAGAATGGTTTCCCTTTTTATTATGGGGACTCATATACTGGTATTCCAAGAGGTCGGGATAGCTTCAGTGACCCCTATTGGATGAAAAAGCAAATGTTATGTTGTTGCCCAAAGTTCAATTTGAGCAATGAACTGCACATTCTGTCTGGGCCTGGTGCCCTTGAGGCTTTGCTAGCAAGGATTAGCCTATGAACGTCAGTGGCCCTTTTTGTATACCGCCACTCAACGTTTATCGATACTGGCCTAAAAGGTAACAAACTCCCACTTAATGATTGTTCAATATGTGTCACCCAAGCCTGTTCTGGAACGCTGTTGATATCTCGACATAATTACGTTTACCATTAACAATCCTCCAAAACTTGGCAGATTCATTGGTAAGGGATGAGTCCACCAAGGCCTTCCAGCGATTACACTCAATTTCAAACTTGTGCTTTTTGAGCAATTTATAATACTCTGATTTTATATTTTTAGCCCGACATCCGTATTCCCTGCAATTTAAAGCCAGACGTGATATGTAACATAGCTCTTTACGCATCTCAGTTTTTTTTTGTTTGGTTTGTTTATCAAAGCCTTTTTCATGTAGTTTTTTTCGGCAGAGTGTGCTAGTTCTAACTAGAATTCTCGTTATAATGCTCTGAACACAAATTTCATGATCAGTGATCGCTTGCACTGCTGAAATAATTTTAGGCTTTTTAGAGGAGGCATTCCCCAGCCTACTACTCACTCCAGGTGACTCGATTGAGTGTCGGGTTGATGCTCATAGTCCCTTATTGGACATTGCTTTTTTGTTAGTTCGAAATATCAAAGCATACCACAAACGAACAAGGATCACTATCTTCGTGAGGTGCAACATACATGTCAATAACCAATCCATTGCAGTGCGCAATGAATATATAATCAATTATACTGCTGGAGTTGTTCAGAGCCTACTGAACTGGGGAGGGGTGTCAGATTGGTAGGAACCATACTAAAACCAGCTAGGTAAAGTAAGTTTGCCCACGCCAGGCCCCATTTACAGGTCTGCTCAAGAGTTGGGAACCTCGTAGGAGCGGACAAAAATTCTCGTTCACGGTATTTCAACTTCTTATCAGTCGGAATTCTTGAGTTGAAATCCCCACAAATCAATATAGGGTTGCTACCAGTTAGCTTGTCAATGATTATCTGCACCTCCTCAATTATCACACTATGGCTATTATTATATGATGGATCGTATATATTAATAATAACAATATCTCTGCCTCTTGTGCTAGACAATAGCCCTGGGAAAATGCGCTTGCCAATCAAGATATTTTTAGACACTGATGGGAGTTTTACCAGCTCCAACGGTTGCTTTACGCCCAACAATAGCCCTCCTTTAGGGCGACCTTGAGCCCCTTGGACGGCAAGAAAGGAGATTATATTCCACACATCTACAACCGGTTCTTCAGTCATCCACGTCTCTTGTAGCGCTATGTATGAAGAACTATCAATGCACTCCAAGAGACGATCCTGCTTCAATAAATGCCTGTGACATGCGAGTGTTCCAGCTTAGAAAGTAATGATAATGATGTGTTGTTCATATAGCGCCTTAATCCAAAGCGCTTTACAGAGCACATATTTACATACAATATCACTCAACCAAAGTTGGTACTCATTTATCAACCTCGGAAGGATGAAAGGCTGAGTTGGACTTGCCGGGATTCGAAGATGAAAGGCTGAGTTGGACTTGCCGGGATTCGAACCTGCGACCTGCAGATCATGCTCAGATCACAGCAGTGAGCGCTCAAGCTATTTTACCAGCCCAAGTAGGAGGGAGAGTTAGAGATTGTGTTAGGGAGATGACAACCCCCATTGTTCAACCATTTGGGCCATCCAAGCCCAGTGAAACTTCATTTTTTCTCACCCTCCCTGTCACCGCACTTGTTATCTTTGGCCGGTCTATCAAATGTTGATCACGCAGGCCTCTTCCCTCCTCATGTGACCCTATTCTGTCTCTTATTTCTCCCAAGACTCTCACTACCAGTCAAAGGAGCTATTCGGTAATCGAAAAAGAACTCTTAGCCATTAAGGGGGCATGTGAGGAGTGGCGACATTTACTACAATGAGGAGAAATTCCTTTTCTGATTCGCACGGATCACAAGAACATTTGGGTGCTACAGAGAATGGAATGTGTCAACTCCCGTCAAGCCGGCTGGGCTCATTTCTTTTCTCAGTTCCAGTTCACCATTACATACATTCCAGGATCACAAAACATATTGGCTGATGCCCTCTCTAGAAAGACAGATTTAGAACCGGAAGCTGACAGAGAGCCTATGTTTCCTCACACTAGGATCATAACAGTCATCTCTACCTTCTTACAATGAGTTAAAGAAGCTTCTACCGAAGACTTATGTACCTCTCTACCTTTATGACACGGTGATACAGAAGTTTAAGGTGGTCTCCCTTTCTACAAGAAGAGATTATTCCTGCCCACTGATGAAGTTCGCTGTTTGGCTATCTTTTGGTGCCATGATTATGTAACCGCAGGACACTGAGGTTGTTATAGAACGTTAGATCTGCTTAAGAGATCCTTTTACTGGCCAGGGATGGCCAAGGACATGGATATGTACGTCACGGCTTGTCCAGTGTGTACCCGCAGCAAATACCAAACACAAAAGCCCATAGGTCTTCTGGAACAAGACCCCATCCCTACCGGTCCCTGGAAACATATTTCTACAGATTTTGTAGTGGAACTTCCGGTTTCACAAGGCTGTACCGGCATAATGGTAACAATTGATATTTTCACCAAATTGGCTCACTTTTTGCCCTTGTCAGCCATTCCCACCACTTCAGAAATGGCAGATGTGTTTCTCAAAGACATTGTCTGCCTACATGGAGTACCTCAAAAGATAGTGTCAGACTGAGGAAGTCAATACACCTCACGCTTTTGGAAGGCACTCTGTAATCGACAGGGTATTGAGCGTCCTTTATCTTCTGACTTTCACCCTCAGTCCAAAGGACAAACTGAGCGTTTTAATGGAACTTTAGAGCAATATCTTTGCTGTTATGTCAACCGTCTGCAAGACAATTGGGTGTCTCGCCTACCAACCGCAGAATTCGTGTATAATAACACCATCCATACAGTATTGAGCATGAATCAGTTCTTTGTTACTTATGGGATACACCCCAAGTCCATCCTACCAGTCATTACAGGTCCTTCCAATATTCCATCCATAGAAAGCTCTCTCTCGCAGATATCAGAAGCTCATAACATCGCCAAGCGAAGCTTACATGACTCAAGAGATTGCTACAAGAAACAGGCGGATAAGTATCAACGTAAGATTCCCAATCTCACTGTGGGGTTTAAAGTGTGGTTGTCCACCAAGTATCTCCCTCGTTGGATCTATCCCATCAAGCTGTCACCCAGATATATCGGTCCTTTTGAGATACTGTCTCAAATAAATCCAGTAGCCTTTCGCTTGCGGCTGCCCAATAAACTCAGTCGCATCCATCCTGTTTTGCATGCTTCGCTTCTACGACCTCATATCCCAGATGTTTTGGCTCGATCCTCCCCTGCTATTCAGACATCAGCCAACATTCCATCTGAGGAGTATGAAATAGAACAGATATGTGACTCCAGATACCGAAAGGGCTTACTTGAATATTTAATAAAATAGAAAGGGTACCCTGGTTCAGAAAATTCCTGGGAACCTGTTACATACATCCATGACCCTCTTCTGGTCAGAAAATTCCACTGGGCTCATCCGGGCAAGCCGGGGGGGTTAGGTCTCAGGAGGGGGCATACTGTCACATTTCCCGGGAGTTGGAAGCTGCTTTCTCAGTGGAGGAGCCGACTCCATTGAATACTCTGTCACGCTCCTCAGCGTTTCTCTCGACGCAGTCTAGTCTTTTTCTACATGCCCGCTGCCGGTTCGCTTTTAGTCACAGAGTGACAGGCGGTCGGTGCGTTGCAACTGATTAGGCTTTCCCCATTTGTTGTTACGCTCCTGGATCATTTCTCTTAGCGGTGCTCCGCTCTCCTTTATGCTTCCTCTTTTTCCGTTTCTCCACTCTACTTCTGCCAGTCCTACTTAGGGTCGGATCTCGCACCCCAGCTACTCTCTGCTCGTCCACGTCTGTCTCCTGACTCTTTCCATCCATTTTGCCCTTTTTCCGATCTGTTTTGCTTTGCCTGCTCCCTCTCCTCTCATTTCGGCAGCCGTCTCCAGTTTCTTGCCTTCTGACCTCTCTCACTTACCTTCTAGCCTTTTTGGCGTTTTATGCTTTTGCTTTTCTTTTCCCTTACGGCTGCCGATTTACCCTTTTTCTCCATTTTGGTTCTTCTCTTCTATTCTGCATTGGCCCGGTTTTCTTTCTTGCCTTACCTTTATTTGGTTTTTGTTTTCCCGTGATGCAGTCTGTCCCTTGGCATTCTATCTTGGTTTCCATAAAGTCTGCTCTGCTCAGGGGCTGAAATTTCCATCTACACGGATTCCATCATCCTAGACCACTCCCTCCGGGTAATACGGTTACCTGCAATCTGCTGGGGTTTTTTGTGCCAGAAGGTTTTTTTCCCCATACACCCGCTGTTCTGGGAATGAGGCCCCTTGTCTGGCTATTCGAAGCAGACACGGTGGCTTCATACCGTGGCAGACTTTACCTTCTAAAAAAAATGGAGATCTTCAACAGGAGAAGAAAGAAGATACCTTTGCCGGAACCTTGCATATCAGGTGAGGAGGAAGAGGGGGACTTCAAAACTGTGGGCCTCATTACGAGGAGGGTGTTAAGGGGTTAACAGCGCTGGTAAAGGTACCAGAGCCGTTAACCCCTTACCACCCTATTATGAGGTCCGCTCGCGGGACCCACTCAGCACGCCTGGTTTTAACAGGCCCGTTGTTAGCATGCTCCCCATTCCCATTGAGCCCTATGAGGGGTCAAATGGGGATGGACCGGTCTGGGTTCCCTGAATGGGGAAATCCCGGGCCCTCCAAGGTCGGAATGGCCCAGTATTTCCCCATTTAGGGAACTCGGACCCAGACCCGAGTGCGTGGGTAGCCATGCCCTTTTTAAGGGCATGCTACCCCCAAACTCGTAATGAGGCCCTGTGTCTTCTATATCTGTTGAAAGTGAATTTGACAGAAACCCCTGGTTTAATAATAAAGTAATTGTGTCATGGAAAGTGAAGCAAGCTTGTGAAAGGGCAAATAATCTTTGGTCTGCTACTTTACTTTCATACAAGAAGGCCACTGCGGAAGCCATCATTTTTTTGACAAAACAGGACAACTATAATTTGAGATTCTTGGAGGTTAAATCAACCTCTAGGGAACCTTTTGTAATCTTGCGTGAGTTCGAAGGAAAGTCATCCCCTAGGCCTAAATTGGAGGTTAACAACAGTTGGTGTCAATCTATTGGAGACAAATTTTTAAGGAAAATATTTTGTATCCAACAATCCATTAGCAATGTTCAACTATGTTCGATCAGCACATGTTCCCCTTTAAATAGGTAATAGAGAGTGAAGTTTATACTATTGTGAGAGGCATAAAACTAACTATGTGTCAGGGAGATGCTTGCCCGGTTAATTTGTTTTAAAGACTCTACGGATTTTTTCTTACCTTGGATTACTATGATTGTCAACACTTCCTTTACTGAGGCCAGTATGCCTGCTAACCTGAAGGAGACATGGATTACTACCTTCCCTAAAAAGGACTATCTGGAACCTGCTGTAGCTGGTAATTACTGTCCTATCACAAATGTGTCTTTCCTTTTGAACATTTTGGATAAGATTGCCTACGGCCAACTGCAGGAGCTCCTAGAAACTCATAATGTTCTGGAGTTAAGGCAATAAGGCTTTCGTGCTAAGCCCAGAACAGCGACTAGCTTAGTGGACCTAAAATCCAACATTGCAAGCATTATTGACAATGGCCATACTGCACTCCTGATGCTGCTGGATCTTTCAGCCTCACTCAATCTGCTGGATTGTGCATTTCTCGTCAGAAGATTGTTCTAAATCGGGAATTGCTCTGAGAGCGCAGCCTCCTGGATTCAATCCTTTCTAGGGCCTGTTCCGCCAGGGTTACAGTGGGTGACTGTCAATCTATGCCTGTGTCTCTCACCTGCAGAGTACCCCAGGGTTCTTGTCTTTCCCCGACTCTCTTCAATATGTATACAAAGACTCTTTTCGATCTTTTGGATAGTCTGGGAGTCTGATATGCCAACTATGCAGACGATACGATTATGCACTGGACACTCTGGCCATTAATAAAACATATTTGTCGATCCAGTCCTAGATGGCGCTGAACTCCTGGGCACGTAATGATAAAAAAGCAGAATTACTCATTATTGTATCAGGTCCTAGATTAAACAAATTGGATCCCTGCGTTAGCCAATTTCTGATTGCTGGATGCCCTATCCATGTTGCCCCTCATGTTAAATATCTGGGAGTCAAAAAGTATTTTTTAACTCCCAGTTGCTATTTAATAAGCATACTGCATTCTTACGCTCTTCCTATGCTTATACCCCTAACTCACTCTGGCAGATTCATCTCTATCTTTACGAGGAGGATAGAGCCTTGGTTACTTCAGCCGTAGCAATCCAAAATTGTACTATTGTAATAGCCTACTTATGGGGGAGCCTCCTCCGCTAATCTGAAGAAACTCCAAGTTACTCAGAATGGGGCGGTTAGTGCTGTTCACGGTCTAGGTAAATAGGATCACATATCTGTACCCAGACACTTTTTGCACAGGTTGCCGGTTAAGCATAGAATTCGGCATACGGCCCTCACCCTCACTCACAAATGCCTTTCTGGGAACGCACCCAGTTACCTTTCTGATCGCTTGAAGGTAGCACCATGTAGGAGAACCATTTGTTCCAATATCAATAATCTGTTTTACAGCAACGGTTTAATCTGCAAAAGCAGGGGGGAGTCTGTTTTGATGTCTGGGGACCCAATTTGTGGAATGAGCTTCGCTGAGGACTATGCCCTGCTTGACTAAATTTAAAAGAGCAATCAAGATATATTTTTTTAATAGAAGAGTTGATTAGTGGCATTCCTTTCTGCATTCTCCTTGGCTGGTTCCTCTTTTCTCCTGCTGTTTGTCCTTTTATTTTGTAATTGTTTTGTGTGCACTCCGAGGCCTATGTGGTATTATATGGCTAGGCTGTCATTTTGTACGGCCAGTCTAGCTATTTCTTACTATGACATGACGTATTTTACTGAGAATCTAAGACAAAGCAGCATGATGTGTGATATTACATGTCTAGACTGGTGTAGCCAGTTTCGGCAAGTTTTCATATTGATTCATTGCATTTTTAATGACTAGGCCAGCTGCTCTTACCTGGGCATACTGCCATAAATTGTCAGAACAAACGTGGACATGTTTTCTTACAGTATCATTACTGGCATTATGCGCAAAGCAAACATGAACATGTTCGTATATGGGTATACTGGCATAAAATGGAAATGTTTGGACACACTGAAACAAGGAGAGATAAAGTCAAAGGCTACCCTAGACAGATCCACAACACCAGCTGGACCGGTAAAAGACCCGGCACTCAACGATTTAGATATCCTATTGCAGAAAAAAAAATAACTCGTCCGCACAGAATCATGTGGCCAGTTGAGGCTGGAATAATTAAAAGCTGGCGTGATACCAGAAGGACTACAGGGGAAGAACCTACCTCGTGTCTTCCTAGACAACCATTGATTTATGACCAATTTTAGTGGGGTGGGAAATAAATGTTCTCACGATTGGGTCATCCTAGTAATAGAGACAGCGGAAGAGGAGGCCAAAACACAAAAAGAAGAACTTAAAAACCTTGAAGACCAGATCAAGAAAGATTCTCTACTCCCGGACATAAAAATTCAGTTAGAAAAAATCGAAGAAGAAATAAAGAAATTCCAAAAATTCACAATCAACAAAAAACTGTGGAAATTACAGAACGACGTCAAGAACTACAAGGAGGAGAGGACATACCCATACCTGGTCCCTGGCTTCTACAATCAGTTGAACTCTAACACATCTAATACCAGACAGATACCGCAAAGACAACAGAGGAAAACATTCGTAACCTTTTCCAACAGCTCGAACAGCAACGACTCAGATTCCACAACCAGCGGACAAGCAAACACAGCAAGCGTCAAGTTTTCAAGGGAGGGGACAACACGGCAGACCGCGGTACCAAGGCCAGCATCCAATGCGGAGACGTCAATGGATCCCACCACAACAAACATGGTGATCCCCATCTTCAATCTTAGTGATCACATCCTGTCCTCCAATGAAATAGATGTCCTAAGAAAAGGTATTAGCTTCACCCCAAGACATGTTCAACACGGAATTTGAGTTACAAAAATTCTTTCGCACTATTCGCCTACTTTATTTTTTCTGTGATAGCCCGGAAAAAGACATACCTAAATCAACAGGTCTAAAACCGCCATCGACTTTCACCCCATTGTCATTCATGGTTTGTCCGGAAATGTTATCTTTTGAAAACCGCATTCTTCTTGAAATGCGCAACATGTTCGACAAGAAAACACCCTTTAAGAACAACCTCTCATCAACCCAAAGGTTAGCACTCAAGTCACTAGAAAGCAATAACATTTTCTCATCAAACCAGAGGACAACGGCGGAGGTACCATGCTCTGGAGCAACAATCTATATGATGATGAAGTTACAAGACAATTATCCAATGCAAAATTCTACAGACAGATAGCCTCAAATCCCACGTCAAGGATATTGGCAGAGATCACGAGTCTGATGAGCCACGCCTACGACGAAGGCTGGATAGACGAGGACGAGAAGGCGTTCCTGGTAAATCAACATCCTATCATCCCAGCCTTCTACCTGCTCCCGAAGATCCACAAAAACTTAACCAACCCACCGGGAAGACCAATTGTGGCAGGCATCGGATCAGTCATTGAACCTCTATCCATCTACATTGACCACTTCCAAAGGCCCTTCATTTGCAAAATGCCTTCTTATATGCAAGACTCCACGGCCATGATAAAGAAGTTGGACACCATACAAATAGGACAAGGAGATCTACTAGTGACCCTAGATGTGGAATCACTATACACAAGTATCCCACAAATGGAGTGCCTACAAGCCCTTAAAACCTACCTAGACTTAAGAACTACACTGGAACCACATACAGCTTTCCTCTTGGAATGCACCAGAAAAGCCCTGATGGAGAACTATTTCATTTATAAACAAACCTTTTACCATCAATGTCATGGAACCAGTATGGGGGCTATGTTTGCCCCAGATGTTGCTAATCTATTCATTGACAACTTTGAAAAAAACTCTATCTACAATGAACTCAACACTTTTAAACACTTCATCGGATGCTGGTTACGGTATATAGATGATGTTTTCATGATCTGGAAAGGGACTGAAGATGACCTTCTCTCATTTCTACAATGGCTCAACTCACAGAATAACTGCATCAAATTCACCATAGATTACAGCAAAGACAAAATACCTTCCCTTGATCTAGAAATTTGTAAAAACCTGGACAATTCCCTGAGTACCACGCTGTGTCGGAAACCGACATCAAAAAATACCCTCCTTGAATACTCCAGCTTCCATCCTTCAGGCCTTAAGATGAACCTCTCATATGGCCAATTTCTCTGAATAAGACGTAACTGTTCTACACTTAGCGACTATGACTCTAAAAGCAAAGAAATGGCCACACATCTGAAAGAACGAGGTTACCCCAACCAGATAGTCCGTCAAGCCAGAAAACGTGTCAAACACACCAATCGTGAAGCATGTCTCACACCTACCGTAAGAGAACAGCAAAATACGAAGATGACCTGCGTCACAACCTTCACTCCATTGAGTAATTCCATCAAAACAATGGTTCTCAAACACTGGGACAAACTCCAGACAAACTCTTTCAGACCAGAGAAACCCATATTTGCGTTCAAACGCAGTCGTAACCTAAAATACCATCTTGTACACACGTACACTGAAATAGATGCACCTAACAATGATCAAACCACACTATGGCAACTTGCACCAGTCAAAGGTCATTTTAAATAACGGGCATTGCTCTGTCTGTACCCTAATAGCTAATCTTAAAACCATTATTTTGAAAGGAAAACCCTGTATCCTAAATTCTTTCACTAACTGCAGAACCAAATGGTCCGTATACATAATCAGATGCTCGTGTGACCTCATCTATGTGGGAAAATGCAAAAGGGAAATAAGACCACGCATTTGTGAACACCGCTCCTGTGTGTGCAATCAAATTGAAGACAAGCCCCCGGTGGCACATTTTAAAGCCAAAAACCATACCCATAATGAAATCTTTTGGGCAATACTACAAACAGTGGGGAACCCATTCCGCGGAGGTGACAGAGATCTTGCCCTACGGAAACTCGAGCAGAAATTGATTTATCGTTTGAACTCAGTGAAACATGGCTTAAACATTTCAATCGAATGGAACCTCTTTTTAAATAGATAATTGCCAATGCATTTCTATTAACACAAGTCTTCTTTAATAATGGATTTTGTGCATACACATTTCATAGTATGCCAATTTGTTTTTGTTCCACAAGTACTCATAATATATGGGACAACTGAAAATGTGACAATTGCTAGCGCACTTATGTTTAGACACTCAGTTGACAATTAGAATATGTCTTTTCATCTGTTTTTATGACCTCCACGATGATAACCATTACGATGTGAAATTGTGTGCTGTAATAAGCCCGCCGCATGTCACAATCTTGAGAATGTCCATTCATTGCCAATAGCTACACCCATTGCCACCCTACCCTTTCCTCTGACATAGCATGTCCCTTGCACACATGCACATTTAGAGCCAGCTCCTTGCCGCCTGATCACACGGACGCGCTCCCTGTTTAGATAGCTCCATAAACACTACACCGATTGAAACATGCGCACAAGAGCTTAGTCGTAGCCATAAGATATAAGTTCAACGCGCATGCACGTTTCCATTTCCAGCGCTCGCAGTGACACAGCTCTTCTGAAACTAGGTAAGCCTGCCGCCGACGCATTTTTTCGGTTTCACTGTTTTAGATACTTGGTCAGCCTGTTTGTTTTTGGCATTTCAAGATTACTCCTGGTGCTTCACACGGCACCCCTTGCGAACGCATCAATGCTCCTCTCCCATGTCGAAATTACTCAATTGTACTCTGCTCCACAGTGCTAGAATTTTTCTGTGCCCGATCTGGTTAGGCACCTTTAGATAACTCTTGGTGCCGCCCACGGCAACGCTGTGATTGCGCACATCCCGCACAGTTGGGATTCCTCTTCCACGCTAAGCCAGCTTTTATGCATACGAGCGTCCCCCATTAACGAATTCCACATTATAAACATGTTCCAACCCTTCACCACGGGTTAGAAGCACGGCTACTTAGTCTTATGTTGCACAATAAGTCTTTATCTGTCTTTCCACGTACGTTGTAGTGCTACACTGCACCTCCAATAGGCACGTCCACGCCTAATCCTCAGTGGTGCACCAAGTATTTTGATTTATGCTACTTTTACTTAGATTCTGGCATCTGACTTCTGCAGACCTGCCTCCCAGCCGCATCAACCAGCAACTAGTCCAATCAAGTATTTTAGACAAGTCTTTTTACTTACCTGACATGGTAGGTTTACCCTCTTGCAGCTTTGTTTTTAACAACCTTAGGAACATCACCTCTCTTCTCTTCACTAACACAGTCCCCCTCTACTTTAGGTGGATGCCTTTTTCAATTAAAAACGTCCCGACCACGACTACCTTGTCCTGAAGACAGTTCGGTGAATCTCAGCAGCGCTGCACACCCTGTACAGCCACTGTCCACCACCAACTACACACCAAACCAGAAACACCTACCAGTGTGTCGACAATGTTAACGCATTGTTACTGTAAAACAATACAAGAAATCAAATAATTTGTCACTCTGTTTACTAACCCACTAACCACAAAGTACTTGACCATGCATATTCCACGTGCTACGGCAGCCTTTATATATATGTCTTTCTGTTAGTTTAAATAAACCTTTGTTTATTTATCACTCCTGTAGTCTACAGTGATATTCCTTTCTGGGAGCCAGCAGTCACCTGACCCCGCTGCAAATGTGTGGTGACCTCGAGTCACGCCTATTTGTAGGGTAGCCTTTGACTCTATCTCTCCTTGTTTCAGTATATCTCCTAACCCTCTAGAGTCAGGCCCCCTTACTAAAAAAGAGGGTTCTGGTAATGTTTTCTTACAATGTTTGGACACATCCAGAGTGAAATTGTTTTTATACTGGCATATATTGTGGACAAAGGCATTGTGAAAATGCATCCAGAAATGCTCATGTGCACTGTTAGTGACTTGCATTTCTTTGATTTACCCTACAAAACCAATTGCAAACTGTTTGGCTTTTTACGTTTGCTGTTACATTGACAATTTTAACTTATTATTCAAAAAAATGTCCGCGGAGGAAGACCCACCGTGAAACCCCCGTGGTTGGTTCGGCCTGCCTCGCTACGCTTGGTCATTCTGGCTTATTTATGGGGAAATTTTGGCTCCCCTTCATTTAAAGTCACCAGCCTCCACTTGCATGTTGGCCTTTCTGCCTGCGTGAATGGGACTTGCCAGCAATACACAGTGCTGCGTCAAGCTGTTCCTTGAAGGGTCAGCTGACAAGTGCTCCCATGACGCACTGAACCTCCGCGCCAGGCACATTCGATTTCATGTTTTCACACTTCAAGCCTGGGAGTTCACAGTCGAGCTAAGCAGCGCCAGAAACTAAACGAGGCGCAGCAATTTGGAAAGGGCACAGTCTAGGACGGCTTCGAGTGTGTTTCTCTGGGGAAATCATGAGGGTACACGTGGTGCCGAATGGTGGGGCGTCGGGAGCTCCCCCGTGCTCTGAGACAATCTGGCAATGTGACATGTCTGCTTTGAAGGAGGCATATTTACGATATATTAACAGTAAAGTATCATACTTTTCAATAAATGTAAGTTCGAAATCATCATCATCTTTATCTCAAAGATACGTGACACAATGAGTTTACATTCCTCACATATGTAAGTTATTAAAGATGAACGAGAGAGATTCGTTCAAAAAGGGAGACGGGCACTGCACGGCACTAAATAAAAGTCCATGGGCGGCAGCTACAGTTAGAAAAAGCCTTTATTCATATTCCTGTAATAAAAAGAAACGAGCCAACATTTCGCTGTACACCACAGCTTAGTCATGGTAGCAAACATTAAAGAAAGACCAACATGTATTCCCAATTTAAAACTACATTTCCCATATTCCTTATTGTGTGTTCATAGTTTATAAAGAACATAGAAGGCAGACTATTGCTCCAAAGTGATCGTTGTGGCGGTGCCCCGTGAGGGAGACGCGCACGCGGCGACGTGACGTTGCACGTCGCCGCGTGCGTCTTAAATAAACGGGGCGTTCCCGGCCGTGTCAGAGCGACCGGGGAGCCCGAAGCACACAGACGTGTCCAGTCTGAGTCTGTGGGTGGAGGGGCTCACGGGCACGCGTGGGGACACCCAGAGACCCCCAACAGTGGCGACGAGTGTTGGATGCCCGGGCCCGGCGGTGAGAGCGATCCCGGATAATTTTTCTTCGACGACGAAACATCCGCGGATGTTTCGTCTCACGCTGTGGCCGCGGACCATACACGCGGCTGGCGGCCATCTTGCGCACGTGGCTGAGAAACTTCCGAAAGCTCCGGTTTGGAGTCGGAAGGCCATCCAAGCCCAATTTTTGGATTTGCTGACTGCGGGCAGCCTAACCCGCAGGCCCATGCCTGAATTTTGATGTTTTAGCCAATTTTCAGTTTGTAACGTCGTGTGGTAGCTGGAAGATGGACTGAGGTGGCTGGGCCTTCTCAGCCCACTCCATTTTTGAAGCTCAATTTTTGGAACATTTGGTTCTAGGACCTTCTTCAACCCCTTCATCATCACGTGGGTGATGGCATGCCCGCTCCTGAGATCCACGTTGGAACGAGACGCCTCAAGGTAGCCTCTTTAACCCTTTCATCATCACGAGGGTGGTGGCAGTGTGGGGAATGGTGCAAGTTGCGGCCCTCAGGACTAGTACGAGGGTGCCTGTGCGCTTGGGCCCATGAGTGATTTCGGCGCCCTGGAGGGTGCGGCTGCCACAGCATCGGAGGATTCGCAGGACGAAAGCCTGGCAGATTTGTTTCAACAGAATCCCCCACAGCCAACCCCACATCCTGCGACGTCTGGGCTGCCTACACCCACGGTTGGTGCCGCTCTTCCCCCGAACCAACCACCACCACCCCTGGCCATGGCCCAAGCCAGGGCGCAAGCGGCCTTGCAGCCCATTCCGGAGTTTGACGCTACGGGTCCTCCGTCCAGCCTGGGCCCCCGATGGAGAAGATGGATTGGACGGCTGGACATGTACTTTCGGGCCGCCCAGGTCACGGACAATGACAGCAAGGTGGCTACGATGCTGTATTCGGCCGGAGCAGCTGTACAGGAGATATTTGAGTCGTTAACTCCGGTGGACAACTCGTATGACCAAGCCAAAGCTGCCCTCCTCGCGCATTTCATTCCCCTTGCCAACGTGGACTATGAGAGGTTCGTCATGCTCTCGGCCAGACAAAAGGAGGATGAAACGCTCGACACCTTCTATGGCCGCCTGCGCCGCCTATCCCAAGGGTGTGCGTGGGGGGATGCGGAGGATATGATGAGGACAATGCTAATCCAGGCATGTTCGTCTGGCAAGCTGAGGCGACAGGTCCTGTGAGAGCCCGGACTCACCCTGCCCAGAATCCTGGAGCTCGGGCGGTGCCATGAGGTGGCGGAGGCCCGTGCCAACAAGATGGAGGCCGGATCCCGCGCAGCGAGGCCGGAAGAGGTGTGCGCTGTCTGGCGAGGCGGCAGAGGGGTGCGAAGGCCCGGTGGGGCTCCCAGAGACAGAGCTGGTAAGCCAGTGGAGTCATGCCAGAAGTGCGGCTATGACCTCCCCCACTCGTCTGAGTGCATGGCAATAGGAAAGATCTGCGGACGCTGTGGGGTGCCCAACCACTTCTCGAGGGTGTGCAGGGCGACCCTGCCTGTACTGATTCCGAGGGGATAACCCCGTCTGTGGACCCCTCGCCAAAACCGCCCGCCCAATGTAGCTCAGGTGGAACAGGCGGGAGAGGAGACGCTGGCGGAAGAAGCGGAGGAAGAGGATGAGGAGAATATCTTCTTCGTCTCCAGCATGGAAGTCCTCAAGGGGAGGAGCAGGAGACAGCCGAGATGCGTCGTGGAGGTGAACTGCTCGCCGGTCCCGGTGCTGGTCGACACGGGGGCCTCAGTCAACGTAATGGCGAGAGGACATTATGCCGCGCTCAACCCACCCCCGAGGCTGGCGGCGCCGAGAGCCCGCATTTTTGCATTTGGCGGGCGGGAGCCCCTGCCGCTGGACGGTGCGTTTGTCGCCAAGGTGGAGCATGACGGGTCGGAGATCAAGGCCTGCTTCTACGTGACTCCGGTGAGCAGCAACACCCTGTTGAGTTGTGCGGCAGCGGAGGCTCTTGGCATAGTGAGCTTCGCGCACTCAGTCTACTTAGAGGACATCAACGATCTGCTGGACAAATATGCTGACATCTTTAAAGGGATTGGGAGAATGAAGGGTGACCCCGTGAGGCTCCACATTGATGAGTCGGTGCAGCCAGTGGCTCTGAAACACAGGCGGATCCCGTTTCATCTAAGGGACCAGGTGGACAGGGAACTAGACAACCTGGTGAACCTGGATATAATCGAAAAGGTGGAGGGCCCCACTCCATGGGTATCCCCTATCGTAGTGGCGAGGAAACCAAAACAGCCGGACTCCGTCCGGATCTGTGTGGACATGAGGCTGCCCAACAAGGCCATCAGGAGAGAACGACACCTGACCCCGACAATCGATGACATCATTGCTGAAGTGCAGGGGGCCCGGTTCTTCTCTAAGTTGGACTTACGAGCGGGATACCACCAAGTTGTCCTCCACCCAGAGTCCCGATACATTACAACCTTCACTACCCACAGGGGGCTCTACCGATATAAGCGGCTGAGTTTCGGAGTGTCGTCAGCAGCCGAGGTATTTCAGAACTTGATCCGAGGCGCTCTCGCAGATCTGGAGGGCGTCCTAAACATTAGTGACGACATTCTGGTCTTTGCCAGGACGGAACTTGAACATCTGAAACGTCTGGCCAAGACCCTCGAGAGGCTGCAGTCGCTGGGGCTCACTCTCCACAAGGACAAGTGCGAGTTCCTCCGCCCGACCATTGAGTTCTTTGGCTTCATCTTCAAGGAGGGCGGTGTATATCCGGACCCCAGGAAGGTCCAGGACATCAGGACCGCGCGCCCCCCTGAGTCGGCGTCAGATGTGCGGAGCTTCCTGGGTATGGTAACATACTGTGGGCGCTTCATCAGGAATCTCGCCTCGAGGTCGGAGCCTCTGAGGGCCCTGACGAAAAAGGATACCACCTGGCAATGGGGCCCGTTGGAACAGTCGGCGTTCGAGGACATCAAAGGCGCCCTGACAGCAGATGATACCGTGGCTTTTTTTGACCCCGCCCTGGAGTCCGAGATTGTGGTGGACGCCAGCCCGTTTGGCCTCGGTGCTGTGCTCACCCAAGTGGGCAGAGATGGGGGGGTAAGGCCAGTGGCATATGCCAGCAAAGCCCTCTCCGAGACCGAACAGAGATACTCGCAGATCGAACGCGAGGCCCTGGCTGTCTTGTGGGGCTGTCGGCATTTTCGGCTTTATGTGCTGGGGAGACCCGTGACAGTGGTAACGGACCACAAGCCGCTGCTTCCGATCATGGCCGGATCATCTTCAAAACCACCAGCCAGAATCGAGAGGTGGATGTTGGCCCTTCTGGAGTATAGCGTCACCCTGATCTACCGGCCGGGTACCAACAATGCGGCTGACTACCTGTCCAGGCACCCGGTGGGCGGTGGAGGACCCGCACAAGACTCGTGTGCTGAGGAAGCCGATGACCACGTCAGGATGGTGGTAGAGGGTGCCACCCCCAACGCAATGCCGCTACCCGAACTGGAGAGTGCTGCGGCCAACGACGAGTGTTTCCGCATCTTGAGGAGCTCGATGCGGTCGGGGTCCTGGAAGTCCGTGCTGGAATTGGTGGCGGGGCGCACTCAAGAAGCTAAAGTGACCCTCGAGCAACTCTGGAAGGTGAAGGACGAACTGTCCTTCACGGAGTCGGGCCTGCTGCTGCGGGGCGATCGCCTGGTGGTGCCGGGCTCCAAGATCCATGAAGTCATCAACCTGGCACACCAGGGACACCAAGGGGCCGCCAAGACGAAGGCGAGACTGAGGCTGAAGGTGTGGTTTCCCGAGCTAGAAAAAAAAGTGGACGACTTCGTAGCGGCCTGTGTGTGGTGCCAGGCGGCCTCCCCAGTCCAGCGGGAGCCTGAAATCGAAGTAATGCCACGTGGGACCCGGCCGTGGGAGGTCGTACATGCGGACTTCGGATCCACGGCCGTAGGCACTCACTTCCTGGCCATTGTGGATGAATACTCCCGATACCCTGAGGTGGAATTCGTCGAGTCGGTGGCATTTGAGCACGTGGTGGGCGCTGTGGAGAAAATATTTGCCACCCATGGGTTTCCAGTGACTCTGTGCTCAGACAATGGGTCCCCCTTCCAGAGCGCTAGGTTCTCGGAATTTCTGGAGAGCTGTGGAGTGGCGCACCGGAAGGTGTCCCCGCTGTGGCCCCGTGCGAACGGGGACGCAGAGAGGCTGATGAGGACATTGAACAAAACATTCCGGATTGCCCAGGGACAGGGCCAGCCCCTCCAGCGGGCGCTTTACCAGTTCTTGAGAGTGTACCGCACCACCCCACACGCCTCAACGGGGGTGGCCCCGGCTGAAGTCCTGTTCCGAAGGTGCCCCCGAGGTCTCCTCCCGGAGGTACATGAAAAGGAACCCGGCGTAATAGATGACCAACGGGTGGAAGCGGAGCGACAGGCAAGGACACATCAAGAGAACATACGGCGGGGTCTTCGTCCGCAGCGGCTGGAACCGGGCGACAAAGTGCTGATCAGGAATCGGCATCCCCACGGAAAACTCTCGCTCCCATATGAACCGGAGCCGCTGGACGTGGTGGCAGTAAAGGGATCGATGGTAACGGCCTCGGACGGGAAGTCGGCTGTCACTCGGAATGTGAGCTTCTTTAAGAAACTGGGGGACTCTCGAGCTGAGCTCCCGCCTGACCCGGATGAGACTGTCCTCCCGGATGAAGATACCCCCCGGGGGGAACTCGTGGGGTCGCCAGAACGAGGCACTGGAGCAGCTGGGACTCCTGCGGCTGAGGTAGGCGGGAGGTACCCCCAGAGGGCTGGGCGAGGGAGACCTGCCTATCTCGGAGACTATGTGCTGGGGCCGATTGACTGTGTTCCGGAGTAAGGGGAACCGGGAGGCTGACATTAAAGGGGCATGGGCTCTGAGTTTGTAATTGTTATGTTGTGTGCAGTGCAAGTTTTGGAAGTGTCTGTTGTTGTTGTTCCTCCCGGAAAAAGGAGGAGTGTGGCGTTGCCCCGTGAGGGAGACGCGCACGCGGCGACGTGACGTTGCACGTCGCCGCGTGCGTCTTAAATAAACGGGGCGTTCCCGGCCGCGTCAGAGCGACCGGGGAGCCCGAAGCACACAGACGTGTCCAGTCTGAGTCTGTGGGTGGAGGGGCTCACGGGCACGCGTGGGGGCACCCAGAGACCCCCAACAATCGTGAATGAGTTAAATAAAGTGTGCAAATAGTGTAATAAAGTGCTTAGGCACAATAAACATAACATTCACAACGGTATCTATTTAGACTATACTACTAATATGTAGTATGCAGTGTTTGACTATCAGAATTGTTATTCAATAAAGCAAACATGTAGCTTATGTGATAAGGACAATGATTTAAAACTGCGCAGTCCCATACAACCTACAATGTTTGAATAGTCCAATAAAAGAACAGAAGGAATACTGTTAATTCAAAGCGATCATGCATTATATAAAAATAAAGTGCAATAAAGTGCACAGTCGCAATTTGCATTGCCTTAAGATCATGCTATGTTCGGAACAAGGTGCTATTAATGAATATCCAGCACTATAATGAAGCTACAATTGCTAATTAGTCTGTGAACTTATAAAGTTAGTATGATGCAATCAACAACAACGAGGTACAGCGATCAACGGTGGAGGGGAGCCCAAGGTTGGTCTGGCAGAAAAATAAAAGCTATTTTGATTAACTCAGGCTTTTTAGCTAGAAGTAACCAACACATTCAAGCCAGACAAATCGACGACTAGGGGGCAGTATGCCCAGTCCATGGGTTTAATGCCCAGTGAACGAGGTAAAAGGGCTCGCTGTAATCCCCATGACGCAAACCACCACAGATGGAAAAAGGTTGAAGTTGGATCTGTGAAGCCAAATGGGGTGCATTAGTGATTGGACCAGTGCACTCGTGGCTCGCCTCCTCCTCTGCCAAGCCGAAACCTTGCACTATTGTGCTCAGAATAAAAAAGAGGGGCCTTCAAGGAGCTCTTTATTGAGAAAGGTCGCATTGTTATTGAAATGTGGATTGAAAAAGAGCCCAACCACAGTGGTAAGTGATCACATGTTCCATAGTCAGATGATATGTGGGAGTATTTCTAAGGTTTTAACTTTTACAGCAGTGATGTACTTTTTCGATTTGCTCCAGTTTAATCCCATCTCTTCATTGTCCAATGTCTCGTGTTGCAGCGTTTCTCTGCAAAATCGAGTTGCAAAAAGTAACCTTCTTTTTCATTTAGCACCTTCTCTTCGCGGCTGCATATCGTAGATCGATGTGTGAGTTTGCTGGCAGGTTTTTGACGCTCACCGCCTCGTCAGAACTCTCACAGTTCTTTAGTTTTGACACATATGATGAGGCTTTATTTGTTTGGGCACGCAGGGTTGTGCTTTTGAACTACCTCAAGGAAATAACAATGTTACAGAAAGGAGGAAATATGGAAAGAGTGATGAGAAGCAGAATAGTTGGTTGTTAATGGCAACTGGCAAGCCTATCGTCATGCAGTGGCTCCATCACAGGTTATATGTTGTATCCTGTCCTTCACTGTGGGGCTTTGCTCATGCCTCAGCACAGACATGAGAAAAATAAAACTGTAGAGTTACAATCCTAGTCCCTCCAATCTTCCTAGGCCCTCTTTATCGTTCCCCTTTCTCTTCTTTATCCTGATTTCTCTTCTCTCTTTCTCATTCTAGCCCTTCTTTCTCGACCCTCTTCCTTGTCCTATTCCTCTTCCCCATCCAAGTCACTTTTCTTCTTCCTGGACCAGCTTCCTCACCCCGCTTTCTTTTCCCTCTTGCTCCTCCCTATTCCTCATCCCTCTTCCTTGCTCTAATCCCTCTTCCTCTTTGTAGTCCTTCTTCCCTTTCTCGTTTTAGTCCTAGGCCCTCTTCCTCATTCTAGTCTCTCTACATCTTTAAACTCATCGCTACTTAATGTGGCGCTTACCTGGCCACAGTGCTCAGGGAAAACATGCTGACCTGAGTGACTTGTGTGGCTGGGTGGTGTAATATCTCAGTAACAGCTGGACTCATCCCTTCTGCCCTTTGGTTGGTAGCTATCACCCTCTTCTTAAAAACACTAGCTGTGATCCGGAGGTTCCCCATATCTACAGACCCATTTCTCAGAACTACCCACCTTGCCTGTCACTGTGTAGCGAACATGCTCCTCCATGTTAACCAATATCGTTTCCATGGCAACCAAAGCGCTGAAACAATCCTCCCCTTTATGAAAGAAGAAATCTTGAAAGGCCTTGACAATTCCATACCAATTGCCATAAGATACCTTGGCCTGTCGGCTGCCTGTGATACAGACAAGCACAACACACTAATTCAAAGCCCTAAACCAAAGCCCTAAAATGCAATTGAGTCTAGTATAGAAGGAACTGCATTGCATTGAATCAATTGCGTTGAAGGCCATACGTCTGTCATCAACACATGCTTCACATCCTACAATGTCACAGTAACTTGCAGGGAACCCCAAGGCTCCATTGTATGTCCATGACCATTTAATGTTAATGTTAAAACCTTAGTGGATATCATTGCACTGTTAACCCCTTCCTTTCAATTATATTCTGACGATGCACATAGGCCCTACTAAATCTGGAATCTGGTAATAACAACCTACACATTACTGATCTGCTGCAGAAATACAAGATTGGGCCACAAATAATACTCTCTGTCTTGTCACTGCTAAAACAGAGATTTATTTTTCTGACCACCCCCGCCGCTTTACCTTGCAAATGTCTGCACTCTATGAGCCAAACTCTGTCTCCTGTGGACCAAGTTAAGAACCTACGGTTCATTCTCGACAACACATTCTTGCTCCAACCTCAGATCGACTCAATGCACAAAGATCACCCTCCTAGCTCCACAGTAAAATGATCCCCGATCTGGAAATGGCTCAAGAAATGGAGGTTACTATGGCAGGGATACTGTCACTTTTGGACTACTGTAACAGACTTTTCCTACTGTTTAACCAAAACAAGACAACTCATACTAGACCTCAAACCTTTTTACCTAAATGAATCTCACACAAGGTCCTCTGCCTCACCCGCAGAATTGGAAGTACAGGCCTTAAATATGTGGACACTTACAGAAACAAAGACGTTCCTAAGACACATTTGAGATCCATGCCGAACAACAACCTAACACCCACTCCCCTCTTCAAGACACTGAGACATTGAGATAGATGTGCGGCAGTGTTAGGCCCAAAACACACGTACACGCAAATTCCACACAACTTAAAATTAAAATGTGCTCTTAAAAAATTGAAAAAGTAATCTGAAAATGTGCCTCTCCTGCCAGAGGACATAAGGGATCAACTGTACCCAGTCTGACATGTTACCCTCACTCTCATTGGGCACTTACTAATTTTTCCCTACTATTTGCACTTCAGTGACTAGCATTACGCCCAGCAGGCGACTCATATACCATTAGCCTGTAAACCTTTATTTATTTGTATTTGTTTATTCGTATTTTTAAAGCGCACATCAGCCCAAGGGTAGGAATACTCCTGGTGGAACCTGAAAAGATTAGCCGGTGTGTACTGTCTACCAACACTACTATGTTGTTTGTTCATCCTTCCCAATGGAAAAGCTTGTTCAGTATTGGATTAATGTTCCCAACAGTGCAGCTTGTAATACTATTCAAGCCCAGCCTGCCTAAACTGGATCCAGTATCCTTCATATCTCACTAAGACAACATTGGCATGCTGTGAAATGTCGATCTCATTTTACTACTCTCTACATTGTTTTTTGTTTCCTTTTGTCATCTTTCTAACCTTAGCTACTCCTGGTGCTTTGAAGTGGTACTCCAGTCATTTTGCCACTTATAAAAATCTCCAATAAAAAAGGACATAAAATAATACATAATGGTCTCTCTTCCTGGTCCTATTCCTGCCTTCTAATTCATCATCTTTGCCCAGTTGCTTTTCCTCTTCATCACCCTAGCCTGATTCCCTATTTTAGTCCCTCTTCTGCATGCCTCTTCCTCATCGTAGTCCCTCTTCTAAGTCCCTGTCCTTGGTCTTCCTCCCTCCTACTCGTCCCTCATACTGATCCCTCGTCCTAGTCTCTATTCCCCTTCTTCTTCCTCATCCTAGGTCGTCTTCCTCATTCCTCTTCCTCGTCCATGTTACTCCTCCTAATCCCTACACTGTGTCCCTTGTTCTTGCCCATTAATCACATCCATTGTCCTAGACCCTCTTCCTCTTCTTAGAACGTGTCCCTCTCGCTCATCATTTATTTTAGACCCACTTTCTCATTCTAGTCCCGCTGCCTCTAACTTGTCCATTTTACTCATCGTAGACCATCTTTCTCTGCCCATTCCCTCCTCTTCATCCTTCTTGCTCATCCCTTTTTCTTGTCCGGGGTCCTCCTTCTCACCCTAGACCCTGTACTTGTCCTATTCCCTATTCCTTGTTGTTGTTCCTAATATCTCTTCCTAATTGGAGTCCTTCATCCTCATTGTAGTCAATCTTCAGAGGCCCCTTAATCCTTTTTCTAGTCCCTTGTCACAGTCCATCTTCCTTGTCCTAATTTCCTTCTACTTCCTCTTCCTAGTCCTGCTTTTCCTTCTTTGTACTAGAAGATGTCCTCTTTTTTGCCCTAGCCCCTATACTGCTCCCTCTCCCTAGCCCCTCTTCCTTTTCCTAATCCCTCTTCGTCTTCCTTGTCCTTATGCCTCTTCTGTTTCCTCGTCCCTCTTCTCCATTCTTTGTCCTCATACTAGTCCCTCTTCCTTGTCCATGTCTCTCTTTCTCATCCTCACCTATCATCCAAGTCCCTCCTTCTCATCCTCCTCATAATTCCTCCTTCTCTCCCCCAAGCTAGGCCTTCTTCCTCAGAATCTGGGAGAGATACGACCGTTGGATGATAGTTCACCAGCTTGGATAACTGGATCTCATAGAGAAACCCCTTAATATTTGAATCTCTGACAGTGAACTCAAGCATGATATCGATCAATTTGCTAGGGCAAGGGTCCAGGTTCAGACAGGCTCTCTTCTGAATTTTGTAAAGCGTTTTTATCCCTCTGGAATCCAACTTAAAGTTAATGCACAATCAGGTAATTGCAAGGGCTTCCTTTCCATTACTCCCTCGACAAGGGAAACACTTATCACACTGTTTATGAAGCCAAACAGACCGGGCGATTTCTGATCATCATTTACATTTTTCTGCTTAAAATCTTGATAATAAAATATCTCCTCGACTTGTTTCTAATAGACTGATACCCCTGATCCCGTGCTTAGTACTACCAGGCTAAGCTGTGTTTATGCAATGTAGGTGGATTATGTAAGGTAATGTCACTGGTCTTGAATAGCACCCATCTGCCACTATGGTTGGCCTTGCTGCACTTGGCTCTGTAAGTTAAGGGTGGGGAGTTCATTGGTGGGACAGTGGGAAAGGCAAACGTGAAGCCTGTGATGTTGATAGATGCAGGTCGGAAGTACCGAGTTCCTGAGTGCCAGTCGGCTTTCTGTGGGTTTGGCAGAGAAACGTGGGAGTCTGTCATGCATAGGCAAGAGCCCACGATCTGACAGACTACATGTGCGAGGGCGTGACAGGGCTAAAGAGGAGAGCAATTTTTGGCTGAGTTACTGTTAATGTGCTAATGGCTAGGCCTGTGGTGGCTGTATGTGGGTGTTTGGGTTTGATATGATATGATTGGTTAATTATAACGCGCTTAATACCCGGAGGATCGAACCTGTGTTGCTCCGTGTCGTCCTGCTTCCAAGGCGAGCACGTTGCCCCTGAGCTATCCTCCCTGAGCTATCCTCTTGCGTTATTGTAGTATAAGGTGGCAGGAGATCTTAGAGGGGAGTCGGTTAATCAGGGGGTGTAAGCCTTATAAGGAAAAACAACTTGAAACCCTGCATTCAGATCCCAGGCATTTGCAGACAGGTCCCATTTCTGAAGCTCCCAATGCCACCTCTATCTCTCTCTCTTTCTCTCTCTCTCTGACTCCCTCTCTCTTTCTATGTCTCTCCGTATCTGTCTCAAGTAGATACATTTACCCCTGCAGGAACATAACAAGCATCTGAGATTTAGCAGAAGAGGGAAAGGGGTGACGTGGAAGCTCATACATCATCATAACCTGCTAGGCAAGAAGCGAAGGTTCAGTGGAAGGGCAGCTTAACATATGAGGGCCAGTCACCCATTGCACCTTCATACGTATGTTGTTAGCAGGCTTTATGCATAATCTAAAGCGTCTACTCTCCCTTGTTCCCCAATTAGATCATAATATTCCTGCACAAGAGTTGCACAATTTCATGCAGAAAATGCTTACATTTCTGTATTATAATTGGTTATTTATAACACGCTTAAGACACAGAGGTTTCTTAGCACAGACCTGGGGATCAAACCTGTGTTGCTCTCCGTCATCTTGTTTCCAGGGCGAGCGTGTTGCCACTGAGCTATCTCGTTGACTGGCTCGTTTCGTTTGAGGCTCAGTGCAGAATTGTTGGTGTGGACTTTTAGTTCTTGTAAGTAGTGCATCTGTTGTATTAATAAATTAATTAATCCATTATAATGCACTTAATACCGGAGACCAGTCCCTAAGCATCTGCAGTGTCTTGTTTCCAAGACCAATGCATTGCCCTGAGCTATCCTCCTGGCCCCAAATCCCATCCAATTACCAATGGAAATGGTCTGATCTTTTGCTGGATTTACTGTACACTCATCAAGGGTGCCCCCTTTCTCCTTTACTTTTTCAATGGCAATGGTGCGATTGGCTTTTAAGCTCAGAGAGGTATTTCTAAATCGTCTGAAGTACTATTCACATAGATTTGTAATTCCACTCCATGCATGACATTTAACAATATGTTTAAAACCCAGAATTGAATTTACTGATACAATTAAGGAATGCATTTGTGAAGTTAAACAACGTAAGCAAATCCAGAGAGTCCAGAATGTAGGCGCTAGATTGCTGTAGCAAAGTAACGGTCATATATCTCCTGACCTATGTTCCCATCACTGGCTACCGGGAGAACAAAGAATCTTGCTCAAGGCCTTGCGCCTTGTTCTTAAATGTGTTCATGGCCATCAGCCTAACATCATAACTAAAAGATTACACCATTACCATTCAAACCATCGGATTATATCTCAAAGTGGTTAACTGCTAAGTATTCCTATGTTCAACCGTTTAAAACTGGGAGGAAAATCCTTTTAACTGGAATTCCTTGCCACTAGACCTGCGCCAAGATCATCTGCTCTGGCGGATCAGGAAAAAAAACATAAAATACAGCTCTTTGGGAGGCAGTTCTAATTGGCCTATAAACATGAATTGTTGTACTCGATGAAGGAGCCATTAAACTTTTGTGTAATTGCGTGCGCTTTATTAAACCCACATAGATACACAATAACACACATACCTACATGTCTCGCACACAATAAACTAGAGGAAACATAGATCCCTGAGACGGCTCAGCGGGATATTGTCAAAGCATTCCTTGGGGGAACACAGACAGGGCCCACTTTATTTCGTTTTCGCAGCCTATTTCTCTAGTGAAGTATACAGAGTTCCACGCAATTTGAAAAAGCTTTAATACACAGAACAACTTTAACATGGTCAACTGGAAAATGAAAGATGGAAGCGTATGGTGGAAAATCATAGACTTTTAGGAGGGAACTCATGCCTCAAATCTGCATGTGTTTTGAGAGTCTTAGGGTCCAGTTGCTGGGCAGAACAAGCTGCTCAAGGGGAACACTTGAAGTGAACTGCTGAATCTATATAGTGCTGACCAGCCTAGTATGATGGAGGGTTCCAAAGGTTTTCAACAAACTGACCAGGGACGTCGGGTCAGGAAAGGATAGTAGCCCCCGGAGTGTAGAAAGGTGCAAGAACCCAATGTAGCAGACAAATATATATATATAAATAATTACAGTGGTGGTTTGCACTTTGTTTACCCGTATGTAGACAGTGTACAAAAGTACAAGATGAAAAACAGTGGCACTTTGGTAAAAAAAAATACAAAAAAAAGACTATTTTGTTTTATGAAAATTATCAAAGAGGTGTACCAAATGCACATAATGTAACATAAAGAAAAAAAAACAACGTGTCGAATTCATTGCAGTTGAGTTAAATGCATTCTTTTTCTGCAAGTCTGCATATCCTGAACATCATCTTTCAATGTTTTATAATTTTAACATATTTCATTTTGCAGCCTATTTGAATAATCATTCAACACCCGGTCTATCACAGCAAAACCGTGCACACTTGCTCCGGCTCAGGGAATGTTTTTTCCGTTGTACTCATTTGCAATCGATGTTTGTAAAAACATGTGAGCACTGGCACTGCACCTCATTTATGAACTGCACAATTTAGATCAGCGCCTAGTTTAGTTATTATTCTGAAAAGTGCAGACTTCATCTCAAAGGTTCTTTCAGAATGTTGTAAAATGTTTTCATCAAAATCCAGAGAATCCACCTTTACCCATCCTTATTCCTTTATGTAGCCTGAAACGAATTTGCAACCATGTTTCTCTTCAGGGAGATATTTAGGTTGAGGCAAGCTCCACGATATATGAGGGGGCGACTCAGCGCAAACATGCTCACAAGAGAGGGGCACTAGTGTGCCCGAGTTCCCAACATGGTGTGCATCAAGCCTTTTGTGTGTGTGTGGTATTAAGTTGCCATACGAAGGGTGTACCCCATTTGACAAGAAAATGACACAGGAGAGGGTCTCCACCTGCCAAAGCTTAAGGAGGTGGCAGGTACCTCTAGTCTCACTGGTCACTCTAAAAACACACATAAAAAGAACACGTTAAGAAGCCTGTCTACTTACAATGAATAACCCAGAAGTTTAACCAAAACTTTAATTTCCACTGAGTAATCAGGCAATGGCATATGTGCAGCAGTAAACAATTACACATAAACTAGTTGTTGCCAGCGCACCATACACTGATTGAGTCCTCTCTCTATCTCTTTCTCTCTCTCTCTCACTCTATGGCTCTGTCTCGCTTTTCCTGGAGGCGAGAGTCGCGTTACCAGATGTATATTTGCCAAAACCGTCCCAGCTACTGCTGACAGCAACACAACCAGAGAAAAAACACAGATATGAACGAGAAAGGATTCTGTGTTTATTTTATGGTTAAAAGTAGAATGAGAACATCAGAGGAAAATGCCTCGCCTTGGGTGGGGACTGCTCTAGTATTTTTTTTTATTTTCTTTATTGTGCATTCAGATTTAAAACCAGTTAAAACCTTACACAAATTCAACACATCAAAGTAGAAGAAAAAGACAGTGCAGACATATAATTTTCAACTAAAGCTAACATACTTAAAACCAACTTCGTCGTTATTGCACAGTTACATACAATTACTTTAAAAACAGCAACAATGAATCATATTAAAAATACAATTTGGACCCTTTATCAAAATGTTTTAATTTCTTGCAGGACAAATCTAGCAGATCCTTCTATGCAGTCAACCCAATTATCGCTAGGAATTGAAACAAACTTTTACTCAGATGGTACGGTATCTTAGACCAGCACATGTTCCAGACAACCTGTCCAGTATTACTTCCATAGCAGTCTATACAGTTCTTAAAGCATATAAGACGTTGTACATTTAATGCATCACAGTTCAAAAGTAAGTGCTGTATCGATTGATTAGGGGCAGAACAGAATCTGCAACAATCCAGGAGACCACATATTTTCTTCCATTTCGCCCAGTACGCCCTGGTCGATAGGATATCCAATCTGAATCTCGTCAGTGTATAGCCCACTTTCCAGGAAGGCTATTTGCATATGTACTGTGCACAAGTTTCCAGTCTTTTATAGTCTAAGGTGTTATTCTGATATCTCCTGGATGTCCCTACTGAATCGCTTGTTCTGCACCAGTCTGCAAGCCACATCCTTTGATTGTCTGTGCCAGGAGGCGATTTTAGTAGAGATCCTTCCAACCCCCATTTTTCCAATGTTTGTTTGGTCCCTTCTATAAGACTGTTTCTCAGGCAGACTGCCCCTCTTTAAATTCTGCAAACAGTGTTTTTGCTGGGGCAGTAATACATGTATAGCATAGTAAAACTCTCTTCCATACTATATGTGCTTCTAGAGATAGAAGACCCAATTCATATATGATTCTACTAATAGGTATGGCCTAAGGGAGTCTTAATACTTTCTGCCAGATTAGGCCTTCTAAATGGCCAAAATCTTCTTTCAGCAGGCTACGATGAATCGCTGCACCCTAGATCAGCATGGGTACAATTTATGATTTATAAAATTTCAAAAGAGTGATTATGCAAAGTTTACCATATTTATAATTACATTTTCTCATCTGAGCAACAGCTTTTGTTGCCTTTAAGTAGAAACATTCCAACAGTGCTTTCTTGCCCAGCATATATAAATGTCAAAACCCAGATACTTCATTTCATCAATTTCAACCACCTGCTCTCCTCCTAACCACTCTGATTTTTTCTTTACACGTTTCCCTGCTGTCAGAGTTATTAGCTGTGTTTTTCTTGTGTTTATGGTCAATTCATTTTCTACGCAGTATAAGTGTAGTGCATTCAACAGTCTTTGTATGCCCATCTTGGTGCAATCTAACAAGATGATGTCATCTGCATATGTAATCCAGAAGATATTTGCACCTCACACTTTAGGGGCAAAAAAGGAAGCATGTTTTGGGCGTTAACCCAGGTCCTGTCACGCCTTCCCAATCCTCCCGATCCTCAGTCATGCCTCCCCGATCCACCATGCCTTCCTGATTCACCATTCCCCCTGATTCCGCACCTGACACCCATCAAGCCCTCATTCCCCCTGGCCCCCGTCAAGCCCCCTACAGTCATCGCCACCGTGCAAACACTCAACGGCACCCATTCTTGCACTGGCACCCACCATGGCGCTTGTCCACTAGGCAGCGCTGGTCCATGAGAACACGGAGGCATTTCGCGGGCATGTGAAAGCAGCGTTTGTCCACGGACACCCAATGTCACATGACCAAATGACGGCGAACATTTCCCTTCACATCAAGGGTCACGTGACACGCTTTCCACACACTTTCCACGTTTCCCTCAAGACTTGCATCACGTGACCTCATGACTTGCGTCACGTGACCATCCAACGCAGTCAAAAGGATCGGGGAAACGAGGAAAGAACGCTTCACAGCTGCTTCATCGGAGTGCTGCGTAGCGTTTTGGACATTTTTGGATATTTTGAATCTTTTGACTACGGAACATTATTTGGATTGCTTTGATCTTCCATGAAGCTACGGCGAACTGGTGTCTCATGATATTTCGACCCTTGGCTCTGTGTTTTTGGATTTTGGACTTTGAATTTGGATTCCTTTGTTCTTCTGGCTTTTGAACTTGGACTGCTATCGGATTGCACACGGATTGTCCACAGCACTACGCATCTTGGCTCAGGTGTTCTTCATCTAGAGTGCTGCCACTGACCCCACGGTTTTCCTTCCCATTCCAAAGCTATCCTGGCCATCACGTTTGGGTAAGCCCACTGACATACATCTTGTTGTTTTGCATTATTGCCCCCCATTGTTATTGCTATTGCTTGATCTGACTAATCATTGCCTTACAGTGGTTGAGGGGTCCTTCCGGTGTTCCTGGTTCCAGGCTGACGGCATTCTACACCTGTGGCCTCAAAGATTGCACTGGTAGTGATTAATTCTACTAGTGTGGTACTTGGGGACACAGGTATCTTAATCTGCACGACCATCAAGAACAGAACAGACTGTGAAGCCTTCTGGTCATCCAGGTCATGGATACCTCCGCCGGGGACCCTGTAACCGCTCTAATGCAAGCAGTAGCAGCCCCTAGGACCGACATGGCTGCGGCCACCACAGCAATCCACCACTGCTTGGATGCCCTGCAGAGTGCCCGACACCCTTTACCTGATGATGCCGAGTTCGGAGAAGCTACCCCTCAGGGGTCGGCTCCTTCCACAACCTCCACACCACCTACTCCCATAGTTCTCCCAACTCCGTTTCCCCTTGCAACAACGGAAGGATATCAGGGAGACCCAAGGAAGTACCGTACATTTTTGAACCAATGCAAGTTTCATTTCTTATGTCGACCCCAGGCATTCCCTGATTCTATCACCAAAGCCGCTTTCTTGCTTTCCCATTTTTCAGGGGTAGCAGCTACTTGGGCGAACCCTTTATTAGAAAGCGATCATCCAGCACTATACGATTTTGATCTCCTAGTTAGCGAGATGTCCAAGGTTTTCGACACAAGGTACAAGGCACAATCCCGGGACTTGGAATTATTACATCTTACTCAAGGCCGACAGACACCTATTGAGTATATAACTCGCTTTTATCAGCTGTCTGCGGAAACATCTTGGCCAGAGAATAAGAAGGCAGTGGTATTCTATCGGGGCCTGTGTGGTACAATGAAAGACGCTCTCTCAGTCGTACCGTCCCTTCCTGCCGCCTACTTCGACCTAGTAGACCTGGCCTTGCAAGTGGACGCTCGGAGGACCAAACGCAGGGCAGAAGCCGGTCTTTCCAGCCACCAATCTTCCTCTTCCACAGATCAAGTCTCAGAACCCATGCAGATAGGTGGGATCCGTAGTCCCATAACCCATGTTGAACGGGAACAAAGGCGAACTGACAATGCCTGTTTTTATTGCGGCATCAATGGACACTATGTAAAAGAGTGCCCCCGTCGCCCAAGAAATAAGAACCCGGGTTTTCGGAAGGCTCGCCCTTCAGATTGGGGGTACGGGCGAGCACTCCATCAACCCCCTCTGAAGTTGCTTTCGGTCCCATAAAACCGATTGTAGTCCAGGCGATACTGATCCCTACCAAAGAACACAAACATGCAGTTCACATCGTGATAGATTCAGGGGCCACGGGCTGCTTTATAGATATCACATTAGCCCAACAACTCAATCTGCCCTTGATAAACAAAGAACATCCTGAACCTGTACAGGCCGTGGATGGTACCTCCATTGCTTCTGGTCCTATTAAGCAACAGACCGCTCCCCTGAAAGTGGTAATCCAAGGTAACCACAAGGAAACGTTGTTGTTTGATCTCATCACAACCCCCCAGTTTGGTATCATCTTAGGCATAGCGTGGCTAAGGCAGCACAACCCTTTGATTAAATGGGGAACCGGACAGGTGTTCTTCGAGTCAGAGGTCTGCCAGCATTTCTGTCTAGTGGAAACCGAGACACCGTCCAACCCTGCTAGTGTTCTGGGAGCTGTGGCTTCATTAACCATGGAGGACAACGACTCTACTGCCACGATACCTCATACAGTCGGGGCAGTTCTGGCAGGAATCCCCACTGTATATCATGATTTCCATACTGTATACTGCCTCAGCTGAAGGCCTAACACCACACCGGCCTCACGACTGCCCCATTGACTTAATACCAAATTCCCCGATACCAAAAGGCAGGATTTATTCATTGTCCCAATCAAAGGAACAGGCCCTGAAGGATTACATTCAACAGGCCTTGCGACTAGGTCATATCCGTCCTTCCTCCTCTCCAGCTGCGAGTCCTATCTTCTTTGTCCCGAAAAAGGAAGGGATTTACATCCTTGTGTCGATTATAGGCGACTGCATGCAATCACCATTAAGAACAGATATCCTATTTCTCTTATCTCTACACTACTAGATAGGTTATCCCATGCTACTATATACACGAAGTTGGATCTACGTGGAGCTTACAACTTGATCTGTATACGCAAGGCGGATGAGTGGAAAACAGTGTTTTGGACCCGACAGGGTCTTTATGAATATACTGTAATGCCTTTCGGGTTGTGTAACGCCCCCGCTACCTTTCAACACTTCATAAATCACCATCTCCTGGGGGCTAAACATCAGACTATCGTATATTCAGACCATAAGAATTTACAGGACTTGGCTTCCCTAAAATGCACAAATAGTCGACAAGTGCGCTGGCATCTTTTCTTTGCCGCATATGACTTTGTGATCAAGCATAGACTGGGGGCTGGCCACGGGAAAGCTGACGCTCTGTCACGCTCCCCACGGGGGGAATCTCTTCCTTTGTTGCCAGACACTTTATTGGAGGAGGGCCATGTTATCTGTGCCTGTACCCCTTCCTCATCCATGTTGACCACCATACACCACTGGGTCACCCAAAATCCTCATACACTGGCAGAATGGGATCATGACATCCAGGAAGGGTTGCCATTTGTACATGGGAAACTGTTTCTGCCCACAGCTGATACACGTAATCAGGCTCTAGATTGGTCACATGATGTGGCTATTAATGGTCATCCAGGGCAACATCATACGTTGGATCTACTAAAACGGTGGTGTTGGTGGCCATCAATGAAATGTGATGTTTGAGAATTACGTAAACACTTGCTTAGTTTGTGCACAATGTAAATCACGTAGGGGCCGTCCCCTGGGACTGTTACAACCCCTGCCGATACCTCCAAGACCATGGCATACGGTCTCTATGGACCTCATCACTGATTTACCTCGTATACAAGGTCATGATACCATTTGGGTAGTTGTTGATGCGTACACTAAGATGGCAAGATTTATACCCTGTACTGGTATACCCTCTGCTCCTACACTGGCTCGGTTATTCTTTAAATCACTTTTTTGCCTCTTTGGTTTGCCACAAGTCATAGTTTCCGACAGGGGTACACAGTTCACGTCCCGTTTCTGGCAGGTCCTAACTAAACTACTTGACATTGATGAAAGGTTTTCCTCTGCCTACCATCCAGAGACTGATGGGCACACAGAGAGGGTGAATCAAGCATTGGAGCAGTATTTGCACTGCCTAACCCTCCAGTATCAGGACACATGGCTCAATTTGTTACATCTTGCTGAGTTTGCCTACAACAATGCCCTACACTCTTCTACTGGTTTTTCCCCATTTTACTCTCTGTATGGCCAGCACCCCCGCACCCTTCCATTTCCAGATTTCCCGCCTACTGGTACCCCTGCTGCCAATGCTTGTGCCCGCGACCTTGTCGCAGTTCACGTGTCAAACCGGATATTAAATTATGCCTCTTATTACAAACGATTTGGATGTATATTGGCCTACGCCAAGTTGCTTAAAAATTGTACGCAAATAACTCTCTGCGGCAAGGTCTTGACCTTAGAAATTGATTTAAGCCGCCATCTTGAATCAAGCCTCCATTCTAGGTTAGAAACCGCCATTTTGGGGTTTTATACAAAGTCACCCTGTAATCTAAAATGGCCGTCTCGTGTGTCCTTGTTCTTGCCTTAACCTCTCCAACCTCTGTAGGGGAGTTAATGTCCAACCTGCCCTCAGGCTACATGTTAAGGTCATGTAGACCTTGTCCTTGTTGACCTCGGGAGCAGGGGATTACTTGAATTAGCAATGTTAAACTACAAGTAAACAAGAACAGTAATGCTATCCGAATATAATATGCGAAACATTGTTTGGTCTGTATTAAAGCAATATATAAAGAGTGTAAATGTTAAATTGAAGAATAATGGAGTGTGTTAGTAAATGTATTGAAAAAGTAAACCACAAGCACGGGATATGTAAATTAGGAAAGTGAACCTGGCACGACCCTAGCCCAGTGCATGATTAACCTGTAAAGGGGCTGGACATCATTTTACAAATTGTATAAATGCGTCGATGTCCAGCTAGGAAATCCCCTCACTGCTCATATTGAACCCTGCTGGTGGTCTCTGTGATGTATTGACGGCCAAATAGCTATTTGTGTACTTTGTTGAATACTGTTCAGTTTTGTAATAAAGATTCTGGGAATCTTTATAAGCCTGTGTCAGTGTATTTTCCTTTGCTCGGTGTAACAGCCATAATATTGTATTTTTTCTGATTCCACAGATGGCGCCCGAATAGGGACCCTCAAGATTGACTTCGTCTCGTTGAAGGTTGGCTCGGCTATTGGACCGGGATCAGACAGTGTCAACAGAACCGGCCACTCTAAAACGAGAAGTGAATTCCTCGACGAAACTGCACGATCCGATCCCTGGACGGTGAGCTGTAGCCCGAGACGACGTCTTGACGAGGGTCCATATATTTGAGGTGGGGATTTGCCGAAAATCACCAGACACATGGGTCCTTTGCATTGTCCTTAGTAACCCGATCGGGCCTCCCAGTCCTTTGGTCAGGTGAATCGTGTCCCGATTCTTAATTTAACCCTGACAAATTTGAATTTGGAGCATTGTACTCGCAAGCACAATTATTTAACCAGGTAACACCAGAACTTTGATATGCCTAGGAAATTGTCTGCCTGCTTTAGGGCATTTTTCCGCAGTGACAGACAATCTTTGGAAGCTAGCCATCCCACACCACAGGAGGGGTCGTCGGCATGTACTATGTACTGTAAGAAAGGCTTTGGTAGTATAGCATTTAATGACATTTGGCACAGACAAACCAGACATAATTCTAATCTTCGGTGGCCAACCAATGGTAGTTTTGAAATCCCTCGTATAGAATATTTAGAGTGTGTATTAGTAAAGAAGAAGGCTAGGCCTGCAGCATTTGACGCGTTGCACAGTTGGAAAATAGAAGCTTTGCAGCAACAAAAGAGTAGAGAGAAGCATATGCGTCGACATGTAACGAGTGTCGAAAAGGCACGGTTATATGATCAAAATAAACAATTGGAGTCAGTTAGGAACATGGACAGGGCATTTCAATTAGGCATTCAGAAAATCTACCCTTCAAAAGATTTTCATACGTCAGACAAATTGATTAATAAACTTTTGCATGAACGAAGGCCTGATGCCTCCGGGCCACCTCCATATGTCCCTCCTCCTGGCGCTTTGCCCCTTCCTGTTGTAGTTCCCCCTCCCATAGTTCCTCCGGTCCTCCCTGTTGTTCTTCCTGTTGTTCTTCCAGCCGTCGCCCCTTTGTCTGCCCCCTTGCCTTCACCTGTTGTTATTCAGAATGTGCCTACTCTTCCTCTTCCAAGTGATCCTGCATCGCTTGTAGTAGACCCGGGAGCAAGACCAAGGGTTGTGACTTGTAATACTGTGTCACCAGACAAGAGGAGTGAATTGACTGCTTGGGCTAAACATTGGATGGAGAAGGGTGAACAAGCTGATGTTTTTTCCACACTCGAAAATTTAAAAGATATTCCTGAGAAAAATGTTTTTATCGAAGGATTAGGGACTCATTTAAGTATAATGTGGAATAGACTAAATAATGTAGATTTCCCACAAGGGTTATGGGATTTGAACGCCTTAGCGTTGTCCAGAGATACTGCGGAGAAGGTATATGAGCATGTTGAGAGGATTTTTGAGTATAGGAAGGAGTTGGAAGAGTTACAGAACGAGGAAGTAGATGGTGATAGTTTAGGTACTATGTATTTAAAGAAACGTTTTTTTCCTCGTCGAGAATTAAAAGGTGAGGAAGCACGAATTTGTACAAAGGACGCGATAAGATGGATTTCGGATATGTCGATAACTCCAGATGAAGTATATGACACGTACAGTCAATATACGTTAGAAATGCAAAAGAAAGTGATACAGGTGATTGTTGAGCACCTGCAGAATGAGTGTGTAAGAAGAAAGATTTGTTGTCCCGCAGAATTGTTGAGTGTTTATAAGAGAGCTTTTTCGATTGATACTTCTTCGACTGCCTTAGCGCTTGATTTGGCTCTGTTGCTTAGTAAGCATTCAGAGCTGCCTACTTCTCAGTTGCCTATGAGAGAGGTCCCTCCGACATTTGTCCAAAAAGTTGAGATTGCGGCTGATGCTGCACGAGGTATAGTAGCCGGAGAAATTCCTGCACATTATGTTTCACAGTTTGTTCACGTCCCGTTTTCAAGACAGGAAGTGAACACCATAAAGCAATCTATTCCTGATATACGAAAAAATCCGACCAGATTCTATAAAGAAATAGAGTCGGTCTTACAGTCGTCGGTATTCACTCTAAGTGATATTGACCTATTATTTCCCGTACTCCTGCCAGTTGATTTGTGGAAGCAGATTAGGACGATAGATGACATACCTGGGTTGGGAGATACATGGGATAACATGACTAGGCTGGACAGAGAAAGACCAGCTGGCGAACAACCACCTCAAGTGATATTAACCTTGCCTGATAGAATTATTGTAAAATTGAAAACTATGGTTCCAGAAAAAAGAATCATATGGGACAAGCTTACGGCCTGTGTCCAAGGAAAGTCTGAGGGTGCTACCGATTTTTTCAATCGGTTCAAGGAGGTATTCTCGGATTTCAGTGGACAAGACTTGGGCACAGAGTCAGGGAAAAGGTTGTTTGTCGACACATTTGTACGTGGATTGCTGCCTGACATCCAGTTACAGATTATGTCCTCTGAAAGCGCTTGGCAGGCGAAGTCCCAATCAGAAGTATTGCATATGGCTCAGTATTATGAAAATCGTGTAAACACTGAAAAAGAGAAACTTGAGAAAAAAAAAGGGTGCCTTGAAAACTAAAGTTTTATTGCAGCAGATTGTTAGAAACCCTAGAGGGGGTAATCAATTTAGAGCTCAGTACATTCCACAGGGAAGTGCGCCCTTGGCTCCGGTAACCATTAACCAGTGTGCCTATTGCCGGCAGGAAGGCCACTGGCGCGCACATTGTCCGACCTTACAGCAAAGGTCATTTGGGAACATGGGAAGATGATCCAGAGGTCGCCCAGGTGCAGGGGGCCCTGGCAGAGGTCAGTTTGCATCAGAATCACAGCAACCTCCTTCACATGATAAGCAAGTATCGAATGTGGATAATAGAAACATTATTGATCACCCTTCTGCCGTGTACCTCTCCGAAGAACTTCCTTTTGATAATATTTTGTTCCACTAGGATTGCCCGAAGCAGGATTTGGAACCTACGCCTATTCCCGTTCATCAGAAAGGCCCCTACGTTAAGATGGCGGTGTGAAATAGGAAGCATCTATTTTTAGTAGATACGGGAGCACAGAAATGTTCCATTGACCATTCATGGGTTCCAAATATTCCCCTGTCAGGGCAATCCAACGTTTCCGTAGGGTTTTCAGGCACACCTCTAGTTTGTCCGGTCTCTTTGCCGGTACCGATAACACTGGGTCCCTTCACGGAACAGTGTCAATTTTTACTTACCACAAACTGTGGGGAGAACTTGCTGGGGCTAAATTTATTGAAGGCATTACACGCAGTAATTCATTGTTCTCTGGATGGAATTCGGCTAACAATTTCACCCCAGCAATCACTCGCCTCTCAGTTTTTGACTCGACCTTTACCGCCAGAATTTAGTAATGTTCCAGAATGCTTATGGGCAATTGATGATAATGATGTGGGCATTCTCCAGATTGAACCTGTTAAAATTATTTTGAAACATGGAGTAAAATTGCCTCGCATCCCGCAATATAAGATCTCAGTTGAAGGCGAACAGGCTTTGAAATGTATAGTTTCTGATTTTGTACATCGTGGAGTAATTGAGGAGATTACGGGTAGCACATGTAACAGCCCCATTTTGCCAGTATACAAAAAAGGTGATAATGCGATTCCCTTTCGTTTTATAATTGATTTACGCGCTATTAACAAAATTGTGGCTCCTCAATTTCCTATTGTACCTGATGTTACAACGATATTAACCATGATTCCGGCTTCTGCCACTCACTTTAGCGTTGTTGATCTTAAAAACGCGTTTTTTAGTATTCCCATACACAAGGATAGCAGGTATTTGTTTGCGTTTACCCTAGGTGGACGCTCGTTTACATTTACTTGTGCAACACAAGGGTACACTGAGAGTCCAAGTATTTATAGTAGGGCATTAAAAGACCAGCTTGATACCCTTGAGTTGCCTACTACTTGCACGTTACTACAGTGAGTAGATGACCTCCTCTTGGCCGCTGATTCTGAGAGTGCCTGTAAAGAAGGCACCGTGTTGTTGCTTTGTCATCTCGCAAAACATGGCCACAAAGCTTCACTTAAGAAATTCCAATATTGTTGCCAGGAGGTCGCCTATTTAGGCTATCTCCTGTCAAAGGAGGGAAGACGGTTGACACCTGAACGAATAAAGACCATTTCTGGCATGCCTGTCCCAAATACGCAAAAGGAAGTTAGAGCCTTGATAGGTATGGCTTCTTATTGTAGATTGTGGATCCCGAATTTTTCGTTAACGATTAAACCAATGCTGGCTTTGACAAAGAAGGGCATTTCTTTGCCATTGCCACGGACCTTGGAACACCAGACAGCATTCGATTTGCTCAAATCCACGCTGTGTTCGGCGCCGGTTTTAGGAACTCCGAATTATGATAAGGCCTTTGTATTGTTTGTGCATGAACGTGATGGATGTGCTTTGGCTGTGTTAACGCAGGAACATGGAGGGAAGAATAGGCCGTGCGGCTACTATTCCTCCGCCCTTGATCCTGTAGCATGCGCTTTGCCAAGATGTTTGCGCGCTGTTGCTGCTGCTGCTGCGTCTGTAAAACAGAGTGAGGGAATGGTCCTGGGTCATGCGTTAACCCTAATGGTACCTCACTATGTAGATATTCTATTGAATAGAACTCAAACGCAAAACCTCACTTCTGCACGATTGACAAGATATGAACTGATCTTGTTTGCTCCCCATATTCAAATTCAGAGGTGTTGCGTATTAAATTCGGCTGAACTTTTACATGTCTCGCAAAATACTGTTGATGATGACGATACGTCACACGATTGCCTTTATATGACAGAACAAGAGACTAAAGGCAGAATCGATTTGAAAGACACGCCTTTGAATAGCCCTCAAGGAGAGCTATTTTGTGATGGCTCTTGTTTTAAACTTCCAGACGGTACATCCACAGCTGCTTATGCTGTCACTACTTTAAGCACGGTTGTGGAAACTAAAAGAATTATGCATAACTCTGCGCAGGCCGCAGAAATTATAGCGTTAACTCGAGCTTGTGAGCTTTCTGAAGGGCGTACAGTGAATATATATACTGACAGTCAGTATGCCTTTGGGGTGGCCCACAATTTCGGTAGACTTTGGAAAGAACAAGGTTTCTTGACCTCGCATGGAACGAAAATCCAGCACGGCACTTTAATAGTGCGATTGCTTTCAGCACTTGCACTCCCTGTTCAGTTAGCTATCATAAAATGTTCAGCACATCAAAAAGTTACAGATGATGTAGGAAAAGGGAATGCCTGTGCCGATCAGATAGCTAAACAGACTGCCACTGATTTCAGTTCAGAAATGTACGCTGTAAAAGAAGTTGTAAATGTTTGCACTTTGGGAGAAAGTATTGATGTTGTAAAAGAAATTCAAGCAGATGCTACCATAGAGGAAACTAAGAGATGGATTGAGGGTGCAGGAAGATTGGATGATGATGGGTGTTGGGTAGACAATGTTGAAGGGAAATGGTTACTCCCTGACGCCTACATTACAATGATGGTTATTATGGCTCATGGTCCGACACATGTGTGTGCGCGGACGTTAACAAAAATGCTACACAGTGTATGGACCAATGATAAGATTTTCAAAATTGCGGAGCGTTTTGTCTAGAACTGCATGGTTTGCTTGCAGCACAATGTAGGGAAAGGTACTTCGACTCCTAGAGGAAGTTTCGCTCCACCTTCTGTCCCGTTTGAGGTTATTCACTTTGATTTTATTGAAATGGAATGGTAACAATCTTAAATATGTATTGGTTGTTATTTGCGCCTTTAGTAAGTGGGTTGAGGCCTTCCCGGTTAAAGATGCAACGGCCATAACCACGGCAAAAACTCTGTTGAAAGAGTTTTTTCCTAGGTTCGGGCTGCCAAGAGTCATCTGGTCTGATAATGGGCCACACTTTATTGCCACTGTAATCCTGCAAATTTGCAAAGGACTACAGATTGACAAGCGGTTCCATTCAGCTAGACATGCCCAGAGTGCCGGATTAGTGGAAAGGCACAATGGCATTATAAAGAACAAACTCGCTAAAACGTGTGCTGGCACCAAGCTAAAATGGCCGGACGCCTTACCGATCGTGTTACTATCGATGAGAACGACCCCTCAAACTAAGACTGGGCTCTCTCCCTTTGAGGTGGTAATGGGGAGACCTGTTAATATTTGGGGTATGCCAAAAAGTCGCTCATTACGGGATATAGAAAATGTGCTTCTTTCAGACTACTGTAACCAGTTGACTAAAAATCTGTTTTCAATTTATCATCAGGTACGAGAGGCA
Organism: Ambystoma mexicanum; assembly: GCF_040938575.1. Classification (NCBI taxonomy): domain Eukaryota; kingdom Metazoa; phylum Chordata; class Amphibia; order Caudata; family Ambystomatidae; genus Ambystoma; species Ambystoma mexicanum. The sequence goes on along the minus strand of NC_090922.1, from coordinate 579,848,633 downwards.
TTACCTGTGCACTACGAGGGCCCCGGTCACAGTCTACGACCGGGGGACTGGATCCTCACAAAGGTTTTTGAGAGGCCATCTTGCCTTGCACCTCGGTGGAGGGGTCCCTACCAAGTCCTGCTAGTCACCAAGACTGCCGTGCGGGTAGCGGGTCGTAAACACTGGATCCATGCGACGCACACCAAATGGATCCCACAGCCCGTGCCATACGATACAGAAGATACAGAATCTCTTCCCACTGTTGTAACTCGCGTGCATGAAACAGCAACAACCGACAAGGGAGAATCGGAGACCGCTTCAGAATCTGCAAGGCCGGACAAAACGGCCATCTTGTCTCCGCACTCCCCAACAGTGGAACTTCCGGATCAATCCTTTCTTGATCCCATTTCCGTCCGTTCGCCACTTCCGGGAGGAAGTGACAACACTTTGTTCCCAACAGAAACTGCAAAATATAATTTGCGCCCAAGGAAATAAATGTACAGCATGCTCTGACTGTGCGACTGAAAAAAAAAAAAGAAAAATCATTTGAGGGCTTTTCTTTTTGGCCTGATTGTACGAAAGATTCTGTTGGCTAAGGGTTGTGGGAAAGACATTAAGAAGACGTGCGACTGGAGTCGCCAGCAAACGAACAATTGGTGTTTTTTCGATTGAAGACTGTGATGCCTGCACCCGCTACCGCTCGTACTGAACTTTTAGATAAAAATGTGACTAGCAGAGACAATGATCAAGTATGCAAGGGGACCCCCAAAGTGTATTGTTGCCTCCTCGTACTAATTACTGGATTTGTAATGACTTTTGGGTTTGGGTTATGGTATCTGGAAGTAGCATATCCGTTAGAGGACTTTTTATCTATTGAAAATGTATCTGTGATTCCCGCTCCTTCTGTGCAATTGCATACTTTGTCGCCTAGAGATTCTTTGCATAGACGGAATTATCAGAATAATACCCTTTTGTTAATAATGAATGCCACTCATGCAATTTTTAATAAGACCAATTGCTGGATCTGTACACATCTACCGCAACATGGGGTTAAGGGGCTAGGTTGGTATATTTACCCTTTGCCTCTGACAACTGCCTGTTACGCTTCTCTTAGAGCACTATTTTTTTGGTCGATGGAATGACAGCCTCTCAGGGAACTTTGATGGTACAAATTTAAATAGTTTTGAAAAGAATGTTTTGATGCCCCTGGGATGCTCGCTTTTTGCAAATAGAAGCAAGCCAAACGTTGCTTCTGTTAGGCCCTCTGATAGATTGTTTCATCCTTTTCAGTCTTTAATCTCTTTCAAAAATGGCTCCTATAGGCAATAAGGATGCCACGCCTCCATCTTATTCTGTTAATCACAGCCCCGATTCAGTATCCTTCTGCATACAGAGGAATGCAACACGGTCAATGGGTAATTTTAGAAAGTGCGCCAACATTGCGAATTTGACTAGTGAAAACAGACCTCTGCACGTAGGCGAACCTGTCTATTTTGTTTGCGGTAATGTGGCATTTCCGTGGTTGCCCGGGATTGGCAAGGAACCTGTTATTTAGGGATTCTATTACCTGGGGTATTTATTGCCAGTACTACAGAAATTTCAAAGACTCGTCCACAACGAGGTGTAAAAGGGGATACTCCAGCACAAACTTTAGGAGATATTATGAAATCTTTTGTACCATTTTTTGGGCAAATTACGAATTCAGAAGATATTAGGGGACTAGCGAGAGTATTGGAGAGAACCATCAATCGGACCACTGACATACTCTCTAATATGACGTTAGAGCAAAGAGCGATAAGATTAGTGGCTCTTCAGAACCGGATGGCATTAGATGTCATCCTGGCAGAGCGAGGAGGAGTATGTAAATTAGTGGGGTCCCCTTGCTGCGTTTACGTTCCAGACTCCTCTCTTTAGGGCGATCCAAATTTACATGTTCAGAAGTACATGTTCCTGAGGGAAATTGGGAACTTGGTACATGGTTTTGGGACCTCCTAGGGTCATGGGGATGGAAGTTGTTCTCGGCCCTACTGATTATCTTGGGAAGTTTTCTGTTTCTTTGTTGTTGTATACAGTGTCTCCCTGGTATATGCTCAGTATTAGGGGGATGTTGCGTGCAAGCAACAAGTGTATTAGGGAATAAAATATGCGCCCCAAAGGAGCTCTCCAAAGAGTATGTGTTGAAGGAAACTCTGGTATCAGACCTAATGGCAATAGATATGTCCGACAATGATTCGGGGTGTCTGGACGATGACGCATGGAGTTACTTGCAATCAAATCAGAAATAGTATTAGCACTTGGCATAGGCCAAAAGGAGGGTTTGTCAAATCGGATATTAAATTATGCCTCTTATTACAAACGATTTGTATGTATATTGGCCTACGCCAAGTTGCTTAAAAATTGTACGCGAATAACTCTCTGCGGCAAGGTCTTGACCTTAGAAATTGATGTAAGCCGCCATCTTGAATCAAGCCTCCATTTTAGGTTAGAAACCGCCATTTTGGTGTTTTATACAAAGTCACCCTGTAATCTAAAATGGACGTCTCGTGTTCCTTGTTCTTGCCTTAACCTCTCCAACCTCTGTAGGGGAGTTAATGTCCAACCTGCCCTCAGGCTTCATGTTAAGGTCATGTAGACCTTGTCCTTGTTGACCTCGGGAGCAGGGGATTACTTGAATTAGCAATGTTAAACTACAAGTAAACAAGAACAGTAATGCTATCCGAATATAATATGTGCAGCATTGTATGGTCTGTATTAAAGCAATATATAAAGAGTGTAAATGTTAAATTGAAGAATAATGAAGTGTGTTAGTAAATGTATTGAAAAAGTAAACCACAAGCATGGGATATGTAAATTAGGAAAGTGAACCTGGCGCGACCCTAGCCCAGTGCATGATTAACCTGTAAAGGGGCTGGACATCATTTTACAAATTGTATAAATGTGTCGATGTCCAGCTAGGAAATCCCCTCACTGCTCATATTGAACCCTGCTGGTGGCCTCTGTGATGTATTGAGGGCCAAATAGCTATTTGTGTACTTTGTTGAATACTGTTCAGTTTTGTAATAAAGATTCTGGGAATCTTTATAAGCCCGTGTCGGTGTATTTTCCTTTGCTCGGTGTAACAGCCGTAATATTGTATTTTTTCTGATTCCACACACGCCCAAACACTAGTACACCTGCGGGAGGCCCAGGCTTCCATGAAAGTGGCAGCTGACAAGAAACGGGTAGAAGCCCCCGAGTATCGGGTGGGGGATCGAGTATGGCTGTCTTCCCGGCATTTGCATATTCTTGGTTGTCGTAAACTGCTTCCTCGTTTTGTAGGCCCCTATTGGATTTCCAAGATCATCAATCCTGCGGCCTTGCGCCTTGTGGTTCCCTCTGCCTGGCGTATCCACCATGTGTTTCACGTCTCCTTGCTTAAGCCTTGCCCGAGTCCTACTCGTATCATAGCCCCTCCTGCTACTGTTTCGATGTCCTCTCCTGATGTGTTTGAGGTCAGTGCCATCTTGGGTTCCCGTTTCTGTAGGGGTCATTTGCAATACCTTGTGGACTGGTTGGGTCACGGTCCGGAGGATCGTTCGTGGGTTCCCTCTCAGGACGTCCATGCTCCTCTGTTGGTTGCTCACTTTCATAGGGACCATCCGTCGAGCCCACGGGGTCGTGGGCCTTTGGGGGGGCTCTGTCACACCTTCCCGATCCTCCCGAACCTCCGTCATTGCTCCCCGATCCACCATGCCTTCCCGATTCGCCATTCCCCCTGATTCCGCACCTGACACCCATCAAGCCCTCATTCCTCCTGGTCCCCGTCAAGCCCCCTACAGTCATCGCCACCGTGCAAACACTCAGTGGCACCCATTCTTGCACTGGCACCTACCATGGCGCTTGTCCACTAGGCAACGCTCGTCCATGAGAACACAGAGGCATTTCGCGGGCATGCGAAAGCAGCGTTTGTCCATGGACACCCAATCTCACACAACCAAACAACAGCGAACATTTCCCTTCACATCAAAAGGTCACGTGACACGCTTTCCACACACTTTCCACGTTTCCCTCAAGACTTGCATCACGTGACCTCATGACTTGTGTCACGTGACCATCCAACGCAGTCAAAAGGATCGGGGAAACGAGGAAAGAACGCTTCACAGCTGCTTGATCGGAGTGCTGCGTAGCGTTTTGGACATTTTTGGATATTTTGAATCTTTTGACCACGGAACGCTATTTGGATTTCTTGATCTTCCCTGAAGCTACGGCGAACTGGTGTCTCATGATATTTCGACCATTGGCGCTGTGTTTTTGGATTTTGGACTTTGAATTTGGATTCCTTTGTTCTTCTGGCTTTTGAACTTGGACTGCTATCGGATTGCACACGGATTGTCCACAGCACTACGCATCTTAGCTCAGGTGTTCTTCATCTAGAGTGCTGCCACTGACCCCACGGTTTTCCTTCCCATTCCAAAGCTATCCTGGCCATCACGTTTGGGTAAGCCCACTGACATACATCTTGTTGTTTTGCATTATTGCCCATTGTTATTGCTATTGCTTGATCTGACTAATCATTGCCTTACAGTGGTTGAGGGGTCCTTCCGGTGTTCCTGGTTCCAGGCTGACGGCATTCTACACCTGTGGCCTCAAAGATTGCACTGGTAGTGATTAATTCTACTAGTGTGGTACTTGGGGATGGAGGTATCTTAATCTGCACGACCATCAAGAACAGAACAGGTCCGCCATATATGCATTAAATAGGAATGGTGCAAGGATACAGCCTTGATGAAGGCCATTGTTGGTAAATTTCCTACCTGATAATAGTCCCTCCTGGTTTAATATAGTCCTAAATAACAAATGATCGTACAAATGGGTCAGCGGTGCCAACAGTCCCTTCGGGAGTCCCCAGTCCACTCGTTTTTTCCATAATGTATCCCTATTTACACAGTCTAAGGCCAGGGACAGGGTATAGTAATCCAATATACGAACCGCCCGCTTATAGCAGTGACGATAGCCCAGAAGAGAATAAGAGAAAAGAAGAGATCTTTAAGATCATACAAGACAAAGAAGAGAAGAGTGAGCAATCTAATGTATCAACAGAAATAGAAAGGGAGATTAAGAGATGGAAGGGAGAGAAGGATAAAGCTGACAAAATAACGCTTGTGCAGAACGAAATGAATGGGAGGACCGATATTACTCAAGATAGATGGGAAAAGCATTGAGGAAGTTAGGCAAATAGAAGAAAAGGACGAACAGGATAGAAAAGACCGGGAGCGAGAAAAGAGATTGAAGGAAGATGAACATAAAATAAAGAGTAGGGAGCGACAAGAACATATGTATCAGGAGGAGCAAGAGAAAAAGGAGGAGCGGGCAGAAGAGCAAAGAAAGTATGACAATAGGCAAAGGGTGATGAAGACAATGATAAAAGAGAAAGGAAGAGAGAGCAGGAGGACGCGCAGAAATTAAGTGACAAAAGAATACAGAGGCAAAGGAGGAGGAGGAAAGGAGGGCAGCAGTAAGGAGTGAAGAAAGAAGACAAGAGGAAGACAGAATTAGAAGGGAAGCAATAAAATGAAGGGAATTAGATGAAGAGCTAGAACGAAGAAGGGGACAGCAGGATTTTGATGTTAACCTTATTGATAAGGAGTCAGTAGGGCCAAGCCCAGCAATACAATGGGATAGAATAGAAGAGTTCCTTCTGATAAAGGAAGCAATGTCAGGGGCACCTAGAATGGTATTGGAAGAAGAAAACTTTGATATAGGAAGCATCAGAGATAGGATCAATAAGACTTATCAAAAATTAAAGGAAGGTAGCAACTATGGAAGTTGAGGGAGGCAGGAGCATTCCCCAGGACTCCCACCACAAAGCGAAGAAGTAAATGTGTTCAGTTTCGAGCATAGAGCCTTGTCTTTAAGCAGGCTGAACGTAGACATGGGTGGTGGGGATGATAGTCACACTTCTTGGGAACAAGACATGTATGACGAGGAAAGAGAATCCTTCCTTGGGTAAGAGGGAGGAAGCGCATACACCCCAGGGGGAAGTCTGCAGATAGACAAGGAAGTAAGATGGTCGGATTTAGAACAACCTAAGGATAGGACGCCCGATCCCATAGCATATCCAGAGCGTCCCCGAGGACGATTGCATAGTGAGAAGGGAGAATCACCACCATATGTAAGCAGATTAAGATTGCTGCCAGCAAGGAGACGGTCAGGGATGATTGTCCCTGCCATGGATAGGCTGACGATGGGAGCCGACTGCGGGTTAGGTTTTACACCATTTCCCTTATTGGAAAAAGGTGGAGCAAGAGCACAATATATTCCATGACTGCAAAAGGATAAGGACAATTTAAGGTGCAGGCTCCCGAGCTTGACTTCGGGCACTGGGAAATGGATATACAAGTTAGAGAAAATGACAGGGGCAAACACACTGGCCAATGGCGGACATTAAGGCCCTCTTGGCAGCTATTCTTGGGAAAAGAGCTGATGACATATGGAGGAGAGCAGCATATTCAAGTGTGACAGCACAAAACACAGGGCATGATGGAGCGCCATTTAATAATTGCAGAGAAGGTGTGTGAGGGCTCTTAGAGTACAGTATTCCGACACATCAGATATGGGTGCAATCATGACACGTAAGATAAAGGAAGATGAAGACCGTATTGCTTACATTCAGGATATTTAAGAGCGATGACAACTTCAAACGTGCAAGCCGTGGGAAAAACCAGTGGCATTGTTTTACCACATTTTATGTCAGGGGTTGCCTGAGCCAGTAAGTACAAAGGCAGATAAAAAAAAAACAAGTGGAAATCGAAGCAAAACCATGGGCTGAGATACAACTGATAATAGTGCATCACTGTCGATTGTTGCAAGAGAAAAAAAGAAACATGAGAATAGGAAAATCGAGGAAGCGAAGTTAGTTCAGAATAATTGTACAATTTTGCCATGGAAGGGGCGATATTGACAAGTGGAGAAGGACTGGGAATGCAGGAAACAGTGGGTACATTGCAGGCAAATGATCAGCGCCTGATGGACCAAGGAGGGTATGGGTTTGTACCACAAGGTAGAGGTATGGGCTGTAGAGGAAGGGGTGGATTCCAAAATAATCAAGGTGGGTTTCAGAATGCACAGAATGAGAATCTGAATACCTGGGGAGGATTTAACCAAGAGGGACTAGTTTGGCAGACACCCTTGTATGTTGGACATGTGGGAAGACAGGACATATTGCACGCGCATGTGCGGGAAAAGGGAATGTACACAATGGTCAATTCACAAGAGGGGGCACAGCTTATCCTCCACCATATACCACACAAACGAGGGAAGGGTTCGCCCAAGATCAGACAGTGTATTATCGGACACAAGCGCTGCAAGTTCAGCAGATACAGCAACCAGAGCAAGTGCAAATTAATCACCACAAGTGCCGTCGCAGCAAGCCCCAATGCAGACACAGCAGTATACAAACACAGGACAAGTACTGACACCCAGAATAGGAGGAGGCACTGTGGTAGGAGAAAATCCTTTCACAGGAACAGCAATGAGCCTATACCCACAACAGGACAGCTCACAGGGTGACTTGATGTGTTCAGCACTATCAGTGACACCAGACCCCCAAGAGGAACCAAGGGTCAATGTGATGATAAGAGGCAAATCTTTTTCTTTGTTAGTAGACACCGGGGCTACTCATTCATGTATACGAGAGGGAAAATATCCAATGTTAGGAATTGCCATGAATGCTCAAGGTTTCTCTAGAGCTACGAGTCAAGTTCCTTTTACTAATGAATTACCAGTCTTTATAGGAGAGGGTGACATGTCTGTTCCTTTGTTGTACTCATGGCAGACACCAGTTAACATTTTGGGAAGAGATTTGCTGACAAAACTAAATATGATGATTTCATTTACTGATCAAGGGATATACTATTTAAACGTGGGAAAATGTATAATGGCGTTCACAGGACAAGTGGCTCTGTGAGGCGTTCCAGTAGAGCCAGAGGTTTTCCTATATGAGGTGAGCATTCTATTGAAATGGCTACCTGGCTTAGTGGGAAACATTTTGTGGATACCTGATGAGTTCCTGTTTAGACCACAAATACCTATGGACAAAGAGAAGGGACAGATTATCCCTACAGAAATGGTAGCAGCCATAGTACGAAGTGAAATGGCGATGCTCGAAGGAATGGATGATAAGGGTAGACCATGGAAGACAATAATAGCTCTCGAAGAAGGGTATAGATTGACTGATATAACTGATGATGACATGGTCAGGGAAGACCGAACAGATGACAAAGTGGTATTCTTTATGAACATCACATACTGGATAAGAATAGAGAAGAGGGAAGTTCCATAGTGAATGGCAAAAATGTGACAGCGTACAGCATTTTTTAGGAAGACTTGGAGAAGGTGCCCAGCATCCTATGGACTACAGGCCTTTATGACATAGGGTTGTTAAAGGGGATAGGGAAATCAAAATAAAACTGATTCCAGGAGCAAGTTACCTCGTGCAATACTGCATTGTGTCTGATCAAAGAATCGAAAGGAGGGTCGTGGAGATTTATACAAGACATGAGACCGATTAAGCAGATTGTAGAAGCAGAGTTTCCCATAGTTCCTAATCCGGTGACGATACTATGCAGTATCCTAGTGGAAGCTCGATATTTCACAGTGATCGATTTGAAGAATGTGTTTTTCTCATTCCCGTTGCACAAAGATTCACAAGACTTGACTTCCTTTACGTTTCGCCAAACTCGACTGAAACATACTCATTTGCCCCAGCGGTACTGTGAGTCTCCATCGATCTGTAATAGAGTCTTACAGATGAATTTAGGCAATATTGATCTTAAGAGTGAAGTGATACAGTACATAGATGATATTTTAATTTGTAGCATGACAGAATATTAGTGCAGACAAGACTCGGTTCAGCCGATGACTATCCTAGCAGACAAGGGATACAAGTTAGACAAGGAGAAACTACAGTAGTGTCAAGAATAGGTGTTATACATAGGTCAATTGATTTTACATGAAGGAAAGAAGGTGACACCTGAAAGAGCTGAGGTGATTATGAAAACCTCAAAGGCAGATACAGTGAAAAAAATGCATCAGTTTTTCAGTCTCTGTACCTATGTTAGATCCTGGGTGTTTGATTACAGTTCATATACGAGACCCCGTTTGCAAGCTTTAAAGAAAGCACAAGTGGATAAAGTGAAAATAGAGTGGACTGAAGAGATGGAGGAAGGGTTTGAGGAATTGAAAAAAGCAATCTGTACAGCCCCCGTTTTAGGAATTCCCAATTATACTGAGGAGTTGTATTTATTTTTGCACACAAATGGGACAGTAAAGACAGCAGTACTTACACAGAGCACCACGTTGGGGTACAAGCCTTTAGCATACTACAGTGGAATTTTAGACCCAGTTATGAAAGGACCCTTTCCTTGCGAAAAGTCATTGGCAGCAGCCGCATTCGCAATTGAGAAGTCTACAAGTATTGTTATGGGCTGCTCTATGACTCTCTTCATGGCACATGCTCTGTTTGCCATTTTAGAGAAACCCAAAGGTATGTTGACATCCCAGAGAGCTTCAGTTTATGAAGTAATAATTTCGAACCCAGCGATTAAAATTGTCAGATGCAAAATAGTGACTCTGCCACGTTTGTGCCTGAGCCAATAGCTGGCAGCGATCATGTGCATGACTGTGCAAATTATGTTGAATTCTATGATGATATACCCTGTGTGAAAAAAAATGCTTTGACGGGAGGGGAAATTCTCTTTATTGATGGTTGTTCAAAAATTGATCAGACTAGTGAGGAAAGGCATTCTGACTCAGCTGTAGTGAGGCATAGATTGAATGGGGAATTTGAAGTTGTAGCAAGTGCGAGGCTACCGTCTCAATTTTCAGTGTAAGCATCACAATTAGTAGGGCTTATTTTCACCCTCAAGAAACATGAAGGGCAGGAAGTGACGGTGTACAGTGACCCTACCTATGTAATGTCAACTGTACATGCAGGGCTAGCAGGTTGGAAAAGGAGAGGCTACCTCTGTGTGGACCGCACTCCAGCGCTTCACGCATCCTTATTGGACAGACTTATTAAGGCATTTCAAATCCCAGTGGCCATAGCGGTCATTAAATGCGCAGCTCGCACTAAGCAAACAGATTTTATTTCTTGCGGAAATGAAGTCGCAGACGTAGAAGCCAAGAGGGATGCATATTCTCCAGATATTTGAAGTTTTGAAACTCCGAATATCAAAGAGAAAGTATTCACAACCATGGTAATACAAGAAGGGTTTAATAGATTACTGATGACTCAATTAATGGACATTCAAGGAAGTGCTCCACAGGAAGAGCGGGAATTATGGAAACGAAGGGGGTGTTCTTTATCCCCCACAGAAGCATTATTGCAACAGGATTGCACTGAAAAGCCAGCAATGCCAGTAGCATTGTTAAAGGTAGCGTTTGAGCAGCTGCATTGCCCCGCACATCCCTAGGGAGAGTCTTGCTGCAAAAATTGCAGAAGACTGGTTTATTCCAAATTTATTGGAGCATGTTGCACTTTTTATAGTGAACTGCATTGTGTGTCAAATGTTTACTGCTGGGCATACACTGAGAACGATTAGAGGGGTAATACCTCGACCGAATGGTCAGTTACAGCATTTACACATCGACTATGTCGAAATGCTGCAGGTGTGCAATGGATATAGGTATCTGATAGTGGTGGTGTGTCCCTTCTCTAGGCGGATCGAGCAAGTCAGGGTACACACCATGATGCTACTTGCGCAGTGAAGTTTTCAATACGCAAAGTCTTTCTATGATGGGGTGTGTGTGAAGAGCAGGGACAGCTATTCTAATGGATCGATATTGGGCTTGTGAGCCCATTTCCTACATAAATATGTCCAAGGATTGGGGAGGAACGTGTTCCTTGGTGCTTGTCCATGTTCCAGCATTAGTGATTCCTGAGAGTGACCTGAACATTGGAGAATTTCCAAAGGTGGATGTCCATTTGAGAAAGAGAAGATCACTTGAATTTCTCAATCGAACCAGAAGGGAGAACTACTTCTCAGCCAAATCAACAGACGCATATGCGGCCATTCAGTATGAACACAGGTTGTTCAGAAAGACTGCTTCGATATTCACGACTATCTTCATGCCTGGGATGTAGATGATGGCGAATGTAAAATGGTTGCAGATTACCAGATGGGAGCTTCTACAAACAATCAACACCATCATAAATGGATTCAATACCATTAAAAAAGAATTAAGGGCCATACGGCTGATGACCCTACAGAATAGGTATGTTCTTAAGATGATCACTGCGATGGAAGGAGGAGTTTGCACTAAAATCGGGCCATTATGTTGCACATTTATACCTTCTCATGATGACGAGAATGGGACCTTGACAGAGACCATAACGCTGTTGACAAACCTGCATAACAAGATGGAAGATGAGACAGAGGACATTGCAGATGATAGTTGGTCCGCATCGATGTTCTCATGGGTTCCACATTGGATGGCAAATATCTTCAAGTTTCGTGGAGCAGTAGAAGACCGCAAAGAAGGCAGTAGGAATGAAGATCATTATCGATGTTGAATCAGGGTTTGGACCTAAACAATTGACAGATGAAGATATCAGAAACTATGTAGAGACCAGCATTGTAACACCTGAGGGAACAAAGTTCCTGCATCCGAAGAATCACAGAAGTACGTAGGATGATGGGTCTATTGCAACCTGAATGGACAATGTAGTTATATGACCTGGAATGTGGATGAACATGTCATGTCAGCCGGGTCTCTGAAGGGAGTGATGAAGATCTGGACTCCAATGAAGCACTTCTTCAAAAGGAAGTATCAAGATGTGGAGACCGGTGAAGATGTTGTCGAAGGATCGAGCAGAGGGGGGAGTGTAGAGGAGCGACCAAATGCCTCTGCAGGAAGTTCTGCCCCTTCTACATATATGTTGGAGGTCTGAGATTGTGCCATGCATGACACCAGCAGTTGTGACCATTCCATGACAAATCTTTGAGAAAAGATACCCCCTAAGAAGACCCTATCGATATACTCCCAAAGAGATGACAATTCCATGTAAGAAATCCCTGAAGGAATATGAAAGAGAGCAAGAAAAGGAGCTGGTGACGTTACATGACGCCAGGGTGACACACAGAGAAGACCAGGTGAAGAAGATGTTTGACCCTTGTAGGAACTGATGACAAAATAAAGAATCGAGTAAACATTCATATGCAAGAAGAAGATTGCACATGTGAAGAGCATTACAGAAAATGCAAGTCGTTTAATAATTGTACAGATGCAACAACACAAGTAGATCAAGTAATCTTAGAATCTGGCTATTAGTAGTGAATGGCCTTCAGGCCGAGCCACCATTGTTTAGAAACTGGACATCAGTGTCATAATTTTAGTAACTTAGAAGTGTCGAGAGCTGTTTCTCAGCAAAGAATTAACCGAGATCATGCAAGAGGCTGGAGGGGCTATCTGGCCTGGTTCAAAGCTGAAGCAGCCAAGACTGGTTATTTATTCTTGAAGGCAGTGAACGTGAGATGCTGAATCATCCCTTGTTAAGGTGCAAAGAAAGAACACCATTGGCGCCAAGTTTTATTCATTTAAGACAATTAAATGCAGCAAAGTGGACCAGATCATGGTCTCCTGTCACGTGAGCCAAGGATGGAAATAGAAGCGAGCGAAGAATTCCAGAACAACGATAGTGTGTGCACGCACTCCCTTATCATCCCAGAGGCAAGGATACTTTGCAAGGCCAAGTTCAAAGACAATCATCATGGCAGAAGGCATGGGTGATGAGAGACCGTGGGCTAATTGGGTGGGGAGGTACAGTCAAGTCCACCTCCTGGCACCTGGGGCATGAGCTTATGTGCTGCTATTGAGCCGAATGTTCCAGACTGGCACAGTGTGCCAACCAATTGTAGAGGGCAATATAATGAAGGACCTTATAGTTTGAGAGCCAATGATATACCGTGTACTTAGTAATGATGAAGATGACCACCTGACAGTAGAGACCCAATCACAGCCCGACCCTTTATAGAAGGTATACATAGATGTTCCTCTTAAGCATGTCACAACCCCTCGTAGATTTCTCTTATTTGCCAGGTAGGATGACGTCAGCTATGACGAATTTTTGCTATATAATGTGGTTTTTTGTATGATGCACTGGGAGCTTGTCCGACATCTGTTGATATCCGTTGTAACTCCTTGTTTTAGACACTTAATATTAAAACAGAAAATACTTTGCCATCTTCCAGAGTTCATTCCATTTTTTGGTGTAAGAGTTACTCTGCTTCCCATCCACTAATTGACATGCTACCCAAAGGGCCTAACGTTAATATTTCATTGATCACGCCACCCTTCCCTCCTTTTCCTTCTGCCATGCATACACCCCTGCAGCTATTTCTGGTCCTGGGGAGAAGTAGGTGTGACAAATCAACTTGAGGGGCACCAGTGGTCCAGGGATGAATATTGGTTTCTAAACCATCAATCAGCCCTACACCTCTAGTATACCAGAAGGGATCCGAACAGTTGGAAACACAAGTCAATTATAAACCTCCCTGTCCAATTTTGGTAACGTGGATGGAACGGCAGGCTTATTTCCACAAGGTCGTGGATCTGGATCTTTGGTTAGTTGCAACACAGCGAAAATAGAATGATTACCCAATGATAAAAGGGACTGTCAAGGCAAGGTTGTATAAAAATATCTACTTTATTATTAATACAACAGACAGTTGTACCACACTACAAAATATAGCCTACCCTGTAAAGGAACACAGATGACAGACAGTTTCACGAAGGAAAGGGAGGCACTCTGGATACTGACTGGAGGGTAGTCGGTAAAGTAATCAGTCTTAACTATTCAAGGTTATTTAGTTTCAGGACCAAGGTAGCAAGGGGGAGTAAATGTCACTAGGGGCCTTCGGAGAAGGACCAGGGGACAGAACCATAATGTACCTGGTGCTTGAGATGATTGTGATGCTTGACAGCATCAGGTTGGTTCCAGGATGCTTTGCAACTCCTGTGACAGAGTTCAAGATGGGAGATAGCTGCGGGATCAGGCGGCAGTTAGTTCGGCAATTGATACTGCACGGACGGTTGCAGGCTGGCCTACATGGCAGCTCGGGGTCAAGAATCGTTGTCTCTGTGCCGGTTGGCAGATCTGGAACGCTGGTTGAGGTGTCTCGGGTGGCTTTAGTGAGTGGACCATGATAACAGTCAGTGGTGTAGGTGGTTGCGGTTTGAGGGCTCGACTGTCTCAAAAATGTCATTAAAAGATGGACACTGGTTGATGATTGTTGTGGTACTCCTCCTAGCTTCTTCACAGGGCTCATGTCATCCTTTAAGGTGGACGGCCCAAAGCTGATGAGAGTGTTTGCAGGCAACGGCTGTGTACTTTGTTCAGAGACTCTCTGGCACTTCCCACATAGGAAGCTTGCTGGAAGAACCTAGCACGGCATTCTGTGTGCTGGCTGGGTGCCAGTTCTGTCACTGCCAGGCGGGTCTTCTGAATCCCTCTGTTACCCTAGGAGATGTTTAGGGGAGGGATCTTGCTTCGCTCTTGAGAATCCTGGCCTTCCTTCACTAGTGGACGCTGTAAGGCAGATGGTACCTTCAGCCAGGCCCCAAATGAGTCCTTCTTACTCCTTTCAAAGTCATCGGATGATCTGCTAAGTGGGGGGCTCAGCCCTCTTTTAAAACCAAATGGGCCCCAGAGATTGGTGCAGGATAAACCTACCTTAATGAACCATTCCTGGGTCCCGACCAACAATATTCTGTTATGCGTGAGGTCATAACCAGAGTGCTTTGCAACAGGAAAGGTAAGAGGTGACAACATGTACTACTAAGTCCCACCCATCTTCCTGTCTGTTGTGGATCAAAGTGTCTCCCTGGTTAATTGAGATCTCTGTGACTCCTGATCAAAGCACAAGTCTCCCTTGAGGTTTGCTGCAAGAACAGATTTTCTGTTTCCATCAAATCATATACTTCTTCCCTCTGAAAGGGGGTTGCCCTGCAGTGGTTGCCTACTGTAAACAGTTGTCCCAGACATGACATTCACTGCCCTTCATACAGAGGGGTGGGAGCTAGCTTCAAGCTGAAACATTACATATCAAAAAGTTGTTGGAGTTTCCTGCCCTTTGTTAGTTCTGTGAACAGGCCTCTTTGCAGACCTGCTTCAATTAACTCTCCTCAGTATGCGCTGCCACCACACATTACTTAACAATAGCAGGGTGGATCCATGGAGCTTTTCATATTTAATGCGGCTGGTCATGGCCGAAGGAAGGTGTTGGTTTCCCCCTTCTTGAGATGCTTTGATGTACCTGTGGCTGTCACATTCCAGCTGAACATAACAGGATGATTGCTCCAGTAGGCAGTGTCCCCCAGAGTACACTTGACTATGTGTTTGTTGTGCAGTGAACATTGGGAAATGTGTGCGAATTAGCCCCACACATTTCCAGAGGTTTATCTACCAACATTCAATTTCTTTAAAAGAAATATCAAAACAGCCCAGGCGAGTGAACACTCCCCGTGCAGACATGCCCTCCATCCTCAACATCTGATTCATCAACCTACTAAGGGTCTGTTTCATCATCAAGGCAAAAGTACCAGCTGAGGCCATCTGCATTTCCATGCTGGGAGCCTGGCTTGTGCTGGATGTCCATATCTAATCCCTGTAGGGATATGGCCCAATGCAAAAGCTTAGGGTTCTCCCCCTGCATGGCCATTAACCATCGCAGGGGCAGATGGTCTGTCTAGATCATAAAATGAGACCCAAAGATGTAGGGTTTCATCTTCTTTACGGCTCACATGACAACGTACACCTCTCTTTCTATGACAGCCCAGTTCCTTTCTCTTTTTGTCAACCACCGGCTAGTGTAGGTGACAGGTTGCTCTACCCCTTCAAAGTTCAGTGCACTAACACTGCTCCAATCCCCAAATCACAAGTGTCTGTCTGGATAATGAACTCCTGACGATAGTCTGACACTCTCAGACCTGGGGCCTTGCACAATCCATCCTTTAAATCCTGAAAGGAGATTTGAAAGGCGAGGTCCAAGTTACCTTCTTTGACGTTTTCTTGGAGATTACATCATCCAGGGGCATGGCAATGGTCCCATACCCTCTGATGAACGACTGGTAGTACCCGGTGAGATCAAAAAAGGCTTTCGCCTGCATCAGTGTGTTTGGGATGTCCCAATCCTTCACAGCCTGTACCTTTGCTTCGAGAGGTTGTTTCTTACCTCACTGACCAGGTGGCCTAGGTAAGTCACTGTGCGCTGCGCTATCTGGCACTTCATGGCCTTGATAGTCAGACCTGCATTCTTCAATACTTGAAGCACTTGTTTCAGGTGGGATAAGTGATCCTCCCAGGTGTGGCTGAAGACAGCAATGTTGTCTGAATAGGTGACACTGATGTTTTCCAGACCCATCAAAACCTGGTTAACAATCCGGTGAAAAGTGGCTGGGGCATTATTCAATCCAAAGGGCATCACAGTGAACTGATAATGTCCCTACGGGGTTGATAATGCTGACCTCTCTCTAGATATATCTGTCAAGCTGACATGCCAATAAGCTGCCATGAGGTCAAAGGTACTCATTTACTTGGAAGCCCAAGCTTGTCAATGAGCTCATCAGCCCAAGGAATGGGGTGAGCATCTGTCTTCATGACAGATTTGAGCCCCCTGTAGTCCACACAAAGCGAACTTCAGTCTTCCCACCACTGGTCTTTTTAGGGACCAGTACCACGGGGCTAGCCCAGGGGCTGTGGGATGGCCTTATTACTCCAAAGGACAGCATCTTGGAAACTTCCTCCTTGATGGTGTCCCTGACCTTATCGGACATCCAGTGAATCCTACTCTTCACCGGCTTAATGTCTGCAGTGTCCACATCATGGGTACACCAATCTGTGTGTCCGGGAGTCAGAAAAACAGACCAACAAACTGTCCCAGTAAACAGCAACAGTCTGTCTGTTGCAAAATTGAACACTGTTAACTGACCCATCTGTGGCTTCAGTGTGCAAGAGGTCTGGGAGGGGATCGGTCTGCTCCTCAGTCTCTCCATCAGTCACTAATGCCATGACCAAGTCATCCCAGCTATAATGGGGTTTTAGTCGGTTGGCATGAAAGTCCCTGCACATCTGTTCAGGTCCTTTCACGTCAATGAGATAATTGACCTCACTGACCTTTTTTACCACACAATAAGGCCCATTCCACTTGTCCTGAAGGGCACTGGGTTTGACAGGCTCCATAATCCACCCCCACTGACCTGGAGAATAGACTGTCACTATGGCCTTCTGGCCGTGCCAGTGCTTCATCAGTTCCAGACTCGCCTTTAGGTTCTTTGTCGACTCTTCCATGTACATTGCCATTCAAAACCAAAGGCCGAGTACATAGTCCGGCACATCTAGCATAGGGGATGAGGGTTTGCTTTCCCATACCTCTATTACTAGACTGAGGGGACCTCGTACAGGGTGTCCAAACAGAAGCTCAAAGGGGCTAAACCCTACTCCGTTCTGTGGCACCTCCCTGTAGGCAAAAAGAAGGCATGGCAGGATAATATCCCATTTTCTCCTCAGGTGCTCTTCCAAGCCACCTATCATGCCTTTCAGGGTCTTGTTGAACCACTCAACAAGCCCAATGGTTTATAGATGGAAGGACGTAGTGAACCGGTAGGTGACTCCACACTCTTCCCACATAGCCTTTATATACGCTGAAATAAAATTTGATCCCCTGTCAGAAATGACTTCCTTGGGGAATCCAACACGGGAGTATATCCCAATCAGAGCCTTTGCAACCACAGGGGCTTTGATGCTCCTCAGAGGGACAGCCTTAGGGTATCTTGCGGTGTGGTCTATCACCACCAAGATATATCTGTTCGCTGAGCTGGTTTGAGGATCCAAAGGAGCCACACTATCCATGTCTATTCTCTCAAAAGGCCGCCCAACCACGGGTAGTGAAATTAAGGGGACCTTTGTGCCACCACCTGATTTGCCAGAAGCTTGACAAGTCAGGCAGGACTGTAAACATTTCTTAACCTTTATGCCGAACTGCAGCCAGTAAAAGTTTGCAGACCGACTGGTCTGATGTCTTTGTCACTCCCAAGTGACCCGCTAAAGGAATTTGGTGAGCCAAATCCAAAAGGGACTTTATGTGGCATTGGGGAACCACCAACCATCTGGTGTCCTTGCCCTCAGAATCCTTTGTTTCACTGTACAGGAGTCCATCCTCCCAGTACACTTTGAACCATCCAGGGGCCTCGCCCTTAGCCTGCTCCTCCGCCTGTTTCCACAGACCCGCCAGAGTGGGACACTCTTTCTGGGCTGTGTAGAAGTCAGTCTGATCTGGGCCCCCAGCTGATGTGAACTCATCCAGCTTGGGCAGACCCTTCAGCTCTGCGCCCACCTGGTCCTCCACCTCAGGTTCCTGTGCCGTGCCAGGCAACTCTGAAGTCCCAGGGTCCCCTGCTACCAAAGTAGGGCCCTCTGTGGCTACTAGCCCCTCTCCCACAGGGGTAGGTGACTCAGTAGTTGGTGGAACTGATCTAGGGGCTACCGGCCACGGTGATCCTTCCAACAAGCCCCCTGGAAGCACCTCAGGCCTTAAGGCTTTCAGAGCGTTCAGTCTGGTGTTCTCTATGTCCCTCGATTGTGTAGCGGATTCGACTATTTTGGGATCAGGAAGATCATTACCCAACAGACATGGGACAGGGATGGAGTCTTTCACCGCTACACAGCGCTGGGTCATTACACCACACCAGCTGAACACTACTATCGCCAAGGGGCACTTACTCTTACCATCAAATCCACTTATGCACAGCTCAGGCTCATCAATATACTGGCCTGGCAGTACCCACTGCCGAGTGACAGAGGTGACGCTAGTCGTGGTGTCTTGGGCCGCAGGAGTTTTGTGTCCATTGATGTACACATGCTCTAGATAGAGTTGACTATTATTTGAAACTGGGGTCTCTCCTGGAGATTCAGTACGGTTCCCACTCAGTATAACCAAACCACATTCGGCCACTCCCTGGCCTAGTGGGAAATCCTCCTCTGAAAGGCCCACACTAATGATGGCCTCCTCCATGAGTCCAACATTCACTATGGCTTGCTTGGGTAAGCCCTTGCAAGCAGGATCCCCTTTCCTATGGCCCAGCTCCTTACACACAAAACAACTGAGCTTAGAGCCCTTTGGGAAACACCCATGCAGTGGATGGGATACAAAATAACTCTGACACTAAATAATCAAACCAACTCAGAAAGATGCCAAAGATTTCTGTTTTAATATCAATTGTCCAAAATAGGGAGTTACAACGAACATCAACGGACGTTCGCTCAAGCTTTCAATATATTTTACAAATAATCACTTCTTTATACTAAAAATGTGTCATACGTGACATCATACTACGTGGCAAATAAGAAAACCTATGAGGGGTTGTGATAGGCTCAAGGGGAACATCTAAGTATACTTTCTATAAGGGGTTGGATTATGATTGGAGCTCTACTGTCAGGTGGATAACTCGTGCCCACCTCTAGTGCAAGTCATCTTCAACACTCTTAAGTACACAGTGCCTCATTACGAGGCTGGTGGTAAGGCAACAATGGCGCAGGTATCGCTACCAGCACCGTTGCTACCGTACCGCCATACTAGGAGTTGTGCTTGCGGGTGCTCTTGCACCCACCAGGTCTGACCTGGTGGCCATGCCGGCACCCGCGAGCAGAACAGTTATTACGGTACCGGTTCTACCACCATCCCCATTCCTATTCAGCCCCATTGGGCTGAATGGGGATGGGGAGTCCCTTATTACCGGCACCCACGAATGGGCAATTACCGGGTCTGCCAAACTCAGCATCACCCGGTAATTGCCCATTCGAGGGTGCCAGAAAAACATGGATACCGGCGGCAGCCGTGCCTGTACTCGTAATGAGGCCAAGTATATCATTGGCTCTGAAACTATAAGGCCCTTCGTTATATATGGCCCTCTACAATTGGTTGGCACGCTCGTGCCATGTCTGGAACAATTGGTTCACTTAGCAGCACGTAAGCTCATACCCAGGTGCCAGGAGGTGGACTTGACTCTACCTCCCCACCCAATTAGCCCAACATCTCTCATCACCCATACCTTCTGCCGTGAAGATTGTCTTTGAACTTGGCCTTGCAGTGTATTCTTGTCTCTTGGAATAAAAGGGAGTGTGAGCATGCACTATCATTGTTTCTAGAACTCCAAGCTCAACGCTGTTTCTATCCGTGGCTCATGTGACAGGAGACAACGATTTGGTCCATCTTGCAGCAATTAAATAAATGAATAAAACCTAGCATGCATGGTGTTCTTTCTTTGCACCTTAACAAGGGATGATTCAGCTTCTCACATTTGCCGCCTTCAGGAATAGATAACCAGTCTTTGCTACCTTTAGCCTTGACACCTGGCCAGACAGCTTTGCCATCCAAGTCCGCGATCTCAGCTAATTCTTGCTGCAACACAGTTTTCGGTCTTTCTTCTCCATGGGTCTGAGTTTATTAAATTCATGAAACCAATGTACAGCTTCTATACAATGGCGGCTCTGCCTGCAGTCTATTTACTATGTATAGGCAGCTTCTAAGGTCACTTAGTCTACTTGCGTTGCTGCACCTGTACAGTGATTGAACGGGTTGCATTTTCTGCAGTGCGTCACACATGTGCACTCTTCTTTTCGCATATAAAGGTTTACTCAGTTCTTTGCTTCGTCATCAGTTTCTATAAGGTCCATGCATTCTCTTCAGCCAGTCTTCTAAGGGCATCACATTCATCTCTTGTGACGTCACCAGCTCTTCTTTCGCACTTTCATATTTCTTCGGGGAGTACCTCCCTCAGATTTTCATCTTTTCAGAATACATCTGACAGGGTTTTCTCAAAGGGTACCTTCTTTCGAATATTCTCCAGGGTATGGTCACAACTGCTGGTTTCAAGCATGGCACAGTCTCAGGCTTCAAACATACAGGAGATATGGAGGCGGGACTTCCTGAGGAGGCGTTTAGCTGCTCCTCTACACAACCTTTGGGTGGTGAGAATGCAGGTCTCCCAGTGTTAGGGGTGCATGTGCTCTTTTCGGTGTGCACGGCTGAACTAGAGGTTTGGGATTTCCCTTTGTTCTTTTGGGGACCTGACTTCGAATAGGATTGGGTTGGACCTTTGTCCTTCCATCCTTGTTTACTTTTTTGTCCGCTAATTTCTCTTCCGGTTTGGGTATGCTCCCCTGAGCCTTTTTCTTGACTCAAGTACTCACAAACCCGACTGCAGCCTTTGCAACCTCCCTGGGGACCATGATTGTCTTGTCCACTAGATGCTGGTGTAGGTCAACCTCACAATTTTTCAACACATGCTGACACACAATCAAATTGTACATCCCTTTAAATGTGTCAACTTTGTTACCACTCACCCACCCACTCAGATATTTCAACAAGTGTGTGAAGGCTTCAAATGTCTGCCCACGGTTCTGGGGTTTTCCAGAACTTCCTGAATGGGGCTACCTTCATGCTCTCATAAGCGAGCCTTTCTGCAGGCGTTAACTGAAGAATTGCAATAGTCCCTGGTGTCAGTAAGCGACTCATCAGGGCTTCACCCCACAGTACCTCATCCACCTCCTGTAGCTGGAATGCCAGCTTGCACGCTTTAAACCAGTCAGAAATATCCTTCCCTACCTCATACGCCTGTACTAAATCTTTGGGGATGTGCCATCGGGGTTTATCCCAGGCCCTCTAGTTCGAGCCACTAATGCTGTTCTCGCTAGAGGTGGACCTGTTGGCCTCTTTCTGCTCTTCAAGCGCCAGCTTGCGCATCTCTATGGTGACCATGTCCCACTGTTTCTGTTCCTCTAGCGCTAGTCTCCTCTCCACGAGTAGGAGCTTTCAAGCCGCTACGTCATTTATAGCTGGAACATTTATTGGGTCACTTAGAGACTGTGCTGAGGCCTAGGACCTGCGGGATGCCACACTAGCCCCTGTCCTCACTGACACTCTCGAGTGTAGAGAAACCACACTTGCCCCCCAGCAGGATGATTGGCGAGAGACAGTGCTCATGCGGTCGTCCTCGTCAATTTTCTCCTCCGGAAGCTCTTGTCCATTCGGGTACACAGGGAATAGCCCTCGCTCCTACCCACGCTTGGAGGCTAGTCAGCAACTCGGGTTTATTAGGAAGTCCCCTCTCTTGATATAAGACACTGAGGACATCCTTGGTCTTGCCTTTTACAGTCTGTGTCAAGCTCCATAACTATTACTATTACCTAGCAGTGACTAAACGTTGCCTGCAACAGTACCTTTATCATTGGGTGACTAAGCTGTGAGCAAGGCTCCAACTGATCCGACTGCTTGCCACCAATGTGGCAAATCAACTTCCTGGACACCGGTGGTTGAGTGATGAATATTGGTCTCTAAGCCATCAATCAGCCACACACCTCTAGTGCACCAGAACAGATCCGAACAGATTGGAATACAACTGAATTATAAGTTCATATTACCCAGGTATTAAAGGGACTGTCCAGTCAAGGTTGCATACAAGTATCTGCTTTATTATTACTACAACAGACAGTTCTAGCACACTACAAAATACAACCCACCGGTAAAAGAGCACAAAGAACAGACAGTTTCACAAAGGAAAGGGATGCACTCTTGATACTGACAGGAGGGTAGTTGGTAAAGTAATCAGTCTTACATTTCAAAGTTATTTGGTTCCAGCACCAAGAGGGTGTAACTGTCTCTAGGGGCCTTCAGAGAAGGACCAGGGGGGCAGAACCCCAATGTACCTGGTGCTGAAGAAGTTCTTGGTGCTCGACAGCGTTGAGGCAGTTCCAGGGCACTTTGCAGCCCTTGAAACAGAGTTAGTGGTGGGAGACAGCTGTGGGTACCAGGCGGCAGGCAGTTCGGCCAGCGAAGCTGGATGGACATCTGCAGGCTGCCTGGTGTTGCGGCTTGGGGCCAAGAATCGTCTTAGTACTGGTTGGTGGATCTGGAATGCTGATCGAGGCGGCTCTGATGGCTTTAGTGACTGCAGCATGACAACAGTCAGTGGTGTAGCCAGTCATGGTTTGAGGGTTTGACTGTGTCGAAAATGTCCTTAAAAGATACATGCTGGTAGATGCTCGCTGTGGCACTCCTCCTCACTTCTTCGCAGGGCTTGTGTCCTTTCAAGGCGGACAGCCCAAAGCTCAGTTGAGTGATTGCAGGCAACAGGCTTGTCCTTTGTCCAGAGACTCTCCAGGACTTCCCACCTAGGAAGCTTGCTGGCAGAACCTAGCAGGCCACGCTGTGTGCTGGCTGGGCACCGGTTCTGGAGCTACTGGATAGGTCCTGTGAGTCTGGTATCTCCCTCTGTTCCCTGGGAGATGTTTAGGGAAGGGATCTTGCTTCCCTCTTGGAACTCCTGGCCTTCCTTCACTGGCGGAAGATGTAAGGTAGGCTGCACCTTCAGCCCGGGTCCAAATGAGCTGTTCTTCTTACTCCTTTCAAAGTCGTCTTATGATCTGCTAAGTGAGGAGTTCAGCCCTCTTTTAAAGCCAAATGGTCCCCAGTGATTGGTGCAGGCTAAGCTTACCTCAATGAACCAATTCTGGGTCCCCACCTTGATATATGAAGATAAGTGATCTTCACTTATGTATGAGGTCAAGACCAGAGTGCTCTGCAACAGGACAGACAAGGGGTGACAATGTATACCCACCCATCTTCCTGTCTGTTGTAGATCTAAGCATCTCTCTCTGGTTAACTGAGCCCTCTTTGTCTCTTGAATAAAGCGCAGGTTTTTCTTGAAGTTTGTGCAGGGAGCAGACTTCCTGTTCCTCCCAAATCACATCCTTCGTCCCTTTGAAAGGGGGCTGCTCTGCAAGGACACCTGTAGTAACTGCTGGACCCAGACAGGCCATTCACTGCCTACAGAGTGGTGGGAAATAGCTTCAAGTTGACACATTGCATATCAAAGGGGTGTTAGCCCCACCTTTCCTGTTGTCTGTCCAGCAACCAAGCCCCCTCAGCAGGCTTGCTTCAATTACCTCGTTAGTATGCACTACCAACAGCCGAATTAGACAAAAGGAATGCAGGTCCTTGGAGCCTTTAATATTTAAATTAGGCTGCTCATGGCTGGAGGAAGGTGTGCCTCCCCCTTCTTGGAATGCTTTGATGTACCGAGGGCTGTCACATGCTAGCTGAATATGACGGAGGAAGACAGCATCTGTAGGCTGTGCCTTCCCGGAGTACATATGACTCTGCATTTTTTGCGGGAAGCAGATGAAATGTGTGCCGAGTGGCCTCGCACATTTCTCGGAGGCTGATCTTCCATCATTCATTTTCATTCTTAAAAAATCAAAAAAGCCCAGGCGAGCGCACTCTCCCCATGGGGATGGTCGAATTACTCACAGGCCTAATCCCCAAATGTACCTCCGCCTGGTCCCTGGGGTTAAGGAACCCATAAAGGAATGCTGCCTACCAAAATCCAAAATCTTCCTAGGTCAGGTAGCTCACTGGTGGCAAATCACCCACATTTTACAATTGACCTTTGTGCAGATGATGTTGCTGATCTATGGGCCTTCAACCTTTAATCTTTCAAGGCTACACTTGGTTTCTTTCAATGCTCCTCTGAACCTACTGTGACCAAATTACTACTGCTATTTAGTACTCCTGGATGAGTAGAGCTTAATCGCACACTCAGCCCGCACTAATACTATACCAGCATAAAAGGGAAACAAGCACAGCCTGACATATATATCTCTTTCACCTATTTTGGTAACGTGGGCTGAGGGCAGGATATTCTCTTCAGGAGGGTTGTGAGCTGATACAGAAGCAAAGCAGACAACAATAGTATGGGATTACCAAAATAAAAATGTCCAACCGAGGTTCTAGAAAAATAGAATATTTAATTAAAGTACAAAAAAAGCAACAAGTTGTGGACGGGATTCTCAAGCAAAGATTTCAGCAGCAGAATGTCAAGGGTTTTGAAGATATAATTTAAAAAGTAGAGAGTGGGGTCTTACAAATCACTAGGGTACTTAAGGCAGGCCAGGGGGACAGGTCCACTTCAAATACCTTTAGTTCTTATTCTGGAGGCTCAACAGCATCGAGCCACACTTCTAGGAGCTTCCTGAGGAAGTGATTCAGTGTTAGGTTGGTGAGCAGGTCGACGAGATCCAGCATGCTGTGCAGACCAAGAAGCAACAGCACATGGCATGAAGAAGCTTGGGATAGGCAGGTATCGTCCGGGTTGGTGAGCTCACAAGCGGAAACCAGGGCCCTGGGCTGTCCCATGACTTCTGGATTGCAGGCAGATCTTTTTCAGGGTAACCCAGAGCAAGGGTAGTCCTTGTTATGCACTTTCACACCAGGAGGATTACCAGAGAACACCTCTAGGGTTTGCTACATCCAGTGGGAAGGAACCTGGTTCCAGTGTTGAGGCAGCAGGTAAGGCCTTGATCCACACAGAAGCTTCACCCTAAGTATGCCCCAGGGATGACTGGGTACAAGAGCCTGCCTTTGAGCAAAGTCTCTCGTCTTCACCTCTCTTGCAGAGAACCTTTGAGCAGATGGTACACCCAACCGTATTCCAGGTGATTACTCCTTCAGTTTTCCAAAGATGACTCAACTCAGGGGGGTCTCCAATTCCCCCACTATAGAGGCAGAATTCTATGGGGGATTGGTTCACAGCAATACTGTTGATAGTGGTCCAAACTAAGTGTCCTTTGACCCATGGTGCCTTGTCTTCAGGAAGTGGGGAGAGGGACAGGAGGCTTAGGGAGCCCTTGCAAAATGGTGAGACCCTTTTCTAATCTGGTCTGTACCTCTGATCTGTGCTACTCAAACTCCAATCCTCTCCTCTGTCTGCCCACTTCAAAAGGACTCCAGAAATCAGTAACCTAGTGTGAGATTGCCATTGTCACGACAGTACTGTGTATGAAGTACTAGTTTCTAGCAAATCGCCTGGTGAGGTTCCCTGTTCCATGGAGAAAGGTCTTGACTTGGGGATAAAAGAAGGCTTCCCGGGATTGGTTCCACATGGTTGTTGTGGATACACCCAGGTCAGCAAGCTAATACAGACCCATCTCTTTCATTAAGAAGTCACTGTTCATGAGGCTGACCATAAAATGACATCAAAATGCTTGTGGCTATTTAATTGTGTAGGGTCAGTAAACACCATGCCAAAACCAGACCTGGCCTATAATTTTATTTCAATAACCACTATCGGGCTATCTGGGTTACACAACTTTGATCTTTTGAATGAAAAGTATGGATGGTTAAAAGTTCACCTCTGCCTATTGTAACTGTGCTGCTGCAGATGTGTTCAGGAAGATACATGTTACCTTTGAACCTGCCCCACTGCCACTGCAGCGCAGTCGAAGGGATGTTAGGAGATGGTCACAGCAAGGTACATGGGTGCAATATTCTTTTTGCTATGCAGCATTATAAAAGTGCTGTCTGATTAGCAGATCCTGTTTTCGGAAACAGAATTATCAGCATCATTGTACTATTAAAAATCCCAAAGCTAAGGCTATTTAACCCTCACAGATGGCATTCCAGAACACCTGCCCACTGTAAGTGTAATACCTTGTAGGTGATTTACACCACAGTACATGGATAACCACTCTTGCTATTTTGCCTGTAACTGAGTGGGATCAATATTTATCCATGTTTTATGTTAAGGCATTTGAGTGACCAATAGGTGACTTACCTTGTCCCACCCACGTGAAAAAAATCTCAAATGCCTATTTCAGCCAGTAAATAACCTATGCATTCAACTATATCAAGGGGAAAGCAAAGAAAGAAAAATTAGCAAATTGCTCAAGGGAATTCTCACACTTCCTGGAAGGCCTAGCCTCCTAGAGCACATCTAAACCCCAGACAGACTGAGGTACATGGTTTAACTAAAATCTAAAAATGCACAAACACGTAAAGAGGAGAATGTAGAATAAAAGCAAAAACCCATCACCCAGATGTTAGAGGAGCGTATAATACCATGATTAACATAAACCCATTTTAACTGGCAGTCTGGTCAAAATCTAAAGAAAATAGATTGGGCCTCATTACAGGTACCGGTAAATCCTTACCGCCTTACTACGAGGTCCCTTTGCGGGTTGGGGAATTTAACGCCTGCTTTTTGCAGGCATTAAAAACCAACCCGCAAAGGGACCAAGGAGCTAATTACGGTACCGCAATTTGTGGTACCGTAATTAGCGCCTTCCCCATTCCCATAGAGCCCTATGGGGCAAAAATGGGGAAGGGCAATGGTGGAAGGGGGAATTACCACCCCGCCAACCTTGGAATAGGGCGGTAATTCCCCTTTCCACCAAGGCGGTGCCGGTATTTTACCGGCATGAACCAAGGCGCTAATAGCGCCATGGTTCACCGCCATCCGTGTAATGAGGCCCATTGACACTAAAAAAGGAGGGTTATCCAAAACAATTGTTTGCAGTGTCAGGGTCAATGTGACAAAAAAGCAAAGAATACAACAAAAGAGAGGTTTCTGACTTCATCATTTGTAGAGTTTAAAGTTGTTTAATTGATACATGGTATTAACTCATTTCATTTTAAACCATTTCCAGTTAAAAGGAATATTGTGTGAATACAATAATTGTGCTAAGTGCTTTTTGCAGTACCTTTTGGGAACATAAGACGAAAACAAACAACAGGACACTTGCTCTCCCACTCATGCTACAAATAGACAGTTTGCTTGCTTTGTACACCAACAATGTTTGAAATTCATGTTTAAATATAGATGTGTGTACATCTACTAGTGATTTAACTGTAAGAATTAATCACATATAATTTATTGAGTACTCGTCAAGAAAAAGCAAAGGCAAAGGCACATTAGCATTCGCCTGTTTTCATATAAACAACTCTGCACAAATTGCTTTAATGCGATCGGGTGTCTTTCCATTAAATCATAGCCAACTTAAGTTGGGCCAATACGACCAGTGGAGTTATGTCCAAGCCTTCTCCAGGACGAAACAATCTAGTTACAGTGTTATGCTCCTCTTTGTGTAGTTCGGGTGTCTAGAGTTTTGCAAAAGGGCCCACATCCGGGCCAATGGCTGTCGTCAGCACCTCACCACGTGCACATAAGTGCATATCTAGAAGGACTTTGTTCAGACAGAAGGGCGTTTTTTGATAGAGGAGTCTGTCATTTATCTGCCATAGATTATACCTGCTTCTCAGATAGTATACGTAGACAGACGGCTTCTATTATTTCCAAATTAAGAATAGACTGCATAGTTTTATCAGGCTAGTATGCCTATATGCCATAGAATATGTGTGTGTTTTGTTGGTTCAGTGTGGCTGCTGACCTTCTAAGGTCCAATCGGCCCTTTTTAATTTATTTATATACAGGAAGAACAATGCACTTTTAATCACAAAAGAGCGTGCAATATATAAATCCGATTTGCCAGAAAGTAGTCCGCTTCTTACAATGAGCTGAGTTTGTGGGACAATCTCATCAGGTTGCGGAAGAGAGTAAATGGAACAGTCACTGGTGACACTACATAAGTAGACATACATAGATAAAGGACAATGAACATTGGACATTGTTAAGTGCAGGTAGTTGGTACGGCCAGCTGTGCTCGGGTTGTGACCATGATGGGTGAAGTGCTAGAGGGGAGGCAGAGGAAGTGAGGGACAGAGACAGGTTAGCGGTGAGGGAACAATGTTAGCTAGTAGTCAGATGAGAGGTGGGTTAAGAAAATAACTCAGAGGTTAGGAGGTAGACTTTTAGTTTGGTTTTGAATAAATACATGTGGACTGTTTCTCAGATATCCGGGGGAACAGAATTCCATTCAAGTGGAGCAAGAAGAGAGAAGGAGCTGTAGAAAAGCAGACATAGACCCTGCCCCCTCACCTCCAACCTATTGGATGAATAACAAGATGGCACTGTGCATGACACCTGTTATAATTCCAATACCGCATTGAATGTATGAGAGATGTTATGCACTTAGACAACCGTACCAAATGTGCCTTCAAACTGAAGTGGTAGCAGGAGATATGCAACCACCCCTGAATATGGAGGAGATGTAAAGAGAACCTGAGAGGTACAAAGTGATGTAATTAGGGGAAGATCAAATGATGCACCAAAATGATATGAGAATACTTAGAGAATGAAGATGTAACTGAAGAAACAAGAGTAAGCATACATATTAACGAGAAGAAAAGATATATACAAAGAAGATAAGTAACCAGATGAGTAGTGAATGTATATACGGAGAAACGCAAGGTAGATGAGTCACATAGAATCTTGCTACAGCAAAGAATATAACCTGGGTGAAGTAGCCATATTGAAAAGATGGATGCCAGCTCCAAATAGAAGTAGGCAAAAGACTCGAAGGAGAGAGACCAGAGCTGTAGAGCTGACAGAGGCTGGAAATACAAATTTGGGCATGAACAAAGAATAGCTTTTGGCATGAGATCAAGGATGCCACAGCGAGAAACTACTGAAGGGTGCAAGGAGAGTTAACGTGGCTAAGAAATTTACACCGGGCATATTTCTCTTATATTAAGTAAATGAGCGAACATTTGCGAATGCCAAGTATTGATGATTGAAGATGTGAGACGGAACAACCAAGTCTCCAGAGGCCGAAGAGGGTAATGACACCCAGGATAGTTGAATCAAATAGCACTAAATAAAAGGCAAAATGGACAAAATCGGGGTCTCTTCACATGTGGTGTAAGACCAGAACACAAGGCCTATTCATGAGCTTCAGGCAAAGATAATGATGTACCTTAACTCCCCTTAAAGGTCCACAGAAGAGAGCATACAGCAAGATCAAGTACAAAGGAGAAGCCTTGGCTGATGAGAGATGGTAGACTAATTGGGCAAGTAGGCCATAGTCTGATGTTGTTCTCTGCACCCAAGTTTCAGCTTGCTTATGTGCTGCTAGTGAGCTGAGTGTCCAAGGTTGGGAGAGAATGTCAACCAATTAAAAGGGCCTATGCAATGATGAGCATACATTGTTACAGAAGCCAATGCTGCTATAATTGGTATTATACATAGTTAGAAGGAAGTTCAATACATGCCTACGAGATGTGGGGGAGCCAATAATGTTACTAACACTTATAGGGACTATAAGTAGATATGTTCCCCTAACCAATCCCTCCAACCGATAGGTTTTATTACTTGCCATGTATGATGACATCACAGCTGACGTACATCAAGCTATAAAGCCTTTGTGTACCTGAAATGTAACTGAGAGTGTGTGGACTACAATTCGTTGTTAGCCAGATTTAGCTACTTTATTTAACTGATAATAAAGTAGTACTTTGCCATGTTCTTTGAGTCTGTCCGGTTATTTGGGTCCAAGATTATTTGTTATAGTAATTCCATTCTGCAAGTAGACACACCCAAAAAAGTGCTACTGCACATTTGGTAGTGGTGCAGATGGTTCAGATCCAGATCCTCAGATTCTTTACATCTTCAATCTTTACCTGGAAGACCACAGAGCTTCCTGTGGAGAGCGGTGCTGTAACACGTGTGATCTGAGACGGTTGGCTGCCCATTTGAAGAAATTCATGCCCGGTCCCAGAAGGCAAACTGGTCGATTGAGGATGAGTCGATACCAAAGGCCTCAACCTGATTAATGGATGTAAGTAGAAACATCGAAAGTGGAAATTAAAGGGGAGGGGCCATATTGCATGTGTATATATAAAGGGGGAACGTAACCAGATTTGCTAGGGAAAAGGAGATACTTCGATACCTGTCTTCAAGGAGGGAGAAGGGACCTCAAAAACATCCAGAACAGAGTATTATTTAAGGGATTCCTGTGGCTACAGCCAAAGAAGTGTGCGCGACACACTCCAAAATTAAGTAAAATAGAGATGGGATATGTCTATCAGGACAATAGGAAAAGACGATTATAGAAAAAGTGTGCACATGTGTTTTGGATGATTTTGAACAAATATCTGTGTAAAAAATATATTGACGCATTTTCTATGAATGACGATAAAATAGGATGAAAGCTTAAACACTATAAGTACAATAGCAATAAAAACCGACGAATTGTTAGGACTTAGAAAAGCAATTGATTGGCGCCAATCAAACCTAGGAGGGATAACATCTGAGAAAAAATAAGATACTTAAACTATCAATAGTAATAACAGGATAGTAAAACTTGATAAAAACTATAAACAAAGAGATAAAATGGATGTCATTGTACACATTTGAAAATTGTTTGGAGAAATTGGTTTGTTGGAGATGGGAGGTGATTGATGGTGCTGACCAAATTGACTACTGAAGTGTGATTCATTAATTAAATAATAAACAAGAAAAAAACAGTAAGAATTGACAGTTAAAAACGACTTGTCATCATGGGGAACACTCCCCTTTTACATCTATGCAGGACATTGGCAAGATGCACAGCTAAGATAAGGAAGTACCAAGCAGAGTGGGTAAAAGGCACGACTAATAAAACTCTTATGCCGTGGCCTCAAAAAGGGTAATTATCAAATGCAGTGCTGC
Source organism: Ambystoma mexicanum (assembly GCF_040938575.1). Classification (NCBI taxonomy): domain Eukaryota; kingdom Metazoa; phylum Chordata; class Amphibia; order Caudata; family Ambystomatidae; genus Ambystoma; species Ambystoma mexicanum. The sequence goes on along the minus strand of NC_090922.1, from coordinate 579,817,238 downwards.
GACATATGACAACATACTTACAAGCTACATACACGGGAAAGAAGCTACAGAAAAGGTTAGCTTTTTTAGAATTATGGAAGATGTACCAGAGTGAGAGAGAAGATCTGCCTGAGAAGGAGTGGATGCTTAATCAGCATAAAGAGGAGGACATAATGCCCTCGGCTCCTCTTTCTCCTTTTAAAATCGATAACACGATAGAAGACAAACAGGGGATCTATCCTCTAAAAGAATTAAAAGCAGCAGTGGGGTACGTTAATCCAACATATGCACCACCCGCTTATAATAGCGAAGACTGCATGGTAGAAAGTAAGAATAAAGAACACAAATATATGTTCACATGTGACGGACATAAAGAGCATGATGAGAGAAAGGACAGATAGATAGAAATAGAGAAGGAAGCCAGGAGACAGAAAAGAGAGAAAGACAAAGCAAGTGGAATGACAATAGTTCAAAACAAGCGGATGGGAGCACAGATATTATTTAAATTAGATGGAAAAGTCATTGACCATGTTGAAGAGAGAGAAGATAGCAAAGAGAAAAGAGGGAAATGGAACAAGGGCATACACGGAAAAGGAAAGGAAGAACAGAGAAGGCATGAAGAACAGAGAAAAGAGAAAGAGAGAATAGAAGACAAGAAACATGAAGAAATAGAAGCCTAACGATTGAAAGAACATAAGTGGCAAAGAAGGCAAGGGGAAGAAGTGAACAGGGAAATGAGAAGAAGGGAATAAGAAATGAGAAAGAGTAGGGGACAAAGAGATGATGAAATATATTGTATTATTAACACAAATATGATACCCATTGAAGCACAAGAGTGATGGGAAGAAGAGAATGGATCACAACAGCCACACAGGGGGGTAAGGCAAGGGATACTGAGAGTACAGACATGGGCAGATGAGGCAGAAGGCATAGGGAAAAGGTTTGGGGATCTATATAGACAAATGAGAGAGAAGGGTGGCTATAAGGCTATGGGAAGCATTGCAGGATCTCCACCAAAGGAAACGGGAGATAGAACGGATAACATACTGATGGACGAGCATAGAACACTGTCCCTAAGTAGACTAGATCTTGATGACGAGGAAAGAGATAATAGTCATACCAATTGGGGTATAATGATGTCAGAGGAAGAGTGGGAGTAATACGACAAAACGCAAAGTGAAGGCACATGCAGCTTTTTGATAGACCCAAACATAGAGAGGGGTGTAATGGTCAGATTTAGATGACCTAACAAAAAAAACACCAGAACCAACACCATATTCTGAGCGGTCACCAGCACGGTTGTGTGTTGCAGGGGATACGTCTGTGCCTTATATAAGCAGGTTAAGTTTGTTTCCAGGAAGAAGACAAATGGGTGAGACTAGCCATTCATGGAAGACGTGAAGTGTAGGGGGGTATGATTAGGGTTTCCTGTTTTACGGGGTTATTTTTTATACTTCTTTGGGTGTTTTTCCAATGTTTTCAAAACATTTCAGAATCTGTGTTTTTCAGTGTTTTCTCATGTGCCCCTTTTGAAAAATCGCAGATAACTGTTTTTTTCCAGTGTAAAAACACACATATTATTTTATTATTTCATTGTGTGCATAGGTAAGGTGCTATCTCTCATGACCAGCTGCAAGAATAACATATGCCCAGGTTTAGGAGGTTAACCTCGAAATCCAGTGATATTGTTATGTATAAAAGATGGCAGGCATGGAGAACTCACAATTTCTTTAGACAATTTGCAGTGAGATTTAATGATGAATGTTGTGCTTCTCAATGCACTGTCACTTAAAATGGTGAGCCACGTGCTGAAAGGTGAGTTAGGCTGAGAGTGCAACATTACAAAATACCTTAGACAGAATTCATCCTCGAGGTTGATAAAAATGTGTGCTGCAGAATGATGGGGGCATTACAAGTGCTACACTCGAAGCCCCTTTCAATGATTTATGATGCAGCAGGTGTGTATATTGGTGTTTGCTGAAAGCCTATATGATAGTGTGCAATGATTCAAGTTGTTAAGTGCTTTACCTGCGAAACTAAGATTCTAAAACAAATACAAGCAACATTTACTTGTTCGCTGCCCTTGTGTAGCTGGATAAGAGAGAAAGATCCCACCCGGCTATTCGAATGGAAACTCAAAATCTAATTTCTCAAGCGACGCAACAAAACTAAAAAGTGAAGTCAGGTTGTGTAGTAAAGTTGCAATTCTGTCAGGGCCAGTTTCAATCTAAGATATATCGGTGACATGATTCTGCTTTGTTTTACCTAAAAAATAGATTTCAAACACACATTTGTCTCACACTGAATTTGACCTTGTTCGTGTTTTAATACCAGCAGCTTACAAAGTCCATACCCAAATATCCTACCTCAACCATAACGCAAAATGTCTCAGAAATTCAAGGGCAACAATTATACACCCAACCTAACACCCAAAAATCTCCAAAGTAAAGTCCAAAAAATGCATCTCCTACCTGAAGCACAGAGCTCCCACACATTGATGGACTTCTTATCAGTCTCAACAATCACTTCCCAGGCTGTAGCTGCAGTACTATTTGAATGGGAATTGGTAGACACCACTTTGGCACAGACAGAGCTCCTGCTCATCCTGGGTAAGGCCACTCTCCTTTCTTGTTTCGGATTTCATGACTCGTAGTCCTCCTTCAACGTGGCCTCCCTTATAGACAAAAACAAGCTGCCAGCAGCCTCTGTTGGACATGATGCAATGCATAGCAATATGGACACAGTCCACACAAGGTTCTTTCCATTCCGTGACAATTGCTGCTGGCCAAGTGAGGCAGACTGAGCTGGTGTTGGCAAGTGCAGGCACTGTCATGCATAAAAAAGACAAACTGCTTCCTCTGAACTTAGTACCCAAGGCGCAAGACATGCTAGTGAGGCGAGGGCCTTTCAGGTGAATGACTCAGGCTGGACTTCAATATTGTTCTAACTATGACTGGAGCAGCATCACATTCATCTACAGTGACCTACAACTTTAAGAAAGTTCGACCTCTTGGCTTTGCCAGTTACTGTTAAGAGAAGAGACTGCACAATTGTTTTCATTTTATTCATAACGCTTTTCTAGGTCCAGTAGAAAACATAGAGTGAAGGTGCCTTGTTTTTTATCTATGATTTTGGGAATTCAGAGTGCTGTTTCAATTAGAAATATTTGGTCGTTATTGGATGATTATGGGCCTCATTACAACTCTGGCGGTAGCCGTGCCGGCAAAACTGGCACGGCTGCCGCCAGACTTGAATTTTTACCGGCACCCGCGAATGGTCAAGAACTGGGTCATGCCGAGTTTGGCAAACCTGGTAATTGCCCATTTGCGGGTGCTGGCAGTAAGGGACTCCCCATTCCCATTTGGCCATATAGGGGCCCCAATAGGGCCGAATGGGAATGGGGAGCTCGGATGCACCAGCACCGTTTATAATGGTGTCAGTGCATCCACGAGTTGTGTGCGTGGATGCCGCACTGCCCGCCAGGCCTGACCTGGGGGGCAGAGGGCCACCCGCAATTACAACTCGTAGTATGGCGGTCCGGATGCAACAGCACTGGCAAGCTTACCAGTGCCGTTGTATCTGGACCGCCAGGGTCATAATGAGGGCCTATATCTTAAATGGTTACTAACACCTATACTTTTAAACAACAATCATCCACATGGTTGGTGGATGGGTGTAACTCTTTTTGTTGCTGTGTGCATCTGTGTTATTGTACGCATGAACTTTCATGTCTCTACATGGGCTCTGGTGTGCATCTGTGTTTGTGTTTTTCGTGCCTGCACATCTTACTCTGCATCTGTGGCTCTTGTTTATATGGTGTCGGTTCATCTACCCATCCAGCCGCCCATCTGATGTTTAAATTGCCACATATCAAAAGGTTCAATTTGTCTGCATCGATGTGTACAGTCATTGGCCTGCTTACCATAATGAATAGCTGACGCATTGGAGCTCCCGCTCTTTGCTCACTGCATGCAAGCGATGCCCCGGAAAGAATGTTGCTGGAAGTGGGCCATGGCATTTGAGCAGCGTTCCCCACTTACAAAGCGCCACACTGAAACATGTCCAAATTGGACATTAAATAATTGCACACATGTGTGAAGATTGGCCCCGAGCCACGGAAGCCACAGACTTAACATACTCGTTCGTGTCCAGAGGCAGCCTGCTGGCATGGCGCTTGGTGGTAGTGTGACATAGGCGCATTGCTTTCTTATTTGTTTGAGCTGCTGTTCATTCTGATTGCTTTTAAGCGGCTCTGCTTTCTTCCGTAGCTATAAGAAGGTTCTCTCTAGCTACAGGGGCTTGCGTTTTGGACTTCAACTCCCATCACCTTTAGCCAGCATATTTAATGTTGTGGGATCAGGGGAGATGTAGTCCAAGACATCATCAATTGCTGCCATACAGAATAGAATCATCAATGGGACTCGCCATATCCATTCCCGACAAGAGATTGAACAGTGCCATCTAGTAGCTGGTAAAAAATATCACTAGGTCATGAATTCACACAGGCAGCAATAGAGAAAACTAAAAAGGCTTGGAGGATAGCTCACTTGCAATGCGTCGGTATTTGAAACAAAACAACAAAGAGCAGCAAGATTTTGAATCCCGCGTCGTGATGAAATTAATTGAAAACAGGGATGAAATTAATTGAGATACTGGGGTTTATGGGGGTACCCCGAGGTTTTTAAAAACAATAACGGCGGACAAATATCAGAATTTTTCGGTATTTCCCCAAAATCCGGAAACCCTAGGTATGATTTTTGACCATGATTTACACAATTCATGCTATTAGAGAAAGCGGGATGACGACCACTATATATTCAGTGGCAACAAATGGAAAAGGAAATTCAGAAATGTAAATTACCTAGTTTGACTGAATGTGCGTGAAAATGGATTTATGAGTTAGAGAGAAAGTCAGCGGGAATGACGTTAGCCATGAGTGACATAAAAGGCCTACTGGCAGCTATTCTAGTGTAGAGAGCTGACGGCATTTGGAGATGAGCAGGGTATGCGAGTGTAACTGCCCAGAACACGACACATGATGGAGCCCCATTTCATAATTGTAGGGCAGACGTATGGAGAGGGATTACAGTACTGTATATTGACACATCAGACATGGGTGTGATTATGACTAGGAAAATGGGAGAGGACAAAGATCTGCTTTTATTCAAGAAATTCAGGAACATTGGCATCTTGACACAAGAGAATTGTGGTATAAAACAGTGGCATGATTCTATCATATTTTATGTCAGGGACTGCATGAGCCAGTGCAATGGCAGATGAAGAAACAGGTAGGGTTGGAAGCGAAGCCATGGCGAAAAATACAGTTGGCTATTGTACATCATTGTCAATTGTTACAAGCAAAAAATAAGAAGAAAGCTGAGAATAGACGGCAGGAGGAAGCAAAATTAATTCAGAAGCACCTGTCAAAATTAACCATAGAAGACGCAGTATTGACGAGTGAGTCAGTACAGCAAAGCAATATAGTACACCCTATGGATCAGAGTGGGTACAACCTTTGGCCACGAGGTAGCGGGAATGCATCTACAAGGTGAGGAGGATTTCAAAACCCTCAAAGTGGGGATGATTTAATGGGGGACAGCTACAGCAATGCTGGAATTGTGGGAGAACAGGACATATAGCCCGAACATATAGAGATAGAGGAGGAGGCAGGCAACAGTACTGGCAAGCTCCAAGAGGGGGGATGGGCTATTCTCTGCAGTACAATACAGAACCACAGGAATATTATGCAAAGATCACATGCAGTATCAGACAAATGTGCCACAAATACAACAAGCACAGCAGATCCCACAGCAAATGCAGTCACCACAAGCGCAACCACAGCAAGCACCCAAGGAAGCACAACAAGCACAACAACCGCAATACACACCAGTGCAACAAGCAACAATGCCACAATGAAAACCAAAAACAGAAGCTCCACAAGCATCCACACCCAGGATAGGGAGTGTGACAGTAGTGGGAGGGAATCCTTTTACGGGTACAGGGATTAATGTATATCCACAATAGGAAGGCCCACAGATCGACTTGATGTGTTCAGTACTATCTATGCTAAGTTTCATTGTAACAGTGCACAGCGTTGCCATGGCGACAAACCCGCCTCCCGTGCTCGCACGGAGGTGGGACCCAGGGCGTACGTGTTTACACGCAACGCCTTGCGATCTCCATGGCAACGCATAAATACTGCTTGTTTCATTCGCGCTTGCGTCTCTGCAAACGCGTTTGACCGGCACGGAGCGTTTAGTTGCTGAGTAATGGTAAGCATTTATCTCATGTTTGAGGTTTCTGCATGTTGACAGATAGACTGTATTCTGATGACTTTTTACGTAACATTGACAGGAAGATTTACTCAGATTGGATTCTTCCTTCACGAGTCTGAGAATCCTTTGAAGCACAAGGTACATTTTTAACAGATTACCTCAATGTTTAACCGATGATTGCAATGCTAGTCACATTACTGATTTTAGAAAATGGTTTCTTTTCTATTTTTCTTTTTTCACAACTACAACTGTACCGTTGGAACACTTGGAACCGGTATGTGTGTTTTCATGTGTTTCTTCTTGTAATCACTGTTGAATGATATTTCTTACAACATGCTGATTTATTGATCAGACATAGTGAATTATTGGGCATAATTAAGTCGTTGTATGGCCCTGATGAAGGTTTCAATAACCGAAATGCATTGGCAAAATGTACAAATATTCAAGCCAGTATTTTTATGCCTGTCCTCATTGAATATGAAGTAAAATATTCAGGAGCAAAGAAACATCAGAAGATGTGAAATAAACATTTTTGGGAGAAAATGATACAGTATATTTTGAATTTCTACGTATATACAGAACTAACAGTGCGAAAGCGTACAATCCCTTCTTTTAGGGCAAATTGAGAGCACCAGTCTTAATGGAGTGGACACACTGTATTTTTCTTTGTTCAGTACTATCTGTGACACCAGATCCACAAGAGGAACCAAGGGTCAGGGTAGCGATAGGAGGCAAGACATTTTTGTTCCGAGTGGATACAGGAGCAACTTGTTCCTGTGTTCGAGAGGGAAAGTACCCAATGTCTGGAATCACCATGAATGTGCAGGGATTCTCTGAGGCCATAAGGGTGGTTCCTTTTACTGACGAATTACCACTTTCTATAGGTGAGCATGATGTGTCAATGCCATTATTGTATTCTCAGCCAACACCAGTTAACATATTAGGACGTTTCTTGATGACAAAATTAAACATGAGGATATCCTTTACAGACAAAGGGATAGTGTGTTTGACTCTGGGGATACATTATATGGATGTGAGAGAATTTATATTAGCTTGTACCGGCCAAAAGGAATCACGAGGGGTCCCTTTAGAATCAGAAATATGTCTGTATGGGGGTAAATATTTTGTTGACATGGGTTCCAGGACTGACAGGGAAAATATTGAGAATACCGGATTAATTTTTATTTAGACCAGAAATACCTATGGATAATGATGAAGCGTGGGTTATTCCCATAGAGATAGAGCCAACAGCAGTAAATTAAGAAAGGGTAGGTGTTCTTGGGACGGATGATGAGGGAACAGCATGGAGAACAGTGATAGCCCTCAAGGAAGGATACAGATTGACATATTTTACAGACGAAGATTTGTTTAGAGAAGAACATTCACATGATGAATTTGAATTTTTCATAAGTCTCACTTAGTGGATGAAAATTGAGAATAGAGAAATACCACAAAGAATGGCATTGGTAAAAAATAATTATTTATTCTTCCAGGAAGACTTAGAGAAGTTGTCAAGCATCTTATGAACCAACAGTCCATATGATGTGGGTTTATTGAGTTGAGCAACAGCAGTGAAGATCAAGCTTAAACCAGGAGCAATTCTGTCATGTGCAAAACAGTATCCTATGTTCAGAGAAGCAGATGAAGGCATTTTTGAGACCAGTTCTGCTTTAATAAAGCAGAAAATATTAGTGCCATCAGAGTCCCCATGTACCACGGCTGTATACCCAATGAAGAAATCAACTTTTATTCAGGATGTCCACCCCCTAAAAAATATTTTTGAAACAGAGTTTCCTTTGGACCCGAAACCCACTACAATATTATGTAACATCCCAGCTAAAGCCGAAAACTTTACAGTTATAGATTTAAAGAATGCCTTCTTTTTAATTCCCCTTCATGAAGACTCACAGGATTTGACTTCCATTTCATATAGAAATCGGCAAATAAAACACACAAGACTGCCTCAAGGATACTGTAGGTCCCCATCAATATTTAATAGGGTCCATCAGATGGACTTGGGCAATGTACAACTCGAGAGCATGATAATTCACTATGCAGATTATATATTGGTGTGCAATGAGACAGAGGAAAGATGATGGGAAGACTCAGCTCGACTAATGACAAAACTAGCAGAGAAAGGATACAAAGTATACAAAGAAAAGCTACAATATTGTGAGACAGAGGTCGTGTACATAGGACAGCTTATCTCTCAAGAGGTGATAAAAGTGACACATGAAAGAGCAGTAGAAATCTTGAGAACTCCAAAACCTGAGACAGTAAGGGAAATGCAGCAGTTTCTAGACCTATGCAACTAATGTAGGGCCTGGGTTTTTGACTACAGTACTTATATTCAACCACTTTTAAAAGGACTCAAGGAAGCACAAATAAGCAAAAGTAAGATAACATGGGCATATGGCATGACTGAAGGATAAAAAGAATTAAAAAGGGTGATTTGCACAGCTCCTGTGTTAGGAATACCAGAGAATAATGAAGAGTTTAACTTACTCTCACATTTGAATGGAGAATTGATGACAGCAGTATTTGCACAGAAGACACCATTAGGACATGGACACAAACCATTAGCCTACTATAGAGGGATTTTAGACCTAGTAATGAAAGGACATTATCCCAACGAACAAGCACTAGCAGCTGCTGCTTTTTTGAGAAAGCCACCTAATTACAATGGGATGCTCAATAACATTATTTGTCAAGCACTCCCTATTTGCCATTCTGGAGAAACCTAAAAGTACATTGACCACACAAAGAGCATCTGAATACGAAGTGATTATTTCGAATCCAGCAATCAAAATTGTTAGATGTAAAATAGTGAATCCAGTGGCATTTATATCAGAACCAGTAGGAAAGGGTGACTAAGTACACGACTGCACAAAGTATACTGAATTTTATGATGACATTCCCCATGTTAGAGAAAATGCTCTTGGAGGAGGTGAAGTTCTCTTTATTGATGGTTCTTCAAAAATGTATCAAACGCCTGGTGAAAGGCATACTGGGATGGCAGTATTGAAATTAAAAAAAAATGATGAATTTGAAGTAGTAAAGAGTGTGAGATCGCCTTCACATTGTTCAGTGCAGGCTGCAGAATTAGTGGTGCTTATCGCCGGGCTGCAAAGATTTGAACATGAGTAAGTGACGGTGTATTCTGATTCAGCCTGCGCAACGACAACCGTACGTGCAGAGTTGTCACGTTGGAAGAGGAGGGGTTTCCTCCCCGCAGACGGCACTCCAATGCAACATACATCTCTATTGGGTAAGCTAATTAAAGTACTAAAGCTCCCATTGGCTATCATTGTAGTGAAATGCACCAACCAAAGTAAAGGGGTGTGCCATATTTCTCACAGAAACTAAGCCGCAGTTGTAGAAGCAAAAAGAGCAGCATATTTTCCAAATGTTTTGGATTTCGAATTAGAAGGTGTTAAGCAAGGATCAGAGCAATGTATACTGATGCATGAAGGATTTATCATGTAATCCTTTGTACAGTTAATTGAGCTGCAAGGTTGAGCTCCACAGGTAGAAGAGGAGATATGGAAGAGACAGGGTGTTCTTTATCCACCTATGAGGCTATATGGAGACAAGATAGTACTGAATAGCCAGTTATGCCTCTAGTATTATTGAAGGAGGTACTAGAGCAGCTTCACTACCCTGCGCACACCAGCAGAAAGAATCTTGCTGCAACAATCGCAGAAGACTGGTTCACACCAAATTTATTAGAACATGTGTCACAGTTTATTGTAAATTGCATTGTGTTCTAGAAATGTAAAGCAGAGCACACCATGCAAATAGTAAGAGAAGCAATCGCTAGGCCCAATGGTCCATTTCCGCATCTACATATAGATTATATGGATATGTTACAAGTATGTAACAGATACAAGTACATGCTGGTAGTAGTTTGTCACTTTTCCAGATAGATCAAGGCAGGTCCATGCACACACCCCGATGCCACAGGTGCTGCTATGTTTCACGTGGATGAGGTGTTTCCTAGATGGGGCATGTGCAAAGTCCTGCAGTCTGATCATTTCCCACATTTTGTAAACAAGTTATTTGAACAGATAGTTCTTTAATTAGGTATAAAACATAGGTTTTCCTCTGCCTATGTCCCAAATGCGAATGGTGTCTGTGACATATTAAATGGGATTAAATGGGCTTCTTAAAGAGAGAATAGCTAAAATAATAATTACTCTGATGAAGGGATGGCTACATTTCCTACCCCTTGCTCTATTTGCCCTAAGAAACCAGCATGGCTCATATCACCACTTAACTCCTCATGAGTTGGTGACTGGACACCACATGAGAGTACCCCTTGATCCTCCCACTCAAATAAAAACTGTTGCCCACAGTGTAGCAAAAACATCAGGTGATGAGATGCATGATTATTTAACAAGTATGACCACTAGTGTTTCTTTCATTTCTCAACAGATCAACAATAGGAGGGAAGGGTCGAAGAGGATTGAGGAAGGAAATCAACCAACTGATTTCATAGACTCACTTAAGCAGCCTAGTTTGTAATTAGGGGGCCAAGTACTCATTGAGAGTTTTGTTCGTACTTGGAACAAGTCCCGTTTTGAGGGACCAATAGAGGAGGTCACCCCACTGCTGTAAAATTACAAGGGAGGAGAGCCTGGCTGCACCTGAACCACGTGTACCTCTACAAAGGAGAGATAGGGACACCTTCAGCACCCGGTGACAGTGGCCCTCATTACAACCCCGGCGCTAAACCATGGCGCTATTAGCACCATGGTTGGTGCCGGTGTTGTAACGAGTCTGCCATGGTGGAATGGGGAAATACCGCCCTATTCCAAGGTTGGCGGGGCGGTAATTCCCCATGCCGCCATGGCCCTTCCCCATTCCCATTTTTGCCCTATAGGGCTCAATGGGACTGGGGAAGGCGCTAATTACGGCACCGTAAATTACGGTGCCGTAATAAGCTCCTAGGTCCCTTTGTGGGTTGTTTTTTTAACGCCTGCTAAAAGCAGGCGTTAAAGTGCCACCCGCAAAGGGACCTCGTAATCAGGCGTTAAGGCTTTAATGGCGCGGACACCTTTTACGGTGCTGTTAACCCCTTAACGCCTGGGTTGTAATGAGGGCCAGTGAATCAAGAGAAAACGTTCTGCACATGCTGACCAGATTAGCTACCAAGGACAAGGATAAAGAATCAATGGATTAAAACCACTCTGGAATAAATTGACATTTCCTAAATCGAATAGGAAATTAATGCACTTGCTGCAGTTCCAGAACTTTCTCAGTTGAACTAAAAGTAGATTGAACATTAATAAATCTGACACAAATATTGCACGACATACTCTATGTTGCTGGATACATTGCATGCATTTTTGCATACTGTTGTTGATTACATACTCCGGACATATCCAGCTCTAATGCGATGAAAGGTGGACGTTGTTGCATTTTTGGGACATCCTAAAAACAGTCCTATCATTCGCAGAGTTATTATAGCTATAACAATCCAGTTCCTGTTATAAAAAGTACACATTTGAAAAGTGAGGTGAGCATAGCAAATAAAAAATGGGAATTTTCCAGTATATACAATGTACACTAACAAGGAGACCAGCTGCTCCAAAAGAGATAATGTGGCATTTAAATACTATGGCAATACTTCTTCATTTTGCCTTATGTGTTGTCGTTCTTTTCTTATGCTCTTCACATTTCAGGGAATATTGTTTTACAATTCAAATGAAATACCTGACAATGTAACACCTCTTTAAATTCCTGATAAAGGTACAAGTGATATTTTTTCTGATATTTCTGAACAAAATTTTCAATCTAAAAGAAATGTTGGGGAAGATTTATATCTTACAATTCGGCTCATTTAAAGAATAACATGTGGTATCACCACATGAGAGAGGTGGGGAGCAGAACATCAGATGAAAGCTGCTACATATGTTCTCTCATCCATTGTGCCATGAATGCAGCCAGAACATTAATTGCAAGAAAAATAGCACACATGATGCAAAGTGTCTCAGCCATCTAGCAGCATGCACAAGAGGGCAATTTGAAGGATGATGGGCAACCCTACAATGGCCATCAAAGAAATCGTTTCCATATGAAGATGCTTACATAAACATTCAGAAGATGAAAAACATATCGTTTTGTTGAGCTCAGAGCTGATATATTCATCCCTGACTGGAGAGCAAATAAAGTATTGCTAAACAAAAGAGGTTGAATTGTGCAGCTATATGGGAAACAACAGTGTTGCTAGAATGCTGGGAGAGACCTCAGCTATTGGTGTAAGGATGAGGGTCCACCAGTACATGATGGGAAGAAGGAATGCTAGCATGTAGTGCACATTTATTGATGACTTCTCCAGTAAAAATAGTGAAAATAGTGAATGATGACTGTCTAAAGTCATGGGTCAAGTATTTGAAATTACTGACATGGGGAAAAAATGAAGCTGGACCAGAATCCATACCACCAACGGAAAATATGACACTGTAATTCAGAAACAAAGGCCTGATTGCGATTGGAGAAAACACCTATGTATAGGCGCCATACAAATGTCCAATAAATTAATAGCCTAAAAACTGGGGAGGAACGCGTTCCTTGGTGATCATACATGTTCCTGCATTGGTGACCTCCATATTGACAGCTTCCTGAAAATGGAAGCATATCTGAGAAATATTCGATGAAAGAGGGAGAACTATTTTTCAGCAAAATGAATAGAAGCTTATCACGACATTCCAGATGAGCATAAATTGTTCAGTAGCATGGCAGTGATATTTACAGCCAAATTAATGGCAGAAATTCAGGCTCCAGCAAATGCCAAGTGGTTAGAGATCACTCAGTGGGAGCTGCTACAAACTATCTAAAGTACTATAAAAGGGTTCAATGCCATCAGAGAAGAACCGAGGGCCATCAGACTCTCCAGAACAGGTATGTCCTGGACTTAATTACAGCAATGGAAGGAGGCGTGTGTGCCAAGTTCGGGCCTACTTGCTGTACATTTACACCAAGTACATTTGCCCATGATGGATAAAATGGAACCCTGACAGAAGCAAAAACTATGCTGTCAACCCTGTATACAAAGATGGTGGAAAACGTAGACGAGACCGAGGATGATGACTGGATTTTGGCCCTGTTCTCATGGGTTCCAACTTGGTTGAAAAGTGCCTTCAAACTACTCGGAGCAATATGTGTGAAAGATTTGTTTCATTGATGTGAAAGCTGCAACGGATGAGTACATACAGACCGAAGACACCACCCTTGAGCACCTGAAAGAATGTACTCTGGAACCCCAGGAACAAAGTTCCATTACCCTAAGGATCATAAGAACTATGTAGGGTGCTGGCTGTTCTGTCAAACAACTGGGGAGTGCTGTCATATGACCTGGAGTGTGGATGCACACATAATGAATACAGGTGACCTCAGGGGGGGTGACTAAGATGTGGATCCCGAAGAAGTCATTCTGTGAAAGAAGAATGAAGAGAATAGAGGAAGAGGAGGTGATTGAGGACTTAACCAGAATGGGTAATGTAGAGGAACAGATGTGCACGTCACTGATACACCCCACTCCCTCACCTCCAACCTATTGGATGAATAGCAAGAAGAGACTGTGCATGACACTTGGTATAATTCCAATGTAGCATTGAAATTATACCAAATGAAAGACATTATGCACTCAGACAACCGTACTGAATGTATCCTCAAACTGAAGTGGTAGCAGGAGATCAAGGAACAAAAGTAAGCATACATACAAGTGAGAAAAAAACATATATACAAAGAAAATAACTAACCAGATGAGTAGTTAATGTATATATGCAGAAATGCAAAGTAGATGAGTCACATAGAAGCTTGCTGCAGTAGGAAAAAAATAACATGGGTGAAGCGGCCATATTGAAAAAATGGATGCCTGCTCTGAACAGAAGTAAGCAAAACTCTTGAAGGAGAGAGACCAGGGCTGCAGAGCTGACAGAGGATGGAAATACAAATTTGTGCATGAACAAAGAATAGAATAGCTGTTGGCAAGCGATCAAGGATGCCACAGCAAGAAGGTACCAAAGTGTACAAGGGGAGTTAATGAGGATAAGGAATGTATGCAGGACATATTTCTCTTAGATTAAGTAAATGAGCAAACATTTGCAAATGCCATGTGTTGATGATTAAAAATGCAGAAAAGTATTTGTGAGATGGAACAACTAAGTCTCCAGAGGCCCAAGAGGGTAATGACACCCATGATAATTGAATCCAAAAGCACTAAAAGAGGCGAAATGGACAAAATCATGGTCTCTTCACACGTGGTGTAAGACCAGAAAACAAGACCTATTCATGAGCTTCAGGCGAAGATAACGATGTACCTTTACTACACTTAAAGTTCCAGAGAAGAGAGCATCCAGCAAGGTCAAGTACAAAGGAGAAGCAGTGACTGAAGGCTTGACTGATAAGAGATGGTAGACTAATTGGGCAAGTGGCCAGTAGTCTGATGTTGTTCTCTGCACCTGAGTTTTGTTTTGCTTATGTGCTGCTAGTGAGCCGAGTGTCCAATGTTGGGAGAGAATGCCAAGCAATCCAAGGCCTAATGCAATGGTGAGCATGCATTGTTGCAGAAGCCAATGTGCTGCTGTTATGCTGCTATAACCTGTATCATACATATTCAGAGGAAAGTTCAAGGCATGCTTACCAGAAGTGGAACAACCAATAATGATACTAACACTTATAGGGACTATAAGTAGATATGTTCCCCTAACAAATGCCTCCATCTGATAGGTTTTATTGTTTACCACGCAGGATATCATAGCTGACATACATCAAGGTATAAAGCCTTTGTGTACCTGAAATGTAACTGAGAGTGTGTGGACTACAATTAGTTGTTTACCAGATTTCCCTACTTTATTGAACTGATAATAAAGTAGTACTTTGCCATATTCTTTGAGTCTGTCTGGTTATTTGGGTTCAAGATTATTTGTTATGGTAATTTCATTCTGCGCATAGACACACCCAAAGAAGTGCTACTGCACAGAGTAGAAGCGAGAGGATGCACAGGGGGGGGTGGGGTGAGGAGCCACAAGGGTAGTCGAGAAGGCAGAGCAGCAATTATGAGAAGGCTTGTAGCGTTGGATAGAGGAGGATAGATACATTAGTGCCTTACCGTGGATAGATTTGGGAACCGGGAGAAGAAATTTCAATCTGGCCATGTTTTTCATCGTCAGCTATCCAGCATGGTGACGGTACGAGGAAGTAGGTGTGAAGTGAGGGAGTTAAAAGAGAGTCCTGATAGTGAAGGTAATGATCTTATTGAGAGGACAGAACCCATAGCTGGGGAGACCAAAGAAAATGCTGGTACAGTAGTCCAGTTTAGAGAAGACAAGAATTGTTAAGAGATGCTTTGCAGTGTTGAAATGAAGGAGGTGCCTGATTTTCCTAATATTTAGGAGGTTGAGGCGAGCTGCTGTTCCAGTTTTGGAGATTAAAGTAGAAAAGGTGTGAGATTGTTTACAGATACAGCTGAGGTTTCTAACTGAAGAAGAGTAAGGGCGGAGTGTCAGGTGGGAACTGAATAGGCAGAAGAAGAGATGAGAGAGCTTTTGGCAGGGAAGAAGAGCACTTCTGTGTTGGTAGAGTTTAACATCAGAAAGTGCAAAACCATCCAATACTTAATGGCAGAGAGACAGTATGAAATTTTGATAGAGAGATCAGAGGAGAGTTCAGGAAAAAAGAAGATTTGGGTGTCGTCCACGAAAAGTTGGTATGAGAACCCACAGGATGAGATTAGTGCCCCAAGAGTAGAGGTGTAGAGTGTAAAGAGGAGCGGACTCAAGACAGAGGCTTGTGGAACACCAACAGTTAGAGGTGTGAGTTGAGAGGTGTTGTTTCTCCAGGAGACAGAGAATTGGCAAGGTGTAAGATAGGATTCAATTCAATCATGGGCTTGATCGCGAATCCCAAGTAGAAAGAGAGTCTGAAGGAGATCAGAATGATCGACAGTGTCAAAGACAGCAGACAGGTCAAGGAGAATTAGGATAGAGGATGAGTTGGTGTGCTTAGCAAAGGCGATGCAGTAGGACACATTCATGAGAGCAGTTTTCATGGAGTGACTCGAGCGGAAACCTGCTTGTAAGGGGTCTCGATGGTTATGGATGTCTAAGAAATTGGTAAGACGGGTGAACACAACAGAACGTCTGGTATTAATTCTATTTATGCCACTTTTTTGTTGGTAACGTAGCTACTCCCAGTTGTAACGCAAAAGTGAATTCTGACTTTGGAGGTAAAGTGAAGGATTTACCACCATAAAATAGCTGGAGGTAAATCTTCCAGTTTACCTCCAAAAATCAGGTTTACTGTAGCAAAGGTACACTCACAATAAATCTGACAAAATCCTATGGATCCTTACCTATTTGTCTGGATTTTATTTGGTTCAATTTTGTGGTAGCATTCGTTGGAAATGCTCCAAATGGTTCAATTTTTTAAAAATACAAAAATTGGGCCTCATTACAAGTTTGCTGGTACGTTAGTAATGGTGCCGGTAATCTACCGGCACCGTTACTACCGGACCGGCAAACTACGAGTTGTGCTTGCAGGTGCCTTTCTGCCACCAGGTCTGACCTGGCGGGCAGACCGGCACCCGCGAGCACCCGCGAGCACAACTCGACGGATGCACCGGCATCGGTCCTCCCCATTCCCATTGAGCCCTATGGGGCTCAAGTGGAAATGGGGAGTAATGGGTACCGGCACCCGCGAATGGGCAATTACCGGATCCGGCGGGGCTGTAATGACCCGGTAATTGCCCATTTGCGGGTGCTAGTAAAATACGCACGTTTGGCGGCAGCCTGTCGGTTTTACCTACAAGGCTACCGCCAAACTTGTAATGAGGCCGAACCCCCTCACCCTTATTTAAATTGCTTTAACCAAAAAACATTGCACTCTCAAATGTTATGCATGCATGCCTACCCTCCCGATTTAGGAGGGAGACATCCGATTTTTAAATGAAAAATAGTGCTATTTTTCACATTCTCCCGCCTAAAATAATTCTAGCCCCAATGCATTCCTATGGGAAAATTAAATTCTCCCTATTTCACTGAAGACAACTCCCTCCCATGTGCTTCAAAATGTTGGCATGAATGACTATGTTAGACATTTTTTACCGCTAGGTGTTTGTATGACTATCTTTCCTTGTAGATTCTGCTCCCCTGATGAGAAGACCACTGGGATGTGCTCTGAAGTGGCCTCTTCAAATGTACGTCAGTGCAGACCCTGAAAAAAACTGTAAACATAACCATTGAAGTCTGTCTTCGGGTTTTATGGCTACACTGCTTCAGTCTGTCTTCTAGCAGCAGCAGCACAAGGCTTAATGTCTGTGACCCTGCTTCATTATCTGCTGCGCCGAGTGACAGAGCTTTCAAATCACACATTAGCACTGCGCAAATCTTAAAGGTTATATTTTATAAATCAACTGTAATGAAGAGATATTTAAATGTTATCTGTAAGGGGCATAAAATGTTGTAGCACTTTAATTGCAAAAAAGAGAAAAATAGCTATTCATGGAGCAGTTAATGCTCTGTTTAGAGCTCGGGCTTAAAGCATTTTCGATTTGTGTTCACAAACAACCTGCCTACATTGTGCTTTCTAATTCCACTCGCGGGAAGCTTAAAAAGAATTATTCAAGCATAAAATGATTATAGGAAAGAAACTGTAGCCTGCTTTAAAAAGTATATTAAGAAATGTTTTGTTATCCATAACTTCACCTGAGCTTTCCATAAAAAGTTTTGACTTGCTTATGGGCTCGTTGACAGAGGGTATGCCCAAGCCCAAACAGAAATCAGCACCCGCCAGCCTATCAGGAGTCTAGGTGGAAAGGCTCTCTCTATAGGTATAAGCCTGTATTCCATTACTGCCGCCTTCTCCACTCCCCTGATATGCCATGTTTTCCACATTCCCCCGTCTCTACCACTCTACCCCATCTTTATTCACTCCTCCCATCCCAACATGACCCCTCCCCTTTACCCGCCTTAGACCCACACTCAGTCCCTGTTGCCTGTCAAGGCCTCAGAAACAGTAAAAGCACTGTTGTCCTTTTACTATCACTGACACCAACCATTTTATTTTGGAAGTTCTTTTTAAAGCAAATCGATCAAATGCAATATGTGCGGTCTGCTTTCCTTTAGAACAACACATTTCAAACCCCAGCTCTAAAGCATCTGGGTGCTAATAACATTAATGACTTTGGGGCGTGGCTAGCAATGACATTGGTGCAGATGGCTTCCTAAGTGTCGCCAGCGACGAAGGGGACGAGAACGGTGATAACCACCTCTCCCACTAACCTCGAGTGGCTGTCAAGGTGCGCCCCCCTGGACTGGGCGTACCTGTATGTCTTGATCTCCTGAGATCCAGGTTACCTTGGGCTCCGATGCTCCACAGTCCGGATGCTGTATGGTCCGGAAGCTCATCCACGGCCCCTCGTCCGAGGACTAAACTCAGACAGGAACCAGGAGCCCTCTTCCAGTACCTCAGGAAGGACTTCCCACGAATTATTGCACGATGTATTGTGGCACCAGAACAGTGCAAGCACTGGCATGGGAGCCCAGAAAGGTTAATGGAAACAGTGGGAGAAACAGCGAAGGACCAGGCAAGAGAACTGGACCCGAGGAAGGAGGGTGTCCAGGGAAGAAGAACACATAGGCAGGCAAGGAAGAAATAGACCAGGCACCTCAAGGCAAGAAAGAGGCCGAGACTGCACTGGCACAAGGAGCAAGGAAACAAGTAGCGTCAATTCCCCAAGAAACAGGGAACGTTGGGACGCATCATCAGAAGTGTTTGTTTCCCTTACGTACACCGTGTAACAGAGTGAGTTCCTGTCGCATCCCAGAGGGCTCCATGGTAACCGAAGCAAGCCCTGTAGACTGCGCATGCACAGAAACCAGCCATCGTCTCCCACACATGAGTTAAGGCCGCCAGATGGAGGGGCCCAGGAATCAGGACCGAAAAACCAGACCAGGCAACGGACCGCGAAGGAGGCGGTCCCGGAGGCGCCAGCGGTCTCTCCATGGAAGGCGAGCATGGCGCTGCAGAGACGGCAGTGCTGTGACAGTGGCAGACCCAGAGAGGTGCTGAACGGTGGCTTCTAAATCAGTGGGACCACCTGGACACCAGAGAACGAAGGCTCCAGTGGTGGTGGCCCGGGGCTCCCAAGATGGGGGCTGCAGTTGCCACCCACGCTGGCTGAGCGGGCTGCAAGGATACGCAGCTGCTGCGTATGGGATCTGAGGTGGCTTCGCTGAAGAAGTGGCAGACCCATGGCCTGGTGGGGGCCTTGTGGAGGGAGCCAAAAGCCTCTTACTGTGGCGGTGAAAAGGAGAAGATAGCGAGTCTGGAGGTGGAGGAACAGGAGAGGGGTCCGTGACTCCGGGGATCAGCAGAGTCACACTGCTGCTGGAGGCGGCTGCTATTGCCGGATGAGCTCCGGTTGGTGAAGCTGCAGGAGGAGCCTTGGCTGGGTGAAAGCATCAAGGGGTCGGGAGGCCATCCAAAGGATCATCTCAATTACCTGCTGTCACTGGAGGGGGCCCCGAGCTGGGACACAGTAACATAATGGATAAGGTAAGTGGGAAACATCAGTTGCGGTAAGATGCAGCACCTAATGCATTAGAGGGTCACTCAGATCTGCAGTGGGACTTAAAGCCAGATGAAGGAAATACTGGAGGGGCATGAAGCCAGTGGCTGAAGCTCAAGCCCACTCCATGGAAGCAAGGGGAATCAGGGGATTATCTGTCCAGTGGTATCAGGAGTAGCCTGCAGTACATTGCGCCGAGTGGGTTTTGTGGCTGCTGGCTGGTGTCAAGACCTACAAGAGGGGGAGTCCCTCCTGAAGATACTCCTGACCAAGTTTACACTGCCACTGGATGGAAGTGGGGAGGAGTTCCCCTCGACTCACACGTGTAAGGCCCAAAATAACACACCTATCGGCAGACCTGTGTCCCGATGGGTGCAGGTCTTCGCTGTGGAGCTGTCATGATCTGCTGTTGTTGGTGGGGGGCAATGGCCAAACCCCTCAAAACAGCCAAACGGAGTGGTATCTCTGCAATGCTTCAGGTTGGGGATAAACCCAAACGAAGCGAGGTGGTCGCAGTACAGGTCCACGCAACAGACACTCTATCTGGCCTGCCCTCCCAGGGTACCACTAAGGTAGACCTACAGGAGCTGCTGGCCCCAATCAGCAAAAAAATCCAGAATTATCCAACAAAAAACTAGCACTGGACAAAAGAGTCCCTGACACAGAAACAATAATCTCAGAGGTAGAAGGTACGGTGTGCGAGCAGCCTTATGTGTTGGAGGAGTGGTCCAGCAAAATTGAAGCTTTGGGGGCGCGTTGTGAGGCATTGGAGGATAAGGAAGAGAACTCAGAGAATCGTTCCAGTAGGAACAACATTCGGATTTGTGGAATTCCCTTGTCGGTGAGCCTTTGTTGAATCTCTCTTCCAGTCCATCTTGGACCTCCGAACGATAGCTGCTATGCAACTGGACAGGACACATTGTACAAGATCTCACACTCCTGAGTCCCACGATAGGCCTCCTAATGTTCTGTATCTGGTACATGTTTTCACCAGGAAAGAGTGAATAATGACTGCAGCAAGGTCCGCCCCGGCAATCTCCTTTCGAAATATATTGCTCTCTCTGTATCAGGTCTTGGCCTTCGTCCACCTTGGCAAAGAGAAGAGCACTTAGGACATTGGCCCTCATTACGACCCTGGCGGAATCCGAAAAACGATGGCGGAAATGCAATACCGCCATCGAATACCGCTCGGTGCGACTATGACCCGTCACCGCAAAGTACGAAGCCATTAGCGACACCGTAGTGAACGCCAACGCTAACTGCACCAAGTACGCGCGCGCGCGCCATGCCAAACCGTAAATACCACCATGGCGCAAGGGTACGCGAATTCCGACCCTAGCGGACATGTACCTAACGCCATCAAGCATGGCGGAAAGCACCAATCCGCCATGGTGAGAAGTACGGCATCGCGAATCAACCGTAAACGGCCCCACTGAGTGCCTGTACACCGCTCCCTGCCCACAAAGTACAACTCCCCGTAGGTGCAATGAAGTCACAATGCAACCAGTGAAATGTACAAGTCACCCATGCATGCCAACGAACAAAAGAAACACAAGAGGTGCCAATGGGAGCTGCAGGGCACAGATGGCACGAATACAGAAGCCATTCCAATGGACATGACCACAGTTCCCCCCCCAGAAACGCACGCAAACACAGGCACCTGTGATCAGCAATATTCCGAAAATCACAACATTCCACCAGTCCACCTGGCTGACCGGCATCTGTTACACAAAACCCATTCCCCCGCCCCTGAGCATGACAACATTCAAACAGTCATATTGGCAGCCCCCATCCCTGACCTCACTGGGCTCCGTAGGCAAACGCGCCCAGCACAGTAACACGCGACTAAACTCCGAAGCTGGAACCCAATGCAGATCTCCTCACAATACATCGCTCCCCAAATAGGAATATGCCACATCACTCGCAAAGAAGAACGCTACACGGCCCATATCAGAATAGAAATTTAATGCACAACTAAATCACCAAGCCCATACAGCCATTAGTCCATGAACTCCAAAACACATATCACCATTGTGGGCAGCATCCGCAAGGAATGACCAGCTACTACTTGTGTGACGCCCTGTTCCATCATGGTACACAGAGCCACATTCACGTACGAAAAGGCAACATGGAAGCGCACAGAACCGCAGGCCCGTCCCAATGGGGAGGCACTAGTCCAGCTGAAAGGCCGAAATGTTGCTCCGAGCCACTAGTACTGCGTAAGGGCATGTGGCCCATTGGCGATCGTCCCATAAGATCGTAATGCTGCTCCACTGATTAACACGAAGCAGCAGGTGTCGGGAGTAAACGCCATCTGCAGGAGTGGCATACAGATGGCAGTGGCAAAAGGGGAGGAGATACCTGTCAACCAAAAGAAAAGAAAAAGAACAGAATGGCCATCAGAACTACATTCGAACAACTCACTTCAATGATCACACTAAATCCACAGTCATATGCATGCTAGCCCACTCGAAAGGATCATCACCACCCCGAAACCACTTGCGACTCATAACTATCTATATCGAGGTGTAAACACCATCACAAACGAGTGTACCTGTGCATGCGTCTGTCAAAACAGATTCCATCAGATGGGAATGTTAACGTGCATGGACACAAGTGTCTGAAGGCGCGTCGAGACAGGGAGGGCTCAACAAGGCCAGATAGACGATGGTCCCACTATGGCAGCCCTGCATCACATAGCGCAGGGGAGGCGGATAGATTCCAACAAGCCCTGTACATGGCAAACCCTGTATCAAATCACCTGCCCATGCATCCATTCATCATTCCCTCATCCTGTTATAAAAACGCCTGAATATTTACTCACAAAACATTCGAAATTTCCATTGAGTCTGTGCGTTATGCAGCCTGCAAAATCCACAGTGCCCCAGCCCGTAATTCCAGTGTTGTGAAGTTACATGTATTTGGGAACGTCCGGCCTCATCGCCCACGTCACTATTGCGCATCCAAAACTATTCATATCAATCATTGCTTCCTCGCCATGGCCCCTGTCTCAAGGACATCGAACAAAAGAACGTTATATTTGCAGTCAGACCTGTGGGCATCTCCCCGGCGCTAGCTGAAAACCGAAAGCGCCGCCCTTCGAATTCCTCATTTGCAACATCACGTCGAAAAGGCATCTGTGGCCGTTTGAAATCACAAATTAATCCATCTAGTGCGGCTGTGTGTGAAAATGGCAACTGCCTTCACCCACGAATGGGACGCCCCGCCCGTCGGTGCAACTCGGTACAGTGATGCATGAGGGCCCACCGTTACTCGAGTACTACGTTCCACTGACCCATCACAAGTCTGTTCGCGACTGCAAAGATTGTATGTGAAACAATGGGACCATAGCCGAATGTACATATCAACAAATGTTACACGGCCATCGGGTACAAATACATGATTGCAATAGCAAGATGCCATTCCTCGAATTGCAGCGTTGTGTGCGGGACGTGCTCGGCCAAAGGGGAGAGCAGCTTGCACAGGTGGAATGAATCACCACAGGTGGAGGCCATACAGCCTGAAAACACATAAATTGCACACCCAGTCTCCTCCCACAACCACACCCACTCCGAAATGCTACCGGCAGGACTCGCGATGTTGGCCCTGGGGGACCTGATAGCACTGCAAGTACTCCAACTCCAAGAAGAAGACGAACACCAACTACAACCGGCCGCACGGAGGAGACGCAGGAGGAGGAGGAGGCCAAGGCAGGGCCAGCAAGGGCCGCCAGCACAGCCACTACCACCACGCAGGCAGCCCGCAATCCCACGCCTCCGAGCACATCCGTTCAACCTCACTGATGAGCAGATCCACACCCTCTACCGTTTGGACCGGGACACCATAGCCGCAATAGTGGACATGACACACGTTGACCTTGTCAGCATGATAGATAGCCCAACCGCCATCCCACCCCTACTGAAGGTGGTGTCTGTACTCCACTTCCTGGCCACAGGCACCTACCAGCACACAGTCGGACAGTTGCATGGCATTTCTCAGCCACTGTTCTCACGGACACTATTGCAAGTGCTCGATGCCCTCCTGCAGCACGCAGACGACTACATCTCTCTACCACGATCGGAGCAGGAAATTACCAACACAAAAGTGGGATTCCATGCACTTGCCGGCATACCGGGTTGCATTGGTGCCATCGACTGCACCCATGTGGAATTGGTCGTCCCACATGCCATGGAGGCCCAGTACCGCAACCGAAAACAATTTCATTCCCTGAATGTACAAATGGTGTGTGACTACAACAGGATCATTACACATTGTTGTGCCAGATTCCCTGGATCAACCCATGATTCTATGGTCTTGAGGAACTCTACTATACCACGCTACATGGAGCGACACGCAGGGAACAGATCCTGGCTACTCGGTGAGTCTCATTTCATGCATGATGATGTGGGGTATGTGATGCGGCAATGAACTGGCAGGAAGGGGGGGGGTGTGCGTACGTAGCAATGGCATTCCACATCATACGTTTATCGTCCACATACAGGTGATGCTGGGTATCCACTGAAGAGATGGCTCCTCACACCAGTCCGGAACCCACGGGACCAGCATGAGGAGGACTACAACCATGCCCACTCACGTACCCGTGTAGTCATTGAACAGGCATTCGGCCTACTGAAGACTCGTTTCCGCTGCCTCAGCAGGTCTGGCGGGGCACTCCTGTACCGCCATGAGAAGGTTGCAAAGATGGTCATGGCATGTGTCATGCTCCACAACATGTGCGTACGTAGAAATGTGCCCATGCCCCCTGACGCAGAACTGCAAGCACCTGATGATGGTCATGATGAGGGTGGGGATGTGGCAGCACCTCAAGGAGTCTGCGAGGCACCGGAGGGCCGTGACATTCGTCAGCATCTCATTGATGCATGCTTCTAGCACTCACGCCTGGTGGCTGATACATGGACACGGGACTCGTGGCACTGTGTGTGTCTGGTACATGCACAATATGGACTGTACAACTATGATGGCCTAGTACACAAAGATCATTGTCCACACATCTCATTGGTTGATCGTGCACTGTTTATGGCATATGTGATATCATGTTGAACACCCTATCGACCCGCCACCCAAGTGAGCCCAACACACCCCCTCCACCCTCCTACCTCCCCCCCGAACACCAGTGTCCAAAGATGCTCATTGTCAGTGGGCTGTCGCTATTGCAAGCCCCCTCTGCGGGTGTCAGGGGCACCCCTGCCTGTGGAGCGCAGGTTCCTCCCAGATCTACGTTGGGGGCTGCCCTGGACGGAACTTGCTACGGATGATGTGTCTGCCTGCTCACGTCCATGCATGTCCCTAAGGGTTTGTGAGAGCTCAGTGAGCACACGGCGCACTGCGGCAAGTTCGGCACATACGTCTTTGGACGTCGCATGCAGTTCCCCCCTCAGGCTCTCGGTGCTTCTCTCCATCTGGACTCTCAGGCTCTCGGTGCTACTCTCCATTTGTGCCCTTAGTGTCTCTGTACTTCTCTCCATTTCTGCCCTGAGTGTCTCAGTTGATGTTTCTATGTCTGCCTTAGTGCGCCCACATTCATCGGCATGGTCCTTGAGGAGCGTGGCCAGTTGCTGCTGTTGCACGATTAACTGGTCGAGGGACTGTTGCCTCTGCTGGGCCATGGCCATTTGCGGGGGTGTCACAGAGGGGCTGTTGACCTCATGTTGCCTTGCCACAGGGCTTGGGGGGGATGGCCAGTCGTCGTCTTGTGGGTGCCCCTGCGTGGTATCCTCATGTTGTACGGGATGGGACAGATAGGGGGAATGGGACAGGTCATGGATGGATCTGACTTCGACATCCCCGTCTTCTGTGTCGGAGCATGCTGCCATCAATGGGGTGTCACCTATGGTGCTGCTGCCACCAGAGGCAGTGCCTTCTGTGGCATCCGTTGGGGGGACCTGTGGTGGTGGTGTTGTGGGCATGCTGGCTGCTGGGGTGCCTGTTGATGTTCCCTCCTCTGTGCTGCCACCTGATTTGTGCTGCTGCCGTGTCTTGATGCGTGCAGCTGAGGTGGAGGGTCTTTGGCCGTTGGTCTTGGCCCTCTTTGCAGGTGTGCTGGTAGGGGTGTCCTGATGCTCGTCGTTTGGATCGGAGCCTGTGGTGGAGTAAAGGAGGGCGAGGGTTATTAATGGGTCTGTGGGTATTGGAATGGCATTGTATCACATGCATTGGGGTGGTACATGAGGGTGATTTGGGTCGGTGCCTTGGAGGTGCTTTTATTTGTGTGTGGGGTGAGGGTGCAGTTGTTTGGCAGCCTGCAGTTAGGGTGTGCCTGCTGGACGTGTGGTGGGTGTTTTAGGGGTTTTTAATTATTTATGTATTTATTGTGGTTTTAAGGTGCGCTATCAGGGCGATGTGTGTGGACGTTCTCCTGGACATGTGTTTCTGTTGCACTATGTGGACACATGGTACTTCACATGATTGGACATTGTGGATTTAGCATTGTTTTATCTGGGCCACCTACCTGATTCTTCTGATGTCTGCACTCCTTTCTCCATCCCTCCGACTCCCTCTATGCTCTCCATTCCGATGGTGGAGGCACAGATTTCTTCCCAGGGGGTCAACTTGATGGGTGATTCAGGACCTCCCCCGGTGGCTGTGGCAATGTTGCGGTTGGCAGAGAGTATGCTGCGGACGCGTATCCGCAGGTCGTCCCACCGCTTTCTGCATTGCTGTGGGTTGCGGGGTGCGGTCCCCACCGCGCTTACCCGCTGTGCCACCAGAGCCCATATGGCCTTCTTGTTCGCAAGTGCCGTCCTGGTCATTTGCGTGGAGAAGACGACGGCAGCATTCTCCTGGAGGGTCTCTGTTAGCACGGTGAGTTCCTCACGGGAGAAGTGGACCTGCCGCTTGCGGTCGCACGCTTTCTTCGCTACTTTTCCCATTTTTCTTGGTTTCGCTAGGGTGGATGACGGGTTGGGGTGTGTCTCGGGGTAGTGTTTTTAGTGGTTGTGTGGTTTTTGTGGTTTTATAGGTGTACGGCGGGATGTTTCCCGTTCCGGGACCATGTTTTAACTTCCGTTTCCGTATATTTCCGGTCACCGTACTTTCCGGTAGGCGCACTCTGCGGTGCCCGCTGTGATGGGTGGCGGTATTGCACCTAGGGCGCCGTACGGCGGCGGTGTGGGCCGTTTTGGGGTCATTTCCGCCATCGCGGACTTTGCACTTCCGCCATGCCGTGGTGCTCGTGCCCGATGGGTCGGAATGGGCCGCACTTTGCTCCTTCGTGCAATGGCGGAAACGCTATTTACGCTGTTGCGGTCCGGTCAGTCACTTTCCGCCAGGGTCGTAATGAGGGCCATTGACTGAATGGCTGAGGGATACATAGGTGGCTTATAGATGGGGTTACCCCATGGCGCTACTCTTCTCCTACCAAGGGAGGAGATGGATGGTTAAAAACCTGAAGGAGAGTGAGTGTCTGTTGAGGTGGGAAGGGGTGGAAGTGGGAGAAATGGGGGATACGCTGAGGTTCGTAGTCAAGGTCCTAACCAGCCAGGGTCAAAGAGATGGCTGAAAACAGGCAGGGTCAGGAAGGTTAAAGGTCCGACCCGAAAGACTTGAAGGGGGATAATGTTAATAATTCTACACTCGAGAGTGGATAAAGAGTTTTCATCTAGCTATCACTCAGTCAGCTGGCTGGTGGTACCAATGTGCTTGTTTGGGTCTTTATAAGGTGAGGTAGAGATCCCTCCAAGTCAGAATGCCCTGAATCTATGTCTCTGTTGGACCTATGGGGGTGGTTTTCAGCGGTTGGGTTTCATTTTTGCTCCTGCGGGGAAAGGGGAGAAGGAGGTGAAAGGTGGGGGAACTGTGAGCTGAGCGGTGCATATGTTTGTCAGGGAATAGTTGGCACTTGGGGGTGGTCTCCACAAGGAAGGAGGAATGGTACACTGGGGACATGACCTTGAACAATCACCACTCCACTGTGAAGGAGCGCATTTGGCTGGGGACATGGAATGTGCAGAGGCTTAAGGAAGTCAGTCCTTAGAAGGCTGTCTGAGATGTCAGCATCCATAGCATTTTTGCAGGAAACCCACCTGGCTCAGTGGGATGAACATAGGCTGAGACATAGAGCCTTTCTGAAACAGTTTTTCACATCGAGGGGGGTGGGGAGAGCGAGGTGTGGCCATTTTGGTGGGAACAAGTGTCCCAATATGAAAAGTAAACATTCTACAGGATCCTCTGGGGAGGTACTTGTGTGTTAAGGGTTGGTTGTGGGACCGCTTAATCACTTTGGTTTCCCTCTATGCACCTAACACAGGACAGGATCGGTTCATTGAGGAAGTGATTTCCCAGGTAATGTCTATTGTGGAAAGGCGACATATTGCTGGCGGGTGATGTTAAATTGGTGCCCAATCCTCTGGTGAACAAGACCCTGCCTGCGCCCAGAGTAGATTATAAACATGCCCTCTCATTCGTTAAATTACTTCAGGAGTTGGGGCTGGTTGACACCTGGAGAGTCTCCCATGGGGAAGACATAGGGCCTCATTACGAGGTTCGCAGAACGGGTTAACGGGCTCTGCTAATGGAGGCCCGTTAAACCCGTCCCACGAAATTACGAGATCCCCTTGCGGGACCCGGTAAGGACGCCTGGCAAAACCAGGCGTTGTTACCGGGACCCGCAAGGGGAAGTGGGAGCAAACAACGGGCCGCTCGTAATCGGTCCGTTGTTAGCTCCCTCTCCCATTCCCATTGAGCCCTATGGGGGCTCAGATGGGAATGGGGAAGTCCCGGCCCGGGTTTTCAGAGGGAGGAATTACCCGGCCCTCCGTACTCGGAATGGCCCGGTAATTCCCCATTCTGGGAACCCGGTAAAGGAGCCCAGTTTGGTGGTAGCCATGGAGCTATTAGGCTGCATGGAGCTAATAGCTCCATGGCTATCGTCAAACTCGTAATGAGGCCCATAGACTTCTCCTTCTACTCATATGTTGACAGGCTGGTCCTGTTACTGATCCCCAGTGGCCTATTTCCATGTGTACTGGAGGTGGAAATTGTTCAGCAAACACTTTCGGATCATGCTCCTGTGTTGCTCTCCTTGGCGTTTTTTGGGCAGTCTGGCCCCTACTAGAAGGCCCTGGAAGCTATATGTCCCAGTACTGAAGGACCAAGCAATATGCAGTGTTATAGGGGAGGCCATTACGAATTATTTTGTGGAAAATGTTGATGCTGGTCTCTCAATGGCGACTGTCTGGGATGCTATGAAGGCGATCATTCAGGGTGAGATAATCAGTCAGTTGGCAGCCTATATAAGGGAGCGGAAGCTGGTCCGACTGGAGTTGGGGGGAACAGTGAAAAGGGCTGAGGCTGAGCATAAGGGGTCTGTTATCGGACTTCATTGGGGGTATTGAAGGTAGCATGGAAAAAAAGTGAGGAACATCTGGCTGTTAGGTCCACACAGGCACTGTAAAAACCAAGCAATACTATTATGCCAACGGCAATAAGGCCAATTGACTCCTGGTTTCTAAATTGAAGAAACTGAGAACACGTAATAACATAGCAGCATTATCCAACGAGCAGGGGCAGATACGCTGGTCAGTGTCAGGCAAGGTAGAATTACTCCAAAGACATTTCTCAGCGGTGTTTGCAGGAGAAGCTCTGTCACAGGAGGCACAAGTACAGTACCTACAGGAGGCTACAGTTCTGACAGTTCTGCGCCTGTCAATCGAGTTGAGGGAGTCACTAGAGGGGCCAAGATCACCTGGCGAAGTGGAATGGGTGATCAAATCCCTGAAAAACAAAGCCCCAGGCTCTGATGGGTTTACGGCTTCTTTTTACAAGAAATTCCATTCCCTTCTTGTCCCACACCTGACGGCTCTGTTCAACTCATTCCTGGAGGCCGGGGTTATTCCTGCTATGGGTGCATCTACAACTGTCCTAATTACTATACTGGGGAAGGAACCATCCCGATGCGATTCATCAATTTGACCAATAATGGTTCTAAGCTCTTCTCCAAAATTCTTGCTTGGCGTTTGATGGGGGTTTTGCCCTTGATTGTGGATGGCGATCAAACCGGTTTTATAACGGGAAAAAGCCCTTATGACAACATAAGAAGGACCCTGGATGTAATTGAAGTGGGCCAGGCGACAGGGGTGGGATTGAGGGTTGTGGCACTAGACGCTTATAAAGCGGTCGACAGGGTGAACTGGGGTTATATCCGGAAGACTCTCAAGGCCTTTGGGCTCTGTCCCAACTTTATTGCTTGGCTACTTGCTAATTATCTTGAGCGTTCAACCTCACTTAGAATTAATGGGCATGATTCTCCGACCCTTGCTATCACTAGGGGAACCAAGCAGGGTTTCCCCCTCTCTCTCTGCTGGTGTTTGCTCTGACAATGGAGCCATTTTCCTGCCACATTAGAAACAATGCAGGAATCACTGGGGTGTCTACTGGTGGGAGGGAATACAAGATCTCATTGCATGAGGATGATATTCTCTTGAATCTGGTGAACCCATGTGTACCCTCAGATGCCAAACTGTGGGAGTTAAACTCCTTTGAAGGGGTTGCTGGCTTTACAATCAACTATGATAAATTGCATGGGTTGGACATTTTGATTCACCATTAGAATTGAAAACGCTTGGAGGCTCTCCGATATAGTGGAGTCGGTGGCTATTCCTTAGCTGGGGGTTCAGATCCCAAATAGGGGGTCTAGGATGTACCAGTCTAATTTCCCCTTCCTCTTCAGGGTCCTGGCGGAGGACTTAAATAGATGGGGTGGAGAGGGTATTTCCTGCTTTGGCAGGATTAGTGCTATTAAGATGAACCTGGTTCTCAGACCCTTATATTTCTGCCTGGTACTGCCGGTAAGGATTCTGATGCTGAATTGCGTAACTTGTAGAATAAGATCTTTCACTTCGTTTGGGATAATAAGAGGGCATGGGTCTTTAGAAAGGTACTGATGAAACCATTGAGAGGTCTGGGGGTTCTAGATGTCTTTTGTTATAATATGGTGGCACAGGTTTCTCATGCGATGACCTTGGAGGATAACAACCCAGCACCTAAATGGAAGGCTATGGAGGAGATCTTCTCGGGAGTGGAGTTGGCTAGGCTCCCATATGTGGGATGAAGGAAGAATCAGGGGGTGGGGGCCCAGCTACTATCGTCTACAAGGCACACACTCTATTACTTGAAAGGTGCACTGCGTAGATGGGATACTCCGCTGGGCACAGGTCCGCTCACCCCTGTTTGGGACAACCCTGCCTTTCAATCGGGTTGCGAGAACGGGAGATTTGGGGCTTGGGTTGCCTGGAGGATAAGAAACCTTACATCAGCTATATAAAGATGGTAGCCCATTGTCCTTCAATGAATGCAAACAGGCCATCTCTCTGAATGAATAGGAGTGGTTCCGCTAGGCGCAACTGCACCATTGGGCATCTCAGACGCAGATTAGAGAAATAGGGTCTAGACCTCTATGCACTCTTGAACTCACACTCTTAGTGGGTTCTAACAAATCTGAAGTGCCAAGACAATATACATTTCTGGATACAGGGGAGGCTATTACTCACCTGCCTTTCATGGGTAAATGAGAAGAGGATCTGGGAGTCTCAAGAGATGATGACGGTCAGCCGTTGTGCCCCATTCCCCTCTCTGTCTTGGCTCTATCAGGTCAACTGTTGCCCCCCAGTTCGCTCTCTGCCTTGGCTCTAGCAGGTCAGCAGTTGCACCCCCCAGTCCCCTCTCTGCCTTGGCTCTGGCAAGTCAGCTGTTACACCCAGTCCCCTCTCTGCCTTGGCTCTAGCAAGTCAGCCATTGCCCCACAGTCCCCTTCTGCCTTGGCTCTAGCAGGTCAACCGTTGCCCCCCGGTCCTCTCTCTGCCTTGGCTTTAGCAAGTCATCCATTGCCCCCAGTCCCCTCTCTGCCTTGGCTCTAGCATGTCAGCCGTTGCCCCCCAGTCCCCTCTCTGTCTTGGCTCTAGCAGGTCAGCCATTGCCCCCCAGTACCCTCTCATCTTTGGCTCTAGCAGGTCAGCCGTTGCCCCCCAGTCCCATCTCTGCCTTGGCTCTAGCAGGTCAGCCATTGCCCCCCTGTCCCCTCTCTACCTTGGCTCTAACAGGTCAGCCGTTGCCCCCCCCCAATCTCCTCTCTACCTTGGCTCTAGCAGCTCAGCCATTGACCACAGTCCCTTCTCTGCCTTCGCTCTAGCAGGTCAGCCGATGCCCCCCCAGTCCCCTCTCTGCCTTGGTTCTAGCAGGTCAACCGTTGCTCCCCAGTGACCTCTCTGCCTTGACTCTAGCAGGTCAGATGTTGCCCCCCAGCCCCCTCTCTGCCTTTGCTCTAGCAGGTCAGCCATTGCCCCCATCCCCTCTCTGCCTATGCTCTAGCAGGTCAGCCGTTGCCCCCCAGTCTCCTATCTGCCTTGGCTCTAGCAGTTCAGCCATTGCCCCCCAGTCCCCTCTCTGCCTTGGCCTTCGCAGGTCAGCCGTTGCCCCCCAGCCCCCTCTCTGCCTTGGCTCTAGCCGGTCAGCCGTTGCATCCCAGTCCCCTCTCTGCCTTGGCTCTAGCAGGTCAGCTGTTGCCCCCCCAGTCCCCTCTCTGTCTTGGCTCTAGCAGGCCAGCCGTTGCCCCCAGTCCCCTCTCTGCCTTGGCTCTAGCAGGTCAGCCATTGGCCCCCCGTCTCCTTTCTGTCTTGGCTCTAGCAGGTCAGCCATTGCCCCCTGTCCCCTCTCTGCCTTGGCTCTAGCAAGTCAGCCGTTGGCCCCCAGTTGCCTCTCTGCCTTGGCTCTAGCAACTCAGCCGTTGCCCCCCAGTCCCCTCTCTGTCTTGGCTCTAGCAGCTCAGCCGTTGCCCCCCAGTCCCCTCTCTGCTTTGGTTCTAGCAACTCAGCCATTGCCCCCCAGTCCTCTCTCTGCCTTTGCTCTAGCAGGTCAGACATTGCCCCCCATGCCATCTCTGCCTTGGCTCTAGCAGGTCAGCCATTGCCCCCCAGTCCCCTCTCTGCCTTGGCTCTAGCAGGTCAGCCATTGCCCCCCATTCCTGTGCCTGCTTTGGCTGTAGCAGGTCAGCCATTGCCCCCCAGTCTCCTATCTGCCTTGGCTCCAGCAGGTCAGTGTTGCCCCCCCCAGTCCCCTCTCTGTCTTGGCTCTAGCAGCTCAGCCGTTGCCCCCAGTCCCCTCTCTGTCTTGGCTCTAGCAGCTCAGCCGTTGCCCCCCAGTCCCCTCTCTGCTTTGGCTCTAGCAACTCAGTCATTGCCCCCCAGTCCTTTCTCTGCCTTTGCTCTAGCAGGTCAGCCATTGCCCCCCCAGTCCCCTCTCTGCATTGTCTCTAGCAGATCAGCCACTGCCCTCCAGTCGCCTCTCTGCCTTGGCTCTAGCAGGTCAGCCATTGCCCCCCAGTCCCGTCCCTTCCTTGGCTGTAGCAGGTCAGCCATTGCCCCCCAGACTCCTATCTGCCTTGGTTCCAGCAGGTCAGTGTTGCCCCCCCCAGTCCCCTCTCTTCCATGGCTCTAGCAGGTCACCCGTTGCACCCCAGTCCCTTCTCAGCTTTGGCTCTAGGATCTCAGCCGTTGCCCCCCAGTCCCTGCTGTGCCTTTGCTCTAGCAGGTCAGCTGTTGCCCCCATGACATCTCTGCCTTGGCTCTAGCAGGTTAGCGTTGCTCCCCAAGTCCCCTCTATGCCTTGGCTCTAGCAGGTCAGCCGTTGCCCCCCCACCCCGTCCTCTCTCTTTCTTGGCTCTAGCAGGTCAGCTGTTACCCCCAGTTCTCTCTCTGTCTTGGCTCTAGCAGATCAGGCATTGCCCCCTAGTCCCCTCTCTGTCTTGGCTCTAGCAGGTCAGTCGTTGCTGCCCCAGTCCCCTCTCTGCCTTGGCTCTAGCAGGTCAGCCGTTGCCCCCCACCCAGTCCCCTCTCTGTCTTGGCTCTAGCAGGTCAGCTAAAGCCCCCCCAGTCCCATCTCTGGCTTGGCAATAGAAGGTCAGCTGTTGCCCCCAGTCCCCTATCTGTCTTGGCTCTAGCAGGTCAGCTGTTGCCGCCTAGTCCCCTCTCTGCTTTGGCTCTAGTAGGTCAGCAGTTGCTCCCCCAGTCCCATCTCTGCCTTGGCTCTAGCAGGTCAGCTGTTGCCCCCCCACCCCTGTCCCCTCTCTGTCTTGGCTCTAGCAGGTCAGCCGTTGCCCCCCAGGCCTCTCTCTGCCTTGGCTCTAGCAGGTCAGCCATTGCCCCCCAGTCCCCTCTCCGCCTTGGATCTAGCAGGTCAGCAGTTGCCCCCCATTCCTCTCTCTGCCTTGGCTCTAGCAGGTCAGCCGCTGCCCACTCCCTTCTCTGTCTTGGCTCTAGAAGGTCAGCTATTGCCCCCCTCTGTCCCCTCTCCGCCTTGGCTCTAGCAGGTCAGCCATTGCCAGCTCCCCTCTCTGCCTTGGCTCTAGCAGGTCAGCCATTGCCCACCAGTCCCTTCTCTGCCTTCGCTTTAGCAGGTCAGCCGTTTCCCCCAAGTCCCCTCTCTGCTTTGGCTCTAGCAGCTCAGCCGTTGCCCCCCAGCCCTCTCTCTGTCTTGGCTCTAGAAGCTCATCCGGTGCCCCCCAGTTCCCTCTCTGCCTTGGCTCTAGCAGGTCAGCCATTGCCCCCAATCCCCTCTCTGCCTTGGATCTAGCAGGTCAGCCATTGCCCCCCAGTCACCTTTCTGCCTTGGCTATAGCAGGTCAGCTGTGGCCCCCTAGTCCCCTCTCTGCTTTGGCTCTAGCAGGTCAGCCGTTGCTCCACCAGTCCCCTCTCTGCCTTGGCTCTAGCAGGTCAGCCGTTGGCCCCCCCACCCCCATACCCTCGCTGTCTTGGCTCTAGCAGGTCAGCTGTTGCCCCCCAGGCCTCTCTCTGCCTTGGCTCTAACAGGTCAGCCGTTGCCCCACAGTCCCCCCTCTACCTTGGCTCTAGCAGGTCAGCCATTGCATCCCCCCAGTCCCCTCTCTGCCTTGTCTCTAGCAAGTCAGCCGTTGCCCCCCAGTCCTCTCTCTGCCTTGGCTCCAGCAGGTCAGCCGTTGCCACCCCTCTCTGTCTTGGCTCTAGCAGGTCAGCTGCTGCCCCCCCTCCCTTCTCTGCCTTGGCTCTAGCAGATCAGCTGTTGCTCCGCCAGTCCTCTCTCTACCTTTGCTCTAGCAGGTCAGCCGTTGCCCCTCCACCCCCATCCCCTCTCTGTCTTGGCTCTAGCAGCTCTGCCGTTGCCCCCCAGTCACCCCCTCTGCCTTGGCTCTAGCAGCTCAGCCGTTGTGCCCCAGTTCTCTCTCTGCCCTGGCTCTAGCAGGTCAGCCGTTGCCCCTCAGGCCCCACTCTGCCTTGGCTCTAGCAGGTCAGCTGTTGCCCCCCTCCCCTCTCTGCCTTGGCTCTAGCAGGTCAGCCGTTTCCTCCCCAACCCTGTCACCTCTCTGTCTTGCCTCTAGCAACTATGCCATTGCCCCCCAGTCTCTCTCTGCCTTGGCTCTAGCAGCTCAGCCGTTGCACCCAAGTCCCCTCTCTACCTTGGTTCTAGTAGGGCAGCCATTGCCCCCCACTCCCCTCTCTGCCTTGGATCTAGCAGGTCAGCCATTGCCCCCGAGTCACCTTTCTGCCTTGGCTCTAGCAGGTCAGCTGTTGCCCCCTAGACCCCTCTCTGCTTTGGCTCTAGCAGGTCAGCCATTGCTCCACCAGTCCCCTCTCTGCCTTGGCTCTAGCAGGTCAGCTGTTGGCCCCCCACCCCCATCCCCTCGCTGTCTTGGCTCTAGCAGGTCAGCTGTTGCCCCCCAGTCCCCTCTCTGTCTTGGCTCTAGCAGGTCAGCCGTTGCCCCAGGCCTCTCTCTGCCTTGGCTCTAACAGGTCAGCCATTGCCCCCCAGTCCCCTCTCTGCCTTGGCTCTAGCAGGTCAGCCGGTGCGCCCCCCCAGACCCTTCTCTGCCTTGTCTCTAGCAAGTCAGCCATTGCCCCCAGTCCTCTCACTGCCTTGGTCTAGCAGGTCAGCCGTTGCCACCCCTCGCTGTCTTGGCTCTAGCAGGTCAGCTGCTGCCCCCCCTCCCTTCTATGCCTTGGCTCTAGCAGATCAGCTGTTGCTCCGCCAGTCGCCTCTCTGCCTTTGCTCTAGCAGGTCAGCCGTTGCCCCTCCACCCCCATCCCCTCTCTGTCTTGGCTCTAGCAGCTCAGCCGTTGCCCCCCAGTCCCTCCCTCTGCCTTGGCTCTAGCAGCTCAGCCGTTATGCCCCAGTTCTCTCTCTGCCATGGCTCTCGCAGCTCAGCCGTTTGCCCCCAGTCCTCCCTCTGCTTTGGCTCTAACAGGTCAGCCGTTGCCCTCCCTCTCTGTCTTGGCTCTAGCAGGTCAGCCGTTGCCCCCCGTCCCCTCTCTGCCCTGGCTCTAACAGGTCAGACATTGCCCTTCAGGCCCCTCCCTGCCTTGGCTCTAGAAGGTCAACCGTTGCCCTGCTCCGCTCTCTGCCTTGGCTCTAGCAGGTCAGCCGTTGCCGTCCCAGCCCTGTGCCCTCTCTGTCTTGGCTCTAGCAACGCAGCCGTTGCCCCCCAATCTCCTCTCTGCCTTGGCTCTAGCAGCTCAGCTGTTGTGTCCAAGTCCCCTCTCTGCCTTGGCTGTAACAGGTCAGCCATTTCCCCCCAGTCCCATCTCTGCCTTGGTTCTAGCAGGTCAGCTGTTGCCCCCCAGTCCCCTGTCTGTCTTGGCTCTAGCAGGTCAGCCGTGCCCCCCAGGCCTCTCTCTGCCTTGGCTCTAGCAGGTCAGCCATTGCCCCCAGTCCCCTCTCTGCCTTGGCTCTAGCAGGTCAGCCGTTGCCCCCCCCACTCTCTTCTCTGCCTTGGCTCTAGCAGGTCAGCCGTTGCCCCCCAGTCCTCTCTCTGCCTTGGCTCTAGCAGGTCAGCTGTTCCCCCCTCTCTGTCTTGGTTCTAGCAGGTCAGCCGTTGCCCCGCCTCCCCTCTCTGCCTTGGCTCTAGCAGATCAGCTGTTGGCCCCCAGTCCCCTCTCTGTCTTGGCTCTAGCAGGTCAGCCATTGCCCCAGGCCTCTCTCTGCCTTGGCTCTAGCAGGTCAGCTGTTCCCCCCTCTCTGCCTTGGCTCTAGCAAGTCAGCCGTTGCCCCCCCCCACTCTCCTCTCTGCCTTGACTCTAGCAGGTCAGCCGTTGCCCCCCAGTCCTCTCTCTGCCTTGGCTCTAGCAGGTCAGCTGTTCCCCCCTCTTTGTCTTGGCTCTAGCAGGTCAGCCATTGCCCCGCCTCCTCTCTCTGCCTTGGCTCTAGCAGGTCAGCCGTTACCCTCGAGTCCCCTCTCTGCCTTGTCTCTAGCAGGTCAGCCGTTTCTCTCCCAGTCCCCTCTCTGCCTTGGCTCTAGCAGGTCAGCCGTTGCCTCCCAGTCCTCTCTCTGCCTTGGCTCTAGCAGGTAAGCTGTCCCCCCCCCTCTTTGTCTTGGCTCTAGCAGGTCAGCCATTGCCCAGCCTCCCCTCTCTGCCTTGGCTCTAGCAGGTCAGCTGTTGCCCCCCCGTCCCCTCTCTGCCTTGGCTCTAGCAAGTCAGCCATTGCCCCCAGTCCCCTCTCTGCCTTGCCTCTAACAGGTCAGCCATTGCCCCCCAGTCGCCTCTCTGCTTTGGCTCTAGCAGGTCAGCTGTTGCCCCCGACCCCTGTCCCCTCTCTGTCTTGGTTCTAGCAGGTCAGCAGTTGCCCCCCTGTCCCCTCTCTGTCTTGGCTCTAGCGGGTCAGCCGTTGCCCCCCAGGCCTCTCTCTGCCTTGGCTCTAGCAGGACATCCGTTGCCCCCAGTCCTCTCTCTGCCTTGGCTCTAGCAGGTCAGCCGTTGCCCCCCCCCCACTCTCCTCTCTGCCTTGGCTCTAGCAGGTCAGCCGTTGCCCCCCAGTCCTCTCTCTGCCTTGGCTCTAGCAGGTCAGCTGTTGGCCCCCCACCCCCATCCCCTCGCTGTCTTGGCTCTAGCAGGTCAGCTGTTGCCCCCAGTCCCCTCTCTGCCTTGGCTCTAGCAGGTCAGCCGTTGCCCCGCCTCCCCTCTCTGCCTTGGCTCTAGCAGGTCAGCCGTTACCCTCCAGTCCCCTCTCTGCCTTGGCTCTAGCAGGTCAGCTGTTTCTCTCCCAGTCCCCTCTCTGCCTTGGCTCTAGCAGGTCAGCCATTGCCCCCCAGACCCCTGCCCCCTCTCTGTCTTGGCTCTAGCAGCTCAACCGTTGCCCCAAGTCCCCTCTCTGCCTTGGCTCTATTAGCTCAGCCTGTTGCACCCCGTTCCCTCTCTGCCCTAGCCCTAGCAGGCCAGCCCTTGCCCCCCAGTCTCCTCTCTGCCTTGGCTCTAGCAGCTCAGCCGTTGCGCCCAAGTCCCCTCTCTACCTTGGCTCTAACAGGGCAGCCATTGCCCCCCACTCCCCTCTCTGCCTTGGATCTAGCAGGTCAGCCATTGCCCCCGAGTCACCTTTCTGCCTTGGCTCTAGCAGGTCAGCTGTTGCCCCCTAGACCCCTCTCTGCTTTGGCTCTAGCAGGTCAGCCATTGCTCCACCAGTCCCCTCTCTGCTTGGCTCTAGCAGGTCAGCTGTTGGCCCCCCACCCCCATCCCCTCGCTGTCTTGGCTCTAGCAGGTCAGCTGTTGCCCCCCAGTCCCCCCTCTGTCTTGGCTCTAGCAGGTCAGCCGTTGCCCCAGGCCTCTCTCTGCCTTGGCTCTAACAGGTCAGCTGTTGCCCCCCAGTCCCCTCTCTGCCTTGGCTCTAGCAGGTCAGCCGGTGCGCCCCCCCAGACCCCTCTCTGCCCTGTCTCTAGCAAGTCAGCCATTGCCCCCAGTCCTCTCACTGCCTTGGTCTAGCAGGTCAGCCGTTGCCACCCCTCTCTGTCTTGGCTCTAGCAGGTCAGCTGCTGCCCCCCCTCCCTTCTCTGCCTTGGCTCTAGCAGATCAGCTGTTGCTCCGCCAGTCGCTTCTCTGCCTTTGCTCTAGCAGGTCAGCCGTTGCCCCTCCACCCCCATCCCCTCTCTGTCTTGGCTCTAGCAGCTCAGCCGTTGCCCCCCAGTTCCTCCCTCTGCCTTGGCTCTATCAGCTCAGCCATTATGCCCCAGTTCTCTCTCTGCCATGGCTCTAGCAGCTCAGCCGTTTGCCCTCAGGCCCCTATCTGCCTTGGCTCTAGCAGGTCAGCCGTTGCCCACCCTCTCTGTCTTGGCTCTAGCCACTCATCCATTGCCCCCCAGTCTCCTCTCTGCCTTGGCTCTAGCAGCTCAGCCTTTGCACCCAAGTCCCCTCTCTGCCTTGGCTGTAGCAGGTCAGCCATTGGCCCCCAGTTCCGTCTCTGCCTTGGCTCTAGCAGGTCTGCTGTTGCCCCCCCTGTCCCCTCTCTACCTTGGCTCTAGCAAGTCAGCCATTTCCCCCAGTCCCCTCTCTGCCTTGGCTCTAGCAGGTCAGCCATTGGCCCCCAGTCCTCCCTGTGCCTTGGCTCTAACAGGTCAGCCGTTGCCCACCCTCTCTGTCTTGGCTCTAGCAGGTCAGCCATTGCCCCCCAGTCCACTCTCTGCCTTGGCTGTAGCAGGTCAGCCGTTGCCCCCCAGTCCTCCCTCTGCCTTGGCTCTAACAGGTCAGCCGTTGCCCTCCCTCTCTGTCTTGGCTCTAGCAGGTCAGCCGTTGCCCCCCGTCCCCTCTCTGCCCTGGCTCTAACAGGTCAGCCATTGCCCTTCAGGCCCCTCCCTGCCTTGGCTCTAGCAGGTCAGCCGTTGCCCCCCTCCACTCTCTGCCTTGGCTCTAGCAGGTCAGCCGTTGCCGTCCCAGCCCTGTACCCTCTCTGTCTTGGCTCTAGCAACTCAGCCGTTGCCCCCCAATCTCCTCTCTGCCTTGGCTCTAGCAGCTCAGCTGTTGTGTCCAAGTCCCCTCTCTGCCTTGGCTGTAACAGGTCAGCCATTTCCCCCCAGTCCCATCTCTGCCTTGGTTCTAGCAGGTCAGCCGTTGCCTCCCCAACCCTGTCGCCTCTCTGTCTTGCCTCTAGCAACTCAGCCATTGCCCCCCAGTCTCTCTCTGCCTTGGCTCTAGCAGCTCAGCCGTTGCGCCCAAGTCCCCTCTCTACCTTGGTTCTAGCAGGGCAGCCATTGCCCCCCACTCCCCTCTCTGCCTTGGATCTAGCAGGTCAGCCATTGCCCCCGAGTCACCTTTCTGCCTTGGCTCTAGCAGGTCAGCTGTTGCCCCCTAGACCCCTCTCTGCTTTGGCTCTAGCAGGTCAGCCGTTGCTCCACCAGTCCCCTCTCTGCCTTGGCTCTAGCAGGTCAGCTGTTGGCCCCCACCCCCATTCCCTCGCTGTCTTGGCTCTAGCAGGTCAGCTTTTGCCCCCCAGTCCCCTCTCTGTCTTGGCTCTAGCAGGTCAGCCGTTGCCCCAGGCCTCTCTCTGCCTTGGCTCTAACAGGTCAGCCATTGCCCCCCAGTCCACTCTCTGCCTTGGCTCTAGCAGGTCAGCCGGTGCGCCCCCCCCAGACCCCTCTCTGCCTTGTCTCTAGCAAGTCAGCCATTGCCCTCAGTCCTCTCACTGCCTTGGTCTAGCAGGTCAGCCGTCGCCACCCCTCGCTGTCTTGGCTCTAGCAGGTCAGCTGCTGCCCCCCCTCCCTTCTCTGCCTTGGCTCTAGCAGATCAGCTGTTGCTCCGCCAGTCGCCTCTCTGCCTTTGCTCTAGCAGGTCAGCCGTTGCCCCTCCACCCCCATCCCCTCTCTGTCTTGGCTCTAGCAGCTCAGCCGTTGCCCCCCAGTCCCTCCCTCTGCCTTGGCTCTAGCAGCTCAGCCGTTATGCCCCAGTTCTCTCTCTGCCATGGCTCTCGCAGCTCAGCCGTTTGCCCCCAGTCTTCCCTCTGCTTTGGCTCTAACAGGTCAGCCATTGCCCTCCCTCTCTGTCTTGGCTCTAGCAGGTCAGCCGTTGCCCCCGTCCCCTCTCTGCCCTGGATCTAAAAGCTCAGACATTGCCCTTCAGGCCCCTCCCTGCCTTGGCTCTAGCAGGTCAGCCGTTGCCCCCCCTCCGCTCTCTGCCTTGGCTCTAGCAGGTCAGCCATTGCCGTCCCAGCCCTGTACCCTCTCTGTCTTGGCTCTAGCAATGCAGCCGTTGCCCCCCAATCTCCTCTCTGCCTTGGCTCTAGCAGCTCAGCTGTTGTGTCCAAGTCTCCTCTCTGCCTTGGCTGTAACAGGTCAGCCATTTCCCCCCAGTCCCATCTCTGCCTTGGTTCTAGCAGGTCAGCTGTTGCCCCCCAGTCCCCTGTCTGTCTTGGCTCTAGCAGGTCAGCCGTTGCCCCCCAGGCCTCTCTCTGCCTTGGCTCTAGCAGGTCAGCCATTGCCCCCAGTCCCCTCTCTGCCTTGGCTCTAGCAGGTCAGCCGTTGCCCCCCCCACTCTCCTCTCTGCCTTGGCTCTAGCAGGTCAGCCGTTGCCCCCCAGTCCTCTCTCTGCCTTGGCTCTAGCAGGTCAGCTGTTCCCCCCTCTCTGTCTTGGCTCTAGCAGGTCAGCCGTTGCCCCGCCTCCCCTCTCTGCCTTGGCTCTAGCAGATCAGCTGTTGGCCCCCAGTCCCCTCTCTGTCTTGGCTCTTGCAGGTCAGCCATTGCCCCAGGCCTCTCTCTGCCTTGGCTCTAGCAGGTCAGCTGTTCCCCCATCTCTGCCTTGGCTCTAGCAGGTCAGCCGCTGCCCCCCCCCACTCTCCTCTCTGCCTTGGCTCTAGCAGGTCAGCTGTTGCCCCCCAGTCCTCTCTCTGCCTTGGCTCTAGCAGGTCAGCTGTTCCCCCCCTCTTTGTCTTGGCTCTAGCAGGTCAGGCATTGCCCCGCCTCCTCTCTCTGCCTTGGCTCTAGCAGGTCAGCCGTTACCCTCCAGTCCCCTCTCTGCCTTGTCTCTAGCAGGTCAGCCGTTTCTCTCCCAGTCCCCTCTCTGCCTTGGCTCTAGCAGGTCAGCCGTTGCCTCCCAGTCCTCTCTTTGTCTTGGCTCTAGCAGGTCAGCCATTGCCCAGCCTCCCCTCTCTGCCTTGGCTCTAGCAGGTCAGCTGTTGCCCCTCCGGTCCCCTCTCTGCCTTGGCTCTAGCAAGTCAGCCATTGCCCCCAGTCCCCTCTCTGCCTTGCCTCTAACAGGTCAGCCATTGCCCCCCAGTCCCCTCTCTGCTTTGGCTCTAGCAGGTCAGCTGTTGCCCCCCACCCCTGTCCCCTCTCTGTCTTGGCTCTAGCGGGTCAGTCGTTGCCCCCCAGGCCTCTCTCTGCCTTGGCTCTAGCAGGTCAGCCGTTGCCCCCAGTCCTCTCTCTGCCTTGGCTCTAGCAGGTCAGCCGTTGCCCCCCCACTCTCCTCTCTGCCTTGGCTCTAGCAGGTCAGCCGTTGCCCCCAGTCCTCTCTCTGCCTTGGCTCTAGCAGGTCAGCTGTTGCCCCCCAGTCCCCTCTCTGTCTTGGCTCTAGCAGGTCAGCCGTTGCCCCGCCTCCCCTCTCTGCCTTGGCTCTAGCAGGTCAGGCGTTACCCTCCAGTCCCCTCTCTGCCTTGGCTCTAGCAGGTCAGCTGTTTCTCTCCCAGTCCCCTCTCTGCCTTGGCTCTAGCAGGTCAGCCGTTGCCCCCCAGACCCCTGCCCCCTCTCTGTCTTGGCTCTAGCAGCTCAACCGTTGCCCCAAGTCCCCTCTCTGCCTTGGCTCTATTAGCTCAGCCTGTTGCACCCCGTTCCCTCTCTGCCCTAGCCCTAGCAGGCCAGCCCTTGCCCCCCAGTCTCCTCTCTGCCTTGGCTCTAGCAGCTCAGCCGTTGCGCCCAAGTCCCCTCTCTACCTTGGCTCTAACAGGGCAGCCATTGCCCCCCACTCCCCTCTCTGCCTTGGATCTAGCAGGTCAGCCATTGCCCCCGAGTCACCTTTCTGCCTTGGCTCTAGCGGGTCAGCTGTTGCCCCCTAGACCCCTCTCTGCTTTGGCTCTAGCAGGTCAGCCGTTGCTCCATCAGTCCTCTCTCTGCCTTGGCTCTAGCAGGTCAGCTGTTGGCCCCCCACCCCCATCCCCTCCCTGTCTTGGCTCTAGCAGGTCAGCTGTTGCCCCCCAGTCCACCCTCTGTCTTGGCTCTAGCAGGTCAGCCGTTGCCCCAGGCCTCTCTCTGCCTTGGCTCTAACAGGTCAGCCGTTGCCCCCCAGTCCCCTCTCTGCCTTGGCTCTAGCAGGTCAGCCGGTGTGCCCCCCCAGACCCCTCTCTGCCTTGTCTCTAGCAAGTCAGCCATTGCCCCCAGTCCTCTCACTGCCTTGGTCTAGCAGGTGAGCCGTTGC
This sequence comes from Ambystoma mexicanum, assembly GCF_040938575.1. NCBI lineage: Eukaryota > Metazoa > Chordata > Amphibia > Caudata > Ambystomatidae > Ambystoma > Ambystoma mexicanum. The sequence continues at coordinate 579,774,264 of NC_090922.1, read as the reverse complement.
CACCCCTCTCTGTCTTGGCTCTAGCAGGTCAGCTGCTGCCCCACCTCCCTTCTCTGCCTTGGCTCTAGCAGATCAGCTGTTGCTCCGCCAGTCGCTTCTCTGCCTTTGCTCTAGCAGGTCAGCCGTTGCCCCTCCACCCCCATCCCCTCTCTGTCTTGGCTCTAGCAGCTCAGCCGTTGCCCCCCAGTCCCTCCCTCTGCCTTGGCTCTATCAGCTCAGCCATTATGCCCCAGTTCTCTCTCTGCCATGGCTGTAGCAGCTCAGCCGTTTGCCCTCAGGCCCCTCTCTGCCTTGGCTCTAGCAGGTCAGCCGTTGCCCACCCTCTCTGTCTTGGCTCTAGCCACTAAGCCCTTGCCCCCCAGTCTCCTCTCTGCCTTGGCTCTAGCAGCTCAGCCTTTGCACCCAAGTCCCCTCTCTGCCTTGGCTGCAGCAGGTCAGCCATTGCCCCCCAGTTCCGTCTCTGCCTTGGCTCTAGCAGGTCTGCTGTTGCCCCCCCTGTCCCCTCTCTACCTTGGCTCTAGCAAGTCAGCCATTTCCCCCAGTCCCCTCTCTGCCTTGGCTCTAGCAGGTCAGCCATTGGCCCCCAGTCCTCCCTGTGCCTTGGCTCTAACAGGTCAGCCGTTGCCGACCCTCTGTGTCTTGGCTCTAGCAGGTCAGCCGTTGCCCCCCAGTCCCCTCTCTGCCTTGGCTCTAGCAGGTCAGCCGTTGCCCCCCAGTCATCCCTCTGCCTTGGCTCTAACAGGTCAGCCGTTGCCCTCCCTCTCTGTCTTGGCTCTAGCAGGTCAGCCGTTGCCCCCCGTCCCCTCTCTGCCCTGGCTCTAACAGGTCAGCCATTGCCCTTCAGGCCCCTCCCTGCCTTGGCTCTAGCAGGTCAGCCGTTGCCCCCCTCCGCTCTCTGCCTTGGCTCTAGCAGGTCAGCCGTTGCCGTCCCAGCCCTGTACCCTCTCTGTCTTGGCTCTATCAACTCAGCCGTTGCCCCCCAATCTCCTCTCTGCCTTGGCTCTAGCAGCTCAGCTGTTGTGTCCAAGTCCCCTCTCTGCCTTGGCTGTAACAGGTCAGCCATTTCCCCCCAGTCCATCTCTGCCTCGGTTCTAGCAGGTCAGCTGTTGCCCCCCAGTCCCCTCTCTGTCTTGGCTCTAGCAGGTCAACCGTTGCCCCCCAGGCCTCTCTCTGACTTGGCTCTAGCAGGTCAGCCATTGCCCCCAGTCCCCTCTCTGCCTTGGCTCTAGCAGGTCAGCCGTTGCCCCCCCCCCACTCTCCTCTCTGCCTTGGCTCTAGCAGGTTAGCCGTTGCCCCCCAGTCCTCTCTCTGCCTTGACTCTAGCAGGTCAGCTGTTCTCCCCCTCTCTGTCTTGGCTCTAGCAGGTCAGCCGTTGCCCCGCCTCCCCTCTCTGCCTTGGCTCTAGCAGGTCAGCCATTACCCTCCAGTCCCCTCTCTGCCTTGGCTCTAGCAGGTCAGCCGTTTCTCTCCCAGTCCCTCTCTGCCTTGGCTCTAGCAGGTCAGCCGTTGCCCCCCAGACCCTCGCCCCCTCTCTGTCTTGGCTCTAGCAGCTAAACCGTTGCCCCAAGTCACCTCTCTGCCTTGGCTCTATTAGCTCAGCCTGTTGCACCCCGTTCCCTCTTTGCCCTAGCCCTAGCAGGCCAGCCCTTGCCCCCCAGTCTCCTCTCTGCCTTGGCTCTAGCAGGTCAGCCGGTGCGCCCCCCCCAGGCCCCTCTCTGCCTTGTCTCTAGCAAGTCAGCCATTGCCCCCAGTCCTCTCACTGCCTTGGTCTAGCAGGTCAGCCGTTGCCACCCCTCTCTGTCTTGGCTCTAGCAGGTCAGCTGCTGCCCCCCCTCCCTTCTCTGCCTTGGCTCTAGCAGATCAGCTGTTGCTCGGCCAGTCGCCTCTCTGCCTTTGCTCTAGCAGGTCAGCCGTTGTCCCTCCAGCCCCATCCCCTCTCTGTCTTGGCTCTAGCAGCTCAGCCGTTGCCCCCCAGTCCCTCCCTCTGCCTTGGCTCTATCAGCTCAGCCGTTATGCCCCAGTTCTCTCTCTGCCATGGCTCTAGCAGCTCAGCCGTTTGCCCTCAGGCCCCTCTCTGCCTTGGCTCTAGCAGGTCAGCCATTGCCCACCCTCTCTGTCTTGGCTCTAGCCACTCAGCCATTGCCCCCCTGTCTCCTCTCTGCCTTGGCTCTAGCAGCTCAGCCTTTGCACCCAAGTCCCCTCTCTGCCTTGGCTGTAGCAGGTCAGCCATTGCCCCCCAGTTCCATCTCTGCCTTGGCTCTAGCAGGTCTGCTGTTGCCCCCCCCTGTCCCCTCTCTACCTTGGCTCTAGCAAGTCAGCCATTTCCCCCAGTCCCCTCTCTGCCTTGGCTCTAGCAGGTCAGCCATTGGCCCCCAGTCCTCCCTGTGCCTTGGCTCTAACAGGTCAGCCGTTGCCCACCCTCTCTGTCTTGGCTCTAGCAGGTCAGCCGTTGCCCCCCAGTCCCCTCTCTGCCTTGGCTCTAGCAGGTCAGCCGTGCCCCCCCCCCCCACTCTCCTCTCTGCCTTGGCTCTAGCAGGTCAGCCGTTGCCCCGCCTCCCCTCTCTGCCTTGGCTCTAGCAGATCAGCTGTTGGCCCCCCACCCCCATCCCCTCGCTGTCTTGGCTCTAGCAGGTCAGCTGTTGCCCCCCAGTCCCCTCTCTGTCTTGGCTCTAGCAGGTCAGCCGTTGCCCCAGGCCTCTCTCTGCCTTGGCTCTAGCAGGTCAGCTGTTCCCCCCTATCTGCCTTGGCTCTAGCAGGTCAGCCGTTGCCCCCCCCACTCTCCTCTCTGCCTTGGCTCTAGCAGGTCAGCCGTTGCCCCCCAGTCCTCTCTCTGCCTTGGCTCTAGCAGGTCAGCTGTCCCCCCCTCTTTGTCTTGGCTCTAGCAGGTCAGCCATTGCCCCGCCTCCCCTCTCTGTCTTGGCTCTAGCAGGTCAGCCGTTACCCTCCAGTCCCCTCTCTGCCTTGTCTCTAGCAGGTCAGCCGTTGCCTCCCAGTCCTCTCTCTGCCTTGGCTCTAGCAGGTCAGCTGTTCCCCCCCTCTTTGTCTTGGCTCTAGCAGGTCAGCCATTGCCCAGCCTCCCCTCTCTGCCTTGGCTCTAGCAGGTCAGCTGTTGCCCCCCCGGTCCCCTCTCTGCCTTGGCTCTAGAAAGTCAGCCATTGCCCCCAGTCCCCTCTCTGCCTTGCCTCTAACAGGTCAGCCATTGCCCCCAAGTCCCCTCTCTGCTTTGGCTCTAGCAGGTCAGCTGTTGCCCCCCACCCCTGTCCCCTCTCTGTCTTGGTTCTTGCAGGTCAGCTGTTGCCCTCCTGTCCCCTCTCTGTCTTGGCTCTAGCAGGTCAGCCGTTGCCCCCCAGGCCTCTCTCTGCCTTGGCTCTAGCAGGTCAGCCGTTGCCCCTAGTCCTCTCTCTGCCTTGGCTCTAGCAGGTCAGCCGTTGCCCCCCCACTCTCCTCTCTGCCTTGGCTCTAGCAGGTTAGCCGTTGCCCCCCAGTCCTCTCTCTGCCTTGGCTCTAGCAGGTCAGCTGTTCCCCCCCTCTCTGTCTTGGCTCTAGCAGGTCAGCCGTTGCCCCGCCTCCCCTCTCTGCCTTGGCTCTAGCAGGTCAGCCGTTACCCTCCAGTCCCCTCTCTGCCTTGGCTCTAGCAGGTCAGCCGTTGCCCCCCAGAACCCTGCCCCCTCTCTGTCTTGGCTCTAGCAGCTAAACCGTTGCCCCAAGTCCCCTCTCTGCCTTGGCTCTATTAGCTCAGCCTGTTGCACCCCATTCCCTCTCTGCCCTAGCCCTAGCAGGCCAGCCCTTGCCCCCCAGTCTCCTCTCTGCCTTGGCTCTAGCAGCTCAGCCGTTGCGCCCAAGTCCCCTCTCTACCTTGGCTCTAGCAGGGCAGCCATTGCCCCCCACTCCCCTCTCTGCCTTGGATCTAGCAGGTCAGCCATTGCCCCCGAGTCACCTTTCTGCCTTGGCTCTAGCAGGTCAGCTGTTGCCCCTAGACCCCTCTCTGCTTTGGCTCTAGCAGGTCAGCCGTTGCTCCACCAGTCCCCTCTCTGCCTTGGCTCTAGCAGGTCAGCTGTTGGCCCCCCACCCCCTTCCCCTCGCTGTCTTGGCTCTAGCAGGTCAGCTGTTGCCCCCCAGTCCCCTCTCTGTCTTGGCTCTAGCAGGTCAGCCATTGCCCCAGGCCTCTCTCTGCCTTGGCTCTAACAGGTCAGCCGTTGCCCCCCAGTCCCCTCTCTGCCTTGGCTCTAGCAGGTCAGCTGGTGCGCCCCCCCCCAGGCCCCTCTCTGCCTTGTCTCTAGCAAGTCAGCCATTGCCCCAGTCCTCTCACTGCCTTGGTCTAGCAGGTCAGCCGTTGCCACCCCTCTCTGTCTTGGCTCTAGCAGGTCAGCTGCTGCCCCCCCTCCCTTCTCTGCCTTGGCTCTAGCAGATCAGCTGTTGCTCCGCCAGTCGCCTCTCTGCCTTTGCTCTAGCAGGTCAGCCGTTGCCCCTCCACCCCCATCCCCTCTCTGTCTTGGCTCTAGCAGCTCAGCTGTTGCCCCCCAGTCCCTCACTCTGCCTTGGCTCTATCAGCTCAGCCGTTATGCCCCAGTTCTCTCTCTGCCATGGCTCTAGCAGCTCAGCCGTTTGCCCTCAGGCCCCTCTCTGCCTTGGCTCTAGCAGGTCAGCCGTTGCCCACCCTCTCTGTCTTGGCTCTAGCCACTCAGCCATTGCCCCCCAGTCTCCTGTCTGCCTTGGCTCTATCAGCTCAGCCTTTGCACCCAAGTCCCCTCTCTGCCTTGGCTGTAGCAGGTCAGCCATTGCCCCCCAGTTCTGTCTCTGCCTTGGCTCTAGCAGGTCTGCTGTTGCCCCCCCCCTGTCCCCTCTCTACCTTGGCTCTAGCAAGTCAGCCATTTCCCCCAGTCCCCTCTCTGCCTTGGCTCTAGCAGGTCAGCCATTGGCCCCCAGTCCTCCCTGTGCCTTGGCTCTAACAGGTCAGCCGTTGCCCACCCTCTCTGTCTTGGCTCTAGCAGGTCAGCCGTTGCCCCCCAGTCCCCTCTCTGCCTTGGCTCTAGCAGGTCAGCCGTTGCCCCCCAGTCCTCCCTCTGCCTTGGCTCTAACAGGTCAGCCGTTGCCCTCCCTCTCTGTCTTGGCTCTAGCAGGTCAGCCGTTGCCCCCCGTCCCCTCTCTGCCCTGGCTCTAACAGGTCAGCCATTGCCCCTCAGGCCCCTCCCTGCCTTGGCTCTAGCAGGTCAGCCGTTGCCCCCCTCCACTCTCTGCCTTGGCTCTAGCAGGTCCGCCGTTGCCGTCCCAGCCCTGTACCCTCTCTGTCTTGGCTCTAGCAACTCAGCCGTTGCCCCCCAATCTCCTCTCTGCCTTGGCTCTAGCAGCTCAGCTGTTGTGTCCAAGTCCCCTCTCTTCCTTGGCTGTAACAGGTCAGCCATTTCTCCCCAGTCCCATCTCTGCCTTGGTTCTAGCAGGTCAGCCTTTGCCCCCCAGTCCCCTCTCTGTCTTGGCTCTAGCAGGTCAGCCGTTGCCCCCCAGGCCTCTCTCTGCCTTGGCTCTAGCAGGTCAGCCATTGCCCTGAGTCCCCTCTCTGCCTTGGCTCTAGCAGGTCAGCTGTTGCCCCCCCACTCTCCTCTCTGCCTTGGCTCTAGCAGGTCTGCCGTTGCCCCCCAGTCCTCTCTCTGCCTTGGCTCTAGCAGGTCAGCTGTTCCCCCCTCTCTGTCTTGGCTCTAGCAGGTCAGCCATTGCCCCGCCTCCCCTATCTGCCTTGGCTCTAGCAGATCAGCTGTTGGCCCCCCACCCCCATCCCCTCGCTGTCTTGGCTCTAGCAGGTCAGCCGTTGCCCCCCCACTCTCCTCTCTGCCTTGGCTCTAGCAGGTCTGCCGTTGCCCCCCAGTCCTCTCTCTGCCTTGGCTCTAGCAGGTCAGCTGTTCCCCCCTCTCTGTCTTGGCTCTAGCAGGTCAGCCGTTGCCCCGCCTCCCCTATCTGCCTTGGCTCTAGCAGATCAGCTGTTGGCCCCCCACCCCCATCCCCTCGCTGTCTTGGCTCTAGCAGGTCAGCTGTTGCCCCCCAGTCCCCTCTCTGTCTTGGCTCTAGCAGGTCAGCCGTTGCCCCAGGCCTCTCTCTGCCTTGGCTCTAGCAGGTCAGCTGTTCCCCCCTCTCTGCCTTGGCTCTAGCAGGTCAGCCGTTGCCCCCCAGTCCTCTCTCTGCCTTGGCTCTAGCAGGTCAGCTGTCCCCCCCCTCTTTGTCTTGGCTCTAGCAGGTCAGCCATTGCCCCGCCTCCCCTCTCTGCCTTGGCTCTAGCAGGTCAGCCGTTACCCTCCAGTCCCCTCTCTGCCTTGTCTCTAGCAGGTCAGCCGTTTCTCTCCCAGTCCCCTCTCTGCCTTGGCTCTAGCAGGTCAGCCGTTGCCTCCCAGTCCTCTCTCTGCCTTGGCTCTAGCAGGTCAGCTGTTCCCCCCCTCTTTGTCTTGGCTCTAGCAGGTCAGCCATTGCCCAGCCTCCCCTCTCTGCCTTGGCTCTAGCAGGTCAGCTGTTGCCCCCCCGGTCCCCTCTCTGCCTTGGCTCTAGCAAGTCAGCCATTGCCCCCAGTCCCCTCTCTGCCTTGCCTCTAACACGTCAGCCATTCCCCCCCAGTCCCCTCTCTGCTTTGGCTCTTGCAGGTCAGCTGTTGCCCCCCACCCCTGTCCCCTCTCTGTCTTGGTTCTAGCAGGTCAGCTGCTGCCCCCCCTCCCTTCTCTGCCTTGGCTCTAGCAGATCAGCTGTTGCTCCGCCAGTCGCTTCTCTGCCTTTGCTCTAGCAGGTCAGCCGTTGCCCCTCCACCCCGATCCCCTCTCTGTCTTGGCTCTAGCAGCTCAGCCGTTGCCCCCCAGTCCCTCCCTCTGCCTTGGCTCTATCAGCTCAGCCATTATGCCCCAGTTCTCTCTCTGCCATGGCTGTAGCAGCTCAGCCGTTTGCCCTCACGCCCCTCTCTGCCTTGGCTCTAGCAGGTCAGCCGTTGCCCACCCTCTCTGTCTTGGCTCTAGCCACTAAGCCATTGCCGCCCAGTCTCCTCTCTGCCTTGGCTCTAGCAGCTCAGCCTTTGCACCCAAGTCCCCTCTCTGCCTTGGCTGTAGCAGGTCAGCCATTGCCCCCCAGTTCCGTCTCTGCCTTGGCTCTAGCAGGTCTGCTGTTGCCCCCCCTGTCCCCTCTCTACCTTGGCTCTAGCAAGTCAGCCATTTCCCCCAGTCCCCTCTCTGCCTTGGCTCTAGCAGGTCAGCCATTGGCCCCCAGTCCTCCCTGTGCCTTGGCTCTAACAGGTCAGCCGTTGCCCACCCTCTCTGTCTTGGCTCTAGCAGGTCAGCCGTTGCCCCCCAGTCCCCTCTCTGCCTTGGCTCTAGCAGGTCAGCCGTTGCCCCCCAGTCCTCCCTCTGCCTTGGCTCTAACAGGTCAGCCGTTGCCCACCCTCTCTGTCTTGGCTCTAGCAGGTCAGCCATTGCCCTTCAGGCCCCTCCCTGCCTTGGCTCTAGCAGGTCAGCCGTTGCCCCCCTCCGCTCTCTGCCTTGGCTCTAGCAGGTCAGCCGTTGCCGTCCCAGCCCTGTACCCTCTCTGTCTTGGCTCTATCAACTCAGCCGTTGCCCCCCAATCTCCTCTCTGCCTTGGCTCTAGCAGCTCAGCTGTTGTGTCCAAGTCCCCTCTCTGCCTTGGCTGTAACAGGTCAGCCATTTCCCCCCAGTCCATCTCTGCCTTGGTTCTAGCAGGTCAGCTGTTGCCCCCCAGTCCCCTCTCTGTCTTGGCTCTAGCAGGTCAACCGTTGCCCCCCAGGCCTCTCTCTGACTTGGCTCTAGCAGGTCAGCCATTGCCCCCAGTCCCCTCTCTGCCTTGGCTCTAGCAGGTCAGCCGTTGCCCCCCCCCCCACTCTCCTCTCTGCCTTGGCTCTAGCAGGTTAGCCGTTGCCCCCCAGTCCTCTCTCTGCCTTGGCTCTAGTAGGTCAGCTGTTCCCCCCCCCTCTCTGTCTTGGCTCTAGCAGGTCAGCCGTTGCCCCGCCTCCCCTCTCTGCCTTGGCTCTAGCAGGTCAGCCATTACCCTCCAGTCCCCTCTCTGCCTTGGCTCTAGGAGGTCAGCCGTTTCTCTCCCAGTTCCCTCTCTGCCTTGGCTCTAGCAGGTCAGCCGTTGCCCCCCAGACTCCCGCCCCCTCTCTGTCTTGGCTCTAGCAGCTAAACCGTTGCCCCAAGTCACCTCTCTGCCTTGGCTCTATTAGCTCAGCCTGTTGCACCCCGTTCCCTCTCTGCCCTAGCCCTAGCAGGCCAGCCCTTGCCCCCCAGTCTCCTCTCTGCCTTGGCTCTAGCAGCTCAGCCGTTGCGCCCAAGTCCCCTCTCTACCTTGGCTCTAGCAGGGCAGCCATTGCCCCCCACTCTCCTCTCTGCCTTGGATCTAGCAGGTCAGCCATTGCCCCCGAGTCACCTTTCTGCCTTGACTCTAGCAGGTCAGCTGTTGCCCCCTAGACCCCTCTCTGCTTTGGCTCTAGCAGGTCAGCCGTTGCTCCACCAGTCCCCTCTCTGCCTTGGCTCTAGCAGGTCAGCTGTTGGCCCCCCACCCCCATCCCCTCGCTGTCTTGGCTCTAGCAGGTCAGCTGTTGCCCCCCAGTCCCCTCTCTGTCTTGGCTCTAGCAGGTCAGCCGTTGCCCCAGGCCTCTCTCTGCCTTGGCTCTAACAGGTCAGCCGTTGCCCCCCAGTCCCCTCTCTGCCTTGGCTCTAGCAGGTCAGCCGGTGCGCCCCCCCCAGGCCCCTCTCTGCCTTGTCTCTAGCAAGTCAGCCATTGCCCCCAGTCCTCTCACTGCCTTGGTCTAGCAGGTCAGCCGTTGCCACCCCTCTCTGTCTTGGCTCTAGCAGGTCAGCTGCTGCCCCCCCTCCCTTCTCTGCCTTGGCTCTAGCAGATCAGCTGTTGCTCGGCCAGTCGCCTCTCTGCCTTTGCTCTAGCAGGTCAGCCGTTGTCCCTCCAGCCCCATCCCCTCTCTGTCTTGGTTCTAGCAGCTCAGCCGTTGCCCCCCAGTCCCTCCCTCTGCCTTGGCTCTATCAGCTCAGCCGTTATGCCCCAGTTCTCTCTCTGCCATGGCTCTAGCAGCTCAGCCGTTTGCCCTCAGGCCCCTCTCTGCCTTGGCTCTAGCAGGTCAGCCATTGCCCATCCTCTCTGTCTTGGCTCTAGCCACTCAGCCATTGCCCCCCAGTCTCCTCTCTGCCTTGGCTCTAGCAGCTCAGCCTTTGCACCCAAGTCCCCTCTCTGCCTTGGCTGTAGCAGGTCAGCCATTGCCCCCCAGTTCCATCTCTGCCTTGGCTCTAGCAGGTCTGCTGTTGCCCGCCCCCTGTCCCCTCTCTACCTTGGCTCTAGCAAGTCAGCCATTTCCCCCAGTCCCCTCTCTGCCTTGGCTCTAGCAGGTCAGCCATTGGCCCCCAGTCCTCCCTGTGCCTTGGCTCTAACAGGTCAGCCGTTGCCCACCCTCTCTGTCTTGGCTCTAGCAGGTCAGCCGTTGCCCCCCAGTCCCCTCTCTGCCTTGGCTCTAGCAGGTCAGCCGTTGCCCCCCCCCACTCTCCTCTCTGCCTTGGCTCTAGCAGGTCAGCCGTTGCCCCGCCTCCCCTCTCTGCCTTGGCTCTAGCAGATCGGCTGTTGGCCCCCCACCCCCATCCCCTCGCTGTCTTGGCTCTAGCAGGTCAGCTGTTGCCCCCCAGTCCCCTCTCTGTCTTGGCTCTAGCAGGTCAGCCGTTGCCCCAGGCCTCTCTCTGCCTTGGCTCTAGCAGGTCAGCTGTTCCCCCCTCTCTGCCTTGGCTCTAGCAGGTCAGCCGTTGCCCCCCCGCCACTCTCCTCTCTGCTTGGCTCTAGCAGGTCAGCCGTTGCCCCCCAGTCCTCTCTCTGCCTTGGCTCTAGCAGGTCAGCTGTCCCCCCCTCTTTGTCTTGGCTCTAGCAGGTCAGCCATTGCCCCGCCTCCCCTCTCTGTCTTGGCTCTAGCAGGTCAGCCGTTACCCTCCAGTCCCCTCTCTGCCTTGTCTCTAGCAGGTCAGCCATTGCCTCCCAGTCCTCTCTCTGCCTTGGCTCTAGCAGGTCAGCTGTTCCCCCCCTCTTTGTCTTGGCTCTAGCAGGTCAGCCATTGCCCAGCCTCCCCTCTCTGCCTTGGCTCTAGCAGGTCAGCTGTTGCCCCCCCGGTCCCCTCTCTGCCTTGGCTCTAGAAAGTCAGCTATTGCCCCCAGTCCCCTCTCTGCCTTGCCTCTAACAGGTCAGCCATTGCCCCCAAGTCCCCTCTCTGCTTTGGCTCTAGCAGGTCAGCTGTTGCCCCCCACCCCTGTCCCCTCTCTGTCTTGGTTCTTGCAGGTCAGCTGTTGCCCCCATGTCCCCTCTCTGTCTTGGCTCTAGCAGGTCAGCCGTTGCCCCCCAGGCCTCTCTCTGCCTTGGCTCTAGCAGGTCAGCCGTTGCCCCTAGTCCTCTCTCTGCCTTGGCTCTAGCAGGTCAGCCGTTGCCCCCCCACTCTCCTCTCTGCCTTGGCTCTAGCAGGTCAGCCGTTACCCTCCAGTCCCCTCTCTGCCTTGGCTCTAGCAGGTCAGCCGTTGCCCCCCAGACCCCCGCCCCCTCTCTGTCTTGCCTCTAGCAGCTCAGCCTTTGCACCCAAGTCCCCTCTCTGCCTTGGCTGTAGCAGGTCAGCCATTGCCCCCCAGTTCCGTCTCTGCCTTGGCTCTAGCAGGTCTGCTGTTGCCCCCCCTGTCCCCTCTCTACCTTGGCTCTAGCAAGTCAGCCATTTCCCCCAGTCCCCTCTCTGCCTTGGCTCTAGCAGGTCAGCCATTGGCCCCCAGTCCTCCCTGTGCCTTGGCTCTAACAGGTCAGCCGTTGCCCACCCTCTCTGTCTTGGCTCTAGCAGGTCAGCCGTTGCCCCCCAGTCCCCTCTCTGCCTTGGCTCTAGCAGGTCAGCCGTTGCCCCCCAGTCCTCCCTCTGCCTTGGCTCTAACAGGTCAGCCGTTGCCCACCCTCTCTGTCTTGGCTCTAGCAGGTCAGCCATTGCCCTTCAGGCCCCTCCCTGCCTTGGCTCTAGCAGGTCAGCCGTTGCCCCCCTCCGCTCTCTGCCTTGGCTCTAGCAGGTCAGCCGTTGCTGTCCCAGCCCTGTACCCTCTCTGTCTTGGCTCTATCAACTCAGCCGTTGCCCCCCAATCTCCTCTCTGCCTTGGCTCTAGCAGCTCAGCTGTTGTGTCCAAGTCCCCTCTCTGCCTTGGCTGTAACAGGTCAGCCATTTCCCCCCAGTCCATCTCTGCCTTGGTTCTAGCAGGTCAGCTGTTGCCCCCCAGTCCCCTCTCTGTCTTGGCTCTAGCAGGTCAACCGTTGCCCCCCAGGCCTCTCTCTGACTTGGCTCTAGCAGGTCAGCCATTGCCCCCAGTCCCCTCTCTGCCTTGGCTCTAGCAGGTCAGCCGTTGCCCCCCCCCACTCTCCTCTCTGCCTTGGCTCTAGCAGGTTAGCCGTTGCCCCCCAGTCCTCTCTCTGCCTTGGCTCTAGCAGGTCAGCTGTTCCCCCCCTCTCTGTCTTGGCTCTAGCAGGTCAGCCGTTGCCCCGCCTCCCCTCTCTGCCTTGGCTCTAGCAGGTCAGCCATTACCCTCCAGTCCCCTCTCTGCCTTGGCTCTAGCAGGTCAGCCGTTTCTCTCCCAGTTCCCTCTCTGCCTTGGCTCTAGCAGGTCAGCCGTTGCCCCCCAGACTCCCGCCCCCTCTCTGTCTTGGCTCTAGCAGCTAAACCGTTGCCCCAAGTCACCTCTCTGCCTTGGCTCTATTAGCTCAGCCTGTTGCACCCCGTTCCCTCTCTGCCCTAGCAGGCCAGCCCTTGCCCCCCAGTCTCCTCTCTGCCTTGGCTCTAGCAGCTCAGCCGTTGCGCCCAAGTCCCCTCTCTACCTTGGCTCTAGCAGGGCAGCCATTGCCCCCCACTCTCCTCTCTGCCTTGGATCTAGCAGGTCAGCCATTGCCCCCGAGTCACCTTTCTGCCTTGACTCTAGCAGGTCAGCTGTTGCCCCCTAGACCCCTCTCTGCTTTGGCTCTAGCAGGTCAGCCGTTGCTCCACCAGTCCCCTCTCTGCCTTGGCTCTAGCAGGTCAGCTGTTGGCCCCCCACCCCCATCCCCTCGCTGTCTTGGCTCTAGCAGGTCAGCTGTTGCCCCCCAGTCCCCTCTCTGTCTTGGCTCTAGCAGGTCAGCCGTTGCCCCAGGCCTCTCTCTGCCTTGGCTCTAACAGGTCAGCCGTTGCCCCCCAGTCCCCTCTCTGCCTTGGCTCTAGCAGGTCAGCCGGTGCGCCCCCCCCAGGCCCCTCTCTGCCTTGTCTCTAGCAAGTCAGCCATTGCCCCCAGTCCTCTCACTGCCTTGGTCTAGCAGGTCAGCCGTTGCCACCCCTCTCTGTCTTGGCTCTAGCAGGTCAGCTGCTGCCCCCCCTCCCTTCTCTGCCTTGGCTCTAGCAGATCAGCTGTTGCTCGGCCAGTCGCCTCTCTGCCTTTGCTCTAGCAGGTCAGCCGTTGTCCCTCCAGCCCCATCCCCTCTCTGTCTTGGTTCTAGCAGCTCAGCCGTTGCCCCCCAGTCCCTCCCTCTGCCTTGGCTCTATCAGCTCAGCCGTTATGCCCCAGTTCTCTCTCTGCCATGGCTCTAGCAGCTCAGCCGTTTGCCCTCAGGCCCCTCTCTGCCTTGGCTCTAGCAGGTCAGCCATTGCCCACCCTCTCTGTCTTGGCTCTAGCCACTCAGCCATTGCCCCCCAGTCTCCTCTCTGCCTTGGCTCTAGCAGCTCAGCCTTTGCACCCAAGTCCCCTCTCTGCCTTGGCTGTAGCAGGTCAGCCATTGCCCCCCAGTTCCATCTCTGCCTTGGCTCTAGCAGGTCTGCTGTTGCCCGCCCCCTGTCCCCTCTCTACCTTGGCTCTAGCAAGTCAGCCATTTCCCCCAGTCCCCTCTCTGCCTTGGCTCTAGCAGGTCAGCCATTGGCCCCCAGTCCTCCCTGTGCCTTGGCTCTAACAGGTCAGCCGTTGCCCACCCTCTCTGTCTTGGCTCTAGCAGGTCAGCCGTTGCCCCCCAGTCCCCTCTCTGCCTTGGCTCTAGCAGGTCAGCCGTTGCCCCCCCTCCACTCTCCTCTCTGCCTTGGCTCTAGCAGGTCAGCCGTTGCCCCGCCTCCCCTCTCTGCCTTGGCTCTAGCAGATCGGCTGTTGGCCCCCCACCCCCATCCCCTCGCTGTCTTGGCTCTAGCAGGTCAGCTGTTGCCCCCCAGTCACCTCTCTGTCTTGGCTCTAGCAGGTCAGCCGTTGCCCCAGGCCTCTCTCTGCCTTGGCTCTAGCAGGTCAGCTGTTCCCCCCTCTCTGCCTTGGCTCTAGCAGGTCAGCCGTTGCCCCCCCCCACTCTCCTCTCTGCCTTGGCTCTAGCAGGTCAGCCGTTGCCCCCCAGTCCTCTCTCTGCCTTGGCTCTAGCAGGTCAGCTGTCCCCCCCTCTTTGTCTTGGCTCTAGCAGGTCAGCCATTGCCCCGCCTCCCCTCTCTGTCTTGGCTCTAGCAGGTCAGCCGTTACCCTCCAGTCCCCTCTCTGCCTTGTCTCTAGCAGGTCAGCCGTTGCCTCCCAGTCCTCTCTCTGCCTTGGCTCTAGCAGGTCAGCTGTTCCCCCCCTCTTTGTCTTGGCTCTAGCAGGTCAGCCATTGCCCAGCCTCCCCTCTCTGCCTTGGCTCTAGCAGGTCAGCTGTTGCCCCCCCGGTCCCCTCTCTGCCTTGGCTCTAGAAAGTCAGCTATTGCCCCCAGTCCCCTCTCTGCCTTGCCTCTAACAGGTCAGCCATTGCCCCCAAGTCCCCTCTCTGCTTTGGCTCTAGCAGGTCAGCTGTTGCCCCCCACCCCTGTCCCCTCTCTGTCTTGGTTCTTGCAGGTCAGCTGTTGCCCCCCTGTCCCCTCTCTGTCTTGGCTCTAGCAGGTCAGCCGTTGCCCCCCAGGCCTCTCTCTGCCTTGGCTCTAGCAGGTCAGCCGTTGCCCCTAGTCCTCTCTCTGCCTTGGCTCTAGCAGGTCAGCCGTTGCCCCCCCACTCTCCTCTCTGCCTTGGCTCTAGCAGGTCAGCCGTTACCCTCCAGTCCCCTCTCTGCCTTGGCTCTAGCAGGTCAGCCGTTGCCCCCCAGACCCCCGCCCCCTCTCTGTCTTGCCTCTAGCAGCTAAACCGTTGCCCCAAGTCCCCTCTCTGCCTTGGCTCTATTAGCTCAGCCTGTTGCACCCCGTTCCCTCTCTGCCCTAGCCCTAGCAGGCCAGCCCTTGCCCCCCAGTCTCCTCTCTGCCTTGGCTCTAGCAGCTCAGCCGTTGCGCCCAAGTCCCCTCTCTACCTTGGCTCTAGCAGGGCAGCCATTGCCCCCCACTCCCCTCTCTGCCTTGGATCTAGCAGGTCAGCCATTGCCCCCGAGTCACCTTTCTGCCTTGGCTCTAGCAGGTCAGCTGTTGCCCCTAGACCCCTCTCTGCTTTGGCTCTAGCAGGTCAGCCGTTGCTCCACCAGTCCCCTCTCTGCCTTGGCTCTAGCAGGTCAGCTGTTGGCCCCCCACCCCCATCCCCTCGCTGTCTTGGCTCTAGCAGGTCAACTGTTGCCCCCCAGTCCCCTCTCTGTCTTGGCTCTAGCAGGTCAGCCATTGCCCCAGGCCTCTCTCTGCCTTGGCTCTAACAGGTCAGCCGTTGCCCCCCAGTCTCCTCTCTGCCTTGGCTCTAACAGGTCAGCCGGTGCGCCTCCCCAGGCCCCTCTCTGCCTTGTCTCTAGCAAGTCAGCCATTGCCCTCAGTCCTCTCACTGCCTTGGTCTAGCAGGTCAGCCGTTGCCACCCCTCTCTGTCTTGGCTCTAGCAGGTCAGCTGCTGCCCCCCCTCCCTTCTCTGCCTTGGCTCTAGCAGATCAGCTGTTGCTCCGCCAGTCGCCTCTCTGCCTTTGCTCTAGCAGGTCAGCCCTTGCCCCTCCACCCCCATCCCCTCTCTGTCTTGGCTCTAGCAGCTCAGCCGTTGCCCCCCAGTCCCTCACTCTGCCTTGGCTCTATCAGCTCAGCCGTTATGCCCCAGTTCTCTCTCTGCCATGGCTCTAGCAGCTCAGCCGTTTGCCCTCAGGCCCCTCTCTGCCTTGGCTCTAGCAGGTCAGCCGTTGCCCACCCTCTCTGTCTTGGCTCTAGCCACTCAGCCATTGTCCCCCAGTCTCCTGTCTGCCTTGGCTCTAGCAGCTCAGCCTTTGCACCCAAGTCCCCTCACTGCCTTGGCTGTAGCAGGTCAGCCATTGCCCCCCAGTTCCGTCTCTGCCTTGGCTCTAGCAGGTCTGCTGTTGCCCCCCCCCTGTCCCCTCTCTACCTTGGCTCTAGCAAGTCAGCCATTTCCCCCAGTCCCCTCTCTGCCTTGGCTCTAGCAGGTCAGCCATTGGCCCCCAGTCCTCCCTGTGCCTTGGCTCTAACAGGTCAGCCGTTGCCCACCCTCTCTGTCTTGGCTCTAGCAGGTCAGCCGTTGCCCCCCAGTCCCCTCTCTGCCTTGGCTCTAGCAGGTCAGCCGTTGCCCCCAGTCCTCCCTCTGCCTTGGCTCTAACAGGTCGGCCGTTGCCCTCCCTCTCTGTCTTGGCTCTAGCAGGTCAGCCGTTGCCCCTCGTCCCCTCTCTGCCCTGGCTCTAACAGGTCAGCCATTGCCCCTCAGGCCCCTCCCTGCCTTGGCTCTAGCAGGTCAGCCGTTGCCCCCCTCCGCTCTCTGCCTTGGCTCTAGCAGGTCAGCCGTTGCCGTCCCAGCCCTGTACCCTCTCTGTCTTGGCTCTAGCAACTCAGCCGTTGCCCCCCAATCTCCTCTCTGCCTTGGCTCTAGCAGCTCAGCTGTTGTGTCCAAGTCCCCTCTCTTCCTTGGCTGTAACAGGTCAGCCATTTCTCCCCAGTCCCATCTCTGCCTTGGTTCTAGCAGGTCAGCCTTTGCCCCCCAGTCCCCTCTCTGTCTTGGCTCTAGCAGGTCAGCCGTTGCCCCCCAGGCCTCTCTCTGCCTTGGCTCTAGCAGGTCAGCCATTGCCCTGAGTCCCCTCTCTGCCTTGGCTCTAGCAGGTCAGCCGTTGCCCCCCCCCACTCTCCACTTTGCCTTGGCTCTAGCAGGTCTGCCGTTGCCCCCCAGTCCTCTCTCTGCCTTGGCTCTAGCAGGTCAGCTGTTCCCCCCTCTCTGTCTTGGCTCTAGCAGGTCAGCCGTTGCCCCGCCTCCCCTATCTGCCTTGGCTCTAGCAGATCAGCTGTTGGCCCCCCACCCCCATCCCCTCGCTGTCTTGGCTCTAGCAGGTCAGCTGTTGCCCCCCAGTCCCCTCTCTGTCTTGGCTCTAGCAGGTCAGCCGTTGCCCCAGGCCTCTCTCTGCCTTGGCTCTAGCAGGTCAGCTGTTCCCCCCTCTCTGCCTTGGCTCTAGCAGGTCAGCCGTTGCCCCCCAGTCCTCTCTCTGCCTTGGCTCTAGCAGGTCAGCTGTCCCCCCCCTCTTTGTCTTGGCTCTAGCAGGTCAGCCATTGCCCCGCCTCCCCTCTCTGCCTTGGCTCTAGCAGGTCAGCCGTTACCCTCCAGTCCCCTCTCTGCCTTGCCTCTAGCAGGTCAGCCGTTTCTCTCCCAGTCCCCTCTCTGCCTTGGCTCTAGCAGGTCAGCCGTTGCCTCCCAGTCCTCTCTCTGCCTTGGCTCTAGCAGGTCAGCTGTTCCCCCCCTCTTTGTCTTGGCTCTAGCAGGTCAGCCATTGCCCAGCCTCCCCTCTCTGCCTTGGCTCTAGCAGGTCAGCTGTTGCCCCCCCCCCGGTCCCCTCTCTGCCTTGGCTCTAGCAAGTCAGCCATTGCCCCCAGTCCCCTCTCTGCCTTGCCTCTAACAGGTCAGCCATTGCCCCCCAGTCCCCTCTCTGCTTTGGCTCTTGCAGGTCAGCTGTTGCCCCCCACCCCTGTCCCCTCTCTGTCTTGGTTCTAGCAGGTCAGCTGTTGCCCCCCTGTCCCCTCTCTGCCTTGGCTCTAGCAGGTCAGCCGTTACCCTCCAGTCCCCTCTCTGCCTTGTCTCTAGCAGGTCAGCCGTTTCTCTCCCAGTCCCCTCTCTGCCTTGGCTCTAGCAGGTCAGCTGTTCCCCCCCTCTTTGTCTTGGCTCTAGCAGGTCAGCCATTGCCCAGCCTCCCCTCTCTGCCTTGGCTCTAGCAGGTCAGCTGTTGCCCCCCCGGTCCACTCTCTGCCTTGGCTCTAGCAAGTCAGCCATTGCCCCCAGTCCCCTCTCTGCTTTGGCTCTAGCAGGTCAGCTGTTGCCCCCCACCCCTGTCCCCTCTCTGTCTTGGTTCTAGCAGGTCAGCTGTTGCCCCCCTGTCCCCTCTCTGTCTTGGCTCTAGCAGGTCAGCCGTTGCCCCCCAGGCCTCTCTCTGCCTTGGCTCTAGCAGGTCAGCCGTTGCCCCCCCACTCTCCTCTCTGCCTTGGCTCTAGCAGGTCAGCCGTTGCCCCCTCTCTGTCTTGGCTCTAGCAGGTCAGCCGTTGCCCCTCCTCTTTGTCTTGGCTCTAGCAGGTCAGCCATTGCCCCGCCTCCCCTCTCTGCCTTGGTTCTAGCAGGTCAGCCGTTACCCTCCAGTCCCCTCTCTGCCTTGGCTCTAGCAGGTCAGCCGTTTCTCTCCTAGTCCCCTCTCTGCCTTGGCTCTAGCAGGTCAGCCGTTGCCCCCCAGACCCCCACCCCCTCTCTGTCTTGGCTCTAGCAGTTCAACCGTTGCCCCAAGTCCCCTCTCTGCCTTGGCTCTATTAGCTCAGCCTGTTTCACCCCGTTCCCTCTCTGCCCTAGCCCTAGCAGGCCAGCCCTTGCCCCCCAGACCCCTCTCTGCCTTGGCTCTAGCAGGTCAAGCATTGCCCCCCCAGTCCCCTCTCTGCCTTGGCTCTAGCAGGTCAGCCGTTGCCAGCACAGCCCGCCCAATTCTTATGTCATTAGTGCTGAAGCACGAAAGTTCTGCGAGTTCAAAACCTGCACAGAAGCTCTCTGCTTTACATGCTGACAGAGGACACATTGATTTTAATACTTCAAGGTTAATAAAAAGAGTATTGTTGACTTCAAAAATAATTACATCTATTATTCAAGTGCCTTTGTGAGGATAGCTGTGTCAGTAAATATGATTAAATAGCGGGTTTTCAGGCGCAATGGGCTTTGGATTTACCAGATAATATAGTTTAGCTGTATCTGCAGTTGTGAAGTAAAATTTAACAAGAAACATACATTTACAATGAAATACATTTTTTGAAGAATTTTTTGGGAGGGCACCAGGGATCCTATCCCAGGCCTGGTCCTTTGCCTTAATTCCAAAAAGTGGTGTAACTCAAAATGTGGGGATCCCCTGCAAAATGTATTGTGGGTCCCCTGATAGACCCACTGCCCAGAGGAGCACAGAGGTATTGGGCCAATCTGTCTGCCTTAAAAGTAATCCCCTGCACTGGGGGGCCTGCAGTGGGGTCCATTGCACCCCTGGTTTCAACAAATGATCCCAATGTGAAGTCTTTTCCAAGGTTGGCAAGTGGGTCTCTCCTCTGGCACAGTTGCATTATATAGTTCGACCATCCCCACCCAACCTCCCCTTACAGTGCTCTGCTGGGCCACGCTTAATCAGCACCCTTCCTGAGAGTCGGGGACCGTCGTGCCTGTACAGGCTCAGACAAGCATATTTGGCAATAGGTAAATCCCCAGAGGGTCAGCTAAAAAGGCCGGTCTAGGCCAATTTTGTTTGCTAATGTGGCCACGTTGATAACTGGCCATACTCATTGGCTCATTGTGCTTAAAACTCACCATTCACGGTATTTGTGGTCACGCGGCTGACCCTAGGGATGCACCGCAGGTGACCTCAGGAGAAGGTATGGGCAATGCTTCGGGCAGCCCCAAGCGAGGCCATGACAGCAGGACCCGGAGAGGGGCAGCAGCCCTCCCCCAGGGCGCAGCTCCTCTCTCCTCCAACAACAAGGAGGCACGCAGTCTCTGTGCTCCAAAATGCAGGAAGGGTGAGTTGTGAAAGAACACCTCACCCTTCCACAATAACAAATGGGTGCTAAGCACCCAGGGGAAACAAGGCCAGCCAGGCAGGGGAACAACAAAGATTAGCCCTCCAGGGGCTCAGACTGTCGGCTGCAGGCCGGCCTGGGGGCTGGCTTGACAGCCCCCACAGATACACTACAAAGACCCAGGGGCTACCCATGGGTCCTATATAATGAGCTGCTTTCAGCTCAGAGAAACACAAGCTGTTTGTGGACCCTGGACGGGGACCCAAACATCCGGAGAGTTTGCTGTGTACTCAGCGTCTCTCTCTTTTTCTTTTCCACAATCCCTCCCACCCTAGAAAAAGGGAGAACAACAACAAAAGGGAAACCAGGACACTGTTCAGTGACCACAAGTCGTGGGAGTGGGACAAAGAAGGTGGCACGGGCCTGAGGGAGTAACCACAGGACCCGTTGCCCAAAAGTACTATATTATTATGATATGCACATTTTGTTTATGTTCCATAACCATATCTTTAACAATAAAAACCTACGGCCTTTTATTGCCAACACTTGACCAAACGATGTGGTGTAATATTTTATGGGGAGGGAAGAGGTTGGCAGGACAAGACACCCACATCACAACACAACAAATGTAAGTTTGCCTGCATATGGGTCCAGCAGTTATGGACTTCTTCCGGGGCACAACCAGGACACAGGTTCGGAGAAGAAGTCTGAATCGGTGAAGTTTCTAGACGGAGCAGCTGAACATT
This sequence comes from Ambystoma mexicanum, assembly GCF_040938575.1. NCBI lineage: Eukaryota > Metazoa > Chordata > Amphibia > Caudata > Ambystomatidae > Ambystoma > Ambystoma mexicanum. The sequence continues at coordinate 579,754,604 of NC_090922.1, read as the reverse complement.
GTAATGCCCATAAAGGACACCAGAGGCGTTCTCCTGCCACACACTGCGTTGTCAGTGCCCTCTGTCTTCGGTAAACAGGGACGCCACCAAGGGGTGGCCAAGGGGGGCCACGGCCTTATAAAGAAGCTGGCCCCCCCATCGGCCATCCAGTGAAAAAGGAAAAAAAGTATTTTTTTTTTGTTCGCACTGAACTGTGCAGTGACAATAACATGGCCAGTTCAGTGTGAAAAAAAAAGTATTTATTTGTTTGCTTTCTGGCCGCGGCCGCCACCAAGACATGTGGAAGAAGGCATTGGCAGAGCAGTGACAGGACCTCCCAGCCTCGGGATTACAAGGGTGGGCACCCACGGGCAAACATGAAGGCAAACACGAAAGAGAAGCCGATGATGAAAACGGCAAAAATGCAGGGCAACGTACTGGTGAGTGGCTCCAGCAATGTGGGAGTGGGGTGCGACTGTGTGACCTGTCACTGCACCCGAAGTCACGACCCGCACACCACTTCTCAAAATCGCAGTATGCGTCTGCATTCAGTGCTCACGCCTTTGAGGAGAACTCAGAGAAAACGAGTTGCAGTTTTGGGAGTTCGACCAGAAATGTGGGTGTCTATTCTTTTGAATGAGGGTTTAGTGATGAAAAGGTGCTAGGCGCTGTAGTAGTTGGGGACACACCCCGGACTGACATTGCAGGTGTAAGCGCATGGGGATCCATCGCGTCCGCCCCCACCCTCCCCCGTAGCACCCGCACTCACCAGCAGGCAGACGTAGAAATATTCCCCTGCACATCATAAGGCTATATTGCTTTATGCAAGCCTGACCGCTTCTCTGCGCTTTATCGCATGGGGCTGTGAACAAGGTTCGACTCCAACCTCCTGGAAAAGCAGGGACACAACTGCGTAATTGAACAACTTTTGTGGGGCAAGCAACTACACTAGTTCTCAGCTGTCTAGTAACTGAGGAATAAAGACACACCAATGTATTAATTGCATAACCTGATACAGTTATTTTAATTGCAATCACGTTTGCCCTTTCTCACGTGCAATGCAGTGTCCGGTCTGTTTGGAGTAAACGTTTGGCTCTCGGTAACTGCTTGGATTTGGTGAACTGCTTGTTAATTACTGCATGGTACAAACAATCAAGTCACTTCACCGTTTGGTAGTGTCCAGAACGGCCCTACGTGGCTGCTGCACTGGCAAGACCTCTTCACACACTGCGCTATGGTGTGCATTACACGTTTTGTAAAGCAGTGAAAGCATGCCCCAGGGCGGCTTCCGAGAAAAAAAATCTGCCATTTCTAGGTCTTCTCACTCGCGGTTGTATGAATTGTAAACTGTTGACTGCCTAAAGAGCTGAGGCTGGTTTCGTTTTTTAATGGGTAGCGTGGGTTTTATTTTTAGAATGCTGGAAGAAGTCCCCTGGACGTGATGCTAAAATTGTTGACATCTTTCAGGGTACTGGAAATGGGAATGCGGGCCTCTATGTGCGGACCCTAGGCCCAATCCATCAGGTGCTGCTTTTTGTGAATGCGTCGTTCTGCACTATTCCACGTGAAGGCACGATGGCAATTACTGTGCTAGGGTCGTTGTTTGCGCCTGATAAAAAATGAAGGATGGTTGCTTTCTTTGCCACAGTAGCACCAGCATTGCAAACCCGCCTAAGTCATTGATGGCAGCCCATCTTTTCATTTAAAAAAAAATAAAACTTTAGTGACTTTTTCAAGATGGAAAGCAAAAATGCAACATTTGTATATTGCTTTTGCAAAATGTGTAAAGCGCAGTATTCTCCACTGGTGTATGATTTTTGTTCCGATCACTCCTTTAGGTGGACGCTACTTTCCACTTACCTTTTTTTTTAATCACACATGCATTCTGGGATTTGCAGTTTTTTTTGTTTACCTTTCTGAAACACTGCGTTGCTGCCCCATAGCTTGAAGATAACGCCACACGAGCTCCCCCAGCACCGGGCTCAGAGAGCCACGTATGATGGTGGCCCCCCATTGGCCATTGATGATTGATCGCAGATGGTAAGTCAGTGGTCCCCGCGCACCTGGAAATAAATACAGCCTGAGCCAGGACGCGCGCATTTCTGCTTTGGCTTGCGCTTCCAGGCTGTGTTTATTTCCGTGTTTCCATCTTCAGCTCGGCTGTATGTAGGTTGTGCGCAAAAGGCTTTTAGTAGTGGGACAATTGGGGAGGGACTGGCCAGTGGTTTACATCTCCAGTTCGCCAGAGGTAGAGGTTTTATTTTGTTGTTGCATTCAAAATGGTGTTTCTGTAACGATATGCATTTTACTTAATACATGTGTACAGTTCTTTCCATTTCACCAGAGCTGTCATGATTTGATCTTTTGCTGCAGTAAAAACATGTAACATCTCTATGTTTTTGCGTTATGTTTAGTGAATTCACGATGACTAGTTGTACATATGGCATATCACATGTCTTTGCGCTATGGTCTTTGGATGGGCTGTGCATGAATACAAGAGGAGGAACCATGTGGATTCCCTATTAGTGGTACCAAGTGTTGTTATTATTTAGTTTATTTTTGTATGTATGTGTGTGGAGTGTTTTGCTTGTAGCGTAAGGATTTTTAGAGGTTGGTGTCTCCTGGGCTGTATTTAGGGGTTGTGTGCATGCTTGAATATGGTTCGAGCGGTATTCTGTGCATGTTTATTGTATGCTTAGTTTTGGATTTGTTGCATGCGCACAGAGACATAATGAGCTTGTGACGTAGCCAGGGTCATTTGACAAGAGGGGCCTGTTGCTAATATAGTTGGGCCCAACCTAACGGGATCCCAGAGAGGGATTGGGATTTGTTCTCCCCCTGGCCTTGTTCTCCCCCTGGCCAAGTGTGCAGGAGCAACTAAGCGTAGCCAGGGAGCCCGAACCCAACAAGCAGGGTTGGGGGTGTTCGCCCCATAAGGAAATATTTTAAATAATGGGTTAAAATGGTGTGTTTTACAGCACACGTTATGTAAAAAATGGGGTAAATAGTACCACAGTTCGCAATGTGTTCTGTACAGTAAAGACATGACAAAATCCACTAGATGCAAAGTCACCAACAGTGCACACCAGCATTTTCATGATGATTTTGCCCACTCTATGCAAATATTCTGCCAGTGTAAAAGCATTTTCATGCTGACTGTGCCCATACATATCTGTGCTGCTATCCTCAGGTTTGCTTTGCTCCTAATGCCAGTAATATGATAAGAGATTTATAACGGGCCTGTACACAAGTGTTTCTAGGTGCCACAAGGGAGGGGAGACAGAGGGGGACAAGACAAACAATCCTACCCGGCCTTGTGACATTGGGATCATGCAAGTGCGACAGAGAGAAGGGGGAGGGGGAAGTGCAAGGGAAAGGTAGAGGGAAGTGCGATCAGGGCAGTATGGCTCTGAGTTAGTGCTTATTGTTTGACTACTATTTTCACTGCTCGTGTATTATCTTTGCATGGGAAGACATCCTCTATGTGTTCTTGTGTTTAATGAGCACTACAAGCACAACACTCCAAGCGCAAATGCTTGCTGTTTTAGTAAGAAAAGTGTATTGCTGGACATTTGATTACTTTTAATGTTGGTAATTCACACAAGAGTAATATGTTGCTGGGTCTACCACCAAACCCCTAATAGAAAGTCTGCTGGGTGCTCAAGAGTGGAGCAAGAGGAGAGGGTTTGAACTACTCGCTGACACAAAACCTGCCACAGCCCAATGCAGGCCTTTGGAACTGTCTCTGCCTAGGAGGTTAGGCTGTGGCATATTCTTTACTTAGCACAAACTGGATTGTGGAACTCAAAATGTTAACCGTACTGGTAATAGTCTATGAGCAGCAGATAAATTAATTAGTTGACTGTTAAATAATAAATGGAACTATATCAATATGCAGTTGCTTAATACATAGATTTCAACTGGACTAGAGACTACATCCATATAATAGATTTCTTTGAAATTCAGTTATGTGTTTGTTTTGGGGTGCCACCCCAATATTTCCTGTGGCCTCATGAGGCCACCCCTATGAAAAATGTCTGGGGGCGCCACTGTGTGGGTGAGGGCTTGCCATGTGGTATTCGGTGATGTGGGCGTATTTACTGTTATTTAATCCTGTATTATGGTTATGCGGAATGCCGGTGTGGTTAGTCGCTGCAAAGTGGGGGCTTCTTGAACTGTCAAAGGCAGAGGAAATCTACTTACCTCAGAGACGATAAACGCAGCAGACTCACAGCTACAGAGAAGCCGCTGGGCAAGAGCAGCAACCATTTTGCAATCATTTTCTTTTGCTAACAATCTAGACCCGCTCCCCTCTTGGAAGACGACCTATGAATGAATACTTCCCAAGGCGCGTTACTGCTACACCCTTTAGATTTGTAACCCTTTCATTTAAAACTGTGGTTCACTTTTTTCTATGTATTGTTTATCAAGTAATGCACTTGTTTTATTTTTGAATGGAACGAGATGTTTCACCACGTTCTTAATCTAGTTTGGCCATGTGAATCCATGAAAGGGCTCACATTTGGTTCAGGACTACTGGGCTCACAGTAAGGGGTGCCGTCAGGGCCTTTCAACTTTTTCAAATGAAAGGGGCCTCAAGCCTCAGTGGGACCCCCAGAAACTGCCTCCATGTTGCCAATCAGCAGTCTTATAACACTGCAATATATTTCATTAGCACCCGGGTAGGGGAGCCAGCCAATCACGTGGCTTGGAACGCAGGCTTGAACCACTGGTGTAAGCCTGCGTTCCAAGCCGCCTGACAGCTGGCTCCCCCGCTGCCATCTTCCCCCAAACCCTCCTTACCCTTTTTAAAAAATGTTTAACCTCCTCCTGCCCCCCAACTTACCTTATTGCGTCTGCGCCTTCCTCTCTGCGTAGAACAGCCACCATGGAAAGGGAAGAGGGGCTCTGTACGGAGCCCGGCCTTCCCTTTTCATGGCGGCCATGTTGGTAAAGGATTTTCCATTGTACAACAAGACGCGTGTGGAGTCCTGTTGTAGGAAGGAAAAGCCTTTTTTTTTAGCACCCTGGGGTGCCTCTTTGGTAACCCAGGATGCTAAAGGCCTTAACACCCCCTCCGGCGTGCCAGATCGGATGTTATTGGCCCGAGGCTCTCTTTAAAAGCCTTTGCTCCACTCGAGCCTTTAACACGGGCCTTGGGCCAGTAACACCCAATCCAGCCTGCCGGATCGTGTGTTAAGGCCACATTATATATTACGTTCTGGAGCTTACAATGTGCACTTTGCAGCACTTGCCTTACAAGCTGCGTTTGCTGGAGCCCTTCTGGCTGTCACTTCCCTGGGGCAAAAAGAAGTTTTATCACCTTGTTACCTTATAACACTGGTTCTGCCACGTCAGCAACTAGCTGACAAATTAAGGATGTACATCTTTTCAGAGGTCTGGTCCTTACACCAACTCGAAGAGGAAGTGGACAAACAGGAGCTAAGGAAGCCCTGAAAAGCTATGTGACACTATCAACATGGCACCCTTCAGCATTGCCTGCAGGAATTGCCTGCAGCATTACCCTGAAACCGGTGCGTGTCTGGTTTATAGTTGTGATTCTGGTGCTCAGGGTTACAGGTGCAGTCAATGTCGCTGAGGATAGCTTGGTAGTGCAGAAAGCGGGATTCACAAGCTGCCTGGTGCGTGGCCGTGGGGTGTGGTCGAGTTCTGAGAAGCCCCACTTAAAAACGCGTGATGTTATTTACCAGATTGTTTCCCTTGCATGTACTCACAGTGGGAATATCTTCATCCAATTAGGCGCCTTTTCACTTCCCTCCTGCCACATGGTTTTATGGCAGTAACAGACCTGACTGTTCCCCAGCTGTGTACCTCTGGTTAGCATGCAGAAGTGGCGCAGTGGCTGCAGGGAAGGGTCTACCATGTTTCTGAGTCAAAAGGGCTGGAGATCTCCAGGTTACCCAAAGTCTGACAACCAGACAGTGCCTCCCATTTACAACTGCATACAGTGGGTGTCGGCAAATACCCCAGGATGTGGGCGGGCAGACCCGTCATTACAGCAGTTCCTGAATAGAGACAAATACACAATTACTACGCTGGCCCCAACACTCAAAGCACATCAATAAAAGTAACCATCCATCTTAAATGATCCAGATCAGGCAGCCCAAAGTCAAGAAATCCCTGAGGCTGAATCTAAAATAGAAAAGATTCCTTTAAGTAATTCCATCAAGTTCAGAGTACCCTCGCGTGGGTTTGCGCAGCGGTGCACATACCTGGAAGTTATGACCAGAGGAGAAGAGTTGCTCTCATGTATCTAGGTAACTTGGTGCTGAAGCCTTGACGCTTACACAGACGTCAAACAGGAAATGAGTCCTTGGTCAGTATCAAAGTATTAGTCATGGATAAGGAATACCCCTCCTGTGACCGGGCACCTCCGAAAAGAAAACACCGGGCTGGGGTACCCTAAAGAAGGAAATCACTTACCGGCCGACGTTTCTTCACCAAGATGAACTGACTTATGTGCTCTGAAGATGGTTGATGGAAGACTTCTTCCCAGCATTGAAGGCGTCGATTGAGGGCCCGGGCGGAAAATGTGCCACAGGCGAACAGGCAAGGCAGTCTAAGCAGAGCGTGTGAGGATCCGACACTGAGTAGCTTCGACTACACCGCGCGCAAGAAGCAAAGCTCTTTAGTCTCAGCATAAGCAGACGAAAAAGACTGTGAAACCAGAGAAGAGGAGGAAGAAATTCTGACGGAAATGAAAAAAGGGTGGTAAAAAATCCTGCTTGTGCAATACATCCAGCCCCGACCACTGAGGAGCGAGGCCCAGAGCCGGGCTTGGGGAGGCGGAGCCTGTAGCCATGCATGCGATCAGGCCTCACCTGCAGCATAAAAATAAGACAGAAATACTTTTGTATGTTGCTACAAAAAGCTCTGGTCCTGTCCCGGAGGACAGAATGTCCCACAAGTATGGAGGGGACGGGACATATGGTATGGAGATTTCCCGGTGGGTCTTTGCACCCTTTTGTCCGGCCACCTATTTTTTTTCCAAATGTTCTCATAGGAAAAATGTTGGGCTTGCTGAAAATGTGTAATATGGGACCTCTTAGAAAATATTTCCATGGACTCTTTTGGTGCTATAATACTGTTGCTCCACTCACCAGCTGCACATGTCCACTTTGAAAGCAAGCAAACAGTATCCATGTTTTATTTGATGACAACTATTCACCTGCTAATGCGAATCACGGTGACCGACTGCAGCAGTATCGCTTGCAGGCAAAGAGCTGCCCTTTCCATGTGAGCATAGCCATGCCCACTTCTCTCCACAACACTGTGCCTGAGCCTTCTATGAAATCGCTCTGCACTCACCAGCAGGGGGTGCTTATCGGTACGTGCCTGCATCCACAGAATCCCGCGTGTATCCCACCCCTGCACCTGGACACTCTTAGTCAGGTAACACACCACAGAATGCCGCTTCTCACCAGGGTCATGCGCAGGTGCAACAAAGCAAACAGGCGCCATAGGTCGCCACCTATTCTACCCGCCTCCAGGTAACTTGACTTCCATCCATCCACCAGCCTTCTGGCAGCTGAGTCTTCTAGGAATGAGAGGAGTGCTAAGAACGTGGCGCTGTACCTTTGACGTTTTCCTGCACCAAAGATAGGGGCGCGATAGACAATATTGACTTATGAAGTATTCCAGTACTGGGGAGAAAGTTCGAGACCAGGCGTCCCGGTTTTGCTGGGACTGTCCCGGTATTTGGTGCTCTGTCCCACTTTCTCAAGATTATGTTCCCATTGGAAACTAAACTGCAGTGGTCCCGGTTTTTTTGTAATATGGCATCATAGCTGGCAGGCAGGAATGCACAATCTCACACCGAAGAAATGCTGCATTTTGCAACTTAAGATAATGTTAGTTTGTGATAAATTAATTAAAATATGTGCTTTTTGAAGAGTAACACTTAAACCCCCTTATCCACCAAACGCTACTTAAGTGTAGTGCCTTGACTGCCCCTTTCAAGAGTTAGTCCTGTTCTGGTTTTTTACTTTTTAAATCTGGTCACCCCAAGAAGGAGCTGAGTGTGCATGGATAGACGATCTGCCGGGTTCCCGCGCCATTCGAAGAATGGGCATTGGCGGGGGCCCCCCTTAGTGCCAATGCCCTCATCAGGGCACATTGAGGAAGGGTGACATCATCAGTGAGTGACGGGATGCGAGCAGTAGCCTGGGAGCCCGATAAAAGGGCAACTGCATGTAGTTCTGGCCTCTTGTTTCCTGCTCCTGTTTGTGTTGCTGCTCGAGGAGAGAACGTTTCCTGTGGTGGTCTTGGTTGCGGCACACATGAGAGGAGTTCCGGTGGTTCGAAGCACCAGAAGATGAGGGGTTTTCACTGGGGAGCACGGCAGAGGGGAAGCGGTACCTACGAAGGGCCGGTGCACTGAGGTAGGGTGAGTAGAGCTGGAGTTCTGTGTATGTTGAGACTGCCTGCACTGAAACGGAGTGATATTCCTGTCGTGTTGGACCTAGTACCTTCCCCATTGGGTGGAGACTCCACCAGCCTTCCTCAAGTTCCCCTGAGTGTCCCGTAGCTGTTTCTACCGTTGACTAAACAGGAGAGCATGTTTGATGGACACCTCTCAAGGATCCACCCTGGTTATATTGGCCTCTAATGAAGATGGCGTCAAGAGTGGGATCCCAAAGTCACAGAACCAGGGCTGAACTCGAGGGAACTTTGATATGCTCATTTCTGGTGATGCCACATTCAATTGGAATGTTAATTAGTTCCCCCACTTTTTTTTAGGACTTGGCCCCTGCACAGATCCCAGTGAAACCAAAACATTATTCGTTTGATTACCTGTATTGACGCCCATAAAATACTGTGACTCTTATGCAAGCACATAGGTTTGAAGAACAGATGCCCATGTGCGTGCTTCCCTCCCCGTGGCGCCCTCTCTGCTGTGCCAGCTCTGGGACGCTGGGTGGCAGCCGTCAGTGACCTTGCAGTGTTTATTGGAACCCCTTGCGGATCGATGGCAGCGGGCGGGCCCCGCTGCTGCCGCCGGGTAGCGGAATGCGACAGATCGATGGGAAATTACCATGAAGCATTTGTCCCGCCGAGCGGCAGCGGGCGGCTGCAGGAATCCCTCCCGCGACCCGGAGTCAGGCCGGGGAAAAAAGCAGCAGCTCAGGACCATCAGTGTGCATGCCCAGCGATAACGTATATCTAGGGTCTCAACGGCCGAGGCAAGCATTGAGCAAAGTCTAGAGACGTGCGTCCCTATGTTATTCACCTTAGGATCCCAATCGTTACTGATGTTCACTTGGCTTGTTTCCCATCAATTGGTTTGTCTTTACAAATGACTCACATCTTGACCTGAAACCGCGAGAGCGTGGCTATGGCAGTGCGATTTGAAAGCGGTCCCGGAAGCTGGGGTGTGTGGAATGAGCAGCACCCCTCTTTCCTAACTCCATTTTCAGCTTGGTCTCTTGGTCACCCTCCTATAACTTTGAATGGCTTAAATGCACACACTTTCTCCCGAATTTTAGGACTCTGGTTCCTCCGAGGGCGTTCAACTAAAAACTTGTTAGGACCATAATTAGGGCGAAAGGCGCTATAAATGACAAAATGAATGAAGCGCAGCAGGGCAGGGCAGTGCAACTCGAGGGCCGGATCCACGTTGGGTTTCTGGATACCTCTCATTAATATTCATTAATATTCATGAGATACATTTGCATACAATGATTCTAAATGTATGCACATTTTTCCTCATGAATATTAATGAGGGATATCCTGAAACCTGTCAGGATTCCAGCCCTCAGGCCTAGACTTGGACAACAAGAGGAAAGCAATCAGCAGCAGGAGGGGAAGGAATTACATTTTGGTGCAACCATGTGTTCCTGGGCAAGTACTCTGAGATCATGGGCACTAAATTAATGCATTACCGGTTGATATATTGGCACATCATAAGATAATTTGTAGAGATGAAAGCAGAACTTTTGTTGTCTTAAAATTAACCAAACTGGAGTTTTCCGGCAACATATAGGGGTCTGCAACCTTTGGCTGGCCTGGATGATTTGGACTTCAATTCCCACCAGCCCTAGTCAGCATAGCCAATGGTGAGGGGTCACGGTAGTTGTAGTCCAAAACATATGGAGAGCCATGGGCTGCAGAGCTGTGCTCTATCATCCCCTTCTCGTTTTTTTTTATTTTCTGAACTTACATTTAGCTTTACCTTTTGTGAACCCGCACTTGAACAATTTCTGCTGTCAACACAGAACACCCAGAATGCACCTGCACCCAGCTCTCGGCACTTCATAGCATGCATTAACACAACAGCAAAGCTATCCTTCATTTTCTTATCTCGCACCACATTTCAATATCAGTCGGTTGAGTATTTATTTCCTGACCAAAAGATTCTACTTCAATATACCTCAACAAGTCATTGAAAAAATCAACCAGGTGTTGCCCCCAAATGTTATAGCTTGAAGGTCAAGTGGATGTTGCAGGGGTGAATGATACCAAACAACTCCACAACGAGAAGCTCCAGACCCCACATCTCCCAGAGTGCCTGGCTGTAAGAAGCAGTCGATAAGCTCTTTATCACCCCATATCCCCACCACACATCTCTGCTGCCAGACCTCACAGCTTGACACAACGCAGATCCACACCCTTTGTTTCCCACCAATACCTCCAGACGTCTATTGCTCCAGGCACCAGGCCATGTGGCTCCAGACAGTGGAGCATTGGCTCAGAGAGAAGGCAAGCAGGTGTGGCTGATTCCATACCACTGAAACATCAATTTAAAAGTGTCAGACATTAATTTAATGCCAAATGTAATATGGGAGTTGCAGTCTTCGTTAACTTCAATTGAGCCAATTAGACTTACGCAGCAAAAAAATAATGATGTGTAAAAGGAAAGGCCAGGAATGGGAATGTGGTCTCCCTGTGACGCTATTACTGCCGCATTACCGCTCCACCCAATCCCAAGTTTGGGAAGAAAGTTACAGATTTACCTCCAGCTCTGACAGCGGTAATGGCACAAGAAATCTCCATAGAGTCCTATGGACTCTCAAGAAAATGGGGAATTACTGCCTTACCACTACTCGGGATCCGGCGCAAATAGCGCTGGACAGAGTAGCTGTAATGCTATTTGTTTTGGCAGTATCCCGGCACAATTACCGCCAGGATACCGCCAAGGCCCTGATGAGGCCCATGGACTCTTCTACAAGGCCGGCTGAAGATGTGTCTTGGATCGTGGTGTTTGGGGGTCATTTGCGTAGAGCTGGACAAACAGTCTCAGTCACCCGCTAGGTGCATACATTAGAATTGAGAAAAAAAAAGACAGCCGGGGGTCAATAGCCCCAGATTATCACGAGACAGGGCACTAGCAGGGAGCTGAAACTCTAAATGTCCACTGACAAGCTATTTATCAGTCTTTGTCAGCAAGGGGCTAATGTAGAAGAAACCGGAGTAAAAAGGCAACTAAGTGGTAAGAGCGTTGCTAGATACTGCAGGGGTCTTAGGAAGGTGACAGCCTAAGGGCTCCAGCAAATGCAGTCTCTAACGTGTGCACTGCAAAGCGATCATTGAAAGTCCCAAAAGAAAGGACTATGTAGCAGTTTAATAGGACTGCCGACTGCCAACATGGCGGCAGCTGCGGCAGATTAAATGGCCCTGATGCTGGACTGCTCTTCTAGATATACATCTGATACAAAAGCATTCAGGGGCTTGGGGCTACTGTCCCAGAATGTTGCACTGGTCGCTTGCTGGGACCGTTCCTCGTGCCCCGCCACTTATGCACGTTCTCCTCCATCTCTCTATCCCAGCTTAAAGCTATTGTTCCAAGTCTGGGCCTTCTGGGTCGTTTAGAGAATCAGGACGATCACGCATAGTGAAATCTGGTATTCCTTCATCTTCAGACAAGGCCTGTAGTTACGCTTTGTGAGACACAGGGTTTGTTCCCCCCCCAATTAAAAACATGCCATTATACACCCTTTCTTGATGAAAGACATCTCAAACCAGCACACTTAGCACATTTCTGCGTGCTTTCAGAAAAACCTCTTGGCTCTTCTGTAACCCATCCTTCACAGTAGATCCTTGGAATTGCAGAACGTCTAAACGGAAGTGAATGACATGAGGAGGATGTTTAGTGGTGACAGAGTGTAATGACGCCACACTCCTGGATCACTTGCTCCTCTTTTGCATCACAATCCAAGTCCTTCATTGATTTCAATCTTCTTTTATCGCACCATTCTTAAATAGTGGCTCTCGAGACCCCATAATTCGAGAATAATCTGGTCACCTGTGGGGTTCCACAGGGCAAAAACATGTCTTTGCTTCTGTTCAATCTGCATCTCTGACCACTGGCCAAAGTTCTCGATTGTTCTGGTATGAAGTTCTGGTATATGGGGTTTTACAATCAGTCAACACTATGCTTTCCCAATGTATGCCAGTAGTCATTGGCTGGATTGTTAAAAACAGGTCAAAGTTCAATGCTCCCGAACAGGAGATTATGATTTGTGGCAATTCCAATAGCACCTGGGATTCCCGCCCACACCAGTAAAGCGAAACCACATTCCCCAGTCCCACAAGACTGGTAACCCTGTTTGTAACAAATGAAAAAAAGAAAAACAAAATGTTTAATTTAGTTGATTTTCCCGAACAGGTCACCTTAGCAAATTCATATATTTCGTCCAGGTTTGGGCTACGACAATTCAGTCCTTTGAGGCCTACTCGTCTTGTTCCTTAATAGGCTTAAGAGAGTATAACATGTTAACAGCATGCTTCTTTTAAGATTGCCTATTGCAATTGCTGAGGGAACAACAGATGACACAAAGACTTCTTGTGGTTCTCTATTTGTTTCATGCCAATGACAAACGGGATTAGAATTTAACGTAGGAACAGTGATGAGAGTGGAAATGGAATTTATTTATTTATATTTATATGGTATTTATAGAACGCACAAAGACCGTGAGCTATTGAGGCGCTAAGGAGAGAGAGGGGGCAAGTAGAACTAAAAGACACAAGTTTTAAGAGCCTTAAGGAACGGGAGGAACTCATGGAGTTTACGAAGATCTAAAGGCAGAGAGTTCCAAAGTGTAGGGACAAGAACCGAGAAGGATCTTCCTCCAGCTCTGGCGTGAAGAAATCTAGGGCCATGTAGCAAGAATTTATTAGCTGAGCACAGTGATCGGTTAGGAATGTAAGGCCGAAACCATGACCGCAGGAATTCAGGCCCTACATTAGGAACTGCCAGATGAACCATACAGAGAACCTTGAATTTAATTTGGCCTCTGATGGGGAGCCAGTTTAATCGATGTAAAAGTTTGCAAGTGAGCAAGTCTGGGGGCTCCAAAGGCAAGACAGCATTCTGGAGGGTTTGGAGGCGTTGCAGCAACCTCTCTGGTTGCCCAAGTACGATTGCATTACAATAATCAAGAGAACTCATGATAAACGCTGTGACAATTTTTGACCTAAGAGCGGGTGGAAACAGCGGTAAAACCTTTTTTAGGACCTTGAGTTTAAGAAAGCCAGTCTGGCAAACTGCGCAAACCAGTGGTCATAAGTTTGATCCCAAGACTCTTAACCACAGGAGAGGGATCGGGGCAAGGGCCAAGGGAAGACAGCCAATAGTCAGAGGTCCATGACTGACTCTCCACATTTGAGCCAACCAACAGAACCTCCGTTTTATCGCTGTTAAGTTTGAACCAGTTGTCAGCCATCCAGTTTTCAACTGCAGATAGGCAATTTTTCAGTTTACAAGGGGGATCAGAAGAAGGCGTATTAAGGCAGAACAAGAGATGGGTATCGTCAGCGTAGGAAAAGAAATGTACTGCATGGCTGGCGATAAGTTTGGCTAGTGCCTGCATATAAAGGTTAAAAAGCAGCGGGGACAGGGCCGAGCCCTGGGGGACTCCACAGTGCAACCCACTAGGGGGAGATGTAAATGGGGGAAGGGAGACTGATTGAACCCTTTCTGATAGAAAAGTGGAGAACCATTTAAGCGGATGCCCGATATTCCTGCCTCGTAAAGGCAGGAAAGCAATTTCTAGTGGTCAACCGTGTCAAAGGCCACAGAGAGGTCAAGGAGAATCAAAGCTCTCACCTCTCTGCGGTCCTGTCATTGGGCAATATCGTCCATAAATCCCACCATAACGGATTCAGTTCCGATCCCGGGGTGGAATCTGGATTGAAAAGGGTGAAGAAGGGCATTGGCCTCCAAGAAGGCAGATAGTTGAGGCATCACAATAGTTTCCATTAATTTCATTAATACTGGGAGAAGGGAAATAGAGCGATAGTTTGCCGCAGCCTCTGGGCCAAGGTGAGGTTATTTTAGAAGAGGTGGAGATTATTGCATGTTTAAGAGGGACAGGAATATGCCCAGTGGTGAAAGAGTAATCAAGTGCCGCAGAAAAAAGAGAATGAGCATTGCAAGCGGCTTCTTGGAGTACAGCAAGCAGGATGGGGTCCAAGGGAGAGGCTGAACGGAGTTTGTTCAGAGCAGACAGAAACAAGTTGTCTGTTACTTCAATAAAATGAAAAGCGTTAGGCAAAGTTTCTGCCATAGCATCATGAGCCAAGGGAGGATCCGGCAGTGTATGTCTTACTATGCTAATCAGTTGTTGGAGTTTAAGAATCTTATCACAAAAAAAGAGGGCACTGTGATCGCAGTGAGCAAGGAGAGTCGCTGGGGGAGCTTTAGCAGGAATAGTCAATTTCCTAGTCACTCGAAACAGCTCTCGTGAGGAGCAGGAGGCAGTTAGAATGCGATTAGCATAGAAGTCGGCCTTGGCTATTTTTATAGCAGTATTTATAGCAGTATGATATACAGTTCTAGCCTGTAAAAAAAGCAGACAGAGCAACAGAGTATGGATTAGAGAGCCACCTTCGTTCTGCTCTACGACAAAGCTGCTTAAGTGATTTAAGTGAAAGAGAGTACCAGGGGGCAGACAGCAAGGCTCGATATAGAGATTGTGTAAGGGGAGCAAGTTCGTCAGCCATTCCTTGGATGGCATCAATCAGCGCACTGCAGGGGTCTTTTAGATCATTAGTAGTTCCCCAACCTGTAAGAATAATAAGGGAATTAGAAACAGAGTCAGAAGAGACCCTAGTCCAGTGGCGAGCAGACTTTAAAAAGGGCCACTGGTTTGAGTTTAGGTTGGGAGAAGGGGAGAGGAAACGGCACAAGAAAGTGATCCGACCAAGCTACAGGGCGAGGGGGAAACACAAAAAGGCCATTGAAGTCGGAAAAGAGCAGGTCAAGCTGATTCCCTCCTCTATGAGTAGGGCAGTGATTTCTGAGAAGATAAGTACAATCACTTAAGCCAGAGACAATGTTCCTGGCTTGTAAATCACCAGGATCATTGGGGCGGAAGTTAAAATCACCCAGTATCACTAGATTAGAATGAAGCAGAGAAAGATCAGCAACTAACTGGGAAAAGTTGTCAAGAAATTAATTAGTTACATAGTCAGAAGGGCGATATGATATTAAAAAGTGAAATGAACTTGTGGGGGATGGTTGAAGTCTGATCAGCAGAGTTTTGCCTGCACAATTGTGAGACAATGGGATAGTAGAACAATTTATCGAGTTCTTGAATAGAATGGCAACACCACCTCCAGACGTTGGGGCAGGGCGATCATGGTGCAGAATATTATAATGGAGGGAAGCATTTGAATTATGTCTGGGTCCGAAGCAGTAGTAATCCACGTTTCTGTCATATACAGACCGTCCAGGTGAAACTCCTCAAGGATGGAATAGATTTTCTCCTGGTGAGCCACTGTGGATCTGACATGAATAAGTATGCCTTGAACAACAATCAATCTGTCACCCAACCAGATCCATACCTTCCTTTAGGACCATAACCTTCATTCATTCCCTCTCTCTCATGCAAGGCTGTCCCCGGGAGGTTCAAAGGGGCATTTGCAGTGTCTGGGATTTTAAAGTGCCCTGAACACTTACTTCTTGTCTATGTGACTTTCCTGACTTTTGCAGGTGTAATTGGGTTTCTGCGTTGCTTCTGCTGCACTCCAATGTCAGGCATCACAACCCAACATCTTTCAGTCATTTCACAGGTATCAGTAGTCAGGCAAGGCATCAACAGTTACCACGGTACCACAGCGGTTTCAACACTTTTTTGGCATCAGAAGTACACACTGTCAATGTAGGGCTATAGTAGAGGTCACTTTCCTTAGGCTCTTGTCTCCAGGTTAACTATGGCTCTTTGTCCCGTCCTTCTTTGCCAGCTTTGGAGCACACCCCTGCCCCACCGCTTAAAGAATGTGACTCATTTGGCCTTTTCCCCAAGACTTGTTCAATGTCTCCCCACTGTAAGTTCCCCTTCATCAATTTCCATTTGTTTATATACTTCATTTCCTCTATCTCCCTCCCAAAATTCGTTTCTAAGGCCTTTCTTTCTCTTATGCTCCACCATTCTACTCTCTACTGGGTTCATCCTCATCTTCGATCTCTCCTTCTTGACATCCTTCATCTGCCTCCTGTCTTTTCTCTACAAGTAGTTGTTTAACTTGCACTTCCTCTCCTTCTCCTTCTAGTTGTCTCTCTCCAAACTCCTTTACTTCCACTCTACATAGATGTTCCACCTTCACATCTTTCCGCTGGGGATTCTGTTCCAACTCCGCTTTTCCCCCTCCTCTCTGTCTCTCCAATTCCCTACTTGAACCTTGTGGTCTGGACTCGTGGCACATTCCCGTGAGCTATTCTCACAGACCTGTTTCTCGCTGCACGCTGACACTCCCTAAGGACAACGCATGGTTCGCATTGCCCCTTCCCGACATGCCTGCATGCAACTCCCTCTGAAATCCTCAAGTTTCTACTTTCTGAACGCAGGTCATCCAGGGGCACAATGGGGGTCTCAGTGCATTGGGATATACTTGATTTAGGGACCGGTTCTCAGAGCCTCACGGGATACCTGACATATGACACTAGGGATGGGATGGAAGACCTTGGGGATCCCATGAATAACATCTCTGGGGCCAACATTCCAAAGAGGGTGGAGATCCACAGCTCCTACGTTCTCTGAGTCCTTTCCCATGTTATCATGTTGCGCTAGGCTGGCTCATATAACGCCAGCCCTCAAACAGCCTTTTACTCTAGAGGTCTTAAACATTTGCTTAATAGGTTTAGGCTCCATTTCATTGTCCTCATCCTCCATCTTCACTAGGCCAATCAAAAACAGTTTTAGATCCCTAGTCAATATTTGTGAAGAGGGAAGAAAGATCCTTCACGGTGGCATCAGCCCCTTCATGGAATGCTATTCTATGTCCACTATTGTCAAGGAGTGCCCGCTTGGAGTCCTGTGTGCCTGTGAGTCTTGATCTTCTAAGATCCAGGTTACCCTCGGCTCCTTTGCCCCACGGTCCTGATGTGGTATGGTTAGGAAGCTCACCCCAACCCCTGCTCTGAGGACTAAACTCAGCCAGAAGCCGGGAGTCCTCTCCCAGCACCATAGGAAGGACTACTCACGATATTAGTGTGGTGCCAGACCAGTGCAAGCACAGGGGTGGGTGCCCAGAAAGGAACAGAGAAGGACGGCATTAGGTATCAAGAAGAACAAGCAAGGTTAAGAGCCGGATCCAGAGAAAGGGGTCCAAGAAAAAGGTACAAGGCAGGCAGGCAACAGAGAAGCAGAGTGCCAGACTCCGGTTACAATGAAACAAGAGAACAGAGTACAGAGCGTCAGTTCCCACAAAGCAGTGAAGGTTGTAACGCATGGAGTGCAGCTTCAAGTTTCTTTAAATTGCCTTAAATTCAGAGCGAGGCTTTGTTGATTCCTCATGAACACCATGGCAACCACAACAAAATTTATGGACAGCACATGCACGGAAACCAGCTACTGGTCTCCCACACATGTGCAAAGTCCGCAAGATGGCAACGCCCAGAAGACGGGGCTGGGAAACAGGTACAGGCCACCACAGACCTCAAGGAAAGCACTCTGGAAGGTGCCAACGAACCTTCCATGAAAGATAAGCACGGTGCTGCAATGAGGGTGGAGCCGTGACATGCTGCCCACCCCAAAGACCGGGTGGAGCACTGGGTTTGCAAGGGCAATGCATGAAGAAGCGGAGAATCAACCGAAGGGCATGAACACCAGAAGCAGGTTCCTAAGGGCTATCACAAATCGGCCATGTAGAATGCGGGAATCACAGTTGTCCACCACTTCATACTCAGGAGAGCCAGACAATAGAACCAGAGCAGGGCGAGGACAAGGCTGACGAAAGCGATCCAGATGATGGCAGAGCAAGATGAAAAGCAACCGAAGAGATCCTTTCAGAGATCTGAAAAGGGCCAACAAAATGAGAAGCTAGTTTTCATGGGATCTTACTCAAAGGCAGGTTCTTAGTAGAGAGCCAAACCATGTCCCCCATCACATACGCAGGTTCCAATGAACGTCGCTTATCAGCGGCCGTCTTCTAAGCTGCCTTTGCGGCAGCAAGGTGCCTCGACACAGTCCGGTGTAAGTCCTGCAGCTGGAGAAGAAAGTCATTACTAGACACCACCGGGCCAGGAACCATTGCATGAGTAGGCAAGACTTCAAGGTGAAACCCCATTCAGCAAAAACAGGGGATCACCACGTAGCTGTGTGGATGTTGTTGTTGTAAGCAACCGCTGCCATCGTAAAATAGGCACTCCAAGCAGTCTGCATACTACACGTGAAGCATTGTACATACTGCTCCAGGGTCTGGTTAGTTCGTTCAGTCTGAGCGTTGGTTTGTGGGTGGTATCCTGGATTGAAGCCATAGTGATCCCTATACGTTAGCATAACAAAGTCCAGAAACGTGATGTAAATTGAGAACCACAGTCAGAAATTATCTTCTTAGGAAGCATATGCAAATGGAAAACGTGTCGAAAGAATACTTCAGCCATGTGCACAACCATCAGAAGCCTAGATAACGGCAAAAAGTGGTTCATTTTGGACTAGCAGACCGCCACAACAAAAATGCAAGTGTATCTGGAGGACACAGGTAGGTCAAAGTTGAAGTCCACTGAAACAGTATGCCATGGACGAGGAAGAACCTCCAAGGGCTGCAGAAGTCCAATTGGTTGTTTGTGGTCAGATTTCATCTGTGCACAGTTACAATAGGTCTGCACTTATTCTTTAACATGATGCCATAGGTCTGGCCACCAGAACTGGTGCTGGATTAATTCCACGGTAGCTTTCACTCCTCTGTGTCCAGCTACTTTAGATTCATGCATCTGTGACAGTACAAGCTGCTGCAATTATGGATCCGGAATTTAGAAACGTTCTATATGAAAAAGCAAACCGTCTGTCATGCAGGTATCAGATGAAAGAAGTAAATCGGGGATCTGAGGATCATGGGCAGTGGCCATTCAGACTCTGTCCAACAGAGGTTGTACTGTGGCAAGGAAATGTTTCACAGGAGACAACACAAATCCCAGTTTCTTTCTTCAATATCCGTCAAAGATTGAGACAGTGCATCCGCCTTCTTATTCTGCATTGGCGTAATGTAAGAAATAAAAAAGTCCTACTGCAGGAAGAGAAATGGCCATCGTGCCTGTCTGCGGTTTTTACACTGTTGAGCACATAAATACTGCAAATTCTGGTAGTCAGTCCTGACTTGCACTTTATGGCGACCTCCAAGGAGATGCTGTCTCTATTCTTCGAAGGCGGCTTTGATGGCAAGGAGCTCTTTTCCAATCAAAGAGTAGTTACATTCACTAGATGACAATTTCTTGGACAACTAGGCTACAGGCATCTCTATACATGATTGTGGGTTGACTTGGAAGCATACTGCTCCCAACACTTGATCAGATGCATCGGCTTTCACGATAAATGGCAAAGAATGATCAGGATGCTGTAAGATGGGGCTGTGGTAAACGCCTTCCGTTAAGAAAGAAAAGTCTGAGTGTCCCTTTCATTCTTCTGAAAAAGCCGCTTGGTGGACAAGAGACACGTCAAGTTTTGCGTCAACCTGGCAAAAATGTCAATAAAGCATCCGTAGTAATTAGCAAAGCCCTTGAAACGCTGCAGGGACTTGAGGTCATGTGGCATGTTCCAATTCAAGATGGTGTGGACCTTTCTGGGATCCATATGTACACCTTCAGGACTGAGCACATAGCCCAGGAACTCCATTCTTGTCATATGGAATTGGCATTTTTCAAGCTTTGCATAAAAGTGGTTCCTTTGTAGATGACAACGCACCTCCTGCACATGAATGATGTGGGTAGCCAGATCAGCAGAAAAGATAGAAATATCGTCCAAGTACACCCATATCTACCAACCGATGAGATCAGAAAAAAATGAATTCATGAATCTCTGAACCACAGCAGGGGTGTTACACAACCCAAAAGGCATAACAGTATACTCATAATGGCCAAAAGGTGACTTAAAGGCTGTCTTCCATTCATGACTGGGTTTTATGCAGACCAGATGGTATGCCCCACGTAAATCAAGTTTAGAATAGATCTTAGCTTCATGCAGCAATTCCAGAATGTCAGAGATCAATAGCAGTGGGTAGCCGTCTTTCAGGGTGATGGTGTAGAGTAGGCGATAATCGCTACATGGACAAAGGGTTCCCTCCTTCTTGGGGATGAAGAATAACAAACAACCAACAGGAGACTTGGAATGAACAATATAGCCATGTTCCAAACAGTCCTGCTGGTTTTTCTTTAATTCACTTCTCTCCGTCTCCGTAAGAGAATAAATACTACTGTTAGGCAAGATTGCATCAGGAATGAGATTTATTTCACAATCAAAACTCCTATTAGGAGGCAAATAAGTATGTGCAGGTTCCACAAAAACCTCTTGGTACTGGTGCTTTTCAGCAGGGTAGGATAAACAAGAGATCTGTTCAACCAAGGTGGCATCGTTCAGAAAAGCTCCTGGGGATTGTATTGATGTTTGACAGGACATGGGAAAACAATGTGTTGCGCAGAAATCCAAGGAGAATGTCAATACTCTAGTAGCCCAATCTATTGCTGGATTGTGGGCCATGCGCCAGGGAATACCCATGACTAAAGTATACACTGAAGAAGCAATGATATCAAAAGAAGCCTGTTTGCTATGTTGACTGATGGAGACATACATTGGTATAGTATGAAATTTAATAGGCCCAGATGACAAAGGACTACCATCAATAA
The DNA here is from genome assembly GCF_040938575.1 of Ambystoma mexicanum. NCBI lineage: Eukaryota > Metazoa > Chordata > Amphibia > Caudata > Ambystomatidae > Ambystoma > Ambystoma mexicanum. The sequence continues at coordinate 579,733,546 of NC_090922.1, read as the reverse complement.
CTTGAATGTCAGGACCAAAACTCTTGGTTCTCCTGGATATATTATTCTGTGTACAAATGATGCATCAATATAGTTTCCTAAAGCCCCACAATCCAATAGGGCTGGAACAATAAGGGGCTTCACCTGACCAGTCTCCCAGGTCAGATGAGCTTCTAAAACAAATAGCGGAGAAGGTAACATCAGACTGCTGGATATTTTGGGAAAATGTAAATGAAGCAAGACTGGGCCCAGCGTCTGCTCCGCTTCAGAGGACATACCCGTCAGTTTTCCTTCGGGCGGATTGGGCGTACTGGACAGGTATCCAAGAAATGGCCAGAACCCCTGCAATATAAGCACAAACGAATGAGTCTTCGCCAACGACGCTCAGCTTCCGATAAGGGTCCTCACAGAGAGCTGTTCTGCATTGGCTCCACTGTGTTCTCACCTGAGATGGCTGTATGGTCTTTTGTTGAAGGAGGCAAGGACATACAGGATAGAGTCCGCTCGGTTCTTCTACGTTCCGACCTACGTTCAGTCAAATGATGGTCAATCCGGATTACCTTTACAAGAAGGCCTGTAAAGGCATCTCTTCCGGGGGAATGTACTAGTTTGTCTTTATATTCATCTCGTAATCCTGTCCGAAACAGTCTAAGCTGTGTTATCTCTGGCCACTGGGAGTCTGCAGCTAGTTGCTTAAATCGACCACTATAGGCAATCAAATCTTGCGTCCCCTGTCTCAATTCCAACAATTGATTCTGTGCTGCGGATGCTTGATTAGAGGTTTTAAATACGTCCAGGAATGCCTTTTCAAACCCTGTAAGTCATGCAGCAATGGACTGTGTGAAGAAATATATGGCACTGACCATGCTAAAGCGTTACTCACCAAATGAATGATGATATACCCAATCTTCACCTTGCCGGTCAAGAAATGAGATGGATGGAGCATAAACTGGATGTTACAGTGGTTGCAGATTTCAGTGAGCAAGCGCATCTTTAAGTTGGACGTTCTCTGCATGCAGGGTAGTGACTTTGGTGCGTACTGCCGGTAACTCATTCTGAAGTTCCTGCAAAGCCTCCATTTCTGGCGCTATTGATTCAGTACGGCCTCACAATCTGTCAAGGTGTGCCCCCCCTGGGAGTGCTGTGTACCTGTGAGTCTTGATCTTCTGTTATCCAGGTTATCCTCGGGTCCGGCGCGCCACAGTCCTGATGCAGTATGGTTAGGAAGCTCACCCCCGACCCCTGGTCTGAGGACTAAACTCAGCCAGAAGCAGGGAGTCCTCTCCCAGCACCATAGGAAGGGACACAGTATTAGTGTGGTGCCAGAACAGTGCAAGCAGTGGCATGGGTGCCCCCCGGAAGGAACAGAGAAGGAAGGCAGTAGGTATCAAGAGGACTAAACAAGGTAAAGAGCCGTACCCAGAGAAAGGGGTCCAAGAAAAAGGTACAAGGCAGGCTGGCAAGAGAGAGGCAGAGGGCCATACTCAGGGTCCAAGTAAACAGGAGAACAGAGAACGAAGCATCAGTTCCCACAAAGCCAGAAAAGCTGCAACGTGCAAAGTGAAGTGTCGAGTTTTCCTATATTGCCTTCAAGTCAGAGCAAGGCTTCGTAGCTTCGTCATGAATGCCATGGCAACCAACAAACTGTATGGACAGCGCATGCGTGGAAACCTGCTGCTGGTCCCCTGCACATGCGCGAAGACCGCAAGATGGCGGCGCTCGGAAGTCCGGGCTGGGAAACAGGTATGGGCCGCCCCGAACCTCGAGGAAGGCCGTTCCAAAGGCACCAACAAGCCTTCCATGAAAGGTATGCTGCAAGGAGGGCGGCACCGTGATTACTATGGAATATTGACAAACATGTATTGTTTAGGAAGCATTTGACGACTTTTTGTTTGCCGTATAGCTTTCTGTTTTCCTTCATTATGCTCTGTTGTGTTTCTGAGATCCTAGATCAAAGGTGCTTTAGGTGTGTACGTTTATTCTAATCTGCTAGAGATAGATAGATAGATAGATAGATAGATAGATAGATAGATAGATAGATAGATAGATAGATAGATAGATAGATAGATTGGGTGATGGATAGATGGATGGATATATAGGTGGGTGGATAGGGGAGGAAGGATAGTTTAGGGGCAATGTGTTTGTCTTGGAAGCAAGATAATTCAGCGCAACACAGGTTCAAATCCCGATCCCGTGCTTAGAAACCACTCATTGGTATTAAGTGCGTTATAAAAGAATAAATATAATTGTCTCGGGAGGATAGCTCACGGGGTAATGTGCTCGACACGGAGCAACACAGGTTCGATCCCCGGGTCCGCGGTGCGTTATAAATAACCTATCATGTCATAGGTGGATTGGTAAATATGTAAATTGAGGGGTGGCTAGATGTATAGGTGGACAGACAGGTTGGCAGGCTGCTTCTGAATGTACCCATTTTGACCATTGAATCCAAGCCCTAGTTGGCAGTCAGAGTTTTTCTTACATTCAGAGAAATTTAACAGAATCTACTGAGGGCTTTAAAAATTGTGAGTGGTGTCTCTTGCCTTCTTCTCTTAAAGCAGGGTGCATTTTGGACCTGCCACATTAAGTGGCCATTGTGGTTAAACAAATCTTAAGCAGCCTGGCGGCGGCTGTGCCTCTTTCTGTCATCCCAGAACTCCCCAGCATGAGAAACCTGCATCCGCTCAGCGATTCCCTCTGAATATCTGTTGCCAAAGCCCTGTGCTGCATGTTCAGTGGCGGGAGAGGCAATATCTAGACATGTTTCATGAATAATAAACAGGAAGTGCTGATTCACCTTCAGACAGGGCTTGTGGTGAGAGCAGAGTTAATATCCCGAGTGGGCCACCACCTGAATACCCAGGGAAGATGAGAGCCAGAGAAGGGAATGTAGAGGGGTGGATAAGGAGAGGACTTTGGAGTGGGGGTTAAGGTATTGTGCCGAAACGACTTCTCCTCTGTCAGAGTAAAGGGATGAGTAGTGGTTTCTAAATTCCTACTCAACCCCACGGTACTAAATCAGAGGCTATGCTAGGAGGGTGGGGGGCAGCAGTGGCTGTAGCCCCGGGTCTTTTGGTTGTAGCCCCAGCTAGAAGCTCAGGGGCTATAACCAAAAGGCTAGCTAGCCCCGAGTCCCGATATCATCATTGCCCTGGATCTTTTCCATACCTAGCAACATCCCTGATACAAATAAACCAAAAGTGATCTCTTTCCTAAAGGTGAAACAGGCACAAAAAGATGGTAAAACTGCTTTGCCTTTTTACGGTAGCCTGGGTCTAGTGCAGGATACTGTTCAAGAGGTTTGTGAGCCAGCAAGGAGCATGCGAACAACAGAACTCTGGTACCAGAATAAAGGAAATGCCCAATCAAGGTTCTATAAAGAATATGAGTCTATAATTAACTAAAAATGCAAAAACACTATTGAAAACACTAACAACCAACCTCTGTAAAGAAGTACAGAGGAAATGTAGGCTTTTGGATGAAACGGGTACTCTGGGAATGAAGACAGGGGTATAAAGTTAAAGTTAAGTTATGAAGAAAAGTTCAAGTTTAAGTGTATGTGTCATAAAAGGTGAGGAGTGGAGTAATAATTGCCACTTTGCCACTTAAAAACAGGTCAGCGGAATAGAACCATTGCAGTCTATCTCTAAATCATCTTCTGCGGAAACAACAATGTTGAGTCAGGCTTCTGTGTGCTTTCTATGGGGTCCAGTCCATGTCGAACCTGTTGAGTCAGTTCAACGGGAGGCAAACACTTGCACTTCAACAAGTGTCAGTTGGTTCAAGGCTGGAGGGAAGCTTGGAAATAGGTGATGCGTAGATCCACACAGTTGGAGGGTGTCTCAACACGTATTCAACTGTAGTGATGAGTCAGCGCGACTGGGTCCAACGATGTGGTGTGGTTTGACAGCAGCAATCGGATCAAATGTACTGTAAAACAGCAGGCAAAGATGGTTTGATTGCTCAAAACAGATCAAAGAGGAATGAAAAGCGTAGAGTGTCAAAAGCTGCTCCATTGGGTCCTGTAGCAGCTCAAGAACAACTTGAGAGTGGTCGAGTCAGCTCGAAAGTGGTTCAAAGCCGAACACAGAGCCCAAAGTCAGTCGTCTTGAACCTAAATTTCTGTGGGACTCAGTCCAAGGTCTAAGAGGAAAGGCAAGATTTTCTTCTGCCCTTCCCAGCCAGGAAGGTTGCCAAAGAATACTTACAGATGGGCCATGCTCAATGCTAGCTGCAGTAACAAGCGTCTTGCCTTCTGATGTCAGCTCAGCTCCCAAAGTGCTGTGCCTACAGTAAGTTGGGAGGGGGACAAAGGAAGGGTAGGCTGGGTATTTGCAAGATAACAGTACCACTCTCCTGGGTTCTTCTTCTCTCATGAGCTTCCCTATACTTATTCTCATCTCGTGTGCCTGAGATCAAAACAACTCTTGCCATTAACCCTCTGATGGGGAAGGCGAGGCATTATTCATTTATTTATTTACCGTATTCATCCTCTTATTTCTAAAATATGGCTTTGTTATCACATCCCCCCAGCCCCCCAGCTTTGCAGACACATATTTATATAGTTTGGAAAAGTATGTAGCTTGTCAAAACAGTGTTTTAAAAAATAATTTTGAGCAATTTGGGCAAATGGTTCGAGAACACTATTACAAACAATACCACCAGATTCCTTATCTTGCTCGAAAATTGGCAGGTTTGGTATTGATATTGGCTCATAGACGAGTCGCAATGTCATGGCTGAAAAGTCCAGACCCAACCATTAAAAGACGTCTCGCTGATGTTGCCTATTCTTATGATATGGAACTAGCCTATATTCAAGCATGGATTAGTGGACCTAGACATTTGGAAATGTGGGCGGCATATGGGCATTATTGAATAAAGTCACCAAACATGGACCAACCTGATGGGCAAACATCGAACGGAGAATAATGTGACTTTGTTAAAGTCGGTTGTTATATGCAACCTAACCGTTTAACTGATTGCTAATTAGGATATTGTACTTGTGTATGTTCGAATGCAGCAAAACACTTAGAAACTCTCTGCAATGTAGTTGTTTTGTTGTAAATGTTCGATAAATAATAATCTCCGTTCTTTTTCAAAATACAGGTCAATGTCTGGATCTCATCCGCACCAGCGGGTTGGAGGCTGTAGTTAGAAACAAATTTTCCCAATGCTGGTAGGACCATTGGGCCACATTCCTTGTTTTCATGATTAATTATTATCTAACTACTGATTCTTCTGCAGTGGTCACTAGAATTAGGAAAAGGGTACTTGCAATTACTGCCCACGACCGCTCATTCCCTCTTCTGAGTACATTGGAAGACCTATCCTTTTCCAAATATGTGGCGGGCTGTTCCCAAACCTTCCTCGATATTTACAACCGTGGAGTCCTGTTTTGACTAGTTAAATGCATGAAATTGGCCAATCCTTAGTTCTCTCACACTCTCAAATCTTGAAAACAAATTTATCGTAGAACGAAAAGAAATATAGCAAAAATAAGTTGAGAGACCCCATTTTACTTACTGTTTCTAAAGCCACACTCTTAGATTTTAAGAGAAGGATTTTCAATACTAAAGCAAGTTTTATTCAGGGTTGATTGAGGGAGCCATTAATAGACCCCAAGAACTGTTGTGTTGTCTTGAATTTCCCCTCAATGTCTGCTTATCTTGACGGAACACATTCAATGCTTTTTTATGAAAACCTTTTCTGGCATCCAAGCAAACATTCAACTTTATTGATGTCTGAATCCCACCCCTCCATTTTAAGAGCCTAATAGGAAGACCCCCACTTTTTATTTTCAGGCTATTTCAAATGACAAGATGATCCCATTGATTATTGTACTTAAACCTGCGTCTAAACCTGAAGATGTCCCACCCATCCCCCGATCCCCCATTGATGGTACAGTGGTACAATACAGTGTGCAGTGAAAAAGTCGAAAACATTATGTCGAAAGTCATAATGTCGAAGAAAAAAAAATGTCCAAATGTTTTTTTTCAAATGTTTTTTTTTTTTATTTATATGTTTTTTTGGGTTCTGCAACTAAAAAAAGGGGTAAAAAAAAGGGGGGGTTGGGGGAACACCCCATTTTGAACAAAAAAGAAACAAAAAAAGACATTCGAAATGTATTTTTGACTTTTTGTTGTCGACATTATGACTTTCGACATAATGTAATTCGGTAATAGCACTATAAACCGCACAATACTATACTAGCTCAGTTTGTCACTGATTTGATCAATGTATCCTTGATTCAATGGGAAGTGCCCTCCATACTCAAACAAACACTACAGTCACTGTGTTTAAAGAAACCATCCTTGGATCTGCAGGTTTAAATTATTATAGCCCCCCACCCATGCAGGTCTCCCATGGTATAGCAAGCTTTTGGAAAAGGTGGTTAGCTCCCACATTGTGTTGAAACATCTAATTGCCTTCGTGTCTTACAGTCAGGCTTCCATCCCAAATATGGAACTGAGTCCACACTTATTAAAGCCTGGATGATTTTCTGGCAAATGCTGATCGGGAACATCTTTCATTGTTGGTTATGCTAAACCACTCTGCAGTGCTTGACAAGGTTGATCATGAACCACAATTGGCCTTCCTGCCCCTGCCCTTTTGCAATTTGAGGACATCTAGAAGGATAAGGCACAGAAGTCCAGACTGGGCCCTTCTTCCTCTGACCCTCTATCAATATGTCGTTGTGCCCCATATGGGTCCCCACTGTCCCCATTATTGTTTAATATCTACATTCAATCTCTTATTACATACTGCACTAATCATTGACTTAATTGCCATTCCCATGCTGTTGACACAGGCAACTATAGTAGAATTGCAGATACTAATGATGACTTTCAGGAAGTAATATGTTGTGACACAGTAGTGGATGGCCTTCAATGCTTTACTACTAAACCGAAACAAAACTAAGTTAATGTTACTAGGACCAGTACAATTACTTCAAGAACCTACTTCATGGCCAAACTCACCAATTTATTTTGGTTCTCTCTCTTCATATACCACTAATGTAACATTTGTGGGCTTCCTTTGGCAACTCTAGGCTTGACTATGGAAATGTTCTGTTTGTTAAATCTACCCACGCAGTCCACCGTGTCTTTTTACGGGCGTTCCCTTCACTGGCTACATATTGGGCAGATAATTCATTTCAAGTGCTTGGGTTTTATGTTTAAGTGTCTATTTGGTCTTGATCCAACATACTTCTCTAATTTAATTTGGCCTTACTTCATAAACAGACCATTAAGATCCCAAAAGAGTCATCTCTTGGTCACCCCGCCTCCCAAATGTAAGACCAGAGGTGATTGACATTTTTCTGTACTTGGGCCATGCTGTGAAATTCACTTCTGATAACTTTTTGGATTCCCTTCCTTCCTTTTTTTAAGTAATGGGATTTGCTTCGCTTTATCATACTGATTTATTCTCCACACTGGTTGTTTGCTTGCCCTGTCATATTTCACCTGCACGTAGATGCAGTTTAGTCTGTTTGGAGCGCTGTATAAATTCATAAACACAAATACAACCATGTGACTTTCCTATTGTGTGGCAGGGACACCTTTTGAAGTACCTTGCTCCCACACAACATCCTGGAGGCATGCCCTGTCCTCCAAGGAATTTATCAAGCCTTTTGAGGCCGAGAGCAAGGGAGGCTTCTGGGTCTGGTTCCAACGCTATGCAGTCTTTATAACGAAAATTTTATAGAGAATGAACATATATCGAAGCTTTTATAAAGAAAGATTTTATGAAGAAAGCACTTAGGGGTGGGGAAAAGGCTTAAATCTTGAGGGGAAATGGTTGGGGTGTGAAACAGGATTTTTGGGGGACACCCCTACCCCGAAAAAATAAATGTGTTATATTTTTCGTTATTAAAGTTTTGTTATAAGTGGATTCTTCATAAAATGTTTCGATATAAAGACATGTAACCGGCTCAACCTCTTGTGCATGAAGCCCTCATACCCGGACAGTAATACACAAAAGTTCTCATAGCTCTAGGAAACACAGGAAACTAGTTGAAATAAAATCACATCAGATGGTTTTGGCGTTGTATAATTGCCAACACTTTATAATTCCTTATAAGCCACTATAGCAAACTGGATATAGCTTTATTTTTATATTTAACCAAATTGGCACCAGGGCTTTCTAATACAGAGTTATGTATAATTTCAATCATGGGTGCCCACTGTTAAAGGCAACCTTCGATGGTTGGAATTAATTTTGGATTCGCACCCAGGGAAGAGCGCTTAGCCAATCAGGTGGCTGGAAATGCGGGTGAGCACATGTAGTGTACCGCCCGCATCTTCCAGCGAACCGAGAGTCCCTTCTCCGGGTGGAGCCTCTCCCTGTTGCATCTCCACATCTCCACATCCCCACTCAACTCCCCCCCCCAAAGAGATCCCGCTCCCTTTCCCCACTCCCTCATTCCCTTCCCACTTTACCTGCTGGACTGGACTTTGTGCTCTGGTTCCAGCGCTCCTCTCGCTCGTGGGTGCCATGGAAATGGAAAAGGGACTAAGTCCCCCGGCTCAGGGCTGATTGCTATATTCCAACAGGCTGTTGTCAGGAATGCCCTTACTCTGTGGCTGCAGAATTGCCAAACTATATGGCAGCTGTTGGTGTGTAATTAGAGGGCCTAGGTAAGAGAGCACATGTCTACTATACTTTTTCAGCCTGTAGTATTTTGAAAGTAAATCCTGATTAGCAGAACAGCACCAGTGCAGTTGACATTTTCTCACAGGAGTATGTTGCCTTGGGGCGCAGCTTCCTTCCTCTTGGCCTGTACTAGGCCAGGCAAGATGTCAGGCCTGTCCAACAAGGGACCCCTTGCTGCTGACTTCTTCATGAAGAAGCATCCAGGGCCAGATTCAAGAGGAGGCTCAATGGGCACGTGGCTGTTGCCCTGGAAGTGCAACTCCCAAGGCTCAGGGAGGGTGGAGGAGTGTAGTGATTTGGTATCTATGCTGCTTTTGTAAGTATGAGTGGAATGTCGGATGAGTGACATAGAATGCTGCCTGTGAGAATGTTGTTGTATGGTTGGGAGTTCTGAGTGAATCAGTTGGAGTGATGTCGTCTACCTGAGAGGATGCTGGTGCATGTTGCCTGGAGCTCAGATGGACTTGACAAGTTAAACCTTATACAATGTGCTGGAACTTCAATAAAGAAGTAACTGGAACATTACCTGAGGTAAGAGTCATCACTGGGAACCCAGAGCTTTACAAGTAGCTACCACATCCAAACCTCTGAGTGGTGTCTGTTGTGAAATGGGATTCCTCACGATAGTCTCTTCAAACATGCAATGCCTACTTTCTTTGTGAAAAGGGCATAGGAGTGATGACCTTATGGCCTGCCACTATTTGTCTTATAACTGCTGTGTTTAGACCTGAACTGGGTGTGAATGCCCCCCTTGTGGCCATTTTCTGGATGGGCATGAATGGTGGAACTATCCCTAACATGAAGTAACAAGAGAAACATGTAACTGAATATGAAGAAATCATGTGTACCAAAGAAATAACTGAGAAGAAACGAATTGAATGTACATATGAAGAATTGCAAGGTAGATGAGGCATATAGAATCTTGTTCCAGAAGAAACTATAAAGTGACTAAAGCAGCCATGAGAAAAAGATGGGTGACGGACTCGTGTTGAAACCAATCAAGCTACCTCAGAGACTGATCAGGGCTGCAGAGTCAGGAGACGCTGGAAAAGCAGCTTTGTGTGAGGAATAAAGAGGAGTCCATTGGCCTGGGATCAAGGATGCCACATCAAGGAGTAATTGCAAGGCACAAAGGGAGTCGAGAGGATAAACCATGTACGTAAGACATACTTCTCTTAGATTAAGCAAAGAAGAAAACATCTGCAAATGCCAAGTACTGGATAGTCAAGGATGCAGAAATCTTATGTGAGGTACAGCAAGCAAGTCTCCAGAGGCCAGGAGAAATAATGACACTCAGCCTAATTAAATCAAATGGTACTAAATAAAAAGTAAACAATGACAAAATCATGGTCTCCCCATATATGATTCCGAAGTCGAAAACAAGGGCTATTCATTGAGCTCCAGATGAAGATAATGGTTTACCTACACTCCCTTGAAAGTACCAGCGCAGAGAACAGGCTGCAAGGTCAACTACAAATAAGCAGCCTTGGCTTAGGGCCTGACCGATGGACTAATTGGGCAAGTGGGTAGTAGTTTGATGTTGTTCCCTGAGCCTGAGTTTCGTTATGCTTACGTGCTGCTAACGAGCCGAAAGTCCAAGGTTGGGAGAGAATGCCAACCAATCATAGGGGTATATGTAGTAACATACTATAGAATGTTGCACAGGACAATCTGTTGCTGTTATTCTGATATAATCCCTCCCTTACATATTTAGAGGTGGTTTAAGGCATGCCTACCAGATAAGGGGCATCCAGTAATGTTACTAATACTTATATGACATATGTTCCTTTAACAAATACCTCCCTTCAATAGGTTTATCAGTTTCCCACATAGGATGACAACACATGATGCCCATTGGGGTATAAAGCCTTTGTATAATATAAACTTAAGTGTGAGTACGTGGACTACAATCTGTTGTTCGCCAGATTGTCCTACTTCATTGAGTTGATAATAAAGTAGTATTTTGCCAATATTCTTGTCCGGTTATTTGGGTCTGAGATTATTATTGGTAATTCCATTGAGCGCATGAGATGCTCCAAGGTCTACTGTACAAAGAGGGTATCTTTGAGGATTCTTAGTCAGGTTTCTACCCTGGGCGGGGTGCAGACTCAGCAGCAATGTTGGTCATTGATGATATCAGGAGGATTGCTGATAAATGTGGGGCTGCTTCTATTTCATCTGGCAACATCATTGATCCTTTTGTCATATTGAGTCGTTATCAGCTGACCTTTTCGGTAACAGCCGCACGGTAAAGTTAAGGGCCCGAGCAAAGCAATGGTCCCTTAATGAGGGCACTGCTGCCGTTACTGACAGGGTCGGGCAGCTAGCCAAGGGGCATGTCGCCATTAGCACTGTGTGGTTCCCTACACGAGTGCTAATGGTGGGGAGGTTAATTAAAAAAAGAAACGTAGCTTTCCTTTCCTGCCCCGCCCAGTGCCCTGCAGTGCTGCTGGAAGCTTCAGTCTGTTTTCAATGTTGATGACTGCAACGTCATCATCATGAAAACGTACTGAGGGTACTGAGGAAAGGTATGTTTTAGTTAAATAAAAAAAAGACTCCATTAGGACCCGTGCAGGAAACTACTACACAGGTGCTAAGGTGAGAGGGAGTGGGACGGGGAGGGAAATGGCGCTGGCAACCGAGAAATACCATACCATTCTATGTACAATAGAATACAGCCCGCGTTCAGGGCATCCTGATTGAACAGCGCCACCTCTCAGGGTGCTAATGAACACGTTTAAAAACAGGGTGGGGCCTAGAACTGGATCAAATCTTTCTTGACTGGTCCTGGTCAGGTTATCTCTCTTCCTCCTTATGAGGTGGCACATACACAGATGGGATGTGGAGATCCTCAGCGAGGCAAACTTTTTACGCTGATGTTACAATATGTATCTTTGTTTGTCGCCTCCAACCCCATGGGATCCCATTTTACAACTATGCCGATAACTACCATGTCCTCCTCATATGAGGGAGAGATCTGGTTAACATGGCGGCTCAGTTTCCCTGTTGCTTGGAAGCAAACTATTTGGTGAAGAATAGATTGTATCTTGATGCAGCGGAGACCAGCATACTCCCTCGTGGTCAAAGTACTAACTTTTCAACCGTTTTTGCCTGATGCCTGGGTCCATGACAGAATCCTATAAACTAAGTTTCGAAATTGGAGTGTCGTCATAAACCCTGGGCTGTTAACACAACAGATTCGGACCATGGGCGGAAATTGTATTTTGGATCGTCTTTTTCTTAGACGACTTCCACTTTTCTTTAGTTTTGGTGGCCATTGAGCAAGTCAAGTCAAAGGGCCTCATTACACGGTAGGCGGTGGACCAAGGTGCTATTAGCACCTTGGTCCATGCCGGTAAAATACTGGTACCGCCTTGGAGGAAAGGGGAATTACCGCCCTATTCCAAGGTTGGCAGGGCGGTAATTCCCCCTTCCCCCATTGCCCTTCCCCATTCCCATGTTTGCCCCATAGGGCATAATGGGGATGGGGAAGGTGCTAATTACGGTACCACAAATTGCGGTACCGTAATTAGCACCCTGGTCCCTTTGTGGGTTGGTTTTTAACGCCTGCTAAAAAGCAGGCGTTAAAGTACCAACCCGCAAAGGGACCTCGTAGTAAGGCGGTAAGGGTTAACGGTCACCGGTACCGCCTTCCGTGTAATGAAGCTCATAGCCTTTTAGTTCATCCCGACTAGACTACTCCGAAGCAGTGCAGAATATGGCCGCAGGCATATTTTTCTAACTAGGAAGGAGGGCACATTTGACCTCTGCAGTGTGCAAACGTCATAGGTGTCAGATTTCCTATGTCCCTCCTCATGCCAATTAAAAGTGTATCTTGCTCGGGGGCCCCTAAGACTTTCATCACTGGTCGTCAGTGCCTAACATAAGAAAAACACGTCGATGCCTGTTGACGCTTTATTTTGTTGAATGACATATTACAAGTGGGACCTGAGAGCAAGGGGGTAAGTACAGGCAGTGCCATAAAAATCAAAATGTAGAAATGTGCATGTAGACATGTTAACATAGCCCCTGCCAGTCCCTTTAAGGCAGAGAAGGAGAAGGTCCTGATTGGATGGGAGCATTATCAGGACAGACAGAGTCAAGGCAGCATGGCAAGACTCGCCAGTCAGGCAACCCTCGCAATCTGACATGACGTCTCATTCTCGAGAAAGCCTCTGGGGTTGGTATGTGGGGCGGTGGCCGGGGTGAGCTGAGAGCCTGCCGCACATGCTCTATCATTATTAGCTGATACCCGAGTCATCAACGATCAGGGCATGTGTCAGGTCATGGTTGAGGTGAACATGAAGGATGCAGGTGAGCTGAACCCCATGAGGACCACGCTACAGCTGCTGAAATCCGCAGCAACGTTCACTTCTTGACAGAGCTAGAGTGCCTGAGCTGTGCGGCAGATACTGCACGAGGAGCTACACCGGCAGCCTCTGACGGGAGAGACTATAGGCCACAGACTAGGCTGGTCGGGCACCCCCCTGCCCCCATAAAAAACACACAGAGCTGCTATAAAGAGCTGCAACATGCATGTGTGCCGGTGCACCCACACTGCACGAGCTACATAGCTGTGTACTGTTGTTGTAGCTCGTACAGGGATAGCTTCTTGAGACAATGGCTGCCCTGCCGAGGTTGCCCCAGCAGGCCCAGAGAAGACAGGGCTGCTGTGTAGTTGCCTCAGGAAAGTACCCTTTCCTGGGGCAATTTTTAGACCACCTTCCCATTCCATCCTTCCGCGGTCCGTACGCCACATAGCGCTTCAGCACGCCTGGGGCTGCACTAATACCCTTAGCTTGAGAAAGCCGTGTAGGCTTACATTATCTTGCAAAGGCACAGAAGAGATGTTATGCAACAAATAAATAATTATAGTGCATAACAGTCTATAGGAAGTATTGTTTTTGAAAAGGAAATTGCAAGGATTATAAAGGACGAAACACCCCAGAATGACTCCTATATCTAAATGATTAGTCTAAATATCAACAACTTTTACATGGTATAACAGGTTCATGGGTGGGAAGAGCGTATTAGATCTGGAGGAAAAGTATGTTTTATCTCAATAGATGACACTGGCCCTCATTAGGACCCTGGCGGAGTGGGTTTCCGCCAGCGTTATTCGCGGCGGACCCGTCCGCCCTACTACGAGTTCCCGTAGCGCCATGGAGCCTTTCTCCGCCTGGTTTTACCGGGCGGAGAAATCCATGGCGCTAAGGGACCTCGTTGTTAATTACGCCACCGTACTTTACGGTGGCGTAATTAACGCCTTCCCCACTCCCATTATACCCTATGGGGCAAGAATGGGAATGGGGAAGGGCAAAATGGGGATTTGGGATTTACCGCTCCGCCAAGGTCGGCATGGGGTGGTAAATCCGCCAACCCCCATGGCGCTATCGGCGGCTTTCCGCCGTGCTCCGCGGTGCATTTAGCACCGCGAATTCCGCCAGGGTCGTAGGTTTGAGTGGTGTAACCAAACCCATCACATGCAAGTCGCTGAAATCCCACACAATAATGTATTGTTGGGTTGTGCAGAAAGACACGTTGAAACATTCACATACATTCTTCACAACACATGTGTGTATCCCATTCCAGTAAATATGAGCTTCCTCTCTTGAACTCCTCAGATGTTACCTTAAGCAGATGCTCAGTACTGAGTCCAACATTCCTACTTCCTACTCCTGAGGATAGGGAACCACATAATCCTGAACCCCATGATCGTGTGGCTATCACTGAAAGCCTTTTAACCCCCCAAAAAGACCTGACAGATGTACCCTTTCCTTAGGCAGATTTGACCTATTTTGTTGATGGGTCTAGAATGGGACATTGATTGTATGGTATGCAGTGTGTGAACCTGGAGAGATGTTGGAAAGCAGACAGTTGCCTCGGATCACCTCAGCCTAGGGGTAGGCCACATAGCACTAATGAGAGCATGCTGCTTGCCATCTATACCGACCCCTATTATGCCTTTGAGGTATCTCTGGAAACCAAAGGGGGTTCATGACATTGACAGGATGCCGTATTAAGAACAGTCAATCTGTGAAGGCTCTTTTAGATGCCATCTATTACCTGGACGAATAGTCGTTATCAAGAGCGCAACACACCAACCCCAAATTATGAGGTCACTTGCGTCAATGATTTGTAGGCCAAACCACCAAATGAGCTGCGGTATTAGACTCAGAAGACAAAAACATCCTCCCAGCCAGGATCTGTCCCATCCCCATCCCGTATCAGATGAGTACTGATATCCAGAAAAGTCTACACGTTTTAGAAGTAAATTTAATGAATACATGAAGGCCTTCGAGCTAGCCCATCATACAGCAACTTTGTGTACTTCTAGTGATATAATGTGTGAAATCAGCAATGAAGTTTCTGAGCAACCTTACATCGCCTCCACTGTGTGTATAACTGTATTTTTCCTGTTATTGCAGGTCTTGTCGCCTGCTGTCGATGTTGTAATAAGAGGAAAACAACTATTACTAAGGCAGTGCCCTCCAGATCCGCTCCATGCTCCACCACTCCAGACCGCTATACTACATTCATGTTGCATGAAGTAAACAAAGAAACGGATACCCTCCAACAAGAACTGAAGACGTTGGGAGAAGTTTAAGAAAGAATGCAGTATTGATAGAATGTTGCTCATGCTTTGATTGTAGCTTTACAGGAACCTTAAAGGCCAACATGTGTATGGCCCTGCTCCTACAAAACCCTCTACACCTGTAAGCATTACAAATGGGGGCATGCAATTGATTAATGGTTGTTGTGATACTTTCTCAGGAAGCACACAATGGTGGTCTGTCGAATGACGCAGACCCCCAGCCAACCAAAAGTGACAAAATAAGTATGAAAACAATCATAAGGGAAACGGGAGCAGAGTGGAGCAACAGGGAAGCGGGAGCGTGAGTAAACATTTCTTACACCTTATCATCACATCACTATATGCCCCTAGTGTTTACATCCTAATGGACTCTGGTTAGGGTATCCCGTTTCTATTGGCACCAGGTAATACTGGTTACTGCCATATTGGACTGTGCAGACGGACTGATGAATTGCTTATACCGGAAATTACGTAAACTTCGTGAGCTCGATGCCAACGGATCTCGTGAAGGGGCGTGCATCTGCAATGGAAGCTGCAATGGGGTGGAGGCCTATGTCCCTCTTCTGAGGAGAACAACACTATCGCCGCCATGTTTTAACCGGGCCTGTTTAGTCAGGTGACACCCCATGCACATCAATAGGTGACCCGTCCCTAGGGACAAGGGAACTCATTGTTTTAGATGAGTTGAGAATAATGAGCTGTAACGCCTGGTAAGTGCCTTTTGACGTTGTGTGGGCGTGGGGGGTAGTTTACGGGAAGTGGTTAATGCTAGGATGCTGTCTGTTTGTCATGCTAGGATGCTGTCTGTTTGTCATGCTAGGATGCTGTCTGTTTGTCATGCTAGGATGCTGTCTGTTTGTCATGCTAGGATGCTGTCTGTTTGGCTTGTAAGGAAAGCAGTTATACATTCTTTTGCTCGTTCCATAAAAAGAAATCAAGACTACTCCTTTTCTAACGTTTACATCAGTGGTCGAAGTGGACGGGAGCGGCTGGGAGGGTGTTGGAAGAGCACTGCACTGAACATTCCCTTAAACAGCAGGTGTGTTTGGCGGTTTGTATTGCGCGTGGGAGGGGGTTTGGTGATGGGATTTGTGGGGAGCGGGGACAGGCCAGCAGGGAACATAGTTCCACTACTTCATTTCGTACACTTCAACCACTGTACAGGGTCATAATTGACGTCAACAAATATACTTGGTTTGTGACTGAAGAGCAGGTCATCATACATGTATTAATCTGGAAGCAAGTTAGGTGCATACCTTTGGTGAGTGCCTGGCTATAACAAAAAATGTAAAGGGGGTAACACAAGGATTGAAAAAGTGAGCGCACACACCCTGCACTCAAACGCCCGCATAATACTCCTGATACATCTGACAGATCAAGTGTCTGGCTTTAAGCTGGTGAGAAAGAGGATGGTGGCTTTAGCCTAGCTTCTGATCAGCAGACACTGTAAGTCTAAGGGAAGCTTCAGCATTAGAGAACAGTCTGTGGGCACAAGCCTTCAAGCTTCACTGGAGAGAATCGCATGCAGACCTAGGGGCTTTTGGGATTGGAGACTCGTTTCTTAGCTTGTATGGTAAATGAGCAATGCAATGAGAAACTTGCAATCTGCCACACCTGTGGTGGGCTATGAGGTGAGGGAGAAGACTGGGCGGTGCATTACTCTACTGTAGAGTGCCACTCTTCTTCGCCAATGTTTTGCGGTAATATACCTTATACCTTGCTAAACATCTTATGTGCTTTTCGGGGCATATATTGCAGGTGGAGGGGGACATTTCCTGCTGCCTGTGTGCTGGTGGAGGGTTCCTGGTTCACAGTCTAAATGAGTATGTCACACATGCACTTCTTCTTAGTGTCCTGAGTGAATTTCTGTAGACTTTCTCCTCATTTGCAGATACTTCATCGAGTCAGGCCTAATTTAATCATATGGTTGTTTGAGATGTTCTGTACTTTTTAAAATCGTAGAGAATATAAGAGGGGACAATATGGAGGCTTTAGAGGGATGGCGTGCAGACTCCCTAGAGGGATTGCAGAGAAAGCGCATGAATTCAGTGTGGAGAGGGCAAGGGTTCAGTATGGAAAAGGCACTGAGGGGGCAGAGCTGGTACTTTGAGGGGGAAGCGGGCAGTCTCCGGAAGAAGGGGAAGTGCAGAGCCTCACCAAAAGATGAGAGCAAACAGGTGCAGCAAAAGGGAACTCTGCACAGCCTCAAGATAAGTAGGGTTAGGAACAGGATCAGGAAGAGGGGGCAGTGTGCAGGCTCAGAGAAAGGGGACAGTGCCCAGGCTTAAAAGCAGGGCCAGTGCACAGGCTCTAAAGAGTTCAGCTGGGCATGACAGTACCATGGGGTGGAGGGATGGCCATTCTAAGGCGAGATTCAAATTCCAAGCAAACAAAGAGTGGACAGCAAATCCAAGGAGGAAAGTATATTCCGCAGGCACTAGCCAGAGGTTCAGACACCAAGTCCATGTGTTTGTGGGGCTGGCGTGAAGATTTTGCTTACCAAGTGTAACAGGGCCTGTCTTTAGGCCCTGTTAGAGGAGGGAGGGACCCTGGCCCCTGGCACACCTTCAGGCGCCAGAGCGCCCACGGGCAGGCCCCCCAGCAGAGCCTGCTTACCTGTCCAAGCGAAGGCAGCGTGGCAGGACCCCAGAGCTGATGTTGCAGACCCAGCCAGACATGCCCGTTGCAGCAGGCAGTGGACCACCAAGAGCACGAAGCAGCATCCAACTGCCCCGGCATCAGAGGCAAAAGCAGCCTGCTGCATTAAGAGAAACGCTGAATGTGACAACATTGGAGACTCGACCGCAGGGAGAGGAGAGGGGGTGACGGCCACACTAAAAAAGGGCATAGTGGTACCGTGACAAGCCGACACACTGGCTTGATGAAGATCGCGGCTTTAACAGAGAGCATCTGCTGGAGCCCGCGGATCAAGTTTTGTAGTCCGTATATCTACTGGATCCAAGGGAACGAGAAGAAGGTAGTGGAGATGAATCTCCAGCTGCAGATACCAGTTTCTCCCGGTGCATCGCCTTCAACCATGACCTCAATATGAGCTGTACGCAATGGTCGACCAAATCCAACATCCCAGCAACATCAGGGCCTGCTGGGTCAATTTGTCTCCCGATCCCCTCCAACTTCAGAGAGAAATGTTCTAGTCAGCTCTGTCTCGACACAGTCTGGGAGACAGTGTTGGATACCGACCAACTGGACTTGATGGATGTCTGAGAATCATCACCGGAGGTTGTCAGCCATAACCAAGAAGGTGTTTTCCATCCTGGCTCCAGGATGCAGATGCGGGTCCGAGAGCTTTCGCCCAGGGTACATTGTAAGTGAGGAGGATCAGAGAAGACTCCTCGGTGGTACAGATAAACGTCACTGAACACTGCGGAAGGATGGACAGGACAGAAAGAAGTGAAACCCCAGTACCAAAGCAGGTAGGCAATACCAGAACAGGTCTCCAGAGGGAACCCTTGCTGAGGAAGAGAGGTTTTGCCAACCAAGGAGGGCTATATGGTCATATAGGAAGCAGAGTTCCAGACCAGAGGTGACAACAACATCCAAGATGGCATCTTGCTGGCCAGACACTTTCTCAGATAAGGAAGAAGAGGGTCCTTCTCAAGAAGACCTATATCAATTGTGGAGCATGTATTTGAAGCAATGGCCAGAGGATGATGATCTCGAGGAGAGTGAGGCCAAATAACTGAATATTCTTACCCAAATGAGGAAGATAATGGTGCTATCCACAGGAAAGACCCAGATCCTAGAGACCAGGATATTGATCCCGTCTGCAAACCAAGGTCATCGAAGAAAAGCAAGAGAGTGCCTAAAGGCCTTTTACCCAGTCACCAGCTGTACGTTCAAAGCAACATTTTGGATGATGCTTTCCAGGTACCAGTATCAGTAAATGGAATGAAGTTTAGACCTTACTAGAATCCACTAGCATCTACACAGCATCAGCACAAGCTTTTTACCACCAAATAGCCAATGACCAGCAAGGGTGCTTTCCAAATAGGCAATACCATATGGATAGGCTTTCATGTTTTCAGTGACATCCAATAAACATTTGAAAAACACCCCGTAAGAAAAAGTGCCTCCTGGGTTTAAACTGAAAAACACGGTTTCCCCATCCCAGTGGTGCCTTAGTGTGAGAATGGATGAGAGTACGTTTGGGGATGAAGGGGTGGCTGGAGAGGGGGCTTGGCAGACAATAGGAAAAGGGCCCTACTCCACCCCATGCATGTGTGTTTGCTTTCTCCCATTGCTTCCCCTCCTGTCCCCTGGCCTTAATCAAAAACACTGTACATTTAATGTTACATTGGTTTCTTTGTAAACAAATATATTTGTAGTTGTTTGTGGTCAGAGCTATTTTCAGTATTGTAGACAAATGAGAAACATTTTTGTGGTTGCCAATTCATGTCTTAAAATTGTCAAAAATTCCTCAAAATAGCCCTTGACCACTGACAATTATTTGTATTTACAAAAAAATGGTTTAACATGGATTTTTCAGTGTCTCTGTTTGTGGCCACAGACCCTCTGTGTATGAGTATCTGTCTGGAGGAGAGCTGCAAAATATCAGCTGCCTGTCGGCTTTAAAAGAAAAGCTGTGTGAGGCTTCCATGCACGAGGCTGGTGTGAGGCCACATTGTCACGGTCACCTCCCAATCTCCTGTGGCAATGTGGAGCACCCAAAATAATCCTAATCTCCACCAAAGTGAGTGTTCCTGGGCAAATCCTTTTTACCACACTATGCCTTATCTGATAAAAAAAATAGAAGTTTCTACAATGTGGAAAGGTCATTTTCACAAATTAAAGTCTTCATGGGAACACAAGAAAGGGCAAGGATGTGCAAAGAGTCCCTGAAAAGGTATTGCATTATTTACTACAATAATTTTGACTTGTAGAAATGTTAGATATTACTGGATTAACACATTCACCTTTATTCTCCGGAAAGTGTTCATAACATCTTGCTCTGAGAGACATTACCCTACTTATGCACGCAATGAAACAATAAAAGAATATTTGTGTGTTTACACTGGAAAAAACAGTTATCCATTATTTTATTAAGGGAACAAACGTGAAAACACTGATAAACACAGATTCCTACAATTTTTGAAAACATTGGAAAACACCCCCAGAAGTAAATAAAAGTAAACCCCTAAAACAGTAAACCCTACATATAGAGAACCAAGGTTATTGCTAATCCCAATCTCTCAGAAGACCTCATATAAGACCAGAAGTTCCCAGGCTTTAACTGGTTGGTGGAAGCATTAGGCCAACAAATTCCCAAAGAGAAGGACCAGCCCCTGAAAAGGCAGAGTGAATCTAGCTTCTATATGTTATGCCTGTGGGGTGAGCGGGCATATTTTTTATCAATGCCCTATAAAACTGATACGTCACATGATCCAAAAACCCTGGGAGCCAAGTAAGGTAGAAAAGAAGCAGGGTCAGCAGACCAAGGGGGAAAACAGCAAAGAAAGGGTGGAGGTATGTGACAGGGCCTGTATCCAGGCCCCATCAGAGAAGGGAAGGAGCCCATCCCCTGACACCTCATCAGGTGCCAGAGTGTGTGCGGGCAGGCCCTATCCCAGCCATTCATTCCCTGTCCCAGGGAAGGTGGCATGGCAGCAAAAGGATGCCAGAGCCACCATCACAGATCCAGCTGGAGACACCCATCGCAGAAGGCAGTGCAGCACCAGGAGTACAAAGTGGGATCCAGCTGCTCCGGCATCAGAGGCAACAGCAGACCGGGACATAAAGAAAAACACTGGGTGTGGCAACATTGGAGACCCAATCCCACGAAGATAAGGGGGCGGCAACCACACCAAAAAGGATGCTGCGGCACCATGGCAAGCTGATGCAATGGCTTGGTGAAGAGCGCAGCATCAGGAGGGAGAATCTGCTGGAGCCCGTGCATCAAGAAAGAAAACCCACTAAACCACTAGGGATTTCTAAAATAACAATAGGCCTACAAGAAGGCAGTAACAACTGGAGACTACAGTTGACTGAGGGGCACTACATTGCCCATATCAGAAATGCATCAGAGCCGTGTGCAGAAGGGGGCTGGGCTTACAAGCCCCTTTGAAACCTCTCCAAGCCTTCCCCTGTCACACTCCCTCGCCCAGGTAAATTAATTGGTTAGTGAAAGCTGGCCAATTCTGGGCGGGAGAGGGTTATTTAAAAGGAAGATGGAAGAAGTCTGGTTGTGGGCTAGTTGGGTGAGGACAGGAGGTGGAAGGAGGACGTCAGAGAGACCAGAGCAGGAAAGGGTGGAAGGAGTGTGGAGGTTGTTGGGAGAAGGGTCTCCGGCGTGGATGTGCATGGGTGTGAGGAGTAAGTTAAGTAGTGGTAGAGTAGGAGTAGGGGTGGGTACTAGTGGTACTAAGTGGAGGTAGGGGTAGTGAGAGTAAAGGAATAGTAG
Source organism: Ambystoma mexicanum (assembly GCF_040938575.1). NCBI lineage: Eukaryota > Metazoa > Chordata > Amphibia > Caudata > Ambystomatidae > Ambystoma > Ambystoma mexicanum. The sequence continues at coordinate 579,711,902 of NC_090922.1, read as the reverse complement.
AGGGAGTAGGGAGTGAGAAGTGGTAGTGATGAGCGGTAGTTGTAGGGGTCGTAGTAGAGTGTGGTAGTGAGAGGAGAGAGAGAGGAAAGGTAGTAGCAGAAAAAGAGAAGTAGAGGTGGGAGTAGAGGTGGAGAAGCAGTAGAATTGGTGGCAGCACTGGAGAGGTAGTAGTAGTTAGAAGTGGTAGTGGAGTACGAGTAGTGGTAAGTGCAGAGAGGAAGTTGTAGTAGTGGAGAAGAAGTAGTGGCAAGGAGGTGAAGTAGGAGGCAGCTGAGCAGAAAGGTAACAATGGAGAGAGTAGTAAGGCAGTAGTTGGAGGTAGTGGCAGCAGAAAGTAGAGGAGTAGAAAAGGGAGGGAGTGAGAGAAGGAAAGAAAGTAACATCCAAGGGTGACAGTAGGAAGGTGAAGTGAAACCTTCGGAGTGACAGTAGTGTGGTGGGGCAGAGAACATCGTGAGACACCAGTATAGAAGAGGGCAAGGTGAGACAAGGCGTGCAAACTGAGTGATTGAAACCGTGCAAACGAAGGCACCAGAACTACACTCGCTAGAAGACTAAGCATTGAGCCCTGCTACTAACCGGGATTAGGGACACCTGGGCTAGGGTGACAGTAGCCCAATGGAGACAAGAGAGTGAGGGATGGCCCCAGAGCCGAAATTCCCCAAAAACCCAGTTGGCCTTTGTGGGAAGTCCCCTACAGGGACCTTTGTCTAGTGGCCGTGAGCCAGGAGACTCGGGGAGCTGGGTGCCTAGACAAACCAGTAATGGAAATACAAAATGCCACCCCCAGAAACAGGAACCAAATTGTGTAGACACCAAACAGGGAGAGCTGTTTTATATGCATTAGTGTCAATAAGTCTCTCACATGTGTTACTAAGCTCACATGAAATATACAATCGCTTTCCAATAGTACAAGACAAACAATAAGATTTGATTGTGTTTCGGAAATCGGTTGGCATAACATATATGTTGGACACGACACTTACTCTGTGTATGCTTTTGGGTTTTATTTGAATGTTCTAACATATGTTTGTCATTCTGCTAAAGCAATGCAAAGTTGTTTTCCAAATCTTGACTAGTGAGCGCCCACTTCTATTGTGTGTACATGCGGGAAGCTTTCTGTGGAACTTGTATGTTGGCTGATGGTACAAATCGAGCAAAAAGTGCTCGTAAGCGGTGTTAGTTGGTTGATTTGCTGTATGTAAGGCTCACAGTTTTATGGTACGTCTTTTCGTACTGTTCTGGTCTGTATTTATCACTATTTATTTTTGGTTCTTCTTGTATTCATCCACAGTTTAAAAAAACAAGTTGCAGTTGTTATATTTGCACAGGCATTCCAATGACAAAACATGCACACACACAGACATATGATAGACAAACCGAACTGGGTGCTTGCACATCAAATGCAGCTTAATTCTTACTTTGAAAAAGACGGCTACTCCTGTCACTGCTTCAGTCCTGGGATGCTTTTTAGCAGAAATTGAAATAGCTTCAAATTGGATATCTGTTAATTGTTTTACGCCGAGCGGCCAGTTTTCAAAATTATTGGTCTACAAGGCATGACTGACAGCACGGGGAACCAAGCAAAGAGGCCTGTTTTTCTGTTTTTTTTTCTCCATTTGTATAAACAAATACAGATGGAACACAGATTGTTTTCTGTCTGTATTTATATGTAGAAGATGGTCAAACAGAAGCCTTTCTTACATGAAAAGATTATTGGCACCACTGTTGTTCTATTCCACAGTCAGCATTTTACTCCACATTCGGTATTTGAGTCTTTCAAAGATGTTGATAACATGTGCACAGTGTAGGTGTCTCTTTGCTCTGCAATTGTTGCATGATGCAATCTTGCATGTTGCAGTTCACCCCATCTGGTGGCGAGGGCAGGAGCCCCCACCTACCCTCAGCAGCACCAAAGTCCTTCTGACCCACCCGCCGTGCCGCGCCGATCCCGCATCAGCAGCCTTTTGCAACCCGCCCCATCGATGAGGATCCACTGCCTGATTCACCTTGTTCAGGCTCCGCCACAGGTTCACCCTCTACAGCATCTTATTTTCACCCTGGGTAGCCCGGGTTGCACGCCTGCATCAGCGCCGACCTTTGGATCAAGAAACAAAATGTCGGGCGCGATGCGGCACCACAACGAGGCTCAGCGTCCTCGTGGTTGCTAAGCAACCAGTGTTTTTGCATTTGCCTGTTTCCGCCGGCAGGCGGAAGAGCCGGTCTCATCAAAGGCCATCTAAGGCCCTGTTTGCCCCTGAAATCGACTGTTCACCCTATCTGGTGGCAAGGGCAGGAGCCCCCACCTACCCTCAGCAGCACCAAAGTCCTTCTGACCCACCCGCCATGCCGCGCCGATCCCGCATCAGCAGCCTTGTGCAACCCACCCCATCGATGAGGATCCACTGCCTGATTCACCTTGTTCAGGCTCTGCCACAGGTTCGCCCTCTACACATCTTGTTTTCACCCTGGACAGCCCAGGTTACATGCCTGCATCAGCGCCGACATTTGGATCAATAAACAAAATGTCGGGCGCGATGCAGCGCCACAACGAGGCTCAGCGTCCTCGTGGTTGCTAACCAGCCGGCCTCATCAAAGGCCATCTAAGGCCCTGTTTGCCGATGGACGGCGCATGGCGAGCATCACATGACCCTGCTTTGGACTATAAATCCTCGTGAGTACGTATTTGCATTAAGCCGGTATGTTTGCCTTGTATTAATGCCTGGTCACACCCCTCGCCAGTCATTGTTGATTTACTGCAGCCTTAGTCGCTAAGATCCCACTTTCCTCTTAGCTGCCTCGCTGCTCATACCTTCATTGCAATCGACTGGTATACAACTATAGCTCATATGACACCGTATCTTCCCAGTATCCTCATACCGTCTTTCACATCAGCAACACTGATTGGATTGAGTTGCATTAGCCATTAGCCTCTGTGAATACTGCGGTAGTTCATGCTACCCTCATTCCTATATTGCAGTAACCATTTTGCCTTACATCTAAACTTCCAACTGCTGCCTCCTATTACTGGTCGCATTTTGTGAGTGATTCTGCACTGTGCCCTCCGGGCTGTTATGGATTGTTGTTACTAAATGAACCGTCATTGCTACCACTGTGCCTGCCTGTTAGCACTCTACTTCCTGTTGTACATCGGTAGCCATTGCAAGCCTTAGTGTCTAACTAGTATGCTTGGTCAGTAGGTTATGTGCTCCTACCGGCCCCAAACTGGTGCACAGTAACTCCCTCTTCCGCTGTTAGGTCGGCGTCCCAGCACTCTCTCCTTGTAATCCTAGTGGTGACAGCACTACCATCATGCTATTTCGGACCTTCTACGCCATCTGTCATAACTTGGCCGCATTCACTCACCCACAGCACGCGCCCCCCCCAATCTCCACTCCTTATCACCACTGTTTCAGCCCTCTGATAGCGCCACTGCACTCAGCCCTCACTACCTTCAGTTGCCTAGTTTCTTACCGGAGATGAGCTGCCTTGGGACCACTCCCAATGATCTCCTTCACAGCAACATTTCCCATGAACCAGTACCTTAATGACCCGGCCCTATGGCTTCATCACTTTGTGAGTAAACCCACACCAAATCAGCCTTGCTCTCTTCCACTCAGAAACAAGAGACGGGGGTCTAGACTCAAGAAGCCACACATAACGCACAACAACCCTAATCACACCATACCTAAAACACCATGCTCAGCCTCGCCTAACACTACACCTATTACTCCCATCCGACCAGCCAAACTCCATCAGATCAAGGGAGCCATTATTAACACCAGATCCCTTACAGCACATGCACTTGACATCGCAGACCTCATCACGTCCCAACAACTCGACTTTATCGCAATATCCGAAACATGGCTTCATGTTGCATCAGGACCATCACTAGCCCTAGCCATACCACCGGACTATGGTATCACACACTGTGATCGCAACACTGCCCAATCCAAAGGGGGCGGAGTCGCCTTTATCCATAAAAACTCCCTTGGCCTAAGAGTGGTTAATAACTCCCAACTTGAGTCAGCTGAGTTACTCTCAGTCAAATTACCTCTCACACCCAATAAAACAATCACCTTACACCTTATTTATAGACCTCCCGGTTCAGCACCCTTCTTTGTTGGTGAATTGTCCACTCTACTTTTGGACAAAACTAAAACTAACTCTCAAATTAGCATTCTAGGTGACCTCAATCTAGGACTCAGAGACCCCAATGACCATTCCGCCGTAGACCTAGAGAATGCACTAACTGACTTTGGCTTCACCATGCACATCCAAGAACCCACCCATAACAAAGGGAGGACTCTTGACTGGCAAGCTAGCTCCAACTGTATGATCAATGTCCTCTCCAACACCCCGTGCATTTGGTCTGATCACCACATCATTACCTTCAATATTAAAGCAGCACCGCGCCCGCCTCCTCTGAATGCCGTAGCCCTCCCCACGAGAAATAAAAGGGACATAACTAAAGAGAAACTCCTCCCTTTGCTACTCCCTGCTCTCACTGCAATCACCCATTCCAGCACTGATCCAACAACCTTAGCAGACACCTACAATCGCACTATGCTCACAGCTATAAACTCAATCGCCCCCATCAAACACAGGAAGTCTAATCCACGCGCACATCTTAACTCCTGGTTTATACCTCAGTTAAAAGGGCTCAGCAAAGCTAAGCGCTGCGTGGAAAATCGCTGGAAAAGTCACCCATCGGATGAGCATAAAGACAGCTTCAACCTTGCCTCCCTTTTCTACAAAGACGCTATTATCACTGCAAAAAAAGAGTCGCTAAACAACCGTATCTTGCAAGCAGACTCCAATACAAAAGAGCTCTTTAATATTCTTAAAGAACTTGAATCGCCACCTGCCCCTCCTGATACTTGTACCAAAGACAGTAAATGGTGCGCCAACATCCAGTCCGCCTTACTAAATAAAATATCCATGTTACAATCTAAAATTAAAGACAAACAAAACCTGAATCAAGATAATCGTCCTCGAATCCCGCTAAGGCACGCTCCCCCAACTCCCCATAATACTAAACCTTTTACCTTCGCGCCCCTGACTATTGCTGAAGTGGAAGACATCATTAAGAGAATGAAACCGTCAAACTGTCAAGGTGACCCCTGTCTTGCACCTATAATTAAGGATTCTGCCCACGATTTGGCCCCCTTCATCACGGCCTTCATTAATGCATCCTTTAGTACAGACACTGTCCCGGACAACCTCAAGGACGCTTGGGTGATCCCACTGCTAAATAACCCATCCTTAGACCCTAGTATTCCCACCAATTTCAGACCCATAACCATGGTTCCCTTCTTGCTGAAGATTTTAGATCGCGCAGCATACCTGCAGATCCAAGACTACTTGGAATCTAATAACCTCTTAGGTTTGAGGCAATCTGGATTCTGCCCGAGACACGGGACTGAAACAGCCTTGATAGACCTAAAAACCCAAATTGAGCACCTGAAAGATAATGGGAACTAGCCATGCTACTCCTATTAGACCTCTCGGCAGCCTTTGATCTGGTCATTCATCAAATCCTCTGCCAACACCTCCTTTCTGCTGCCCACTTCTCTGACTCAGCCACAACTTGGATTAAATCCTTTCTGAGTAACAGATCTATGAGGGTCTTTTCTCCTTCGGCAGCCGCTAACCCCACGCCAATTCATTGCGGTGTCCCTCAAGGGTCCTGCGTGTCGCCCACACTCTACAATGTATTCACGAAACCCCTCTTTGATGTACTTGACTATCTGGGTGTGTCCTACACCAACTACGCTGACGACACCCAGATACTCATTCCCATCAGTGGTGATTACATGACTGACACGAAGGCCTTGAACGATGTCTACTTGGTCATCCAGGCCTGGATGGCCCAACATGAATTATGTCTTAACGATGACAAGACGGAGCTCCTCATCTTACGCTCTTTGCAACGTATCAACAAATTAGACCCCTCCTACCAATCATTCATCATAGACGGTAACACCATTAAGGTCTCCAAAGACACAAAAACTTTAGGATTCTATCTTGACGCCACCCTGTCACTGACACGACAAACTAAAGCAGTGAGATCATCCGCTGCCTACACCTGCAAACTGATTGCAGCCTCTAGACCTTTTCTAACCACCCCCAACAGCATTACCTCAGCAGGAACGCTCATCAGGCCTAAAATTGATTATTGCAGTGCCCTTTAGCTAGGAACTAGTCAAGGGAACTTGAACAAACTACAAATCACCCAGAATAACACCATTAGGGCTGCGCTAAACATCCCTAGAAACCACCATATCTCAGAAGCTAGAACTAATTTACACTGGTTACCTGTCAAGCAGAGAATTTCACTAAAAACACTGGCTCTGACCCACAAATGCCTGGCAAACAAGGCTCCCCCTTATTTGTGCAGCAGACTCTCCGGCCACTCATCCACTCGGCCTCAAAAAATAGCCCAGACCCACTGCCTATCGGTCCCAAGGTTTAAACTTCAAAAAGCGGGGGGCCTGAGCTTCCCTGTCCTTGCGTCCAAGCTCTGGAACACCCTCCCGGTTACCATCAGATCTGAGGTCTCACTCAATACCTTCAAATTGAAATCGAAATCTTGGCTCCTTGCTCCGAACTAAGACTTCCTATTACGGCTCTACCTCGTAGTCGCCTGCCTTACCTTATTTCGCTGTATATACCTTGCATGTATCCTGTCTGTAAGTATTGGATGTCATTCTCTGTTGCTACGATCCTATCTAACCGCTCTATGCAACTATTGTATGTAAACATTGATGTCATTGTCTGTTGTAACGATCCTACGTAACTTCTCTTGCAACTATTGTATGTAAAAATGTCCAAATTTGCACACTGATGGTGCGTGTTACAAATAAATAAATACAAATACAAAATACAAATGAAATCCTTTATGAATTGGCACCGCAGGCCACAGGAATATAGTGAAATATGCATTGCAAGTGTAGTTTTCGACAGTTCCCCCCCACCTGCCAAGTTACATAGCTTTGCATGTGCTTAACATGGGCATACAGAAAGCGGTATCTAAGGTGAACAGTGCTGGCCCATTCAAAGAGAGAATGCCTCAGAAATCAAGCCGTAAAAACTTGGTTTGCACAATGATCTTATGTATGGCCGAAAATAAGTGGTCGCAAAGCGTGTAAACCAAGTTCGAGTTAGGAGCTTTCAGTCCCTCCCAGGGAGCGCAGGCCACTAGTCGGCTTGAAGGCATTGCCCGGAAAATAGTGGAACATAAGAAGGATAATAGAATGTGTTGTGGCTGGAACTGTGTGTATTTAAAACAGAGAAAAGGTGTGTAAGTGAGTGCTCAAAGTATGGAGTTGATGTGTTGTCAGTGTATATGTAAGGTTTGGGTGTGTGAGGGGTTCCAGATGTACTCAGGCAATTCTAAACAAACAAGTAAGCAGAAGAGGTCTAGGGTAAGAAAGTGGAAGGATGATGTGCCTAGAACCCCTATGCAGGGATCCTCAGGCTACCCTTTTACGGCAATCACTAGCCAAAGTGCCATTTTGCCCCACCCAAAGAGGAGTTTTGCCCTCAAAGTGCCCTTTTCTATCTTCAAAAAGTTAGAAACAAAATGCCCTCCTAAACTCCTGGGCAGATCAATGCTATGTTGGGAGATCTCAGTCTAGCAAACAAAGGATTCCTGGACTGGTTTGTGGAGGGGGAGGTTTTAATGGGTTAAGTCAGAGACGGCTTTCAGTAATCCAATGCAGAATGAATGAGCAGCAGGTTGATATGATGGCACTCAAGGAAGGTTTGACGTTGGAAAGTACATTACAGACTGGTTAATCTGTGATGTTAAGAGGCAATGGACATTTAACAGCCGTGTTGATAGTGAGGATCCTTGAGGGCAGATACAGTTTGAGGCCATGAATTTGGAATTGTCGGACAGACACAGTAGAGGAACAAAACCAGTGGACGTATGTTAACTTGTACCAGGATCCACAGGAGATCAGCGTTTCTCATCCTCGGGGTGTTTGGATGAGTGAGGGCCAAGCCAACCAACCATCGCGCAGAGGATGAAAGTTACAGGCCCCTGCAGACCCACCACAGGCATTTAAAAAAAGGACTGGTAATAAGATATCATAGCATTGGAAAATAGCTACAACATTATGTGCGTAGTGACTGCTGTGCAGGCTAATGACCTGCGTGGGTATTCATAGAGATCTAGGTGTTTCCACCAGATGTCTGCAACCTCATCGTTTCCCCAGAGTTTAAACATCTCCCTGTATAGAGCACTGAGTTGGGACATTTCCTTGATCCTGTCTTCAATTTTTGTAAAATTCTTCTCCCTTTCCAATGTCTCTGGATCTTTTTTCCCAGCCATGACTGCTTTTTTGATCTTTAATTGGTCAAAGAGGATTGGAGTTTGTGGAAGCACATTAGATAACATTGTTGTAGATTAGGAGTACCTCGCATCCTGTAAGAATATGGACACAATCTAGATTCTGCCCACACTGACGTCACTCAGGAGCATCAGATGAGCAGATGGGTAAAGGAGCCTTTAGGTGCACAACACTTTCAGCAATGGTCTTCCTGTTTACACATTGTGCACATTGTACAGTGCAATCGCAAACATATGTTGTCTTTGAATCCTGCTGCTATGACCAATGGACACTTTTGGGACTTCCTAAGGAATTCAGTTCCACAGTTCGCTGGCGAGGTCTTGATGCACTTCCTGTTTCCAGTCGATAAGACACGCCTGGACTGCGGTCATGGAGTTGCTCGCTACATTCTTATAAAAGTGAATGTTTTTATAATTCTTGGGATTTCCGCATGATATTGTTTGCTGCAGCCGTTTGGTTGATTTCTTGCTCCCCTCTAGTAATAAGTGGCTGTTGTACCCCTGTTTTCTTTCCACAGCAAACAATCCCAGGCTGCTGAATTCAGAAAGAAGATGCTGCCCTTGCAAGCTTGTAAAGGAAGCTGGAGATTAGGCCACAGTCATTTGATGAAAACACAGGATTCTTCATCTTGGCCTTGTGTCAAAAAAGGAGGAGTTCCCAAAATGGTGGGTTTCTAGAAGGCGTGTTCCCTTTAACCTATTATGCAAAGTCTGCGTAGCTATGCACACATTGGGGGCCACTTGTCTGCAGACTTGTCCATCTAAAAAGAAGGCTTCATTTGAGGGTCCCTCCCCTTTAATCTCCCCATCCTGGCCCAGGTTTCTGACTCAGAGTTGGTGTGTTGAAAGAATCCGCAGGATCACGATGAGCGGTTTGATAGGTTTTTATGTCAGGTAGCCTCCCTCTCTCTCATACGTGTATTTGCTTTTACAGTGAAAAATGACTTTTTTGTTAGTCAAGAGTAGGTTTCTAAAGAGGGTCATCTTTTTTCATAATCGCAGGTCCCAATTTGTGTCCATACATCATTCGAAACATAGATAGTAATTCATATTTACTGCCTTTTTTAAATTAGGGTTATAATTAGAAGAGATGTGGAAAACTGTTGTTGTTGAACAATCATGAACCCATACAACGACTTATTAGTCTTCCACGAAAGAGCGAGCAATCGCTATGCGCAGGTGTACCTCCCTAGTGGGTGGTGGTGTTCTGCCTGTCCAGGCGAGGTGTAGTCAAATAGAGGCTACACTAAGCAGTCTCACCCTCAAACACTCATACTAGCACTTGGTTGGTTCGGTGTTTGTTTTTAAACGTAAAAACCATGCGCCTACTGTGCTAAAAAAAGAAGTAACAACCCATGTTTTATTATATCTCATTCTCTTAGCCTCCTACTTCTAGGCCACAAGACAAAAAGATTAAAGTGAGAGTAGAATTGAGGGAAAATTCTAAATGTATTAACCCCTCTATAGAAGTAGCAAACACTTTTTACAATCCGCTTAACCCCGAGCAAGAACCCCACGATCATAAGGTGGCATCAGTGGGGACCATAAGGAGAGCGATATCCAACATTTAGCTAGTAAAGGCAGGCATGATCCAGCAGAACAAGTCACTCTTACACAGGACCAGACAGTGGGAGGAGGAATGAGCTGTGATCAAGGAGACTACTGTGAGATTGGAAAGATGAGGAGAAAGAATCTAGGAGGAATCTGAGACGAACCCAAGAGACTCCTCTGTAATCTCTCAGTACCGGCTATGTCTCCTAACCCAACAACTCACAAGTATCTACCATAGAGGGAGTCATGGGGTAAGGGATTCTGGAAATCTGCATCTAGCCTAGGCCAAGAAGAAGAAGGATTTGGGTGACACTAAAGCCTGCAATGCCAGAGAGGGAAAGGTAGCTCTTTCCTAATTTGTACAAAGTGGGACATTTGCTTTAAAGGCGAGCAAGACCAAGTAACCCATATGCATCTTAGAGGTTGCTGAGGAGGAAGGGACCCAACTCAATCGAGCAGGAACCAATCCTGACCTTAGTTTATGAAACTCCTATTTTCTTTTGAGTTGTCCAACCTTGTAGCAATTCCCCAATAAAAGATAATAAAACATCATATCATGGCTTGGTGTCCTCCTTGATCTCAGGTGGAATCCTGCGACACGGCACCATTTTCATGAATTTACATGACATTCTGTAGTTTGCCCCAGATTTCATAAATAGCCAAAATGGCACTAACACTTCAGTCTATTAATGTGTTAGAAACATAACATCAATGTGCCGTATAGAAATTGCATTCAATGCGTATTCCAGCCGTAGTTTTGATCAATCGCTTCCACTGGCCCAACTGATGGAATATTTCATTTTTTTAACATGTGCAAAAAGGGTCCTCTAACCCATGGTAAAAGATTGGGAAAGTAACAAGGGGCTGAGGAAGAGGGACTCCAGGTTCCAATTTGTCACTTCCCCTCTTCCACTCTCTACTCCTGCTTCCTCTTAGGGGTACGAGAACGCACTGTCAAGACACAGACGATAAAGGAGGAGTCCAGGGGGCCATCTCTGTACCCACACGGGCACGCTTACCTTCCTGGCCGTCCACTTTCTTCAGATTGCACACCTGCATACACCTGCTCTGTGTGTGTCACGGCTGTGGCTGATGCCAGCTATCCCAGGTTTCTGCCTTTGCTGACGCCTTGATCTGTCCCTCAGCAATCTATGAAGCAACCACTGCATGTGGAACAGCCTCCCTGCCTCTCTCAAACTTGAGCAGAACCACCTCCGGTTCCGGAAGCAACTCAAGACCTTCCTTTTCGCTGCCACTTTCTATCTTCCTCTCCACTGCTGATGTACATGACTGCTCCACGCACTGGTGACCAGGTAGCCCTCTGAACTCGGGCCCAGGCTCCTGCATGTGCAGTTGCCCTTGCACTGCATCTGGCCTCCCCAGCACTTAAGGATCTGTATCTGCAACCCTACAGCCCCTTCTCTCTGCACTTATGAGCCACCACTGGCTGCCCTTGTGAGTTAACTGCACTTCCCCTCCCCCTGACACTTCTCCCCTTCCATCTTCCCCGCACTTGCACGATCTGAATGACACAAGGCCTAGTAAGATCGCTGTTTGTTCCTCCCTTGTTTTCCCCTCCCTGTCTTGTCGCGCATAGGAACACTTGTGTACAGGGGCGTTATAAATGCCACATCATATCATATCATAACATGTAAATAGCGGCTCAAATAATTCGCCAGCCGCAGCACGGTAACTGCCTAGCTCCTCTCTCTACATCACGTGACATATGAGCAGGAAAAAGAAGCAAGAGGCAGGAGTGCAAATCGCATCACTTCAGCCGCCACCTGTGCTCCCCTACCCACTGTTGTTTACTCATCTAATCTACCCATTGTCATCTTAGAAGCAGCTGTTGTTGGAATAATGATGCTCCTGGGTACCATCCTGTAGTCCCCCTTGAATTGCACATCTGCCAATGGCCATAATATACGTAATACTTACGCTTCAAATAAATAAATAAATATTATTCACTGAAACTGCTCTCGCCCAATTCTCTTATTTTCTTACCTCTGCTCACCACTATGAGCTCGCCTCCATCCTCATTCTACTCGAGCTCTCGCAGCCTAAGACACTCTGGCTCATTTGTCCTTCCATGAAACTCTCCCCTCCCGTGGCTTCAAGAACACACTACTCAATCGGGTAGTTCTCAACTGCACCACTCGCACCCTTTACAAACTACCCACATACACTCCCATATTTGCATACCAACATCACAGTGGATGGCTCTCCATGCAAAATTGCTCTCTTTAAATTCCTTCTCCTCGTCCTCAAATGTATCTGTGGTCTTGTTTCCCATTACTTTGCTGAGTGTATTTTTCTTTACTCCCCTTCTTGAACTCTACGATCCTCTGATCTTCTCAACCTTTCATTCCCCCACGTCTTCTGTGCCTCCATCCACTTCTGCTCTTCCACCTACTTGCCCCCCTTCACTGGAATATGCTGCTCAGGCCACCAAAGCAAGCCCATCATGATTCTTCAAGGGTTGATATTGGCCAGTAAATGGGTGTGTCCTGCCCTTACTCTGCCCCTCCCCAACCACCCCACCAACCTACCTCGCCCGATAAAGCCATTTATGAATGTAGACATGCATATTGTACCCATGATCCTTATAGAAATATTCCCTAAATGTATTCCTGATTCATGTCTGTTCGCAAGTCTCTATCTTGACTCTATGTCTTGGGAGGATAGCTCAGGGGCAACGCGCTCGCCTTGGAAGCAAAACTACACAGAGCACCACAGGTTCGATCCGCGGGTCCGCGCATAGAAACCTCTGGGTATTAAGCGTGTTATAAATAACCTATCATATGTCCCACCATAGTACCACACCATCATCTATAACATTGTTAACGAAACGAGCTTCATATATTGCAAAAGCCCCCCACCCATGGAGTGCCTCGGTTATCTGTAGTGTATCACCCGTACATCATTTCATATTACAAAATACTTCCTGGGTCTTAAATAAATATGGCTGTATATTTCAGTTATCCCTTATGCACTACCTCTATTGTACCCATGCTCTACATACATCCTTTCCCCATGAGTGTGCTTCCACCTGCCACCACTGGCAACCCTCACTCCATGCTATACACTCTGGATGCCACACTCAGCTTTCTAAACTGGCAATAAAAAGACGGTGGGTTTACATGAGCAATTCATCTTAGAATCAACTACAAATCACTTCCGCCTGGCATTCATAAATGGCGCTGCTGGGAGAATGATGGATGGAATGTGGAATGTGTGTAGCTGGAGATTGCAGGAGTGACGGCTGCTGGGGAATCCAGCATAGGACTGTGAGCTGGGAAGCAGCATTCTCCCCGTGTTCCTATCTTGGCCTACATCTGTCACTGAAGAATAAAGTACTTACCTTTAGTTTTGTACTTACCGTCTCCTGCCTGGTTCCTGGGTTGTGTCCCCATGCTCTCGCCCTCTCCTCTGTCCATGAGAAATACTTAAAGATATCATTTATGCATTTGTGGGTTTATTTTGCAACATTGATTATTGGCCGATGTTGATAATATAGATGTTATTGATAGTAAACAGTTATCAGAAATAATATATAGTATGTTACATGTAAGAGTATGGACTGTCCAGCATTATTTCTACAAAGCCCATGAATTAACCCTAGAATTCATGACAGCACCTACCTATGTAGTAACCGCCACCGCAGACATTAAGAGGGAAATGCTGTGTAGTCGAAGACGTAGCCAATGTAATTATTGGCCATGGGTGTGTATTCTTTCTTTAAGAGTTTGAACAAGCAGCCTAATCATGCCAATGTATCTAGGACGTTTTAAACATATTTAGCCCCCTTTACAATGCCTTCCGATATTCACACATCCCTCACTTTTATCAGGATATAATAATGGGTCGGGTTTGGCGCTTGAAATTATGTATAAAAGCTACCACACGCGAATGGCAGCAGCAAAAAAGGCCGCTGCAGTGTTCATTTAAAGTGTTGCTGATGGTGTCCAGTGGACTCTTGCTCTTGGCCTTTTGGTGAGACCCTAGGCCAAAGAACCATAGCCGCCAACCAACCCCATGTAACAAGGTTCACCCTGTATCTTCATGGAGGTGCCTGGTGAGAGGGGATACCATGACATCGTGCTAATGGTAGAAATTCAGGTGAGGCCTGAGCTGGAAGGGTGTTGGTTGCATTAAAAAGGGGAACCACATACTGTGGGTTCAGCTGTCAAGCGCCATCATAAGTGGGTACCTTGAGCAAGTGAGGTTTGTCTCAGACAACAACACTTTGCATTCTGGGGGTTGTAGTTTTGTTCTTCATGCCAGGCAATGGGCTACACATCTCAGCATGAAGGGTGCTGTTCCATCAAAAGCTATAAGTGCTCATTTGTTGCACATAGCATGGGGCCATTTGTGAACTACTTGGTATGGGGATGAAGGGATGAATGGTAAAAGCAAGGGGATACTCGTGTGGGGGTGATGGGCCTTAGCAGCTGGTTCACAGGGTCATTGTGGGAAAGACTAGAGTAAGTGAACACCAGTGGAGAAGGTAGGTGGTATTTTGGGGCGATTATTACAGCATGGGGATGCCTGAGACAGGGATGTCAGGGAATAAGAACAGTGAAAGGAAAGTTGTGGCATAGAGGGATCCAATATGAAGGTAATAACTTGGGGCACTAGTGGGCTATTCTCACATCAGAAGGAACCCGTTGCAAGAGGGCCACCAGAACAGGACAACAGTTTGAATATGATCAAGAGGACACCAGTGGGGGGTCAGAGCAAGAGGACTCCCATGGGGGTCTTACATTGGTTGAGAGGTCAACCATGGGGATTAAGGGGCTCCAGTGCAGATGATCTAGTGGTGGCTCGAGAGAGTACCCTCACCTCAACATGACCGAGCAGTATCAAGGGGTTTGGGCTGAATGGAAGTGGCAGCATCGTGTAGCGGTAGTATTTGTTTGTTTGTTTTGTTTGTTTGTTTGTTTAATTTGCTTGTATAGCATGCCAAACCCAAAGGTATCTGGGAGCTTTCCTTGAGTACATAGTTACAAAAGTATACAACAATAGTAGATAGTACAATACAAAATAAAAGGCAATTATAGAGATATATAGAGTTATACAAGTGCAGAATATATACAGAAATTACAGGTTCGAGACATAGTTAGGGTAGAATATTGCAGAAGGTCGAGGTGGCCTGTGGGGATATCATGCCTAAGCTATGGGCAAAGTCAGTGAGGGAACTGGGTAATCGTCATGATGGTGCAAAGTTGATTTTAATTCGATTGTAAGAACAGCCAAGCTTTCACTTTGTTCTGGAAGGATAGGAATAAGGGTTCGGACCTCAGAGCCTGGGGTAACTTGTTGCAGGTCTTAGCTGCAAGCACCGGAATGCTGGATCCACCTACTTTGATAAGTTTAAATTTGGGGATGTTAACACAATGGGCATAGTTGGATCTAGTAAGTCTGGTAGGTTCCTTTCTAGAAAATGTGTTCATCAGGTACTTAGGGGCTGAATTATTAAGGCACTTGTGGGTGATCATGAGTGTTCTGAAGGTGAGTCTCTCTTGTATAGGGAGCCAGTTAGTGTTTCGTCGGGTTTGTGAGATGTGGCTGGAGCGAGGGACATTGAGAGCAGATCTAAGAGCATTATTTTGCAATATTTGTAGTTTGTGGAGGTCCTTCTGACTGGTGCCCAGATAGAGAGCATTTCAATAGTCCAATTTCCACAATATGAGGGCTCTTGCAAGGGTGATACAGCTGTCAGTAGTCAAGAAAGGTCTGCAGGCATTTATAAGTTTTGAGGTGTGGGCCATTGAGGATGATGTAGCATTAATTTGTTTTTGGAGAGTTAAGGCAGAGTAATGATAGAAGGCTATGGTTTTTGCTTCCTTGTCAACTTTGATAAGGTGGCCATCAATATTGAAGGGGTCAATTTTCCAGTAGGGGATTTAAAAGTGAGGGTCCACCCTACATTAGCCTCTGTCGCTGTGTGCCATCCACTGCATAATGTTCTTGAGAGCTCCTCCTCTTTGGGCTATCCTCTTTGTATTCCCACCATACCAACCAATGATGAGAGTAGGATTGGAAGCAATGAAAGGGGGTTGATGAGTAAGTAAGTGTATGGAAAAAAATAGGTGGATGGTAAGTGGAAAGAATGTTAATCTTGGTTCTACCATCGTGCCCCTCTCTCTTTTTCAGAGAAGAGTTGCATGAAATGCCTTGAGTCCCTGTCACAAGGATCTCACTCAGGCTTTGGGATCATGGTCCAAGGATGCCCAACGGCCTTGCACTGGGGGACTGGACCTTCAGATACAGAGAAAAGGGATGAGGACCTGGGGAAACATCCAAGCATGTCAACTCAACAGGGTCTGACTAGAAGGGAAAAATATTCAGTTGGGTGTGACTTAGGTGGGGGATATTTCCAGGTCCAGGAGAAGAAGGGGGAGGGGCACTGTCTAGTTTGTGACTGACTTGGGAATCATTGTTTGGATGGAGAAGACCTTTCAGATGAGGTTATTGTTGAGGGGAAGTGTTTGACTGATGGTAGCCGAATTAGGAGAATTGTTTGATTGGAGATGACTGATGATGAGTGCTTGCTTGAAGGTGTTTGTGAGAGTGTCACTCTATATTTGGGGTTGTGGGGCAGCTGTGTGAGTTTAGCGTCTGGTTACGGTGGATGGATAGGATGTTAAATGTATTATTAGGCATGCTTATAATTGTCTGGACATGTCTGGGGTGACTGTGTGGGTGCAGTGCCTAGTCGGGAGTGCCTGTGCGAATGTGTACAGATCATATCGGGTTGGATGGCTGTTTGGGGGAAATGTATGGCGGATGCTGGCCCCATATTGGCTGCAGAGGATAGTGGCAGGTGCGGGTGACAGCAAGAGATAAGCATATCGAATTACGAAACAGTGAAAAATGCACCTTTTCTTAAATTCTTCTTAATAACTGCGCACCACACTCAGAAGTCACCGATTCTGCTTCACTGGGGCCTGAAAATGAGCATTTAAATACAATGCACACCAACTAGGCTACCAGCACCCAGACATGTAATAACCCTCTCAAAACACACTCAAAACCTCAGAAGTCTATATCCCTCCCACCGACTTATGTAATAGAATTGGTGTGAGCAAACCCAAATGCTCTGGGCACACAAAGCCCTCTCCCCTCCCACGGATGCAGATACCTCAAGTGCCCGCAACACACATCACCTAGTAACGTTAGTTTCCTTTAGAATCCAGAGTCTACAAACTTCTATACACCAACAGAGCTGCCATGTTATCTTGCATCGTCCCTCTACGCTTAATAATCAAACCCGGATCCCCATTCATTCAGGTGCCAGAGTGCCGAAAGACAATGAAAAAGGGTTGGGCAGAGTGGTATAAAACACAATAGCATAACAAAATTAACTTTTCTGTTAAGAGAGAACCATGGCTGACAAGTGGTCATGCCATCGGGAATGGACAAGATAAGGGGCAATCATGCCAACGTTGTCATCGTAATAGTCGGGCAAGAGATTTACTAGAACTCTGAACATGGGTGACAACTTCTACATTTTCCATGTTGGATGGAGGGGGTTCAATCTTAAGCTTTTACGCCCACCGCCACTTGTTTGGGGCAGATCAAACTTCAGGTCAGTCAAAGCAGAAGGTTGGGCGACCCCAAAGAAGTAATGGTGGTCATAAAGGAGGAGAGCGGGAATGACAGCTGCCTGGATTTCAATTTAGTCACTTTTTTAGACTTGGCAAAAAATGCCCTATGGTTCTCCAACTTGTCAGTCCCATATATTCCAATACTCTGTAGGAAGGGGAACTAAGGACTGACTCAACAAATATGCAGAAACAAAGCAACAAGGGTTGATATGTTTTTCAAATGCTGATCTTTTAGTTCACGTCATTCTGCATTCTTGAGGCGATATTAACCGAGGCGGCAGGCCGACCCTGTCGGTACTGGACCACTGCCCAAGTTAAGGGCCCACGGTCCCTTAACAAGGCCGGCAGGGTCGGCCCACCACCGAGGATATCGCCATTAGCTCCCGTGTAGTTTCCCTACACGGCTAATAATGCTGTCAGGGAAGTCAATTTTCCATGCTGATGATGGTGATGTCATCAACATGGACAAAGGACTTCCCGAAGAGCAAAAAACTCGACATCTCTTTAATCCCTCTTCTGAGTTATACATGTTTGATAGCATCACCTGCTTTCAGTTTGTTAGATGAAGATGTGCATTTTATTGCTATGCATGAAATCAATGCAAGTTGTATTCCCACAAAAAACTAAACATACATTAAGTTACAGAATTCATCAAGTGTTTTTCAGTTTAAGAACTGCTTTTACTTTGAAATGGAAATTTTTTTGAGAGGTTGAAAGCAGAAAACCTAGAGACAGTTAGACATATCTTAACTGAGTGCCCTGTTTTATCATTAGTATATAATTGGGCTTATCTTATGAGCGGTAGGTATATCAATATGACACTATCTCATCAGTGCACATTTGACATTATTGTCTAAATACATTTACTGAATCTGTACATATTGCCTTATATAATGTGTGGACGACAGCTGAGATTAAGTTTGAATCTGCTGTAAAAGAACACAATTAGTAGAGTCCCTTAAGCACATTGCACTTTAGAATTGCTAATATATAACAATGAAAAGCAGTCAACTTTTAGAAAGTGTGGGTTACCTGTGTACATTTGCAAATCATACAGCCTCATTACATGGATGGCGGTAAGGACTTACCGGTACCGGTAAAATACCGGTAACAGTAAATCCTTACCGCCTTACTACGAGGTCCCTTTGCGGGTTGGGGGATTTAACGCCTGCTTTTTGCAGGCGTTAAAATCCAACCCGCTAAGGGACCTCGGAGCTAATTACGGCACCGCAAAATTGCGGTGCCGTAATTAGCGCCTTCCCCATTCCCATAGAGCCCTATGGGGCAGGAATGGGAATGGGGAAGGGCAATGGTGGAAGGGGGATTTACCGCCCCTCCAACCTTGGAATGGGGCGGTAAATCCCCTTTCCGCCAAGGCGGTGCCGGTATTTTACCGCCTACCGTGTAATGCGGCCCATAGTGAGTTACAATATCAAGCTTAACCCTGACTATCTGCCAATCTAATATTATTGTTCATTGAAGTTTGTTGATAAGTCTGATATGAAATTCATTATTATTTGTATGTTTTTAGAATTTATATATATGAATTTTATGAAAGTGAACACAAAATGCATAGTAAATGTTTGTATGTATTGTGAGGAGTATGAAACTGATTATAAATGTACCTTGAATGATTGATTGATTTTGACTGTATGCATTTGTTTGGTTATTATGTCAAATGAAATTGTAACAGTTGTAAACGTTCTTTGGAACTAAACACACCTATAACAATAAAATCACATAAAATCAAATAAAGCAATATTTGTTTTTTTAAAAGTAGCTGCAGCAGGCTATCACAGCACACAAGTAGGTCTACACTTCAGTAGCATGGTGTTGGGGGTCAGACATGGAACGCTAATTGACGTCATCTGATATGATATGATATTTTATTTCTATTGCGCTCGTAAACAAGTGTTTCAGAGCTCGACAAGGCAAGGGAGGGGAACAGGGGAGAACAAAACAGCGATCTTACTAGGCCCAGTGACATTGAGTACGCGCAAGTGCATGGGAGAGGGGGAGGGGGAAAGTGCATGGAAGGGGGAGAAGTGGAAAGTGCAAAGCAGAGGAGAAACAGATAAATAACAATAAATAAATAATAAAGGCAACAAACCGTTTTAGTGCAGCCAGCAATTTGCAAGTGCTAGGTTTAAGGCAGCAGACAGGGTAGGTCTGATAAGTGCAGGAAGAAAAAAGGGGGGGCTGTATGGGTACAGATACAGACCCCAGTGCAAGGGGTGCCCGGAGGCTGAATTCAAATGACTGCCTACTGCAAGTCAAGCCATTAAAGCATTATTGCATTGAATTAAATATAAAGTTTGCAACTCCCTGATTCTTTCGCACTTATCTTCAGAGAGATGTGCAGGAAGAGAGCCACTTGGAGCAGTGACTCAGAGTGGCACTTCTTTTCAGGGTGTCCTGGGGGCCCAGGCAGGACTTCTGCATACACCTACATCCTGTCCTCTTCACACACCACCCTCTCCCCCAAAACATTCCAGGCTCCAGTTTGCTAGAACAATCACACAAGTTGCTAACAACAGCATGACCAGAGAAAATGCACAGGTACTCGAAGGCGATAAAATGGACACTGCTTTGTTCATGGTTAAAGGTAGACTGTAAGCAACAGCAACAGAGGCATATCTGACATAAGGACAGGCCTGGTTGGACTGGCCTTCATAGCACTGGTTCTATCACGTATCAACTACGCTAAGACTATATACCATCAATGCATAAAGAATACTGCGGCAAGACTATGTCTCAGGCTGGGCAGGAAGGAACACATAACCTCAGCACTAGGAACTCTCCACTGGCTGGACTTGGCATAGTTCACACAGCTCCTCAGGGCCATGGAGTCCAATTCGTCAATCCAAATATCTTCTAAAACCAACCAAGAAGGTTGCTGGCATTCAACCATGAAGTATTTCTAGAGGCAACTCGCTCTGCCAGAGATAGAGACATGGGTGATTGGCTTTCATCAACATGGTCACCAAACTGTGGAAGACTCTACCAATGGAAACCCACACAATCCAGGCGCACGTTAGATTCAGTAAAATGCCTAATCAACTAGATATGATTTGATAAGTCATTCATCACGCGCCTGTACACAAGTGTTTCTAGGCGCAGTAAGACAAGGGACGGAAGACAGAGGGAGGACAAGACAAACAATCTTACTAGGCCTTGTGGGGAAAGTGCCACAGAGAGGGAAGGGGAAGTGCAATCAGGGCAGCATAGCTCTGAGTAAGTGCAGGTAGGGCACTGTAGAGGTTACAGTTACAGCCCCGTAAATGTGCGGTAGGCCAGGATGCAGTGCAGGGGAGACTGGGAGACAAGGGAACTAGGAGGCATCCCAACAACAGAAAGCCCACTGCCATTTTACAGCAATCTATAACCAGGACCAAGAAGAAGACAGCCACCTAACTGGATCCTCAAGTCATTGGCAAAGAAGAGCCATAGTGACCCCCACCAATGCCACCACTTACCAGATAACAAACCGCAGAACTCTACACCTCTGCATCACCGTTATGAACCACGGCTCCTGGCTAATGCGTCATGGCATTATCGACACACATGGTGTGCTTTCTGGACACAAACAATTTTATTCTCTTAACACAAAACACCTAGAAACTCATAAGCACACGGAGCTCAGGATATGTCTGGTCTGCATGCAGCAACACAAGGGCACAGCAATCTTGCCCTTTCCTCACATCCTGACTAATCAGCCCTCCACCCCTTCTCTTGTAGAGCTCCCAGCGCGCCTAGAGATCATGTAAAGGGCAGTGACACATGGTATACATTCTAATAACATTACATTGTCCATGAGGGAGGAGATGAAGGGGATTAGACAGGGTTTAAGAACGGTGCTGGGGTTCTCACAGACCTTTTTAATTATTAGGGTGTGTGCATACTGAAACAAATTTGCGGGTTCAGCAGCACTACCTCAATCAGTGGCCATCATGGAAAATTAAATCAGATAGTTGGCTGTGTTACTCTTTCCAGATGGAAGGACATTTTAAGGGACAAAACAGAGTAGATTCTAATCAAAAGAGGCTATTGAAAAAAGGAAATGATTTAATTGTACTAATATTGCACAGTGCTCTTTTTAAAACTGTTCAGTGTTCAATTCTATGTATATACATATTCTGAGGATCATCATCTATATATAATCATAGTAAGAATGTTAGACACATTATGAAAAACGACAGCAAATATATAAATTGCTTCAAATTCTACTCTTTAAAAATATCCCAATGGGAAAGGTGTAGGGGCAAATAGCACGTTTGATGGTTCCTAGCTGTTCTTTTTAGTTTTTTATTTGATCATAATTTTACAGTTTGTGATATACTAATGGTCAATATTGACAAAACAAGTACCATAACAATCAGAACGTCTTAGAACATTACACTGTTCCAATAAATTCCTCTTTTGTGGGGGTAATGGAAAAGGTGGGGGACTACAAGGGAAAAGTAAGAGGAGGTAGGCGGTCTGTAGGGAACATACATTATTATGCTTTCCCTAAAGTACTACAGCTAATGGCAAAATGCTGTAGTTAATAAAACACCCCCTGATTTCTGGTGTCGAATTATCCAAAGAAATGGCCTCTATGAATTGTACCCATTTGGTTTCATAATACAGCCCTGACCTCGAAGGTTGTAAATCAATATTTCCAACGAGGATAGATATGTCACCTCAGTTATCAATGTGCTTAATGCGATTCGATTGCTGTTTTTCCATTGCCTCAAAATGACGTTTTAACTTATTATGACTCACTTCGTTACTCAATCTTGAACACCTTTGGATGTTTCTTTGATTCAAATTGAGTCGTTAAGTGTGACCATCCTTATGATCAGATGAACTCTCGTATTTGGGGTTTCTATCGTAAATCCCACCATTCCCCACTCTTCCTACAGTCCCACAACATGTGACACAGTCCTTCCTCTCTATTTTTGCAACATCAGTATTTACTTTCTGGGCTCTGCCCACAGTTTCATGAGCTGCACTCGGGTCCAGTACAGTCTTAATATTATGTGTTGTTGGATTAAAAACAATTTCTAAGCTTACACCAGCCTTTCTGATTGCTCTCAAAATGTGCATCTAGCATTCCAGCTGTATTTCCTCTTCAATCTCATACACCCAGTCAAGTCTGGTCTTGTCTGGACCCAGGGCTTTTTCATCACAAAGATTTGCTTAGATGGTTGACAGAAAGAATTTGCCTTGCGTGTCTCTTACCATTCCTTGCTTTACCAGAAACATTGATGGTTGCTCTGATGTCGGGTCAATCACGCAGGGATGCAGCGCCACCCTTAGTTGCAACTAGCTTATCTTCCAAGTTACTTGGTATGGTTTATTTCAATATAAGTTTCTGGAATGTAATCATAGTGTTGTGGTCCAACAGATGATCAATCATGGAAATATTTCAATCCTTCCATTCCTTTCACTGCCTGACTGGGTCACACAGCTTCTGGGTGAGATTATTCAGGATAAGGGAACAGGGGATTGAATAGCAATGCTTTATTTAATTTCTGACATAATTCCTGAGGTTCTTATTGTGCATATTAATTGCTCAAAAATGTCTTCATTATATTTTTCCTCAAACTATCTTGAGCTTATGCAAGTCAGCAGCCATTGTCTTTATGTCTCTCAGCTTTCAACCACATGAGCACGTGTTGCATCGACCTGCATGCCAGTGGTGGAATTGGGGACATCTATAGGCTTGATGGAACCCTATACATCTCGGTAAAGCAAACCCACCCTGTTCCATAACCAGCTAAATGTTATCCAGTGAGATCTGAGCTTTCTTCTTGTTGGTCTCTACTATTCGTTTTTCAGATAGGTTGTGTTCTATGCAGAGGGATCCAAAGAGATAGAGAAGATGTAGGAGAAAGTTTATTTTTATTAATTTGATTTTAGCCCACACACTGAAGTTTAACCATTTCTCGATGTCTGTGTCCAAATCGTTGGTTAGTCAGTCCAGGTTGAACAATAGGATATTCCGATTCTTGCAAGGCATCACAATCCCTATGCATTTGACTTACTTCTTTTCCCACTTCAGAGGGAGTTTGCATAGTTCTGCCCATTTTGGCATCATGTTGGATTTGTTTGAATTTTTGAATTTATATAGCGTGAGACTATACTAAATGGGCCAATTATTGCCAGCGGGGAAGCATGACTCTCTTATGCCCTTGATAGAGTTATTAACATGTCATCTTTGAGTAGTGATACTTTGGTCTCCATTATGCCCATTCTGATCCCTGGCTTTATTTCGTTGTCTCTCAGACGGGCCTCATTACGAGTCCGGTGGTAACTCTGCTGGTGCTACCGGCGGGTTGCTGCCAGACTCGTGACATTTTACGGGCACCTAGCTAGCCGGTGCCACCGGGACATTACAAGTTCTGTCGAGCCGGCAAGCTAGGTGCTGGAAAATGTTGTTCCCCATTCCCGTGGAGTCCAATAGGACTCCACGGGAATGGGTTCATGGAATGGGTTCACGGAAGCACCAGCACCTTTGCTAACGGTGCCGGTGCTTCCCTGACGGCTCTGCCTACCGTGGCCGCTGTGCCCAGCAGGGTCAGACCTGCCGGATGCAGCGGCTCTGGCAGGCAGACTCGGAATGTGTCAGTCCAGAAACAAGCGTGCCGGTAGTGTTACCGGCACCTTTGTTTTCGGACCGCCACTATTATAATGAGGCAAAATGATGATATGATGCCATAGCCTCCAGCGCTAAAGTGAACAGGAGCTGTTAAAGGTGTCATCCCTGCTTTGTTCCCTCACGAGAGCGATCTTTCCAGAAAGATGAACCTTTGTATTAACTCTTGTGAATGTTCCTTCATATAGTTTGCTGACTGAATTAAAGAATCCACACCCCAAATCCAAATGTTTTAATGTTAAATTGATAGCTCCAGTAGACATGGTGGAATGTATTTTCCTATCTAGACTGACCAGGAGATCATGGGGATTTGCCAAATGTTTGTATTGTCGAAGCAATATTTATTTATTTATTTATTTATTTATTTATTTATTCATGTGTTTATTTATAGAGCGCCGAGTGCCTGCAGGCATCATGGCACTAAATAAATACACAAGGAAAAATCCATCAAAGAATAGACAGGATCAGCAGAGGAAGATCAGAGGATACAAGGAAACTACTTGAATAAATACGGTTTCAGGCCTTTCTTGAAAATTCTCATATTGTCATCACCTGTGATGACAGTGGGAAGAGAGTTCCAGAATTCGGCTGCTTTAACAGCAAAATATTTTCATAGGCCTTTTTCACGCTTGTATATAGGACATTTGATCTGTTTATTATCTGCTGACAGCAAAACTCTAGCAGGGTGGTACTGTGGTATAAGAGCTTTCAGGTAGATTGGGGCGGTTCCATGTACACACTTAGCGACAATTGATCCTACTTTGAAGTGAATTCTTTCTTGGATAGATAAGCAATGTAGGTTCTTCCTCTGGTGAGTGACGTGTTACTGTTTTGTAAGTTTAGTAACAGTACGAACCGCATTGTTTTGTAATACCTGACATTTCTAACATTGTTGCTGGAAGCGCCGATCATTAGGGAGTTTCAGTAGTCCAATTTGGACAAAACCGTGGCTCGGGCAATGGTTGCTGCGTTGTCTTTTGTGATGTATGGCGGGATGTTTTTCAAGAGGTGAAGGGAGTAGTTGCAGCTTTTGGTCATTTGGTTGACATATGCATCAGAGTTGAGAGAGGCCTCCAATTGGATACCTAATGTCTTCACCTTGTCAAGAACCGGGATGCAGCTTGTGCCTATTTGAAATTTGGTGTACTCAGTGCTCAGTTTGGCACGTGTGGATGTTGAGAACAAAAATCATTAGCTCTGTTTTTTCGCCATTTATGCATAGCCAGTTTGTTGACATCCAGTCCTCCGCAAGATGATATATCGTTGATAGAGTTGTGGCATCGCTGGCATACACTCCAGTTATTTCAATGACTAGCTGAGTGTCATCAGCATAATTGCTAAAGAACACACCCAGATCGTCCAGGAGCGAGCAGACGGGTCGGATATACAAGTTGAAAAGTAATGGTGAAAGACTTGCCCCCTGCGGGACATCACACCAGATGTGAGCTATGGGAGATTGTGCTTTACTCGTGCCTCCCTATTGGACAGGAATGAGAGGAACCAGTCCACCGCTTTGTCTGAGCAGTGACTTGAGTGACCTAGTATTTGTTTAAGAATACCATGGTCCACGCGGTCAAAGGCCGCGGATAAAGACTGTATCCTGCTGTTTATGTTCATAATCAGTGCAATAGGTTTGTAATTCCCGCTTTCTGGCATGTCCCTTCTTGGTTTCAGGAATACCTATTTTCATATTTCCTTTCATACTGATGGAATGCAGACCCTTTTGTATAAACCCATTATAGATTTCAGTCAGAAGAGGTGCAAGTATATCTTTGTAGGTCTTGTAAAGCTTATTTGGTCGTGGCGATTGTCTGAATTTCAAGCCTTTGAAACTGTGTTTAACAGCAGGTTTGTTTATTTCGCTGTTTTGATAGTCCTTGCCCAAATCCTCAGCCTTCGTTAGATTGGTGTTCTCCAGGAAAGTTCTAATTGCTTGCAGAGAGTTAGGCTTTCCTTTGCACAGTTATTTATAGCAATGTTCAAACACCACGTTCATTTCAGCAGTAATCCTGTACAGCGCATTAATTGCATTCTTGATGGCATGAATTTGTCCTTCAGAGGCTTGTGTTTTCAACTTGTGTCCTAACAATTGCCTGGTCTTAGCTCCCCTTCCCCAATGTCTTTGCATTGTTCTGAATAGCGCATACTCCGCCTTTCTGAATAGATGTTTACGTGGAGCTTAACATTTTCCAGTTCCTTTCTCAAAGCAAGTCATTGCCCTGAATTTTCTCTTTGCCTTCCAGATGACTGAGAGCAGACATCAGCTGCCCTAATTCCTTTCGTTCACATTTGGCTGTACAATCCTTGATGGCGTTTGTTTCTCCCCTTTATCGGCCGCCTATTTAAAGCCTATAGGAGCACCAGATAGGAGAAAACATGCAGGGCGTAAGCTTAGCGGTGTCAGCTGTACCAACCTGCCATCCTTCTATCTCGGACCACCTCAATTCTGAGTTGAGTTCCGCTGATTATGACACTGGTCGATTATTAGGTAATAACTTAAATCCCTCTCTAGTCCCGCCATCTATGGACGCCTGTAATGCAGGTTGTTGCAGGCGCGATAAAAAGCTTATCTGATAAGGACTTAGTAACTTAGAAGGATCTAGTAGCATCAGTCTCAGGTTTCCATCGTATAACATCTAAAAATGTAATTAATTAATACACAGCCTTGGGTTAGGCATGCAGTGGATCAAGCTAACTATGTAAGTACTTAAGCGGTTGAATATTGGTTGTTACTGAAACTTTGTTGCAGGAGGCCGCATCTCTCGCTACACCTGAGGGATATAACATGGGCAGGCCGGACCGGACCTCATCTAGAGGCGGTGAGGTTGCTCTTATCTATAGGAATATTCTGGAAATGCATGTTGTCACTACTGCTGCATTAGATAACCCTGAGCATTCTCTGATCAACCTGCATCTAGTTGTTAATACCTTCATCCCTTTTTTTTTAATCTTATATAGACCACCACACAAAATGCCTCAATTTGAGGAACAATTTTTAGCGTTTCTTAATCATAGACTTCAACTGACTTCCCACATGATTACTCTTGGTGATTTCCACTTATGGCCCGCCAATGTCCTTGATCTAGAAGCTACTTCACTAGTTCTGTCTCTCAGAGCAATGGGTTTCACAGAACATGTGAATTCGCCCATGCATATTGAGGGCTATAAACAGTCAGATTATAACACCAGGATTGGAATGCTAAATCTATTTCAAGGAAACATTTTTTGACAGTAAAAGAACTAGAAGGGAAAAAGGTGTTGAGGTCAGGGAATGACAAAAGTGACTCATGGTGTCATACAGAATGCATTCATAGGTAAAATTGAAAACCACCAACGGTTCACCATAATAAAACAATGCCTGGTGTCTAGAGCAACTCCCAATATAACCAGTCCCCCCCCTAATATTGATGTTTCTAGCTTCTCATTTAGGCATGTTTCAGAAGTTGAGGTGTTTAATATTGTAAAAAAACATGAAGCCAACATCAAGCAAGCGTAATGTCTTCCCTGCAAACATCATAAGGAATCTTTAGATACGTTAACTCCATTGCCACACAAATTGTGAATTCCTCTTTGCTAGCCTCCTCCATGCCTTCAATCTTGAAAGAGGCATGGATTACACCTTTGTTAAAAAAAGAATCAATGGATCCTGCTGTTGAGAGTAACTATCGTTCAGCTATGAACGTGCCCTTTTTGTCAAATATTCTGGATTGAATAGCTTACATTCAGCTTCAGGAATACCTTGATGCTAAAAACCTTCTTGGTCGGCGTTAATCAGGCTTTTGTGCCGAGCATGACACATAGACAGCACTCTTAGATCTTAAAGCTAATGGCGCTCATTACGAGATTGCCAGTAAGACGCTGGTAAGTCCCTCATGCTGGTATTACCATCTCTGGCAGGGTGACTGCCGTAAATACCAGTGCATTACAAGTCCTCAGGCACGTGCACACCCCCTGCTGGAAAAGGTAATATCTGTATGATGGAATTCCTGGCGTCTGCATCAATCTGCAGCAGTGTGCCAGTAATACCGATACCGGCACCCAAACTGCCAGAATGACTGTTGCCTGAATTACCAGCACCAGAATTACTGGTGCAAGTATTAGCGTCATTGCCGGAACGGGAAGCTCACCGGCTGCCATCTTTTAAACTCAATCCACTTTGAATCCCCCAATTCTAACTGCCATCCACTGCTACAGCAGATGCCAAGCATGTCTGTAAGCCAGAAGAGCTGAGTCCCTGACATCTGCATGAGAAAACCTAAATTCTCAGAGGCTGAAAGTACGGCCCCACACATGGACACATGAAAAGTGCCCATGAGTGGCAAGGAAGTTCATGACATAAATCGTTGTCCCACCGCACACACACAAAACAGTCACATTGGCATGCCAACAGGCAATCTGCACTCCCACCATCCACATGTATGAGTACAAATTAGGCCCAAGACCCCAAAGAGGCCTCATGAATAGAGAAGTGCACACAGAATGTTGCATGAGTGTAATGCAAGCCCACTGACATGGCTCTCAGATGACTAACAAAATACCCATCTATTTTCAACAGGCACACAGTCCACAGACAACGACAGAGCTGGACCACCAACATCAGCCAGATCTGTGAAGTCCACACCACCCTGTCAGGAGGCCAAGGCAGTAGGGCACACCAACGCCTGTGTCAGCCACCCCACCATCAGCTGCATCAGCCACCCTACCATCAGCTGCATCAGCTGCCCAACCATCAGCTGCATCACCACCCACCACTGCAAGTGGCACAACAGCGGTGACTGTGTCTGCCATCCTCACCAAACAAGTGGTCAGTGGCCTCACCAGTGGTCAGCAGGCAGACAGACCAGCCCCAGTCTGGGGATGCCATGCTGCTGTCCCTTTTGTGCCCTCAACCCCACCACCGGCACTGCAGCCCCCAGTCCATGGTGGCAGGGACACCACTATTGACGTGGAGGAGGAGGATGATGACACATCCTACCCCTCTGCCAGTGACAGCCGTGGTCCACCACACAGCACTCCACCAATGCCACTGCCCAGCATATATTCACTGGATGCATGCCTGCGTGCCATTGAGGACAGGCAGTCAGAACTCTCTGTCATAGCACGCCAGCAGCTCTTCGAGATGTGCCTGATGTGGAAGTACATGCATGCGTTGAGCAGCAGGACTGCCGGCAATTCCCTCGGACAACCTACCGCCTCCCTTGTCTCCCTTGCCCAAAGGGTGTGTAAGGCAATGAGGTGGCCTCCGCCACAGCCGACGCTTCAACCATAGCATACACTTGACCCTGCAGCACATGCTGGGCCAAGGCTCTGACCCAACATCCTCCATCACCACCACCGAGAGTTCTGAGCCTGGAATTCCACGGCACTGCTCCCAGCAACTCCAGTCATCTAAGGAGCAGGCAAAGAGCCCCTTGGCAAAGAGGTGCCACATGTTACTATAGAACACTGACAGGGTGCATCACTGGGTGTTTGTGGTGGGTGGGGGGTGTTTGGGGTGGGTGGGAGGAGAGTGGTATTTGGGGGAGGGGCTATTTGGGGATGGGGTGTTTGGGTAGGAGGTGTTTAGGGAGGGGGTGTTTGGAGAGGGGTGTTTAGGGAAGACAGGGGGAGGGTTATGTGCTTGGGGAAGGGGGTGTTTGGGGAGGTTGGGGGGAGGTTGATGTTTCGGGATGCCACTGTTCACGTTTGAATACAAAACATTTCACTTGAAGCAGTGACTGGACATTCCTTTTTTCAAACAAGTGTCCACTGTGATGGTGCATGATATTCACACAGGTGCAAGGGGTGTGCAGAGTGGAGGGTAAACTTCAAAAAAGTTCTCAACCAGTTCTTGCCAGGCCATCCGCCCATCTACGACCTCCATGCACTTTGTTGACACAGGTATGGGACCAGCTGGCACTGCATCATCATCATCCGGGGAGGCATGTCCAGATCTGGGGGCGTATGTTGCACCTGATGCAGATGTCATGCAACATTGCACTGGCCAGGACTATCTGTCTAACCTTGTCTGGCCTGTATATCAGTGCATCCGCAGACTGATTTAGGCATCTGAATTAGGCCTTCAAGAGGCCAAAGGTCGGCTCAATGGCCAACCTGGGCCTCACAGGGGCCCTGTCACATGCCATTTCCTGCAGCATCTAGGGATTACTCAGATGGGTCATCAGCCACGGAAGCAGTTGGTATCGACAGTCACCTACAAGAGGGTAAGACACAGGTTTGACTCATGATGCCCGGCAGTGGTATTGCCTGTCACGCGTCATCTCAATGGTCAATCTGTGCATCCATGTCCAATTTCACATTGTGCCACACTGTTTCACATTCCAGTCCTTTAATGCATATTGCAATACAAAGGTGGTTGTCCAGTCTGATATGGTAATACTTGAAACCAGTGCACGTCCAACACACATTACATTTTAGCATCTGACTGTGAGGGAGCCATACCATTGGGGTTTACGCTGAGCCTGTGTATTACCATCATGCGTGGTACCTGATGGGAGTCTGGGTCACTTGTGAAGGTGGTCGTTGTGGCATCCATGGTGGTGTTTGTCATTACTTGTTAATGCAGTGCATGCCAGTTCCGATAGCAGGGTAGTGACCCTCAATAGTTGTTTGGCAGTGTCTCATCCCATGTATGTGGGTGTCATTGGGTGGCGCAATTTATGGCGTTGCCATGGGTAACATTGGTGTTAATATGCCCTGCAACTAGTCATGACCTGTACCCCAGAACTTACACCAGGTGTGTGTGGGCCAGAGCAGCCTGGTCTGGTCATGTGCCCATCATTGGATAGGCATGGGTAAATGTGCCCCACTTTAATGTGTTGTTTCCTGTGACTGTATGTAGAGCCTGGTCTTAGTTGTTGTTTCTTTCAGTCATTTCCAGGCATGACACTAGGCTCTTGGGGGTGCCCCCGGATGTACATTTGATTCTCCTAGTTGGCCATGTTAAGCCATTCACTGTCTTTGCATAGGGAATGGAGGTTGCATTCTGGTGCCTGTAGTGCATTGTACGTGGTTGTCCTGTCGGGGTTGGATAGGTCCGGTCAGTGACTGATGCATTCCCTGTCATGTGCTAATCCTGTGTGTTGTGACCTATCATTTGAGGGGTGTGTTGGTGGGTCCTGCATGTACAGGGACCATTCCGGACATGCATTGCATCATTGTTGCCCCCCCTCATTCTGCAAGGTAGATGGGATTGCACATGTACTCACCCAACATTCAGGTCCTTTGTTTTCTGTGATGTTCCATGTAGGCCATCATCCTGCTATTAGTATCTGCCTGTCAGTGAGGGCCAAGGGTGTGGCCCTTGTGCGGGGAATCACTGCACTCCTCCGCCTCGCCACCTGCATCCCTGTCATCCTCACCCTCTCCCTGGCATCCTGTTACCTCTGCTAGTACTCCAGTCCATGCAACTGTAGATTGGCTTGCAGCACCTCCAGCTCAATGTTTGCATCAATGACTGGCAGCATGGTTATTGTGGGAAGTGTTTTTGTGGAAGGTGTGGCCTTTTTGTAATCTTCCTGTGTGTATTGAGTGCACTTTGGTGGATTAGGCCATATTTCCATCACCTGTGTCCATCTACCGGATGCTCTAAGATTTTGTTATCTCCATCTTGGTTTTGCCGGGTCATCCTTGAATTTACAGAAGATTATGTCCGGGATTCTTAGGCTATTAATCAGATTTATACTTCTTTACATTACTGGATGGCTACCAATTCCCTTGCCTTGAATGGCAACAAGACAGAACCTCTGATCATTGGCTCGGGAACCAGGCTGAAAAAACAGAAGTCTTGCTACTGTTGGGGAATATGAAAATATGGTTGAATACATTCAGCATCCTAAACGGGCACATAAATACAAGCTGCAAAAGTCCCAATAAAAAAGCACGTAGCAAATAAATGAGTAGCCCTGTGTAATGAAGGATGTCGAGCATAGGCCCACCGAGGCACCAGTAGCCATGCTTTAAGTAGACCATACCACACACCTTATAGATGTGTAGCCATGAGCAGATCCTGCATTATTTAGCTTTAGTTAGAAAATAATAAGAAAAGAATGATAAGAATGAGTAAGTGATCTCCATTATTTTACATTAGCTGAACACAATACATGTAGGCCTCAAGATTTAGTTAGCTTTTCCTAAAGCATGAAAACTCCCCATCACCCCACAGCAGAGACCACCAACCAGGCCCTCGCAGAAAGGCACACACATTCCAAGTTGCAACAATTCACACAGCCAAAGGTTGAATGCTGCGCAATGATTGGTTGATGGAAGGGGAGCAAATGCTTTCCCAGGGTTTAGCTTGTGGTAGTGAAGTCCCTGAAGAACAACAGAAAAGATAGTAGACCTCGGAATTTAAGGACAAGACACTGTACATGGATTGGTCAAGATGCATTTGGTCTGCCGAGTTCCCACAGCCACATTCAAAGACTTACAAGAATGTAAGTGCCTAGGCAAAACAACCAAACATAACTTAATGAAGGTCACAAGAAACATGGTCATAGAGATAGAATAGTCACAACACTGTACCCTGTAGGATAAATTGCAGTTACAAAATGCTCCTTGTTAGAGAAGAAATCATGCAGAGCACCATTGCCCATGACCACCGGAGATCCACTGATCAATACAGCAGCCCATACCTAATTCACACCATATGAATGTAATAGCAAATAAAGACAATCTCATGACAATTTATAATGCGCAAACACATGTACATATATATATATATATATATATATATATATATTCACTGAAAAAACTTTGTTAAATGGACGTAATGGTTAAGTTGCACTAATAAAAACCTATGAAATTCAATGAAACAACTGAAACAACTTTGTTAAAGGGGCGTTATGCTTATAAGTAAGACCGAAAAAACCACAGAAATTCACCAGTTATGGTAAGCTAAGCAACCATAACTCACGCCATCACTGTGCACTGCTAAGACTAACACCCAGGATATCAATGGGAGATGAAGGCCATTTGCACCCCGGGTTCCCAAAACAGGAACCCTGGGTGCTAAAAAAAGGATTTTTCTTCCCACACTGTGTAGGAAGGAAAATCCTTTTCCAAGATGGTCACCATGGAAAGGAAAGGTGCTGCTGCGTACAGGGCCCCTCGCCGCTTTCCATGGCAGCCTGCAGAAGGCGAAGAGAGAACCCAATGACCATATTACCACAATTTTTCTTCCCTTTCAAACCTATCCCACTTTCGAATTACTTTACCACAAAGCGGGTCCCTGGTGAGCATGGCCACTTTAACCCCATTTTTTGTCCCTCATGGTCATGGCCATTAGCCAGATTGTCCGGGTCATGACCTTATTCCATGACACAGACAATCTGGCCACTGCCCATGGCCACAGACTATACCTCAGTCATCAAATGTATACCACTATTTTTTGAACCTACATTATGACACTTGTCAAAAAATAAAACACAGGCACATTTGCAAACCCATGCTTTAAGATCCTTGCCAATGCTCCTTAGACGAGTTTGCTGGAAATCCACCCATGTTTTATTTTTTCAAAAGTGTCAAATGTATGCACATACACAAGTCATATAACTTAGCCCCCACTTGACAAAATCCATTCAGACTTTACACAAACATTCAAAGTTGGATCTATAATCTTTCTAAAACATTTGTCCACATTCGTCAAACAGCAACAAAGTTTTAAGCCATCTAGAAATGTTGAGCCCCCCTTCTAATTTAGCCCCCTCTTGACAGAATCCCACCAAACTTTGCAACAACATTTATATCTAGATCTAAAACCTTTTTGCAAACTTTGTAGATTTGTCAAATTGCACCACATTTATAAGCCTTTACAATATTTTGGGACCCCCTCTAATTTTGCCTCCTCTTGACAGAATCCCACCAAACTTTGCAAAACATTTATATCTAGACCTATAATCTTTTTACAAACCTTTGTGTAGATTCATCAAATGGCACCACATTTATAAGCTTTTACAATATTTTGGGACCCCTCCTCTAATTTTGACCCCTCTTGACAGAATCTTTGCAAGACCATTCAGAATCGGGTCTAGAATAAAATTCCATAATTTCATGCAGTTTCCTTGAGTGGTGCCAACCATCCAAAACTGCTTTTCACCAAACCTGTAATGCAGAAATAGGCATGATGCCCCCGAACATCTGAAGTGTCCGCTAACTTCACAGGACATCCCTTTGCAGACATTTGGGATGAAAAACACCTGTTTTTCTGCTTCTTATGGCCATATCCCATCTCATCCTCATCACCCCTCACCTCCCCAGAGATTGTTTGATAAGTTTGACAAGTGCAATGTTGTTTTTTAAAATATGTTTTTAGCGCGATGTACACAGACACCGGGAGCTGTCCACGAATACACCATGGCGGGCATTTCCAAAAATCTGACGCACTTCACGCTTTTCACCATCCAATCAGTGGGCTCTTCTGATGTCCGTGGACATCACGTTGCCTTCTAAGCCAATCAGATGCCTGTCCGCGGACAGAACACGGAAATGAGTCTTCGGACCGAACCCAGATATCGCTAACTATTTGTATCTATATTTCGCCCGTTTTAAAGAAAGCTACTGGACATAGTTACACCAATTTTACAAAGCACGCTTTTGGGACCAAGCCGCCGCTCCTGCAGCAAATTTGGTGAAAATGTATCCAGCGGTTTGGGCTGGTGGCGTGAGCAAAAAAAAAATCCATTGTGTCTATGGAAGAAAACAAAATGTGGGATCCCCCCTCTATAACTTTGCCCCCTTTCACGAAACCTTACCAAACTTGCTGAAGAAATTCAGGGCTGGCCATATACTTTTCTTTGCAAAGTTTGGTAAGGATTCCTCCAGGAGGATCGAAGTTATAAGCCGCCCAAAAAGTGCTCTTCCTATGAGTTGAACAACGTAACCATAACTACACGGCCACTGCCGCAGGATGTGTCATATATCTATAATGTACATCTGCGCCATTGCGAAATAACTGCGTTTGTGAGCAGCTAAGCCCCAGCATGTAAGGTCAGAGAAGAACAGATAACTCATGAGAACAGGAAGGACACGCAAGTAACTTTTCCAACAATGGAGTTGCAAAATGAACTGATGGTAAGCAGTTTACAATTATGAGAACAGCATGATGGTGCCAATCACTGAGGTGTAGAGTAGCAGCTGTATACCTCTGCACGAGACCCTGCCTCCCTTCCTACCATATGTTGGAGACATGAGACTGTCGTGTTTGACACCAGCCATTGAGCCAATACCGCAGCATGTGTTTGAAAGAAGATACCCGTTGAGACAACCCTGCTGAATGTATCCCCGAAGTGATGACAACCTAAGGGAAGAACTCCCAGAAGGAAGATGAGAAAGAGCAAAGAAAAGAAGCTAATGGCATCACGAAGAGTATCCACAATGTCCTGAGATACTGGCTGAAGAAGATGAATAGATCCTAAAGAAACTAATGTCGAAAAGTAAAGAATCAAGTGAACGGTTAAATACAAAAGAAGAAGAAGCTTACACATGCATGAAGTGCTGCTGAGAATCAACCGTTCGATGAATGTAAAGATGCTGAAACGCAAGGTAGACTAAGCCATCATAGAAGCTGGCTATATGTAGTGAACAGAACGCAGGCAAAGCCGCCATTATGTAGAAACTGAACATTGGGATAATACATTTAGTATGCCAGTACCCATGAAGCGGGAAGGGAAAACTGTGTTGCAGCAAGAATAAGCAGAATCGTGGAGCTGCAAGACGAGGTTGTCTGGCCTGGAGTCAACACTGAAGCAGCCAAGGTCAGCTATCTATTCTGGAAAATGAGCAAACGTGCAGAGGAGGAATTTTCCCTTGTTAAGGTGCAAAGAAAGAACACCAAGAGTGCTAAGTTTAATTAATTCAGAGCATTTAAAAACTGCAAAATAGACCAAATCGTGGCCTCCTGTCACCTGAGCCAAGGATAAAAATGGAGTTCGAACTTGGAGTCCCAGACACGATAGTGAGTGCTCTCACTCCCATGCCTTCTCAAAGACAAGAATACCTTTCACGGCCAAGTACAAAGACAATCTTCATGGCAGAAGGCATAGATGATGAGAGATTTTGGGCTAATTGGGTGGTGTGGTAGTGTCATGCCCCATCTCTTTGCACCTTGGTCTGGGCTTACATGCTGCCAAATGAACTGAATGTTCCAGACATGCCACAGGCGTGCAAACCAATTTTTTTAGTGCATATAACTGAACATAAGGTCCTTCCTCAAATCAGTAGCATGTCATGGAAAGGATGGGATGCAGAATAACTCTTACACCAATTAATAAGACCGACTCAAGAAGTTGGCAAAGTCTCATCCGACTCTTTTAATATAATTTGTCTAAAACAGGGAGTTACAATGGACATCAACTGACGTTTGCTCGAGCTCTCAAACATTTCATATGAAAAACACATTTTTATACAAAAATCTTGTCATACGTGACATCCTACTACGCGGCAAATCAAAAGAACCTATGGGGAGTTGTGGTTGGACTAAGAGGAACATCTACGTTTACTTTCTATATGGGAACGGGTTGTGATTGGGTCTCTATGGTCAGGTGGACAACTTATGCCCAACCCTAGTGCAAGTCATCTTTGACAGTTATTAGATACACAGTATGCCATTGGCTCTTCAAACTATAAGGCCATTTGTTATATGGCCTTCTACAATTGGTTGGTATGCTTGTACCCTTCTGGAACATTCAATTCACTAGCAGCATGTAAGCTCAGACCCCAGGAGCTAGGAGGTGACCTTGACTTTACTTTCCTACCCAATTATCCCTACATCCTTCACCACTCATGCCTTGTGCCATGAAGATTGCCTTTGAACTTAGCCTTGCAATGTATTCTCATCTATGAGAATATAAGGGAGTACGGGCACACTCTTATCACCGTTCTGATCTTGCCCAACTCCTATTTTTGTCCTTGGTTCACGTGACAGGAAACAATTCGAACACAGCTCTACTGTGTGGAGATAACACAAAGGGTTTGGGCACTTTGGTAATAAGTAAATCAGCAGTAGTTCCTGGAGTGGGCAGAATCAAGGTGGCCTCTGCTTTGGCTGGGGGACTAATATAATAAGGAATGCTAAGCAGAAGAAACAGAAAAACACAGAACATAGTTGTATATAAGTATATCATGAACCAACATATTAACCCCCACCACTTGGGGTATTCTGAAATTGGTTGGGCTTGCTCATCTTCTGAAATCGTACCAGCTTTGACATTCCTCATTTCTACTGTAATCATTTAAGGAAGGAAAAACACTGTCACTTTTGTAGTAGTAACACCTCCTCGATTATTACCACTATCAATCTTCTGATTACAGGGTCATTCTTAGGATCCTGTAAGAAAGTACGAATATCAACATCTCTTCTAACAGGAGCAGGATAAGCTTGAAGGATAAATATAAAAACAGCAAGAGCAAGTCTATGGGCATCCCCGCCTGTTAAGACCATGGGCTTAACCAAACAAATATGCAGTGAGAAACAAGTCGGGGTACTGCTCTTGCTTCCAATTATCGAACTCGAAATTCAGATCAGGCATATTTGCGATACATCAATATCAATATGTGACACTTGCCAAAGTTGCATGCCTGCTGTAATATCTATAAGGAGTGTCAAAGGGAAGTCACAATCCAAATGCAATCTGCATTTTTGATCAACTAGTTGATTTCTCATCCTTCTTTCTTGTCATGGATCGAGTCTGATCACGCTGGAATTCTTCTTCTTGTCTTTCTTCTAGACCAACAACTGTGGGAGGCTCAGTCTCACTGTGGTATAATTTAGAGTCATTTAAATGAAGCCATGCTCGTCTGCCCTGGACTTTTACTGCTGAGGGAGTAACATTTTCTACAATGAATTGGTCCATCAAATCTTGGCTTGTGTCACTTCCTAGTGAAGTTTCTGATTAGTACGCTACTATCAAAAACAGTCTAGGTGCTGATAGTAATTCAGGAGATCTGGTTGCTGAATGGTTTTCATCTGTGTTCTGGGACCGACCACCCTAGCGCTTGAATTGATGGAAATGAGAGAGATGCTAGGCGTCATACATATCAAATATTCACGTAACTCTTTCCTAACATTATTGCTGTACTCTGGGCATCACTTCTACTCCTTGATGGAGGTGAGAGAGGCATTCTCATTTGCCTCCCAGTCACTATTTCATGGGGTGTGAGGTGGTGGTCTGACCCAGGCTGATTCCTTAGGGCATATAAAGCTAAGGGCAGGCAATATAGCGATCCCTTTTTCAATGTTTAATGAAGTTTTGCAATCCTTTCTTTAAGGAGGTCGTTGAGTCTCTCACATATTCCATTCGCTTGCGGGTGATAAGCAGAAGAAAACCTGTGCTTAATGCTCACCAAAAGTCCTATTTGTTCGAACACTTCACTGACAAAATGTGGCCCATTATCGGATCTCAGCACTTCACACACACACCATCTTGGAAAGAGAAACTAGGTTGGCAAGAGGGGAAAAGACGAGGTTCAGCGCAAGGACCTGTTGGATTAGGTGTGGTGAGAGGTGCTGCAGGTGGATGCGGGGGGCGGGATTTGCCAAATCTACCGCCAGGTAAGTAAACAAAAATCAAGTTTTGCAAGCACACTGCGCAACAACACTTAATTAAAGCCAAAATGGTATAGTAATTTTTAATGAAAGCTAGAGTAGCCTGACACGTGTTTCGGGCACTTGCCCTTCCACTGAGGCTACAAGGTTTTTTGTACACGCAAAGTAATGTAGCACAAGGCATTTGAACAATGTACATATATAAACCCAAGGTAACAGGGCAACCAAAGAGAAGGGCCACAAAACAATTATTTTGGTCATTCATGGCACGATATTGTACATTTCAATTCATGGTGCCAAAGCAGAAAATTATTAAAAGCAATTTCGGAATGAACAAGACATCCATGTATCACATAATTGCAAAGAAGTCCATACCAATTGTGTATTCGGAATTCATCAGGTCAAATAGGGAGAGAAGAGCAGAAAATAAACAAAGTTTGTTAGCTAGGGGTTCTTAGTGGGCCATACAAGTTGTAGGGGCTAGAATTAAATTGAAACCATTACCTGTGGTTTGATTCGGTTGAGAACTGTAATTAGGGGAAAACAAATTGTTAAGCCAATTGCGGGACATCAAATAAAACATGCTATTGCTGCAATTTGAGCAAGAAAATTTAGGCTTACCACTTACCCAGGGTATGTTAAGTGATTAATTAACGATTTCTCACGGGCTCCGCTGTAAATTTAATTTGATGGGCATATTAGGCATGTGTTCCATTGCATAAAAGGAGTAATTGGACATTTATTGAACAATGGCAAGTGCCAAACCAGTACCTGTCACTTGCAGTTGCAACAAACTATAAGGTAGCGTTTCCGCGTTACAGCTCTGAAGAACGGGAAGATTCCATAAACAATCTTATGTGGTAAGCCCAGCAGTGAGGTGAAGGGAGGGGGGAAGGGAAAGACATAAACAGACAGCATAATTAGCACAAGCTGCGTGTCTGTCGGATTAATTGAGATGCGCGTAGACCCTCACAGCTTTAAGGGGTCTATGCGCAAGTTTGAGCCTTACCAGCATCTCCGCTGCAGTTTGAACTGGAGCCTGTCGGCTCTTTCACATGCTGCCACCATATAGGTAGGCACGTCTGTACGTCTGCATTCGCTGCTGCGCTGGTGGGACTAGACGTCCTCCATCTTAGGTGAGTATACACGGCAAGAAATCAGAGCAGTTCCAAGGTTAATTAATTCCAAGGAAACCGACAACCGTTTCCATTAAACTACAAAACCCTTTATACCCGACTTCGAAGACACCAAGATGAGGTTAAAATCCGTAAATCACGCAAATTTTCCCGTGATGATCATGATTACCGGGATAACAGGGTATATACATATCAACCTAAATATGATGAAGTCTCACGTTCATGTTCTACCAGTCCAGCCACCTCACCACTGAGTTCTGAAGTTGATAGTGATGGTGATAAACTAGAAATAGACATAGACCCCTCAGAGCGACATAGCCATACTGAATTGAACCTCTCTGATGACTCGGAGGCTCCCAGTGGCAACCGTGCCCATATTACTCAACCTCAACCCAATCCTTTTTTAGAACAGATTCGGCGTTACAAGAAAGGCAATCGGTGGCCGTGAAAAAAGTCAGATTCCAAACACCATTAGTCACAAGTACCATAATCCCAGACCCAAGTCTCGGGGCACAAGGGGCGGCCAACCTCGCAAGCGCAAACGCCACGCCCCAACAACGCAGAGTAACTCGGTCACTGTACCAGCAAAATCTCAGGAATCAGACAAGATAGATCTGATCACCAATTTGAGTGACTATCCTCTCTCTAAAGACGAACGTTTACTCCTCAACAAAGGACTCTCGTTCGCTCCTACGAACCGCAGTGACTATGTCCAGATCCAGATTGATCTGTTCAAATTTATTCGCAAAATAAAACTGAAAAAATACTTTGCAACACAAGTTAAGCAGTTTAAAACTAAATCACACCAACCTGACCCTTCAGATGTCACACTACAGACAATGTTAAGCACACATGTTCTCATGTCTCTGGATAATTGTGAACATGATTCAACTGTTAATGTGATGGACTTACTGCAAGATCTTAGCATACAACAACAAAATTTGAAAATAAAGGAATTATCAAGCAAATCAAAATTCGTACCTACTTTCCCAAAAGACAATCTAATTGATACATTTTACCAAGCAGTCATTAATGACATACACAAATTGCAAGACACTACCAATACGAAACAAGGGTGCAAACGCAACTTACCTCAGCAACTACAATTAGCTCTGCAAAAATTGGCTTCCAATGCTAACATCATTTTTAAAGAAGCAGATAAAGGTGCCAATGTGTTAATAATGAACAAACAGGACTACATTGCCATGGGCCTTGAACACTTAAACTTACCTGGTTGTTATGAAACTTTGCCCTCGAATCCAATTGGCAGACTACGGGCAATAGTAAACCAACTCGTGGCCAGATGGCACACCAGAGGCCTTCTTACAGATGTTGAAAAACGCTTCCTTATTGTAGATGGCCCAGTCATGCCCACAGCCTACTTCCTACCCAAGATCCACAAAGCCTTCACTTTAATACCAGAAGGGAGACCCATTTAGAGCGGGGGCGGTGGCATTTTTGAGCCTATCTCCATTTACATTAACAAATGCCTTGCACCTTTGGTACCGTCTATTCCCACTTTTATTCGAGATACCATGCACATTCTTTATATATTGGACCATTTACCTGTACTACCTAACATGTTACTAGTGACGCTTGATGTTAAAGCACTCTATACCTCGATTGATCATGACAAGGCAGTTATCAGTGTTGACTATATTTTCTGTGAGCACTCTGCCTCGTTCTTTGAACATATCCAGTTGATCAAAGAGCTTCTTTCCTGTGCACTTTCTAATAATGTTTTTTTGTTCAATAACACCTATTATCGTCAACTCATTGGCATAGCAATGGGAGAAAACTATGCCCCTGCACTTGCAAATATATTCATGCATCAATTTGAACAACTGGTTGTCTTTTCATATATAGATGATGTGATTCTGATCTGGACGGGCTCATGTGATATACTCAATGAATTTGTGAACTACCTCAACTCTAACACATGGGGACTTCAATTTACACAGACTGTTAACGACAGGAGTATCAACTTTTTGGATTTAACCGTCACCATTTCAGAGGATAAACTGATAACTAAGACCTATCGTAAATCTACTTCTGTTAACTCATTACTTCATGCAAGCAGTTGCCATAAGAAATCGGTCACGTGTAATATTCCTAAAAGAGAATTCATACGTGCCAGACGTAATTGCTCCTCTAATGAG
The DNA here is from genome assembly GCF_040938575.1 of Ambystoma mexicanum. Lineage (NCBI taxonomy): Eukaryota > Metazoa > Chordata > Amphibia > Caudata > Ambystomatidae > Ambystoma > Ambystoma mexicanum. The sequence goes on along the minus strand of NC_090922.1, from coordinate 579,669,908 downwards.
GATTTCCTCACATGCGCATTTATCCGTAACCGTTTCTTGGCAAGAGGATACGATAGTCGTCTCCTTGATAAAGCACAATGCGAGGTGAACTCCTTAAAGAGAGAGGATTTACTCACTCCTAAGGTACGCCCTCAGAGTACTCACAGCAACAAACTGAAATTTATTACCAAGTACAACAGAGAAAGTTCCAGTCTGTATAGTATAGTTAAGAGACATTGGCATATTCTCCAACTGGACAGAGACATTACTCCTTGGATAGATGATTCACCAAATTTTATCTACACCAAGGTAAATAACCTCAAGAACATCCTTTCTCCTTCATTTATGTCCAACCCACAACACAAACCAACCTGGCTACAGCTAGCAAGTACCAGTGGTTTTCGCAAGTGTGGTGGATGTTCTATGTGCGCCTTTGCATATGAAACGAACAAACTTGAATTTGGCCATTTGGGCACACATACTATCACCTCATTTATAAATTGCAACACCAAATTTTGTGTATATTGTATACTTTGCGTATGTGGACAGTGTTACATTGGCAGCACAATTCGGCCATTAAAAATAAGAATTCGAGAACACTTGGCGTCCATTTCCCAGGTAGATTCCATATACCCATTATCTGTTCATTGGCAACGAGTCCACCAAATGGATAATAAAGCAGAAATTAGATTCTCTGGGATGGCCAACGTTACGTTACCACAACGAGGTGGCAACTTGGTTCTCAAATTGCGACAATTAGAAGCGCGACTTATCTGCCACTAACGCACTGTCACACATGGCCTCAATACAGACCACACACTTTCTGTCTTTCTATGAACAATGAGCAATGCAAACATGTTTTCTCCTAATTGATTTTCCCTGTTTTATAATTCTCCTTCTCGTACGCTTGGGGCTCTTCGTTTGCCATACAACACAATCTACTTATAGATTCAACTTGCAATTATCCTTGCTACCCGAGGATGCCCAGATGAGGTGGGATAGGTAGGGCAGGCTTTGAAGGATAACCATGCCTCCCCCCTCCTCCTGGTTTTCTTTGACTTACACCACAAATTACTTCATTTCTTATAATACTGGACCACCCCATCCCTTTCCCAAAACACTTGTGGATGTAAGTGACACAAACATATATGAACATATATCCTCTAGCATAATTCTCTTATTCCCAATTAATGGAAACGGTTGTCGGTTTCCTTGGAATTAATTAACCTTGGAACTGCTCTGATTTCTTGCCGTGTATACTCACCTAAGATGGCGGACGTCTAGTCCCACCAGCGCAGCAGCGAATGCAGACGTACAGACGTGCCTACCTATATTGTGGCAGCACGCGAAAGAGCCGACAGGCTCCAGCTCGAACTGCAGCGGAGACGCTGGTAAGGCTCAAACTTGCGCGTAGACCCCTTAAAGCCGCGAGGGTCTACGCACATCTCAATTAATCCGACAGACACGCAGCTTGTGCTAATTATGCTGTCTGTTTATGTCTTTCCCTTCCCCCCTCCCTTCACCTCACTGCTGGGCTTACTACATATGATTGTTTATGGAATCTTCCCGTTCTTCAAAGCTGTAACGCGGAAACGCTACCTTATAGTTTGTTGCAACTGCAAGTGACAGGTACTGGTTTGGCACTTGCCATTGTTCAATAAATGTCCAATTACTCCTTTTATGCAATGGAACATATGCCTTATATGCCCATCAAATTAAATTTACAGCGGAGCCCGTGAGAAATCGTTAATTAATCACTTAACATACCCTTGGTAAGTGGTAAGCCTAAATTTTCTTGCTCATATTGCAGCAATAGCATATTTTATTTGATGTCCCGCAATTGGCTTAACAATTTGTTTTCCCCTAATTACAGTTCTCAACCGAATCAAACCACAGGTAATGGTTTCCATTTAATTCTAGCCTCTACAACTTGTATGGCCCACTAAGAACCCCTAGCTAACAAACTTTGTTTATTTTCCGCTCTTCTCTCCCTATTTGACCTGATGAATTCCGAATACACAATTGGTATGGACTTCTTTGCAATTATGTGATACATGGATGTCTTGTTCATTCCGAAATTGCTTTTAATAATTTTCTGCTTTGGCACCATGAATTGAAATGTACAATATCGTGCCATGAATGACCAAAATAATTGTTTTGTGGCCCTTCTCTTTGGTTGCCCTGTTACCTTGGGATTATATATGTACATTGTTCAAATGCCTTGTACTACATTACTTTGCATGTACAAAATACCTTGTAGCCTCAGTGGAAGGGCAAGTGCCCGAAACACGTGTCAGGCTACTCTAGCTTTCATTAAAAATTACTATACCATGTTGGCTTTAATTAAGTGTTGTTGCGCATTGTGCTTGCAAAACTTGATTTTCATCTTGGAAAGACTTCGCGAATTAAAAGCTTTGCTGCAGAAGTGGATTCAGGGTGTGTAAACGCACCTGCCTCGATCCAGCTGGGGAAGGGACACACCACCACTATAAGATGCCTGTATCCACTGCACACCTGCAACATATCAATATAGTCAATATGTAAATGCTGAAAAGGACCATTCGGTCAAGGAATTACTCTTCTAATTGTTCACAGTGTATTCCCAGCAGTAAACCTTTGACATACGATGCAGTTTACTACATACAATGCAACATGTACTAACAAATTTGGAATAAACCAGTCTTCCGCAATCATTGCAGCAAGACTTTCCCTAGTTACATGCACAGGGTAGTGCAGCTGTTCAAGCGTTACCCTTATCAATGCTTCAAGCTTCTGGTTTAACAATGAACTAGTAGGATTGAGATGCACCAAAAGATCACTTGAACACCTCCACAAAAAATGTAATACCCCAGACTCAGCAGAGGCATTCAACAATGCCATCAAACTCTACAAAAAAGCCATTATTACTCACAAGCCAATGCCCTCAATCAGCGCATTACCAACGCACTGTCCAATTCCAAATAATTATTCTCCATACTCAGAGAACTAGAAAACCCCTGCCAAGATAAAACACCCACTTCAGCCAGTAAAAAGTGGTGTACCACTATCCAAGATGCACTGGCATCCAAAATCACTCTCCTACAAAACAAATGTGCAAACAAAAAACTAACCCTAACAGGCAAATCGCCTCCAACTCTTCCGACCATTCCTGAGGAATCAACTACTGCCAACCTCAAGAGCCCTTTTCACTTCACTGCCATTTCTCAAAAAGAGGTGCTAGACACCATAACCAAACTAAAAGCCTCCAAATGTAAAGAAGATCAATTTCCCCCTCACCTAGTTAAACTCTGTGCCCCCCCACCCTAACCCCGATCATCACCGAATTTGTCAATGCCTCCTTCAACACCAACACAGTCCCCACTAGTATCAAAAAGGCCTGGTTAACCCTGTTACTCAAAAAGCCAACTCTAGACCCGCCCACCCACACTAATTACTGACCCATTACAACAGTCCCATTTCTACTAAAATAATAGACAAAATAGCTTATACACAAATACAACTCCATCTCGAACAACACCAATTGTTGGGTGCCCGACAGTCAGGATTTTGCCCAAACCATAGCATTGAAAAGGCGCTCCTGGACTTGCAAATCCAAATGGATGCTACCAGAGATGCTGGCAAACTCTGTTTACTAATGCTGCTAGATCTCTCTGCCACTTTCAATTTAGTTGACCATGATAAACTCTGTGATGCACTAGCCAACAACTTTAATTTCTCAAAGGACGCCACCAAATGGATGAAATCCTTCCTAGCAGACAGGACATCAAGAGTTTCGATTGATAAAATGTCAGCCGATCCCATACCAGTCCCCATAGGTGTTCCGCAAGGATCCTGCCTATCACCCACACTCTACAATGCCTATACTAAGCTCCTATTTGCTGCTTTGGACGCCATAGGTGTCATCTACACCAACTTCACTGATGACACTCAGATCCTTATCCCTCTAACAGGTAACCACGAACAACACACACTGCTCATTAACCAAATCTATGCATTAATTCAAAATTGGATGGACCAGAACAGCCTCTGCCTCAATGGTGATAAAACAGAGCTGCTCATAGTTGGATTATCCTCAAGAATCAACTCCCTACAGCCTGCATATGCCTCATTCACCATTGATGGCACCACAATCCCGGTACTCAAACAAGTTAAAACCCTCGGGGTCTATCTTGATGCCAATCTCACCATGACAAAACAAGTCAACGCCCACTCCTCAGCCACCTCATAAAAAGCCAAGCTAATTTCAGTCAGCCACAAATTCCTTACACCAAAAATGGTGTCACTCTAGCGAGAGCATTACTACTCTCAAAGCTAGACTATTGCAATGCTCTACTTTTAGGCACCTCCAACGCTAATCTGACCAAACTCCAACTCCTGCAAAATAAAGCCCTGAAAGCAGCACTAGGTATAAAAAAAGTCTGAACACATCTCCAACATAAGGAGAGAGAACTACTGGCTCCCCATTAAGGTAAGAATTATCTACAAAACCCTCTGCATCACACACAAGTGCACTGCTGACAAAGCCCCCAAATATATCAACAATGCAGTATCGATAAAACCCTACTCCAGATCCCTCAGATCTAGCAACCATTCCCTCCTTCAAATACCACGCTACAAAAGCTCTTGAGCCGGGGGTAGCAGCTTCAAAGTCCTAGCTCCCAGACACTGGAACTTCCTCCCATCCAACTTAAAAAATGAAGATTCTCACCAGCAATTCAAAAAAGCACTGAAGACCTGGCTCTTCAACCAATTCTAATCTACACTTACTCCCTGCTGATTCACGCATGCCACCATGAATTAACCCTGTAGTCGTTCTTCACTTGGTACCATCTCTTCCCGCTAACCTCCCTTTCTCCTCTAGACTTCTATGCTATGCTCCTACTGTTCCCATGCATGTATTCATATTAATTTGTTAGATTGTAATAACTAAATTGTCTGTAACTACGTTGTGATATCTCAGGGTCTGGGTGCATAACAAATGTAATAAATAAAAATAAATAAAAATAAATAATGCTACTGGCATCACCGGCTTTCCAGTGCTGTCCTGTCGCCATAATGCTTCTGTGGGGGATAAAGAACACCCCCTTTGCTTCCATAATTCCTGCTCTTCCTGCAGTGCACTCCCTTGAATCTTCATTAGTTGAGTCATTGGCAAATGATTTAACCCTTCTTTCACTATCATAATCGTGACTACTTTTTCTTTGACATTTGGCATATGAAAACAAGAAATATCTGGGGAATATGTAACCCTTTTGGCTTCTGCATCTGCGGCTTTGTTCCCGCAAGAAATAAAATCTGTGCGCTTAGTATGAGCTGTGCATTTAAAGACCGCTATGGTTGCTGGGAGTTGTTGTGCATTAATAAGCCTGTCCAATAAGAATGCGTGCTGCACTGGGGTTCTGCCCACATGGAGGCAACCCCTCCTTTTCCAATGTGCTAGCCCTGCATGTACAGTTGACATCACATAGGCAGAGTCACTGTACACCATCACTTCCTGACCTTAGTGTTTCTGAAGCGCGACAATGAGCGCTTCCAAATCTGCTGCTTGCGCCAAAAAGTGAGATGGTAGTTTGGCACTTGCTACCACTTCCAACTCGCCATTTGCTCTATGCCTTATTACAGCTGTGCCAGAATGCCTTTCTCCACTAGTTTGATCAATTTCGAAGAACCATCCATAAAGAGAATTCCCCTCCTGTCAAGGCATTTTTTTTAACAGAAGGTATATCATCATAAAACATAGTTTGCACAGTCATGCACTTTGTCACCCTCTATTATTGCCTCGGCTATAAACGTGGCAGGATTCACTGTTTTACAGTTGGGAATTTTGATCGCTGGTTTGAAATCATTACTTCATAGACAGAAGCTCTCTGAGATGTCAATGTACCTTTAGGTTTCTATAAAATGGCAAACAAAGCATGTTCCATGAAGAGGGTCATAGAGCAACCATTCATAATACTTGTAGACTTGTCAATTGCAAATGCAGCAGCTGCCAATAACGGTTTGCAAGGAAAGTGTCTTTTCATAGCTGGGTCTAACATCCCACTATAATACGCTATAGGTTAATACCCCAATTTGATTCTCTGTGTAAGCACTGCTGCCATGACTGTCCCATTTGTGTGCAAAAATAAGAAAAACTCCTCAGCATAATTGGCAATTCCTAAAACAGGAGCTGTACAAATTGCTTTTTTCAACTCTTCAAACCCTTCCTCCATCTCCTCAGTACATTCTATTTTAACCTTATTCACCTGTGCTTTCTTTAAAGCCTGCAAAAGAGGTCTCATTCATGAACTGTAATCAGACACCCAGGCTCTAACGTAATTGCATAGTCCCAAAATGTTGTTGCATCTGCTTTACTGTGTGCGGTTTTGCAGTTTTCATAATCGCCTCTGCTCTTTCAGGTGTCACCTTTTTATCCCCTCATGTGAAATCAGCTGTCCTACGTATAACACCTCTTCTTGGCAGTACTGCAGTTTTTCTTTGTCTACCTTGTATGCTTTGTCTGCTATGATAGTTATCAACTGAATCGAGTCTTGTCTGCACTCATCATCTGTCATGCTACAGATTAAAATGTCATCTACATACTGTATCACAGTGCTTTTCAAATCAATATTGCCTAAATCCATCTGTAGGACTCTGTTAAAGATCGATGGAGACTCACAGTACCCTTGGAGTAGTCTAGTATGTTTCAGACGAGTCTGGTGAAGCGTAAATTAAGTCAAGTCTTGTGAATGCTTGTGCAACGTGATTGAGAAAAATGCATTTTCAAATCAATCACCGTGAAATATCGGGATTCCACTGTGATACTGCACAGTATGATCACCGGTTAGGAAACTAAAGATAACTCTGCATCTATAATCTGGTTAATCGGTCTCATGTCCTATATGAATCTCCATGACCCTCCCTTTGATTTTTTCACAGCATACACCGTAGTGTTATACAATGATTCTGATGGTACCAGAATACCTTGTTCCATCAGTGCTGAAATGGTCTTGAATGTACCCTCTTTGGCCTCTCAAGACATGGGGTACTGTCTTGCTCGAGGAATAATGGCTCCTGCTTTCAACTTTATTTTGACTTCCCCTATCTTCTTTAACAATCCTATATCATAAGGGACTGTAGTCCACAGGACGCTTGGCACCTTGTCCAAGTCTTCCTAAAATAATTATGATGGCTGCCGCATTATTGCCATTCGCTGTGGGACTTTTCTCTATTCGAACCCAATATGTAATGCTCATAAAGAACACTACTTCATTGTCAGTCAATCAGCACCCTTCTTTGATAGCTATTACTGTCCTCCATGGTCTACCTTCATCATCTGTTTCTTCAAGCATTACCATTTCCCTTTGTACTATGGCTGCTTACAATTCTATAGGGATAGTTTGTCCCCCCTCTTCGTCCATAGGTATCTGTGGCATGAATAAAGATTTGTCAAGTATTCTCACAGACTTCCCCACTGAGCCAGGTAACCATGTTAATAGAATGCACACCCCAAAAAGAAAAACTTCTGGCTCTACTGGAATACCCCGCAGAGCCACTTGTCCTGTGAACGCCAGTTTAAATTCACCCACGTTTAAATAGTGTATGCCAGGAGTGGAACACACGATACCTTTGTCTGTAAATGAAATCATGATGTTTAGTTTTGTCATCAAATCTTTTCCCAAATGTTAACTGGTGTCTGCCGTGAATACAACAATGGAACAGACATGTCACATTCTCCTCTAGAGACTGGTAATTCATCAGTAAAAGAAACTCGACTTGTAGCTCCAGAGAACCCTTGAGCATTCATGGCATTTGCCAACATTGGATATTTTCACCCTCGTATAAATGAACGAGTAGCCGCAGTGTCTACTAAAAAAAAAAAAGATTTGTCTCCTGTGGTCACATCGCCCCTTGTATCCTCTTGGGGATTTGGTGTCGCAGATAGTACTGAAGACATCAAGTCACCCTGTGAGTTGCCCTATTGTGGATACACACATGGCCCTGTAGCTGTGAAAGGATTCCCTCCCACTACAGTGACACCCCCATTCTAGGTGTCAGCAATTGTCCCATGTTTGCATACTGCTGTGTCTTCATGGGGGCATGCTGTGATTGCCCTTGTGGTGGATTCATTTGTACTTGCTCTTGTTGCGATGTCTGTTGCTTTTGTGGCGCTTGCGTCTGATACACTGTCTGATCTTGGGCAACCCCTTCCCTAATTTGTGTGCTATTTGGAGGATAAGCTGTCCCCCCTTGCTAATTGGCCATTCTGTACGTTCCCTCAGCTCCCGCATATGTGTCATCCCACAAGTCCAACATACAGGGGGAGGCCGCCTAATTTGTCCCCCTTGATTAAACCCAATATGCAAATTTTGATTCTCATTCTGCACATTTTGAAATCCACGTTGATTATTTTGAAATCCACCGCTTCCTCTGTAACCCGTACCTCTGCCTCGTGGCATGAACCCAAAACCACTTTGGTCTATCGAGCGCTGATTATTCACCTGCGATGTACCCACTGTTTGCTGCATCCCCAATCCGCTCCCTGCTTGTTAATAACGCCCCTTCTATGGTGTATTTTGACACTTTTTGCTGAACTGACTTGGCTTCCTCAGTTTTCCTAACCTCATCTTTCTTATTTTTCTCCAGCAATAGCCAACAGTGATGCACTATTGTCAACTGTATCTCAGCCCATGGTTTGGCTTCCATTCCCACCAGTTTCTTCATCTGTCTCTGTACTGGCTCAGGCAAACTTTGACATAAAATGTGGTAAAATAATGCCACCATTTTTTCCCATGGCTCCTTTGTTTCAAGAGTCCAACGCTCTTGAATGTCTTGAATATAAGCAATAGGATCTTCATCTTCCTTCATCTTATGTGTTATAATTGCACACATATCTGATGTGTCAGGATACTGCACCCTGAGAGCTTTCCATACATCTGCTCTATAATTATTGAACAGCGCTCCATTGTGCGCTGTACTTTGTGCTGTCACACTCGAATGCCCTGCTCTTTTCCATATGTCATCAGCTCTCTCCCCAATATTGACTGCCAAGAGACTTTTAATGGCCCCTAGGGCTAATGTGTTCCCTCCTGTCATCTTTTCTATCTCATATATCTATTTGCCAGTGCCCGATATCAAACTCGGGAGCTTGCACCCTAAATTGTCCTTATTCATCTGCGGCCATGGAATATATTGTGGTCTTGTTCCTCCTTTTTCCAGTAAGGGAAACTACATAAACCCTGATGGTTCGCATTGTCTGCCTATTCATGGAGGGACAATCATCCCTGACCGTCTCCTCGCTGGTAACGATATTAACCTACTCACATGTGGCAGCGATTCTCTCTTTTCACTGAGATCGTCCTCATGGATGCTCCGGATATGGTGTAGGGTTGTTCCAAATTCGACCATTTTACTTCCTTGTCTGTCTGCAGGCTACCTTTGGGGGTGCATGCACTTCCTTCCTGCACCCCAAGGAAAGATTCTCTTTCTTTGTTTGACATGTCATGTCCCCAAGAAGTATGACTATCCTCCCCTTCACCCTGGTCTAAGTTCAGTCCGCTTAAAGTCAAAGCTCTATGCGCAAACCAAAACTGATTTCCTTCTTCGTGGTTTAAATGCTGGGGGTGCATCCCATTTCCCTCGACTTCCATAGCTACTACCACCCTTCAATTTCTGATAGGCCTTATCAATACTATCTCTGATGCTTCATATGCCAAAGTTTTCCTCTTCTATTGCTACTGTAGTTGCCCCTGGCGTTCCTTCCTTTAACGGAAGAAACTCTTCTATTCTGTCCCATCGTATTGCTGGACATGGCTCTACTGGTGCCTTTCGAATCAGGCTGACAGCATCAAGATCCTGCTGTCTTCTCCTTTGCTCTAACTCTTCATCTAATTCTCTTTTCTTTCTCACTTCCCTTCTGATTCTCTCCTCTTCTTGCCTTATTTCTTCTCTCCTTACTCTCCTTTCTTCCTCTTCCCTTTGTCTCTGTATTCTCTTGTCCCTTAATTTCTGCTTCCTCCTCTTCTCTTCCTTTCTCTTCTGTCCTTTTCTTCCATTGCTCTCTGCCTATTGTCATACTTTCTTTGCTCATCTGCCCTTTCCTCTTTCTTTTGTTGCTCCTCATGATACATTTGTTCTCGCTGCTGTCTGCTCTTCCTTTTATATTCATCTTCCTTCAATCTTTTTTCACATTCCCTGTCCTTTCTATCCTGTTCATCCTTGTCTTCCTTTTGCCTAACTTCTTTAATACTTGTCCCATCTAGTTCATTCTGCACGAGCGTTATCTCGTCAGCTTTATCCTTTTCCCCTTTCCATCTCTTAATTACCCTTTCTATTTCTGTTGATACATTCAACCACTCACTTTTACCTCTTTGTCTCGAATAATCTTAAAAGTCTCCTCTTTTCTCTTACTCTTCTCTGGGCTCTCGTCACTACTACACGGTGGCGGTTCGTATATCAGATTACTTTATCCTGCCGCCGCTTTTAGTTCCCTTGATGGATGCAACCCTTCATCTTCCATACTAGCGCATTTCACTTCAGGTGAGGTAAAGGGAGCTGAGGACTCCTCGGGTGGCAGATCTTCCTTCTCTTCCTGGTACATCTTCCAAAGCTCTAAAATAGCTAATCTTTTCTCGAATTCCTTTCCCTTGTACACAGCATGCAAACATGTAGTCATAAGTTGAAATACAGCTTTTGACAGCGATCCCCCTTGTGGCCTGGCATCAACATCATATCTGCTGTGCCTTTCACCAATTCCGCACTATACTGTTTGAGCTTGGGCATGTGTTTTTGGAATGTGTTAAATAAATGCATCAGAGGAGTTTCATCTCCCATTGTGACGAGTCTCAATTGACTGTCTGTACTTACCAGGTTTATTTAAAAATGCCTTTCACCGCTTTTCAATACTTTTTTAAAACAATAAATATGAGCGCACTCCAACAATCGCCGCTCAAGCCTCTACTTTTTTTCAATTATTTCTGTCTACCTCTGGATTGGTTCCAACCACTTTCCTAGATAAACAATATAACTTCTTAACTTTTCTCTCAATTCTTTTACAACTACTCATATCACTCTTTGACACCTTAATTCAACACAAACACATAAACAGACTAGTCGACTTTTCACATTTAAACCGCAGTGATAACCCTTTATTTTCCTCGCCCCTGATTAATACTCTGATCACAGAGTTTAGCTTGTCTTCTTATGCACACCTCTTTACACGCAGCCTAGGGACCCCTGCTGGGATGTAAGATGACCTTCTCTAAACCCCCTTGGGTTAGGATTCTCGGGCACTCTCTCTTGCTCTATGTCTACACTATATTTCCTGTTACTCCTGTTACGCTTGTTACTTTTAAAATGACCACAACCCTGTTCCCTTAGTTTGCCATTACCCTCAATCTACTCACCATTCAGTCGTTTAACTCAAGGCATTCAGTATTGTCTCCTCCTCCAACCGACCACTTCGCCTTCTGTCTGCAAAGCGCCTCTGGAAACCAGGTTTCGTCAAAGAGGGACCCTGCCCACCATCTTGATTTTCTTGCAAGATTTGTATTTGGCCGCTTTGCACAGGAAACCACGTGATTTTCCAGCTAAGTGGCGCAGGATGTCTGATCATCCGAAACTCTGGAGCTTAACAGGTCGATGAGTCTTTTTAACAATCCGACATTGCTACCACGTGAACATACGGTTCTTAAATCACTAACAGGTTATGCAAAGGATGGGATGCAGAATAGCTCTTACACCAAATAATAAGACTGACTCAGGAAGTTGGCAACGTCTCATCCAACAGTTTTAATATCAATTGTCTAAAGGGAGTTAGAATGGGCATCAACGGACATTCGCTCGAGCTCTCAAACATTTCACATGAAAAACATATCTTTATACTAAAAATCGTCATACCTGACATCATACTACGTGGCAAATAAGAAAAATCTACGAGGAGTTGTGGTTGGACTAAGGAGAACATCTAAGTATACTTTCTATATGGGAACGGGCTGTGATTGGGTCTCTACAGTCAGGTGGACAACTTATGCCCACCCCTAGTGTGTCCGCAGGAGAAGCAATTATGTGATACATGGATGTCTTGTTCATTCCGAAATTGCTTTTAATAATTTTCTGCTTTGGCACCATGAATTGAAATGTACAATATCGTGCCATGAATGACCAAAATAATTGTTTTGTGGCCCTTCTCTATGGTTGCCCTGTTACCTTGGGATTATATGTGTACATTGTTCAAATGCCTTGTACTACATTACTTTGCATGTACAAAAAACCTTGTAGCCTCAGTGGAAGGGCAAGTGCCCGAAACACGTGTCAGGCTACTCTAGCTTTCATTAAAAATTACTATACCATGTTGGCTTTAATTAAGTGTTGTTGCGCAGTGTGCTTGCAAAACTTGATTTTCATCTTGGAAAGACTTCGCGCATTAAAAGCTTTGCTGCAGAAGTGGATTCAGGGTGTGTAAACGGACCTGCCTCGATCCAGCTGGGGAAGGGACACACCACCACTATAAGATGCCTGTATCCACTGCACACCTGCAACATATCAATATAGTCAATATGTAAATGCTGAAAAGGACCATTCGGTCAAGGAATTACTCTTCTAATTGTTCACAGTGTATTCCCAGCAGTAAACCTTTGACATATGATGCAGTTTACTACATACAATGCAACATGTACTAACAAATTTGGAATAAACCAGTCTTCCGCAATCATTGCAGCAAGACTTTCCCTAGTTACATGCACAGGGTAGTGCAGCTGTTCAAGCGTTACCCTTATCAATGCTTCAAGCTTCTGGTTTAACAATGAACTAGTAGGATTGAGATGCACCAAAAGATCACTTGAACACCTCCACAAAAAATGTAATACCCCAGACTCAGCAGAGGCATTCAACAATGCCAACAAACTCTACAAAAAAGCCATTATTACTCACAAGCCAATGCCCTCAATCAGCGCATTACCAACGCATTGTCCAATTCCAAATAATTATTCTCCATACTCAGAGAACTAGAAAACCCCTGCCAAGATAAAACACCCACTTCAGCCAGTAAAAAGTGATGTACCACTATCCAAGATGCACTGGCATCCAAAATCACCCTCCTACAAAACAAATGTGCAAACAAAAAACTAACCCTAACAGGCAAATCGCCTCCAACTCTTCCGACCATTCCTGAGGAATCAACTACTGCCAACCTCAAGAGCCCTTTTCACTTCACTGCCATTTCTCAAAAAGAGGTGCTAGACACCATAACCAAACTAAAAGCCTCCAAATGTAAAGAAGATCAATTTCCCCCTCACCCAGTTAAACTCTGTGCCCCCCCCACCCTAACCCCGATCATCACCGAATTTGTCAATGCCTCCTTCAACACCAACACAGTCCCCACTAGTATCAAAAAGGCCTGGTTAACCCTGTTACTCAAAAAGCCAACTCTAGACCCGCCCACCCACACTAATTACTGACCCATTACAACAGTCCCATTTCTACTAAAAATAATAGACAAAATAGCTTATACACAAATACAACTCCATCTCGAACAACACCAATTGTTGGGTGCCCGACAGTCAGGATTTTGCCCAAACCATAGCACCGAAAAGGCGCTCCTGGACTTGCAAATCCAAATGGATGCTACCAGAGATGCTGGCAAACTCTGTTTACTAATGCTGCTAGATCTCTTTGCCACTTTCAATTTAGTTGACCACGATAAACTCTGTGATGCACTAGCCAACAACTTTAATTTCTCAAAGGACGCCACCAAATGGATGAAATCCTTCCTAGCAGACAGGACATCAAGAGTTTCGATTGATAAAATGTCAGCCGATCCCATACCAGTCCCCATAGGTGTTCCGCAAGGATCCTGCCTATCACCCACACTCTACAATGCCTATACTAAGCTCCTATTTGCTGCTTTGGACGCCATAGGTGTCATCTACACCAACTTCACTGATGACACTCAGATCCTTATCCCTCTAACAGGTAACCACGAACAACACACACTGCTCATTAACCAAATCTATGCATTAATTCAAAATTGGATGGACCATAACAGCCTCTGCCTCAATGATGATAAAACAGAGCTGCTCATAGTTGGATTATCCTCAAGAATCAACTCCCTACAGCCTGCATATGCCTCATTCACCATTGATGGCACCACAATCCCGGTACTCAAACAAGTTAAAACCCTCGGGGTCTATCTTGATGCCAATCTCACCATGACAAAACAAGTCAACGCCCACTCCTCAGCCACCTCATAAAAAGCCAAGCTAATTTCACTCAGCCACAAATTCCTTACACCAAAAATGGTGTCACTCTAGCGAGAGCATTACTACTCTCAAAGCTAGACTATTGCAATGCTCTACTTTTAGGCACCTCCAACGCTAATCTGACCAAACTCCAACTCCTGCAAAATAAAGCCCTGAAAGCAGCACTAGGTATAAAAAAAGTCTGAACACATCTCCAACATAAGGAGAGAGAACTACTGGCTCCCCATTAAGGTAAGAATTATCTACAAAACCCTCTGCATCACACACAAGTGCACTGCTGACAAAGCCCCCAAATATATCAACAATGCAGTATCGATAAAACCCTACTCCAGATCCCTCAGATCCAGCAACTATTCCCTCCTTCAAATACCACGCTACAAAAGCTCTTGAGCCGGGGGTAGCAGCTTCAAAGTCCTAGCTCCCAGACACTGGAACTTCCTCCCATCCAACTTAAAAAATGAAGATTCTCACCAGCAATTCAAAAAAGCACTGAAGACCTGGCTCTTCTACCAATTCTAATCTACACTTACTCCCTGCTGATTCATGCATGCCACCATGAATTAACCCTGTAGTCGTTCTTCACTTGGTACCATCTGTTCCCGCTAACCTCCCTTTCTCCTCTAGACTTCTATGCTATGCTCCTACTGTTCCCATGCATGTATTCATATTAATTTGTTAGATTGTAATAACTAAATTGTCTGTAACTACGTTGTGATATCTCAGGGTCTGGGTGCATAACAAATGTAATAAATAAAAATAAATAAAAATAAATAATGCTACTGGCATCACCGGCTTTCCAGTGCTGTCCTGTCGCCATAATGCTTCTGTGGGGGATAAAGAACACCCCCTTTGCTTCCATAATTCCTGCTCTTCCTGCAGTGCACTCCCTTGAATCTTCATTAGTTGAGTCATTGGCAAATGATTTAACCCTTCTTTCACTATCATAATCGTGACTACTTTTTCTTTGACATTTGGCATATGAAAACAAGAAATATCTGGGGAATATGTAACCCTTTTGGCTTCTGCATCTGCGGCTTTGTTGCCGCAAGAAATAAAATCTGTGCGCTTAGTATGAGCTGTGCATTTAAAGACCGCTATGGTTGCTGGGAGTTGTGCATTAATAAGCCTGTCCAATAAGGATGCGTGCTGCACTGGGGTTCTGCCCACATGGAGGCAACCCCTCCTTTTCCAATGTGCTAGCCCTGCATGTACAGTTGACATCACATAGGCAGAGTCACTGTACACCATCACTTCCTGACCTTAGTGTTTCTGAAGCGCGACAATGAGCGCTTCCAATTCTGCTGCTTGCGCCAAAAAGTGAGATGGTAGTTTGGCACTTGCTACCACTTCCAACTCGCCATTTGCTCTATGCCTTATTACAGCTGTGCCAGAATGCCTTTCTCCACTAGTTTGATCAATTTCAAAGAACCATCCATAAAGAGAATTCCCCTCCTGTCAAGGCATTTTCTTTAACAGAAGGTATATCATCATAAAACATAGTTTGCACAGTCATGCACTTTGTCACCCTCTATTATTGCCTCGGCTATAAACGTGGCAGGATTCACTGTTTTACAGCTGGGAATTTTGATCGCTGGGTTTGAAATCATTACTTCATAGACAGAAGCTCTCTGAGATGTCAATGTACCTTTAGGTTTCTATAAAATGGCAAACAAAGCATGTTCCATGAAGAGGGTCATAGAGCAACCATTCATAATACTTGTAGACTTGTCAATTGCAAATGCAGCAGCTGCCAATAACTGTTTGCAAGGAAAGTGTCTTTTCAAAGCTGGGTCTAACATCCCACTATAATACGCTATAGGTTAATACCCCAATTTGGTTCTCTGTGTAAGCACTGCTGCCATGACTGTCCCATTTGTGTGCAAAAATAAGAAAAACTCCTCAGCATAATTGGCAATTCCTAAAACAGGAGCTGTACAAATTGCTTTTTTCAACTCTTCAAACCCTTCCTCCATCTCCTCAGTACATTCTATTTTAACCTTATTCACCTGTGCTTTCTTTAAAGCCTGCAAAAGAGGTCTCATTCATGAACTGTAATCAGACACCCAGGCTCTAACGTAATTGCATAGTCCCAAAATGTTGTTGCATCTGCTTTACTGTGTGCGGTTTTGCAGTTTTCATAATCACCTCTGCTCTTTCAGGTGTCACCTTTTTATCCCCTCATGTGAAATCAGCTGTCCTACGTATAACACCTCTTCTTGGCAGTACTGCAGTTTTTCTTTGTCTACCTTGTATGCTTTGTCTGCTATGATAGTCATCAACTGAATCGAGTCTTGTCTGCACTCATCATCTGTCATGCTACAGATTAAAATGTCATCTACATACTGTATCACAGTGCTTTTCAAATTAATATTGCCTAAATCCATCTGTAGGACTCTGTTAAAGATCGATGGAGACTCACAGTACCCTTGGAGTAGTCTAGTATGTTTCAGACGAGTCTGGTGAAGCGTAAATGAAGTCAAGTCTTGTGAATGCTTGTGCAACGTGATTGAGAAAAACGCATTATCAAATCAATCACCGTGAAATATCGGGATTCCACTGTGATACTGCACAGTATGATCACCGGTTAGGAAACTAAAGATAACTCTGCATCTATAATCTGGTTAATCGGTCTCATGTCCTATATGAATCTCCATGACCCTCCCTTTGATTTTTTCACAGCATACACCGTAGTGTTATACAATGATTCTGATGGTACCAGAATACCTTGTTCCATCAGTGCTGAAATGGTCTTGAATGTACCCTCTTTGGCCTCTCAAGACATGGGGTACTGTCTTGCTCGAGGAATAATGGCTCCTGCTTTCAACTTTATTTTGACTTCCCCTATCTTCTTTAACAATCCTATATCATAAGGGACTGTAGTCCACAGGACGCTTGGCACCTTGTCCAAGTCTTCCTAAAAAAATTATGATGGCTGCCGCATTATTGCCATTCGCTGTGGGACTTTTCTCTATTCGAACCCAATATGTAATGCTCATAAAGAACACTACTTCATTGTCAGTCAATCAGCACCCTTCTTTGATAGCTATTACTGTCCTCCATGGTCTACCTTCATCATCTGTTTCTTCAAGCATTACCATTTCCCTTTGTACTATGGCTGCTTACAATTCTATAGGGATAGTTTGTCCCCCCTCTTCGTCCATAGGTATCTGTGGCATGAATAAAGATTTGTCAAGTATTCTCACAGTCTTCCCCACTAAGCCAGGTAACCATGTTAATAGAATGCTCACCCCAAAAAGAAAAACTTCTGGCTCTACTGGAATACCCCGCAGAGCCACTTGTCCTGTGAACGCCAGTTTAAATTCACCCACGTTTAAATAGTGTATGCCAGGAGTGGAACACACGATACCTTTGTCTGTAAATGAAATCATGATGTTTAGTTTTGTCATCAAATCTTTTCCCAAATGCTAACTGGTGTCTGCCGTGAATACAACAATGGAACAGACATGTCACATTCTCCTCTAGAGACTGGTAATTCATCAGTAAAAGAAACTCGACTTGTAGCTCCAGAGAACCCTTGAGCATTCATGGCATTTGCCAACATTGGATATTTTCTCCCTCGTATAAATGAACGAGTAGCCGCAGTGTCTACTAAAAAAAAAAAAGATTTGTCTCCTGTGGTCACATCGCCCCTTGTATCCTCTTGGGGATCTGGTGTCGCAGATAGTACTGAAGACATCAAGTCACCCTGTGAGTTGCCCTATTGTGGATACACACATGGCCCTGTAGTTGTGAAAGGATTCCCTCCCACTACAGTGACACCCCCATTCTAGGTGTCAGCAATTGTCCCATGTTTGCATACTGCTGTGTCTTCATGGGGGCATGCTGTGATTGCCCTTGTGGTGGATTCATTTGTACTTGCTCTTGTTGCGATGTCTGTTGCTTTTGTGGCGCTTGCGTCTGATACACTGTCTGATCTTGGGCAACCCCTTCCCTAATTTGTGTGCTATTTGGAGGATAAGCTGTCCCCCCTTGCTAATTGGCCATTCTGTACGTTCCCTCAGCTCCCGCATATGTGTCATCCCACAAGTCCAACATGCAGGGGGAGGCCGCCTAATTTGTCCCCCTTGATTAAATCCAATATGCAAATTTTGATTCTCATTCTGCACATTTTGAAATCCACGTTGATTATTTTGAAATCCACCGCTTCCTCTGTAACCCGTACCTCTGCCTCGTGGCATGAACCCAAAACCACTTTGGTCTATCGAGCGCTGATTATTCACCTGCGATGTACCCACTGTTTGCTGCATCCCCAATCCGCTCCCTGCTTGTTAATAACGCCCCTTATATGGTGTATTTTGACACTTTTTGCTGAACTGACTTGGCTTCCTCAGTTTTCCTAACATCATCTTTCTTATTTTTCTCCTGCAATAGCCAACAGTGATGCACTATTGTCAACTGTATCTCAGCCCATGGTTTGGCTTCCATTCCCACCAGTTTCTTCATCTGTCTCTGTACTGGCTCAGGCAACCATTGACATAAAATGTGGTAAAATAATGCCACCATTTTTTCCCATGGCTCCTTTGTTTCAAGAGTCCAACGCTCTTGAATGTCTTGAATATAAGCAATAGGATCTTCATCTTCCTTCATCTTATGTGTTATAATTGCACCCATATCTGATGTGTCAGGATACTGCACCCTGAGAGCTTTCCATACATCTGCTCTATAATTATTGAACAGCGCTCCATTGTGCGCTGTACTTTGTGCTGTCACACTCGAATGCCCTGCTCTTTTCCATATGTCATCAGCTCTCTCCCCAATATTGACTGCCAAGAGACTTTTAATGGCCCCTAGGGCTAATGTGTTCCCTCCTGTCATCTTTTCTATCTCATATATCTATTTGCCAGTGCCCGATGTTAAACTCGGGAGCTTGCACCCTAAATTGTCCTTATTCATCTGCGGCCATGGAATATATTGTGGTCTTGTTCCTCCTTTTTCCAGTAAGGGAAACTACATAAACCCTGACGGTTCGCATTGTCTGCCTATTCATGGATGGACAATCATCCCTGACCGTCTCCTCGCTGGTAACGATATTAACCTACTCACATGTGGCAGCGATTCTCTCTTTTCACTGAGATCGTCCTCATGGATGCTCCGGATATGGTGTAGGGTTGTTCCAAATTCGACCATTTTACTTCCTTGTCTGTCTGCAGGCTACCTTTGGGGGTGCATGCACTTCCTTCCTGCACCCCAAGGAAAGATTCTCTTTCTTTGTTTGACATGTCATGTCCCCAAGAAGTATGACTATACTCCCCTTCACCCTGGTCTGAGTTCAGTCCGCTTAAGGTCAAAGCTCTATGCGCAAACCAAAATTGATTTCCTTCTTCGTGGTTTAAATGCTGGGGGTGCATCCCATTTCCCTCGACTTCCATAGCTACTACCACCCTTCAATTTCTGATAGGCCTTATCAATACTATCTCTGATGCTTCATATGCCAAAGTTTTCCTCTTCTATTGCTACTGTAGTTGCCCCTGGCGTTCCTTCCTTTAACGGAAGAAACTCTTCTATTCTGTCCCATCGTATTGCTGGACATGGCTCTACTGGTGCCTTTCGAATCAGGCTGACAGCATCAAGATCCTGCTGTCTTCTCCTTTGCTCTAACTCTTCATCTAATTCTCTTTTCTTTCTCACTTCCCTTCTGATTCTCTCCTCTTCTTGCCTTATTTCTTCTCTCCTTACTCTCCTTTCTTCCTCTTCCCTTTGTCTCTGTATTCTCTTGTCCCTTAATTTCTGCTTCCTCCTCTTCTCTTCCTTTCTCTTCTGTCCTTTTCTTCCATTGCTCTCTGCCTATTGTCATACTTTCTTTGCTCATCTGCCCTTTCCTCTTTCTTTTGTTGCTCCTCATGATACATTTGTTCTCGCTGCTGTCTGCTCTTCCTTTTATATTCATCTTCCTTCAATCTTTTTTCACATTCCCTGTCCTTTCTATCCTGTTCATCCTTGTCTTCCTTTTGCCTAACTTCTTTAATACTTGTCCCATCTAGTTCATTCTGCACGAGCGTTATCTCGTCAGCTTTATCCTTTTCCCCTTTCCATCTCTTAATTACCCTTTCTATTTCTGTCGATACATTCAACCACTCACTTTTACCTCTTTGTCTCGAATAATCTTAAAAGTCTCCTCTTTTCTCTTACTCTTCTCTGGGCTCTCGTCACTACTACACGGTGGCGGTTCGTATATCAGATTACTTTATCCTCCCGCCGCTTTTAGTTCCCTTGATGGATGCAACCCTTCATCTTCCATACTAGCGCATTTCACTTCAGGTGAGGTAAAGGGAGCTGAGGACTCCTCGGGTGGCAGATCTTCCTTCTCTTCCTGGTACATCTTCCAAAGCTCTAAAATAGCTAATCTTTTCTCAAATTCCTTTCCCTTGTACACAGCATGCAAACATGTAGTCATGTGTTGAAATACAGCTTTTGACAGCGATCCCCCTTGTTGCCTGGCATCAACATCATATCTGCTGTGCCTTTCACCAATTCCGCACTATACTGTTTGGGCTTGGGCATGTGTTTTTGGAATGTGTTAAATAAATGCATCAGAGGAGTTTCATCTCCCATTGTGACGAGTCTCAATTGACTGTCTGTACTTACCAGGTTTATTTAAAAATGCCTTTCACCGCTTTTCAATACTTTTTTAAAACAATAAATATGAGCGCACTCCAACAATCGCCGCTCAAGCCTCTACTTTTTTTCAATTATTTCTGTCTACCTCTGGATTGGTTCCAACCACTTTCCTAGATAAACAATATAACTTCTTAACTTTTCTCTCAATTCTTTTACAACTACTCATATCACTCTTTGACACCTTAATTCAACACAAACACATAAACAGACTAGTCGACTTTTCACATTTAAACCGCAGTGATAACCCTTTATTTTCCTCGCCCCTAATTAATACTCTGATCACAGAGTTTAGCTTGTCTTCTTATGCACACCTCTTTACACGCAGCCTAGGGACCCCTGCTGGGATGTAAGATGACCTTGTCTAAACCCCCTTGGGTTAGGATTCTTGGGCACTCTCTCTTGCTCTATGTCTACACTATATTTCCTGTTACTCCTGTTACGCTTGTTACTTTTAAAATGACCACAACCCTGTTCCCTTAGTTTGCCATTACCCTCAATCTACTCACCATTCAGTCGTTTAACTCAAGGCATTCAGTATTGTCTCCTCCTCCAACCGACCACTTCGCCTTCTGTCTGCAAAGCGCCTCTGGAAACCAGGTTTCGTCAAAGAGGGACCCTGCCCACCATCTTGATTTTCTTGCAAGATTTGTAATCGGCCGCTTTGCACAGGAAACCACGTGATTTTCCAGCTAAGTGGCGAAGGATGTCTGATCATCCGAAACTCTGGAGCTTAACAGGTCGATGAGTCTTTTTAACAATCCGACATTGCTACCACGTGAACATAAGGTTCTTAAATCACTAACAGGTTATGCAAAGGATGGGATGCAGAATAGCTCTTACACCAAATAATAAGACTGACTCAGGAAGTTGGCAAAGTCTCATCCAACAGTTTTAATATCAATTGTCTAAAGGGAGTTAGAATGGACATCAACGGACATTCGCTCGAGCTCTCAAACATTTCACATGAAAAACATATCTTTATACTAAAAATCGTCATACTTGACATCATACTACGTGGCAAATAAGAAAAATCTATGAAGAGTTGTGATTGGACTAAGGAGAACATCTAAGTATACTTTCTATATGGGAACGGGCTGTGATTGGGTCTCTACAGTCAGGTGGACAACTTATGCCCACCCCTAGTGTGTCCGCAGGAGAAGCAAAAAGCCACCAACAAGTAAGTGTGGCAAGAGCGGGGACAGAAGCAATTACTTCTCACC
This sequence comes from Ambystoma mexicanum, assembly GCF_040938575.1. Classification (NCBI taxonomy): domain Eukaryota; kingdom Metazoa; phylum Chordata; class Amphibia; order Caudata; family Ambystomatidae; genus Ambystoma; species Ambystoma mexicanum. The sequence goes on along the minus strand of NC_090922.1, from coordinate 579,647,833 downwards.
ATACTACCCTACCACTCAACCTTCAACATTTCAGATGTGTGCCCGACAGCCGCCCATTGCAAGTTTTATTTAGAAGTGTACCCAATAGCCGCTCATGGAAAGTTGAATTTGAAATGTGCCCAATAGCCGCTCATTGAAAGTTGAATTTAGAAGTGTGCCCAACAGCCCCTCTGTGAAAATTGTATTTAGAAGTGTGCCCAACAGCCCCTCTGTGAAAGTTGAATTTGAAATGTGCCCAATAGCCGCTCATTGAAAGTTGAATCCAGTTGAATCTGTGAACGTTGAATCTAGAAGTGTGCCCAATAGCTTCTAGGTGAAAATTGGATTTAGAAGTGCTTTTAGAAGTTGCATTTAGAAGTGTTGCCCAATAACCTCTCTGTGAATTTAGAAGTGTCCCAATAGCCCCTCTGTGAAAAATGAACCTAGAAGTGTGCCCAATAGCCTCTCTGTGAAAGTTATATTTAGAAGTGTGCCCAATAGCCTCCTGTGAAATTGAATTTAGAAGCGTACCCAATAGCCGTTCATGGAAAGTTGTACTTAGAAATGTGCCCAATATCCCCTCTGTGAAAGTTGAATCTAGAAGTGCATTTAGAAGTTGAATTTAGAAGTGAGCCCAATAGCCACTCATTGAAAGTTGAATTTAGAAGTGTGCCCAAGAGCACCTCTGTGAAAGTTGTATTTAGAAGGATGCCCAATAGTCGCTCATGGAAAGTTGAATTTGAAGTGTGCCCAATAGCCGCTCATTGAAAGTTGAATCCAGTTGAATCTGTGAAAGTTGAATCTAGAAGTGTGCCCAATAGCTTCTAGGTGAAAGTTGAATCTAGAAGTGCTTTTAGAAGTTGAATTTAGAAATGTGCCCAATAACCTCTCTGTGAATTTAGAAGTGTCCCAATAGCCCCTCTGTGAAAGTTGAACCTAGAAGTGAGCCCAATAGCCTACTGTGAAAATTGAATTTAGAAGTGTGCCCAATAGCCCCTCTGTGAAGGTTGTATTTAGAAGTGTGCCCAATAGTCCCTCTGTGAAAAGTTGAATTTAGAAGTGTGCCCAACAGCCCCTCTGTGAAAGTTGTATTTAAAAGCGTGCCCAATAGCATCTCATGGAAAGTTGAATTTAGAAGTGTGCCCAACAGCCCCTCTGTGAAAGTTGTATTTCGAAGTATGCCCAATAGCCCCTCTGTGAAAAGTTGAATTTAGAAGTGTGCCCAATAGCCGCTCATTGAAAGTTGAATTTAGAAGTGTGCCCAACAGCCCCTCTGTGAAAGTTGTATTTAGAAGCGTGCCCAATAGCATCTCATGGAAAGTTGAATTTATAAGTGTACCTAACAGCCCCTCTGTGAAAGTTGTATTTAGAAGTGTGCCCAATAGCCGCTCATTGAAAGTTGAATCCAGTTGAACCTGTGAAAAGTTGAATCTAGAAGTGCATTTAGAAGTTGTATTTAGAAGTGTGCCCAATTGCTTCTAGGTGAAAGTTGGATTTAGAAGTGCATTTAGAAGTTGAATTTAGAAGTGTCCCCAATAACCTCTCTGTGAATTTAGAAGTGTCCCAATAGCCCCTCTGTGAAAAATGAACCTAGAAGTGTGCCCAATAGCCTCTCTGTGAAATTGAATTTAGAAGTGTGCCCAACAGCCCCTCTGTGAAAGTTGTATTTAGAAGTGTGCCCAATAGCTCCTCTGTGAAAAGTTGAATTTAGAAGTGTGCCCAACAGCCCCTCTGTGAAAGTTGTATTTAGAAGTGTGCCCAATAGCCGCTCATGGAAAGTTAAATTTGAAGTGTGCCCAATAGCCGCTCATTGAAAGTTGAATCCAGTTGAACCTGTGAAAAGTTGAATCTAGAAGTGTGCCCAGTTGCTTCTAGGTGAAAGTTGGATTTAGAAGTGCATTTAAAGTTGAATTTAGAAGTGTCCACAATAACATCTCTGTGAATTTAGAAGTGTCCCAATATCCCCTCTGTGAAAGTTGAACCTAGACGTGTGTGACTGTTCGTGCTGTCGAACCACGTCTCTCCCCTGTACCTCCACACTCTCCTCACCTGAACTTCCTGAGTTGTCTGTGTCTTGTAGGTTCCGCCGACTCAGGTAGTCTCTTTCCTTTTTTAGGGGCACTTGCCTGTCACGGAAGGAAGCCACAGTTACCGCTGAATGGACAGCAGTTCCGGGACTCCTTTTCCGGAAACAAACCGGGAAAAGGGAAAACCCCACACGGGAAAAAACCCTTGAGGATGCAGAGTGATTGTTGAAGTCTGGAAGATCCACGCAGACAAGGCTGGAGAAGACACAGCCAAAAATGCAGGTACAGTGGAGTCCAACGAAGATGAGACCGGTAGCTGAAGGGTCGAGAAGTACTCCGTAGGAAGGCGAGACAGTTCTAAGAAGTAGGAGCAGACCGCTGAGAAAAGGAGGCTAGTAGGTGCTGGGTGGACCGAGGAACATGGCCCAGAGAAGGGAAGAGAACAGTTCACAGAGAAGGAAGAAGGCAGCGGGAAGAGAAGCAGGAGAACCTTACCGCCGCAGAGAGAGAGAGAGCGGCTATGGAGGAGAAGGGAGAAAAGAAAAAACGCACGCCACCGAGGCAGCAAAAGCGAGGCAAGCGGAGGGAGAAAGGGTACCGTGAAGGAAGCGGCAGAGGAAGGGGAAAAAGACAGGAAAAATAGAATCGCTAGGAGAGCGAAACTAGAAGGCGCCAAGATCCGCTTCGTAAGCCGAGGCAAGCGGAGGGATCAAGCGGGGCCAAGGGGAGCGAAAGAACCAGGAGCGCTGGAGTGAAGTCAGCGAGCGGTTGAAACGCAGCGACTTCCGGGTAGAGAGAGAAGATAACACCCGGCAGCCCTGCGTCCGGCCAATGGGCCCGGACCAGAAACAAAGGAAGGACTAAAAACCCTTTCGTCCGGGTGGCAGTCTCCAACGTGGAAGAAGCCGCCAATTGCGGCGGTGGTGGCGGATGACAACGTGTGCCCAATAGCCCCTCTGTGAAAATTATATTTAGAAGTGTGCCAAATAGCCTCCTGTGAAAATTGAATTTAGAAGCGTACCCAATAGCCGCTCATGGAAAGTTGTACTTAGAAGTGTGCCCAATATCCCTTCTCTGAAGTTGAATCTAGAAGTGCATTTAGAAGTTGAATTTAGAAGTGTGCCCAATAGCTTCTAGGTGAAAGTTGGATTTAGAAGTGCATTTAGAAGCCAAATTTAGAAGTGTACCCAATAGCATCTCTGAGAAAGTTAAATCTAGAAGTGTGCCCAATAGCCTCTCTGTGAAAGGTGAATTTAGAAGTATGACCAATAGCCTCCCTGTGAAAAGTTGAACTTAGAAGTGTGATCAATAGACCCTATGTGAAAGTTGAATTTAGAAGTGCATTTAGTAGTCAAATTTAGAAGTGTACCCAATAGCATCTCTGTGAAAGTTAAATTTAGAAGTGTGCTCAATAGACTGTATGTGAAAGTTTAATTTAGAAGTGCATTTAGAAGCTGAATTTAGAAGTGCGCCCAATAGCCTCTTTGTGAAAGTTGAATTTAAAAGTGTGCCCAATAGACTCTCTATGAAAGTTGAATTTAGAAGTGTGCCCAATAGACTATGAAAGTTGAATTTAGAAGTGTGCCCAATAGACTCTCTATGAAAGTTGAATTTAGAAGTGTGCCCAATAGCTTCTGAGGGAAAGTTAAATCTAGAAGGGCCCCCAATAGCCTCTCTGCCGAAGTTGAAATTAGAAGTGTGCCCAATATCCTAATAGCCTAATACTGTGCCTGGTTAAACCGACTAATCTCTCTAATAACCTCTCCGTGTAAAGTTGATTTTAGATTCATGCCTAATACCCTCCGTGTATAAAGTTGAATTGAGAGAAATGTGCCCATTAGTGTGCCCTAATTGAACTGACTGGTGTCCAGAATAGTCTCTCCGTGCTTAGTTCAATTTAGAAGTGTACACTACAGCATTGAGGTTAGAAGCCTGTCTAAATATCCCTTTTCCACCTAAGAACTCATACCAAGCATGAGTACACCCACTCCACCAGAGTTTGTCGTAAACGACCACCGTGGACCGCCCCCACTTCCCAATCTGCCTTCCCTCCCGTTACCCCTTCCCAAATCATCCCACCCTCCTTCGCATTCCCTACCATTCCCCTCTCCAAACACCAAGCCAGAGGGGCACGATGGCAAGCCAACCACCCTAACACCACTCCTCCCCCGAGCCCCACCACCGACCAGCCAATGTTAGCCATGCCTGCTCTGCTCACTATCAAACCAGGCACACCCCGCCCTGCAATCATCCACCCCCCGCCTTGCCCACAAACCCCCAACACCTCCCCCACGACCGCACCCTTTCCCCTCCCTAAAAACAGCATGCCTAGCCCTAGTAAGAACCGAAGCCACATCCCTCTCCCCCTCTGACCCCCCTACCCTCTCTCACCCTCCAATCGCAACAAAGAAACTAAAGAGGAAATGCACCTGGTCCCCCTCAATCTCTCAGCACTCTTCGCCTCCCCCCTCTCGACCCAACACCTCATTACCCCAATCACCTCCTTCCCCCGTGGCTTCACCCTTCCTGAAACCCCTCTCCCTCGATTTCCCATCAACTGCAATTGAAACTCCTAACCGCCCATACCCCACCTTCAAATCCCCCGAACCAAACCTGATCATCCTAACACACGCAGCCACACAATCCCACCCGAAGCCTGCCAATGTTTCTGCTCAACCACTATCCCCATCGATCATCACCGACCCCACCCCTCTCCCTCTCCAGCTTCCACTCTCTCCGCCACCACCCCCTTCCGCTCCGAGACCAACTTCGCCTGTCAAAGTGAATTGCATCCTATTTAATGCCCGATCCGTAGCAAAAAACAGACACTGCATCTTTGACATCCTCTCCTCTGACAAACCAGACCTGGTTTTCATCACCGAAACTTGGTTGTCTGACGACTTCGCCCCAATCGCTAATGAAGCCTTCCCCCTGACTACTCCCTCATCCCACTGAACCGTCCCTCCAGAGGAGGAGGAGTAGCATTCGTCTTCAAGTCTCTCTTCCACGCCTCAATCATCGACGACCAACCCTCCATTCCTTCCTGCAAATCTCTCCTCGTTAAACTATCCCTCTCCCTGTCGCTCTCACACAGCTTCCTAATAATCTACAGGCCCCCTGGCTACGATAGACAATTTGCAAACAACCTCTGCGACTCTATTGCCACCCTTCAACTAAACCATCCCAACCTCACCCTTCTTGGAGACTTCAACATATGGCTCGACAACCCCACTAACCCTATGACACACTCTCTGGTGGATGGTTTAGACGCAATTAACCTCCAACCCCTCATAAATGGCCCTACTCACTATAAAGGACACACTCTTGATGCTATCTTTAGCTCCAACACCCGGATTCATTTAAACCCCCCCCGACCCCTATCATCTGGTCCGATCACTTCATTCTCTCGTTCGCCATTCGCTCACCCGACCCCCTTCCCGTACCCGAATCTGAACCTCCAAATCTACGCAAATGCTGGAACAAACTAATAATCGTCCCGGACCTAGCTGACGCACTCCTTCAGTCTCCACCACCTACCTGCCAATTCAATAAACAACTAACCCCTGATGCCTTCAACTCATGGTTCAACGCATCTCTGAGGCAGCTCACACCCCCTTACAAACCATCAACCCGCCTCTTCCCCAGATGGTTCACTCCGGAGTTGAAGACCACTAAATAATTATATAAATACCTAGAACGCAAATATGGCAGAAAGACAAAACCCAGGAGAGCAGGGCCACCTTGGCCCGACACCTTTATCAGTACAAGGCCGAAATCCGGAAAGCAGAAAAAGCCCAGTACAACTCCCGAATCCTAAACTGCAAAAACCCAAGAAAAGAACTCCACAAAATCATCTCTGAATTCACCAAACCGGCTTGCACCACGACCGTCCCGACCCCCTCACAATCACTGTGTGACTCACTCTCCCTCCACTTTTACACCATGGCTCTCGAAAGAACAAATACTCTAGCCACCAAATTGGCTCTCTTACATCCACCAGGCAATTCTCCCCCCATACCGGCCAGCCTACCACCTGTGACCACAACACAATGAACGTTTGAATCCTTTAGTCCACTATCACCAGAGCAATTTTTCAAACTTCTATCTGCCGCAAACTATCTGGCTCGCCGCTGGAACCTTGCCCAGCCACAACCCTCAAAGAAATTTTCACTTCCACCTGCGCAGGAGAACACGCAAGATCCATCATAAATGACTCCCTTTCCTCTGTTATCTTTCCCGACGCATTCAAAACGGTTCATGTCAAACCTCTAATTAAAAAACCTACCCTCGACCCTCTCGAGCCCAAAAACTACCGCCCCATCTCAAACACCAGGTTCCTTGCCAAACTCATTGACCAAACCGCCTACTCCCAACTAAATGCCTTTGTCGAAGCCAACAATCTGCTAGACCCCGCCGAATCAGGTTTCAGAGCCTGTCACAGAACTGAAACCACCCTAACCTCAATCTGGGATGACCTTAAAATGACGGCAGACTCCGCAGGATGTGCCCCACTAATCCTTCTTGGCCTATCCGCCACCTTTTACACAATCAATCACTCAATCCTCCTAGAACGCCTCCACTCCCTAGGAATTCGTGGAACCGCTCTTAAATAGATAGCTTCATTCCTCAAAGATAGGTACCAAATCACGAAGCTCTCCACCTATACCTCCCAAGCCCGACCAGTCGACACGGGAGTCCCACAAGGAGCATGTCTATCAGCCCTCCTGTTCAATCTTTACTTGATCACCCTCCCACCAATAATTCGTTCACACAACATCCTGTGCTACAACTACGCCGACGACACTCAACTGATTCTAAAACTCCTGAACTCAGAACCCAACTCCCGACCTGAACTGGCCTCCTGCCTCCTTGACATAGAACTCTGGATGACCCAAAGCCACCTCTTGTTAAACCCCTCCAAAATGGAAATCATGGTATGTGGCAACTCTGAACTTCTTCCGCACCCACTACCCTGGCCATCTGCCATGGGCAACTCACCAACCACCTCCAACTCAGTTAAAAATCTTGGATGCACCCTTGACTCTGACCTAACACTCTCGCGCCAAGTCAACAACGTCTCAAAGTCCTGTCACTACCACCTTAAAACCCTTAGGCGCATCTTTCCATATCTCTCCTTTCCCAACAGACTCTCTGTGGTCCATTCAATGTTATATCAAGACTGGACTACGCAAACCCCCTATACCTCGGAGTCCATGTGTACCAACTGAATAAACTCCAAAGGGCACAAAACGTGCCAGCCAAATTGCTACTTGCGCTCGGCCCAAGAGACCACATCTCCCCAGCCCTTAAGACGCTGCACTGGCTTCCAGTAGCCCGAAGGGTGACTTTCAAAACCTTATGCATCTCCCATCGAGCACTGCATAAAACCGGACCTCAATATCTTCAAGACAAGCTAAAACCCTATCACCCCCCACGCACCCTAAGATCAAGCTCAGCCGGCCTCCTAGTCATACCGAAGACAAACTCAGTCAGGTTAGGTGGATCATCATTCTCAGCCTTAGCCCCCACGCTATGGAACTCACTCCCACCCCACATCCGCCTAAATGAGGATTTAACCTCTTTCTGCAAACTGCTGAAAACTTGGCTCTTCCCCTAAAACCAACCCGTACCAAACTAACCCAAACAGAATAACAGCATCTCAATGACACCAATCCAACAAACTACCTGATGCGAGAGATTGACAGCTAATAACCCCTAATATAAACTAGAAGGACAAACAGAATTAAACGAGTAAAGTAGATCAAAACAGTGAAATGGTTAATAAGAGTAAACCATACGGAAACAGTAAAGAGATTTAAACTCCTGAAATGGACTTAATACATGAGGAGTGAACGAAGTGAATGGCATGGATGAAATGGATTGAATGGATGAAGCGTGTGGAACAGGTGAATGTGCTGAGTGGAAGAATGCATGAGTGGAAGAACAGATGACTATATAGTTCGAATGAGTGTGTAAATCGAATGAGTATATAGATCGGATGAGTGTATAGAATGGATGAACATGTTGAGCGGATGAGTGTGTAGAGCGGCTGAGCGTGTAGAGTGGACGAGCGTGTAGCGCGGATGAGTGCGTAAATACAGAGAAGCGAGTATAACGCAGGACTGCGTAAAACTGATGAAGGTGCAGAACGGATGAGCGTAAACTGGATGAGTGTGTAGAACAGACGACTTTGTAGAGCAGATGAGTATGTAGAGTGCATGAGGGTGGATAGTGGATGAGTACGGAAGTGCGGAGAGTGTGTAGATCACTGGAGCAGATGAATGCGCTGACCTGGCGAGTCTATAGAGAAGATGAGTGTATAGAGTGGATGAGTGTATAGAGCAGATGAGTGTATAAGGCAGATGAAGGTATAGAGCAGATGAAGGTATAGAACAGATGAGTGTAGAGATGAATATATAGAACAGAATTACTGCGTATTAGCAAATGACTTTATAAGGCTGATGGGTGCATATTGCTGTTGAACGCGTGGAAAGCACGAGTGCATAAAGCGGATGAGTGCATAAAGCGGATGAGTGCATAGTAACGGATGAGGGTGGGGAGCGGATGAGCGCGGGGAGCGGATGAGCGCAGGGAGCGGATGAGCGCAGGGAGCAGATGAGTGTGGAGAGCGGATGAGTATGGAGAGCAGTTGAGTTTGGGGAGCAGTTGAGTGCGTGGAGAAGGTGATTGCATAGGGTGTCTGAATGCATAGGGTGGGTGAATGTGTAGAGCAGATGAAGGTGTAGTGCATGAGAGGGGAAAAAGCAGACAAACACCTAGAGTGGATGAGTAACACAGACCGGGTGAGTGCATAGAACAGATAAGCATGTAGAACGGATGAGTGCTGAATGCATGCAGAGTGCGGGGATCGGATAGATGAGCGGAGCGGGATGGATGAGCTGAGCGGAAGAATGTGTAGAGTGGAGGACTGCATAGAACAGACCAATGGGTAGGGCTGGCAAATATATAGAACAGACGAGTGCATATGAGCAAATGAGTGCATATGAAAAATGGGGTACGTAGAAGGGATGAATGCGTAGAGGAGATGAGTGCATAGAGGCGATGAGTGCGTAGAGGCGATGAGTGCACAGAGGGGATGAGTGCCCAGAGGGGATGAGTGCGCAGAGGGGATGAGTGCGTAAAACAGGTGAAAGCATAGTATGTGTGAGGGCATAAAGCAGATGAGTGCCTGGGGCGAAGGAGTGCCTGGGGCGAAGGAGTGCCTGGGGCGAAGGAGTGCCTGGGGCGAAAGAATGCCTGGGGCGAAGGAGCGCTGGGGCGAAGAAGTGCCTGGGGCGAAGAAGTGCCTGGCGCGAAGGAATGCCTAGAGTGAACGGACGTGTTGCGTAGAGCGGACGAGTTGCGTAGAGTGGATGAGTACGTAGAACGAACGAGCACAGATTGCATTTAGTACTGATGACTGCGTAGAATGGAGGAGCATGTAGAACTGCTGAATGCATAGAGGATAGGGCTGACAGGAGTGCATGCGTGGGTCAGAAAAGAGTGCATGCGTGGGGCAGACAAGAGTGCATGCAAACTGAGGCACGCAGGGCTGACTGGAATGCATGAGTGCATGGAGCTGACCGGAGTGTGTGGAGCAGACTGGGGTGCATGGGTAGATAGGAGTGCATGGAACCGATTGGAGAGCATAGAACTGTGTGACGTATATAGTATGGTTTGGAATACAGAGAACGTTTGAAAAGCATATAACCCATCATATCACACCACCACGCTTACTCTCTCCTTTACACCACCACTCAACTAGAGCACAGAGATACTATGACACCATTCGGTATAACTGTTCTCATACCAACATCCGCCGCACACTCCACATCATTCTAAGTAAACACTGCTAGTTACACACCCCCCAGCCAGGCATTCTCCTCAGGCCTAACGCAGCCTCATTCGGTCTGGATAAATCCTGCCAGAACAAACACATACTCCTGATCTCTCAACCACCACGCCTACCGCTAAGAAGCAGCTATTACACGAATACCGCACGAGCTGCACACTACCCGGTGCGCACTTTTGACTCTCTCTACTCTCTCTACTGATCTAAAGTTTGGTTCTCAAGGGCGTACAGCCTACCAGCGCCTTCAGACAATACCAATGGTATATAAGTCGCTATATAAATGCAAAATAACATAACATAACATTTGACAGTTATTAACTACACGGTATACCATTGGCTCTTCAAACTATAAGGGCCTTTGTTATGTGGCCTTCTACAATTGGTTGCCATGCTTGTACCCTTCTGGAACATTCGATTCACTAGTAGCATGTAAGCTCAGACTGCAGGTGCTAGGAGGTGGACTTGACTTTACTTTCCCACCCAATTAGTCCTACATCCTTAACCACTCATGCCTTCTGCTGTAAAGATTGTCTTTGAACTTGGCCTTGCAATATATTCTCGTCTCTGAGAATATAAGGGAGTACAGGCACACTCTTATCATCGTTCTGGTCTGCATGCCCAACTCCTATTTTCTTCCATGGTTCACGTGACAGGAGAGCGTACTTCAGCCTGGTTTTCAGCATTTAATTGTCTGGAATTAATAAAATTGGCACTCATGGTGTTCTCCCTTGCAACTTAACAAGGGATGATTCAACGTTTCATGTTCACTGTTCTTCAAGGATAGATAACCAGTTCTTAGCTGCTCCGTCCTTTGACACCAGGCAAGACAGCCTTTCTCGGTCCTTCCATGATTCTTAGTTATTTTTCTTGCTGCGACACGCATAGCTCTCATTCCTTCTTTCTCTGTGGGTTTGAACTTACTAAAGTTTGTGGCACCAATGTCCAGACTGCTATATAATGGCGGCACTGCCTGCAATCTATTCACCAAATGTAGCCAGCCTTTACAATTACTTAGTCTACTTGCGTTGTTGCATCTGTGCGGTTATTAAACAGCTTGCATTTTTTGCTGTGCCCTTTTACACATGCAATCTTCATTTCTATATAGGAATGTTTGCTCAGTTCTTTACTTCATCATTAGATTCCATAAGGTCTTATACATCTTCTTTGTCACTAGTCTTCACTTTCTCTCACTTGCACATGCCTTTAGGGACCTCTTCAATGAGATGATCATTTCTTCGAGCATACATCTGGTATGGTCTTCTTAACAATACCTTTTCTTGAACACTTGCCGTGGTATGTCACAATTACTGGTGTCAAGCATGGTTCAGTTTCAGGCTTCCAATATACAGGCAGTAAGGAGGAGGGACTTCCTGCAGAGGCATTCGGCCTTATAGTTTGAAGACCAGTGCCAAACTGTGTATCTAATGTTTCTGAAGATGACATGTTTTAGAAGTATGCATATGTTGCGCACCTGGTAGTGGACAGCCAATCACAGTCCTAGCTCCTATAGAAAAGTATACTTAGATGTTTCCCTCAGCCAATCCCGACACCTGATAGGTTTTTCATTATTGCCACGTAGTATGACATCACTTCTGATATATTTTTGGTATAAAAACTATGCTCAGTCAGGATTGTGTAATCCCAGTGGCTTCCTGCGTCATTCACAATTATCCATGCAGAAGCATACCCTGCATTTGAAGTCTATTTGTGCTTATGTCATTAAACTGCTGAGGCCCATTAAACCTTACTTATCTGATTTAAAAAAAGTTCCTTACTTGCCAGCGCCCTGGTAAACTCCAAACTGAACTATTGTATTGGTCTGTTTGCAGGTACCTCTAATATCAACCTGCAGAAACTCCAGACCATTCAGAACGGGGAAGTGAGGGCTATTCGGGGCATTGGTAGAAGGGACCATGCTACCCCTGCTAGATTGGCACTCCACTGGCTGCCAGTCAAACAGCAACTCTCCCATAAGGTTCTCACTTTGACCCACAAGTGTAGGTTTGGGAATGCCCCTCAGTATCTTTGTGCCCAATTGAAGGTTGCTCCCAGTAGGAGATTACCGCACTCCAATGGAGATAATAAGCTGTTTCAGCCTTGCATCAAACTTCAAATATCTGGGGCCGCAAGGTTTGACGCATGGGCTCCTTGTGTCTGGAACAACTTATCGGCCTCGTTACGAGCCATTCCATGCTTGTTTGCTTTCAAAAGAGCTATAAAAGGATCTGTTTAATCATAGGGATTGCATTTTCTGATCTCTGTTGGTTTCCATCCCATGGCTTTAATTCTTTTTTGCCTTTTGCATGTTTTAGCTATTTATAATGTCCATTTTTGTATGTTTGTATGTCATGTTGTTTGTGTGCTATGTGGCCTATGGGCGTGTGCCGTGTTATAAACATTCAATAATAATAATAATACTTATTTCTTTTATCTTGCTATTGTTTTATGAGTAGGCACAGGCAGTGTGCCTTTAGGGTGTCCAACAGTGTGCCAGGTTGTGACACTGAGTCCAGAAAGTGCAATCGCCCCCCCTCCATTATTTTGGTAATTTTCCTATGTCACATAGCTAGTGGTTCTAGGCAACAAATTGAACTTTTGTGTTCTTTCAGTCCGAGTTCGAAGCACATTTCCACGGTGCATGACCTGAGAGGAGATTGTTGTCAATATCACCACTGTTGCTTCTCTACCTATGAGATGCAAGTCTATACCTGAGTGAGTTAAATGAGCTTTCAAGTAAAGTGTGTAGTCTTGCTAGGGTTCAATGTTCTCCTTGTGTGACAAACCCAGAAGTTCCATAAATGGGTTCAAATGTGTCCTTCTTTTATCAGTGGGATCAACTGCAAAACTCTTCATGTCCAAATCTTTATTTCTGCAAACATTAAAATCACTTCATATCATAGTAGCCCTGCTCTGTGTACACGTAAGTGCACTTTCCAATTCTCTCCGATTATGTTCTGGTTTTACCTTTGAAGCATAAGCACTCACTACTTTTATTTGGACCCCATTTAAATCAAGGGCGGTGGTTACCCATCAGCCTTCAGGGTCTGACTCGGATGAAATAGTTTTCATCTTGTGTGGTTTGTGGATTAGAGTACTCACTCGTCTAATACGCCTCACAGGTACACTGGGAAATACGGTTCCAACCCAATACAATTATTACCCTCCGCTTTATCCAAATGTGTTTCTTGCAGAAAAGCCATTTCTGTCTTAGACTTGTTTAGAAACATCAACACTTTCTTCCTTTTGGTTGGGTTGTTTGTTTAATCCATTCACACTCTACATTTTGGCTCTGATCATCCCTGTTGTCTCGTGAAACCCTGTTGTACTGACTGCATAAATGCATAACAGTTGGGAGTTAGGTTGGGAGAGCAATAGGAGCAGGAGATCGTAACGGGGGGAAAGAGTCGTAATCCAAGTGAAAGCAAAGAAAGACGGCTTCCTAAAATACAAATCTCTAATTCTTTTCCTATGTCTGTCGTCTAAATTGCATTCATTGATTATTATGATATGTTTTTTGTTTTAATGTGACAATTGAAGAATCGTATATTCGATTAAAATTATGGTAGACGAGACTAGTAGGTTTGTTCGTTTTTAAAATTTATTTTTTATTGTAATTTTTGGTTTATTTCAAACCTTTATCATGCATATATTTCTTTGTTCCAAATAGTATCAAATTCCAGTAAAAAGATTCCAGTAAAAAGAGAATAGGCTCGAACTCCTAGGAGCTCAGATATGTTGCAAATCAATTTCAAACCCCTCCTTTAAAAATGTTATCAGGCTGAATATGGCAGCAAAATGTTCCCCTGTCAGGAGAAAAGTCCACATTTCTTCTACATCCAGTGATTGTCATCCGCAATCAATTTGCCCATACACTTCGTCCTTACTTCAGTCAACCCCCGGCAAAACAGTGTAACATGCTTGAGGGTCTCCTTCACCTCCATTTGCATACAGAATCTCTGTAGAAGCTGTTTAGCGGGGTATACATTCAGTCTGAAGTGCATGAACTGGTTCCTGGTCCACGCATTGGGAAACTTAATTAAATATTTAGTGGTACAACCCTGTGCCTTGTTTTCTCTTCTCATTGCAGTCTGTAGGCGATGCACATTTATTTCCTTGTGAGTTTTAATGTTCTTCTCTTTGGGTATACATTATCCGGTATAGTCGCCTCCCTCTGCTGAACTGCATCTGGTGTGTATCTCATTATGAGATCAATGCTCCACCCATCTACACCAACGTTAGTGCCCAAACAAATCTAGGATACCCCAATCTTTGCTCGTCCACCCAGAGGCTCATTAGTCGGCTCTGATTTGAGTAAATCCAGTAGATAGCTCATCTGAACCCCATCTTGCCAAGTGCTGGTAAGCTTCATTAGCAGGGCCCCTGTGGCCTAGCATAGGATAACATCAAAATAATCATGAACCTTTAGAATGAGTAGGAATTGCTCCAAGTTTAGTATATGGCATAAACCAGGGGTCTGCAACCTTTGGCTCTCCAAATGTTTTGGAGTACACATTCCACGGGTCCTAGCCAACATAGTTAATGGTGAGGGATCATGGGAGTTGTAGTCTAAAACATCTGGAGAGCTGCAGGTCGCAGACCCCTGGCATAAACCGATACCATAGTGTCCCATGCAGGCGGTTATCAGCCTCTATTTACCTTGCTTTAACCCCCTGTATCAGCGCTGCCCATAAATACATTCTGTCCTCGTAGTTTAATCTGATCCTTTCACAATTAACCTGGATCAGATCATGAGGTACGGAGGGTGAGGAAGAGAAAGGAAGTAAGTCACCCCGGATCCGCACATAAAGTGATCTGTGCTGCTGAACGGTATTTCCCTTTCCCTTCCTGATCAGATCTAAGCTGGCCTAGGCCCATCATTAATGCGAAGCACATTTCCGGAAATATACTGCATCTGTACACCAGCAACTCCTAAACCCAGGGTCAGACCTGGGCATAAAATTGTCTCGGGCACCAACTAAAAAGTGGCCCACAGTTGCAAATGGGAATTCATTCCTTTTGTGACGCTGTTTGAAAAGTACCTAAGGGGGAGGTTTTTGATAAAATGTGATGCAAATTGCACATTTTAAAGAATATTTACTGAGCAACACTGGTCAAATCGATTAGCCGCATAGTGAAGTTGTTAAAATGTTAAATGTTAAAGGTATTTGTACCGCGCACCGTCACCAACGGAATTGGTCCCCAGGCGTTCTGGCGGATCTGTAAATGATAAGGTGGGATGGGTTAGTAAGGTGAAGAGGGAGTAGGATAGTGAGAGGAGTGGTGTTCTGTTGGCAGCTTCAGCTCGGTATACACCAGATACTGAGCTTTGGTGCAGGTATTGGATCGGTGTCAGTCCGCGTGTGCTGTTGCTCCGGCTTATGTGTTGTTGCAGTCTTGTGAAGTGCGTGCGGCTTGTGGTGCGAGAGATGGTTGTGTGAGTTTTTAGTGAGATAAGTATGCAGAGTTTGAGGTTATATTGGTTAGTGGGTTACCTGACCTTTAGCATGCTAATATTCACAGTTTTCTCTAAGTGATCACAGTCCTATCTAGAAGCGGCGCAGGCCAATGTTCACAGTTCTATCTAGGTGTGGGCATGCTAACATTCATAATCTTATCTAGGAGTGGCACAGGCTGGTGTTCACAGTTCTAAGTGTGGCACATGCTAACATTCGAGTTTCATCTAGGCGCGGGCATGCTATCCTTCAATCAAAACCTAGATGCGACCCAGGCTAATGTTCCCATTCTATCCAAGCGTGGACATGCCGACATTCACAATTCTATCCAAGCGTGGACATGCCGACATTCACAATTCTATCCAAGTGTGGACATGCTAGCATTCACAACTCTATCCAGACGCGACGCAGTCCAATGTTCACAATTCCATCCAGATGCGACACAGGCTAATGTTCACAATTCTATCTGAGTGTGGACATGCTAATATTCACAATTCTAGCTAGGTGTGGACATGCTAACATTCACAATTCTAGCTAAGTGTGGACATGCTAATATTTACAATTCTATCCAGATGCAACGCAGGCTTATGTTCACAATTCTAGCTAAGTGTGGACATGCTAATATTCACAATTCTGGCTAAGTGTGGACATGCCAATATTCACAATTCTATCTAAGTGTGGACATGCTAATATTCACAATTCTAGCTAGGCGAGCTAGGTGTGGACATGCTAATATTCACAATTCTAGCTAGGTGTGGACATGCTAATATTCTCAATTCTAGCTAAGTGTGGACATGCTAATATTCACAATTCAATCTGAGTGTGGACATGCTAATATTTACAATGCTATCCAAGTGTGGACATGCTAATATTTACAATTCTATCCAGACACGACGCAGGCTAATATTCACAATTCTAGCTAGTTGTGGACATGCTAATATTCACAATTCTAGCTAAGTATGGACATGCTAACATTTACCAATCTGTCTAAGTGTGAACATGCTAATATTTACAATTCTATCCATACGCGACGCAGTCTAATGTTCGCAATTCCATCCAGATGCGACGCAGTCTAATGTTCATAATTCTATCTAGATGCGACGCAGGATAATGTTCACAATTCTATCTAGATGCGACGCAGGCTAATGATCACAATTCTAGC
Source organism: Ambystoma mexicanum (assembly GCF_040938575.1). Lineage (NCBI taxonomy): Eukaryota > Metazoa > Chordata > Amphibia > Caudata > Ambystomatidae > Ambystoma > Ambystoma mexicanum. The sequence continues at coordinate 579,631,360 of NC_090922.1, read as the reverse complement.
TAAGTGTGGACATGCTAATATTTTGGCACTCTATGTTATTGGAAGGTAAGATAGAGTGGCAGTGGTTTTCTGGAGCAGAGTAATTGCTGTTCTCCCCACCCATGCCACACTCACAGTTTTTGTTGGTGTCTGTTGACTGCTGGCTTCACTGGCTTCCCCTGCGGACACCTGCAGACACATCTAGGAGCCGCCAATGTCGGAGCCGCCTTTGGCCTTGGGGCCCTTAGCCACAGGGGCTGCCGGGCAGAGGGCTGCCCTGGGAAGGTCAGTTATGACCAGGTGGATGCGCCAATCAGGGGAGGTGGGCGGGTTGGAGGGAGGGAGAGGGGGTGGCTGGCATGGGGAAGCTGCAGCGAGTAGCGCTGGTTCCTGGGTGGCGCAAGGCCTTTTTAAAAAAAAAAAATAGCAGGCCATGGAGGGTTGCTGGGGCAGTCTCACTCACCTGGGCTCCAGATTGAAAGAGAAGCCAGGAGTTCGCCGCGGTGTGTACACCGGGCATCAGATGTCCAAACCACCAATCAGGGACACGCTAGGGGCTGGGAGGCGGGCGGAGGGAGGGAGAGGGGGGTGGCTGCCATAAGGAAGCTGCGGCGAGTAGCGCCGGTTCCTGGGTGGCGTGAGGCCTTTAAAAAAAAAAAAAAATAGCAGGCCATGGAGGGTTGCTGGGGCAGTCTCACTCACCTGGGATCCGGATTGAAAGAGCAGCCAGGAGTTCGCTGCGGTGTGTACACCGGGCATCGGATGTCCAAACCACCAATCAGGGAAACGCTAGGGGCTGGGAGGCGGGCGGAGGGAGGGAGAGGGGGGTGGCTGCCATGAGGAAGCTGCGGCGAGTAGCGCCAGTTCCTGGGTGGCCCGAGGCCTTTTAAAAAAAAAAAAATAGCAGGCCATGGAGGGTTGCTGGGGCAGTCTCACTCACCTGGGCTCCGGATTGAAAGAGCAGCCAGGAGTTTGCCGTGGTGTGTACACCGGGCATTGGATGTCCAAACCACCAATCACGGACACGCTAGGGGCTGGGAGGCGGAGGGAGGGAGAGGGGGCGTGGCTGCCATGGGGAAGCTGCAGCGAATAGCGCCGGTTCCTGGGTGGCGTGAGGCCTTTTTAAAAAAAAAAATAGCAAGCCATGGAGGGTTGCTGGGGCAGTCTCACTCACCTGGGCTCCGGATTGAAAGAGCAGCCAGGAGTTCGCCGCGGTGTGTACACCGGGCATCAGATGTCCAAACCACCAATCAGGGACACGCTAGGGGCTGGGAGGCGGGCGGGGGGAGGGAGAGGGGAGTGGCTGCCATGGGGAAGCTGCGGCGAGTAGCGCCGGTTCCTGGGTGGCGCGAGGCCTTTTTGAAAAATAAAATAGCAGGCCATGGAGGGTTGCTGGGGCAGTCTCACTCACCTGGGCTCCGGATTGAAAGAGCAGCCAGGAGTTTGCCGCGGTGTGTACACCGGGCATCAGATGTCCAAACCACCAATCAGGGACACGCTAGGGGCTGGGAGGCGGGCGGAGGGAGGGAGAGGGGGGGGTGGCTGCCATGGGGAAGCTGCGGCGAGTAGTGCCGGTTCCTGGGTGGCGCGAGGCCTTTTAAAAAAAAAAAAATAGCCGGCCATGGAGGGTTGCTGTGGCAGTCTCACTAACCTGGGCTCCGGATTGAAACTCATCAAACTGGCCCACATTGCCAAAAAAGTTACCCACTTTGACCCTAAAAACCAGCCCACACAAGCATTTTGCGTTTTTGCTCGCCCATTGGCCTAAAGGCCAATCCGAGCCCGGCTCTGTGTGCAGCCAACCAGTGCCTTAAGTGACACTACAAATCGAGCCGGGGCTCATTGAGGGGACGTGGCCTAACAGCGGGGGTATTGATGGCCCGTTAGGCCACGCCCCCTTGACGAGCCCCGGCTCAATGGGCTACTGGCACCCCTGTCAGGCAGCCTTTTGTAGAGATTAGCACCCTCTCCCCTACAGGGGAGAGGGTGCTAATCTCTGTATTTATTTTCTATAGGCTTGCCTGGCAGCGCCTCGCCTATTCAGCCTTAATGGTGGTGCTGCCCCTCGCCAGCTGGGGAGGGGCAGAGTCACCATTAAGGCTGAAAGGGTGAGGCCACTGGAACCAGAGGCCTTTTTCCTAAAGACTGACACTCCTTCGAATCCGCGGGAGCTTCAGTATTTAGAAAGCAAGGACTCTGCTTCCAGCGGCCTCAGGTTTTCTCCATAATGGTGGCGCCGGCCCACGTGCATCACTATATTATAGGGATGCCTCGCAGGTGCGGCGCCACCATTATGGCTGAAAGGCATTTTTTTCTGAAGCCTGAATCTCTCGCACACGAGCGAGAGCTTCAGGCTGTAGAAAAAAATGCCTTTTCGTGTAGTGGCCGGGGCTGCCAGGGGAGATTAGTGGGCCCCGGCAGGGCCCCGCCTCAAAACGAAATTTCGGAGCCTGCCGGGGCCCAGCCCCGGCAGACCCCAGCCCACTTAAAGCCCTGCATCAAACCTACTTGCGCTTTTGCCCACTTTACTTTGTCTTTCTTTCACCAATAAATCAGGCGAAAATGCGAGCGCAGGATCCCGCCTTTATGGACGATGCAAAGGTCAGCCGATCCTATGTGCAATGGATGACCGTAACGCTGGCAGATCAGCCTTTCTGATCACGGCCTGTTCTGGGAGCCCCCCTAAGCGAGGGTGAGCAGGCAGGCACTGACCCAGACCCAGCCCTCCCCGAAGCCCTCAGAATCCGCCAAGCTGCCTGTCACACGTGTAGGAGAAGCTTCCGCAGGCAGAGCCAAGCAGAAGAGGCACATTGTAGCACAGTTCCTTTCTCCCATCAGGCCAGGCTCTGCCCGAGATTTGCATACATTCGTGGCCACCAGCCAGCAGGGCCAGTTGAAAAGCAGGAGAGCTTGAGCAGGCCTGTTGCAGTCTACCCACTGGCCTGTTAACCCCACACGGGCCTATCCTTCCTAGCCGGCAGGTCGCCCATTTAACATGAGCTTCTCAAGCGGGGCGCCCCCACCCAGACACGGCAACGCCCTGAAGGCAAGGCCCGATCATGCCCGATCGGTGCTTGGACGGGGCCGGCGGCAGCTTGCCCTATAAACCAGACCGAACCTGCATGACCCAGGGTCGGACTGGGGCATAAAATTGTCTTGGGCACCAACAAAAAAGTGGGCCAGAGTTGCAAATGGGAATTCATTCATTTTGTGACGCTGTTTGAATAGTACCTAAGGGGGGAGGTTTTTGATAAAATGTGATGCAAATTGTACGTTTTAGAGAATATTTATTCAGCAACACTGGTCAAAACTATTGACCGCATAGTGAAGCAACTCATCAAACTAGCCCACATTGGCCAAAAAAGTGCCCCACTTTGACCCAAAAAAGTGGCACACACAAGCATTTTGCGTTTTTGGTTCGGCATGGGCCTATTGCCATATAAACCAGTCCGAGCCTGCACTCAGGGTTGGACTGATGCATAAAATAGTCTCGAGCACTAAAGAAAAAGTGGCCCACAGTTGCAAATGGAAATGCATTCCTTTTGTAACTCTGTTTGAATAGTACCCAAGGGGAGGTTTTTGATCAAATTTGAACCAAATTGTACTTTTTAAAGAATATTTATTCAGCAACACTGGTCAAAACTATTAGCAGCATAGTGAAGTAACTCATCAAACTGGCTTACATTGGCCAAAAGAGTGCCCCACTTTGACCCAAAAACTGTTCCACACAAGCACTTCCCATTTTTAGTTCGGCCATGGGCCTATTGCCCTATAAGCCAGTCCATGCCTGCACCCAGGGTCGGACTGGTGCATAAAACTGTGTCTGGGACCAAAGTGGTCCACAGTTGCAAATGAGAATGTATTCCTTTTGTGACTCTGCTTGAATAGTACCCAAGGAGGAGGTTTTTGATCAAATGTGATGCAATTGTACCTTTTAAAGAATATTTATTCAGCAATACTGTCAAACATAGTGAAGTAACTCATCAAACTAACCTACATTGGCCAAAAGAGTGCCCCACTTTGACCCAAAAAATGTACCCACACAAGCATTTTGCGTTTTTGTTCAGCCATTGGCCTATAGCCCTGTCCGAGCTTGGCTCTGTGTGCAGCCAACCTACTTGCGCTTTCGCACACTTCACTCTTTCTTTCTTTCTTTCTCTCTTTCCTTGCTTTCTTTCTTTCTCCAATAAATCAGAGGAAAGTGGGGACACAGTATTCCACATTTAGGGACAATGCAGAGGTCAGCAGATCCTACGTGCAATGGATGAGCGTCACCCTGGCAGATTAGCCACTCTGAGCACTGCCTGTTCTGGAAGCCCCGCTAAGCGAGGGTGAGCAGGCAGGCCCTGACCCAGACCCAGCCCTCCCTGAAGCCATCATCGTCTGCAGAGCTGTCTGGCACACGTGTAGTGGAAGCTTCAGCAGGCAAAGCCAAGCAGAAGAGACATATTGTAGCACAGTTCCTTTCTCCCATCAGGCCAGGCTCTGCCTGAGATTTGCATATATTCGGGCCTGGCCACCAGTCAGCTGGCCCAGTCGGAAAGCAGGAGGGCTTGAGCAGGCCTGTTGCAGTCTGCCCAGTGGCCTGTCATCCCCACACGGGCCAATTGCCCCTTCCTAGCTGACTGGTCGCCCCGTTTAACATGAGCGTCTCAAGCTGGCGCCCTCCACCCGGACACTGCAACGCTGTGAATTCAAGGCCAGATCGTGCCTAATCAGTGCTCGGACGGGGCCATGCGGCAGCTTGCCCTATAAACCCGAACGAGCCTGCATAAACCTAGTCAGGGTTGGATCAGATTATTTGGGGAAAGTGTTGCCAAATCGGGCATATGTGTAGAGATATCTCGGGACCTGCAGTCCCGTGAGATCTTGCGGGAACGCGGAAGGGGGCCCCCGGGGGGAACGGGAAGCGTTTCCTCCCGGGGAGTTTTTGGCGCTGCACACGGCCAGCGAGTGGCCGTGGGGGGCAGAGCGCCTCCCGGGGGTATTTAAGGGCTCAGGGAAGTTCGGGAGGCAGGCGACGGTTAGGACTTGGTGATTGTCAGTCCTGTCGCCTGCTCCCGAGCCTTCCCTGAAGTAGCTGGGCCTTCGGTGCTGCAGGGTAGAGTAGGTGAGAGGGATAGTTGTTTTGCATATTCGGGAGGTTAGGAGAGTTAGTAAAGTATATTTTACTTTTATAATATTATTGTTTATAGTCGGGGGTACCGTAGATAAGGTACCCCCTCTTACTGTATCAGGCTCCGGCCCCAGCGCTATCTGTGGTCGGGTGTAGGGTTCCTTTCTGTCGCTGCGTTTTTTCAGTTTGCTGCAGGGTGTGAGGTTAGGAAAGGTGCCGGGGAACGCGGTCCGGTAGAGGGAGCGGTCAGGTTTATGGGCATTTAGGTTTGGCGCCTCTCTTCCACTTATTGTTGTGGGTGGCATTCTTTTGTGGAGCGCCGGGTCCCGTGTTGTGTCGCGTCTGGGTGAGGGGAATCTGTATGTGGTAGCCGTCGAGTGACAGAGGGGGCAGTGCGCTCCTATTAAAGGGACCGCGCCATTTCTGTTCAGTCAAGTGCGGTGGTGCTTACACGCCGCCAGGGGGCAGGGTGACATGGACGCTTCTCGGCCCAATTGTTAGTTGGGCTGCTGGGTTTTGGGGCTTTCTTTTTCCCGTGGCAATTTATTTGCCAAGGTAGAGGGTTTCAAGGGCTAGGGCAGTATTTGGGGGGGGTAAAAATAAGAAAATATATTAAATAAATAAATAAAAAATTAAATTGAAATAATAATAATTTTGAGAATAGTATTTCTGGTATTACATATTACCAGTTGGGTTTTATTAGTGCTTAGTTAACTCTGTTCAAAGATAGTAGTGTGTCAATTGGGGCATAGGTCCACGGGTAGATTTTGGCTTGGGAGCTTAGGCTAACTAGTTTAACGTTCAAGGGGCATATTATAGTGCACAACCAGATTATTGGTGCATGATGGTGGGCCAGGGAGACAGCAAGAAGGGTCTGGTTGATGCTAGGGCTCTGAGGGAGGCCCTGGAAATAATTAGCAGGGCATCTAAGGCCCAATTGGAAGGGGCAGTAGGGGAAGTAACGGGTGAGGGAGAGGTAGGTGGGGGCAGGCCGCAGCGTAGAGCTGCGGCAGACGGGGCTCTCGCGGCAGTGGTGGCTTGCACCCCCGCGGCGGGGAGAGGGGAGGTTTGGGAATCCAGGGGCAGGAAGATGAGGAGGGAGATAGACAGGAGGGCGGGCGGGGGAGAAATGATGGCGGGTGGGCAGCCAGTGAGGGAGGCAGTGAATGATAGCCCTAGGGAAGCTGGGAATGCTCAAAAGGAGGTGGCTCAAGGGAACAACAGTGGGGGCAGGGATGGGGCAAAGAAGGGGGTGTCAGGGCAGAGGGGAAGAGGGGGTAAAGACCTGCAGAAGAGTGCAGGTGGGAGAAGGAGGGAGAGGTCCCCATCAATAGAGGAAGGTAGAGTGGGGCGCGGTACGGCCCCCCCGGGTAGGAGGAGTGAGGGTGGAGGGCGCTGCGCAGCCCCTGCTGGGCAGGTGGAGGTAGAGGGTTTCAGTACGGCCCCTCCTCGGTCAGCGCAAGGAGAGCCTAGAGGGTGCAGCACAGCTCCTAGCATTGAGGATTCCAGGATGGAGGACGGAACGCCTCGCCCGAGAGAAGAGGACCAGGCAGGGGTTTCCACAACCCCGCCGAGAAGACTTCAAAGGAGTGGCGGGGCGGACGCCCCAGGCTCGCAAGAAGATCATCAACTCAACTCGGGCATGAGCTCGCATCCGCAATGGTATTTAAGGGGTGATGAAGTTGGATGGGAGGAATATGTTGGGCGATGGGAAGTGGAAGATTATAGGGTGGACAAGGAAAGGGGGGAGGAGAGAAGAAGTTTGAGGTGGGATCTGGAAAGGGAAGTGCAGCGGAGACGGGGGGTAAGGGGTCAGGGGAACTATTGGCTGGGTGAGTGTGCTGACATGTTTTGTCCCCGCAGTAGGAGCCCTCTAAGAAAGGAGATGAGGAGCATCGGTGTGGACGCCAGACCACAGGCGGCAGGTGTGGAAAGAGGTGAGCGGGAAAGGGAATGGTCATCTGCATGGCAGAGAGGGGTCACAAGAAGGGGGACAGGGGATGAAGGGTCTGGACTGCAAGATGTAAGGAAAGAAGTTGGTGTGCAGGCCATTGGAGCCGCAGGGGTTGAGAAGAGCATTGGCTCAGTGGAGGTCCAAACGGACAAGGTGGTGGAGCCATTGGTGCTCGAAGTGCAAGCTGGAAAAGATAAGGAGGTTGAAGTGAAAGGAAAAGAGGAAAAAATTGCCATACATGGGGATAACAAAACCATTGGGGGCGCACTTGATGGCAGCGACCAGGGAGAATATTCAGGTGGGGGAATTTGTGGATGTCTTTAAATTGCTCCATAGGGAAGTGAGAGCAAAGGAGGGGTCTAAGGAGGAAGAGAGGGAACTGGCTTCACGCCCAAGGGTCCCGGTGACTATTGAGAATTGGACATCGGAGTTTATCATTTATGCCAGTGTGTATTGTGAAAAATTCCCGGAGTGTTGCGTGGCGCTGCTTAAATATATGGATGTAATAAGGAAGGCTTTCACGAGTTTTGGGGGCTTTGCCTGGGTAAGGTATGATGAGGAATTCAGAGCGAGAATGGCAGAGGACAGTCAGGCGGTCTGGGGGGAGATAGACATGGATCTCTGGCTGCAATGGATGGCCCCAACGAGGCCTGCCCTGACATTGCACACAGCAAGTGGGCTGCACGTGCCTTTCCGGCCCTTTCTTGGTCGCCCCGCCCATGAGGGGGCAGGGTGAGGAGGCAGAGGACAGCCCTCGACAGCATGTTGGGCGTTCAATAAAGAAGGCTGCACGAGGTGGATGTGCAAATTTAAACACGAGTGCAGCAGGTGTGCGGGTCGGAATCCGGTTACATATTGTTTTCAGCCAGGGGACAGTGGGTCAGGGCGAGGAGCGGGGCAAGTAGGTGGGGGGGGAAGGACTGCATGCCAGGTAAATTGGGGTGTGCTGGTAGGTCGGGCTCAGTTTATCGTAAAAGGAGGGGGGGCGCAAGGTTTGATGAAAGGTTTTTGGGGGCAACTTAAAGGGGGTAGGAGAAGGGTGAGGAGGAAGACGCGTAGGTAGGGGAGGGCCGCAGGGGGGATGTAACGGTGGAAATTGTTAAGGGGTGGTAGCTGTCGTTTGGAGGGCTTGGACGACAGTGGTGAAGCCCTCACGCTTGCCGCACGACAAGGTGAGTAGGCTTCAGGCTGCATGGACGGGAGCGCCTCTGGTGCAGCAAGGGGAAGTGATGAGATGGGTCTGCATGGATGGGGGGTGCACTAGGGCCCCTGGTGCAGCTGGGGGAAAAAAGTGGAGCAACGAAGCAAAGTGTTGGAAGAGGAATTTATGTGGAATGGACTGCATGGACGGGGGCGCAGGTTTGGCCCCTGGTGCAGCGGTGGAGAGGAGTAAGGCAGAAAAGGGGCCTGCATGGACGGGGGTGCACTAGGGCCCCTGGTGCAGGTGGGAAACAGGTGGTAATGGATGCAAGGAGCTTGAAGATTAGTTATATGGAAGGGACTGCATGGACGGGGGTGCAGGTTTGGCCCATGGTGCAGTGGCGAGAGGAGTAATAAACTAAAGGGCCTGCATGGACGAGGGTGCACGTGGGCCCCCGGTGCAGGGGGGGGAAACGCAGGACTGTAAAGCAATAAACTGGGCACAACAAGTTGAACAAATGGTTTATTGTTTGTAGGGGAACTGTTTGCGACTTGTTTTACGTGGTTATTCTTTGGGGCTTTCAGGGTTTCTGAGTTGGTCGGGGAAAAGGGGGGTAGGGGGACTGCAATGGGAAGATGTTCAAATTACAGAAGAAGGTTTAGACATCAAGATTAAAAGGTCTAAGACGGATCAGAAGGGAAGGGGCTCTTGGGTTCTGCTGGGTCGAGGGAGCAAGGTTTTATGCCCAGTTCAGGCAGGCAGGTGTGGAAGGAGCGCTGTGGGGGTAAGACAGGCTTGGTTTTTTCAGCATGCGGATGGATCGCCGGATTCAGCGGCCCAGGTGCTAGGGGTATTGCGGAAGGCGCTGGTGGCAGTGGGAGAAAAGGCAGAGGATTTTGGGACTCATTCCTTTAGGATGGGCGCAGCATCTGAGGGAACCAGGCTGGGTTTTTCAGAAGACAAGGGAAAAGATTGGGGGGTTGGAGGTCTGGGAAATACAAGGGGTACGTCAGGGAGTTTGATAAAGGGGAATGTTGACGAAAGGTGGAGTAGGACTTTGTGGGCCAACTGTTGTTGTTGAAATATTTTTGACTTGTCAGTGATTTTGTAATTTCTTTTTCAGATGCTGCGCGAAAGAAGGGGGAGTTGGCGCAAGTTTGGATTGTTGGCCATTCAATTGTTAAGTGGGCTGGGAAAGAGGCGGAGAAAAGGGTGTTTGGAAGGCAACTGGGGTGCAGTTACAAGGAAGTGGTGGTGAGATGGCACGGGTTGGGGGGGCCTGCGGTAGGATCAGCTGCTTCCTATATTGGCAGGGATGAGGAAAAGCTATGGGGTTCCAGAGGTGGTGATTATGCATGCAGGGGAGAATGACCTGGTGAGAGATACGGGGTGGCTCTGCTAAAGAAAATGAAGAGGGACTTAGTGTGGGTGCGGGAAATGTAGCCTCAAGCAGTGGTGGTGTGGACTAAGTTGTTGCCGAGAAGAGTTTGGAGGGGAGCGAGAAGTGAGGGAGCAATAGAGCGGGCCAGGAAGGGAATAAACAGAGAAAGGGTCAAATTTTGTGCCCCGGTGGCGGTGCAGGTCATGGACCATACGGAAATAACATATGAGGGTCTCCTTATCTTTAGAGAGGATGAGGTACACTTGTCCGTGTATGGGAATAATCACTACCTGGCGGACTTGGGTTCTTGGCTGGGAGACTGGGTAAAATGTTGGAGGTAGAAAAAATTGGGGGGGGGGGGAATTGGGGCAGAAAGAACTCCTCAGGGGAGGGTTTTTCTGGTGCCGGGGGCATGGCCCCTTTTGATGTGGGGGGAGGGAAGCACAATGGGGGAATGACACGGGAAAGGATGGGGTGGCGCTGTTTGCACAAGCAGGTATTGAAGGTAGGGAACAGGTATTGAGCCTGGAGGGGCATGGCCCCTGGGAGAAAGCGGGACGCCTGGAAAGGGGGCAAGGAGACGGTCACTTTTAAATGAGTCTGGGTTTTTGTGCAGTAAGCCAAAAGGGGGGGCCCGGGGGGAACGCGAAGCGTTTCCCCCCCGGGGAGTTTTTTGGCGCTGCACACGGCCAGCGAGTGGCCGTGGGGGGCAGAGCGCCTCCCGGGGGTATTTAAGGGCTCAGGGAAGGTTCGGGAGGCAGGTGACGGTTAGGACTTGGTGATTGTCCCGCCCTCCCACCCCTTCATTTTGGTTTTAGGCTGGTTATGGAATATGGGGGGTCCATTGTCCATGGGATTATGCGGGGGGTTTTAGATGACATGGCGAGTTTTTTATGAGTTTTGGGGTCTGTTAGGATGGTAGGGGTTGGTAGTTTTGTGTGACAGGTCGGGGCATTGTGAAAGTTTGTGTGTAATATATGTTGCTGATGTGGCAGGTCAGGCTGGCTGCAGGTCATAGAAAGGGGGAGTTTGGTGTAGAGGGGAGTTTGAAGGGTGTTGAAGTGGGTCGGGGCGCCGGGGGCATGGCCCCTTTTGATGTGGGGGGAGGGAAGCACAATGGGGGAATGACACGGGAAAGGATGGGGTGGCGCTGTTTGTACAAGCAGGTCACCCCGGGGGAACAGGTATTGAGCCTGGAGGGGCATGGCCCCTGGGAGAAAGCGGGACGCCTGGAAAAGGGGCAAGGAGACGGTAGGGTCCAAGGAATAATTAGGGAGGAAATGGGTTATTTAATTATTTAATTGTTGTGGAAAATGAAAATGAAAATGTTTAATTTATTTAATTGGTTGTTAAAATATTTCTTTAGTTGTTAGGCCATGGAGCCAGTTAAGCGTTTTGATTGTAAGCTTTGGCCTGTCACATTAAAGCGACCTTCTACACTTTTAAATGAGTCTGGGTTTTTGTGCAGTAAGCCAAAAGTGGAAGCTGCCGACAGTGCAAAGCGCCAGAAGCCGGAGCAGAGGGCACGGAGCAGGTTCAGCTCCCTGTGCTCCTCTTTAGAACTGACATTTCTTCATTTGTGGACTTCATTTCTTATGCTGCATCAAGCATTGTTGAGGGCCTGTTGCCCAGAGTTCATGGATAGATGTGTGAACTGTATTAATAAAGCTGATATCGGAGCCACAATAAAGGGGTCCAACCAGCCACTCCAAAGTCTACTGTGCATCTTTATACTACAGTATGCCCTGTGCACTTGTACCCTGACCTTCCGACCATAGCGATCCACGGGCCGTGGATGGCCAGGGCATCAACAGACATTGCACTCTGGCACAGCTTTTGCGTCTGCACCTTAACGCATTTTCACGCGCCTTCGGGTCCCCTTCTCTAGCCTCCAATCCACTGAGTCTGCAGGCACCTCCACTGGAATACAGGAGAGATCTGAAAGAAACTTGTGTGTGTCAGGTGCTCTAACTGTTAATCTACCTAAACAAAGTAGTATAAGTCTATTAATGTTAAATCTATCCTTTGCGCTTCCTTTCATAAACTTCTTCCGTAAGACCTCATTTCGGTGAAAAGAGCGGAAATACCCATTTATGTGTATATTATTTAACCCCTTAATTCCCCAGCCTTTTAAGTTTAACATCAAGCAGTTGTTACATTAGTTGAAAGGCTGTAGAGTAAGCAGCTGCACTCCCTGTTTAGTATTTAACTGCGTTTTCTATTTATGATCAGATTTAAGATTCATAGTGCTTCCTCGGGATAGTCAGAAAGTCTAGGGCCCAGCAGATGGTAGGTTTTTATTGTAGATCGAAAGATGATGTGTTTTAAAACTTGAATTTCGACGCCTATCTTCCTAACTTAGTGGAATATCTGTCTTGTGTTGTCCACCTCATAAGGTAATTTGATAGCCTTAGCATTGAAAACGTTTCTGCTGTACGGCGACATCCAGAATGTTGTCTTTCTTTGATTTTCTAAGAATTTGGGCCAACATTTGGATGGTGTGACAGGGCCCTTCTCTTAATGTGCCTACTCTGACATCTTTTCTTGGTCACTTTCTTGGGGAGCATCTTTATATGTGCTGCCTCCAAATGGCTTCCTAAATTCGTAGGAAGTCCCCTCAGTCTCAGGTTCTTTGCTCTCATCCTGAACTTCAATAACATGGTTCCCTCTCATAGTTTAGAGGTCTCATCCTTCTGGCTGTTAACGGCTTGAAAGATTTCCTTTACTCTCCGGTCTTAGATGCCGGTTCTAGTTCTAGCTCCAAAACGTCATTTTCCACCAGGGCAAATGGTTTGGTTTGTTTGGGGTCTGCGAGGGGGATCAGATGTCTTCTTGTTTCCTTGGCCTGAAGATGTTGGGACGGTTGATACAAGGCTCTTTGAGGGGCTGGGGAGGAGCCGTTGGCTCACGCAGCCCACTCTATTGCTATCAATGCTAGCATCTCCTGGCTGCTTTGCATAAAATAAAAGAGCATTTTGGGAACATCAGAATGACCACACGTGTTTACATTTGACAAATATATGTGTGATAAAAGGGTTGCATGCTTGGATCTCTTAGTGCATGATGCAAAGTGAACCTGGTACTTATCAGATTTTTCTGGACACTCACCCTAGCAATACAGTGTTTGTAACCATTAACCCTATAAACCCATTCAGAGAGTTTCAGGGTTTGGATGTGACAGCTAAATAGCTGAGTGCCTGTTCCTCCCCTGGGGCCTGCGACCCATTGTCCTTCTTTTTCCATAAATGACTTTAGAAGAGGAAAGCTATCCCCAATGCACAGACATCCTTTGAGAATTACATATTTAGGACAGAAAAACAACAAGGTTTTCGCATAGATGTTTGTAGGCTGCATGGCAGTTATGCAACCTGCTTTTTAGATTCTGAAAAAGAGCAACATATTCAGACACTGTTTTGGTGTTTATATAATTGTTCTTAAATACTGGGATTCACCCCAATACCGGAATTGTCCCCCACAACTCCCCTTTCCTTAATCCCTTTTTCTCTAGTTTTTATTCCCTTTATTTACCTTTCCATACCAACCATACATATGTAAGGTAGGCATTGAAATGTGTCAGCATTGGGTCGGCAAAATGGGGGTTCTCACTTTTTTCATTGCTACCTCAAGAATTTTACTTTGCAATCGAAATCGACCTACTGCTCCCTGCCGACTTCGTGATTGTCTGCTGCAGGACACAAACCACTGCCTAAAGGAAAGAAAGAATCGCTTGCCGGGCCACGCGGTGGGCAACCCCAGGCATGTTACTGACGTCACCCTCCCCCGTGGAGTTGATGGTCCAAGAGGCCTCCTTTCTTGATGGGTGCAGGGCAGAAGCCTGCTTTGGGACAGGAGAGCGTGCCAACCTTACCCAACCCATAGCGACAGGCCTGCTGCTTTAGATTCAGAGCAGCCAGGGAAGCAGACAGGGCAAGGGTATCTTGAGGCAGTGGGTGGCACGCGTGGCGTTCCTGCGGTCCACTTGCCCTGCCCACATACTTGATTGAGATGCTTATGGCTGCCCTGTCAGACTAGGGAGGCAGGTCTGACAGTCAGAACATGAGTTAGTGAAAATATGTACTGGATGCAATCTCATGAGGAGCTCATCATCTCAGGATGCAGGTCTAAGCTCCAATCAGAGATCCCAGAGAGGAATCAACAGAACAAACCATAGGCTAGCGGAAGATAGAGGCTTTCAAATCTTTCCTAAAAGAAACAACGTTTGAATCTAAGGGCGGATCAAGGGGGAGGATAGTCCAGAAAATGTACCTCCAAAGTTATCTCAAACTGGCAAGGCCTTGACTCTGCAATTGAAGGCTAAGCAGGGATAGCAAACTGCTGATTCTGAAATAAAATAGCTGGGAGCCTTTACATTAAGGCTTATGCACAACCCCCGCTAAGCGTCAAGTCATGCCGAGCTTTAATGCAATCATCTCATAAGAACAGACACATGGGGCCTCATTACAGTCCGGCGGTAACCCGCCGGTGGTAACAGCGGGGTGCCGCCGGACTCGTAACACTGTTTCTGCCGCCTGAGATCCCGGTGTCACCGGGACATTAGAAGTCCCGAAGGACCGGAATATCAGGCGGAGGAAAGTGTAAGTCCCCATTCCCATAGAGTCCCACAGGACTCCATGGGAATGGGGACATGGAAGGACCGGCACCATTTCTAACGGTGCCAGTGCTTCTGTGAAAACTCTGCGGGTGGGTGCCGCTATGCCCAGCAGGTCAGACATTTTGGACGCAAGGGCCCCATCCGCAGAGTTGTAGTGCGTTGGTCCCGAAAAGGTGCTGGTACGGCTATTGATAGAGCGCACGGTCGCCCGAAGGCATCATGGCGCTGGAAAGGATGAACCACTGAGCCAAGGAGGGGCACCGGAGCAGAGCAGAACCTAAATCTCAGAATAGGTAGGTCTTCAAAGCCTTACGGAAGGCTAAATGATTCAAGCAAGATTTTAAAGCAGGAGGCAAGCTGTTCCGGAGACGGGCAGCAGTGATAGAGAAGGCCTGCTCTCCCAAACAAGGAGAACGGCGGAAGGGGGGCACGCATAGCAAGCCAGCAGAGCCAGACCGCAGCAGACATTAGAAACATAATGTTCAAATTTTGTATGTAGGTAGTCTGCACCCTGATAGTGCAAAGCCCGGTGCACAATGCAGACAGCCTTGAACTGAATACGTTGTGCCACAGCGAGCCAGTGGAGAGAACGCAGCACAAGGGATATGTGAGACCCAAAAGGGGTCCCAATTGCCACCCTATCTGCTAAATTCTGGAGGCGCTGTAATCTGGCAACTAACCCCTTCAGTTGTGCCAGATACAGGGAGTTACAATAATCCAGCATACTAAGGATCATAGCTGCTACCATCGGTGGACGCATTATAGCGGGAATCAAATGGAGCACTTTCCTTAAGATCTTAAGATGGAAGTGCCCCTGCTGGCACACTGAGGACACTTGGGCTGTCAAAGAAAAGTCAGCCGACATAGTCAACTAGAGATATTTTGCCTTCAAGGAAGGGACCGGAAGAGGACCCAAGGATAAAGGCCAGAAAGAAGAGATCCAAAGAGAAGGATCAGGAGGGGAACCCACCACCAGCACCTCAGTCTTGTCCCCATTCAGTTTCAGCCAGTTATATCCCATCCACTCTCCAACGGCAGACAGGAATTTATGCAGGCACGCAGATGCCACAGCTGAATCCAGATCTAAACGGATCAACAGCTGGTTATCGTCTGCGTACGAGTAGCACCTGATGCCGAGGGAGTGGATGAGACGAACCAGCAGAAAGATGCAGATGTTAAAAAGAATGGGGGACAAAGCAGAACCCTGGGGAACACCACAGCTCAGAGGTGAAGATTTAGAGAGAAAAGGTGGAAGGGAAAGAGTTTGAATCTGTCGTCCAAAAAGGAACCGAACCAGGCAAATACCTGTCCCGATATGCTGATCTGGGCCAGGCAAGTGAGCATGATACCATGATCCACGGTGTCGAACGCTGCTGACAGGTCGAGAAGAATCAGGGCGCCGACAGTGTCTTGGTCAACCAGCCTGGCCAGATCGTCCCGCACAGACACAAGGACACTTTCTGTCCCCATTCCGGGGCGGAAACCTGACTGAGCTGGATCAAGCATACCGGAGGACTCCACAAAGGAAGACAGAAGAGGGGAGACCAGTGATTCGGGAAGCTTCATAAGACAGGGAAGCAAAGAAATAGGATGGAAATTAGACGGAAGAGAAGGATCCAAAGAAGGCTTCTTCAGGAGGGCAATAACTAGAGGTGCAACCAGCACCATTATTGCCAGACTGCCACACTTGTAATGAGGCCCATGGTCTTGTTTGAGGGTCCCACGGGCCAACCCAACACCAGCATTTTCAATAATATGCAAACACTGAGCAAGACCAGCAGAGAGGCCAGAGATTGTAGTAGTATTAAGGGTAATTGGCCATGGCTCTCACCATCTAAGCTGCGTCGTCATGTGGCATAAACCGTATGGTGTACTTGACTCAGTGAGTTCTTGACCTGAAACGGTGTGCAATTGGAGAGGACATAACCATATAGAAACAGACCTAGGCTCTTAACAGTGCCATTCACCTGGATGTACGAAGGACTACAGTTACAGAGCATGGACCTAAAAGGCAGCTGGGGTGTGGCCCACAAAAGCATTGACTAGGTTGTACTTGTGGAACCCTTTTTAACACACTTGGAGCTATCAGCCAAGGAAACACAGGAGTGGGGTACTGGCCAAAGGCCAGTTTAACTTCTTTCATGTACCACCATCATTATATGTCCACCCGGGAGTGTCGAAGTATTACACGTCACAAAAGACCCACAGAAAGAGAGTGTTGGTGTACTTGAATTATTATTTCAGCAGTTCTATAGCTAGCAAACCCTAACGGCAGGCAGCAATGCAGCCCTCCATGTGTTACAAGTGTCACATCAGCAAAGCTGTGTTGTGCAGCAGAACTCATGTACATGTTTACACATGCATGGAGTTGTGCACATTCGTTTACATGCAGCAGTGGAGTAGTGACATATGCAGATCCCTACCAGCTGCCACCACTCTCTGGGTTTCAATGCCCTTGATTTCGGATCTCCTCTGGGCATCACATTTGTTATGCAATTTTAAATCATTTGGCACAGAGACAACCCTCTATTGGGAGCTCAGTTAATTTCAGCAATATATGATTTAGGACATCACCAGACCTCTTTTTGGAGATCCTGCACATTTAGCGCAAGTAATTATCCAGACCTTCTTTTGGGAGGGTGAGCGGAACAGGCGCTGACCCTCATTTTAGGCAGGCGGATCCTCTTAATCCAGAAATTGAGGAGCTATTGCTCATGCTCTCTCGGGGTGGCTTATTATACCACTCTCCACAGAGCCCTGCAGTCAGTTAATGATCTCTGCGTGAAGAGGATCCCCCTCCCTGCAGTAAAAGGGAGAGAGGGTCCTGAGGATACCCAAAAGGAGAGGAGAGGGGGCTGTCAGGGCTGTGTGAAGTGTTCCCCTTATCTGCTCATGAAAAGCCTGCAGCCCTTCAGCCAGCAACTATCCAAGACGCGAAGAACGGCACCCACTGCACTGCCAGGAAAAGATAGAAGGATTGTCATATAGGGCCTTTGGGCCTCACCTCCCCTCTCCATTTTAGGATAGCAACTCTCTCTATCTCATCCATCTCTCTCCCCCTAGATTGTTCAGCCATTGCTTCTTTGTCAGTCCATCTCAGTCCCATGTGGAGTTCAGGATGATCTGTGGTCCTTAGTGAAACCCCAACCCCTCTCTGCAGGTGGTCCACACAGTTCTCTGCTGAGCAGTCCTCATCAATGAATGAAGGCCCCTCCATACCTGCACTAGCAAGGATTATATTAAATTATAATTGTTTTTTATAACATGCTTAATAACAAAGAACTTTATAAGCACGACCCATTTTTCGAACCTGTGCTGCTCTGCGTCATCTTGCTTCCAAAACGAGCACGTTGCCACTGAGCTGTACTATCTGTGCCATGTGACCCTTAACCTTTTTTAAATTGTGATTTAGTTTATAAAAACGTTTAATAATCAATATCACATACAAAATAATTACATAAATTCAATTTGTCATCTTCCAATTATAACCGTTAACACAGATTACCTGTAATCTCCTTCACAATTAATATTTGTTTCTTTCACAAATGCTAACACAGTTTATTTATTTATTTATTTATTTATTGACATTTATAAAGCACGCAACAGCCCTTAGTCATCAAGGCGCTGTTACGAGACAGCATGCTTGGTTACAGAAAATGGCGCCACACAGCCCTGTGGCATTGCGGTGCAATTACAAGACACATATTTCATTAAAAGGTACATTTATACATATTTACATGTTATGTTAATGGTATTTATATAGTGCACCGTCACCAACGGAATTGGTCCCCAGGCACTCTGGCAGATCTGTAAACGAGAAGGTGGGAGGGGTTAGTAAGGTGAAGAGGAAATTGGATAGTGAGAGGATTGGTATTCTGTTGGCAGCTTCAACTCAGTAGAGACCGGGTGCTGAGCTTTGGTATGAGTATTGGATCGGTGTCAGTCCACGTGTGCTGTTGGTGCGGTGTGGTGAAGTGCATGCAGCTTGTTGTGCGAGAGATGGTTGTGTGAGTTTTTTGAGTGATATAAGTATGCAGAGAGTTTGAGCTTATATTGGTTAGTGGGTTATGTGACATTTAACATGCTGACATTCATAGGTCTGTCTAAGTGTAGCACTTGCTGACCTACACAGTGCCATGCGCTAACCTTCACAATATTATCTAGATACGGCGCAGGCTAATGTTCTCAATTCTACGTGTGGCACATGCTAACATTCACAATCCTATCTATATACGGCGCAGGCTAACGTTCTCAATTCTAAGTGTGGCACATGCTAACATTCACAATCCTATCTAGATACGGCGCAGGCTAATGTTCTCAATTCTAAGTGTGGCAGATGCTAACATTCACAATCCTATCTAGATACGGTGCAGGCTAATGTTCTCAATTCTAAGCATGGCAGTTGCTAACATTCACAATCCTATCTAGATACGGCGCAGGCTAGCGTCCACAATTTCCTCCAGGTTTGACACTTGTTAACATTGACTAGTATGTTAGGATGCAATGCAAGGCAACATTTCCAATACTGTCATGGAGAGATTCAGGCTGGTGGTCATAAATCTTTCTAAGTATGCATGGGCTAAGTCTGTGGCAGTCTATGTTATGGAAAGGTAAAGTAGAGTGGCAGGGGCTTTCTGGTGTAGAGTAATTGCTCTACACCCCACCCATGCCACACTTACAGTTTTTTGGTGCCTGGTAACTGCTGGCTTCTCTGGCTTCCCCTACGGACACCTGCAGACACTATCTGGAGCGATGTCTGTTGGGCTGCAAGAATTCCGCACCAAAATGGATCACTTTGCAATGTAGATTCATTATAAACAAATTCACTTACCCAACGCTTTCTAATAAGTGATAGAGCATCACACTCTATAACCAAATGCTTAAGAGAATCCATCATGTATTTGCAGAACCGACATCATCTATTCTCACGTGCCACATGTGCTCTTGCAGCCAGCACTTCATTTGCTAGAAACTAGTTCAGTTTTAGCCTGATCAAATTATTTCTAAAATCATAAGAAGGGCATTGAAGCACATAATGCGCTATACCATTAAAGGTTTCTCTTCCATTCGTGCATGATAAAACAATCGATACTTCATAAGGCAATCTGTATTTAAGGTCCAGTCATTACGGGCCAATTTTATTTTACTTCTGGGCAGAGTCTGGACCAGCTCTTCTAGCGTGGACTTAGCAGACTGGAGTATATTTCAGCAACAAGCTGACCATTGACTGAAAGCCTTGCAAGTCTTACTTAGCCATCAATTATTCAAGTCTTCAAAAAGGCTATTGATAGGCGGGTTCTACATTTTGTGGAAAAACTGAAGCTTCTTCCAATCAATCAAACATTGTATTGATAGAAGACTACGTTCATGTCTAATTTCACTTTTGGGTATACCCTTTGGGAGGAGCAAAACACGATGCCAAAGCAGCACCTCTACTCTCCCCATTCTACACAACCAGGATGTGTTTCAGCACCGCGAATATAATGTAAGCAGAATTTTCAGCTTATAGAATTGCAATAACGGCAAAATGGAAAAACGCCCCAAAACGTTTATCCAACATTTTAATTTGAGCCGCCACCACTTTAGCAGACATCCACAACAATGTATTCTTTTTTTGTTTGACCTAGTGTTTAGCTAGCAAATAGACTCCCAAATAAATTCTATTCTTGTTTGTCCGAGAAACCAATTATATGTTTTCATCTTTTCAGGGTGTCTCAGCTTCAGAGTCAATGGGCCTCATTACGGTATTGGTCGTTTTGACCGAATCTAATGGTTCGCATGAACCATTAGGTCTAAAAATGCTACCACCAAAGGTTCGAACACCAAAAGTTCAATCCTTTGGTGGTAACATTGTAAAAAAAAAAATGGGGGCTCCGGGAGTGTCCCCCGCATTGCCCCGCTCACTATACTTTATAGCATACTTTATAGTATAGTGAGCAGGGGTTGCCGGGGACACCCCGACAGCCTTCCGTTAAAAAAAAAAAGAAGAAAAGAAAAGGACCCTGCGGCGCCGGTTCCCGATCACGGAAGTGAAAGGGAACTGGCGCCGCAGGGACCCAGTGTGAAGAAGAAGGTAAGTGGGGTTTGTTTCAGTTGGGGGTGTTGGTGGGGGTGTGTTGAGGGTGTGGGTGGGGGGGTGTTATGGGTGTGTTGTGGGTGTGTTGTGTGTGTGGGTGTCAGTATGTATGTGTGTTTGCATGAGAAAGGTGCAAACTTTTGGTAGTTTGCACCTTTCTCATGCAAATGTTCAGGCCGCAGCAATTTCAGCCGCGGTCGGATCACTTAGAACCCTCATTACGACCCGGGTGGTAAGGCAGCAACGGTGCCAGTAGTGGTACCGGCGCCGTTGTTGCCTCACCACCTCATTAGGAGTTCTGCTCGCGGGGCCGCCCTGTACGCCTGGTCAGACCAGACGTGCAGAGTGGCACCCGCTAGCAGAACAAGATGCTAACAACGGCCCCGGCATTAACGTATACAGGGGCTCAAATGGGAATGGGGACGTACCGGGTCCCGCGAATGGGAATTACCGGGCCCGCAAATGTCGGCATGGCCCGGTACTTCCCATTTTTCAGAACCCGGACCCGAGTTTGGGGGTAGCCATGCCGCTAAAAACGGCATGGCTACCTCCAAACTCGTAATGAGGCCCAATATTTTAGTTTTCGAGCCATTGATCTCAAACACATGAAACTAAATCAAAGATCCTGACACATTGGGAAAATATTGTTACCAATGCGTCACGTGAACTGACAGAAAATGTCATTGAACAAGATCATGTGGGGTACCAGACCCGTGCAAGGGGCGTTGCTTAATGAAATGCCCTATGAACTACATGGATGTGAGGCAAACTTGCCACAGGTAATGTGTTGCTTCTGTACACATCTTCAATGTCCCCTGGAATATGGCAACCCTTTCATTCCAGTAGGAATGTCCATGAGTTTTCAACTCTGGAACTTTATTTTTTATCGACTATTCGCTGTATATCGCATGTGCTTTGTGGGTGGATTCCAGCAAAGTAACTGTGTAAGGTTTACAATCAATCCATCCCAAAAATGCTTTTTCGGATTTCTCCATTAACAATAAACACACAAACACAATAACAACCATAAATTAGACAATAAAGCAAATTTAAAACCATGGCCCTCCCCTCCACGTAATTGCAATAGAAGCAGATATTGTTGGTGGTCGAATCAACTACCTGTTAGTTGCTCATGACATCTCGAATCCTGTCCCATGCATGAAGTGCAATCCCACTGTTACAGGTCTAGTTATAAACTCGGCCAGATTATATAGAAATTGGGCATTCTCAGAGTTAAATACAGCAGCCTCAGCTCCCTTGAGGGGCCTGATATGATAGCCTGGAATGATGGTTTTAGCCATTCCTTCCTCTCCTTGTGGTATTGCGGGCAGATCATGAGAACCGGAGCCAGGCCCTCTCCCACCTCCATGTCGCATTGGCATTTTTCTGAGACCTTCAGCCAGCTCGTCGTTTTAAGTAGCGTAAGTGAGTTCAAACGGGCCAAAACTACCAGCCTCCTTTACAAAGATGGATGTTTTATGCAACTGTAACGTAAACTGGTATGCGTGCGTGTCTACTGGGTATTTACCAACAGGCAACCATCCATTTATCTGCTTACTGCTCTGCCTGTTTGCTGAGGACCGAATGTCTCTGGCAATACGAGTATGTGACAATGTAATGATAATACTCCTCGTCATCATCATCATCATCGTGTTTCTTTCGGATATGCGTGAACACTCCATAAAAACAGTGCACCCTACAGGAATATCTAAGAATTAAAACTCAGTAAAACATCCATTCATAAAAAAGCACAGCGAATATTAACAGCTAAAAAGGATTATAAGTGCAAATCATTAGGGGCGTGTGTTAGCTCATTTCAAGGCAATATACTGAACAAACATTTCCTTTGGTGCAATGCTTTTTTCAGAAATTAGAGTAAGGACCAGCCAACGCGTGGAGGGTCCACCCACAACAAGTATATCAATGCAGGCCGATACTGTACAAAATAATGTGTGTTTTTATAGATCACTCCCTGATGGCTTCTTCCCATTTTTAAGGATTCTGTGAAGTGCACGCCAGCCCATGCAAAACGGGCACTTCATGTGTGAGCCATGCACCCATACACAGAAGAGTAACACATGAACGTAGTAACAGTTTTTAATGCACGCTGTGCAAAAACAAGAAGCACATTGCCATTCCTACCATACAAGACTAACCTTTGGGAAAAAAAATGCTTTTTAATATAGCTCTTAATGACAGAATCCTTCTACTTCCAAGGGCTGTACCTATATAGATGTTATCATTCTAGCTAATTTAAAGTTAATTGGGCCTCATTACGAGTTTGCTGGTTCAGTAGTAACGGCGCCGGTAGCTTACCGGCGCCGTTACTACCAAACCAGCAAACTACAAGTTCTGCTTGCGGGTGCCTTTGCGGCTGCCAGGTTTGACCTGGCGGCCGTACCGGCACTCGCAAGCAGAGCATGCCGCATGCACCGGCACCATTCACGAATGGTGCTGGTGCATCCGGCTTCCCCATTCCCATTGAGCCCTATGGGGCTTGCATGAGAATGGGGAAGAATATTTTCCATCCCCTGGCAATGGGGAAATACAGGGTCCGCCAGGGTTTTAATGGCCCTATACTTCCACATTCCCAGGGGCGGGAAAAAATCACAAGTTTGGCGGCAGCCTGCCGGTTTTACCGGCAAGGCTACCGCCAAACTTGTAATGAGGCCCAAGCTGAGTAGGCACTGCCGTAACTCAGAAGCTGTGAATATAAGTTGCGCTTTGAAATCTTACCCAGATGAACTGACTGCGCTATCTTCATCCTTGAAGCAGAAATTAAGCAATGCGCAACCTCCTTGGAAAGCCGATGCATCCTAATTGTGTGGTGCCTTATGCTGGGAGATAATTACCCTGATTTCAGGGATACATACGAGTACAACGGCCATTACGAGTGATCCGCTGGAGGAAGTGGCATGACACATGAATGTAGTGTTATGTGGCACAAGCTTAGTGATCATGTTGTGCACAAGGACCCCAACTGGCCCATAGAGCTGGGGGTTGCGCAATGGCACGTTAAGATGGAATAGCAGCACCCGTGAGATGGATGGGGATGCAGATTAATACTCAAGCATCAAATCAATAATGACAACTCAATGGTTTGGCAAAGGGAGTCCGTTTAATGACAATCACAAAAAACATGGAGTTTCATGAATATCAGCGGATGCGTGATCTTCCTTCTCGCTTCATAACTCCAACAAACTTCATAAACAACACATAATTTATACTAAAAACTCATCATCAATGATGTGTAATGCTTAAAAGTTGGCATGCAATTCGATTGGTTCGAGGAAGGTAACTTTAATATAGATACTATATCTGTATATGGTAACAGAGTAAGGGGATTGGGTAACACTGTCAGGTGGGACATCTAAACCCTATCTTAAAAATGGCTACTGTAAACGTCACTAAAAGTACGTCGTCCCATTGGTTCTACTAACTATAGGACCCTAGATTACTTGGTCCACTATGATTGGGTTGGCACCAGCCCCACTCATACTTTTCCACTTTGCTTAGCAGCATGCAGAATGGTCGGCCAGGTGCAGGGTGCGCGTCAGCTCCCCACGGCCTTCCTCCAATTATTGCTACAATCAATTATCACTTCAGTGGTCATGTGTGAATTTTTCACTGTGGTTGGCCTTGAGACTGCATCTCTGTCTGGAGAAAGTTCTGATATCTCTGCATGGCACTCCGCCATGGGTAGGTGTAAAAGTCTCACTTCTTCTCGCTCAGCTGGTCACGTAATTCAGACACAGTAAAATTGCCTGATTCTCATTTAATTCGTGTATTTGATTTTCGTTTTGCCCACCACCTGCCTTCGGGTTCTTATCTTGACCTTTCTGAGCAGGATATTCTGTTCCTTGCTTCATTAATTGTAGCTACTGTTCGTCTATTTTAGCTGATACGACCTTGCATTTTTGGCACGATTTGTCTCTGCTGATTTCGTTTCTGCCTTTTATTCTTGATTTGTTAAATATGAAGCTCTCCTCATGCGGCCTCTAGTAACCTTTGGTTGATTCTGCTTTTTGTGCATAGTGGAAGTATACTTATATAACATGCTTCTTTTGAGGTAGACATGTATAGGTGGCACTTGCCGCAGTCTACCTTACTACTAAGCATAGCAAGCCGCACAATTCTCTTAGCTTTCTTGTGGTTCCAAGCATATGTGCATGCGTAAACTGGTTGAATATCTTCGTCATGCTCATGCCATAAGCTTCTTACATTTGACATTGTCCTTTCACTTTAGGTTCACGATGTCCCTTGTCTACGGCATTTCGTCTCTTTACGTCATTCTCAGGTTGTCATATCTTCTATATGTGAGTCAGTCCGGGGTCTTGTGACGTCACCATTAGTCTTCCATTAAGACCTTTTCAGCTTCTTCAGGGACTGTACTCAGTCAATCTTCATTTTGTTTCATTTGTTTATATGGCTTTCTCAATGGGTACCTTACTGTCCATGTTTTCTTTGGTGTCGGTACTTAAATAGGTGCTGTTGTTCTGATAGGTACTGGACAGAGCCCCACTGCGGCTCTCTGCTGGTTTATTTGCTCATCATACGTCACATACTTTGGCGTGAATGTTCCTGGTACTTCAAAATGGACGGTTGGAGTGCGGGCCATACTTGGGACCTCCTCTACACTCCTCCCTCTGGGCGGTTCATCAACCACTTCCATTTCTTCCTTTGTATCCCTCTTCTTTGGATCCTCTGCATTCAATTTCACTTCATCGTCTAGGTCAATTTTTTCTTCATCTTCTGGGTCTAAAGATGACGGTCTGAAGAAATGTCTCTGTGTGGTCCATGTTTTCATAACTCCTTTTAGACTTCCTGCTGTTCTTGCGTGTTCATCTTTGTTCCATGTCATTAGTTGACACTGGGCCTCATTATAAGTGTTGCGGTAAGGCAACAACGGCGCAGGTAGTGCTACCGGCGCCGTTGTTACCTCGCCACAACATTATGAGTTCTGCTCACAGGGGCCGCTCTGCAAGCTTGGTCAGAGCAGACGTGCAGAGTGGCACCCGCGAGCAGTACCGGATGGTAGCAACAGCCCCGTTATTAACGGGACCGTTGTTACCATCCTCCCCATTCCCATTGAGCCCTATGGGGGCTTAAATGGGAATGGGGACGTACTGGGTCCGGGTCCTGTGAATGGGAATTACCGGGCCAGCAAAGGTCAGAGTTGGGCTGGTAATTCCCATTTTTTGCTACCTCCAAACTCATAATGAGGCCCACACTGTCCATTTGGGCTGCAATAGATCCATTTTCCCACATAATTTCTATGTTTCCTGGGATATAGAAACGTTGTTACTTCTGGTGCATAAATGCTGGCTTTCACAAAGTCTCTTATTTCTTCATCAGTCAGGTCTTTGGGCTTCCATATTGGTTCGACATCAATCATGATCTTCATCCCTATGACCTTTTTCGCAGTTTTCTGACACTGAGAGATTATTATCTTGATAACACAAAATCCGAGCAATATCATCACTAGCAGGGCTCCTAGGAATTTGAATGTGTCTGCCATCCTTTGTGGAACACATGAAAATAGAGATGCAAACCAGCTGTCGTCGTCCACTTCGTCAGTTTCATCAATCATTTGATTCTGTAGTTTCATCAGCATACCTATGGCTTCTGTTAGAGTTCCATTTTCTTCATCGTGAAAAGGTATAAATGTGCAACATGATTCTCCGATTTTTGCACAAACACCTCCATCCTTGGCTGTGATCATGTCAAGGACATATCTGTTCTGGAGAGTCATTAGTCGAATCGCTCTTAACTCTTCCTTTATGGCGTTGAATCCTTTTATGGTTGTGTTGATGGTCTGCAGTAATTCCCATCTGGTTATCTGCAACCATTTAGTATTTGCTCCAACTTGAATTCTTGGCATGAAGATTGTCGTGAACACTGATAAGGTCTGACTGAACAACATATGTTCATAAGGGATAGCATCAAAAGCTTCTATGGATTGGGTAGAAAAGTAATTTTCTCGCTTCATTTGATTCATCAGTTCCACAGATCTCTTCTTCCTCAGGTGAGGATCTGCTTTTGGGAAACTGTCAATATTCAGGTCACTTTTCAGAATCACCAACGACGGAACGTGGACATTCACTATTGTGCATATACCTCCCCAGTTTCTCGGCAGTCTGATATATGCTTTGGATCCGCATGCCCAATAATGATCCATGATCACTGCAGTTCCATGTACCATTCCTGGAGCATCAAATACTCCTCCACAGTTCTAATTCTCTCCCACCTTCCTAGTGCCATTATTCCTGAAGCAGAATTTTGGGCTTTCCAGTGGCACTATCTGCAAGGGTCCTACTCTGTCCTCGACCCATGTTAGCAGTTTTGCAAGCTTTGGCCACAATGGCTTGCATCCGTTCTTACTATGTCAATGGTACCTTGGTAACGACCAATGACCATCCATGCTCTGCAAATCACTACTCCTTTCTCCCATCCGTCTGGTGAAAGCACTGTTCCCCAAATCTGCATTTGGCCTCTGTTCTTCCAACTTCGAGCCTCTTCTGGAGTTTTTCCTTGGACATTTAGCTTCTGGTTCGCTTCTCTTCTGATTTCTGCTCCTTTATCTCCAGGCTTCTTGTATCAGATCACAATGTGTTTTGTCTTTACATTGTTTCTTGTCTTTATGTCCTGGACATAATCGTCTTCATTTGGATCGGTTGCTTCAGTTATCCATTTCAGTGAGGCATCACTTCCCATGAACTGACCTCTGGTCTTGCACATTGCCACGTGCGATAGACAGTGTGCTTTCTGGACATTAATTTCTACAGCTACAAAAATCTTTGACTTCCCCATGCTGTAAGGAAGGAGTGCACAAAGCATTCCCCCTCTAAACTCTGTCTTCCAACTTCTTTCATATGTTGGTACCATATGTTGTTTCCCAAATGTGCTGTGCTGTCCAAGTAGTCGTTTAGTTCACTGTCATCTCCTTGTATGCTTCTCATGATCCTCAGGGTTTTCATGTAATTTGCTATAACTACATCCTTGAATGCATCCTTATTGCTTCTTCTTGCTGGAGGATTCTCAGGTATCCTGATCCATGGGGCAGGCATCTTCATCTGTGCCAGTTGAGTAGAGGAAAGTCTGGCAATTCTTTCTTTGTCCTCTTGTATTTTCTTGGCTCTGGTTATGAACAACCATATTGATTCTGCTATCATCTGTGCCTGTGAGATTTTCTCTGGGCTTGCCTTTGTCTCCATCACTGCTATATCAGGGGTGTTCATTAACGTTGTTTCAGTTGGTTTCCTCTCCAAATCCTTTTGCCTCTTCAAGAGTTCAGCTTCCTTCATGTGGCTCTTAACTTCACGGATAGTAGAGCTTCTCATTGTTGTCAGTCCAATCTTCTCTTCTTCTTCGGACTGGGTTCTGTAGTTATTGACACTAGACCTGGTGTGGGGGCATTCATTGTTTGCATGCATGTGGTTGTCAGTAACCTTCTTTCATTCTTACTCTGCCGACCCTGTCTCCGGCTTTTCAATTTGCTTGTTACCATAAATGTATGGGTGTCATTGCTAATCACATCCATCCCAAGTTCGCTCATTCCGCTATCAGACCTCCTAGGGACTGGAATGACTATGTAAGATCTGGGTGCCTTCGGGGGCTTCATGTGTGCATCATTAGGTGGGTGCACTGGAATTGGAACTCTTTGTGCACCAATAAAAAATGCAGTTCTAATTGTCAGTGATAGTAAAACAATGATGAATGCAATACATAAGTACATGACACTCCTAAAGGTTAATCTACAGCATTTAGTTCTGGAAAAATAAGAGCGTCTCTCCTCATGAGGGGGACAAGGTTAGCTACTTTGATTTCCCATCTCGATCATCTGTTGAAAGAAACTAACTTTTAGTACACTCTTAGACAATATTATTCTGGATTCTGCTGGGGCTGCTTGTGGGTTGCAAGTACTGAAACAATTGTCCCTCTTTGCCTGAACAATGGATTGTCTATTGTCTCTGGATGCAGTTCCTTTTTCTACGTATGAGGAAATGTCAAAATCGAGTAATAATTCAGCAAGTCTCTTTACTGTGCATGTTCAAAGTACACGAGTTCCCAGTCAGTGCCTCTTATTTGCTTCACTCCAGAGGACATGTCGTTCCTGTCAGTATAACGAAAGTGAAGCCTCTGGCAGTACCTTCTTGATCTGTCTCTCGGCAGGAAGTTTTAAAATCTTCTCAGATAGTTCTGTTGATGGTTAGAAAGTTCGACTTGCATCACAATACCATGCAAGAGCATGCTCATCTGCGTAGAATTAGCTGGGTCTCTGATGAATGTGAGGACGTCAACAGCGGCGGGTCTCCCCACAAGTTCTGGGAAATCCTCAATTAGGCGCAAAAGACATTGCTTTCCAGTCTGCTATCTTCTGATGACAGGGACATTTGTCCTGCACTTGCTGAAGTTTGGAACTGTTTGGCCCTCATTCACTGTGAGCAGTTTCTGAAATTTCAATGTGTGTTCAGAGCAACTTGGATGATAATTCCATTCAGGATTATACTTAAACGTCTGTGTTTGCTGGATCTCGAAGAAATGTCAAAACGTCCATGGTTCTCCCGACAAGATCTGGCAGTGGACAGTCTTCAATTAGGCGAAAGAAAAGTACATTGATAAGCCTATTAGCTTCTTCCTTTGCTTGGGACATTTGTTTTTTCCTCGCTGTACTCCGGAAGCAAGAGGAACTGCTTGGAAATCACAGTGAGCAGCCTCCTTATCGTCTTTTCGTTTTCAGAATCTTGAAGAAATTCAGTGATGCTTGTGAGCCTCCCCACCAATGACGGGTATGATCTCAATACTAGCTCAAAATATATCAAAACGTCCTTAGCGATGTCACTACTGTGGAACACCATAAGTGAGTCCGAACAAAGTCTCTGTGTTGAAAGAATCTGGATACTGTATTTTCTTCCAATTTACGTGTCCTCGATCAAAATTTGGCATCTCTTTTTCTTATCAAGGCTTCAGTGTGCCTCAGTCCAACGTTCAACGTCAACAGACTATGTTGTGGTACATACGTGCACTTTTCTTCTTCACCCTGCAACTAGAATGCACAGAGTGTCCTTATACTCTTTTTTGCTCAGAGGAATGTCCAAAATGAAGCCACAGCTTCGCACAAAAGTTCCTTGTCATTGCTTTGCTGATGGTCATGCGTCCTTCTTCCTCGTCATGGATCTCGTATGCACATGCTGTGGTTCTTCCCCGTCGTCTGTAGTCCCTACGCGTTGGGGTGCGGGCAGGGACCCTTCTCCGTTGCATGGCTTGATGTCACCCAAAAAGATCCAAGCTCTCCTTCCTTGTAGCTTTACTGCAGAGGAAGTGAAGTCTTCCACACTAAAGGGACCGTTAAACCTTGGCTCGTCCCACTTCTTTCTTGTGTGATTCTTCACCAGGATGGTGTCTCCATGGAAGATTGATGGAACACATAGACTCTGAGCTGTGTCTGCAGTAATATCTCCTTCTGTGTTCTGTGCTGCCCTGCACCCTTTTCGTCATCGCTGCAGCTGGCCTGAAATTACAGTAAGACAAAATGTCATGCAATTCAAGTAATTTTGCATTTCAGACCCGAAGATTTCTCCTCATGGCTGGGCATCACATCTAGCTCTATCTCGGGGTGTCAGGGGAGTGCGCATCCTTCTGCCTGTTGCTATTTTGTGTGGCGTAAGATGATGGTCAGAACCAGGTTGCTTTCTGAGTGCGCACAGTGCCAATGGAAGGCAGTGTAGCCATCCCTTCTTTAGAGTAAGCTTAAACTTGGCTATCCTTTCCTTTAACAAGCCGTTGACCTTCTTACATATCCTATTACCTTTTGAGTGATACGCCGATGAGAACTTGTGCTTTATACCAATCAACAAGCTAATCTGTTCAAAAACTTTGTTGACAAAGTGAGCCCCATTATCTGATCTCATGACTTCACATACTCCCCATCTGGGAAGTACCTCTCTCACCAGAAATTTGTCCGCACAGGTAGAGTCTGGGTGTGTACATGGACCTGCTTCTATCCATCTAGAGAATGGACACACCACAACAATTAGATAACTGTTACATACTTGAATCATATCGACGAAATCGACATGCAAGTGCTGAAAAGGTCCATTGGGCCTTGGGATGACTCCTCTAATTACTTTTGGGATGTGCCCAGCCGTGAACTGCTGGCAGATTATACAGTTCACCATAAAAAATGCAACGTGCTTTACTAAAATTGGTATAAACCAGTCTTCAGCGATCGTTGCCGCGAGATTCTCTTTTGTCATGTGCGCTGGACAGTGTAACTGTTCCAATGCTATTTTTAACAGAGCTATAGGCATTACTGGTTTACCAGTGCTGTCTTGTCACCACAAGCTTTCGGAGGGGTTTAAAGAAAACGCTTGCCGCTTCAAAGGATTCTTCTCCTCCTGTGGTGCCTCCCCTTGGAGTTCCATTAACTGGGTCTGCCCCATGTTATCATAGCTTTCGGGTTCAATTCATGTAACAATCATTTTTTCATTTACATCAGTTGTTTCCACGTCCATTATAGCTTTGCCCTTGGACGCCATACACTTGGCCTCTGTGTCTGCTGCTTGATTTCCTCGTGAGTTAAAATCTGTCCCTTTCATGTGGGCAGCGCATTTCACGACCGCTATGCCCACTGGGAGCTGTAGTGCCTTAATGAGCCTATCCAATAGGGCAGTGTGCTGTAATGGAGTGCCGTCCACTCGGAGGTAGCCCCTCCTTTTCCAGCGTGCTCAGCATGCGTGTACTGTTGATGTCACATATGCGGAGCCACTGTACACTGTTACTTCCTGGTCGGCATGATTCTCTATCACAAATATGAACGTCAATAGTTCTGCAGCCTGTGCTGAATAGTGAGATGGTAATCGAGCAATAATGAGCACTCGAAATTCTCCATTTGCTCTGTGCTTCATCACAGCAGCGCATGTATGCCTTTGCCCATCGTTTTGATCGAATCTCCAGGCACCTTCAACAAAGACAATTTCTCCTTCTGCTAATGCATTTTCTTTCACTCTGGAAATCTCATCATAAAATTCTTCATAATTTGCACAATCATGTATTGGCTCTCCTTCAGTGACTGGTTCTGCTATGAACATAGATGGGTTCACTATTTTGCATCAAACTATCTTAATCGATATGATATGATATGGCATTTGTAACGCGCCTATACACAAGTGTTTCAAGGCGTGACGAGGCGGGGGGAACAAAGGGGAGACAGACAGCGATCCTACTAGGCCAGGTGTCATTCAGATCGTGCAAGTGCAAGGGTAGAGGGGAAGGGAAAAGTGCAAGGGGGAAGGGAGGGCGGAAAGTGCAGTACAGGGTTAGTAGAATAACAATATAAATACTAAGGTCCAGCTGGTGGCAAGTGCAAGGTAAGTGCAGACAAGTGCTGGGAAGGGGGGGCTGTAGGGATACAGAGACAGTCCCGCAGTGCAGGGGTTGCCATGGAGGCAGTGCAGGGGAGAGTGGCTGGGCCAAGGAGACAGAGAGATTCTGGGGGAAGGAGAGGAAAGGAAGGATACCTCTGAGGAGGTGTAGCTGGTAGTGTGACTTCTTAGAGACGTCAGAAATGTGAGGAGAGAAAGAGAGTGTGGAGTCGAAGATGACCCCGATGGATTCGATATGATCACTATATAAGTAGAAGCTCTCTGCGATGTCAATGTGCCCTTTGGTTTCTCTAGAATAGCAAATAGTGTGTGCTCGACGTACAACGTCATGGAGCATCCCATCACAATGGCTGTAGCTTTTCCTATGGCGAACCCTGCGGCACCTAAACTTTGTTCGCAAGGGAAATGGCCTCTCATTACTTGGTCCAAATTCCCACTGTAGTATGACAGGGGCTTGTACCCCAATGTGGTTCTTTGTGTGAGCACTGCCGTCATAACGCTGCTATTCATGTGCGAAAACAGGTACAATTCCTCTGCATAATTGGGAATCCCTAAAACTAGTGCAGTGCAAATGGCTCTCTTGAGTTCAGTAAACCCTTTTTCCATGGTCTCAGACCATTCAATTTTTTCTTTCATCGCCTGTGCCTTCGTTAAGGCCTGTACCAAGGGCTTGATATATGAGCTGTAATCAAAGACCCAAGCTCTGACATAATTGCAAAGACCTAAAAAGCTCTGCATCTGTTTTATCGTGTGTGGCTTAGCTGTGTTCAGTATGGCTTCAGCCCTTTCCGGGGTAACCCTTTTCCCCTCATGTGGGATCAGCTGGCCTATGTACAGCACTTCTTGCAGTCAATATTGTAACTTTTCTTTGTCAACTTTATATCCTTTCTCAGCCAATATAGTCAATAGCTGAATAGAATCGCATCTGCATCTTTCCTCTGCTGTGCTGCAAATTAAGATGTCGTCCACATATTGCAAGACAACACTCTCTAATGCAAAACTGCAGAAATCTGTTGAAAATTGACAGAGACTCACAGTACCCCTGGGGTAACCTTTTGCTTTTCAGACGCATCTGTCTGAACGTAAATGACGTCAGATCTTGTGAGTCTCGGTGCAATGGGATTGAGAAAAATGCATTTTTCAAGTCAATCACCATGAAATATTGTGCCTCAACAGGTATATTACATAGGATTGTGGCCGGGTTAGAGACTAAAGGGAACTCGGCCTCTACAATATCATTTATCGGGCGTAAATCTTGAATTAGTCTCCAAGATCCTCCTTTTGATTTTTTAATCAGATAAACCGCAGTGTTGCATGACGACTCTGACGTCACTAAAATGCCCTGTTCCATCATAACCGAAATTTTCTTGAAAATTCCTTCATCTGCTTCCCTAGACATGGGATACTGTTGTGCTTTTAGTAAAATTGCTCCTGGCTTCAGTTTAATTTTTACTTCTCCGACTCCTTTCAATAAGCCTACGTCATAGGGGCCTGTGGTACATACTGAGACAGGCACCAGGGCCATGTCGTCCTCGAAATATTCAGGACGATTCTGTGCCAACATCATTCTCTGGGGCACTTCTCTTTTGATCATTTTCACCCAGAAAGTGAGATTTACCTCAACTGTTATTTCTTCCCCATCTGCTTGCTCGTCAAACAAATTGTCATCAGTGACATCAATCAATCTGTACCCTTCTTCAACGGCGATTACTGTGCACCATTGTTGGCCTTCATCATCACAACCATCGATCAAAGCCATTTTTTCTCGTACTATGGCTGTGTATCATCAAGGGAAATACTTTTCCCTTTTCCTCGTGCATAGGTATTCTTGGCCTAAAGAGAATTTCATCTGGGGTCCTCATGGTTTTGTCTGCAAGGCTTAGTAGCCCTGCCATCAGCACACGTACTCAATACGCAAATATTTCTGGCTCTAATGGGATAGCTAAAGCAGAAAACACACACCGACTGTTGCTAATCGGTAACCCTCTGCTGCACTCCTAGTGGGAACTAGTCCCAAGTGAAACTTATACCTTGTATATGCTTAAGGCTCCAAGAATGGAATGTTAGATATACAGGGACGGGAATCAAATTAATTGTTACAGAATTATAATTGGTTTTGTCTAATATTCAAAAGACTAACAGTATATATGGGGCTCTGTCAATCTGACAATCTACAGACAAGAAACCATCAAGCTGAGAGTGGACAGATATAAAGTAGACCCAGTAGGCAATGTAACAGAACATAATCAATTTAATTGATAGCATACAACTCCATTGGAGTGTGTTAATACTAATCGCATTCACAGGTAAGTTTGTACCGGTCAATAGTTCAAAAAACAAAGGACAAAATACAATTTGAGCTGGACAAAATACTCAAACAAAACCTGTTTGGTCAAGGAAAGAACACACATATGTAGTATACATTTACAGGATACCAGTGGTAGGGTAATTTATATGCAGGGTAATCACCACCTTGGTGTTGCCCCGCTGCTGAGCAGTTACATTCACTCTGCTCAGGGTTCCTAAAGATACTCCTATTGGGTAATCAGTGCCTACGCGTTTCGGATTAGTGAAATTCCATCTTCAGGGCAGGACGTGTTTTAGTTTCATCAGAGTTCAGTTGCAATTCCTGCTCTTCTTGAGAAGCAGGATCGAATCATAATCACCTAGTCACAAGACAGCAGTGTCTTGCCGGGTGCAAGGGTGGTGTCAGGCTGTAAAACCAGGATTAGGTAGAACGAGCGGGTCGTCCACCATACGCCAAAGTGAAGCAGCAGCAGCTCATGTTTGGGATAATGGGATAGCTCTCATAGCTGTGTGTCGTGCGTAAGCTCTAATGATCTTGCATACGTTCAAATAGTGCATTCCTGGAGTTGAACATACTATGCCCTTCTCTGTGAACGAGATTGTCATGTTTAACTTTGTCATTAGATCTCGTCCCAAGATATTTACTGGGGTTTGTCTTGAATATAACAGTGGTACATCCATATCACATTCTCCTATAGAGACTGAAAGTGTATCTGTAAAAGGAACACGACTTGTAGCTCCTGTGAAGCCCTGAGTATTTATAGCATTGTCGGAAAAAGAAAACTTGCCTTCAAGTATACACGAGCGTGTTGCACCCGTGTCAACTAAGAAGGAATATTATTTATCCCCTATAATGACATCTACCCTTGGTTCCTGGGGAGGGTCTGGTGTCACTGATAGGATAGAACACATCAGGTTTCCCAGTGAGCTGTCCTAGTCTATATACAACTTTGTCCCATTTTGCGTGAATGGACTTCCCCCATCACCAGTGTTAGCTCTTATCTCAGAGTTCACAGTCTGTCCTGCACTTATTGTCTGTGACAGTTGCATCAGCAACTGTTGAGACTGTCCTTGTGGAAAACTCATCAAATTCTGAGGTTGCAAGCTTTGCTGTACTCCTGGTGTTTGCTGTTGCACCGTGTGATCCTGTGCAACTCCATTTCCTCCCTGTTGTAAAAACACAGGTGGATTCACCATACCTGATCTTGTTCCTTGGTCGTTTTGCATCATGCCTTGACTCCTGCATGTGCGTGCTATATGCCCTGTCATCCCACACACCCAACATATTGGCGGTGGTCTGATCATTTGCCC
Organism: Ambystoma mexicanum; assembly: GCF_040938575.1. Lineage (NCBI taxonomy): Eukaryota > Metazoa > Chordata > Amphibia > Caudata > Ambystomatidae > Ambystoma > Ambystoma mexicanum. The sequence goes on along the minus strand of NC_090922.1, from coordinate 579,596,099 downwards.
ATTTGACATATCCTGACTTCCATTTTGCATTTTTTGAAAACCTCCTTGATTGTTCTGATAACCTTCCTGATTACTCTGCCATCCTCTTTCCCTAAATCCTCTCCCTCTGGGGTAGAACCCATTATTGCCCTGATTTGCCTGATGTGGATTATTGACCTGCTGTATGCTCGGTCCGTCTGTGCTAGTTATCATTGCCCCTTCAATGGCACATTTTGACAGTTTCTTTCGCACTAATTCAGTCCTATCAAGCGTGGTATCTAGTATGAAGTTCATATCCCCACCCGAGATAATCTGCACCCCCACGTATCCTAGCAATATGGATACCACAAGGTCGACAAAGTCAGGAGAGTCAACATTAGGGCCTTAGGTATTCACCAGCAAATAATCCCTGTTGGCTATGGCGCAATGCAATACAGTGTATCTCCCCTCCGGGTCTATGTAGCTCTTGTGGAGAACAAACTTATGTGATTTATGGATCATCGTCAACACCCCTCTGGCGCGTGCGGAATATGAGGTGAAATATCTGTGTGGACCCCATGCTGGCGCTATACTTTTGGTCAGAGGGCCCGATGAGTGTGTCTCCTGCAGGAGCAGTATTTTGCAACAGTATCGGTTGGCGTACGCCATGATTTTACGAGCCTTGGTGTAATTTCTCAGGCCGCGTACATTCCAGGACATTACCGTTACAGGCATTTTAATGATTTAAGTAACATCCCACTACCGTTATCGTAAAGTGAATCCAGGGCGGGGGCTGCCCCATTGGGGCCCCCCCAATGCACTGTGGTCTGCCAAACTGCCTCTGCCTTTTTTCATAATACACATCAAACCCGCTCCACCCCCCTCCTGCACCACCCCATCCAAGCAGGCAGTGTTACCCCCCTCCCCCGAGTCAATACCAACATGACCCACAAAAGAGAGGACAACAGGCGGTTCCCAACGTGGATCCGCAATCCCATTGGCCCAACCGGGGCCAATGCCCAACTTCAAATCAACAAAAGTAAACATTGAAATTGCAGTGGGGTGCGCCGTTGCCGTGTGGTGGACACTTTGAGAAATAGAAATGGCAATAGGTTACCAGCGGTACATCAAACAACACATATGCAGACTGATCACGCCCCGGCTCACGTGGGCCGAGTCTGAGTGAATAAAAAAAGAAGGGGGGTTAAGCCGACCGGAGGGCGAAGCCCACCGTACTCCAGCACTCCGTAACTAGGCTTGTGGATACAAGTGGGGCAACAACCAACAAGTGGGATATTCAATATTGGCCAGCTGGTATGCATGGCGGAGAGCCGCCCCCGGTCACAGGCGGTAAACTATGCATATGTAATCAACACAGACATTCAATGCGTGGATACTGGTAAGCCAATAAGGCTGCATTACTATCAGCACTTGAAGGAACAAGTAATAGTACACAAATAGCTAAGAGACAAAGTGGTCTGTGTTCATTCATCAACCATAGGGTTGCCGTTGGGGTTGGCAGCAGTATCTGGGACTCTATACATTTGACAGCCTCCTCAGGCACCGTAAAAAAGAATAACTTTTCTTTGAAGGTGATTTTGAGCCGGGCTGGGAAGAGGATCGCATATGGGACATTACGCTCACGTAGCAGTTTCTTGACTCACAGGAATTGACGTCTCTCCTGTTGCACCCCGACGGAGAAGTCAGGGAATATCCGAATGGTATTTTAGTCAAGGCGTAGGTCGCCCTTTTCGCGTGACAGGCGTAGGATGAGGTCCCGGTCCCTGTAGTTGAGAATCCTGGCGATGATGGGTCTGGGGAAATCTCCCAGCCTGGGCCGCGGGGGCTGGGCCCGATGAGCCCGCTGAACTGTAAAGAAAGGGGATAGTGCGGGGTCTCCCAATAGGTCCTCAAGTAGATTTTCGACTGCCAACTCTATGCGCCCCTTCAGGGCATTTTCGGGGACCCCGATTATGCGAAGGTTGTTTCTTCGTGAGCAGGATTCAAGGTCATCGCACTTTGACTTCACCACTTTCATGTCGCGGGTCAGGGTGGCCACTGCATCCTGCAACGTGTGAAGTTGATCTTCGTTAGCCGTTAGCCTGTTTTCCGCCTCGGTAATCCTTGTTCCCGCTTGATCGACTCGGGATTTAAGGGAAGCGACGTTGGCATAAATTTCGTCCAATTTTTTATGGAACGAGGCAACGTTTTTGGCCATCAACTCATCATGGCAGAGGAGGGCTCGGATTCGGGATCTTCCTGGGTGGATGTTGCAGCGCCCTGGTCTAGACGTGGGGCTGCCTTTGCAAATGTGTCCATGGCGCCCACCTTGTTCGTCCTCCTGGATCTGTTGGACATTGCAAGTGTGATTAGGGGTGACCCGACTGGCCAGGTCCAATTTAATGTGAGGCGCAGGGGTGTAGCGGTAAGGTTCACCCTCCAACGGTTGCAGGTCACTATGGTTGAGCGAAGGCAGAGATGGGCTGTGACCCCGCTGATGTGTTCATGGTCTTGGTAGCAAACTGGGCTGTCATGTGAGCAAAACTAAAGTAGTAGACAGCACAGCCCCCCAGCATGGAAGGTGTAAGGGCTGGGGGGGCCGCTGTATAGCGCTGCCAGTGCGAAGTCAGCCCGAGTGGGATAGGCAGGATGCCTGCTGAGGAGTAGAGCGTTGTCAGTGCATGTCAGTGCGTGGCTGAGATCAGTGCTGGCTAGGGAATAGACTCCACGGCTACCCGTATGTGCTAGGTGTGCATGGGGCCCGTGCTCGAGTGTCGGGTCTCCAGCGTAATGTGGCGCCCTCCGGGGCGGCTTGCATCATATATGGGGAAGCGTGGCCGCTAGCACCCCCAAATCAGTGTAGTCCAGTCGGGTGGAGTCAGTGGGTCAGTGCGCCCACGTGCGTCGTAGTCCCCAGTGGTCGCAGGGGCCCAGGGAGTGGGCCGCAGGGCAGGCGGTGCGGGCTGGTTGGCTGGGGAGGCACCCTCATCTGAGGGTAGCGCTGAGGCAGGGATGCGGAGAAAATCAAAGGGGGCAAGCCTCAACCCAACCCAGCTCCTCACCTGGGCCGTGGGTGTAGGCCGCCACCCGCAGGAAATTGCCCAGCGTCTCCCGGCATTGACAGTCAATCCGCAGGATCCTGTGGCCGCTCCGGGTCCCCAAGCGCAGCCAACCCACGGTGCTCCCCGACTGGAAGCTCCGAGGCGGCGATGTCAAAGCGGGGAGGCGGGGCAGAAGCAGGCACCATCCGGGGCATCGCTCCGGCCCACCGGTGTATCGCGGCCAGCCGCAGGGGACATCTCAGCACACAGAGAGGGCCGGGGGGGCACACACGTCGCCTCCCACCAAAGACGGCGTCCGAAATAAGCAGGCGCGGTCCCCCACGTGCCGCGGCCAAGGGACGGGGCGCTCCCCAGAGGTGGGCCCCAGCCGGGCCTCACGCAACACCGGGGTCCACCCAGGAAAGCGGGCCAAAACTCTGACACGGCACCGCGGGGCCCCCGGCACCCGATTGAGGCCGAAAGCACAGCAGGATATGCAGCACGATGTTGGCTTCAATCTGGGCCGGTGCAGTGCTGTGGAGACGAAGCTTTCCACTGATGATGCCGGATTTTAGGTCCCAACCACACGGAGGTCCACGGCTAGGTGGCCATTTTCGGGCTGCTCAACAGCGCCCCCCGATTCCTACCAATTTCTTAAGCTGCTTCTGTACCTGATCGGGCAGCCCTTGGCATATTATATGGTAAAAAATGGGTATAGATTTCCCCCAAGATTCCTGCATTTCCAGTACCCACGCAACTTGGAAATTCTGAATGTAAAGCAAAGGGTCCTCTGACTCCTTCATCTTACATCTCATTATAGCTCCCATGTCGGAAGTATCCGGATATAGCAATCGTAATGCTATCCAAGCTCTGCAATTGTTAAACGGCGCTCCGTATTGCGCAGTATTAACTGTAGCCACACCAGGGTAACCTGCCCGTGTCCACACATCGTCAGCTCTATCACCAAGTATGGCGATTAAAAGACCTTTGATATCCCCTATAGCTAACGTGTTCCCTCCTGTCATTTTTTCTAGCTCATGTATCCATGTTCCGGCTCCCGATGTCAGCATTGGAAGCTTATTTTTCAGGTTTTCCCGATCCATGTGTGGCCATGGAATATACTGTGGCCTTGTTCCTCCTTTCTCGAGCAACAGAAATTGGGATGCATAGCCCTCCCTCTCTTCTCTCATCGTTTTTTCTGTCTATTGCAGTAGTAATATTCCTGCATCGCCGTCTACCTGGTAATGTCCTTAGTCGGCTCACATAGGGTGGTGGAGACACCCCCCTCTGACCGGAAGATATTTCTTCGCGTCGGTCTGACTGTGTGGCTGACTCTGATGCCCTTGGTGCAGACCCACTAGAACCTGACCATCTTATCCCTTTCCCTCCTGAGAATCATTTTTTGTGTCACCTCTCTTCCTCCTTTTCCTCATGTTCCTCTCTTTCGGCATCTGATATTGTCTGTGCCCAACTCGTGCAACTTCTCGCATCACCTTGTTCTTACTGATTTCCAACCTGTCTATTTCTACTACTTCGGGAGACGTCCTCGGCATCGTAAAGCTAAGTGCTCTCCAGGCACTCGTCCTCCCCTTCCCCTTGGGATACTTGTTCTAGCCCCATCTCATCATATATTCTATCGATTGTCTCTCTGATGCTTCTGGTGTCGAAGTCATCCTCAATATTTGCCCTAGACGTGCCTGGTACTGAATCGTACTCAGGAATGAATTCTTCGATGTCCTCCCAATCTACTACTGGATCAGGTTTTTTAACCTCTCTTTCCAGATATTCAAGATCTGCTGTTCCTGTCTGTCCTGACCATTAGCTGCTCTCTGCTTATGATCGTGTTGTCTTTCTTGCTCTTCATGATATAACTGCTCTCGTCTCTGCCTATCTTTTTTCCTGATTCTTTCATCTCTTAATCCTTTTTCCTTTCCCTTCTGCTTTCTCTGTAAATCGTCTAGCTTTCCTTTTTGTTTCACGTCATCAATGCCTTTACCATCGAGTTTCAATAAAATCTGACCTCCCATTCATTCGTTCTATGTGAATGCTATCTCATCAGTTCTATACTCATTTCCTGTAGATGTACTTTCTTGTGCCTGGTCTTTCCTCTCGTTCGCCCGCATCTCTCCTTGTCCCTCAGGACCTTGGAGGTGATATCTCTATCTCTGTCTTTGTTTGGGTTTTCGTCACTACTTTGCGTAGGTGACTCATATGCCAGGTTACTATACCCTGTAGCTGCTTTGAGTTCTCTTAGCGGGTATAACCCTTAGTCCTTACTGACTTCATTTTTCGTTTCAGATGGGGCTGGTGGCGTGGAAGGCGTCTCACCCCCCTCTGTGCATACGTTAAGTATCCAATCTAACGGTGGCTCCTCCATCTTATCCTCTTGATACATCTTCCAAAGCTCTAAACTAGCTAGGCGTTTGTCTAACTTTTTGCCTGTGTATGTGTGCGTGCAAATATGTTGTCATGTGCTGTAGAATCGTTTCAGACAGCGATCAACCCCAGGGCCATGGCATAAACATTTTTTTTGCGGTTCCTTTAACCAATTCTGCACTGTACTTTTTCAGTTTAGGTGCATGTTTTGGCAACTGTTTACACAGGTGTACTAATGGAGTCATGTCTTCCATGCTTAAATCTGTTCACCTTCTCTTTATATAACACTTGTTATGCCTTTCCGTTTCTTAAACAACTTCAACAATATGAGCGAGCACCAATCGTCGCAAGCTCCAGTCCTGTTTTTTCACCAAAAAATGATACTTCCTTTTCAACCAACAAACATCAATTCGTATTCTATGATATCTCAGTTACTCAATCACGTAATTTCTATGTTAGTTCCTCAAAGGAAAAATGTCATCCTATGACATCACAACAAACAACACATAAGACAAACATTAACAGACCAGACAAACTCCAGCTGGCTACACAGATCTCTGCCCCTAAATTTTACCCCAACATGGGGTGTAAGCCCATCCCATGCATGGCGTCTTTAACCACTATGGTCTCCTAGCTATTCCTATTTTATTCAGGACTTTGGATGCAGGCTTCTTCTAACCGTTATATTAAGCACAGGAATTTGGGCGTATCCTCTCTTCTCGGGTGTCCCCCCTGGTATCTCTCTCTTCTCAGGTATGTTCCTTGTATCCTCCTCTTCTCGGGTGTCCTCCCCGGTATCCTTATCCACTACTCGGTCACCCCTTGAGTGACTGTTTCCTTCCCCATATATATATATATATATATATATATATATATATATATATATATATATATATATTCTACTCTACTTCTAACTGTATTTTTGTTTTCCTACCTCCCTCCGTTACCTTCCCTTACTTGTTCTAAGGCATGCACTTTTTGACAAAGTATTTAGTCTTTTTCACTCACCATTCGCATATTTCCTCTCTGGATGCTCGGGATCACCGCCTTTGTCACCTCCTCTCCTACTGTTCACCCGATCAGCTGCTCGTAGAAGTGGGAAGGGGTTTGTGGGACAAAGCAAAGGTCCCTTCAGACCTTTGCCTGCAGGTTTTGCTCTTTATTCTAGCCACTATTTACGGGGAGCTTCACGGTCTACTTAGCCGGATGGCAAAGGACTCGTGATATTGCCGAGGACCTAGAGTTACTTTATGTCGACGGTCAATGGGTGTCTTATCTAATCGATAATCGATAAACCATCCTATCTCAGCTACGAAGTGTGCACCAGGACCCCAACTGGACCATAGAGCTGGTGGTTTCCCAATGGCACTTTAAGATGGAATAGCAGCACCCGTGAGATGGATGGGGATGCAGATTAATACTCAAGCATCAAATCAATAATGACAACCCAATGGTTTGGCGAAGGGAGTCCGTTTAATGACAAGTACAAAAAACGGGGAGTTTCATGAATATCAGCGGATACGTGATCTTCCTTCTCCCTTCACAACTCCAACGAACTTCATAAAAAACCCATAATTTATACTAAAAACTCATCATCACTGAAGTGAAACGCTTAAAAGTTGGCATGCAATTCTATTGGTTCTAGGAAGGTAACTTTAATATAGGTATTATATCTGTATATGGTAACGGAGTAAGGGGATTGGGTAACACTGTCAGGTGGGACATCTAAGCCGTACCTTAAAAATAGCTACTGTAAACGTCACTAAAAGTACGACGTCCCATTGGTTCTACTAACTATAGGACCCTAGATTACTTGGTCCACTATGATTGGGCTGGCACCAGCCCCACTCATACTTTTCCACTTTGCTTAGCTGCATGCAGATAGTCGGCCAGGTGCAGGGTGCCCGTCAGTTCCCCCGGCCTTCCTCAATTATTGCTACAATTAATCATCACTTCAGTGGTCATGAGTCAATTATTTCACTGTGGTTGGCCTTGAGACTGCATCTCTGTCTGAAAAAAGTTCTGATATCTTTGCATGGCACTCTGCCATGCGTATGTGTGAAAGTCTCACTTCTTCTCGCTCGGCTGGTCATGTGATTCAAACACTGTAAAATTGCCTTATTCTCCATGTAATTTGTCTATTTGATTTTCGTTTTGCCCACCACCTGCCTTCGATTTCTTATCTGGGCCTTTCTGAGCAGGATATTCTATTCCTTGCTTCATTAATTGTAGCTACTGTTCGTCTATTTTAGCTGATACAACCTTGGCTTTTTGGCACGATTTGTCTCTGCTGAGTTTCGTTTCTGCCTTTTATTCTTGATTTGTTAAATATGAAGCTCTCCTCATGCGGCCTCTAGTAACCTTTGGTTGATTCTGCTTTTTGTACATAGTGGAAGTATACTTATATAACGTGCTTCTTTTGAGGTAGATATGTATAGGTGACGCTTGCCGCAACATATCTTACTACAAAGCATAGCAAGCCGCACAATTTTCTTAGTTTTCTTGCAGTTCCAAGCATATGTACATGCGTAGACTGGTTGAATATCTTCGTCATGCTCATGGCATAAGCTTCTTACATTTGACATTGTCCTTTCACTTTAGGTTCATGATGTCCCTTGTCCATGGCTTTATGTCTCTTTACGTCATTCTCAGGTCATCATATCTTCCATATGTGAGTCAGTCCGGGTTCTTGTGACATCACCATTCGTCTTCCATTAAGACCTTTTTGGCTTCTTCAGGGACTGTACTCAGACAATCATTTTGTTTCATTTGTTGAGATGGCTTTCTCAATGGATACCTTACTGTCCATGTTTTCTTTGGTGTTGGTACTTCAATAGGTGCTGTTGTTCTGATAGGTACTGGACAGAGCCCCACTGCGGCTCTCTTCTGGTTTATTTGCTCATTATACGTCACATAACTTGGCGTGAACGTTCCTGGTACTTCAAAATGGATGGTTGAGTGTGGGCCGTACTTGGGACCTCCTCTACAATGTTATGTACTTAAAAATACACAAGGACACAGCAAAATGATATTTCGTAATGTACGCGTCCAGGTGCTTGGTTGATTGTTCTTAGAAATAACTCAACATCCCAACATTTAATAACAAACTGGAGGTCAGACAGCCTGCTACTTGTAATTGAAAAGTGGTGTTTTCTTTAAGTATGGATTGGAGGTACATTCTTTTAAAATCTATAACTCCTAACGCATGCAGGGGCAAATAATGGCTAAGGTTTACTGCCATAAATATGTCTTCCAAGCAATTGTTACTCTTGGTAAGGCCATTAGGTCCTTTTTGAGAGGATGTCTGGTAACTTTAAACCAGTCAGTGCAATGTCCCATGCCTGCAAAGAACCCCCTGCAAAACACAGGGCATCGCCTGTCGCTGTGGTTCCTTCCCATTTGGCTACACAGGCGGGCCAACACATGAGAAATGGGGGGGGGGACAAGCATATGGGCTGATCCTCTGCCCCCCCTACTCCTGCCTCCTGCCCCTGTGGCCCTGAACACATTAATTAATCCATGAAAACATAGAGCCATTGCGGAACCGGCCCTGCATGTCTTTAATGCAGTTCAGACAAGTTCCAACTCTCCCTTTGAATTCAACTCCCCTGACCATTCCCCTCCCCGAAAAAGGCGAGCCTCTCTATGCCAGGCCGCGGTGCAAGATTAAAAAAACATTTCATACCCAGTTTGAACAGTCTTACAACATGACAGCTGCGAACCAATTACAGGCCGGGCTGAGCAGCCCCTGCACTGCCGGGAGTTTATCCTGCCAGACTCATCTGCTTATTAAAGTTCCTCAAAGGAAATTAAGCAGCAGGACTCCTGCACAACCAGCAGCTAATCCCGCCATTTTTTCTCCCCCTTGTTTGTTGCTATTAACCCCTTGGTTGCCTTGGAGATGAAGCTTGCGAGAAATGCTCATGTGTGAAATGGGTTTATCATGTGCCTTTGTGTCACTGGGTGTGTGAACTGTGGTGACTTTTACGTATAGGCGCAGGAGGTGCGCTGTGCGGCCGCGCACCGTGCTCTCACACACACACCACCACTGCACAGTAACGCGAGGCAGTGTCACCGCCTTAATAAAAGGGGTGACAATATACCTGCCTAACCTCCGGGTTTAGCCCAGAAACTCAGGGGTTTTCTACTCTTCTCTGGGTCTCCTGGGAAGAGAATGGAGTCTCCGGGTTTCTGGCCGTTTAGAACACCACTTTGCAAATGAGCAGTACATATTCTTCATGCATTAGGCATATTGCTGCATGAGTACGAACACAATGCAAACATGCACGTTTCTGCAATCTGGCTCATGGCGCTGAACGTTACACGACTGTCCCTGAAAATGCAGGTGTCTCATTGTCATTTTATATAAACACGGCCGAGTGCCGAAAATTGTGTATACAGTTACATTCCCTTTTTAAAGGGAATGCTAGGTATTGTGAAGTGTGGCGAGGAAGAAAATAAAAGTTGACTCATTTTCCAGGTTTTCCTGTTTCTATTGCATTGTTAGCTTGGGGAAAATTGCCCTGTTTGTGTTGCACTTTTTCATGTTTCTTTGTAGTCGTGTTTTTTTAAATATGTGGGCGTGGATGGTGGGCGGAGGTTGGGTGACGTTTTGTCCAGGTTTTTGTTTCTCTAATATAGGCAGGTATGCTGCCTATCCTCCAGGTCCAGCCCGGAGACTCGGTTTCTTGCTCTTCTCTGGGTAAGAGCATGGAGTCTCCGGGTTTATGGTTGCTCAGGAACCACTATATAAATGAGCCGTAAACCGTGCTGCATTAGGCAAATTGCTGCCTGGGCGTGAACGCCATGTAAAAATAATAAACGTTTCTGCAATCTGGCTCATGGTATTTTGCACTGAACGTTACATGACTGTGCCTGAAAATCTAGTGGTCTTGTTGTGAAGTTAGAGAATTAATGTAATCATGGGCGAGTGCAGAGCATTCTGAATAAAGATACTGTCCCTTTTTAAAGGGAAAGAAATGCATTGTGATATCTGGCGAGGAAAAAAACAAAGGTTAACTCATTTGCCAGCTTTTCCTGTTTCTATTGCAATTGTTAGTTTGGGGAAAAAACTGCCCTGTTTTCCTAGCACTTTTGTATGTTTCTTGGTATTAGTGTTTTTTTTAAATATGTGGGTGGAGCTTGGGTGACGTAATTCTCAGGGTTTTTAGTTCTCTAATGTAGGCAGGTATGGGTGTCAAGCACACACAGACAGAGAGCATATAACGCTACACCCAGGCGTGCATCGCCTCCTAATTGCTGTCCTCGCCTTGCCCGAGTAGGGCTCTACCGTGTATCGCTGCCTCCAGGGATATAACCCACCTCCTGCAGTGCTGATCCAGGTCATCCTGAGATGAGGGCTCACCTGCCTGCACTACTGGCCCTTCAATCGGGGGGAGAGGCGGATCAACAGGAACCCCCTTATATTGGGCCTCACAACTGGCAACAAAGGCACGAAGGAGTCAGATGAGGCTGTGCCCTTTGCCCCGGCACCACGCCCAGGTCCATAAACCGCCTTGGACCCTCCCATTATACCATCGTAGCAGACTCTCAGACATTGGGCTCTCCATACGCCCTAGGGGTGTTGCTAGGTCAGGAAAAGATCCGGGGCTACGTAAACTTCGGGACTGTCGGGATTCGGGGCTAGCTAGCCTTTTGGTTGTAGCCCCTAAGCTTCTATCCGGGGCTACAACCAGAAGACTCGGAGCTATAGCCCCCTCAGCCCCCCCCCCCCCTAGCCACGTCTCTGCATGCTGGGCCTGAAATGGGTCCTTTGGGTGGAGCGTCTGGAGCTGTACTTCACCACCATGAAGAAAAACGATGAATGACAAGGCCAATACATTTCTATGCCGAACTAGGCGGCCACAAAACTTGCAAGACATTTGTACCTCTGGACAACTGAGCAACAGCATCCCGGGCCAACTGTTGCAATATCAAAGCCAACGCCGATTTTGAGCGGTTCCAACTTCGCGAAGTGCGCTAGGCAGCGCACAAACCCATTAACGCCTTCAAAGCACAGTTACGACTAATGGTATCTAAGTGCACTCTTGTTGACGAAACCGAAGAAAGCCGAGCCCAACACATTCAGGGCTGCTTCTCAAACAAATTCCTAGACAAATACTGTGCGAATTCTGCTTCCCCTTACAGCGCATCCTGGAGCAATTACTCCCACGATCTCCCATGATCTGACAAAGAGCAGCGCTGCAAAGATGGAGGCAGCTTTCCATCTCGTGGAAGTCCCACATGGGAAAACAATGTCCAGGGACTTTTTTGCTGTGTAAACCATTGTCATCGTCACTTTAGTTCCCTCCCCGAAAAAGGCGGGCCTCTCTATGCCGGGCCGCGGTGGAAAATTAAAAATACATTTCATGGCCGGTTTGAACATTCTTAAAACATGACAGCTGCGAACCAATTACAGGCCGGCCTGAGCAGCCCCTGCACTGCCAGGACCTTATTCTGCCAGACTCATCCGTTTATTAAACCTCGTCAAGGGAAATTAAGCAGCAGGACTCCTGCACAACCAGCGACTAATCCCGCCATTTTCTCTCTCCCCTTTTTTTGCTGTTAAACCCTTTTGTTGCCTTGGAGATATAGCTTGCGAACAATGCTCATGTGTGAATAGGGTTATCATGTTCCTTTACGTCACTGGGTGTGGAGACTGTGGTGACTGGGTATGTATAGGCGTGGGAGGTGCGCCTGCTTATCTGTTTATCCTGCCTCCAGGGATATAGCCCACCTCCTGCAGTGCTAATCCAGGCCATCCTGAGATGAGGTCTCACCTGCCTGCGCTACTTGCCCTACAATCGGGGGCGCACCTGGAACCCCCTTAAGTAGGGCCTCACAACTGGCAACAAAGGCATGATGGAGGTTTCCGCTGATGAGGCTGTGCCCTTTGCCCTGGCACCCATGCCCGTCCAACAACCTCCGTAGACCCTCCCATTATGCCGCCATAGAAGACTTTCATACATTGGGCTCTCCATACGCCCTGGCAGGGGTGTTGCTAGGTCTGGAAAAGATCCAGGGCTAGGCTAATATCAGGACTGGCGGGACTCAGGGTTAGCTACCCTTTTGGTTGTAACCCTCGAGCTTTTATTCAGGACTACAGACCCCTCAGCCCCCCCTAGCAACGCCTCTGCACCCTGCGCCTCAAATGGGTCCTTTGGGAGTAGCGTCTGGAGCTGTTCTTCACCACCAGAAAGGAAAACGATGACAAGGCCAATAAATCAGCAATACTCTTCTATGCTGAGCTAGGCGGCCACAACACTTTCAAGACATTTGCACCTCTGGGCAACTGAGCAACAGCGGCCTTGGCCTACTACTTCAATATAAAAGCCAACGCCGATTTTTAGCGCTTCCAATTTCGAGAAGTGCGCTAGGCAGCGCACAAACCCATTGATGCCTTCCATGCGCAGTCACGACAACTGGTGTCTAAGTGCACTCTTGTTGACAAAACCGAAGAAATCCGAGCCCTACACATTCAGGGAAGCTTCTCAAACAAATTCCCTGACAAATACTTTGAGAATCCCGCCTCCCCTTACAGCGCATCCCGGAGCTGGGTTGCTCCCACGATCTCCCATGATCTGGCAAAGAGCAGAGCTGGAAAGATGGAGGCAGCTTTCCATCACGTGGAAGTCCCACACGCCAAAACAATGCGCAGGGGCTTTTTTGCTGTGTAAGCCATTGTCATCGGTCACTGTAGTCCATCTGGCTCAAATTAAGAGATCCAGGACCTCAAATGTATTCTGCGGAAATGGCCTGTGACAGGGCATTGTTGACTGGTATCCCAACACACATTTCAAGTGTGCAGAAGGGTGGGCCGCCCTGTAGTGTTGGGCAGGCTATTGAAAGCTGGACATTGATCTTTTAAGAAACCAAATAAAGCAAATAACATAGAAATTGCCCATGAATGTATTTATTATTAATACCTAGAGAGAAGTGCACCCAATTAGGTGGCCAGGACAGCAGAATTTGCTACGTGTATAGGGCCTGATTCATGTAATTATTTGCACAGGAAATAAGGAATGTGCGTGTCAAACTGCGTGCAAAACAATACTCGTCAATTCATGGAACCGACTGCGTGAGGAATTCCTTGTATTTGCGAGGATTCCGAGGTCAGTCGGCATGCCCCTGCGAGGGTGCGAGTGCCTTATGCGAGGCACCACGCAGAGCATCAGCGAGGCCTGCGCAGAGGGCGGAGTAGGGGGAGGAACTCGAAAAATGGGGAAGAACATGTGACAATGTGGGCTTTACAAGGGACAGCCTGCAGGCAGTCCATCGTACGCCCACAATTGCGCGGCACGAGATGTATCCATGCATTCGACCGTGCAACCTCTCTGCAGGGAAATGGCCACATAAGACCTTCATACTATCCACCAACCGAAGGCAGGTGTACAGGCACTTGCACATGGATTTGCTGCGCAAAGGTAAGATCACAAGTCGGATTATGGGGTGTGTGCATGCAGTCAGGGTTCCGATCAGACTTAGGAGTGCGTATAGGCACCATATTGGGGTGCAAGAGCAGTTTGCGAGGGTTCACATGCATATTTACAGGCAAATGTCGACTTTTACGATACGTGATACGCATGTTGAGGGGGTGCTGGGAATAGTTAGGGGGGATCCCGCCGTGGTGATGGCCTGCTTGTAGGGGTTTGCAGGCAGTTTTTCCAGGGTGCTTTGCATCCCGTGCGTGGAGTGCGAAAGGTCTTACATGGCTGATATGGCTCTGCGTGTGGGCGTGTCATGGGCATTCCTCACACAGCCTACGCATGTGGGGTTTCTTCATGGGTAATTCCATTAATACGTGCGTCTCGCAGAATTCATTCTGCACGACGGACTGCACATAGTCATTTTCAATGCGCAGCATTTGCTGGGACAATGCGCCCTTTTCCATGAATTGGGCCCATAATATTTTCCCTGGATTCAATTTTTTCAAGCCCATTCCAGCACCTGTAATGTCCCTCCATCATCTCCAAGCCTTCCTGCCTGCCCTACATGTTCCTGCCACACTGCACACGCTGGAGCCGATCTTCCTGCCACCCTGCCGCCTACACTTACCTTCCTTTCTTTTTCCTCCCCTCGCCTGACGTCCTGCCAATGACATAGAAATGGGACTCAATTTGTATGTCTGTGGCAGCTATCCTTGTTGTAGTTTTTATAAAGGCATTTCGGCATACGATAACTAGCCAAATTAGAATTCTGTTGTGGTCCCTCAGTAATTACTCGGACAACAGCTGGAGTGAATGTGGCCTTTATTGCCTACTTGCAATTAGAACAGCGCAGTTACATCACTGTGGTTCATAGCATGTGGCAGCACACACAAGTGTTTATGAGGGTCTGTAATAGGGGTGGATGGCAGGTGGGGATTGGGGGCTTACTGGAGCTACCGTCTACTCTGCTTCCAGCCCGTGCCAGGAATGACTCCTGGAGCGCGCTGCGCTCCGCTTCCTCCCACCTGCTTTCGCGAGAGTTGACCCGCTCTCGCGAGAGCACGTCTCTCCGCGAGAGTACGTCTCTACATACCTCCTTTTGTTGGGAGATAAACCCAGATGGTGTTACTCCGTTGCATAGTCTGTGATCCATGCTGGTCTCTTTCTCTCTTTCTCTCCCTCTGGGGATGACCTTCTCTGCTCTCCTCCTCCCCATGTAGGTTCTCCACTTCAGGCATCCAATCTATTTGTGGGGTGCTGGGCACCACTCTTCTTGCTCAGCCGGACTTCCTGTTCTTTCTTTCCTCAGGGTTGATGGACTTCTGTCAACCCTTCTTTCTTCTCGTGACTGTCGTGCGCATGGTCCCAAGTTGTGGGATCTGGTGCTTCCCTGAGACTTCTTTCGAACAGTGCCACTCGCTCCAAGTTCCATCTCCTCCCATCCTGAACGCGCACATGGTTGTTACCCCTTTGGCACACACTAATGGGTCTGCTGAATTTGGACCCTGTGACGGGGTCTCTATGTGACAATTTTA
The DNA here is from genome assembly GCF_040938575.1 of Ambystoma mexicanum. NCBI lineage: Eukaryota > Metazoa > Chordata > Amphibia > Caudata > Ambystomatidae > Ambystoma > Ambystoma mexicanum. The sequence goes on along the minus strand of NC_090922.1, from coordinate 579,580,763 downwards.
TTTTCACCCAATTTCCTTTGCATACCTCACTGATTTGGGACGCCCTCCTTTTGTCGTTCCACTCTTTCATGAGCTCCTTGCTCTTCTTCATTCTCCATACTAATTCCTCCTTGTCAACATCATCATCCTCCCTTACTTGTGCAAGCCATGCAGGAACCAAGGTGGATGCCACTCTGCGTCCTCTTAGCAGCCGAAACGGGTACACATTGGTAGGCCCATTGCGGGTCAAACAGTGGACTGCTACAGCCTCCTTCACTGTGCAATGGGGGTCCATCCCTGCTGCAGTGGCTAGATGCATCGCCCCCTTTATGAATCTGTTTGCCCTTTCCTCCAAGCAATTGGCCTAGGGATGGTACAGCGCTGCTTTCTCCTGATGGATGTTGTTGTCCTTTAGGAATCTATCCATCTTGAGGGAGGCCAATTGGACACCATTGTCAGTGACTAATTACTTCGGCAGTCCATCCCTCAGGAAGATATTTTTCAACACCCCAATAACTGTGGTGGACCGGATGCCCGGGACAAACTTGACTTCCACCCACTTTGATACGTAGTTGACCAACACAATCACGTGGTTATGTTCAGGTTACATGGGCTCCAGTGGACCTATGAAGTCCAGTCCTAGATTCTGCCACACTCGGTCTGGGATTTCTGTGGCGTGTAGTGGTGCCTGTCTCACTTTCAACCTCTTATCACTATTAGGGCACTCATGGCACCTTTCAGTCATGACTCTTATATCTTGGTCCAAGCCTGGCCACCAGTACGACTCTCTCACTCTCCTCCTTGTCATATTGCTCCACAAATGCCCTGCATGGGCTCTGCACATGATGGTTCTCCTCAACGCCACGGGTGGGATAACCTGGTCTCCCATCAGCATACCTTAATCCTCAGAAATTTCATCGGACACTTTCCAGTACGACCTCAGGCCCTCATGGATGGTTCTTTCGTCAGACCATCTGTTCCAAACCCATTGGGTGATCTTTTACGTGGTTGTGTCACTGGCAACTTCCTCTCTCCAGTGTTTCTCACTCATCTCTAAGTATTGTTTGCTTCAGAGATCTCCCAGTGAGGCCACAACACATTCGTCCTTCAGGAATCTGTTCTCTGTGTTACTGTGCTTTCGGCAATCTGGACATGGAGTCTGCCTGCACGTTTCTCCATCCTGGGATATGTACCACCTCGTAGGTGTATTTCTGCAACCTGGCTGCAATGCGGGCAAGGCGAGGGGTAGCCGTCCTCGTTCCTCCAGGACTAAGCATTTGCACCAACGGCTTGTGGTCCATCACCACTTGGATTTTGGTACCCCACAGGTACGTTCAGAAGTATTCAGCTGCCCATGCTCATGCTAGCATCTCCCTTTCTACTGTAGAGTAGTTCATCTTGGCTCACAACAGTGCCTTAGAGGTGAACACTACTACTTGCTCCACGTCAGCCTTCCACTGAGTCAATGTTCAACAGGCCATATGAGCTGGCATCTGTAGTTATGATTGTCTTCCATTGAGGGTTGAACGGCTGCAGACAGGGGGCATGGGTGATGCACTCCTTCACCTTTTTGAAAGCCTCTTGTCGCTCTGCTCCCCACCGGTGCTCAGACCCCTTTTTTATTTTATTTTATATTTAACAAATGGTTTACTACAAACCTTATACATTTTACTCAAACAATTCATGAAATCAAATCATTTAGAATAAATAAAATAGCAGTTCATACATACATAAAATTAGTTATTAGTTCATTAAGTGCAGTTACAAAACTCAATAAAATATTCAAATTTTCTCTGCATTCCAACATTCATCAACTTTTACCATTGATTATTCAATCAACAATCTTACTAAGTTACAAGAAATTGACTACTCTGATTACTAAAGGGGAAGTCAAGACTTGCAGAATATATCTCCAGAAGTTTACAAAGTTCAATGAATCTATAGAATAGACATATTTCTAAAAGAGGTCTTGTCTCAAACTCTGAAGTGCCTTGCAGTCAATCAATAGATGTTTAAGGGTTTCTACATCTGTACCAGTGTCCACATAAAGCAGTTTCGAGCAATTTCCGTATTAATTTTATTTCTCCTGTTAGGAGGATGTCGAAATCTTAGGAAGGTATATCTGTACTGGCTATCTGGAGACTGAGGTAGGTATTTCTGTATTGTGTCTTTCTTTTTGCATTCATGGCATGTTTCTTTACTCAGGCTCTAATGGGCTCTTTTATCACATTTCAAGATCCAATCTTTTTCCAGCACTCTTGTTTGCTTGGTCTGGATTTTCGCACAGTAACTCTAACGGGACTTCAAACTTCTCCAATAAGCTTTCAGATTGTCGCTTGAAGTCAGCGAATGCACCTCTCTCACTTTGGCATTGCATTTCACTCAATAAAGCTTTGTAGATCGAATTTCCTCTACACATACAAGTGTCTTGCGAAATAGCAAAATTAGCCTCAACTGGGCAATAGACAAGAGGAAATCCAGCCCCAATTCAAACCAAAGTTATGTAATGGGGACACAATTAGGTAATTTTACCACTTTTCTCCACATCATGCCTTCAAAGTTCTCAAGTTCATGATCCTCTACCATGGATTAAATGCTTAGACATACATCCGGACGGGTTTGCTTTAGAGGAGCAGAATTGTATGAGTTGCTTAATTGAAAAGCAACCATATTTCTTAGTGATATGTAACATTTGTGCCAATAATTCTCTGCCTTTTAACCACATGGTCTCCCTATATAACTTAATTTCCAATATTCTCCTTAGAAGAAAGCCTAGATATTTCACATTTCTCACAATAGGAATTTGGTGGTTATTCATTATCCATCGAAATGTGTTCAGTTTGTATCAGTCTCCTTTGAAAGACAAAATACGTGACTGCTTGGGATTAATTGTTAATTTATTTATTTTGGCGTATTCTTCAAATTTCCCTAGCATCCTCTGTAGCCCCACAAGGGATCTATCTAAGAGCAGTATGTCGTCCACGTAGGTGACGCAGAAGTATCTCTCATCTCTTAATTTTGGTGTTATAAATGCGTCACCTCCCAAGAAGTCCCACAAACCAGCCAGATACAAATTGAAAAGGCAAACCGCCAAAACACATCCCGGACTTAATCCGCAATATGTGTTTATTGGAGTTGTTAAATCACCCTGTCTCAGGATGATAGCTCAGGGGCAACGTGCTCGCCTTGGTAACAAGACGACACAGAGCAACACAGGTTCGATCCCCGTGTCCGTGCTTAGTAACCTCTGGGTATTAAGTGTGCTATAAATAACCTGTCATGTCACATCATACCCTGATGATTCAGTCTTACTTTAATTTTTTTTTCTGTGCAAGTGAATAAGCATGTCCAGAATATGCCTTGGGATACCCCAGTCTGCAAGCTTTCTCCACAGCCTTGTTCTGTCAATGGAGTCAAAGGCCAGACTAAGGTCTATACTGGCTACATACAATGGATCCCCTCCCACCATGCATGCCTGCTTGATTAGGGATTGAATTAGAAAACTGCTTGCATCTGTCCCTGTTCCACTCCTAAAGCCTATTTGGTATTTAGATAGAATGCATTTGTCCTTGGACCACTCTTCTATTTCTGTCAAGAGGCATCTAGCGAAGATCTTGCTCTCTATTTCCATCAGGGCGATAGTTTATCAGATCATCACGATTTCCTTTTTTATATATCAGGACAATTATGGACAGGGACCAAGCAATTGGAATGGTTTTACTTTGCAGGATGTTAGAACATAGAATGTGAAGGACTTTTGCCCATACTGTCGGTTCTTGTTTTAGAATTAGATTGCATAGGCCATTTGGACCCAGAGCACAGGAATTGGACCCAGCTTTTATGATGGTTTCTAGAGTCTCTACTGTAACATCTACGTCCCATTCTATATTATTGTGTTCATCATGTTTAAACAGTGTACCACTGTATAGCTTAGAAAGACGTCTCACCCAGCTCTCTTCTGGAATCGGGTTATGCATTGCTTGCTCTTGTTTTGCATCATTTTGGTCTACCAATGTCCAACATTTTTATTTTTATTTTTGGTCAATAATATCTCAAGCATTACTTCACTATCTCTCTGTAGGAGAAGGAACCTATTGCTTTTCATCCAATTTTTAATGTTTGTTTAGCTTTTGTATCTGCCTGTTTTTGGATAATTCTTCAGTCATGGAGTTTTTTATTTCTCTTATCTGAGTTCTCATTTCTCTTTTCTTTTTTTTTTGGATTTCCTCAACATAGCAAAGGCAGCGATGTAAGTATACACCTCTCTTCTTAGATTGAGCGCACAATGCTGATTTTTTTGCTGTTAAGATGGGAAAGGTCTCTACTCCTAGCTCTTTTATTTTTGGGTTGTTGAGGTGTTATAATCTCCTATTGGATTGTTAATTTGCTCTATGCCTTTCAGACTCCAACTTAATCTATTCTTTTTATTCAGGGTCAGGTTTTTACAATTAGCAGAGGAAGGCATGGTAATTCCAAAATGTAATTTCCATGTTATTTTGTTGTGCTCACTTGCTGGACTATTAATTCATTCTAGCCTTGTTACTGCTCTGACTATCCCCTCAGAGGCTATGGCATAATCTAGCTACATTTTGAGATAATTTCAGTGCCATGTCAGTTTAGCTGGTATGTCTCCTGATATGTTTCCATTCAAGATTAGCATTCCCCAACTTTCCCAATACTCTCTCCATCTTATACCATGCATAATCAGTGACAGTGAATGGGGGTGTCGCTCTTCCACCCTCCTCCCCGACCATTAACACTTCAGAATTTGGACTTTCCATTTTGAAGGTTCCTATGATGCCATCTAGCGCAGACATCATCATCACGATGTCACAATGCGTGTTAAGCCAGTAGATATTTATTAGTAGGAGTTGGTTACATATCTGGTTTTGGTATACGTTAACCTGAATTGCTAGTATACCTCTCAGGTCATCAAAGATCCTAGTTCCAGTAATGCCCACTCCATGTTTGATGAGTACACATAAGCCTCCCGATGGACAGCCCACAGAAGATCTTTCTGCTATTTGTTGGAAGCATGTGTAACCATCCCACAGTAGATCTTGAATTGCGCAGGTTTCTTGGAGGCACACTATGGAGAAGTCTCTCAGCTGATCTGTTATCTGTGTATTAATGGTCAGTTTAACAAAGCCCCTAATATTGCATGAGACTAGTGAAAGGGCCAACTGATGCTTTCAGTTCTTGTCATACTGGGCTACCGTGATTGATTTTTCCATCTGGCTCCCTGTTCAAGTGCATAAATTACCCTTACCCAGTCAATTTGTCCAGGTTCCTTCAATATGTCTCTTACTATTAACGTGCCTTGTTTCCCTTTTGCTACTCCATCCAGTGTTTCCAATGTTTGCATCTTTTCAGTATCAATTTGGCAGACTACAAACCCTTGGTTCTGCAGCCTTTCTTTTTCAGCCATCATTAGTTCCATTGTCAAGTTTGAGTAAAGAGCCCCACCGAACAATTAAAATCCTTTTTTATCTGGAAACTCCACTCTCCCGATATCTTTTGTGCATATCATTCTCAGACTTGGTATCTGGGCTAGCAGAAGCAATACATTTCCTCTATTTAAGCAAATACGTTTATTCCTTCCAAATGTGTGAGTGAACATTAAGTGGATGCTCTTTTCCTGGAGAGTCTTCTTCATACCATTCTGTCTGGAATTCGATGTTTTCAAAAAGGTGTTATTTCCTGTCTCCCTGCGCTCTTGTTCTAGTTCTTTCTGGCTGTGCATCTAAATCGAGGCTGTTTGTAGAAGTTGCCTCTTGTGGTTTATACATTTGGTTTAGGAGATTGCCTACATTAGTTATTCTGCTTATATCGGGGTTATTTTGCCTTTGTGAATTTCTTTCTGTTTTATCTGCGTAGTTTTGTCTATTTAATAAATCATTTCTCTTGTCATTCGACGATTGTTTTCTAGATCTCCAAAACCATCTATCTACATTGCTTTCTGGTTAGCCTTCTCTGATCATGTACATACTCTCTCTTACCTTGTATTCATCTCCTACATCTCTTTCATCCCTGTCTCTTTGGATTTCTCTATGCACATATCCATCTCTCATCATCTCCTCATGATGTAATTGCATTTGCTCATCCCCTTCTCTTCGTATCACACTCTTGGTCATCATTCTCTCAGCATTCCCATTATACCATCACTCATCCAGCAATTTCATTCGTGTGTCTATATTTTTGGAGGTTCACAGTCTTGATACTCATTATCGTTTATTGTCTTCAGTCCCATTATTTTCAATCCTTCTGACATCTCAACCTTGGCTGATGTTTTATGTGGAGAAGGTGAAAAGCTTCTTGGACCATTAAGGGCCAGAAGGTCTACACCAGTTTGGACGACACAGATGTAGACATAGGTACTTGAATGCTCCCAGTCAACAGGTGATTGTGTGTTTTCTGTACATCTTCATATTTTGTTTCAGCAAAACCTCAACCTGTGGGGTATTTCCTTATGCATATGTCGCTGAAGTGCTGTTTCTTGACCAGGACCACCGGCCCAGCCACTCGGATGACTCTACTATTTCAATTGTTCCGTCTATGAGCATTTTGTCCAGCTGCTCCTGTAATGCCTCTCTTGCGGTTGTTGGAACCGACCTCACTTTGTGTTTGACTGGGAACACCCATTGTTTCAATTTTTTATTATGTGTACATAATTTTTATCCTTCTTGGTTCATCAGAGAGCAAGTCCTGAATCTCTACTCTGGATACAGGCACCCGTCTGAGGTGATCGATAGCACTTGACCTTCCACGCTGGCCTCTAGCTTTATCTGTAATTTGGCTTGGTTCTCCCAACCCAGGACTGCTGGTCCTCTTTCAGAAAAATACACCTTGGTCTTGGTCATCCTGCCTTTAAATTTGACTGTGCTTAGTATGTATCCTAACAAGGCCACTATGGCTCCGCCGAAGACGGTTGGCCTGTGTTTGGTCGTGCATACTTCCATGCAGTCCTTCCCCACCATTGATTTGTATGTGGCAAGGGGTAGGATGGTCAGGTCAGACACAGAGTCTGCCATAACTCTTGTCTCCTTGCCGTCTACCTTGATCACACAGTGTGGCTTCTCTCTGCGGGCCATGATGCCGTTGACCATGATGACCGCGGGACTACCCTCTTCCTCTGACGACTCCTCCGTCCTGGCCGCATCGCTGTGTATTGATGTCATCATCTTTCTGCCTCTCCACATGCAGGCAGCGGCCAGGTGTCCTAATCTTTGGCACTTAGGACACTCTTTGTTCCTAGCCAGACACTCCTTATTGTTGGCGAGGTGGCTGGTGCTGGCACACCTGTAACATTTGGCTGGTTCTCTTCTCCCTACTTCACCTTCCCTGGGACCCGGCTGCCCTTTCTTGTGTTTTCCTTTTCAGTGCAGTGCTTGTATTTCCAGTTCCAGGCAGCTCCCTGCAAATTATTTTCTTCTTCCGGAGGTCTCTTCTACAGCCCTAGCTATTTGAATCGCCTTGTCTAGCTGAAAAGTTTTCTGCAAAATGTATTTGTCCTGTATCTTGCGACTGTTGGTGTGTAGTGTCAGCATGTCACACATTCTTTCTTCTGCTCCCTCACCAAAGGCACAAAATGCGGCTAGCTCCTTCAGCTTTGGAACTTAATTGTCCACTGGCTCAGCGGGTTCTTGCTTCTTACTGTAGAATCTTATTCTGTGAAGGGCCGCATTCTCACTGGTCGAAAACCTTTTTACAATTCTCCTCACCGTCTCTTTGTAGACATTGGGCCTCATTAGGACCCTGGCGGACAGCCGTGCCTGTAATAAAGGCACGGCTGTCACTGGAGTCGATTATTTCCAGCGCCCTGGAATGGGCAATTACCGGGGTTACAACCCCAGTGGACACGGTAATTGCCCATTCCAGGACACCGGAAAGAATTCTTCCCCATTCCCATTTGGGAACGAGAGGGCTCAATGGGAATGGGGAAGTCGCATGCACCGGCACCATTCGTGAATGGTGCCGGTGCATGCAGCATGCAGTGCTCGCGGGTGCCGCTCTGCCTGCCAGGTCCGACCTGGCGGGCAGAAAGGCACCCGCGAGCACAACTCATAGTTTGCCGGTCCGGAAATTTCTGTACCGGCAAGCTTACCGGTACCGTAGTTCCCAGACCGGCAAACTTGTAATGAGGCCCATTGTCATCGTCCCCTTCCTCTGCTCCAGGTTTGAGTCCCGCGAAGATTCTCTGCCCTTCCACCCCTAGTGCATTTAGCAGCTTTGCCCTCCTTTCTCACTGCTGCGTAGTTTGCACCGGCCATGGGCTCCAAGTACGTCTCAAACATGGGTTCCCACTGCGGCCACGGTATGGCTGGACTAACTGGGTACAGGAGGAATGCTGGAGATGACGTGGTGCCTTGCATGTTGTCTTCCGTGGGTCATCTCCAGTCCTCGTCGCCAATTATGTTGTAGCCCCACAATAATTACTTTGACACCAGCTGGAGTGAATGTGGGCTTTATTACCTGCTTGCAGTTAGGACAGCACAATTACATCACTGTGGGTCATAGCATGTGGCAGCACACACAACAAGTGTTTATGAGGGTCTGTAATGGGAGTGGGTGGCAGGTGGGGATTGGGGGCTTGCCTAATTTTCAGGAGCGCTGGGGCTGTGGTCTTCTCCGCTTCCAGCCCGCGCTGTGAATGAATCCTAGAGCATGCTGCGCTCCGCTCCCTCCCACCTGCTCTCGCGAGAGTTGGCCCGCTCTTGTGGGAGTACGTCACTACAAATCCCCCTTAAAAAGAGCCATTAGCACCCCTGCTCACATGCCGGTTATGGTAAAAGCTGTATACACTTGGGAGAGGGGCATAGCCAGCTAGTAACGACCCAGGGTTTACGTTAAGGCCCTAGTTTCGCTTTTACCTCTAGATAAGCCTAAAGGGCTATTAAAGTGATCTCTGGTTTTCAGCGCGTTATAAAAGAACAATTATAAAAAATGTCATGAGGTGGTGTTGGGCGGTGGAATTTTTGGGTCTGGGATAGAGCACCATTTGCATGAGGTGTAGTTGCGAAGGTGCTTCCATTGTTGTGATTTTCCATCTAAGTTTGGTTTGCTTTTAAATCTCCACAAAAAGGTTCTGTGTCCGAGGACACAGCTTGCACTGCCAGGAAAACGTAGCAGAAAGGTGAGAGTGACTGTTGGGAAAGTCGGGCCGATTAGAGCGAAAACTTCCTTGAATTACAGGAGGGAGTATAAGGATCCAGGCTGTACATTCTCCTTACTGAGTCTTGAGACCCAAGATTCCTAGTGACTGCGCCACCTACTGGTTAAATAAGCCTGCAGTGAGTTCTTTCTGGGATGCCTGTCAGCCCACAGGTGTCATCTGTGTACATGTTTGAAGAGATCATACACTCCTCGAAAAGGTCGCAAAGGCAGATCCAACAGAGTGGGATTCAGAGCTTATCCCTGCTGAATCTTGCCAGTGCAGCAGATAATGGATCGTTTCTTCTCTGCATGTATTGGTTGTGGCCACACCCTCTGCCATGCCCAAATATGCACACCCACATAGTCGTACAGGTTTCTCTGCTCTGCCATTTCAATGGCCGCTCTCGGATCTAGCAAAATGGCTGAAAGCGCTCCGTGTCAGGAGGTCTAACAACATAGGCAAGGCTCTAAGAGAGGCAAGAAGGAAAGAAACAGAAAACAGGCCCTCTCTTGCTTCACACTTGGACGCTGGCATAGTATAATGATGCACAACAGATTGGCCACACCTCTCCTGCGAATCAGGCAGGCACTGAAGACCCTGCTCTTCAAGGAACACCTAGTCCCACATTCTCCACCAGATCCCCCGGCTCTCCTTCTGACCCCCTGGAGCAGCCTGATATCCATCTCTTGCTCTCTTTGACCCGCTACCCCATTTTGTGCCGCGCTCTGCTCCTTTCTTTGCTAGGTCTGTGCTCTAAAATCCCATATCTAGGTACATAGATACATACCTAAAATGAAGAAGGTGCCACGGACCCACAGGTAGTCTTATCAAGTAAGCCATATGTAGTTCTACATGCCTGGAGTTGTGTCATGCTCAGGCACTCCATGCTTTTCGCTAGGAAAGACAGTGGTCTGACACCAGTAACTTAATGATCAGAGCTGTTAATCCATTTTATGAAGGTACTGTCCAAAAGAGCCAAGCAGCCTTTGCTAACAATTGTTCAGAGGAGAATTGCCTAGCATTTCGGTGCTGGGCTGCCCCTGGGCAGGACAAGGACTGATATGTTTGGGATATTTCTTCTCTGTGAAAGATAGTGAGCTAAAGACTCTGGGTAAGTCTCTTGTAACCAGGACTAATTTCTGTTAGAGAGACTCCCAGGAACCCCCCTTGTCAATTTGCCCAGAGTCCTACAGACAAACTTGTCTGCCATTATTTGGTAGTTTTTGACACCATGAGCCTCATTACACAGTAGGCGGTAGGGGATTACCGGTACCGGTGCCGGTAATCCCCGTCCGCCCTAGTACGAGGTCCCTCAGCGGGTCCCGTCCTTATCGTGTGGTCTGCCCAGCCGTTATGGACGGTTCCCGCTGAGGGACCTCAGAGCTAATAACGGTACCGCAAATAGCGGTAGGCGGTAGGAGGTAGCCATGGCGCTAATAGCCTACTGTGTAATGAGGCCCCATGTCTTGTGTTTTTGTTTTCTCGAAAACAAAACATTATTTGGAAAGCTCACTCTGATACCACTCAGAGCAGTCTTTCTAAAGTGAATTTATATGCCCCTCCCCGCTCATGATAACGTGCAGAGGCTGACAAGGCGCGTCCAGGCCTGGCTGGAATACGGAAGACGCAGAAGTTTCAAGAAGGTGCATGTGTCCATTGACAGGGTATGTTTGTAGTGTGGAGGGGAGGGAGCTATGCAAAAGGTAAGTCTGTTTATGTGGTTTGAGGAGGAGTGTTTGTTGGGTGGAAGGGAGAAGGGGTGGTCGGGCAGTACGTGTGTGTGTTTCTGTTTGTGTGTGTGTCTGTGAGGGGGGTTTGGGTAGGAATGTTTATGGTGGGGAGGTGGCGGGGAAGCCAAGGGGGTTTAGGGGTGATACCCCAGATCTAAAGGGCGAGGGCAGACGGGGCATTGCTTTTCAGGGCAGTTTGGGAGGGAGCAATTGAATTTTTTGCGAATATTGAAGGCTGCACCAAATCGGCCCTTTTTTGCCTGCGGCCTTTCATATTCAACAATATCACATAGAACCATGCAGTCATGACGCTCTGTCTGTAACGAAGCATGTTGTTGGTGTTTGACCTTGTAAGGTGTAGTAGGGAAAGGACCCCCTACTCTTTCGGTTCTAGAGAATTGTAGGAGTTTGCTCCTGTAAGGTGTAGTAGGGATAGGAGAGGGCTCACATCGTTTCTGTACCGGAGCACTGTGGGAGTTTGCTCTTCATTAGTCTAGGGACCGAACTCTCACTCTGTACCAAAGTATTGTTTGTGTATGCTCTTGTAAAGTCCAGTGTCAGTGCTGTTGTCACTGGGGGTCATTACGAGTTAGGTGGTAAGGGGTTAATAGCACCGGTAAAAGTGCCGGAGCCATCAACCCCTCACCGCCCATTACGAGTCTGCTCGCGGGAACCCGATAAGGATGCCTGGTTTTACCAGGCACCCTTAGCGGGTCCCGCGAGCAGACCAGGGTGCTAACAACGGGCCCGTTAATAACCCTGGTCTGTTAGCAGCCTCCCCATTCCCATTGAGCCCTATGGGGGCTTAAATGGGAATGGGGATGGGTTCCTTGAATGAGGAATTACCGGGCCCTCCATGGTCGGAATGGCCCGGTAATTCCTCATTCAAGGGACCCGGACCTGGTACCCGGTAAGGGGTAACCATGTTGCAAATAGCGGCATGGTTAACTCCTACCTCATAATGACCCCCCACTGTGTCTGTACTGGAGCATTGTTGGTGTTTGTTCTAAAGGTCCAGTGGGAAGTAGGGATGAGCAAAATAACAGCCAGCGAAGAAAAGTTGGCAAAATGTGCCGACAGTTCTGCTTTGCAGCCGGAGCAGATTGTTTCCTCATTCACCTCTTCTGGGCGAATTTCGTTTTCCTCCATGAAATGTAATTTTTTGTGGGGGTTGCCTGAAATTTCCTTTGAATGAATGAGCTAGAGTGTTTTATTGCTGCCTAACAGGGCATCATTTTATCAAAAGCGCACAAAAGAAACAGCATTTTGGTTTGGATAATGGCTGAAAATGCCAATTATGCTACACGGGCAAAATAGGTGAAGCAGGCAGACTTTAGTCACAATGAGCCTCATTACGACTCAGGCGGTAAGGGGTTTACGGCGGCGTAAACAGCGCCGACCCTTACCGCCTGATTCCGAGGTCCCTTAGCGCCACGGAGGTTTTAACACCTGCTTTTAGCAGGTGTTAAAATCCATGGCGCTAAGGGACCTTGATGTTAATTACGCCACCGTAATTTACGGTGGCGTAATTAACGCCTTCCCCACTCCCATTATGCCCTATGGGGCAAAAATGGGAATGGGGAAGGGTAAATGGGGATTGGGGACTTACCGCCCCGCCAACCTCGGAATGGGGCGGTGAGTCCGCCAACCACCATGGCGTAAACATAGTTTACGCCATGGTGGTAAAGGTACGACCCAGGCGGTAATTTACCGCCTGGGTCGTAATGAGGCCCAATGTTCTGATTACTTACTGTTAATCTTCATTACTCTGAGTTCAGATCTTCCTTGTCACAGTACTCATTCCACCCCACCCTAGCCGTACCTTTGGGAGAGCTTGGTTAAAAACCGGGCCGAGGGTAAGGGTGGAAGGGACCTTACAGTACTGCGAAAAGTAAGCACCAAACACACATAAACATGGAGAAAGACAAAGGCAGACCTGTAGATGTGGGAACAGGTGGTTTGGAAAGTCTATTGAGAGAGGCGATGCCTCAATGAAGTAAGGACTGCGACGAGGAAGCCGGACGAAGGGGTAATTGGCCAATCTCCCCATGCAGCAAATTCCAGAGCATTTTGCACTAACCGTAGTAGGGACCGGTCCCTCACTCTGTACTGGAGGATTGTTGGTGTTTGCTCTTGTACGTACTGGGCCGGGACAGGGCCAACACTATCTATACCGGCACATGCTGGGTATTCATTCTTGTACGGTGTAGTAGTTTAGACGGTAAATTTGTGTGTACCGGGGAACCGTGCAGTGTTTTCTCTTGTAAGGTTTAGGTACTGGACTATTCCCCTGTCTGTACTGGACCATTGTGGGGGTTTGTTCATGCAAGAAAAAGGGCCAGGCTGTCTCATTCATTTTATCTGTTCTTGCAATGCCCAAGGGCAGCGTCTCTAGCCCTGGGGGCCCCTAACTCTCACACCTTCTGAACCTGTTCGTGTTGCAGTGCGATAGTATTGGCTGCAAAATAAAATGGAATGGCTGGGAAGAAGAAATACTGTTTTTGTCATGTTTGGTGGTTTCTTTGAGCATAAATAAATGCTGAATTGTATGAGAGGGGAATGGCAGGGAATGGATGGAGGCTGATTAGAAAGTCTAATGAGAGTCCGCGGCGGTGGTTTGGCTGCAATGCCTGACAGCCTGTCCCCCAGGAGGCCGCACTCACAGCTCAGGCCTCAGATGTGGGATAAAAGGGCTCTATCAGGCTCTGCACACGCCAGTCCGAGGATGTAGACGAGTGGGAGCTGAGGGAGGCGTGAGTCACACTGGTGGACCCTCAGTACGTGGTAAAAGGGAGTAGCAGGAACCCCCCCTCACCTAACAGTCTTTCGCTAATATCACATACGCTAAAAGGAATTGTATTCAATAATGTAGTGCAGCACACATCACAAGCCTGAATTGTCTCTTGGTGCTTAAGTAGCACAGTATTATCACCCAAGGTTACTTATTTTAAAGGTCAGCGTGATGTATACATGTCGCTTTGTAGGAGAACCTGAGAGGCAATTGCTTAATCGCAAATTGTATAATGAATTAGTCTCTGCCCCCCAGATCAGTATCATACTAGGTTTCATGATCAGGTATAAGGTGGGGCACTCTAGGATTTTTTTATTTATTATTTATCTTGGAACTGTGCGTGGATTTATCCCAAGCCTATGTCTCTTCTCTTGTTATTTATGTAGACTGGACCTAGCTCAAAGGAGCAGAGGACGAGTTAACAGAGCAGATTGATTTACGTCAGGGGCACCTGGAACATGACGCGCTGTAAAAGGAACATTGCGGTCAGCGTGGTGTGCTTGACTCCAGGTTACATTAACCAGTAATGGGGACGGGTTGTGGAATATTTAACTGGGACCAGAAAAAACACTAGACTGGCAGTGTTTATAGTACACATGTTTACAATTATAGGCAAAGTCCCAATGCTCCAACCACAAGACTGTCAGACTATACTGCACTGATGATCCCTAATAAGGGTGAAGGGTATGCAGCCTTGAGAACTGTCTATCTTGGGTTGAAGAATTATAATGGTTTATTGAGAGGCCACCCTCAACATGTGGAGTTCCTTCCCTCCCCAATCAAAGTGCCACACATCAAACATTTTAATGTCAGTTCTTTGTTCAGCCCAATTTCCAGTTCATCTCATACCCCTTGGATCCCTCCCCCTGAACTACCAATGAGCCAAGAACCAGGCTGGTGTACATGAAATATATTTGTATTTATTTGAATGACAGATAAGAGATCACACTACACTACACACACCACCTTCTTTGTGGCTCACAATTAAACTTATTGTTAGATAAATAAATCACACAAGCTGGTTGGGAAACACACAAAACACAATATTTTACTTTCTACAGATTTCACTTCAGGAAATAATCAACACGGGTCAATGAACAAAATCATTTTACATATGCAATGCTGTGCAATTTAGATTTTCCTAAGTGCTTAGTAAGCTAGCAGGTTAGTTTACAGATTTAGAGAAATCCATATGGGAATTAATATTTCACCCACACTTTTGTTATAAAATAAACACAGGGTGATTTAGCAGTTTGTTTTTCAGACCCATCCTACTTTGGTCTGGGTTGGAGAAGTTGAACAGAAATAGATTGGGATGATTTAAGAATGTTGGATTTCAGACCCCCTACACTTAAAGGCCTGTGTTGGGAAGCTGGACAGAAAAAATATGGATGATTTAAGAATGCTGGATTTCAGACCCCCCCCTCACTTAAAGGCCTGTGTTGGGGAAGCTGGACAGAAAAAACTGGGATGATTTACTAATTTTGGATTTTCAGCCTCCCCCACCCCTCCACTAAAGGCCTGTGTTGGGGAAGTTGGCAGTTTAGGGATTTTTTTAGTTTTACTTTAGGGACAAAAACACCCTTCTTCCTAAACGATGTCAGGGTTAACAGGCAAAATAGGATTACCCAATTACATTACAATCTATAGTTTTCAGAGCACACTGGGAATGAGCTTTGTTTATTTTGAATTTTAACAAAAATCAACCCCTGGTGTTACGCCAAGGGGAATTAATCAAATTAACATGTGTAGTTAAATAGGCAAAGGATCTACACAGTTTTGCCCCCCTTCGCCTGCCATTATAAAGGGGAAGAATTTAAGGCAAGCAGATTTCCCCCCTTTTGGTTTCAAAGGGCTTAATTCTACTTATATTGAAAACCTCTGGTTAAAGTTCAGGAAAGCCATATGCATTTCAGGACCCTCTTGGAGGACAGGGCAGGGGTCGGGTCACTTCACCATAGGGCCCAGTCAATGTTTAGGCCTCCCCAGCAATAGACAGCTCCACCCAGATGCAATATCAGCTAATCTCCTTTTGGTGTTTCTTTACAGCTGTCAGATGGTAACTTTTAGCAGATCTCCCTTTCTCTCATAGTGCATCCACTTTATATACCAGTGATAACACCATCAAGATGTCAATGTTGGGTGGTCCCTTGCAAGAATTCCTGTGCCTTTGACTAGTCCTTCATATTCCTCTACAACCCCCAACCCATCTCCTGTCTAAGGATTGGTTCAGGAGTCTAGAACAGAAATATTGCAACTCCCCTTTGAAATTGCATTTTTTCCTGTCAGCTTTAGCCTAAAAGTTGCTATATGACATATTTGTGTAATTTCTTAGATATTTTCCGATTCAGTTAATCATGGGGAATTAAATAAAATGACAGACATGTCCGCACCATGTGCCATGGGCGTTTGGCAATTTTATGCCGTTTTTACAAAAGCATAATACTTATGCACATGCAATTTACTTTCCAAGTACCTAACTGTACCCTCCACCAGCGTGCCAGTTCTCAAAGTTGGGACATGTTAAGAGGGTTCTATGTCATATTTCTGCAGTTTGAAGGCCGAACACCAAAAAGGCCGATTTATTTTAGTTGTTTTTGTGTAACCTTCGAAATGCCGAAATATGACCTAATCCGCCTGACCCGCTACTGTTTTTTTGTTGTTGTTGTAAAAAATAGGGGTGAAAGTACCCCAATTCCATTCCCGTTCACCCCTTCCCCTGCACCACACATTCCCCTCATTCTCAAAAATAAGCAAGCATTTTTACCTGCACACCAGCCCCCTCGCTTTCCCACCACAAACATTCACCCACTTCTCCCTCACATACATGTACACACCCCACACAAATGCACACATCAAAACAAACACTTACCTTACTCTCAACATGCCCCTCACTGCACTTCGCCTGTCAACCACTGCACGCATTCATGTGTGTCGCAGGGAGCAGCTGTCATCTCCAACATGGCCATGCATCGAGAGGAATGCAGCGTCAGAAGGAGCAAGGTAAGTGAGGGGAGGGGAAGAGTGGAGAGGGGGGTTGTTGATGGGCTAGGGACGTGGGTGAATGGGGTTTAAAGAATCGATTTAGAAAGATCATTAATCATTCTTTCTAAATCGATCCTTTTTTGTATCAATTTAAATAAAACGATATCATGACTAAGTACCGTTCAGAGCGTCCAGAAACACATTTTAGCTTGCCATTACATTTCCCTAAGTCGCAGGTGAACACATTTTATTTCAACAAATCATCTTGAAATTATCTAAAAAATGAAACATACATGTATGCAGTTTGACTTGTGGTAGCTGAAAAAATGCATCAATTGTGATAGTCAATTTAAACTAATGGGAAATCTTCATGTTATGCAAATGCTCTCTCCTTTCTTCTGGCCATTTGCCATTCTGTTGTTTGAAGTTGGTAGGCTGCCAGTCGTAAATACTTGGGAGGCCTTGGCAACACAGAGATCCCCCACTGCAGATAATGAGCTAGGCTGGCCCTGCGATGTCACGAGACCCTGTTGCCATCTGGCATTGTGGCCTGTTATCTGAAGTGGACCACAATATCGATCTGAAAAACCTCCTATTTTCTTGCATTTTGTTTACAGTTCAGCTTCTCTTGATTGTAGCCCCTCCCCAAATTCCAGTCATGCACTGGCTAGGGCCATTTGTCCTGCAAAGAACCAAGCCTTTGGAGACAACAGGTCTGGGCAGAGTTTGTTTTCAACACCCTTCAGGCAGGCCACACTTTATTGCAGTTGTAAACAGTTGGGATGCACAAACAAGGCGTGCATTGATGGAAACCATTTGTGAATTCTGCCCAGAGACCCACCTATTGTCCTTGGCTACAAGGAACTCGCATATTGCATTTTCTAACATCAGTCTTTATTCTTTGACATACTGTGTGTTTTACTGATAATGGTCCACTTGGCTGTTGCATCAATGGATTTCTTCTTTCTTTTCAAACTGCATTGTTTTCTTATTAAAGATGACAGCTCAAAGTACAGAAGTACCAGACTGTTTCTTTCATTCATTAATACAATACACTTTCAATTATCTGACGTTTGTTTTTATGGTGAAAAGTGGGTCTGAATAGTCACAGTGCTCCACCGTTTAATGGGTGGCAGTCTCAGTGAAAATTATTTCTTAGCCAGCACTGTGATGTGCTATTCCAATGGACACTCAGATTACATTTTCATTTTAGCTTTCAACTGCAGAAAAACACCCACATAGTCTGCCTAAATAGGCCATTTTCAGCGTGAAAGCTTTTTAAAGGCTGGAGGGTCATTTTTCCAGTGGACCCTTCTGTTCTGTTTGTTGGAGCCCTGGATTAAACCCCACAGAATCTATGTAGAAAATAGTACTGACCTGTAAGTTAGAAAACATTTCTGGAGTCAAATGCTTGCCTTTGGGCTTATTTGCATATCCACAATGATTTAGCATTGTGCCCATACAAAAATGACTAATAAGATTCATATTCCTTATAAGTAGCTTTTATGAACTTGTGAGAAACTAGTGGGATTTTGGGAACAATAACAACAATAAGAACATATCCGACACCCAAATACGTATTCAATTCTTATGAATGCTTATACATTTGAAGTAGGATTTATGCACAATCTCATAATATTCTATTAATATCCTTATAAGAAAACACTGTGAAAAATGAGCTGAGGCTTTACTGGTTTGTACATTTACACTAATGTCTTCTTACTATTCCCACTTGCACATGCGTTGCAGCCCCTCGCACCATGAGGTGAGGATCTACTGGACTGTGCTCTCACACAAATTGTTCTTATTATGCCTATTTGCACTCCGATGTAACCCCCGTACCATGAGGTGAGGCTTTACTGGTTTGTGCATTTCACACATATTGTTCTTATTATACCCTCTTTGCACACCCATGTAGCCCCTGTACCATGAGGTGAGGCTTTACCAGCTTGTGCATTTACTCTCTAATGTCTAACTCTGTCTACTTGTACATCAGATGCAGCCCCTGCACCATGAGGTGAGGCTCTACCTGGTGGGGCATTCTCGATCTGCGCTTATGTTGTAACGATATGCTTGGTCCTGCACACATTGGACTGTGCTACCACACTTATACAGTAACTTGTGCCTAGATGCCTCAGGGCTTTGAGTGCTGATATAGATGTAAAAATAAATAAAATAGTGGATTGCTGTATGGGTGGCTGTGAACTGGAGGTGTGGCATATGTGACTTAGCTCAAATAGCTCATTCACTAGGCGATGTAGATAAAGGGATTTTGCCAGAATAGCTGCTGCTGAAGCATGGATTGCAACCCAGATCTCCAGGTTGCAATGCCAAAAACATAGCTACTAAACTACCTCTCATTTCAACTCTTACCAGCAGTCCATAATAAATGATGCAGTCCAGGCCCCTTTCTAGGGGATGTTGGCAAGAATACTGGAGGATGCCTTACTGGGTCTGTTTCCATAAACATATTTCTGAGGCTTGTGGAATCTGCTTAGATCACATGCTGTGCATAGGCCGACATCTAGTGGAAGCTGTGGAGTATTACAGTTTGTTTTTCGAAACTCGAAAATGGGCGTCGACACAGGGCGTTTCAGTAATACTATCCCTAGTGTGACGTCCCCTGTACCCATGATCCCTCACGCGTCTAGGACCCTCAGATTGTTTTTTTCCGCCATACCGGTCGGAAGCATTTCACGGAGTTCCTGGCACTAAGCCATAATTTTGCAAAATATTGATAATTTACCCCTTCTCCACCCCAACGTCGAGATACCGAATTTCTACACTCGACGCCGGATCGGAGAGGATTTCGACCGTCGACTGCACGACAACTTTGGGCCTCGAGGCTTCCGTCTCGGCCCGGGCCTAGGCCGCTGGCCAAGGCCCTACAAGTAGAGAGAGTGAGGGGTGGTCATACTCTACACTCTTGTAATATATAGACACACTTATATATTCCTACACTTACCAGCCCGCTGCCACAAGGTGCGTATGGAGGGTACCCCTTTCCAATTCTGCCCCAAGTGCAATCGCAAATACCCTTGGGTCGACAGGCACGCCATGTGCAACCTCTGCTTGCAGAGGGACCACCCCGAGGCAAATTGCAGAGCCTGTAGTAGGTTTAAGCCTAAAACACTTAAGGACCGTTCAATCAAGCGTTGGGCCCACCACGCCAGGCGTCAAGAGGCCATGGCAGCGGAGGGCGCCTTCAGCGACGGCAGCAACCCCGTACTTTCGGACGGCGAGGGCTTTATGGCGTCGAAAGACAGCCCAGCGCAAGTCCCCGACCTCGGAAGGTCGACCGGCAGGCCGGCTATGGGGAACACCCCCGGCGACACGAGCGCTTCCCATGACACCTTCACAAAACACACAAAGTCCAACCGAGACTCGACGCGCACGTCGAGTTCTCGGAAAGAGGCACGTAGAGAACGGTCCGAATCGGCGTCCTCTGGGCGCTCTCGATCTAGATCGCCACACGACGCCAGGCAAGCATCCACTATTGCCAAGAGTGCCTCGCTCCCTAAGGTCACGGAAGCTCGATCATCGGGAGACGAAGCCGCACTCCAAGTGTCGGCGCCCGCAGACCGAATTACTACAGATCCCGAAACCCTACCTCCACGCTCGAAGGATAGGGTCAAGACCCCCGAACCTCGACGCCAGGCATCGAAAAGCTCAGAGGGCCCTAAAACACACGGGAAACACTCCTCCAGTCACGGGGAGGGAGGGAAACAGCAAAGGAAGCAGTCTCTACCGACTTCCAAGCCCGTAGAACACTCCACTCCTCAAAAACAGAAAGACAAGTCCACGTCTTCTAATAACACCAAAACCCCTGCACAGGCTACCAAGGCTAGTCAGGATAAATTTGGAAAACTCCCAGAAAGGGTCATTCCCGGTTCCAGAGAATGGACCAGTGTTAACATAGATAGGGTAATGTCAAGAATGTCATCTTTGGCAGATTTTTATGCAAAAAACCCAGAACACTTTCTTGCTTATACTCCCGACGGGTCAGCACCCTCTGGCACTAAGGATCCTATACCTCCAAGTGCAAGGTCCCACTTTGAGACACCAACAGGGTCTTCAGACCCCTTCTACGTCCAGCCCTACTCTCATTACCAGGGAGAGACATCCTTTGTTGAGGATCCAGATTTGGGCATGGTGGAGGAACAAACTGGGACAGGCTACTATGGGGATGATGAGGATCAAGATGAGGAGGAGGAGGACCCCTACAGGGTAGACTCCCCAGTAGAAAGAGAAGCCCCCGTTACCGACTCCCCTGTCGACAACCAGCCCCTCCTGAATGAAGTGCTGTCTCGAGCAGCCGAACATTTCCACATCGACACCCAGGGTGCCCAGGAGGAAAGAGACTTCGCAGAAGAGTTAGTGGGGGAGAGGAGGCCTGTTGCTCAGGCCATCCCTATCCTAAAATCTATTCAAAGAAGAATAGACCCGTCACTCCTCAATCCTAACCTCACCAGAGCAGTGAACCCTAGGATTGAAAAACTTTTCAAGGCGGCCCAATCAGACCTACTATATATAAGAGGGCATCTGAAGCCGAACTCTCTGTTTGCTACTAACACCCGTAAGAGGGCTAGAACACCCTTATCATCGTCCGAGGCTCCTCCCGACAAGGAGAGCAAAAGACTGTACGGGTTAGGCAGGAAAGTGGCCTCCACTTCCGGCTACCAGGCAAGGATTGCCGACTCCACCACCCTGTTGGCCAGCTACAACTGCCATCAGTGGGAAGAGGTCACGGCACTCATAGACTCCGCACCAGAACCCTTAAAGAGCCAATTGGCACGAGTTTCAGCAGAGGGAAGAGCCATGTCCGGTTGCATTTTAAAGGCAACCTTTGATGCCGCGGATAACGCAGGCAGATTAATAGCAGAAGGAACTGTTATTAAGAGACACGCTTGGCTACGCCAGTCTGGTTTCAAGGCTGAAACACAAGCGTCACTATTGGACAAACCGGTGGAGCCGGATCTGTTGTTTAGTAAGGCGGTCGAGGACGCACTAAAGAATGCTAAGGACGAGTATGAAACACTCAAATCCCTAGGCCAGCTAACCACTAAACCCCCTAATCAGAGAGGGAATGGCAATTTTCGTCACCCACGCGGCCAAAATTCCCAAAGAGGTTCTTACTATTCCCAGGGGCAGGGTACACAGTGGAACAATAATAACCAGCAGTCTACCCAGGGTTACGGTAGGGGGAATAAGAGAGGACATGGTAGAGGTAGAGGTAGCCCCAATAAAGGAGGCGGCACGCCTCCACCGAAACAGTGATGCTCCGTTCAGGGTCCCTTCTCACGCAACCCCAGTAGGGGGACACATTTCCAACTTCACCCAAGCTTGGGAAGGGATCACATCAGACAGATGGGTGATGTCAACAGTATCCGAGGGGTACTGTATAGAACTACTAAAGCGTCCCCGAGACCATCCTCCAGGACAAAAAATACATTCTTTGGAACACCAGAAGATCCTCCTAGAAGAGATCGTCAATCTGCTAGCAAAAGACGCGATAGAACTCGTCCCGGGACACCAGGTAAACAAGGGTATTTATTCAACTTACTTCCTTGTGCCAAAAAAAGATTTGACAATGCGCCCAGTATTGGACTTACGGCCTGCCAACAAGTATGTCAAGCCCCAAAAGTTTCGCATGACAACTCTCCAAGAGGTAATCCCCCTCCTAAAAAAGGGGGATTACATGGCAACATTGGACATGAAAGATGCCTATTTTCATATTTCCATGTTCCCAGCGCACAGAAAATACTTGTGCTTCAAGGTAGACAGTCGGCACTACCAGTTCAAGGTACTGCCCTTCGGGATAGCTTCGACCCCAAGGGTATTCACCAAGGTACTGGCGGTGGCGGCAGCACACCTACGCAGGGAGGCAATCCCGGTGTACCCTTACCTGGACGACTGGCTCATCACGGGGGAAACCCCAGTAATTTGTAGAACAAACATTCAAAGGACTATCGACCTCCTCTTCGAATTGGGCTTCTCAATAAACGAGAAAAAGTCAAGTCTAGTGCCAAGCACATCTAAACAATTCTTAGAAGCTATACTAGACACTCAAGAGGGGTTGGCCTTTCCATCAGAGGAAAGAATTCGGAATATACTGCTGCAAATCCCGCAATACTAGTCCGGTCGCCAGATAACGGTACGCAAAGCAATGAGTTTGCTGGGCATGATGGCGTCATGTATTTACCTGGTCCCCCACACGCCTGCGCATGCGTCCCATGCAGGAATGGTTGGCGAAACAGTGGTCTCAGGCAAGTGGTCAGTGGGACGATCTAGTGGTCGTTTCGCCAACACTGGTACAAAGCCTTCACTGGTGGACAAGAGAGAATCTGTCCAAGGGGAAACCCTTTTACGATCCCGAGATACAGGCGGTAGTCACAACCGATGCATGCCTGACGGGGTGGGGAGCTCACCATCTCCACCACACAGATCAGGGTCTCTGGTCTCACTCAGTGGCCAAGAATCACATCAACCTTCTAAAGCTTCTGACAGTATTCAGAGCGCTTCAAGCTTTCGAACCCTACCTTTTAAACCTGTCAGTGCAAATCCGGACGGACAGCACTACAGCCATGTTCTACCTGAACAAACAGGGAGGGACTCGCTCGCCAAATCTGTCCAAGCTTGCCCAGAAAATCTGGATATGGGCACTCAGACGGAACATCTTCCTGTCATCACAACATGTTCCAGGGGATCTCAATTCCCTAGCGGATGCTCTGAGCAGAGACCCCCCTCCCAGAGGAACACGAGTGGTGTCTACACAGAGAAGTCGTAGAAGACATCTTCTCTCAGTGGGGTTTCCCCACTATAGACCTATTCGTCACAAGCGAAAACAGACAATGCCCAGGATTCGCATCCAGGTTCCCCCAACCAGACTCCCAGGGGAACGCCCTGTGGATGAACTGGTCAGGGATGTTTGCGTACGCTTTTCCACCAACTCCTCTAATCAGGAAGGTGGTCAACAAGATGAACAGAGAATCGATGACGCTCGTCCTGGTTGCTCCCATGTGGGTGAGACAACCATGGTTCCCAAACCTGCACAGACTGGCGGTGTGCGAACCCATCAGACTTCTGAGCTGCTACAACCTATTGTCCCAGCACCAAGGTCAAACAGTGCACCCTCAACCCAACTCAATGAACCTGGCAGCATGGCTCCTGAGGGCATAGAGTTTGGACATCTCAAATTACCACAGAGGTGTATGGACATCCTAAAAGAGGCTAGGAAGCCCAACACGAGGCACTGCTACTTTGACAAATGGAAGAGATTCGTAATCTGGTGCCAGAGAAAGCAAATCAACCCAATTGATTGCACTCCTTCCACTATTGTTACTTACATGCTCCACCTGCTGGATGCAGGGCTGTTTTTTAACTCACTGAAGGTACACCTGGCAGCCCTGTCAGCATACACCACTTCCCATAACAAGGTGTTGTGGTGGAAAGTACCAGTAGTTAAGGCCTTCATGGAAGGAGTAAAGAGACTTCACCCTCCTATTTCTAACCCACCACCAGGATGGGACCTGAACGTGGTGCTATCTAAACTCATGGGCCCCCCATTCGAGCCCATGCATAAGACGGGTCTCAAACACCTGACCTATAAGACTGCCTTCTTAGTAGCCATTACATCCATAAGAAGGGTCAGTGAAATTCAGGCTCTGTCAGTGCAGGATCCTTTCTTTACTATTCATAAGGATAAGCTGGTTTTACGGACACACCCTAGGTTCTCATCTAAGTTTATTTCCAAATTCCATGTAAACCAGTCCATCAAGCTTCCGGCTTTCTTCCAAAACCCACAAAGCTCGGCTGAGGTTAAACTGCACACCCTAGATGTGCGTAGGGCGGTCCTTTACTACGTAAACAAGACCAGACCGCTTAGGAAAACAGATCAACTGTTTGTCTCCGTAGCCACAGGCAAAGAGGGAGATCGCGTCTCTAAGGGTGCCATCTCCAGGTGGATTGTCAACTGTATCCAGTTGTGTTACTCTCTGTCTGACAAAACTTTGCCTTTTACACCCAGAGCCCACTCGACAAGAGGCATTGGGGCCACTCTGGCTTTCATTGCAAATGTTCCCCTTGACACCATTTGCAAAGCAGCTACTTGGAGCTCTATTCACACATTTACTCAGCACTACTGCATTGACACCCATTCCAAGACAGATACTCAAGTGGGACAAGCGGTTCTAAGACATTTATTTGCTCATGACCCTTCTCAAATCCCACCTCCTTCTAACACTGCTCGCTAATCTATGCACAGCATGTGATCTAAGCAGATTCCACAAGCCTCAGAAGGGATACATTACTCACCGTAATCGTATTTCTGATGCTTGTATCTGCTTCGATTCACATGCGACCCACCCTTCCTCCCCTCTGAGAGAAGGTGCATGGATGCTTGTAGTCTTATCTTATCTATCTTCTATCTGCTTGGATCATCTGTACTCACGCTACTCATCATGCTACCTCATGTCAGAAAAAAATACAATCTGAGGGTCCTAGACGCGTGAGGGATCATGGGTACAGGGGACGTCACACTAGGGATAGTATCACTGGCATCCCCTGTGTCGATGCCCATTTTTGAGTTTCGAAAAACAAACTGTAATACTCCGCAGCTTCCACTAGATGTCGGCCTATGCACAGCATGTGAATCTAAGCAGATACAAGCATCTGAAATACGATTACGGTGAGTAATGTATCCCATACATTTATTCTCAAGCTTATATCAAGGCATTAATATTGTATGCAAATTGCCTGCCTGGTAGTATAGTTCCGGGTGGTGGCAGTCTATAGTGGAGGTGTTTCTGGATATCATGTTGCACAATTGACGATGCAAGTTTTGGGTGGTTATAAGAATCCGACGATATCCATAGAAATTCAGTCAAATGTTACTTCAATTACTGCTATTGCCTGCTCTAGAGCTTTTGAAACACCTTTGCCACTTGCTGGTTCTATCACAGATTTCAAAGGTCTGGCAGTATCTCTTGATGCGACTTTAGATCCCAGGCCATTACAGATGTCTAATGATATAGTCTTGTGCTTTTGTCATGTCTAAATGGACAGGCTACAGCTGTAAAGTAAGCGTGTGCTAAAATCCAGGAGAGTCCTTTAAAGGGGCTTCGCAACATGAGGGAATCCTGGGGCTCTTCAGGTTCACGAGGCGCCATGTTTTCGGTAGTTTTGGTAGCTTCATGTTCTTCATATAGGAACGTGTCATTGTGCTTTCTAATTGCTGTATCAGGTGAGCCAAATCCACCTGCTCTACATTCTGTAGCTCCTGGTACTTTTACCTCCTCCAAGATGGGATATACATCTTACTTGCAGACCAAAGGCGTCACCCTGTTTTCTGGTTGGACTTCAAATGGAGTATTTCCAAAGTGGAACATGAGAATATTCACAATCCCCAGAAAATCTTGATGCAGTACTCTTGTGCCAGCATCAATACAGCGGTTCAAAGGCAACGCCGACTTTGGAGCCATGTTTTCATAGTACCCATTGTGTATGGTAATCTGTACCTCAGAACCAGCCACTGTGCATTGTTTAGGGGCGCCGTGTATCGATAAGCGCTGCATAGGTCTGATGCCTCTGCTTCCACTGAGGCTTGAGCTGGGATGTGGGCACTGTTTGTAAGTGGAAGTACCTGGATTTTCAACAGCTTGCAGTGTGTCATGGCTGCCAGGGCGGGAAAAGAAGAAAAATGCCAGACTTTTTGTATCTTTGGGCTGAACTCTCTGTAAATTGTCGTTGTAGCCTCCTTCTGACAAGGTTGTGACAAACAAGAATGATTTGCGTTATGTCAGTTACAAACATGAATTACATTTTCATTCATCTCCATTTAGTGGTCAGGATGGGTTGTAGATAGATTCTCCTCTCTCTCCTTATAGTTTTCTCATACGATTTACCTTTTGTTAACAGTTCCTTTAATTAATGGCGGGCCCAATCTCAGTACAGCAGTGTCCTATGGCACTTCCTGAAATGAGGATTTACCGCCCTTGCACCACCTGTAATATCCCGGTAATACTGGGAGATCAGGTGGCGGAAACAGTTGGTCAGATTGCCGGTATCCCGCCGGAATTACCGGCGGGATACCGGCAAACTTGTAATGACCAGCTTATCGTTCCTATTTTGCATGGGTGGTTCATCACACCTGCGCTCAAAATTTAAGAACATTTACTGTAACAAGGTCTACGCTGCATAACTGTCGGAGGGCCTCTGTTGAAATTCTACTGAAGCCTACCTAGTGTCTTCAACAATGTCAGTCATACAGAAGACCTCTGACTGGATAAATCCGGATAATAATATATCAGCAAAAATAACAGTAAAGAAAATGCTGAAAGTGTTGCAGAGAATGATCCGAGGGCCTGATTATGAGTTTTGCGGTATACCACTAACCGGTAATACTGGTACTGCATATGGTAAGCATGCAGTAGCTTCACAGGTCTGCATGATTACAAGTCCTGCAGACCCAAAAGTTATCCCCCATTTCGGAGTCCCAGTGTATCACACTGGGATTTATTTTCGTACCGAATGAGCTAATGACCGCATTCGGTAATGCTTCTGTGTTGCGATAATTACTGCCACACAAAAGCATGTTTGAAGCTTCTAGTTTAGTGGAGTGGTAAAACATCTAGGATCTCACGTTCTATGGGGGTGTATCATTAACGGAAGGAGTGAAAGTCTTGCATAAGGCTTTTACGCCTTCCATTAACATCACGCCCCAATTTCATTCATTCGTATGAGGAGAAGAGGAGCGGAACGTAACTTGCATGTCCGCCACCTCCCTTCCTCTCTAACATATAAATGCCCCAGCATTTGTGCCAGCATTCATTTTCTGGCCATCTCAAATGCTGGGGATCCCTATGGAGCCTGCCAGCTTTATGCGCCAGCGTGTATGCAGCCTTTTGCCCTGCACATGTGCACTCGGCAATGTAAATGACCAAACTTTGGCAGCCGGGAACTGCCTATATGTATGATATGATATGGCATTTGTAACGTGCCTATACACAAGTGTTTCAAGGCGCGACGAGGCAGGGGGGGAACAAGGGGAGACAGACAACGATCCTACTAGGCCAGGTGTCATTCAGATCGCGCAAGTGCAAAGGGTAGAGGGAAAGGGAAAAGTGCAAGGGGGAAAGGGAGAGGGGAAAGTGCAGTACAGGGTTAGTAGCATACAGCAAACAGGATAAATATATGTATACGTACATGTAGCGGCTCCCCCTGCCAAATTCGGCAATGTGTTACCATTACCACCAAAGTCATAATTACACCCCCAGTTGTTTTTTTATGCCACAAAGGATCATAGTGATCTATGTTACTCAGTTTGTGCAGATACTGGATACTGTTCCCGCTCAAAACGAGGAGATGGCAATAGCCTGAGTGGCTGCCCTGAGAAGATGATCGACTTAATTAGCTGCTAGAATTTGTTCAAAGCACTTGCCACTATCAACACAAGTGTGATCAGAACGATATATAGCGCACCTCCAGCAAAAGTAAAAGTGTTTAAGGATTATATCAGATTAAATAGGAAGTAAAGAGAGGCATGCTACAAGTGTGTTATGTTCCTCTGATATAATTTGTATTGGATGTTAAGCCACCATCCATGTTGCAAAGGAACAAATACCATAAGAAATGGATGGTCATAAATGGGATGCCTCATGTGACATCAATGTTTGCCGATCACCTGCTGCTATGCATAGAGCAATTTAGAGACACAAGCTGTAAACTGCAAATAATTGGCCAATCTCTCTCATCTCTCTCTCTGTCTTTCTTGTCCTCTATTTCTCTTTACTTCTCTATTTCTCTCTTTCTCTGCAGTCCCTTTCACCCTCTATCTCACTCTGTCGCTATCTCTCCTGGTGAGCGAGGGTCGCATTCATAGAGAGCGGAAGTGACATAAGCATGGCAGTTGGACACACACATTGGCATTGTGTGAGCCCTACAGGCATGCTGCAAATCAAACTGAGGGTCCATTTTGTGTATGGGAATAATTACATAAATGATTCTCTGATAGAAGGTTATCAGTTCTGCACATGTTCTAATAGTCTGAGGACCCTTACCGTCGGGACTGTTGTGCACTAAGTGAACGTTCGCCCTCATCAAGGGTCCTCGTCTTTGGCTCGGGATAGTGCTCGTAATGCGGGCCCTAGCGCTTCATTCTAAAAGTTCCATTGACTCCCTTGTTCTCTCCAGGCTGGCCACATTCCGAATCCTGTCATTCTGGCTTTGATGCACTATTTCAAAAACGGTTTGGTTGATGGTTGCTTTGATTGTGAGGTCTTTTTAACTGTTTGAAACTATTCTTAAAGATGTGCAAAGTAATTAAAAGTCCCATCGCTTCTGAAAGCAATCTTTAAGTTACATGGAATGTTCTTGTAGAGAAGGAGCCAAGTACCTCACCAAAAGCTCTGCTCCCTTTTTGCCTATATGTTGGGAGCTAAAGTGTAAAACACGTGCAGTACCAGTAAAAATACCTATACCAAAAAGAATCATGGAAGTAACGTACCCACTGAGGAATACCAGACATGCACTCACGACAATATGATGGCCATCTGAATGGGATCCCGGAGGAAGTGTGAAAATGAGCAGGAAAGAAGATTGGTGACGTCATGCAAAGCAGAGCTGACACATCCAAAAAAGAGGCAAGAGACGGAAGAACAAGTAGGATTTGTAGTTTGCCACGTAGATTGACATCAGTGATGATGAGTTTTTACTATATAAGCTCTATTTTTATGAAACTCGTTGAGTAAGAAGATCGAGCATGTGTTAGTTGATGTTGGTTATACTCCCTGTTTTAGACAATTGAAAATAAAACAGACTTACTTTGCAAACTTCCAGAGTCAGTCTGATTATTGATGTTTGATTATATTCTGCATCCCCATCTATCTCAAAATATTGCTACCTTGTCTTAAAGGGCCTTGTGTTGGTTACACAGGTTCACGTGGTAGCATAGAGATGATGGTTCATGACCCATTGACCAAGTAGGCTTTTAAGGGTATCGAAATATCAAATGTCCTCCACCATTTAGTGGGAGGAACATGAAGCTCCCTGTAGATAGCGGCCAGTAGTAAAAACGTGCAAGTCACTAAAGAGATAGGTGGGACGGGTCCCTCTTTCATGCAATCCCTTCCCGGTTTCGACAGGCAGGTAAGCGGACCGAAGGCTGAAGCGGCTGGTTGAGGAGGAGACGATCTTGAGAGTTAAAAGCTGAAAACGCGAATGGTGGGTAGACTGAGAGAGGGCGCAAACAATGAATGAGCATTGAGTGGGGAAAGTGATAACGAGGTAACAGGGAAAGAGTAATGGAGGGTTGGTTAAGGTATTTTGGTTTAAGTACGAAGAACGCCATAGTTTGAAGTGTACAGATGAGGAGCGATCCATATGATAGGCCTAGTATCCTTCGGCAAGGACGTTTAGAAAGAGTTGTTATAAAGTCTATTTGGACATACCTAGGCTACGAACGATCAAGGATCATTAAAGAGAACAACTCACACTCAGATCAGAGTCATTATTAGGGCCGAGAGTAGTCACGAGGAGCGTTGGACGAAGTGTATGTGTGCCGGCCAGTCTGTCAGTCAGTCTGTCTGTCTGTCTGTCTGTTTATTATATGTGTTGTATGTGGTAAAGAAATGATGAAATATTGAAGAACGAAAAGAATAGATTGTGTTGAAAGGCTGAAATCTGATTATTTATATATTTTTCGTTGACTGATGGTGTCCATTGAATAGGTAGATCGAAGAAAAGCGAAACATAGAGGTTTGGAGCTGCGACGATTGGTGCACGCTCATATTGTATTATTTTTCGGAAAAAAATGTATCTGTGTAAAATAATGGTAAGTATTGACAGTCAATTGTGACTAGTCATGATGGAGGATGTTACTTCACTTATACACTTGTGCAAGCAGTTGCCAAAACATGCACCCAAACTTAAACAGCACCGTGCAGAATGTGTTACAAGCACGGCAGATAAAATGTTCATGCCATGGCCACACAGGGGATCACTGTCCAAAGCAGTTTTGCAACACATGACAACATACTT
Source organism: Ambystoma mexicanum (assembly GCF_040938575.1). NCBI lineage: Eukaryota > Metazoa > Chordata > Amphibia > Caudata > Ambystomatidae > Ambystoma > Ambystoma mexicanum. The sequence continues at coordinate 579,550,090 of NC_090922.1, read as the reverse complement.
GCACGAAGCGTACACAGGAAAAAAGCTAGAAAAGAGGTTAGCTAGCTTGGAGCTTTGGAAGATTTACCAGGAGAAGAAAGGGAAGACCCGCCTCCTGACAACTGGATGCTTAACCAGTGTATAGAGGGGGATGTTGAGCCTTCTGCTCACCCTACCGCGCCTGAAGTAAACATTGATAGTACGAAAGATGAAGGATTATATCCTTTAAGAGAACTTAAGGCAGCGACAGAGTACAGTAACCCGACATATGAGCCGCCTGCATGTAGTAGTGACAAGAGTCCAGAAAAGACTCCAAAAAGGGTTGTGATCTCTAAAGTCCCACGGGACAAAGAGAGAAGTGAACGGCCAAGTATTTCTCTAGATATAGAAAGAGAAAGAGATGGAAAGGAGAGAAAGACAAAGCTGACAAGGTAGCGCTTAAACAGAATGAATGGATGGGCGGTCAGATATTGCTCAAACTTGATGGAAAGAGTATTGAGGAAGTAAGGCAAAGGGAATATCAGGACGAACAAGATAAAAAAGACAGAGAATGAGAGGGAAGATTAAAAGAATATGAGACTAAAAGAAAGAATAGACAAACACGGGAACAACTGTATCAAGAGGAACAGTTGAGAAAGCAGGAGAGAGCACAGGAGCAGAGAAAGTATGACAACAGACAAAAAGCAATCTAAGAACGAGACAGGTTAGAAAAGAGAAGAGAAGAAGAGAAATTAAGAGATAAAAGAATGCAAAGACACAGGGATGAAGAAGTGCGCAGAGCAAATGAGAGACGAGAGGTGAAAAGACAGGAAGAGGAAAGGGTTAGGGAGGAATCAAAGAAACGAGGAGAGTTTGATGAGGAATGGAATAAAAGAGAAGGCAAAAGGCACGCAACATTGATCGCATGGAAAAAGAGTTAATGGAACCTAATCCAGTAGTGGCATGGAAGAACATAGAGGAGTTCTACCCAACACAAGAACCAATGCCAGGACCCTCTAGAGTAGACTTGGAAGATAATTTTCAAATAGGAGTTATTGGAGACAGAATCAAGAATGTTTATCAAGAGATGAGGACAAAAAGTGAATCAAGAAATCAAGGTAAAGTGGATCGATTTGAAGGTGCACAGTTACGAGGCAAGGAGGGTGTTCTGTTCAGCCTCGAGCATAAAGATTTGTCTTTGGACAAACTAACGTTAAACAGAGACGAGAAAGAGGGAAGTCACACTAGTTGGGGACAAGATATGTCAGGCGAAGACAGAGAAAACTTCCGAGGGGAGGAGGGCGCTAGTGCATGTGGTCCCGAGGGGTGTTCTCCGACAGATATGGAAGTAAGATGGTCGGATCTGGACCTACCTAAATTGAGGATGCCAGAGACCCTTGTCGCAGCCAGATCAACCTAAAAGGTGACCTCTTTGTGAGAGGGGGGACTTGCCACCCTATGTGAGCAGGCGAAGGTCATTACCAGGAAGAAGACCGTGCAGAACCATTGTCCCTGCTATAAACAGGCAGACGACGGGCAACAAGTGCGATTTTGGGGTTTTGCAGTTCCCCTTGTTAGAAAAAGGAGGGGCCAGGCCACAGTATAAACTGTGGACCCAGATGGATAAGGATAATTTAAGGTGTAAACACCTGAGTCGGACGTCGGGTGCCAGAAAATGGTTCTCTGAATTCGAGAAAATGACAGGAGGATATACGCGCCCCATATGAGACATTAATGGTCTTCTAGCAGCTGTCCTTGGGGAGAGGTCTGATGACATTTGGTTGAGAGCAGGATACATGAGTGTCACTACACAGAACACAGTGCACAATGTAGCGCTGTTTAATAACTGTAGAGCAGCAGTCTGAAATGCACTTCGAGTACAATATCCTGGTCATCAGACATGGGCGCTATAATGGCATGCAAGATGCAAGAAGGGGAGGATCCGCTTATTTACATTCAGAATTTTCAAGAGCAATGGTCTTTGGAAATGCGGGAGTCGAGGGGGAAATCTATGCCTGTATTATATCATATATTATGTCAGGGACTACCAGACAAGGTACAGAGACAGCTCAAGAAGCTGGTGGGCATGGAGGCGAAACCATGGCCAGAAATACAGCTGACCATTGCGCATCATTGCTGACTGTTGCAGGAGAAAAATCAAAAGACGGACAATGCTAGGAAGATTGAGGAGGCTAAGCTAGTACAGAAGAAACTATCGAAGTATGCTATAGAAGGGGCGATTTTAACAAGTGCAGAAGGGTCAGGATCACAGTAAGCAGCAGGCATGCCACAGGTGAATAACTAACCAACTGCAGTTCGATCAAGGAGGGAACGGATTCACACCAAGAGGTAGGGGAAGCTTCCGCAGAAGAGGCTTTCAGAATAATCAAGGAAATGTTCAGAGTAACCAAGGTGGGTTTCAGACTATGCAGAATGTTAATCAAGGCATGCAGGGAGGACAAATCAGAAGACTCCCTCCTGTATGTTGGACATATGGAATGACAGGGCACATAGCGCGATCATGTGGGAGCCAAGGCTATGCACAGAATGGGCAGTTCTCAAGAAGGGGACCGCTTATCTGCCTGCATATAGCCCTCAAAGTAGGGACGGGTTTTCCCAAGATCAGACAGTGTATCAAGCACAAATGCTGAGAATGCAACAGGTTTTTGCAGCTACAGCAAGCACCATTGAATCCGCCACAAGGGCAGTCACAGCACGCACCCATGCAGACACAACAGAGTGCAAACATAGGACAATTATTGACTCCTAGAATAGGGGGTGTCACTGTCAAGGGTGGGAATCCTTTCACGGGCACATGAATAAGTATGTACCCACAATAGGACAGCTCCCAGGGTGACTTGATGTGTTCAGTACTATCTGTGACTCCCAATCCTCAAGAGGAACCTAGGGCTGATGTCACTGTACGAGGCAAATCCTTTTCTTTTTCAGTAGACACGGGTGCGACTCGCTCATGTATAAGAGAGGGAAAATCTTCATTATCGGGTAATGCCATGAATGCTCAAGGGTTCTCAGGAGCTACAAGCAGAGTTACTTTTACTGAGAAATTGCCAGTCTCTATAGGAGAATGTGATATGTCTGTCCCATTGTTGTATTCAAGGCAGACACCAGTTAATATACTGGGCTGAGATTTAATGACGAAATTAAACAAGACGATTTCTTTCACTGATGAAGGCATAGTGTGTTCAACGCCAGGAATACATTATTTAAACGTGAGTGGCTTTATCATGGCATTTACAGGGCAAATAGTCATACGAGGAGCACAGTTAGAACCGGAAGTGTTTCACTATGGGGTACACCGTTTGTTAATATGGCTGCCTGGTATCAAGTGGGAAAGATTATGAGAATACCTGATGAATTTCTCTTAAGGCCAGAGATTCCCATGGACGAAGAGGGAGGATGGGTGTTTCCCTTATATTTACAAGCAGCTGTAGTGCGAGAAGAATTGGCTCTGCTCATAGGATTTGATGCTGATGGCAGATCAGGGAGCACAGAGATTGCTATTGGAGAGGGTTACAGATTGACTGATGTTACTGATGAGGATACATTTAGAGATGAGCCATCTGATAACGAAGTAGTGTTTGAGATGAGCATTACATATTGGGTTTGGGCAGAAAGTCACAAGGTTCCACAGAAAATGATGATAGTATGACAGCATCCTGCATTTTTTGATGACGATATGGTGAAAGTGCCCATTTGTTTATGGACTACGGGCCCCCATGACATAGGCCTGTTATAAGCTGTTGGAGAAGTTAAGATCAAACTGAAGCCAGAAGCTATTTTACCTCGAGCAAGGCAGTATGCCATGTCTCCAGAGGCAGACGAGGCTATTTTTAAGACAATATCCGCCATGATGGATCAGAGCATTTTAGTGATGTAAGAGTCACCATGCAATACAGCAGTGTACCCTATCAAAAATCTAAGTGGGGTTGTTGTGTTTAATTTAAGATATGAAGCCAATTAATCAGATTGTAGAGGCCAAGTTTCCTCTAGTTCATAACCCGGCGACGATCTAATGTAGTATCCATGTTGAGGTGCGATATTTCACTGTGATTGATTTGAAAAATTTATTTTTCTCAATCCCATTGCATAAAGATTCTCAGGATATGACATCATTTACGTTCCGTCAGACTAAGCTGAAAAGCACAAGATTGCCCCAAGGGTATTGTGAGTCTCCATCTATTTTCAATAGAGTGCTGCAGATGGACTTAAGCAATGTTGATTTGACAAGTGTCATGCTGCAATACTTAGATAATACTTTGGTCTGCAGCACATCAGAAGAAGAGTGCAGACGTGACTCAGGTCAGCTAATGATCATCCTAGCAGAGAAGGGATATAAAGTGGACAAAGAGAAATCCCAGTATTGTCAAGACGAAGTGTTGTACATAGGTTAGTTAATCTCGCATGAAGGAAAGAGAGTTACCTCTGAAAGAGCTGAGGCGATTTTGAAAACCTTAAAACTGGACACTATAAAGCAAATGCAACAATTTTTGGGATTGTGCAATTATGTCGGAGCATGGGTATTTGATTATAGTTCATACACAAGACCCTTGTTACAGGCCCTGAAAAAGTCACAGGTGAATCAAGAAAAGATTGTATGGAATGAGGAAATGGAGGGAGGGTTTGATGAGTTAAAAAAAGCAATTTGCACAGCTCGAGTTCTAGGAATTTGCAATTATTCTGAGGAATTCTTTTTATTTTCGCTCACGAATGGAACAGTCATGACAGCAGCGCTCAACCAGAGAACTACTTTGGGGTACAAGCCTCTAGCATATTACAATGGGATTTTTGACCCAGTAATAAGGGGTCACTTCCCTTGCAAACAATCACTGGCAGCCACCACGTTCGCTATTGAGAAGTCTGCCAGCATAGTAATGGGGTGTTCCATGATGTTATTTGTTGAACATGCTTTGTTTGCTGTTTTGGAGAAACCTAAAGGCACACTGACATCTCAAAAAGCTTCTGCTTATGAGGTGGTTTTATCAAATCCAGCGATTAAAATAGTAAGATGTAAGATGGTGAACCCTGCCATGTTTGTAGCTGAGCGACTGGCAGAGGACGAGCAAGTCCACGACTGCTCGAATTACGAGGAATTTTATGATGAAATCCCAAGTGTGAAGGAAAATGCTCTAGGAGCTGGGGAGATTCTCTTTAGTGATGGTTCTTCGAAGATCGATCAAACTAATGGACAAAGGTATTCAGGTGTCGCTGTGGTAAAACGGGGAATTTGAAGTAATGACAAGTGTACGACTACCATCTCACTTTTCAGCACAGGCTGCTGAATTAGGGGCAGTGATTGTCACGCTCGAGAAACACGCAGACCAGGAAGCAATGGTGTTCAATGACTCCACCTACTTGACCCCAACAGTACACGCAGGGCTAGCACATTGGAAAAGGAGGGGGTTATCTCCAAGCCAACGGCACTCCAGTGCAGCACGCCGCCTTTTTGTACAGGCTTATTAAAGCACTACAACTCCCAGTAGCCATCACAGTAGTTAAGTGTGCAGCACACACTAAGAGAGCAGACTTTATTTCATGCAGAAACCAAGCCGCAGATGAAGAGGCAAAAAGAGTTGCATATTCACCTGAAAAAATTAGCTTTGATGCGCCTGATGTGAAAGAGAGAATGGTGGTGATGATGATTGTAAATGAAAGCTTTAATCATTTGTCAAAAACACAATTGATGGAATTCAAGGTGGAGTCCCAAAGGATGGGAAAGATCTGTGGACATGGAGGGGGTGTTCTTTATCCCCTTCCGACGCACTGTGGCGACAGGACGATACTGGTAAACCGGTGATGCCGGTAGCCTTATTAAGGCTAGCATTGAACAGCTACACTACCTTGCACATATCACTAGGGAGAGCCTCAGCATTTACATTTCGACTATATTGATATGCTGCAAGTATGTAATGGATATAGGTATATGATAGTGGTGGTGTACCCCTTCTCCAGGTGGGTCGAAGCAGGCCCATGCCCACACCCTAACTCCACTCGCGTTGCAAAGATCTTAGTCCAAGGAGTATTTCCTAGATGGGGAATATGTGAGGTGTTGAGATCAGACAATGGCCCACAATTTGTAAACTAGGTTTTTGAACAAATAAGTTTATTATTGAGTATTAAGCATACATTTTCTTCTGCTTATCACCCACAAGCGAACAGAATATGTGAGAGACTCAACGGTCTGCTCAAAGAGAGGATAGCCAAATTAACGCTAACGTTGAAAAAGGAATGGCTGCATTGCCTGCCCCTTGCATTATATGGGTTGAGGAATCAACCAGGCTCTGGCCATCACCTCACACCCCATGAACTAGTCACTGGGAGGCAAATGAGATGCAGCAAACCCCTCCATCGAGGACTAGAAGTGACACCCAGACAACTGCAGAATTGTTAGGAAATGAGCTACGTATTAACTTAACATGTATGACCACAAGTATCTCTGGCATTTCAGATCAAGTCAAACGGACAGGGTGTCGGTCTCAGAACACAAATGAAGACCATATGATATGATATGATATGATATGGCATTTATAACTCGCCTATACACAGGTGTTTTAAGGTGCGAATATAGCAACCAGATCTGAAGAATTACGTCTTCCAAGACTTTTCCCAGGTGATCAATTCTTAATCAGAAATTTCATGCGAAAGTGGCACGAGCCCAGATTTAATGGCACTTTCATAGTGGAGGACGTTACCCCATCTGCAGTAAAGTTCCTAAGGAGAAGCGCTTAGATACACCTGGGGGAATTAAAAGTCTACGCTCGAGAGGCCACTGCACCCCCACCCCATTTGGAAGCAAGCCACGAAGAAGAAGTTCAGCACATGCAGACTAGATGGATGACGAGAAAGAAGGATGCAGGGACTGTCAAGTAGACAGAGGGAAAGTGTGCACATGGACTGTGGTTCATCCGAGACACTCTTTGTAGCTGCTAAGCAAGGAGTGAAAAAGCTATTGTTCTTGAGCCACAGGAGTTTGCTAACATTGGACTGTGAGTCATTGAGATCCGGAAGAAGAAAAATGCCAAATCTCAAGTACATTTTTGACAACTGGAAGAGGGAGCAGTTTCCCGACTCCTTTGTTGCTGAGTTTTTCTTTGGCGGCGCCCATGGTGGTGTCTGATGGCAACACCTATCTGATTATTTTTGCTAGTTTCCTCTTCATTCTTCATGCATTTCCTGCACTGGTTGGGAGAACTTGTGACATTCATCTGTTCTTGCAAGATCCTAAAAATAGTCCCATTGTGAGGATACTGCTCGCAGCCATCACTGAGCAGATCCTCCCGTTACCCGAGCATTGTACGGGAAGTACAGATGGTCCTATCTGAGGAAGATGCCCACAAACTACTTGGAATGATCTTTTATTTTCTACTTCAAGAGCATCCTTATCTTGTTGGACGACAGACCAATACTCGTGTATTTGTGAGAGATACCAGGAATCGACCTGTAATAAATTGGCTGATACACGAGATAATCAAGCAGATTCGTCTACTACCAGAGCATGTGACAAACTTGCCCGATTAAAGTTATTTTTTCCTTCCTTAAAAAGCAATCAGAGGCAAGATGGGAAATATTGATAGCAATAATAATAATGTGGCAAACGACGAGAGAACACAGCGACATGCAAGAAGCCACTGTTGCTGGAGCTGGATGTATTGGTATATATCATTATTCTTCTGTTTCTCACAATACACACTGTTTATTATGTTGATCCCAAGAGAGCAGTGGTTCCTGTGTATCTTCCTATGCAGCAGGAATGTACAAATATTGCAATCATACGAAAACCAGGCCCTATGTGATTGTCCCTACACCAGTAGCACATGTAACATCAATTTCACTGACAAGTGTACCTATGATTCCCCCAATAAAATGGAACTATGTTGATATACTTCATGAGACATAAGAGAAGTACAAGGGGGGATGATCATGAATTAAATGATTACCTGGATAGTACAGCACATTTGGGAAACAACATGTGGTATCAGCACATGAAAGAGTTGGGAAGGAGTACCTCAGAGGAGGAATGCTATGTGTGTGCACTCCTGCCTTACACTATGGGAAAGTCTAAGATATTCATGGCCATTGAAATAGATGTTCAGACAGCACATTGCCTATCTCACGTAGCACTCTGTGTAACGCTCACCTGATTCCCGTAGAGGCGCCGGTCTTGACTGGGCGTATACCGTATCTTCAAAGGTGATGTGTAACACACGGCTGGCTCTTTGGGCTGGACCTCTGTGCACTGTATGTCTGACTCGAAGGGTAAGATGTCTGCAGATAGAAAATATGGGATTAAGGAACTGGGTTATTGAATGTCTCTCTCTTCTTCCCTTTCTCTTCTCCTGTAGAACCCCAAAGGTTAACGCTCTCACCTTAGGTAAGTGAACGCCGTGCTCTCCATCTGCCTCGGGGCAGGGTGCTGTAACCAGTTTCTTCACTGGATAAGGGGAGGAGGCCTCTTGACTTCAGAGGACTGCTGTCCGTCGTTTAATGCACGAACGGTAAGTTTCGAGTAATTCTAATGTCTTTAAAGTCTTTAGTAATGATGTTTCTTGTTTTGCAGGGTTCCGGTGATGGCGGATGACGGGCTGAAGTGAGTTGAAGATGGAGCCCGTGTGATGAATAGAAGCGCCTGGAAGCACGTAAGTAAGCGCTTGTTGCCTGCTTCACGATGCGCTCTAACTGTCTTTTTATTTTGCAGGTACAAGTTTGGAGCGGCTGCAGGGTGCCGGAATACCCACTGGGTTAGATGTGGAAAGGAGTAATGGCACGTGAGTATTAAAGTTCCCCAATGTCTTTAAACGCACCTTGTTTTGTCTTTCAGATGCGGGATGCAGCGCCGAAGGCCTCCGGAGCGTGCGAAGAGTTGGTAAGCTTTTGTCTTTCAGATGCCGGAATGCAGTGTGAAGACCTCCGGAGCGCACGAAGAGTAGGTAAGCCTTTGTCTTTCAGATGCCGGAATGCAGCGCGAGGCGTTGGTGACAGCCGATGGACCAGGTAAGTGAAGAGCTGTCACTGAAGACCGTAATGCTAACCTGTTCTTTCTTGTCTTTATAGGTGTTGCTGAAGACTGGATTCAGGATGGTAAGCCTTTTTCCTTAGGCCCAGGATCAGATGCAGAAGACACGATGAGCGTTCTGCTGCAGAGGATGCAGAATAACGCAAAGCAAGATTCATCCATCGGGTGTGGTTTAAATAGCCTCCTGTAGTGCTTAGGTGTCTCCTTCCACAGCCACGCCTAGGTAAGAAAAGAGTTCCTGCTTTCCAGAAGAGTTCCAGTGTTCTGAATCTAGGGAGTGGCTCCTGCCCCACCCAACAGGAAAAGTAGTTCCAAACAGAAGAGGATCAGAGGCTCAACTGGCAGGCAAGTAAGCAGCATGGTCTGCTGCAGGTAAGTCCACCCAAGCATTATGAGCCCGGCGCTTCCAGCGCTGGGACTGTGCATATTTATGAGCCTGGTGCCACTGGCGCCAGGACTGGGTCCAAAAGGTCCCAATTGGGACTGGTTGGCACTCGGAACATGGGTTATGGATCTGCTTCCAAGGGAGTTGGGAAAACCCTGACCTTTTGGAAGCAGAGATCATGACAGTACCCCCCCTCAAGGCCCCTCCCAAACCGGGCTTCTCCGGGGGTTTTGGCTTGTCAGGAAATGTTCGGTGAAATCTTTTGATTAGGCGAGGAGCGTGGACATATTCAGCAGGATCTCTCTTGGGGGCCGTAGCCTTTCCAGTCAATTAGGTAAAATAGTTTAGATTTGGAGATCTTGGAGTCCAGAATGCTTTTGACTTCAAACTCGAGTTCTCCATCAACTAGGATAGGTTTTGGAGATTTAGTTAGTCGGGTTTGAGGTTGCACAGGTTTTAATAGAGAGACGTGGAAGACCGGATGTATCTTCATGTGCGGGGGCAAGTCCAACTTGACCGCTACTGGGTTTACTATGGTAGTGATGGAATAGGGACCAAGGTATCTTGGGTTGAATGTGCGTGGCCCTTTTAGAGGTAGATATTTGGTGGATAACCAGACTTGATCCCCTACTTGATATTGAGGGGCTTCCTTCCGATGTTGATCTGCTCCTTTCTTGTATTGTTCTTTAGCCCTTTGAAGGTGAGAAACAGCTTCCTTAAAGGCTTGGGTGATTGTAGAATGCAGGTAGTCTACTGCTGGTGTTTCAAGATCTTGGAGGGGATCCAACTCCGAGGTTCGAGGGTGACTGCCGTACAAAAGAAAAAATGGGGTTTTCCCAGTTCCCGAATGGACAGAGTTATTGTAGGCATATTCGGCTATCCAAAGGATGTCTTTCCAAGTTTTTTCAGTTTGTTGCAGCATGCAGCGTAAATACTGTTCCAGAGTTTGATTGGTCCTCTCGGTTTGTCCGTCGGTCTGAGGGTGGTGACTGGTCGATAGTCTCACATCAATTTGAGCCGACCGACAGCAACTTCGCCAAAAATGAGAAATAAATTGACTACCTCGATCCGAAATTAGAACTGAAGGAAAACCGTGCAGTCGGACGATGTTTTTCGAGAAATTCTCAGGCCAGAGTTGCTGCTGTTGGCAAGCCTTTGAGCGGAATGAAATGCGCCATCTTGGAGAATAAGTCCACGATTACTAGAATCGTATTGTATCCGGAGCATGGAGGTAGATCGGTGATGAAGTCCATAGAAAGCGTATGCCAAGGGCGAGGTGGGATGTCAATAGGGCGTAAGAGGCCTGCTGGTCTTTCCTTTTGACTCTTGTTTTGGGCGCATACTCCACAGGACATTATAAAGTCTCTGATATCTTTTTTCCAAGACGGCCACCAGAAGTAGCGGTTGATCTTTTCTGAGGTCTTGGCCATACCGGGATGTCCTTCCATTAAAGAATCGTGATAACAAGAGATTACTTTTTTCTGTAAATCTGTGCTGGGTAGGTATAATCGTTCTTGGAAATACAATAAGTTGTCCTTTACTGCAAAGTCCTTTCCCTGCAGATGCCAATTCTGTATGTCTGCTGGAGTTACAAGTTGCCTGGCTTTATCCTTAACTTCCTCTATGGATTCTGTGGCGATTACACCCAGAATTCTTTGTTCGGGAATGATTGGTACAGGTTTAGGGTTGATCAAGTGTTCTTCCACTCCCATCCGAGAAAGGGCATCAGCTTTACCGTTCTTTGTACCAGGTCGATAGGTAATTATGAAGTCAAACTCGGCAAAGAATAATGCCCAACGGAGTTGTCTAGAGGATTGGGCTTTTGCGGTTTTCAAATATTGCAGGTTTCGGTGATCCGTAATCACAGTAACGGTGTGTCGGGCCCCCAGCAGATAATGCCGCCAAGCCTTAAAGGCAGACTTGATAGCCAGAAGTTCCTTGTCAGTAATCGTGTAATTGATTTCAGGAGGCGAGAATTTGCGGGACCAAAATGCCACGGGATGCAACTGATTGGTTACCGGGTCCTTTTGTGATAGAACTGCCCCCATGGCAAGGCTTGAAGCATCAGTTTCCACGATGTAGGGGAGTTTGGGGCGAGGGTGTTTTAAGATTGGTGCAGAGATAAATTTAGTCTTCAAATCCTGGAAAGCTTGTTCCGCCTCGGTAGACCATTCAAAACGTTTGTTTTTCTTTAACAAGGCAGTGATGGGCTGGACTATTCGAGAGAATTCGGGGATAAACCTGCGGTAAAAGTTAGCGAAGCCTAACATGCTTTGCACACCTTTTACGGAGGATGGTGATGGCCATTTGAGAACTGCATCGACCTTCTTTGAATCCATACGCACTCCGCCAGGTGATAATATGAATCCCAAGAATTCAACTTCAGTCACGTTGAAAACACATTTTTCCAACTTAGCGAAAAGTTTGTGTTGATGCAATCTTTCGAGGACCATTTTCACGTGTTTCCGATGTTCAGATTCCGATGAAGAATAAACGAGGATGTCGTCAATGTAAACAACAACACACACATCTATGAGCTCTCTGAGGACATCGTTCATAAAATATTGAAAGGCGGCCGGGGCATTGCAAAGTCCGAAGGGCATGACCTGATATTCAAATAGCCCATACTTGGTGCGGAAGGCCGTCTTCCATTCATCGCCCCTCTTTTACTCGTACCAAGTGGTAAGCTCCTCTAAGATCCAGCTTTGTATATATGCATGCTTTTCTGACTTGGTCCAGGAGTTCAGGGATCAAAGGTAACGGATATCTATTCTTAACGGTGATCTGGTTCAGGGAGCGATAATCTATACAAGTTCTAAGGTCTCCTTCCTTTTTTGGAACGAAGAACAAAGCTGAAGAAGCAGGGGACTTGGAAGGACGAATAAACCCATTTTCCAGGTATTGATCCAGGTATTGTCGAAGGTGAAGGTTCTCAGGCTCGGTGAGGGCATAAATTCTACTACAAGGAGGAGTAGATCCAGGTATCAGGTCTATCTGGCAGTCATAAGACCTATGAGGAGGTAGAGAGTTAGCCTGATCCTTCCGGAAAACATCTTGGTATTCTAGGTATTCGGGAGGTAACTGGGGAGTCTCTGAAGAAATTGCTGCCAGTGCAACACCAGGTGGAGGGTGACAAGTAGAGACACATTCTGGAAACTGGACCGTTCTTGCTCGCCAATCGATCAGAGGATTGTGTTTCTCTAACCAAGGTATTCCTAGAATAATCTGAAACTGAGGGGCCTTGATCACATCGAACACGATCTTCTCATGGTGTCCATCTTGACTTACTAGCGTCACCTCTTGAGTGGTATGCGTTACTGGCCCGGAGGCTATCTCCGTACCATCCACCGTAGTAATGACGTCCTTTACAGCCTTGGGACAAAGAGTTAGATTCATCCTCAAAACCATTTCATGATCCACATAATTGCCGATGGCACCGCTGTCGACGTAAGCTTCAATTGCATGTAATCGATCCGGATTATCAGGGCTAATGAGGACCATAGGTATCACGAAATGCGAGGTCACGGAACTGGTTTTCACGCTCGGCAAGAGGACCTCTATTCTTGTCGGGCGAGGTCGTTTCCCTGCTCAGAGTTTGTAACTTTGGTAACTGCAGCTCCTGCTGCCTTCTTGGCAGGTTTCACCGGACAGTCTCGAAGAAAGTGCCCTGAGTTTCCGCAATAGAGGCATAATTGCAACTGTTTTCTCCTTTCCTGCTCCTTTTGTGTTAGAGGACATTTCAGACCCCCTATTTGCATGGGTTCCCCGGAGTCTACTCCTTTGGAAGGAGTTGGCGGTTTGGAAAATACTCGAGCATCAAACTTGGAACGATCGGCCTTCCTGTTCTGCAGTCTGTGATCTATTTGAACGACTAAGTCTATATAGTCCGAACAATCTTGTGGGGGATTCACTACTTGGGCTAACACATCTTTGAGCTCTCCACGTAGACCTCTATAAAACAGCGTAATCCTTTTGTCCTCAGGCCATTGAGTTTCCACTATCAGTCTGTTGAAAAACGCAATATAAGCCAAAAGGTCTTGATTACCTTGTCGCAACGAAAGAAGCTCATTGTCCAAGGCCTGCCCCTGTGAATGTCTTGCGAACAGTTTTTCCATACTGAGCTGAAAAGCTTGAAAATCATGGAGGACCGGATCATCTTGATTTACTAGAGGGATCGACCAGTCTGCCGCATTGCCACTAAGGTACGAAAGCACGAAAGCTACTTTAGCTTGATCAGTTGGAAAGGCTGCTGGCCGGCATAAGAAATGCAACCGGCACTGATTGATAAATACTGCAAACCTCTTTGGGTCACCAGAAAATCGTTCGGGCGCAGCCAGAGGTACATTCCCAGGTAGGTTGATCTGCACTGGATTCATAGAGGATGTAGAAGGAAGATTTCCCCCAGATGCCGGTAACGGGGTCTGTCCGGCTTGTGACTGTAGCAATTGTCTAGCGAGATCATCTGTTCGCTCCTTGGAAATAATCAGTTCCCTTCTTAGAGCGTTCATTTCCTGACGGGCTGCATGCACTTCTGCCCTTAGTTCCCCAAGTAACTGGGCTAGCTGGTCGGTATCCGAGGTTTCCATAGCGCCTGGACGGGAGTTTTGTGGTAGGCTTTGCGTTCTGTAACGCTCACCTGATTCCCGTAGAGGCGCCGGTCTTGACTGGGCGTATACCGTATCTTCAAAGGTGATGTGTAACACACGGCTGGCTCTTTGGGCTGGACCTCTGTGCACTGTATGTCTGACTCGAAGGGTAAGATGTCTGCAGATAGAAAATATGGGATTAAGGAACTGGGTTATTGAATGTCTCTCTCTTCTTCCCTTTCTCTTCTCCTGTAGAACCCCAAAGGTTAACGCTCTCACCTTAGGTAAGTGAACGCCGTGCTCTCCATCTGCCTCGGGGCAGGGTGCTGTAACCAGTTTCTTCACTGGATAAGGGGAGGAGGCCTCTTGACTTCAGAGGACTGCTGTCCGTCGTTTACTGCACGAACGGTAAGTTTCGAGTAATTCTAATGTCTTTAAAGTCTTTAGTATTGATGTTTCTTGTTTTGCAGGGTTCTGGCGATGGCGGATGACGGGCTGAAGTGAGTTGAAGATGGAGCCAGTGTGATGAATAGAAGCGCCTGGAAGCACGTAAGCAAGCGCTTGTTGCCTGCTTCACGATGCGCTCTAACTGTCTTTTTATTTTGCAGGTACAAGTTTGGAGCGGCTGCAGGGTGCCGGAATACCCACTGGGTTAGATGTGGAAAGGAGTAATGGCACGTGAGTATTAAAGTTCCCCAATGTCTTTAAACGCACCTTGTTTTGTCTTTCAGATGCGGGATGCAGCGCCGAAGGCCTCCGGAGCGTGCGAAGAGTTGGTAAGCCTTTGTCTTTCAGATGCCGGAATGCAGCGCGAGGCGTTGGTGACAGCCGATGGACCAGGTAAGTGAAGAGCTGTCACTGAAGACCGTAATGCTAACCTGTTCTTTCTTGTCTTTATAGGTGTTGCTGAAGACTGGATTCAGGATGGTAAGCCTTTTTCCTTAGGCCCAGGATCAGATGCAGAAGACACGATGAGCGTTCTGCTGCAGAGGATGCAGAATAACGCAAAGCAAGATTCATCCATCGGGTGTGGTTTAAATAGCCTCCTGTAGTGCTTAGGTGTCTCCTTCCACAGCCACGCCTAGGTAAGAAAAGAGTTCCTGCTTTCCAGAAGAGTTCCAGTGTTCTGAATCTAGGGAGTGGCTCCTGCCCCACCCAACAGGAAAAGTAGTTCCAAACAGAAGAGGATCAGAGGCTCAACTGGCAGGCAAGTAAGCAGCATGGTCTGCTGCAGGTAAGTCCACCCAAGCATTATGAGCCCGGCGCTTCCAGCGCTGGGACTGGGCATATTTATGAGCCTGGTGCCACTGGCGCCAGGACTGGGTCCAAAAGGTCCCAATTGGGACTGGTTGGCACTCGGAACCTGGGTTATGGATCTGCTTCCAAGGGAGTTGGGAAAACCCTGACCTTTTGGAAGCAGAGATCATGACACTCTGCTGGGCAAGAGGTCAGTTTATGGGCTGAACCGCATCTTTGATATGGGCAACAGAAGGGTGAGCTCCAGACAAAGACGATT
The DNA here is from genome assembly GCF_040938575.1 of Ambystoma mexicanum. Classification (NCBI taxonomy): domain Eukaryota; kingdom Metazoa; phylum Chordata; class Amphibia; order Caudata; family Ambystomatidae; genus Ambystoma; species Ambystoma mexicanum. The sequence continues at coordinate 579,534,614 of NC_090922.1, read as the reverse complement.
ATATTCAAGACTCAAAGACAAGGGCAAGGACATTCACCAGAAATCATGTGATAAGATATGACCAGCCTTGAGTGAAAGGAGCTGGAATCCGATGGGAAGTGAACAGAAGACTTGAAAGCCTAGGAAAAACTGCAGAAGAAATTCAAAGATGGAAGGAAAGAGGCCAGATGCAGATCTGGGGATCAGTACGGAGAAACCTTTATGGCCAAGACTTATGAAACTACTGACATGGGTGAAAGACAAAGGAGGGCCTTTACAAATAGTGTCTCTGGACAATGCAAAGCTATGTTTCAGAAACAATGGCACGAAAAAATCAAAATTGTGCTCAAGTCTTTGATGTACCAGTGCTGAACATTGGAACATCAGTGATAATGGATCACTACTGGACCTGTGAATCCAAAGTTTATATGAAGCTGCCCAAAGATTGGGGAGGACTGTGTTCTATAGTGATGGTCCATGTTCCAGCGTTGGTGATTCCTAAAACTGATTTGAACATTGGCGAATTTCCAAAAGCAGATTCTCACCTGAGGAAAAAGAGATCTGCTGAGCTACTAAATCGAGTGAAGAGGGAGAACTATTTTTCAGCCAAGTCAATAGAAGCTTTTGATTCCATGCCCTATGAACACAGATTGTTCAGTCAGACTTCACTGATATTCACGATAATCTTTATTCCCAGGATCCAGACGGCAGCAAATACCAAATGGTTACAGATAACCAGATGGAAGCTTTTGCAGACGATTAACACTACCATAAATGGATGTAATGCTATCAAGGAAGAGCTGAGAGCCATACGACCGATGGCTCTTGAGAATAGATATGCCCTGAACATGATCACAGCTATGGATGGAAGTGTTTGTGCCAAAATTGGAGAATCATGTTGCACATTCATACCTTCTCACAATGACGAGAATGGCACATTGACAGAGGCCATAATGTTGCTATAAACTTGCATGCCAGGATGGAAGATGAAATAGAAGATATTGCTGATGACAGTTGGTTTGGATCAAACTTTCCATGGGTTCCACAGTGGATGGCGAACATCATCAAGTTCCTGGGAGCCCTGTTGGTGATGATCATGTTTGGATTTTGTGTGATCAGAATAGTAATCACACAATGCAAAAAGACTGCAAAGAAGGCAGTAGGAATGAAGATTGTGATTGATGTCACATCAGGATGGAAAGCTAAAGAGCTGGCAGATTAAGAGATCAGAGACTACGTGAAGGCCAGCATCCATGCACCTGAGGGAACAAAGTTCCTGTATCCAAAGAACCACAAGAAGTATGTGGGGAAGTGGATTTATTTCAGTCCCAATGGACAGTGCTGCTTATGTCCTGGAACAAGGATGAGCATGTGAAATCAGCAGGATGTCTGAAAGGAGTCTTAAAGATATGGGTCCCAAAGAAGCATTTCTTCAGACGAGGATGTCTAGATGTGAAGATTGATGAGAGAGTGGTCGATGAATCGCTCAGAGGGGTGGGTGTAGAGAAGGAGCCAAGTACTCCCACCCAAAGCTCTGCTCCCTTTTTGCCTATATGTTGGAAGTCAGAGTGTGAGACATGTGCAGTACCAGTAAAAATACCTATTCCGAAAGGAATCATGGAAGTAAGGTACCCATTGAGGAAACCATATATGCAGGTGTTCAAGATGAGCAACATTTCGGGCTCGAGATGAAGATGCTCATGCAAAGAAACGTTGAAGTAAATGCAAAGTCATTTTACAATTGTACAGATTCAGTAACGCAATCAGACAAAGTATTCTTAAGGCTTGCTACGTAGTAAATAGATTGCAGCGATGTGCCAACGTATATGCATAGGAATGTATTGAATATGGATGTTCCAAAACACACTTTAACAGAGTCTGGACCCAGTGAACAGAAAGGCTTTTTCAGTGTGGCACAGTTCCATGACGGAGGTGAATTCAAGAAAGGCTTAGCTGGCCCAGCACCAAAAAGTCAAGGCCACCGTGAGCCTGAATGTTCATGCAGATGCTACAAAACGTGTGAATATAACAAAATCCTGTCTGAGGTGTGGTGCAAGAACATTGAAGACGTCAGAGGTTCATCATTTAATAGTATTTTAAATACAGAAAACCTCTGAAACATTGTCTCCAGTCACATGGTCTGATTAAAATAGATACTAAGTTGAGCTCCATCGAAACCAAGAGACAAAGTATGCCTATACTCCCTTTTATTCTCAGGCACAGAGAACATTCCAAGGCCAATGTTCAAAGGCTAATTGACTGGCAGACGGCAAGAGCCGTGATGGATGGCAGGCTAATTAGGTGGGAAGCTATGGTCAAAACCAGCCCACCAGCACCTGGGTGCCAGTCTGCGTGCTGCTAGCGTGTGTGTAATATTACAGAGGGGTACAAGGATGGCAACCAATTATAGAGGGCCACGTAATAGAGAGGCCTATAGTTTGTATAACCAATGGAACATCATGTATTTGATGACGTTCATAGTGACTTGCACTAGAGGAAGGCTTAGTGGCCCACCTAAAGTTAGAGCCCCAATCACTTTCCCAGACGAGTATGGAACATATACCTAGATGTTCCCTCTAAGCCTATCACTTTCTCAAGTAGGTTTTCGTAGTTTGCCACATAGATTGACGTCAGTGATGATGTGTTTTTACTATATAAGCTTTATGAAACTCAAAGTATTGCTACCTCGTCTTAAAGTTCCGTGTGTTTGGTACACAGGTTCATTCTATTATCTTTTTTAAATTCTTTCTGGTAGGGTCTAATTTTAATAAATGTGTATTTCAATTTATGAGTTTGACCTAGGTATGGTTTATTGTGAGCAGTGTTTTTTTTATTGTGGGCCAATGAATCAGTCAAACGCGTGTCTAGCCTTTACAGAATTCCACTTCAAGCCCCTCTGACATATTACCCATTAATCTCAAAATGCCTGAACCCTCACACCGATCAGGAAGGAAATAATGGCTCTCACAAAACCTTTTTTAGCTGTTTCTAAGCCAAGTGGTCGTGTGAATACTGGGGACTTGTTGATCAGGTACTACTGAATTCAGTCCAAGATTCACAGTGTTTCCTTTTGGGAAAATCAATGTACCCTTCCCTACTGCTAGCCAATCGCCATGTCTGTCTGGGTGAAAGGTGCACTCTGTTTCCCTCTACATATGAGCTGGCAAGACACGGATATCAGTGGTTAATAGCTGATCCATCCCAGGTTCAGAACCCAGCAGGATTAACTCAGCCGTTCATCTTTCAAAGCTCTGTAAGATGACTAACATTAAAGTAAGCAATGATAAAAGGAGTCCCCACGGGCCACTAGCCACTGGTGAGTGAGAACCCTATCTTGGCAAGTGAGAAATTATGTTCTATTGTGTGTGTAGAACAAGGGGGCAGGTGATTTCTATGGCTGGCTAGAGGTCTTGACCCTGGGATCACAATTTTAGTGTGAATAGACCATCTGGTGTGGGGAGTTTGTTGTATAAATAGGCCATATTATTATTCTCACACTGTGATGTGTCACAGTACGTGGTGGGATGGTTAATTTAACACATTTTCATTGTCAGTCATTTCTCCTTCTCTTCCTTACAGAGAAATAAGTAACTTGAAGGTAAACAGACATTCCCAAGCATTTGGGCCTTCTCTGGGCCCTCTACCTACCCTTAAATGTTATTTAAATTATGTTGCAAACAAAGTTAAGAGAAACCCTTGCTTTCAGTACACAATGTTAGGCCACAAACAGTAGAAGAGAACAACTGTGAAGAATAGCAAATTAACCAATAAAGTAATCAATGGAAGGGGGGGTGAGGCTAGCGTGTGGATCAGCAGATATTTCGAGCATGCACAGCAGAATATCTCAGAGAGATATCTTCAGAAGCCTTCTAGCTGGGTGGGCATCAATAATGGGGGCTCATGGCTGGAAGGAATCTTTACCTTGGCAGACACAACTCTTTGGTTTAATGACACGGGGTGCAATGAATTGTAGATGCTCTCCATTGGCCGCAGAGACCCAAAGCTTTATCACATGTAGTTTAATTTACAAATGTTTTGTGGCATCCTATTGAGAGATGAATGGTCTGTTGATGTTGGACCCTCTTCTTGGTGGAATACCAAACCGAAGCCTGCTGCATTACCACCTACAAGTTCCCACGAGTGTAGCAGTTGGGCACAAAACAACCACAGAAGCGGGTTATGCCTTACTCTCACACTCCGAGAGATTTTAGTTAATTTGGAGGTAGAGTAAGGACACAGAACGGGTTCCACATTTCCACCATGCATTCCTGCTCCACCTTCCAGTTTTGTACGCTAGTTTGACATTTTCCTGACGTGTTAATAATATTTCACAGAAGCGGGTGGATCCCATAGGAATCTAGTCTAAAGGCTGTTTGCCACGCACAAAATGGCAGGCCGAATTTACACTTTTTTGCAAAAAGGAGTGCAAAACCAAGGCATGAAGGTGGTTTTGTCTGTTGTACACTTTTTGGTTGCACAGTTTTGCAATTGATGACAATTGCATGGCGGTACCAGGGTGACTTTGGCGGTCCCCTCCATGCAATCGACACTGTTTGTAAAATGGTCCCCATATTGTTGTCCCCAGCTCCTGCATTCCCCTTTTCTTTTCATAGTCTTGAGGAATAAATACAGGAACAGGCTGAACCTAGAGTCCGGGGAAGTGACTCTCCTTTTCTGATGTGCCTTGCCTCAAGATCCTTCCAGGCAGGCTGGCATTGAGCCAAATCTCAAGAACAGTCCACAGATCTTCAGAGCAGGTTTTGTGGCCCTGAACCAATATCCTAAGAGCCTTTTTAAGGAAAAGTGGGTGTGCAGTTGTGTTTATTTAATTAGAATACTATTTTGGGATCCAAAGTTCATAAATCATCGATAACGAACGCAAAAATCCTTCATCAAGAGCGTCAGAGCTTCATGAAGAGCTGGAGAAGGAATTTGGGGCCGCATGTCTACCTTCCTTCACCTCAGAAAGCTTCTGGAACTGTCTGTCCATAAAAGGCAGACTACTCAAACCTTTATTTTTGGTGCCTGCGCAGAAAAAGGCATTGCTTATTTTCTTCTACATCTGCCCATTATCCTAAATGCAAGGTTTGGCAAAAGTGTGTCATCATGGCTGCAGATTCACCGCAGCCTGAGGTTACACCGATGACAGACTCCCAAAGATAGGCCAATCATAAGGATTTTTCGGTCAATGTAATCGTTCTGACCGGCCGGTTCTCCCAGGGAGATCCTGCACCATCCCAGGTCTGCAGCCCCTTGAAAACCATTTGTGAAACCAGTCTGTGGCCTCACAAATGATTTTTCGGGCATGCCGAATGCAGGGAAAGGGAGATTCACGTGGCACCAAATTTGCCCAGGAACAGATGAAAGACAAATAATCTACCTTCTTCCTCCTCATCTGTGTAGCCTCGCTCTGCACTAGAAAGAAAATTAGGATTTCTTGCATGGATGAAGAGTATGAACCCATTCCAAAGGGTCTCTGCATTGATGCCGAAAATCGGATCTGTGTGATTTTTCCGTCATGGAAAAGTCTGTGACGGAAAAGTTTGCATGGGAAATGTACGCACCACCAAAGGTTCGTACATTTCCCATGCGATAAAACACTGCAAATCACTACATACCCACACCCCCACCGACACCCACAACACACCCATGACACACACCACACCCTCAACATAAACAAACCCTACTTGGCCTTGTCTTCACGCTGTGTCCCTGCGGCGCCAGTTCCCTTTCACTTCCATAATCGGGAACCAACACCGGAGGGTCCGTTTCTTTTATTTTATTTTTTTACGGGCAGCTGCAGAGGTTTCCCCCGCAACCCACGCTCACTATACCGTGAAGTTTTTTTTTTTCTCGGGTGTGCTGCAAGGGTGTCCCCTTCTAATCAGACCCCCTTTCATAAACTCCATCTCAAAAGCATAGCAAACACCTGTGTCACTGCATCAGTTTCCTGAAATGCAGCTCCTGCTCTCCAGAGGCACAGAGTAGGTTCAGTTCTCACATGTGCCCTGTTTGACAGCTGCTGTGATAGCCAAGTCAATGCAGTGCAGAAGCTGAATTTAAATCTGCACCTCTATACCAAAACCACATCATTATGAGAGTTGCTATACAGATGGAAGCTGTAAACTTTAAATATAAGCTATAACTGAGTTTAGGGTATGATGGCTAGTATTTCTTGCGATTAATAAAGCCTCATCTGATTGGTATGATCCATGTGTCAACACTGTGAGCCCAGGCTAGCTGTGGATAGGCTGTGTGTATTCTCTGGTGCACCCAGCTGGTCTGTAGCCCTGGGGCTGCATCTCTTTGAACCTTTGTAAAGTCAGGTAACACCTCACTCCACCAGAATAGCCCCCTCAGCATGATATGTCATGGGAAAGAGTAAACAAAGGGCATACCTTACACAAAAGGATTCCCTCAAACCAGGATGTTGCCTACCAAGGGCCTTTGATTCTGTGGGAAAGGTAAGAGTGCAGGGTTAGTGTAGACAGACGGAGCTCAGTAATAGTGTGGGAGGGTTCCACCATCTTCTTTGTTTCTGTGCCTCTTTTTCTTTCCTGTCTCCTCCACTCCCTTTAGCACAAATCACTTTGTGTATGACATCAGAATGCAAAGACTACTTGTCTCAAGGACAGGAATTGTGCCCCTTAAGTAGGCTTGCTTTTGTCCAATCACCTGTGGACTTTTGCCTATAAAAGAGGGGGTCTCCCACTCTTTCAGTAATTCCTCTCTGGACATCACCACTTTAAGAAGAATAAGTTGAACCCTGTTGGGAGAGCAGTGCTTTTTGAAATCCTCCCGTTGTGAGGTGGAGACAGGGAGTGAAAGGCAGAGTCAAGATCTGCTCTGTAACCATCCTCTGAGCCCGCTTGGGTGACATGCTGCTGGAGCAAGACCTGTGTCGCTGTCAGCCACACTGGTCCCCAGGACCGCACCATGCTGAAGGATCCCTGAAGGTGTGTGCCAGTCTCCCCCATGTTTAGGAACTTAAGAGCAAGGACTACTCTTGCCCCTGAGACCCTGGAGTGGGAATCACTGCACCTGAGAGTCAAAACAGTCAGGATTCCTGGAACTTCCTCATCAAAGCACTGTGGACTGTGTTTGAAGCCTGTTTGGCCCTATATGAATCATCAGGATCCTCCAACAGCTGCCTTTGTTCTTCCCAAACCACAACCTTTGAGCATAGCATTGAACTGGCTCGCCTTGTGCATCTTGACATCAGCCTGTCCGTTGTCGAAACTTGACCATCAAACCATACCTGGTGATCTCCACAATCCACATCACTAGAGCATCACTTTGACCCCCCAGCAGCCTTCAGTTTGACCCTCGACTCGACATCTGCTTGCTTTCTCGACTACCACGATTGCTGCATTCAAACCCGGATCGAACCACTAACACAACACTAAGAAGCCTGTTTCGCCATTGTCAAACTGCCAAGACTTAACAAAAGTATTATTGCCTAACACTGCCCCCCGGTCCATTTTTTAGCCCTAGAGACTGGCTATGTCACTTTAATCCCTTTTTCTACAAGAACATATACTTTTTGAAGAACTGTGTGGTTTGTATAGCCTTTTGTCCCTTGTCTCATTACCCAGAGAGCTGCTTCTTGCTATCTTCGCATATTGTGTGTTCTTTCTACATGGTGCATTTTAATAGTGCTTTCTATTTAGTTATTATTTAGTTACTGCACATGGCGTGTTCAATTAAAGTTTATATAGTTTTATAGAACCTTGACTGTAAATTCCTTTATTTTGGACTGTTGTACTTTGCGGTTTGGATTGCTTTGTTTCACATTCACACGCCTCTTGATAGTGTAGCCTTACCTCAGGCCACATTACCACAAAATGCAAAGAAGGTATTTCTCTGAAATGTGCCTGTTTTTACCTTTGTGATTGGGTTCACTCTTGTTTGGTAGACTTGTGAGGGCTGAGTAAGTGTTAGCCTTTACTCATCCTTGTACTTTCCCAGGGCAGAAGTCAATTCATCACACTGGTGGCAGGGGTTGAGCTTTGAAACAGACTGTTGTTTGGAAACATTTCTCTTTTGGCAACTTCACTCCATACTTCTATCGTCCCCTTTTGATTTTTAACCTTTACTGACTTTTTACAGGGAAGTGCAGACTTCAGCTTCACTCGCAGCTAGTTCCCTAAAATGGCTGTGCCGTGAGATTTTCGCTCGTTCTTTGACCATATTGTTGTTTGGTCTTCTTCCTGCCTTCTCAGGTAAGGAAATTCCATATAAGGTCATGCACCTGGGGTGGGGCAGCCATGGTGCCTGAAAGTCTGAGGGTGGGACATGAGTGAAACCCACAGTGGTCCATGATTGGACCACTGCTGGCTGATTAAATGGTGCAGATCCTTACAATTGGTGGACTTGGACTTTTTTCCAGTCAAGATTCTGGATGCAAAGTATCCTGTATAGAAGAGCAGCGACTGAAAGATCTGTGGACGACTCCTGAAGAGGCCCAGCATACCTTCCTGCATTTGGCCCGGTGAAGCCCTGCTGGACTATGTGTTCTCAAGGATCCAGCCATCCTTAGCCTTCGGAAGTGTCCTTAGACCTCCCAGTGAACTGACCAGCTCTCAAGTGGGCTACCTCACTAGAAGCAGCGCTGTTCCTCATTTTCTGCCGGAACTTTGGTAGTCACCAGCTTGTGGTGTAAGTTGCCTTCCTGCTGAATTTCAGCCTCTCAGCCTAAAGGGTTCCTGTTATGGAAGGTCTTTTTCAACCACAACTGGAAGGATGCCTGCCATCACGAGTGTGCGGTGGCCGTCACTGGCACTCACCTCCCCCCATCTAGTTAAGTGTGCTGAAGAGGTCTGCATTGGTGCCTTGTGCATTTCTTCCTCGCCAACGGTTGCACTCTGCTACTAGGACCGACCGGAAGAATCCTTGCACTTGTAGCTCCTGGGCACCGCTCATTGGAACCAATGGTGGGAAACCATACCTCCAGCGACCCCCCAGTCAACCCATCTGGCCGCCTGGGTAAAATCTGAGTCAGGAGGGTAAGTAAAAGCAACGCATCCGTCTCCCCCTGTTCTCCTTAGAATATACCTTAGAATAAGCTTTGGTTATTCTATTCCATTACTTTTTGATCATCACGTCTAATAGCTGCTGGATCAGAAATATAGGAGCATACTTACCAGTAACTTTGTTGAATATCTTCTGGAACATTTCACCAACACAAGAACTCTTCCTACTTCAGACCCTTTTCCAAAGAAGAAGCTTTGCTTTGTGACTTTTGGGCACAAGGCGCCACTCATCATAGGAATTGGATTTATACGGTTAGGGTATATGTTTTGTGACTCTGTTCCATTCTACTACATCACTACTTACCTTTTGTTTGTTGAATAAGTTATTGAATCTATTCCTAAGAACCTAAAGGTGACTGCATTTTTGTTTTATAATTGAGTGTTGTGTAATACCTGGTTGTTTCATTTCCTGGTGTGTATTTTGGGGCTTGAATAAATATATTACTTTTGGGCTTACCTGTCTGAGTTGAGTTAGTCTGTGCTTCACTGTGTGGACTCACTGTGGACCCTGACCCAATTTACATTCTCCTGAGATTAGCCTTGATTGCTTTCCACACTTACCTTGATTGGGTTTTGGTTAACCTTTCAGAGTTACCCTGTTCACTATAACAGGGGTGGCTTCCTAAAATCTGTCCACCAGGTCAGATTCTAGAAATCCATCTTAACAACTGTGCCTTCAGCTTAGTCACCCAAAATAAAAGGGTCCAGTTAATGGTAGATTCACTGTGAAGGCATTTTCTATTGCTACAATGAAACTTGATGTAAGCTCTGCACACATCTTGTCAGTAGGTGAACTGCAGGAGTTCTGTCAAGTAAGGGACTCCCCTGTGGCAGTAAGGTTAAATGGGCTGTTGGAGTGGTCGATAAAGGTCCCAATGGGAAGCAGGGGTTCACATTGTACGCGCCATCTTGGTGACTAAGGGTACGGTGATGTAGATGCAATGTTGCGATTTAGCACGTATTGAGTGTCGCTAATAAGGGATAAGTGTAACTTTTAGTGTTGCTTTGTGTTTAAGTTGATACATTTTAGATTTGCACACACGCTGTCCGATGCAATATAAAAACATTGTAGAGGTGTGGTGTGCCTTGCGCCTAAACATTGAGCAGCTGGAGCTTCATATGTGCATGGGAGATAGGAGATTTGCAATTAAGAAACCATGGTGAGAGGATGTGGTAGTCTTGAACATACATTCAAAGACATAGATACATGGGAGTCTTTAGGGACATAAGCTAGGGTTTGGGCAGGCCTTGCAAGCTGGGTTGGCGAAATGAACGCTGTGTGACTAGGAAAACTGGTTGAGCAAGGTTAAAGGGTGAGGAAGGGCAGCACGCATCTGCAATGATATCAGAGGGTCAGCTACTGCCAGCCTGGGCTTTTACAACTTGATACTATTGTGGAGAAGAGATGCAATCTTTTTAAGTGCATGGGAACCTGTTATTCATTGTCCTGTGAAGTCCGGCCATTCTGTAGGGTCAGTTCAGCGCCGAGTAATAAATCCGCTGTGAAGGGATGCTTAAGCACAGAAGGAACATATGGTTTATGGGTTTTGATCAGGTTCCCAGGATGTGCCCAGAGGCCATTTATAATGCATGCTGAATTGGTAGTCATATAGATACGTGTGAAATGAGGACACCAGCAAGTCTGGGTGGGGAAAGGGAACCCATTATTTCCCTCCCTCTTTATATCATTGAAGTGTCCTTGCTAAGACCATGTGCATCACTTTGGGGCTTAGAGGTCCCCGGCCATTTGGGGCTTGTAATTAATTATGTTTGTTGTGTGACTGTGTAACTATGGGACAACGATCTACCACGACAGATCCCAAAAAGGGGTTTGCTGTAAATATGAGATGATGCAAAGATATGTTGAAAGGGGATGGTCGTCAAATGTGCCCAATGAGAGCATGGGAATCAAAGGATATTACATTTCTTTGTATAGGTTTGACCAATTTTGTGTGGGGGATGATTTTTAAAAAAATATGTGGGAGTGTTTTCAAAGTTGCAAAATGTATAAAATGTGTAGTAAAGATGTGTGGTTCGAGGAGACTCAGGTCAGTTTGACTATGTGGCATCATCTAGCTCCTCCTGGCTGTTTGTACAATAAACTTTCTATACTGACAAAAGTGACTCACTTCTTAAGAGATGGGCCTCTATAGGGATAAGGTGATCAGAGGTCCATCCACACATGCCCAATCTATTAAAAAGCCTCCAAGCTTTTGAGGACGCATGGGGTGGAGGATTCACAGGAGGTCAGTAGCAGTATTTAGCCTCTTGCTCAAGTATCCATTTCTCGGTGGCATGGAAGTGGATGGGGAAAGTGACAGAGTCCCTTCATTCCTTCCAGAGAACAGGTAGTGTAGTCTCTCAGAGGTCCCAGAGATCCAGCTTGTCTCAGGTATCAGTCAGGTCCCACACTTCTATAAGATCCATTGCTTGTGCTAGGTCCCGGGGAGTTGCCCTGGGGGAGACCTAGAGCGAATGAAGTTACTCCTAGAGTAAAGGAAGTTGGTCTTACAGGAACAGAAGCAGAGGGATAAGAGAGAAAAGCAGAGGGACTTTTTGCTACTGTGGAAAATGCAACTAGAGAACCAAAATGAGTCAACGAGGATTCCCATTAGAGCAGGTAGTACCTCTACTGATGGCACCCGGGACATGCCTTGACACCATATTCTCAAGAACTTGGTTCCTCCATATGAGGTAGGGAAAGATATGAGGCAATTGCTGACAGCTGGAACCAATGTGATTATTCAGTTGAGTCACAAGGAAAGTCCTATTTACAAGAAAATGAAAGTCGCTGTGCTCAGGAAGTTCTATAAGACCCCCCAGCAGTATCTCGGTAGCTTTTGAGGGCCCACCAAAAAAGGTAAAACCGTTGAGGCATTTACAAATCAGTCTCTGAAGTATCTGAATGGCTGGGTCACAGGTATCAACGTGGGCACATCACATTTGAGGGAATGTTTAATTTGATTGCATGTGCGAATATCTTTAAGGATTGTGAGATGGAGTTACACCGGTATTTAATAAACAAGACTATCACAGACCCAAGGGTGCTTGCCAAGGCTGCCGACAGGAATGTGATCACTCAAGTTCAGAAAAAAGCTCAGGCAACCACATCTAATACAGATGAAAAAGCAGTTCATAAAAGCAAACACAAGAAGAGCAAGAGTCTATCACCCTCCTGTCAAGAAAGGGCCCCAAAAGCAGGAAGGGAAATCCCAGACACCTGGAACGTTAGTACCCCCAGAAAGGAGTGAGGTCACCCCTAGGCCTGGGTTTCCCACCTCTACAGCCCCAAGAGGGTGCTTTCTACGTGGGCTAGGACATATAGGAGAAGAGATCTAGCTTGCAAGAGGAGATGGTAGCAGGCCATAGTTAGGGCTACCCTTATGGAGGAGGAAGCAATAGCCAGCATGGTCATCATAGAGGATGAATTGCTACTAAGCTAGGGACCAGGGTCTAGGCAAATGCACCCTAATAGCTCTCTAACATGATATGACATGACATGATAGGTTATTTATAGCGCGCTTAATACCCAGAGGTTTCTAAGCGTGGACCCAGGGATCGAACCTGTGTTGCTCTGTGTCGTCTTGCTTCCAAGGCAAGCATGTTGCCCCTGAGCTATCCTCCCTCTTCTAAGTGGGAAAAGCACTGGATTTCCATCAGAGGCCCCAGTTCTTGCCAGCACTGGTATATTTTTGGAACACATGCTCATAACTGGGAGCAGAGCCCCAACACTTTGTGATACCGCTGCAAGTATCACTGATGACCGACAATAGTATGTGTGAGAGGACCAGATCCTTCCTAATCCTCCCAAGCTAGTTTGGGGATTTGATCGCCTCACCCAATGCCATTGTGGAGTTCAGTTTAAGGGGTGAAAGCTCTCAGCTCTGTGTCGCTGCCAAGGATGCAATTCCAGTTGACTCTCTGTTGGGGAATGTTAGGCCTGATGCTTAAATCATTTCCACAATCACAAGATATAGGACGACCAAGGAAGCGGCATGGATAGCAGCCCTCATGCCCATGGGCCCGGACGTGTTCCAGCTGAAGATGATGAAACAGCAGTGCTGATAGTACTGGCTATTCTAGATCCCAAGTCCACAGAGGCACCTGCTGAAGAGTATATAGTGGCCACTTGGGTGCCTATTGCTGAGTCACCAGAACCAGTGATCCTGAGTTGCCTGCAGGCATAGAACCACAAACTGGGAAGGAGGGAACAATGGTTTCATGCCTCAATGGCGTGCGAGAACTAAGTGCCTTGTCCTATGTGAGAGGTCCTAGTCAAGCTGACCTTTGCCAAGCACAGCGTGACTTCCCAGCTCTGGCAGATCTGTGTGCGCAGGCAGAGAAACAGGCTCAGAGGGAAGCCACTGGGGTGTTCATAGTGTATTGGGAGAATGGTCTCATGTACAGTGAGGACAAGAATTCTGTGGCAGGAACCAATTGGAGGTTGGTGCTGCCCCAATGCCCAGCTCCTACTAGACTCGGCTCATGACATTCATTTGGCAGGTCGCTAGGAGTGACCAAGTCAGCTGATAAGTTGTCTGCCCATTTCATCTGGCCCAGATGGATGTAGAAATCAAAGAATGTGTAAGGTCTGGTGGGGCACAAAGACCCACTTAATTGCACTACGAGTGGGTGAGTGGCCTTTCGAGAGAATTGGCATGGACATTCTGGGTCCTTTGGATCCTCAGACCACCTCAGTGAACTGGTACATCTTGGTTGTGGTAGACCACCTTGAGAAGCATCAAAGCTGCAGTGATGGAAAAGGCTTTGATAAGGATATTTGCTCATGTTGGATTCCTTAAAACAGTTATGTCTGACAGGGGAGTGTAGGGATTTCATACTCAGGTCTGGTCTTCTCAGAGTCTGAAATATTTACATCCAGAACCCCCTCCTCCTCACCTGTATCTTCCGAAGGGGATTTGTGTCTTCGCCCCTTTCTCCTTGATGATTTCTTTTTTGCGTAGAGAAATGGTCTTCCGTGGGTAGAAGCCATCCTGCCCACCTGGTAAAACAGGAAAGCAAAGGACCTCCTCCCGAAGAAACCAATGAGAGAGGAAAAAAGCGGATGCTAAAAAAAACCTCTCTTTGATATTGCATCTTGATTGAAGAGTTTGGTGGTAAAAGGAAATTCAGGTATAGTAGTGAAGAAGAAGGTCCGGATCCCTGGTCACGTGATGATAACAAAATTGAGGCAATCCTTTCTGGGAAGCACCCAGGGAAATATGGAGTCCTTGACTGAAGGAAGAGGACCGCAAAACAAGGTAAGCGGTGGCTGGTTACCAGTTGGCGGTAAGTAGAACACACGGAAAGGGCGAGGAGGCAGACATCAAAAAGAAAGCAAGAGAGAGGGACCGCTGGAAAAGGTGAGAAAAGTAGACCAAGGAAAGGCAGAAAACAGAATAACGAGGTGAAAAAGAGGGAGGAGCTGTGAAGCGATGAAAAGAAAGAAAAAATTTGCTGGAGCCGAAAGGATAATTACTAGAAAGAACAGCGGGCACAACAGGAGAGAGGGAAAGCAGGAAGAATGGGAGGAAAGGTAGAGCGCTACAGGCGAGAAGGAAAGCAGGAACAAAGGGAAAGTACCGAATAAAGTCGGTTGCAGCAAATCAGCAAAAAATGCCAGAAAAACACAGCGTGAGTAACCGGAGCAAAATGCAAAGGGTTGCAAAGCGCCGACCAAAACAAATGGGCGTGGTTAAATATGGAACTAGAAGAAACAGAGGACAGAAAGACTAGAGCGGACACACAGGAAGTGCCAGAAAAAGGTGGAACATTCTAATGGTGGCGTAGTTGCCAATCGTTCCATAGACGCCAGGGAAACCTGCGTGAGTGATCCATGACAAGGGAAGGCATGGTATCAACAGTCAGTAAGACAGACACAAGTGACCACAGTTCCAGGGTGCTTACTGAACTTTCACAAGGGTGAGATAAATGCCTATCTATACCTAAATCCACAGATGGGAGCAAACTACGGCCATCAAACAATAATAATGCAGTCCTAGTGGAGTCTTGTCAAATTAAAAGGGCCTATACTAAAAAACCTATTGCCAATCCTTACTACTAATTTACAAATAATGTGGGGTATGTTCATGAAAAAGAAAGAAGTGTTCACACAATGATAAGTTAGGATGTTCGGCCCGTTGGCCTCCCTTCCCCACGTTTTCAGCACGGGACAAGGAGGTTCACTAGAGCAAAGGACACACTCTGGCTTCTGCAGCACGAGGGTACAGTTCCACTTTCACAGTTCAAGATCTTTCGTGTCCAAATCTCTTTACTTCTTGCAAGTCCCTTGACTCAGAGAGCCTGATATACAAAAACAACACAAAAACATTATTTTCCTTTTCCAGTATTCAATTTACCCTGGATCCCCTTCAGATGGGCTCAGATCCCTTTCAAAACAAAAGTTCAATGTTGGATCCCCCTCAGTCAGGTTCAGATACCTTTCAAACTATGTTCAGAGAATTCTTTCTCGAGTGACTCATGGTTCACCCCGGTTCCTCCTCAGCCGGGGTCAGATCCCTTTAATTCATTCTATTAGTTTCCCTCATCCGGGCTCGGACCAATTGTGATGTACTTAAACTATCGAAGACCTTCGAATGTGCACAGGATTTAGCTTTACCCGTTGCATGACCACTTAGATCTCAATATTCCTTTTTCTCACACTCAGCATCAGTTGGATACCTAACAGAGACTTTTCAAATGAGCACTCACATGGTGCCAGACCACTCTGTAAATGGTATCTTTTCTTGGCCTCCCAAAGTTCAATTATAAAGTTCAACTACTCCTTTGGTTTCCAATTATATCCACGTTGCCTATTACAAATGCCTCACGCACTATTCTCTTTATACAATGTCACCGCTTGCAACCCTGGTTCAAAACACAAGCTGGTTTAGTATCAGACTCTCCAACTCACTGGCTGTGTTGTCTTTTCTGATGCCACTTTGTTGTAGGAGCCACTTTGTTGTAGGAGCCAAGGACAGTACCAAGACAGCAATCGATGGTTATCGATGCGGGAGAGCCCCGGGAACCTCCGACACATTGTGCAGGTTTGATCAGCCTTAGTTCCTGGTCTTTCGGTTTCTAACTTTTCAAAGCTCACAAAAGTGCGGTCTTTAGAAGTCATGGGTACTTCCCTCCTTGTGACTCTCTCTGGTCTGCCGTCTTTCTCCTTGTATTAAACTACCATCTAGGAACTGCTGTTTCCTCGTGTGGTTTGCCTCGCTGAGAGTGTGCTTTTGTGCTCCACCCCTTATCTGTGTGGGGAAGTGTGATGGAAGTCAGGTGTGTGTAATAATCCATAATTTCCTGACCTTGCCTGTCCATGGTGGTGGGACATGTTAGTTATACGGCTTTGGTGTTAGTCCGTTGTCGCTAAAAGTAAACTGTCTGTGAGAAAGTGTTTGTATCATAGAAGGGGGGGGTGAATTCCTAGGCATCCTACTTGGTAGGATGGAGAAAAGGTATTATTGGGAAGGGGATACCGCGTCAAACCCTCCAGTGTCCCACTTCAACTCCACAAGGACCCCTCATCCAGGTGATCCTCCCGCTCTGGTCCACCCGCAGGAACTGGATCCAAAAGCAATGGCCGTGTCCTGACCACCTGGATGACATATCCCTGGGGACTAGCGGGTGAGATGACTTCAAGTTTTTCACATACCTTTCACCTATGTGAGGTGGATATGACTAAAACCTCGTCCAGGTCCTTCATTTTCTTGAGACCTGGGAAAGAACAGGGATGAAATATATCCAAGGACTCTTGCATATTCCACTGATTTCTTTTGACTGTGTAGGTAGAGGTGAGGTGGTTTTATCGGTCTCTCGAAAATAACCAGCAAACTTGTCTTTAGGGGTTGACTCTGTTTTTTATGGGTTCTTTATATCTTGTGGGAGGTTCATGGGATTCTGTCTTTTCTCAGTCCCATAATGGAGGGTTTGGGGAATAGTAATTAGAGCGCCAGCCGTCCTGGGGTTAAAACTTTCTATAGGGAGGTGGGGTGTTCCTCAAAAGAGTGTAAAATGTAGGGAAATCGCAACCCACAGTGACCTCCTCGGGGAGCCCAGGAATGACTCGCCCCGATGTTAGTGACCCCGTGGACCCTTTAAAACAAGGTAGCGCTATCTGGGATGGATGGGGATGCAGATCTTACTCTTCCACATATAATCAGACTGACTCAGGAAGTTGGCAAATCTGCAGCTGTTTTATTAACAATTATTTAACACAGGGAGTACAACTGGCATCAATGGATACCGCACAAGCATTCTCGAAACATTTCATAAAAATTACACTTATATAGCAAAAACTTGTCACATGTGGCATCATACAACGTGGCAAAATAAGGGAAAACCTATGAGGGGTTATGATAGGCTTAAGGGGAACATCTAGAAATACTTTCTATGGGGTATGATATCCTGATTGGCTCTCTTGGGTCAGGTGGACAGCTATGCCAAGCCCTAGTGCAAGTCATCTTCCGTGTCATAAAAATACACATTTCATTGGCTTTCAAACTATAGGGCTCTTTGCTATGTAGCCCTCTATAATTGTTTGCCACGCTGGTACCCTTCAGGAATATTCCACTCGGTAGCCGCACGCAAGCTGGTACGCCAGGTACTGGAGGGTTGGACTTGAGCATACCTCCCCACCCAATTTTTTAATTCTTTTTGTTTTATTTATGTGTTTTTTTCACAAAAAACCTTTACAAATTCATGTCAGAAATACAGAAAAGTTCATTAAAACAATTTACAGTTGATAAAACAACATCAAGTGTGCATATGTACAAAGTGAATCAAAAAGAAACAAGGTTGTTTGAACGGGTATTTCAAGTCATACATTAAAAAGAAACCAAACAAGTACCATTAACATAACATCAAAATGTAAGATTCTCAAGTCATTATATGCTAACAGGATGTTGTTTTGAAGAACGAAGGATCGATTTATACCACTTTTTGTCTATTGCAAGGTGAATCTCCCTTAGAAATATTACAAAACTAATACAACCTATCAAGGCAAGCAACACCTTCCATGTAATGTAATTTGTTGCTCTTTTTTCCCTACAAATCGAAAACGATCTTTAATTTATTACAGAATTTGATGTAGTTCAAGATTCTTCAATTTTATACAATAGTTTTGTTAATGCCAAGAGCAGTCGAGCACTGTCTCCCCTTATACATCTCGCCCAGAAGGAGTGTCTCCCTAATAAGTAAGCTTCTAGGTAATACATGCTCAGCCATTTGGATCTGTCTTGTTCAAAATAAGAACAGTACAGCACCAAGTGTTTAAGAGTTTCTTGCTCTTCCATGTGTAGACAGAATCGGCATGTGTCCTCTACAATTGAAGTGGATGAATTATGCCAATGGTGAGAACGTTCATGAGTGGCAAATTGATTTAATTTAAATCGTATGTATGTTCTTCTGCTTTTTCGCAAGGAAACTTCAATATGTCTCTTTTTCTCGGAAATTATACATATTCTACATATGTTTTGTAGCTATTGTTGATTTTGATCGTTTTTGTCCAGTCTAAGTCATAAAGTGTTTTTTTAACATTAGATAGACCCTGTATTAGATCTTCAACAGTAGCACTAATGTTTTAAAAAGAATATGTTTCATTTGCACTTCAAAGAAAGAAATGATAATGGATTACCATCTATCAAATGCCTATTGAGATCTTGGTAGAGGGAGTTGCGAGGAGGATCTAGCATTTAGCCTGTAGTTTATGTCTTTCAGCATACATAGAAAACTCGTTTAACTTATTCTGAAGACCATAAGGGGTCCTATCAAAGAGGATGATGTCATCTGCAAAACACATCCAGTGTAACTGTAGTCTGCCTAGTCTCACTGCATACATTGAAGGGTCAATCCAGAGATCGTCCATGTCACATATATAAAGATTGAACAACGTAGCAACAAGGTCACAGCCCTGCTTCACCCCTGTTGCTGTTGAAATTGGAGGAGTAAGAGCACCGTCTTGATTAATGCGTACTTGGAACGGGGTATTGATGTGAAGCATAGCTACAAGCTGCACCAGACGGCGGGAAAAACCTAGCCTCAACATTATTTCCCATAGTATTTCTCTGACCACACAGTCAAATACTGAGGACAAGTCTAGGGCTGACATATAGATGGGACCTGAGTTTGTAGATTTTGATTTAGCCAGCAGGTGCCCTACAATGATGACATTGGGCCTCATTACAAGTACACCGGTCCGGAGTTAATGCCGGCGGTAAAACCATACCGGCACCGTTTCCACATCCGTCCAATCATGACCCGCGGTCCCGGATATAGCACCTCCTCAAACCACCACCACGGAGTTAAGGGTCCCGTAAAGTCCACCTGCACGGAAACCCCTCCGTTACCGGCAACACGAAACACCGCAAGCATCACAACTAGCGCGGACATGGAAACACCGCCAGAAAAATGGCGTTAAAACCGTGATCACGGTGGCGGTACCGCCGCCACCGCTAACATGAAGTTAAACAGTGCCACCTGAACAGAATCAGGGCACAGGTGCACCAAATCAGCCCAGCTGGACCCAGCAGCACACTGGGAGCCCACAAAAGGGCCACACCCAGCCCAACACAACACAGAACCATGCAGGCAGCAGCTCTAGTAGCACTTGGACTGGGCCTACTCAACCAACAGGCAGCACTGCACATGATGGCAGTAATGATGCAGAGGAGGACGCGGAGGCGGAGGAGGCGCAGGCGCCAACCAGCCAACCCTGCACCTATGGGAAACCCCATTGTGCAGCCGCCACAACCCCGCAGGCAGCCTGCAATACCACGCATCAGGGCCTCACCCTGGAACCTTACCCCAGGACAGATCCACACACTATACCGGCTGGACCGCCCAACAATCCTGTACATCACTGCCATGATTGAGGACGACATCAGCAGCCACATAGACACCCCCACTGCCTTCCCCCCCCTCCTGAAGGTTGTGTCTGTGCTGCATTTCCTTGGCACTGGCACCTATCAACACACGGTCTGTGAGCTGCACGGCATATCACAACCCTGTTTCTCGAAAATCCTGGTACAGGTACTGGATGCCCTTTTGCGCCATGTGTCGGAACACATAGCCCTACCCCGTACCCTGCCCAAGGTCATTACCACAAAGTTGGCCTTCCATGCCATAGCAGGCATGCCAAATTGCATAGGTGCACTTGACTGCACCCACATTGAGCTGACAGTACCACATGCAATTGAGATGGTGTTCCGCAATAGGAAACCATATCACCCACTGAATGTACAGATGGTATGTGATGCCACGCTACTGATTACACACTGCTGCGCACGTTTCCCAGCCTCAACCCATGACTCAATGGTACTGCGGAATTCCACGATGCCACGGTACATGGAACAATATGCCGGATAAAGCACATGGTTATTGGGTGAGTACAGCTTACAATGCTCTGACCGTTTTGAAGCGTTATGTATGTGTCCTGGCCAATGAGCAATGTGAGTGTGCCGCTGGACCGCACATGCATCACCCCCCCTCCCATCTACCAAATAGACAGCGGATACCAAACATCACAAAGGAAGACATGACAGGTCACCACAGTGTGCCTGTACACACCCTGCCACAGCCCATCCTGTCACTGTCCCATACACCTTGTGCCACTGCAGACACCCACCCACAAATGGAACACTGCCCTCCCAATGCACGAGATGCCTGTAAATGAGACGTCGTGCATTGACTACTTCAGTACAGTGGAGTCACTCTGCCATGTGTGCACATCACTGCACTATGACATACTCAAAATCCAATGTCACCCGCAGGGCACAGTACACATGCACATAAATGTGTAGGCCAATATCCAGTTGGGGACATCCACTGTGATGCCTAATGAACAGTTCAAACCACTGCATGGCACATATACATGAATGAACAATGATACAAGATAGCACAGCATCAGATTAAGACATGATACCACAAACACTGACATGTCCCCCCATCTTCATCCCAAGTAGGTGATGCTGGATATGCACTCACGCCATGGATGATGACACCTGTACGGAGACCAAGGAACAGGCATGAAGAGGCATACAACAGGGCACATGTCCGCACACGTGGAATGATTGAGAGGACATTCAGACTGCTGAAGGCCCGTTTTCACTGTCTGAGCAGATCTGGGGTGTCACTCCTGTACAGCCCAGTGAAGACGGGTAAAATCACGCTTGTATGTGCCATGCTGCACAATCTGTGCCTGCGCAGGAACATCCCAAAGCCCCCAGACGCAGATGAAGAAGATGGGGATGGAGATGGGGATGGAGATGGGGATGGGGATGGGGATGGAGATGGGGATGGGGATGGGGATGGGATGGCACCACCTCCCCCTGGGGGTGCACTTGATGGCCAAAGAGCACGGGATGAGCTGATTCGCATTTACTTTTGAGAGACAGCACATTCACAGCAATGCATAGAGTGATGACAATAAATGATTTGTTGTACTGCAAATGAAATGATAGATGTCCACACATGTATGTTTTGCTTTCAAATGATGATATATTGATGAATTCACAACAGGGAAGGAGGTGAAATGGTTAGGGAAGCTGTACACCCGAGCCCACCCACCACCCAAACGTACCCACCCCCACCCAGGCCCCAATGTTCAAACACCCAAAACAACCTCCCCCACCACCTAAACGTACCCACCCCCACCCAGGCCCCAACGTTCAAACACCCAAAACAACCTCCCCCACCACCCAAACGTACCCACCCCTCACACCCTTCAAGTCCACGTGTGTCCTGCAGTGCCCCACACACATATCATCACTTCCGTGTGCGATTCTGTGCCTGTACATCCTTGCCCGAGACCCCCGTTAGCCGACTTGAGCATCTCCTTGGACTGGCAGTAGTGGAGCTTGATGGGGTGGTGGTATTTGATGGCACAGAATCCGGTATGGATGGCATCCGTGCAAGATTTGCCTGTTGCCCAATCAACATGGCCTCAATGAGCCGGGAGCTGTTATCGTCACCCTCCCGCACATGGCGTGCCAGGGTGACTATTGTGCTTGCAAAGCGTCCAATAGACCTTGAGAGGCGACGCACTGATGTGCTATAGCACTCCCTCTGCAGCCTAGATTCTTCAAGCTGCCTCTCCACCAGCTGGGTGAGGGTTGCCTGCTGCTCCTCCATCCGCTGCATGCGGGAATTCAGCTCTGCCATGGATGGGGTGGGTGACCTCATGGGACTTCTGAGTGAAGTGGGGCTAAACTCCAGCTGATGGTAGGAACCCAGGTCATCATATGTGGGCGTCTCCCCCTCTGGCCCAGTATCAGAGTGCTCTACCGGGGCACTGTTGTCACTACAGGCCGCCTCCTCTGCAGTGCAGCTGCCTTCTGTGTTGGTTTGGGTGTGCATGGAGGGTTCCCGTGGCACCTGTCTTGCCTCAGGCAGCGTGGAGACGGTGGGGATGTCGGTGGTGGTGGCCAGCACATCTGTTGCAGTTGGTAGTGGGGGCTGAGATGCCGAACTGCTGGCAGCATCCTCTTGTGTGGGGGCGGTGGCTTGGGCACGTGCCGGTGCTGATTGCCTGGCCTGTTGTACAATGTCACTGTCACTGCATACAGCTGTGGGGACACAGAGGACATGCAATTAGTGTTGTGGTCGTGGCTGATGGGTGCATCACATGCATCATACAGGTTTGACATTGTATAGTGTTCGTTACATGCATCTGATTGCTGGGGGTATGCATTGTTGTGATATTGGGTGCCATACGGATCTTGATGGGTCCTTTGGGCCAGTCATGCACTGCCTGGGGGGGGGGGGTTATTAATGGGTCCTTTGGGCCAGTCATGCACTGCCTGGGGGGGGGGGTTATTAATGGGTCCTTTGGGCCAGTCATGCACTGCCTGGTGGGGGAGGGGTTATTAATGGGTCCTTTGGGCCAGTCATGCACTGCCTGGGGGGGTTGTTAATGGGTCCTTTGGGCCAGTCATGCACTGCCTGGGGGGGGGTTTATTAAATGGGTCCTTTGGGCCAGTCATGCACTGCCTGGGGGGGTTATTAATGGGTCCTTTGGGCCAGTCATGCACTGCCTGGGGGGGGGGGTTATTAATGGGTCCTTTGGGCCAGTCATGCACTGCCTGGGGGGGGGTTATAAATGGGTCCTTTGGCACTGTGATGCCATCAACATATTCTCATATGGCATTCATGTTTGACCACTTACCAGCATCTGCAGGTGGGCTCACTCCTGCCTCAGCCTCCCCGAACCCATGAATGCCCTCAAGGTGGAGGACACTGCTGAAACGCTCCTCCCATGCTTACAGCCTCAGTGGGGAAGGGGGTCCTCCACCTGTCCCAATGCTGCGTTGGCGGTGTGTGGAGATGAGGTTACGACCCCTCAGCCTGAGGTCGTCCCACCGCTTGTGGCAGTCCTTGACGCTCCTCACTGTCACGCCCACAGCGGTGCACTTGCATGCTGCTTCCGCCCACACTTCCTTCCTCCGCTGCTGTGTGGCACGCCGTTGATCGGCACTGAACAGCATCTCTGCATGCTCCACTATGTGCTCCACAAGCACAGTTAGCTCCTCCTCACTGAAGCGCTGTTTGCACTGCCTCTGCGCTGGAATCCTGGCAGACATGCTGGTGGTCCCTTTTGCCTTCTCACAGTATGGATTGTGCTTGTGCTGACTCTGGATGGCAATGGATTGTGCTTTATATGATGGCCGCCTCTCTGTTTCCGGTTTTTGGCGATCATGGTATTTCCGGTTCCGTTTCCGTGGCGACGGAGGCGGACACGGGTTTTGCGCTACTTGTAGCAGCGCTATGTCCATTTCCGTGGCTTTTTCCGTGATGGCGGTAACAATGTTTCCGCGTCCATGTGGTGCGCGCGACCGACAGCACGTAATCGGACGGTCTTTGCGCAACCTTGCGGACACGGAAACTTTATTACCGCCGTCACGGAATCACCGCGATCCGAAGCTGCCAGGTTGTAATGAGGCCCATTGAGTGATGTGCCCATGGCTTTACGAAATCTCACTTCATATTTCGAGTAAATGTCATGCTCAAGAATAAAACTTTCAATGTGTTTGAGGATTAAGATAGCAAAAACCTTGGCTGCAGCATCCATGAGGGCGATCGGGGACGGTGGGGGTTGGGTTAATTGGCAGGATCGTGCGGGTCACCTTTCTTATAGACTGGAATAATTATGGCATTCCGCCATGAAGATGGAATACTGTTAGAGCGGAGAATGTAGTCAAATTTGCTACAAAGAATGGCTGCCCAAAAGTATGGGTCCAATTTTAAAATACAGGAGGGAATTCCGTCAGGACCAGCTGCTTTTGAAGGTTTTAACCACCCAATGGACCACAGAATGTTCTCGAACGAAAATGAGATGTTCTCAATAGTTTGTAAATGCAGCACCTCAAAGTTACATAATTGAAATTGAGGAGGTCATTGATATTTAGCAGTGATATAGATTTGCAGTCAGTCAGAGGAAATAGAAGAGCTTAAGTTACAATCAGGGGAGTTGCTAGGTCTGGAAAAGACCCGGGGCTAAGCTGATGTCAGAACTTTTGGGACTGGGGGCTAGATAGTCTTTTGGCTGTAGCTCCTGAGATTCTATCCGGGGCTACAGCCAAAAGATCAGGGGCTATAGCCCCCTTAGCCCCCCCCCTAGCAACGCCCCTGGTTACAATGTTCAATGTACGAATTGCCTCTTAATACAGCCCAAATGCTGCAGGTTTCCCTTTTGCATAATAAGGTCATCATTCTCCGATTGCCTAAGAGGTGAAGCTGGTGTTTAATTAATTTGGTTTTATTTCTGCAGGTTTGACAAATACGATGTTTAAGTTCTTTATACTTAGTTTGTCCCAAAATATGTGTAACAATCTCAAACTGTGATTTTTGACATGTTTTAGCTGTGCAATTACCACGTTATATGGATGCACGTGAGTCTTAGTTTGATACTTGACTCTATTCCTAAGTTCGTTTATATGGAATTTGATAACAGAATTGTTCCAGCTCTCTCTTTGATACGAATTGGTTTGCAAGTGATTATGATCATAATAAACGTGCCAAAAGTCCCTATTAACGAGATAAGTTCTCTACACAACCTAGGGTTCCAATGAACTGAAGTCTGCAGTCGATCTGTTTCATTCAAGGCCAAAGTTGAATTAGTGCAGTGTAATTGCATTTTTAAATTGACCCCTAAATAAATAGGCAAATGATCACTTATAGTTGTGTCTGGAATAGTTACTGGTTCAACCATCACAAGCACATTAAGTGATACAAAGAAATAGTCAATATATGAAGAGGCTAATCCCCTTTTCCAAGTACTATATGGAGGCCACTCTGAAAGTTCACAAGATGTAAATTCCAATCGTCTAAGTAATTTACCCAATGTTTCCCTCTCTGCAATGAAATTGAACGTAAACTAAGAGAGGTTGAAGGGTGTTTTAATGGAGTGGAATTAAGACAAACAGAATTAAAGTCTCCGCCCAATATAATATGGTAGTCAGAATTGAGCAGAAAAGCATCTTTCAAGACTGTGTCCAGTCGTGTTAGAAAAACATCCAGGGTGATTTTGGCAGGTTTCCAGTAAATACATATAATTAAGAATGTAATCGCAGGATTATTGCTCTGAGAAAATTCAATTGCCAATACATCGTCAGTACATGATATCAATGGGGATTGAGCATTAACTTTGTTGCTCACTAGAACTGCCAGTCCGCCTGAAGGTCTACCGGCCAGACCTTGCTGTACAGCCGGTTGTAAGTAAGTGGTATAGCCATCTATACCAAAGGACAGGGCTTAGTATTCATAGTTTCTTGAATAATAAGTATTGTAGGTGTCTCTACACTAGAAAGTGAACTAAGCCATAGTTTAAAGTTTGCGAATCCACAACAATATCACAATGCAATTTTAAGTGCCACATGGCTACGCTTGCTTGTTAGGTTTCGTAAATTCAGTGATTAACAACGGTGCGAACGAGGTTAGATGTGTGGCTGTCCCAACCAATGAAGACAACTGGGCTATTACATCCACATTAGAGTGTACGCCATCTTGCTTTGTGCAGGAACTTTTGTTGTTTGTTCCCATTACAGGAACTTGCGCATGTAAGAATTAATTTGCTTCTTCCCTAGAGTGAAATAGGCAAAGAGATAGTCCTTTCAGTAGGAAGTCTGCACGATGATCCCACTCTAGTTTGGTGATAATGTGCGAGTGTGGGCCACATATGATACGGTAATTGTTATGATTCGAAAGTCTAATCCACTTACTCACTTACTGTCTTCCAAATGTAATGTTCGAAGTTGAGGACTAAGTCTAAAGGTGTTAAATATAAATGAATGATTTATTTTTTGTAGGCCATTTTTTTCTGGACACTTGTCCATCTGAGAGTGTTCGGAGTGTCCATAGAAACCTCAGAATTATGAGGGATATTGTCAGGATGACCGAACGGTAAGACCGAAGCAGATTTTGTAGCTTAGGCATTAGGAATGTTTAAGTCAAGTTGTTTGTCTATAATACTTAATGGCAAAAGTTTGCCGACCTCAGCAGTGTTATTTGTGGCAGCTTCTTGAAGGGTCTGAGAATACGGTGGATCAGACACACAATTCAGTGCCTTGGATGTTGCAAGTTGGGAGTCCACGACTGGAATACCCATGGACATTACTTGAGGACCTTCTTTTGAACTTCCTTGAGTTGGAAGTTGACTTAAAGGGCATCATTACGAGTTTGCCGGTCCGGATACAACGGTGCAGGTATGCTTACCGGTACCATTGTATCTGGACCGGCAAACTCCGAGTTGTGCTCACGGGTACCTTTCATTCTGCCAGGTCTGACCTGGCGGAATGAAAGGCAGCCGCGAGCACAGCATGTCTGTAGCACCAGCACGATAGTGAATCATGCCGGTGCTATAGGCATCCCCATTCCCTTTGATCCCTGTAGGGCTCAAATGGGAATGAGGATCTACCGGCTCTGGCACCCACGAAAGAGCAATTACCAGGTCCTGCAGGGCCGAAATACCCTGGTAATTGCCCATTCGCGGGTGCTGGACCCTGTTGCAAGGAGGTAGCCTTGCCGCTTTTACCGGCCATACCTCCAACCTTGTAATGAGGCCCAATGTCTTAGATTGTGTTGAATTATTCAACATTACATTGTTGGTAATTGCTGGTTTAGCAGCCCTAATTTGTTTATTGCAAAGGATAGGATAGAATTGCGATAGTTGATACTGTTTAGAATTCGCAATTAAAGTAAGTTTAGGGGAGTTATGGGCAGGTGTAGGAATAGCAGGAAGTGGAGATGATGGTGGCCCTTGAATGTCAAAGAAAGGGGGATGAGAATAGCAGGATGAAATTTTAGTGTGGGTTGAAGGCGAGACTTATTTTTTATCCTTACAATCCTGTTTGTCTATATTCAGTAGTGTCTTAGACTCTTCGTTCAGTTGATTTAAGTCTTTGATTTCGTCGTCCTTAGAAATGTTACATAGATTTTTTGTGTTAGAATTGTGTTTATTATGTGCACTTTATTATTTGGTTGATTTTTGTTTTTTTCCCTGTAAATTTTGCTTTTTCTTTGCATTAGTTTTGCGTTTAATAGCTCTGGCATGAACACGCTTAATTTTACGTGAGTATATCTGCACAGTTGTGTCAAGAGACTCATTTATTGTCACAGGCTTATTTACGTCAGGTGCATCGTCTTTAGCTTTTTCAAGCTGTTTAATGATCTCTCTGAGTGGCGATGGATTATTGGGCACGTCTGCCTGTGCCTCGGCCGCCACACTGATGTTGTAAAGTTGTGAGGTAGTTTACTCAAAGTCACCGTATGGAAGCGACCTTTGCAATATCTAGGGGCCAATTCATGGAACAAACGTGCGCCGAAAATCCCAGCGCAAGCAGGCACAAGGTGGCGCAAGCGTGAGAAAGCAAGCGCACGCGTGCGATTCAAGGAAGGCGCTGCGCGTGTTTACCACTGGTTGTGCGCCAAATCCATGCGTGGCAAACGCGGGAACACACGTCATCAAATGGCGTGCGCTACGAGCACAGCGAAAGCGCACATAGCGCAGCCACACAACAAAAGTGGGCGGAAGAGTGGGCGTAACACGCGGAATGGGGAACAACGCATGAAAAAGAAGACGTAACTGGGGAAATACTGCAGGGAACTACACGGAACGCCCACACGCATAGGCGTCAATGCGTCCGCCACAGGAAGGCAGGCGGATGCGTCCCAGCGCACAGTATAAAAGTGCGCGCAAACAACAAACACGTATGTACAGCTACGATAAATGCCCCATTTGTTGCAGCACTGATCGTGGGACACCGCAGGAGGAGGAGAATAGCCAGGGCACGCATTTTTTCACCCCGGAAAAGCCTCTTTGGGATGCCTGACGATCAGGTCTACGGCCGGTATAGGTTTCCACCTCGTATCATCCTAGACCTGGTCAGGGAGTGGGAAGATGACCTTACATCCTCCACCCTCTGCTCCCAAGCATTGAGCCCCTTGGAGAAGGTGCTTAATGTCCTGCATTTTTTGGCCACTGGTTCATTTCAGCGGACTACTGCCATAGTGGGGGGGTCTCACAGGCCACGCAGTCATGCTGTCTACACCAGGTCTTGGCAATCATGACAGCGCGCCCCTCAGTCCACAGGCACATATACATACCCAGAACACCCGCAGAAAGGCAGGCCGTTGTCCAGGACTTTTACAGGGTGGCACACTTCCCCAAAGTGCTTGGTGTCATAGATTGCACCCATGTGGCCCTACGTCCACCTAGGACCACTGAGCACATCTACCGAAACCGCAAGCACTGGCATTCCATCAACGTGCAGGTGGTATGCGATGCAAAGGGAATCATCACCTCTGTATATGCAAACTACCCTGGCTCCACCTATGACAGTTTCATATGCAGAATGTCCACCCTGAGCCGGGCCCTGGAAGCTGGGCAGCATGGTGACACATGGCTCCTAGGTGAGTACAAATGCCTGTGCACATGCATGCATGTCACACACACACACAAATACACAAACCCCAATAATCACAACCATCATCACCTCTCCAGGGGACAGTGCCTACCCTCTGAGCAACCACATGATGACGCCAATCCGGAACCCCACCACACCATCCCAGGTAAGATACAACGCAGCCCATATTGCAACCAGGGCCATATTGGAGCGCACATTCGGAGTACTCAAGTCACGCTTCCGCTCCCTTGACCGCTCTAGCGGGCAGCTACTCTATGCACCCCCAGTAGTGTGCAGGATCATTGTGGCAGCATGTGTCCTGCACAATGTTGCAACATGGCAGGGCCTACCGGTGGACAAGGTGGTGCCCCCACATCCCCATCCACAGGCACAGGCGCTGCCCATGGAGGGGACAGGGCACGTGGCGAGGAAGCCTGAACCCAGCTTGTGGCCACATTTTTCACCTAAACTCCGACCCCTGCGGAGTGCACACAGGCCTGGCACATACCAGGTGACAATCGATGATGACAAAGAGACAGTCAAATGTCACAACCTTACCACCCTGAGAATGTTGCCATGGAAGTGCCACATTGTGTGCATCCCTAGCTACTTAAACATAAGCAATCCTGTGTGACCAAAAGGCACACATGCAAGGTGTGAATCACACAGACCTGCAAAACAGGCCATGACTATCACTGGTATGTCACCCAAACCCTCCCAAACCACAACATGACATGGCAAGCAATAGCTATACACCAACACAGTACCAATAAGGTACACATTGACATATGAAAAATGTAAAGTGGCATCAGACAATGATGCCTGACATGGAATCAGATGAAATGACTGACCAACAACCTCCCACCCAAAAGAAGTCATACCCAAATGCATTCCAACAGTTGTAGTTGTAACATAACAATGAATGTCTGTCTACATTCACATTGTGCATTGCAAAATCAACACTGCATCTTCTGTGTGCCGTGCCCACCTTCTGGAACACACTGCTCAGCACACAGCATAGTGAACAGCCATTGTGTGTGACGCACACCCTGAGCATCACATCTAAGCGTGTACAGGATCCACAATTGGTCACAGATCATGTGCTGCAGGGACACAGTGGGCACCAGAAGGCAAACAGAGTGTACATGTGGACATGGAAGGGTGGTTGTACATGTAGTGGATCATAGTGCGAGTGTGTGGGTCAGTAGGGACATGCACTCAATATATGCATGTGCAATCAAGTGACCATCAGTTTCCTCTACACATCACATGTGAACATTCACCATGTGTACACCCCAGCTTGTCAAGTCAAAACTATTCCCTCACACCTGAAAGGTAAACACAACACATGAACAGGCATTGATCAGCAGAATACATCATGTACATAGGATACCGCAATTACAATGTCAGGGTGCGCATCACACTGTAGGGCAAGGCAACTGTCAACAACAAAACACCCCCCCTTCCTCACAAATCACCATGACCCACTGAACAACTGCACCTGGGTTATATAGCCTTCATCCTTGATTTTCACCTGGCCACAGGATCACCCTTCCCCTTTGTCACCATCTCCCACCTTGTGTGTAAAAAGCGTCCAGCACCCTCATAGGCCACCTTGACTTGCGAAAAAACCACATCAAAGAGAACTCAAAGCAGGCCAACACAGAAGCCAAGCAAAACGCCTGCAGGCAGCAAAACAAACCAGAAGAGGCTCCAGTAGATGACTTGAAGTAGCAGTACGTCACAAAGCCCAAGTACTACCACAATGACCTAACAACCAAGGTAGCACAGTAAAACAATGTCACAACAGGATGTGTACCATGTGTGGTACATAACACAGAATGATGCACCACAAACTGATGTGTACTGTCACAGCTCCCGTGTACAGGCGCAGGAGTGGCACGAACCAACCACACCCACCGTGGTCTGGGTGCCTGCAAGGTCAAACTCACACAGACCTCTGAGACCCTGGTGGGGAAGGAGGGTCAGGGATATGCAGTCGAGACAGGCATCGCTATACTGGATAACCAGAATGCGGGGCAGGAGAGGGGAGTAGGATTGACACGGGAAAGTAGGAAATGTACAAAAACATAATAATCACATTAACACATACACAAGTACACCAAACTTGATCATCATGCACATAGTAACAAATGACTCAAATGGAAGACAAAGAGAAATGTATCTCTGGGGTGAGTGCTGGCCTCCTGCCTGGGTTATGTAGCCTTCACTCTCAGGTCCGGTAACAGGAGCAGTTCAATGCTGCAAAGAGAGCCACAGTTACTAATCTGTGCGTGCCCATAACACACAAACACACCACTATATATGCCCCAAACTAACAAACTACTCCACAAACAAATAATCTGGTGTGGATGATTCATACCCATCCGTAACATTACCCCTGTGATGGTTCATACACAGTCAATGCAGTAAGTCAGGTGCCGGTGGGTGCGTGGCAAATGGAAGACCAATGTGTCACAATTTACACAACATGCAATGTTCCCTGGGTAAGCAGCCAGACGCATATAACAAGGTATGACTTCAGAACAAGTCGTGTTCCACCATGACCGAAATAAAGTAGGTAGTGCATGTGTCAAATTCTACATGGAAATGAAATGCACTGCACACGAGTCTGCCCCTTGCTGTCTGTCCCTGTGAGCTGCTTCTTTCCATGTCTTGCAATGGTACATGGCTAATACAAGTGCCTCAATGGACCATGGTGGACCGTAGGGTATGTGCCACTGCCCCTTCAGGTGCCCCAGACAACTTTCCCATCAACTAGCCATTAGTCCACCAACACATTTCAGCTGTATTTTGCGCTTCAATACCAATATTTGTCCAAGCTCACCGTCAGTGCTGCTACTAAGCATGCATGTGCAACTGGCCTGGTGGAAGGTTTGCTGTGTTGTGGCCCCCCTGTACTGCTCACCTTGCCTGGAGTCCCTTGAAACACATCAGCTGTTTTTGGATGTATGAGTGCAATCCCTGTGCCTCTGCTTGCGCACACATGCGCATGTCGGCACCACCAAACGTGTCCAGCTTGCAGACGTCCAATGGCCCATGTCTGCTGACAAAGGTGTTCTGGAGGCTCACCCCCCTGCAGAAAGGGCATGAAAAACATGATTAATTCTTTAAATTCATCTGTGTGTGTCTCTTCAGGCATTTCATGACTGGACCATGTCAAAGACGTACATCAGAAATCACATCATCAGTCCGTTTTTCACAGGCAAATTGTGGAACACACTATCTACGGAATGAATTGCAACAAGCACATGTACAGTAAAGATAAGAAACATACTACACAATGCATAGCAATGAATGTACACATGAATCATGACACTCCCCATCTAGAGAAAGCAGAACTGTGGTCAATAACACCCCTATCATCCCCACTAGGGGTGTTAACACAAGTTTGACAGCAGCAGACATGCCACAGATATGACAGTCCAAAGCCCTTGTGTAATAGGCTGTTACACCGAACCATCCTTGCGAGCCCATGGATAAGGGAAGCAGGAGTGGCATATGTGAGTCAAGGACCCCAAGCTGCAAACACATACACAAGACAAGCTTGATGGGCCCAGCTGGAACAGACAGTGGATGCTTTCAAAAGCCACACAGCACCACACCGTCACATGAAAGCACAATAGACAAGCAATTTTAAACTATATTAACTAATTACACTAACTATGAAAAACCCACATTACCTAATTAAACTAACTATCAAATAGAAACTTAACTAACTAAACTAAAAGAAAAATAAAAAATGGCCACATACGACACGGGGGGGGGGGCACCAAGGAGGGGGGAGGTACAGGGTGCTGCTCAACACCCACATGCAATGATGTTGAGGAAAAAAAAACTCCATGGGCTCAACGCCTGCACAACCCGACCTATGTGGGAGATAGATTGTCGTCCGAGTCTGGCTCTTCCTGGAAAGGAGGAAGTGGCACAGGAGCCTGACCACACCTAGCCGCAGCTGGCCCCTCGTCGGCAGCAATTCTGCCAGACGGGTGAGCCTGGTTCTGTGCGGAAATCACATGTAGGTCTGCATGCAGGACCTCACGTGATACGCGTGCTTCCTCTTGCAAGGTAACACGTGTAACACAGAGTTCCTCCTGCAAGGCCTGGCTGGACAACTGTTGCACCTCCCGGCAAGCATGTAGCTCAGCCGAGATGGTACGCTCAAGCTGCGCAAACCTCTCCTCTGCCCACTCCCTCTGCATACTCCTCCCTCAGGGCCTCCATGTGTGCCTCTGCGTGAGCAGCAATTGCTCGACGCAAAGACACTATCCCAGCCTGGCGTGCCCTGTCTGAGGCCGCCATGCCCAGCCTGAGTGAGCGGGCCGTGGACCGCGTCGCCTGCTGCTGGGGAAGCACCTGCCTAGCAGGGGGGAGCACGGATCGGGCCACACACTCCATGCTCACAGCGATGTTCTCCATTGCTGCCCCCTGGCATTCAGAATTGGCAGTCATGTCTTGCTCCCACTCAGTATACAGTGGTTGCGTGCGGCGACCGCGTTGCTGGGCTTGACCCCTGCGGGACCCAAGGACTGGGTGTCCTTGTTGTGTTGGCACCTCCCGCGGCTGCACGACTACATGCCCCCGTCGACGTGATGGCCCAGGCACATCAGTGACTGGTGTGGAGGGTGACCCTGCGTCCCGATCCACCACAGGAGGAGGTTCCAAGACTGTCTGATCCCTCAGTGCAGGTGTCGCGGACAGAGGAGTGGCCACATCAGAATAACTCACCCCTGAGATATGGACATGATGCTCATCCAACTCGACATGGACGTCAGAGTGGTCATCAGGGCTGGACTCATTGCCAGACAAAGACAAGATGGACTTTAGCATATGTGGGTTTTCGTGGCCTACCACCCCACGACCGCCACTTGTGACGGGTTGCTGTAGTGAAAACAACCCTGTGCCTGGCATGACAACACCATCCTCTGGCTCCATTATGTCATCATCTGAAAAGTAGAGAGAAAAAAGGTCACTACACACATGTTAGAAGCACACAACACACACACACACATACATCACACAGACACCAAACACATCAAGCAGACATGTCACACACAAAAGAGAACCTGCCATGCATGCTGGGTCAACTTGACACTGCTTACGTGATTAGGCATGTAGAATGGTGTCATTTTGCACAGAAGTGGGTCGATGCAGTGCAGCAAATTTGTACGTTACTCACTGTCTACAAGTACAAGTACTTCATGATGTGTATCTGAAAATGTGAAGGCAGTGCAAGGTCAACTTCAGCCATCACGTGCAATGTGCATTCAATGGCTAGCATGGCTGCAAGCAAACCACCCTTCCCCCCAGGTGCAAATGCAGGGTTGCCAAGCATGGTATCAAAAGGCTGACCATAGACCTGTGTATTGACAGACAGTGTAGACTAGCACCAACTGCATCATGTGAGTCAAGTGACAACACAGCAAATGATGATGGGACAGTAAGCAGGACACATGATGAAAGCTCTGGAGTACACCCACGTGTGAAGAAGACACTTCACCAGTTGGACAGAGTCATTGTCCATTAAACAGGCTGAGGCCTGTGACCCACACAGACTGTCACACCCTAAACATGTGTGTGACGCAGCACTGAGCCACAGTGGACATGGGAAGGCTGATGAAATGCCATGCAATGTAGGCCCCCCTGGACTCCTACCACAATGATCATCCAGTCAAGGACACATGGGGGCATGAGTGGAATACACATGGAGCATGAATGGGCCCTCATGTCCCTGCGGGGCATCTGACCTCTGCACAGTCCAAGTGAGACACCCTTCATCAAGTACAAAGGATGTACCACACAGCATATGTCTGGCAGATTGGCTGCTGGAAGTTAGTATGTACACAGGACGCATGAACAGGGAAGTACTCAATGGCAAAATTGAAGCATACCAGTGCTAAGGTGGAATTGGGGTGCAGAGGGGGGGGTGGTGGGACAAGGGGGCATGCCTACATGGAGTACCCACATGCAGGCAGAGGACACATGCACGTCAGTCATGCTATGACATAGTCCCTGGGCTGAGAGGAAGATCACTCCACGCTACATGCAGAAGGGCCAGTGAGCTGGAACATGGACTTGAGGGGCATCCTGGTGACCAGCATGTGAGTAGGGTGCAATAGTGGTGATGTGGACAGTCCCCGTCCACTCCACATGTCCACCATCCAGCAGAGCAGACTTGCATCAGGGAAGCATTGCATTACTTGCACATCAGAACCATGTACACGTTACATGTAGTGGCAGTCATGCACAACACATCACACAAGTAAAACACACATGTCCACAACAAACAGGCAGCAACACTCACTGGACTGGGCATCAAAGTCCGGCATCTATCCCACTCCTTCGACCGATTCAGATGGTATGAACTCCGCAACGAGTGACTCATGCGGAGTGAGCTCTTCCTCCTCAGGTGCAGGCCCACTGCCAGTCACCAGAGTCAAGTTGTAATTTGAGGCACGCTTAGCCTTAGTGCTGCGTTTGAGGTCATTCCAACACTTTTTGCACTCTTGCGCCGTGCGCACCTCATGGCCGAATGCACTCACATGTTCCCCAACTTGCTTCCAGTGGGTATCACGGTGGGCAGTCGTAGTCTGACAATTAGGACCCACTAGCATGTCACAGCTGTGGTCCCGCATGTAGTCCACGAGGGAGTGCAGTTCCTGGTTGCAGAAAGACTTCCTCCTCGACGTGCAGGAGGTTGTGGCTGTGTGTGGGGTCCCAGCCTGTGCTGCAGGTGCAACCTTGCTCCTCTTGGATTGTGGCGCAGACCCTGGCTGGCAAATTCCGCCCTCACTATGGCCAGTAGCACCGGTGGATTGAGCCAAGGGAGTGGCAGGTGGAGGGACGACCAAAGGCCTGACTTGCGTCAATGGCAGCTGGGTGCCCTCTAATGGACCCTGCGCAGCAACATCCGCTGTGGCAGGGTCATTGACCGCGACTGTCCCGGTTGGCAGACTCACAA
Source organism: Ambystoma mexicanum (assembly GCF_040938575.1). NCBI lineage: Eukaryota > Metazoa > Chordata > Amphibia > Caudata > Ambystomatidae > Ambystoma > Ambystoma mexicanum. Next base: position 579,498,723 of record NC_090922.1, on the reverse strand, counting down.
CCGGGGTGTTGTTGGCTGCATCTGCCCCTGCACTTGCCAACACCCGGCTGTTCGGGGCAGCAGATGACATTACTGCCCCAGGGACACGTGTCTTGGTCAGGGCAGACCTGCGTGCACCTACGGTTTCCCTCCTGGCCTGTTGGAAATCTTCCAAGGGGTCTTCAAGTGCCAACGCAGCCTGCGCTGGCAGACCCTGAGCCTGGGTGGTGGTGTCCACAGCTGCACCTGCAGCTACCACTACCCTTGGACCCGTGGCAGTCGATGAAACAGACTGCCGGGTCACACAGGCACCAGTGCCAGATGCAGAAGCTGCATCTCCTAGAACTACAGGGGGTGGTGGCATGACTGCACCGACACATGGCGCAATATCGTGCTCAAGTGGCGCCCCCCTGCCTCTTCCCCCTCTGCGGCCACCCTGGACACCCTGGAGTCCACCTACTCCCTGGTCACCCCGGCCACGTCCCTGACCACGCCCACCACGAGGAGGACGCCTAGCTGAGGCGCCCCTCACCTTTGGTGGCCTCCCAACCATGGCACAGATGGAGTAGTGGCGGCACAGATGGAGGAGTGCCAATGGGAGGTGTACACCACAATTGTCCTGGGCAATTGGGGTGAAGGGGGTGGGATGCAAGATGTTAACAGCCCCCCTGCACCTGCAAGGCTGTATATGACCCCGGTGATGTAGTGACGGGTCACGCAATGCTCAGGCACCCCAAAACTGCAGTAAAACCGTGCACTCAACCCTGCAGCCTATGTGCGTGGAATCTACCTCCCGCAGTACGCTGTGGCACCCAGTAACACGAAAAATGCGTACGCGTGGGACACGCAGGCTACTATGACCTCAAAAACGGGTGCGATACACAGGGGCACCCGCAGTGGGAAAAATAGCGTGCGCGACTCACCATCTAACTAGCATGATAATGAAATACACACATAGCCAATACCCCCGCCAAAAGAAGAGATACGTCCTTGATCCGCTGTGAAGTTGTGATGGCGCGCGAAACAACATGAAGTAGCAACACACGTCGGTCTCCACGAAAGGCACGTACAGCGAACTGCTGGCCCCGCTCACCTTTAACCCGTGCTGAGGGAAACGCCCACGCGCATCATGTGTAGCCCCTTTCCTCGGATTACACGCATTCACACGCAGACATGCAGTTTTTTCACGCGCGCGCTGAACCACTATGCCCACGTCACGAGGGAAACGCCCGTGCACGCTACGTCACAGACGTGCTTACGCGCTAAGGGCTTTTCCTCGAATTACACACTGACGTGCAATTTTTTCACGTGCCAAATCACTCCATAGCAAGCTGGCCATGCGAAAACACACAGAAGACCACGCTCCTGCCCAAAAGGCCATTTTCCTGCCCCCAAGAGCCCCGAGCATGCTCCCACCAGCCATCTGCTGCTGCCTGCCTGCTGCCCACCTGCCCTGCTATTTGGTGCCTGCACGTCAGCCATCTGCAGGGGTCCAGTTGCTGTGTCCACCCCTGCTGGAACAGAAGACTCCCGACTGGGATACCATCGCTCCACAGCCCAGCCCCAGGACCCAGTTGCCCACCCACGCCTGCCTCGGGGGTCACTATGTCGGGGCAAACACCATCTGAGACCACTGGCGACCCCCAGTCAGAGAGGCAGAGGGCCACCAGCTTCAGAGAGAAGGAAGTTGGTGTCCTGGTGGATCATGTCCTGGGGCATTATGATGCCCTATTCGGAACATCACGCGCCAACAAGGAAGGACGGTCGAGGATCTGGGAGGACGCAGTGGTTGCCATCAACACGGAGGGGGTGGCAACCCACGACATCAAGCACGTCAAGAAGCGCTGGGAGGACTTGAGGTCCAGGACCCTCTACAAGGCCCGGCGCCTCGCAGAGGGGGGCCGGGGCAATATGAGCAACATCCAGATGAGGGTCCTGGAACATGTAGCCCCAGCGCTCCACCCCCAGATCCTTTGGAGGCAGACCCATCTGGAGTTGAGCGGTAAGTGGCCAAGCATTGCTGTGTGAGACAGGGCATGTTGCAGTGTGCTGGTAGTCTGATACTTGCCGGTATGTGTGACATAGGCCATGTATGGATGTGTGTGTGCAGGAACATCATGGTCATGCATGTGAGACCAGTAATGTGTGAACCACATGGATGGTGCATGTGTTCCAATGCAACATGGGGAACTGTATGCAGAATGCACACATGAAAGCATGCCAGTCTCTGTTCTTGGACTTGGAGGCGGTGTGAGGGATGGGTGCTGCTGTCATGTACATGTATGGTGTACATGTGTGTGTGTCTGAGAAGTGTGTGTGTGACTTTGAAACATCATGGATGCATGACACATGTCCGTGATGAGGTGTAGATTCATTCATGCAGTGCCGTCACTGTTGTATCCACTGTGTCTATCCACTGTGTCTGTGGTGTACAAGCCATGATGCATGACCCTCCGGTGATGTGTGTGCATGGGATCATTGTGAGCCATGATGCATGTGAGTTTGAAGGGAACATTTTGGTTAACAGAGGCCCTTGTACATGGATGCTGAGGTTGATTGCAGGCACCGGGACTGTTTCTGGATGTGTGTTATGTGCATTCACCCATGTGTTGTGGAGGGACAGGATGGAAGTGACATTTGGCAGTGCCACTCATGTGTTATTGCTTCCTGTCTAGGGGAATATTGTACTGTACCCTGATGCTTGTATTCTATGTCTCCCTCTACGCAGCGTCAAGTGAAGAAGAGGGCGGAGACGGCGCTCTGGAGCCAAGCGGTGGGGATGCCTCCACCCTCCCAGGAATTGCCATCATCCGGGAGCAAGGGGGCTGGTGCCGCGTCTGCCACTACGGCTGTAGCGGAAGGGCCGGTGAGCCCCCACAGGGGCTTGCAATGGCGGAAGACGGTGTGGAGACATCCAGGTTGGTGGTCTCCACAGAGGAGGAGGAGCCCGCTACTGAGCAGCACATGGGGCCTGGTGGGGGGAGTACCACTGGTGCAAGTGGTGCAGTCCAGGGCCAGGGTCAGGAGGCAGCACAGGTCACCGCGGAGGGGCCTGTGCATGTCACTGTCCTTGACCCTGTGACTGCACCACCATGCACCAGCAGGGATGCCCCGTCCCAGGCCCGTCCGCAGGTAGGGGGGAGTGCCACGTCATCTTCCTCTCCACTACCTGCGGACGAGGGGTCCCACGACCATATGGGCTCCGTCCTGATTGGTGTTCCGTTGCGCACGCGTGACATTCGTGATGATGTGCGTGCTTCCTGGGCGGAGCTCGTACGCCATCATGAACAGCAGCGTCGGGCCATGGCACTGTTGGGAGGGGCCCTGGTCGGTGGGTTCCTACATGTGTTACGCACTCTGGCGGACCTCTCCTCCTCTGTCGAGACTATGCGCCAGTCATTCTCCCCGCCGTCTTCTGGCCCAGATTCCACCAGGGCCCCCTGTGGACCCGGCCTGACCAACACAGCCAGCTTGGTGGAGATCCCATCCCTGCCACAGTCGGGATTCGGCGGTCCAGCAGGGGTGGACACTCCAACAACTGGAGACCAGCAGATGGAGGATGTGCAGGCATCGGACAGGGCACATGGACAGCAGCAACAGCAGCAGGCTCTAGGTTGGAGCAATGATGGCTCGGGGCCATCGACATCAGAGGGGCAGGCATCGGCCAGAGGGCAGGAGAACCCTGGAAAGGGAGTGTCTTCTGTGTGGCTGCGGTTGGGCCAGTGCATAGATGCAGAGCGGCGGCGGGCGGAAGAGGCACGGCTCACCATGGTCAGGGCGGAGTTCTCCATGCGTCGGGCATTGAGGCGGGCAGAGTGCCTCGAGGCAACTCGCAGGGAGTTGGAACAGGCCATGAGTGCATCCCTGCGAGACCTCGGGGCCAGGGCAGAGGCCCGCCTCCGGGACATCGACATGGAGTTCGATGATGCCCTGGCCCGGGACATCACAGAGTGAGCCGCGGGACTTGCCCGCCGCCATTGTATATAGTTAGATAGTGTTAGGTTTCCTTAGTTTTTCTTTTAATTTGGAGTTAATGGACATTGCTCCACTTCGTGCGTATATAGTTTTTTCTTCATAGGACTTTTTTGTAGGTTTCCTTTTGTTTGTGGATCATGGACCATTTGGACTTACATTGTATATAGTTGCAGACTTGTACATACTTTATTTTTCTATATTCCCATCGATCAATGGTTATTTTTTATTTGGATTATGTTTTTATTATGTACATTGGCAATGGACCACTTTTTTATTCTACATGATTTTTCATTTTTTTAACTTCATTGGATTTACAATATTTTTTTTCTACATCGGTCATTGTACATTGATTTTCATTTTACTATTCCTCCAAGTGAGTTCTTTTTTATGTTTTTAATACATTTTTTATTACTTCTGAATTGGTGTTGTGTTCTGTAATTGGTTTTGTGCATGTCTCATTGAACATTTACTCAGTCACGTGTTGCCACTGTGTGGCTACGTTGTGCATTCCTGCATGTGCATGGTGGTTCATTTCAACTATCATGGCATGGGTAATTTGGGAGTGGGTTCTGTGGATGGTTGCATGCTTGGATTGGGGGGCAAGGGGGATTAGGGTTGGCTTTAGGGACATGGGTCTGTTTTGTTAGGACATGTTGTTCGTTAGGACATGCTGGGGGACATGAGTCGGGGCCTGCTGGCAGGTGCCCCTCACTGCTGGGGGGTGGAGGTGCTGGGGGTGCTGGGGGACATGAGTCAGGGCCTGAGGCTCACTGCTGGGTGGGTGCGGGTGCTGGGGGATATGAGTCGGGGCTTGCTGGCAGGTGCCCCTCACTGCTGGGGGGTGGGGGTGCTGGGGGACATCAGTCAGGGCCTGAGGCTCACTGCTGGGTGGTTGGGGGTGCTGGGGGACATGAGTCAGGGCCTGAGGCTCACTGCTGGGTGGGTGGGGGTGCTGGGGGACATGAGTCAGGGCCTGAGGCTCACTGCTGGGTGGGTGGGGGTGCTGGGGGACATGAGTCTGGGCCTGCTGGCAGGTGCCCCTCACTGCTGGGTGGGTGGGGTGCTGGGTGACATGAGTTGGGGCCTGCTGCCGGTGCCCCTCACTGCTGGGTGGGTGGGGGTGCTGGGGGACATGAGTCGGGGCCTGCTGGCAGGTGCCCCTCACTGCTGGGGGGTGAGGGATCTGGGGGACATGAGTTGGTGATCACTAGTGGAAGGTGACATGGGGGCTGGCTGGGGGGCATGCCCATGGTGGATGGGCTGCCTGCGAGACATGACCATGGGTGCAGGGTTGTCCCCTGTGGTGTGGGTTGCCTGCAGGGGCCGTGGAGGGGCTAGAGGGCACACCTGGGAGGACCCACACTGCCAGTTCACGTGTGGGACTCCCTGCGCACCCCACTGGATACATGTACCCGCTCTGACAGCGAAATCGCGTGTGAATCTTCCCACGCACCCCTGAAACCCATGTACCCCGCTCGCACAGGCCCAATCGCGTGTGGAACTCCCTGCGCACCCCAGTAATACACGTACCCTGCTAGCACAGGGCCAATTGCGTGTGAAACTCCACGCACACCCAGTAATACATGTACCCCGCTCGCACATGGCCAATCGCGTGTGAAACTTCCCACGTACCCCGGAAATACACATACCCTGCTCGCACAAGGCCAATCGCATGTGAAACTTCCCGCGCACCCCCGAAATACACGTACCACACTCGCTCAGGGCCAATCATGTGTGACACTTCCCGCATACCCCTGAAATACATGTACCCTGCTCTCACAGGGCCAATCGCGTGTGGAACTTCCCGCGCACCCCCGAAAAACACGTACCCCGCTCGCACAGGGTCAATCGCGCGTGGAACTTCCCGCGCACCCCCGAAATGCACGTACCCTGCTCGCACAGGGCCAATCGCATGTGGAACTTCCCACGCATCCCCGAAAAACACGTACCCCGCTCGCACAGGCCCAATCGCGTGTGAAACTTCCCACGTACCTCCGAAATACACATACCCTGCTCGCTCAGGGCCAATCGCGTGTGGAACTTTCTGCGTACCCCCGAAATACACGTACTCTGCTCGCACAGGGCCAATCGCATGTGGAACTTCCCGCATACCCCGTAAATACACGTACCCCGATCGCACAGGACCAATCGCGTGTGCAACTTCCCGCACACCCCCGAAATACATGTACCCTGCTCGCACAGGGCCAATCGCTTGTGAAACTTCCCACGCACCCCCGAAATACATGTACCCCGCTCGCACAGGCCCAATCGCGTGTGATTCTTCCCGTGCACCCCTGTAATACACGTACCCCACTCGCACACGGCCAATCGCGTGTGTAACTCCCCACGCAGCGGGGTACTGTATTCGGAGGGGTGCGCGGGGAGTTTTACAGGCGTTTTCGTGGTTGGGGGCCTGTGCGCCATGTACGGGATTTGTGCGCTGTACATGGCGCACGGGGAGGGGTTGGGGCCGTAACTGGTGCTGCTGCAGGGTCGCTGCGCCACTCTGAGCCACGGCTGGTTAGGGATGTTGAAATCCATGAATACGCTGTGCGTGGAAATGGATTTTGGCGCACGCGGCTGGCGGAGACTGTCACATGCGCACACTGTGCGCCAGCCGCGTGCGACACTTGTGCGCTGGATTCTATGAATTACCCTGTAAATATTTAAATGCGCCATTCAATTTCTCAGCATTTGAATTCACAACTTCAAGCAAAGTCGAAGGTGATAAGTCACCCTCTGATGAACTTTTTAAGTCACCAGCTGACACTACTTGAGCGTAAATTCTGGAAATAGGAGCACATGGCACAGAGTAATTGTGGGTTTGTGTGGATTTACTAACTATAGAATGTGGGGTAGGCACTTGGAGTTGTTCAATAAGTTTGTCTAGGGTGATTAGCTTCGGAGCCAGGAAGCTTTCACGACCAAGCATGAAACCTTCCAGTCTATTTAATTTACCCGTGATGTCCAGAATAGAATATTTGATGTTATCTAATTCTAGATGGGTCTACTCATGGCGTTTGTCAAGAAGATTAAGGATCCGGGTTATCACAGGAAAGGTTGAACTCTCAGAATCATGAGTCTCACAAGAGAGATAATTTAAGTTGTGTGTTAAAGGGGCATTGTGATCAAAGTCATTAGGAAGAGGACCAGTGACCAAAGCTTTAGGAGACCCAAATGTATGTTCATATGTTTTGAATCCAGTCTTGGGTGTAGGTGCCTTACTGGGAGAAGTGGGAGAACTCGTAGAAGGTCATGGTAGCATGAGACTAACCATGACATTTGTTGTGACCACGACAGTTTTCCCCATAAAAGATATGCAGGCATATTTCTTCAACTTCTGATGGCAACAACGAGGCAGGAGACGAAGGGCCTAAATAAACTCGAAATCGCCTGCCCCATTCTGCCTGAAGTGTAGGGGCCAGAATCCAGACGTCTGATACAAAATTGTCAAACCGCTCTTCCCGGCATGAGTGAGTGGTAATTCTCGCAGAACTGTTAACAGCCATAGAGACATTCAGTGCTGCGACCTGAGTTTCTCCCTCATTATGCCGGGAGGCACAAAAGGTTGTGTGTGAATTTTCGCACGTATAGGGTACCTCTGTGTGTCGTTTCTATCATTAGGTTCTACTGCAAGAGATTGGTGGCTGTAGAGAGTGGTGTCAGAGTCCATGACACATTCATTCAGAATTACATGCTGTGAAAAATCAATTCCTGTGTCATCGCTGGATTCATGAAATTGGATAGGTGCTGTGCTGTGATGTTCATTCGTGTTTGTGCCGTCCTCTCAGATAAGCACTTCCCACTACGCAAGCTTCCCATCATTTTTTAAAAGTGCTAGCAATTCGACACTGCGAGGCAAAACACAACTCAAATACTTTTCAACTGGCACAGCACGCTTTGTTTACTTTACACTTTGCCTGGCATTGACTCAGGTAATTACATAGGCAGCTGCAAAAAATCAGACTGCCATTTGCCGTACACGTGGAAAAACAAATGGAGGTAAGCACTAAGGGGCCGATTCATGGAACAAACGTGCGCCGAAAATCTCAGCGCAAGCTGGCGCAAAGTGGCGCAAGCGTGAAAAAGCAAGCGCATGCGCACCCGTGCGATTCAAGGAAGGGCCTGCGCGTGTCTTCCACTGGTTGTGCGCCAAATCCGTGCGTGGCGCACACGTCATTGCAACAACCCGACCGCCATGAACGACGCGCAAAGGGAAAGCGCACACATTCGGCGCACACAAATAAAAAGGGGGCAGGTCACGGGGCGTAACGCGCGGAATGGGGAACAACGTGTGAAAAAGAAGGCATAACTGGGGAAGTACTGCAGGGAAATACACGGAACGCACGCGAACAACTTGTATTCGAATACGGGAAACAAGCGTACGCTAAAAGACGCGCACAGGCGTCAACACATCCGCCACAAAAAGGCAGGCGTAAGCGTCCCCACGCACAGTATAAATGTGCGCGCAAACAACAAACACGCATATACAGCTACGATGAATGCCCCATTTGTCGCAGCACTGATCGTGGGACACCGCAGGAGGAGGAGAATAGCCAGGGCCCGCATTTTTTCCCCCCGGACTAGCCTTTTTGGGATGCCTGACGACCAGGTCTATGGCAGGTATAGGTTTCCACCTCGTATCATCCTAGACCTGGTCAGGGAGGGGGAAGATGACCTTACATCCCCCACCCTCTGCTCCCAAGCATTGAGCCCCTTGGAGAAGGTGCTCAATGTCCTGCATTTTTTGGCCACTGGGTCATTTCAGCGGACTACTGCCATAGTAGGGGGGATCTCACAGGCCACGCAGTCACGCTGCCTACACCAGGTGTTGGCAATAATGACTGCGCGCCCCTCAGTCCGCAGGCACATATACATGCCCAGAACACCCGCAGAAAGGCAGGCCGTAGTCCAGGACTTTTACAGGGTGGCACACTTCCCCAAAGTGCTTGGTGTCATAGATTGCACCCATGTGGCCCTACGTCCACCTAGGACCACTGAGCACATCTATCGAAACCGCAAGTAGTGGCATTTCGTCATCGTGCAGGTGGTATGGGATGCAAAGGGAATCATCACCTCTGTCTATGCACACTACCCAGGCTCTACCCATGACAGTTTCATATACAGAATGTCCACCCTGAGCCGGGCCCTGGAAGCTGGGCAGCATAGCGACACATGGCTCCTAGGTGAGTACAAATGCCCGTGCACATGCATGCATGTCACACACAAACAAATAAACAAACCCCAATAATCACAACCATTATCACCTCTCCAGGGGACAGTGCGTACCCTCTGGGGCATAGTGGAGCGCACATTCAGAACGCTCAAGTCACGCTTCCGCTCCCTTGACCGCTCTGGCGGGCAGCTACTCTATACACCACCTGTAGTGTGCTAGATAATTGTGGCAGCATGTGTCCTGCACAATGTTGCAACACGGCAAGGCGTACCGGTGGACATGGTGGTGCATCCACATCCCCAACCACAGGCACAGGCGCTGCCCATGGGAGGGGATAGGGCACGTGGTGAGACAGCCCGGACCCAGCTTGTGGCTACATTTGTCACCTAAACTCCCACCCCTGCGGAGTGCACACAGGCCTGTCACATACCAGGTGACAATCGATGATGACAAAGAGACAGCCAACTGTCACAACCTTACCACCCTGAGAATGTTGCCATGGAAGTGCTACATTGTGTGCATCCCTAGCTACAAAAACACGAACAATCGTGTGTGACCAAAAGGAACGCATGCAAGGTGTGCATCACACACCCCTGCAAAACAGGCCATCAAAATCCCTGGAATGTCGTCCAAACCCTCCTAAACCACATCACCCTTGTATGACTCACCATCACATGGCAAGCAATAGGAAAAGGCCAACAAATTGCCAATAATACACGAAGTGACATGTGATAAATGGAAATTGCCTTCACACAATGACGCCTGTCATGGAATCTGATGAAATGACTGATCAACAACCTCCCACACAAAACAAGTCATACCCAAATGCATTCCAACAGTAGTAGCATAAACATATCAATCAAAGCCTGTTCACATGCAAATTGGCCAAGGCAAAATCCCCACTCCTGAATACGTGTGCTGTGTGCATCTCCTCCAACACACTGCTCAGCACACAGCATAGTGACCAGCCATTGTGACAGAGACACACTTTGAGCATCACATGAAAAGGACAAAATAACCAAATAAACAAACAATTGACACATGTACAGGATCCACAAATGGTCATAGATCATGTGCTGCAGGGACACAGTGGTCCCCAGAAGGCAAACTGTGTGCACATTTGGACATGGAAGGGTGGATGTACATGTGGTGGAGCGTAGTGTGACTGTGTGTGTCAGTAGGGACATGCACTCAATACATGCATGTCCAATCAAGTGACCATCAGTGTCCTCTACACATCACATCTGAACATTGCCCATGTGCACACCCCAGCATGGCAAAACACACCAATCCCCTCACACCTGAAAGGTAAACACAACACAGGAACAGGCATTCACCAGCAGGACACATAATGTGCATAGGACACCACAATAACAATGTCAGGGTGCCCATCACACTGCAGGCCACGACAACTGTCCAACAACCAAACACCATCCCTCATTCACATCTCACCATGACCTACTGAACAACCGTGTCTGGGGTATGTAGCCTTCTTCCTTGAAGTCTACCTGGCCACAGGATCACCCCACCCCTTTGTCTCCATCTACCAACTTGCGCCAAAAAGCCTGTAGGCAGCAAAAAACACTTGAAGAGTCTCCAGTAGATGACTTGAAGTAGCAGTAAATTTCAAAGCACATGTACAAGCACAATGATGGAACAACCAAGTTAGCACACTTAAACAATGCTACAACAGGATGTGTACCATGTTTGTTACATAATATACAATGATGCAGCACCAACTGATGGGTAGTGTCACTGCTCCGGTGTCCACACGCAGGAGTGGCACAAACTAACCACCCCCTCCGTGGTCTGGGTGCCTGCAAGGTGAAACTTACACAGGCCTCTGAGACCACGGTGGGGAAGGAGGGTCAGGGATATGTTGACTGGACAGGCATTGGTATTCTGCATAACCGAAAAGAGGGGCAGGAGAGGGGAGTTGGATTGTCAAGGGAAAGTAGGGAAAAGAAAAAAATCTACTATTCACAATAACACATACTCACTCAGAAAAACCATGTACATCATACACATTGTACCAAATCACTCAAATGGAAGTCAAAGAGAGACTTATCTCTGGGGTGAGTGCTGGCCTCCTGCCTGCGCACTCTCAGGTCCGGTAAAAGGAGCAGTTCAATGCTGCAAAGATAGTAAGATTTACTAATCTGTGTGTGTCCATAACACACACACACACCACCATACATGCCCCAAAGCAAGTAACTCCTCCACAAACAAACACTCTTGTCTGCTGCTTTGTACCCATACGTAAGACTCCCCCCATGATGGTTCACACACTGTCAATGCAGTAGGCCTCATTCCGAGTATGGCGGTAAGGGATAGCGGCCACCGGTAACGAGACCGGTGGCGGTGATCCCTTACCGCCATACTCTGAGTTCCCTTTGCGCCCTCGCCCTTAACGCCTGCTTTGAGCAGGTGTTAAAGTTGAGGGCGCAAAGGGGCCTCCAAGCCAATAACGGTGACCGCAATGAACGGTCACCGTTATTTGCATCTTCCCCATTCCCATTGAGCCCTATGGGGGCTCATTTGGGAATGGGGAAGAGCCTTGGTGAATGGGGAATTACCGCCCCGCCAACCTTGGAATGGGGCGGTAATTCCGCCATCCACCAAGGCGCTGCGGGTCCGGGTACGGCGTCAACCAAGGCGTTAATAGCGCCATTGGTTAGCGCCGTACTCGGAATGAGGCCCAGTAAGTCAGGCGCATGTGGGCGCGTGGCAAATGGAAGAGCAATGTGTCAAGATTCACACATCATGCAATGGTCCCTGGGTAAGAAGCTACACGCATATAGCGAGGTACCACTTCAGTACAAGTAGTGTCCTGGCATCCCCCAAATAAAAGAGGTAGTGCATGTGTCAATTTGAACAAGCAAATGATATGCACTGCACACCAGTCTGTCCCTCGCTGGGTGTCCCTGTGCGCAGCTCAGTTTTTCCATGCTTTGAAGGCTAATGGGCTTATACATCTGCTTCAATGGAGCATGCTGGACTGGAGGATGTGTCCAGCAGCCCCTGCATGTGCCCCTGACAACTTGGAAAGCAACTTGCCATGTGTCCACTAACTCATTTTAGCTGTACTGTGTGCTTGAACACCAATAACTGTCCAAGCTCACCGTCAGTGGTGCTACTTAGCATGCATGTGCAACAGGCCTAGTGGAAGGTTGGCTGTGGTGTGTGCCCCTTGTGCTGCTCACCTTACATGGTGTTCCTGAAAACATGTCTGCTTCTGTTGGATGTATGAGCACAACCTCTGTGGCACCGCTAGCGCACACATGCACATGCCTGCACCACTGAACGTGGCCAGCTGCCAGACGTACACTGGCCCATGTCTGCCGTCAAAGGTGGCCTGGAGGCTCATTCTCCCGCAGAAAGGTCACAAAACACAAAATTAATGCAGGAAAGTCACCTGTGTGTGTCTCTTCATGCTGGTTGTGACTGGACCATGTCAGAGACTTACATTAGATTCCATCCCACCATCAGTGTGACTTTGACAGGCAAAGGGTGGCGGACACTCCCTACAGCATGAAGTGCATCAAGCACATGTACATTGAAGAAAATAAACACACAACACAATGCATAGCAATTAATGGACACCTGATTCCTGAAACCACCCATTCCTAATGCTGAAATGCCGTCGATAAGACCCCTACAATCCCCACTAGAGGTGTTAAAACAAGTAGTACAGCAGCAGACAGGCCACAGATATGACAGTCCAAAGCCCTTGTGAAATAGTCTGTAACACTGAACCATCCTTGCGAGCCCATGGATAAGGGAAGCAGGAGTGGCCTATGTGAGTCAGGACCCCAAGCTGCAAACACATACACGAGACAAGCTTGAAGGGCCCAGCTGGAACAGACAGTGGATGCTTTCAAAAGCCACAAAGCACCACACCGTCACATGAAAGCACAATAGACAAGCAATTTTAAACTATATTAACTAATTACAATTACACTAACTATAAAAAACCTACATTTACTAATTAAACTAACTATCAAATGGAATGTTAACTAACTAAACTAAAATCAAAAATCAAAAATGGCCACATACGACCCGGGGAGGAGGGAGACACCCAGGAGGGGGGAGGTACAGGGTGCAGCTCAACACCCACATGCAATGATGTTGAGTAAAAAAAAGAACCTCCATGGGCTCAATGCCTGCACAGCCCGACCTGTGTGGGAGATACCTTGTCGTCCGAGTCTGGCTCTTCCTGAAAAGGAGGACGTGGCACAGGAGCCTGACCACGCCTAGCCGCAGCTTGCCCCTCATCGGCAGCAAGTCTGCCGGACGGGTGAGCCTGGTTCTGTACGGCAATGACACGTAGGTCTGCATGCAGAACCTCCCGTGATACGCGTGCTTGAATTGCAAGGTAACATGTGTAACACAGAGTTCTTCCTGCAAGGCCTGGCTGGACAACTGATGCACCTCCCGGCAAGCATGTAGCTCAGCCGAGATGGTACGCTCAACCTGCGCAAACCTCTCCTCTGACCGCACCCTCTGGGATATCAAGAGGACATCCAGAGTGGATCTGAGGGACTCATACTCAGCCCTCAGGGCCTCCATGTGTGCCTCCGTGTGAGCAGCAATTGCTTGACGCAAAGACAACATTTTAGCCTGGCATGCTCGGTCTGAGCCCGCCATGCCCAGCCTGAGAGAGCGGACCGTGGAATGTGCCGCCCGCTGCTGGAGAAGCACCTGCCTGATAGGGGGGAGCACGAATTGGGCCACACGCTCCATGCTCACAGCAATGTTTTCCATTCCTGCCCCCTGGCGTTCTGAATTGGCAGTCATGTCTTGCTCCCACTCAGTATACCTCAGTGGCGCGCGGCCACAGCGCTGCTGGGCTTGACACCTACGGGACCCAAGGACCGGCTGTCCTCGTTGGGTTGGCACCACCCGCGGCTGCACGACTACATGCCCCGTCGACGTGATGGCCAAGGCCCATCAGCGACTGGTGTGGAGGGTGACCCTGCGTCCCGATCCACCATAGGCGGAGGTCCCACCACTGTCTGACCCCTCAGTGCAGGTGTCGCGGACAGAGGAGTGTCCACATCAGAATCACTCACCCCTGACGTATGGACCTGATGCATATCCAACTCGACATGGACGTCAGAGTGGTCATCTGGGCTGGACTCATTGCCAGCCAAAGACAAGATGGACTGTAGCACATGTGGGTTTTCGTGGTCTACCACCCCACAACCCCCACTTTTCCCGGGTTGCTGTAGTGATAACAACCCTGTGCCTGGCATGACAACACCATTCTCCGGCTCCATTGCGTCATCATCTGAAAAGTAGAGAACAAAAAAAGATCAATACACATGTTAGAAGAACACAACACACACACACATAGACATCACACAGACAGACAACACATAAAGCAGACATGTCACACACAAAAGAGAACCTGCCATGCATGCCGGGTCAACTTCACATTGCTACTGTGCTTAGGCATGTAGAAGAGTGTTATGCCACTCAGAAGAGGCTCGATGCAGTGCAGAACATTTGTACGTTACTCACTATCAACATGTACAAGTACTTCATGATGTGTATCATAAAACGTGAAGGCAGTGCAAGGTCAAGTTCAGGCATCACGTGCAATGTGCATGCAATGAGTTGCATGGCTACAAGCAAAGCACCCCTCCCCCTAAGTGGGAATGTAGGGATGCCTTGCATGGTATCAAAAGGATGACCAGAGACCTGTGTATCAGCAGACAGTGTTGACTAGCATCAATTGCATCATCTGAGTCAACTGACAACACAGCAAATGATGATGGGACAGTAAGCAGGCCACATGATGAGCCCTCAGTGGAACACCCACGTGTGCAGAAGACACTACACCAGTTGGACTGAGTCAGTGGGCCTGAAATAGGCTGAGGCCTGTGACCCACACAGACTGTCACACCCTAAACGTGTGGGACGCAGGACTGAGCCACAGTGGGCATGGGAAGACTGATGAAATGCCATGAAATGTAGGTCACCCTGGACACGTACTACAATGATCATCCATTCAAGGACACATAGGGGCATGCATGGAATGCACATGGAGCATGAATGGGCACTCATGTCCCTGCGGAGCATCTGACATCTGCACAGTCCAAGTGAGACACCCTGCATCAAATACAAAGGATGTACCCCACTGCATGTGGCTGGCAGGTTGGCTGGTGAAAGATAGCATGTACACAGGATGCATGAACAGGCCATTACATTACAGCAAAATGATGCAGACCAGTGCAAAGGTGATATTATGGTGCGGTGGGTGGAGGGGCAAGGGAGCATGCCTACGTGGAGTACCCACATGCAGGCAGAGGACACATGCACGTCAGTCATGCAATGACATAGTCCCAGTGCTGAGAGGAAGGACACCCCAGGCTACATGCAGAAGGACCAGTGAGCTGGAACATGGACTGGAGGGGCATCCAGGTGACCAGCATGTGAGTAGGGTGCAAGTGTGGTGATGCAGACAGTCCCCGTCTGCTCCACATGTCCACCATCTTGCAGAGCAGCCATGCATCAGTGAAGCATTGCATTACTTGCACATCTGAACCATGTACACATGACATGTAGTGGCAGTCATGCAAAACACATCACACATGTAAAACACACATGTCCTCGACAAACAGGCAGCAACACTCACTGGACTGGGCATCAAAGTCCGGCATCTCTCCCACTCCTTCGACCGATTCAGGTGGTATGAACTCCGCAACGAGTGACTCGTGCGGAGTGAGGTCTTCCTCCTCAGTTGCCGGCCCACTGACAGTCACCAGAGTCATGTTGTAATTTGAGGCACGCTTAGCCTTAGCGCTGCGTTTGAAGTCATTCCAACGCTTTTTGCACTCTTGCACCGTGCGCACCTCATGGCCGAATGCACTCACATGTTCCGCAACTTGCTTCCACTGGGTATCACGGTGGGCAACCGTAGTGTCACAATTAGGCCCCACTAGCATGTCACGGTTGTGGTCCCGCACATAGTCCATAAAGAAGTCCAGTTCCTGCACACAGAAAGCCTTCTTCCTCGATGTGCAGGAGGTCGTGGCTGTGTGTGGGGTCCCAGCCTGTGCTGCAGGTGCAACCTTCCTCCTCTTGGATAGTGGCGCGGACCCTGGCTGGCAAATGCTGCTCTGATCAGTATGGGCAGTGGCAGCGGAGGATTGAGCCAAGGGAGTGGCAGGTGGAAGGACGACCAAAGGCCTGACTTGCGTCAGTGGCTGCTGGGTGCCCTCGAATGGACCCTGTGCAGCAACATCCGCTGTGGCAGGGTCAATGACAGCGACTGTCCTGGTTGGTAGACTCACAAACGGGGTGTTGTTGGCTGCATCTGGCCCTGCACTTGCCAACACTCGGCTGGTCGGGGCAGCAGATGGCATTACTGCCCCAGGGACACGTGTCTCGGTCAGGGCAGCCCTGCGTGCACCTATGGTGTTCCTCCTGCCCTGTTGGAAATCTTCCATGGACTCTTCAAGTGCCAACGCAGCCTGCGCTGGCAGACCCTGAGGCTGGGTGGTGGTGTCCACAGCTGCAACTGCAGCTACCACTACCCTTGGGCCCGTGGCAGTTGATGAAACGGACTGCCGGGTCACATGGGCGCCAGTGCCAGATGCAGAAGCTGCATCTCCCGGAACCAGAGGGGATGGTGGCATGTCTGCACCAACACATGGCACAACATCGTGCCGAAGTGGCACACCCCTCCCACTTCCCCCTCTGCGCCACCCTGGACACCCTGGAGTCCCCCTACTCCCTAGTCCTGGGCAATTGGGGCGAAGGGGGTGGGATGCACGATGTTAACAGCACCCCTGCACCTGCAAGGCTGTATGTGACCCCAGTGATTAAGTGACAGGTCACGCAATGCTCAGGCACCCCAAAACTGCAGTAAAACCGTGCATGCAACCCCTGCAGCCAATGTGCGTACAATTAAACTCCCGCACTACGCGGTGGCAACCAGGAACACGAAAACGCATACGGGTGGGACACGCAGGCTACTATGACCTTGAAAACGGGTACGCGATACACAGGGGCATCCGCAGTGGGAAAAATAGCATGCGTGACTCACCGTCAGACTAGCGTGATGATGAAAAACACGCGTAGCCAATACCCCCGCCAAAAGAAGAGATACGCCCTTGATCCGCTGTGAAGTTGTGATGGCGCGCGAAACAACACGAAGTAGCAACACACACGTCGGCCTCCACGAAAGGCACAGCAAATACAGCAAACTGCAGGCCCCGCTCACCTTTAACCCGTGCTGAGGGAAACACCCGCGCGCGTCATGTCAATTACACACTTAGGCCCTTTCCTCGAATTACACGCATTCACACACAGACGTGTGGTTTTTTCACATGCTGATCTACTATGGACCCGTATTGAGGGAAATGCCCGTGCGCATTACGTCACAGACGCGCTTACGCGCTGAGGGCCTTTCCTCAAATTACACGCTGACGTGCACTTTTTTCACGTGCCAAATCACTCCATATCAAGCTGGCCACGCGACAACACACGGAAGACCACGCTCCTGCCCAAAAAGCCATTTTCCAGCCCCCAAGAGCCCCGAGCACGCTCCCACGTGCCGTCTGCTGCTGCCTGCCTGCTGCCCACGTGCCCTGCTATTTGGTGCCTGCAAGTCAGCCATCTGCAGCGGTCCAGTTGCTGTGTCCACCCCTGCTGGAACAGAAGACTCCCGACTGGGATACCATCGCTCCACAGCCCAGCCCCAGGACCCAGTTGCCCACCCACACCTGCCTCGGGGGTCACCATGTCGGGACAAACACCATCCGAGACCACTGGCGACCCCCAGCCAGAGAGGCAGAGGGCCACCAGCTTCAGTGAGAAGGAAGTTGGTGTCCTGGGGGAGCAAGTTCTGGGGCATTATGATGCCCTCTTCACACCATCGCGCGCCGACAAGGAAGGACGGGAGAGGATCTGGGAGGACGTAGTGGTTGCCATCAACGCGGAGGGGGTGGCAACCCGCGACATCAAGCACGTCCGGAAGTGCTGGGAGGACTTCAGGTCGAGGACCCTCAAGAAGGCCCGGCGCCTCATGAAGGCAGAGGATGCAGAGGGGTGCCAGGTCAGCCTGACCAACATCCAGATGAGGGTCCTGGAACCCATAAACCCAGTGCTCCACGCTCAGATCCTTCGGAGGGAGACCCATCTGGAGTCAAGCGGTAAGTGGCCATGCATTGCTGTGTGAAACAGGGCATGTTGCAGTGTGCTGGTAGTCAGCTACTTGCCTGTGTGTGTAACATAGGCCATGTATGGATGTGTGTGTGCAGGGACATAATGGTAATGCATGTGAGACCAGTAATGCGTGAACCACATGGATGGTGCATGTGTTCCAATGCAACATGGGGAGCAGCATGCGAATGCACACATGAATGCATGCATGTCCCTGTTTTTGGACATTGATGGGAAGTGAGAGATGGGTGCTGCTCTCATGTACATGTATGGTGTACATGTCTGTGTGTCTGAGAAGCGTGTGTGTGACTTTGAAATGTCATGGATGAATGACACATGTCTGTGACGGTATGTAAATTCACTTATGTAGTCTAGTCACCATTGTATCCACTGTGTTTGTGGTGTACGAGCCATGATGCATGACCCTACGGTGATGTGTGTGCATGGGACCCGTATGAGCCATGATGCATGTGAGTTTTAAGGCAACATTTATGTCAATAGAGGCCCTTGTACATGGATGTTGATGTTGATTGCATGCGCCGTGCCTGTTTCTGCATGTGTGTTGCTTGCATTGACCCATGTGTTGTGGAGGGACAGGATGGAAGTGACGTTTGACAGTGCCACTTATGTGTTATTGCTTCCTGTCTAGGGGACTATTGTACCGTAACCTGATGCTTGTGTTCTATGTCTCCCTCTACGCAGCGTTGAGTGAAGAAGAGGGCGGAGGCGGCGCTGTGGAGCTAAGCGGCGGGGATGCCTCCACCGGGCTGCGACGCAAGGCCCAGCCACCCTCCCAGGAATTGCCATCATCCGGGTGCGAGGGGACTGGTGCCGCGTCTGCCACTACGGCTGTAGCGGAAGGGCCGGGTGAGCCCCCACAGGGGCTTGCAATGGCGGAAGATGGTGCAGAGACATCCAGGTAGGTGGCCTCCACAGAGGAGGAGGAGCCTGCTACTGAGCCGCACATGGGGCCTGGTGGGGGTAGTACCACTGGTGCAAGTGGTGCAGTCCAGGGCCAGGAGGCAGCACAGGTCGCCGTGGAGGGGCCTGTGCATGTCGCTGTCCCTGACCCTGTGACTGCATCACCATGCACCAGCAGGGATGCCCCATCCCAGGCCCGTCCGCAGGTAGGGGGGAGGCCCACGTGATTTGGCTCTCCACTACCTGCGGACGAGGAGTCCCATTACCGCATGGGCTCTGACCTGATTGGTGTCGCGTTGCGCAGGCGTGTCAATCGTGATGACGTGCGTGCTTCCTGGAGGGAATGCCACGCACGCCATCAAGAAGAGCTGCGTGGCAACGTGGCACAGTTGGGAGGGGCCATGGTCGGTGGGTTCCTACATGTGTCGCGCACTCTGGCGGACCTCTCCTCCTCTGTGGAGACTATGCGCCAGTCGTTCTCCCTGCCGTATTCCGGCCCAGATTCCACCAGGGCCCCCTGTGGACCTGGCCTGACCAACACAGCCAGCTTGGTGGACATACCATCCCTGCCAAAGTCGGGAGTCGGCGGTCCAGCAGGGGTGGACACCCCAACAACTGGAGACCAGCAGATGGAGGATGTTGTTACGCTCACCTGACTCCCACGGAGGCGCAGGTCTGGTTTGGAGTGTTGTTGCTTCTTCTATGGTGAAGCGCAGGACCCGGAAGATGGACTGGACCGGACCTTCGAATCTGGCTTGTCTGGCTCGCAGGAATATCTTTCTGTATGTGAAAAGGGAGTATTAACAATCTGCGGGAGAAAGTATAAGCCTCCCACTCCCTTCTCACCCCTCTACGAAACCCTCCTGCGACCCCCACATGAAGTCTCACCTTAGGGTTTGAAAGGTTGAGCTCTCCATCCTGCTTCTCATGCAGGGGCGCGTTGTATCCAGTTACTTCACTGGGATTTTGATTGTAGAGGGTTCAAGTTTTGTTTTCCCGGTATAGTACCGTAAGGATTCTGTTAATGAGTATGATTCCGCAATAATAATTGTTCGTTGTCTCTTTTTCAGGTGCGGAAACTATTCCGAGAAGAGCTGTGGAACCGAAGAATGAGACTCTGGTGAGCTTGATGAGAGTTCTCTCAGTGTCCTTGTATCAATATGCTCACTAACGCTGATGTCTTTTTTCCCCATAGGGGCCGGGGGCCGGAAATGCCTGGATGCGGCACCGACCCGAAACAAAGCTCAATCCAGAAGAAATCAGGTAAGTCTTTAATGGGCGTTGGGTAACGTCTTTTCATGCGCCCACTAACGCTGATGTCTCTTTTTCCCCTTAGGGGCCGGGGTCTGGAAATGCCAGGATGCAGCACTGACCCGAAATGAAGTTGGAATAACCCAACAAGTAAGCTTTGTAATGGAAATTAAGGTTTCCTTGTTTTCTTTCCCCTCTCACCTTTATTCTTGACTTTTTCTCCCTAGGCGCGGTGATGTGGCTGCGAGTCCAGATGTCGCCGTAGAACGTGGTGGTACCTTGTACAGGTGAGTGAGATGCGGCACTGCAGTGATCGATGCAATGTGCTTTTAAATGGATGTCTTCCTTTTCAGGACCGTCGGCGAGATGTCTCCGGAATGCGGAATTTAGCAGGTAAGGACTCTTCTTTACCCTTTTCTCTTCTCTTCTCTCTTTGCAAGTGTTCCAGGATGCTGGCAGGAGTGGCAGAAGACAGAATGCAGGAGCAAACACGGTGAGCGTCCAGCTGCTAGATGCAGAACAACGCAAAGCGTGAGTTGCTGCTTGGGTGTGGCTTAAATAGCCTTCAAAGTAGTTCCAGGTATGTATCCTTCCTCTCAGGTATGTATTCCTCCCCTGACCACACCCGTGTGGTTAAGTAGTTCCAAAGATAAGGTAGTCCCATTCAGGCCTCAGAAGGCCTGGATGTTGCAAGTTGGTCTGCATCAGGTAAGTTAACACTAAGCACCTTTAACACAAAGTCCCCTTTTATGAACCTGGCGCCTATGGCACCAGGACTGTGGCCCGATATGAGCCTGGCGCCAAAGGCGCCAGGACTGAGTCCAAAGAGCCCCTACTTGAGGCTGTTGTGACTTCCCTTGAAGACATGATGTCTGCCTCTGGGGTAGCTGGGTCTTGTCTGGCACCTTGGAGGTAGGCATCATGACAGTACCCCCTCCCAAGGCCCCTCCCAAGGTCGTCCTTTCCGGGGGTTTCGGCTTGCTTGGGAATTTTCGGTGGAATCTTTGCACTAATCGCAGGGCGTGTGCATGGTCACTTGGTTCCCAAGATCTTTCCTGAGGTCCGTACCCCTTCCAATCAACTAGATAGAAGAGTTTTGATTTTAACATTTTGGAATCCAATATGTCCTTAACTTCAAATTCTAATTCCCCATCGATTTGAATTGGTTCAGGTGGTTTGCTTAGTCTTCTGGTTCCAGGCTGCACCGGTTTTAACAGTGATGCATGAAAAACGGGATGAATTCGCATGTTGGCTGGTAGATCGAGTTTAAAGGCCACCGACTTAATTATAGCTTTGATGGGATAGGGTCCAATGTATCTGGGATTAAAAGTCTGCGGTCCTTTGAGAGGCAAATGCTTGGTTGCCAGCCACACCTGGTCTCCAATCTGGTACGAAGGTGCTTCACTCCGATGTAGATCAGCATTTTCTTTGTATTTTTTCTTGGCTTGTTGCAAATGAGTTGTAGCTTCCTTGAAGGCTCGGGTTATAGTAGAATGCAAATGATCAACTGCAGGCATTTCCAGGTTTTGAGGAGGGTCTAGGTCTGAGGTTCTAGGATGATGACCATACAAGGTGTAAAAAGGGGTTTGTCCTGTTCCAGAATGTACAGAATTGTTATATGCATACTCTGCGATCCATAGAATATCTTTCCAGCTGTTTTCAGATTGATGCAACATGCACCGAAGATATTTTTCAAGGGTTTGGTTAGTCCTCTCGGTTTGACCATCGGTCTGGGGGTGTGACTAGTGGATAAGCGTACATCAATTTGTGCCAGTTGGCAACATTTCCTCAAAAAATGGGAAATAAATTGGCTTCCTCGGTCTGAGATTAATATGGATGGAAAACCATGCAAACAAACTATGTTTTCCAGAAATTCCTTGGCCAAGATGGAGGCTGAAGGTACCCCTTTTAAAGGGATAAAGTGGGCCATCTTGGAGAACAGATCCACGATTACCAAGATAGTGTTATATCCATAGCAAGGAGGCAGGCCGGTAATAAAGTCCATTGACAAGGTGTGCCAAGGGGCCGGTGGAATATCCAAGGGTTGTAGGAGACCGGCTGGTCTCTTCTTTTGACCTTTATTTTGGGCGCAAACTCCGCAAGACATCACAAAAGATTTTATGTCTTTTCTCCAGGATGGCCACCAGAATTGTCGTTTGATCTTTTCCTCAGTTTTTGCGATACCAGCATGTCCTTCCATTAATGTATCATGATAGTGAGCAATGACCAATTCTTGCAGTTCTTTGTTGGGCAGAAATAACCGCCCCTGGAAGTACGGTAAATTGTTATTAACGGAAAAGTGTGACCCCTTTTGAGTCCATTCTTGCAAGGCTGTGGAATTTAAAAGTTGTTTAACTCGAGTTTGAACGTCCTCTATAGTTTGTAAAGAGGTCAAGCCTAAAATTCTTTGTTCGGGTATAATTGGTACTGGTTCTAAGTTTGAATTTGTTTCATCCATTCCAATCCGGGATAAAGCGTCCGCTTTCCCATTCTTGCAACCAGGGCGGTAGGTGATTATGAAATCAAATTCTGCAAAGAATAAAGCCCATCGGAGTTGGAGGGATGATTGGGCTTTGGCTGTTTTTAGATATTGCAAATTCCTGTGATCTGTAATCACTGTAATGGTGTGTCTTGCGCCGAGGAGGTAATGATGCCAAGCCTTGAAGGCGGACTTAATAGCTAGTAATTCTTTGTCGGTGATTGCGTAATTGATTTCAGGAGCCGTGAATTTCCTGGACCAAAAGGCTACATGTGCATCTGGTTAGTTTCTGGATCCCTTTGAGACAAGACAGCACCCATGGCCAAACTGGAAGTGTCTGTTTCTACAATGTAAGGGAAATCTGGGCGCGGATGCTTCAATACAGGGGCGGAGGTGAATTTGGTCTTTAGGTCTTGAAAGGCCTGTTCTGCCTCAGGAGTCCATTCGAAACGTTTATTCTTCCGTAAGAGGGCTGTTATGGGTTGAACCACTCGAGAAAATTCCGGGATGAATCTTCATAGAAATTGGCAAAGCCAAGCATACTCTGAACCCCCTTAACAGAGTTAGGAGATGGCCATTTGAGGATGGCGTCCACCTTTCGCGAGTCCATTCGGACTCCTTTAGGTGTCAGGATGAATCCGAGAAACTCGACCTCTGTGGTATGAAAAACGCATTTTTCGAGTTTCGCAAACAGGTTGTGCTGTCGCAATTTCTCAAGAACTGCCCTGACATGTTTTCTGTGTTCGGATTCCGAGGAGGAGTATACCAGGATGTCATCGATATATACGATGACACAAACATCGATAAGTTCCCGAAGAACATCATTCATAAAGTATTGAAAGGCGGAAGGTGCGTTGCATAATCCGAAGGGCATCACCTGATATTCAAAGAGCCCATATTTGGTGCGTAATGCAGTCTTCCATTCGTCGCCTTCTTTTATACGTACCAGGTGATAAGCTCCTCGGAGATCTAACTTGGTGTATATACAAGCATCTTTTACCTGGTCAAGAAGTTCAGGGATCAGAGGCAGAGGATAACGATTCTTAATCGTTATTTGATTTAGGGCGCGGTAGTCAATACATGTTCTAAGGTCGCCTTCTTTTTTCGGGACGAAGAACAGAGCTGAGGAAACAGGAGACTTTGATGGGCGAATAAAACTGTTGGCAAGATACTGATCTAAATACTGACGCAAATGAACGTTCTCAGGTTCAGTAAGAGCATAAATCCTACTACAGGGCAGTTGAGCATTGGGTACCAGGTCGATTTTACAATCGTACGACCGGTGGGGAGGTAACGTGTTCGCCTGTTCTTTTTGAAAAACGTCTTGGAACTCTTGGTATTCGACCGGTAGTTGTATCGTGGTGGAAGTTACTGTGGCCAGACCCATATCTGGATTTCTTGGATAACAAGTCAGTTCACAATCAGGAAAGGTTATTCTCTTTGCTCGCCAGTCAATTCGAGGATTATGTGTTTCTAACTAAGGGATTCCTAGAATTACTTGAAATTGTGGGGCCTTGATTACATCGAACACAATTGCTTCCCGATGTCCATCCTGTCCCACTAGTGTCATTTCTGTAGTGGAATGTGTTAACGGCCCTGAGGCTATTTCGGTTCCATCTACTGTAGTAATGACATCCTTGTTAACTTTCGGACGGAGAGGAAGATTAATCCTGGAGGCCAATTCACGATCTACGTAGTTTCCAATAGCTCCACTGTCGATGTATGCTTTTATAGCATGCAACCGCTGAGGCTGTTTCGGGTCCACGAGCACCATTGGCATGACAAAATGCGAGGTCAAAGAGTCTGTTTTCAAGCTCGGCAAGCGGACCTCTACGCTTGTCGGGCTTGACCGTTTCCCGAATCAGGTTCTATTAAATTGTTGTCCGTGGCTTCAACCACCTTCTTAGGTGGCTTTACCGGGCAGTCTCGTAGAAAGTGACTGTCATGATGCCTGCCTCCAAGGAGCCAAACCAGGCCCGGCACCCTCAGAGACAGACACCATGCATTCAAGGGAAGTCCCAGCAGCCCCAGATGGGGGCTCTTTGGACTCAGTCCTGGCGCCGTTGGCGTCAGGCTCATAGGGGACATCAGTCCTGGCGCCATCGGCGCCAGGCTCATTTAGAAGTAGGTTGGGAGTAGTGCTTGGTGTAAACTTACCTGTGCAGACCATGCTGCAACTTCCAAGACTGGAAGGAACTATTTTTCTAGGGACTACTTGATCTCTAGGGTGTGACCGGTGGAGGAATACATATTTCTGGGGGATGAATACATACCTGGAACTACTTGAAAGGCTATTTAAGCCATACCCAAGCAGCAGACCACGCTTCGCGTTGTTCTGCACTTAGCAGCTGGACGCTCACCGTGCCTGCTCCTGCCTTGGTCCTCCAATACGCCTGCCAGCATCCTGGAAACACCTAAAGAAGAAAAGGGAAGAGAACAGGTGAAAACAAGAACCTTACCTGATACATCTGCACTCCGGATTCTGCAAGCCGACGATCCTGCAAAGAAGGCAAACATTTTAAACGTGCATCGCGTCGCGCGCATCACGCTGCATTTCACTCACCTGCACGTGGCGTTTTCGAGTCCTGCGACATCCATCCGGAGCTTCCACCGCCATCCAGCACCTATTGGAAGGAAGGAGAAAGAGAGGTGAGAAGGGAAACAACAATCTAAGTAGAACTTACCTGTGGTTCAATTCCCTCTCCGCCTTCGGGTTTGTGCCATACCTTCGGCATCTCAGCACCCCGGCCCCTAAGGGGAAAAGAAACAGACATTGTATTAGTGAGAGCATGTGAGAACATTAGCAATACGCTCACTCAAGACTTACCCATTTGCAAGAGAGACGCAGCAGCTCTTTTTGGGTCGGCGCCTTACCTCCGGCATTGCCGTACCCCGGCCCCTATGGGGAAAAAGACATTGGACATTAAAGGAGATACTTAAAACTGCAAAGGAATCTCTCATCGGAATTCTCACCAGAATTTGGCTTCATCCAAATCGCCTGCAGCCCGAAAATCTTCTCCAGCACCTGCGAAAGAAAAGAACAGATGAGTGAATATAAGCCCAAACTTGCCATAAACATTTGCGGTACGACGGGAATGCACAAACTAGTTTAAACTCATCAATCCAGTGAAGTAACTGGAATCACAACGCGCCCCTGCATCATAAGCAGGATGGAGAGCTCGTCATTTTGGTCCCTAAGGTGAGTCTTCACAGGGAATCCCAAAAGGGTTTCACGGAGGGAGAGAAGGGAAGTGGGAGTCACCCGCAGACTATTAACCCTTCCTTTTCACACACAGTGGGATATTCCTCCGAGCCAGAAAAGCCAGGTTGGGGAATCCAGTCCAGCCCATCTTCCGGGTCTTACGCATCTCTGCAGAAGAGGTCACAGCAGTCCCAGCCACGCCCGCGCCTCCGTGGGAGCCAGGTGAGCATTACAGTGACCAGAAGCCCCGCAATAGAGACATAGTTGCTTTTGCCGTCTTCTCTCTCGTTCCTTCTGCGTCAATGGTCCTTTAACACCGCCGATCTGCATAGGTTCTGAAATGTCGGTACTCTTAGGGTTAGCGTGAGTTTTGATCAGCACTCAAGTTTCGAACTTGGACCAATCTGCTTTTCTAGTTTGCAGTGTGTGGTCAAGTTGGACCACTAAGTCGATGTATTCTGCGCAGGCTTGAGGTGGATTTACTATTTGAGCTAGAACATCCTTAAGTTCTCCGCGCAGGCCTCGATGAAATAGTGTGATCCTTTTATTATCGGGCCACCCCGTTTCTATAACCAGCCTATTAAAGGTGGCAATATAAGATAAGAGATCTTGGTTACCTTGTCGTAAGGATAGTAGTTCGTTGTCAAGGGCCTGTCCCTGAGAGTGTCGAGCGAATAATCTTTCCATGCTCGCCTGGAAGCTTTCAAAATCCTGGAGGCTTGGGTCATCCTGACCTACCAACGGAACAGACCAATCGGCAGCACAGCCACTGAGATAAGATAATACAAAGGCTACCTTGGTTTGATCATTAGGGAAGGCCCTAGGTCTGCATAGAAAGTGTAGGCGACATTGGTTCATAAAAACGGCATATTTCTTGGGGTCCCCCGTAAAACGTTCAGGCGGGGCCAAAGGCATGTTTCCAGGTAGATTGATTTGTACCGGGTTATTCGAAACCATTGACGAGGCATTACCCCCAGAACTAGGTAAAGGAGTTTGTCCTGCTTGACCCTGCAACAATCGTTTGGCCAGGTCATCAGTTCTTTCCTTGGATAAGATTAATTCTCTTTTGAGAGCATTAGTTTCCTGGCGGGCGGAGTGTACTTCTGCCCTTAATTCCCCCAAAAGCTGAGCCAGCTGGTCTGTCTCGGAAGTTTCCATAGCGCCCGGGTGAGAAATTGTAGGTAGGCTTCGCGTTCTGTTACGCTCACCTGACTCCCACGGAGGCGCAGGTCTGGTTTGGAGTGTTGTTGCTTCTTCTATGGTGAAGCGCAGGACCCGGAAGATGGACTGGACCGGACCTTCGAATCTGGCTTGTCTGGCTCGCAGGAATATCTTTCTGTATGTGAAAAGGGAGTATTAACAATCTGCGGGAGAAAGTATAAGCCTCCCGCTCCCTTCTCACCCCTCTACGAAACCCTCCTGCGACCCCCACGTGAAGTCTCACCTTAGGGTTTGAAAGGTTGAGCTCTCCATCCTGCTTCTCATGCAGGGGCGCGTTGTATCCAGTTACTTCACTGGGATTTTGATTGTAGAGGGTTCAAGTTTTGTTTTCCCGGTATAGTACCGTAAGGATTCTGTTAATGAGTATGATTCCGCAATAATAATTGTTCGTCGTCTCTTTTTCAGGTGCGGAAACTATTCCGAGAAGAGCTGTGGAACCGAAGAATGAGACTCTGGTGAGCTTGATGAGAGTTCTCTCAGTGTCCTTGTATCAATGCGCTCACTAACGCTGATGTCTTTTTTCCCCATAGAGGCCAGGGTCCGGAAATGCCTGGATGCGGCACCGACCCGAAACGAAGCTCAATCCAGAAGAAATCAGGTAAGTCTTTAATGGGCGTTTGGGTAATGTCTTTTCATGCGCCCACTAACGCTGATGTCTTTTTTCCCCATAGGGGCCGGGGTCTGGAAATGCCTGGATGCGGTACCGACCCGAAACAACGATCAATCCAGAAGAAATCAGGTAAGTCTTTAATGGGCGTTGGGTAACGTCTTTTCATGCGCCCACTAACGCTGATGTCTCTTTTTCCCCTTAGGGGCCGGGGTCCGGAAATGCCAGGATGCGGCACCAACCCGAAATGAAGTTGGAATAACCCAACAGGTAAGCTTTGTAATGGAAATTAAGGTTTCCTTGTTTTCTTTCCCCTCGCACCTTTATTCTTGACTTTTTCTCCCTAGGCGCGGTGATGTGGCTGTGAGTCCAGATGTCGCAGTAGAACGTGGTGGTACCTTGTACAGGTGAGTGAGATGCGGCGCTGCAGCGATCGATGCGATGTGCTTTTAAATGGATGTCTTCCTTTTCAGGACCGTCGGCGAGATGTCTCCGGAATGCGGATTTAGCAGGTAAGGACTCTTCTTTACCCTTTTCTCTTCTCTTCTCTCTTTGCAGGTGTTCCAGGATGCTGGCAGGAGTGGCAGAAGACAGAATGCAGGAGCAAACACGGTGAGTGTCCAGCTGCTAGATGCAGAACAACGCGAAGCGTGAGTTGCTGCTTGGGCGTGGCTTAAATAGCCTTCAAAGTAGTTCCAGGTATGTATCCTTCCTCTCAGGTATGTATTCCTCCCCTGACCACACCCGTGTGGTTAAGTAGTTCCAAAGATAAAGTAGTCCCATTCAGGCCTCAGTAGGCCTGGATGTTGCAGCATGGTCTGCATCAGGTAAGTTAACACTAAGCACCTTTAACACAAAGTCCCCTTTTATGAGACTGGCACCTATGGCGCCAGGACTGTGGCCCGATATGAGCCAGGCGCCAAGGACTGAGTCCAAAGAGCCCCTACTTGAGGCTGTTGTGACTTCCCTTGAAGACATGATGTCTGCCTCTGGGGTAGCTGGGTCTTGTCTGGCACCTTGGAGGTAGGCATCATGACAGATGTGCAGGCATCATTGGATAGGGCACATGGACAGCAGCAGCAGCAGGCTCTAGGTGGGAGCGATGATGGCTCGGGGCCATCAACATCAGAGGGGCAGGCATCGGCCAGAGGGCAGGAGGACCCTGGAATGGGAGTGTCTTCCGTGTAGCTGCGGTTGGGCCAGCGGATAGATGCGGAGCGGCGGTGGGCGGAAGCGGCGCGGCTCACCATGGTCAGGGCGGAGTTCTCCATGCGGCAGGCGTTGAGGCGGGCTTATTGCCTGGAGGGAACTCGCAGGGAGTTGGAACAGGCCATGTTTTCATCCCTGCGAGACCTCGGGCCTGGGCAGAGTCCCGCCTCCAGGAGATTGACATGGAGTTCGATGATGCCCTGGCCCACAACATCACAGATTGAGCCGTAGGACTTGCCCACCGCCATTCTATATAGTTAGTTAATGTAAGGTTTCCTTTCTCTTTTTTTTTCTTTTGGGACGCTTGGACAATGCCCCACGTTTTTGTATATAGTTCTTAATTAGGTAGGTTTTTTTTATAGGTTTCATTTAATTTGTTGGGCTCATGGACCCTGGTTTCAATCTTTGTACATAGTTGGACTGTGGATTTCTGAGAAAATATTATTTTACATCACCATGGATCAATGGATTTTTAAATTTAGGTTTCCTTTGGATTTGCTTTGGTGGACAAGGAGTTTTGACTAACTTTATTTTGGATTACTTTGGATTGTGACTTCATTATATTTTTTTTATGTTTGGACATGCATTTTTTTCTTGTTTAAAATTATTTTCATGCTTTGATTCCATTTGCTTCATTGGTTTACTGCATGTCACAATGTGGGTTTACACAATCATTGGCACCCAGTGTGTGCGTGTGACGGATATGTGTTGATGTGCATAGTTGACTTTTGGTTTATGACAAGAAATATGGCTTTCAGTGTGGGGTGGATGGGAAACTTGATTGTGTCTCAAGACTGGGGTGGCATGCAGTGGGATTTTGGTGGACATGAGGCCCATGAATGTGCATCTTTATGACATGTTGGGTGGGGACATTAGTCGGGGCCTGCTGGCAGGTGTCTGTCAATGCTGGGGGTGTGGGGGTGCAGGGGGACCTGAGTCTGGGCCTACTGGCAGGTGCCTGTCAATGTTGGGGGGGTGGGGGTGCAGGGGGACATGAGTCGGGGCCTACTGGCAGGTGCCTGTCAATGCTGGGGGTGCAGGGGGACATGAGTCAGGGCCTGCTGGCAGGTGCCTGGGGACATGAGTCAGGGCCTGCTGGCAGGTGCCTGTCAATGCTGGGGGGTGGTGGGGGTGCAGGGGGACATGAGTCGGGGCCTGCTGGCAGGTGCCTGTCAATGCTGGGGGGTGGGGGTGCAGGGGGACATGAGTCTGGGCCTGCTGGCAGGTGCCTGTCAATGTTGGGGGGTGGGGGTGCAGGGGGACATGAGTCTGGGCCTGCTGGCAGGTGCCTGTCAATAATGGATGGGTGGGGGTGCAGGGGGACATGAGTCGGGGCCTGCTGGCAGGTGCCTGTCAATGCTGGGAGGGTGGGGATGCAGGGGGACATGATTCGGGGCCTGCTGGCAGGTGCCTGTCAATGCTGGGTGGGTGGGGGTGCAGGGGGACATAAGTCGGGGCCTACTGGCAGGTACCCGTCAATGCTGGGGGGTGGGTGTGCAGGGGGACATGAGTCGGGGCCTGCTGGCAGGTGCCTGTCAATGCTGGGTGGGTGTGGGTACAGGGGGACATAAGTCGGGGCCTACTGGCAGGTACCCGTCAATGCTGGGGGGTGGGTGTGCAGGGGGACATGAGTCGGGGCCTGCTGGCAGGTGCCCGTCAATGCTGGGTGGGTGGGGGTGCAGGGAGACATAACTCGGTGCTCACTGGTGCATGGTGACATGTGGGCTGGCTTCGGGGCATGGCCATGGTGGATGGCTGCCTACGGGACATGACCAGGGGTGCAGGGTAGTCCCCTGTGGTGTGAGCTGGCTGCAGGGGCTGGGGATGGGGTACAGGGCACACCTGGGAAGACTCACACTGCCAATTCAGGTGCGGAACTCTCTGTGCACCCCTCAAAATACACGTACCCAGCTCGCACAAAGCCTATCGCGTGTGATTCTCCACACGCACCCCCGAAATGCACATACCCCACTCGCACAGGGCCTATCGCGTGTGATTCTCCACACGCACCCCTCAGAATACAAGTACCCCGCTCGCACGAGGCCTATCGCATGTGATTCTCCCCGCGCACCGCCGAAATACATGTACCCCGCTCGCACAGGGCCTATCACGTGTGATTCTCCCTGCACACCCCCGAAATACACGTACCCTGCTCGCACAGGGCCTATCACGTGTGATTCTCCCCACGCACCCCTCAGAATACACGTACCCAGCTTGCACAAGGCCTATCGCGTGTGATTCTCCACACGCACCCCCGAAATGCACGTACCCCGCTCGCACAGGGCCTATCGCGTGTGATTCTCCATGCGCACCCCTCAGAATACATGTACCCCGCTCACACAAGGCCTATCGCGTGTGATTCTCCACAGGCACCCCTGAAATGCACGTACCCCGCTCGCACAGGGCCTATCGCGTGTGATTCTCCCCGCACACCCCGAAATACACGTACCCCACTCACACAGGGCCTATCACGTCTGATTCTCCACACGCACCCATCAGAATACACGTGAGCCATGCACAAGGCCTATCACGTGTGATTCTCCCCGCACCTCTCAGAATACATGCACCCTGCTCGCACTAGGCATATCGCGTGTGATTCTCCATGCGCACCCCTCAGAATACAGGTACCCCACTCGCACAAGGCCTATCGCGTGTGATTCTTCATGTGCACCCCCGAAATGAACATACCCCACTCGCACAGGGCCTATCCTGTGTGAGTCTCCCCGCGCACCCCCGAAATACATGTACCCCGCTCGCACACGGCCTATCGCGTGTGATTCTCCCCACACACCCCCGAAATACACGTACCCCGCTCGCACAGGGCCTGTCGCATATGATTCTCCACGCGCACCCCTCAGAATACACGTACCCCGCGCACAAGGCCTATTGCGCGTGATTCTCCCCGCACTCCTCAGAATACACGTACCCTGCTCGCACAGGGCCTATCGCGTATGATTCTCCACGCGCACCCCTCAGAATACACGTACCCCGCGCACAAGGCCTATCGCGTGTGATTCTCCACGCGCACCCCCGAAATACACGTACCCCGCTCGCACAAGGCCTATCGCATGTGATTCTCCACACGCACCCCCGAAATGCATGTACCCCGCTCGCACAGGGCCTATCACGTGTGATTCTCCACGTGCACCCCTCAGAATACACGTACCCCGCTCGCTCAAGGCCTATCGCATGTGATTCTCCACACGCACCCCCGAATTGCACGTACCCCGCTCGCACAAGGCCTATCGCGTGTGATTCTCCCCGCGCACCCCCGAAATACACGTACCCCACTCGCACAGGGCCTATCGCATGTGATTCTCCACGCGCACTTCTCAAAATACACGTGCCCCGCACACAAGGCCTATCACGTGTGATTCTCCCTGCACCCCTCAGAATACATGTACCCTGCTCGCACAAGGCATATCGCGTGTGATTCTCCATGCGCACCCCTCAGAATACACGTACCCCACTCGCACAAGGCCTATCACGTGTGATTCTCCCCGCGCACCCCCGAAATACACGTACCCCGCTCGCACAGGGCCTATCGCGTGTGATTCTCCCCACACACCCCCGAAATACACCTACCCCGCTCGCACAGGGCCTATTGCATATGATTCTCCACGCGCACCCCTCAGAATACACGTACCCCGCGCACAAGGCCTATTGCGTGTGATTCTCCCCGCACCTCTCAGAATACACGTACCCTGCTCGCACAAGGCCTGTCGCATGTGATTCTCCACACGCACCCCCGAATTGCACGTACCCCGCTCGCACAAGGCCTATCGCGTGTGATTCACCCCGCGCACCCCCGAAATACACGTACCCCGCTCGCACAGGGCCTATCGCATGTGATTCTCCACGCGCACCCCTCAGAATACACGTGCCCCGCACACAAGGCCTATCGCGTGTGATTCTCCCCGCGCACCCCTCAGAATACATGTACTCCGCTCGCACAGGGCCTTTTGCATTTGATTCTCCACGTGCACCCTGCTGCGAGCGGGGTGCGTGTATTCGGAGGGGAGCACGGGGATGTTTTACAGACGTTTTCGTGGTTGGGGGGCTGTATGCTGGTCCACTGGCCTGTGCGCCACGTACGGGATTTGTGTGCTGTTCATGGCGCACGGGGCGTAACTGGCGCTGCTGCAGGTTCGCTGCACCACTCGGCGTCACGGCTGGTTATGGATGTTAAAATCCATGAATACGCTGTGCGCGGTAATGGATTTTGGCGCACGCGGCTGGCGCAGACTGCCGCACGCGCACACTGTGCTCCAGCCGCGTGCCGCACTTGTGCGCCAGATTCTATGAATTACCCTCTACGTTTTTTCAGCAATCCGTCCGATGGTTAACGTACGTGCTATGTTATATTGAACTTAGTGCCATTAAATAGGTACTCAACAAACAATGTATTTGTAGCTACAACAGTTCTCTTGTTATTAATGAGGCATTAAATACCTTAGATGACGTTCGAAGCCTATTAATTACTTGACCACATGATAGAATTAGAGTTCACTATGTGGTTTAATGAACAATGTTATGTTCGTACCAGTAACGCCAAAAACGAAAGGCTGAGTTTGCAGTCACTGTCGCCCCCCACTGCCTCACAGCCTTTCACGCCTATCAGTCGTAACAGGCACTTCCGGGCACTTCCAGGGGTGCGCGCGTATGGGTGCACACTCACTGGCTTTAATAGGAAATGCTTTTCAGAGGGGGCGTGGCCTATAATGAAAGGAAAATAATGCGGTTTTAAAGCCTATATGCACCTTTTAGTAAAGGTAAAAAGTCTTAGATAGGGGCACTATGTCACAGTGCATATTGGTCTATATTTATTTATTAATAATATGCTCAAAACAATAAAAGCTTTGCATATATAAACACATACAAATACATCTCAATAAACTCATTAACAATCAAGACCTAAACATTCTATTAGCTTCCATAAAATAGACACATCTATGTTAAAACACCAATATTCCATTCGATAATTCTTTTAAAATAGATATCATCACATAAAATGTCATATGAAAGATTAAATTCATATCATTCCCTTCTACCAATCTTACCCAAATATCGCTCAGATTGCAGTTATGCGTGGTATAATCGTACACCAAAAGATGTTTACTACGTAGCTCTATTAGGCTTTCACAATCACATATAATATGCTGCACAGATTCTGATATATTTATTCCACATAGTCCGCAATATCCATGTTCTTTTTGAATACCAACTTTTGCACCTATTATTTCTAAAAAAGTACATATGTTAAATTTAAACATCAAATACAGTCAGGATAGGCTAGTTAATATAATGGTTTACTCTCTCTAAAATACCAATGTTCTAAGAACATTCTACTATTAGCTTTTGTTGCCAGGTTAACCATCTTTTGTTCTCTATCTAAATCATATATCAGTCTCTTCAACTTCCACTTAACCTGGCAATTGAGTATAATAGCCAGCAAGAAACATCATTATTGATCCATTTAAGATAAACTCCTCTCCATCTATGTACTGTTAGTAAGTCGGCTTTGTTATTTAATTGTCCATACTGTTCTATTAACTTCACCATAAAGGTACCTTTAGTTAGTCTTGTCAGTTTAACATACAGCATAGCCATCATGTATTGCACTCTACTATTAACACTATTTAGCTCACACTCTAATAAGATGTATTCGTACGAGAGATTGTTGGGAATTCTCATTAATATCCTCAATAGTTTAGCTTCCAATTTATCCAGCTCGTTTTTGAAAGGGCCACCCCAAATATCAGCACCATATACCATACAAGAAACAATCTTGGCAGAGTATAATTTCAAAATAGTACTTACTGAGAAGTTACCTTGACATCCTATGAATTTAGTCGCTATCATACATTTTCTCTTGGTTTCGCACCAATGTTTTTTCCAATTAAGCTTATTATCGATTATTACTCCCAAGTATTTGTATTCATTTACAATTTCAATCTGCTGATTAGCTATCACCCATTTTGCATTTTTGGTTTTATTATTTAGGACTTTATTCTCAAACTTCATTATTTTGGTTTTGCCTATGTTAATAACAAGAGTATTCAAGACAGCAAACTTTTCTAATTCATCTAGCTTTGCTTGGAGTCCTTTGGGTGTATAATGGAATAAGAGGAGGTCATCGGCACACCCTAGCCATCTTAGTTTAATTGCTCCAATCTTAATATCATTCATCTGATGATGGGCCTCATCTCTTAGAAAGTCTGCAAGATATGAATTAAAAAGTGTGGTCGCTAATGTACAGCCTGGCTTTACTCCACGTAGAGTGGGATAAAGCCCACATATATTTCCACGTTACTTGAGGCTCGCCGTTCGTCATAGGGAAGCGGGAGAGAGTCCTTCCAGGCATATCAGGCACTTCCAGGCACTTTGCATGGGCGTGCCACCCAATTAGCACAACATCCATCATCACTGCTACTGTCTGCCATTCAACTAATCCTTTGAACTCTGCCTTGCAAAGGATCACTGTGCCTGAGAATAAAAGGGAGTGTGAGCATGGCCTTATCTTCTGGTCTCGGTGCAGCTCACCCAAAGTCTATTTTCATCTGACCATGTGACAGGAGACCGTGTTTTGAGATCCTTCTTTGCATTTAACACTATTAAATGAATAAAACCTGGCACTTCTAGTGTTTTTCCATTACACCTCAACAGGAGCTTGGCTCGCTTCTCACATTCATTGTATCTTCTCGAATAGATAACCAGGTTCTTGGGGGCCCCAACTCTTGACACTGAGCCAGACAAGCCTTCTCGAATCTTCCTTCAGCATCAGCTCTTTTCTTTAACTGCGCCACACTTTCAGCCCTTCTATTCATGGGGTCCAAGTTTGCTAAACTGCGTTGTGGAACATCCAGATTCTATACACACTTATGTATATATTGGCAGCACCGCCTGCAGTCTATTCACTACGCATAGCCAGCCTTATGATTGCTTAGACTACTTGCGTTTCAGCATCTGTATAATTATTAAACGGCTTGCATTTTCTTCAGTGCTCTCCGCACGTGCAATCTTCATTTTACTCATGAAATGTTGTTCAATTCTTTAATTCGCCATAACATTCTATAAGGTCTCTTTACCTTCTTCATCGGCATCTCTTCTGTGTGTGTCATTTCTGCTTCATATGACGTCAACAGTCTTCTCTTTCATTCACCTTGACACTTCTTCCGGAACTTTAGACTCTCATTTCTCTGCAGGTACATCATGTAGGGTTTTCTCAATGGATACCTTGTTTCAAGGACTCTTCGCTGTATAGGGACCATCACTGGAATTGCGCATGTCGCAATTTCTGGTTTCCAACATATAGGCAAAATGGGGGCAGGACTTTCGGTAGAGGCACGTGGCTCTTCCTCTACACTCCCCCATCTGGTTGATTCATCAACCACTCTCCCATCAGTCTTCACATCTAGACATCCTCGTCTGAAAAAGTGCTTCTTTGGAGTCCATATATTCATTACTCCTTTCAGAGAAACTGCTGATTTTACATGCTCATCAACACTCCAGGTCATGAGACTACATTGTCTATTTGGGTTGCAGTAGATCCATGTTCCCACATACTTTTTGTGGTTCCCTCAGGTGCATGAATTCTTGCTTCTATATACTTTTTGATTTCTTCATCTGTCAGCTCTTTGGGTCCAAACCCTTACTCGACATCAATCATGATCTTCATTCCTACAGCTTTCTTTGTTGTCTTCTTGCACTGTGTGATTATTATTCTGATCACACAGAATCCGAACATGATCATCACCAACAAGGCTCCAAGGAACTTGAAGATACTCGCAATCCGTTGTGTAACCCATGAGAAGATCAACGCAAACCAACTATCATCTGCATTGTCTTCTACTTCATCTTCCATCTTGATGTGCAAGTTCGTCATCATTGTTATGGCCTCTGTCAAGGTCCCATTTGCCTCATCGTGAGAAGGTATGAATGTGCAACATGATTCTCCGATTTTGGCACAAACACCTCCATTCATGGCTGTAACCACATCCAGGACATATCTATTCTGAGGAGTCATCAGTCTTATGACTCTCAGCTCTTCCTTGATAGCATTGAATTCCTTTATGGTAGTGTTGATCATCTGCAGGAGCACCCATCTGGTAATCTGTAACCTTTTTGCATTTACCATCGTCTGGATCCCTGGCATGAACATTGTCCTGAATACTGCCGAAGTCTGACTGAACAACCTGTGTTCATACGGAATAGAGTTAAAGGCTTTGATAGATTTCAGCTGAAAAGTAGTTCTCCCTCTTTGTTCAATTGAGGAATTCAACTGATCTCCTCTTTCTCAGATAAGCATCTGCTTTAGGAAACTCTCCGATGTTCAGGTCACTCTTCGGAATCACCAATGCTGGAACATGAACAAGTACTATAGAACACAGCCCTCCCCAGTCCTTGGGCAACTTCATGTATGCTCTGGATCGACAGGCCCGGTAGTGGTCCATTATCACTACTGTCCCATCCTTCATTCCTGGTACATCAAGGATTCGACCGCACTGCTGATTCTCTCCAACCTTCTTGTCCCATTGTTTCTGAAGCATAGCTTTGTACTAGCCAGAGGCACTATCTACAACAGGCCTCCTTTGTCATCAACCCATAGCAGTTTTGCAAACTTCAGCCAGAGAGGATTGCATCCCTTTTCCACATGATCTATAACTGGTTTGTGATGTTCTGTCACTACCACCGCTCTGCATACAACTAAGTTTTCTTCCCATCCATCTGGAGAAAGTACTGTTTCCCAAATTTCCACTGGCCCCTCTCCTTGCATCTTCGTATTTCTTCATCAGTCTTTCCTTGACAATTGACCTTTTTAATATGTTCCCATCTGATTCCTGCTCCCTTCATTCCAGGCTGTTTCTATCTTATCACATGATCTCTGGTGTGTGCTCTCCCTCTTGTCTTCAAATCATGCACTTAATCATGTTCTTCTGGAGCTGTCCATTCAGTCACCCACACCAAGGATGCTGTTTGACCCTGGAACTGACCTCTTGTATGGCAGAGTGCAAGGTGAGTCAGGCAGTGAGCTATCTGGACTGCTATTTCTATAGCATAAGGTAGAAGAGCACAAACATAGCAACTCTCCTCAGAGGTTCTTTTTCCCACCTCTTTCATGTGCTGATACCAAATGTTATTCCCCAAATGTGCTGTACTGTCTCGATAATTATTTAACTCATAATCATATTCCTTTGTGCTTCTCTTGTGTCTCCCTCTTGCAAGGAGGGTGTGTGCATAATGCTCATGAAGTATATCAATAAGGGTCCTTCCTACAGGGGGAATTATAGGAACACTTGTCAGAGAAATGGGTGACTTTACATGTGTCACTGGTCTAGGGATAATCACATACGGCCTTGGTCTCTTTGCAACAGATAATTCTGCATAAGTCACTGGAGTGGGAAGAATCAAAGGGACTCCTACCTTTTTGGAACCAATGAAGGAGACAGTATGGATCAGCAGTATGGATCAGCAAAATCAGAAAAACAATAATGAATGTTGAGCATGCATATATTATGCACCAATACATGAGACACCACCACTTTCGATTCTCCACACGTTGTTGAGTTTGCTCATTTTCTGGAACTGCTTTAGTCTCACATTGTGCCTATGTACTACTTTAATTAAGGAAAAAAAAAACTTTTTAATCAGGGAACCTCGTAAGATGCTCAGGAAGCTGAAGGATCTGTTCAACTATTGCCGCAGGTAACCTCCTAATTGCAGGGCCATTTTTAGGATCTTGCAGGAACACACAAATATTATTACTATGCCAAACAAGAGCAGGATAGGATTGAAGTACGTATATAAAGACAGCAAGAAGTAGTCTATGGGCATCAACATCTGACAGAACCATGAGGTTAACCAAAGATAAACAACTCAGTGAGGAATGAATCAGAGAACTGCTTCCTTTTCCAGTTGTTGAACTCGAAGTCTAGATTTGGCATATTTAGCACGTCAACACTTTCTAAAGTCCAGTTCAAAGATTCCTGCGGCTCCGAACTTAGCTTACACTACTGCTAAAATATCTATAAATAGTGTCCGAGGTGAGCCACAGTCCAAATGTACACTTGCATTTATTTAATCAGCAATCTTAGCATCATTGTTCCTCGTCATCGATCAAGCCTGTACGTGCTGAACTATTTCTTCCCGTCTTGCTTCTGAATCAACGGTTGGGGGTGCATTGGTCTCACCAGCATACGCTTCATGTTGTCCAGGTGTATCCAGGCATGCCTTTCTTGGACTTTCACTGCTGAGGGGGTAACATTTTTGACGATAAAGGGTCCACTAAAACGGTGCTCGTGCCACTTCCTTGTGAAGTTGTGAACTAGGATTGGATCTCTGATAAATATTTTAGGAACAGGTAATTCTTGCAGTCGGGTTGCTGAATGGTCTTGATCTGTGTCCTGAGACCGACACCCCTTCCTCTTGAGTTGATCAGAAATGACAGAGGTACTAGCGGTCATGCATGTCAAATACGTATGTAACTCATTTCCTAACAATTCTGCAGTCGTCTGGGCATCACTTCTGATCCTCAATGAAGGAGACAAGGCCGTTCCCATTCACCTCCCTGTCCTAACTCATGGGGTGTGAGGTGATGTTCCGACCAAAGCAGATTCCTTAATGCATATAATGCAAGGGGCAGGCAATACAGCCATCCCTTTTTCAGTGTCAATTTCAGTTTAGCGATTCTCTCTTTGAGAAGACGATTTAGTTTCTCATATATCCTGTTCACTTGCAGGTGATAAGCAGAAGAAAACATGTGTTCAAATACTTCATTAACAAAATGGGGCCCATTGTTTGATCTCAGTACCTCACATACTCCCCATCTAGGAAAGACTTCTCAGACTAAAAACTTTGCAGTGCAAGTGGCATCAGGGTGTGTTCATGGACATTCTTCGATCCATCTCAAAAAGGGGCACATCACCCCCTATCATATACATGTATCCACTACATACTTGCAGCATATCAACATAGTCAATATGTAAATGCTGAAAAGGACCATTTGGTTGAGGAATCACTCCTCTGATTGTTCGCAGTGTGTGCCCAGCAATAAGCTTTTGACATACGATTCAATTTACTACATAAAATGCAACGTGTTCTAACAGGTTCGGTACGAACCAGTCCTCCACAATAGCTGCTGAGAGGCTTTCCCTAGTTAAATGCGCAGGGTAGTGCAGCTTTCAAGCGCTACCCTTAATAAGGCTACAGGCATCACCGGCTTTCCAGTGCAGTCCTGTTGCCACAATGATTCAGAGGGGGATAAAGAACACCCCCTTAATTTCCACAATTCTTGCTCTTCCTGTGAATCACTGCCTTGAACCTCCATCAAACGGGTTCTTGACAAATGATTAAACCCTTCATTTACAATCATAATTGTGACTACTTTCTCTTTTACATTTGGAGTATCAACCCATGAAATATCTGGTGAATATGCAATCCTTTAGTCCTCTTGGTCTGTGGCTTCGTTCCTGCGTGAGTTAAAGTTAGTTCGCTTAGTATGTGCTGCACACTTAACTATTGCGATGGCTACTGGTATTTGTAGTGCCTTAATAAGCCTATCAAATAATGCTGTGTGTTGCACTGGAGTGCCGTCCGCTCGGATCTAGCTTCTTCTTTTCCAATGTGCTAGCCCTGCGTGCACGGTTGACGTCGCATAGGCAGAGTCACTGTACACCATCACTTCCTGCCCTGCATGTTTCTCGAGCGTGACAATAAGCGCCACTAATTCTACTGCTTGTGCCAAAAAGTGAGATGGCAGTCTTGCACTTGCTACCACTTCAAATTCCCCATTAGCTCTGTGCCTTACCACATCTGAACCTGAATGTCTTTCCCCATCAGTTTGATACATTTTTGAAGACCT
Source organism: Ambystoma mexicanum (assembly GCF_040938575.1). Taxonomy (NCBI): domain Eukaryota; kingdom Metazoa; phylum Chordata; class Amphibia; order Caudata; family Ambystomatidae; genus Ambystoma; species Ambystoma mexicanum. Next base: position 579,457,672 of record NC_090922.1, on the reverse strand, counting down.
GTCAATAAAGAGAATCTCCCCCCGCCCACTGCTAGTGCATTCCCTTTTACTCTTGGGATATCTTCGTAGTTAGAGCAATCATACACATGCTCACCCTCTGCCATAGGCTTGGCTACAAACGTGGCAAGGCTCACTATTTTACACCTGACTATTTTAATTGCTGGATTCTGTATAACTACCTCATATACAGAAGCCCTCTGAGACGTCAATGTACCCTTATGTTTCTCCAAAACGTCAAACAATTCATGCTCAACCAACAACGTCTTCGAACAACCCATCACAATGATGGAAGACTTATCAATAGCAAACGCAGCTGCTGCCAGCGGTTGTTCACAAGGAAAGTGTCCTCTCATAACTGGATCTAAAATCCCACTATAATATGCCAGAGGTTTGTACTCTAGTGTAGTCCTCTGTGTAAGCACTGCTGTCATAGCTGTCCCATTCATGTGCGAAAATAAGAAAAACTCCTCAGAATAGTTGGAAATTCCTAAAACTGGAGCTGTAATAATTGTTCTTTAATTCTACAAACCCTCCCTCCATTTCCTCCGTCCATTCTATTTTTTTCCTTGTTCACTTGTGCTTTCTTCAGAGCCTGCAAAAGGGGTCTTGTGTATGAACTATAATCAAATACCCATGCTCTAACATAATTGAACAATCCCAAAAACCGCTGCATTTGTATTATCGTGTGCGGTTTTGCTGTGTTCATAATCACCTCAGCCCTTTTAGGTGCAACTTTCTTCCCCTCATGTGAGATTAACTGACCTATGTACAACATCTCTTCTTGACAATATTGCAACTTCTCCTTGTCAACTTTATATCCCTTGTCTGCTAGAATAATCATTAACTGAATTGAATCTTGTCTACACTCATCTTCTGTTGTGCTACAAACCAAAATGTCATCTACGTGCTGCAGCACAACACTTTGCAAATCAATATTCCTTAGGTCCACCTGCAGGATTAAAGATTGATGGAGATTCACAGTACCCATGGGGCAAACGAGTGCTCTTCAGCTTAGTTTGATGAAATGTAAATAACGTAAGGTCTTGAGAGTCCTTATGCAACGGGATCGAGAAAAATGCATTTTTCAAGTCACTTGCATCGAAATATCGTGCCTCTGTCGAGATACTACTTAGTATTGTCGCCCGATTGGGAAGTAAAGGAAACTCTGCCTCTACAATCTGGTTCATTGTTCTCATGTCCTGAATTAGTCTCCATGACCCCCCTTTCAATTTCTTCACAAGTTACACCGTGGTATTACACGGTGACTCGGATGTCACTAAAATACCCTTTTCCATTAGTGCAGATCATGGCTTTGGCGGATTTCCCCCCAGCTCTGAGCTGGGGGGAAATCTGCAGCAAAATCCGATTTTCGGCGTGATTACTGCCGGTGGAAAATAGTGAACTGTATCTCTGCCCATGGCTTCGCTTTCATTCCCATTAATTTCTTGAATTGTCTCTGCACCTGTTCTGGCAATCCCTGACACAAAATGTGGTAAAATAATGCCACTGATTTCCCCCACACTCCCTCGTTTCCAAAGTCCAGCGTTTCTGAAAACTTTGAATGTAAGCAAGCGGATTTTCGTCATCGTTTATCTTACGTGCCATAATTGCACCCAGATGTGACGTATCAGGATACTGTAGCCTGAGCGCTCTCCAGACGTCTGCTCTACAATTATTAAATGGTGCTCCGTCGTGTGCTGTGTTCTATGCCATGACACTTGAGTAGTCTGATTGTCTCCAAATGTCATCAGCCCCTTCCCCAAGAAAGGCTGCTAGGAGACCCTTAATGTCCCCTATTGCCTCCTTTCATCTTTTCTAGTTCATAAATCAGTTTCTCCGCCCCAGCCGTTAAAATGGGGAGTTTACACCTTACCCATTATCCTTATCCATTTGAGGCTGGGAAATATACTGATGTCTGGCACCTCCTTTCTCCAATAAAGGGAATTGCGTAAACCCAAATCCGCAATTGCTCCCATTGTTTGCCTATCCATAGTAGAGAAAATTGTTCCTGATCACCTTCTACCTGGCAATGACCTTAGCCTGTTCACATATGGTGATGTCTCTCCCTTCTCACTATGCGATCGTCCTTTAGGGTGCTCTGAATACGCCATGGGGTCTTGTGTCCTATCCTTAGGTTGTTCTAAATCAACCCATATCACTTCCTTGTCTGTCTGCAGACATCCCTCGGGACCGCATGCACTTTCTCCCTCATCCCCACAGAAAGTTTCTCTCTCTTCATCTGACATATCTAGTCCCCAACTAGCATGGTTTTCTTCTCTTTTGCCTTTGTCTAAGGTCAGCCTGTTTTAGGACAAGGCTCTATGGTCGAGACTAAACTGGCTTCGTTCTTCACCTCGTGATTGGGTGACTATGGATCGATCTGCTTTTCCTCTGCTTCCCGATACACCTCTTGCTCTCATATCTTCCTAGGCTCTATCGATCCTATCCCCGAAACTCCTTATAAGTTCTCATCTAATGTAACATTAGATGGCCCTGACGTTGCTCCCTGCGATGGGAGGAACTTCTCTATGTGGCTCCACAATATTACTGGACTCTTTCTGAATGTGATCAATACTGTGTTCCCTTTGTCTCCTTTTTCGCTCCTTTTCTTCATCTAATTCTCTTTGCCTTCTCACTTCCTGTCTAACCCTTTCCTCTTCTTGTCTTTTCTCTTCCCTTCTTTCATTCTCTCTATGCTCTTCTTCTTCCCTTCGTCTTTGCATTCTATTATCCATTAATTTCAGCACCTCCTCCTCTTGTCTCTTTTTTTCTTGCCTGTCTCATTCTTGGTTTGCTCTCTGCCTTTTGTCATACTTCCTTTTCTCCTCTGCCCATTCTTCCTTTTTTTGCTGCTCCTCTTGATACATCTGTTCTCGCCTCTGCCTATTGCTTCTCTTATGTACATCCTCTTGCAGTCTCTTTTCTTGTTCCCTGTCATTTATATCCTCTTCGTCTCGATCTTCCCTTTGCCTAACTTCCTCAATACTTTTCACATCGAGCTTGAGCAATATCTGTCCACCCATCGATTTGTTCTGTACGAGCGTTACCTCATCAGCTTTATCCTTTTCTCCTTTCCATCTCTTAATCTCTCGTTCTATGTCTAGGGTCACATTTGGTCATTCACTTTTAACTGCCTTGTCTTGTAAGACCTTAAAGATCTCCTGCTTTCTTGTAGTCTCCTCTGGGCTATGGTCACTGCCATAGGCATGTCGTTCATATATCAGATTACTATATCCCGTTGCCGTCTTTAGTTCCCTTAATGGATACAATTCTACAACTTCTGTAGTATCGCCATTTACTTTGTTGCGGTAAGGGGAGCAGAGGGCTCTGCACCTTCCTCCCTACACTGATTAAGCATCCAATCCTCAGAAGGCGGGTCATCCCATTCCTCCTGGTACATTTTTCAGAGCTCTAAAATAGCTAACCTCTTTTTGAATTTCTTCCCTGTGTGCGCAGCGTGCAAGTATGTGGTCGTGTATTGCAAAACCACTTTTGACACCGCTCCCCCTTGTGGCCAGGGCATGAACATTTTATCTGCTGTGCCCTTTATCCATTCCGCACTATACTGTTTGAGCTTGTGTGCGTTTTTTGACAGTGTCTTGCACAGGTGCATCATTGGAGTAACATCCCCATTGTGACAAGACTGTCAATCCTTACCGTTGATTTACACAGATCCATTTCAGAAAAACAACAAATATGAGCGTGCTCCAACCTCACCTCTAAAAGCCTCTATTTCTCAATTATCTTACCCTATCTGTTCAGTCGGCATCGACAATGACAAAAAGATAGATAACAACTTTTTATCTCTTCTTTAACCTCACAGTTTTACTCTTGTTGCTCTTTGACTCTTCGACTTTACATATATCTCATCATGATACTCCTTTTCTCTAAGCCCCAAAATACCCTGATTGGAGCTTGAGTCATTCCCTATCATAAACCTGTTTTTTTTTCAAGTTCCAGGCAGCCACAGTTCATGATTTGCAACATCATTGGCACACAACAAGGGCAGGCTGCTGTTTAAGCTGTTTGCCTGGAGGCCGGAGCCGGATAAAGAAAATATGAGGTAAGCAATTAAGTTGACTGCAAGAAGCAGAAACACAGATATCCCCACAGGCTACAGTTCTTTAACTTTGTACGCAAAAGCCCCTACCCGCACCCCCGCAGCTGACACTGATGAGATCCAAAGCTGCACTACATACAGAAAAACGCAGAAGCAGGAAGCAAGTGCCAGCGTTCGTCGCTTGAAACCTAGAGACGCCTCCTCCTAATTCAACTATATGCCGGGCTGCTATTTGCATAGACATTTAGCAATCCCAGATCCCTTCTCCGCATTAAAAAAAAAAACCCGAAGGAGAAACTTCTTCCCCATCATAATACAGTATACACACTGCGGAACCCCCCAGCCCCGGGCTCAGAGCCACCATCGTTGAAGTGGATCCAACTCTAATGTGCTAAAAAGCACCAAAGTCACAAACAACGTCTGCACATCAGTGGAGACCGTGGTCCTGCTTGATCTGCCACCCCCCAGCGGCATCAACTCCAATGAGCAAGCAAGCACCAACGCCTCTGGCTTCACACTACGATAGCGCATTGGTGGAAACTGTGAGCCCCCCTGACATTGATCCGCCACGCTACAAGCAGCACCAACTCCAACGTGCATACAAACTCCAACTCAGCTAGTCAATTACTACGCCAGCCCCCTGGTGGAGACTGCGGGCCACCCCTGGCCTTTGATACTCCATTTTAAAAACGGTACCCACTCCTACGTGAATACAAGCACCAATTTACCTGGTCAACAACTACGCCAGCCCTCTGGTGGAGACTGCGGGCCCTCCTGGCCTTTGATCCACCATTTTCTAAGTGGCACCTACCACTACGTGCATACAAGCACCAACCTAGCTGGCCAATAACTACGCCACCACTCTGGTGGAGACTGCGAGCCCTCCTGGCCTTTGATCCACCATTTTCTATGTGGCACCTACTACTACGTGCATATAAGCACTAACCTAGCTGGTCAACAACTACGCCAGCCCTCTGGTGGAGACTGCGAGCCCACCACCAACCAAGTGGCAACAATCGCAACGTGCTAATTAGCAGTAATTCATCTAGCCATCTACTACGCCAGCTTATTGGTGGAGACTACTTGACTGCTTGACCTGTGAACCATCCGGGCGGCCCCCAAACGGCATTGTGAAAAAGAACAAATCAAGAAATGACCCCCCCCACAAACTAGATTACAAACAAAGAACACGGTCACCCCTAACATGGAAAACAAAGGCCCAAATAAGCAAGACAAAAGCAATGCAGCAGCAAGCGACACTCAACAATAGACAACAGTGACACAGATAAGGAAAGGGAAAACAAAGACCTGATATGTAGCATAATACAAAATACAAGTGGCAAGCTGCCGACCAAAGGCACACAAAAAAGAAATGAAGAAAAGAAAGCACACTCTAGGGCAGAGAAAACTTGCTCCGCACTGCCAGAAAAAGCGATATTAGCTTAAGTCACGAGAAAACTAAGCATGAAGAACAGAATCCAATAAATTCAGAGGAAAAAAGAGACCCAAATGATCAGAGACACGAAATAGAGACAGAAAATAAGAAAATAGGATACAATGCTAACTCCACAATAACTGATGAACGAAACAAGGCTTTGCCAATAAACAACGATGCCCAAAAGGACACAGAGAGCGATAGACAAGAAAATGAGATAAAAACTACAACTGATGACCTGATCCATGGAAAAGAAACATTGAAACAACAGATAACACATGAGAATGAGGAGGAGGAACTAACTCAGCAAGAAAAAGCAAAAAAAGCAAGAAGAAAATGGCAATCATTCTACGAGAGCAGAAAACAATCTCAACTGACGTTGAATAAAGCTTCTCAGCAAACAAACCCTAAAGCAGCACGACTATCGCTAGATATAGCTGAAATTGAAAATTTTATGAAGAGACATGAAAAAAGGAAAGAGGTATTTAGGAAATGACAGCCTTCCAAGCAAATAGACGCTAATAACACCAGTGCCCAAGAGCCACAAGAAAGCAGAAAACAAATCGAGAGAGAATACAAAGAAGACCAGAAAAGGTCATTCAAAGGAAATCCTTTTACAGAAGAACCAACTAAAAAAAAATAATAAGATTTCACTCCATCCAGAAGAATCATCAACGCTAAACATATGCGGATGTGAGAAGGGACATAACTATGAAACGGCATCAATTCCAATGTCAATGCTGGACCTTCAAAATATGTTAATCACGGGGGGGTGCTGTTGAGCAGCCGGCAACATGGGTGCCTAGCAAGTGAGCGCCTTGGCCCACAGACTGCAATCCGGCTACAATGGCGGCATCCGTCATCAGTACGACCTGAAACTTTCTTCATTGCACCCGGCGATCACAGGGCACGTGTGGCCAGAAAAACAAGAAGGAACGAGCAAGCAGACCCGAGTTATGGGCACCCACACTGTCCTCCACACGAGGCTTGCCGGGCCTGCCCCTTGGACGAGTGGCGGGCGGGGTGGCCGTCTCGGCCTCGGCCCTCGCTGACTTGCTGTGGCGGTGTGCACCGCCGTGCCTCTCCTGGAGCCGTGTGCGGAGGCGAAGAAGTGAGGGAGCTGTCGGCAAGCCACGATCTGAACGGGCGTGCAGGGAGGCGGGACCGCCTGCCCCCTCACCGGAGCTGCCACCACAGGCTTCGGCCGACTGAGGGCGGCGGAGGTAGGTGCCCCCCCTCCCAGGGGGAATAAGACCCGTTGTTCTTCCACCGCCGTCGGGCCGGCGCAGCTGGCCTTGGGTGGTGCCTGGTGGCCGTGGATGGTGCCGTGGGCTCTCCCGCTGTCTCTCCTGCTTTCCCCCCTCACCACCCTCCGCATCGAGCCGCTCAACTGTACAGCTGAGGCCCTCCGCCTCCCCCGCGTCCGGGCCAGGGTGGATTTGCGCATGCCATTGGATCGTGGCCTTCCTGCGCCTTCTCCCTGCCCCCCCCTGAAGTGGCGAACTAGGTGCCGGTGGGGCGCAGTGAGATTGTAGCGCACGCAGTGCGCTGCCATTGCCACATCTCAGTTTTAGCCCAAGGCACACCTGCGTAGGGCCTGGGAGCCATACCTCCAGCTATCAAGAGGCAGAGCTGGCCTGCGCCCATCACCACTGCACCCTGGAACACTGAAGGCCCTACTGGCGATCCCACTTGGTGGGGTGGGGCAGAATATAGGGGCTATGGACCTGCTCGGACACACGCACTGCGAACTGCAGGACTCTGTCATCTGCAACACTAAGGTGATCCCCCCCAACTCTGCCCTGGCAATACCATGCAGCCCTGCAGGCTCACAGGCCCATACAGTGACCCAAGGGAACATACTGCTCACACTGGGGATCGCCAGCTGACGCTGGGCTCAGCAGTGTCCACCGCGTCTGGTGTCACTGTAATTCATTCGCCTGCCTCCTCAAACTACAAGCTGCCTGGCCCCCCACTGGACTCCGACTGATGCCATCCTACCACACTTGAGCCCTGGCCCATAGACAGGGGTAGCTACCTAAAAACTCTGAGACAAGACGGCTTGACCACTTAAAACGGAGGCGTCCCACCGCATTCACTGTGAGCCCCCCCTGCTTACGCTCACCATCTATCGTGCCCACTGCGGCGCCAACCCCCCCCCTACAGCTGCAATGTCAAACAGAGCGCAGGGTTCCACCAAGTCTGGGGCGATGGATACATTTGCTAAGGCGGCGCCCAGGCCGGAACAGGGCTCACACAGTGCAGAACAGGAGGAAATAGATTTGCTGCCGCCTCCCCCTCAGCCGGATCTAACTACTATAATGGAATCTATGGCCAAAAACTTTTCAGCCTTCCATGAGAATCTTGATGATATCAATGCGAATGTGGCCTCGCTAAAAACCAAATTGGACCAACACAGAGCCAGAATAACAGAGGCGGAGAACAGAATTGGAACTACCGAGGATGGCGTTCTTGCACTACAAAATACGGTCACGGAGCTCGTGCGCGACATGAAACAGGTCAAAGCTAAGTGTGATGACCTAGAATCTAGGTCACAAAGAAACAATATCCGTATAGTGGGGGTTCCAGAATCAGCACTTACGGGGCGGATGGAACTCGCAGTTGAACAGTTACTGAAAGATCTCCTGGATAATCCCACCCTATCACCGTTCTTCACTGTAGAGCGGGCCCATCGTGCACTGGCACCACGCCCAAAGCCAGGCGACTTCCCCAGGCCGATAATAGCGAAGCTCTTAAGCTATAAAGACAGGGACCATGTACTCCGCCTAGCCAGAGAAAAAGGGGAACTACGGCTGAAATCTCAAGTCATTAGGATTTTCCCGGACTTCTCTGTAGGTGTGCAAATGGAGCGGCAGCAATTTCTAGGGGTGAAAAAGATGCTACGAGAAAGGAAAATTGAATACGCAATGCTCTTTCCCTGCCCGCTTGAAATTCGCTCACCGCAACAAAATCTACTTCTGAAGAGGCAGTCAAGTTCATCGAAGCTCAAATCCCACTAACAGAACCGGAGGGGATCTAATGGACAACGACTAAGGCAATGTCCCCTCGTCTCTTGGGACGAACTGCTCTGCAAGGCGACCTGCGACCTCCCCCTTGCCCACTCGCTGCGACCCTTCACCTCTGTGGCGTTTGGAGACATTGGTGCCAGACCACCAACAGCTTGCTGGCACCATCAATAGAAGGGGAACACGTCTCTAGATCGCTACACCACAACCCCACATGCAGGGGTCATATTCCAGCAGACAGGTCGCACATGTACCCATCACTTCTGGCCCTCATCTGCTTAGATCTTGCACGTTAATGATAAGTTTGTTCTGTAACTCAATGTATCAATTGCCGTTTAAAGATGTATGATGTCTAATCACAACACTATTAATCAAAGTTGGTCACACAGCAGCAGCGGCCCCCTTTGCAGCTGCAATGTCTTCAAAAGCGGAGCTTTTAAGGTTGTGACCCTGTTGGGCTACTGGTCGAGTGCTGCCGGGTTGGGGATGGCACGCAATTGTTTGCTCCTGGGGAAGGGAATTCTGCACTGCTAGTTGGGACTGGGCGGTGGGGGTGGAGAGTGGGGTAGTTGGGGAATGTTATATAAAATCTGGCAGGGAGGAAGCGACTGGTATTGTGTGGTGGGGTGTTCATGCTGAAGTGGCGCACAGAAAGACAGGCTGAGACAGATCCTTCAGTCTTCATCCATGTCCATTAAAATAATGACGTGGAATATTCGGGCGTTAACTAATTTCACTAAGGCTCGTAAGATTATTGCTTATGCGCAGAGACATGGAACTAAGATACTCCTACTCCAGGAAACGCACCCTTTGAAGCACCTGGCATCAAACTTGGCACAGACTTGGGGCTCCAACAGGTTTTACACGCAATACTCCACTCAATCTAGGGGAGTTCTGACCCTGATCCACAAATCTGTAATATTTACACTCCACACGTCCCACATAGATACAGGAGGCAGATACGTAATCCTTCATCTTACTCTGGCTGGTGGGGAATGCCTGCTTGCAAACACGTATGGGCCAAATATTGACTCCCTGGAATATTTTGATGAGCTGGTCTCCCTCCTCGCCAGATACGTGGGGGTCCCCATCGTGTGGGCGGGGGACATGAACCTCATTCTAAACAACACCCTGGATAGAACGGGCAGCACCCCCAGAGCCGTATCGCGAGCCGGAAGGCATCTCAAAACACACATGACGTCCCTGAATCTGCATGACGTGTGGCGAACACTACATCCCCTAGTGAGAGATTATACCTTCTTTTCCACAGTCCACAACAGTTCATCAAGAATAGACATGTTCCTAGTGTCCGGCTGCCAAATTGGTAGGATAACTGACGTCAAGATACTAGCGCGCAGACTCTCTGATCATTCCCCGGTGCTGATGCAGATCCAACTAGGCCCGTGCCTACCCATCCACCCTGCCTGGCGTTTCAAATCCGAGGCTTTGCGTGACATAGTTTTTAAAGCTGAGATCCAATCGGATGTTAACACCTTTTTTGACAACAATAAATGACAAGATACTTCCGAAGGGACCCGCTGGGAGGCATTCAAAGTATACATTAGGGGTATGTGCATATCTAGGGAGGTTGGGGTACTAAAAGCCATTAGACAGGCCCTACACACTTCTGAAACAAAACTCAAAGTGCTAGAACGCGAACATGCCCGGTCACCCTCCCCTGCTGCCTTGGCATAGGTTAGAGCTGAGCTCAAACTGTTTGAATCTCATGCTCTCAGCAAAGTGCGTTACTTTTCTCGGCCACTGGCAGCGCAGCGATATGGCGAGGGAGATAGACCAGGCAGAACCCTAGCGAGGATGGTGCGCGCAGAGGGAGGTAAAACCCACATAGATAGCATCATAGACACACAGGGCACCCGACACTGGTCCGAGCAAGGTATCCTTGACACCTTCGCGGACTTTTACACTGACCTATATGGCCCCCAGCAGGAGCACACAGCCCATGATGCAGACAACCTTCTCAAACTTATCCCAATGACCCTTATTTCCCAGGATATTAAAAAACAACTTGATGCCCCATTTACCTTGGAAGAGATTGTTCAGGTTATCTCAGACCTACCCAAAGGTAAGGCCCTGGGCCCCGACAGGCTCACATCTGAGTTTTACAAAGAATATGTAGCAATCCTGGCACCTGTACTCTACGAGATGTGGGCTGAGTCGCTCCGATTAGCCGTCCTCCCGAGATCCTTCAGAGAAGCCCTAATAACTGTTCTTCCCAAGCCAGGGAAGCCACCAGATGAGTGCAGCTCCTACAGGCCTTTATCGCTTATAAATACGGATATGAAAATATACGCTAAGGTAATAGCGAACAAGTTTCTCCCAATCATGCCGCACCTGATCCATCCGGACCAAAGCGGGTTCGTCCCTGGCCGCTCCACTGCCCTCAATATTCGCCGACTCTTCAACGTGATGTCTAGAATCGACCCGAAGGCCGACGCTGTAGTGGTCACACTAGACGCCCAGAAGGCGTTCGATATGGTCTCCTGGCAGTATATGTGGATCGTGCTGGGGAAAATGGGGGTGTGGCCACAAATGCTCTCCTACATAAAACTGCTATACACGGGACCTACGGCTATGGTCCTGGTGAACTCCATAACTTCTCCTCCCTTTCAGCTATATAGGGGTACCCGACAGGGCTGTCCATTCTCCCCGATCCTATTTGCGCTCGCCATAGAGCCCATGGCAGACAGCGTCAGGGACCGACACACACGCATAGGTGTTCGCATGCGCGGCACAACGGAAATCATCTCACTTTATGTTGATGATGTACTTTTATATGTCAGGAACCCATCTATATATCTAGACCCGATCATCCTCGATATAACCAAGATAGGCACGTACTCGGGCTTCATCATCAATTATTCCAAGGCAGAGATATTTCCTCTCACAGCGGCTACGCAGCAACCATCATGTGAGTTTGAGTTTCCCTGACTTTTGGTCCCCGGGTGGCATTAAGTATCTGGGGTTGCAGGTGTCGTTATCCAAATCCTCCCTGCTGGCAGATAACTACATTACCACGGCGCAGCTTATAGAGTCAAAAATGGAACGGTGGCAGTGCCTCCCATTATCTCTCGCAGGCAGATTATCCTTGATAAAAAATTATAGCGGTCCCCAAGCTCCTCTACATCTTTGCTAACGTACCAATATGGCAGCAATATTTCAAGAAGTTCCACTCGGCGTGCGCCCAATTTCTTTAGCACTCCGGCGCGGTCCGCAAGAAGTGGCAGCATATGACCCGTCCCTATGAAAAGGGGGGCTTTGCGGCCCCTGACTTGACAATGTATTGGTTCGCGGCACAGGCCCAAAACGCCACACACTGGTACACGCGCTTACAGCCCCTCCCACACGTGAAACTTGAAGAGCTGGCGGGAGAGGGGAACAATATCATGTCCCTAATATTGCACCACGCATACCAAACTGAGGCCCCAGCTGATCCGGTGGCCACCACAATCAAGGCATGGAATAAATTGCTGCAGTCATCACCAGAGCACCGCCCATACTATAAGTGGCTTCTGATCCGGCAGTTTCCGCGACTTTCCCCCACACACGATGGACACCTCCTGCGACACTGGTCAAACTTGGGCTACCGGGCCTTAACAGATCTATACTCCGGCGGGAAATGTATCACCCCTCAGACATGGCAACCCGAGCACTCTGGTTCCCCGCTAGAAATGCTACAATACTTCAGACTGAGGGCGGCTGTCCGTGCGATGTGGCCCACCTACCCAGACGAGCCCCCGGACTCACCCGAGATCCAATACATTGTCAACTCGCCGGACGCCAGGGGCATAATATCCTCTTTGTACAAAATGATGTTGGTGAAATCGGGTTAGATAACCCCCAAACCACGGGAGGAATGGGCGGGGGAGCTGGGTTTGGAAATCTCAGAAGGGATGTGGAACAAGATGTGCGTGCATACTCACAAAGTCTCCCTCAATGCCAGGTTCAGATGCATACAGTACAAACTCCTAAATAGACTATATTACACGCCACACAAAGTAGCAAAATTCGCATGCACCCAGGCCCACACACCTGCCCTAGGTGCAGATCTGAGTGGGCAGACCACATTCACATGTTCTGGTCCTGCGAGGCACTTGGCGCATTCTGGACGAAGGTAACAAAAGCTCTATCAGAAATAATAGAGGACCCGGTGGACCCCGGCCCACTGGCTTTGTTGTTTGGAGTATGGACTTGGGAGGTGGAAAAGAAAATGTCCAAATTCTTCAATATAGGCGCCATAGTGACCAAAAAATGTATATCACAATGCTAGAGGCGCCGCTCACCCCCGACATTCGAAATGTGGCTAAGCTCCATCACTTGGACACAAACGTGTGAAGAGGAGTACATTGGTTCCCTCCCCATGACATCTCGACCCAGAAATGTGTGGACTGAGTTTTGCACCTTCTTGAACAATAGAGATAGTGATGAGTGGGTATCCACCCATCACATAACCTGCCTGGAGGCCCCTAGGCCCTGTGCTCGGTATGCTTCATTGTCCTGGTGACTTAACCCCCTCTCAGAGTGCTATTTCCTAATGTATGTTAAAGTATGTTGACAATATGGTACTGTTGCTCCTGTATAGCGCAATGCATTGCATGTTGTACCTGTCGCAACTTTCTGCCAATAAATAAAAGTTTAAAAAAAATATATATGTTAATCACAACAACATCTCAATCACTAATTCCATACATGAAATTGCAAGAAGCTCTAACGGAGACAATAAAGAATCAAACCACCTTACTCGCACTAATACACTCGAAACAAACCTATCAAGACACATATATGAAGAAATTGCAGTAAAGGCTCGACATAGAAGCAAGCGCCAGTCAACTATGGCAATCAAGATTAATCGATATTGCAAGGAGCGAACATGCCAAAAAATCAGATCTGACGCACGCACTGATCACGATGATGACTGAAAGAAACTTCCCGAGAAACGAGACCAAGAACGAAAGAGCAAAGGAAAAAACAAGCAATCAGTCGAGCAACAAAGAGCGAAAGGAAACAGAGAGCGTCGCTCCAGAAGAGGAGACAGAGCATATTGCAAAAAAACCCTCGCATTACATTCCGGTGGAGAATTTAATTGATCTGACAGAGCCTTTGAGCTCACTAGCAATTTCTACAAAAAACAACCTGGAAAACCCGAAAACTACGACATCTTCAACAAGGGAAATAAAGTGATGAGAGGAGAAGAGAAACAAAAAAGGTATAAAAGGCAAAAACAAAAGACAAACAGGTTCACGCGCATTTCTGAGAAACCTAAAAATCCCTGACAAAGAAAGTGCAGAAAATGCACATAATAAAGCGCTGAAGACAAAAACACCCCAGAAAGTGAAAAATGGGGAAACTGCAAAGAAAATCGAACCACCACAGCATGAAGAAAATACTGAGGAAAGACTAATGGGAGAACTAATGGAAATGTCAGTACATGAAGATGAAATTGTTGACCTATCAGAATAGGCACAAATTCAAATGAGCCAAGTCTCCATGATTACCATAGATCACTATGAGGAAAATCACTTACAAGATTCCACAAGATATGATTTTTCACACAATGAAATTTCAAATGAAGAACTACAGGAAATAACTCCACCACAAGAAGATTTAGAAGACGAATCTCGGATAACAGAGAGGAATGAAACGTGCCATGAAAAAAGCAGCTCTGATGAAGACGAAACTTCGATTGAGCAGAAGAGAAAGAAAAAGGACTGGCGAGAATCATCTGAAAGAGAAGAGGAAATAAAAATACAACTGCTGATATTCATCGACCCATTCAAAAAAGTAAAAAGTCGTCAGCAGATAAAATTGCAAAGAATAATGAAACAAAACGACAACTTGATATTGAATCGTAAAAACATACTAAGGCTGATGCACGTGATACCGGACATGAATGAAATATCTACTAAAGATATTCATATAATCGAAATCATGGACGATGCAACAACAGACCAAGTATGGATTGAATTTGCCAACAAAAAAGCATTAACAAAGATGATTGAAAATAAGAGGACTCTAAAACAACTAGGAACAAAAAGATTCAAGGACTAGAGAACAAAGAGCGAAATCTGACAAGCAAGATATGACGCACCAGAAACGCAAAGAACGCAGCAGCGGAAATGAAACCCAAAATAAATCCAAGGAGAGGATCCACATGAGGCGAGAGACAGAAGGCAGAAGAACAGAGGAAGAAATACAGCAGCAGTGGCAGGAGTCACGGAGTAAACAAGGAATATGGAGACAACTCGATGAGTCAGATATAAGCGAACAAGACAGCTACAATAACCAAAGATAACAACGAAAGAATGAGAGGATGACATCACTCTCAATATGTTCTTGGAACACGCGCGGACACAGACACCTTTTTAGAGATACAGGGGAAACCCAATACAACTGCGACATAGTTTGCATACAGGAATTCTAGCTAACAGATCAACCAATATGTGACGGATACACTGTACTGATGAACCCGGCGATACAAAGGAAAAAAGGCCATCCTTCAGCCGGTCTCCTGACCATGATTAGGAGCACAGCAAACATGCAAATAACTGAGTCAGAAAATATTCTCCCCTGGGTTCAGACTACTACAATAAAACTAACAAATACCCAATCCAACTCCGACTCTAACATAAGCGCCGGGAAAAACCTCATCTGGTGTATAATCAACATATATTGGAACCCCATCGCAATAAAAGAAGAATCCTTCATAGATGCTGTGTTCTCAACAATCGACCAAGCCAAAATTAAACACTCAGGATCAGAATTCATTATCTGCGGAGATTTAAACATATATCTATACAGCAGCAAAGGCATGGAACTAAACGATCGTGCACTAGAAAACCGAGCAAGAAAATGGAACAAAGAAGCAGCTAACAGACAACTGCTTAGATCAGACTGCGTTGAAAGAGCAGGAGGCCGAGGGATTGAAACTTGGGCCAACGGCAAGAAAACTGCAATAATAGACTACATCTACATGTTCAAAGGAATACACGAAGAGATAATTCACTCCATCAATCTCAAAAACTCGAACAGTGACCACTACATATTGAAAAGATCATTGAATGTTGCTCCCACGAAGAAAGCAACTTGCCCTCTACCATGCATGGAGATATACAAAGGAATGAATAGACTAAGGATTAGCCAGCAGAATGTGGAAAAGTTACCAAGTGTAATGACCAAATCAAACCTGGAGGACAAAACAAAATGAATTATGCTTGCTTCTTATTCCCATACAAGAAAGACCCAAAAAGAAACCAAAAAGCAATGCAGAAACATCACCATGCATATAATCATAAAGTTGCACAAAAGAAGAAAGACCTGAGACATGCAATAAAAGCAATTAAAAAAGAGAACTTAAGAGACTGGAAAAAAAAGGTGAACAGGGCAAAGCAACAACACAGAAACTGGACAAAAAACAACAAGGCGATGATACTGCAAGAAGATGCAGAGAGCATGCTCCATGCCACGAGAAACCGGAATACAAGACAGCTATGGTCATTGCTTAATGCCCAGCCGCAGACTCAAGACGCCATGACAGCAAACGGCCCTGAGGCAAGCTGGATAAAATATTTCACGGATTTTTATGCAGAAAAGATGATGAATAAAGATAAGGAACAACAGACAAAGAAGTCTACATGGCATCTTGTGTGGGACTTGGATGACATCAACCAAATTAATCCACCAAAGTTGAATGGCACAACCATAACTTGCATCATTGTACTAGCGAAAACACTGAGGGGATTGCAGATAGCTTTAGAAAACATACAGACATACATGGCAAAAACCAGCTGGAAATAAATGTGAAGAAAACAGAAATTATGACTCTGAAGAAGCAAAACGAAAAGAAAGGCCCAGTTAATGCTTTCTACATAGGAAAGGATAAAATTGAGGAAGTGAACAAAGTCAAATACCTTGGAATATGGCTAAATCAATCCCCAACCGAATCAGAATCGGTACTACTCCTCAAAGATAAAGCACTAGCACTAGCGCGGCAAGAAAAGGTGCTACACGCAAATTATGGAAAATTCTCCATGATACCAGTCATAACGTTTTACAAACAGAAAGTGATGGCAATACTTACATATGGCGCTGAAGCAATGCTAAACATAGAAAACACCATATGGCAACAGATCGAAGGTCAGTTTTGAAGGAAAGTACTAAACCTACCAACATCATTTCCCATGCCACGCATAAGAGCCAAACTAGCGCTACAATCAATACAATCTCTTGTACTCTGGAAACAAATGGATTTGTACAGAAAGATCATTAGTGAAAACTATGCACCGCCATTAGAAATCCTTCAATAAAAAAGCAGCGGGGTGATAGCACAACCTCTGGAAACTTGGAAAAATTACATCAAAGCCAAATGCGAAGGCAAAGGAATATCCAGAGACCAGCTCATAAACAGACCCCAAAAGGCAAAAAAGAGACTGATAGAAAATGACTGGATAAAGACAAATGAGACCAAGTCTAAATACGTATTGGATATCCCGTGCAAACTAGACAACAGACCAGTCAACAAACTACTACAATACCTAAAGTGGTTACCGTCATCGAAAATCAGAGACACATTTTTGAGAATGAGATTGAACATCCTACTCACACGCGAAGTCATGGATGCTAGGAAAACAATAGCAGATCAAGAAAAATTCTGTAGGTTCTGCGGCAATGAAGCGACAATATAAAGTTTGCACCATATAATAATGGTATGCCCAGCACTAAGCGAGAAAAGAAACTTATCCATACGATGGTTCATACAGAATCAAACAACACTTTCGCCCGAAAATCGGTAGGCACTAATTCTGGATGGAAAAGAAAAAAAAACTAATATACGCAGTAGTTTCGCACTGGAACAACATCATGGGGCATGCACAGATGGGCTGAGAAACAAGAAAGAAAGAAATGAACTTCCTAAGTCTGATAGCATTGGGCATAGTGATCACTACCTCATAAAACTGGTGAAATAATGAAATAAAGAAATAGAAACAAGATAATCAGACAAAATAAAAGGTTTGAAAGACAAACCAAAACATTAAAAAAAAAAAACTTGTTGAAGTGCCGCCTAAGTACCCACTTGGGTTTTGAAATGACTCCTTGAGCTAGGAAACTGGGCTCTATAGAACGCTCCTCGTTCAAACACTTCTCATCATGTACTTAAACCCCCATTACTTTTCTTTATCCCCACAACCCCATTCCCTTACTTTGCCAGTCACCTCAATCTACTCACCATTTGCTTTTCAGCTCAAGACCTTCGGGATCGTCTGCACCTCCAACCGGCCACCGTTGCTTTCAGTCCACTCAGCGCCTGTGGAAACCAGGAGGGATTTTGTCAAAGAGGGACCTGTCTCACCTGTATTGATTTTCCTGCAGGAGTTCGATATCGGCAGCTCTCCACAGGAAACTTTGCAATCCTTTTGCTAGATGGCAGAGGGTGTCCAATTTTCCAAAAATGCTAAAGAGCTACTAATCAATGAGTCTTATCTAACCATCCTCCTTCTGCTACCAAGTGAATCCGTTGGCCCTTTATAATGAGGTAGCACTATCTGGTATGGATGGGAATGCAGATCTTACTCTCGCACCAATAATCAGACTGCCTCAGGAAGTTGGGAAATCTGCAGCTGTTTTATTAACAGTGATCTAAAACAGGGAGTACAACGGGCATCAACGACGCTGCAAAAGCATACGCAAAACATTTCATAAGAAATTACACTTACATAGCAAAAACACGTCATACAATGTGGCAAAATAAGCGAAAACCTACGGGGGGGTTATGATTAGCTTAAGTGGAAAATAAAGGTATACTTTCTATGGGGAATGGGATCGTGATTGGCTCGCTAAGGTCAGGTGGAAAGCTATGCCCACCCCTAGTGCAAGTCATCTTCTGTGTCATAAAAATACACGTTTCATTGGCTTTCAAACTATAGGGCTCTTTGCTACCTGGCACTCTATAATTGGTTGGCACTTGTGTACCCTTCTGGGATATTCCACTCGCTAGCAGCACGCAAGCTGGTACCACAGGTGCTGGAGAGTTGGACTTGATCATACCTCCCAGCCCGATGAGCCCAACATCCATATCGCTCTGCCATTCAATTAGTCCTTTGAACTCAGCCTTGCAAAGGATCACTGTGCCTGAGAATAAAAGGGAGTGTCAGCATGGCCTTATCTTCTGATGCAGCTCTATTTTCATCGACCATGTGACATGAGACCGTGTTTTGAGGTCCTTCTTTGCATTTAACACTAATAAATTAATAAAACCTGGCACACCTAGTGTATTTCCATTACACCTCAACAGGAGTTTGGCTCATATCTCACGTTCATTGGATCTTCTCAAATAGATAACCAGGTTCATGGCGGCCCCAACTCTTGACACTGGGCCAGACAAGCCTCGAATCTTCCTTCAGCATCAGCTGTTTTCTTTAACTGCGCCACACTTTTAGCCCTTCTATTCATGGGGTCCAGGTTTGCTAAAATGCGTTGTGGAACATCCAGATTTAATACACACTTATATCTATATTGGCAGCACCACCTGCAGTCTATTCACTACGTATAGCCAGCCTCATGATTATATTCATCTTCTTCATTGGCATCTGTTCTGGGTGTGTCATTTCTGCTTCATGTGATGTCACCAATCTTCTCTTTCACTCATCTTCCGGAACTTCCTTCAGAAGACTGTAATTTCCCAGCAGGTACATCATGTAGGGTTTTCTCAATGGATACCTTGTTTCAAGGACTCTTCGCAGTATAGGGACTATCACTGGCATTGGGCATGTTGCAATTTCTGGTTTCCAACATATAGGCAAAAGGGGGGGCTTTCAGTAGAGGCACTTGGCTCCTCCTCTACACTAATGTACACAGGTATTTTGGGGTATATTTAATTGTCTCCGTGTACACAGGTAACTCTAACTAGGGTAGTGTTCTGGAGGTTCGTTGTGACCAAGTCAGCTCTTATGGCATTTTGCTTGTTATCAGAGTCAATTAATGCCTTCACTTGCTTCCCATCCACCCAAGCTTTTTCATATGCAAAGTCAGCAGATGACTGACATAAACATATGCTGAAGGTTTCTAGATCTTTGGGTTCTTCCCACTCTTCTTCCTTTCAACAGCCTATTTCCAAAAGTGCGTCTTTTATATTTTTCGGACAGTGTCTGGCCAAATGCCCAGTTTCTCTACATTAAAAGCAGATAAGGGAGGGTGGTCTGCTTCCTTTAGTTTCCTCCCTTTTACTTTCTTCTCTAGTTTTAGGGTCGGATCTTTTGGCTTCAATTCTTTCATTCAGTATCCATTCATTGAGTTTATATGATCCTTCTTGTTTATCTACTCCCTGAGGTTGGGGGTCAGTGGTTAAGTTTGGAATCTTTCCGTTACTCACCTCGATACACTGAGTGGAAGTGTTTGGCTGCATCCAAGTGGTTTGAGCAGTTTCAATGGCCCTGGCTAGGGTTGGTCGATTTAATTGTAATACAGCCCTTTGCAGAAAAGGGGGTAAGGAATTGGTGAACTGTTCTAACGTAATCATTTCTATCAATTCTTCCAGGGATTTGTTATTGATCCAAAGGGCTATGGTGCTTTTGATATGTTCACCCATTTCATGGCGGGGGTTCTCCAGGATTTAATCTAATGGCCCTCAATTTTTGCCGATAGAAGTTACACGTTTCTCTCTTCAATAACCCTTCTTTTATGGATGCAAAGGTGGCTCCCTGGGCAAGATTGAGTCGTTGGTAGGTGACCTGTAGTTCACCTTTCAACAGGGGCCCCAAATAACATCTTTTAAGTTTTTCATCCCATCCTAACTGTTCGGCTTACCGTTCGAAATGCAGAAAGAAGTCCCCTAGATCTTCGCCTAGGTATGGTTGAAGTATCCCCTCAGGTAGTAGGGGTCTGACTTTCAACTAAACCCATTTTGTCAGGTTTTCTTGGAGCCTAGTTTCAGCCTGCATTTGATGGGCCACCAACTGAGCTATGACAGCTGCTAGAATGGCAATTTCTTCTGGTAGGGTAAGGGTTCCTTGGGTGGTCTTTTCTGAATCAGACAAAAAACAGGTTTCGACTCCTTCGGATAACGTTTCAAAGTCATCTGATCCTTCTGAGTCTGATTCCACTAATAGCAGTGATTTAGGTAGATTGGTCTCTAACCCTGATGGTCCCGTGATTGATGGTAATTGGGTAGCAAGAAAAAATAAGTTCGGGAGCGGGGGTTTAGGGCACTTGGTCTAATGAAGGTAAAGGCTGGTAGGATTTTCAATAGTATTCGATCCCACTGAAGGACATTATAATGAGAGAGTGGGAGGATATGTAGTAGCACTCGAGTTTAAAAAAACAGGTCTTATTGTCTAGTTGGGATATGTAGTTGAGAGAGAAAAACCTCTTTAAGAGTGGGTACACAATCAGAGTCAAGGAGTGCAACGATTCTATTTTCCCCTTTTGGCGGTACGATAATTATCAGAATGGATTCATCATTTTTATCAATTGAATCATATCCCACTTGTAAGGAAACAGAATAAGTTCTTAATTAAGGAACTCCCGTCCCCTGCACACTTTCACTGGCCCATAAATGAGCCAAACAGTCTGAGATCAATCTTGGTGTTGTATGAAACTCAATTTAAAAGTTTTTTTCACATTTTTCAAATATTCAAAATAATAAATCAGAAAGATTGTAAATTGTAAATTTAACACATAATTTAATGCTCATGAGGCCCAATGCATTTTGAGAACGTTCTCTTCTTCAGGGGCAAGTTATACATGCAATAATTATCTAAAAAGACATTTCAAAACATATCATTACTTATATTGAAATCATTGTCACTTCACTACATTTTTACTTTGACCATATCCTCATCTGTTACATTCTTGTCAATACAACTTTCTACCCATTGTTAAATCCCAATTGTAAATAGATCCAATAATCTCCTCAACTTGGAAACAATATTACCTGTCCTGACTATTACTAAGACCATTTGTCAATAAGTAATCACCTCAGCTTAAAGCCACTGTTACATGTCATAATTATTTCTAAAACAAAAGAACAGTTTTGGTATATTTACAGCTACCTGAGAGTACTCAGTAAAATAATTATAAACTGATCACTAATCTGAGGGTTTATTTTGTGCGTACTGACCTGATTAGTCTAATATGCTATGTGTGCCTAAAAAGACATTTCTCATTAAAGAATAGCATTCAAATAAATCCTGTTTTTTTGTTTTAGAAAAAAAAGAGTTGTGTGCTTATTCTTACCCTAATTGGCACATTGCTCATCAGACGGCTAGGCTGGCGGCAATTTGAATGAATAACATTGTAGTAAATCCCTCCAGTTAGTCCCTTTGGAGAGAAGAGAAATCCTTGCTCATTATCGATAAAGACTCAAGATTTGAAGTAAAATTAAAGGGAATGGTTAGATTCCTTACCCAATAAATGATGGGTTCTGTTGTGGTGGGCGTAAAAATGGAGATCCGCTCAGTGGGCACTCAAATATTCTAATTCCTTAGTTTTGCCTGAGTTTATTCACTAGGAAGACAAAGTTGGATACTTGCATTACAATAATATGGAAACTAGGTGTCTAGTAAGGTAAGCGAGGGAAGTGTCTTACCTAATAAGTGTAGAATGGTCCAGGAACTCAATTTGTTTAAAGCGGAGGAATATCCTGTCCGGTACCCTGATAAGTACCCTGGTAGGTCAACCCAAGTTCGGCACAATTTCCTTACTATAAGAGTAAAGAGGATTTTGTTTAGTTAAGTAAAACAGGGCAAATAGATAAAATAATCTATTCCTATGTACACTTACTTGTGGGGAGCGCCGGATTACGTGGGATGCAACAGTGACTGTTGTATACTGCCACGAGTTTCTTATTTTTTTTAAAAAAAGATGGCCGCTATAAATAGCGACGTTTTTTATGACGTCATTGCGTAATTGCGTGCGTTGACGTCATGATATAAACAAAGCGTGCGTCATAAGTGATGCGCATGATAAAAAGAATTTGCAACCAGTAACGGTGTGTGTTGTTGCCTATTACACAGCAAAGAAAAATATGCCAATGTCATGCCTAGTTATTTTATAAAATATTCAAAAAAACGAGTGACGTGAAGAAAGTAGGATTATCTGCGTGAATAGTGTCTTGAATCTAAGTTTTAGCAAAAGATCTACATAAAGCCAGATGGCTCCTTAGGTTTTTAGGTGGCAATGAGAATCTTATATTCTTGGTAGGGTTCCTTCTTAACATATCAGCTAGAAGTATGTGCCAGGGCTCTAATTACGCCTTGGTTGCGTGGGATGGTACCAAAAACGATTATTCCTTACAATGTTTTTGGGATATAGGGCTAATTTTGTGTATATATGGGACAATTATGCATATTCCCTTTATTTAGTTAAGGGTGCCCTTTCTAAGTAAAAACATAGGTCAGATGTGGTTAACATAGTCAAAGAGATGCATACATTCTGGGGGGTAATTCATAGAAGTAAGCGCACAAGTGGCGCACGCGGCTGGCGCACAGAGGGAGCGTGTGCCAGTCTGCGCCAGCCGCGTGCTCCAAAAACCATTTTGACGCACAGCGTATTCATGGATACTAACATCCATAATCAGCCGTGGCGCAGGGTGGGCAACGGCCATGCAGCAGCGCCAGTTACGCCGCCAACCCTGCGTGCCAAAAACATCGCACATATCCAGTACATGGCACAAAGGCCAATGGACCAGCATACAGCCCCCCAACCACGAAAATGTGTGGAAAACACCCCGCGTACGTGTACCCCGCTCGCGCCAGCGAAATCGCGTGGAAAAATACCTGCACATCCCTCGGAATATGTGTACCCCGCTCGCGCCAGCGAAATCGGGTGTAAAACACCCCACGCACCCCGCTGAATACACGTACCCCGCTCGCGCCAGGCCAATTTCATGTAAAATTCCACACGCACCCCGGAATACACGTACCCCGCTTGCGCCAGCAAAATCACGTGTAAAACACACCTCGTGTCCCTCGGAATACGCGTACCTCGCTCGCGCCAGCGAAATCGCGTATAAAGCACTCCATGCACCCCTCGGAATACGCGTACCCCGCTCGTGCCAGCGAAATCACGTATAAAACACCCTGCGCACCCCTCTGAATACACATACCCCGCTCGCGCCAGTGAAATTGCTTGGAAAACACCCCACGGACCCCTCGGAATACGCGTACCCTGCTCATGCCAGCGAAATTCAATGGAAAAAGTCCCCTCTGAGGTGTAGGCTGCCTGCGGGGCATGCCCATCGGCAAAGGGCTGCCTGCGGGGCATGCCCAGGGGTGATGGGCTGCCTGCGGGGGATGGTCAGGGTGGATGGGCTGCCTGCAGGGCAAGCCCAGGGTGGATTGGATGCCTGCAGGGCATGGTCAGGGTGGATGGGCTGCCTGCGAGGCATGCCCAGGGGTGATGGGCTGCCTGCGGGGTATGCCCATGGGCAAAGGGCTGCCTGCGGGGCATGCCCAGGGGTGATGGGCTGCCTGCGGGGCATGGTCAGGGTGGATGGGCTGCCTGCAGGGCAAGCCCAGGGTGGATGGGCTGCCTGCAGGGCATGGTCAGGGTGTATGGGCTTCCTACGGGGCATGCCCAGGGGTGATGGGCTGCCTGGGGGGCATGCCCATGGGTGAAGGGCTGCCTGCGGGGCATGCACAGGGGTGATGGGCTGCCTGTGGGGCATAGGGAGGGTGGATGGTCTGCTTGTGTGTATACTGAGGGTGCGTGGTGAGTTTTCCATGCATTTTCGCTGACACGAGTGGGTACGCGTATTCCAGGGGTTGCGCGCGGAGTTTTCCATGCGTTTTCGCTGGCGCGAGCGGGTACGCATATTCCAGGGTTGCGTGGGGTGTTTTACACGCGATTGGGCAGTGTGGGCCCTCCCGGGTGTGGCCCTCCACACCTCCCCATGGCCTACAGGTAGCCCATCTCCCCTGGGCATGCCCTGCAGGCAGCCCTTCACCCCTGGGCATTCCTCGTAGGCAGCCCATCCACCCCTGGGCATGCCCCGCAGGCAGCCCATCACCCCTGGCCATGCCCCGCAGGCAGCCCTTCACCCCTGGGCATGCCCCGCAGGCAGCCCATCACCCCTGGGCATACCCAGCAGGCAGGCCACATGTCACCATGCACTTGGGAGGCCCGACTCATGTCCCCCACCCCATTGACAGGCACCTGCCAGCAGGCCTCCACTCAAGTCATCCACCCCACCCACACAAACACCCGCCCCCCATTGACGGGCACCTGCCAGCAGGCCCCGACTCATGTCCACCACCCGAACCACCCACCCACCATTGACCGGCACCTGCCAGCAGGCCCCACCTCATGTCCCCCACCCTCCATTGAAGGGCACCTGCCAGCAGGCCCCGCCTCATGGCCCCCACTCCATGCACCCACTCACCATTGACGGGCACCTACCAGCAGGCCCCGACTCATGGCCCAACAAACACCATGGGCCTCATTACGAGTCAGGCGTGAAGGGGTTAACGGCGCCGTAAACGGCGCCGACCCTTAACGCCTGATTACAAGGTCCCTAAGCGCCATGGTGATTTTAACGCCTGCTTTTTGCAGGCGTTAAAATCCATGGCGCTAAGGGACCATGGTGCTAATTACGCCACCGTAATTTACGGTGGCGTAATTAGCGCCTTCCCCACTCCCATTATGCCCTATGGGGCAAAAATGGGAATGGGGAAGGGTAAAATGGGAAATGGGGATTTACCGCCCCACTCACCTTGGAATGGGGCGGTAAATCCGCCATCCACCATGGTGTAAACTTAGTTTACACCATGGTGGTAAGGGTACGACCCAGGCGGTAACTTACCGCCTGGGTCGTAATGAGGCCCCATATCATAACAAAACAGACCCATGGCCCTAATGCCAACCCAAATTCCCCTTGCCCCCCAGTACAAGCACGCAACCATCCACTGCACCCACTCCCAAATTACCCATGCCATGAGAGTCTCAAAAGAACCAGCATGGTCATGCCTTAATGTACAGCAGAGCCACACAGTGGCAACACATGACTGAGGCAATGCTCATAGAGACATGCACAAAACGAATGAGAGTACACAACACCAATAATGAAGATATATGAAATGTATTAAAAAACATAATCAAATAACATTAAAAAAATCAAACTTGCAAATTAAGAAATAATGAAAGTAAGACCAAAAAAAAAGGAAATTCCAATTAAAATAAAAAATCCACGACATGAAAACTGAAAAGTGGTCCATCGCCAATGTCCATATAAAGGAAAATAAATAAATAAAAACCATTGATCCATAGGAAGTTGAAATAACAAAAGTATGTACAAGTCTTGAACTATTTACAATGCAAGTCCAAAGGGTCCATGATCCCAAAAGAAAAGGAAACCTACCAAACATCCTATAAAAAATATCACTATATACATAAAGTGGAGCAAAGTCTGCGAACTCCAAATAAAAATATAAAGCAAATGAAACCTAACCCTAAATACCTATTTACAAAGGCGGCAGGCTAGTCCGACGGCTCACTTTTTTATGTCCCGGGCCAGGGCATCATCGAACTCCACGTTGATGTTCCAGAGGCGGGCCTCTTCCCTGGCCTCGAGGTCTCGCAGGGATGCAGCCATGGCCTCCTCTAACTCCCTGCGAGTTTCCTGGAGGCACTCAGCCCGCCTCAATGCCCTGTGCATGGAGTTCTCCGCCCTGACCTTTGTGAGCCGTGCCCTCTCGGCCCGCTGCCGCTCTGCCCCCATCTGCTAGCCCAACCGCTGCCACACGGAAGACACTCTCAATCCAGGGTCCTCCTGCCCGCTGGCCGATGCCTGCACCGATGATGTTGATGGCCCCGAGGCCACATGCCTCCTATGTCGAGCCTGCCACTGCCGCCTTTCTGCTGCCTGCCGCCGCCACCACGACTGCCTCTGGGTAGATGGCAACACCGGGGTCCATCGTGCAGGTGCCCTGCTTGAATGTGCCTGGGTTCAGTTGCTGGGGTAAACCTGTGTTGGAGCTCCGACTCCCGGCTGTGGCAGGGATGTGATCTCCACCAGCCTGGCTGCGTTGGTTGGGGCAGGTCCACAGGGGGCCCTGGTGGCATCTGGGCCGGAAGATGGCACGGAGAACGTATAGTGTGCACAGAGGAGGAGAGGGCCGCAAAACAGAGCGACACATGGACGAAACCCCCGACCACGAGCCCTCTCAACTGGGCCACGTTGGCACACGTCTCTTTGTGACGACGTGCGTGGTCCCCCCAGGAAGCACGCACCTCATCACGAATTACACATGTGCGCAACGCAACACCAATGAGGACGTACTCGATCCTGTCACGGGTCCTCATGTCCACAGGTAGAGGAGTGCCAGATGACATGGACCTCCCCCCTACCTGCAGACGGGCCTGGGACGGGGCATCCCTGCTGGTGCATGGTGATGCAGTCACAGTGTCAGGGACAGTGACATGCACAGGGCCCTCTGTGGCGACATGTGCCACCTCCTTCTCCTGCTCCTGAACTGCACCACTTGCACCAGTGGTACCACCCTCACCAGGCCCCATGTGCAGCTTGGATGTGGCCTCCTCCATACACACCACCAACCTGGATGGCTCCGCACCGTCTTCCGCCGTCGCAAGCCCCTGTGGGGGTTCACCCGCCCCTCCCGATGCAGCCGTAGTGGCGGAGGCGGCACCAGTCCCCTCGCTCCCGGATGATGGAATTTCCTGGGAGGGTGACTGGGCCTTGTGTCACCGGGAAGGTGGAGGAATCCCTTCGGCTTTCCTCCACAACGCTGTCTCCGCCCTCTTCTTCACTCGCCGCTGTGTAAAGGGAAACATAGAACACAAGCATCAGGGTACTGTACAATAGTCCCCTAGACACAAAGCAATAGCACATGAGTGGCACTGTCAAACGTCACCACTTCCATCATGTCCCTCCACAACACATGGGTCAGTGCAGGCAACACACATGCATAAACAGGCATGGCACATGCAACAAACATTTGCATCCTTGTCCAAGGCAACGTAGAAACATCCAATGGTGGGTTGAAACTCACATGCATCATGGGACATGCTGGTCACATGCACACATATCACCGGAGGGTCATGCATCCGGGCCCGTATACCCCCAGTCACAGTGGATACAAGGATGACTAGGCTGTATCAGTGAATGAACACATCGTCGCGGACATGTGTCATGCATGCATGGCGTTTACCAGTCACTCACACACTACTCAGACACACGGACATGTAAACCATGCATGTCCATGACAGAAGCACCCATCCCTCACACCCCAAACATGTGCAAGTACAGAGACAGGCATGCATACATGTGTGCATTCTGCATGCTGCTCTGCATGATGCATTATAACATATACCCCATCCATGTGGTTTATGCCTGACTGGACTCACATGTTTGTTTGTTTGTTTGTTTGTTTTATTATTTGTATAGCGCACCAAACCCGAAGGTATTCGGGCGCATTGCAAAGGTTACTCAAAACTTAGTTACACATACAGCGGAAAATATGAACAATACATAGGAAAACTCGAAACTTAGTTACAGCAAGAGAGGGAAAAAGACATTCTGGGTGTTTACACAAAGCAAGTAGTAGGATTAACCATGTACAGTGTGTTTACAAAGGTGAGACAGTGGTAGGAATACCCAAGTACAGTATATTTACAGCGGATAGGTGGAGGTAGTGGCAGGTACGTGTAGGCTCTGGCGAAAAGTAGGAGCGCTAGTGGTCAGCATCATTAAGCCACTTTATTAAGTTAAGTGGGAATTTTTGGTAGGACTGCTCTAGTCTAAGGGTAGAGGGAAGAGCATTCCAGAGTTGGGCTGCCTTGACCTGGAAGCTGCTGCCTCCCACTTTGGCCAATTTGAATCTGGGAATCAGAAGGCAATTCGTGTTGGAGAGTATGGTTGTTCTTGTCGTGGTTTTCAAGCTAATTCTGTCCGAGAGGTAAAGAGGAGCTACATTGTTAATGCATTTATGAGTGAGTGAGGCAACTTTTAGTTTGATTTCATCAGCTGTGGACAGCCAGTTATTGGCTCTTCTCACCTCAGAGATGTGTTCTCTCCTAGCTATTCCTAGTGCAGCTCTAAGGACGTTATTTTGCAGAAGTTTGATTTGCTTGGTTACTTGTTTGTGTGCCCCAATGTACATGGCATTACAATAGTCTAACTTTGAGAGAATAAGTGCTCTGGCAAGGGAAATGCAACTGTTATTAGAGAGGAAAGCTTTACCTGCTCGTATCAATTTGCAGGTTTAGGCTGTGGCGGAGGCCATGGCATTTACCTGTTTGTTGAGGGATAGAGTAGTATCCAGATAAAACCCCAGGGTTTTGACTTCCTTAGCGACTGAGATGATGTTTTGGTCTATGTTAACGGCTGAATATTTAGGGCTTCGTTTTTTAAGGGAAGATGAGGTGCCCAAGATAATGATCTCAGTCTTGTCATCATTCAGGCATAGTCCATGGGTGGCCATTGATGCCTGGATGATGAGATAGATCTTGTTCATCAAGGCCAAATCCTTTTCATAATCACTTGAAAGAGGTAGGAGGATCTGTGTATCATCTGCATAGTTACTGTAAAGGGGCTTTGTGAAGATGTTGTAGAGAGTAGGTGAAACACAGGATCCCTGAGGCATGCCACATGTGATGGGAATAGGGTCAGCTGCGGCCGTGGGTGAGAAGACTCTCATGGTGCGGTTGCTAAGAAAAGATTGTATCCAGTCTATGGCTTCAGTAGAGAAGTGAGCCGCCGAGTCCAAGTGACTGCATAGAACCTGGTGGTCAACCAGATCAAAGGTGGCCGATAGGTCCAAAAGTAGAAGGAGGGCTGAGTCTCCTCTGTGCCTCAGTTCATCTATCTGGGCCTTCAGGTCTATTAGTGCAGTTCCTGTTCCGTGCTGAGGTCGGAAAACTGATTGCCTTGATCCTAGTAGGGAGTTCACTTCCAACTGTTTTTGGATTTGTGAGTAGGCCATTTTATCTAGGATTTTCAGAAGAAAAGGTACTGTAGTGATGGGTCGGTAGTTAGTTGGAATTAGGGGGTCTAGAGTCTGGTATTTTAGAAGTGGGAGCACCCATGATTACTTGAGGTCAGTTGGGATGGTAATAGATGGAAATGATGCGTTGATAAGTTTTGTGATAAATGGTGACAGATCTTTAGCTGCATCCTTTATCAGTTGAGCAGGGCATGAGTCACCCTGGCAGTTGGATGGTTTAAGAGATAGTATGCACCATCATGTCCCTATACACACACATCCATACATGACCCATGTCACACATACAGCTAAGTAGCTAACTACCACCACACTGCAACATGCACTGTTTTACATGGGAATGAATGGGCACTTACTGCTCAACTCCAGACGGGCCTGCATCCTGGGGATCTGGTGGTGAAGC
Source organism: Ambystoma mexicanum (assembly GCF_040938575.1). NCBI lineage: Eukaryota > Metazoa > Chordata > Amphibia > Caudata > Ambystomatidae > Ambystoma > Ambystoma mexicanum. Next base: position 579,427,782 of record NC_090922.1, on the reverse strand, counting down.
ACTGGGTGAATGCGCTCCAGGACCCTCATCTGCTGGGTGGTAAGCTGGCCCCGGTGCCCCAATGCATCCGCTGCGCCTAAGAGGTGCCGGACCTTCTTGAGGGTCCTGGACTTGTAGTCCTCCCAGCGCTTCTGGAAGTGTTTGATGTTGCGGGGTGCCACCCCCTCCGTGTTGATGGCACCCACTATGTCTGTCCATATCCTCCTCCATCCTTCCTTGTCAGCGCGCAATGGTGAGAAGAGGGCATCATAATGCCCCAGCACTTGCTCCACCAGAATGCCAACTTCATAGGATGTGAAGCTGGCAGCCCTCTGCCTCTCTGCTGGGGGGTTGCCACTGGTGCCAGATGGTGTTGGTTCGGACATGGCAACCGCCGAGGCAGGTCTGGGTGGGCAACTGGGTCCTGGGGCTGGGCTGTGGATCGATGGAACACCATTCGGGAGTCTTCTGTTCCAGCAGGGGTGGTCACAGCAACTGGACACCTGCAGATGGCATATGTGCAGGCACCAAATGGCAGGGCACTATTGGCAGCAGGCAGGCATGCAGGCAGGCAGGCAGGCAGCAGCAGATGGCTTTTAGGAGGCACCCCAGGGCTCTGGGGGGCAGGTAAATGGCCTTCTCGGCAGGAGCGTGGTCTTCCGTGTGTTGTCACGTGGCCAGCTTGATGCAGAGTGAATAGGCACGTGAAAAAACAGCATGTCAGCGTGTAATTCGAGGAAAGGTCCTTGGCGCATAAGCACGTATGTGACGTAACGCACGTGGGCGTTTCCTCCCACGGGTGCATAGTGAGTCAGCACGTGAAAAAACTGCATGTCTGCGTGTTAATGCATGTAATACGAGGAAAGGGTCTAAGCGTGTAAGTAACATGACGCGCGCGGGCATTTCCCTCAGCACGGGTTGAAGGTGAGCAGGGCCAGCCGTTCACTGTACGTGCTTTTCGTGGAGACCAACGCGTGTTTTTCTACTTCTGGTTGTTTCACGTGCCATCACTACTTCACAGCGGATCAAGGACGTATCTCTTCTTTTGGCGGGGGTATCGGATACAGTGTTTTTCATTACCACGCTAGCCAGACGGTGAGTCGCGCACGCTATTTTTCCCACTGTGGGTCCACCTGTGTATCGCGTACCCGTTTTTGAGGTCATAGTAGCCTGCGTGTCCCACACAAGCATGTTTTTCGTGTCCCTGGGTGCCAACGCGTACTGCAAGAGGTTAATTCCACACACGTGGGCTACCGGGGGTTGTGTGCACTGTTTTACTGCAGTTTTGGCGTGCCTGAGCATTGCGTGACCTGTCACTTCATCACCAGGATCACATACAGCCTTGCAGGCGCACAGGGGTGCTGTTAACATCTAGTACCCCACCCCCTTCACCCCAATTGACCAGGACAATTGTTGTGTACACCTCCCATTGGCACTACTACTACATCTGTGCTGGCACTACTACATCTGTGCCTTGGTTGTGAGGCCACGAAAGGTGAAGGGCGCCTCGGCTGAGCGTCCTCCACATGGCGGGCGTGGTCAGGGATGTGGCCGGGGTGACCAGGGAGTAGGGGGACTCCAGGGTGTCTAGGATGGCTGCAGAGGGGGAAGAGGCAGGGGTGTGCCACTTCGGCAGGATGTTCTGCCATGTGTTGGTGCAGTCATGCCACCACCCCCTGTGGTTCCGGGAGATGCAGCTCTTGCATCTGACACTGGCACCCATGTGACCCGGCAGTCCGTTTCATTGACTGCCACGGGCCCAAGGGTAGTGGTAGCTGCAGGTGCAGCTGTGTCCACCACCACCCAGGCTCGGGGTCAGCCAGCGCATGTTGCGTTGGTACCTGAAGAGTCCCAGGATGATTTCCAGGAGGTCAGGAGGCATGTGGTAAGTGCACGCAGGGCTGCCCTGACCGAGGCACATGTCCCTAGGGCAGTATTGTCATCTGCTGCCCCGAGCAGCCGGGTGTTGGCAATGCAGCCGACACCACCCTGGCTGTGAGTCTACCATCGAGGACAGTCCCGGTCAATGACCTTGGCACAGCGGATGTTGCTGTGCAGGGTCCAGTCAAGGGCACCCGGCAGCCACTGACACAAGTCAGGGCTTCCGTCCCAGTTCCATCTGCCACTCCCTCGGTTCAGTCCACCAAGGCCACTGCCCCTACTGATCAGGGTGGCATTTTCCAGTCAGGGTCGGGATCACTGCCCAAGAGGAGGAAGGTTGCACCTGCACAAGAGGCTGGGACCCCACACACGGCTCCGGCTTCTGGCATGTCAAGGAAAAAGCCTTTCGGCAAGTAGGAACTGGACTTCCTTGTGGGCTACGTGTCGGAACATGAACGTGATATGCTAGTGGACCCAAATTGTCACACTACGGCTGCCCAGTGTTGGGACCACTGGAAGCGTGTTTCAGAGAGGGTTAGGGCATTTGGACATGAGGTGCGCACAGCTCAGGAGTGCAAAAAGCTTTGGGATGACCTCCGACACTGTGCTAAGCTAAGGCGTGTCTCCAATTATGCCATGACTGTGGTGACTACCGCCACCTCAGGAGGAAGAACTCACTCTGCACGAGTTGATCGCTGCGGAGTTCATACCGGCAGAATTGCTCAAAGGAGTGGGAGAGATGCTGGATTTTGACGCCCCGTCCAGTGAGTATTTTTGCGTGTTTGTCCAGGCCATGTGTGGTTTGCTTGTGCGATGTGTTGTGCTTGACTGCCAATACATGCTATGTGTACATGGTTCTCATGTGCGAGTCATGCAATGCTTCACTAATGCGTGCCTGCTGCACAGCATGCTGGACATATAGTGCAGACAGGGACTGTCCTCTTCACCACACTTGCACCCTGCTCACATGCTAGTCACCCGCCTGCCCCTCCGGTCCATCTTCCAGCTCACTGGCCCTTCTGCATGTAGCCTGGGGTGTCTTTCCACTCAGCACTCAGACTATGACATCACATGACTGACATGCATGTGTCTGCTGCCTGCATGCTGGTACTCCACGTATATGATATGATATGATATGAAATTTTATTTGTATCGCGCTCGTACACAAGTGTTTCAGAGCGCCACAAGGGAAGGGAGGGGAACAAGGGAGAACACAGCACAACATAAAAACGATCTTACTAGGCCCAGTGACATTGAGAACGCGCAAGTGCATGGGAAAGGGAAAAGGGAAAAAGTGCATGGAAGGGGGAGAGTGGAAAGTGCAGAAGCCGAGGAGCGCAGATAAATAAAATAAATAGAAAATTGAGGCAAACTGTGGTAGTGCAGCCAGCAAGTGGCAAGTTCTGTGTTTAAGGTAGCAGACTGGGTAAGTCTGAATAAGTGCAGAAAAAGAAGAAAAATGGGGGGGGGCTGTATGGGTACAGATACAGTCCCCAGTGCAAGGGGTGGCCAGGAGGCAGTGCAGGAAAGTGGCAGGGTGAGCAGGTACCTGGGCCCAGGGGACAGAGGGTGGCCAGGTGCACAGTGCCAAGAGAGCAGATCAGCAGGGGAGAAGGGGAGCGAAGGCAGAAGCAAAGAGGAAGGTTTTGAGGTGCTTCCGGAACCGGAGATGGTTCTCCTCAAGTTTTAGAGTGGCAGGGAGGCTGTTCCAGAGGGAGGCCCCAGCCGAAGATAGAGATCTACTCCCAGCTTCTTTCTTCGAAAAATGACTGACCCTGAGGGAGTTAGAGGTAGAGGAGCGAAGAGCTCGAGAGGGGAGGTATTTGCGGAGGGATAGCTGAAGGTATTTTGGACCCAGGCCCCAGAAAGCCTTGTGGACAATGCAGAGGGTTTCAAATTTAATCCTTGCATCCACTGGAGAGATTTCAAAGCTGGAGAGATACGATCCCAGGGTTTAAGGCCAAGGACAAGTCTCGCAGTCCTGTTCTGGATAAGTTGTAGAGGGCGGAGAGTAGAGGCAGGTAGATTTAGAAAGGGGCTGTTACAATAGTCCAAGCTAGAGAGAACCAGAGCTTGGGATACCATGAGCTTCTGGGCGAAGGAGAGGAAAGGCAGAATACCTCTGAGGAGGTGCAGTCGGAAGTTTGACTTTTTAGAGACATCAGAGATATGGGCGAGAAGGAAAGTGTGGAGTGAAAGATGACGCCAAGGTTCTTAGCCTCGCAGGTAGGGGTATGAGGAGGGCCAAGGGAGGCCGGCCAGAAAGTGAGGGAAAAGGATGGAGATGGTGTGCCGATGAGGAGGATCTCCGTCTTGCTGGCATTCAGACAAAGATCATTGGCGGCACACCAATTTTGTATGGCAGTTAGATAGTCAGAGATGAGAGAGGGAGAGGAGGTGGCCGAGGGCAGCCGGAAAATGAGTTGAGTGTCATACGCGTAGCACTGGAAATTTGAGCAGAAAATGGCAATGCAGTGAGCGAGAGTTGCCAGGTATTGGTTGAAAAGCCAGGGTGAGAGGTTAGACCCCTGGGAAACCCCACAGGTGGAGAGGAAGATAGATGATAGGAAAGACCCCAGTTGGACCTGGGAGGGTCGATCAGAGAGGAAAGAGGTCAGCCAGGCCAGAGCCTGATCAGTGATACCCAGATTATCACGTAGACGGTTGAGCAGGATGGTGTGGTTGACTGTGTCGAAGGCAGAAGAGAGATCAAGAAGGATGAGGACAGAGGGAATATTAGAATCAAGGTTGGAGAGCAGATCTTCACGGATATTGAGGAGAGCAGTTTCTGTGCTTCTGGCGCTCTGAAGCCAGACTGGTGGTCATGGAGACAACCAACAGAATCTGAGTGAAGGTTAAGCTGGGAGATGGCCAGCTTTTCCAGGAGTTTGCCCAGAAAGGGGGTAATAGAGATTGGGCGATAGTTTGCCGGACATGAAGGATCAGCTGTGGGTTCCTTGAGAAGAGGATGCACAAGGGAGTGCTTCAGAGGGGAGGGGAAGGATCCTGAGGCAAACAGTGGTTGCAAAAATCAGCAAGGGCAGGAGCTAGGGTGTCAATGTGGTCCTTGATGGTTTTGGAGGAACAGGGATGAACCTGTTTTGACGAGGCTTTCATAGATTGGACTTCTCTAGCGACCTCGTCAGGGGAGAAAATAGGAAAGGAAGAGAAGGATGGTGGTGGGGGTGCTTAAAGGGGGGTCTCCAAGCACAGACTGAGAGGGAATAGGAGGGGGAGGGTAGGCGAGGATGTCCTGGGTTTTAGAGATAAAGTGTGAGGCAAGGGCATTGCAGAGAGCCTGGGAGGCAAGAGGAGGGGAGGAGACTGCTGCAGGGTTGGCAAGCTCCTTGCAGATTTGAAAGAGTTCGGCCGAGTTGTTGGATGCCGCAGAGACACTGGCTTGAATGTGGGCTCTCTTCTTAGTGCGGACAGAGAGTCGGTATTGCCTTTGGAGCAGGCGACAGGCCAGTTTGTCAGAGAATGAGCAAGAAGACCTCCATTTCCTCTCAGCCGCCCTAGACTTACGTTTAAGTGTAGCTAGGTCGGAATCATACCAGGAAATGCACTTGGCTTTGGACTTCAAGCGGATCCTCATGACAGGGGCAAGAGCATCAAGAGTATCAGAGATGGAAGAGTAGAGAAGGGACAGGGTTGTGTCAGGGTGTGAGTCAGCCAGGTGAGGAGGAGGAGGGGGAGAGAAGTTGGCAGCGAAAGCCTCAGCTGACACACGCTTCATAGGTCGGATGTCCAAGAAGGTAAGTGGAAGTGTTGGGGTGTGGTTGGCTTGGGGAGGAGAGAGTGAGAGATGGGAGGAGAGGAGGCAGTGGTCACTCCAGGAGAGAGGAGTGGTCAGAGGAATAGAGAGGGGGAGGCCAGGGGAGATCAAGACATCAAGTGTGTGTCCTGCAGAGTGTGTCGGGCCAGAGGGGAGGATAGAGAGGGAGAGGGTATCGCAGAGGTTGCGAAAGAGCAGCGATGAGGGACAGTGAGAATCGAGGTGAATGTTGAGGTCACCAAGGAGGAGGAGTTGAGTGGTTGAGGCCAGGAGGGAGGAGGAGAGGTCGGCCCACTCAGAGAGAAAAGAGGTGATTTGCCCGGGGGGCCGGTAGAGAGTAGCAACAGTAAGAGAGTGGCTAGGAGAGAGTGAGAGCCTGCAGACAAGGCATTCAAAAGAGGAGTAAATCTGAATGGGAGTGTCAAAGCTTGTGACAGAGCTAGCCGTGAACCATGTCTCCGTAAGACCGAGGACATCAAGGTCCAGTTCTTCAAGGAGGTGGCAGATGTCAGGGGCGTGTTTGACAGCAGGGCGAGAGTTGAGAGTGGCAAGATGAAGAAGGTTGCTGGCCTTAAAGACCTTCCGGGGAGGGATACAAATCAGAGATACGCCCTGCGGAGTTGTGGAGGTAGCCTGAAGAGTGGCAGAGGAGGAGGAAAAAGTGGGTAAGGTAGCCAGGGAGTGAGAGGATGGGACAGCTGGAGATGAGAGGAAGTTGATGAGGCGAGGGAAACACCTATCGAAGAGGAGGAGATTGGTCTGAGGACCTTGGACCATGACAGTGCCATTTAGGTAGACATTAAGGATGACTCTGGAGGAGTCGAAAAGAAGCCATGAGGACATCCCAGCGAGTGCCACCATTAATGGGAGAGGAGGAGACAGGACAAAGCACAGAGATCATATGGGGGGTCCATAGATCCGGCGAATGAACAACAAAGAGGATGTCGGTGAGAGTCTGTCTGGAAGAGGCGCTGGCATAGGTATCAGCGATGGGGAGTCCAGGGTCGGAGGCCAAGATATCCTTTTTCAATTTCTTTTTTCCAGTGAGAAGGGAAGGGTAGTTGATAGAGAAGCAGTTGGAATAGATGGGATAAAAAGAAAGCGCCATGAGTGGAAATGAGAAGAGGCAGAGGGAGGAGTAAGCAAGTAAAGCAGTATTGAACAGGTTACAATCAATGGCCAAAAGTTAAATGCAGAAATACACTGAAGTTGAACTTTCAAGTAAATGCAAAAATACACCAAGTTTGACTTTCAAGTAAATGCAGAAATACACTGAAGTTGAACTTTCAAGTAAATGCAAAAATACACCCAAGTTTGACTTTCAAGTAAATGCAAAAATACACCCAAGTTTGACTTTCAAGTCAATGCATGAATACACCCAAGTTTGACTTTCAATTAAATGCAAGAATACACCCAAGTTTGACTTTCAAGTAAATGCAAAAATACACCCTTGCCCCTCCACCCCCCTGCACAACTATTACACTATTGCACTGGTGGGTAACATGTTGGACTACTGCAATGGCCTGTTCAAGGCTCCTGTGTACATGTACACTTCCCACTGCCAACCTGCCAGACACATACTGTGGGGTACATCCTATGTCCTTGATGCAAGGTGTCTCACTCGGACTGTGGAGATGGCAGATGCTCCGCAGGGACATGAGTGCCCATTCATGCTCCATGTGCATTACATGCATGCCCCTATGTGTCCTTTGCAGGATGATCATTGTAGTATGTGTCCAGGATGACATACATTTAATGGCATTTCATCATCCATTACATGCTCACTGTGGCTCAGTCCGGCATCACGCACATGTTTAGGGTGTCATAGTCCATGTGGGACACAGGCCTCCCCCTGTCTCAGGCCCCCTGACTCTGTCAAACTGGTGTAGTGCCTTCTGCACAAATGGGTGTACTACAGAGGGTTCATCATGTGTCCTGCTCACTGTCCCATTCTCATCGGCTGTGTTGTCAGTCGACTCAGATGATGCAATTGATGCTACTCAACACTGTCTGCCAATACACAGTTATCTGGTCAACCTTTCACTGCCATGCAATGCCTCCCTACATTGTCACTAAGAGGGGGGGGGGAGGGAGGCTGTATCCATGCAGCCCATTGCATGCGTATTTCACGTAATGCATGACCTTGAACTTACACTGCCTTCTTGTTTATTGTTAGACATCAAAATGTACTTGTTGATGTAGATAGTCGGTAACGTGCACATGCTCTGCACTGCACCAACCCACTTCTGAGCTATGTTACACCATTCTACATGCCTAATCACTGATGCAATGTCTAAGTGACCTGGCGTGTATGGTCGGATTGTCATCCCTTCACTGTCATGAAAGGCACAGGCACAAGTGCATCCTGTGACACATGTACTCAGTATTGGAACACGCTATTGGGTGTTTAGCGAAGTTGATAGGTCAATCTACGGCCTATACTAACCGGTATAGGCCGCAGATTAACTGTAGCCTGACAATCGGGTTGTAATGACTGTGGAGCTGCTTGCACGTGTGTATGTGTATACTTTCACATACATCAAAGCAAGCAGCGTTGTAGCTGCTTGCTTTGCTGTATTGGTTGCTGTTCATGTTCATAATACTGGTGTTTAGGGAAACAGGTGTTTTTGAACACTTTCACATGTACATATGCAAGCAGCTTCAACGTTGTGTAGTGCAACATTGTGGGTACTCACTTATGTGTGTGTGAAAGTGTTCATTTACACTTGTGTCTTCTGCAGGTTTTTTGTTGACTGACTAATACGTAGTTGATTGACGTTAATGCTGGTGAGATTTCAGCTTTGCGCCCGTTATGTTCAACTGGCACAATCCTGAAGGTGCACTGTTGTGCAGTACGTTTACGCCCGGTCCCATTTAGCGAATCCGATGGGGCCTGGCCGTGATGATTTGAAACACTGAACAATGGTTTAGGGCACATTCATAGCACAATGTGCTCAATCAGGCCCTGAGGGGTGTTCTGGAGGCTTCATGGACGGCATCTCGAACCGTACTGGGCGTTATGGTCCCTCATGCCTGTTTGCAGGCCTTCGCTTTGCTCGGGACATTCACTATGTCTACATGGCCCATGACACCCGGTACGGGCCGAGCTGCAGGTGGATGAAGCAGTATTGGTGATGATGATTTAGTGATGCATCTGTACATGCATATTACGTCAGTCATGGTGTGTTTGGATTCACTTGCAGCTGTGGCCATTTGGCAGTTCAGACATGCTTATTGTATGTGCCATCTCTTTGTTGCCATCTGTCATTTCTACCTGTGACATGTGCCTGACAGAGATGGTGTGTGATGGAGGTGATATACTATATTCAGTACATATGTAGGCTTTGCTATTTACACACACCCATTTCTGCTTTTGGGATGTGTTTGCATATCGATGCCACTGGATGCATTCCGGAATTTGTTTTGTGTGTGACATTTCTGTTTCATGTGTTGGCTGTCGATGTGATGTCTATGTGTGGGTGTGTGGTATGTGCATCTGATATGTGTACTCATGTTTGTTTTTTCAACATTACAGATGATGACGCAATGGAGCTAGAGGATGGTGATGTCAATCCTGACACAGGGTTGCTATTGCATCAGCAACCCAGCACAAGTGGGGGTCATGGGGTGGTAGGCCACGAGAACCCACTTGTGCTGCAGACCATCATGTCTAGGGCTGGCAATGGGTCTAGCTCGGATGATCACTCTGACAACAATGTTGAGTTGGATGCGCGCCATGTCCATTCTTCGACTGTGAGGGATTCTGATGTGGACGATCCTATGTCCGCGACACCTGCACTGAGGGGCCAGACGATGTTGGAACCTCTGCATGTGGTGGATCGGGGCGCACCGTCACACTCCACACCAGTTGCTGATGTGCCTGGGGCATCACGTCAATGGAGGGATGTAGTCCCGCAGCCGAGGGCAGTGCCAAACCAACGAGGACCTTGGGCCCCACGGGTGTCAAGCCCAGCAATGCGGTGTCCGTGCACCAAGGGGTATATTGAGTGGGAGCAAGCCATGGTTGCCAATTCCGAACAACAGGGGGCAGCAATTGATGAGATTGCTCAGAGCATGGAACGTGTGGCCCAATCTGTTCTCCCCCCTGCTAGGCAGGTGGATCTCCAGCAGCGGGCAGCACAGTCCACGGCCCGCTAGCTCAAGCTGGGCATGGCGGCCTCAGACAGAGCACGCCAGGCTGAAATGGTGTCTCTGCATCAAGCACTTGCTGCTCACGCAGAGGCAGAAGGGAGGCCCTGAGGGATGACCATAAATACCTCAGATCTACTCTGGGTGTGCTCAACATGTCCCAGAGGCAGCGGACAGAGGAGAAGTTGGAGCAGCTTGAAAATACCATCTCGACTGAGCTACGTGTTTGCCGGGCAGTGCTCCAGATGTCATGTCAGGTCATGCAGGAAGAACTCTGTGTTACATGTGCTACCTTGCAAGAGGAAGCATGCGTATCACGTGAGGTGCTGCATGCTGACCTACGTGTCAACGCCGCACAGGACCAGGATTACCAGTCCCGCAGACTTGCTGCCGATGAGGGGCAAGCTGCGCATAGGCATGGTCAGGGTACTTTGCCACGTCCACCTTCTGCTTTCCATCCAGAGGGTGACTCGGGAAACGACTTATCTCCCACACAGGTCGGGCCGTCCAGGCGTTGAGCCCATGGAGGTTTTTTTTTGGGATCTCAACATCATCGCATGTGGGTGTTGAGGTGCACCCTGTACCTCCCCCCTCCTGGGTGACTTCCCCCCCCCCCCCCCCCGGGTCGTATGTGGCCATTTTTTATTTTTATAGTTAGTTTAATTAGTTAATATAGTTTAAAATTGTTTCTCTATTGTGCATTCATGTGACGGTGTGGTGCTTTGTGGCTTTTGAAAGCAACCACTGTCTGTTCCAGCTGAGCCCATTCAAGCCTGTCTCGTGCATGTGTTTGCAGCTTGGGGTCCTGACTCACATATGCCACTCCTGCTTCCCCTATCCATGGGCTCGCAAGAATGGCTCGGTGTGACAACCATTTACACAAAGGCATTGGACTTTCGTCATATCTGTGGCCTGTCTGCTGCTGTACTACTTGTGTTAACACCCCTGATGGGGATTATGGACATTTTTTCCCCGCGGCATGTCTGCAATCAATTTTGGTGAGTACATTATTGAACTGTCCATTTATTGATGTTGATTGGGATGTACGTTCATTTCTTGTCTGTATACATGCTTGATTCACTTCAGGCTGTAGACGATAACCTGCACCCTTTAGCTGTCAAAGTCACACTGATGGTGGGAGGGGGCCGGGTGGTGACAATGTGAAGTTGGTACATGTTGAGTACAGCCCCTGGGGATTGTGGCAAAGGAGGATGCATTAGGAATGTGATCCAAGACGCACAACTCACAGTCCAGTCCTCACCTGAGATGTCCGCCTATACTACTACTACACTCCATTCTGTTTGGACGCCACGTTGTGTCTGTCTTCCCTCTATGACTTTGATGCTGCCTGATGGCACAGTTTTGCTACTGGACAATGGCTCTTTTACTTGTTTTCCACACTCTGGTGCCTTTAGTCCCTTTTCTTCTTCATGCTACTGTCCTTGTTGCAGATCTGTCCGCCTGTCTCTCGGGCAATTCTTTCCACGTTCTCTTACACTGCCTCGGTTTGCCTCAGTACACATCTGTTCAACTGCATCTCTCTGTCGCGCCTCCTGTCTTTCATCTATTACAACCATGCTTTTATGTTGACTGTTGGCTTTTACCAATGCTATTCAACTGGTGTGGCTCTTAACTTGCTGTCAGCTGTTTCCGGCTATCTCGCATTCTCTGTGCCTTTCCAGACTTGTGCTGTCTCTGCCTTTCTTTCTTCACGCTATCAAGGATTGATTGTGTTTCAGCTCAACCATCCAGTTGTGCCAGCCTCCTTGGTTATTTTCTACTCAAGTTCCCGCTCTACCTGTCAGGGTACAGAACCTGAGGTTGTGTGGGAGGAGGTCAGATGTTGGTCTCAGACATGGCCCAGTAAGAAGCAGCATGAAGACACACACACAGAAAGCTTTCCTGCCTTATTAAAGGCTTTTATGCCCTTTCTGCAGGAAAAGGAACCTCCAGACTACCTTTCCCAGCAGACACCGGGCCAAGAACTGCAAAACCCTTGCAACGTTGGGTGGGGCATGCGTGCGCGAGCTGAAGCACGGGGCTTGTGCTCAGACGTCCGACAGAAGCAGACGTGTTTCCAGGCGCACCAAGCAAGGTGAGCAGAATGAGGGGCCATGCCCCAGCCAACCTTCCTCCAGGCCCCTCACACATGCAAGCTAAGTAGTGCCAGTGCTAGGGAGCTTAGCCAGGCATTGGGGAAGATGCGCACAGTAGAACTAAGCCGCGCTGAGAGGCAAATGCCAAGAAGCTTTTCAAGTTGTCAGGGGCACACGCAGGGGACGTCGCCCATATCCTGGAGTCCACCCTGCTCCATAGAAGCTAAGTTATTAGCGCAGTAGCGTTCCTAGCCACAAACTGATGCAGCACAAGGGAGGAGCACCCAACGATGCACAAACTCAAGTGCAGTGCATATCATTAGCATATGCAAATTGTCACGTGCGCTACCTATAGGAATCTGCGGCTGGCAGAACGTGACTTGTACTGAAGTCGCACCACGCCACACGCGTCTAGCAGCTCACCCAAGGCCCATTCTATCATGTGTGTTTCTTAACACATGTTCTTCCATTTATCACGGGGCCACGTGCGGTTGCCTTACCGCATTAACAGTGTATGACTCATCACAGGGACAAGCAAAAGTATACGAACAAAGCAGCAGATAAGAGTGCTTGTTTGGGGAGGAGTCACAAAGTTCGAGGCATGATTGGTGTTATGTGTGTGTGGGGAAAATACACACAGAATAGTAACTCACGCTCTCTTTGCAGCATTGAACTGCTCCTGTTACCGGACCTGAGAGTGCGCAGGCAGGAGGCCAGCACTCGCCCCAGAGATAAGTCTCTCTTTGGCTCGCTTTTGAGCCATTTTGTACAATGTGCATGAAGTACATGGTTTCTCTGATTGAGTATGTGTAATTGTCAATTGTTGTATTTTGTATTCTCACTACTTTCCCTAGCCCATCCACCTCCCCTCTCCTGAGCCTCTTTCCGGTTAGCCTAAATACCGATGCCTATCCAACCAACAGATCCCTAACCCTCTTTCCCCGCTGGGGTCTCGGAGGCCTGTGTAAGTTTTACCTTGCAGGCATCCAGACCGCGGAGGGGGTGGTTGGTTTATGCCACTCCTGCACCTGGAGACTGGAGCTGTGACACTACCCATCAGTTGTTGAATCCTCATTGATTGTTGTGTACTGAAATAGCTCCCCATCCTGTTGAACCATTGTTCAACTTTGCTACCTTGGTAGTTATTCTATCATTCTGCTTGGACATCTGTCTGGCCATATTCTGCGACTTCAAGTCATCTACTGGAGACTCTTCCAGAATTTTTTGTGGCTACAGGCTTTTTCCCAGGTTTGGGGGTTTGGCTCCTTGGAAAGGTGGAACAAGGAAACCAAGGGGTAGGGGGATCCTGAAGCCAGATAGATTAGAAGGAGGAAGTCAACTGACCCCAGACACAGTTCTTCTGAAGGTCATGGTGATGAGTAAATGAGGGAGGGCCTTTTATTGTCGGACAGTACCCTTGGGCTACAGTGTTTGGGCACCCTCTGACATTGTCATTGTGGGGCACTATGTACATGATGTGTTCTGCTGGTCAATGGCTGTTCCTGTGTTGTGTTTACTTTTCAGGTGTCAAGGGATTGTTGTGGTTTGACATACTGGGGTGTACACATGGCCAATGTTCACATGTGATGTTCACAGGACACCGAGGGTCATTTGATTTCACATGCATGTATTGCGTGCATGTCCCTAATGACACACACACTTACACAATAATCCACCACACATACAACCACCATTCCATGCCCACACATGCACACAGATTGCCTTCTCTGGCATGCTGTGTCCCTGCAGCGCATGATCACTTACCATTTGGTGATCGTGTACATGCGTCAATAGGTTATTTTTGTTGTTTGTCCTTTTTTATATGATGCTCAAGGTGTATCCCCAGCACAACGGCTGCTCACTGTGCTGAGTGCTGAGCAGTGTGTTGCAGGAGACACACACAGCACACGGGTTAGGGATTTGCGAATTTGGCTTGGCCAATATGCATGCCAGGCATTCTGTCTTTTGTTGATGGTACTGCTGGTGGCATGCATTTGTGTATGACTTTGTATGTGTGGGAGGTTGTTGGTCAGTCATTTCATCTAATTCCATGTCAGGTGTGATTGTGTCAGGCCTCTTTCCATTTATCACGTGTCACTGCGTATGTAATTGGTCATGTGATGTGCTTTTGGTTTGCTCTTTTGCTGTTGCATACCATGTCATGGTGTGGCGGACAAGGGTGATGTGAGTTGGGAGGGTTTGGGTGACATACCACTGATTGTCATGGCCTGTTTTGCAGGGGGGTGGTGTGATATGCACCTTGCATGTGTTCCTTTTGGTCACACAGGATTGGTTATGTTTAAGTAGCTAGGGATGCACACAATATAGCACTTCCGTGGCAACATTCTCAGGGTGGTATGGTTGTGACAGTTGACTGTCTCTTTGTCATCGATTGTCACCTGGTATGTGCCAGGCCTGTGTGCACTGCACAGGGGTGGGAGTTTAGGTGAAAAATGTGGCCACAAGCTGGTTCCGGGCTGCCTCGCCAGGTGCCCTTACCCCTCCCATGGGCAGCGCCTTTTCTGTGGTTGGGGATGTGGGGGCACCACCATGTCCACCGGTACGCCCTGTCGTGTTGCAACATTGTGAAGGACACATGCTGCCACAATGATCCTGCACACTACTGGGGTGCATACAGTAGCTGCCCGCCAGAGTGGTCAAGGGAGCGGAAGCGTGACTTGAGCACTCCGAATGTGCGCTCCACTATGCCACTGGTTGCAATATGGGCAGCATTGTATCTTACCTGGGATGGTGTGGTGGGGTTCTGTATTGGCGTCATCATGTAGTTGCTCAGAGGGTAGACACTGTCCCCTGGGGTGGTGAGGATGGTTGTCATTAGTTGGGTTTGTGTATTTGTCTGTGTGTGACATGCATGCATGTGCACAGACATTTGTACTCACCAATGAGCAATGTATCGCCATGCTTCCCAGCTTCCAGGTCCCGGCTCAGGGCGGACATTCTGTATATGAAACTGTCATGGGTAGACCCAGGATAGTTTGCATAGACAGAGGTGATGATTCCATGGGCATGGCATACAACCTGTACATTGATGGAATGCCAGTGCTTGCGGTTTCGATAGATGTGCTCAGTGGCCCTAGGTGGACGTCGGGCCACATGGGTGCAATCTATGGCACCGAGCACTTTGGGGAAGTGTGCCACCCTGTCAGTGGAGTAACTTTGTTGAAATAGTTGGGGGGGACATGACAACTGAAGGAAAGGGGTGGGGTCAAGGGAGAGCGGATGGTGGCTCTGAGGGATAATTTCGGCCAAATTGTTAAAAAAGATGTAGGGGCTGATTCATGGAATTAGTGCGCCGAAAAACAGGGATGTGTGCGCTATTCTGCCCGCAAATCCCCATTGGTTAAACAGGGATTTGCGGGCAGAATGGCGCACAAATCCCTGTTTTTCGGCGCACTAATTCCATGAATCAGCCCCATGGTCAAATGGTAGATTTGACCGAATTCAGTCACCACCATTAGTTCGAAGCCAAAGATACCGAACAAGAAGATCAGTGGTTGCAGGGGTGGCCCCCTCGGCCCATGTTGGGTATTTTTGGCTTCGGCAAGTTGCAGGGGTGTCCCCCATTTCCTAAGCATTGGTGGCAGGGGACCCAACAAAAAAAAAGAAGAAAAGGGACGCTGCAGCGTCAGATCCGACCCATGTTAAAGGGATGGATCTGACGCTGCATGTGTTACAGGAGAGGCAGCGGATGGAGAAAAGTTAAGTGGGGGCGTTTATGGGTGTACTGGTGATTTGAGGAGATATGGGTTTGGTTTTTGTACCGAGGTAAAAATGTATTTGCAGCGAAAATGACTACGGTTAATTCTGCTGTGATTTTGTACGTCGGTCAAACAACCTAAATCCCTGAGGGATAATACTAAACTACTACACCACAAGAGCCAATTGCTGACGCTCTGTTATAACTTTCATAAAACTGGTGGCTTATCTTTAAAATTCAATTAGGCCCCCGAACATCTTCAGCCGGCCTGCCATGCACCCAGTCACACAACATAACATTCATAAACTTAATTCCACTAGAACATACAAACAATGCATTATTTATCATTCATTTAGACACAAAAGTCAACACACATATGCTTACACACACTCTGACTCACACACAATTGCACCCCGCACCTCCACTGACATACACTGTGTGCACACAATATTTATATTAACACATGGAAACAGTGGCGCAACGTCCATTGAGCAGACCAAACTTTATCGCCCCCTGATACCTGAAATTTTGGGCTACGTTGACTTGACCTAGCTGAACTATAAAGCCATGGCTCAAAGGACCAGATTCACTGCAATGTCAGCATTTTGCCTAATTTTTCCTTCCATGCAAAGGCATGAACCATTGGTTAAAGCAGTGCAGTGGGTGACCAAGTATAATTGGTATAGATGTTTAAATGCCATATATCTCCAAACTTGGGTTCTGCACAGCACCTTATATGTCTACGTGCTGATAGATTTTTTCTACAAGATTCTGACTGATTCAAATTAAGGTATGTTTTCCTGTGTTCAAATGGCTACAAACGGTAAAGTACCGAGCGGGAGGGTCGCAAGGGGGTGGTCAAGCTGCCCCCCGTAGCTTTTTTAAGAGCCACACCGGGACATTTGTCATTGGCACACCGCTCCCATTTGGCACCTCAAAGAGGGTGCTCAACGGCAAAGGTGTCCCGCTGGCAGGACAATGTGTGCTGAGCAATTCCTGCTCAGCACGCTCATTGTCCTGGCAGCAGGACACCTTACCTGTTCCGAATGGTAGAGGTGTCCCGCTGCCAGGACAATGTCCCAAGGAGCTCTGTGCAGCAGAGGGTCCTCACGTTGCTCTGTATCATCAGAATATTACAGTGTGAGCGATTAGGCACTGACGGCAGGGAGGGGGATACTTTTGTCCCTTTAGAAATGGGAATGGGAGGGAGTGAGAAGGGTGCATAATATTGCATGCTTTATGAAATAATGACTATGGTTTTAAAACCCAAGGACGATTTGTTAGGCTCACATTAATCTGCATGATGCTATTGTGACTTTGCATGCAGAATGGGGAGAATGAAACTAAAGCCATACTCCCATTGCTCAACATATTTCTATGGCAATGTGTATAGTGTATGGTTAGTTAACTATGAAAAGCTAGTTTATTATGTAATGTGGTTTGCTTCCAATGCATTGCTATAAATAATTATATGTTATATGTATGATATAATTAATAAGCACATGAAATGTAAAGCAAAACCTTAATACATGTCTATATCAACCAAGCCTGGAAAGATGTGCATGACCGCATACATTGTCCACATCCCAGTTTCACCATTTAACCAAGTGTGTGATCCTGAGCAAATTAGTTAATCACATTGTGCATTATCTGCAGCTCTCTAAGTGATTCTGATTCACTTCAAAGCTCATGTTAATGTATCATGCTATTATAATGGAAAACCCTAATGACCATAGAGTTGCTCCACATATAACAATAGTGCAATTTAGGAATTTTGCACCACAAATGTATTTGTCATTTGGCTTATTTATGGCAAATTATTCTAAAGTCACTTCCATGGTGCCTCCAAGTACTAAAGGCTGATGATGCGCCTTGCAATGTCCTTTTCTGTGAAGTCACTTCTGTTGGTGCAATCCATATTCTAATTAGGAAGTTTGCATGTGTTTTGCCTCAGAGGGCTTGGACAGAGCTCACCAACAAACTTACACAAACACAATTAAAAACATATTTCTTTTAAAGTACCTCTGCTCTGCTTTCAAATGCCGCCCAGGTCATGTCTCATGTTACATGGACCTAACCTCTACGCACTCACGCACCTCCAGACAGAAACCAGCACGCTGAATGAGCTTCCTAGTTTTTGTCTGTGTTTCGCACAAATCCAAAGCCAGAAAGCGATTCTCTGCGCCGCGACCCCTGGAAGTGATGCTGCTAGCGTGACAGCACAGGCGCCAGGCCCTGCAATACCCTGTTCAGCACCCTGGCTCCTGACTTTGAGGATGAGGGATTGAGCCACGCAGGGCATCCCAGCCCTGAATGTGTTGCAGCGTGGCTGCCAGGCATCACTGCATTATGTAATGAGACAGCGCAAGCCTTGCTGGGCACCCCAGCCAGGCTCGCGCTGTCCAATTACATAAGTGATGATTGTGGCCCCCCTGCCCGCCCTCCAAAAGTTGGGGGGACAAAAAGGCATGCCACAGAAGTTGGGGGTGACAAAACCCCCTGTTCCCCCTATAATTACGCCCATGCACCCTGTAAAAGTCCTGGACCACGGCCTGCCTTTCTGCGGGTGTTCTGGACATGTATATGTGCCTGCGGACTGAGGGGCGCACAGTCATGATTACCAACACCTGGTGTAGGCAGCGTGACTGCGTGGCCTGTGAGACACCCCCAACTATGGCAGTTGTCCGCTGAAATGACCCAGTGGCCAAAAAATGCAGGACATTGAGCACCTTTTCCAAGGGGCTCAGTGCTTGGGAGCACAACGTGGATGATGTGAGGTCATCCTCCCACTCAGTGACCGGGTCTAGGATAATATGAGGTGGAAACCTATACCTGCCATAGACCTGGTCATCAAGCATCCCAAAAAGGCTGGTCCTGGGCAGAAAATGCGGGGCCTGGCTATTCTCCTCCTCCTGTGGTGTCCCACGATCAGTGCTGCGAAAAATGGGACATTCATTGTAGCTGTATATACGTGTTTGTTGTTTGCGCGCACTTTTATACTGGACGCTTCCGCCTGCCTTCGTGTGGCGGACGTATTTACTCCTGTGTGTGTCTTTTGGAGTGCGCGGGTTTCCCGTATTCGAATCCATGAATATGTGTTGTTCGCGCGCATGTGTGCGTTCCGTCTATTTCCCAGCAGTACTTCCCCAGTTACGCCTTCATTTACAGGCGTTGTTCCCCATTCCGCATGTTCCACCCCCTTTTTAGTGTGTGCGCTACACGTTGTGCGCTTTCGCTGTGCGCTGAAGCTGAGAAGTTTAAATCAAAGCCCTTCAAAATCTTCAAGCAGCCTAATGCGAGACAACAAAAAGAGACATCCCAGAAACTAAAGAATCCAGACCTCCAGGAAAAAAAGAGCAAAAACATACAGCAGGCACCTAAAAGGAAATCCAACAGATCCAGATCCTTTTTGCGCAATATCCAAATTTCGAGAAGAGGTAAATCATGGCTCTAAGAAACCTCACATAGAGCTGGCGATTGCTAAGGAAATTATATCCTTAGAAGACAGTCAAACCTCTATACTGGATCACAGTCGGCTCAATGACTCAGTGCGAAATAACATGTCTGCTAATGTCGACCTAAGCGCCCTCATTGAGGTTATTGAAAATGAAGAGGACGAAGGTTGGAATAACCTGAGTGCCACAGACTGGCAATAAATTGAGAAACAAGAAACCCACTTAACGCGAAAAAAAATTAACACGAGATTAGATACTGTGGAGGAAAATGGGAGAAATCTGGCAAGTCGCATTAATACATCTGGCTTCAGAACTCGAGAAGAGAAACGTTTATTATCTGAGAGGACTGGCCAGACTAGTCCTTATACAACATCTGGCTCTCTAGTTTCTAAACTGATAAAGGAACAACATGAAAGGCGAAGCTTGGGACTGGGTGGTGGTGAAGGAACCCTAGCCTCTCAGAAGGTAAGGGGAGCGCTGCAAGTTTACTTAGAAAGAATCATGCTGGACCAAGATGTGCTATTGCTGAATAGAGCTAATGTGATGCAACTCCTCCACTGTATTCCATCATTAAGATACATAACAACTTAAGATATTCGTGTGGTGGAATTTGTCTCAGAAAAATGCTCTGATTGTGTTATTTTACATCTCAAATCACAGTTAATTAAGGATGCCCTCTTGGAACATAGAGGCAAGCTGCAACCACTAGGGTATGATCTGCATGACTGTAACATCAAAAAGGTCAGCAAACCAGCCCCAAAGCTGAGGGGGGTTTTGGTTAGGAGACTAAGATCTAAGTCGTCAGAAAGGAAAATGTCGGCACCATCAGCCCCTCCACTACTGCCAGTATCATACTCCAAGCTAGCTGTGGGAAAATTGCCAACGATGAAATTTACAATAGCAAACTCTTCAAACCAAGGTATCCGCAATAGCCAAGAGCACTCAGGAAAGCCTCCAGAGAATTTGTCAGAGTGGTCTTGGCTAGCTGATGCTTTAGCCAAGCCTGCCTTGCGATAGACTGGAAAGGATGTGCCCAGAGGAATGATACAGATAGGCTCCTGGAACTCTTGTGGGTTCAAAACTCTGTTCCCAGAGGAAGCAAATATATTGGGAGGAAATTATATTTTATGCCTCCAGGAGACATGGTTGAGGGCCAAACCAGTATGTGACGGATATGAATCATTCCTTAATCCTGCTAAAAAGGGTCAGCTGGGGCATCCGTACTCTGGCTTACTAACATTAATTAAAGTAGATAGGGGGTTTGAAATTTGTAGCCAATGCCAGCCAAACTCGTACATACAAATAATGAAAATACGAAGGCATCACGCTGGGTGTAGCCAATCTATTGTTAATCAACATATACCGGGGAGTCAACAAGTTGCAATTTGGAGAATTTGTGCAGACAATAATGAATAAGGTGGATGAAGTATTGACAGAGTGGGTAAACCCAGAGATTGTGATTTGTGGAGATTTCAATCTGCGGCTGTTGTCTAAAAAGCGGCTACCTCTGCTAATGATGCCATTGGTTGGGGATGCTAGAAATTAGGTGCATGAAATGGGACTCTGTGAGTTATGCATGCTGAATGGGCAGACGGAGAGAGATTTACCAGAAGCTGACACTTGGGGAAACAGTGTCCAAAAGGCATGTTTGGGCTATTGTTTTGTATCTACTAATGTTGGAGAAATGGTAAAGAGGTTTGAAGTACTATCACTCCCATTTAGTGATCATAATCTATTACTAATTACCCTTCAAGTCCAAATTTCCCACCCTGAACGTAAAATAATCGCCCCGGCAGATGTAAGTTGGGGTCTAAATAGATTTAGGATCCCCCAGAATGAAATTGGTAATTTTTCGATACGATAGTGCAATGTTTTTGCCAAAAACAGTAATATTGTGGAATATGAATGGATGCTTATGGATTTTAGGCAATCAGGTAAAAGTGGAAAAAGCAATAAAACCCCTATACATGCATATGATGCAGAACTGGTGAAGAGGCGAAAGGTGTGTAGGGCTGAGGTGAGAAAGGCAAGGCGAATCAAGGGTCCAATGATGCATGCCCATGTAAAGAAACACAGACAAGCATTTAATAACTGGGTAAAGGCATCTAAAGCATTAAGAATACAGAAAGACACTGAAGAGATGCTTAAAGCGGTCTGTGGGAAAAATACCCGAAAATGTGGGAACTGATTAATAATGGTAGGAACTTCAGTAAATCCCACATGATGGGGCATGTTACTGAGGAGCGCTGGGTGAGCCATTACACAGAGCTCTTCGCCAGAGGAGAAGAGAGTGGCCCCATTAAACAGACAATGGGGGATAAAGGTTGGACCTTTGAGTTCGATGTATGCGAGGCAAAGTCAATGCTATCCAAACTCAGCTCATCTACAGCAGCTGGCCCTGACGGCCTCTCTAATTTCACTCTGAAGGAGAACGTTGGAGGCTGGCCAGATTTAATGGTGGTCTTGTTTAGCCAGGTAATGTTGAATAGGTGGGTCCCGAAGTCATGGAAGGAGGCCCTGATTGTTCCAGTGTTCAAGAAGGGGGATAAGAGTGATCGCCCTCCTTGATTCACTGGGTAAACTCTTTGCGTCTGTGGTCCTTCGTGACTTGAATGCCTGGGCATAGGGGAGCGGCATACTTGATCTAAAAGAGGTAGGCTTTGTCAGCGGCATTGGGACATTGCTAAATTTGTTTAACCTTGAACACATTAAAGCTAAAGGCGATGTAGAAAAAATGACCATCTATATGGCCTTCATAGACCTTCACCAGGCCTTTGATAGTGTAGAGAGAAATCTGTTGTGGGCCAAATTGAAGAAATGGGGCTGGCCGACAGACGTTTTGGAGGCTATTCAGGCCCTATACTTGGGGACATCTATACAAATACGGTTGGCCTCGTATGGAACGTTGTCCAGAAAGATATACACCGTCTGTGGGCTCAAGCAGGTTGCACCCTGGCCCTTTTGTTGTTCAGTCTTTAAATTTCGGACTTGGGGCAGTCACAGGCAACTATCCAAACGTTCCCACCGAAATGGAATAATAGTGAGCTCCCATGGTTGCTCTATGCTAACAATAAAGTCTTCGATGATTTAACTGCTATAGGCATTTAGCGACATTTAACTGCATTCTATTAATATTTTGGCGTAAATGGCCTTCATACGAATGTCAAAATGTCACAGGTAATGATCATGTCGTCGGCGGGTAAAAAAAGAAAGGTACCATTTGTGTGGAAGATGGAGTACCGCCCCCTTGAAATTGTGGCCTCCATTGTGTACCTGGGAGTGTTGATTAACAAAAATATCAATGAAAGTGGCCGCCTAGTCTATTTTAGGAACAAACTGAAAAAATTAATAAGCCAAGGACTAGCAATTCACAGGAGATATGGAGGTTTCTCTCTTACTCCTGTTACCTCCTTCTATAGACAGAAGGGGGTTCAAGTATTGACTTATGGGGATGAAGCCGTATTAAACCTCGCATTGAAGGTCTGGCCAGTATTGGAGGGATTATTTTGGCGTAGAGTATTGAACCTACCAAACTGGCTACCAGTGGAACTTATTCGCTATGAACTGCGACTCTAATCCAGGACAATCATAGTCCAATGGAAGTCTATTTCACTGTATCGCAAATGCACGGCAAAAGATGGGGCACCCGATTTCGCTATCTTTAATGCTCAAATAAAGTTGAAGGATAAAATCACGAATGAATGGGACGCTAAAATACTGAAGGTCCTTCAATATTGTGAAATTGAGATTGAGACATTGGGCCTCATTAGAAGTTTGCTGGTCCAGGAACCATGGTACCGGCAAGCATGCCAGTACTGTAGTTCCCGGACCGGCAAACTACGAGTTGTGCTTGCGGGTGCCAATCTGCCCGCCAGGTCGGACCTGGAGGGCAGAAAGGCACCCGCAGGCACAACATGTCGAATGCACCAGCACCGTTATAGCCCCTTTGAGCATCTGTTTGGTCATCCCATAGAGGGGTCCACTAAGTCTGGTGCAGGAACAATGGGAAGCCCACCCCCAAACTCTTTCCCATGACAGAGTGGAATATGTACGTGGACTCAGGAGCAAGATGGCACAGAGCACTCCAGGTAAAATTGATTGGTGCATCCATGACATTGACACTGGAGACAGTGAGCCATTGCAGAGCAGAATTCACTGGATGTTTGATAAGGTTAAGGACACCAACAAGAAGGAGGTCTCCAGTTTAATGGAATTTGGGGTGATTGAACATTCCTTTAGCTCATGGGCTAGCCCTTAGTCACAGGTCCCTAAAAATTCCAGTTGTGGGAATGCTGGGGTCTGATTTTGTGTGGGCTACACAGGGTTCAATTCTGTCAACAAGACAGAGGGACACTGCAGACAAGCTGATTGCCAGTTTAGGTGCTTCCAAATTCATGAGCAAAGGAGAGGTCAGCATTTCCACTCTAAGAAGGGCACTACCAGTTTACTGTTATGCCCTTTGAGTTAAATAATGTCCCTGCCACCTTTCAGATGTATTTCAGTGTTGCCTATCTAGACGCCGTTGCTGTCTTCAGCCATACCTGGGAGACCATCTATCCCACCTGAAACCGGTGCTTCATGCCATGCAGAAGGCTGGCTTAACTATCGAAAGCCTCCAAGTGCCAGATAGCGCAGGGTGTTGTTACTTAATTAGGACACCAAGTGAGTGGTCGTAAGAAACAGCCTCTTCAGGCCAAATTCCAGGCGGTGGTGGATTGGGATATCCCACTACCTGAACACGTGGCAAGACTCGTCCCCTTACACTGTGCCCTAACTTCTCCCTTTTGTTCTGGCACCACTAGTACAGGTATGCTGCACCCGCGGATACACCCCACATCATGTACGGCATACCTAATCTGATTCTTGATCTACTGATGTGCCCACTTGACTGACCTCTGCTATATGCATTCCTTCGACGGCTCATACTAAAGTATTATCTCGTAAATGTACCCATTAACAATAACATTCTGTCTCGCATACGGTGCCTACCGAATGCACTATAGTAAGTGCATGGATAGTAGCCCACACCACTGGGTCCACCCTCTAAACTGTAACCATCTAATGCAACGCATGTTCTGTTCACCCCTGCAAAAGTATATTTGCACGTTAATGTTACATACAATAGTCATCCTTGCTGTATTATGTTGAACTGTCTGAAATTGATAATGCCTACCTTAGAAGCGTGCATGTTCTATATCGTGTAGCAGGACAGCCCTTGTGTATGTACTATATTGTGAAGAGGTTTGAATGCACTACAATGAGGATATTGCTAGCTCCGGTCATAGCTTACTAAATATGCAAACACTGCGAGCTAACTATCATACCACCCTGCATTATTCTAACTAACAATGTGTGCCGCGCCCCTCATAGTACACTCACCAAATACACATCAGAGTACTTGCTATACCCCACACTACACATGCCAAACACTGGAAGTAACAGTATCCTCACCCCATCTCCCCCCATCGACCTTAACAGAGGAAGTACCCCCCAACAAATGCACCCTAAAACACCCAACCACACCTACTTCCGTCTAACTACCACACTCTCCACCCTCACGCTACTACAATTCCTCCAGCATGAGCATACTCTCGCAAACAATAGGAATACAACCACTGCAGTTAACTCTACATCCATGGCCTACACCCTAGACACCACTCTTGCGAACACCACAGTGTGCACCAGGGGAGCATTCATCCACCTAGGCCTTGGACTAGCACGCATTCACTGTCCCAGACATCATTCGCTACCATGTCTCACACCTTTCCTACCCACTACGGCAGCCTTCCCAACCATAACACACAACACCCATGGACAGCAAATCACCTCACCCCCCCAGCTTGCCTCTCACCTTACACGCCTGGCATCAAGAACATTCACCCTATGGACACCCACAAGACCAATACTAAGCACTACTAGAAAAGCTACACTTTCCTCTCGCACCCACCCTCACCATCAGTCACCAAAAACCACAGTACCCCCCACACCCACCAACATCCCCCGATTGCACAGTCACTACACCTCCACAAACTCACGCCCAAAACAGCCCAAACGCCTCTCACTACCCAAAATCCGCAGCACATAACACAGAATATCCCACTAGCTCAGCCTCTGACCCGAAGTATTGAAACCACACTATCCCCACATTCCAAAAAGCCACTCAAAGACGCTTTACTTAATGTACGCTCCCTAGGAGCACATGACATAGATATACACAACCTCATTACAAACTCCCAGCTTGACTTCCTAGTAATGACCGAAACATGGCTCCATTCAGCCTCAGGACCACCACTAGCCATCCCAGCTGACTATACTATTCTCAGAGCAGACCGTCTTGCTGCTACTGGAGGAGGTGTTGCCAGTATCTCTAAATCCACCTGACAGTTTAGAGTGTGCAACATATATCCCCTCACAGGTTACAAACTCTTGCACCTTAAACTAACCACAGATCCCAACACAATGCTCAACTTCCTAATAGTGTACAGAGCCCCTGATGCAACCAGCAACCCAGACATTGAATTTCCACTCCTCATCACGCCCCACCTCAAACCCAAAACCAAATTGATCTTATTAGGAGATGTCAACTTAAGGTACAACGACGCAACAGATCACAAATCCACCGCCTTTCATACCACATTTTCAGAAATGCAATTCACTCAAATAGTAAACGCCCCCCAATCCCTTGAAAGGAAGAACCCTTGACTGGATCGTTACACTCAACACAACAATCACCCTAGAAGATATCACTAACCTGGCATGGACAGACCACTTCCTAATTAGCTTCAACCTCATATTGATCAAGGACCCAGTGACTGTCATCAACCCTGCCACCCCCATATTGATGAGAAACTCACGCAAACTCACCCCAGAAATCCTCTCCCCATCTTAAATAAACTACTTGATGCTCCTCCTCCAGCCAATAATACACTAGACAGCCTCGCTCTTCACTACCATACCTGCCTCAAAATAGCTATTGATGAAGTAGCCCCCCTCAAACTGAAACATCCCAAACACAAACGCAATAACCCCTTGTTCAACGAGGAACTCATTGAACTAAGATGGAGAAAAATCTTCAGAACACCTGTACAGAAAAAATCCTAATAGTGACTCTAAAAAATAACTCCTCACTATCTCCAAAACCTACAAACATGCAGTTTACAAGCAAAAGCAAATTCCCTCAATGAACATATCATCAACGCAGTCTCCGATAGCAAAGAACTATTCTCCATAATCAGAGAATTAGAAACCCCTATTACGCTGCCAAACCCAATCACTGCAAGTAAAACATGGTGTACCACCATTCAGGATGTATTAGCTTCCAATGTAAACACCCTCCAAAACAAAATAGCCCAACAAAGAAAACTTCTATCACACATTGAGGAGCTTCTACCCACATCACAGCTGGGCTCGCACACTAACATACAACCATTCCACTTCTCAGAGGTAACCACAACCCAGGTCATAAAAATCATAGCCTCACTGTAACCCTCTAACTGTAAAGGCAACAACTGTCCCGCCAAATTAGTTAAGACCTGTGCACCTACACTTGCCCCTGTCATCACCAAATTCATCAACACTTCTTTCAATACCAATTCCATACCTACTAGCATCAAAGAAGCATGGGTCACACCCCTACTCAAAAATCCCACCCTAGACCCCGCCATCCCCACAAACTACAGACCGATCACCATGGTACCTTTCCTGCTAAAAATCATAGACAAAATTGCCTATACTCAAGTACAATCTCACCACGAAAACAAGCATTTACTAGGTGACAGACAATCAGGATTCCGCCCTAGGCACAGTACCGAAACGGCCTTACTGGACCTACAAAACCAGATGGATACCATCAGAGACACAGGCAACCTCTGCATACTACTACTATTAAACTTATCCGCAGCTTTTGATCTTGTGGATCACAACAAACTATGCCTCACCCTAGCTAACAACTTCCATTTTTCAAAAGAAGCAACCACCTGGATTAAATCATTCTTGTCAAACCGTATCTCGAGAGTAGCCATAGATGACCAAGCGCTGAACCAATAGCAGTTCCACTGGGCGTCCCACAAGGCTCCTGCCTATCACCCATGCTCTACAATGCCTATACTAAATTACTCCTCGCGGCCCTTGATGCTATGGGAGTAATTTACACCAATTTTCGCTGATGACACACAGATACTTATCCCCATCACAGGCTATCTTGAACAGGACACTATCTACATTAACAAAATCTATTCACTCATCCAACATTGAATGGCAACAAATAGCCCCTGCCTTAACGTAGAAAAAACTGAGATTCTCATAGTCGGCACCACGGCCCACCTGAGCAAACTCCACCCAGATTACACAGCCATAGTCCTAGACAGCGCTCCCATCATCATTTCCAACCATGTTAAAATCCTAGGTGTACACCTTGACTCAAGCCTCACTATGTGCAAACACATTAACACTCTTGAATCATCCACTGCTCCCACATCAAAACTTATTGCACTGAGTCGCCCGTTCCTCACGCTCCAATACTGCATCACATTATCAAGAGCCCTCATTCGAGCAAAACTAGACTATTGCAATGTACTCTCTACTGGAGAGACCCCCGGACGGCCCATAGTGTCGGGGTTTGCTCCGCAGTACTTTACGACGAGATAGCTGCACCTTGAGATGGATGGGGTGCAGGTTTTCTTACTCCAACACCAATCAATAAGGGCAACTCAGTGGTTTGGCAACGGGGAGTCTGTTTAATGACAAGTACAAAAAATGGGGAAACATGGAAATCAACAGTGATGCGATACTCCGACTCACTTCAACTCCCAAAAACTTCATATAAACAGTAACATTTATACCCAAAACTCATCATCATTGACGTGTTAACACTCAAAAGTTAACATGCAATTCTATTGGTTAGGAAAAGGTAACTTTAATATAGGTGCTATATCTGTATATGGTAACGGAGTGAGGGGATTGTATAAACACTTATCAGGTGGGCGTCTAAGCCCATCCTTCTAACATTACTCTTGTAGATGTCACTAAAAGTACGACGTCTCATTGGTTCTACTATCTATAGTACCCTAGATTATTTGGTCCATTGTGATTGGGTTAGCTTCAACCCCATGCATACATCTCCACTTTAATTAGCAGCATGCAGAATGGTCAACCAGGTGCAGGATGCCCCAAGATTAACCCGGCCTCCCTTCCATCAATCATTACTTTAGTGGCTATGTGTCAATTAGTTTGCTATGGTCGGCCTTGAAGCTGTATCTTCTTGTAAGGAAAAGTTATGCTATCTCTGTCTGGGTGACAGCCAGGCGTAGGTGTGAAACTGTGCCTCTTTTCGCTCGGCTGGTCACGTGCTGGCACAATGTGAATCTGCCTTCTATTTGTGCATTTAATTCTTGTTCGGCTTGCCACCTGCCTGGGCCTCCTTATCTCGGCCTTTCTGAGATGGGCTGTTCTGTTCTTAAGTACCGATTCCCTGAAGCTACTGTTCGCTCCTTCTCTTGGTCTGGCCTTGGCTCTTCCTGGCTCACGTTGCCTCTGCTGAGTTTCGATTTTGCCTCTGCTGAGTTTCGATTCCGCCATCCCTTCTCATTTTAGCTGGAATTCGAATCCTGTCCTGTTTAACCTCTAGTAACCTGAGTTAATTCTGCTTTTGTGTAAAGTGGACTCGCACGTATATAATGTGCTTCGTTGAGGTAGATATGTATAAGTGGCGCTTGCTGTGGTCTATCTTCTACTAAGCATAGTAAGCAGCACTGTTTTATTAGCTTCTTGCGGTTTCAAGCATATGTACAGGCGTTAGCTGGTTGAATATCTTCATCCTGCTTACGGCTTAAGTTTCTTTATTTTTTCAACATCGTCTCTCCTTCTAAGTTCACAATATCCTTATTCGTGGCATTTCATCTCTGCATGTCATCTTTGGGTCATCTTATCTTCTATCTGCAAGTCTGTCCGGTTCTTCGTGACATCACCATTCGTCTTCAATTAAGGCCCTTTGAGTTTCTTCTGGGACAGTGTTTAAGCAATCTTCATTTCGTGTCATTTGCTGGTAGGGTTTTATCAATGTATACCTTACTGTCCATGGTTGTATGTTATTGGTGCTTCAATAGGTATTATTCTTCTGATAGGCATTGGGCAGAGCCC
Source organism: Ambystoma mexicanum (assembly GCF_040938575.1). Lineage (NCBI taxonomy): Eukaryota > Metazoa > Chordata > Amphibia > Caudata > Ambystomatidae > Ambystoma > Ambystoma mexicanum. Next base: position 579,398,592 of record NC_090922.1, on the reverse strand, counting down.
CACTGCGGTTCTCTGCTGGTTTATCTGTTTATCATACGTCACATATTTCGGTGCGAATGTTCCTGGTACTTCAAAATGGGCGACTGGAGTGCAAGTTATGTTTGGGACCTCCTCTTCAACTCCTCCTAGGAACCTCTAAGAAAAATCTGAACACATTGCAATTATTACTGAATAAGGCCCTAAGAGCAGCACTAGGTATAAACAGAAGGGAACATATCTCGCAGTACAGGAAAGAGGCGCATTGACTATCCATTCCAGATAGAATTCTACATAAAACACTCACTATCACACATAAATGTGTCACAGCCAAAGCACCCAGCTACCTCAATATGTGTCTGACACGCAAAGCCACAACGAGTACACTAAGATAAGATCCAGTGCCAACAACACCCACCTACTCATCCCCCGCTTCAAGACTACCAGATCAGCCAACTCTAGCTTTATAGTAGCAGCCCCTAGAATCTGGAACTCTCTACCTCCCAACATCTGCAACAAACCCTCCCTCCCTCAGTACAAGAAACTCTTGAAAACCTGGCTATTTAATAAATTCGAATTGCCTATTTACCTGATTGTTTTTATCTTGTACCCCTGCCTTGTAACCTATTAATGTCTAATGTAACCCATTAATCTGTAAGTAACTAAGTATAGCTATCAAAACCTGTAAATACTGTTAATGTTAAAGGATATTTGTACCGCACACTATCACCGCCGGAGTGGTCCCTTGGCGCTCTGGCGGCTCTGAAAAGGGAACGGGGGTGAGTTAGTGGGAATAAACTGGAAAAGTGCAAGGGAGCTGTGCTGGTGGCAGCCTCAGCCTGGTGGGTCCGTTGGCTGGGATTGGGGTGTTTTACGGTCGGTAGTCATCGTGTGCTGTTGTGCGAGTCTATCAGCCTCATTACGAATCAGGTGTTAAGGGGTTAACGGCGCCGTAAACGGCGCCGAACTTAACGCCTGATTCCGAGGTCCCTTTGCGCCATGGTGAGTTTAACGCCTGCTTTTTGCAGGCGTTAAAATCCATGGCGCTAAGGGACCATGGTGCTAATTACGCCACCGTAATTTACGGTGGCGTAATTAGCGCCTTCCCCACTCCCATTATGCCCTGTGGGGCAAAAATGGGAATGGGGAAGGGTAAAATGGGAAATGGGGATTTACCGCCCCACTCACCTTGGAATGGGGCGGTAAATGCGCCATCCACCATGGTGTAAACGCAGGTTACACCATGGTGGTAAGGGTACGACCCAGGCGGTAACTTACCGCCTGGGTCGTAATGAGGCCCCATGTGTGGTTTGTTTTGTTGTTGCAGTGTAGTTAAGTTTGTGCGGATTGCTGTGTTGTAGGCTTGTGGTTGTGTTTGGTTAGAGTTTGAGAGATGTATGCAGAGGGGTGAAATTGTTAGTGGATTGGTTAATTGGCATTGCTGTCCTTGCAATTATGTCTAGGTGTAATGCTTGCTATCATTCACTATTCCATCTGAGTTTGGCACTTGCTAATCCTCAATATCCTATTTAGATGTGAGGCAGGGCCAGCGATCACGATTCCATCCAAGTGCGGCACTTGGTAACATTCACACTTCTATCCAGATGGGACGCAGGCAGTTGAGAATCCCATCTATGTGTGGCGTATGCTAACATTTATAATTCTATCTAGATGTGGTGCAGGTTAAAGTTAAGAATTCCATCTAAGTGTGGCACATGCTAACATTTATAATTCTATCTAGATGTGACGAATACTCTTTGTAACCAATTTGCTTAAGTGCAACCACATTTGTAACGACCATTGTAATAAGCTCTAAAGTAAGCCATAAGTAGTCCTGTAATCTACGCCGTGATACCTCAGGGTCTGGGCGTATAATCAAATGCCTCACCAGATAGTGCAGTTCGCCTTTCATGAAGCAGTATGATACACTTGTCCTTCCCCACAATGATGTGACATCAAAGAAAATCCCAAAGGAGGTCACTTGGTTGTCTGCCTGTCAAACATCCTTCGAGAACTTGAAGAACTTTTTGTGCAAGGCCACAGTTCTTAAGCCCCCGATTATGGGCAGGAATTCATGATATAGATAGGTACTTGTGAATTCGGAATTGGTTCAGTGTTAGTGTAGATACAATTGGAAGGGCAGAGTAACATTGTGCGTATTTTAGTAGGTGCTTGACCAAGCAATAGTGCACATGGCCCGAAACTGAGTAGGAATCCTTTGCTGTAGTTTGGGGGTTCATAAGCTGAAGCCCTACATATTTGGATCTCATTTCACCATCCAACGAGACCACTGGCCTCTGAGGTGGCTTATGGCTATGCATGGAGAGAATCGCAATGTGTTGCATTCGTCCACATCCTAAAGGGATTGGACATGGACATCAAACACAAACCTGGGGTCTTAGCACTCCAATCCAGATGGCTTCAGTAGATACATTCACCGTGAGGATGAGCCAGACCTTTTAGAAGTGTGAGTCTCAACCATTTTGGCTGGGGAAAGGCAAGGGTGTATAAGCCCTGGCTTTTTTGATTTTTTTAATGAATAAAATGATGGAATCTGTCCCCAGCTGTCATGTAACTATTGGCCAGACAGGTGGCTTGTTTGCCGAAACGTGTTCTAAAGATGTCAATTTAAATTTGCTGTTCATGTTACTAATTTTTGACACGCACACGTAGGCAGACCTGCCTACAAATTGAAGGACATAGAACAATCCTAATTCTGCCAATCTTTTGAAAAAACTTGTGCAGTGGCTAAATATAAGCCATAAATAGGAATGTTGGCTTAGGTTCAGGTCACCACTCAGCATTGGCAGCCTTTTGTCCGTTTTCTTTCAGTGTTCTCTTTTGTTTATTCTGTTTAAAACTTCAAAGAAAAACCTATATTTGTATTGCTGTGTTTTCAACTATTAACCTTCTAACTAATAGACAAATGCATTTATATGTTTATCACATTGTTTTTTCTTTAGCTGTTCATGTATTATTCACATCTTTTTGTTAAATAAATATTTTCACTGTTTTTCAAATATGAGACTACCCTGATTGCTTTTTGAGTCTGTAACAGCCTACAATCTATGGGAGTGATACCCTTGCGGTACACTCATTATAAATAACTTTTTACTTGAACAAATTTCCAAATTGAATTTACAGCAGTATGGACCCTATTGGTTTCGTATAGTTCTTAGACCCTCACCTTTACTGCTTACGGGACAACTCCCCACTCCCTTTGTGTTAGAATATTGCCCACGGCCAGGCTGTCACAGCTGCTCCCAGCCTGACTATAGCCATGGGGCTTGCCTCTCTTTGATCCATTGTGAAGTAGGATAACACCACTGCCCCGTTAGACAGGCCCTCAGCAGAAAGCTGTCTCAGGAATAGGAATAAAAGGGCATGCATGCCCTTCACAAATGGACTAGCCTCACGCTAGGGTGCTGCATATCAATAGGGCCTTTGGTGCTTTTGACAATGGATGGGGGCAGGCTTAGTGTAGACAGAACAAGCTCCACACAGCTGTGGACAGATTCCATCATCTTCTTTCTCTCTATATGTTGCCTTCATTCCTTTCCCCTCCACTTCCTTTAGCACAAAGTACTTTGAGTATGATGTCAGGTGGCAATGACCACTTACGATTCCAACCTCGCCGCCCTTAAATGCAAGTGTAGGATGGCGGAGAGAAAGTGGAGGGCCTCGGGCACACCCCCTGACAAACTAGCCTGCTGCTTGCTCCAAAGTTGGTACAGACACTCTGTCCCCTCTAAGAAGAGAGCCTACATCCATGCCTGCATCTCTACGGCATCTAACAACTTGGCTGAACGTTTCAAAATCTGCAAGGAGCAGGCCAATCCTAATGCAGTCTCTACCCCTCCTGTTCCCTCCCAGGCCCGCTGCACGGCCTTGGTCTGTCATTTCACTACTAAAACTCAGGACATCCTGTCCACCCTCTCTTCCTCTACCTCCTCTTTCTCCTCCTCTACTACTCCGGTCTGTCTGAGGCCGTCTCTCCTCCTCCTTTCTCCTCCTTTCCCCTATTCACCCCTGACAATGTTTCTAGACAAGTCTGAGCTATTAAAGTCTTATCAAAGCAGGTTCTCCCCTGCTCATCCAGAACTATGAAGGACCACATCGATACTCTTGCTCCAGCCTTGGCCGATTTCTCCAATCACTCCTTTGCTACTGGAACTTTACCCTCCCCCTTAAGTACTCTCTTGTGCACCCTCTTCTAAAGAAGCCCTGGGCCGATCCTTCCTCTCTGGCTAACTATAGCACATTGTTATTGTTCAAGGCCATGTAAGAATGTCCACTGTTTGTATTTTTCCCTTGTTCCCTCCCTTGCCTTGAAGCGCTTTGAAACACATTCTGTATAGGCGCTATACAAAAAACCGACCATATCATATCATATCTCCCGATCTCCATAGCTCCTTTCCTGGGCAAACTCTTGAAAAAACTGGCCATCTCCCAGCTTAATCTGTATACTGAATCTGTTGGTTGCCTCCATGACCACCAGTCGGGCTTCAGAGCTGCCAGAAACACAGAAACTGCTCTCCTGAACACCTGTGAAGACTTGCTCTCCAGTTTTGACTCTAATCTCCCTTCTGTCCTCATTCTCCTTGATCTATCCTCTGCTTTTGACACGGTCAACCATGCCATCCTGCTCAATCGTCTCCGGGACAACCTTGGTATTACTGATCAGGCCCTGGCCTGGTTGACCCCCTTTCTCACTGACCACCCCTCTCAGGTCCAACTGTGGTCTTTCCTCTCTTCTATCTCTCTCTCTACTTGTGGTTTCTCCAGGGGTCTAACTTCTCTCCCTGGCTTGTCAACCACTACCTGGCACCCCTTTCCCACTGTATCGCTACTTTCTGCTCCAATTCTTATACTCAAATATCTTTCAGGCTCCCCTCAGCCACCTCTGCTTCTCTCATACCAGACTGTCTGGCCGCAATTTAGGAATGGTGTGCCGCCAAAATCTCTGCCTTAATGCCAGTAAAACTCGGATCCTCCTCATTGGGACACCCGCTCCTTCCTTTCCTCTCTCTCTCTCCCTCCCTGGCCGCCCACTCTGGTCCCTCTTCCTGCTCCTTCCTGTGAGGCTAAGAACCTTGGTGTCATCTTCAACTCCACCCTCTCCTTCTCTCCTCAGAGGTATTATTCCTTTTCTTACTTTCCCCCAGAAGCTCACTGTCTCCAGACCTCTGGTCCTCTCTAGGCTTGACTATTGCAACAGCATCATTCTAAATCTTCCTGCCTCTACTCTTTGACCTTTACAACTTTTCCAGAACAGGACTGCAAGACTTGTCGTTGGCCTCAAGCCCAGGGATCGTATCTCTCCAGCTCTGAAATCTCTTCACTGGCTCCCCGGGGCTGCAAGGATCAACTTCAAGGCCCTCTGCATTGTCCAAAAGGCTTTCTGGGGCCTGGGACCACTCTACCTCCAAATTTACCTTCCTAAACATCTTCCTTATCGAGCTCTTTGCTCATCCACCTCCAACTCTCTGAGAGGCAGACGCTTCTCCAAGCAGAGAGTTGGGGTAGGTCTATCTCCCCGGCTGGGGCCTCCCTCTGGAACAGCCTCCCTGCCTCTCTCAAACTTGAGCAGACCACCTCCTTTTCTGGAAGCAACTCAAGTCCTTCCTTTTCGCTGCTGCTTTCTCTCTTCCTCTCCCCTGCTGATGCACCTGACTGCTCTGTGCACTGTTTACCCTCTGAACTCGGGCCCAGGCTTCTGCATGTCCAGTTGCCCTTGCACTGCCTCTGGGCTCCCCAGCACTTAAGGGCCTGTATCTGCAACCGTATGTAAAAGCATATTTCGCATAATACCGCCTGATAATGAAGATTGGCCTGAGCGCATTCGCATCGTACTGTAAATCGTATTTAAATGAACTTGCAATAAGCTGCCTATGCCGCCATCTTAATTAACTCCTACTTTCTGCCCCATGCTAGAAATTTTGTTTTCGGCCCAGCAGAGCAAAGTGAACTTTGTACTGTGTCAACATAGATAAACATGCTGAAGCTGCTAAGGTGGAATTGTTTGTCCTGCACTAAGAAACCTTGGAGCTAAAGAAGAGTTGTATTTAAGCAGTAGTTTAGAGTCCATCTGTCTCAATAGTGTCTTCTCCGTTCAAACAGCAAAACAGAATATTGAATAGCTGAATATGTGCTTTTGCAGAAATCTGTGTTTTCGCTCCTTGAAACTAAGCTGACTTTAAACTTAAGAACAAACGGTAGACAAATATGAGTAAGTGAAACAAGGACTGTTACCTTTGTGTCCAATGTTTGAAAAACATGTGACGTGTTTAACAGAAAACAACTAGCTATTCAATAATGTTTAAGTTTGTATTAGTTATGTGAACTGGCTATGAACCCTAGTAATTATGTAACTCAAAGATGGGTTGGACGATGTGTCCGGGATTGTGAGAAAAATGTATAAATATGCATGCTTTGTAATGTCCAGCACTCTCTCATCTCACAGTGTCCGCTACCACACATTGCGAGGTGTTGAGATAGCAGACAGCTGTTCTGCAAAATAAAAGTGTACTTGTACCATTGTACTCGTGCCTGGCATATTTCTATTAAGTGGTATTAAGCGTCGATATTGCTTTAATCTTTCAGATGGCGCCCGAATAGGGACCCTCAGGATTGATGTCACATCGCTAAGACAAGGACAATGCTGCTGGACCAGGATTAGAGAGTGAAGGGGCCCCTGCAAAGTGAGATGCAATTTCTCTGCAGTACTGCATGACCCGATCCCTGGACAGTGAGCAGCGTTTAGTGAGACATCGCAACGAGGTTCCCCAGATCGAGGCCTGTTTTGCGAAAACACCAGCCACGACGATTTGTAATCTGATCGCACCCCTTTGTTTGAAATCAGGTGAGTCGTACCCCCTATTCCTAAGAATCCTGATTTTGGTTGCAGATTTGTATTTGCAAATACAAACGACGCCAGGTAACAATAGTGATCTGATATGCCTGGGAAATTGTCATCCTGTTTCAGGGTATTATTCCGCAGAGATAGACAATCTTTGGAACAAGGCCAACCGGCGCCAGCCAATGAGTCGCTGGCTTTTTTAATGTACTGTAAGTATGGGCTAGGAACTATCATATTTTGTGAAATTTAGCACAGACATACTAGGCCTGTTTACGAACTTCAGTGGCCAGTTTATGGTAGTTTTGAAATTGCCCGTCTCGAGCATTTAGAATCTGTATTGTTGAGAAAAAAGGCTAGGCCTGCAGCAATTGATGCAGTTAAAGATTGAAGAAAGGAAGCTATGCAGCAACTTAGAAGTAAAGAAAAGCATGCACGTAGACACATGACGAATGCTGGGAAAGCATTATTGCATGATCAGCAGAAACAGTCAGAATCCATTAGAAGTATGGACAGGGCTTTTCAACTAGATGTGCAAAAGATATATCCCTCTCATGATTTTCATACAACAAATGAGTTTCTTAATAAATTGTTAAATGAACGTAGAACTGTTTCAACTGCACCACCTCCTTATGTACCACCTCCCGTTGTTGGTCCACCTCCTCATGGTGTAGTTCCACTTCTTCCCATTGTTGTTCCTCTTCCTGTTGTTGTTCCCCCTCCTGCACCTCCACCCTTAACGACAGTTGCCATCCCCATAATTCCGTCTGCACTGCCAGCAGTATTACCTCTTTGCCAGGTGGTTCTGCTCCACCTGTAGTGGATGAAGGGGTGGGAGCTGATTCAAGAATAGTGACTCGTGGTACAGTATCTAAAGACAGAAAGAGAGAATTGTATACATGGGCTAAAAAGTGCATAGAAGAGGGCGATGAATCGGCTGTTTTAGTTGCGATTTCTGTCCAAGGGGGTATTCCTGAACAGACTATTTTGATAGAACGAATGGGAATGCATTTAGTTGATATATGGAGTAATTTGACGGACATGAATGTCCCACAGGGGTTGAGGGATTTGAATGTCCTTGCCTGCTTAAGAGACACTGCAGAGAAGGTATATGAGCATGTAGAGAAGATGGATGGTAATAAACAGCAAGCTTCCTATGTGCAGAGGCAATTTCTTCCTCCATTGAAACCAATAAGTGGAGAAATGCGCATTTGCACGAGACACTCTTAGATGGATTTCTGATGTTTCAATTGCTCCCATTGAAGTGTATGACATGTTTAGTCAGTATGCTCCAGCAATGCAAAGGAAAATGTTACAGGTGATGGTACAGTATCTACAAGATGAATTTATGAAGAGAAAGGTTTGTTGTCCCGCAGATTTGATGGTCATTTATAACAGCGCATTTTCACCCGATACTGCTTTGACTACTTTGTCACTTGATTTGGCTTTGTTGCTTAATAGACGTTCAGATTTGCCTACTTTACAATTGCCGATGAGGGAAGTTCCTCTGACATTTGTCCCGAAAGTAGAAATTCCAGCTGATGCCGCAGCAGGAACACCTGCAACACCTGTAACAGTAACACCTGCTCCTACTATTGAAGCACATTATGTCTCACAGTTTGTTCATGTCCCATTTTCTAGACAGGAAGTGAATACCATTAGGCAATCAATTCCAGATATTAGGAAGAATCCAACAGGATTTTATAAAGAAAATGAATCTGTTTTGCATTCGTCAGTTTTCACGTTGGGTAATATAGATTTGTTGTTTCCTGTGATCCTTCCTGCTGATTTCTGTAAACAGATTAGAACTGTAGATGATCATGCAGGGAAGGGTGATACATGGGATGCTTTAGTACGAATAGATAGGGAAAGGAATGCTGGTGAGAAACCGCCACAGGTGATACTAATGTTGCCAGACAGAATAGTGACTAAATTGAAAACTCTGGTTTCTGAAAAAGAAACATATGGGATAAGCTTACGGCTTGCATACAATTGAAGTCAGAGGGTGCAACAGAGTATTTTAATAGGTTTCAGCAAGTATTTTCAGATTTTAGTGGTCAAGACTTGAGTACAGAGCCAGGAAAAAGGTTGTTTGTAGATAAGTTTGTGGCTGGATTATTGCCTGAAATCCATTCACAGATCATGACTTCTGAGAGTGCTTGGCAAGCGAAATCACAATCTGAAGTGTTACATATGACTCCGTTAATACAGAGAAGGAGAAGGTGGAAAAGAAGAAGGGAGACCTGAAAACGAGAGTATTATTACAGCAAATAGCTAGAGGAGCCAGAGGTGGGAAGACACAGTTTAGAGGCCAATTTACACCACAGGGTAGCACACAACTGGGTCCTGTACACATGAACCAATGTGCACATTGTAGACAGGAGGGTCATTGGCGAGTACATTGCCTGATCCTTCAGCAGAGATCAAACAGCACATATGGGGGGGCGTGGCCAACTGCGCGATGCAGTAGACGTGTGCTCTCGGAGCTCCCGCGACCGCGGCCTAACATCCTGGTAGATTCGACCATTTGCAGTGCTTGGGGGACCCCCAAGATAAGCCCCCCCAGTGCCCGATACCCTGGAGGGCATCTGGGGCGATTTCCAGCCCGAAACGCCCAGGAACCACGGAGGCGGCAGCGAACGCGGGGAACGCCGGTGCGGCCCGCGGAGGAAACAAGATGGCCGCCGGGGTGCGCTCTGGGTGAGCGGATCATCCCTGCATCTCCGTAGCCGGCGGGGACGAAGCGCCAGAGTGCCTGTGCGGGTTGGAGGCGCAGGCGAGCCCCCCGAGGGAACCTGTGAGGGAAGCCGCCCGCCCGGTCGAAGAAAGGAGCGGACAGCTGAACGCTGCGAGGGAGTCCCGTGCACTGCCGAGGCGGCCCCGCCGGTGAGTGCCTCCTGCTGTTGCTGGGGGGTCCCTGCGCGAGACTTGTCCCGCCTGCTCGGGAGACCCCAAATTCGCTGGGAATCCCGAAACCCGACATCCTGAGAGGCCGGCACGAGCACCGGGCACAACTCCCCCCCCGGGGGCAGCCATCTTGAAACCCACGCCTCCGCGAGGCTTTGTTTGCTTCCCCCCCGACCCCTGGGAGTTATTGGGTGATAACGTTGAGGGAGAAGGCGGCCCTGGGGCGCGCCGCCGGGCAACGCCTGGAGAGACGGCTGGGGGTTTCTGCTGCAGTCGAAGGGGCCATTCGGGTCTCTCCTGCCCCCCCCCTGGGACTACAAGCACCGAGGATCTGATAACAGAAGGTGGGGATACGCCGATACGCGGCCTCCATCCCAACGGGGTATAACAACCCCCTAGCGCCGGTGGTCGGGCCAACACATCCACTGACACGAGTTCGCCACCCGGCTCTCTACGCCCTTCCCTTCCCCCCACCCGCCTCGGTCGGGGGGGCTGCCTGCGTCCACAGAAGGTGTGGGCAGCGCTCATAACCCAGCGCAACTGTCCTGGTGGGGCTGAACCGGTGTGCAAGAGGGCGCCCGTGAGACAGCGACCATGGGGAAAGACAAGAGTAGAAGACCGGCCACGCAAAACAGAATCGACCAATATACGGTTCCCCCATCGCAACCTCCTGACACTCCATTGCTGCCGTCGGTCGGAGAGGACTCTGCACCTGGGCTCTCCCTAAGGGATGTTATGGCAGCTATAGCGGACTCCCGCTCATCGATGGAGCAAAAGATGGACGGAATCAGTCTCGACGTCTCCCTCCTCCGACATGACCTGCAGAAACTATCGGCACGCACCGGGGAGGCGGAGCAGCGCATCTCCAACACGGAGGACGGGTTGCAAGTAATACAACAACAGCTCCAAGGAGTCACCGCCAAACTTAAAACTCTGGAAGCCAAAGTCGAAGAAGGGGAGGGCAGATCCAGGCGCAATAATATCCGCATCCTCGGTATCCCCGAGAACGCTGAAGGCCCCTGTATGGAGCTTTTCTTGGAGCAATGGCTGATGGACCTGTTCGACCAACGATCCTTTTCTAAATTCTTCTCTATAGAGAGGGCACACCGAATGCCCACTGGCAGACCAGTGCCCGGTGCTCCACCGCGAACGGTGATAGCAAAGCTACTGAATTACCGGGACCGAGACGCGCTACTGCACCTCGCACGAACCAAGGGCACGACCACATTCAACGGGTCCAAGATAGCCTTCTTTCCGGACTATACCCGTGAGGTCCAGAAAGCGAGGCAATCCTTTGAGAAGCTGAAGCGACAGCTGCAAGCGATGGGAGTCAAGTACGGCCTGCTCTTCCCGGCCCAGCTGAAAATATATCATAAGGGTACAACAGTCCACTTCAACGACCCAAGGGAGGCCTGGCGTTGGGCAGAGCAGCACATAGAAGGGGACTGGTCGGCGCCCCGGCCCAACAGGGACAGAAATCCTAGACCACCACCGGCACATCCTCCACATCCTCCGGATCCGGGTCAACCACCCTCACCGAACCAACCGGCGGCGGCCGGAGATTGAACAGGACTGCTCCTTACGGAGGGGTCTGCCCCCACAAGCGGGAGCACGCCCTAATTGATGTTGCAGGGGGTGTGGGAGAGTACCACAGCACTGCTACAAGCTGTCCAGGTCATTAATAGTGCGGTCTGCGGGGGCACTTCTTCCGTTGTAAGTGGGGAAAGCAACGGGGGGCCCCCCCTCCATTCGTTAACTTTTTCTAGTGTTAAGCTGTACAGGGGTTTGTAAGGCTGTCACCTTACATTGTTGAGGGTCAGCGATGTTGGGGCGACAGGTACTTCGTGTTGGGGTGGAGTATGGGGTGGGGGTGGGAAAGGAAAGTTTCAATGGGTTCACTGTTACGTCTCCGCAAGCTCCGAGGTCTGTTGAAGTTGAAGTTCACGGCAATACGAGGCTACAAATGGTTCAGGCAGCACATCACTCAGCATTCATGGCACATACTGCGATACACCACTGTTGACGGGGATGCCCTCCTCGGAATACACCTGGTCAATCTCTTGTGTGAGTCCTTAGTTGGCACCTTTACAACCCCAGTCGACTCCGACTGAACATCCCAAGTCTCTCAAGGTGCTCACCTGGAACGTAAATGGGATGGGCTCGGCGATCAAGAGGCGCTTGATTAAACATATTCTTAGTAGACACTCCCCCGATGTGGCCCTGCTATCCGAAACCCACTTGGCGGGTTTGAAATGTTTGCATTTCCAACGCACAAACTACAGGGCTGCCTTCCATGCGGGATATACAATGGGATCCAGGGGCACACTCATCCTTATACATAAACGTGTCCCTTTCACCCTCCAGTGCTTAGAGCAAGACCCACAGGGCCGCTATGTGCTGATCCTTGGTACGCTTGGGAACGTAAGGGTCGCCTTCGTCTCGGTGTACTCCCCGCCCGGACTGGGGCAGGAGCTACTGGACGAATTGACTGCCCTCATAGGTAAACACCAACCTGACGAGCTGTTTCTGGGTGGAGACTTTAATGATGTCATGTGCAATTCCACTGATCGTACACATCTCAGACATCGCAACCCGGACACTCCCACAAAGCTCTCTACCTTTGCCTCTGCCTTGGGCCTGGGTGATGTATGGCGGGAACTGCACCCGGACGTCAGGGGATACTCCTTCCACTCTGGTGCCCACGGTTCCCTCTCCAGAATTGATTATCTCTTTGTCCCACATACAGATCTCTATAAGGCAACGGCGGCGGAATTCCTTCCCCGGGGCATCTCAGACCACTCGCCTCTGCTGGTGGAGATCCGCACGCGGGGTGCTTCCCCCCCTAGGACATGGAGACTGAATACTTACTATCTGGGTTTCCCCGAACTTGTTGATCACCTCACTGAAGTCTCTACCGAGTATTTTGAAATTAATGACAACGGAGAACAGGATCCAGTGGTGGTTTGGGAGGCCTATAAGACCGTTTTGCGGGGTGCCTTGATCTCCTGGGTGGCAAATAATAGGCGAGAGAGGCTCCGGGAGGTAACAGAAGCGGAGGGTGAACTGGCCCAATGCGAGAATAAGCACACCCTTGACCCATCCCCGCAGACCCAGCTCTCCCTTAAACGAGCCACCGAGCGGCTCCGAAACCTCCTATTAGATAATGCTAAACAAGCCCATTGGGACTCCAGAGCCAGAATTTATGAGCACGGAGACAAAGCTGGCCGAATGCTAGCCTGGTTGGAGAGGAGAGATGAGGGACAACGATGTGTTCGTGAGATTGTCAACTCAGGGGGTGAAAGGTGTCAGTCGGATGCAGAGATAGCTGAGGCTTTCGCCCAATTTTATGAAACACTCTATCGGGCTCCGACCTCGCGGCTGGACCCGTCCCCTCTAAATGACATCCCATTCCCGACTCTCTCAGTACAACAAAGGGTGAGGCTGGACTCTGATCTCTCAGAGACCGAGGTGGCTGACGCACTAGCCCAGCTGCAGACCGGGAAAACGCCAGGCCCGAACGGGTTTCCGGTGGAGACGTGGCAGAAACTGGGAGGGGTCAGCATAGCGTCATCTCTCCATAAAATGTTATTGTCAGCCCGGGAACAGGGTGTTCTCCCGCAGGATCTGTGCAAGGCCACCATCGTGGTCATCCCCAAACCGAACAAGCCCCAGGAACACTGTGCCTCCTATAGGCCGATCTCGTTAATCAATGGTGAGGCTAAGGTCCTCGCCAAGCTCCTGGCCAATAGGTTACAATCAGTGGCCGATACCCTAATACACCCGGACCAATGTGGCTTCATGCCACACAAATCGACCCGAATGAATCTGCGTCGACTCCACTTAGCGCTAGAGAGGGCTCCCGCCATTGACATTCCGCTTGCCCTTCTGGCAGTTGACTTTGAGAAGGCTTTCGACTCGGTCCGATGGGATGGCCTCTGGGAGATCATGGCACGTATGGGCTTTGGGGAGGAGTTCATGGGATGGGTGAAATTGTTGTATACAAATATATGGGCGGAGGTCAAGGTGAATGGGTGGACCTCTCGCCCCTTTCGACTGGGACGTGGCACGCGGCAGGGGTGCCCCCTCTCCCCCCTTCTCTTCGCCCTGGCGATAGAACCATTGGCTATATGGCTTCGCCAGAGCACATCCTGGATGGGATTCAGATGGCCAGAGGGACACGAGGACCGGATATCTTTATATGCGGACGACCTCCTGTTATACCTGGGAGACCCTGCCCGAGCTTGCCCCATAGTGACCCAGATTCTTGTCCGATATGGGAGATTTAGCGGTCTAAGGATCAACTGGAAGAAATCTGTTTTCTTCCCAGTGAAGGGAGGAGAACAGCCCGACCCACAGGAATGCCCTTATCAAATAGAACAACTTGGTTTCCGATACCTTGGGATTTGGATCACATCGAACCTAACTGATTATAGCAGGCATAACCTCAGACCAATCCTGGATCGATTCTCTAATGATGTACAGCACTGGAAGCTTCTTCCCCTGACCCTCATGGGTAGAGCCGCTCTTTTTAAAATGTTGGCTCTTCCGCGATTCCTTTACGTCCTTCAGAACGCCCCTGTGCAGATCTCGGGGGCCGAATTTGGCCGGGTGGAAACTCTCCTTAGGGAGCTCTTGTGGGGTGGTGGACAAGCGCGCATAGCCCTGGCTACACTTCAGAGGTCGATCTGGGAGGGTGGGATCGGAGTGCCCCGCCTTCAGACCTACTATTGGGCCTCACAATTAGTGGTGGTCAATGACCTACTGCATGGGGACCGGGAACTACCCCACATTAAGGCCGAGGTGGCAACCATGCATGACACCGATCCACTACAGCTACTGTACGACACCCCCCCTAGATCCTCCCCACTAATGATGAGGGCACAGATCACTACCACTTGGAGGCAAGTTCACAACTTTGTGGGATGGGGGAACAAGATATCAGCGGCGCAACCCCTATGGAGAAATGCCAACCTGAGGGAAATGGCGAGGTTCGAACCTTGGCCGTGCTGGGTGAGAGCTGGGATACAGAAAGTGGGAGATGTTCTTAGCGGTGAGAATCTTGCCCCGTTTGCGGTCCTGCAGCACAGGTTTCGGCTCCCTAACACTGAAAGATACCACCATATGCAAATGTCCCATGCCCTAAGAGTCCACATAGCGCTGGACGACAGCATACCGGAGTACTCACCTATAGAACGTAACATTCTACCTGAATACATCCCCTCCAAATGCACATCCATTCTTTACAATGCCATTACATCCTTTGCGACTCCTGAATTGATCAGCTTAAAGGCCAAGTGGGAAACAGATGTAGGGAACATTGACCCTGAGGACTGGGTACGGGTACTAATGCACCCCAGGGAAACTGCCATCTCCTCGAGACTCAGACTAGTGCAACTTAAAATATTACATAGAGTGTATTATCCTAGAACTGCACTGTTTGGATGGAAGAGGGCAACAAACCCGAATTGTCTTAGATGTGGGAACGAGGAGGGGACCTTCTTTCACATTCTGTGGTCCTGTCCCCGCATCCGAACTTTCTGGGGGGCCTGTTGTCGGGAACTGACCCGGATACTCTCCACTTCAATAGAACTTGACCCGAAGGTCCTAATCCTGGGAGCGCCAGGGGAGTATGAACTGAATAAATGGGGAGAACTCTTATTGCATACGGCGACGGCCCTGATGAAGCGGAACATTGCACAAAAATGGGGAGTCCCCGAATCTCCGACGATGGAGCAATGGGCGATAGACATGGACACATGTGCTATGTTTGAAAGACGGGTCTATAATGCAAGAGGCTGCCCCAACAAAGCCTCTAAAATATGGGCGGCATGGGAGGAGGGAGGGCCTTGAGGCGTGTGGCCTTGAGAGATGCCCTTTTGAATATTTACACTGTGAATTGCAGGTGTGTCCCCTGTGAACGGTAATGATATACTACTACTGCTGAGTGGGTCATGTGGGCCTCATCTGATGTAGCTGCCTCTTTTTTCTCCTTTCTCCTTTCTCTTTTCTTTCTTTTGCGCCTCTCTTTTGGTTTTGGCCTAACATGTCTATGTTATGACTAAATGAAAATAAAATGTTTTATAAAAAAAAAAAACAGCACATATGGCGCCTCGGGTAGACGATCCAGAGGCCGTCCTGTGATAGGGGGTCCTGGTAGAAGTCAGTTTGCACAGAATCAACAGACACCATCACAAGATAGTCAGCAACATAGTGTTACTAATGGGAATATTTTTGATATTCCTTTGGATGTCTATTTTTCTGAGGCTTTTTGGATTTGACGATATACTGTTCCGTTAGGACAGCCCGAAGCAGAGTCTGGAACCCGTACCTATTCTCATCAATCAGAAAGGGCCCTACGTTGAAATGAAGATGGGAGATACAGGAGCACAGAAGTGTTCTATTGATCATTCACGGGTGCCAGATATTCCACTGTCAGGGCAGAGTAACATTTCTGTAGGGTTCTCTGGTACAAGAAGCAACAACAGGGTCAATTGTGGCTTACCTAAGCCAGGGTAGCAAATGCCATCCCACATTGTAAGGGCATAATGGTACACAGTGGACGGTGCAATGGGGAAACTACTTAAAGGAATGGTTCGCCCAAAATGTTTTATTTTCAAAACCCAAAGTGGCTATCAGTTTGGGTCTCCGGTGCTCCCCCAGGAGAGCACCGGAGACCCAAAGTGAAAGCAAAGGCAGGCAGAAACACAACACGGTTGTGTTTACATGCCGCAGTGTTTCTGCCTAAATCTGCTTTCCCATTTGGGGCTCTAGGAGCCCTAGAGCCCCAAATGGGAAAGCAGATTTAGGCAGAAACACTACACGGTTGTTTTCCGCAATGCTAAATGCTGCAGTGTTTCTGCCTAAATCTGCTTTCCCATTTGGGGCTCTAGGGCTCCCCATGGGGAGCCCTAAAGCCCCAAATGGGAAAGCAGATTTAGGCAGAAACACAACGCGGTTGTGTTTGAAAACGTTGCGGTTTTTCTTTCTAAGTTTCTCAGGCTCGGAGGAGCCTGAGAAACTTAGAAAGAAAAACTGCAGCGTTTTGAAACACAATAACATTGTATTTATGTTTGCCGTCGCTTCAAAAGCTACCGCAAACATAAATACAACGTTTTTAAAACTGCGGTTTTATTTCTAAGTTTTCCGGGCTTCTCCAGCCGCAGCTAGTGCTTATTTTAAAAACATAAATAAATAGCACTTACCGAGATGCAGCTGCAGCTTTTCTGCCTGTAGTCTCTGGTCCACGTCCTCCGAGTCTCGGCACCAATGAAGGAAAAGCCACCCAGTGGTAGCTTTTGTTTACTACAGCTGGCTGGCTTTTCCTTCATTAGTTGCGCAAAAGCAAAAGCCAGCACAGGCGGGCATCCATTTCACAAAATGGATGCGCCCATGTGCTTGCTTTTGCACATTTTTGAGCTTGAATTGCTCAAAATTTTACATAGGGACTTCGAAAAAAAAATGCCAATCTTTTTTTTTAATATTGCCTATCTATTTTTGAAATAATAAAATTTGGGCGAACCATTCCTTTAATGGTGGAAACTAGGAGAGAGGTAATGGTAATGGTGGTGGTGGAAGTCCTGGTCATTGGACACAAGAAAAAGAGCTGCTCTGGCCCTCTAGTCAGGCACCCTCAATCCCACCGTAGATGAAAAAAGGGGAGAAGGGGGGTGTTTGCTTGGGGGTTTCTTGTTACCTGGCTGTGGACAGGGAAAGGTGTAATACCTGTCTGGGAGGGGGGAAAAATGGGAGCGGAGTTAAGCTCTCTGCATGTGGGTGATTATGTACCACATGCAGTGTTAGCACCAACAGCCTGAAAAAACAAACAAAAAAGCCAAAAAACAAAATCAAATATCAAATGGGGCAACCATCATGGTGGTGAATCAATAACGAGAGGGGGATTGGATCTCGTTGTTGTAGACAAAAATGGTTTCGGCTACCATGTGCAGGTCGGAGACATCGGGATTTCCGTGGAGACTTTATTCACCCTGATGGCTCAAAGAAACTCTTTACATGTGGGTGGTTGCCCATAGAAAAACATAAGTAAAAGCTGGTTTTCCAGTCAAGTGTTCTGTTTGTAGTTAAAAAACGCACAGTCCCACTAGTCCCTGGGACGTGCTGGCAAACCCATTCTGGTCTGGGTTTGGAAAGCATTTTTTTGGTACCCTCCTCTTTGTCTTGGGGGTGCCGTGTGTTGTCGTGGAGGAGCCACAACAGGTCTGGTCGACCTGTTTCGATTGTTATAGATAGTTGCAAACCATCTTCTTCAGGACACTAGAGTTCTTCATGTGTTGATCAAATCATATCTGTCCTCATAGTAGGGCAGCAATAACAGGCTGCATGGAATCATGAATGGAAAACAAAAGGAGGATCCACAGTGCAAGCTGTCCAAGTCTGCACCTGAGTGTAAGCGTAATGGAGGATCCACAGGGCAAGCTGTCGAAGTCAGCACCTAGATCGGTGGAGCGCTAAAGTCGCTGCTGTCCGCTCAGTCGTGAGACTGAGAACGTGGTTCTCTGGTACACCAGTGGTTAGTCCGGTCTCTCGACCGGTACCGATTTCACTGGGACCATTCACCGATTCTTGTCCATTTCTTTTGACGACAAATTTTGGTGCACATTTGTTGGGATTGAATTTATTAAAGGAATTGAATGCTGTGATTTACTGTTCTTCAGATGGAGTGTACTTAACGATTTCGCCTCAACAAACTTCCACTCCACAATTTTTGTCTAGGCCTTTACCAGCTGAATTGAATAAGGTTCTGATGTGTTTATGGGCAGTTAATGATAATGATGTTGGGATTTTAAAATTGAACCAGTTAAAATTGTGTTGAAAGCAGGTGTTAAATTGCTGCGCATTCCGCAGTATAAGATTTCGGTTGACGGTGAACAGGCTTTGAAAAGTATTATTTCTGATTGTGTACAT
Source organism: Ambystoma mexicanum (assembly GCF_040938575.1). Lineage (NCBI taxonomy): Eukaryota > Metazoa > Chordata > Amphibia > Caudata > Ambystomatidae > Ambystoma > Ambystoma mexicanum. The sequence goes on along the minus strand of NC_090922.1, from coordinate 579,379,931 downwards.
CGAGGAGTAATTGAGGAAATTGCGGGTAGCTTGTGTAATAGTCCGATTTTGCCAGTCTATAAGAAAGGGGATAATGCAATTCCTTTTTGTTTTATTATTGACTTACAAGCAATTAATAAGGTTGTTGCTCCACAGTTTCCGATTGTACCTGATGTTACTACAATAGTGACTATGATTCCAGCTATGGCTACACATTTTAGTGTTGTGGATTTGAAAAATGTTTTTTTCAGTATTCCTGTACATGTTGAAAGCAGATATTTGTTCGCGTTCAAGCTAGGGGGACGCTCGTTTACATTCACTTGTGTGCCGCAAGGTACACTGAGAGTCCAAGCATTTATAGTATAGCATTGAAAGAACAGCTTGATACGCTTCAGTTGCCTTCCACTTGCACGTTGTTGCAGTATGTCGATTATCTACTTCTAGCTGCTGATTCTGAAGTTGCTTGCAAAGAGCAAACCGTGTTGCTGCTTATTCATTTAGCAGAACATGGGCATAAGGCTTTGTTGAAGAAGTTTCAATATTGTCAACAGGAGGTCGCCTGTTTAGGCTATCTCCTGTCGAAGGAGGGAAGAAGACTGACACCTGAACGAATACAAAGCATCTCTGGTATGTCTGTCCCAAATACACAGAAAGAGGTCAGAGCTTTAATAGGCATGGCTTCATACTGTAGACACTGGATCCTGAATTTTTCTTTGTTGATAAAACCAATGTTGGCACTGACAAAGAAGGGTCTTTCTTTGCCTTTACTGTAGAACATGGATTGCCAGAACGCTTTTGATATGCTTAAGGCTGCGCTGTGTTCAGCACCGTTTTGGGCACACCAAATTACAAAAAGATCTTTGTGTTGTATGTGCATGAATGTGATGGATGTGCTTTGGCTGTTTTATCGCAGGAACATGGGGGCAAGAATAGACTGTGCGGCTATTTTTCCTCCAGGTTAGACACTGTTGCATGTGCTTTGCCAAGATGTTTGAGAGCTGTAGCTGCTGCTGATGCAACCATAAAACAAAGTGAGGGTACGGTTTTAGGTCATTCTTTAACCGTGATGGTACCCCGCTCCGTAGACCTTCTATTAAACAGAACGCAGACGCAACATCTCACATCAGCCCGATTAACAAGATACAAGATGATTCGATTTGCTCCGCATATCCAAATTAAAAGATGTTGCTCATTAAATCCAGCTGAACTATTGCCTCTTCCGCAAAAAACAGACTGGTGTGACAAGATGTCACATGACTGCCTCTATACTACAGAGCAAGAAACGAAAGGCAGAATTGATTTAGTTGATACACCTTTAAAGAATCCACAAGGGGAGCTGTTCTGTGATGGCTCTTGCTTCAAACTTCCGGATTGGTACATCCATTGCTGCTTATCAATTACCACATTGAGCACTATTGTGGAAACCAAATGAATTCTGCATAATTTCCATAAAAATGGATGCTACCCAATGCCTATGTCACCACTATGGTTACCATGGCTCATGGCCCAACACACATATGCTCAAGTGATATCGTATTAGATACACTTTCTATTCAAATTACTATGCAAATGATTTTGAAATCAAACTACCGGCAGTTCGGACTCTATTGTTATTGGTCCAACACACATATGTGCCAAAAGGATTTGCAAACAGTTAGATCCTGTCTGGTATCATGCTAATATTCAGAAAACTGCTGAACGTTTTTGTCCAAAGTTGTATGATATGCTTGCAACATAACGTTGGGCAGGGAACACCAAAGGGCAGTTTTGGTCCCCCCTCCATGCCTTTTGTGCAAAGGTGTGTGCACAAAGCATTCTGAAATGGCCTGATGCTTTGCCAATAGCCTTACTATCAATGCGGAGGACCGCACAATTAAAGGCAGGGCTCTCTCCCTATGAAATTATAATGGGAAGACCAGCAAATATATGGAATGTTCCAAAACCCGAGGATTTGAAAGATGTCGAGTATCCGCTTTTGTCTGATTATTGTGACCAGTAGACTCAAAACTTGCGTTTGATTCATCAACAGGTATGAGCAGTCCTCCCTGTAAAATATGAGGGTCCAGGTCATCGACTTCGACCAGGCCAGTGGGTCCTTCTGAAGAATTTTGAGAGGGGCACCTGCCTTGCACCTCGTTGGAGAGGACCGCATCAGATCCTTTTGGCTACGCAAACCACCATACAAGTGGCTGGAAAGAAGCACTGGATCCATGCAACACACGTAAAGAGGATTCCTTTTCCTCTGCCCTATGACAAAGGGGAGGAGAAGGGAATTGATGATCCCGACACTCACAACGAGCCTGCTTTGATTGACACCAACGGTGTCGCGAATGTTCTTCCTGAGCCCGTGGGGCATGGGGAGATTGTTGATGTTTCTTCAGAAGTCCTTCCTGAGTCTGTGGGGCCTGGGGAGATTGTTGCTTCTTCTTCGATTTCTTCTTCACCGTCGATCGATCTTGCTTCTGCTTCTTCATTTTCTTCAGGAAACGACAACTTCCTGTCACCTTGTGGGGTCTCAAGGTACGATCTGCCATCACGGAATCAGATTTAGATTTAGAGTTGCTGACGTTACATTCATGTAAATAGGATAGGAAAGTGCAGCTATGCTGTGCCCACAAGAAACCCACAATAAACCACAGTTGAGCCAGTCCCTCGTCATTCCTCTACTGCATATACTAAGTTACCTTCAATCAACATAGGCCACGTGGTCAAGTGCCACCCATGGATGAACTAAAAAATCCTAACATTGAGGCCTCTTAACGGATGCTGAGAAACTATGCCTATTTAAAAGGCCACTCGTACTAGAAAGGATCATGATCATTTCGTTGATAATGAATCCGTTCATCGAGAGTCATGGTCCCGTAGGATAAAATGGATACTGGTCACAATAGCAGCTTGTATTACAATTGCATTGACATTTAGGTTTTGGTATCTGGAAAATGCACATCCGCTTGATGTATTATTGCCAACTGCAAGTATCTCCACTGTTCCTCCTCCTTATGTGCATTTGCACACTCTTCATCCTCGAGGCCTCCAACATAGAGGGGGTTATCATAACAATACCCTCTTAATGGTTATGAATGCAACCTATGCCATTTTAAATAAGAACAATAGCTGGATATGTTCACATCTGCCGCAACATGGGTAAAAGGTACTGGGCTAGTATATACATCCTCTCCCTTTTAACTACTGCTTGTTATGCTTCGCTTAGGGCATTATTCTTTGGCTGATGGAACGATAGTGTCACTGGGAATTTTGATGGAACTAATCTTAATGTATTTGAAAAACGAGTCTTAACACCTTTAGGATGTTCTCTGTTTACGAATAGGAGCAAGCTAAATGTTGCTTCTATTAGGCCATCCAACAGACTCTCTAGACCTTTCTAATCAATGATTACTTTTAAAATGGCTCCTGTGGGTAATAGGGATGCCATGCCTCCTTCCTATACCATCATTCATAGTCCAAACTCTGTTCCATTCTGCATACAAAGAGAAGGTTCCCAATGGATGGGTACATTTGAGGGTTGTACGAATACTGCTGTATTAACCAGTGTGGATAGACCTTTGTAGGTAGGAGATCCTGTTTACAACGATTCAGGATGTTCAGACGAATGAGAGATGGTCTTCGGATGATGATAATGTTTAATGCTCTTGGCTTAGGCCAAAAGGAGGATTTGTAAAAGCATATTTCACATAATACCACCTGATAATAAACATTGGCCTAAGCGCATTCGCATCATACTGTTAATCGCATTTAAATGAACTTGCAATAAGATGTCTACGTCGCCATCTTAAGTTATCCGCCATTTTGATTAACTCCTGCTTTCTGTCCTGTGATGCTGGAAATGCATCGGAGGGACAGGGCCTCCGTATCCTTGTCCTTTTCTGCTTTTTATCATGTGTTCTGGCGTGTTTTCCGCGCAGGAGTTCATGTGGGACTCCTGGCGGTGCAGCTCTCTCTCTTTTGGTTTGGTGAACGGACCCGTGGGATACCCTTATGGCACCCATGGGTGGGGGGTACAACCCTGTGCCCCTAGTGTATGTTTTTGGGCACCTGTGGGTGGCCGCAGAGCAGGGTATGGGCTGGTGGCAGCTCCATGCTGAATTTGACAGGTGCGCAGATTATCCTCCATTTTGGGATACCCCAGCCCTGCCATTGGGATCAGTTGATTCTGGATGGAAAACAAAATGGCCCCTGTGGCCTCTTGCTTTCTATTACCCATTACCTTGTTTTCCCAAAGTCCTGGGAAGCCCTGACTCTATCACTTCCCCCTGACTGGCTGTTGGATGGAAGTGCCATATATGGTGTTGTTGTGAAGGCCCGGCCAGACTAGCTGGAGCCTTCCCGGTGATGTATGTTGTGGGTACCTCCTATGGGTGGGACCTGGGTGAATAGAGTGTGTGACGAATATGCATTCTGTGTTGTGGATGTCTAGCATCTGGTGGTTGACACAATGACTGAGACAGCCCTGCCCAAAACCGGTATGAATGCAGTTTGGAGTGTTGAATGGCTCGGTACTTGTCCCAATACACATAACTTGTTGTGAGTGTCTGGAGAGAAGTGAATGGCCTGAAATACCTCGTGTGCCTGATTGGCTGCCTGCTTGCCTGAATGCCTTTAGTCGTGATTGGATGCTTGAGTGTGACCCAGCGGAATGAATGGGAGATCAACAGTATATCTGGGGACCTCTCACTGCTAGGAATCGTGTTCAGAAGCTGAAGTCCACTAGGACGAGTAACTGGAGTAACTGAAGCTTGACCTTGAAGCCCCGCTGGACGAGAAGAAGTGCTGTTGCTTTCCTTCACAATCTGAAAGCTGCTGTGCCTCCAAGGACTGACCCAGAGAGGACCTGGTGAGGCGCCCTCTTCCCGAGCTACGAGGGACTATCGTGCAATAGCCGATCTTTGCCAAAGCTCCCTGGTAGACAGACCTTCGACAGGCTTCTGACCCGAGACGGGGACTGCCGCGGAATCTCAAAGAGAAGCACTCGGACTGTTGTCCGCCACTGTCGACGACCGCCGTCGCCGACCGGAGCCGCCGTGCTCCCGTTTGCCTAAGAACTTCATTTTGATCATCGGACGCTCTCGTCTGCATCGTCGTCCGCTTTATCCCGCTGGAGAAGACCCGACCGTCGACGCGCCGAGGAGCATCCGCCGATGGGCTTCCCGCCACCTAAGGACCACAGAGACGCCGATGACTCGACGCCCTTGCTGGGCCACAGTTCTTCATCATCTCTTTGCGGTCCAGAACTATCGTCACCGAGGTGCCCCGCACGCCTCTTCCTTGCAGGACGCCAACACTCTGTCGTCGACGAGCACCGCTAGGAACGAAGCTGCCACTTCACTGCCGTAGTTCAACCTGTTCGCCATCGGACATTCGACGACCCGTGACTCCTGCCTTAAAGGGAGGGCACTCAAGAAGGGCCGTCGATTCCCCGACACCGAACGCCGAGTTCCTCAATGCCTCTCAACGATCCGTGGCTCCTGCTTTAAAGGGAGTCACTCAAGAAGGATCGGTCGACGCATCTTCGGAGAACTCTACTCCACCAGGTACATTGGGGGGGTAAAACCTTAATAGGAGGAAATAAGACTATTGAACAATATATGGACTGGGCTTGTGCTATATATCTTAATTTTACAGGTTGCCCAGGTGGTGGGATCTCCACAGAGAACTGTGCCTAGCGGTAGGGGTCAGTATTCTGCCTATTGTTTCAACCATCTTAAGTTCCTGCCTATCTCTATTGCTGGTTTCCTCGTTATTGATCTGTGTGACATTTTAACCGTACAGTTGATGCACTTTAATGAGATTCGATAACATTGGTGGTACCACTTTAGAATTGTATATATTTATCATTATTGACTTCCGAGTACAAAGTGCGTTATTGTGATTGTGTACATACCTTTGAATATTAATTATATAAAGACTGTGTTTTCAGTAATACAGTGTGTGGACATTCCTTTGTGGAGGTTCGGGGACTACACTGTACTTAAGAACCAGCCTGCATCACCTCCTGAGAAGCTAGGCCTTGATTGCTCGTCCATTGCTACCATGATAGAGAATTTGGCTGGGGTCTTCTGTGCCTCTCCTCTACCATATAGAGAGCAGAAGTACAAACACCCCCTACCAGTCTTTACACTGGTGGCAACGGTGGGATGCTTATGGTTTTAAGAATCAGTGTATAACCGTGGCACTTACAAAATATCTGCACTTTATTAAATTAAGGTTTGGTTGTGTACAAAATAACTGCATTACAAGCAATGGAGTCTATTGCAAATGGTAAATTGACTCGGATGAGCTTAGAGGCTCTCCAGAGTGCTTGTAAAGCCAGGGAGTTAGACTTTGTAGATAAGTCTAGGGCTGAGCTGATAGCTGCCCTGGTGGACTACCAGACCGATGGTGAAACTCTTGATGAGGGGGGAATGCAACCAATGAGGACTCTGCCCTTGGGGTTTCTACTGAATCTGTTTCTGGGAATGCCGCAATTCCTGCTGCCTCTGTTCCGAACCCCAGCAATTCCTTGGAGCTTGAGTTATTAAGGATGAGATTGGCCTTTGAATATCGCAAGTTGGAAATAGATGCTGAGCTTAAGAAGGAGGAGCTGGCTCAACAAGTTGAACTCAAGAATAGGGATCTTGAACTCAAAGACAAGGACACTGAATGTCAGAGAATCCAGCTAGAGAAAGCTAGAGTGGAGACTTCAGCGAAACCTAGTGAGAGTGTCAGGTCCCCAGCAACTGAATTCATGAAAGATTTGGTTGGTGTCTTTGTGGAGGGTTCCAATGGATTGAAGCGTTTGAAATGGCTTGTGCAATTCATGATGTTGACAAAAGAGATTGGGCTAAGTGTTTGCTAAGCAGAGTGCCTCAAACTGGATATGACTGTATTCTGAAGCTGAGTGTGGAAGAAAGGGGTCAGTATGAGTGTATGAAATCTGCTTTGATTGCCAAGTTTGGCAGGACACCTACCCAATACCTTAAAAGGTTCAGGGATTTTAAGAAAAGAGAGAATGTGTCTTGGGTTGACTGGGTGAGTGCTGCACACATGAATATGATGGGGTGGATTGATGGCTACAAGGTGAAAACTTTTGTTGAATTGTCCCACCTGTTGTTTTTTGAGCATTTTTCTGAAGCCTGTTCACCGGAGCTGCGTCAGTATGTTGCTGACCAGAACATTTTGGATCCCTTTAAGCTGGCTAGGCTGGCTGACAAGTGGACCTCCCACCGGGTGTCCCCTAAGGACTCCAGTGGGAAGGACCAGGACAAAGAAAAGGTGGCCTCTCAGAAAGCTGAGGAGTCCCAAAAGCAGTCACAGTCGAATAAACCTAAATCCTCCTCTCCTAAGACCCAACAATCTAGTGGGGATAAGTCATCTGTGGGTGGGAATAAGAGTAGTGGTCCACCTGCTGCAAAGCAGGCTCCCGGTGGTTCCAGTACCGTACCCCGCACTCCCGGCACTTGTTGGGATTGTGGGGCTCTGGATCACAGAAGGGGTGACTCGAAGTGTAAAGGTAAGGCACTTGGAGTACAGGCTGTCAGCCTGACCTACCCTTACCCCATGTCTGAGGTGGAGGCCACTGTCCTCCCCTCCTCTACCGGAATCACATTTGGTGCTCCTGTAGAGATTTCCTTAGTGTCTCTTGGGGCCTGTGACCAGTACGCAGAAGTACTGGCGACTATCCCACAGAACACCCGTAGGTTTTTGAGAAGTGTCCTCCTGAATGGCCAGCCTTCTACTGGTTTGAGAGACACTGGGGCAAGCATGACAGTGGTGGACAGGACCCTGCTCAAGCCAGAGGACTATGTAGGTGCTCCTCTGAGAACCACCAGGTTAGCTGGTGGGCCTCCCAAATTATCGCCTGTAGCCTTAGTCACACTCGTAATTGGAGACAAGACAGCAAAGCTTCCTGTCCTGGTTCAGGACAATGTCCCTGCTAACATTCTGTTAGGAAATGATCTAGTCGAGTTGGGATTGATCGCGGATGGTCTTCCCATGACTGCTGCTGCAGTCACTAGGTCACAGGTGACCCCAGGTCTGGCTGTGAGTCAGGTACCCGATCCAAAGGCGAGGCCTAAGGCAAGACGAAGGAAGAGCAAGAAGGCCACCTCTGTGGAGGGAGCTCCTTCTCTTCCTGCTGTTCCTACAGCACCCATTGGGATCCATGCTCCAGACGGGCGGGGTCCAGTGCTAAACCCCGTCTCAACTCCTGTGGGAGAAGAGCCAGAAGACTCTCCTGTGGGAGAGGTTCTCAACCCGGAGGATCATCCCGATCTTCAATGCTTGTTAGCTGAAGGGCGACCCTCCCGGGCAGACTTCTGTAAAGGACAGAGATAGTGTCACTCTCTCGAGGGTCTGAGAAAACAGGCCCTGTCCCAGGCACAAGGAGAAGTGCCTAGGACATTCCGGATTTATTGGGAGGGTGAGCTCCTTGTTAGTGAGCCCACTAAGCCTGAGCCTGGTGCCCTCAAGAGGTTGGTCTTACCCCAGGTTTACCGGCTCTTCCTACTGCAGTTGGCGCATGCGGTACCCTTAGCTGGTCATCTTGGCATCAAGAAGACTAAGCAGAGGCTCTCTGCCCATTTCTACTGGCCCCGGACGGGAGTAGAAGTGGAGTCCCACTGCAGGACCTGCCCAACTTGTCAGGTGTCTGGCAAGACTGGAAGCAGTGTCATTGCCCCACAGCAGCCATTGCCAGTGGTTGGCACACCATTTGAGAGGGTGGGCATCGACATTGTTGGTCCCCTTGACCCTCCCACGTCAGGTGGACATCGGTTCATCCTGGTTTTGGTAGATCATGCCACCAGGTACCCTGAGGCTATACCCCTTCGGACTGTTACTGCCAAGGTGGTTGCCAGAGCTCTCCTGGGCATTTTTACCCGTGTTGGATTCCCCAAGGAGGTTGTCTCTGACAGAGGATCCAACTTCATGTCTAGTTACATGAAGACCATGTGGAAAGAGTGCGGAGTAACCTACAAGTTCTCCACCTCTTACCACCCCAGAACAATGGTCTGGTTGAGAGATTTAATAAAACTCTCAAGGGCATGCTAGGTGTTTTGGAAGAGCCCCTAAGGAGGAAATGGGATCTCCTCCTGCCATGCCTGCTGTTTGCTTACAGAGAGGTACCTCAAGAGGGTGTTGGTTTCAGCCTCTTTGAGTTACTCTTTGGACATCCTGTGAGGGGGCCCCTTGCCTTGGTTCGAGAAGGTTTGGAAACCACCCCTCCAGGTCCCGCCAAGCAAGTGGGGGACTATGTGTTAGGCCTCAGACGGAGGATGACACAGATGATGGGTCAAGCAACAGCGAATCTCAAGGCCAGCCAGGAATTGAACAAATACTGGCATGACCTTAAAGCATCGCAAGTGGATTGGACTCCGGGACAGGAGGTCCTCGTGATGGAGCCTACCAAGCCTCGAGCATTGGCAGATAAATGGACTGGACCCTTCAGGATAATCTCCAAGATGGGCAAGGTCAATTATCTGGTTGACATGGGAATCCCAGGGGTAGCCCCTCAGGTATTCCATGTTAATAGGCTCAAGCCTTTCCACAGGCAAGCCGAAGTCTCATGTCTCTTGCTGGCTTCAGGGCAAGAAGAGGATGAGAGTGAGCCCCTTCCTGATTTGCTGCATAGCAACCCTCAGGATGGCTCAGTGGAGGGAGTGCATCTCTCTCCAGATTTGACAACCGAGCAGCAGAGGGCCTGCAGGACTTTGCTCCAGCAGTATGCCTCTCTGTTTTCGCTGATGCCAGGCCTTACACCGTGGTGTAAGCACGAGATTGACACTGGTGACAGCATGCCTGTCAAGAGCAGGAGCTACCAAATGTCAGATACGGTTAAGAACCACATCCAGGCTGAGGTCGCCAAGATGTTGGATCTGGGTGTTATTGAACCCTCAACCAGTCCCTGGTCCAGTCCCGTGGTCCTTGTCCCCAAGGCAAGTTCCCAGGCAGGTACCAAGGATTGGAGGTTCTGTGTGGACTACCGAGGAGTCAATGCCGTCACCAAAACTGACGCGCACCCGTTGCCCAGGGCTGATGAGCTTGTGGACACCATAGGTGCTGCCAAATTTGTGAGCACCTTTGACCTCACCTCAGGCTAGTGGCAAATAGCTCTGACGTACCATGCCAAGGAAAAGACGGCGTTCTCAACACCAGAGGGACTCTACAAGTTTAGGGTCATGCCTTTTGGCTTGAAGAATGCCCCTGCCACCTTCCAGAGGTTGGTCAATCATGCTCTCAGTGGGCTGGAAGCCTTTTGTGTGGCTTATTTAGACGACATTGCCGTCTACAGTTCCACTTGGGAAGAGCACTTGACACATCTGGGTAGGGTGTTGCAGGCCTTGAAAAGGGCTAACCTCACTATCAAGGCCACCAAGTGCCAGATAGCTCAGGGGAAAGTCACGTATCTTGGTCATGAGGTAGGAGGGGGTCAAATCCAACCTCTCCCCAGTAAGGTACAGGATGTACATGACTGGGAGACTCCCACTACTCAAACCCAGGTGAGAGCCTTTTTGGGCCTCACTGGGTATTATCGCAATTTCATGGCGGACTATGGAACCATAGATGCACCAATGACAGCTCTGACTTCACCCAAACACCCTCGGAAGGTTAATTGGACTGAAGACTGTCAGAGGGCTTTTGATGGCTTGAAAGAAAGTCTGTGTAGGGCACCCGTGTTGTGTGCGCCCGACTACAGCCGACCCTTTATCGTCCAGACGGATGCCTGCGACACCGGAATTGGAGCTGTCTTGTCCCAGTTAGATGACAAAGGGAGAGAACATCCTATCACATTCATCAGTAGACAACTCAAGGGTAGAGAACTTAGGTGGGCTACTGTTGAAAAGGAATGTTTTAGTATAGTTTGGAGCCTTAGGCGTTTTAGGCCCTACCTTACGGGGTCTACCTTCAAGGTCCAAACAGATCATAAGCCCCTGAAGTGGCTTATGCAGATGAAGGGTGAGAACCCGAAACTGCTCAGGTGGTCCATTAGCCTGCAAGGGCTAGACTTCACCATAGAGCACAGACCAGGGAAGAATCACGATAATGCAGATGGCCTTTCCAGAAGGTATGTTGACCGTCTGGATTAGGGTGTCTATCCCGTGGGAGATTAGGCACCCTCCACCTCAGTCTGGAGCGGGGCGGCTGTGATGCTGGAAATGCATCGGAGGGACAGGGCCTCCGTATCCTTGCCCTTTTCTGCTTTTTATCGTGTGTTCTGTCGTGTTTTCCGCACAGGAGTTCATGTGGGACTCCTGGCGGTGCAGCTCTCTCTCTTTTGGTTTGGTGAACGGACCCGTGGGATACCCTTATGGCACCCATGGGTGGGTGGGGTACAACCCTGTGCCCCTATTGTATGTTTTTGGGCACCTGTGGGTGGCCCGCAGAGCAGGGTATGGGCTGGTGGCAGCTCCATGCTGAATTTGACAGGTGCGCGGAGTATCCTCCATTTTGGGATACCTCGGCCCTGCCATTGGGATCAGTTGATTCTGGATGGAAAATAAAATGGCCCCTGTGGCCTCTTGCTTTCTATTACCCATTACCTTGTTTTCCCAAAGTCCTGGTAAGCCCTGACTCTGTCCCTTCCCCCTGACTGGCTGTTGGATGGAAGTGCCATATATGGTGTTGTTGTGAAGGCCCGGACAGACTAGCTGGAGCCTTCCCGGTGATGTATGTTGTGGGTACCCCCTGTGGGTGGGACCTAGGTGAATAGAGTGTGTGACGAATATGCATTCTGTGTTGTGGTTGTCTAGTATCTGGTGGTTGACACAATGACTGGGACAGCCCTGCCTGAAACCGGTATGAATGCATTTTGAAGTGTTGAATGGCTCGGTACTTGTCCCAATACACATAACTTGTTGTGAGTGTCTGGAGAGAAGTGAATGGCCTGAAATACCTTGTGTGCCTGATTGTCTGCCTGCCTGCCTGAATGCCCTTAGTCGTGATTGGATGCTTGAGTGTGACCCAGCGGAATGAATGGGAGATCAACAGTATATCTGGGGACCTCTCACTCCTAGGAATCGTGTTCAGAAGCTGAAGTCCACTACGACGAGTAACTGGAGTAACTGAAGCTTGACCTTGAAGCCCCACTGGACGAGAAGAAGTGCTGTTGCTCTCCTTCACAATCTGAAAGCTGCTGTGCCTCCAAGGACTGACCCATAGAGGACCTGGTAAGGCGCCCTATTCCCGAGCTATGAGGGACCATCGTGCACCAGCTGATCTTTGCCAAAGCTCCCTGGTAGACAGACCTTCGACAGGCTGCTGACCCGAGACGGGGACTGCTGTGGAATCTCAAAGAGAAGCACCCGGAGTGTTGTCCGCCACTGTCGACGACCGCCATCGCCGACCAGAGCCGCCGTGCTCCCGTTTGCCTAAGAACTTCATTTTGATCATCGGACGCTCTCGTCTGCATCGTTGCCCGCTTTATCCCGCTGGAGAAGGCCCGACCGTCGACGCGCCGAGGAGCATCCGCCGGTGGGTTTCCCGCCACTTAAGGACCACAGAGACGCTGACGACTTGACGCCCTTGCTGGGCCACAGTTCTTCATCATCTCTTTGCGTTCCAGAACTATCGTCACCGAGGTGCCCCGCACGCCTCTTCATTTTTGGACGCCAACGCTCTGTCGTCAACGAGCACCGCTAGTAACGAAGCTGCCACTTCACTGTTGTAGTTCAACCTGTTCGCGGTCAGACGTTCGACGACCCGTGACTCCTGCCTTAAAGGGAGGGCACTCAAGAAGGGCCGTCGATTCCCCGACACCGAACGCTGAGTTCCTCAACGCCTCTCGACGATCCGTGGCTTCTGCTTTAGAGGGAGTCACTTAAGAAGGATCGGTCGACGCATCTTTGGAGAACTCTACTCCACCAGGTACATTGGGGGGTAAAACCTTAATAGGAAGAAATAAGACTATTGAACAATATATGGACTGGGCTTGTGCTATATATCTTTATTTTACAGGTTGCCCAGGTGGGGGGATCTCCACACAGAACTGTGCCTAGCGGTAGGGGTCAGTATTCTGCCTATTGTTTCAACCATCTTACGTTCCTGCCTATCTCTATTGCTGGTTTCCTCGTTATTGATCTGTGTGACATTTTAACCGTACAGTTGATGCACTTTAATGAGATTCGATAACATTGGTGGTACCACTTTAGAATTGTATATATTTATCATTATTGACTTCCGAGTACAAAGTGCATTATTGTGATCGTGTACATACCTTTGAATATTAATTATAGAAAGACTGTGTTTTCAGTAATACAGTGTGTGGACATTCCTTTGTGGGGGTTCGGGGACTACACTGTACTTAAGAACCAGCCTGTATCACCTCCTGAGAAGCTAGGCCTTGATTGCTCGTCCATTGCTACCATAATAGAGAATCTTGGCTGGGGTCTTCTGTGCCTCCCCTCTACCATATAGAGAGCAGAAGTACAGACACCCCCTACCAGTCTTTACATGCCCCATGCTAGAAATTGTGTTTTCGGCCCAGCGGAGCAAAGTAAACTTTGTACTGTGTCAACATATATAAACATGCTGAAGCTGTTAAGGTGGAATTGTTTGTCCTGCACTAAGAAACCTTGTAGCTAAACAAGAGTTGTATTTAATCAGCAGTTTAGAGACCATCTGTATCAATAGTGTCTTCTCCGTTCAAACAGCAAAACAGAATGTTGAATAGCTGAATATGTTCTTTTGCAGAAATCTGTGCTTTCGCTCCTTGAAACTAAGCTGACTTTAAACTTAAGAACAAACGGTAGACAAATATGAGTAAATGAAACAAGGACTGTTACCTTTGTGTCCAATGTTTGAAAAACATGTGAAGTGTTTCACAGAAAACAACTAGCTATTCAATAATGTTTAAACTTGTATTAGTTATTTGAACTGGCTACGAACCCTAGTAAATATGTAACTCAAAGATGGGCTGGACGATGTGTCTGGGATTGTGAGAAAAATGTATAAATATGCATGCATTGTAATGTCCAGCACTCTCTCATCGCACGGTGTCCGCTACCACACATTGCAAGGTGTTGAGAGACCAGACAGCTGTTCGACAAAATAAAAGTGGACTTGTACCATTGTACTCGTGCCTGGCATATTTCTATTAAGTGGTATTAAGCCTCGATATTTCTTTAATCTTTCACAAACAGTGCCTTCTCTCTGCACTTATGAGCCACCCGCTGGCTGCACTTGTGAGTTAACTGCACTTCCCCCTTCCCCTCCCCCCTGGTACTTCTCCCCTTCCCTCTTTTTTGCACTTGCGCGATCTGAATGACACAAGGCCTAGTAAGATAGTTATATTGTCCTCCCTTGTTTCCCCCTCCTTCTCTTGTCACGCCTAGAAACACTTATGTACAGGCACGATATAAATGCCACATCATATCATATCATATCATATCACTTGTCTCAAGAACAGGGATTTGTCCCCTTACAGTAGGCTTGCTTTTGTCCAATCCCCTGTGGACTTAACATTAAAAGAGGGAGTCTCCCACCCTTTCCCTGGACTTCAGCCCTTGAGCGAGAATTCATTGGACCATGTTGGGAGACCAGTCCTTTCCAAATTCCTCCAGTTGTGAAGTGAAGACAAGTTGCACAAGGGAGAGGCAAGCTTTGCTCCCCACTCATCCCAGGGCACATTTGTGGTGATCTGCTTCTAGAGCAAGACCTGCCTTTCTGCCAGATTGGTACCTGGGACCTCACCATGCTGAAGGAGCAGGTATGTTCTAGCTCCCCCTTGTTTGGGCACCTGAGTAACAGGACTTCTCTTGCCCCTGAGACTCTAGCATGGGACTCACAGCATCTGAGAGCCAAGAGAGCCAGGATTCCTGAAACTTTGGCGTTGAACTGCTGTAAACTATGATTCAAGCCCATTCGACCCGGGAGCTGCCTTTGGCAATTGCTGGCCTTTGAACTACTGTCTTGCTTGTTCAAACCCGTTTGCAGCTGCACCCTGCCAGTTGAAGTATGTTGTTGCCTCAGCTCGAACAAAGAGGCGTTGCTGCATCTGCAATGCTCAAACCACCAGTCAAACCACCAGTCAAACCACCAGCCTTTTCATTGCTGATCCAGTTGACGTTCGGAACCACCCATGATGTTCTTCCCGAATGACGGCCTTCGTGCACACTTCGACTCACCTTCCACATCCTGACATCAGACCGCCCACCGTCGAACCTTGACTGTCAAACTGAACCTGGTGATCTCCACAATCCGCATTGCTCCAACATCTCTTTGAACGGCAGCAACCTTCAGTTCAACTTCAACTCGGCATCTGCTTGCCGTCTGGCTACCGTGACTGTCGCAATCAAACCCCAATCGTACCGCCAGCACAGGGCTAAGAAGTCTGGTTCGCAGTTGCCAAACCGTCAAGACACAACAATGCTGGGCCTGATAATTGGCCCTGTGGTCCATAGAGAGATAGGCTAAGTCACTTTCATCCCTTTTGCTTCAAGAACATATCCTTTGTAAAGAACATTGTGGTTTGTATTGCCTTTCTCCGCCTGTCTAATTACCCAGAGTGCTGTATTTGCCATATCTTCCATCTTACAATTTTCTGTGTTCTTTCTACAGGGGTGGGTTTTTAGTAGCGTTTTGCAAGTTAGTTATTATTGTGCATGGTGTTTTTCATTAAAGTATATATTTTAATAGCACCTTGATTGGGCAGTCCTTTATTTTGGACTGTTATGCTTCATTGTTTGGGTTGTTACAGAACCACATTCACGTCCCTCTTGAGAGTATAGCATTCCCTCAGGCCACATTACTACAGAGGTAGGAGGTATATCTCTTAACTATGCGTGTTTGACCTTTATGATTGGGTTCACTCTTGTTTTTGTAGAAGTGTGAGGGCAGGGCAGGTCTTTTAGCTTCTACTCATCCGTGTGGGCCGAAGACAATTCGTCACAGTCATGGGCTTGGATAGTCCTCAGAATTGGATGACTTTGCTGAATTGCAATCTTTTTAATGCACCGTCACAAACTAGGCATGCCCTATCAAAATGCATGTGGAAATAGCAGAAGAGATTTTTGAATTGGGAGTCGACATGTCATCAACGGCTGCCTGCATTGGTGATTTCCACTGTGCCCAGTTCACCCCGTAATAATGGAATGCGCGCTGTTCAAGGCAGGTAAACCGGATTATTATCACATGCGGTTTAATGCCCGGAAATCGGATTTTACCACGAGCATACAGTTATCCCCTTCTTCTGCGGTGTGCATAAATGCAGCACGACTGCTAGTCATTGCATTGGGCGTTCACATTTCCGAGGTCAATGCAAGGCAATCGAAATGAGGCGCTAAGTAAAAGCGATGCTCCTCATTACGAGTTTGGTGGTATTTCGGCAGTAAATCTGCTGCAATACCGCCAAAATCAGTTACTTTTATCGCCACTTGGGCCCTCATTACGACCCTGGCGGAAAGTGACTGACCGGAGCGCCACAGCGTAAATAGCGTTTCCGCCATTGCACGAAGGAGCAAAGTGCGGCCCATTCCGACCCATCGGGCACGAGCACCACGCCACGGCGGAAGTGCAAAGTCCACGATGGCGGAAATGACCCCAAAACGGCCCACACCGCCGCCGTACGGCGCCCTAGGTGCAATACCGCCACCCCTCTTAGCGGTCACCGCAGTGTGCGCCTACCGGAAAGTACGGTGACCGGAAATATACGGAAACGGAAGTTAAAACATGGGCCCGGAACGGGAAACATCCCGGCGTACACCTATAAAAACACTAAAACCACACAACCACTAAAATCACTACCCTGAAACACACCCCAACCCGTCAACCACCCTAGCGAAACCAAGACAAATGGGAAAAGTAGCGAAGAAAGCGTGTGACCGCAAGCGGCAGGTCCACTTCTCCCGTGAGGAACTCACCGTGCTAACAGAGACCCTCCAGGAGAATGCTGCCGTCGTCTTCTGCACGCAAATGACCAGGACGGCACTTGCAAACAAGAAGGCCATATGGGCTCTGGTGGCACAGCGGGTAAGTGCGGTGGGGACCGCACCCCGCACCCCCCAGCAATGCCGCAAGCGATGGGACGACCTGCGGATACGCGTCCGCAGCATACTCTCTGCCAACCGCAACATTGCCACAGCCACCGGGGGAGGTCCTGAATCACCCATCAAGTTGACCCCCTGGGAAGAAATCTGTGCCTCCACCATCGGAATGGAGAGCATAGAGGGAGTCGGAGGGATGGAGAAAGGAGTGCAGACATCCGAAGATTCAGGTAGGTGGGCCAGATAAAACAATGCCAAATCCACACAGTCCATCCATGTGAAGTACCATGCGTCCACATAGTGCAACAGAAACACATGTCCAGGAGAACGTCCACACACATCGGCCTGATAGCGCACGTTAAAACCCACAATAAATACATAAATAATTAAAAACCCCTAATACACGCACTACACGTGCAGCAGGCACACCCTAACTGCAGGCTGCCAAACAACTGCACCCTCACTCCACACACAAATCAAAGCACCTCCAAGGCCCCGACCCAAATCACCCTCAGGTACCACCCCAAAGCATGTGATACAATGCCATTCCAATTCCCACAGACCCATCAATAACCCTCGCCCTCCTTTACTCCACCACAGGGTCCGATCCAATCGACGAGCTACAGGACACCCCTACCAGCCCACCTGCAAAGAGGGCCAAGACCAACGGCCAGAGACCCTCCACCTCAGCTGCACGCATCAAGACACGGCAGCAGCACAAATCAGGTGGCAGCACAGAGGAGGGAACATCAACAGGCACCCCAGCAGCCAGCATGCCCACAACACCACCACCACAGGCCCCCCAATGGATGCCACAGAAGGCACTGCCTCTGGTGGCAGCAGCACCATAGGTGACACCCCATTGATGGCAGCATGCTCGGACACAGAAAACGGGGATGCCGAAGTCAGATCCATCCATGACCTGTCCCAATCCCCCTGTCTGTCCCATCCCGTACAACATGAGGATACCACGCAGGGGCACCCACAAGACGACGACTGGCCATCCCCCACAAGCCCTGTGGCAAGGCAACATGAGGACAACAGCCCCTCTGTGACACCCCCGCAAATGGCCATGGCCCAGCAGAGGCAACAGTCCCTCGACCAGTTGATCGAACAACAGCAGCAACTGGCCACACTCCTCAAGGACCATGCCGATGAATGTGGGCGCACTAAGGCAGACATAGAAACATCAACTGAGACACTTAGGGCAGAAATGGAGAGAGGTACAGAGACGCTAAGGGCACAAATTGAGAGAAGCACCGAGAGCCTGAGGGGGGAACTGCATGCGACGTCCAAAGACGTATGTGCCGAACTTGCCGCAGTGCGCCGTGTGCTCACTGAGCTCTCGCAAACCCTTAGGGACATGCATGGACGTGAGCAGGCAGAGACATCATCCGTTGCAAGTTCCGTCCAGGGCAGCCCCCAACGTAGATCTGGAAGGAACCTGCGCTCCACAGGCAGGGGTGCCCCTGATACCCGCAGAGGGGGCTTGCAATAGCGACAGCCCACTGACAATGAGCATCTTTGGACACTGGTGTTCGGGGGGGAGGTAGGAGGGTGGAGGGGGTGTGTCGGGCTCACTTGGGTGGCGGGTCGATAGGGTGTTCAACATGACCTCACATATGCCATAAAAAGTGCACGATAAACCAATGAGATGTGTGGACATTGATCTTCGTGTACTAGGCCATCATAGGCGTAGAGTCCATATTGTGCATGTCCCAGACACACGCAGTGCCACGAGTCCCGTGTCCATGTATCAGCCACCAGGCGTGAGTGCTAGAAGCATACATCAATGAGATGCTGACGAATGTCACGGGCCTCCGGTGCCTCGCAGACTCCATGAGGTGCTGCCACATCCCCACCCTCATCATGACCATCATCAGGTGCTTGCAGTTCTGCGTCAGGGGGCATGGGCACATTTCTACGTACGCACATGTTGTGGAGCATGACACATGCCATGACCATCTTTGCAACCTTCTCATGGCGGTACAGGAGTGCCCCGCCAGACCTGCTGAGGCAGCGGAAACGGCCCTTCAGTAGGCCGAATGCCTGTTCTATGACTACACGGGTACGTGAGTGGGCATGGTTGTAGTCCTCCTCATGCTGGTCCCGTGGGTTCCGGACTGGTGTGAGGAGCCATCTCTTCAGTGGATATCCAGCATCACCTGTATGTGGACGAGAAACGTATGATGTGGAATGCCATTGATACGTACGCACACCCCCCCCCCCCTTCCTGCCAGGTCATTGCCAATACACATACCCCACATCATCATGCATGTAATGAGACTCACCGAGTAGCCAGGATCTGTTCCCTGCGTGTCGCTCCATGTAGCGTGGTATTGTAGAGTTCCTCAAGACCATAGAATCATGGGTTGATCCAGGGAATCGGGCACAACAATGTGTAATGATCCTGTTGGAGTCACACACCATTTGTACATTCAGGGAATGAAATTGTTTTCGGTTGCGGTACTGGGCCTCCATGGCATGTGGGACGACCAATTCAACATGGGTGCAGTCGATGGCACCAATGCAACCCGGTATGCCGGCAAGTGCATGGAATCCCACTTTTGTGTTGGTAATTTCCTGCTCCGAGCGTGGTAGAGAGATGTAGTCGTCTGCGTGCTGCAGGAGGGCATCGAGCACTTGCAATAGTGTCCGTGAGAACAGTGGCTGAGAAATGCCATGCAACTGTCCGACTGTGTGCTGGTAGGTGCCTGTGGCCAGGAAGTGTAGTACAGACACCACGTTCAGTAGGGGTGGGATGGCGGTTGGGCTATCTATCATGCTGACAAGGTCAGCCTGTGTCATGTCCACAATGGCGGCTATGGTGTCCCGGTCCAAACGGTAGAGGGTGTGGATCTGCTCATCAGTGAGGTTGAACGGATGTGCTCGGAGGCGTGGGATTGCGGGCTGCCTGCGTGGTGGTAGTGGCTGTGCTGGTGGGCCTTGCTGGCCCTGCCTTGGCCTCCTCCTCCTCCTGCGTCTCCTCCGTGCGGCTGGTTGTAGTTGGTGTTCGTCTTCTTCTTGGAGTCGGAGCACTTGCAGTGCTATCAGGTCCCCCAGGGCCAACATCGCGAGTCCTGCCGGTAGCATTTCGGTGTGGTTGTGGGAGGAGACTGGCTGTGCAATTTATGTGTTTCCAGGCTGTATGGCCTCCACCTGTGGTGATTAATTCCACCTGTGCAAACTGCTCTCCCCTTTGGCCGAGCACGTCCCGCGCACAACGCTGCAATTCGGGGAATGGTATCTTGCTATTGCAATCATGTATTTGTACCCGATGGCCGTGTAAGATTGGTTGATATGTTCATTCTGCTGTGGTCCCATTGTTTCCCATACTATCTGTGCAGTCGCGAACAGACTTGTGAAGGGTCAGTGGAACGTAGTACTCGAGTAACGGTGGGCACTCATGCATCACTGTACCGAGTTGCAACGACGGGCGGGGCGTCCCATTTGTGGGTGAAGGCAGTTGCCATTTTCACACACAGCCGCACTCGATGGAATAATTAGTGATTTCAAACGGCCACAGATGCCTTTTCGACGTGATGTTGCAAATGAGGAATTCGAAGGGCGGCGCTTTCGGTTTCCAGCTAGCGGCGAGGAGATGCCCACAGGTCTGACTGCAAATATAACGTTCTATTGTTCAATGTCCTTGAGACTGGGCCCATGGCGAGGGAGCAATGATTGATATGAATAGTTTGGGATGCGCAATAGCTACGTGGGCGATGAGGCCGGCCGTTCCCAAATACATGTTACTTCACAACACTGGAATTACGGGCTGGGGCACTGTGGATTTAGCAGGCTGCATAACGCACAGACTCAATGGATGTTTCTAATGTTATGTGAGTAATTATTCAGGCGTTTTGATCCCGGGATGAGGGAATGATGAATGGATGCATGGGCAGGTGATTTGATACAGAGTTTGCCATGTACAGGGCTTCTTGGGATCTATCCGCCTCCCCTACGCTATGTGATGCAGGGCTGCCATAGTGGGACCATCGTCTATCTGGCCTTGTTGAGCCCTCCCTGTCTCGAGGCGCCCTCAGACACTTGTGTCCATGCACGTTAACATTCCCATCTGATGGATTCTGTTTTGACAGACGCATGCACAGGTACACTCGTTTGTGATGGTGTTTACACCTCGATATAGATGGTTATGAGTCGCAAGTGGTTTTGGGGTGGTGATGATCCTTTGGAGTGGGCTAGCATGCATATGGCTGTGGATTTAGTGTGATCATTGAAGTGAGTTGTTCGAATGTAGTTCTGATGGCCATTCTGTTCTTGTTCTTTTCTTTTGGTTGACAGGTATCTCCTCCCCTTTTGCCACTGCCATCTGTATGCCACTCCTGCAGATGGATTTTACTCCCGACACCTGCTGCTTCGTGTTAATCAGTGGAGCAGCATTACGATCTTATGGGACGATCGCCAATGGCCCACATGCCCTTACGCAGTACTGGTGGCTCAGAGCAACATTTCGGCCTTTCAGCTGGACTAGTGCCTCCCCATTGGGTCGGCCCTGCGGTTCTGTGCGCTTCCATGTTGCCTTTTCGTACGTGAATGTGGCTCTGTGTACCATGGGGGAACAGGGCGACACACAGGTAGTGGCTGGTCATTTCTTGCGGATGCAGCCCACAATGGTGATTTGTGTTTTGGAGTTCATGGCCTGATGGCTGTATGGGCTTGGTGACTTTGATGTGCATTAAATTTCTATTCTGATTTGGCCCGTGTAGCGTTTTTCTTTGCAAGTGATGTGGCATATGCCTATTTGGGGGGCGATGTATTGTGAGGAGATCTGCATTGGGTTCCAGCTTCGGGGTTTAGTTGCGTGGTACTGTGCTGGGCGCGTTTGCCTACGAAGCCCAGTGAGGTCAGGGATGGGGGCTGCCAATATGACTGTTTGAATGTTGTCATGCTCAGGGGCGGGGGATTGGGTTTTGTGTAACAGATGCCGGTCAGCCAGGTGGACTGGTGGAATGATGTGATTTTCGGAATATTGCTGGTCACAGGTGCCTGTGTTTGCGTGCGTTTCTTGGTGGGGGACTGTGGTCATGTCCATTGGGATGGCTTCTGTATTCGTGCCATCTGTGCCCTGCAGCTCCCATTGGCCCCTCTTGTGTTTCTTTTGTTCGTTGGCATGCATGGGTGACTTGTACATTTCAATGGTTGCATTGTGACTTCATTGCACCTACGGGGAGTTGTACTTTGTGGGCAGGGAGCGGTGTACAGGCACTCAGTGGGGCCGTTTACGGTTGATTCGCGATGCCGTACTTCTCGCCATGGCGGAATGGTACATTACGCCATGCCTGATGGCGTTAGGTACATGTCCGCTAGGGTCGGAATTGGCGTACCCTTGCGCCATGGTGGTGTTTGCGGTTTGGCATGGCGCGCGCGCGCGTGCTTGGTGCAGTTAGCGTTGGCGTTCACTACGGTGTCGCTAATGGCTTCGTACTTTGCGGTGACGGGTCATAGTCGCACCGAGCGCTATTCGATGGCGGTAATGCATTTCCGCCATCGTTTTTCGATTTCCGCCAGGGTCGTAATGAGGGCCTTGGTCCCATAGTCCCTAGCACACCATGGGGATTTTGGCGGAATTAACGCTAGCAGTAATTCTATCGCTTTTTGGAATTCAAGTGGAGGATTTAACTCCAGCATTATGCAAACTCGGGACTTGTAGGAGCAGTAAATATGGCGGCAATTCCGTTACCGACAAAAAAAAAAGTGTCGGTCATGGAATTACCCCCACTTTTTCACTGCTCTCCCAAAATCGGAGTGAGGAGCAATCAATTGCTAGTAGCGCAGAGTTGGGCACACTAAGTAGGCCTAACTGTCCCTTTCTGCTATCCATAGCTGTGTAGCTATACACAGCCAACATTCCAGTCTATTACAGACACAGTGGCTTTCTTTTCTTTTTAATGTTAACACCAGAAATTGAGCAAATATTTTGAAGCCGTTTAACTAAATCTCCCACGTAGCCCTTCTGAGCAGGGAGGGCAGGGACGTCTTCATTAACGTGGGCTGTCAAGCGTGTCTGCAGATTCGTGCTGCCGTCGTGGGCAAATGCAGTCGTTAGTCAGCCGGGGAAGGCATCAGTGCGTGATATGAAAGATTCATATCGCCTCCCACCTGCTGCTGTCGGGCAGCGGAGGCCAACTGCGCAGAGAGGCTGCGGAAAGTAGTCCACCAGGGCCTACAAATGATTCACAATGCAAGCTTGGAAGTGGAGCGCCGCGCCCAAGACAAACTGAGAGTGGGAGTTCAGCTACGAATGCTAACTGAGAGCAGGCCACCCAGGGGCCGGATTTACAAAAGCGTTTGCCAATGGGAATACCCAGTGGTGGAAATGGAAAAAAGTTGGTGGGGGTGGAA
The DNA here is from genome assembly GCF_040938575.1 of Ambystoma mexicanum. Classification (NCBI taxonomy): domain Eukaryota; kingdom Metazoa; phylum Chordata; class Amphibia; order Caudata; family Ambystomatidae; genus Ambystoma; species Ambystoma mexicanum. Next base: position 579,356,616 of record NC_090922.1, on the reverse strand, counting down.
TTTGGGGTGGGGTGCGGGGCTTAGTGGGGGCAGAGCTGGCAGTTGACCTCCGATCAAAGGAAATGTCCAAAATAATAGTTTAAAACAGTAATATCAAACATTCGGGCACAAAAGGAATGAATGGCCATGAGCAACTGTGGGCCACTTTTGCATCGGAGCCAATTTTATGCCCCAGTCCAACCCTGGCAGCCAGTATGCAGTCGCAAAACATTTGCCCACAGCATCACTCACAAATAGGGTGGCCAACTCTTTGATAGTCTTTCACGGGACACTTGCCCACAAGGCGGTGATGACGTCACAACGCCATTCACGTTTGATCCGCCCCTTTTTTAATGTAAATTTTTTTAATGGCTCTTAATTCCTGGCTTAATTGAAATGCAAATGGTTTGTTCTTGGGAGGTGATGGTAAAGTTTTTTAAGTTTAGTTTAGTTTAGTTTATTATTTGATAATAGACAAACTGGGAGTATTGCGCCAAACCCAGGAGTAGCCAGGCGCAGCAGTCACAAGAATACTCAGGCTTAGGTTACATACATAGGAAATATACAAAAAATGCAGTACATGTATTATTGATGAATTTGCATGAATACAGGTATACAGAATGTACAAGTGAATATAAGATGCAAAGTTCGGGTCCCTTACATGAGATAGTCTATTGAGATGTTTCAGAGGTGTCAGGTAGTTAAGTCTGCTGCAAACATGACCATCACGACCCCAGGAACAAAGTTTGAAGCCAGGTATCGAGCGTTACAGCTCGACCTGTAGGCTCAAAAGGAGCCAGGCTGCAGAGCAGCCCGGAGAAAGAAAGCAGCAGGCGGCAGCGCCATGCTGTGTAATGGCCACTTCAGTTTGCAGAGTGGCTGTGCTGGAGGCAGGTTGTCCCGACGCAAGTCGCACAGCCACTCTGCAAACCGCGGGAAAGAGTCCCTAATTGCGGGACAAACCCGCGAAATTCAGGACAGTTGGCCACCCTTCTCACAAACCACACTTTTACTCCGTGCACAAACCCAAACAAGACAAATTACACAGGGTCACCGGGTGAGTCAGCACACATTAAAATCTGGCCTCTAAAAAATGCAGCACATCACATAATATATAACGTATGTGAAGTGCAGCATTTTAAAGAGGTCAGATTTGAATGTGTGCTGGTTCCGTGTGTCTCTCCGGTGTTTGTTCTTAGTTGGTTATACAAATATGCATAACCAACTTAGAATAAGCAAAGGAAACAGGTGCACAATGAAAATTAAAGCACCCAACGAGAGAGTACAAAATAACAAAAATGCTATGTGCTATGTGCACAGCCCGCTTCGCACCGTGGGGCAGATTAGACTCCGAGCCCACCAAGGTGGGGGCTCAGAGATCTAATCTGCCCTGTGCGTGCCGAGCACTGTGCACAAAGAGTACATGGCAGATTAGATCGCAGGCTCAGCAAGGAGCTGTTCCGCACCCTGGCGTCGCGGGTTTTCTCTTTTTTTTTTTTAAGTAACTCAGCGCAGAGCATGGGTTTGGCGGCTGACTCTGGCCGGATCCCGAGATCCGGCTACACATCTGGTGCCGGATCTTGGATCCGGCGAGAGCCAGCCCAATGCCCAGCGCTGGGAATACCCCATTGAAAAACACTCTGCACGTCGGACTCTAAGAGTTTAGCGACAAGCTTTGGTAACGTGAATCTGCTCCGGTGGTCGCGGGCAGATTATGATGTGTAGCATAACATGACAAAGTCAAAAGTGGAGTGGGAAAGCTTGGAGCGTAGCACCAAAGAGAAACTGGGAGTATTGCGGCAAAGACAAAATGGGAGTAGACAAAAACAAAGTAGGAGTAGACAAAGACAAAGTGGGAGTAGACAAACTGGAAGTATTGCGGCAAAGACAGAGTGGGAGTAGACAAAGACAAAGTGGGAGTAGACAAAGACAAAGTGGCAATAGACAAAGACAAAGTGGGAGTAGACAAAAACAAAGTGGGAGTAGACAAACTGGAAGTATTGCGGCAAAGACAGAGTGGGAGTAGACAAAGACAAAGTGGGAGTAGACAAAAACAAAGTGGGAGTAGACAAACTGGAAGTATTGCGGCAAAGACAGAGTGGGAGTAGACAAAGACAAAGTGGCAATAGACAAACTGGGAGTATTGCGGCAAAGACAAAGAGAGAGTAGAAAAAATACAAAGTGGACGTAGGCAAACTGGTGGGGCTGGTGGGTAGCGATAAAGGGAAAGTGGGAGTAGGCAAACATGGAGTATAGTGCTAAACACAAGCTGTGGTAGACAAACTGTGAGTTTATCTCAGCAAACAAACTGGGAATAGACAAACTGAGAGTGTAGCGCCAAAGACACACTGGGGATAGAGAAAGTGAGGGTGCATCTTCAAAGAATAGCCTAGCTGGGAGTGTAGCATCGAAGACCCATTTTTTATTACACTTAAAATGTCCTTTGGTTATTCTACAAACCTGTCATACTAATTATATAATAAATAGGTTATGTAAATTTTTCAAAAGTGTCCATATCCATTACATCCCTAATCCCATGCATCTCTTTACATAAAATACAATATTGACAGCATGTAAAGCATATTACAATGCTATTGAATGCATATACGAAATGTTACCAGGGCTCGAAATAGTGATGTTTGTCACCCTGCTTTATAACACGACCAAAAATAATCTGATTGCATCATGGTAAAAATATGTACATATTTCCCCGAATACATATGTTGCAAAACACATGTGTTGCTCTGTGTTAATAAATGTCGAGAGCCCTCTTGTAGTCACATATCTACCGAAGCGCATGTCCTTAGAGATGCCGTGTCTTGGCCCCAGGACTGGCATAGAAGGGGGCACAATCAAATGAAGCGATACAAATGTTCAAGAATAGTTGGCAGATGGGCTGGTTGGTTTTAAAGAAGCACAAATGTACATGGGGACATCAAAGTCCTTATCTATATAGACCAGCTTCCTTAGAAGTAATGAAGAATTCTACCGAGCTCACTCATAGCTTAGGAAGTTAATCTTCTAAGAGAGGGAAGACACAAGTCACATCAAGAAGAAGCCTTTTTTTCCTCGAGACTCGTCTGATATTTTCGCACCAGTCCCATTCCCGCGCTCTTTTTTAAGCTGTTTTAATAGAACATAATGTTCTCAGGTCCAATCCACCGTCCAGCTAATTTGCTCAAGAGAAAAATTAATGAACAGTAGCAAATTCTCTAAGTTCGAAAAAGTTCCCTTCTTTCATGATTGGACCAGGTTTCCAAGGATAGATCCGACTGCAGTTTTACGGATTTTTAAATACACAGAGTCCCTCCTTATTGCTGCTGATGTTGCTAACAATAATAACCTTAATTCCAGAGGATACTCTGGACAGAGGCACATTCCAGCAACCAAGCGAGGATGCCAGAATTTGACGTCTAGCTGATTTAACCCTTCAATTTCAATCTCTGTATTGGTTTGCAAGTTGGTCATCTCTCCCTCCTCCACTCTGACCATTGCTACCATTTACTGGCCTCCAGGCGCTACCACCCTGTTCCTCTATGAATGGGCTGATTTCTGCTCCTCTTTACTTTCAATCACCTCCAACCTCCTCCTCTTGGGTGACTTCAACATCCAATTGGACTCCCCTCCCTCAGCATCCCATCTTTTCATTGACCTCTGCGCATCTCTTTCCCTCTCTATTCTCCCTTCAGATCCTACCCACTCAGCTGGACACACCCTGTATACTTTAATCCACTCGGACCTCTCTCGCTCACCCTTGGTCAGACCATTCTCTCCTCTCCTCCCACCTGGGTCCCTTCCACCCTCCTACCGCACCCTCAAAAGCCCTGCCAACCTCGTTCTCGAACATCCGCCCGATGAAATGAGTGTCAGCTGCTGCCTTTGCTTCTACCTTCATCCCCCATCCCTCCACCACAGACTCTACCACCGACTGTGTTCTCATCAACCTTCACTCAGCCATCACCAATAATCTTGGCATTCTTGCACAAGTTATGAGGATCTGCCTGAAACCCACCTCCAAGCGTAACACCTGATATGACTCTGAACGTAGAGACCTGAAACGAATGTGCAGAGCAGCAGAACAGAAGTGGCAAACGTCAGGTTCCCCCTCTGACAAACTGGCCTGCTGCCTGCTCCTAAGGCAATACACACTCTCCATCCATGCCAAGAAAAGGGCCAACATTCACGCACAGGTGTCTGGTGCATCCAATAACACTGCTGAACTTTTCAAAATCTGCAGAGAGCTAGCCAACCCTTCCACAGTCTCTCCCTTCCCTCAGGCCCTCTGCAACACTCTAGCCACTCACTTTGCCACCAAAACTCTGCTTTAAATATGTTGCAGGATTGGTGTAGTTCTGCCTTCTGTGCATTGATGCTAATCCTTCCAGTAGTTTTTTTTTTTAAATGTGGGAGGGAGCAGGCTGCCTCCGGCACCAACATCTTTTATATATCTCCCATGATCCATTGCTTAAAGCCAAGGCAGAGATTTTAGGCCCATGACGTTTCCACCCGGATGTCTCATTTCTCATGTCGCATGGTGCGGCATACCAGGTGTCTTTCAATATTTTAGGCACCGCTTCTCTTTCTGATTGGTTGGAAAGTGATGGCAGTGTGTCCTCTTCTTTTTGGCCAGAAGATGGTGAACCACCTCAAAAATGCCACTGTCCCTTTAATGATTATACTTTAAATGAAATTGCACTAGAAAAAGGCTGGGAGGTCTTTTGCAATTGGCTGCAAGAAAAGCACATTGTAAATCCTTTAGAAAGACTACCTACCTCTGAATTGTGCACCCTGCTTTGCCATTTTTATGCAGAGGTGCACACCACTAATGAGAAACATTATCATCCACAGAGCCTCGCTTCTATCAGAGCCGGACTACACCGTCATCTTTCATCTGCCCCCTTTAATGCACCTTTCTTTTTTATTTTATTTTATTTTTGTATATAATCTTTGTTAGATTTTTACAAAAGAAGTTCTCATGATTACGTATAGCTAACATAAGAAATGTAGAAAGTTGCGAGCTAATAGATGTTTAGAGCAATATTTTTGTTTACGCCGTCCAAGGTTTATCAAAGTTGAGGGGATTTTCTCGTTAAATGTCAGAGATGGCTGATCTTTTCCATGATGATATTTAGTAGTTTTGCCATCGGAATTAGCCATCTAGTTTGAGCTCCTGTAATTAAACGGTTCCACCACGTGTCTTTGTCGTTGATGAAAGAATTTATAAGCAAGGGACCAAAAAAGGCGTTCCTTTCCTGTGCGATCGCCGGGCAAACCATCAGGAGATGTCTTATAGATTCTGTAGTTTCAAGATTTTTACAGAGACGACATGTTTTCTCGTTAGTGGCAGCTCGGATGGCTAAAATTTCTTTTGTAGGAAGCAAATTGAGACGGGCTTTCAATAGAGTTTTCATTAACAGCTTGCAGGGATATTTTTTGCAGTACTCCATAGGCTCTTTAAGTTTGTTGAAAACGGGTGGTAGATGATTTAGCAGCTTGTTTGATGTTGCTTTTTCATGCACCTTTCAATCACCTGCGCCCTGAAGAATTGCACCCGGCCAACAACATTTTTGGCTCCATAATCAAGCATTCGCACTGGGCTGGACTTCATACTACAACTCACAAACCCTACATCTTGACTGCGGATTTGCAGATCCAGCGCACTTCTCTAGTCTTTAATTGTGCGGACCTGTGAACTCTCCAAAATAAAGTCTGGTTTGACATCCAGTTGCACTTTGCACGGCGTGGCAGTGAAGGACTTTGTTTTCGTCCTCGCAACGCCTTCACCATCTCCTTTGATGAACATGGAAATAAGTTTGCCTCATTGTCCTTTAATGAACACACTAAAAACCATGCAAGTCTAACTGAAAGTTCCCGCACTCTTTTCCGTGGTGCAAAGTACTCCTCTCCAAATTCTTCTTTCTGTCCTGTCTCTTCGCTCTAATTCTACCTCTCCAAATTACCACCCACTGCCCCCCGTTTTTTTTGTCTATCCTATCAAAATATCTCTCCCCCATTCTTCCCACATCCACTGTCTGGTAGCCTAACAAGTGTCTTGGCAAAAGTGTTCTTGGCTCCCTAATGGAGAATATCTATGTGCAAGCTAATGTGTCCGCCATCTACACAAATCACTGTGTACCTGCTACAACTATTCAGTTACTAGCTGATGCTGAGCTCCAAGCTCACCAACTCATGTCCACAAGTGCAACCGCTCTTAATGCTCCATCAACAATTATTAGCAACCTTTACCAGAGCAACGTAATCAGTGATCTTCCCTTGTATCTAATGCTGATTTTTCCTCTCCCTCAAACCCTACCTCTTCCTCTCCCTCTACTTCTGTCCCCTCTCCCGCACCCACAATGCCTTCCTCTTCCTCATCTTCTATTCCCCCCTTTTCACACTTCCACAATTGCTCTATTTATTTCTTTGGCAATATTCACTTTAATTTAAAATAATTGTTTTACACCCCTCTGTTCTTCTCACATCCCCCCTTCCACTACCCTATTATGCCTTTTCCTTGCAACTTCCGGCTCTTCTCTACTTGTTATTTTTTGGTTACTCTGCAAGATGTTTTTATTTTCTCTGGCAATTTCCAGTGCTCACATTTGTGTCAGCACACTGACCTGATGCTTTATTTTTATTTATTTTTCATTGGCCAATCCATTTTTTTTCTTTGCTGTCATGCTGGACTTTTTTTGCCATTCTCATTCAACAGCATTAGCACCCCTTCTTTTCGTGTTATGCTTCAATTGATTCCATGTTTTACATGATGCACGGTTTGTGCTTTTCTTGTGTTTTTTCACTTGCCAAAATGTAAAATACTATTTAGAATTGTTTTCTTTTGTGGTTAGATTTATTTGCCTTGTTACTTGCTCACTTTTAAACTTCTTTTTTGCAAACAGCATTTATATTTTATTTCTCTCATTTTATTTCTTGTTTGACATGCTCCATTGTTTGTGTTTTGGGGGTGTGTATTCACTCTACTTACTAAAACAGTAACATTGTTTTTGGTTTATGTAACTCTTCTGTTTTCCTTTATATTCCCTGTTACAGTCATCAGTTGTGTGCAGGCCATCACGGACAATGAACGAGCACCAGAATGCTACTTCCAACATGGCCGCCACCGTTCCTTTCACCATGTTTCTTGAGCATTCTAATGCTCATTTGTTGTCCATGATAAGCTGCTCGTCTGTCCTGTCTAAGTAAGTGTGTTTAACTTTTTTTTCTTCCTTTTTGTTGGATATCCCGTGTTGGGAACGGGTGCTAATGGCCTTATGCACCCGTTCCATGGGAAACACGGGGGGTGGGGAATGGCCCAGGGCCCACGTTAACAGCCCTCGCTTCACTTGGCCCGTTAAATGGATCCCCAGGCCGTTATCCCCCAGTGTTGCCCGTTGAAAGGCTATATAAAACCACATTTCATCACGCACAACAATCTGAAAATACTATTGCAACTCCTGGGTTTCAATTACTTTAGCCACGAGATTTGATTCACCCCATGTTTCACTACTGGTCAGAACAAATTACGAAAACCCTTTGTCAAGTTCCCATGTGTTCAAGAGATTACATCTTCCTTCTGTGATACTTATCAGACCATCAACCCTATGGCCGGCTCCTTTAACTGAACTGACCATCGCAAAGGTTGAAGTTACTTATTTATCTATCCTCTGGCCTCTGATACTCTGCAGATCCAGTTTCTCTAAAGTCAATCCCTGACTACTGTGTTTTAATCTGTTTATAAAAAAAAACACTACATGTAGATTCATAAATCCCCTTTATATGTTTTCTCAGTGTGCATGCATGTTTAATAAATACTATCTTTAATTTACAGTGAATTCTTCAGGACAGGCCCCTTTTCTCGCATGCTGCATTAAAAAACTCCTCATTGCCTGCTTCTGGGCACTCCATAGCAAATTATGGGCCTCATTACGTGTGTGGCGGTCTGGAAATAAAGGTGCCAGTAGCAACGTACCAGCACCCATTACAGACCGCCACACTACAAGTCTGCAGGCGGGGGCCACTGCACATGGCAGGTCTGACCTGCCAGGTGCAATGGCACCCGCCCGCAGAGTTTTCACAGAAGCACCGGCCCCGCTAGAAACGGGGCCGGTGCTTCCGTCTCCCCACTCCCATGGAGTCCTATGGGGCTCCATGGGAATGGGGATTAACATTTACCGGCGCCTGACCTCCCGATCTGCCGGGACGTGTAATGTCCTGGTGGCATGGGAAGTCAAGTGCCAGTAAAGTGCTGCGAGTCCAGCGGCAACCCGCCGGAAGCACCGGTTCCGCAGGGTTACCGCCGGACTCGTGATGAGGCCATATGTCTGAATCGGGTTTATATTTCATTTGGCAGTTTTAGCATTTGTCTTTCTACATGCATGCAAAGCTAACATGAATCAATTCAACCAAAAAGTAGCATAGACCATTCACATTTAACTATGCTGGTGCATGTTAAATAGTAATATTGCGCCCAGTTTACCGTACCCCCGGTCACAAATATGGCGCGTGCAACAAAAAACCCTCTTGATTGTGGCCACCTTTCCTGACCACCCCAACATGAGCCTTGCTTAGGCTCCTGTGTATATTGAAAGCGAGGGGGCTGGTGGTTATACACGAGGACTCTTTACAATGTTCTCTTAATCGCAATGACCTTTGCAGAGTAGCAAGATTGCATTTGGGATTCTTACATTGTGTATGTCAGAGTGAAGTCACTATGCATATGATTTCTTTTCTCTTTATTAGTTCTGCATGATGGCAATGCTGCCTGTGGCAAATAAAAGATGATATTGTAAAAGAATGTACTTAAAGCAGGTATATCAAACATCTGAGCCATGCCTCTGGAAGTCCTGTGTAATAGGTGCCTGACTTATGAGTTCAAACAGGCGGTGCCTGATGTCAGAGAGCACTGTGAAAGACAAGCCCAGAAGCAATGTAGCCACCAGTGTGCATCACATGTGCTCCAGAGGGTTCCTAGTCATTGCATCGAATTCCTACCATCGCCAAACCCTTCCATCTGAAAAAATGCATCGAGAAAATAGCATCTAATGCATTAAAAAAAATGCAATCGGGGGTCCCCCTAACCCACTTTTTTTTTTACCTTTAAACCCCATTATAATTAAACTAAACCCTTTACCTTTAAAAAAAATGCATTCGATGCTTTTTTTTATGCAATATTTTCGATGGTAAGGCATTCGATGGTATTGCATTCGATGCAATGACCAGATACCGGTCCAGAGTGTTAGCATTCAGAAACTATCGCATTCAATCCTTGAGCTGTCTGCTGAGACTGCATCCAAGTGGGTAAGCGCTACCTTTTGCTGGTCCATAAATAAAGTATGGCCTCCCGGGGATGACTGGTGCGATCCCGTTAAAATAACAGTACATCTGCTGAAAAGAGCCTGTACTGTATTTCTGCTCTTCAGAGAATTGCCTTACGAGAGAGAGAGAGTGCATTAAAAACTATGCTCGCGCATTAAACTAGGCTAAACTAAAGGTTTAATAAAAAGTAGCCCTGCTCGGAAATGTGGACACTAAATCCTTTTGAAATGTGGGAAGCTAATTCAGCTCTGCAGCGCGATCGGAAAGCTGATATACACACATTGCTGCGACAGGCACATTAACTCACCAAGCTCCCAAGCTACGTGTCTGCCCTGAGCAACTTCCTCCCGCCTGAACCTTTAACAGAAAGCTATTTTACAAGTTTGGTGATCATGCGGCTGTAAATCTGTCACTGCTGTGCGCCCCTGCAAATTTACCACAGGATTTCAAGCGACGGTTGGCCATGGGACCCCATGAGGATTTTGGCGGCATTATCGCTGAAGGTAATTCCAACTATTTTGCTGAATTTGGGCAGTACGGTGGAGGAGTTACCTCCAGCTTTTTGCTGGAGGTTCATCAACTACCTTACCACCAAATTTGTGGTATGGCGGTGTGGTAATGTGGTGTAACGAATTACCACCTCATTACTGCTGTTTTTACCCACACTGTAATTTAATTGGCTATTTATAACACGCTTAATACCCAGAAGTTTCCAAGCACGGACCAGGGATCGAACCTATGCCGCTCCGCCTCGTCTTGGTTCCAAGGCGAGCACGTTGCCCCTGAGCTATCTTCCCGAGTTCACTGCCGTACCTGAGACTCTATGGGCCTCATTACACGGTAGGCGGTAACCATGGCGCTATTAGCTGGTATTTTACTGTGTCCGCCTTGGTGGATGGAGGAATTACCGCCCTACTCCAAGGTGAGCAGGGGCGGTAATTCCCCATTCACCAAGGCCCTTCCTCATTCCCATTTTTGCCCCCATAGGGCATAATGGGAATGGGGAAGGCGTTAATTACGGTACCGCAAATGGCGGTACCGTAATTAGCACCAAGGTCCCTTTGCGGGTTCGTTATTTAACGCCTGCTAAAAGCAGGCGTTAAAGTACTAACCCGCAAAGGGACCTGGTAATAAGTCGGTAAGGGTTAACGGTCACCGGTACCCTTACCGGTGACCATTAACCCTTACCGCCTACCGTGTAATGAGGCCCTATATTTCCTAACAGGCCGATTCCTCTGAGGTCCATAGTGATGGAGCAGACTGACTCCCAGATAAGGCATAGCTGACTTATGATTAGTTGCACCCAATCTAATATGCACAGTGTTTTGGCGAAAGCGCTCTATAAATTAAATTAAATGCAAGTGCAAATCTTACCAGTGTATCTATGTATGTACCATCTTTAATAGAAACTATCAAATATAAGGTCAGGCCAGTGCCCATTGAAAGGCTGGCAGGATTGGGACTGTGGTAGCGCTATCAGGAATGGAGAGCTCATGCAAGGCACCAAATTGGCACCTCTGTGGGGTTACGTCCTGCACGCCCAGAAAACCCAGCCATTGTGCCACCTGGGTAAAAGGAGAATTCGGGCACTCTGAGCATTCAATTATTGGACTCGCTGCTGAGAACTCTCAGCTGCCTGCGACACCGAAACGGTGCTACTGAGACGCATTTATTTGCATTCATCTAAAGTTCTGCTATATTGAAACACGTATCTAGTTTTGCAGTGAAACATTCATGCTGTGCATTGTGCAGCCTAGCCGGCCTGCTGATACATCCTGGGGCTGCCCCACTGAACCTAGAGCAGAGCTGATGGCAAGTTGTGGTAATGTGCCAGTACTATTCCATTGAAAATGCATGGCAGCCCCGATGAACAATGGACTGCTATTGGGCCATAAGAATCATTGCAGCACTTCGGAGTAAGACTTGGGCTTCTACTGTACCAATAACACGTTATCAGCCCTGCTGAACAGTGTCTCGAACACTGCCCGCTTGTGTTCATTATACTATGTACAGCTATTTGGTACCCACTCTTCTGAGACTACTTAATAGCGCAGGCGCACAAACACACACACTTTAAACCCGTGCACGTGGCATCTTCATGCTGACCACGCAGCATTTTACAATATTAAACACATATTTATTGGGTTGTACATCCGGGCATGCTCAGGAAAAGTAATAATACAGTCTCCATGGATCTTTCCCAACCAATCACAGAGTCTACATGGGCTGTGTATGTAGACCTGTACTGGGGATACATACTTGGATAAACGCATGGAAGCTATACGCCCAGCGACGAAACAGAAACCCGGCCCCTGGTAGGCTTTTTATGCCCCTCCATTTCGTGCCTTGAAACACTTGTGTACATGCGCGTTATGAATGCCATATCATATCATATTATATCTGAACAAGGTTTTCAGGTGGATTCTGCAGGCCCTCGGAGCCTTCGGAGACCTCGTCCACAGGACCAGAGCTCTCTCCTCTAGGATAGCTCAGTATGTTGAGTGCTCACTGAAGAGACCACTGGCAATCATATCTAAATCCTGGCTCAGGTAGCTCAGCTAGCTATTCATCCCTCCGCAGTGATAAAAGAGTACCGTTCATCTGACTAACAGTGACAGCCAGCATTCAAGTCCCAACCCAATATCACTTTGCTGCGGGTATCATAAATTGTGGACCTTACATGTCAGATAAAGCATATCTCACATGCTCTAAAAATATTGCATGAAAACCTTGCAGTAAGAGTTTTCGTGACAAAATAGAGAAATTCTTCAGTTGCAATACACGAATACGGTAAGGGGTACTTTATCCCTTATAATACACTACTCAGAGCTCCAGGTATTACAGTCACATGATCACAGGAGTTGTTATTACCCATTTTAATGTTACTCGATTTATCAACCTTGTAAGGAAGCAGGGCAGAGCGCTCCCTGCTGGTATTCGAACCTGCTCAGACTACTTAGTGGTAAACTTCATTACTCCTAGTCCTACTCTTCCATGTCACAGTACTCACCTATGAGGCCCCGCCTCCCATACAGGAACGTTTTTTCCGCCGAAGGTATAAACCGCCTACTTACCCACAATACACCAGTAATTAGCAAGCTTGGACAGAACCCAGGCCCTTCCACACTACGGGAGGGTGTGGAGGGTCGGTAGTCCTGTGACGAGGAAGAGTAGGACTAGGAGTAATGAAGATCACCAGTAAGTAATCTGAGCATTACCTCTGCGTCCCTCTTCCTCATCCCAATACTCACCTACGAGGCATACCCAAGCCACAACAGGTGGAAGGGCCCAAAGGAAGCAGCATAGCACGTTAACGCACAGGAATCAATGCACTAACGCCAAGTTTATTGTGCAATTGAACCACAGAACATCACAGCTGGGCCACGGACAGCACCCCAAGCCCAGAGGAACCATCCCTAGAATTGTCCACATTCAGCCTGTAATGTGTAATAACGGTATTGGGGTCCGCTCAGTTAGCGCCCCTGTAAATCTCATGCAACAGAACACCCTGAGCATCTGCCCAGGAAGCAGCCACACCCTGGTAGAATGACCCCAAAGGGACAGAAAGACCAGAGGCCAAATACACCATAGAGATCACCAATTTAATCCAGTGACTAATGGAAATTACCGACTCCTTCCTCCCCGCACCAGCTACACCAAAAGTCACCAGAAGACTGTCGGAACGCCGAACAAGTTCTGTCAAGGACCTCCTGACCTATATCAGTGGCATGCAAAGCCAACTCCTCCGGCGACAGGGGGTCAGGAAAAAATGCTGGGAGGATCACTTCCTGTGACAAATGAAACTTAGAGGCCACCGTAGGCAAGAAGCGGGGATCACACCGTAACACCAAGCAGTCAGGCAAGATATGAAGAAAAGGAGGGCAGGAAAGGAGAGCCCCAATCTCCCCCAGACAACGTGCAGAGGTGATGGCAACCAGAAAAACCGTCTTGAGTGTAAGGTGCTTAACATCAATAAGTTCAATCGGCTCAAAAGGAGCTAACTGAAGAAACCACAAAACCAAGTGCATATCCCAAGTGGGGGAACCTGAACACACAGGTACACCAGCGGAGAACATGGGCACAATGCCTATCATAGGCCTTCAAAGTACTAGGCCACCAGGAATGGAGAATGGTTTCCTGCAGCAGAGCTGAGAAACCCAAAGTCAACAACCTTGCCCCTCTCAGGAGCCAGGCAGACCAACGGGTCACAGGCAACCCTGACATCAGATACCCACGAAGAGGGCCAGGCCAGCTGGGTGACCTCCAAACTTCCCGTACCTGGAGATCCATGAGTGACAGGAACCACCCCCTGTCCGGCCAAAAGCGAACCACCAAGATCACCATAGAAGAACTTCAGCAGATTTTCTGTACGACCCGGGGAATGAGAGCAAAAGGAGGGAAGGCATACAGGAGATCCCGAGGTCACTCGACATTCAAGGTGTCCAGCCCCCACGCCAAACCAGTGACAAACACCCTCAACCACCTGATTGGACAATACCAATTCCAGGCAGACAGAGAACGCACGACTGAGGCGATCCACAACCACTTTTTCCACTCCCGAGTGTATACCGCCTCCAGGGAAAGCAAATGATGCTCGGCCCTAACCCTGGTGCACCCTGCCAGAGAATTCAGGGCCCTCGATCCCAAACTTCTCTGATTGTTCACATAGGCCACGGCATAGGAATTGTCGGTCCGAATCAATACTGCAAGAGGGGAGCAAAGCACAGGAGAGCCTGATGAATGGCTGCCAACTCCCTCCAATTCGAGGATCGACAGAGCCCCTCCACACACCACCTCTCCTGAGCAGATAGAGACCCCAGGGAGGCCCCCAGCGAAGTCGCTAGCATCAGTTGTCAGAACTACTCGTGGGGGACGATCCAACTGGACCCCCTTCAGTAGGGAGGAATTTTTCAACCACCAACCCAGGGTCACCTGCAGATTGCTAGAAATCAGTACCCACTGCCCGAGAGACTGGGAGGAGGGGGAGCAGTGAAATAGAAGATACACCACAAGGGATCAGAGATGGAGGCAGGCCAAGGGGTACAGAAAAACACAAGAATGCCATGTGCCACTGTACCACCAGGAGTTCCCGTGCTGATGCCCAGGGATGTCGCAGGATATCGGAAAGGAGCGACTGGAGCCGGAGAGCCCTAGCCCGCGGCAGACAAAACTACCCACTTCTGGTGCAGAACCAAACCCCTACGAACACCAGGCTCTGAGAACGGGACATCTGAGACTTTTCCCAGTTGATCAGGAAGCCCCACTCCTGGACTGACAGACAAGTAGAAGATGTGATAGAACAGTGCAGCGAAGATCCACCTTGACCAGTCAGTTGTCCAGGTATGGAAACAGCTGGATCCCCGCAGATGTAAACGTGCCACAAACGGCACCACCACCTTCGTAAAGACCCTCACCGCTGATTTCAATCCAAAGGGAAGGACCCAGAACTGATAATGCCCCCCCTCCTCAGAGAACCTGAGGAGAACTGTAGATGCAACGAGTGAATGGGTACATGATAATAGGAATCCTGGAGATCCAAGGACACCAGCCAATCCCCCCAGCTTGACCAAAGGAATGATCTTCTGTTGCGAATCCATCCAAAAACGAACACCCCTGGCGAAGGAATTGAGTTATATCAAGTCCAAAATCAGACAGAACCTCCCCCGAGGCTTCGGGACCAAGAAGACCTGAGAGTAGAACCCCAGACAACACTAGACCCTGGATACGGCCACAATGGTCCCTTGGACAGAAGCTTGGCAATGGCTGAGGACATGGCCGCTTTCTTGGCAGGGTCCCTGGGCAGAGTAGTCATGATCCAGGACAGCTAAAGAGGAGGAGATAGAAAGTTGATCCGGTAACCGATATCAGGGGAAGCCCTAGTTTAGGAGTGTACTTATATTGCCATATCTTAGGGTCAGATGAGCACTCCCCTTCCACAGGGACAGAAAACCCCATGGAGTCCCAAACCTGAGAAATAACAGTTTCCACATCATCCCTGGATATATATTTTCCTTCTGCCTCTTCTTCTGAATCTGACCCCATTGATGAATGGATAGAAGGTGAAGAAGGTGAGGGGACGAAGAGAAAGATGAGGCCGAAGAGGAGAGCCTGGCCCTATGCCTGCGCCAGCCCCTAGAGCCTTCATGCTCTTCAGTGGTCTGCTTCATAAGGGTTTTGATCTCCTTCTGGGATAACATTTTTTTAAAAGCCATCGACATTTTCTTCTTCCTGGCGTGATGCCGGTCAGGACTCAGAGAACCTGCAGGAGAGACCACATGCCGGTGCTTGGCTGAATGTTGGCCCATCAGAGCAGCAAAGCCAAACCCTGCAGCCAGCAGCAAGTCACCAAAGAAGCTGTCTCCAGGCAAGAGGAATTAAACAGGATGCAGCTGAGAAAGCGGCAACCCGCACAGATATGCTGACCAGCCCTGCCCCCAATCAGGCCTTCTGGGAGGACACGAGAACTCCCAGCCCAGCAGATACCCAGGGAAGCCCCGCCCACAACCAGGCCCCCGGCAGGAAGGTGGGTTCGGCTCATGAACCATGATGCAAGTTGCTCTGCACTTCCAAAATAATGGCTGCCGCCTAAATCGGGGAAAAAGCAGCAAAAGAAAATTCCACGAGGACCCAGTCCCTGTCAGAGAAAGGAGAAAGGGAACTGGTGCGTTGTGGGTAAGTAGGAGGTTTATACCTCCCACACAAACACTGTATGGGAGATGGGGCCTCATAGGTGAGTACTGGAATATGAACATGGTGGCAGGGTTTGAGAATGCCACACATGACCATTTATTCATCTGAAGGACTGATTCTGAGCTCCATGTAAAGTAAGAAAAGTGTTGCTCAGTGATGGAACAACACTTTTCTTATTTGCTCCAATTTATGTACCTATGTTCATACAGACACAGAGCATGGAGCGCAATGACACTTTTCTTATTTTACATGGAGCTCAGTATCAGGCCCTGTGTATTCTCTACCAATGCTGACGCATGGTGTGAGTGCAATGCACTGGAAGAGGAGACAAACGCAGCCGCCTCATTCCCAAGACTCACTAATTGGTCATTAGCAGTGGTAAGTGTTATAGCAGCTTCTCCTTGGCTCTGCCATTTCCCCTCCCACGTGCCCAGCATCGACCAGTGAGGGCTCGGGCTAAGTCCCAAGTGTCGCATCTGAGTTCGTCGTGTTAGCAGAGCTGTGTACAGGAGTCAAATCTGGCCCACAGGGCACCAGTGCAGTGCATGAAGGGGCCGGGCGGACAGACAAGGGTGGGCCCGTTCCTGCGTCACTGTCAGCCACTTTAATGACCCTGCAGCTGGGAGTTTGAACCTAATGCGCTTTAAATGAGTCCTTTTTCAACATATTTTCTGTAAAATGTATCTCAGGCAGTATTCAGTTTGCTTGGGAAATTCTTTCTATTTGTAAATGTGTGCAATTTTCTTTTGTTGCTTGGAATTTTTCTGGGACAGCCCTGAGTGCAAGGCGGTGCAGACATGCGCCAGCTAGCAGTGCAGGCCTTCGGGAAGACTGGGCGCGAGGGCCGAGCCGTCTACGGTGGTGCATAGGAAGGCTGTGGAATGAGGGAGACTTCACTGACGTGTGTGTGTGGAAATGGAGAGTCTCTGTTGAAATGTGTGAGGCCAGTGATGTGGGTAAGGAGTGAGAATCAGGGTTGGACAAGCCTCCTTCCCCAACCACAGCCCGCCTGCTGGTTCTGGGCCCGGTGAGTGTGGTGGCTTCCACTTTAAGGGCGTACGCATGTGGCATGGTATAAATACATGGGGTGTTCCTGGCTGCAGAGCAACCAGGGAGCCCAAACCGTACGCACGTGTCCAGTGTTTGTCTGTGTGCGCTGTGGGGCTCAAGTGGACACCGTAGGAAACCGCAGCCTTGTAACAGTCGGGACGAGGCAGGACACCAACCAGGGCACAGGCGGTGAGGGGCAGTGAATTTCTTTCTTTGTTCTCCGCTTTCCGAATGCTGCAGAGACATTGGTGTCCATGCACCTTGGCCGCCATTTTACACACGTACTGAGAAGGGTCGCAGCTCTGTTCCAGAGTGCTTGTACGCCCATCCACACGCAACTTTTGGATTCCCTGATGAGGGGACAGCTGATGCTGCATATTTATGACTTTTGAAGTGTTTTGCACACTTTCATCACGTGTGAGATGAGCAGCTGGGGGAGGCCTACCATCTTTGTTCTGATCCCCTGGGCTCACCCAACTCAATTTTTAGAGTCACTAGTGTGGCATGGAAGTTCCTTCTTTCTTATTCCTGGCTGTTTTGGACATTGGTGAAGGAGGGTTGCTGTGGTTGCTGTGGTGAAGGCCAGGTGGACAGTTGAAGAAGGTGCCTGGGAGGGCATTTTGTCTGGCTGTGTGGTGGTGGAGAAAGTCGTCAGAAGTATTTGGATGGGGTACCTGACCAACATCATCACACTCAACATCAGTGTGCAAATGTGCCTGAAAAGCACATCAGTGAGTTGCAGCCCCATTCTTTTTTTGTGTGGAGTGCCTGTGCGCTTGCTGCCATGAATGCTGATGGCCAGAGTACTGCAGTGCCTGCTGCTCCCCAAGCACCACAAGTGCTGAGGCAACAAGGGGCACTGACACCAATGCCCGAATTTGACATCCAGCCTGGGACCGAGATGGAGAATGTGGATCGACAGGCTTGAAATGTACTACAGGGCCAGTGGGGAGACGGACGAGGACAGCAAGGAGGTGACGCTCCTGTACTCAGCAGGACCAGCAGTTCATGAGGTCTTCCAGTGCCTGCAGACTGTGAATCCTACCTATGCCGCAGCTAAAGATGTGCTGCAGGAGTACTTTATGCCACTGGCCAATGCAGATTACGAGCGCTTTGTCATGTGTAGGGCCCGCCAAAATGATGGCGAGTCCCTGGACAACTTCTACGGCAAGCTGCGCCACATGTCTCTGCCATGTGCCTGGGATTATGCGGACACGATGATATGAAACCATCTGATACAGGGGTGTTCGTCCGGCAAGCTGCGCAGGCAGGTTCTGCGAGAGCCTGGAATCAAACTGCCTTGCATACTGGAACTTGGACGCTGGCAGGAAGTGTCAGAGGAGAGGGCATCAAAAATGGAGGTGGCTGTGCACCCAGGGAAGGTGGAAGATGTGTGCGCGGTGGGCCGTGGTCAAGGTGGTAGAAGAGCGAAACGTCCAAGCGGCAAATGTACGAAATGTGGGTACGATCTCCCACACCCCGCTGAATGCCCAGCGCAAGGAAAGTCGTGTAGACACTGCAGTGTGCTGGACCACTACGCCCGAATGTGCAGAGCTCTGCTGCCAGTGGTGGCCCCAAGGGGGCCAGTGAGAGGGTGATTTTTCAGGCAACAGCGCACACCCAACGTCACCCAGATCAACCAAGGCAATGACTGTGCCCCTCACGAGGACGACGATGAAGAGGGGCAAGAGAACATTTTCTTCATCTCAACCGTCAGTGCTCTGCAGTCCACCAACAGGAAACAACCACGATGCCTGGTGAAGGTAAATGAATCCACGGTGCTGGTGCTGGTGGATACAAGGGCGTCTGTCAATGTCATGGTGAGGGTGCATTACGATGCCATGGTGGTGCCGCCCAAGCTACAGAAGCCAAAAGCATGCATCTTCACATTTGGCGGTGAACAACCTATCCCTCTGGCTGGGGCATAGGTAGCCAATGTGGAGCACGGGGGTCGTCCATCATAGCCCTGTTCTATGTTACAACGGTCAGCAGCAACACCCTGTTGAGTTGTGCAGCAGCGGAGGCACTGGGCATTGTAAGCTTTGCGTATGCAGTGTACGTGGAGGATGCAGGGGCTCCTGACAAAGTACAGCCGACTGTTTGAAGGCATTGGCAGCATTGCAGGTGATCCAGTGAGGCTCCATATCGACAAGTCGATCCAACCCATCACCCTGAAGCATCGCCAGGATCCATTTCATCTGCGGGACCTAGTGTATAAAGAGCTGGACAGTCTGGTAGAGTTGGACATTATCGAGAAGGTTGATGGCCCGACCCCCTGGGTGTCTCCGATCATCATCACCCGAAAGCCTAAACAACCGGACTCTGTGCGCATCTGTGTGGACATGAGGCTCCCAAATAAGGGGATCAAGCGCGAACATCACATTACCCCCACGATCGACAACATTATCACTGAACTGCAGGGGGCGCGCTTCTTCTATAAGCTCGACCTTTGGGCCGGATACCATCAGGTGGTACTACACCCAGACTCACGATGTATAACAACTTTCACTACGCACCACAGCCTCTACCGGTACAAACGCAGAGGTCTATCAAAACATCATCCGTGGGGCCCTTGCTGATTTGGATGTCGTCTTGAATATCAGCAATGACATCCTGGTGTTTGCAAGGACGGAGGCAGAGCACGTCGACAGGCTGGCCAAAACATTGGAACGGCTTCAGACTCTTGGATTAACATTGCACAGGGACAAATGCAAATTCCTTAAGAAGATGACTGAGTTCTTTGGGTTTGTGTTCAAGGAAAGGGGCGTGTCACCGATCCACGAAAGGTAAAGGACATTGTGGAGGCACGGCCTCGCGTCCCGGTCCGAACCATTGTCCACGTAGACTAAGAAGGACGTCGCGTGACTATGGGGACCCCTTGAGCAGGCTGGCCTACTTTGACCTGGCCCTATCATCAGAAATTGTGGTGGATGCTAGCTGTTTGGCTGGGGGTGGTGCTCACGCAGACAGATGCCAATGGGTAGGTCCAGCCAGTTGCCTATGCAAGCAAGGTGCTAACAGAGACAGAACAGCTGTATTCCCAGATTGAAAGGGAGGCCCTGGAGGTCCTGTGGGGATGTCGCCATTTCCTTCTATACGTGCTGGGACGGCCGGTGGCTTCTGCCCATCTTGGCTGGGTCGTCATCTAAGCCTCCGGCCTGCATTGAAAGGTGGATGTCGGCACTGCTTGAGTATGGAGTCTCCCTGGTGTACCAGCTCGGCAGCAACAATGCGGCCAACTATTTGTCTAGACACCCACGGTGTGATCCAGAGGGACAAAGTGACATCACTGCAGAGGAGGCCGACGAGCATATCAGACTGGTGGTGTAAGCGGCCACTCATAACTCAGTGCCTATCCATGAGCTGGAACAGGCAGCGGCCTACGACGAATGCTTTAACATCCTGAAAGCAGCCCTTCAACAGGGCTCATGGAAGTCGGTTGTGCACATGTTGGCTCTGAGGACCCAGGAAGCGAGATTGGCGCTGGAACAGCTATGGAGGGTCAAGGACGAGCTGGCATTCGTGGAGTCAGGGATATTACTCAGAGGGGACCGAATAGTGATCCCACAGTGCAAGGTCACGCAGGTCATTGAGTTGGCACACCAGGGGCACCAGGGAATTGCCAAGACCAAGGCTCGCCTGCGACAGGTGTGGTCCCCAGACCTTGAGAGGTGGGTCGAGGAGTTTGTGGCAGCCTGTGTGTGGTGCCAGGCGGCGTCCCCAGCCCAGAGGGAGATTGGGACCATGCCAAGAGGGACCAAACCCTGGGAGATTGTCCACACTGACTTCGGGTCCACAGGCTGTGACATGAACCTCCTGGTGGTCGTGAACAAATGGTCCAAGTATCCGGAGGTGGAATTAATTGAGTCTGTGTCATTCGACAAGGTAGCTTTGGCGATAGAGAAGATTTTTGCTACCCACTGTTTGCCTCAGACTTTGTGTTCGGACAATGGTCCGCCATTCCAGGGGGACAGTTTCGCCCAACTGATCGAGGAGTATGGTATCACTCCTCTTCGGCCTTGGGTGAACGGTGAAGCAGAACGATTTATGAGGATGCTGAATAAGGTCTTCCGCATCGCTCATGGCCAAGGACATGGCTTACAGAGGGAGTTAGACCAGTCCTAAGGGAGTACCGGGCCACCCCGCATGCGTCTACCGTAGTGGCCCCAGCTGAAGCCATGTTCAGGCGATGTCTCAGGGGCCTTACCCCGGAACTGAGAGAGAGAGAGAGAGAGCGAGCCATCATTGACAATGCGCAGGTGGAACGGGAGCGGAGCCTCAGAATTGAACAGGAGAACATCAGGAGGGGACTCCAGCACCAGCAGCTAGCCCCGGTGGATGAGGTGCTGGTAAAGAACCGGCACTCTCAAGGCATACCCGCACATACAATATGAGCCTGGTCCAATGGATGTGTTGCCGGAGCATGGCTACATGGTGACTGCTTCAGATGGGACTGCCTCTGTCACCCGCAATGCCAGCTTCGTTAAGAAAGTCAGAGAAACCAGGCCGGAGATATTGCAGAGAAGGGACTTCAATGATGTACCGCACGAGGGCGGTGGCCTGGCCCATCCGCCGAGTTCCCCAGGTCAGAGGAACACAGGTGAGGAGGGCCTGATCCAGGAGGTGGGCAGGAGGTACCGCAAAGGGTCGGGAGGGGGAAGCCTGCCCACATGAGTGACTATGTTTTGGACCCCTGAACTGGTGGTACCAGCCCATGGACTGGACAGTGACTCATGGGGCTGGGGGGTGGCTGTGATTAAAGGGGTTGTTTATTTTGTGTGCAGTGTGTTGTTATGCCTTTTGTGTACTTTACCTCTGCTGTTTTTGTTATGAAAAAGGAGGAGTGTGGTGGCTGCCCCTTTAAGGGCGTACGCACGCGGCGGAGTGACGTTCACTCCGCCGCATGTGTTATAAATAAAGGGCAGAGCAACCGGGGAGCACGAACCGTGCGCAAGTGTCCAGTGTGTGTCTGTGTGCAGTGGGGGGTTCACAGGGGCGCCGGAGGAAATCAGAGCCTTGTAACAGTGAGGAGTCAATGAGACTCCATTGAAGTGTATGGTGGTGTGAGATATGAGTGAAAATGTAATTGTAATGGATGAAGCTGGGGATGTAAAGGTATCAGGAAATAAAATTGCGGCAAAAATGTCACCGGCAAAAAGAATCGTGGCAAAAATGCCATGGTTTGACCCGGTAAAGGTGTACCCCATTGTAACATTTAAAGGTAGCGCGGGGTTGCGGGGTTGTCCCCCATTCCCTCAAATGTAAAATGGGTCCGGTGGTTGCAGGGGTGTCCCCTGCATCCTTTACATGATTGTGGCAGCAAAACCACAGCATTTTCGCCGCAATATTTTGTATACATGGCCATTTGTGCTGCGATTTTAAGACATGGAACCGAGGTAAAGACTTAGTGACACTCCATTGATGTGTATAAAACTAGATACATGGGAATACGTGAATTTCCTGAGAAGTGTTTCGGGTCCATGATATGCTACTGAAGTGTATGAGGCCAGGGATACGAGGAATGAGGGCGTCTACATTCAAGTGTGGGGGGGTTAGTGATATCAGGAGTGAGGAGGGTTGGGTGAAGTGTCTGATGGCAGAGGAGGGACACGAGTGGGAGTCCATGTAAGAGGAGAGTTTTTGAGATGAGGACTGAAGGCAGCTTCCTTAAAGTGCATGGGTCAAGTGAAGTGCCGAATAGGAGAGCCAATTGATGCCTGTAATAATGCCTGTAATATTTTGTGTTGTTTATTTTTATTGTTTAGAGCACCGACCTAGCTCGAGAGCAGCAAAGCGCTGTACAGAGTGTGGGTAGCTGGCATTTGGGCTGGCATCTTTTCATGTCATTGCAGTAGTGTGAGGTCTGTGTGTCAGTATGTGCGTCCATTGGAATGAGTCGTTGGTCACGTGTTGTTGAAAGAGCCATGTTTTGAGAGATTTGCAAAATTAGAGAATTGGATGGGGATGAGTGAGACTCCATTGAAGTGCAGGAGACTCGTGATATAAAAAAACGTGGCAGGCTCAGGTGAAGTGTGTGATGCCGGTGCGAGGAGGACCACAATGACGTATTTGAAGGTGACAATTGGGAATAATCGAGGCTGCATTAACGTGCGCATCTAGAGATGTGAGGAATGAGTGAGACTCCACTGACGGATATGGGGTCAAAGATGTGCGGAGTAGGGGAGACCGACTCATGGTAACTGAGAGACGGCTGTAAGGGTCTCTAAGAGACCCCCGAGCCAGAGCCAGGATTCTCCCAGCCTCACTGCACAATGCCATTCTCTCATGTAGGTTTACAAGGGGTGGCCATGGCAGGGACTGTGACTGTCACGCTAGGGAGCCATCTTCTGGCTCCAAGCAGCTGGTGCTAGGCAACCGCGAGCGAGGGGGCCTGCGTGGGAAGCTGTTGTCAGAATACCATCAACGTGTTGTCAGCAACAAGTGAAAAAAAAGATGTTTAAAAGCCTTCGTTCTAGGTCTCGCGGACTACAGTCCAGTTTGAAGGCTTTTTCGGATGTGTCCATCTCCCAGTGCCCCCTCTGACGCGTGCACAGCAAATTGTCATGGCCGCGTTTCGCTCATGGTGTATTCTATTCACTCCTGGTGCGAGACAGGCAACAACACTGAGTCTGGGCCTCCCACTCTCCTGCTACACAACCCCTCTCTCTCCTGTGTGGGTGAGGGCATAGTGTCTCGGCAAACACAGCAGAGGGCATAGTCTTCCCGCCCACTGTGCTTTGCTCTTCTTCAATTGCTGCCAAGGGCCGTGCTGGGTGCCTAGTTCGCCACCTCTCCACACACAGCCACTGCCCTTTCTTCAATCCAAGGACCCTGCCCCAGTGACCCCTCATTTGGTACTGTCTAGGTCAGAAGCCTGCAGGCGTTGTAGTTCAAATCATCTGGAGAGCCAAAGGTTGCCAATCCTAAGTTGGGCACTAAGGGCCTCATCACGAGTTGGGCGCTAACCCTGGTGGTATTACCGCCGGGGCTATTAGTTCTACCGCCAAACCCCCGGCACTATTAGCGCCAGATCATGGGTTTGGTGGAACGGTAAGTCCCTATTCCCCATTGGGCCCATTCAGGAATTTCCCATTCCCCATTGGGCCCAATGGGGAATGTTCAGCACTATTACCGCCGGCGCTATTACCGCTGGTGGTAATAGCACCGAAAATCGGTAAAATTGCGGCGAATATGCCCCCAGCTCAGAGCTGGGGGAAAATCTGCCAGGCCTGTTATTTGGTGAACCCTTAAATGCGGCAGTAATAGCGCTACCGCCACATTTAAGGGTTACCACCAAACTCGTGATGAGGCCCTAAAACTCCCCTTTTGGTATGTTGGAGTTGGCACAGATTCTAGGCAATCCCTTCCCTTCCATTGTGCCACCTGTCACAAGTTGTAGGGAGGCCTAGTGTCTAGGCATCGCCTTGACCCCAATTAAAAATAACTTGTGTTACAGTGGCTATGCAGGCCTCTTCCATTGCCGTGTCTACTACAGGTCCTGTGGCGGTGGCTTCTATATCTGGGGCTCCATGTAGGCACACATGGGGGCCACATAGCGAAGGTCTACTGCGATCTACACCTTCAGAAACCCAGAGGCAAGCTGAGCAGTTTTAAGCAGCTCTAAGAAACATGCATGCGTTAAGTATTTTATTAACAAAAACAGAAAGTTAAATAGTTCCGTAGAGCACTTGCAATGTTGAATAAACGAAGGGAGGAATTGGGCTAGAACAAGACAGAGCTGTGCTCCTGCAAAAATTGTCTTGCCAGAGCGGTGTTCCATGTAGACCCGAGGCCAAACCCCTAGCCCCTAAAGTTGAGAAAGCTCCCTGCCGCTGACTGCCGCAAGTCTCCTGAGCACTGTGCGTTTGCTGTCTCAGTGACAGTCGCCATATGCAAGGCCCACGACTTCATAAACTGCATCTGAAAATTGTCCTTCTCTCTCCAGGACATCCCAAAACTCAAAAATAATACAGTCCAAAAAGGTACATACTATTTTATACATGTTTGATAAATTGGTGGTCATTCTTATGTTCCCAAATGCACTTTGTTTTTACGCAAAGCAGCCAGCATCCAATATATAGGGAACCCACATTATTTAACACCTAGCTCCGTGTTAGGGAGAATTCACATAAATGGCTGATTTCCCTTACCTAATGAGTCCCTCAGCAGCTTTTCTGTATTTCTAGGATTTATTTTTTTCACCTGGTAAGAGTGTGAGCCTTTTTCCCACTCTTACATGTGTTTTGCTGTGTGTGTTTTCACTTTTGTGTGATCTTGAGCACTGGAGCCTCACCTACTCCATGGCCTCATATTTCTCATGTGTGTTACACAGCACCTTCAGTGAAGTGCACAGGGTTGTCTTTAAGACTTCCCCCTGACTCCATTTTCTGGGGCTGACTACTGTCCCTCAGAAAAGGTAAATTTGCCATTAACTTTATTTTAGTCACTTTAAACCACAGACCCAGTGCACCCCATCTTACATGGAGTATTGGAAAGGGTTAACTCTTATCCCTTTTTGTCTGTGGCTCTTGGAGCATTGTTTTTGCTCCCTTTACATTAAGACTTGACTTGTGGCATTGGTAACTACCCTAACTTTTCTACCGCGATTATCTTATATAAACGTGGTATTGTTTTAGGATATTATATTAGCCTCGAACATAAACCCGCTTGACCAAATACATTTTATTTTGGCTCCGGCTGGATTTATTCACCATTTCTTTTTGTTAAAGTCTTTCTTGTGTTTTTCTCTGCGCGCCAAACCCGGGATGATTCCTTTGTTCGCTGTCTTTTCGTGGGCTTCTGCACAGAAGCCTCCTTAAGGCACCTGAAAGTCTAGGTAGGCAGGATGTGAGGGAGGGTACTTTGGACCCCTGCCATGGGTTCCCTTGGTAACCCAAGTCGCACTCCTGTTTGATAGGCTGAGGGGACTGTCCTTACCAGGACAGCCACCCTGCTGTGTGATTGACAGCCAGGCTGTATGAATGGGGGAAAACTGCATAAAAAGCAGGTCTCTGGGACTGGAAAGGCAGAGTCACCACTGGAACGAAAGAACCAACGAGGAGCTGGCAGAAGAGGATCCCTACAACGACTGAACCGTCCGGTGAAGCCCTGCTGCAGGTCCGAATTTTCAGCATCCGGCGACAGAGAAGATCCTCCAGGAAACTTCATCCCATGAGCTGGTGGGACCAACCAGTTCGCCCAAACTACAAGCAAGGACCCCTCCTTTGGTTGAATTCGCTGTACAGAGCTACAGTGGGCCGGATAGCCAGGAAAGGTCGGACCCTGCTTGGGTTTTAAGGTGCGCACTTTTATTCGTGGTTTTGCTCTGCTGCTGGCTTCTTCCCTGGGTGGCGCAGGACCCTCCAGTCTTCCTACTTCGCGTCAGTCCGACAGTCGCTTCAGGAACCGTGAGCCTGCAGGAACCACCAGGAACGTCCTCCTCAGCTACAGCTCCCTTTCTGTTTTAAGGTACTGTGCAAATCCGGTTGTCTGTTTCGTTCAACCACCGGCTTGTCCTTCTCTTCTCTTTGAACTAACTTTTCTACCAACCAACTTCGTCCAGAAACCGCACCACAAACTTTACCGCGAACTACCCTGAACTGTGTGATCTTGAGCAAAAGACTTTTGACCCATTGACTTTGGCCCTAAGCCTTTTCTATCAGATGCTATCACTGTAGTTCCTCTTGTTCAATTGCCCTGAGTACTTACTTGTTGGTGTGACTTAATTTCTATTAACTTTGTCTTTCCCTCCCTTTTAAATTGCTGGAGTGCCATTTTGCGCCCACTTCATTTTGTGAGCTTAACTTGTCTGGAATTTAAGGGAAGTGCTGTGGTGTATTAAGAGAGTGATTTTTTAACTGCTCATAATAGTGTTATGTTATACAACTGAAGAGTGAAATAAATGTATATTCTTTTACTTGAAAACCTTGAGTCAGTGTTTGCCTGAATCATAGTAATTGCTGTGCTTTGTGTAACTATTTGATACTGCTCACTCACTCTTCAGATAAGTCTGGCTGCTCCGCTACTGCTACCACTTTAACTGTGTAGTACAGGCTTGTACCAAAAGTGAAATTGTACTGTCACTTGTAGTCTAAATTGTGTGTGGTGGTCCCAAAGGGTACTGCA
Source organism: Ambystoma mexicanum (assembly GCF_040938575.1). Lineage (NCBI taxonomy): Eukaryota > Metazoa > Chordata > Amphibia > Caudata > Ambystomatidae > Ambystoma > Ambystoma mexicanum. The sequence goes on along the minus strand of NC_090922.1, from coordinate 579,329,457 downwards.
TATAATTCTGCCTAACACGCCGCCCCTCAGTCCCACCCACACTACTAACAATCCGGCTCCTCCTACCTGATACCCACCCTCCTCCCCTTCCACACACTCATGAAGGGTGAGAGAGGGGAGGGAGTTCACCCAGAACATTTTGTCAATTTCCAGCACTGTAAAAACGTGACTTTTAAATCAATAAAAGTGTCCATGAAGGCATCTATGCATCCGTACTGTTACCCAAATAATCATCAGTTTATATTAATATATGAAGCAGTGACTGTTCGGAGCAATCTCTGACTACCTCCCTAAACCTAGGGCTCGGGTCTAAAAAAAAAGTTGAAGGGCTCTGACGTATGCAGTGGGGAGTGACGTCACAGGCATTGAACGTAAATTGAATGAAATGTGCATATTCATTGTAGGCGGTCTTTCCCAACAAAAGAAAGATTGCAGGACAATAGGCATTTCCCAAGACAATGTAGTTTCTTAAAACATTGCTTGCTAAATATAAAAGGTGAGCACCTTTCGTCTTATCACGCGTAAAACAATGTGTCCTGTACAGCAGACAGTTAATATGAGCTTGAGGAATTCGACCATCCGTATAGGGAGAGTGCGCTCGCCTGGGCTTTTATTGATTTTTTTGATAAATGAAAATAAATGATGGGAGACCAACCTACGAGAAATGAGTTCAGCCATTCCGCACCCATTTCATCTTCCCGTACCAAAAACATGGAAAGATACAGGCCCTGATTCATGAAATTATTTACATGTAAAACAGGGATTTGCCTGCCTTTCTTCCCGCAAATGCCTGTTTGACGAATCGGGATTTGTGGGCAGTAGGGCATGCAAATCTCAGTTTTACACACAAATAATTCCATGAATCAGGGCAAGAGCCTACAAGCAGCATCTTCCCCAGTCATATTCACATGGAATGTGACAGCCCTGGGTACATCAAAGCATTCCAAGAAGGGAGAAGGCACACCTTTCTCCAGCCATGAGCAGCCTAATTAAAATATCAAAGGCTCCATGGATCTGCATTCCTTTGTTCTCCGGTTGGTGGCAGTGCATACTAATGAGAGCTAATTGAGGCAAGCTTTCCCAGTGGGCTTGTTTGCTGGAGAGACAACAGGAAGGTGGGACTAACACCCTTTTGTTGTGCAATGTGTCAATTTGAAGCTAGTTCCCACCCCTCTGTATGAACGGCAGTGAAATGCATTTCTGGGTCCACTATTTACTGTAGGCAAACCCCTGCAGAGCTGACCCCTTTCAGAGGGGAGAAGTATGTGGTTTGGGAGAGACAGAAAGTCTGCTCCCAGAACATACTTCAAGGGAATCCTGTGCTTGAATCAAGAGTCACAGAGGGCTCAGTTAGCCAGAGAGACACTTTGATCTACAACAGACAGGAAGACGGGTGGGACTTAGGTGTATGTTGCCACCCCCTTGTCTGTCCTGCTGCAGAGCCCTCTGGTCCTGACCTCATGCATAACAGAAGATTGTTGGTGGGGACCCATGATTGGTTCATTAAGATAGGCTTAGCCTATACCAATCACTGGGGCCCATTTGTCTTTAAAAGAGGGCTGAACCCCTCATTTAGCAGATCATCTGAAGACTTCACAAGGAGTAAGAAGAAGGACTAATTTGGACCTGAGCTGAAGGTGCCGTCTACCTTACATCTTCCACCAGTGAAAGAAGGCCACAAATTCCAAAAGTGAAGCAAGATCCAAGCGGGGACCAAAATAACATCGAACTGTAAAACGGATTGCTTTAGCAACTACCCTCCTGTCAGTATCCAGAGTGCATCCCTTTACTTTGCAAAACTGTCTTTCCTCTGTGTTCCTTTACAGTGTGGGTTGTAATTGTAGTGTGATAGAACGGTCTGTTGTAGTAATAATAAAGTAGATATTTTTATACAACCTTGACTGGACATTCCCTTTTATCATTGGATAATAATGGTATTTTCGCTGTGTTGCAACTGACCAACGATCCACGACCTTGCGGAGATAAACCTGCCATTCCGTCCACGTTACCAAAACTGAACAAGGAGGGCTTATAATTTCCTTGTATTCCAATCTGTTTGGATCCCTTCTGGTTGTACTAGAGGTCTGGGTTTGATTGATGGTTTACAAACCGATATTCATCCCTGGACCACTAGGTCCCCGGAAGTTGATTTGTCACAATGAGTGTTACAGAAAGTTCCCCTCAGAGATTTTCGTGGACTTGTGCTAAGTTTCTATCCTCACAACCGTGCGACCAAGGTTCGAATCCCGGCCACTGATCTGTTTTATCAAGTGGAGACAGCCCTTTAAACTGATTTCTAATTGAGGCAAGTCAACACTGAGGTTCCAGTGAAGGTGGGAGGTACCTGTGATCCAGTTCTTCAGTGGTGGTTCCAGGGCAGCCGATGAAGGTCTTGAATCAAACACGGCATGTGGGAAGCCACTGACGCAGTTGTGTTGCCAAAGAAGAAAAGAACTGCCAATGCTAGAGTGTGATGCAGCTGTCTAGAAGGATGGTGACGTAGCTGCAGAGGGAGAAGATGCAGATGAGGTCCAGCAGTGACAGTTCAGGCACGAGATGCACTCTTTGGTGTGCTAGCTTTCATTTTTTTCTGCTTCTGTAGTGTACATTCATGGTCGTTGGCAGCCTCAGGTCTCGGACGCCATTGCTCTCGGTGTCCAGGATTCTCGTCTGTTCGTGTTTCATCATTGCAAGAATGGGAAAGATGGCTTTTGAAGGGCAATGTAGGGGATGTCAAGGGCTTGACTTTTGTCTGGTTAAACCAGGTTAGGGGGAGAGTGCCCCATGCTCTGCCTCTCTCTGGTGGCTGAACGTCTGGAGCAAAGCATCAGGGTGCCTCTTCACAGGCTGCCCTTTTAAGAAGGGCCTCCCCACCATCCGTTCTCAGGTTGGTGTCTTCTCTGATCTTTCAGAGTCATCCCCATGGAAGGGATTAGAACCTTCAGTTTTAGAAAGAACATGTTGCCTACACGTCGGCCTCTTCATGATGCGAACCAAGAAGCCGCATATCCTGATTCTGCCTCCGAAGGTCATCTGGCTCACTCGCCAAAATATTTGCCCATCTTGTTCAAGCCCACCAAATTCATATGCACTCATCCAAGAAGCCCTGTAGCTAACCTTTGTAGAGGAGGTCCCAGGCATGTCCTGCACCCCTGCCCGCCATTTCGAGGTACCAGGAGCGTACTCGCCAAGATATGTGACGTATGAGGAGCAAATGAACCAACAGAGAGCAGCACTTGGGCTCTGCCCAGTGTACATCAGAAGAGGAATACCTGTTCAAGCACCCGTAACTAGACAACCAAGGGCTGCACAATACCCTCTTAGACAACCATACCAGCAGCTGAGACGAAATGAAGAGTACCTACAGACGGTCCACGAAGAGACCCAAAAAGCCTTAATGGATGGCCAGTGGAAATGAAACAAGGGCCTGGACAGACTCGCGGATGAACGGAAACGACTATCAAGGATAGCATGCCAGTGCGAGCAGCTATGAAAACTAGATGTAATGGACACAGGAAAGGAGACGATGTTGAAACGAAAGGAATTGTGCTACGAAGCAAGATGGAAGTAACCAACCATTTAACACGTGTAAATGGGCTTGGAACGCAAGAAGCTAAGAAAACGATACTGCTTGCAATGCTTAGTAGAAGAATAGAGCGGCAAGCGCCAACCATATATCTACCTCAATAAAGCACATCATACAAGTGCGACTCCATTTTGTAAGCAGAGGTATGCCCAGGCAGCCAGAGGCCTACCAGGCCAGGTTTCATATTGCAGCTAAAGCCAGAAAGGAGAGCGGAATTGAAACTCAGCAAAGAAGTTGCTCATGTCTGAGAATTCGAGGTCAACCCAAGGAAGGGGGAAGAGCGGCAACGCTGGAGAATCGAAACTTCAGAGCATACCAGCCTGTCCCGTGAAGGTCAAGATAAGGGAGGCCCAGGCAGGTGGCGAGGCTAAGGAAGAATGAAATACTCGAAAAGCTGGAAACTGAAGCAGATTCACAGAGAACAGACATGTGACCAGCCAGGCGCGAAGAGTAACCAACGTCTGATGTCACCCAGATCCAAGGATGCCATAACTTCTCCAGATAAGAGGCTACAGTTTCGAGGCCATATCCAGCCACCTAATTGACACATAGCCCAAAAGCACTGATTGATGGAAGGGAGGCAGGGTGAATCTTGGGGCACTAGGCACCTGGGTGTCCATTATGCATGCTGCTAATTAAAATGGAGATTTATGTCTAGGGGTGTAACCTGCCCAATCACAATGGACCAAGTTATCTAGGGTCCTATAGATAGAGCAACCAATAGGACGTCGTACTTGTAGTGACGTCTATTACGTGTGATATAGAGGGAGGGGCGTAGACGCCTACCCGATAAGAGTTATCCAATCCGCATGCTCTGTTACCATATACAGATATAGCACTTATAGTTGTTACCTTTCCCAACCAATTATATTGCATGACAAACTTGTAGAGTTAGACGTCAATGATGACGAGTTTTGAGCATAAAAGTTACTGTTTGTACGAAGTTCAAGGAAGTCGAAGCGAGACAGGCGATCACACCACTGCTGATCCCCATTTGTTTCCCCGTTTTCTGTAATTGTCATTAAACGGACTTCCCTTTGCCAAACTATTGAGTCCTCATTATTGAGTTGTGTTGGAGTAAGTGAATCCTGCACCCCCATTCCTCACATGGTGCAGCTATCTTGTTTTACAGGTACTTGAGGATGAGCTCTGACCTATGGGCCTGTCAGAGGACAATCGCCCCTCCAGTACACTTGGTAGCGTGAGGATGGTTTCGCCCATCAACTATTGATTTTATAATTTCGAGACACCTATAGACCGACAGCACAAAGTAACTCTAGGCCTTCGGCAATATCACAAGTCCTTTCACCATTCCGGCTCATTAGACTGAGAAGCTTCCCGTGGACAATGATAGAATAACTTCGAAAAATCTGAAGTGGGTCTGAAGGAACCTGCCTTACAAGTATAACCCTTCTCATTCCCATGGGCAGCCAATCGGGCGAAAAGTCCGCAAGACGCTGAAGAGGAAGGGGCGGTGATTGCGAGGTCCCAGAGAGGAGAAGATGCGAGCGGTGAGTGAAACAATAAACTAATTACTTTGGCAAATGTCTTGTAGGCATTAGAACAAGTAAGGGAAAGGTAACGGAGGGTAGCAGAGAAAAAATAAAATAGTCAGAAGTAGAGAAGACTGTATATATATATATATATAAGGGGTTAATGACTCAAGTATAAGATAAAAAGTGGTTACCGGGATAGACACCCGAGAGAAAAAGTGGTTACTGGGATAAACACCTGAGAGAAAAACAAGGGATTACCGGGGGGATACCCAAGAGAAAACGGAGGATACCAGGAGGGACACCTGAGATAAAAAAAGTAAGCATTCGCCTTGTTCCTGCGCTTTAATACAGCGGTCATAAGAAACGTGAACTCATAGCCCACATAATGGGGGACAATTAGACTATGGTGACGATTAAAGGCGGCACTAAGGGAGTTTGTTTAAACTCCATGATGGGGTATTGATTAGAAGGCAGGTATATGTATGTCCAACTGGTGTCCATCTAGTCTGTCGAATGTCTGATTTATGTGTTGTGTTATATGTCAACTGCAAAGAACTGTATCTTGTGATTGTTTGAAATGAAATTTGGGCTTTACGCGATTCTGTAACTAAGAGGGAATCGCCAATGGTTTGTTGGTCTTAAGTCAATTGATCATATAGAATTTTGGCGGAAAGGATTGGATTGGAGCTTGCGTATTTGGTGCTCGCTCATACGGGTGAACGTATTGAGACTGCATAGAATATTGTTGGTAACGAAATTTGAACATGGAGGAGGTTACCCACTTGCAAATCTGTGTAAGCAGTTGCCCAAGCATGCACCTAAGCTTAAGAAGTACAGCACGGAGTGGGTTAAGGGTACCGCCCACAAGATGTTTATGCCTTGGCCACAAAATGGGTCCTTATCTAAAGCCGTCTTACAACACATGACGACTTACCTACATGCCACATACAAAGGCAAAAAATTAGAGAAACGCTTCGCTGTTCTAGAACTTTGGAAGATGTTCGAACAGGCAAAAGAGGAAGAACCACCCGCAGACTGGATATTAAACGTATACACGGAGGGGCGTGAGATGCCTACTGCGCCATCAGCCCCGCCTGAGCCAGTCATCGAGGGAAGTAAGTCAGAGGGACTCTACTCACTACGATAACTTAAGGCAGTCACAGAGTATAGTAACCCAGCATATGAGTCACCTACGTACAGTAGTGATGAAAATAAAGAGAAGGACCAGGAGGTTAATTTTGCCTCCGCAGTCCCGAGGGACAAGGAGAGACGCGAAGGTGAAAGGAATGACCAGGCACAGAGTTGTGCACCTCCCATTGAGGAGAGAGAGGGAAAGAAATGGAAAGGAAGTGAAGACAGAACAGATGAGATAACACTCGCAAAAGACGAATGGATGGGAGGACAGATATTACTGAAACTTGATGGGAAAGGAAGTGATGATGTGAGGCCGAGAGAGAAGTGAGATGAGACATGAAGGAAGGAAAAGGAGAAGGAGAAGGAGAAGGAAATAAGGGATGAGAGAATGAAAAGAAAGGATAGGCTAAGGCGAGAACAACTATATCGCGAAGAGCAAGGAATACCGCTCAGTCGCACACAATACGCAGCCTATGAAAAGTACAGGCAGGACATGCAAAAGGTGGATGAAGAGCAAAGAGTACGTGAGAAGAGAGTGAAGAGAAGAGAAGATGAGGAAGTAAGAAGAGCAAAGGAATGTAGAAATGAAAGGAGACGGGACGAAGATAAGGCTAGAGAAGAAGTGAGGAAGCGCAAGGAAGTAGATGAGGAAATAGAACTTAAGCGCAAACAGAGGGCATGGGATCTTGAATATTTGGAGCGGGAAGTTAAAAAACCCAGTCCTGTTGTAAAGTGGAAAGACATAGAAGAATTCTTTCCTGCGAACGACTCAGTACTCGGTACAAGTGAGACAAATATTGAAGATGACTTTGACACCAGAAGCATCGGGGAAACGATTAATAAAATATATGATGAAATGGGGCTGGAACAAATTTCCCAAGGGGGAAGGGAAGACGAGCGCTTGGAGAGCACTCAGCTTTATGACACTGAGGATGTCACTCGAAGTAGTTGGAGTAGGGGACTGTCCCTAGACAGGCTGGAGATTGGTCAGAACAAAGAAGATGCAAGGAGTTGTGTAAACTGGGAACAATCAGAATCTGATTCCGTTGGGGAGACGGAGGACGAGGCACACGAAGAAGGGAGACAGCGCGAAAAGCAGCTCCCAAGGGACCAAGGGGTACGATGGACAGACGCTAGCGAGTCCGCAACTAGAACACCGAAGTCTGCCGCGCAGTCCGGTAGACATGAGGGAACTCCCCACGGTCAGAGGTGGCTGTCAGCACCTGCCTATGTAGACAGATTGAGGACATTGCCAGGTAGACAGCGATGTGGGAATGTTACCCCAGCGATAGACAGGAGAGCTATGGGGAGAGAGAAGGAAGACTGCGCATTCCAATTCCCACTGTTAGAAAAGGGGGGAGCAAGACCGCAATATATTCCATGGTCACACATGGATCGAGAAAACCTGAAAAACAAGTTTCCAATGCTGACTTCGGGAGCCGGGAAGTGGATACATGAGTTAGAGAAAATGACGGGGGGAGCCACCTTAGCTACCTTAGGGGACATTAAGGGCCTCCTAATCACCATACTTGGTGAAAGGGCAGACGATGTATGGAAACGAGACGGGTATCCTACGGTAACCATAATTAATACTTCCCATGACGGAGCGCCATTTAATAACTGTAGAGCAGCAGTGTGGAAAGCGCTACGAACGCTGTACCCAGACACTTCCGATATGGGAGCTCTAATGACTCGAAAAATGAAAGAGTCAGAGGATCTGTTCATTTACATCCAGAATTTTCAGGACGCGTTGGTGCTCGAAACACATGAATCTTGGACAAAATCTATCCCTGAATTCTACCATATATTGTGCCAAGGGTTGCCAGAACCAGTGCAGAAACAGCTCAAGAAATTGGTAGGAGTGGAAGCTAAACCGTGGGCCGAAATACAGTTGACAATTGCACACTACTGTAGATTGTTGCAAGAAAAGAACCGAAAAAAGGAGGCAACTCGTAAGAGTGAGGATGCGAAGCTGGTGCAAAAAAAACTCTCAAAATATGCTCTCGAGGGAGCCATGCTGACAAACCCAGCTGAGCCAAGCACGCAACAAGTGACTAACCCATTGCAGAATAACCAGGGTAGCGCAGGATTTTACCCGAGGGGTAGGGGATTTAGAGGAAGAGGATGGCAGAGTAATCAGGGAGGGTTTCAGAATAATCAAGGTGGCTTTCATAACGCGCAGATGGGCAGTCCAGCTAGGCCAGATGGACAGATGGCCCGACCACCGCCAGTGTGTTGGCTGTGTGGAATGAAAGGACATGTGGCGCGCATGTGCAGAAGCCAAGGCATGTGGCAAAATGACCAAGGGATGGGAACAGGCATGGTAAATCAGCCTGCCGTCCCACAACAAGGCGGTGCACAGAATCACACAGTGCAGCAGCAGGCGCCAGGCTTGCAGCAAGGTGCGCCGCAAGGGGTTCAACCCTTGAACATGGGGAATTTGCCACAGGTGCAATCCCAACAGGCACCACCGCAAATGTCGCAGGGCACTAACTCCAGAGGGGTAATTAACCCTGGAAATGGGGGAAATCCACAAGTATACAGTGGACCAAACCTACATATACAATAGGGCAGCTCACAGGAAACTCTGATGTGCTCTATCCTATCAGTGACACCAGACCCTAACATGGAACCAAGGGTAAATGTTGCCATAGTGAGGAAAGAATATTCCTTCTAGTTGACACAGGAGCAATGCGCTCGTGCATACGAGAAGGCAAGTTTTCCTTGTTCGGCCAGGCCATAGATACTCAGAGTTTCACAGGAGCTCACAGTAAAGTTCCCTTTACGGACAATCTCCCTGTCTCTGTAGGGGAGTGTGAAATGAATGCACCCTTTTTATATTCACGCCAGACCCCAGTAAACATTTTGGGTTGGGACTTAATGACAAAGTTGAATATGACTATTTCGTTTACGGAGGATGGCACAGTATGCTCCACTCCAGGAATGCATTATTCAAATGTGTGCGAAGTAATCAGAGCATGCTCCGGATGCATAGCCATGAGAGCTATACCATTAGAACCAGAGGTTTTCGCATATGGGGTGCGTGTGCTTATGGCAGGATTGCCAGGCCTCGCAGATAGAGCTATGAGAATCCCTGATGTATTCTCATTCAGACCAAGAATACCCATGCATGAAGAAGAGGGACAAGTATTTCCCTTAATAATACATACTGCCGCAGTGCGAGGGAAGGTAGCACTGGTCGAAGGGTATAATGACGAAGGCAGACAATGGTGCGCAATTATCGCCATTGAAGAAGGGTATTGAGTGACTGACTTCACTGATGATGATCTGTTTGAAGAACACCCTGACTTAGAAGAGACGAGGGTGGAAGTGAGTATCATATTTTGGTCAAAATGATCAGACGAGAGGTGCCTCAGAGAATGATGCTGGCTCTGATACGTCCAGAATACTTTGATGATGACATGGCTCAAGTACCGGTCACAGTATGGACTACAGGGCCATATGACGTAGGTCTCCTTAAAGGGGCAGGTGAAGTGAAAATTAAATTGAAACCAGGAGCAATCTTACCAAGAGCGCGACAATATCCCATGTCCAGAGAAGCGGATGAAGGGATGGCGAAGACAATTTCCGCCATGATGGAGCAGGGCATCCCAGTGACGTCAGAATCACCCTGCAACACAGTGATTTACCCTGTCAAGAAATCAAAGGGAGGGTCTTGGCGTTTAATCCAAGATTTAAGAGCATTAAACGACATAGTCGAAGCCGAGTTCCCTCTAGTCCCTAATCCATCTACAATCCTATGCAACATACCCACTGAGGCAAAATATTTCACGGTGATTGACTTGAAAAATGCTTTTTTCTCAATCCTGTTGCACCGTGACTCGCAAGATCTGACGTCGTTTGCTTTCAGACAAATGCGTCTGAAGAGCACGAGATTGCCACAGGGGTATTGTGAGTCTCCGTTCATCTTCAATAGAGTCCTGCAAATGGACCTAAGCAATATTGCAGTAGTCAGTGTTGTTTTGCAGTATGTAGATGCAGCACCACTGAAGAGCAATGCAGGCACGATTCTATCCAGCTATTGACTATACTGGCTGAGAAAGGATATAAGGTTGACAAAGAAAAGCTACAATACTGTCAACAAGAGGTGCTGCACATAGGCCAGCTAATCTCACACTAAGGGAAAAAGGTAACCCCAGAAAGGGCTAAAGCTATCATGAACACGGCTAAGCTGCTGACGATAAAACAAATGCAGAGCTTCCTAGGCCTGTGCAATTATGTCAGAGCATGGGTCTTCGATTACAGCTCTTATACCAAGCCCTTGCTTCAGGCCTTAAAGAAGGACCAAGGGACAAAGGAAAAAATGGAATGGGCTGAGGCCAAGGAGAAGGGTTTTACAGAACTTAAAGGGGCAATTTGTATTCCTAATTACGCAGAGGAATTCTACCTGTTTTTACATACAGATGGCAATGTTATGACGGCAGTACTCGCTCAGCGAACCTCGCTGGGGTATAAACCCTTAGCGTATTACAGTGGGAGTCTGGACCCGGTTATGAGAGGCCACTTCCCATGCGAGCAAAATTTAGCTGCCGCCGCGTTCGCCATAGAGAAGGAGTCATCCATTGTAATGGGATGCTCCATGACGTTATACGTCAAGCACTCATTGTTTGCCATACTAGAGAAACCGAAAGGTACACTGACATCTAAAAGGGCCTCTGCCTATGAGGTGATTATATCAAATCCATCGATCAAAATAGTTCAATGTAAAACAGTGAACCCAGCCACGTTCATAGCAGAGCCAGTCACTGAAGGAGAGCCGATACATGACTGTGCAAATTATGAGGAATTCTATGATGAAATCCCCAGGGTAAAGGAAAATGCCCTGGCAGGTGGTGAAATTGTGTTCATTGATGGTTCATCTAGAATCGATCAAGAAAATGAACAAAGATACACAGGCGTGGCCGTGATAAAACACATAGCGAATGGAGAGTTTCAAGTACTCGTCAGTGCACGAATACCATCTCACTATTCAGCACAAGCTGCAGAACTATTGGCGTTGATACTCGCCATTGAGAACCATGCAGATCAGGAAGTAACGGTATACATAGACTCTGCCTATGTGAGATCAACCATGCACGCAGGTCTAGCATGCTGGAATGGAGGGGCTACCTCCGAGCAGATGGCACGCCAGTGCAACATGCAGCCTTATTGGACAGGCTGATAAAGGCACTACAGCTCCCAGTGGGCCTAGCGGCCATGAAATGTGCCGCCCACACCAAAGGGACGGAATTCGTGTCACATGGAAACCATGAAGCGGACACAGAAGCCAAACTGATGGCATCCAAGAATGAAACAATCATGGACGTGGAGGTGGCACATACCCATGAATGTATGATGGTAGCACAAGCCACACCAGAAGCCTATAGCAATATGGGGCAGACTCAGCTGATGGAGCTCCAAGGGTAGGCTCCTCAAGAAGAGAAGAATCTATAGAAACTTCGAGGGTGTTCTTTAAACCCCTCTGATGGAATGTGGAGGCAAGACAGCACTGGTAAACCAGTAATGCCTGTCACTCTACTAAAGATAGCATTGGAGCAATTACATTACCCTATCCATATGTCAAAAGAAAATCTCGCTGCAATGCTCGCAGAAGACTGGTTTACACCGAATTTAACGGAGCATGTTGCATTCTTCATTGTGAACTGCATTATCTGCCAGAAATTCACCGCTGGGCACACATTAAAAGTAGTGAGAGGAGTCATCCCCCGGCCAAATGGGCCATTTCAGCACTTACATATTGATTATGTCGACATGATTCAAGTGTGCAATGGGTACAGGTACTTAATTGTGGTGGTGTGTCCATTCTCTAGATGGATAGAAGCAGGTCCCTGTACACACCCAGACTCTACCTGCGCTGCCAAATTCCTGGTGATGGAAGTGTTCCCTAGATGGGTGTGTGCGAGGTAATGAGATCGGATAATGGGGCTCATTTCGTCAACGCAGTGTTTGACCAGATCAGCTTGTTGCTTGGTATAAAGCACAAGTTCTCGTTGGCGTATCACCCAGAAGGTAACGGCATATGTGAGAGGCTCAACGGCTTGTTAAAGGAGAGGATAGCCAAGTTGAAGCTCACTTTAAGAAAGGGATGGCTGCACTGTCTACCACTGGCATTGTATGCACTTCGGAACCAACCAGGTTCCGACCATCATCTCACGTCGCACGAGATAGTAATGGGCAGAAGGATGAGGACCCCTCTTACCCCTGAGATAGAGCTAGATGTGATGCCCAGCCAACTATAGAGGTCTTGGGGACCGGGATGCAGGAGTATTTGAACTGTATGACATCCAGCATCTCTGTCATTGCAGGCCAACTGCAGCAACGGCGGAAAGGGTGCAGCGCAGCACAAAACACAGCAGGAGGTGCTGAAACAGACCCAATTCAAAGTCTATGTGTGCCTTTCATCTTCCCTGGTGATGCGGTGCTGATCAAAAACCACACTAGGTGGGACGAGCCAAGATTTAATGGGCCTTTCATCGTGGAGGACTGCACTCCTTCAGCCGTCAAGTTGCAGGGCAGGAGGGCATGGCTCTTCCTAAATTACATTAAACCATACGTTGGGGAGAGCCCTCCAGCTGCATCTAACTGCGAAGAAACCACAGACAACGGAGAAGAACCTCAGCACGTGCAGATAAGATCCATGGCGAGGAAGAAGGACGCATGAGCAGCAAAGCCAAGACAAAAGATCTCTGTTTTTAAAATTGTGGCTTTTAAACAGGACATTTCCTCCAAGCAAAAAAGAAAGGTGATAAAGGACAATAATATGGACACTCTGTGCATCACAGTTACAGGGTGAAGAAGAGAAAAACACATTTAAGCCACAACGAACTTTGAATCAAGTAACTCAAGCATTATGAAAAACCAAGACTCGGATAGACTACAGACAAGACTTGTTCTCTAAAAGCGTAACAACAGTATCCTGAAGCAGCCCACACCAAAACATTGGGTTTCAGAATTTATGGTATCCCCCAGCAGAAATATCACAAGGGATGTGCTGTCCTGCTTTCGATTAGTATTAGAGACATATCCATCACTTGTATGGAGAGACACCAGTATCCCAGACTTCATTCAAGATCCTGCTAACAGGAAGGTAATACGGCAACTACTGACTGTCCTCGCGGAGGCCTTCGCCGAGTTGCCTGAGTACGGTGAATAAGGACACAGATGCTTCCACCACAAGTGATCATCGATGAACTGACATACACGCTGTTCTTTTGCATCATAGAGGAGTGCCCAGGACTCGTCGGGAGAACCGCGGATACCCTAACATTCATCAGAGATCCAAGAAACAAAGAATACCTGAACCAATTGTGGATCAAGCTAAACTACGTGATTGCAATCCATGCAGCAGGAAGGTGCAGAGACTGTTCACGTCAAAAGAAAGGCCTGTGATCCAGAACCCAGCAAAGCAGGACAAATGTCCCTGTCACCCGAGGACAGCCGGCTGGCACATAATGTCCTGTTTCGTCTAGTCACTGACTATCCAGAAATGGCAGGAAGGCCTGCAGAGGTTGATGTCATCACCTTCCTCAGAGATCCAGCTAACACTACGCACATGGGAACACTCCTCCACGGAATCATGCTCCAGGTGGAACTATCCAACTTCCAGCAAGAGTACCTGAGGAGATTCCAGTGAGACTTTCCGCCGAGGGACAGATCCACGAGACTGAGACACAGCTCTTCTTCTTTCCGCAGAGGGACAGATCAAGGAGATCGGAGACAAGAACTTCACTGTCTTGTTTTTCTATTTTTCCTTAGTTTTTCCATGTTTATTTTTATTTTTATTTTTACAACATTATATTTTTGTGTGATTTTTAGCAGTACCATCTTTTCATTCCTTCGCATTGAACAGGTTCCAGCATGTCCTCAGGACCAAAGCAAATTCGAGGAGTTCACTGGGATCTTACCTATTGTAGATATGCATGATGAATGTGACTTACCAAAGATGTTAGCCTAACCTTTTTCCATAGTATAGCAAGGGAACTATATCTCATAACCAGAGACTACCGTCATCGCCCGCAAGAGAGGGGACACTCAAGAAGCACTCAGGACTTTATTGCTATGAACTTTTGGAAAACAAGATCAGATTAAGTGAAAAGAAATAAATACTGATGGCAGATTTATATTCAAAATGGGGGCCAGGAACAGTAACCTAGTCCTCCCACAGGCAGAGGGGCGCCCCCACTTCCCTGGAAGAAAATGCTGCAAGCTGTCCTATCAAACGATGATGTGCATATGTATAGTAATTATCATTGTCTTTCTGTCATTGACTATCAGAACTGCTTTCTTCATTGGTGCACGAAGCGTTCCAATTTCAGTGCACCCACCGGATAATGCACGCATAGGCCCCACAAAAGCACCCAGACCCTATATAGTTATTCCAGTTCCGAGAAAAGCTGATGGTAAAGCAAACGAGCTAAAATTAAATGTAATTAACAGTGATTCATACACATTTGAGGTAACAAATAAAGAGAAAAGCTGGAGACAGGGTCAGCACGGAAGGAATGAAAATGTAGCACTGACCACTGCACGCACCCACACACAGGATGCACAAACCAGGACAAGTGACGATGGCTGTAGAATCTCGAACAAAGACAACAGAAAGCACAAGACTGCCTACCGAACAACCAGTCCCAGAAAATTGTGGAAGTGACCAAGAAGAAGCAAGTGAAAGGCCAATTAAAGAAGAGATAATGAAGGCACTCAAAAGGACTGAAGCAGCCACAAGAGAATTCACAGGGAAAACACAAATGTTGATAGATCATTTATTCCCGTTTATAGTTAGGGCAAAGAAACTGCACGAGGAACTGAAAGACAAACCCACCAAAGCCGTAATAACAAGCACACCGGTTTCATCGCAAGGTACAAGCACCAGGCCCACGACGCAGCCACGCATTGGGCAGATGGTAAACCAGTGGTGGTTAAAGGAGGTCTACGAAAGATTACAAAAGGGGAGGAAAAGAAACACAAACCCTTCTCCTACCACAACGATACAGAGCATGAAACCTGCTCCACCAAAACCCATGCCAGAGAGACGCCCAGGGTGCAAAAGCAGCACAGACACATTTAAAGATATAGTCATAGCAAACTACAGAAAGACACTGAGAATCAAGAGAAGACCACATGAAGACGACAATGAACTGAACGATTACCTGGACAGCACAACACATCTAGGAAACTACATATGGTACCAACACATGAAGGAAGTAGGAAGAAGACAATCAGAAGGAGAATGCTTCGTCTGTGCACTCCTACCATACAGTATGGGAAAATCCAAGATCTTTGTGGCTGTGGAAATTGATGTCCCTACAGCACACTGTATGTCAAACGTAGCAATGTGCAAGACCAGAGGGCAATTTATGGGAAGAGATGTCTCGTTGATATGGGCCACTGAAAAGGATTACCCTGATGACGATGGCTACGTCCAGGACATTAAAACAAGAAACAGAGCACATACCAGGAATCACGTAATCAGGTACGAGAACCCTGAAGTGAAAGGATCAGGAACATGATGGGAAATAAACCCGAGACTGAACGTTCAAGGAAAAACTGCAGAAGAGGCTCAAATCTGGAAGAACAGAGGCCAAATGCAGATCTGGGGAACAGTAGTTTCCCCAAATGGATGGGAAGAAGGAGTAGTAATCTGCCGAGCTTGGATGGTCCTTGGAGCCTGCCAAGAAGCGATAGAGATCTCACAGAGGTTATGCAAACCTATATGGTTGAAATTGGTAAAGCTTCTAACATGGGTCGAATATAGAGGTCGACCCCTGCAAATAGTACCACTGGAAAGCCCGAACCTATGTTTCAGAAGTAATGGCACGAGGAAGATGGGAGGGAATGTAAACTGCAGACAAATCTTTGAAGCCCCAGGAATGACACAAGGAACCGCAGTCATCATGGACCATTACTGGGCGTGTGGATGCAAGGCATTTATAAGACTACCGAAGAACTGGGGAGGCATATGCACACTAGTGAACGTCCACGTTCCTGCACTAGCGATCCCAAAAAGTGATCTGAGTCTTGGCAGTTTCCCGAAAGCAGATGCTCATCTAAGAAAGAGGAGATCTGTGGAACTGGTATCCAGGAAGAAGAGAGAAAATTACTTTTCTGCCAAATCAGAAGAAGCATTCCATGCAATCCCATATGAGCACAGGCTGTTTAGCCTCACCTCAACAGTATTCACAACAATGCTCTTGCCGCACATCCAAATAGGATTGAATGCTAAATGGTTGCAAATAACCAGATGGGAGTTATTGCAGAACATCAACACCACCATAAAAGGATTCAACGCGATCAAGGAAGAGCTGAGAGCAACTCGACTGATGACCCTCCAGAACAGATAAGTGCTGGACATGATCACAGCGATGGATGGAGGTGTTTGCACAAAAATCGGAGAATCATGTTGCACATTTATACCTTCGCATGATGAAGAAAATGGAACCTTAATAGAAACCATAAGTATGTTAACAAACTTACAGAACCAAATGATCGATGAAAGTGATGAAGTGGACGATGACAGTTGGTTTGGAGCCTTGTTCTCATGGGTCCCACAATGGATGGCAGATATATTCAAGTTTCTGGGAGCTTTACTAGCAATGATACTGCTAGGATTCTGTGTTATCAAAATAATCATCAGACAGTGCCAGAAAACTTCAAAGAAAGCCATTGGGATGAAAATCATGGTCAATGTCGAACCAGGATGGAAGCCCAGAGACCTGACTGATGAAGAAATAAGGGACTTTGTGAAGGCCAGCGAATTCGCGCCAGAAGGAACAAAGTTTACATATGCCAGGAAACAAAGAAAGTATGAAGGAAAATGGATCTATTGCAGCCCAAATGGACAATGCCAGCTAATGACGTGGAATAAAGATGAACATGTAAAAACAGCAGGAAGTTTGAAAGGTGTGAAAAAAATATGGATTCCCAAGATGCACACATTCACACCAACGTGTACAAACCCTGAAGATGACGAACAAGACCCAGATGAACCGAAAAAGAAGAATACGAAGGAGGACTCAGAAGTGGTCGATGAACCGACCAGAGGGGGGAGTGTAGAGGAGGTCCCAGATATGTCCTGAACTCTTGCCCCCCATTTCGAGGTATCAGGAGCGTACTCGCCAAGATATGTGATGTATGAGGAGCAAATGAACCAACAGAGAGCAGCACTCGGGCTCTGCCCAGTGTACATCAGAAGAGCAATACCTGTTGAAGCACCCGTAACTAGACAACCATGGGCTGCACGACACCCTCTTAGACAACCATACCAGCAGCTGAGACGAAATGAAGAGTACCTACAGACGGTCCACGAAGAGACCCAAAAAGCCTTAATGGATGGCAAGTGGAAATGAAACAAGGGCCTGGACAGACTCGCGGATGAACGTAAACGACTATCAAGGATAGCACGCCAGTGCGAGCAGCTATGAAAACTAGATGTATTGGACACAGGAAAAGAGACGATATTGAAACGGAAGGAAACGTTGTTATGAAGCAAGATGGAAGTAACCAACCAGTTAACACGTGTAAATAGGCTTGGAATGCAAGAAGCTAAGAAAACGATACTGCTTGCAATGCTCAGTAGAAGAATAGAGCGGCAAGCGCCAACCATATATCTACCTCAATAAAGCACATCATACAAGTGCGACTCTATTTTGTAAGCAGAGGTATGCCCAGGTGGCCAGAGGCCTACCAGGCCAGGTTTCATATTCCAGCTAAAGCCAGAAAGGAGAGCGGAATCGAAACTCAGCAAAGAAGTTGCTCATGCCTGAGAATTCGAGGTCAACCCAAGGAAGGGGGGAGAGCGGCAACACTGGAGAATCGAAACTTCAGAGCATACCAGCCTGCCCCGTTAAGGTCAAGAAAAGGGGGGCCCAGGCAGGTGGTGAGGCTAAGGAAGAATCAAATACTCAAAAAGCTGGAAACTGAAGCAGATTCACAGTGAACAGACATGTGACCAGCCAGACGCGAAGAGTTACCAATGTCTGATGTCACCCAGATCCAAGGATGCCATAACTTCTCCAGATAAGAGGCTACAGTTTTGAGGTCATACCCAGCCAACTAATTGACATATAGCCCAAAAGCACTGATTGATGGAAGGGAGGCAGGGCGAATCTTGGGGCACTAGGCACATGGGTGTCCATTCTGCATGCTGCTAATTAAAATGGAGATTTATGTCTAGGGGTGTAACCTGCCCAATCACAATGGACCAAGTTATCTAGGGTCCTATAGATAGAGTAACCAATAGGATGTCGTACTTGTAGTGATGTCTGTCACGTGTGATATAGAGGGAGGGGCATAGACGCCTACCCGATAAGAGTTATCCAATCTGCATGCTCTGTTACCATATATAGATATAGCACCTATACTTAAGTAACGTTCCCAACCAATTATATTGCATGAGAAACTTGTAGAGTTAGACGTCAATGATGATGAGTTTTGAGCATAAAAGTTACTGTTTGTACGAAGTTCGAGGAAGTCGAAGCACGACAGGTGATCACACCACTGCTGATCCTCATTTGTTTCCCCATTTTCTGTACTTGTCATTAAACTGACTTCCCTTTGCCAAACTATTGAGTCCTCATTATTGAGTTGTGTTGGAGTAAGTGAATCCTGCACCCCCATTCCTCACATCGTGCAGCTATCTTGTTTTACAAGTACGTGAGGGTGAGCTCTGACCTATGGGCCCGTCAGGGGACAATCCGCCCCTCCAGTACACCTTCACCAGTCATTGGTGCTCTCAACACTCCTGCTTTAAGACACAGAGGCCTGTCGTGTCCTGACTTGGATGACATGTCCCATTGCCTCGGTCAAGGCCGCCTTTCTATTAGCACACTCATTAAGACTTGTGTTCCCCGGATAGTGATAGTGTGCTTCATGAACCAGCAAGTACTCTTGAGAATAATTCAATAATTTGCTTTTTAATTACAATCCTTAGAGTTATAACAAATATATTCGTTGTAAATGCTCCTGCCACAACCCTCAATTCTTTAAATGTTTAACTGTATCAAGCTGAGTCTGTTGATAACTGTACCATTCAACACAATAGTGGAGTTTATCATGCAAGCTCAGCCTGCACTACCACAAGGAGAGCAAAATAATTCTCTAGGGGCGCTTGTTGAATTCCTCATGCTTCTGAGCCCCAAGTTAGGGCATTTTTTTAGCTCATCTAAAGTATTTTCATCCACTTGCCCCTCTACCACTTCAAACCTCCCAGATCGAGTTCCCAACCATTGCTGTCCACAATACAAAATGAAGAAATTAAGATAACACTAACATTTAAATGAAAGATCTTTTTTTAAAGCCATATTCAATACCGTTTATGCATATGTGCTTAGATTTTGCAAGATATGCCAAATGGGGACTAGGGAGCTAATGTGATTTGAAGGGACATCATTGTGTGGTCCTATGGGTTCCAAATGCAACCCCGTGGTTACCCTATGGAACCTGGCAACTCTCGGATCTCCGAGGTTTCAACTGAGGTTTCTCCCTAGTCACTAATTTTTTTTTTTTTAAATATATATAAATCCTTTGTGCACCACCGTATGCCTCGGGAACCAGCAGGGACCTAACGTTTCGACGCTGTGCAGCAGAGTGATAGCAGGATCAACAATAAAGGGTTCCCTGCAGTCCCAGCTGTTCCTTGAGTGCCCACCACATGCGTGGCCAAACATGCTTTGTTTGGGATCATCTGGAATAGACTCCTTCCTGGGATGTAACGAGATGCACTTCAACTATGAAACACGCCACTCACCATCACATCCTCGTCGATTTCCTTGTCACAGTACTTGACTCCTCAAAGCAGGCTAAAATGAATACCGTGGCCAAATCTTGAAGAAAGGTTATATAGTGGGCCTGACCCCAGCCTTTCTATTTTCCTGCTTGCACTGTTGTTAGGCAGAATCATATGTAGTACCCTTTGGGAACACAACACACAATTAAGACTACAAGTGCAAGTACAAATTCACCTTTGGTACAAGCCTGTACTACACAGTAAAGTGGTAGCGATGGCTGAGGAGCCAGACTTATCTCAAGAGTAAAGTGAGCAGTATCAAATAGTTACACAAAGGACATCAATTACTATGATTCAGGCAAACACTGACTCAAGGTTTCTGAGTAAAAGAATATACATTTATTTACACATCAGTTGTAAAACAATTCACTAAATAAAGCAGCAGAAAAATCACACTCTTAATTTACTACACAACACCCAATCAATTCTGGACAAGTTAAGCTCAAAATGAATTGTGAGCAAAATGGCACTCCAGCAATTTATAAAAGAGAGGGAAAGACAAGGTTATACAAAATTAAGCAGCACCAACAAGTAAGTAGGCATGGCAATCTAGAAAAGGCTTACTACAACTAGGATTCAAATGAATAGGCCTGGGCCAATGTTAATGGTTCAGAGTCTTTTCAGAGGATCACACAGTTCAGAGTAGTTTGCGGTTAAGTCTTTGCCAAGAGTTCGAAACGAAATTGGTTGGAAGAAAATGTATTTAAAAGAGTAGGGAAGGACAAGCCGTCGGATTGGTGAAAGATTTCAAACACTTTCACCGCGGTCGGACGGAACAAACAACCGAGTTAGAACAGTACCTTAAATGAAGAAGAAGGCTGTAGCTGAGGCAGAAGTTCCTGGCAGGTCCTGCAGGCTCGCGGTTCCTGAAGCGACTGTCGGACTGACAAGAAGTAGGAAGAATGGAGGGTCCGGCATTGCCCAGGGAAGAAACCAGCAGCAGAGCAAAGCAACAATTAAAGGGTGAGGGTCTGAGCCTCCCTGGCCATGCTTGGTGTTTGGCAAACTGGTTGGTCCTACCAGCTCAACGGAAGAAGATTCCTTGCAGATCTTCTCTGTCGTTGAAGTTTGGAGATTCGGACCCGCAGCAGGGCTTCACCGGGAGGTTCAGTCGTGGTAGTGGTCCTCTTCTTTCAGCTTCTCTTCCGTTCTCTCGATCCAGTGGCGACTCTGCCTTCCTAGTCCCAGAGACCTGCTTTTTATGCAGTTTTCCCCCATTCACACAGCCTGGCTGTCAATCACACAGCAGGGTGGCTGTCCTGGCAGGCCTAAAACCCCTCCCTCATATCCTGTCCACCAAGAATCTCAGGCGCCTAAGGAGGGCAAACAAAGGAACCAAACCTGATTTGGCGCGCAGAGTACAACAAGAGAAAGATCTTTACAAAAAGAAATGGGGAATAAACCCAGCCGGAACCAAATAAAAGTAAATGGGGTCCAGCGGATTTAAGTTCGAGGCTACCAAGATAGCCTTAAACAGTACCAAGGCTATTTACATAGACCGCAGTAGGAAAAATATGGTAGATACCACTGCCACCAGCAAAATCTTAAAGAAGGGGAACAAAACAATGTTCCATGAGAGACAGGCAAAAAGGGATAGCTATTAACACTTTCCAGTACTGTATGGAAGATAGTTTGTACTGGGTCTGTGAATTTAAAAAGACTAATAAAGTCAATGGCAACTTTACATGTTCTGAGAGACAGTAGTCAGTCCCAGAATATGGAGTTTAGAGTGGGAAGTCTGAAAAAGACAACCCTGTGTCACTGCACTAAAGGTGCTGTGTGACACAAAGTAAAAAGATGATGCCTATGGAGTAGGTGAAGCTCCACAGTCTATGAACACAAAAATGTTAAACACATAGCAAAACACATGTAAGAGTGGGAAAAAAGGCTCACACTCTTACCAGGTGAAAAAAATAAATCCTAGAAATCCAGAAAAGCTGCTGAGGGACTCAGTAGGTAAGGGAAATTAGCCATTCTGGAGAATTCTCCCTAACGACAATCACTTAAGTTATGCCACGTACCGGTATCTTTATACTGCTGCAAATCACCACTATAGTAGTATCAGAGCGCCTAGGCCTGTCTGTCTGGGTGTGGCATACTGTGACCTTGCAGGGGGAATCCAGACCTTAGTCTGCTGGAGGTTTAAATCCAAGACAGCTCTTTCATGGAGAGGCCTGTGGCTAGGAGGCAGGCGTTCAAGGTAAAGGGTTTATCTGAATTATAACAGGTTTTAAAGGTTAAAAAAGGGGGGTGGAGGGGACCCCCCCAATAAAGAAATGAAAAATAATGCATTCAATGCTTTTTTTTCGATGCTTTTTTATCGATGTTATGGCATTCAATGCTATTTAATTCGATGCAATGACTATAAACCTATCCAAAGGTAACCTTTACCACCAATCCAGATCCAGTGGAGGGCAGCATTCACCCCTTCACCTGCCAAAGAAAGTCTTCTTTGGCAGACATATGGGTGCTTCACATTCTAAAAAAGAGGTGATCTGTTGAATGTAATCATTCGTATTTCTTACGTAGCGCTTTAATTGAAAACATTTTGTATGCATTACTATTATTATTCAATCGAAATTGGTACTCCTTTATCAACCTCAGAAGGATGAAAGAATTTGAAGCGGTGTCCAGTCAACTGGTCGACTGCAATTTGGTCGACTGCAATTTGGTCGACACCATTTGGTCGAATGCCAAATGGTCGAATTTTTTTTTTTTTTTATATATATGTGTTTTGTGGGTTTTCGTGTGGGGAAAAAAAATAAAAAAGAAAAAAAAGGGGGTTGGGGGGGGGACCCCCCCAAAAAAAACCAAAAAATGGGTAAAAAAAAAAAAAAAAAAAAAATTCGACCATTTGGCATTCGACCAAATGGTGTCGACCAAATTGTCTGTCGACCAAATATTTTCGACCATTTGACTGGTAACCATTTGAAGCTGCGACCTGCAGATCAAACACAGATCATAGCAACAAGCATTCAACCTGCTGAGCTATCGAATCTTTATGGAATTGCTACCCGTGTGCCTCTGTATGTCCGCCAGACTCTGGGTCCTCATGGAGTAAAAAGCATTAGTTCCAGCAACTCTTTTAGAGTGGGTAAGGGGACATATTTGATTTTTAAAGAAACCCACCAGTAAGTTTGTGGCATATCGACCTTTCAAGGTGGCCACCTTACTTTCCACTATTAGTCTGGCCCTTCCCTGAAGCTTTCTAGTATCTATAGGCCTCAAGGTCACAACGGGCAATTCCTTGGTGTCCTCTCACAAGACGGCCCCCAGGTAGGCCACCAGCTAAATCAGCCCTCCCACGTTAGGACACCTGCCTCCCCTAACAACCAGGACTACATCCCCTCATCTTATTCTTAAACGCCTATTAAAAACTTGCTAAAACACCCCTAGCATGTACTTAACTTTAAACATATACACATAACTTACTTATAGCAACAATTACACACAACTGTACATAAGGGTGGCTGCTGCAGTCAGCTACCCTTTTAGCCCTCAAGTTCTTCCCTTTGGCATATTCACAGTACCATTGGTAAATATGGTGTGTTTTGGGGGTGGCCTGACGCTCTCCGCTGCCTCTAAGGGGCTGGCCCGCTCTCTTGCCTCCCAGCAGGCCGGCACTGGCCCCAGTGAGAACTTTATTTCTTCACCAGCCCACCTGACACCAGGCATGCTGCCACCTCCGGGGGCAATGTTCTGGCTCCTGGGCAGCTCTTGGCATATACTGCCCAGGAGTGTAAACCTTTTGAGCCTGCCCTGAATACCCTCAGGGTGGGCCGTCAGCTCCTGAGGCTGAACCGTATGGTCTTGTGCAGCCCCACTCACGCGAACCAGGCTGGGCAGCCATGGTTATCACCAGAGCCGAACCCCACTTGTGGCCTGTGGCTTCCAGCTTCTGGGCCTGCCCAGCCTGGCTCCCGGTGGGTCGACATATTCTCAGACCCAGTGGGTGCCAGAGTTGCAACAGGCATGCAGCCCGGGACTCACAGTTTATCCCAGGCAGCTCCAGGCATACGCGGCCTGGTTTATAAAGTCATCATAGCCCCAACGGGGTGTTCAAGGCCACGGTCCCTTAGGGAGCTCTTCACAGCACCTCCTGCTCTTTCTCTTCTCCATCCATTATCCCAAATCTTTTCTTTCTTTTTCTCTTCTCCGTTTTCAAAAGTCCTCTGTCTCCAACATTCTCTACTGTCCAGTGCAATATTGGACAGGGGAAGCTTAGCCACTGTCTCTCTGCTCCACCATTCCATGTGGCCCCTGCAGTGCTTAATTTGTGCTGGCGTTTTGCGGTGGGCAACACCGGCACTCTTTTTTGGGGACCGGAACATCATTGGGCCGGCTCTGGTGCACGTGTAATTGCTTTGTTTGTTACAACTTTGACTTCATCATAAATCATTCTGAGCCTGCTGCTCTGCAGTTGCAGGCCATGGCTGGCTGGGTCTGGGAGTACAGCACAACAATGAACGGCCAATGAAAACCAACATGTTGCTATGCTGTATTTGATACATTCTGTATAGTAAAACAGAATGTACAGTTTTCATTGGCTGTTCTCCAGCCAGTGAAATGACATGGCGATGTGCGTGTGGGGGTGGGTCACGTGGGTCTGTTGTTGCAGAGGCAGGCCACCTTCACTTCACGAGCACACTTGAGTTGTTAAGGCATGGCGTGACTCGTGAGAGAGCCTGCTCTGCACGTGTGCGGCACTGCAGCCTAGTTGCAGCTTAAGTTCCTCAGGGGCAGCCAGCCCTAGTTCTTTCTCAACAACGCGGCCGGTAAGTAAGTCACTTTCCAATTCAGTGTAACTTAAAAAGTTAAACTTTCTGTCCACACTCTGATGTGTCGGCTTACATTATTATTGCGTCCGACGTGGATGTCACAACTCACATGTTCACGGCAGCGGCGCCGTAATAATAATCTAAGGTACCCGGGCCGTATGCATCCATCAAAACTAGAGCTCCCCCTGCCTGGTACCCCCCAAGTTTGAACCTGTTGTGGCATGTCGTATGCCCGCGGCCCCTGTAGGCCAGGATTTGACCCGAGCTGGCAGGCCGTGAGGCAATGCGAGCGGCTGCATTATCCTTGTTGCCTAGGTCGTCCGACCAAGGATTACCTTACATTATTATTGCGGCGGCACCGCGGCGGGCGCAATAATAATGTAAGGCAACTTAGCCTTAGGCTGCCTCAGGCCAAGGCCCAAAGATTTGGTGCGCAGCAGCCCCACACAGGATTGTGTTTATCAACAGGGCTGGTTGTCTGTAGCACGAGTGCTGTTTTTCTCCCACTATTGTGCCAGGGATGACCACGTGTTTGCACACTAATGCGAAATTGGATGACAAAATGTTTATATAGTGTTTATATGGCAAAGAAGGGTAGGATTGCGCTTGACACCATTACAATCCAACAACCAGCAATCAAGGTACAGTATTTTAATAAGGTAGATTGAGAAATAGCCGACACGTGTTTCGACACTCGGGTCGTTTTCAAGGCTAGATCACAAACATCAATAGCATCACATAGTCAACATATTCAGTAAATGACAATTATGAAAAAAATGATAAGTAAAAACCATACCAAGAATCAGGTAAGGACGGTAGTACAGCAGTGGCGGGTCATTGTAGACAAACAAGAAGAAACAAAAGACCACAAAACGTATATGTAAATTCATCAACTTGAAATACGTTTAAAGCCTTATTGTCTTCTCTAGGTTAATTGTGACCAGCACCCCCTGGCACAGCCCCCATGCAAGTCCAAGTATCAGTCAAAAAATCTGGTGGTGACCAAAGTTGCGATTAGCGTCATCCAAATTAGTGATGTTCAGAAAACAGAACAAAAATAATCACAGTAACCAGTTATAGGTGACAGGAAAGAAACAACAAATAAGGTGAAGCTATATAAATCCACAGTGGGAAGGTACTAAGTCAGTCAGAAAATTACAAGGAATAAAGGGTAGCTTACCCTTCTAAATTGTAAATAACAGCTCAATAGCGGTATCCTATTCAAGAGAAAACTCAGATTGAACTCAATTGTAAACTTCGGTATATTAAGAACCAGAAATTAGAAGTATGGCCACTCACCTATTAAGTATTAGTTAATCAGTTCCCATCAGTCAGGGTATTTTGTGAATAAGTGAAACAATGTCAAAGGCCACAAATGGCCGGAGTAGATATATTGCCTAAAAGGGAAACCATGACAAATCAGGGACTAGGGCATGAACATATAGAGGAAAGAACCAGGGTCAAAAGGGATGATTACTTACTCGACTAATCGAGAGAGATACGAGTATATCTGGACAATTCCATTCAACGCTTACCAGAAATGCTCCGTATTAATGGAGGCCGTCATGCGCGCCACAGAAGTAACGCCGACAAGTACGTTTGCACGTTACGTCGCTATGGTGACGTATAATGTCAACAGAGTGACGATCAAAAAGGAGATTGGTGAATACAGTCGCAAGCAATGACGTACAATGTAAACACGGCACCGAACAATAATCACCGTTACGGCAAGTGCCGTGAACAAACCAGCATAATATTAAGATGCAACTTCGGTCAGAATACTTGACCAAGGAAAAATGGTGAATAAATAATCGTTGGAAGCACAAAACATTATCAGTGGTACAGAGGAGCCAACCCCTAAAGCCCACATTAAAAAGAAATGGTGGAAGGGCTAACAAATACCAGACAATTACTGTATGGTAGGATATTGGTCCTAAACATAAAGTGATAAAGATGGGTGTTCCCAGTAACATTTGATAGAAAATATGGCAAAATTAGGTGCTGGCAATTGAACGCGCATCAGTGGTGCGCCACAGTGATGACTGGCCACAAAACCATAAATAGAAAAATTCATAATTTGAAAACATCAAAATACAAACCAGACATAGAACTTCAAACGGTTTAGCAATAATACATAGAGATTCAATGGACTAAAATTTACAAAAAGAAATACATTTCATGATCAGAGTTTAGTCCACGTGTAGTACATCGCAGCAGACATATTAGTTTTGCTTCCATCTGCCGCAATTTAAGATGAAGATTCCCGCCCCTATTCCCCTTATGTGCTTTCAACAATCCTATGTAACGTAAATCAGAGGTTGAATCCATTTGATGTTCCAATTGGCAATGAATTGCCAGAGGCGATTTTGGTTCACACATCCGGAGACTGGCCAAGTGTTCTCTAATGCGGATTCTGAGTTGGTGGATAGTGCTACCCACGTAGAGTTTGCCACACACACATATGATGGCATAAACCACATGGGTAGTCCTGCAATTGATGAAGTCCTTAATCGTCACTGTGGAACCAAATTTGTCAGTCAAAGTTTGACATTTAGAGAAGGCCCATGGGCATTGATTGCAGTTTCCACATTTATGAAAGCCTGTAGGTTGTTGTAACCAAGAGGAATTGGACATTTTGTTATCAAAAAATGATGGACTAATCTGTGACTTAATAGTGGGTGATCTCAAAAAAGTGAATTTCGGTTTGGATGAGAGATATGGCTCGAGATCCTTGTCGAGTCTCAGGATGTGCCAATGCTTAGCAACCATTTTATACAGCATTGAAGAAACAGCCGTGAATGGGGTAACCAAAGAAATATGTGGTGAAGAGTCTTTCGGTCTTGGCGCCTTATTCAAGAGGTCCGTTTGAGTAACATTGGTGTAAGCTTCATTGATAATAGAGGTTTTGTATCCCCTATTCAGAAAGCATTGATTAATAGTGTTACATTCTTTGTCAAAATCAATGAGGCGAGTACAATTTCGTCTAGCCCTATGAAATTCTCTGGTAGGAATATTGTTGATGGTAATTCCCCTATGATTACTTTGTGCTGCTAGTATAGAATTCACCTCAGTGGGTTTCCTATAGGTACGGGTGTAGAGTTGTTGATCCTCTACAAAGATGTGTAGGTCCAAAAAGTCAATTTGTTTGTAATCCCATTTACTAGTGAAATTAATACCAAATGTATTGGTGTTAGCAAAGGTTAGAAAGTCATTGAAAGTCTCTTCAGTACCTCTCCAAATAAGAAAAAGATTGTCAATGAAGCGTCGCCAAGTGACGATATTGGAGACATACTGATTTTGATTCAAAATGTGTGTTTCTTCAAAGTATGCCATGAAGAGATTGGCCAAAGTGGGTGCAAATTTGGCCCCCATGGCCACCCCCTTCAATTGTAAATAAAATTGATCATTGAAAAGAAAAACATTATTAGCTAAGGCAAATTGCAGAAATTGTTTGAGCATAGAAACATGTTCAAGAAACGATGCCGAGCTGTTTTTAAAAACATAATCTAATGTGAGCAATGCCAAGTCATGATTGATATTGGTATACAAAGCAACAACATCGATAGTAGCTAACATAAAATCTGAATGCCACGTAATGGAAAAGAGGTCCTGAAGAATATGGGTACTGTCTCTAATGTAGGAATTCATTTGGATTACAAATGGTTTAAGCGCTTCGTCTAGATATTTAGACAAGCCCTCGGTAGCCCAGTTGATTCCGCTCATAATGGGCCTAACTTCAGGTAGAACATCATAAGGTTTGTGTATCTTAGGCAAGAAATACATAGTAGGTAAGGTGGGGTCAGTAATTAATAGGAAATCCTTTTCATCATCAGTAAATAACCTCTAGAATACCAGAAATCAATCAATTCAATAACGTCCAATACGACACGTTTGGTAGGATTAGATTTCAGAATCTGATAGCAGCCGGGGGTATCAAGATGTTTAAGACCCATGGTGATATAATCAGAAGAGTTTAAAATGACAATATTACCCCCCTTATCTGCCTCCTTAATTACAATATTCGTATCATAGTCAAGTTCTCGTAGAGCGGTTTTTTGATTATTGGTAAAATTGGATTTCTATTGGGGTTTGGAGCGCTTGTCCAAATACTGATGGATATCACGGGTCAATGCTTGGTTAAAGGTCTCAATGACATTGTCACCAGTAAATTGTGGCGTGAATTTGGATTTTGGTTGAAGTTCCCTGAGGTCCATATGGAGCGGATTAATTTTCAAATCCTGAATAACATTTAAAGTGTCACAACCGGCCTCTTGATTTAAGGAAACCAGGGTTTCAATAGCTCTGAAATCTCCAATGCTGAAAGAACTTGGGGGATCAGGTTTGGGTTTAGGATTGTACGTAGTCACCTGTGTGGCAAAGAACTTTTTGAGCTTAAGTTTTCTCAGAAATTTATAGAGATCAACCTGGAAATTGACAAAGTTAGTACACACACTAGGTGAGAATGATAAACCTTTATTAAGGGCAGAAATTTCATGGGGAGAAAGAGTACGTTTGGACAGATTAGTTACCAAATCAACCTCAGTTATTGTCCCAAACGTTTTTTGGAGCGAGTCAAGATGCCCGGACGGGCCTGATCTTCGTCTGAACTGCCGCTTCCGCTGCCACTTGCCCCCCCTCCTGCCCCTGGTATGTTTAACGGGGTTGGAGTAAATACTGTGGGAGTTTTGTTGAAGCGAACTTGTTTGGTACTTGCAAACCTTACGTTTCCTTTCTTGTAGCGCCGAATTTCTCCTAAAAAAAAATTTCCTTTTAGTTTGGGTTCATTGGTTGGGATGTCATTAGTCTGTGGTTCACTTAATTCGGTTTCAGAATCAGGATCAGAACTGGCGGGAGTGGTGTTAGCTGAGGTAGTAGCAGAGGATGGTTTCAAACCGATGTTAATGTTTCATATTTGGTTTGAAATGTATAGACTCTATCCTGACGGTAGTCCTTATCATCCCGGAAAAACTTTCTACATTTGCGCATCTTAATTTCATCTTGGTATTCTACTAAAATTTCAAGCATCTTATCATAGTTCTTTTGTTTGGTTTCTTCAGCGTTGGGCATTTTGGTAATTTCCTCTTTGAGTTCCCGAATTTGAGCAAGTACTCTTTTGTGCTCTCTAGTAGCATGTATAATGAGTAATTCTAACATGTTCTTAGAGCTTTGATTGAGATTATCTACCCACTGTTCTGCTAGGTCTGCGTCCTCCTCATTATCAAAATTGGGAAAGGTTAAGTTACGTAAGCCCCTGGGAATGAGGTTATTTTCAAGATAATTAGTGAGGGATGCTTGCTCCCAATATTTATTAATTTCTTTTTTGGATAATCTTTCAAGTCTAATAAATTTCTGTTTCAGGGTCTCTGGGACCGAGAAGTTACTTTTGAAAGCATTCGCCGTACTGCCCCTCGAAGCAAATAAGGCCGCTCTATTGATTAGTCGAGTAAGTAATCATCCCTTTTGACCCTGGTTCTTTCCTGTATATGTTCATGCCCTAGTCCCTGATTTGTCATGGTTTCCCTTTTAGGCAATATATCTACGCCGGCCATTTGTGGCCTTTGACATTGTTTCACTTATTCACAAAATACCCTGACTGATGGGAACTGATTAACTAATACTTAATAGGTGAGTGGCCATACCTCTAATTTTCTGGTTCTTAATATACCAAAGTTTACAATTGAGTTCAATCTGAGTTTTCTCTTGAATAGGATACCGCTATTGAGCTGTTATTTACAATTTAGAAGGGTAAGCTACCCTTTATTCCTTGTAATTTTCTGACTGCCTTAGTACCTTCCCACTGTGGATTTATATAGCTTCACCTTATTTGTTGTTTCTTTCCTGTCACCTATAACTGGTTACTGTGATTATTTTTGTTCTGTTTTCTGAACATCACTAATTTGGATGACGCTAATCGCAACTTTGGTCACCACCGGATTTTTTGACTGATACTTGGACTTGCATGGGGGCTGTGCCACGGGGTGCTGGTCACAATTAACCTAGAGAAGACAATAAGGCTTTAAACGTATTTCAAGTTGATGAATTTACATATACTTTTTGTGGTCTTTTATTTCTTCTTGTTTGTCTACAATGACCCGCCACTGCTGTACTACCGTCCTTACCTGATTCATGGTATGGTTTTTACTTATCATTCTTTTCATAATTGTCATTTACTGAATATGTTGACTATGTGATGCTATTGATGTTTGTGATCTAGCCTTGAAAACGACCCGAGTGTCGAAACACGTGTCGGCTATTTCTCAATCTACCTTATTAAAATACTGTACCTTGATTGCTGGTTGTTGCATTGTAATGGTGTCAAGCGCAATCCTACCCTTCTTTGCCATATAACTGTTAATCTAGTACCAGCCTGTGTGAATTGGTTGGCGGGAATTGGATTGCTGCTAACACTTCTTTCTCATTTGATGATATGTCTTATAAACTTATTAGTGATAATTAGCGCACAGGTACTTGGATTGTGACTCCACACTCTCTGTTCCTGTTTCTTTGTCACTTTACTTGTGCCAGCTGACCATCACTTCCTTTTATTATGGCAGATTATATGACTAACAGAGACCAAGATAGAGCGGCCTTATTTGCTCTGAGGGGCAGTACGGCGAATGCTTTCAAAAGTAACTTCTCGGTCCCAGAGACCCTGAAACAGAAATTTATTAGACTTGAAAGATTATCCAAAAAAGAAATTAATAAATATTGGGAGCAAGCATCCCTCACTAATTATCTTGAAAATAACCTCATTCCCAGGGGCTTACGTAACTTAACCTTTCCCAATTTTGATAATGAGGAGGACGCAGACCTAGCAGAACAGTGGGTAGATAATCTCAATCAAAGCTCTAAGAACATGTTAGAATTACTCATTATACATGCTACTAGAGAGCACAAAAGAGTACTTGCTCAAATTCGGGAACTCAAAGAGGAAATTACAAAAACGCCCAACGCTGAAGAAACCAAACAAAAGAACTATGATAAGATGCATGAAATTTTAGTAGAATACCAAGATGAAATTAAGATGCGCAAATGTAGAAAGTTTTTCCGGGATGATAAGGACTACCGTCAGGATAGAGTCTATACATTTCAAACCAAATATCATAACATTAACATCGGTTTGAAACCATCCTCTGCTACTACCTCAGCTAACACCACTCCCGCCAGTTCTGATCCTTATTCTGAAACCGAATTAAGTGAACCACAGACTAATGACATCCCAACCAATGAACCCAATCTAAAAGGAAATTTTTTATTAGGAGAAATTCGGCGCTACAAGAAAGGAAACGTAAGATTTGCAAGTACCAAACAAGTTCGCTTCAACAAAACTCCCACAGTATTTACTCCAACCCCGTTAAACATACCAGGGGCAGGAGGGGGGGCAAGTGGCAGCGGAAGCGGCAGTTCAGACGAAGATCAGGCCCGTCCGGGCATCTTGACTCGCTCCAAAAAACGTTTGGGACAATAACTGAGGTTGATTTGGTAACTAATCTGTCCAAACGTACTCTTTCTCCTCATGAAATTTCTGCCCTTAATAAAGGTTTATCATTCTCACCTAGTGTGTGTACTAACTTTGTCAATTTCCAGGTTGATATCTATACATTTCTGAGAAAACTTAAGCTCAAAAAGTTCTTTGCCACACAGGTGACTACGTACAATCCTAAACCCAAACCTGATCCCCCGAGTTCTTTCAGCATTGGAGATTTCAGAGCTATTGAAACCCTGGTTTCCTTAAATCAAGAGGCCGGTTGTGACACTTTAAATGTTATTCAGGATTTGAAAATTAATCCGCTCCATATGGACCTCTAAATTCGCGCCACAATTTACTGGTGACAATGTCATTGAGTCCTTTAACCAAGCATTGACCCGTGATATCCATCAGTATTTGGACAAGCGCTCCAAACCCCAATGGAAATCCAATTTTACCAATAATCAAAAAACCGCTCTACGAGAACTTGCCAATGATACTAATATTGTAATTAAGGAGGCAGATAAGGGGGGTAATATTGTCATTTTAAACTCTTCTGATTATATCACCATGGGTCTTAAACATCTTGATACCACCGGCTGCTATCAGATTCCCAAATCTAATCATACCAAACGTGTCGTATTGGACCTTATTGAATTGATTGATTTCTGGTATTCTAGAGGTTATTTACTGATGATGAAAAGGATTTCCTATTAATTACTGACCCCACCTTACCTACTATGTATTTCTTGCCTAAGATACACAACCCTTATGATGTTCTACCTGAAGTTAGGCCCATTATGAGAGGAATCAACTGGGCTACCGAGGGCTTGTCTAAATATCTGGACGAAGCGCTTAAACCATTTGTAATCCAAATGAATTCCTACATTATAGACAGTACCCATATTCTTCAGGACCTCTTTTCCATTACGTGGCATTCAGATTTCATGTTAGCTACAATCGATGTTGTTGCTTTGTATACCAATATCAATCATGACTTGGCATTGCTCACATTAGATTATGTTTTTAGAAACAGCTCGGCATCGTTTCTTGAACATGTTTCTATGCTCAAACAATTTCTGCAATTTGCCTTAGCTAATACTGTTTTTCTTTTCAATGATCAATTTTATTTGCAATTGAAGGGGGTGGCCATGGGGGCCAAATTTGCACCCACTTTGGCCAATCTCTTCATGGCATACTTTGAAGAAACACACATTTTGAATCAAAATCAGTATGTCTCCAATATCGTCACTTGGCAACGCTTCATTGACGATATTTTTCTTATTTGGAGAGGTACTGAAGAGACTTTCAATGACTTTCTAACCTTTGCTAACACCAATACATTTGGTATTAATTTCACTAGTAAATGTGATTACAAACAAATTGACTTTTTGGACCTACACATCTTTGTAGAGGATCAACAACTCTACACCCGTACCTAAAACCCACTGAGGTGAATTCTATACTAGCAGCACAAAGTAATCATAGGAGAATTACCATCAACAATATTCCTACCGGAGAATTTCATAGGGCTAGACGAAATTGTACTCGCCTCATTGATTTTGACAAAGAATGTAACACTATTAATCAATGCTTTCTGAATAGGGGATACAAAACCTCTATTATCAATGAAGCTTACACCAATGTTACTCAACCGGACCTCTTGAATAAGGCGCCAAGACCGAAAGACTCTTCACCACATATTTCTTTGGTTAACCCATTCACGGCTGATTCTTCAATGCTGTATAAAATGGTTGCTAAGCATTGGCACATCCTGAGACTCGACAAGGATCTCGAGCCATATCTCTCATCCAAACCGAAATTCACTTTTTTGAGATCACCCACTATTAAGTCACAGATTAGTCCATCATTTTTTAATAACAAAATGTCCAATTCCTCTTGGTTACAACAACCTACAGGCTTTCATAAATGTGGAAACTACAATCAATGCCCATGGGCCTTCTCTAAATGTCAAACTTTCACTGACAAATTTGGTTCCACAGTGACGATTAAGGACTTCATCAATTGCAGGACTACCCATGTGGTTTATGCCATCATATGTGTGTGTGGCAAACTCTACGTGGGTAGCACTATCCGCCAACTCAGAATCCGCATTAGAGAACACTTAGTCAGTCTCCGGATGTGTGAACCAAAATCGCCTCTGGCA
This sequence comes from Ambystoma mexicanum, assembly GCF_040938575.1. Taxonomy (NCBI): domain Eukaryota; kingdom Metazoa; phylum Chordata; class Amphibia; order Caudata; family Ambystomatidae; genus Ambystoma; species Ambystoma mexicanum. The sequence goes on along the minus strand of NC_090922.1, from coordinate 579,295,024 downwards.
ATTCATTGGCAATTGGAACATCAAATGGATTCAAACTCTGATTTACGTTACATAGGATTGTTGAAAGCACGTAAGGGGAAAAGGGGCGGGAATCTTCAGCTTAAACTGCGGCAGATGGAAGCAAAACTAATATGTCTGCTGCGATGTACTACACGTGGACTAAACTCTGATCACGAAATGCATGTCTTTTTGTAAATTTTAGTCCATTGAATCTCTATGTATTATTGCTAAACCGTTTGACGTTCTATGTCTGGTTTGTATTTTGATGTTTTCAAATTATGAATTTTTCTATTTATGGTTTTGTGGCCAGTCATCACTGTGGCGCACCACTGATGCGCGTTCAATTGCCAGCACCTAATTTTGCCATATTTTCTATCAAACGTTACTGGGAACACCCATCTTTATCACTTTATTTTTAGGACCAAGATCCTACCATACAGTAATTGTCTGGTATTTGTTAGCCCTTCCACCATTTCTTTTTAATGTGGGTTTAAGGGGTTGGCTCCTCTGTACCACTGATAACGTTTTGTGCTTCCAACGATTATTTATTCACCATTTTTCCTTGGTCAAATATTCTGACCGAAGTTGCATTTTAATATTATGCTGGTTTGTTCACGGCACTTGCCGTAACGGTGATTATTGTTCGGTGCCGTGTTTACATTGTACGTCATTGCTTGCGACTGTATTCACCAATCTCCTTTTTGATCGTCACTCGGTTGACATTATACGTCACCATAGCGACGTAAAGTGCAAACGTACTCGTCGACGTTACTTCCGTGGCGCGCATGACGGCATCCATTAATACGGAGCATTTCTGGTAAGCGTTGAATGGAATTGTCCAGATATACTCGTATCTCTCTCGATTAGTCGAGTAAGTAATCATCCCTTTTGACCCTGGTTCTTTCCTGTATATGTTCATGCTCAGTCCCTGATTTGTCATGGTTTCCCTTTTAGGCAATATATCTACGCCGGCCATTTGTGGCCTTTGACATTGTTTCACTTATTCACAAAATACCCTGACTGATGGGAACTGATTTACTAATACTTAATAGGTGAGTGGCCATACCTCTAATTTTCTGGTTCTTAATATACCGAAGTTTACAATTGAGTTCAATCTGAGTTTTCTCTTGAATAGGATACCGCTATTGAGCTGTTATTTACAATTTAGAAGGGTAAGCTACCCTTTATTCCTTGTAATGTTCTGACTGACTTAGTACCTTCCCACTGTGGATTTATATAGCTTCACCTTATTTGTTGTTTCTTTCCTGTCACCTATAACTGGTTACTGTGATTATTTTTGTTCTGTTTTCTGAACATCACTAATTTGGATGACGCTAATCGCAACTTTGGTCACCACCGGATTTTTTGACTGATACTTGGACTTGCATGGGGGCTGTGCCACGGGGTGCTGGTCACAATTAACCTAGAGAAGACAATAAGGCTTTAAACGTATTTCAAGTTGATGAATTTACATATACTTTTTGTGGTCTTTTATTTCTTCTTGTTTGTCTACAATGACCCGCCACTGCTGTACTACCGTCCTTACCTGATTCATGGTATGGTTTTTACTTATCATTCTTTTCATAATTGTCATTTACTGAATATGTTGACTATGTGATGCTATTGATGTTTGTGATCTAGCCTTGAAAACGACCCGAGTGTCGAAACACGTGTCGGCTATTTCTCAATCTACCTTATTAAAATACTGTACCTTGATTGCTGGTTGTTGCATTGTAATGGTGTCAAGCGCAATCCTACCCTTCTTTGCCATATAACTGTTAATCTAGTACCAGCCTGTGTGAATTGGTTGGCGGGAATTGGATTGCTGCTAACACTTCTTTCTCATTTGATGATATGTCTTATAAACTTATTAGTGATAATTAGCGCACAGGTACTTGGATTGTGACTCCACACTCTCTGTTCCTGTTTCTTTGTCACTTTACTTGTGCCAGCTGACCATCACTTCCTTTTATTATGGCAGATTATATGACTAACAGAGACCAAGATAGAGCGGCCTTATTTGCTCTGAGGGGCAGTACGGCGAATGCTTTCAAAAGTAACTTCTCGGTCCCAGAGACCCTGAAACAGAAATTTATTAGACTTGAAAGATTATCCAAAAAAGAAATTAATAAATATTGGGAGCAAGCATCCCTCACTAATTATCTTGAAAATAACCTCATTCCCAGGGGCTTAAGTAACTTAACCTTTCCCAATTTTGATAATGAGGAGGACGCAGACCTAGCAGAACAGTGGGTAGATAATCTCAATCAAAGCTCTAAGAACATGTTAGAATTACTCATTATACATGCTACTAGAGAGCACAAAAGAGTACTTGCTCAAATTCGGGAACTCAAAGAGGAAATTACAAAAACGCCCAACGCTGAAGAAACCAAACAAAAGAACTATGATAAGATGCATGAAATTTTAGTAGAATACCAAGATGAAATTAAGATGCGCAAATGTAGAAAGTTTTTCCGGGATGATAAGGACTACCGTCAGGATAGAGTCTATACATTTCAAACCAAATATCATAACATTAACATCGGTTTGAAACCATCCTCTGCTACTACCTCAGCTAACACCACTCCCGCCAGTTCTGATCCTTATTCTGAAACCGAATTAAGTGAACCACAGACTAATGACATCCCAACCAATGAACCCAATCTAAAAGGAAATTTTTTATTAGGAGAAATTCGGCGCTACAAGAAAGGAAACGTAAGATTTGCAAGTACCAAACAAGTTCGCTTCAACAAAACTCCCACAGTATTTACTCCAACCCCGTTAAACATACCAGGGGCAGGAGGGGGGCAAGTGGCAGCGGAAGCGGCAGTTCAGACGAAGATCAGGCCCGTCCGGGCATCTTGACTCGCTCCAAAAAACGTTTGGGACAATAACTGAGGTTGATTTGGTAACTAATCTGTCCAAACGTACTCTTTCTCCCCATGAAATTTCTGCCCTTAATAAAGGTTTATCATTCTCACCTAGTGTGTGTACTAACTTTGTCAATTTCCAGGTTGATATCTATACATTTCTGAGAAAACTTAAGCTCAAAAAGTTCTTTGCCACACAGGTGACTACGTACAATCCTAAACCCAAACCTGATCCCCCGAGTTCTTTCAGCATTGGAGATTTCAGAGCTATTGAAACCCTGGTTTCCTTAAATCAAGAGGCCGGTTGTGACACTTTAAATGTTATTCAGGATTTGAAAATTAATCCGCTCCATATGTACCTCTAAATTCGCGCCACAATTTACTGGTGACAATGTCATTGAGACCTTTAACCAAGCATTGACCCGTGATATCCATCAGTATTTGGACAAGCGCTCCAAACCCCAATGGAAATCCAATTTTACCAATAATCAAAAAACCGCTCTACGAGAACTTGCCAATGATACTAATATTGTAATTAAGGAGGCAGATAAGGGGGGTAATATTGTCATTTTAAACTCTTCTGATTATATCACCATGGGTCTTAAACATCTTGATACCCCCGGCTGCTATCAGATTCCCAAATCTAATCATACCAAACGTGTCGTATTGGACCTTATTGAATTGATTGATTTCTGGTATTCTAGAGGTTATTTACTGATGATGAAAAGGATTTCCTATTAATTACTGACCCCACCTTACCTACTATGTATTTCTTGCCTAAGATACACAAACCTTATGATGTTCTACCTGAAGTTAGGCCCATTATGAGAGGAATCAACTGGGCTACCGAGGGCTTGTCTAAATATCTGGACGAAGCGCTTAAACCATTTGTAATCCAAATGAATTCCTACATTAGAGACAGTACCCATATTCTTCAGGACCTCTTTTCCATTACGTGGCATTCAGATTTCATGTTAGCTACAATCGATGTTGTTGCTTTGTATACCAATATCAATCATGACTTGGCATTGCTCACATTAGATTATGTTTTTAGAAACAGCTCGGCATCGTTTCTTGAACATGTTTCTATGCTCAAACAATTTCTGCAATTTGCCTTAGCTAATACTGTTTTTCTTTTCAATGATCAATTTTATTTGCAATTGAAGGGGGTGGCCATGGGGGCCAAATTTGCACCCACTTTGGCCAATCTCTTCATGGCATACTTTGAAGAAACACACATTTTGAATCAAAATCAGTATGTCTCCAATATCGTCACTTGGCAACGCTTCATTGACGATATTTTTCTTATTTGGAGAGGTACTGAAGAGACTTTCAATGACTTTCTAACCTTTGCTAACACCAATACATTTGGTATTAATTTCACTAGTAAATGTGATTACAAACAAATTGACTTTTTGGACCTACACATCTTTGTAGAGGATCAACAACTCTACACCCGTACCTAAAACCCACTGAGGTGAATTCTATACTAGCAGCACAAAGTAATCATAGGAGAATTACCATCAACAATATTCCTACCGGAGAATTTCATAGGGCTAGACGAAATTGTACTCGCCTCATTGATTTTGACAAAGAATGTAACACTATTAATCAATGCTTTCTGAATAGGGGATACAAAACCTCTATTATCAATGAAGCTTACACCAATGTTACTCCACCGGACCTCTTGAATAAGGCGCCAAGACCGAAAGACTCTTCACCACATATTTCTTTGGTTAACCCATTCACGGCTGATTCTTCAATGCTGTATAAAATGGTTGCTAAGCATTGGCACATCCTGAGACTCGACAAGGATCTCGAGCCATATCTCTCATCCAAACCGAAATTCACTTTTTTGAGATCACCCACTATTAAGTCACAGATTAGTCCATCATTTTTTAATAACAAAATGTCCAATTCCTCTTGGTTACAACAACCTACAGGCTTTCATAAATGTGGAAACTACAATCAATGCCCATGGGCCTTCTCTAAATGTCAAACTTTCACTGACAAATTTGGTTCCACAGTGACGATTAAGGACTTCATCAATTGCAGGACTACCCATGTGGTTTATGCCATCATATGTGTGTGTGGCAAACTCTACGTGGGTAGCACTATCCGCCAACTCAGAATCCGCATTAGAGAACACTTAGTCAGTCTCCGGATGTGTGAACCAAAATCGCCTCTGGCAATTCATTGGCAATTGGAACATCAAATGGATTCAAACTCTGATTTACGTTACATAGGATTGTTGAAAGCACGTAAGGGGAAAAGGGGCGGGAATCTTCAGCTTAAACTGCGGCAGATGGAAGCAAAACTAATATGTCTGCTGCGATGTACTACACGTGGACTAAACTCTGATCACAAAATGCATGTCTTTTTGTAAATTTTAGTCCATTGAATCTCTATGTATTATTGCTAAACCGTTTGACGTTCTATGTCTGGTTTGTATTTTGATGTTTTCAAATTATGAATTTTTCTATTTATGGTTTTGTGGCCAGTCATCACTGTGGCGCACCACTGATGCGCGTTCAATTGCCAGCACCTAATTTTGCCATATTTTCTATCAAACGTTACTGGGAACACCCATCTTTATCACTTTATTTTTAGGACCAAGATCCTACCATACAGTAATTGTCTGGTATTTGTTAGCCCTTCCACCATTTCTTTTTAATGTGGGCTTAAGGGGTTGGCTCCTCTGTACCACTGATAACGTTTTGTGCTTCCAACGATTATTTATTCACCATTTTTCCTTGGTCAAGTATTCTGACCGAAGTTGCATTTTAATATTATGCTGGTTTGTTCACGGCACTTGCCGTAACGGTGATTATTGTTCGGTGCCGTGTTTACATTGTACGTCATTGCTTGCGACTGTATTCACCAATCTCCTTTTTGATCGTCACTCGGTTGACATTATACGTCACCATAGCGACGTAAAGTGCAAACGTACTCGTCGACGTTACTTCCGTGGCGCGCATGACGGCATCCATTAATACGGAGCATTTCTGGTAAGCGTTGAATGGAATTGTCCAGATATACTCGTATCTCTCTCGATTAGTCGAGTAAGTAATCATCCCTTTTGACCCTGGTTCTTTCCTGTATATGTTCATGCTCAGTCCCTGATTTGTCATGGTTTCCCTTTTAGGCAATATATCTACGCCGGCCATTTGTGGCCTTTGACATTGTTTCACTTATTCACAAAATACCCTGACTGATGGGAACTGATTAACTAATACTTAATAGGTGAGTGGCCATACCTCTAATTTTCTGGTTCTTAATATACCGAAGTTTACAATTGAGTTCAATCTGAGTTTTCTCTTGAATAGGATACCGCTATTGAGCTGTTATTTACAATTTAGAAGGGTAAGCTACCCTTTATTCCTTGTAATTTTCTGACTGACTTAGTACCTTCCCACTGTGGATTTATATAGCTTCACCTTATTTGTTGTTTCTTTCCTGTCACCTATAACTGGTTACTGTGATTATTTTTGTTCTGTTTTCTGAACATCACTAATTTGGATGACGCTAATCGCAACTTTGGTCACCACCGGATTTTTTGACTGATACTTGGACTTGCATGGGGGCTGTGCCACGGGGTGCTGGTCACAATTAACCTAGAGAAGAGAATAAGGCTTTAAACGTATTTCAAGTTGATGAATTTACATATAATTTTTGTGGTATTTTGTTTCTTCTTGTTTGTCTACAATGACCCGCCACTGCTGTACTACCGTCCTTACCTGATTCTTGGTATGGTTTTTACTTATCATTCTTTTCATAATTGTCATTTACTGAATATGTTGACTATGTGATGCTATTGATGTTTGTGATCTAGCCTTGAAAACGACTGAGTGTCGAAACACGTGTCGGCTATTTCTCAATCTACCTTATTAAAATACTGTACCTTGATTGCTGGTTGTTGCATTGTAATGGTGTTAAGCGCAATCCTACCCTTCTTTGCCATATAACTGTTAATCTAGTACCAGCCTGTGTGGATTGGTTGGCGGGAATTGGATTGCTGCTAACACTTCTTTCTCATTTGATGATATGTCTTATAAACATATTAGTGATAATTAGCGCACAGGTTCTTGGATTGTGACTCCACACTCTCTGTTCCTGTTTATATAGTGTGTCGCACATTTGTTTGCAATGTGATGCAAGCAAATTTTAAAAACATCTGGCCATTCTGAATTACGAGTAGGTTAGTTCATGGTATCCACGACACACGTTGCCTTTCATATTATGACGCAGTTACTTATTTCCAGAGCGGGTGTATTTTACCCTGAATCATACGCCCATGGTTCATTAGCCCTGCTGCAGCATTTGGGGGGGGGGCGCTGCAATATTATTGCAAGGTAAGCCTTGGTCGGACGAGTCGACCTAGGGTCCGGGTAGACTGCTACTGCATTTAGGGGGAGGTGACACTTGGTCACCAAGGCCTGCCCTTAACATGCTTCATTTCGTGTTTTTGAACAATCCTGTGTGGGGCTGCTGGGCACCAAACCTTTTACAGCTTCCTTCTGAAACGCGCTCAGAAGAAATTAACATTTTGACTATACTCGTGGCAATCCGCGGAACACGGACAATGGTACGCACAGGAGCACACAATTACTGAAAATGTACATCGATGGAACTTGCTCGCATCAAAGTATTCTGTGTATCGAGCTTTATTTCCACATAGGAAAGGGATTGTGCTTTCTCCATTTTTTTTAACAAATGTTCCCAGGGCCTCTTTAGGTTCCCCGTCCACCCATGGCCACCGGAAAGCTTGCTCGCCTCGTGACCCGCGAACATCTCTGTATGCCCAGATGCCGGCCTGTACTATCCCCAAACCGCGGCAACAAGACAGCTTTTGACCTTCTACACTCACGCCTTACCAGTACCACAACCCGTTCAGCATGGCGCTTACAACTAGGATTCGAAGCAGTTTGGTCCACCGAGCCTAACGGGCCTCACGCCTTCCTCTGCATTAGCGTGCATGAAGCCCCACATGCCTCACAGCCCATAGGGCCAACCGCAAAACCAACATCCACGTGGATGACCTATTTGCATCCTTTCTGCTTTAGTAAACCCGTAGCCACGTTACAAAGCAAACCTACCCAGTATCTAGATATATTTGGCATCTTAGAAAAAACCCTGCAACCCTTAAAACTTGACACAACCTTGCTGCCATGCCCTTGTCGGTAAATACGTGTTAATGTATTCACAGTCCACCCGTGTGCTTTATTTCCATGGGTTGGGAGACTGTGCTTGCGCCGCGCCTCTGAGCACGAGTGCCTGCTCCGCTACGCATTTTATTTGCAGAGTCTTGGTCCAAATGTAACACGCAATATTGAGAGGGCGGTGGGGGCATTGGAAATCTGGACCCACCAGTGCATGTGCCCGAGGCCGCCGCAGGCCAGGATGTGGCCCGAGCTGGCAGGCTGCGAAGCAATGCGAGCATCACACACTCATGATCCTTGCCGACATTATCATTGCGGCCGCCGTGCATATGTGACATATCCACGGCGGCGGCCGCAATAATAATCTAACTTAAGGTAAGGTACAAAATAAATGAAGTACAGTCAGAATGACTCGATGCAGTGGAATGTCACTCAGGGTTACAGTGAAAGCCTCTGAAATCTGCAAACAGCGGTGCCAACTGAAAGAGTTCAACTGAAGGCAATAGGCAAAACTGTACTCTGCATGCAGGACAGTGCCTACATACTAAGAAACATGCATTGTTGAACTTGTACGTGTCGTTGAGATCAAAGGCTGGTCAGGTTCCTTAATGCTGGTTGTGTCTAGAGACGTCATTCTGGCCTGCAATCGTGTGGACTGGGAGGCAGTTGGCATGTGGTCCATGACCATGTGAGATGTGAAGATCAAGGAGAGAGTGGGAGTGTTGTGTTTGGTGTGAACTGCACATACCAGTTCACATGCTTGAATGGTAGCATGGTGTGGGGGGAGGTATGGGGGGGTGACGGGTGCTGGGGAAATGGAACTATGCTCTTTGCTAGTGGAGATTTATGTGGGCGTTGGTTAGGGTATGGGGCTAATCAAGCATTTCATTCCCCTTTCACTTTCGATAGGAAAACGTGGGTTGTGTTTTTTTTATTTTATTTAATTGTTTTTTAGAACGCACCTAATACCACCAGAGTTCGTTTTCCAAGTGCGGATCTGGGATTCAAACCTCTGTTACTCTGCGTGGTCTTGCTTCCAAGACCAGCGCTTTGCCCCTGTGCATGTTGTAATACAAAGTATGAAACAAACAGTAATAATTTGTTTAGGGTAATTCTCTAACTTGTCCTAGTTTTCTCAATTGACAGCATTATAATGTGTAAAGTTTTTAGGTATATTTAGAAAGCGTTAGCAGCACCCTGGGAGGGGCCTGCTGTTCAGCATAAATGTGTGATCCTGGGCAAATAATGTAATCTCACCTGACTTCAACTGCAAAGGGTCACTTTACCCACTTCTTCCCCTCTGCATTGTTGAAGGCAAGTCAAACAAGTGTCTGCGGGTGCTTTGATAGAGGTCAGTAAAATATTGTGCTGTTTGTAAAGTCCTGTCATGTTAAATCCAACCTGCCGTAGAAACTTTGCCCTGTTAGTAAAATGTCTCACTTGCAGTACCTACAGATTTGGTCCACTGTGTCCTATGAGGCTTTTATTTTCCTACCCTCATGTTTGGTGCATACATTTCAGGGGGCAATGGTCGTGCCTTGTGTGTGAACCCAAATATCCCAATTCTGCCTCCAGCAGTTGAATTTCCTATTGAGCATAAGAGGTATATCCCGCCAACGGTTTGCAATTTCATTGACTTAGTGCCTTTGTCCCCCTTTAGGTTTGTAGTGAGCGACTTCATCATAGGTGCGTTCATCGTGGTGGTAGTCAGAGTCTGAGAGTGGCAGGCTGCTGTGTGGTACGCTGCATCCTCGTCCCTGAAAACAAGGTAACGTAGCATACGTGGGGTGTAATTGTTTAACTGACTCAAGGAAAGTGGGTGTTTTTTTTAAAAATGGAGGCGGGCATGGGTACTACACTATAGAGCGACATTTCAAAAGTCTCAAAATTGTATGGTTCAGTGTGGTGTGTTGGGGGATTAAAGGAGGCAACGGACACTTTGCAGCCATTTACAAACCACCCACATGGTATGTGTTGTTAGATTTATTTTTGCAATGTTCTCTTCAACCAGGACAGTCAAACGTATACACATTTGTATTTATTAGCCCGGCTCTAATGGAAACCGCATTCCATGTGTGCACTGTGCACCATTATATGTGTTTGTTCTTATACATTTGCTGTTCACCAGTCCTTGATTCCATTTGAAGCACTTAAGAGGTGTGTTGTCCTGTCCTGACTCCTGGACTGATCATTGTGTGTATTGAAACTTGGAAGGAATCCCATGATATCGATTATCCCTACTTCTCATTTCCTTCCCTGGAATGTCTGGAGCTCAGAAGAAAATGTCTTCAGACTCTTCAAAACCTGGTATAAAATGCAGCACAGATGAGCCTACAAGCAAGCGAAGTAAACAGGAATCTGGTTCTAAGTCAGATAGTGTATGTGAAGAACCAGAAAAAACACTAGATGAGACCACTAGCACTACTACTGTCAACATCCATACAGAAATCCAGACAGCAAACATTCCACTCGGAGAGGGACTGGGTGGCACTGTTATCACTGAGGAAGATCGTGAACTACCGAACGACAGTGACACGTACATTCCAAGTACTAGCATGCAGGAATCTGGTCAATTATCACTTCTGCAACGTTCAGCTCCCTTAACGAAAGGCTGACTCCCTAAAGACTGGAAGCTGGACCAGAAACAATATTTTCAAAGCAAGTACCAATGGTCGATTGTTAGAGGACACACTCTTGGATGCACCATATGCCGTCAAGTCAATAGCTTCGGTGCAGATAAAACTCATGGGATGAAATTGTCTAAAGAATGGCTGAGTGTACTGTTGGCTCATATGGTACCAACAAAGACTAGCAACAAAGATCCTTACGAAAGAAGATTGCCGAACATGGACTAACAAAGGCACACATCACAGCATCAAAAATATTAGAGCAAGCAAAAAAAAGATACATTGCTTAAAGTAACGTCTAGATCCCAGGCAGGGAAAATAGCAACAACTGCCAGAATATTCTGAACAGCTTATAAAGAAGCAAAGAAGAACATGCCAGCCTATGGTTTTGAATCTGAGATAGACTGCCAGCAATTGAATGGGCTAGATATGGGACACATTTTACATTCAAATGTGGCTTGCTCAAGTATACAGCAACACATTTAATCGGAAATTAAACGAAAAGCATTTGCCAAAATAGTTGCCTTTTCTCCTAAAGTGAGCCTTTTGCTGGATGAGGCAACTGCCTTAAATAAAACAAAGTGCTTTCATTGTGTACCTACGTACTCAGCTACAGGAAATGGAGTCTCCAGCTAATATTTTTGTTGACCTTATCAAGCTCAGTGAGGTGTCTGCTGAAGGTATAGTGAACAGTTTGCTATCTTCGCTCCAAAAGGACCCAATAAACATTAGTGAGGACTTTCTCACCAAATGTCTGGTGTCAGTCGCTTGTGATGGAGCATCAGTAATGTTTGGCCGCAATAGCGGGGTTGTGAAAAGGTTACAAGAAAGAATTTCTCCCAATATTGTAGCCTAGCACTGCTCAGCACACCGCTTGGAACTTGCAGTCAATGATGTCATGACTGCTACAAAGAATTTCAAAGCATTGCTAGACAAACTGTATTCTCTTTTTAGCACATCTGTGAAAAATCGTTTGCAGCTAAAAGAATGTGCAGATGCTCTTGACATTCAGCTTTGTAAAATAGGAAGAGTGTTAGATACTCGCTGGGTTGTCTCAAGCTACAGAACAGTAGAGGCTGTCTGGAATGCTTATCCTGCTCTTTACAAAACACTTTACATTGGCATCTAGTGATGGCTCTCGTGATAGCACAACACGAAACATGTACACTGGACTATGTAGACGCCTTTCATCTGGGTAGTTTGTTGCTAATCTTGGCATTATGTTTGATGCACTTCAAGAGTTATCAGAATTGTCTCTTGATTTACAAAAGCGTGATTACACGATCATGGATGCACATTGTGCTATTTGCAGACAAATATCAGTGTTTGAGACAATGGTACAAAGGCGAGGAAAACATTCTTCCCAGTGCGAGAAGGCCATAGAAGAAAATAGTTTCCAAGGAGTGACCCTGCATGAAGGAAAGGTGTACGACAAAAGAATTGAACATGGACAGTTTTTCCAAAGTTTTGCAGAAAATGGACGGAGTCGTTTGTTGTCTACAGGAGGTTCTGCTGCTGCTGACAACAAAGTTGCGTACGAGAAACTAATAAGCAAACTCAAAGTTTTGTACAAGCAGTACTGGCCAGATGAGTTACCACCTACGAATGGAGAAAGTGAGATAGAGTTTCTGTGTGAAAGATTTGACATTGGTGACAGTCATCAAACCATTTGGGCTTACAGGGAACATAGGGAGACGGGTGGAAAAGAAGCTAATAGACACTACAAGGAACTTTTGACAGCTGTGAACAATATTGCTATCTCCACTGCTGAGTGTGAACGAGGGTTTTCACAAATTTATCTTGTCTGCACATCAACAAGAGCATCACTGCCAGGTCAGATTTAGATATTTTATGGGCTTTTATGAGCGAATAGAGACAAATATGCACACTATTACACTTGTAATTATTTAATGTATTATTTATTTGTACTTCATTTAGTAACTGCTATTTGCATTTGTTTGTTTTGTTCATATATCGCAATTTGCACCTGACTATAGCAGCTTAGCCATGGTGATCCCAACCAGCTGTTGGCAAAGTTGTAATAGAATCTGGAGTTACCATGACATTTTGTAAAATGCTATATGGAATATTTTGCCATGTTAGGCTAAATACTGTGGCTGGTAGAATGTAAATTACTTCAAACAAACACAACATTTAAATAGCATCTGACAGTCTATTTAATTGATATAGATGTGATGCCTTCTCTACCTCCTTTTCTGAGTTTAAAATGAAAGCCAAACATGGCACCTTGTACTTTCTTGTTTGGTTCTGTTCTAGATTCAATGTGTTTATTTATTCTTAGTGTGTTTATTTATTATTTAATCAGTGTGAGGTTAAATAAAAGATTGTTTTTGAGGATGTCTCAGATTTGTAATTACTGCAACATCTGTTAACTTTCATTCAATCAAACCTAATGTTTTAAATACAGTCTATTATTTTTCCTAGTGTACGTCAAAACAGAAAGATACTCTCACAAGAGACCCCAGCTCCACTCAGAGCCATTTGGGAAACAGGGCAGTAGGAGGGGCTGAGGGGTCATTTTACAAAAGGGACAAATAAGATAACATCCATAGGTTTGCAACAATTTTATCAAATACATTATCACTTCGAGGACAGCAAGTATGGTCCAGACGTCTAACAAGTGTGGTCTAGAACTTAGACGTGTGTTCAAATGCACTCTTTTGTCTCTGGGGTTGCCCGAATGCTGGAACCACTACACCTACCATAACAAGTGTTTTCCAACTTTAAAGTATTATACTTCCTCAACCCATGTGTGTCCTTCGCCATCCATCCCACTACTAGCCTGTGCCAGTAGTTGTTGCAGCGCCAAACATGTGACATGGAGCAGCAGCAGTGTGATGGGCTGCTGGTGGTTGGCCGATCTAGCTCTAGCACTGAACTGGCCCGGGCCGCGCCCCGCACTGAAGGCGGCGCCGTGCCCGGTATTATGGGGCCAATATTGTGTGGCCCTTGGCACCTATGTTTTTTACACATTAAGCACTGAGCCCCTGCGAGAGGTTGGATGGCAGAGTCAGTCAGGATGGAGAGAACAGGTAAGTCCCAGTAAAAAAAAAGTACACATTCTAAATAACATTATTTTATTGCCACCCAGTGTCTTTGGGCCTCATTACAAGTCCGGCGGTAACCGAGCCGGAAAAACCAGCAGGTTACCGCCGGACTCGTATTACCATTCCCCCTCCGTGATTCCCGGAATCACAGGGGCATTACGACCCCGGTGACGGGGAATTCCGGAGGTGGAATTGTGTAAGTCCCCATTCCCAGGACTCTATGGGGATGGGGACAATTGAAACATTGGTTCCATCTATGACGGAGCCAGTGTTTCCATTTCCGCCTGCAGGCAGGTGGTGTTAAACCCGCCAGGTCAGACCTGGTTGGAGTGACACCTCCCGCCTGCAGTACTCTTAATCAGCCGGTCCGGAAAGAACTGTGGTGGCGGTTTTACCACCACCGTTCCTTCCAGACCGGCAGGGTCGTAATGAGGCTCCATATGTATTTATTCCCTATATTCTCTAAGGGGGTGAAAAATATACCCCTAACTAGGCAGGCACTAATTGAGCAGGAGCTACAATAGTCCCCCTCCCTGCCTCGAAGAGCATTTCATCCCTGGGAATGTTCATCCAAATGACGCCATACAGTGTCACTATGCGGTCCCTCCCTGAGGCCCTCAAGGGCCAAGCCTTTCTCAGCAGTGCCTCCAATGTAACCCTGGTCTTATTCCAGCCCTGCCCCACTTGAATGGTCATCACCACTAGGATAGGGTGAGGCGACTCACCAGACCCCTCCCCACAGACCGACCACAATGAGTGGGGTGCTAGGCAACCTGTAAGCTAGAAAAGATCTTACTCCCTATCCTAAACAACAGGAGATGGCCTATCCCCTGAGTTCTTAACCATACCCCGTTATTACCCTTCACTAATGACACCATATAGCAGGGTTGTTTTGTATAGGCCCCAACGGAAAACACTATCAACACTGTTAAACTTTAAACATTACCAACTTCCAGAATTGCTCTCAACATGTCTCAATGATTCCCCATACTACTGTTGGCCGTGGCGTGACCCTCGCATCAGGCACCTGCTCTTTGAGCCCACCTTCTATAAAAGGGTCCAAGGATGGACCTGCAGGGTGGACCAATGGAATACACCCCACCACCTTCCTCTCTGGTGCCACCCACCCAAAAGAGGAGAGTGGCTCCAGTTGGTGGCTTCTCTCCCAAGATGGCCTATGGCAGGCCGCCACCTAAACTAACCCTCCCGCATCCGAGCACCTACCTCCCCTAACAAGTAGGTCTGAATCTCCCTGCCTTAATCCTACACACTTGCTAATACACCCCTACCTTATACTTAGCTATAAACATTTTTACATAACTATATATAATCCAGGTGCTGTCAGTATTATGGTCCTTCCTCGTGCCCATGTGGGGTACCACTGGTGTTACCACCCATGGGGCCCGGGTCCTCATTCTCTTTACCGTGAGCCTGCGTGCCCACATGGAGCACTGCATGAACACTGGCACGTAGCCTCGTAGCAGATCCGCCATCATTGCAGCTCTCCGTTGACTTGGGGTGCCGCACTGTCTCACCATAGCAGTGCCCGATAAGAGAAGGAGAAGCCTAAAGCAGGTCTATATAACTGTATCATTGTAACATAATCATTACACAAAGGAACCATGTAGTGGCGAATAAAGGCAGCAGGGTTTATTAGTCATTAGTACCCGGCACGCGCAGCGCACCGGGAATACAACGCGTGGATTGGCTCTTTTGCGAGCCATGGAATTCCCTCTTACGCCAGTGCGTTCTGCGTGTGCCGGGTACTTTGTTCCCGGCGAGGGGTGTGGTAGCCATTCAGCCAACGAGGAGGCTCGAAATGGGGCAATCCCCGCTCCAAGCCTCCCCATGGCTGGAGGCTGCCTTTGTCCCCCGCCGGGGGACTCAGGTAAGACTTCTTTTTTTGCCCTTTCCTCCCTCCTCTCACGTCCCTGCCCTCCCCACCCCACTTATCTTCCATCCCTTGGTCTCTGGCGGGGGACGATAGAAGCCTCCAGCCGAGTGGAGACTCGGAGCAGGGCCATCCCCGCTCCGAGCCTCCACACGGCTGGAGGATTCCATCGTCCTCCGCCAGAGACCGCGGTACGTTTCTTTTTTTTTTTTCCTCCCTTCTGCCCTCTGAACCCCACTTACCTTCTTTTTTCTTCTTGTCTTGGAAGCGAACGCACTGGAAACACTTCTGTTCCCATTGCGTTCGCTGCCGATGGTCGCCATGGAAAGGGAAAACAGACGGCCATTTTTTTTCCACTTTTTTTTCTGTTTCAAAACACGTTTCGAAACAGAAAAAAATACCATTAGTACCCCGGTCTAACGGGCCGGGGTACTAATGACAATAAGACCATCGGCGGCGGGCCAATACCGCCCAGGGTAATGCCGCTGGGGATTCGTTAACTACAGCCCCGGGGGCATCACCTGGGGCGGTATTGGCCCGCCGCCTCGGGCCTTATTGCCACATAAAACAACATAAACATTGCAAGAATTATGATTCCCAACTTCAGGTGAGCTGCTTGACTATATTCTGTGCTTTTGGGCACTTCGTACCAGGGAAGGGGGGTGCCCTTTGACAACAGTGTGTCACCAGCATGACACTAGCCCAATGTTCCATTCTCAGGTCCGTGCCAGTGAGGCCTGTCATGCCATCTGGCTGGCGCTGCACCCCTGTGCTTGATGGCAGCTTCCTTACTGGCCCGTGCCGCCGCCCACGGCGACTGCCAACGATCGTAGTCTGTTTTTCTCCTTCAATGGAGCACTATTATTCATTCGCCACCGTGCAGTGCGCGTCCTCCTTCCTTTCTTATAATTGGGTGGGTTGGAAAGAAGCAGGCTCGACCGGCCCATGGGGCAATAGGGCAATGCCCGAACCAAAAAAAAACAAATACTAGTGTGGGCCAGTATTTTTGGTCAAAGTGGGCCACTTTTCTGGCCAACGTGGGCCAGATGGATGAGTACCTTCACTATACGGCTAGTAGTTTTGACCATTGCTGCAGAATAAGTATTCTTTAAATTGCACAATTTGCATCACATTGTATCAAAAAACTCCCCCTTGGGTACTACTCAAACCAGGGGTGGACTGGGAACCAAAAGGGGCCCTGGAAATAATGTTCAAAGTGGCCCCATATTACACATTTTCAGCAAGCCCAACCCTTCCCCTATGAGAAAATGTGGAAATAAAATAGGTTACCACACAAAAGAGGCCCAAAATCTCCAGCGTTCCCTATAGGCCAGTCCACCCCTGATTCAAACAGTCTGTCACAAAAGGAATGAATTGCCATTTGCAACTGTGGGACACTTTTTCATTGCTGCCCAATTGTATGCCCCAGTCCGACCCTGGAAAGAAGAAATGGTTTTCAGTGTTCGCTGAAAATGTGTGCGTTCCCTGCAGAGCATGTTATGTTTCTGCTACTATGCCTCCATGCCTCCATGCCCGGTTATTTAAGGGGAACATTGCACTTGAGGCACAACTTTTTGGCAGTGCTGCAGAGGGGGCACCCCGCAGCTGGAAAGCACGGTGTAAGGAAGACGCTGAGGCGATTAGTTCAGGTAACTTCTTTAGTTTAATCCGGCGAGCCCGCCGACACAACCCTCTCTGCCGTCCTCCACCAACCATCCACTCGTCGCGCGAACCCTGTCTCGTAGAATAATAACAAGAGGGCAGGAGTTCACGTGGCGGCACGCGTATACTAGTAATACTATTCTCAACATATCTTCCCCCTCAGGAGGGCAAAAATAACTACAACAATCTCTTGAAGAACAATATAAAGAAACCAAAAAATAAGAATAAGAAAACGTACAACGGAAAAGAGAACTGCATTATATAACAAAATATGCATAGAGATATGAAAAATTATCAAAAATGCAAAAACTGCTAATCACGACACATAGGTCTCTCATCCACACTGGTTTAGATCTCATCCTGCAAGCATCACTGAATTTATTCCCACTACTCATACCCTCACTCTCACTCCCTTTCCTGTATGGCAGTTCAGCGTCCTCCAGTCTTTTATGTGGTCGTCCTGCATCTTCGACACTTCTATTCATTCCATAAGCTTTCGCAATTTTACCTTTTGACCACACTTCGCCTCCCTCCAAAATCACCACAGACTTCTTGACCGCAGATATCTTCTTTGGCCCCAAATATTTACTCCCTAAACATTTATTCACCAATCTTGGATTCTTTACATAAACACTCTCCCCCACTTTCCACTCACGTACCTTCACTCTCTCACGGGTATTGAAGCTTGCCGTATTCTTTTCTTGGCTGGCATTGATGAGTCTCTTTATTTGTCCTCTATCTACCTGTACCACTTTGGCTATCCCTAACCAGCCCGGACATAATTTGGTCCCTGGTTCCCTACCCTTCAGGGACACGAAAGGTGATACTCCAGTCACTGAATGTGGGGTAGTCACATAACTCCACGTCAACAAATTCAAAACTTCCCTCCACAGTTGCCCCCCTCTCATCGCTAACTGCAACCCTTCTTTCAGCCAACGGTTGACCCTCTCCACAAGCCCATTTGCCCTAGGGTGATACAAAGCAGTCTTGATATGTCTTATACCATAACTGCTGAGAAACTTCTTCATTGCTTCTGACACTAACTGGACTCCATTGTCCGAGACAAGTTCCATTGGCACTCCTTCTCTAAGAAACACTTTCTCTAAAAATGTTATCAACTCTCTAGCTGTGACTTCTTTGACTGCCTCCCATTCCAACCATCTAGAATGATAATCAACCAATGCAAACATAAACTTCAGACCTCCTCCTAAACCCTTCATGGGACCCATGATGTCCACCGCAACTTTAGACCACGGTTGGATCGGGACAGGATTTGGAATCATTGGAGTCTAACGCACAATTTTAGTTTTGTCACTCATCTGACAAATCATGCAATCTTTTACCCACCTCTCAGCCATCTTGTCAATCCTCGGCCACCAATAATTCTGACAAAGTTTTCTTTTCATAGCTCCTTCCCCCGAGTGACCCTCATGTGCAAGCTCTAGCAACCTCGATCTGACCGACTCCGGGAGAACAATATATCTCCCCCTCCTCAGCTTATCTTCAAAAATATTCAATTCTTCCTTGAGCTCTCACCATACATCACATGTCTTCTCCAAAGCTTTCTTTTGTGGCCATCCCTTGACTGCCCACTCCTTGACTAACTTAAGTTCCTGATCTGACTCTTCCCCCTGTAACCATATTTCTTGACTGATAGCATCTATGAACTCTGCTACAACTGATTCCTCTATTCCACCATCACCACCCTCAACTTTAACGTCCTCAATCGGCAGCCTCGATAGGCAGTCGGCCACAACATTTTTTTTCCCAGGCAGAAAACTCACCACAAAGTTATACGCCTGTAGACCTAATCCCCACCTACTTATTCTGTGTGAACCTAGAGCCCATCTCCCACTCTGAAACAATTGTACTAGCGGTTTGTGGTCTGATCTAACTACGAAACGCCTGCCCCACAAAAAGTACTTAAAGTGCATAATGGCCCAGAACATAGCCAAAGTCTCCCTTTCAATCACAGAGTATTTAGACTCCACCACCTTCAATGCCCTTGATTCAAAAGCAATAACCCTTTCCCTATTCTCATTGTCATATTGTACTAAAGTTGCTCCTAAATTCAGCATACTGGCATCTACCACCACCACTGTTTTATCAGATGGATCAAATCTTCCAATGGAGGGAGCTTCACTGATCGCATTCTTAATACTTTCAAATGTCTCGTCACACTCTTGAAACCATTCAAACTTAGCTCCTTTTTTGAGTATCATCCTTATGGGAGTGGAGACCATAGCAAAGTCTTTAACAAATCTATGATAATATTCAGCAAGACCCAAAAAGGATCTCACCTGATCCTTGTTAGACGGTACTGGTGCACTCTTCACAGCTTCCACCAAGCATTTCTTTGGTTTTACTCCACACACATCAATTTCATGTCCAAGGTATTCCACACTCTGAACCGCAATCTTGCATTTATCTCTCCTCACTGTTAAACCAGCTTTGGATAATTTACTCAAAACCTCAGTCAAGATTGCATCATGCTCAGCCACACTACTCGCATATATAAGCACTTCATCTTGAAACACTACAATGTTCTTTATCCCTTCCAAAACCATGTCCATCACTCTCTGGAACACTGATGCCACTGAGGCAAGCCCGAACGGCATTCTGCAATACTTGAAGTACCAAAGGGCGTTATAAATGCAGTACGGTGTTGGCAGTCCTCTCTCAAGGAAATCTGGTGATATGCTTGAGAAAGGTCGATCACAGAAAACACCTTGGCACCTCTGAGAGTTGACAGGGTATCTCCAATATTTGGCAACGGATGCTTGTCAACAATTATGTTCTTATTGACGTCTCTCATGTCCACACAAAGGGCCTCATTAGGACCCAGGCGGACTTCGCGGTGCTAAATGCACCGCGAAGCATGGCGGAAAGCCGCCGATAGCGCCATGGGGGTTGGCGGATTTACCGCCCCATTCCGACCTCGGCGGAGCGGTAAATCCCCAATCCCCATTCTGCCCTTCCCCATTCCCATTTTTGCCCCATAGGGTATAATGGGAGTGGGGAAGGAGTTAATTACGCCACCGTAAAATACGGTGGCGTAATTAACAACGAGGTCCCGTAGCGCCATGGTTTTCTCCGCCTGGTAAAACCAGGCGGAAAAGGCCGCCATGGCGCTACGGGAACTCGTAGTATGGCGGAGAGGTACGCCATGCACTACGCTGGCGTAACACCCTCTCCGCCAGGGTCCTAATGAGGCCCAAAGTCTTATTTGTCCATTGAGTTTTGTGGCCACCACAATAGGAGATAACCACTCCGAACTTTCACAATGTACAATGATCCCTTTCTGCAGCAGAGTTTCAATTTCTAATTTTTGTTTCTCTCTCAAATCGTGGGGTATTGGCCTCACTTTATGCACCTTTGGTATTGCCCTGATCTCAGTCGTATTTCATGCTGAAACCCTGTAAGCATCCCTAAATCTTCTCGGAACACTCCCGAAAACTCTTTTTCCCACTTGTCCTTTAATTCTGCAACCGTGACTGGCTCCTCTGCACTTGCTTGAATACGAATGCCTAGTTTGCGTTGCTCACCCCAACCCAAAAGAGAAGATCCTTCTTGTGTCACATGTATTTCGATTCACAACTTCTTCCTTTATATTTGATGCTTGCCTGGAACTTTCCTAACACCTCAATCTTCACGTTTCCATAAGCATATGGTTCAATGCTGTGCTGCTTCAGATCCCTGATTTTGCCTTGTAAACAGCTCTCGTAGGTTCTTCTTGATATTAGAGTCCAAGGTGAGCAACTGTCCACCTTTAATGTAACCACTCTTCCATCAATTAAAAACACATCCGTGGGGGATCTTCCTCTATTGGAGACCTCAGCTATCTCCAATACATGCTTGGTCTGCATATTTTGGACAGCGTTCACTCCATCTTCTTGTTCCGGAGCCCTCACACCAGGTTCTATGTTTTGCACCTGACCCACTTCACGACAGACTCTAGCAAAATGACCCTTTTTCTTGCATTTTAGACAGAAAATGTTTCTCGCTGGACAAAATGCGCTCGTTGAGATTTGACGATTGCTGCCACATTTATAGCACTTGACTTCTTTATTTATATTCATTCTTCTGAACCCTCTCATGGCCGCCACTTCTCCTTCCTGTTTGTCCCCTTTCATATTCGACATGTACTTTTGCGTCTGCTCCATGCCTCTGGCAGTTTCTACTGCTACTGCTAGAGATACATCTTTAGTTAAAAGTCTTTCTTGAATCTTCATGTTGTTAGTACAACGTACTAACTAGTCTCGTATCAGTGAATCTGTCAATTGACCAAATTCGCATGTGTGGCTCAAAGATCTTAAAGCTGCAATGAAATTCTCAACAGGTTCACCCGGGTCTTGTATCCTCTGAAAAGATTTGTGCCTCTCAAATGTTATATTTTTCTTAGCCTCAAAATGAATTTCCAACTTCTTCTCAGCCAAGGAATACTGATGCACTTCTCCTTGACCTTCTAGTGGAGGTTGTGGCAAACCATCATATACACTTCTACCCTCCGTGCCCAGATTGTGCAAGAGTATGGCCTCTTTTCTTGCAGCAGCAAATTTGTCTCCCCCAATCGCCACAAGATATGTGTCAAAAAGTTTCTTCCATCTGTTCCACCTTATTGGTGGGACACCCGGTTCCATTAAGAAAGGCAGAGGCGGGGCCATACTAGCTGCAGCCATGGTTGAAGCGTTCTGAATATTGGTCTGTTGTAGTACTTAAAATACTTGACTCCACTTCCAGATGATTGTGGTTGAAGATATTATGTGCCACTTCTTTCTTGTACTCTGTCTGTGCATACAGATCTCAGACTCTATAGCATCACTTACAATATACTCAACACTGCCTTTACAGATTTGAAATTGGCCTTGAAGTGTGTCCTTCACTCTTGTACAGTATCTGTGCGTGTGCACCTCACTCCTCTCAACACTTGTTAACCTTTTGCTCTGGACTATCCTTCTCCTGCACGGATTCGTCCTGTGACAAGTGTTTATTTGTCGACTTCTCTTTAGACTGTGAGGCAGTCAGGCTTGTTTTCCCAAAATCTATACATCAACGGACTTGTTGAGAGAGGTGTGGCTAGGCGAGCGCTCTGGCGCTCCTCACGTTACGCTTATGATGAAGAGACTGCCTCCTTGTTGGCCCCAATTCCTCCCCGCTTCCCTCTGAGCCCCTGCTCACCTGGAAGGAATTGCGTGTAGACGGGAAGCGGGGCTGGCACTCCTAGACACTGGAACAAGGAGTCGGCAGTGGGCCTCAGAGGCGCCTCTCACTGCGCTCTCCCCCTCGGGTAGGGGGGGCAGGAGGCGCCAGAGCACACCAGCGGATGTGGGACACAAACGGGGCATGTTTGCTTCACTGTGGGGTTGCCAGCTGCCGCGGGCTCGCACTAATCCTCGTCGCCAAATGTAAGGAAGACGCTGAGGCGATTAGTTCAGGTAACTTCTTTAGTTTAATCCGGCGAGGCCGCCGACACAACTCTCTCTGCCGTCCTCCACCAACTGTCCACTCGTCGTGCGAACCCTGTCTCGTAGAATAATAACAAGAGGGCAGGAGTTCGCGCAGCGGCACGCGTATACCAGTAATACTATTCTCAACACACGGACAAGTAACCAGAGGGGCAAGGGGGGACAGAGGGACAGAGCATATGCTGCCATCTGCGTCATGGGGAAACACGACCCTGCCAAAAACACTGTGGTTTCTTTCATCCTACTACCTACTGTTGCTAATCCAGGCGGGCTCAGGGGAGGGGTGTTTTCACACCAGGGTGCCAAGGCACATTAACAAGTGCAGCACTGGCATGCATGGGGAAAACAGGAAAAGGGCAAATGGCCAACAAAGGGCACAAGGTGCTTATGGCCATTGGCGCCAGCCAGCAAAGGGCACTACAAAACCCCCACAAACATATGCATAGCCCAGGGCGAAAGTACGGGGATAAATGGAGTCTCTGGGCAAAGAGAAATCCCTTCACTGGTACTCTGTACGGAACACCACGAGTATTCTGCGCATGCAGAAAACTTTTCTTTTCCCAAAACCAACCCACCCAAGAAAAGAAGGGAAAAGAAAGGAAATACAGGGCAACAAACGTGGCCCACATCATTGTGGGAAGAAGAAGGCGGCACGGGTCAGGGGCACAAACCTGGACCTCGTGCCCAAAAGAGTACATTGTGTATTATGTGTAATCATGTTTTACTATGATGTATGTGCAATAAAAACACTGCCTTTTATTGCCAAACACTTACACAATGGTCAGTCATCATTGGGTAACAGAACATTGGCAACAGTCACTGCATCCTGGCTCCACTGGTTATGCTCGGTGCCGGGCGGCTTGATCAAAACATCCCGGACCTCGCACTGTTCATCCCGGGCAGGGGGATGCCAGTGATGCACCGTTTTGGCCTCCTCTCCACGCCAATCACTTGCTCTGCTCCCCTCGTCGTATTACCTGTGCCCTCCTAGATACAGGCCTGCCACCTTCCGCAGGCACACAGCATAACTTCTGGCTCTTGAGCCAATCATGTCATACGCAGCACGGGCGGGCATTCAGTTCCTGAGCCAGCGCCACCTGGTCCCAGACCATCACGAACACACGAACCCGGGCTGGGCAGCCCTGATTTCACCTGGCCCGCACCCCCAAATGCGGCCCGGGGCTTCAAGCGTATGGGCCCCCAGACAAGGTAACACACTCTGAGGCCCTGTTAATGCCTGTGCTGCACTGGACACGCATCCCCAGGTTCATGCTTTAAGCTGGGCCAATTCTGACATACGCAGCCCAGATTGGAAAGTCATTGTGCCGCTGGGGGTCCCGCCAGAGGCCACGACCCGACCAGGGAGCTCGTCGCTAAACCACCTGCTCTCTCTCTCTCCTCCTGCCATTATCCCTAACGGTTTTTCTTCTTCTTTTCTCCTATTTTAAAAGTTCTCTCCAACATTCTCCCATGTCCAAACCTTGGGCAGAGTACGCCTGTCTATTGCCTGTAGACGGAGCAGGCCAGTCAGGCTGAGGTAAACAGGTGAGGCCTAGTAAAAATAAACACATACACACATCGTAAATACTTGTATTGCCACCCCGGTGTCCGTGTCTTCATTTCCCTATAATCCCTGAAGAAGGGGTGGGCACAATACCCCTAACTAGCTGGGCCCTACTTGGGCGAGGGGCTATATTATCCTTGCCAAATCATCAATGGTTTCTGTCATTCATCTACAGCAGACTGCATTTTCAGTTTGTGGTTTTGTCCTTTGGCCTGACCTTCACACCTCGAGCACTCTCCCCAAACTGGGGGGCTCCTCTGTTAGGTTTTACTTACCTTGATGACGGGATGATTCTTGCTCCTTCTCTTGTCAATTTCAGAAGCAACGTTCAGGCCTTGCGCAGCTTCATCCATGCCCACAACTTTGCGACATATGTCATTTTCCACATCTCAGACGCAGATTTTCATGTTGGCCTATTTTTCTACTCCAGATGGCAGGGGTTTATTTTGCCCGAAGATCATGGTAGCTTTCCCGCCAATACTTGCCTGAGCCCTACAGCCTGTAATGCACTTTTTCCATGTTAGTGGCCCCAACTCGAGGACTTGCTCACCCTGCCTGCCAAGTGATATGAGACAGGTGGTGCAAGGGAAACAGGAGTGACAATTTGAAGCCCATATTGGGCAACTGTACCGAGTTTGGGAAGTCGGTTTGGCAGAGGTAGATAGATTAATGAATGATTGTCCAGTTCAGGGAATACACATTAAGTTCTTGTGTAAGATACCATGCTGGATACCACAGGTACGTTCGGGTATCTTTGTTCCAGCTCTAGTTGTACACTTATATGTCCAAGTGTAATCGCACAGACACTGGCCCATCCACACAGCTTCCCTCCAACTGCCACTCCACAGAACCCTCGCTCAGTCCACCACCAGCATTCCAAGCCAACATTCCACACACATACTACAATGCCCTAATGTCCTAGCAAGCACATTAGTACATATACCTTACTGTGTAGGCATGTGTCTGTATGGTGGGAATCTTATGGGTGCATGGGAGAAGATTGTGGGAAGTGTTGTTTATTATTACTGCACAATGATTGCCTTTTTGTTATTGAAAATGAAGAAATACATTGAGAAAGAGAGACAGCATCCAGTGGTGAGTCCCATCCACCAACATTCTGAAGGGTTTTTCATTTGGCGGCTCCTGCTCCTCCCAAGATGATCAAAGGGAAGCAAGCAAGTCAGGTTGAGGCAAACCTGGGAGATTTGACGGTCCAGGACAGGTGGTCTCCAATGTAGGCTCAAAATGGTGTGAACAGATGGCCATCCAGAAGGCCCTTTTAGTCCCCTCCCGCACACCCCCACACACACACTTGGTAAAACATTCAGGTCGGCGCAAGGGGGACAGTCCGGTGGGCAGCAATAATGCAATTCATCAGTAGGTGCCAGATGTCTAGTCCTTATCATGTGGGCCCACAGCAATGGCCAATCCCTTCTTCCTCTCAGGAGCATTTCTTCTGAGTAGAAAGAATGTTCATGCAGCCCTTCTGAGTGGGTCCTTCCCTTCCTTGGCTCATTATGCCCCCCCATCTGGATCTCTTGTACCCTCCTTGTCCCTATTTGTGCTCCCAACCATGAATCTATTTGCCTCGGCAGGAAATCCCTTACTGCTAATGCTTGATTGCAATATTCCATCACACAGCATATAAACAAGGGATGCTCTTCCTTTCCTCCAGCCTCTCATTCTACTCTAAGCATTTCCTCTGATTCTCTGTGTGCGTAGGAACATGCACCGGTTCTGCCAATCTTTCTACTTGTGTCGAGGAGGAATGTTTTCACAATAGTCAGGATGTGGATTTTACTAGTATTACCCCCCGTCCACTCTTCTCTGGAAGACAGATGATGAGAACTTTGATGGAGCTTGCTGATTGACAACGTCTCTTCTGCATTAAGCGTCGTTTAGAAGGTCTGATTGTATGTTGTCACTGTTGGTGCTTCGAGCAAAGGTTTCAATCCTATGGCTCTGAAGCATAGCCGATGGATAAGACTTGGCATTTCTGCCGTATGGAAGGCCTCTTGTACTTTCCGTCCTGACCCCTATCCATGGTCATTCCACAAGAGCAACATCAGCCTACTGGGCAGAATGAACAGAGGCTTCCTTGCAGGGCCTTTGAACTGCTGCAACTGGGCAACTCCTCACAGCTTAATTCACCGTTGCAAATTATTGCTTAGTGGTTCTGCATCTATTCTTTCTTCACTACACAATATTATGTTTCTTATTTCCACTAAACCCTGGAGTGCACAGTTTTCTTATCACCTGGTGTTTATTGTGTTACTAAGGATACTGCTTCCTAGAGTCTCATGTAAGTAACGACTATTCAAGTCAAGTTCTCTGCTTAAACTGCTTACTATCACTAAACAAAGAGAACTTCCCAGCATGTGAAATCATCAGTGATATCATTAATGATTCCATTTGTGATCTCAACTTTGATGTCCTGGGTGCTGGTCTGAACATTGCATGGCATAGGTGAGAGTTATCCTGCATAGCTTACCATAACTGGTGAGTTTCTTTGTTTTTTAGATTTTGCGCTGCAACCACAGCATAGTAGTAGGTTTTTATTAAAGCAACTTAACCATAACGTCCCTTTATCAACATTTTTTCACTGAATTTTAAATGTTTTTATCAGAGCAACTTAACCATAACGTCCCTTTATGAAATTTTTTTCACTGAATTTCAAATGTTTTTATTAGAGCAACTTAACCATACTGTAACTTTAACAAACTTTGTATAAAAGATTTTTCAATGAATGTCAACGTTTTTCCTAAATGAAGATATTTCATGATGTTCCAGCACTGTACAAAATGTATCAATAATTCAACTTTTAACATATATGAAAGAACTATAAAGCGCCTTTAACAGCACATTCTGGGGATGAACGTTATGGCTGAATTGCCTAGGGCATGTCGCTTGACGATAACACCACTCCCACCAAACCACCCTCAATAGCCACTGGACATTGCCTGCAGGATGGCCCAGGGTTTGCTATACCCTAATGGAACGGTGGCTTGCGGTCATGGACAATGGCTGGAATGCCTGGAGCACGGGTTCAGCTATGCTGCACGACCCTAGAGAACTACAAGAAGGACATTGAATAACTTTAAGTCCATAAATTTCGACGTGATACCTTAGATTATCAACAAGATATAGTGTACACCTGGCAAGAACACTACTTCCAAAACAGACCAGACCCAAATAAAAGACCACCCTATAAACCTAGAACTCAAGAACCAGGAACAAGTGACCCCAGTAGTGAGGTCCCCACTAGCGAAGAAGAAACTACAAGCACACGGACAAGTCAACCTACCACTATTACACTACACACATCCCAAGAAGGTACTACATCGAACACACCACCGATTCCTTTTTTAGAAAAAAGGCAAAGAGAAGAAGCATCAAGAAAGCTAAGACCAAGACAAAAACCGAACAGCTAATTGTCAACATTTCAAAGAAAAATCTGACAAGCGACCAAATTGACACACTAAATCTTGGCTTATCTTTTGTACCAACTGAAAACTCGAATCTGTTGGAAGAAAAAATTAATTTGCATAGACTTGCACGGAAAATTAGACTTAAGGTGTTTTTCGATACTCAGGCAGAAATGGAATATACACAGGAGGAAAATAAATATTTGGAAATCAAACCAAAGAGTAGATTCGACCCACAAATCAATAACTTAACTATTAAGATATTTGAAGATCAAGTTATAAAGGACTTAAAAAGGGTGAACTTTACAAAATCCAAGTACTACAACATCAGGAGACACCAAAGTGAAATTATCAAAGAACTAGCAGATGACCGAAGCTTGACTTTAAAACCTGCAGACAAGGGAGGTGCGATAGTCCTTATGGATACCACCTACTATGACACTAAAATTAATGAACTATTGGAAGATCAAGACACATACATTAAAACTGATCAGGATCCTATTAAAGATATCACAGAAATGTTGAAAACTGTACTTGATCAAGCATTGGAAAACGAGTGGATCTCAGAGAAAACAAGAACATTTTTAACTAATGAGCATCCGATTACTCCTGTTTTTTATGGGCTCCCTAAAATCCATAAGGTATTACAAACTCCACCAATGAGACCTATTGTAGCGGGAACTAACAGCATTTTTAACCCCCTTGCATCCTTCATGGACAAAGCCTTGCAACCCATAGTCCAGCGTACTAGTACCTATCTGAAGGATACTACGGGTTTTCTTAACCATCTTGTTACACTCCTTCGATGTACAAAGTCTTTATACATCAATTCCGCATCAGGACGGATTAGAGGCACTAGAGTGGACATTGCTGAATAACAATTGTAAAGCCAATAAAACCTTTATTTTGGAACTGAGTAAGATTATATTGGTTAACAATTATTTCAGAAACAAATCACAATTTTATCTACAAGCATCAGGCACGTCGATGGGCTCCTCAATGGCCCCGGCATATGCTAATCTGTTCATGTTTCATTTAGAGAGCAAACATATACTCAATACACATCAATGGCAACAAAACCTAATAACATGGAAGCGATACATAGACGACATTTTTGTCGTCTGGAGAGGATCAAAAGAAGATTTAAAAGATTTTCTGGATTTCATTAATCATCTGCACAATCAGATTAAATTTACAATGGAGGTGGGAGAACCTAAACTATGCTTCCTAGACGTCGAATTATGGATTGGACCAGATGGAAAAATAATTACGAATATTTATCACAAACCCACAGATGTGAATAATTCACTACATTACTTGAGCCATCACCCTGACCACCTAAGGAACAATTTACCCTACAGCCAATTCTTACAGCTCAAAACAATAACGTCAGACACAACAAAACTGCAACAAGAGAATCAACTGCTGTCCGAGAAATACAGACAAAGAGGTTATCCTAGTGATATCATCGAAAAGGCTAAAAACAAAGTCGATAGACTTGAAAGAAAGGATCTCCTCATTAATAAGAACAAATCTAAGGATATTCCATTCCTCCATACTTTGAGATATTCTGCCCAAAGTCATCACATCACCAGGATCATTAAGAAAAATTGGAGCATCATCAAAATGGATCCACAACTGGATAGGCTATTTCCGAAACCTCACCTAATTGCATATAAGAGGGGAAGAAATTTTAAAGACCAACTAGTGAAAGCAGAAAAAATAAAACAAGACAAACAGCAGACTTTGAAGAAGAGGAAGACAGGCACATTCCCGTGCATAACTTGTTGCAATTGCAACAATGTGATGAAAGGGAGCTATGTGAGACATCCCAACAATGGACAGAAAATTCGATTGAATAATTATACCACATGTGACACAAAATCAGTCATTTACGGCCTTAGCTGTCCCTGCGGTATCTTTTACGTGGGCCAAACCATCAGAAAAGCTAAAGAAAGGTGGAACGTACACAAGAGTAATATCCGCACCAACAGCATTAAATCCCCTGTTGCTAGACACTTTGCTCAAAATAAACACACTATAGCTCAACTCAAAGTAATTATTCTTGAAGAAGTGAAAAAATCACCTAGAGGGGGTGACCATGTCAGACGCCTGGGTCAGAGAGAATTACACTGGATTTAGAAACTGAACAGTCTTTCCCCCAATGGAATGAACGAAGAATATAATTTCGGTGTCTTCTTATAAGTTAACCGTTTGACACATGCAATTTTTGCTACCATCTGAAACAATTAGACAATGCATAATATGGAGCAACTCTTTTTTCAGCCTGATGAGAATTAGGTTTGACTAAGATATGCACTACTTGTTGTATTAACCCAAATTGGGAATTGGCGTACACATATAGCAACAGTAGAACGGACATTCATTGCCCCTCTAACATCTCCGTAAGAGTCACTTGAGTTGCAATAATAACAAGGTCATTAGATGGTTTGTGTTCCCAGCACCATCAATTAGCCATGTTGTATATATCTAGAGTTGCTATTCTTTGTTTTAAACAATTAAATAAATATACACACCCATATAGGTGTCATCCATTTATAATTAATTGAAATGAAGTTGTATATTCATTTTTGACAATAGACAGACTGTGAGCATGCTGGACTTTCCTTTAATCACTAGACAGTGATAACTTTAAACGTTACAGTCGTGATTGTCAGTTGCTTGAAATAGTTTAATGGGTCCATACTACCCACTAATAGACACGTTTAAAAATAGAGGTCCCCTCTTAGTCTTTTTGACTCTACCTTGTCTCTAAAGTACCGCGCATTACATTGCGGCAAAAGTAAACACAGTGACGTCACGACGTAGTTACGTTATGACATCATCACGCCATATAAACATAACGACGGCCATTTTTGCAATGCCGTTCATACGAGCATCACCACAGGGAACCTACACAAGAGCGTCCCCTCTCAGGTAAGCCTTGATATAACTAGAAATGATGGACCCCATCATTCTTAAAGTAGAGACTGGAAGTGATTAGAGGATATAAGTTACACCGACCTTTTGACTTACGGGACATTATATATTTGTATATCACCGCAGGTATGCCATTAAATAGCTGTCTGACGCCATACTTTGATACTCCATCGACATCCAAGGATACTATCTTTTGGAGTTGCACATCCTTTGGAAGTGCACACTTACTTGAATCACTACGAACAGGAGCGAATGATTTGCATACACGGGTAAGCTAGCAGCTATATATATGCATTGAACAATATGGATTTAATGACTTTTTTTGATACTCCCAGGGGGTACTATACCTATTGAAACATGGGCTATTGTGATATTTATATTCGCTATATAGAATGACTCTATAGCGCTATATACAACTTGTAAGAATAGCCTCAGAGGAACTTCTTTCCATCCACAGGGCCCTTCACGCTTCTGAATGTGCCGATAAGACCCACTACAGGATTACAGAGCATAAATAATGTGGTAGATCATATACACCTCTGACTACGACCTGCAGATCAGGTAATTACTGGTATCTTCTTTTTAATTTACACGTCTGAGAATACAAACGTGGTTGTCTATATTCAATACCCATACTCCCTATTACGATTGGGACTTATAGTCTCTTTCATTATTTTTTTAAGGATTGACATGAATATGCAAATTAAGATGGAACTCGAATCTTAAATTAAGAACAGGCAAAGACATTAACAGGTGATTATACATAAGGAAATATCCAGTCATGACAGACAGGGATTACTATATATCATGATGATTAATACAACAATATTTTTATCTATCTACTGTTGACACAGATATACCGAAAAAGAAAAGTCTAGTAGACATCTTCTGAAGAAGGGGTTCTATTTGCCCAGAAACGCGTAAAGCATATTGTACTTTGAAGACTTCGGCTCTGTTTTCTAAAAAGCACTCAACACACCACATATCATTGTGAATGCTGGACTATGAGTTGAAATCAAGTACAAATTGTCTACTGCAAGACACATGAATTGTAAACAGAAGGATTTGGTTGTTTGACTATGAAAAAATAGTTACTACTCGTACTATGCACTGTAAAAAACAGTTTACTTTATGTCAAATATGTTTGTTATGAATTTATTCAAATTGAATGTTGAATTATTGTTTGTCCAAATAAACACATATTTGGGTAGAGTACTTACGGATGACAAGATCATCCCTTTATAAAGTTTTGCTTTGAAACTACATAAGAGAATTTGGTTGTTTTTCCAACTATAGGGTGTGCAGGGGACGGGAGTGCTCCACAAGTTTGTGGATACCTGCTGTTCTCACATAGTTTGATACAACCCAGTGTCAGGGTTGATATTCTTCCCCGCACCCCGCAAAGTATTTTAATACTTTTACCCAATATCAAATAGGTGTGTGCTAGGCAAAATTGTTGGTTAGCACATGCTGCAGGACCTGCCAAACAATCTACACTACGAATTGGGCGGGGCAATTCAACCATAACATGCCTTTAACAATGTTTTTCCAGTGAATTTCAACACTTTTTTTTAAATAACTGAAGATGTTTCATGCTATTCCCGGATGTATGTAAGTTATTAAAAATTCCACTTTCAAACATATGAGAGAACTATAACTCTCCTTTAACAAACATATTTTTTGCAGCGCACTTTGACGTGTGTCACTTGGAGCAATGCATGCATGGGATGCAAGTTATGGCTGAATTTGCCTGGGACATGAGGGTCAGACATGCCCCAGTTCCCCAGGGATGTCATTTGGGGGTTGCTAGGGGTCACATCAGTGACCCCAACCATCTCCCTTGTGACCCCTGTGCTTTAAAAAAAATAGTTTGTTGTTTTCAAGAAACATTTTTATTTAAAGGGCGCGCTCCATGCCTGGGCGGTGTGAGTGTGGGCTCGACTCCACTGTGTCTCAGTTCAGGTGCTCTGATTGCTTAGCAACCATGAGCTCAGCACACCCGACGTGCGTAGCGGTTCCTCTGAAGGAGATTTTTTCCTTCAGAGGAAACGCTTGCACGGGGCAGCAACGACCCAGCGTTGCACTTCATCTCCGCCTGCCTGGAAGATCCCCGCAATGACGAGAGCCAGCTAAATCTGGGTGCCAGAGCTGGAGAAAGTCGAGCAGATAGACCCAGGCCAGGATCCGGCAGAGGGGACTCTAGGGGCGGCGAGGGATCTGGGGGCAGCGGGCTGTATGTAAGCAGAGAGCACCAACCATTTGGATGATCTCCATACGAAGACCTTGCATTCACTGAAGCTAAGTGTGCTAGTGCCCGCAGGGCAGGCATATGCTTTGGGCATCCAGCAGTTTTCAAAAGCAATGAGGCAGCCAGTAGTGCTGCCAAGGGGGCCTGAGTACATTCTGGAGATCCATGGATCTGATTAAAGCATGGCAGGAACCATGACAGGTGAGTGCACTGCCTTGTAAAGTGAGAAAGGTTGGTGACATGGGCAGGTGGTGGTAGCCCGTTCCGTACTGATCACGCACTCATTGCAATCCACACAGCTGCCAACTTCAGAACTATGCTTGCATTTCTCTTACTTGGCAACATTTCAGATGAGAAAGCCTGGTGACTTCATTCAAGTCATCTTCAAACAGTATGCTCTCAGCTGACATGAAGCGTAAACATAACTTTCTGTTAATCCTTATAAATTTGATTTAGTCTCATATAAAAACACGCTGCAAAAAATGAGAACTGCGGACATGCTTCGGGGAGCTCGAGCTTCTGCCTGGCCTAATTGAGAGCAGACTTGGCTGATGCGAGGGAGGGTGCCCTCCGTCCTGGAGACCCAGCTCTCAGGTTCCTGTGTCGAGGGCGCATCCAAAGGGGACCTGTGTGCGCGTGCCCAGTGTTGTGTGAAGCGCGACTAGTCAGGGTTCAAGCGCCAGCCTCTTGCCGGGCTCCGGCTCCGAGTGAGGGAGGCCCAGTCTAGCAGAACTCCCTCACTTCTGACAGTAAATGCTGTACACTTCACACGGCTTTCTGCCCATTCTGTAAAGACGCAAGTCGGGGGCAAGCCCTTATCTGCATCCCTCCCCCTTTCCTATGTATGGTACCTGGGTGTTAAGCAGTATTGCATGCAGTACCCTCTGGACCACCACATACAATTAGGACTACAGGTGTTAGCAAAAACCAACCCTTGGTATAAGTCTGTACTACACAGTTTGTGGTAGTGAGCTGAGAAGCCAGGCTTATCTCAAGAGGGAATGTGAGCAGTACAAGAGGTTACACAGAGGTCTTACTATCACAGTGGTTCAAATAGACACTTACACTCAAGGTTTCTTGTTAAAACACGTATTAATTTATTACACAATCATTTAGAAAACATTCACTAGAAGGATGCAACTTAATATTATACACAAACACACTTCAATATTAAACCAATACGTTTCTGAACAAATTAGGCTCCCCTGAAATAGGAGCAAAATGGCATTTCAGTTACTTTCAATGGAAGTAAAAAGGCACAAGTTAGCAGAATAGATCACAGATACTTTCTTAGGCAGTGCAAATAGTTTGAGTTCACTAGAGGACTCGATTCAGTTCAAAAGCCCTAGGCCAAGTCAATGGATTAGTGTCTTGGCGAAGAAAGAGCAGTTCTTGAAGTAAACGGTAAAGTCTTTGCCAAAGTTCTCAGAAGTAGTTTGTATGAAAAAGAATCATATGTTGGGTCACAAGCTGATTAGGCCTGCAAGTTGAGAAAGTTCCACAAATATTCACCGCGAGAGAAGCATTCTCTCAATCGGGTTGGCACAGTACCTTAATATGAAGCAAAGGATGCAGCTGAAGGTGTTGGTTCCTGGCAGTTCCTGCATATCTCACTGTTCCTGAGCCTCAGTCATGGGTTCAAGAGGGAGGACGTCGGGGGACTCCTGCACTGCATGGGATCATCAGAAAATGCAGACAAAATGGAGTCACTTCAGTTCAAGTAGCTGTTCATCAAGCACACAAGCTAGTGTCCTTCCCGCTGGTTAATCCTAACCAGCTCTGAGAATGGTAACCAGGTGGCTTACGAGTTGATTGGTCCCACCAACTCAAAGGAATGTCATGATGAAATTGGCAATTCGGACCTGCAGCAGGGCTTCACCGGGCAAACCAACGGTCCAGGAGTTGCAGCAGCCG
Source organism: Ambystoma mexicanum (assembly GCF_040938575.1). Taxonomy (NCBI): domain Eukaryota; kingdom Metazoa; phylum Chordata; class Amphibia; order Caudata; family Ambystomatidae; genus Ambystoma; species Ambystoma mexicanum. The sequence continues at coordinate 579,260,191 of NC_090922.1, read as the reverse complement.
TCCTCTTCCAGCTCGTCTTCGGTTCTTTCGTTCCAGTTGTCGACTCTGCTTTCCAGTCCAAGAGACTTGCCTTTTAAACAGTTTTCTCCTTTTCTTTCCAGCCTAGCTGCAACTCACCCAGCAGGGTGGTTGTCCTTGCCGGACAGTCAGCCAGCCAATCACGCCAGAGTGCATTTGGGTCTCCTAGGAGACTAAGCACAGGGAGTTTCGGGCACCTCCCTCACTTTCTGGCCACCCAAGACACTTGGATGCCAGAGGCGGTCTTCAGTCCTGAAGCCCGCCAAAGGCATAGAAACAAAGGGGCCAAACCTAGTTTGGCACACAGAGACAAACACTAGAAGGACCTTTCTAAAAAGGAATGGCAAAAAAGAAGACCTGGACCTGTTTAAACATAGAGGCTTAAGGCGCCATCTTGAAAAACATGGCTCCCGCGATTTTTAGCTACCAGTGTTCGCGGTCTGGAAAAATCATGGTAGTTTGTTGTAAAAGCACTGCCACCAGCCATTTCAATAGAAATGGGTAGCATTGGACTGCTACATGAGTTTCTAGACACAGGGGATAGTAGCTAACCCCTTCAGCACTCTATAGGAAGATATTGTGTGCTGGGTCTCGGAATTTAAAAGGACTAGTAAAGTCAATTTAACCTTGCATTCTCTGGGAAACAGTAGTTTATCCCAGAGAAGGTATTTAAAACTTTGGGAAGTCTAAAAAGACATCCCTGTGTCACTACACTGAGGGTGCTGTGTAACACACATGAAATGATGCCTATGGAGTTATCTTAAAACAATCAAAGAAAACAAGAGCAAAACATACATCAAAATACATGAAAGAGTGGGAAAAAAAGGCTCACACTCTTTCCAGGTAAAAAAAATCAAGTCCTCAAAATCCAGCAAAGTTGCTGGGGTTCTCTAAGGGGAAGCGAATTAGCACATTTATGAGAATTCTCCCTAACACTCATCTCCCCCAGACTAAGGGACAGGAGGATTTAATCCACCCCTGGATGAATCTCCTTACTCCAATCGGTCAAACATTCTGGAGGGACCATCAGCATTTTGGTGATTACACCCTGACCTGTGTTCAATGGTAAAAATCAAACCCCTGTAGGCTGATTGACCATCTTAACAATTTAGGATTCTACCCCTTCATCTGCATTAACCATCTCAAGGGGACTAAATCCAACTCCCTCCTGAGGGACTTCTCTATAAGCAAATAGAAGGCATGGCAGTAAAAGGTCACACTTTCTTCTAAGGGGTTCCTCTAAAGCACCTATCATGCTCTTCATAGTACGGTTAAACCTCTCTACCAACCCATTCGCCTGGGGATGGTAGGCAGTTGAGAACTTGTAAGTCACTCCACAGTTTTTCCACATGGCCTGCATGTAGTGGGACATAAAATATGATCCCCTGTCAGAGATGACTTCCTTAGGAAAACCTACCCTGGTAAAAATACCAAATATGGCCTTAGCATCAGCCTGAGCTGTAACAGTCCTCATAGCTATAGCTTCAGGATACCTAGTAGCATGGTCTACTACAACCAATATAAATCGATTGCCTGAAGAGGTTGGAGGGTCTAAGGGACCAACAATGTCGATTCCTCCCCTCTCAAAAGGGACTCCCAGCACTGGGAAGGGCACTAAATGTGCCACATTCCTGGCTCCACTCTTGCCAGAGATCAGACAAGTGGGACAGCTCCTACAGAATTTATCTACATCAGACCCCAATTTAGGCCAGTAGAAATATAGAGAACACCTTTCCTTGGTTTTCTTGAAGCTCAAGTGATCAGCCAAAGGAATCTCGTGGGCTAACTGTAGGAATTGGTGTCTTGTCTCTAGAGGCACTACAAGTCTTCTGTAGTCCCCTGGGATAGACTCAGTTGGTTCACTGTAGAAGAGGCCATCTTCTCAGTACAACCTATGCTTCCCTGGCCCTTGCACCTGCAGCTGGGAAGCTGCCTGTTGGCGAAGATCTTCAAGAGTAGGCACTCTCGTTGACCTCTGCTGAAGTCTGCCCTACAGGGGCCACCTTCTGCCAGTAAAGACCTCAGCTCTGGATGGTCTTTAGGATCCAGATCTCCAACGGGGCATGGTCTTCTTCCAGCTCTGAATCTTCAGCAGCTGATTCAACCTTTCCTGGTTGTTCCTCACACTCAGCCTCAGCTAGTGGAGCAGTCACAGGTGTGATTTTGGATAGTCCTCTCGGGGATATCCTTGTTGGTAGCACAGGAGTGTTTTCTGGCTGTTTCCTTGAGATCTTGGGTTACCCCTTTGTCTCATTCTTCCTGGAAATAGCAGTTAGTAGTTCCTGTGGACTGGGTGTTATAGATTCCTCTATAGATTCCTCTATAACATCTACTATAGAGTCAGTTAAGGTACTCTCTCTGACCTTCCTTGTCTGCTCCTGTTTCCTTTTGCTGGGAGGCCTGGGGGTGCTTGATACAACTCCAAGAGCTTTTAAGTCATTCCCCAACAGGTCTCTCCCAGGCACCTCACTTTGTACACTAACAGGTATCTTGACAGTAATGTCGCGACTTGCGGAAGTGAATTGCCGAAGTGTATTGCTGTCTCGCTGGGTTGCTGGAAGACTCTGGTGGACTGCCTATTCAACTCCGGCTGCAAGCGTGTTTTTGCTGGGCAACGAGCCGTGTGTTGGCCACGCCCCTTTGACTTTGTTGGATTGGCCTCAGTGGCCTGCTGAACCCGCACCGCAAGTAATGCTCGCAACTTCCTTTAAAAACACCCCAAACCCGCGAATGTGCGCGCGACTTGTGGAAGTGAATTGCCGAAGTGTATAGCTGTCTCGCTGGGTTGCTGGAAGACTCTGGTGGACAGCCCATTCAACTCCGGCTGCAAGCGTGTTTTTGCTGGGCAACGAGCCGTGTGTTGGCCACGCCCCTTTGACTTTGTTGGATTGACCTCATTGGGTATGCAAAGTGCCTCGTTGGTTTTTCTTTTTTCAAAGTGGACGAATATTGAAATTGTTCCTTTTTTTCCTTGGTTCTGACCCATCCATTCTTCTCTGTTTGTGTAGCCTGCTGAACCCACCCCCCAAGCAACGCTCGCAACTTCCTTTAAAAATACCCCACACGCGCAAATGCGCGCACGACTTGCGGAAGTGAATTGCCGAAGTGTATTGCTGTCTAGCTGGATAGCGTGAGCACGGGTTCAGTAGGGCGAGAGGTTGATTGATTTTTTGTGTATTATTGATTGTTTATTATTCTGTATTGGTTATGCCTTGACAAATTGACTCACTAAAAATGGGTATGCCAGAGAACGTGACAGACATTTACAATCTCCTGCCCCCCCAGACCAAGAAAGCCTTAATTGTTAAAAGACTTAAAGACAAATAAAGACAGAAAGCGTGCGAGCTCTCTAAATGTGGATATTCACACTTTTTGTACAACAGACATTGTGGTGGTGGAAAAACAATGCCTATACCCCCACAAAGTGAGATAAACATGCAACCGATGTGCAGTATGTCCTTGGTCACAGCTCCTCAATCAGCCTGTACCAATGCTTCGGCCTTGGCTGAAGTACAAACGGCTACCAATATAGTCTCAGAGGAGATGGTGACAGATTTAAAAGAATGTCCTGCTAGTGTGCAATCAGAGCAGGCGGGAAGAGAAGTGGTGGATGCCACAATCGCATTAGCATGCTAAACAGGAGAAATATGTATCTCCCAAGTAACTACTAATGTTGACATTCCGGGTGAAGCACAACCCATCAAATCGCCCACAGCTATACCTAGGTGTTCCGTTGAAGCTCAGCATTTACTGTGAGCTGAGTATGGAAAATTAACAGCAGTGGGTGAGTTTGGTGACGATACTTTAGCATCCATGAATTTGTCTAGTCAACAGGAATGAGAGACACCTGAGGTGATGTATATATGCTCCAACTCAGGTGACTTGATCCAATTAGCTGACAAATCACACAAACATACAGCTGCCTGTATTGAGAGTGCACAAACATTGGATAATTATCGACCTGTGGAGAAAGAAAGTCAGGAATTGTACAAATCGCCAGTACTATTTGAAAAATCTCCATCCAGTATCTCAAATTTCTCATTTGTAGCCCCAACGCCCAGACGCACCAGATTCAATGAACCTGATATTAATCATCCATACTTTATACGTGATCGTCAGATGTCGTATAAAGACAATAGGTTGTCCTTTCCAGAGGCGCCGGCACTTAACAACACCTTGAGTACAATGATTACAGCACTTTTGTCCTTAGCAAAGCTATATGAATCATTGGACAAAAAAGTGTTGAATCAGAATAGAGAAGTGCTCATGCTATATTCGCTATCCATGAAAGAGCAGCAGGCACAAAATCTAGCATCTTGTCCTTGTACATCTAAGTTGGTAAGTCAATCTACTCAGACAAGCATTCTACAGGATCCGGATGTGATGGTAGATTTGCCGATTAACTCAGTAAAAAGTCTGATATCTGCAAAAGTTGCTACCTATGAAGTAAGTGTTCAGCCGGCCTCTGCTAATTTGACGGAGGTAATCCCGAAAGTGTAAGGTATATCATTTGCACTGATGTTTACTAATTTGAAAGTTCAGTCCTCGGTGCCTGTTCGGCCCATCGAGCAGGATATAGATTGTACACATCGCCAAAAAACTGTTAACGGAACTCTGTGTCCAAAGCTGAAAAAGGCACGAGGCTAGTGATCTCTGCTAAGGAAAAAAGGAAATTGAACCTGAATATTGAAAACCAGCTCAGAAGAAAGGAAGCTCTCAAATATAAACCACTTGATGATTTACTTGCGATTGCGATACCTCCATCCCAAACCCTATTGGGCCATAGTGAAAATGTCCCAAATGTGGTTAACTCCACAAAAGCAAAAGCTGCAGAGAGGCCTCAAAACTCATCATCTGCAAATAAAGTGCAGGCCATGAGTTCCACTGTTGTCCCTCTTAAAGCCAAAGCTTTGAATGAAAATGCACCAAGCAGTACTGTTGGTATGATACAGGACTTACATGAAGAAATACGGGCCTCATTTGAAAGACACTCCAAGGTAAATGATGCCCTCACACAGTCCTATATAGCTCTTATTAGTGAGATCCAGGCTAATAAACCGAATGTTGTCATTTCAGAAGCGAAAATGGTACATGCAAATGAGTTAAATAATACTGATGGCATGCTACAAGACTTACGTGATGAAATAGGAGCATCATTTGAAAAATACACCAGAGAAAATGAAGCTCTTACACAATCCATTAGGCTAGCCAATCAGGGAATGTTAAATAAGTCTGATCAATTCAATCAGGTCCCCCATAAGGACATACCTAACATCGAGCTCTTGTTGAAAGGCCCGGGGATGCTACAAACAACAGCACCCCGAGAGTTTGTGGATCAGGGGAGTGTGGGGCCAATAACTATTAGCAGGCCGCTCAAGACCCAACAGAGTGAGCATGACCCTGTGGGATCTAGGCATCTTGGCAAAGTTCAATTTAAAAATCATCATTGCTTACTTATCAAATGCTGTGGCTACCCATTAGCCACATATGATCTCAATCGAGCCAGCTTTCTGAATATTTGTGCGGAAATTACTGCACTTGAAGATTTAACATCAGCCGACATCAACCTGATGGAATTCGTTAATGACACAGACCTAACAGAAGCTCGGTTGTTCATCCAATCAAGGGTTGTTTTAAATACCTTGTGGCTAGCACAAACTGCATTTTATAATTTGGGCTTCATACTGACACAAGATGCAACCATCTATGGCATGAAACAAACAAACACTGATCGCCCAAAAATTAGAAAGTATGGTGACAATGCCACTTCCATGTCATTGGTGGCTGGGAATACACAAAATGTTTGGATAAACAACAACTGTAATGTGAGATCATAACAATCCCAGACGTTTGAATCTGTTAGCCTACTCTCCTGGAACACAAGAGGACATAAACATTTATTAATAACAAAAGCTCCTCCAATTCGACATATTAGTATTCCAGGAGACATGGCTTTGTGCGACACCCGTATGGGATCAATATAACATTCATGTGGTCCCTCAAAGTCATATGGCATAGATCTCCCTCCCCCTCCTTTCAATATGTCAAGATTCATTATGGTCAAAGTTTTTGTGCCATAGTTAATATCTATTGGGGGAAAAAACATCTCTCTTCAAATGTGTTTTTTGAAACTCTAGCCATGATTCTTGATCAACTGTTATTAGATGATACCATTATTAATACCTTTATAATGGGAGATTTAAATCTACATCTATTGTCTACAAAAAACTCAGATCCATGTTGGATGAATGTCGTTGGTTATCTATAATGGCTGATCGAAACTTTGTTATGGTTAATGGTTCACTGCAAGGAGATGTTCCTCCCAAAACTACCTGGCATAATGATGGCAGTCATGCAACCTTAGATTATATCTATATGAATGACCACTTTCTGAACAATATAACCATGTTCTCTGTAAAGTCAACCATTTTGAGTGATCATAGCCAACTTCTTCTGACAACTGATTGGCCTAAAAATAGAAAGCAGTCCTATAATACTTACATGTCTAATTTACAGGTTAACAACACTGGTAATCGTGTAAAATGGTCTAAGTCGAAATTATGTCAGTATAGAAATGTTCTGAGTGATCTATACTCTGTTGATAATGATTGTGATAGTGGATGTTATGTGCATGCTATGCATCTATTCTCAACACAGAGGGTGCATCCTAAACAAGGTATGCAATCCCACCTTCATGCCTTTGACCTTGCGGTCAAATGCAAGAAGAGTGAACTAAGGAGGAATATAAAAAAACTATCGAATGTGTTTGGGTCGAATCCTGCAGCGAATTATGAGCAGATAAAACAACTAAAAAGCGCGTATAAAAGATGGTCAAGAGGCCGCCGTGCCTCCCAATATCAACATGGCGGAGAGGTAATGATGAGACAGATTATCCTTAAATCATCAGGGGGCATATGGGCCTTGTGAAATAAAACCTTGACCAAAAATCAGCCTGCGTTGCAGGTGAACTCCATCTCACAACATTGTTGGAGGGCCTTTTATGGTAATATATGTAACACGCCGTTCTCAAACATTGCTTTAAACAGGGATGGTATTGTAGCTGATCATAATGTGAATTTTGATCGCGATGATATACTCTTCTTTATATAAAAAAATTGAGTGTCTCAAGAGCCGCTGGGCCTGATGGTCTTCATAATGCTATAATAAAACAAAACAGACACTTAAGGACTGATATATTATATCTCATATTTAAGAACATCATGGTGACAGGTTTTATCCCCCTGAACTGGAAAACATCGATCATCCTCCCTATTTTTAAGAAAGGAGTCAGGGCAAACCCAGCCTCCTATAGACCTATTGCCTTGCTAGACTGTCCGGGGAAAATCTTTGCCCGTATGATATTGGACGAATTTAATAAATGGCTAAATCACCTAAGCCATAGAGATCCCCTTCAGACAGGGTTTGTACCCGGTTTATGTTATGTCATGTTATGTTATTGTGCTTATACCGTGCCAAAGCCCGTAGGCATCCAGGCGCCGAGAGAGCAGAGTACAGAGGACAGAGACTACCGCAGAGGGTTACTCTAATAGAAGAGACACGTTTTCAATTGTTTTCGAAAAGCAAGAAGATCTGTTATCTTGCACAGGGATATGGCCAATGCATTCCAGGTACAGTTTAGGTACAGTTATCAATCTAATCACCCTGAATTCCATCATTCTGCAAAGTAAACAACATAAACAACTAAATATACGCTGCATTTGTGGACTTCAGGTCAGCCTTTGGTCTCGTTCCCAGGGAACTACTTTTCAAAAAACGGATGGATCTGGGGTGTCCCTGGTACATATTCAAATGGATTCTTGAAAAACACTCAAATACATCAATTCAGATTTGCATGAATAATGATGGCCTGTTGTCAGAACCTATAGAGACCTCGCGGGGTTTGAAACAGGGCTGCCTGTTAGCCTCTGCACTGTTTAATTCTTTCCTTCTAGACATTGGATCCGGCTTCAGGGGGTTGATTATTGATCCACCAAAAATGTATGGGACAACCATTAATTGGCTTCTTTATGCCGATGACATGGTGCTTTTGTCCAAGACACCAGCAGGTCTACGCACCATGTTAAATACTTTAGATATCTATGCTCAGAAAAATTCCATTAATATTAACACCATGAAAACTCAGGTGATGCAATTTGATGTAAAAAAAAGGACAAAAATCATGCCGTTGGCAGTTACAAAATACTGACCTTCTGGTTGTAAAGTCATATATTTATCTAAGTATATGTATGAACAGTCACGTGTCTGATAAACCATATGAAGACCACCTTCAGTTGAAACATCTTACTGCTTTGTCACAAGTATGAATTATTCAGGCAAATACTGTAAATTTACCATATACCCTGTGATTACATATTATAAGCAAAAATATATCCCTACAATTTTATATGGATCAGAAACCAAAAAATGTCAATCTTATTCTTACTGGACTAAATATGAAAATGCCTTCTGGAAAAAATCACTCATGCTACCAAACTTAGAATCCATGCCGATTATTAGACACGAAATGGGTTTAACCGGTCAAGTGGCACAGCGAGTAGAGCGCTCGCTTTGACATCGGTGCAGAGCCTGCTAACGCAGGTTTGAATCCCGGTGGGGCCAAACTCAGCCTTTCATCCTTCTGAGGTCGATAAATGAGCACCACACACCATGGGTAATAATAAGCAGCGCTCAGATACCTGAGGGTTCGTAGCGCTATATAAATGACAAATTATTAATATCATTCTAAGCCGTATATAAATGGAAAGTTTGCCAATTATACAGAAAATGTATTATGAAAGATAATACCAATGGGCAGCTTAACATTATATCTCGATATTTACTGCTAGCAGATGATATTTTTGCAAAAAAATTTCGTGATTGTGCTAAAAGATTCTTACAAGGAGCCGATATCTCTGAAACCTTACTAATTGAAAATCCTAACAAAGCCAAATTTCATTTGTGGAGATCAGATTGGATTAAGACAAGAGACGTCTGCATGAAAATTCTGAAATTCAGTCTGACTACTTTTGCCCTCAAAGCACAAGGACATGTGGAAAAATATCTAAAGCAGTCCCCTAATCATAGTCATCGAGCAGATTTCCTGCGAATGAGATTAAATATATGGCCCACAATAGATATTAGCCCACAAGAGAGTATTCAGATGGAAGAAGATATCGGCTCAAGTATGTCGCTTTTACAACCAAGAGGTGGAAACGCTGAAACATTTGGTAGTTGAGTACGCTGGTTTGTTAACAATGAGAATATTTTACTTCAAGCATTTGTTCAATGAGACTGCTATCATTACGCATGACCAACTATGGCTATTATTGCACAGAGGACATTCCAAACGATTAAGGTATGCAGTTGTATACTATCTAAACTCATTGATCATCAAGACATATGATACTAACGACAGTTAAGTGTTGGAAATATGTAACTGTAATTATGTAATTTGTATGTATACTGAGTTGAATGACATTGAGAGTGGTTAATGTATCAATTTGTGTACATTTTTAAGGTTACTCTAAGATGATTTGAAAGTCTGTCTAAATCTAGAAATCAAAAATGTCATTTGATTTTTTATTTTTCTCTTATTTATTATCTCTCTTCTTGTGATCGATTTTAAATTTTGTAATGAATGTGTTGAAAGGTCAGGTTCTACTGATCAAAACAACAATAAAATAAAATAAGACAGTAATGTTGTTGCACTGGATGAGAGCTAGTAGTCTAGGAAGCATTTGGACAGGGCCTCCAGCAAGCTTAGTGAGGCCTTTGGGTGCCTTAGCAACAACCTCAGGTTTGAAAAAAGATTCATCCACCACTGTAATGCTGGCCCCAGTGTCTCTAATGACAGGGGCCTCCTGACCATTTACAAGTACACTGTCCTTGTAATATTCTTTTGTGTTATCTGGAATTAAATTATAGACATCTAAATTCTGCTGTTCCCACAGACCCAGGGACACTAAAGAAACACTGGCAGAGATTCCATAGGGTCTTCAGCCAGCAATTGAAAGTTTCCACTTGCCATTTGTACTTCTCCCTCTGGGGAAAAGGCTAAGGAGACAGTGTGGACCCCTGAAGGTTTACCCTTACATCTGGGATCCCCTTTCACATGGTCAGTAGACCCACAAGCATAACATTTTCCAAATGTTCTGGCAAATGAGGGTTTCTGCTGACCTACCTCTGGTTTGGCACCAGGGGTTTCACTAGCCTGATTCGGTTTCCCTTGTGGCTCACCCCTTTTATGTTTGGATTGGAGGTATTAGAATTCTCTTTGCTGCTTCACATCATCCTTCTTCTGGGTTGCCCCAGAATCCTTGTGAGTAGCCCTGTTGGCAACCGACAACTCAACAGCCTTTGCTAACTTCTTTGGATCAATTTTCTTACAGTCAGCCAAGTGCTATCTCAGCTCAGGAGAGCAGGCATCAAACATAGATTCTAACAAAAATAGATTTCTCATTCCTTCAGAATTGTTAACTCTGTAACCCTTTACCCAACCATCTAAGTTCTTCAAACATTCACGCACCCAGGAAGCCCAAGGGGTACCATCATGCCTTTTGAGGGTCCTAAACCTCTTAAGGTACTGGGAAGGAGTTTTCCCAAATCTAGCTATCAGAGCTAGCTTCACATTTTCATACTCCAATCTTTCAAGTTCCCCCACCTCCATTGCAGCATCAATTGCAACCCGGGGGAGCCTAGACAAAAGCCAAGGAATCAACTGATTCCCTGTGAAACCCTGAATCCCATAGTTATATTCAAAAGCAGCCAACCAATCCAAAATATCAAGTCTCACCTCATACATACTCACAGCCTCTTTAGCTATGCAAGGCCTCTTAGGACTGTAAGACCTACAAAACTCTGGGATAGACCATTTTCAAGAGACAATTTCTTCATTTCAAGAGAATGATGCATTTCCATTCCTCTGAGTTTGATTGCTTGATGTTTTCTTTGAGTTTGCATTTGGAGCCTTTTGAGAGACAAATTCTGGAGTCAGTACTGGACCTGGTAGGGTCCCTGTGGCTATAGCTTGAGGGCCTAAAGCAGGTAGAAGTGCAGTGGGGCTCACATCCTGAGACTCCTCTGACTCTTCTTGCTCATCAATAACATTAGAGTTAGACTCTGAATCATTATCATCCTCTTCAACACCATCCACATTTGCTCAGGGGGCAGGGGTTATAGCTCGACCTCCCAGTCTTTGATGATTCAACAATTTCTCAATCAATTCATTTTTCTTGCCTTTCACAGAGAGAGTCCTGACATTACACATATCTTTCAGTTGATCTACTGTTAGAATTATCAGGGCTTCCTGTTTGAAGTTATCCATATTTGGCATTATAACACACTTGCCTTTCTAGTGGTGCTTAGCCTTGTGAAGGTTATTTGAACAAAAGAAAAATCAGCACACTTAATGTAACAACTATACTTTATCTTCACAGCTTGCCACCAGTGTTAGACAGAATTGCAGGCAGTACCTTCTGGGACCACCAAATACAATAAGACTACAGGTGTAAGCAAACACCAATCTTTGGTAAAAGTCTGTACTACACAGTTTGTGGTAGCGAGCTGAACAGCCAGGCTTATCTAAAGAGGGAATGTGAGCAGTACACGAGGTTACACAGAGGTCTTACAATCACAGTGGTTCAAATAGACACTTACCCTCAAGGTTTCTTGGTAAAACACATATTAATTTATCACACAATCATTTAGAAAACAAACATTCACTAGGAGGAGGCAACTTAATATTATACACAAACACACTTCAATATCAAATCAATACATTTCTGAACAAATTAGGCTCCCCTGAAATAGGAGCAAAATGGTATTTCAGTTACTTTCAATGGAAGTAAAAAGGCACAAGTTAGCAGAAATAGGTCACAAATACTTTCTTGGGCAGTGCAAACAGTTTTAGTTCACAAGAGGACTCGATTCAGAGGCATAGGCCAAAGTCAATGGACTAGTGTCTTGGAGAGGAAAGAGCAGTTCTTGAAGTAAACGGTAAAGTCTTTGCCAAAGTTCTCAGAAGTAGTTTGTATGAAAAAGAATCATATGTTGGGTCACAAGCTGATTAGGCCTGCAAGTTGGCAAAGTTCCAAAAAATATCACCACAAGAGAAGCGTTCTCGCAATCGGGTTTGCACAGTACCTTAATATGAAGCAAAAGATGTAGCTGAAGACGTTGGTTCCTGGCAGTTCCTGCAGATCTCACTGTTCCTGAGCCTCAGTCATGGGACAAGAGGGAGAACCTCGGGGGACCCCTGCACTGCACAGGATCATTGAAAAACGCGGACAAAATGGAGTCACCTCAGTTTGAGTAGCTGTTCATCAAGCATACAAGCTGGTGTCTTCCGCCTGGTTAATCCTAACCAGCTCCGAGAATGGTATCCAGGTGGTTTACGAGTTGATTGGTCCTACCAACTCAAAGGAAGAAGTCGTCCTTGAAGGGGCTTCTCTGTCGAGATGAACTTGGCAATTTGGACCTCCAGCAGGGCTTCACCGGATAAGCCAACGGTCCAGGAGTTGCAGCAGCCGTCCTCTTCCAGCTCGTCTTCGGTTCTTTCGTTCCAGTTGTCGATTCTGCTTTCCAATCCAAGAGACTTGCCTTTTAAACAGTTTTCTCCCTTTCATTCCAGCCTACCTGCCACTCACTCAGAAGGGTAGCTGTACTTGCCGGACAGTCAGCCAGCCAATCACGCCAGAGTGCATTTGGGTCTCCTAGGAGAATAAGCACAGGGAGGTTCGGCCACCTCCCTCACTTCCTAATATTCACAATCCGTTCACTGCAAACATTTTCTAAAGTGTAAAATTCAAGCTTTCGTATCAGGCTTTCAATAGCCACATCCACCTATTATGCAATTCTAATACAGGGATCAAACCCTCTCAACGTGACACAGGTCAATACCTGTACGGGTAGCCTCTCGGCCACAACAACTTTGGATGTGGCTGAGAGGCAGATGATAAAGACATCAGTTGATGTACAAGACTGCGTCAAACTGAATGTTCACTTGAGACAGTTGTCTAAAACTCTTTCCGAAATAAAAGAAAATAACAAACAAGAGTGGGGCCTTGAAAACGACCTGTGGTGGAAACATGTGTCGGCTGATAGCTATACAAGGAATTTAAAAAATACTATTCAATCTATTGTTGGAGTTATTTGATTGGTATCAAAGCTGACAACAGTGGACTGTGTCAATAATTTGATTGTGGTTAGAGCGCGATACACCTTCCCAAACTCATATCTTATTATTAACTGACTCCAAGCTTTGTGGGAAGTTTGAGGGAAGAGTTTGCTCGCTGCCACCCTTTTTCCTTTTTTTTTCTTTTTATAAAAAACTAGAGTGGAAACCAGCGCATAGTAATTTAACGATCCCACAACCTGAATTCACTTGATGTATTAACATAATATTTGTAAAAGTATGCTTTTGGGACCAGACCAATGATCCTCGTACAGCTTTGGGGAAAATGTGTCCATAAGTATGGGCTGTAAGTGCGACAGAATGTTTTTTGTCAGTCAAGTCAATATGGATTTCAAAAGTTTTGAAAGCCCCCTATAACATTTCCCCCCTGAAAAAACTGCACCAAACTTTCTAAAAAATGCAGTCAGATCTATAATTTTTTGGAAAGTTTTTATGGCTCAATCTAATAGTGCAAAAGTTATAAGCCACCCAAAAAGTGCTTTTCCAATGAAGAATGCAACTGATCCTCAACTATAGATGTATAGTTATAGGTTCCCCTAGGAACCCCTTAAAATTCTATTGTTTATAACTTTTAATTCGATTAACGGATATGACCAACATTTTCTAAAGTGATTAGGGTCTAGCAGGCCCCCATCCAGCACAACCCCCCTCCCCAGACTGCAGATACGTTAGAAAATATGAAAATATGAAAGTTATTGAGAAGACAAAAAAGTTGTGGGACATGAAGCGTTTAAAAGAGGCCTATTTGTGGTTTGGAGTTATTTTGTGCATTAGTTATTGAAATATTTGACAGAGAAGGGGGTTCCCCCTTCTCAAAAATAGATAGCTATATCGCAGGGATTTACCCCCCCCCCCCCAAATGAAATATAACTGTGAGCAAGCCACAAGGTTGTGGTGAAACGCGTCAGGCTGCCATCTGGCTAGCATACAACTGGAACATTTTCCTTTTTAAAGAACTGCAATGATTTAATAAAGGCTGTTTGGATGTATACAACCGGCGCAGTTTCTTTTTCAACTCCTGGTCCGAAAACGAGGCATTTTGGAACTCTTTGTTTGGAACCGCATGGTGAGGAGTGCAGCTCGAGGGAATAGTGTATTTTTATGCTATTCAAAATGGAAATATATATATATATGTATATATATATATATACTGAATGGAAAAACTTTGTTAAAAGGACGTTATGGTTAAGTTGCACTAATAAAAACCTTGAAATTCACTGAAAAATCTTTGTTAAAGGGAAATTATGGTTTCAAGTAAAGCCGAAAAACCCCCAGAAATTTGCCAGTTATGGTAAGCCAAGCAACCATAACTCGCGCCACCACCGTGCACTGCTAAGACTACCACCTGGGACATGAAAGATGATATCACAAATGTCATTAATGACATCACTGATGACATCACGTATATGGGCAACTTGTTTTTGTTTACTGACATGATTAGGCTAGTTTTTTGTTTTTAATGACAGTGAAAATTTCCTACATTTTAAATGTGTTATATATCTACACCTTGACCTTTTTATATGTTCGTAAAGTACTTTTCTTAGAGTTTAATCTGAGCTCATAGTGAACATACATGGGACAATAAGCATGCCTAAAACACATAATTAATTTGTGTACATGATGATTATAACTCTGTTATTGCCCTATTTTGGTGCAGTTCTTTCTTTCTTAGTTACTTTAGTTTCCCTGTATGTGCCTCTAATTTGTCTGCATTGTACGTTTCTATACGTATTTTTTCTAACACAACTGTGTGGTAAGTTTTCAATTGTTACCTATTTATTCCATGTTTAACATTACTCAAAACTCTCATAAGGTAGCCATTATTATTTTGCTATCGGAAATGACCAGATTAAAAATATTGTACTTCTATGGTGCATGCTGCAACCATTGCCTATGTGTATGTATGATTAGGTTCCTCTATTAACAACAAAACTACAATTTAATGATTTGTTTACATGAGTACATTATTTAATATATTAAGTAGTTCATGGTAGGTCTCCCAATCACCCCTAACATCTTGTTTCCAACATTATAAATTCAACCCCTGTTAGGTACAGTTTATTAAAAATTAATTTAACATGTGATTTCATCAGTGATGTCATCAATGATATTTGTGATGTCATCCTTCATGTCCTGGGTATAAGTTTTAGCAGTGCACGGTGGTGGCGCGAGTTTCGGTTGCTTCGCTTACCATAATTGGCCAGTTTCTGGGGGGTTTCCATAACATCGCTTTTACAAAGTTTTTTCATTGAATTTCATAGGTTTTTACCAGTGCACCCTTCATTTCCTACAATTTACTAATATCATACTTACCCCAATGTACATTTCTGTCCAATTTACAAAGTTTTGCCTTAAACTTCTGCCATTCCACACCTTCTAGCATAATTTGTAACACTTCTTTACTCTTTTTGCAACTTTTTACACTGTTATTGTGACATCATCGCAGACTTTTCAGACAGTGTCACATACCCAAGCGCTCACGCGTGGCATGATAACATATCCGTGAACTTGTCTGCACTTCGCGAACGGGTCCGTGCTTCGTGAACTATTCGGAACTGAATTTTCTGCTGATCTTGGAACTTTGAAGCTGAAAATGTACCCTTGCACAGCTCCTACACCTATTCTTACTCATTATCCATTAACAAACTAGCACAGAGCACACACTTGAAAGAATATTACCAAAACTGCTATTTATCTTAAAAATGCCATCAGCTATTGCCATCCCTCCTCCCCAAGGTCCAACACCACCACCACCACCAGCAGGAGGACCTACACAATAAAAAAAACATAGTACTTCAAAAGACAATGAATACGACCAAGAACATGAGGCCGAGGAAGTGGCTACCTCTAGCGCCCAGAGAGAATCATGGGTGTGCCAGTTCTTTACCCCTGTTGGGAATGTACCAAAGGCTAAAGCTACCAAAGTGAAATGCACTGAGTGCAACATTTTACTCAGTCGCGGACTACCTGGACAGTACTCCTATGGGACCACCTCCATGCACCGCCACACCAAATCCAACTCCTGCAATGCTCTCAGAAAGGTTGTTCCTTTCTTAGGAAGTAGTAGGCTGTCTTCCTCCACCTCATCCGATACTGTAACCACACAGCCTACTTCTGTGGGACACAAAATCCCACCAGCTACCTTGCAAGCAATAAAAGAGGCTGTTGATCCATATCTTTCGTAAAAAAAACAACAGTACTCTGTATATACTGCAACACACCACTCTGCAGGGGGGGAGACATTTCAAAGTGCTTTTGAAGCTGTAATCAAGGAGCATGAGAAACACTGCCCCCTACCTTAGATGTAACACATGTGCAACATCTTCCCCTCTCCACCTGCCCCTCCATATTTGTAGCTGGTACCTCTTCTCCTTCTCTCATTTCCCTCCCCACCTTACTTTCTGACCTCTCCTGCAAACAAATAATAATAAAAAAACACAAAAAAGTTTCCTTTAGAACCACTTTTCACAGTTAAAAAATAGAACTAAAGAAAATAATCTTATAGACTCCATCTACTTTACATTTCTCTGTAAAGCAGTTAGACTCAATAAGATTCTCCAGCATTTCCATGAGCAATTTGTGTTATGCTAATGGTAATAATAAGGCAATAAGCCCCGAGACTGCAGGCCATTAGCGCATAAGGTAATGCCCCCAGGGCCCATAGATACACAGTGATGGCCCACAGTCGAGGGGCTTATTGCCATTAGTACCCCGGCTTGTTAGACCAGGGTACTAATGGTGGGTTTTTTCAGCTGCTACATGCGTTGCGTTCTGCAGCCGAAAAAAATTCATGAAAAATGGCCGCCGCGAACAAGAAAACATAGTCTATTTTCTCTTTCTGTGGTGGCCATAGTAAACAAATAAAATGCCTGCCATGGAACGGGAGAAGGGACTACACGTAGCCCCTTCTCCCTTTCCATGTCAGCCATTATAAGTAATGGGGAAAAAGGTAAATACAAAAATGGCCAACATGAAACAGGGAGAATGCACTACATGTAGTCACTTCTCCCTTTCAGTGGCAAAACCAGGTGCATTCGTGGGGGAGGCAAAAGAATGAAGGGGACCGACCCAAGTTCGCCGCTGCGACGTGAGCGGGAATACCATACAGTAAGACTCGGAAAAGGACCAATCAGTGAATAGAGCACGCTATCTTTTACGGTTCTGCAGGTACTAGTGCACAATTGTATACTAGAGGAAAATATAGAAGGAAAGAAACAATTTTCTGTCCCAAATACTTTTCTCTACCATACAATAAGGACCATAATCGATGGACCATTATAACTATCCACAGTCTCCACAGTCCCCTTTCCAGGCCTTGGATCATTAAAAGCCCCGGATGGCACGTGCACATCATCGCACAGGGCAGCCTTCTACCCTTTTTAATTTTATATTTGCAACACTCCCTCAATGCCTGCTTTCAAACAGTCTCACATCCATCCACCGATCCGTTCCAAAAACTGTACATATAACCCTACGACCATATTACACTTCCACACACCAACTGCCACTTAACAATCTTCTACAAAACGTTTGCCTCTATGTTTTCCTCTAAATGCACATATGCATTTTGCAGTGAGAAAAGTGCATAAATAGAAGGGGCAGTATGGATGGGCAAGTGCTCATGAGAACCCAGGAGAGAAATGCCAAGGTATGTCAAGGTGGGACGCCACTGGCTAACTACTGTAGCAGAGGAGTCCCAAGAGTGGGATGCATCTTAACCGTAACACCCCTTTTAACAACGTTTTTTCTGTCAGTTTAATAGGTTTTTATAAGTGAAAATGTTTCATGGTGTTACATCACTGTATATAAGTTATTAATAATTCCTATTTTCATATATATGAAAGAACTATAAACCTCCTTTAAGAAAGATATTTTTTGCAACACATACATATGTCTGTCATTATGATATGATAGGTTATTTATAATGGGCTTAATAGCCATGGTCAGGGGTTGCAGGGGTCCCCCCTGTGGTGTGGGCTGCTTGTGGGGCATGGTCAGGGGTTGCAGGGGACCACCCTACACCCCTGGGCATGCCCCACTGCCAGGTCATCACCCCTGGTCATGCCCCACAGGCAGCCCATCCACCCTGACCATTCCCCGCAGGCAGCCTACACCACAGGGGGGACCTCTGAAACCCCTGACCATGCCCTGCAGGCAGCCCACATGGCACCATGCACTTGTGAGCCCCAACACATGTCCCCACCACCAGTGACTGGTACCTGCAAGCAGGCTCCGACACATCTCCCCCCACCGGACCCCCATTGACGGCAACCTGCAAAAGGCCCCGACACATGTCCCCCCCCCACCCTACCCCCAGTGACAGCAACCTGCCAGCAGGCCCCGACGCATGTCCCCCCACCCCACCCCCATTGACGGCAACCTGCCAGCAGGTCCCAACTCATGTCCCCCCAAACACCACGTCAAAACAATACAGACCCATGGCCCTAATGCTAACCCAAATCCCACCCCCCGACACCCCAGTACAAACACGCAACCATCCACTGCACCCACTCCCTAGTAAATTACCCATGCCATGAGAGTCTGAAAAGAACCAGCATACCCATGAATAAATGTCCTACAGAGCCACACAGTGGCAAAACACATGACTGAGCCAATGCTTATACAGACATGCACGAAACCAATGAGACAAGACCACACAAATAGTATAGATCCAATAAATGTATTCAATGTAACATGTAAACTCAAAATTAAAAGAACACATGAAAATGGAAATTATTCAGAGTCAGTATGAAAAAAAAATCAAATCCAGGAAAAAAGTGATATCAGTGAAAAGCCAAATGAAAAGTGGTCCATCGTCAATGTTCAAGAAATGAAATCCAAAGGTCAAAATAAAAAAAACATTACTCCATGGGTCAAAAAAAAAGAAAGAAAGTATGTACATGTCTGCAGCTACTGACAAAGAAAGTCACAACGGTCCATGATCCCCAGAAGAAAGAAAACCTATACAAAAATCAATAAAAAACATAACTATGTACAAAAATGTGGAGTTCAGGCACTCCAAATAATAAAAAAATAAAAAGAAGCCTATGTCTAAAGAACTATGTACAAAGGCGGGGGGACAGTCCCACGGCTCACTTGGTGATGTTCCGGGCCAGGGCATCATCGAACTCCATGTCGATCATCCGGGGGTGGGCCTGTTCCCTGGCCTCGAGATCTCGAGGGGATGTAGCCATGGTATCCACAAACTCCCTGCAAGTTTCCTCGAGGCACTCAGCATGCCTCAAAACCCGGTTCATGGAATTCTCCGCCATGGCCATCCTGAGCCGTGCCCTCTCTCCCCGGCACTGCTCCGCATCTATCTCCTGGCCCAACCGCTGCCACACAGAAGACACTCTTAGTCCTGGGTCTTCCTGCCCCTCGGCCGATGCCTGCCCCCGGGATGTTGATGGCCCGAGCCATGATGCCTCCCATGCTGAGCCTGCTGCTGCCTACAATGCAACTGCCTCTGTCACCACAACGGCCTCCAGGCTGATGGAATTCTCTGGTGCCGTCGTGCATGTGCCCTGCTTGTTGATGCCTGCACGTCCTCCATTTTCTGGGGTCCAGTTGGTGGGGGGGCCACCCCTGCTGGACCTCTGACTCCCGACTGTGGCAGGGATGTTTTCTCTACCAGCCTGGCCGCTGGCTCAGGGGCAGCTCCACAGGGGGCCCAGGTGATACTTGGGCGGGAAGACAGCACGGAGGACGACTGGCGCATAGGGGGTTCAGTTGAGGAGGGGGTCACAAGATCCTCCAGCACACGGAGGAACCCAGTGCCGACGACCTGTCCTAGCAGGTCGATTCGCCCAAACAGGTATTTGAAATGACGTGCAATGTCCTGACGAGAACCCTGCACGTCATCCCGAATACCACATGCGTGCAATGCCAACCCAGCTAGGACAGGCTCAACCCGGTCACGGATTTCCAGGTCCGCAGGGAGTGGAAGGCCAGTTGTTGTTTGCGCATCCCCTGCCTGAAAACGGGTCTGGACAAAGGCATCCCTGCTGGTGCCGGATGATGCACGCACAGGATCGGGGACAGGATTACACACAGGTAACTACGCTGAAGCCTGTGCTGTCTCCTGTCCCCCCCCCTAGACTGCACCACTAGCACCAGTGAAATCCCCCCTTCCAGGCCCCGTGCGTAGGGCTGTCACAGCTTCCTCCTCAACCAAACCGCCCACCAACCTGGATGACTCCATGCCATCTTCCTACATAGGCCCCTGTGAGGGTTCAGCTGCCCCTTCTGCTTCCGAGGAGTCCACCTCCAACCTCCGCTTCTTGGACCTTCCTTTGGCAGCTGCGGCCATGGACGCGGCACCAGACTCCTCACTACCGGAAGATATGATTACCTGGGAGGGGAGCTGGGCCATGCGTCTCCGGAGGACGGTGGCATCCCTGCTGCTGTGCTCCACAGCACCATCTCCGCCCTCTTCATCAGTCAACGCTGCAGACAGGGAGAGATAGAACACAGGCAGCAGGGCACTGTACAATGGTCTGATACACACATGACAGATGCACATGAGTGGCAGTGGCAGTGGCAGACATCACAGATGGCATCACACTCCCCAACACTCATGTCATTTGAACCCACACACATGCACATATAAACTGGTATCGTGCAACAGGCATCAGCATCCATACAGACGTAACTGCATGAACAACCAAAGGTTGGCATGATGTCACAAGCAACATGGGGAGTGCTGATCACACGCACAAACGCCACCAGACAGACATGCATCTGTACATCTCCACCACCTGTCACAGTGCAATCATCGGCAACTAAGTCACATCTGCCAATCAGGTACCCACATGTTCGGGTCACATGCATCCATGGCGTTTCACAGTCACACACATTCCAAACACACACACGCACATGTGCACTGTGCACATACATGAAGGTGGGACCAGCATCCATGTGTCACACCCCAACCATGGCATATTACATACACAGAAATGCAAACATGTGTGCATCTTCACATGCAGTTGGACATCATGCATTGGAATACATACACGATTGATATGCATCACACATGACTGGACTCACATGCAGCACGAGCATGTCCCTGCACACACACATCCATACATAGGCCATTTCAGACATATGCCCAAGCTGCACACTCCTGCCACACCTCAACATGCACTGTGTGGCATGGAATAACCCAGACACTCACTGCTCGACTCCAGACGGGTCTGCCTCTCTAGGACCTGGTGGTGAAGCACTGGGTTGATGCGTTCCAGGACCCTGATCTGGTTCGTCGTAAGCTGGACCTGGCGCACCCCTGCATCCGCTGCACGCAAGAGGTGCCGGGCCTTCATGAAGGTCCTGGACCTGAAGTCCTCCCAGCGCTTCTGGATGTGTTACAAATCACGGGTTGTCACCCCCTCCACGTGGATGGCAACCACGATGTCCGACCAGGTCCTCTTTGGTCTATCCTTGTCAGCGCACGGTCGTCTGAAGAGGGCATCATAATGCCCCAGGACTTGCTCCACCAGGATGCCAACTTCTGTGGCTGAGAAGCTGACAGCCCTCTGCCTCTCTGGCTGGGCGTTGCCAGTGGCCTCCAATGGTGTTTGCCCCGACATGGCAATCCCCAAGGCAGGTGTGGGTGGGCAACTGGGTCCTGGGGGTTGGCTGTGGAGCAATGGAACAGCAGTAGGCAGTCTTCTGTTCCAGCAGGGGTGGTCGCAGAAACTGGACCACTGCAGATGGCTGATGTGCAGGCACCAAATAACAGGGCACGTGGCAGCAGGCAGGCAGGCAGCAGCAGATGGCTCTTGGGAGGCTGCTCGGGGCTCTGAGGGGCATGAAAATGGCCTTCTGGGCAGGAGCGTGGTCTTCCGTGTGTTGTTGCATGGCAAGCTTGATGCAGAGTGAATCCGCACGTGAAAATCAGCACATTTGTGTGAAAATCGAGGAAAGGCCCTAAGCGCGTAAGTGACCTGGCACGCATAGGCGCTGTATGTGCTTTTTATGGAGAGCGAGCGTGTAATTCTTGTACTTCTTGTGGGTTGACACGCGATTACTTCACAACGGTGGCAGTGCCTACTCCTTGTTTACTGCGGCAGAGCTCAATTCTTCTTTTGGCGGGAGTGTTGCCAACGTGCACATGCTCTGAGTCACCCAGACAGGACAGTGTTGGGCCCGGACCCTCACACCAAGGCAGTTGTGCCGCGTGGTCCTGGCACAGCAGCCAATGCCTGCAGTGAGACCTTTGGTCATCGTGCCATTGCCTGCTTCCAGTGGCCAGTCCACCTGCGCTTCAGCCCCTACAGACCAGAGCGGTGTGAGCCACTCAGGGTCCACACCACCTTTCAAGAGTAAGAAGTGTGCTTTTGCAGAACAGGCTGGGACCCCACACAAGGCTCACCCCTCCGGCACGTCAAGGAAGCAGAGTTTCAATAATGTGGAACTAGACGCACTTGTGAGCTACGTGTCGGAACATGGCCGTGACATGCTGCTGACCGCAGGGTGCAACACTACGCCTGCTCAGCGTAGGGCCCACTGGCAGTGCATCGTGTACCACATTAGTTCCTTGGGATTTGTGAAGTGCACAGATGATGATTGCTCAAAGTGTTGGAATGACCTCAAACACCAAGCAAAAAACAAGCTGGCTTCTAATTACGCCTCTACTCTGGTGACTGGCAGTGGGCCACCACCAGAGGAGGATGAACTCACAGAACATGAGGCAATCGCTGGTGGGTTCATCACAAAGGATCAGATCCAAGGCGTGGGAGACCTACCTGATCTTGAGACAATGTCCGGTGAGTGCCCATGCGCTTTTCACGCAAATGATTCCATCAATCAGGCTGATTGACTGCTGCGCACCTACACATGTACTGCACCCGCTCACTTCTGAGCCCTGTTTGAACCCTCAACATGACAATTGATTTGTGTCATGTCCAAGTGACCTACCATTGATGTATCCATGTGCCTCCCATCACTGTATTTGAACAGACTGGCGTTGTTGCAGAGTGTTACACATGTGTGTTTTGTCCCACTCTTTTGCATGTTCTGTTTGATGAAATCTGTTTTACATGGATGGGGGACTGTAGTGGTTAACTTCCATCTGGGTGTCCTTGTCAGTTCTGCCATGGCTATGCTACGTGCCATCTGTGTGCTGGCATGTGTCATGTTTGTGGATGGTCCATGCCACTCACAGGCTTATGTGTGATACAGGTGCAATGTACCATGCAGCACATGTGTTGCCTTTCCATTTTGGAGTCATCACTGTTTGCTTTCATGGTCCCCTTCCACTTCATTGCCACTGCATGCATGGCTGAGTTTGTGTCATGTGTGACATGTCTGATTAATGTATTGGATGTGTACATTGTGATGCCTATGTGTGTCGGCTATGCTGTTCATGCATGTCTTCATGACTTCTCTTTTCATTTTGTGCAGATGATGAGGCACTAGATGCTGTGGAGGAGGAGGAGATGGCGCAGGGGCAGGAGTACTCAGAGTGGAGCAGGGGCAGGAGTACCAAGCACCAGTGGAGGACGCTCCTGTTCTTGGGGCAGCAGATCAAAGGAGGAATGCAGTCATGCAGCCTCAGGCAGCGCCAGCACAGCAAGGTGCACATCAGGTGTCATGTCCGGCAATGCGGTGGCCGTGCACCACCGGGCAATACTGTGTGGGAGAACTCCATGTATGCAATTGCACAACAACAGGGGGCATCATGTGAGATGATGGCACAGGCCTTGGATAGGGTGGCCACTTCTATTCTCTCCCCCGAAAGGCAGGTGAAGCTCCAGCAGCAGGCAACGTGGTCCATGTGCAGCTTACAGAGGCAGGACATGTTGGCCAACAACGGGCTGAACTGGGGGCTCTGCGCACAGCCATATCTGCAGTGGCACAGGCCCACAGGGATGCCCTGAGGGAAGATAACACCTCCCTCAGAGCTACTCTGGGTGCACTTGAGGTCTCCCGGAGTACACGGTCAGAACAGCAGCTGGAGCAGCTACCACGCACAATCTCAGCTGAGCTCCAGGCAACCCGTGAGGAGATCCGTGCCTCACGTGAGGCCTTGCAGGCAGAACTCCATGCTACCCGTGACGTGCTGCATGAGGACCTCCGGACCATCATCCTGCAGAACCAAACCTTTCAAACCCGCATTCTTGCTGCCATGCAGGAGCATGCCAGGGATTTACGTGGTCTGCCTCCCATACCACACACACCTTCTCATGTAGCACCAGAGGGTGACGACAGCGACGGCAGTTCTCCCACTATCGGGTAGCCGTGGAGGCCATGAGCCGATGGAGGGATTGTTAATTTTTTTTCTGAACATCCATGCATGTGTGTGTTGGGGTGCACCCTGACCTCCTCCCTCCTCGGTGACCGCCCCCCCGTCAACCCATGGGCATGTTTGATTTTTTTTTTACTTTTTCTTCCCTCTTTTTTTGTCTATTGTGCATTCATGTTACAGTGTGTTGCTTTGTGTGGCACCCGCAGGCATCCACTGTGTGTTCCAGCTGGGCCCATACAGGCGTGTCTTGTGTTTGTGTTTGAGGCTTGGGGTCCAGACACATATGCCACTCCTGCTTCCCCTTTCCATGGGCTCGCAAGGTTGGCACCGTGTGACAGTAACGTATACAGAGGCATTGGGCTTCCATCAGTTGTGTGGCCAGTCTGTAGTCCAAACTGTGTATACACCCCTAGTGGGGATTACTGATTATTTCTCCACTACATGGTTGATTTGTAAATTGTATTCAATATTGCTCATTATGCATATTTACATGTAGCTTCTTCATGTCTTACCTTGCCTGTATCCATTGCACATGCAGTTTATGTTGTATGCAGTGCCCTGCCACATTTCCCTACCAGCAACACACTGAAGATGGGAGGGGTCGATGTGCTGCCTTTGTCAGGTTGTCACAACTGGACTATTGTGATTGGTCACTGTCAGACGTTACAACTGTTGGGTCCTGTATTTATCTTTTGTCATGCTGGTAAGTATATGTTCATGTGTGCAGTTTCTTTTTCATAGGTGAGAGGGAATTGTCTGTGGCCTGTTGCCATGTGTGACGGTTCACTTTGTGACAGTTGCGTCATGTGTTGTGCATTTATTTGGTTGCTTTCACATTGCATGCCATGCCATGGTGTCTCGGGCGGGTGACATGGGGTTTCGGAGGGGTTGGGTGACATACCAGTATTCGGGTGTGCTATTTTGCAAAGGTGTAGTCCTTTATACAGCATGAATGTGTGCCTTTTACTGACGCAGCATTGGGTCTGTTTAAGTAACTAGGGAAGCACACAATGTAGCACTTCCAGGGAAACAATCTCAGGGTGGGATGGTTGTGACGGTTGACTGTCCCTTTGTCATCATCGATTGTCACCTGGTATGTGCCAGGCCTGTGTGCACTCCGCAGGGGTGGGATTTTAGGTGAACATTGTTGCCACAAGCTGGGTACGGGCTGCCTCGCCACGTGCCCTTTCCTCTCCATGCATAGCGGCCGTTCATGTGGTTGGGGATGTGGGGGCATCACCATGTCCACAGGCATGCCCCGCCGGATTGCAACATTGTGCAGGACACATGCTGCCACAATGATCCTGCACACTATCGGGGCGCATATAGCAGCTGGCCACCAGAGAGGTCAAGGGAGCGGAAACGTGACTTCAGCACTCCGTATGTGCGCACCACTATGCCCCGGGTTGCAATATGGGCTGCGTTGTATCTTACCTCGGGTGGTGTGTTGGGGTTCCGTATTGGTGTCATCATGTAGGTACTCAGAGGGTAGGCACTGTCCCCTGGGGAGGTGATAATGGTTGTCATTAGTTGGGTTTTGCTATTTCTCTGTGTGTGACATGTATGCATGTGCACAGGCATTTGTACTCACCAATGAGCCATGTGTCGCCATGCCTCCCAGCTTCCAGGTCCCAGTTTAGGGGTGACATTCTGAATATGAAACTAACATGGGTGGCCCCTGGATAGTTTGCATAGAGAGAAGTGATTATTCCCTTGGCATTGCATACCACCTGCACATTGATGGAATGCCAGTGTTTGCGGTTCTGATAGATGTGCTCAGTCGCCCTAGGAGGACGTAGAGCCACATGGGTGCAATAAATGGCACCTAGCACTTTGGGGAAGTGTGCCACCCAATAAAAGTCCTGGACCACAGCCTGCCTTTCTGCATTTGTTCTGGGCATGTATATGTGCCTGAGGACTGAGGGACGTGCAGTCATGATCGCCAACACCTGGTGTAGGCAGCGTGACTGGATGGGCTGTGAGACGCCCCCAACTATGGCACTTATCTGCTGAAATGACCCAGTGAGCTGGAAATGCAGTACATTGAGCACCTTTTCCAAGGGGCTCAGTGCTTGGGAGCACAAGGTGGGTGATGTGAGGTCATCCTCCAATTTAGCGACCAAGTCTAGGATGACATGGGGTGGAAACCTGTACCTGCCAGAGACCTGGTCATCAGGCATCCCAAAAAGGCTGGTCCTGGGTAGAAAAATGCGTGGCCTGGCTATCCTCCTCCTCCTGCGGTGTCCCACGACCACTGCTGCGAGGAACGATACATTCAATGTAGCGGTATGAGCTTGTTTGTTGTTTGCACGCACTTTTATGCTCGTGGGGTGCTTATGCCAGCTTCGGCCTGGCGTACGTGTTTCCGGATTAGTGCGTCTTTTGTGGCGCGCAGGTTTCCCCTGTTCGATTCCATGAATGTGTGTTGTTAGCGCGAGTGTGGGTGTTGCAAGGATTTGGCAGCGATACTTCCCCCGTAACGCCCACATTTTCACGTGTTGTTCCCCATTCAGAGGGTTCAGCCCCCTTTTTAGGCGTGTGCGCTGGCCTTTGTGCACCTTCACTGGCCGTCTCGCGCCCAGCCTTCAGGATGTCAAAATGACATTTATTTATTTATTTATTTGAATTTATAAAGCGCCCAGCGGCCCGGAGGCATTGTGGCGTTGTTACAGAAGATTTACTTAACGTGAAGGCAATGTTACAATAGTACATGTTATAGTGATAATGTTGAGAGGGTGTTCCGAGGTTACAATGGAACAGTTGGGAGAACAGTACATTTGTAGTAGGTATTAGTTAAATAACTTTGTTTTGAGCAGCTTTCTGAACACTGTGATGGATTCTTCGCTTCTTAGACTGAGGGGCAGCGCGTTCCAGGCTATTGGGGCTAGGACTTCAAAGCTAGTGCCGCCAGCTTTAGCTCTGTTGAATGCTGGAACAGAGAGCAGGTGAGAATATTGGTCACGTTTGGGTCTGTGGGCCGGAGCCTGGTGTATTCTGTCTACTAGGTATGCAGGGGCGGTCCTGGCGAGGCATTTGTGTGTGATGGTGAGGGCCTTGAATGTTATGCGTTCTTTGATAGGGAGCCAGTGGGCATCCTTCCTAGCCTGGGAGATGTGCTCTCTCTTAGGGATGCTGATGGCGGCTGAGGGCATTGTTTTGTGCGATTTGAAGTTTGTTGATGCTGTTAGCAGAAGTGCCTATGAGAAGGATGTTACAGTAGTCAAGTTGTGCACCAATTGTGGCTCTGGCGATGTTAAGGAGGTTGCTTGGTGATAGGTGAGGTTTTACTGCGTTTATGATTTTTGTGGTAAATGCAGCCGAGGATGAGATGGCGCTGACTTGTTTGTCCATTGTTAGCATGGAGTCCAGGTATACCCCAAAGGTTTTCAGTGAGGTAGAGGCTGTGATGGTAGTGTTCTCAATACTGAATGAGTTGTATTTCTCATCTAGTTTTTTTATGGCTTCTTGGGGACCTACCAGCAAACGTTCTGTTTTCTCCCCATTTAAGCAGAGCCCTTTGGCTGTCATAATAATACTCTCTTAATGATTATGAACGCTACCCATGCAATTCTGAACAAAACAAATTGCTGGGTGTGTTCACATTTGCCACAACATGGCGAAAAGGGATTGGGCTGGTATATTCATCCTCTTCCTTTAACCACTGCCTGCTATGCCTCAATAAGAGCATTATTCGTTGGTCGTTGGAACGATAGTATTACTGGGAATTTTGGTGGGACTAATCTTAATGAATTTTAAAATCAAGTCTTAACACCTTTAGGATGTTCTCTCTTTGTAAATAGGAGAACGCTCAATGTTGCTTCTATTAGGCCTTCTGGCAAAACTCTCTAGACCTTTTCAATCATTGATTTCCTTCAAAATGGCTCCCTTAGGCAACCGGGATGCCATGCCTCCTTCCTATACTATCAATCATAGTCCCAACTCTGTTCCTTTCTGCATACAAAGAGAAGGTTCTCAGCCAATGGGCACATTTCAGGGTTGTACTAGCATTAGCATTGCAAATCTAACCAGTGAGGACAGACCTTTGTATGTAGGAGACCCTGTTTACTTTGTTTGCGGCAATGAGGCATATCCATGGTTACCCAGAGATTGGCAGGGTATTTGCTACTTGGGTATATTGTTGCCAGGAGTATATGTTGCTTCGCTGACAACACTCAACTCATTTTCAGGCTGCCCTATGCCACCGCCTCTCCCTCTCTCATCTCTGATTGCCTAACTGCCATTCAAGATTGGTGTGCTGCCAATGATCTTTGACTGAATGCCAGCAAGATGGAGATCCTCCTCATCGGCACACCTTTACCATCTTTTCCCCTCACTCTCTGGCTGGCTTCCCTTGGCCCTCCTCCTACCCCCACCTGCGAGGCTAAGACCCTCATCTCTGACTCCACCCTTTCCTTCTCCACCCACATCTCTGATGTCTCTAAAAAGTCAAATTTCCTACTGCACCTCCTCAGGGGTACTCTGCCTTTCCTCTCCTTCCCCCAGAAGCTCATGGTATCCCAAGCTCTGGTTCTCTCTAGGTTGGACTATTCTAACAACCTCTTTCTAAAGCTACCTGCCTCTACTCTCCGCCCTCTGCAACTAATCCAGAACAGGACTGCAAGACTTGTCCTTAGCCTCAAGCCCTGGGATCGTATCTCTCCAGCTCTGAAATCTCTCCATTGGCTCCCAGTAGATGCAAGGATTAAATTCAAAACCCTCTGCATTGTCCACAAGGCTTTCTGGGGTGTGGGTCCAAAATACCTTCAGCTATCCCTCTGCAAATACCTCCCCTCCTGAGCTCTTCGCTTCTCTACCTCTACCTCCCTCAGGGTCAGTTGATTTTCAAAGAAATGAGCTGGGGGTAGATCTCTGTCTTCAGCTGGGGCCTCACTCTGGAACTGTCTCCCTACCACTCTAAAACTTGAGGAGAACCATCTCCGGTTCTGGAAGCACCTCAAGACCTTCCTCTTTTCTTCTGCCTGGAATCTCCCTCTCCCCTGCTGATCTGTTCTTTCTTGGCACCTTGCACCTGGCCACCCTCTGTCCTCCAGGCCCAGGTATCTGCTCACCCTGCCACCCTCCCGCACTGGCTCTGGGCCACCGCTTGCACTGGGGTCTGCATCTGTACCCATACAGCCCCCCCTATTTCTTCCTGCACTTATCAGACCTACCCTGTCTGCTGCCTTAAACCTAGCACTTGGAAATTGCTGGCTGCACTACAACTGTTTGTTGCCTTTATTATTTATTTATTTTTATTCATCTGTTTCTCCTCTGCTTCGCACTTTCCACTTCTCCCCTCTTCATGCACTTTTCCCCGCCCCCTCTTCCATGCACTTGCGCATTCTCAATGTCACTGGTCCTAGTAAGATCGCTGTTTTGTGCTCCCCTGTTCCCCTCCCTTGCCTTGTCGCACTCTGAAGCACTTGTGTACGAGCGCAATAGAAATAAAATATCAATTCAATTCAATACCACCTTTGAAATCTCTAAAGCTCGCCCCAGGTGGGATGAGAATGGTGATACTCCTTCACAAGTCTTGGATGATGTTGCAAAATCCTTTGTGCCATTTTGGGAACAGAAAATGAATTATGAGAATATCAGAAGACCAGCAAGGGTACTGGAAAAGACCATCAATAGGACCACCGATATTTTGTACAACATGACGCTAGAGCCAATGACAATTAGATTAGTAGCCCTCCAAAATAGGATGTTGTTAGACATCATCCTAGCTGAACGTGGTGGGGTATGCAAAATGGTGGGATCTGCATGTTGTGTTTTTGTACCCGACTCCTCCCCTACTATATTCAAGGCAATTCAAAATCTACATACCTTGAGTACTGAAGTACATGTCCCAGAGGGAAATTGGAATCTTAGTGCTTGGTTCTGGGACTTGTTGCGATCATGGGGTTGGAAAATCTTTGCAGTCCTTATGATAATTCTTGGTATTATACTGTTTTGTTGTTGCTGTATACAATGTCTCCCTGTCATATGTTCTATGATAGGAGGATGTTGTGCACAAACAATAGGTACAGTAGGACTTGAGATACATATGCCTGAAAAAGCTACCAATGCCTTAGTAGTGCAGGATATTACTATCAAAGAGTTAATGGCGATTGATATTTTTGAAGAATGCGATTCAGGATGTACGGACATTGATGCATTATTTTTGAATAATACGAATGTTTGAGTAATGCTCTTGGCTTAGGCCAAAATGAGGGTTTGTATAAGCATAATACCATCTGGTTAGAACATTGGCCTAAGCACATTCGCATTGTACAGAAAACCGTGTCTAAAATGCCCTGAATAGAATTGACTAAAGCTGTCTAAAAACGTCTGCCATTTTGATTAGTTTCTGTTTCTGTTTCAAACTGGACTATGTGTTTTTCCAGCCTCAGCTGAGCTGAATGAACATTCGACTATGTCAACATGCTGAGGCTGCCTAAAGCAGAATGTTTGTTCTATGCAAAGAAACCTTGTAGCCAAAATGAACTGCAATTTAAGTGTTGTCTGCACCCACCGCTTCATCCTCATTCAAACAACGGAACAGAATGCTAAGAAAGTAAAACCGTGTACTTTGGCAGAAACCCTTTGTGTTCATGTCTTGAAACTGGACTTACTTTAAACTCAAGAATAAGGAAAGATCTACATGGCCGAACAGAACAAAGTTTATCATGATTGTATTCTGTGTGTAGAGAAACATGTCTTAAACCTGAAAACAACATTGCTGTATTTGTCATGTGAACTGGGCATGAACTCTAGCAACAAAGTAACTTGGAGAGGGGCTGCACAATGTAACCGGGACTGGGGAAAAGAGTATAAATAATGTGAGATTTGTGATGTCCAGCCCTCACTCCCCTCATGGTGTCTGCTGGTACACACTGTGAGGTGTTGGGAGCCCAGAAATCTATCTGATTTTGCCTTTGAATCTGTACAGAAATAAAGATACTTGTATCTTTGAACCCATTTTGTGGTACTAAGCCTCGATATTTCTTTGGTCTTTCATTAGCACATTTATGAGAATCCTCCCTAACACTCCCCAATCTTGCATGACCTGTTGGGGCTGCAGGCTGGGGACTGCATGTCTGAATGTGCACAGGGGCCGCTCCTGAGCCTTCCCGCACATTCAGACTGAATGGTGTGCTGGCAATGGAGCACTCTGAAACCTGCATGCATGTGCATGGACCAGAAAGCACTAAGTGCTTCCTGAATCCTGTTCTTTTGCACAGGAGCTGGATGGCATTTTATCTGGGAGGCGGCTGTGTGGCAAGGAGCAGCATCCGAGCCAGAGATAAAGGTAAATGTAGAATTTTGTATGTAGCAGCTGTATGCGTTATGTGTGTGTATGCGTGTGTGAATGAGCAAGTGTATAATGTATAGGTGGTTAGGTGTGAATGTGAATGAGCAAGTGTATGGTGTCTGGGTGCATGTGTGAATGAGCAAGAGAATGCTGTGCAAATTAATGCTTTAATGCTGTGTGAATGTGTGTTTGAATGAGCCAGTGATTGTGGGTGTGGTTGGGTTTGGTTTGTGCCAGCCCAGGGTGCTGAGTTTGGCAGGGGGAGAGAGGAATGTCCTTTTTTACTTGGCATCTATGATGACAGGAGCATGATAAGTATTATTACTCGGGTAGACTGGCATGTTGGTGCAGACAATCTAGTCATTTCTGTGGCATGACATTGTGTAATGACCATCTATTATAAAGTATGCCAGATGGGTGTTATTATGTGGTTAAACTGCCATTTTGGTGCAGCCAGTCTCCCTATAATATCTTGCTACAGCATAGCATGGCATGTTTTACTGGGAATCTATGATAGAGCAAACATGATAAGTGTTAGTACATGTCCAGACTGGCCTATGGAATGGCAAATCAAACAGGAGTATGTTCTTGCATGGGGGTACTGGCATTTATTGGCAGAGCCAGCTTGGACATGTTTTATTATAGTGTCATTATCGGAATTAGGCTCAAAGCAAACAGTATGTTCTTATAAGGAAATACTGGCATATATTGGTGCAGCAAGCACTGAAATGTATGGGCAGAGCCAGTGTGAACATATTTTTCATACTGACATATATTGTGGGGAAAGACATCATGAACATGCATTGGGAACTGCCCCTGTACACTGTTAGTGGCTTGCATCTACTACAAAACGGATTACAACTTTCTGGCTTTTTACACAATTTGTCCAGAAAGTGTGTTGTGTAATGTATTACTTGAACCTATTATTCAAACATTTTTCTCGGGCACAAACCTCCCATAAGACCCTTTTGTTGGTTGGTGCTATCTCGCTACGATAGGTCGGTCTCGCATATTTGTGGCAAATATTTACACCACTCTAATTGAAAAATGTACCAGCCACCGTTCTATCAAATAATGGCCCGAGATGGGGGTTATTAATGCTTAAGCAATGGGTTAAGCCCCACATTCCCCGACGTACGAAGGGCTAGTGTTTGTAAAGAAAACCTAGGCCTTGTGGCCCGTAAAGTCATTGTTAAAAAAAAAAATAAACATGCCTGCATTGGGAATGGAGCTCAGTGAGAAGGCTGCGGGAACAGTGCCGGCAGAGAAAGGCAGAGCAGGGAAGCCGTGGCAAGACCAAGCAGTGAAGCCCGGGGGACACGGCAGTGAGCCGCATTGAACAGTGGCTTTGGTCAGTAGATAAAGCCTGTTTTCCTCGGCCGCTGATTGGCTGCCCAATTCAATCCCGGTTTCTACCATGCTGTCCCTGCTATATCATTTATGTATTATCTATTTTGACCTGCTGTTCTCTTGTAAAACATTCAGAACTGCTCCATCCAACGAAATTACTTCATTTATAGTGCTCCTTGTTGAAGCAATGAGTTATTTTCCACAATTACAAACAGGTAAACCTTACAAAAAAAAATGCCCTATTTTCCATTACTCTAAATGGCACTTTCTTCATTGTGGCCCATGGCTGCTGGTTTATCTCCACTAAGTAAGACAACCATGTTGGTATGGTAAGTTGGGGAGTGTAGGGACAGGGATGGATTGCAGAGCCAGTCCAATTCAAAAGGTGTCATACAACTACATACTTGTGGCTCAAAAGTGGCACTTCAACAATACCAGCAGTTTGGGCTCCTACGAGGTGCAAAGTGCCACCTAATAGGACTTCATGGTTTTGGCTCATAGATGTAATTTTCGCCCCAGTTCTTTTTAACCCCTTCAGCACCATGTTGTAAGGCTCATATGTGGCACTTTAGCACCATCACTTGTTTTGGCTAATGGGTGGTGTTTTAAGGCCACCGAAGTGACACTTTAGCTAAACAGAGAGATTGAAGGATATTGTTGCAGCTATACAACAGTGCACAGTGATAGACATAGTTGAGGCGGTTGTGGACAAGGGAGTACAGGGACCCTAAGCTGATCTACCTTGATGGTGTCCCTTTGGCCATGCATGACGTCACTCCAGTCTTTCTTCTTGGGATCCAGGCAGGTCTTTATAGATAAAGGAGTTACCTTTAGCAAAGCCAAAACTGTTACATTTTCCATTACTTGTTACCATGGAGGCAGGGTATTTCAACATAGTGAAGTAAAGCTTCTTAAGCTTCTTAGGATGTGGGCCTAAAACGAGGTGGTTGGGAAGGTATTCCCACTATGGAAGGCCGTCAGTGTTGGATGGTGGTTTCCATTCATGGTGAATCGCCAACCCACCCAACTTTTGGCAGAGGGGAGATCTTTCTACTTGCGGGCCCATTTGACAGGCTGGCCAGAATGGTTGTGCAAGCTGGAAAGGGCACCGCCAGGGTGGAAAGGGTTCTGTAGTCTGTCTTACCCTGACCAGACTTTCCACCCGGCAAAAGCAGCTACCTCTCCCTGGAGGCAGATAGTAATTGAGCAGGGATATGGCATCTACTGTTTGTAGGATAGCTTTATTGCAACCTTTGCCCAGTGATGGACAATCCAGACCTTTCCTAATGTCTTCGATTGTGCTCTTCATTTATGTGTGCCACCAACTTTTTTTTCTAAGTGTGACCTTATTTTTGACGTGCAGCTAAAAGGAGGAAGCATTAGGCGCTTCTTTGGAATGCCAGTTGTCTCTTTTGCAGTACTAAATCGGCCATATTTGGTGGGGAGCCAGGTCTAGAGCTTGCTAAACCTTGATTATGCCTCCCACTTACCCAAAGCGGATGAACATTCCCCGCACTCCTCTTTGTGGCAATTACATGCTCATTCTACTTCACGCAGAGTTTTAAGATATTTCATCATTTGTAATTGTTTGTTGGGTTTTCACCCACTTCCTGTGTTTCCATCAGAGACTAAGGGGGTCATTACGAGTTGGGCGGTAAGTGTTAACGGTCACGGGTAATGATGCCGGTGCCGGCAAACCCTTACCGCCCTATTCTGAGGCCCCTTAGCGTGTCCCAGCAGGAACGGCTGGTCTGACCAGCCGTTCTCTGCAGGTCCCGTTAAGGGACCTTGGAGCTAATAACGGGCACGCTATTAGCGCCTTCCCCATTCTCATTGAGCCCTATGAGGACTCAAATGGGAATGGGGAATGGTTAACTGAATGGGGACATACCGGGTCCGCATAGGTCGGAATGTCCCGGTCAGTCCCCATTCAGCCAGACCGGACCCGGACCCGGACCCGGACCCGGACCCGGACCCGGGTTTGGTGGCAGCCATGGCGCTAATAGCGCCATGGCTACCTCCAAACTCGTAATTACCCCCTAAGACATCCTGACATCAAGTCCTAAGATGTCCTCATTTCCAAAGGTCCTGCGATTATCTTTCATCATTTTGCGGAAGTGTGAGTGGTGTTATTTCTGCTTCCGCTAGAACTGTAGTCGGATGACGCAAGTGGAGATTCGCCCAGGAATAGCATTGGAATCCAGGCACCCTGTTTTCATAGGTGGAGCACATGTTCTTGTGAAATGATGTGAATGGGGTCTGCCACATGGAGAAATCATCATTTACAGATAACAATGCAAACCTAGCTAAGTACAGGTAACACAATATTGATTGCTCACCACAATTCATTGTGTTTTTACTTTTTGGAAGGTGTTGGCCCCGCCTCTTATTTAACAATAAGCAGAAACTCTGGCCGGAGTTGGGGCTGGTCTCGCTTAGAGGCGAGCTGCTTATCAGACGGGGACTAATGCATATGAAAATTCACACAACACCAAAATGTCAGCTGCTCTCGTTGCTGGGGGCGGGGGTGTATTTATCTTACAGCAGTAGGGAAGAGAGATTTGATAAGCTAACTGCTAACCTTTATAAGAGCATTGGATTGTGCCCAGATGTCACACGAGGAACAAGCTATGACATATTAAAGCACATTTATTTGAAACGCAAAGTTAAGCAGTGGGACTGGATTAATAACCATGCCCACTTGGCCACACTTCGCACTCATTCTTATGTCTCAGAGGTGCTTCACACGTATCTCCAACCTCATAGATATCTGAGACAGGTTCCAAATCCCTCGGTGCAGAGTTTCCATCTGGGGCTGCGCATAAATCAGTTGCCAGTATGTTTACTTGGTGCACATTCGGGGATTCCACTCGAAGATAGGTGCTGCCGTATTAGTAACATTCCCAGAAATTAGGAGTTAGCAAAGCATCTCTTTACTGAATGTGCAGTTCTGGGCTCTGTATATATGACCACCCTGGGGAGCATGGTACATTGTTATGAGTCGGTAAGGGAAGGCGCATTTTGGAATTACTGCCTTAATAACGAGACTGTACACATCGCACTTTACCGATTATGGTGTATTATTAAAAAATGCCTGCACAACGGCAATTGATGTACCAGAGCTTCCATTGAACTTTATCTGAATAGTTTTAGAAATGTTAGTATTTTACTACTATTTAATGTTTTATAATGTTTTACACTGTGTTTTAATATTCATGTACTGTGAAAAAACTGGAGTGTTATGATCATGTATTACGATTGATTTTAGATAACTGCTTTTAGTTTAGCGGATTTCCTCTTAGTAGCATCAAATGCTGTGAGACTTTGATTTTAATGTTATATTATGATGAATTGGGTATGACCAAATACTAAACAAAGTAAGTTATTAGGTATGTATATGAGTGTATACCAGTGTACGCCTTTTGGTCTGCATAGTTCAAGATTTCCCTCTGCGATTTTGCAATTTGAAATTTGTAATTTGTTTTTATATATACATGTGAAATGTGATTTTGTATTTTGTAAAAGGTCTATTGGAACTAAATATAAATAAATAAATAAATAAATAAATAAATAAATAAATAAATAAGCAAGCAGAAACAAGAAGCAGAGTTGTGGGCATCCCATTATAGGTTCTCCTAGCCATTTCCATTACTCAGAAGCAGAGCCAGAATAATAATAGGAGTATTGTTTTAGATAATGCATACTGCTGCAGAGCCAGAATAATAATAGGAGTATTGTTTTAGATAATGCATACTGCTGCACGCTTGCAATATGGACGTTCAAAATGAGTTCGCTTTACCGCACTAGGGCTGACTTCTTTTGGATGCCAATGTGCACCCCTGATGCCACTCTGGCAAGTAGTGAAATTATATTGACTGGTACACCCGAAGAAGGGAATAAGTCGAGGGCGCACCTGAGTAGACAGGGTCCACCTGCTTTGGGACTCAGTACCCCATAGGCCAGCCAATGGAGCCAGCAGTGTGTCTCATTTACTCATGTGCCTGTTGGTCAAGCACCCCAGCAGGGATGCGTGCTGAGCTCCAGTTACATAGTACCTGTGGGGCACGGTCACTCTGGCCCGGGCAAACAGAGGCACGCTAAGGGCCAAGTCTGCCACTCGCTCCATGATGTGGTCCCCCTGGAGACGGTAAATGGGGGATCCCACCGACCTCTCCCAGTCCATCCATGGCTAGCAAAAAGAAAGGGAACGGTTACTCCTAAAGATAGCCGGTGCAGTATCCATGAGTCAATGCTTGAAACAAGAGTCGCTGAGGAACGAAACCCAAGATGAATTGCGCACTGTACTCCTAAGCGAAGCATGCAGCAAAGACAGGAATCGGGCATTCGTGCTAAATGTGCAATCGCAAACTAAAGCATTCATTGAAATCGGCACAATCCTGGATGGGACAGCCAGATCCTTGGGAACTTGCCAGGGAGATGACTGGTTCAGCCATGACACTCCTTCCCAACCCAAACATGATGGTAACACAAACCAAACCATTATAACACTCCTCTCCCCTGGATTTAATGAGGCTGAGGAGGTTTACTCACAGTGAATTATTGCAGCAAATACTTTCTCGAAGTCATTGCAATCGCTCTCCTGTGTAATGCCGACTATTTCTGTCTCAACGGATGTAACGGTGGGCAGCAGTGAATTCAAAGCAACTATTAAAGCCATTCTTTTTGGGGCAAGAGTCTGGTCCAAGCGAGATAGTGATTGTTTTAAAGAAGCACTGCTATTGGTGTATAAATCATACTTGGCATACAAGTGAGGTGAGGCTATCTTAAATTAATCTACAGGACCTCTGGGATTTGCCTGCTTCACCGCCAAGCCAAAGACAAAAGATCATTTACAGCAAATCCGGTGACCGGGTGATGAAGCCGATAAAATGTAAGAGCTGTGCAGAATTCAGTGGTGTTGGACTGCTCTACCCATCCAAGTGCACAGAGAAAAGAGATGTATTAGGATCTACAAACTTGTCAATCCTCTGCAAATGTATTTTTGAAATTACTTCTTGGGTTACTTCGATTGGCATCACTTACAGCCAATTGGCTCCCAGGAGCACTGGATAAGTGTTAAAATAGCAATATGTTCAGTTCAGACAACTCATCATGTTTACTGTTCTCCCTACTCTATAAGAATGCTCAAAACAGATGGCTACATCCTGTAAGTCAGAAATGGTCACAGGGCTCTAATTATGAGAATTCTGTTTACGAATAAAGACAAAAACGCCTTGACGCTTGGTAAATATGACTATTTTGTATGATTCATTGCAGCATTTTATATATACTGCAAATGTTTGTTTTATGGATCATATGCTATTGCCATGATTGCTTGTTTGACATAAAAAAACGATTTGGTCCACTTCAACAGCGTCTTTAATCTCACAATGCGTGACAGCAGGCTGCAGGCCTGTGTGACAGGGTGAGTAAGCGCAGTGGCTGTCGCGCAGGCGCCTTTGGAGTGTGTCTTTAAGCCTCGTGGAAGAAAAACGCCTCGAGACTTGAAATTAGCTGCAGCGGCTAACAGGGTACATTTTATTTTATGCAATGCAGCATGCAGAATCGGATAGAGTAGCCCTGTGTGGCAGGAGACGCTTACCTAAGATTCAAAATCCATTCAGAGGTTATTCCAGGTGCAAATAACTAATATATGCATCTGTGGATGTTGCATATTACAATACAGTCTTTTGCCGTTTTCACAGTATTTTGTCCTTGCAGAAGTTTGTATTTTAAGAGCGTCCAGTCGTTTGGTCATCCTCGTCGCCAATGAAAGGGTACATGGGACCCCGTTCTGAGGTGAGTCTCTTGTATTGAGCCTGCAGAGTGACCCAGCTCGTCCTCTCACCAATCCCCCAAATGACTCTGATCTCGCCAAGCACAAACGTTCCAGAACCTATTTACATCATAACACATACCTTTCTATCCAGCCTGGTCACATGATTCGGATTCCATTGCCTTGTATCCCTTGACATCTGCTTCATGCTGAAAACATCTGCCTACTCCTGAATCTCTATAGCCCAGGCTACACCTTTCTCGGGTTGTTTTAAAGCAGAGCCTCATTCTGGTTTACTGCCGCTCTCTAATCGCACTACATAGGGGGGCTTCATCGCTTCTGGGTGCACTCCAATAAAAGGGCTCTGTGGCCCTACTGCTTATGACCTCACATGTAAACATGGCTGTGTTCATTCTTAATATTAATCCTACATTTCATACAGACAACAATGGGCGCTCATAAAAACTGTTTATGGTTCATGATGTCAAGGACAGGAAGGTGAGTAGAAAGTAGCTTTGTCACGTTGGAGTGTTGATGTGTGACTGGGTCTGAGGGTTCCAGGTGTGTCAGTTAGAACTGGAAGCTGGCTGGATGGGATGTGCCAGTGTCATCTGTACCAAGTAACATACTTGGAATAAATGTAACAATTAACTTGCCTTCTTACTCCGGTGTGGTGGGTGTGGTGTGTAACTGAAAGAAGCCCATTACTTCAAAGTGTTTAAGAGAGCTGAAGTTGACCCTTGCCAAGTGATCTGGCTGATAAATTCACATTAGGCAGTGGTATTCAAACCTTTTTATGCCAAGCTCCCCTTGAGTAAAAAGGTTGTTGCCGAGCCCCCCTTGACTAAAAATATTGCTGCTGCCCCCCCACCATCCTCCCCGAGATGTAATTTCTACTCATATTTTCTATTAATATCAACCACCGTACTCATTTTTGGAACAGCATTGAGCCCCTGGACACCCTTCAGGCCCCCCAGGGGGGGCAGTCCCACAGTTTGAAGACCACTGCATTAAAGTATGTTTCCTGCTCATTATACTACCAGTAAGTGTGGCATCAAGACTCTAAGAACAGTAAAAGGCCGGATTCTATGCTTCTTTTTTGTTTGTCTCACAGCTTAAAGCTCTCTAGCCAGTCCGGAAGCTTAGAAATTAGTCTCTAACCACCTGCAAAGGCTCCATTCCACAAGCTCTAACAGCATTAGAGCCCTTGAAATTGAACTCTGCTGTGTGCTAGGTGATCTTTGCCCTTGTTAAAGGCCCTCACCTTTCGCTCCGGATGACTAACTTGTGCGGCTGTCACCTACCACAACAGGGCTCCTGATTAGGTTCTACCCATATCAGTCGAAGCTGAATCCAAATGATCCACACAACGAACACTGGATGGGTGAATGCATAGTCCACTTTCTAGATCCGATGTTCACTGCACGGAACCAGGAAATGGAGCGAAGTGCCCTGACGACGAGCAGGTAAGGAGATAGGCGGCATAGGGGGTTAGAGGGCATTGTATGGGGTTAGAGGATCTGAGGTGGAGCGGGGGATTGTGGTCATGGCGCATCAGGCAACCTGGGTTTTGGGGCCAGAGGATGTGGGGCAAAGCCCCCAATTCAGCATACACACAGGAAGAAGGTGTGGCAGGCAGGAGGATGTGGGGACGAGATATGAGCATGGTGGGTAAAACTAGGGGGACAGGCTGTAGGGGATTTAAGGTAGAGATTTGAGGGTGAAAATGCAGGAGAGGGGTTCTATGGGCAGGATTTGGTGGGTGAGTGTTGAAGGTGTTCCACTGTATATGATTGAGTTGAATCACTTAGAACACTTCTTTGTCCACCGCCCATGACTTGAGGACACAGCAGTCTGGCTCGGGCAAGTCCTAGAGCTGGACAGCTCCCGACTAGGAGCATGCATGTGTCTACACTGCAAAGATAAGCTAGAACAAGGGAAAGGTGGAATTGTGGGACAATCGAGTAAAACGGATACAACTTCTCTTCGAAATGATGAAGAAACCTCCACTCAGAGCTCATCATCCACTCCGCCAATTACGGTGGTGGCAGCTCTGAATAAGCAGAACCAGAGAGTAATAGAGACATGATGACATCTGATATGTATCTCTGCACCTTCCTTAAATGAGTCAAGAAATTCTTCCATCATGGTGCTCCTTCCCCCGAGGCAACCCTCCACCGCAATTCCTAGACCAATGGCCAGCTTGATAGCGCAAGTCTTCAATGAAAAGAAGGGCTCCAAGGTTTCCCATTCACCGGACGCTGCTGTTCCTGTCAGTGGGAATTCCTCGGATTCTCCTTCTATCAGGCTCATCCTTTCCATTGGTTGGCTCTTCCTTGCTTTTCTTGACTTCTCTTTCAGTCTGTCTTTTCAACTCGTAGCCTTTCTCTCTAGCTTGCTCTCTGTTTTTCCTTCTTTCGTTTTCTGATGTTCTTTCTCCATTATCAGTCCTTTCTTCCCTCTTTTCTTTCTTTGATCATGTTTCGAATTTTCATCTATGTTCTCCTCTT
Source organism: Ambystoma mexicanum (assembly GCF_040938575.1). Taxonomy (NCBI): domain Eukaryota; kingdom Metazoa; phylum Chordata; class Amphibia; order Caudata; family Ambystomatidae; genus Ambystoma; species Ambystoma mexicanum. Next base: position 579,218,806 of record NC_090922.1, on the reverse strand, counting down.
TCGATTCTTGCTCTTCCTTTTCTTTCATTCCATTGATTCTCCTTCCCTCATCTCTGACTGTCTGTCTGCTATCCAGGAGTGGTGTGCCGCCAACGACCTCTGCCTTAATGCCAGTAAGACCGAGATTCTACTCATCGGCACACCCTCTCCCTCCTTCCCTTCAGCTCTCTGGCCAGCCTCTCTTGGCCCTCTTCCTGCTCCCACCTGCAAGGCTAAAAACCTCGGGGTCATCTTCGACTCCACACTCTCCTTCTCTCCTCATATCTCCGACATCTCTAAGAAGTCACATTACCAGCTGCACCTCTTCAGAGGTATTCTTCCTCTCCTCTCCTTCCCCCAGAAGCTCACCGTCTCCAGAGCCCTGGTTCTCTCTAAGCTGGACTACTGCAACAGCCTCTATCTAAATCTGCCTGCCTCTACTCTCCGCACTCTGCAACTTATCCAAAACAGGACTGCGAGACTTGTCCTTGGCCTCAAGCCCAGGGATCGTATCTCTCCAGGACTGAAATCCCTGCACTGGCTCCCAGTGGCTGCAAGGATTAACTTCAAAACCCTGTGCATTATCCACAAGACCTTCTGGGGCCTGGCACCTCACTACCTCTCTTCCTAAATACCTTCCTTCCCGGGCTCTTCGCTCATCTGCCTCCAACTCCCTCAGGGTTAGCCACTTCTCCAAGCAACGAGTTGGTGGTCAATCTCTCTCCACGGCTGTGGCCTCCCTCTGGAACAGCCTTCCTGCCTCCCTGAAACTTGAGGAGAACCATCTCCGGTTTCGGAAACACCTCAAAACCTTCCTCTTTGCTTCCACTTTTTCTGCCTCTCTCCCATGCTGAAATTCCCTGCCGATTCTGCACCGGTTATCTGGCCACCCTTTCTGATCCTGGGGCCAGGTCCCACCTTTTGCTCACCTGCCCTGCCTCCCTGGCAACCCCCTGCACTTGGGGACTGGTTCTAAAATCCCTTCAGTCCCCTTACCTGCACTTATGTCTGCCCTTACCTTGCACTTGCCACCATCAGGCTGTTTTTATTTATTCGTATTTATTCTTCCTACATGTATTGCACTGCACTTTTCCCTCTCCCTTCCCCTTCTCACTACCCTCGCACTTGAGCGATCTGAATGACACTTGGCCTAGTAGGATCGTTGTCTGTCTTCCACTGTTCTCCTCTCCCTTGCCTCGTCGCGCCTTGAAACACTTGTGTATAGGCGCGTTATAAATGCCATATCATATCATATCATATCATTCCTACTTATCCTTCTTTAAGTATATACCAACTTCTATATTTTCCAATCTTTTTTCTGTATCCGACTTTCATTATTTTCTTCCAGTCATTTTCATTCCCTTCTTGTTGGTTTAAGCCGGTTACGCTGTGATAGTCTATCTGACTACGAGTCGTACCTAGCGGTCAAGGCTGAGCCAACTTCCTGCCTCCCAACTCATAAGTCAAACAGAATTCTCATGAGATCCAGCAAGAGGCTAAGAGTTCACCCAAAATGACATGCAGGCTAGGCAACTGCCATACGCCTTGGAGAAATTCTGCAGAATAATCAGAGCCATATGCTCTCCAGGGTTATAGAAACCAATAAAATGCAGTGAAAAAACGTTGTTAAAGGGCCAGTATGGTTAAGTGGCACTCATAAAAACCCGTGAAATGCAGTGAAAAAACATTGTTAATAAAAACCTTTGAAATTTAATGAAAAATCTTTGTTTAACGGGCGTTATGGTTAAATTGCACTCATAAAAACCTGTGAAATTCAGTGAATAAACATTGCCGCCTAAAGGGACGTTATGGTTGCAGCGCAAAATCAAAAAACCAAAGAAATTTGCCAGTTATGGAAAGCTACGCAACCATAGCTCGTGTCCCCACCACGCACCGCTTGAACAAACACCCAGGACATTAAATATGACACCGCAAATGACAGCATCAATGTCATCACTGATGACATAACATATGGATTCACTAATTTGTAACAATCTTGACAGAAAGACCTTACAAGGGGTAGTGTTTAGGGTATTGCTACCAACATATGAAGGGTGATAGGTTGGACACTCATGTACTAGTCCATTTATCATAACATGTACTTATTCAAACAAAAACTGTCTAGTGAAGTTCTTTTCATATTATAGCAATCTAAAAAAGTATTGTGTACTTGTAATATGGAACTAATGGGGAACATTGTTGCTCTATACACAGTCCTTGTACCCTTGTTCTTCTTGCCAGAGCCAGATCCAGCCCCGCCTCCTGTAAAGAGTTGCATTTTTCTGCTGTTTCTGTAAGAGTAGAACTTCCTGTGCTTTCTCTGCATTTTGCAATATGAATGTCAAGTCAAACAAGTTTATTCGGATAAATGAAAATCCATTGAACGACAAAAAATGCTTTTATACACACATAAAATTACAATTTCATGTGGAATCACAACTTTTGAGTGACTATAAACCATGGACATTCCCTAAAAACAACAAATACAATAAGATCATTGCACCCATTTCACCACACCCCTAGACACAAATATTGTGCACACAACATGAACCCCTCTGCATCATTGGGGCCTTTCCTGACCACCCCAACATTCTCCCCTTTAGTTAATACTTTAACTAACACATCATATTTCTATTCTTTAAAACTATCTTCTCAGGGAACAACCCTATAATCATCTCTCATAGCGGTCCCAAGATGGGCATACTCCTCCGCTGAACAACCACAACTTGTCCCCCCACCACTTCCACAATTCATCCGTTGCTCCACACAATACTCCCAACTTGGTGGAGGAAACCAGAAAGATTCTGTCTGAGTACCTATGTGAGATGAAATGGCAGTGATTCTAGCTTTGTACAAGGTCACAGTCATCATGGCAGCTGCTTTCAGTTCCTGGGCGAAACAACAACATAAGAGCATTTGACAGGAACAAAAGATAATAAAGAAAAAGACAAAAATAGGCCCCACTATTCTCACGGCTAGGCTGATCCACGATGCCACCCAAGAAAAGAGAGAGTCTAACCATGGGTCATTTGTGATCCCTGCCTCGTTCTCCATGATTACTCTGAGATTATGCACGCTGCAACAGTCTGAGTCAGGGACCCATTCTCTGAATCATTGGGAGGCACATATGTACAGCACACACTCCCTAATCTTCTGACAGACCCCTCTATCCGGGGCAATTAGGAGGTTGAGGATATACCTATTCTGTAAGGTTATAAGCCTCAGGGCCAGCAGTTCTTCTTTGATGGCACTGAGCGCTGATTCGTACGAATTAAAAAACAGAAAGAGTTCATACCGGATCACCTGGAGCCACTTGGCATTTGCAGCGGCTTGCACTCCAGGCACCGGGAGGGACGTGAAGAAGGTCTCTGTATGACTAAATAGCCAGTAATGTTCATGAATGTTCATGAAAGCTTTGATGATGCCAGTGCAATGTAATTGGACCACTTGGTCCGTCCCAATAGTACCTCCTTTCCGTGGTCGGGCAGAGTCATTGCTATGTCCATGTGTGGTGATACGGGGAATGCAAGGGGCATCTGGGACAAATAGGGCACAGATGTGGCTTTGGGCATTGTGCGGGCTTTGTCCAAATGTTCTTCCAGGATGACAAGGACAGGCAAATGTAATATGGTGAAACTGCACACATCTAGCCAGGCATGTCTGAAAAATGTCCAGAAGAGCAGCGGTACATCCAGCCAGTTCGGAGATCCAAAGCGTGCGGCTGCAGTTCCCATTTGTGCCGACATGCATGTTCCATCACTCTTAAAGCATAGAGAAAAATGGGTGTCTGTATCTTAATATGTTGTTGTGGCTCCTTGAGTCACGTCACATGCTGAAAATCGTTTTACCACACATTTCCACATTCTTGGTTTACCCCTGCCACCCCTTCTTCAGAGAATCCCCTAATTCCTCCAGCTCTGTAACTCTTCACCCCTTGCTCCTATCGGTTATTGATGATAATAGCCCCTTTTAAACTAAATTGGACTATGCGTACACCGAATATTCTTCTGCTCTTTACAATCTGTAGCTGAACATTCTTCGTCAGCAGGTAAAATGGATGCTGTGAGTGATTGCCCTTTGAACTGCCCTTGAACCCTGCACAAAGCTAGATGCACTAGACACAGTGCGTCTGCTAACTCTTTTTCATTCGGGACCCCAGACGCATGGGGGATGAGAGAGCAGATGTAGCAAAATCCTACAGATTTCTCTGTCCCAACCCTTCTCGTGTGGCTGTACTATACAGTATATGCTGCAAAACCATGTGCATCTACTATTGGGTCTATATCTCTATCATCCTCATTATTGATACAATCAACATCAATATTCCTTTTTGCTCTCAATAATACATCCTCAAATTTCATAAGGAGTGCAGACAAGAGAAGTCAACACAAACTACCCCACCTTTACACACATACGGAGGTAAACCAGGTGCTTAGGTCACAATCCTACGGATCATTACTCAGCAGGTACAAAAGGTCGGGATAACTTTTAAAAAAATGATTCGAAACAAAATATGTCATAAATGAACTAAGCTCCAATGCTTAATGCAATCACAAGTAGTGCATAGGCACATTTAATAGTGATGTTAGTAACAAGGTGAAAAGCGATTCACAATGCATATCGAATTGTGATTCACTATTAGTGGCAACACATCATGTGTTTCTGGTTGGGCAGGGTGAACAGTGTCTACAACATCCGTTCGTTGGATGGTTCAACCCTTCGAGCCGTCTTCAGGACACATTGGTAGAAGTGGTATATGAAAAACTATTTTCTCATTAGGGGGAATCATCTCTAGTGTAAATAAGGTATGACAAAATACAACATTTTAAAAACCTGACCTCTAAAAAAACACAACAGTCTCATTGACTTTTGAGACCACATGGCTGTTTACCCACCTATTATTTCTTCTATGTGTGTAGGGATGATTAATGGTCAACACACCTATTCCTATTTTAGTGTTTCATTGAAGGTTGCTGAAAACATACAAAGGGCCAAGTATGTGTCCTCTTTATATCCAAATTACATCTTTTATCTCAATTATGCAGTTAGTGTGACACTTTAATTTGTTTTGGCGGTTACCTTCATTCATCTGCAAGTAATCCTTCTTTCTGTTGCCGGGCATGATATTTTGGTAGTGTCTTCAGTTGCAGCCAAGTATGTTGCTGGTGCAAGTGTTCATCTATTTAGAGTCAGATAGTCATCCTATCAAGGTGAAGACAGGCGAAAACAACAGAATGTCTATTAAGTTCAAACAGAACTAGTTTTGGGCTTCTACAAGACTGTTATGTATGTGGCTCCTAATGTAGAGTTGCCAAAATACCTCTGCTTAGTAGGTGTGGTTAAATCTACGGCTGCACGCAGGTGTATTTTGCCTAATTTGTGAATCATGCCACCTCAACTGTGGCTAAAGAGGAGTAACGTGTTTTCCATCAGTGAAGTAGACTGTTAAATATGTCTAATATCTAATATCTGCACTCAAATAGATCACGTATTTACTGATGAGAAATCTCTCACAGTGAGAATTTTTCTGAATTTCTCAAATTTCATAAGACTGGATACATTTAAACCATTCGAATTCACATTGGTTGCCATCTTTGAACATGATGACAAAAGAACCACAAAAACATATACACAATTATTCTGGCATACATTGTAAATTCAAAGTTTTCTTCTTCTGCTTTTTAAAACAAAGAAATTCAGCTCCTGGATCTCTATCTGCACCCCCCATCTCCATTAGAATGAATGGCAAATTCTTAGGACATACTTAACTTTGAACCTGCTCCTGTGCCGGTGGAGGGGTACCGGTATCTCTTTGTATATCACTAACGTGCACCCACCTCTTGTTGCCCTCCACCTTCACAGCAGTCGGAGTCGCATAAATCAGCCGGTGCGGCCCATGAAAATGCTGTTCATTCCAGAGGTGTACGAAGGTCTCTATGTAGATCCAGTCTCCCGGAGTAGTAGTTGCTTGTGCTGATCATGGGTTTGCTTGACACTTTCTCCTGTAGACTGTTGGCGAGAAGACACAACCTGTGAAGATATAATCTTGACACTTTTATTGAAAGCACTAAGGTACTCGCTAAACTCCTCACCTAGGATTGCTGCGGTCTTATTTGCATCTGATGTAGTGTGTACAGGTGAGTTGGGTCTGTGTAATTTGCACCTCATCACGATCTCGTGAGGGCTGAAGTGGTGCTCTTTCCCAGGCTGATTCATCAAATAAAAAAGCACCAAAAGCAGCAGTGCAGCCATGATTTTCTTAGATCGTTGCACATCTTGGCCAGCTGGGTCTTAAGCACCCTGTTTAACCTTTCCTCAATCCCACTGGCCTGTGGGTGCTATACTGAACACAGCCTGTGCTTGAGCCCCTAGATCAAAGTAATTTCTGTGAACAAGGCATTACAAAAGTGAGTTCCATTGTCAGATTTCAGGAGCTCACAAATTCCCCACCGTGGAAATACCTCTCACCAGAAATGTTGCTGCAGATTTATCATCATGGTGTATGCATGGGCCATCCTCAAGCCACCAGGAGAATGGACAAACTACTACAATAAGTTACCGGTAGTTATTACATTTCATGAGCATATCAACAAAATGTGTATTGAGCTCCCTAAATGGCCGAAAGGGTCTCGGCAAAACTCCCGTTACTGACCGCATGGTGTTTCCAGGATTGAATTCCTTATTAACTATGCAGTTCCCTACAATTCCACTGTCCTGTTCTTGGAGGTTTGGTATAAACCATTCCTCCTGGAGCTCTGCTGCATTTTGTCATTGAGAAGTGCGTGACGGGGAATATAGTTGCTCTAGAGCAACAGGGAGCCATTCTATAGCCATTAATGCCTTCCCCATCAGCTCCCGGCTCTACAGCAAATCTGTGGGCAAGGGGGCACATCCTCTCTTTGCCCAAAGCCCCTGTTCCTCTTTAGGTGCTTTTCCTTGCATTTCTCTGATTTGAAGCACCGGGACTGCAGTATATGGGGCTAGTAACTGTACCTGCTGGGACACAGCTTCCATTTTTGGGAATCTGTAAATGGCCCATATGCGACCTCCTTCGCCGCCCTGTCCGTGGCATCATTTCCAAGTGCTATGGAGTTAGTATGGTTAGTATGCGCAGTGCATATTACTATGCCCACCTCTGTGGACAGGGTTAACGCTTCGATTAATCTGGATACCAGTACAGCATGCTGGACAGGGGTCCCGTCAGATCTCCTACACCCTCTTCTCTGCCACCTTGATAATCCTGAATGCACAGTGGAGGTTACATACACAGAGTCAGAATAAATAGTGACTGCGTTCCCCTTACTCATTTCTAGCACTGGAAAACACTCGGCATTGAAGAAGTTGGAAGACTAATGGTGGAAAGCAAAACAGTTCCACGAAAGAAAACAGACCTCTCTCTCCTGGAAGGTAACATGGAGATGTTCCAAAACAGGAATCTTCGGACTTTCTCACACCACTGAAAAGTATCATCCTTTCAGAAAAATAGACAACAGCTAAGTGGAGGCAATATTAAAACCAAGCATTTTCACTAGACAGAAAGCACAAGAATATTTCAAAATAGTCAAGAAAAGGAGAAACCCTACATCATGCAGCAAATCACCCCCACATTCCCAGAAACTGTGTGATAACATAACCAACTAGTTCCAAAGTAAAGTGAAAAACACCCAGCAAGTCTTACATGCAGCACAGAACAGTGGAGATGATTACATGTTTACCAAGGACAACCCAATCACAATCCCACTGCTCAACCAACTTGAACTAATTACATTTTATTTATTTGTTTAGTTTCAAAGAAACTTTACGAAAAAAATACTAAAATCACAATAGCAGTAAAAACACAGTGGGCCTCATCACCACAAGGGTGTCGCTCCCGTAATGAAGGGTGCTGGTACAGGACCGGCACCCTTCATTACAGAGCGCCTATTACGAGGTTCCCTTTGCAGGACCCGGAACAGACGTCTGGTGAAACCAGACGCCCTTTCCGGGTCCCGCGAGAGGAAGAAGGAGCTAATAACGGGCAATTCATAATGTGCGCGTTTATACCTCCCTCCCCATTCCCATTGAGCCCTATGGGGGCTCAAATGGGAATGGGGATGGGTCCCTGCAAGGAGGAATTACAGGGTCCTCCAATATCGGAATGACCCAGTAATTCCTCATTGCAGGAACCCGGTATTGGAGCCCAGTATGGAGGCAGCCATGGTGCAAAGAGCACCATGGCTGCCTCCATACTCGTAATAAGGCCCAGTATATCAAATACATTATGCCATTAAAACAGATACAATGTACAATGTATGATACAATAAAACAATCATGCATTTGCCAGGACATTAAAAAACCACTAAGTACATTACCAGCATTTTCATTCAGACAATACATTAATGCACTTTACATTATCTAAACGTTTTTTAATAGTTAACCACAAGTGATAAATGGCAATATGAACTTTTTGGCTATCCATGTTCAGACAATAGGACCGGAAATGATCACTCTTAATGTAATCCAAATTATAAACAAAAGGTCCCAACCACTTCATATATTCTGGGTCCAATGTCCCACATTGAACTAATTACAGAAAAGGCCTTCAAAATATTGGTGAACGAAAGTAACAAGGCAGGCTTTCCAGTGGATTCTTGCAACCGGACATCTACCAGGCGATCCTCCCTGAAGAAAATCTGGCACTCTATTTTGTAAAGATGAGGAGCTTTTAGTTGGCAACAGGATTTGTACCAATAACTTTAAAAATGGCCTACGTGAAACCACTCATCAAAAATATCAATGCAGATCCACACATCCTCTCTAGTTACCAACCTACCTCAAACATCCTTTACCTAACTAAAATCCTTAAAACCTACATATACACCCAAATCCTGGCAAATGTAGAGGCCAACAACATCTTCGATCAAGCAGAAGTAGGTTTCAGACCAAGGATCAGAGTCGGTACTCGGATCTATCTGGAACAACCTCAAAATCAACACAGACAGTAACACCACCATCGCTCTTACACTCTTGGATAGCACAGCAGCGTTTGCACTGTCAACCACATATGCTTATTCAGGACACTTTAAGAAGATGGGCCATACAACACTACACTGCAATCCATTAACTCTTTCCTCACATGCAGGACTGAAATCACCTGACTTCCTCATTTCAGTTCCAATAGTCATGAGATAAGGGGGGGATTCCTGCAACAATGTATCCCACTATCCCCCTTTTTCAACATTTACATTGCTTCACTAATAAGGCTCACAAAAAAACAGTCTCCTTTGCCATGACTAGGCAGACAACCCACAAATCATGTTCAAAAGGACCAGCAATACGGAGACCAACACCACCCTATCTAATTCGCACAGATTAACAATTAGATGAACACAAACATCTTAAAACTCTACCCAGACAAAACGAAAATCATGACCATCTTGCCCAATACAGCACAAGAGGCTCTACTACATTGGCCTTGTTTGGGCAGCTAATGCGTACCTGCCCATACACTTCAAAAATAATCAAGAACCTTGGGATCCTTATGATCAACAGACTCAACTTGGAATCACAACTAAGTGCATAGGGAAAGAAATGTTTCTACCATTTTTGGTCACTTAGGCGGATCATGCCATTCCTCACCTTTCAGCACAAGACATAGCACTGGCCTTAACAAGAATTGACCACGCCAACAGCATATACCGCAGCATGCCTACCTCATAAAGAAACTTAAACTTACACAGAACACTGTAGCAGGACTATTTCTCAGACTCGAAGGGTGAGATCATGCAACAACAGCACTAAAAAATCTCCCCAGATACCAATTATGAAAATAATTCAATTCAAAGCACTCTGCATCACCCACGGAGCTCTTTAGGTCTCTGCAGCTGAATTTATCAGAGCAATTATCATGCAAGGCCAACCAGGAAAGGAGCTAAGATCCAGCAATGATGAATTACTAGAGACCACGTGCTACACCAGAGAGCATCACAGAGGATCAGCTTTCTCCAACATAGTGTCCAAACTCTTGAACACTAAACTAAAGGTAAACTGCACAATCAGAAATCACATACACTTCAGGAAACCGTGAAATACCTGGCTCTGCAATGACTAATCAACTAAGAAACCACCAAACAACAGGAAGCCCTTCAGCATTTTCATGACAACCAAAAATCAAAAGAACAGCCGAACTTTGACACTCGGCTATTCTTCAAGGGAAGGTGATAACGGCCCCCTCTCCTTTCAGGAAATGCCATATCAGCTCCCCTCCCACCACTGGGCAATTTACATGAAAATGCACATTCCACTTTTGGCTACCCAAAGTATTGCAGACCTCAGTCACCCCATGATTCGTGGCAACTCACTCACCAAGTGCCACAGCATGTACTCCTCTAAATTCCTAATGGTGCCCCAGGACACATGGAATGGTCCTCGGGCACCATTCGAGAAATGAGTTGCACACCCCTATGTCTCAATCCAGCTTCTGACCAGCCTACCCCCTAACCACTCAAGATTCTGTGCATAAACCTGAAACACACAAATCACCTAAGCCACTCACATACAACTTCTTAATACCCTCTCTCTGGAACGCAAGTGCTACTCCCTACTAAAAAAAGCACATACCACAGCCCTAGTTGATGCATCCTAGCACTATGTGCAAACAGGGGACAATGCGGCAATGTCCTTAACATAAAACCCCTAGAAACGTACTCACATGCAGAGCACAGGGCACTTCCTGTCTGCAAGCATAAACACAATAGCAGAGCAATACTGCACTTCACCTCTAGTCTCAATTAACCATCCCACACACCCACCCACTCTCTTTCAAAGCCACTGGAGCACCTGGAGACCCTGCAAATGGCAGTGGTGTGTGGTATAAGTCCTAATAACATAACATAACATGTCTGAGGAACATGTTCTGCAGTGTATGCGCTTGATGAGACACCGGAGCTGGTGTCACTGGGCACATTCAAGCAAATCTAACGGCGCACATGGACATTCATGGTGATATTTCCCCTCAATGGTTAGGTTTCAACCACTGCATTATTTCAGGGGCTAACAGAATTCACCTTTTAAAGCATCCCCTTCCAAATAGCATTTTTTATTTGTAAAGGTGTTTAGTCCACATGTGCACCCAATTCACTTATGGGGACATACAACTCCTCTCAATGTCCTGGGAGGATAGCTCAGCGGCTCGTCTAAAAAACACAAAGCAACACAGGTTCGATACCCGGGTCCGCATTATAAATACGCAACTAAGAGACATATTCCTCTAACAGCGCCTCAAAGCCCCCTGGCTTTGTGAGTGCTTTAGAAATGCAAATAAATAAACTATCAGAGAACTTTAACCGACTGGCAGAAGTCCTGCCCTTTTTTACTCCATTACTTGTTATACTATAGTACAAAGTTTTTATACTGGGCCAAATCACCACTATAATAGTCTCATTGCACCAATGTTTGTCCAGAAAGTGGAGTAGTTTTTATAGAGTATGGTTGCGTGGTGGATTCTAGATGTGCTCAAATGAAACCCCATGAAGCATATGATATGATATGATATGATATGATATGATATGATATGATAGTTTATTTATATAGCGCCTATACACAATGGGCCTCATTACAAGTTGTGCGGAATGCGTTTAACGTCGCCGGTAATGGTGCCGGCGCCGTTAAACGCATTCCGCACTATTACCAGGTTCCCTCGCAGGACCCGATGTGGACGTCTGGTTTATTCAGGCATCCATAGCGGGTCCCGCGAGGGAACCAGGAAGCTAACAACAGGCCCTCTTGTAATGGGCCCGTTCTTAGCTCCCTCCCCATTCCCATTGAGCCCTATGGGGGCTCGAATTGAAATGGGGAACGTCCAGGTCCGGGTTCCCTGAATGGGGAAATACCGGGCCCTCCTTACTCGGAATTGCCCAGTATTTCCCCATTCAGGGAACCCGGACACGGTTTTGGAGGCAACCATGGCGCCAATAGCGCCATGGCTACCTGCAAAGTTGTAATGAGGCCCAATGTGTTTCAAAGCAAGGGAGGGAACAAGGGAAAATACAATGACATTGTTACAGGCCATGAACAGTAAGGATGTGAAATGGACTATCGTGCTCGGCCTCTTACGACATAAAGTAGGCATACCAATCATAGGGAGACACTAAAACATAGCCTATTGCACGGATATAAAATGGCACAGCACACATCACTATGTAAGTGGCATAATGATGTGCACAGTGACTCCATGAAAATCGGGGCTGCAATTGTATTAAACATGTTTGTCAGGAAGTGCCTGATGGACTCAAACATCTCAATACATCAGGTGATGGTTGTTATGGCATGGGGCGTCCCTCATCACCAAAGCAATAAATGTACCCACCCCTTCCAGGCAGAGCATTAAACCTGTACCGAGCGTGTGTGTTTCATTTAGCATTCCTGTGTTTGTTTTCCTATGAAGTTACTTGTGGCATCAGGAGTTTGACAAACCAGCGTTTGGGTGGGGGCGGGACTCAGGGAGCAGGGGGGGCCGAGGGAAGTGACGGCAAAAAGGAAAGGGAAGACAGTCAGAAGGAATGCACAGAGAAATAAAGGTGCCTCCTGAAATGCTGGGTGTCCGTGTCATTATTCACTGACGCAGTGTGGTTGATGAACCTGAGTAGGCCCTAGGAAAGAAGGTGACGACACTGGCAACATGTCAGGAAGTGAGCCTGAGCTGATGGGGATCACGGAAACCCGTGCCAGGGCTAGCACTGTGTGACGTTCGCACACTCGGGTTCAGCGGTGAGAGCGCAAAGTATGTGCTGTGTGTACACGGCAGAAGAGGAACAGCCTCATAGGGCGAACAAGCAGCCCAGGCGCTGCGGAAGGACGGCCTCACATTTACACATGTGAACTCGTGTGCCTACACAAGCCCTTTAAGACAAGGTAACAATACTTGGATGGGATGCAGAATATACTCAAACATCAATAATCAAACAGACTCAGGAAGTTGGCAAAGTGTGTCTGTTTTAAGATAAATTATCTAAAACAGAGAGTATAACGAACATCAACGAACTCGCTCGATCTTCTCACTCAATGCATTTCATAAAAAACATAGCTTATATACTAAGAATCCGTCATCATTGACGTCAATCTATGTTGCAGACTACAAAAATCTACTTGGGGAGGTGATAGGATTGCAGGGAACCTCTAGGTATGCGTTTCATACTTGTTGGAAAGGTGATTGGGTCTCTATCATCAGGTGGGGCAACTAAGCCTTCCCTATTGCAGGTCACTACAAACGTCATCAAATACACGACGTCCCACTGGTTATATAATCTATAGGGCTCTCTACTACATGTCCCTCTATTATTGGTTGGCACCCTAGTACCCCTCTGTAATATTCCACCTACGCAAGCAGCACTCAGGCTAAAATCCAGGTGCTGGGGGTCTGGTCATAACCATAGCTATCCACCAATTAACCTGTCATTAATCATCACTCTTGCAGTCTGCCAGTCAATTAAGTCTTTGAACTTGGCCTTGGAAATGTTCTCTGTGCCTGAGAATAAGAGGGCGTATAAGCATACTCTGTGTCTTAGTTTCAATACAGCTCAACTCAGTATCTATTTTCATCCATCCACGTGACTGCAGACCATGTTTCAGAGTCTTTCTGCATTTCAAATACTATTAAATGATGAACCTCTGATGTCTTCAATGTTCTCACTCCTCATCCAAGATAGGAGTTTGTTCTTTTCACACATTCTGTAACTACTGCATGAACATTCAGGTTCACGGTGGACTTGACTTACTGGTGCTTGTCCAGCCAAGCCTCCCCTCAATTCACCTCTGAATGTCGATTGCTTTTCCAACTGCGACACACTGAAAGCCTTTCTTTTCACTGGATCCAGCTCTGCTAAAATGCAATGTGAAATCATCCATATTCCATACATTCCTAGGAATACACGTTGGTGCATCGATGCAATCTATTCACTACATAGCAAGCCTTTAAGAAAACTTTGTCTACTTGCGTTACTGCATCTGTACTCTTGTAAAATAACTTGATATCTTCTTCATTATTTCTGTAGCATGAACATCTTCATTGCGAGCCTGAACTGTTGCTCATATTTAACACCTCCTCCTTTGTTTCTATAGAATGTCTATATTCTTCAGCCTCTTCTTCTGAGTGTGTCAGCTCTGCTCTGTATGACGTCACCAGGCTTCTCTTTTGCTCAGTTTTCACACTTCTTCCAGGATTTCATTCAAATAGCCATCATATTGTCATGAATGCTTGTATGGCTTCCTCAGTCGGAATCTTACTTCCAAGATCCTTTTCGGTATCAGTATTTTCACTGGTACTGCACGTGTCTCAAGCTCTGGTTCCCAACATATAGGCAGTATGGGGGAGGAGCTTTGGGTGGGGGTACTTGGCTCCACCTCTACCCATGCGTCATAGCCTGGGAGGCGGTGGTGCTCATGCCGGCAACAGCGGCTGCCATTTTAGGTCATAGTTGGCCTAGTGAAAGCAGAAGATCTCGAAATCAAGAGATGGGTGGCCCAAAATTCAAGGATCGTCCAAAGCAGAAATACATTTATTTTTATTTATTTTTTTATTTTACTTGTTATAATTTACAAAAAAATTTTACAAGAAAAGAAAAAGAGAATATAGTACAATTCTCAACTCCAGTTGTCTCGTCACTTCGTCTATCGAATAACATCAGTGGTTTCAAGTATTCCATAGACGGATCTTTTTCAGGTCACATCCCCCGAATGATTCCACCTTGTGTTTTTAGAGTTTCAAATTCATGAAGAACTGGGAAACCGCTATTACGTATCTGGTGTTGTCTCCCTCGATTAAGCGGTTCCACCAGTCCTCCTCGTTGCACGTTCTTGACTCCTTGAATAAGTGGCCCAAGTGTGCCATTCTCAGCCTTGTTAAAGCGCCACACACTAAAAGTAAGTGGCGCAGCGTCTCTGGTTGCATCTTGTTTTTACAGAATCAGCAACTATTGTCAGATGTTGATTTCCTGATCGCTTTGATCTCATTTGTTGGCAAGAGATTAATTCGCACTCTTAGGAAGGTTTCACGTAGAGTTTTACTTGGGAATTTTTTTAAGTAGTTCGGTAGGTCATTTAAGCCTCTCGTTATTGGTGGCAAGTGGCTTATCAGTTTACTTCTTTGATCTAAGGATGTTGTCTGTATCCAGTCATGTTCCTGCAGTTTTCGTTTTACTTTGTTCGGATTCAAGATAAGTTCTTCCTCAGAGCTATTTATTTCCACCAGTTTTTTTTCGTGTTCTTTCGTCCAACACATCAGAATTTTGCTTTTCTGTGCTTCAATTTCCGTGTGGATAATAGACATTAAATTCGGGCAGGTGCTAGTCAGTGATTTCCTGTATAGCATTAACGTGTTTCTAGCAACCATCTATTCCAATGATTGCAGACACAGTTCCTGGCGTATGGTCTTTGCCGGTGTGGATTGCGGTAGGTTCAAAGTATGTTTCCAAAACAAACCTTCTAGTCGTTTCCAGAAGTCTGAGGGTATCGCCAGTAGTGCGTCTGCACCGTAGATCAAGGACGGGACCACCTTCCCTTTGTAAAATTGAATAAGTGGAATTGCTGTAAATCGGCCAAATCTTCTGTCAATTTCTTTTGCTTGACATGCCAATTTTTTTGCCTTCTCTAATAGGTGCAGTTGCATAGGGTGCTCTTGTTTGTTGTTGCTGAGGATTACCCCCAGGTATTTAAATTGCACCACTTGTTCTATTTTCTCACCTTCCAGGGTCCAGCTAAAATTCTCTGTGCGTGTAGTTTGTTTCTCCATGATCATAACTTTGGTTTTGGCCCTGTTAATCTCCAAGTTGTTCTTCTCTATATATAGTGCCAAAGCGTTTAGTTGGCGTTGTAGACCAATCGGAGTGTAGGCCATTAAAATAAGGTCATCCGCGTAGAGTAATCTTGGGATCTTAACCTTCTCTACTGTAGGTGGAAAAGACCGTATCTCCTGGCCGCTTTCTTCAATATCCCAGAGATAGGAGTTGAACAGTGTTGGTGCAAGAGGGCATCCTTGCTTTACTCCTCTCGCCGTGGGAATTAACTCATTTAGCATCCCTCCTTGGTTTAAACGCACTCTTATAGAGGTGTTCTGGTGCAA
Organism: Ambystoma mexicanum; assembly: GCF_040938575.1. Taxonomy (NCBI): domain Eukaryota; kingdom Metazoa; phylum Chordata; class Amphibia; order Caudata; family Ambystomatidae; genus Ambystoma; species Ambystoma mexicanum. The sequence continues at coordinate 579,202,731 of NC_090922.1, read as the reverse complement.
TGCTCTAATGGGCCCCAAGATGTTTTCTGGACAATTTCTCGCTGTTAGTTTTCCCCAAAGTATTTCACGATTGACCTGGTCAAAAGCCTGGACCAGGTCAATAAAAGCAAGGTAGATCTTTTGGTCTCCTTCTTGTGTCTTGCTTTTTAGGGTGGTTAGTAGGAGAATGTTTGGTGCCATTCCCCCATCTTTCACAAACCCTGATTGTAGGGGGTCTTCATACCCTGATTCTCTAGACCATTTTTAAAAGTTTTCTAACAACAGTGAGCCGAACACCTTCCCCAACGTCTAACAATGCGATCGGTCGGTAATTCTTAGGTTGGTCTCTTGGCCCCGACTTATAAATTGGGACAATTGTTGCTGTAGTCCATGACACGGGTATCGATCTTGTTTCGTTGCATTTTTTAAGTACCTCGTATATAAAGTTTGACCATTCTACAGCATGTTCCTTCAGGTCTGCGTTAGTGATACCGTCGGGCCCAGGGGCTCTTGAGTTGTTCAGTCGGACAAGTTTTCTTCTTATGTCCTCCCGATCCCATGCATTTTCCCAAGTTGAGTTTGGCAGTTCTTGGTTAGCACGCAAAAATCCATGTTCGTTGTTGGGAAGATCGACATAGCTCTCTTTCCGGAATACTTTCGTGAAGTGGGTTGACCATGCTTCTTCTCCCATGTAATTATTTATCAGGTCTTTTTGTCTGACATATTCCTGATTAGGGTCCAGAAATCTCTAGTTCTCCTGCTGCATATTGTCTTCAGCATACCTGCTGCATCGGCTTGGTTCATGCTTTTTCTGTGTTGTCTCAGCCAGTTTTTATAGGTCCTTGTTGCTATTTTCATTTCGTTAACTAGTTCAGCAGTAGGTGATTTCTTAACTTGTTGCTTTAGTTTCCTCATTTTTTTCCTTTCTTCCACAATTCCTTTGTTAAATGCGTGTTGGTGGATTTTTGATTTATCATTTGGCCGGAACTTTCTTTTGACTTCATATACTTTTAACAAAGGTTGATAATCGATATTATTTTCCGTGTTTGCTCGGTTGTTTACTTTGCTGGTGTTTTTGTCTGTTAGCTCCATAACTGCACTAGCCGACAGTCTTAATTTTGTACCGCTACTGTCGGTCTCAATTTTTGCTTCCATGGTTGATTTTATTCTTCTTGTGCACGCCCATTTTACCTTTAATAGGTTGTGATCACTATTGGCCGTTCTCACAACCTCGTACTCTGTTATAATTTTAAGTAGCTCATCAGAAACAAAGATGTGGTCTAAATTTGCTGCAGAGTTATCTCTCTCCCATGTCGGTATTCTCATATTGTCTCTGTGTACTGATGTTTGTAAGCTCTGCAGACCCCAGGTAGTCATTGCCTCAACCCAGAGATGGCCACGTACCATGTTCAATGGCACCTTCTTACCAGTCCCGTATTTCGAGTTGGGTTTTGGGCAGATCGCGTTAAGGTCTCCACATAAAATGACAAATTTCGGTGTCCATTTGAGGTGTATTCTTTCCAGAATGTTATCTGCCATTTCCAGGTAGTCCTCGTTTTTTATCACTGCGGGATTCCAATATGTGTTCAACACAATTATTACTTCATCCTTTGCAGTGTTTTTACTGTTTACTGACAGCTGGTTCGACCAGTTCAAAAGAGACCCCTGGAAATGGCTGTTTGAGATCACCGATTCGACGTAATGTAGTCCCGATCCAGATCTAATAGCGGTCAGCAGGCCTGAAGAGGGGCGTCCTTTGTTTGAACGATCCGCGGGGGCTAGGTAGGTTTCATGACCCTCCAAAAATGGCTTCTTAGTTAGCCACGTTTCCTGCAGGCAGATGACGTCAAACTCTCCCAATTTGACGTCACTCTCTGTCAGGAGGTGGCTAAATCCCCGAGTATTCCAACATGCCATGACGATGTTATCCTCTTCCAAAGGCCTCACGACGTCGGTCCCAGGTCCTACCTTGATATCCTTCTGTGACTTGCATGGCTACCTTCTTTTTCCTGATGCTTTCGCAGCAGCCATCTTAAGCTTCAGATCTTCTCCATCTCCAGGGTTAGTACTTGCTGCTGGTTCATCGTTGACCGTTTCACTAACTTCTTGAACGAATGTGATTTTTATCTTCCGTAGGGGACCTTTTGGGTATCTATCGTTGTTCGCAGCATCATGATCAGTACTTGCGTCTTCATTCACGTTGTTTGATTTTACTCTTTGATCATCTCTGTCTAGGATGCTTGTCTGCTTCTCTATCTTTGTTCCTTCCTTTCTCTGTGTCCGCTCTTTGGTTGAACCAAAAGTAGTCTCGTCCCGATTGTTAAATGAATCCCTTTGGCTTAATCTCAGATTTGCATTTTGTGACTGTTGTAGTTTTGCACCAGTTGTTCGACAGTCCGATAAGTCATAGGCCAACATTTGAAAGCTTTCTTGTTCTGAAGTCAGCATTTGTCTAATTACCGGGGAGGGAATATGTAAATAAACACAATCTCTTTTACCCGTGGTACTAAACTCCACGATCTTGATGTCATCAGTGTTGATCTGCCTTAGTTTTGGAATGCAGTTCAATAGGGCCATGATGTTTTTCCGATTCAGGATCAAGTTATCTCTGTTCTCCCCTACCCGTTCCAGTTTAAAAGTTCTTTCGCTGCCTAGCCTTTTACTGTACGGGGTGTGGGTGTCTTGTTCTTTGACTCGGGCTTGTTTTCTATCAGCCTTTGTATTGCACTCCTTAATTTGATCCAATATGAATCTGCTCTTTTCCTCTTTGTTGTTGTGAGTTGCAGATCGCGACTTCTCCTCTATACGGGAGTTCGTTTCTCCTTTTGTGTGTGGGGCTGTAGACTTCAGATTTATTGCTGCGGCTGTCCTAGTACTCCTTTTGTGGTCTTTCTCTGAGTTCGCCGATTCCAGAGGATATTGATTCGAAAGTTGTTTTCTGCCATATGCCTTAGCTACTTTTTCCGGTCTTTCTACCAAAGTAAGGAAAGGGCTCAAGTTTTGGGCATCTTCATTTTCTTCAATTCCGCAGTCCTTTCTCGGAACACTCTTTTTTTGCCTCTCTGATAGGGATTCTAGTTCCGAGTTTTCAACCGAGTATACCGACAAATCCAGTAAATCGATACTTTCTGCAGACTCATCTATGATCTGATAGTTCTTGGCTGGATTGTCGGCCAAGCTCGTTTCTTCTGTGTTCGATGGTTCCGTATCCTGGAATACCACCGCTCTGTTTGTTAGTTCTTTGTTTTCCCTGACTTTTGTTTTCTGGTTTTCTCTTTGGTCCTTTCCTGCTACTACCTTAGAGGGTTATAGGTCCTCAGTTGTTACGTTTTCCCCTCTCTTGTTCGGTGGTCTTTTTCCCTTTGCAAAGAGCGGGTATAGTTTCGTGGTCATCCCTCGATTGTCGAGTTCTTTTTGATCCCTAGGTCCGGGATTGTTTGATCTCTGGGATTTGCTTTGTGACTCTGTTTCTGGTTCCTCCACAATCTCCTCTATAGTGAATGAATCGTTTTCTGCAAACGTAGTTATACAGCCATTTGATTGATGCTTCTTGGATAAAGGCGGGGCGGCGAGCCTCTGTTCTTTGCGTGTTTTTGTTGGCTGCGCTTTTTCCAAGGTTTCCTTAACTTCCTCTAAGGGTTTTGATTTGGCTACTTCGTTCTGTTGTTCCCTCGGTAGCTGCACGTCTTCTGTCACGATTGTATCTGAGGCTACTTTTGTAGGTGTCTTCATTTGTCCAGCCAGCGTGACTTTCCCTAATATCGTCTCGTTCTCCACTACCACGGCTAGATTGTCCGGGTTTCCTGTGGCATCATCCTGTGGTTTATTAGATGGTGTAGTTCTCCCATTTCTCATTTCTAATGCTGTGATATACCCTTCAATAAATGTCATTTTTGTATAGAGCATTGCCACCAAAGTTGTCTGGTCCTTTAATGCCTCATGAATGGATTCGTACAATTTGCAGTATGGTGTCAAAACAATAGTTACTGCCGACATTACTGTCAGGATGTCAACTTGTTTTGTGGAGGTTTCTTTCTCATTGTTCGAGTCCAGGGTTGAAGATCTCCTATTTCTCGATGGGGATTGAGTTGGGTATTGTGCAAGGTGTTCGACCCCTGTTCTGTGTTCTTTGTGTTTCTCAGCATCACTGACCCCGTCCCATGGGACTCCCGATGGTTGCTTCCTTCGGTCCACGCCAGTCCTTGGCATTTCCTTCGAGCTGGGCCTTGAGTTTGTTTCTCTTAAAGGGAAATCTTTATCAGATATCGTTGTATGAAATGCTTCTTGTCTAGGGGTTGATTCAAAGCTCTTGCCTATATTTGCCTTAATATTTTCACTCAGGGCCAGAACACTTCCATTTGTCGTGTGATTTTTGCTCGTCCCCGGACTGTCAGTCCGGGGCTTCGTTGAATCCTCGTGTGATTGCTTGGTTATTGACCATTTAGATTGTTGGTTCCCTTCCAGTTGTAATTCAGAGTCTTTGAAGTACCGAATTCCTGTTTTTAGGAATGGACCGGAAGGGTACGTTTTCGTTCCTGGCCAAACACACTCCCCCCTAGGTGGGGTTTCATTTATAGACATGCTGGTCCCATCTAGTAAGTCCGCGTCAGACACTTCATCCAGCATCGTTAGATCCTTCCCTAACGTGTTTTGGAGAAATCTTGTCATTGAATTTGAAGCTGCAGTCTTTGCTCTCCCTCTCGGGGTGGTTTTGCGGGTTGCTCTCCTGTTGCTTAGCTTAGAGGATTCAAAAAAGGACGTCTTATACGTCAATTTAGCTGTTCTTTTTGTGCTGCCTTTTCTTGCAGAATTTTCCCTAATGTGTTTTCCTTTAGGGTTTAAAGTCATTGGTTTATCCTCTGATGGAGGAGAGTTGTTGCTTTGTTCTGCTTCTTCAATTTCATCTCCATTACGATCTCCTAATCCATCTTCTTTGTCTATGTTTGTTCCCTATGGGGACTCGAATTGGAATGGGGAACGTCCAGGTCCGGGTTCCCTGAATGGGGAAATACCGGGCCCTCCTTACTCGGAATTGCCCAGTATTTCCCCATTCAGGGAACCCGGACACGGTTTTGGAGGCAACCATGGCGCCAATAGCGCCATGGCTACCTCCAAAGTTGTAATGAGGCCCAATGTGTTTCAAAGCAAGGGAGGGAACAAGGGAAAATACAATGACATTGTTACAGGCCATGAACAGTAAGGATGTGAAATGGTCTATCGTGCTCGGCCTCTTACGACATAAAGTAGGCATACGAATCATAGGGAGACACTAAAACATAGCCTATTGCACGGATATAAAATGGCACAGCACACATCACTATGTAAGTGACATAATGATGTGCACAGTGACTCCATGAAAATCGGTGCTGCAATTGTATTAAACATGTTTGTCAGGAAGTGCCTGAGGGACTCAAACATCTCAATACATCAGGTGATGGTTGTTATGGCATGGGACGCCCCGCATCATTGGGCGTCCCTCATCACCAAAGCAATAAATGTACCCACCCCTTCCAGGCAGAGCATTAAACCTGTACCGAGCGTGTGTGTTTCATTTAGCATTCCTGTGTTTGTTTTCCTATGTAGTTACTTGTGGCATCAGGAGTTTGACAAACCAGCGTTTGGGTGGGGGCGGGACTCAGGGAGCAGGGGAGGCCGAGGGAAGTGACGGCAAAAGGAAAGGGAAGACAGTCAGAAGGAATGCACAGAGAAATAAAGGTGCCTCCTGAAATGCTGGGTGTCCGTGTCATTATTCACTGACGCAGTGTGGTTGATGAACCTGAGTAGGCCCCAGGAAAGAAGGTAACGACACTGGCAACATGTCAGGAAGTGAGCCTGAGCTGATGGGGATCACGGAAACCCGTGCCAGGGCTAGCACTGTGTGACGTTCGCACACTCGGGTTCAGCGGTGAGAGCGCAAAGTATGTTCTGTGTGTACACGGCAGAAGAGGAAGAGCCTCATAGGGCGAACAAGCAGCCCATGCGCTGCGGAAGGACGGCCTCACATTTACACATGTGAACTCGTGTGCCTACACAAGCCCTTTAAGACAAGGTAACAATACTTGGATGGGATGCAGAATATACTCAAACATCAATAATCAAACAGACTCAGGAAGTTGGCAAAGTGTGTCTGTTTTAAGATAAATTATCTAAAACAGAGAGTATAACGAACATCAACGAACTCGCTCGATCTTCTCACTCAATGCATTTCATAAAAAACATAGCTTATATACTAAGAATCCGTCATCATTGACGTCAATCTACGTTGCAGACTACAAAAATCTACTTGGGGATGTGATAGGATTGCAGGGAACCTCTAGGTATGCGTTTCATACTTGTTGGAAAGGTGATTGGGTCTCTATCATCAGGTGGGGCAACTAAGCCTTCCCTATTGCAGGTCACTACGAACGTCATCAAATACACGACGTCCCACTGGTTATATAAACTATAGGGCTCTCTACTACATGTCCCTCTATTATTGGTTGGCACCCTAGTACCCCTCTGTAATATTCCACCTACGCAAGCAGCACTCAGGCTCAAATCCAGGTGCTGGGGGTCTGGTCATAACCATAGCTATCCACCAATTAACCTGTCATTAATCATCACTCTTGCAGTCAATTAAGTCTTTGAACTTGGCCTTGGAAATGTTCTCTGTGCCTGAGAATAAGAGGGAGTATAAGCATACTCTGTGTCTTAGTTTCGATACAGCTCAACTCAGTATCTATTTTCATCCATCCACTTGACTGGAGACCATGTTTCAGAGTCTTTCTGCATTTCAAATACTATTAAATGATGAACCTCTGACGTCTTCAATGTTCTCACTCCTCATCCAAGATAGGAGTTTGTTCTTTTCACACATTCTGTAACTACTGCATGAACATTCAGGTTCACGGTGGACTTGACTTACTGGTGCTTGGCCAGCCAAGCCTCCCCTCAATTCACCTCTGAATGTCGATTGCTTTTCCAACTGCGACACACTGAAAGCCTTTCTTTTCACTGGATCCAGCTCTGCTAAAATGCAATGTGAAATCATCCATATTCCATACATTCCTAGGAATACACGTTGGTGCATCGATGCAATCTATTCACTACATAGCAAGCCTTTAAGAAAACTTTGTCTACTTGCGTTACTGCATCTGTACTCTTGTAAAATAACTTGATATCTTCTTCATTATTTCTGTAGCATGAACATCTTCATTGCGAGCCTGAACTGTTGCTCATATTTAACACCTCCTCCTTTGTTTCTATAGAATGTCTATATTCTTCAGCCTCTTCTTCTGAGTGTGTCAGCTCTGCTCTGTATGACGTCACCAGGCTTCTCTTTTGCTCAGTTTTCACACTTCTTCCAGGATTTCATTCAAATAGCCATCATATTGTCATGAATGCTTGTATGGCTTCCTCAGTGGGAATCTTACTTCCAAGATCCTTTTCGGTATCAGTATTTTCACTGGTACTGCACGTGTCTCAAGCTCTGGTTCCCAACATATAGGCAGTATGGGGAGGAGATTTGGGTGGGGGTACTTGGCTCCACCTCTACCCATGCGTCATAGCCTGGGAGGCGGTGGTGCTCATGCCGGCAACAGCGGCTGCCATTTTAGGTCATAGTTGGCCTAGTGAAAGCAGAAGATCTCGAAATCAAGAGATGGGTGGCCCAAAATTCAAGGATCGTCCAAAGCAGAAATACATTTATTTTTATTTATTTTTTTATTTTACTTGTTATAATTTACAAAAAAATTTTACAAGAAAAGAAAAAGAGAATATAGTACAATTCTCAACTCCAGTTGTCTCGTCACTTCGTCTATCGAATAACATCAGTGGTTTCAAGTATTCCACAGACGGATCTTTTTCAGGTCACATCCCCCGAATGATTCCACCTTGTGTTTTTAGAGTTTCAAATTCATGAAGAACTGGGAAACCGCTATTACATAACTGGTATTGTCTCCCTTGATTAAGCGGTTCCACCAGTCCTCCTCGTTGCACGTTCTTGACTCCTTGAATAAGTGGCCCAAGTGTGCCATTCTCAGCCTTGTTAAAGCGCCACACACTAAAAGTAAGTGGCGCAGCGTCTCTGGTTGCATCTTGTTTTTACAGAATCAGCAACTATTGTCAGATGTTGATTTCCTGATCGCTTTGATCTCATTTGTTGGCAAGAGATTCATTCGCACTCTTAGGAAGGTTTCATGTAGAGTTTTACTTGGGAATTTTTTTAAGTAGTTCGGTAGGTCATTTAAGCCTCTCGTTATTGGTGGCAAGTGGCTTATCAGTTTACTTCTTTGATCTAAGGATGTTGTCTGTATCCAGTCATGTTCCTGCAGTTTTCGTTTTACTTTGTTCGGATTCAAGATAAGTTCTTCCTCAGAGCTATTTATTTCCACCAGTTTTTTTTCGTGTTCTTTCGTCCAACACATCAGAATTTTGCTTTTCTGTGCTTCAATTTCCGTGTGGATAATAGACATTACATTCGGGCAGGTGCTAGTCAGTGATTTCCTGTATAGCATTAACGAGTTTCTAGCAACCATCGATTCCAATGATTGCAGGCACAGTTCCTGGCCTATGGTCTTTGCCGGTGTGGATTGCGGTAGGTTCAAAGTATGTTTCCAAAACAAACCTTCTAGTCGTTTCCAGAAGTCTGAGGGTATCGCCAGTAGTGCGTCTGCACCGTAGATCAAGGACGGGACCTCCTTCCCTTTGTAAAATTGAATAAGTGGAATTGCTATAAATCGGCCAAATCTTCTGTCAATTATTTTTGCTTGACATGCCAATTTTTTTGCCTTCTCTAATAGGTGCAGTTGCATAGGGTGCTCTTGTTTGTTGTTGCTGAGGATTACCCCCAGGTATTTAAATTGCACCACTTGTTCTATTTTCTCACCTTCCAGGGTCCAGCTAAAATTCTCTGTGCGGGTAGTTTGTTTCTCCATGATCATAACTTTGGTTTTGGCCCTGTTAATCTCCAAGTTGTTCTTCTCTATATATAGTGCCAAAGCGTTTAGTTGGCGTTGTAGACCAATCGGAGTGTAGTTCATTAAAATAAGGTCATCCGCGTAGAGTAATCTTGGGATCTTAACCTTCCCTACTGTAGGTGGAAAAGACCGTATCTCCTGGCCGCTTTCTTCAATATCCCAGAGATAGGAGTTGAACAGTGTTGGTGCAAGAGGGCATCCTTGCTTTACTCCTCTCGCCGTGGGAATTAACTCAGTTAGCATCCCTCCTTGGTTTAAACGCACTCTTATAGAGGTGTTCTGGTGCAATGCTCTAATGGGCCCCAAGATGTTTTCTGGACAATTTCTCGCTGTTAGTTTTCCCCAAAGTATTTCACGATTGACCTGGTCAAAAGCCTGGACCAGGTCAATAAAAGCAAGGTAGATCTTTTGGTCTCCTTCTTGTGTCTTGCTTTTTAGGGTGGTTAGTAGGAGAATGTTTGGTGCCGTTCCCCCATCTTTCACGAACCCTGATTGTAGGGGGTCTTCATACCCTGATTCTCTAGACCATTTTTGAAAGTTTTCTAACAACAGTGAGCCGAACACCTCCCCCACAACGTCTAACAATGCGATCGGTCGGTAATTCTTAGGTTGGTCTCTTGGCCCTGACTTATAAATTGGGACAATTGTTGCTGTAGTCCATGACACAGGTATCAATCTTGTTTCGTTGCATTTTTTAAGTACCTCGTATATAAAGTTTGACCATTCTACAGCATGTTCCTTCAGGTCTGCGTTAGTGATACCATTGGGCCAAGGGGCCCAGGGGCTCTTGAGTTGTTCAGTCGGACAAGTTTTCTTCTTATGTCCTCCCGATCCCATGCATTTTCCCAAGTTGAGTTTGGCAGTTCTTGGTTAGCACGCAAAAATCCATGTTCGTTGTTGGGAAGATCGACATAGCTCTCTTTCCGGAATACTTTCGTGAAGTGGGTTGACCATGCTTCTTCTCCCACGTAATTATTGGTTCATGCTTTCTCTGTGTTGTCTCAGCCAGTTTTTATAGGTCCTTGTAGCAATTTTCATTTCGTTAACTAGTTCAGCAGTAGGTGATTTCTTAACTTGTTGCTTTAGTTTCCTCATTTTTTTCCTTTCTTCCACAATTCCTTTGTTAAATTCGTGTTGGTGGATTTTTGATTTATCATTTGGCCGGAACTTTCTTTTGACTTCATATACTTTTAATAGGTTGTGATCACTATTGGCCGTTCTCACAACCTCGTACTCTGTTATAATTTTAAGTAGCTCATCAGAAACAAAGATGTGGTCTAAATTTACTGCAGAGTTATCTCTCTCCCATGTCGGTATTCTCATATTGTCTCTGTGTACTGATGTTTGTAAGCTCTGCAGACCCCAGGCAGTCATTGCCTTAACCCAGAGATGGCCACGTACCATGTTCAATGGCACCTTCTTACCAGTCCCGTATTTCGAGTTGGGTTTTGGGCAGATCGCGTTAAGGTCTCCACATAAAATGACAAATTTCGGTGTCCATTTGAGGTGTATTCTTTCCAGAATGTTATCTGCCATTTCCAGGTAGTCCTCGTTTTTAATCACTGCGGGATTCCAATATGTGTTCAACACAATTATTACTTCGTCCTTTGCAGTGTTTTTACTGTTTACTGACAGCTGGTTCGACCAGTTCAAAAGAGACCCCTGGAAATGGCTGTTTGAGATCACCGATTCGACGTAATGTAGTCCCGATCCAGATCTAATAGCGGTCAGCAGGCCTAAAGAGGGGCGTCCTTTGTTTGAACGATCCGCGGGGGCTAGGTAGGTTTCATAACCCTCCAAAAATGGCTTCTTAGTTAGCCACGTTTCCTGCAGGCAGATGACGTCAAACTCTCCCAAGTTGACGTCACTCTCTGTCAGGAGGTGGCTAAATCCCCGAGTATTCCAACATGCCATGAAGATGTTATCCTCTTCCAAAGGCCTCACGACGTCGGTCCCAGGTCCTGCCTTGATATCCTTCTGTGACTTGCATGGCTACCTTCTTTTTCCTGATGCTTTCGCGGCATCCGTCTTAAGCTTCAGATCTTCTCCATCTCCGGGGTTAGTACTTGCTGCTGGTTCATCGTTGACCGTTTCACTAACTTCTTGAACGAATGTGATTTTTATCTTCCGTAGGGGACCTTTTGGGTATCTATCGTTGTTCGCAGCATCATGATCAGTACTTGCGTCTTCATTCACGTTGTTTGATTTTACTCTTTGATCATCTCTGTCTAGGATGCGTGCCTGCTTCTCTATCTTTGTTCCTTCCTTTCTCTGTGTCCGCTCTTTGGTTGAACCAAAAGTAGTCTTGTCCCGATTGTTAAATGAATCCCTTTGGCTTAATCTCAGATTTGCATTTTGTGACTGTTGCAGTTTCGCACCAGTTGTTCGACAGTCCGATAAGTCATAGCCCAACATTTGAAAGCTTTCTTGTTCTGAAGTCAGCATTTGTCTAATTACCGGGGAGGGAATATGTAAATAAACACAATCTCTTTTACCCGTGGTACTAAACTCCACGATCTTGATGTCATCAGTGTTGATCTGCCTTAGTTTTGGAATGCAGTTCAATAGGGCCATGATGTTTTTCCGATTCAGGATCAAGTTATCTCTGTTCTCCCCTACCCGTTCCAGTTTAAAAGTTCTTTCGCTGCCTAGCCTTTTACTGTACGGGGTGTGGGTGTCTTGTTCTTTGACTCGGGCTTGTTTTCTATCAGCCTTTGTATTGCACTCCTTAATTTGATCCAATATGAATCTGCTCTTTTCCTCTTTGTTGTTGTGAGTTGCAGATCGCGACTTCTCCTCTATACGGGAGTTTGTTTCTCCTTTTGTGTGTGGGGCTGTAGACTTCAGATTTATTGCTGCGCCTGTCTTAGTGCTCCTTTTGTGGTCTTTCTCTGAGTTCGCCGATTCCAGAGGATATTGATTCGAAAGTTGTTTTCTGCCATATGCCTTAGCTACTTTTTCCCGTCTTTCTGCCAAAGTAAGGAAAGGGCTCAAGTTTTGGGCATCTTCATTTTGTTCAATTCCGCAGTCCTTTCTCAGAACACTCATTTTTTGCCTCTCTGATAGGGATTCTAGTTCCGAGTTTTCAACCGAGTATACCGACAAATCCAGTAAATCGATACTTTCTGCAGACTCATCTATGATCTGATAGTTCTTGGCTGGATTGTCGGCCAAGCTCGTTTCTTCTGTGTTCGATGGTTCCGTATCCTGGAATACCACTGCTCTGTTTTTTAGTTCTTTGTTTTCCCTGACTTTTGTTTTCTGGTTTTCTCTTTGGTCCTTTCCTGCTACTACCTTAGAGGGTTGGAGGTCCTCAGTTGTTACGTTTTCCCCTCTCTTGTTCGGTGGTCTTTTTCCCTTTGCAAAGAGCGGGTATAGTTTCGTGGTCATCCCTCGATTGTCGAGTTCTTTTTGATCCCTAGGTCTGGGATTGTTTGATCTCTGGGATTTGCTTTGTGACTCTGTTTCCGGTTCCTCCACAATCTCCTCTATAGTGAATGAATTGTTTTCTGCAAACGTAGTTACACAGCCATTTGATTGATGCTTCTTGGATAAAGGCGGGGCGGCGAGCCTCTGTTCTTTGCGTGTTTTTGTTGACTGCGCTTTTTCCAAGGTTTCCTTAACTTCCTCTAAGGGTTTTGATTTGGCTACTTCGTTCTGTTGTTCCCTCGGTAGCTGCACGTCTTCTGTCACGATTGTATCTGAGGCTACTTTTGTAGGTGTCTTCATTTGTTCAGCCAGCGTGACTTTCCCTAATATCGTCTCGTTCTCCACTACCACGGCTAGATTGTCTGGGTTTCCTGTGGCATCATCCTGTGGTTTATTAGATGGTGTAGTTCTCCCATTTCTCATTTCTAATGCTGTGATATACCCTTCAAAAAATGTCATTTTTGTATAGAGCATTGCCACCAAAGTTGTCTGGTCCTTTAATGCCTCATGAATGGATTCGTACAATTTGCAGTATGGTGTCAAAGCAATAGTTATTGCTGACATTACTGTCAGGATGTCAACTTGTTTTGTGGAGGTTTCTTTCTCATTGTTCGAGTCCAGGGTTAAAGATCTCCTATTCCTCGATGGGGATTGTAGTTGGGTATTGTGCAAGGTGTTCGACCCCTGTTCTGTGTTCTTTGTGTGTTTCTCAGTATCACTGATCCCGTCCCATGGGACTCCCGATGGTTGCTTCCTTCGGTCCACGCCAGTCCTTGGCGTTTCCTTCGAGCTGGGCCTTGAGTTTGTTTCTCTTAAAGGGAAATCTTTATCAGATATTGTTGTATGGAATGCTTCTTGTCTAGGGGTTGATTCAAAGCTCTTGCCTATATTTGCCTTAATATTTTCACTCAGGGCCAGAACACTTCCATTTGTCGTGTGATTTTTGCTCGTCCCCAGACTGTCAGTCCGGGGCTTCGTTGAATCCTCGCGTGATTCCTTGGTTATTGACCATTTAGATTGTTGGTTCCCTTCCAGTTGTAATTCAGGGTCTTTGAAGTACCGAATTCCTGTCTATAGGAATGGACCGGAAGGGTACGTTTTAGTTCCTGGCCAAACACACTCCCCCCTAGGTGGGATTTCATTTATAGACATGCTGGTCCCATCTAGTAAGTCCGCGTCAGACACTTCATCCAGCATCGTTAGATCCTTCCCTAACGTGTTTTGGAAAAATCTTGTCATTGAATTTGAAGCTGCAGTCTTTGCTCTCCCTCTCGGGATGGTTTTGCGGGTTGCTCTCCTGTTGCTTAGCTTAGAGGATTCAAAAAAGGACGTTTTATACGTCAATTTAGCTGTTCTTTTTGTGCTGCCTTTTCTTGCAGAATTTTCCCTAATGTGTTTTCCTTCAGGGTTTAAAGTCCTTGGTTTATCCTCTGATGGAGGAGAGTTGTTGCTTTGTTCTGCTTCTTCAATTTCATCTCCATTACGATCTTCTAATCCATCTTCTTTCTCTATGTTTGTTCCCTTTCCATCAGTGAACTTTAGTACTTGAATGACCCCTGGCAGTAATTGATTTTCTTTTCTGGGTTCTTCACTTGGACTAATTAGGTCTGGTCCTGTCATTTGATGATGAATCTGGATAATAACGTTCGACACGTTATTCGGGTTCACTTTAACTGCGCCGACGCTTGCAACTCTCTTAGATGTTGCCGTGCCTGGGGTCTGTGCCGTCACTCCAAGGGCTGGTCTGGCGAGAGCGTCTCTTGGGCCACGCCCCCCCGACTCCCGGCGACGACGGACCCTGGAGCTCCGCCCCTCCCGCCTCGTCGAGCGGCTCCGCGTCGCCCACTGTTTGGTCCGGGCTCCTCTCTCCCTCCACACCCCCTCCCGACGAAAACCGCAGCTCCGGCGGCGGCTCCCGCAGAGAGGGTGAAGACGGCTGCTCGTCCACGCCGGGGAGCACCGGAGGACTTCCTCCCGCTCCGACTGGGAGCACGCCGACCCCCCCCGACGCCCGCACCCCCCACCCCCTCTCCAGACCCACCACCAGGTAGGGGGGACTCCAGGGTTGGGCGGGAGGGTTGAGGGGGTGTTTATAAATGCCCTTTACTGGCTAAAAGTCACAAAACTCAGTTCTCAGTACTACGGCCCTACATTACAGTGACCCACCATCTGAGATTAATACACCAAGCACAATGTCTGACCTTGACATCCCGCCACTGTCCCTGTTGCACCACCAGTACAGGTGCAATAGAGGGTGCAAGAGTCTCTGGCTGTGCAGGTCCCTGGCTTCTTAGATGCCACTGACATCAGCAACATGGGGCCCAAGTGGGCCAGGTGGATTGGGGATTTTGATTTATATGTGGGCACCATGGGGCTCATGGAAGACAACAGACAACAATGCCTGCTGATGCTCGCAGCAGGCCGTGCTACTAGAGACATCATTGATGAGCTACCTGCTGATTCCATCGATACCATTCAGGGGCTGAAGATGGCCCTCGCTACTTACTTCAGGTCACGCACAAATGTGGATTATGAGAGACACATTTTTCACACCACGACACAGCAAAGTGGTGAGACAATGGACGCATTTGTAATGCGGCCCAGAATTAGGCTGAAACATTGTGACTTTGACAATTATCTGCGTTCTCAGGTAATTGCAAGCTGCAAATTGAAAAACCTCAAGAGAAAGCTACTGCAGAAGTATATGATGCTGGAGGAGATCCTAAATGTTGGTGAGAGCAGAATTGGTAGTGGAAGCCAAAGGAAACCTGAAAGGATCTGGCTCACACCGGGAGATGGTTCAGAAGTTGATGGAAGCATTGCACAAGGCCGAAGGAGAGCCCTTTTGCTACCAGATACGAATTTCCACATGAGGGCACATGCCCAGCATTAGAACAAAGATGTTCAGCACATGGAGGAGAAGATAACTTTAAGTCTGTATGGAAGATGTCCAGAAGCTCGGGAAAAGGAGGCAGTGAAGAGAGCATGGGGACCAGACCCTGGGAGAGTGTGCCAACCATGGCATCGGAGGCATCACAGTTTGCACACCACAGCCATGGTAAACACAGAGATGGGGGATGAAGAGAGTAGGAATCGGGAGATGACAAGAAGGAAAAGGATCAGAGGAGATATCACGTCTCAACCTCAAGACCAGTGAGACGGTCAAGACGCCACGTAAGATACCTGGTGGAACAGTCACCATTGGAAACAGAACTCAGCTCCTCAGAAGGAGAGCAAAGGAGAAATGGATACTTCTATGCAGTGGGAAACTAGCAGGCCACGGAACACAGTCCCATGCTGCTCCTGTAGCTCAATCAGCGGCAGATGGAATTCTTGGTTGACACCGGTGCCACAGTCAATGTTATTAGTGAACAAATGTAAAAGACACTTCCTCAGGCACCAAACCTCATCCCATCGGAAGTGGACATTTACCCAGATGGCTCCAAGTGCCATCTGCCGTGCATTGGTCCACTTGAGGCACTGTGCCGATACAAGACACAAAAAAGAAAAATTCAGGTGCATGTGATGTTGACGGCGACCGAGTGTGGCTGCATCTTGCGTTTCAAGATGGCCATTGACACGGGCCTAATACACATTTTGGATAGGCTGATGGTCAACAATTACATGGACACAGCAGACAAGATTGATCCAGTGTTTCCAACGATATTCAAAGCCATTGGCAAGTTGAAGAATATACAGATTAGGCTCCATATTGATGAGGATGTTCAGCCGGTGGCACAGCACTACAGGTGAATCCCTGACAATATACAACGACAACCATATGAACAGGTATTTCACCACTTGTTTCAAGACTATCAGACCAATCCTCACAGCTCCACTGGTAAATCCCTGGCAGAAGTCATGTTTGGCTGCAATGTTTGGACGTGGCTACCACAGCACACCCAGGAGTCTGAGAAATATACAGAGGACGATGCCTTGTGGGCAAGAGATGAGACAGCGAAAGAAAAGATGAAGCAACATGCTGATACCCAGAGACGGGCAAAGGAATCCTCATTGCTGCTAGAGGATGTGGTAGTTGTGAAACAACCGAGGGCCACCAAGCACAAGGCCACGTTTCATGAGGATCCCCTGATTGTGACAGGGAAGAAGGGATCCATGATCACGGCGGAAGGGGACATGAAAATCTACGCACTTCAAGAAGCTGCTGTCTATTTTCCCGAGGCCAAAGAGTGAGAAACAGGAGCAGGTGATCCTGTACTCTTCAGATGAGTCTTATCAGGGTGATGGTGAGGGTTTGGACTGTCCCGGTGTGTGATGATACTGAGTCTGTGTACAGACCTGGACAAGTTGAGGTGAGATATGAACAACCTCAAAGGGCGAGAATGAGACCCAGGAGACTCATTGAAAAAACGGGGTGAAAAGACATAGCTGGTATTTAAACTGGGGGAGTTGTGGCATCAGGAGTTTGCTGGACTAGTGTGGGTGAGGGCAGGACTCAGGGAGCGGGGGGGTGAGGGAAGTGAGGGGAAAAGGAAAAGGAAGTCAATCAGAAGGAAGGCAGAGAGAAATAAAGGTGTCTCCTGACATGCTGGGTGTCCACAACGCCCCACGAAAGAAGGCAACGACAGTACTGCGACGTGGGAGCTTACAACAACTGTTGACAGAGGAGGAGGTGTAGCGGCGCGGTATCATGCGCTGGCTCCTCTGTGATCACCCCACCATTCTTCGCTGCGCTGATGGTTCCCTCAGCTGGAGCCGCACATGGATCATTTCACCCCCGGCGGCCCCCCACATGGTGCACATGAGACCCTACATGGTCTGGGAACCAGTGGCCTGGCAATGTTTACTCATGCAGCCTTGCTTGTCTCTGGCTGTGCGTCTTGCAAGGCTCATCATTACCAACCTTGTGGCATTTTGGAAAAAGAATTTCAATAGAAAACTGACATTCACAGAGGCCCTCGGTTTCACTGCAGTAAATAATTTTGACACGAGGTTTGGGAAAACTAAGAGCTATATCCTGTTTCCCTGGCAGTGGCCTTATTCACACTGTGTTATGTTGCCAGGGGACCCGCAACAGTGGTGAGGGTGATGGGTAGGGTCCATCTCAACACCCGCTCCTGGCCTGCGCGGTTTCACAACAGGCCGCCGGGATCGGAGGGATCCAGCTGGTTGAGTGTCGGAGATGCCGGCACTCATTGTGATATGGCCAGGTGACGGAATCCCTCTACCTCGGAGTGGGCGTATCCCGCCACAAAAAGGGGAAGCAAGAACGCACACAAGGCAGGAGCCGTTGGCATTGTGGAAGTCGCTCAGCCCTTTTATTTGCTTTTAGACGTGATCACAGCTGTCGCCATGTGATCATGTGGACCACAATCATGTGACTCAGCACAAGCCCTCGGCATGAGGATCTAGTTACAACATCCCATGTCAAGGGTATGAAAAAAAAACAACAACATGTTAATAAACATCCGTAAAGTAATAAAGTATGCCTCAACAGTTGGGGCACTGGGGCCAAACTAAATCCCATACATATGGCATCACAACATTTCAGACTGTGTCTGTGGGAAGATTGGGCATGGCCCCAGGGGGGAAACTGTAGTAGTCCAGGGGAGTGGGCAGGGGCCCCACTGGCCGGCAAAGCTGCCCCCCCTAGACATCTGTGTCTCGTTGTCACCGTCTACCGGTAGGGCTCTATTGCATCGCCAGCCGGATGGACGACCTGCACCTAGTAAATAACCGTGCTTATGTGACTGACTCTGACATTGGGTGGTCCGTCCCTTTACACACAGGGCTGTTGCCTAAGGTAATAATCACTGTATTACTCCACAACTTTTTTTTTTTAATTTTAATTGTTTGTTTTTAGTGCATTCGCACCTTTACACATGTTTTACATGTAATTCTTTAAAACTAAAGTATCTTACAACAGAGTTACATTTAAAACCATATTAAAACAACACTTTCATATATACAATTTTACACATCGCTTCTACTTCTTTTCCATGATAAAATAGTCTTAATTATTATCATAAAACATAAGACATTATGGAAAACTTTTTTACCAGTAACTATAAGAATGCATCAAAGAAAGAGATAAGAAAAAATCAAACAGACAATGTCTTTGCTTTTGGTATTACCCTGTCCAGTAAGCATCTAATTCTAATTCAATATGATACAAGAAGCGGACAGTAGCTAGAATTATGGCATTGCTTCTGCCCCACAAGCATCTAAGCCAGATAAGATTTCTGGCTGATATGTGTTTGCATTCTTGAAATCTTTCAGCATATGTATTCTGATTTGTTCAAACCATGGGCAGAAAAGAAAGAGATGTTTTAGAGTTTCCACAGCGTCGATAGAACGACAGAATCGACATAGTGTGTGGTTAAAGGTCTCCGCATTAGAATACCAATGCTTAGTCTGCATTTTTGTATGAAACAAATCAAGGCGAAACCTCATATATGTGTTACGTGACTTATTACAGGGAAATAGGGGCAAGTATAAAAGACGGGAGTATTGTAAATGCCTGAATTTGGCATATTCAGAAAACAAAGGATAGGAAGCAATTAGGTCAGAGTTTGCAGCCCAATCGTTCAAGAAGTGCCTTTTTTGCAAGGCGTTGCTGCCATTTCAGATTTTCGGGTTGCAAATTGATTTGTTCTAATAGTTTTATCATGCATTGTTGGAATTGAGCAATAGACGCAGGCTGAGAGGCTGCTAACATTTTAGAAAGATCCTCGTATAAAGAGTTGGAGAGAGGAAATAACATTTTAGAAAAGTTGGAAAGCATTCTCCAGTTTAAACGAGAGGCTAAATAGTTAAGCCCCACTTTATGCCTCACTATAGGATTAGGGAGGTAGTTAGGCAGTCCAAGCGTGTGTTTCCAGATTTTACCTTGGAGCTTGTTTAGGTAGATGTCACTTTCCGTGAGGCATAAATCTAAGCCATACAGTATAACTGCTTCCACTTTCTTACAGTAGAATTCAATTAGTGGTAATAGGGAAAATTTACAGTATTTAAAAAATATGACTTTCATTTGTCCCATTAACAGCAAAACTTTTTCAGCCAGACATGTTTTACCCATTTTGTGATGTATGTATTATTAGACAGGTTATATCCCAAATAGGTTAAATTCTGTGCAAGTTTAATTTCGTTTAAGTTAATCGACCATTTGAACCTGTGCTATTTTTTTCGAGAGGAGAAGATTATCAGGTTTGACTTAGATGGATTAACAGATAGATTATTTTGGGTGCAGTACAGAAGAAAGCTTTCTAGCTTATTTTGAAGCCCTGACTGGGTGTGATCTAAAAGAAGGACATTGTCTGCATAGGTAATCCAAAAATATATGAGGCACCCAAACGGGCGAGAAAGATTTTGAAAAGTCCCAGATGCGATCGATGTCAGCTAGGTACAGATTAAACAGTACTGCTGCAAGGTTGTATCCTTGCTTGACACCGATCGCAGTTGGAATTGGGTCAGTCAGCAAGCCCTCCTGTGTAATGCGCACCCTAAAGTTGGTATTATGGTGTAAGAGAGCAATCAGGGCGACTAAATGCAGTGCAAATTTATAATTAAACATTTTCTGCCAGAGCACACCTCTCACCACACTGTCAAAGGCTGAGGAGAGATCTAATGAGGCAATAAACATCGGGCCATGACCAGGGAGATGAGAGGACGAAATGAGATGGGCTAAGATAGTAGCATTTAATTGCGTTCCCATAGATTTTCTGAAGCCCACTTGTGCTTTGCAAAGAATAAAATGTGTTGTAATGAAAGCTTCCACATCACAGAGAATTAATAGAGCAAATATTTTAGCAGCCACGTCAATTAAAGTATTCGGGCGAAAGTTAGTAGGGTCATTTAGATGACCTTTTTTGTGAAGAGGGATAATAATATAAGTTAGCCAAGAAACAGGAATAACTTTGGACCTAAAGATGGAATGAAATAATTCTAAAAAGATTTTTGCCCAGAATAGTGGATCATCTTTAATTACGCAAGGGGGAAGACCGTCAGGTCCTGCACATTTAGATGGTTTAAGTTTATGATTTGCGTAGATGTCTGTATAAGACCATGGGCATAAAT
Organism: Ambystoma mexicanum; assembly: GCF_040938575.1. Classification (NCBI taxonomy): domain Eukaryota; kingdom Metazoa; phylum Chordata; class Amphibia; order Caudata; family Ambystomatidae; genus Ambystoma; species Ambystoma mexicanum. Next base: position 579,182,329 of record NC_090922.1, on the reverse strand, counting down.
CAGGAATACAGTGAAGTAGAGAAGTTGCATCAAAAGGGGTGAATGATGCAGGAAGAGAATATTTATTTTAAAAAAAAATGTAAACCAAGAAAGACCATCGATAGAGGACTCCAAAGGTGAACTAGAAGATTTGCAAGAATTTCTTAATAGTTTCCAGATATCTTTGGTGTAATTCCTGTAGAGATTAGACACCATCTTTTGATTAGCTTCCAATAGTATTTGAAAGCGTACTCTTTTTACCTCTGATTTATAATGCGTAGTAATTAGATTTTTAGCTGAACGGTAAGTATTTGCATCTAGTGTCTGTATACTTTTTTTTAGACTTCTAAACTCGTAATTTTTCTTTTGTTTGAGGCGAGCTACAAGAGGCAATTTGCATGATTTTTTCTGCATCTACAGAGACATCAAAGAGGCTTGAAGGTACCCATAGGGCGCAGTGGACTAAAAACATTACTTTTCTACAATTCGCTGTATTACAATTAATCAAAATCATTTGGCGGTCTATTTGAATAATGGACAAGACTGGATTTAAGGAAAAGTCCTTATGCACCACTTTCAGAGATGTTGATATTAGCAAATGGTCACCTAGCCGAGAAGTATGGGTGACAATCGTCAAAAGCAGTCCCGATAGACTCCTTGAAGCCACAATAATGTCGATAGCCGACATTGATGAACCTCTCTGCCATGTATAGAAGGTTAGGGGGGTTTGTGGATGCACCAAATGAATATACCATTCTTTAAAGAATTGAGTCCAAGTGCACCCACTCAACAACAAAAGCTTGTGATGAGCAGACATATTGTTTTTATGTATTGAGTTTAAGAATGAATAAAGTGTAGCGTTAAAATCGCAGCCGATCAGAATTTCCGCATTGGGACTTGAGGTAATAGCCTCAAGAAGAGCAGAATTCAATGCAACAATAGCCTGATTGATAGATAAAGAAGCAGGATTCCAGTAAAGTGAGACAAGTAAGAGATTACTACAGTACTGTAGATCAATACCCAGTTCAAGAATAAGATACAAGTCAGAAACGTATGTATGATTAACTGTAAATATTAACTTGTTCTTAATTAAAATTGCCAGACCCCCTCTGGGTCTACCTACATCCCTATTCAAAGCCGGCTGTGTAAAGGAGGTAAATCCATCAAACTGCAGAGCTGTAGAGCATATTGTTTCTTGAATAAACAGAAAAGAGAGAGCATCATTAGAGGCATACAGGGATAGCCATTTATGCAGATTTTTCAATCCGCAACAGTTCCATGAGCAAATACGCAAATCACTCGATTATGAAGGAACAACAGGTTGGGCATTTTCGGCTGCTACCTTTATTAAAGGTTCGAGCCATGATAGGCCATTTAAGGCCGTAGTTAGCGAGGCCAGTTGTTCCAGTATGGTGTTGCTATTGTCACTTTTTGCAGAAGCATTATCGTGAACTTTCCCAGATTCAACTTTAATTAAGGGCTGAAAGTCGAGAAATGTCCATGCTTCCTCTAATGTGGAAAAAGCCTGCATTTCTAGACCTAGAAGAGCTAGGTCAGATTTGAAATCCCAAAGCAACTTTGCAATGATAGATGATTGAACTTTACATAACATCCGATTATTATTCTGATTTGAAAGCCTAATCCATTCTACATCATGGGTGACAAGGTTTCACGCCTTGAAACACTTGTGCATAGGTGCGTTACAAATGCCATATCATATCATATCATAACATATCAAGGTTGCGTAGAGATGGAATTTTGAATAAGGCATTCATTAGAAAGGATCGATTTATACGTGCGTTACCATTAACATTTGGATCGCTAGTGCAACCAAGTGTTGTTTTCATTTCATTGGTGATTTCAGAAAATGGAATGAGGCTTGCTTTGGAGATTACCAAAGGGAATGGCGATGATTTGACTCCGGAAGGAGTCACAGTTTTGGAATGAGACACAACTTGAGGGACCTCAGAACGCGGCCCCCTCGGAGCCTCATGCACGAGTAATTTATCTGTGTGGCTCTGGTTGGTCACCTGTTCCATTATTACTTGAAAGGGAGTCTCAGGGGTTTGGGAAACAACTGATTGCGAACCTAAGGGTTCAGTTTGGTTACAGACAGACGTCTGTGGATGCATAGGACTTGTCACAGAATGAGCCTTGTTCCTCATGCAAGATTCATCTGTTTGTGTAACCATTGAAGTTTTTTGGGTGGATATTACAGGGAAATATGTACTCATATTAGCTTGAACAAGGGCAGCTTTACTCTCACCTTTCTGCTTAGCAATAAGGGAAGACAACGCTTGGTATGGTATAGACGATGATGATTCTGAAATCTTAACAGGTTGAGCCCCTGTAAAGCTAGGCCTATAATATAATGTTTTATTGTATGGGGCAGATAGGGAAGTAGTCGCATTGATGGCGGGAGCAGGTGAGGAAAGCTCTTCTTTAACTTTAATTTGCAAAACTTGTTTGTTCTCGTCATTTACTTGACTAAGATTGAACACGTGTTCTTCAGGCACCGGATTATCAAGTTATTTCGCATCTGACTTCTGCATATCTGCTTTTGCTGTAGCTTGTCTTGGAAGTATGCACTCTGCGCCCTTCACAGGCACTTTATCAGTATTTTTATTTAGCATGATGTCTTCTTTTGACAGCTTTTTGATGGACTTATTTAGCTTTAGATGACATGTTATAAAAATGTAGTGATGTCTCTTCCTTAGTGGCAACATTTATGCTTAGAGATTCTTCGGCTTGTTCCTGATCTAGAATGTCGGTAATGGCAGATGGACTATCTGGCGAATTTTCATTTGAGACAATTTCTTCTCCAGCAGATTGCTCTGTGAAATAGGATTTCGGAACAAGATTTCAATTAAATAAGATTTGTTCCACTTGCAGGATCCTTTCATGATGTAGTTTTGCTAGGGCTGTAAGATCTGTAGGTGGGAATTGGGGTATCTTCTCTGACATGATGTTTAGATTATGAGTTGCAGGCGCATAAGTGGTCGGAATGGCATTCAGTAGGAGGATTGTTTATCTAATTCCTTCTTCAGCAGCAAGAACGATATTTCTGGGCATTCAAGTTGACATTTATGGCAAGCTTCTTGGGCAAGAATGAAGCCTTCTAATTTACTCAATTTTTCGGTATTAGTCAAATCAATCTCCTTCATCTCTTTTAAGGCTATGTGCGTGTACTCGTGTCCTTTATCTAAGAGATTGAGGATTCGTGTCACAACTGGAACATTTTTGAACTCTTGTTCTAATAGATGTTGAGTATCCTCTTTTTGTGGGATAGATGTCACAGGGGAGTGTGTAGAACTCACCCGGGGTGAGGCATCATCAGCATGAAAGTTCCTAAGAGGATCACCATTATGGCTGTGCAAATGTATATTATCATATGATGCTACCATGTCCGTAGAGTGACGGAGAGCTTGCAGACATTGGGGGGGGGGATGCAGATGAGCAAGCTAGAGGAATTGCTTTTGACCTGTTTGCGAAAGATACCGGAATTGGATGCAAGAGTAGAGGGACCAAGAGAAAGACTCACTCTTCTACCCAATTCTGCCATCACCACAGGCGCAAGCATAGAGGTATCCGCAATTGGAAAAAATCATCCTCTTGCCGCACTATGTCCTGTGCCAATTCCGAATTTGTAAGCTCCTGCCCTGATGGCAGAGTATCTATTTCAAATTCATTCATGTCTTTTAAGGAAAACTGCGTATTTATTTTAAAAAGCCCCTGCTCTTCCTGTGATAATATTATTGCAGAATTTCCTTAGGAAGGTGGTTTCACAGTATCGGCAGTCTCAATAGATGTAGAGACAGCAGCATTCTCAAATGATACAGAGAGGAGCAAGCGTTTGCCACTAAGAGACATCTTTTTCGAGGGGTGCTGAGTGCCTGTGGATCTATTTACAGCTTCTTTACTGGGAATATCTTGAACGCGTTTCCCACTCCTAAGCGTGATTTCCATTATATGAATAAGAGGCAGTCAAAATGAATATGTGTACATAGAGGTAGCCCCTTTCAACAACAGTAAAGAGAAACCGTGTTGAGCTGTTACAGAATTTATACAATTCCTACCAACTAGGCAGATACATACACAACCTAGCGCAACAGTGCTCCTTTAAGGATCAACACGGTCGGGTGTGGCTCGCTAGTATGAAAAAATGACAAACTGTCGATACTATTGTAGGACGTTTCGAGCTAGTAGACTTTCAAAAAGTGTCATGTGGGCAAGAATCTAAAGAATAGCCAGCGGCAGGGCCCTTTGAGAGCAAAAGAAAGGAATATATGAAAGTCGCCCCCCAAACCACTTACAATTAATGCGCAAATCAGAAAATACAGGGATTTTTTATTTTATTTTATGTTTGTTAAGTTACCTTGCGTTTTTGTATACTCCTCACCCCTCGCCTCCTCGCCGAACAGCCAAACAGTCACTTAAGATGGCACATCGGATGGGCGCTCACCAGTGCTAAAGTAGGTGTGACGAGCAGCAAATGGGGGGCGGGAGGCGGGGGCGGAGCTGGAAAAGGAATAGGAGAACGTTAGGGAGCGGCAAAGAATTTACATTCGCTTGTAGTGAGTAACAACAAACCCGCGGGAATCCCACGGTTAAATGAATATAACAAAGTCTCTCCAATAAGAGTCAGTTTACTTTTCAAATAGTTTCAGTGTAGTTCAGAGTTACGGCCTCAACTGTGCTTCCGCTCACCGATGACGTCCTTTATGGATAGCAGGCAGACAGCGGAGTAAAGACAGGATACACCAGAAATCCAACGGTCCAGCCAACAGAACAGCCAGACAGATGGCACTTCGGATCCGGATCTATGACTCCACAACCTTGGTGGACATGAAATGGCTGGCAGCTGACAAATGGAGACACGAAAGGGCCCAATGTAGTACATACAATCGGAGTATTCATTATTTTTTATACATGACAGGGATATCTCCATTGGAATCCAGGTAATGGCCGAGAGGGAATAAACTGGCCCCACCTCAAAGATGACTGATGTGCTGTCCGCTTTTAGGGATGATGCCCTTATCCGTAGAAGATGGAGGTGCACAATAGAAAATTGCTACATGAAAACTACATTCTAAGTAAGGCATGGTATGCCCACTGTTGAACCACTCATTTTGAGTGAGGACATGAATGGTGATGTGGTCCACAACATATTTCTGCTATAAATTGCTCTCCGGTGTTTTTGATTGAATAGAGTCATTTTAGACATTTGGCTGCATGACTTCCTCACGTGTCTCGCCTTCTTGTCCATTGACTTCTGTGTGTTCCTTCTGGGTGGGGGTGCCCAAAGGTAGTGGCACAGTGGTACAAATACAACCCTTCAGAATGTATAGGAAAAATTCCTTTTTCCTACAAAGCAAATTGAGTCTAGATGCTACTTGAAGATGGCTCAGGCACAGTTGGACCCACCCAACATCACGTATTGATTTTCATGGTGAGTTGGATTGCTCTTTCCTTGACTTGCCAAAAGGCAAGTTGGGCGAAACCACAATGTCAGTGAAAAGTGTTATGTTTTTATTATTGGTTGTACATTGTAAAATTGTTGATTTAGGGATTTATTGGGATACATGTGTTTTTTCTCTTTCTCTTCTGTGATTCCTACAACTCATCAATGGGCTGGAATTTGGAACGCACAGGAAAAAATTGTTAATTATCCGACAAATCAATTCAACACACACCATTTTGACTTACGAATTAGATTGTTTGTTTTCTTTGTTTATGTCCTGATGAGGTGCACTGGTGGGAATGTTTCCCTGTTGACCAGCTGCCCGAAACTCGAGTTGACATGACTACAGTTTTAACTCCCCTTAGGAGTATGATTGTGCTTGAGTCTACATAAAAATCATGTGGGGATTGCACATATTAAAGAGATTTGACAATATATGCCAACTACAGTTTAAATTTTGATGCGCTTCACTTGACGACGAATATCGTTCAGCATCTATAGGATAGACCTGTTGGTTCTTCTTGAACAAATGATCATTATTGCGTTATCTTTGCACACGTATTAATGTTTTTTTCTGAATGAGGATAAAAGTGATTGAGATGAATGTGTTGATACAGGAGGTCAGAGGTTGGTGTGGTGTTTTTATAAAGGTTTTAACGATTGTCAATCAACAATTGTCATTTTTGTACACATTTTTAGATATGATGATGATGTTTATAAAAGAAGAAAGAAAATAAATGACACAATAAATAAGTATTGACAAGATTCAACTTTTGAAATTATTTTTGTATCAGAAGGTATTGTTTTCGAATTGTTAATTAATATTATAAATGCAAAGAGGGCTTGTACATGACGCTTGACAATTGTACCTGTCGTGATGTCCGGAAGCCACATCTGCAGTTTGGTCCTAGGAATAGTCCATCTTTACCAGTGCAGAAAGGTGGGGTGGGGTTAACAGAAGCAACAGGATTTCTGAGTCCACTTAGAGCAGTACGGCATTCAGGAAAACAGCTTGACACCTGCATCACTGATCGTTGGGGGAAAGGCGATATTTTAAATTTGACCTGCTCCTGGCTCGTGGCCGCAAGGATAGGCAAAGTCACTGTAGTTGGTAGTCCTTACGGGCACTGAGGGCTCCCGCTGCCAAGAGTGCTTTGCCAGAGGGTGTGTCCTGGCTGCAGCTCACGCTCCCGCAGCCCAGAGCAGTCATCGTGGGGAAGGTGGCACAGAGCCGGGGGGAGGGCATCCATATTGGGAGCAGCTGGGCTCCACCTTTGCAGGGGCACAACGCCAGGAGGTGAACCATGGAGGTGGGATGATGGCATCCATATGCCGAAGAGGCCGCTGTGAGTGCCTTGCCGGGGAGGCTGGCTGATCCTTTGCATGCCAGGGAGGCCGGCGGATCATTTGCTGGAGTCCTTACAGGAACTGAGGGCTCCAACAGGGAGGAGTTACTGCCGGCAGCGTGTCCGGGCCGCGCTATGCATGTGCTTCCGCTGGCAGGAGTGCTTTGCCAGCAGGATGTGTCCGGGCTGTGGAGAGGCCGCCACAAACATTCTGGCCCCCATCTTGGTCTGGGAGCGGATCACGGTTGGGCATCGGGGAGGCTGATGTGGGGAGAGCTTGATGGCCCTGGGTGCTGCTCTTGCTCCGACTTCATCAATGCTGATAGCGAGCTTTGCCACTCCGGAAGCATGGCAGGGACAGGCTGTGTCATTTTGATGTGAGGAGTCACAGGGGGCACATCCCATCCTCGTCACCAGTTGTTATGTTGCCGGTGGACCGGCAACCGTGATGATGGTGATTGGCATGGTCCATATCAGGACCCGCTCCTGGCCATTGCGCTTTCACAGCGGGCCGCGAGGATCAGAGGCATCCATCTGGTCGAGTGTCGGGATGACAGCACTTGTTGTGGTAGGGACGGGTGATGGAGGCCCTCTGTCTCGGAGTGGTGTGCATCGCGCCTCAGCCAGGGGCCACAAGAACAGACAAAGGCAGGAATCAGTTGAATCGACGGTTAAGCGGGAAGCCGCTCGGCCCTTTTATTAGGCATTTACACGTGATCACAACAATCCCTGTGGGTGACGTTTCAGTGACCACAATTATGTGACTATGCACGAGCCCTCAGAATGACACAACTCGCTGCACAACTCCTACACAATGGATAGCGACGATGAAGGAGATGTGGTGTTATCATCCTCATCTACATGGAGATCTACTTCTCTGGGCACAAGACCACCTCCAGCTGCTGATGTGAGGCCACACCCTCTCTTTCATGGTATAACTGTCCCTCAATTTATGGTTTCAGGTGCTCCAGCAACACTGGGTCCAAGGTTGTCATGTGGGTAATAATAATTTGCATTTATTTAGCGCTACGATCCCTCAGGCATCTGAGCGCTGCTTATTCTTACCCACGGTGTGTGGTGCTTACTTATTGACCTCTGAAGGATGAAAGGCTGAGTTTGGCCCTGACGGGATTCGAGCCTATGGCAGCAGGCTCTGCACGGCCACACTTCATCCAATGCTCTCTTGCAAAATACCTTCCTTCGCAAGCCCTTCGCTCAGCTACCTCCAACTCTCTAAGGGTTAGACGGTTCTCCAGGCAGAGAGTGGGGGTAGATCTCTCTCCTTTGCAGGTGCCTCTCACTGGAATGGCCTCCCTGCCCCTTTCAAACTTGAGCCGGACCACCTGAAGTTCCAGATGCAGCTCCAAACTTTCCTCTTCTCCTCTGTGTTCTCTCTTTCACTCCCTGCTGACCTCCCTGACCTACCTGTCTGCTGTACCGACTGGTTGCTTTGCTACCCTCAGAGTCTCACTGGGTACCAGGCTCATTCTTGGTGAGTCAACCGTGCACTGCCTTCGGGCCTACCATGCACTTGGGGCTGTAACTGTAACCCTACAGTCCCTTGTTCTCCTTGCACTTACTCAGAGCATTGCTGCCCTGTTTTCCCCTCCCCTCTTCCTTGCACTTCCGCCTTCCTTTCCCCTTGCACTTCTCGTTCTCGCACTTGAACAATCTGAATGACATGAGGCCTAGTAAGATTGTTTGTCTTGTCCTCCCTCTGTCTTACCTCCCTTGTCTTGTCTCGAACAGTTCAGTTCATTCCCCAGCCGCACATGCTCACTGAGCCATGCAAGGTTGGGGCGTTTTGCTTCGCCAGCATTGCATAGCTCATTGGAAATGCTGGCTGGGGCACTGCATGTCTGTATGAGCGAGGGGGAGTTCCTGCACCTCCTCGCACATATGGACCGAGCAGCCTGGAACAGGGCGTTTCAGCACCCACACGCAGGCCAATGCAGAAGGTATGTTTATATTAATTTATTGCAGGGCTTTAGGTGGGGTAAGAAATCGAGGGGGGCCCTCATTTGGGGGCGTGGCCTGTGGCGGGCATGGCCTAAAACGTACGCAAATCGTAAGGTATGCACACACATATATATGCATGTTTTATATCTGTGTGCGTACCTTACTATGGTTTGTGTACTTTGCAAGCCATCTTTTCTAAACATAGAAATACATATTTCTATGTTTAGAAAAGATGGCTTGCAAAGTACACAAACCATAGTAAGGTACGCACACAGATATATAACATGCATATATATGTTTGTGTGCATACCTTACGGTTTGCCTGCTTTTCAGGCCATTTTTTTTTTAAACATTTCGGTTTTATAAAAGATGACTTTGAAAGTACACAATTCAAGCCATCTTTTATAAAGCTTTGACTACGGACAAAATTGTCCGTCGGCAAAGCTTTATAAAAGATGGCTTGAATTGTGTACTTTTCAAGCCATCTTTCATAAACCTCGCAACATGTCAAGGAATCCCCAGGTTCGCCGAGGGTTAAAGACGCCTCGGCGACCTGGGGAAACAAAGGGACAGTAACTGCCTCTGGTGACCCCTCGCGCGAGAGGTCACCAGAGGTAGTTACTATGACTTACAGAAGTGGCAGCCAGGCACAGCATCGCTGTGGTTGGCTGCCACTTCTGTCAGATCGCCTGACTTCATGGCAGGCGCATCTCCCGTCGTGGCTGCCGCCGCGACGGGATAATGCATCCCGCCAATGTTGCGTGCGGTGGGACGGGGGCCCCGGCAGGGCCCCGGCTCAGTCCCACTTTTTGGAGACTGCCGGGGCCCGGCCCCAGCAGGCCCCGGCCCACTTAAAGCCCTGATTTATTGTATTGAATCATGTGTGTGGATGTGTGAATGCTTGTGTTATGTGTGAGTTTATGGTGATGGATGCTTGTGTGAATGATAGATGGATTGCTGTTTGAATGTGTCTGTGTTAGTTTGTTTTGGTCCGTTGAGCTGATTTTGGCAAGTGGTGGATAGAGGGGGGACGGAGGGCTGTACAACAAAGGCTTTTTAAAAATGCCTAAATGCCTTTATTGCACAATCCCCCTACCCACCTGCCAAAATCAGCTTTCCTTCTGAGGCCCTGTGCGGCCCAGGGGACAGGGATGGTATTTTTTTTACTGGATATCTATCATAGATGTACAGTCAAAAATACCATGCTTTCCCCCTTGGCACCCCAGTGCCTTGCATACACACATAATCATGTTGATTGTGTTAGGCCTAGTGGGGCCCATGGGACAGGGATGGTATATTTTTGCTGGACATCTATCCTAGATGTCCAGTAAAACATGTTATGCCTGCCCCCTTGGCCCCCCAACAGCAGTTGCAAATTGTTTGGCTATTTACCCATTTCTTTTTAAAGAATGCTCTACAATGCAACATTTTAACCCATTGTTTTATTTTAAAAAATCACAGGGGGAAACCCCCCGAATCCCTCTAGATTGGTTCGGACTCCTTCACTGCGCTCAGTCGCTATGGCATTTTTGGAGGAAATAGTTATGCCCCTCCACTTAAAAAATTCACCAGCCGCCACTGACCCTCGGACGGTGTTGGGAACCGGATGGGGGGCCCAGGGACTGTGGTGGGAGCAGGATGGCCGGGAACCATGGGATAGTGGTGGGAGCAGGGTGGGGAGAGCCCATGGTGTGTGATGGTGTGGAGAGAGCCCAGGGACTGGATAGGGGTGGGATGAGGGAGCCCAGCCACTGTGATGGGAGCAGGGGGGGAGCCCAGGGACTATACTGGGAGTAGGGTGCAGTGACGGTGCGCAATACATACTGTCCATTTGGCATTTTTTGTGGGGCCCGGCTTGCCCAAATTCTGCTCAGGGGGGCACAGGCTAAAGATTTTGAAGACCACTGGCCTAGTGGATTTACAATGTGAGGCAACTTCTTTGATAGGCAGCTCGTCAGAGTCTCATTTACAAAATAATCCAGTGTGCTCGTGTATGGACATCACACATTTCACAGCTAACTCTATAAAAAAAAAAAAAACACTAACACAGAGGGGCGGGGCAGGGGGGTCCCGAACAATTTACTGTTTGCTCAGGGGGGCCTTGGTACAAAAAGTTTGAAGACCACTGCTCTATTGGATGATCTGGGAGGAAGAAAAGTGTGATGCGGACCAGGGCGGTGGCTTGTCTGAAAGGTAAAGAGCTAAGGCACGCCCTCGCGCCCAAAGCGCCTCTCCAAACTGCAGGTTAACTCGTTTCTGGAATACATTTTTTTAATAGTACTGTTAACTTGTCCAAGAGGAAGGGGTGAGAACGAACATTTTCTTCATTTACTTTGATTATTTTCACTCACCCACACAAGAACTCACTCTTGCCAGATGGCTGAGGAACAACAGAAGTACATAGACGATTTTCAGGGAAGGAGAAGCAGTTTGGCTCTCTTTAATCCCTTAATGGTTTTGCATGTTAGTGATTCTCCCGATAAAATAGAAGGCAGAGAACACAGTGAGGACATTGGCGCCCGCGCGAAGCGTTTGGTGGAAGTGGCAGTTGGCGAGTTGCTGGCTTTGGCCTCGACTGCTGGCCACTGGGCAACTGTCACTGCAAGAGAGGGAGCTGAGAGGAGGCGCTGCGTGGGAGGCCTTCCTGTGTTCACTGTCTGACCAGGCCGGGGGTGGGCGAAAAGGAACTATAAGCCATTACTGTGGGCGTTGCGTGAACGCTGTCATCATTGTGCGTGCGGCCCATATATCTCAATTTAGTAGTATTTGCTTCCCGTATCCACGTGAGGGGACATGGTGTTGTTTGGAGTGCTGCTTTGGTTTGCACATTCTTCTGCAAGAATTTGAGAATTTGATTGGATGACCTATATCTGGGGGGGGTACAACTTGATGCCCTACAGACGTTTTGTACTACAAATCCCATGATCCCTCGCCATTGTGTCTATATGACTGTGAGTTGTAATCTGAACTATCTGGTGGGCCAAAAGCTGCAGTCCCCTGATCTATATGGTAAGGGGCCTGTATGTGAATGTTCGAAAAATAGACTTCATAGCGCTGGTTTTGTGATGTATTTGACTGGTCTGTAAATTCTACTTCAAAATGGAATGAGTTAGCAGGGAAAAAAATTGCATAAATAAATGGTTTTATAAAAGAAAGTGGTCTAGCTGGCATGTGATGCCGACAGCTGGCAAACAGTCTGCCAAATAATGCCAGCACTGGGGAAAGTATTGCAGTACCGGCAAATGGTGCAAGTAGCAGTACAGCTCATGGCAAAGGCAGGCAAATAATATCAGTACAAGCATCAATATAATGAATGGTTATTATTATAATTGTTATTCCATAACGCGCTTAGTTGTCTTGCTTCCAAGACAAATGCGTTGCCCCTGAGCTATCCCCCTCCCAGCTATATGCTGGACTGATGTGAGCCCTTTGACATGTAGCAGCAATGCCTGGTTAACGAGAGCCGGGCCGGCGGTATGCTGCGAGTACTTAAGTATGTCTAAGTAACTGCTGGCAAATGATACTAGTACCTGGGTATGTGATGGCAGTAGCTAGCCCTGGGCTTCAGTGCCTACACATGTGAAAGCAACGTCTGGCAACCAAGAAAACCTTTCCACTCTACTGATGTCAGACCTGAGGTCTAGGTCACGGTTACAGTAAATGCTGTTTTACCCAAATGTAGATGTTCTCATGAGCATTTCTCTCTGCCTCTGCCCTGGTTGGGGGCCCTCACTGTGTGTTAAGCTGCTCCAGCCCTGGCAACCACCAGACGCATTGTTTATGGCGCAACCGACTCTTTTTATAGCCCGCTTGTGTCCCTGCTTGGCCTGTGCACACAGTGCCCGCTCTGCCACAACGCCCAAAAGCAGATTTATATCCCAGATTTCAAGATTTAATTAATGGCTGAGGAAAAAGAAAATCTCGCGGCTTGCAATTAAATCGACAGAGTTGACAAAAGCGGTCTTTTCTTCGTGAGCGTTGTGCAGACGTCGGCTGACTTCCATAGCTGCCCGCATAAACTCCTGAGCTTCCATGCCTGCACAAACTAGCGAGCTTCCATAGCTGTCAGTATAAACTGCCGAGCTTCCATGCCTGCACAAACTACTGAGCTTCCATAGCTGTCAGTATAAACTGCCGAGCTTCCCTAGCTGCCTGCATATACTGCCGAGCTTCCCTAGCTGCCTGCATATACTGCCGAGCTTCCCTAGCTGCCTGCATAAACTGCCGAGCTTCCTTAGCTGCCTTCATATACTGCCGAGCTTCCCTAGATGCCTGCATATGCTGCCGAGCTTCCCTAGCTGCCTGCATAAACTGCTGAGCTTCCATAGCTGCCGCCTGCATAAACTGCTGAGCTTCCCTAGCTGCCTGCATAAACTGCCGAGCTTCCCTAGCTGCCTGCATATACTGCCGAGCTTCCCTAGCTGCCTGCATAAACTACCGAGCTTCCATAGCTACCCGCATAAACTCCTGAGCTTCCATGCCTGCATAAACTGCTGAGCTTCCATAGCTGCCGGCATAAACTGCCGAGCTTCCATAGCTGCCCGCATAAACTCCTGAGCTTCCATGCCTGCATAAACTGCTGAGCTTCCATAGCTGCCCGCATAAACTCCTGAGCTTCCATGCCTGCACAAACTAGCGAGCTTCCATAGCTGTCAGTATAAACTGCCGAGCTTCCATGCCTGCACAAACTACTGAGCTTCCATAGCTGTCAGTATAAACTGCCGAGCTTCCCTAGCTGCCTGCATATACTGCCGAGCTTCCCTAGCTGCCTGCATATACTGCCGAGCTTCCCTAGCTGCCTGCATAAACTGCCGAGCTTCCTTAGCTGCCTTCATATACTGCCGAGCTTCCCTAGCTGCCTGCATATGCTGCCGAGCTTCCCTAGCTGCCTGCATAAACTGCTGAGCTTCCATAGCTGCCGCCTGCATAAACTGCTGAGCTTCCCTAGCTGCCTGCATAAACTGCCGAGCTTCCCTAGCTGCCTGCATATACTGCCGAGCTTCCCTAGCTGCCTGCATAAACTACCGAGCTTCCATAGCTACCCGCATAAACTCCTGAGCTTCCATGCCTGCATAAACTGCTGAGCTTCCATAGCTGCCGGCATAAACTGCCGAGCTTCCATAGCTGCCCGCATAAACTCCTGAGCTTCCATGCCTGCATAAACTGCTGAGCTTCCATAGCTGCCAGCATAAACTGCCGAGCTTCCATAGCTGCCGGCAGAAACTGCTGAGCTTCCATAGCTGCCAGCATAAACTGCCGAGCATCCATAGCTGCCGTCATAAACTGCTGAGCTTCCATAGCTGCCGGTATAAACTGCCGAGCTTCCCTAGCTGTCGGCATATACTGCCGAGCTTCCCTAGCTGCCGGCATAAACTGCCGAGCTTTCTTAACTTCCTGCATATACTGCCGAGCTTCCCTAGCTGCCTGCATATACTGCTGAGCTTCCCTAGCTGCCTGCATGAACTACCGAGCTTCCATAGCTACCCGCATAAACTCCTGAGCTTCCATGCCTGCATAAACTGCTGAGCTTCCATAGCTGCCAGCATAAACTGCCGAGCTTCCATAGCTGCCCGCATAAACTCCTGAGCTTCCATGCCTGCATAAACTGCTGAGCTTCCATAGCTGCCAGCATAAACTGCCGAGCTTCCATAGCTGCCGGCATAAACTGCCGAGCTTCCATAGCTGCCGGCATAAACTGCTGAGCTTCCATAGCTGCCGGTATAAACTGCCGAGCTTCCCTAGCTGCCTGCATAAACTGCCGAGCTTCCCTAGCTGCCTGCATATACTGCCGTGCTTCCCTAGCTGCCTGCATAAACTGCTGAGCTTCCCTAGCTGTCTGTATAAACTGCCGAGCATCCCTAGCTGCCTGCATAAACTGCTGAGCTTCCATAGCTGCCGCCTGCATAAACTGCTGAGCTTCCCTAGCTGCCTGCATAAACTGCTGAGCTTCCATAGCTGCCTGCATACACTGCCGAGCTTCCATAGCTGCCCGCATAAACTCCTGAGCTTCCCTAGCTGCCTGCATATACTGCCGAGCTTCCCTAGCTGCCTGCATAAACTGTCGAGCTTCCCTAGCTGCCTGCATATACTGCCGAGCTTCCCTAGCTGCCTGCATAAACTACCGAGCTTCCATAGCTACCCGCATAAACTCCTGAGCTTCCATGCCTGCATAAACTGCTGAGCTTCCATAGCTGCCGGCATAAACTGCCGAGCTTCCATAGCTGCCTGCATAAACTCCTGAGCTTCCATGCCTGCATAAACTGCTGAGCTTCCATAACTGCCGGTATAAACTGCCGAGCTTCCCTAGCTCCCTGCATAAACTGCCGAGCTTCCCTAACTGCCTGCATATACTGCTGAGCTTCCCTAGCTGCCTGTATAAACTGCCGAGCTTCCCTAGCTGCCTGCATATACTGCCGAGCTTCCATAGCTGCCAGGTTATTTGTCATAGTCTGGATTTGCAGCAGGAATTAGTTACCGTTGTTTTATTTATTGTGTAAAATAAACCTTACACAAATAATCAATCTTATATATATATATTGAACTCAATATACAATGTGTGGTTTATGCCCAACAGTGTGTGGGCTCCCTACAGTAGAGTGTGGGGATTGGTTGGGATTTGGGAAGGTCTGTAATGCTCAGAGCATCAAGCAGTACTTGCGTCCAAGCTGGGCAGACAATAGCTGCACAATCCCAGCCACAAAGACAGGCGAGAAAGCTGGGCCAGGAGTCCTGGGATTTTCTTTTACAAACCTTTGTAATCTGGTACATTAATCAACCAGCAAATTTAACTCCCAGGCTGCTTAAGGGTGTTCACTTAAAGCCTGGGGCCTCTAATATGGTGAGCTTTTGGCATGGAGTCCTGGAGCTATGCTCAAAACGAACAGATGTTCGTTCCAAGCTGTTTTCTGTGTGTGCCGGTTGTTTTGGCGCACTACTTTGCCGCAGGGCCCCTTTTGGCGCGGCTATAGTGGCGCAAAAGCAAATTCGGCGCTGGTCATTTGGCGGGAGAGTCGTTTAGACAAGGCAGCCCATGTGTAAAAGGTCCTCATGCCAAATGAGCACCATAAACGCGAGATCACTGCAAATGGATTTAGACACGTTTTGGCAGTGGGGGCTTCTGTTATTTTTCTGTTACTTTTCAGGTAAGACCAGCTGCTTTCCATGGCAGTGTGGATGTTGGTTATCTGTGATATTACGGAAGCAAATTTCAGAGAGGTATATTTCACTGCAACCAAAATACCGAAAAAATACAGAATTTTCTTTTTACATTTTTTTATTTGGGGGTGTCCACCCTCAAGCCCACTATTTTTCTATCCTTATAACCCCACCGCAACTCCATCCCGACCCTTTTTAACCCCTTACCCCACTACCCATATTTATTTATTTAATTCTTTCGGTATTTTTCAGTATTATGGTTGCAGTGAAATGGACCACTCTGAAATTTGCTTCGATAAATTGACTGGGTACGAAAAACAGCAGGCATAGGTTGTTGTTGTGCAGCTGAACTGGGCTAAAGACAGCACCCAATTCTGAATAGGTATCGTAATGTTTATTTTATAATCATCACTCAGTACTCATTAGTAAAATTGTGCAGAGTCTTGTCTTTCACTTTATTGCTGAGGCTTAGGCGTCCTTTATTGATATAGCGCCTGTTTGTGTATTATGCCAATGCATTTCGGACTGTTGTCCGTCATCAGGGCTCTAGGCACTAGCGCCATCATGTTACATTGTCATACAAAAATTGCCATCAAACATTTTCATAATAATATCAAAAAACCAATGTTAACCATATTCCGGTGTTGTAATTATATTCAGACAAAGACATGTTCAACATCATTCATATCATTCTGTTGCATTAACAGTGATGTTAATGAAAAGATATATGTGCCATTATTTCAAACTTCAAATGGCATTAAAGTCATGATAGTTCAAAAATCAACATAAAATAAGTGTAGACACATACCATTTCCGTAGATGTCCAATTTATCATCCAGAACATTAAACCAAATGGAGAAGGAGGTATTACAAAAAGGATTGAGTTTTGTGCCCACACACAGTACCACACTGTTTGAGACTAAAATAGATCTTTTTAAACTGGTGAGGAAACTCAAACTTGAGGTTTTCTTTGATGAGCTGGAACCATCAATAAACAGAGACCCTAAGGAAGAGGTACTACAAGAATTTAGAACTAAAAGTAACTTTATGCCACCGGTCAATACGCTTTCCATTGATATTTTTCAGAAACAAACTCTCAATGATCTTAAACAGATTTCCTACAAATGCCCAAAATACAGTATCTTAAAACCAAACGAGTTGGACATACTCAGAGATGTATTTGCAGATGAAAAAATCACCAGCAGACAAAGGGGGTGCCCTGGTGATTATGAACAGTACAGACTATGATAGTGAATGCAATAGGCAACCTGGTGATACCAATACCTACGCTATACTAGAGGGGGACCCAACCGCAGATATTATGCGACAGTTGGAGAAATTATTGGACAAAGCAGAACTAGAGTGGATCAACAACAGAACCAAAGCTTTTCTGCTGCACAGGCATCCACGATTACCGAATTTCTATACACTTCCAAAGATACACAAACACCCCACGCTGCCACCTGGCAGACCCATAGTGTCTGGCATAGACAGCTTACTACAGCCACTTGGACAATATATAGATTTCTTTCTTCAACCACTGGTACAGAAAACATGTACTTATACTAAAGACACCACACACTTTTTGGAACGCCTGAAAGACACTGGCTATAGGAATTATTCGATCATGTTTACAATTGACGTAAAAAGTCTTTATACGTCAATACCTCGTGACATGGGGCAAGAAGCCATAGAAGGGCTCCTTATGAATGAAGAAGGAGAATCGAAAGCAGTGAAGGAATTTATTATGGCTCTACTGGAGTTTATTGCAGAGAATTCCTACTTCCAATAGAAGAACACTTTTTTCCTCCAAACTTCGGGAACATCTTTGGGGGCCACGATGGCCCCCACTTATGCGAATTGCTTTATGCATAAGTTTGAATGGGAAAATATTTTATCATAAGCAGATTGGAAGGAGAATATAGCACTATGGACAAGGTACATAGATGACATTTTCGGGATATGGATAGGGTCACCCGACACACTACAACAATTCTTTACATACTTGAACACCATAGACTCAAGGATACAATTTACTTATGGGAGCTCCACAACAGACATTCATTTTTTAGATGTGTCAATACATGTCAAGGAAGGGAGATACGTGACAAATATCTATCGTAAAGAAACAGATCGTAACAACCTGTTACACCGACTTAGCTTCCACCAGCCTAGCCTACTCAGGAACCTACCGTACAGCCAAATGAGACGAGTGAAACAAATTGTTAACGATCCCATAATGTGTGACAAAGAAATTGAGATAATGGGAAGAAAATTTGAAGCCAAGGGTTACAAACAAACAGAGATCACAGCAGCGAAAGAATGCCTGTCACTACAGGCAACTGAATTACAAGAAAGAGAAAAACCAAAGAAATCGAATAACCCTATGTTGTTTGTGTCATGCTATTCTTTACAGTGTAGTCGGATAAAGGCAGCCTCATTAAAGAATTGGCAAATATTTAGGAATGACATGAGAGTGGAACATCTATTCAAGGACAATCCCATTTTTGCATATAAGAGGAGCAGGAATCTAAGAGACAGATTGGTCAAAACAAGACCTATGATGCAACAACCTATAACACAAAGAACGGGCACATATCCATGTCTGCACTGCAGTAACTGTAATTTCATAACTAAAGGAAATACTATTAATCATCCTCGTACAGGAGAAAAGATTCAACTAAGGAGTTTTGCAACGTGTGCCACTATCAACATTATTTATGCTATAAAATGCCTGTGCGGCATCTAATACGTTGGACAATCAACGAGATCAGGCCAAATACGATGGAATGAACATAGATCATGTATACGTAAAAACAATAAGAACTCTGCAATAGGTAGACACTAGGAAATGAAAAACACAACATCAACCAAATCAGAATTTAGGTCCTGGAAGTGGTCAAACCAAGAGATAAACATGAGGACATCACTAAGAGACTCAACCAACGAGAGACCTATTGGATAGATAGGTTAGACTCATTAAAGCCAGGCGGAATCAATGAATATATAACTATGCATGCTTTCTATAGCACAAATGTGGAGAAGGAAACATATGAGGCTCTATGGACCCTGAGAACTGACTGATGAACTCTGTTTTTCTGTTTTTTCATATATAATGCTTTAGATTTGAAGGCTGTATGTTTGAATGACTGTTTCAGTATTCACATGGGGTGATTTTCCCGTTTGGACTTAGGTCCAGGTGGGACGCAAGGCAGGGACAATCTCTCCTGCCATAGTCCACCCCACAGCCTTATACTCTTATACTCTTATCTTTATTCTTATTTGTATTTTTAATGTCTAATTAATTTCCAAATTTCAAATGTGTTGATTACACACATTGGGATAAGTACTTGGTCAACTAACACGGAGGGAGGGATACTCCGTATCTTATCCATGGGATCTGGTTAATGTGTAGCGATATGCCCACTAGCACTCGATGGAAATGCTTTATGGAGATGGTAATTTCGACTTGCATTTAGTTCACTTATGTGTAGTTTAATTAGGCTCATAACACATGTAGTCACACAATAATTACATAACAATGAGTAACATACCAATATAATACACTGTCACTTTAAGTGGAATTGAAGCCGGCGGCAACGCCAGAGAGAGGCGACTGTAAGAAAGTGAAAGTAACTTTGTTTCTTAGACCTGCGCACGTGCGGGTCGCTAAGCGACGGAAGCTAAACAAAGAAAACCAGCGTCTGACCAGGATGCGGGTTTTCGCAGCGAGGAGCGCCACAAGAAGCATATGGATAACATAGGTAAGCGGGGATGAATGGGCAATTAAGACAGTAACTTTGGGAACACACGGGATACATATACATAGTCATGGTGGTGTGATTCTTCACAGGTTACCATTGAGATTATAGTACTGAGGTACAGCTGAGTGACACAGGACGGAATGCAAAAAGTGCCACTTTAAAACAGGTACACAGCAAAAATAAAAAAAAGTACTTCATTATCATAGATATATGTTCTAGCATTAAGCTCACTTGCACTTACCTTTGTTTATTTATGGTGATTTATATCTTGGGATCTGAATTAACTGGACATCTACGGAAATGGTATGTGTCTCACTTATTTTATGTTGATTTTGAACTATCATGCCTTTGATGCCATTTGAACTTTGAAATATGGGCACATATATCTTTTCATTAAAGGCATGGTCTAGTAAAATTTTTTATTGTCCCTACGGGTCGGCCATGTTTTTTTAAGCCTAAGTGGCTCGATTTTAGAAAACTTTCCTATGGACCTTACCCGAGTTTTCGTCCATTGAACGCACGCGAAAACAAGCACCAGGGAGCCGCCATTTTCTGATAATCCTATCTTTTCCCCGATCGCCCTGGCTGACCTGCTTTTGCGGCACTAAATCAATTCCCCCGCCCCTGAGCCTGTCATCAGCAGACTCATACCGCCCATTTCCCAACGCCAAAGCACGTCTCGTGTCAACATTCGCTGCGCTTCAGCTAATGACGTGTCGCCATGGAAATGGCAGGACGCCTCTCTCCTCAATAAGTATAAACAGACCGTTTCACAACACATAGCAGCCGATTTTCGATTCCATTCCTCTCTCTGTGTTACTTTGAGTATTCTGTGACTCGTTTCAGTGCTCTGGTCAGCTACCTTCGCCGCTTGTAACCCGTGTGAACAGATACCAGTACCACCGCTATAAATTATTTTAGTTTGTTTAACACACAATGGCTACAATAATGCCCTACATGTACGAGCCCGAGTATACCGAGGAGGAACTACTGGAAAGGGACGCACGCGAAAACGATGGGGATTCGGATGGCAGTTGGAAGGACGAATCAACAGATGAAGAGCCTGGGCCTAGTCGAATGGACGGCGTCTCCACCTGGTGCACATGCAATCGGTGCGAGCTAATGCCAACCGGGGATGAGAACTGCAGCTGCCGAGAAAACTCGGGATGCCTGGCCTACATTTCGGAAGGCGAGCCACGACCGCAATGCATCACCGAGCTGCCAGACTTCAGGGCAGCCTGCCTCACACGGGCCGTGTTGAGAATAATGATGGTGCTTATGCACGAACTTCGAGCAACTGTTCGTCCTCGTAATCCGAGTAACGAGTAAGTATACTCTGCTTGTCATGCCACTCCTATTTCATGGTCTTCTACTATATCCAAAATTACATCTACATATCATTGTAACGCATGTAAGTCGTTGAATAGTGTGCATTGTCTAGATAGCATTTGTCTGTGTAAAATGCCGTTAGTTACAAGAATTGTCATTGACAACAAACGTTTATTAAACTTATCTTGGTAATTTAAAAACAGTTTGTTTCATTCCTTTTCACAGGTGGTACAGGCTGGTGGCCTATCGTTCCTTTACATGGTGGCTTCACGGGAGGCTTGGACACCGCGTTTGAAGAGTGATACCCGCCTGTGCCGTTCGTGCCATTAGAGAAACGTTCCCGAGTGACAGCGGTCAGTACAGGGGATTTTCACTCACTGTGCTGCAACCTGACCTGTATAATCTTTAAAGTCTTGTATTTTTGTGTCATGAAAATAAGATACAAAATAAAACACCACATATATTTTAACAACGGTTGTCTCGATTTTTTAAATGAATCAAGTGTGTCTCCATTCAAGGATGGACGTCAGACATCTGTGCTCCGAATGGGTGAAGGTCTGGTTGCTGTGAAGCAGGGTGGTCACTATCTATCTAAGCTAACATAACACATTCTCGATAATGCATGCACTAAAACACACTTGTTCAAAGTCTTTCAGTAGGTTATGTCTCTATAAAAGTCACACATATATCTATACTAACATTTACCATTGGATTATACAGTCTTGACCACTATAATACACCGGTTGAAGTGTGGGTCTGTGCTCACAAGAATCTCCGGTATGTGGAATTTGTTAATGATAAGCAACGATATACTATCATTGATATAAAGGCGATATACTGTATATTGATATAAAGGCGGTTCGCGCCGGTGGATGCGCGCTGGCATGGGGGGCTGTCAGGGGCGCGAAAGGCCAAGGTGCCAAACTGCATGTACACTTCAAAAGGTGTCCCACGCCAAGGGGCCATTGTTCACATGGTCTCCTCAGACCCCGTGTCTCCAGGCAGGCCTCCTCTGAGGCAGGCCGCCCCCCTGCAATCCACATAAGTGTGTCTCCATTCAGCAGTCTTCCTGTGCCTTATCTGCACGCCCCAGGGCCATCCATCCCACCCCCTTGTATCAAAGGCGGTTCACGCCGGTGAATGCGTGCTGGCATGGGGGGCTGTCAGGGGCGCGAAAGGCCAAGGTGCCAAACTGCATGTACACTTCAAAAGGTGTCCCACGCCAAGGGGCCATTGTTCACATGGTCTCCTCAGACCCCGTGTCTCCAGGCAGGCCTCCCCTGAGGCAGGCCGCCCCCCTGCAATCCACATAAGTGTGTCTCCATTCAGCAGTCTTCCTGTGCCTTATCTGCACGCCCCAGGCCCATCCATCCCACCCCCCTCTATCAAAGGCGGTTCACACCCGGGGATGAACGCTGGCATGGGGGGCTGTCAGGGGCGCGAAAGGCCAAGGTGCCAAACTGCATGTACACTTCAAAAGGTGTCCCACGCCAAGGGGCCATTGTTCACATGGTCTCCTCTGACCCCGTGTCTCCAGGCAGGCCTCCCCTTCAAGCAGGCCACCCCCCTAATACCACGACATACATACGTCATTCATTCACAAACACACCCCAGTTTCTAAAACTTTAAAAACCACTCGATATGTCTCATGAGAACATCTTTGTGCTTTGCAAGTCAACTCCTGAACGTGCTATCTGGGAACCACTGAGATCTATGCTAATCTGCTCGTCGTCGTGCTATCCGTTAACTTCTCTGACCGCTTCGAGCATACCCATCAGTGCGCTACCTGTGGCCATCCACCTATTCTCCCGCAACATACTGCTCTGCTTGCTGAATCCAACTGTTTGTTGGTCAAGGTAAGGCCATGTATCCTGGTCATATTTCGCAGATTTTTAAATTTCTATCTATTTTCGAGTAGAGTACACAATAGTGCTATGTTCATTGGTCTCATTGGTATTGACTTGAATTTCCATTGCTATGCTATCAATAGATCTATTTATTTTCATCTGTGACTATTGTGATTGAATTGCATCCTTCGGGGGTCCAGTCAATAATGTAAGCATGTTTCCTTCTCGTGCAAGACAGAACATCCAAGGGACGAATCACATGTTCAGATTTCAGTCACATCAATTATACATTTCTGCAACTTATGCAAATACTAAGCAGCACATAATGAACTGGTATAGTTCCTGAGACCAAAACAAACCTTGCATTGATCATTGTATGATTCATTTACTTTTGTATCAAATCTTTACTCTTGAAGATTGTATAATAATGTTGATATTTACTTTTCAGATTTATCAACAATGCCTGCCTGTTCGATTAGCGGTTGCCCTTCGAAGACCCATGCGAAATCTGAAGGAACTACAATGCATGTATTCCCGAAAACTGTTGATCGAATAAGAGAATGGGTCAGACATTGCGGATATCCACTGGATGAGCTGGAAAGTAGAGTCCAACAAGTCTTAGAGGACAAGAGGGGTGATCGATACCGCATCTGCAGCCGGCACTTTTCCTTGGACATGTACACAACTTCTTGGGTAACAAAGAAGAATAAACGGCGAACGACACGGAAATTGCCCGAAAACGCTATTCCCACTCTATTAGTCCACATTCCGCCACCGGTGAGTCAAGTGTCCGGATTTAGCTTTCGGCCTTGCGGTAGTGTGTAGCCGAATGGATTAATAGATATTGTAGGTGTTCTATCCCTTGTAATAATTTCGATATTGATATGAGTGTATAGTTTTTTGAATAATGACATTTATCAATATATTCTTTTTCGATTTCATAACCCACAAACGCAATGTATATATATATGGGGACAGGGAACTGTGCTGTATTGAGCATTTTTCAAGTATTCTGTCGGCTTACATTGCTATTTTTAATATTGGCATTTCATTATCAATCATTAATTGACCTTTACAACTTCTTGACTATCCCTTGAATCTGAAGCAAGAACATTCTACATCCTTGACGTGGTCGCAGTTATCAACCACTCCTAGCGCGTATCAGGTAATCTTACTAGGCTAATCCGCTACATACTTGTTTTATGCATGTCAAGTAATAGTTTTATTCTATCGTGTAATTATTTTACCGAATGTTTGGTTACTGCTTTCCAATTGACATACACCTTAGTTATCGTCCACTGGTGTTTGTTTTCAGTTATAATTAGTGTTATCCATACTAATGCAAGTACTGTCTTTCAGGGAGATGCTGAAGCGTCCACCACATCTACAACATTTCTAGATGTTTTTCAACATCAGGAGGTATGGATACTGACAGCTCCATCGAGCATCATCATCAGAGCTGGAATTCTTGTTGTTTGATTGTTCTACACAATGTTTCATTTGTGGTTAGCCGTTGATATGTACCTGTGCTGTCGACCCCAGGTGTGTGTTATGTTTTCACAATTGTAATCCTCACTAATGCAAGTACTATGTTTCAGGCAGTTGATGGAACGTCAACCCCTGCACTTGATGCAGAGCCTGACATTCAAGTATACGAATCGGCGCAACAGCTTTCGGAAGTGCGCACTACATTTGCAACATCCATAGATATTCTTCAGCAGCACGAGGTATGGATAATGACAGATCCATTATGCATGATCATATAACGTGATTCCATTTGCTATACTTTCTTCCCTATTAACGCAAGTGCTGTGTTTCAGGGAGACGACGAAGCTTCCACCACAATCACAACATCTCATTTAGATGATGCAGATGTAAAGGAATCGTTGAAATAAGTCGATGAAATGTGATCATATTTGGATTTTCCTTGATTCTTTTGGACAATGCATCTTTCGCGGTTATCTCTTTATATATACCTGTGCGTTCGACCCCAAGTGTGTGTTATGTTTCCAATATTGAAAACCATACTAATCCAAGTACTGTGTTTCAGGGAGACGACGGAGGTTCCACCACAATCACAACATCTCATTTAGATGATGCAGATGTAAAGGAATCGTTGAAATAAGTCGATGAAATGTGATCATATTTGGATTTTCCTTGATTCTTTTGGACAATGCATCATTTGCGGTTATCACTTTATATGTACCTGTGCCGTCTACCCCAAGTGTGTGTTGTGTTTCCAATATTGAAAAGCATACTAATGCAAGTACTGTGTTTCAGGGAGATGCGGATGCCTCCTCTCCAATACAACCATTCATGGCAGTCCACGCAGAGCCAGAGGTATGGATACTGACAGTTCCATCGAAATAGATCATCACTGGTCGAATACTTGTTGTTTGATTGTTGCACACAATGTTTAAATCGTATTTGGCTATTGAGATGTACCTGTGTGTTCATCCTCACGTGTGTTTTATGCTAACAATATTTTGATACATAGTAATGAAAGTACTATGTTTCAGGGAGACGATGGAGCCTCATTCCGTGCTGTCTATGCGGATACAGAAAATATAGTCGTTGCAGCGCAAGAGGAAGGGAGGACATGCGGAAACGAATCGGAGCTACAGCGTGCAGATGTTGAAGGTCCAGTCAAAAAAGTTGCAAAGAATAAAAAACAAAAAAAGGTTAGTTACAAACAGTTCATAACTTTAAAAAAATGTTTGTGCTGGGGACTATTTTATGTTTTTTCCAGTCAATTCTACTACACTCCATCTTGTGTTTAAACTGAACATCCCTTTTCCAATCTCTCCTCCAGTTACCCGTGGGTGTCAGAACTATACACACACAGACAGTGAAGCGAATGAGAGATGTGGCTTGCCAGACCGTGTACACTATGGAGGAACTATTAATTGAGGCGAGGCGTGTTCAGGCTCGAGATGCTCATGTCCAATGGCCAGAACATTAATTAATTGTGTTTGGAGACTACAGCAAAGTTGCATTGGACCATAGCTACAGTGCGACCGCACCACCACAAGAAGATGTTATTGAATGTATTGAAGATAGCTCTGAAGTAGTTGCAGATCAATTTACACAATCTACACCCGCCAAAAATTTGCCACCAAAAAACCTGTTGACATTGTTGTGTTCTCCCATCAATGTCGAAGTAATAGATGTTGAAATGACAGAGAATGAACCAGCCGCAGCATCCATAGACGCATCAGAACTTGATATCAGCGATATTACTTACCAATGTGTTGAAATCTCCACAAAGTCAAAGGCCGAAACAACGTTGGCGCAGGATGACAGTCTAATGAAAGAGAGCAAATACATTGTATTTGACAGTTGTTTGATGGAAATTATAAGTATGCTGAAATGTGTGCATTCCATTAGAGGGAAAGTATGTGGGAAGCCATTGATTAATGTGACTCGTCAAATAAAAGGCAGTAACGTCAAAATAAATGCCGCCTGTAGATTAAATGATAGGTTCTCATGGTCTGCACAACCGATGCTGGGGAAACTGCCAGCAGGCAATCTACTGTGTGCAGCTGCATCACTTTTTAGTGGCTCCAGTTTTAGAAAGTTAGAGGCTTTCTTTCAGTTTGTGGGACTCCATTTCATTTCTAAAGCGCTGTACTACACATACCAATGTGATTATCTGTTTCCGACCATTAGTGATGCTTGGAAAATTGAACAATTGTCTCTAGCAAATACATTCAAAGGCAAACGATTCAGGCTAGCCGGCGATGGACAGTGCGACAGCCCTGGATTTTCTGCCAAGTACTGCACCTACCACTTTCAGGACATGGATAGTAAGAAAATTGTGAGTTTGGTGGTCGTGCAGGTAACACAATGTACATCCTCAGTGGCCATGACGAAACTAGGTTTTATAAAATCAGTGGAATATCTACAATCGAGGGGAATGCACATCGACCTCATAGCCACGGATAGACACGTTTCAATTGCCAAGATAATGAGAGAGCAGTTCCCACATATTAAACATCAATTTGACGTATGGCATCTTGCTAAATCAATCAATAAGAAAATCTCGGCTGCAGGGAAAAAAAAAGGTTTTGAAAGTATTTTGCAGTGTTCACATTCTATCACCAACCATCTTTGGTGGAGCTCAAAAACTTGTGAGGGGTCAGTGGAAATACTACTTGAAAAATGGCGGTCACTGATGCACCACTGTACCAACGTTCACCGCTGGACAGCAAATGAACATTTCCACCAATGTGAACATGGCCCTTTGTCCCCAGAGGAGGCACGGAAGAAGAAGTGGTTGATTCCATCTTCACCGACACACAAAGCCATTGAGAAGATTGTTTTCGACAAAACTCTATCAAGAGATTTGAGAGGACTGACAGAATTCTGTCACACAGGAGATTTGGAGGTGTTCCACAATATGTGCCTAAAGTACAGGCCAAAGCGCTTGCATTTTAGCTTTCGGGGCATGAAACATTGCACTCTACTAGCGGTCTTGGCCCATAACAGCAATGTCGGACGTGAACAATCTAGGACTAGGGGTAAAGTAAGGATGCCTCGCTACACTAAGGTGTTTTCAAAACGAAGTAAGCAATGGGTGATCAAACCAGTCTATGATGAAATGCAGTTTGACTTTGTGAAAGTCCTTATTGTTGCTGTGTTAGAGAAGCACAGATATGGAATTTTGGACGTTTCTGTGCAGAGCAGTGATCCATTGCCACCGAACATTGCGACTGTGCCATGCCCACCCGAAGCACAGCTGATTGTGAAGTACAAATCCCGGTTTAAATAATTGCAATACAATTGTCTTTTTGTAAATAAATGTTATTGTACAGTGTACCTGTAACCCTAACCCCTACCTTCACCATCATGGGTGGCGAACAAGCTGGGTGTCATCTTTGAATTCTCTCTATTCACCTCATATATGTGTATGTATATATTTTTCTCATGTCTAATCTCATGTAAATGTAAATGCTGCGCACTGTTAACGGAGTGGAGGCTTGCGTATTACAAATAATAAAACAAACAAACAATAAATCTCACTTTTAACTCAACTCCTGTGGTACTTTATACTTTCCCTGACCTTCCGCCAAAAATTAAATGTCTCAATTTGGGCTGCAAAGCTCGCAGACAACGGGGACAAAATTGGGGCACTTAGGAACGCGCCAGCCAAGCAGCCTGTGGCATTTGGGAGAGAAGCCAGTTCGCATTTGCACATTGAGGCGCACTACATAGACGGATTCTAAACTTCAAGTTCTCACAGATGCCTATACTACGTGATGTTGCAAATAAAGAATGCGAAGGACAGCGCCCAGATGAGGCCCACAAGTCGCACTGGAAGTATAAGGGTCTATTGTTTTTTGACCTTGAGACAGGGACCATGCCGAAAGAACTACATTTGAAGGGAGTGCGCAATAACGTAAGAGACGATAAGGCAGAAAGTTCAGAAACTAGACCGAGTTTCAGTTTTAGGTCAGTATACGAAAAATCATTGTCAAGAGCACGGTCCGTTTTACAGACTGCATTACGAAGAGACACAATGGAAATTTCAAATATAATGTAAGTAAATCTTTACACGCTTTTATACCGGAATGAAGATTTAATGAATGGATGCATGAATAAATGAATGAATGAAGAGCTAGGAAAAGCAAGTAAAACTGTTCGTAGTGGGCACATGGGCATGCAGGTCCACTGGTCTCACCGATCTCGGTCCTTGGCCCAGCCACTTTTCCCTGCACTACGGGACTGTCTCTGTATCCTTCAGCCACTTCTCCCGGCATTTACCTTGCACTTGCCACCAGCTGGCCCTATTATTTAATTTGTATTCAACTAACCATGTACAGCTCTTCCCCATGCGCGATCAGAAAGACACCTGGCCTAGTAGGATCGTTGTCTGTCTGCCCTTGTTCCCCACCTGCCTCACGCCTAGAAACACTTGAGTATAGGCACGTTACAAATGCCATATCATATATCATTTCATTCCTCACGCATGTAGACTGTCGTTTATCATTGTGTGTTGGCCTCGATTTATCTCATTACTTTTCGCATTGATTTTAGAGACAAACATACTCCATTGAACTATCCTTGCAAGCAAATAGTTTCTGATCGGCCATAATAAATAAAATGAGTAATATTAATGAAGTTCGGCTAGCGAGACTAATTATCATTTTTTTGTTTTCATAACAGGTATTTGATCCCTTTCTGCCACTGCCACCTGTTTGAGACACAGGCGGATGGATTCTTCAGCAGACACCTGCAGCTTTGTGTCAACAACTGGAGCACGATCACCATATTATGGGACGATCGCCAAGGGCCCACATGCCCTTACGCTGTACTAGTGGCTAGAAGCAACATATCAACCTTTAGGCTGGACTAGTGCCTAGTTGATGGAACAGCCTTGCGGTTCACCGTGCTTCCAAAGTGATTCTTTTTACGAAAATGAACACCCTGTGTACCATAAAGGAACAGCGCGTGACTCAAGATGAAATGGAACAGTTATTGCGGATACAGATAAAAGAAAATAAATGGCTTCCGGAGTTCATATGTCAATTGCTGAATATTCTCTAAACATTTAATGTCAAATAAATGTACTTTACCAAATTTACTGTGTTGCTGTTTCATTTTAAAGTACAGTTTCATATTCCGAATTGTGGCGCGCTGTGTTGTGAGTTGATCTGTGTTGGTTTCCGGGTTCTGTGTGGAGTCGCGCAGAAGACGACTGGGCGCGTTTGCCTACGCAGCGCAGTAACGTCACGGGAGAGGCGGGGAATATGAATGTTTTGATAATGTCAGGCTCAGGGGCAGGGGAATTGATTTAGTGCCGCAAAAGCAGGTCAGTTAGGGCGATCGAGGAAAAGATAGGATTATCAAAAAATGGAGGCTCTCTGGTGCTTGTTTTCGCGTGCGTTCAATGGACGAAAACTCGGGTAAGGTCCATAGGAAAGTTTTCTAAAATCGAGCCACTTAGGCTTAAAAAAACATGGCCGACCCGTAGGGACAATAAACATTTTTACTAGACCATGCCTTTAACATCACTGTTAACAGAATGATATGAATGATGTTGAACTTGTCTTTGTCTGAACATAATTACAACACCGGAATGTGGTTAGCATTGGTTTTTTGATATTATTATGAAAATGTTTGATGGCAATTTTTGTATGACAATGTAACATGATGGCGCTAGTGCCTAGAGCCCTGATGACAGACAACAGTCCGAAATGCATTGGCATAATACACAAACAGGCGCTATATCAATAAAGGACGCCTATGCCTCAGCAATAAAGTAAAAGACATAGGTCTTAACAATTTTACTAATGAGTACTGAGTGATGATTATAAAATAAACATTATGATACCGATTCAGAATTGGAGCAACTCCATCAGGAGAGCTGGGGAGAGCACACCTAGGGCCAGAATGATTTCTGATCCCTTTTCTATTGTTCCTGTTCAAACCTTGTGCCAGGTTTTCGAGGTGTGCCCCAAATATACAAAGAAATATATGCATCTAGATCAAATAAGCAACTTCAACAAACATAGCAGTGCCCCCCTTCCCAATCTAGCTAAAGACAGCACCCGCCATCACTCTGTCAGGTGAAGAGAGAAGCCCCCTTGGCCATGCGCCATATTTGTTTGTGTGACCGTGATGCATTCAGGAGTACTTTCAGGTGAGTAACTGCTCCCGCGCTGCCACTGGGGATTCCCACGACCAGCACTCCCACGTGACTCACGGTAACCTCGAATCGCACTTAGTGACAGGGTCTGTTAATGGCACACACTGAGGTTTTGACAGCTTTAACATCTGCTGACACAAATACCTGGTCCCTGATACACTACAACCTCTCCCTTGCAGAATACCAAATAGATTTGCGCAGTGGTTGAAGTGAGCGTGAGCGGTCGGGAGCGGTGCTCCTCTACTTTTTAAAATAAAGTTTTACTGTTCCTCTAGTTTTATTTTAAAAAGAAACCGTTCTGGAATGATTTCGTTTTAAAATAAAAATGTAGGAAGAAGTTGAAACCTGCATTTTCAGTGCACTAAACTGAACGTTCCCTTAAACGGCAGGTGCGAGTGTTTGGGGGTTTGTATTGTGTGTGGGAGGGCGTGGTGATGGGGGTTACGGGGAGTGGATGCAGGCCAGCAGGGAACATAGTTCCACTAATTCTTTTCGTACACTTCGACCACTGGATTTGCGGTACAATAAGCAGCGCAGGCCCTAGGCCAGGGCGACCCGGGGGACCGCCCGGGGTCGCTCGACTTACCGTCTCATGGAGGGGCACCCCGGCACCGAGTACTCGGTATAGCGGCACACCTCGGTCGCCCTGGAAGTTTTCTTTTTTAATTGTTGAAGTTTTCCATTTTTTTTGTGGCGCCCATCAGCCTTCCCGTCAGCAAGGTGCGCTTGGGATCTCGAGGTGCATCTTGGTGACGCGTCGGGTTGTCGCCTCTGAGTCCCAGGGGACAGCATTATGCAGTTAAGTGGGCATTGATTATCCTCCTGCTGTCAGTTGGCCGTGTGTGGCGACAGGACAGATAGCCTTTTGCTGGAGGTAAAGCGGTCTCCTGTTGTGCTGGCCAGGGAACTGCAGTTGCTTTCAGGGTGAACAATGAACATTTCGCAGACGGCGGCGCCAACCTCTGCGACCGCTGCTCGGCTTCAGGTCAACTTCATTAGCAAGAGAATGAAAGGCATCCTGCAGCCCCTCCAATCAGAATGTAGTGCATGATCCCGCTGGTGATGGGTCATTAGTGACAATGGTTTCGTGCATACATTCTGATGGGAGGGGAGGTGCAGTGGGGTGTGGTAGTTAATGTGCGCTGCAGGTAGCTTTTCTGTAGCAGTGCTAGTGACGTCTTAGCCTTAAGACATCAAAAGCTGCTGGCGGCCCACTCTGGCTGATTGGCAGCCAATGATAAAGGTGCCTACCTTTTGCCTCGAGTCACCAGAGGCACCGCCTGACCCACACCCCGTTGCCTTCGGCATTAAGATAAGTCAAAATAGGAAGGACCTCCTTTTCTGCTCTCTGGTGCGTGCCCCTGTTATGGGATGTACTGGGTTTGCACTTGGATCAGTGCCTCTGCGAGCGGGCAGGCTCCCTCTAATGTCATTTTATAATGTGAGGCCGGGGGTGATGTTTTGCGGTGGTGGAGAAGCAGGGTGGTTGCATTGCATAACTGTTGCTCACTCGGCTTGGAGAGCCTTCAATATGCTCTGAGTCGGCATGTACTACAACAAATATTTGTATGCATGCAGTGCATACCTGCCTACATTTGAAAATCAAAATTCCTGAGATTTATGCCCCGCCCACAGCCACACAAGACTCCGCCCATTTGCACATGGCTCCGCCCACACGTCCAACAGGTAAACTCGGTTGTTGTAGGCTTCAGTTTGCTTACTATTCATTCAATGCTATAGTTAGCAAAATGAAGGCAGTGCTGCCGCCTTCACAATAGTGCTTTCAATCCATGTCATTGGATTGAAAGCACCATTTTTGCGGTGGCGGCGGCTTCTGTTTGTTTACTATAGCACTGAAAATAATTCATTCAATGCTATAGTAAGCAAACTGAAGTCGCCGCCGCCGCCGCAATAATGCTGCTTTCAATCCATGTCACTGGATTGAAATCAGCATTATTCCTGCTGCAGCGCCGCCTTCATTTTGCTTACTATAGCATTGAATGAATGATTTTGGTAAGCAAAATGAACGTGGCACCGCCGCCGTAATAATACTGCTTTCAATCCAATTATATGGATTGCAAGCACTATTATTACAGGGGTCGGGGGTCGCATTGAGCACCGTTTCCGGGTCCCGCCCAATTCTCCACCCGATTGGCTACCGGCGGCAGCCAATCAGGTGGAGAATATGACGGGACCCGGAAAGAATCTCAAAATTCCTGAGATTCACGGGACTTTTCCGGAGACCCGGAGAAATGCTTAAAATTCCGGAGTCTCCGGAAAAATTCCGGAGGTTAGGCAGGTATGATGCAGTGGGAATCGTTGCCGGAAAGGGAGCTCTCTGGTTCAGCTTGGTGACCTGATACATTAGGAAGCTGCCCTTTTAGTTCATTCTGTACATATGTACAACGTGAACTACAAGGACAGCTTCCAGTGGCACAGCTGCAGGCCCCTTAATGACTGTGAAATGATGGACGTGTAGTCCTTGCCGGTGTAGAGGAGGAGCCTAGTACCTCTACCGGAAGTTCCGCCCCTATTGTGCCTATATGTTGGAAACCAGAAATTGCGACATGCGCAATGCCAGTGATGGTCCCTATACAGCGAAGAGCCCTTGAAACAAGGTATCCATTGAGAAAACCCCACATGTAGCATGCACAATTCACTCTCAGAAGACTGCTTTGAAAAAACATTGGCAGGCACTTTGAGTTCAAAGTTTTGATGGTAAGGTTTGATTAAAGCAAGCCCCAAGAGTTTTCATGAGGAAGTGTTTTGGATGGGAAGGGACAGGAACTGGGTGGGAATGGTCATAGAGATTTGCGTGGCCATGGGCAGTCAATGGGTGGGCAAATCTTCAAACAGCACCTACAACCTTTGTGTGCCTCCTCATATGCCACTTCTCTCTAGCTGTGCTCTCATGCAATAGCTGTGGCTTACGGGTGGCGCAATGCCAAGGGGGGATCATTCGAAAAATTCAATGGGTCAGATTCTCAAAAGCTTTTTCACGCATGTGAGATGTGCTAGCGCCTCTCCTCACTTCAGCCCAAAAAAGGAGAAGCGCAATTCACTAAAGTCATCTGAGTGAGTGCAACTAGATGCACTCATTCAGATGCCCTTTCCCCCCCCTTTGCGCATTTGTGCAAATAACAGGGAATTTCAGGGTATTTAAATGCCCTGGAATGAGGGTCATCCCCCCCCTCTGCCTTTGGAAGAAGGCGCAGTGGGGAGGCGCATGTCATGACAGAGTCATTTCTCACTTTCATGAATGTTTATTTTAAATGTGACAGCCCTGGAACTCCTCAACAAAGGCACAGAGGGTCTAGACAAACACAAAGAAACAACCGGCCCCAGCAAACTGGTAGACAACCCACACACCTCAGCCCCACTGGACCAGCAGGAAAAGCATCCAACAAAGAGTCATCCAAAGCACACATGCTACACTGCAGCCTGCTTAACGTACAATCTATGGCAAACACCAAACAGAAATATACGACCTTGTTAGCAAAGGCGGCATTGACGCACTCTTCCTCACAGAAACATGGCTATCAGACAACTGTCAAGTAATCGCTCATGGAGCCATACCCGGCAACTACAAGCTAATACAATCAAGCAGAGAAGGCAGATGAGGAGGAGGAATTGCCGTGGCAAACAAAAACCAAATCAGCTCCACATACTTACCTTCAACAGACGTAGAAAACTGAGAATCCCTCTTAGTCCACCTCAAACTCAGCGAGCAATCCAACCTACTCTTCCTTCTTATCTAGAGTCTGCCCACCTACAACCCTAACTTCGTCCCCAAAATCCACTGATGCCATAGCCAGCATAGCCATAAATCATGACAGCATAATCATTCGGGGAGATTCTGGGAGATTTCTACATTTGGTTTGAACGAGAAAACGAAACCAAAACTAACTCCATCAGCGCACTCCTGGAAATTCTCCATCTCAAACAAATGGTGAACGGACCCACCCACAGACTCGGACACACCTTTTATGCAATATTATTCAGGGATATACTCTCCACTACTGCCCCACTGGTACCAATCATCTGGAGGGACCATCATATGATCCCTTTCACCGTTGGAACACCAACCCGTACAATACCCACAAACATAAAGCAATCGATGACAAACAAAAGAAACTGGAAAAAGCTTGATCTAGAAACACTAACCTAACTACTAGAAACCACCAAACCCGATTCCACTCAACTACATCAAACAACACCAGACACTGTTGAAAAGAACCTTCCTACCTGGATCACAGCTGGAGTAACCCATTTGGCACCCTTAAAAACATTCAAACCCACACCGAAAAAATTAGTGGCCAGATGGTTCACAGAGGAATTGTGAGAACTCAAGAAAGTGACCCGTAAACTAGAAATGCTGTGAAGAAAAACTACAAACAACTGGACAAAAATAACTACCAAATACAAATGTATCTATACAGATTGGCAGTCTTCAACCCCAAGAATGCACAGTACGCTGCACGAATCCAATCGGAAAACAAACCCCCAAATGGAAATGTACAGAATTATCAAGGATATATAAAACCCAACCTCATGCAGTAACAACAGCGTACTCTCGCAAACGTTATGTGAGAGTATTCCAGACCACCTTAGAGTAAAAATACACCCAATCCAGCAAGCCATAGAGGCATCCAGGAAGACCATTAACAACACCCTCCCAGAAATCAGATCTCCAATAACCAGCGCAATATTCACCCAATCACTGGCATAGCAGAGGCCCCCGCAGCTCCTGTGCTGTAGGGGTCCCTGCTGCCACGTGCCCTGGGTGGGGGGGGGTGGACTTCAAAAAGAAATTGTTTCTTTTTTAAGTCACTCTGCCTTTATGAAGAAATTATTTCTGAACAGAAATGATTCCTTCATAAAGGCAGAGTGACTTCAAAAAGAAAATATTTCTTTTTGAATTTCCTTGGCTTCCCCACCACATGACATGGAAGCCTGCAGGCAAAAATCACCAATACAAACCCAGAAGAACTTTAAGTTCTAGCACTGACCTCCAAAAAGAAACAAGACACTATGAGAAAACTAAACTTCATAGTAACTGTTTTCTCCATTCTTAAATCCAAACTATGGAACTCGATCCCGAAGGAAATGAGGATGACTGAAGACCACCTAATCTTCTGGAAATGGTTTAAAACTTGGTTATTCAACTCGCCAAGATGAAAACAGATCAACAACAACTATACAATGATCACCCTCATGGGCAGGCCATTTCAACCTCATACAATGTCCAAACCATAGGCAGGCTCTTTCAACCCCATACAATGCCCAAACCACATCCACAAAGGCATTGAAACTATAGTCACAAGGGACAGAACCACAAGGTCGCCTACAACCGAACACTCCACAGTTCTCGGACCAATGTTTCAAGAAACACGCACACAAGTTTGCATAACGGGTCAGGAGGACCCAGGGAATCAAATATCCCCTCTAGATAATTAACCACCGCAGTGACAGATAACAGTCCCCTGCACAATACTTCCTACCATACTGATCTATGTCCTCCCCTTTAGTCTCGTCCCACCAATTCAATTCTAACCTCAAGCTAATGCAAAGGTGAATGCCTTGCAAAAAGAAAACAATAGCATAGCTGCACAATATCCAGGGACCACCCAACATCCTACTAACCACTTCCTCTTCTCTACCGCCCGCCGTCACCACACACTTACCACCCATGCCCAGATGGCTAATGAACCGCACTGCTAAACACCCAAAACTGCACATCACTCTCAAACCAACTCACAAATCCGATAGTCTCCAACACTCAACGGTTTGGCGGTAAGTATTGGTTTTTACCGGCATGGCGGAAAGACCGAGTCCGATCTGGTACCACGCCGCTATTTACAGGCTATTCCGAGTTTGCGGGCACGAGCTTTCCGCCATGCCGGTAAATCCCCTAGCGGCATACCGCTAAAGGGCCCATTAAACCCCTTAGCGGCATGAAGCGAGACGTTCTTTACAACACCGCCATCGAAGCTTCGCCGTCCGTAATTAGCGGTGACCGTAATTTACGGATACCGGTCACCGCTAATTAACGGATACGGAAATTACGTCATCGCACAGGAATGGGAAGGAGCGCGGCAGGCATCTTTAAAAACACAATCCATTGCTATCCTCTTCATACAGGACCCGGAGGTATATTTGGACCTGGAAAATAGCCATTAGAGACCAGCATCATGCCGAAAGCACTGAAAAAAGGTGCCGCCCGCATAAGGAAGGAGCGCTTTACGCAGGACGAGCTCCAGGTCCTGGTGGACACTCTGCACGAACATGCAGAGATAGTATTCAGCAGTGACATGCGTAGGCCCACCGATGTCAGGAAGAAGGAGATCTGGGACTTGGTTGCACAGAGGGTGAGCGCCGTAGGAAACACCCCCCGCACCACGAAGGACTGCAGGAAACGGTGGGATGACCTCCGTCTCAGGGTGCGGGCCATCCTATCGGCCAACCGAACCCAGGCCCTGGAGACAGGAGGAGGCCCAGCTTCTCCCATCAAGATGATGCCCTGGGAGCAAACGTGTGTGGACATGATGGGCACAGAAGCCATAGAAGGGGTTGGCGAAATGGAGTGCGGTGCTCCGTCATCCGCTGATGGAGGTGAGTGTCATGAGTCAAGACAGTAAATGCATTCCCAATGTAAGGCACCGCCAAGGGCTGGGCAAGCTGTCACATCACGTATGGGAAACCCCCCCCAATGAAATCATGCCGTAACAAGTGGGACCCAGGCTGATGTCAGGTGCAAGGCTCCAACCCATATTGGCCATAGCACACAAAGACGCAGTCAATGTGAGTCAGCACAGTACTCCGCCAACATGAGTGACCCAGACATCTGCATGCATTTTCCATCCAAGCCCAGATAACTGTCCCACTCACCACCCAAATGTCAACAAAACGCTGCAATCCCATTGTTATACCATAGGCTTGAAGAAATGCTGACCCCCAAATCATTGCTCATGCATCTCTCTCTTCCCCCCCACAGGCAGCGGGCATGAAACTGAGGACCAGGAAGCCACCCAGCCCTGTACCTCCAGGGGCACAGCCAGGGGACACCATATACCTGCAAGAAGGAAGAAAACACAGGCAACACCACCTGGTCCAGCAACCCCCATGGAGGGTGCACAACCCCCACCCGCACCCCTACCCATGCTTGCAGTGCCGCCGGAGACATGTCCCACGGTGCACTCTGAGGAGTCCAGTGTGGCAGGCGAGAATGCTGCCATGTGCCTCCTCGATGTGCCAGATAGCCCCACATTAATTTCCGTTTCCAACGTGGAGGACCCCAATGACATTGGACATAGCCCAGACACCCCATCCTACAGCCAGGTGGCACACAGCGACTCCGGGGAGAGTGACACCCCAGGGCTCACAGGCCAAGGAGTACCACCTGCCTGTCCTGGATCCACCTCCCCTGCAGAAAGTCCCGAAAGGGCTGCAGGCTCTACACCAAGCCTGCCAAGCACATCGCCACACCGGCCATGGATGCAGTGCACTCCCAGCACCTCACGGGCCTGATTGAGGACTTTATCCGGGACAACCACGAATCTAGGTCGGAGTGGCACAATGACCTTCAGGCTCTGGGTGAGGTGATCACTGCCAGCACAAACCGGCTCTGTGAGGTGCTGGGCCGGATCGCAGATGCCCTGGAGGCAGCACCCCCCAGACCACAGCCCCAGTGGGAGTACCAACCCTCCCAAAGCTCCTCCACGCAGACCAGCCCTGTCCGTCGGTCACTGCATACATTGCGCCGCCACAACATGGATCCCCCTGGCTCTGGAAGTACACATTGACCATGCTGCCACACACATGTTGCCTATGTTGCACTGATGGGACTATTGTGGGGTTGTTGTTGGGGGAGGTGAAGGGGGTGAGGGCGTGTGTGGGAGCTGGGGGGGAGGGGGGTCAGGGTGTGTGTGGGAGTTGGGGGGAGGGGGGTCAGGGTGTGTGTGGGAGTTGGGGGGAGGGGGGTCAGGGTGTGTGTGGGAGTGGGGGGGGAGGAGGAGGGGGGTGAGGGTGGAGGTTTTGTCGTAAACGTTTCTACGTTATTGTTAAATACACTGGTTGATCATCCCTAAAAAACAGAGTGGACATTGATCATTGTGCATGTGTCTTTTAATGTCACACAGTGCATGGTGTACATGTATCCCCACATCCAGTGCCCAATGTCCTGTCATCCTCACACCCTCAGCTGACTTGTGAGTCAGAAATATTGTCCAATCAATGATTGCCGCACGGAACGTCCCTCCTGTGCATCGGCACCGTGATGCTGTCCTGCCATTCCTTCCTCCTCCCCCTCATCATCATCTGGTGGTAGCAGTTCCACGTCAGGGGCCAGTGGCCCCTTCCGACGGATGCACATGTTGTACAGCATTACACATGCCATGGTGATCTTGGACACCTTCTCCTGGCTGTAGATGAGTGCCCCACCCGACCGGCTGAGGCAACAAAATCGTGCCTTCAACAGGCCAAAGGTCTGCTCTATCACCACCCGTGTACGGGTATGGGGTCTATTGTAGTCCTCCTCGTGCCTGTTCTGTGGGTTGCGGACTGGGGTCATGAGCCACGGCTTCAAAGGTTAGCCAGCATCACCTGCATGAGAGTGGAATGAAGGTAAGTGTTTGTGCATTCATGGTGGAGAATTGTACTAGTCTTACATGGCCGCAGGTGATTACTGGCCATACACACACGTCCCAGGATACAGTCACCCCATTACTGGACCGGCTATGCGTCATGTGCAATGGAATGATAGAGGGGGTACCTTCTCACTGATGGGTCATGGTGTGCACTCACGTCGTGTTGCATGTGTATCGTATATGCATGCAGCAGTGTTGGACTGCATTCATTGATGTCTTGCGCGAGACTTGGTGAAAGGGGGTGTTGGCTGTATTTGGTAGCATACTCGTCACTCTGCACGGATCCCTACCATGGTGACTTGCAGCAATCCTATGGGGGTGCAGGACCAGTGACACGCTGTAGGATCCCTGTTAGACTCACTTCTATGCACTCCCAGGGTTGACTGTCCTGTGTGTTGAGATGCAGGAGTCAGCGACATTGTACTGCATGGTGCAGGATGCCACTATGGTGTGTAAGGTCCGCCGATGAGTGGTGCATGTGTTGTGGTATCTGGCCAGGTTTTCTGTTACTCATGTAGTGTTAGGTGTCGGCTCAAATTCATCACTGGGTGGTTATGTGGTCATGTGCCGTGTCACTTGCCTTGGGGCACAGTGTGCTGTGAGGTGAACATTGTGCACTGGCGTGGACATTTCCGCCCAAGTGGAGTATGCATCCCCCCCCTTTCCCACCCAGGTGGAGTATGCATCCCCCCCTTTCCCACCCAGGTGGAGTATGCATCCCCCCCTTTCCCACCCAGGTGGAGTATGCAGGAAACCTACTCACAGCCCCAATGCACTGCCATGGCCCATTCAGGTTACTCACCAAGCAGCCAGGCACGTCATCCAGCATGTCGCTCCATGTAGCGTGGTAGTGTTGAGTTCCGCAGGACCAAGGTGTCATGAGTTGGTCCGGGGTATCGGGCATTGCAATGTGTGATGGCTTTACTGGCATTACACACCATCTGGACGTTGATGGAGTGGTATTGCTTGCGGTTGCGATACGGCACCTCCATGGCATGCGGGACCACCAATTCAACGTGGGTGCAGTCGAGGGCACCTATGCAATTTGGCATGCCTGCCAGTGCATGGAAGGCAACTTTGGTGTCATATATCTCCTGGGGAGTCTGGGGTAGGGATATGTAGTCCCTTGTGTGGGTGAGGAGGGCATCCAGCACTTGGTTGAGTATCCGGGAAAATATGGGCTGTGAAATGCCATGCATGTGCCCCACTGTATGCTGGTAGGTGCCTGTGGCAAAGAAGTGGAGCACAGACACTACCTTCAGTAGAGGGGGGATGGCAGTGCTGATTTCTATGCGGCTCACTATATCGTCATGTATCAGGTCCACTATGGTGGTAATGGTGTCCCAGTCAAGCCGGTACAGGGTGTGGATCTGCTCTGGTGTGAGGTTGAAGGGGGTGGCTCTGATGCGGGGGATTGGGGGCTGCTGGTGTGGTAATGGTGGCTGCACCGGTAGGGCATGCTGGGCCTGTCTCACCCTCCTTCTCCTCCTGTGTATCCTCTGTGGTGGGGGCTGTGGTTGTTGTTGTTGCTGTTGTTGTAGTTGCTGCCTTGCAAGCAGGGCCTCCAGCTCCAGGAATGCTGCTACAATTGGTATCATCTTGGTGTGGGAGGGGGTGTGGTGTGTGGGTGTGCTCCTTTTGTGCTGTGCCAGACTCCATTGCCTCCACCTGTGCTGATTGAGTGCACCTGTTCCTCTTGGAAACACTGCTCAGGGTTCTTTACACCTTCTCGGCGATGCCGGTATTTACTCCATGGCAGTAAGGTACTTTACGGTCTTGTGGGGGCCGTTTTTTCCATGTCCGCTTTACTTGGGATCAGCTCCGGTTTACGCCATGCCGCTAATTCCGGCATGGCGTGTCGGGCACGCGCCACTAAACCGCTATTTACGGCCTCGTACTTTACGACGCCGTAAATAACGGTCTGGTGGGTCAGAATGGGCCGTAACGGTAAACGATGCTGGTAGTCCTTTACCGGCATCGTTTTTCCCTTACCACCCAACTCGGAATGACCCTCACACACTGGACCCTGCCCATCTGGAAACAATAAGCATGCAGTGTGCAAAACAAAACACACCCAGAAAGCACACATGCACAGACTCTAGTTACTCCAGGTTCTGCATGCATCAACCCACCCCACTTTACGATACAGATCCACAAGAACCCCTGGAGATCATGGAAATGGCAGCTGTGCACAGTATAAATAACTTAAGATAACATACCATTTCCATCACCCAAACAGGAATGGAAATGCTTGATTTCCCTCTGGGCATTTCGAAGAGATGGCCCTTTAATGGCCCGTATTGGTGAAATGCGCATGCAGCAATCACATTGTTGCTGGGAACCTGTCATACATTAGTGTCGGGAGCGCTAATGTATGCAAGGGGGCTCAACAAAAATGCCCAGGTCACTTTGGGAATAAGGTGATCTGAGCAATTCTGAAAGCAGCAAAATTAAATTGAGTGCATTTGCTGCGCTCCGTTCATTTGCACTGCTTTTTGACAATCTGGCCCAATGTCTGACTATACTATCCCATGAACAAATACGGATTCAATATTTCTCTTTGTTGAAGAAGGAAACCATAATGGTTGAATTCTCTGATAAACTCTGTATATTAGAAGGTGACATTTGCATAGACATATTTAGTTACAAAGGCTTTAATAAATTACACATTTACATACGTTGTATTTGTTTATTAATACTTGTTTTACTCTGATCTATACAAGGTAAATGTTACTTTGTGGACTTAATACTCAAATCTTTTCACTGTCTTTGAAACGATGCTCTGCAGATGATCATTGATGTCTGGGATTTGCCCTGCAGCCTCTCACATAAAGGGGGGGAGGGGTGGTGACAGCCGTGCATCCACTCAGTCCCTATTCTACTGATATAATGACCTCACTGAGCAGTTCATTGCAAGGGGAGCAGCGTCTGTATATAGTTCAAGCATTTGGAATAAGAACGGCACATTTCCCAAAAGATGGCCTGCACTGCAATTGGAAAAATAAAGAGCCCTTCTTTCCCCATGCTCCAGGTTGTAGGGGGAGGGGGGTAAATCATATTGTATCACGCCTTCCTAAAATTGTGGGGAGATTGATCTGTCGTGTTCCCCCATACCTATACCCATGAAAGTTACCATTCGGTAAACACCACTCGCCATGCACCCAAATACAGATAACGCACCTACTAAATGCCTCATACATGTTAACAATCACCACACTGCACACAACTGCTCTCATACTACTAAAGTAGATAAACACATTAAAGTCAGTATGAGCAAGAATAGAATAACATGTTTAAAACACGTTCAAACACATGGGGCCTCATTACGAGAATGGAGGTAGCCATGGAGCTATTAGCTCCATGGCTGCCTCCGTTCCGGGCTCCATTACCGGGTTCTTGCAATGGGGACTTACCGCGTTACTCCAACATAGGAGGACCCAGTAATTCCTCCTTGCAGGAACCCATCCCCATTCCCATTTGATCCCTCATAGGGCTCTTACATCTGTCCCGTTATTGCCTCCCTCTTCCCCTTGCGGGACCCAGAAAGCACACCTGGTTTTACCAGGCATGCGATCCGGGTCCCGCGATGGGAAGCTCGTAATCGGCGCTCCCGGAATGAAGGGGGCCGGTCCCGTACCGGCCCCCTTCATTACAGGAGCACCAGCCTTATAATGAGGCCCATAGTCTAAAATAGAACCTCCTTTGCTTCAAAGACTAAACTACGTTCACATATGCAGTTGGCACCATATGAAAACCCCCACCCTCATGTCCTCAAAAGAATGCAAAATTTGCCAGAAAACATCTGTAAATTAGAAGCACATTAATACCGTGACCAAAGTTCCCAGTCGCCCATATATCAAAGTCACAAAATGTTCGCTTCATACCCCAGCACGTTGCCGCCGTAGAAAACGACACTGGCAGAATAATATGGAAACTCCTCACTACGCCGGAAACTGTTCAGGAAAATAAACTCATAGGGCCATATTCATGGAATTTTTTGCATGGTTCAGAGTGACTTTGCACTGGTGAAAAGTGATTTTGCGCTGCCGATACAAACCCTGATTCATGGAACTATGCAAAGTGTATTTTTGCAGAGTAAAGTCTGTGCAAAGTCAGCGCATAGTCATTTTTGCAGTACAAAATGACTTTGCACAAACTTTGCACATGAATCAGGGTCTGTGTCGGCAATGCAAAGTCACTTTTCAGCAGTGCAAAGTAACTTTGAACCGTGCACAAAAGTCCAGGAATTGGGCCCACAACCTTGAAAAGGTTTAATCAAATTTGAATATGACGAACAGAAACCAAGAGACCTAAAGGGGCGAGGCCACAACACGAACACGACAGCAGGAAACAAACAAGAGTCTCAACACAACATACCAACTCCCAGCCCGGTACATATCCTAACCCCTTCTAAAGTGGGCCATAACAGAAAGACAATACACTAGAAAATGGAAACAGGCCCAACACAAACCTACCTTTACCCACAGAACCTAAACACAGTCAAATCCTCCTGGATCTACAAACGTTCCCAAAGCGTGATCCTCCTGACTGTGCACACATCGCCTCTCTGATACAAGTGCTAGTGATTGTAATTGGTTATTTATAACGCGCTTAATACCCAGAAGTTTCTAAGTGCGGACCCGGGGATCGAAACTGTGTTGCTCTGCGCCGTCTTGCTTCCAAGGCGGTCGTGTTGCCCCTGAGCTATCCTTCTGAGTCGCATCATGGCTCATGGAACACCAACCGTAGCACACATTTCCTCTCTGTTACAAGTGCTGGTGATCATTGCACAAGCTGGAGTGAGGAAATCATCCGCCCACTATACAGGGAGCAATCACATCCAGCACGCTGAGCACCGGGCAACAGCCGCAAGCGCACCAATGACCAATCACATGACCAGGAAACGTCTGTGTCTCCTCTGGTGACATCACCACTTCTCTGTGAAACTCAGTGCTGGCTTGAAGTCCGGCCCTCGCTGGCGAGGA
Organism: Ambystoma mexicanum; assembly: GCF_040938575.1. NCBI lineage: Eukaryota > Metazoa > Chordata > Amphibia > Caudata > Ambystomatidae > Ambystoma > Ambystoma mexicanum. The sequence goes on along the minus strand of NC_090922.1, from coordinate 579,138,211 downwards.
ACTTCTCCGGGGCTCACTCTGAAGAATAAATAGGAGAATCACTGACTGCCCCATGAGATCTGCCAACGCCTACACTTTAGAGGTCCCCAGATTTAAACGTACTACAGCTGGCGGCTCTAGTATCCCGGTCATAGCCGCTCAATCCTGGAATGCACTCCCTGTAGATCTCAGAACAGACCAACCTTACTCCAGATTTAGACGGAAAGTCCTCACCTGGATACAGACCAACGATGCCTAAACCTGCCGACCTATTGACCCCTTAACTTATCTCTTCCGGTACTTATACCTTGACTGCACCTGCTTCCTAATGCCTGCTAGGCCTTACCGCTTTCAATGTATCTATTACTTTTGTACCACCCGACTGTAATCTTGGAATACCCATATCTGACCACTAGTATCCTTGTAAACTATGTGGTAGTAATTCTGTTTATTTCCTGTATGTATGTACCCACTTACCTTGTAACTAAGCTTTAAGTATACTTGCCATGTTGCGCCCAGCTACCTGAGGGTTTGGTGCGCTCTATCAAATAAACAAACAAACAAACAAACAAACTCTCTAGTGCAGCCTCTGCACAGTACCTTCCTCTGTACATGGTTTACTCCCACCAGGACAAAACCACTTGAAAATGGGAGACGAGGATGCCATGGGATGCAGATGACCTGCCCTTGTTCAACTTTTCCAGTTATGGTCTTCTGCCGCTGGACTGGAGTGCAGCTCACCAAATGGGTAATAACAACTGGGCTGCTACTCGTTCATTAGTCTTGCCCATTGCAACAGTAGGAATATGAACCAAATCCTGGCACGGGCTCTCGACTGGATGCAATGCTGGGGACTGGCACAAAATGCCCTCGACTTCGGCAGCAATGCGACAAAGCAGTAAACGCCAGATTGAGCCTCTTTCCTTGTCCTTTTTTTCTTCTTCTGGGTGTGGGGGAAGCTTGCGGGGGCAGTGTCCAACATGAGCTGCACCCTCCTCAGCAGTGCTGACGTCTCAACAGAGTCCTCTACCGTCCACTGAAAACCTTGTCCCCAGTGAAATGATGGATGTGTAGTCCTTGCCTGTAAGCAGTGGAATCACCAGGAATCAAATTTAGGAGGGGCACAGAGGGGGCCAAAGACAAAAGTAGGGGGGGCACAGACAAAAGTAGGGTGGGCCGCCTATGAAAGGTAATGTATGACGTCACAAGCACTCCTGCAGATATACATTTGTGCACACCAACTACCCACACCCCACTGCACTTCCCCTCCCATCAGAATGCACACACAAAACCATTCAGTGACTAATGGCCCATCATTAGCAGTTTTGTGGCTACATTCTGATTGGAGGGGCTGAACGCTGCTCGATCACTGCTAGCTTTGAGACAAAAGGAGTATTGCCGTGTGATTTGCAGACATTTGCCTCAGTGATTGTCACAAATATCACCACGCACAGAGACCATGATCACTGCTCGCCTTAGGTAGGGAGGGTGCAAGGGGGGGTACAGGATTACAGAGGGGTGCACTGGCCCCCCAGACCCTCCCTTAGTGACGCCACTGCCTGTAAGTTCTATGCCCACTTTATTGTCCTTGCTCTGGTACACTCTCAGGGTCCACGAAACAGTAGGGATGGGTAGGTAGACGGAGACACACGCATAAAGGTTGCACACTGGATTCCCCACATCCCTCCAGCCAGAGTCTCACACTCAACTCCCAGCGGCCGTCAGAGAACACAGGAACCCCCGCGTTCCACCAGAACCAGAGCTCAGGCATCAGGCACCAGTGACAAGCACATCACATTACTACAGATGCTCATCAATTCTTTCTTCCTTCCAGCAGAGCATTCTATCCTCTCCTCCAAGGCAATTGCAATATATGTCACACACAATTGTTTTAAATCAGATACATGCTTTCAAATGGTCATATCTGACACACCAACAACTGTTTATTTTTGGTAGAACGTGATATTTTCATCACTTCATATATGAACCCTGCATTTGTCTAACACTGAAACACATATAAGTTACTTTTTCACATATTACATGTTGTTTGTTATATGTCTTGAAAATACATTTTCAAAGCCCAAAGGCCATTTCTTTGCCTTTTGCTGAATTGCATTCAGGTACTTGTAGTCTCCGAGTCAAGAAGGGGGAACAATGCCAGAACTGTGCACTTTTTTGCTTAATATATTTCTGTAGGCATTCATATATTTCAGTGGGTACTATGGTATGTGTACTTTTCAAGACATCTTTATAAAGCACAGTATTGTTGAAAGCCAGACATGGGGCTCAGAAGGCAAAATGATGAAAGGGCAAGTGAGTCCTGAATATAGGATGAGAGGTTGGAATCAAGGTTGTAATCCTGGAGACTAGTGCAGTTATTTTTCCCTGATTATGGCAATGTGCTGCTTTTTAGTAAAGGATTCAAGTGGGTGGGCAGCGTAACTTTTTCACAGGGCGGACGCAACCCCTTTGGGTGTTTTTGAGGTTAGCAAGCCTGCTCAAGTATTCGGCTACCAGGATTTCACCCAGGTTGTCATGTTTCCAGTGCAGACACTTACCCACAAGATACATTAAATTATCATCAAAGCACTCGCTCTGGATTTTGTTTTTTGAAAGGTCAATGCTCTTTTGTCTGTTGCACCTTCTTCTAAGAGGAAAGGGCAATGTAACTAAATTTGTATCCTTCACTTTAAGCAATGTTCACTTGTATATTCTTGTGTGCCATAGTGAAGCGAGGGAGCCAAACTTGCCCCCCAAAAACCACTTGTTGCCACAAGAATAGGAAAGAAGACATATGATTTACAGGAAGGTCTAAAAGAATAAAATCTCGGCAACAGTCTCCTAAACCTCTCCTTGTACCTTGAGACCTCGTGGTGCTTTTTCAGTTTTGTCACTGAGGTAGAGAAAAGCAGAGAACCCATTCCATTATTGTTTTGACAGGTACCTGGATGAGCTTCTTTTTCTGCAATCTATATTGTTCCAGTGCAAAATATATAACTCTGTATCCTGTTCTATTTGTGTCCTCACCTAAACCCAATAACAACTCTGCCTGAACCACCCAACTCACCTCACACTTAACTACCACAGCATCCATCGCCTACCAGTTAGCAATGACCTAACACATATTGGCCCTCATTACGACCCTGGCGGAAAGTGACTGACCGGACCGCCACAGCGTAAATAGCGTTTCCGCCATTGCACGAAGGAGCAAAGTGCGGCCCATTCCGACCCATCGGGCACGAGCACCACGGCATGGCGGAAGTGCAAAGTCCGCGATGGCGGAAATGACCCCAAAACGGCCCACACCGCCGCCGTACGGCGCCCTAGGTGCAATACCGCCACCCATCACAGCAGACACCGCAGTGTGCGCCTACCGGAAAGTACGGTGACCGGAAATATACGGAAACGGAAGTTAAAACATGGGCCCGGAACGGGAAACATCCCGCCGTACACCTATAAAACCACTAAAACCACACAACCACTAAAATCACTACCCTGAAACACACCCCAACCCGTCATCCACCCTAGCGAAACCAAGAAAAATGGGAAAAGTAGCGAAGAAAGCGTGCGACCGCAAGCGGCAGGTGCACTTCTCCCGTGAGGAACTCATCGTGCTAACAGAGACCCTCCAGGAGAATGCTGCCGTCGTCTTCTGCACGCAAATGACCAGGACGGCACTTGCAAACAAGAAGGCCATATGGGCTCTGGTGGCACAGCGGGTAAGTGCGGTGGGGACCGCACCCCGCACCCCACAGCAATGCCGCAAGCGATGGGACGACCTGCGGATACGCGTCCGCAGCATACTCTCTGCCAACCGCAACATTGCCACAGCCACCGGGGGAGGTCCTGAATCCCCCATCAAGTTGACCCCCTGGGAAGAAATCTGTGCCTCCACCATCGGAATGGAGAGCATAGAGGGAGTCGGAGGGATGGAGAAAGGAGTGCAGACATCCGAAGATTCAGGTAGGTGGGCCAAATAAAACAATGCCAAATCCACAAAGTCCATCCATGTGAAGTACCATGCGTCCACATAGTGCAACAGAAACACATGTCCAGGAGAACGTCCACACACATCGGCCTGATAGCGCACGTTAAAACCCACAATAAATACATAAATAATTAAAAACCCCTAAAACACGCACTACACGTGCAGCAGGCACACCCTAACTGCAGGCTGCCAAACAACTGCACCCTCACTCCACACACAAATGAAAGCACCTCCAAGGCCCCGACCCAAATCACCCTCAGGTACCACCCCAATGCATGTGATACAATGCCATTCCAATTCCCACAGACCCATCAATAACCCTCGCCCTCCTTTACTCCACCACAGGGTCCGATCCAAACGACGAGCTTCAGGACACCCCTACCAGCACACCTGCAAAGAGGGCCAAGACCAACAGCCAAAGACCCTCCACCTCAGCTGCACGCATCAAGACACGGCAGCAGCACAAATCAGGTGGCAGCACAGAGGAGGGAACATCAACAGGCACCCCAGCAGCCAGCATGCCCACAACACCACCACCACAGGTCCCCCCAACGGATGCCACAGAAGGCACTGCCTCTGGTGGCAGCAGCACCATAGGTGACACCCCATTGATGGCAGCATGCTCCGACACAGAAGACGGGGATGTCGAAGTCAGATCCATCCATGACCTGTCCCAATCCCCCTGTCTGTCCCATCCCGTACAACATGAGGATACCACGCAGGGGCACCCACAAGACGACGACTGGCCATCCCCCACAAGCCCTGTGGCAAGGCAACATGAGGACAACAGCCCCTCTGTGACACCCCCGCAAATGGCCATGGCCCAGCAGAGGCAACAGTCCCTCGACCAGTTAATCGTGCAACAGCAGCAACTGGCCACGCTCCTCAAGGACCATGGCGATGAATGTGGGGGCACTAAGGCAGACATAGAAACATCAACTGAGACACTTAGGGCAGAAATGGAGAGAGGTACAGAGACACTAAGGGCACAAATGGAGAGTAGCACCGAGAGCCTGGGAGTCCAAATGGAGAGATGCACCGAGAGCCTGAGGGGGGAACTGCATGCGACGTCCAAGGACGTATGTGCCGAACTTGCCGCAGTGCGCCGTGTGCTCACTGAGCTCTCGCAAACCCTTAGGGACATGCATGGACGTGAGCAGGCAGAGACATCATCCGTTGCAAGTTCCGTCCAGGGCAGCCCCCAACGTAGATCTGGGAGGAACCTGCGCTCCACAGGCAGGGGTGCCCCTGATACCCGCAGAGGGGGCTTGCAATAGCGACTGCCCACTGACAATGAGCATCTTTGGACACTGGTGTTCGGGGGGGAGGTAGGAGGGTGGAGGGGGTGTGTTGGGCTCACTTGGGTGGCGGGTCGATAGGGTGTACAACATGATATCACATATGCCATAAACAGTGCACGATCAACCAATGAGATGTGTGGACATTGATCTTTGTGTACTAGGCCATCATAGGCGTACAGTCCATATTGTGCATGTCCCAGACACACACAGTGCCACGAGTCCCGTGTCCATGTATCAGCCACCAGGCGTGAGTGCTAGAAGCATACATCAATGAGATGCTGACGAATGTCACGGCCCTCCGGTGCCTCGCCGACTCCTTGAGGTGCTGCCACATCCCCACCCTCATCATGACCATCATCAGGTGCTTGCAGTTCTGCGTCAGGGGGCATGGGCACATTTCTACGTACGCACATGTTGTGGAGCATGACACATGCCATCACCATCTTTGCAACCTTCTCATGGCGGTACAGGAGTGCCCCGCCAGACCTGCTGAGGCAGCGGAAATGACCCTTCAGTAGGCCGAATGCCTGTTCAATGACTACACGGGTACGTGAGTGGGCATGGTTGTAGTCCTCCTCATGCTGGTCCCGTGGGTTCCGGACTGGTGTGAGGAGCCATCTCTTCAGTGGATATCCAGCATCACCTGTATGTGGACGAGAAACGTATGATGTGGAATGCCATTGCTACGTACGCACACCCCCCCCCCCTTCCTGCCAGGTCATTGCCGAATCACATACCCCACATTATCATGCATGTAATGAGACTCACCGAGTAGCCAGGATCTGTTCCCTGCGTGTCGCTCCATGTAGCGTGGTATTGTAGAGTTCCTCAAGACCATAGAATCATGGGTTGATCCAGGGAATCGGGCACAACAATGTGTAATGATCCTGTTGGAGTCACACACCATTTGTACATTCAGAGAATGAAATTGTTTTCGGTTGCGGTACTGGGCCTCCATGGCATGTGGGACGACCAATTCCACATGGGTGCAGTCGATGGCACCAATGCAACCCGGTATGCCGGCAAGTGCATGGAATCCCACTTTTGTGTTGGTAATTTCCTGCTCCGAGCGTGGTAGAGAGATGTAGTCGTCTGCGTGCTGCAGGAGGGCATCGAGCACTTGCAATAGTGTCCGTGAGAACAGTGGCTGAGAAATGCCATGCAACTGTCCGACTGTGTGCTGGTAGGTGCCTGTGGCCAGGAAGTGTAGTACAGACACCACCTTCAGTAGGGGTGGGATGGCGGTTGGGCTATCTATCATGCTGACAAGGTCAGCCTGTGTCATGTCCACAATGGCGGCTATGGTGTCCCGGTCCAGGCGGTAGAGGGTGTGGATCTGCTCATCAGTGAGGTTGAACGGATGTGCTCGGAGGCGTGGGATTGCGGGCTGCCTGCGTGGTGGTAGTGGCTGTGCTGGCGGCCCTTGCTGGCCCTGCCTTGGCCTCCTCCTCCTCCTGCGTCTCCTCCGTGCGGCCGGTTGTAGTTGGTGTTCGTCTTCTTCTTGGAGTTGGAGTACTTGCAGTGCTATCAGGTCCCCCAGGGCCAACATCGCGAGTCCTGCCGGTAGCATTTCGGTGTGGTTGTGGGAGGAGACTGGCTGTGCAATTTATGTGTTTTCAGGTTGTATGGCCTCCACCTGTGGTGATTAATTCCACCTGTGCAAACTGCTCTCCCCTTTGGCCGAGCACGTCCCGCGCACAACGCTGCAATTCGGGGAATGGCATCTTGCTATTGCAATCATGTATTTGTACCCGATGGCCGTGTAAGATTGGTTGATATGTTCATTCTGCTGTGGTCCCATTGTTTCACATACTATCTGTGCAGTCGCGAACAGACTTGTGAAGGGTCAGTGGAACGTAGTACTCGAGTAACGGTGGGCCCTCATGCATCACTGTACCGAGTTGCAACGACGGGCGGGGCGTCCCATTTGTGGGTGAAGGCAGTTGCCATTTTCACACACAGCCGCACTCGATGGAATAATTAGTGATTTCAAACGGCCACAGATGCCTCTTCGACGTGATGTTGCAAATGAGGAATTCGAAGGGCGGCGCTTTCGGTTTTCAGCTAGCGGCGAGGAAATGCCCACAGGTCTGACTGCAAATATAACGTACTATTGTTCAATGTCCTTGAGACAGGGGCCATGGCGAGGATGCAATGATTGATATGAATAGTTTGGGATGCGCAATAGCGACGTGGGCGATGAGGCCGGACGTTCCCAAATACATGTTACTTCACTACACTGGAATTACGGGCTGGGGCACTGTGGATTTTGCAGGCTGCATAACGCACAGACTCAATGGATATTTCTAATGTTATGTGAGTAAATATTCAGGCGTTTTAATCCCGGGATGAGGGAATGATTAATGGATGCATGGGCAGGTGATTTGATACAGAGTTTGCCATGTACAGGGCTTCTTGGGATCTATCCGCCTCCCCTACGCTATGTGATGCAGGGCTGCCATAGTGGGACCATCGTCTATCTGGCCTTGTTGAGCCCTCCCTGTCTCGACGCGCCCTCAGACACTTGTGTCCATGCACGTTAACATTCCCATCTGATGGATTCTGTTTTGACAGACGCATGCACAGGTACACTCGTTTGTGATGGTGTTTGCACCTCGATATAGATGGTTATGAGTCGCAAGTGGTTTTGGGGTGGTGATGATCCTTTGGAGTGGGCTAGCATGCATATGGCTGTGGATTTAGTGTGATCATTGAAGTGAGTTGTTCGAATGTAGTTCTGATGGCCATTCTGTTCTTTTTCTTTTCTTTTGGTTGACAGGTATCTCCTCCCCTTTTGCCACTGCCATCTGTATGCCACTCCTGCAGATGGCTTTTACTCCCGACACCTGCTGCTTCGTGTTAATCAGTGGAGCAGCATTACGATCTTATGGGACGATCGCCAATGGGCCACATGCCCTTACGCAGTACTGGTGGCTCGGAGCAACATTTCGGCCTTTCAGCTGGACTAGTGCCTCCCCATTGGGACGGCCCTGCGGTTCTGTGCGCTTCCATGTTGCCTTTTCGTACGTGAATGTGGCTCTGTGTACCATGAGGGAACAGGGCGTCACACAAGTAGTGGCTGGTCATTTCTTGCGGATGCAGCCCACAATGGTGCAAAGTGTTTTGGAGTTCATGGCCTGATGGCTGTATGGGCTTGGTGATTTTGATGTGCATTAAATTTCTATTCTGATTTGGCCCGTGTAGCGTTCTTCTTTGCAAGTGATGTGGCATATGCCTATTTGGGGGGCGATGTATTGTGAGGAGATCTGCATTGGGTTCCAGCTTCGGAGTTTAGTTGCGTGGTACTGTACTGGGCGCGTTTGCCTACGAAGCCCGTGAGGTCAGGGATGGGGGCTGCCAATATGACCGTTTGAATGTTGTCATGCTCAGGGGCGGGGGATTGGGTTTTGTGTAACAGATGCCGGTCAGCCAGGTGGACTGGTGGAATGATGTGATTCTCGGAATATTGCTGGTCACAGGTGCCTGTGTTTGCGTGCGTTTCTTGGTGGGGGACTGTGGTCATGTCCATTGGGATGGCTTCTGTATTCGTGCCATCTGTGCCCTGCTGCTCCCATTGGCCCCTGTTGTGTTTCTTTTGTTCGTTGGCATGCATGGGTGACTTGTACATTTCAATGGTTGCATTGTGACTTCATTGCACCTACGGGGAGTTGTACTTTGTGGCCAGGGAGCGGTGTACAGGCACTCAGTGGGGCCGTTTACGGTTGATTCGCGATGCCGTACTTCTCACCATGGCGGAATGGTACATTCCGCCATGCTTGATGGCGTTAGGTACATGTCCGCTAGGGTCGGAATTAGCGTACCCTTGCGCCATGGTGGTATTTACGGTTTGGCATGGCGCGCGCGCGCGTGCTTGGTGCAGTTAGCGTTGGCGTTCACTACGGTGTCGCTAATGGCTTCGTACTTTGCGGTGACGGGTCATAGTCGCACCGAGCGCTATTCGATGGCGGTATTGCATTTCCGCCATCGTTTTCCGAATTCCGCAAGGGTCGTAATGAGGGCCATTGTCCTTTGACTATTCAGGAAATAGTTCTTGCGAATCCCGTAAGACAGAAGCTAGACGGTGAATGACGCAGCTGCTAGAGTGATAGAGAGAACATACCCAGAAGGCAAGCACCAGAATTGAGTGAAGACATTAAACAGACAGTGACGGCTCAGCTGCAAGAAAGGAACAGAGGTGAAGTGCCCTACAGTGGACAAGTGAAGAAAGAGAAATTTGGTACAGTAGCCATAAAAATGTCTTTGATATACAAGCCATCTAGTAGCCAAAATTGGAACCGCAAAGCACTGGAGAATCAGGAACAAGGCAAATGAAAGGAAAGAATGGAGCAATATGTGAATGGGCATGCACAGTGGGTGACAACACCACTCCTGTTGCCATGTGCCCTGCTTCTTTGGAAACAGAGCATGAAACTGGCATTCAGCCTGCCGCGAGTCCAACTCCGCAACTTGAGGTAGTCCCCCTTACAGGTTACGTTGTGCAAGGAGATGGCAAAAACCTGGTGCAGATTTCGCAAGTTCATCACAATGACCTTTCAGACGCAGCACTATGGCCTACAGTCATGAATATCACTTTGTGAGACCACATTGTGCTCATCGGACTGCTAAACCTGCAGGTCATAATTTTTCAAGAGATGATTAGGTCGGCATTTTTCAAATGTCTATTACATAAGGAGAATAGGAAATAATCCTGACGTTTTTTATCACCACTGGTTAGTGTACTGAGCAGAGACTGTGTATTTCTATTTTTTTATTTTTTTTTTAAACTTTATTTATTGGTGCGCACAAGCCTATCACATACATTTCACAATTCCAAAGTAATTACACTTCAATAATGATACACAATCAGGTATTCTCCGATTCTGATTCTTCCGCCATAGCCTTGTCCGCAAGGTATTGCTTGTACCGGTCCCATATATTTCTGGGTCTGGCTATGGGTAGTATAGAGTCTATATACATTTCTTCAGTATCGTTAGTCCACAACATGTCTTTCTCCCAATCTGCCTTAGTTGGGGGGTTACACTTTTCCATTTCAACAATATTGCCCTCTTGGCAATTAGCAGGCTCAAATTTAGTAGTTTACGCCACATCGGATTCATCTTCCCCACCGCACCCAGCAAACACAACCTTGGCGTCCACAGATCAGGCAGATCAGCCATTTCATCAAGCGTTGCACAGACCTCCCTCCAGTACTCTTTCAATTTTATACATTCCCAAAGCATATGGTAAATATTTGCGCCTTCGGCATGGCATCTCGGGCGCATTCTCGAGGTGGAAGGGTAGATTCGCTGAAGCTTTGCAGGAGTGTAATGCAGCCTATGTATTATTTTATAGTGTATTAGCTTATATTTTGTTATTGTTGCAAATTGTTTAGACATACCAGTGTGAAGGGTAGTCTAAAAGAGGAAGGAAGCAGGGACTGGAAGCATATGTCACAGACTCTGTGTCAGCATGAGAATTCTGCCACACGCTTAGAGGCCTATTGGGATTGGGCTGAAACAGAAATGAGACTGCTCTCAAACAAAACGACAGATGATGAGAATCAATGTATTTTACTCCAACAAGCAAAGCATTGGCGTGATGTGTTGGAGCGTCTTCTCTCTGTGGTGCCATTGCTTGCTGGCAATAATTTGGCCTTCCGTAGATCAAATGACTGCTTATACCAAAAAGGTCTGATTACAGTTCAAGAGTTGGCCACCGAGCTGGAAGTTGAAGCTTCTTTCAAAGACAATACGAGGAGTCGACGCAAGAAAGTGCAATTTACTTATGAATGTAAAGATGACACTCCTCAAGTACCAAAGGAGAAGTTTAAGGTTGCATTTTTTAATGTGCTGTTGGACACTGCATTAAACTCCATCCAAGAAAGATTCAAAGAAATAAAGCAGCACAATTCAACATGGGGTTTTCTGTATCATATGAAAGGGTTTTCTGGTGGTGCACTCCTTTGTGAGAATTACTGGAGGCTGGAGGTGGCACTAACCTCGGCGGGAGACTCTGACATTAAGGCAATTGGCCTAAAAGATGAACTTCTAGGTCTTAAAGATAAGTTGCCACAAAATGTGCAGAGACTGTTTGATGTGGTGCAGTTGATTCACAGTCGAAAACTGCAGCATTGCTTTCCAAATGCCTGGGTCACGTTATGCATTTTATTAACAATACCAGTCTCTTTAAGAAGTGGAGAAAGGAGCTTCTACAAACTGAAATTAATTAAGTCATATCTACGCTCAAGCATGAGCAAAGAGTGGCTTGTCTCATTGCCAATGCTCTCAATCAAAAATGCATTGCTCAGACAATGGGCCTCATTACACGGTAGGCGGTAACCATGGCGCTATTAGCACCATGGTTGCCGCTGGTATTTTACTGTGTCCGCCTTGGTGGGTGGCGGAATTACCACCCTACACAAAGTGAGCGGGGGCGGTAATTCCCCATTCACCAAGGCACTTCCCCATTCCCATTTCTGCCCCCATAGGGCTCAATGGGAATGGGGAAGGCGCTAATTACGGCACTGCAAATTGCGGTACCGTAATTAGCACCAAGGTCCCTTTGCGGGCCGTTCCTTAACGGCTGGTAAAACCAGCCATTAAGGTCGTGTCCCGCAAAGGGACCTCGTAGTAAGGCGGTAAGGGTTTACCGGTACCGGTGCCCTTACCGGTACTGGTAAACCCTTACCGCCTACCGTGTAGTGAGGCCCAATATCTTTTTCTGATGTCATAACAGAGTTTGCCAATAGAAAGGCTGGAACAGTCAACTTTCAAATGAGTTGGCCTGTGATACCATGAAGACAAACATTTGAAGTCCAGATTTTTGTTGTTGCTAATTTAGTGCGTTTTCATTTAAATGACAGTTTTCGCCTGCTGCATCAAATTCTTGGCAGGACAGTATCAGATTTGTTTTGGTTTTGTAATTAGATTTTATCCTGCGTTCTTACAGAGAGCCATCTTCCATGTGTTTTATTGTGTGGACATGCAGTACCGAGGCAAAGCCAGATTGCAAAGGATCTTTTTGCCATACATTGTTTGTGTTGCCCAGGTGTTCGTAGATTGGCGTGTGTATTTTTCTTTTTTGGAGGGGGGCACCACATTTTGTTTCACCAAGGGTGCCGCCGGTGCTAAGGCCGGCCCTGACAATAAGATACACATTTTGTATGTTAGGGGAACGCTTTTTGTTCACTAAGCACTGGTTGCCGCTGTCCCTTGCCAAACAGAATTGTTTCTTAGACGTGTAGTATACACAGACGTTGGCATTGATGACTTTTTGTGTTCCACTAGCCGTCTCATACTGGTAGAGCTGATAAGGGTCTCTTTGCAAAGCCCTTGTCTGTGTTATATTCTATGCATTGTTGCATAACCAACTTTCTACCCAATATATGGGGATAGGACGGGAAATGTGAATGCTTCAGCCGACAGGGTTTCATCTGTACTTCTATTGCGAGATTTCTGGGAGAAATCAGGCCAAGTAGCCTACAGCGTCCAAGTGTGTGCATTTAAGGAAAGAAAGGGCATTCGCTTACGATGTACAGGAAAAAGCTATATTCCTTATGGTGCACGTGAACTTCTGCAAACGTCTGGTTTCTGAACCCTCCCCCACACACACCTGCAGTCCTGCAGCCACACACGGTGGGTGCGTCACTCCGCGCTATATGCATCGGTCGAGTGCTCCGAGGAGGGCATGAGAGAGCTGTGTTCATACTACGGGGGACCTCCCGTGCTTAGCTGTACTTAGGGGACTGGCTGGCCGGAGGGATTGTTAGATGTGAATGGGGATAGATTTCTGCGACACACGGCCCTTATTATCATGAGCTGTGACGCAATGTGTAATGCAATCCTGGCCGATGTATAATGCAATCCTGGCTCAAGTATAATGCAATCAAGTGTGGTTTCAGACTTGGGGGGGTCGGGGAAAAAGAGTGTTAACTGCTTTTAACATTGTAGTTTACCAGAAATTCTGGTAAAGTAGTGTACAATGTTAAATGTTAAATGTTAAAAAGCAGTTACCCAGGCTCACCCTGCACCCAGGTGATGTTTTGGACTGATGGAAGCACTCGCGTCTAAATGTTGTAGCCATGGTTATCTCCATGTTTTAAAAACTCCCACTTTTGGGTTTTCAACATTCATTTGAAACACCCCTTATTCAAAAAATGAAGGAGTCAGTAAAAAAAAGTATACCCCACTTATGCTTAATAACGTCTTACCTTCCAAGAAACCTTCAGTCAAAATTCACCCACTGCAATGTTCCTAAATTCAGATTGCAGAGTAGTGTCTGACTGAACCTCAATCATCTCTTCCTGGGCATCAAATGGAAGATGCACCACCTCCTCTGCCAGAAAGGTCTGCATCACCCAGTCATTAATGCCAGAATATTCTTCAGGGAAGTATTCGTTAAAGCTGGACCTTAATGTTTCTAGGTGGCTTGCGCAGCTCCAACTGTTCTTTTGCAAAGGTCTAGCTTTCTCTTGCAGGCAAATACTTTTTTATTTATTCTTTCCTCTGTGTTCCCATGTCTACAGGAATGCCCCCAAAGGTGGGATTGGAGTTTCTGGGGTGGTGAGTTCTAGTGGTCTTAGTTTCCTTTATAAAATACACAAATCACATAGTATGCCAACCAGACAATGTATCATTGTGTACAGCTTAAAGGGGGCCACCTGACCCAGAGCAGCACACTAGGGGATGTATTTTGGAACAATCAACATTGTAAACATACCTCTAGTTTAGATTGTAAAGAGTGCTTGTGCTGCAATTACAAGCACCCAGCCCAGGCATGGCCAGAAACCGGCCCCCACTCCCCAGGGACGATTTCAGCCCGGCCAAGGGCCGAAATGCCGAGGGGCCAATCCAACCCTGGGCCTCAGGCTCCATTAGGAGCCTATTCATGAAGACAAAAAAAAGCACACACCTTTTGCCGTGATGATTGTCATCACGGCAAAAGAAGGTGTGCGCTTTTTCTTTTGTCTTCATAAATAGGCTCCTAATGGAGCCTGAGACCTCACAAAGGGCCGTCCCCTGTTGCACTAAGCATGTGTGGCAGGGGCCGTGGATCGGGCTGCTGCTTGTTAATGAAGCAACAGCCCGACCCTTTGATCATTTATCCTCTTTTTTTTTTTTTTTCAAACTGTGGATGCGTGCCCCCGTGGGCATGAGGCTGCGGCCGGCCCACAGGGGCACGCCCCACAGTTTGAATACCGCTGCGCTTAAGCCCTCCCCTCCAGGACCATACACCAATGAGTCCTAGAGTGGAGGGCTTAATCGCACATTTTCGCGATTATACCCGGCCGGAGAGAAGTGATGCAGTATCGATGGAAAGGCCCCTGATTGCAGGTCGCCAAAGCCTATAGAGCCCGGGAGATGTACACAGGCCACCACATCACCCCGCCTGAGAGTCCCTTCAGTGATCTAAATCAATTCAGCGGAGTCAGTCTTCATTTGCAGCATTAATCGCGCTCTAATTCATCATTAGATAGATATTGGCTATGCGATCACACAATATTGAATTTATAGTGTACCCATTTTTATGCACCTATTGTGTCTTTAAAGTCAAATTAAAAATAGCAAAATTGTACTCCGTTTCAGGTTTCATTTTATGTTCATTTCCCAGGTTTTTAAGATACAGTGGCCCTCATTACGACCCTGGCGGAAAGGGTTTTACGCCAGCGTAATGCATGGCGTACCTTTCCGCCTTACTACGAATTCCCGTAGTGCCATGGTGGTTTTTTCGCCTGGTTTTTCCGGGCGGAAAAATCCATGGCGCTACGGGACTCGTTGTTAATTACGCCACCGTAATTTACGGTGGCGTAATTAACGCCTTCCCCACTCCCATTATACCCTATGGGGCAAAAATGGGAATGGGGAAGAGTAAATGGGGATTGGGGACTTACCGCCCCGCCAAGGTCGGAATGGGGCGGTAAGTCCGCCAACCCCCATGGCGGAGTTGGCAGCTCTGCGCCATGGACCATGGTGCAAATTGCACCATGGTCCTCCGCCAGGGTCGTAATGAGGGCCAGTGTAACTTCCAATTTGTATCCACAGGGTGTCAGCAAGTCAACAATCGTACGTTTAGTTGCGCCAAGTGGTCCCCGCGCCCTGTATGCTGCGTCCAACTGGACGCGCCGACATGGGAGATGAGGCTAAATGGCTGCGCCGAACAATCTGGCGCCAGAACAGCCGTGCCAAAATGTCCTGCTTCGGCCTTCGGTCTCTCTAGATGACTTTTATGAAATGTGGCTAATAAGAGGCTTTGCGGCGTTCACCTGAGAACAGAGCGTGGCACAAACTTCTTCAATATGATACCTCTTCAGAGGGGTGGAGGGGAATATCTGTACACATAAATCAATTGTGAATAACTATAGTGTCCCCACCTGCCAGTATTTAACATGGTGGAAGGGGCCTCAACTGCACAAAAGCTGTCATCAAGGAAGGACACACCATTGGTGTTATTAAATGACCAGAACTGTGTTATGTTATATAAGTGAGGCTCTGTAAAACAGGAACTCCATAATTATATACAAATATGGGAGTGGCATTAACTATGCACAACGGATCCATATAATGCTGTTTGTACTTACCCTCACCCGCCCATAAGTGATTCTATATGGGGATCAATATGCTTCAGAGTAGAAATGAACACATTGAGTGGAGTGCAACCCACCGAGAGCAACTAAAACCTAAAAAACAAACCTATGCTGGTCACCAAGGCAACAAAACATAACCCCTGCATTGACAGATTTCACAGTAGGTGTAAAGAGATGGGGCTCCTATTCCATAGCTGCTTATGTATCCTAAAGATTGGTACTGAGACAATGCTGGGCAAATGCCAACTCTTGAAGACCAGAGAGCAAGAGTAGCGCCTTGAAGCCCATGATAGCGCTACTTCTATTTTTATTATTCAGTAGTGGGAACATTGTAGGAATTGTCCGAGCATTGGGCTAACTACTTGATCCTCTCAATCCCGGCACAAAGTGAACAGCCTGCGAGCATCCCAAATGTTCGGTTTTCTGAGAACTGAAATTGTTGTAGGGTTCGAGGAAGCCAACCTTAGTGGTCCTGCAAAGGCGTGACACAAAAGTCATCGCTTGACTCTCTCTCAGCAATGCAGATGAAGAGTTAGCTTTAGAATTAGGAGACCAGGGGTTTTGGTGCAAATTACATTTAATAAACACAAGAGCCTGCCAAGCACAAAAATGCCCACCCGGCATGAACAAAAAAGTTTCTAAATATTCAGGAAGACATATATGCATTAGGCAAAATACACTAACAGGTAAGTAAAGCAATATCTACACATATACAAGGCACACACTGGTGCCCCACTGGGAACGCGCACCCCACTTCTGATTTCACAAAGTATCAACACTGGATGGGCCATCAGCACTGCAATGTTTGGCCCATGGCCTATACTCTATGGAAAAGTCAAAACATTGAAGGCGTATGGACCCCCTGAGCAATTTAGGATTCTCCCCCTTCATGTTCACCAGCCATTTTAGGAGCATATGATCAGTCTGAATTTTATAGGCACACCCTAAAAGGTTTGTTAAGGGGGGTCTAAATATCCCTGCAAACCACACTATACCAAAACTTTTCCAGTGGTGACCCACCTAATTTCCCTACCTTTCAGCTGTCTACTCATGAAACATACAGCGTGTTCCCTGCACTTCTCATCTAGTTGAGATAAACATGCACCAATACCTGCTGCAGAAGCATCTATCTGACCAATGACATCTCCATGCTAATCAGTTGCCCTGAGAACAGAGGCTTGATAAAGAGCGTTTGCAAGTCCCTGCATGGCCTGTACACAATGTTCATTTCAAGTCATTTTTTCAGGATGCTTGGATGAAGTTATGGCAGTAACGGGTACTGACATGGTTCCATAGTCAGCCATGAAGTTGCTTTAATTCCCTGTGCGGCCCAAAATGACTCCCACCTGGGTCTGTGTATGTCATTCATCAGTTGTCCCTTCAACACCATGGGTTCTTTGATCTCACTACGGTATCCACGTCCCTTCCGATCCCAAGATGGCAGCACGCTGGCTCAGTGTCAGCCCACTCCAGTATGGCTGCTGGACTTTCAGTTCCAGTTCACAGCGCTTTCCTGACAGATATTTAATTGCAGCATCCTGAAGAGACAGTATGCCTTATTGTGTAAGTGATTACGTGTGCTTGTTGGAGGTCTGTGTCCTGTTTGTTCCTCCCATCCGTTGTCTGGTGGCCGTGCTTTGATCCTGCTGTTCCTACCTCCCCTCTTCTCTTCAGTTCCATCTGTCCTCCTTCCCTTTTTCTGCAGGATTCTGTTCTGGTTCTTTCATTTTTGTGGACTGCTGATGCTTACCTGCTTCAGGATTGGTATCCTGTGCTACAGCTAAGGTGACATGGAGGCTATATCCTTGCTGGGTTGGGGATGGTTTTTGCCAATTATTTGGCCCTTGTCTTTGGGGTGCACCACTTTGATTGTTTTTGGCAAACCATCAGGGTGGGTTCTCCAGAAGGCAGGCCTTATTTCTCAAAACACGGCACCACCAGACCCTGGCAAGACCAGCTCTTGGCAGTGTAGCAGGGCCTCCCAGTTTGCACAGCCCCTATTGCTTGGAAGAGGTTGATTACTATTCCCTCGTAAGTCAGGCCGAGTTAAATCACTGAGCCTGAACCAAGCGTACACTATTTTTAGGTGGGAAACATGTTCATCTCACATGGGGACAGCAGTATCATCATGGTGTGCCACACATAAGTCATCCAGCTCATTAGAACATGATTCACCACCTTTGGACTAGTGCATTCTTCAATCCAAAAGGCATTACCCTGATCTGGTAGAGGCCGTCTGGAGCTGGAAATGTTGTCTTCTCCTTAGCACACTTGATTAAGGCGATCTGGCAATAACCTGAAGTGACATCAAAAGGGCTAATGTATTTGTCTACACATAGCTTGCCCACTAACTTGTCGGTTTATGGAACAGGGTAACCATCTCTCTAGGTGACAGCATTCAAAGAACTGTAGACTTCAGAGCATTTTAAGTATTTAGATCCTGCTTTGGGAACCAGAGCCACAGACTACACCAAAGACTATTGCAGGGCTAAATAACCCAGAGGTACCCACTTTATTTTCACTTCTGGCTATATGTGGTCCCCTTTACTTACCCTTCTTTCAATACACACACTGTCAACACTTGTCATGATGACTCCAGGGTGTCATTCTGCCTGAGAGTGAAATCAGGGAGGAAAAATGCCTGAACAAACCTTTGCAGTCCTGGTGTTGCAGAAGGGTCAGTGCTGGTGAGAGAATTACCCTTTCTAATTAGGAATTCAAACGGGTCCCATTTTATGTCAATGTGGGGGAAATGTGTATCTGGTTGGTTACTGCATCCATGAGGGCAGTCGGTATTGGGTTGATAATGCTTTGTATATAACAGCAGTGCCCTATAAGACAATGGGGGTCATTCCGAGTTTGAAGGTAAGTAACGTCCCTTACCGGCATGGTGCAAATAGCGTGTCCGTGCTGGCACCAGTCCGCTAATAGAGGACTATTACGACTTTGCGGGCACAAGCTTTACGCCTTGCCAGTAAGCTATCTATCGCCATGCCGCAAAAGGCTCCCAAAAAGCCCTTACCGGCATCAAGCGTAGCGCAGCCAACACTACCGACATTGTCCAATGCGTCATTAGCAGTGACTGTAAATAGCGGTGACCGTAATTAGCGGTGACCGTAATTAGCGGTCACCGCCATTTATGGTCACTGCTAATAAGCGGAACCAGAAGTTGCGTCATTGCACAGGAATGGGAAGGAGCACGGCGGCCATCTTTAAAAACACAATCCATTGCCATCCTCACCAGACAGGACCCCTGGGACACTGCTGATTGTTAGAAAACATCCACCTCCAAGACCACAATGCCTAAGGCCCTGAAGAAGGGAGCTGCCTACCTGAGAAAGGAATGATTTAATGAGGATGAGCTCCAGATGCTTGTGGACACACAGCACGAGCATGCTGCCAGAGTCTTCGCCAGTAACATGAGGAGAGAGGCAGTCCTAAGGATAAAAGAGATCTGGGCACTTGTTGCCCAGAAGGTTAGTGCTGTGGGCAACACACCACGCACAGTAAAAGACTGCCGTAAGCGATGGGACGACCTACGACTAAGGGTGCGTAACATCCTCTCTGTCAATCGCAGCCAGGCCATGGGAACAGGAGGAAGTCCCAGTTCCCCTATAAAACTCACCCCGTGGGAGGAAATATGGGCAAGCATGATTGGGACGGAATCCATCCAAGGTGTAGGCGAGATGGAGTGTGGCGACACAGCATCGGGCGATGGAGGTGAGTTTCCAAAGTAAACACTGCTATGCCAAATCTGATGAAAGTCAACCCCAATGTCAGTCAGAAGAGTCATGCTATGGTCGCCCACACATACACACACTCCCCGTAACTTAGGCCGATGCATCACAGACACATGCAGATGCCTGGTGCAAGGCAATATCGTACATGACACATACCACACAAAGTAGGAAATCCCACAAGACACACAGCGTGTATGTGCAAAATAATATGCATGTGAGACAGCACTGTTCCTGGCCAACATGAGTGACGCTGACATATGCCTGCATTTGCCACCCATGCATCAAATGACGTGCCCTTCCAAACACAAATGCCTATTACCCCCATTTGTGTGGATGAGCAATTGTCCCAATGTATGTATGATGCCTATCAAAACACTCATGCCATCCCTCTTTTCCACCCCCACAGGCACTGACCATGACAGCGATTGGCAGGACGCTACCCCTGCACAGGCCACACCCGGAAGAGGTCCCAGGAGGACAGCAACCGGCCGTCAACCTCCAGGGGACAAGCCAGGGGGCGCCATGTACCAGCATCCAAGCCACCGCAGGTACCCATTGCAGCTGTGCCACCACGGCCCGTGGAGGGCAGAGCACCACCACCACCTCCACCCACTGGTCAGCCTGATGACACATGCGAGGCACCACATTCGGAGGAGTCGGGTTTGGCTGGGGAGGTGGCACCTGTTACGCTCACCTGACTCCCAGGGAGGCGCTCGCCTGGTTCGCGTTGCTGTGACCTCTTCTAAGGTGATGCGCAGGGTTCGGAAGACGGACTGGACCGGGCCCCCAAATCTGGCTTGTCTGGCTCGCAGAAGTATCCTTCTTAGGGTCTGGAAGGACAAGCTCTCCATCCTGCTTCTGATGCAGGGGCGCGTTGGTATCCAGTTACTTCACTGGATTTTCGGATTGGTGAGGACCAAACTTGCTTGGCTTCCAGGTAAGTTTTTTGATAAGAGGTTCCCCTTGTGTCCATGCATTAATGTACTAATGCTAATGTCTTTTTCCCCATAGGGGCCGGGGTACGGAATGCCGGGGAACAGGCACCGACCCGAGATGCACCCTCCTCAGCAGTGCTGACGTCTCAACAGAGTCCTCTACCGTCCACTGAAAACCTTGTCCCCAGTGAAATGATGGATGTGTAGTCCTTGCCTGTAAGCAGTGGCATCACCAGGAATCAAATTTAGGAGGGGCACAGAGGGGGCCAAAGACAAAAGTAGGGGGGGCACAGACAAAAGTAGGGTGGGCCGCCTATGAAAGGTAATGTATGACGTCACAAGCACTCCTGCAGATATACATTTGTGCACACCAACTACCCACACCCCACTGCACTTCCCCTCCCATCAGAATGCACACACAAAACCATTCAGTGACTAATGGCCCATCATTAGCAGTTTTGTGGCTACATTCTGATTGGAGGGGCTGAACGCTGCTCGATCACTGCTAGCTTTGAGACAAAAGGAGTATTGCCGTGTGATTTGCAGACATTTGCCTCAGTGATTGTCACAAATATCACCACGCACAGAGACCATGATCACTGCTCGCCTTAGGTAGGGAGGGTGCAAGGGGGGGTACAGGATTACAGAGGGGTGCACTGGCCCCCCAGACCCTCCCTTAGTGACGCCACTGCCTGTAAGTTCTATGCCCACTTTATTATCCTTGCTCTGGTACACTCTCAGGGTCCACGAAACAGTAGGGATGGGTAGGTAGACGGAGACACACGCATAAAGGTTGCACACTGGATTCCCCACATCCCTCCAGCCAGAGTCTCACACTCAACTCCCAGCGGCCGTCAGAGAACACAGGAACCCCCGCGTTCCACCAGAACCAGAGCTCAGGCATCAGGCACCAGTGACAAGCACATCACATTACTACAGATGCTCATCAATTCTTTCTTCCTTCCAGCAGAGCATTCTATCCTCTCCTCCAAGGCAATTGCAATATATGTCACACACAATTGTTTTAAATCAGATACATGCTTTCAAATGGTCATATCTGACACACCAACAACTGTTTATTTTTGGTAGAACGTGATATTTTCATCACTTCATATATGAACCCTGCATTTGTCTAACACTGAAACACATATAAGTTACTTTTTCACATATTACATGTTGTTTGTTATATGTCTTGAAAATACATTTTCAAAGCCCAAAGGCCATTTCTTTGCCTTTTGCTGAATTGCATTCAGGTACTTGTAGTCTCCGAGTCAAGAAGGGGGAACAATGCCAGAACTGTGCACTTTTTTGCTTAATATATTTCTGTAGGCATTCATATATTTCAGTGGGTACTATGGTATGTGTACTTTTCAAGACATCTTTATAAAGCACAGTATTGTTGAAAGCCAGACATGGGGCTCAGAAGGCAAAATGATGAAAGGGCAAGTGAGTCCTGAATATAGGATGAGAGGTTGGAATCAAGGTTGTAATCCTGGAGACTAGTGCAGTTATTTTTCCCTGATTATGGCAATGTGCTGCTTTTTAGTAAAGGATTCAAGTGGGTGGGCAGCGTAACTTTTTCACAGGGCGGACGCAACCCCTTTGGGTGTTTTTGAGGTTAGCAAGCCTGCTCAAGTATTCGGCTACCAGGATTTCACCCAGGTTGTCATGTTTCCAGTGCAGACACTTACCCACAAGATACATTAAATTATCATCAAAGCACTCGCTCTGGATTTTGTTTTTTGAAAGGTCAATGCTCTTTTGTCTGTTGCACCTTCTTCTAAGAGGAAAGGGCAATGTAACTAAATTTGTATCCTTCACTTTAAGCAATGTTCACTTGTATATTCTTGTGTGCCATAGTGAAGCGAGGGAGCCAAACTTGCCCCCCAAAAACCACTTGTTGCCACAAGAATAGGAAAGAAGACATATGATTTACAGGAAGGTCTAAAAGAATAAAATCTCGGCAACAGTCTCCTAAACCTCTCCTTGTACCTTGAGACCTCGTGGTGCTTTTTCAGTTTTGTCACTGAGGTAGAGAAAAGCAGAGAACCCATTCCATTATTGTTTTGACAGGTACCTGGATGAGCTTCTTTTTCTGCAATCTATATTGTTCCAGTGCAAAATATATAACTCTGTATCCTGTTCTATTTGTGTCCTCACCTAAACCCAATAACAACTCTGCCTGAACCACCCAACTCACCTCACACTTACCTACCACAGCATCCATCGCCTACCAGTTAGCAATGACCTAACACATATTGGCCCTCATTACGACCCTGGCGGAAAGTGACTGACCGGACCGCCACAGCGTAAATAGCGTTTCCGCCATTGCACGAAGGAGCAAAGTGCGGCCCATTCCGACCCATCGGGCACGAGCACCACGGCATGGCGGAAGTGCAAAGTCCGCGATGGCGGAAATGACCCCAAAACGGCCCACACCGCCGCCGTACGGCGCCCTAGGTGCAATACCGCCACCCATCACAGCGGACACCGCAGTGTGCGCCTACCGGAAAGTACGGTGACCGGAAATATACGGAAACGGAAGTTAAAACATGGGCCCGGAACGGGAAACATCCCGCCGTACACCTATAAAACCACTAAAACCACACAATCACTAAAATCACTACCCTGAAACACACCCCAACCCGTCATCCACCCTAGCGAAACCAAGAAAAATGGGAAAAGTAGCGAAGAAAGCGTGCGACCGCAAGCGGCAGGTCCACTTCTCCCGTGAGGAACTCACCGTGCTAACAGAGACCCTCCAGGAGAATGCTGCCGTCGTCTTCTGCACGCAAATGACCAGGACGGCACTTGCAAACAAGAAGGCCATATGGGCTCTGGTGGCACAGCGGGTAAGTGCGGTGGGGACCGCACCCCGCACCCCACAGCAATGCCGCGAGCTGTGACGCAATGTGTAATGCAATCCTGGCCGATGTATAATGCAATCCTGGCTCAAGTATAATGCAATCAAGTGTGGTTTCAGACTTGGGGGGGTCGGGGAAAAAGAGTGTTAACTGCTTTTAACATTGTAGTTTACCAGAAATTCTGGTAAAGTAGTGTACAATGTTAAATGTTAAATGTTAAAAAGCAGTTACCCAGGCTCTCCCTGCACCCAGGTGATGTTTTGGACTGATGGAAGCACGCGCGTCTAAATGTTGTAGCCATGGTTATCTCCATGTTTTAAAAACTCCCACTTTTGGGTTTTCAACATTCATTTGAAACACCCCTTATTCAAAAAATGAAGGAGTCAGTAAAAAAAAGTATACCCCACTTATGCTTAATAACGTCTTACCTTCCAAGAAACCTTCAGTCAAAATTCACCCACTGCAATGTTCCTAAATTCAGATTGCAGAGTAGTGTCTGACTGAACCTCAATCATCTCTTCCTGGGCATCAAATGGAAGATGCACCACCTCCTCTGCCAGAAAGGTCTGCATCACCCAGTCATTAATGCCAGAATATTCTTCAGGGAAGTATTCGTTAAAGCTGGACCTTAATGTTTCTAGGTGGCTTGCGCAGCTCCAACTGTTCTTTTGCAAAGGTCTAGCTTTCTCTTGCAGGCAAATACTTTTTTATTTATTCTTTCCTCTGTGTTCCCATGTCTACAGGAATGCCCCCAAAGGTGGGATTGGAGTTTCTGGGGTGGTGAGTTCTAGTGGTCTTAGTTTCCTTTATAAAATACACAAATCACATAGTATGCCAACCAGACAATGTATCATTGTGTACAGCTTAAAGGGGGCCACCTGACCCAGAGCAGCACACTAGGAGATGTATTTTGGAACAATCAACATTGTAAACATACCTCTAGTTTAGATTGTAAAGAGTGCTTGTGCTGCAATTACAAGCACCCAGCCCAGGCATGGCCAGAAACCGGCCCCCACTCCCCAGGGACGATTTCAGCCCGGCCAAGGGCCGAAATGCCGAGGGGCCAATCCAACCCTGGGCCTCAGGCTCCATTAGGAGCCTATTCATGAAGACAAAAAAAAGCACACACCTTTTGCCGTGATGATTGTCATCACGGCAAAAGAAGGTGTGCGCTTTTTCTTTTGTCTTCATAAATAGGCTCCTAATGGAGCCTGAGACCTCACAAAGGGCCGTCCCCTGTTGCACTAAGCATGTGTGGCAGGGGCCGTGGATCGGGCTGCTGCTTGTTAATGAAGCAACAGCCCGACCCTTTGATCATTTATCCTCTTTTTTTTTTTTTTCAAACTGTGGATGCGTGCCCCCGTGGGCATGAGGCTGCGGCCGGCCCACAGGGGCACGCCCCACAGTTTGAATACCGCTGCGCTTAAGCCCTCCCCTCCAGGACCATACACCAATGAGTCCTAGAGTGGAGGGCTTAATCGCACATTTTCGCGATTATACCCGGCCGGAGAGAAGTGATGCAGTATCGATGGAAAGGCCCCTGATTGCAGGTCGCCAAAGCCTATAGAGCCCTGGAGATGTACACAGGCCACCACATCACCCCGCCTGAGAGTCCCTTCAGTGATCTAAATCAATTCAGCGGAGTCAGTCTTCATTTGCAGCAATAATCGCGCTCTAATTCATCATTAGATAGATATTGGCTATGCGATCACACAATATTGAATTTATAGTGTACCCATTTTTGTGCACCTATTGTGTCTTTAAAGTCAAATTAAAAATAGCAAAATTGTACTCCGTTTCAGGTTTCATTTTATGTTCATTTCCCAGGTTTTTAAGATACAGTGGCCCTCATTACGACCCTGGCGGAAAGGGTTTTACGCCAGCGTAATGCATGGCGTACCTTTCCGCCTTACTACGAGTTCCCGTAGCGCCATGGTGGTTTTTTCGCCTGTTTTTTCCGGGCGGAAAAATCCATGGCGCTACGGGACTCGTTGTTAATTACGCCACCGTAATTTACGGTGGCGTAATTAACGCCTTCCCCACTCCCATTATACCCTATGGGGCAAAAATGGCAATGGGGAAGAGTAAATGGGGATTGGGGACTTACCGCCCCGCCAAGGTCGGAATGGGGCGGTAAGTCCGCCAACCCCCATGGCGGAGTTGGCAGCTCTGCGCCATGGACCATGGTGCAAATTGCACCATGGTCCTCCGCCAGGGTCGTAATGAGGGCCAGTGTAACTTCCAATTTGTATCCACAGGGTGTCAGCAAGTCAACAATCGTACGTTTAGTTGCGCCAAGTGGTCCCCGCGCCCTGTATGCTGCGTCCAACTGGACGCGCCGACATGGGAGATGAGGCTAAATGGCTGCGCCGAACAATCTGGCGCCAGAACAGCCGTGCCAAAATGTCCTGCTTCGGCCTTCGGTCTCTCTAGATGACTTTTATGAAATGTGGCTAATAAGAGGCTTTGCGGCGTTCACCTGAGAACAGAGCGTGGCACAAACTTCTTCAATATGATACCTCTTCAGAGGGGTGGAGGGGAATATCTGTACACATAAATCAATTGTGAATAACTATAGTGTCCCCACCTGCCAGTATTTAACATGGTGGAAGGGGCCTCAACTGCACAAAAGCTGTCATCAAGGAAGGACACACCATTGGTGTTATTAAATGACCAGAACTGTGTTATGTTATATAAGTGAGGCTCTGTAAAACAGGAACTCCATAATTATATACAAATATGGGAGTGGCATTAACTATGCACAACGGATCCATATAATGCTGTTTGTACTTACCCTCACCCGCCCATAAGTGATTCTATATGGGGATCAATATGCTTCAGAGTAGAAATGAACACATTGAGTGGAGTGCAACCCACCGAGAGCAACTAAAACCTAAAAAACAAACCTATGCTGGTCACCAAGGCAACAAAACATAACCCCTGCATTGACAGATTTCACAGTAGGTGTAAAGAGATGGGGCTCCTATTCCATAGCTGCTTATGTATCCTAAAGATTGGTACTGAGACAATGCTGGGCAAATGCCAACTCTTGAAGACCAGAGAGCAAGAGTAGCGCCTTGAAGCCCATGATAGCGCTACTTCTATTTTTATTATTCAGTAGTGGGAACATTGTAGGAATTGTCCGAGCATTGGGCTAACTACTTGATCCTCTCAATCCCGGCACAAAGTGAACAGCCTGCGAGCATCCCAAATGTTCGGTTTTCTGAGAACTGAAATTGTTGTAGGGTTCGAGGAAGCCAACCTTAGTGGTCCTGCAAAGGCGTGACACAAAAGTCATCGCTTGACTCTCTCTCAGCAATGCAGATGAAGAGTTAGCTTTAGAATTAGGAGACGAGGGGTTTTGGTGCAAATTACATTTAATAAACACAAGAGCCTGCCAAGCACAAAAATGCCCACCCGGCATGAACAAAAAAGTTTCTAAATATTCAGGAAGACATATATGCATTAGGCAAAATACACTAACAGGTAAGTAAAGCAATATCTACACATATACAAGGCACACACTGGTGCCCCACTGGGACCGCGCACCCCACTTCTGATTTCACAAAGTATCAACACTGGATGGGCCATCAGCACTGCAATGTTTGGCCCATGGCCTATACTCTATGGAAAAGTCAAAACATTGAAGGCGTATGGACCCCCTGAGCAATTTAGGATTCTCCCCCTTCATGTTCACCAGCCATTTTAGGAGCATATGATCAGTCTGAATTTTATAGGCACACCCTAAAAGGTTTGTTAAGGAGGGTCTAAATATCCCTGCAAACCACACTATACCAAAACTTTTCCAGTGGTGACCCACCTAATTTCCCTACCTTTCAGCTGTCTACTCATGAAACATACAGCGTGTTCCCTGCACTTCTCATCTAGTTGAGATAAACATGCACCAATACCTGCTGCAGAAGCATCTATCTGACCAATGACATCTCCATGCTAATCAGTTGCCCTGAGAACAGAGGCTTGATAAAGAGCGTTTGCAAGTCCCTGCATGGCCTGTACACAATGTTCATTTCAAGTCATTTTTTCAGGATGCTTGGATGAAGTTATGGCAGTAACGGGTACTGACATGGTTCCATAGTCAGCCATGAAGTTGCTTTAATTCCCTGTGCGGCCCAAAATGACTCCCACCTGGGTCTGTGTATGTCATTCATCAGTTGTCCCTGCAACACCATGGGTTCTTTGATCTCACTACGGTATCCACGTCCCTTCCGATCCCAAGATGGCAGCACGCTGGCTCAGTGTCAGCCCACTCCAGTATGGCTGCTGGACTTTCAGTTCCAGTTCACAGCGCTTTCCTGACAGATATTTAATTGCAGCATCCTGAAGAGACAGTATGCCTTATTGTGTAAGTGATTACGTGTGCTTGTTGGAGGTCTGTGTCCTGTTTGTTCCTCCCATCCGTTGTCTGGTGGCCGTGCTTTGATCCTGCTGTTCCTACCTCCCCTCTTCTCTTCAGTTCCATCTGTCCTCCTTCCCTTTTTCTGCAGGATTCTGTTCTGGTTCTTTCATTTTTGTGGACTGCTGATGCTTACCTGCTTCAGGATTGGTATCCTGTGCTACAGCTAAGGTGACATGGAGGCTATATCCTTGCTGGGTTGGGGATGGTTTTTGCCAATTATTTGGCCCTTGTCTTTGGGGTGCACCACTTTGATTGTTTTTGGCAAACCATCAGGGTGGGTTCTCCAGAAGGCAGGCCTTATTTCTCAAAACACGGCACCACCAGACCCTGGCAAGACCAGCTCTTGGCAGTGTAGCAGGGCCTCCCAGTTTGCACAGCCCCTATTGCTTGGAAGAGGTTGATTACTATTCCCTCGTAAGTCAGGCCGAGTTAAATCACTGAGCCTGAACCAAGCGTACACTATTTTTAGGTGGGAAACATGTTCATCTCACATGGGGACAGCAGTATCATCATGGTGTGCCACACATAAGTCATCCAGCTCATTAGAACATGATTCACCACCTTTGGACTAGTGCATTCTTCAATCCAAAAGGCATTACCCTGATCTGGTAGAGGCCGTCTGGAGCTGGAAATGTTGTCTTCTCCTTAGCACACTTGATTAAGGCGATCTGGCAATAACCTGAAGTGACATCAAAAGGGCTAATGTATTTGTCTACACATAGCTTGCCCACTAACTTGTCGGTTTATGGAACAGGGTAACCATCTCTCTAGGTGACAGCATTCAAAGAACTGTAGACTTCAGAGCATTTTAAGTATTTAGATCCTGCTTTGGGAACCAGAGCCACAGACTACACCAAAGACTATTGCAGGGCTAAATAACCCAGAGGTACCCACTTTATTTTCACTTCTGGCTATATGTGGTCCCCTTTACTTACCCTTCTTTCAATACACACACTGTCAACACTTGTCATGATGACTCCAGGGTGTCATTCTGCCTGAGAGTGAAATCAGGGAGGAAAAATGCCTGAACAAACCTTTGCAGTCCTGGTGTTGCAGAAGGGTCAGTGCTGGTGAGAGAATTACCCTTTCTAATTAGGAATTCAAACGGGTCCCATTTTATGTCAATGTGGGGGAAATGTGTATCTGGTTGGTTACTGCATCCATGAGGGCAGTCGGTATTGGGTTGATAATGCTTTGTATATAACAGCAGTGCCCTATAAGACAATGGGGGTCATTCCGAGTTTGAAGGTAAGTAACGTCCCTTACCGGCATGGTGCAAATAGCGTGTCCGTGCTGGCACCAGTCCGCTAATAGAGGACTATTACGACTTTGCGGGCACAAGCTTTACGCCTTGCCAGTAAGGTATCTATCGCCATGCCGCAAAAGGCTCCCAAAAAGCCCTTACCGGCATCAAGCGTAGCGCAGCCAACACTACCGACATTGTCCAATGCGTCATTAGCAGTGACTGTAAATAGCGGTGACCGTAATTAGCGGTGACCGTAATTAGCGGTCACCGCCATTTATGGTCACTGCTAATAAGCGGAACCAGAAGTTGCGTCATTGCACAGGAATGGGAAGGAGCACGGCGGCCATCTTTAAAAACACAATCCATTGCCATCCTCACCAGACAGGACCCCTGGGACACTGCTGATTGTTAGAAAACATCCACCTCCAAGACCACAATGCCTAAGGCCCTGAAGAAGGGAGCTTCCTACCTGAGAAAGGAATGATTTAATGAGGATGAGCTCCAGATGCTTGTGGACACACTGCACGAGCATGCTGCCAGAGTCTTCGCCAGTAACATGAGGAGAGAGGCAGTCCTAAGGATAAAAGAGATCTGGGCACTTGTTGCCCAGAAGGTTAGTGCTGTGGGCAACACACCACGCACAGTAAAAGACTGCCGTAAGCGATGGGACGACCTACGACTAAGGGTGCGTAACATCCTCTCTGTCAATCGCAGCCAGGCCATGGGAACAGGAGGAAGTCCCAGTTCCCCTATAAAACTCACCCCGTGGGAGGAAATATGGGCAAGCATGATTGGGACGGAATCCATCCAAGGTGTAGGCGAGATGGAGTGTGGCGACACAGCATCGGGCGATGGAGGTGAGTTTCCAAAGTAAACACTGCTATGCCAAATCTGATGAAAGTCAACCCCAATGTCAGTCAGAAGAGTCATGCTATGGTCGCCCACACATACACACACTCCCCGTAACTTAGGCCGATGCATCACAGACACATGCAGATGCCTGGTGCAAGGCAATATCGTACATGACACATACCACACAAAGTAGGAAATCCCACAAGACACACAGCGTGTATGTGCAAAATAATATGCATGTGAGACAGCACTGTTCCTGGCCAACATGAGTGACGCTGACATATGCCTGCATTTGCCACCCATGCATCAAATGACATGCCCTTCCAAACACAAATGCCTATTACCCCCATTTGTGTGGATGAGCAATTGTCCCAATGTATGTATGATGCCTATCAAAACACTCATGCCATCCCTCTTTTCCACCCCCACAGGCACTGACCATGACAGCGATTGGCAGGACGCTACCCCTGCACAGGCCACACCCGGAAGAGGTCCCAGGAGGACAGCAACCGGCCGTCAACCTCCAGGGGACAAGCCAGGGGGCGCCATGTACCAGCATCCAAGCCACCGCAGGTACCCATTGCAGCTGTGCCACCACGGCCCGTGGAGGGCAGAGCACCACCACCACCTCCACCCACTGGTCAGCCTGATGACACATGCGAGGCACCACATTCGGAGGAGTCGGGTTTGGCTGGGGAGGTGGCACCGGTTACGCTCACCTGACTCCCAGGGAGGCGCTCGCCTGGTTCGCGTTGCTGTGACCTCTTCTAAGGTGATGCGCAGGGTTCGGAAGACGGACTGGACCGGGCCCCCAAATCTGGCTTGTCTGGCTCGCAGAAGTATCCTTCTTAGGGTCTGGAAGGACAAGCTCTCCATCCTGCTTCTGATGCAGGGGCGCGTTGGTATCCAGTTACTTCACTGGATTTTCGGATTGGTGAGGACCAAACTTGCTTGGCTTCCAGGTAAGTTTTTTGATAAGAGGTTCCCCTTGTGTCCATGCATTAATGTACTAATGCTAATGTCTTTTTCCCCATAGGGGCCGGGGTACGGAATGCCGGGGAACAGGCACCGACCCGAGATGAGAGGTGAAATCCTTGTAGAAATCAGGTAAGTCTTTAATGAGCGTTTTTTGGTAATGTCTTTTCATTCGCTCATTAACGCTGATGTCTCTTTTTCCCCTTAGGGGCCGGGGTCCGGAAATGCCAGGATGCGGCGCGGACCTGAAATGAAGAGGGAATGAATCAACAGGTAAGTCTTAACATGGAGATTTAGCTTTCCTTATTCCCTTCTCTCTCTCACCTTTTGTTCTGGTGTTTTTCTCCCTAGGCGCTGGGGCGTGACTGCGAATCCGGATGA
The DNA here is from genome assembly GCF_040938575.1 of Ambystoma mexicanum. Classification (NCBI taxonomy): domain Eukaryota; kingdom Metazoa; phylum Chordata; class Amphibia; order Caudata; family Ambystomatidae; genus Ambystoma; species Ambystoma mexicanum. The sequence goes on along the minus strand of NC_090922.1, from coordinate 579,106,951 downwards.
TCGCTGCTGAACATGGAGGCGCCCAGTAAAGGTGAGTGGAATGTGGCGATGCAGCGATCGACGCGATGAGCTTTTAAATTAAAGTCTTCCTTTTCAGGATTGTCGGCGAGATGTCTCCGGGATGCGGATTTAACAGGTAAGGACTTTTCCTTCTTCTGTTCTCTTCTTCTCTTCTTTTGCAGGTGATACAGGATGCTGGCAGGCGTGGCAGAAGTCAGGATGCAGGAGCAGACACGGTGAGCGTCCAGCTGCTAGATGCAGAACAACGCGAAGCACGTGTGGCTGTTCGGGTGGGGTTTAAATAGCCTTGGAAGAAGTTCCAGGTATGTATCCTTCCTCCAATCAGGTATGTATCCTTCCCCGACCACGCCCGGATGATAAATTAGTCCCACAGGTAAAGTAGTTCCTTTCGGGCCTCAAGGAGTCCGGGATCCTGCAGCATGGTCTGCATCAGGTAAGTGCACCCAAGCATTCCCATAATGAGCCTGGCGCCTATGGCGCCAGGATCAATGTCTTTTATGAGCCTGGCGCCATAGGCGCCAGGACACTGTCCAGAGGGCCCCTATATGGGGTTGCTGGGTCCTTCCTTGGGGACTGGATGTCAGCTTTCGGGGACGCCGGGCTTGAACCGGCTCCCCGGGAGCGAGCCTCATGACAGCACTCCCCCCCAAGGCCCCTCCCAAGGTTGTTCCCTCCGGGGGTTTTGGTTTGTCTGGGAAGAGTCGGTGGAATTTCCTGACTAATCGAGGTGCATGCACATGGTCGCTGGGTTCCCACGACCTCTCCTGAGGTCCGTACCCCTTCCAATCAATTAGGTAGAACAGTTTTGACCTAAACATTTTTGAGTCTAAAATGTTCTTCACTTCGAATTCGGGCTCCCCATCTATTAGAATAGGTTCTGGAGGTTTGAGTAGTCGGGTTCCGGGTACCACTGGTTTCAGAAGTGACACATGAAAAACAGGGTGAATTTGCATACTAGCTGGTAAATCAAGTTTAACAGCCACTGGGTTAATTATTGCTGTAATAGAATAAGGTCCCAGATATTTTGGGTTAAAAGTTCGAGGCCCTTTGAGTGGTAAATGTCTGGTAGCTAACCACACTTGATCCCCAATCTGATACGGAGGTGCTTCACTCCGATGTAGATCAGCATTCTCCTTGTATTTTCTCTTGGCTTGTTGTAAATGCGTAGTTGCCTCTTTGAAGGCTTGGGTAATTGTAGAATGCAGATGTTCTACTGCAGGAATTCCGAGGTTCTGAGGTGAGTCAAGGTTTGAGGTTCGAGGGTGATGCCCAAACAAAGTATAAAAAGGACTGTGGCCAGTTCCAGAGTGTACCGAATTATTATATGCGTATTCGGCTATCCAAAGAATGCCTTTCCAGTTGCTTTCAGATTGTTGTAACATACACCGTAAGTACTGTTCAAGGGTCTGATTTGTCCTCTTGGTCTGACCATCGGTCTGATGGTGGTGACTGGTCGATAATCTTACGTCGATCTGCGCTATTTGACAACATTTGCGCCAGAAGTGGGAAATGAATTGGCTTCCCCGGTCAGAGATTAGTATAGATGGGAATCCATGTAGCCGAACAATATTTTCGAGGAATTCTTTGGCTAGGACAGAAGCTGAAGGTAAACCTTTCAAAGGAATAAAGTGGGCCATTTTGGAAAACAAATCCGCAATTACCAGAATAGTATTGTACCCCGAACAAGGAGGCAGGTCCGTAATAAAATCCATTGATAGGGTGTGCCAGGGTGCTGGTGGTATGTCTAGAGGTTGAAGGAGACCGGCTGGTCTTTTCTTTTGACTTTTATTTTGGGCGCAAACACCACAGGACATCACAAAAGATTTAACATCTTTTCGCCAAGAGGGCCACCAAAATTGTCGTTTCACCTTTTCCTCTGTCTTGGCAATACCGGGGTGTCCCTCTATTAATGTATCATGATAACCGGAAATAACTAGTTTGTGTAATTCCTTATGTGGCAGGAATAAGCGTCCTTGGAAATAAGGTAAACCATTATCTATAGTAAAGTCTGATCCCTTTTGTATCCATTCCTGTAAGGTTGTAGGGTCCAGGAGTTGTTTCACTCTGGCTTGAATGTCTTCAAGCGTCTGTAATGAAGTCATGCCTAGAATACTCTGTTCGGGAATTATTGGTACTGGTTCTGAGTTTGTATCAGATTCTCCCATTCCAATTCGGGATAAGGCGTCTGCTTTGCCATTCTTGCAGCCAGGTCGATAGGTAATCACAAAATCAAATTCAGCGAAAAACAAAGCCGATCAGAGCTGCCGTGATGACTGAGCCTTGGCGGTTTTCAAATACTGTAAATTCCGGTGATCAGTGATCACTGTGATGGTATGTCGAGCGCCAAGCAGATAATGCCGCCAGGCTTTAAAAGCTGACTTAATGGCTAACAGTTCTTTGTCCGTGATTGCATAATTAACCTCGGGTGCCGAGAATTTTCTGGACCAAAATGCTACGGGATGCAGTTGGTTGGTTTCGGGATCTCTTTGGGACAGGACAGCTCCCATGGTTAGGCTGGATGTGTCAGTCTCGACGACATAAGGGAGATCTGGACGCGGGTGTTTCAATATAGGTGCGGAGGTAAACTTAGCTTTTAAATCCTGAAAGGCCTGCTCGGATTCTTCAGACCATTCAAAACATTTATTTTTCCTCAAGAGTGCAGTAATGGTTTGTACCACGCGTGAAAATTCCGGGATAAACCTGCGATAGAAATTGGCAAAGCCGAGCATGCTTTGAACCCCTTTTACAGAGCTAGGTGATGGCCATTTGAGGATGGCATCCACTTTTCTTGAGTCCATTCGGACTCCTTTGGGTGTCAGGATGAAACCTAGAAACTCGACTTCTGTGGTATGGAAAACACATTTCTCCAATTTAGCAAATAGTTTGTGTTGGCGCAGTTTTTCAAGTACTGCCCTGACGTGTTTTCTGTGATCAGATTCCGAAGAGGAGTACACCAGAATGTCATTGATGTATACGACAACACAAACATCGATGAGTTCCCGAAGGACATCATTCATGAAGTATTGGAAGGCAGCCGGCGCGTTACACAATCCGAAAGGCATCACCTGGTACTTCAATAATCCGTATTTAGTACGGAAGGCAGTTTTCCATTCGTCGCCTTCTTTAACTCGTACCAGATGATAAGCCCCCCGGAGATCTAACTTGGTGTATATGCAAGCGTCCTTCACCTGGTCAAGGAGTTCAGGGATCAGAGGCAGAGGATAACGGTTTTTAACCGTTATCTGGTTCAATGCACGGTAATCGATACAAGTTCTAAGGTCGCCTTCTTTTTTGGGCACGAAGAACAAAGCCGAGGATCCCGGGGGACTTTGACAGGCGAATAAAACCATTAGCTAGGTATTGATCCAAATATTGTCTCAAATGCAGATTCTCAGGTTCGGTAAGGGCATAAATCCTGCTACAAGGGGGTTGTGCACCGGGCACCAGATCGATTTGGCAATCGTACGATCTGTGACGAGGTAACGTGTTGGCCTGTTCCTTTTGGAAGACGTCCTGAAAGTCTTGGTATTCCGGAGGTAGTTGCATGGAGGCAGAGGTTACAGATGCTAGATTAATCTTCAGGTTTTCTGGGTAGCAGGTTTGTGTACAATCCGGGAAGGTTATTCTCTTAGCTCGCCAATCAATTCGAGGATTATGTGTCTCTAACCAAGGGATTCCAAGAATAACCTGAAACTGTGGAGACACCCTCCCGATGGCCGTCGGGACCAATAAGAGTCACCTCAGTAGTGGAATGTGTTACCGGTCCAGAGGCAATTTCAGTTCCATCGACTGTGGTGATGACATCTTTGCTGGTTTTAGGATGGAGAGGGAGGTTAATCCTAGAGACCAATTCACGATCCACATAGTTTCCAATAGCCCCACTATCGATGTATGCCTTTATTGCATGCAACCGCTTAGGCTGTTCTGGATCTACGAGAGTCATTGGCACAATGAAATGCGAGGTCTGAGAGTTAGTTTTCAAGCTCGGCAAGCGGACCCCTACACTTGTCGGGCGGAGTCGTTTCCCGAAACAGAGTCTTCATGGTTTTTATCAGCGGCTCCTACCGCCTTTCGGGGCAGTTTTGCCGGGCAGTCTCGTAGAAAGTGTCCAGAATTCCCACAATAAAGACATAATTTTAACTGCTGCCTCCTTTCACGTTCCTTTTGAGTTAAGGGTCCTTTAACCCCTCCAATTTGCATAGGCTCAGAGACATCAACTCCCTTGGGATTAGCATGGATCTTGACCAACACCCGGGTCTCAAACCTGGACCAATCTGCTTTTCTGTTTTGAAGTCTGTGATCCAATTGGACCACTAAGTCTATATACTCTGTGCATTCTTGGGGCGGATTTACAACTTGGGCCAAGACATCTTTAAATTCTCCGCGAAGGTCTCGATAAAACAACGTGACTCTTTTATCCTCTGGCCATCCCGTTTCCACAATTAGTCTATTAAAGGTTGCAATATAGGATAGGAGGTCCTGATTGCCCTGTCGCAGGGATAGAAGTTTGTCATCCAGAGCCTGCCCCTGAGAGTGTCGAGCAAACAACCTTTCCATGCTTGCTTGAAACCTTTGAAAATCACAGAGAATCGGGTCATCTTGAGTAACAAGTGGAACTGACCAATCGGCAGCGCAGCCGCTGAGATATGACAATACAAAGGCTACCTTGGTCTGATCATTGGGGAAGGCCCCAGGTCTGCATAGGAAGTGCAAACGACACTGATTCATGAATACGGCGAATCGTTTGGGGTCCCCAGCAAAGCGTTCGGGTGGGGTCAGCGGCATGTTTCCAGGAAGATTAATCTGCACAGGGTTACTGGAAACCACAGTGCAGGGTTCCCTCCAGAACCGGGTAGAGGGGTTTTTCCAGCTTGACCTTGCAAAAGCTGTCTGGCCAGGTCATCAGTTCTTTCCTTTGATATTATTAATTCCCTCCTGAGGGCATTAGTCTCTTGACGAGGGGCATGTTCTTCGGCCCGTAATTCCCCCAGTAATTGGGCCAACTGATCAGTCTCAGAACTTTCCATAGCGCCTCGGTGGGAATTTGTAGGAAGGCTTTGCGTTCTGTTACGCTCACCTGACTCCCACGGAGGCGCTGGCCTGGTTCGCGCTGCTGTGACCTCTTCTAAGGTGATGCGCAGGGTTTGGAAGACTGACTGGACCGGGCCCCCAAATCTGGCTTGTCTGGCTCGCAGAAGTATCCTTCTTAGGGTCTGGAAGGACAAGCTCTCCATCCTGCTTCTGATGCAGGGGCGCGTTGGTATCCAGTTACTTCACTGGATTTTCGGATTGGTGAGGACCAAACTTGCTTGGCTTCCAGGTAAGTTTTTTTGATAAGAGGTTCCCCTTGTGTCCATGCATTAATGTACTAATGCTAGTGTCTTTTTCCCCATAGGGGCCGGGGTACGGAATGCCGGGGAACAGGCACCGACCCGAGATGAGAGGTGAAATCCTTGTAGAAATCAGGTAAGTCTTTAATGAGCGTTTTTTGGTAATGTCTTTTCATTCGCTCATTAACGCTGATGTCTCTTTTTCCCCTTAGGGGCCAGGGTCCGGAAATGCCAGGATGCGGCGCGGACCCGAAATGAAGAGGGAATGAATCAACAGGTAAGTCTTAACATGGAGATTTAGCTTTCCTTATTCCCTTCTCTCTCTCACCTTTTGTTCCGGTGTTTTTCTCCCTAGGCGCTGGGGCGTGACTGCAAATCCGGATGATCGCTGCTGAACATGGAGGCGCCCAGTAAAGGTGAGCGGAATGCGGCGCTGCAGCGATCGACACGATGAGCTTTTAAATTAAAGTCTTCCTTTTCAGGATTGTCGGCGAGATGTCTCTGGGATGCGGATTTAGCAGGTAAGGAATTTTCCTTCTTCTGTTCTCTTCTTCTCTTCCTTTGCAGGTGATCCAGGATGCTGGCAGGTGTGGCAGAAGTCAGGATGCAGGAGCAGACACAGTGAGCGTCCAGCTGCTAGATGCAGAACAACGCGAAGCACGTGTGGCTGTTCGGGTGGGGTTTAAATAGCCTTGGAAGAAGTTCCAGGTATGTATCCTTCCTCCAATCAGGTATGTATCCTTCCCCGACCACGCCCGGATGGTAAATTAGTCCCACAGGTAAAGTAGTTCCTTTCAGGCCTCAAGGAGGCCGGGATCCTGCAGCATGGTCTGCATCAGGTAAGTGCACCCAAGCATTCCCATAATGAGCCTGGCGCATATGGCTCCAGGACTGATGTCTTTTATGAGCCTGGCACCATAGGCGCCAGGACACTGTCCAAAGGGCCACTATATGGGGTTGCTGGGTCCTTCCTTGGGGACTGGATGTCCGCTTTCAGGGACGCCGGGCTTGAACCGGCTCCCCGGGAGCGGGCATCATGACAGCACCCCTGACTGTGGATGACACACAGGAGGACATCTGGGGCACCATGGAGGACGATCTAATGGATGTGGTCCATACCCCAACTCAACTTGCATCCCCCCCAAGTATCATCGTTCGATACCGGGAACGCCACCACCCGAGAGCATTCCAGCCATGACTACACAGAGGGTCATTTCAGTCCAGTTTTGCCAGTGTTGGGGAGGTTCAGCAGACTGGGCATGACAGCCAGGGGCCCAATACATCCACAGCTGCACCCACAGGGCCGCAGCGGGCGGTCCTGCTAACTGCAATCGTGCGTGAGTTCGTACAGGACAACAGGCAGGCCAGAGAGGAGTGGCGTACAGAGTTAGCTGCACTAGGCCGGTCCATTACGGACAACACTGCCTCCATGATGAGATCTTTCTCGGACAACACCAGCCGTCTCTGCGAGGAGGTCTCGGCCCTCCGGCTGGTGTTAGGGCACATTGCGGATGCCATGGAGGCAGGGCATCTCGCCACACAACCTCAGGAGGCGGCCACACCGTCGTCCTGCAGTTCCACACAAACGAGCCCGCTCCGCAGGTCGGCCCGTACACAGCACGACAAGACATGCCACCGCCTGGGTCAGGGAGTGCCGAGTAATTGTAATGGCATCCTCATGCAGGCTTCGGGGACTCAATGGTACTTGTGTGGGGAGGTGGAGTGGGGTGAGGGTGTGTGGGGGAGTTGTGGGGTTAGGGCGGTGGGGGCGTGTGGGGGAGTTGTGGGGGGAGGGGGACAGGAGTGAGGGTGGTTGAGGGTTTTGTCACTTAAGTTTACTTTGTTACATTTCATACACCGGTTGTGTGAAAAACAAGACCTGAGTGGAAATTCATCATTGCGCATGTGTCAATTATTCAGTTACAGTGCATGGTGTAGTTGTACTCCCACACCCAGTGCCCTCTGTCCAACCATCATGTCACCCTCTGCTGCCATGTGTGTCACAAATATTGTGCAATCACGGACTTAAACACAGTATGGGCCTCCTGTGCATCACCACCGTGATGATGTCCAGCCATGTCTTCTTCCTCCCCTTCATCATCACCAGGTGGTAGCAGTTCAATGTCAGGGGGCAGGGGCACGTTCCGGCGGATGCACATATTGTGCAGCTCGACACATGCCATGATGATCTTGGCCACCTTCTCATGCCTGTCGCGGAGTGCCCCACCCGACCAGCTGAGGCAGTGAAATCGTGCCTTCAACAGGCCAAAGGTCTGCTCGATGTCCACACGGGTACGGGAATGGGAACAATTGTAGTCCTCGTTGTGCCTGTTCTGTGGGTTATGGGCAGGGATGAGGAGGCACAGATTCAAGGGATAGCCACTATCACCTGCATGCGAGGCAATTAATGGTAAATGTCATGCGAATAATGATGGACAGCTGTACTAGTCACACATGCCTGCAGAATATCGTTGGTCACATACACATGTCCCTGGTTGTATGCAAGCTATTTTTTGGCCCTCAATGTGTCCTGTGCCATGGAATAATGGTGTGGGTTGCATCTTCAAGATGATACACGGTGTGCTCTGCCGTATTGTAGCTCATGCATTGTGTACGCATATTGCTGTGTTTGTGTGATTTTGGTGATTTGTTGTGTTGTGTAGGATTTTCTGATGGCGAGCGTTGGCAGTAGTCTCTGCAATTTTTGCCATTCTGCGCTGCTTTTTCCCATGGTGACATGCAGCATTCCTGTGGTTGATCCGGAATAATGTGCACCACAATGTGTGATGATCTTGCTTGAGTCACCTTCCATCGCCACCTGTTTGTGGTGGTATAGTTTGTGATTGCGTTAAACCACCTCCATGGCATGGAGGCCACATTTTGTTTCTAGTATCTCCTGGGGAGTCCGTGGTAGAGATATGTATTCCATTGTGTGCTTGAGGTGGAGCACCGACAGTACCTTGAGTAGAGGGGGGATGGCAGTGTATATTTCAATGAGACTGACAGTCATATATCATGTCCACAATGGTGTTAATGGTGTCACATTCCAGACGGTACGGGGTGTGGTTGAGCTGCGGGGTTGGGTTGGAGGGACTGGCTCTGATGTTTGGGATTGGGCTGCTGCATGCATGGTTAAGCTGGCTGCACTGGTGGGGCGTTTAGGGCCTGTCTCACCCTCCTTCTCCTGCTGCGTCTCCTCTGTGGTGCCTGCTGTTGTCGTTGGTGTTGTTGCTGGTGTTGCAATGCATGCATGTCCTCCAGCTGAAGTGTTGATGCTGCTATTGTATTGATCTTGGTGTGGTAAGGGGTGTGGTGTGTGGGTGTGCTCATTTTGTAGTGGGGCAAACTCCATTGCCTCCACCTGTGCTGATTGTGTGCACCTGTGGCATTTGGATCACTACACATGGCATTTTACGGTAGGTCTGCGATGCCGGTATTTACGGCATGCCGGTAGGCACTTTTAACACCTTCATGAAGCTGTAATTTGCATGTCCGCTTACCTTGTGATCTACTCCAGTTTACGCCATGCCGTTATTGCCGGCATGGTGGGTTGCGTGCCCGCGCCCAGACCGCTATTAACGGCACCGTACTTTACGATGCCGTTAATAGCGGTCGGGCTGGTCAGAATGGCCCGTAGCGGTATTCGATGCCGGTATTCCTTTGCCGGCATCGTTGTTCCCTTAGCACCAACCTCGGAATCACCCCCAATGACAATTTCCTTATATGAAGCAAAAAGCAAGCTGTTCAGCTAATATTCATACGTATAATGCATTGCTGTGTGGCTCTGATCTGGAGGTGTACTTTCAGTGGTGGCTACTGGGTGGCACTATGTATGTGTGACTTTTTGCCTAAAATGGCCGTTTCTACCATCACATTGCAGGTAGAAGGGATTTTTCTTTCTTGCTTTTTTCAAATCCGCCATATCATTGATTGGTGAATGGTAAACATGCCCAAATTCTTCAATCCCAGGGATGCCAACATAAACTGCGCTGATGATTCACCATGAAGCCTAAACGTGTATTTGGTTGGTTGTTGCACCCTTGAGAGTTGTCAATTTGGGGTGAATCAAGCCATGTATGAAATAGCAGTTCCATGTGATATTTTCGAAAATTGAAGGCATGTTCCAAAAAGGCTGATTTTCTTTCGAACGATTTGGTGCTGCCTTCAATCTCTGTAAGCATCACTTTTCGGTGGGGTTCAACCCCCAAAATCCCCCTGCTAACCCATCCCCCACCCAGCCTCACCCCTTCAGTCGATGGATTTCACCCCCGATCTCCCCTTACACACAAACACAACCGCACACACTTATTCGCCCACCTGCCCCCTCCCTTGCATGCAACACACACTCCACACACCCACTTACACTTCTTTCTCCCTGCCCCCTCCCCCTCCTTCCCAGACTCCAAACATGCCCCTCCAACATGTACACATACACACACAAAAACACACACACACCTTAGTTACCTTCCTCCCCACGGGTTCCCTCTTCTGAGCCTGCAGCACCTGTCAGCCCCTCTGCGCATTCGTGTGTGGCTGCAGCTTGACAGTTAAATGTTGACAGACCGCTGGGAGCGGTCTCCGAGCTGTGTTTCTTAGTTGTTTTATTTTCTTGCGCATTTTCAAATGAGAGTTCTTCACTCCACACCAAAATAGCATCACCCTGACTAAGGCAATATGCTAATATGAAACAAAAACACACTTTTCAGTTAATTTGCAGCCCTATAGTGCATTGCTGTGTGGCTCTGATCTGGAGGTGAATTTCCAGTGATGAATACTAGGTGGCACTGAGTATGTGTGGCTTTTTAGCTGGAATGGCCTATTCTACTGTTCTATAACTTATATGTGTGAAGGTCTTCTGTCTATTTATGTGGAGGACTCTCTCACTCTCTCTGGCACTGCCCATATCCTCTAAATAGTCACCTCAGTTGGTTTTCAAAGAACTATGTAAGGACTTGTCCGTTTGTCCTGTAAAGCTCTACACTTTAAAAGCTTCATGATCAGTACTTCTTGTCATATCGGTACTTGACCAACGCCTGACCTGCCTTCAAATTTTCATTTGCCTCAGTCATCATGACATTCATTCCTAAGGCCTAACACATAGTCCACCACATTTAGGTTCGGTTAGAAAGAGGTGAATTCTCCACATTCACCAGAGCCAAATGTGCTCTGACTGGATGACCAAATAAATCTCAATGGGGCTGAAGGAAACACCCTCTTTATGCACTTCTGTGTACACACCTAATAGACATGGCAGAAGGTGATCCCACTTCCTCTCAGGGGCTGTTCCAAAGCACCTATCAAACTCTTCAGGATTCTGTTGAATCTTTCAAATATCCCATTAGTTTGTGGATGGAAGTGGGTTAAAAACAGGTAGGTTACACCACACTCCTTCCACATGGCCTTGTTATAGTTGAACATGAAGTTGGCCTCCTATCAAACACACCTTCATTGGGAAAGCCAGCTCTGGTAAAAATAAAAAATAGCAAGACAAGCCTTTGCAAATGACTTGGCAGTTACATTCCTTAAAGGGATCACTTGAGGATATCTAGTTGAATGGTCAATTACCACTAACTTAAATGTATTCCCTAAGGCAGTATAAGAACTAAGGGGACCATTAATGATGATCCCAACCTTCTAGAAAGGAACTCCCACAACAAACAAAAGGATCAAATGTGCTTATATGTTTGCACCACTTTTACCAGATATTTGGCAAGTGGTACAACTTCTGCAGTGACCTTTCACTGTGACCCACATCTTAGACCATGGGAACTTATGTGACAGCCTTCCTTTTGGCTTCTTCATCCCAATGTGTCCAGCTATAGGCATCTTATGGGCCAACTATAGCAGGAAGGGCCTAGCTGTTTGGTGCACCACTAACCTCCTGTGGTCTCCAACAGTGGAGTCTATGGCTTCACTAAACAAGAGTCCATCTTCCCAAATAAATCCTGTCTTTTTTAAGAGCTTCCACCTCTAATTGGGAACACACCTCACCTTCTTAGACCTTCTAGAGAGGGACACTTACTCTGATCCTTACTGAAGTTTGTAGCAGAGCTTCCACCTTCTGTGAGCAAAAACTGCAAATCAAGATAATCTCTGGGTTTAACATCCTACATAGACAAAGTCTCACCCTCTTTCTTGCCACTGAGAAGTGGAAATAGTGCCAGATACATGAGGTAAACTTTGAGGTGGCATCTCAGGTAATCTTGGCGGTGTTGAAGAGACAGAATATGTCTTCTCCTTCTTAGCATTGGGTTTCAATCTTGCCTTAGGCATAGGCGTAGGCTTAGACTGAGGCTTGGCTTCAGCTGTAGCCTTTTTCGGCTGAGGCCTGGTCCTAGTTGGAGGGTATGCTGCATCAGCGACAAGACCAAACTCTTCAGATAATTGCTCAACAACATCCTTACTGCAACGTCTTACTGGATGCTCACATGTATGGTGGCAATCATCCCATTCACTGAGTTAGTCCCTGCCATAACTGAGCCATAAGTTGAAACATTCAGAAAGGACCATCAGCCAGTCTGATAAGCTGCAGAGGAGCCTTAGCCAAGTTCTCTGAGCTGGCAAGGGATACATCTACCAATGTGATGCAGGCTCCACTGTCTCTGATCCCAGTGGTCATGTGCACTTTGATAAAGACACTATCCTTGAAGTAAGATTCAGTGATATCGGGATACAATTATAGGTTTGTACAGATTATTTTTCTGAGGACCCAAGGGGCACTAAAACAATTTCAGCATGCAACTGTTATTATACTTACATCATCTTGACTGAAGGCTAACTTAACAGATGGGACATCCTCTAGATCTTAACCTTGCATCTGGGGCCCATCTTCACTTGGTCAGTAATTCCACACAGGAAACAAGTGACAAAAGCTTTTGGAAATGGAGACTTACCCTGAGTAGACTTCTGGTTGAAACCAGGATCCCCAATAACCTTACAATGATGCCCTTGTGATTTACCACCCATAGAATTGTGTCCCTGCTTTGGGTTGGGGGGTATGTTTATCTGATGCTCCGCCCTATTGCTTCTTTCCTTCCTTAGGCTTATGATGAGCACCATTGTCGCTATTAGATACCCTATGTGATACCCAGAAGTTAGCATCTAAACCCAACGTTTTGAGATCTCTCTCACTGGAGTCAGCCAAGTGCTCTTTTAACCCTGAGATAGCAGCATCAAAAATATGTTCAAGTGGGAACAAATGTGTCATACCAAAAAAGGGTTTTAACTATGTGCCCATCAACATACCCATGCTGCTTCTTAAAAGAGTGATTTACCAGGTCCCCCAAGTCTCACCACCTTTCTTTTTATGAGCTATACATTTCTTTAACTATTGGCAGGTGTCTTCCAAAACCTGAAAGGAGATTATCTTCGAGATTAGCATACACTTTCCTGTCACTGACATTCATGCACCATCTGAGCACTATAAACCACCGTGGGGAAGCCGACCGATAAGTCATTTGACGTCATCCTCAGGATTCACTTTCTGAACTTCACCATCAAACTGTAAAGCAGTCAACCAATCCAAAATACTGCCTTTGACAGCGTGCACATTCAACAGATCCTTCGGAAATCTAGGATGAGGAGAGGATCCAGAGCTGTTACAATGACCATTACTTTTAAGGGGACTAGTGCCGCTTCAGCCAGAAACCCTAGCTTATTTCAGCCTCCTTTTTGGTTAACTCCAACTCATGGGTTCGATTTTCCTTCAAATCATCAGATACCTGTGGGCCCCTCTCTCTCTCTCTCTCTCTCTCTCTCTCTTTCTCTCTCTCTCTCTCTCTCTCTCTCTCCCTACACTCCCAAATCTCTTACTCTCCTTGTCATGCGCATACTCACTGCCAACTCTCACTCACCAGTCTCTGCCACACTGCCAACCAGTGGAGTAACTTTTCAGAAAATGTTGGGGGGAACATGACATCTGAAGAAAAGGTGCCCCAGCCAAGTAAATGGGGACAGAATGGTGTGTCATGAAGGTTGGGGGGGGGGCAAACACCCCATTCCCCCCATAAAATTACGCCCATGGTGCCAACAGTGCTTCCAACTCATACCTTATGTACAGCAGTTCCTCCTGCAGTCTACAGTCCTTCCTTCTTTCTCACTCCGTTTGCATCACACATCCTTTCTCCCAGTTTATCAGGCTCTTTTCTCATCTATTCTCCCAAGCCGCAGCTTGCTCCCTCTTTCCAGACCACCACTCTCTCTCTCTCTGCCTTCTGGCCCACCGGTCTGTTTTCTGACCCAACGCTTCCTCTCTGCCTCCTTACCGACTGTTCCTCTCTGTCCCACCGCTCCTAGTCTGCTTCCTTGCCCACTGCTCCCCCTCTAGCCCACCACCACCTCTCGGGCCCATCGCTGCGTCCCTCCTTTCTTCCCCAGAGCTTCCGCTCCGCCACCGGCCAACTCTCTGGCCCACCACTCCCTCTCTGCTTTCTTTCCCATCATTCCGCCTCTGGACCACCGCTCCCCCTGTGGCTCACGACTCCCTCTCTCAGACTCCTTCTTTCCCATAAAATTATGAATATATTTATTATATTTATTTTTGTTTTCGAAAATGGTGATTTTTATAAGAACGGCTGATTTTGTGTTTTTTAAAAGAAACACGAATTTGGGGTATTCTAGTGACTGAGACATTGCTATAAACTGAAGGGTCTGTCTCTTCTTGCATAGGCAGCGAAACCATAAATGTAGTTGCATGCAAGAATCTTTGGGTCACACAGAGAATTGATTAGCCTTTCCAAAACTAAATTAAGATGCCATTCAACTGTCGAGCATTTCTGAGCTAGGCGCTTCACAACTCCTTGTTCGATAAATACAATTACAAGCATACATCCATGATAGATCCATGATAGATCCATGATAGATCCATGATGCATCCATGATAGATCCATGATAGATCCATGATAGATCCATGATACATCCATGATACATCCATGATAGATCACATTGTTCTAATCCAGGGAGGGACAACCACGTGCTTCATCCTTCTAACGCACATTAAACGTGAGCTCTGAAAGTAGAATACAGGGTGCCATACACACTCTGCCTTACTGTCAGCTTCACCTGCTTTAGGGAAATAAGGAGCTAACTTGTGCTCTTAGATGGTTTCTTTGCAAGCACTGAAATAGAGCCTTTTATGCCTATCAATTGCAACAAGCCATGGACCACAAGCAGCCTGGCCCCAAACCACCAAGGACTGCATGGGACCTGCAAGGGCTTGCTCGGACTTTAGCCTCAGAGGTTTGAGTCCAATCTCAGATTCTCAGGAACATGGGTAAACTTTCTGATGGTCACTCGATTATATGCAACATTCACCAACAAAGGTACAAAGGGCCTTATTCACAGAACGCTTTCCAATGGGGTTTTGCCTTTTTAAAACGCTTCTGTGAATTAGGTCCAAATTGTCTGGTTATGGATCATATGTGCAGATTATTTCAAGGATTTTGAGACAAAAATGGGGGAGAGGTCTTTTATACTGATGACCTGCATATATTCTAATGTATAGCAACATGTTTTAATATACAACATATTTCCACGTCGTTGGTTAGCAAACATCACATGAATGAGGGATATGATGCATTTAAGTCATGCAGGGCGATGCTCTGCAAATACTTTCTTTTCCCCGTACATGATGCATTTAATGAGCTGCCCTTGGGAATGTCGTTTAAAAACAATCCTTGGTGACATAATGGGATCCATTTCATCTATACATTATAGTACTCTGTTATTTGTATAGGCATGGACATGCAGCCTTGAGCTGGTTAGGGAAGTTACAACATTAATTTGGCTACTTCTGATGTTAAATAATATTTTGTGTTTATTTCAAATGTTTCACAAACCCTCTTATGTAATAAAGATATGCATGTATGAAAAAGATCTGTGCATACAGAATGCATCACAGATGGAATTGTAAAGATTAGCATGTCCACACTCAGATAGAATTGTGAACATTAGCCTGAGTCGCATCTAGATGGAATTGTGAATATTAGCATGTCCACACTCAGATAGAATTGTGAACATTAGCCTGAGTCGCATCTAGATGGAATTGTGAATATTAGCATGTCCACACTCAGATAGAATTGTGAACATTAGCCTGAGTCGCATCTAGATGGAATTGTGAATATTAGCATGTCCACACTCAGATAGAATTGTGAACATTAGCCTGAGTCGCATCTAGATGGAATTGTGAATATTAGCATGTCCACACTCAGATAGAATTGTGAACATTAGCCTGAGTCGCATCTAGATGGAATTGTGAATATTAGCATGTCCACACTCAGATAGAATTGTGAACATAAGCCTGAGTCGCATCTAGATGGAATTGTGAATATTAGCATGTCCACACTTAGACAGATTGGTAAATATTAGCATGTCCACACTTAGATAGAATTGTGAACACCAGCCTGCACCACTCCTAGATAAAATTGTGAATGTTAGCATGCCCACACGTAGATAGAACTCTGAACATTGGCCTGCGCCGCTTCTAGATAAGACTGTGAAGGCCAACAAGTGCCACACTTAGAGAGAGCTGTGAATGTAAGCAGGCTAAAGGTCAGGTAACCGTAAACCACTAACCAATATAACCTCAAACTCTGCATACTTATCTCACTCAAAAACGTACACAACCATCTCTCGCAGCACAAGCCGCACGCACTTCACAACACTGCAACAACACATAAGCCAGAGCAACAGCACACGCGGACTGACACCGATCCAATACCTGCACCAAAGCTCAGTATCTGGTGTATACCACGCTGAAGCTGCCAACAGAACACCACTCCTCTCACTATCCTACTCCCTCTTCACCTTACTAACCCATCCCACCTTATCGCTTACAGATCCGCCAGAGCGCCTGGGGACCAATTCAATTGGTGACGGTGCACAGTACAAATACCTTTAACATTTAACATTAACATTTAACATCATTAATGTTAAATCTGCCTTGTCGCCTTTTCTTTACTGTCACCCAGGACCATTTTCTATTTGATTTAAAACATTTATAATGAAGGGACTGTAAAATGATTATATCTTGAGTTAAAATATATGTACTGTCAGAGCCGTTGCTTCCCGAGAAACAACAGTAATAATGACACAAAAACAAGCACCTTGTGTCCACAGGCTAACAGACTTCAATCTTCCCGGGCCCATTGCTGACAATGTGCAGGCGCATACTGCTGTGCTGATGACCATTTCTCCTGTCCCCAAAACCAACCCAAAATATACCCAGGCATACACCACAAAGCAGCCCTGACTAGCCAAGAGTCAAACTTTCAAGAAACTGGCAGGCAGGGAATATGTTTCTAGGCGTCTCCTTTCTCTCCTGAACAACTTATGGAAAGTAAAACTAGCAAGACGAGAACAAACAACCCCCTTCAGTGAACAGGACTACAAACCCTTTGACATTTTCAGTAGTGTGTTTAAAAGAATCAGTGTTCCTGTGTAAGCAGTTCCACCATGCTATATGCAAGCTTCCAAGTACAGCAATGACATATTCTCAATGTATCATGTACATATTTCAACATGTAGTATATATGGTTCAGTGAATAGTGTACACATTTCAATGAACAATATATATGTTTTGACATGGAGTGTACAAGACGTTTCAGTTTACAGTATGTCTTATAGAAGATACATTATAATATATTATGAATGTCTATCAGCAACAGCATAAGCAATTTCTCATATCATGTATGCATTTCAGCATGCTGGGTATAAGAGTTATTAGATTGTACCATGCACATCACACTATATAATATTCATAGATTGTTTTACAATGTATGCATTTCAGCATGCTGTGCATCAGAGTTATTAGATTGTACCATGCACATCACACTATATAATATTCATAGATTGTTTTACAATGTATGCATTTCAGCATGCTGTGCATCAGAGTTATTAGATTGTACCATGCACATCACACTATATAATATTCATAGATTGTTTTACAATGTATGCATTTCAGCATGCTGTGCGTCAGAGTTATTAGATTGTACCATGCACATCACACTATATAATATTTATAGATTGTTTTACAATGTATGCATTTCAGCATGCTGTGCGTCAGAGTTATTAGATTGTACCATGCACATCACACTATATAATATTCATAGATTGTTTTACAATGTATGCATTTCAGCATGCTGTGCGTCAGAGTTATTAGATTGTACCATGCACATCACACTATATAATATTCATAGATTGTTTTACAATGTATGCATTTCAGCATGCTGTGCGTCAGAGTTATTAGATTGTACCATGCACATCACACTATATAATATTCATAGATTGTTTTACAATGTATGCATTTCAGCATGCTGTGTGTCAGAGTTATTAGATTGTACCATGCACATCACACTATATAATATTCATTGATTGTTTTATAATGTATGCTTTTCAGCATGCTGTGTATCAGAGTTATTAGATTGTACCATGCACATCACACTATATAATATTCTTAGATTGCTTTACAATGTATGCATTTCAGCATGCTGTGTATCAGAGTTATTAGATTGTACCATGCACATCACACTATATAATATTCATAGATTGTTTTACAATGTATGCATTTCAGCATGCTGTGTGTCAGAGTTATTAGATTGTACCATGCACATCACACTATATAATATTCATAGACAGTTTTACATTGTATGCATTTCAGCATGCTGTGCGTCAGAGTTATTAGATTGTACCATGCACATCACACTATATAATATTCATAGATTGTTTTACAATGTATGCATTTCAGCATGATGTGTATCAGAGTTATTAGATTGTACCATGCACATCACACTATATAATATTCATAGATTGTTTTACAATGTATGCATTTCAATCTGCACATTATACATTTCACTATATATTGTATGTATCTCTACATATTGCTTATACATCTCAGCATAAAATATATATAGCTCAGTATAAAGTGTACACATTTCAATATATAATATATGCATCTCAATATACCGTTAATAGCATCTCAATGTACAAGGAATATAGCTCAGCACACATTATGTATGTTTCAATATATGAAGTATGCATGTCAGTATACTGCATATACATCTCAGTATGTAATGTATGTGTTTCAGTATACAGTGTATATATTTCAATATATAATGTTTTCAGCTCAAAACAGTGTATATACATCTCAATATACAAAATATGAACCTCGGTACAAAGTATATTCATTCTACTGTAGTATATATGTTATGCATTTCACTATACAGTACATACCTCTCAGAATACAATGAATGTAACTACTTATTCAGGGACTCTGCTGTGTATGTTTCCATGCCTATAGGTTGCTTAATTCGTAGCACTTAGCCTAATGCAAACTAATGCGTAGTTCTACATATTGGCAACTCTGTGGAGCGTCGCTGCGTATTAACAACTGTATCCCACCACTTGCCAGCACTCTGTTAGGAGGTTTCTTAGGACCACTACTGGTGTAGTGTTCTGGGGGGTCACCTTCAGTGGGCCTGCAAAGGTTGTACCTAAAGGTTCCAGATTAACTATCTCTTGGTAACGCTAACTAGCAGTAAGACTGAGACTTAGGAGGTCAGGTGTTTGTGCAAAGTACAATTAACAAAGGCAAGGGGGTGACCAGCATTAGAATGTCCACACAGATAAGGACAAACATACTAATTATTTAGGCAAAAGCAAATCTAATGCATTAGCCAAAAGATTCTAAAGGGTAAGTAAAGCAATATCCACTTATATTAAAAACAAAGATTGCTGTCCCAATTAGAATATGCATCCCATTCACACAGTTCAATTATCAGTTCAAACAATACACTATAACAATAACCTAAAGTGGGGTATACAATATTAATAAAAAGCCACATAGGCGATACCATTGTATAAGGCAGCCAGTGGTCGACACTAAGCTTTGGAAGTTATTCTTTCCCATAGCAGCAATTCCCAAATATGTTCCAGGTAAGAAAGAAATGTTAGTCTCAACTAAAACAAATGGATATGGTAAAGTAATCCTTTCATTTATTTTTTATCATTAGACCTAATATGATAGTTCAACAGTCTGAGATTAATAAATCGATGTGGGATAATCATAATTGATGTAATCTCCATGATCAAATTGGGTGTATACATTGCATCCATAGGTTCCTTTGAACATACTATATTGTTTAATTTATTGATAAGTTAGAGTTAAACAGCTCACCAAAGTAATGATCCTCACCTTTTAAATATTTAGCGTGTGCAAATTGTTTGGAATATTCTATTGATTCGGTTGTTCCCAAATGTTGTCGGTAGGAGAGTATGTAAAGTTTCTCATATTAAGATTGAGTCAAACCCAAAAGGGGAGCCACATGAGAATAATATGTAGTTTCTTGCTACACGTCAGATAATCATATAGTAATTACTCTAGCATTTGGGGTTATGGCTTGATGTGCTATAGGTATAATGATAAAATGTATTCATATCATGTCAGATTCTTGAAACGATCATGTTCTTACAATGCTCCAATTGAGGGTTCATGAGGTTTACCGTTTATAACTTTTACCTGCAATGTAATTTGACATTTGATCAAGTGGAGTTTTATTGTAACATAGTGCAGAGTATGATGTTAATGCTACTTAATTTAATTACTAAATTAAATTAAGTAACATTAACATCATAATGTTTACTAATACAAGTTATATGAGTGAATTAGGATCCTTCTTATGTTATTCATCTTGTAGCTTTAGTGAAACTTAGTATAGTAAAGCTGCCTAATGCAGTGGTTCACTAAGTGGGACCACAAAAACATTATTATATATTGTATTGAGTCTCATGTGATCAGAGTAACTGCTTAATGTTTGGTCTTTTTTTCTTCTGATGCAAGTGTCATCGTGCCATGTTCATTTGTAAATGCTGGGTTTGCATTGTAAAGATGTTTCTCTAATATACGCACTTATGCACCATCGTACTGTTTACTTGTTGGTCACATGACAATACATTGATGCAACAAGTATTTCAATAGTAATGACCAGTGTTAGTTGGGCTCCATCTTGTAGTATATAATTTTCGTTTGTGTGACTTCTGGTTGACTATGTATATAGTATGTCAGTTAGTGAGGTATTAATTAAGAATCTAATGATGAAATGATTATTCTAAAATAGAAACATATTCTAATCTGGTGAAAAAAAATGTAACAATTGAAAGTCATATTTTTAATGAATACTCTGTTGCCAATTTTATCTGCTAGAGTACTCAATATGTTTGTTAATTCACCATAAAATTTGGAAGCATTGTATTTAGGCTATGCGTCTGAATTAATCAATCTCCTAATGGAATGTTGAAGCATTATTTTGCTGAGTTTCAACACCCCACCTTGTCTAATCAAATGATTTATGTCAACATTGCTATGGGATGAACTCATATTGAACTAAATCAACGACATAGCAGCAAATTAAACTTAAATGTGTATATATATCAAATTATCTGTATCAGGGGTCTAATGAAAACCAGCATATTGCGAGGGATCAAGAGTAAGACTTGGACGCAGTGGTATTTTCAGTGATTTTTCAAAGAATGTTATCAAAGAAAAAAGAGGTGTTGTGGAAATCCTTTCTATACCGAACTCTATGAGGGGTTTCCATACCTCAACAAACCTAATGAACGTCTGTGTCAGGATGTCTAAATCGAAAGAGTTCTCCATACTGTCTCCAAAATCCTAATCTGACCCTCACACACTAAACTCAATATAACGTGACAAGTGAGTGTCTTTGAGCTGTATGCCAACAGCTACTTTCCAAAGTTCCGAACACAAAGACTGGATGGTGAACAAAAGTAAAGAAAACGAGGTTCCAGCAAAGAAGGGTTCTTCCCTTCCCCTAGATATGCAAGGAGGATGGTTCTTCCCTTGGGCCTTCTCCAGTTTCACAAATATTCACAGTGTCACTTATAGATATATTTCACAGTTATTTCTTTGGCTCTCTGATATCTTGTTACAGAATAAAAGGGGCATGGCTTTTCCTTTACAGTTCACACAAAAAATAAGGTGGGGTAATCTCTTCCCCAGTTCTTTCAGTTTTCCACAATATAAAAAAGAGGGGGTCTCTGCCCCAGGTTCTTAATTCCTGGTTCACTCTCCTGCCAGGGATTTTCTTTTGCTAACTTGTGTGTGAGTCCTAGCCTCAGTGTTTGCCTGGTTTCCTTTGCTGCCAGGGCTTTTTGCTGCTTTACTTGGGAATGAGTCCGAAACTTGCTGAGTGCCAGGTTTACTCTCCTAGCAAGGCTTTTTGCTGTTTGAAATCAATGTGAGTCCCAGACTTGCTGAAGTGCCTGGTTTACTCTCCTGTCAGGACTTTTTCAATCCACTTACTATTTGCATGCAAATGCCAGTTTTCCTCTGTCTACTTGCATTTGCTTGTTCTTGTATCCAAGTAATTATACTTCTTATACGTTGGGTTATCGACCCTTTCTTAACAATGTTTGTATCTGTACCAACCATTTCATTTCCTTGTATGACTCAAAGGGGTATTAGTCTTCCCTTGAGCCATCCAATCTTTCCTTTGCCTGGTATACTTTCCTGGCAAGCCTTTCTTAATGTCGTAACTTATCTTTGCATGCAAGTCCCAGACTTGCGAGCTGCATGGTACACTCTACAGCCGAGACTTTCTCACTATTCACCAAACAACCAAGAGGTATGTGTCTTCTCCTGGCTTTCTTTACTTTCACACAGTCTTATCACTTTATCTCCTTTGTTTTCCAGACTCCCAGGTACTGGGACTATGAAGATTAATAAGATATATGAAGAGTTATATTTTTCCTTAATCTTGATAATTACTTTCCTCAATAACTTAAAACAGCTGCCCGGCTTCCTAGCCCTCTATCGTGGGCTCACCATTATGTTCACAATTGTTCCACTTCACTCGATGCCAATCTTGTCTGTTTTCTGCTTCCACTGTGCTCGGTGTCCTCCCCAACAGCAATGTAGTGCTCTCCTTGCACCCTCGCCTTCGATGGCAGTATGAAGCCCGTCTCTTGGCTTCATGTCATTTGGCTCCTCTCCCTCTCAGCTTCGCGGTTCACCGGCAGCGTTCTCTCACTCTACCGGTATGAAGAACACCTGTCTGCTCCTCGCCTTGCTGGCGGTACTCTTTGGCAGTGGCTGGGTGTCCCTTCTGCTTACTGGCTCTACATACCAGCACAGAGTCTTTGGTCCAGCATTTGCGCTTCACCGCCTCCACTTTGGCGCTTCATGGAAAACATCCCTGACTAGACAGATGTATTGATTATAACAACCACATTCTAAGTCACGACTAGTACTAACCCTCACAGTGCAAAAATTCTAATTGCAAATTGTATATTATATGAATATGAAATATGATATATCTTGTGTAACAATCCCAGAAGTAATGGGCTTGAAAATGGCCATGTATGTATAACGGCCTCAATAGGCCTTTTTATGCCACACCAGATAATAAAATGTGTTTAATGCGCAAATGTATTTTTGGTGCTCTCTAAATAAAGTACAGATCTAAGGATATGATCGGTTACTCTTGTGCTATAAACACTACCGGCCAGTGCCAGACAGGCGGGGTAGCCTATGTCCCTGTGCTCTGTTAATTGATATGCCTGATCCATGATGCTGTGTCAGTGATGTCTACTTTGCAGCTGTTCAGGGCATTTTATGTCTCAGACTAGCCCATCCAGAAATGTGTTAAATGATAGAGCATAATTAGCACCCTTGGTTACTCCAATGGATTGGTTGTATAGCTGGTCATTAAAAATAAAAGAAGTTAGTCTTCATTGTGAAGTTAAGCATTTCAAGAATCATGTGACATTGCTGGTTGTATATAACTGATATCTTTTGCAAAAATAAAATGCTTGGTTGCTTCTAATGCAAAATGATGTTGAATAGATGTATATAATGCATTGGCATCTAATGTGACATGGGAATGAATGTCTGTCCATACCACACCTTCCAGTATTTGTAATACGTGTTGAGTCTCTGACATATGATTGCAATTGAATTATGATAGGTTGCAAAAAGAAGTCTAGGAATTCTGACATTTGTTCAGTAAGGCTAACATTTCCATTGATTATGGGTCGTATCTCTTGTAGCATATCCATTTTTGTATGGATTTATTTTACTGGTAGCTGTTCTCGGATGTTCTACTCTGAGAGGTCGTTTCTCATCCTCATCGATAATGTCATTGTACCTTTAGCACCCCATACCTCCAAATGAGTATTTACTCTATGATTTTCTGCAAGGTACAACTACCACTAGAAACTACATATTTTTGTAATATGATTCCCCTTTTTAGGTTTGACTCAATCTCAATGTGAAAAAGTTAACATACTCTCATAATGACAACCTTGCAACAACTGAATCAATAGAATATTCCAAACAGTGTACACAAGCTAAATATTTAAAAGGCAAGTATAATTACTTTGGTGAGTTGTTTAACTCCTACTAATCACAATATAGTACATGCAAAGGAACCTATGGATGCAATGTACACACCCAATTTGACCCTGGCGATTACGTCAATTATGATTATCCCACATTGACCTATTAATCTCAGAATGTTGAACTACAATTTTAGGTCTAATGATCAAAACACATGAATGAAAGTATTACTTTACCATATCCTTTTGTTTTAATTGAGACTAGCACTTATTTTCTTCTGTTCTCTTTTTTCTTTTTTTCCTCATTGTTATTATATTTTGCATCATGTTTTTGCTTTATTTATGTTCAAACATTTTGTTTTGGTGCATTTGAATTATTCACTATAGACTGGTACATTAGCCATATTATTATTTTATTTCATTTTCATGAATGTGTTATCAAATGACTGTATTTTGATCATGCCAACTTTCATAAACTTGGGTTTCAAAAATTCTACTTTAAGGCCCTGACGAAGATCTTTGAGTGAAATATGTGTAGGCCATGTATGAACACTATAGAAGTTTAAATGTAAATAAACTCTCTTGTTAAATCCAACTCTTTGGTTTTTCAATTAGGGCTTAGAATAAGCAAGCTCACTTGATTATTTGACAACCAAATGGGCCTCATTCCGAGGCTGGCGCTATCCATGGAGTAAATAGCACCATGGTAAGCAACCATGGAGCTATTTACTCCATGGAAATCCGGCATGGTGAATGGAGTAATTACCGGTCCATTCCAAGGTTGGAGGGACCGGTAATTCCCCATTCACCATACCGGTTCCCCATCCCCATTCCTGCCCCCATAGGGCTCAATGGGAATGGGGAAGGAGTAAATTACGGCACCGTAAATTACGGTGCCGTAATTTACTCCAAGGTCCCTTTGCGGGTTGGATTTTTAACGACTGCTAAAAGCAGGCGTTAAATGCCAACCCGCAAAAGGGAACTCGGAATATGGTGGTAAGTGTTAACGGTCACCGTTACCATTAACGGTGACCGTTAACCCTTACCGCCAGCCTCGGAATGAGGCCCAATGTGTTCCTTTTGTTCAAGTAGACGTTTAGGGTATGAATGTCACCTTATATCCTATGCTGCTTGCACTATTTGACAGATAACAATTTTCTGGTCAGTGCTGAGACAGTGCTCACCCCATACCACGCATCAGCAAAAGATGTGCAGGTAAGTAGTGCAGGTTTAGGCTACTTTTAAGGATGATAAAACGAGTTTCACAGTTTTCCAGTAGAGGTACAAGGGCTCAGTGCAATAGTCAGCACTTTTTATAATGAACATTTGAAACGGAGCGAATATAGGATGTCTGTGTAGGGAAGTGTAAATTACCTATACCAGTGCTACATGGAGACTCTGAGAAGGATACCTCAATGTGAATTCCACCACCAAAGTCAGGCCCAGGTAACTACAAGGGTGTACTGTATGCATGTAGGTTAGAATTGGACACAGGGACCCTGATTCTGAAAAATACCCCCCTCGTAAGTAAGAGATGCTAGGGACAACAACACTTGCTATTGGTTCCACTGCATGAGGTCCATGGGTCCAGTGGCCTCTTTAGGTATTGGGTTTTAAATCATGCATGCAGTATTTCTGTTCACTCATAGGTATCACAGTTCTGATGACCCCCCCCCCCCCACTCCCTGGCTGAGCTGGACTGACAAGGTTGATGGATGACTGCTTTGAGTGACATGACACCAGAGGATCTCCAGGACAGTTCTGGCACAGTGAGCAGGTGCAGGGACTCCACTCACTGTCAGGAGGCACGAGGAAGCAGGATCGGTGAACTCAGGCTGCAGAAAGACTTGCCTTTCGGACAATGGAGAGCATGAGTTACATGGCGAGGTTCCAGTCGCACGTCGAGAATGCATGTGAAATGTTTGCTTCCAAAGGAAGACGAGAGCCGTGCTATGAAAAAGCCCACCTACCAGATATTGAGGCCAGATACAGGCTCTGTGACTTTTTTGTGTTGCAGAAGGTTAAGGCAGCAAAGCAGGACTACTTTCCTTCCTCTTCAACACCTCTCTAAACCATGCCACTTTTCCAGATGTGTACAAGTCTGCGACTGTCATCCCCATCCTTAAGAAACCTGGCATTGATCCCAACTTCCCAGAGCACTTCCCCTCCTATCAAGTCTCCCTCCTACATCACTACTCTAGAATCCTTGAGCATGTTGTATTCAAGTGACTCACTCAATTCCTCAATACCAACAACCTCTGGGACCCTCTCCAATCAGGCTTCTACTGAGTGTCAACAACCACATCTATTCTGCCTCTCATACTAACCTCTCTATCAACCTCATTCTTCTCGACCTCCCTGCTGCATTTGACACAGTCAACCTTTCTGAGCTTCTCTCAACCCTATCTCTCCGAAGCTTCTAACCCTATCTCTCCTTGACAATCCAGATAAGGCCCTAGCCTGGTTTGCCGCCCATCTTGCCCCCCGTCACTTCAAAGAGTTCTCGAACAGCCTCATCTCTCCACCCACCCCATTACTGTTGGCGTACCCAAAGGTCCGGTCCTGGGTCCTCTTCTCTTTACCTTATATATCTCAGCTCTTCAAGCCCTTATTTCGGACTTCAGCTTCTCCTACCAGCTCTTTGCAGATGACACCCAATTATTTGTTGTATTAACTATGTACAACATTTTTTTTATAAATTGTATTTTATGACTTCAATGTTTTATGATACATTAGGAGTTTTTAGAATTCTTATGATATACTTTATTAAACTGAATGAATAATTTTCTACTACAATCAGGATGTGAATTGAATTCTTTCTTCTCCTACCTTGTGATGTGGTTTGTACTTCTTTAGAGGTACTATTTGGTTAGTTGCATCGTCTATGGGTTTAGTTCTTGCCCGTTTACCAAAACAAGATTTCCTACCTCTGTCTCCTAGTTGCTCTATATATATACATGTTTCTTTCCAAGCACGACCGAGTGTATTTTTTGACTTGTAGTCCCTCATTGTTTGTTGACCCACATACCTCTGGATAAAGTCATAAACTGTCCGTACACTCTTTGACCTTCCTCGCTTCTCTTCTACCTGCTCTGCACGTCACTAGATCAGCTGGCTCTCGGTGAAACAAAGGACTAAAGACAAGCTTCTACTCATTATTTTTAAAACAATTCATGGACTTGCCCCCTACCTTTGTGCGTTTCTCCCTTCCTGCTCACCCCTTGTTCCCTTAGATCATCATTGTCTCACCTAGCCACTTCTCGTGTCCCTGTGCTCCCTCTCATTTCCGCTCTCTCTCTCTGCCCTTGCACCCCAACTTTCCCTTCACTCTCTGCACCACTACCACTGTACCTCTATTCAAAACCAGCCTCAAAGCCCCCCTCCTTGCTGAAGAGCTGAAGAACTGATGTCCTAGAAGCCTATACTTGTCTGTTCTCTCACTCACCCATCATTCCTCTTCCCCATCACTTCTAAAGCATTTCTCCCCCATTTCTTCTTCCTTAACCTAACCTTCCTACACCTTCCCGTTCATTTGTTATTACATCTTGTCTTCATCCCTGCTGCCTATTTCCACCTCCCACTACATCAGCTGGACTCTCTTCCCCATTGTAAAGGACGCATGTCCTCCTCTCTGTTAACTATGCATAGACCTCTGTTAGCGTTTTTGTGACAAGAATGTATTTGCTTCCTGTAACCAGTGCTTTAAGTGGGCCGGGGCCTGCTGGGGCCACGCCCCGGCTGTCTCCAGAAAGTGCGGCTGAGCCGGGGCCCTGCTGGGGCCCTCCGGTCCCACACAACATTGGCGGAACGCATTATCCCACCACGGCCGCAGCCGCGACGAGAGATGCGCCAGCCAGCCACAGCGACGCTGAGGCTGGCTGGCACTTCTGTCAGTCAGTGTAACTTCCTCTGATGACCCCTCATCAGGGCCATCAGAGGAAGTTAGAGTTCCTTTGTTTGCCCTCGCCAGGTCACTGACCCTCAGCGAACCCGCGGGCTCTGTGATCTAATATGCAGATTAGATCACAGAGCCCGCAGGTTCCCAGAGGGTGCAAGGCGCCTCGGGCTCTGTGATCTATCAGATCAGAGCCCGAGGCGCCTTACTCTGTTGGCAAAGCTTTGTAAAAGATGTCTTGACTTGTGTACGTTTCAAGCCATCTTTTATAAACGAAGCAATGTTACATATTTCTATGTTTATTGAAAAGTGCACAAACCATAGTAAGTTACACACACTTGTGTGCTTACCTTACTATGGTTTGTGTACTTTTCAAGCCACCTTTTATAAACATAAACATTTGTAACATGTTTCTATGTTTCTAAAAGACGGCTTGAAACGTACACAATTCAAGGCATCTTTTATAAAGCTTTGTCGATGGTCAAAGCCACCTTGGGTGTTGTCCATCATCAACGCTTTATAAAAGATGCCTTGAAATGTTTACGTGTCAAGCCATCTTTTAGAAACATAGAAACATGTTACAAATGTCTATGTTTATAAAAGGTGGCTTGAAAAGTACACAAACCATAGTAAGGTAAGCACACAAGTGTGTGTAACTTACTATGGTTTGTGCACTTTTCAATAAACATAGAAATATGTAACATTGCTTCGTTTATAAAAGATGGCTTGAAAAGTACACAACCCATAGTAGTACCATACAAACATATAAATGCTCACATACATTTACATATTTGTTTGCTCACCTCACTATGATTTGTGCACTTTTAGGCCACGGCCACAATGAAAGGCACGCCCCCAAACGAGGGCCCCCCTCAATTTCTTACCCCACTTAAAGCACTGCCTGTAACTTCTTGAAATAAATAAACTTCAGAATACTTATTCCCACTAGTCCAAGAGAAGGAGGCACCAAGTGCACATCATCCCTGTCGCTAAAGATGCATCTCTCCACCATGTGGTAGATTGGATGGCCAATGGTGTTCCAGACAGCAAGCCTCCTGGTTCCCTCTGCATAGTGGTCTTCTTCTGAATCTTTGCTCAGTGGATGACTGAAGAATGGCTCCAGATCCCCTCCTAATATGTGAACTCCTGGGCTGGGGGTTAACTTGAACTAGCAGTTACTTGACAACATCTGTAACTGTGAACCATGGCATCAACTTGCACTGCCAGAGCCTGCCTATGTATCTTGGAGTTTCTTTGCTTTGTGTATGTGAGCATCTGGTTTGTGTAGGCCACTGTCAGTGTAGCTCCTAGTTCTCAGGATGGGACAAAACCAGCCCTATTCAGAACGGGCTGGCATCAACTAAAATCTCCACTGGGAGGGATGGGTAGGTGTAGGCCATGGTGGCCATGACATTTACTACTTCTTTGGTATCAAGAAACACCTTTTCCCCCAGTGGAGTCCATGATGAGCCCTTTCTGGTCAAATGCTGTAATGGTGCCGACAATGTACCTAGGGTTTTGACAAAACACCTGCAATAATTGACCACTCCCAGAAACCTCTGCACTTCTGAGGGGTTTCCTGCGGGAGAAGCTGTATGAACATCCTTCACCGTGGCAGGCTCAGCTGATAGTCCTGCAGCTTCAATAATATGGCCAAAGAAATCTATGGGGGTGCACAGAAATTCCCATTTTGCACAATCCATTATCAAACCTTGCTCTTGCAATCTGGCTAGCCCATTAGTGAGACGTCAGATGTGTTCAGTTTCACTGGTTGCATAAGCGCGAATGTCATCACTGACATTAATTACACCATGTAGATCTGCCAACTCACTCCTTATCACATGCTGAAACACATGCAGTGCAGAGGATACCCAGAAGCTGAGGCGCTTGTAGTAGTAGAGATCATTGTGCGTTAAAGAAGTAGTTATGCACCTGGGTGCGGGGTGAAGCATTATCTGATAATGTACCGAATTAAGGTCCAACTTAGAGGAAAACGTGGCACCCTGTTCTGACTTGAGTGTCGTGTAGACCGTTGAGACCTCCGTCCCCAAGTGACGCACAGGGGAACCAAAAGAACCCCGCCGTGCGACCTTTGGAGCCACAGGTGGGAGATGTTACTTCCCAGATCCACTGAACCTCTGGAACACCGATGCTGCTGCAGAAAGAACGAGGTTAAGTACCAGGCAAATACAATATAACACAAGAATCAGAGGATCTGAATAATCTTACCTATCCGGTGGTTGGAAAACCTGGGAAACCTAGTGATGGAGGTTCGAGACTCAGATGAGAGGCGGTCCCCAGAACAACAGGGAACGGAGTCAAGCGTGGGCACAGGATAGCCCACCTGTAGAGCTGAAGACGTAGCTTGTGTTCCCAAAGAGCAATGGCGTAGAAGTCCAACAAAATACCAAGGGAGGATCCGAAGACAGGTGAGGGACGGGTCGAGGTTCAGCAATGGGTAAACAGTTCCAAGCAAAGGTACAAAAGGGTAATCCGAGGGAGTCCAGGTGAAAGTTCCAAGATCAAGGTAAACCAACAGAGTATATCAAACGTAGCGCCAAACAGAGTCGAAAGACAGCTGAGAAGCGGTGAGTGCTCCGTGCATCAAGCTTTATATATTGTGCGCTTCTGAGTCATGTGACGTCCACCATGGTCACGTGGGAAACGCCGCTTTGAATCACGTGAGCAAATGAATGATCGATGCGGAGGTGTTCCGCCGCCCCTTCTGCTGTATATTCTCCATGGCAACTGCCAATGCAGGAAGGGCTGCAACGGGGCACATACATTGTACCTGTTACGGATCTTTCGGTCCTTTGGGGTATCCAAATCACGTGAGTCTCGAACCCTGGAGGGAGTAGTGTGGGAACCCGGGGAAGGTGTTGTGGAGATGGTAGCAGTGTTCTGGTGTGCAGAGGAGCGTCTAACACACCCTTCAGATCTTCTGCAACATTGTCAATGGTTTGGGTTGGGTAGCGCTTCCTTTTTATCGCCTTGCATAGTTGCAAAGACTATTGGGAAACCACGAAGGAGGTCCTAACACTCTTTCAAAGATGTTGCTTTTCTTCAACTTGTCAAGCACCTGCTCCACTTTCTGATCCGAGATGGGATGGAACGCTTTTGTGCTTGAGAGCCACTGGTTGGATAGTGCAATCTAAGTGTGATCTCGCGGATCAGCCTTTTAGAAATTCTACACTTTGGAAAAGTATGTTATACCTCTTGAGGAGGCTGGCTACATCTTTCACGCTGATCACATAGCCACAATTAACGACCTCCAAATGCTTCGGCGGTGTCCCACTACAGCAACATTTCTTCCCTGATCTTGGTGACATAAAAGCAAGACCTTACAGCTCTTTGCCCTTGGTTGGTGCTTGCTTTGAAGACCCTCTCAAGGGGGATCTGTTCATACTTTGGTCTGTAAAAGCATTTCAAAAGGTTTCACGGCTTTAATGGCCTTCTTAATGACATGCACAGCTATATGCCCTGACGATGGACCACTGGTCCGAAGTGCATAGGCTTTGGAGCTTTTTGGCATTGGCCGCAGTATCGTGGTCAACATATTGAATACAACATTGTTTTGTCTCAACAAAAAACTCTCGTTATGTATTTTTTCAACCTGAGAAAACTACAAGATCACCAACACCATTAACGTACATTGACTAAGGATGTGCAACCCACACCACTGGCATTCACTAGCCAAGGTCCACAGTTCTGCCATTATCTTGAATGCCCCGTGCGGAGGAATTTCTCAATGGTTATGTACCCCTCGCTTTGACATTAACCAGAATTACCAATAAACTATTGAGAATACTGAACCTACCCAAAGCGGTGCCTGCTCACACCTGGAATTTGTTCTGAAGTGGGAGTGCCAACCACATTTATTGATGTCCCTGTGTCAATCACCACTGGTGTGCTTATCCCATTTATGTTCATGATGGCGTTTGGCTGGCGACAACAGCGTCTACCTTCCAACCTAGTGAAGAAACCTTCACCTCACCTTCTGGATCTATTCTTTCCACGTCATCTTGGTGTACCTCAGCTTGTGTGATCTTAGGTTTGGATCACGGTGGTCCTTGCCAGCCTTTAGATCAAAATTGGGGTGCCTGCAACCTGCAAACTCTTCCATAGGGACTTATTTCACTGCAATGACCAGAGGTCTTGTCATCTTGCAGAGCACTGGCCAATATGTGGCACGGACCCTTCACAGAAATCGCATGAGCTGGAATGTTGGATTGAAGATGTCGAGCGTGGTTCTCTACTAGTTTTCCTTGGCCTTGGCTTCATTATGGCAAAGACTTCTTCCGTCTTTATCAACTCGAGGATTTTGTCCTAATTGCGCGTTCTCTCAGATGACAGTTCCTCAGAGTATCCCAATTCAAGTATACATTGGTTCAATATCCTCTCCTGTCTAAAACGTGTCTTCTCAGTTTAATTTAAGAGCAACCCTCAATTAGTTGAGCTCTGACCTCTTTATCTTCACTTGGGACGGTGCAGGTAAACCTCTACTGCCTAGACAAGCATTGCATTTGCCTATGGACTCATGCTCTACAGGCTTGGCATTAGTCAATGTTGACTAATGAGCTAAAGTATGTGGCCAGTGGCTCTTTTTTACCTATAAGAGTCCTCTGTGGGGTGCAGGTTCTTAAATGCCTTATGGACTACCTTGCTAGCAGTGTACTGTAGGAATGACCTCTTAGTGGGATCATCATTCTCTTTTCAGTTGCAAAGGACATGTCTAGTCATTCGACCCAAAGGGTCTGTCATGGATCTTGACTGCAGAGGGGAACCAGAGATATTGAATTCCTCCATTGGCGGAATATGGAGGTTTGATCTGAACAGTGCCCCTCTCCCTCTACAGCCTCCTTTTTCGTGATTGGTCAGCATGTGCTTTACAGCCTAGGCCACAATAGGAGGGGGCAGATGGCAACACTGCAACGGTGGTAAGGTGGTGCCACACATGACCAGCACACTGGCATTTTTCAATAACGTCTTGTTCGCCACCTTTGTAGATATTTCTCATTGACCAGTGATAAAAACACAGCGAACAGAGCTACAGTCAAAGAAGACCCTGCAAAACACTGGGGAGCACAGGTTGGGGCACACAAGCACTCACTAGAGCCGCTACCCTTCTGGCTGACGCACTCCATGTACAAGCACACCTCCACGGTGTGCTCAGACTGCCAATCAGCTACTTATTCTGTCTTTGTTTTATTTTATATGTCAAATGCTTTAAGTGCAACAATGAGCACTCACCCAATAACCTCAGATCAGAGCCCTCAGTCAGCACGACTGGGAGGTCCCATGCATGGTGGTGCTGCACCTGCCAGCGGACCTGATGAACATGGGCCCAGAGCAGGACTAGAGGGTAGTGCACACCCACCACTTGTCGCTAGTTTTTAAGGTTGAATGGTGTGGGGGGGTAACACCATATCCCATGGACTGTAGGCGCATGCTTCTGCATCTCAATAAATGAAGGACATGGGGATCTTCACAGGACGTCTGAGAAGGCCCACACCTGCCCAGTCAGTATTTGTTAAGGACATTAAAACTAACATACTTCAGGTGGGTTGGGTGATGGTAATTCATGACAGTTAGTGAGCTCTGATTTGTGGGTATTTGAGGTTCTCCCTGCAGAGGAAAGCACACTGGTACCACTGAATCATTTAAATAAAGGTTATTGCTTACTCTGGTGCATTCTAATAACTTCCAGTCTTCGTGCCTAATTTCG
Source organism: Ambystoma mexicanum (assembly GCF_040938575.1). Classification (NCBI taxonomy): domain Eukaryota; kingdom Metazoa; phylum Chordata; class Amphibia; order Caudata; family Ambystomatidae; genus Ambystoma; species Ambystoma mexicanum. Next base: position 579,073,632 of record NC_090922.1, on the reverse strand, counting down.
GACATATCACGCACTCAGTGTTCCCCATCTCGGCCCTATACTCTCCTGGCTGCTGACATACGCTTGCTTAGAAACTTTGTTCTCAGCACCAGCCGCAGCCTTTTTGCTGATTCGTAATTCTGTGGCCCCTGCGGCAGCGATGAAGAGGGAGCCTCAGAGCTCCTCAAGGAGAAAGCCAAGAGACCTGGCCTAGGGCTTCTTCTAAAAGAGGCCCCACCTGGACATCCCTTCCCGGTTATGTTAGGTTGAGCTGTGTACGCTGTGTAATTAGGGTCTGTGCTGAACACTGCTGCCATTTGCATGGTCTCCAGGCACTCTGGCAGATCTGGAAGAGAGTGGGTGAGTTTTGTTAGTTGGCAGAAGAGGGAAAAAGTGAGATTACGGTGCTTTTTGTTATTGGTGTGCCACCGAAGTACCCTGAGCACTGCGTGCATGACAGCTTTCTAGGTGTGGTATGTTAGGAGCATTGAGATCTTTGTGTCTCATGCTTGCAGTGTCATCATGAATTGGCTGAGGGCTGGGTGTGTCGGTTGGTGTCACAGTCACAAAGGTTTGTTGTTTGGTGTCTGGGGAGAGGGACTTTTAAAAGCCATTCCCGGGTGACTGGTTGGAGTTTTCATGTGGTGCATAGGGTGGAGTAATTGAGGGATAGTCGGTCTGGAGAGTTGTATTCCTTAACGGGTGGAAGCGCTTGCCGTTACTGTTGGTTGTGTTGTGGTTGAGGTGTTTACCATCCTCATAGTTGTGGCTGGCTGATGTCCTGTGCTGCATGTTTTTATATTAAAAAAAGAAGGGGGTGGCGTGCTTTTAGGGTTTTAGTGGTCTTGAATGTGACGTCGTATTCTAGTCCTTGATTATCTTTCTCAGAGTGACTTCTTGAAATCGGTGGTCAGGAGCCGGTGTTACTCTAGGGTGTCTCGGTGTCAGGGTCCTACCCACCTACCACCCAGCACTGCTACATGCGTACATTCAGAGACTCTGTTATGGCTTAATTGCAAAGTTAAAATCTACAAACTGCCTTTGCATTCATTAACTTGCTTTACCTCTGCCGTTTTGGATCAATCTAATTTCATATTCCATTCCGGGTTTTTGAGTTAAACCAGCATATGCATTCTGGTACATGTATGCTGTTCAAAAGGCAGAGGGCTGGAGGAGGCATACTACGTACATTTATTTGCAGCAAGCTACTAAGAGCTGCAGAGGCCCTGATTGCATTCACCTGTTCCAGGCTACAGCCGGCTAGGCTGCCGAGAGCTAGAGGGACCTTAATTACAAGACGCAGCTGCAGGCTACTGAAGCCAGGACTGGGCTTGATTGAACACAGCTGAATGAGACTGCAATCAGCCTGACCCTGTTGGACTGTGGGCTTGGAGGACCTTATTAAACTCACATTGAACAACAGAAGTTGTTCTGTCAACTGCTTTCACTGGGAGTTAGTGTGCTTTTGTGTTTCTGTGACCAGTTTTCACAGCCCCCTCAAAGGCACCCATGGGTACCCATTTTACCAAAATGGGCCCTGTCTTAATTTTTTGCCATTTTAGCATTTCTTGTCTTTTAGTTTTCCTTCCCATGACCTCCAGGGCGGGAAATTCCTTTGTGTGATTTTTATCTTCGGCGGGAATCCTGTGGATTCTCCGCCCAGGCTCCAGAGTGTCTGTGACAACAGGAAGCGAGGGAGGAGTCAAAAACTCTGCAGCCCTTGTCTTCCAGCCTGTCTGCATGAATCCAGTTCAAACTGGAAGGCTGGCTGTCCTAAAAGGACTGCCAACCCCCCAAGTTTGAATCTTGCATGTCTGTTTCGCTGGGTTCCTGCATAAAAGTCTGACACTGAAAGCTGAAGAGGTAGTCGACCACTGGAACCAAAACCAAAGAGAAAGATGAAGAAACCCTTGGCTGAGACGATTTCCAGCAACCAGAGAGCCTGCTGTGCAACCAGAGCCTGCTTTTACCCTTCCTTCCAATCGATCTGGGAATACTGAAACGGATTACCCCAATGCAGAGCCTGGGGAAACTCACTGGACTCAACAAGACTTGCATTTTCAGCCATCCCACATTGTGCTGTGACCTTGCGGAGCTGCAATACCTTAATACCCTGGGTCCTCAAGCCATTGTGCGGTGCATGGTCTTCTGAATTTCATACCTTGCTGCAACTTCGTGGACATCCTACTGGATTGCCAGAAGCCCAATTCAAGTCCAAATAGTCCCCTCACCAGAGTGATGGATTTTGCAAACAACGAGAATCCAACCAGCAATATTCTGTCTTCTTCTGTGCTCAGGAAAAGGCGCCAAATCCACGGAGCCGCAACCAGCCATGAAGAAACTCTTGCCTGAAGCATTCTGTGTTGATCCCTGCCAAAAAAGCCCATCCCATGTCCTGTCGTCTGTCCTCCTGAAAAGGAATGCAGTGCCTGGGCTTTTGACTGAAGACCCTAAAGTCCCTCCTTTGACATCCCTTTCTTCTGCGCTGTGTAGTCCATGTGAAGAACATCTTGTTTAGAGCCTGCCCCATGATTCCTGCTGCAAAAGTCCTTTCAGAGTCTTGCCTTCAATCTTCTTGGTGAAGGAATTCCACGAATGTGTTTTTTGGCTGAAGCTCCTGAACTCTTCTTGCTGGAACTGCTTGTCACTGATAAGGTACTGTGCTGGCTTGGGTATTTAATTACCTTTAGCCTGAGTGATTATTGTTTATCCTTGGGGTGCTGCTGTGCTGCAGAGGCCACCCATCCAGTTCATCAAGGCCCACTGCTGGAATCCTCCTAGGCAGTGGCGTTGCCAGGAATCAAATTTAGGAGGGGCACAGAGGGGGCCAAAGACAAAAGTAGGGGGGCACAGACAAATGTAGGGGGAGAACATGGTCACTGCTCATCTTAGGTGGGGGGCACAAGGGGGGGCACAGGGTTTCCTGTGAAACCCTGTGTCCCCCCTTGTGCCCCCCACCTAAGATGAGCAGTGACCATGTTCTCCCCCTACATTTGTCTGTGCCCCCCCCTACTTTTGTCTTTGGCCCCCCCCCTAGCGACGCCACTGCTCCTAGGGTGTCTCCTGTGAAGCCCCTGGACCCTCAACTACCTTTTCAAGTGAACTACTTACTTGTTTGCCCTCTGGAACTCTGACTTTACCTGCAACTGAGCCTTATCTCAGCCTGCCTACTACTGGCTCTTAGAGCACTAGGTTCCCTCGTCTGCCTCTGAGAGAACTCCTGTACTAGAATTGGGAAGGGCTGGATAATTTAAGGGGTCTGCCTTTTAAAGTAAAACAAGTATTGAAAAGTGTACTTACTTGTAACAGGGATAGTTGGTAGCTTTAAAATCTCTGAGTGAATAGTTACAAAAAGTTATTACTTTCCCTTAGCTATGTTCTGCCATGCTGAAAAGTATATATACGATTTACTTACCTTGAATAAGCTGTGTGCCTTCTTAAATAAGTAATCTCAAAGTTTTGCTTTCCTTAGAAACTGTCTGGCCACTCTAACTGAAAGTAGACTGAAGGTTACGTTTCTCACCTCTGAATTGGGTTCCTCTCTTCCCAAAAGTAATACTTTTAGTTCCACTTTATTATTCCCATTAGGATAATTGTATGAGTGTCCCCAACTGGGTCTTGCTTCCCCTGACTTGCTATTAGACTGTACAGAATAAGACTGCTTAGGTTATACTTACCTTTTAGGTTGCTGGTAGCTCCTTACAAAAGTATAGATGTGTCACTTACCTTGAGTTAGCTGTGTACCCATCTAAAATAAGTTACAAAGTTCTTGCTTGTCTTAGTGTGTCACTGAGCTGAAAAGTATCTGTATATTACACAAAAGGGTTTACCTACCTTGGGTATGAGTGAGTTATCCCCAAAGAAGCTATAGGTTTACACTGTTCCTTGAATAAGAGTGTCACTTTTCACAACGTATATTGTCCAGTTGACTTACTGTCTGATTTCTTGCTGAGCATCACGGTACAACTGTTAGGGTCTACTGCCCTTGAATTACTTTATGTAATCTAAAAGTAATTACTGGTGACACATCCCTAGAACCCCTGTTAGGTGTTCCAAATAAAGTGATATGCTCTGGCCTGTGTGCCTTCAATCATATTGGTGTGTGTTTTTATAAAAGTGTTTATGACTGACAAGTACTTACCCCAAGACCTATCTTGGCCTACATATGTATTTGTAATAAACCTTTATTTTTTGTATAATACTCCTGGTTGTCAGTGTTTCTATTGTATTCTTGGTATACTACATGTTCAATGTACTTTCCTACAGCCCTCTCTCCCTCCTGAGATAAGCCTGGCTGCTCTGTCTACGCTACCCTGAACTTAGGTGGTACAGCCTTATACTAAGAGTGGAGTCTTTTACTGTCTCAGTTGAATGGTTTTACTAAGCCCCTAGTTGGGCCAATCCATGCTTCCCAGTAGATGTTCTTGCCTTTGCTTCCTCTCTGTGTTTTTCTTATAGCCAGCTCCTGCCCCGGCAATCCCTGTGACTACCTGTTTCAGCTAAGATCAGCTTGGTATGTGCTCTGTTTCTGTTATGTGCTAGTGTTTTCTCAGGAATTTCCCCTAATCTACAGTGCATACTCAGAGGTATAGCATTTGCCCTGTGCTCGCAGGCCAGACTCCTGCCAGTCGCTGTGTGGGCATTGGTTGATTTGAAGGTGCTGCTTCCACTGTTTGTTGAGTGTTGGCTAATTTTCATTGATAATGTGCTGAAAAGACAAGGTTTTAGTTGTTTCTTAAATTTCAAGTGGTTCTGTAATGTGTGACTTTTCCTTGTCAGGCTTTTCCAAAGGTTGGCCACCCTGGTGGGGAAGGCAGAGCCTCCGTGTCTTTCTCTGTCGAATCTCCTGGTTATGATTAATTTGTGTGTCTTTTCTGGATCTTAGATCGTCACTTGGTTGGAAATGCGAGATTTTGCTTTGTATGAACTCTGCTTCTTGACCTTTTAGGGCTCTGTGGGCGATGCAGAGGGCCTTTTAGTGGATTCATTTTTTGGCTGGTTGCCAGTGCAAGTCTCAAAAGCTGGTGTTGTGTGTTCCCACTGTTGAGTATGAGTAATAGGGCCTCATTACAAGTGAGGCGGAACGGGTTAACAGGACCCGCTAAAGGAGCCAGAACCATTAAACCCGTTCCGCCTCATTACAAGCTCCCCTCGCGGGACCCGGTAAGTACGCCTGGTAAAACCAGGCGTGCTTAACGGGCCCCGCGAGGGGAAGAGGGAGCAAACAACGGGCCACTCGTAATCGGCCAATTGTTTGCTCCCTCCCCCATTCCCATTCAGCCCTATGGGGACTGAAATGGGAATGGGGAAGGTCTGGGCCCGGGTTCCTCGAGGGAAAAATTACAGGGCCCTCCGAACTCGGAATGGCCCGGTAATTCCCCATTCTGGGAACCAGGACCCGATTTTGGCGGCAGCCATGCCACCAATAGCGGCACAGCTACCGCCAACATCATAATGAGGCCCATAGTTTAGTCACTGTGTTTTGGGCCCATAGTAGTTTTGTTGTGCGGTAGTACAGATCACCTTGATAAATGCTATTGGCATAATCGATTCTTGAGAGAACCATGGAAATGGCAGCCAGCGTTCTGTGCGTAGATGATAGATGATAGATTCGCTTTTGAAACATTGTGTTGAATTGGGTTTCCAGAGGCACTGGCATATCGGATTCTTGATCACTTTAATGATGATGATGATGTGTTTATTTATATAGGGCCTTAATCCAAAGCGCTTTACAGAGCACATATTTACATACAATATCATCCAACCGAAAATGGTACTCATTTATCGACCTCGGAATGATGAAAGGCTGAGTTGGCCTTACCGGGATTCAAACCTGCGACCTGCAGATCACAGTCAGATCACAGCAGCGAGCACTTAACCCGCTGAGCTATCTTACCAGCTTTAACGGTTCCTGGGCAGTCATCTGCTTCAGGAGGCAACGGCAGAGGTGTTTTAGGAGTGGCTTGGGGCTAGATTACCATTATTTCTGTTTTGCGTGGGTTCAGTTTTAGGTTGTTAGCTGTCTTCCCTTCATGTACATTTGTGGGGCGGTTGCCGAAGGTGGTGCTGACGTTTGTCCCGCCGGTCATTTGAATATGACTTGAATGTTGTCTATATAGTTTTAACAAGTGGGCGCATAGATTTGTAGGATATTCATCAGTGGGGCCCTATTGACGTTGAGGACGAATGGAGAGACGCTCGATCCTTGAGGAACTCAACAAGTTATGTCTGGTCAGTGTGTTTGAGTTTGTGACCCGTCTTCAAAGCAGCTTCCTAAATTAGAGACTCCATTCTCACCGTCGAAATTCTATTTCCTTTAAAGAATGACTGCCCTTCCTATGAGATTCTAAGCACGCAGCTTGCGTTCTAACGCATCCACGTCAAGCCGCCAGTCACATACAGCCAGAGCATCGGTTCAATTAAAACACCTTTTTGCGGATAACTCACTTTTAATATGTGCGATTTCACGCTCCATAAAAACATGCTTCCCAGTGTAATTCAACAGGGGGGACTATTTTAACCCGCCACACGCACATTGTAGGTGTAGTTGTAATGTTTTGTTGAAAGAGCCATCACTGATTTCTTTTTTTCTAGAGGCTGTCTCACATTACTTTTAGATAGCACGCTGGTGACATCTTGTGGCCATAGAAGGGTACGCACTAAGTCAGCGGGATATTTAGACAAGTTTCGGAGCTGGTGGAAAAGAGACGCGCGTGTAAACGTGTGGGGCTTTGCGAGGCATGTAAAATTCATGACGCTATTTAGGCTGCGCATCACTCCCCCATCCGCTCATGAGGGACTTGCAGTCCTTGCTCTGTTCCACCTCCACTAGAACCGTGATGGAAGGATGACGGCCGGGGGTTGCTCTTTTTCCTGGACACCACTCTCCCGCACCTTTTCCTGGAGAATACATTTTGTCCCACGCAGCTCCAGGTTACTTTCCAATCTATTCGTTTTTGAAGACCATTAAACACATATGTGTCCAAGTGCCTTCATTTCATACTAGGCTCAAATCCCAGCGTCGCCACTTAAACAAAGTATTACCTTGAACAAATTGTTTAATAAAAACATGCATCTATCAAGAGCTACTGAACTCGATGAAATTAAATAAATCCCACATCAGACCAAACTGGGCTATCTGGGGCAATCCAACAAACAATTCAGATTCTCATTTTATAACCTCTCGCCTCCTCCTGGACAAGTCAGCTGCTTTCGGTGCAGTTAGAAGGTAACAACATTACACTGGATGACGTAATGTTCCTCCAGTAAAGTAAAGACTACCCACATGTCACCATTCAACTCAACCCCCTCAACCTCACACTTGGTGTCTAGAAGGGATCCAGCCTCTAACCAACCCCTCCTCTTCAGCCTTAACCAGGATCTACTCAGGGACATTATTAGAAAACTAGGACTTAGAAGTGACCGACACAAGGAGGTGAGTTATCACAAGTATTTAAGTATAGTGGGAACAGCCCCACCAGCACCCCAACACGGGTAGAGCTAGGATCACCTGCATGACAGGCTAGGACTCCAAACGGAGGAATGTGCAGGGTCCTAGAATTACAAGGCAGAAGATGGCACACATCTCTTGTCACCCCAACAAACTAAAAGCTTCTTATTCCTGGCAACAGGACCCGAGGCCACGTTGCATGGTCCTTTAAGCAAGTCAGCCTCTTCTGTTCAAACTCGCCCTACACTCGTCGTGGCTCCCTCCAGCTCGCGAGAGGGTGTGGGGGCATCTAGTTCCTTGGTTTGGACACCTCCCTGATTTGCACATCTCCCTGGGCTCGCAAGGAGAGGCATCTGCTTTACTGGTTTGAGCATCTCTCTCTGGGAAAACACCTAACCACTCTTCCATGTTCCACATTCTATTATTCCCATGTTCTACTGGAATTATTTATTTTATTTAATGTAATATAGTTTTAACATAAACCTTTACACACAAAAGAACAATATCATATTCAAAATTCAACATTCAAATTTGATTCGAAATAATTTCATCAGAGTGAAATAAAATAACATTCGCATGAAAGAGTATCACGTATCACATAATGCTTTTAACGTGTAACTAAGCACAAGTAAAACAAACAGAATATCAACAAAATGGTAGCACTCAATTGCACATTGCAAATAGGCCAGGCTGATATATTAACGAACATAATGTGAGCCAATTTCACATGAGCAACAATGGTGTATGTGAGGCCCTGAGAAGGCCATAAGAAAGGGGAGGCTAAAACACTGTAATACACCAGAGATCAAAAACCAGCAAACAGGATGACAATATCAAGAGAGAGATAGCCAAAAGTCGGAATTACAATGCCCAAATGATACCAGGGTTGTTATGCCCCATTACCCTTCGGGCAACAGACAGGTCCATTCATGAGGCACTAGCTCTGATACCGTTGTTACCCAGAGCTTGTCTCCCACCTTCCAGATTCAATATAATGCCATGTGAAGTCCCCTGTTATAGGTATTAATACATTGGGCCTCATTATAAGTTTGCTGGTCCAGGAACCATGGTACCGGCAAGCATGCCGGTACTGTAGTTCCCGGACTGGCAAACTACGAGTTTTGCTCGCGGGTGCCTTCCTGCCCGCCAGGTCTGACCTGGCGGGCAGGAAGGCACCCGCGAGCCCAGCATGTCGGATGCACCGGCACTGGTATAAACAGTGCAGGTGCATCCCACCTCCCCATTCCCATTCAGCCCTATGGGGCCGAATGGGAATGGGGAGCATCTTTTTTCCGGCACCCGCGAATGGGCAATTACCGGGTCCGGCAGGGCCAGAATGCCCCGGTAATTGCCTGTTTGCGGCCGACGGATAATATTGCATGTTTGGCAGCAGCCTGCCGGTTTTACTGGCAAGGCTACCGGCAAACTTGTAATGAGGCCCATTGCTTCCAAAATAGGGGATCCTTAATAGTGTCTAATCCATGTAAAAAGGGATCCAGATGGTCCATATAAACCATTCCCAAACTGGGCCATTCTGTCAGGACATGATTCGCCGCTGCAGCGTGTGTTCCATTGCGACAGATACGGCAAAAGCCTTCCTGTTCCATGGTGGACAGTGCTGGACCCAAGACACTCAGCACCGGCAAGCGGTTAGTGCGCAATAGAAGAATACACCTCCTTAGGGGGCAAGATGGACATACAACCAAACATGGCTGCGCCTTCATGAATGTGTATAGCACACCTGATACAAATGAATAGCTTTTTAGCCGACTAAGGTGCACCATATTTTCATTCCAGTCCCAAAGGCCAATGCGTTTTTCGAATGAGCGCTTAAGGTTGGCGAGGTCATCACCCCGATTAGGGGTCCACCCTATATTATGGAAAAGGATGTCCATGATCTTAATGTATGCGCTCTGCATTGGTCAAACTTTGCAGAAGAGGATTAGATGGACCATTCAGTATCTTAATATGCAGCATGATAGCTCTTTTTTAGGACTATTGACTTCAGAGAAAAGATACCCAACTCCAATCTTATTATGGCCATTGGGACACAGCTGGGCAACCCTAGTAGCTTCCCCCAAAATCTACCTTCCAGCAAATGGAGCCATTTCAGGTCCATTTCGGGAAGGCAATCAATTCCATAAATAACTGCAGGAACATGACATTGCAAATATAGTTGTCTTGCTCCCGCCATCATCGTGTAGCCACCCCTGCTTTTAGAAAATGGTGCTATTAGTTCTGCCAGCTGTGCTGCCTTCCTGATACCTACCTCGATACAGGTTTTAAAATCCGGGCTTGAATCGAATTCAACCCCCAAATATTTGTACTGTGGGGCATATGGGATTTCAATGGCGTGAACAAATAGTCACGGTCTAGCTATATGCTTGGCGGGGAATAACATAAACTGCATCCTTTCTCTATTGTCAGGCCCTTTTTGTCCGCATAATCCCAAAGTGCCTCAGCTGAACGCTGTATGCCACTAAAGGTGCGATCTAGTAGCACCAGATCGTCAGCCTAGGCCAAAACTGTACAGTGTGTGTTGTCAATTTTGGGAGGACAGCCACAAGTCTGTGTCAAAAAAAGAGAACGATCTGACACATACAGATTATATAGTAGGGGAGCTGTCACACATCCCTGCCTGACACCACAGCTTTGGGCTATAGGAATAGTCATGGGACCTCTGACAGCCAATCTCAGGCACACTGTGTTATTCCGATGGAATACTTTTAGATAATATAATATCCCTCGAGGGCAGCCCAGCAGTTCTAATGTATGCCCGAGAAGTATCCTACACACTGTGTCAAAGGCTGCCTGAGTAACCAGGGAATCCATGAGTAGTAGATTGTGAGCCGTGGAATAATCAGGACGAAATCCACACTGGTATCTGTCCAGGACGCCCTTAGGTTACACCCACCTTTGTAATTCCTTCAAAAGGAGTGAGGCAAAACGTGTCCTGATACAGTCCAGCATAAATAGCAAACAGTAATTACTAGGGTCAGCAGAGTTACCCTTATTTAGTACTGGAATCAGAATTGCCGTTTGCCATGAGTCAGGCATCTTATCTTCTGAAAGCATCTTATCGAATTAGATCTTAAGTGAGGATAACCAGAATGGATAATTGTCCTTCAATACCACATTTACCAAACCATTTGGCCCTGGGCCCTAGATGATTTGAGACTCTTGATTTTAATAGATGTGTCTTCTATATTTACTTCAAAAGGGGGACAACTGGGGTGAACGTCTATCTGGGGAAACTGACAAGTCAAAAGCGAGAAATTAGGTTTGGTCAAAAATGACACCCACGAGTGCTCGCCTATGGGATTAATTCAAGTCTGTTTCTTACATCCCTTTGCTTCACCCAGAAGGGACCAGATGCTACGGAAGTTTCCTCCACAAAGAGTGGTCACCATCTGTTGCCATAAGGTGTCTCTACGAGAGCTACGCCACCCTTTGTGCTACTGGAATTATGTGGGACATGTTCACTCTGATGGGCTAGAAACACTGGCCTCGGTCTTGATGAAGAGGAACTAGAACTTTTATTCAGATCCATTCTGCTTCGCTCAAGGTTTTTGCCTCAAAACTGCTTTCCTTTTGTTTTATGTTTCGATTTCGGGCACTTTCCTGGCCCGCTGTTGTTTCATGTTCTATTTATAGTCTGGTCATCCTATCAAGCCATTGGAGACATACAGGGTAATTCATAGAATTTCGCAGAAAAGTGTCGCAAGCGGCTGGCGCAGAGTGTCCGCGTGCGATTGTCTGCGCCAGGCACGTGCGCTAAAACCGATTTCCGCGCACAGCGTATTCATGGATTTTAGGCTCCCAAACCAGCCGTGGCGCAGAGTATCGCAGCGACCCTGCAGCAGCGCCAGTAACGCCCCCAAGAACGCCCTCGCGCAAGGAAAAGCCATCAAAATCGCTAAATCATCGCAAAGGGCTGCGCTAACCCTGGACCAGTTTACAGGGCTGCCAAACAAGGAACGCAAAGCGGGTAACGTGCATATCAGGGGTACGCGTGAAGTTATACACGCGATTAGCCAGGCTGCCAGGGTACGTGTATTTCAGGGGTGCGCAGGAAGTTCAACACGCGATAGTCCAGGGAACGTGTATTACAGGGGTACGCGGGAAGTTCAACACGCGATTGTCCAGGGAACGTGTATTACAGGGGTACGCGGTAAGTTCAACACGCGATTGTCCAGGGAACGTCTATTACAGGGGTACGCGGGAAGTCTTACATGCGATTAGCCAGGGCACGTGTAATACAGGGGTACGCGTGAAGTTATACACGCGATTCGCCAGGGTACGTGTATTACAGGGGTACGTGGGAATTATCACACGTGATTTGGCTGGGTACGTGTATTACAGGGGTACGCGGTAAGTTCAACACGCGATTGTCCAGGGAACGTCTATTACAGGGGTACGCGGGAAGTCTTACATGCGATTAGCCAGGGCACGTGTAATACAGGGGTACGCGTGAAGTTATACACGCGATTAGCCAGGGTACGTGTATTACAGGGGTACGTGGGAATTATCGCACGCGATTTGGCTTGGTACATGTATTACAGGGGTGCGTGGTAATGATCAGACGCGATTTGGCTTGGTACGTGTATTACAGGGGTGCGTGGGAAGTTCTACACGCGATTGGCCAGGGTACGTGTATTACAGGGGTACGTGGGAATTATCACACGCGATTTGGCTGGGTACGTGTATTACAGGGGTACACGGGAAGTTCTACATGCGATTCGGCTGGGTACGTGTATTACAGGGGTGAATGCTCACATGCGATTTGGCCAGGTACGTGTATTACAGGGGTGTGCGGGAATTATCACACGCAATTAGGCTGGGTGGGTCCTCACAGGTGTTCCCTGTACACCCTCCACGGCCCCAGCAGGCAGCCCACAAAACAGGGGACTACCCTGCACACCTGCTCATGTCCCCCTGCACCCCCAGCCCCCAGCACTGCAGGGTCACCCTCCACCAGGCCCCCACTCATGTCTCCCACCACCCCCACCCCCCAGCAGTGCAGGGGCACCCTCCACCAGGCCCCCACTCATGTCTCCCACCACCCCCACCCCCCAGCAGTGCAGGGTCACCCTCCACCAGGCCCCCACTCATGTCCCCCTGCACCCCCACCCCCCAGCAGTGCAGGGTCACCCTCCACCAGGCCCCCACTCATGTCTCCCACCACCCCCACCCCCCAGCAGTGCAGGGTCACCCTCCACCAGGCCCCCACTCATGTCTCCCACCACCCCCACCCCCCAGCAGTGCAGGGTCACCCTCCACCAGGCCCCCACTCATGTCTCCCACCACCCCCACCCCCCAGCAGTGCAGGGTCACCCTCCACCAGGCCCCCACTCATGTCTCCCACCACCCCCACCCCCCAGCAGTGCAGGGTCACCCTCCACCAGGCCCCCACTCATGTCCCCCTGCACCCCCACCCCCCAGCAGTGCAGGGTCACCCTCCACCAGGCCCCCACTCATGTCTCCCACCACCCCCATCCCCCAGCAGTGCAGGGTCACCCTCCACCAGGCCCCCACTCATGTCTCCCACCACCCCCACCCCCCAGCTGTGCAGGGTCACCCTCCACCAGGCCCCCACTCATGTCTCCCACCACCCCCACCCCCCTGCCACCATGGGCAGCCCCCACTCATGTCTCCCACCACCCCCACCCCCCAGCAGTGCAGGGTCACCCTCCACCAGGCCCCCACTCATGTCTCCCACCACCCCCATCCCCCAGCAGTGGAGGGGCACCCCCCACCAGGCCCCCACTCATGTCTCCCACCACCCCCACCCCCCAGCAGTGCAGGGTCACCCTCCACCAGGCCCCCACTCATGTCCCCCTGCACCCCCACCCCCCAGCAGTGCAGGGTCACCCTCCACCAGGCCCCCACTCATGTCTCCCACCACCCCCACCCCCCAGCAGTGCAGGGTCACCCTCCACCAGGCCCCCACTCATGTCTCCCACCACCCCCACCCCCCAGCAGTGCAGGGTCACCTTCCACCAGGCCCCCACTCATGTCTCCCACCACCTCCACCCCCCTGCCACCATGGCCAGCCCCCACCAGGCCCCCACTCATGTCTACCACCACCCCCACCCCCCTGCCACCATGTGCAGCCCCCACCAGGTCCTCACAATCCCCAATCATGTGCGTAATGGTCAGCCTCCACAGCCAAAAAGCCCTACCAAGTAACCCATTCACCCACATGGAAATGAAAACACATGTTACACCCCCAATGTTCATGAAGCAAATGAACCCATGTCCGTCACACACAGATTTTCAAATTGAATGGGAAAACACACAACATGACATGCATGAAACCAATGAGATGAAACCACACAGTGAACAATGGAAAAAAAAATGTATTGGACAAAAATACGAATGGTAAAGAAAGAAAAATAACTACAATGTAAATGTGAAAAAATAAGCTGCATGTCCGCATAAAAACACAAAAGTAGAAAATCAAATCCATAAAATTTAGTCCAAAGTGAAATGTAAAAACTCTCCATGCAACAAAGAACTATGTACAAAAATAACAAGGGTCCATCATCACAACTGAACTAAGGAAACCTCCTAAAAAACCTACCTAAATATCAACTATATACAAAAAGTGGAGCAGTGTCCGTCGACTCCAAATCATAAGAAAAAACAAAGGAAACCTAAAACTAAAGAACTATATACAAAGGCGGCGGGCAAGTCCAGCGGCTCACTCCGTGGTGTTCCGGGCCAGGGCATCATCGAACTCCTGTTCGATGTCCCGGAGGCGGTCCAGTTCCATGGCCCCGAGGGTCCGCAGGGACGACGCCGTGTCCTCTTCCAACCCCCTGCGGATTGCCTCGAGGTACTCGGCCCGCCTCAGGGCCCTCCGCATGGAGTTCTCCGCCCTGACCATTGTGAGCCGCGCCTCTTCCGCCCGCCGCCGCTCCGCACCTATGGCGTGGCCCAACCGCTGCCACACGGAAGACACTCTCTGTCCTGGGTCCTCCTGCCCTCCGGCCGATGCCTGCCCCTCCGATGTCAAAGGCCCCGAGCCTTCATGGCTCCCACCATGTTGCTGCTGCTGCTCTGCCTCTGCCCGTGCACTGCCTCCTGCTGCCTGCACATCCTCCGCCGGCTGGGGTGCAGTTGTTGATGTGGCCACCCCTGCTGGACGTCCGACTCCCGACTGTGGCAGGGATGCCTCCTCCACCAGCCTGGCCGCACTGTCAGAGGCAGCTCCACAGGGCACCCAGGTGACTGATGGGTGGGAAGATGGCACAGAGGACGACTGGCGCGTAGGGGGTCCAGTTGAGGAGGGGGTCGGAACAAGCCCCATCAGACTGAGGAATCCGGTCTGGGTGACCTGTCCCAGCAGGCTGACGTGGTCAACGAGCCATTCGAGATGACGTGCAGTCTCTCCATGAAAAGACTGCAGGTCACCTCGCATGGCCCGTTGACGCAACGCCACACCAGCCAGGACAGGCTCAACCCGGACCTGGATAGCCACGTCCGCAGGCAGAGGAAGGCCAGTTGACGTCAGCTTATCCCCTGCCTGGAAACGGGTCTGGACGTAGGCATCCCTGCTGGTGCAAGATGATGCAGGGACAGGATCGGGGACAGGATTGCACACAGGCACCTCCGCGGCGGCCTGTGCTGCCTCCTGTCCCTGGTCCTGGACTGCACCACTAGCACCAGTGGGATCCCCACCTCCAGACCCCGTCTCTGGTGCTTGCACGGCCTCCTCCTCCACCAGACCCCCCACCAACCTGGATGACTCCGTGCCATCTTCCCCTGTTGGGCCCTGTGGGGTCCCAGCTGCCCCTTCTGCTGCCGAGGAGTCCAACTCCAACCTCCACCTCTTGGACCTCCCCCCGGCAGCTGCGGCCTGGGACACGGCACCGGACTCCTCACTCCCCGACAGGTTGACAACACGGGAGGGGAGCCGGGCCTTGCGTCTCCGGCTGGCGGTCGGATCCCCGCCGCTGTGCTCCACAGAACCTTCTCCGCCCTCTTCATCAGTTGACGCTGCAAACAGGGAGAAACAAAACACAGGCATCATGGGCACTGTACAATGGACACATACACACATGACAGTTGCACATGAGTGGCATTGGCAAACCTCAGACATGTCATCACAATCCCCAACACACATGTCATTGCAACTCGCACACATGAGCCATACCACAGCCATATCGCAACTGCCACCACCATCCATACACATACAACAGCATGAGCAGCCAAAGGTGACCCAGACATCACATGCAACACAGGAAGTGCACCACACATGTACACACACCACCACACTTGCATGCATGTGTACACCTCTGCCAAGTGTCGCACTGTTCAGACGGGCATCCATGTCACATCTGCCAATCAGGCTTACACATACCGCAGTCACATGCATCCATGTTGCATCACTGTTGCACCCTTGTCAAATACACACACATGCACATGTACACAGTGCTCATACATGCAGCCCAATACAACATACATGCGTGACATCACGGACATGTCTACTTACATACACATACATACAAACATGTGTGCACGCACAACTGCATTTGCCATGCAAGCCTACACACACAAGCACCATCCATGTCTCACACATTACAGCCCTCGCATGTGTCAGCCCCACGGCCATGTACACCCCCACCCATAATCGACCCCATACAAACAGATGTGCAACCTGCACAATACCGAATAATCACCACACGCACTGCTCACAATCAGGATGCATGTACACTCACCGCTCGACTCCAGACGGGTCTGCTTCTCCAGGACCTGGACGTGGAGCGCTGGGGATATGCGTTCCAGGACCCCCATCTGTTCTTCCGACAAGTGGCCCCGGCGCCCCTTGGCATCCGCTGCCTTCAAGAGGCGCCGGGCCTTGTTCAGGGTCCTGGACCTGAAGTCCTCCCAGCGCTTCCTGACATGTTGTAAGTCCCGGACTGCCACCCCCTCCGCGTTGATGGCAGTCACGATGTCAGTCCAGATCCGAGTCCGTCCTTCCTTGTCGGCGCGGGAACTTCCGAAGAGGGCATCATACTGCCCCAGGACTTGCTCCACCAGGACACCAACTTCGGTGGCACTGAAGCTGGTGCCCCTCTGCCTCTCTGGCCGGGGGTTGTCAGTGGTCACAGATGGTGTTTGCCCCGACATGACAACCCCAGTGGCAGGAGTGGGTGGGCAACTGGGTCCTGGGGCTGGGCTGTGGAGCGATGGAATTCCAGTCGGGAGTCTTCGGTACCAGCAGGGGTGGTCACAGCAACAGCACCCCTGGCTGATGTGCAGGCAGCAAATGGCAGTGCACGTGGGCAGCAGGCAGTCAGGCAGCAGCAGATGGTAGGTGGGAGCGTGCTCGGGGCTCTGGGGGGAAGTAGTTCGGCCTTCTGGGCAGGAGCGTGGTCTTCCGTGTGCTTACGCGTGGCCAGCTTGGTACGGAGTGATTTGGCACGTGAAAATCCTGCACGTCAACGTGAAAATCGAGGAAAGGCACTTAGCGCGTAAGCGCGTCAGCACGCATACGCGATTCTATTGGACCAAAGGCCCTCAGCGCGTAAGCGCGTCTGTGACGTGACCCGCACGGGTGTTTCCCACACAGCACGTGATGACAGAGCACACGTGGAAAGACTGCACGTCAGAGTCTCATCGCGTGTGATTGGTGGAAATGGCCCTAGACGCAGAAGTGACAAAGTGTGTAATTGGTGGAAATGGCCCTACACGCAGAAGTGACAAAGCGTGTAATTGGAGGAAATGGCCCTACACGCAGAAGTGACAAAGCGTGTAATTGGAGGAAATGTCCCTACACGCAGAAGTGACAAAGCGTGTAATTGGTGGAAATGGCCCTAGCGCGTACACGCCGCGTAAGTGACGCTGGACGTGTGTGCCTGTATAAAAGGTACGTGTAGAACACCACTTCCTTGTACGTGCTTTTCGTGGAGAGCGAGTGGGTGAATTCTGTACTTCTTGTCGTTTCACACGCGATTTACTTCACGGCGTTTCAAGTTCGTATTCCCTGTTACCTCTGACAGCTTTTTCTCTTCTTTCGCTTTTACTGGTTTACCTGGGCCTGTTCCCTCAAACAGTGTTCCCTTCTACTGTTGTCCTGTCTCCTCAGACAGCGTACAAATCTTCTTTTGGCGGGGGTGTTGCCAACCAAACGTGCTCCTTTTACACGCTCGTTTACCAGGCAGACGGTGAGTCACGCACGTATCTAACATCTGTGCTTGCCTCCTGTGTAGCCTACCCCTTCAGAGGTCATTCTAGGCTGCGTGTGACACGCATACGTTCATTCTTGTGTTTCTGGGTGCCACAGCGTAGTGCAGGTTTTTCTTTCTGCACACGTGGTCTAGGAGGGGTTGCGTGCACGTCATCTCCCTTTTTTGGGCCTCCTGTGCGTTGCGTGACCCGTCATCTTTCCCCAGGGGTTACATTCAGCCTTGCTAGAGCACTAGGGTACAATTACCATCTGGTACCCAACCCCTTTGACCCCCAATTGCCCAGGACAATAGTCTACATCCACTCCCATACGCACATTAACACCAGTGCCATGGCTGGGAGGCGAGGATTCCGTAAGGGTGGCAAAGGTGGAAGAGCCACAAGTGGTAGCCGTGGTGGATCCGGTAGGGGACGTGGTCGTAACTTGCAGGGTGAGCCTGTCCCCCCATGTGTGGAGGACCAGTCACGGGCACCCATAATCCCCCCCTGCCCCCCTCCCATTGAGGCTGATGTGGCTGACACCATCCATGCTCAGCCCTTGTTGGACCAGCCCATTGTGGCACCAGACCTGGCTGACTCCATGGCTGACTTCCAGGTCAGCAGGGCTACGACACGTGCGCTGGTGCACGTTGATGCCATCATGCCACGTGGATCTGGGGCAGCAAGGTCATCTGCTGCACCAAGGAGGCAGGGCGGAGAGGCTGCAGGGGCAGCTGCGGCTCCATCCACCCCAGCCCTCACACACCCAGCCAGGACAGTGTCGGTCCTAGTCCATGCTGCTGACATTCCCCCTGACACCATCACACTAGAGCCAATGCCTGCACCAACTCCCATGCTGAGTGTGCAATCCCACACTCCTGATACAGAGTCCACCAGGGCTCCTGCCCCTAGTGTCCAGAGCAGCGCAGGACACTCAGGATCACCACCACCTTCCAAGCGGAAGAGGAAGAGTACTCGTCCGGCACAGGCTGATGCCCCAGACACGGCTACACAGTCCGGCCCGTCCAGGAAGCCCAGCTTCACGGATGACGAACTGAATGCACTTGTCGAGTATGTGTCGGGACATGACAACGAGATGGTCATTGTTGCAGGATCCAAGACCACACCTGCACAACGCCAGGCACACTGGCAGACCGTTGCGGACATCGTAAGTGCCCTTGGAATCGTGAGGCGCACAGCCAATGATTGCTATAAGCGCTGGAATGACCTAAAGCGCAGGGCAAAGAGTAAGCTGGCCTCAAGTCATGCCGCAACTCTAGTGACTGGAGGTGGGTCTCCAGTAGTAGACATGGAACTCACTCCACATGAGTCAGTCGCTGGGACCTACGTCACGGAGGAACAGATCCAAGGCGTGGGAGATCTGGCTGATTACGAGGCATTGTCCGGTGAGTGCACATGCATGTGTGTGTCATACATGTGCATGGTGTGTGTGAGGGCTTCTGTTTGTGTGCCAGGTGAGAGTGTGTGCGCCTGAGTCGTATGGGTCAGCCATGTGCTTCATGCAATACTTCCTGCGCAGCTGCATTTGGCCATAGCAGTATCCCTTCTGCCAACAGTAGACATCTAGCCCAACTGCACGCCAGTTGCCCTTGAAGTGTCACCTTGCCACAACATATTTGCTTATTTTTCACTGTTCATTCAGTCAGTTTGTTTGCATTCCACCACTTTCACTAGGCATGTCGCTGTCCACTAGTCACATGTCTGACATGGGTATGGTAAAGTGGAGTGACTTTGTTACCTGGATATCATTTGTACACACATGTCCCTGTGCAATTGGACCATTTCAGACTGGCAGCTCCAGGTGAAAAATCTGACCTGTTAGAATTAGAAAAGCAATTACATGCGGGAACTGGACTGAATGAATAGGTGCTGCCCTCCTCTCCATCTTCACTCAATAGCAATGGTACATGCCATCTGTGTGATGGCATGTGTGTTTCACCTGGCAATCACAGGCCAATGTGTGATGGCACTGCCAGGCAGCATGCAGAAAATGTGTTCATCTTCCATCTTGGTGTCATCAGTGTGTGCCATTTGCCTGCACTTCATACGCAGTGAGGGTGCATGCATGGGAGGGTTTTAGTCATGTGGGACATGTGTCAATCAAGTACTGGTTCTCTTGCTTCTCAGCCCTCATTGTGTGCCATGGTGCTAATGCCTGTTTCCATTTCTTTGTTTTCATGTCTTTGCAGGGGAAGACGCACCTGATACTGCTGGGGTTGTGGAGATGGTGCAGACCCAGGAGGGGTCCGAGGGCCGACCAACCACCAGTGAGGGACGTGGTGTGGTGGTGGGGGAGAACCCACAAGTGCTGCAGGTCGTGCTCTCAAGGGGTGTCTCTGGCTGCACCTCCCCCGAGCTGTACTCAGGTGTTGATTCGGATGAGACCTACGTGCCGTCGCAGGTGAGTGTTCCAGGGAGGGATTCTGTTCTGTCTCACCCACCTGCACCAGGGTCAGAACCCTCCATGGGGATGTCAGTGTTGGCAGCTACGCCTTCGGTGGTTACGGATGCAGGGTCACACTCCGCGACATCTGATCCTGTTCCTGGGCCAGCAGATCAGAGGGGGAATGCAGTCCTGCAGCCTCAGGCAGTGCCGGCACAGCAAGGCGCAGTTCACCTTGCCCCAGACAGGTGTGGTTCCCGCCGACGTGGTGGCCGTACGCCACCCGGCAATACCGCATGGGAGCAATCCATTTACGGTATGGCAACCCAACAGGCTGCATCATCCGAGATGATGGCTCAGGCCATGGATAGGGTGGCCACTTCCATTGTCCCCCCAGAAAGGCTGATGGAGCGACTAGAGCAGGCAACCGACTCCATCTGCCAGTCACACAGGGAGGACATGTTGGGGTCCAACAGGGACAGGCGGGCGGCACTGGCGACTATGCAGGAGGCCATCTCCATTGAGTCCCAGGGCCACAGGGAAGCCCTGAGGCAGGAGCTCCTTCACCTCAGGACGACTCTTGTTGAGCTTGAGGCTTCAACACACCAAAGGACAGAACAGCAGCTGGAGCGTCTCACCCGTACGCTCTCAGCTGAGATGCAGGCAACGAGGGCGGAGGTCCGGGCATCCCGTGAGTTGTTGCATGGGGACCTCCGCACACTCATCCTCCAGAACCAGACCTACCACACCCGCATGCTTGCAGCCATGGAGGAGCAGACTAGGGCCTTGCGTGGGCTGCCTCCCATAGTGCAACCACCTCCGGATGCAGCTGCACAGGGTGATAATAGCGACAGCAGTGATACTCCCACAATAGGGTAGCCGTGTGGGCCATGAGCCCATGGAGGTGTTTTATCTTCCCAGGATCCACGCAGGTGGGTTCTGGTGTGCATCCTGTCCTCGGACCTCCTGGGTGGCCTCCCCAACCCCCCCGGGCCCATCAATGGCCATTTTTGATTGTTTCTTATTTTTATTTTTATTTTGATTTCTTTTATTCCCAATTTTTTTGGGACGATCTGTTGGCTTCCGTGGTTCCTGTGGGCATACGCTGCATTGTGGCTGGGCACATGCAGGCTTGTAATGTATTTGGTTCAGATGCTTGGGTTTGAGTCACACACACCCCTCCTGCTTCCCGTTTCCATGGGCTTGCAAAGGGTGTGCCCAAGTGACAGTGAATTACACAGTGACGTTGGACTCCCATGAGCTGTGTGGGCAGTCTGTAGTCAATACTGTGTATACATTCCTAGTGCATATTGCTGTTGTGTTGTACACTGCATGTTGCATTGATGTGTAACTCTTCTTCTGTGTCTACCTCCCAATTTGCAGGTCCCTTCCTCATGTCCACACAAGGACCTCTAGTCTGGAGATGGGGTCCATGTTGGCAGCAGTGCACCTACAACACTACATGGCGACAACACTGCACAGTTGGTAGTGGTGGGAGTGCAGGCATTTCCAGGTGGTGAGACTACTAATATGTAACATTTGTGATGTCATGTTAATGGTAGTACGTGCTCAAGTATGTTGTTGGTCCGGCATTGCTGTGAGCATTTCAGGTGTTGCAGGTTTCTAATAGTGCCACTGTACATAGTGAGACTGATGTCATGTTGTGGGGATTACTTTGTTTACCTGCAATTAGCATGACATGGCACGGTGTGTCGTGTGGCGGTGCTGGGGTTGGGTTGGCTGACATGGCACTGTCCTCTTGTTGCATTTTGCAAGTGGGTATTCATTTTAGCTGCTTCAATGTGTAACTTCACAAAACTGCATTGGTGGTGTCTGTGTGGGTAGGGATGCACACATTGTGACACTTCCAGGTGAACAATCTCAGGCTGACATGGTATTCCCGGTTCATTCTCCAGACATTCAGGATCAGTGTCAGGTTGAGTCATCATTGATTGTCAGATGGAATGTGCCAGGGCAGTGTGCACTCCACAGGGGTGTGATTTCTATGTGAAGTAATTAGCCACTAGCTGTGTACCGGCTGCCTCCCCCCGTGCCCTTTCCCCTCCCATGCGCAGCGGCTGTGCATGTGGTTGGGGATGTGGGGCCACCACCATGTCCACGGCCAGGCCCCGGCGTGTTGCAATGTTGTGCAGGACACATGCTGCCACTATGATCCTGCACACTACTGGGGGAGCGTATAACAGCTGCCCGCCAGAACGGTCAAGGGAGCGAAAGCGTGACTTTAGCACTCCGAATGTGCGCTCCACTATGCCCCTGGTTGTAATGTGGGCTGTGTTATATCTTACCTGGGGTGGCGTGGTGGGGTTCCGAATTGGCGTCATCATGTGTGGGCTGAGAGGGTAGGCACTGTCCCCTGTGGAGGTGGTGATTGGTATCATTGGTGGGGTTGTGACCTTGCTCAGTATCCAACATGCATGCATGTGCAGTGGCATACATACTCACCAAGCAGCCATGTATCGCCATGCCGCCCAGCTTCTAGGTCCCGGCTTAGGGTGGACATTCGGTAAATGAAGCTGTCGTGGGTGGAGCCGGGATAGTTGGCATATACTGAGGTGATGATTCCCTTGGCATTACATGCTACCTGCACGTTGATGGAATGCCAGTGCTTGCGGTTCCTATAGATGTGCTCAGATGCCCTGGGGGGACGTAGAGCCACATGGGTGCAGTCGATGGCACCTAGCACTTTGGGGAATCGTGCCACAGCGTAAAAATCCAGGGCGGCAGCATGCCTTTCTGCAGGTGTTCTGGGCAGGTATATGTGCCTGCGGACTGATGGGCGTGCAGTGATGATGTTCAAGACCTGGTGTAGGCAGCGTGACTGGGTGGCCTGTGACACCCCACCCACTATGGCACTTGTCCGCTGAAATGATCCAGTGGCTAAGAAGTGCAGTACATTGAGGACCTTCTCCAGGGGGCTGAGTGCTTGGGAGCACAGGGTGGGTGATGTGAGGTCATCCTCCCACTCACTCACCAGATCCAGTATAATGTGTGGTGGAAACCTGTACCTCCCATACACCTGGTCATCAGGCATCCCGAAAAGGCTGGTTCTGGGTGTGAATATTCTGGCCCTGACTATCCTCCTCCTCCTCCTTTGGTAGCCCACTGCCACTGCTGCTAGGAACGGTATGTTCATCCTGGCGTCTGAGCTTGTTATTGTTAAAGTCCGCAAATTTATGCTTTGCGCGTGTTCTAGGCGAGCGTGTGACCCGCGCACCCCTGGAATCCAGTTCCCAGTCCAATAGCGTGTGGAAATTCACACGCACCACGGGATACAGCGTGTGACCCGCGCACCCCTGGAATCCAGTTCCCAGTCCAATAGCGTGTGGAAATTCACACGCACCACGGGATACAGCGTGTGACCCGCGCACCCCTGGAATCCAGTTCCCAGTCCAATAGCGTGTGGAAATTCACACGCACCACTGGATACAGGTTCGCTGACGTACTTGCGTGTGTAAGTGCCCGCGCACCCATTAAATACACGTACCTAGGCCAATCGCGTGTACGCGCACTTTTGTCCAATTACACGCGATGACACTCTGACGTGCAGTATTTCCACGTGTGCCCCGTCATCACGTGCTGAGTGGGGAACACCCGTGCGGGTCACGTCACAGACGCGCTTACGCGCTGAGGGACTCTGGTCCAATAGAATCGCGTATGCGTGCTGACGCGCTTACGCGCTAAGGGCCTTTCCTCGGATTTCACGCTGACGTGCAGGATTTTCACGTGCCAAATCACTCCGTATCAAGCTGGCCACGCGAAAACACACGGAAGACCACGCTCCTGCCCAGAAGGCCGAGTTACTGCCCCCCAGTGCCCCGAGCAGCCTCCCACGTGCCATCTGCTGCTGCCTGCCTGCCTGCCTGCCTGCTGCCACCGTGCCCTGCCATTTGGTGCCTGCACATCAGCCATCTGCAGGGGTCCAGTTGCTGTGTCCACCCCTGCTGGAACTGAAGACTCCCGACTGGGATTACATCGCTCCACAGCCCAGCCCCAGGACCCAGGACCTGCCTCTGGGGTTGCCATGTCGGGCACTTCCACATCTGGCACCAGTGGCAACCCCAGGCCAGAGGGGCAGAGGGGCACCAGCTTCACTGTCACCGAAGTTGGTGTCCTGGTGGAGCATGTCCTGGGGCAGTATGATGCCCTCTTTGGATCGTCCCGCGCCAGCAAGGAAGGACGGCAGAGGATCTGGGCCGACTGTGTGGTTGCCATCAACGCGGAGGGGGTGGCAACCCGCGACGTCCTGAAGATCAAGAAGCGCTGGGAGGACTTGAGGTCCAGGACCCTTGTGAAGGCCCGGCGCCTCGTGGAGGGGGGCCGGGGCCGCATGAGTTCCATCCAGATGAGGGTCCTGGAACACGTACGCCCAGCGCTCCACGCCCAGATCCTTGAGAGGGAGGCCCGCCTGGAGTTGAGCGGTAAGTGTCCAAGCATTACTGTGTGAGACAGGGCATGTTGCGGTGTGCTGGTTCTATGATACTTGCCTGTATGTGTGCCATAGGCCATGTATGCATGTATGTGTGCAGGGACATCATGGTAATGCATGTGCGACCAGTGATGTGTGATCCACATGGTTGTTGCATGTGTTGAAATGCCGCATGGGGAGCCCTATGCAGATTTTGAACATGAGAGCATGCCAGTCTCTGTACCTGGACATGGGTGGGGGTGAGGGATGGGTGCTGATGCCAGGTACATATATGGTAGCCATGTCTGTGTGCCTGACCTGCGTGTCTGTGACTTGTGCATGCCATGGATGCATGACACATGTGTGTGACAATGCACAGATTCAGTGAAGCAGCCAAGTTACCCTTGTATCCGCTGTGTTTGGTGTGTTTGGGGCCAGATGGATGTGACTGAGGTGAAGTGTGTGCATGTGATAGGCATGAGCCATGATGCATGTGAGTTACATATCATTGAATGTTTCAAGAGTCCATTGGACATGCATGGAAATGTCCATGGCATGCACCATGCCTGTTACTGTGTGTGTTTTGCCTGGACTGACCCATGTGTTGTGGAGGGATATGATGGAAGTGTACTTTGACAGTGGTGCTCATCTGCTATTGCTTCCTGTCTAGGGGACCATTGTACAGTGCCCTGATGCTTGTGTTCTTTGTCTCCCTCTACGCAGCGGCTAGTGAAGAAGAGGGCGGAGACGGCGCTGTGGAGCAAGGCGGCGGGGATGCCCCCACGGCTGCAGCGGTGGGAGACGGTGAGGAGCCATCCAGGTTGGGGGTTTGCACAGAGGAGGAGGAGGCCGCCACTGGGGCACACATGGGGCCTGGTGGGGGCATCCCTGCTGGTGCAAGTGGTGCAGTCCAGGGCCAGGGGCAGGAGGCAGCACAGGTCACCGTGGAGGGGCCTGTGCATGTCGCTGTCCCTGACCCTGTGAGTGCACCACCATGCACCAGCAGGGATGCCCCGTCCCAGGCCTGTCCGCAGGTAGAGGGGATGTCCATGTCACCTGACTCCCCTCCACCTGCGGACGTGGGAACCCCTGGCCGTGCGGAGAAGGTCCTGATTGGGGTCGCGATGCGCACGGCTGTGATTCGTGATGCCGTGCGTGCTTCCCGGGAGGAGCACGCACGTCATCACGAAGTGCACTGTGCCGACGTGGCCCAATTGGGATCGGCCATGTTCGGGGGTTTCCTGCATGTGTTGGCCAATGTGGCGGCCCTCTCCTCCTCTGTGCAGGCTATCCACCAGTCGTTCCCCTTGCCGTCTTCCAGCCCAGATGCCACCAGGGCCCCCTGTGGACCTGCCCCGACCAATGCAGCCAGCTCGGTGGGGATCCCATCCCTGCCACAGTTGGGAGTCGGAGGTCCAGCAGGGGTGGACAACACAGCAACTGGACCCCAGCAGATGGAAGATGTGACAGCATCATCGGGCAGGGCACGTGCACGACGGCGTCGGTGGTTTCCATCAGCCTGGATGCCGTCGTGCTGGCAGAGGCAGTGGCGTCGGAGGCAGCAGCGGGCTCGACGTGGGAGGCATCATGGCTCGGGGCCATCAAGATCAGAGGGGCAGGCATCGGCCGGAGGGCAGGGCAACCCTGGGATGGTGGTGTCTTCCGTGTGGGAGCAGTTGGTCCAGCGGATAGGTGCGGAGCGGCAGCGGGCGGAAGAGGAGCGGCTCGCCATGGTCAGGGCGGAGTTTTCCATGCGTCGGGCGTTGAGGCGGGCTGAGTGCCTTGAGGAAGCTCGCAGGGAGTTTGAGCTGAACATGGGGTTATGCCTGCGAGACCTCGGGGCCAGGACAGAGTCCCGCCTCCAGGACATCGACATGGAGTTCGATGATGCCCTGGCCAGCAACATCAACAAGTGAGCCGCAGGACTTGCCCGCTGCCTTTGTATATAGTTATATAGTTAGTTAGTGTTAGGTTTCCTTTATTTGTTTTTATTATTTTGGACCGCTCGGACAATGGCCACTTTTTTGTATATATTTTTTTCATTAGGTAGTAGTAGGTTTCCTTTATGGTGTTGGGCTCATGGACCCTGGTACATTCCTGTATTTAGTTTGTTTTTTGAAGGAACATTTTCTTTTTTTCATTATTGTGTTCACCATGTGGAAATGGTTTTTCATTCTTTTGCTTCTACTTGATATTGCTTTGGTCAACATTTGTTTTTGTATTCCTTTTTCGTTTTTTGATTTTTACTTTTGTTCTCCAACATGGACCATTTATTTTATCATCCACATAGTTGTATGTTTGATTTGTTTACTTATTTTTAATCTTTAATACATTTTTTATTTTTACTTCCACTTGTCTTATTTTGTCTTTGGTTTCATACATGTCATGATATGGGTTTTGACATTCACTTGCAGCCATTGTGTATGTGTGTGTGACGGACATGTGTTCATTTACATACTTGCCATTGGGGTTGTGTCATGTAATTGCATTCACTATGTGGGTGGATGCAATCCTTGCCTGGGTGTTTGTGCTGGGTATGCTGCCCGTCACTGCCATGATTGTGTATCGTCAGGACCTGGGGGCAGGGGGACATGGGTGGGGGCCTGGTGGAGGGTGACCCTGCACTGCTGGGGTGTGGGGGTGGTGGGTGACATGAGTGGGGGCCTGGTGGAGGCTGCCCCTGCACTGCTGGGGTGTGGGGGTGGTGGGAGACATGAGTGGGGGCCTGGTGGAGGGTGCCCCTGGTGGCTGGGGTGTGGGGGTGGTGGGAGACATGAGTTGGACATGGGTGGGGGCCTGCTGGCAGGTGCCCCACAGTGCTGGGGGGTGGGGGTGGTGGGTGACATGAGTGGGGGCCTGGTGGAGGCTGCCCCTGCACTGCTGGGGTATGGGGGTGGTGGGAGACATGAGTTGGACATGGGTGGGGGCCTGCTGGCAGGTGCCCCACAGTGCTGGGGGGTGGGGGTGGTGGGTGACATGAGTGGGGGCCTGGTGGAGGCTGCCCCTGCACTGCTGGGGTGTGGGGGTGGTGGGAGACATGAGTGGGGGCCTGGTGGAGGGTGACCCTGCACTGCTGGGGTGTGGGGGTGGTGGGAGACTTGAGTGGGGGCCTGGTGGACGGTGCCCCTGCACTGCTGGGGTGTGGGGGTGGTGGGAGACATGAGTGGGGGCCTGGTGGAGGGTGCCCCTGGTGGCTGGGGTGTGGGGGTGGTGGGAGACATGAGTGGGGGCCTGGTGGAGGGTGCCCCTGGTGGCTGGGGGGTGGGGGTGGTGGGTGACATGAGTGGAGGCCTGGTGGAGGGTGCCCCTGGTGGCTGGGGTGTGGGGGTGGTAGGAGACATGAGTGGGGGCCTGGTGGAGGGTGCCCCTGGTGGCTGGGGGGTGGGGGTGGTGGGTGACATGAGTGGGGGCCTGGTGGAGGCTGCCCCTGCACTGCTGGGGTGTGGGGGTGGTGGGAGACATGAATAGGTGCCTGGTGGAGGGTGCCCCTGGTGACTGGGGTGTGGGGGTGGTGGGAGACATGAGTGGGGGCCTGGTGGAGGGTGCCCCTGGTGGCTGGGGGGTGGGGGTGGTGGGTGACATGAGTGGGGGCCTGGTGGAGGCTGCCCCTGCACTGCTGGGGTGAGGGGGTGGTGGGAGACATGAGTGGGGGCCTGGTGGAGGGTGACCCTGCACTGCTGTGGTGTGGGGGTGGTGGGAGACATGAGTAGGGGCCTGGTGGAGGGTGCCCCTGGTGGCTGGGGGGTGGGGGTGGTGGGTGACATGAGTGGGGGCCTGGTGGAGGGTGCCCCTGCACTGCTGGGGTGTGGGGGTGGTGGGAGACATGAGTGGGGGCCTGGTGGAGGGTGCCCCTGGTGGCTGGGGTGTGGGGGTGGTGGGAGACATGAGTGGGGGCCTGGTGGAGGGTGCCCCTGGTGGCTGGGGGGTGGGGGTGGTGGGTGACATGAGTGGGGGCCTGGTGGAGGGTGCCCCTGGTGGCTGGGGTGTGGGGGTGGTGGGAGACATGAGTGGGGGCCTGGTGGAGGGTGCCCCTGGTGGCTGGGGGGTGGGGGTGGTGGGTGACATGAGTGGGGGCCTGGTGGAGGCTGCCCCTGCACTGCTGGGGTGTGGGGGTGGTGGGAGACATGAGTAGGGGCCTGGTGGAGGGTGCCCCTGGTGGCTGGGGTGTGGGGGTGGTGGGAGACATGAGTGGGGGCCTGGTGGAGGGTGCCCCTGGTGGCTGGGGGGTGGGGGTGGTGGGTGACATGAGTGGGGGCCTGGTGGAGGCTGCCCCTGCACTGCTGGGGTGTGGGGGTGGTGGGAGACATGAGTAGGGGCCTGGTGGAGGGTGCCCCTGGTGGCTGGGGGGTGGGGGTGGTGGGTGACATGAGCGGGGGCCTGGTGGAGGGTGCCCCTGCACTGCTGGGGTGTGGGGGTGGTGGGAGACATGAGTGGGGGCCTGGTGGAGGGTGCCCCTGGTGGCTGGGGTGTGGGGGTGGTGGGAGACATGTGTTGGACATGGGTGGGGGCCTGCTGGCAGGTGCCCCACAGTGCTGGGGGGTGGGGGCGGTGGGTGACATGAGTGGGGGCCTGGTGGAGGCTGCCCCTGCACTGCTGGGGTGTGGGGGTGGTGGGAGACATGAGTTGGACATGGGTGGGGGCCTGCTGGCAGGTGCCCCACAGTGCTGGGGGGTGGGGGTGGTGGGTGACATGAGTGGGGGCCTGGTGGAGGCTGCCCCTGCACTGCTGGGGTGTGGGGGTGGTGGGAGACATGAGTTGGACATGGGTGGGGGCCTGCTGGCAGGTGCCCCACAGTGCTGGGGGGTGGGGGTGGTGGGTGACATGAGTGGGGGCCTGGTGGAGGCTGCCCCTGCACTGCTGGGGTGTGGGGGTGGTGGGAGACATGAGTGGGGGCCTGGTGGAGGGTGACCCTGCACTGCTGGGGTGTGGGGGTGGTGGGAGACATGAGTGGGGGCCTGGTGGACGGTGCCCCTGCACTGCTGGGGTGTGGGGGTGGTGGGAGACATGAGTGGGGGCCTGGTGGAGGGTGCCCCTGGTGGCTGGGGTGTGGGGGTGGTGGGAGACATGAGTGGGGGCCTGGTGGAGGGTGCCCCTGGTGGCTGGGGGGTGGGGGTGGTGGGTGACATGAGTGGGGGCCTGGTGGAGGGTGCCCCTGGTGGCTGGGGTGTGGGGGTGGTGGGAGACATGAGTGGGGGCCTGGTGGAGGGTGCCCCTGGTGGCTGGGGGGTGGGGGTGGTGGGTGACATGAGTGGGGGCCTGGTGGAGGCTGCCCCTGCACTGCTGGGGTGTGGGGGTGGTGGGAGACATGAGTAGGGGCCTGGTGGAGGGTGCCCCTGGTGGCTGGGGGGTGGGGGTGGTGGGTGACATGAGTGGGGGCCTGGTGGAGGGTGCCCCTGCACTGCTGGGGTGTGGGGGTGGTGGGAGACATGAGTGGGGGCCTGGTGGAGGGTGCCCCTGGTGGCTGGGGTGTGGGGGTGGTGGGAGACATGAGTTGGACATGGGTGGGGGCCTGCTGGCAGGTGCCCCACAGTGCTGGGGGGTGGGGGTGATGGGTGACATGAGTGGGGGCCTGGTGGAGGCTGCCCCTGCACTGCTGGGGTGTGGGGGTGGTGGGAGACATGAGTTGGACATGGGTGGGGGCCTGCTGGCAGGTGCCCCACAGTGCTGGGGGGTGGGGGTGGTGGGTGACATGAGTGGGGGCCTGGTGGAGGCTGCCCCTGCACTGCTGGGGTGTGGGGGTGGTGGGAGACATGAGTTGGACATGGGTGGGGGCCTGCTGGCAGGTGCCCCACAGTGCTGGGGGGTGGGGGTGGTGGGTGACATGAGTGGGGGCCTGGTGGAGGCTGCCCCTGCACTGCTGGGTTGTGGGGGTGGTGGGAGACATGAGTGGGGGCCTGGTGGAGGGTGACCCTGCACTGCTGGGGTGTGGGGGTGGTGGGAGACATGAGTGGGGGCCTGGTGGAGGGTGCCCCTGGTGGCTGGGGGGTGGGGGTGGTGGGTGACATGAGTGGGGGCCTGGTGGAGGCTGCCCCTGCACTGCTGGGGTGTGGGGGTGGTGGGAGACATGAGTGGGGGCCTGGTGGAGGGTGACCCTGCACTGCTGGGGTGTGGGGGTGGTGGGAGACATGAGTGGGGGCCTGGTGGAGGGTGACCCTGCACTGCTGGGGTGTGGGGGTGGTGGGAGACATGAGTTGGACATGGGTGGGGGCCTGCTGGCAGGTGCCCCACAGTGCTGGGGGGTGGGGGTGGTGGGTGACATGAGTGGGGGCCTGGTGGAGGCTGCCCCTGCACTGCTGGGGTGTGGGGGTGGTGGGAGACATGGGTTGGACATGGGTGGGGGCCTGCTGGCAGGTGCCCCACAGTGCTGGGGGGTGGGGGTGGTGGGTGACATGAGTGGGGGCCTGGTGGAGGCTGCCCCTGCACTGCTGGGGTGTGGGGGTGGTGGGAGACATGAGTGGGGGCCTGGTGGAGGGTGACCCTGCACTGCTGGGGTGTGGGGGTGGTGGGTGACATGAGTGGGGGCCTGGTGGAGGCTGCCCCTGCACTGCTGGGGTGTGGGGGTGGTGGGAGACATGAGTGGGGGCCTGGTGGAGGGTGACCCTGCACTGCTGGGGTGTGGAGGTGGTGGGAGACATGAGTGGGGGCCTGGTGGAGGGTGCCCCTGGTGGCTGGGGGGTGGGGGTGGTGGGTGACATGAGTGGGGGCCTGGTGGAGGGTGCCCCTGCACTGCTGGGGTGTGGGGGTGGTGGGAGACATGAGTCGGGGCCTGGTGGAGGGTGCCCCTGGTGGCTGGGGTGTGGGGGTGGTGGGAGACATGAGTTGGACATGGGTGGGGGCCTGCTGGCAGGTGCCCCACAGTGCTGGGGGGTGGGGGTACAAGGGGACATGAGTTGGTGTTCATTAGTTCAAGGAGACATGTGCCTTTGCTGGGGGGCATGCCCATGTTGGGTGGGCTGCCTGCGGGACATGACCAGGGATGCAGGGTAGTCCCCTGTGGTGTGGGCTGCCTGCAGGGGCCGTGGAGGGTGTACAGGGTACACCTGGGAGGACCCACACTGTCAAATCACATGTGGAACTTCCCGCGCACCCCTGAAATACACGCGCCCAGGCTATTCGCGTGTGGAACTTCCCGCGCACCCCTGAAATACACGCACCCAGGCTATTCGCGTGTGGAACTTCCCGCGCACCCCTGAAATACACGCACCCAGGCTATTCGCGTGTGGAACTCCCCGCGCACCCCTGAAATACACGCGCACCCAGGCTATTCGCGTGTGGAACTTCCCGCGCACCCCTGAAATACATGCGCCCAGGCTATTCGCGTGTGGAACTTCCCGCGCACCCCTGAAATACATGCGCCCAGGCTATTCGCGTGTGGGACTTCCCGCGCACCCCTGTAATACACGCGCCCAGGCTATTCGCGTGTGGAACTTCCCGCGCACCCCTGAAATACACGCACCCAGGCTATTCGCGTGTGGAACTCCCTGCGCACCCCTGAAATACACGCGCCCCCAGGCTATTCGCGTGTGGAACTTCCCGCGCACCCCTGAAATACACGCGCCCAGGCTATTCGCGTGTGGAACTTCCCGCGCACCCCTGAAATACACGCGCCCAGGCTATTCGCGTGTGGAACTTCCCGCGCACCCCTCAAATACACGCGCCCAGGCTATTCGCGTGTGGAACTTCCCGCGCACCCCTCAAATACACGCGCCCAGGCTATTCGCGTGTGGAACTTCCCGCGCACCCCTGGAATACACGTAGCCCGCTCCCCCAGGCCCGATCGCGTGAGGAACTTCACGCGAACCCCTGTAATACACGTAGCCCGCTACCCCAGGCCCGATCGCGTGAGGAACTTCACGCGAACCCCTGTAATACACGTAGCCCGCTCCCCCAGGCCCGATCGCGTGTGAAACTTCACGCGAACCCCTGAAATACACGTAGCACGCTCCCCCAGGCCCGATCGCGTGAGTGACTTCACGCGAACCCCTGTAATACACGTAGCCCGCTCCCCCAGACCCGATCGCGTGTGAAACTTCACGCGAACCCCTGAAATACACGTAGCACGCTCCCCCAGGCCCGATCGCGTGAGAAACTTCACGCGAACCCCTGAAATACACGTAGCCCGCTCCCCCAGGCCCGATCGCGTGAATAACTTCACGCGAACCCCTGTGATGCACGTACCCTGCTGAAATCGCGTGTTAGACTTCCCGCGCACCCCGGTATACACGCACACATATTTTTTGTCAGCGGGTGTCCGTGTTTGTGGGTACCCCTTTGCACGTCATTTTTCCTGGAGGGCCACAGTATGGGACATTCATCATGGCAGTATATAGGTGCTATTTGTTGGCGCACCTTTTGGCGCACATTTCTTACAGCCGCAGAGACGCTACCGCCTGCTTTCTTGTGGCGGTCGTGTTTGTGCCTGTGTGCTGGTTTGAGCGTGCGCTTTTTTCCCCTATTCTATTCCATGAATACGTGTTGTAGGCGAGCGTGTGGGCGTTCCGCGCACTTGTGCCCTGTACTTCCCCCGTGACGCCCACGTTTTGGCAAGTTGTTCCCCATTCCGAGTGTTACGCCCGTGTTCCGCCTACTTTTGTTGCGTGCGCCGCGCTATGTGCGAATTTCGCTGTGGCCTGTGCGATTTTCGCTGTGACCTGGCGCACGCTGTTAGATGGCCTGTGCGCCAACGTGCGCCGCGCACTTTTTTATCGCACATCCGCTGGTTTTCTCGCGCACGGCCTTCCATGAATCGACGTGCGCTGCTTTTCGTGCGATTTTCGCAATTGCACTGCGATTTTCGCTATTCCACTGCGATTCGCACGTTTTTGCCCACTTGCGCCGCGCTAATTATTCCATGAATCGGCCTGCTAGGCTTGGGCTGGGATTCCTGTCGTTAGTCATTTTATATGGGGAAACCCCTGCAGTTGAGTGTGGTGTGGATCTATGTTCCACTCCTGAATCCATCCTGCATCCTTGCAATGTCTGCCTGAGGAAACGGCCCACATCATGCTATCTGCATTGACACTGTTTAATTTCTCAATGGTACTATCTGTTGGAGAATGTTATAAGACACTAGTGTGATGTTACGTTCCATTAGTACCTGGTGAGGTTCAATCAGATTGTAAAAACCAATCTGATTGGCCCTCGCCGGGCTCTTACCTGCCCACCAAAGACTTACCTGCTCCCGACACGCACCACGTCCGGCGAAGTTCCTTCTATTTCTCTGACTGGCCACCATGGGAAGGGAGGAGGGGCTATGTGTAGTCCCTTCGCTCCTTTCCATGGCAGCCATTTTCATTGTTTACTTTTTTCTATCTTTTTCATGGCCGCCATGGAAAATTAGAAGAGACTACGTGTAGTCCTTTCCTACCATTCCCTGGTGGCCATTTGTATCGTTTGCACCTTGTGCCAGGAGCATGGTTCCATTAACCAATTAATAAAATTGAATGTGTGCAACATGAACAAGGTCATTTGTATTGTCCTTCAACAAGCAAACAGAAACATGTTTATCAACACAATCCAGCGCCACTACTAACAAGGTTTGCCCACCCACCAGTTTAGAATTACCGTTGGGAACTTCAGAGTTTTTTCCCAAGCAACCTTGTAGCAGGCTGCAGGAAAGTACCACAGCATTGAATTACACAAAGAGTTAGCGCTAGGGTCTGCCCCTCCTCCAAACTGTACTCCTGACCAGCTTATGCTTGCAAAGAGAAGGGGCCAGCTCTAGGTTCTTATTTACACTTGTTTACACTCTTAAATTCCTGATTGCAAAGTTGGCACAGTTTTTTTTAACCAGCCTTCAAATGTTATATGTTCTGTACACAAAGTTGTGAGTGAAGTACGAATAGTTCTCCACCAACCCTATGAATGATATAAATTGCACTGTATCCATTGGTCTTCGAATCTCTTTCGTGGTGTTTACAAGGCCACAGCTGGGATGTACCCCCTTGTTAATGTGACCTAAATATTCAGTGTGATCTCTGCTCATCTTGCAGTTTTTTTTGCTCAGTGTCCTAGCTGAATCTGCTTTGATTGTTAAGGTTTTCTGCATCCTTTGCCTGTGCTTTCTGTGGTCTGTGCCGTATAACAACATGGAAAACCGAGGCTGCATACACTAGATCAAATGGCATGCAAACAAATGTTACTGTCACTCTGGTGTTTTGAAGGTATCCCTACAAAATATCCCCACCAAAAATATCACCATACATATGGCCATTTGTCTCGCCACAGGTGATATTTTTTAGGGGGGATAATTTGTGGGAGCAGGGGTCGTGGGGGTGTCCCCCACACATTTTAAAATAATGTGGGGCTTGCAGGGGTGTCCCCTGCAGGGTCCATGGGTTAATATTGCCACAGAAATATGGCAATATTTTTGTATTGCGATATTCTTGCGGGGATATTAACATATGGAACCGTTTTGAAGGC
Organism: Ambystoma mexicanum; assembly: GCF_040938575.1. NCBI lineage: Eukaryota > Metazoa > Chordata > Amphibia > Caudata > Ambystomatidae > Ambystoma > Ambystoma mexicanum. The sequence continues at coordinate 579,038,778 of NC_090922.1, read as the reverse complement.
GGTTGCTAGGATCCAAGGTTAAGAAGTGTCGGCATCTCCAATTGTTTATAGCAGTTGCCCCGAATGGGTGACGGTTGTGACGGTCTATTATTGTACATCTGTTGAGGTGCCTTAGATCCACGCAGAGATGCAGCTTGCTTACCAGTTTCCTTACAACTACCAATGAGGATGCCGACTCCAATGCCTCCAGGCATTCAATGATGCTATGCCCTCATAGGTCATGATGTCAAGCAACAGCACCTCTTGCTCCACTTCCTCCCTCGTCCCTTGACACACACGCTGCAGTCTCTGATGATGGTCTCTTCTTCAATTTATTTTTGTGCTCACAGGTCATGATGACTTCTTCTGCTTTGGGGTCCAGTTTCATTTTCAGTCACTTCCGATCTTACTAGCCCAACAAGGGTGTGGATACTTTCACCAGCACATATTCTTTCTCTTCAGCTTTTATATCCTTCAACATCATTTCAGCATGGAGCCAATTTAGGAGAGCGATGCACTTCCTGTCATATGTCAACGTAATGGCCACGACTTTGCATAGGTAGCGGCTTCTGCCCAAACATTCCATTGGAGATCTTCTTGATAAGTAGGGTGTAGTTGGCCCCTGAATCCACCATAATCTCAATCAGTCTGCCATCTACTAGAATAGTGACTCTCCAACTGCCCAATTCCTCATCTGTGTCAGAACGTCAAATTCAGCATCTTCCAGATATACACAAAGCTCTTACGCATCATTAGTAGTATTTTCTCACACGGCCACACTGAATCATGTGGAGCTTGCACCTTCATTTCCTGCATGCGTTCCTGAATGCCACGCATGGTGCGCTGTTTACCAGATGACTGGTAGTGTCGCGTGTGAAACATCTGCTCCACCCCTCTCTGGTCACACCTTTTGTTCTTGAATAATGCCAGGTTGTGATTGACTCATTAATTCACCTCTGTTCATTGGCAAAGGTGCCACACTATCTGCACCATTTGTACATATGAACTAACAATCCATCCCACGTCTGAACATGTGTGCCACCTCATAGGCAAAAAATAATACTTCATCCAGGGTTTGGTTGCCCATGGAGCAGAGTTTATCCCTGTCTATACTTTTACCGTATTATAGCATGAACTGGTCACTTACTGTTGCCACCAAGGTATTTGCAGCTGAAAAATCTATTCTGCGCAATCTGTGGCTGACTGCCAGCAGAATCTGCTTGCCTTTCGTGAGTTGTGCCAACTAGCCTGGTTCTAAAATGGCTGGCGCATTTCCCTAATCACAGCCCGGATAGGCTGTTGATCCTTTGCCTGGCAACGGAAGTCCTTATTACTCAATTGGCTTCGCCGTCAGGCGGAAGCCGGCCCTTTGGGTAAGGCCTGTATAGAAGGTCCTGTTTGCGCATTCTGAACCATTTATCCCCTTCTTCGCCTGCAAAAGGGCTGGAGCCCTCCACCAATGGCTGCAGGAGAAGCGAGCTAAGGACCCGCGTGTATCCCTTCATCCGAGGCAACATCATCGAGCGATCGACAAGCTTCAGCTGACCTCCACCCAATATCAAATCCTTCACGCTGTTGCCCCTAAGTTATTTGCAGCTGAAAAATCAGTTCTGCGCAATCTGTGGCTGACTGCCAGCAGAATCTGCACACCGCTCGTGCGTTTTGCCAACCAGCCTGGTTCTAAAATGGCCAGCGCATTTCCCTAATCACAGCGGCTTCACCGGCAGGCAGAAGATGGCCCTTTGGGTAAGGCCTGTGAAGAAGGCCCTGTTTGCACCTGTTCGCGTGTCAGAGCGCATTGCCAGAGGTCAGAAACATCCTATCCAGGTTTCGTAGCCAGGTAAGTGCTCCCCTCTTTGGTCATTTCGCCTGCACATATCCCCCTATTCACATTCTACAGACTTTTACCACTCCAGAGCCGACCTGCAAAACTCTCTGTGACACACGCAAGTTGCACGGTCATGCCCCCATTGTAACACTCCACCCTCGCTACCACGATTAACTTGAAGACTTTATCATCCTCAACTCTGAGGTTAATCACCTCCCTACTGCCCATTTGCTACATGTCTCCACTACTGCCACTCACCCAGCCTTCAGCACAGAGCACCACATGCAGCTCTTAGCTCCTTAGTGTTGTCAAAATCGTGCCACATCCCATTGTCATGCAGTATTTCCATTATACCTCATGTAGTCTACTGTGCTATGCCTTATAATTCACTGCTAATCCCACAGTACTGCATCTAGCCTATCGTGTTATGCCTAGCTTTTTCCTGTAAATCCCACTGTTCTGCATCTAGCCTATTGTGTTATGCCTAGCTCTTTACTGTAAATCCCACTGTTCTGCATCTAGCCTATCGTGTTATGCCTAGCTCTTTCCTGTAAATCCCACTGTTCTGCATCTAGCCTATTGTGTTATGCCTAGCTCTTTACTGTAAATCCCACTGTTCTGCATCTAGCCTATTGTGTTATGCCTAGCTCTTTACTGTAAATCCCACTGTTCTGCATCTAGCCTATTGTGTTATGCCTAGCATTTTATTGTAAGTCCTACAGCCTTGAATTTAGCCTATTGTGTTATGCCTAGTTCTTTACTGTAAATCCCACAGGTCTGCATCCAGCCTATTGCGTTATGTCTAGCGTTTTATTGTAATTCCTACATTCTTGCATTTAGCCTATTGTGTATGCCTAGCCTACTATGTTATGCCTAGTATCTCACTGCATATCCCCTAGTGTTACTTCGTGCTCACTGCACTGTACCTAGTACCATATTGCACGTCCAACTGTGCTACATCTAACAAACTTGAACGCTAATCTAGGCCTCCTGCTCCCTCCACATGGCCACTCTATGGAGAGTAATGCTCACTATGGCCACACTTTTACCCCTGTTTCATACCACAGCACCTACAAAATTCGTACCAGCCTTCCTGCTTCACCCACATCCTGTTGGCGTGAACACATATCCAAACACCAGTGCAAACTGTCCTATCTCCCTTGCCGAATGGATCCACCTCTTTGCTTCCCCTCCCACACCACTGAACCTGTGTCCACTCAGCTTGAGGAACACAAGACTAGGTTCTCGCCTCCCCCGCAACAAGATGACAAACAGACCACCTGCACCACCAAACGCTAGCAGGACAATCAACTCTCAGACCACAATCCCTCCTACTGTGTCTACCCACTCTAACAAAAATGCTTGTTCTCTTGCACACTCTACTCCATTACCTGGAGCTTCAGATATAGACATACCAACTATCAAAGATGCTCTTATCAATGCACTCTTTTTGGTTGCCCATGCCCTTGACATTGCCGACTTCATTACAACTAACCAATTAGACTTCCTTGCTATAACAGAAACCTGGCTATACCCTGCAGCAGGACCTATTTTATCACTCGCTATCCCAGATAACTATACAATCATCTGATCAGACAGAGGCACTGGCAAAGGTGGCAGCGTGGCCTTTATATCCAAATCACACTTGAGCCTTAGACAATTCTCAAATGTATGCTTCCCTTCAGCTGAACTGCTCTCAGTTAAACTCCCGATTTCAGCCACCCATACACTTTTACTTCATCTTATCTACTGACCCCCTGGGGCCAGCACCTCCTTTGAGGAAGACATCACCCACCTTCTGACCCAAAATACCAAACCGGGTTCGTAAATCATATTGCTGGGAGATCTTAACCTAGGTCTTTATGACCCAAATGAACCTAACGCCACCACTCTAGACAACGCTATTACACAGCTCGGCTTCAAACAACATATTAACAAACCTACCCATATCAAGGGTAGAACACTGGACTGGCTGGCAGACCTAAACTGCTCCACCACAATCCTTAGCAATGCACCTGGTGCCTGGTCAGACCACCACTGCATCACCTTCACCATACAGAAGAGCGCCCACATTAACACTAACACAACCTTTGCCCCACAATCCCTGTCCAGAAATAATCGTAATATGACCCTATACAACCTGTTACCCCTGCTACAGCCTATCACTGACTTACCCCATAGCTCAGATATGGACCCATCCTCACTGGTTGACCTGTAGAATGGTACCATAGAACAAGCTCTAAATAAAATTGCCCCACTAAAACTAAGAAAGGCTAAACCGGCAGCCCATTTAAATAAATGGTTCACAGTTGACCTAAAAGCACTCTGCAACACTAAAAGATTATCTGAAGCCAACTGGAGAAAGACTCCCTCAATCCCGAACAAGGAAATGGTCTCTACCGCCGCTACTACTTACAAAGCTGCCATTATCAATACTAAAAGAGAGATCTATGACGCCAGAATTCAGAATGCAAAATCTGGTATAAAGGAGCTCTTTTCTATTCTAAGGGAACTGGAGTCTCCTGCTCCGCCCACAGAAGTCTGCATCAAGGACAAGGCCTGGTGTGCTAATATCAAGAAACCTTATCAGACAAAATAGCCTTACTACAAGCTAAAATTTAGACTAAAAAGAACAGCCTAGTTCCAAGGGCCCACTCACGCAAATTGCCTGTCCCTCAACCTCCCCCATGTCATCCGTTCTACTTCTCCCCAGTCACTACTAAAGAAGTGGAAAATATTATCATGGGGCTCAAACCCTCAAGAAGCCAGGGAGATATCTGCCAAGCCTCAGTCATCAAGGATGGAGCAAAAACTCTAGCACCGTTCATCACTACCTTGATTAATTGGCTGCTAAGTCCTCAACAGTCTTAAAGAGGCATGGGGCATGCCTCTCCTCAAAAACCCTAACCTTGACCCAAACATACCCACCAATTATAGACCCATAACAACAGTCCCATTCCTCCTAAAATATTAGATAGAGCAGCCTATCTTCAAATTCCAAAACACGTGGAAGACAACAACCTTCTTGGCCTGCGACAATCCGGCTTCAGGCTCAGGCATGGCACAGAAACTGCCCTCTTGGATTTAAAAATCCAAATGGATGAAGCCAAAGATAAGTGTAACTTCACCATCCTTCTACTACTGGACCTATCGGCAGTGTTCGATCTCGTCGACCATCATATCCTGACCAAACATCTGTCCACTGCAGCAGCAATCTCTCAGAACGCTGCTAGCTGGATTCAATCCTTCCTCTAAAATAGAACAACTAGGGTCTTCACACCTACAGCGTCTGCTGAACCAATACCTATCCACTGTGGAGTCCCTCAGGGGTACTGTGTTTCACTCATGCTTTGTAATATCTTCACTAAGCTCCTCTTGGATCGTCTTGATAACCTGGGCATCACCTACACGAATTACATGGATGACACTCAGGTTCTCATTACACTCACTGGTTGCTATGACAAAGATTCCAAAATGCTAAAATCTACCTTGAAATACAGGCCTGGATGGCTGCCCACAGCCTTTGTCTAAACGACGAAAAGAGGGAACTTCTGATCATTGGTTCCAAAGTTCATCTGAACAGACTTGACTCACGTTATAAAACTTTCAACCTTGATGGGAACATCATCAAAGTCGCCAAGGAAGTTAAAACTTTAGGTGTTTACTTAGACTATACCCTCTCCCTCAAAAAACAAGTCAATACTACATCCTGTTCCACATCATACACTAACAAACGAATCAATGCCTGCAAACCCTTTTTGTCCATGAATAGCTGCCTTACACTAGCCAGGACCTTGATCTTATCCAAGCTGGACTATTGTAACACCCTATACCTAGGCTCTACTGATCGTAATCTGAATAGACTACAAGTTCTTCAGAACAATGCCCTTAGATCAACCTTGAATATCCTGCATTCTAACCATATGTCTGCCATTAGTCGGGACACACACTGTGTGACAGAATCTTGCTGCACACACTAGTCACCACACATAAATGCTTGTCAAACACAGCCCCTAAATATCTGACTGCCACATTTTTGAGGAACCAACCTTTGAGACCTACTAGATACTGATACCTACACTGCCTCAATATCCCCAAGTACAAATTGAAAACTGCAGGGGAGTCTATCTTTCCGATGTTAGCGGCCAAGTGCTGGAACGCCCACCCTACTGCCATCAGAGTTGAACCCTCTTTCTGGACTTTAGATCCAAAGTGAACGACTGGCTCTTTGGCCAGCAACATTAATTTATACCTCAGCTACCACTGAACTCACCACATGTATCGACCACCCCTATTGCTGTACCGTTGATCTTACTTATATTATTTATGACCTTTGTGAAACCAGTATTCCTGACCCTTTAGATAAGTTACTTGCTGTACCATTGCTACTGTGCTTTCCCCTTATTTTCTTTGTTCTACAGCCTAGTGAGTACTGTTCCTCAGCTTCTTGTATTTAATCCTATTGCTGCCATGTTGATCAATCTGTGACCTGGTCATCATGCCTTTGTCATCTATTTTGTGTTTGTACTTGCAATGAATCACCTATGTTCAACCGCCTATATACCTCAGGGTTAGGTGTGCTCTACAAATAATAAACTAAACTAAACCTTTTCTTAAAGGGGTGGTGCAAGATGTTAGAGTGACAACGGTGCTCCGAGCTACAAAGGGAGGGACATGTAGCTATGTCTGTTTTTGTTGTTTTAGATGCACCCTGGATAATGGCTGATGATGGTGGGGGTGTTTATGCAATACAGTAAAGTGAATGAATGGCTTTAGAGGTGTTAAGACACAAATTAGTTGTCTTGGTTTGATCATGTTTTTAATTTTTTGCTTCCTTTTTGAGCATGTATGTATCAGAATAGTTTTATTGCAGTGTGTTTTATCTAGAAGTATTGCAAGGTTTTGGACAGCTGTTCTGGTGGTTCATAGATAAAATGAGAAGATAAAGAATTGGGCACATGTTACCATTTTTGATACTGCACTTTATTTTAGTTTCTTTGAGATGCATCGGATGCAAAGGGACTGGCTTACATACTTGCCTAAGAGATTTGCCTAACAGCTGAAAACCCATGCCAAGCGATGTCACAGAGGAGAGCAGAACCGAGCTGTGGCATGCTGTGATTCCTCAGACAGCCGGGTATGAGCAACTCCTCCTGAGAACGTACAGAGTGATTAAGCTGCTGGCTCAAATCCCAAGGCTGCTAGAGCCTGCCTCGCAGAAAACAGCCTACAGTTGCGAAATGTACCTTCTTCCTCCTGTTCTGCAGAATGACCTGTTTCTTATCATACGTGGATTATACATGCTAGTTTATGGGTGGAGAGTAGATTTGGCTACTCCATTGTACATACGGATGAGCCAGGCCTGGGAGGGGCAGAGCAGTGAGCACCCTCTCATGCACTGGTATGTGTTTGCATTACAGCTCATTTCTCTCTACTTTTAATCTCCTGTGTATTATGTGTCTCCAAGTGCAGAGTGCCTGGAGTGCCTGAGGTGTCATGGGGAAGCTGGATGAGCACTGGTATCGTGGGGAGTAGGATGAGCCTGTGACAGGAACCACCTAGGTATCCATTTTCACTCACTGCACACTGGTCACCCAAGACTGCTACTGGCACTCCTCACCTGTGGGTCTGTGGATAGATATAGCTGATATGCTCACCACACCACCTACCATCGACACTCTCAGCTGACCATGTTGACATTGCCTACAACAACAAAAAGTGTCTGGTGAAACTATCACCAGACCTGATGACACCAAGGGTTGCAGTCAATACTACTATAAATTATTGAAACAATGCCTGCTTGAAAATATTCATAATTCAAAAAATAAACATTCAAATATGATTTTGTGAGTACAAATCTTATTTATCCTTCATTTTCATATTTTGTAGTGCAGTGGCCAATGTTGCTGATGCCTTTCAGACAACAGTCCTTTGTCAAGGCGAACTCTATAAATGTGCAATATGTTGCATTCATTTAGATCATAATCTAATCAATTAGAATGCAGAAGATATCAATGAATTATTAACATATTTCAAAACAAAAAAATATAAACGAAAAATACACCATGGTAGGGCTCCTCTATGCCTGAAAGGTATTCATATGTCCGTCTTTGATGAAAGCTCTGGAGTTTTCCCTACAAAGTGAGAGTAGGCGTTTGGACTCTATCCTAATCTTGATGTGAGTCATGATTGTTTTTTGACAGATAGATGTTTCTCTCAGCAACTCTACTTTAACCTAACAATTCATCTAAATGAATAAAAGTGTCTCTTACCACCATTGTCACACCCTATAACATGTAGTTACTGTGTCTTTGGCATGCCTGGCACTGACTTCATATGCGCACTGGAAAACATGTTAAAATAATTATCTCCTCTGACTGTGATCATCGGTTGGCAAGCATTAATGAGGATCAGGTAAAATAATTATTCTAGCTGGTCATGCCTCACATGATTGTACAGTGTGCTGCAACTGTCGGGACACCGTCAATGTTGCTGTGCCCATACGGCAAAATAATCCTAGAACAAGTTTGAATGCTGTGAGTGCGTTGGGTGTGTCTGTAAAGTAAAGGCGTGTAATACAAGGATCGCAAGAAACCTTGCTTAATGCGTATATGTGGCCAAAGCGCATGCTAAAGTAAATTTATCAGCGTTCTTCCTCCATCCTCCATGGTAAATGTGTGTGCATGGCAACCTCTAGCTTACGGTTTACTGACAATACTGAGTGGTGTGACATGTCATTGCGCTGCGTAATCGCGTCAGGGTTGTATTCCGGTCTGTAGAGCAGGTCTTAGACCCCTTCCCTCCTCAAACTGAATACAGGTAGCATGTCAGGTTGATCCATGGTTCCAGAATTATAGAGCTTTTTGAAGACAAAAATGCATATAGGGTGACATATATTTTTGGGGTCAGAATGTCTCTGGAGATGTAGGGTGTCTCAGGTATTACACGCACATCATGAAGCAAAAGAAAATTCTATATTACACGCACATCATGAATATCGAAAATGTAATCTGTAAACTGGATAGAAAATGAGTTATGCTTAAAAGTAGATTGGTTTGTCGTTTGGTGGTGTGGCTGAGTCTCTAGGCTAAGCAAGTTCAGATGAATCTTAAGATGCCGAATATAAAATGGTGGCCTGCAAGGCGATGTTAAAATAGCTGAATCATTCTGATGTTGAATATTTTTTGGCAGATGGCTGGAAATTGTATATTTAGAATTGCTTGGCAGGAAAAACTGACAGTGATGGATCATAGATCCAGCTAAAAGCCTGGGAAAGATACCTATTAGAGCAAGCAGCTGCTTAACTAGCATCAACTATGCTGAGCTGATGAATATAGCCTGCCAAGTGAACTTGGTGGTCTCATCGTTCAGATATGAGGCTGCTTTTGGCAGGTGATAAAAGATTTATAATAAGGGCCGGCAGGATCTCACACAAGTTTAACTAGCCTATGTGTCAGTCAAATAATGCATGCCAAAATAAATTTGTGTGGGCTTGGTAATTGACAAGCAAGCAAGCCAATTGGATACTGGGAGGGCATACAGGTCAGTTAAGAGAGCCAATGGGGAATGTATCCTGAATTTGCATGAAAACATGAGGTCATTCAAATAGGCCTGTAAAAGCACAATGTGATTTCTGCCCACTGCTGCCGTTTCTGCTGTCTGGTGAACATGCATTAAAGATGACTTTTGAAGCTAATGCCAGGGCGTCCATCTCCCTCCTTGTCCAGTCTCCAGTGCCTGAGTCTAGAGATGTCAAAGTTCAAGGAGAGTCCTCCTGTTCAGGTTGTGTTCTTAAGTTGTCATGGAAACAGCATTGTTGTCAATGCCTGTATGCAGGAACTGTATAGCGCTGATGTTCAACAAAACTCAGAGTGAGGGTGTTCCCTGTGTCAGTTGCCCTGATGTAATTGTGATAAATTACTTAATGTATTTTATATTACAAATGTGGTACACCCAGTTTGGGGTTGCAATTTAGAAGTTTAAAGCATAAGACATAGGATACATATTCAAAATGATTGCTTATTCAATTAATATATCAACGTACAGAACGTGAATTACTTGTTGCAAATCCAGCTCTTTGTCTCCTATTCTATCTTAACAGAATATGCTTGAAATTCATCACTATGCAATTACATAGACTCATGTGAAGGTGGCAGTCCAGAAAGATGATGCACCAAGCAATATAACCAAACGGTCAAATTAACAACACATTCATATGATTTAACATCAACGGAAGCATTTAGAAATATAATACATCCTAATTATCGTAATGTTCTGACATTGAACATTTCTTTACAGCAAGATAAAAGTCATTGAAGCTAGTGTGTGAATATATGCACTACTTTATTTAATGTGTATCCACGTAACAAATGGTCTCGAGTTGAAGAAAAGAAGGGCTTTCAATTATAAGTAACAGAATTAATCTAACTCCTCATTCAGACCATGAGGGGAGACTGTGTCAAGTTTATCAATCCAATAAGCTTCCCTCTGTTGCAGTTTTCTACTGATTCTCATGTTGCAATTTGTTAGGTTGATCGCTTCCAAGATTTGAAATTTTATTTGCGAAAGTTGATGTCTTTCTTTCAGAAAATGTCTGGCAACTGGAGATGGTTGATTATTGGTCCTAATGTTATATGTATGTTTGTTCCACCTGATTCTTGGTCTGCAACTGGTTTGATCTATGTACAGTATGCCACAGGGACACTTAATTGAATATATCACACATTCGGTGTTACATGTTGCATCGTTTTGGAGTTTAATTTTTTTACCTGTTCGAGGATGGGTGACTAAGTCCCCTTTAAATATGTTATTACAATTGTTGCATGACATGCATGGGAATGTTCTATTTTTCTTAGTTTGTTGCATATTTTTCTTTTTGGGATGAGTTCTAACTAACAAATCTGCAAGGTTGTTGCTGCTTTGGAAGAAAAACTTGGGCTTGTCTTTAAATAGATCTTGTAGTTTATTGTCGCACTGTAGTATTGCCCAATGTTTCTGTATCATTTTTTTAATTCTAGGTGTTTGTGTACTGTATTTACTCACAAAAACGAGTTGGTTTGTGTTAGACTCAGATTTGATTTTGGGTGTCAATAGAGACATTCATTCTTTAGTGGCAACTTTATCTTTAGCTGTTATACTTTCTTCTGTATAACCTCTTTCTTTGAATTTCTGGATCATTGCTTCTTGTTCCTGGTGGTGTTCAGTGTCAGTATTCACTATGCGCTTGACACTTAAACATTGACTATATGGTAAGCTTCTTATAGTGGCTGGAGGATGAAAGCTCATTCTGTGAAGAAGATTGTTATGATCTGTTGGTTTGTGATATACAGAAGTGTAAAATCCTGGAGCATTCAGAGTGATTTGTACATCCAAAAAGTGGCTGCCTGGATTACCCATCTCGTGTATGAACTGTATCCACCTGTCTATCAGGTCGAGGTACGTTAAGAATGCTTCCAGTGTCTCGATTGTGTCATTCCACACCATGAAAATGTGATCTATTTACCGGCCCCAATGACTGATATATTTGTGCCACACCAGATGTTTGATGATATAATCTTCAAATTTTAACATGAATGAAGTGGTGTATGCTGAGGCCCCAGTGGCCCCTATTGGGTTTCCACCAGTTTGTAAGAAATATTTGCCATCTTATTCAAAATATGCATTTGTGTGAGATAAATTCAAAGAGAATTATGATCCATTCCTTAGATGCGCCTACTTCTTCTTCGTTAAGTAACAACCATTCAACCGCTTATTGTCCCAAGTCATGTGGCATTGATGAATGTAAAGTGCAAACATGAATCGTCACTAGAATATTGTCTTCACGAATCTTGATACCCTTAAGTCTGTTGAGAAAATAATTTGTATCCTTGATGTATGTGGGATATTTCTGTATGATGGGTTGTAAAATGGTGTCCACATAAACTCCCAAAGGTTGCAGAATACTGTTAGTGGCTGCCACAATGGGACATCCTGGACACGTATGCATTGATTTATGTATTTTGGGAAGGAGATAGAAGTGTGGAGTTTTTGGATGATCTTGTGAAAGGAACATACGTGTTTTCTCGTTGATCCACTCATTCTCTATTGCCATATTAAGTATGTGGTTCAAGTTGTCAGCAATTTCCCATTTTGGATTCATCAGTAATGGTTGATATATACTGCTGCCAATAAGTTGTCTCGAGCATTCCTCTTTATAGTCCTGCACATTGAGGATTACTAATGCACGTCCTTTGTCAGCTGGTCGAATGACTATACTTTCATCCTCATCGAGGTTCCCAATGATAGATACTTCTCTGGGGCACAGATTGTTGTAGTTTTGTGTTTTGTACAATAGTGTTTTCAAATCTCTGAGAAGTGTTTTGCGAAACACATCAATCGTGCCGCGAAGTAACAGTGGCATAAAATTGCTCTTGGGTCTTAATTCAAGGTACTCTGTTGTAGGTCTGTCGGTTTCAGTGTCAATATGTGCAAAATATGCTTTTAATTGAATTTTTCAAATTAATTTGAACATTTCAATTCTGGTGTTAAAAAGGTTTGTTCCATATGTGGGCACCAAACTGAGCCCCTCCTGTAGGAGTTTTGTTTCTGACTGATGATTGTTCCTCTCTGTGTTCAATGTAGGTACTCGCAACAATAAGGACCCTGTCTCGGTGTCTGAGTCTGAGCTGCACTGGTCCGTTGAGTTTCTGTGTTGGAAGTGAGTTCCCTGATTTCTATATTTATCCATCCAGGAATATACCTCATCATTGAGATAATCATACATATCCCGCTTGAATTTCCGAATTGACTTGCTTTCTAATTCTGATTAATATGTTTCCAATTTATTGTTGATGTCTTCTAAAGTGTTAGATATCTCATCAGCACCTAAAGATGGTATTAGTTCTGCCTTGATTTCATCTATTTCTTTAGTAATTAAGTTTAATTCATTGGATAATTCCTTCATAGTTAATAAAATAAAATCCAAAGAACACTTGTTAAGAATGTTTCCCCATTTTCTTACAAAGTCCTTATTTTCTTTGCATAGAGTCGGGCGTAAGGGAATACGGAGAACTCTCTGAATTTTTTGTGCATGGTAGTACTTTGTTAATGTTGTTGCATGTAAGTTTCTGTTGATCTCCTTTCTGATCAGGTGATCTAATTGTTCGAGCTTTTTGGATGGATCTGTCACATTGGTGCTACTTCCTGAATCCTTGATAAAATTCGAAATGGCCTCTGCTTCATTGGGAGAAAACCCAAGTGTATGTGAGTTTTTACTTCTAATGTTTGAGATATCTTCGTAAGACATTGCAGAATGTGTGCCTCCACCCCAGTGTAGTTTACAATAGGATACGAGTAGAAGGAGTTTAGAAGAGTGGGCACCATAAACATTTTAAAACATGCTATTTAGTTTATAGGCAATTCCTTTAAAATCTTAAAGGCGTCCATCAGAATCTCGATGTACACATCATTGGTATAAAAAACCTATGACAAAAATGTTCCTGGTGAAACTATTACCAGACCTGATGACATCAAGGGTTGTAGTCAATGCTACTATAAGTCATTGAAACAATAATGTCTGCTTCATAATATTCATAATGAAAAAAATAAACATTCAAAAATAATTTTGTGAGTAAAAATCTTCTTATTTATTCTTCATTTTCATATTTTTTAGTGCAGGGGATAATGTCGCTGATGCATTTCGAACAACAGTCCTTCATCAGGGCGAACTCTCAGTATGTTGCATTCATTTAGAGCACAATCTAATCAATTAGATTGCAGAAGATATCAATGAATTATTAACACATCTCAAAACAATAAAATCTCTAAACGAAAAATACACCATAGTACCTGGAATCTATCTGCAAGTAGCACAATGAAGAATTTCAAGTTAATAGGGCAAACCTCTGGAGTCTTTCCTACAAAGGGAGAGTATGTTTTTATACTCTATCCTAATCTTGTTGTGAGTCATGATGTTGACATTGCCTGCAAGTTCCCAGGATGCCCGGTGTCATCACTGAATCATCACCATTGAACTGACCACCACTAGAAGGTTAGTTATCATGTATGTTTATTTAAGGATAATGGAAAGGCCTCTACAAGCATCACCATGCCACGAGAGCTGGGATCAATTGACAGAATAGAACCCCACTGGGTGGCACATGCAGGGTTCTAGAATTACAAGACATATGGGAGGTCATTATGAGTTTGCCGGTATCCCAGCAGAATACCGTCAAACTGACCCCACCGTTACCGGCACCTGATATCACAGTATTTTCAGGATATTCCAGGTGCCAGCAACAGCAGGCGATCCTTGAAGAACTTCATCCACTATTTCCCAGGCAAGATGCTAAGATACAATGATGCAGTGTTAGTGATGGTTCCATGGTACAACAAGAAATGCCAAGCAGGTGCCTCCTTTACAGTTATGTTCTCTAACCTCTAGAGCACCGTGCCCAGGGAATTTTATACAGAGGAGTATATTTTGATCTTTGGGAAAACTTTGAAGACATGACTGTTAACTAGACTGCAAGAAGGAAAACAATAGCAGAGTCAACGCTGACTCCTCACCTGAAACTGGGGCAAACTTAGCGATTGGACACACCCAAAACCCAACTAAAGCTAGAGCAGTCACAATAGACATGACTATGGCTCCCGGTTAACATCCCTTAATCCTGAAACTTCAGCAAAAAGACGAGTGCCAACTTTGCTTCTCCGAGCCGAGGGAAACGCAGCTTAAAATAACAGGAACTTAACTCATCAAGAAAGAAGCTAACACTAGTGAAAGAAATCCTTCATCATCACAAAACAAGAAAGCTTACGCATTTTGCTTCTACCTGCTCAAAACAGATGCAAGTGATCCCAGATCATCTTCAAAATAAGTCAAAACAATCACATGCTAAGCTTGTGTCTCAAAATTCAATAGGGCTGGGCTGAGTTGGAAACATGTCACGTGAGCCTATGAAAGAGTCCTTCTCATGTCATGCCAGCACTTCTGAAAGGCCAGTGGGCTGATCCAGCAAACCTATAGTCAAAGTATAGCTCAGGGGCAAGGTGCTCGCCTTGGAAACAAGATGAAACGGATCAAGGGTCCGCATTACAATTACAATGGTTACATTTGAAGGCTGGTAGAGCTGGTGTAGAATCAGTCACCTGTTAGGCCACCCAATGGTGGAGTTACATTTCTTACTGACAGTCACACTTAGGTTCTCTGGTTCATTACACTGAGTATTCTGCATTGTCTCCATCTTTAAATGGGCCCTGGTCATCCAGTTATTCTACCACTGGAGATTTGGATCCAGATGGTACAGGCTGGAAACCTTCTGCGCCAGAAAGGGGAGCAACCACCATTCAAATGTTGGGGGGACCAATATTGCTAGATGTACTTTTAGGATTGCGTTTTTGGAGTGGTGTGGCAGCATTACTATGCAAAATGACTGTGCAGTCATTGTTGCAAAGTTAATTAGTTGAGTAGCCTGACAGCAGGGTTTCAACCTGCAGGAAGGAACAAAAGACCTGTTTCCTGTTGGAAGGATGTATTCAGTGAGGACTGACATTCCCTTAGGAAGGATGAGTTTTTCAGATAAGCTTTTTTTGGAAAGCATGAGCAAAGAGGCAAACCCCAGGGACTGTCGCACGAAATATTGATGTCTATGAGTTTGCTTAGAGAAAGAGGTTTGTCATTTTTTGGGAATGGGGTCTGGAGATTTGATCATAGACAAACTACCTTTCACCCATAATGATGGGTGCATTCTGGGAACTGTCATGTGGCCAATAAACTATATTTCACGCCTCAAAATTATTTATTCTGCCTCTTTGGCAAAATGCTGCATTTCACCTGTTAGGTTTTGAGCATTGTCTCACTCAAAAGAAGGACGTGTTGCAAGTGTATCTGTTAAAATAATGGGTTCAGAGTAATTGCCAGGTCCCTTCAACACATCATGACCTATTTACCTGAAGGCAGGATGTCTGTATGGATTCATAGAAAGATGGAGAATCTAACCATAGTAGGAAATGTGGATTCCTAGGAATATTTTAAGGGACAAAACTACTTTACCCTGATATGAAGAAGGAGTTTTGGGGATTCTACCATTGAGAAAGAGCCTGGCAAATGTAGGAAGGATGGGTTTATGTGTTTTGCCGATGTCCAAAGAACCTTCGAACTATAAAATGAATGGGCTCTTAGGTTCGACACAAGGACAGAGAATCTGCCATTGGAATTGGAAAGTGCACCAGTAGGAGCTATTCAAACAAATGTTTTTTCTTTGTGGGAAGAGGTCTTTCTGGTGATAAATAAATAGGTGGCAAGCCAGCTACCTCTCAGAGGGATTGGTTCCGGGGAATTAACCCAGGATAATTTATTTCCTAGTTAAATGTGGGAGGGATGAACTTGGGGGTTCACCCTTGTGAGAGTTAGAGAACTTGGCTACCTGCAAGAGAGACGGCTTCCCTGGATTTAGACTGAAAGACAGAGCCTGTGAGGAACAACCTGAGGGAGTGGCTGTCAGCTTAATGACTAAAGCTGAGCTCCCACAGCACTGTATTCAACCACCCCCAGTCAGAGACAGGTGAAAGGCCTCCCATAGCACCCCTTGCTTACACATGTGTAGCATAGACGAACTGAAGAACCTCTGCCGGATGCACCGGTGGATTAATAACTCACAATTACAATGGAATTAAGAACTAAAGAAACAAGAATTGATTAATGTGATTAACAAAGGGAATACTTTCTTTCACCTATAGGAAGGATAGATTCTGGGATTCACTCTCCCAAAGATATTAAACAAGTCAATCAGAGGCACAACCTATTCTATCTCTTCAAACGAGTACAAACAACACATCACCGAGAGAAAGGACAGGTTCTGGGGAGTCACCAAGGGATATAAAACAGGTCAACTATAGCAAAGGTGGGTTCTTCACACGGCTGGAGAAACCATGAAACCTTGAAAGGATGGGTTCATGCAGGGTTGGAGAAGCTGCCATCTGTGGAAACATTGAGTCTGGGCATTTACTTCAGGGAATTGGAAATGTGTAGGAAGAATGGGAATCTGAAGACTCACTCAGGGGAAATAGCACCCGGTCACGTGCAGAAAGGATGATTTCGGGTTACTACGCCTATACTATTGGTCGCAAATTAAGCCCTTGCCTCCGGCATTTGTTTTTAGCCTAGAGAAAACAGGTTCAAAGCCTGCCAAGTCCAACTCAGCCTTTCAGCAATTTGAGGCCTATACATTGAATGCCATTACAATGGCTATTAATAACACATCTTTTCACAAGACTTAGCGGTGGGAGGAAACCAGCAGGACACAGACAAAACAGACAGACAGACAAAACAGGGGTTTACAATTTAGCAGAAGAGAACCTCTCAAAACAGTCTAAGCCTGTCACCTGTGCTGCAGGATGAGCTCCTTGGATCAGAGCAGGTACAGACAATTGCTCAGCTCAAGTAGTGAATGGGCTCAATAAGACTGGAACGGGATGAATGGTCTAAAAAGAAACAGAATGTTCGCCCTTTGAGAGTTGATGATTCAGAAGATGGGTTTGGAAAATTAGCACAAAATCCATATTAACACCACCCTTAACCACAACTGGATGCATTCATGAGAATTACATGGGGATGCCCAACTCCACTCAACTCAACTCAGCTTGCTCCACCCAAGACAGAAATAACGGACTCCGTTCCAGACTAGCAACCTACCACCAGCCTATGCCTAAAGTCAACCACACAAAATTTGCACCAACCATTCCAAAAAACCTCATGTAATCTAGCAAAGACGTAACCAAAACCACAAATAACCAAAACAAGAAACCAAGAAAATGTAAACCAACTGTCACCCCTACTAACGCTACTGCCCAAACGATTAAGGGAGCATTAATTAATTCTTGATCTATGGTAGCTCATGCGTCTGACATCACCGACATAATCACAGCCGAAAACATTGACTTTCTAGCCATAACAGAATCATGGCTGCATGCAGCAGCAGGCCCATCCCTCCTACTTGCTGTACAGGACAATTCCTCGATCATTAGAATTGACAGGCTAGATTCCAGATGAGAGGGCTATGTCATCATATCCAAGACTAACTTAGACTTGAGATTAGCAACTGCACCTACATTCTCATCTTGTGAACTACTCACAGCCAAACTTCCTGTATCGAATACACGTACCATAATGATCCACATAATTTATAGACCTCCAGTGCCCATTGGCTCATTCGAGGAAGACATGATGACCTTACTATCGGATAATACTAAAACATCCTCACAAATACTAATATTAAGAGACTTTAATCTAGGATTTAATTACCCTAACGACCACCAAGCACTAACTATAGCTATCACCCTCACGGAACAAGGCTTTAACCAAAAAGTTACCAAACCTACCCATGATAAAGGGAGGACCTTAAACTGGGTAGCAGATCTAAACTGTGATATTGAAATCACTGCTATTACACTGCAATCATGGGCGGATCATCATCTCCTCTCTTTTGCGCTCGCAGCATACATTCCTAGAATCAAATCCAAACTTGTAGCGCCTCCATGCCCGACAAGGAATAAAAGAAATATCACGGCTGACGCCATTATGATACATGTGATCCCATCCTAAATTCCATAGAGAACACTGCAGACCCTAAACTGCTAGTGGATACTTATAACTCCACAATGACCAAAGCCCCTCTTAAAATGTGCAAAGGCAAACCAAGAGCTCACCTGAACTCCTGATTCACCCCGGAACTAAAAACCCTATGCTCTGAAAAAAGAAAACTAGAAACCCTATGGAAGCACATCCCTTCTATAGAGAATAAAACTAATCTGACAAACCGTTCTGCCAAATATAAAGAAAAGATTCTCTGAACTAAACCTGAGACGTACAATAACAGAATTAACCAAGCTAGTTCCAGTTCACTAGGTCAGCCAATACTTCCTGCCTGATAGTCCCAAGATATAAACTAAAAAAATCAGAGGGGAGTAGTTTCCCCGTTATGGCGGCCCAAGTATGGAACACACTCCCACCTGCCCTCAAGATGACCTAGTCCGTTACTAGTTTCAGGAGAAAGTCTATCACCTGGCTAACTATGAAAAACTAACTGTGATTTCAGGAGCTCAACATATCCAAGGCCTGTGCCCTGTACAGTACGCTCTGTTCACACCGCCCTCCTCTACTATGTTCTCTGCCTCTATCTACAGGCCCATACCTACAGCTTCAAACTACCTGCTTTAACGGCATGCAAATCGTAATTGATGCCATGTCATATGTAATCCCTGCTTTTGGCAAGGTACCTGCTCTCAAATGTACTTCACTGCTTTTTTGTAAAGGGCTACATGCCTAGACTGCAACAATTGTAACGTGCAACTGACTATCTGTTTATCTCTGTAACAAGTAATTTCCTCTAATGCTATGTCTGTAGCAAGTGTAATTTGCTTGAATGCGCCCAGATACCTTTGGGGTTGGTGCGCTATAGAAAATAAATAAACAAACAAACAAACACCACACTAATGACACATTTGCCTTGAGGACGAATCTGGCTGTAGATTGGTTGGATGATACGAATAAACCATATTTTGTTGTTTGGAATATATTTGGACTCTATATGGAATTGAAACTCTCATTACTATTAATGAATTGTTGACCAGAGGGTCTTCTGCAGGAAATAATGAGTCCATTTCTTTTTGGTCTATTTCTGGAGGCCTCATATTGAAGTTGTTGAGTTTACCTGATCATCCATTCTTTGGCCTCTGTCTAAAGGCGGGCATATGGTTCGTTTTTTTGGGTGCTAGGCCAATGCAGTACCCGCCAATTGACAACAAACACTCCTCTACAGATGAGGAGTTCTGTATTCATGCACATTCATTCATCTCGATGGAGAGATTTCATCCAAAGGCGATATATATCTGTATATATTCAAAGAAAAAACTTTGTTAAAGGGACATTATGGTTTTAAGTAAAATCGAAAAACCCCAGAAATTTGCCAGTTATGGTAAGCTAAACAACCATAACTCACGCCACCACCGTGCACTGCTAAGACTAACACCCAGGACATCAAAGATTTCATAGGTTTTTATTAGTCCAACATAACCATAACTTCCCTTTAACCAAGTGTTTTCAGTGAATTTCCAAGGTTTTGATTAGTGCAACTTAACCATATGGTCCCCTTAACAAAGATTTTCATTGAATTTTATAGTTTTTTATTAGTTCAACTTAACCATAACGTCCCTTTAACAAAGTTTTTTTCATTGAATTTCATAGGTTTTTATTAGTGCAACTTAACCATAACACCCCTTTAACAAATTCTTTTCAGTGAATTCCATAGGTTATCACCAGTGCATGCTATTTTCCTACAACTTACTAATATCATACTTACCCAATATAGAAATGTTTGTTTACTTTTACTTTTAATTTATTTAATTTATATAGCGCAGCCAGGGTACCCAAAGGCTTAAGGGCGCTTACAAGACCAAACAACATAGATACAAGCACGAAAACAAAGACCAGAAATAATACATTCAGTATGAAAAATACAGAATTAATTCAGGAAATTACAACAGACTTAGGGGGTGTAAAGGTCCGTAGCTTTGTTGGTGGGTGAGGAGAACAAAGAGGTATACCCCAAACGTTCATCAGAGGGTCAAATTACAGCTCGAAGGCCCTCTGGGTAAATATTTACAACAGCTGAGAAACGCAGGTAGGGTACTGTCCCCACAGCCCACTAAGACACAATCACTGTTAGGTTGGGAGCACCAGTCACTCTCGTCCATTCTGCGCAGGATTTTTAAATCGGAAAGTCTGACCACACCAAGTCCAGTTCTCTGCCGCAACCAGGCAAGAACCTTATTGCGCAGACCTTCTCTAGTCTTTTTTCCTTCTATTTTGCGAATGTTGGTTATAACAAAATGTCTTCGGTCCACGATGAAACCGTGCATATTCGTGTCCTTTATTGTTGGCATTTGTGACTTTTTTAGGCGAATGTTCCATGTGGGTAGAGACTCACAATTAGCTTTCATCGATGTGGGCAGATTGGACGTTTCGTGATCTGATTTCTGGTCAGGTGGCAAAGAGGGGAGCAATATATCCTGTACTAGGCTCTTGGGGGACGAAGTGGGGGTTGTTATTTTTTTCCTACTGTCTAATATAGGCATAGTGAAGTTAGGTGGGCTCTCGCTACAAACATCAGTCTGTACGTCTTGATCTCTTATCTCCTTTAAAATACGGACTTGACAAGCATTGTTGACCTTCAAAATTTGCAGTGGGGCTTAAGGACTAAACAGCTTGTCTGTTTGTGATGCAGTATTCACTTTAGGAGCTCGCATGTCCGCCACCCAATCATTAAGGGCGTCAGCCAGTAGACCAAGGTCAAAAGGATCCTTGCATAGAACTAACTCTTTGGCTATACTGGCCATGAGAGCGGACCATTGTGAGGGGTCAATGTGCTCAAATTGAGCTAAAATAGGCCTGGCACGACCTTGGGGAACATGGCCTTGATTGTTACCAGTGTAATTCATGAATTTTCCCTGACATTAGGATTTGACTGGGGTTAGAACTGGCACCGTGGTCTCAGCAGTGCTAGGTTTTTGTAGGCACTCTGGTGACACATGTTCTAGGGGTCCAGTTTTAAAGGAGGAACTACATGGTTCCTGATTGGGTGTTTTTTTCAAGTAGGCAAGATTTTTGTTGTGTGTGTGTTCTGATTATAGTGGTAGGAGGTCTATCACGCAATCTCAGTCTCCTGCGTGTACTCAGTGCCAAGACCTCCGAAACACGGTCTCTGTTGGCCGGAGGGGAAGAGGCCACAGGGCCCTGTGAGGCCCCTTCAGTCTGTTCCTGATGTCTGCTCAATGTGCCAGCAATATTGCCTTTCTTATTAGCCGACATGATGACCCCAAAACTGCAGGGCCGGGGCTAAACAAGCAAAATCAGCTAAGTATGCAGCAACAGCAGATTGGAAAGTGCAGAAAACGGGGGGAGCACCAGCCACATGCTACACCTCTAGCGTGGTGCAGAACTAACCAAAAATGATATATAAGTCCTGAGCGCTTACCACAGGAACTGTCTAGAATGCCCGAGGTGGCAGAAAGGCTTCCACTGACACTCGTCACCGCGTATTAGTGTGTCGGCCTCTTCAGCTCCAGTCCACTGCACACCGGGACCGCTTGAGTTGCAGAGTCGCGGAGCCGCCGGAGCTGCCAGAGTCTTACGGCAACATGCCAGAACGAGCAGGAAGCTTAGAGAAAGGGACCCATCAAACGTCCCATCGGCGTCGGTATCAAGCCGCACGGCAACCTAGAGCTGCCGCCGCCTGCAATACCGCTCTACACACCCCTCTGTGTCCAATTTACAAAGTGTCACCTTAAAACTCTGCCATTTTCCACCTTCTGGATTCATTTTTAACACTTCCATACACTTTTTGCAACTATTTCAACTAGTTTAGCATTCGTAGACGTCTACGAACATCTGACTTTGTAGCGGACCTTCCGGACAGTGCCACATGACCATAGGCTGGTGCACGGCATGATGACGTGTCCGAAAACCCGTCTGCACTTCACAATAAGATCTCTGCTTCGCGGACAGTTCAGAACTGCATTTCTACTGATCTATGAACTTTCAACTTCAAAATTTCCCTTGGACCGCTCCAACACCTATTCCTACTCATTATCCATTAACAATCTAGTACACAGTACATACTTTTAGCAAAACTGCTATTTATCTTAAAATGGCATCAGCTAATGCCATCCCTCCTCCCCAAGAGCCACCACCACTGCTGTAATCAAGGAGCATGAGAAACACTGCCCCCTACCTTAGAAATAACACACGTGCAACATTTTCCCTTGTCCACCTACCCCTCCATTTTAGTGTTTGGTTCCTCTTCCCTCATTTCCCTCCCCACCTTTCGTTCTCAGCTCTCCTGCCAAAAAAAAATACATCCAAAAACAAAAAAAGACATATTCCTTTAGGAACCACCTTTCACAGTTAAAAAATAGAACTAAACATAATTGTATAGACTCCATCTACTTTATAGTTCTCAGTAAAGTACATAGACTCAATAAGATTTTCCAGCATTTCCATTTGCATTTTGTGTTATTCATCCTCCATTCCAGGGACTGGAACAGTGGATACCGGCCCAGCAGCCCAAGTTATCAGCCCAAGCGAAGCGATGGTGGATAACGAGGTCTCTGGACCTTTATCCCCCCATTCCAGCCCCTGAAATTGGTGATGAAGGCCATTAGCACCCTAGGTTCCCAAAGCGTGAACCCGGGGTGCTAGAAAAGATGATTTTTCTTCCTACACCGGGACGCCTGTGGCGTCCCGGTGTAGGAAGGAAAATCCTTTTACAAGATTGGTACCATGGAAAAGGAAGGCGAGGGTTCCATGCAGAGCCCCTCTTCGCTTTCCATGGCAGCCTGCAGAAGGCAAAAAGGGAACCCTCTGAATAACTTTACCATAAAACCAGTCCAAGGTGGACATGGCCACTTTAATCCTATGTTTTGTCCGTGTGGTCATGGCCAATAGCCAGATTGTCCAGATCATTATTATTATTCCATGACCCGAAACAATCTGGCCACTGCCCATGGCCACAGGCTACCCCCCTTAGTCACTAAAGGTATACCGCTATTTTTTGTAGCTACATTATGACACTTGTCAAATGATAAAACACTGGCACATTTGCAAAACCATGCTTGTAGGTCATTACCAATGCTCCTTACGCAAGTTTGCTGGAAATCCACCCATGTTTTATTTTTTCAAAAGTGTCAAATGTATGCACATACAATCGGCATATAACCTAGTCCCCCCTTGACAAAATCCATTAAGACTTTACGAAAACATCTATTTCTAGATCTATAATCTTTTTGCAAACCTTTGTGTATATTTGTCAAATGGCACCAAAGTTATAAGCCTTTTCAATATCTTGGGACCCCCCCTCTAATTTTGCTCCCTCTTGACAGAATCCCACCAAACCTCACAAAAACATGTATATCTAGATCTATTATCAGTTTGCCAAATCAAGTGTAGATACGTCAAATGGCACCTCATTTATAAGCCTTTACATTATTTTGCGACCCCCCTCTAATTTTGCCCCTCTTCACAAAATCCCACCAAACTTCGCAAAAACATTCATATCTAAATATATTATCAGTTTCCCAAATTAAGTGTAGATTCATCAAATGGCACCTCATTTATAATAAGCCTTTACATTATTTTGGGACCCCCCTCTAATTTTGCCCCCTCATGACTAAATCCCACCAAACTTTGCATACTCACCCAGAATCAGAAATATACATGCAAAATTTCATGCAGTTCCGTTAAGTGTTGCCAAAGTTATAAGCTATCCAAGAACTGTATTTCACCAACCCTGTAGTACCGAGGTGTCCGTGAACTTTTCAGGACTGTTGGCGGACTTTCGCGGCACAAAACCCTGTTTTCTTGCTTCTTGCAGCCATATCCCATCCCATCCTCATCACCCCTCATCTCCCCAGAGATTATTTGATAAGTTTGACAAGTGCAATGTTGTGTTTTTTAATATGTTTTTACTGCGATGTCCGCGGACAGCGGCGAAGTCCACGAATCCAAGGAGGCGGGCGTTTCCAAAAATCTGACGCACTTCATGCTCTTCACCATCCAAGCAGCGAACACGTTGCATGTCCGCGGACATGACCCAAGCCGATTAATCAATCGGTGTCCTGTCCGCGGAGCGAACAGGGAAGTGTGTCCCGGGAGTGGAGATAGATATCACAAATTTTTTGTGACCTACTTTTTATTCTTTTTAAAAAAAAACACTGGATGGATTTTCGTCAAATTTACAAAAGCACGCTCTCGTGACCAAGCCTCTGCTCCTGCCGCAAATTTTGTGAAAATCCGTCCAGCGGTTTGGGCTGTAGGCATGAGCAAATTTTGTTTCCCTATTCAGTCTATGGGGAAAAAAGAAATTTTGCCCCCCCTGGACCAAACCTCACCAAACTTTGCATAAAAATTCAGAGTGTGCCATAAATTATAAAAAGAAATAAAAAGAAATAAACAGTTAGAATACACCAGCGTGTATCTAACTGCCCCAAGAATCTGCAACAACCCAACTGGTATATTAGCAAAGTTAATAATATAAATCAAAAACTATAATAAGTTACAATTCGACACCAAGTATCTAACAATCTGCAACAACCAACAGATAGAACATTAGCCAGAAACCACAAGTAAACACTAAAAACAAATAAAAAAATGTACTGTACCATAACAAAAAAAGAGTTTTTTTAATCCAACATGGATTTTATTTCCAACAGATCCAATGATTTAAGCAACAAACACAGAAACGGAGCAAATTGCACAGTACACTGGTTTGTAAACTACCAGATATGAGGGTCGAAATAAAGCAGAAATGTCTATTATGCAATGTAATAAATCTTTATAAACTACCTACACTAACATGATCTTTTCTTTTATCACAGAAATTGAAAAAGAATATCTGCTCCAGTTACCCACGTCATGAAAAAAATATATCCAATCACAAAAAATCAAACAGTAAGTATATTATAATAAATACAACTCATAAATGCTGCTCCATAACACAACCATTGAAGCAAACATCTAACCATACACCACAATACAAAATGTTTAGAAATAGACCGTCAAGTGTACGTAGGCATGATAGTGCTACGTAGCTCATGCCTTCTTTAAAGACTGTGTTCCCAATATCTATTAATGCTTTATCTAGGGTAAGACCTTGTGATTTGTGAATGGTGACTGCGTATGCTAGAGTTAGAGAAAATTGCTCTCTGCGTACATACATGTCTTTGAAAAGAAGGAATCGAGCTGTTGAGCATCCTATTATTTCTACTTCTGATAGCTTGTCAAAGAGAATATTGACAAACTGAAGGTTGTCACGTGGGTATGTTTGAATGCCAACAACTGTACCAAGTGCTCCATTAACTAGTCCTTGGTCCACGTCAAGGTTACGTTTAAGCAATACTCTACAGTTTAAAGATAATTTTAATATTTTCTCCAAACTAGCTGTGTTTTCTAAGGCATTAAGGGGGTAATTCATAGAATTTAGCGCACAATTGGCGCATGCGGCTGGCGCACAGTGTGCGCGTGCGAATCTCTGCGCCAGCCGTGTGCGCTAAAATCCATTTCCACGCACAGTGTATTCATGGATTTTAGCTACCAAAACCAGCCGTGGCGCACAGTGGCGCAGCGACCCTGCAGCAGCGCCAGTTACACCCCCAAGAACGCCCCTTGCGCAAGGAAAAACCATCAAAATCCCCAATCCAGCGCAAAGGGCTGCGTTAACCCTGTACCAGTATACATGGCCGCCACACAGCACACGGCAAGCGGGGGTACATGTATTACTGGGTTTCGCGGGAAGTTCCACACGCGATAGGCCCTGTGCGATTGGGGTACGTGTATTACTGGGATTCACGGGAAGTTTCACACGCGATTGGCCCTGTCCAAGTGGGGTACGTGTATTACTGTGGTTCGCGGGAAGTTTCACACGCGATTGGCCCTGTGCGAGTGGGGTACATGTATTACTGGGGTTCGCATGAAGTTTCACACGTGATTGGCCCTGTGCGAGTGGGGTACGTGTATTACTGGAGTTCGCGGGAAGTTTCACACACGATTGGCCCTGTGCGAGTGGGGTACGTGTATTACTGGGGTTCGCGGGAAGTTTCACACGCGATAGGCCCTGTACGAGTGGGTACGTGTATTACTGGGGTTCGCGGGAAGTTTCACATGCGAAAGGGCCTGTGCGAGTGGGGTACGTGTATTACTGGGATTCGCGGGAAGTTTCACGCGAGAATGGCCCTGTGCGAGTGGGGTACGTGTATTACTGGGGTTCGCGGAAGTTTCACACGCGATTGGCCCTGTGCGAGTGGGGTACGTGTATTACTGGGGTTCGCGGGAACTTTCACACGCGATTGGCCCTGTGCCAGTGGGGTACGTGTATTGCTGGGGTTCGCAGGAAGTTTCACACGTGATAGG
Organism: Ambystoma mexicanum; assembly: GCF_040938575.1. Lineage (NCBI taxonomy): Eukaryota > Metazoa > Chordata > Amphibia > Caudata > Ambystomatidae > Ambystoma > Ambystoma mexicanum. The sequence goes on along the minus strand of NC_090922.1, from coordinate 579,012,031 downwards.
CCCTGTGCGAGTGGTGTACGTGTATTACTGGGGTTCGCAGGAAGTTTCACATGTGAAAGGGCCTGTACGAGTGGGGTACGTGTGTTACTGGGATTCGCGGGAAGTTTCACATGCAATAGGCCCTGTGCGAGTGGTGTACGTGTATTACTGGGATTCGCGGGAAGTTTCACACGCGATCGGCCCTTTGCGAGTGGGGTACGTGTATTACTGGGGTTCGCATGAAGTTTCACACGTGATTGGCCCTGTGCGAGTGGGGTACGTGTATTACTGGGGTTCGCGGGAAGTTTCACACACGATTTCGCTGTCAGAGCGGGTACGTGTATCTAGTGGGGTGCACGGGGAGTCCCACACGTGAATTGGCAGTGTGGGTCCTCCCAGGAGTGCCCTCCACCCCATCCATGGCCCCTGCAGGCAACCCACAACACAGGGGACTACCCTGCACCCCTGGGCATGCCCCCAGCCAGCAAATATGTCACCTTCCACTAGTGATCACCAACTCATGTCCCCCAGCACCCCCACCCCCCAGCAGTAACAGGCACCTGCCAGCAGGCCCCCACTCATGTCCCCCTGCAACCCCACCCCCCAGCAGTGAGGGGCACCTGCCAGCAGGCCCCCACTCATGTCCCACTCATGTCCCCCTGCACCCCCACCCCCCAGCAGTGAGGGGCACCTGCCAGCAGGCACCCACTCATGTCCCACTCATGTCCCCCTGCACCCCCACTCGCCAGCAGTGGCAGGCACCTGCCAGCAGGCCCCCACTCATGTCCCCCTGCACCCACACCCCCCAGCAGTGACAGGCACCTGCCAGCAGGCCCCCACTCATGTCCCACTCATGTCCCCCTGCACCCCCACCCCCCAACAGTGAGGGGCACCTGCCAGCAGGCCCCTACTCATGTCCCCCTGCACTCCCACCCCCCAGCAGTGAGGGGTACCTGCCAGCAGGCCCCCACTCATGTCCCACTCATGTCCCCCTGCACCCCACACCCCCAGCAGTGAGGTGCACCTGCCAGCAGGCCCCCACTCATGTCCCCCTGCACCCCCAACCCCCAGCAGTGAGGGGCACCTGCCAGCAGGCCCCCACTCATGTCCCACCAACGTCCCCCTGCACCCCCACCCCCCAGCAGTGAGGGGCACCTGCCAGCAGGCCCCCACTCATGTCCCACTCATGTCCCCCTGCACCCCCACCCCCAAGCAGTGACAGGCACCTGCCATCAGGCCCCCACTCATGTCCCCCTGCACCCCCACCCCCCATCAGTGAGGGGCACCTGCCAGCAAGCCCCCACTCATGTCCCACTCATGTCCCCCTGCCCCCCCACCCCCCAGCAGTAACAGGCACCTGCCAGCAGGCCCCCACTCACTCATGTCCCCCTGCTCCCCATTCCCCAGCAGTGAGGGGCACCTGCCAGCAGGCCCCCACTCATGTCCCCCCTACACAAAATAAAGAAGCACAATCATGGGCCACTTCTACACCAAAAAACCACATCACGCCACCCCATTCTTGAGACGCAATGATTACCCAATCCACCCCACACTGACATGCCTATCTCAAGACACAAACCAAAAGTCAACTATGTACATCAACACATGTCCGTCACAAAGATACACTGGTTGGCATTGATTGTGTAAACCCACATTTTCACATGCATCAACCCAATGAGCAAATCCCACACATGGAAATAAAATATGAATATGTATTATGTACAAAAATAAATAAATGAAATGAAATCATACAAAAATTGCAAACATGAAATGAAAAGCATGTGCAAAAGATGAGTGAATGAAAATTATAACCAATCCAAAAAAAAATGAAAGAAAAACAGTCCAAACTCTCCCTCCACCAACGCAAATCCAAAGGAAAGGTAAAAAAAAAAATCCATTGCTTCATGTTCATAATGAAAACAAAAATTAAAGTTATTCCAAAATCTATGAATCCATGTGCAAAATCCAAAAAATAAATCAAATCAATCCATTGTCCAACTATGTAAAGGGTCCATGAGCCCAACCAAGCAAATGAAACCTACCTAAGAAACTACATAAAAATAAAACTACATACAAATGTGTGTGGCATTGTCCATTGACCACAAATAAAAGGAAAAGGAAAAGGAAACCTAACTCTAAAAACTATTTACAATGGCAGCGGGCTAGTCCGACGGCTCACTTCCTGATTTCCCGGGCCAGGGCATCATCGAACTCCTGCTCGATGTCCCAGAGGCGGTCCTATTCCATGGCCCAGAGGGTTCGCAGGGACGATGACATGTGGACCTCCAGGTCCCTGCGAATTGCCTCGAGGCACTCGGCCCGCCTCAGAGCCCTACGCATGGAGTTCTCCGCCCTGACCATTGTGAGCCATGCCTCTTCTGCCCGCTGCCGCTCCACATCTATAGCATGGCCTAACCGCTGCCACACGGAAGACACTTCCAGTCCTGGGTCCTCCTGCCCTCTGGCCGATGCCTGCCCCTCCGATGTTGAAGGCCCCGAGCCATCATGGCTCCCACCTTGTTGCTGCTGCTGCTGTGCCTCTGCCTGTGCCCTGGCTCTTGCTGCCTGCACATCCTCCTCTGGCTGGGGTGCAGTTGTTGAGGTGGCCACCCCTGCTGGACATCCGACTCCCGACTGTGGCAGAGACGTGTCCTCCACCAGCCTGGCTCTAGGGTCAGAGGCAGCTCCACAGGGTACCCAGGTGATACATGGGTGGGAAGATGGCATGGAGGACGACTGGCGCATAGAGGGTTCAGGTGAGGAGAGGGTCGGAACAATGTCCAGCAAACGGAGGAATCCGGCCCTGGTGACCTGTCCCAGTACGTCAACGCAGTCAACGAGCCATTCGAGATGACGTGCAGTCTCCTCATGAAAAGACTGCAGGTCACCTCGCATGGCCAGTTCACGCAAGGGAGAGGAAGGCCAGTTGTTGTAAGCGGATCCCCTCCCTGAAAACGGGTCTGGACATAGGCATCCCTGCTGGTGCAGGATAATGCAGTCACAGGATCAGGGACAGGATTACACACAGGCACCTCCGCGGTGGCCTGTGCTGCCTCCTGTCCCTGCCCCTGCACTGCACCACTAGCACCAGTGGAATCCCCACCTCCAGACCCCGTGTCTGTCCCTTGCACGGCCTCCTCCTCCACCAAACCCCCCACCAACCTGGATGACTCCATGCCATCTTCCTCCGTCGGACCCTGTGGGGTATCAGCTGCCCCTTCTGCTGCCGAGGAGTCCAACTCCGACCTCCGCCTCTTGGACCTACCCTCGGCAGCTGCGGCCTGGGACGCGGCACCGGACTCCTCACTCCCTGACGAGATGACAAATTGGGAGGGGAGCCAGGCCTTGCGTCTCCGGCTGGCGGTGCGATCCCTGCCGCTGTGCTCCACAGCACCCTCTCAGCCCTCTTCATCAGTTGACGCTGCAGACAGGGAGAGATAGCACACAGGCATCAGGGTACTGTACAATGGACTGATACACACATGACAGTTGCACATGAGTGGCAGTGTCAAACTTCAGACATGGCATCACAATCCCCAACACACATGTCATTTCAACTCACACACATGAGCAATTCCACAGCCATATCACAACAGCCAGCACCATCCATACACATACAACAGCATGAGCATCCAAAGGTGAGCCAGACATCACATGAAACACAGGGAGTGCAGTAGACATGCACACATGCCACCACACTTACATGCATGTGATGAGATCGCCATACATGTCAGATCTGCCATTCAGCCTTCTACATATCAGTGTCACATGCATCCATGTTGCATCACAGTTGCACACTTGTCAAATACACATACATGCACATGTACACAGTGCAGATACATGCATTAGGAACCACCATCCATGCCACAACCATGCCAATGTACATACACAGAAATTCAAACATGTGTGCTCCCACACCTGCATTTGTCCAGCATGCTTACCAACACATACACCATCAATGTGTCTCACACCTGAGAGGACACACATGTGGCAGCCTCACGCCCATGTTCATACACATCCCTACATGGCCCTACAAAAACACGTGTGCAACCTGCACACAACTGGCACACCACGACATGCACAGCGTCCAATCACCCTGCATGTACACTTAAAGCTCGACTCCAGATGGGTCTGCCTCTCAAGGATCTGGATGTAGAGCGCTGGGCGTATGCGTTCCAGGACCCTCATTTGGTGGTCCGATAGCTGGCTCCCGCGCCCCTTGGCATCTGCTGACTTTGCGAGGCGCCGGGCCTTGTTGAGGGTCCTGGACCTGAAGTCCTCCCAGCGCTTCTTGACATGATGTAAGTCGCGGACTGCCACCCTCTCCGCGTTGATGACAGTGACGATGTCCATCCAGATCCTGGTCCGTCTTTCATTGTCGGCGCGCAAACTTCCAAAGAGAGCATCATACTGCCCCAGGACTTGCTCCACCAGGACACAAACTTCCCTGGCACTGAAGCTGGTGGCCCTCTGCCTCTCTGCCAGATGGTGTTGTGCTGGACATGACAACCCCAGAGGCAGGAGTGGGTGGGCAACTGGGTCCTGGGGCTGGGCTGTGGATTGATGGAATCCCAGTCGGGAGTCTTCGGTTCCAGCAGGGGTGGTCACAGCAAGTGCACCCCTGGCTGATGTGCAGGCAACAAATGCAGGGCACGTGGGCAGCAGGCAGCCAGGCAGCAGCAGATGGCAGGTGGGAGCGTGCTCGGGGCTCTTGGGGGCAGTAGTTCGGCCTTCTGGGCAGGAGCGTGGTCTTCCGTGTGTTTTCGCGTGGCCAGCTTGATACTTAGTGATTTGGCACGTGTAAAAATTGCACGTCAGCGTGTAATTGGAGGAAAGACCCTTAGTGCGTAAGCGCTTTAGCACACGTACGCATTTTCATTGGACCAAAGGCCCTTAGCGCGTAAGCGCTTCTCTGACGTTACGCGCACGGGTGTTTCCCTCATGACGTGGGCATAGTGGTTCAGCACGTGTGAAAAAACTGCACGTCCGCGTGTGAATACGTGTAATCCGAGGAAAGGGCCTACGCGCGTAAGTGATGTGACGCGCGTGGGTGTTTCCCTCAGCACGGGTTAAAGGTGAGCGGGGCCAGCAGTTCGCTGTACGTGCCTTTCGTGGAGACCCACGTGTGTAGCTGCTTCGTGTTGTTTCGCGCGCCATCACATCTTCATAGCGATCGAGGACGTATCTCTTCTTTTGGCGGGGGTATTGGCTACGTGTGTTTTTCATCATCACGCTAGTCAGATGGTGAGTCGCGCACGCTATTTTTCCCACTGCAGGTGCCCCTGTGTATCGCACCCGTTTTTGAGGTCATAGTAGCCTGCATGTCCCACGCGTATGCGTTTTTCGTGTTACTGGGTGCCACTGCGTACTGCGGGAGGTTGATTCCACGCACTTAGGCTGCAGGGTTGCGTGCACGGTTTTACTGCAGTTTTGGGGTGCCTGAGCGTAGCGTGACCCGTCACTACATCACCGGGGTCACATACAGCCTTGCAGGTGCAGGGGGGTTAGTAACATCTTGCATCCCACCCCCTTCACTCCAATTGCCCAGGTCAATTGTGGTGTACACCTCCCATTGGCACTACCCCATCTGTGCCGGCACTACTCCATCTGTGCCATGGTTGGGAGGCCACCAAAGGTGAGGGGCGCCTCAGCTGGGTGTACTCCTCGTGGCGGGCGTGGTCAGAGACGTGGCCGGGGTGAGCAGGGAGTCAGGGGACTCCAGGGTGTCCAGGGTGGCCGCAGAGGGGGAAGAGGCAGGGGCATGCCACTTGAGCACATTGTTGTGCCATGTGACGGTGCAGTCATGCCACCACCGCCTGTGGTTCTGGGAGATGCAGCTTCTGCATCTGGCACTGGCGCCCGTGTGACCTGGCAGTCCGTTTCATCGACTACCACGGGCCCAAGGGTAGTGGTAGCTGCAGGTGCAGCTGTGGACACCACAACCGCAGGCTGCGTTGGCAATTGAAGAGCCCTTGGAAGATTTCCAACAGGACCGGAGGGAAACCGTAGGGGCACGCAGGGCTGCCCTGATCAAGACACGTGTTCCTGGGGCAGTAATGTCACCTGCTGCCCCGAACAGCCGGGTGTTGGCAAGTGCAGGGGCAGATGCAGCCAACAACACCCCGGTTGTGAGTCTGCCAGCCAGGACAGTTGCGGTCAATGACCCTGCCACAGTGGATGTTGATGCACAGCGTTCATTAGAGGGCACCCAGCTGCCACTGACACAAGTCATCCCTTTGGTCACCCTCCACCTGCCACTCCCTTGACTCAATCCACCAGTCCCTACTGATCAGGGCGGCATCAGCCAGCCAGGGTCTGTGCCACAATCCAAGAGGAGGAAGGTTGCACCTGCAGCACAGGCTGGGACCCCACACACAGCCACGACCTCCTGCACGTCGAGGAAGAAGCCTTTCTGCAACCAGGAACTGGACTTCCTCGTGGACTATGTGCGGAAACACAGCCGTGACATGCTAGTGGGTGCCAATTATCAGACTACGGCTGCCCACCGTGATACCCACTGGAAGCAAGTTGCGGAACATGTGAGTGCATTCGGCCATGAGGTGCGCACGGCGCAAGAGTGCAAAAAGCGTTGGAATGACCTGAAACGTAGCGCTAAGGCTAAGCGTGCCTCAAATTACAACTTGACTCTGGTGACTGGCGGTGGGCTTGCACCGGAGGAGGAAGACCTCACTCCGCATGAGTCACTCGTTGCGGAGTTCATACCATCTGAATTGGTCGAAGGAGTGGGAGAGATGCCAGACTTTGATGCCCAGTCCAGTGAGTGTTGATGCGTGTTTGTCGAGGACATGTGTGTTTTACTTGTGTGATGTGTTGTGCATGGGTGCCACTACATGTCACGTGTACATGGTGATGATGTGTGAGTAATGCAATGCTTCCCTGATGCATGTCTACTCTGCTGGATGGTGGACATGTGGAGCAGATGGGGACTGTCCACATCACCACTTTTGCACCGTAGTCACATGCTGGTTCCCAGTATGCCCCTCCGGTCCATGTTCCAGCTCACTGGCACTTCTGCATATAGCGTGGGGTGAGCTTCCTCTCAGCCCAGGAACTATGCATAGCATGACTGACGTGCATGTGTCCTCTGCCTGCAAGGGAGTAGCCAATGTAGGCATTCTCCCTTGCCCCTCAACCCCCTGCTCTGCACCCCAATTCCATCTTAGCACTGGTCTGCTACAATATTGCCGTTGGTTACTTCCCTGGTCATGCCTCCTGTGTACATTCTAACATCCAGCGGCCAATCTGCCAGACATATCCATTGTGGTACATCCTTAGTACTTGATGCAGGGTGTCTCACTTGGACTGTGCAGAGGTCAGATGCCCCGCAGGGACATGAGTGCCCATTCATGCTGCATGTGCATTTCACGCATGCCCATATGTGTCCATGACTGGATGATCACTGTTACACAAGTCCATGATGACCCAAATTGCATGGCATTTCATCTGCCTTCCCATGTCAACTATGGCTCAGTACTGCATTGCACACATGTTTAGAGTCTGACAATCTGTGAGGATCACAGGCCTCAGCCTGTTTAATGGCCAATGACTCTGTCCAACTGGTGTAGTGTCTTCTTCACACGTGGGGCGACTCCAGAGGTTTCATCATGTGTCCTGCTTACTGTCCCATCATCATTTGCAGTGTTGTCACTTGACTCACATGAAGCTGTTGATGCTAGTCAACACTGTCTGTCAATACACAGGTCTTTGGTCAGCCTTTTGATACCATGCTAGGCATCCCTGCTTTTGCACTTGGGTGAAGGGCTACTTTGCTTGTAGATATGCTACCCATTGAATGCACATTGCACGTGATGCCTGAAGTTGACCTTGCACTGCCTTCACATTTTCTGACACACACCATGAAGTCCTTGTACATGTAGGTAGTGAGTAACATACATATTTGCTGCACTGCATAGACCCACTTCAATGCAGACTGCCCCCTTTCAACAGGTCTGATCACAGGAGCAATTCCAAGTTGGCCCAGCATGCATGCCATGTTCTATTTTGTGTGTCACATGTCTGCCTGGTGTGTTTGTTGTCGGTGTGTGTGTGTGTTGTGTGCTTCTAACATGTGTAGTGAACTTTTTTCTCTATATTTTTCAGCTGATGGTGCAATGGAGCCGGAGGATGGTGTTGTCATGCCAGGCAAAGGGTTGTTATCACTACATCAACCCAGCACAAGTGGGGGTAGCAGGGTAGGCCACGAAAACCCCCAAGTGCTACAGTCCATCTTTTCTCTGGCTGCCTATGAGTCCAGCCCTGATGAACACTCTGACGACCATGTCGAGTTGGATGAGCATCAGGTCCATATGGCAGGGGTGAGTGATTCTGATGTGGACACTCCTCTGTCCGCGACGCCTGCACTGAGGGGTCAGACAGTCTTGGAACCTCCGCCCGTGGTGGATCGGGACACAGGGTCACCCTCCACACCAATCACTGATGTGCCTGGGACATCACGTCGACGGGGGCATGTAGTCGTGCAGCCGCGAGCGGTGCCAACACAACAAGGCCACACGGTCCTTGGGTCCCGCAGGGGTCAAGCCACGTGGTCTCCGCGCGCAACCACAGTATACTGAGTGGGAGCAAGACATGACTGCCAATTCTGAACGGCAGGGGGCAGCAATGGAGAACATCGCTGAGAACATGGAACGTGTGGCCCAATCTGTGCTCCCCCCTGCTAGGCAGGTGCTTCTCCAGCAGCAGGCGGCACGGTCCACAGCCCGCTCGCTCAGGCTGGGCATGGCAGCCTCAGACAGGGCACGCCAGGCTGAAATGTCGTCTCTGCGTCAAGCAATTGCTGCTCACGCAGAGGCACACATGAAGGCCCTGAGGGAGGAGCATGCTTCCCTCAGATCCACTCTGGGTGTCCTTCTGATGTCCCAGAGGGAGCGGGCAGAGGAGAGGTTTGCACAGCTTGAGCGTACCATCTCGGCTGAGCTACATGCTTGCCGGGAGGTGCAGCGGTTGTCCAGCCAGGTCTTGCAGGAGGAACTCGTGTTATACGTGCTGCCTTGCAAGAGGAAGCACGTTTATCACGCGAGGTTCTGCATGCAGACCTACATGTCATCGCAACACAGAACCAGACTCACCCGTCCGACAGACCTTCTGCCAACGAGGGGCAAGCTGTGGCTAGGCGTGGTCATGCTCCTGTGCCACGTCCTCCTTTCCAGGAAGAGCCAGACTCGGACGACAATCTATCTCCCACATAGGTCGGGCAGTGCAGGCGTTGAGCCCATGGAGGTTTGTTTTTTTCCTCAGCATCATCACATGTGGGTGTTAAGCAGCACCCTGTACCTCCCCCTCCTGGGTGCCTCCCCCCCCCCCGGGTCGTATGTGGCCAATGTATGGTTTTTCTTTTAGTTTAGTTAGTTAAGTTTCTGTTTGATAGTTAGTTTAAATAGGTAAAGTAGGTTTTTCAGAGTTAGTGTGATTAGTTAATATAGTTTAAAATTGCTAGTCTATTGTGCTTTCATGTGATGGTGTGGTGCTTTGTGGCTTTTGAAAGCATCCACTGTCTGTTCCAGCTGGGCCCTTCAAGCTTGTCTTGTGTATGTGTTTGCTGCTTGGGGTCCTTGACTCACATATGCCACTCCTGCTTCCCTTATCCATGGGCTCGCAAGGATGGTTCGGTGTAACAGCCTATTACACAAGGGCAATGGACTGTCATATCTGTGGCATGTCTGCTGCTGTGGAACTTGTGTTAACACCCCTAGTGGGGATGGTTGGGGTGTAATTGACCACTGTTCTTCTTTTGCTAGATGGGGTGTTTAATGATTCATGTGTACATTCATTGCTATGCATTGTGTAGTATGTTTCTTATCTTTAATGAACATGTGCTTGTTGAAAATCATGACGTAGATAGTGTGTTCCACCCTGTTGCTGTGAAAGACGGACTGATGGTGTGATTTCTGATGTACGTCTCTGACATGGTCCACTCATGTAATGCCTGAAGAGACACACACAGATGAATATTAAGCATTAATCATGTGTTTCATGGACTTTCTGCAGGGGGATGAGCCTCAAGACCACCTTTGCCAGCAGACATGGGCCACTGGACGTCTGGAATCTGGGCACGTTTGGTGGTGCCGACATGCGCATGTGTGCGCAAGCAGAGGCACAGGGATTGCGATCATACTTCCAATAAACGATGACGTGTTTCAAGGGACTCCAGGCAAGGTGAGCAGCACAGGGGGGTCACAACACAGCAAACCTTCCACCTGGCCAGTTGAACATGCATGCTTAGTAGCAGCACTAACGGTGAGCTTGGACAAATATTGGTGTTCAAGTGCACAATACAGCTCAGATGTGTTGGTGGACTGATGGCTAGTTGATGGGAAAGTTGTCTGGGGCACCTGCATGGGCAGTGGCACATACCCTCCGTTCCACCATGGTCCATTGAAGCACTTGTATTAGCCATGTAGCATTACAAAACATGGAATGAAGCAGCTCACAGGGACAGACAGCAAGGGACAGACTTGGGTCCAGTGCATTTCAATTCCAAGTAGAATTTGATACATGCACTGGCTACTTTATTTTGGTCATGGTGGTACAGGACTTGTTCTGAAGTCAGGCCTTGCTATATGCATCTATCTGCTTACCCAGGGAACATTGCATGTTGTGTGAATCGTCACACATTGGTGTTCCATTTGCCACGCACCCACCGGTGCCTGACTTAATGCATTGACTGTGTATGAACCATCACAGGGGTAATGTTACGTATGCGTATGAAGCATCCACACAAGATTGTCTGTTTGTAGAGTATTTTGTTACTTTGGGGCATATTTGGTGGTGTGTTTGTGTGTTTTGGGCATGCACAGATTATTAACTGTGGCTTTCTTTGCAGCATTGAACTGCTCCTTTTACCGGACCAGAGAGTGCGCAGGCAGGAGGCCAGCACTCACCCCAGAGATAAGTTTCTCTTTGACTTCCATTTGAGTAATTTGCTGCTATGTGCATGTGAACAAGTTTGGTCTATTTCTGTATGTGTTAATGTGTGTACTACATTTTGGTGCATTCCCTACTTTCCCGTGTCAATCCTACTCCCCTCTCCTGCCCCTCATTCCGGTTATCCAGTATGCCAATGCCTGTGCCGACTGCATATCCCTGACCCTCCTTCCCCTCCAGGATTTCAGAGGCCTGTGTGGTTTAGACCTTGCAGGCACCCAAACCACGGTGGGGGTGGTTGTTTTGTGCCACTCCTGCGCCTGTACACGGGAGCTGTGACAGTAGACATCCGTTCTTGTTGCATCATTCTATGTTATGTACCACACATGGTTCAGATCCTGTTGTGACATTGTTTTACTGTGCTACCTTGGTTGTTGACATCATTGTGGTAGTACTTGGCCTTTGTGGCATACTGCTACTTGAAGTCATCTACTGGAGGCTGTTCTGGTTTGTTTTACTGCCTGCAGGGTATTTGCTTGGCTTCTGTGTTGTCCTGCTTTGAGTTCTCTTGGATTTTGTGCTTTTGCAAATCTATGTGGACTCTGAGGGTGCTGGCAACTTTTTACACACAAGGTGGGAGATGGTGACAAAGGGGAAGGCTGATCCTGTGGCCAGGTGGAATTCAAGGATGTCGGATGAATAACCCAGATGCAGTTGTTCAGTGGGTCGTGGTGATTTGTGAGAGAGGGGGGGTGTTTTGTTGTTGATAGTTGCCTTGCCCTGCAGTGTGATGGGCACCCTGAAATTGTAATTGTGATTTCCTACGTACATGATGTATTCTGCTGATCAATGCCTGTTCATGTGTTGTGTTTACCTTTGAGGTGTGAGGGGATAGTTGTGGTTGACATGCTGGGGTATACACATGGTAAATGTTCACATGTGATGTGTAGAGGACAGTGATGGTCACTTGATTTCACATGCATATGTTGAGTGCATGTCCCTACTGACCCACACACTCACACTATGATCCACTACATGTACAACCACCCTTACATGTCCACGTGTACACTCTGTTTGTCTTCTGGTGCCCACTGTGTCCCTGCAGCAAATGTTCTATGACCATTTGTGGATCCTGTACATGCCTAATTTTGTTATTTTATGTAGTTTGTCACTTAGATGTGATGCTCAGGGTGTGCATCACACACAATGGCTGTTCACTGTGCTGTGCGCTGAGCAGTGTGTTGCATGAGGTGGACGCGGCACACAGTAGCTGCAGTGTTGATTATGCATTGCACATTGTGCATGTGGACAGGCATTCATTGTTATCTTTCAAATACAACTTTTGGAATACATTTGGGTATGACTTATTTTGGGTGGGAGGTTGTTGTTCAGTCATTTCATCTGATTCCATGTCAGGCATCATTGTCTGATGCCCATTTACATTTTTCACATGGAAATGTGTACCTTATTGGTACTGTGTTGGTGTATGGCTATTGCTTGCCATGTCATGTTGGGAGGGTTTGAGTGACATACCAGTGATAGTCATGGCCTGTTTTGCAGGTCTTTGTGATTCACACCTTGCATGTGTACCTTTTGGTCACACAGGATTACTTGTGTTTAAGTAGCTAGGGATGCACACAAAGTGGCAATTACATGGCAACAATCTCAGGGTGGTAAGGTTGTGACAGTTGACTGTCTCTTTGTCATCATCGATTGTCACCTGGTATGTGCCAGGCCTGTGTGCATTCCGCAGGGTTGGGAGTTTAGGTGAAAAATCTGTCCACAAGATGGGACCGGGCTTCCTCGCCACGTGCCCTATCCCCTCCCATGGGCAGCGCCTGTGCCTGTGGTTGGGGGATGTGGGGGCACCACCATGTCCACCGGTACACCCTGCCGTGTTGCAACATTGTGCAGGACACATGCTGCCACAATGATCCTGCACACTACTGGGGGTGCATAGAGTAGCTGCCCACCAGAGCGGTCAAGGGAGCGGAAGCGTGACTTGAGCACTCCCAATGTGCGCTCCACTATGGCCCTGGTTGCAATATGGGCCGCGTTGTATCTTACCTGTGGTGGTGTGGTGGGGTTCTGAATTGGCGTCATCATGTGGTTGCTTAAGAGGGTAGGCACTGTCCCCTGGAGAGGTGATAATGTTTGTGATTATTGGGGTTTGTCTATTTGTGTGTGTGTGTGACATGCATGCATGTGCACGGGCATTTGTACTCACCTAGGAGCCATGTGTCGCCATGCTGCCCAGCTTCCAGGGCCCGGCTCAGCGCGGACATTCTGTATATGAAACTGTCATGGGTGGAGCCAGGGTAGTTTGCATACACAGAGTTGATGATTCCCTTTGCATCGCATACCACCTGTACATTGATGGAATGCCAGTGCTTGCGGTTTCGGTAGATGTGCTCAGTGGCCCTAGGTGGACGTAGGGCCACATGGGTGCAATCTATGGCACTGAGCACTTTGGGAAAGTGTGCCACCCTGTAAAAGTCCTGGACAATGGCCTGCCTTTCTGCGGGTGTTCTGGGCATGTATATGTGCCTGCGGACTGAGGGCCGCGCTGTCATGATTGCCAATACCTGGTGTAGGCAGCGTGACTGCGTGGCCTGTGAGACCCCACCCACTCTGGCAGTAGTCTGCTGAAAAGACCCAGTGGCCAAAAAATGCAGGACATTGAGCACCTTCTCCAAGGGGCTCAATGCTTGGGAGCAGAGGGTGGGGGATCTTAGGTCATCCTCCCACTCCCTGACCAGGTCTAGGATGATGTGGGGTGGAAACCTATACCTGCCATAGACCTGGTTGTCAGGCATCCCAAAAAGGCTTGTCCGTGGTGAAAAAATGCATGCCCTGACTATTCTCCTCCTCCTGCGGTGTCCCACGATCAGTGCTGCGACAAATGGGGCATTCATCGTAGCTGTATATATGTGTTTGTTGTTTGTGCGCACTTTTATGCTGTGGGCGGGGACGCTTCCGCCGGTCTTTGTGTGGCAGACGCGTTGACGCCTGTGTGTGTCTTTTGCCGTGCGTGGGTTTCCCGTATTCGAATCCATGAATATGGGTTGTTTGCGTGCGTGTGGGCGTTCCGTGTAGTTCCCTGCAGTACTTCCCCAGTTACGCCTTCTTTTTCACGTGTTATTCCCCATTCCGCGTGTTGCGCCCACTGTTCCGCCCACTTTTGTTGTGTGCGCTGCGCTGTGTGCGCTTTTGCTGTGCGCGAAGCGCACGCCGTTTGATGACGTGTGTGCCCGCGTGCGCCATGCACGGATTTGGCGCACAACCAGTGGGAAAGTAGAGCAGCGCCTTCCTTGAATCGCACTCATGCGCATGTGCTTGCTTTCTCACGCTTGCGCCTCCTTGCGCCTGCTTGCACTGGGATTTTTGGCGCACGTTTGTTCCATGAATCGGCCCCTTAATCTTTTTGTGGCTTGTTGACACATGGGTAGTGTCATACCATGTACGTCCAGTTCGTCTGTGGTGCAAATTCCAATTATTGGTTGCTTTTCTTTTTTCAACATTGTTTCATTGAACTTGGAACAGCTTGCAAGAGTTGGCATCAAGGACATACAAATGACATATGTGTGTGCTAATTGTTCCATGACATCAGTAGCACATGAGTTATGGCCATAAAGTGCATGAATGTGCCGGGTTTTTAATATTCCTTGTGCTTCTTGAGATAGTACACCAACTCTAATACTTTTTAAAATGTTGGCGTAGTTAAGGTCTGCTGACTGGCGCATGTTTTCTGTTAATTCTCTGTATTGGAAATGTTGCCAAAGGTTAACATTTCCTATGCTGCCAACAGTTTTACAGCAGAGTTTGTGTCCTAAGGTTTTAAAAATAGGTTCATCTTTCACTGGTGTCAATTGAAGAAGATCTCCGAAAACAATCATGTGTTTTCCTCCAAAGAGCTCTTTGTAGTTTGTTTGAGTACTTCTTGTAATCTGAGGTGAATCAAAGCCAACATTAGATTGGAGACCATGCTCACCTCATCTATTAGCAGCATTTACATTTGTTTTAGCACTCTGCATAATTCCATTGCAGCTTCTGTAGAAAGTTTGTAATATTCTAATTTGTTTTGATGTTCTACTAGAAGGAGTAGTAATCGGTGTAAAGTGGCACCGCCTATGTTGTAGGCAGCTAAACCTGTGGGGGCAGTTACAACAGCTGACACTTTGTTGTTTGTCAATTGTTGAAGGAACTTGCTGATGAATTTGATTAAGAATGTTTTGCCTGAACCAGCTTCACCACTGACATATAGTAGTATAGGTTTGTAATTTTGGCAGGTACATTCTTTATTTTCATGTTGTACACCATGTGCAATTTCTTTTGTTACTTCTTGAAAAATGGTATGCTGCTCTTTGTTTAGTTTTGATTGTAGTACAGTTAAGTCTTCTGTATCTTCTTCATAGTGACACATGGTGTTTTCTACTTCTGTCATAGCTAATTCCACCTCATTTGCTATTAGTCGCTGTCCCAGTGGTTCTTGGCTTCCTTTTACAGAAGGTTGACTACTGTCGGGAGTGTCCTTATCTAGTTGAGCCTAGAGTTCTTCTTCGTGTTGCTGTTCATTGTACAACATTGTTTTGTACTGTGTAAAGTTTACATTGGTTATAGTGCTTTCATTTGCTTTGAAAGCGTATTCATAAGATTCATAGATACCTAGTATATCTTCTTCTTTTCTCCATGGTTTAAAAAGTTGTAGCAGGGACATGTAATATAGTTCTTTATGTTGAGGAGTTTTTAATGACAATTTGATATGATTAATTAAGCTTTGTTTGGTAGGTTTCACTAAGCTGCCTTCACAATTTGTCACTCTGTATCTACCTTTGTTTTCATCGAGTTTTATATTATTTTTGTAAGTGAAGTTTTGAGCTATGTGGTTTAGACATATGGTTTCCAAAGTGGTACTTCTGTTTGGGTAGTATGTGTCTAGTAAATTGTTTTTCAAAATGTCTTGGCTGTTGGGATCATTTTTGACTATTGTTTCTATGTCGTCGTATGATTTAAGAACTCTTTTTCTAGATTTAGCAGGACCAAGACTTAGCCATTCTATATTTTTAGATAATCCATATAAAGCAGTACCGGTTAAACAATCTGCAGCTTCATAGCAGCCACATTCTCTATGGGAGCATTTTTATGCCTAAGCTGTACAATTTCTGAGACAGTGTTTTGTCCGATGATAGGTCATTCCAGAGGTCTTACAGCTCTGTTTTTTCTGCTTTGGTTAAGTAGGCTGTAACATACCGTGCAACTGCAGTGGAATTGTCTGCAATGTACTGCACATCTATGTTTGCATTCCATGAGAGGGCAATGGTTGCATTGTAATCATTGATATATTTTGCTTCTTCTGTTCTTTTTATGTAATATGTGATTTTAGGTGATTTACCTTTAACAATATGTCTAACTGAAGACATGAAGTTGTTCACTTCACCTGTTTCTGTAACTGGACTAGGGAAACCAAAGCAGTATTTGGTGTAGTATTTGCCTTCGTTTTTGTATTTGCGACGACAATATTTCCCACATTTGTGTCTTTGCAATTGTACAATTTGTGCATGAAGATCAGTATTTGTTGCTTCTGATGGAATTTCACAAGTGACATATTTATCGATAAACTGTAAAACAGTGGAATCACTGTCTTGACCAAATTTAGGAGCATCTTTAATCCATAAAGGCATGTGGATATGTGGTGCTCCTCTGGCTTGGTATTCTTTTCTCCAAAAGAAGTGTTGCACTTCTCCGAAGGGAGGAACAGTTTTATTACAAATAAAGTGTAGCATAGCAATGAAGCGATGGTGGAAATATCTTGAAACATTAACAGGATCTAGAGAGCAAAGTTCTCCAGGTGTTTGTATATCTATGTTTGTTTTTGTTTGCTATGTGTAGGAAATCATGTAAATCTTCCCATGCATACTCTGCACAACTTAATGTAACAAACCAAGTGGGCGGGCCAACGTTTCTTATCATACAACGTACATCTCCGTTACGTCTGAACCAGTACTTTTTAATACCACGCATGTTTGCTAGCAGATTTGTTATGCTTGATTGTAGAACCTCATCTCTTTCTTGCACTTTTTGTAGTATTTGCGTAGCTGACATATTTTGAAATTGGGTACCTGATTTTAATGTGTGTGCAACCCCACAGCATAGAGTTGCTAGTTCACTTTCAAAGAGTAGGTGGAATATGTATTCCACATTTTGTCTAAATCTGGGATCTTCGAATACATTCGTAACGAGTGGTATTCTGATGCTGTTGTCTGAATGGGTCTATCATCGTATCCTCCTCCTTTTCCAGTAGGAAAGAGTAGAGGAAAAGCATGTGCTTCTATACTTTTGTCCAATATGCTGATTGGTGATCCTTTGGTTTGTCGCATTTGGTACATTTCTAGTGCATCATCTATGGTGTCACTAGAGTGTAATGGATGAATTGTATAATGGTCTAAAATATTGGATAGTGTAGCAGGATCTAGAAGTTCAAATTGACCAGTTTCTGGTGACTCTTGAATTATTTTAGTGGTTTCCTTCAAGTTTTCGTCAATATTCATTTCTTTGTAGTATTCATTATTTTCTTTTAGATATTGAAAGGCTTGTCTAACTTCATGTAAGTCTACGAGTTGTTGCCAATTTTTTTGTCTTTTGTAGGTACACCATTTACTAAGACAATTAAAGATTGCTCTATTGGATGTTGTACTCCCAGAGTGTTCACATTTTCCTTCAGATCTAATGGTAAATAAACTACTTTGCCACAAAGGCCTTTCACTAATTCTGAGGGAGGTAATTTAGCTGTTTTTGGTTGAAGGCGTATTATTGCTTGAAATGGGTGCACTGTTTGAATTATAATGCTCTCATATAAATTGAGTTGTTGCAGGGGTTTTGGTAGTGGGAATAATTCCAAGTTATGTGTGATAGCACGTGAAGGAGTTTGGTTGTTGTAAAGGTTTGTAGTGCAGTAAGTGCAAAGTATTAAGGGGACATTTATTTCATATTTGTTTTCTGCTATAAGGTACAGAGCTAATTCAAACCATTTGGAATCTTCATTGTCTTCTATTTTGACAAGTTTTTGTGTTACTTTTATAAAAAGTTCTACAACATCAGACTCACACATGGTTTGGTACTTCAGTGGATGTGCTTTCACATTTTAGTATTTCTTTTTTGTATGTGTGTAGTAGAAGGTTGCTATCTGTACAATTGTTGCTAGTCTGTTGTAAAGGTATTGCATTTTGTAAGTGGTTTTCACTTCCAAAATATTTTCTCTGGATATGCTCTATTTCTTCAAGTAGGTCTTTGGCTGTACCGTGTAGAAGATTGTTATTTAAATTGGCAAGTGCTAAAGCAGGACTTTTAGCATAGTACAGTTTATAAACTAGATTTCTTACAGTTGAATGATGTGTTGATATCATTTTGATATGATTGAAGGTGCTTTTGCAAATAGGTCCTGAAATGCAGGCTAATGAATGTCCTTGTAGTCCTGTGTGTTTGCGCACTGGACAGGTATCCATATTTTGTAGTAGTTTCATTTTGATTTTGTCTTTGCCATTCGCATACTGATTGAGGAACTGGCGTAAACATTTGAAAGATTTTTTGGCAACGTTACACATTGACGTGCACGGCCATTTGTATACTGGATGTTCTGGTTCAGTTGAATGGAGAGGTGATACTGAATTTTCTGGGGACATTTTTGTAAGCAGTATTTCTTGTTCCATAATGGTATTATTAAGTTTTTCATAGCCTCTTCCACTGTTATGTGACTCCATTCACCTCCACAGATATTTAAGAAGTTATTTTTGTTGACATTCTGTTTATTTAGTAGTCTTTTTTGTAATTTAGTAGTTCGTTTTGTTAGTGGTTTCATTCGGTTTAACACTAAAATAAATAACTTCCTTTTGAGAAGGATTTCACTGTCTATCAAAGCTTCTAAAATTAATTTTCTACAGTAAGTGTTAAGGGTTGTACATGATTTCTCTCCTGTTTTTATAAGATTTTGAAGGACTTTGTGGCGGAACATTTTTTCTAATATACTTTTTTTGGTATGGTTATTTGCCACTACATCAGGATTTATAGGAGCAGAGCAGTGTTAGTAGTAGTGGTAGCTGAATTGTTGTTAATCACTTTTTGTTTCATTTTAAATTTTGAAAGAGGAGGGAACGTTTTTGTACTGGAAGCTTGTTTTGTTTCACTTAATGACTCCATTAGATCTTTTGTTTGAACTTTTTGTACACATTCCGCAAGAGATGGATGCTTATTTTGGACACTTTTATTTTCATTTGCTCTACTTCTGCGTTGCTTTCTACGGACTTGGTTCTTGGTAGGCATTCGTTGGGGTCTGTTGGAAAAAAAGGTATGGGTTGGGCTGTTCTGCAATGTATGTGTGCTGTGTGCATGAGTGTGTGAGTATGATGGTAAGAATATATGTGGTGGTGTGTGATTGTGCATTGGGAGCTACAAGTAGTTGGAAAGGCTATTCTTGCATTTGTGTGTTACTATACTTGGGTTCAGATGACAGTACAAAGTAAGCTAGTGGTGAGGAGAAGTACTAACACTAAATCTAATGGTACAGAATTAAAACAGTTCTTTGTTCTGTAATACTAACATTCTAGGGGCTGATTTATGTCATTTTTGCATCGAAAAACAGGGATTTGTGTGCTTTTCTGCCTCTTAATCGCTGTTTAACAAATGGGGATTTGTGGACAGAATGGTGTACAAATATCTGTTTTTTGATGCACAAATTCCATGACCCAACTGCACAGTGAGTTTGAGTAACAGTAAGACTATTATGGTAGTATTGTACTTACTTTTTTTTTTTGGAATGGGCAGATTTCTTCTGATTTGTTGTTTTTACTTCAGATGTTGCTGCTTTTCAGGAGAGTGGTCTTCAATGCAATTGTAAAAAAAAGAAGTTAGTAATTGTGTGTGTTTATAGCACTGATGTTAATTTAGACGTTTATTTTTATGTTTTTGTAGTAGTATTCTTGTTTGATAAGTGAACATAGTGTGTGAATGCAGTTTCCTTTGACAATGTGCAGCCTTTATATTTTACATACAATATGTTAGTTCAATATGCTTTGCAAATGAGTAGAATACTAAGTGTATGAAACTCATTTGGTTGTTTAAGGCTGTGTTATTGAATGTTAGGAGATAGAAGAAATAATGATATACTTATTTTGCGATTTGTATAAGGTAAATGGCAGAAATTGTATAGAGAAGCATGGAATGTAGGCATTTGTGAAGGTATGGGTAATAAAGCAGAAGAATGTGATTTATAGGCAGTGGTGTTATTTCAGCTAGGAGTTTTTCAATGATACTGTCTATCTGTGTGAATTTATGAAGATGCATAATCTTATCCTGACTGTGTGTAATTTTATAATACACTACTAAGTGTTTTTCTATAATTATACTGTTATTTCTCCCATCTTTTAATATTATAATTTTTTAGATAGCTGTGTGTGTAAAAATAAAATAGCAGACAGGTTTGGAAGTGAGAGTTGATTACAGCAGATGGGAAAAATGACAGTATGTTTTTTTTATAGATTACACAGGTTAAGTGGCAGTTTTTCTGTTTATATGCATTCATAAGAGTTGTTCATGTACTGTGCAGAAAATATGCATACCTGTAGTTTGTATTCTTGCATGTGGATATGCCTGTAGCTGTAAGTAGAAATCTTGGAGACTTGTACAGTAGTTTTTGTAGTAGGTGCTTTCCAATGATATGAGACTTGTACTCAAGGTGATCAACAGTACATTTGAAGTGCTGAACTCTGATGATGGAGTTAGATGTAGAGGTCTTGGATGTGATTGGTGGATGGTTGTGTGACTGCTTAGCTGTATCCAATGAGGGAATGGCACAGAGAGTGAAGTGGAAAGGGTAGAAGGGCTGTGTAAGAGTTACGCTTTCCGCGGACACCGCGGCTGTCCACGGACGGGGCGTGCCGCATCCGGGATTTTCCTCCAAATCCAGCGTGGAAAGGGGACTGTAGGGATCAGCCAATCAGATGTTGAGGTTGTGGATTTGTGTTGAAAGAGACTGTGTGTAGTGAATATGGCCGAGGTGGAGAAAGTCAGGGTGTTGGTGCTTGGGGATATGTTTGTGCATGGTTTACAGCAGTATGCTCAATGGAGGCATGTGGTAAACAATTTTGATGTTAAAGGAGTTGAGGTCTTGTGGAGCACTGTGCCTGATTGCAATGTACAGGGAAATGTACATGTTTGTGAAGATGTGGGCAGGAAGAACAGTCCCCATGTGGTAGTTTTGCACCATGGTGCTTTCCATTTGGGCTATGTCATTGCCCCTACTTTGTTGGCAGATTTGGAACACTTGGTTCAAGCAGTTATGAACATCCTTCCAAATGCCAAACTTATTTTTTCTGGATTAGTACCTAGGGCAATATGGGACAATAGTTCTGTTTTTGTCCTCAGCAAAACATTGCTAGGTGTGCAATCAACCGAGGAATGTGTGCTTTTATGCTTAGAGCTGCTATGTCCTTCTGTAATAATGATAATATTGATTCCAGTAATGTTGTTTATTTTACAGAAGATGGCATTTCTTTATCTTTTATGGGAAATGCCATGCTGTTCTAGAATGTAAGGGTTGCTTTGGAGAAGGTAATGTGAAGAATTTAGGAGTAAAGTAACATCGGACATTGCATATTACATATGGGGATTTTGGGGTGGAGAGGTATGCAAATGAGAATGAGAAATGCAAGGGATTGGTCAGTAAAGTTTACTGGGTGTTTTGTATAAGGAGAGAGTTTGTAAGAAAGTCTTTTTTCTGAGAGAAGAACAGATAGCTATGGCTGTGTGTTTCAGAAAACAGATTATATGGATTTTGGGATACTCATGGATACATTGGTTGGAGGTGCATGCAGAACGCTGTGGAGTAGCTTCAGATCTTGGATTCCCTCATGTGGAAGTGCACTGGCATGGAGTGCGTGGAATGGAGTGGCTAGACTTGGTACCTCTCTGTGCTAGTTTGGAGACAGAGCATCATCCAGACATAATTATAATTCATTGTGGAGGGAATGGTTTAGGACATGTGTCTGGAATTTATTTGCAATTTGCAATGAAAGAAGGACTTGGGAAGGTCATTGACATGTTTCCAAAGTCCCAAATAATGTTTTTTCATATTGCGCAGAGACAAATGTGGCTGCATTCTTCTTCATTTGGTCCACAAATGGAGACAGCGAGGCGCAATGTAAATAAGGTTGTTTGTGCCTTTCTAAGAGATCTTGGCATGTTCTCGTTTCACAATAAAAATATTATGTTTCGTTGCACATACATTTTTCGCAGAGATGGAGTTCATCTTACTTATGCTGGCAATCAGATTTTTCTGCGAAATGTACAAAATGCATTATGACCTTTTTTGGAATTACAGCCATCCATTTTGCAGTAGGTGTTGACCATTTGAAGTATTTCAAACACAAACAAACACCACCAAATGGCTCTTTTCAGAGACACCACTTCCTCCCACAGAAATGTGCAATGGTTATGATAGGGCAGCACCCCCAAAAGTAAATGTCTGCGGACTGTTGGCGGACTTCTAAAAAATGCACAGGGCCCTGCACTATTTATTTGTCACTTCTATTTTTAAACTGTGAAAGGCGGCTCTGAAAAGAGCCTTTTTTTGGGGGTGGGGGGTTGTTTTATATTCTTGGTTTTTTTTTACACACAACACACTAGGAGAGGAAGGGAAAGGAGGGTAAGGAAGGGACACCAACCACGCGGATAAGAAAGGGCAGGTGGAGAGAGGAAGATGTAGGGTGGGCCTTATTTAGGTAGTGGGCAGACCTTCTCATGCTCCTTGACCGTAGTCTCAAAAGCACTCCGAAGACTCTCCCCCTGCAGAGTACTGCGTCGCAGTACATACACAATATTGTGACCCTCAAAAGGTAAGGGTCAACAGCATCGTGAATGGCCTGTGAGGCAGCTGGAGGGATGCGCTGTCCCACAGGAGTGTCTCTTGTGGTGACAGGAGCGGAAATGGAGGATGTGGTAGAGGAACTCAACCTACTACGTTGATCACAAGGTACAACCTTGCGAACGGCCCCACCGTGGAACGACCTTAGGTGTCGCTTCATAGATGATGACCATGTGGCACTGATTACAGGTGACCTTGTTCACACGTGCTTTTGGCACTCCACCCTGAATGGTAAACAACTGCCACACCCAAGACTCATGGCGAGTGCTGGTAGTAGGGACATCCACTACTTCATCCTCTTCATCCTCTTCATCCTCCTCTACATCCTCATGCCTGTTCCCCTCTTCAGGCCCTTGGGGAGGTGTTGGTGGTGGACGGGGTGGTGGTGCTGCTGAAGCAGATGTAGCGCCAGGTGGAACAGCAGCAGCAATGGATGCCATTAGGTTTCAGCAAAGGCAGCACAGCAAAAGCAGGTAATCTCCAATAGTAGGAAGACAGAATAAAGATCAGCTCTGGGGTGTGGCCTTTTATAGGGGTGCTGGTGCACGCTCCACGGACAGCCGCGCTGTCTGCGGACAGATCGAACACCCCAAAAAGGCTCAAAAAGTTCCAAAAAGTATGTAGAAAGTCAGGGTGATTGTCTGGGATATGTGCAATGGTGAATAATTACTGGAAAATACTTTGGATTGCCCCAAAAAGTACTTTTTAAAATGTTTGCGGTCCCGAACAGTGTCCACAATTCAGGACACACGCTCAGCATGGGTGCGGTCACATGATGACATCGCGAACACGTCCGCGAAGGGAACCTGTGTCCGCAGGACACCAAATGCACATGAAAGGTTGTGCGCATGCGCACGGGTGTTCTACGGACAGTGTTCGGGTCCTCAAAATAATTAAAAGTGCCACACAAGTAATACAGAGAGTTACGGAAAGGCGCAATGTTCGTAGGACATATGGGTGTGGTGTGCATGTGCGTAGATGTTCTACAGACAGTACGGACAGGCAAAGTGTCCTTAGGACACCTTCATTTTGGTTAATTGCGGACATTTCGGACACCAAAAGTGTTCTAAGAATAGTTCCATGTTGCTTGCGGATAGTACGACAGGTATAGTGTCCTTAAGACACCCCCATTTTGGTTAATTGCGGACATTCCGGACACCAAAAGTGTTCTAAGAACAGTTCTATCTTGCTTGCGGTCAATGCGGACTGGTATAGTGTCCTTATGACACCTCCATTTTGGTTAATTGTGGACATTCCGGACACCGAGTGTGTTCTAAGAACAGTTCCATTTTGATTGCGGACAGTGCGGACAGGTATAGTGTCCTCAGGACACCCCCATTCTGGTTAATTGCGGACATTCCGGACACCGAAAGTGGTCTAAGAACAGTTCTATCTTGCTTGCGGACAATGCGGACAGGTATAGTGTCCTTAGTACACTCATTTTGGTTAATTATGGACATTCCGGACACAGAGTGTGTTCTAAGAACAGTTCTATTTTGATTGCGGACAGTACGGACAGGTATAGTGTCGTCAGGACTTTTTTGGTTAATTACGGACATTCCAGACACCCATGCTGTCCGTGGACACCTTATTTGCCTTTTTTTTTTAAAGACACAAAGGACTAAATTAAAACACACATATTATTTTTTTTATTATATACAGATATAAAATGTATGAAAGAGACGGGGAAGCAGAAACTGACACAAACACAGGGGAATTAGCGGTTTGGAGAGGATGCATGGGAGGTGATGAAGGGATGGATGTCTCATCAAAACGTTTTTCTTGGTGTTGAGGGTTTGGGGATAATTGACTGGGACATGGAGAGGGGGAACAGGTGCATGTGGGACAATGATATTATTATTATTTTTTATGTGGTCCTCCACAAAATGTTTCAAAAGATTGAAATTTTCTATAAGCATGTCCATTTTTTGTTCCATGCGCTGCAGAGTATTTTGTAATGTCTCTTTTGGTGTATTATTTTCAATGTTTTATGGTCTGTTAAAACAAAATATATATGTTAAGTACACATAAAGTAATGGTTATTAATTTGCTTATATAGAGCAGTGTGTACCATTAGTATCACCGTCTTCAGACATTTCCTCACATGGGAAATTTTCCTCAAGCCATTCCAAAGTACTGGAAGTACTGGATATTTCTGTGTAAAAAAAAATATATTACTTTTAGTGTATAAAATACAGAAAGTTTAGAAATATATAAGAAAAATGAAGTTTACTTACTAGTTTCTGGTAAATTGTGTTCTTACTGTTGTGTAGGTCTGGTGTTGCTCTTAGCTGTGCAGTTTCTGTCAGGTAATTATGTTGGAGGCATATCTTTTTTGTTGTGGTATATTCCATTTTAGTACATTTGGTATTTGAATGGATGGTTCATGAGTTACATATATAGGTTCCATTTGTTATTTACTATTACATATAATGTGTTTATGTGCTGCTTTTTGAACTTTTTCAGTGTTTATATAGCATGATAGAACAATCTAAGATACCCCCTGAGTTTTTGGGTAGTGTTGATGTTGTCCGCGTCCGTCCGTGGACATTCGCACAGTCTGTGGACCTCAAAATCACTAGCAGGGGGTTCTGCATGTTATATGTATATAAAGTAAGGGAATCCTAGTAAACATCTATCAAATTCATGCCATGTATATGTGTATTCAGTAAAAAAAAAATTGATAAGGGGCGTTATGGTTAAGTTGCGTTACTAAAAACCTATGAAATTCAGTAAAAAAAACTTTATTAAAGGGACATTATGGTTAAGTTGCGCTACTAAAAACCTATGAAATCCCGTAAAAAAACTTTGTTAAAGGGACTTCAACTTTAGGACTTTAGGGAAATTATGAATATTGCACTTCCATCATGTATGCTGCACACAATCCTCATATTTATACATGAGTAGCTTAGTATATTGTTAAGAACTTCATAATAGAATGCTATTTATATCAATGAATTGTCTAATGCACTACATAGCTCAAGATATCTATTCCAACGATCCTTAACACTTTTTCTGTTATGGTTCCAAGTAAAACCAAAAAACCCCTGAAATTCACCAGTTATGGTAAGCTATGCAACCATAACTCATGCTACGACCATGCATTGCTAAGACTAACACCCAGGACATCAAAGATGACATCACAAAAGTCATTGATGACATCACTGATGACATCACATGTCTAACTCGCTGTATTTTTCTTTTAGTTATACATCTTAGACAGTAATAGTTAGGAACAAAGAAATCAAAAAGTACTGTATTTGTAGACTTATATTTCAAATGGGTTCTTACAATAATTCACTTAGAATCCACTCGCAGCATATGAAATATATACCTAAGAAAAATACAAACTTAAAAGATAGCAATGCTTTCTGTGTATGAAGATAATCAGTAAGGTTATCAACACTTTCTTATTGTTCTGTTGTTTTTTTATTACTGTACTTTCTCTGGATGGGTTCATATATGTATTTGTAATACTTTTTTAGGGTGCAGTCACAGCATGTGATATTTGTACATAGGGAAGTATTAGGTTTGAAGCAGAGCAATCTTTTCTGTGCATAAAGATAATCAGTTAGGTTGTGAACACTTTCTGCTTCTACTGCTGCTTTTTTCGCATACTTCACTTTCTCTATGATACATTTTTATATTTGTATGTGTTGTTGTGTCATTCTGTTTTGTATTTAGTAATGGAATTATGTAGTCAGTGGTTTTATTAGCTACTTATTACATGTTGCACAATACAGAAAACTCTAATAAGAAAGCATTTATTATTTTACTATTCAACATGGGAAAATTATGAATATTGCACTTCCATCATGTATGCTGCACACATTCTTCATATTTATACATGAGTAGCTTAGTACATTGTTAAGAACTTCATAATAGAATGCTATTTATATCAATGAATTGTCTAATACAATACATAGCTCAAGATATCTATTCCAATGATCCTTAACACTTTTTCTGTCAACATTATAATAGGAATCCCTTGTACAGAGTTTTTATAAAAAGTAAATACACATGTGATGTCATCAGTGATGTCATGAATGACATTTGTGATGTCATCTTTGATGTCCTGGGTGTTAGTCTTAGCAATGCACTGTGGTGGCGTGAGTTATGGTTGCATAGCTTACAATACTGGCGAATTTCAGGGGTTTTTCGGTTTTACTTGGAACCATAACGTCCCTTTAACATTTTTTTTTACTGAATTTCATAGGTTTTTAGTAGCGTAACTTAACCATAACGTCCCTTTAACAAAGTTTTTTTACTGAATATATATATATGTACCCTTGTATCAATCCACACATATTAGTGGGACACCTCCCTCCCCCCCTTTGCTGCCTTTTCTGATATCCTGTATGCTCACTGTCTGCCCTTTCCCATGACCCCCCTCCTTTATACATCAGCATCCTTTGTTATTATTTGCTGGCCTCGCATTGGGCCTGTGAGCATTTTACAGGCTATATGTTTAGGGAGAGGCTGGGAGAAAATCGTGAAGTGAAAAAAAAGAAAACCATACAGCAGAGAAGGACATGATCTCAGGAGAAGCCCCAAAGCAGTTGTTTTTATCCCATCATTCCCTGGAATGCTTTCCGAGTTTGAGGGCTGCTTCTATCAGGCAGTGCTTTGAAGTATTCTGAATTTGGGGCGATTTTCTTTCAACTCAAGGATGAATGGATGTTGGGGGGCTGCGGTTGGGTGTGGCTTGGCTCTCTTCTACCTCAATATAGTTAGTATTTGACTGAAACGGATGCTCTCTCTCTCTGGCTTAGTGGCCTGGCACTGTGGCAGAGGCCGGCCGCTCGGACTCGCCTGACAGCAGACAGTGCTGGATGAGCGCGTCCAGCGGACAAACATTCGCATCAGTTTTACTTATGGCAGTCTGGTGCAATGGCAGGCCTCTGCACAGCGTGCTGTCTGCTAAGTCCGTAAAGTAACAGTGAGCTGCAGAAATTGCAGCCTAAGTAATACAAGCATCAACAATCGAATACAGGCAGCAGCTCGGTGAAAGGAAGATGGTTTGGAAGTTCCCATCATCATGATAGCTTTATCGCCAGGCTAGCAAGGACTTCAATTAAGATGGAAGTCTGTGAGTTGGTATTTTAACACAAAAAGTGGGCAGGGGCTGTTAGCACTGCTGAAGTCCCCCACCCCCTTCCTCCTCAAGCTCCTTAAAGAAGTGTATGCTGCACCACAGACTCCAAAGCCATCCCGGAAAATCCTGTATGCACAATCATGCTGCCGCAGGTGCTACCATTCAGTAAACTGGGAGAAATATATAAGAGAGTGTTTTTGAATCAGACATTATGTGTCCGATTCATTGAATTTGTTGACTTTGCACCGCAAAAATACGCTTTGCACAGTTCCATGAATCAGGGTCTGTGTCAGCAATGCAAAGACACTTTTCAGTAGTGCAAAGTTACTTTGAACCGTGCAAAGAATTCCATGAATCGGGCCGTATATCTTTCACCTAGTGTAGAAACAAGGGGCCGGAACCAGGCCCCCAGCGTCCAAACATATTAGCCATCACTGTACCCAGCTAAAGGCTTGAGGCTGCTTTCCTTGCCAGCGAGTGGGTGGCACCGGAAGGGGCATTGATATTGTAAACGATTTAGGGGCCGATTCATGGAACAAACGTGCGCCGAAAATCTTCGTGCAAGCAGGCGCAAGCGGAAAAAAACAGGCGCACGCGCACGCATGCGATTCATGGAAGTCCCTGCGCGTGTACACCTCGGGATGTGCGCCAAACCCGTGCATGGCGCACAAGTCACTGCAACATCCCGAAAGGCGTGCGCGACGCGCACAGTGAAAGCGCACAACCTCGGCGCATACACCAGAAAGTGGGCGCGACACGGGGCGTAACGCGCGGAATGGGGAACAACGCGGGAAAATAAGGGCGTAACTGGGGATGTACTGCAGGGAAGCAGACGGAACGCCCACACGCACTCGAACCATACGTATTCATGGAATCGAATAGGGCAAAGCCACGCACAGCCAAAGACACGCACACGCTGAAACACGTCCGCCACACGAAGGCAGGCGGTAGAGTCCCAGCGCATCACAAAAGTGGCAACATACAGCAATTGGGCCTGTGCAAGCGGGGTACGTGTATTTCGGGGGCGCGCGGGAAGTTACACATGCGATTGAGCGGGGTACGTGTATTTCGGGGGTGCGCGGGAAGTTACACACGCGATTGAGCGGGGTACGTGTATTTCGGGGGCGCGCAGGAAGTTACACACGTGATTGAGCGGGGTACGTGTATTTCGGGGGTGCGTGGGAAGTTACACACGCAATTGAGCGGGGTACGTGTATTTCGGGGGTTTGCGGGAAGTCACACACGCGATCTCATCAGGGTACGTGTATTTTGGGTGCGGGGGAAGTATCCCACGCAACATCAGCAGGGTACGTGTATTCCAGGGGTGCGCGGGAAGTTCCACATGCAATCTCATCAGGGTACGTGTATTACAGGGGTGCGCGGGGAGCAGCACACGTGAATTGCACGTGTGGGTCCTCCCAGGTGTTCCCTCTACAGCCTCCACGGCCCCTGCAGGTGGCTCACACCACAGGGGCCTACCCAGCACATGTCCTGCAGGCACCCCATCCGCCATGGCCATGCCCACCAGCCAACCCACATGTCAACTTGCACTACTGCCCACCAACGCATGTCCCCCTGCCCCCCAGCCACCAGGGGCACCCTCCACCAGGTCCCCACCCATGTCTCCCACCACCCCCACCCCCCAGCCACCAGGGGCAGCCTCCACCAGGCCCCCACCCATGTCTCCCACCGCCCGCACCCCCAGCACTGTGGGGCACCTGCCAGCAGGCCCCCACCCATGTCTCCCAGCACCCCCACCCCCCAGCACTGTGGGGCACCCTCCACCAGGCCCCCACCCATGTCTCCCACCACCCCCACCCCCCAGCAGTGCAGGGGCACCCACCACCAGGCCCCCACCCATGTCTCCCACCACCCCTACCCCCCAGCAGTGCAGGGGCAGCCTCCACCAGGCCCCCACCCATGTCTCCCAGCACCCCCACCCCCCAGCCACCAGGGGCAGCCTCCACCAGGCCCCCACCCATGTCTCCCACCACCCCCACCCCCCGGCAGTGCAGGGGCAGCCTCCACCAGGCCCCCACCCATGTCTCCCAGCACCCCCATCCCCCAGCCACCAGGGGCAGCCTCCACCAGGCCCCCACCCATGTCTCCAACCACCCCCACCCCCCAGCCACCAGGGGCAGCCTCCACCAGGCCCCCACCCATGTCTCCCAGCACCCCACCCCCCAGCAGTGCAGGGGCAGCCTCCACCAGGCCCCCAACCATGTCTCCCAGCACCCCCGACCCCCAGCCACCAGGGGCAGCCTCCACCAGGCCCCCACCCATGTCTCCCACCACCACCACCCCCCAGCACTGTGGGGCACCCGCCACCAGGCCCCCACCCATGTCCAACTCATGTTCCCCAGCACCCCCACACCCCAGCACTGTGGGGCACCTGCCAGCAGGCCCCCACCCATGTCCAACTCATGTTCCCCACCACCCCCACCCCCCAGCACTGTGGGGCACCTGCCAGCAGGCCCCCACCCATGTCCAACTCATGTTCCCCACCACCCCCACCCCCACCCCCCCAGCACTGTGGGGCACCTGCCAGCAGGCCCCCACCCATGTCCAACTCATGTTCCCCACCACCCCCACCCCCCAGCACTGTGGGGCACCTGCCAGCAGGCCCCCACCCATGTCCAACTCATGTTCCCCAGCACCCCCACCCCCAGCACTGTGGGGCACCTGCCAGCAGGCCCCCACCCATGTCCAACTCATGTTCCCCACCACCCCCACCCCCCAGCAGTGCAGGGGCACCCACCACCAGGCCCCCACCCATGTCTCCCAGCACCCCCACCCCCCAGCCACCAGGGGCACCCACCACCAGGCCCCCACCCATGTCTCCCAGCACCCCCACCCCCCCGTCACCAGGGGCAGCCTCCACCAGGCCCCCACCCATGTCTCCCAGCACCCCCACCCCCCAGCCACAAGGGGCGCCCACCACCAGGCCCCCACCCATGTCTCCCACCACCCCCACCCCCCAGCAGTGCAGGGGCAGCCTCCACCAGGCCCCCACCCATGTCTCCCAGCACCCCCACCCCCCAGCCACCAGGGGCAGCCTCCACCAGGCCCCCACCCATGTCTCCCACCACCCCACCCCCCAGCCACCAGGGGCAGCCTCCACCAGGCCCCCACCCATGTCTCCCACCACCCCCACCCCCCAGCACTGTGGGGAACCCGCCACCAGGCCCCCACCCATGTCTCCCAGCACCCCCACCCCCCAGCCACCAGGGGCACCCACCACCAGGCCCCCACCCATGTCTCCCAGCACCCCCACCCCCCCAGTCACCAGAGGCAGCCTCCACCAGGCCCCCACCCATGTCTCCCAGCACCCCCCAGCCACAAGGGGCACCCACCACCAGGCCCCCACCCATGTCTCCCACCACCCCCACCCCCCAGCAGTGCAGGGGCAGCCTCCACCAGGCCCCCACCCATGTCTCCCAGCACCCTCACCCCCCAGCCACCAGCGGCAGCTTCCACCAGGCCCCCACCCATGTCTCCCACCACCCCCACCCCCCAGCCACCAGGGGCAGCCTCCACCAGGCCCCCACCCATGTCTCCCACCACCCCCACCCCCCAGCACTGTGGGGCACCCACCACCAGGCCCCCACCCATGTCCAACTCATGTTCCCCAGCACCCCCACCCCCAGCACTGTCGGGCACCTGCCAGCAGGCCCCCACCCATGTCCAACTCATGTTCCCCACCACCCCCACCCCCCAGTACTGTGGGGCACCTGCCAGCAGGCCCCCACCCATGTCCAACTCATGTTCCCCACCACCCCCACCCCCCAGCACTGTGGGGCACCTGCCAGCAGGCCCCCACCCATGTCCAACTCATGTTCCCCAGCACCCCCACCCCCAGCACTGTGGGGCACCTGCCAGCAGGCCCCCACCCATGTCCAACTCATGTTCCCCACCACCAGGCCCCCACCCATGTCTCCCAGCACCCCCACCCCCCAGCCACCAGGGGCACCCACCACCAGGCCCCCACCCATGTCTCCCAGCACCCCCACCCCCCCAGTCACCAGGGGCAGCCTCCACCAGGCCCCCACCCATGTCTCCCAGCACCCCCACCCCCCAGCCACCAGGGGCACCCACCACCAGGCCCCCACCCATGTCTCCCACCACCCCCACCCCCCAGCAGTGCAGGGGCAGCCTCCACTAGGCCCCCACCCATGTCTCCCAGCACCCCCACCCCCCAGCCACCAAGGGCAGCCTCCACCAGGCCCCCACCCATGTCTCCCACCACCCCCACCCCCCAGCACTGTGGGGCACCCACCACCAGGCCCCCACCCATGTCCAACTCATGTTCCACAGCACCCCCACCCCCCAGCACTGTGGGGCACCTGCCAGCAGGCCCCCACCCATGTCCAACACATGTTCCCCACCACCCCCAGCACTGTGGGGCACCTGCCAGCAGGCCCCCACCCATGTCCAACTCATGTTCCCCACCACCCCCACCCCCCAGCACTGTGGGGCACCTGCCAGCAGGCCCCCACCCATGTCCAACTCATGTTCCCCAGCACCCCCACCCCCAGCACTGTGGGGCACCTGCCAGCAGGCCCCCACCCATGTCCAACTCATGTTCCCCACCACCCCCACCCCCCAGCAGTGCAGGGGCACCCACCACCAGGCCCCCACCCATGTCTCCCAGCACCCCCACCCCCCAGCCACCAGGGGCACCCACCACCAGGCCCCCACCCATGTCTCCCAGCACCCCCACCCCCCCAGTCACCAGGGGCAGCCTCCACCAGGCCCCCACCCATGTCTCCCAGCACCCCCAGCCCCCAGCCACCAGGGGCACCCACCACCAGGCCCCCACCCATGTCTCCCACCACTCCCGCCCCCCAGCAGTGCAGGGGCAGCCTCCACCAGGCTCCCACATATGTCTCCCAGCACCCCCACCCCCAGCCACCAGGGGCAGCCTCCACCAGGCCCCCACCCATGTCTCCCACCACCCCCACCCCCCAGCAGTGCAGGGGCAGCCTCCACCAGGCTCCCACATATGTCTCCCAGCACCCCCACCCCCCAGCCACCAGGGGCAGCCTCCACCAGGCCCCCACCCATGTCTCCCACCACCCCCACCACCCCAGTCACCAGGGGCAGCCTCCACCAGGCCCCCACCCATGTCTCCCTGCACCCCTACCCCCCAGCCACCAGGGGCAGCCTCCACCAGGCCCCCACCCATGTCTCCCACCACCCCCACCCCCCAGCAGTGCAGGGACAGCCTCCACCAGGCCCCCACCCATGTCTCCCAGC
This sequence comes from Ambystoma mexicanum, assembly GCF_040938575.1. NCBI lineage: Eukaryota > Metazoa > Chordata > Amphibia > Caudata > Ambystomatidae > Ambystoma > Ambystoma mexicanum. The sequence goes on along the minus strand of NC_090922.1, from coordinate 578,978,885 downwards.
ACCCCCACCCCCCAGCCACCAGGGGCAGCCTCCACCAGGCCCCCACCCATGTCTCCCAGCACCCCCACCCCCCAGCAGTGCAGGGGCAGCCTCCACCAGGCCCCCACCCATGTCTACCAGCACCCCCACCCCCCAGCCACCAGGGGCATCCTCCACCAGGCCCCCACCCATGTCTCCCAGCACCCCCACCCTCCCAGTCACCAGGGGGAGCCTCCACCAGGCCCCCACCCATGTCTCCCAGCACCCCCACCCCCCAGCAGTGCAGGGGAAACCTCCACCAGGCCCCCACCCATGTCTCCCAGCACCCCCACCCCCCAGCCACCAGGGGCAGCCTCCATTAGCCCCCCACCCATGTCTCCCAGCACCCCCACCCCCCAGCCACCAGGGGCAGCCTCCACCAGGCCCCCACCCATGTCTCCCACCACCCCCACCCCCCCAGTCACCAGGGGCAGCCTCCACCAGGCAGCACCCATGTCTCCCAGCACCCCCACGCCCCCAGTCACCAGGGGCAGCCTCCACCAGGCCCCCACCCATGTCTCCCAGCACCCCCACCCCCCAGCCGCCAGGGACACCCACCACCAGGCCCCCACCCATGTCTCCCACCGCCCCCACCCCCCAGCAGTGCAGGGGCAGCCTCCACCAGGCCCCCACCCATGTCTCCCAGCACCCCCACTCCCAGCCACCAGGGGCAGCCTCCACCAGGCCCCCACCCATGTCTCCCAGCACCCCCACCCCCCGCAGTGCAGGGGCAGCCTCCACCAGGCCCCCACCCATGTCTCCCAGCACCCCCACCCCCCAGCCACCAGGGGCAGCCTCCACCAGGCCCCCACCCATGTCTCCCACCACCCCCACCCCCCAGTCACCAGGGGCAGCCTCCACCAGGCCCCCACCCATGTCTCCCAGCACCCCCACCCCCTAGCCACCAGGGGCAGCCTCCACCAGGCCCCCACCCATGTCTCCCACCACCCCCACCCCCCAGCAGTGCAGGGGCAGCCTCCACCAGGCCCCCACCCATGTCTCCCAGCACCCCCACCCCCCAGCCACCAGGGGCAGCCTCCACCAGGCCCCCACCCATGTCTCCCACCACCCCCACCCCCCAGTCACCAGGGGCAGCCTCCACCAGGCCCCCACCCATGTCTCCCAGCACCCCCACCCCCTAGCCACCAGGGGCAGCCTCCACCAGGCCCCCACCCATGTCTCCCACCACCCCCACCCCCCAGCAGTGCAGGGGCAGCCTCCACCAGGCCCCCACCCATGTCTCCCAGCACCCCCACCCCCCAGCCACCAGGGGCAGCCTCCACCAGGCCCCCACCCATGTCTCCCACCACCCCCACCCCCCAGTCACCAGGGGCAGCCTCCACCAGGCCCCCACCCATGTCTCCCAGTACCCCCACCCCTCAGCCACCAGGGGCAGCCTCCATCAGGCCCCCACCCATGTCTCCCACCACCCCCACCCACCCAGTCACCAGGGGCAGCCTCCACCAGGCCCCCACCCATGTCTCCCAGCACCCCCACCCCACAGTCACCAGGGGCAGCCTCCACCAGGCCCCCACCCATGTCTCCCACCACCCCCACCCCCCAGCAGTGCAGGGGCACCTGCCACCAGGCCCCCACCCATGTCTCCCACCACCCCCACCCACCCAGTCACCAGGGGCAGCCTCCACCAGGCCCCCACCCATGTCTCCCAGCACCCCCACCCCCCAGCCACCAGGGGCAGCCTCCATCAGGCCCCCACCCATGTCTCCCACCACCCCCACCCCCCAGCAGTGCAGGGGCACCTGCCAGCAGGCCCCCACCCATGTCAAACTCATGTTCCCCACCACCCCCACCCCCCAGCACTGTGGGGCACCTGCCAGCAGACCCCCACCCATGTCCAACTCATGTTCCCCACCACCCCCACCCCCCAGCACTGTGGGGCACCTGCCAGCAGGCCCCCACCCATGTCCAACTCATGTTCCCCACCACCCCCACCCCCCAGCACTGTGGGGCACCTGCCAGCAGGCCCCCACCCATGTGCAACTCATGTTCCCCAGCCAACATGTCATCACAATCTAGATCCCTGGTCCCTATGGTCAGCCTCCAAATGCAAAACACCCACCCAAGTATTGCATCCACCCACTCATAATTTGCAATCACATCACAGAACACCAATTGCAAGTTCCGAAACAAACACATTTCCCTCACATACACCCAATGGGTATCAGTGAATCTCAAAACACATATCATGAAATGCATGAAACCAATGAGATACCACACATTGAAGTTCACCAAAAAAAATATGTATTAAAGGAAACATAAATAGAATAAAAAATGAAGAAACAGAAATGTGAATGTACAAAAATTAAAAGAAGCATGTCCGTGAAAAAAAGCAAAACCGAAAATAAAATTCCAAAGTAATGTTGTCCAAAGTCAATGTCCACAAAACAAAATCCAATGGGAAATAAAAAAGAAAGCCATTGCTCCATGGTTAAAAAGTGAAAAAAATACAATCCAACAGTGAACTATGTACATGGGAACAAGCCAGGGTCCATTATCCCAACAAAAGAAAGGAAACCTATCTAACTACACTAACTAATAAAATAAACTATATACAAAAATGTGGCCAATGTCCGAAAGGTCCAAATAAAATCAAAACAAAAATGAAACCTAACACTACCTACATAACTATGTACAAGGGCAGCGGGCTAGTTTCACGGCTCACTTGTGGATGTCCCGGGCCAGGGCATCATCGAACTCCTCCTCAATGTCCCGGAGGCGGTCCTCCTCCATGGCCCCGAGGGTCCGCAGGGCCGTCGATGTCTCCACCTCCAAACCCCTGCGGATTGCCTCGAAGCACTCGGCCCGCCTCAGGGCCCTCCGCATGGAGTTCTCCGTCCTGGCCATTGTGAGCCGTGCCTCTTCCGCCCGCTGCCGCTCTGCATCTATGGCGTGGCCCAACTGCTGCCACACGGAAGACACTCTCTGTCCTGGGTCCTCCTGCCCTCCGGCCGATGCCTGCCCCTCCGATGTTGAAGGCCCCGAGCCTTCATGGCTCCCACCACGTTGCTGCTGCTGCTGTGCCTCTGCCCGTGCACTGCCTCCTGCTGCCTGCACATCCACCGCCGGCTGGGATGCAGTCGTAGATGTGGCCACCCCTGCTGGACGTCCGACTCCCAACTGTGGCAGGGATGCCTCCTCCACCAGCCTGGCCGCACTGTCATAGGCAGCTCCACAGGGCACCCAGGTGACTGATGGATGGGAAGATGGCACAGAGGACGACTGGGGCGTAGGGGGTCCAGTTGAGAAGGGGGTCATAGCAAGCCCCATCAGACGGAGGAATCCGGCCTGCGTGACCTGTCCCAGCAGGCTGACGTGGTCAACGAGCCATTCGAGATGACGTGCAGTCTCTTCATGAAAAGACTGCAGGTCACCTCGCATGGCCCGTTGACGCAACGCCACACCAGCCAGGACAGGCTCAACCCGGACCTGGATAGCCACGTCCGCAGGCAGAGGAAGGCCAGTTGACGTGAGCTCATCCCCTGCCTGAAAACGGGTCTGGACGTAGGCATCCCTGCTGGTGCAAGATGATGCAGGGACAGGATTGCACACAGGCACCTCCGCGGCGGCCTGTGCTGCCTCCTGTCCCTGGTCCTGCACTGCACCACAAGCACCAGTGGGATCCCCACCTCCAGACCCCATCTCTGGTGCTTGCACGGCCTCCTCCTCCACCAAACCCCCCACCAACCTGGATGACTCCGTTCCATCTTCCCCTGTTGGCCCCTGTGGGGTCCCAGCTGCTCCTTCTGCTGCCGAGGAGTCCAACTCCAACCTCCGCCTCTTGGACCTCCCCCCGGCAGCTGCGGCCTGGGACGCAGCACCGGACTCCTCACTCCCCGACGAGATCACAACACGGGAGGGGAGCCAGGCCTTGCGTCTCCGGCTGGCGGTGGGATCCCCGCCGCTGTGCTCCACAGCACCTTCTCCGCCCTCTTCATCAGTTGACGCTGCAGACAGGGAGAAACAAAACACAGGCATCAGGGCACTGTACAATGAACACATACACATATGACAGTTGTACATGAGTGGCATTGGCAAACCTCAGACATGTCATCACAATCCCCAACACACATGTCATTACAACTCGCACACATGAGCCATACCACAGCCATATCGCAACTGCCACCACCATCCATACACATACAACAGCATGAGCAGCCAAAGGTGAGCCAGACATCACATGCAACACAGGAAGTGCATCACACATGTACACACACCACCACACTTGCATGCATGTGTACACCTCTGCCAAGTGTCGCAGTGTTCAGACGGGCATCCATGTCACATCTGCCAATCAGGCTTCCACATACCGCTGTCACATGCATCCATGTTGCATCACTGTTGCACCCTTGTCAAATACACACACATGCACATGTACACAGTGCTGCAGCCAAAAACAACATACATGCGTGACATCACGGACATGTCTACTTACATACACATTCATCCAAACATGTGTGCCCACACAACTGCATTTGGCATGCAAGCCTACACACACAAGCACCATCCATGTCTCACACATTCCAGCCCTCGCATGTGTCAGCCCCACGGCCCTGTACACCCCCACCCATACTCGACCCCATAAAAAACAGATGTGCAACCTGCACACTACTGAATAATCACCACATGCACTGCTCACAATCAGGATGCATGTACACTCACCGCTCGACTCCAGACGGGTCTGCCTCTCAAGGACCTGGATGTGGAGCGCTGGGGATATGCGTTCCAGGACCCTCATCTGTTCTTCCGACAAGTGGCCCCGGCGTCCTTTGGCATCCGCTGCCTTCAAGAGGCTCCGGGCCTTGTTCAGGGTCCTGGACCTGAAGTCCTCCCAGCGCTTCTTGACATGTTGTAAGTCGCGGACTGCCACCCCCTCCGCGTTGATGGCAGTCACGATGTCAGTCCAGATCCGAGTCCGTCCTTCCTTGTCGGCGCGGGAACTTCCGAAGAGGGCATCATACTGCCCCAGGACTTGCTCCACCAGGACACCAACTTCGGTGGCACTGAAGCTGGTGCCCCTCTGCCTCTCTGGCCGGGGGTTGTCAGTGGTCTCAGATGGTGTTTGCCCCAACATGACAACCCCAGAGGCAGGAGTGGGTGGGCAACTGGGTCCTGGGGCTGGGCTGTGGAGCGATGGAATCCCAGTCGGGAGTCTTCGGTTCCAGCAGGGGTGGTCACAGCAACAGCACCCCTGGCTGATGTGCAGGCAGCAAATGGCAGGGCACGTGGGCAGCAGGCAGCCAGGCAGTCAGGCAGCAGCAGATGGCAGGTGGGAGCGTGCTCGGGGCTCTGGGGGGCAGTAGTTCGGCCTTCTGGGCAGGAGCGTGGTCTTCCGTGTGGCCAGCTTGATACGGAGTGATTTGGCACGTGAAAAATCTGCACGTCAGCGTGTAATTCGAGGAAAGGCCCTTAGCGCGTAAGCGCGTCTGCACGCATACGCATTTTCATTGGACAGAAAGCCCCTCAAGCGCAAGCGCCCCTGTGACGTGACGCATACAGACGTGCATGGGCATTTCAGTGCGTGTGAAAAACTGCACGTCCGCGTGTAATACGAGGAAAGGGCCCATGCGCGTAAGCGCGCGTGGAAAACTGCAAGTCCGCGTGTAATACGAGGAAAGGCCCTTAGCGCGTATGCACGGCAGCACGCATATGCGATTTCATTGGCCCAAAGGCCCTTAGCGCGTGAGCGCGTCTGTGACGTGACGCGTGCGGGTGTTTCTCTCATTGCACGTGATGACAGAACACACGTGGATTTCCACCAATCGCGTGTGAAAGTTCCCGGCACCCCGGAACACACGTACCCAGGCTAATCGCGTGTGGAACTTCCCGCGCACCCCGAAACACACGTACCCAGGCCAATCGCGTGTACGCTCACTCCCCTCCGATCACACGCGATGACACTCGGACCTACAGTCTTACCACGTATCCGAATACTGGAAACCCGCGCACGGCAAAAGACGTGCACAGGCATCAACGCGCCGCCCACACGAAGGCAGGGGAAGGCGTCCCCGCGCACAGCATAAAAGTGCGTGCAAACAACAAACGCGTATATACAGCTACGATGAATGCTTGCTGCACTGATCGTGGGACACCGCAGGAGGAGGAGAATAGCCTGGGCACGCATTTTTGCACCACCGACAAGCCTTTTTGGGATGCCTGACGACCAGGTCTACGGCAGGTATAGGTTTCCACCCCATATCATCCTAGACCTGGTCAGGGAGTGGGAAGATGACCTCACATCCCCCACCCTTTGCTCCCAAGCATTGAGCCCCTTGGAGAAGCTGCTCAATGTCCTGTATTTTTTGGCCACTGGGTCATTTCAGCGGACCACTGCCATAGTGGGGGGGGTCTCACAGGCCACGCAGTCACGCTGCCTACACCAGGTACTGGCAATCATGACAGGGCGCCCCTCAGTCCGCAGGCACATATACATGCCAAGAACACCCGCAGAAAGGCAGGCCGTTGTCCTGGATTTTTTCAGGATGGCACACTTCCCCAAAGTGCTCGGTGCCATAGATTGCACCCATGTGGCCCTACGTCCACCTAGGGCCATTGAGCACATCTACCGAAACCGCAAGCACTGGCATTCCATCAATGTGCAGGTGGTATGTGATGCAAAGGGAATCATCACCTCTGTCTATGCAAACTACCCTGGCTCCACCCATGACAGTTTCATATACAGAATGTGCGCCCTGAGCCGGGCCCTGGAAGCTGGGCAGCATGGCGACACATGGCTCCTAGGTCAGTACAAATGCCCTTGCACATGCATGCAAGTCACACACAGACAAATATCCAAACCCTAATAATCTCAACTATTATCACCTCCCCAGGGGACAGTGCCTACCCTCTGAGCAACCACATGATGACGCCAATCCGGAACCCCACCACATCACCCCAGGTAAGATACAACGCCGCCCATATTGCAGCCAGGGGCATAGTGGAGCGCACATTCGGAGTGCTCAAGTCACGTTTCCGCTCCCTTGACCGCTCTGGTGGGCAACTACTCTATGCACCACCAGTAGTGTGCAGGATCATTGTGGCAGCATGTGTCCTGCACAATGTTGCAACACGGCAGGGCGTCCCGGTGGACATGGTTTTGCCCCCACATCCCCAACCACAGGCACAGGCGCTGCCCATGGGAGGGGACAGGGCACGTGACGAGGAAGCCCGGACCCAGCTTGTGGCCACATTTTTCACCTAAACTCCCACCCCTGCGGAGTGCACACAGGCCTGGCACATACCAGGTGACAATCGATGATGACAAAGAGACAGTCAACTGTCACAACCCTACCACCCTGAGATAGTTGCCATGGAAGTGCCACATCGTCTGCATTCCTAGCTACTTAAACACAAGCTATCCTGTGTGACCAAAAGACACACATATGACATATGACATGATATGGGCCATACACAAGTATTCCAAGGCGCAATGAGGCAGGGAGGGGGGAACAAGGGAACACAGAGAATGGTACTACGAGGCCAGGTGTCATTGAGATCGTGCAAGTGCAGCGGTAGGGGGAAGGGAAAAGTGCAAGGGGAAGGGTGGGGGGGAGTCCAGTACAGTGGAAGTAGCCCAAAAAAATAATACATAGGTCGCCTGGTGGCAACTACAAAGGTAAGTGCAGACAAATGCTGGGAAGGGAGGGCTGTAGGGATAGAGAGACAGTACTGCAGTGCAGGGGTTGCCAGGGAGGCAGTGCAAGTGGAGAGTGGCTGGGCCAGGGACCGAGGTCGGTGAGAGTGGCCCAGTTGCAGCTCCTGTGCAGTTCCAGTGAAGAATTCTGCAAGGGAGAGGCAGAGAGTAAGCAGAAGCAAAGAGGAAGGTCTTGAGGTGCTTCCAGAACTGGAGATGGTCCCCCTCAAGTTCAAGTCAGGCCGGAAGTCTGTTCCAGGGGGAGGGCCCTGCTGCAGAGAGAAATCTACCCCCAGCTAGTTGCTCTGAGAAGCGGATGACCCGGACATGCAAGGTGTGCATCACACACACCTGCAAAACAGGCCATGGCCATCACTGTCATGTCACTCAAACCCTCCCAAACATCAACATGACATGGCAAGCAATACCCATACACCAACGCAGTAACGATAAGGTACACATTGCCATGTCCTAAATGTACAGTGGCATCGGACACTGCTGCCTGACCCGGAATCAGATGAAATGACAGACCAACAAAATCTCCCACCCAAAATAAGTCATTTCCAAATGCATTACAACAGTCGTAGACGTAACATCACAATGAATGCCTGTCTACATGCACATTATGCATTGCAAAATCAACACTGCAGCTCATGTGTGCAGTGTCCTACTCCTGCATCACACTGCTCAGCGCACAGCACAGTGAACAGCCATTGTGTGTGATGCACACCCTGAGCATCACATCTAAGTGACAGACCACATCAAACATCAAATTAGGCATGTACTGGATCCATAATCGGTCACAGAACATGTGCTGCCGGGACACAGTGGGCACCAGAAGGCAAACAGTGTACACGTGGATATGCAAGGGTGGGAGTACATGTAGTGCATCAGAGTGCAAGTGTGTGGTTCTGCAAGGACATGCACTCCACATATGCATGTGCACTCAAGTGACCATCAGTGTTCCCTACGCATCACGTGTGAACATCCACCATGTGTACACCCCAGCATGTCAAACCACAACTATCCCCTCACACCTGAAAGGAAAACACAACACATGAACAGGCATTGATCAGCAGAACACAACATGTACATAGGATACCACCATTACTATGTCAGAGTTCCCATCACACTGCAGGGCAAGGCAACTATCAACAACAACCCCCCCTCCCTCACAAATGACCATGACCCACTGAACAACTGCACCTGGGTCATGGAGCCTCCAAACCTCAATTCCACCTGGCCACAGGATCACCTTTACCCTTCGTCACCATCTCCCACCTTGTGTGTAAAAAGATGCCTGAACCCTCAGAATCCACACTCATTTCCAAAATCACAAAATCCAAGGCATAAAAACGAACCCGAACACCCTCCAGTAGATGACTTGACGTAGCAGTACCTCACAAAGGCCAAGTACTACCACAAAGATGCAACAACCAAGGTAGCACAGCAAAACAATGTCACGACAGGATGTGAGACATGTGTGGTACATGACATAGGATGATGCACCATGAATGGATGTGTACTGTCACAGGTCCCCTGTACAGGCGCGGGAGTGTCACGAAACAACCACCCCCACCATGTCCCGGGTGCCTGCAAGGTCAAACTCACACAGGCCCCTGAGACCCTGGTGGGGAATGAGGTTCAGGGATATGCAGTCGGGACAGGTGTTGACACACTGGATGACTGGAATGAGTGGCAGGAGAGGGGAGGAGGAATGACACATGAAACTAGGGAATGCACAAAAATGTACAACCTGCATGATCACATACACAATACAAACAAACTTGGACATCATTGTCATGGCCTTCTGTAGTCCAGGCTCAGGAGTGGTACGAACCAACCACCCCCTCTAGGGTTTTGGCGCCTGCAAGTTCGTGGCTTACACAGGCATCCGCAACCCCAGTGGGGAAAGAGGGTCAGGGAACGTTGCTTGGATAGGCACGGGAAGCAGGAACACCGGGTAGAGGGTACAGGTTTCAAAATTGCATAGGATCACGGGTGATTGGGGAGAAAAAACATACCAAATTGAACCACACATACATCCATGCATCAGTACACTTCCCAGCAAGCCTATGCAGAGCAGTTCGTAAGAAAAACAACAAGACACTTAGCTCTGGTTTTGAGTGCTGGCCTCCTGCCTGCGCACTCTCAGGTCTGGTTACAGGAGCACTGCAATGCTGCAAAGAGAGCCACAGTCAACAACCTGTACGTGCCAATTACACAAAAACACAACACCAAACATGCCCCATAGCAACAAACTACTCTACAAACAGACAATCTGTGCTCGATGCTTGGTACCCATATATAACATCACCCCTGTGACGGGTCATACACAGTCAATGCAGTAAGTCAGCCGCTGGTGGGTGCGTGGCAAATGGAACACCAATGTGTCACAATTCACACAACATGCAATGTTCCCTGGGTAAACAGTGAGACCCATATAGCAGGCCATGACTACAGAGCAAGTTGCGTACCACCATGACCGAAACAAAGTTGGCAGTGCATTTATCATGAAGTATGTGGAAAAGACATGCACTGCACCTGAGTATGTCCCTTGCTGTATGTCCCTGTGAGCTGCCCCTTTCCATGTCTCGGAAGGCTACATGGTTGATACAAGTGCCTCAATGGACCTTGGTGTACCGGAGGGTATGTGCCACTGCCCCTGCATGTGTCCCAGACAACCCTACTATCAACAGCCATCAGTCCACAAACACATCTGAGCTGCATTGTGTGCTTTAACACCAATATTCGTCTAAGCTCACCCTCAGTGCTGTGACTAAGCCTGCATGTGCAACTCGACTGGTGCAAGCTTTGCTGTGTCGTGGCCCCCCCTGTGATGCTCACCTTGCCTGGAGTTCCTTGGAACATGTCAGCAGTTCTAGGATGTGGGTCTGCAATCACTGTGCCTCTGCTTCTGCACACATGTGCATGTGGGCACCAACAAAAGGGTCCAGAATTCTGTCGTCCAATGGGCCATGTCTGCTGGCAAAGGTGCTCTGGAGGCTCATCCCCCTGCAGAAAGGGCATGAAACACATGATTAATGCTTCAAAGTCATCTGTGTGTGTCTCATCAGGCATCTCATTACTTGACCATGTCAGAGAGTCACATCACGAATCACACCATCAGTCCGTCTTTCACCTCCAAAGTGTGGAACACTATCTACAGCATGAATTGCAACAAGCACATGTACAGGAAAGATATGAAACATACTACACAATGCATAGCAATCAATGTCCACATTAATCATGACACACCCCATCCAGCAAAAGCTGAACAGTGGACAATGACACCTAAATCATCCCCACTAGGGGTGTCAACACAAGTCACACAGCACCAGACATGCCACAGATATGACAGTCCAAAGCCCTTGTGTAAAATTCTGTAACACCGAACCATCCTTGCGAGCCCATGGATAAGGGAGGCAGGAGTGGCATATGTGAGTCAAGGACCCCAAGCAGCAAACACATACACAAGACAACCATGAAGGGCCCAGCTGGAACAGACAGTGGATGCCTTCAAAAGCCACAAAGCACCGCACCGTCACATGAAAGCACAATAGACTAGCAATTGTAAACTAACTCAACTATTAACTAATTACACTAACTATGGAAAACCTACATTACCTATTTAAACTAACTATCAAACAGAAACTTAACTAACTAAACTAAAAGAAAAATCAAAAATGGCCACATACGACCCGGGGGGGAGGGGAGGCACCGAGGAGTGGGGAGGTACAGGGTGCTGCTCAACATCCACATGCGATGATGCTGAGCCAAAAAAAAATCCTCCATGGGCTCAACGCCTGCACAGCACGACCTATGTGGGAGATAGATGGTCGTCCGAGTCTGGCTCATCCTGGAAAGGAGGACGTGGCACAGTAGCCTGGCCACGCCTAGCCGCAGCTTGCCCCTCGTCGGCAGCAAGTCTGCCGGACGGGTGAGCCTGGTTCTGTGTGGCGATGTGACGTAGGTCTGCATGCAGAACCTCACGTGATACACGTGCTTCCTCTTGCAAGGTAGCACGTGTAACACGGAGTTCCTCCTGCAAGGCCTGGCTGGACAACCGCTGCACCTCCCGGCAAGCCTGTAGCTCAGCCGAGATGGTACGCTCAAGCTGTGCAAACCTCTCCTCTGCCTGCTGCCTCAGGGACATCATAAGGACACCCAGAGTGGATCTGAGGGAAGCATACTCCTCCCTCAGGGCATCCATGTGCGCCTCTGCGTGAGCAGCAATTGCTTGACGCAGAGACGACATTTCAGCCTGGCGTGCCCTGTCTGAGGCTGCCATGCCCAGCCTGAGCGAGCGGGTCGTGGACCGTGCCGCCTGCTGCTGGAGAAGCACCTGCCTAGCAGGGGGGAGCACAGATCGGGCCACACGCTCCATGCTCTCAGCGATGTTCTCCATTGCTGCCCCCTGCCGTTCGGAATTGCCAGTCATGTCTTGCTCCCACTCAGTATACAGCGGTTGCGCGCGGCGACCGCATTGCCGGGCTTGACCCCTGCGGGACCCAATGACCGGGGGTCCTCGCTGTGTTGGCACCGCCTGCGGCTGCACGACTACATGCCCCCGTCGACGTGATGTCCCAGGCACATCAGTGACTGGTGTGGAGGGTGACCCTGCGTCCCGATCCATCACGGGCGGAGGAACCAAGACTGTCTGATCCCTCAGTGCAGGTGTCGCAGACAGAGGAGTGTCCACATCAGAATCACTCACCCCTGACACATGGACTTGATGCTCATCCAACTCAACATGGATGTCAGAGTCGTCATCAAGGCTGGACTCATAGGCAGCCAGAGACAAGATGGACTGCAGCACTTGGGGGTTTTCGTGGCCTACCACCCCACGACCCCCACTAATGCCGGGTTGATGTGGTGTTACCAACCCTGTGTCTGGCATGACAACACCATCCTCCGCCTCCATTGCGTCATCACCTGAAAAATAGAGAGAAAAAGGTCAATACACATGTCAGAAGCACACGACACACACACACACCGACAGCAAAGGCATCCGGCAGACATGTGACACACAACATATGACCTGGCATGCATGCTGGGTCTATTTTGAATAGCTTCTGTGATCAGACCTGTTGAAAGGTGGCAGTTTCCATGGAAGTGGGTCTATGCAGTGCAGAAAATGTGTACGCCACTCACTACCTACATGTACAAGCACTACATGGTGTGTGCCAGGAAATGTGAAGGCAGTGCAATGTCAAATTCAGACATCACGTGCATTGTGCATTCAATGTGTACCATGTCTAGAAGCCAAGCACCCCTCCACCCCAGTACCAAAGCAGGGATGCCTAGCATGGTATCAAAAGGCTGACCATACACCTGTGTATTGACAGGCAGTGTTGACTGGCATCAACAGCTTAATGTGATTCAAATTACAACACTGCAAATGATGCTGGGACAGTGGGCAGGACACATGATGAAAACTCCGGAGGCCACCCACGTTTGAAGAAGACACAAGAGTTGGACAGAGTCATTGGCCATTGAACAGGCTGAGGCCTGTGAGCCACACAGATTGTCAGGGCCTAAACATGTGTGCAACGCAGGACTGAGCAACAGTTGACATGGGGAGGCCGATGAGATGGCAGGCAATGTATGTAACCAAGGACTCATATTACAGTGATCATCCAGTCAAGGACACATAGGGGCATGCGTACAATGCACATGGAGCATGAATGGGCACTCATGTCCCTGCGGGACATCTGACCCATGCACAGTACAAGTGAGATACCCTGCATCGAGTACTAAGGCTGTACCACACGGCATATGTCTGGCAGTTTCTACGCTGGAAGTTAGCATCTACACAGGACACATGAACAAGAAACTACACATTAGCAAGATTGGAGCAGACCAGTGCAAAGGTGGAACTGGAGTGCAGAGTGGCGGAGGAGGGGCAAGGGAGCATGCCCACATGGAGTCCCGCATGCAGGCAGAGGAGACATGCATGACGGTAGCATTGCATTACTTACACATCAGAACCATGTACACGTCACATGTAGCAGCAATCATGCACAACACATCCCACAAGTGAAACACACACGTCCTCAACAAACACACATCAACACTCACTGGACTGGGCATCAAAGTCCAGCATCTCTCCCACTCCTTCGACCAATTCAGGTGGTATGAACTCTGCAACGAGAGCCTCATGCGGAGTGAGTTCTTCCTCCTCTGGTGCAGGCCCACCGCCAGTCACCAGAGTCAAGTTGTAATTTGAGGCACGCTTGGCCTTAGTGCTGCGCTTGATGTCATTCCAACGCTTTTTGCACTCCTGCGCCATGCGCACCTCATGGCCGAATGAACTGACATGTTCCGCAACATGCTTCCAGTGGTTTCACGTTGGGCAGCCGTAGTCTGACTATTGGCACCCACTAGCATGTCACGGCTGTGGCCCCACACGTAGTCCACGAGGAAGTCCAGTTCATGCTTACAGAAAGGCTTCTTCCTCGACACGCAGGAGGTCGTGGCTGTGTGTGGGGTCCCAGCCTGTGCTGCAGGTGCAACCTTCCTCCTCTTGGACTGTGGTGCAGACCCTGGCTGGCTAATGCCACCCTGACCAGTATGGCCAGTGGGTTCGGTGGATTGAGCCAAGGGAGTGGCAGGTGGAGGGATGACCAAAGGCCTGACTTGTGTCAGTGGCAGCTGGGTGCCCACTAATGGACCCTGTGCAGCAACATCAGCTGTGGCAGGGTCATTGACCGCAACGGTCCTGGTTGGCAGACTCACAACCGGGGTGCTGTTGGGTGCATCTGCCCCTGCACTTGCCAACACCCAGCTGTTCGGGGCAGCAGATGACATGACAGCCCCAGGGACACGTGTCTTGGTCTGAGCAGCCCAGCCTGCCCCTATGGTTTCCCCCCTGGCCTGTTGGAGATCTACCAAGGGCTCTTCAAGTGCCAACGCAGCCTGCGCTGGCAGACCCTGAGCCTGGGTGGCGGTGTCCACAGCTGCACCTGCAGCTATCACTACCCTTGGGCCCGTGGCAGTCGATAGAACGGACTGCCGGGTCATATGGGTGCCAGTGCCAGATGCAGGAGCTGCATCCCCCGGAACCACAGGGGGTGGTGGCCTGGTTGCACCGACACATGGCACAACATTGTGCTCAAGTGGCGCACCCCTGCCTCTTCCCCCTCTGTGGCTGCCCTGGACACCCTGGAGTCCCCCTACTCCCTGGTCACCACGGCCACGTCCCCGACCACGCCCGCCACGAGGAGTACGCCCAGCTGAGGCGCCCCTCACCTTTGGTGGCCTCCCAACCATGGCACAGATGTAGTAGTGCTGGCACAGATGGAGTGGTGCCAATGGGAGGTGTACACCACAATTGACCTGGGCAATTGGGGTGAAGGGGGTGGGAAGCAAGATGTTAACAGCCCCCCTGCACCTGCAAGGCTGTATGTGACCCCGGTGATGTGGTGACGGGTCACGCAACGCTCAGGCACCCCAAAACTGCAGTAAAACCGTGCACGCAACCCTGCAGCCTACGTGCGTGGATTCAACCTCCTGCAGTACGCGGTGGCACCCAGTAACACGAATAACGCGTACGCGTGGGACACGCAGCCTACTATGACATCGAAAATGGGTGCGATACACAGGGACACCCGCAGTGGGAAAAAGAGCGTGTGCGACTCACCGTCTGACTAGCGCGACGCAGAAAAACACGCGTAGCCAATACCCCCGCCAAAAGAAGAGATACGTCCTTGATAGCTGTGAAGTTATGATGGCGCGCGAAACAACAGGAAGCAGCAACACACGTAGGTCTCCACGAAAGGCACGTACAGCGAACTGCTGGGCCCGCTCACCTTTAACCCGTGCTGAGGGAAACGCACGCGCGCGTCACGTCACTTACGCGCATGGGCCCTTTCCTCGTATTACACGCGGACGTGCAGTTTTTCACGCGCGCTTACGCGCATGGGCCCTTTCCTCTTATTGCACGCGGACGTGCAGTTTTCCACGCGCGCTTACGCGCATGGTCCCTTTCCTCGTATTACACGTGGACGTGCAGTTTTTCACGCGCGCTGAAATGCCCATGCACGTCTGTACGCATCACGTCACAGGGGCGCTTGCGCTTGAGGGGCCTTCTGTCCAATGCAAATGCGTATGCGTGCAGACGCGCTTACGCGCTAAGGGCCTTTCCTCGAATTACACGCTGACGTGCAGATTTTTCACGTGCCAAATCACTCCGTATCAAGCTGGCCACACGGAAGCCCACGCTCCTGCCCAGAAGGCCGAACTACTGCCCCCCAGAGCCCCGATCACGCTCCCACCTGCCATCTGCTGCTGCCTGACTGCCTGGCTGCCTGCTGCCCACGTGCCCTGCCATTTGCTGCCTGCACATCAGCCAGGGGTGCTGTTGCTGTGACCACCCCTGCTGGAACCGAAGACTCCCGACTGGGATTCCATCGCTCCACAGCCCAGCCCCAGGACCCAGTTGCCCACCCACTCCTGCCTCTGGGGTTGTCATGTCGGGGCAAACACCATCTGAGACCACTGACAACCCCCGGCCAGAGAGGCAGAGGGGCACCAGCTTCAGTGCCACCGAAGGTGGTGTCCTGGTGGAGCAAGTCCTGGGGCAGTATGATGCCCTCTTCGGAAGTTTCCGCGCCGACAAGGAAGGACGGACTCGGATCTGTACTGACATTTTGACTGCCATCAACGCGGAGGGGGTGGCAGTCCGCGACTTACAACATGTCAAGAAGCGCTGGGAGGACTTCAGGTCCAGGACTCTGAACAAGGCCCGGCGCCTCTTGAAGGCAGCGGATGCCAAGGGGCACCGGGGCCACTTGTCGGAAGAACAGATGAGGGTCCTGGAACGCATATCCCCAGCGCTCCACGTCCAGGTCCTTGAGAGGCAGACCCGTCTGGAGTCGAGCGGTGAGTGTACATGCATCCTGATTGTGAGCAGTGCGTGTGGTGATTATTCAGTAGTGTGCAGGTTGCACATCTGTTTGTATGGGGTCGAGTATGGGTGGGGGTGTACAGGGCTGTGGGGCTGACACATGCGAGGGCTGGAATGTGTGAGACATGGATGGTGCTTGTGTGTGTAGGCTTGCATGCCAAATGCAGTTGTGTGGGCACACATGTTTGGATGAATGTGTATGTAAGTAGACATGTCCGTGATGTCACGCATGTATGTTGTTTTTGGCTGCATGTATCAGCACTGTGTACATGTGCATGTGTGTGTATTTGACAAGGGTGCAACAGTGATGCAACATGGATGCATGTGACAGCGGTATGTGGAAGCCTGATTGGCAGATGTGACATGGATGCCCGTCTGAACACTGCGACACTTGGCAGAGGTGTACACATGCATGCAAGTGTGGTGGTGTGTGTACATGTGTGGTGCACTTCCTGTGTTGCATGTGATGTCTGGCTCACCTTTGGCTGCTCATGCTGTTATATGTGTATGGATGGTGGCGGCAGTTGCGATATGGCTGTGGTATGGCTCATGTGTGCGAGTTGTAATGACATGTGTGTTGGGGATTGTGATGACATGTCTGAGGTTTGCCAATGCCACTCATGTACAACTGTCATGTGTGTATGTGTCCATTGTACAGTGCCCTGATGCCTGTGTTTTGTTTCTCCCTGTCTGCAGCGTTAACTGATGAAGAGGGCGGAGAAGGTGCTGTGGAGCACAGCGGCGGGGATCCCACCGCCAGCCGGAGACGCAAGGCCCGGCTCCCCTCCCATGTTGTGATCTCGTCGGGGAGTGAGGAGTCCGGTGCCGCGTCCCAGGCCACAGCTGCCGGGGGGAGGTCCAAGAGGCGGAGGTTGGAGTTTGACTCCTCGGCAGCAGAAGGGGCAGCTGGGACCCCACAGGGCCCAACAGGGGAAGATGGCACGGAGTCATCCAGGTTGGCGGGGGGTTTTGTGGAGGAGGAGGCCGTGCAAGCACCAGAGACAGGGTCTGGAGGTGGGGATCCCACTGGTGCTAGTGGTGCAGTGCAGGACCAGGGACAGGAGGCAGCACAGGCCGCCGCGGAGGTGCCTGTGTGCAATCCTGTCCCTGATCCTGTCCCTGCATCATCTTGCACCAGCAGGGATGCCTACGTCCAGACCCGTTTTCAGGCAGGGGATGAGCTCACGTCAACTGGCCTTCCTCTGCCTGCGGACGTGGCTATCCAGGTCCGGGTTGAGCCTGTCCTGGCTGGTGTGGCGTTGCGTCAACGGGCCATGCGAGGTGACCTGCAGTCTTTTCATGAAGAGACTGCACGTCATCTCGAATGGCTCGTTGACCACGTTAGCCTGCTGGGACAGGTCACCCAGGCCGGATTCCTCCGTCTGATGGGGCTTGCTACGACCCCCTCCTCAATTGGACCCCCTACGCGCCAGTCGTCCTCTGTGCCATCTTCCCACCCATCAGTCACCTGGGTGCCCTGTGGAGCTGCCTCTGACGGTGCGGCCAGGCTGGTGGAGGAGGCATCCCTGCCACAGTTGGGAGTCGGACATCCAGCAGGGGTGGCCACATCTACGACTGCATCCCAGCCGGCGGTGGATGTGCAGGCAGCAGGAGGCAGTGCACGGGCAGAGGCACAGCAGCAGCAGCAACGTGGTGGGAGCCATGAAGGCTCTGGGCCTTCAACATCGGAGGGGCAGGCATCGGCCGGAGGGCAGGAGGACCCAGGACAGAGAGTGTCTTCCGTGTGGCAGCGGTTGGGCCATGCCATAGATGCGGAGCGGCAGCGGGCGGAAGAGGCACGGCTCACAATGGTCAGGGCGGAGAACTCCATGCGGATGGCCCTGAGGCGAGCCGAGTGCCTCGAGCCAATCCGTAGGGGTTTGGAGGTGGAGACGTCGACGGCCCTGCGGACCCTCGGGGCCATGGAGGAGGACTGCCTCTGGGACATTGAGGAGGAGTTCGATGATGCCCTGGCTCGGGACATCCACAAGTGAGCCGTGAAACTAGCCCGCTGCCCTTGTACATAGTTATGTAGGTAGTGTTAGGTTTCATTTTTGTTTTGATTTTATTTGGACCTTTCGGACATTGGCCACATTTTTGTATATAGTTTATTTTATTAGTTAGTGTAGTTAGATAGGTTTCCTTTCTTTTGTTGGGATAATGGACCCTGGCTTGTTCCCATGTACATAGTTCACTGTTGGATTGTATTTTTTTTCACTTTTTAACCATGGAGCAATGGCTTTCTTTTTTATTTCCCATTGGATTTTGTTTTGTGGACATTGACTTTGGACAACATTACTTTGGAATTTTATTTTTGGTTTTGCTTTTTTTCACTGACATGCTTCTTTTAATTTTTGTACATTCACATTTCTGTTTCTTCATTTTTTATTCTATTTATGTTTCCTTTATTACATATTTTTTTTGGTGAACTTCAATGTGTGGTATCTCATTGGTTTCATGCATTTCATGATATGTGTTTTGAGATTCACTGACACCCATTGGGTGTATGTGAGGGAAATGTGTTTGTTTCGGAACTTGCAATTGGTGTTCTGTGATGTGATTGCAAATTATGAGTGGGTGGATGCAATACTCGGGTGGGTGTTTTGCATTTGGAGGCTGACCATAGGGACCAGGGATCTAGATTGTGATGACATGTTGGCTGGGGAACATGAGTTGCACATGGGTGGGGGCCTGGTGGTGGGTGCCCCTGGTGGCTGGGGTGTGGGGGTGCTGAAAGACATGGGTGGGGGCCTGGTGGAGGCTGCCCCTGGTGACTGGGGGGTGGGGGTGCTGGGAGACATGGGTGGGGGCCTGGTGGTGGGTGCCCCTGCACTGCTGGGGGTGGGGGTGGTGGGGAACATGAGTTGGACATGGGTGGGGGCCTAGTGGAGGCTGCCCCTGCACTGCTGGGGGTGGGGGTGCTGGGAGACATGGGTGGGGGCCTGGTGGTGGGTGCCCCTGGTTGCTGGGGGGTGGGGGTGCTGGGAGACATGGGTGGGGGCCTGGTGGAGGCTGCCCCTGGTGACTGGGGGGGTGGGGGTGGTGGGAGGCATGGGTGGGGGCCTGGTGGAGGCTGCCCCTGCACTGCTGGGGGGGTGGGGGGGTGGGAGACATGGATGGGGGCCTGGTGGAGGCTGCCCCTGGTGGCTGGGTGGTGGGGGTGCTGGGAGACATGGGTGGGGGCCTGCTGGCAGGTGCCTCACAGTGCTGGGGGGTGGGGGTGGTGGGGAACATGAGTTGGACATGGTTGGGGGCCTGCTGCCAGGTGCCCCACAGTGCTGAGGGGTGGGGGTGGTGGGTGGGAGACATGAGTTGGACATAGGTGGGGGCCTGGTGGAGGCTGCCCCTGCACTGCTGGGGGGTGGGGTGCTGGGAGACATGGGTGGGGGCCTGGTGGTGGGTGCCCCACAGTGCTGGGGGGGTGGGGGTGGTGGGAGACATGGGTGGGGGCCTGGTGGAGGCTGCCCCTGGTGGCTGGGGGGTGGGGGTGGTGGGATACATGGGTGGGGGCCTGGTGGAGGCTGCCCCACAGTGCTGGGGGGTGGGGGTGCTGGGAGACATGGGTGGGGGCCTGGTGGTGGGTGCCCCACAGTGCTGGGGGGTGGGGGTGGTGGGGAACATGAGTTGGACATGGGTGGGGGCCTGCTGGCAGGTGCCCCACAGTGCTGGGGGGTGGGGGTGCTGGGGAACATGAGTTGGACATGGGTGGGGGCCTGTTGGCAGGTGCCCCTGCACTGCTGGGGGGGTGGGGGTGGTGGGAGACATGGGTGGGGGCCTGGTGGAGGCTGCCCCTGGTGGCTGGGGGGTGGGGGTGCTGGGAGACGTGGGTGGGGGCCTGGTGGAGGCTGCCCCTGCACTGCTGAGGGGTGGGGGTGGTGGGAGACATGGGTGGGGGCCTGGTGGAGGGTGCCCCACAGTGCTGGGGGGTGGGGGTGGTGGGGAACATGAGTTGGACATGGGTGGGGGCCTGCTGGCAGGTGCCCCATAGTGCTGGGGGGTGGGGGTGGTGGGGAACATGAGTTGGACATGGGTGGGGGCCTGGTGGTGGGTGCCCCTGGTGGCTGGGGGGGTGGGGGTGCTGGGAGACATGGGTGGGGGCCTGGTGGTGGGTGCCCCTGCACTGCTGGGGGGTGGGGGTGGTGGGGAACATGAGTTGGACATGGGTGGGGGACTGCTGGCAGGTGCCCCACAGTGCCGGGGGGTGGGGGTGGTGGGGAACATGAGTTGGACATGGGTGGGGGCCTGCTGGCAGGTGCCCCACAGTGCTGGGGGGTGGGGGTGGTGGGGAACATGAGTTGGACATGGGTGGGGGCCTGCTGGCAGGTGCCCCACAGTGCTGGGGTGGGGGTGGTGGGGAACATGAGTTGGACATGGGTGGGGGCCTGCTGGCATGTGCCCATGCACTGGTGGGGGGGTGGGGGTGGTGGGAGACATGGGTGGGGGCCTGGTGGAGGCTGCCCCTGCACTGCTGGGGGGTGGGGGTGCTGGGAGACATGGGTGGGGGCCTGGTGGTGGGTGCCCCTGGTGGCTGGGGGGTGGGGGTGCTGGGAGACATGGGTGGGGGCCTGGTGGAGGCTGCCCCTGGTGACTGGGGGAGTGGGGGTGGTGGGAGACATGGGTGGGGGCCTGGTGGAGGCTGCCCCTGCACTGCTGGGGGGTGGGGGTGGTGGGAGACATGGGTGGGGGCCTGGTGGAGGCTGCCCCTGGTGGCTGGGGGGTGGGGGTGCTGGGAGACATGGGTGGGGGCCTGCTGGCAGATGCCCCACAGTGCTGGGGGGTGGGGGTGGTGGGGAACATGAGTTGGACATGGGTGGGGGCATGCTGCCACGTGCCCCACAGTGCTGGGGGGTGGGGGTGGTGGGAGACATGAGTTGGACATGGGTGGGGGCCTGCTGGCAGGTGCCCCACAGTGCTGGGGGGTGGGGGTGGTGGGGAACATGAGTTGGACATGGATGGGGGCCTGCTGGCAGGTGCCCCACAGTGCTGGGGGGTGGGGGTGGTGGGGAACATGAGTTGGACATGGGTGGGGGCCTGCTGGCAGGTGCCCCACAGTGCTGGGGGGTGGGAGTGGTGGGGAACATGAGTTGGACATGGGTGGGGGCCTGCTGGCAGGTGCCCCTGCACTGGTGGGGGGGTGGGGGTGGTGGGAGACATGGGTGGGAGCCTGGTGGAGGCTGCCCCTGCACTGCTGGGGGGTGGGGGTGCTGGTAGACATGGGTGGGGGCCTGGTGGTGGGTGCCCCTGGTGGCTGGGGGGTGGGGGTGCTGGGAGACATGGGAGGGGGCCTGGTGGTGGCTGCCCCTGGTGACTGGGGGTGTGGGGGTGGTGGGAGACATGGGTGGGGGCCTGGTGGAGGCTGCCCCTGCACTTCTGGGGGGGTGGGGGTGGTGGGAGACATGGGTGGGGGCCTGGTGGAGGCTGCCCCTGGTGGCTGGGGGGTGGTGGTGCTGGGAGACATGGGTGGGGGCCTGCTGGCAGGTGCCCCACAGTGCTGGGGGGTGGGGGTGGTGGGGAACATGAGTTGGACATGGGTGGGGGCCTGCTGCCAGGTGCCCCACAGTGCTGGTGGGTGGGGGTGGTGGGAGAAATGAGTTGGGCATGGGTGGGGGCCTGGTGGAGGCTGCCCCTAGTGACTGGGGGGTGGGGGTGGTGGGAGACATGGGTGGGGGCCTGGTGGAGGCTGCCCCTGCACTGCTGGGGGGTGGGGGTGGTGGGAGACATGGGTGGGGGCCCGGTGGAGGCTGCCCCTGGTGGCTGGGGGGTGGGGGTGCTGGGAGACATCGGTGGGGGCCTGGTGGAGGCTGCCCCTGCACTGCTGGGGGGTGGGGGTGGTAGGAGACATGGGTGGGGGCCTGGTGGAGGGTGCCCCACAGTGCTGGGGGGTGGGGTGGTGGGGAACATGAGTTGGACATGGGTGGGGGCCTGCTGGCAGGTGCCCCACAGTGCTGGGGGGTGGGGGTGGTGGGGAACATGAGTTGGACATGGGTGGGGGCCTGCTGGCAGGTGCCCCACAGTGCTGGGGGGTGGGGGTGGTGGGGAACATGAGTTGGACATGGGTGGGGGCCTGGTGGAGGCTGCCCCTGGTGGCTGGGGGGTGGGGGTGCTGGTAGACATGGGTGGGGGCCTGCTGGCAGGTGCCCCACAGTGCTGGGGGGTGGGGGTGGTGGGGAACATGAGTTGGACATGGGTGGGGGCCTGCTGGCAGGTGCCCCACAGTGCTGGGGGGTGGGGGTGGTGGGGAACATGAGTTGGACATGGGTGGGGGCCTGCTGGCAGGTGCCCCTGCACTGGTGGAGGGGTGGGGTGGTGGGAGACATGGGTGGGGGCCTGGTGGAGGATGCCCCTGCACTGCTGAGGGGTGGGGGTTCTGGGCGACATGGGTGGGGGCCTGGTGGTGGGTGCCCCTGGTGGCTGAGGGGTGGGAGTGCTGGGAGACATGGGTGGGGGCCTGGTGGAGGCTGCCCCTGGTGACTGGGGGGGTGGGGGTGGTGGGAGACATGGGTGGAGGCTGCCCCTGCACTGCTGGAGGGTGGGGGTGCTGGGAGACATGGGTGGGGGCCTGGTGGTGGGTGCCCCTGGTGGCTGGGGGGTGGGGGTGCTGGGAGACATGGGTGGGGGCCTGGTGGAGGCTGCCCCTGGTGACTGGGGGAGTGGGGGTGGTGGGAGACATGGGTGTGGGCCTGGTGGAGGCTGCCCCTGCACTGCTGGGGGGGTGGGGGTGGTGGGAGACATGGGTGGGGGCCTGGTGGAGGCTGCCCCTGGTGGCTGGGGGGTGGGGGTGCTGGGAGACATGGGTGGGGGCCTGCTGGCAGGTGCCCCACAGTGCTGGGGGGTGGGGGTGGTGGGGAACATGAGTTGGACATGGGTGGGGGCCTGCTGCCAGGTGCCCCACAGTGCTGGGGGGTGGGGGTGGTGGGAGACATGAGTTGGACATGGGTGGGGGCCTGCTGGCAGGTGCCCCACAGTGCTGGGGGGTGGGGGTGGTGGGGAACATGAGTTGGACATGGGTGGGGGCCTGCTGGCAGGTGCCCCACAGTGCTGGGGGGTGGGGGTGGTGGGGAACATGAGTTGGACATGGGTGGGGGCCTGCTGGCAGGTGCCCCACAGTGCTGGGGGGTGGGAGTGGTGGGGAACATGAGTTGGACATGGGTGGGGGCCTGCTGGCAGGTGCCCCTGCTGCACTGGTGGGTGGGTGGGGGTGGTGGGAGACATGGGTGGGGGCCTGGTGGAGGCTGCCCCTGCACTGCTGGGGGGTGGGGGTGCTGGTAGACATGGGTGGGGGCCTGGTGGTGGGTGCCCCTGGTGGCTGGAGGGTGGGGGTGCTGGGAGACATGGGAGGGGGCCTGGTGGAGGCTGCCCCTGGTGACTGGGGGAGTGGGGGTGGTGGGAGACATGGGTGGGGGCCTGGTGGAGGCTGCCCCTGCACTGCTGGGGGGGTGGGGGTGGTGGGAGACATGGGTGGGGGCCTGGTGGAGGCTGCCCCTGGTGGCTGGGGGGTGGGGGTGCTGGGAGACATGGGTGGGGGCCTGCTGGCAGGTCCCCCACAGTGCTGGGGGGTGGGGGTGGTGGGGAACATGAGTTGGACATGGGTGGGGGCCTGCTGCCAGGTGCCCCACAGTGCTGGGGGGTGGGGGTGGTGGGAGAAATGAGTTGGACATGGGTGGGGGCCTGGTGGAGGCTGCTCCTGGTGGCTGGGGGTGGGGGTGCTGGGAGACAAGGGTGGGGGCCTGCTGGCAGGTGCCCCACAGTGCTGGGGGGTGGGGGTGGTGGGGAACATGAGTTGGACATGGGTGGGGGCCTGGTGGAGGGTGCCCCTGGTGGCTGGGGCGTGGGGGTGCTGGGAGACATGGGTGGGGGCCTGGTGGAGGCTGCCCCTGGTGACTGGGGGGGTGGGGGTGCTGGGAGACATGGGTGGGGGCCTGGTGGTGGGTGCCCCTGCACTGCTGGGGGGTGGGGTGGTGGGGAACATGAGTGGGACATGGGTGGGGGCCTGGTGGAGGCTGCCCCTGCACTGCTGGGGGGTGGGGGTGCTGGGAGACATGGGTGGGGGCCTGGTGGTGGGTGCCCCTGGTGGCTGGGTGGTGGGGGTGCTGGGAGACATGGGTGGGGGCCTGGTGGAGGCTGCCCCTAGTGACTGGGGGGTGGGGGTGGTGGGAGACATGGGTGGGGGCCTGGTGGAGGCTGCCCCTGCACTGCTGGGGGGTGGGGGTGGTGGGGAACATGAGTTGGACATGGGTGGGGGCCTGCTGGCAGGTGCCCCACAGTGCTGGGGATGGGGGTGGTGGGGAACATGAGTTGGACATGGGTGGGGGCCTGCTGGCAGGTGCCCCACAGTGCTGGGGGATGGGGGTGCTGGGGAACATGAGTTGGACATGGGTGGGGGCCTGCTGGCAGGTGCCCCACAGTGCTGGGGGGTGGGGGTGGTGGGGAACATGAGTTGGACATGGGTGGGGGCCTGCTGGCAGGTGCCCCACAGTGCTGGGGGGTGGGGGTGGTGGGGAACATGAGTTGGACATGGGTGGGGGCCTGCTGGCAGGTGCCCCTGCACTGGTGGGGGGGTGGGGTGGTGGGAGACATGGGTGGGGGCCTGGTGGAGGCTGCTCCTGCACTGCTGGGGGTGGGGGTGGTGGGAGACATGGGTGGGGGCCTGGTGGAGGCTGCCCCTGGTGGCTGGGGGGTGGGGGTGCTGGGAGACATGGGTGGGGGCCTGCTGGCAGGTGCCCCACAGTGCTGGGGGGTGGGGGTGGTGGGGAACATGAGTTGGACATGGGTGGGGGCTTGTTGCCAGGTGCCCCACAGTGCTGGGGGGTGGGGGTGGTGGGGAACATGAGTTGGACATGGGAGGGGGCCTGCTGGCAGGTGCCCCACAGTGCTGGGGGGTGGGGGAGGTGGGGAACATGAGTTGGACATGGGTGGGGGCCTGCTGGCAGGTGCCCCTGCACTGGTGGGGGTGTGGGGTGGTGGGAGACATGGGTGGGGGCCTGGTGGAGGCTGCCCCTGCAGTGCTGGGGGGTGGGGGTGCGGGGCGACATGGGTGGGGGCCTGGTGGTGGGTGCCCCTGGTGGCTGAGGGGTGGGGGTGCTGGGAGACATGGGTGGGGGCCTGGTGGAGGCTGCCCCTGGTGACTGGGGGGTGGGGGTGGTGGGAGACATGGGTGGGGGCCTGGTGGAGGCTGCCCCTGCACTGCTGGGGGGGTGGGGGTGGTGGGAGACATGGGTGGGGGCCTGGTAGAGGCTGCCCCTGGTGGCAGGGGGGTGGGGATGCTGGGAGACATGGGTGGGGGCCTGCTGGCAGGTGCCCCACAGTGCTGGGGGTGGGGGTGGTGGGGAACATGAGTTGGACATGGGTGGGGGCTTGTTGCCAGGTGCCCCACAGTGCTGGGGGGTGGGGGTGGTGGGGAACATGAGTTGGACATGGGTGGGGCTTGCTGCCAGGTGCCCCACAGTGCTGGGGGGTGGGGGTGGTGGGAGACATGAGTTGGACATGGGTGGGGGCCTGGTGGAGACTGCCCCTGGTGGCTGGGGGGTGGGGGTGCTGGGAGACATGGGTGGGGGCCTGCTGGCAGGTGCCCCACAGTGCTGGGGGGGAGGGGTGGTGGGGAACATGAGTACGACATGGGTGGGGCTTGCTGCCAGGTGCCCCACAGTGCTGGGGGGTGGGGGTGGTGGGGAACATGAGTTGGACATGGGTGGGGGCCTGGTGGTGGGTGCCCCTGGTGGCTGGGGGGTGGGGGTGCTGGGAGACATGGGTGGGGGCCTGGTGGAGGCTGCCCCTGGTGACTGGGGGGTGGGGGTGCTGGGAGACATGGGTGGGGGCCTGGTGGTGGGTTCCCCTGCACTGCTGGGGGGTGGGGGTGGTGGGGAACATGAGTTGGACATGGGTGGGGCTTGGTGGAGGCTGCCCCTGCACTGCTGGGGGGTGGGGGTGGTGGGGAACATGAGTTGGACATGGGTGGGGGCCTGCTGGCAGGTGCCCCACAGTGCTGGGGGGTGGGGGTGGTGGGGAACATGAGTTGGACATGGGTGGGGGCCTGGTGGAGGCTGCCCCTGCACTGCTGGGGGGTGGGGGTGCTGGGAGACATGGGTGGGGGCCTGGTGGTGGGTGCCCCTGGTGGCTGGGTGGTGGGGGTGCTGGGAGACATGGGTGGGGGCCTGGTGGAGGCTGCCCCTAGTGACTGGGGGGTGGGGGTGGTGGGAGACATGGGTGGGGGCCTGGTGGAGGCTGCTCCTGCACTGCTGGGGGGGTGGGTGGTGGGAGACATGGGTGGGGGCCTGGTGGAGGCTGCCCCTGCACTGCTGGGGGGTGGGGGTGGTGGGGAACATGAGTTGGACATGGGTGGGGGCCTGCTGGCAGGTGCCCCACAGTGCTGGGGATGGGGGTGGTGGGGAACATGAGTTGGACATGGGTGGGGGCCTGCTGGCAGGTGCCCCACAGTGCTGGGGGATGGGGGTGCTGGGGAACATGAGTTGGACATGGGTGGGGGCCTGCTGGCAGGTGCCCCACAGTGCTGGGGGGTGGGGGTGGTGGGGAACATGAGTTGGACATGGGTGGGGGCCTGCTGGCAGGTGCCCCACAGTGCTGGGGGGTGGGGGTGGTGGGGAACATGAGTTGGACATGGGTGGGGGCCTGCTGGCAGGTGCCCCTGCACTGGTGGGGGGGGTGGGGTGGTGGGAGACATGGGTGGGGGCCTGGTGGAGGCTGCTCCTGCACTGCTGGGGGTGGGGTGGTGGGAGACATGGGTGGGGGCCTGGTGGAGGCTGCCCCTGGTGGCTGGGGGGTGGGGGTGCTGGGAGACATGGGTGGGGGCCTGCTGGCAGGTGCCCCACAGTGCTGGGGGGTGGGGGTGGTGGGGAACATGAGTTGGACATGGGTGGGGGCTTGTTGCCAGGTGCCCCACAGTGCTGGGGGGTGGGGGTGGTGGGGAACATGAGTTGGACATGGGAGGGGGCCTGCTGGCAGGTGCCCCACAGTGCTGGGGGGTGGGGGTGGTGGGGAACATGAGTTGGACATGGGTGGGGGCCTGCTGGCAGGTGCCCCTGCACTGGTGGGGGTGTGGGGTGGTGGGAGACATGGGTGGGGGCCTGGTGGAGGCTGCCCCTGCAGTGCTGGGGGGTGGGGGTGCGGGGCGACATGGGTGGGGGCCTGGTGGTGGGTGCCCCTGGTGGCTGAGGGGTGGGGGTGCTGGGAGACATGGGTGGGGGCCTGGTGGAGGCTGCCCCTGGTGACTGGGGGGTGGGGGTGGTGGGAGACATGGGTGGGGGCCTGGTGGAGGCTGCCCCTGCACTGCTGGGGGGGTGGGGGTGGTGGGAGACATGGGTGGGGGCCTGGTAGAGGCTGCCCCTGGTGGCAGGGGGGTGGGGATGCTGGGAGACATGGGTGGGGGCCTGCTGGCAGGTGCCCCACAGTGCTGGAGGTGGGGGTGGTGGGGAACATGAGTTGGACATGGGTGGGGGCTTGTTGCCAGGTGCCCCACAGTGCTGGGGGGTGGGGGTGGTGGGGAACATGAGTTGGACATGGGTGGGGCTTGCTGCCAGGTGCCCCACAGTGCTGGGGGGTGGGGGTGGTGGGAGACATGAGTTGGACATGGGTGGGGGCCTGGTGGAGGCTGCCCCTGGTGGCTGGGGGGTGGGGGTGCTGGGAGACATGGGTGGGGGCCTGCTGGCAGGTGCCCCACAGTGCTGGGGGGGAGGGGTGGTGGGGAACATGAGTACGACATGGGTGGGGCTTGCTGCCAGGTGCCCCACAGTGCTGGGGGGTTGGGGTGGTGGGGAACATGAGTTGGACATGGGTGGGGGCCTGGTGGTGGGTGCCCCTGGTGGCTGGGGGGTGGGGGTGCTGGGAGACATGGGTGGGGGCCTGGTGGAGGCTGCCCCTGGTGACTGGGGGGTGGGGGTGCTGGGAGACATGGGTGGGGGCCTGGTGGTGGGTGCCCCTGCACTGCTGGGGGGTGGGGGTGGTGGGGAACATGAGTTGGACATGGGTGGGGCTTGGTGGAGGCTGCCCCTGCACTGCTGGGGGGTGGGGGTGGTGGGGAACATGAGTTGGACATGGGTGGGGGCCTGCTGGCAGGTGCCCCACAGTGCTGGGGGGTGGGGGTGGTGGGGAACATGAGTTGGACATGGGTGGGGGCCTGCTGGCAGGTGCCCCACAGTGCTGGGGGGTGGGGGTGGTGGGGAACATGAGTTGGACATGGGTGGGGGCCTGCTGGCAGGTGCCCCACAGTGCCGGGGGGTGGGGGTGGTGGGGAACATGAGTTGGACACGGGTGGGGGCCTGCTGGCAGGTGCCCCTGCACTGGTGGGGGGGGTGGGGGTCATGAGAGACATGGGTGGGGGCCTGGTGGAGGCTGCCCCTGCACTGCTGGGGGGTGGGGGTGCTGGGAGACATGGGTGGGGGCCTGGTGGTGGGTGCCCCTGGTGGCTGGGGGGTGGGGGTGCTGGGAGACATGGGTGGGGGCCTGGTGGAGGCTGCCCCTGGTGACTGGGGGGGTGGGGGTGGTGGGAGACATGGGTGGGGGCCTGGTGGAGGCAGCCCCTGCACTGCTGGGGGGTGGGGGTGGTGGGAGACATGGGTGGGGGCCTGGTGGAGGCTGCCCCTTGTGGCTGGGGGGTGGGGGTGCTGGGAGACATGGGTTGGGGCCTGCTGGCAGGTGCCCCACAGTGCTGGGGGGGTGGGGGTGGTGGGGAACATGAGTTGGACATGGGTGGGGGCCTGCTGCCAGGTGCCCCACAGTGCTGGGGGGTGGGGGTGGTGGGAGACATGAGTTGGACATGGGTGGGGGCCTGGTGGAGGCTGCCCCTGGTGGCTGGGGGGTGGGGGTGCTGGGAGACATGGGTGGGGGCCTGCTGGCAGGTGCCCCACAGTGCTGGGGGGTGGGGGTGGTGGGGAACGTGAGTTGGACATGGGTGGGGGCCTGCTGCCAGGTGCCCCACAGTGCTGGGGGGTGGGGGTGGTGGGGAACATGAGTTGGACATGGGTGGGGGCCTGGTGGTGGGTGCCCCTGGTGACTGGGGGGTGGGGGTGCTGGGAGACACGGGTGGGGGCCTGGTGGTGGGTGCCCCTGCACTGCTGATGGGTGGGGGTGGTGGGGAACATGAGTTGGACATGGGTGGGGGCCTGCTGGCAGGTGCCCCACAGCGCTGGGGGGTGGGGGTGGTGGGAGACATGAGTTGGACATGGGTGGGGGCCTGGTGGAGGCTGCCCCTGCACTGCTGGGGGGTGGGGGTGCTGGGAGACATGGGTGGGGGCCTGGTGGTGGGTGCCCCTGGTGGCTGGGGGGTGGGGGTGCTGGGAGCCATGGGTGGGGGCCTGGTGATGGGTGCCCCTGCACTGCTGGGGGGTGGGGGTGCTGGGAGACATGGGTGGGGGCCTGGTGGAGGGTGCCCGTGGTGACTGGGGGTGCAGGGGGACATGCGTTGGTGGGCAGTAGTGCAAGTTGACATGTGGGTGTGCTGGGGGTCATGGCCACGGTGGATGGTGTGCCTGCAGGACATGTGCAAGGTAGGCCCCCTGTGGTGTGAGCTACCTGCAGGGGCCATGGAGGGTGTAGAGAGAACACCTGGGAAGAACCACACGTGCAATTCACGTGTGGTGCTCCCCGCGCACCCCTGTAATACACGTACCCTGATGGAATCGCGTGTGGAACTTCCCGCGCACCCCTGGAATACACGTACCCTGATGGAATCGCGTGTAGAACTTCCCGCGCACCCCTGAAATACACGTGCCCTGCTGATGTCGCGTGTGAAACTTCCCCGCACCCCAAAATACACGTACCATGATGAAATCGCATGTGGAATTTCCCGCACACCCCTGAAATACACGTACCCTGCGGAAATCGCGTGTGGCACTTCCCACGCACCCCTGAGATACGCGTACCCCCAATTGCGTGTGGAAATTCCCGCACACCCCTGAAATACATGTACCCTGCTGAAATCGCGTGTGGCACTTCCCGCGCACCCCTGAGAAACGCGTACCCTGCTCGCACGGGCCCAATCGCGTGTGGAAATTCACGTGCACCCCTGAAATACACGTACCCTGCTGAAATCGTGTGTGGCACTTCCCGTGCACCCCTGAGATACGCGTACCCTTCGGAAATCGCGTATGGAACTTCCCGCGCACCCCTGAAATACGCGTACCCTGCTCGCACGGGGCCAATCACGTGAGGTACTTCCTGCGCACCCCAGTGATACACGTAGCCCGCTTGCCGTGCTGGTACAGGGTTAGCGCAGCCCTTTGCGCTGGATTGGGTATATTGATGGCTTTTCCCTGCGCGAGAGGCGTTCTTGGGGGCGTAACTGGCGCTGCTGCAGGGTCGCTGCGCCACTGTGCACCACGGCTGGTTTTGGTGGCTGGAATCCATGAATACGCTGTGCGCGGAAATGGATTTTAGCGCATGCGGCTGGCGCAGGGATTCGCACGCGCACACTGTGCGCCAGCCGCGTGCGCCACTTGTGCGCTGAATTCTATGAATTACCCCCACAAGGTCAGGGGTGTGAGGTGAATATTTTTAGTGGAGGGGAATTAACAACTCCCAAGAATTAGCTCAAATGTCTGAGTGTAGTGAGGGAGCCCTAGGTGATGTAAGAAGATAACCCTCCAGAACATTTTTAAAATAATGTGTTGAAATTGTGATTTTACCAGCCCAATCTCTGAGCAAAAGGGAGTAAAACGCGACACAATGGTTCGCTATGGTAACATGTGCAAATGTCCAGTAATGTTAAAATTGAAGGGGTCTCTAACAAGGGTTGTGCTCTAAACACTGATGGGCACTGCCTAGAAGGAGACCCAAATGTCCCAACTAGTAGCATGAGACCCTGCAGACATGTATTTTGGGGTCAATCTGTATGGTCTTGGGTCGTCTGGTTTACATCTAGACTGCATACTTCAAGTAATTCGCTTAGGCCCAGTTTGTAAATCAATTGCTTTGGGCAAATAAAACACACTAACACTCAGCATACATACATTTCAATAAGTGAGGTTCATTTGGGTAAAATCAGTAATTGCATACGAGGAACCAAACACGTTAACTAGCACGTATGTGCTGGTGGGTCGCCTGCATGCAATTTTCCATTTTTACAAAATAGATTGCAAAAAGAAAGAGAAAACACAGGCAAAAATCACTGTCACTCTTTCACTGTATTCCTCATTGTGTACAAAAATGTAAAAGCTATCAGAAAATTGCACTTTCCAGGTTATATTTATAATGGACCCCCATCGGATCCGCCTCCTTTTAGCAAGCGTGAAACGCAGGCGGATTCCATACGAATTCAATAGGTGTACGCTTACATGAAAATATCATGCAAGCGTAAAACTAAGCGGTTTTGCAGGAGGAGTAGCCATAAGGAGGCAATATATTTCTCCTCCTGTCTTCCACTCTGCTAGCAAAAGATTGTGTAAATGCGCCAGAGCGGTAAAACAAGTTTACAGACTCACATAAGCTTTTACGCTATATTAGTACACTTTTTTTTGCAGTTCCAAAGCTTTTAAAACGAGCCCTATTAAATAAATCACCCATGAGAAAGGGGATTGGTACAAAAGGCACCGTGCTGCTTGCATACATTCAAAGTGCTTTTTGGGAGCATCAGCATGGACACGTGTTTTTATGTCAGACAAATACGTCTGTGATGCTGATTTAAGCTGAAATCCTTCTGCGCATATAAATTACACTTTGCTTGGTGCATATTTAATTTGCTGCACCACTCGACCTAACAATACAATGTCTGCAAACCTTGGGACATATTTGTTCTTTTGGGCAGCTTTCACGCTTGATTAAAAGATTTGGGCTGCCACGCTTCCACAACGGAGGGGGCTGCACTCTTTCCCGGTCAAGCATTGGAATGTTAACGGGGAACTGAGAGCAAACGGTGGGCTGAAATGGTTGGGGGGACTAAATGTAATTTCCCATATTTTGAGGGGGGCAGAAGACCCTTAACCCGCACTGCTAGTTCCGCCCATGGCGTCAGAACATAATTGTATTGAAGCCTGATCCTTCCACCTCGCCTGGAGGGAAGTGCAGGGAATACACGGGTGGCTATGCGTCTATATGGGACACACTTTCCCAAATCCCCCCTCTTCTTCTCTTGGCCTCTCGGTATGGCCGGTAGTCACTGCTGATGCTCGGGTCCTGGTGATGTAGAGAGACGCCTGGGAGAACTTGTAGGAGGTGACATTCGGCCTGGGAGTCTTAGACCTCCACCTGGTGTACTCCCAAACTTGATAGCACGATCTAGAGCCCTTTTGATATGTAGATGACCAAAATTGATTTCGAGCAAGGGCAACCAACACTGGTGCATTTTGGGAAAGTGTTCACTGGAAACCAATCTGAGAAGCTTTGTCTCGGTACGAAAAATGGTGCCATGCTTCAGGTCCGTGTGCGATCACCGCATTTTCAGCTAGAAAACAGTATCGTTAGTGTTTTGTCAGAGGAAAGTCAGATACTTGGGCACTAATCAATCCTCGCAGTTCCCACTGTAGCCATAGAGTGGCAGCAGAGAACCACAGTGACCACGGTTGGTATTTTCCTCTCTGTTCGCCACGTTTCGGCGCAAGTTATTTTGCCGCGCCACCGTGCCCGCAGAGCGTGCAAGAGCAAACTCGGCGCTGCTCATTTAGCGCGAGGGCTATTTTGGCGTAACATCCAGATGCTAACATTAACAGCTGCTGCCAAATAGCTCGCGCAGCAAATGAAACCGACTATTGAAGAATTTAAAAAAAAACATAAGTGGGCTTCGGCTGGGAGGAGAACCCAGGTCATCTCTCTTTGCGGTTAAGCCCTTAACCACATGGGCAAACGAAGCTCTACATGTATAATTCAGAAATATATTCCCTACTTATGAATGTCCTTCCGTTTTTTTATTTCGTGGTCCACTAGATGGCCATGTGGGGCCATTTCAGAGCGTCACTGTAAGTATGTGCCGTTAGGTCCGTTCTCCCTGCTGGCCGTGGCCAAAAGGGCGCGCCGACAAGGGAGGTGCGGTGAACAAGTAGCAAAACATCAGGCGCCGAATGCCTTGCGCCCAAATGTCCTGCTCAGCCTCCGATCTGTCTTCCTCTGCTGAACTTCTCCTCAAGCTTAAATGAACGCAAAGACTAATAACACTGCAGCCACACAAGCGAGCAATTGCATTCCATTGCTTTGTATTTGAAGAAAATAAAAATACAATGGCAGGGACAACTATCAAAAGATAAGAAAAAAATAAGACACGCTAATTAAATAACAAATCATGAACTACAACTTCCATGAGCCCACACCGTCGACTACACCGGACACGTGCACTAAGGACAGCACCTGGTGCAACAACATACAAAATGCCCTTCTTAACAAAATATCCACCTTACAAGCCAAAATCAACGCCAAACAAAACACCCTCCACACCCCTTCATTTAGCAATACCAGGCCACCCAAAATAACAACCCTCGACTCCCCGGTGCCGTTCAGCTTCACACCACTCACCGTTTTGGAGGTTGAAAAAATCATCCGCAATCTAAAACCCTCAAATTGCCAAGGGGACACCTGTCCAGCCCCTATCATTAAGGAGTCGGCTCATGACCTCGCTCCTTTTATAACCTCTTTCATCAATGCCTCCTTTCAATCGGGAGTGGTCCCCAATAACCTAAAGGATGCTTGGGTTATCCCTCTCCTAAAAAAACCCACCGGAGGTTCCAACCAATTATAGACCCATCACAACGGTCCCTTTTCTGCTAAAGATCTTAGATAGAGCAGCCTATCTTCAGATACAGAACTATCTGGAATCAAACAACCTACTAGGCATGAGACAATCCGGCTTCAGACCGAAGCATGGTACGGAGACAGCCCTCCTTGATCTCAAGACCCAAATCGAGGATATCAAAGACAAAGGTAAACTAGCCATGCTACTACTACTAGACTTATCTGCTGCCTTTGATCTGGTTAATCACCAAATCCTCTGTCACCACCTAAAAACTGCAGCTCACTTCTCTGACATGGCCACAAACTGGATTCAATCCTTCCTGGCAAACAGACAGATGAGGGTATTCTCGCCCACCTCTGCGGCTGACCCTGCACCAGTCCCGTGCGGAGTCCCCCAAGGATCGTGCGTTTCCCCCACCCTTTATAATGTATTCACTAAACCCTTATTCGATGTGCTTGATTACCTGGGTGTTACCTACACAAATTATGCGGATGACACCCAGATACTCATCCCCATCACGGGTGATTACACTTTAGACTCAAAAGCCTTGAACGATGTCTACCATGTCATTCAAACTTGGATGGCCCAACATGAGCTCTGTCTCAATGATGACAAGACAGAGCTCCTCATCCTAGGTACTCAGCAAAGACTAAACAAACTGAACCCTATGTTTAGTTCCTTTAACATTGATGGAAACATAACTAAAGTTTCTAAAGACACAAAAACACTTGGAATCTACCTTGACTCCACCCTCTCCCTTCACAGACAAACCAATGCAGTTGCGGCCGCCGCCGCCTATACCTGCAAGCTGATCACAGCCTGTCGTCCTCTCCTCTCCTCGCATAACTGCACTACCCTGGCTAGGACCCTGGTCATGTCTAAACTTGACTATTGCAATGCATTGTACCAGGGCACTAACCAGTGTAATCTAGACAAGCTCCAAATTATACAAAATAACGCCATCAGGGCAGCCCTCAATATCCCCAGATCTGCACACATCTCGGATACCAGGAAGAACCTTCACTGGTTGTCAGTCACCCAAAGGATCTCACTAAAATCGCTTGCCCTTACCTACAAATGCCTGAACAATCTGGCCCCCACGTATCTCTCCTCACGATTCACGATGTACACTCCAGTCCGATCACTTAGATCTACCCTGAATCAGAGCCTAACGATACCCAGATACAAGCTCCAAACAGCCGGTGGGTCTAGCTTCCCAGTCCTGGCAGCCAAACTGTGGAATACTGTCCCCTTGACTATCAGAAACCTCCCCTCCTTCAACCTTTTCAAACACAAAGCCAAATGTTGGCTCGCCTCCTCCAATGCCTAAGATTCTTACTAAAACGTGCTGCAATAACATCAGTAAGGATGCATTACTTGACTTTCCATGTACCACCTACACATGTCTATTTCTATGCCTTACTTATTGTTGATATATCATCATTGTATGCAACGTATGTAACCATTGCCTTAAGAAATGCGCCCGGTAGCCTCCGGGCCTGGTCTGCGCTATGCAAATAAAATAAATACAAATACAAATACAAATACACTTGCAAAGGCTAATAGGAGTTGTACTCTTAATTTCTGGGGAGCCAAAGGTTGTAGACCCCTATTCTAAAGTGTTGTTCGTTTATTCAAAGAAACACCACCACAATGCTAGGGTGGCCACACTGTTAGAGCCAGAGGACGCCAGAGATCACCCACACGATATCACACCATCACCAGTCTCTCTTGACCCACAGTAGCTTTGATCCACTAGTAGACAAGTACCACCTACTAGTGACTAGGCAAGTATTTTCCTTGCTCTGGGCACCAGAGGGATAACTAGGCACACAGCTGGCATGGTTCCCTGGCCCGAGAAACCATCCCTAAACAGTGTAGTGTCAATGTTCACAGACTCCCAATGCCTGGCCGGGACTGACCGCCCACGCCTAGCTAGCCCCCCCCCACCCTTCTAGGTATCTGGCGTCGGGCATCTTACATGCCTAGTGCTCTTTTTGACTTTTCACACACACTTTCTTTTGATTCCACTCTGAGGGGTCGGCATCGTGCGGCCCCCTAGATGTTTTAGACTCCAACTCCCATGATCCCACACAATTGGCTATGCTGGCTAGGGCTGGTGGGAGATTTAGTCCAAAATATGTGGCAAGCCAAAATTTGAAGATGCCTGCAATAGAAGGTCCTTCTTTATTACTGGCAAAACTGCCTCCCGCAGGCGTCCGTCGGTCACCTTTTCCAGCTTGGGTCCATAAGCTTAACCCTGTAGTATGCCCACTAGTGAACACTGTGAGCATCATTACCGGTTCGGCCGTAATGTTGAAACAGGCTGTGTTTGCTGAATACCGCCTTTTTAACACCCACCTCATTAAAGTCATGGAGGTATGTAGCTTTGGCAGTATTCCAAGGGAATACCACCAGTGGAAAAACTACCACTGTATTGCCAGGTGTCATTCCGCCTTGAAAATCCTCACATTGTTACCTCCACACCAAAGGTGGAGTTTTAAAGTGTTTTTTTTGTGTTCTGAATAGGGGGAATTGCAAGTGCGATTCAGTTCAGAACATGGCAACATTTTGAATGGTCGACAAAGAAAAAGTGGACATCTCCTCTCCCCACAGTCCTAGCAAGCACCTTTCCCAGAGTCCCAGCACCTTTCCCACAGTCCCAGCACCTTTCCCACAGTCTCAGCACCTTTGCCACAGCCCCAGCACCTTTCCCACAGTCCCAGCACCTTTCCCAGAGTCCCAGCACCTTTCCCACAGTCCCAGCACCTTTCCCACAGCCTCAGCACCTTTGCCACAGCCCCAGCACCTTTCCCACAGTCCCAGCACCTTTCCCACAGTCCCAGCACCTTTCACACAGCCCCAGCATCTTTCCCACAGTCCTAGCACCGTTCCCACAGTCCCAGCACCTTTCCCAGATTCCCAGCATCTTTCCCAGAGGCCTAGCACCTTTCCCACAGTCCCAGCATCTTTCCCACATTCCCAGCATCTTTCCCACAGTCCCAGCATCTTTCCCACAGTCCTAGCACCTTTCCCACAGTCCCAGCACCTTTCCCAAAGTCCCAGCATCTTTCCCACATTCCCAGCACCTTTCCCACATTCCCAGCATCTTTCACACAGCCCCAGCATCTTTCCCACAGTCCTAGCACCGTTCCCACAGTCCCAGCACCTTTCCCAGATTTCCAGCATCTTTCCCACAGTCCTAGCACCTTTCCCACAGTCCCAGCATCTTTCCCACCTTCCCAGCACCTTTCCCACATTCCCAGCACCTTTCCCACAGTCCTAGCACCTTTCCCACAGTCCTAGCACCTTTCCCACAGTCCCAGCACCTTTCCCACATTCCCAGCAACTTTCCCACGGTCCTAGCCCCTTTCCCACAGTCCCAGCATCTTTCCCACATTCCCAGCACCTTTCCCACAGTCCCAGCACCTTTCCCACAGCCTCAGCACCTTTGCCACAGCCCAGCACCTTTCACACAGTCCCAGCACCTTTCCCAGAGTCCCAGCACCTTTCCCACAGTCCCAGCACCTTTCCCACAGTCCCAGCACCTTTCCCACAGCCTCAGCACCTTTGCCACAGCCCCAGCACCTTTCCCACAGCCGCAGCACCTTTCCCACAGTCCCAGCACCTTTCCCACAGCCCCAGCATCTTTCCCACAGTCCTAGCACCTTTCCCACAGTCCCAGCACTTTTCCCAGATTCCCAGCATCTTTCCCACAGTCCTAGCACCTTTCCCACAGTCCCAGCATCTTTCCCACATTCCCAGCATCTTTCCCACAGTCCCAGCACCTTTCCCACAGTCTGAGCACCTTTCCCACAGTCCCAGCACCTTTCCCACAGTCCCAGCACCTTTCCCAAAGTCCCAGCACCTTTCCCAACGTCCCAGCATCTTTCCCACATTCCCAGCACCTTTCCCACAGTCCTAGCACCTTTCCCACAGTCCTAGCACCTTTCCCACAGTCCCAGCACCTTTCCCACATTCCCAGCATCTTTCCCACAGTCCTAGCACCTTTCCCACAGTCCCAGCATCTTTCCCACATTCACCGCATCTTTCCCACATTCCCAGCATCTTTCCCACAGTCCTAGCACCTTTCCCACATTCCCAGCATCTTTCCCACAGTCCTAGCACCTTTCCCACAGTCCTAGCACCTTTCCCACAGTCCCAGCACCTTTCCCACATTCCCAGCATCTTTCCCACAGTCCTAGCACCTTTCCCACAGTCCCAGCATCTTTCCCACATTCACAGCATCTTTCCCACATTCCCAGCACCTTTCCCACAGTCCCAGCACCTTTCCCACAGCCTCAGCACCTTTGCCACAGCCCCAGCACCTTTCACACAGTCCCAGCACCTTTCCCACAGTCCCAGCACCTTTCACACAGCCCCAGCATCTTTCCCACAGTCCTAGCACCGTTCCCACAGTCCCAGCACCTTTCCCAGATTCCCAGCATCTTTCCCACAGTCCTACCACCTTTCCCACAGTCCCAGCATCTTTGCCACCTTCCCAGCACCTTTCCCACATTCCCAGCACCTTTCCCACAGTCCTAGCACCTTTCCCACAGTCCTAGCACCTTTCCCACAGTCCCAGCACCTTTCCCACATTCCCAGCATCTTTCCCACGGTCCTAGCACCTTTCCCACAGTCCCAGCATCTTTCCCACATTCCCAGCACCTTTCCCACAGTCCCAGCACCTTTCCCACAGCCTCAGCACCTTTGCCACAGCCCCAGCACCTTTCACACAGTCCCAGCACCTTTCCCAGAGTCCCAGCACCTTTCCCACAGTCCCAGCACCTTTCCCACAGTCCCAGCACCTTTCCCACAGCCTCAGCACCTTTGCCACAGCCCCAGCACCTTTCCCACAGTCGCAGCACCTTTCCCGCAGTCCCAGCACCTTTCCCGCAGCCCCAGCATCTTTCCCACAGTCCTAGCACCTTTCCCACAGTCCCAGCACTTTTCCCAGATTCCCAGCATCTTTCCCACAGTCCTAGCACCTTTCCCACAGTCCCAGCATCTTTCCCACATTCCCAGCATCTTTCCCACAGTCCCAGCACCTTTCCCACAGTCCGAGCACCTTTCCCACAGTCCCAGCACCTTTCCCACAGTCCCAGCACCTTTCCCAAAGTCCCAGCACCTTTCCCAACGTCCCAGCATCTTTCCCACATTCCCAGCACCTTTCCCACAGTCCTAGCACCTTTCCCACAGTCCTAGCACCTTTCCCACAGTCCCAGCACCTTTCCCACATTCCCAGCATCTTTCCCACAGTCCTAGCACCTTTCCCACATTCCCAGCATCTTTCCCACAGTCTTAGCACCTTTCACACAGTCCTAGCACCTTTCCCACAGTCCCAGCACCTTTCCCACATTCCCAGCATCTTTCCCACAGTCCTAGCACCTTTCCCACAGTCCCAGCATCTTTCCCACATTCACAGCATCTTTCCCACATTCCCAGCACCTTTCCCACAGTCCCAGCACCTTTCCCACAGCCTCAGCACCTTTGCCACAGCCCCAGCACCTTTCACACAGTCCCAGCACCTTTCCCAGAGTCCCAGCACCTTTCCCACAGTCCCAGCACCTTTCCCACAGTCCCAGCACCTTTCCCACAGCCTCAGCACCT
This sequence comes from Ambystoma mexicanum, assembly GCF_040938575.1. Taxonomy (NCBI): domain Eukaryota; kingdom Metazoa; phylum Chordata; class Amphibia; order Caudata; family Ambystomatidae; genus Ambystoma; species Ambystoma mexicanum. The sequence continues at coordinate 578,939,030 of NC_090922.1, read as the reverse complement.
TTGCCACAGCCCCAGCACCTTTCCCACAGTCGCAGCACCTTTCCCACAGTCCCAGCACCTTTCCCACAGCCCCAGCATCTTTCCCACAGTCCTAGCACCTTTCCCACAGTCCCAGCACTTTTCCCAGATTCCCAGCATCTTTCCCACAGTCCTAGCACCTTTCCCACAGTCCCAGCATCTTTCCCACAGTCCCAGCACCTTTCCCACAGTCCGAGCACCTTTCCCACAGTCCCAGCACCTTTCCCACAGTCCCAGCACCTTTCCCAAAGTCCCAGCACCTTTCCCAACGTCCCAGCATCTTTCCCACATTCCCAGCACCTTTCCCACAGTCCTAGCACCTTTCCCACAGTCCTAGCACCTTTCCCACAGTCCCAGCACCTTTCCCACATTCCCAGCATCTTTCCCACAGTCCTAGCACCTTTCCCACAGTCCCAGCATCTTTCCCACATTCACAGCATCTTTCCCACATTCCCAGCATCTTTCCCACAGTCCTAGCACCTTTCCCACAGTCCCAGCACCTTTCCCAAAGTCCCAGCACCTTTCCCAGATTCCCAGCATCTTTCCCACAGTCCTAGCACCTTTCCCACAGTCCCAGCATCTTTCCCACATTCCCAGCATCTTTCCCACAGTCCCAGCATCTTTCCCACAGTCCCAGCACCTTTCCCACATTCCCAGCATCTTTCCCACAGTCCTAGCACCTTTCCCACGTAAGGAATAAAAGGATCGGAATTGATCATAATGTGCATTAAAAAAAAGGTGCACCTTTTGTAGGAATCACTACTGCGCACAATCGCTTTCTATCGTCGAAAGAGGGTGGACATTGTGTAAACAAAAATACAGCACTTGGTATTCTGTGAGACCTCTGGCAGTATTACAGCAGTAGCATTACCAATGGAGCAGGGGGAAGGTAGTAATTGGACGAAGTTTCAGATATGCCTCTGGTAGAAGTCCTAGTCGATACCTCGAGTGGCACTGCTGCAAAGAACTATGCCAGGCCCATAGTCTTAGAGAGAAAAGTGCGATTGGATAACATTGGGTACATTGATGTCTAAAGGGCATCCATTGGCACCAAGCTTTTGGTGGGGCTCAAGAGCAGAACAGCCAACAGATACACCATGTGCATTTCACTGGACGGAGACTGGTCCTGATATTGTTTCTGCAGCACCAGTACCCCACTAGGAAGGAAGAGGTACTGGACAGTAAGGGACAGAACAGAAGGCCCATTGATCGGAGGCGCATTTCCCCTTTCCGCTCGGTTGTCCGCCTTGTCAGTCAACAAGAGGTGTGGGGGTGGGGGAGGGCTCACGCAGCCTGCTGGCAGTGATCAGAGGCAGGTTCAGGAATACCTGGAAGAAGGACTCTGTTTTTCTGTGTTCCTTTATAAACCCAGGTCCGGTGCATGCAGGGCGAAACTAGACTGCTCCCTAAGGCAGCAGACAGAAGGATATGCCAAACACTGGGGGGTTTTCCCTTTGCTTTCATGAATTACTAAAGAAACCTAAACTAATCAGATCTAAAGTCGCTGCAGGAAGGAAGTCCTCCTGCAAACCACAGTTCTCAAAGGTGTAGGAGCCGCGCTTCCGCGCGCGCAGTTGAATCCGGCCCCATCCTGCTGATACCTGTTTTCGAGCAGTAACGCCACAGGATCTGGCTAGAAAGTGGAAGCACCGGGGCCTGGCAGGAGGAAGTCTTGATAAAACAGCAAGGCCACCATCAGAACTCGTGCTGGAGGCAGATCAGAAGCACAGCAGCTTCTTCCTGGACCTGGGGTTTCTGTGAGGTAGAGCTGAGGCCATCTGTAGCAGACATTCACGGCTAAGGGCAGGAGGAGGTCATCAGGGTCGGACTGGGGCATACAACTGTCTCGGGCACCAATGAAAATGTGGCCTACAGTTGCATATGGCAATTCATTCCATTTGTGACAGACTGTTTGAATAGTACCAAAGAGGGAGTTTTGGGAGAAAATGTAATGCAATTGTGCAATTTAAACAATATTTATTCAGCAACAATGGCCAAAACGACTAGCCGCATAGTGAAGTAACTCATCAAACTGGCCCACAGTGGCCAAAAAAGTGGCCTACTTTGACCAAAAAATTGACCCACACTAGCATTTTGCATTTTTGGTTTGGGCATTGCTCTATTGACCTATAGGCCAGCCCGAGTACTAACCGCAGGGTGAAGTAACTTATCAAACTGCCCCACATGGGCCAAAAAAATTGGCCCACACTAGCATTTTGTGTTTTTGGTTGGGGCATTTGCCTATTACCCCTTAATTTGTAAGGATGTTTGCAGGGCTCAGACCTGGCAGTTATTTCTGAGACCCTGCACTTATTGTCTCAGACTCACGTTAATTATGAAGTGGTGACAGTCAGTGCATCCATCAACCACAAAGAGCAGATGTGAGCTGTAGTGTCACCCCAAACATGTTGACTCTGTGGGGGAACAGCTATGGGTGGTGGCAGCAGTGGTGGGGAACTGCGCAACGGCAGTGCCACAGTAGTAATGTGGTCGTCTAATGTTAAAATGCTAGTCCAACATTAAACTGCTTTCAAATGCAGTGACTAATTAACATTTGGGGGTCACTAAAGGAACTTTGTAATTTGATGATTCATAAGCAGTGTGAAATGTGCAAAACAGAGGTCACTTAAAGGAGAGCAGAAGCAACCACTACACCAGTGAAGTGACATAAATAAAGGGCCTTGGGCTGCGCGTGGCCTGCAGTGCATTCATGGCTCAAGGGGACACTTGTACTCTGCTGTGCTGCACTGTAGTCTGTGGATCTTACACAGCCCATCTCTTCACTCAGAAGGGCCTGCTATGGGAATGTAAGCAGAAATGGAGGGTGCAGGGTGCCACTGTTTGGTCTTATGATGGAACAGGACTTCCAAGGAATACACTTCAGAAACGACTACCTCCCACCATTATTTGTTGGGCGTGTTACTCACTACGTGAACCCTAAAAAGCGACGGGGGGGGTGTGCACTGCACCCACTTCTGATCAAAGTGCTGGTCCTCTTGTTTTATTAATATAAACTCAAATGCCTGCCAGCAGCCGCCATATGGTGACCAGTAGGAGCTGCTGGGCAGAGGGCCACACGGTGACCAGTAGGAGCTGCTGGGCAGAGGGCCACACGGTGACCAGTAGGAGCTGCTGGGCAGAGGGCCACAAGGTGACCAGTAGGAGCTGCTGGGCAGAGGGCCACACGGTGACCAGTAGGAGCTGCTGGGCAGAGGGCCACAAGGTGACCAGTAGGAGCTGCTGGGCAGAGGGCCACACGGTGACCAGTAGGAGCTGCTGGGCAGAGGGCCACAAGGTGACCAGTAGGAGCTGCTGGGCAGAGGCCACACAGTGACCAGTAGGAGCTGCTGGGCAGAGGGCCACATGGTGACCAGTAGGAGCTGCTGGGCAGAGGCCACACGGTGACCAGTAGTTGCTGCTGGGCAGAGGGCAACACGGTGACCAGTAGGAGCTGCTGGGCAGAGGCCACACAGTGACCAGTAGGAGCTGCTGGGCAGAGTGCTGGGCAGAGGACCACACGGTGACCAGTAGGAGCTGCTGGGCAGAGGCCACACGGTGACCAGTAGGAGCTGCTGGGCAGAGGGCCACACGGTGACCAGTAGGAGCTGCTGGGCAGAGGCCACACGGTGACCAGTAGGAGCTGCTGGGCAGAGGGCCACACGGTGACCAGTAGGAGCTGCTGGGCAGAGGCCACACGGTGACCAGTAGTTGCTGCTGGGCAGAGGGCCACACAGTGACCAGTAGGAGCTGCTGGGCAGAGGCCACACGGTGACCAGTAGGAGCTGCTGGGCAGAGGCCACACGGTGACCAGTAGTTGCTGCTGGGCAGAGGGCCACACGTTGACCAGTAGGAGCTGCTGGGCAGAGGCCACACGGTGACCAGTAGGAGCTGCTGGGCAGAGGGCCACACGGTGACCAGTAGGAGCTGCTGGGCAGAGGGCCACACGGTGACCAGTAGGAGCTGCTGGGCAGAGGGCCACACGGTGACCAGTAGGAGCTGCTGGGCAGAGGGGCATGTGGTGGTTTTCTGTCCCATGCAGTAAATGCATTGCCGTGGGCCAGAACACTGCTCAGCACTTAAGGGGTTAACACTGCAGGCTGAGTGGCAGGAGTCACAGAGGGGTACAAAATCCTTCGTGTTGAACTAATGGGGCACTGCAACGAGATTCCTGCGACTGTAGGCCACAGGCCAGGCAGAAGCTGAGAGGGGCTAGTTGCCCTAGTACACAGCGTGTTTCAGAAAGGCTTGTTTAAAACAAGTGGTTCAAACACATCCAGAAAGGTGGGGGTGTGGTGGATCTGGATCTGGCTGGGTTTAGGATCAAGACTCGTCAGTGATCATCCTGGTGCAATGTTTCATTTGTAAAAAAAAGAAAAATAAGTGCTGTGGCTCAAATCTTTTCTAACACGCCCATGACACGATGGGATTGGCAGCTCCACACCGACTGTTGCCACCTCCCACGGCTGCTCCCCATGCTGTCTACCTATATGGAGTTAAAGCTGCAACTCCCATTGGCTTAGTGGGGTTGCCGGATGTACTCACTAGGCCAGATGTGTGATTTACAAATACAAATCAACATGCGCGTCAAATAACATAATCCTTGTGTCTTGACATGAGACAAATGTTGAAGTGTATATTTAAACACAAACATAATTTTCATTTTGCTCTGATTCTGCAGGCGTTCATTATGCGACTGGCAGTGAAAATGATAAAGTTACCAAAACACCATCTCATAATCAAACTGAGTCTGAGACAATAAGTGTCCTCGCTCAGAAGTAAGTGCCAGAATTGAGCCCTGGCAAACACCCCCACAAATTAAGCACTGACTGTGTTGCCAACATATTTTAATGCAACTAGCTCTAACTATGAAGAGTTGATGCCCAATCCTGTTAGGGGGTGAAGCTGCTCGTGGACTGCAACAGTGGAGGAGTGCCACCATGATGATTCCCTTAAATAGCTAGGATTGGACATAAACAACTTGGACTGATGGCCCCCGATGTAAGATTATTTCCCCGTACTGTGGCTCGTTGGGACTTTTACAGATTAAGATGGAACTTTCTCCCAACAAGGTATCTTTTAAGGAGAAATAAGATGCTAGGGACTTTGTAGGTTTTGCAAGAATCCGACTGAATTGGAAACTATGAAACATCTGGTTATGTATTGCCCTAAATCTTTGCTACTTCGTGTGATGTATTTTAAGGAGTTTATTAATTCCCTGTCGTTTAGATAGCGTGATCATTAGTGGTTAAGTCTGGGGGGCGGCAGGGAGTTCCCAGACATGTCTCCCTGGCTGTGATTTGATTAATTAGGTCTTTAAATCTAGAAAATAACCAATAACCAAGGTACTAATTGGCTGAATCTAAATAGGGTTACATTGGAAGGTTGTTCCAAAGCCATTTGAATAATGTTTGCATAATTGTCTGTTTCTCTTTTATTACTTTATCTTTTTTAAATCATGCAAGTGTATTGTGAAGTTTTAAAAACATATTTACTATTTACTGATGTAGCAGAAGATATTTTAAGGTATTTGGAACTTATATGGAGTAATTAAGAAGTGGGAAATGTGGGGATATTTAGTATTGCAGTGTCAAATAGTTAAATTGTTAAGGTGGAAATACATTTTGACCAATAAACAAATAAAAAAAAAAAGAAGTTCCTAATCAGATCTGCTATAGTTCCTTCTAAGTAATGTCAGAATAAAGATTTCACAGAACCTCTGAGGCCCTCCTTCTCTGCCTTCTCACATAACCTGAAGACAGGACTCAGCGGACCAGGCTGATCTCATCCCATGAGGGAGCAAGAGAGTAGGTCCCCAATAAGGCACTTAGGGCTTCTGATTGGGTTCAGGCTCCAGGGATCCCAAGTGATGACTCAGGCTGGACTATCTCATAAAGAGAAAAGTCCAAGACTTGAGTTGTGGGGATCATAAGCTCTCCTAACCCCCTCACTCTGCTTTCAGGTGATCCTGTAAAAAGGACTATGCTGTAACTGAACCACTCTGCACAAAGAGGGTCTGCTTATGGAAGTGTAAATTAACGTGCAGCTCCAATCTGCATAAAGAGATGAAGTCTTGTGCTTATTCATTAACTTGTGCTTTGGATGGTTCACAGCTTCTCTGTTGGTGTCCAACCCAGCATCAGAATTCATTCAAGACAAATCCCCCTGTCTCATGCTGCTAACCTTAGTGCACCTTAAAACGAGGGTCAGGCAGAGGTCGAAGTGAGCTGGAACGGTCGGTAGCCGCGTTCCACTACTTTTATTTTTACCTGTTACCAGTTCCACACATTTTTGCAACCATTTCCACCATTCCAGAAACTGTTCAAGTTATAGCACACTTCTCTACTTTAGCACCCAATAGCAGTTACAGCTAAACTGAAATCTGTTTCAACTCAATTGACTGTCAACCAGCATGACTGCAACCCCTAAGAAATGTGTTGCACTTTGCTCCCTTTCTGTCTACTCTATTCCCTGTTGCGGTCACAGATCCACTACGTGGTTTGGTACACTTCTACCACTGGGGTCAGGCCAGGCTTCTGAGCTGAGCTGCCAGACCTGTCCATGTCTCTATGCTTCTGAAATGTAAACTCATTTGGACACAGTTCCCGGTAGGCCTTTGAGCTCTCTATAGGGCTAATGCACTCAAACCAATGAAGCAATGGCAGATTAAATGCATCAAAGCCGTGGAGTACATATGTCAGGGTGGTGAAGCAGGGTCCCTTTTATTAGGAGGAATTCATGTTGCAAGCACCATATTGGTGACTGGGGGTGTGGCAAACTGAGCACCATTAACTTTTTGTTGAGAACTGGTACAATGTTAGCTTGCATGCATGCAGAACGATGAAGTATCAAATCTACCAAATGTACAAACATACATGTACCTTAATATAAATACATGAGAAATTTGCGAATCTCAGTATAAATGCCCCTTAAACAATTAATCATAACATAGTGGTTAGGCCTCTCTTGCAAAACACACTTTGACTTCTAAACAGGTTTTTAGATGACAAAAGGCAGTTAAATGAGTAATCTCAATGTTTGCTATCAGCATTTGCAGAAAAAGCCTTAAGTTTATGGTCTGATAAGTCTTGTAGATAGTAGATATAATCTCCTGATGTTTGAGACCGTCGTTAAAATAGTTTTGTTGTTTGTTCTGGTCAGTAGTAAAACAAAGCATAAGCTATTTAGGAGTTTCAGTTGTGCGATAAAGTGGGAGCCTTGTAGATTGGAAAGGTTCCAAGGGAACAGATGTTATCTTGCCCTTTGTATTAAAATCTTTAGAGGAGGTTAGTCATTTGTGTGGTTAAGTGTTTTTCCAGGTCCTCAGAGGTTGTATATAGCTGCATAACTAAGAAGGTCTTTCAGAGGCGACAGGAGTCTGTTGAATGGAGGTCGTAATCTGTGGTTCAAGGAAAATCCTGTTTAGGCAGAGCTTCCTCTATTTGCTGAAATACATCAGTGAGACCATTCTCAATCATACTCAAAGTTAAAGGTTTTAGACTGGTTATTGCTAGCAATGAATTATGTTTTCAATACTAATGTTTAAACCATGCACCAATGTCAGGACCTACTACAACCAATCCCAAGACGAGGTGTGTTTTGAATATGATCTGAAAATAATAATGAGGATAAGCCTGACCAATGAAAATGGAAGAATTGGGGCAAGAGGGGATTTCTTTGAAGAGGATTTGTCCAATGATATTTGGTGGGTGGAGAGCAATAAATGTATCTAGGAGTGTTTGAAATTGTTGCAAAAAATATATAAACTTGCAACTGATGTGGTATTGTTGAGACTTGGGTTATTTTGGACCTGCCACGCCATCTAACGTCTCCCCGGAGCTTTTGCACAATAAACGTCCTTTATGTACAACTGTGTACTCACTTCATAAGTGGTGGGCCTGTTCTGGGTTAAGCTGATTAAAGGTCCACCCCCACACATACTCACAATCACCAGACTGCTTAGTCTTTTGTGTGCACTTTATTGCTTTGAAGGTTAACTGAAATAAGGAATATTGTATGTTGCCGCGGGCATCAGCCAGTAAGAACATTCACATCAAATATATTTATGAAACCTTGTATTGTTCTTCGGGATGTGTGTAGACTGTCTTTCCTTAGGGCTCCAGTTATTTGTCTACCTTCCCTGGTTATTTCCCACAGTTGGCACTTGCCAGTGTTAGCTGTCATTATGTTTCACAGTTCCTGCTGCATATATATTAAATAATAACTTTCTCTTTTCTCACAGCACCTTTTTCAAAGCTTTGGGGAGTGACTGGACTCATCTACCAAAAATCAGTTTACTATGGTTCACATTAAGCTTCTAAGCACCACACACTTTGACTTGCACAGTGCTGAATCACAACTTCCAATGAAGTTCTCGAATTGGCTTTCTTTCTCCATCTCAGCGTCTCTCCCACCGTGTTGGGGCGTGTGAGGAAAACATAGGCTGGAGTGGGGGAGCCTGGAAGTGCCACCCACTCTATGATACAGGCTCCAGATGTGGTATACAGAAAATTCCCCTGACCCCACACTCAATCCTCAGCCTTGTGTGAAGGACCAGTCCAACCAGCAAACAATCTTCATTTGTGCCTGGGGAAAAAGGGTTAGTGGTAAAAGCCGTGAGGGTGTGAAAGAGAAGCAAGCTGTTCGCGATTCTGACAGGTGTTGGAGGGCCAAATAGGCAAGTAAGTCATATGTAGTTACCAAAAAGCGTAAGGTCTTCAAGAAGTTCTACTGAGATGGTCAACAGACCCCACTTGCAGGGTCTCGTGAATGCCTGCGAGGCATCATGAATAGCGACATACAAGAAATCATGTCCCACGTAATTTTCTGCTTTCAGTTTCAGAATTTAATACATTTTCCGCAGAAAGAGCTATACATATTAGATGAGGCCAGGCCTTGAGTATTCAAAAGACTGTGAGTGGAAGCTAAGCCGTTTGGCAGGGGTGGCCTGGCCTACACAGAACTCTGGAGATGTCCCGGTAGGCCTCTGCACCCTGGACCTCCTTTGTGTGGTAACATATTTTATTTCCAAATGTTCTCATAGGGAAAAGGTTGAGCATGCTGAAAATGTGTAAAATGGGACCACTTTGAACATTATTTCCAGGGCCTCTTTGGTTCCCAGTCCACCCCTGCCCTTTGGGGCGAATTCATGAGAGGACGAGGTAACAGCCAGAGCTTTAGGGCATACAAAATGAAGTTTTGGCAAGAACAAGGCAGCTCTTTGGATGTCTGTGTTAGTTAAGAGGCTGAGGCTGAGGCTAAGCCAGTGTCTGCAGCCTTCACTTTTTGGCCTGCTCAGGCTTCTCTCTGCTGGTCTGGAGAGGGGCCCTCCTTCCATCCTTCCAGAATCTGGCAAGGCCTGATTCATGGAATTCTTAGCGCAGTGCAAAGTAGCTTTGCACTGGGAACAAACATCCTGATCCACAGAGCGGTGCAAAGTCTATTTTTGCAGTGCAAAGGTACTTTGCACTGCAAAATGACTATTTGCACCGTGAATTAGGCCCATTTAGCATGGTGCAAAGAGTAGGTTTGCAGTGCAAAGTGACTGCAAAAATACACTTTGCACCGCTCTGTGAATCAGGGTGTTTGTTGGCAGTGCAAAGTCACTTTGCACCGCACCAACAATTGAATGAATCAGGCCCTAAGTATGGTGACAGCTTCTGATGGGGAGATGGTTAGGGTCTGGCCCCGCTGAGCTACTGCAGAATTAAGAGGAGTGGCATCACTTTCTTTGAAAATCAGTGGAATCAAGTCCAAATATGCAAATGAGTCCCCAAATCAACTCCCGAATTGAGCACCACAGGGAGCGATGGGCAGCCATTTTAAACGAGTATTTGCCACTGAAGCAATGGGCAGCCATTTTAGAACGAGTATTTGCCACTTTGCAGCAAATGTTACAAAGGAACAAGAATAGATGGGTGACTGGCAGCCTCACTTTGTTCAGCGGAGGCTGCCTCCTGTCTTAAAGTATAATCAGGGCCACATCATATCACTGCACTACGCAGTAGACAATACAACTGAAAATGAAACATCTTGCTCTCGCTCTCTCTCTCTAGAGGTGTAAGAGCTGTGCAGAGGTCTGTGAGCATGCACACATGGGCACGTGCAAGGCGGGTCGAACCAGCTTATGTTGAGGCAGTTGGACATTGCTAATGCCTCAGCACTCCCATCCCACTATCATCATTCTTTTGTGTAGTTCCGAAACCGGTCAGTCCTACTTTTCCTCCTCATTGCGTGTTGTGGTGTAAAGGATATTTAGCCAATAGAGCGAGTTCCTTTTGTTCATAGAGGAAAGGAAGCTTAGAGGGAATAATTTACAGGAGAATGTGGACTTATTGGGTTTCTGGAGGACTTAACCAGTCTGTGAAATACATCTGGAGATGAGTAGAAGGCCGCTTCTAAAAGATCATTTGGTTCTTATGAGGGTCGCCTAGTGCCATTTGGGTTGTGTAATGTGCCTGCAGTTTTTCAGAGTTTCGAGGATTCTATTACATACAGCGTTCTGAATGCATTAATGACTGTACATTTGGATAAGAATGCATTAATGACTGTACATTTAGATAATATATTAATGTATTCATCTCCGATACAGAAGCGTCAAGGTCATGTACATTTAGTTTTGGGGTGATTATCAGAGACACAGTTTTTCTGAACTGTTTATTAGAACTACTCACAATGTGCTTGTTCTATTAGTCATCTATTAACAATTGAAAATCTGATTGATTAATATTGGTGGTGTGAGTGAAGAAGGTTCATTTGGTCCCAGTTTGCGTGATCCAAATCCCCCCAGGATCCCTCGCTGCTGGGACTGGTGCAACAGCTAGAGCAACTAAAGCTGATCTGCCACAGGTTCAGAATGACGATTTTGTGAAGGCTTTTTCTATTTATACTGTAAACGTTCGGCCTGCAAGAGAGATTACTCTGCTGTCAGTGTCGACCATAAGTTATTGGCAATGATAGTTGCCTGCTCAGCGCGTATTATAGCAATAATCCCGCGTTCTGCAGGCTACACCAGCAGGTAACGGCCCGCATCCCAAGTTACAGGCCCGAGTGAAGTGAGGACTGTAATGCCGTGCCCTGGTGCCATTACCACGCCAATGCATCCGGCAGAACGCGGGATTATTGCTAGTAGCACCCCGAGGCAAACCTTCCAGCTGCTTATATCAATAAAAAAACAAAAAATCTGCCATGCTGATTCGATCGCAGCAGTGGCCGAGTAGAGACAGGCAGAGTTGCCATGGAAATGGAAGACAGGGCTCCGCTCAGAGCACCTCTTCCATTTCCATGGTTTCATCAGGAAGCCGTGCGGCCTGAGCAGAGGAGCCCTGCAGAAGAAGGTAAGGATATTTATTTTGGGGGAGGCTGGATTAAGGTGTGGGTTGCAGGGAGGAGGGAACACAGCAGTGATGGGTGAGTCGATCACTCGTGTTGCTCCAAGCTCAGGGATGCATTGGTAGATTCAGCCAGGGATGTCATTTAGGGGTCGACAGGGGTCGCAACTGCAACCCCTAAGGTCTCCCTTGCTACCTCTAAAAAAAAAAAGGTTTTAAAGTGTCTTTCAAAAAAAATTATGCAAGTTCCTGGGCTGTGGCCAGTGCCATGTGGCTCTTTGCTTCTGGAGTGGCTGTTTTCTTGTTCAGGCCTCTTAAAAAAATGAACAGGGGTTCCACAAGTCGAACACTTTCAGCAGTGACCCTAAATAAGAAAGAATAGGAATACCAAATAATGTGTCTTTCTGGAATTCTATACAATAATTGCTACACTCATTAAAGGTTTATTTCAGGCAGACCTCAGGGGATGAGTCACTGATTTAATCTGTTCTTAAACACCTCAAGTCAGCCTTTCATCCTTCTGAGGTCAATAAATGAGTACCAAAACAGGTTGGGTGATATTTTATGTATATTTTTTCTATATAAAGTGCTTAATCGTAAGTGCTATATAATAACACATCATTATCAATTGTCCGTGGACGTCTGCTTGCATTCACAGTCATTTGGTAATATGGGCCAATACAAACTGATCTTAATGATACATATGGCGATCCATTCTTGTATGAAATGTATATCACATTATAGTGATATCGTAACCATATCTTTCATAGAGTACTTAGGAACAATGCTATGTGATGCCACTTCCTGTTTTGTCAAGTGGTGAAAGGTTGTGTTCCATCGCTTCCCGCGATATCACTTTGGGGTGGGGTCAAATGACATCACTTCCTATGATGTCATCAGATGTCAAGGGGCATGTGATGTCACTTCTGCTACCCATGGCATTTTAGGGAAATTGCGTTGCTGGATTCAGCCTGGGTTTGTAGCAACCTGATTGGCTGCCACACCTGCCGAGGGTACTGATAGATTGAAATATTGCTTTCCTTCTCAAATTGGAACAGATTGCCAGAATTTATAGTCATCATGACAAGTGCAGTGTTGCATCACTCATCAGGCACGTTGGGCTAATTTCTTTCATTCATCATTTGTTGTCATTACTTATATTCCAGGTTTCTGGGAGTTTAAGGCTAATGAACTAGCTAAGAGGTACCCAGGGATGAATTGTGGAACTGCTCCTGTTCAGACTATTTGTGCTCCGGAACATGTTGTCAAGTTGACCCACACTTTTCACACTAGGGCAATGGATGTGTTAAATCCTACTCTTATTTCTTTTGTAACATGTTCTGTGCAACAGAGAAGGAAGGATGTGCTTTTTGGGGTAATCATTTCTATGAACCTACTACTGAGCTACTGGCAGAGGTCCTAAGCCCACGTCACAATACCCCTCGTCAAGGGCATCAGGGCTTTAGGGCTACTTTGGGGTTGGTTCGTCGTTCCATTTGGTTGTGGATCTTTGTCTGCGGCCATTCATATATATTCTACTTCTTTACTTGTTTGCACTTAGAATAAGTAGTTAATTTTTTAAAATTATTATTATCTATCTATGTATTTGATATTTGGTTATACAATTGACAACCTTTTATCAAGTATACTTCAAAAAAAAAAAGTTCTATTTACATACTTTTCAATTAGCGTTCATTATCAAGGTCACAGGTCTTCAAGTGTTGATAGCTGCTAAGACAACAAGCAAGTTGTTAAGACCTTTATCAATGGCAAATTATTGCTATCAATAATTTTGATGTCCGGGCCAGGGCTCAAATTTGGGGGAAAAATAAACAGGAAGTGGTTGCCAACTCAGCCAAAAAAACTGCAACTTCTAATTAGAAGTAACACTATTTTTAGAAATGCTAAGACCTCCCAAAGCCTACAATTCTCCCATTGTAAGATACATGATCTCAAACTGAATACAAATACTGATACACATGTCTTTTCTACAGGTGATAGTATTTCATTTTTGATCATGTGATTATTGTTTTTTATGACACGAGTTTGCTATGGTGTATAGTATTAACTGCTAAACTGTAGTGCTATTTCAATTCATGTAACCCCCTAGCAGTAACATTACAGGAGTCGAATAACACTGATAACTGAGTTTATATACATAAGAAAAATAACTAAATCATGGATAATTTTGTGCTGCACTTGAAAAATAACAGGATAGCTGTTACAATAAGGTGGTATAGCTGAGAAGCAGCACTGTGTGATCTTGGGCAGGCCGTATATGCAAAGGTTGTGTGTTACATATATAGCAACACAAAGAAACCAGTATTATCATACAGGGATGTGCTGCAATGCAGCTTTGTGATTTTGGGCAAACCACAGATTACACACACTGGTCTTCGATTGGGAAGACAGTAAGGCATATAGTAGTGGAAGGGATTAGTTTGGGTTCAACCTTGTGATTTTTGACAAACAAAAACGAGGTTCCTTGGAGAGTAAAGGAATCCATTCAGCACCAGGAGATGCAAGGATGTATTAAGTGCAGCTTCTTGCACGTGGGCAAACACTGGGCCTAATTCATGGAACTTTAGCGCGGTGCAAAGTATATGTTTGCAGTGCAAAGTGACTTTTGGGTCAGTGGTGTGATGAAGGGCCCCATCGACCACTAAAAGTATGGGATCAAATGAGTATCTGTTTAATGCTTATGGTCACTCCACAAGCCGAGAGGTGGGACCAAGAAATAGAAGATGGCCAGAGAAACGACTGGAGAGTGGTGGTGGAGAGCGCCAGGAGGTGGATACATAACACAGCGGCGGAGAACTGTGCAGCAGAAAGTATAAGTACATGGCAGAGAGCATTAAGCAGACCTGAGCAGGGCCGGTCTTTGTGTCAGGTAGATCAGGCGGCTGCCTGACGTCAGTGACATGTCAGCCTCTAGGGGGTGTCGCGCGCAAGTCCGAAACTAATACAAATATAATTAGTTAGTGTGAAAAAATAATCTTTCACTGTTTTGCAGTAGTACTGTACGTTTGAAGTGACAGAGTGACACTGCGTTGCGTGGCACAGTCCGACCCGGACACCTGGGCCAGTGGCCACTGACTGAGTGGTGAGCATGCACTTGCAAGCAGAGACAGCAGCCAGTCTCTGCATTATCTGGTGCGGGGCTCGCGGTGCTCCTGCAAAGCCAGCCCAGCCAGGCTGCACCAGGCAGCCACGTTGATTTTTATAATGTTTATTGCTAAGCAGCCACAGCTTAGGGGTGGGCAGCAAATAGCAACATTTGTTGCTTTCACTGTGGCACCAGCCAGCCAGGCACCAGTCCTGGGAGCACATGCCCTTCTTCAGCCAGCGCATGCACAGTTGGCGTGTGCGGTAATTACTAGGAATCGAGATCAAGGCCCAGCCAGGACATGCCAGGAGGAGCCGGAGCCCGAGGCCGAGCCCAGAAGCCACTTTGACCCCTGTGTTGTGCGGGGCCGGCTGACACTGCAGTGCCAACCAAGATTGGCATAACAGCCCTGTTAGGTCACACACCCGCGCTGTGCCCAGGGTCTCCACTGTTCCTAGCACAGGGGTCAGCTCCGAGATGCCCCTAAAGCTGCTGGTGCAGGTCCAGAGCACGTGGTCCCAGGCGGTCAGAGGAAGGATGAGTATGTGGGCAGCCAGGCCACCCAGGAGCGAGCTGCAGGTAAAGAGGCGCCAGGGGCATCATGACTCCGGCTGTCGGGAACGGGCTCAAAAGAGGTTGGGTGCAGTGCAGAAACCCAGGTCGAGAAGACGAGTATGCGCACTCCAGGTTCGGACTGGATTATAGGGCAATACGCCCATGGCCGAGCCAAAAAATGCAAAATACTTGGGTGGGACAGTTTTTTGGTCAAAGTGGGGCAATTATTTGGCCAATGTGGGCCACTGCCAGTTTGATGACTTACTTCACTATGTGGCTAATAATTTTGACCAGTGTTGCAGAATAAATACTCTTTAACATGTACAATTTGCATTATATTTGATCAAATTCCCTTTTGCAACGGTGGGCCACTTTTTCATTGGTGCCTGAGACAATTTTATGCCCCAGTACGACCCTGAAGATCTCTGTACAAAATAAATAAAATGGTATTGCTGGAGTATGCATAGAGTTTCATGTGCATGGTGGTCGTGCTTCACTACTAGTAAGAGGTTATGCAGGGCAATGCTAGAGGGGCTGGATTCGGTTTGGGACTGCAGAGTATCAGTCCTTAAAAGGCGTGGTGAGAGCACTCTAGCATTCATTCAGCAAAACACAAAAGTGGGGTGATGCTCATTTAATGTACGGGAGTAGAAAAGAAGTGCTAACTTTACCAACAAGCCAGCGCTTGTTTGACCGACTGTTCACACCTCTTTCTGTCGCACTAAACAAGACAGAATTGGCCGGGGAGGCAGCACTGGCTGGTTTGAAAAATTCAAGTTGAAAGTATGCACTGGCACACACAGCAGACCTATTGCTCATCTGCGCCTCTATAATTTCTGGGTTTTCTTCTGATCTACTATGCATGCGGACCGGTGACGCAGGCATTTGGGAGTGACACCTGGTGATGCATGGGGAGGGAGGGCTTTGATCAGATGGGTGAGACAGTATCACCTCCAGTGGTGCACAGCCAACAGCAGGTCATGTCACAAAACAAGGCAGGCAAGCCCTCCTCCCCGGGCCCGCCATAGGGATGGGCTCTCAGGAGTTCATGGGATATGGTAAGGATCCGCTGACCAATCCCTGATTGTTCAATCACCCTAGAGCCAGTGGGAAATAGTCACATGCAGTATTCAAAACACCCACCCCATCCACTGCCATCACTCTGTTACCCTGCTTGTAAACGCTGTATTTACAAAGTGATTGCTGACAGAGTACACACACTCTGCGCCATATGAAATCACTGATGATAGAAGAGATTAATACTCTGTGCTGTATCATTTCACTAGACAACGACTATGTTACAATTTATAAAGCGCGGACCGTCACCAAGTAGGGCATCATGGCACTAAAGTCACAGACTGAAAGGACAACAAGATAGAGAGCAAAGGTTTCAATGGAAAACGGGAAGGTTTTGAGGTTTCTATTGATCTCTGTTGTAATACATTAATGTTTGGGTAGACATGTCTACTACCTATAACTCATTCGCGCCCTTGTCTGCTTTCAGGTACAACCTGGCTTTTCTTTCTCTTTTACCCTCTTTTCCAACATCATGGCCATAGTTTGTCATATGTCAACAACACAAAATGAATCGGTTCATACCAGAATTTTCCATTGTATGAACACATTTCCACACGGTTTGTTTCTTGCTGGACAGTAAAGGTCCAGTGTCTACCAAAATCCATGCACTGCAACTGGGTCCATTACGATCCATGAGTAATTGGTGAAAAGGCATTATATCCTTGTCAGGCGGGTGCTTCTCTAAGTTAATTTAGGGCCTTTGTTGTGACTAAGCAGTGCCATGGAAGTTCCAGATTCATACTTGCAAAACCGGTTCATAACAATATAATGGAGGGAGGCATAGAGAATACAGCCCTGCAGAGACAGGTGCACGTGGAAACTTACACGTTCTCAGAACTACAGGTTACAACTAATTATTGGGTGGCGACACCTGGCAGACTGTCAGAGGGTCAGAGGGTATTGATCACTGCCCTTTGCACCACTGGGACATGCGTAGACCGATACCTGTACGTGGAACACTTGAGTTCTCACTCAGGGATTTTGGCTGGGGCGGACTCCCTTCAGTCTCCAAATCTGCTCCCTCGGTCCTCCACTAATAGGGTGTTTACTTGACTGCAATTTCTTCTGTGCATTGTTTGAAGCTTCAATTTGCTGCGTAGGCGATTCGGTTGTCTTGTTTCACTCTTGTGGTGCCTTAAAGTTTAAATCAGGGTGTACGTTTGAATTGCAGTGATGACTGATTCAGGGATTCAGTAGCCTGTCCTTGGGTCATGTGCGCATCCTTTTTTATGTCTGCAGTTTGGCATGTGAGAAGTGTTCTGATTCCCAGTTCGTATGGGCCATTGTCTTGTAGTTTGTTCGCTTGTGTTTGTGGCCTACCTTACCCACCCTGCGTTATGCAGCTTGTTACTGTTGTCCATCATGTATCCGCTGGCACTGGCCATCACCATTGCGTTGTGGTTGAGAGTGCTTAGGCCGTGGCTGGCCTCATACACACGATTTCAGGTGTTGTGCCCATGTGATGCTTTTGGCATGCTTTAAGTGTGTGTGTAAATGTACATGCCCTAGCTCTACCCGGGACCAGTTTGATTAGTTAGGTCATATTATTTTACGCAGAATGTCTGGCCCTCATTAGGCCTGTGAATTTGAGGCTACTGATCGCATATTTTCCTCTCACAAATGATGCTTGTATTTGAGTTTAATGTTAAGAAGTGTATTAGTCTTTTATTTGCACCTGACATGGCATACTCTGTGTACGCATATGTGGGTTTTGAGTGTGTTAGGGCATGTACTGGTGTATGTTGGTGGCCTGCCGTTACTCGTGCGTTTTTAATGGCACAATGGTCAAGTGTTTAAATATTTTGCTAAATCCTCATCGTTGGATTTTGTCTCCAGAGCGTGCAGTTTGTGGCTGTGTCACTGTGATATCACTGCATGAAGTGGGCTGTCCCTGGATTATGGGTGACTCCCAGTGTGATGTCAGGGGAGCCTTGGCATGTGGAGGCTGTAGGGATATGTCCTGCCCTACCACTTCTCGTGTTTATAGTTTAAGGTTTTTGTAACCCCTGGCACAACTGACACCACATCTTTGGGTTACTTGTTACCACTTATGATCACACTGCCATATATGTCATTTAGGTACTCATTTTATCACACTAAGGAGGATGAATGGAGGACTAGGCCATCAAATAACCCGGAGCTATTCAATGTGCTCAGCCCTCAAAACAACGTATGACCTTCTAAACTGTACTGCCTGCACCCTAATTCCAAATGGCAAAGGTGGACGCTTTTTATAGACGCAGAGTAAATTAAATTTTGTATGAGAAGCCAGTTTTAGCAGGAACTATCACAGCCTCACCTCGCCTAAGCCCTTCCTTAGCTTCTGGGGTGGGGGGTGGTGGATGGGTGGTCAGAGGCTAGTTGGATGGTGGATGATGGAATTGACTTTTGGCAATATAGATGGTTGGACTAGGTATGAGAGACAGACACGTAGACAAATAGCCACCTACACGGCAAAGATATGCAGAGAGAGTGAGAGGAAGGTCAATGAGGAGCTAGATATCTCTATTGAACATCTCCTTTAAATATTTGACCGGCAGAGTTGATTACAAATCATCATTCATTAGTATTCATTTTGAAGATCTTTCACGGTAAATCCTGGTCATGTGCATTCATTTGAAAAAAGAAAACTATTGTTTGCATGAAGTGTATTTTTTTTATATGTTAAGATACTGCCCATTACCCCTTCTCTGTCCAGATGCCTCGCCACATGCACAGGGACACAATGCCACTGCCTACTACCTACTCCCACCTTTCATAAATAGACACCTCTCTCTGGAGTTGTTGCTTTAAAGAATACAGAGTTTGCAGGGCAGCACCTGTCGCTGGCTGTGTCCAAATAGACCAACTTCAGGTGGATTGTGGTCTGCATCAGACTTTTCTACAAGGCAGTGCTTATCACCTCATTGCCTTCTAACACTGGTTCCTCCACATCAGCGATGTGCTGACATGAAAAAGAAGGGTTTCGAGCTTTTCAGTGGGCATTACGTGTTTAAGCTCCCTGGCGGCTATTAACTGTATCTTTGTCGCCATTGTAATGTATACACAATGCACCCATGGGCGCTTCAGACTGTTTTTTGCTCTAAGGAGGGAGTCCCTAACTATCATGTTGAAACTGGCCCCCACACATCTTCAGCCGGGCCTGCTTGAGTAGAGTGATCATGATCACCACCAATCTACTGTGTGGGTGCTCCTGTTCTATAGTGGGGGTGACTCAGCCTTGATCGAGAGCAGGGTGTTCAGTGGGGGAGTTTAGCAAATACAGTATTGATATGTTGTTTATATAGAGCTGCTTTCACCAAAACACTTTACAAAGAACATGTTTACTTACAGTATCACCCAACCAAAGTTGGTACTGAAAAAAGCCGATGAATACACCTAACAAATTACCATGAAGGAGCCTTTTTTTTAAATAGCATACTGCATCATGAAGGCCAACATATCTATTCCATTCAAGAGCTCACAGGCCAGTCCTGATTCTAATTTTGCATTCTGGGACTTGTCATTCTGGATCTCCCCATTATAAATTCAGGACTACTTGTCCCAGAATGCAAAGTTAAAATAGGACTGAGCTAGCATCTCCCTAATAGAATGGATAGTGCTGGCATGTGTGATACAGTATGAATTGAATAACTTCTAGGCTCTTTGAATTTTGGCAGATAAACCACAGTGAGATAAAGTCATGTGTCCAGGATCACACACTTTGTGGTGAAGCTGGCATTTGAGACCCGCCTGTAACTTAGGCACATAAGTATATATGTTCTCATGTCTAATTATTAGAAATGTGTGCTTAGGCTTGGCTTTTAGGAATACTCTGTGGTATAGAAATTAATTGGAAAGTGCAGCACAACAAATCCATGCATTACATATTGAAATATGTTAAGCAAAAAGAGTGTGATTATTTTCCTCCTCTTGTGTAGGAGCCTAAGAAGGGTGAGCCTATTGGGACACTTGGAAATGATGGGACCCCAGGATAGAAAAGCCAGGTTTTTCATGTCAAAGTATTCCTTTCAGTCAGTCCCGATGGGCTTTTGAAAAGTGGGTAGGGGATGTTCACTTTCCTGCCCCCACTGAATTTCAGGGACCGACAGTCAGCGTGACCCATTATCTGTGGTGATGTTCGGAAGTTAAAATAATGGTGTCTTGGTTATTTTAAGGAGAGAGAGTATAGAAGATGCCTCCAAAGAAACTGTCAGGAGCTGAGAATCGGAAGCGACATGCTCAATTTGAATACGATTTGCAGAAATCTGCAAAATTGATGACATTTTTTTTTGGGTCAGTTAGAGGACAATACCGAGGAAATAGTGTGTGGTGCTCAGTCTGGAAATGATACAGAATCATCACACTTACCATGGAGCTTGAGTGAGACTAATGAGGACAATACAGAGCAAATAGTAAATGATGCTCAGCCTGGAAATGATGCAGAATCATTACATTTACCATGCAGCTTGAGTGAGAACAATGAGGACAATACAGAGCAAATAGTAAGCAGTGCTCAGACTGGAATTGATGCAGCATCATCACATTTACCATGCAGCTTGAGTATGAATAATGAGGACAATGCAAAGCAAATAGTGAGTGGAGCTAAGCCTCGAAATGAATCAGAATCATCACATTTGCCATGCAGCTTAAGTGTCAATAATGAGGAAAAAGCTGAACAAATAGTGGAAGGTGCTCAGCTTGGAAATTATGGTGAATCATCACATTTACCATGCATCTTGAGTGAGAATAATGACAATGCAGAGCAAATAGTGAACAGTGCTCAGCTTGGAAATGATGATGAATCATCACATTTACCATGCAGCTTGAGTGAGAATAATGACAATGCAGAGCAAATAGTGAACAGTGCTTAGCTTGGAAGTGATGATGAATCATCACATTTACCATGCAGCTTGAGTGCGAATAATGAGGACAATGCAGAGAAAATAGTGAGCGGGGCTCAGCCTGGAAATGATGCAGAATCATCGCATTTACCATGCAGCTTGAGTACGAATAATGAGGATAATGTAAAGCAAATAGTGAGTGGTGCTCAGCCTGGAAACGATGTAGAATCATTACATTTACCATGCAGCTTGAGTGCAAATAATGAGGACAATGCAGAGCAAATAATGAGCGGTACTCAGCCTGGAAACGATGCAGAATCATTGCATTTACCATGCAGCTTGAGTGGGAATAATGAGGACAATGCAGAGCAAATAGTGAGAGGTGCTCAGCCTGGAAATGAAGCAGAATCATCACATTTATCAAGCACCTTGAGTGAGAATAATGAGGACAGTACAGAGCAAATAGTAAGCGTTGCTCAGCCTAGAAATGATGCAAAATCATCACATTTACCATGCAGCTTGAGTGGGAATAATGAGAATAGTGGGCAAATAGGGAGCGGTGCTCAGGCTGGAAATGATGCAGAATCATCCAAGTTACCATGCAGCTTGAGTGGGAATAATGAGGAATGTGACTCCCCTGAAAGGAAGGATAATGCAGAAGAAGAATCTATTGCATATGAAAATGAAAGGGGCTCTGAAAAAGAG
This sequence comes from Ambystoma mexicanum, assembly GCF_040938575.1. Lineage (NCBI taxonomy): Eukaryota > Metazoa > Chordata > Amphibia > Caudata > Ambystomatidae > Ambystoma > Ambystoma mexicanum. The sequence goes on along the minus strand of NC_090922.1, from coordinate 578,917,419 downwards.
CCCAACTCACCCGGAGAAGGAACCAGCAGTAAAGCAAATTATACATCAAGCTTTGATACAGCAAACCCTGCCTTGTGGCCAGAGGTCCTACATTCTGCTGATGTAGACCGGATAATTTTGATTGGACCAAGTAAAATCAAAGCCATGAGATTTCACTGAATAAACAGAAGCGACGCTTCTCAATGTCACACTGTCAAAGAGTGCATGAGAGTGCTGAGATAATGCATGGACCATGGCTCGTTTACTGAAAATCAGTTGATAAAGTATTCTGCTTTTGTTAATGCTTGCACTTTCTGGTTACAACTGTTGGCATAACATTGCTGGCTGATGCTCTACAAAATCATGAAGTGTCACATGCTCATTTTAGAGCATACACAAAATGGACTCAAGCAGGGTCTATACTCAGACAGAACAAATGCATAGATTCAGAAACCCAGCAGATAATCAATTCAGAAATCACTCATTGGAGAAATGTGCTTCAACATTTAATCTCTATTACTCTCTTCCTCGCAAAGAATAGCTTAGCTTTACGGGGCTCATCAGATACGTTGTTCACTGATCATAATGGCAATTTCCTATGTTTGGTACAGCTCCTTGGGAAATATGATGTCATGCGTAAGCATTTAAAATGAGTAGTGCAGCAAAAGAATTCAAAATGAATTGCTCGACATTGTGGCAAGTAAGGTGCTTGAGAACATATTGATGCGACTCCCTAAAGCTAGGGAGTCTACTCAGTTATCATGGACTGCACTTCCAACATTAGTCACATAGAACGATGTCACTGACGGTGAGATTTCTTGATGACAGTGATGGACAAATGAAAGTAAAAGAACACTTTGGCTGCTTTAAGCCTGTGGACGACTGGAAAAGGCTTAACTGAACTGTTTATTAATGTCCTGAATGAAAATAAAATAATGCTTGAACACTGCTGTGGTCAAGGATATGACAATGGCGCAAACATGAAAGGCAAACACAGTGGGGTTCAGGCTAGGATTCCTGCTCTTAATCCAAGAGCATTTTTTTGTACCTTGCGGCTGCCATTCCCTCAATATGGTTTTATCCAATGCAGCATTGTCATCTTTGGATTCAGTAACTCTCTTTGGATTACTACAAAGAATATACACTCTTTTTTCAGCATCTACTATCAGGTGGAAAGTCCTCGCAAGGACAGTTAGAAATCTCACTGTAAAGCTACTAAGCGAAACCCGTTGGGAGAGTCGCATTGACAGCGTGAAAGCAGTAAGGTTCCAAGTGCCTGACATCTATGACGCACTAATGGAATTAGCACAGTTAAGCAAAGCTGATGCTGGAATCAGACATGAGGCCCAAAGTCTCGCTAACCAGATAACTGACTTCACGCGTAGTTTGGCACGATATCTTGTTTCAGATTAACATTGTGAGCAAGACATTACAAAATAAGTCAGTGGACATTGTGACTGATACTTCCTTGATGAAAGGATGTCTTCAGTTCTTTGTAGCCTACAGTGACAATGGCTTTGAAAATGCCATCATTGCTGCCAAAGAAATGGCAGCTGACCTAGGAGATGAGACTGCCTTCAAGGAGATCTGCATCCGTCAAAGAAAGAGCAGTTTGATTATGAGGGTAGAGATGATGTAAAACGGACCCAAAGTCCAGAGGAAAAGTTAAAGAGGGAGTTTTTGTATGTGCTTGTTGACACAGCCCATGGTTCAATTGAAGAAAGGTTTGGACAAATTAAGGATCATGAAATATGCTGAGGCTTTCTGTATGACCCTAGCAAGCTTCCTATGGACAAAACACCATTGGAGCATTGTACAAACCTTCACCAGCCACCAAAACATGGTGAATCTTCTGACATCAATGGCAAGGACCATCATGTTGAATTGGAAAATATATGCTACATGTTACCAAGAGGGACAGTTACACCACTACCAGTTCTCCAGTATATTCATGATGCTAACCTGAAGAACATTTCCCAAAGGTCTGGATATCATTGAAGATTCTGCTCACTCTGCCCGTCACAGTTGCAAGTGGTGTGCGCAGCTTCTCCAAACTGAAGCTCATTAAAACATACCTTCGATCAACAATGGGCAATGAAAGACTGACATTGCTTGCTATTTTATCAATCGAAAATGACATTGGCCAATCCCTGGATCTATCCGACCCTGTGCTTCGATTTGCAAGGGCAAAGTCAAGAAAAGTTGCTTTTTGAACACCTAATACAGGTAATATTCGAAGACTGTCACCTAATATCTAATGTATGCATTTTCTTTTGCATTTGCATTTCCATCTAGTCCTTTATCAAGTGCCCTATTTACAACATTTGTAACATACCATTTTTTTGGTTGTCATTTCTGGCGGTGGAGGGTGCCGGCCCTGGGTGAGATGCCCCTGGTGGCCATGGCCAGCGAAAGCACTGAGACCACCCTTCAAATGTTGAGAGAGGCGCTAACTTCAGAGACAGTGGAGGAGTGGCAAACTTAATTGCTTAGGGGCATCTAACTTCTTTACTCATTGCAATGAGACTCTTCTAGTGCAGCTACAATGTTACAATCAGTTAACTCTCTCCTTAAAGTCTAAAACACCCACTTCTTTCAGAAACTGAAGGTCCCAGAAAGTGCAAAAATGGCAGAAGGTGTGCAATGATAGATTCAATATCATAGCATAACAGGACATTGCAGAGTGTGGGGCAGTAATCTGGATGGCCCAAGCAACATCAGTGGCTGGGAGCAACAGGGGAGAAAATGTAATGTTTTTTCTACCACAGTTAGTCCGCTATACTAAAATCTGTGGTGCACTGACTGGCTGGTGAGAGTATGGGGGTCATTACGAGGTTGGCAGTAGGGGTTTAACGTGGCAGGTACAGCTGCCGGCCCCGTTAAACCCCTACCGCCGCATTACGAGGTTTGCTCGCGGGACCCGTAAAGGGCACCTGGTTAAACCTGGTAACCTTAGTGGGTCCCGCTACCGCTAGCAGGCCAGGGAGCTAACAACGGGCCCGTTATTAACGGGCCCGTTGTTAGCTCCCTCCCCATCCCCATTGAGCCCTATGGGGGCTTGAATGGGAATGGGGATGTACAGGGTTCGGGTTCCTCGAATGAGGAATTACCGGGTCCTCCAAGGTTCGAATAGCCAGGTAATTCCTCATTTGAGGAATCCGGACCGGTACCCGGTAAGGGGGTAACCATGTCGCAAATTGTGGCATGGTTACCTCCAAGGTCGTAATGCTCCCCTATGTCTGCCTGTCAAATCAAGTGATACGAGACTGGGGGAGGGCCATTGCAGCAATAATGCAATTCTATGTGACGGTATTGGAGCCACTAACAGAGGAGCACCAGGATACACCAATGTGTCCCTACACTTATTAAAACTATCCTATTGTAAAGGTGTAAGTGTAATCACTTATAAGCACTACAATCTTTGCAGTTGAAGTCAGGGTGAGATTACATAAATTTGCCCGGGATCACACACTTATGCTAAACAGTGAAGCAGGGATTTTAAGACACTCTGGAGTAATTTGGGCACAGCCACCATCTTCCACGCTTTACGTGGAACAAATATTTAAGTTTTGGGTGTCAAGACCTACAATAATACAGTTCTATAGAGTTTAGTTGCAAAATACACAAATTGCATAGTGAAGCATCATTCCAATATGTAAATCCTTATAGCAGCATGTTGGGCCAAAATAATATCAGTGTACCATTATTTTCCACACCCTGGGCCTGATCACGACTTGGCTGTTACCGCTGGCGGTATTACCGCCGGCGGTAATAACCCTACCGCCGAACTCACCGGCGCTAATAGCGCCGGATCACGAGTTTGGCAGTAAAGTAATTCCCCATTCCCCATTGAGCCCATTCGGGAATGCCCCATTCCCCATTGGGCTCAATGGGGAATTTTCGCGCTCTTACCGCCGGCGGATTTCCCGCCGGCAGTAATAGCGCAAATTTTCGGCGGATTTCCCCCCAGCTCAGAGCTGGGGCGAAATCTTTGGCGGACCCTTAAATCCAGCGGTATTAGCACTACCGCCGGATTTAAGGGTTACCTCCGAAGTCGTGATCAGGCCCCCTGAATGGAAAATTATAAGATGCAAAAGGCAAAATATCTATTTACCCACTTTTTTTTCCAGCGCTTTGAGACACACAATAAAATAAGTTGTCTCATAAACACACTAAGGTTTGGAGATTCGTCACAAATCTCCAGCGTGTTATTCATGGTTTTAAGAACATTCAACTAAGGACATCAAAGCAAACTTTACTTTTATCATATCAAGCTATTAGACGTTATGGGTCTGAACACATTTTCAAAGGGTGCTTTATATTGTGTTGCTCACTTTAACTGTCACAGATTTGCAAGGTGACTGGTGGTCTTTCAGTTGGAAATTCACAATCATGCATAAGAAAGGCTATGCTGCTGATGACAAAAGAAATGTGTTGTCGAGTTCATTAATTCACCAGCTAACATTTCGGGGGGGGGGTGGAGCTTCAGCACGGTCAGTTAAATGACGTTGCGTGCCTGGAGACGAGTATGCACTTGGGGTCCTGCTGAGCCCCAGGAATGCAGTGGGTGATTTTGTGAGCCCGTGAAGTAAGGAGGAGGAGCAACCAGGACGAGCTTGTCCTGCAGTGGGGGTGAGCAGACCCCAGACCCAAGGATCAGGTGGCAGAGTGAGGCTGGGAGTAGAGACGGCCTTCCCTGCTTTTCAGACTTAGAGTCAGGCCCACACTGACATCAAGGGAGAGAGGAGTAGGGGCCCAGGGGCTGTTAATAAAGCTGTGGGTGTAACCCTGCTGCATTGGCCCCTGCTGGGGCTATATAGGATCCTGGCAACGTGACCCAGCAAAAGGGAGAGGTACCTGGTGCTGGGGTGCTGAACGCTGAATGGTCCCTCCCTGGCCTGGACGAAGATTGGGCCGGGATTCAGATACCACTAGTAGGAACGGTATGCCCCTGCAGGTCTCCTCACAAAGCACAGGCTAAGGCTCGCTCAGTGACTTCCCTTTGGACCCACACAGCAACACAAAGAGAGGCTGACAGAGGGGGGGCGACGGGAGAGGCCATGGCAGGAAAGTTGGCTGGAGGGGTTAGGGATACCCAACTCACTAAGACTGACTTCCTGGAATATATGGCCACCCTAAAAAAGGATATTTCCCTATCAATGATCAAGAGGGGGCTACAGCAGTCTCTGGTGGACATTGCTACTGACATTAACAAATAGGTACCAGAGTGGGGGATGCGTAGGAGGCAATACACTCACTGCAGGATGATGTCATACACCTTCACAGTGAGCTAGCTGGAGCCGGACGGGGCTTGGAGGAACTGGTTTCCACCATTGAAGACCTCGAGAACAGGCACAGATGGGGCAACCTGTGGATCCGCGCCCTTTAAGAGAATGTGGAGGGGCGGATCTGCGATCAGGGGTTCTTCGTTTCTTCAGGGATGTGTTCCCAGATGTGATGATGGAGGAGATCTCCCTGGACCGTGTGCACAGGGTGGGACCGCTACCGAAGTGCCCCAGAGGGCAGCCCAGAGACATTATTATGAAGTGTCATGCACAAACGATCAAATATAAGATCTTGAAGGCCTCTAAATCCACAGGGAAATCTCCTATGGCAATCAAAAGCTGCACATATTCCAGGACCTGGTGGCCCTGACCCTACAGAAGAGACTGGCTTTCCGCTCGCTGACCAGGAAGCTGAGGCAGGAAAATATTCCATATCGCTGGGCTTTCCTGTTTGGCTTGATTTACAGCACGGAGGGGGAGCGAAGGCGGTGTACGACACTCAATGAGGTGGGTGTGGTGCTATCTCAGGAGGAGGATGAGGGGGATGGCGGCTGGCAATGGAGCTGGGTGGGTGGAGACAGAGAGGGGAAGAGGGCCCAACAGGGGCCAACAAGATGATCTGAGTTGTGTAGGGTGGTGGACCGGAAGCATCTCACTTAGGGGGGGCTTAAAGCAGGCTTGCCAGACAGTGGGGTGTTCAACCCTGTGGGCGCATTACTGCGTGTTGATGCCTAGGCAGAAGATGTTGTTCTTATTGGTTAATGTTTCTGTTCTTACTGTTTACTTGTTGCAGGAAGCAAAAAGCGGTAACAATATGTGGTGGTCACCAGAGGATGGAATATTCTCGGTATGTGGGACCTGGGAGGCTTGGGGTGAGGTAAATTGTTTTCCTTTGCTGGACAGTTGCTAATACTCTGGAACTGTGCTGCCTGTCTCACAATGTGAGGGGCTTGAACGCGACCAGGAAAGGCAAAATTTTGTTCTGTAGGCTCAAAAATCAGCAGGTGGATGTGGCGTTTCTACAAGAGATGGGCATTCGGAGTGTGAATACTAGTAGACTTCACAGTGTAGCATTCCCACAACAGTTCCATTCCACACATAGGCATAAAAAAAGGTGGGTGGGCATCCTTAAACATGGGATCACAGACTTTAGGGTGAAGAAGGCAAGTATGATAAAGAGGGCCGCTATGTATTTGTCTCTGGGCTGCTGGGTGCTTTGCAGGTCATGCTTGCCTCATTTTATGGGCCGAACTCTGGGCAGAATGAATTCTTGGGCTCTATACTGGGGGGAACTGTTAGGATTTGCAAACAGCACATTATGTTTGGTGGGAATTTTAATTTACTGATGGATCCCCATCTGGGATGAATCAAAAGGAGGCTATTGGGGGGTGCTGAAGCCATCTAGGACCCTAATTAATCAGACAGATGACTCCCATCTGGTAGATGTGTGGCATTATATGCATCCCGGGGTTAGGTACTGCACCTATTTTTCCCACACCTACCGCATGTACTCAAGAATCGATTACTTCTGGGTGGGGTAAGACTTACTCCCAGGTGTGAGAAGGATTGAGATAGGGGCGATCAATTTTTCGGACCATACCCCGATATTAATGACCCTTTCACTCCCTAAAAGGGAGGGGGGACGAGGATGCTGGAAATTGAATTGCCTCTTATTGAGAGATCCGATAGTAAGGGAGGAGGTGGCAGATGCCATACAGGAGTTCTTCCTTCTTAACCCAACTGATCATGTCCCGGAGGTAGTGCAATGGGATTCCCTGAAAGCCTCTATAAGGGGCACTCTGATCTCCAACGCCACTGCAGTTAATAATCTTAGGTGAGAACAGTCTGCACTTCTGACCCATGAGCTTAAAAATAAAGAAACGGAGTATAGGGCCACTGGATCATGCAAAGCTTTTAGAGCTCTACAACAGGAAAGGAGGGAGGTTAACTTGCTGGAATCCTCCAAGGCAGAATTTAACATAATCCGAGCGAAATAGTGGTATTTCAAGAAGGGCAACAAGACTGAGAACCTTTTGACTCCTAAACTAAAGCCGAGGTGCTGGTGCCAGGGAGAATAGCAGGCATTGCTAATGACAATGGGGAATGTGTCAGTAGTGACAGGGACGTCTTAAGCAAATTTGATATTTTTTACAAATGCCTTTACTCTGTCTGAGCAGCCCAAATGGAACCAGATTCACCAGTTTTTGGAGGGATGCCCAATGCCCCGCCTCTCGCCGGAGCAAAGGGAGTGACTTAACTGGACAATTAACAGGGAGGAAGGATAGCTCAGGGGCAAAGTATTTGTCTTGGAAGCAAGACAACGCAGCACAACATGGGTTTGAATCCTGATCCCGCAGTTAGAAACCACTCCTGGCATTAAGTGTGTTATAAATGAACAATTATAAAAAAATGACAAAAGAAGAAATCCTAAAGGAGATAGCCTCGCTCAAAGCGGGGAAGGTACTGGGCCTAGAAGGCTACCCTACCGCTTTTTACTAGGGGTGTACCGAACTTTGGCTTCGAGCATGTATTCGGCTGAATTCCAGCTGAAATTAGCTATTCGGCAGAATACCTAATGTAATACCTACTTGAAGCCGAAGTTCAATACACATCTGCTAGCAATTTTTATTTGGTGCTAGTAATGTGCAGAATTGCATTAGAGCCACCAGAGGGCAGCATTTCCATATCTATATGCCGTGTAGACACCGATACACCACTGAGAGAGTGTTTCTGGCTGACGCCTGAGAATCGAGTAAACGCAGTAACGTTTTTAAGTTGTTTTAAACATGTGGAACAAATGGATCGCGCGGGTGTGTAATGTCTCCTTGGGGGTTCTGGGGACTGCTTAAAATGAAAGGTATTTAGTCACCAGCTGTATTGATTACACACAATTCTGCATTTTCTGTGTGCCTTTTGTTAATGTCGAGCCCCTGCTGGCTGAGCCTAAGCCCCATCAAAGGGATGCATATAAATGGGCCTCTGTACAGGCTGCCTGCATCAGGGGCTGTGCCCAGTACCTGAATGAACTTGATTATTCAGGCATATCAAATGAGCTTAATGGACCCGTCATGCTGTGCCTCTGCTGTAGAGTAGACCTCACAGTGGGAGCTATTAATTCTTAATAGGTATTTTTAATATCAAACTAATTATATGTTTTAAGTGCGGGGGAGGAACTGGGATCTTGGCACAAAACCCTGACAAAAGACAATGAGAGAAAGAAGATTCTATCTAAGAATCCTCCTGTCCCCTGCACACTTTCAATTGTTTGGACTCAAAGTCCACTACTGTAATTAATCAGAAAGGTCTGATACAGTGTTATACGCATTAAATCTGTTAGGGTGAAAAACAACGGCTTAACAAAGGATAGTTTTCATAAAAGAGTATATAATTGAATATCAAATTCAATGGAAACGATTTTTGATCCACCATAATAACGTTGACATTGGCATACCTGTGTATGCTTTATACACACTCCTCTAGCCACACTTTACAAGATCAGACATACGGCTATACTCGCTTTACTGTCCTTTGATGCAGCTCTTGTTGTAGCTGTTTATTAATAGTAGCCTCATTTTGAGGCATTATCTAAATACTTTACTTGAAGCTATGACATATTCTCTCTCTTTATACTAGCTTTGTCTTTGGGCTGCTTCAAAATACTAGACTGGAAGCAACGATATATATATATATATATATATATATATATATATATATATATATATATATATTCTTCTTTCTCTCTATACGCGGCTCACGTTATACACTTCCAATATGGAGGTTCTACCGCATTCCGACCACGAGTCCTCTTTCTATCGCTAATATCCAGGCACTACTTAACAGCCTGTAAAATGGTGGGCAGTGTCTCCCTGGCAACCTCCACGGATGCCAGCTGTCTAAAGCCACACACAACGTTTTCTCTAGAAGAAGGTACGTGCGAATACATCCCACCCTTTAGGGAACCTCTGTAAACTCCCTGACGCTTATCCACTTTACCTGTATCGTTTCAGTACGCTGTTTCTAGTACGGCGCGCTTCCTCACCTGACGCTGTCTCTGCTAGACTCCTGGGTACAAAGAGACTCGCAATTTATACCGGCGCTTTCACCAATTCAATAAATTTTTTTAGGTATGTAGAAAGTGTCTATAATATCTTCACATGACATAGGTGCTTATGGGACCTCACTCCTTTATATATGAATGACCACGCCTTATATTTTTTAATATTGTTTTAGATGACATGGATCAAACCACCTATTGAGGATGACGTGGTTCTGGACATTAAGATCCAATTCATGCGATTTGAACGAACGGACATCTACCATTATTGCGATACCAATTAGGTATGTCACAGCACGTAGATAGGTAGCAGGTGACTCTAAGCTAGATCTCATCCCTGTCTAGTTCTGTATTAACAGCATCTTTCTAAACATATTGATCTATTTTTTGAAGGCTAGACCTTACCTGTGGAAATATCTTATGACCATTCTTGGAGGTATTCTACCCGCGTCTGAGCGCATTTGTCTAATCAAGATTGGCACTCTAACTTTAATTCAGTCCGTGCTTTCCAGCATGAACCTCAACTGGTAACTATGCTCGTTTCTCTACTCTAGGAGTTTATGTACTACCAACCTTAGTTCAACTAGAGATACCCTATCTACAGTACCTACTGAGCTGCTGAGAATTTAGCCCATTCTCCTATGTTTTACTTGACTATATTATAATCAGAATAGATCATTTCTACAGTACCCATACTAAATTGAATCACTTATTCAAAACATTGTAATTCTGTGTTAATCCCAGAACTTCATTTGAACTTTGACCTTTCAGTTAAGGGTAGTAACTAAGAGTACTTAATACATTTCTATTTGGATTGACATGATGAATTGTATTAAACATAGAGTAATATTTTGAATGCAATGCGCTTACACTATTGTTTCCTTCCTTTAAAGAGTCTGTATTGGCCATTTGAAGAAGAGGAAAGTCACCTCTAAACGCGTCGCCGATTATTACGGACCTCACTCCTCTTTACTTATTGAACAAAAAAAATGTATGTACACTACGATGCTGTATTGTTTTCTTCTTTGCAAAGCAAAAAATCATTTCCATTGAAATTGATATTCAATTACATACTCTTTTATGAAAACTATCCTTTGTTAAGTCGTTGTTTTTCACCCTAACAGATTTAATGCGTATAACACTGTATCAGACCTTTCTGATTAATTACAGTAGTGGACTGTGAGTCCAAACAATTGAAAGTGTGCAGGGGACGGGAGGATTCATAGATAGAATCTTCTTTCTCTCATTGCAATTATTGGATACCTGTAAAAAACCTCCCCTTTCTGCCTCCCAAACACTCGTATTTTTCCACTCCATGAAACAGGCACCCAAAAGCTTCAGTGTGTTTACCTTTATCAATATAGTACCGCTATATTGTCTTCCTTCCATCTGTTTTATTTTGCAGGGCCAATGAATGCAATCTTCCTATGTTTATATTCCAAAAGGAACATGTATATATTGATATTTTATTTACACATATTGACACATTTCTAGTAGCAAACCACTATTCGGTTCATTATTCGGCTCCAGACAAATATTTCGGTCAACCATTCGGTATTCGGCCGAATACTAAATTTACTATTCGGTACACCCCTACTTTTTACAAGCAATACTCATAGCTCCTGTTGGATCAGCTCCATCGGTTGTTCAATACGATGTTCACCTCGGGGGTCTCAACACGCACTGTGGGCGAGTCCAAGATCTCAAAGATCACCAAGCCAGGGAAGGATCCCACACTTTGTGCATCGTAGCGGCCCAAAGCTGCCCTGAACACAGGCATTAGGCTATATGCCAAAATCCTAGCAGCCAGGCTGCAGGGGGTTTTGCCGATTCTAATTGGGGAAGATCAAGTGGGGTTCATGCGTGGCTGTCAGGGGGTGGATAATGTGAGGAAGATTGTAAATCTCCTTGATATTGCTGATAGAAGGGTGCCCCAGTGGTACTACTGGCATTAGATGCCGAAAGGGCATTTGATAGGGTGGAATGGCCTTTCCTCAGAGAGGATCTAGAGCACCACAATTTAAGCGAGGCCTACATAAGAGGGGTATTCTCTCTTTATTCACATCACCTGGCAAAGGTTGCCGCCAATGGGCACCTATCTTGAGGGTTTATACTCTCCAGAGGCACGAGGCAGGGCTGTCCACTTTCCCCTCTCCTTTTTGCCTTGGCAGTAGAACCCCTGGTGACGAGGATCAGAACAGATGGGGGGATTCAAGGCATCCCCTATAGTGGGTCAGAGCACCAGCTAGCCCCCTTCGAAGATGAAGTGATCATGACAATGTCCCATGCCGAAGCCTCGGTTGCCAAGTTGCTGGGGATCTTCCGAGAGTTTTGCAGGGTGTCCGGATTTAAAGTTAGCCTGGACAAAAGCAAGGCGCTCAATATATCCTCTAGTGCGGGGACTCTAACCGCACTTTGGGGGTCAGCCCCTTTCCAGTGGGTGAAGGAGAAGCTACAGTATCTGGGGATCTACCTCACCACTACAGTAGCAGAACTATTTCAGGCCAACTACCTGAAGCTACTTGAGGCCATTAGGTTCGACCTACATTCATGGGGGATGCAAGCAATCTCGTGGTTTGGTAGAGTGGCAGCAATCAAAATAAACATGTTTCCTCAGTTGTTGTACCACTTTCAGGCTCTTCCAGTAGCCATCTGAGACTTTAGTGACAATGCAGCGGGACATTATGGACTATGTCTGGAAAAATGGGAAGGCTAGGATATCTAGGAAAACTCTGTTGAGGTCCAGGGACAAGGGCGGTGGGGTGGGGTGGCGCTGCCAGATATGCATCTATACTTTAGGGTGGCACAACTGAGGGTGCTCCAGGAATGGGTTAACCCTTTTACGACTAATGGGTGGTGCCACGCAGAAGAGGAGGATTTGGGTAAACCCCTTCTGATACATCCCCTGGTCAGAGAAACGGGAAAGGCCACTGAGTGTGTATGAGATGCCAGCGACTAGGGTGACAATGTAAGTCTGGGACAAGGTGATCCGGGCAGTAGGCATCATGGCATTTCCCTCCCCTATAATGCCCATACATTTTAACCCCAATTTCCAGCCGGGGTACAACGGCTTTGCATTTGCAAATTGGAGAAAAAGTGGATGTGAACTTTTGGCACAAATTTTTATAGATGGGCAACTAAGGTCATTTGAGTCATGCAAGTCCACTTTTGGAGTAAAAGAGAAGGATAGTTTTCAGTACAGGCGGCTGCAGCACTGGGTAATGCAATCCCCCAACAAGAAGGTAACCACCAGGAAGTTAATTGATCTTGAAAAGCTTATCTTATTGCCTAGTGGCACCTCAGGGCTAATTTTGCATTTGTACGCTGGCTTGGGTGGGCGGGAAAACGCACTGCCTATGTATGTGTAGGAGCCTGAAGAAAGCTACTAATTTTGTTTAATATGCAGAGAGAGGCTACAAATTCTTGGCCTGGGGATCTTTAACTCCAGATACAATGCAGCATATTAGTGGGTGTAGAGAGGATTCGAAGTGCTGGATCGGGTGTGGCAGGGATGGAACTTAGATGCATATGTGGTGGAGATGCCCGAGGCTGGCAGCCTATTGGTCAGAGGTGTTGAACATTCTTAATAGTATCACTGGGCTACACTGCAGTTATATCCAGTAGTGTGTCTTATCAGAGCCAGGGTTAAACACTGTACGAACATTCCACTGCTTCGAACTATGCTTCTCATAACCAAGCCACAATTGCAGCTTGTTGGAAATCACCAAGAATTCCTACAGCAGCCGACTGGTGGTCACGCTTGTGGGCTGCAATAGCAGCAGAGAAGGTGGCCTTTTTTTAATGATGATGTAGAGGAGGGGCCAAGTACCCCCACCTCAACCGTTTTGCCTATATTACCTATATGTTGGGAGGCAGAGTGTGAAACCCTTGCAGTGCCTTTAAGAATACCGATACCTAAGAGAATCCTGGAAGCAAGATTCCCATTGAGAAACCCATACCTGCATACAAGGAAATAGGATGGCCATTTAAAGGAGATTCCAGAAGAAACAGAGAAAATGAGTGGCAAAGATGAATGGTGATGTCACACAGAGCTAAATTGACATATATAAAAGATGCAGACATAAGAGAATGAAGATATTCTATAAGGCATCAAGATTGTATCAGAGATAAGTGACATCTTGGCATCAAGGTGAAGAAGATTATGCTACAGAACAGATGAAGACATCAAGCCATTTTACACGTGCACAGATGCAAAAGAAACACAAGTAGACAAAGTAATCATGAGACTCAGTTTATAGTGAATAGATTGCGGTAAGCGCCAACATATAAATATATGTAGATGATCAAGTAAAGGATGGATGTTTCCACAACCTATTATAGCAGTGCAGGACTTTAGTAAAAGGCCTAATTTCTAGTGCATCGCAGTTAAAAAGCAGTTTGAATTACAAAATGAATCTCAGAAGGCAAAGTTGGATGAGCCAAAGAAGCCAAGGTCTTATCAGACTGGAGCAAACTGACATTGGATACAAATCGTGTGAAAGAACAAAACTCCTGTTCAGAAGACATGAACAAAATAAGGAAAATGTCAGAGGTCTATTAAAAAAAGTATTTTAAAGACACTAGAAGCTCGATTCCATGGTCTTCAGTCACGTGGAAGGATTAAGTTGGACGAACAAGATGCTCACACCTATGCATGAGGGCAGAGCATGCCTTCACTCCCCTTAATTCTCCACAGCACAGAGCAAACTCAAGGTCAATCTTCAAAGCCTAATTGACAGCAGACCACTGAGTTGATGAAGGATGAACGTGCTAATTGGTGGGAAGCTATCGTTAAGACAAGCTCACTAGCACCTGGATGGCCAGGCTGCGTGCTTCTAGACGTAGGTGGAAAAGTACTGACGGAGGTTAGAGTGCCAACCAATTGTAGGGGACCGCGTAATTAAGGGTCCTATAGTTTGTGTAACCAATGGGACATCGTACATTTAGTGACGTTCATAGTGGGCATTTTAAGGGGAGGACTTAGTTGTCCCACCTGATGTTTAGTAACCAATTATCTCCACTCAATGTCCCAGACTAGTATGGAACATATATCTAAATGTTCCCCCTTATCCAATCACTTTCTTCACTAGGTTTTTGTAGTTTGCCACGTAGTATGACTTTGGTAATTACGTAGGTTAACGTCAGTGATGATGAGTTTTTAGTATATAAGCTCTGTTTTTTATGAAATGTATTGAGTAAGAGGATCGAGCGAGTTCGTTGATGTTCGCTGTACTCCCTGTTTTAGATAATTGATATTAATACAGTTATCCTTTTGCCAACTACCTGAGTTGTTTCGATTATTGATGTATGAATAAAATATGCATCCCCATCCATCTCCATGGTAATTGCTACACATCTTAAAGGGATGAGTTATTCAGTTCATGTGGTAGCGAAGAGGATGGTTCAGACCCATCGACATTAGTAAACTTTGCTGTCCCGGAAATATCGCACAACCTCTGCCATTCGGCTTAAAGGACGCAAAGCTCCCCATAGATAGTGGTTTAGTTTAAATTACTAGTCTTGCAAGCATGGTGTGACGGGTCCCTCGATTTCAGCCGGAATCCCCTCCCACGGTCTACATGAAGCTGAGCGAACAGAAAGCTGAAGAGGAGGTAAAAGAGGCATAAGATCCCGAGAGGCGGAAGATGAAAATGTGAGTGCTGAGTAAAAACTTAGAGAGCTGGCAGAATGCATGGGTAATGAGTGAAGAAAAGAGATAAGACAAGGGGAAAGTGAGTAACGGAGGGAGGCTGGGGTAAAAACATAACTTGGGAATAAGAGTGATATATATTGAATAGACATTGACTTGTGTGAAGCCAAGCACTTAAGAGGTATCGTGAGGAAAGACCACAATAAAAGGATACGCTCGGTGCCTGTGTTTTAAAGAACGTAACAGAAGAAATCTGAACCTAAAATCCCATAGGGGATGATGTAGAAAACGGATTTGATTAAAGCCGAATCTAAAGAGGTTGATTTAAACTCTGTATGGCGTGTTTTATGGGGTAAGACAGGACCCAGAGAAGGGCTGTTGAGAAGAATATATGTGACTGGTCGAGTATGTCTGTTTGTCTGTTTGTTTTATGTGGTTATGTAAATGATGATCTCATAAATGAAAGTGATAGATGAGAAAAAGAGAAGTGTGAAGTTGAAACAAACTAACTGCTTGTTTTAAATTGAAGTTGATGGTGTTTTATAGCAAGATTAAAGTAAAACATTTGATTTAAAGGGTTTGGAGCCTTTGACGAGTGGTGCACGCTAATATTGTATTGTTTTTCTGAAACATACCTTTTCAAATTTGTAAAGTGAAAACGAGTGTTGAAAATCAAGAATAAAGAGTTAAACATTGAGGATGTTACTCCACTTTTGCACCTCTACAAGCAATTGCTGAAACATGCACCCAAGCTTAGACAGTATAGCGCGGAATGAGTTAAAGGAACCGCAGGCAAAATGTTCATGCCGTGGCCGCAAGGAGGGTCACTATCGAAGGCAGTCCTGCAGCACATGATGACATATTTGCATGCAGCATATATGGGGAAAAAGCTAGAGCAGCGACTAGCAAGCATAGAGCTTTGGAAAATGTACCAGGAGGAGAAAGATGAGCAGCCTCCTGTAGACTGGATACTTAATGTATGCAAAGAGGGGGGCGAGGAGCCCTCTGCTCCCCCCCATCTGAAATAGAAGGCGAGAATAAAAAAGACGATGGGTTATACCCATTAAGGGAGCTTAAAGCAGCAGCGGGGTACAGCAACCCGGCGTATAAGTTACCTGCGCAAAGCAGCGACGAGGGTCCGGAGAATAATATTGAGAGAGATGTAATCTCTAAGGTCCCGAGGGACAAGGAGAGACGTGATAAAGAGATGAGTGATCGAGCAAGCACATCCCTGGATGTAGGAAGAGAAATAAAGAGATGGAAAGGAGAAAGAGATAAAACTGATGAGTTAGCACTAATACGGAACAAATGGATGGGTGGTCAGATTTTGCTTAAACTCGATGGTAAGGGCATTGAAGATGTAAGGCAAAGGGAAGATCAAGATGAGCAAGATAAAAAGGATGAAGAAAGAGAGGAACAATTGAAAGAAGAAGGAGCGAAAAGGAAAGATAGACAAAGACGGTAGCAGTTATATCAAGATGAACAATTGAAAAAACAAGAGAGAGCAGAGGAGCAAAGAAAACATGATAATAGACAGAGAGCAATCAATGAGCAGGAAAGGCTAGAAAGAAAAAGAATGGAAGAGGAGGAACAAAAGCTAAGGGATAAGAAAGAGACTGCAAAGACGAAAGAATGAGGAGATAAGAAGGGCAAACGAGAGAAGAGATGAGAAGAAAAAAGAGGAAGACAGGGTGAGAGAGGAAGCAAGAAAGCAGAGAGAATTTGATGACGATATAGAACAAAAAGAAGGCAGAGAGCATGCAATCTTGATCGCCTGGAGAAGGAAGTAAGGAATCCTGATCCAGAATTAGCATGGGAGGACATAGAGGAGTTCTTCCCAGAATACGAGTCATTACCAGGTCCATCTAGAGCTAATCTAGAGGATGTGTTTGCCTCTAGGAGCATTGGGGAAGAAATAGAGAAAGGATATCATAAAATGAGAACCCAGAAAGAATTAAAGGGGAAGGGAAAAAATGATCGTCTCGAGAGTATGAAATAGAGGGAGCCTCATGTAGTATGAGGCTTAAGGAGTTGTCTTTAGATAGACTGACTCTGGACAGAGATGAAGAGGAGAGAAGTTGCACAAGTTGTGCACAGGAAATGTCAGGTGAAGACAGAGACACAGAGACACCTTCTGTGGGGAAAAGAGAGGTGATGCGTGTGGTCCTGACGGATGTTTTTCAATGGGTAAGGAAGAAAGATGGTCAGATTTAGATGCACCTATACGTAGAGCATCAGAATCATTGACGCAGTTAGACAGACCTAAAGGGCAACTTCGTGGTGAGAGGGGGGAATCGCCACCATACTTGAGCAGATTAAGGTCCCTGCCAGGAAGAAGGCAGTGCAGGAATATTGTCCATGCGGTGAACAGACAGACGATGAGAAATGAGAATGAGTTTGGGACTTCACAGTTTCCCTTGGTAGAGAAAGGGGGGCCAGACCCCAGTATATACGGTGGCCCCAGATGGACAAGGATAAATTAAGGTGTAAACTCCCAAGTTTAACTTCTGGTACTGGGAAATGGATACATGAATTAGAGAAGATGACAGGAGGAAATACATTGGCTATAGGGGACATTAAAGGTCTCCTAATTGCCATTTTTGGGGAAAGAGCAGATGACGTTTGGTTGAGAGCAGAATATGCTGGTGTTACTACAGTTAATACTGCTCATGATGGAGCACCGTTCAATAACTGCAGAGCAGCTGTGCTGGAAAGTGCTTAGAGTACTATATCCGAACACGTCTGACATGGGAGCTATAATGATGAAAAAGATGCAAGAAGGGGATGATCCGCTTGTTTACATTCAACATTTCCAAGAGCAGTGGGCCTTGGAGACGCGTGAGGCTTGGGGGAAATCAATACCTGTGTTCTATCACATATTATGCCAAGGTCTGCCAGACCGAGTACAAAAGCAGCTCAAGAAGTTAGTGGTATGGAAGCGAAACCGTGGTCAGAAATTCAGCTGACCATCGTGCATTATTGCAGACCCTTGCAGGAAAAGAATTGCAAGAAAGATGATGCTAGGGAAGGTGAAGAGGCAATGTTAGTACAGAAAAAGTTGTCTAAATATTCCATTGAAGGGGCAATGTTGACTAGTGGAGACCGATCGAGCTCACAACAAACAGCAAATATGCCGCAGATGATTAATCAAAGGCAGTTCGATCAAGGCAATAATGGATTTGCTCCCCTGGGAAGGGGAGGATTTAAAGGAAGAGGCTTTCAGACTAATCAAGGGAACTGGCAGAATAATCAGGGAAACTTTTAGAATAATCAGGGTGGGTTTCAAAACATGCAGAATGACAATCAAAATATGCAGAATGGGCAGGTAAGGAGACCTCTTCCTATATGTTGGGCATGTGGAATGACAGGACGTTTTGCTTGTGTATGGAGAAGTCAAGGGTTTATGCAAAATGGTCAGTTTTCAAGAGGGGGAGAGGAAAGAGCTCAAGACCTTCCTCTTCAAGGAATGGCTCAAACATAACACATAGGTCCACACACCCTCCACTCCCCATCGTACCTGAGACTCTGGGATCTGCCTTCCACTGTCTCCTCCCCTGTTTGCTTGTAGATCTTTTGCTGTAAATTGGCCACTGTTGACTTCCCCTGTTAGCTCCCACTCCCTAGTCTCTGGCCCTCATTACAACCTTGGCGGAGGACCATGGTGCTATTAGCACCATGGTCCATGCCGCTAAGGTTACGTTTCCGCCATGGTGGATGGCGGAATTACCGCCCCATTACAAGGTTGGCGGGGCGGTAATTCCCCATTCACCATGGCCCCTTCCCCATTCCCATTTTTGCCCCCATAGGGCATAATGGGAATGGGGAAGGCGCTAATTACGGCACCGTAAATTACGGTGCCGTAATTAGCTCCAAAGTCCATTTGCGAGTTGGATTTTTAACGCCTGCTAAAAGCAGGCGTTAAACACCAACCTGCAAAGGGACACTTGTAATCAGGCGTTAAGGGTTAACGGCGCCGACGGCGCCGTTAAACCCTTAACGCCTGAGTTGTAATGAGGGCCTCTGTGTCCCTCACTGTGTTCTTCCCCCTACGATTGTAAAGCACTCTGTTGATTCAGAAGCCAGGTCCGCGCTCAATAAATACACAAATAATATTAATAATAAAAGCATCACCCACACTATGTAACCTAAATATCATCTCAAATATTGGATACTGACTGTATGTAAACAGGCTACTTGGATGTGTAACTTCATCCCATGCTTCCTATTCTTAGTACATATGTCACGCAAGCACTTTGAAGTGGTCCCTTGCATGTTAACGCATTATAAAACTCAAATATTAATTTGCGCTCTAAGAATTTTGAGTAGACCAATGTCATGCTCAGCATCTCCTACTTTAGCATTGCTAACATTACCCTATACGTGGAGAGCAACATTGCAGTATCACTTACTTGGCCTGCAAGGGATAATGGATATGGGCTATGCCAGGTATTACTCGTATACAGTATTAGGGCAACGGATATTCAGACAGTAGAATGCATTTCACATTATCTGCTTCCTTTTAAGTGTTCAGAGTTGCATTGGGCATAGACCTTAACAAATTATCAGGGTAATTCATAGAAGTTCGCACAAAAGTGGCGCACACGGCTGGCGCACAGTGTGCACGTGCGGATGTCTGCGCCAGCTGCGTGCGCTAAAATTGATTTCCGCGCACAGCGTATTCATGGATTTTAGCCTCCAAAACCAGCCGTGGCGCAGAGTGGCGCAGCGACCCTGCAGCAGCGCCAGTTACGCGCCCAAGAACGCCCTAGCGCAAGGAAAAGCCATCATAATCCCGAATCCAGCGCAAAGGGCTGCGCTAACCCTGGACCAGTTTACAGGGCTGCCAAACAGCAAACGGCAAGCGGGGAATGTGTAATACTGGGGTTTGCGTGAGGTTTCACATGTGAAAGGGCCTGTGCGAGTGGGGTACGTGTATAACTGGGGTTCGCATGAAGTTTCACACGCGATTGGAGCAGGGTACGTGTATTACAGGGTTCACAAGAAGTTTCACATGCGAAAGGGCCTGTGCGAGTGAGGTACGTGTATAACTGGGGTTCGCGGGAAGTTTCACATGCGATTTCAGCAGGGTACGTGTATTACAGGGGTTCGCGGGAAGTCTCACACGCGATTGGATCTGGGTACGTATATTTCGGGGGTGCGCGGGAAGTTTCACACGCGAAAGGGCCTGTGCAAGTGGGGTACGTGTATTCCTGGGGTTCGCGTGAAGTTTTACATGCGAAAGGGCCCTGTGCGAGTGGGGTACATGTATTCCTGGGGTTCGCGTGAAGTTTTACACACAAAAGGGCAACGCCCGTGCACGATACGTCACAGACGCGCTAAGGGCCTTTGGTCCAATGAAATCGCGTACATGTGCTGACCCGCTTACGCGCAAAGGGCCTTTCCTCGAATTACACGATGACGTGCATATGTTTCACGTGCCAAATCACTCCGTATCAAGCTGGCCACGCATACACACACAGAAGACCACGCTCCTGCTCTGAAGGCCATTTTCCTGCCCCCCAGAGCCCTGAGCACGCTCCCACCTGCCATCTGCTGCTGCCTGACTGTCTGCTGCCCACGTGCCCTGCTATTTGGTGCCTGCACATTTGGTGCCTGCACATCAGCCATCTGCAGGGGTCCAGTTGCTGTGTCCACCCCTGCTGGAACAGAAGACTCACGACTGGGATACCATCGCTCCACTGCCCAGCCCCAGGACCCAGTTGCCCACCCACTCCTGCCTCTGGGGTTGCCATGTCGGGCACATCTCCAAATGGCACCACTGGCAACCCCCAGCCAGAGAAGCAGAGGGCCACCAGCTTCACTGCCACCGAAGTTGGTGTCCTGGTGGAGCATGTCCTGGGGCATTATGATGCCCTCTTCGGAACATCACGCGCCAACAAGGAAGGACGGGAGAGGATCTGGGACGACGTAGAGGGTGTGGCAACCCGTGACATCAAGCACGTCAAGAAGCGCTGGGAGGACTTCAGGTCCAGGACCCTCCACAAGGCCCGGCGCCTTGCGGAGGGGGGCTGGGCACGCATGAGTAACATCCAGATGAGGGTCCTGGAACGCGTAGGCCCAGCACTCCACGCCCAGATCCTTCGGAGGCAGACCCGTCTGGAGTTGAGCGGTAAGTGGCCAAGCATTGCTGTGTGAGACAGGGCATGTTGCATTGTGCTGGTAGTCTGATGCTTGCCTGTATGTGTGACATAGGCCATGTATGGATGTGTGTGTGCAGGGACATCATGGTCATGCATGTGAGACCAGTTATTTGTGAACCACATGGTTGGTGCATGTGTTTTAATGCTACATGGGGAGCTCTATGCGGAATGCACACATGAAAGCATGGCTGTCTCTGTTCCTGGACATGAAGGGGGGGTGAGGAATGGGTGCTGATGTCATGCACATGTATGGTGCACATGGGTGTGTGTGTGCCTGAGAAGTGTGTGTGTGACTTTGAAACGCCATGGATGCATGTGACTTTGAAGGCAACATCTTGGTTTACAGGGGCCCTTCTACATGGATGTTGATGTTGATTGCAGGCACCATGACTGTTTCTGCATGTGTCTTGTATGCATTCACCCATGTGTTGTGGAATGACAGGATGGAAGTGACATTTGACAGTGCCACTCATGTGTTATTGCTTCCTGTCTAGGGTATTTTGTACTATACCCTGATGCTTGTGTTCTATGTCTCCCTCTACGCAGCGTCAAGTGACGAAGAAGGCGGAGACGGCGCTATGGAGCCAAGCGGCGGGTATGCCTCCACTGGGCGGCGACGCAAGGCCCAGCCACCCTCCCAGGAATTTCCATCATCCGTCACCGAGGGGGCTGGTGCTGCGTCTGCCACAACGGCTGTGGCGGAAGGGCCGGGTGAGCCGCCACAGGGGCTTCCATTGGTGGAAGACGGTGTGGAGACATCCAGGTTAGTGGTCTCCACAGAGGAGGAGGAGCCCGCTACTGAGCCGCACATGGGGCCTGGTGGGGGTAGTACCACTGGTGCAAGTGGTGCTGTCCAGGGCCAGGGTCAGAAGGCAGCACAGGTCACCGCAGAGGGGCCTGTGCATGTCGCTGTCCCTGACCCTGTGACTGCACCACCATGCACCAGCAGGGAGGCCCCGTCCCAGGCCCGTCCACAGGTAGGGGAGAGTGCCATGTCATCTGCCTCTCCACTACCTGTGGACGAGGGGTCCCACGAACGTATGGGCTCCGTCCTGGTTGGTGGGTTCCTACATGTGTCGCGCACTCTGGCAAACCTCTCCTCCTCTGTGGAGACTATACGCCAGTCGTTCTCCACACCGTCTTCCGGCCCAGATTCCACCAGGGCCCCCTGTGGACCTGGCCCGACCAACACAGCCAGCTTGGTGGAGCTCACATCCCTGCCACAGTCGGGTGTCGGCGGCCCAGCAGGGGTGGACACCACAACTGGAGACCAGCTGATGGAGGATGTGCAGGCACCATCCGCCACGGCACATGGACAGCAGCAGCAGGGGCAGGCTATAGGTGGGAGCAATGATGGCTCGGGGACATCAACATCGGAGGGGCAAGCATCGACCAGAGGGCAGGATGAACCAGGAATGGGAGTGTCTTCCGTGTGGCACCGGTTGGGCCAGCAGGTAGGTGCGGAGCGCCGGCGGGCGGAAAAGGCGCAGCTCACCATGGTCAGGGCGGAGTTCTCCATGCGTCAGGCTTTGAGGCGGGCAGAGTGCCTCGAGGCAACTCGCAGGGAGTTGGAACAGGCCATGAGTGCCTCCCTGCGAGACCTCGGGGCCAGGACAGAGGCCCGCCTCTGGCAAATAGACATGGAGTTCGATGATACCCTGGCCCGGGACACCACAGAGTGAGCCGCTGGACTTGCCCGCCACCATTGTATATAGTTAGATAGTGTTAGGTTTCCTTTTGTTTTTTCTTTATTTTGGTTGTGCTTGGACAATGCACCACGTTTGTGTATATAGTTTTTTATTAGGTAGTATTTTTGATAGGTTTCATTTCATCAGTTGGGCTCATGGACCCTGGATTGTTCATCTGTACATAGTTCACCATTGGATTGTTCTCTTCTTTTTTTATTTTCACCATGGAGCAATGGTTTTCACTTTCTTTTTTCCCTTGAATTTGCTTTGTTGGACTGTGACTTTGGACACCATTTCTTTTGGATTTCTTTGGATTATGATTTTCTTTTTTTAAATTCTTTTACGGACATGCAGCTTTTCTTTTATCATTCCCATTGTTGTGTGTTGGATTTTGATTACATTCATGTTGTGTTTAATACATTTTTTTCTTCATGCTTCGATGTGTGTTATTATCTCATTGGTTTCATGCATGTCATGATATGGGTTTTCACATTCACTTGCACCCATTGTGTGTGTGTGAGATGGACATGTGTTCATTTACATACTTGCCATTAGGGTTGTATAATGTAATTGCCTTTTCTATGTGGGTGGATGCAATACTTGGTTGCGTCTTTGGGCTGGGGAGGCTGGCCATAAGGGCCACGATTGAGGATCATCATGACCTGGGGGCAGGGGGACATGAGTGGGGGCCTGCTGGCAGGTGCCCTGCACTGCTGGGGGTGGGGGTACAGGGGGACATGAGTGGGACATGGATGGGGGCCTGCTGGCAGGTGCCCTGCACTGCTGGGGGGTGGGGGTGCAGGGGGACATGAGTGGGACATGAGTGGGGGCCTGCTGGCAGGTGCCCTGCACTGCTGGGGGGTGGGGGTGCATAGGGACATGAGTGGGGGCCTGCTGGCAGGTGCCCTGCACTGCTGGGGGGTGGCGGTGCAGGGGGACATGAGTGGGACATGTGTGGGGGCCTGCTGGCAGGTGCCCTGCACTGCTGGGGGGTCGGGGTGCAGGGGGACATGAGTGGGACATGAGTGGGGGCCTGCAGGCAGGTGCCCTGCACTACAGGGGGGTGCATGGGGACATGAGTGGGGGCCTGCAGGCAGGTGCCCTGGACTGCTGGGGGGGGTTGGGGTGAACAGGGACATGAGTGGGACATGAGTGGGGGCCTGCTGGCAGGTGCCCTGCACTGCTGGGGGGTGCAGGGGGACATGATTGGGACATGTGTGGGGGCCTGCTGGCAGGTGCCCTGCACTGCTAGGGGGTGGGGGTGCAGGGGACATGAGTGGGAAATGAGTGGGGGCCTGCTGGCAGGTGAGCTGCACTGCTGGGGGGTGGGGGTGCAGGGGGACATGAGTGAGACATGAGTGGGGGCCTGCAGGCAGGTGCCCTGCACTACCAGGGGGTGGGGGTGCAGGGGGACATGAGTGGGACATGAGTGGGGGCCTGCTGGCAAGTGCCCTGCACTGCCGGGGGGTGGGGGTGCAGGGGGACATGAGTGGGACATGAGTGGGGGCCTGCTGGCAAGTGCCCTGCACTGCCGGGGGGTGGGGGTGCAGGGGGACATGAGTGGGACATGAGGGGGGGCCTGCTGGCAGGTGCCCTGCTGGGGGATGGGGGTGCAGGGGGACAGAAGTAGGACATGAGTGGGGGCCTGCTGGCAGGTGTCCTGCACTGCCGGGGGTGGGGGTGCAGGGGGGACATGAGTGGGACATGAGTGGGGGCCTGCTGGCAGGTGCCCTTCACAGCTGGGGGTTGGGGTGCAAGGGGACATGAGTGGGGGCCTGCTGGCAGGTGCCCTGCACTGCTGGGGGGTGGGGTGCAGGGGGACATGAGTGGGACATGAGTGGGGGCCTGCCTGCAGGTGCCCTGCACTGCTGGGTGGTGGGAGTGCAGGGGGACATAGTGGGGGGCTGCTGGCAGGTGCCCTGCACTGCTGGGGGGTGGGGGTGCAGGGGGACATGAGTGGGACATAAGTGGTGGCCTGCTGGGAGGTGCCCTGCACTGCTGGGGGTGGGGGTGCAGGGGGACATGAGTGGGACATGAGTGGCGGCCTGCTGGCAGGTGCCCTGCACTGCTGGGGGGTGGGGTGCAGGGGAACATGAGTGGGGGCCTGCTGGCAGGTACCCTGCACTGTTGGGGAGTGGGGGTGCAGGGGGACATGAGTGGGACATGAGTGTGGGCCTGCTGGCAGGTGCCCTGCACTGCTGGGGGGTGGGGGTGCAGGGGGACATGAGGGGGACATGAGTGGGACATGAGAGGGGGCCTGCTGGCAGGAGCCCTGCACTGCTGGGGGATGAGGGTGCGGGGGGACATGAGTAGGACATGAGTGGGGGCCTGCTGGCAGGTGCCCTGCACTGCTGGGGGTGGGGGTGCAGGGGGACATGAGTGGGACATGTGTGGGGGCCTGCTGGCAGGTGCCCTGCACTGCTTGGGGGTGCAAGGGGACATGAGTGGGATATGAGTGGGGGCCTGCTGGCAGGTGCCCTGAACTGCTGGGGGTGGGGGTGCAGAGGGACATTAGTGGGGGCCTGCTGGCAGGTGCCCTGCACTGCTGGGGAGTGGGGGTGCAAGGGGACATGAGTGGGGGCCTGCTGGCAGGTGCCCTGCACTGCTGGGGGTGGGGGTGCAAGGGGACATGAGTGGGGGCCTGCTGGCACTCATGTCCCCCTGCACCCCCACCTCCCAGCAGTGCAGGGCACCTGCCAGCAAGTCCCCACTCATGTCCCACTCATGTCTCCCTGCACCTCCACCCCCCAGCAGTGCAGGGCACCTGCCAGCATGCCCCGACTCATGTCCCCTTGCAGCCCCACCCTCCAGCAGTGAAATGCTGATCTCATGACACAAACCAAAAGTCAACTATGTACATCAACACATGTCCGTCACACACATACACTGGTTGGCATTGCTTGTGTAAACCCACATTTCCACATGCATCAACCCAATGAGTGAATCCCACACATGGAACTAAAAAATGAAAATGTATGATGTACATGAAATCAAAAATGAAATGAAAACATACCAAAATATGAGGGGGTGGGGGTGCAGGGGGACATGAGTGGGACATGAGTGGGGGCCTGCTGGCAAGTGCCCTGCACTGCCGGGGGGTGGGGGTGCAGGGGGACATGGGTGGGACATGAGTGGGGGCCTGCTGGCAGGTGCCCTGCACTGCTGGGGGGTGGGGGTTTCAGGGGAACATGAGTGGGACATGAGTGGGGGCCTGCTGGCAGGTGCCCTGCTGGGGGATGGGGGTGCAGGGGGACAGAAGTGGGACATGAGTGGGGGCCTGCTGGCAGGTGTCCTGCACTGCCGGGGGGTGGGGGTGCAGGGGGACATGAGTGGGACATGAGTGGGGGCCTGCTGGCAGGTGCCCTGCACTGCTGGGGAGTGGGGTGGAGGGGGACATGAGTGGGACATGAGTGGGGGCTTGGTGACAGGTGCCCTGCACTGCTGGGTGGTGGGAGTGCAAGGGGACATGAGTGGGGGCCTGCTGGCAGGTGCCCTGCTCTGCTGGGGGGTGTGGGTGCAGGGGGACATGAGTGGGACATGAGTGGGGGCCTGCTGGGAGGTGCCCTGCACTGCTGGGGGGTGGGGGTGCAGGGGGACATGAGTGGGACATGAGTGGGGGCCTGCTGGCAGGTGCCCTGCACTGCTGGGGGTGGGGGTACAGGGGGACATGAGTTGGACATGGATGGGGGCCTGCTGGCAGGTGCCCTGCACTTCCGGGGCGTGGGGGTGCAGGGGGACATAAGTGGGACATGAGTGGGGGCCTGCTGGCAGGTGCCCTGCACTGCTGGGGGGTGGGGGTGCATGGGGACATGAGTGGGGGCCTGCTGGCAGGTGCCCTGCACTGCCGGGGGGTGGGGGTGCAGGGGGACATGGGTGGGACATGAGTGGGGGCCTGCTGGCAGGTGCCCTGCACTGCTGGGGGGTCGGGGTGCAGGGGGACATGAGTGGGACATGAGTGGGGGCCTGCAGGCAGGTGCCCTGCACTACAGGGGGGTGCGGGTGCATGGGGACATGAGTGGGGGCCTGCAGGCAGGTGCCCTGCACTGCTGGGGGGGTTGGGGTGCACAGGGACATGAGTGGGACATGAGTGGGGGCTTGCTGGCAGGTGCCCTTCACTGCTGGGGGGTGCAGGGGGACATGATTGGGACATGAGTGGGGGCCTGCTGGCAGGTGCCCTGCACTGCCGGGGGGTGGGGGTGCAGGGGGACATGAGTGGGACATGAGTGGGGGCCTGCTGGCAAGTGCCCTGCACTGCCGGGGGGTGGGGGTGCAGGGGGACATGAGTGGGACATGAGTGGGGGCCTGCTGGCAGGTGCCCTGCACTGCTGGGGGGGTGGGGGTGCAGGGGAACATGAGTGGGACATGAGTAGGGGCCTGCTGGCAGGTGCCCTGCTGGGGGATGGGGGTGCAGGGGGACAGAGGTGGGACATGAGTGGGGGCCTGCTGACAGGTGTCCTGCACTGCCGGGGGGTGGGGGTGCAGGGGGACATGAGTGGGACATGAGTGGGGGCCTGCTGGCAGGTGCCCTTCACTGCTGGGGGTTGGGGTGCAAGGGGACATGAGTGGGGGCCTGCTGGCAGGTGTCCTGCACTGCTGGGGGGTGGGGTGCAGGGGGACATGAGTGGGGGCCTGCTGGCAGGTGCCCTGCACTGCTGGGTGGTGGGAGTGCAGGGGGACATAGTGGGGGCCTGCTGGCAGGTGCCCTGCACTGCTGGGGGGTGGGGTGCAGGGGGACATGAGTGGGACATGAGTGGTGGCCTGCTGGGAGGTGCCCTGCACTGCTGGGGGTGGGGGTGCAGGGGGACATGAGTGGGACATGAGTGGGGGCCTGCTGGCAGGTGCCCTGCACTGCTGGGGGGTGGGGGTGCAGGGGAACATGAGTGGGGGCCTGCTGGCAGGTACCCTGCACTGTTGGGGGGTGGGGGTGCAGGGGGACATGAGTGGGACATGAGTGGGGGCCTGCTGGCAGGTGCCCTGCACTGCTGGGGGGTGGGGGTGCAGGGGGACATGAGTGGGACATGAGAGGGGGCCTGCTGGCAGGTGCCCTGCAGTGCTGGGAGATGGGGGTGCGGGGGGACATGAGTAGGACATGAGTGGGGGCCTGCTGGCAGGTGCCCTGCACTGCTGGGGGTGGGGGTGCAGGGGGACATGAGTGGGACATGTGTGGGGGCCTGCTGGCAGGTGCCCTGCACTGCTTGGGGGTGCAAGGGGACATGAGTGGGGGCCTGCTAGCAGGTGCCCTGCACTGCTGGGGGGTGGGGGTGCAGGGGGACATGAGTGGGATATGAGTGGGGGCCTGCTGGCAGGTGCCCTGCACTGCTGGGGGTGGGGGTGCAAGGGGACATGAGTGGGGGCCTGCTGGCACTCATGTCCCCCTGCACCCCCACCTCCCAGCAGTGCAGGGCACCTGCCAGCAAGCCCCCACTCATGTCCCACTCATGTCTCCCTGCACCTCCACCCCCAGGCAGTGCAGGGCACCTGCCAGCAGGCTCCCACTCATGTCCCCTTGCACCCCCACCCTCCAGCAGTGAAATGCTGATCTCATGACACAAACCAAAAGTCAACTATGTACATCAACACATGTCCGTCACACACATACACTGGTTGGCATTGCTTGTGTAAACCCACATTTTCACATGCATCAACCCAATGAGCAAATCCCACACATGGAACTAAAAAATGAAAATGTATGATGTACATGAAATCAAAAATGAAATGCAAACATACCAAAATATGAGGGGGTGGGGGTGCAGGGGGACATGAGTGGGACATGAGTGGGGGCCTGCTGGCAAGTGCCCTGCACTGCCGGGGGGTGGGGGTGCAGGGGGACATGGGTGGGACATGAGTGGGGGCCTGCTGGCAGGTGCCCTGCACTGCTGGGGGGTGGGGGTTTCAGGGGAACATGAGTGGGACATGAGTGGGGGCCTGCTGGCAGGTGCCCTGCTGGGGGATGGGGGTGCAGGGGGACAGAAGTGGGACATGAGTGGGGGCCTGCTGGCAGGTGTCCTGCACTGCCGGGGGGTGGGGGTGCAGGGGGACATGAGTGGGACATGAGTGGGGGCCTGCTGGCAGGTGCCCTGCACTGCTGGGGGGTGGGGTGCAGGGGGACATGAGTGGGACATGGGTGGGGGCCTGCTGGCAGGTGCCCTGCACTGCTGGGTGGTGGGAGTGCAGGGGGACATGAGTGGGGGCCTGCTGGCAGGTGCCCTGCTCTGCTGGGGGGTGTGGGTGCAGGGGGACATGAGTGGGACATGAGTGGGACATGAGTGGGGGCCTGCTGGGAGGTGCCCTGCACTGCTTGGGGGTGGGGGTGCAGGGGGACATGAGTGGGACATGAGTGGGGGCCTGCTGGCAGGTGCCCTGCACTGCTGGGGGGTGGGGGTGCAGGGGGACATGAGTAGAACATGAGAGGGGGCCTGCTGGCAGGTGCCCTGCACTGCTGGGGGTGGGGGTGCAGGGGGACATGAGTAGAACATGAGTGGGGGCCTGCTGGCAGGTGCCCTGCACTGCTGGGGGTGGGGGTGCAGGGGGACATGAGTGGGACATGAGTGGGGGCCTGCTGGCAGGTGCCCTGCACTGCTTGGGGGTGCAAGGGGACATGAGTGGGGGCCTGCTAGCAGGTGCCCTGCACTGCTGGGGGGTGGGGGTGCAGGGGGACATGAGTGGGATATGAGTGGGGGCCTGCTGGCAGGTGCCCTGCACTGCTGGGGGGTGGGGGTGCAGGGGGACATGAGTGGGACATGAGTGGGGGCCTGCTGGCAGGTGCCCTGCACTGCTAGGGGGTGGGGGTGCAGGGGGACATGAGTGGGGGTCTGCTGGCAGGTGCCCTGCACTGCTGGGGGGTGGGGGTGCAAGGGGACATGAGTGGGGGCCTGCTGGCAAGTGCCCTGCACTGCCGGGGGGTGGGGGTGCAGGGGGACATGAGTGGGACATGAGTGGGGGCCTGCTGGCAAGTGCCCTGCACTGCCGGGGGGTGGGGGTGCAGGGGGACATGAGTGGGACATGAGTGGGGGCCTGCTGGCAGGTGCCCTGCACTGCTGGGGGGGTGGGGGTGCAGGGGAACATGAGTGGGACATGAGGGGGGGCCTGCTGGCAGGTGCCCTGCTGGGGGATGGGGGTGCAGGGGGACAGAAGTGGGACATGAGTGGGGGCCTGCTGGCAGGTGTCCTGCACTGCCGGGGGGTGGGGGTGCAGGGGGACATGAGTGGGACATGAGTGGGGGCCTGCTGGCAGGTGCCCTTCACTGCTGGGGGTTGGGGTGCAAGGGGACATGAGTGGGGGCCTGCTGGCAGGTGCCCTGCACTGCTGGGGGGTGGGGTGCAGGGGGACATGAGTGGGACATGAGTGTGGGCCTGCTGGCAGGTGCCCTGCACTGCTGGGGGGTGGGGGTGCAGGGGGACATGAGGGGGACATGAGTGGGACATGAGAGGGGGCCTGCTGGCAGGAGCCCTGCACTGCTGGGGGATGGGGGTGCGGGGGGACATGAGTAGGACATGAGTGGGGGCCTGCTGGCAGGTGCCCTGCACTGCTGGGGGTGGGGGTGCAGGGGGACATGAGTGGGACATGTGTGGGGGCCTGCTGGCAGGTGCCCTGCACTGCTTGGGGGTGCAAGGGGACATGAGTGGGGGCCTGCTAGCAGGTGCCCTGCACTGCTGGGGGTGGGGGTGCAGGGGGACATGAGTGGGATATGAGTGGGGGCCTGCTGGCAGGTGCCCTGCACTGCTGGGGGGTGGGGGTGCAGAGGGACATGAGTGGGGGCCTGCTGGCAGGTGCCCTGCACTGCTGGGGGGGTGGGGGTGCAGGGGGACATGAGTGGGGGCCTGCTGTCACTCATGTCCCCCTGCACCCCCACCTCCCAGCAGTGCAGGGCACCTGCCAGCAAGTCCCCACTCATGTCCCACTCATGTCTCCCTGCACCTCCACCCCCCAGCAGTGCAGGGCACCTGCCAGCAGGCCCCCACTCATGTCCCCTTGCAGCCCCACCCTCCAGCAGTGAAATGCTGATCTCATGACACAAACCAAAAGTCAACTATGTACATAAACACATGTCCGTCACACACATACACTGGTTGGCATTGCTTGTGTAAACCCACATTTTCACATGCATCAACCCAATGAGCGAATCCCACACATGGAACTAAAAAATGAAAATGTATGATGTACATGAAATCAAAAATGAAATGCAAACATACCTAAATATGAGGGGGTGGGGGTGCAGGGGGACATGAGTGGGACATGAGTGGGGGCCTGCTGGCAAGTGCCCTGCACTGCCGGGGGGTGGGGGTGCAGGGGGACATGGGTGGGACATGAGTGGGGGCCTGCTGGCAGGTGCCCTGCACTGCTGGGGGGTGGGGGTTTCAGGGGAACATGAGTGGGACATGAGTGGGGGCCTGCTGGCAGGTGCCCTGCTGGGGGATGGGGGTGCAGGGGGACAGAAGTGGGACATGAGTGGGGGCCTGCTGGCAGGTGTCCTGCACTGCCGGGGGGTGGGGGTGCAGGGGGACATGAGTGGGACATGAGTGGGGGCCTGCTGGCAGGTGCCCTGCACTGCTGGGGGGTGGGGTGCAGGGGGACATGAGTGGGACATGGGTGGGGGCCTGCTGGCAGGTGCCCTGCACTGCTGGGTGGTGGGAGTGCAGGGGGACATGAGTGGGGGCCTGCTGGCAGGTGCCCTGCTCTGCTGGGGGGTGTGGGTGCAGGGGGACATGAGTGGGACATGAGTGGGGGCCTGCTGGGAGGTACCCTGCACTGCTGGGGGGTGGGGGTGCAGGGGGACATGAGTGGGACATGAGTGGGGGCCTGCTGGCAGGTGCCCTGCACTGCTGGGGGGTGGGGGTGCAGGGGGACATGAGTAGAACATGAGAGGGGGCCTGCTGGCAGGTGCCCTGCACTGCTGGGGGGTGGGGGTGCAGGGGGACATGAGTAGAACATGAGTGGGGGCCTGCTGTCAGGTGCCCTGCACTGCTGGGGGTGGGGGTGCAGGGGGACATGAGTGGGACATGAGTGGGGGCCTGCTGGCAGGTGCCCTGCACTGCTTGGGGGTGCAAGGGGACATGAGTGGGGGCCTGCTAGCAGGTGCCCTGCACTGCTGGGGGGTGGGGGTGCAGGGGGACATGAGTGGGGGCCTGCTGGCAGGTGCCCTGCACTGCTGGGGGGTGGGGGTGCAGGGGGACATGAGTGGGACATGAGTGGGGGCCTGCTGGCAGGTGCCCTGCACTGCTAGGGGGTGGGGGTGCAGGGGGACATGAGTGGGGGTCTGCTGGCAGGTGCCCTGCACTGCTGGGGGGTGGGGGTGCAAGGGGACATGAGCAGGGGCCTGCTGGCAGGTGCCCTGCACTGCTGGGGGGTGGGGGTGCAGGGGGACATGAGTGGGGGCCTGCTGGCACTCATGTCCCCCTGCACCCCCACCTCCCAGCAGTGCAGGGCACCTGCCAGCAAGCCCCCACTCATGTCCCACTCATGTCCCCCTGCACCCTCACCCCCCAGCAGTGCAGGGCACCTGCCAGCAAGCCCCCACGTCCCCCTGCACCTTCACCCCCCAGCAGTGCAGGGCACCTGCCAGCAGGCCCCCACTCATCTCCCACTCATGTCTCCCTGCACCTCCACCCCCCAGCAGTGCAGGGCACCTGCCAGCAGGCCCCCACTCATGTCACCTTGCACTCCCACCCTCCAGCAGTGAAATGCTGATCTCATGACACAAACCAAAAGTCAACTATGTACATCAACACATGTCCGTCACACACAAACACTGGTTAGCATTGCTTGTGTAAACCCACATTTTCACATGCATCAACCCAATGAGCGAATCCCACACATGAAACTAAAAAATGAAAATGTATTATGTACATGAAATCAAAAATGAAATGAAAGCATACCAAAATATGAAACATGAAATGAAAAGCATGTGAAAAAGATGATTGAATGAAAGGGATAACCAATCCAAAAAAATTTGAAATTAAAACAGTCCAAAGTCACCCTACAACAACGCACATCCGAAGTAAATGTAAAATAAAATTTCCATTGCTTCATGTTCATAATAAAAAAAGAGAAATCAATCCATAGTCCAACTATTTACAATCCATTGTCCGGAAAAAATAAATCCATTGCTACATGTCCATAATGCAAAAAAAACAAAAATTAATACATGATGAAACTATATACAATCCATTGGCCAAGGATGTAAAGGGTCCACGATCCCAACCAAACAAATGAAACCTACCTAACTAACTACCTAAAAATATAACTATATACAAATTTGTGTGGCATTGTCCATTGACCACAAATAAAAGGAAAACGAAAAGGAAACCTAACTCTAACAACTATTTACAAGGTCAGCGGGCTAGTCCGACGGCTCACTTTTGGATGTCCCGGGCCAGGGCATCATCGAACTCCTGCTCAATGTCTTGGAGGCGGTCCTCTTCCATGGCCCCGAGGGTTTGCAGGGACGACGACATGTTCTCCTCCAACTCCCTGCGAATTGCTTTGAGGCACTCGGCCCGCCTCACGGCCCTCCGCATGGAGTTCTCCGCCCTGACCATCGTGAGCCGTGCCTCTTCTGCCCGCTGCCGCTCTGCATCTATAGCGTGGCCTAACCGCTGCCACACGCAAGACACTTCCAGTACTGGGTCCTCCTGCCCTCTGGCCGATGCCTGCCCCTCCAATGTCGATGGCCCGAGCCATGATGGCTCCCACCTTGTTGCTGCTGCTGCTGTGCCTCTGCCTGTGCCCTGGCTCTTGTTGCCCGCACATCCTCCTCCGGCAGGGGTGCAGTTGTTGAGGTGGCCACCCCTGCTGGACGTCCGACTCCCGACTGTGGCAGGGATGTGTCCTCCACCAGCCTGGCCGCAGGGTGAGAGGCAGCTCCACAGGGTACCCAGGTGATACATGGGTGGGAAGATGGCATGGAGGACGACTTGGCATAGGGGGTTCAGTTGAGGAGGGGGTCGGAACAATGTCCAGAAAACGGAGGAATCTGGCCCTGGTGAGCTGTCCCAGTAGGTCAACGCGGTCAACGAGCCATTTGAGAAGACGTGCAGTCTCCTCATCAAAAGACTGCAGGTCACCTCGCATGGCCCGTTGACGCAACGCCACTCCACCCAGGACAGGCTCAACCCGGTCCCGGATAGCCACGTCCGCAGGGAGAGGAAGGCCAGTTGTTGTAAGCGGATCCCCTCCCTGAAAACGGGTCTTGACGTAGGCATCCCTGCTGGTGCGGGATGATGCAGTCACAGGATAGGGGACAGGATTATACACAAGCACCTCCGCGGTGGCATGTGCTGCCTCCTGTCCCTGCCCCTGCACTGCACCACTAGGACCAGTGGAATCCCCACCTCCAGACCCCGTGTCTGTCCCTTGCACGGCCTCCTCCTCCACCAAACCCCCCACCAACCTGGATGACTCCGTGCCATCTTCCTCCGTCACACCCTGTGGGGTCTCAGCTGCCCCTTCTGCTGCCGAGGAGTCCAACTCTGACCTCCGCCTCTTGGACCTTCCCTCGGCAGCTGCGACCTGGGATGCGGCACCGGACTCCTCACTCCCCGACAAGATGACAACCTGGGAGGGGAGCCGGGCCTTGCATCTCTGGCTGGCGGGATGATCCCTGCCGCTGTACTCCACAGCACCCTCTCCGCCCTCTTCATCAGTTGACGCTGCAGACAGGGAGAGATAAAACACAGGCATCAGGGCACTGTACAATGGACTGATACACACATGACAGTTGCACATGAGTGGCATTGTTTAACCACAGACACGGCATCACACTCCACGACACACATGTCATTTTAACTCACACACATGAACATTTCAACAGCAATATTGCACCAGGCAGCACCATCCATACACATACAACAGCATGAACAGCCAAAGGTGAGCCTGACATCACATGAAACACAAGGAGTGCACTAGACATGCACACACGCCACCACACTTACATGCATGTCTACATCTCCTCCAACTGTTGCAGTGATGAGATCGCCATACATGTCACATCTGCCATTCATCCTTCTACATATCAGTGTCACGTGCATCCATGTTGCATCACAGTTGCACACTTGTCAGATACACATACATGCACATGTTCCCAGTGCAGATACATGCATTATGAACCACCATCCATGCCACAACCATGCCAATGTACATACACAGAAATTCAAACATGTGTGCTCCCACACCTGCATTTGCCCAGCATGCTTACCAACACATACACCATCAATGTGTCTCACAACTGAGAGGACTCACATGTGACAGCCTCACGCCCATGTTCATACACATCCTTACATGGCCCTACATAAACACATGTACAACCTGCACACTACTGCCATACCACGAGACGCATTGCGTACTATCAACATGCATGTACACTTACCGCTCGGCTCCAGACGGGTCTGCCTCTCAAGGATCTGGACGTAGAGCGCTGGGCATATGCGTTCCAGGACCCTCATTTGATGGGTCAACAGCTGGCCCCAGCGCCCCTTGGCATCCGCTGCCTTAGCGAGGCGCCGGGCCTTGTTGAGGGTCCTGGACCTGAAGTCCTCCGAGCACTTCTTGACATGATGTAAGTCGCAGACTGCCACTCCCTCCGCATTGATGGCAGTCACGATGTCCGTCCAGATCCTGGTCCGTCCTTCATTGTCGGCGTGCAAACTTCCAAAGAGGGCATCATACTGCCACAGGACTTGCTCCACCAGGACACCAACTTCGGTGGCAGTGAAACTGTTGGCCCTCTGCCTCTCTGGCTGGGGGTTGCCACTGCTGCCAGATGGTGTTGTGCCGGACATGGCAACCCCAGAGGCAGGAGTGGGTGGGCAACTGGGTCCTGGGGCTGGGCTGTGGAGCGACGGAATCCCAGTCGGGAGTCTTCGGTTCCAGCAGGGGTGGTCACAGCAACTACACCCCTGGCTGACGTGCAGGCAGCAAATGGCAGGGCACGTGGGCAGCAGGCAGTCAGGCAGCAGCAGATGGCAGGTGGGAGCGTGCTCAGGGCTCTGGGGGGCAGTAATTCGGCCTTCTCGGCAGGAGCGTGGTCTTCCGTGTATTTTCACGTGGCCAGCTTGATACGGAGTGATTTGGCACGTGAAAAAATTGCACGTCAGCGTGGAATTAGAGGAAAGGGCCTTAGCGCGTAAGTGCGTCAGCACACGCACGCGATTCCATTGGACCAAAGGCACTTAGCGCGTAAGAGCGTAAGTTACATTACACGCGCAGGCGTTTCCCTCATAGCACGTGATGACAGAGCACACGTGGAAAAACTGCACGTCCGAGTGTCATCGCGTGTAATTGGAGGAAACCGCCCACGTACACGCGTATCTGACGTGTACGTGTGGGCCGGTTTAAAAGCTACGTGTAGGATGCCATTTCCTTGTACGTGCTTTTCATGGAGAGCGAGTGGGTGAAATCTGTACTTCTTGTCGGTTCACACGCGATTACTTCACAGCGTTTCTAGTTCGTACTCCCTGTTACCTCTGACACCTCTTTTCTGATTTTTTGTTGGGCCTGTTTCCTCAAACAGAGTTCACTTCTCCTTTCGTCCTGTCTCCTCAGAAAGCGTACAATTCTTCTTTTGGAGGGGGTGTTGCCAACGCGCACACGCACGTATTTTTCACATTCTTTTTCCAGGCAGACGGTGAGTTCCGCACGTACTTAGCAACTGTGCTTGGCCCATGTGTCGCGTTCCCCTTCAGAGGTCATTGTAGGCTGCGTGTATTACGCGTACGCTTAGTTTTGTGTTTCTGGGTGCCACAGCATAGTGCGGGTTCATTTTTTCACGCACGTGGTCTACGAGGGGCTGCGTGCATGTTAATTTTTGATTTTGGGCTGCCTGTGCGTTGCGTGGCCCGTCATCTTCCCCCAGGGGTCACAGACAGCCTTGTTAGAGCACTAAGGTACGAATTCCATCTGGTATCCTACACCTTTGTCCCCCAATTGCCCAGGACAATAGTTTACTGCAACTCCCATACGCACAACGACATCAGTGCCATGGTTGGGAGGCGACCAAGCGGTAAGGGAGGCAAAGGTGGTCGACCTTCAAAAGGTGGACGTGGTGGGCGCAGTAGGGGACGTGGCCGGGATTTGCAGGGTGCCCCTATACCCCCATGTGTGGAGGAACAATCAGGGACACCCATGCCCCCCCATGGTTGTGGGAAACGTGGCTGACACCATCCCAGCTCAGCCCCTGTTGGACCAGCCCATTGTGGCACCTGACCTGGCACAGGATGACTCCCTGGCTGACTTCCAGGTCAGCAAGTCTAGGCCACGTGTGACGGTGCAAGTTGTTTTCACCAATCCACGTGGATCTGGGGCAGCTATGTCATCTGCTGCCCCAAGTATGCAGGGTGGGGAGGCTGCAGGGGCAGCTGCAGCTCCATCCGCCCCAGCTCTGACTCTCCCAGCCAGGACAGTGTCAGTACAGGTCCATCAAACTGACGTTCTGCCAACATTACCCTGCAACCAATGCCTGCATCAAGACCTATGGTCATTGTGCATTCCCACACTCGTACTACCCAATCCACCGGTGATTCTGCCCCTACTGACCTGAGCGGCGTAAGCCACTCTGGCTCTGCTCCACCTTTAAAGAAGAGGAAGAAGGGTGCTCTGGCATGACAGGCTGAGACCCCAGACACGGCTACACACTCCGTTACCTCAAGGAAGCCTTGCTTTAATGATCCGGAACTTGATGCACTTGTGGCCTATGTGTCGGCACATAGCCACGAAATGCTGGTGACTGCAGGGTCCAAGACCACAACTGGTCAACGTAAGGCACACTAGCAGAGCATCGCCGACCGCATAAGTGCCCTTGGATTTGTGGGGCGCACAGCTGATGATTGCTACAAGCGGTGGAATGACCTGAAAAGCAGAGCAAAGAACAAGCTGGACTCAAATCATGCCGCTACTCTGGTGACTGGCGGTGGGTCTCCACAAGAGGACAACAAACTCACTAAACATGAGTCTGTTGTTGGGGCCTTCGTCACAGAGGAACAGATCCAAGGTGTGGGAGAGCTACCTGATTATGATGCATTGTCCGGTGAGTGCCCATGCATGTGTGTGTAATGCATGTGTATGTTGTTTGGGTGACGGGTTCTGATTGAGTGCCAGGTGAGGGTGTGTGTGCCTGAGTGGTATGGGTCACCCATGTGCTTCATCCAAAACATTCAGCAGCCTTGGATTTGGGTGTGACAGTATCCCTTCTGCCCACAGCAGTAATTTAGCGCAAAATCATGGCAGTTACCCTTGAAGTGGCATCTTGCAACAACATTGTTTGTATTTTTCAATGTTCGTTCAGGCTGATTGTTTCAATTCTCCTACTTTTGCTACGCATTCCTCAGCCCTATTGTCACATTTGTGACATGCTTCTGTCATTGATGAACCCCACATTGGCCCGCATGTTGTTACCTTGTTAGGTGAATGATTTGACCTTTCAGGCTGATTGAGTATTGGCCAGATCACATACATTTTTGGGGCCTGTTTGAATGTGGAACATGATAGTTGTTTCCTGTCATGTTGAAGTGCACAACCATTGATGTGTACATCGGCCTGCAATCACTGTATTTTTGTACACTGAGTGTGTTGCAGTGTGTGGCACATGCCTATTTTGTCACACTATGTAGCATTTTTCATCTCATCATGTCCATCTCACATGGATGGCTGACAGTATTCATTCACCAGAGTTTCAAAATAGGGATTGCCTTACTGCCACAGGTTCTGCAGGCTAAATATAATGGAACAACAAAAATGAACCTGGGCGAAACGAGATTAGAACATCTGTACACATTTAAACAATACCAGGTCTTATAAAAAAAATATATATTTATTTATAAGCAATTTACACAAATATTTATTGTTCTCAACATCCACATTTAAACACCACCATTCATTCCATCATTCATTCACACTCTCACTATACATGTCAATATTCCACACTTGTGGTAGTAAGACCATCTAGAACCAATATATTAACATACATTTCAACACCTCTTGGTGATTACAGTAAGTGTTAATACAAAAACAAATAGCATATTGCTTATTTGCTGTAACTCAACATATGTTTCGGTCGTCAAAATAGGCCCCTAATTCAAGCCGGTAAATATAAGCGACCTTCTTCAGGAGACGGATGGTTCTGTTGCAACCACTCCGAAATGTCAAAAGGTGGAGGATGTCATCGAACCTCAATCTACAAACAAACAATATACATAACATCACAATTACGATCTCTTATTTGTTTAGACACAGATATATCTTGTGTGTATATCTCAGTTTATGTGTATACAGATTGGCACTCACCTCCACGTGAAATAATGGAGAAGCGTGTCAACGAAGAACTAAATCCTGCAGTGGTGCTAGATAACTCTGCGCCTATACTGCAACGTAAGAGGAGGACAAAGCATCTTAGTAAGCCTGCCCTATAAACAATACACCATTGTATATATGGTATGTACACACTATCTTACTTGATCAAAGATTCAGGTATGGGGGTGTCTTGCGTCTTTAGTCAATAAATCCAAAGAGGAAAAATCCCTGTTCTCGCCTGAAATGCAACACAGAGACTCAATACTCAAATATTTTCATCTTAACAACACTGAAGGTAATCAAAACCTCCAATCAATTCGCCTCACCTCATGTGGCCGAGTCCAGATATGTTCTATTCTGGTACCCCAGTTTTTTCTCATTGCGCGGTGATTCCAGTTCAATGTTCCTGAAGGGATACATGGAACGAAACGTCATGCTCATAAATATAACTAGCTCAGAACATTGTCAAGATTTTGTTAATACTGCTGTCTCACTCCCCTGCCCCTCCCCACATAGAGTTTTGTGGAGGAAACAGATTAAAATTCCCTTAATGAACCTGTGTTCGATCATGCTGGAGGTCTATGACGACCCCACTCTCATGTTAGGCTTTTCTGACCCTAAAAATAATAATAATAATAATGGGTCGGCATGCACAGTGACTGCCAAGCAGCTTATAGTGCTGATGGAAAACACAACTGCAGCCTTAGCTGGGCTGCTACCTTAGCTGGGCTCCATGGCTGTTCAAACACCTCTATACGAGTGAAAAAGGGAAAGCAGACACATCCCGCATCTATTCGCATGCACTGTGCATGCTGATTGTCAGCAGAAATAGAATTGAAAGGGTCGAGTTTACCCTCGCGCTCTCTTTCTCTTCAAAACCTCAAACAAAATGTGTGGATTTAAACCCTCAAACACACACGCACATTTTACTCACCCTGGGTTCCTTCTCTCTTGTCCTGCACACACTCCAAATTTCGTGCTGGTTCCTTGGCGTGGCTTCCTTAAATACGCCATCAACATGGTGAAAGGACTCTTGAGCCCCAGTTCCCAGAGACTTCTGGGCCATGTAGTCCCTCCGTGTGCAAAACATTTTTTTCTTTTTTTTCTTTTTTTTCCAAATAGTATTTTTTTGATAAATCTGGGGAAAACAATGCAGCGTGAAGGATGAATTACCTAACCCTATTACATGCATGAAACAATAAATGCTGCTAAACCCTGATTGTTTCTGTTGATGGACAGAACTATTAAGCCCCGGCTCCCAGTGACTTGTGGGCATTGTAGGCCCTTCATGGACAAAAGTTTGTTACAAAAACAAACATTTTAGATTGTGTAAACCAATAAGAGCAGAGACCATGTCTCTTATCCAGTTACCAGTTTGTTCCACTCTATGGAAATATTCAAACCATTTTTAACTGAGTCCAAAGAGTGAATCCATTTTTGTTCTAGTCTGTGTAACATAGTGGACATGTCGCCTCCTCTCATCTCGTCCAACAGGGACAGACGGGCGGCACTGGAGACTCTATGCCAATCGATATCAATAGAGTCCCAGGGCCACAGGGAAGCCCTGAAGGTAGAACTCCATCACCTCAGGGAGACACTTGTTGACCTTGAGGCTTCCACTAACTTGAGGACAGAACAGCAGCTGGAGCGGCTCACACGTTCGCTCTCAGCTGAGATGCAGGCAACTCGGGAGAAGATCCGGGCATCACGTCATTTTTGATTTTTGATTTTTGATTTTTTTTTACAGTGTGTTGCCTTGTGTGGCTCCCGTGGGCATCCACTGTATTCCGGCTGGGCACATGCAGGCTTGTCCTGAGTTTGGGTTAGATGCTTGGGTTCGTGAGACACACACCCCTCCTGCTTCCCGTTTCCATGGGCTTGCAAAAGGTGTGCCCAAGTGACAGTGACTTACACAGTGACGTTGGACTCCCATGAGCTGTGTGGGCAGTCTGTAGTCAATACTGTGTATACATTCCTAGTTGATATTGTTGTTGTATTGTACACTGCATGGTGTATTGATATGTGCTTGTGCATCCATGTCTTCCTCCTAATTTGCAGGTTCATTCCTCATGTCTTCACAAGGCCGTCTACTTTGGAGATGGAGTTCATGTTGTAAGCAGTGCACTTACACATTTGCGTGGCAGCAACACTGTACAGTTGGAAGTGGTCGATGTGCTGGCATAATCAGGTTGTAAGACTACCACTACTTTAACTTAGTACTGTCATGTTTATGCTATGTTTGAGGTTGTGTAGCTGCATTGTATTGTTTGTAAGTATTTGGTCACGTATGTTGTTAGTTCTACATTACTGGGAGCATTTTGTGTGTGGCCAGTTTCCATTAGGGACACTGTACTTTGTGACACTTGTGTCATGTTTTGGGGATTGCTTTGTTTGCTCTCACATAGCATGACATGCCATGGTGTGTTGGGTGGCGGTGCTGGGGAGGGGTTGGGTGACATGGCACTGTTGTCATGTTGTATTTTGCAAGGGGGTAATGAATTTAGCAGCATAGAAGTGTGTATTTTGATGACACAGCATTGGTGGTGTTTGTGTAGGTAGGGATGCACACAATGTAACACTTCCAGGTGACCAATCTCAGGCTGGTATGGTTGTGACAGTTGACTGTCCCTTATGTCATCATCATTGATTGTCAGATGGTATGTGCCAGGGCTGTATGCACTCCACAGGGGTGTGATTTTAGGTGAAGTAATTAGCCACTAGCTGCGTACGGGCTGCCTCACCCCGTGCCCTTTGCCCTTTCATGCGCAGCAGGCGTGCATGTGGTTGGGGATGTGGAGGCACCACCATGTCCACGGGCAGGCCCCGGCATGTTGCAACGTTGTGCAGGACATATGCTGCCACTATGATCCTGCACACTACTGGGGGAGCGTATAACAGCTGCCCGCCAGAACGGTCAAGGGAGCGAAAGTGTGACTTGAGCACTCCGAATGTGCGCTCCACTATGCCCGGGCTGCAATGTGGGCTGTGTTGTATCTTACCTCGGGTGACGTGGTGGGGTTCTGAATTGGCGTCATCATGTGGGTGCTCAGAGGGTAGGCACTGTCCCCTGGGGAGGTGGTGATGGGTATCATTAGTGGGGTTGTGACATTACTCAGTATCTGACATGCATGCATGTGCTGTGGCATTTATACTCACCAAGCAGCCATGTATCGCCATGCCGCCCAGCTTCTAAGTCCCGGTTTAGGGTTGACATTCTGTAAATAAAACTGTTGTGGGTGGACCCTTGATAGTTGGCATATACTGAGGTGATGATTCCCTTGGCATCACATACTACCTGGACGTTGATGGAACGCCAGTGCTTGCGGTTTCTATAGATGTGCTCTGATGCCCTGGGGGGAGTAGAGCCACATGGGTGCAATCAATGGCACCTAGGACCTTGGGGAATTATGCCACCCCGTAGAAATCCTGGACGGCAGCCTGCCTTTCTGCAAGTGTTCTTGGCAGGTATATGTACCTGCGGACGGATGGGTGTGCAGTCATGATGGCCAAGACCTGGTGTAGGCAGCGTGACTGCGTGGCCTGTGACACCCCCCCCCACTATAGCACTTATCCACTGAAATGATCCAGTGGCCAAGAAATGCAGTACATTGAGGACCTTCTCCAGGGGGCTGAGTGCTTGGGTGCACAGGGGGGTGATGTGAGGTCATCCTCCCACTCACTGACCAGGTCGAGTATTATGTGAGGTGGAAACCTGTACCTCCCATACACCTGGTCATCAGGCATCCCAAAAAGGCTGGTTCTGGGTGTGAAAATTCTGGGCCTGACTATCCTCCTCCTCCTCCTCCTCCTGCGGTATCCCACGACCACTGCTGCTAGGATCGGTATATTCATTCTGGCGTCTGAGCTTGTTTGTTGTTTGCGCGCACATTTATGATGCGTGGGTCCACGTACGCCTGCTTCCTGCTGGCGTACGTGTTCCCGGACTAGCGCGTCTGTTTTGGCGTACGCGTTAGCCCCGTTAGAATCCATGAATACTTGTTTTGAACGTGTGGGTGGGCGTTCCGCGCATTTGCCTCCTGTACTTCCCCCATGACGCCCACATTTTCACGCGTTGTTCCCCATTCGCATGTCACGCCCTCTGTTCCTCCTACTTTTGTTGTGTGCGCCGCGCTAGGTGCGATTTCGCTGTGCGCACGCTGTTTGTAGACATGTGCGCCAACGTGCGCCACGCAGAATTTGGCGTACATCCTGAGATTTACACACGCACGGACTTCCATGAATCACTGTGCGCAGGTTTTGCTGCGATTTTCTCCCTGGCACTGCGATTCGCAACCTTTTGCTGAAATTTCAGCGCACAGCGCAATTCCATGAATCGGCCCCTATTTTGTAACTCGGTGCTATCCAAATAGGATGTCACTTATCAGTTGTATAAATCTACCCAACAATATAAGGGTGAAATAAGTTGCAAACGAACATCTATGCTCTCCAAAATAATTGTGTACCTGCACATTCATGACATTTTCTTAAAATGTATAGAATATCATGGTGAGGCACTACATATGTTTTGCTTGCAAAGTATTATGGGTATGCAGATATCCCAGTGAATGTTTCATTGCTACAATCTCTCATGTTTTACAGTGCCCTGTCAACTAGTATTGGGGCCTAGCACAAGAGCTGGGGAAGGGTACGGGTGAAAGGGCCCAGGAGAACATTCCTTGCGGATGATGAACAAATCAGTAACTTTCAAAAACCAAGTGAATTGTTTTGGCAGTTCAGTACAGTGTAGAACATGTGTTTGTTTGCTGAAGGAAAGGAAACTCTAGTAACAGTCTAGAGAACTACATTTTTTGTTTCTTTGCATGCTCAGCTGCTGAGGGCATTTCAATTTAAACATGTGTTCTATGTTTACTGACTGTAGCATCCCCCTGCATCTTGTTTAACCAATAA
The DNA here is from genome assembly GCF_040938575.1 of Ambystoma mexicanum. NCBI lineage: Eukaryota > Metazoa > Chordata > Amphibia > Caudata > Ambystomatidae > Ambystoma > Ambystoma mexicanum. The sequence goes on along the minus strand of NC_090922.1, from coordinate 578,873,413 downwards.
CAATGAATTACAGAGGTATCCCTAGTTACATAAGAAGGCTCTCAAGCTGTTATACCTCTGAGTATTGATGCTATTAACCTAAAAGGCATACATATGTGATTTACTTCAACAGGGCTCTGTAAGAAACCTCAGTAAGTCTCTTGTTGCATTTTGTCTAGGCTGTGGTGAGGAGGTGTGGCCAAAACTATAGGCTGTATGCGCCCAGTCATCTTACTTCCTATATCAGGATTACAAGCAAGGCTCTAATGAGTATTTGCTTCCTACTTAGAATGAAATGATTTTTCAGGGAGTAAAAAAGTAATTAGCTTTGCCAACAGAAATACTTTATGCTTATCAAAAGATGTTTGTTGCCCTTAAAATTCGCTTCGGATCAGTCAGAAATATTATTAGAGTTCCTTCCTATCCCACTGCTCTGATGATCACTGATTCGGAAAAATATCAGTGGAGCTTCGTGTGCAGAAGCCTGGGGTTGGTTCCTAGGTGTTCATTGTTTTCCCTTTTTATTGGGCAGATTTTTCTGTTTTTAGGGATTAGAAATGGATGGTGTATGTGTTTCTAAGCTGTAAGGCTGGTTTTGAGTAACTCACAAGATAACATAATGTGGATAGCAAGTAGAAGCTAGGGAATTTTGGCCATCATATTCTGTGGTACAGTTATTCTGATGCAATTATCTTTACACAAATTATGAAAGGCATGTTCTCATGTGGCTCTTGCATTACTTCATTAAAGTGGCACATGAACTCCTATTGGCATGTTTTCTGACACATTCCTTTTAGTTGCCTTTATTCCATCTGCAAATATTGTATCTGGTCTGATTTTTGATAGCCACATCAGTTATGAAAAGTAATATTAGTTTTTTATAATGCACATTAGTGTTTTTTCAGTGACATAAAGCACACATTTCTCTCTGCACAAAAGTAATTTTGCTAGCTACTGTGGCACATCTTGAGGTCTTGTACGGATTGATGAGTTCTCTTTATAATCACACATAAAATATATAATTTTTAACCTATGTGTTTGGAAAAAGTGCTGTAAGATGCACCTTTTATGCAGATTAGTAAAGACTTGCAGTGATTTGGAAGGGGCAATTCCTTTCCAAACTCTCTTCAGAGATGGTAGCTCAGTAACTACGCATGCTCACAAAGTGGCTTACCTTGTGAGTCAATTGCACACATGGAAAATAAAGTGTGCACGAAAGGCAACCAGTTCCGCACTTAGAGAAAAATAATTAGAGGGAACATTGGTCACAGCATTCACCCATGCAGATTCAGCAAAGTACAAGCACAGGACAATTAATGACTCCTAGAATAGGGAGTGTCACTATCAATGGCGGGAATCCTTTTACAGGTACAGGAATGAAGCTGTATCCGCAATAGGACAGCTCACTGGGAGACCTGATGTGTTCAATACTATCCGTGACACTGAATCCTCATGAGGAACCGAGGGTAGACGTCAGTATAGGAGGCAAATCTTTTTCGTTTTTAGTAGACACGGGTGCAACACGCTCATGTATATGAGAGGGAAAATGTTCAATGTCGGGAAATGCAATGAATACTCAAGGTTTCACAGAAGCTACAAGTAGAGTTCCTTTTACTGAAGAACTATCAGTCTCTATAGGAGAGTGTGAGATGTCAATTCCATTGCTATATTCAAGGCAGACATCTGTCAATATATTCGTTTGAGATTTAATGACCAAGTTGAATATGACAATTTCATTTACTGATGAAAGCATAGTGTGTTCAACAACAGGAATGCATTATTTGAACGTGAGTAAATTTATTATGGCATTTGCAGGGCAAGTGGCCATCTGAGCAGTTCCATTGGAAGCTGAAGTCTTTCATTATGGAGTACGCATTCTGTTGACATGGCTACCAGGCCTAGTAGGCAGAACTATGAGAATACCTGATGAGTTTTTCTTTAGACCTAGGATACCTATGCTTGAAGAAGATGGACAAGAGTTACAAGCAGCCATAGTACAAGGTGAAATGGCTTTGCTTGATGGAGTTGACAATGAAGGCAGACAATGGTGTATAATAATCGCCATTGGGGAGGGTTACAGATTAACTGATGTCACTGATGAGGATCTGTTTAAAGATCATCCATCTGATGATGAAGTAGTGTTCAAAATGAACATTACTTATTGCGTAAGAGCAAACAAGAAGTTCCTCAGAAAATGATGATAGCACAAAAGCGTCCTGAGTATTTTGATGAAGACATGGTGAAAGGGCCAGTTTCATTATGGACCACAGGCCCCTATGACGTATGCCTATTAAAAGGGGTTGGAGAAGTGAAGATTAAATTTAAAGCAGGAGAAATTTTACCTCGAGCACGACAGTATCCCATGCCTCGAGAAGCAGATGACGGCATTTTTAAGACAATTTCTGCCATGATGGATCAAGGAATCTTAGTGGCGTCAGAGTCACTGTGTAATACAGCGATTTATCCTGTGATAAAGGGGGTCATGGTGTTTAATTCAAAATTTACGCCCAATTAACCAGATTGTAGAAGCCGAGTTCCCTCTAATTCCTAATCCTGCTACAATCTTATGTAATATACCTATTGAAGCATGATATTTCACTGTGATTGATTTGAAGATTTTGTTTTTCTCACTCCCATTGCACAAAGACTCGCAGGATCTGTCGTAATTTACTTTCACACAAACTCACTTGAAAAGCACTTGTTTACCTGAACGGTATTGTGAGTCTCCATCAATTTGCAATATTGATTTAGAAAGTGTTGTGTTGCAATACGTAGATGACATTTTAGTTTGCAGCACTTCAGAGGAAGAGTGCAGACGCAATTCCATTCAGCTAACTATTACACTTGCTGTCAAAGGATATAAAGTTGGCAAAGAGAAGTTAAAATATTGTCAACAAGAAGTGTTGTATATAGGCCAGTTGATTTCACATGAAGGAAAGAAGGTTACTGCTGAAAGAGCTGAGGCTATTTTGAAGACTACAAAGCCACACACGATCAAGCACATGCAAAGATTTCTGGGATTATGTCAGAGCATGGGTCTTTGACTACAGCTCATATATAAGGCCTTTATTACAGGCTTTAAAGAAAGCACAGGCAACCCAAGAGAAAATTGTTTGGACTGAGGAAACGGAAGAAGGGTTTGATGAGTTGAAAAAAAGCAATTTACACAGCTCCAGTTTTAGTGATTCCTAATTATGCTGAGGAATTCTTTTTGTTCTCGCACGCGGATGGTACTGTTATAATGATAATGATGTGTTATTTATATAGCGCCTTAATCCAAAGCGCTTTACAGAGCACATATTTACATACAATATCACCCAACTGAAATTGGTACTCATTTATCGACCTCGGAAGGATGAAAGGCTCAGTTGGCCTTACCGGGATTCGAAACCTGTGACCTGCAGATCACACTCAGATTGCAGCAGTGAGCGCTCAACACGCTGAGCTATCTTACCGGCTGACAGCAGTCCTCACGCAGAGAGCCACATTTGGGTACAAGCCCCTTGCATATAACAGTGGGATTTTGAACCCAGAGGGGTTTTTTTCTGTGCAAACAATCTTTGGTGGCTGCCGTGTTCGCCATAGAGAAGGCTGCAAGCATAGTGATGGGGATGCTCTATGACGTTATTTGTTGAACATGCATTGTTTGCCATTCTGAAGAAACTGAAAGGTACGTTGACTTCTCAAAGAGCTTTTGCCTATGAGGGAGTCATATCAAATACGGAAATTAAAATAGTCTGATGCAAAATAATGAATCCTGCCATGTTTGTAGCTGAATCACTGGCAGAGGATGAGCATGCGCATGACTGTTCGATCTATGAAGAGTTCTATGATGAAATCCATAGGATAAAAGAAAATGTTTTAGCAGGGGGAGACATTTTTTGTATTGACGGTTCTTCAAGGCTCGATCAAAATGATGGACAGAGATATACAGGTGCCGCTGTGGTGAAGCACACGGCTGATAGGGAGTTTCAGGTACTAGTAAGTACACGACTACCATCTCATTATTCAGCTCAGGCTGCAGAATTATTGGCGCTGATAATCATGCTCGAGAATCACGTAGACCAGGATGTAATAGTGTACAGTGACTCTGACTATATGACGTCGACGGTGCACGTAGGGTTAGCATGTTGGAAAGGGAGGGGCTACCTCTGAGCGGATGGCACTCCAGTACAGCATGCCGCCTTATTGGACAAGCTTATTAAGGCACTACAACTCCCAGTATGCACCGCAGTCGTCAAATGCGCAGCTCATACTAACGGGACAGACTTTATCTCACTGGAAATCAAGCAGCAGATGATGAAGCCAAACGTATTGAATATTCAGTCAATGGTATGATGAACGTTAAGACACCTGATGTAAATGAAAACATGGTTGTAAGGATGAGTGTATCTGAATGCTATAGTAATTTGCCAAAGACACAATTAATAGAGGTCCAGGGAGAAGCAGCTCAAGATGGGAAGGATTTATGGACTCAAAGAGGGTGTTATTTAAAGCCCTCTGAAGCACTGTAGCAACAAGACAGCACTGGTAAACCAGTGATACCTGTAGCCGTATTAAGGGTGGTGCTGGAACAGCTAAACTACCCTGCACACACAACTAGAGAGAACCTCACTGCAACTATTGCAGAGGATTGGTTCATACCAAATTTGTTAGAACATGTTGCATTCTATGTAGTGAACTGCATCGTGTGTCAAATGTTTACTGCTGGGCACACACTGCGCACAGTTAGGGGCATTATCCTGACACCCAATGGCCCCTTTCAGCATTTGCATATCGACAATGTCGACATGTTGCAAGTATGTAATGCATATAGATATATGATTGTAGTAGTTTGTCCCTTTTCAAGGTGGATTGAATCTGGTCCGTGTACATTCCCAGATTCAACCTGTGCATTAACATTTTTATTATGAGAAGTATTTCCTAGATGGAGGATATGTGAAGTAATGAGATCAGATAATGGTCCTCATTTTGTAAACCAGACCTTTGAACAGATAAGCTTGTTGCTTGGTATAAAGCACAAGTTTTCCTCGGCTTCTCATCCACAAGGAAACAGATTCTGTGAAAGGCTCAACGGCTTGCTTAAGGAAAGGATAGCCAAGTTGAAGCTTACCTTTAAGAAAGGGTGGTTGCATTGCCTACCACTGGAATTATATGCATTGGGGAACCAACCAGGTGCGGACCACCATCTCACCGCCCATGAGATAGTGACAGGGAGGTGAATGAGGACACCCCTCACACCTCCATACAGAGTTAAAAGTGATGCCCAGCCAATGTCAGAACTGTTAGGAATGGAGTTACGTGAATACCTTACTAATATGACTTCAAGTATCTCTGTCATTTCAGGTCAGCTATGGCAAAAAGGGTGTGGGGAAGTACGGAACACAAAAGGAGCTGCTACAACAAGTGAATTTCAAGAACTTTGTGTTCCCAAATTATTCCCCAGAGATGCAGTCCTAATCTGCAACTTTACGAGAAAGTGGCACGAACCTTGCTTCAACAGCCCTTTCATCGTAGTGGACGTCACACCGTCCGCAGTCAAAGTGCAAGGCAGACGTGCTTGGACTCTCTTAGGTGATGTAAAGATTTATGCTGGAGAAACCTCTTCACCCTACACCCTTTGGAAGCAAGTATCGGGGAAGAACCTCAGCACACGCAGACAAGATCAATGACGAGGAAGAAGGACGCAGAGGTTGTCGAGTAAAGACAAGGAGTTCATTGGACTGTGGCTTGTTTCAAACACTCTGTGCAGTCATTTCAGGGTTAAGGAAATATCTTTGTTCTTAAGCCACAGGAGTTTGTTGACTTTGGACTGAGGCATGGTCAAGCCTTGATAAGAAGAAAAATATGCCAGATCTTGAGTTCGCACTGAACAATTGGAAGAGGGTACAGTACCCCGATTCATTTCTTACTGACTTCCTTTTTAGAAGTGACCATGGTGGTACCCAATGACAACGTTTCATGGATCATATTCGAAGTTGTTCTCTTTGTATTGCGCACATATCCAGCACTCGTGGGGAGAACTACTTGCGTTTACATTTTCTTGCAAGATCCTAAGAATGGTCTGATCGTAAGGAGACTACTCACAGCGATCATTGAGCAAGTTCTCCAGCTTCCTGAATACAGTGGGGAAAGGACAAATATCCCTATCAGCTGATAACGCACACAGACTGGTCGGTTCAGTTTTCTACTACTTGATTGAAGAATGCCCGCAGCTTGCTAATAGACATACCGATGTCCAAACTTTACTGAGAGACCCGAGAAATAATGCAGCATTGAATGAAATCTTAAGAGACATTATTGTACAAGTGACTACGTATTCTGAGCGAACTCTGAGGTCAGAATGAAACGTTCCTTCGAGGGACAGATCTGAGGTTTTGAGAACTGGAAAAAAACTCTTGTTTCATGCTCAAAGAAGGTCATCATGTCATCTGATGTAAGACAGATTCAAGGTATCGATTGGCAACCGGTGTATGTTATTGAACTAATTTAAAAAAACTCAAGTAGACCGAGAACACTCTGTATGAGACTTTCTGAAGAAGATATGTAGAGTGTACTTGTTGAAGACGTTTACTTCTTGATTGGGGAAGTATCCACTGGTGATAGGCTGATCCGAGGAATTCACTGAGAGATTATTCTTTTTATCTAATAATTAGATAGCTGGTCGAGGATAAATTGCAGAACCAAGTCAGCAGCTTCCAGAAGCAGTACATGATGTTGCTATATTAAAGTTTATTTTTCCCTCCTTAGAAAATAAAGATGGGCAGCATTAGTAGCAACAATTTCATGCCAGATCCTGAGAGACCTCCACGATGTATAAAAAGTCGTTTCTGCAACTGGTCATATTTATGTATCATTTATGCTTGCATCTTGTTCATAATAATACTGCTTTCACTCACAGTGCGCACATCATATCGCATAGATGTAAATGGATCAAAGACTCCTGCGTATCTTCCTAAGCAGAAGGAGGATATAGATGTGGTAACTACTAGGCAGCCTAGACCCAATATATTTTTCCTTGCTTCAAAGATTGATGAAAAATTACCAGAGTCTGAGGTAAATGTTACTAACCATTGTAATCATGCAAGAACTGTCTTAGAGATCATTTTTGGACACCAGAAATAGGCCTTACAGGAGAAACAAAGAAAAGGGTTGCTAGATAGTGAACCTACTACAGAAGTACGCCTGAATGTTCCTACTCCTGAATTAGGCAAATCTAAGTTACCTTTTGGGGGAAGGTCACATGCAGAGATTATAGCAGATTCCATATGGTCAGCTTTTGCCAAAGCCAAACAAATTCCGGGATAGAAATAAACTTTTAGACCTTTCTCCTACACAGATAACACTTGTGAAGGTACCCAGTTCACTGACGAATGTTCCGATGATTCAGCCAAAAATAAGAAGTTATGCTGACATACTTCATGAAGAAATTATAAAAGGTTGCAAGAGAAGAATAAGATCCAAGAGAGATGTCAGGGAAGAAGATGATGAACTAAATGATTTCCTGGACAGCACAGCACACTTGGGAAACAACATATGGTATCAACATATGAAGGAAGTGGGAAGAAGAACCTCAAAGGAGGAATGCTTTGTGCGTGCACTCCCGCCTTACAGTATGGGGAAGTCCAAGATTTTCATTGCCATTGAAATAGATGTCCAGACAGCACATAGTCTGTCGCACGTAGCACTTTTCCGTACAAGAGATGGGCAACTGAATGGACTGATCCAGATGAAGATGATTATGTGCAAGACTCCAAGCCAAGAGATAGAGCTCAGACCAAGAATCACGTGATAAGATATGAAAAGCCTGGAGTAAAAGGAGCTGGAATCAGATGGGAAGTAAACAAAAGGCTTGAAAGTCCAGGAAGATCTGCAGAAGATGTTCGAAAATGGAAGAACAGAGGACAGATGCAGATCTGGGGATCAGTGCTGTCTCCTGACGGATGGGAAAATGGAGTGGTAATCTGTAGAGCATGGGTAATAATTGGATTCTATAAAGAGACAGTTGACATAGTTCAAACTGGATGCAAGCCATTATGGCCGAGACTTGCCAAATTACTGACTTGGTTGAAGGTGGAGGAGGACCCTTGCAGATTGTTCCGTTGGAGAGTGCAAAATTGTGCTTCAGAAATAATGGCACAAGAAGAATGGGAGGAAACCAGAATTGTGGTTGAATCTTTGATGTACCAGGAATGAAGATTGGGACAGCAGTGATAATCGATCACTACTGGGCTTGCGGATCCAGAGTGTATATAAAGTTGCCAGAAAACTGGGGAGGACTTTGCTCATTAGTGAATGTTCATGTTCCAGCGTTGGTGATTCCGAAAAGTGATTTAAATCTTGACAGTCTGTCAAATGCAGATTCTCACCTGAGAAAGAAGAGATCTGAGGAGCTGATGAAAAGAATGGAGAGAACTATTTCTCAGCAAAATTCATAGAAGCTTTCAATTCTATTCAATATGAGCACAGATTGTTCAGCCAGACATCATCAATTTTCACAATTATCTTCATGTCAAGAATCCAGACAGCAGCAAATTCAAATGGCTGCAGATCACCAGATGGGAATTGCTACAGACAATCAACACGACTATAAAATAATTCAATGCAATCAGAGAAGAAATGAGAGCCATAAAACTGATGACTCTCCAGAACAGACATGTCTTGGATATGATTACAGCTATGGATGGAGGTGTTTGTGCAAAAATCGGAGAATCATGTTGCACATTCATACCTTCTCATGATAACGAAAATAGAACTTTGACGGAGGCCATAGGTATGCTGACGAAGCTCCATGGCCAGATGATAGACAAAGTAGAAGACATTTCTGATGACAGCTGGTTTGGATCACTCTTTTCTTGGATTCCGCAATGGATGGCAGATATGTTCAAGTTCCTTAGAGCCCTGATTGTGTTAATATTGTTGGGATTCTGACTGATCAAGATAATAATCTCACAATGCAAGAAGACAGCAAAGAAAGCCATAGGGATGAAGATCATGATCGATGTTGAGTCAGGATGGAAGGCCAAAGACCTGACAGATGAAGAAATTAGAGACTTTGTGAAGCCCAATATTCATGCACCTGAGGGAACGAAGTTCCTGTATCCGAGGAACCATAAGAAATATGTGGGAAAATGGGTCTATTGCAGTCCAAGTGGACAATGCAGGCTTATGACATGGAACATAGACGAGCATGTTAAATCAGCAGGATGCCTGAAGGGAGTCATAAAGATATAGGTCCCAAAGAAGTTCTTCTTCAGAAGAGGATGTCTGGATATGAAGGATGATGAGAAAGGGGTCGATGAATCACCCAGAGGGGGGAGTGTGGAGGAGGAGCCAAGTACCCCCACCTCAACTGTTTTACCTATATTACCTATATGTTGGGAGGCAGAGTGTGAAAACCATGCAGTGCCTTTAAGAATGCCGATACCTAAGAGAATCCTGGAAGCAAGATCCCCATTGAGAAACCATACCTGCAAACGAGGAAATATGATGGCCATTTAGATGAGATTCCAGAAGAAACAGGGCAAATGAGTGGCAAAGATGAATGGTGATGTCACACAGAGCTGAATTGATGTATATAAAAGATGCAGACATAAGAGAATGAAGATATTCTATAAGGCATCAAGAAAGTATCAACGATAAGTGACATCTTGGGATCAAGGTGAAAAAGCTTATGCTACAGAACGGATGAAGACATCAAGCCATTTTATACATGTACAGATGCAAAAGAAATGCAAGTAGACAAAGTAATCATGAGGCTAGCTTTATAGTGAATAGATTGCGGCAAGCACCAACATATACATATATGTAGATGATCAAATAAAGGATGGATGTTTCCACTACGTATTATAGCAGTGCTGGACTTTAGTAAAAGGCCTCATTTCTAGTGTGTTGCAGTTAAAAAGCAGTTTGAATTACAAAATGAATCCCAGAAGGCAAAGTTGGATGAGCCAAAGAAGACAAGGGGCCTCATTACGAGTTTGGAGGTAGCCATGTCGCTATTTGCGGCATAGCAGCCTCCAAACTCGGGCCCGGTCTGGGTTCCTTGAATGAGGAATTACCGGGCCATTCCAACCTTGGAGGACCCGGTAATTCCTTATTCAATTTACCCATCCCCATTCCCATTTGAGCCCCCATAGGGCTCAATGGGAATGGAGAGGGCGCTAACAACGGGCCCATTAGTAACGGGCCCGTTGTTAGCTCCCTGGTCCTTTAGCGGCTCCCGCTAAGGGACCTCGTAATGCGACGGTAAGGCGTTAAAGACACCGGCATCCTTACCAGCGCCGTTAACCCCTTACCGCCGACCTCGTAATGAGGCCCAAGGTCTTATCAGACTGGAGCAAACTGACATTGGATACAAATCGTGTGAAAGAACAAAACTCCTGTTCAGAAGACATGAACAAAATAAGGAAGACGTCAGAGGTCTATTAAAATAGTATTTTAAAGACACTAGAAGCTCGATTCCATTGTCTTCAGTCACGTGGAGGGATGAAGTTTGGTGAACAAGATGCTCACACGTACGCATGAGGGCAGAGTGTGCCTTCACTCCCCTGAATTCTCCACAGCACCATAGTACAAACTGAAGGCCAATCTTCAAAGCCTAATTGACAGCAGACCCCTGAGGTGATGATGGATGAATATGCTAATTGGTGGGAAGCTATAGTTAAGATGGGCTTCCAAGCACCTGGATGGCAAGCCTGTGCGCTGCTAGGCGTAGGTGGAAAAGTACTGACGGAGGTTAGAGTGCCAACCAATTATCGGGGACCACGTAATTAAGGGTCCTATAGTTTGTGTAACCAACGGGACGTCGTACATTTAGTGATGTTCATAGTGGTCATTTTGAGGGGAGAGCTTAGTTGCCCCACCTGATGTTTAGTAACCAATTATCTTCCCTCATTGTCACAGACTTGTATGGAACGTATATCTGAATATCCCTTATCCAATCACTTTCATCACTAGGTTTTTGTAGTTTGCCACGTAGGATGATGTTGGTAATTACGTAGGTTAACATCAGTGATGACGAGTTTATAGTATATAAGCTCAGTTTTTTATGAAATGCATTGAGTAAGAGGATCGAGCGAGTTCGTTGATGTTCGTTGTACTCCCTGTTTTAGATAATTGATATTCTTTTGCCAACTACCTGAGTCGTTTCGATTATTTATGTATGAATAAAATCTGCATCCCATCCATCTCCAGGGTAATTGATATTCATCTTAAAGGGCTGAGTTATTCAGTTCAATGAGGTACAGCCCTTTTTTGGAAAATGGAATTGCTTTCTATCCTAATCTCAAACCCATAACAAGGACTTCACCTGCCCCACCAGACTAAGGGTTATGGGTCTGCTCGATCACATGTAGATTCATTTTGGCTTCCTTGGCATGCAGAAGGGAATGGGCTATGCTACCAGGCAAGCAACTGGTGAACTGGGGAATGGTACAAGGCGCCTGTGTTAATGTTTGGTTATGTTGTGTTTTTTTTTAACTTCAACAATCAGCACACACAGTGGTGGGTGCAACAGCTGAGTATGAGCATTGTTTTACTGTTTTCAACTGTTTATTATGAAATGCCAATAAAAAGATTCTAACAAAAAATAAAAGAAAGTCTAGTGCAGCGGCGCTGAGAAACCCGAGAGAAGCAAGGATAATGTCACAGTGGAATTGAGGTTCTAACATCCCAAAGGCTGCGCACGGACATGCAAGCACAGCCAAGAAAAGCTAAAGAGAAGTGTACACTGGAAACGTGATTCCAAAGGTTCTAGAATGTCAAGACAGTAGGATTGATAGAGCAAAGTGAGCCCAAGCGACCCTACTTGTTGGGAGGCGGGAGTCAAACACTCCAATGGCATAGTGCAGATACACTGACAAACCAAGGAAGCCAAAGCAGACCACCGATTATGAGGTGTGAACTGTTCCCAAATGCAGAGTGCGGATGCTGGTGAGCAGAAGTAACACAGACAAGCACCGCATGTGTGGAACTGTCGTCCTGGTAGTCACAGAATGTGATGCAGTGTCACTGACAGGTGAAAGGAAGCTTCCAGAGGGAAGAGATAGACTGGAAACAGTGGGCACAATTTGACTTAAGGGCTCAATGGGACTGGGGAAGGTGCTAAGTACGGTACCAAAAATTGCTGTACCGTACTTAGCACCAAGGTCCCTTTGCGGGTCCCTACTTTAACGGCTGGTCTAGACCAGCCGTTCAGGTCGGGTCCCGCAAAGGGACCTCCTAGTAAGGCGCTAATGGGTTAACGGCACCTCAGCCTTTTACGGCGCCGTTAACCCATTAGCGCCAGGGTCGTAATGAGGCCCATTGACGTGGCAGTTGATAATGAAAGCCACAAGGTCTTGGAAGATCCAGGCAACCATGAGAATCAGAAGAAAGGTGGAGCCAAAAGTTCACCTGGTCCAAAAAGAAGCTCAGGTGCTGTGGGCATGTAAACACGTGCCCTAAATTGGGAAATCTTTCTCTCTTCAAATGGTGAAAACTTGGGATTATTTTGTTCAAAATACCTTCTTGTTCAAGCGTTTAGCCATTAAGGGCTAGATTCTCAAAAATGTGCGCACGTGAATCAAGTGCAGAGGATGCACTTTTTCAGTTTCACAAAGGTTACCTTATTCTCAAATGTAACCTGTGAATTTCAAGGGGGACTGACCAGGCCCCTTGCATACATTGGGTTCGGGAGTGCGCTCTCAACATTAATGTACGTCTTGCTCCTAGGAGCAACATGGCTGCCTGGAGCGTAGTCTGAAACGTGAGATAAATCCAAAAAGCATTTCTATCCATATTGGTGGGATAGAACGGCAAGTGGGAGAGCAGCGTTTCACGCCACTGCTGTCACGCTTAAACATATGTTGCATGACGGGGTAGATTCGGTGGCTCTGTTTTGGGTGCTAGTAAAGAGATGCCCTGGAACCATCTCATCGCTGGCACCCAAAAAAGTTTTGAGAATCTGACCCTATCACTTTTGTTACCAATTTGTAACTGAACTATTTTCAATATTTTCGTGCCTAAGCAAATGGCACAGATATGAATACAAGTTGCACATTGAGGGCCCGATTCATGGAATTGTGCGCAGAAATCCCGCAAGGGCCGCTTGCGAGAAAGACACAGCGCGAGTCTGCGCACAGAATAAAAAATGCATGTCCTGCGTATTCATGGAATGTACTGCGCAAAGTAACCATATTAGCAAGTCGCACCCAGAATGCCAACACACCCCCAAGAAAAACATAAACAGACAGAACAGCTACCTTTGTATACTGCCGCGGGCGAGAATACACGCACCCTTCAAACAGTGTGTGCGGTCCCTCACAAGCAGGCCTGCATCTCCGAAACCCTGTGCAGGGTCCCCCGCACCTGTTTCCGGCACCCCGACAACAGGCGCATGAAAAACCGTAACTCTGTAAAAACTCTGAAAATCATTTGTGCACCCCGCTACACTGCATACACTCACCCCTAAGTTAGTTACAACAGAACCTGGGTTGTGTACAAGTACCCCTATATCCAACATGCAAACCCACCTTTGCGCTGCAATTCCTACACACTAGTGTACTTACGCCTGCCTTCGGGTGGCATACAAATCGAGGGATTTGCGTCGCCATTACTATGCCAAGAGGCTGCACGGGTGGTTCCATGAACACGTGTTGTTTGGCGCAATTGTGGGTGTGTGAGGGATTGTCTGCAGAACGCCTACTTTTTCGCATGTTATTCTCCATTTTCTGTGTTCCGCCCGCTTCCAAATCCCCTGCGCAAGCCTCACCCATGCTGTGCGTGGTGGATCGCGCAAGGCGCTCGACGGCTCGCAGAGCCGTGCCGAGCCTTTGCAAACTCCATGCAAGTCCAGGAAAAGTCCCGCGCAGTCGATTCCATTAATCAACAAATGGGTATTTGCCTGCACAATGGTGCGCAAATCCCCGATTTTACACTCAAATAATTCCATGAATCTGGCCCTAATTATATAGTTCTGTAGCTTATACGAAAGTTAAGATCACTCCATCACATCACTAGTTGTTCAACATTTAGGAGATAACAGTGTTGCTTCAAAAGTTAAAATGTTTTAAATAGATTTATAATAAATTGACAATTAGTGAAAAAGCCAATAGTAAGTAGGCCATGAAGCATGTCATGAACGTTATCTCTTCTGCAAGTGGCTCACATTGGCTCACATTGCATGAGTGTGGAGTGGGAAGCGGCTGCTGTTCTGGATTACTGGAAGGCTCATTAGAGTGCACTGATAAGAGATCACACACTGAAAACAATGTGCATGGCCCCACCTGGCTGCCTGATACACCCCACATGGCTGCCTGATACAAGGACGTCTGTTCCCATTCTTCTATACAAATAAATATCATGTTATGATATTGCAGAGTGCGCTCGTGCGGCAGTGAGCGCACTGTCTGACTGTTAGTAAGTAAGGTCTGAATTTATTTTAATACTGTCATGCATTTTGTGTTCGTTGAAGTACATACAGCTTGTGCATTCACCAGAGAACAATTTAGGACCCATTCCCACCTTTCCTTGGGAAATATATTGATCACATGCAATAACTACATTTGAAATGTATGTTGATAGATTGAGTGCCATGATGGTTTAGAAGGTATCTCAGTGTGTTAAGCACTTGTTACAGAGACTGGTGTTTGCATACCGGGTCACATTTCCAAAATAAAGTAAGGCAGACGTAGCCTTTCCTCTCTATGAGATTGATAATCTTGTGTGCGAATATGAACCTTGGTGATAGTAACACCAACTGTGCTACAAAACAACGTACCTGCACGAAAAAGCATTTACTTTAGTATAAAACGGACACAGCATCAGTAGGGCTAGAAAGGGGTCCCTGCAAACAAGGTTCTTAAGAACTATTAGCACAATGCCTTTGTGGGGCAGGTGATCGGGTGGCCTAATTAGTCAATGAAGCCACTGTGTCAATTCCCATATCCTGGCTTTGTCACCGGATGATACTGTGATCCTGGGCAGATGATCTGATCTGCCTGTATAGTCCTATGCTGTGTTTGCTGAAAGGGTTGCCATCTCACAATGCGTTGGCTTGGGTTAGCCCATTGCCTGCTCTTTCTTTTCATGTACATCATGGGTTTACAGAAAGATCATTTTAAGGTCTGATTGTTTGACACAAAAAGCAGTTTGTTTTTTGTACAATTTTCAAATGTTCTTCACGTCATGAACAACAATCTGCACGTTTGTGTCAAACAATGACTACAACTGGGTAAACATAACACACACTTTCTTTTGCTTTGTGTGTATTTTAATCTTTAAAATGTAATTTTTGAAATAAAGCAGACAATCTAGAAGATAATGGTATGCATCACTTAGAATTCTGATACTTTTAGCGTTTCATTCATGACACAGGTAATGAAGACCCAACATTCTCCTTTTGCAAAGCATTTTTCTGCACAGATTTAAAAAAAAACCATATTTGTTCATGTTGCTATATGATGTGATCTGGGTACTTTCCAAGTCTGGTCTAAAAAATAGGGTCTTATTTTAAGTTCATGAAAGTCAAATATTCACAGGTAAATGCACATTGCTGCCTGGCAAGGATTACGAAACAGTGCATAAACTGCCAACATTGCGGACAGGGATCACAATGTGTGATCCTGGAAAACAAATTGCATCTCATTGTGCCTAACCTGCATTATCAGCCTCATAAAAATAATTTACTTCTCAGAGTCTACTCCTAAAAAACAAGACATGCACACCTGTGTTTTAAGTGGCTATAGTGTGGCTTTATCTGTAGCAAGTGTCCATTGGTTTATTGCAGGCCACTGTTTGTGTTTGGGGACACTCGTGGCAACATCACTTAAAAAAGCATGGTCTCTGCTAGTCTCAGTCTATATTTGGTTAGGTGCACTTCCTGGTAACATTTTCATCTGTATCCTCTCTCTCTGCCTTGGTGTGTTCACATTACCTGTTGCTTTCAATCTGTTTCCTTTGTCCCTACTTTTGGAGTTGTGCATCCTGTGAGGCTGCTAATCTGAGTTCTGAACGTATTGTTTTTTTTATAACGCTTTCCATGCCAGACTTCAGCCTCTTAGCTTGGGACTTGTATATCAAACCCATGCTGCTCAGCGCTGTCTGGGTTCCAAGACAAGCACATTGCCCCTGAGTTATCCTTCCTAATCTGTGGTATGT
Organism: Ambystoma mexicanum; assembly: GCF_040938575.1. Classification (NCBI taxonomy): domain Eukaryota; kingdom Metazoa; phylum Chordata; class Amphibia; order Caudata; family Ambystomatidae; genus Ambystoma; species Ambystoma mexicanum. The sequence continues at coordinate 578,857,294 of NC_090922.1, read as the reverse complement.
GTACCTTTGTCATATGGCTGCTGATCTGCGTCTTGCATGTACACTACAGCCTGTGTACCTTCCTTATGGCTGCTGTTATTAAAATATGTTCTGTATGTATGCTAGGACACAAGTATCCTCATCGTGGACAGTTAATGTTGCCCTTGAAAAGCCCTTGTTTATCATTCTCATTACAGCATGAAAGAAAGGGGAAAGGTGACTTTGCTACCAGCGCAAGGTGGGTTGTCATCACTATGAAGGGGTGGTGGGCGCTACCAGGGAGACGTGTGATCCTTTCTGTTTTTTTGTTCGGTGTATCTTCAAATTTGTCCATGCTCCAAACTCCAAAAGAGAGCCTTTTCCTAAAAGGTTCTGACACAATCTCACAGTGAACAGAGGACCGCACAGGAGAGAAATAAACCACCACAGCCCTATCAGCAGCAAGGCTAGTGGCCTCATTAGGAGTGAGCCGGTCCAGAATGAGGGTGCTGGTAAGGGAATAGTTTCTTACCTGTAACTCCATTTCTCCAGCATTGGTATCTTTCATGGATTCACATGCTTAGAATATTCCCCGTCGTCAGACTGGGACCCCTCGGTACACATATATAGCCTTTTTCAAAGGAAAAACTTTCGACACTTTTGTGTCCTATCTACGTCCTTCTAGGACCCGCCTACGCATGCTCCGCAGGCCGTGCTAGTATAAGAGGCCCGCCCCCGCGGCTCCCCTTCAGATTTCAGCCCCTCCAAAGTAGGAAGGGTTAAATTTATCACATACATTACATACGGGGAGGTTGGCGGGCGCATGTGAATCCATGAAAGATACCAATGCTGGAGAAATGGAGTTACAGGTAAGAAACTATTCCCTTCTCCAGCATTGGATCTTTCATGGATTCACATGCTTAGAATAGATTGTATAGCAGTAACGCTTGAGAAGGCGGTGAGAATGTAATGTAACAATATATATCCTCACCCTACTACACAATGCATGATAAGTTAAGTCCTATAACATTGCCCACATAAAGTATATCGCCCTTAAGAGGGTAGATAACCAAATCTCCACAGGGAAGAGCTTACCTTACTGAAACAAATGGCGCAGGACAGCTCTTCCCATCTGCACCTCGTCTGCATGCTGCCTGGCAAGGCAGTAGTGGCGGGTAAACGTGTGGGGCACTGACCATGCCGCCGCTTGGCATATGTCCGTCAGCGGATTCCCAGCCCATAACGCTGTTGAGGAGGACATCGACCTTGTAGAATGAGCTCTAGGATGTCCTTGCAGTAGCCTTCCGGCCTTAGAGTGACAAAAAGCAATCGTCGACGAGACCCATCTAGCCAGTCCCTGTTTAGAGATTGCTTTTCCTCTCGTCGACGGACCATATGCGACGAACAGTTGCCGAGTAGCCCTGATGTCTTGTGTACGATGTAGGTAGAATTTCAGGGCCCTCTTAACGTCCAGGGTATGAAGAGTTTTTTCTGCTGCCGATGATGGAGTGGCGAAGAAAGTAGGCAGAACCACGGATGAGTGCTTGTGGTATACCGTCGGAACCTTCGGGACGAACATAGGGTTAGTTGCCAGGACTACCTTGTCCTTAAAGAATCGTAGGTAGGGAGGGTCCACGACCAGCGCTTGTAGTTCCGAGATACGTCTGGCTGATGTGATAGCTATCAGGAACGCCAACTTCCACGAAATGAATTTTATGTCGGACGTGGCCATAGGCTCGAAAGGCGGTTTCATCAAGCCTGCCAACACTGTGTTGAGGCTCCACGTCGGGGGAAAACGTTTCACCGGGGGAAAGGCTTGAAATAAACCCCGCATGAAGTGTTTTACCAGTCTGTCACTGAATAGAGGAGACGACTGCCTCTTCCTTGTGAACCTCGAGATGGCTCCCAGGTGTACCTTTATCGACGAGGGGGACAATCCCCTTTCTGCCAAGAGGAGCAGGTAAGGTAGTACTTGTTCCGGCTTCACCAACAATGGTTGTAGGCCCCGTTGTCCTCTACACCATTCACAGAATCTCCGCCACTTATAGGAGTAAGATTTGTTAGTAGAAGGGGCTCTAGCCGCCTGTAGAATTTTTTGGCAATCCTCTGAAATGTCTAAGGCGCCGAACTCCGAGAAGTCAGGAGCCAGGACGTAAGGTTGAGACTGTCCGGGTCGTGATGCCACACCGTGCCTCTGTCCCGGGATAGAAGGTACGGGACTTTCGGAAATGCTATGGGATGTTCCAGCGATAGATGGAGGAGGTCTGAGAACCACGGTTGCCTCGGCCAGTATGGTGTCACTAGAATCACCCGGCAATTGTATCTGCGTATCCACTGTATTGTATTCCGTATGAGGGGAAACGGGGGGGAAAGCATAGAGGAACATGTCCGTCCATGGGAAGGAGAACGCCTCCCCCACCGATCCCTCTTGGGGCCATCTGCTTGCAAATTGCTCGCATTTCATGTTGTCTTTGGTCGCGAAGGCGTCCAGAGGGGGGTGACCACATTTCTCGAACACTTTCCTCAAGTGACCCGTGTCCACTTCCCACTCGTGTATCTGGGCCATGCTTCTGCTGAGGGAGTCGGCTTGGCCGTTCCTCACTCCTGGAAGGTGATGAGCCACAAGGGAAATTTCGTGTTTCGATGCCCAATGCCATGTTTTCTGGGCTTCTATGGAAAGAGTCCTCAATCGTGTCCCTCCTTGTTTCCTCAGATAAAACATGGCTGTTGTATTGTCGGTCAGTATTCGCACTCACGAACTCTTGATGTGTGGTAGGAACGCCTTCAAAGCCCATCGTACCGCTCTGAGTTCCAGTATGTTTATGTGTAGGAGGGACTCCGTTGGAGACCAGCGACCTTGCGTTTGGAGAGCACCCATGTGCGCTCCCCATCCGGTTATGGACGCATCCGTAACTATGGTGCTCTGAAACTCCGGCTCCTGTAGGGGCACACCGTTGCTCAGATTGTGGGAACTCTGCCACCACTGGAGGTTCCGACATAGCTTGTCGTCGTCGACGGTTATCCTGTCCGACCATGAATAGTCGACAGTTTCTCACCAGATGGATGCAGGATGCCATGGCCCCCAGGACCGAAACATACTTTCTCACTGAGATCCTGGATTTCCGCCGTAGCCAGGCCGCTTGTTGAATGAGTCTTGAGGTCCTGTCGAGGGAAGGTTTCACCAGCCCTAACTGAGTCTCGAACTGTGCCCCCAAGAATACCAGCGTTCTCGATGGCCGCAGAGAGGATTTCTCGAAGTTTATGGCGAATCCTGGTCGTTGTAGAAGCTGCCTGGTGGCTTGCAGACTTGTGTTGGTCGACGCTGGGGAGGATCCCCTTACCAGCCAGTCGTCGAGGTATGGGTATACATGGTGGCTTTGCTTCCTTAGCCAGGCAGCCACTGGAGCCAGGCATTTTGTGAACGTTCTGGGGGAGGTCTTGAGCCCGAAAGGAAGAACCGTGAATTGGTAGTGAGTTCGCCCTATTACAAAACGTAGGAATTTCCTGTGTTTCCGACACATTGGAATATGGAAATACGCGTCCTGAAAATCCAGGGACGCCAGGAAATCTCCCTTTTGAACTGCGCGGATCACTTCCTGCAGAGTGAGCATCTTGAAATTTAGGCTTTTTAAGGACTTGTTGAGATCACGTAAGTCTAGAATGGGACGCCATTTGCCGTTTGGTTTTTTTACGACAAAGTATCTTGAGTAGACTCCTTGACCTCTCTGTGATGTTGGAACTAATTCTATCACGCCCTTCGCTAACATGAGTGTAACCTCTTGTTGCAGTACCTTCATATGGGACTGAGCGGTGAACGCAGGTGGAATTTGCAGAGGGTTGTGTTTGAATTGCAGAGAGTGTCCGTTTCTTATGGTGTCTAACACCCATTGGTCCGTCGTTATCCTTTCCCATTCGTCGACATATGCTGAGACTCTTCCCCTCAGAACGGTGCGTGGTATGTCACTGCTGATCTTTATTTTGCTTGTCTCTCGACGACGATGGGTATGATGGTCGTTTTCTGGAAGACTGGAAGTTTCGTCGACGGTTAGCCGATTGTGAGGCACGTTGGTATCCCTGGGAGGGCTCAGCCGATCTGGCAAAGGATCTGTCTCCAGAAGAGAATCTTGAATTACCTGAAGCCCCTCTAAAGGGACGAAAAGACTTGTAACTTCTGCCACTCTGGAGGGCACCCAATGAACGTGCCGTGTCCGAATCTTCTTTCATCCCTTTTAGGGCCTCGTCCACCTTCTCGCCGAAAAGAAGGTCTCCCTCAAAGGGCATATCTAAGACCTTGTATTGCACCTCTGGCCTGAAGTAGGTACACTTAAGCCATGACTGTCGACGCAATACCACCCCATTGTTGACTTGCTTGAAGTCTGACTCAGCGAGATCCACCGCAATGTTTATTGCGTGATTTGAGGCTTCCTCACCCTCTCGGACCAGTAGCATCGCCGCCTTCCTCTGTTCTTCTGGAAGATGATCAAGCAGCAGAGCTAATCTGTGCCACATCTCCCTATCGTATCTGGCCACAATTGCCAGAGAGTTTGCGGCCTTTACTGTGGTCGCTCCCACGGAGAGCACTTTCTTGCCAAAGGCATCTTGGCGTCTCGCCTCGTTCTCAGGAGGAGTCGTGCACTTGTGCTGTGCCTTTGCCTTCCTCGCTGCTGCCGCCGACACCACCGAGTCCGGTGTTGGTTGGGAGGATAAACACTTGGGGGTAGACTCTGGAGCCTTAAACTTTTTTTCTAGGCGTCCTTTCACTGCTGGTTCTGAGAATGGGTGTCTCATTGTCTGCAACCCCTCTTTCCATACATGGTCCAGTATTGGTATCGAGAACACCGACCTCCTTCTCTTGCCCATGTGGTCGAACAAAAAACAATCCTTTTTCTGTTCTTCTTGGGACAGATCAAATTCTTTGCATGCCTTCTCCATCATAGAATGGAATGACGCGATGTCGTCCGGAGGGGACGGGTGAGCTGGGCTTCTGGGGTTTTCCAACTCCGTCTCTGACTCCCAGGTAGCATCCCTGGAGGGGGATAATGAGATATCCGACATGGCCCCCCTGTCGGCCTCCGAATCTGGCAGCTCACCTTCCTCCTGTGCCAGTGTTGAGATTGGCGTGCGTGGGTGCGTCGGTTGACGGGACGGGCCCGGCTTGTCGACGAGTGACTGTGGCAGGCTTGCCTGGGGTAGTCGCTGGTCCAACGACTGCAACAAGGACTGAAGCGTGGACAGAATATCCAACGACAAAACCGATTGAGGATTGAGGAGAGGGGCAGATACCGGTGTAACGGAGGCCCTCATCGACGACTTGTCAGCCGCTCGTAGCCCTAGGTCTGCTGGGCCAGCAACTCTCTCGTTCTCATCCTCCGAGGACAGCAACATAGCTTGTTCTTGTAGCAAAGGCTCTGGGGGGGTCGGGTTAAAGACTTCAGGCCTCCAGGCCTCCTGTAGGATCCCCGTCGACGAGGCCCTCGTCGACGCCATTGTCGACGGGACGGTGGATGCCCCCTGTGCAAGTGGTAGGGAGGCGGTCGATGACTGGACCGCCGTCGACGACAAAGACTTCGCAGGTGGTTTTGGCGGTCCCGCCTTCTCCACACTGTGCCCGCTTTTACTCGACTCTCGACTCGTGGTCGATCTGTAATGATCGCCAGAGGAGGATTTCCTTTCCTTCTCATGCTTTTTTGATGAGGATGATTTCTTTGCCGAGGAGTCTCTAGTGGAGTGACTTCCAGACAACTCTTTTTCCGACAGTCTAGATTTCTTCGCCGGCGGTTCCGACGAGGCCGCTCGGCGCAATGTTTTCGCCGACTGTGTGGAGCCCACCTCTGAGGGGGGGTATGCCCCCCCTCCATCATTCAGCCATGCCACCAGGCGTCGGTTCCGGTCTTTGAGGGTTTTTTGAGAAACCCCTTGCATATGTCGCAGGTATCCGCCGAATGGTGAGGGTGGAGGCAATATATGCAGTCCATATGTCCGTCCCCCTCGTAAACCTTTTTTAAACCGCATGTCGCGCATGGACGGAACAGCGCTTTACCTGACACAGAGGACATTATTACTCAAAATCCAATGACGCAACATAGTACAAAACAGTAGGACAACACGAGGAGATCCCACTACTTTGGAGACGGTTGAAATCTGAAGGGGAGCCGCGGGGGCAGGCCTCTTATACTAGCACGGCCTGCGGAGCATGCGTAGGCGGGTCCTAGAAGGACGTAGATAGGACACAAAAGTGTCGAAAGTTTTTCCTTTGAAAAAGGCTACATATGTGTACCGAGGGGTCCCAGTCTGACGACGGGGAATATTCTAAGCATGTGAATCCATGAAAGATCCAATGCTGGAGAACGTTACTTGCACCTTTTCAGGACTGGCTTACTCTGAGTCTGCCGGTAGGGGCTGTGAACAACCGGCAGGCCTGACCTGCCTGTAGTAAAGGCCCCTACTGGCAGAAAAATCACTGAAGGGTGCTTTACCCTCTGAGGAGGAGGAGCAGGGAGCATCAGCAGGGAGCATCAGAAGACGCTGGCGGTGAGATCGCTGCCAGCGAACAGGCAGATCCGAGCCGTACTGGGGCTAAGACCTGCTACTGTGACCGTCGCTGCTGGTTGGGCACACCACCGTAGGGGAAACCTGTCCTGTGGATCTTCACGCAAAGCGAAACAGCGTATTCCCAGTGCGGCACCTGGATATATTCCGGAGAGCCTTGACCGACGTGATAAGAACTACCCACTGATACCAAGCACTTCAGTTATGTAAGTGAGGCTGGAGCAGCCACAGGAGCAAAGAATACTGCTGGTATAGGTACTGCCATATACATGAATTTAGTACCCCAGGGCCATGCACTGTTTGGCGGCGCGAACGATGGAAGCAGAGCCCTGAGCCCTGGTGTGCCTTCAGGCAGTGAACACCACAGATATATAGCGAAACGTGGCTGTGCGCAGCAAAGTGGATGGATTATGTTTTTTTTTTTTTCTGATTCCCTGACACACTTTATATTGGGCTGTCTCCATACAGGTTATCCTTCCCGCTGTAATAGTGATCTGATTTTTGCCCACGTGGAGAAAAAGAGAGCTCCTCGAGATCAAACCACCTAATTTGCATGTACTGAGAGTGCTCAGTGTTACTATATCATGTGGCGGGAGCTATGCAGCTTGGCTGTGCTGCATGGTGTGGATTGTACAACTTTCTGGAAGTGATCCTGGGGACATTGAATATGCAGTATTTCTTATGGACCCACTTGGACAGAGACTGCCTTTCCTGTGGGAAAGTTCAGAATAAGCACCCTGCTCAGAAGCACTGTGTTGGGTCAGTGATATGTGCTAACATACTTAGCCGGCCCTCTCCCATCCCCTTGGGAACGGCGGGGGAGACCCCTTTGGGGTGTGAGGCAGCAAATGTGGGGGGATAACCAGGAAAATCAGAGATGACGAAAGGAGCCGGGAGGAAGCAGAGCTTAATCAATATGTTTGCTACAGCCACACCGAAAGTGGCGGAGGGAGCGGGCAATGCAGCGGAAGAGTGCATGGAGCAAGGGGAACCCACGGAAATGCAGCACATGATGGCCTGTTTGCAGGAAGGGTTTTCGGCCATTCACATCAAGCTGGATGACATGAACAGTATTATCACTTCCATCAAATCTCGAATGGAGAAAACAGTGCTCCGTATTACGGAAGTGGTGACGAGAGTGGGAACTGTGGAGGATAAGGTATCAACACTAAGGGCAGACAGCACCTCGTTGGCAAAACAGGTAAACGTGATCAGCAAGAAAAATGATGACCTTGAATCCCGAACTCAACATAACAACATTTGGATCATAGGAGTGCTGGAGGACAATTTGAACAGATCCATAGAAGAGTTTGTAGAACATACTCTACTGACTCTGCTTGAGACACCTAAGCTGTCACCTCAGTTTGCGGGAAGCACGCCCATTGATCATTGGCTCCTAAGCACAAACCTGGGGCACTGTCCCATCCTATAATAGCCTGCTTGCTAAATTACAGAGACAGGGATGCCATCCTGCGGGCTGCAAGGGATAAGGGCGAGCTCCTCCTGGGCTCCAACAGAATACACATTTACCCTGATTTTTCAGTGGCGGTGCAGCAGGAAAGGAATTCTTTTATGGCTGTTAAGAGACTCTGTGAGCGGGTTATGATATATGCAATGCTATATTTCCACCAAGCTGTGCATTGAAAGTGGAGGCAAGACATACTTTTCTGTGATCCCAGAAGAGGCCATGACATTTCTTGATGAACGATCTGACAGATGATATCTCTCTCAGATATGACATGCCTCCCGTTGTGCTGGGTCTTGTCTTACGCTCCTCGGGGACTCAACAGACATTACGTTGATATATTGCCAGCACTGCTGAGCAGCAAATTTAGTACCACCTAATTTCGACAATGGCCCACTGGTCTTTCATGTTTTCTTATTGTAACTCATGAATAATATTCTGCTTTCTTCAAGGTTGTGATAGAGCCCGGGTTGTTACCCATGAGCCGGCCGCCCCATGCAAGGTTGCAAAGTTTTTGGGGTCGAGGTTTCTTGGGGATTCATCCTCCTGATTGGGGGTAACATGGGGTGGTGGGAAGGCGGATTAAGTTAGGGTTACAAAATGTGCTTGATTTAAATGCATTGTCTCTATTGCCACAATGGCAGTTGTTGTTGGGAAATTGGGGGCGGACTTTGGAACTTTCGTCCACATGTTTGATAATGACAGGTGATTGGAATGGCAGCGATGGTTGAGCTCCGATGTATTAGCTGAAATGGGCAGTGTTTGGGAAATCCTATCAAAATGCAGAGCTGCAGTTATATGGGGAGCGGCATAAGATCCAGCTCTTATTCTTGCAGGAAACTCATGCAGTTACTGCCGGATGTGAGGGATTTGGCAAAAATGGGGGTAAACAAAGATTTTATACCACATACTCCAACCAGTGTAGGGGCATGATATTGTGCTTCATAACTGTTAGGACTGATTTTCTATACTCTGGCCTGGTGGACAGATGTATAGAAGGCCAACCTGTATTGTGACAGGGACAAATCTGGGAAGCTGTAGCCAAACCAGTTTAGGTAGCAGTGACAGGCGGTCTAGGCTATGTTCTTCAGAGGTGGTGAGCTTGTAAAGGGTCCACAATGAGATCACACAATGGGAGTCACAAATTGCACTTAGACAGAATGTATAAAAATATAGTTATTTAATTATGGCCAAAACACATTATAAGAAAATGAATACAAGCAGGTAGACTTTTCAAATAATGCTATCAAACTAAATACATATATACATTCACTTGGTTCACATGCACACTACAAATCAAATACTCCTGCAAAGGAATGAGTAGACATGTAATATACACAAAATGGTCCACAGAAATGATCCCTAGTTAAAATTGTCCAGCCCTAAGTTACCAGTGGCCTTGTGCCCTATTGTTCAGGATACAGTTCCACAGAAGTTAGGATGCAGGAAAAAATGGAGATTGGGTCTCTGGGGTCCAGTGAAGGGTTCTTAGAGCTAGGGCTCAATGTAGACAAGTGCCCAAAAGTATCCCCAACAGTCAGAAGTCTTGCCAAGGCAAGTAATGGCAAAGCCAATAGTGTTAGAAATTGGATTATTATAAGCCCATTGACTCATGATGGGAGTATGGGGTAAGTTAAAAGCTCTGTAACTTACCCCCCTTACTCCGAATCTGCCCCAGTCTTGGTAGAACAAAGGAAGGGTGTTCTGGCTTGCTCCTCCCAGTTACAACCATTGATACAAAAGTAACCACAAGTTGCAACATAGTAACAAAACTAAGGGAAACACTGTTTCCAAGTACTGATAGCCTAAAGGACATATCCGTTTCCCCATAACATGTGAGCAAAGGCCAGTGCAGGGAAGGCTTCACTGTACTGCAAAAAGTACAGGTCAGATTAAAAAATAAAAGCAAAAAGGTTGGGGGGTTCCATAAAGATGGAAGGAAAGGTGCAGTAAAGAGAATCGTTCCTCTACACATAGAAAGGCCCATGTTGAACCCCTGGGGTGGTATGTGATGGTATATGGGCTATTGGCAGGGAGGGAGATGATTCTTATGAATGTCTATTGTCCTAATATAGATGACCCGATGATTTATGTGGAAGTCACAGACTTGTTAGGCCTATGCCCTCTTGTGCCTGTACTGTGGGGGGAATTTTAATACCATCCTAGACATTGACTTGGACAGGTCCCGTCATTGCACCAGAATGCTCACTAAAGCTGCTCAATTGGTGCAGAGCAGTATGGGCGAATTGGGGGTCATTGATGTCTGGAGTGTTCTTAATGTTCTTAATCCAATAGCCAGTGCATACTCCTTCTACTCCTCTGTCCACGACTCCCACTCCCGTATTGATATATGGCTGATCTCGTAAATATTACTTGGTGCCATCAGCAGTGTAGAACTTACTCTGACCTTATCCTGTCCTGATATCGATCCAGCTGGGAGGTCTCCCGAAACCCGGTTCCAATTGGAAATTCAAATCTCAGGTGCTACATGACCTGGTCTTTAAGACTAACCTGGTGATACATGTTAAACTATTTTTTTAGAGGAATACAGGTCAGTATCGTCCTGTGGAGTACTGTGGTAAGCCTTCAAGACCTTCATCCGGGGAATTGCAATGTCAACTCAGCATGGCATTCTTAAAACCATTCGAAGGGATATTACAAATAGTGAGGGCACACTGCGTCGACTGGAACGACTAGTGCCAGTCCTCCGCTTTGGGGCACATCAAGGAGGAGTTAGACAGTTTCAGGATACATGCTAAGAGGGAACTGAAGTACTACCGGTGGCCTATCAGCAACCTCGTAATGAGGGCCTATGACTGCAGTTCGGTTTACTCTGTTAAGAAAATGAAATTATTTCACCAATTCTTGCGCCTTCCGTTTCTGTAAATGGATTCTCGGCATAGAAGTAATCACACATCTCGTTAGGAAATATTTCCTTTCTCAGACTGCACGATGGTGGACTGTCATGCTACAATGTACAAGTGCACAAAAGCATCCATATTAAGAGATCTTTCCCACATGGGCTCCTGTGCCATAAAGGAATGCAAGGGAAACCTCAGCAGAAAGACTCTGTTGCTAAAGCAAACATAAATAAAGGCGAGTAATATTTGTAATATTTGCACGTCTGACCTAAGCCAGAGGCTTTGACAGGCCACCTGTAACAAGGCATTAGCAACTTTAATTGAGTATTTACAAATGTTATGTATACTTTGCATAGTACCAAGATACCTGCATGTGTGAAACAATAACTACAGGCAGGTTCCTATCCCACAGACTCTTCTGATTTGTGTGCAGGTCTAAAACAATACATCCATACATTTGGTAGTTTGTAGATGTCTACATTTGTCAGTTGTGAAATGAACCAGTTCTGGCTTTTAGGTTGACTTCATATAACGTTCTGGTCCATGTAAGCCTACATGTGCAATATGTTCAGGAATGCAAAATTATGTGCTGTACAAATACCAGGATTTATAGAAAATGAGTTGAGAGCTTCGATTTGGCGTAGTTCCTAGATATAGTAGTGTGCGTGAACGAATGATGTAAGGTGAGAAAAGTGTGCCATGCTTTTCTGTATTTCTACCTTCAGCAGGCTTAAAAATGTTCAAATTCAGCAGTTGCCTTGCATGTGTTTTACTGTTTTGTGCAAGAAGCAAAAATATTTATATGCTCAAATTTCTTTTTTCCTTGCCCAATCTATAAAATCAATACCGTGTAGTTGGGCAATATTAAAACGTTTTTTTGTATTCTGTGAAGCTACTGCTACTCACTGTGATGCAGTGAATTGCATTCCTTTTCCTGTGACAATTATTTCTGGTAAGAGTTAATGTTAGAGTCATTCACACTGCAGCAGGTGCATCTGTTCGCAACACCCCACACTTCCCATTTATCAAATCACAAAGTAAACTACCTTTCTTCAAATTCTTCTTCACATCACACACTACAACAGGCTGTGTGCCCTTGTCAAACAATTACTAGAATCAGGTACCCTTAGAACACCGTTTATTTTGTTATGTGTGTTGAAAGCACAGCTATAAAACCTTTTTGGGGCTACCATTACTTTATGTTGTAGGAAAATGGCAGCAGAAATTTGGCTGAATTGTTTTTTAACTAGTTAAAAGTATTCAATGGCCTGGAATGGTTCACATGTTGGCCTGATTGCAGGATATAAGGTAAGGTGTATATCCTTTAGTTGTAGTTGCCCCTGCCCTGGGCCACATGTATAATATACTGAACCACCCTGGCAAGAAGTCCTGGCTACACCACAGATGGGAATAATGGCCTATATGGGCACAGCCAGCATGGCCTTCTTAAAGTGCAATACAGGTGTTATAGGCAAAGCCAAATTAAGTTTGTAATTACGACAGGCTACTTACATATATTGAGACAGCCAGCACAGACACATTTTCTTAAAGTGGCATCAGTGCATTATGGGAAAGCCAATATATGTGTTCTTACATGGGAATACAGTCATATATGGGCACAGCCGGCATATACATATCTTCTTATAGCACATTACTGGTGTTATAGGCAAAGTCAACATGGGCTCGTAATTATGTGGGGCTACTTGCAGTTATTGGTGCATCCGGCATTGCATGTTTTCTTACAGGGGCATGAGGCATTATGGGTAGTGCATGATGCATTCACCCATTGTAATATGGTCCATGTCATATTTGGTATCATTTGTCCATGTGTGTTCAGGTGCACTGGGGCGACAGATCATCCCGTGAAAAAGTGAATCATTGAACATAAATCTTGCACCTGCAACAATAAAATTACAGTTCCATTGGTTGAATACTACATCAAATAGGGGGGCCCATTGTGGGCATGCGTGGTTGGGGTCAAGATACAATGATAAACAAAGAAACGTTCATGCTACAAAAAACTTGATGAGTTGTATACATTCTGATGATTTATAAAAATTCTCATTGTGCAAGAAGAGTCACAGGGCCTCATTATACGGTAGGCGGTGAGCCATGGCGCTATTAGCGCCATGGCTCATGCCGGTAAAATACCGGCACCGCCTTGGCGGAAAGGAGATTTACCGCCCCATTCCAAGGTTGGAGGGGCGGTAAATCCCCTTTCCGCCATTGCCCTTCCCCATTCCCATTTCTGCCCATAGGGCTCTATGGGACTGGGGAAGGCGCTAATTACGGCACCGCAATTTTGCGGTGCCGTAATTAGCTCCGAGGTCCCTTAGCGGGTTGGATTTTAACGCCTGCAAGAAGCAGGCGTTAAATCCTCCAACCCGCAAAGGGACCTCGTAGTACGGCGGTAAGGGTTAACGGTCACCGTTGCCATTAACGGTGACCGTTAACCTTTACCGCCGTCCGTGTAATGAGGCCCACAGAGAGTATCTCAAATGTTTGTTAATTTTTTATATGTGCAATAAAAAATAATTGTCTTTTTATATTTCTACGGCATACAAACAAAACACAAAGAGCATATCTACATGAAATAAATTGTGAAACAAATACTGAATCAAAACAGTGAAAAGTTAAAAAAATAATACAATGACACAAATGACAAGGAAACGAAAAGGCCAGAATTTGGACCAAAAAATAAATATAAAAGTCATACATTGATTATTTACAATCCAAGTTATGAAGTACTGCAGGGTATAGTTAATAATATTCATGCTTTAAGTCTGTCTACGGGACCGTTTAGAATCTAATGTTTTGCAGTGCCCCTTCTTGTCTTCTGGGCATTGATACACATTTCGGCATGCCAGTAGTGATGGCATCCATACATGCCTTCTTCAGGGCAGGAAAAAAACCCTAGGGGGAGCAGAGAAAAATTGTTTTGGAATAGTGGTCTGAGAGGGTTTTGAGATACTCAGCAGTTTATTGACTTCACTGCCCATCACATTATAAGTTCCCCACATATCACTTACCCTGTGCTTCTCGCAGGGGTGTGTGTGGGTATGTCCAAAATTGCGGGTTCCTCACACTAGGGGTCAGACCCTTCTCTCAAAGTCTGCCTGGAATCCCAATGAGTGGTCACTAGAAAAAGAGGGTTGGTCATATCACTCAAATGCCCGAAAGTGCACGTGGCATGCATGAGAACAATTGTATAGCGCATACATTAAGTATGGAGGCCAGGGGCCAGTATATCTTGTAATTAAGATTTTTAAAAATGTACCTGTTGTCTCCTGATGCGTAATGGGGAAGAATGGCCAGCCGCTCATCTGCGAGCTTAGAGAAATGAATTGGCCCCATTGTTCAGGGTTGCTTAAAAATCCCTGTATGGCAAAAAAAATGGTTCCATTGGTTGGGCATTAAATAAAACAGCATCACAACCAAAGTGGAGTGTGATTAAGGGGTATGAAGAGAGTGACATTTCTGTCTCCTCTCAGTACATCCCTTTTCTAAGGGCTGGGGTATCCCTCAACAACCTCATTGTAAGTTACCCAAATGCTGGCCACCCTGGACATCTCTCAACACGCAAGAGGGAGAAATCACACCGAGTCAGTGACTATATATATAAGTAGGAAAAAGACAGAGACAGGAATTGTAGCTCTTTTAGGACCTACTCGCACCAGCTCCCCGCAAATACATCACCGGGCGGTGGAGGAGCAGCCTCCCGCCAACGGCAACGCACATAAGGGCGGAGGAGGCGAAGACCTCCCGCTCCAACATTCCAACACAGAAGGGTAAGAGCGGGCCCTTCTCTCCGTCATAAATCAAAGCCACCCCGCGCACCTGCCGACATCAGCACGAAGGCCCCATTTGCAGCGCCCCCTGGTGGCAATAAAGTGTCACCGCGCTAGGAACAGCCATTACAGTGCCCCCCTGCTGGCAACAAGGCACCACCGCGCCAATATTTTCTATTAAGAATCTACATCACAGCCCCCCCTGCTGCAGAGTGACAACCACACCCAGCTCAGCCAAATACAGTACAGAAACACTTTAATGAGTGAGTCAGAAGAAGACTCACTGACCATCCCAGTAACACCAACCAGCACAGGCCGCAAGAAAATGATGGACAGCCTCCTAGCACAGCTACCAGCAAATTTCGACCTCACTGACACTGGCACCCTTGGATCAAGGTGGAAGAGGTGGCTGAGGGACTTTGAGGTATGTCTGAAAGCGGCAGGCGCACTAGAAGATGAACAAAAACTCAATCTTCTAAATCATGCCGTAGGACCAAATGTCTGAGACATTCTTGAAGAAATTGCCGAGGACAACATAGACACGTACGTCAAGCTAAAAACAACGCTCACAGAGTATTTCACACCGCACACCAACGTGGACTATGAACGGCACATATTCCATACCACCAAGCAACTAAAGGGTGAAACCATAGACGCATTCGTCATGAGACTACGAGCAAGAATGAAACACTATGATTTCAACAATTACTCAAATGAGGAGGCCCTCAGGTCACAAATCATTGTGGGATGTGAAAGTGCCGAGTTCTGCATACGACTCTTGCAACAACCGCGCAGCCTTGACGAAATCCTACGGCTGGCGCGCTCGGATGCGGCCCTAGCCGCACAAGTGGAAGGCTTGGACGACATAAAGATAACCCATGGAAAACACGAAAGCCTCAACAAACTGGAAGGCACTGCCAGAAACAGTGATCCGTTCTGCTACCGGTGCGGACACGAATACCCCCATGAAGGAATGTGCCCCGCAATGGGACAGAACTGCTCCGCGTGCGGTGGTGAAGACCACTACAACGCCGTATGCCTGATTTTCCGCAGCAAGATGAGAGGGGCTGGGAGGAGCCATAGGCCCATGCCTGAACTGGAACGAAATCAAATAACACCCTACCGCAGCCATCGAGGGTCACACCCGACCCAGGAACAAGGGCACCACAAACATCACGACGACCAGACGGAAAGAAGGCATGATAAGAGAGAATGGAGGGAGAACAGGACACCACTTCCCAAGACAAGAAGAAGACCACGAAGATACGTACGGTGGCTCATCGAACAGTCACAGTCTGACAGCGTGTCCAGTGCTTCATCAGATGAGAAAACATCTAAACTGGAAAGACACCAGGAAGCACCAAGAAAGAAAGGATACCTATATGCTCTAGGAAACAGCACAGCAAAAGAACATAGCCCGGTCCTCAGAATACAAGTGAATCAAACAGCAGCAGAATTTCTAATTGACACGGGGGCAACCGTAAACGTGATCAGTGAGAAAGTCTACGAGAGCATACCAAATGCCCCCCGCCTGCAACCAGCTCGAACACTCATCTTTCCGTATGGATCAAAGACACTGCTCGCCTGTAAAGGTTTCTTCATGGCCTCGTGCCGATACAAAGAACATGAAAAGAAGATACCCATGCACGTCCTAGAGGCAGCGACTGAGAGCGGATGCATACTGAGCTATCAGGCAGCGATAGAAATGGGACTAATACATATACTGTACCGTCTCATGGTACACAAATACCTAGACCCCACAGCAAGCATAGAACAGGTGTTCCCATCACTATTCAAAGGCCTCGGGAAGCTGAAAGACAGGCAAATAGAACTACACATCGACGCCAAGGTCCCACCCATAGCCCAACACTATCGAGGAATACCCATAAACATCCAAAAACAAGTGGAAAATGAACTAACAACGTTACTGGATGCAGACATCATTGAGCCGGCAGAGGGACCCACACCATGGGTCTCCCCAATTGTACCGGTACCCAAAAGGGATTCCCAAGACATCCGAATATGTGTGGACATGAGAAGGCCAAACGAGGCCATACTAAGGGAACGCCATCAAGCCCCTAGGATAACAGACATGGTACATCTGCTAAACGGGGCAACCGTGTTCTCTAAACTGGACCTCAACAAAGGGTACCATCAGTTGGAGCTCTGCAAAAGCTCCCGATATATAACCACTTTCGCCACCCACCTAGGACTCTTCCGCTATAAGCGGCTAAGTTTCGGTGTGTCGTCCGCCGCTGAAATCTTTCAGGCAGAAATTCACAATGTCATCAAACATGTACCCAACTGCTTGAACTACAGCGACGACATACTGGTGTTCGGTCGAACTCAAGAGCAGCACGACGATACACTAATGAGAGTGTGCATGGCTCTGGAAGAGGCACGACTCACACTAAACAAAGACAAATGTGAATTTCGCAAGAAAACACTCCGCTTCTTCGGTCACATATTCTCTGAGAAGGGAATGACACCCGACCCGGAGAAAGTCAGCGCACTCCGTAAGCACCGCCACCAGCCACCACATCAGACCTCAGGTCCTTCTTGGGCCTCGCGAGTTATTGCACCAGATACATAAGAGACTTCGCATTCATCAGTGAACCTCTCCGAGCACTCACCAAACTTAACACAGAATTCACATGGTCCCCACAGTGCCAAGAGGCCTTCCAAGCAATTAAGGAGCGCATATCTGACACCCAGAATATGGCATACCTCGACCCCAAAAGAACAACAGAGCTCATTGTTGACGCCAGTCCTGTAGGCCTAGGCGCGATCCTGACACAACTCGACGACAGAGAAGAAAACAAAAAACACATCATATCCTATGCCAGTCGAAGCCTCTCCAAGACCGAGCAAGCCTACTCCCAGGCGGAGAAGGAAGGTCTGGCCGTAGTGTGGGCCTGTGAACATTTCCATTTGTTCCTATACGGAAAACCTTTCGTAGTTGTAACGGACCACCAAGCCCTCATCTTCATTTATGGCAACCCTCAAGCAAAAATGCCACCACGCATAGCTCGGTGGGCCCTCCGGCTACAGGACTATCAATTCTCCATCACTTATAGACCCGGAAAAGAGCAAAACCCTGCCGACTTCCTCTCGAGACACCCGAAGGACGCGTGTGGACCAGAACCATCTATAGCTGACCAGTACATAAGATATGTCATTCACAGCAACACACCGCAAGGACTGGACATGGATCACATCATTAGTGAATCAAACACTGATCAAGGGATACAAGTCATCCTCCGATGCCTAGAGACAGGACGATGGAAGCATGCCAAACAAATTAGAGAAACAATGAACGAAGACGTCAAGCGGGATCTCACCTGTTTCTTAGCTGTGAAAGAAGAACTTGCAAAATCAGACGAAGGGATGCTGCTAAAAGGAACAAAGCTAGTGATACCGCGTAGTCTGCGCCAGAAGGTACTCGAACTCGCCCATGAAGGACACCGAGGAATTGTGTCCACCAAAAGGATGCTGAGGCAGAAACTATGGTTCCCACAACTAGACACGGCTGTAGAGGAGCTATTACAAGACTGCCCCACCTGTGCACTGATAAAGCCGCACACCTCCCCAGAGCCTCTCAACATGACTGCACTCCCCGAGGGAACCTGGGAAGAAATAGCTGTTGATCATTTCGGGCCCATGGAAGGAGGAGAATACATTCTGGTGGCTGTCGATGAATACTCAAGGTACCCCGACCTACAGATAGTCCCTTCCACATCAGCCCACCATACCGTACCAGCATTAGATCGGATGTTCGCAACGTATGGAGTGCCCAAGGTAGTAAAGTCTGACAACGGGCCCCCATTCACCGGCCAGGACTTTCAGAGATTCGCTGAGTACATGGGTTTCAAGCACCGGAAAGTGACACCTTTATGGCCACAGGCCAATGGAACAGTTGAGCGCTTCATGAGCAACATCAAACGTACCACACAAATTGCTCGAATCACGGGAGAACCAGTTGAGAAGCTACTGTATCAACTCATGAGAGACTACAGAAATACGCCCCACAGCACCACGGGAAAAACACCATCGGAAGTAATGTTCGGGCGAACTATAAGAACGCGGATACCGCATGTGACCATTGAGGAAGAGAAATTTGCAAGAGACGATGAAATGAGAGAAAGAGACACATGCATGAAGGAGGCCATGAAAAGGGCCGCGGACACAACACGGCGAGCAAAGACAAACAACATGATGCCAGGAGACTTGGTAATAGTCCGCCAGCCCCAGCCTCGGAAAAATGTAGCCCCATTCTGCGAGGAGCCTCTCATCATCACCCGCAAGAAGGGATCACTCATCACAGCGGAAGGAGACCAGAAAATCATAACAAGAAACTCATCCCATTTCAGGCGGATATCAAGAGCCCCAGCCATAAGAGACACAAACCTGAGGGACGAGATCATTCCATGGGATACCCCCTATGAAGAAGAAAGAGAAGACTCCGAAGGAGAAGTGACTCCCGAGACATGGACAGATCTTCCGGCAAGGACGGAAGGTCGACCAGCGAGGGCGAGGAAGAAGCCCCACCGCCTCATTGAGGAAATGAACTAAGTCGGACTAAATGTTTAGTAATGGGAGGGTGTGATGTCCTCACTTCCTCATCTGGCTGGACGGAAGTCCTATGTTTATGTTTGCCCATGGGCTGCGACCCGTGTACGTATAGGGGCGGGGTTACCGCCCATGCGGGCAGTTAGATATTGGGTCTTTTGGAATAAAGACGTGTTGTACCCCAGCTCCGTGTTTGACTCTCTTTCCTGGTGTGCATGAGCGGGAGGTCAGAACACAAGCGTGAGGAGGTCCACGCCCGACCACATTACAGTCCGCCCATCTAAATGTGGAAATTGTAAATTCTAACATTGACTGGGTGGCCTGGCTGATATGCAGTCATTTGTCGTGGATTCACACTTTTTCAATGGCCGATTTCAATCTACTCGGTATGAAAGGTGAGTTGACCCTAAATATTACAGCACTAAGCTCATGCTTGTTTATGCCTAACGGAGGAAATGGTGAGTGCAGACATTTAAAGTTTAGGTGTTGCCCCTTTGTAGATATGCCTTGGCATTCTGTCTAAGTGGCAAAATGATGATGCCTGTCTATGGCATGTACCGCACTATGTTGCTTGTCTGGCGCGCTACAGGACACAGATCACTTCTGCAGACTAAAATCGCAAGTGCCCATTTGCCCGGAAACCAAACTTTTTTCTGATAAGCAATGTCCTTGTTGTGCAAGTGTGACCAGAAAGCTTCAATTGTATGCAGAACAGCAGACCTTTCCCTTTAATACACCATACTGTTCCCTATATCTGCTCGCTGTTGAGGCTCTGCTCCGATCCCAGGTGATCAATGGCTCTACAGGTTGTCTGATGTTTACTAACATCAATTTGCGAGACCTTTTTTGAATTCCTATCTGTCTGCAAGCCAAAAATGGCATGGCTACGCCCAAACTCGTGATGAGGCCCAATGTCTCAAGTAACACCATATGTCCCTGGGCCTAGCAGATGGGTGTACCAATTCCCGATAAATCCCCTCCCATTCATTTGCTTTCATCAGCCCCTGCATCCATTGAGCCGTGGAAGAATAGTGTTTTCTGCACATAATGGCACTTTGTGAATTGTACACACAGTGCTCCAGCGGTTCTGTTTGGGTGCCCGGTTTTAGGAACTCAAAAACACGTGTTCATTTCTCCAGTCACAAGTTCAGTGCTGCAGAAACCCTTATAACCTGAGGGACTGCCCTCATTTGAGCTGCACAAACGTTTCATTAATGAGACAGCTTCTTCAGCACGGTCTCGCCTCCAGCTCCTCTTCGCCACTTATGTTCAGCAGCGACGTCCAATCTTCAAAGTAATGTGCAGTATGATCTGTCACACAGAAAACCTCGGATTAGAACACTCTGGTTGTTAATACCATCTACAATTTGAATGGCGTGTCATCCAGGTAGGTAGTTGCTCTGGCGTGCTACTCTGCAGCCAATCAACGGGCGAGCCTTTTGAATAAACAAACCTACGCACGCCCTCTGCGTAAAGCGCATGCCCTTCGCCTCTGTGTGCGTGAGCGTTCTTGATTGGATTCCTTTGAGTTCCTTAAATGCCTCCGACTCCGAGCTGCCTTTATTAAGTTGACCAGTGTGGGTGTCCTGACAAATGTGCTTTCTCTGGGAGATGGCACATCTGCTTAACGACCTTACACAGCACTTGGCAAACAATGGCGGTTTTGTTCGGTACAAACGAGAAAGATACATCCAGTGGAGTAACTTTGGCGAAAATGTTATGGGGGGAGGGGTATGACAATTTATTTCATGCTGCTTCTTTCCAAACTCCACACTGTACATCAATTCAAAATACTGTTGATAATGCAGTGATTTTTTTGTACATTAGGGATCGATATACACGCTCTACAGTAGAAGGCTACCAGGGTATCTCAGCAGGTTGAGAGACAGTTGCTGAGATGTTATATATTCAAAACTGTTTGTTAATCGTATGACTTTTTTGCAATTGCTTATAAAAAAAGAAGTGCTATAAAATGTGTTTGACCAGAGGATGTGTTGGGCTGGTCGCTTGCTTATATTCAGGGCGGAGGTGTGGGTATTTCTGCTCCTAAAGTGAAAATCAAAAGTTGGCACCCATGAACCCACAGTTTAATTTCCTAATAACTGCTGTCAGCACAACAGAAGCATGTATTTGTGATGAACCAGTTTGACAGGCAAGCATATACCATCTTTATCAATATAAAATGTGATAAAATCCAAAGGAAGGGGCTCAAAAATGACAGAGCATTTGTGTGGTATTCTGACCACTAAAAAACATTTCAAAGAAAACTAGTGAATACAAGCAGCATTTTTGAATTGGGAAATTACTTTTTTCCCCAAGAAAGTGTAAAATGTACATTTGGAAAACAATGGTGTGCCCAGCATGTATAAAGCCTGCTTTCAACAGTGATGGCCCCCACCCCAGTGATAGTCATGGCCCATTGATTCCTGTGGTGTCCCTTTCAGGCCAGAAGAAATAAACAGGCTAAGCAAATACACCTGCAAACACGCACATGGCAACTAGGCAAAGGAGCACAGAGCAGATTAGATCACCGAGCCCCCAGCCAGTTTCCCTCGGCAAAGCTGGGGGCTTGGTAAAGCTTGGTTATGACTGTGGCAGGCCGAGTCCCGAGATCCGGACAGACATCTGATGCTGGATCTCTGACTAGGCAAGAGCCGGCCCATTGACCAGCTCTGTCTAAATAAGATCCAATGGCTAGATCTGAATCATTAACATACAAATAAATGTAATCTCTAACCTGGCGCAAGATAGTTTGGCAAGCAAGGGGGCCATAAAACAGCCAGTCCACTAGATGTGAGAAATGGCTGTTGGATGACCCGAGTCTGTGGTATCTACAGTCTGGTAACTGATTGGGCAAAATTTGAAGAGAGACCAAGGACTGAATAAACATGGTGCCTTAACTCAGCATTGTGAAGTAATAGAAGATAGACTCCTGGCAGGTAAGTAGATTACTGCTTTATTGTTCTTTGGTCTGCTGCACTTAGAAGGGTCCACACGGCAGTAGGAAGGTAGGTAGACAGAGACAACAAGTAGATAGATAGGACACTGGATTCCCATCAGCCAGCTTCTCACTCTCAACTCCCCAATGGTCCCTTTCAGATCACAGACGCCCCCACATTCCACACAGGATAGAAAGCTCTGACATCAGAACACCAAAACGCACAGGAAACATTACTACACTTCTCCCTACGTTGAAGATTACACAAAACTGGAAATGCACTGAAAGCGGTGACCCGCACAGCTATCACTACCTTGCGTCACACGACACGCACCCCGACTTCTTCCACAAAGTGGACAACAATGTAGGCAACAGCCAGAGTAAACAGGAGAACAAAAAGTAAGAACCTTCCACCAGACCAAACCCGGACCAGACAAAATACCAGGAACCACACTTGAATTTGGACGCAGAACAGATGGAACATAAAAACGAACACAGAACGAATTTGATCCAACCAATGCCAAAACTCTGCTACCACTCACTCCTTCCTTACATACAACAAAAGCAGAAGCAAATGCCCACCGAAGTTTAAAAAGGGCAATAATGCTCCCTGTGAAGCCAAAGAACCGACAAGCACAACCACAGAGGACCAAAAATAAAATCTGCACCACCACCTGCCCTGAGCTGCCCCTCAGGGCACCAGGCCTGCCACACCCAAACGTACCCTTGCTCATGAGAGCAACTAACCAACTTAACCACCAATGCACCAACTCCTTCTGCCCTGGGCTGCCCGCCAGAGCCTCAGGCCTGCCACACTCGAGCACAAACGTCTCAACTGCGAGCAACTACGCCACGCAAGAATATCCATCGGACGACCCCCACAACTTCCTGCACCAAACACACACACAGCACATACTCAGCATAACACCAAACCAGTAAAGTGCACTTGCACCCTTGAATCACACCATTTATTCTAAACACATGGAAACAGGTTCCACAAGGTAGATGCACATAGTAGAACATACTGACACCTTTGATGAAAATCCTATTTACCTCACACTACCAACCCTAAAACAATTTCAAACCGTACACTCCTGAGTCACTAACTTTGACCCTAAAACCACATTACTGTCCTCACATTGGCTTGAAGGAAAGTATGTGGAAATAACCATGCACACGATGTGTCAGCCGCGTAGTTGTAGCATGAGATACCAGATTTATTGATGATGTCAATTAGGGGTGTCCTATAGGTCTTGAACAGTAAAGTTCGTGAGGCCGGGAATTGTAGGGGCCCAGATTGAGGTTTCTGTTCTACCTGTGTGGAAGGAAGTGATCCAGTGCAGAGCTGATTCTATAATACCAATCTCTTCTAGTCTTTTCAGGGTGACTAATGGTGTCAAATGTGTCTGGCAGGATGAGTGCCCTCACTGAATTGTCACCTGCGTTGTTTTTAAGTTTATACCAGAAGGAGAAAAGATACGATTCTGTACTCCTAGACGTTCTAAACACATGCTGTGCCTTATTCAGGAGTTGGTTTGTTTTTCGATAAAGTCCCGGAGTTGACGATATATGAATATTCCCAAAAGTTTCCTGATGAAAGGCTTGTTTGAGATGGGGCTGATAGCTTGCTGGGTCATGTGAGTCTGCTCTGAACTTTAGTTTGATGCATGCAGATTTCAACTGAGCTTGGACTCTTCCAGTGCTGATCGAGTCCTTGAGGAGGGATAGGAAGATGGACGCTAAGTCTGGAGATTTCATGATTGATTTGTAAAGTTGGAGGGACATGGATCCTCAGGAGATCCTTTTGGGTTGCAGGAGTCAATGGTAGCTTGTAGGTCCTCTGCAGGCAGAAGGTGGAAAGACAATAGAGAGGAGGTAGTGGAAGGTGTTGGTGGGATCTCGGTGGTGTGCAGGTGCAGCATTCCATATTGTCAAGGTGATCCTGAATGTTTCGGTTGAAATATGCAGCAATCTAGTCACAGAACCCTTGTGTAGGGGTAGGAGTTGCATTACAGGCTGTCATGTTTTTGAATTCTCTGATACGTTACCCTTTCAGTGTGATGTGCCGAATCAATGCACATTTGGAGTAGTGTGCTTTCTTTGCTTTGAGTAAAAGTTGGTGGAAGGTGAATTTTCTAGTGTTTTCCTCCAGATTTTATCCAGTTTCTAATTTTCCTTTGTTAAGTGATTTAGTCTGGGGGTATTGGCTTATTTCTTTTTTTGAGAGTTCTTTAAAGTTATTTTTTAGAGGCAATGCAGTCCAACGTGGAAATAATCCAGTTGTGAATCTGGTGGATCCAATGTAGTTGTTGGTCCATCTGCAGGTATAGTAGATCTGGTTGCTTCTAATCTATCCAGTAGGTAGTTGATGTGTATTTCTTTCCAGGGTCGGGTCATGGTTGATGGTTCTTCTGAAGGTCCTGTCAGGTGTGGTGTCTCTGTGAGTGTTGTGAATGGGATCGATAAGTGACACCCTCAGGGGAGGTGCACTGGGGGACATACAGTGATTAGGTTTTCATTTTAAAAAAATGCATTCCAGAGTGGGCCAGCTATGTGGGTGGGACCCTCGATTTTTGAGGTATAATGCAACAAGGTTCCCTCCAAGTGACTGTAATAGCATCTTCTTTCGTGAGCCAGATGTTGAAATCTCCAAAGTATAGTTAGTAGCTGGCAATCTACAGCCAGGATGGGGGCAGCAGCAACATGTTTGTCAGCCAATGCGGTCTATTGGAGGTCTGTAGATTAAGAGGATGCTCAGTGTAGCTGTGGGTGTGATGCATCTGGTCACAGCGAGCGATTATAAGTCTGGAATGGTATCAATGGAGGATGTTGAAACTACGGAGGAGTCTCTGTGCACCAGCTCTTTGCCACCTCCTTGCCTATTGTTGCAATTAGTACATATGATCTTGAACCCTGATGGAATACTCTTGTGGATAAGTGGGGACTGATCCTCTGAGAGGCAAGTTTCTGTGATGAAGAGTAAGGGCTTCATTACACGGTAGGCGGTAAGGGTTTACCGGTACTGGTATTTTACCGGTACCGGTAAATCCTTACCGCCTTACTACAAGGTCCCTTTGCGGGTTGGGGAATTTAACGCCTGCTTTTTGCAGGTGTTAAAAACCAAACCGCAAAAGGGACCAGTGGTGCTAATTACGGTACCGCAATTTGCAGTACCGTAATTATCGCCTTCCCCATTCCCATAAAGCCCTATGGGGCAAAAATGGGAATGGGGAAGGGCAATGGTGGAAGGGGGAATTACCGCCCCGCCAACCTTGGAATGGGGTGGTAATTCCCCTTTCCACCAAGGCGGTGCCGGTATTTTACCGGCATGAACCATGGCGCTACTAGCGCCATGGTTCTCCGCCTACCGTGTAATGAGGCCCCAAGTCTCTCTGGTCTTCGGAGAGAAGTTAAAAAATGTCTAAGGATTGCTTAGAGACAGAACGTGCATTGATCAGGTGGCATCTTGTGCCTGCCTTTTTCTGGGTTGGTTTGGCTGCTTTGGCCACTGCTTTTGGGTTGTTCAGGGTTGCTTTCATTATTTTCCCTGGTCTCCACGATATTGCTTTCTGATTCAAAGAGGCTTATTAGGTTATACTTGGCGTCTGGCACATCTGTTAGTTGCTGCTGCGTGGTTGTGATGGAGGGTGCAGGGTGTCTACTGATGAGTGTAGTAACAGGTATTGTTTCTTGCAGGCCCCGTCTCATAGTTGGTTGAATGGCTGTCTGTGTAAATGCAGGGAGGATATTAAGTCGTTGGCGAGTCCTGTTTCTCGGATCAATGTTAGGTCATAGTAATGTGGTTAGCTGGATGCTTTAGGAGGTATCTGGAGTTAAAAGCATTCAATGATCTCTTGAGGTGAGGTACTGAGAAGCAGTAGAGTCTCTAAATGCCTGATCAATAGGGATAGCGGTGGCAGCGTCCATTTCTCTCCTTCCATTTTGCTAATGTCTCTCCTTGTTCTTTCTCCTTTATTTTGTATGACTGTTTTGTGTTTTGTATGTACCTGAAGACTCAATGTCGAATAAAGGAATTATGACTGACTGTTTCTTTCTTCCTTTCTGATTCTGCTATCTTTGTGTTTTCTATGCATATTTTCACCCTGCAGATGTTGAGGATTGGGAGGAAGGGGTGATAACATAGGGAGAATGGAAGGGGTGATATTTACCTTTTGATTTTCTTCAGGCCTGCGTTTGCAGTTGATTCACTTAAGGATTTCCTTGTACCTCTGTAGCTTGCCAATGCAGTGGCAATGCATGGCGGCAGTCTGTACTTATTTCTGTCTACAAGAAGGGAGACAGGTGTTTGCCAGAAAACTACAGACTGCTGTCCATGTTGGACATGACCGGTAAATTGTTCTTGGGTTTGGTCTTGAAGGAGATGCGGGCTTGGGTAGCGTCCAACAATATTCTTTATGACCTCCAGGTGGGTTTTCAACCCGGTTCCTCCACGATTCACAACATCCAAACGCTCGACCATTTTATCCGTGAGTCTTCCCAAAGGTAACCCTCTGTCCTATGTTTAACATTTGTAGACCTTAGGTCAGCTTTTGACCTTGTAAATAGGACAAGCCTCTGGGATAAAATGAAGACTCTGAGTTGTCCAGGGTGGCTTCTTAGCATAATCCAAAGCCTGCATGAAGATCCGGGTGCCAGAGTTCGATTGGACAATGATGGCAGGGGGACTTCATCTATACAGTTAAGCAGGGGAGTCAAGCAAGGTTGCGTGCTGGCACCCCTGCTATCCAATCTTTATATAGCACACCGTCCAGAGCGGATGCAGGCCAGCTCAAACTGTCCTCCTAGGATTGGAAAGATGTTATATGCTGATGACCTCGTCATTTTCACACTCTATCTGGATGCAGATCTATGTTGGAGGACTTGGCTAATTGCGGAGAATGATCTCGTAGTCAACCTTGAGAAAACCAAGACACTGTTGATTTCCAGCAAGAAGGTTAACAGATTGGTGTTGACTTCTACACTGGGGAATATTGGCTACGTAGACCATTACCCTTATCTTGTGTTGGAGATGAGTGCAGAGTGGCATTATCCTCATATCACTGCCACTAAAAAGAAAAGCTCCTTTATTATCCCACCTTTTCTGCAGGTTCACACACCAGACTGCAGGTTGCTCCCTTGAGGGCATATTAACTTTATATAAGCAGTGTTTTTGCCCAGCCATTTTATATGGTCCTGAGGCACTGAGAATAAAGGACTTGAGCTGGCTCTGCCACATCGAGGGAGTCTTTCGGAGGAAGATACTGAAACTTAGACCATCAGTATCTATGGAACTGTTGCATTTGGAACTTGGGCTGATCTCATTAGGAGGGCAGGTGGAAAGAAAGAGGGGAGAATTATACTTAAAGGCTAAGATGCACCTACATACCCTGTTTTGAAAGGTTTGGGTACCAACTGTGGGAGGGATCATCTCACCAGCTGTGACAATTTCGATGATCTTGTTATGACTACATTCAAAAAGATAAACTGGTACCCATACTGGAAATCAATGGGTGGCTATCAAGGGTTAAAAGCCTCGTTCAAAGCTAAATATGATCTATGGCATTGGAACAAAAATGACAACCATATTTCCACCCTAAAAAGTCTCAGTCACGTGTCTAGGGTTGTGCACAGGTTTAAAAGACCACAATCATGCATTATCCTGAACCCAAATCCTGCTGTGCAAAGGCTCATATTGTGCCTGCGAATAAATCAGCTTCCATTGCTGTCAGTATTGGGCTCCCGAATGAAACTACCCTTAGGCTAAAGAAATTGCTGCATTTGTAAACGTCACAGCATCTTAGAAACAGCGAAACATCTATTTACAGAGTGTATGATTTGGAGTACCTTTTACATATGTGGCTACGAGCGTTTTTGGGCCTCATTACAAGGCTGGCGGTAGCGTACAGACACAGCTGCCGCCGGTATTAATTTTTTTCTGGTGCCCAGAAATGGGCAATTACCGGGTCATTACGGCCTTGCCGGACCCGGTATTTGCCCATTCCTGGGCGCCGGAATAAATCCTTCCCCATTCCCATTTGAGCCCCGTAGGAGGTTGCCATTTATAACAGTGCCGGTGCATTAGACATGCTGTGCTGGCTGTGCTGACGGTGCCTTTCATTCCGCCAGGTCAGACCTGGCGGAATGAAAGGCACCCGCGAGCACAACTCGCTTACCGGTACCATTGTATCCAGACCGGCAAGCTCGTAATGAGGCCCAATAATGACTTTATCAAATCGGATCACTTTTGGATCTATTGTTTAAATTCTCCCTCAGCCTCGGTTCACATCACTCTTTATAGGGTCTGGAAGCAAATAGGAAAGTTAATAGATATTAGAACAAACTTATTTAGATATTGATGGCAATAGTGTATATAAGTCTATTCACTTGTTTTGCAGAATGTAATTGAATGTATTTGTAGATGAATAGTGATTTATTTGCACATTGCTTACTTTGCACACATTCAACAACTGTGGGCTGATATTTCCGATTGCACTTCATCTCCCTACTTGTACATTTGCACATGATACTAGAGCACTAAAAGTGTAGTGTGGAGAGGGTATAGTTTGGATTACAACACTATGTTTTCATGTTTATTTGTATGTTGCATATTTGCACATATGTTGATTCCCTAAAACTGTATTCTATCCTATTTATTTGCCTATTTTTGCGCATGGTATGGGGATCTATTATCAACTGCAATATGAGTAGTATTAATGGGTATTTTTGTTAATTATATTTTAGGGTCGGTACTAATGAGTATACATCATGAGAAATAGTGTTATTATTTTAATCCTTACTCTTAAGATTTTTTATTGGTTATCAGGATTTTGGAATACGTGATGCCACTCGGAAATCTGTGTAAGTATAAGTGTTGATGTTTGTGTTATATGTATTGTTGGGGAGAATTCTCAATAATTTGCTAATTTCCCTTACCTTTTGAGACCCCCAGCAACTTTGCTGGATTTCTAGGATTTGATTTGTTACCTGGGAAGGGTGTGAGGCTTTTTACCCCACTCTTCCATGTATTTTGATGTGTGTTTAATTTTGTGTTCTTTGGTTATGGAGTTTTAAAACAATTCCATAGGCATCATCTTTTTCTGTGTGTCACACAGCACCCTCAGTGCAGTGACACAGGGGTGTCTTTCAGACTCCCCAAGGTTTAAATACCTTCTCTGGGACTAACTACTGTCTCCCAGAGCACATAAGTTAAATTGACTTTACTAGTCTCTTAAATTTACAGGCCCAGCCCACACTATCTTCCTATAGAGTGCTGGAGGGGTTGCCTAGCATCCCGAGTCAAACCACTCATGTAACTGTCAAATGTTACCCTTTCCTACTAGAAATGACTGGTGGCAGTGGTTTAGATCAAACTACCATGATTTTTCCCGACCACGAACAACGGTAGCTAAAAATCGGGTCAGCCATGTTTTTCAATATGGTGCCCAAGACCTATCTGTAAAAACAGACTCCGGTCAACTTTTTTCGCCATTTCTTTTTGGAAACGTCCTTCTTGTATTTAACTCTGCTTGCCAAATCAGGTTTGGTCCCTTTATTCATTGGCCTTTGGCGGGCTTCAGTGCTGAAGCCCTCCTCGGCATCTGAGTATCTGGGGTGGACAGGATGTGAGGAAGGTGCCCGAAACTCCCTTTGCTTAGTCTCCTAGGAGACCTGAATGCACTCTGGCGTGATGGGCCGGCTGACTGTCTGGCAAGGACAGCCATCCTGCTGTGTGAGTGACAGCCAGGCTGGAATGAATGGGGGAAAACTGTTTAAAAGCAGGTCTCTGGGACTTGGAAAGCAGAATCGACCACTGAAACGAAAGAACCGAAGACGAGCTGAAGGAAGAGGACTGCTGCAGGTCCGAATTGCCTGAAACTCCATCAACAGAGAAGCCCTTCAAGGTTAACTTCTTCCCTTGAGTTTGGTGGGAATAACCAACTCGCAAGCCACCTGGACACCGTCCCCATCCTGGTCGAATTTTCTTCAGAGTGCTGTTGAAAACCGGATAGCCAGGGGGAAGGAAACCAGTTTGTGGACTTTAAGGCACTCACACCTTAAACCGATGTTTTACCAACCTTGTGGCCTCTGCCCTGGGCAGTGCAGGAACCTCCCGACGTCCTCCTTCTTGTCCCCATGACTGAAGCTCAGGAACAGCAAGCTCTGTTCGAACTGCCAGGAAAAACTGCCTCAGCTACAGCTCTTCTTCACTTTAAAGGTACTGTGCAAATGCGGTCCGGAAATCTTTTCAGCCACGGTGCTGTCGGATCACTCTCCCCTTCTAGTAACCTGGGAGGTGTTCCTGCCCACACTCCCTATACCCACATGGAGGCTGAGGGCTGAGGCCCTACTTGACTCTGCATTCAAGGAACGCATAAGAGATAGCACTGAGGAATATTGGCAAAATAATCTGCATAGCGTTAGACACTTGAACACAACTTGGGAAGCATATAAGGTGGTCATGAGGGGCGAGATGATTGCAGCAGTTGGGGGTGCTCAGAGATCTATTACATCCTCGCTTGAGCGCACAGAAAGGGACCTGAGTACGCTCAAAGGTAGGGCTGACTCATCCCCTGACCACTTACAAAAAATGGCCGAACTTAAACAAACCTGCCTAACTCATTGGGAATCCCTCAGTAAACTGAGTTACGCCAAGCACACAGAGAGAATCCATGCTCTGGGAGACAAGCCCGGGAAACTCTTAGCTTGGCTCTATAAAAGGGAGACCCCCAGGCCACCCATCTGCCACATACTCACTCCCGACGGCACGGCCGTACATACCCAACAAGAAATCAATTCGGTCTTTACCGGCTTCTTTCGTAACCTGTACTCCGAAGCCCCGCCCCCCTCTGACACCAGGATCGAAGACACCCTTGACGTCATCGACCTACCTAAACTAGACTTGCAATCGGCTGAGACCCTTGACGAGCCCATCACCCCCGACGAGGTCAGGGTGGTAATTAGATTGCTACCAGCTGGGAAAACCCCAGGTTCGGATGGGCTCCCGGGAGAATTTTACAAGACCTATGAGGAAACTCTTGCCCCAATATTGGCACAGGTCTTTAATGAGGCCTTTGAGCGTGGTACCCTCCCGGACTCCATGAATGAGGCCGTGATTATACCCTTGCTTAAACCGGGAAGGGACGGGGTAGATTGTGGTTCATACAGGCCCCTCTCTATGCTTAATGTTGACTCTAAGATCCTTACTGCCCTGCTTGCGAATAGACTGCGCAGAGTTATCCCTCTGTGTATCCATCAAGACCAAACGGGATACGTCCCGGGGCGCTCCATCACCGAGAACCTGCGCAGGCTGCATCATGTCATCTATAGCACTGAGGGAAGGCCGCAGAAACTTGCAGTGGCGTCACTTGACGCCACCAAAGCTTTTGATTCTGTGAGGTGGGACTGGCTGTATGCCACCATGGCCGAAATGGGGATAGGCCCTGTATTCCTAAAGTGGACCCAGCTAGTTTACGCCAGCCCCACTGCGAGAGTATGCACCAACAAAACCGATTCTGCTAAATGGTCTCTACACAGGGGCACCCACCAGGGGTGCCCTCTGTCCCCCATGTTATACATCCTTGCCGCTGAACCAGTGGCGGCCTACCTGAGACAGGAATATGGGGAGGGAGGCATTAAGATAGACGGGGTGACCCACCTCATCTCTATGTACGATGACGAAACCCTATTGTACCTACGGGACCCTGAGCACCTCCTTCCCTACATCCTGGAAACCCTGGACTGCTTCCACAAGCTCACCAGAATCCAGATCAATAGGAGCAAGTATTGCCTTTACCCCCTCACAGCACTTTACACCGATGAATACAGATCCCTCTCCCCTCTAGATCTCGAATGGCAGGCTACTTCTTTCAAATACTTGGGGATAACTATACACCGCAACCCAGCCACAGTACACATCCTTAATACCATAAGGGCCAAAGACTCTCTCACGAAATCCATGGAGTTCTGGGGCCGGCTCCAGCTTTCGATGGCCGGGAGGGCTGGTCTCCTTAAAATGGTCGCCCTTTCCCGCCTACTACATAACTTCACTAACGTCCCCTTCAACATCCCCCCCTCATTTTTTAAAGAACTCAACAAACTCTGTAGGGGCTTCCTTTGGCAGGGAGGTAGGCACAGAGTGGCGTTGGAGACTCTCCAAAGACAATACGCGAGGATCGGACTTAAGATCCCCAACTTTGAGCTGTACTTCCTCGCCGGCCATCTGAGAAATGTCACGCAATGGATGGCTGATGAGAGCACGACACTCGCCTCCTTCAGCCGGCCCTCCACCGGTTGTTACTCAGAGACATACTGTGGGGTGGGGAGGGTGCTACGAGACACTGCCCTTACCTCGCCAAGCTCGGGATCCGGCTTTGGAAAAGGGCCTGCAAACTGGTCGGGTCGGACGACCCGTTCTACCCACAGATCCCTATCGCTGCACTCATGGTTAATCACTCTTGGGGGCATGGTGAAACACGTACACAATGGGAGCCTCTCGGGGTGGCCACACTTGGGGACTTGATTCAAGAACAGGAAATCCTAACTTTTTCGGAACTCTGTGAGACCACGGGCCTCCCGGTAGGACAGTTCCTGTTGCACAGGGTGGTTGTACAGGCCTTGTGCAGTAGATGGCCGGTCGCTGCTGACCTGACTGAGGAGAATGAATGCATCGAAATGATACTGAACTCTGCTGAGGGGGGCTATGAAACCTCACAAATCTATGAAGCCCTCTTGCGGGGTACGACCGGGGGAGACCTCAAATGCAGGAGTAAGTGGGAAACTGAACTGGGCCTTGTTTTCGGAGACAAAGATTGGGGTGGTATAACCCACTACCATAAGAAGGTTTCCAGGAACGCCTGCTTGCAGCTTATTCAACTGTACATCACCAATAGAGCGTACCTCACACCAAAAGCCATATCAAGATTCACAGGTGCTGGAACCCAATCATGTACCAAATGCAGTGAACCCAGAGCGGGAATGACTCACATGTTCTGGGGCTGCCCAGTAATCAGGGAGTTCTGGTCACAAGTGAAGGACAGAGTGGCTGGCGCAGACATCGTAGTTGAGGTAGACGAGCCTACGGCCTGCATCCTTGGCAGATATAGGCGAAACAGGAACAACAAACCCCTATCCAAGCTCACTGACCTTATATACATTACAGCCAAAAGACGTATTGCCATGGGGTGGAAAAGCCCCAGAGGTCCACACCTCAAGGATGTATAACATGGGGGACAGAGGGCACCCCTGGTGGGTGCCCCTGTGTAGAGACCATTTAGCAGAATCGGTTTTGTTGGTGCATACTCTCGCAGTGGGGCTGGCGTAAACTAGCTATGGTGGGGAGACCTCACAAAGTGCATCATAGCTGAAACCGCGGCATGGGAAATGGCTATCCATGTACAAAGACTGGATTCCAGCGAGGAACTACACCGTTGGGTGGCCCTGACAGTGCCCTTGCTCCACCCTGAGGCGGATGATGCGGAGCGGAGTGGAGAGAGTTGCCCGGATACCGGCACGGACTAGAGAGAATCGCCAATGATGTTTTTCTTTACTCTTTGTCTATCTCATGTTATTAAACCAATAAACAAATTAAAAAAAAATAAAAAACTATGGAGACATTGGGCGTCATTATGACCCAGGCAGTCCGGAAATAACGGTGGCGGTAAACCTGCCGCCACTGTTGTTTCCGGACCGCCTGAGTCCGACCCCTGCAGGCGGGAGGTGATGTTCCCGCCAGGTCTGACCTGGCGGGTTTAACACCTCCCGCATGTAGGCGTACGAGGAAACACCGGCAGCATTACGAGATGCTGCCGGTGTTTCCATGATCCCCATTTCCATTGAGTCCAATAGGACTCAATGGGAATGGGGATTTACACCATTCCGCCTCCGTGATTCCCGGAAAACCGGGGTTGTAATGCCCCGGTAATTCCGGGAATCACAGAGGCGGAATGGTAATACGAGTCCGGCGGTAACCAGGCGGTTTTACCGCCTCGGTTACCGCCGGACTCGTAATGAGGCCCATTGACTTTTCGGAGGAAGGTGAGGAAAAGTATAAAGTACATGAGGAGTTGAGTTGAAAGAGATTTGTTTGTTTTTTTATTATTTATAATGCGCAAGCCTCCCCTCAGGTAACAGTGCGCAGCATTTACATGAGATTGCGAAGCTTAGTTACAACAACAAAAATATATACATACACATATTGACAAGGTCAGCGATATGAGAAGAATAGAGAGAGAAGTCAAAGATGACACCCAGGTTGTTCGCCACCCAGGATGGTGAAGGGAGGGGTTAGAGTTAGCATACTTTGTATGTACACGGTACAATAAAACATTTTTCAAAAAGACAATCAGATTATAATGATTTAAACCGGGATTTGTACTTCTCAACGAGCTCTGCTTTGGGTGGACATGGCACAGTGGCAATGTTTGGTGGCAATGTATCTGTGCTCTGTACAGAATCGCTCAAAATTCCATGTGTGTGCTTCTCTAGTACATTAACAATAAGGCCTTTAACACAGTCGAACTCCATTTCCTCATATACTGGTTTGACCACCCATTTCTTACTTCTTTTTGCAAAGGCCATAGTGTAGCGAAGCATCCCTACATTTTCCATAGTCCTAGATTGTTTACGGCACACATTCTCGTTATGGGCCAAGACCGCTAGTAGAGTCCTATGTTTCATGCCCTGTATGCCGAAATGCAATCGCTTTAGCCTGTACTTTATGCACATATTATGGAACACCTCCAAACCTCCTATGTGACAGAATTCTGTCAGTCCCCTCAAATCTCTTGATAGAGTTTTATCAAAAACTATCTTCTCAATGGCTTTGTGTGTAGGTGAAGATGGAATCAACCACTTCTTCCGTGCCTCCTCTGGGGACAAAGGGCCATGTTCACATTGGTGGAAATGTTGGTTTTCTGTCCAGCGGTGAACGTTGGTACAGTGGTGCATCAGTGACTGACATTTTTCAAGTAGGATTTCCACTGACACTTCACAAGTTTTGGAGCTCCACCAAAGATGGTTGCTGATAGACTGGGACCACTGTGAAATACTTTCCAAACCTTTTTTTTCCCTGCAGCCGAGATTTTCTTATTGATTGATTTAGCAAGATGCCATACGTCAAATTGATGTTTAATATGTGGGAACTGCTCTCTCATTGTCTTGGCTATTGAAACGTGTCTGTCCGTAGCTTTGAGGTCGATGTGCATTCCCCTTGATTGTAGATATTCCAATGATTTTATAAATCCTAGTTTCTCCATGGCCACTGAGGATTTACATTGGGACACCTGCACGACCACGAAACTCACAATTGTCTTACTATCCATGTCCTGAAAGTGGTAGGTGCAGTACTTGGCAGAAAATCCAGGCCTGTCGCACTGTCCATCGCTGGCTAGCCTGAATCATTTGCCTTTGAATGTACTTTCTAGAGACAATTGTTCAATTTTCCAAGCATCGCTAATGGCCGGAAATAGATAATCATGTTGGAATTTGTAGTACTGCGTTTTAGAAATGAAATGGAGTCCCACAAACTGAAAGAAAGACTCTAACTTTCTAAAACTGGACCCACCAAAAAGTGAGGCAGCTGCACACAGTAGATTGCCTGCTGGAAGTTTCTCCAGCATCGGTTGTGCAGCCCACGAGAACATATGATGTAATGTACAGGCGACATGTATTTTGACGTTACTGCCTTGTGTTTGACGACTCACATGAATCAATGGCTTGCCACATACTTCCCCTCTAACTGAATGCCCACATTTCAGGATACTTATAATATGAATCAAACAACTGTCGAATACTATGTATTTGGCCTCTTTCATTAGACTGTCATCCTGCATCACAGTTGTTTCGGACTGTATCGTTGTGTACATATCATCAGAATTGAAACTAATATCGCCGATAGCATATTCTGGTGCATCGGTGAATAGTGCTGTTGGTTCATTCTCTGTCATTTCAACATCTGTTACTTGAACATTGATGGGAGAACACAATAATGTCGACAGCTTTTTGGGTGGCATTTGTTTTGCTGGTGTAGATTGTGTGAATTGATCTGCGACTACTTCAGAGCTATCGTCAATACATCCAGTATCATCTTCTTGTGGTGGTGCAGTCGCACTGTAGCAATGGTCCAATAAAACTTTGCTAGATTCTCCGGACACATTCAATTCATGTTCTGGCCATTGGACAAATGCATCTCGAATCTGAACACGCCGCGCCTGAATTAATAGTTCCTCCATAGTGTAAATGGTCTGGCAAGCAACATCTCTCATTTGCTTCCCTGTCTGTGTATGTATAGTTCGTACACCCACGGGTAACTAGAGGACAGATTGGAAAAGGGATGTTCAGTTTAAACACAAGATAAAGTATAGTACAATTGACAGAAAAAAAACATAATATAGTCCCCAGCACAAAACAATTTCTAAAAATATGAACTATTTGTAACTAACCTTATTTTTGTTTCTTTTCTTTGCAACTTTCTTGACTCGAACTTCAACATCTGCACGCTGTTGCTCTGATTAGTTTCCGCATGTCTTCCCTTCCTCTTGCGCTGCAATGACTATATTTTCTGGATCTGCATAGACAGCACGGAATGACGCTCCATCGACTCCCTGAAACATAGTACTTTCATTACTATGTATCACAATATTGAAAACATAAAACACACGTGAGGACGACCACACAGGTACATCTCAATAGCTAAACACAAATTAAACATTGTGTAGAACAATCAAACGACAGGTATTCAAGCTCTGATGATCTAGTTCGATGGAACTGTCAGTATCCATACCTATGGCTCCGCATAGACTGCCATGAATGATTTTATTGGAGAGGATGCCTCAGCAACTCCCTGAAACACAGTACTTGCATTAGTATGGTTTTCAATATTGTAAACATAACACACACTTGGGGTCGACGGCACAGGTACATATAAATAGATAACCACAAATGATGCATTGTCTAAAAGAATCAATGGATTTCTAAATATGATCCGATTTAATCAACTTATTTCTCCGATTTATTTACATCTACATCAACTACAAGGGATGTTGTGATTGTAGAGGAAGCTCCGTCGTCTCCCTGAAACACAGTACTTGCGTTAATAAGGAAGAAAGTATAGCAAATGGAATCACGTTATATTATCACGCTCGATGGAACTGTCAGTATCCATACCTCGTGCTGCTGAAGAATATCTATGGATGTTGTAAATGTAGTGCGCACTTCCGAAAGGTGTTGCACCGAATCGTATACGCATGGTCCTGCTTCACTTCCCCTGGAATTACTTGAATGTCAGGCTCCGCATCAAGTGCAGGGGTTGACGCTCCATCAACCGCCTGAAACATAGTACTTGCATTAGTAAGGATTACAATATTGAAAACATAACACACACTTGGGGTCGACCACACAGGTACATATCAATGGCTAACCACGAATGAAACATTGTGTAGAACAATCACGCTACAAGTATACAAGATCTGATGATCTCGTTCGATGGAACTGTCAGTAGCCATACCTCGTGCTGCTGAAGAACATCTAGGGATCTTGTCAATGTGGTGGACGCTTCAGCATCTCCCTGAAAGACAGTACTTGTATTAGTATGGATAACACTAATTATAACTGAAAACAAACACTATGGGACGACAACCAAGGTGTATATCAATTGGAAAGCACTAACCAAACATTCGGTAAAATAATTACACAATACACAAAAACTATTACTTGACATGCATAAAACAAGTCTGTAGCGTAATAGCTAATTAAGATTACCTGATACGCACTAGAAGTGGTTGATAACTGCGGGCACATCACGGATGTAGAATGTTCTTGCTTCAGATTCAGTGGATAGTCAAGCAGTTGTAAAGGTAAATTATTGTTTGATAATGAAATGCCAATATTAAAAATTGCCATGTAAGGCGACAGAATACTTGAGAATAATGCTATTGAAAATGCGCAATATAGCACAGTTCCCTGTGCCTATAAATAGATTTCCTTTGAGGGTTATAAAATCAAAAAATAATTTATTGATAATGTCATTATTCAAAAAGCTATACACTCATATCAATGTCGAAAGTATTACAAGGGACACAACACCTAAAATATCAATTAATCAATTCGGCTACCTACACACTACTGCAAGGCCTAAAGCTAAATCCGGACACTTGACTCACCAGGGCAGAATGTGAACGAATAGAGTGGGAATAGCGTTTGCGAGCAATTTTCGTGTCGTTCGCCGTTTATTCTTTGTTACCCAAGATGTGGCGTATATGTTCGAGGGAAAGTGCCGGCTGCAAATGCGGTATCAATCACCCCTCTTGTCCTCAAAGACTTGTTGGACTCTACCGGTGGATATCCGCAATGTCTGATCCATTCTCTTATTCGATCAACAGTTTTATGGAATACATGCATTGTAGTGCCTTCAGATTTAGCATGGGTCTTCGAAGGGCAACTGCTAATCGAACAGGCAGGCATTGTTGGAAATTCTGAAAAGTAAATATCAAGATTATTATAAAATCTTGATGAATAAAAATGTCATAAAAAAGTAAATGAACCATACAATGTTCAATGCAAGGTTTGTTTTGGTCGCCGGAACTATACCAGTTCATCAAGTGCGGCTTAATATTTGCATTACTTTCACAAATTAAAAAATGATGGAACTAAACTCTGAACATGTGACTCGTCCCTTGGATGTACTGTCTTGCACGAGAAGGAAACATGCTTACATTATAGACAGGACCCGCGAAGGATGCAATTCGATGACAATTGACACAGATGAAAATAAATAAATCTATTGATAGCATAACAATTGAAACTCAAGTCAATAGCAATGAGACCAATGAATATAGCAATATTGAGTACTCTACTCGCAAATAGATAGAAATTTTAAAATGACTGAAATATGACTGTGATACATGGCCTTACCTTGACCAACAAACAGTTAGATTCAGCAAGCCCAGTAGTTTGTGGCAGGAGAACAGGTAGATGGCCAACGCTAGCACACTGACGAGTTCGCTCGAAGCGGTCACAGAAGTTCACAGATAGCACGACGACGAGCAGATTAGCATCGATCTCAGTGGTTCTCAGGTAGCACGTTCAGGAGTTGACTTGCAAAGCACAAAGATGTTCTCATGAGACATATCAAGTGGTTTATAAAGTATTAGAAACGGGTGTGTTTGTGAATGAATGAAGTGTATATGTCATGGTATTATCTGGTTTGTCGGGGGGCGGCCAGCGTAAGGGGGGATCCTGGCCAGAGACACGGGGTCTGAGGAGGCCATGTGAGCAATGGCCCCTGGGCGTGGGATACCTTTTTCAAGTGTACATGCTGTTTGGCACCTCGGTCGTTTGCACCAGTGACAGCCCCCCATGGCAGCGTGCATCCACTGGCGCGAACCGCCTTTGATAGAGGGGGGTGGGATGGATCTGCCTGGGGCGTGCAGATAAGGCACAGGAAGACTGCTGAATGGAGACACACTTATGTGGATTGCAGGGGGGCGGCCTGCTTCAGGGGAGGCCTGCCTGGAGACACGGGGTCTGAGGAGGCCATGTGAGCAATGGCCCATGGGCGTGGGATACCTTTTGAAGTGTACATGCTGTTTGGCACCTTGGCCGTTTGCACCCCTGACAGCCCCCCATGGCAGCGTGCATCCACTGGCGCGAACCGCCTTTGATAGAGGGGGGTGGGATGGATGGGCCTGGGGCGTGCAGATAAGGCACAGGAAGACTGCTGAATGGAGACACACTTATGTGGATTGCAGGGGGGTGGCCTGCTTCAGGGGAGGCCTGCCTGGAGACACGGGGTCTGAGGAGGCCATGTGAGCAATGGCCCATGGGCGTGGGATACCTTTTGAAGTGTACATGCTGTTTGGCACCTTGGCCGTTTGCACCCCTGACAGCCCCCCATGGCAGCGCGCATCCACTGGTGTGAACCGCCTTTGATAGAGGGGGGTGGGATGGATGGGCATGGGGAGTGCAGATAAGGCACAGGAAGACTGCTGAATGGAGACACACTTATGTGGATTGCAGGGGGGCGGCCTGCTTCAGGGGAGGCCTGCCTGGAGACACGGGTCTGAGGAGGCCATGTGAGCAATGGCCCCTGGGCGTGGGATACCTTTTGAAGTGTACATGCTGTTTGGCACCTTGGCCGTTTGCGTCCCTGACAGCCCCCCATGGCAGCGCGCATCCACTGGCGCGAACCACCTTTGATAGAGGGGGGTGGGATGGATGGGCCTGGGGCGTGCAGATAAGGCACTGGAAGACTCTTGAATGGAGACACACTTATGTGGATTGCAGGGGGGCGGCAAGGGTGAGGGCGGATCCTGGCCGGAGACACGGGGTCTGAAGGTGGACATGGGAACAATCACCAATGCACGATAGACAGCTTTGAAGTCTACATGGTCGTTATTGCCCCTGACAGCACACCATGGCAGCGCTCATCCCCGGGTGCGAACTGCATTTGATAGGGGGGTGGTGGATGGGCCGGTGGGCGTGCAGACAAGGCACAGGAAGACTCTTGAATGGAGACACACTTGATTCATTTAAAAAATCGAAACAACCGTTGTTAAAATATATGTGGTGTTTTATTTTGTTTCTTATTTTGATGGCACAAAAATACAAAACTTTACACATTGTACAGGTCAGGTTGCAGCACAGCGTGGGAAAATCCCCTGTACTGACCGCTATCACTGGGGAAAGTTTGTCTTATGGCACGAACGGCACAGGAGGGTATTACTCTTCGAACGCGGAGTCCAAGCCTCCCGTGAAGCCACCATGTAAAGGAACGATAGGCCACCAGCCTGTACCATCTGTGAAAAAGAATGATACAAACTGTTTTTAAATGACCAAGATAAGTTTATTAAACCTTTGTTGTCAATGACAATTCTTGTAACTAATGGCATTCTGCTCGGACAAATGCTATCTAGACACTGCACACTATTGAACGACTTTCATGCGTTACAATGATATGTAGATGTCATTTTGAATAGAGGAGACAACCATGAAATAGTAGTGGCATCACAACCAGAGTATACTTACTCATTACTCGGATTACGAGGACGAACAGTTGCGCGAAGTTCGTGCATAAGCACCATCATTATCCTCAACACAGACCGTGTGAGGCAGGCTGCCCTGAAGTCTGGCAGCTCGGTGATGCATTGCGGCCGTGGCTCGCCTTCTGAAATGTAGGCCACGCATCCAGAGTTTTCACAGCAGCAGCAGTTATCGTCCTCATTGGCATTAGCTTGCACCAATTGCATGTGCACCAGGTGCACCGTCCATGCGACTAGGTCCAGTGTCTTCATCCGTTGATTCGTCCTGCCAACTGCCGTCCGAAGCCCCATCGTTTTCGCATGTTTCCCTTTCCAGTAGTTCCTCCTCGGTGTACTCGGGCTTGTACATGTAGGGCATTATTGTAGCCATTGTGTGGTAAACAAACTAAAATAATTTATAGCAATGGTACTGGTATCTGTTCACACGGGCTACAAGCAACAAAGGTAGCTGACCAAAGCACAGAAACAAGTCACGAAATACTCAAAGAAATACAGTGAGTGGAATGGAAGTGAAAATCTGCTGCTGTGTGTTGTCAAATGGTCTGTTTATACTTATTGAGTAAAGAGGCGTCCTGCCATTTCCATGGCGACACGTCATTAGCTGAAGCGCAGCGAATGTTGATACGAGACGTGCTTTGGCGTTGTGAAATGGGCGGTACGCGTCTGCTGATGACAGGCTCAGGGGCGGGGGATATGATTTAGTGCCGCAAAAGCTGGTCACCCAGGGCGATGGGGCAAGTGATAGGATTATCACAAAATGGCAGGGCCCTGCTGCCTGTTTTCGCGTGTGTTTAATGGACGAAAACTCGGGTAAGGTCCATAGGAAATTTTTCTAATATCGACCGACTTAGGCTTAAAAACACATGGCCGACCCGTAGGGACAATAAACATTTCTGACCGAACCATTCCTTTAAGTGCATTATAAGTAACTATTTATAATTATAAATAAGGCATAGATCATTGGCAGCACACCATGCCTGAATATCAGTCAGGCAGTCAGGGATGAGAGAGGAGGAAGAGGGGGCAGTAGAGGGAAGCTTAAAGGAGAGCTATGTGTCATCTGCATAACACTGGAAGTGAGGAGAGAAGGAGGAGATCAGGTGTGCCAGAGGGGCAAGGTAGATGTTGAAGAGTCACGGCAAGAGGATAGAGCCTTGAGGGACGCCGCAGGTGGACAACGTGATAGGGGAGAGAAAGGGCCCAGTTGAACCTAGGAAGGTCGGTCGGGAGGTAAAGAGGTCAACCGGTCCAATGCCAGACCAGTGATGCCAAGGGTGTCACAGAGCAGATATGTCAGGGTGGCATGATTGAACGTGTCGAAGGCAGAAGAAAGATCCAGAAGGACAAAAACGGATGGAGAGTTGGAATCGAGATTTTAGAGAAGGTCTTCATGGGTGTTAAGTAAAGCAGTTTCTGTGCCTATGGCTGCTCTGAAGCCAGACTGGGGGTCGTGTAGATAACCAGCAGATTTAGTTTGTTTGAACAGTTGGGAGATGACCAGCTTCTCCAGGAGTTTGCCCAGGAAAGGGGTAATGGTGATACAGCAGTAGCTAGCCAGGCAGGAGGAGTCGACAGGGCTTTTTGAGGAGAGGATATACAAGGGAGTGCTTGAGGGGAAGAGGGATGGAGCCAGTGGCAAAGGAGTGATTACAGAACTCGGCCAAGTCTGGCACAAGGGAGGCAATGTTGTCCTTGATAGTTCTGGAAGAGCAGGGGAGCACCTGTTTGGAGGAGACTTTTATAGAGAGGACTTGTCTAGAGAGTTCATCCGGTGCTATGGGTGAGAAAGAGGAGAGTAGGAGGGAAGGGAGTTCGGGGGGGTCAAGGGAGGCCTGAGAGCTAGGGAAATAGGAGGGAGAGGAGTAGAGGAGAGTGAGGACAGGAAGTCCTGAGTTTTGGTTAAGAAGTTGGAGGCCAGGGGGGTGCTGTTGCGCCAAAGTAAGATGGCCGCCTAACTGCAGAGCTCCGAGCTGGGAGAGCGCACAAATCCTGAAAAAGACCCTATTGCTGCAGCTATCCTCTTGTGCGCCGGCGGTGCTTCTTCCTGAACACATCCGCTGCAGTCCTGCGGATTCCTGGCCCCCGCGGCCCTCTGGGAACCGTGCTGCTGCCCTCTGACTCCGCCGGGACTGAGTCGGCCTGGCTGCTCCGCTCCGCGGCTCCACCAGCTGCGGCTCTCCCTCCTACTTCAGGGCGTGGCGCTGCAGGCCGCTGTGGGGAAGGGGCACCGGAGCCCTCCTCGTCGGCCCGGGCCGGTGGGCTCCCGTGGGGGCCCCGCGCTCCATCGACGACCTCGTCACCCTTCCGGCGGACCCCACGCACCCTGCCTGGGCCTGTGACCGCCTAGATCTTCAGGCTCCCGCGGCGCTCGTGACGCCGCACTGTCCTGCTCCCCTGTCTCGTGCCGCGGGGGGCGGAGACATCACCGCGGACCCCTGCTTCTCTACACCACTTGCCATCCTCCCTTTGGCGCCCCCCCTCCAGCAGAGCGTAACCCCTGATCCACGACAAGGTAGGGAGGTGCAGGGGGAGGGGGCCACTTGGTTTCTCCCGTCTCCTATGATCCTGGGCTGCAGTTGAGCCTGTGAACTGGGCTGGCCACCGTGCTACTTCCCCTTGGCTACTGTCACTTATTCGGTCCAGCGGACCCTACCTGCATTGACTGTGACTTTGGACCCTGAGCCCCAGCGGACACTTGTTCTTGGTCACC
This sequence comes from Ambystoma mexicanum, assembly GCF_040938575.1. Taxonomy (NCBI): domain Eukaryota; kingdom Metazoa; phylum Chordata; class Amphibia; order Caudata; family Ambystomatidae; genus Ambystoma; species Ambystoma mexicanum. Next base: position 578,813,422 of record NC_090922.1, on the reverse strand, counting down.
GCTGCTCTCTCCGGCCTCCACCTCACCTGCTCCCCCCTACCGATCCGCCCCACGCCTGCGGCGCGGCGCCACATCAGGTCGGAGGGCGTGTGGGGGTGCGGCTGTGTCCTGCCTCGGAGGTCCTTGCGGCCACCCCATCTGTTTGATGCGGGTTTGGCTGACCACCACTTGTTTCCCTGCCACCCCGGCGGCTGACACGGCTGGGGGGCCTTGCTCCAGCGCTACTTCTCTGCCCTGGTGGTCCGCGCCTGCCCTCACTGCACCATCGTCCTTCTCTGCCCCCCCCTTCTTCGGCTACTGACTTTTGCCCTCAACCATAACTCTGAAGCCGGACCCTTCACTGGGCAACCTTCGGTGTAATACCCCCCTCAGCTCCACTTCTAGTCCACGGACAATTGGCTTCCCTCACCTCGTAATCGCGCTGTCACCAGCCAACCCACTACTTACCAACTGTGTGGGCTCTCCAGTGCTCCCAGGCTCTTGCTAGCAGTCCGCCAATAACACCGGAGCGCTCCTTGTGGAAGGGCCCTTGGCCTCTACAACTACGGAACTGTCCCTACACATCACTGGCAACCCCACGTCTGGCCTACCCCTTTGGTCCTTGTGCCCGGCAGTCTCGCTCTGTGTGCTCTGGTGGGGACCCCTGGTGTCTCCCCCAGCCTCGTTAGCTGCTCTCCACGCCTTGCCTCCTTCCCCCCTGGGCGTCCTGCGGGCCGTCGATCGGAAGGCCTCCCGCCATACCTGCACCGGATCCTGGACGCCAGACGTGTTCTATCACCATGACCAAGGGAGCCGGGTCTAACAAGAAGCAGGCCTCGCTAAATATGTTTGCTAAAACTCCCTCCAAGCCACTAACTGACCCTCCGGAGGAGTCGCCAGTCACTGCAACTCCCTCTACCTCCGACGACGCGCAGAAAATGATGGAATACATGCGGGAGGGTTTCACCACGCTCCACACTAAGCTAGATGATATGAATGGGACCATCTCATCCATAAAGGCCCATATCGAAAGAACAGACAGTAGGGTTGCTGAGATCGAGACAAGGGTTGGCACCGCAGAGGATGACCTGGTCTCCCTTCGCACAGCTGTGACCACCCTGACCAGCCGGGTCTCTATGGTCGAAAAGAAAAATGACGACCCCGAATCCCGCTCCAGGCGGAATAACCTCCGCATTGTTGGTATTCCGGAGGACGACATCAGGGAGCCCATGGAGGACTATGTAGAGCGCACCCTTTTGACCCTCCTGGATAGCCCCAAGCTTTCGGCACAATTTGCAGTGGAGCGACCTCACCGCTCTTTGACCGCGAGACCCAGGCCGGGTGCCCCACCCCGTCCTATCATAGCCAGAATCCTCAATTTCTGTGACCGCGACGCCCTGCTCCGGGCGGCCAGGGCCAAGGGTGAGCTTCATCTTGGGGCGGCGAGGATACACTTGTACCCGGATTACTCTGTGGCTGTGCAGCAGGAGCGTAAGACCTTCCTTGCGGTGAAAAAGAGACTCCGGGACCTAGGTGTCAAGCACTCCATGCTCTTCCCCGCCAAACTGAGGATTGAACACTCTAATCAAACACACTTTTTCACTATCCCCGAAGAAGCCTCGAAATGTATAGATGAACACTTTCCTGGTTGATGTAAACAATGTTAACATAGGTTGTATGGTTTCTCAATGATTGCTGTGGTACCTGGGCCGCGGGCTGGGCCGCCATGGCGCTTCCCCCCCCCACGATTGCCACTATTCATCGTACTTCATTGTAGTTCATGTTGCTGATGTTGCTCCATTTCCTATCTGTGTGGGTGTGTCTTCGCACCCTGCTGTTGCACCGTTGACTGTAATGACCATTTCTCTTGGGTCCCTTCTCAGAGTCGCCCGACATTTCATCCCAGTTACTTTTGTCGATTGGACCGCGGGACCCAGGCCCCTTCTGGCTAAATCCGCACCCAACTATGTTGCTACCGTGTCTTATCACACGGCCGCACCCCAAACTCCGTTGGGCCCTCTCGCTCATAGATTTGGTCCCGATGTAACTCGCATGCACTCTAAATGCCCTGCCTAATCCTACTATGTAGCACAACTCTCCTTACGCTCTCCCAGTCCGGCGCGCCTTTGCCCGGCTGCAAGCAGACCCCCAGGCGTTGATGCCTAAAAGTTTACATTTGTTGTGGTTTTGTTTGGGTTTCGTCCCTCTGATTGGGGGAGGGATGTGGGCGGGGGGTAGGTTGGGAATGTTATGGTTTGAAAAAGTCTTGACAGCCTTCAGAGGCGCCGCAGGCACCACGTTCAATCAATTCACACATTTGGTCGGGAGGCCGCATACTCCCAGGGTCCACGCCCTTCACCTTACTGGAATCCACTTTTATCTATTCCACCATCACCCCTTCAAATATGGCTGACACAACTCTGACCTTTATGAGCTGGAACGTCAGGGGATTGGGCAACTATAAAAAGATGAGACAGATTCAGCTTCACGCTGAACGCCACGGGGTGAAGATCCTATGTCTACAGGAAACCCACGCTCGCTCGGAGCACTGTGAGCGTTTCGCCAAGCAATGGGGCCCCCAGAGGTATTATACTAATTATTCCACTCAGAGCCGTGGCACCCTCACCCTAATACATAAAAGCCTGAAGTTTACATGTCAGCACTCCCACATAGACCAACTTGGTAGGTTTGTGCTCATTGCCGGTATATTACAGCAACAGGAGATAGTCATCCTGAACATATATGGTCCCAACATCGACGACCCTGACGTCTACCTTCACTTGGCCACTCTGCCCGATAGCTGCCCCCTAATTCCTATTCTATGGGGTGGTGACTTCAACACGATACTAGATGTCACCCTGGATAGATCGGGTACTCTATCCTTACCTCGCTCCCCCGCTTGGCACTGGTGAACGCCTGGCGCCTGATGTATCCTGATGACCGTACATACTCCTTCTACTCCTCAGTGCATGATTCCCACTCCAGGATAGATAGGTGGCTCGTCACAGATATACTTGTTAGATGCATTACCCACTTAGCCATTCTTCCCAGGACGCTATCAGACCATTCACCTGTACTCATCTCTTTAAACTGGGGATTAGATGCCAATAAAACAAGACAGTGGAGGCTGAGCCCCCACGCGCTCCTTGACCAGGTTTTCGTATCTGAGCTTGAGTCCTCTATCGAGGAATACTTCGAGATTAACTTACATTCTGTCTCAACACAAGCGGTGCTCTGGGAAGCCTTTAAAGCACACACTAGAGGGGTTCCCATCTCCAAGTGCAGTGACATAATTAGGGACATCTGTGCCGATATCGCTGCCAGCGAATCGGCTCTGTCCGTCTATGAATCCCAATACGCGGAGGACCATTCCCCGGCTACACAAGCGCTGCTGGGTCCTGAGCTGGACAGGTTCCGTGGCCTTGCCGAGCGCGAGGTTAGGTTCCTGGATTCCCCTCAATCAGCGAGGAAATATGGCGAGGGTGAACGGCCCGGCAGAATGCTAGCTAGACTACTGCACCGCGAGTTTGGTGCCCCCCATATCCCGACCATTTCTAGACCAGATGGCACACTTGTCACCTCCCCGCAGGACATCAATTCTGAGTTCCTCGCATTCTACACGTCCCTATATTCAGAGGTAGACAGTTCCCAGGTTTACGACATCAACTCCTATTTAGAGAGTCTTCCTCTATCAGTCTTGTCGGACGACGCTAGCGCCTCCCTCGAGAGGCCTTTCGCCCTAGAGGAAATTGTGGAGGCCATTGAGTCACTGGCATCCGGTAAAGCCCCCGGCCCCGATGGGCTCCCGATGGACTTCTATAAACTATTCAAGGCCCAATTAGCGCCGCACCTACTGACGCTTTGGGAAGAATCATGCGACAGGGGTATACTTCCACCGTCCCTCCGGGAGGCATTGATTACAGGGCTCCTTAAATCAGGTAAAAACCCTACGCAGTGCAGCTCATACCGTCCCCTTTCTCTGATCAATAGTGACATCAAAATATTTGCCAAACTACTTGCTAACCACTTAGCCCCGTACATGTCCCACATTATCCATCCGGATCAAGCCGGCTTCGTCTCCGGCAGGTCCACTTCCCTGAATTTGAGGAGACTTTTCAATGCAATCAGCAGGATCGACCCTGCCACTCAGGCAGTGGCGGCTGCATTGGACATGCAAAAAGCATTTGACTCAGTCTCATGGAGATACATGTGGTGTGTTCTTGAGAAATGTAACGTCGGTCCTAACTTCTGCACCTGGATAAAGCTCCTTTATACCGCCCCGGCAGCCAAAGTCTGCACAGAAGATAGGTGCTCTTCCCCCTTTCAGATATTTAGAGGAACACGCCAGGGATGCCCCTTCTCCCCGCTTATCTTTGCTATTGCCATGGAGCCCTTTGCTGACATGATTAGACAATCGCACTCGCACAGGGGGTTGCGCACATCTTGCCAGACCGACATAGTCTCCCTCTACGCTGACGATACCCTGCTGTATGTTCGATCCCCTGTAGTCAACCTTTTGCCTATACTGACAGATGTGGCTCGTTTTGGTGACATATCCGGTCTGAGGGTTAACTGTTCTAAATCTGTATTGTTTCCACTCACAGACTCCACACAGTCCCCCCCGAGCTACATGGGTTCAACTGGTGTCCTAATAGCTTCACCTACTTAGGGGTGGTGGTCTCCCGGCACACACTTCAGTTGCGCGATGATAACTTCCATACTTATTTAACTAACCTGGAGGCTAAAGCCGCCAGCTGGACTAAACTTCCCCTCTCGCTTGCAGGCAGGATTGGAATACTCAAAATGATTGTATTGCCTCAATTACTGTACCGATTTACTAATCTGCCTCTATGGCCAGGGGACAATTTCTTTTGAACACTCCGCAGCATATGTAACACCTTCCTGTGGCACTCAGGGGCTGTCCGCCTCAAATTCTCCACACTATCCGCCCCTAAAGCGTTGGGCGGTTTCAGCGCACCTGATTTTGTCAGATACTGGGTGGTGGCCCAATCACAGTTTGCTGCATTTTGGTTCAATACTGTTGATCCCCCCCCACATGTTCGCCTCGAGAAGCTGACTGTCTGTGACCGTGTGATCGGCTCCCTGGTCCTCCAACCGATACCCCCTGATTTGAACTCTGCGAATCCAGTGGCCAGCACATCCCTGGCCTTGTCCGAATTCTGGTCCAGGGTTGACACTCCCTGTCCGTTCCATGGGGATCTCCCACTGTGGAACTTCCTGCCCAATGTTCCGCACGTTCCACTTTCAGTGGTCACCCGCTGGGCCACTGCGGGCTTCTTGACTCTGCGTGATGCCTTTGAGCAGGGGAACTTTATAGAATGGTCTGACCTTCCTCCCTCACTTAGTCGACGACCCTCGGTGTGGCTACAGTACTTGTCACTCCGCGGACATCTTAAGGCCAGATACTCAGACTTCCCTGCCTTGCCCCCTGATGAACCGATAGTGGAGGAGCTCTGCTCCTATCTTTCCTTCAGAGGCAAAGTGTCGAGGCTTTACTCCTTACTACAGTCCAGAGCGGCCCCCCACTTCACCGAGCTGCGGCGCAAATGGGAGAGGGATCTTGGCTCTGAGATCACTGATGAGAGGTGGGGTCGGATGTGCGCCCGTACCCACGAGGTCTCCTACAATACTAAATGTAAACTCATCCAGTTCAAAATCCTGCACAGGTATCATTATACACCTATGAGACTTCATCGTATGTCCGATGCTAACCCCCCCTCTTGTCCCAGGTGTGGCACAGACCAAGCTACCTACATACCCATGTTGTGGCTCTGTCCCCGGTTATCCTAATTTTGGCTAGACATTTGCTCTACATTGTCTGACATTCTGGAACACCCGATAACCCCTACCCCACTGCATTGTTTTTTCCATGACTTCCCTCAGTTACCTCGAGACTCTAAGAAACTGGCAGGTCTCTGCATGCTGCTGGCAGTCCGCTGTATATTACTATGTTGGCTCCGCCCTAGAGCGCCTATCTATACACAATGGCTTAGATCGGTCACATGGGCTCACGACACTGAGCAGTCCTGGAGTGCGATGCAGTGTTCCCGCTCCAGGCCGAGGGATGTCTGGCCGAGATTTCGAGACTATGGGCCTCATTACACGTTGTGCGCTAAAAACCGCATATTAGCGGCATGGCGCTATTAACATGTCCGCCCTCGTAAGAGTGCGCTAATTACGCACCATTACGAGTACGCGGACACGAGCATAGCGCCATGCCGGTAATGACCCTACCGCCATGCCGCAAAAGTCCCAAAAAAGTCCCTTACCGGCTTTGACGAAAGTGCAGATAGCACCTCCGCCTTCACGCTACATGCAAATAGCGGTCACCGCTACTAGCGGTCACCGCTATTAGCGGTGACCGCAAAATAGCGGAAGCGGAAATAGCGTCATCGCGCCGGAACGGGAAAGAGCCCGGCGGCCATCTTTAAAAACACAATCCATTGCCATCCTCTGCCCCCTGGACCTGTATTGATTCGTGAGCCGTGCCAAACAATTGTGGACACCTGCATCATGCCCAAGGCACTCAAGAAATCGACTGACAGGCTGCGCAAAGAAAAATACACCAATGAGGAATTGGTGATGTTGACACAGACCCTTGCGGAGAATGCTGAGGTGGTCTTTGCGAATGACATGCGCCGGCCAACCCTGTTGAGGAAGAAAGCCATCTGGGAGGAGGTCGCAGCCAAAGTCAGTGCAGTGGGCACCAGCACGCGCACTGTGCGCGAATGCAGGAAGAGGTGGGACGACCTCAGGCTGCGGGTGAGGGGCATCCTGGCGGAGAACCACCGCATTGCCAGTGCTGGTGGAGATGGATCCCCAATCCTGATGAAGGAATGGGAGGAGACGTGCGCTAACATGATTGCCGTCGAGTCAATAGAGGGAGTAGGCAGCATGGAGCTCGGCGTGGGTACCACTTCTGATGGAGGTGAGTGTACACATGACAGGATGCGATGTGAATGTACTGTACCCCCCATATGTGAGCACAGACTCCTCTCATGCATGGACACACATCCACACATGCATCCATCCCTCACCATGCCTGTGTCAGACCCACACACACACACACATGCACACAACACCACAGACAAGTCCCAAACACAACCATGCATGGATGAGGCACTGAACTGGCACATCACCTGCATCCACAACCACTAAGTCCCAATTGCCAGAACTGCATCATTAATGTAATCTGCATTAAGTATATTGAAACGCAACCAATGCCATCCCCCGTCTCGTCCCTGACAGGCTCACATACAGATGGGGAGGATGCCGCTGATGCAACACAGGCAACAGCTACATGCAAGAGGCCAAGGGCACAGGAGCCGGCGGATACCCCAACAACATCAAGGGGCAAGGGGGGCAGGCTGCACCAGACGAGTGCCAAACTTCGTCGGAGTGCCACTGCCACGGCAGTACTAGCTGCACCACCAACTGCGGCCCCACCACCGGTGGTGAACCCACCCACACCGATGCCAGCCACCGAGGGCCCACCATCAGCTGCGGCAAGCTCCACTGGTGAGGCAGCCGCCACTGCCCCCCTATCCGATCTGGAGGACACCCTAGACCAGGCCATGGAGATGCACACCCCAAGCCCCCCTGGATCACCAGAGCCAGTGCCATTCCAGACCCCTGCGTCTGATTCCACAGTTGAGGACACCGTCCCTGCAATCATGTCCCCCATGTTGCCATCACCTGCTGTAGTGGATGCATCCGAGGGCACAGCCTCAAGTGCACAGTCACCCAGCACTGCCCACCAATTGACCACCATCCTGCAGCGCCAACAAGAGCTGTCTGTGCTGGTTGGGCAGCATGTTGAGGAGGCTGCCAATCGCAGTGAGAACATCGTGGAGGCGTTGAGGCACTCCACAGAGCGGATGGACGCCAACACCAACAGGCTGTGCGATGAGATAGGGAGGCTCAGGGAGGTCCTGGTACGCATGGCTGACACTATGGACCGCCACATTTCCCAACAAGGCCAGTCTGCCCCATCCTCATCTTCTGGGTCGAGACAAACAAGCCCCCTCCGGCGGTCAACGCGCACCACCAGGCGCACATCTGCCAACCCTCTGAATCCCCCTGAGGACTATTGAAAATAGGGGGTCGATAGGGATCCCTATGTGTGCATAGGCCAGGGCAAACTTGGCAAACACATGAGGGACTGTTGTGGGGGGTGGTGGAAAGGGTGTTATGGGTCTGTTGTGGGGGTGGGGGGAAGGGTGTTATGGGTCTGTTGTGGGGGTGGGGGGAAGGGTGGTGGGATGTTTTTGGACTTGCACTTTCACACCTTAATGTTACTCAATACACTGGTTTCTGTTCTAAACACTGGCTTGGACAACTTCATTGTGTGTGTGTACTTTATTGGGGACAGGGTCCATTGCGTGCTCGTAAACATACACCAGTGCATTACTCCCCATTACCATGTGACAGTACGAAAACATGTTCCTCAGAATATTTGGTTGATCAGATGCTGTCTCACAGCACGTCCCTCCTGCCCATCCCCTCTTGCAAGACCTGCATCCCCTTCACCTCCGTCCTCATCACCATCATCGTCCTCATCAGGTGCTTCTATTTCAACGTCAGGGGGCAGCGGCACATTCCGTCTGATACACATATTGTGCAGCATGACACATGGCATGGTGATCTTGGCCACCTTCTCATGTCCATACAGGAGAGCACCACCAGACCTGCTAATGCACCTAAAACGTGACTTCAAAAGTCCAAAAGTCTGCTCGATCAAGATGCGGGTACGGGTATGTGCACGATTGTATTCCTCCTCGTGCCTGTTCTGTGGGTTCCGTACAGGTGTGAGGAGCCAGGTCTTCAGGGGATAGCCCGCATCACCTGTATGGGGGAATGAACAGGGTCCTGTTACTGTTCACCTCAAGAGCGGCCTGTTCACATCACACTAATTGACATTGCATTGTGATTCAAGTACTGAATTGACAGCATACATGCAGATGGTCTGTGTGGCAGCAACGTGCAAGGGGGAGGTTGACCCTGCCAGTAGTAATGCAACATTAATGCCTCCAACAGTATTTGACATGTCCTGGGTGAGGCCAGGTCTTAGGTGTCCCTGTCCCAGGCAAATTTGGTACCACACTGCGAGTGTACTGACATTTTGACACCAATGTGGCCATGCTGTGAGGCATCACTTCAGTGGTGCTATAGGTGTGTGGTTCAGTGCTATGTCTAGGGGTGATCCCTTTGCATGCATTCAAGTGCGCATTGCTGGATTGATGTTGTGCTGCGCTGATTGTGTATTACTATCTTGACGCCATGTTGCAGATTCTTGTGAAATGTGGCGTGGTGGGATGTTCAATGTGGATGGATGTGTGATATTTTGCAACCTGCATTGTTGTCGATGTTGTGCAGCTTCAAATTGCATGTGGGTTCATTCCAAGTACATCGTGGCCTTCCCGGATGCACATTGGTGTACATCTGTATGTCCATTTCTCCTACGGACGACAGTCAACACCCAGTTGCTGTATGTATCTCCCCCCCCAATCACTCCCAGTTGCAGTATGTATCCCCCCCCAATCACTCCCAGTTGCAGTATGTATCTCCCCCCCAATCACTCCCAGTTGCAGTATGTTTCTCCCCCCCCCCCCAATCACGTTGCCATGTGCTTGCCCTGCTACTCACCGAGTAGCCACAAACGTTGTCCGGGGTGTCGCTCCATGTAGCGTGGGATAGTTGAGTTCCGCAGGACCATGGAATCATGTGTTGATCCTGGAAATCTGGCACAGCAATGTGTGATTATCTTGTTGGCGTCACATTCCATTTGGACATTGATAGAGTGGAATTGCTTCCTGTTTCGGTACACTACTTCATTGTGATGTGGGACCACCAATTCCACATGTGTACAGTCGATGGCCCCAATGCAACTTGGGATGCCTGCCAGTGAATAGAAGCCAACTTTTGTGTTTGCAATCTCCTGGGCAGTCCGTGGCATGGATATGTGTTCAGGTGCATGCTTCAGGAGTGCATCGAGTACCTGGTTCAGCGTGCGTGAGAATACTGGTTGTGAGATGCCATGCATCTGTCCCACTGTATGCTGGTAGGTGCCTGTGGCCAGGAAGTGGAGCACACTCACCACCTTCAGTAGCGGGGGGATGGCAGTTCTGATGTCTATGAGGCTCACTATGTCGTCGTGGATCATGTCCACGATGCTGGTGATGGTATCCCTATCCAGACGGTACAGGGTGTGTATCTGCTCAGGGGTTAGGTTGAATGGACTGGCTCTGATCCTGGGGATTGGTGGGTGCCTCTGTGGTATGAATAGGTGCCGTTGTGGTGCTTGCTGTGCCTGTCTTGCCCTCCTCCTCCTCCTCCTCCTCCTCATCCTCCTCCTGCGTCTCCTTTGTGCTGCCTGTTGTAGTAGCAGCTGCGCTGCAATGAGCTCCCCCAGGCCATGTACTGCTGCCAGTATTGGAACCATCTTTGTGTGGGAAGGGGTGTGGGAAGGGGTGTGTGTGCTCCTTTTGAGCTGCCACAGTCTCCATTTCCTCCACCTGTGCTGATTGTGTCCACCTGTGGCAGGTGGGAACACTGCTCATTCCTCTTAACGGGTGGTCCGCGATGCCGGTATTAGCACCATGGCGGTAAGGGGTTTGGGTGGATTTACCATGCCGCTATTAGCATGTCCACTGGCCTTGTGATGCTGTGCTAATAGCGGCATGGCGTAATTTACGGGATGGAGGGTCGCGCGCACACGGCCTGGCCGCTATTAGTGGCACCGTAATTTGCGATGCCGCTAATAGCGGTGTGCCGGGTCGTGATCCGCATGGGGATTTAACGTTACCGGTATTCCATTACCGGTAACGGTAAATCCCTACCGCCATCCGTGTAATGAGGCCCTATATCTCTGCCCTGGCTTCACCATCAACTTCCGCCTCTGCTTTCCCAGGCGGTTCCCCATAGTGGATGTCCTGTTAAAATGTATGTATTAATAACTTGTGTTAGGCAGAAACCTGTGCAGTTCCCTCTGGGACCACTGCAAAAGATTTAAGACTACAGGTGTTGGCAGTAAACCCACTTGGTAGCAGTCTGCACCGCACAGATTCACTGTGGTAGTTGTGGCTGAGCAGTCAGACTTCCCTCAAGAAGAGTTGGGCAGTATACAGAGGATACATAATAGGTACAGAGGTACAATAGCACAAGCAAAAACTGACCAGAGCTAGGTGTAAAAGTATTAACTTATTTATTAAAGGTACACTCAAAAATTACACTAGCACATTAGAAAAGGTAAGAAAGTCAAACACAGTTACTATTACTCATATGTACATCCCTAATCGTTTGTTGGACAATTCTAAGTTAACACCACTTATTTCCAACCAGAGGTGAGCGCTTAACGTTTGATGGTACTCCAACAAGTATTACCAAAAGGGAGGGAAAAGGCAGAAATAAAGAGAGCTGTAAGGTAAAACACTTTTCACATAAGGTTAGCAAAGACAGTCAATGGTGGAACAAGGGGACTTAGTTCGGGGCCCGCGTTGGAGGGAGCCAGGCGAAAATGTGCCCAAGATCACACAATGTCACAAGTCTTTGCAGGTGAGTAGAAAACGGTTTTACTACGGTTCTGAAAAGTTTAGTTAGGGTGTCCCAGACCTACCCAGGTTCGAGAGCCGAGGGCTAAATCTACCCCGTACAATCAGTGGCAAGGGAGGCCGGGCGGAACACAGTACCTTTAAAAGTGGAAAGATTCCTCCAGCGGTGGTAGTCGTTCCTGGTAGTGGGTGCAAGTCGCGGCGTCGTCCCGAGGAAGAGGTGATCTCGACGGGGAGGAAGGCTGCAGGTCGTTGCACTAGCCGGGATGAGGCCAGCCGTGGAGTTCTCCGGTCACAAAGGATTTTTACCCCTCTTTCGCGGTTGAGGTAAAAAGAGGTATCCCGGTTGCCGGGGTGCTTGGCACAGGCAAGGCGGCCACGAGATGCTTCGGGACGGCGAAAAGAAGGCAGCAACTGGTTGTCCCCACCAGTTAAGGGAAGAAGACTCTCCGGCGGGAGATCTCCTCTGTCGTCGGGAAAAGTGGTGAGACGATTCTGCAGGGCTTCACTGGTGGTGTCGTCTTGGCAGGTCGGCTCGGCTTCTCCCTCTTCGGCTTCTTAGGTCCTGTGGCGACTTCTGAAGAACCAGTCCCAAAAACCCTGCTTTTATGCAGCAAACCCCCATTCATACAGCCTAGCTGTCACTCAAACATGCTAAGTGGTGAGCGGGGTGGCTCACCACTTGGGCTAATCACACTAGAGTGTGACCTGAGTTGGCAAGGCAACTCGGTCCAGGGTGCCTAAACCCCCTCCCACACCCCCTGTGGTACCCAGACAGAATGGCACCACTTTGGAGGGCTTCTATGCAGAAGCCCGCCAAAAGTGGAACAAAGGCTCGACTCGGGTTCAGGGTTACTGAAGTGAACCTAGACGCCATTTTGGCGGCGAGTTCCGGCAAAAGATCCCAACCGGTGAATTTATATTAATTAAATAAACCGGCGGTATCTTTAACATTGCACCAAAAAGTGGTGCATCAAAAACAATGGGAAATCCCATTGGGAAATATTCCGGTGGAATATTTCCGTGGTATCCACTGCCACCAGCCAGAACTCGGCGAGGGGGGACGGGACAGTACCCCCTCGACAACATACCCAGGGGCAATCTAATTGCCCCTACCAGTACTTCCACAGTAAGATGGTTTGTACTGGTTAAGTTCCTAAATTAAGACTAGTAAAGTCAATGGCAACTTTACAGATCCAGGGAGACAGTAGTCAGTCCCAGGGTGTGGAGTCTATGATTGGGGGTCTCTAAGACACCCCTGTGCTACTGCACTGAGGGTGCTGTGTAACACACATTCAAAAACCAATGATGGCCTATGGGGAAAATTACCCCCTAGCCCATAAGCACATAGCAAGTCACAGAGAACACTCTCAAGTCATGTCCAAGAGTGAGGGTAAAAGAGTCTCACTCTTGGCAGGAGAACAAAATAAACCCCACAAAATCCAGCAAAGCTGCTGGGGGACTCACTAGGTTAGGAAATTCAGCCTAAACAGAGAATTCTTCCTAACTCTCGCCCCCCCCCAGACTAAGGGACAGGAGGATTTAATCCACTCCTGGATGAACCTCATACCTCTAGTCGATGACATACATCCTAGAGAGTCCATCAGCATTTTGATGGTGACACCCTGACCTGTGCTCAATGGTGAAATCAAACCCTTGGAGGCAGATTGACCATCTCAATAGTTTTGGATTTTCCCCTTTCATTTGCATTAACCATCTCAAGGGTTGGTGGTCAGTCTGAATGACAAAAGTAGAACCATACAAGTATGGCCTAAACTTTTTCAGTGCCCACACAATAGCAAAGCATTCTCTTTCGATTGTTGCCCACCTTGTTTCAGGATCCTTCAGTTTTCTACTGATGAAGCAAATGGGGTGTTCCCTACCCTTCTCATCCAGTTGGCTAAGAACTGCACCTATACCTACATTGGAAGCATCAGTTTGTACAATGAAAGTTTGGTGGTAGTCAGGAGCTCTGAGTACTGGGGCTTGGCAGAGAGCTTTCTTCAGGTTTTCAAAGGACTGATTGCATTCCTCAGTCCATTTGACCTTCTTAGGGAATTTTGGAGAGGAGATCACATTCAGAGGAGAAGCTATGGTCCCATAGTTCTCAATGAAATTCCTGTAGTACCCAGTGAGGCCTAAGAAGGCTCTCACCTGGGTCTGAGTAGTAGGTGTTGTCCAATTTTGCACAGCTTCAATCTTGCTGAGCAAAGGCCTTATTTCTCCACCTCCTACCTCATGTCCAAGGTAGACCACTTTACTCTGACCAATTTGGCACTTGCTTGCCTTTATGGTCAGATTGGCCTGCTCAAGAGCCTGCAAAACATGTCCTAAGTGGGTCACATGTTCTTCCCAGGAGTGGCTGAAGACTGCAATGTCATCCAAGTATGCCATGCAAAAGTCCTCCATCCCAGCTAGAACTTGGTTCACCATCCTTTGGTCTCCTTGGTATGGTCTGTCAGGGCTATTTGCCAATAGCCTGACGTAAGGTCCAGTGTGCTGAGGTACTTGGCTGCACCAAGTTTATCCACCAACTCATCTGTCCTTGGCAAAGGGTGGGCATCGGTCTTGGTGACTGCATTAAGAGCTCTATAGTCCACACAGAATCTCAACTCTTTGGATCCTGCCTTTGGTACTAACACCACTGGGCTAGACCATGGACTAGTAGAGGGCTCTATTACCCCGAGATCAAGCATCTTCTTGACCTCACCTTTGATGTGGGTTCTGACATGTTCTGACATTCTATATCCTCTGCTTTTGACTGGCAGACAGTCACCAGTGAGTATCTCATGCTGTCCCCAAGGGGTCAAGCCTGGTGAAAGTGAGAACAGGGGGGCAAACTGATTTAACATAGCTTTGCACTCCTCCTGTTGCTTAGGGGTCAGATCTGAAGAGAGATTAACTCCTTCAACCTTTTCGTCCAAAGGTAAGCCTCTCAGGAGGTCAGGTAGAGCGTCACTCTCCTCCTCCTCTTCCGAGGAAGCTAGAAGCAATGCTCCTACTTCTGGTCTAGAGACATAGGCTTTGAGGCGGTTGGTGTGGAAGACTCTGGGAGCTTCCCTGGGTTTGCCCAGATCCACCAGATAGTTGACCTCTCCAAGTTTTCCCACAACCTTGAAGGGTCCCATCCATTTGTCTTGCAAGGCCCTCTGCCTTGTTGGGAGCATAACTAGAACTAGCTGGTCTTGAGTAAACTCAACCATGTTAGCCTTCTGATCATGCCAATGTTTGATCAGAGCTTGGCCAGCTTTCAAGTTATCACTTGCTTCTGCCATCATGTGTGACATTCTCCTTCGGAGACCTATCACATAGTCAGTCACTCTGACTGGCTTGGGGGAAGGAGCACTCTCCAACCCCTCCTTAATCAGGGCCAAGGGACCTCTGACGGGATGGCCATAGAGAAGTTCAAAGGGAGAATAACCTACTCCCTCCTGAGGGACTTCCCTATAAGCAAATAGAAGGCATGGCAGTAGAAGGTCCCACTTCTTCTTAAGGGGTTCTTCTAAGGCACCTATCATGCTCTTCATGGTTCTGTTAAATCTTTCTACCAACCCGTTTGTCTGAGGGTGGTAGGCGGTTGAGAACTTGTAGGTAACTCCGCAGGTTTTCCACATGGCTTTCATGTAGTTGGACATAAAATTTGTCCCCCTGTCAGAGATCACCTCCTTAGGAAACCCAACCCTGGTAAAGATACCAAGGAGGGCCTTAGCCACAGCCTGAGCTGTAACAGTCCTCATAGGAATTGCCTCAGGGTACCTAGTAGCATGGTCTACTACAACAAGGATAAACCTGTTGCCTGAGGAGGTTGGGGGATCAAGGGGACCAACAATGTCAATCCCTACCCTCTCAAATGGGACTCCCACAACTGGGAGAGGCACTAAAGGTGCCACATTCTTGGAACCAACCTTACCAGAAGTCTGGCAGGTATGGCAGCTCCTGCAATACCTATCTACTTCAGCCCCCATTTTTGGCCAATAGAAGTAGAGAGAGAGCCTTTCCTTGGTCTTCTTCAAACTCAAGTGACCAGCCAAAGGAATCTCGTGGGCTAGTTGCAAGAACTGTTGTCTGTTCTCTTGGAGCACTACCAGGCATTGGTATGCTCCAGGTTCAGATTCAGTTGGTTCCCTGTAGAAGAGGCCACCTTCCCAGTGTAACCTATACTTCCCAGGCTCTTGCCCATCAGCCTGAGAAGCTGCCTGCTGGCGGAGACCCTCCAGAGTTGGACATTCTCTTTGTCCCTTACCGAAAGCTGTCCTGCTGGGTCCACCTTCTGCCAGTAAAGACTGCAGCTCAGGATGGTCAGCCGGGTCCAGGTCTCCAATAAGTTCTGGACCTCCTTCTAGCTCTTCTTCAGAGTCTAGTTCAACCAAACAGGGTTGTACCTCCCTCTCAGCCTCAGCTGGAGGTGGAGTTACAGGTGTAACTTTGGACAACCTCGGGGAAGTCCTTGTTGGAAGCACTGGAGTGCTTGCTGTAGGTTTTTTTCTAGGAGTCTTGGGTTGCCCCTTTGCTCCTGATCTGGTAGTTACTGCAGTAAGTTGCTCCAGTGGGAGAGGAGTGATTTCTGTCATCATCTCCTGAGATAAACCTCGCAGGGTTTTCTCTCTTGCAGACTTGGTGAGCTCCCGTAACCTTTTACTAGGAGGTCTGGGGGTATGTGACACAACTCCAAGAGCTTTTAGGTCATTTCCCAGCAGAACTTTTCCTGGCACTTCACATTGTATACTGACAGGTATCTTCACAGCCATATCATTACACTGGATGAGAACTGGTAACTGGGGACACATCTGCACAGGCCCTCCAGCTAACTTGGTGAGGCATTTGGGTGCCTTAGCAACATCCTCTGCCTTGAAAAATGATTCATCCACCACAGTTATGCTGGCCCCAGTGTCCCTGATGGCAGGAGTCTCCTGACCATTTACGTGGACACTGTCTTTATAATACTCTTTAGTATTATCTGGGATAGAATTATATACATCTAAATTCTGCTGTTCCCACAACCCCAGAGAGACTAAAGAAACACTGGCTGAGACTCCAGTGGGTTCATCAGCCAGTAGTAGAAAGTTTCCACTTGCCATAGTGACTTCCTCCTCTGGAGCGAAGGCTAAGGAGACAAGTTGGACCCCTGAAGGTTTACCCTTACATCTGGGATCACCTTTCACATGGTCAGTAGCCTTACAAACATAACAGGCCCCAAAGGTCCTTTGGAATGGAGGCTTGTTCTGACCTCCTTCCGGTTTAGCACCAGAAGGTATACTACTCTGCTGTGGTTTCCCAGGTGGCTTACCCTTATGGTTTTGTTTGGGGCCCTCTTTGGAATTAGGATTATTAGAATTCTCTTTGGAGTCTTTCTTAGGCTGTCTTCCCTCATCCTTCTTCTGAGTTACCCCAGAATCCTTGTGAGTAGCCCTGTTGGCAACCCACAAGTCAGCAGCCTTAGCTAGTTTCCTAGGATCTAATTCCTGTGAATCAGCCAAGTGCTGTCTGAGCTCAGGAGAGCAGGCATCATAAATTGACTCCATCATTACAAGATTTCTCATTCCTTCATAAGTGTTCACCTTGTAACCCTTAATCCATCCCTCTAAGTTTTTCAACCCTTCACACACCCAGGTAGCCCAAGGGGTACCATCATGCTTTTTGAGGCTCCTAAACCTCTTAAGATACTGGGAAGGGGTCTTCCAAAACCTAGCTATCAAAGCTAGTTTCACACATTCATACTCTTTCCTATCCTCCTCCCCCAACTCCATTACCACATCGGTTGCAACAGGGGGAAGCCTAGAGAACAACCAGGTGAGTAACCATTACCTGTGATGTTCTGGAGCCCATGATTATACTCAAACATAGACAACCAATCCAACACATCCAACTTAGGCTCATACATACCAATCAATTCCTTAGGCATCCGGGGTCTTTTAGGACTGGAACTTCTAGAGGAGCCAGAGAGAGAAGCATTCTCAACAGACAATTTCTTCATTTCTAGCTCATACTTGAGCTCCATTTCCCTTAGCCTTAGTTCTTTGTCAGTTTGAGCATTAAGTTTCTTGTACTCTAATTCAAGTTTCATTTTCTCTAGTTCAAAGTATTGAGGACTAAATGTGGGACCTGGCAAAGGTCCAGTAGGTACAGCTGGTAGAGCAGACAGAGGCCTAGAGGGACTATCTACAACAGTTTCATCCTCCTCTTCTGGTTCTGACCCAAGATCATCAATACTTTGTTCCATATCAAGATCATTGCTGCTTTCTACATTTGCTGGAGTGATAGGTTCCTCTGGACCATCCTCCAGACTTTGGTTTTCTAACAACCTTTCTATTAGCTCTATTTTCTTTCCTTTAGTCATGAGATTCTTATGCTTACAGAGAAGTCTTAGACAATCAGCAGTTTTTGTAGCAAGGGACTCTTGACTATAACTTTCCATAGTAGACAGGTTAAAAATGACTTTTTCTTTCTTGTGCTTAAGCTTTGTGGTTAGTTGCACTAAGGTATCTCAAAAGTACTCTAAAGTGTATACTCAATACAGATCCCACCGCTGTACACCAGTGTTAGGCAGAAACCTGTGCAGTTCCCTCTGGGACCACTGCAAAAGATTTAAGACTACAGGTGTTGGCAGTAAACCCACTTGGTAGCAGTCTGCACCGCACAGATTCACTGTGGTAGCTGTGGCTGAGCAGGCAGACTTCACTCAAGAAGAGTTAGGCAGTATACAGAGGATACATAATAGGTACAGAGGTACAATAGCACAAGCAAACACTGGCCAGAGCGAGGTGTAAAAGTATAAACTTATTTATTAAAGGTACACTCAAAAATTACACTAGCACATTAGAAAAGGTAAGAAAGTCAAACACAGTTACTATTACTCATATGTACATCCCTAATCGTTTGTTGGACAATTCTAAGTTAACACCACTTATTTCCAACCAGAGGTGAGCGCTTAACGTTCGATGGTACTCCAACAAGTATTACCAAAAGGGAGGGAAAAGGCAGAAATAAAAAGAGCTGTAAGGTAAAACACTTTTCACATAAGGTTAGCAAAGACAGTCAATGGTGGAACAAGGGGACTTAGTTCGGGGCCCGCGTTGGAGGGAGCCAGGCGAAAATGTGCCCAAGATCACACAATGTCACAAGTCTTTGCAGGTGAGTAGAAAACGGTTTTACTACGGTTCTGAAAAGTTTAGTTAGGGTGTCCCAGACCTACCCAGGTTCGAGAGCCGAGGGCTAAATCTACCCCGTACAATCGGTGGCAAGGGAGGCCGGGCGGAACACAGTACCTTTAAAAGTGGAAAGATTCCTCCAGCGGTGGTAGTCGTTCCTGGTAGTGGGTGCAAGTCACGGCGTCGTCCCGAGGAAGAGGTGATCACGACGGGGAGGAAGGCTGCAGGTCGTTGCACTACCAGGGATGAGGCCAGCCGTGGAGTTCTCCGGTCACAAAGGATTTTTACCCCTCTTTCGCGGTTGAGGTAAAAAGTGGTATCCCGGTTGCCGGGGTGCTTGGCACAGGCAAGGCGGCCACGAGATGCTTCGGGACGGCGAAAAGAAGGCAGCAACTGGTTGTCCCCACCAGTTAAGGGAAGAAGACTCTCCGGCGGGAGATCTCCTCTGTCGTCGGGAAAAGTGGTGAGACGATTCTGCAGGGCTTCACCGGTGGTGTCATATTGGCAGGTCGGCTCGGCGTCTCCCTCTTCGGCTTCTTAGGTCCTGTGGCGACTTCTGAAGAACCAGTCCCAAAAACCCTGCTTTTATGCAGCAAACCCCCATTCATACAGCCTAGCTGTCACTCAAACATGCTAAGTGGTGAGCGGGGTGGCTCACCACTTGGGCCAATCACACTAGAGTGCGACCTGAGTTGGCAAGGCAACTCGGTCCAGGGTGCCTAAACCCCCTCCCACACCCCCTGTGGTACCCAGACAGAATGGCACCACTTTGGAGGGCTTCTGTGCAGAAGCCCGCCAAAAGTGGAACAAAGGCTCGACTCGGGTTCAGGGTTACTGAAGTGAACCTAGACGCAAAAGATCCCAACCGGTGAATTTATATTAATTAAATAAACCGGCGGTATCTTTAACATTGCACCAAAAAGTGGTGCATCAAAAACAATGGGAAATCCCATTGGGAAATATTCCGGTGGAATATTTCCGTGGTATCCACTGCCACCAGCCAGAACCCGGCGAGGGGGTACGGGACAGTACCCCCTCGACAACATACCCAGGGGCAATCTAATTGCCCCTACCAGTACTTCCACAGTAAGATGGTTTGTACTGGTTAAGTTCCTAAGTTAAGACTAGTAAAGTCAATGGCAACTTTACAGTCCCAGGGTGTGGAGTCTATGATTGGGGGTCTCTAAGACACCCCTGTGCTACTGCACTGAGGGTGCTGTGTAACACACATTCAAAAACCAATGATGGCCTATGGGGAAAATTACCCCCTAGCCCATAAGCACATAGCAAGTCACAGAGAACACTCTCAAGTCATGTCCAAGAGTGAGGGTAAAAGAGTCTCACTCTTGGCAGGAGAAAAAAATAAACCCCACAAAATCCAGCAAAGCTGCTGGGGGACTCACTAGGTTAGGAAATTCAGCCTAAACAGAGAATTCTTCCTAACAACTTGTATTTTCCTTTCTCCCAATACGTCATATTTTGTTTAATTTTGTATTGCCTAAAACTCTCATTGCTTGCTTTCTGCGCTGGTGCCATGTGGCTCCCTCTGTTTTCTTTGTTGTGCTGTCAAGTTAATTAAAAAAAGAATTAAAAAAAAAAAAAGAAGTGGGAGGCCAGTGCAGTACAAAGGGCCAGGGATGGCAGGGGAGAAGTAGAGACTGTGTAAGATTGGCGAGTTCCTTACAGATTTTAAACAATTTGCCCGTGTCGTTAGTGGCCCCAGAGATGTGGGCTTGGATATGGGCCCTCTTCTTCGAGTGGATGGAAAGTCTGTTTTGCCTTTTCAGCAGGCGGCAGGCCAGTCTGTCAGAGAATGTGCCTGATGCCCACCACTTCTGGCTGTTTTGCAAACAGCCATCAAAAGTGTGGGATTACAGAGAGTGTTAAACAGGATGGGTTCCCAGTCTTCCGGGCCTGTTCCCCACATGTGATCCTTCTGCAGTACACCACACCCAGGGTCGGGATCAGGAAGTGTCTCGTTTTCCCTGGCCACATGAGAAGGGTCCCAGACCAGGTTTCTGGGAGAAATAATTACTGATTCATCACAGTAGGCACAACTGAAAGCAAACTAGTTATGTACTTGGTAAACTAGTTATGTACTAGAGGCACAAACACTGATTCAACCTTCCTAATTACTAGAGATGCAGGCACATAATGGAGCAATGCAGTAGTTAGGCAGGTGTAGATGTCAGTTAATCTATAATGCAGATGCCATGAGCAAAACACTATGAGAAAGTTCCTAATGTTTTTGGTATACAGGTAAGTACAAAGAATCAAAACTGGCTGTGTGCTAGGTCTTCATGTATTAATGTTAAATTAAACAGTTGTTATAAACGCCTGTACAAATACATTCGAGTTAATCTAGCTATGTGCTAGGTAGAAGGGAAAACATTAGTGGTCGAATATAATTCAGTTATGTTTTGGATATGTATGGCTGTAGTGTAAAAAGCCATAAAATTGTGAGGCCAATGCAATGTTTCTAGCTCTGTTTTCTGTGTGTGTGCACACCAACAGAGTCTAATGGATATGTGCTTAGTATGCAGGCAATTGCAAAGAGTGAAATGTAGATATGTGTTACGTGTGCAGTGAGCAGTGTGGTGAGAAGCGAACTTGTGATAATGTATTCAATGTTTAGCAGCTTATGTGTTATGTATGCATGCAGCAATATAGTTATCAGTACAGATGTAGTGGATGGTAAGTACAGATTGAGTGTCGAGAATTGCTAACGATACAGTTTAAATGCAATGAGTCAACATTTCTAGCTAGAATTTCAGGAAAAAACAGAGTCAGTCTCGCCATGTGTTATGGGGTCAGCGGTATGATGAGCTGCGCAGGTGTATTGGTTGCTAAACAGATTCACTCTGGGTAATTGCGACTCTAATCAAAATTAGTCAAGATTATAGTTGGAATTTAAGGCAAAAACAGGGTCAATTTAGCTATGTTATGGGGTCAGCTATACAGATGCAGCACATGCCAAAACACAAAGATTTATGGTGGTGCAGAGACTGCACACAGAGATCCAATATTCCTATATGTTTTTAAGTATCACACTATGAACCTGTTGATTGAGTTTTTGATGATGTCTCTAGTTGGATTAAGATTACGTTTGTGCTTTTGGACCAATCAGCCTTTACTGTTGTATTGTGATCAACAGAGTGGTTTGAAACTTTATTTGACCACAAGTGCTCCTTTGGTTGCTTAATGTTGATGATGAAATTAAAAGTAAAGTTTAAAACAATTCATCTGATGTCTACGTACAACTATCAAAAATAGAATGAAAATGTGCACGAAACAACAAACGTCATGTTGTGTTACTATGATTTTATACTGCTGCAAATCACTATGTTCAATGCATAGCAAGTTTTACCTGAATTCAGAATGTCAGAACATCACCTGAGATAACCTCCTCACGTTCACTTTGATTATGCAGTGATCACTGTAGCAAATCAAACAAACTTCAAAATTGTAATACAGGTTCGCCAATGTAACATATTTATCGATCACATTTGTACTAGTTTAAGTTTGAAATTCAAACCTTGTGTCCCCCTCATTATACTTGCTCATGTTTAATGAATAGCAGATTGTTCTTTCAACTTGTTGAATGTTCAGGAAACAAATTTCAAATCATCAATTATCATCCCCAACTTCACTGACATCCAATAGTTTTTTGTTATGTCCTTTTAGATAGTCCGAGGTTCTAGAAAGTATATACATTGTATTAATGTTATATATCCTGCCTGCTTTATTATTCAAAGAAAACACTTGGGAACCAGTCTTCATTCATTCCTATACGAAATTTGGAATCCAAAAAATGAATTAATCATGCTTCTATTTGTAGTGACAGTGTTTTTCTATCTCCATCCTATGGGTACTTGAAAACAATGTCTAGAGTAAAACATTTCAGCAGATAAACATGGAGATTAGCTTCTATAAAAGGTCCGGCCACTAGTGAGTTCCCATTTTTATCCTCTTAGCACTCTTGCACTTATCAATTCTGTAATCTGTTGATCTTATAGTTTCTCTGCCACATACTTTTCCGTACTAATATTTGACACAATAAATCATGTATTGCATCAGACATGCCGCATAATGTTTCACATTGATTTCTTGTCCATTTTCTTGTACTCTTTCATGATATAAATGTGACCCAAATTCACATTGTTACACTGTGTAGAAAAAACATATGGACAATATGTTCCAAATTCTGGAGGGAGCTGTTAAGAACATTTTAGGTGCTCACACTAATTTCTTCTGCTCAAACGAATGTATCTTTTTAGCTTTTTGTCGTTTGTAAACTAATAATGGTGGCTTTGCAAGCTCCACATCCATTTGAATAAGTGGCCATTTGTTTTATGATTTGAGCAATTTTGTATTTTAACTAAATTTGTGAATGTCAGTGAATTTCCGATACCCCGTGTGATACAGCTTCATTTTGGTTTTAACAAATATGCAGGCAGGATTGATTTTGTCTTGATACACATCGAATAGTTGGGAACTGCAATTATGCACAAATAGATTATCTTTAATTCTCTGTGCTCCTGTCAGTAAACCTTATTTGTGGTTGTAAATCCTTTTACACGGCAGAAATTGTTAATATGATAAAATATATAGCCACGGCTTTTGGCAAAATGAGTCACCTCCAAGGAATGAGTATCTATCCACTTATGAAATACTTTGAATGTAAACCGGCTATCAGTTTGTCAAAGTAACCTATTTCTATTGATTCTATAAAACCTTTAAACTTCATTGGTTAATGCATGCATTCAGTTCCTATACAAAATCCTAATGACTCCTTATAATTGTGCAATATAACAAACACATCATGTATTGAACTTTATTTAAAGTGATTTGTGTATGCAACAAGTCAGGAAATATCTACATGGCGCTTACAAAGAGACAGGGGTACATAATTGATGTATCTGGCTTAAAACAGCAAATCACAGTTAACCACCCTCCGTAAACAATTAAAATCACATTCCTGGTCAATCGTCCTTAGGACATAAGGTTTGCAGTTAATTATGTAGGCAAAATAGATTGCTGCTAAGGCTATGGGAACGCTAGGTACTAGTAATCAAATACTCATTTAAATAACTCTTTTGTAACACCTTTTTTTAGAGCTAATGATAATACATTGTTCCTGCAAATCTTGCGGGCGATAGTCCCAGAGTGAGAGCCCTTTAGACACCAGTAGTTGCGATGCAATTTTGGCACAATTCCTTCAGCAGGAGTGCTTGGAATCCTTTTGCAGTAGATGATCGCAGAGTCCTTGGTGGCTAATAGTGTGTCAGCCTGTTGAATATGAACAGAGGAATTCTTGTCCAAAATCATCCATGTATGTAATTGAATTCCCTTCTGGATTGAAAGCCATTTCAGACATTGCAAGGATAATGTATTGTGATCTTGTTTTAGCCCAAAGATCACTGTGACTGTACAGTTCTGGATCAGTTGCATTAGATTGACCTGAGAAGCCAGGAGGCCTAGATAGATGTTGCTACAATAATTCAGCTTGCTCACCACGAGCGATTGTAGAGGTACAATCTTCTAATTCACTCACAGAAAGCAGATGATCTTCTTGAATGAGGGGTTGAGTGAGTGAGTGAGTTCTTTGGTATGTGTGTATAGCTGGTAATGGACACTCTTTATCAGAGAGTTGACTTGTTCTGTTCTGTTACGTTATGTTATTTTTTATTTATTTTATTGTGCATTTGTAAGGCACTTATACATCAAGGTAATTGTGTTTCAAAGCACCCACAGGGCAACAGGGAGGGAACATGGGAAGGAAAAAGAAAATATATCATTGAGAGATAGAGGCAGACCTACTAGGCCTTGTGAGCATTCAGAATGTGCAAGTGCAGAGAGAGAGAAGGGATGAGGGAGTGGGGGGTACGTGTTGGGTGTACCCAGAGGGAAGTGCTGGGGAGTGAGCAGCTGTAAGTGCTTAGGTGAGAGGTTAGCTGCATATTAATAAGTAAGTGCAGGCCTGTGGTGGCATAGGTCAGTGGGTGCCAAGGCAAGTGCTGGGAGCGGTCGGATGCTGAAGGGGATTGGGTGTGAGAGGCCAGAGCCCAAGAGGACACATAAGGGCATTGATCACCAATCTCAGCAACTGTGGGATTTAGCAGAGGAGGGAGGAAGGGAAGGAGTAAGTCAAAAGGAAAGTCTTGAGGAGATCCGCTAAAGGTGAAGAGGAAGGGGGAGGCTGTTCCATAGGAGGAAGCCTGCTGAGGAGAGAGATTGGTCAGCAGATTGCTGTTTATCGAAGTGCTTGGCACACAGAGAGTTGGTGCCGGAGGAACGTAAAGATCTGGTGGGAGAGTATTTAGTGAGAGCAAGTTGTAGATAGTGTGGTCCGTGGCCCCGGACAGCCTAATGGATGATGCAGAGGGATTTGAATTTGGAGGGAGGCCTTGGGTTTGAGGCCAATGATAAGTCTTGCAGCCCTATTCTGGATTATCTGGAGGGGTCGGAGAGAAGAAGAGGGTAGATTAAGGAAAAGGCTATTGCAGTAGTTTAGCCTAGAAAGAACCAGAGCTCTATAGACAATGAGTTTCTGGGGGAAGTGAGGAAAGGAAGGATTCCTTTGAGGAGGTGGAGTTGAAAGTGGAACATCGTGGCATGGTCTTGAATGGGAGGGAGGAAGGAAAGAGACTCCAAGGCTTCTGGCTTCAGATGAAGGAGAAGGGGGAGTGCCCATGGAAGATGGCCAGAGTGAGGGGAAGAAAGAGGGAGCATGATTCCCAATAGAAAGGATCACAGTCTTGCTGGTGTTGAGGCAGAGATCATTGAAGTACACCACAACTGTCTTGCTGACGTTGAGGCAGAGATCATTGTTATGTTATGTTATGTTATTTTATGTTATTGTAGTTTTATTAAGGGCATACATTCACCATTAAATTATCTTGGCACTACAGACAGATGACACAGTATTGATTAAATGTATCATCCTTCACAGTGGTGCTCAGTGGCAGAAGATGTGAATAAGCGATTGAAAAAAAGGACTTGAGTTTCTTGCAGCGATAGACTTAGGTTGTTCCATGGCTTTGTGACCTATAATGTGAAAGAGCAACCGCCAATCCTTTCTTTTCTATACGCATTGATCAGAAGCAAGCCAGTGACTTGTGTATCAATAACAAATTAGAATAATCATCTTTATCGGTAGGGATACTAATTAGCAGAGTATAAGTGGGAGCATGCTGCTTATTTGTTACTAAGTCTTGCTTATAAATAATAATTACCCCTGCCCCACTCTGCATTGCTGTGAGCACCCTGCCATAAATGCATCAGAATGTGGAATTGGAATTAGGTCAACCGGACAAAAAATCTCAAATTTCTTTGCCAAAGTCAAATCATAAATGAAGCAGTGATCCTTTATTGCAGACCTTGAATTAATCCGGCGGCAATTCAAGTTCGGTTGTACTAATGTTGTGATGTCATTAGCCAGTGAGGAAATGAATGTGGACACTCTCAGAGATTAGAAACAAAAGTGTCTCGATAAGGGGATGCTGCAGTAGAAGAGGTTTCAATTGGTGTGTGTAATTGTAGTATCATGGATCAATCGACAATTTGACGTTGAAAATGTCAGCAAGAGAGTCTCTCTTTGGGTGGTTCATTTAGGCAGAATCGCTGGCCCTGGTCAGGTACAGATGGACGCAGACGGGCTTCCCGCTGCACGGTACCACCCCATTCAATCTCCAAATACTCTCCCCGTGAGCGTGGTGATAGCGCTGCTGAAAGCCTGCTCCCGGCAGTAAAGCTCTGGCCTTCTCTCTCAGAGAAGTGCAACAGAAAATGGCCAACGCCTTCCCTCCCTCCAAAAAGAGAAATAAAGTTTGGAATCAAAAGTAATCCCGAATTCTTTGGCTTTAGTTTCGATGTAGGATGGAGGGCGCAGTGATGTAGGACATTTGAAGCAGAGTCATAACCACCCCCATGTTACTAACTTGACAATTTCAGAATATATTTCCCTTCAAAATTTTGCATACAAATATTTGGGATGCCCGGCATGAAGTGAACCCCCATTGAGGTGTTTTTTCATTGTTTATACAAGGTATTCTGAAACCAAAATTAATTTTTACTCAAAACTGAACTCTCAATAAAAGAAAATAATAATGAGCGACTTCCTTTATGAAACATTGTTCTAGTAATGCTCTGATTACTTCCACGACCATATGTGTGAAGAATATTTTCATATAAACGTACCACCTCTAGCGTTGTCACCATGCCGTGCTTCCATGCCTCCACAAAAGGAATTCATGTTTTCATGAAATCTATCGTGTCATGCGCATAATGTCGACTCCTTCTAACTCGTTCCTGCGTGATGCCGCCAGTGGGGATGCAGGCAATCATGGGGCATTTTAAACTCTGATTTAACAGCTGCAGATCTTGTAGCTTTTAAGGCTCTTTTCATGGGGAGGAAAAAGAAACAGTGTGTTTGGACGAAGCTTCAATACAATTTTGCATGTAGATTCAGAAATTGTTGCTTGAAGGATATTTTGGAAAAGGCTGATTAGGTCGCACGGGGCAGGGGGCGGCTGGGGTTGGACAGGATGTTGATAACTTTCAGAGTCCTCGAATTGTCTGATTCATTCTGCCAGATATTTATCAAGACCAATGCCCTGCCCTCACCAGTGGCTTTGATAGTCATTATAATTATCAATGATAGTAAAGCCTGCCGTTCGGCCACACAGAGATATACTGATATTTCAAATTCCTTTGGTTAGCCAAGGAATCAGCTTCCATTCAGATTGTTTTGCTGAAACTTATTAACTTAGTAGATGATGTAATTATTGCAAATATACTTGATGCACTATGTACATAGTAAAGAGGCTACTGAGGTTTCGCTTAAAATTGGGAAAAATAATGTGAAATCAGTTTTCGCATACATTTTCCAATATATACAAGGATTTCAAATGCATTGTTCAGACCAGTTGAAACAAAGCTTATTTATGTTCCAAGTACCTTCCTTTGCGTTTTTGTTACAATGTATACTACATTTTTTGTTTATTGTATCACTGGGTTTTCTTATACTCTTACATCACCCCTTGGTGTTTTTTGTACTTTGTTCTAAAAAATGAGTTCTGTCTTTTGGTTTAGATCCTGAAGTTGTAGCTTGTTCACCTTTAGGGCCCTCCACATCATTCTCTGTTTCCGTCCAAGTGCATGTTGGGCCCCTGTAGGTCATTTTGCTTTTATAAAAAATCTCTGACACACCTCCAACTGTTCTTAAAGTAAGTGCACTTTGTCATATTGATAATCGAGAGGATCTCATTTTAATTTTCTCAATTTTGTTTGGTTAAACCCATTTCCTAATTATTCAACTAGCAAATTACTCATTTCACTTAATGATTGTTCCAGAAGTTGCAATATAATGTTTTCCTCAAGTAATGTCTTGCTTCAAGTTCAGTTTATCAATGTCCAGTGATCATTCTTGGAGACATAAAAAGGGGTTAATAAACTGAGCATTTCTTCACTATCATCCACCGTCTAATCAAAAAGCTTTTTATTATTGCAACAAAGTTCACAATGCAGTAACACCCGCAAACCCTGTGAGATATCACTTAACTTGATGACATTCTGTCTGTGTGGTAAAGGGTATTTGCTTTTTTCTTAAATATCATAACTGTTTCACTGGGATGATCCTTCAACAAACTCCCTCTGCTCTTTTTTGGTTAACATGTTTTATTAAAAGTTTAAAATACGGATTCAACGGTGTATTGTATACACGAAACAGAAAATTCATATATGGATTACAAACTATGTACTATAATAAGAACACAATTAGGATGGATTGAAAACGTTGCATTGAGGCACTTTCCAAACCTTAATATTTTGGTCGTTTCTCCTTCAGGGAAGCACGTTCCAGTGCCTGGGTAATTTCTTGAAACGATGACATATGAAGTCTAAATTGATCGATTGAATATGTCAGCAGGGCCTAACCTTATATTTTGACCCATCGGTATTTCCCATATTGAGTATTTAAGGCCCGTAAATCAATGTTCTCTGCTTCTGGGTCATTACTCAGAGGAAGAGCAGGGAGGCAGAGGACACTTGTGCACAGGCGCGTTATAAATGCCTTATCATATCGTATACCATGGCGTATAAATGTCAGATCAGGGAGGTAAAGTTGACTAGTTGATGCTTTGACAACACATTGCTCAGGGAGATCTTTCACAGCCTGAACCCATGAGCAAGGAAGGCGCAGCATCTTCTAAAGGAGAGGCAGAGGACGAGCCTATTCAACGCCTTTCCTTCTACCTCTGCATGCAAAACAGAGAGGGACACCAGCAAGGAGCTAAGAGTCCAGCCGGTGATGCCACTCACCCGGCTCTTAAGTCCCAGAGGCAAGCAATAAGGAAGGCCTCTGAAGGTAGAACTTTAAAACCACCCTGGTTACCAGTCAGTGGTCTACTAGGCTGCAATTGCTGAGAGCAGGCCAACAAAGTCGCAATGGTGAGATACACAGGTGCCAAGGAAACCACAACATGCCCATTGGGAAATTTACTACGACTTGAAAGCATGCAGTGGAGAACATCCCGCAGGCAGTGCCAGTACCGATAGGCAGTGCCATCTTCAGGATGCAGCCAAGAGCTGGAATAGGTCATCTCCCCTTCCATGGTGGCTGGCCGCTCCTGGTGCCACCCTGAAATGGGCAGCATGATGCCCTGCAGGGATGTATACCAGCCAAATGCACAATGGCACATGTCAGGGAGGAGCGTTTAACTCGCTGAGCTACAGGCACGCATCACCATTGGGCTAATTGGGCGTGCTTTAGTATTCTCCCGGCTTACCTGGTTCCCCTTAGGATCCTTCCTGATGAGGATAGGGTGCCTCAGTGATCGAAGAGAGCGGGAACGCTCGGGAGCGGTGTTCCACTACTTTGATTTTTTTCCATTTACCATTCCTCTACTTTTTATGATCATATTCTCCATTCTATATAGAGGATTTGTTCATTCTTGTCCCGGTGCAAGTGTAAAGTTGTAATAGGAGCCTTAGTTACTAGTTACTTGGACTACTGCAGTGCCACGGCTGCAAGCACCTTGTTACATGCTGCACTATGCTTCCGCCCACCCTCTTCCCTGCTGAAACCACAGCTCCACTACTTGTCTGGGTACACTTCTAGCACTGGGGTGCCTGTAAAACAGTCACCATTGCACAGCCTGCACCTCATCGTGGGCCTAACAATTGCTTTTCAATACATCGCACTGTGATCAGTACAGCCTGTGACATATGTGTGACTACTTGGGTGTTTGGAACGGTAATGGGATATTTCTATGCTGCGGGCCCACACACAGAACTTCAGTTAGCTGCCAAATCTGTGTCTTCTTCCAAACCCCGGGAGTGACAAAACAAAACTCATCACATTCCTGATGTCTGCCATTTTGACACACAAACAAGTTCACTTTTTTTGTGATTTGTCCACGCATTACAAGCTGGACATTTGTGTCAATCAATCAGTTTGCATGGGGGGTTTGGCTTTTCGTTTAGAGGGTTTCTTTCGGTGCTGAACGGATGGTGGGGAGAAACATAAAGGAATGGTCAGGCTTGCTCTATTTTGCCTTCCGGGACATGTAGCCTATCCATGCAGGATGTGGAAAATGAAGATATAATGCCTTAGTATGTGGTTAACGTGCTTTGAAGTCATCTCTATATGACAGTTTTGTTGCTATTCATGAAAGCCAATATCTATACAAACTATAGCTCAGAATGTCGGATGTCAGGTACTTAAATTGCAGAGTGGTGTAAAATTCTGGCTTCGCTGCTTAATGTGTAATCCTGGGCACATAATGCAATCTCACTGCGTCTTATCAAAAATCTCCAAGTCCATAGAAGTGATTCAGTTCATCTTATTGTTAAAAAGCCTCCCTTACAATGGGGCATATTTCATGTTTTTAGGGAGAAAATAGCGTCACCTTGTGCTCTTCTACTGATGGATTCTGAGACTGTCGTCTAGGAGTGCTGTATGTAGCACCAGCCATGCCGTAGTCCCATGTCACTTGATTTGGCGGGCAGTTGCATGTGCTCAGCAGGTATTAGCATAATTGACCTAAAAACATTTGACCTAAAACATTTTAGCAAATTTGTTTGACCTTTTTTTCGATCAAATTTAATTCAATATATATGGGGGTGGCTAAGGGTATAGATTAGGTTGAGGGGAAACGGGGGAGGTTGTGATTAGGTCAAATGTTTTAGGTCAAATAGACCCAAACCCCTCAGCAGCCAGGTAGGGCATCAGAGAGCCTAATATGGAGTACTTACAACATTCATTTCCTCTCCAGCAGCTGCAGTCCCCAAATTACCTTGGGACACAGAGCTTTGCCCCACATGAGAATGGGTGAAACACCTTGCAATGCACCATTATGTTATGCTATTGGGACGTGCATAGCACAACATCTGACCTTTTCATTGACGTTTGGTCTTTCAGGATCCACACGTGGTGGGTAAGGGCATGATGTAACATTAGCAGGATCAGGGCATGGTTGGTTTGCTGCAATGTTGATGTGGGCAGATCTGAAAAGTAATGATGGGCGAGGCATCTCGAGCAGTGGCTAACGTGCACTCCAAGTGGGAGATGTAAATTGTTTGCGTGGTTGTCTGTAGTGCCTGGCAGATTGTTTTTTTTAAGGAAAGTGTGGAAAGCTGTGTTGGTGTATCTGTGGTAGGATTGTGTTGAGAGAAATGTAATATAGACTTGTGCCTTGGGTAGGTGTTTGGTCCGTTGTGTAAACCTGTGTTATTTGGGTTGTGGAGTTCTGTGATGTCGGTAGGGTGGGCGGTAGCATGATTTAGAGGTGATTAGTATTGCACTACCTTGCCACTAAAGACTGTGGAAACATCCAGGAAGCTGCATTTATTGCTTTCTATCCATAGAAAGCCTTCTTTCTGTGGCTTCTATGCCTTATTATACTACATTATTAAGATGTTAGGTTGAGTCATGTCATGCCAGGTTCTGCTATTCCAGGGCACACATTCAGAGCCCACCATTTGTAGTCATTTGCTTGAGGACTCCCTTCTGACTACCCTCTGTCACCTCAAAGACACCCCAGCTATATCACCTCTAAGGCTCACATGTGGTTATGGATTATGGTTCAATGCAGCTGTATATGCAGCGTGAACTAGCAACAGAGAAAGCCAATCACACCAGAACCAACTAAGCCTATGCCAGCCCCCCAAAGTCTCTTAAGGCAGCCCCACCCGCCGGTAGGCGGCGGGTTACCAACAACCCTGTAACACCGTTTTTGCCGCCCAACTTCCCAGTCCCACCGGTATATTATGGCAAGCAGCGGAAACAGTAAATTCCCACTTCTGTGGAGTCCCGTAGGACTCCATGGGAAAGTATCTCTGCAGCACCGGCACCGCTGCTAACGGTGCCCGTGCTTCAGTGAAAACACTACTGGAAGCTCCTGCCGGGAGTTCCGTGCCCCTACCGACAAACTCTTAGTCTGGCGGTACAGGAGAGGGTTCCGGTATGGTGCTAGCGTCACCCTTATTTCCGGACCTCCAAACTATAATGAGGCCCTATGAGTGCTTAGAAAGGGAATCAAGAATCTGCGGATGGTTTGTGGAATAGGACTGACTCCATCAATCGCATAACTACAAAATGAATGAGCTTTGGCAAGGATGCTATTAGAGCAAAGAGCAAATACTTTAAAGGTTGGCAAGAGCCTGTGGGCACAGCCGGCAAAAATATATCAACCATTTGTGATTTTCTTACAGGCCAGTATTGAAGGAGCACCAGAGTCATGTTGAAGACCTGGAGTGGAGACACTGAACACAGATTCTGCCGCACTCTGACTTGTACAGAACCTCAATAAGATTCAATTTGTCTATAGGCTTACACATGCCAAAACACAACTAAAGGCCTGGAGTGGTAGTATAGAAACTTTGCACCACTGCAAGAGAAAATTGCACTATGGTAAAAATGGCCATAGGGAAAGAACTAACTTTCAGTGCATTTGCGCACCAGGGAAAGGTATGCACGTAGCCTCGATCTTTGCACTAGGGAATACATTAAAGGTATGTGATTGCTGCACTGGGGCAATTTTTGTCTTAGTTCTAATTGCACTTGCACAGATGCAACGTTTCCATAATAAAGCCCCGTTGTAGTCAAGAGGCCTATGAAACAGGTTTCCAGTCAAAGGGTCCAATACATTGTTTCGAACTGCAATAGTTTCGAATCAAAAGGACCGGAAAAAAAAATGTGATTGCCTTTTTTAAAATGTATTTTTTTTTACCTACGTATAGAGAAAATACTAGTTTTTCCCCAAAAAACAGGGGTTTTGGGGTGGAAGACCACCCCCAAAAAACAAAACAAAAAAACTCCATTCGATTTTTTTTCGATCCATTTCATTCGAAACTATTCCATTCGATCCTTTTGTATTCAAACCTTTCACTATGAACCCATGAAACACACACACTGGATGGCAAAGTGTCTTATTTCCTGTGCCCGTGAGACAGGAGGACACAATATGAATGTGAATGGGGTTAACCTGAATGTGGTTAACCTGGCAGGCACAAACACTGCACATATGAACCCCTGCGATGATGGGCATCAAAAAGCAAATGACTGGAGTGAGCTGTGTGCAGCCACTAGGAGGCTCCTGCAGAATTGGAGTCAGTCCAAGATCTCCTAGCTGAGGAGCATTTGCAAGTGACAGCGTACCAGCCAATGAGTGGCCTCAGAACGGGGTCTTTACCACACCGGAAAAGACCCTGCTCTGAGCCTCCTCAGAGCGGGAGGCTGCCATCTTCCCTCGCCGGGAATGAAGGTACGTGCGCTCCCGCATCCCCTGCCCTTTCTCCCCCACTCAAATCCCCTTTTCCACATATCTTCTCCCCTCCCAAAGCTGCTTACCCAGGCTGCTTTGTCCCTGGCCGACCTGACGCTGGAAATAGCCGCCATGGAAAGGGACAAGGGACTAAGTATAGTCCCTTCTCCCTAATCCATTGCGACCATGTTTTGTGCATGTTTTTAGCATTTTTTTCTCAAGTTGAAAAACGGTTTGCATGACATTTCTCAACTCGAGAGAAATAAACTATTAGTACCCCAGTAATACTAATGCCTCCTTTGAAAAAATATTTACAGGTCTAATAAAAGTGTTCTTAACAATATGTAAACTGAAATCAATCGCGAATGAAACATTTTCACATTCATATTATGAAATCTCATTTGTACTTCTAATTGGATATTCCACAGGAAATAAAACCTATCAATATAACATTTGAGCAATTGCTACATTATTTTAACTAGTCAATTATGAACATAGGCTAGGTCTGATCTCTTGAACTAATAACCTTGAGATCTTTCTTTAGCATCCGCACATAGGTCACTCATTTGGATGAGCGTCATGGTTGCTGAAGTCATCTGCCAAGTTTGGTACAGTGTGAGAATCCTCCTCACATAGTTCATAGTTTCCTCCTCCCACATCTGTACAAGGTGGGTTGTCTGCTAAGCATTTGCGCAGTGGACGGCATCTGCTCTTCACACAATGAGCACCTCTTAAACTGCAGGATGGGGACTGGAGCACTTTACATGATTTCACAGAGAACCAGTGGCAGTTCGTTTGGTCGTAGGAGCGCAGCCCCACCTTGTTTTCAGGGAAATAAAGATTCAAGTTTTAAAGTCAAAACTTGCATCTTTCAGTTTTGCCATATTGCTACTGCGTGGACAGGTCAGGCAAAGCGCCATCTTGTGGTGGTTGGCGGCCATTAGCAGAGAGTCTTATACTTGGCAGGGGCACGTTACGCTACAAGTATATTTCATTTTGTTTTAGATATGAAATGCTCTGGGCTCTGCGCTAATGTCAAAGGGTCATCCATTAAAAAGCCAGCGGGGAGTCCGATGTTTGGCCCTGCCGCCTCTCTATAGCTGCGCAGAACTCATAAGTTCCAGTTCCTTCCGATTGGCTGCAGCCGGCTGTTGTGATGTGTGAATGCTTATGGAAGGGAGATGTTGTAATTTAAGTCAGTCTTGTATTGTATCACTGGCCAGGAGTGCATGCTGATGAAATGTTGATGTATGCATGATAGACAGCTCAGGAGAATGTTGAGTGAATGTTGTGGGTGAGTGTTCTATGGATGTCAGTTGGGGGCCTGAGCTGGGAGTGAAAGGATGGCCGGTAGGTCTGTACCTGTTATGTCTATTGGTGACTACCTGAACTGGTACTGTACATATTGAGAGTAACTGGAACCTATACATATGAATATATGTACAATAAAGCCTTCCTGGACTAAAGTACTTAGGTTAACACCTGGGCTTTGTATGTGATGTCAGAGACCTACCATAGAACATAACACCGCTGATGCTCTATAACCACGGCTGAGGGGTGGGTGAGCCTTTTGGGTCATCATGTGGCATCAGAGTTGGAAGTAGAGTCTGCACCAACAACAAGCAGGTAAATGGTGAACTTTGTAACCATGTGAAGGGTTACATTGTGTGTGGTACTGGAGGTGATCTGGTGGCTAGGTTTTTCAAAAAACGCTATGTAGACTTTTGTGCATGTGAGGAGTTATGTGTGTATGTGTGCGCGTGTATGTGTGTGAGAGAGAGCACAAGAATATTTATATGTGGGTGTTAATGGGCGGAACAAGTTTGGAGGTGGGGGGTATACAGCAGGGATCAGGGTTGGGGAGTTGCCAGATGATTTCTGACAGCTGCCCACAAGAAATCTCATCCTACACATTTTGCTTTAATTAATTGCTGTTTATCAGGAAAGACTCACCATCAGGAAACCAGATACTCGTGAACCACGTGCCATGAGCTAGAAGAGAAGCAGAGGCACGTGAATCACGTGATGGCTTGTCTTGGGTAGTGTAGGTGCCCCGAGCCTGGCCATGGTTTTGTTTGCATGTTTAATGTACCTGAGGAGGTTAACGGAAGAAACCTCAGGGCAGAGTTTTGCACCACCAAAAGGGTGTGGGTGTGTGTGTGTGTGTGTGTGTATATATATATATATATATATATATATAAGAGATAGCAATAATGTATTTATGTGCGATGGACTGTGAATGATACCAGTCGGAGGGGCGTGATGAGGTTTGTCCACTGGCAGCAAGAAATCTCATCCTACAAAGCAGGTACGGCATTGGGCAAATCAGAACTGAGTCTGTGTACTTACAGTAGCAATACTGCTTTGTTATCACAGTCGCTGCCACGAGTGTGCTTAAAAAGTGAATACGGTCATTGTTGGGCACATCCCTCACAATGGCTAACCCCCCACACTAACGTGAGTGGGGGTTTAAATTCTGTTAAGAGACACGCAGGTGACTTTTATGCACTAAACCCCTTTACTGCCAACCAACAGTAAAGATATGAAAATGTTTTCGAACACCAAAAACATTTTAAAACAATACACCAACCATGAGAAAAAGCACAAAGACCCCAATCATAGGTTGGCAGTCCTGGCATGACAGCCAATCTGGGTCTTCCCCCTCTTATAAAGTTCCATGCAGCTAGTCCCTCATCCTCTTCTGATGCTGCGACAGGAAAGAAGAAAAGGAAACAGCACTCCAGACCAGAAGCACCAACCATCTGGAAATGGAACTCCACCGGAACCTTCGATTCTTCTGCCAGGTCCTCTGAGATGACATGGGCTCTTGGCTAAATCAGACTCAGAGTGCCTCAGATAAAAGGACTAGATTGAGATAAGCCTTCCAAACCTAGATAGGTTCCTTCCAACTACTACTAAAAGCAGGATTAACCATAAGAATGACCCGCTTCCTGTCATCCTCCCCCCTTCTTCACCCAATTTCTGTTTTAGTCTCCTGTTTTAGTTTCCTGTTAACAGTGACTACCGACAGATATTGTAGTCAGATTTCAAAGCCTAAACAACTGTGAGGATAAGGAAAGGATTCTATATTTACCATCCATGATACCATCCTAAAATAGGTATGTTGTACCATCAATAGAGTAATTCCTTTCTCAATGTAAGTAGAGAGTGCAGCCCATTCTTTGGACAATGGGGCTAAAAATCTGTGTAAATTTAAATTACAGGTCGAGCTAGATCAATTATTTGCTCAGCTTTGAGCAAAAGAGGAAAAGCCCTGCTTTAATCAGGATTTCACCTCCTAAAGATTTTCTCCACAGACTAGACCAGGTAATTTATATCCCAGGCCCAGTACAAGATAAACATTAAATTATCTAGAAGAATTTGAGCAATGATATCTTACCCCTTCTCTCTTGTTTTTTATCAACAGTCACATCTTCAAATACAAATCAATATCTTTTCACTGTCAACAAGAGTTGTAATTGTTTTCAACTGAAGCCATTGCAGTTTATTTTGTTTTGATTGTAATAACAATTGTATAGTGGCATATCTCCTGAAGAAAGTTCCAAGAACATCATAAGAGAACTGAAACATGTCGACTTCCCCACTCTGGTATAAAGGTGAACCAGAGAAAAGTATATATCCCAACAAAAGGGCTGTGACTATATTAAGAAGGTGAATGCCCCTATAATAGTCAAACTAAATGATGTTAAATATATATATATCACCTTACTTGATTTAGGTCTGTCACGCTCTAATTGTCTGTTTTTAGACAGTGTTTTAGTATTTAATACCCTGTGTGACAACAGATAGTCTCTGATGTTTCTCTTTTAAACTTTGAATGTTTTGAATAAATGATTTATTTGTATAACGAAACAGTACTTATTTAATGTGTAATTACTGTGACTGTTGATATGAGCTAACTACCTTCTGTTTATATGAATCTCATTCCCCAAAATAATGTAGAGATACCACTCTAGTGGTTCGTTTTGGTTTCCTTCCTTATAGTTCAGTAGGTCCTCTGGAATGCCACGCTGATCTTGTCCTCAAATGACCACTGTAGGAAGAGGAAAAACGCATTAATATAAGGGAGGGAAAGAGGGATAATACTCGCCTCTGTGTCTCTTAATATAATCTAAACCCCTACTAACATTAGTGTGTGGGGTTAGCCATACTATGTCGAGATCGGAGGATTCCTATTATGCAAGTTCAAAGCTCTTGCAACACCACATTAGCTACTTGCTGAACTTTCTTATTATAAAAAAAACTTAAACGTAGATTATTTAGAGCAATCAACTGCACAGAGGATATCTTCCAACCTTCCACGTAACAACGCTGACTTAGATGCCATGGCCCCCCTAATCGAATGAGGCCCAAAGATGGATATATTCATCCCAGCCTCCCTCCTAACCCAACACACCCAGCGAGCCAAAGTAGCTGAGGAAACTGCAGCAAAGGTCTTTATGAAGGAAATGAGCAACCGAGTGGTGGCTGGAGCCCGGAACTCACTAGTGACTTTGATATACCTTTGCAAACAATGGACCACACACAATTTCGGATCCTCTGGAAATGAAGGATAAGAAACCGAGGTAGACAAACACTTTGTGCTAAGTGAAATAAAGAAGATGACCCCCTCAGGGGAATAAACTATATTACCCATGTCCAATGCTTTGACATCAGGCACCCTTTAAATAGAAATAAGACATGACAGCATAGTTAACTTTGCAGACAACTGATGAGACGAAAGATTGTCATTTGACGGCCGTGATTGAAACAAGCGGAAGACCGCATTAACATCCCAGAAAACAGAATACTTACCCATAGGAGGGATCTCAATCTTGATGGGCGCAAGGCTCTCCACAATAGGAAATGCCAACCCACCGGCTCCCCTTTGACTAAAATATGCCCTACTGAATGGCCGAATGGAAATTGTTGCTTGTTCTACACGGTATCCCCTCCTTTAACAAGGGACCAGAAAATTAACTACTTCTACTGCAGCGGCAGAAATGGGCTTGGGATCCCCTTCCATGCACCAGCCCACCCAGCGTGACCACGCTGATGAGTAGGAAACATGAGTGGATCTAGACCATGAGTCTCAGACAACCTGACAAGCATCTCCCGAAAGGACAGGGAACGCCCAGGACTAGCAGAAATCTTCCACGTCATGAGCGGTAGTTGTCCCTGTAACACCAACTCACGACAAACGCCCCCGGATCTGTGATTATCAGAGTGAAAGACGGCAGGAGCCTGGGAATGTCTACTGAGAGCTCCAGGAGGGTTGGGAACCATGCCCGAGTTGCCAGAATGGGCTCAGGAGGAAGCAAGACCTTCGGGATGAGGGGGAATGGCGGGAACGGCGGGAACACATACTCGTGAAGATGAACCCAGTTTTGAAGAAAAACACCTACCGCTGCTGCGTCCGGGTAAGGGCGGCCAACTGAAAAAAAGAGGTACATGACAGTTGAGGCAAAGGCAAAGAGATCTGTAAGATACATGCCCTGAATCTCCATCAGGAGCGCAAAAACCTAGCTGTTCAACTTCCAATCGCTCCCGTCCCATTGGAACCTGGAATTCCAATCTGCCACTGTGTTGCTCAGGTCTGGAACATACTCCACCTGCAGCATTATCCTACGATTGAGGCAGAGGTGCCAAAAGTCTTGGGCTATGTCTGCTAGACCCTTGGACTGATTACACCCCAACTTGTTGGTGTAACAGACCACCAACACATTGTCCATTCTCAAGAGAATGCAACAATTCATCCTGTTCTTGGCAAAACTCTTCACTGCAATGGACTCTGGCAAGAAGCAAAAGCAACAAAACCCCCTTCTTTAGAATGGACCTGATCTGGGACCGAATCCCATGCATTCTTTTCTGGGTTAACAAAAGCTAACACAGCTGAGATTCTATAACAAAGTCCAGAAACAGGACACATTGTGTAGGAATGAGGATAGATTTTTCTAGGTTGATCACAAACCCCAGATCCTGAAGCAGAGTCACAGCCAACCGGAGCTGGGAGAGCAGCAGAGTCTCCTCCTGCGCC
This sequence comes from Ambystoma mexicanum, assembly GCF_040938575.1. Classification (NCBI taxonomy): domain Eukaryota; kingdom Metazoa; phylum Chordata; class Amphibia; order Caudata; family Ambystomatidae; genus Ambystoma; species Ambystoma mexicanum. Next base: position 578,773,923 of record NC_090922.1, on the reverse strand, counting down.
AGAATGAGCATGTCATCTAGGTAAACTATTATTCCCCCCCCCCCCCGGCCCACAAGAAGGCTATCACGGGCCTCAGGAGCTTTGTGAAGCACCAATGAGCCGAGGAGAGACCGAAAGGTAGAGACGCGAACTGTCAAAACTGATGCTGCCACTGAAATGGCACACACCCCTGATGAGGAGGGAAGACTGGGTCCACCAAGTACATGAATAGAGGGTCCCTGGAATGGCCCTCATGTCCCCTATATGCATGATAACCCGAAGAATGAGAAAATAGAGATGCCAGTCGCTGTTTGGCCAGCTCCCTGGATGGCCAGTACATCCAATGTATGTGAGCATATTCTATTAGACAACCATTTAAACCCTATCCAGTTGATGTCTTTGCCGAATACAGGTGCCCCATCACTGGACCAGGTTGACTAATGATAAATATCCAGCCGTGCTGACGTCATTGGTGACAACACGACATAGTAATGTTAGTCACGAAACAAACTTGCATCCTTTCACAAAGTCACGCAGACTCACACGTGCACATACGAAGAAAATGCCTACACAGTTCTGTAGATAGAGGACAGACACACATACATACTGTCAGAAGCCTTTCCCCTGCACTAGCTAAACGCAGAAACACAGAAACACAAGAAAGCAAGAGACACACAGAGCAAGCTTGCAAACGCTTATTGCAACTAACCGTATGGAACTTCAGGGACGTTTAAGGAACCTGGAAGAACTGAATGCTACTAACCTCGAGAGAAAGCAATACAATATATATAACCATCGAATGACTAGTGAAATTGCACAAAGCCACAGGCCTCAGCATAAGGGACAAAGTCTTCAGCACGAAGCACAGGGCCGGCTCTCGCAGCAAAGGACACAGGCGGGTGGAACATTCCTGGCTCTCGGGGTAGGGAGCCACCTGCAAAATAACAGAATAGATCCTCACTAAATGCAGAACGAAAAACTCAGTTTTGCGGTCCTCACCCACGTGGCTCAGCCAAGCTGAACAATAGCCCATTACCTGCGGTGGGAAGAGAAGAATGAACATTGCAGCCTGCAGGCACTTTCCAGGATATGTGGCTATACCAGTGGCAACAAATGGGACACACAATTTTTCTCATTACATTGAGAAGGTAAACTGATCGCTGTGGACAGAGCAGGGTCCCAGGCCTGGGGGACCCGCGCCAGCCAATCGGGGAGCACATATCCTGGGTTGTTGTGTAATGGGGCAAGGACCAATGGCCATCCTGCAACCATGCAACAATGTAATTGATTGTTTTTGGCAAGTCTCAGGCAAGCCCACCTGACATGGAAAGACCAGTTAGACCACTCATGTAGGGGATACCTATAGGTGATAGTAACCGAGCTAAACGATGTAAGGGGCTTTTAGGTTTTTGGGGAAGGGTCAGAGATTGTGATGCCACAATACAATAAAAGCTTGTGACCCGGGCTGCGGAGCTGTGATTGCTGGAGAATTTTGTTTTTCCCTGTATGATCTCTGTCTGTTTGTAAAATAAAGGACATTTCTAACTTGCTCTTGGCTGAGTTCTCTCATTGCTGGAGGAGGGTTCATTGGGCCCTAGATACTCTGCTGAGCGGTAGTTCTGTAGCGTGAACCTTGGTCCTCTGGCATACCTTTACAAATGCATCCTTCAAGTCTATCTTCCCCATCCAATCCCCCTGCAGGAGGGAGTCTCTCAAAAGATGAATCCCCTCCATCTTGAAGTGGTGATTCACCACAAAGGAATTGAGGGCCTTGAGATTTATAACCGGCCTGTAACCCCCTTCTGGCTTGGGTACCCAAAAGATGAAACTGAGAAAAGGGGAAGCCGGCATCACAGCGGGAACCACTGCCCCTTCCGAATGAGATTGCGCACATCAGGGTCGACCCAAACCTGCCTCTCTTCACTAAACACTAACAGGCGAGGCCGAACCTCCTGAAAGGGTGGATCATAAACTCTATGTGGAAACCCTGCACTGTCTGAGGGACCCAAGCGTCCGTTGTGAGAAGAGACCAATTGTGAGCAAAACTAGCTAACCTTCCCCAAGCTCTCACCGGGAAGAAACAAGTAAATGAAAAATTCTTGCCTGAAGTGGCACGGCCACAGACTGTTCCTCTGTATGAACGGCCTCTCCTCTGCGTCCCTCGCTGTGGAAAAAAGGAGTCAGATGTGCCTCTGGAGAGGACGCCCTCTAAGCACAAACTGCACTGGCCATGAGTAGCCCTTAAATTGGCAGCCAGAGGGGAGGGCTCCACCTCTTTCAGCCTTGGCAAAACACCAGGCGTCAAGACCATCCTGATGTCAATCTGTGCCTTATCAAGAGTGATAAATGTATGCACAAAAGAGGAGAGTTCCTTAACGATTGTTTCCCCGAACAGCAACACTTGAGCCTTAGGAGCTGCCTCATCTGTGGCCATGTCTGCAAGCTTGGGGTCTAGGTACATCAACAATGCCTTAGGTCGCTCTGAAGACAGCTATGTTACCATTGACGAACAGGCAAACACAACGCTCCACCCAGCCTCTGAGAACAGTCACATCCAGGGGGTGTTGTACACTGCACGTTCTGCCAACATATCAAAGACCTGTGTAAGGGGCCTCAGGATATCCAAGAGCTTGTCCTGTCAAGATCTCAGTGCCTTATCAATCCCCTTTCTAGGGTCTTTACCCTTTTCTGACAGAAACACCACCATAGAATGGTCCATCTCAGGAGTTGCAGTGACTTTATCAGGAAGGGAGGGACGTAGACACTCCGATCTTAGCTTATTACGGGCGTCCTTCTCCATGGGCTTTCTAACCCAGTGCTGCATAAAGGAAGCCACAGCTTCCAATGGCCGCCATTCAGTCGAGCAAGGATGCTTGATATCAGCAGGGACAAAGAACGGCTCCCCCAACATATCTCTGAGCACCTTTCTTCCCTCCTGGGATACCTCCTTTTAACTTTCTTCCTCTTTGGGGGAGAATCTGAATCTACTGAAGAAGAGGAGGATTTTGAAGAAGAAACAATAGGGGAACCCCTATCTACACTCCTACGCCTCTTCCGGGATGGGGACCCCCTGCTCACACGCTTAGTTTTGGCAACACACTAACAGGGCATTGCACCTTCTGCCCCAAGCGCCTCTGAGGGCCACCTAGCCCCTTTAGCCTGAAAACCAGATCTCCCCTTAACAAGGCAGACAAAAGCAGAAGCTAGGATATTGTTTAAGTCCCACAAAGCATTATTCACTAACTCCTGGACCAAGCTACAAAGGTTTCTATCTCCAGTGTCAAACCTGTGACCTGAAGCCCCCCTGCTTAACTGGGACCTCATTCCCATCTGAGGAAGTAGCCTGTCTAAGCAAGATGCCCCCTTCATTACCTCCTGTCTGAAGCGCCTCACACCTATGAGCTGACAGGGATTTATTTAAAGCTATAGCTAGGGGACAAAACACTGTATTAAATTCCCCCAGGGTAGTAAGAGGAAATCCAGGGGAAAACATCCGGGGCTACACTAATGTCAGGATTGTCGGGACTCGGGGCTTGCTAGCCTTTTGGTTGTAGACCCTGAGATTCTATCCGGGGCTACAACCAAAAGACCCGGGGCTATAACCCCCTAAGCTCTCCCCTAGCAACGCCTCTGAGAGGAACAACAAAACTGTTCAAACTGTGTAGCACACACCAAATTTGAGCAAAGGCCCAGCCACGCTACACGGATGCGGGTAGGGAAGGTCGAGCAGACCAAGACTCACAGCAACAAAGTAACGGGCTGCCAACGCCCAGAATCTGAGCAGGCATGCGCTCTGCGAAATGTGCCTCACTGACACAAAGTAGCTAAATATAATATAATTGTGGAGCCGTTGTAACAATGCTGGCAGCAGTGACAGAACAAAGCGTACCCGCAAGATGGCGCTGCTTTACGCCGGTCCTACGCACACATACACACACATGCAGCGCTAGCCCCTCCCGCGAGCATGCGCCATAGGAACACTGGCATAACAGGGGCCCCCGCACCTCCCCGCGGTGCGGGGGGCCCCACCAGCAAATGTACTTTTGCTTCATTTTGATTCAAAAATATTTTTTTCTTTTTGTTTTCACTTTGCATTCATAAAGAAATTATTTCTGTAACAGAAATAATGTCTATATGAAGGCAGAGTAACTACAAAAAGAAACTTTCTTTTTGAAGTCCGAGGGATCCCCCCATCCCATGCAATGGAAGACTCTGGGCTGGAGGCCTCCATGTCATGGGGTGGGGAAGCCCTATGACTTCAAAAAGAAACAGTGGGCCTCATTATGAATTTTCCAGTCCGGAAACAACAGTACCGGTAAGCTTGCCAGTACCGTTGTTTTCGGACCAGCAAACTACGAGTTCTGCGACCGGGTGCCTTTCAGCCCGACAGGTCTGACCTGGCGGGCGGAACGGCACCAGCACGCAGAACTTGATGGATGCACCGGCACCATTCATGAATGGTGTCGGTGCACCCGGCCTCCCTATTCCCATTGAGTCCAATAGGACTCAAATGGGAATGGGGAGTAATATTTTCCCGTGCCCGGGAATGGGCAATTAACAGGTCCGCCGGGGCTGTAAAGCACCAGTAATTGCCCATTCCCGGGCACCGGAAAATTCATGACTCCGGTGGCAGCCATGCCAGTATTTACTGGCACGGCTACCGCAAGGATCATAATGACCCCCAGTATCTTTTTGAAGTCACTATGCATTCATAAAGAAATTATTTCCGTTATGGTTCAGTCCTTAAAGGGAATCATTTCTTTATGAAGTTAACGTGACTTCAAAAACAAACAATGGGCCTCATTACGACCCTGGCGGTACGGTGACAAACGGTGCCGGTAAGCTTACCGGCACCGTTGTCAGCGTACCGCCATACTACGTGTTATGCTTGCGGGTCTCGCTCGGTCGACCTGGCGGGCAGTGCGGCGCCCGCAAGCACAACTCGTGGATGCACCAGCACTGTTATGAACGGTGCCAGTGCATCCAAACTCCCCATTCCCATTCGGCCCTATAGGGCCGAATGGGGATGGGGAGTCCCTTATTACTGGCACCCGCGAATGGGCAATTACCGGGTACACCAAACTCGGCATGACCCGGTAATTGCCCATTCGCGGGTGCCGGTAAAATCATGGGTTTGGCGGCAGCCGTGCCTGTGTTACAGGCACGGCTGCCGCCAAACTCGTAATGAGGCCCAATTTCTTTTTGAAGTAATAGGGCTACCCTTAACCCCATGACGGGTGCGTGTGTGAGTGTATGGTGAAAAGGTGCATACTTAAATGTACGGGTGGATGCCTGGGTGTGCCTGCATAGTGAAAGGGTGCACACCTAAATGTATGGGCGCCTGGGTGTGTGTGTGCCTGTATGGTGAAAGTGTGCACACTTAAATGCATGGATGGCTGGGTGTGCATGTGTGTATATGGTGAATGGTGTGTGTGTGCTTATGTTCAGGGGTGCAACAAAACCTACATTTCGGGGGGTAACCGTTCAAATGTTGTGAGAGGCGCTAACTTCACGGGCAGTGGGGGACGGGCAAGCTTAGTTGTGCGGGGGCATCCAATTTCTTTACACATTTTAATGAGACTATTCTAGTGCAGCTTCAATGTTACAAGCAGTTAACTCTTCCCCTTTAAGGTTTAAAGCTCCCACTTACGGACTACTGTGAGAATTGAGTGGTCTCCTGTTCCCTCTCTATCCTTCCAATCTTTCCCCTGGCATGCAAGTACTAAACCCACATCACGATTTCAATTGGCTAAAGAATTTGGCATTTGAATGCAGGTACTAACAGTGAAATGCTTTATGTTATTAATTGCTGGCGCTGTTTAACATCTTTGTCCTGTTCTGTCCGGCAACTGCTCTGAAGGTCAGCCAGGTCGAATCAACATAGCCCAACATTTCAGGCGGAGGAGTGCTGAATCCCAGTCAACTCAATGATGTTGCACCACTACTTGTGATTAATGCCTTGATTACTTATTGGTAATCTTCATTACTCCTAGCCCTATTCTTCCTCGCCCTACTACTTTTGTATGAGGCACATTGCCTCATACACAAGTACTGGGATGAGGTAGAGGTACATGGAGGTAATGCCTGACTTAGCTAACTGTAATCTTCATTACTCCTAGTCCCATCCTTCCCCATCCCAGTGCGTACCTATGAGTGAAGGAGCCTCATATGTAAGCTCTGGGACATGGAAGAGGGACATGGAGGTAATTCTGGGACAAGGAGCTGATTTTGGAGGTTGGGGTAGGGGGTGGGAGGGAGAGGGGATGTATGTGGGGATGGGGGTGGGGCAAGGAAGATGGGAGGGAAAAACAGGGCAGCAATTCTCTGAGTAAGTGCAGCCAGGTCAGTGCAGCTCTGGATAGTGCAAGGAGAACAAGGGACTGTAGGGTTACAGGTACAGCCCCTAAGTGTGTGGTAGGCCCATAGGCAGTGCAGGGGTGACTGATCAAGAAAGAGCCTGGTACCCAGTGAGACTCTGAGGATAGCCCAGCAACCAGGCGGTACAGCAGACAGGTAGATCAGGAAGGCCAGCAGGGGAGGGAGAGAGAAAAAGCAGCGGAGAAGAGGAAGGTTTTGAGCTGCTTCCGGATCTTCAGGTGGTCCGGGTCAAGTTTGAGAGGGGCAGGGAGGCCTTTCCAGGGGGAGGCACCTGCATAGGAGAGAGATCTACCCCACCCCCGCCACCCTCCCCTCCCCTCCACTCTCTGCCTGGGGAAGTGTCTAACCCTTAGAGAGTTGAAGGTAACTGAGCGTAGGGCTTGAGAAGGAAGGTATTTTGGAAGAGAGCAATAGCTGTAGTGTGAGCCCTGGCCCAGAAAGCTTTGTGGACAATGCAAACGGTCTTGAATTTGATACTTTCAGCAACCAGAAGCCAGTGGAGAGATTTCAGGGCTGGGGAGATATGATCCCTGGGCTTGAGGCCAAGGATAAGTCTTGCAGTCCTGATCTGGATTAGTTGCAGAAGGCAGAGAGTAGAGGAAGGCAGGTTGAGAAAGAGGCTGTTGCAGTAGTCCAGCCTAGAGAGAACCAGGGCTTTGGAGACAGTGAGCTTCTGGGGGAAAGTGAGAAAGGGAAGAGTCCATTTGAGGAGGAGCAGCTGGTAGTGGGACTTCTTGGCAATGTCCGAGTTTGAGGAGAGGAGAGAGAGAGAGAGTGGAGTCAAAGATGACAACCAAGTTTTTTGTCTCGCAGGAAGGCGAAAGAAGAGGGCCCAAGATGGGCCGAGAGAATGCGAGAAGGAAAGCAGGGGTCCCTATGAGAAGGATCTCCATCGTACTGGCATTAATGGAGAGATCGTTGGATGCGCACCAATCCTGAATCGCGGATAGACAGTCAGGAATGAGAGAGAGAGGAGTCTGAGGGGAGCCTGAAGGAAAGCTGAGTGTCATCTGCATAAGAGGAGAAGGTAGAGATCAGGTGGGCCAAAGGGGCCAAGAAGAGGTTGAAAAACCAGGGTTAGAGGATGGAGCCCTGGGGAACACTACAGGTATAGAGAGATGTGGCAGAGAGAAAGGGACCAAGATGCACCTGGGAGGGGCAGTCCAAGAGAAAGGAGGTCAGCCACTCAAGGGCCTGATCCATGATGCCCAGGTGCTCCTGGAGTCAATTAATCAAGATGGCGTGGTTGACCGTGTTGAGAGCAGAGGAAATTGTCACGGTGCTTGCCCCCAGACATCAGGAGCAGACCAGCCTGGCCCAGGTACCGGCACCTTGGGGACCTTCATCGGGTGCATCAAAAAGGTGATCTGCAAAGAAACAAGCACAGTAGTGAACTTTTGGCAACGTGAACTTTAAAGCAATCCATACCAAGAAATATTGGCATAAAGACTTACCCAGAGAGTCACACTTGTCTACAACTCTACAGTAATCTGCAGGGTCAGTGAAGTAACTAGATCCTTGAACTACAACGCACCCCTGCATACAGTCGCAGGATGAAGAGTCTGCCATTCATAACTCTAAGGTGAGACATAGTAGAGGGGTGCACAAGGAGGTCACAGGAGGTGGGAGCAGGTCCTATTCCTTATGGCTAGTTAACATCTCGTTTCAACATTTTAGGCAAATCTTCATTCGTGATGAAAGGGCAAAATGGAGAGGGCACGTGCAGCCATTCACCACTCCGCTACGTGTGATGCTGGTGGAGACAGTTGCCATCCAGCTTCGTTTGGGGCCCCTGCAGAGATCAGGTGAGAATAACAGAAATATCAAGGAAGATAAGGACAGAAGGAATGCTGTAATCCAGGTTAGAGAGCAAATCTTCACATGTGTTCTGGAGAACAGTTTGCATGCCTCTGGCAGCTCTGGAGCCAGACTGATGGTCATGGAGACAACCAACAGATTCAATGTGGAGAGTAAGCTGGAAGATGGCCAGTTCTTTTCCAACAGTTTGCCCAGGAAAGGGGTGATGGATATTGGGTGATAGTTTTCCAGGCAGGCAGGAAAGGAGACGGAGTGGGTGCACAAGAGAGTGCTTAAGGGGAGAGGGGAACATTCCAGTGGTGAAAGAGTGATTACAGAAATCAGCCAAGGCTGGAGAGAGGGTGTCAATATGGTCCTTGATGGTTCTAGAGGAGCAGGGGAGCACCTGTTTGGACAACACTTTCAAAGATCAGACTTGTCTAGAAACCTCATCAGGTATTGTCAGAGAGAAAGAGGAGAAAGGAGGAAGAGAAGTAGAGCTGGCCAAAGGGGGGCCAAGAGAGGAAGAGGGAGAGGAAGAGGAGATGGGGGACTGGATGTCCTAAGTTTTAGCGGAGAAGAAAGAGAACAGAGCCATACAGAGGGCATGGGAGGGAACAGGAGAGGTAAAGACTGCAACAGGATTGACCAGTTACTTACAGATTTTAAAGAGTTTGGCCGTGTTGTTAGAGGCCGCAGAGACGCAGGCTTGAATGTTTGTTCTCTTTTTGATGAGTGTTATTGATTCAAATGGCAATTTGGTACAACCAGTCTAGGTATGTCTAAATGTGGCCTGCATGCTTTACTGTAATGTTATTACACTGGTCTACATTGTGCAGCCAGTTGGACAGGTTTTCATTGTGACACAACATTTTTAATAGCAAAGTATTAATGTTCCTGTGCACTGTTGGTGACTTGCATGTATTGGATTGGTGTTACCCTACAAAACCATTGCAAACACTCTAGCTTTTTAGCCAATTCTCCTTAGAAAGTGTGCTGTATATTGCATTAAAACACATATTTTTATTGTTATCCTAGTGCAGTGTGTGGCATACCCCTTCAACAGCACATTTGTGCGTAGTGCGCAAGCGTGATAATCTAGGCCGGGCTAGAGTGTGCCGCGGCCCGTGATTTGTTGCTGAGTTGGGGGGGCTCAGCATGGCTCACAGGGGGGCCCCCACATTTTGTGTTACACCACTGCGTAGGAAGAAACGCTGCATACCAAAACAGCTATAGGAAAAAGCTGGTGCTTACAGGAGCAGGGACAGGAACGCGCACATCACTCGTGTCACCTGGGGAATGAAACCCAGGCCCCGGAGACGTGAGATAACAGATGGCCCGCTAGAGCACCGAAAACCTAAAAGAAAACCCTGCATAAGCATAGCGCCCCCAAAGCAAGTAGACAGAAAACAAAAGTATTTAACACACGCAACAGTAGCACGCAAATGCAGAGAAGCGAACAAAACGCAAGAGCGCATAGAACTCAGCTGGAAAGAGCAAGAAGGCATGAAGAGCGGATGAGCGTGGAAAACGGATGAGCGTAAAGAACGGATGAATGTTGAGAGCGGATGAGCGTAGAGTGCGGATGAGCGCGAAGATGGAATGTGCACTGAGATCCGATGAGCATGGAGAGCGGATGTGCATGGAGTGTGGAGAGCGGAAGAGTGTGGAGAGCGGATGAGTGTGGAGAGCGGATGAGTGTGGAGAGCGGATGAGTGTGCGTAACAGATGAATGCATGGAGCGGACAAATACATAGACCAGATGAGTGTGTGGAATGGATCGACATGCAGAACAGACGAGTAGTACTGTCAAGCCAACGAGTAGTATGTTGTGCCGATGAGTGGGTGGACCGGATGAGTGCTGTGTACTGGACGAGTGTCTAATCTGGACAAGTGTCTAATCTGGACGAGTATGCTGACGGGACGAGTGTGCTGACTGGACGAGGGTGCGGACTGGACGAGGGTGCGGACTGGACGAGGGTGCGGACTGGACAAGGGTGCGGAGCAGACAAGTGTATATGGAGCAGACGAGTGTGTGGAACGGACGAATATGTGCAACGGATGAGTATGTGCAACGGACGGACATATTATGTATGTGCACGGAACTGCGTGACATAGATATTATGCTTTGGAATGAAGGGAACATTTGAAAAACATACATCATACCACACCCCACGCTTACTCTCTCCCTTACACCACCACTCAACTAGAACACAGAGATACTATGACACCATTCGGTATAACTGTTCTCATATCTACATCTCCCGCTCACTCCACATCACTCTAAGTAAACATTGCTGGTTTCACACCCCCAGCCAGGCGTTCTCCTCAGGCCTAACGCAGCCACACTCGTTCTGGATAAAGCCGGCCAGGGCGAACACATACTCCTGATATCTCAACCACCACACCTACCACTAAGAAGCAGCTACCACTCGAACTCCGCACCAGCTGCACACATACCTGGTGCGCACACGCACTTTTTTGACTCTCCCTACTCTCTCTACTGACCCGAACTTCGGTTCCCATGGGCGTTGAACCTACCAGCGCCTTCAGACCATACCAATGGTATATAAGGCGCTATATAAATTCAAAATAACATAACATAACATAACATAACTTTGAATGAACCACAATAAAGCTCGAACAATAGAGAAAATTAAACTAATCTGCTGATAGACCAGCAAATAAGAGGATGAGGGACTAGCCGCATTGAACTTTATTGGAGGGGCAAGACCCTCATTGGCTGTCATGCCAGGCCTACCATCTTGGACTGGGGACTTTGTGTTTTTTCCTTGGTTAATGTTTTGTTTTAAAATGTTTTCAGTGTGGGAACATTTTCAAATCTTTGTTGATGGTTTTAAGAAAGGAAGTTTAATGCATAATAGGTAGTCTGCGTTCTCGACATAGAAATGTGTTCGGAAAGTGGCAATTCTGGCATTGGTAGACGCACACGCTAAGGTCAACTGTATCCACTTTGCTTGCATATCATTATTGGATGTATTACTTTTATTAATCACTGATGATGCCCAAGAAGGCTGAAACACGTGTATGGGGTTGCTGTTGGTACTCTTGTTCAGAGGATAATTGCCTAGTATGTTGGTGCTGGAATGCCCCTGGGCAGGACAAAGACTGATATGCAGGGAAATGTCTGCTCTGTGAAAGGGACATTGAGCTAAAGACTTGGTGGAGTCTCTCCCAGGGGTTATTCACCCAAGAACAGGTCATTGGGCTGTGTTTGTGCTGTTAGAGAGATTCCCACACACCCCTTTGTTTTGCATAAATGAACTTTGGGTCTCACCCTAAGTTACCAGGGCTATCCAGACGTGGACCCCTTGCTCACTGTTCTTAGAGAGGCACAGCTTCACCTCACTGATGATGGATGCCCAACAAGGCTGAAACACGTGTATGGGATTGCTGTTGGTACTCTTGTTCAGAGGAGAATTGCCTAGTATTTCGGTGCTGGACTGCCCCTAGGCAGGACAAAGACTGATATGCAGGGAAATGTCTGCTCTGTGAAAGGGACAGTGAGCTAAAGACTTGGTAGAGTCTCTCCCAGGGGTTATTCACCCAAGAACAGGTCATTGGGCTGTGTTCCTACTGGTAGAGAGATTGCCAGACCCCCCTTGTTTTGTATTACTTTTATTAACCACACAAGTTTTAAAAAAAAATGTAATTCTGGAAGCCAGACTGGTTAGGGTGCTCCCCGTGACTTGGGTGAAAACTGGCCCTTCTGCACACATTATCAGCCCTCGTGTGAACCTATACTGTAGGTAAATGTAGACTGCTTGAAAAATAGCAAACCTGACATTTCCCTCAATGTTTTCTTCATAAACCCTCCCTGGGTATTATTTTCGAGAGCACTACCCCCCTGACTGTAGGGGCTCCCTAGAGATTCCCGGACTCTGGCATCGGTTATCATGTGCTTCCGTGGGGTGTCGCTGGAGGGGTTAAGGGGAGGTTACTGGCAGCAGGAGCCTTGCAGCGGATGCAGCGATGGCTGGATTACCTTTTGGATGTAAATGAGATGCACAATAGCACATACAGATGACGTGTGGCACGAACGGTTACCATTGCAATGTTCTTCCCATGTGCACCAAATAGATCATAAAATAACAATGTAATTCCCCATTTGATCGTCAGCATTCCACACACTCGGACTGGGAAAGCGTCATCACCGGTTGGAATGGGTTCTTTTTTTCTGGGGTGACTCAGACATAGAAATGCTGGTTACTTACTTGGGCTTTTGCTGCTGTTCAGTGAAAATATCCAACCGAGGAACGCCATCAGCAACAGGGCCTACTCTAGAGTGTGGCAGTATTTGGAAGCCCCAATTAGCAAGTATGAAATTAAAAGGATTGGATGTTGTAGTTAGTGAGTCTTTTGTTTGTTCCAGTATATGGAGTATACGAGCGCTCGCCATCTGTGCCAACCCCACCTTACCACCAAGGACGCCACCCCTCCTTACTAGTGGAAGTGCTGACCTGTATGCTGTCAAATGCCACCTATTTTCTGTTGGCGTCAACTCCCCTCCTCAAGACTAATATTCCCCTCATCAGTGGTCCCACTCGCCCAGAACCCTTAACCACTATCAGTGAGTGACCCCCATCAACATCCGTGCCATGCCCACCCATATTTCAATGGGACACTTTCCATGCCAGCATCTTGAGTTGCCATCAGTGCCAACAGAAGTAGCTGTGAGCGGAATAAATCTCACGTGTCATGAGAGTCGGGATTTCTTTTGCAGTGTGGCGCCAGCTATTGGCCACTTCTGTGTACTTCATTATCACCAAAACAGCCACCTTTGTTTCTGTACCTGCAATATTATGGGCATGCTTAAAGTGGCATTCGTGGAATTGTTAGGCGCAGCCACCACTGGTGGCGCAAACCTCGCATTATTGGGGAAAACCAACATGGTATGTTGGTAAAGTGGGAACAGCAGGATACATTGGCACATACACCATGCATATGTTCTTACAGTGGCAATACTGGCATACCTTTGCACAGCCAGCAATACAGTGGTAAAGACTGGCACATATTGTAGGCCCTGCACAGGAATCGTGAAGTGTGTTTTAGTGACTATGCTGCCATATATTGTGGAAACAAATATCATGACAATGTGTTGGAAAATGCTCCTGTGCACTCACTGTTCGTGACATGTTGGCAATTGGGTTTTTTTGCAATTTATCCTAGAGAGCCGATTGTACATTGTATGGCTTCTTACCCAGTTTTTCACAAAATGCGTGCTGTGAAGTGCATCATTAAAATCTATTATTTAAACAAAAAATGCGCTCCCAAACCCCCCAAATTTTTGGATGGTAGGTCGGAGCAGTTTCACTATGGTCATTTGCTCCCACGCTTTAGTGAGAAAGATGTACGACACTCCAGTACAATAATTCACCAGTCACCATTGCAGAGAATGGGAGCGGTTTGCTCTGTCCTCCAAGTTCAATCCACGTCCAATGGGAGATGGAGTTGTTGACTGCAATTGGCCATCTGGGTTCCAGATTTGGACCTTCATTGCAGGTATGAAATGCCCCGGGGCAGCCGGGCTGCTGTGCGCTTTATAAATGTTAATACATAAATAAATAAATATGAAAGCACTTCTCGTAGGTGGTACGTTTTCTCAGCCTGTTTGTTTCTTAGAAAACATACTCCAATGCAACTCTGCACGTTTGGTTATACGGGCTCTGGGCTGATGGGCATGGCATATTAATGCTTCCAGTTCATCAAGTACCTGTTTCACAATTTTGTTTTGTGTCACTAGTGAATTAAGTGCAGGGGCTGCTCGTCCATAATGGGTGGTGGGACACTGACCCACCCATTTCTGATGAGCCGTCAAGCCAGCCCAGTGAAAACAGAAAGCGCTTCCTCAGCTTCAACAAGCAGCTGAGGGAGCATTCGTAGGCCGATTTGAACTTTGACGGTTCATACCGCAGGGCACATGTCCAATAAACCATGCAAGGCCAGGGGCATTTTGCTTCTCCAGTCTTGCATGGCCCATTGGGGATGCAGGCTGGGGTACTGCAGCTCTGAATGTGTGAGGTGGCACTCCTGTGACTCCCCACACATTCGGTTCTGATGGGACATACCCCAGGGAGCACCCCGGCTCCTGTGCACACAGGCAGGAACCAGGAAGCGCTCCCTCGTTCTGTTCATGTTGCGCAGAGGCCGCAGAGTCGGAGAGCCATCTCGGTACCTGGCAGAGTGGATTCTAGAACGGGGCTGCAGGGTGCTGCAGGGTAACAAATGTGTGTGATGAATGAGCGTATGATTGGGGGGGGGGGTGTGAATGAAAGAAAGAGTGTATGTTGTGTACCCTTGTGAATGAGAGATTGAATGTGTATGGGTGTGTGAGTGACCCAAATCAAAGGCCTGCTCACCAGCACGGAGAGTGACTCTCACCAGAATGGTGAGCAGGCCTTTGATTTGGGATGAATCAGAGGCCTACTCACCGCGCTGGTGAGTGGGCCTCTGCTTTGGAGGTGGGAGGAGGGGGATCCCCCAAATCAGAGGCCGTCTCCCCAATAGGGAGAGCATGCCCTTGATGAATTAGAGGCCTAGGGGGGCGGGCGCATTGTGTACTGGGCATTAATGTCAAAGCAAACATCATATCATGTTTGCTTTAACCATGATGCAGGGTAATAAATAAAGTGGCATGCCAGAGGCATAAAGCGTAACTAGAATGGCTGCAACAACAGGGCTCAAGTCAAAGGTACACGCAGGTGGATGGTGTCCGCCCACTTATTTCAGAGGGCCGACACTTTATTTTAGAGGCCATGTGTAAAATGTAAAGCATTGACCTTCTTTTCTGACAACTTCAGGACTAAAATCACAGTATCCAGGCTCACAGGCCTGGTACTTCACTGCACCATGAACCATGACAAGAAACAGCAGACAATTATAATTATTATACCCTTTGTGAAAAGTCCGCAGACATAACTAAACCTCAGCCGGACAATTATAAAAACACAGTGAACACGTATTCACATTCCAGGTATAGATGTGTCAATGACTGGCATACAGCCCTAGGGACAGGGCCTATAAACTTCAGATTTTTAGAAAGGAAAACATCGGACCTCTTTGCAGATACTAATAGCACAAAGCCTTCTGAGAGCAGAACCAAACTGCAATCTCCGTCCAGTGCGCTCCCGCCAACCTTCACTGCCGGGTAAACCCTCGAAGCTCTGTGAACCAATTTGGCGGCTCTCAATCCTGCGCCTGTCATTAAAGAAGACTCTTTAGAATGCTGGAAAGCCCGCAGAAGTGTGCAATAAAGTTCCACAGCTGTGAGTCATTTCGCCACCGGCACAATCTACAGCAGGTGCAAGAGAGGAACTGCAAAACGCCTGCACAGCTCAAAGCCTGGCATTTCAGCACGGCAGCTTCACAAGAACAAGATTCCTGCTTAAGTGTGTTTTTGAAGAGCCCACAGGGAGGAAATGCAATTTACATACTTTACAACTGCCCCTCCTTTTTGGCCTTGCCTCTAGAGGAACCTACCTTTTCCGGCCTTGAAAGCAAACAAGCAAAAATATAAGTTGGCCTGGGGAAAAATGAACAAATAGTAAATATGTCAAATGGTGCGCTGTGCCTCGGTAGAATCTTTTCACCAGGGCTTTAAGTGGGTTAAGAAATCGACGGGGGCCCTCATTTGGGGGCGTAGCTTGTGGGATGGGCGTGGCCTAAAAAGTATACAAACCATAGTGAGGTACAGAAACAAATATATACATGCATGTAAGCATTTATATATTTGTATGTATACCTTACTATGGTTTGTTTACTATGCAAGCCATCTTTTATAAATATTTGTTTATAAAAGATGGCTTGCAAAGTACACAAACCATAGTAAGGTACGCACATAAATATATAAATGCTTACATTTATATATTTGTTTGCATGCCTTATTATGTTTTGTGTATTTCAAGATGGCTAGAAAAGTACACAAACCATAGTAAGGTACGCACACAAATATATAACATTTATATATTTGTGTGCGTACCTTATGGTTTGCATACTTTTCAAGCCATCTTTTTAAAACATTTCTATGTTTATAAAAGATGGCTTAAAAAGTGCACAATTCAAGCCATCTTTTATTAAGCTTTGACGACTTTGTCCATTGGCAAAGCTTTATAAAAGGTGGCTTGAATTGAGTACTTTTCAAGTCATCTTTTATAAAACTCAAAATATTTAATGCAATCCCCAGATTCGCTGAGGGTTAAAGACGCCTCAGCGACCTGGGGAAACAAAGGGACCATAACTACCTCTGGTGACCCCTCATTTGAGGGGTCACTAGAGGAAGTTACAGTAACTGACAGAAGTGCCAGGCAGCTACAGCGACGCTGTGGCTGGCTGGCACTTCAGTCAGCTTGCCTCACTTAATGGCGGTTGCATCTCCCATTGCAGCTGCAGCAGGACAATGCGTCCCGCCACAATTGTGGTGGAACCAGGGGCCCTGGCAGTGCCCCGGCTCAGCCCCACCTTTTGGATACTGCCGGGGCCCGGCTCAAGCTGGCCCGACCCACTTAAAGCACTGCTTTTCAGCATTTTCGATAGCAATATATCAGTCTCATTTACAAAAGTGTTTTACAATGGCGCAATGCCATTGAAAAATGCATTGTAAATCATGCCCTATGTCCGTTTTTACAAATGTGTAGTGTTGCGAGATACCGTGCTTTACGTTATGTGACGTGGGTTGTGTTAAGTGCACTTCTGACATTCTCGACCTCCTAATGCGCATTGGCCACACCAAGCTGCAAGGCGATGTGGAACATTTTATTGTGCCAAGAGCGTTGGCAACATTTGATCTGGTGCAGAGAACAGCAAGGTGTGTGGTGTCGCTGATAGGGGACTACACCAAGCAGAATGTCATGGATCATGTACTGGAACACGTACTGGACAAGGCTCTACCCGGATTTCTTCACATTAATATTTACAATTTGATGCACAAAATCACACAATTGTTCTTTTTTTTTTAGTTTGTGGTGTGGTTTACACGTTGAAACCTTTCACACTATTTCATTCATAACATCCATCAATCATATAATTGATTGGCTCTGTCTAGACCAGAGCCGGGATTCGAATCCAGGTCAGTAATTTAGGTAATAGTAAGCACAAGCCTTTACTATGTAAACAAGCATGCACTCATTTCTGGTGACATCACAGCCCGTTTCGTATGTTAATGAGCCCCGCCATTTTTTTTAGGACTTAAATGCAGGCAATGCAGTCCAGTCTAGCCATGTAACAACACATCATGCAGCCAGTCTGGTTTCATCGTTTTCTGCCTCTTGCATGACATTTTTTGCTGGGCATTTATGATAAAGCAAGCCTGTTAAGTGTTATTATATGACTAGACTGGCATTTATGTGCAGCCAGTCTAGTCGTTTCTTACTGTGGCATGCCATTTGTTACTGGACATTTATGAGAATGCAATAATAAGCGTCAGTACGCTGTTTGACTGGCATTTTGGGGCCGCCAGTCTCGCCTTTCCTTATTGTGGAATGGCATTTTTTTACTAGGCACCTGTCCCACTATAAGAAATGGCTTGACTGGCTACACTAAAATGCCAATAAAGCCATGTTATAACACTTATCATGATGCTTGCTTTATGACAGATGATCTGTGATTAAGCAAACATAAGTGTTATTCTGTGGATAGACTGGCATTTTGGTGCAGTCAGTCTAGCAATTTCTTACTGTGGCATGGCGTTTTTACTGGGCATCGATGATAAACCAAAAATATCTGTTATTATGTGGTGTACATGTTTACTTATTTTGGTAGGTCATTTTAATGGCAAAGCCAACAGGATTGTGTTTTCATGTGCAGGTACTGGCATATTTTGGCAAAGCCAGATTGGACATGTTTTATGTAGTATCATTACTGGCATTATGCACAAAGCAAATAGGAGTATGTTCTTATATGGGATACTGGAACGTACAGGTGCAGCCAGCATGGAAATGTATGGGCATAGCCACCAAAATGTTTTTATTTTTTTTTAATATTGGTATATATTGTGGGGGAAAGTCATCATGAAAATGTGTTGGAGAAATGCTCATGTGCACTGTTGGTGTCTTGGATCTATTGGATTTTGTCATGTGTTACCCTACTAAAATGGATTACAAACTGCTTGACATTTTAGGCAATTTTCTACAGAAAGTGTACTGCATAATGCACCATTTTGACCCATCATTCAAAAATATTTCTCTGGGAGAACCCCCAAAAATCCCTTGGGGATGGTTTGGGCTCCCTCGCTGTGCTCAGCCGCCCATGTATAATTCTGACAAATATGTATATCCCTCAAATTAAAAAAAGAGGCCAAGCAAGTCTTCTGTCAATGTAGTGACTGCTTTGCAATATGAAAGTTCAACTTTACCGGGCAAGTACGTGTGCATTCAGATCCAGGCAAGGCACAACATTCAAGAGGCGCTTGGAAGGAGCCTAGCAATAGGAATGTCTTCGAAATTAAATCAATTTGTTTGAAGTAGCCACAAAGTAAGACATTGGTGGACATTTTGGATCCCTTCCTATGCAAGAATGAAAACGTCTGTGTAATGTCCAAACACCTAGGGCCTCATTACGACCCAGGCGCTAATGGGTTAACGGCGCCGTAAAAGGCTGCGGCGCCGTTAACTTATCAGCGCCTAATTACGAGGTCCCTTTGCGGGACCCAACCTTAACGGCTGGTGTAGACCAGCCGTTAAAGTAGGGACCCGCAAAGGGACCTTGGGGCTAATTACGGTGCCGCAATTTGCGGCACCGTACTTAGCATCTTCCCCATTCCCATTGAGCCCTATGAGGCAAAAATGGGAATGGGGAAGGGCCATGGAGGAAGGGGGAATTACCGCCCCGCCAACCTTGTAATGGGGTGGTAATTCCCCCTTTCTCCATGGCGGAGTCGGTAACTTACCGGCATGGACCATGGTGCTAATAGCACCATGGTCTTCCGCCTGGGTCGTAATGAGGCCCCTAGTGTTTTGGAGCTCTTCTTCATATGCCATTGACTTCTTGGTGCCCGCCTCTTCTTGTGTACATCTAAGACGGTCCAAAGAACAATTTGAGGTGGCCCTTCTCTCTGCCACACCACTGCATGTCATTTGTGCTTGCTGAAACATATTCTGAACTAGGTAAGAAATTAAGTCATCTTTAGTGTAAATGTGTGAAACTAGTTTCTTCACAGCAACATTAGCTACGTTTGTACTGTCCATGATTTTATAGTGATTTGGCACAATTCCCTGCAGCCTCTTTGGCATCATTGTACTCTTGATAGCGTGTTCATTACACACGCCAAACACATTTCATTTCACAATACTCTCAGAACTTCTTTTGACACTTTTCTGTGTAACGTTTCTGCCAGATCTTCGCATATGTCTGAATGACTTTTAATCCAAAGCTTGGCCCTCTGCCATGCCATCAACAACTGCAGCCGATGATTTCATGTGGCATTTTGATAATTGCTCTTGTTGCAGTTGTGTGTTTGGCTTGTGTGCCGCTGCTCTGCAGTGATGCTAGTATTGATTGCAAGATTTCTATCACTTTGCTTTTTTGCGCTGGCGAAGATGCAACGTTACATCGTCATTACTTTGTGACAGTGGTACAGCACAGGATCCAGAGAGCCCTAATGTCGGACTTAAATCGACGTTACCCTGTAATTTTCTTACAAGTAGCTGGGCAGATGGTGATCTGCCTGCTCTTAACTCTGTAACAGTATCAGCTACTTGTATTCTCTTCTTGGCATTCCGACACCAATGTAGTGTGTGGTTTGTAGTGATTGCATCGAATGCCAAAACATTGAATGCCTTAGCACCTAAAAAAAAGCAACGAAAAAAAAGCTTTGAATGCATTCTTTTTCAATTTTTTCAATGGGGGTCCCGCCAACCCCTGTTTTTTTACCCCTTAAAACCCATTATAATTAAAATAAAACCTTTACCTTTGAAAAAAAAATGCATTCAATGCTTTTTTTCGATGCTTTTGGCATTCAATGCTTTGTATTCGACACAACATCATGGTGCTAGTTTTAGAGAGGAGTCTTTGTCCCTTGAACTTCTCATGCAATCTAATAGCAAGAGCATCAAGCAGACCAACATATTGTGTAATACTCTCACTATAAACTACCCTGGTTGGAATGTTGGCAAGTTCACGTCCCTCATTAGAAAACAGATTTCCCATCCCTTTATGTTCAACAATCAATTTGCTTATTGCAAAAGCCTCCCTATGTATGCCTTCTTTAGAGTCATAATGATGTTTGTGGGATGCTGCTTTCTAAAGTTCGCCTGCCAGGCTTCATCTCCGTTCAGATATATGGCCAAGTACTCGGATGCTTTGAAAAAAATACAAAAGGTATGCAAATGCCCTAGGGTGTAGTGTTAGGTCTACTAAACATGCCGCAACCTTCAAAGATTTTTGTTGTTGTCCAAGTGCGCCATTGGCTTGAAGAGCACAAAATGGAATATTAGTTGTCCTCTCAGTCAGTCAACACACATGTATTCGATTTTAAATCTTCAAGCCAATACATAAATACAATACAGTACATATAATTCATATGAAGGGAATCAAAGTTGACAGTGTATAAAACATAACTTAAGCCAACAATCTTTTAAGAACAAAGCACAGAGGAGAGCCCAGCTCGCAGCCTCTGTACTAATTATAACCCGATTACTTTGTTATTTTACGAAATTCGACATTTTCTTTCCCAAGCTCTATGTGCCTATCGGGCCACAGTGTAAACTACATGCAGTAGTGCGCTCTGTCGCAAAACTAGCATTGCTGTTCTTGTATCTCTCACCCCTGCTTCCCTCAATACTGGCCTAAGGTACATATGGCGCAAATGCTTTGTTTTTTTACACATCAACATAAAATGCACCATTGATTCAGTCTTTCCTCCGCACATCATGCATAGGTCTGAGGATGATTCTTTCCAGGTATGTCTAAAACCGGTCACAGTCTCACCCGCATCTACAGGGACGATTCATACGGGGGATTTATCAGGTCTAAATATACTTTCCTACAAGGGGTCATCATTTCAAGGTATGCAGGGCCTAGTTGTAACTTCAGGGCGCCGGCCATCAACTGGTCTTTTGCTCTTTGTGCCGCTCAAGCCCTTTGCTCTCCCCTAACTCCACTTGTCTGGTTATGACGATTTTCCCATAAATCACCACCTCCTATCTCATAGAGAGTTTTCTTTACGGGACATAATCAGTCTATTGTCTTCCCATCATCCAATGTCATCACATGGCATAAAGCATCTCTGTATTTCTGCAGTGCTTCCTGGTTCCAAAGTCTTAACCAGTAAATAACTGCGCCAATACACGCCAATGTGGCTTGTGGGGTTATTTCGAGCTCCAGAAGTAGCCGTGCCAAGGGGGTCCTTTTGGGCAACAAAGCCAATTTTTTCCAAAATGTTAGCTCACTAAATGATCATTTTGCCACATTGGCAGATGCCATTAATTCCACCCCATGTAAAGCAGCCGGATCGGCCTGTTTCCCATAGAGATCCAGTGATAGTGAGATTGCTCCTCTTCCATGACTAGCGTGGAAAGCCTGGATAGACCCCCCACAAAGGGTAATGACGGACCTTTCCACCTGGGCTGTCCATTCCTCTGATTCTTGAAAGCGAACCCCTCGGAAATCACAAATTTTGACTTGATCTAATTGGGTTTTATTCACCTTTAACACTAGGGGTTTAGATTTTGCGATTCGGGGCTTGAATACCACTGTCTTCGATTTATTGATATTTAAATACAGCTCCAACTCTTTACATACAGTAACAAATATTCCCAGGACTTTTTCCAGGCCTTGAGGGGTTGTTGCCAATAAAGCGGTGTCATCACCTAAAATAATGCGAGATATTTATGCAGGGCCATTTTAGGGCAGTCCTGGCACACCCTCAGCAAGCTGTCTATTATCTCTTGTATGTACAGGTTTAATAAGAGAGGTGCCAGGGCACATCCCTGTCTCCACCGCTTTGCTACATCAAAGGCTTTGGTTACCTCACCACCTAAGCCATACCGAACCACAGCACTGTTTTTTTTATTAGAGGGGCCTAATTATCTCAACCAAATGAGCAGGAGCTTTTCACAATATTAGTAATTTCCAAAAGGTTTCTCTTGATACTGAATCAAATGCTGTCCTCAAATCGAGGAATACAGTGTAAAAGTACATATGCTTGAATACCGTATATGTCTGTATCAACATACGTAACAGGAAGCGATGATCAGTGGTACCTCTCTTCTTTCTGAAATCCGCCCGCCTGGAGTCCTAACAACCCAGTTTCCCTTTCGAAACTCTTCCCATATGGCAGGATGTAACACTTTCAAAAGACTCATTTCTGCAGTATACTATGCCATCATCCCAGAGTGATCATGAACATTTAATTCAAAGTAATAGCCACTTATTCACTCCACGAATACAATGTGCGCGTTCCAATCGCCACATCCAGCAGACTTAATGCAAGATAGAATCCACTGTTTCCATGGAATCCTGCATGATTTTAAAGGTTGAGTTTAACTGGGAACATTGTCAAAGTCCACTTTTTCAGACACATTACTCTTCTCCATGGTTACTAGCAACTCTTAAATGTGACAGATCTGGATTCATTTGGTTTGCAATTCCTCCATCTTATCCAGAATGTCTGCGCATAGATGCTTCTTCAAGTACACCTCCAGGTAGCAGGCATTAGTGATACATGAAATAGGTTTCCCCATGAGAATGTGTTGTACTGTGCTCACTGTACCAGACCGCACACTGTTAAGACGGTATTAGATGTTGAACGGGTCAGTAGAGACCCAAATCTCATCTCGCAACACAGTTTGAATCTGCCCCCCAAAATATATTCAGATAAATATGCCAGACATGTCAAGAAAGTCAAATGCATCGAATGGCCTGTGGAGGTAGCTGGCATGAATGCCAGCCGACACATGCAAGTTATTTCTTGCATTGTTGTAGAGAACGCAGTCCAGCTTGGCACACACTCAGGATTAGAACTTGTTTTACTAGATTAATATCAGTCGTCTGTAAACATTGCAACATCATCCACCCGCCTGCAGATTCTGTGCTCTCGACATTCAAAGTAATAGAATGTGCTATACGTCCAGCTTTGCATAGAAACCATGCCAAGTCTACTTCTGGAAAGAACTTAAAATCCTTAGCTCTTCTGTCAACAGCACATTCCTGAAAAGCTTCCAGCGCTTTGAGCCATTGTAAGCGATGGAGTCTGTCATGCATCAGGGCTCTTTCTGTAGCTATCAATTCAACATGCTTGTATTGTTAAGTAGTGTAGACTGTAATGTATCTTTGTCCTGAAGTATCTGAGAACAAGCCTTCGCAGTTGCATCATGGGTTCCCTTTCTATCGGTTGTGTTCCCACAATAGATAGAAATATCTGCAGCACAGTACATAAACCTTCCTTTCACATAGGTCATTCGCCAAAGCTGCCTCAAGTCGGAGAATTGCACTGTAGTCAACAGAGGAGGAACCCGAGCAATGCATATTCTGCACCAGGAAACGGCTGGGAGTTTTGGAATGTATCATTGTATCATTGAGTCAAAACCAGCGTGCAGTGGAGGTTCACGTGCATGTCTTCATCTTATTGAAGTTAAGACACCATATGGTGCCGGTCTTCCTGTTGGGTACTCCTACATGAGAGTCTGAGAACAAAGCAGCAGCGTTCTGGTCCAAATGTCCTTTTCCAACCTGCAAGCTCTCTCCCAACTATACACCATTTGAAAAAGGATAAGCATGATATGCAAATGGCCACCCCTCTGCCAGGAATATTTTCTGCAGGAATGTAGCGGTCCGCCATGGAGCCTACACAGTTCTATGGGATCCCATCGACCACACTTACTTTGTCGTTTTCTACTTCGACTCTGCTATGTTGAGTTTTTTTCTTTTAGTGGTGGGGTCCCCCTGCACCCTCTCTCATACCTGCCCCTAATCCACCCTCACCCCTTCCTCCATGCCCTCTCCTCCTTGCCTCTACCCCACTTCCACTCCATTATACCCCCTCAACCTTGCCCCTACTGCACCTCCTCCCCACATACAACCCCTAAAGACACATCAAAAAAGCAAGAAAAGGCAACAATGGAAAGTCAAAGTAGAAGACCACAAATTAATTTTGATTGATGGAATCACTGCATACTTGTTATATTTATGTGAGAACTTGCTTCTGCATGTGATATCACAGCATGTTAACCGATTTAAAATAAATATGCTAATATTGGTTCACAACTACTTCTTTAACACGCTTTAAGTAACAGATTTCTTTGTAGTGTCGCTCAGCATCTGCCATTGTAGCAACCTTACTTTCCAGTAGGCCCTCTAAAAAACTTTACATTTCCTCTCCTTGACCTGCACATAAAATGGTGTTTCCTGATGTTTTCTGCACTTCACAAGACATTGGGGGTCATTACGACCCTGGCGTTGAGGGTTTAACGGCGCCGTAAAAGGTGTCGGCGCCGTTAAACCCTTAACGCCTGATTACGAGGTCCCTTTGCGGCTCCCGACCTGAACAGCTGGTCTGGACCAGCCGTTAAAGTAGGGACCCGCAAAGGGACTTCTGAGGTAATTACGGTACCGCAATTTGCGGTACCGTAATTACCGACTTCCCCAGTCCCATTGAGCCCTATGGGGCAAAAATGGGAATGGGGAAGGCCCAATGGTAAATGGGGAATTACCCCCCCACCAACCTTGGAATAGGGCGGTATTTCCCCATTTACCATTGGCGGACTCGTTACAATACCGGCAGCAAATATGGTGCTAATAGCGCCATTGGTTACCACCAGTGTTGTAATGAGGGCCATTGGGTACACATTTTTGATAGCATTGTTTGCGATATAATATTTTGCCTGGCGTATGACCCCATTAGGCGAAGTACCTTAAGAATAACCCACAGAGAGTCTGGCATCCATCGATGCCATCCAGCACTTTGCATTCTGCTAATGGCGGACAGCCCTCATATCGGATAGGTTCGATTATCTTATCTGCGTATCGCTCTCAATATTGGACGTTTCCTGAAACCTTTTTTTAATATGAATTATTTGGCTGTATTACTCTACAAGGATGGATATGTGTTCTGTAGATAGCGACGGGTTTCCCTATTGTTTTTCGTTGATTTGTATGAATTGCCCTATTAAATTGGATTGACTGACGTCCAGGCAGACGAGAAAAGTTTTTTAATGTATTTAATATGTACCGATTTTAATGGCTCTTTTTGCATGTATTATTTACATTCGTGGTTATTGCGCTTCGTGGTTGTAATAATTACAGTAGAATACACATGTTTTGATTTGATAATGTGTCACATGCATGAGCATCTTTTGGACTGATTCCCCCCCTCAGCTTCAGTTTCAATCGGCCATTTTCACTGAACCGAACAGGATTATGCATCTTCCGGCCCGCATCTTTAGTGTGCAATGGAGGCCTCCTAGGTTGAGGTGTTCTGCAAAAGAAACTGGTACTTTTTAGAATGCCATACCAGTGGGGAGGTCAATTCGCCAAAATGCCAGGGCAAACTGAAATTACATCATAGCCGATGACGTCACGGGAAGTGATGTCACATGCATTTGCGCCTGATGGCATCACCAGAACAGCACTCCCATACAAACTACAACATGTTCTAGATTAATAAACTAAACCATTTTATAGCAGAGAAGGAGGTTTTAGTTATCAACCCTACATTACCAAGTGTGCTGATTTGATATGGCAAGGGTGCATCTTTGATATGCCCATGGCACACCAAGCATAGCCCTCATAGCCCAAGGGCACTGCCTTCACATGCCAGTATAGCCTTACAGGGACAGATACAACTTCATATAGGGAGTTATTGCGTCATTATTCCAGCTATATTTGCCATATGCTGAATACAGCCACAACTTCCCAGGTGCTTTTATCAGATGCTAATGGCAGCGGCCCTGCAAGCATTGGTGCTGCAATCATATGCCCTCTGCAAAGGCTACAATTCAAAAGTACTGCCATCTTTATCCAGGTCAGGCCTCCCTCGTATGCCAGGTGTAGCCACCATATGTAAAGAGCAGACATGCATGGGCAGGTGCTGACTACCATCATATGATAAACTGATCCTCACCTAGCAATCAATTACTATGACCAAGGCATAGAGGGAGGAATGCCAGAGGGGACTGCCAGACCAGGTAGAGGAAGGCCAGACCTGGTAGAGGAAGGTCAGACCAGGTAGAGGAAGGCTAGACCAGGTAGAGGAAGGCCAGACCAGGTAGAGGAAGGCTAGACCAGGTAGGAGAACGTCAGACCAGGTAGAGGAAGCCCAGACCAGGCAGAGGAAGGCCAGATCAGGTAGAGGAAGGCCAGACCAGGTAGAGGAAGCCCAGACCCGGTAGAGGAAGGTCAGACCAGGTAGAGGAAGGCCAGACCAGGCAGAGGAAGGCCAGACCAGGCAGAGGAAGGCCAGACCAGGCAGAGGTGGGTCAGACCAGGTGGAGGAGGGTCAGACCAGGCAGAGGAAGGCCAGACCAGGTAGGTGAAGGTCAGACCAGGTAGAGGAAGCCCAGACCAGGAAGAGGAAGGCTAGACCAGGCAGAGGAAGCCCAGACCAGGCAGAGGAAGGCCAGACCAGGTAGATGAAGGCCAGACCAGGTAGAGGAAGGCCAGACCAAGCAAAGGAAGGCCAGACCAGGTAGAGGCAGGCCAGACCAGGTAGAGGAAAGCCACACCAGGTATATTTTTCAGAGATACAGACTAGGTTGTTGACCACTGTTCATGCCATACAACAAAAGAATGTTTCACATTCGGTGAGGAAGGATGGCTCAGGGGCAACGCGTTTGTTGTGGAAGCAAGACAACGCAGCGCAACACAGGTTTGAATCCCGATCCTGTGCTCAGAAACCACTTGCTGGTATTAAGTGGGTTGTAAAAGAACAATTATAATAATTATACACTACTGAATTAAAAGATGAAAATCAGCAATGCATACAGGAAGGATTTCAATGACAGAAGACACAGACGTAGAAAACAGACGACTGTGTGGATATGCAACATGATCTCCCAAATGACTACATCACACCACCACAAACTGATCCCAAACAGTGTGGTACCTCATGTCACTCTGTGGGCCCCCAAGTACTACTGTTGCTAAGCGCTGTATTTTGCAATGGGGGGTGTGTACCAAAATAGAGCTATGCATCATACCAATGGAGTGTTTGCAATGCAGAGCTGGGCCCCATATTATTATCGTGCATTCAACGCAACTGTGCATCAAAACACTGCAAAATGTTGTTAAAACAAACCACGATAGATCGCTCTTCAATCGAGAACTGCAGTTCACACCACTTTCTAGTACTCCGAAAACAGAGCCTTGCACCATATCACCTAGCCCTTGCACCATATCACCTAGCCCTGGCACCATATCACCTAGCCCTTGCACCATATCACCTAGCCCTTGCACCATATCACCTAGCCCTTGCACCATATCACCTAGCCCTTGCAATTATGGCTGGACTAGGTATGGACGGAGGAAATACATGAACCAGGTTTTGGTTCTGTGGATTATGCCAAGAAGCCTTCTTCCTCCGGTTTTAATTTAAAATTCATATTTTGCCTATGCTGGTGGCCTAACTTCCTTAATTCAGCGTTCTGATTAGAATACAGTTGTTGGGATGTGTGTGCTGCTCCAGGACAATGGGGCTCATTACAAGTGTGCAGTATTCTCGTGGTAAATCCACCAGAATACCAGTGAATGGATTTACTGATACCGTCACTCGGTCCGGTGGAATGTCCACCGGATTACAAGTGTTGATAGCCGGTGTAATTCCCCATTTAATGAAGTCCCATTGGACTCCATGGGGGATTTTTCTGGCTTTACTCGCGCCTCTAATACCATTGATTTTTGAGGGTAAGGTGGCAAACATGACCTCCAACTCTTAGCTGGCCATCATTCTGCCACCTCACCGGCCAACTCGGAGCTGGTCCTTGCGGCAATGTGCCAGCATACGTTAATACCGCCATGTCATTACTGCACCAGCCAACATGTAATGAGCCCCGTGTATGTGTGTTTGCACACTTAGGTAAATGCTGGCATTCTGCTCAAGTGCTAGCGAGAAAATGGCATTTCAGCATTTATGAACCACCCTTTTCCTTTGTGCATTGGGTTGCTGCCCTATTTATATCTTGTTTTTATTTCATTTAGATATGTCTCCAAAAGGCACACAAGAGTTCACACTGCAGTAGCGGAGGCAGCTTTTGGTGCCAAGTGGGGCGGCTTCCGGTGCGCCAGCAGGAGGCTGGGAGGCCCACTGGGAACCGGGGCGGGGGGGGGGAGTCAGGCGAGGCAGCCACGGGCTCCCGCCCCCCCTTAACCACCTGTAAGAGCCTCCCACAAGTGGGTGGCTCTTACAGGAAACTTTCACGGCCTGGAAGAAGACCCGTGGTCGAAACATGTGTGGGCTCTATTCAATTGCATTAAATCTGATTATAATTTCACAAACTGTAATTGTGCAGTGTGGTTGTGCAACTTGTTGAATTGTGAATCTCTTTTTGGATGCCTTGGGCAGATAATCCAGTCTGGCACAACTACCCGCAGCAGTTACATTTCTCTGTAACTTTGGTTCCAATTTAAACGGATACTTTATTCTCGTATAACTGGTCATAGACCCGACAAGTGCTTAGGGTTCCAGTCTCATGCCCCATAAGGTGTTGTTTATAAAATAATAACCTGAGTAGCAAATCATCCAACATTCATACAAAAAATGTATGCAGCACAACGAATAAAAGGAAGCCATCCAAACCCAGCAGAGCACATATGTTGCATGTTTCCCCATCGGAATCACCCATGTCAGCCAACTTTGGGAGCTCCGTCATCTTGAACCAGGTCCTATGGATATACGTAGAACCACCATGACTCCCTGTTTTATCATTAGTTGATTTCCATAGGGCCTGGCCTCTAGAGCTGTATTAACGGGATTGCTCCTCATGAGCAAAGTTGGGGCAATTCTGAATACCCAGGGCAGAAGAAGATAAAATGCAATATAGTTTCACGCCGGGATCCCAACTCGGGCAGATATCCACATTTGACATCTTCTAGGAATGCTTTAGATCCGCTAAAGCTAGAGCACCAAAAAGGAAATCTGATCTAGAATGAGCGAGCCAGGGGCGGGTTGAGGAGAACCAAGGATTCCCCACAACTACGCTCCTTCTATATAAATGACCAATCATATCATATCATAACACGATCCTTCTATATAAATGACCAATCATATCATATCACTCCATGCTCCTTCTCTGTAAATAACCAATCATATCATACCACGCTCCTTCTATGTAAATAACCAATCATATCATACCACGCTCCTTCTCTGTAAATAACCAATCATATCATACCACGCTCCTTCTATGTAAATAACCAATCATATCATACCACGCTCCTTCTCTGTAAATAACCAATCATATCATACCACGCTCCTTCTATATAAATAACCAATCATATCATACCACGCTCCTTC
Organism: Ambystoma mexicanum; assembly: GCF_040938575.1. NCBI lineage: Eukaryota > Metazoa > Chordata > Amphibia > Caudata > Ambystomatidae > Ambystoma > Ambystoma mexicanum. The sequence goes on along the minus strand of NC_090922.1, from coordinate 578,744,312 downwards.
TATGTAAATAACCAATCATATCATACCACGCTCCTTCTATATAAATAACCAATCATATCATACCACGCTCCTTCTATGTAAATAACCAATCATATCATACCACGCTCCTTCTATATAAATAACCAATCATATCATACCACGCTCCTTCTATATAAATAACCAATCATATCATACCACGCTCCTTCGTGTTATCCCAGCATTCATGACCTAAAGTGGAACGTGCACATATCGCTCGCAGTCGATCAAATACAAATGTGTTATATGTAATGTGCATTTGCAAAAACAAAATGAACACTTTAATGACCATAATGCAAAGGAGAATAGGGTCCTGCATGAACTACTCGCCGATGAAAGAACGCAAGACTTCTGTGGCCTTGTAGATGGAATGCCTCAATATCCCGAGGTAATGATTTTGCCGAAGCTTCATTAAGACACACCAGCCCATTGTTCAAGAAGCTGCTCTTAGACGGGCTGTGCAGAGTACAGTGGAAGGGAGGGGGGGGTGGGCAACAGACTTTAGTGGGCCAACAATTAATGTAAAGAGAAAATAAGGCAAACCAGTGTCAAATTCAGAAAAGAAACATTTGAATCAAACATGTGCACAGTAAATTGCACCCCACTCCAAAATGTATTTCAATTCAAGAGCAACAATGGTGGCCCGGCAGTAAAACACTTTTACTCCACAGCTCTGTATGGCGAATCTTGCAGTGCTCGGGTGAGTTCTAGCTGTACCGTCCCACTTCGCCCGTAGGAACAGGTCCTCACCCCCAGGAGAGTCTTCTGTTATGAGAGGCGAAACTGGGCTTTGCCTCAACCCTGGACTTGGAAGGACAGAGTCAACCTGCACACATGTCCACAGGGGGAGTCCTGGTTGGAGGTGGCCGCATCGCGAGTGCTCCCATATCAAGAGAAATGCAGATCACCCAGGCCTCTGACCTGGAGCCCCCCCCCTTCACACCTCCCCGGGGTCTTCACCTGCATCTTTTCCTTTAGGCCTGGGTATGCAAGGGAGCCCCCCCAGGCATGCATTGAAGCCTGCTGCTCTGAGGAAACATCTGGCATGCACACCAGCGATTGAGCCACGCCCGCTTAGTCCTAGTTCTGTTGTTGCATTGCAGGACTTCAAATCACAGATCTATAAGGAGAATAGAAGACCTACAGGCAACAGAAACAGGAGAGACCACAACTGGGGAGGCAGCTCTCAAACAGAATGGAGCGTGTTGGCAAGCATGAACATGCTGATGCGGCACCAGGCCCGGGGTTTGTGGATCGCTGTGGACAACGGACTTGCAGGAAGAAGAGAACCAAGACGTTGAGTTCAATGCCCGCTCTCCTTCATCTGTTCAGCATGCATAGCAGGATGATCATTGGCAGCACAAGTTGGCATTATTTGCTGATGAGGTCCTTTCCATCTTGACTGAGCCTAGAGCTACGCTCTTGCAGATCACCCATTTCCAATGTGCATCAGGCTTTATTTAATATGAATTGTGAGAAATCTCACTCTTTAGGAATTCATATTTTGAAACCCATAATCCAGCAGCTAAAACCCCTAAAGACCTTTACAAGTCCCCTTCTACTTTATGCCGACATAATGCACCTTACTTTCTCCAGTCAATTACTTGGGATTTTGCTAGGCGGACTAAGTTTGAAATTTAATGGCTAAGGAGGATTGCCTCAATTAAAATTCACCTTGTCCTGGAGGTTGTTATACTTGTTTCTGGGCCATCCTATTTACTTTCCTCGTACACTCCTATCGTATCCCAGCCTTTATTTGGATGAATCAGGGCCCTGGCAGAGCGCGTTCCACCTTGATGCTATGGCACTATAATGGAGGCCTTGCTTTGCCCGTTCTCTAGAGATGTCATTTAGTTGCTCAACTGCGGGTCCATTTTGCTTGGGTTGATGGGAGTTCAGATAAGAAATGGAGCAAGATTGAGAACTGTGCTCTGCGGTCTTATTGATCTATTACATCAAACCAGCCCCCAGAGGTGTCATTACTTCATCAGCATTCACTTCACCATGCATTCCCTTTGTAGCTTTTACCTCTTTGCCTTTACTGCTTCTATCTTTTACTTCTTCTAAAATTCACTTTGTCCTCAGAGGGGGACGGTGCTCTGTAACTGTCCCTTCTTACCTAAAACATAATCTTCCCCGTAGGTTTGGGAACACAGACTCTTCCCAGGGCCATTTCCATTCCTTAAGGCATTCCATCACTGGGCAACTGGAGGACTAAAGTATGTCAGCAGCTTTACACTCAGGGCTCTCCCTGGACCTTTGAACTGTTTAAAAGATGCTTTCAAATCCCTCCCAGAAGTTGAACACTTTCCAGATATTTAGCTGCACCCCTGGCTGATGTACCCCAGGAAAAAAAAGGGGGGAGGGAGAGTGATACTACCAAATTTGCATGTACATATTTAGCAAGGTTCCTCTCTAAAAGGCTTCACTTCTAGCCGTTTATAACATACTAGATTTTACAAAAGGTTCCCCACTTATTCCTGTATGAAAACATGGGCGAAGGTACCGGGAGATGACACTGATTAAGTATCCTGAGAAGATATCCGGAGAAAGGCCAGCTAAATCCTCCCATTCTACCAAAAGGGGTGGGAATGCCTGCAAGATAGCTTTTAGAAGGCACGCCCACACTCCTCCGACCTTTCCTAACATGCTACCCTTTTGTTGGGTGAGCCTACTGGAAATAGGGACATCAACGGTGGGGCTGCTGTACTGTCCACTTTTGGGAACAGTTTGCTATAAATATCTGATTTACCAGCACCACCACGCTAGAAACCCCCTAATTTTACTATTGGAAGATGTGGATGATCAGGACACTTACATATTAGGGGGCCTCCACACTTTCATTACAAACCGCCTTTTTGCAGCTAAGATCACTAGAGCCGCTCAATGGAAATCCCATTTGATAACTCCAGTGTCTGAGGAACGGGCCCATCCTTGCTCACTCCTGGCTATAGATAAGAGGTCAGCTATTATCACGATATACTATGCCAAACTATATTGTGACTTTTAACTGTTTTTTTGATTACATTGAGGCGAACAATTATCCCCAGGTTGTCCAAAAAGTTTGATTTCTTTTACGCTGTACTATTGGGGTATCCCTATCCTACAGCCACCTCCCACCAGAGGGCAATATGAATTTCATTCACATACTGGTGACCTATTTGACCTTCCGTTCCCTGCACTCACTTCTTTTCCATTTCTCTCTTAATTTTGATATTTGTTTGGTTGTCTATTGTTCTGTTTTCTTTAAGTGAGATTGTCACAGTTTAATTCTATGGGAAACATGGGCCTCCTGGGTATGTGTTTGGTGGGAATTACTGCTGTCAAAGAGAGGGATGGAAGATTTTATTAATGCTTTGTCGCTTTAGGAGGAACTAGCAAAAAAGTGTTAAGTGGAGGCCGTGGCCTGGCAGCGGATTGATGCGGTCACATCTGCCGTGAGTTCCCGGCATCTGACTGCTCTCCCCCCCCCTCCCCTGCCCCACCAATATGAGTTCTTTACACCCCTTACTTAGCTGTAGGCTCCGATGGTCGGTCCCCCGTGGTGGTGCTGGGCAGGGCCTCATCACAAGCAACTCCCGGTGGAGTCGGTGGGTACTGCGATGGGGACCTGAAGAGGGGAAGTTACCGCCGACCAGCTGGAACGAGGCTGCACCGACTGACAGGACTTAGTTAGCCCCCTGGAGGGAGTACCTGAAATGGAACTGACTGCATAGTGCGGTCCAGGAGGGTATGGTGAAATACTGATGGAGCACAGTGCTGGTTGCTGGCTGCATGAGATGGGAACCACATTATTGTGGCTGGTGCTCGTGTCTATCTGTACACACTGTTAGGGCTCCCCCCTGGTGCCCTGTCAGAGGGGTGATCGGTCTGCCCCTTCTGGGATCTCCTGCACCTGACTTCTGTTGTATGAGGTGCTTCCCTCCTCCAGGAGCGCTTGGGCCCCAATTCGTAGTGTAAGACCCTACATTCTTCAGAGGCACCATTGAAGATACAGGCCCCCACCATCCGGGCGGATGCCACCCTCCAGTTAGAGCCGGTGAAGGGAGTTGCACCACGAATTGGGGAGTTGTGCCTGGATCCAGTATCAGAGAACTGTGAGTGTGGTGTCTAACCCCAGGGGTTTGCTGTTGGTGGCGGGCAGAGGTGTGCAGCGAATCCAGCCGTTTCCCTAGTTACCAACAACCTGCCTATATCCACGTGAACTGGAGTTGGGGTGCTCTGCGCTCTAGGCCATTGGAGTTGAAGAACTGTGATCCGGAGTGTGATAAGGTGCAACGCTAGGGGATGCCCCCCCCCCTACAAACAACCACACAGGTTTAACTATAGAGGCTCTGGCTTGGCACAGCCTTGGTGGTTGGTGCTTCACTTTAACTACGTTCGCTGATGCTCGGTGCAGCCAGGAAACCCTAGTGGTAGGGTCAGCCATGTCCAAAGCTACAACTAGCACAAGGCCCTCGCGGATGGAGGTATACAGAACCTTATCCAGACTCCACAGAAACTGAGGAACAAGTTGCAGCAGCTGGTATCCAAAGTCCATTCGCAAGGGGGGCCTGAAGAGAGGCCAAAGATAATGATATCTACAGCTGACCTTCAGGCGTTAATCCTGGAGCTCTAAGCGGACGTTCAGAAGGGCAATGTAGCATTGTCGCACAGCATCTCTGAATTAGATTGCCACCTTCAGAGGTCGGACAGACGCCTGGAAGAGCTGGAGGACAAACAGTGCGAACAAGCTCATGAGCAGGAGATCCTGAAAGCGAGAGTCGCAGAGCTGGAAACCACGACGCAACAGCGAATTGATAGACAGGAAGATGCTGAAAATAGGTCCTGGCGCAACAGCATCTGGGTGCGAGGTATCCCCTATTTGGTCGCATATGGGGGGCTCGACGCTTACGTCCTGGGTGACTCTTGTGATGGCGAGATTCACCTGCATCACACACAAAGGACCCGCACAACATTTCAAAAATCCCTGCAATTACTGCCGGACGTGCTAGGGAGCACTATTTTCACATCAAGGAGAAGCTGATGCAAGCGGCACAGTAATCTCGGGGAGTCCAGCTTTCATTTTTTCAGGATCTCTCGCTTTTGACCTTCCGCAGACACACGAGCTTACAACATGTGACCTGCTGGTTTTGGGAGAAAATATCTGATAACAATGGGGGTTCCCCCTCAAGCTTCATTTTTCGAACTCTATGGCAAGGCGAGGATGATCTCTATCTTGGAAGAGGCCAAAGACTTGTTGGGGAAGAGTCTGAATTGGACTGCCCTGAATGGGAGGCTGTGGGGGAGCAGATGTGCTCTTCTCCAGATAGACGGAGGAGGCAACGTCCCAAGAAACGTCCATGACTTACAACCTTGTGCCTCCGTACTGGGTTTCTCCAAAGTCTGAGTGAACAGGTCGTTTCTTGTTTTGGAGCAGGGCTGCCATCCCGTGAAATCTGCTGGGTTGTTACTTTACACATTGGAGTGTCCTGATCATCCTCCTGATGAGGGGCTGGCACTTCGCCTCAGAGAGTGCTAAGTGTTTTTTAAATCTTTCCAGAGGGGCGGGGGGGTAGGTTGAGGGGTGTATGCTATGGTGCTGAGATATGTGCCAAAGTAGAGAAATCATGTGCATAATGTGAAACGGTGGGATGGGAAAGTTGGGTTTTGGGGTTGTTATGTGGTTTGCTGTTGTTCAACAGGAGAAGGATATCTGTGCTTTATTATTTGTTCTTGCCAACCTTGAATGGCAGTAGACCGTAATTGAGGATTGATGATTCAAATGACTTGAAATGTGTCACCTTGAATGTGTAAGGTTTGAACTCCCCTGTTAAGTGGAAATCCATAGAGCGTTGTCTCTGGGAGATGGATGCCACGGTGGTTTTTCTGCAAGAAACACATCTGCTTCAGAAGGACACAGGGCGACTAGTGAGCAGGCACTACATTTTGAGATACTTTGCATGTGGGGCTTCTAAGACCAAAGGGTTAGAAATCCTGGTGAGCACTAAAGTCCAATTCTCAAAGTTGGAAATACTGAGGGACTCCGAGGGTCGTTACCTACTAGTAAAAGGTCTGTTATGCGGGCACCTGTTTTCGTTGGTGTCCTTATTCATGCCCAACTAGTCGCAGAACTCCTCTTTTACAGTCCTACTCCCAGTGTTATGCAATTTTTGTCAAGGGGACGTGTTGGCGGGTGGGGACTTTAATTGCATGCTAAATGCACAGCTAGATAAAACATCCTGCTCCACTAGCGCCAACAATTGTAATTTGCATGCCCTATCGAGGATATTAAGGGGGTGCTCCTCGATCGAATTTGAGTGGTTTTTCCATCAATCGGAGAAAGATTATATATTTTATTCTCAAGCTCATCGATCAGCTTCAAGGCTAGATATGGTCCTGCCTCTGCGTGTCTGAACCCGCATGTAGATAGCATTGAAATCGGGGCGGGATCTCTCAGATCATGCTCTGGTGGTGGTGGTCATTCTGGGTCCTCCCCAAAAGTACCCTGCACGAACCTTGTGACAATTTAATGCCATGCTGTGGAATGATGTGGTCATTAGAGGAGAGATACAGACTACTCTGTCCAAATATTTTGAAGAAAATGACCTGGGAGATGCTAAATTAGATGTGGTAAGGACTGCTTTTAAGGCAGTGGTGTGTGGGTGACATCATTAGTAGAACTTCAGCATATTGTAAATCGCAACAGTAACAGGTGAAGAGGATGGAGGGGAAGCTGATGACTTCTGAGGAGGAAGTTAAACAGAGGGGTTCCAAGAAGGTCCTCAGAGTGTTGAAAGTGTCCCATATTCAGTTGGAAGCACTATGTGCAGAGAGATCTGCCCACTCTCTGCTTCAAACGAAAAAGTATTTTTACTTGAGTGGTAACAAAGACAACACATATTTGGCTGCAAAGCTTAGATGCTAATCAGTGCGCAATTTCATCTCCCGCCTGCATGATGACGAGGGAAAGGATCAGTATGCAGAGGATCACAAATTGCTCTTAGTGAAGAACTACTTCGGTGCTCTTCATAGGGAGGTTTCACACCTAGGTGAGGCTCAGGATAGGTTCTTGGATGGGTCTCGGGTGCCACGGGTGAAAGTCCAGGATAGGGCTGATCTGGACTCTCCTGTTAAGCAGGAAGAGGTGTTAAGTGCAATTCACACGTTACCATTGAATAAGGCACTGGGCCCTGATGGCTTTACCAACACATTCTACAAAGCATCCATGACAATCTTGGCGACCCCATATGACCCAGCTTTTCAATTCCTTTCTTCTGTTAGGGAAGGTAACTGCTTCCATGGCTGAGTCCTTGACAACTCTGGTTCTGAAACCTGGTAAGGACCCCACGATTCTAGCCTCTTACCACCCTGTCACCCTACAAAACAGGGATTCCAATACTGGATTGATCCCGACCAGTCAGGCTTCATCAAGAAGCGCGATACTAACCCAGGCTAGTGAATGTGACTGACTGGGCACTTCGGACAGGGCAGCAAATTGGCATAGAGGCCTTAGATGTCCACAAGACATTTGACTCCATCAATTGGACATTTGTTAATCGGGTCCTGGTCACTTTTGGGTATGAGACCCGGTTTAGGAGATTCCTGCAAGCAGGCTACCAGATTCCCAGCACCAGAATAAAAGTAAACAAGCAATTTTTTATCATCGATAGCTTTCGTAGGGGACCTGCCAAGGTTGTCCTCTATCCCTGCTGTTCTTTGCTCTGGCAATTGAGCCAATGGCATGTGTTTTTAGGTCTCACAGAGACATTCAGGGGTTAGATTGTGTTGGGGCACAACACACATTGGTGCTCTACGCTGATGATATTGCACTCATTCTTGGCAACATTGTGACATCCTACCCAGCGGCGATGAAGGTTGTGGAGGAGTTTGAGGCAGTCTCGGGTGTTAGGATTAATGAAGATAAATCTCAGGGGTTGAATGTCTCCTTATCAGATGATGAGGTGTGAGAGTTGCAAGGTCTGTCTCGGCTCTCCTGCTCCAAAGAACCCATTAATTATCTGGGCGTCCGGCTGCCGTCTAGAGTTCAGTCATTACATAAGGCTAATATCCCAGACTTGATGAGTTCCTGTGTAGAAGACCTAAAGAGGTGGGACCAACAGGAACTATTGTGGGTGGGCAGGATTACAGCAATAAAAATGTTAATCTACGTATTCCGAACTGTTCCCCGCGGCTTCCCTCTACTACACTTAATAGGCTTCAGGGAGAGATAAAGAGCTATAAAAGCGGATGGAAGAGGCCGCAGACTAAGCACTCGATTATGCTGAGGAGTCAACAAGTGGGTGGCTTGGAAGTGCCAGATGCGAAGCGGTAATGAGCAGGCTATGTCAGCTATGCCACTGAAACACCTCCTTTTCCGGAGTATGGGAGCCAGAACTGCACAAGTGTCTCACCTGCATGCGACAAAAGTTTCTCTGATGCATTGGGATAATGTGATGCGTGTGGTGTCTCATCCGGGTTGGGTCCTCTCTCCCCGGGACTGATGAATGCTGATTTTTCCCAGGGACTACGCAATAGGGAATTCCCAGTCTGGTAGGCGCAGGGTGCCTTCACCTTACGGGATTTATATTTGGATTCCCTACCATTAACGTTGGAGGCTTGCAAATTGAAGATTGGGGAATAGGAGAGATTTCGTTATGCAAAATTACAACATAGGGTATCACAAAGAGAGGTTTGTGAGAGGGGTAAATGTGTCCCAGAGTTTTGGAACTGTCACTAAGAGATGTGGATGCTGCAAAGCGAATATCTAGAACCTGCCAACTACTACAGGGGCATTTGCCTACTGACTCCCTTTCATATGGAGTTAAGTGACGTGAGGAGTTGTAAGTCCCAATAGAGCCAGAAGATCGGACCCACATTTGGGAAAGGGGCCGAAAATCCTCTAGGTGCGTCACGGTTAAGGAGAACGCATTTAAAATGTGTCATAGGTGGTACTTAACCCAGCAAAGACTGAGCGAAATGAACCAAGGGGTGTCGCCACTGTGGGGAACAAACCCTCTAGCACTAATTGCGAGGGTTCCGCTCTGGAACGCATTGTGCCTGCCTACTTAGGCCCAGGAATCCTACACACGCAGAGAGTAGGGGAGATAACATCTTTATTCGTTCCTCACATAATGGCCAACTTCCCGCAACATGTGACCCCTTGTCACCCCGCCCCCCCTTCTTAGTCCAACAGTACCCAAACCTCAAGCCACCCACATAACGATGTGAGATGGCTGGAGAAGTCCCATTGCCTCATGACATCTCCTCCCCTTTTAAAGTTCAACTGGGTCATCGATATCATTCCATTTCCTCAATTAATCGGATGGGCTTTATGCGGCTGCGCTGAGGTCTTCCAAAGCACAGCAGTTCTCGAGGGATTAAGCCATCTTCGTCCATTGAGTCTTCCTCTTCCGAGGGTTCACCGTCACCTTGGTATGATTCATCTGAGCTAGGAAACCATCACTGTACTCGGTCAAGTTCCCTCTCTCAGGAACCTGACCAGGAAATCTTTTGAAGTATGAATAGTTACTTGTCACTTCCTGTTGATGGTCTCCACAGGTGGTTACCATGTTGCCCTTTTTTGCAGTTACTACTAGCATTAAAGGGGCAGATGTGGAGTCCTCTTTTCTGGATTTTAGGTTGACACATTATGACTTGGTCTCCTAACTCTATCTCACACTCTTGTGCCCTTCTTTTCTTATCAGTGCTGTTTTTCATTTTTTCTTTTTGTTCTGAATCATGAATTTGAACTTGTTGTTCAAGTTGTGTGGCATGTGTTCTGCTGGGATTCTCGGGCAGTCATGATCTTATGATTCTTTCGAAACATCAGGTTTGTGGGGCTTACCCCAGTGGTACTATGAGAAGTGTAACGATAGTTACGTAGCAATTGATACAGTACCTGTTCAAAAGGCTTGTTGACGAAATGGCCTATTTGTAAGGATCTTTTGATGTTAGCCATGAAATGCTCTACAATTCCTTTAGCTTGAGGCCATCGTGGCGTGATCTTGCAGTGTAAGAAGTCCATGTATTTGGCAAAGTTTCCAAAATCATAACTTGTAAAAGGTGGTCCATTATCTGTTTTCAAGATTTTCAGTATTCCATAAACTGATAGCATGCGTTCAAGAGCAGGAATCACACAGTTCGTGGAGTCGAGTCAATGATCTGAGCATCTGGAAACCTAGAATAGTCATCAATTAACACTATGACATATTTTCCGTTTTGCAGGGGCCCAAATAAATCAACGGCCACTTCCTCCCAGACACTTCGTGGTAACATGGACATCTGCAAAGGATTTGGATGTGGCTTGGGAGCCACTAGAGTACATAGTTCGCATTTTCCCAAATCCTTGTTCAAATAGGGTGTCCAATTTTGGAAACCACACTTTTTTCCCATAGAAGGCGTTTTGTGGAAGTTAGACTGTGATGACCTTCATGAGCTAGTTTGATGATACGTTCTCTTAGCGTTGAGGGTATGACAATTTTTGATCCTTTCATCAGCATATGATTCTCAACAACTGTCAGTTCATCTTTTACGAGATCCAAAGCCTTGACATCTTCAATTATTGTCTCCTTTTCTGACTTAGCTTGTTGTTTTGTGTAAGGCATCCTGTCTGTGCATAAGAAGTGAGTTATTATATTTATGGCTTTATCACTTTCTGATTCTCTCCTTAGAGTTGACCAATCCACGGGCAGTGGCTGAAGATTATGGATGATGTAATTGATACAATTATCTGTGATTGAAGGATTAGCTTCAAGTGGTCCCACTGGATGTCTAGACAGGTAGTGTGCCGGGTTATTTTCTTTTCGAGGGCGATGTACGATGTTAAATTTGTAATCTAACAGGTGTAGACCCCATCTTGCTATTCTTGGTGGCATTCTTGATTTAGGATCACCAAAGATTGTAAGAAGCGCTTGATGATCAGTGATGACTGTAAAGGCTTTGCCATATAGAAAAAAATGAAAGTATTCACATGCCCATACCACTGCTAAACTTTCTTTTTCCGCATGCGAGTACGCTTCTTCTGTTGTTGTGAAGCTTCGGCTTGTATAGGCCACCACACATTTTTCACTAGGTTCTGCTGGGTTGCACTGTGTCAATATGGCCCCAATCCTACAGGGATAGCGTCAACTATTACTTCAGTTTTCTTCGAATTGTCAAAATAGGCCATGTTATCTGCTCGAGTAATGTAGTCACAAATGGGCTCAAAGGCTGTTTGACACTCCTTTGACCACTCACAATTGTGATTCTTGCGGGTGAGGAGGCTTAATGGATTGCTCACTGTCGCATAGTCTTTTATGTATCATGAGCAATTGCAAGCCAAACCAAGAAATTATTGAAGTTCGAGATATTCTGTGGTGGCTTGGCTGAGTTAAGGGCAGACACTTTCAGGATCTGGTCTCATTCCTTTTTCCGAAAAGATGTGTCCAAAAAAATCTTAGAGAGTCTTTACGAAATTCACATTTGGCTCTATTAAGTGTTAAATCTGCTGATTGAAGAGCTAAACATATGTTGTGTAAAGCAGCATCATGTTCTTCATTCGTCTTTCCATACACTAGTACATCATCTGAATAGTTCAGACAGTTTGGCACATGGCGGATGACCTTATGTATTCCTTCGTGAAAAATCTCTGCTGCAGATGAAATACCAAAGCTGAGTCTTTTGTACTGGAAAAGTCCTAAATGAGTTACGAATGTGGTAATGTATCTAGATTCAGGAGCAATTTCAATTTGATGATATCCTTTGGTAAGGTCAAGCTTTGAGAAAAATGCTGCTCCATGCAATAAGTGAATCATGTCTGTTATTCTTGGGGCTTGGTGTCTTTCTCTTTTAATGGCTTCATTTGCTCTTCTCATATCCACACATAACCTAATTGATCCCTTCAACGATTTCTTGGGTAAAGGAACTATGGGAGATACCCATGGTCTGGGTCCCGTTGCAGGTTCTATGACATGTTTCAATAATTTGTTGATTTCCTCTTCTACTTGGTGTTGAATATTTATAGGAATGCCCCTGCAGTGATGAGCCACGGGCTTTACTTCTGGTTTGATGTGAAGCTGAATTTTTCGATTCTTGAGTTTTCCCAGCCCTTTGAATAACTTTGGGAAATTTGCCTCAATGTCTTCTGGTCGGGAAAAATATTTGTGGGCCATCACTTGATATAAGATGTACTAGAGCCATGTCCACAGCGGTCTTGAAACTGAGACTACAACCACTTTTTACCTCTGTTTTTAGCACATGCACCAGAATTGTTGCTGTGTGTGCCTTGTGTGAGCACACAACTGACGTGACTCCTTGCAGGGCAGGAGTGTCATGGAGCCATAAGGGTAGATATCCACCATTGCCTTCTTCAGTCTTGGCAAGTTTGGCAGTGACTCATAAGCTTCTTCACTCATTATGTTGACTGTAGTGCCAGTGTCAATGAGGAAATCCACCGGAGTGTTGTTTATTTGAATGTTTAAAATGGGGCTGTGTTCAGTTGCAGTGCTATTATTTAATGCCCACAACACATATCCTTTTCTTCATTGGTCATCTCCTGATGAAGACAGTTCGCTGCTGGAAGGCGATTTAATTTCAATGTATCTGACATAGCGTCTTCTTCTGCTGCACCTTGTAATATCTGAGTTTTTGTGTTAATCTTTTGAATAGATTTTCCTATCATCTTTTCCTTCACACCTTTGTCTTCTTGGATCAGTGTCTGGCCCTTCTTCCTGTACCCTTGTGGGGGTTAATCTTCTGGACTCCCTGAAGTTTTTCCATAGCATGGGCTGAAATGCGGCATTCTTGACCATTGCCCTGTAATGATCATATCCACCAAAGGCTGCGCACATTTGACCCATAGCAGGGCATTCACCAGCATGGGGATATTCATAGCCACATCTGTAGCAAGTAGCTTCATGTTGAGGTGCACTTAAATCAACAGTCAATTGTAATGTATGAACTGTTTCTTGATCAGGGGTTTTGTTTGCATAGTGTCTTTGCTGAGACCATCTAACTGAGATTGAACAGCAGCTTCCATGCGTGCGAAGATAAGAATTTCATCCAGTGTGCGTTGTTTCTGTATCAGTTTCTTGCAAAAGGTCTCTGAGCCACATCCAGCAATTACATGTGACCTAAGAGCCTCTTCTTTGGAGTATCTATGCAAATCACAGTGTTTTAATTTGATACGCAGATGCATTACGTAGTTGTCTAAGGATTCACTTTTGTCTTGGCGTGTGGTGTGGAATATATGTCTTTCATAGTCCACATTAGTTAAAGGTGTGAAATATTCTGTTAACTTGCAATGCAGGTCTGGATATGTTGCAGTGTCTAGATGCATCAGTTCATCTACTATGTCCATTACCGCAGGCCCCACAGCCATGGATATGGTATTTTTGAGTCTGGTATCATCCTTTAATCCTATAGCAGCCACATAGAAGTTAAAGTCACACAACCACATGGCCCATCTAGGTCCTAAATTGCTGGTGTCATGAATTTCAAAAGCCTGTGGTAATTGTAATAGTTGTGATACTAACCAGTGCTTGATGGCGCCTCATTGGGTGGATTAACTGCTGTAGATGACGTGGGAGTTTTCTGTGTCATGTTAACAGTATTCTTGTATAATTGAATTTATTACTTGAAAGACAGTTCCTGTTTTAGTTTCTTGGTACAAAACTTAGATTGCCAGTTATGGCAGGGGGTTATATGTTTATTTTGTCCTTTTTCGTGAAATGTGCTGCTATAGTTTCTAAGACCGCACTGCCTGCTGCCTTAAACTAAAACATACACTTTTCTTGTGGGAATCTGAGCAACTGTTTTGAATATTTTCCCTTCAGGATATTCAATCGGATGTCTGTTTTATTCCGACAATATTAACAGCGCTGGGCTTTTACCTGCAATTTTTCTAATTCCCACTTAAATAGTTTCCCTCGTGTGAGGAAACAACACAGATTAATGCTGTGCATTCATCTTGAGCCTTATGTCACCAAAATACGTGCATATTGAGTTTCACTTGCTAGAAATATCTTTTATTTTATTTTCCGGTTGCCAGGTTTCATAAAAATAACAAGTTACTTAAATACCTGTTGTCCAGATTTCCTCTCAGCAACCAGAGATGCGCCAACACACGCTTGAAGTGCTTGGCAGCACCCTCCACGTCATTTACCTTCTTTTCTCACGGGAATACGTTTTCCTGACGAAGGCTTTGGGCGCATGGGATTTCCTCGTCACCAGTTGTGGGAACTCTCCAACACTAATTGCGAGGGTTCCGCTCTCGAACGCAGTGTGCCAGCCTACTTAGGCCAAGGAATCATACACACGCAGAGAGTAGGGGAGATAACATCTTTATTTGTTCCTCACATAACGGCCAACTGCCAACCTCCCGCAACATGTGACCCCTTGTGGCCCCGTCCCCCTTCTTAGCCCAACAGTACCCAAACCTCAAGCCACCCACATAACGATGTGAGATGGCTGGAGAAGTCCCATTGCCTCATAACAGCTACTATGCTGGAGGGGCTGCAGTATGGTAGAAGATCTGGGGCTTATGTAGTAGAATTGCCCAGTGATCAAGACCTTCTGGAAAGGGTTCTTATAGCACATCAAGGACATCACAGGCAGGTCTCTACCATCTAATTCAGTGTGTGTGGTCCAAGGAAGAGTGGATCCGGAGGGGGGTAACCAAAGTCGGAACCGAGGGCCACCATGATCACTCACCTACTCCAAGCAGTGAGATTGGCAATAGTGCGCCAATGGAAAGATCCTCTGGGCCCAGCAATAGCCTATTGATGGGTAAAGGTTTGGAAAGGGCTGACGGTGAGGATGGTTACGGCACTCTTGTCTGCGTCTTTGCAGAGATTCCTATGGGTGTGGACCCTGCACATCAACTATGTGAGGGGCAGGGCTCACCTGTACTAAAGACCAAAAATTTTAAGGCACTTTTCATTGTTGTGGGAGATGGGACGCGCCAGGGGGGGCATGAGAGTCTGAGGCCTAGTGATGGGATTGACTAGGCGGATGTGGGAATATGACACAAACTAGGTTCTGCTATGGGGTGTATTACAAGGGAGGACTAGATGTGAGGCTGCTGTGGTTGGAGGGTGCTTCCTCATGTTGAGGGGCTCTTCCTAGCTATTTGGCCGGCTCATTGGAGGTGACTTGCAGTGTGCCTTTCTTCCAACCGATGCTAGGGACACATTGTATGACAGTGGGACGCAGATCTAGTTATACCCCAAAGTTGCTGCAGGAGGCTCCCGGGGCAAAAGGTACCAAAGTGGGGGAGTTATGGGTTAGGCCTTGACGCAGGGTGGTGGCTTTATATGTGGATTGTCCTCTACCCAAGTGGTCTTTTTCTTTCTTAATGTTACAATTCTATACAGGTGGCATTGCAGGGTGTGCCTCTCCTGGTTATTGTTATGTTTCTGTTATATGACAGCAGTGAACAGTATTGATGTTACCCTATCACTAATGCATAATGTTCACAGAAATGTTGGAAAATGCTAAATAAAACTTGTTAAAAAACTTTTAAGTGAGGTTCTATATCGGATTTGGTAAAGGTATGCTTAGGCAGTCCATTATGCCTTCACAATATTCTTCCACTGGCCCAATTGTTTCTAGGGCTTTATATCCTCAGCTTCCCATTGGAATACTTGTCACACATGCCACCATTATAGTTGTATGTTGGCTAAATTCTATTAAAAAAATTATAATAAAAGCTTGTTGTGTGCACCTCTTGTAAATGAGCAGCTGCTCCCTTGCATTATATTGATTTATTTCTTCTGCAGTTGTATTTTGGAAGTGTGTATAACTGTCTTCACACTCATTTCAAATTCTTACAGCATATCTTTTTTAGTAAAATCTGTGTTTTTAAACTAATTCCTGTTTTTTGTTGGCGTTGACACAAACACAACCTAAAGTTTATACCGCTCAAGCACTTGCCACAACTGGTTGTACCTTAAACATACAACACAAAATTAATTGTTGAAAAAAGGAAGCCCTGTAAGCAGAACATTAGAAAATCTTGAGACACCATTGACTTCAGAGAACAATTTAGAATCAGATTTTTAGTCCTGAAAATATCTTTCAAACATGACCGCAGAAAGTAAAATCTGTAGAATGAATAACTGGGAGATTGAAGGTTTTATGTACTCGGCTGGCAGTCATCATGATGACATCATAAATACTAGACAGCCTAGATTAGAACAACAGGGAAATTATTAATCTATTGACAGATTCTGGTGACACAAAACCAGTCCTTTCCTATCTATATATGCATATAAAAGTCAACATTTGTTTGCTTGTGGGTTGGCGAAGCGTTGGCATATGGGAGTCAAAGGCGTGGCTTGGCGAAGCATTGGCGTATGGGAGGTGAAAGGCGTATGGGAGGCGATGCAAGGCACATGGGAGGGGAATGGACCTGAGAGGAGAATGTGAAGGCAGGCAGCATTCCAGAATATTCCAAATTGTTGCTATATAAAGAGGTGCGACAGGCATGTCGGTAACTGTGAGCCGTGAGGCCTGCCAGCGATTTGGCGCTCTATCAAGAATTAAAATAAATCAACTCTCTTACGAACAGTGCTAAAATCAATCAACTGCACTGTTATCAACTTCCAATCTCCATGTTTCTCCCAGAGGCAGTTATATGTCACGTGTTCTAGGGTGGGTTACTTCAATCAGTTGTGTAGCTTTGCTCTAACTGGAAAAACAATAACCATGGTTTATAAACAAGCCTTACAATGAACATGTACTTCGGTAATATTCAACTTTAGGTCCATAGTTGTGGGCACCGTCGGCATCATGTCACCCATCATGCTGCTCAGGAATAGCCATGTTGTCCTCACGTACAGTTCTACGTTTCAGGATAACTTTTTAAGAAGAGCAAAAACTTGTGTTGTGTAGTCTTTCTAAGAAAACATTTTTAAAATAATAACTGAAAAATTTAGTGAATTCTTCTTTTCACCTTTCATATGGAGCCTTTTCCGAAAAGCATAATGCTACATTAAGGTATTTCTAACAAATAGTACCTATGAGAAAATGAAATCCCGGACAACGCCGTATATAAAAGCTCGTTTTAAATTAAACTGCCACAGAGGTGGTTTTTCAATACATGCATCTGGACATAAGCCAGTTGAGCCTCAGTTTGAATGCAACGCAACCACGGTCCCAACTGCACAGCAGAGAGAAGCATAGCCACACAGCTCCTTTTCCATGCAGATTCTTTACAGTCTCATGCCAGGGAGAGCAGGAAGCTTAGTGGCACACGCTCTTGTAGTGGTCGTGCCCTGGATGTAGGAGCAGAAGGCATCAGGCTTCCTGACATCTTCCCAGGAGTCCACCAAACAATTAGACCGTGTCCTCTCCAAACTGTACTCAGACAAGATGGGACATTTGAGGCTTTGTCTCAAATGTACCTTGCTTCACCTTTGGTGTTCTAACGTGTTCATTTACTCATCTTTACCCTCGCTGCTTTCTTTGAAATTCAAAATAGTACCCATCTGAAAGAGTTTAGAAACATTGCTCTTGTGATATAGAACAATTGTCCCCAGAAATATGAGGTTATTTGACTTTGACGTAAATACAATCAGCATGGACTGTTTGAGCCACGGTTGACATAGTGGCAATTGCAAAAACTATGCCTTTCGTGGGTTTCTCCATGGAAAAGGGTCTATAAATTCGATAAGTGAACTGCACGTCAATGACGCTTACTTACATGTGTTGAAATTGTTAACTAGAAAGTATGATGTACACAGGACAGCAGTGGGGAGGGTAGCTTCAGTTACCCTATCATGCTCCTCCCTACTACCCGGTGCGCGCCCTTCCCTCCCACATGAATGGGACCTCCAATATAGTTTTAAAAAAAATAATGAGCACACGGGATGTGGTATGTGCAACGCAATGCACTGCTTTCCTGAGGGTGCTTAGCAACCATGTTGCTGAACAGTGCGGCGCCAGCATGCTACAGGTGGTCTAGTCCTTACAGGGAGCACCAGTGCTGTACACCTGTATTTCCTCCCGCCGACCACTTGGTGCTGTACCTATGCCGCTGCTGCCTGAAGATTGAGGGGGAAGACCGAAGGTATGTGTTTTTTGTATGCTGTACATGCATGCTCACGTGTCTGAATGTAATGCATTGTGTGTGTAATAGTGTCTGCAACTGTACATGTATGTATGTGAAGATTAGCGTCAGAGTGGGTAGGTCTGGACATGCGTGTGCTTGCCTAGTGCGTGTGTTTGTATGTTAGGGGACAGAGTAATGCTACACCGACTATTGCTGGCATAACTAGTTGTGGACTTATGCAAGTTATTTACAGTAACCATTAGTGGCATAGATAGGTTGTGCAGCAGCTTCAGGCATGTGATTTACAGTGGCCATTACTGCATAGATCGGATGTGAATGCAACATTATGCATGGGATTTACAGTGACCATTACTGGCATAGACAGGATGTGAATGCAACCTTATGCATGGGATTTACAGTGACCATTACTAGCATAGATAGGATGTGAATGTTTACAGTGACCATTACTGGCATAGATATGATTTGAATGCAACCTTATGCATGAGATTGTGAATGCAACCTTATGCATGGGATTCACAGGGACCATTACTGGCATAGACATGTTGTGAATGCAACCTTATGCATGGGATTTACTGTGAGCATTACTAGCATAGATAGGATGTGAATGTTTACAGTGACCATTTCTGGCATAGATATGATTTGAATGCAACCTTATGCATGGGATTTATTGTGACCATTACTGGCATAGATAGGTTGTGAATGCAACCTTATGCATGGCATTTACAGTGACCATTACTGGCATAGATAGGTTGTGGCCACATCTGCATGAAAATGGGGTGAAGTGCTCCTTTGTAGTGTACTGTTGGTGACATGGAATTAGCAGATTTTTTCATGTGTTACCTTAGAGAACCAACTGTAAATTGTGTGGCTTTTTACTTCATTTTTCTCAAAGAATGTACTGCAAAATGCATCGTTCCAGCACATTAGTTAGAAAACATTTCTCTAGCGGGGGCAAGGGGGGCCTGAACACCCATAAATATTTTGGGCTCCCTCGCAACAATCGGTCACTCAGACTAATTTCCTGCCTGGCTGTGAATCATGAAATTTACTGGATTTTTCATGCTTCGCTAGTGAACCAATTCTGAATTGTACCGTCTTTTAACAAACATTTATCAAACGTTGCGAGGCAAAATGCAGAATTTCTGTACATTATTTTGAATATGCTGAAGGGGAAACCCACCCAGAACCCCGTTTATAATTTTGGGCTCCCGGGCCATGCTTGGTCACTCATGTATGTTTTTAGTGGAGGAGCCTAAATATGTCCACACAGCAGCATGAGCCCCATGTGCGTGCTCTCCCAAGAATCATTTAAAATCCTGGCGCCTCTTCAGGAGCTACGCCCACCACCACTCTGCAGGACAGTGCATTTGTTAACCCTCTCGGTCTAAGCCAAAGTTTAGTACTGCTTTATGCTCAATGTTTTTTCTTCTTTGTAATAGTAGTTTGGGAAAGGAAGGTGCTTGACATGAGAGCAGTTAATAACTGTTGCAACAGCTCTTGGCAATGCTGACGAACTCCACCGGAGGCATCCTAAACAATTCACTGCTTCCTGAAAGAACATATTTTGAATCCAAGTTGAGCCATTCCCAATATGTGCAGTTCTGCAGCCAGAGATGGACTCCGCCGGTTCCTGTTGGTCAGGATAGGAGAGAATGCCCCCTTCCTTGGTGCAGACGGCAGAGCCGGTTTCAGGCCATGTCTTTCTGATTTGAGATGAGGTGTGGCACACCTCCTGGCAGTAGGCCGACTCCTCATCCTTTAGCCCACGCCCGCTGCCCCAGGAATGTGGCAGAATAAGATCGAGCCCTGCTCTTATCATCAGCTGTTTTTTACACAGGTATGATGGGTGTGCCAAGGGACCTTGTAAAGCAGAGATGGCCCCATGCCTTAGCAATTCCCTATAGAGGGGCAGCCAGCCATAAAGCAGCTATGTTGAGTCTCTCTGAAACATAAAGGGCACATTAAAGCCACGCATCGAATGGAAGCCCTGTGTTGGTGGCCCCAGGATTCGGTTCATCATACTGGGGTTTCCCAAGGACTCATATGGTGCTCTGAATATTAGGATGGAGACTGCTTACCTCCCCGGTGCCTCTCCTGGACGTGGCAGCAAAAGAGGAACTTGTGTGTAGAATGATAGATTGGGTAATAACTGAATGCATTTTGCTGAGCATAGCTGAAGAGCTTCTTTGTGCTGCCCAAGAATTATACATGTATTTTCCTTTTTTAAAGTATAAAGCCACACACTTTGATAGACCAACTTGCACTTACAGCTAAGCATGCCCCGTTTCCTTAATTTCTAAGCATGCATATCTCTGGTATATTTGACAGTAATCAGATGTAAAATAGCACGCTGTGCCTGGGTCACATTGAATACATTTTGGCCGCAGGGTGACAAGTAGATTTCTTTACAGGTGAAGTAGATCAGCTAAACATCTTGTCCTTTCTTCAAGTAGATTAAAAAAAATATATTCCACACACCTGTAATGTCACTATTTTTTGGACTTTACTTACACAATACAGATATATGATATGATGGGTTATTTATAACGCGCGCGGACACGGGGATCGAGCCTGTGCTGCTCCGTGTCGTCTTGCTTCTAAGTATATGACGATATGAGGAACTAACACATACTGGGTGGCATGATTGTGGCCTTGGGGATTCTAACTGGCATAAGATGGCGGCAGCAAGCGCGCATGCCTTGAGCCGAGTAGGCGGTATTACCGGGAACCTCTGGGGCAGTTTAGCCTGCACTTGGCATATAATGGCAGGCAGCAACAGGACATGCAAGACTTCACGTCACCAATAGTAACTGTGCCATGAATGTAGGTCACTGACGAGTATTATTGCAAACATAATTTGAAAGATGTTCGTGACTTCTATTTCTGGAAAATTCCTGACAGTTGTCATGGTTTTCCTTCATAGATTGGGTGGCTCAATTTCCGGACATGAATTTGGAAGTCTGCTGGCAATGAAGGACTGTACACACGAGGCCGCGCCTTCCTCCAACACGAGCCCTGAAGTGGTGTTGAATGACGGGGTTTTGTCGTTGTGCCTGGCATATGGATGGCAGCAAATAAGCATTTGAAGACGTGCATTACCTAGGATCACTACACCATGCATATGTCACTTAAAATGGCATTTAAGGCTGTGCTTGGCATGCGACGGCAGAAACCGATCGTGTGGGTCAGTGCCTTACACATTAGGAATAACGTGTACCTGGCACGGGAGACTAGAACGGGCATAAAATGGCAGCAGAAGCACATCGGGGGCGATGCTTGGCATAATATGGAAGCAGCTGGAACTATTTGCATATGAAAACTGTAACTGACATTTGAGGGAATTACCACCTTAAGATGGTAATACGTGACCAAATGCAGCTATATTTGCATACAGAAGCAGTGCCCTTATTGCCTCTACCCTTGTCATAGTAGGACTACACCTTGCCATATCAAGACAACACCTATGCTAAAATATGCTTGGTAATTAAAGCTGACAAAAGGCTAGTAAGTATTTTTATTTTTTATTTTAACAAATCAAAAGCTTCTATGTGTTTTCTGGTAAATTTGTAAAGTTACTTCCTGTGACGTCACCAATTTCACTCTCAATTCGAATCGGAGAGCTAAACGTCATGTGACATCACTTTCCGTGGCGTCATTGGTTGTGTGATATCCCATCTGCTGACCAAGGCATTTTGGTGGAAAGATGTTCATGACTGGGTTAGGCACATTATTTCTTTTGTGTACGCCTGCCTAGGCCTCCTTAGGGATAACCAATTTCACCCCCGTCATGGGTACGCACTAGCACGGTCTGTTCGTGGGAACAACCTTCAGGCTGGGCATTGGTTGCCCCACACTTGATTAAGAGACATTCCCTTTTCACTAGCGTACCCGCTTACATCCCAGTAAGGCTTGTGTCGAGCATAATGTTGGTCTTCCTTGTACGCCAGTTGTGATATATCGAGCGCCAAATGCTTGTATGCTTGTAGTGTGACACAGACCTAAATTCCTTGCATTGATCAGGCACACTCATTAATAAGGGGGCATGGAAAGAGCATACATGCTTTGGGTGTTACGATGGGTACTGTGGTGCTGCCCCTTTAAGGGTCCAGCACGTGGCAGAGTGGTTCCATGTCATTTCATCGCGGGATGTTTTTTCGTGGGGTTTTTAACAGTGAATTTGTTTTTTTTAATAAATCCATCAATTTTTTGGGGTGGGGGTTCCCCACCGAAAGCCCCCATTTTCGTAAAAATGTGATGTTTTTTTTCCCAAAAAAATTCACGGTAAAAAAACCCACGAAAAAACATCCCACGAATAAAGGACGTCGTACCGGCAGAGTGACATTGCACTCCGCCACATGCCTATAAATAAACTGGGCGTTCCTGGCCGCGTCAGAGTGACCGGGGAGCCCTAACTGAAGACATATCTATCCGTGTGAGTGTGTTAGCAGGAGGGGGCTCATGGCCGCATGAATGGTTGTGACTCGCATGCAACAGTGGCGAGGAGGTCACATCCATGCCCAGGCATGGCAGTGAAGAAACAGTAAAAGAAATGTCCTCGTCCTTGGTAGTTTTTCCTCATTTCAATGCAGCGGAAAGGAAGAGGAACACGCGACTCGGCAGCAATTTTGTCAATCAGGCCTGGGATGGTCTTGGCCTTTTAAAAGGGTACCTGTGCGCCATCCAGGCCAAATTTTGGGAAAAATCTCAGCAGCAGGCAGCTGTATCTGCACGCACTGCACGTCGAGGATTCCATTTTCGAATTTTGGAGTGCAACATTTTGTCGAGGTGAGGTGCTGGGGAAGCCTGCTGTTTCTTTGTTGGTCCCCTAGGCCCACCCATCTTAATTTGTGGACCCACTGGGACATATCAATCATCTTCTGTGGTTCTTTGTGTTTGGACTGACATGTTGCACATGCCCCCAGGACTTTATTTTTCCTGGTTTTGGTGGGGGTGAAGAACAAAAGGAGCCCGCCATTTCATCCACTTTCATCTGGAAGAAGACTGTCTGGGTTAGTTGCGGCCCCATCTGTAATTTAGGTGGGGTGCCTGTGCGCTCACAGCCATGAACGATCAGGCTGACCAAGGAGCGCCTGCACCTGTGCCTCTGCCCACTGTGCCCCAACTGCTGGCCCCGATGAGATCACCAGCGGCGCTGCAACCATTTCCTGAGTTTGACATCTCGGGTGCCCCGTCCAGCCTGGGGCGCTGCTGGAAAAGGTGGATAGATAGGCTGGATATGTACTTTCGAGCAACTATGGAAACAAATGATGACAGTAAGCTGGCGACCCTTTTATATTCTACTGGGCCTGTGGCACACAAGGTTTTTTAATCCCTTTAACCGGCGAACACCTCATACGATGCAGGAAAGGCTGCTCTTCACAATTACTTTCTGCCCCTTGCAAATGTGGACTATGAGCGTGATGAGGTCTACCCGTCAGAAGGACGATGAAACACTGGACAACTTCTATGGCCGACTGCGCCAGCTGTCAGTGACATGCGCCTGGGACAACCCTGACACGATGGTCAGAGACCAGTTGATCCAGGGGTGTTCATCTGGCAAGCTATGCAGATAGGTACTGCGAGAGCCAGGCATCACCTTTCCACGCATCCTTGAGCTGGGATGATGCCAGGAAGTCTCTGAAGTGAGGGCATCCAGGATGGAGGCCGTGGGTATGTCCTGGCAAAACAGAAGGTGTGTGCCATAGGCCATGGCACAGGTGGCAGAGGTGCCAGGAGGCCGGGGGGCAACTTCTGTGACTGTGGGGGAATGTCAGGAGACTTGTGCCTAAAGTGTTGGTATGACCTGCCCCACCCTGCAGAGTGCCCGGCTGCGGGGAAAGCGTGTGGCCAGTGTGGTCTGGCCGATCACTATGCCCGCAGGTGTTGAGCTCCACTGCCTGGGGTAGTGCCAAGAGATCCAGTCCGGTCTGGGTACTTTCGTCAGTCACGCCCGCCTAATGTTGCCCAAGTGGACCAGGGAGAAGAGGGTGCCCGACTCGAGGAAGAGGAGAACATTTTCTTTGTGTCTAATGTGGGTGTCCTGCGCTCAAAGAACAGGCGAAAACTTAGGTGTCTGGTCACAATGAATGAGTCATCTGTCCCGGTGGACACTGAAGCCTCCGTAAATGTCATGGCGAGAAAACATGACGCAGTGGAATCTCCCCCGCAGTTGGCTGCCCCCAAGGCGCAAATATTCACATTTGGGGGTCACAACCGATTCCGCTGGATGGATCCTTTGTGGCTGATGTGGAACATGGGGACTCTCGAATAAGAACTTGCTTCCACATCACAACTGTGAGCAGCAATACCCTGCTGAGTTGCGTGGCAGCAGAGGCCCTGGTGATTGTCAGTTTTGCATACTCGGTGTATGTTTAGGACATTCAAATGTTACTGGACCAGTACTCCCGGTTGTTGGAGGGGATTGGGCGAAAGGAAGGGGACCCTGTGAGACTGCACATTGACAAGTCGGTTCAACCCATCGCTCTGAAACATCGACGTGTGCTCTTCCAGTTGCGGGACTTGGTCGATCGAGAGCTGGACAATCTGGTCGGCCTTGACATCATTGAGAAGGTTGAAGGCCCAACCCAGTGGGTGTCCCCCATCGTCATTGCCAGGAAGCCAAACCAGCCGGACTCGGTGAGAATTTTCGTCAACATGTGGCTCCCCAATAAGGCCATCAAGAGAGCAGCATTTGACACCTACCATCAATAATATCATCACCGAGCTGCAGGGTGCCCACTTCTTTTCCAAGTTGGACTTAAGAGCCGGATACCACCAGATGGTGCTGTACCCAGACTCAAGGTACATCAACACATTTACCACCCACCGTGGGCTGCACCGGTTTAAAAGTCTGAGTTTTAAGGTGTCCTCCACAGCGGAAGTGTTTCAAAACATCGTACACAGTGCCCTTGTGGTCCTGGATGGCATCCTCAACATAAGTGATGACATTCTAGTCTTCGCCAAGTCAGAAACAGGCCACCTACATAAGCTGGCTAAGACATTTGAGCGGCTCTAGTCGCTGGGCCTCACCTTGCACCGTAACAAGTGCGAGTTCCTTAAGACAACCATCAAATTCTTTGGGTTCGTGTTTAAGGAGGGAGGCGTGTCACCTGACCCCCGCAAGGTAAAAGATATATGCACGTCCACCAGAGAATGTATCCGAGGTGCAGAGCTTGTTGGGCATGGTCACGTACTGTGGCCGCTTTATTAAGAACTTGGCCTCTCGGTCGAAGCCATTGCGAGTCCCTCACGAAGAAGGACACAACGTAGCAGTGGGGGCCACTGGAGCAGGCAGACATTGAAGACATCAAAAGTGCCCTCACAGCTGAATACCCCATGGCCTTCTTCTACCCAGCCCTGCAGTCGGAGATTGTGGTGGACGCCAGCCCGTTTGGCTTGGGGGCGGTCCTAACCCAAGTAGATGCCAATTCTGGGGTCCGGCCAGTGGGGTATGCCAGCAAGGCCCTCTCTGAGACCGAACAACGATACTCCCAGATTGAACGGGAGGCCCTGGCAGTCCTGTGGGGCTGTCAACATTTCAGGTTATACATCCTAGGGCGGCCAGTGACAGTAGTCACCGACCACAAGCCCCTGGTGTCCATTTTGGCAGGCTCATCCTCAAAGCCCCTGCAAGGATTGAGCGGTGGATGTTAGCGCTACTGGAGTATGGGGTCTCGCTTGCCTACCGGCCTGGGAGCAACACTGTGGCTGACTACTTATCTCGCCACCCGAGAGGGATCCTGGAAGACCGGGCAGATGCATATCCAGAGGAGGCAGATGCGCACATTTAACTGGTGGGGAGGCAGCGACTCCCAACTCAGTGCCACTGGAAGACCTAGAGCTGGTGGCGGCACAGGATGAATGCTTCCTCATCCTGAAGTCAGCGATTCAGAAAGGATCATGGACGGCTGTGCTGGACATGCTTGCACTGCAGATGCAGAAGGCCAAAGTCACCCTCGAACAGCTGTGAAAATTGAGGGACGAGCTAACGTTCTGTGAAGCTGGGCTTCTGCTCAGGGGTGACCGGATCGAGGTGAAAATACGTCAGGTCATTGAGTTGGCCCACCAGGGACATCAAGGCGCGGCCAAAACAAAAGCCCAGCTGCGCCAGAAGGTCTGGTTTCCCCGAGTTGGAGAGTTGCGTGGAAGAGTTTTTCGCGTCATGTGTATGGTGTCAGGAGTCATCACCAGCCCAAAAGGAGCCTGTCATTGAGACCATGCCTCGCGGCACGACACCGTGGGAAGTGGTTCATGCAGACTTTGGCACCACAACCCGAGGCAAACACTTCCTGGTCATGGTGGATGAGTGTTCCAGGTACCCTGAGGTGGAGTTTGTTGAGTCCGTCACCTTGGAAAACGTGGTAGTGGCAATAGAGAAGATCTTTGCAGCTCATGGTCTCCTAAGGGTATTGTGGTCGGACAATGGAGCACCCTTCCAAGGTGAGAGCTTCGCCAGGCTGATGGGGGGGTATGGGATCCACCACAGGAAGGTCAGCCCGCTATGGCCCAGGGCAAACTGCGAGGCTGAGAGAATGATGACTCTCAATAAGGTGTTCCCCATCGCACAGGGGCAAGGCAGTGTCTGCAGAGGGCGTTATTCCAGTTTCTGCGATTGTACAGGGCCACCCCGCATACATCCAAGGGGGTGGCGCCGGCAGAAGCTCCCTTCAGACAGTGCCCGAGAGGCCTGCTGCCAGAGACAGGGGAGAAGGAGCCGGCCGTGATCGATGACCAACATGTGTAGCGGGACCGGAGGCTAAGGACGGAACAGGAGAACCTTAGGAGGGGACTCGGGCCTCAGTAACTTGTTCCGGGGATGAGGTGCTCATTAAGAACCGGCACCCACACAGGAAGATGTCACTGATTTATGAGCCGGAGCCGATAGACATGGTGGCGGTGAAGGGCTCCATGGTGACGGCCTCTGATGGCACGGCGTCTGTCATCCAGAATGCCAGCTTCTTTAAACGACTGGAGGAGACTCAGGCAGTGATGACCCAGAGCCGGGACATGATGGAGGTTCCAGATGAGGGCAGGATGTGGCCCCTTTCCCCTGCTCTCCAGCCAGGGCGACTACTGCCGAAGGATTCTCTATCCGGGAGGCTGGTAGGAGGTACCCCCTGAGGACAGGGTGAGGGAAACCTGTCCACCTCAGTGACTATGTGCTGGAGTCGCGAGTCCGGATGAACAGACCGGGATGCTGCTGTAGCACTGGAGTCCGGGTGGTTGTTATTAGAGTGGTTTCTTCCGGGTTTTGGTTTTCAGTGAGTATTGTGCAGTATTAAAAACAGTGCTGTTGGTTGTTGTCCTCATAAAAAAGGAGGAGTGTGGCGCTGCCCCTTTAAGGGTTCAGCATGCGACAGAGTGACTTTGCACTCCGCTGCATGCCTATAAATAAACAGGGCGTTCCCGGCCACATCAGAGCGACCGGGGAGCCCGAAATGCAGACATCTCTCTCCATGTGAGTGTTAGCGGGAGGGGGGCTCACGGCCGCATGCTTGTTTGTGACTCACATGCAACAGGTACCACACTTATGGAGTCACCACTTTGCGGTAGGCCAGCCCATCATTCTTTGTTTGGTTTCTTACGGAGAGCCTTTGCTGTGGCCCATGCATAGAATGTTCTGATATTTTGCACTTGTTTCGATAAAACGGCCATTAAAAAAAAAATAATAAAGTCCTGGCTTTGTGAGCCAAATTGAGATGCACATCCCAAGAAGTTTCAGCTCAACCTTGCACGCACGGTTCCCTTATCAGTGGGAATAGCTTCACAGCTGCATCCGTGTCATGTGACTCCATCTTCTAGGAACCTAGCCAGCAGGAGCATACAATTCTGGGTGGATTAATATAGAAAGAATGTTTTATAGCTGCCACCCAGAGGCGCTTTATTGTTAAACTTTGCCTGGGCTTGTCCGACAGGTGGGACCATTGTGTATGTACTTTGGGTATTTCCTAGGATGTCCACTGTCTAGAATTACACATTAGTAATTACATGTAAACCATCTTTATTGTTCAGAAAACTGATTTCACAAAGGAATTTGCATAACTAACCACATCGGCTGTCTGCTCAGGAAGACTATTGTGTAAAATCAGCTGGTTCTATGTGAAAATGGCTCCAGGGAAAGTCGCCAGGTAGGCAGGTTTTTTCACTGCACCCCTAAAAACCTTCCCCCCACATATTCAAGGGTGGGTATTAATTACTATTCTAACTCCAGTCCTGAGGAAAGTGCCGATTTTCGTGGGAGTGCAAATTAGGGGAAACAGCGCCCCCTGGCAACTGTTTCCCAGGAGACTTTATCACTGGATACCAATCAAGCTCTGCTGTCTCTAGGAGGTATGGTATAATTGTTTCACTGCGATGCTCCATTAATGTTTTCCTAGGGCTTCTACACTAGTTGCTTACCCAGAGTAGCTGACGTTTAATAATCTGGTCAGTCACAGGACAATCAGTTGCAGAGTGCAACTGTGTAGCATATGCTTTTCGGGGTGAATGTCACTGATTGATAGGGTGACCAGATTTAAAAAGCAAAATAAAAACGGGACAGAGCAACTAACATAAACGTAGGACTAATTCTTGGAAGTGGCCGTCAAGGACTACACTTCACTACACTTCAGTAGAGGTTAGAGGAGAAGGGGGTTTAAGTGTTACTGTTCAAAGAAACACATACAATTAATTTATCACAAACTAACACCATCTTAATCTGTAAAATGCAGCATTTCTTCTGTGTCAGATTGTGCATTCATGCCAGGACCGACTACCAAAAACCGGGACCACTGCAGTTTCCAATGGAAACATAATCCTGAGAAAGGGGGACAGAGCACCAAAAACCGGGACGTCTGGTGACCCTACTGATTGAGCATTTGGAGGGTGTAGTAACTGCTATTGGCAACAGGAATAAAAGGTCTTCATTAAGAAACTTGGCTCCTGGATCAGCGGATGTTTTAAAACACACATGGTACTCACGGCTGTGCCAGAGAGAAGTATTCCAGCCTGCAACACATATGCCTCCAATTTGCAATGACAAGATTATAACCTCAGTCTTTGACATGAAGTCTGTACCATAAAGAGAACATGTAGACTAATACTTAATAACTGGAAACATTTACCAAAGTGAGCCCATAGACCTAGGGCCCTTTAAGATGAGGTAGCAATACTTAGAGATAAATGAGGATGCAGAATTTACTAAAACATCAATACTCAAACCGACTCATGGAGGTGGCAAAACTTGGTCTGTTTTATTTGCAATTATCTAAAACAGGGAGTTACAACGGATATCAACAGACGTTCGCTCGATTTCTCTCAATGCATATTATAAAAAACACATCTCTTATAGTCAAAACTCGTCATCAGTGATGTCACACCACGCGACAAACTACAAAAACCTCCTTGGGGATGTGATAGGTTTACAAGGAACATCTAGGCATACATTCCATACTGACAGTGGAAGTGATTGGATCTCTACTGTCAGGTGGGTAAATAAGCCCATCCCAAGTGCAAGTCATCTTCTGTGTCAGTCTAAGACTCAACACTTTATTGGTTACACAAATTATTGGGCTCTTTGATACATGGGCTTCTTTCATTGGTTTGGCACCCTTGTACTCTTCTGGTTGATTGATGGATGGTTTATAGGATCTCACAAACACAAAGGTGTTAGTGTCTCAACAAACAAGGTAGGGAAGAACTTGAAGCAAATAGTAAAAAATCATATCAAGTCATTTGTGGGCATCATCGTTACACAGGACCATCTGTATCTCCAGCAAGTGGCTCAGGTAATAGTCTGATGTGCGTCATTATTGCTGCCAATAAGAGTCTAATAGTCGGGCCATTCTTAGGATCCTGGACAAAAACATGTATACCAGTGCTCCTCCCAACAAGAGAAGGGTAAGCTCGGAGTATAAATATGAAGACAGAAAGAAGTAGTCCTTGTATATCAGCATCAGATAGCCCCAAAGGCACCTCCAAAAAGAAATTCTGTGAGAAATGAGTCGGGGAACTGTTCCCTATTCCAGTCATCGAACACAAAGTCTAAATCGGGCATGTTTTTTTTTACTTCTGCACTCCACAGTCCAATCTCAGCAAGCTCCTGTGGCTCAAGAACAATCGTTTTTTCACTCCTTGCTTAGCAGCTACCAAGAGTGTCTCATGGGAGCCAGTGTCCAAATGCATACTTGTACCTGTCTACTGGACAGTCTGCATCCTTCCTCGTCATCTATAGAGTCTGCACGTGCTGAACTTCTTCTCCTTGACTTACTTCCGAATGGGTTGGGGGTGCTGCAGCTTCTCCACCGTAGACTTTCACGTCACCTTGGTGTATCCAAGCTCGTCTTCCTAAGACTTTGACTGCTGATGGAGTAATGTCCTCCACCACGAAAGGGCTGCTAAATCTGGGCTTGTGCCACTTTCGTGTAAAGTTTCTGATTAAAATTTGATCTCCAGCAAATATCTTTGGTAAACATAGTTCTTTAGATCTGGTTGCTGTATGGTGTCCGTCTGTGTTCTGAGACCGACACCCCTTCCGCATGACTTGATCTGAAATGACAGATACTGGCCGTATCACCTAACAATTCTGCAGTTGTCTGGGCATCACTCCTAGTTCTCGATGGAGGAGTTAGAGGTGTTCTCATTTGTCTCCCTGTAACTAGTTTGTGGGGTGTGAGGTGGTGGTCAGAGCCGGGCTGATATCCTAATGCAGGGATCCCCAACGTGTAGCTCGGGAGCAACATGTTGCTCACGGCACCCTAAATTGTTGCTCGCCAGTTGCCCTGGGCCATGGTGTGAAGGCCTAGAAGGGGGTGCTGAATGGATGAGACCTCAGTAGCACTGTAGTCGGGACAGAGTCCTGGACTGTGCATGAATGTTGGCCAATGAGCCGCTGTGTTTCCAGCTGGATTATTTTTATACATGCAAGATTTGTTTGGTGCCACCATGCACATACTTCTTCAGTAAATGTCCTTACTTGTTATGGTAGTGTCATTGCTAAACCCTGTCATCTCCAGTTACTTTGCCCAGCTGACAAATACATTAATGAGTACAATATTTGAACCATGTTTGTGTCATGGAGAAAATAGGCATATTCTGTTCTTTGATACTAGTATGAGCATAATGGACAAGGAGGTGGTGTGCATACCCAACTTTCCTTTATTAAATAATGTGCATGCACACTTTCTGTACAAGTGATGTTTGTGTTTGATCCCACCATGTATATTTATCGACAATATTCATTTTGGTGTCTCCTGTATTTATTATTACATAGTGTCCTAGAGGAAAATGGTCTTCGTTTGATAACCTGCCCATCTAGCACATGGTTAATAGGCAGATACAGTAAATGCATGCCACATTTTTCATAATTAATTTGCCCTGTATTCCAATCCAATTAATTGATTGTTAATAGGTTTAAACTAACAAGTCAATTCATTGATTCAAATACTCGGTTAACAGCACCACACCCCTCCATGAAGTGGTCATCAAATGCTCAAAGGTTTGACCAATGTTTGCCACCAAGTCTTGTGTAAAATCCCTTTTGGGCAGAGTAAATAGGCTCCAAATAATTGAGAAAGGTATTATTTTTATTCCTAACCACTTTTTCACTTCACCAATCCAACAGCCTTCTGGAGATTTAATACACACAATTTGCCATAATATTCCCAAATAATTCTCAGGAGGTAACCTCCAAAGGCCCAATGAAGTGATCTTTAAAGGCTACCATGTAATGACCTGAAGTACTAATTCATATTTATATTTCTCCATTAAGTCAGCAACATTTAAAAACATGTTTCATATTTTTCATACAATTCACACAGAACAAGCCCAAAATAAAAAAGCAACTTTAATACAATCAATCTTGCTATGTATACAAGTCTGAACATTACAATTAATTATATATAGCATAGCTCCCATGCATTCCACGCTTATGCAAAACAGAGAAGCAACAGCAAATGAACAGAAAATGAACCAAATCTTTGACTCCTATTTTGCAAGCGCACTTTGTGCTTCCTCCTGCACACTTTCTTAATTTATTGAGGAGTGGGTACATTTAAACGTATCATTACCACCAGCCTCCTGCATTCTGGGAATCTTATTTGACAGATTTCTCCTTGCCATTTTATGTGTATGTAAGTCTGTATATAAGGCTTAAGTGGGCAGCCTGTGTATATTTTGGACATCTGACTTTTTTCCCATCGGAAACGCTCTTGCTTTTGGAGCTATTTTGAGGTGGCTTAATGCACCAAATGTAGTTATGTTGCATCCCTATTCAAATGGACAGTGACTTACAACCGCCCATAACCACAAGTATTTCTCTTCACCAGGGGAGGCTACAATCGCACTTGCACTGAAATTCACTTTATGATTAGCAGAAAATCCCAGATGTGCTTTTAAAAAATAAGGAACATTCTTAACTGGCCTGACACTCAAATTGAACACCCCCAATTCGGCTCACAAGGGGCTAGCAGGTGTATCTGCAGGGAGACCTGCTATTTGGCACAGGAATTTATTTTGCAACCCCTCCAAGAAATGACAGTTCTAACCACCCTAGATTTTGCAGCCTTAAAATCATGGAGCAGACCTTTGTCTTATATACCTCCAACTTCTCCAATCAGAATGCCGCAAACCTGAAATAACGTAAAAAGCCATTTAATCATTAATGATGCCTTTTCAGCTATCTTATTAAAATTACTTACACAAGCACTGCTCTTTGAGAAGAGTACGCTCAGATAAAAATGAGACTGCCCCCTCATCTCTACATTCATTTAAAAACTATCTACAAGGTTTAAGCCTTTGCCTGAACACCATCATTTTTATTTTCATTATATTTAATTTCAAACTGTAATTCCCAAAATAGTAACTTGTGTTTAGCAGGCCCTGTTGGAGACCTGCTGGGGGCAAGGCCAAATTAGTTGTGTCTTCTGCATAAGGGTGCATGCTATAAAATGAACCCTTCAGGTGGAGGGTGGATTAACTTTCCTAAGAGAAGTACTAGAATCAACATCCAAAAGGAATACATTGGGACCAACTGACATCCCTGCTTGTCACCTTTATTTGTGTTGGAAAACAATGTATAATTCCACAATCTTGTATTTTGGACAGATGTTGAGATGTCTGCGTATCACGTTGGATTAGACTTAAAAAACCATTAGTGACCTGTAAGAATCTAGAAGTAGGACTCGGACACAGTGGGCTCATGTTGATTGACATACTTTTATTGAAAGGAAAAGGGTGGGGGACTGGGGAAACTCCTGCCTTTCCCTAAAGCTAAGAGGGGTTTTCCATCCTTAACCAAAACTAAGGAAACTGCCAGTATGTCTTGTCTAAAGTAAATAGTCAACTGTCTGTCACAAGTCCGAAGCCTATTTCCATCCCTCACACTATTTACTAACCTATAAAAAACAAAATGTCTTCTTAATTCAGAAGAATAGGTTGTAGATCCAATCAAAGAGTTCCAAATAACACAGGTTCCAAACCCAAAGTTCAAAATGTAAAACAAAGTTCCATAAAGTTCTTACACATTTCTCTGTTGCACAAACTTCGTAGCAACCTGGGCAACAACTCCCTTGTCCTGGTTCCTTCTCTTGGCAACTCTCTATTTATTGGACCACAGCCAGGGGCAATGACTCCTTTGCCCGTTCATTCTCTTGTAGGTCCTAGATCTCTGCCTTTCTCTCTTTTTGCTTGGGCCAATTTGGTTCACTTCCCTGCCAAGTGTGGTCCTTAGTAAATTACTCTGTGGTTTCCCTTCTTCTCATGGGATTGTGCCCCAGACCTCTCTTTATGTTTGGGAACTGGGAGCCCTCTTCTCCCAAGTACCACCACGAGGAAGAGGACTTGTGTGTTTCTACTGTAGTGGGTCCCAAACCCCCCTTCTTTGCGTGAGGGTACTTGGAGCTCTCTTCTCCCATGTACCACCACGAGGAAGATGACTTGTGTGGTTCTCGTGTAGTGGGTCCCAGACACCTTCTTTGTGTGTGAGTACTTGGAGCCCTTTTCTCCTAAGTACCGCCGCAAGGAAGAGCACTCATGTTGCTTTCGTTTGGTGGGTCCCAGACCCTTAAGTTTCTCTTGTTGGGGGACAGACATGGTTCACATGCCTGCCAGGTACCGTGACTATTAAGATGCTGACTGCACTGTCTTAATTTCCCGCCAGCCAGCCTGAGTGCTTCTCTTTGTAGTAGGCTCTGGTCTGCCCAGGAACACTGCAGTGTCAATCTTTCCCAGGACA
This sequence comes from Ambystoma mexicanum, assembly GCF_040938575.1. Lineage (NCBI taxonomy): Eukaryota > Metazoa > Chordata > Amphibia > Caudata > Ambystomatidae > Ambystoma > Ambystoma mexicanum. Next base: position 578,710,056 of record NC_090922.1, on the reverse strand, counting down.
GCTTGGTCCTCCTTTCACGCACTTCCCTATCTGCAGGAACACCGGGAGCTTCTCTCTGCCAGCTCGCCTTTCGGTCCTTCCAGCTCCTCTCTTGGCATCCTGGTGTGCTTCCTTGCACTTTCCTGCACCGTGCTGGCTCCTGCAGTTCCTTCATGAAGGACTAGACAACTTCTTCCTGAGTCCCTCATCCTTTTCTGCTATGCATTGACCAATGAGCAGCCAGCAACAACTAGACTGCTCATTGTGGTTCTTAGGAGAACTCTTCATGCCTCCGCTCTTCCTCTTCATCCCAGTACTTATTCCAAGTTGTCTAGAATGCTCATGTTGGTTATGCAGAACACTCTTCATTCCTCCATGCAGCTTATTTGTCTCAATGGTGGTCAATAACATATCTTTCAACTCTTCCCCATTCTTCCTCGTCTCAGTATTTCTAACCTTGATCTCCCTTGGGTCAGTTGTGCTCTTCATAGTCCCAGTACGTATCTAGGGAAGGGGTTGTTCTTTGGGTTATAGGAATGGGGGGGGGTGGTCCTAGGGTCTGGTGATTGGCGAGTATATTGCGTTCTCAGGGTAGGGTTGTTCCTAGTCCCAGAAGGGGTTTCCTCTCCCATGTGATTCTCTCCCTGTGCACCACCCTCAGGGGAACTATTGTACCGAGGACGTACCGCCCTGTCCACATGGGAATGGTCTCCCCCATAGGGGCGAAGGGACAACATCCACAGATTTGTCACAGACTCCAATAAAATGTAAATTCCGCCACATTATGTTTCTATCAATCAAATACCGACGAAATCCACCCTGGAGTGCTACTGACTCCATAATTGGGGACTAACACCGCCAAACCACCACTTGGAATCTGGCAGTGATACCACTGGACCGATTAGCAGTAACGGTACTGTTGAGATGCCACCAAACTCGTACTAAGCCCCAATGTCCAGTAAGGGAATTGGCCTATAACCTTGAGGGGCTAGTGTTCCAAGAAATACTTGTCTAAGGGGATGGCATAATGCCTGTCTTGACAACAACAATAAACATAAAACGATTTGGTATCCTTCAAAAAAGCTTCCATTTTTTTCTCAAATTCTTTTTTTGTCTTACCGCAATTTTTGATGCCATTTTGAAACTATAAATCTGACCAGCAGTGTACACACCCCTCATTAAATCATGGTTCAGTTTTCTTTTCGAGATTCTAGATTCTGCATCGAACCATGGTGCATCCCTTTCTATAACCTGGAACTCCTGAACTTGGGGGCAAGGTTTGTCAATAGCTGTCCTGGATAGTTTCTCCTAAAGACTCAGACAAACTGACGCTTTCCTTTGTGGCCTCTGAACTGTTCAACAGTTTTAAGAGAATATGTTAATTTCTTGTGAATTAGTAATTCTTTCCAATGCCTCCTTTTCAAGCGTAGGCATCGCCAACCAGCCTCTCTGGCTGTCAGATATCTTCTTTGTGGTGCCTTGCCCTGGCCATTGGAAAATGAACTCAAGAGGATCAATGTAACATTTCATAACATTCCTGAAGAAAAAAAACATCCACAATACAGTCATCAATGACTGTGGAACAGTATTGCCGCTCTTGCATGCTTAGGAATGCACCATTTGCCATTAGAGATCCCATAAAATCCTAGGCAGAACCTCATGCTCAGTTTGGGGCCATTTTTACTGTCCATACATTTATACTAATATTTTGCTCGGGAACCTGAAACCCCTGGTAATGTTTATTTACTCCTACTCTATTTTTGAACAGCTGGACTGGTCCTATATGTCTATAAATGTACTACTGACTACTCAATTTCCTCAACATTCCTTGTAAACAACCACTTAACGTGAAATGAAGTTAAAGGCCTTGCACTTTTCCTTGACTAGAATAACACGTGGTCTAGATAACTATTAAGTACTGCAAATTAAATGTTCTATATGCAGTTTTAATTTTGTTACATTTCTAATTTGTGTTGCAAACAATTTGTCCGCCAACTGTGCGCCGATATATTCCGTCGAAAAATGGACGTTGCTCACCATTTCATTTGATATGCCAATGTTGCTCATTGCGCACAAAAGGTTGGGGACCCCTGTCCTAATGCATATAATGCAAGGGGCAGGCAATGCAGCCACCCCTTCTTTGGGGTCAGTTTCAATTTAGCTATTCTCTCTTTGAGCAGACCGTTGAGTCTCTCATACTTTCCGTTCACTTGGGGGGGGTAAGCAGAAGAAAACTTGTGTTTCATACCGAGCAATAAGCTAATTTGCTTGAATACCTCATTCACAAAATGGGGGCCATTATCTGATCTCAGCACCTCGCCATACTCCCCATCTGGGAAATGCTTCTTGGACTAAACTTTGCAGTGCAAGTGGCATCAGGATGTGTGCATGGACCAGCCTCGATCCACCCAGAGAACGGGCTCACAACCACTATCAAATACCTGTATCCATTACAGATCTGCAGCATATTGTATTGTATTTGGTTATTTATATAGCGCTCTTTCCCCACTTGTGTGACCTCAATGCACTTTTTCCTCAGTTGGAATGCCCTTGGTGACCATAGTCAATGTGGTTGTAAATTCTATGGAGTTTAGTTTAGGAGATGCATGTGTGCATGTTGCCATTCTAAGACTTGGGTGGCTGGCAAGGCTCGACTAAGCAGCCCAAGAGAGGTCAGACACATGGGTGGGTGCTGTTGAGGGTTGAAGATGGATTGCTTTTGTTGAGAGGGTCTATGTGAGGCCAGCTATACCGGGATCCTTTTGCGTAATTGCTCGGCTTGGGCAATATTTGTCCAGGTCTAGAATTAAGAGTCCTATACCAATGGGCCTAGGTTTCATACTGTAGCAGTATGTTTAAGCATATGGTAAACAAAGATGGAGGCTACACCTAGATTTGAGAATCCTGTATAGAGGGAGAGCGGCTTAGATATCACAATGCCATAGGTTTAATTATACGGTAAACAAAGATAGCGGCTACACCCATATTCGGCAATCCTGCATAATGGGCAAGAGGCCTAGGTTTCAAAACGCAGGAGGCCTCATCATATATTCAAAGGAGGAAGCTACACCTAGATTCGAGAATTTTGCATGGTGGGGGGGCTAGGATTCACAAGCCCGTAGGTTTCAACCTGTAGTACAGTAGGTTTACGTAGTATTGCAGTCAACAATGGTTTGTTGTATATAGGTTTGGGAATACATTTGTAGTGGGAGATTGCTAGTGTTGAGAGCTTCCCTGAATGAGCGATGCAGGTTAGCAATGGTGGTGATCACTTAATGATGGGCATGTACTACTCTGGGCTACTCATCTCAGTGTTGGTTGTCTTATGTGGGGTGGTGGGCGGGGGCACGGAGAGAATGTTGTGGGTGTGCCACAGCGAAAGGCTATGGCTTACATGGAGTGCTTGTTGGTAGGGAGTGTTGTTGCGGTTGGGTTGGTATTGGAACAGGTGTGCCACAACGAAAGCTGCTAGCTTACCTGGAGTACTGGCCGAGCTGGCTGTGTTGTTGAGAAATATGTGGTAGTGTGTCAGGTAAAACCGCTGCAGGAGCTGCCGGCCCCCGAGTTCTGATTGATGCAGGGGAGTTTACTAATGGTGTATCCACATGGTGCAGTGGATTAGGAGAGTATTGGGAAGAGCCAGGTTTTAAAGGCCTTCCTGAATTTCAGGTGGTTTTCAGTGTTGCAAATGTGTACGGGAAGGGAATTCCAGATGGTTGGTGCTTGGACAGAGAAGGAGGAACCGCCAAGCCTTATGGAGCTGTGCGGTGGGATAACTAGGCAAAATGCAGTGCGAGATCTGAGGATCATTGAAGGTTGGCAGGGGACAATTTTGGGAGGAATTCAGGGATGATGTGGATTGCACGATGGGTGATGCACATGGCTTTGAAGGTGGTGCGTCAAGAAATAGGGAGCCAGTGGAGGACTCTCAGGGTAGGGTTGATGTCCTCTCTGGCAGGCAGTTTAATGAGCAGGCATGCTGCTGCATTTTGGATTCTTTGGAGTTTCTTTAGTTGGGATGCCAGGGCTCCTAGGTAGAGGCAGTTTGCGTAGTCTAGGCGGGAGAGGATGATGGAGTTGATGGCCGGGAAACTGTGGGGATAGGTGAGGTAGGGGATGATCCGCCTGAGGATGCGTAGGTGGAAGAAACAGGTTTTGGATACGCTGGTGGTGTGTTGGGTGAGGGATAAATTTAAGTCCAATTCACATCCAAGGTTTTTAACCACTTTTTTTGAAGGTGCCAGTGCTTGTCCTAGTGATTCAGGCCACAGGATTGGTTGGGGGATGAGAGATGTTTTCCTGCAGTCTAATATTTCGGTTTTCCTAGGGTTGAGGATGATGTGGTTAGTCGTCATCCAGTGATCAATGTCCGAGAGGCACGATGACAGGTCGGGGCTGCCAGGGATTTTGAGAATGATGATCTCGGCATCATCTGCATAGTTGTAGCAGGTAAGGTTGTAAGAGCAGAGGATTGCAGGAATGGGTTGTATGTAGAAGTTGAAGATTAGAGGTGACGTTGACACTCCTTGGGGGACACCTTTGCAAACTGGGCGTGCTATGGATGTGAAATGGTCGAGCTGCATGATTTGCGACCGGTTAGAGATGAAGGAAGAAATCCACGAGAGGGCTGTGTTTTTGATTCCTAGTGTTTGTAGTCTGACTAATAGAATCGAGTGATCGATGGTATCAAAGGCTGCGGAAAGGTCTAGCAGGATGAGAACCGCACAGCTGTCTGCGTCGGCTGCTCTTTTTAGGTTGTCCCAGATGGACACTAGGGAGGCTTCTTTTCCCCTTTGTGGTCTGAAACCGGATTGTGCTGGGTCTAGGAGGTTGTTCGCTTGTGCAAATTGGCCACGCTGTTTGTAGGCCACACGGTCAATTGGTTTGGCGATGAAATGCGTATTGGATATAAGTCGGTAGTTTTGGGGAAGAAGTGGGTCAAGCGTCCGTTTTTTGAGAATGGGTTTGGTGTAGGATGTTTTTAGGGCTTTTGGGAAGGATCCTGACGTGAGTGGTTAAGGATTGCACATGCGACATTACCTGCACAGGAGGAGGTTAGTATTTTTTTTTTTAGCATTGCGGGTGGGCACAGGTCTTTCGAGGAGCCTGACGAGCGGTTGACTACAACCAGCAACAGGAAATCATGGTGTGCAATGGGGGAGAAGGAGTCACAAAACGTTTGTGGCATGGTTTCTGTGGGGGGCTGAGGGCGAGTGGGCAGCGGTGGTGGTAGGATTTTTAAGTTTGACGATAGCGTTGTGTCTTTCAATGGTGGCATTGTAGAAGTGGAGCGAGAGGGTGTCGCATAAGGCTTGGGTGCTTGGAGTGGACAGGCGATAGCATGAGGGGGATTTGAATACTGCTATGCATTGGTAAGCTAGAGGTCAAAAGGAATCTTTTGCTGGGGGTCCTTCCGGGGGTCCTTCCGTGAGGAAGAGCGAGTTGCGAAGTGAGCATTTGAGATCTGGGGTGATTACCACTTTGTTCCATAGTGGGAAAGTAGTGGGGGCGGTTGGTGGTGGACATATGGGGCGGTGGCAGCTGACCACAGTGTCGATTGATATGGTGAAACAGAGTGCTAGGTGATCAGACCATGACAGGGGACATGGGGGCTATGTAGATATGATTGCGGTGCTGAAAATTGCACCTAGGGTGTGACCTCTCGTGTGGGTGGGAGTGTATGCGTGGTGTTTCAGATTGAGTGTATATAGATGGTCTATAAGTGACCTGGTCATTGAGTTTGATGTAGTCGAACCATAAGTTGAAATCTCCTAGTATGGTAAGGGTTGGGTGTAGGATGAGGTTGGCAGTCAGTGCTTCACCAAGTGTTTCTGCAAAGTTTTTGTTATAGCTGGGGGGTCTGTAGATGAGTAGGAAGCTGTGTGAGGCAGATGGTGCAAGTTGGCGGTTTACCAGGAGGGATTCGTAGTCTGTGGTGCTGGCAGGTGTCCTTGATTATTAGGTTAAATTGGTCTTTGTGTAATATTGCAAACCAACCTCCCCTTCATGCTCAGTTCCGAACAGTGAGAATGTAACCAGGTAGAAAGGTCTCGTGCACGAGGGGTTCATAGTCATCCGAGAACCAGGTCTCAGTGATGAATAGGATGTCTGGCTTTTCCTCTGTGATGAGGTCGTAGGTGTGGAGTTTGTTTTTGGAGACTGACCTGGCGTCGAGGGTGCAAGATACTTGGAGATTCCTTTGTGGCTGGAGGGTGGGTAGGGCTGGGTGGGGGAGCAGGGTCTGCTGTGGGGAATGGCAGTGGAGGGGGGATGCGGAGTGTGGGGGTGAAGGAGCAGGTGGGGCAGGGGGACATGGGACTGGCAATGGGGAGGTGGAGTGAGGAGATGAGGACCATAATCGATATGTAAATGCTGAAAAGGACCATTTGGTCGAGGAATTACTCCTCTAACTGTTCGCAGTGTGTGCCAGAAGTAAACATTTGACATGTGATGCAATTTACTACATAAAAAGAAGCATGTTCTAACAGGTTCGGTATGAACCAGTCCTCTGCAATGTTTGCTGTGAGGCTCTCCCTAGTGACATGCACTTGGTAGTGTGATTGTTCTAATGCTACCCTTAACAAGGGTACAGGCATCACCAGTTTACCAGTGCTGTCTTGTCACCACAGTGCCTCGGAAGGGGATTGAGAACACCCCCTCCGTGTCCACAGGTCTTTCTCTTCCTGTGGAGCTTCACCCTGAACTTCCATTAGCTGCGTTGGTGATAAATGATTAAATATTTCATTCACAATCAACATCACAACCATTTTCCCTTTCACATCAGGTGTGTCAAAACTAATTCTGTCAGGTGAATATGCAACTCTTTTTGCCTCTTCGTCCGTGGCTTGGTTTCCACGTGAAATACATTCTGTTCTCTTAGTGTGCGCTGCACACTTAACTATTGCAATGGCTACTGGGAGTTGTAGTGCTTTAATAAGCCTGTCCAATAATGCAGTGTGTTGCACCGGAGTGCCGTCTGCTCGGAGGTAGCCCCTCCTTTTTCAACGTGCTAGCCCTGCGTGCATAGTTGACGTCACATAAGTGGAATCGCTGTACACTGTCACTTCCTGGTCTGCGTGTTTCAAGCATGACAATCAGCGCTACTAATTCTGCAGCCTGTGCTGAAAAGTGAGACGGTAGTCGTGCACTTGACATTACTTCAAATTCCTCATTAGCCCTGTGCTTTACCACAGTGGCACCTGAATGCCTTTCTCCATCAGTGTGATCAATCCTTGAAAAACCATCAATAGAAAGAATTTCCACAGCTGCTAGAGCATTTTGCTTTACTCTCGGGATCTCATCATAGAATTCCTCATAATTTGAGCAATCATGCACTTGTTCATCCTCTGCCAGTGGTTCAGCTAGAAACGTGGCAGGGTTCATTTTTTACCTGACTATTTTGATCGCTGGATTTGATAGAACTATCTCATAAGCAGCAGCTCTTTGAGACGTCAGTGTATCCTTGGGTTTTTCCAAAACAGCAAACGAAGCATGCTCAACAAATAACTCCATGGAACACCCCATTACTATGGTTGAAGATTTCTCAATAGCGAACGCGGGCTGCTGCCAACGATTGTTCGCAAGGGAAGTGACCCATCATTACTGGGTCCAAAATCCCATTGTAATATGCTAAGGGTTTGTACCCCCAATGAAGTTCTCTGCATGAGTACTGCTGTCATGACTGTCCCATTTGTGTGTGAGAATAAAAAGAACAAACTCCTCAGAATAATTGGGAATCCCCGAAACTGGAGCTGTGCAAATTGCCTTTTTTAATTCATCAAACTTCTCCATTTCCTCAGTCCATTCAATTTGTTCCTGATTGACCTGTGCCTTTGTCAGGGCCTGCAGCAATGGCCTTGTGTATGAACTATAATCGAATACTCATGCTCTGACATAATTTCACAATCCTAAAACTGTTGCATTTGCTTTATCGTTTCAAAATCAACCTCAGCCCCTTCAGGTGTAACTTTCTTTCCTTCATGCGAAGTTTACTGTCCCATGAACACCACCTCTTCTTGGCAGTACTGCAATTTCTCTTTGTCCACCTTATATCCTTTCTCTGCAAGAATAATTATTAGCTGAACTAAGTCACGTCTGCACTCTTCTTCTGATGTGCTACATACCAAAATATCATCTACGTATTACAGCACGACACTTGGCCAATCAATATTGGTTAGGTCCATCTGCAGGACCCTACTGAAAATCGATGATGACTCACAGTACCCCTGAGGTAATCCTGTGCTTTCCAACTTAGTCTGATGTAACATAAATGACATCAGATCTTGAGAGTTTGTATGCAACAGGATTGAGAGAAATGCATTTTTCAAGTCAATCACCATGAAATATCATGCCTCAATCGGGATACTACAAAGGATCATGGCCGGATTAGAAACGAGAGGAAACTCTGCCTCTACAATCTGGTTAATCGGCCTCATGTCCTGAATTAAACGCCATGACCCCCCCTTTTGATTTTTTGATAGGGTACACTGCGGTATTGCATCGTGACTCTGGCGTCACTAAAATGAGTGGATCCATCATGGCTGATATAGTCTTGAAAATACCCTTGTCTGCCTCTAGAGGCATGGGATACTGCTTTGCTCAAAGTAATATTGCTCCTGGTTTCAACTTAATCTTAACTTCTCCCATCCCTTTTAACAGGCCTACGTCATAGCGGCCCATAGTCCATAAAGAAACTGGCACTTTTTCAATATCTTCATCAAAAAATGCGGGACGCTGCCGCACGATCAACATTTTCTGTTGGACATCCACTCTTTCTGTCCTGATCCAATATGTAATGCTCCTTTTGAATACTAATTCGTCATCTGACGGGTCATCTCTAAACATGTCCTCGTCAGAGAAGTCAGTCACTGCTCATCATCAAATCCTTTGAGCGTGGCCAACTCCCCTAGCACCACAGCTGCCTGTAATTCGAAGGGAAAAACCTGTCCCTGTTAGGGAGAATTCTCATTCTATGGTGAATTTCCCCTTACCTAGTGAGTCCCTGTAACGCTCACCTGATTCCCGCAGAGGCGCCGGTCTTGACTGGGTGAATGCCGTTTCTTCAAAGGTGATGTGTAACACACGGTTGGCTCTTTGGGCTGGACCTCTGTGCACTGTATGTCTGACTCGAAGAGAAAGATGTCTGCAGATAGAAAATATGGGATTAATGAACTGGGGTTATTGGGTGCCTCTCTCCTCTTCCCTTTCTCTTCTCCTGTAGAACCCCAAAGGTTAACACCCTCACCTTAGGTAAGTGAACGCCGAGCTCTCCATCTGCCTCGGGGCAGGGTGCCGTAACCAGTTTTTTCACTGGATAAGGGTGCAGGCCTCTTGACCTCAGAGGACTGCTGTCCGTCTTTAACTGCACGAACGGTAAGTTCTGGGCACTTCAAATGTCTTAAAAGTCTTTTGTAATGATATCTCTTGTTTTGCAGGGTTCCGGCGATGGCGGATGGCGGGCTGATGAGAGTTGAGGATCGAACCCCAGTGAGGAATAGAAGCGCCTGGAAGCACGTAAGTAAGCGCTTGTAGCCTGCTTCACGATGCGCACTAACTTTCCCTTTTATCTTGCAGGTACAAGTTCGGAGCTTTAGAGAAGCTGAAGGGTGCTGGAATACCCACTGGATTCGGCGTGGGAAGGAGTAATGGCACGTGAGTAATAAAGTTGCCCAATGTCTTTAAACGCAGCTTCTTTTGTCTTTCAGATGCGGGATGCAGCGCAGAAGGCCTCCGGAGCGTGCAAAGAGCTGGTAAGCTTTTGTCTTTCAGATGCCGGAATGCAGTGCAAAGACCTCCGGAGCATGCGAAGAGTAGGTAAGCCTTTGTCTTTCAGATGCCGGAATGCAGCACGAGGCGTTGGTGACAGCCGATGGACCAGGTAAGAGATGCGCTGCCACTGAAGACCGTAGTGCTAACCTGTTCTTTCTTTGTCTTTACAGGTGCTGCTGAAGACTGGATTCCAGGATGGTAAGCCTTTGTTCCCTTAGGCCCAGGATCAGAAGCAGAAGACACGATGAGCGTTCTGCTGCAGAGAATGCAGAATAACGCAAAGCAAGATTCATCCATCGGGTGTGGTTTAAATAGCCTCCTGTAGTGCTTAGGTGTCTCCTTCCACAGCCACGCCTAGGTAAGAAAAGAGTTCCTGCTTTCCAGAAGAGTTCCAGTGTTCTGAACCTAGGGAGTGGCTCCTGCCCCACCCAACAGGAAAAGTAGTCCCAAACAGAAGAGGATCAGGGGTTCAACTGGCAGGTAAGTAAGCAGCATGGTCTGCTGCAGGTAAGTCCACCCAAGCATTATGAGCCCGGCGCTTCCAGCGCTGGGACTGGGCATCTTTATGAGCCTGGTGCCACTGGCGCCAGGACAGGGTCCAAAAGGTCCCAATTGGGACTGGCTGGCACTCGGAACCGGGGTTATGGGTCTGCTTCCAAGGGAGTCGGGCAAGTCCTGATCTTTTGGAAGCAGAGATCATGACAGTCCCTCAGTAGCTTTGCTGGATTTCTGGAGTGTATTTTTCCACCTGGTAAGAGTGTGAGCTTTTTCCCCACTCTTCCCTGTGTTTTGCCATGTGTATTTCAACTGTTTGTGATTGTGGACTCTGGAGTACACTAATTCAGTAGCCCCACTCTGTGTACTACACAGCACCTTCAGTGCAGTGACACAGGGTTGTCTTTTAGACTTCCCACCAACTCCATTTTCTGGGGCCAACTTCTGCCCCCCCGAAAAGGGTAAAGTGCCATTAACTTTTAACCACAAATCCAGTACACCCCATCTTATATGGAGTATTGGAAAAGGTTAATTCTTAGCCCTTTTTTATCTGTGCCTCTTGGAGCATTGTTTCGCTCCCTTAACATTAAGACTTGGCTGGCGGCAGTAGTATCTACCCTAATTTGCCTACTGTGGTTATATTACATAACATGGTACCGTTTTTTTTTAGGCTATTTTTAGTAGCCTCGAAATTTAAACCCGCTTGCCCAAATACTTTTTATTTCAGCTCCGGTTGGGTTTAATCGCCATTTCTTTTTGTTAACATCCTTCTTGGGTGTTTCTTTGCGCGGCAAACCAGATTTGCCTCCTTTGTTCGCCGGCCTGACCTTTGGCGTCTGGGTGTCTAGGTGGGCTGAATGTGATGGAGGGGTGTAGTCAACCCCTGCACAGGGTCTCCTTGGGAGACCCAAGTCGCACTTTGTGTTGATTGGCGGAGGTGGTTGTCCGGGCTGGACAACCCCCCTGCTGAGTGATTGACAGCCAGGCTGTGTGAATGGGGGATTTTAGCATAAAAGGCAGGACTCTTGGGCTAGAAGTCAGAGTCGCCATTGGAACTGCAAGGAACAGAAGAGAAGCAGAGAAGAAGACGGATGCTGCAACCGGGAGTCCCGGTGAAGCCCTGCTGCAGTCCTGATCTATCTACCCTTCAACGACAAGAGAAGATCCAGTCCGGAGTCTTCTTCCCTTGAGCCTGGTGGGATCAACCAGCTCACGCTTTCTTCAGTCAGAGCATCCTCTCCTGGGTTGAAATCACTGGTGTTCTGTAGTGATCCAGATAGCCATCAGAAGAGCCCTCTCCTGATTTAAAGGAGGGCACCCTTTATTCGTTGTCTTTTTCACTGCATCCCTGGGTAGTGCAGATCGCTCCAGACGTCGTCCTTGTCCCCACAACTGAAGCCGCAGGAACTGTGAGTCTGCAGGAACTACCAGTAACAACTGCCGTGGCACCAGCTTTTCTCCAACGGAATAAGGTACTGTGCACATTTGGTCGTTCTCTCCGACTGACCATCCGGAATCCGGGTGAACCCTTTTCCTCCACGAAGATTTATACTTTCTTCCCTCCCTCTTATAACTTTTCCTTTCATTTGACAATATCTAAGTACTCTTAGCATCTCGAATCTCGAACTGTTCAACGTGTGATCCTCGGCAACTGAGAATCTGCTCCATTGAAACTGGCGCAGGCCTATTGACTTTAATCTGTATCTTTGAACAAGTCCTCCGATTCCCTTGCCTAGACAAAAGTTGTGCCTATGATTTTATCCCCTTTTCCCGTGTTTGAAATTCTAAAGTACAAAGTGTGTTTTAACTTTGTGAGCATTTCTATCCGCGGGTACGCGTTAGTATCGGAACACCGGTCTGTAAAATCCTAATGTACTTACCTTGAATTTACTGGAACAAGTGGAAGTGGTTGTGTGTGGTGTATTTTACGTGTGGTTTTGAATTTATAGAAGTTAAGTGTTTTATGAACAGATGGTTTTTAATAAATGTACTTATATTTTTTACCTGAAACCTTGAGTCAGTGTTTGCTTGAGTCACAGTAATTGTGGTCCTTTGTAGAACCTCTACTACTGCTCATTTACTCTTGAGATCAGTCTGGCTGCTCCGCTACTGCTACCACTTTAACAGTGTAGTACAGGCTTGTACCAAAGGTGAACTTGTATTACCACTTGTAGTCTTAATTGTGTGTAATGGTCCCTAAGGGCACTGCATGGGATTCTGCCTAACAGTCCCCCCGCTTCGTCCATAGGCATCTGTGGTCTGAACAAAAATTCATCAGGTATTCTCATAACTTTGCCCACAAAACCGTCTAGCCATGTTAACAAAATGTGTACACCATAGTGAAAGACTTTTGGTTCTAACAGCGTCCCTCGTATGGCTATTTGCCCTGTAAATGCCATGATGAATTCAGCCACATTTAAATAATTCCTGGCGTTGAACACACTATGTCTTCATCAGTGAAGGAAATCATCATGTTTAGCTTCGTCATCAAATCTCGACCCAGTATTTTAACTGGCGTCTGTCTCGAATACAACAATGGGACAGAAATATCACATTCTCCTAGAGACTGGCAATTTCTCAGTAAAAGGAACTCTACTTGTAGCTCCAGAGAATCCCCGAGCTGAGCATTCATGGCATTTCCAGATAACAAAAATGTTCCCTCGCGTAAACATGAGCGAGTTGCCCCTGTATCTACTAAAGAAGAGAAGTATTTGCCTCCTATGGTAACGCCAACCCTTGTTTCGTCTTGAGGATTGGGCGTCACCGATAGTACTGAACACATCAAGTCACCATGTGAGCTGTCCTATTGTGGGTAGGTACTTATTCCCGTAACTGTAAAAGGATTCCCTCCCATGACAGTCATACCCCCTATTCTAGGAGTCTATAACTGTCCTGTGGTTGCGCTCTGCTGTATTTGCTTGAGTGCGTGCTGTAACTGCCCTTGCAGCGAATTCAATGGTGCTTGCTGTGGTTGCAAAGCCTGCTGTGTTTGCGGTGTCAGTGTTTGATACACTGACACCGCTGGTAGATGGGCTGTCCCCCCCTCTTGAGAATTGCCCATTTTGCACCTACCCTTGGCTCCCACATGTTTGCGCAATAGGCCCTGTCATTCCGCATGTCCAACATACAGGAGGGAATCTCCTAAGTTGCCGTCACTGCATGCCTTGATTATCATGCTGCACATTCTTAAACCACCTTGGTTATTTTGAAACTTTCCCTGATTATTCTGAAAGACTCCTCTTCCGCGGGAGCTTCCCCTGCCTCTTGGCGTAAAGCTGTCCCCTCCTTGATTCAACTGCCGCTGGTTATTCACCTGCGGCATACCTGCTGCCTGTTGTGATCCTGGCCTTTCTCCACTAGTCAGCATTTTTTTCGAAAGCTTTTTCTCTACTAGCTTAGCTTCCTCAAGCTCCCTAGCATCATCATCTTTCTCACGATTTTTCTCTTGCAAAAATCGGAAATGGTGCGCAATGGCCAGCTGTATTTCTGCCCATGGCTTTGTCTACAAACCCACCAGCTTGAGCTGTCTCTGCACCTGATCTGGCAATCACTGACATAGTATATGATAGAATACAGGTATAGATTTTCCTCACAGCTTGCGAGTTTCCAAAGACCACTGCTCTTGAAAATTCTGAAAGTAAGCAAGCAGATCTTCCCCTTCCTGTATCTTATGTGCCATTATAGCACCCATATCTGAGGGATCAGGATATTGTACAAGCGCTTTCCAGACTGACGCTCTACAATTATTAAACGGCGCTCCATCATGCGCTGTGTTCTGTGCTATGATACTTGCGTATCCTACTCTCGTCCAAATGTCATCAGTCCTTTCCCAAGGATAGCTGCTAGAAGAGCCTTGATGTCCCCTATAGCTAGCGTGTTTCCTCCTGTAATTTTCTCTAATTCATAGATAATTTTTCCGGCACCCGAGGTCAGACATGGGAGCTTACACCTGGGGCCACGAGATATAATGGGGTCTGGCTCTTCCTTTCTCTAACAAGGGGAATTGAAAAATCCCTAAATCGCAATCATCTCCCATTGTCTTTGATAAAAGGATTCCTCAATCCGCGCTGAAAAACCACTCACATAAATTTGTGAACAAACTTTGTGGAAACGGAAAAGATTTGGTGAAGAACAGTGTCAACATTTATTTAACTGAGTGGAGATTTTAAACATATAACACGATAATCACCATTAGGCACTTTGTTCCACACTGACTCATAAGTGATACTACCCTGCTCTTGTATTGGCACAATATACCAAGAACACCACAATGTTCCTATACAATTGATTTTTCACATTCTAGACATTAGCTTCCTCAAATTCTGATATTGATGTGCAATACCAAAGTGATCCTAGAAAAGGCCCAATTTTCATACAAGTAACTTGTTGCCAAAAACAAAGATGCAAAATGATCTGATGGATTATACCAAAGCAATCATGGAAGATACCCAATTATCATACAAGTGTCTCATACCAAAGACAATCCTAAGTAATGCCAACACGTGTTTCGACCTGCTATCGGGTCCTCCTCAGGGCATGTACTAGTTATTAATTCTCTGGGTGCTATACGTGATTCAACCCACAAACACAGTTTGCATATCACACAGCTGCATCATTAATATTGCTGCATCTGAAAGCCCTTGAAATAAATTGAAGGCCAAGTGTTCATACAACCAGGTCTTTCTTGAGATAAAGCAAATGCCAAGTATTCATACTGATGGGATGTCAGAGCACATTGAGAAGAAAGGGAAAGGGAGGGCAAATAAGACAGACAAAATGCATGTTAGTCTTTGTGGCTGCATCCCAAATGTACATAAAGCAACATTTGCACTGTGAACATTCAGAGCATTGTATGCCAATGCTAACTTGACTATTTTGACCCCATAGCACTGATCATTGCATGATGACTGATCCATATAGCACAAGAAAAAGTAAGAAGCAGAAACATTATTGACAAACGTGTGATAAAAAGCAACATCGGAGGGTGCAAGGAATAAGCTACCCTAGGGAACCATGTCACATCTCCCATTGTTTTATGAATTTTCTAATTTGTTTAAATGTCATGGAATGTTCTCTGAGTAAACATAACTGCTTCACAAAAAGATCTGATACCAGTCGATGAATTAGGTGCGTGTGGCTAATTCCAAGAAGAAATGCTTTACATGTAGGAGACTGGAAATAAATACATGTTCTTACACAGTGGCGAGTTAGAGAAATATAGAGTGCGAAGACCAGATGTAACAAATGGACCGATCAAGAGACGGTATGTTACTTAATGAAGAGAGAGAAGAGGGAGAAATGGCCAACGTTTAAAGAAAACACAGAGTTCATGCTGCAAATTGTGGAGTCATTTCACGGTAACACACGGTTGCTCACCAACAAGGTCTTAATATCAATCCCATGCCAAAGCGTGCTCCAAACATTACTTCCAGTGTCCGGGTGAAATACTCGCAATTCATTGCTGTTCCATTAGGCACGTGTTATAATGTAACGGGAATCTGCTGAAAATAATCAATTTCAGCATTAATGGTACTGAACAAAGGAACAGAAACCTGCTTCCTACCACAAGAAAAACACTCAGCATATATTGCTGTAAACCATGCCACTCACCTCGAATCCCTTTTATGGTTGAAACGAAGGACAACGCTCAGCGGCACACATTCCAAAAATGGAGAAAAAGCCAGTGCCTGCAATTATTGAGTGACCTGACAGTTAGAAGTAAAGCAACACTCCTTAGCAACTACTCAAATAGATTTAACTTTTTCAAAATGCTAAAGCAGCAAATCCTCACTAATAACACTCACCAGAAAAATGTTAATGACAGCTCCTGGTCAGCGCCTCGATGCGCTCATGTGTCACTGTTCAGCCAAAATGTTGGCAAATAGTGGAGGCACTCCATATATACTTGAGTATAGGTCATGTGAATGGTCACGTGTGATCACATGACTACTGCTAGCCAATGGAAAGTGAGATGATGTCTCTGGTCTGTTTTCTTAAAGGTATATATGCAATAGTAAAGAAAAAGCAAAGTAGCCATGTTTAATAAAGTTATATGCTATGGTCTGCTCGGCTAATGTGTGTGAACATTAAAGCCCAAATGGCTTCTTGGAATTCCCATGCAAGCTAGGCAGCAAATATCGTAGGAATAATAGAGATTTTATGATGCGATATGCCACTCACGATTAGTCTTGTGGAAAAAGAAAGCAACGTAAACATGGTTACAATAATAATTTTTTCAATTCCCAAGTAATTTCTGGCATAGATGTTCCGTCCCGCGGGGAAAAGGTACACCCTGCACCCTCCAATTTAAGGGGCACATTGCCCATTGCGCCACCAATGGCAATACGATTGAGAGCAGATAATTGATAATTACTAAAGGTAAAATGTCAAAGGATTTACATTGCAAAGGTATAGCAAAAACACGGTGTCTTCGCCTTTGTTAGTTATCTCCCATTGTCTGCCTATCCATAGTAGGAACAATGGTTCCTGATCGCCGTTTTCCCAGTAATGACCTCAGCCTGTTCAAATAGGGTGGAGAGTCCCCCCCTCTCACTAAGAGGTCGCCTTTTAGGTCCAACCACCTCACTTCCTTGTCTGGGAACACCCCTCATGACCACACGCACCACCACCACCACCACCCTCCCCATGGAAGGTTTCCTTTTCTTCGTCAGACATATCTTGCCCCCAACTCGTATGGCTGGCCTCCTTCTCGTCTCTGTTCAGAGTTAGCCTGTCCAAAGACAAGGCTCTATGCTCGAGGCTGAACAGGCCCCCCCTCTCTGCCTCGTGACTGGACACTTTCAGATCGATTGTCTTTTCCTTTATTTCTCAATTCACCTTTTGCCCTCATCTCTTGATAAGCTTTTTCGATTCTGTCTCCAATATTTCCTATCTTAGAATTCTCTTCTAGATTTACTCTAGAGGGTCCTGGCACAAGTTCCTGTGATGGGAGGAGCTCCTCTATGTCCTCCCATGCCCCTACTGGATTTGGTTCCATTAGCTCTCTTTCAATGCTATCAATGTTGTGTGTCCTCTGCCTTCTCTTTCATTCCATTTCCTCAACAAATACTCTTTGTTTCTTTGCTTCCGCCCTAACCCTTTCCTCCTCCTGTCTTTTCACTTCCCTTCTTTCATTTGCCCTACGCACCTCGTCATCTCGTCATCTTTGCATTCTTTTATCTCTTAATTTCTGTTCTTCCTCTTCTTATGTCCTCTTTTCTAGCCTGTCTTGTTCCTCGATTGCTCTCCGCTTGTCATATTTTCTTTGCTCTTTAACTGCTCTTCCTGATACATTTGCTTTCATCTCAGTCTACTCTTCTTTTTAGCCTCGTCTTTCAATAGTTCTCTCATTCCCTGTCTTTATCTTGCTTGTCTTGATCTTACCCTTGCCGTACCTCCTCGATGCTCTTTCCATCAAGCTTGAGCAATATCTGACCACCCATCCATTCATTCATTCTGTATGAGCGCCATCTCATCAGTTTTGTCTTTTTCTCCTTTACATCGCTTTATTTCTCATTCTATATCTAAAGTCATGCTTGGTCGTTCACTTCTCTCTTTGTCCCATAAGACTAGAGATCACATCCCTTTCTGGAGTTTTTTTCTAGACTTTCATCACTACTATACGCAGGCGGCTCATGAGTTGGATTACTGTATCCCGCCGCTGCTTTCAGTTTCCCTTAGTGGATGCACTCCGTCTTTCATACTATCACCATTTACCTCAGGCAGGGTTGGCGGAGCAGAAGGCTCACACCCCCCTCTTTGCACTGATTAAGCATCCCATTCTGCACTATACTGCTAAAGCTTGGGTGCATGTTTTGGCAGCTTTTTGCACAGGTGCATGAGCGGAGTAACATCTTCCATCATGACTAGTCGCACTAGACTTTCAATACTTACCATTATTTTACACAAACTACCTTTCAGAAAAATAAAAAAATATGAACGTGCACCAATCGTCGCAGCTCCAAACCTCTATGTCTCACTTTTCTTCAATCTATCTGTTTAGCCAATACCTTTAACAACTAAATAAATAATTTACTCTCAGCTTTTTACCACAATCTATTACTTGTCGCTCCTCGACATTTCATCACTTCCTTAACACATACAATACATCCAATATACAGACTGGCCGGCCCCAACATATATCTCTGCCAACACTCCTCGTGACTATTCTCGCCCCTCATAATGACTCTGATCTGAGTGTGAATGGTTTTCTTAAACAGATCTAGCCTATTCATCCACTTGGATTCTAAAACAACTCCTGCTAGACGTCCTTGACGTAGGATTCTGGGCTGATCTTATGAATCGCTCCTCGTCCACAACTAAATTCTTCTACTCAACGCTCTTCATCATTAACTCAAATACCCCTATCAACTCTCCATTACTCTTTCCCCATTATCACTTTCCCCATTTAACAAAATTATTTTGCCACCTTTCTCAATCTACTCACCTTTCGCTTTACGACTGTTGACCCTCGGGATCGTCTCCTCCTCAACCAGACACCTTAGCCTTTGGTTCGCTCAGCTGCCTGTAGAAACCGGAAGGGAATGTGAAAGAGGGACCCGTTCCACTACTTTGTCTTGCAAGATCTATTTTGGCCGCTATCCACAGGAAGCCTTGTGGTCCTCCAGCTAAATGGCAGAGGACATCCGATATTTCTGAGACCCGTAAAAGCCTACTGGGTCGACGGATTTTGAACCATCCTCTCTCTGCTACCACATGAACTCAGATCTATGGCCCTTTAAGACAAGATGGTAATACTTGGTTTGAGAACAAAAAATGGTTGTTCCTAACAAGAGTATTAGGAACTCCCGTCCCCTGCACACTGTCTAGTATCTGAATATCAGAAACATATTTTTAGTAGTGTTAAACCAAAGTTAACAACAATCCTTTACTATAGTTTCATAAGTAAGAAACAGTTCAATGAGTGCGATCACTAACAAAGAAAGCAATCTTTTTTCTTTTTTAGGAAAACATAGTATTTTATTATACACAAAAAGCCCAACCCGTTTTGAGTAGAATTACTCTTCTTCAGGGGCAATACAACAATTCTTCAAATTTCTAATGAAAAAATGGAAAAGAAACATCTTAGTACATTATTTGTAACTACAATTTAAAGAAAACATGAAGATATTTCATAGCAGATATGACCACTTTTAAAGGCGGTGAAGCCACCAGTTTCATAGCAAATACCATCAAGGTGTGAGTCCAACATACTTTGGTAGAACAACCCTGATACACATGGTAAGTATTCTAATTTTTACACATCTAGTAGTGTGGTTTAACATAAGAAAACAGAAAGCAAACTTGAATTCGTGACACAAAGGAACCTGATATCCATTTAGAGCAATATTTAAAGCAATCATCATATTAACCGCCACCCAACCTGGTCTGGAGAGAGTTTTATAAAAAAAGATATTGTTTCGAAGATTGCAATCAGTACAGTCAGAAAGAAAAGAAGATAACCACACTTACCACAGAGTGTGGATGTCAAAACTGAAGACAAAAAGAAGTCCTAATCTCTCAGGATAATCCAATGTATCTGGTGGTGAACCAATACCTAATATGTAACCAGAAATCATAATTGTAGTCAAAAACGGAGTGCTACCCAATTAAACCAAATAAAAAGATAATAAGTTCGGCGTCTTCAACTTACTTTAGAAGAGAAGGTGTCCGCCAGAAAACAAGTTTGGAGCAGAATCTCCAAACAGATAAAGCTGTGGGAACCCAGAAAAATACAAATACAAAGTGTGAGTTTCTCCAAGGCTCCCCGGCCAGCGGACCTGCGTGTTCGGGAACGGCCCGGGGGCTGCAAGGGAGGCGCCTGGGTTACGCTGCGCACAGCAGTGGCCTTCAGAGGTGCCGAGACAACTGCTAGAATAAATAATTGGACCCCGCAGTCCGAGCGGGGACGCAGGTGAAGCGATCCGGCTGCAAACATCAGAGTGCGAGGCCAAGGAGGGGAAGATCAGCTGGGGAGCGCTGAGCAAACACTGGGACACGGCGGCAAAAGACAATGGAGAGAGAAAAGAAATTGAGAGCGGACCAGCAGGCCTGTGCAGATGGACCCAGGTGGGTCAATGGAATGGCATGAAGAAGCAGTGAGGTGCCGACGCTCCCCCACTTGAGCAGCTCTGGTGGCACTATAATATACGCCATACTCCACGGTGGTGGTGAGAGCTTAGTTGCCAGCTGATGAGTCTATAAAACAGAAGGCCCAGATAGAGGGGCACATAAGTATCCCGTGTGAGAAGTTGGTGGACTTGCTTAAGCCTACAGGCAAGGGGACATACAAAGCTTGGTACAAAGGTGGCAGAGAGGAAATGGCGTGCTTCATGTTCATCCTCTGACAAACTGGCCTGCCGCCTGCTCCAAAGGCAATACCGGCTCTCCGTTCTCACTAAGAAGAGAGCCCTTATCCAAGCCCGCATCTCTGAGGCATCAAACAACTCGGCCGAACTCTTTAAAATCTGCAAGGAGCTGGCCAACCCTGCTGCAGTCTCTACCTCTCCTGTCCCCTCACAGGCCCTCTGCACTGCACTGGCCTCGCACTTCATCTCAAAAACTCAGGATATCCTGTCCTCACTCTCCTCCCCTCTCCTCCCTCCCTCTCTTCCTGGCTCTTCCTCTTGCTCTCTTGCAGCCGCCCCTCCGCCCTCCTTCTCTTCATTTCCACCTTTTTCTGCTGACGAGGTTTCCAGACAAGTCCGATCTATGAAAGCCTCGTCTAAACAGGTTCACCCCTGTTCCTCCAAAACCATCAAGGACCACATCGTCTCCCTGGCTCCTGCCCTGGCTGACTTTTGCAACCACTCATTCGCCTCTGGAGTCTTCCCATCCCCCCTCAAGCACTCCCTTGTGCACCCCCTCCTCAAGAAACCCTCTTCCGACCCCTCCTGCCCGGCCAACTATCGCCCAATCTCCATTACTCCCTTCCTGGGCAAGCTCCTGGAGAAACTGGCCATCTCCCAGCTTAACCTCCATGCTGAATCTGTGGGTAATCTTCATGACCATCAATCCGGCTTCAGAGCGGCCAGAAGCACGGAAACTGCTCTCCTGAACATCCGTGAGGACCTGCTCCTAAACCTCGATTCCAACACTCCCTGTGTTCTCATTCTGCTCGATCTCTCCTCTGCCTTTGACACTGTCAACCATGCCATCCTGCTCAACCGTCTCCGAGATAACCTGGGTATCACTGGTCAGGCTCTGGCATGGCTGACCTCTTTCCTCTCTGGTCGACCCTCCCAGGTCCAAATGGGCTCCTTCCTCTCTGACATCTTTTTCTCCACCTGTGGTGTCCCCCAGGGATCCAACCTCTCTCCCTGGCTTTTCAACCAGTATCTGGCACTCCTTGCCCACCGCATCGCCGCCCTCTGCCCCCACTTCCAGTGCTATGCGGACGATACCCAGCTCATTTTCAGGCTACCCTCGGCCTCCTCCTCTCCTTCCCTCATCTCTGACTGTCTGTCTGCTATCCAGGAATGG
The DNA here is from genome assembly GCF_040938575.1 of Ambystoma mexicanum. Classification (NCBI taxonomy): domain Eukaryota; kingdom Metazoa; phylum Chordata; class Amphibia; order Caudata; family Ambystomatidae; genus Ambystoma; species Ambystoma mexicanum. The sequence goes on along the minus strand of NC_090922.1, from coordinate 578,688,333 downwards.
TGTGCCGCCAATGACCTCTGCCTTAACGCCAGTAAGACTGAGATTCTACTCATCGGCGCACCCACTCCCTCCTTCCCTGCAGCTCTCTGGCCGGCCTCCCTTGGCCCCCTTCCTGCCCCTACATGCAAGGCTAAAAACCTCGGGGTCATCTTCGACTCCACACTCTCCTTCTCTCCTCATATATCTGATGTCTCTAAGAAATCACACTACCAGCTGCACCTCCTCAGAGGTATTCTTCCCTTCCTCTCCTTCCCCCAGAAGCTCACTGTCTCCCGAGCCCTGGTTCTCTCTAGGCTGGACTACTGTAACAGCCTCTATCTTAATCTCCCTGCCTCCACTCTCCGCCCTCTGCAACTTATCCAGAACAGAACTGCGAGACTTGTCCTTGGCCTCAAGCCCAGGGACCGTATCTCTCCAGGACTGAAATCTCTTCACTGGCTCCCAGTGGCTGCGAGGATTAAGTTCAAAACCCTCTGCATTGTCCACAAGGCCTTCTGGGGCTTGGGGCCTAAATACCTTCAACTCTCTCTTCCTAAATATCTTCCTTCACGAGCCCTTCGCTCATCCATCTCTAACTCCCTCATGGTCAGCCGCTTCTCGAAGCAACGCGCTGGGGGTAGATCTCTCTCCGCAGCAGGGGCCTCCCTCTGGAACAGCCTGCCTGCCTCCCTGAAACTTGAGGAGAACCATCTCCGGTTCCGGAAGCACCTCAAAACCTTCCTCTTCGCTTCTGCCTTCTCTCTCCCTCTCCCCTGCTAAACCTGCTTAACTCCCCACTGAATCCTGTACTTAACCTGCATCTGGGCCACTCTCAGCGACCTCGGTCCAGGGCCCAGCCACTCTCCACTTGCACTGCCCCCCTGGCTCCCCCTGCACTGTGGGACTGTCACTGTATCCCTACAGCCCCCTGCTCAGCACTTGCTCTGCACTTACCTCGCACTTGCCACTAGTTGGCCCTTTTTATTTATTATTATCGTTATTATTTCACTACGCCACTTACCTTGTACTGCACTTTTCCCCCCACCTCCTCCCCCTGCACTTTCTCCTTTTCCCCTTACCTCTGCACTTGCGCGATCTGAATGACACCTGGCCTAGTAGGATCGCTTGTCCGTCTTCCCCTTGTTTCCCTCCCTCCCTGCCTCGTCGCGCCTTGAAACACTTGTGTATAGGCGCGTTACAAATACCATATCATATCATATCATATCAGATTACCCACGAGGTGAGCGCAGGCTAGCAAGCTTGGAAGGCAGTTACTTTGCCAAGTGGGAGAGCACAATCCACCCCGGTGGCCATTCACGGACTCCCAGACGCCCCTGGAGCGGCCGGGCCTGGACACCGACAGCAATCGCATCCCATTGGGGTTGGCGAGGGGGAGGTTTGCCCACAAGTCCCCGATATAACACAATGTCCAGCAAACCTCAGAGAATCAAGGGAAAGCAGCCCACGCTGGACGAATACGCTAGAACACCGCCAGGCCCTGAAGGCACCAGGAGCAAGGAGAAAATCCCTGTTGGGAGCGCTGGCACCATGGGCACCAACCAAGAAGTACTGGCGGCGATTGCAGACTTGAAAGTAGCCTGGGAGACCAAACTGAGTCTGACCATGACTGAATTGAAAGCCGCACTGGATCTGAAAGTTGGGGCAGTGCAGGAAGAAGTGAACCTTCTCCGACAAGATGTCTGGTCGTTGGCAGAACGCACGGAGAACATGGAAAAAGAGGTGGGCCCGAACACAGCGGACTGCGCAACACACAAAGCAGACCTCCATGCCCTAGTGCAACGCGTGGGCAATCTAGAATGTAGGGCGGAGGGACGTGCCCGCAGGAACAATATCCTTATTGTTGGTTTGCCAGAGGGAGCCGAGGGATCCAACCCCACAGAGTTCGTTGAATCTATGTTGCTGCAGGAGATAACTGGAGAAGTCTTGTCCCAGGTATTTGCTGTGGAAACGGCGCATAGGGCCCTAACGAGGAAGCCGCCGCCGGGCAACCCCCCAAGGCCGGTGATCGCCAAGATCCTCAATTATCAAGACCGAGAAAGAATCCTGGAACACTTTCAAATGTCGAAAATCTCTATAAAGAGATAAAAGATACTTTCAATTAGTCAAGAGACTCGGAGATTCAGGAGCCAAGCAAGAGCACATCCAGTCGGTGGAGGATGAAGTGCTCATCTGGCAGTCTCTCTTAAGTACACCAAAGCGTAATCGGGTGCATTTTTGTCTTCAGTTTTGACATCCACACTCTGTGGTCAGTGTGGTTATAATCTTTTCTTTCTGACTGTACTGATTGCAATCTTCGAAACAATATCTTTTTTTATAAAAGTCTCTCCAGACCAGGTTGGGTGGCGGTTAATATGATGATTGCTTTAAATATTGCTCTAAATGCATATCAGGTTCCTTTGTGTCACGAATTCAAGTTTACTTTCTGTTTTCTTATGTTAAACCAGACTACTAGATGTGTAAAAATTAGAATACTTACCATGTGTATCAGGGTTGTTCTACCAAAGTATGTTGGACTCCCACCTTGATGGTATTTGCTATGAAACTGTTGGCTTCACCGCCTTTAAAAGTGGTCATATCTGCTACGAAAGATCTTCATGTTTTCTTTAAATTGTAGTTACAAATAATGTACTAAAATTGTTTCTTTTCCATTTTTTCATTAGAAATTTGAAGAATTGTTGTATTGCCCCTGAAGAAGAGTAATTCTACTCGAAACGCGTTGGGCTTTTTGTGTATAATAAAATACTATGTTTTCCTAAAAAAGAAAAAAGATTGCTTTCTTTGTTAGTGATTGCACTCATTGAACTGTTTCTTACTTATGAAACTATACTAAAGGATTGTTATGAACTTTGGTTTAATACTACTAAAAATATTTTTCTGATATTCAGATACTAGACAGTGTGCAGGGGACGGGAGTTCCTAATATTCTTGTTATGAACAACCATTTTTTGTTCATTTATATCCAACCTAGATGCCAAGGTTGAGTGTCTTCCCTGCACCTCAAATATCCTACATTTTTTCCTCTAAAATGTTTAAAATACCCTTTGGGGTTCTTACCAGATAAGCATTAATATAGGTGTGCCGAGGTGTTTATTCGCTCTGTTCAATACTTGGTTTGAGTAAATGCTGCATCCCCATCTATCTCCGACTCAGGAAGTTGGCAACATTCGCTCGATTTCTCTCAACGCATATTATAAAAAAACACATCTCTTATAGTCAAAACTCATCAGTGATGTCACACTACGTGGCAAACTACAAAAACCTACTTGCGGATGTGATAGGTTTACAAGGAACATCTAGGTATATGTTCCATACTGACGGGGGAGTGATTGGGTCTCTGTCAGGTGGGCAACTAAGCCCATCCCAAATGCAAGTCATCTTCCGTGTCACTCTAATACTCGACACTTTATTGGTTACACAAACTATAGGGCTCTTTGATACGTGGCCCTCTATCATTGGTTCGGCAGTCTTGTAACATTCTGGAATGTTCCACATGCTAGCAGAACACAGTCTACCAATCCAGGTGCAGGGTGGGTCGGCATGATCATGCCTCTCCTACCAATTAGCTCAACATCTATGATCACTCTTGCAGTCTGCCAGTCAATTTAGGCTTTTGAACTTGGCCTTGCAGAAGCTCTGTGCCTCGGAATAAAAGGAAGTATCTTCTTGGTTTCGGTGTAGCTCGACCCAATGTCTATTTTGTTCTGCCCATGTGACTGGAGAATGCATTTCTGAGTTCTTTTCTGCATTTAATTCTATTAAATGATGAACTTTTGACGCCTTCAGTGTTTTTCCATTCCACCTCAAAACAGAAGTTCGTTTCTTTCTAATGTTCATGTTACTACTGAATGGACAACCAAGCTCACAGTGGCCTGGACTTCTTGATGCTGGGCCAGCCAAGCCTTTCTTGAATTTCTCCTCCGCCATCAGTAATTTTCCAACTGCACCACACTGAAAACTCTTCCCAATGACGGGGTTTCAGGCCATGCTAAAAAGCATTGTGAAATATCCAGGTTTTATACATTCCTATCTATATACATTGGCGCATTGCCGCAAACTATTCACTACGTAGTCAGCCTCAAAATCACTTTGTCTAATTGCGTTACTATGTCTGTACAAGTGTAAACTGATTTGCATTTTCTTTAGCATTTCTGTAACATGAGCATCTTCATCTTCGAGCCCGAAATGTTGCTGATCTGCGACACTCCTCTTCAGATCTTATAGAATGTTTATGTTCTTTTACCTTGTGCATGCTCTGCTTTGCAATATGTCGCCAGTCTTCTTCACTCATTTTCACACTTCTTCCGGGACTTTGTCCAAAAGGCCATTGCTTCATTGTGAATGCATAAAAGGTTTTCTCAATCGATACATTGTTTCCAGGATTCTCTGAAGTATGGCATCCTCACTGGTACTGCACGTGCCTCAATTTTCGGCTCCCAACATATAGGCAGCATGGTGGCGAAGATTTTGGTGGGGGTACTTGGCTCCTTCTTTACAAAAGCAAAAGAAAAATCCTAACTAAATTCATACACCCATTTCATGCATCAATGAGTTCTATTCCTAACCCCCACCTGTGAATTAATGTAACAGTCATCGAACTTAACAGGGATTTCACCAGTGGAAGTCAAAACTCGGCGATGGATCCCCACAACCAAGGCTCCACTACTTTCTTCACCCTGTCCCCTCTCATCAGGGCTCCTTACCCAGTGGTCGAAGTGTAAGAAAAGAAGTAGTGGAACTATGTTCCCTGCTAGCCTGTCCCGCTCCTCACAAACCCCATTGCCCATGCGTCCTCCCACACAATACAAACCCCCAAACACATTAGCCTGCTATTTAAGGGAATGTTCAGTGCTCTGCACTGAAAGTGGAAGTTTTTACTGCTTCCTACACTGTTATTTTGAAACTAAACCGTTCCGGAACGGTTTCTTTTTAAATTAAAAGTATAGGATTTGTAAAACTGAATTTAAAAAAGTAGAGGAGCACTGCTCCCAACCGCTCACTTCGACCACTGTCCTTACCCCCCACCCCCACCCCCCGCAACACCCAGGGATTCACATGCCAACATTGAGCTGGTTCCCGGGGCTGCCTTCACCCAACTCACTTGGACACGCCTGCCCACCACTCATCACTTATGGCCCTCCCTGAATGAATTAAAAAAAACCTCATGACCATGTCCAACAGGTACCCTTACAACCACCACCCGGCTCTTGCTCCATTTCTTATCCTTTTCGGTCACTACATGCTTTTCTCCAACACAAGATACAAATGTCTTCTGCCCCCTTACTATATCCCCAACACTCCCAGCACAGCCACTCATTGCACCTTATTGAGGTGAGTGTCACAAGCTTCTTTGTACCTGTCCTGATGTGTCACATGTCCCCGAATCACAGAAGGCTCTGCTATGCCTTGGTTGCTTTTGATATCCAATTGGGATCCATCTCAAAATGAGACATCATTTCCCTCATCGTTGAAAATGAGGGCACCCCAGTTGCCAGCAGGGAGAGGCCAGCTATACCACCATGATGTCCTTTAGTACCATCTGTTAGGTAAGAATTTGTAGAGTCCAACTGGTGAGAGACTTTACAAGACTTACCTCATGGTATTAGGTAACCCACCTTTTAATATAGGCCTGTACTACACAGTTGGCAGAGTGACTGAGCAGCCAGGCTTATCTTAAGAGGGGTAATGTGAGCTGTAGAGCTGTACAATGAAATTAGTAAATACAGGTATACAAGTAAACACTTATACACTTAAATTTATAGTATCAATATTTATTTATACACAAGGATAATTACAATCTTTAAAAAGCAGCAACTAATAGTAATATTAATCCCAAAGTTAGGATTCAATTCAACAAGAGTTATAAAGTAAGTGAGTAAACTTTTCTTATGCTAAACATATTCCAGCACACCGAGTGACTTCATTTGATGTCAGTATTGGCACTTGTTTGTGATCACCATTACAATATTGTGTTTCAAGGAGGGAAAAGTTAAAGTCAGATAAGAACATACTTGGTAAACCAGTTAGATTCTCCCAGAGGGATGTGGGCCGTCTTTTATCCTAGCAATAATAGTGTTCAACAATTAAAACCTGTAAGGGAACAAGCACTGCCAAAGCCAATAGGTTCAGAAGGGGACCTTCAGGGAGCCAGGACAAACAAAGTCAATGGGCCAGTTCAAAGTTCTTTTGCTCTCTTCTTAGACAACGTTTTAAAATTGTCAGTAGTTCAGTAGAAAAGCACTGAAGCTCAAGAGGAGCCACCTTGAAGAAGTACAAGCTGGGAGGCCAGTGCAGGTGAGTTGAGGTCAACTCAAACGTATTTAAAATAGTACTCCCCAAGCCAGGAAGCACCACAATTGGCAAAAGGTAGATATATCCAAAGCCCCACAGTACCTGAGAATTGGTTCCATCTGGATGCCTTCCTGTTGCAGTGTAGCAGACCCTTGTTATTGGTCCTTGGTCATGGTGACGAAAGCGAGGACTTCTGGCGGACTTCTGTGGCAGCACAAGAGAGGGACTCTGCAGTAATGGATTCTCCATCATTCAGCAGCTTTGAGGTTTTGGTACCTTTTTCTCAGCGCCAAAGAAGAAAGAACAGCTCTGGTTTGAAGTTACTTGATCCCTCAGTACTGGACTCTGGCGAGAGGACTCTGGATGCATATTTCCTGCTTCTGTAGGGTCCTCTGGATCTCCACAAAGTTTAGACCAGATTTGCAATGCACTCGATCAGGGGTCCCTGGGCATTGGGATTCTGCAAGCTTCGGAAGTCACAGCAAATCAGGGGGTTGCGCCACAATGAAGCTCATCTTGAGGCTAGTTGGTCCCACCAGCCGAACGGAGGAAGTTGTCCCTTCGGGTCTTCCCAGTCAAAACGAAAATGGCGTTCGTGGTCTAGGAGGGTCCTGCTGGCGTCTCTTCACATCTTCATCGGATGTTGTCCTCCAGTGTCGTCGATTCTGCTCTGGTCCCAAAAATCCTCGCCTTTAAAGCAAGCTCCCATTCATTCACAGCCCTAGCCTGTCAATCACCCAGCAGGGTGGCTGCCCTACCAAACTGCCAGCCAGCTAATCAGAACTGGTTTCACTCAGGAACACCTAGAGACAAAGGACAGGGAAGTTACAGGACCCTCCCACACTTCCTGTTTTTCCAGACACACTGGAGCCTGGTCAGGCTTCAGGGCTGAAGCCCGCCAAAGGCAAAAGGCACAAATGACGCAAACCCAATTCAAACAACAGAGTAAAAGCAGAGAAGAAACTGACAGGAAGTGGTGAAAAAAGAAGACGGGCTATTTTGGGAAAATGGTCACCCTTGGGTGCTGTACTGCAGATGAGAAATCTGCCTGCAGATACATGACACAAAGTAAGTAAAACAAGAAACCACTGCCACCAGCCATTCAAGTTGGTTAGTGTAACAGAATGTTACATGAGAAGTGGGATAAGGAGTTACTATATAAGCCCCCGGCACTCCACATAGGGAGGTGTGTGGGCTGGACCCACAAAAGAAAAGGTAAGACAGAAGTCATCTTACTATTCTTGGAAACAGTAGTTCACCCAAGAAAATGTTTTTAAACATTAAGAGAAATCCAAGGGACTTCTCAGTGCCACTGCACAAAAGGTGATGTGCGTTACCGTGCAAAAGGCAGATGCCTATGGAGTTGACCAGATTCCATTAAACTGTAAGAGAAACAAAATCCTAGTCAGAAAAACACATAAGTGAGTGGGGGAAAAGTCCCACTTACTCAGGAGTACAAATTAAAAAGCCCAGAATTAACCGGCTCCAACAGTCCATTGGCATTTGGATTGCACAAGGCTGTCTTCTGATACACAGTGCCCTTATCCTTCAACTAGCTCTTCTGCCTTGACACTAATTGCACAACGTCATCTGACACTAATCACGCAGGGTAGCCCTTTTGAGAAATGGCCTCCTCCATCAACTGTATTACTCGTGCTGTGATGATGTTACCTACAAACTCATTGTCAAACAATCTCACTGCATAGGCCACCAAATCTATAGCAAACCTACTCTCCGTACCCATTATCTCCACTGAGCCCAAGAAATAGATTGGAAACTTCACCCCCACTCATTATCCGGGACTTACACAGAAGTCCCCTCCTGCCTGCACATTTTGAGAGACTTGTCGCCGAGGGCACGCGCATGGAAACTAAATCACACATTTCTCCATCATACCATCCTTTACAGGCCACCAAAACCTCAGCCTCAATCTGCACTACTTCCAGCTCCGGCCCAAATGGCCACTATGAGCCAAATCCACCCGCCTCCCCTGCAGTGATAGGGAGGTTCCAACCCAAACTCGAACCTACTAAACTCATCTTTGACCTTGTAAAAGAAACACAACCTGGGTGACTCCTTCAGCCATCCTTGCACTACGTAGGCCATAACCTCATCCAGTTCACTGTCCTTCCTCACCGCGTCCATCAATACTTACATCCTTCTCCACAAACTCAGACAGTGTTCTAGACCCTTGCCACCCACTAGGCCATGGCTTCCTGCGCAGATCTAAACTCCCAGTCATAATACCTGGAAACATCCACAAGATTTTATTTACCCATCAGATAGAAAACCGAGAGGTTATACTCCTGCAAGGATGATAACCACCTTGCATGGGAGGGATAGTAAAACCTGACTCTTCATGGACATGAGACATTACCACGGTTTGTGATCACTTGTAATGTGCGGAATGCCCCAAAAGTAATTTCTTAATTGCTCAGTAGCACACCAATGCTTCTTCATCAAATCCATTGCATTCACATGCCCCTCACTGCCTTTGATGTAAAAGTGAAGGCACGCCCCTGAACGCTAACACCAGAGAGAATACAATGCGCTAAGGAAGAAAGGCCCAAGTCGATCCTGTAAGGATAACAAGTTTAATCTCACACGCAGATGAGAGCAACAGCAAAGAACTCTGCTGGTAAGAACTTTCTGCTGAAAAGTGGTCCAAGCAGAATCTTATAAAGCCAAGCATCGTCATAAATGACGCAATACATACAGTAAATACCTGCACAGCTGATTAGATGGACCCTATACAAGTACAGCCTTTATCCATATGGGATGGCGGTTTGTTGGTCCCAACCCAGTCCGTCAGCCTTCCACGTGATGCAGGGCTAATCTTCTCACACTGAAGGTTAGAAAACAAATGAATTATATGGAATTGGGGTTGGGATTAGGGTGGCTCGCGCTCTGCCTACTTCTGACCTGACCTACTCTGCAAATAAAACATTTATTGGAAGATATTTTCCGAGAATATATTGAACTAATTTGTAGGTCAACCATTTAGCTTACCTAATCGAAGTAGGCAGAGCGCGAGCCACCCTAATCCCAACCCCAAATCCTTACTATCGATTCGGGGCCTTTATGGGTGGTCCTTGGGGATTGGGTGACGCAGCTTGACACTACACATAACTCAGAGTGGTCATAGCGCACTACACTAGGATACAAACCCATACACACAAATGAATTGTACTCCTAATACACAGCATGTTTTATCACTCATACTGTGCACCTGGCAGGCCTTAAAACATACACAAAGGAGGTTCTGGGGCACTCTAACCTTCACGCACACATTTAACTCACTCCCACCGCGCCATCCGGCTCCAAGGACTCCGCCCTGCAACACTTTCAAGAACAATGAATAGACGGTGTGGTGGGTCTGGTGCAAACTGTCCTCATGAGAGCTCGGGCATGACTGGAGATTTGTGGCCTGGAGGATTTGGGCCTATTGTATTTAATGCTGCATTTGCCGCACAGGCCTTCCCTTCTACCTGGAATTATTGAGATCTATGCAAAATAGCGATGCCGCTCGTGCCTTCGGCAACATCATGTAGTTACACTGTAATTGGTTATATTAACATGGGGCCCTGCTAGAAGGGAAGGCATCACTCCCACCGTCCCCACTGTGCTTCAAATGCGCCTCTCCTTACTTTAACGTTCCCCCTTCCCAGCAAAAGCAATGAGAACCTTCTCCCTCCACCCCACACCAACACCTGGCTAAGAATGGTGCAAAGGACTTGGAGACATCTGTGTACAGGTAGGAAAGTTACAGCCCTTGGAATAAACCTATACAATGCTGAAGTACTCCCGATTCCAAGGCTTCTAGGCTTGGAAGGAAGCATCTACCTCCTTGTGCCAATGGAACACCCTACTTGAGCCACTCACGTAACACTGCCTGGCTCACAAACCCTGAATATTTCAAGAAACCCAAAAAACAACCACAATTGCTCCCTACTCATTTGAGTTTCAACTTTGATTAAAGCAACAAGCAGCTCAGCACACGTGCAAATGCCACCTTTGGTTAATGTGTTACCGAAATACAACAACTGTTGCACCTTGATCTGGAACGTTTCCTTTTCCCCCGTCAGCCCCACTCCTTTCAGTATCTTAAGGACCTGGTACACAACAGGGCTGTGCTTGCCTACTGAATGTGCACATACCAAAATGTCATCCTGAAAACACCTTACCCCATCCACCACCTTTAAAACAAATCTTCCATCCCGCACTGCAAAACCACAGATGCCAGCCTGAATGGCATGTGGCGATAGTGGTACCCTCCCAACAAAGTGATGGAGGTAAGGGGACAAATTGGGATGCAGATCAATCTGGTGATATGCAGATAAGTCTAGAGTGGTAAACCACTCCACATTGTCCATTATCAATTATTTGTTCACTTTGGGAAGGAGGTACCTATACACTTATCTCTCCTTATTAAAGGCATGGTCTAGTAAAAATGTTTATTGGCCCTACGGGTCGGCCATGTTTTTTTAAGCCTTAGTGGCTCAATTTTAGAAAACTTTCCTATGGACCTTACCCGAGTTTTCGGCCATTAAACGCACGCGAAAACAGGCACCAAGGAGCTGCCATTTTGTGATAATCCTATCATTTCCCTCATCGCCCTGGCTGACCTGCTTTTGCGGCACTAAATCATATCCCCCACCCCTGAGCCTGTCATCAGCAGACTCGTACCGCCCATTTCCCAACGCCAAAGCACGTCTTGCATCAACATTCGCTGCGCTTCAGCTAATGACGTGTCGCCATGGAAATGGCAGGACGCCTCTTTCCTCAATAAGTATAAACAGACCGTTTCACAACACACAGCAGCAGATTTTCAATTCCATTCCTCTCTGTGTTAGAGTATTTTGTGACTCGTTTCTGTGCTCTGGTCAGCTACCTTCTCCGCTTGTAGCCCGTGTGAACACCTGTACCATCTCGGTAAATTATTTTACTTTGTTTAACACAATGGCTACAATAATGCCCTACATGTACGAGCCAGAGTATACCGAGGAGGAACTACTGGAAAGGGAAGCACGCGAAAACGATGGGGATTCGGACGGCAGTTGGCAGGACGAATCAACAGATGAAGAGCCTGGACCTAGTCGCATGGACGGCGTCTCCACCTGGTGCACATGCAATCGGTGCAAGCTAATGCCAACCGAGGAGGAGAACTGCTGCTGCCGAGAAAACTCAAGATGCCTGGCCTACATTTCGGAAGGCGAGCCACGACCGCAATGCATCACCGAGCTGCCAGACTTCAGGGCAGCCTGCCTCACACGGGCCGTGTTGAGAATAATGATGGTGCTTATGCACGAACTTCGCGCAACTGTTCGTCCTCGTAATCCGAGCAACGAGTAAGTATACTCTGCTTGTCATGCCACTCCCATTTCATGTTCTTCTACTATATCCAAAATTACATCTACATATCATTGTAACGCATGTAAGTCGTTCAATAGTGTGCATTGTCTAGATAGCATTTGTCCGTGCAGAATGCCATTAGTTACAAGAATTGTCATCGACAACAAACGTTTATTAAACTTATCTTGGTCATTTAAAAACAGTTTGTTTCATTCCTTTTCACAGGTGGTACAGGCTGGTGGCCTATTGTTCCTTTACATGGTGGCTCCACAGGAGGCTTGGACACCACGTTCGAAGAGTGATACCCGCCTGTGCCATTCGTGCCATTAGAGAAACGTTCCCGAGTGACAGCGGTCAGTACAGGGGATTTTTCTCTCGCTGTGCTGCAACCTAACCTGTATAATCTTTAAAGTCTTGTATTTTTGTGTCATGAAAATAAGATACAAAATAAAACCACATATATTTTAACAACGGTTGTTTCGATTTTTTAAATGAATCAAGAGTGTCTCCATTCAAGGATGGACGTCAGACATCTGTGCTCCGAATGGGTGAAGGTCTGGTCACTGTGAAGCAGGGTGGTCACTATCTATCTAAGCTAACATAACATATTCTCGATAATGCATGCACTAAATAACACTTGTTCAAAGTCTTTCAGTAGGTTATGTCTCTATAAAAGTCACATATATCTATACTAACAATTACCATTGGATTATACAGGCCTTAGGGTCTTGACCACTATAATACACCGGTTGAAGTGTGGGTCTGTGCTCACAAAAATCTCTGGTATGTGGCATTTGTTATTGATAAGCAACGATATACTATCAAAGGCGGTTCATGCCAGTGGATGAGCGCTGGCATGGGGGGCTGTCAGGGGCGCGAAAGGCTAAGGGGCCAAACTGCATGTACACTTCAAAAGGTATCCCACGCCCAGGGGCCAGAGCTCACATGGCCTCCTCAGACCTTGTGTCTCCAGCCAGGCCTCCCCTTCAAGCAGGCCGCCCCCCTACAACCACGACATACATAGGTCATTCATTCACAAACACACCCCTGTTTCTAATACTTTCTAAACCACTTGATAAGTCTCATGAGAACATCTTTGTGCTTTGCAAGTCAACTCCTGAACGTGTTACCTGGCAACCACTGAGATCTACGCTAATCTGCTCGTCGTCGTGCTATCCGTGAACTTCTGTGACCGCTTAGAGCAAACCCATCAGTGTGCTACCTGTGGCCACCCACCTATTCACCTGCAACATACTGCTCTGCTTGCTGAATCCAACTGTTTGTTGGTCAAGGTAAGGCCATGTATCCTTGTCATATTTCGCAGATTTTAAAATTACTATCTATTTGCGAGTAGAGTACACAATAGTGCTATGTTCATTGGTCTCATTGCTATTGACTTGAGTTTCCATTGCTATGCTATCAATAGATCTATGTATTTTCATCTGTGTCTATTGTCATCGAATTGCATCCTTCGGGGGTCCAGTCTATAATGTAAGCATGTTTCCTTCTCGTGCAAGACAGAACATCCAAGGGACGAGTCACATGTTCAGATTTTAGTCACATCATTTATACATTTCTGCAACTTATGCAAATACTAAGCCGCACATAATGAACTGGTATAATTCCTGCGACCAAAACAAACCTTGCATTGATCATTGTATGATTCATTTACTTTTGTATCAAATCTTTATTCTTGAAGATTGTATAATAATGTCGATATTTACTTTTCAGATTTATCAACAATGCCTGCCTGTTCGATTAGCGGTTGCCCTTCGAAGACCCATGCGAAATCTGAAGGCACTACAATGCATGTATTCCCGAAAACTGTTGATCGAATAAGAGAATGGGTCAGACATTGCGGATATCCACTGGATGAGCTGGAAAGTAGAGTCCAACAAGTCTTACAGGACAAGAGGGGTGATCGATACCGCATCTGCAGCCGGCACTTTTCCTTGGACATGTACACAACATCTTGGGTAACAAAGAAGAATAAACGGCGAACGATACGGAAATTGCTCGAAAACGCTATTCCCACTCTATTCGTCCACATTCCGCCACCGGTGAGTCAAGTGTCCGGATTTAGCTTTAGGCCTTCCGGTAGTGTGTAGGTAGCCGAATGGATTAATTGATATTGTAGGTGTTCTATCCCTTGTAATAATTTTGATATTTATATGAGTGTATAGTTTTTTGAATAATGACATTTATCAATATATTCTTTTTCGATTTCATAACCCACAAACGCAATGTATATATATGGGAACAGGGAACTGTGCTGTATTGAGCATTTTTCAAGTATTCTGTTGCCTTACATGGTTATTTTTAATATTGGCATTTCATTATCAATCATTAATTTACCTTTACAACTTCTTGACTATCCCTTGAATCTGAAGCAAGAACATTCTACATCCTTGACGTGGTCGCAGTTATCAACCACTTCTAGCGCGTATCAGGTAATCATACTTGGCTAATCCGCTACAGACTTGTTTTATGCATGTCAAGTAATAGTTTCATTCTATCGTGTAATTATTTTACCGAATGTTTGGTTAGTGCTTTCCAATTGATATACACCTTAGTTATCGTCCACTGGTGTTTGTTTTCAGTTATAATTAGTGTTATCCATACTAATGCAACTACTGTCTTTCAGGGAGATGCTGAAGCGTCCGCCACATCTACAACATTTCTAGATGTTCTTCACCAGCAGGAGGTATGGATACTGACAGCTCCATCGAGTGTCATCATCAGAGCTGGAATTCTTGTTGTTCGATTGTTCTACACAATGTTTCATTCGTGGTTAGCCGTGGATATGTACCTGTGCTGTCAACCCCAGGTGTGTTTTATGTTTTCACCATTGTAATCCTCACTAATGCAAGTACTACGTTTCAGGCAGTTGATGGAGCGTCAACCCCTGCACTTGATGCAGAGCCTGACATTCAAGTAATTCCAGGGGAAGTGGAAGCGGGACCATGCGTATACGAATCGGCGCAACAGCTTTCGGAAGTGCGCACTACATTTGCAACATCCATAGATATTCTTCAGCAGCACGAGGTATGGATACTGACAGCTCCATCATGCGTGATTATATAACGTGATTCCATTTGTTATACTTTCTTCCCTATTAACGCAAGTGCTGTGTTTCAGGGAAACGACGAAGCTTCCACTACAATCACAACATCCAATTTAGATGATGCAGATGTAAATAAATCGGAGAAATAAGTCGAGACAATGCATCATTTGTGGTTATCTCTTTATATGTACCTGTGCGTTCGACCCCAAGTGTGTGTTATGTTTCCAATATTGAAAAGCATACTAATGCAAGTACTGTGTTTCAGGGAGATGCGGATGCCTCCTCTCCAATACAACCATTCATGGCAGTCCATGCAGAGCCAGAGGTATGGATACTGACAGCTCCATCGAAATAGATCATCACTGGTCGAATACTTGTCATTTGATTGTTGCACACAATGTTTAAATCGTGTTTGGCTATTGAGATGTACCCGTGTGTTCGTCCTCACGTGTGTTTTATGCTAACAATATTTTGATACATAGTAATGAAAGTACTATGTTTCAGGGAGACGATGGAGCCTCATTCCGTGCTGTCTATGCGGATACAGAAAATAGTCGTTGCAGCGCAAGAGGAAGGGAGGACATGCGGAAACAAATCGGAGTTACAGCGTGCAGATGTTGAAGGTCGAGTCAAAAAAGTTGCAAAGAAAAAAACCAAAAAAAGGTTAGTTACAAACAGTTCATAACTTTAAAAAAATGTTTGTGCTGGGGACTATTTTATGTTTTTTTTCCAGTCAATTGGACTACACTAGCTTGTGTTTAATCTGAACATCCCTTTTCCAATCTCTCCTCCAGTTACCCGTGGGTGTCAGAACTATACATACACAGACAGTGAAGCGAATGAGAGATGTTGCTTGCCAGACCATGTACCCTATGGAGGAACTATTAATTGAGGCGAGGCGTGTTCAGGCTCGAGATGCTCATGTCCAATGGCCAGAACATGAATTAACTGTGTTTGGAGACTACAGCAAAGTTGCATTGGACCATAGCTACAGTGTGACCGCACCACCACAAGATGTTATTGAATGTATTGAAGATAGCTCTGAAGTAGTTGCAGATCAATTCACACAATCTACACCCGCCAAAAATATGCCACCCAAAAACCTGTCGACATTGTTGTGTTCTCCCATCAATGTTGAAGTAATAGATGTCGAAATGACAGAATGAACCAGCCGCAGCATCCATAGACGCATCAGAACTTGATATCAGCGATATTACTTTCCAATGTGTTGAAATCTCCACAACGTCACAAGCCAAAACAACGTTGACGCAGGAAGACAGTCTAATGAAAGAGCAAATACATTTTATTCGACAGTTTGATGGAAATTATAAGTATGCTGAAATGTGTGCATTCCATTAGAGGGAAAGTATGTGGGAAGCCACTGATTAATGTGACTCGTCAAATAAAAGGCAGTAACGTCAAAATAAATGCCGCCTGTAGATTAAATCATAGGTTCGCATGGTCTGCACAACCGATGCTGGGGAAACTGCCAGCAGGCAATCTATTGTGTGCAGCTGCATCACTTTTTAGTGGCTCCAGTTTTAGAAAGTTAGAGGCTTTCTTTCAGTTTGTGGGACTCCATTTCATTTCTAAAGCGCTGTACTACATATACCAACGTGATTATCTGTTTCTGGCCATTAGTGATGCTTGGAAAATTGAACAATTGTCTCTAGCAAGTACATTCGAAGGCAAACGATTCAGGCTAGCCGGCGATGGACAGTGCGACAGCCCTGGATTTTCTGCCAAGTACTGCACCTGCCACTTTCAGGACATGGATAGTAAGAAAATTGTGAGTTTGGTGGTTGTGCAGGTAACACAATGTACATCGTCAGTGGCCATGGAGAAACTAGGATTTATAAAATCAGTGGAATATCTACAATCAAGGGGAATGCACATCGACCTCATAGCCACGGACAGACACGTTTCAATTGCCAAGACAAAGAGAGCAGTTCCCACATATTAATCATCAATTTGACGTATGGCATCTTGATAAATCAATCAGTAAGAAAATTTCAGCTGCAGGAAAAAAAAAAGGTTTTGAAAGTATTTTGCAGTGGTCTCATTCTATCGCCAACCATCTTTGGTGGAGCTCAAAAACTTGTGAAGGGTCAGTGGAAATACTACTTGAAAAATGGCGGTCACTGATGCACCACTGTACCAACGTTCACCGCTGGACAGCAAATCAACATTTCCACCAATGTGAACATGGCCCTTTGTCCCCAGAGGAGGCACGGAAGAAGTGGTTGATTCCATCTTCACCGACACACAAAGCCATTGAGAAGATTGTTTGACAAAACTATCAAGATATTTGAGAGGACTGACAGAATTCTGTCACACAGGAGATTTGGAGGTGTTCCACAATATGTGCCTAAAGTACAGGCCAAAGCGCTTGCATTTTAGCTTTCGGGGCATGAAACATCGCACTCTACTAGCGGTCTTGGCCCATAACAGCAATGTCGGACGTGAACAATCTAGGACTAGGGGTAAAGTAAGGATGCCTCGCTACACTAAGGTGTTTTCAAAACAAAGTAAGCAATGGGTGATCAAACCAGTCTATGATGAAATGCAGTTCGACTTTGTGAAAGGCCTTATTGTTGCTGTGTTAGAGAAGCACAGATATGGAATTTTGGACGTTTCTGTGCAGAGCAGTGATCCATTGCCACCGAACATTGCGACTGTGCCATGCCCACCCGAAGCACAGCTGGTTGTGAAGTACAAATCCCGGTTTAAATAATTGCAATACGATTGTCTTTTTGTAAATAAATGTTATTGTACAGTGTACCTGTAACCCTAACCCCTACCTTCACCATCATGGGTGGCGAACAAGCTGGGTGTCGTCTTTGAATTCTCTATATTCACCTCATATATGTGTATGTATATATTTTTCTCAAGTCTCATCTCATGTAAATGCTGCGCACTGTTAATGGAGGGGAGGCTTGCGTATTGCAAATAATAAAACAAACAAACAATAAATATCACTTTTAACTCAACTCCTGTGGTACTTTATACTTTCCCTGACCTTCCGCCAAAAATTAAATGTCTCAATTTGGGCTGCAAAGCTCGCAGACAACGGGGACAAAATTGGGGCACTTAGAACACACCAAGCGGGCCGTGGCATTTGGGAGAGAAGCCAGTTCGCATTTGCACATTGAGGCGCACTACATAGAGGGATTCTAAACTTCAAGTTCTCACAGATGCTTATACTACGTGATGTTGCAAATAAAGAATGCGAAGGACAGTGGCTTTGATTTTCAGCTCGCGCCCAGATGAGGTCCACAAGTCGCACTGGAAGTATAAGGGTCTATTGTTTTTTGACCTTGAGACAGGGACCATGCCGAAAGAACTACATTTGAAGGGGGTGCGCAGAAAATTCAGAAATTAGACAGTTTCATTTTAGTTCAGTATACGAAAAATCGTTGTCAAGAGCACGGTCCGTTTTACAGACTGCATTACAAAGAGACACAATGGAAATTTCAAATATGATGTAAGTAAATCTTTACACGCTTTTGTACCGGAATGAAGATTTAATGAATGGATGCATGAATAAATGAATGAAGAGCTAGGAAAAGCAAGGAAAACGTGTTCGTAGTGGGCACATGGGCATGCAGGTCCACTGGTCTCACCGATCTCGGTCCTTGGCCCAGCCACTTTTCCCTGCACTGCCTACCTGCACTACGGGACTGTCTCTGTATCCTTCAGCCCCTTCTGCCGGCATTTACCTTGCACTTGCCACCAGCTGGCCCTATTTAATTTGTATTCAACTAACCATGTACAGCACTTTTACCCCCCCCTTCCCCTTGCACGATCAGAAAGACACCTGGCCTAGTAGGATCGTTGTCTGTCTGCCCTTGTTCCCCACCTGCCTCGTCGCGCCTTGAAACACTTGAGTATAGGTGCGTTACAAATGCCATATCATATATTATATCATTCCTCACGCATCTAGACTAACTGTCGTTTATCATTGTGTGTTGGCCTCGATTTATTTCGTTACTTTTCGCATTGATTTTATAGCCGAACATACTCCATTGAACTATCCTTGCAAGCAAATAGTTTCTGATCGGCTGTAATAAATAAAATGAGTAATATTAATGAAGATCGGCTGGCGAGACCAATTATAATTTTTTTGTTCTCATAACAGGTATTTGCTCCCCTTCTGCTACTGCCATCGGTTTGAGACACCAGCAGATGGCTTTTACAGTAAACACCTGCAGCTTCGTGTGAACAACTGGAGCACACTGACAATTTTATGGGACGATCGCCAAGGGCCCACATGCCCTTACGCTGTACTAGTGGCTAGAAGCAACATATCAACCTTTACGATGGACTAGTGCCTAGTTGATGGAACAGCCTTGCGGTTCACCGTGCTTCCAAAGTGCTTCTTTTAACGAAAAGCAACATCCTGTGTACCATGGCGGATACAGATAAGAAAATAAATGGCTTTCAGAGTTCATATGGCAATTGCTGAATATTCTCTAAACATTTAATGTCAAATAAATGTACTTTACCAAATGTACTGTATTGCTGTTTGATTTTAAAGTACAGTTTCATATTCCGAATTGTGGCGCTCTGTGTTGTGAGATGGTCTGTGTTGGTTTCCGGGTTCTGTGTGGAGTCGCGTAGAAGACGACCGGGCGCGTTTGCCTACACAGCACAGTAACGTCACGGAGAGAGGCGGGGAATATGAATGTTTGGATAATGTCAGGCTCAGGGGCCGGGGAATTGATTTAGTGCCGCAGAAGCAGGTCAGCCAGGGCGATGCGGCAAGTGATAGGATTATCACAAAATGGCGGCTCCCTGGTGCCTGTTTTCACGTGCGTTTAATGGACGAAAACTCGGGTAAGGTCCATAGGAAAGTTTTCTAAAATCGAGCCACTTAGGCTTAAAAAAAACATGGCCGACCCGTAGGGACAATAAAACATTTTTACTAGACCATGCCTTTAAGGTCGCAGAGATCCCCACACAAGTGTATATGACCACTAAATTATTGAGTTACTACCACAGTGGAAAACCATTTGCTACTCTCGATATGCTCAAAAAGTACAGCATTACACAGTGACTCTAGTCATGCACTTAAATCTTCTCTCCCACATCATGGCACCAGCCTAACTTTGTGCACAGCAGACCTATTGCACACTTTCAAAAACAATAATGGCTTCACAGGGCATACCCCTGCCTCTTGCATTTGACTGAGTGTTAGAGTTATACTAAGAGACGGGATGACAATTTGATTTCACGTTTTACCCCGAGAGTGTCCCGGCATATGTTGACTTTGCAACTATGTAAATGGTGCAAACAGACTCCAAGTTGAATTATGCTACCCTCCATAGTCGGCCAATGTGATGCAGTTCATAGTTAACCATTGTACTGAATTGTGGAAGGAAACGTGCTGAGCCTACATGTACTTTGGGGGCAGAAAATGTGTTCGAGTAGACATATTGGAAGATTAGCAATGTGTCATTTGGATAGTTTTTGAAGATTAGCCATGTGTCACATTTAGACGGATTGTGAAGATTAGCAATGTGTTACATTTAGATAGAATTGTGGAGATTAGTCGTGCATTACATTTAGACAGAATTGTGCCGATTAGCCATGCGTTACATTTAGAAAGAATTGTGAAGATTAGCCATGCATTACATTTAGAAAGAATTATGCAGATTAGCCACAGAGCAGAACTTTGAGAATACCCAATGTACTAGCTGCCCCGCTCCTGCTCCCCTCCTACACACATCCCTTGTACTATATACGCACATGGGCTAGCCAAACTACACACAAATACACACCCAACATAACACTTGCATACAACAATCCCAAGCACTGTACCATACACCTAAAGACACAACAAGCTAGTGCGCATAACCTTAAACACCCGTCAATTTACACAGAACACACCCCCCCCAACATAACAGACATTCACATACAACAAACACAGGCACTGGTCCCAGGCGCAAGTGCAGGGTGGATGAGAGGAAGTGGAGGGCTTTGAGCACATCCGTTCACAAACTGGCCCGCCGCCTGCTCCAAAGGCAATACAGACTCAGGCCTGTCCAGGAAGAGATGCCACACCCAAGCCCACGTCATTGCGGCCTCTAACACGGCCAAACCTTTTAAAATCTACAAGGAGCTAGGTGATTCTGCCACAGTCTCCACCTCTCCTGTTCCCTCCCAGGCTCTCTGTACAACTCTGCCCGCTCGCTTTACCACTAAAATTCAGGAAATCGTTTCCTCACTCTCCTCTTCCTCTCCTTCTACCTCCCCTGGCACCCTTCCAGCCAACTATCCTTCTCCTCCTCCTTTCTCCCTGACAACAATTGACAAGGTTTCTAGACAAGTCTGATCTATGAAAGTGTCACCCAAACAGGTGCTCTGCTGCTCCTCTAGAACCATCAAGGATCACATTGACACCCTCGCCCCAGCCTTGGCCAATTTCTGCAAATCACTCTTTCGCCACTGGATCGTTCCCCTCTCTACTCAAGCACCCCCATGTGCACCCCCCCCCTTCAAAAAGTATTCTGCCGATCCTACCTGTCTGGCAAACTATTTCCCAATCTCTATCACTCCTTTCCTGGGCAAACTCCTAGAGAAACTAGCCGATCTCCCAGTTTACCCTCCATACTGAATGTGTTGGTTGTCTCCCTGACCATCCTTCTGGCTTCAGAGCAGCCATAAGCACGGAAACTGCTCTCCTTAACACCCGTGAAGATTTGCTCTTTAATCTTGACTCCAGCCTTCCTTCTGTCCACATCCTCCTTGACCTTTCCTCTGCCATTCACACTGCCAACCACACCATCCTGATCAATCAACTCCGTGAGAACTTGGGCATCACGGATCAGGCCTTGGAGTGGTTGACCTTCCTCTCGGACTAGCCCTCCCAGGTCCAACTTGGGTCCTTTCTTTCCACCACCTCCATCTCCACGTGTGGTGTTCCCCAGGGCTCTAACCTCACACCCTGGCTCTTTAAGGTCTACTTGGCCCCTTTGGCACATCTGATCTCTACTTTCTCCTCTAACTTTCAGTGTTCCACGGATGGCACCCAGCTCTCTTTCAGGCTCCCCTTAGCCTCCTCTTCACTCTCGCTCATTCCCGACTGTCTTTACGTGATTCAAGGTTGGCGTGCCTCCAACAATCTAGGCCTTAATGCCAGTAAAACGGAGATCCTTCTCATTGGAACCCCTGCTCCTGCTTCCACCCCCCCTCACTCTGGCTGCCCTCCTTGGGCCCTCTTCCTTCGCCTTCCTGTGAGGCAAAAAACCTTGGTGTCACCGCTCCTCACATCTTGGACCTCGCAAAAAAGTCCCACTACCAGCTGCACCTCAGAGGTATTCTAACTTTTCTCACTTTCCCCAAAAAAACTCACCGTCTCCAGAGCCGTGGTTCTCTCTAGGCTGGACTACAAGGCTCTAGGCTGGACTAATGCAGCAGCCTCTTTCTCAATCTGCCTTCCTCTACTCTCGGCCCTCTGCAACTAATCCAGAACAGGACTGCAAAATGTATCCTTGACCTCAAGCTCAGGCACCTTATCTCTCCAGCACGGAAATCTTGCCACTGGCTTCCTGTGGCTGCAAGGATCAAGTTCAAGACCCTGTGCATCATCCACAAGGCTTTCTAGGGCCGTAGCTGGGGTTTGCACTACATCCAACTCGCTCTTCCAAAATGCCTTCCTTCTCTTGCCCTTCACTCTACCTCCAACTCTAAGGGTCAGATGCTTCACTAGGCAGAGAGTGCGGGGTAGATCTCTCTTTTGTAGGTGCCTCCCTGTGGAATGGCCTCTCTGCCCCTTTCAAACTTGTGCCGGATCACCTGAAGTCCAGGAAGCAGCTTAAGACCTTCCTGTTCTCCTCTGCTTTACTTCTCTCCCTCTCCTGCTGACCTACCCGTCTGCCACACCGAATGGTTGCCTGGACACCCTGACCAAAACTGGTACCAGGCTCCCCCAGGATCAGTCTCCCCTGCACTGCCTCTGGTTCTCCATGCATTTATGGCCTGTGACTGTATCCTCTACAGTCCCAAGCCTCCCTGCAGTTACCCAGAGCTGTGCTGCCCTGGTTGCACTTGCTCAAAGCATTGCTGCCCTGATTGCACTTTGCCTCCCTTTTCCTCCCCCCTGCACTTTGGCACGGTCACACTTGCAAGATCTGAAAGTGACAAGGCCTAATAAGATCTTTTGCATTGTCCTGCCTCGGTCTTCCCTCCCTTGTTTTGTTGCACCTAAAAACACTTGTGTACAGGCGCGTTATAAATGACTATCAGAACCGTTATGGATACACAAGTGTGCTCAACCACAACCTTAAATACCAGCCAATGTACACATAAAACACACATCCAACATAACAGACATTCTCACACAACAAATATAGGCACTGGGCCTCACCATTATGGGTACAACAAGGCAGTGCACGCAATCAACCAACCTGCAACCCAACACAGATGCCAGTTCCTCCCGGTTCTGGACCCATTCTTTCCCACTACCCTCAATAACCAACCACATGCAAAATCACGTGAGCGCCTGGAGACTGCCCCTGGGTGGTAATGATGCATGGTATAAGTTAACATAAATTAATCGTGTGGCTAAATCTTTTCAACTTGCGGATTCGAGAGAACACCTTGGGAGAAGCACACCATACCACTGCCACAATTCCCGACACAGGGTAATTGCCCACTGCGTGAATTTGTACTGCTTTGCCCACCTGTAGCTCCACTGCCAGCTTGTCCGGTGACACCCTCCCTCACAGCATGAATCTTGCCCGAGACGGTCTCGGCGAGACCTCGTTGTTGTGGTGGGCAATCGTGTCCACCACATACCAAAGCAGGTCTATGCTCCCACCATCCTACACCTCATGTCTTATGACACTGGCCTGAAGCACATGCTAGGGAATCTGGGATTAGTCCGTAAAGTGACAATAAGTCTAACATCTGCACAGATTTCCTGGCCACCTGACAACCATCTGCTGGTGATTTGCACACTCTCATCCTCAGCATATACGCTACCCAACACAAAAAAAAACACCTTGTTGCAAAATCCCACTCCACTTGCTTCTTTGTATACACGACTCACACTCTTGTAAATAGCACTCACACTCGACTGCTTACACAATTTATACGTCCTCATAAAATAATCCTGCTCGTTTCATCAGCAGTAAGGGTCTCTTAAAGCAG
This sequence comes from Ambystoma mexicanum, assembly GCF_040938575.1. Classification (NCBI taxonomy): domain Eukaryota; kingdom Metazoa; phylum Chordata; class Amphibia; order Caudata; family Ambystomatidae; genus Ambystoma; species Ambystoma mexicanum. The sequence goes on along the minus strand of NC_090922.1, from coordinate 578,664,476 downwards.
GGCATTCCTTGGCATTTGCAAAATGGCTTTCAGAAACGCAGCAAAAGCATGCCCCACTCACTCAGGTCCCGGATGTAACAGCTTTGTGCACAGACGGACACTTATCTTCACTGGGCAAACTACATTAGTCACTCCCACACGATCAGAGACCAGCCTGTCCTATACCTGCGCTAACGATTGCACGCTCACCCCCCACCTTGTTTGGCATTCCCTCATTTCAAACCCTTCAAGGTTAGTTCCATGCTCCTTGTCAAGGCTTCCTTGCGGGATGGGGGTTTCGCCTGCCAGAGTGTCTCTTGTATTTTCAGATTTGAAGTGTGCATCATGAGCTGTTCAGGTATGTATTCATCCTTCTGACTGCTGCCACAAACACATCATCAATGGGTTTCCGTGACACTGCAATCTTGCACACAAAAAAAAAAAACACGTGTATCCTTCCTTCCAGCACAATGTTTATCTGCTTTCCAAACTGGACATTCAATTTGCAAGGCCTTGGCAAATATAGCCCATCACCAGCCCACCACCCATGCACCCTCAAAAGCAGTTTCAAATCTTCAGCATTAGGAGGCAACACCTGATTTGAAAGCCTGCTGTTAGGCCACAGCCTTTTCGCAAAATCTAGTTGGGCGTCTCACCAGTCGGCATTCAGCAGAGGCAAGTGTTGCCCCTTAATTGTGGCGCCAACACCCTGCCATGCCACGCCCCTTTTCAGCCACACCCCCCTTAAGAGCCCTTGCTCGATTTGGCAGGCCACTTCAAGCTCTGGGTGCTGGTATCTCCAGTCACCAATCTGTAGTAATCACAACTGCTATTGATAACGGGAATAACAGGAATATCTTTATTAAATAACGTGGCACAGATTGCGGGTATTATCACACTCCCAGCATTTTAAAAAGAACATGGGCCACACGGCTACATGCAAGAGTATGGTTCAAATTTACAACCAAAACCTTAACCCCATAATCCACCTGTGATGTCATTTCCGACTACTTTCCCCTATAAAGAATGTAAAAAAAAAATAAACGTCTAGCAAAAGTGAGTGTGTGGAATTAAGAGACCACCATGGACCAACGTCCCCTCTCTATGTTCGTCCTATTTGGACCTGAAGGACAGGCACCTCGGTCCCCTTTCTGTTGTGGGTTGCAACCCACGCAATGATGAAGGCGGGGTTACCACCATCACAGTAGTTCAGCGCTGACGATTAAAGAAGCTAGATTTGCTATCTCCTGTGTCTTTATTTGATGCAACATCATTGTGCTTTCTATTTATTTATATCGAATCCGCGAGCATAGATTCAACATTGGCAACAAGGAGGTCTTAGCCGCTGCGTGCCCCACACAGGAGTAATTACAACGGTGCCCCCTGCATCCAACGGAGCCGACTAAAGCCGCCTTCGCGTGACACATTGCATACTGCTTTCCGCATCTACACAACACCTGGCACCATTCCAACTGCATCTCCCACAACGGTGCGTCAGGACTGCCAGACTCTGAGTCTGCGCACCTCTTTTCACCACCACAGAGGAAATGTACTTAATTCTGGCCATAGCTTGTGTCCTTCATACCGGTGCATCGCCACAGAGAATATGGGATACATTACTCACTGTAATCGTATTTCTGATGCTTGTATCTGCTTAGATTCACATGCTGTGCATAGGCCGACATCTAGTGGAAGCTGCGGAGTATTACAGTTTGTTTTTCGAAACTCAAAAATGGGCGTCGACACAGGGCGTGCCAGTAATACTACCCCTATTGTGACGTCCCCTGTACCCATGATCCCTCACGTGTGTAGGACCCTCAGATTTCTTTTTTTCTGGCATGAGGTAGCATGAGGAGTAGCGCGAGTACAGATAATCCAAGCAGATAGATAAGACTACAAGCATCCATGCGCCTTCTCTCAGAGGGGAGGAAGGCGGGCACATGTAAATCTAAGCAGATACAAGCATCAGAAATACAATTACGGTCAGTAATTCATCCCTTCTGAAGTTTGTGGAATCTGCTTAAATCACATGCTGTGCATAGATTAGCGAGCAGTGTTAGAAGGAGGTGGGATGTGAGAAGGGTCATGAGCAAGCAGGTGTCTTAGAACCGCTTGTCACACTTGAGTATCTGTCTTGGAATGAGCGTCAATGCAGTAGTGCGGAGTAAAAGTGTGAATAGAGCTCCATGTAGCTGCTTTGCAAATGGGGTCAAGGGGTACATTTGCAATGAAAGCCAGCGTGGCCCCAGTGCCTCTAGTAGAGTGGGCTCTCGGCGTAAAGGGCAGACATTTTTCAGAAAGGGAGTAACATAGCTGGATACAATTGACTATCCACTTTGAGATGGCACCTTCAGAGACGCGATCTCCCTCTCTGCCTGTAGCTACGGAAACAAACAGTTGGTCTGTTTTTCTTAGCGGTCTGGTCTTGTCTACATAGTAGAGGACCGCTCTTCACACATCTAGAGAGTGTGTAGTTTCACCTCAGCAGAGCTTTTGGGTTCTTGGAAGAAGGCCGGAAGCTCAATGGACTGGTTAACATGGAATTTAGAAATGAACTTAGGTGAGAACCTAGGGTGTGTTCGTAGAACCAGTTTATCTTTATGAATGGTAAGAAAGGATCCTGCACCGACAGGGCCTGAATTTCACTGACCCTTCTTATGGATGTAACGGCTATTAAGAAGGCAGTTTTATAGGTCAGGTGTTTGAGACTGGCTTTATGCATGGGTTCAAATGGTGAGCCCATGAGCTTAGCAAACACCACATTAAGGTCCCATCCTGGTGGTGGGTTTGAAATTGGAGGGTGGAGTCTCTTTACCCCATCCATTAAGGCTTTAACCAGTGGTACTTTACACCACAAAACCTTGTGGGAGGTAGTGTAGGCTCATAGCGCCGCCAGGTGTACCTTGAGTGAATTAAATACCAACCCTGCATCCAGCAGGTGGAGCATGTAAGTGACAATATTGGAAGGAGTGCAATCAATCGGGTTGATTTGTTTATTCTGGCACCAAATAACGAATCTCTTCCATTTATAAAAAAAAAACAGTGCCTCGTGTTTGGTTTCCTAGATTCTTTTAGGATGTCCATGCACCTCTGGTAAGTTGAGATGTCCAAACTAGGACGTCAGGAGCCATGCTGCTAAATTCATTGAGCTGGGTTGAGGATAAACTGTTTGACCATGGTGCTGGGATAGAAGGTTGTGCCAGCACAGGAGTCTGATGGGTTCCCATGCTGCTAGTCCGCGCAGGTGTGGGAACCACGCTTGTCTCGCCCACATGGGAGCAACTAGAATGAGCGTCATGGATTCCCTGTGCATCTTGTTGACCACCTTCCTCATGAGGGGTTGGTGGAAAAGCGTAGGCAAAAATCCCTGACCAGTTCATGCACAGGGCGTTCCCCTTGGAGTCTGGTTGGGGGAACCTGGATGCGAATCCTGGGTATTGTCTGTTTTCGCTTGTGGCGAATAGGTCTATAGTGGGGAAACCCCACTATGAGAAGAGATCTTCTACGACTTCTCTGTGAAGACACCATTCGTGTTCTTCCGGGAGGGGATCTCTGCTCAAAGCGTCTGCTAGTGAATTGAGATCCCCTGGAACATGTTGAGATGACAGGTAAATGTTCCGTCTGAGTGCCCATGTCCAAATTTTCTGGGCAAGCTTGGACAGATTTGGCGAACGAGTCCCTCCCAGTTTGTTAATCTCTGTACCGACAGGTTTAACAGGTGGGGTTCGAACGTTCGAAGCGCTCTGAAGACTGCCAGAAGCTCTAGCAGATTGATATGATTCTTGGCCACTGTGAGAGACCAGAGACCGTGAGCTGTGTGGTGAAGGAGGTGTTCTCCCCACCCCGACAGGGACGCGTCTGTAGGGACTACAGCTTGTATCTCTGGGTCGTAAAAGAGTTTTCCCTTTGACAGGTTCTCTCTTGTCCACCAGTGAAGCCTTTGTATCAGTGTTGGCAAAACGACCACTAGATCGTCCCACTGACCACTTGCCCGAGACCGCTGTTTCGCCAACCATTCTTGCATGGGTCGCATGCACAGGGGTGCATGGGGGACCAGGTAAATACATGACGCCATCATGCCTAGCAAACACATCGCTTTGCGCACCCTTATCTGGCGACGTGACTGGTATTGAGGAATCTGCAGTAGTACATTCCGAATTCTTTCCTCTGATGGAAAGGCTAACCCCTCTTGAGTGTTTAGGACAGCGCCTAGGAACTGTTTGGAGGTGCTCAGCACCAGGCTTGATTTTTTCTCGTGGATAGAGAAACCCAATTCGAAGAGGTCGATCGTTCTTTGGATGTTGGATCTGCAAATTACTGGAGTCTACCCCATGATGAGCCAGTTGTCCAGGTAAGGGTACACTGGGATTGCCTCCCTGCGTAGGTGTGCTGCCACCACCGCCAGTACCTTGGTGAATACCCTTGGAGCCGAGGTTATACCGAAGGGCAGCACCTTGAACTGGTAGTGCTGACTTTCCACCTTGAATCTTCTGTGCGCTGGGAACATGGAAATATGAAAATAGGCATCTTTCATGTCCAAGGTTGCCAAGTAAACCCCTCTTTTTAGGAGTGGGATTACTTCTTGCAGAGTAGTCATGCAAAATTTCTGGGGCTTGACATACTTATTTGCAGGGCGTAAGTCTAATACTGGGCGCATTGTCAAATTTTTTTTTGGCACAAGGAAGTAAGTTGAATAAATACCCTTGTTTACCTGGTTGCCCGGGACAAGTTCCATCGCGTCCTTTGCGAGAAGATTGACGATTTCCTCGAGGAGGATCTTCTGGTGGTCCAGGGAATGTATTTTCTGTCGTGGAGGGTCTTTGCGGGGGCACTCTAGCAGTGCTATGCAGTATCCTGCGGACACTGTAGACCGCACCCATCTGTCCAATGTGATCCCTTCCCATACACATGGGTGAAGCTGGAAATGCGCCCCCCTACTGGGGATGCATGGGAAGGGACCCTGAGCGGAACGTCACTGCTTTGCAGGAGGCATACTTCCGCCTCTGCCGGGGCTGCCTCTACCCTTACCGCGGCCCCTCTTGTTACCGCTGCCGTAACTTTGGGTAGACTGTTGGTTTCCACCCCATGATGTACCCTGTCCGTGTGTATATTGCCTCCTGGCCCTCATCTCCATAATAATCTACCCCCGTTTGGTCGTCCAACATTTGTATGTCTGGATCCTCAGTATATTGTTGTGGATCCTCACTATAATGCTGATAAGGCTGTATACAGCAAGGGTCCGAAACTAGGCCCCGAGTTGGAGACTGAAACCAAGGTTTTTTTACTAGGGGTGAGGGTCCTTGGATCCTGAGGGAGTACCGCCATCTGGAGTGTAAGAGAGGAAATGTTCTGGGTTTTTAGAGTAGAAATCAGCCAGGGAAGTCATTCTGCTCATTACCCTATCATTGTCTTCACTACTCCATTTTCTGGAGCTGAGGATGACCACCTCTTGAGAAGGTTCCTTTCCTATTCCCCTACCGTGAGGAGAGGAAGGAATAGGTTTAGTCTTCAGTGTAGAGACAGGGGTCTTGGAACTATCCGTATCTGAAGATCTACATGTGTCCTTATGTGTATGTGAAGCAGAAGTAGAGTGTACTGCCTTTTTCTGCCGTTTCCCCCCTTCCCCTTGAGTAGAAGAGTGTTTTCCTGAAGTTTTCACACTTTTTATGCTTTTCAACGCTTGGTGTTGAGATTCGGAGGGGGTCTCCTTCTCCTCTACGTGGTGTGCACGTAGAGACTCGCAAACCAACGCCGAACAGGCTGCCGGTGCCGATTCTTGGTGTGCGGCCTTGTGGTGGAGGTTGGATTTGTAATCCGACGATCGTACCTCCATGACTTGGGGGAAGCGAGGCACCTTTAGCAACTGGACGGTTGCCTTGTGCCATGAGGCGATCTCGACCTGCAACGCCCAGAGGACACCGAGTCCGTGCCTCCTTTTTCCGAGAACTCGACACGCTTGTCGAGTCCCGGTTGGGGTTTGTGTGTTTAGGTGTAGTAGCGATGTCAGTGCTCGTGTTGCCGGGTGTGGTCCCCATAACTGACCTGCCGGACAATCCGCCGGGGGTCAGGGACTAGCGCTTGGGTGCCTTTCAACACCCCTGTGGCATCACCGTCTGAAAAGGTGGCATCGCTGCCGTCACTGAAGGCACCCACCGCTTCCATGGCCTCGAGCTGCCTGGCGTGGTGGGCCCAACGCTTGGTGGAGTGGTTTTTGAGCATTTTAGCCTTAAAAAGCTTACACACTTTGCAGTTCGCCTCAGAGTGGTCCCTTGGCAAGCAAAGATTACAGGTGGCGCGTTTGTCAACCCAAGGGTACTTGCGGTTGCACTTGGGGCAAAATCTAACTGGAGTACTCTCCATATGCACCTTGTGGCAGCGGGCTTGTGTGTAGGAAATAACAAGAGTGTTGAGAATGTTTCCACCCCCCGCTCTCCCTACTTGTACGGCCGAGGCCAGAGGCCTTCCGAGGCCCAAAGTCCATCGAGCAGCTCCCGACGATTGTCTGTTCTTCGGACCAGCGGCGATCTTCGATGTCTTCGACGTGGGAGTAGAAGAATGGGGAAATCAATATAGATTTATGTCAAAATGGCTGAAAGCCAGGGATCTCGCGCAATGCTTCCGACAAGTATGGCGGGAAAAACAATCTGAGCGTCCTACACGCGTGAGGGATCATGGGTACAGGGGACGTCACACGTTAAGGATAGTATTACTGGCACGCCCTGTGACGACGCCCATTTGAGTTTCGAAAAACAATCTAATACTCTGCAGCTTCCACTAGATGTTGGCCTATGCACAGCATGTGATCTAAGCAGATTCCACAAGCCTCAGAAATAGTAAATTTCCACGCCTTATGCACCGCCACGGAGGAACTCGAAAAGCGTTACTCAAAGCAAGCAGTCGAAGGAGGGCAAATGCTCTAGAAGGCCCTGTGCCTCCCTGGCCTACATGGACAACACTAACTGCCAAACAGCACACAATGCCCACGACACTGCCTAAAGGTGAGCCCTGCACCAATTTTGTATACACACCTAAGCCACCATGTCGGACAATGAAGTGGGCAGAGTCTTGCATAGCCCACAGACAAACTCATCCCCTTGCAACCCTGTACCCAGGCAGGAGGGCGGCCACGAATCCCTACAACTCCAGGCCATACAACCATTTGACATTTCAGATGCAAGCAGCCCAACACCAAGGTGGAACAGGTGGCTCAAGAAGTTGAATATCTACATTGATGCAACGGGTGTCGGGGAAGAACGCCGCCTCAGAGGCAAACACAGACACTTGAGGGCATAATTGACTGACTGAATAATTATTTTGCACCATGGAAAATGTAGATTATGTGTGCCACATTTTTCACACCTCTACGCAAGACAAAGGGGAAAACATGGACAACTTCATCATGAGACTGAGGAAAAGGGCAAAATGCTGCGATTTCGACCGCTACTCCACAGAGGAGGCTTTAAAATCACAGGCCATCGCAGCATGTGAATCACCCAAATTCAGGACAAAATTATTACAGAAAAGCAGAACCTTCGAAGAAATTCTTCAACTCGCCAGGGCAGACTCTGCATTGTCCTTGTAGACAATCATTGAGCAATATCATGATTACACAGACTGCGTAATCAGCATCCTTGTATCCCGTGCGTACGTCTGAATGCAACCAAGAACAAAAGAAATGTTACAGACGTGGATACCACTTTACACAAGTCGGTCCGTACCCAGCCATAGGTCACCATTGTGACAAGTGTGGAGAGGAAAACCATTTTCAGTCCATGTGTAAAAACAAATTCTTTCAGTCATCTGAGGGCAACAGACACTAGAACGCGTGAAAGCCATCACCGAGGCGGGAAAGCCCTCGACCAAGAACATGGCGGTCCCCAGCACCCAGAAGGTACAGCTCGCACAGCAGAACAAGGGACTCATCTCACAGGGACCGACGGCATGACGATAGAAGAGATGCCGCCGACCAGTCCAGATACAGTGAATCACAGAGACATGCAGATTGACAGAAAATACAATATCTAGAAGCTTCACCGAGACAAAGGCACCAGTCAAATCCATCGACATCAAGTGGTGACCGAAAAAGAGGATACATACACGCCATAGGGAACGACATAGCAACCGAATACAGCCCGACCCTGCGGTTGCAAATTAACAGATAGCCGCAAATTCCTAATAGACACCGAAGCCACAGTGAATGTCATCAATGAAGAAATCTAGAAGTCTCAACTACAATAAGGAACTGAAGAAAGCGGACATTGACATATCTGTGGCACAAACGCACCACTTGACAGCAAAGGAATGCTCACGGCTACGTGTATGTACAAAGATAAGAGTCTGAAGGTCAAGATATTTGTGATAAATGGAGCAGCTTCAGAGGTAAGCATTCTTAGCTTTCGGTGGGCAATTCAAATGGGCCTAGTACATGTGATGTACCAAATCATGTCAGCTTACACGACCAGCTCAAAAGAGAGGACGATGACAATTTTCCCGGCACTGTTCAAAGGTCTCAGGAAACTAAAAAGGGAAGCAAATCAAGTTGCAAATAAATACCTATATTCAACTGACGGCTCAAAACTAGCGGAGAATACCCCTCAACATTCAAAAACATGCAGAGGACGAGATAGAGTCACTATTAGATCAGGATATCATTGAACCAGCAGCAGGACCCACCCCTTGGCTATCCCCCATTGTGCCTGTATCTAAAAAGCAAAACAATACAAGCATTCACATTTGTGTGGACATGAGAGCCCCCAACATGGCAAAAGAAAGTGACACCTGGCGCCCCGGATGACCAATATGATGCACTTGTTGCACAGGGCAAAAGTCTTTTCCAAAATTGACTTAAATAAAAGCGATCTTCAGCTCGAACTACATCCGGACTCTCGGTATATAACCACTTTCTCCACACACCTAGGGTTATTCAGGTATTAACTATTTTGTTTTGGGGTATCGTCAGCTGCAGAGATTTTTCAGGACGAGATACACCAAGTCATCCAGCACATTCCTCACTGCTTGAACTACAGCGAGGTTTTAATTTTCGGGGCCACGCAAGAAGCACACGATGACATGCTCAGGAGGGTGTGCATTGCACTCAGAGGCAAACCGAACACCAAATGCTGACAAGTGTGAACTCAGTAAATCGACGCTCAAATTCTTTAGGCACATCTTCCCGCATAAAGGTCTACAACCGGACTCGGACAAAGTGCAAGCATTTGTGGAAGCTCCCACACCAACCTCCGTGTCTGTTGGCAGGTCATTTCTGGGAATGGCAAGTTATTGCACCAGGTACACTCAGGACTTTGCCTCAGTCAGCACGCCCCTCCAACTTCTCACTGGGAAAGGAAACACATTTTCCTTGTCGACTGATTGCGAAGAGGCGTTTCAAGAAACATATTGCCTCTGCTTCATGCATGGCATACTACGACCCAGAACTTGAAATTGAAGTGACAGTAGATGCCAGCCCCGTTGGTCATGGGGCGATTCTAGCACAAACAAAATCAGGCGCTTTACCAACTTCGGCAAGATGCATAGTGGCATATGCAAGTCAGTCTATCCACCACCGAGAGCGCATACTCACAGCCTGAGAAGGAGAGCCTTGCCGTTGTATGGGCATGTGAACATCTGTTCTTATTTGAGTGACCATTCACCCTCGTTACGGACCATCAAGCCCTCACAACCATATATGGCAATCTAACGGCCAAGATGCCAACTCGCATCGCAAGGTGGGGACTTCGGTTGCAGGAGTACTCCACCATCATACACCACCTGGGAAAGGACAGCAATTCTGCCGACTTCCTATGTGGATATCCCTCATCTGCCAAAGATGAGACAATCCATCAAGGCCAATCAATATTTAAAATACCTTGTGAGCAATGAGCGCCTAAATCCACCACAGTAGTGCAACTACTAGAAGGCACGAAGAGAGACCAACTACTCATGACAATACGGAAATGTGTGAAAGCAGGCCAGTGGCACCAAAAACACAAGCATGACCAGCCCCTCTCGGTAGCAGAAGAGAAACACTTGCAGACATACCGACTCATAAGGCATACTCGTCGATCTCCCCGCAGGAGCTATTACTAAAAGAAAACAGGATGGTCATCCCTGCAAGTCCACAAGAGCAAATACTTGCTCTGGCACACATGGGACACTCAGCCATTTTGTCCACAAAGAAACCGTTCAGGACCAAAGTATGGTTCCCGCAGATGGATGACAAAGTTGAACAGGTGCTAGGGAAGTGCATAGCATGTAAGGCAGTCGCACCGCGCATATTTTCTGAACCCCTCAAAATGACAACAATGCCATTACAAACGTGGAACGAGGTCACCATTGACATGTTTGGTCCGATAGCCAACGGCAAATATCTACTGGTAATAATGGATGAGCTGTCCAGGTTTCTGGACATTCACTTGATCCACTCCACAAGTGCTCAAGCTGGTATTCCAACGTTACACAAAACATTTGCAGACTTTGGAATCCCTCCATTGTGAAGTCGGAAAATGGAACCCCTTTCAGTGGCCATGACCTTGCCATGTTTGCGGAACACCTTGGCTTCCAGCACCACAAAAATCACACCCCTCTGGCCACATGCCAATGGAACAGTGGAAAGATTTATGGGAAACCTAAAATGCATCCATCAAATTTGCTCAATCACCAAGGGATCGTTCATGCAGGCCATCTGCACACTAATCTGGGATTACGGAAACATGTCCATCAGCACTCATGTTTGGTCGCGTGATAAGAACCATCCTTCCCCACAATCCCAATAGTGCACCATCTAGCAACTGCGCAGACAAAGCCAGGACAAGGGATTGTGAGAGCAAAAGCAAAATGAAGGAGTATGCAGACCACCGAAGAAAGGCCAAAACCAGCAATTTCCAAATAGGGGATCAAGTACTTGTACGTCAAGCACAAGACTCAAAGGATGTCCCTGCATTCAAGTCAGAACCGATGACAGTGACCCACATTCAAGGAACCATGGTAACAACCGCCAGTCCCACTGGCACGTCACCCGAAATTCCTCATTCTTTCAGTATTTTTAAAGCAAGACTGATGCTGGAAATGCATTGGAGGGGCAGGGCCTCCATGTCCTTGTCCTGTACTACCATGTGTGTTCTGGGTTTTCTGCACAGGAGTCATGTGGGACACCTGGCAGTGCAGCACTTCCTCTTTCTGGTTGTAGTGAACAGAGACCCTTGGGATACCCTTATGTCATCTATGGGTGGGCGGTACAACCCTGTACCCCTAGTGTATGTTTTTGAGCACCTGTGTGTGGCCCACAGAGCGGGGTATGGGCTGGTGGCATTTCCATGCTGAATTTGACAGATGCTCCGAGTATCCTCCATTTTGGAATACCCATGCCCTGCCATAGGAATCAGTGGATTCCTAATAGGAGACAAGATGGCCCCTGTGGCCTTTTGGTTTCTATTACCTGGTACCTTGTTTTCCCAAAGTCCTGGGCAGCCCTGACTGGCTGTTGGGTGGTATTATATGGTATTGTGGAGAGGTTCAGGCAAGACTGGCTGGAGCCTTGCCAATGACTGTATGGTGTGGGTACACCCTTGAGTTGGGACCTGGGTGAATGGAGTGTGTGACCAATATGCACTTCATGTTACGGCTGTCCGGTATCTGTGTGTGTCACAAAGAATGAGACAGCACTGCCCGAAACGGACATGAATGCAGTGTGGTGTGCTGAAAGGTTGGGTGCTTGCCCCAATCCACATTCCTTGTTCCGAGTGTCTAGGTGGAAGTGATTGGCCTGAATGCACTGTGAACCCGATTGGCTGCCTGCCTGCACGAATGCCCTTGTGAATGATTGGCTGCCTGAGTTTGGCTCAGCAGTGTGAATGAGAGACAGAACTGTATATCTGGAGACCTCTCACTTACCAGAATTGTTCAGAAGCTGAAGTCGAAACTTGATGCTTAACCTTGAAGTCCAGCTGGAAGAATAAGGTTTTGATGCTGCTTGCAGTCGTCAAGATCCAAAAGCGGTTGTGTCTGTCAAGGACTGATCCAAGAGAAGACCTGGCTAGGAGTCCTCTTCCCGAGCTACGAGGGAACATCGTGCATAAAGCTAATCTTCACCAAGGCACCCTGGAAGCCAGTCCCAAAAGACTGTCGAAAAGAGATGGGGACGGCTGAGAAATCTGAAGTGAAGCACCCAGACATCGAAGTCCATCGTTGTCGACCAGGGTTCAGAGGATTGCTGTAACCACTGGAAGCCCGTCAAGTCGTGTTGACCAGAAGTGGGGACAACTTGACGCCATGCTGCTCATTAACCAGAGCTGCAAGGACTCCATTGCAATCACCGTCTACCACTTTGTCCCACTGGAGAAAGTCAAGGTCAACGAGCTGAGGAGAATCCACTGGTTGGTTTCCCGCCACCGGAAGTCCACAGAGACACAAACCAACGAAGATCCGAAAGCCAGCGTGTTAGAGTCCCAACCGTCAACGCCAACACCAGACGCCCGCTGCTAGGCCTACGTTCTTCATCGATCTGCTTTGCGGCAACAAACTTGTCATCAAGGTGCACTGCACGCCTCATCTTCTCAGAACATCCGCGACTGATAGTCGACTAGCACTGCGAAGGTCTAAGCTGCTATCCCAACGACAGTATTCCCATTTCTTTGAGGAATCTCAACACCCTGTGGCTCCTGCTTTAAAGGGAGTTCACCAATGAGGGATCAGTTGACGAATCATTGAAGAACTCTGCTAAACCAGGTACATTGGGGTAGTAGAACATTTTAAACATATGGATTGGGCTTATTGGGCTTGTTGACGCACTTTATTTACAGGTTGCCCAGGTGGGGGATCCTCAAACAGAACTGTCTTTGGTAGGGACAAAGTATTCTGCCATTTGTTTAACCCAACTTGTCTTCCTTCCCATGTCCATTGTTGATTCACTTTACTATTTGATTTGTATGCCATTGAGACTGTCAGCATTTGGTACATTTTAAAGGAGTCACGAGTTAACTGTGGTACCACAGACATTGTAAATATTTACCATGTTAGTGTTGCCAAAGCACAAAATGTGTTATTGATTGTGTATATATAATGAACCTTATTTATATAAAGACCTGTGTTATCACATAACAGTGTGTACATTCCTTTGTGGGGCCTTGGGGACTGCACTGTACTGTACTTAAGAACCAGCCCGCATCACCTCCTGAGAGCTAAGCCTTGATTACTTATCCATTGCTACCTCAATAGAGAATCTTGGCTGAGGTGCTCTGTGCTTCTGCTCTGCCATATAGCGGGCAGGAGTACAGATAACCCCCGCCCCTCCAGTCTTTACAGAGACGACTCATGAGAGTGATCAATCAACAAACTGTGATGACTCGTCTGATGCAGAGTTCATGGAAGGTGACGTGGACACTGATGATAGTGAAAGTGATTACAATGTTAACAGCACTCCTCCCACATGAAGCCCCTCTAGAAGGTAGTTTGCAAGCCATCCAGATAGAAGAAATAGATAAAGCGCCCCAAGTTCTTTACTGAGAAAAGGGGAGATGTAATGTCCCCTTTCTATGTTCATCCTGTTTGGACCTGAAGGACAGGCACCTCTGTTCCCTTTCTGTTGTGTTGTTGTGGGTTGCAACCCGCGTAATGAAGGCAGGGCTACCGCCTTCGTGCTAGTTCAGCGCTTAAGATTAATTAAAGAAGCTACAGCTACATTTGATATCTCCTGTGCCTTTTTTTTGATGCAAGATCATTGTGCTCATTATTTATATGGAATCCGCAAGAGCGGATTCAACAGTTGCATTATTTCACAGATGAATACCCAGTCTATTGAAGGTGTAAACACATTTAAAGTTATTCCAAGCCGACATTTTCACTGTAAAAACAGACATGCTGAACTCCACGATAGCACCGACCCCCTTCCCAACCCCTCCCCCCCACCATCATCCTCACTACAAAACACCAGCCATTCCACCACAGAAACGGTGACTTGCCCTAGAAATCTCAGCAAGTGTACTGTGAAAATGTCTGCCCGCAACTTCAACCAGAGATCAAATTTGTATTATTTTTAAAGCGTAGGGTTGAGCTATTCGCTTATCCTTTTGAAATGGGAGTCAACTTTGAGGGTGGATTTGAGGTGTTAAGAGGGGGGGGGGGGGGCTACCAGGGGGTGGCAAACAAGCCCATCTCTCCACCCCTGAACTACTTCACATCAATGACAGTCTCGGAAAACACACACTTTTCTTATCTTCTACATGCCCCCCTGACCAACCCTTTGTTTGTAGGCACCTTGTGTGACGTCACCACTAACATTCTCAAGCCCCCTAGACAGACCATGCACCGAGATGCGAACATTCAGTTCAATATAATGGTCTTTCACCCAGAGCACTGCTGTTCCATATAGAAAACCTACCCCTGCACCAATTGGTACATCGCCCTATCCATTTAGTTGGACATGCACTCCCCCCCCCCCCCCCAATCACCTGGTCTAAAGATGTCAGACACCTTCAATCCCATGGAGCAACCATCTTGTTTTCATCTTCAAAACCCTGACCTCAATGTTGTATAGTGCTTGGTGTGAATGCAGGTGCTTGGTGATGCAAGAGAGAATGTTGGCGTGTCAGAAATAATGTGTTTGAGTGATTGATGGAATGAGTGGAGTGGAAGATTCGAGAGAGAGTCAGTTGGAGAGCACCTTCCTGGGTGATGGTAGCCAGTGGTTCAGACTGTTATCTTATAGCAACCTAACGTAACAGGAATACAGTTAATTGATGGAACCTACACAATGTGTCTAAGGATCGTACATCATTACGCTGGCGACAAGCTGGTCTTTCTGCGAGGGCAGCAAAAGACCTACGTGGAAAAAGGAGAAGTTGAACATGGCCAGCCTGTTGAAGGGGGTGCAGAGAAAAAGAAAGGAACCACTTTCCCCACAAGTAAGTCACATCACCCAGGGCGAAAATAAAACAGAAGGGAGAAGTCCCAAGGTTCAGAGGCATCACCCAGGGATAAGGAAGGGCACGCAAGCCCATGTACCCACACAGGAAAAGAGGAGCCAAGCGAGGGGAGATGCATCCCTGGGTAAGACCCTAAAACAGGTGTGAAGGGGGGGGGGGGGTGGGCTGTACCATTCCCCAGGGTGAACAGAAAATAGGAGACATAAGGTGGAACTGTGCCCCATTGACTGGCCCAGGATCAAGCGAGGGTTGCTCCCTACTTGATGAGAAGCCCTGTGCAATTGCTACAGTCCGCTAAAGGTTGCGAGAGGCGGCGTGATGTCCAGAGATGAAGGGCTGGGGGGGAAGGAAAAATTTTTTTAAAAAAAAATAAATAAAATATGCCTGTAAGGCCAAGGCAAATTAGTGAAGAACTGGTAGAGTGGGAGCGCCATCTTTCACTTAATACGAAAGTATTCTGCATGTTGGGTCGTTTGGGTTAAGGAACTCTGTTGGCCGGAAAACATGGAGCCCAAGTGGTGACGTCACCTACTCGCAGCTGAATGTGGCGAACACCGGGCTGACCGTTGCAGTAATTGTTCGCTCACCGTTGGTGTGCTGCGAGGGAGATCAACATCATGGGGCTAAATAAGGGCGGACTATGAGCACTTCTCTGTAGCCGCCAGGAGAGGTGTTGGAAGAAAGGCACTAAAAGAGCGTCCTGTGCATGAGACACCACACAGTATATGGATCCTGCAGTCCTTTCTTGATGTTGGGAAGGTTGTCAAGGAGATGCTGTGACATGGGACTAGCTGGATGACCCTGTATCAAGGATGATTATAGGCCTTTACGGAAAATGCACAAATAGTCCTTTTGGGAAGCAGCACCGGCATGCAAAGAATGAAAGTACGGGTTAAGAAGGACTGGAGGCAATCGTACCGGGATGGCAAGAAACCCTATATATACACTTTACTTAGAAGATAAAAAAGGATAAATGTTCTTTTAAGAATGAAAGAAACAATTCACAACTGGATTTAAAAGTTGGGAACATTACCTAATTCATAAAATTGAAACTCTCCTGATGAACCACGTGCGTTAGACGTGAAGAAACATGTGTTGAGAGGTAATAAGGATATGGTTAAATAAATGAAGAAATCTTATGTTTGAGAGGAAATAATAATTGAAGAAGAAATCTTATGTTTGAGAGGAAATAATAAACAAAGACGTGTATCAACAGTTAAAGAAATTTTGTTGTATGATTTGAAAGTCAGGAAAAGGAATACCGGAAGCGCACTCCAAGGAAGTGTGTAGTTAAAAAGAAAAGTATGAAAGCAGACTGTTTTGCAAGTTGCCAGACTGGTAAGAGACATCAAGGATGATCATGTGTTGGGTTAAAACTAGTCTCGGAGCCCACGGAAACAATCAAAGTTTCAATAACCTGTCAGCAGGGCATCAGAGTTAAGGCCTGGCATGAACTATCAGTGCACCGTCTGCCCAACGGCACAGGAAGATCCTGTCCATTCGGTTTGATGCAAGGGTAGTTTGGGTGACACGTTGGGGACGTCTGCCAGCAATAAATATGTGACATTGACGAAGAAGGGAAAGCATGCAGTGTAGCGCACAGCCAGTACCCTTTGCTATCGTTTATGCACACCATGGACTAACTGTTGTGAGGAATTTCAGCTCTATGTTGATCAGCGGCAACAAGACATTTTTGGATTTAACATTGCATTGTCAAAAGTATAGTGAGATAGAGACTGATCTGACAGATCAAGAAGCTGAAAAGATTATACAACTAAATCTTACAGTACTGTTAAAATCAATGTAATCATTGACACAATAAATCATACAGAAATCAATACATAATGGTATTAAATAGGCCTTTCTTTTACAATCTCAACAGGAGTGGACTGGGCAACAAAATATACATGAATGTACATCAGATTTTCCACAGGATTGTCTTCTGGTTCATGGAAGTCATACCAAGCTTATTGCTCATCTTCGTCTCTTAACACTGTAATGAATCACAGATTGTTGTCTCAACATTTTTCAGTTCATATACACGTTAATGTTGAACATTTGTCAGGAGTTTATAACCCAGAGATTTTAAAGAACGTAGTTCGCTGTAGTGTTTAGAATCGATCACGTTTTTTCTAGCTAATATTCTTGGCCTGTCAGGTAAAAAACCAACATGAACAGTGTGAGCTATTACTGCTACAATTCTATTCGCAATCCTAAATGTGAGCTAGAACCCTTTGTAGGTGACGAGTTACCTGCATTGGTTCCGTGGGGGCGTTCAACACTGTAGTCAATTGTTGTCATGACTATTGTGTCCTTTTTGGTGCCCATTGAGGAGAAAAGCATGGAGATATGCTTTTACTGTCGCCTGTGTAAGCCACCCAGGGGTGTAAAACCCATAGTAAAACAGAAACCTGTACTATATATTTAAATTGATTGCAAAGCAGATGTACTCGTGGGTTTCATATCTGCGGGTATGTGGCACAGAGTAGAAGGCACCTGTTAAAGTTATTTGAGATGTTGGCACGTCTGACCTCATCTCGCTCTGTTCCTTAAGAACAAGTTTGGGATTTGGATGTGATGCTGAAAGTGAGGTCCAGAGAACAAGGCTTTGTTTGTTTTAGTTGTGTGCCAAAGCACCCATAGGTTGCAAAACCGATAGGCGTTAAATCCTACCTTGTTGTTTTCGTTTTGCAATCTCATATGTACGCGCCGACTAGGAGCTAGGATCCTTCGAGTATTAGCTTATTCATTTTGACGCATCTGTGTTTGCACTGTTCCGTTAGGGTGAAACTGAGCTATTATCAATGCAAGTTCAAAAGGTACCGGGGATTGTCCTGTGTGCTTTGTATTATCAAGACTTTGTGCGGTCTGCTGTTAATGCGTTCTAGACGTTGGTCTCACCTGCTGGATTTAGAATTCTGCGTGTGTGCGTATTTGAGCCTTGTATCCCTTTCATCGCTCCTGGCGTCCTGCTGAGAATGCGAACAGGGCTACCGCAGCATGTCACTTGTTGGGTTTTGCAGGCAGTAAGCGTCAGTTGCTAGGTGACCGATCATAACATAGCATACCCCATGTCCTTTATCTCTGTTGGTCAGACCTCCAAACTGAGCGCCATCTTAGAGTGTTCAGAACCGTAATGGATTTTAGTATGGATAGCTGGTCTGTACCTTGGTGGGTCTCCAATCTTTATGATGGTGGTCCTATGTTTTTCGGCGGACCGTCTTATTTAAATTCTGCCCAATCGGTATTATAGCAACAGCAAAAAGACTGACTTGGGGTAATATTAGTTGAGTGTCCCTGCTACTGGATAGTGGGGTAATAAGAGTGTTCTATCAATATCATTTTGTTAACCATCTCAACAACAAATAATATCCCATGTGAGTACCAATGCCAAAATACTAAGGTAGGTATGTGTGTTTATACAGGTGGTTCCTTGTACAAACCGTTGTTAATCCATAGCTAATTGGTAGGTGCTGATTGATGTGAGGTCCTCGGATGGGGCCTCCACAGTTGGGTGGTCATAAGGTTCATGGTGCCCAGCTACGCCAGGGTCTGTGTGGACCTGGATGTTTATGCCCCAGGTCCTAGTTTTAACTGTTCTAGACAAACGGCAATGCTGCAACATTACAGAGCACCAATGACATTAAAACAGGGTTTTTTTTTTATGTAGCGCATCCTTCACGCAGTGTTTAGTTCAAATAGATATAATTCACACAAGCTACCCAATGAAATGGAGGAGGTTCTCCTGCCCAGTTGACTCAGGATACTTTAGAGCAAATGCTACTTGACAACTTTGATCCTGGAAGCCTTGAAGGCCTGGACAGGACAGCTACCAAAAAACATACTGGTAAGTGGAAAACATTAATGTGCTGTGCTTTTGTTCGCTTTACGTTTGTGTCTTACCTTCCTTTTAAATCCTTCTCTTGGTTTTGTACATTAAAATAGGTTTTCAATTTCGTCCCAACTATAAATTGTGTTCCTTTTTCTGCAATTTTCTTTTGTCTGTTATTTGTTTCCATTTCCTCCCAATTACCTACTTTCCTATTTACAGTCTTTTTTTAACCATTTTATTAAAGTTTAGGGTACGTTTCATTCCATTTTATTCAGCAATTCCCTCTAAATTTGTTTTTTGCACTTTTGCCATGTTATTATGCTTCCTTCGTGTCACTTTTCCCTTTTCTCTTTTTTATACGTCTTAATCTTATTTGAACCTCTCCCCATTCGACTTTCACCATCACGACCAACTCCACCCAACGTTGGCCACCACTATCGTTCAATATTTCCCTCATGATGGGCCCCAGACTACACCTATTTAAGAAGCAAGGGTCACCTCACACACAATTGTCAACTGAATTATTTAGTCCTGGAACTATTTTCAAGTGCCTTCTGGAGTACTTTCTTGGGATACTTTTGGTTTATTTACTCTATACTTGGGTCTGCAAACTTTGCCTATCCAGATGGTTTGGACCACAACTCCCATCAGCCTTAGGCAGCAGTCAGTTATGAGGGATCATGGGGGCTGTATGCCAAAACACCTGGAAAGCCCCAGGTTGCCCAACACCTGAAAGTGAGGAAGTTACTCTATAAAATTGACTGCATGCATCTCCATTTGTAAGAGCCCATATCACTATTAGGCAGCTCACTGGGGTTGAGGCTTTTCCCCAGGGATGTGTCCAGGACTGCTCCAATGAACTGGATTCTCTGATGGTATCATCTGTGACTATGTTGAGGGAGAAGCCCAGCTTGTGGAGGAAGTGGCGAACATAATCTAGATGGATCTAAGCTTGTTCCGGGGACACTGCTCTCATCAGTCGTCCAGGTAGGGGTAGACATGAATCCCTCCCCTCAGACTTGCTGCCACGACTGCCATTAACTTGGTGAAGACCCTCGGAGTAGAGGTCAGCCGAAATGGATAGTGAGAGCTGCCAATGGTGAACCTCAGGTACTTTGTGCTTGAGATGGATAGGCACATGAAAGTAAGCATCCTGAAGGTCCAGAGATACCAACCAATCCTGAAACTGGAGGGCCTGAAGGATCGGAGTAAGGTTTACTATCTTGAACTTGTCCTTCCTGAGGAATTTGTTCAAT
Source organism: Ambystoma mexicanum (assembly GCF_040938575.1). Lineage (NCBI taxonomy): Eukaryota > Metazoa > Chordata > Amphibia > Caudata > Ambystomatidae > Ambystoma > Ambystoma mexicanum. The sequence goes on along the minus strand of NC_090922.1, from coordinate 578,644,491 downwards.
TTTCATAAGTCCAAGATGGGTCTCAATCCTCCGTCCTTTTTTGGTATTAGAAAGTAAGCCGAGTACCAATCCTTGTTCCTCTCCGCTACAGGTACCGGTTCTATAGCACTTTTCTCTAGCAGGTCTAAAATCTCCTGCATAAGGAACGGGTCTGGAAACTTCAAAGAGTTGATCCCCGGTTGATGAGGAGTGTGTAGGAAAGGCAGGCAGTAACCCTGGACAATCGTTATCTGATGTAATAGCCTACCATTCAGTCAGATGTTGAGTTAACCTGCCTCCTACTGGTGTTTTGTGAGGAGAGACCTCAGAGGGGTTTTGGAGCATCTGACGCAGATGCTGAGGGTAAGGCAGCACCTGCTGATGCGGACTTGGTGCCTTTGACCAGTCCACCACAGGTAAATTGTCTCTGGCCCCTTTGAGCTGGCTGCCCTCTGCCTTTTCCAAAGGCAGAGTAAAAACTAAAGGGCTTTCCCCTCCAGGACGTACTTGAGGGGTGGTTTAGAGTTTGACGAATTGCAGCCCCAAGGGATTTGGATGCCACTTTGGAGGTATGCAATTTCTCCAAACTGTCATCAGCTTTCTTGCCAAATAAAGAGGTGCCGTCAAAGGGCATATTTTCGAAGTCTGGCTTGTACATCAGGAGCAAAACAAGACTTCTGCAACCACGCAAATCTGAATTGTGATACTGGTCGCCATGGCTCTGCTGATGCGGTCAGCAGAGGCGAGACCTGTTTGGAGGGACTCGCATATCACATCCTTGATATTCAAGCATGCGTCTCATTCCTCCCCTTCTGGGAGACGGTCAGCTGCTGATTAAGCACACTCCCAAAGGGTCTGGCTGAATCTTGCTAGCGTGCAAGTGGCGTTAACCGACTTAAGTGCCATGCTGCATGCTGAGAAGACCTTTTGGCCATGGCGTCAAATTTCTTGTCGTCCCCATCTTCTATCTTGTGGTATTGTGGAGTACGCAGATTTACTGCTAGACAAAGTCGCAGCCCGTACTACGAAGCTCTCTGGGGTCAGATGCTTAGTTAAGTACAGAGGATCTGAGGCTGACGTTCTGTACTTCGCAGAGAGCTTTTAGTTTACTGCAGGGGGTAACCTCCAGTGTTTCCCCAATTTGCAGTTATCTTTCTCTGTAATGCTGCATGAAAAGGAACTATAGGGTCTTCTTGAGAGCCTTTATTGAAGGATGTCCGTTAAATCATTTTGTTGGAAAGAGGGTGCAGGTGGTGACCACCCCATAAACTCCATAATTCTCCCCATAAGAGATCTATAAGACATCTCTGCATGCTCCCCAGGTTCTGGTCTGCCGAAGTCAGCCTCTGGCGAGGTATCTATGCCACGGGCATCCGGTAAAGACTCCTGAAGATCTTTTAATCTGACTTCCTCTGATATTAGCTTCTCTGGAATAGGAACTCTTAGTTTGTAAGCCAAACAGCCTTTCATTATCGTCTTCCCCTTCCTCATAGAGGACAAATATCTGAAGGAGTCGGAGCATGGGTAAGGGGTAAAACACATTTCAAGTGATGATGGAGCCAAATTGGTTGATACTGCTTGAGATAGGATTGTAGTTGCCGATGTAGACGCCATAGGTCTCGACAAACGTACAAACAGTGTCAATTTCCTAGAGTATGGCCTCAATGTCGAGAGAATCAGACTTCTACTCTATGTCGATGTGGCCGAACCCCCTTTCGATGCCTTTGAAGGATCAATTGACACCCCGAGTGCTGATGGTGCGGTCGGGGCATGAGGCTTTGATGGACTCTCCTTCATCGGTGTGACGTCTTTTGTGTCGAAGGCGCCTCAGACGATGGCAATAATGCAGTCTTGTGCAAAGGGCCCTTGTTTCTACTCGAGGGTTCATGATGCTCAGCAGTTTTTATTTGCAGAGGTCGACTCACAGTTTCTCTTTTTTGGGGTCTTTCACACAGGGCATCACCTGCAGGCATCTCCGAGGGGGACAAGGCCGCGTTCTCGAAGACCCTTATTTTTTTGCAAAATTCTTCCCACTTAGCTGGAGAGTAGGAAGCCTCTTCTTATTAGGTCCTGATATGGATGAGTGGCAAGAACCACTACGAGATCTCGAGCAGGAATGTTTTCTCTGATGGCGAGGAGACGAATGTCTCAACCCGGCCAAGGACAATTTCAAAGGGGTAGAGGATTTAACGATCTTACCTACGCTCCCTCAAGGCTTTCGCTGTCATGGACATACATTCCTCACACTCCGAACACTGGCGCTCTGAGCCCAGGCACCACAGGCAGATCCTGTGATGATCTGTTAACATCTTTTTTCCAAAATCCTGGCATTTTTTTAAACAAGGATCACAGCGTCGAAGCGGACGAAGATGCCATCGTAGATACGTAAAAATAAAATCGAAGTTTAAGAAAGATTCACTGAAGAACAAAGCGTTGCATCTCCGAGGCTTACGAAGCACGGAAAACCGGAACTGAACAACGGACGCTGCGCGAGACTATATATACCTAGGATGACTACTGCGCTGATTCGGAAGCCTTTTAGGGACACCGACTTGAGGGACATCGACATGCAGCACCCTCTACTGGGAAAACATTTTCCGAGGCCAGCAAGCTGGAAGTGGATTGATCAAAAGATAAGGAATACGTGGGAGGACACAATCCATTCGAATAATTATTCATGAATCGGTCAAGAGCAGGATGGCAATTACAGATTGCGAATAAGGTTTTGAGCATGGCAGGTAAAGATGGGCTAATTGATTAAAATAAGGTGATGCACTTGTCTTCCCGCTCTCTCACCTAAATAAATGTTTCAGCATGCAGCCATTTCATGGATAGTGTGACTGCATTGTACCCGATTAGCACAGGTCTTTCTTCACCGCAAAAGTAATTTAGGGCCTACCAATTAATTTCCAGATAGGAGGTAGCACTTTCAGAGGGGAAGGGCCATGGGTGGGGTCTTAGATAACGATTGTCCAATCCCTAGGTGCACACACATAGGTTCCATATGTAGCTTAGTAAAGGGAGCCAATGAGCAGGAGCAATAGGTTCTCACAACTGTGACCTCACAAACAACCTTTCTGTACAATATAAACTGTTGACTGTTCAAACATTGGAGAATTCAAGAGTGAGAGCTTGATTTTTCCCTAGGATATTGCAATAAACTGGTTACCCTGCATTCAGCATACCACACTCTGTGGTCTCTTTGACAAATATCAGTAAGAGGGCTTTTTGGCTTTTGACTACTTCTTATCAATCACATATGGCAGGAGGTTCTGCATACAATGAGGCACCCATTTACAGTCCCAGCTGTAGAGGGCTGCTTGAAGAAGTTAAACGCTCCTGAGTCCATCCCGAAGTGCCTGATGGCGTAGCCTACACCGGAGTCAGTTGTTTCTGCAGCGGCTAGTAAGAAGGCTTGTACCCAGTACAAGTGCACTACTCCTCCATATAATGAGAACCGAAAATGGGATGCTTTCAGTAAGAAAGTCCACACTGTCTGGGCCATTACTGTCAAGGCTGCCAACTCGTTGGCTATAATGGCAAGGTACGACCGCAAAATGTGGCACCGCCTAGCACCTCTGTTCGACCACCTGCCAGAGCAACAGCAGAAAGACGCTATGCTTTTGGTGCATGAAGGGGAGGAGGCGAACCATAGTATAAACATTGCAGTCGTCCTAGCGGCAACTGGCTACAAGCAGATCAATAATGGGGTGGTTCTCGGGCGTCAAGCTTGGCTTCACTGCACTGATTTCCAACAAGCGGTTCAACACAAGGTTGTAGACATTCCTTGTGAAAAGGAAAATCTTTTCAGGGAAAGAATGACGCTACTTTGAAGAACATGAAAGCAGACTCTGATAAAGTGAGGTCCCTTACAGTCCTGCAGGGTAGAAGATCTTTTCGCCCCTTTCACTCCCATCGCAGTGTCTCAGGAAACCCAAGGTTTTCAGGTTCTCGATACAAGGGATACGGTAGGTCCACATACTACTCCCAGGGCTTCAGGCATTCCTTCCAGACCGCCCAACGGAGCAAGGAGTACCAAAGCCAGAGGAAAAGGTGATCCTCTTCACAAAGAGGTCACCAAAGGAAGCCTCAACAATGACTGCCACAAGGGCAGTCACCAAACATGGAGGAAACTCGAAAAGGAGGTTTGCCTGAAGGAGGGGCGGGGGGGAGGCCAGAGGGTGCATGTAAATCCATGAAAGATACCAACACTGGAGAAATGGAGTTACAGGTAAGAAATTACTCCCTTCTCCAGCATTGGATCTTTCATGGATTCACATGATGTGAATAGATTACATAGCAATAAAAGTACCTGAGGTGCTTAACAGGCAAACAAGACATAATCCACAGGTAACCAACAGAAAAATATAAATTTTCAGTAATCCTGAAAACAATAGTGTCCAAAAAAAAAAAAAGGTGTTGTCTCTGTGTCCTGAAAGATTGAGTGCAGTCCAGATAGAACTTCAAAGCCCTCTTGACATCCATGAATGCAACGTTTTCTCTGCTGGATTGGTAGCCTTGGGAAAAAAGGTTGGTAAGGCTAGTGATATGATATGATAAGGCATTTGTAACGCGCCTATACACAAGTGTTCCAAGGCGCGACGAGGCAGGGGGCGGGAACAAGGGGAGACAGACGATCTTACTAGGCCAGGTGTCATTCAGATCGCGCAAGTGCAAGGGTAGAGGGGAAGGGAAAAGTGCATGGGGGAAAGGGAGAGGGGAAAGTGCAGTACAGGGTTATTAGCATACAGCATACAGGATAAATAACAAGGGCCAGCTGGTGGCAAGTGCGAGGTAAGTGCAGACAAGTGCTGGGAAGGGGGGCTGTATGGATACAGACACAGTCCCGTAGTGCAGGGGTTGCCGTGGAGGCAGTGCAGGGGAGAGTGGCTGGGCCGAGAACGGTGAATGGCCCAGTTGCAGATTCAGTGCAGTTTCAGTAGTATTAGCGGGGGAGAGAAAGCGGAGGCAAAGAGGAAGGTTTTGAGGTGCTTCCGGAACCGGAGGTGGTTCTCCAAGTTTCAGGGAGGTAGGAAGGCTGTTCCAGAGGGAGGCCCCTGCAGTGGAAAGAGATCTGCCCCCAACTCGTTGTTTGGAGAAGCGGCTGACCCTGAGGGAGTTGGAGGCGGATGAGCGAAGAGCTCGAGAAGGAAGATATTTAGGAAGAGAGAGTTGAAGGTATTTTGGCCCAAGGCCCCAGACGGCCTTGTGGACAATGCAGAGGGTTTTGAACTTGATCCTCGCAGTCACTGGGAGCCAGTGTAGTGATTTCAGTCCTGGAGAGATACGGTCCCTGGGCTTGAGGCCAAGGACAAGTCTTGCAGTCCTGTTCTGGATGAGTTGCAAAGGGCGGAGAGTAGAGGCGGGCAGATTAAGATAGAGGCTGTTACAGTAGTCCATCTTAGAGAGAACCAGGGCTCTAGAGACAGTGAGCTTCTGGGGGAAGGAGAGGAAAGGAAGGATACCTCTGAGGAGGTGTAGCTGGTAGTGTGACTTCTTAGATACATCGGATATCTGAGGAGAGAAGGAGAGTGTGGAGTCGAAGATGACCCCAAGGTTTTTTGCCTTGCAGGTAGGAGCAGGAAGAGGGCCCAGAGAGGCCGGCCAGAGAGCAGCAGGGAAGGAGGGAGTGGGAGTGCCGATGAGTAGAATCTCAGTCTTACTGGCATTAAGGCAGAGGTCGTTGGCGGCACACCATTCCTGGATAGCAGAAAGACATCCAGAGATGAGGGAAGGTGAAGAGGAGGCCAACGGTAGCCTGAAAATGAGTTGGGTATCATCCGCATAGCACTGAAAGTAGGGGCAGAGAGCGGCGATGTGGTGGGCGAGAAGGGCCAGATACTGGTTGAACAGCCAGGGAGAGAGGTTAGATCCCTGGGGGACACTACAGGTAGAGAAGAAGATGTCAGAGAGGAAAGACCCCAGTTGGACCTGGGAGGGTCGATTTGAGAGGAAAGAGGTCAGCCACGTAAGAGCCTGACCAGTGGTACCGAGGTTATCACGGAAACGGTTGAGCAGGATGGTATGGTTGACAGTATCAAAGGCAGAAGAGAGATCAAGCAAAATGAGAAAACATGGAATGTTAGAGTCAAGGTTCGAGAGCAGGTCCTCACGGATGTTCAGGAGAGCTGTGTTCTTGTGAAACTCTGGAATCTTAGGAATAAAGTGAGGCTTTGTAGATGGGTGAACCTTGTCCTTTCTGAAACGCAGATATGGAGGGTCGATGACCAGAGCCTGTACTCCCGAAACCCGTCTGGCAGACGTAATGGCCACTACAAAAACGACCTTCCACGTGAGAAACTTCCCTGCCGCTGTTGACAGAGGCTCAAATGGTGGTTTCAGGAAGGCCAAGAGCACCAAGTTGAGACTCCAGACCGGAGAGAACTTCATCGAAGGAAACTTCCTGAAAAGGCCCTTGAGGAAATGTTTAATCAATCTGTCACTGAACAGAGGTGTAGAGTTTGGCTGCCGCATGAACCTTGAGATGGCAGCCAAGTGGACCTTGATAGATGACAATGACAGAAACCCCTCAGCACCCCCAGACGCGTTGGTAGAAGGCGCCCTTGTGGCCGCATCTTGGCGGCTGCAATCCCAAGGAATCCTTAGGTGTCCAAATTCAGAGTGGTCAGGAGCCACGCTGCAAGGCTGAGGGAGCATGGGTCGTGACGACACCTTCCCCCACCACCGAAGATCCAGCTCTGACCCCAGGTGAAGAGGGTTGGCCACTGCTAGGTGAAGATCCAAGAACCAGGTCTGTCTGGGCCAGAACTGGGCCACCAGGATCACCCTGCACACCATATGAATTGTTTTCTTGATCAGAAGAAATGGAAGAAACGCATAAACAGGCCCGTCCATGGGAATCAGAACGGGTCTCTCCCTGTGCCCTGCCCACCCTCCACCCCTCCTGTCCCGTCCCCATTCCCATCCACTCAGATTAAACAGTTGTGGTGGTGTCGGTCAGAATCCGAACCACTGAGACCGGAATTACACTTAATTCCAGAATTATGGATATGCAACAAACCCTCCGTGAGGGACCACAGGCCTTTGACCTGGAACAGGTTGAGGTGAGCGCCACAACCAACCTGGGAAGCATCAGTCACGATCGTGTATTGAAAATCTGGTTCCACCAGGGGCATTCCCCTCAACATTGTCGGAGTGAGTCCATCAGTGCAGGGCATCCGCCAGCAACTGATGAACACCCTGTCGGACCAGGGGGCGTGGATCTGTGACCACCTTGAAGCGAGAAACTCCTGCACCGGCCACATAAAAAGCAACAATTCAGGATGAGTGGGATGCAGGACACCATGGTGCTGAGAAGAGACGTGTACACGCGGGCCGTGACCGAAGTTCCTGGTACCAACGAGCCAGCCATGGATAAGAGCTTATTTATCCTCTCGGCCGACTGCTTCCCCTGATTGAGCTGCGTATGACAGTGAGCCCCTTGAAAAACGAAGTCCCTGGAGGTCATCAGACAGGATTTGGCGAAGTTGACTGCAAAGCCCAGACGCTGTAACAGGAGCATTGCTGCGTTGAGATTCCTCCGTCCGATGACAAATCGCCCCACTGACCAGCCAGTTATCCAGGTACAGATAAACATGGTGTCCGTTCCAACGGAGGTAAGCCACCACCACCAGAGCCAGGCACTTGAACGTCCTGGGAGCTGACTTTCGGCCGAAGGGGAGAACCCGAAACTGGTAATGCTAGTTGCCGACCATAAACCGTAGAAACTTGTGATGCTTGGGGTGCATAGGAATGTGACCTGTCTGTGCCCTCATTCTGAGCACAGCAGCATCAGGAGGGGCAGGAGCCATCCCACAACAGACAAAATCCCCGAGCATCTACAGCTCTCACCCGAGGAAGAGTCTATATAGCTTCCAACACCCATGGAAGCATCTGTGCACGATCACACCATCCTGAAGCCTGCCCTGCTGATAAGCTCTGAAGAACAAGACTCTTACCTGGTAACGTTCTTACGATGGGATGGTCCGACGACATATTCCATATCTTTGACAGTAATCACCAGAGCTGTGCTGCTTCGGAAAGTTTTCGGCATCTGCGTCCTACGTCGATGCGCCGTCCCCGAGGACCTCCTCCGACGTCACCTGATGTGATAAGGATGATAAGGATGCACAACTCCCGTAGCCTCAGTTGTAGTTTTTTCCCACAGAACGTGTGCCACCAGTCTTCTGCCAGTCAGACACACAAGGCCTTGCGGAAACATAAGCTGCAATCGCATAAGAATTTTGCAGCGAAGAAGGTAGGGAGGGAGCGATATGGAATACGTCGTTGGACCATCCCATCGAAAGAACGTTACCAGGTAAGAGTAACTTGTTCTTCGAGGGGGATTGGGTCCTCCAACATATTCCATATCTTTTACAGGACTCCCAAAGCAGTACCAAAGCAAGGAGGTGGGAAAAGAATTTACAACACAAATTTAGCATGCCCAATCAAATTGCGGAATAAAGGACTGCCTTGCCAAAGGACAGATCCGGTCCTCGGATGGAATTGAGGGAGTAGTGACATACAAAAGTATGTACAGAAGCCCAGGTGGCTGCATCACAGATCTTACGAATAGGAACACCCCTCTGTAGGGCAGTAGATGCAGCCATACCCCTGGTAGAATGGGCCCACAAGCCAGCCGGTGGGTCCTTACCCGCCAAGCGGTAACACTCGGAGATAGCCAAAATAATCCAACGAGACAGTCTGTTTCGTCACAGCTGGTCCCAAACGCTTTCCAGCGTAACCAATGAAGTTGATCGTCCACTCTGACTCAGGACATGTGTGAAATATAAAAGCTCAACGCTCTCCTAGGATCAAGCCTATGGAGCCTCTTCTCTTCCTTATCAGGATGCGGAAGAGGAGAGAATGCCGAAAGAACAACCTTCTGGACCAAATGAAATTCCGAAACCACCTTCGGAAGAAAGGAAGGACTAATTCGAAGGACAACCCTGTCCTTATGAAACACAGTGAAGGGTGGCTTAACTGAAAGTGCCACTCACTCTGCGAGCGGAAGTAACTGCAACCAAAAACACAGTTTTAAGAGTTAACAGTCTCAAAGGGCAAGAATGCAAAGGCTCATACGGAGCACCCATAAGAAACTTAAGAACAAGGTTCAAATCCCAACCAGGAACCAGAAAAGGTGACAGAGGGAACACATTAGTGAGCCCTTTCAAAAACGGAGAAATTAAAGGAATCTTAAAATAGGAACATTCTTCAGACCAGCGCTTAAATATGGACAGCGCCACCACGAAACCTTTAATGGTACCCCACTTGCAAGCCCCTGTGGGCCAAAGAAAGCAGAAAAAAAAAAAAAATAAAAATAGAACCATGGGAATGTCACATTCAAAAGGATCCACATTCTTAACTCTGCACCATTCGCAGAATTTACGGCAACGGTACAGAGACTTTGTTGCCGGCCGTCTGGCCGAGAGCAACACCTCCAACACGTCTTCAGGGAGGTCACAATCCTTATACCTCAACCTTTGGATGGAGAACTTAACCCCCCCCCCCTCCCATGAGAGCAGATCGTCTCGGTAGGGAAGACGACGTGGAGGGCAGATGGACAAGTCGAGAAGGTCCGGATACCACGTTCTCCGGGCCCACGCCGGAGCAATGAGGATCATCCAGGAACCGAAACTCCATAACCTCCGCAGTACTTGCGGGGTGACGGGGACTGGAGGAAACGCGTACAGAAGTGGGAATGACCACTCCACCACGAACACGTCTCCTAAGGCTCCTTTTGGAGGAAATTCCCGCAAGCAGAACCTTTCGCACTTCCGGTTGACACTGGAGGCGAAGAGATCCACTTGAGGGGTCCCCCAAAGGGCAAAGATCTCCAGGAGAATCTCCTGAGCCAGCTCCCACTCGTGAGAGATCATGTTCTGCCTGCTCTGAGCTTCCACCGTCTCGTTGTCGTCTCCGGCCAGATGAACAGCCGAGATCGAAACTTCCTGCTCGATGACCCAGAACTCGAGCTGCATTGCCTCCCTGCACAAAGGAAGTGACCCTGCCCCCCCCCCTTTTTGTTGAGGTAGTGCATGGCCACCAGGTTGTCCGTCAGGATCAGGACACTCTTTCCTCGCATAGTCAGCAGAAAAGCCTTCAGGGCTCGTCTGACGGCCCTCAGCTCCAACAGATTGATATGGAGTCTGGACTCCGACGGAGACCAACGACCGCTGACCGTCAACTTGTTGGCATGAGCTCCTCATCCCATGAGGGAGGCGTCCGTCACGATCGTCACCGCCGGCCAGGGAAGCCAAAACGGAACCCCCTTCATCAGATTGCCTGCGACAGCCCACCACAGAAGGTCCTGGGCGAGCAAGGGCGGCATCTGAACAGGGTCCGACATCCTGCCGGAAGATTGCGACCACTGCATCTTGAGTGCCCACTGCAAAGATCTCATCCGCAGACGAGCCTCTGGCACCAGAAGAATGCAGGCTGCCATGAGGCCGAGCAACCTCAAGAACTCGAACACCGGGAGTGTCTGGGCAAGTTGAAACTTGTTCACCATCTGCTGAATGTGAAGAGCCCTCACCTGGGGAGGAAAACCCAGCCCCAGGGATGTGTAGAGCACTGCTCGGATGTACTGGAGCCGCTGTGTTGGCATCAAATGGGACTTCTTTAAATTGAGGGAGAAGCCCAGAGTGGCAGGTGACGGACAGATCCAGGACTTGCTCGGGAGAGTTCCCCTGATCCACCAATCGTCCAGGTAGGGGTAGACGTGAATCCCCTTTCCTGAGATGCGCTGCCACCACCACCACGAGCTTGGTGAAAACCCTTGGGGCGGAGGTCAATCCGAACGGCAGGACCCGAAACTGAAAGAGCGAGTCCCCCTCAGGTACTTCTTGTGCTTGGGATGGATCGGCACATGGAAGTAAGCGTCCTTGAGGTCGAGAGACACCAACCAGTCCTGAAGTTGAAGGGCCAGGAGGACTTGAGTGTAACCATCTTGAACTTGTCCTTCCGTAGGAGTTTGTTCAAACCGCGCAAGTCCATGATGGGTCTCAATCCCCAGTCTTTCTTCGAAATCAAAAAAATAAGGGGAATACCATCCCTTGTTCCTCTCCGCTACAGGCACCAGTTCTATGGTGCCTTTCTCCAGCAGGGCTTGAATTTCCTGCGCAAGGAGCAGATCTGGACTCTTCAAAGAGAGGTTCCCAGGTGGATTGTCGTGAGGCCTCTGCCGAAGGGGAAGACAGTAGCCGTGGGTTATGATCTCCAGAACCCACACATCTGAAGTAATGGCACGCCACTCTACAAGACGCTGCACCATCCTTCCCCCAACTGGCGAACCATGGGACATGGCCTCATGACCGAGTGGTAGCGGCGTTGCCTGAGGGCAAAGAGGCAACTGCCCGAGCGGCTTTGGCACCTCGAGTACCCTGTTTTCCACCTCTGGTACTCCTACGGTGGCCTCTTTGACTGACGGCTCCTCTCGCTTTACTGAAGGATGAGTAATAACGAAAGGAACCTCTCCTCCATTGTTGTCCCCTAGGACGAAAAGGCAGAGGTTGTCGAACTGCAGCGCCCAACGACTTTGCTGCAGCTTTGGAGGTCTGCAACCTCTCAAGGCTCTCGTCAGCCTTGCTGCCAAAAAGATGTTCACCGTCAAAGGGCATGTTGAGGAGCCGGGACTGTACATCAGGAGCGAACCCAGACTTCCGCAACCACGCAAACCTGCGTATTCCGGTGCTCGCCGCCATGGACCAGCTGACACAATCTGCCATGTCCAAACCCGACTGAACGGCGTCACACATGGCATCCTTGCCATCCTGGACCATAGCAGGGAAACCATCCCGTTCGTCCCCTTCGGGAATATATTCAGCCGCGAATGCAACACAGTTCCACAGAGTGTGTGTAAAACGAGACAAAGCACATACGGAGTTGGCCGCCTGAAGCGCCATACCCCCTGACGAAAACACTTTCTTCGCCCAACCATCAAAACGTTTGTCGTCCCTATCCGGAGGGATGGTAGGATACGACGCCTGCTTTGCCGGGGCCGTAGCCGCCTGCACCACCAAACACTCAGGAGTTGGGTGCCTGGACAAGTAGCAGGGGTCGCTACTGGCTGGATGGTATTTTTGCGACAAATACTTGCCCACTGCCGGGAGACTCTCTGGAGCAGTCCAAGCCGCTGCCACCCTTCTCTGCAGAGCCATATGAAACGGCAGTACCAGGTCAGGGGAGGACCAAGCTCGAGGATGTCCGTAAGATCATCCTGAACAAACTTCCCTGGGGGAGCCGACCATCCCAAGTACTCAGTGACCCAAGACATAAGGCGCTGGTACGAAGAATCGGCATGAGTGCCAGGCTGAGGCCTACAAAACTCCACCTCCGGAGAGGTGTCCAGTCCACTGGCATCATGCAGTGACTACCTCAGGTCTTCAAATTGGCTATGGCCCGAGAGAAGCTCATCTGGCACCGTATCCGGAACCAAGCCATCAGAGCCCTCATCAACCTCTGAAATGTACTCCAGGCGGTGAGAGGAAGGCACCTGGGGACCAAAGCTATGCCTGACCTTAGCCAAAACCTTTCTAGGGACTTCCCCGTGCCACGAGGAGCCCTCCGACTCCACCGCCTCGAAAGGCACCGAACGAATCGGCGCCGGTGTCGAGAGAATCAGCGTTGAGTGAATTGGCGTCGTCAGCCGCGCCGCCAGCATCGACACAGGCCTCGAAGCCAGAGCTCCGAGCGTGTCTGACGACCTAGGCGTCGACGTCTTCCTTGAAGACTGCACAGGATCACGCGGTCTCGAGCGCGTCAAGGACCGGGACCTGGAACGTGCATGGCGAGAACGGTTACTCTTGTCCGAGCGGGACCTCTCCTGCGAACTGTGCCGACCACCCGAGCCCGAAGGCGTGCGAGCGGTGTCTTGACCGATCACGACCGACCCCACTCGGAGGCGCGGACGGACCGGTGCCCTGCAATTCGAGAATCGCTAACATCTTCTTCCCGAAGGCAGCCCATTCCTCTGGTTTTGCTTGCATGTAGGATAAGCGCCCAGCCGACGGGCGAAGTCCTCGGAAGAGGACGGGGAAGGCGACCAATGCCGGCGCTTCCGGGAATGCCTCGAAGAGGCAGCGGAGTGGCGAGACCGACTCCTGGAAGGAGACCCACTGGACCTCCGACGATGACACGGAGAGTCGCCTCTCGATTCATCCGTCGAAAGCCCCGCAGACCTCTACTTCCGGGGCTTAGACACCCTACCTACCGACAACTTCTTGCACTCCTGCAAGGCCTGGGCAGTCGACAGTCGTCCGTGTCTTGGGCCTCCCCAAGGCACCAGAGGCAGGCGTTGTGCGAGTCCGTTACTGACATCTTGGACCCACAGTCCACGCATTTTTTGAAGCCCGGACGCGGGGTTGAAGACGAGGTAGACATCACGAACAGGCTTTTTCACAAAACCGAACAGGTTCAAAGAACCGAGAAGACTACAACAGAAACTCCAAAGAGTCGAGGCGTACCGAGATTCACGAAGCAAACACGTTCACGGAAAAAACGGAACTGAGGCTACGGGCGTCGTGCGTCCTACTTCACATCGGGTGACGTCGGAGGAGGTCCTCGGGGAGGGCGCATCGACGTAGGACGCAGATGCCAAAGATTTTCTGAAGCAGCACAGCTGTGGTGATTACGGTCAAAGATATGGAATACGTCGGAGGACCCAATCCCCTCAAAGCACCCTTTTCACTGCATCCGCAGTGGGAGTACTAACATATCCGAGAAATCAGCTGCTCACTGCGTTCTCCACATGGCCTGTGTCCCAAAATGGCAGACAACATAATTTGTTTATAGGTTGCCTAGCAATCTTGCTAGTTTGCTTCACCCTCATTGGCCAGACGAATACACATTTTCCTTCGACCGGCACCGGAAGGCGAAGCTGGCCAGCCTATTCTAAAGGCCCTCCTTGGTAAGGCCCACGACATGTGTGCCTGTCCCTGGCCTTTCAGGCCTACAGCCAGCCACTCTGCAATGGGGAGCATCGAAACCGAAAGTTGCTCTTATTCCACCAACAGCCCATGCCTAACACTGAACCCTTTCGTATGTGGGGATCCTCTAATCCATTCCCTGCAACGCCACTTGGAAGCACTGCTGATCGGAGCGTGATCTCTACCACACAAAACGAGGCCCTGCAGATTGTACTTTGCGTCCTGTTGCAGACTACATATTGGTCAACTACTAGCTATTAAATAGTTTACTGCCTCATCCCCAGCACAAACATCAGCAAAATGCATTCTAATACGCCTACGATACTAGGATGCTCTAACTGCTAAATGCAGATATGCCTAGGTCCAGTCGGATCTAGCTCACGCCCTATGTTTACACTATTGATTGCCCTGGCTTAGTTCCACTTGTACCAAGCTTATGCCTAGAAATTATCTTTGTAATTTAGCTTACTGCTCAGTATGCATAAGCTCAGGTCTTCAAACTAAATACTGCCTACATTCACTATGCAAGCATATATGCTGAGAACACAAATCAGGATGTGTCCTCCCTACCTGTGCCATACATCCCCCCATATTAAATGTTCATTGTCCTGTCATCCGTACTAATTGACTTGCAACTTGCCAAATTGCCCACTGCATTTGCCTGCATTACTGCGTCCGCCTTTTAACATGCTTACCTGAATGCCCCACGCTAGCTAATTAGCCCCTACTTACTGTATTTGCCCATTGATTACCATTCTAATTATGTGACGTATTTGCCTGCTGATCTGCATTTTTGATATATTGCCCGTTGTATTTGTTTGAACATTAGCCTTGCTGTCTTGTAATGGCCCATGCAAGCTAATTAGCCCGCTATTTAACCACTGTATTTGCCACTGCCTATCATATCTGCTTGTTAACTCATAACTGCCTATATACTTTAACTAGCCGACACCATGAGCACCTGTCCTAGCCACTACTCATACAATCACTATGAAAATGAAGTCTCGCAGTCTATGCCGTTTCGTAATACCCTGCATGAGTTTGTATCTAGCCATTTGCACTGCAACCACCAGAACACCCTCCTTGTCTAGATCAGCAATAGCCTTAACCAACAGCCCCATAACTACATCCATGGACATCTGGATTAAACCAACATTATTCCTCCCAACACTCACACTATCAAACCTACACCCTTCTTACCCCCACTGAACCCCAGGATGCTCCACTGACAACTCCATTCCTGCCCCACTGTATACTGACCACTCGGACAATATAAGGATAGGGGAAACCACAGCCTACAGCAGCCATAATACCCTCAATTTACATGCCCCATTCTCTACTTTGAACACTCCTTGTTCAACCCACCTCCAAAATCTCAGACTAGGTTCAAGATTAGGTAGATCATACTTCATACCCACAATCGTTAAATTTCAAAAACTCCAGGCCAAATGCCGCTAAACGACCACAAAAAAATATGTTAAAAAAAATGCCACCAACTCAACTTGTAAGCACACTATTCATAACCTCCACCAGGAATACCAAAACCCACCCCCCATTATCGGAGCACTGATCAATGCCAGATCGCTAGTCACCCACGCACCAGAAATTGCTGACTTGATCACAGATTGTTATTGCTAGGAAGTCCAATTTCCTGAGACATGGTTACATGCTGCAGCAGGCCCATCCCTACTCATCACTACACCAGACAACTTCTCTATTCTCAGACTGGATAGAGAATCAACTAGAGGCAGAGGTATTGCTAAAAACCTCACTTAACCTTAGAGCTTGCCACCATGTCTCCACCTCTTCCTGCGAACTACTGACTGCTAAATTGCCACTCCACATCACAAACCTCGACTATCCACCTCATCCATCACCCTCCAGGTCCTCTAGGATCATTTGAAGATGAAAATAATATCACAACCAACACCAAACCTTCCCAAAACTTACTCTTAGGTGATTTTAACCTAGGATTCAACGACCCAGATTACCTCTTAGCTAACTCCCTCTATGAGCTAGGCCTAACCCAAAGAGTTATCCTACCTACACATTACAAAGGACAAACATTGGACTGGTTAGCAGACCTTAACTGCCCAACCAGCATCACA
This sequence comes from Ambystoma mexicanum, assembly GCF_040938575.1. NCBI lineage: Eukaryota > Metazoa > Chordata > Amphibia > Caudata > Ambystomatidae > Ambystoma > Ambystoma mexicanum. The sequence goes on along the minus strand of NC_090922.1, from coordinate 578,628,479 downwards.
GCTATCAAACCATTACACTGGACAGACCACAGTCAACTTACTTTTTCGCTTCTAAACTGTACTCCGCCAGCTACGTCCCAAGTCATAGCTCCCCCCACCTTAACTAGAAACAAAAATATTACTGTCAACAAGCTCAGCCCATTCCTCAAGCCCCTACAAGCTTCCTCGCTTCCATCCAACCCTGAGGAACTAGTAGAATTGTACAATAACACTATTAACTCAGCCATAGACTATTGCACCCCTACAAATGCACAAAAGTAAACCAGTGGCCCATGTGAACACTTGGTTCTCCCCTAAACTTAAAGAACTTAGGAAAGAAAAAAAGAAGCTTGAATTCACGTGGAAACATAACCCGTCCATTATCAAAGGAACTATTATTAATCACTGCCAACTATAAAGAGGAAATCCTTGTAGCCAAATGCAACTCTTATAACGAAAGGATTGATAAAGCCAGTTCAAGCACGTGCAAACTTTTATACTTGGGGAACTTGAAACACCCATTCCCCAAACAGACCTTTGTGTCAAGGACCAATCTTGGTGTTCTAAAATCCAGGAAGCATTGGCCAATAAAATGACCCCTCTCCAAAAGAAAATCACAACAAAAATAATAAAAAAAATAAATAAAAACTTGCCCTGCCACCACAAAATGACTCCAACAAAATTCCCTCTATAATCACCTCCACCCAACGAGTCAAATCATCACCAGCATCTCCCCAACAGGCACAAAAAAATAATATCCCTCAAACTATCAATTGCCAAGGAGATTCCTGCCCTGCTACCATCAAGGAAGCAGCGAGCATCCTCGCTCCCTTTATCACGTCACTCATTAATGCCCCTTTCCATAACTGCACTGTGCCAACTAACCTGAAGAACTCTTGGGTATTGCCTCTGCTAAAAAAGAAAGAAACTCAACCCTAAAATACCCACCAACTTCAGACCTATGACTACTGTCCCCTTCTTGTTGAAGATTATAGACAAAGCTGCCTATAATCAACAAATTGTTAGGTCTCCGCTAATCAGGGTTCGGGCCACAACAGCACTGAAACTGTCCCGATTGACCTAAAAAACACAAATAGACAACCTTAAAGATAAAGGAAACTCTGTACTCTTGCTCCATCTAGACCTGTCTGCCGCGTTCAACTTGGTTGACCATAAGATCCTTTGTAACCACCTCGCCACTACATCTCACCAGAAGCCAAAGCTTGTATTAAATAATTTCTAAGCAACAGGTCGATGAGTTGTTTTCGGCATCTGCGGTTGCAGACCCGATCCCCACTACATGGAGTACCACAAGGATGGTGTGCATCTCCAACCATGTACAACGCCTTTACCAAACCATTGTTTGATGACCTAGATAACATGGGTGTCACCTACACGAACTATGCAAACACCCAGATCCTTATTTCCCCAACAGGTGACTATGCCAAAGACCTAGCCCTGATCAACAGAATCCATCTCATCATTCAAGCATGGATGGCCTACATGGCCTCTGCCTGAATGATGAAAAAACAGAACTCCTAGCCACTCCCATTAACATTTCCAAACTAGGCGAACAATATCGTTGATTCAATATCGATGGCAACTTCATAAAAGTCACCAGCACAGTAAAAACATTAGTTTTATCTAGACTCTTCCCTAAACATGAGAAAACAGGTTAGTGCCACTGCCTCAGCAAGTGCCTATACTTGTAAACTTATCGAAGCATGCAAACCTTTTCCATCAACAAAAAGCTGCACCACTCTCTCCAGAGCCTCAATATCCAAACTGGACTATTGTAATGGACTATACCTTGGGGCCAACAGATACATCACCAGCAGATTTTGCAAAATAACACTCAGGACAGCTTTGAGCATTTCTAAGAAACCACCATATTTCTACCATAAGAGACCATAACTGGCTCTCTATTAAAGAAAGAATCCAACTCAAAACTGCATCTCTCACCTTCAAATGCCTGAACACCGCAGTCCAACAATACAGTTCTGACAAGTTCTCCACAAAATACACCAGACTTAGCAGATCAGCCACTTTGGGCCTACTACAAGTGCCTAGATACAAACTTCAAAAAGCGGGAGGTAATAGTTTCCCTGTCTTAGCCGCCCAACTTTGGAATTCTCGCCCCCTAACTTCAGAACTAGCCAATCTCTCTAGCTTCAGAGAGAAAATGAAAAAAGGTCTCATCTCGAACAAGGACCCCTAGAGGGCCCTAGCAACACCTATGTATATATGCACTTATAATTGCTATGCTTTTCTTTGCAACTTGTTTATATCTTGAAACTACCCTTGTACATTTTTTTTTTTAGATATCCGATTGTATAGTTAAATCTCACCCATGTTACTAAAATATTGTAGTGTATAATTTCTGTCTCTTGCCTGCTGTAACCAAGTAACTTGCATTATCTTGTACTGCGCCCAGATACCTTCGGTCAGGCACCCATGACTTCTGCAGTTCCACCCCTGCCCGAGGTTTTTTAAAACAATAATGCAAAATATCTGAAAGCAAACAGGAACTGTTTTAAAGCCGGCCTACATCTGAAAATGGTAGTCATCTCAAATGTAATAAGACTATCGATCAGTAAACCCATTTGCTTACCTGCCGATTTACATTTAGGTAATAAGTTAGAGTAATTTTAGGAGAAGCTCCGTGGCAATCGTATCCACAATTATTTGATGTTGGTATGTGAACACTCACTATACCCAGATTTAAGCTGCACTCTGCTGGGGGTTCAAGTTTCTCAGTTCTTGCATCTAAACACTGGAACACTACCCCAGCCACACAGAGCAGAACCTACGTTCATCTCCAAAAACAAACTCTGGCTCCACAAGCTTGATGAGCCCACTACACTCTACATAGGCACTGAACACAAACGACCTCAGCCCTGCGCACCCTCTCATCTCTCTCCTACTCCAGCTTTAGTGCCATTTCTTTATATATCATGTACTGTGTTTTTTTACGATATGCTTTAAGCCTTTTGTATTATCCTGAATAAGACTACATCAATGTTGTAACATACTAAGCCTGCTTGTAACCACTTTCTTGTAACCACGCGCCCAGATGCCTCCGGGCAAAGCTGCGCGCTATAAATAAAATATATACAAATACAAATTGCTGTGTTGTTTCCAGGAGTTAGCTGGAAAAGAGGAGAGATTGTGTAAGTAATTGCATGTTGTATGGAGATTCTCCAAGTTAGATAGTATGGTTTGTGAATATAATTTAATTGCATGTTGGAGTTTACGGTCATAGTCAATGAAGGTTAGTACAACTACGGCATTTGCTTTACAAGAACTTACTGCGTGAAAGCATTAGAGTAGAGATTAGTGCTGATTAGCAGGTCGCAGTGTTCCAGAATGCAAGGGATGGGGGTGTTGGCTGAACGAACCTATAACATCACAGGAGTGACGGGTCATATGATCAAGTGTTGCCTGCCAACACTTAGTTACAATTATGAAAGTTAGACGCCAATGTTCGACAGTCTGTTGCATGAATATGTATGAACCCATTAGGCAAACTGACAGACGCGCGTTCTAAGTTTGGTTCGATGCCTAAAGGTCAAATCAAAAGTGCTCATAATGCGCGTACCGAATATGCTGTCTAAAGTGGGCATTGGTCGCGTAGACCAATGGATAAGGGGGCGAGCTAATTTTCTGACATGAACCGAAGTTGCCTGGCAACGTTCGGCAGGGCAAGTGTGAGGAAAGTTGTCTTATTAAAATAAAAAATACATCTTTCAAAAACAGCTCAATCTAAACCTGACTCTTGTAACAAAAGGTTTGGAAGGATAGCTCGGTTCACAATTAAATTAAAGCCTCAGCCCTGGGGGTGGGATTGACCCCAGAGGAGATGGAAGTCTCAAACCAGTGTGCCCCATTCAATGGAACGAGAAATCTATAAACTACCTAGGAGTACAGGTCCCAGCCCGACCGGAAGTATATTCAGTAAATTCCACACCACCCCCTTTAAAGAACTAGAAAGACTGAGCACTGGGCTTCAAGAAATATCACTCCTAGGACGAATTACAGCCTGTAATATGAACCTGCTCCCACAAGGTCTCTACTTTTGCTCCTCCTTACCCACCCTAATGCCGCTACCCCCCCCCCCTTCTCCACCTATAACAGAAAATGTTCCGCTTTATATGGAGGGAGATCCCTAAAAAAGGTGATGGCAGTGCTCGCCTAGTAGGGCTAATGGGTCCCAAACTTGTGCAAATACCATGTTGTCCCACAACTGGCACGCTTCCAAGCCTGGAATCCCTCAACGGAGCCTCCGAGGCGGGTGGAGATTCAACAGTCAAGACTGCCATTAACCCTGTGCTCTTTTCCCTACATCTCTCCGCAGATATGGAAGTCCTGGCCAGGCATGCATTCACCCATGAAATGGGACTGGGTGTTGAAATTCAAAGGCATCCCTTGTGGCCTGGGCCCAAACACCCCAATCGTTCATAGCCAGTCCTTCACTCAAGGGACCCACCCCACAAACTTTAGGAACTGGGTGAGAGGGGGGCTGAAAGTCTTAGCACATGTTTGAAAACTGCCAACCACACACTCACACATTTAAAAGTTGCAAAGCAACCTTCCAGCTTGCCGAAACCGATATGATTCTCCTACACCCAGCTCCGCCGCTGGTGTACACACCCGCTGATACGACTGGGGCCCACACGAGACCTCAGCCCCATCAAACTCACCATGCAGGGGGGAACTGATGGGAGGAGAGCCATCTACCCTATATAAACTCCAGTAGGACATGCTGATCCTCAGGCCCACATACATGACACACTGGTAAACAGACCTGGGACACCCGATCGAGGATAACACAGGGGTGGACATCTGGACAAAAAGCTACTCCTTGTGTCAAATAGAGAATGTGCCCTTAAGCTGCTTATCCGGTGTTACTACCCCCGGTGCATCTCCATCATATCCAGAAGTCGCTAGACCCACAGTGCTGGCACAAAGGTGGGCTGCAAGACACTTACCTACACATGTGGTGGGACTGCCCCATCGTCCAACCTTTCTGGAACCAATGTCTCTCCACCATTGAGGCCATCACCTGGAGCACAATTCCAAAGATTCCCGAGGTGGTCCTGCTCGGTTGCCCAGTCCAAGCGGCATATCCATGGAAGGAGGCAACAGCCAAACTTACCTCACAGGAGCAATTACAATTGCTTGCACCTGGAAGACCCCAAAGGGCCCATCGATGACAGTGGATCAAAATATGCTATATTCTGGTGGCGGAAAAGGTTACTGCAACCAGTGAAGGCTCCGTGCACAGGCATTTCGGCCCCAATTCTAGACTAAGACCAGGACTTCCCAGCACAAGCCCCATCTCGCACGGCTGGTCTAAGGAGACAGTACGTAACAACGGACCTCCCGTGACATCCAGAGAAGGGGGGGACGGCCATAGGGACAAAGGGAAAGATGCGTGTGCAAATAAGGGGCAAGGGAATATGCTCCTCCGCTGTTACATCCGATCACCAAATAACATACTTGTGATACTGTATGGATTCCCATTTATGCAACCAAACTAAAATAGTTTGTTTAATGTATGTCTTTCATGTCTAGCCTAGACTCTTTGGAGGAGCTGGAACACCTCCTTCAGGATGGTCAACCTGAATTCATACAGTTTTATATATGCAGGCCACACTTTATTCTGTCTTTTTTGGGAATCAATAAGTGGGAGTAAATGCCTAGGTTTACCGGATGTCTTTGCCTGCATGCTTTATAATTAGTGCATCTACTTTTTCTAGCTCTGTTTATGCAGCTTTCCCCCACCCCCTTCCATGCAGTGGTATGCTGCAGGGTGTGTCCAACGACGACATACAGTAAACCCCGACTGTTATGTCCAGCACCCACTGATCTGATGTTATCCCATTCCATGCAAGGGTGTGTGTTATTTGTCCCCTCATGGGAGGGGACCTGGATCCTCAAGTCATTGTTAAGGCAGAGGACACCCCTCCTGAGGTTTGCCCTCTACCCCTTAGTTTTCTTCTGCGTTATTGGCAATAGGCTGAGGAATGTGTGCAGTGAGCCTTTTTACCAACTTGGTCCTGAGGTCCCAGTATGCTGGGCAGAGGGAGTACAGGGTGAGGGACGAAAGTACCGCCAGTAGCAGGGGAAAATCTCAATTTTTGCACCAGTGTATTAAATGTATCATAGCATTTCTTTGCCCTTTCTAACACCACGTCCACTACCTTCCCCAAGAGTTGGGACACCTCCAGTGGCTCGCCCAAAGTTGCTTGGGTTTGTACTTTGAATTCTGTCCCCTTCAGCTAGGTATGTCATTTAATCAAAAAGCTTTTAACTTAAAATAAAAAAATAAAAAAGTATTAGCAGCTTGTTGTGACAAGATCCACCTAAAAGAACCCTTGAAGGCACCAGTTGAATCCCAATAGGGCCTCACAGTAGATGAATTTAAAGCACATTAATCATAGACAGTCAAAAATTCCATCATATAGTCAGAGCATTGTGTTGATATTCAACCTGTTCGCAACTTTGAGGAACATGACGTCCAAAGCATTTCAGATTGCAAAAGATCTTGTATGTCAAGCAATGACACTGATCTTGTTTTTTGTTGGCACATCCTAAGACTTTCCTGTGCATCTTATCCCTTCTCCATCATATGGTTATTCTCGACATGATTTCCTTTAAGTCCTTCATGACATTGTAGCGTTTCCTCAGCTGTGGCATAAATTTGGATTGGTGCAAGTACAGGTGTTTTGGCTATGAGCTTAGCCTCATATTCCCATCCTTCAGCAGAGTCCGAGTTATCCACAAACACATTCTGCTCCAGTGAGATATGCATCTCCATCCCTGTAGGTCTCCTTTACTGCTCTCATAACGAGGCGAGATCGAAGACTATGTTTGTTTAGTAACCCCTGTCTTGCAAGTCGGGATACAGGTGTATATTTTTCTTTACAGCATCGACATGTACCACGCTCAATATCTGTAATCGATATGACTTTGTGTTTGTTAGTGGATCCAAACCCCTACATAAATTGGTCTGTGTGTACTTGGGGTCTTCCATGAGAAGACCGAGTTGGCAGGGGAATCAGATGCAAGGCCTTGCCTGCTGGCACCTCCTTAGGCTGTTGGGAAGCAATGCGGAAGCGAAGTGGGTCGGTCCTCACCCTGGCATCTCCTCTGCAGGTTCAGCGTGTATGGCATATACTGCCCTGTGATTGCTGCTCCCCCCAATGTTTTGGAATGGAATTCAGCAGCGACCCTCAGCGTGGTTGCACACTTGGGAATGTTCCTCCAATGGAATTGCACCCCATGCAGAACAGAGCCTTTTCCCTTTGGGCTTCAGGCATTTGACGTAGATCTTCTGTAAAGGGGGGTGGTGGGGGACTGCCATTCTCAATGCCTTTAAAAATGTATGCCTCCCCCCCACCCCATTCCCGCTCCACTATACTTCTTGTAGCAGATCGGGTCATGTTGAATCACTTTGATGCTCTGCTCACCACAATGTCCATCGTCATGTACTCCACCCCAAACAGACACTCTTGCGTGGATACAGTTCTCCACAAAAATGCATCCAACCAATGGCCTGGGAGGGACGAACAAACAATTAAAGGATGTCAACACATGAATGTTGATGGGCCCCGGTACAGGTCAGATAGTGACAGGCACGCCCCTGTCAACATCCTGTTTTTTCTGATTAAAAATATTTATCTTTACAATCCAAAACAACCACTATAGGGCAACCGATGAATCCAACCAGATTTACAAGCCTCTGAAATAAGTTTATATTTGTGTTGCCATGGTTCTAAAACTGATGGTTGCAAGAACTTGTATTCTAGGCTGAACAAATGAATTGCCTGCCAATTACACCCCATAACACTCATAAGCAGCTGAAGACATGGTTAGCCACCAAATTAAGTCTGTCCTCTCAGCACTATAAAGCTAATTTGTTTATGTCGTAATGCAACCATTATTTTCCAAAATATGAATGTACGCAAGCAAGACTGCTTTTAGGCCGATGTTGGAATTGCTCGCCCCCAGAACTGGCAGCAATAGAGGGAGCTAGTTGCAGGTGCACCTGGACAAAGATATTTTGGAATCTGTGCAGCATTCTAGGTGCCTTGAGCTTGAGGGCAAAGCACCCAGTACGCAGGTAACTATTCCTTACCAGACTAAGATTTTACAGTCTGAAATACTGCACTGTTGTCAAAATGAACTAGTTAATGTAAAACTAGGAAATTAAAATTGCCCGATCATTCGCAACTAAACTAGTATTCTCTCCACAAATCAAATAAAAGTGCAAAATGTCCTTCCACCAAATGGCATATCCTCCCTTCCCAATACAAGCAAAGAAAGAGCAAATCATACTCCATTGTCAATTAGCGACACCTTACACTCCGACCATACAAAACCCACCAGTCCAAGAGTGCAATCAAGAAAATAATTGCTTCTGGTTTGCCCTAGCGCAGCATCCAAAACGGTTGGTCTGGTTCCTTTTTAATTCAGAGAGCGCGATACAGTGAGTGTTCAGAAAAGTGGGTCTGAGTGTAACAGAGGGAGCAGAACATGGGAGTAGTTTCTCATAGGGATTCACAGTACTTTCTTAGTAAGTTCGGTTTGTCTATATTGGTACCTTCTTGTACACTGTATGAAGTACTAATACCTCTTCCCTTTCTTACAAAGATTGAAGAAATACCTAAATAACCATAGTGCAGAGATTCACACAAACGCATAACCAAAAGGTTAAATAGATGCTAGATTAACCATAAATATATGGTCAGCGTACTAGGACAAGCAGTGTTGTGTTTTTTCGACTATAGAACACACAACTTAATCTTCGTTTGCTCCCAAAATGTACAAGGGTTTACATTTTTTATTTTTTTAACAATAAGCTTTGACAACTTCATCCAGGGTGTCCATGATCATACAATATATGCACATAACTTCTGCTTACAACTACAGGCGGTCTTAAAAGTTTCCAGGTTAGCACTCCACATGTATCAATTAACTCAAACCACATGGTTATAAATTAAGCAAGTCTGCATGCCAACAGCTTGACCGCTTTTCTAAGAATAGCCTGCCTTTGGTACATGTAAACACGCCATTCATTTTCCACAACTCCATTTACATTATCACAGCATCCTCCTCTGCACACCCCTACACGAAAACATGACTATGCCACAACCTTCCGTTTGTTAGTAGGAACTTCGATTTGCAAAACTACACTGCGATATTTACAATCTGCATTGCCCTTGGTGACACTGGCAGCCCATCTGCCCCACTGCATACAGCAATCCACACAAAAACGCACTGAAACGTTGGAATACTCAATACCACCAGAGCCTGAAACTCAATGGCAGGGTTTTCTTGATCCTTCAGCATACCAGGTGCAAACACTGTTCCTTCGATACAGCCATTGCAGCATCAAAATCAGATTTATCTTAAGCATTTTGGCCAGGGCACCAAAAAGGAACTTTAGATGGGAGCTGTATCAATAGAATTATTCCAACTACTGAACTTTTGGTATGCTTTGTTCCACTCACACCACGCGCTTTTACAAACCACTCATGCTAACTGGCTTGCCCGTTTAGGACGGGTTGAATTTAGCATCTTGTAACCCCAGGGCGGGCACTGCAGCCAGCAGAATCTCATGATTAAAGCCTGTAAAATTGCAGCTGCACACCCGCCCTGCAGTCTTCTTCCCACCTCGCCTTCCGCCGCCATCTCCTCCTCGTCCCAGATCTCAGTTTCAGCCACTGTGCCACTCCCGAATCCTGGGCCACCATGCAAATGAAGACAGGCTCCATAGAGACGGCAGATTAAGGTTTACCCAACTATAGAGCTGAGCTCTGGATCCATCTTCCCAAAGTCTGGTGGAATTCGATAGGGGTCCGAGGCCTGCCTGCTCCATTGGGCAAATATTCGATAATTGTTTCTTCTATCTGAAACTCTGGTCTCCCCACCTCACAAAAAATCACTCCTCACAGAAGGCGCAGATAAAGAAAAGGGTATATTCTAAGGGATTGGATAATTCATAGAGGCACAAAATGGCCTACCTATTGTAAAGCAGATACACAAAGGCTGGAGATATTTCTGGCTGCAGGTCAAAGCTCTCCAAAACTTTTGGGTCACCAGCAGTGGCTGCACTCAGGAGGGCATCTAAGGAAGCTCTGAGCTCTTCAATTTGCCTGACCTACATCAGCAGCTTTTTTTTTTAAAGCTTTACAATAGTTTGTCAAACCATCCCTTCTTCAGGGCAAAGCTAGACCTGGATTTACCAGACTAGGAATTTCGGATTACCTTTGAACACTTTGCAGATGCTTTCTTTACTAGGTGCACGTACGAGAAGGGGGATGGGGTCATTCTTTGGGAGCACATTGTAGATCTGGTCATGGTACATTTGGGACTAGGCCCCAGCTTCCTGCTGTTCCTGATCTCAAATGGGTCAACCAGATCTACCACAAGTTTCCAATCCAATGGGCTTTACTACAGCCGCAAAGTTTAAATGAGCTACTAGAGGGTTCGACTTGTGCGACTATTTGAAAGTTGGTCACCCTAAAGCAGGATTGCAGATTAAGGAATTTATCAATTGATTAAAGAGAAGGAAGACCTGGCAACTTAAGTGGATGCCTCCAGGGGTCCCTAAAGGAGTTCTCCCGTTTAATCTCCTCAGGCTGTGTGCGTAGCTGCATTCTTATCAGATTTTAAAACTCGATAACCTGGAGACCACGCCCCCCCCCCAACCAAGCTCCAGAACAGCAGATATTCACCCGAGACTTCAGAAGGAAAAGAAATTCAGAGAACTCAAGAGCGTAAAGTTACCCAATAGGATTTGTATGGATGGTCCCGAACCCTCTGAACCTCCCATCTGCTTCACATACATTTATAATTAATTCCACCTCATTCGAACCACCCCTCCCCCCTCACTTACACAAAAGGGTTTTACTGTGGCTGTTAATGCTCAGAACAGTACCACTCACATTTGACGGCCACCCAAGGCCCTTCCCCAAGTGACAGCATCTTGATTGCTGAAGAGGCAACAGGGAGGCTCTCCCTGTTGCCTTCCCATTCTCTCGTGATTTACCGGCTCCAATCGTGGTGCTCTCTCCAGCCCCCGGAACCCACCATGGCAATAGAAAAGGGACTAGGTCCCTTTTATATTTACTATGGCAGGTGTTATCCGTTTTATGTTTAAAGGAGATTGGGCTCTCGCAATATGCAAGGGCCCGGTTCTCCCATGAAAACAAACATTTGCACCCCAGTTAGAGCCCTGGGATGCGAATTGCAATCAACCCCCTCGTCAAGAGGGGCATACATGGCCGGTAAAAGCCCACGTCACTTTACTCAGGCCTGCCTAAGCCCAGGCTGGCATGCCGCTACCCGCCATGTACATGCCCAGTCTTCCCCCCCCAACAAGGGGGTGAAAGCCATGGTATTGATTCCCACAAAGGACCCCAGACCTACTGGAAGACCTATGCAAAGACCACCACACTGCCGACCTTTTTACTAAGTTGGGCCAATTTTTGGACAGCCTTTGGATGCTTAATGAAATGACATGCCAGGTTTCTTGGAAGGCCACAATTTCTGCCCCTTTTAACCCACGATGACTAATCTGCAATTAGATAAAATCTATTACTACGGTTCATCGCCTGGGTCCGATCTACGCGCCCAGCAAATGTTTGAGGCATTTCTGCAAGGATGAGGCATTTACTCAAAATTAAATTGCCAAAGAAATCCGTCAGGTAAAGATGGGTTCAATGCCCTCTATATGTGTTGATTCACCTATGCAAGGTTTTTGTATAATAGAGGCAATCAAGATGACTTACTTTGGGCAAATCCAAAATATAGTGTAAGTGATTATAAGTGAGGGTTAGTTGTCTGCACAGGACTTCTCTCTAGCAGTCATGTGTCCTTAGGAACAAGCTCGTTCCCAAGGCCAATCGCATCCTACTCTAAAGAAGTTTGAAATCAACACCTTAAGTTCCAGTGATTGTCACGTTCTGGACTCTAAACTTTAAGACTACAAAACTTTGAAAATGTTCGATTTGAAGAAACTAAAATAATCTTTGAAGCACACACAAGTAATTAAAACCCTGCAAGGTCCTCTCCTGACAAGCCCTCTGAATCTAAGAGGATGAAACGTCTAGAGAGTTCACACTGAAGGTCTTGAAACAAAATAAAAACCTGTATGAAAAAACAAAAACAGTAATTGGACTATGTTATGACCTTAAGGGAGGTCAACCGGTAGAAGGATATGCTGGATGCCAGGAGATCTTCATTAGGTCACATTAGAGGTCATCGGCAGATTACTTCAGATAGTTAGAGGTTCACAGGGAAACCCACCGGAAACCACCACCCAGGCTACATCTTTTCAACTGTCCTGGGTGGAACCTCCACACACAGCATTCCACTCCGTCATACCCAAACATTACAAACACGACCTCATACATCAATCACCCAGCATACATACCAAGAGGTTACTACAGCCTAACAGGAAATGAGATCACAACCCTAATGGACTACTTCAGCTCTCACCTTGCAATTGTATATTCCATCATCAGTATGGCGCAAACAGGATAATACCAACCTTCAGAAACCTCACCTATGCAAGGTATTAATAGGATACTCAGAGGGTGGTGAGGACCTTTGCTTTCAATAGGGAGCAAACACGTTATAGTCTATATCCCTGCAGTGCCTTCCACATTACAAACACTACTTGTTAAATGAGTACTTCTGTTAATGTATCTGATGACTTTAGTTTGAGTTTTGCCTATGTGCTTTCACGGTTGAAAGCGTATTACTGCATCATGTTAATTATAGTTTAATACACATGAATTCTCTATTTTGATGCGTCGGATTACTTATTGATGCAAGCAAATATTATGAATTGTCATGGGCAGCAAAAAATAAAAAAATCATCTTTACTTCAAGCACCCATGTGCAGGTGTACTTGTATGCTCATGGTGATAAAGCAGATTGTGCACAATTTCACAATTTGGTCAAGTGTGGTAACTCTCGACTAGAACCCAGGTCCAAATTGTCCCACGGTAACCTATAGCTGATGAGACTCTTCCTCCCCGCCACCACAAACCAAGATTTGAATCATAACCATTAACCGTAGCATATCATTAACACTAAATACACACAGACACTCTTAAAACACTATCCTGCAGCAATGACCAATGCAGCAACACGTAGCCAGAAAAATAAAAAAACACAACCAGGATCAAGTTATGGATCAATTCATTTTTTATTTACAGTAAAATACAGAATACTTTCTTCATCTTGGCAACCAAACGCAATGACGGCAGGGAGAAAGCACAAAAACGTGCTTGCTTGAAGGAACCAATTCCCAAATACCCTACACCACCTTAGAACAGCAACACAGGTTTAGACGAAAACCCCACTCCCCTTAATCCAACACTAGAACAAACCACAGAATGCTTTACTTTTTTAATGAGGTATGAGTGCCGAGCTTTAATGGCCACCCCCCAAAGACAGTAAATCGTATAAAGACCATGCAAGTACTGCCATTAGACCCTCTTCTAAACACCCATGGGAGACTGGCACTGCTCCTGCAACTTATTTGCTGTAGGAGTCTGCAACAACAGCAGTTTTGGTCGGAGGTTTTCAGTTTGTGGTTTTCACTTGGTGTGGCATGGTTCATCCTTGGGCGCAACAGCAACTGGTTACCCTGGAGCAATAGGAAAACCATACACAATTCTATGAAAGATACCAAGCTGCAAGCCCAGTCTTACTGCTAATAAACTTCATATTTTCATTACCAGGAGCACAATGGTTTGACCTACATCTGTGGAAAGAAGAAACAAGGGGTGGGAGGGAACCAGAGCAAGGACAGTTCAAGAGGTATTAAGCACTGTAAACCTGCACAAAGTCCAAGGCCTGGGGAACACCATACTCGGCCATAGTACAAAGGAAATATTACATCCAAAAATCAACATAACCAATGGATTATTAAATGGAAGGTCTAGAAATTTAGATTCCCAGGCACAAATATTGACGTACAAGATCAACCAACAATGGATGTACGGGTCTTCTCTGTGGCAATTGTAACCTATGGCAGCATTTGGTCAATTGTGCTGGTGTATAGTTTCCAGACCACAGCTGAGGTCTCGCCATTTCCTATGTAAAGCAAGTGAGCCTTTACTGTGGTGCAAACAGTAAGCAACACCGAGCAGAGTCAAAACTGCCTTAGCAGAAACGCGTGAAGTTTAAAACAAACCAAGTTTTGTCTGTGTGGTCGAGAAAAAACCCCAAAAAGGAAATATTCAACCTTTCATTCCCAATTAATGTTCTTGCCATTTCCTTAGCACACTTTAACCTACAATGTCATGCGCACTCGCTCACCCAGGTATTGATACTGGTGTACTGTGTACATAACTGATCTTACTAGCATAACAATGGTGTGGCTTTGTCCCACCAACACCCACTTTTAACCAGCCTCTTTAGTAGCTCCAAAAGAAACAGGAAGTCCATTGAGAAGTAGTGGCCCAAGTCAGATAAGACATGAAAAATCTTGTCCTTCTGTGAAAAGGACATTTAGAAGAAATGGCACTAAGAATACGAGTGGGGTTGAGGGGGGATGGGGAGACAAAAAAAGTCAATCCAAGGTAGCCTTCTGCCACTTAAGGGGGAAGACTTCTGGGCCCTCGTCCTATAAAAAGACTGATTGACACCCCCTCTACCCCCCCCCAAAAAAAGCTGGCATAAAGCAGTTTCTACCTCCAGTCCTCATTGGTCATTCATTAAGAGCAGAATTCCAACGTATGTGGTTAGTGCTACAAATTCCATTAACATGCAAGACCTCCAGAACAGGCAAGAGCACATATGGACATCTGTGGCCGACATTTGGTGCTTAATTTTCCTGAGTGTTAAGAGTTTCGGGGTATGATTCATGGAATTATTTGCGCCCAAAAAAAAAAAAAAAAACACTGGGATTTGTGCGCCATTCTGCCCGCAAATACCCATTTGTTAAACAGGGATTGCGGGAAGAATGGCGCACAAATCCACGTTTTTCGGCGCAAATAATTCCTTGAATCAGCACCTTAATGTCAAGTAAGAGCATTTATACCAGGCACCTTCAACTCGTCAAACTAAAAGGGTTTTTCTAGGTCATGGAAAAAAAAAAAAAAAAAAGCAACCAGCCGCTACACACCTGCAACAAATTGAAATCCTAAACGGGGACAACGGAGTTAACACCCCCGCCATCCATCATTTTGAAAAACCCAGCTGCATTTGACAATTGCGTCACACCCACGCTCTCCCCTGGACTCCCAAAAACACCACACAAACATCAAGAGATTCCATAGACAGGACAGTAAATATTTAAGGCACACCATTTGTTGCACCTAATCAAATCACAGGAGCAGGTGCCTCATTTAAGTGAGCAGAGTCACTTCCCGATAACCAATATCGTGAAAGGATGGTAGCCAAAAACAATCCCAATTTAGGTGCACAGCTTTGAAGCAGTGAGCCACAACCACGAAACCCTGATGAGATTTGAAAGTAGTTTCCATGATGCAAGTGAGACTTAATTCTGGTAAAGGAGCAAAGGGCATTCCAGGCATGGCAGGGAGGGGCAGGGGATACCAGTTTTCTTTCTGATCAATGTGCACATGTTCCCATAGCAACAGACTTTGGCTGTTGCTGCCCACCCTCAACCACTCGGTGGACAGATTGTACATAAATGCCACAGTAATGGAGCAGTTAATTTTTCCATCAAGTTGCCACTCCATACTCACCCACCACACAATGCAGTGATAAAGCACAGCTACCAATGGGTGCCCACCAAAGCAAAACTGATGGCAGACTGCAGTCTCACTGGGGCACACAAGCAGCTCCGCAAATCCATATTTTAGCCACAGCCGTCCAAAAAAAAAAAAACATTCTACCCAGTACTCCAGAAACACCAAGCTCTGAAATGTTACACAGTACTACACCAAATGTTAAAATTATTAGAGTCTGGCCCTTCATGCAAACCCTCCCACCCCCAAAAATAAGCAGCATTTCAAAGATCAGCACCAAGACTTTGCCACCCAAAGACACCTTTCGTTCTAGAATGGCTCCAAGACCCCTTGCAGGGACTGGTCAAACTCCATAAAATATTAAAGGCTATTTTTGGCTAAACATTTCTTTACAGAAATAAGTATCCTGGTCACGGCATGGACATGGGCCAGAGTAGTGGCATGGCTTTGGAGGACTGAGTGAGCAAGAATCCCATCTCTAGGAAAACGTCCTTCTTTGCTTGATAAATTCAACAACTCCGAGGCTTAAAGAGGGCTGCTCAACAAGGCCCCCCCTCACCCCATTGATGCTACAGTCAGTTACTGGAGTCAGAGCGACTGGCAAATGCATCCAATGACCCAACAAAAGCCAGGAGGAAGTTGGTAGGTACTCCACTACTTCGGTGACTGGTTGGTTAATCTAAACAGCAATCGCTCCATTGAGAAAACGGAAAGCAAATCTCGACCCGTTGCCCAAATTCAGCAACTTGTGCAAGGAAAGTAGCAGAATACCATCCTAGTTAACAATGATAACAGGGTACAATAAGAATGTTAACACGCCATTGGAAGATTCCTGGGTTTGAAATATGCTTAGTTTTCTTTGGTCAGCTCTACGAGGGTACAACCGGGACCAGAGCTTTGAATGGCACTACACCGTGGCATGTTAATGCTCTCTGATGGTATTCTAGTTCAAAGACCGACTACAAAACAAGACCCAAATCAGCACCCTCCAGTAACGCGAATACCTTCCCAAGTCCCAACCCACAGAAGAGGAAAAGGAAATGTACATCAGCACTGCAGTCCTTAGAGAAGGCAGCAAATCTAGTCATTACGAAACTAGACTAACAGCCCTTCCCTTAATCCGTGTCCGCCTGGGATTATCAAACAGCAGTCTGCTGCTACAGCAGACAGCACTCTGAAAGGTAACACCAACTCTCCAGGCACCAACTTCGGCAATGTTCCAACACACATTGACCGGTATACATTCGAAAATACCTAGTTACTGAAATGGCGCGTTAGCCTTTGCAAGGTGGATGATAGCAATGCAGTGGGCATACAAATCTGAAAAAGAACCAAGGGAATGCACGCTTTACGAGACATAATACACCATCAATTTCCTATCGAAAAAAAGCACACTACAAGAGTGGAAAAAAAATGTGCACGCTTGTCCAAGATGTAACCTAGTCAGATTCATTTTGAAAGAAAACCGCCACAAAAAAAGTAAATTAAGCCGTTTAAATGCAAGGAAGATCGCAGTCAAATTTAGGCTGATCCTGCCTCGTAAATCAGTATTTTTTCAGCAGCTAGTTTACACTTTCAACGTGCAGTTTGTCGCACCCGTTTTCATAGGCTTTTTAAAAATAAAAACCACATGCATTTGGTGTAGGGAATCTGGGTGTGTTGGCCGTCGGAGTAAGGTGGTGGGTTGGATGGGGAGGGGTCAACGCAATAAAAAAAAAAAAACTGGCAAACGTCTATGGCAAAATATGCACATTGAAAGTGGAAACTAGTAAATTAACTGCAAGGAAAACACGTGGATCCCCTGCCAGCAGGAAGGTCATACACCTGAGCCACTATGCCCCCAAACTCTCATAATGCATGTAGCACACGGAATCATACAGGCAAACGTATCTGCAATGGGGCGCTGCATACAGCAAAATAAAGGTTACAGCCAAGTAATCCCTCAAAATATTCAATTACCACATACTCTACTGACCAGGAAAGCAAATTCCAACCCCAGCCCCGTATGGATGTTTAATCTACAATAATAACTGCTCAAAACACCGCGCAGTTGTGTCAATCCTTGAAAAATACTGCTGGCAAGTAACTTTACAATACTCTACATTTAGACAAAAATAGATGTTCTTTATATATATATATTTATAGCTGATAACTAGACGTCATTCCATATAGTTCATTTTAGATTGTTGGGCAGTGTTATCATTCAAGCTCTTAAACCCCAATTTTGTGTTTTACAGTATTCAAAAGTAAAAAAAAAAAATACAAAAAACTAAATTAAAAAACCGCCAACGTGGCATTTAGTATTGGTGGGCTCCATCCTTGAATACAGCGTTGTGCGGACATAGTCTATACAGATGAGGCATGGAGGGATGAAGGTTTACAAGGCACAGCCTTTCCACCTCACCCTCAAGCACCATTACTCCTTGGGTGGTGGGGGGGTGGGTCAGTGCGGCCGACTACTGGACTCTGAAAGCTGTCTGTCTCGAGGGCTGCCATAACCGTTGGTGTAGTGATTACTGTGGCGCTTGCTCATTCCGCCGTTGAGAATGTCCTGGATGTGCTGTACAATGAGGTTGATAGCAACTGTTGTAGGAAAGGCATAATGAAATATATTAAACACAAAAAGCATTAAGAGAACGAAAACAAATTCCTAATCAGCCATGTAAAGTGGGTGTAGCACAGATTAACCCATGCAATGTGCTAAAGCAGGAGTCCACAACCTGTGGCTCTACAGATTCCTATGACCCCAACCCATTTATTATGCTAGCTAAGAGGGATAGGATTTGCAGTCCGGTACAGCTGGACACCAAAGGTTGCAGGACCCCTGTGCTATTAAAACCACAAAGCTAGTACTGTGCAATTATGCACAATCGAGACAGCCTAAGTGCCTGGAGACTGAATTGTCCTCACCTAAATTATCTGCTCCACGTGGAATGATGACATCTGCATATTTCTTAGTCTGTGGAGACAAAGGACAATGATGAGTTTAGGCCATTAGCCTTTAACGACAGTCTTCAAGCATTCCAATTCATAACCACACTGCAACTCTTGGTATAACCCTTCGATAACCAAGCCCTCATTTACCCAACCCATCTCCATACTGCACTGGAAATCGTATTTCCCGCACAATGTTCCAACTCTCCTAGCCTTTACTTCCATAATATAAAATACATTCGACTTCACCGTCGACAAAAGCCAAATGTCCCAGCCTCCCCACAACCAATAGCCAAAGAGCTTTCTGGTGCCAAATCCCAACTCCCACCATTCTATATCAAGCAACCAATAACCTACTCGCCTACAATGTCCCGGCCACAACCAATAGCATGCTCATTCTCCCCCTCCCCCATAACGCTCAACTAACACTATAAAAAAAGGGTCACACTTCTGACCCATGAAGAGTCACCCAATGCTGTACATTCATAATGAACTGTGGCCATGTGATCCTCAAGGGCTCAGAAAAATGGTCAATGAGCCATGGAGCATTACAAAGTGCTTTTCCATCAAAAGGCCAGATCAGGTATTTTCTCTCAAACAAGGGGTTGAAGCTGGTGTGCATGGAAATTCTTTCTGCTGGGGGTTTGAAAGAAAGGTGCCCCTCCCCCCAACCCCAGAGGGGTTGCAGGGAGTTGGGCGAGCATTTGCAGGTTTATCAGGAATCATTTGATGGGGTAGTAGGAGGGCTGGACAAGAGTGACCCAGATATAGTACTTTCGCAGTTTGGTGGCTACAGTCACAGGTTTTACCTAAACCGCCCATCGAATGGTTGCGCTCAGAAGCTGCATCTTAGGTTTCCACAAAGTTAAAATGTTGCTTCTATGGACAGGTCTCCAATTGCAAAACGTATAATGCCCTTCATAGGACATTTTCAAGTCAAACAACTTTGGTAACTGCCCTACTTCCATTAAGAGTTACAATGTAAAAAGCTCTGGAAAACAAGTCATTCCATTGTAGAATTTGAACTTCCTTCAAAGGTGTTCAAGTTTCGCTGATGCAAACATCTTCTCCAAAGACTTTCCTTTCCAAATGTCTGATTTAATCAATCTAGAACACTAAGGCCATACCTCAAATGGCAATATTTCTTCTGTGGCCTGGGTTAACTAGAATTACCAATTTACCTTAGTCTTGGAAAGGACCAGAGATTTCCACCTACAGTACCCTGCTCTTGAATGTGCATAAACCCAATACTCTTCCAGGTTATTTAATGACCAAGACAACGGCTACTTTGGCCCATCTGGGAGGTTTCATGTATTTGTACAAGTGGTGAACAGTCTAGTGAACATGTCCTATACTGAACTGGAAAATCTCAACAGCTCCTAACCCCAAGACTACCAGATAACCTATAAAGCTAGTATAGTTACTAGCCCATTAGGGGAGGGACGTCAATAACAGTGTTGCAAAATGGACTTTATATTTTGGACCGCTTTGAGCTATACTCAACGATGTTTGTTTACTAGTTTTCCTGCGACAGTGAAACGTTTGAATTTTGAACACTATTCAATTTACATCAGTTTGACTTTTTCAAACGGAGGTACAACACTCTCCCATCTGGGGTAGGCAATTGCTCCCCCCCACCCCCCCATATCCACTTCACTGCTAGAAGGATCGCCTGTCCTTGGCCGGGGCAACATTGTCAATTTTGGTTAGTCTCTGGTTTCCTAGTCAATAAAAATAAACGGCCAATGAACTTTGCATTCAAGGCTGAGCGATCAGGGTTAGGTCTGGCACGTTTGGACTAGCTGCGAATGCAGCAAATTTGGACAGACATTTTGTGAGCACCATAGATGCAGATTTTATCCACCCTAAGGGGTGTAAAGGACAACAAGACATTTAGTATGCACTGGCTGTTAAAGTGGATGCCTTTCAGGTCTGGTCACCAGCCTCCTGGTAGGAGCATTACAGCTTTGAAATGTTGCCACAGGCACACAGACCACTAAAAGTACACATTCCAAATGGCAGAGCTCTGCACTACAACATAGTGCCTTATCCCATCAGGAACAGCATAGTGTATATTGCCATCCCCGCCCTAACAGAAGAACTGCCTTTTTCTATATAACTCTTACAACTGTATGTGGACTAACGGAAAACTGGATGGTCCTAGAGGACTAGGTGTCCTTTTCGTGGGCGTTTCATGGGCCTACTCTAGACGTAGATGCAGTGCCTGGACCAATGAGCTAGGTCTGAAAGTATCTCAGAAGAATGGATCCAACAATCTTTCTTCCTACCCAACCATCACACTGACCCGCCCACAGGGTTGGAAAAAAGTTGTGCCCATTCTTTGGCTAGATACTGTGCAATCATTTCACATAATACATAGTGCAGTAACTGCAAGAAAACAACCTTTACAAGAAAGCTGGGACATATGAGAGTAACCCTTGCACAGTAACTCGATAAAACATTTCCCAATTCACCAGCATCTACACAAGGTAGAGTCCATAAGGAGAGAAATTAGTCACTGCTCAAGGAGACTGGGGGGGAGCGGGGGGTAATTCCACAGGTTTTGTGCAGCCTGGTGGCTTTTCAAGGGAAATGCTAGCACATAAAGGGAATTACTATCACCACTCGCTGCACCACATTCTGTAGCACGGACCTTTCAGCCGTATTTGGATGCCAGACATTGGACAAATTGCCATTTCAGATCACAGTGACATGTTTAAATTAGACCTGGGTGATCAAGGTGGACGCAAGGGATTTTGGAAATGCAATGCATTTGTAGGAGAATGCTTTTGTAACCTGGCTTGTTGATAAGGAAATCGATCAGTTAATGGCTTAGAAGAGTAGGATTTGTCAAACTCTTGTAGTTAATGAAGGCAACGTTACATTGGCAAATCATCGGTTATGCCTCGCATAAGAAGGATCAAGTGGGCAAGGAACAGTAGAGCAGACTTGGAAGCCACCTTTACCTCCTCCCAGCTACACATGCCCAAATGCTTTGACAAGAGAAATGTCACAACGGCCTCCTACCCAACTGCTTTTAAAGGGCCTGGACTGAGCAGACAGAAGAACTTGAAAGATATGCAGCAAGGAAAGTATTATAAGACCGATTTGGGAGCTGGGTGCTTTCTGCTGGCCATTAGGTTTCAGAGTTAAGCAGGTCCATAACCTCAATTTGTTCTTAAACGAGTGAAAGATAGGGGATTGGTAGCAACAATAAAACATTACTGCACTTTCAGACACATCTTGAGAATTGAGTTGGACCCGATCCACTAGTTCAGGTGGACTAGTGGATCGGGACTTCATGTGCAACGGTGACAAAACAAGTTTAGGCTCAGGGAGGTACACTTTACTGAGGTTGAGGAGGCAATTTAGAAAATAGTGGGCGTGCCAGTAATACTATCCCTAGTGTGAAATCAACTGTACCCATGGTCATTCACGCGTATAGGTCCCTCAGATTATTTTGTTTCTGACATGAGGTAGCATGAAGTGTAGCATGAGTACAGGTGGAGTAGAAGGTGCATAGATATTTTTCTAGCTTTATCGCTTCTTATCTGCTTTATTACAATAGGGTAGGAAGGGTTGGCGCATGCAAATCTAAGCAGATCCAAGCAACAGAAATAAGATTATGGTATCCTTCTGAGGCTTGTAGATCTGCTTAGATCACGTGCTATACATAGACTAGTGAGCAATATCTGGAGAAGATGGGTTGTGAGAAGACACGGCAGCAAATAGATGTTATAGCACCGCATGTCCCACCTGTGCATCTGCTTTATAATGTGTGTCAATGCAGTAATGTTGAGTAAAGGTATGTATGGAACTCATGTAGCAACTTTGCAAATGGAATCAGGAGGGACGTTTGCAATAAAGGCCAAAGTAGCTCCTGTACCTCTGGTAGAGGTAGCTCCTGCTGCAAAAGGCAGGGGCTTCTTTGCTAGGGAATAGCAGAGCTGTATTTATTTCACTATCCATTTGGAGATGTGTTCTGTGAAACGCCATCACCCTCCCTGCCAGGTGCTATGGAGATGAGCAGTGGATCTGTTTTTCCTAGCCGGTTTGTTTACATAGTACTAAACTGCCCTATTTACAACTGCCCTCCTTACATCCAGTGTACAGAGGTTTTAGTTGGAGGGATTTTGAAAGAAAGCGAGTAGTTCAATGAATTGGTTAGCATTTAACTTGGATATGAATTTAGGTGAAAACCTAGGGTGTGTTCCAAGTACCACATTGTCTTTGTGGACAAAGATATGGTCTTGCACTGACAGCTTGTAGTTCACCAACAACGTCTTACTGAGGTGCAGACTACTAGGAAAGCGGTCTTGTTTGTTAGATGTTTGCGGCTGGATTTGTGCATAGGCTCGACGGGTGGACCCATGAACTTTGAGAGTACGTCATTAAGATCCCAACCTGGAGGGTCGGGGAGGGTTGGAAATGGGGCACAGGTAAAAGTCTCTTCAATCCCTCCATGAAAGCCTTAACCGGGACTTTCCACCAGGGCACCTTGTTTTGTGAAGTGGTGTACGCGGACAGATGCTAGGTGAACCTTCGAGTCAAATGCTAGGCCAGAGTTTCTTCACTACGTGCTCCACTTAATGTGCGATGGGGTACATTCAATTAGTTTTACATCTTTTGATCAACAAATGGAAAGGATTTGTAACATGGTGCTGAAGTAGCAGTGCCTGGTGTTAGGTTTGCATGCCTCCTAGAGGATATCCATACACCTTTGAGGTAATTAAGTGTCCAAACTCTAGGTCATCAGGAGCCAGGCTGCCAAGTTCATAGACTGAGGATGTGGGTGGAGTGTTTCCCCACCCCAAGCTGGGATAGCATGTTTTAGGGGCACAGGAGTTTGATTGGTTTGCACATCGCCAGTTTGAACAGATGTGGAAACCAAGGTTGACTCGCCCACATAGGATCAAGCAGGATTAGAGTAGCTTGTTCTTGGTGCATCTTGTGCACTATACTGCTCAGGAGTGGTTTTGGTGGAAAAAGCAGAAGCACATTTCCCCGATCAGCTCATCCACAAGGTGTTACCCTTTGGACCTGGGTTGGGGAACCCTGATGCAAAGTCTGGACATTGTGCGTTTAGACTTGTTCGCCACAAACCTAAAGGAGAACCCCAGGAGGGAGAAGACTTAGTCTAGTATTCCCCGGTTAAATTGCCACTCGTGTTGCTTGAGTAGAAGATTTATGCTTGGAGGGTGTCAGCATCTAGTTCCCCTGGAACGTGGAGACACTAAGAACATGTTCTGCTTGAGTGCTCACTTCCACATTTTTTTGGGGATAGCCTGGACGGACTGAGTGCATGCCTCCCTTTTTAAGACATGGCAGTGGTGCCTTCGGAGGACTTGCACCGCTTGGCCAGTTAGATGCAGCTGGAAAGCTGGTAGGGCTTCGAGTACCGCTAGCAGTTCCAGAAGATTGATGTGCTTCTGGACTGAGCTCTTTATCCAGAGGCCATGCGCTGTGTGGTGAAGGTAATTGGTTCCCCATCAGGGGAAGTGGAGGCATCTGTTGTAATCATCGCTTGGATTAGCGGTTTGTGAATGGGTTTTCCCCTTGACCACCAACAAAGTGCTTGTTGGTGGTTAGGGTGATCAAAATCTCTAGATCGTCTCACTGACTGCTTGCCCGAGAACCATTATTTTGCTAACCACTCCTGCATTGGGCACATTAACATTGTGCGTATGGGACTATAGAAATGCATGAAACCATCCCTAGCATGCGCATTGCTTTGCATACGGTTATTTGGGGACAGGCAAGATAAGGAGGTATTTGAAGCAGTACGTTTTGAACTCTCATTTGAGGGGAAGACTAGCCCCTATGGTCTTCACGATAGCTCCTAGGAACGGTTTGTTTTGGATTAGAACAAGGCTCGATTCTTTTCTCGTTGATTTAAAACCCCATTTGAACAGGAAGTTGATTGTTCCGTGGGTATTCCGCTTGCAAATTTAAGGGGATTCCCCGGTTATCAGCCAGTCATCCAGATAAGGGTGCACTGGGATAGATTCTCTGCGTAAGTGTGCCGCCACTACGCCAACACCTTGGCGAATACCCGTGAGGAGGCAATGCTGAAGGGCAGTACTTTTCATAGTGTCAATTTGCTATTTTGAAGCGCAAGAATTTTCTGTGCACTGGGAAAATTGAAATATGAAAGTAAGCATCTTCATATCCAATGTGGCAATGCAGTCCCCCTGTTTGAGCAGTGGGATTACTTCTTGTAGCGTTGCCATGCAGCATTTTATGGCTTGACATGTGTTTGCAGGACGCAAGTCCTGAACAGGGCTCACTGTCTTTCTTAGGCACAAGGAAGCACATTGAATAGATACCCTTGTTTACCTGGTTTGGCAGGACAATCTCAAAAGCTTCCTTTTCTAGCAGTGTTTTGACATCTTCTAGCAGAATGTGTTGCTCCTCCTGTGTTTGTCTCTTGCTTGGCGGGTGCTTGGATGGGCTCTGAAGTTCTACGCAATAGCTAACGGCCACGGTGGAAAGTACCCACTGGACGCGATTCCCCTCCCATGCGAGAATAAATTGACAAATGCAACCTCCTGGAGAGGCATGGAGCATGTGGTCATGGGGGGGGGGGGTACTGTGGTTGAAAAAGCTCTGCCTCTACTCCTAAACCTTTGTGCCCCCTTTGAAAATGTTGCGGGGAGGACTGCCCCTGCGAGGAATCCCAAGATTAAGATTGCCCACTCGGATTGTAGTTAGGGGACCGTTTGGAGTTTCGTCCTCGAAATCGGCATATATTATACACGCCTCTTTGCACAAAAGGTTTGTTAGTAAGCTGTCCCAGGACTTAAGGGGGGGGGGGGGGGGGGGGTCATACTCTTCTTCAGCACTTCAGTGCGTCGTTTACTGCATTTCCAAATATGGCATTTGGTTTGATAGGCACATTAAATAGGGTGGCTTGAGTTTCCAGCTTAAATCCAGATGGTCTCAACCATGCATGGCACTTAAGAGTACCCTCTGCTACTAGATGCCCTGCATTATCTGCTGCGTCCAGATCATGCTTAAGGATGCAGTTGGCAACCAGATTACCCTCAGCCACTGTTTTTAAAATGTGTTTTAGAGGACTTTGGGACAGAGTCAATTTGTTGTACGACCTCATCCCCATTTATGGCATTTGTAACTTGCCAAGAGCTTTGTTTTATTTAAGCAATATGCCCCGAGCGGCGGGGGCATTACAACTCAGGTAATGCCCCGGGGCCCATAGCTAAGCCTGAGCGAAGCAAATATTTGCATGACCGGGGCACTAAAAGCATTTTTTTTTCTGTTCCGAAACGCTGCAGAAAAAAAACTAAAAAAAAACCAAGAAAATGGCCGCTGGGAAAGGGAAACAGTCAGTTTTCCCTTTCCATGGTGGCCATCGGGAGCGGACGCGCTGGGAACAGAAGTATTCCCAGTGCGCCCACTCCCCAAAGAGGAGCAGAAGAAAAGTGGGATTGAGGTGGCAAGAAAAAAAAAGTGGAAAAAACCCTTCTCCCCGGCGGGGGACGATGGAAGTCTCCAGCCGTGTGGAGGCGAGGAGCGGGGATGGCCCTGCCCTGAGTCTCCCCACAGCTGGAGGCTGCCATCATCCCCCACCCGGGACGAAGGAGCAAGAAGGCAAGCGGTGTGGGGAGGGCAGGGAGGAGGGAGGGAGGAAAGGGGAAAAAAAAATAGTTGTGTGGAGGCTAGGAGCGGGGATGGCCCGCTTCGGGCCTCCTCATTGGCTGAGGGGTGGCCACACCCTTCCACCAAGGACAAGGTGGCTGAAATCCTGGCTGAGAATCACAGGATTCTCAGCCGGGTAACGACCCGGCGAGAGCCAATCAGAATGCGTGTTGCATTCTGCTCGACTGCCGGGTACCAATAGCTATTCTTACATGCTCTGCAGCCGAGGAAGCTACTATCCTGCCCAGTGTATATATTTTTGCTCTCCTTGTCAAGAGGGGCTTCAGCAGAGGCTAAGGGCATGCCAGCCCTCTTGCTTGTGGTAGTTACGAGAGTCAAACCTTTTTCTACGAGATTTGTTAAATGAAGCCATACTTTGTGAGAGCTGTCAGAGTATGCACAGCCTTCATGTGTTACCAAAGACCATGCAGCATGTACTACATCAGACAGATTTCCCTGCTGAACTTTATGCGAAGATCCTAGCTAAGGCGTTTGCATGTGCTTGGATACTACGATGTGGTGCTACATAACACAATGTGGTTTTGTGAAGGGCAGATGAGTGAGGATTAGCATGCTCCGGTACCAGGCAGATGGGGATAATGCTGCAGCAACACTTTTCAAACATCGATTGGACTGATCTGGGGCCATCTGGAATACTTGCTGTGCAGTTGGGGCATCCACGATTCAGCTTACTTTTTAGGACTGAACTCCCAGTCCAGCACGCATGTAATCAATGGGGTACCGTACGAGATTTCATCTGGGGAAGAAGGATGCAACAAAGTTGACCTCTTATTTGATCTGGCTTTTGAGCTTCTGTTACCATTAGTCCACAAAGAGATTGAGGGAATACCAAAGAAATGTAGCGATTTCAATGGAAGACCCAGATATATGCTGGAGGGTCCTAGTGGACATCCTAAAATGCATTTGGGAAATGTTCAAGTCAAAGTTAATTTTGAAAAGGAGTTGCTGCAGATCTCAAGTGCCCTTGGGCGCTTTCAAGGAGTGAGAAAACCTATTAGTGGGATTTCTCCACTAACAAGTAAATAATTATACCAAGGCATAAAAGATAGTAAAAATCCATAGTACAAAGAGTTAACATTTTAAAATCGTTGGGACCGCCCTCAAGGGATAACAGTAACCTGCCAAACACAAACTAGGGTATTATACTGGAACTTTCCTTGATCGTCTTAGAGCATGGCTCACATAATTCCCCAAATTAACAATAAAGTCCAGGCCCATGCAGTTCCAGATAAAATACAGTGCCCCTTTGATAGTTGGAGGTTTTTCAGAAAGAAGGGCCTTAAGAAGAAGTTAATTAGATCATCCAAGTACCACTTACAGATTAGCAAAAAAAATGGCCAAGGTCCTCCTTTGCTGTTAGGCCGCACAGTTTTTCATCGGGTCACCCTTCCTCCAGTTAGTGTGAGCTCTTAAGGGTAAAATTTAGGCGCAATAATAATGGAGTCTACAGTTAGGCGAAGGGATACTGCACACACCACCCCCAGACTCATCACTACCTCAGTGATACGCACAGGTTCATAGAGCCCAGAGCCAGGACCGCGCTCCACTCCTCCACCTGATCCCTTCAGACATTTGGGCTCTTGCTGAAATTAGTGACTCAATCCCACCCGTCCGCATTAGTCCAAGACCATCCTAAAACCACTTAAACATTCAGGCAGAAACTTCAGATTACCATCTCTGCTAAAATATACTGCACATTGTTTTTTGGGGCTACCTGCAGTATCTTCAAAAAGAAGGCACCAGGTCTCATTTTGGCCCGTGTGGCAAACCTAGTAATCCCCCCCAATCCAGGTGTAAGGCGAAGTTTGCGGTTCTGTCGGGAGGCCAGTCAACGATTTCATAACCCTGTTTGAAACAACCTCCAGCTTGTCGCAGTTAGTACTCTCCCATTCTCTACCATACAATAGCAAGCTCACCTTAACACTTGTAGACTGCTACAGCATACGCCTGCCATATCTATGGTAAAATCTTAGTAATCCATTTGACCTACTCCTGGCTTTCGAGCCGTTCAAATGATTCCCCTTTTGAGGAAAGATCTTGAATTATTCAGGTGTGAAATACATTGGTGCGAGTGACCAGGGTCTGGTGTAGAATCATGCAGGTGGACACTGAGTTCAGAAAGTAGTGAGGATGGATATTAGTAGGTGATCTCACCTGTGCTCATTATTATGGGAAAGGATTGGTGTGATCAAGGACAATCTGGGGTTTGAAGAGCAAGCATGCCACTCCCTTTACGAAGAGTCAGCTGTCGATTGAAGATTTGGAGCAAGATCCCTCCACACCCACCAACAATTTGTTTCACAATTAAGGATTGTATTCCTGCGCTGGGGTCCAACCATCCATCGTGTGCATGCCAGGGTACCTTATGGGGAAATTTTGCAATACAAATACACCATAAGAATGTTATTGCAGTCATGGGTGAGAGCAGGTATTGGGATTGGTGAGGTCTCAGAGGTTGAATTAATAAAGATTCATTAAACAAGTTAGCGGATTTGGGGAGGGGTGAGACAGGGGGGGTGAGGGCAGTAGGGTGCGGTACAAATAGGAGTCTTTGTATGTGGACTGAGGAGTCTAAGCTTAGGATCAGGAAAAGTTCCCCAGGTATATGGAATCTAGGCAGTTGCTGGGCTGGAGTTCTTCAGATTAGGAGTCACAGTGCACACAAGTCTGGTTTTGGCAAGTATGTGTGGTGCATTGGAAGTAGGATTTGAAATTGTAGCACGCAATGCACTGGGTGCTCCTGCAAGACTCCCATCACCAATGAGACTGAACAGGCTTGTCGGGTAGTCCAAGGCTTGCTGGACATGCACTGGGATTGATGCAAGACTGGAGCAATAATTAAGTGGTCCAAGGGTTCGGATAAAATCACCCTTCATGCTTGCATATGAAGTAATCCCCACTCATAATATTGTGGTTTACCTTCCTTTTGTAGCCATTGCCTTTCCCTACACTGTGCTGGATACACAGGGAAAGAGCTCCTAAAGCTAGGGAACCCTCCCTGTAACCCAACCACTGAACACGGAGTAGGTCTTTTGCTAGGTATTGTAGGGGAGGATTGGTCCAAAAGACCCCCCTTGCCTACATCCCCTCCCCAGGTGAGGGCCATGACTCATCGGGCGTCCCCTCCTTACCACCAGGGCCCAGGTGGTGGATGGCTCACCTGCTGAAGACATTGCCCAAACGTATTGAATTTAGCTAGGCCCAGAGACCATTTTGTCTAATAAAGATGTGGGGGCCGCGCTACAGTGCGCCAAGCTCACACCCTTTGGAGAGTTTCAATTATCCCTGTGGCCGCAGCTCCCTGGCAGACCCGCTGTGAGCCGGTTCCCACGAACGAGACGGACATGAGCTAGTGTAAGATACCAACACAAACATTTCACCTTCCGCAGTGTATCACTGCTCCCAACATGACCCGGCCAGCAGAGCCTGGGTGGAAAGAACTGAAAAATGGTCCTTTAATAAAAGCAAAAGTTCCCAAATACTAATGCCAAAACTACTTGCAATATGTGCATTTTCTCCACAAACCCCTTTGATTAGAAAATTTGTAAAACGTACAGATATGGCAGAATACATGTTCACATGGCATAAGCAATGAAGCACCCACACCACTGCAGTTGTGTGCAAATAATAAAAGTGTCCCGGGGGGGTTATTTGTTATGTGCCTCATTGAAAAGCTTACACCCCACGGTCCCGCGCCACAACCGAACTAATGCTGCTAGAGTGCAAAGAAAGACAAATGCAACCATACTGAGGGCTCATGTGAAGGACACGCGAGAATGCATCCTCCATGTGTGCAAGTCCAAGCCCCTTATGTGCCACTACCGTCATGTACGGTGGCAAGTCATGTCCTATGTGCTCCACCAACCTCACTACTACCTCACTAACTGCATATAACACAATGTTGTAGTTGTTAAAACATAGTGTAAAAATAATGTGCTCGGACTGGCTAAATTCGAGGGGCATTAGCAATGTTAAGATGTGAGCTTTGAAACGACTCAATTAGTATTGAATGTTTATGATGCTTTCACCGCAAATCGGCAACACACGAGGAAGATGCCTTTGTGAGTTTATGCAAGGCCATTCCCCCTCCCACCCAGTGGAGCCTGCCAGACGAGAGGGCAGAGACCCGCGCCGCGCTGCTCCACCTCCCCCAACTAGGCTGGAGCCGCTTCAAAGATTTGTAGTCCCCTCTGCAGCACCCAAGGCCACGGCCCGCCACTTGCATTATTTACAGCCCAGTAGTAAACATCCGCCTGAATACACAAATCCAAAGGCGCCCTCTCTTAAACCCCATAACCCACCGGATCACCTTAGGTTTATGGCCCCTGTAAAATTAGGACACCCAATACTATGGCAACATACAGCAGCACATTCATAACGACTTCTAACAAGACAAAAAGACATGTACCGCCTGTCCCATGCCCTGAGACCTAGCCCCACGACCTATGGTACCCGGTCAACAGGACACTGGTAACCATGTACTGATGAATCGTCATCAAACCCCTCTCAAGGTGCATTCCTCCTGTGTTGCATTAACCTGTAGAATAACCCATTGAAAGATTTACTAAAGAAAATATTGCAATAACTGAATGACTGCGGTGTGCATGGCCTAGGGCAAATAAGTCAGGAAAAGACATTCATCTCTGACACTGGCACAACGACACCGCCCGGATGAACCCAGCAGACCTGCCAGGCTCAGCCCAACCCACGAGGCTGACCAGTGACGTCCTCCAGCCAAGGCCAACCACATCG
Organism: Ambystoma mexicanum; assembly: GCF_040938575.1. NCBI lineage: Eukaryota > Metazoa > Chordata > Amphibia > Caudata > Ambystomatidae > Ambystoma > Ambystoma mexicanum. The sequence goes on along the minus strand of NC_090922.1, from coordinate 578,597,400 downwards.
CAGCAGCACCTATAGCTAGTCGTCGCCACCCAATCCCATTGAACTTGTGCCCCCTATAGAATGTAGGTTCTGATGACGTTTTTTGTAAATATGTACGCCTGTCTTTGCTATTGTCAGACAGAGCGCTCTCGGAGTTTGCAGAGTTCTTTGCATGCCCTATTCTGATTAATAAACTCCCATTTACGCTCACCCGCACTTTGCCTTGGCCTTATTCCCATCCTGGGAGAGTCCTTCATGGTCTCTCATTGCGGGGAGGATCGTGCTGGTTGGGGACGCTTGCCTTCAGTATGCACAGACAGGGCAAGCTTGATGACCGAAAAGCTGGGAAGGTATCAGTCCAACAGCCTGCCAAATTTAAAAACCCATTTTATTCTTTGGTGTGATGCGGGCCAGAGCTAAGCCGAAATCATACTACTCTTGCCTGTCTGCACTGCACAGAGACCAGGACAGTGTGCATAAAGAACAGACTGGGAAAACATGAACCCAACGTGTACAGAGAAAAACATGCTCTTTTTCTCCATGCTTCCCGTGATCCTTCATTCAATGTGGATTATAGAAGGGACCTTGCAGATTGAATGGTCAACAAAAATATCTTGTTAATGCAGTATGCCGTGCCAATTCCACTTCTAGGGGCAATCTGCTAGAAGTCCAAGTGCTAATCAAAACAAAAGCGGTGATGGCTGCAAGGTTTAGAATTCTCTTAACCTCTGTCATTGCTCTGGGTAACCCTCCAGCCAATCGTTATTTGCCTGCTAAGCCATTACAAAAGGGGAAAGACTATATGCAAATCAGACTGGGCCCCACCTCAAAAGCATCAGTCAAGCCCCAACTGCTTGGTCACATCCCTTCTGCATGAGACCACAAACATTCCCAGACATGTGCAGAGTAGCTTGGGTCTCTAGATGCAGCTGGTACATGATCCACGTCTGGGCATACCCGTCACACTCTGGTTGACCTAGCAAAACAGAAGGCGGTGATGGCTGAAAGTGCCAGCATACGTGCTACACAAAAACAGGAAACAAACCAGCTTTAACAAATACTTTAATAACAGGTGGAGATAAGTGGAGCAATCACGACTTGTATGCTCACCATTCATAGGAACATACGTCTTAGATGCTGGCTTTCCACAGAGACTTAAACTGCTCACCTCACCCAGTTGTGTCAAACTCCATGCTAACTTCAATAACAATTCCTTTGAATATCTGCTAAGTTATGCTCTACAGTGTAATCCCAGAGGATAAAAGAAATGACAGTAAGTAGACCCTAGACTCTCAGGCAAACTGCCACCCAGTAATCAATTATTGAAAATGTGTGTGAAACCCTGTGTACACAGGCCAAAGTGCGTGCTGGCAACAGCTTATTTCCTAAGGCAACAGCTCCCTCTAGCGGTGACAATAGGTGAATCAGGCAGTCTATTGAGCAGGACTGCATCAGACAAACCTACATCTGGCCTTTTATTACATTGTATGATAAGGACATGCCACCAAGCCATTTAGCTAGGCCGCTGGACTAACTGCATCGTTTAGTGTACATTCCTCAGCTCCAAATTATTGCCAAGGATTTTCCCCAGAAATTGCGCTCAGTGTCCAGGTTTGAAATATTTGCAAGGGTGTTGTCCACCTCCGCACCAGACACTGTCAAAGCTACACCAGATCTACAGACGCTTCCCAGATAGAAGTGCCTCTTTATCTTCCGACTCCTACGCCTCCCATTCCATCCCCCACCATTCCATCCCTCCTAATGAACAATGCTTTCCCTTTGCATCATTTTTCACCCAACGCTACCATAGCAGGTGCATTGCTCTGAGCAACCCCTCAAGACCACCGTTCGTCACCTGAGGTTTAATATTCATTGAAAACCTTCCCACCATCACTGCCTTGTTTTTACCATAGCAGAGGTGGGAGGATGGTTCCTAAACAGGCAGAAATGCATTCCTCAATGTCAAAACAAAAAACAAAAAAAAAAAAACAAAAAAAAAAAAAAAGGAATAGTTATCACATCTCAGAGCCCTCACATAATTCATAAAACCAGGTTTGGGCATGTACATGCCTATATCAAATTTGACAGAGCTACAAATAAAGGTTAAGTAATTTGTTTTGTAACCAGATCACGCATGCTTAAACTTGCATACTGACGGTTTGCACTCTTAAGAGGACCCATGACCTGCGATCAGTTCTATAGCACACTGGGGTGTATTTACGTAATAAACAATTTACAATGCAATATGGTTTAGGCTTTTAACCATGTTGCAAGTTTAGCCTGAAGGCATTACAGTTCACACATGCATGTACTCATTTTACCCTTTTTGAACTTCACTAACTCCGCGCTATCTTCCACATCTACACACATGATTTATAAGCTCTACGATTGAGGATTTGTTTTTAACTTGCAAATGTCAAATTCACTGGACCTGGTGTTGAGTGTTTGATGCTGCAGCAAGGTGGAGATCACTGAATTCAGGGTCCACAATAGGGCCCCAATAGACCCTAAACAGCAGCAAAGTAGAGCAAATGTTTTGACAACCTATGTGATTCATGTGAACAGCTTATGTTAAGAGCAGTCATGCCAAAGTGGGCTTCTTTTTACACCCAGCATTGAAACAAGGCTGGCAAAGAGACACTGGCCGCACATCCTGTCTTCCCTTCCTCCAGCTTCTACTTAAGGGTTTGTTGAGGGGTGCGGGCCTTCAGGATATTCAGAACCTTAATTAAAAAGGTTCACATTTCAGGAGATCAAGAAAGAAAAAAATAAGCCTGGGATTGTGGATTAATAATACTGAACCAGCAAATGTGGTTAGTTGGTAGAAGTATCTATCCTCTTATGAGTGGGGCTGTGCCACAATGGAATGAGACGCCTACATCAGAGGTGAGAAGGAGCAGGACCCATTGCGCGCACTGCCGAGATCCAGTTATCACCATAGAAGAAACAGCAATGCCAAAAGATTCTAATAGTAACTACAGTTTCGAGCTAGCCCCCATCAAACTAGTGATTCACGGATGGAATCGCAAGGTCCAGAACATAGTTTGTATACTGGAGTGGTTAGACGAGATGAAAAACCACTACACTTACCCACAGGAAGAAAAGACTGCAGACTATGGGGTCAGGATGGACATCACCCCAGCTGGCTATAAAACTGGATTGTTGCAGAGCTGCAAGCTGACAAATCTAAGATGGTACCAACATCACTCCGCGCATTTAAAGTCGCAGACTCTGCATAGGCAAAATGCTGTATTAAATTTGATGGCAAAGTGCTTTACAAAAGGATTCCATGCAGGGTCAATAGGGTTAACAGATGGGGGGGGGGTACGGAGAAACCGAGAATTCACGCACAATGTGCAGGGCTAGGCAAAAACAGGGCAGAGGTAGATAACTCCTGGGGACAGAGGGAGACCACTGCCCAGCACAAGGTAGCACCTTTGCTGGTAGTCACAGTATTGACTGACCCCAAAATGAGGTCGTGGAGAGGCCAGTTTGTAAATGCACAACTATAAATACTGAGAGCCAAGAGCACCAACAGGGAAAGATAGGCAAGCAGCCCCAGAACAGCCAGGCAGTGAAAACATGAAGATCGCGGCAGGGGTATTTTGATTAGCTTTTTATAGTGCTGGACGCCTAAACGATTAACAAAAACCAGCAGTACAGTCAAATGAATCAATAGTTAAGAGCCAACAGAATACTGGCTAAGATGATGTTTTTTTTAACAAATCTTAGAGGTAAAGATAGAACACACAGAATGGGGGAAAAAAAATTAAATTTCTTTGGGCCAGAAGTGAAAAAACAAAATCATGAGGAAGCACAAGGATGAGGGACAGTAAGTAAAGAGCTTCAGAACGCAGAGACGAGTAGGAGAATAGAAAAGAGATGAGGAGCAAGGCCGTAGAGGAGAGGAAATTGAAAAGTAAACGATTTACAAAACGAAAGCCATTCCAGAGAAAGTGAAACAGAACAATGGAACCTGCAGAGAACAGTGATAAAGTAAAAGATGGGCAAGATGAGAAGCAGAAGGAAGAACAGAGGAACAGTGAAACAAACGATAACACTAGAGAAGAAATCTGTTTAACAGAGAAACCAACACGTTTTTGGAATGTTGAAAAGTGTATACCGGCAGAAGCGAGAACAACAAGTTACTTACCCCTGGTAACCTTTCGACGATGTTATATTCCTCATCTTTTAGAGGAGATCCAGCTTCAGCTGCTTTGGAAAAAATGTTGCGCCAAGGGCGCTGTGCGTCCATGCAGTCTGCTTTGTCTCTTGAGGGCCTACTTCTCAAGGATGTCATCGAAGGTATGTATAGCACGTGCAGTGTCCATTAGCTTCAGTTCTGTTTTTCATACAGTAGAGACTCCCCGCATAACCACAGGTTTGACCATACTCAACCTGGAAAGAGCGAAAGCTGTAATAGCATGGGAAATTCTACTGTGGGGTAAGTTGAGAGGGAGTGCGATGAGGAATACGTGGGATGAACAGTCAAAAGAACATTACCAAGGGTAAGTAACTTGTCCTTCGAATGGATTGTGTCCTCCCAACCTATTACTCATCTTTGATAGACTCCCAAAGCAATTTGTATTAGTGGTGGGAGTAAGAATTTCATTTAATGGTTTTCATGAATTGAATGGACTGGACTGAGGGAAGACTAAAGGCAGTCATGTTTGTGTGTGGATAGACCACGTTACTGCCTCACAAATATTTTTGATTGGTATACTTTAGGGCTGTAGAGTTAGGCATGCCCCTGGTGGAATTGGACCTTAATCCTTCCGGGATATCCTTGCCCGCCAGTCTGTAGCATTCCGAAATTGCCAGAATGATCCACCTGTTACGTAACATCCTGCCCCAGCTTGTGACCTGTATAGCCTTTAAAAAGTGGATCGTCAATATGAAGTTTCGATAGCATAGATATGTAAAAGCTCAGAGCTGTGCGTGGATCTGTTCCTCCTTGCCAGGATGGGGTGGAGGATAGAAAGTGGGTAAAAATGTTCTGCCCTACAAGAAAAATCAAATAATTTTGGGTAAAAATGAAGGTTTGACCCTCAGAACAACACTATCCTTATGGAAGATAGTAAAGGGTGGCTTGGAAGAAAATGCTTGCAATTCACTCACTCTATGGGCTAAAGTTAACGCCACCAAGAGAATGGTTTTAAATCTTAACCTTAATGGACACAAATTTAAAGGTTCAAAGGGTGCACAGACATTTTAGTACCAGATCAAGGTCCCAAATTGGAACCTGGAAAGGAGATGGGGCGACATCGGTGAGCCCCTTAAAAAGTGTCACTGGTACAAATTTGTGTTTAGTATCCGTCGAGGGCGCAATCAGAATGAAAGCAGCATTCTGATTGGCCCTCGCCGGGGCTTTACCCAGCCGAGAATACTGCGATTCTCGGCTGGGATTCCAGCCACCTTTTCCCTGGCAGGGGGAGCGGCAGCCCCCTCAGCCAATGCGGAGGCTCAGAGCGGGGCCATCCCCACTCCCACCCCTCCCCCCACCCCTGTCGGGGAATCTGGTATGTTTTATTTTTTTTATATTTTTTATTTCTCCCTTCCCTCCCACCTCCCCACTTACCCAATGCCGGCTTTGTCCCCGGCGTGGGACGATAACAGCCTCTGTGTGGATACCAGAAGCGGGGCCATCCCTGCTCCGAACCTTCACATGGCTGGAGGCTTCCAACACCGCCCCGCTGGGGACCCAGGTATGTTCTCCCCCCCTCCCCACCATCCCCACTTACCTTGTCTTTTTTTTTCGGGAGCGGACGCCCTGGGAACAGAAGTGTTCCCAGTGCGTCCACTCCCAATGGCCATCATGGAAAGGGAAAATTTACTCCGTTTTCCCTTTCCCGGCAGCCATTTTCTAGGTCATCTTATTTCCACTTGGGCCTATAACTATGGACCCCGGGGCATTACCCGAGTCGGTAATGCCCCCGCGGCGAGGGTCATATTGCTTAATTAACATTCCTCAGACGAGCCCTTAAAGATGGAAAGCACCACCAAATAACCCTTTTAATTAGTTCCAACCTGGAGCCTCAGATTGCGTAAGGATAGTAGAAAGGATACCATCCGGTGTTCTACACAGAAAAGGGTCTACTTTCTTGTCTTTGGACCAGCTGCAGAACTTCTTCCAATGGCACAAGGACTTTGTTGCTGGCCTTCTGGCCGAAAGCAAAAATCTCCATTACGTCACCCGGAAGGTCCCAATAGTGTCGTAGCCTCTTGTGGAAGACGTATTGGAGAGCAGATGACATGTCCAGACGGTCAGGGCACCACGTCCTCCTGGCCCAATTCGGGGAAATTAGGACCATGTGTTTCCCAAACTTTCTCAACCTCCCAATCACGTGAGGAATGACGGACTGGAGGAAACACAAACAGGAGTGGAAACTCCCAGTCCACTATGAACGTGTCTCCTAGAGCTCCTCTCGGGGGAAATTCCCAAGAGCAGTACAGTTCACACTTCCGGATGACACTGGTCTCAAACAGATCCACTTGAGGCGTTCCCCAAAGGGTGAAGACTCTTGAAGTACTCTGAGCGAGTTACCACTCATGGCATTCACCACGGTGTGCTTCTCTGGGTATGTGAACTGCTGATAGATTCCTTCTTGAATTGCCCAGTACCAGAGCTGCATTACCTCTGCACAGTGGTAGTGACACTAACACCTCTCGAAGTATACATGCCCACTGGGCTTACCATCATTGGATCATTCTTTGCCCATACAGAGGACATCAAAGCCTTCTGCGCAAGTCTGATTGCTCTCAGCTCCCAAGGATTGATGTGTAGTTTTGACTCTGATGGAGACCAACGACTGCTGATTGTCAAGACTGTTGGCATGGGCTCCTCACCCAGTTAGTGAGGTGTCCATCACTACGGTCATCTCCGGCCATGGTTGCCAAAAAGGTTCACCTTCAGAATGTTGTCCTCTCAAGCCCACCACAGGAAGAGATCCTGTGTGACCACGTTTGGAACATGAAGTATGTCTGAGATGTCCACCGATAATTGAGGCCACAAGGTCCAGAGAGTCCACTGGAAGGATCTCATTCTCAGGTGAGCCTCGGCACCAGGATAATGCAGGATGCCATGAGGCCGAGCAACCTCAAGAAGCCAAAGGCCGGGAGACGCTGAGCACTCTAAAATTTGGTTACCATCTGCAGACTGTTGAAACCTCAACTCAGGTGACGAGTTCATTCCCAAGGATGTATTCAGTACAGCCCTGATGAATTGGAGCTTTTGAGATGGTATCATGAGGGTGAATCCCCGTCTGGAGTGTGGCAGGTCACGTGGAGATGATCCAGGACTTGTTCAGGAGAATGTGCCCTGATCAGCCAATCGTCCAAGTAGGAGGTAGACGTGAATCCCCTCTCCCGAGACTTGCTGCTAGCACCCCCATGAGTTTGGTGAATAGCCTTGGGACAGAGGTCAGCCGAACGGCAGAACTCGAAACTGGTACTCTGTGCCCAAGATTAATTGGCACATGAAAATAGGCATCCTGAAGGCCCAATGACACCATCCAATCATTGAGCTGGAGGGCCTGAAGGATCTGAGAAAGCGTGGCCAACTTCAACTGAGGAACTTATTCAAGTATCACAAGTCCAAGATGGGTCTCAGTCCTCTGTCATTCTTGGGGATTAGGAAATATGAAGCATACCATCCTTTGTTCCCCCTCCGTTACAAGTACTGTCTCCATAGCACCCTTCTGTAGTAGGCTCAACATTTCTTGCAAAAGGAACGGATCTGGAACTTTAACGAATGGCTTCCTGGTGGAGGATTCCGAGGTCTCTGAATGAAGGGGCGGCAGTAACCTTGGGCTATGGTTTCTAATGCCCAAGCATCTGAAGTAATACCCTGCCATTCTTTCAGAAGCTGAGAGTCTGCCTCCCACCGGGTGTCGAGAGTCAAGTAAAGTCAATGGTAAAGTAGCAGTTGCTTGGGCAGGCTTTGCACTTCTCCCTCGTCCTCCACAAGGGAAATCTTTGGCGTCTTTGACCAGCCATTCCTCTCGCTCTTCCAACTGAGTAGTAGTGAAAGAATCTACCCCTTCAAGAAGGTTCACTGAGGTGAAAAGGCTGAGACTGCCTGATGGCGGTACCTAGAGACTTGGCTGCTGCCTTCAAAGTCTGCAGCTTATCAAGGCTTTATTTATTTGGATTTATCAAGCGCCCAGTGGCCCGGAGGCATTGTGGCACTGTTACAGAATATTCAACTTAGTACATGTTAACAACATTGGTTACAGCAGATGTATAACATTGTCAGCCGTGCTGCTTATAATAAAAAATAAAAAAAAAAGACAGACCTCTCAAAAGGCATATTAAGGAGTCTAGACTGCACGTCCAGTGCAAATGCAGACTTCCTTAACCACACAAATCTGCGTATCAAGGTGTTTGCCACCATGGCTCTGCTGATACTGTCAGCAGAATCCAAACCTAGCTGTAGAGGCTCACATGGCCCCTTTCCCCATCTTTTATAATGGCCAGGAAGCAGTCTTTCATCCCCTTCGGAAAGATGTTCAGCCGCCATGGATACACAGTCCCATATGAAGGTACATTTTGCATGGGCACATGTAGAGTTGGAAGACTCAAAACCTATGCTCCTGGCAAAAAAGACTTTCCTTGACCAGGCATCTATACTCTGATCATCCCGATACGGTGGAACGGTCACACAAGCAGCATGCTTGGAGTTCGTGGTTGCCGCTTGCACTACTAAGCTTTCTGGGGTAGGATGTTTAGACAAATAGCCGGTGTCACTACAGCCTACATTCGTCAAATCTGACTTCCGGACTGGATTCAGTGCTTGCCAGTTTGCACTTACTCACTTTTGTAGAGAGACATGAAAAAAGGGAGGATTGGCTCCCTTTGAGGACCTTTGTCCAGGATATCCAGTCATCCAGTTCGAATGGGAAGGCAGGTCTGCTCCATCGCATAAAATCAGGGACCATGGTCATTAATTGCCTGTAAGGGGCATCTGCATGATCCTCTGGGTCTGGCTCGTCAAATTCCCAATTCTGGTGAGGCGTCCACCCCACTGGCTGTTTGTAAATTATCACGCAGGTCCTGCAACCTAGATTCCTCCAGAATAAAACCATCAGGAACATTAAGTGTGCCATATTGCAATCCAAAAGTGAGTGATTGTCATCTGAAGGCTCATTGTCTTCATAAGGCGACGTGAGATTTAAAAATATCCTTTCTTGCCAATGGTTTAAAGGATTTTTGAAAGTTTGGTAAAGGCGCCTATGGCTTCAATGGTTTCAAGCCAGATGCTGATCAAGTCTTGGGCGTTGGGAGACTGGTCTGTGGAATTTATCCATGGCTGTCTTCGATGACTTAATCGTGTCTAGGCCGATGGCGCTCAATGACAATCTGGCCTTTGTCCCAGGCTCAAGGGATCTGGCTAGAGCCCTTTCCTTACCGGCTTCAGAAGGCATGGTAGGAGCATGGCCTACTTGCTTCGAGGGATTATGACTCGGAAATTGTATCTGCCTGAATCATTCCCATTGAGCTGGAGCAGAGGCCTTAATAAGCACGATATACTCCTCTCTGAAGAGTCGGAAGAGGAAGGAGGCTCTTTATGATCTTGGATTTTCTAGACGACGGAGGGGTGAGAGCCACTCCACGACCTAGACCTTTTAGTTCTCTCATCATGTAGAGTCATCTCTCGCTTCGGAGGAATGTTTTTTTCAATGGGGTAGTCGAAGGGGATTTTTTTGGGGAGTCTACATGCCGTCAATTTCCCTTTACACTCCTTCAGAACTTTTCCGGTCCTCGATAGATACGACCGACAGGTCGAGGTCTTGTGCTCCACACCAAGACACCACAAGCGCACCCAATGTGGGTCAGTCGCGACATTTTAGCACCACAGTCTTAGCATTTCTTAAACTCTGTCTTTGGGTGTTGTCAGAGCCCGAAGATGAAGACATTGTTCACAATTTCGAAGTAATACGAATCGCACCGTAGTTAACAAAGCAATAGCTTACTCGGAAAACTGAACAGAAGCCAAAGGGTGCCGAGTGTTCCATATATAACTTAGATTACATCCTCAAGACAGAGGCCCTCGAGTCGACCGCATCAACGCACAGGGCAGCTGAAGCTGGATATAGGTACCATTACCATCATAGATGAGGAATATGTAGGCGGACACAATCCATCGAAAGATAGTGCGCTCAACCTTATCAAAAGCAGCATAGAGATCAAGAACAAGAGCGTTTGTCACCAATTCTCTTCTGTCTGCTCATTATTCTTCATAGACATGCAGTTTCCGTAGAGTGACGGAGCCTGAATGCAGACAGAAAAGAACATGAACTAATGAAAGAAGAAATTTGAAGATAAATACGCCCTAGGAGCTTAGAAAGGGAAGAGATCTACGATGAAAATTAGAAAGCAAAGAGTCAAGGGTAGGTTTTATTTTTTTTAAGATAGGAAGTATGGAGGCATGCTAAAATGGAACAGTAGCAGAAGAGATATTTAAAAGAGCAGCAAGATAAGTTAAGAAGAATAGAGCAGGAGAAGCCGGAAGAGCGTCACCAGGAGAAGAGGTGGGATGAGCCCGCAAGTTGGTAAAAGGGAAACAGTCAAGAAGAAATCTGAATGAAAGTAGTTAGCAAAATCCGATGCAGAAAGGGGAGAAAAAGACGAAGGATTCGGGTATGAAGGAGAATTTAGAAGAGAGGATGTGAAGCAAAAAGACCGAATACACTGCTGTTTCGTAGCCAAGAGAGTCATAGGTAGAATGAAATATAGATAAGGAAGACAAGTCAGCTGCTGAGCCGGACTTTCACCACCACCATTCGGCCTCACAGAAAAGTGGGTAACCCTGAAGAGAATAAGATTGGATGGACTAAAGACGAATGAGTGAAAGTATCTGACAGAATAGAAGCAAAAAAAGGATACAAATTGAAACTAGCAGGAAGAGTAAATCGCCACAGAAGAATGAGATCAAAAAGATCCAAGAGAACAGTAAAAGATAGTTGAACATTGATACAATGGGAGAGAATGTGTAAGAGAAAAAGAAAGGAGAAAGTGACCATTAGAATAGAGCACTGGCCAAGGTCGAAGTAGAAATAGAACAAATGAGATCAAAAGAAGACCAAGATATAAAAAGGTGGTGGTGGAATTTGTAGAAGGGAATAGGAGTGACGAATGGACAAGCGGAACAGCAGCATGGGTGAAGAAACAAAGATTAAAAGTCACCCAAAAGAAATGGAAGGACCTAGGACGGCAGAAGAGTGGAAAGAAGGATTGAAGATCACAAAAAAAAAAAAGGGTCTGGCGGGCGAAAGATAACACGAAGATAGGAACAAGAAAAGGAGCATTAGTGATACATCAGGCTGAGCATGAGCTTAAATAGGGACAGAAGACCGAATACCAACCCCACCGCCATGTGAAGGATAGGGATATGGAAGACTGGCTGTTTAATACTGAAATACCCGCTTCACTATCTTCTGCCCAGTCACAAGAGTGGTCTTTATCACTAAGGGGGCGACAGCTCCATAAAGCCACAATATAGGTGTGAGAGATTACGAGAAGAACTATTCGTATGGGCATACAGAGGAGTAGATGGCATAGGGAGATAAGAAAAAGAAAACAAGAAAGATTGAGGGGTACACTATGCCAGCTAAACAGGTATCACCAGGCAGCTGCAGGGGACGAGCATATTCAGAGGCTCAAGTCCAGATGATCAGGCAACGCAGATGGGTAGTAGAAGAAAAGAACCAAGAAAGAGAACCACAGTAGTGAGCAACCGTGTAGTGGTAAGTAAAGCTGCAGACAGCAGCAACCAGACTTCACCCTGGGCTTTGCCCGGGATGTGATGTTAAAGAGTCGAGCCGATGGGCAGGCCAAAAGGGGATGGGGCATGTTCATAGACTAGTTCTGGACATTTACAGAATAGGTTTTGTGAACTTGTTGGCCTAGGTTTGGAACATTCGTTTGTTAAATCATAGAATTAACCAGGAGGCTAAAAGGACTTCCTAACACTAGGCTTCCAACTTTGCTGTTGGCGGTTTTTCTTGGACATTGTTCGAGTCAGTGACTCCTTAAAACCAAGTTATAACTATAATTTATGGAAACCAATCCAGGCGTTTAACACCAGTGATATGCGCCCCCCACCCCTCTTTCATATTATTCCATCCTTGAAACTGCCTTTACTGGGTCATTCCCCTTCATTTGTAGACTAAGCCTTGGCTCCGGTGGGCCTTGTGATTAAAAAAAGGAAACCAACATTTCCAAGTCCGAAAACTTCTAGTCATTGCACAACCCTTCTACGTAATGCTCCTAGGCTGATTATGAAATAAATCAATAGGAAGAGGATCACAATAAGATTTAGGTCATATCGATAATCAACACTATGGCAGAAAGTAGTTATCCAAGACCTCCGGAATTTTGGCTGCCTCCTCGTTTGATCATGGATACAACCCACCATGGATTCTACATCGAGTGGCGCTGACCATCCCACCCCCCCCCCCGAGCATCCGTATCAGCAAAAAAATAAACATTGAAAAGTGGCAACTATGAGGTGGGGGAGGGCCCTATTGCCTTTGGAACATTGGTACAGGGAAGGAGGCAAACATTTTGATGCCCAAACTGTGGGCAGATATCTGAACTTGCAAAACAAACTGTTAAGTTGCAAGGTTATTGCGAGCACTGGATTCTTTGACAAACGCAAGAGGTGAAATGAGTTCCTCCTACAGAGTCTCCTAGGGGAAACTTTAGGGACTCTTTTGGGTTCTCTTAGGGCAGGGACAAGAAAGTGAAAGCTGAAATGATCACAGCATTCTCTTTGTAAATGCACAGTAAGGGTGCTGGGTACTTTAGCCTTGCAATGGTATTGCCACTACACAAAGGGGCTAGTGTAGGTGACCTATACCACTGTCATGATACATGCGAGGTGATCTCATAGGATGAGCAATGGAGACGGCTCAGAGTTAAGATGTTCTTCACATCTACAGAATTTGAAGAGCAGCGGCAAATCCAAGTTATGCAATAACAGATGGGTTTACATTCACCGGCAGAAGCCTGGTCACTTACTCCACCACTATTGCAGTACGCATTGTCTGAAACCACATCCTAGCTGTTGCGACTCACCGGTAAGCAAAATTCTTCAAAGGCTGGCTTCACAAACGTGATGTACTGGTTGAGAATGTGTTCCAGGTCTCTGGCCCTCTCATTGATGTCTCTCAAAACTGCATGGGATGGGGAAATAAACAGAAAGCAGTTACAAGCACGATAAATCCTTCCAACCAGTCACATCTTCGATCAAATCTCTTCCCAATTCCCAACAACTAGTCTAGTTCTGTAGCGTTGCTGCGCCCTTCCCCCCTCCCATGTGTCACCTGTATCCAGCCCCCATAATGTCGCCATGTACCCCTCTGTATTGCCCTCCCCTCCAGTCCCCGTGATGTTGCTGTATGCCCACTGTGACCGTGTCTTGCTGTCTACCCTGCCTCCCTGTTCCCATGATGTCACCATGTATCCCTCTTGCCCTCACGCCCTCACGCCCTCCCCCCACCCCCAACCACCCCCGGTCCTGTCGCTATAAGCCCAACCCTGTCTACGTGACCCTTTCGCCCATCCACAAAGTATATGAGCTTTGTGGATGAACTATCATAATATCGCTACGCTTACTCTACACCACTCAGAGCACAGCTATACCCCTCGATAAATTCGGCCTAGCTGCTCCCATACGAGCACCATCCCATAAAAACCTCAATACGCAGCTATATCCCATGACAAACCGGCCTAGCTGCTCACATAAGCGTCCTACAGGCGTAACGCAGCCAGACCACAGTCTGGGTGTCCACACATGTTACTGACATCTGCACCACCACACCTAAAGCAAAGATGCAGCTACCATCAAGCGATTACATCAGCTGCATAGACGCACCCTACGACACTAACCCCCCCTCTACTGACCTGGACTGCGGTCCCCAATGGTATTCAACCGACCAGCGCTTTGCGGTCATACCAATGATATATAGTGCGCTATATAAATGCAAAACAATCACAAGTATAAAAGACCCCTCCCCTCTAACCCCACTCTTCCAGAGAAAAATAAATAGACCATACGATTAGCCCACGGTAGACATCTGTTACTGTGTCCTATATATTATCTTTTATCTATGCCTGCAATACCTACCTCCACCCACCTGACCACTATCACCATACCTACACCCCCCGCTCTACCTACTAACGGCCCGCCTAGCCTTCCAAATACACCCAGCCCCACAACCGCCCACCTGCCTTTCCTCTAATCAACTCCTACCAACTGCCTCCTCCGACCCCATTCTTTCCCCCTCCCTGAAAACTGCACGTCTCGCCCTGGCAAGAACAGTAGCAGCACTCCTATCTCGATCCACCACCGCAGTCTCCCAATCTCGATCATCACCACCCTCCCCCCGCCTCACCTTGCCTGAAACCCCTCTCCCTTGAATTCTCACCAACCACAACAAACTCCCGACCCAAACCCATCCAACCTCCCCGTGCACCCACCACCTCGACGAACGCTTACTCTTCCCATTGACCACCATCCCCCCTCTGTCTCTCCCCAGTTTCCACCCTCTCCCAGCATCCCCCCTCCACCCATCCAACTCACTGTTCTCCCCCCCACTCCCATCCTCCGCCTCTGCACCTCCCACATCTTCCTTCTGTACCGAAGTAAGATGCATCCTTTTTAATACCCGATCCGTAGCAAAAAACAGACTGTCTGGTTTGTCTGAGAGGAGGTCAAAGATGCTGTGTCTATCACAGAAACCTGGTTCTCTGACGACTTTGCCCCTATCGCCAATGAAGCCTTTCCCCCAAACTACTCCCTAATCCCGGGGGTTTTTGATCCGTACCAACTACACAGTTCCCATGCGCCGTGATAGATATACAATTCAGTGTCGCTGTTGGTGTCGGGCAAGTAAGGGGCTTTGACCCCGACCCCTTGGAAATACAGTACAAAGTATTTCTCCACACTTCAAAAACTGCGCCACACTATAGTATTCCTGCATAAGGATTATTTATTATATTGCCCTTTGGATAACACGTGTTTCGACACACGTGTCCTTTTCAAATCAGGGCTAATGATAACACTGTTATTTCACAATTCACAAATCAAGTGTGTAAAAAGAAATGAAGAAAATAAAAAGGAAAATATGTGTACACATGAAAACAAACATTACATTATTGATATTGGTGTTGATCAATCACAGAAAGTACAGGAGGGGCAGTGTCTTCAAGTGACCAACTCTGTGCTGCCGAAAAATTCACGGTATGGCTCAATATATTCTCAATCGGGAAAAAGACGCCACAAACCTTTTTTCCCCAAAGAGGGGACACCACGCATGGATTCTCTTCCTCTGTACCTCGAAGAGAAGACCTACGGTATAAGTTTATTAAATTAGAAAGAATTTCACGAAAAGAAATTGATACGTTTTGGGAAATTATTTCTTTGAAGAAATACTTAGAAAACGGATTCATACCTCGAGGCCTTAGGATACTGATCTTCCCTGATTTCTCAAAAGACGAAGATAAAGATTTAGCGGAGGACAGGGAAAAAAATGTAAACGTAAGTTCCACCAAAATGCTTGAAATACTTATTGAACACGCTACAAGAGAACAAAAACGTGCTAAAGAACAAATAGATGTCATTACAAAAGAAATAAAGGAGACAAGCATTGGAAGCAACCAAGGAAAATAACTAACAAAATGCATGAAATTCTTAATGAGTACCAAGATGAGATTAAGATACGCAAAGTACGTAAATTCTACAGAGACGAACGTGACTATCGCGAAGACAAAGTATATACTTTTCAAGAAAAATATAACAAATTATCCAAACCAACATCTAAAGAAAGCACACCCAACACCTCACCAGTTAGCTCTGATGTCGATTCAGAGACTGATAGAGGAATCAAGGGAAGCAGAATGCAACACTGAAGGATCAGGTTTCCTTAACCAGATTAGACGTTTTAAAAAGGGCAGTAGACTACCTAATACCAAGCAAGTCCGTTTTCAGAAAACTCCATTAACCAACCCCCCTCTCCCTCCCCCCCCCCCCCCCAACTTGCTGTACGGGGGGGGGGGGGGGTTTACAAGACAGCGGAAATCCAGACGCTCTAGAACATCAGACGTTTGACAAGAGGCAGGGCTCGGTTAGCCACAGGAACACAACCGACAATGACCTTGTGATGAATATCTCATCTAAAGAGCTGTCGATGGACGAAATTACTCAACAAGGGCCTTTCCTTTGCCCCAACGTACAGATACAATCATATACAAACACAAATTGATCCATTTAAATTTACAAGAAAATTGAAACTAAAGAAGTTCTTTGCAACCCAAGTTCAGCAATACCAACCAAGACAGGAGAGACCAGTACCTAGTATATTGTCCATACAGGATATTGAGAACATTCATCTCTTACGAACTCTTGAAGAAAAAGACTTGGAGCTGCATCAACATGATTTAAGAATACAACCGATTGGCATTTCTACAAAACAATTGAAAATGAAATCCGAATTTACACCACAATTTGCACAAGACAATATGATTGATGCCTTTCACAAAGTGGTTCAAGTGGATATCAACCTCTTTGAACGCAAGAACAAGGCAAGGAATAAAGACTAAAAATTACAATTTAACCTCAGAAGAGAACCAAGCCCTAAAAAAAAAAAAAAAAAAAAAAAATCTACAAATGAATCAGTCCATAGTCATCAAGGAAGCTGATAAAGGGGCAAAATTATTATCATGGATCGTACAGATTATATTAAGATGGGTGAGAATCATTTACAAACCCCCCCCATTGCTATGAAGAACTTCGAACTAACCCTACAAGAGAGATCCAGAAACAGATTATGGAGCAGATCCAGGTTTCGGAAAGGAAAGGCCTAATCACTGAAGACGAAAGTGCATATATATATATATATATATATATATATATCTGTCTCAAACCCCGTAGTCCCAACCATTTACTTCCTACCTAAAGTGCACAAGACATTCACCAAGATTCCGGAAGGGAGACCAATCGTCAGTGGTATTGGTTGGGTCACAGAGAAAATAAGTGAATTCATTGACAATATACTAAGCCCACGCGTACCTGAAATCAGAGCCTTCTGCAAAGCCTCCACTGATGTTATTAAGACACTTCAAACTTTACATTGGAAGGACACCTACAAACTTGTTACCTGGGATGTCCGAGCCCTGTATACTTCGATCAAGCATGAGGCAGCTATTGCAACCATGGAGTATATTTTTCGTGGGGAAACTGCATCACACTACCATCATGTAACTATGCTAAAAGAAATGTTGACAACAACTTTGGAAAATAACATTTTTCTGTTTGATAAAAGATACTGCAAGCAGAAACAGGGAGTAGCCATGGGCGTTAAATATGCACCGGCTCTTGCAAATCTCTTCATGAGTAAATTCGAGGATGAATATGTTTACACAGACTTAAATGAACGAGACAAGATTGTGATGTGGACCAGATTCATTGATGACATTCTATTAATTTGGAATGGTAACGATACAGAATTAACTGAATTTCAAGATCGTCTGAATACCAATGAAGAAGGGATTTGTTTTACAGGACCATCAAGTACTACCAGTATAGATTTATTAGATCTAACAATATATATATATCATGGACGGCAAACTTTGGACCAAAACCTTTCGGAACCCGACTGAGGCCAATTCAAACTTGTTCGCAACTAGTTGTCATCAAAAATCAGTAATAAGCAACATACCAAAGGGAGAACTTACAAGAGCCAGGAGAAACTGTACGAATACAATTGATTTTCTACAGGAATGTGATCTATTGAAAAACAGATTTCACCAACAAGGCTACAACAAAAATTGTATAGATGTGGCATACATAAAAAAGTAAATGCAATGAATAGGGATGCAACCCTTACACCTAAAATCCCTAATAAATCAAGAGAGGAACAAAATAAAGTGAGCTTCGTTACCACTTTTTCCTGACAACAATTTTGAAATTAGAATATTGAATAAAAATTGGCATTTGCTCAAACTAGACGAACACCTTAAAGACATCATTGATGACAAACCAAATTTAATTTTCACTAAAGCCAGAACTTTGAGAACAAGCCTTAGCCCATCGCTACTCCCTAAACTACTAACAGCAACCAGAACAATGGTTACCAAGCTTACCATCAGGATTCAGAAAGTGCGGATCATGTGGCATGTGCAAACTAGCACACCCCAATACCAAGACTTTCTCGGATACAAGAGGAATAAGTATCTCCATTAAGGACACTATAAATTGTCGCAGTAAATACATAATTTATGCTATCATATGCACATGTGAACGCATATATATTGGAAGTACCATACGAGAACTCAGGTTCAGAATACGGGAACATGTCTATGCCATGAGCAAACCGGATGCCACATTGCCACTTGCACTACATTGGCATACAAAGCATCAATTAGATGACAAAATGAATTTAAGGTTCATCGGGCTTCAACAGGCTTCTCTGGGCGAGAGGTGGGAATAGAGAAATTCTCCTTCGCCAGATGGAAGCCCGCCTCATTTGCAAATTTAGAGCAACGGAATTTGGCTTGAATCAAGATCATGAGATGGCGTACTTTCTCTGAAAATGATGTCCAATGAATAAGAGGAATCCCAATGTCACTCCATGCCTGTTTGTACATGTATCACAAACGCACTGATTGCTTATATACGCTGGACTATACTTGTCATAGGCGATTTGGTCCTTGAATTACAATTGCAACCATTTATGTCTCACAACGTGGTTTTTGCCCCACTTTATAAAGTGTACTTCTGGTTAGCACCACCTACTTTATTATGCAGGGTAATTTATCGCGTACCAATTGTAAATAATAATGGAATGGCTAGATTTGAGAATTTTGTTTCGTTATCCCTTATAAACTTTAAATCAAATTATAATTCTTAAACCCATGGAAACCTGCAGTCTGTTTCCGGACTGTAATGAATATTGATACGAGTATTGTACTTCAAACATGGCGTCCATCTTCCTTGCACATACACAGAATGGGACATCCATCGAAATAGTAGGACTGGGTTGCTACGACAACCCATGTAAACTCAGGAAGTGAGCCTGCTTTCTCGCAACAGACGGCAGGACATTTTTATGCGCTCTGCAGGTAAGCCTTGGTACAGTTGACGGAGTAGATTCTCAGCCACTGACCAACACCACGGCATTTACGCTGGATCGTCACTAAGACTATTAGTGTACCAGAACGCCCGCCATGCATTTTTTGCATATTGATTTAGCAACACGTGGAGTTTAACTGACGCGTAGCTCGTCTAATTTTAAAACAAACATCAGTCACGGATACTTGTTGTTCCAACAATGATGCTATAAGTTGTAATATTAGCACCACGGCACCAATGTTCGCCCAGAAGTATTATTGTTATTATTTCCGTGTACCAGTAGCATTATCCACGTAAGCTCGAATAGGAATCAGTTGAGATTCAATCGTGCCCTTGTCTATCATTGCTCACACTTAAAACTTGATCACACTAACAATGCTGCAGTTTGCTAAATCAATGCATCTTAAGTAGTGATACATATATGTATCACTGCATGAATGTATTACCTAATCCGAGATTTTTTGACCTGATTTTGTATAGGGGGATTCAACCTGGGATATTGTGCGTCAACTAATTGGAACTATATGTTATGGGAACATAGGTAAGCCAACCATGGGTGTAAATCAAACCTTATCTTTCATTCTAAGGATTGATAATATCTTATTTGACTTGTATTTTTGATAGTGACATATTCATTAATACTCTGTTTCTCTTTGCATTTTTTTCCTCTTTGTATTGTATTTTCTTTTCTTCATTTACCTCAAACCTCCTACCCTTCTGCCCCTCCTGTACTTTGTGATTGATCAACACCAATATCAATAATGTAATGTTTGTTTTCATGTGTCCACATATTATTTTCCTTTTTATTTTCTTTATTTCTTTTTACACACTTGAATTTGTGAATTAATTGTGAAATAACTGTTATCATTAGCCCTGATTTGAAAAGGACACTTGTGTGTCGAAACACGTGTTATCCAAAGGGCAATATAATAAATAATCCTTCTGCAGGAATACTATAGTGTGGCGCAGTTTTTGAAGTGTGGAGAAATACTTTGTACTGTACTCCCTAATCCCACTAAACCGACCCTCTAGAGGAGGACTAGCAATCACCTTCAAGTCACACTTCTCCGGCTCAATCATCGACAACCAGCCACCCATCCCTTCTGCGAATCGCCTCTCGTAAAACTAACCCTCCCCTCGTCCTTCTCCGACAGCTTCCCAATCATCTACAGACCTCCAGGCTACGACAGACAATTCAAACAACCTCTGCGACTCGATCGCCACCATCCAATTAAACCATCCCACCCTTCTAGGAGATTACAATATCTGGCTCGATATCTCCACCAACCCCATGACCCACTCTGGTAGATTGCCTAGACGCGATTAACCTTCATACCCACACAAACAGGCCAACTCACTATAAAGGACAACCTTGATGCCATCTTCAGCTCCCACGACCAGATACATCCAACTCCACCCCCTCCCTCGATCATCATCTGGTCGGATAACTTCATTGTCTTTCACCCACACTGTTCCTTGTACCTGAACCAGAACCCCCAAATTGACGCAACTGCAGGAAGAAGCTAAAAATCCTTCCCGACCTAGCTGACACTTCGTCAGTCTCCTCCCCCTACCTGCCCACCCAATGAACACCTAACCTCCGACACCTGACTCATGGCTCAATACCTCATTAATCCCACTCAACCCCTCTCGCAAACCATCAGTTTGCCATGGCCTTTTTCCTAGATGGTTTACACCAGAACTGAAGACCGCAAAACTATATAAATCCCTCGAACGCAAATGGCGCAAAGACAAACCCCCCTGAGCAGATCCACCTTGGCCACTACAAAGCCGAAATCCGGAAAGCAAAAAAAGCCCACTACAACTCCAAATCCCCCCCCCCACTTCTATACCACTTCTCTCGAAAGAACAAATTCTCTAACCAACAAAATGTCCCTCCTCCACCCACCACACAATCAACCCACCCTACCCCCACCACCTGCAACCGCCACCCTCACGACTACACCATCAACTGTCCAATTTCTCAAACTTCCCTCTGCCAGCAAACCATCCAGCGCCCCGCTAGACCCCCCCCCCCGCCCAGCCACAACCCTCAAAGAAATATTTGCATCTACCTGCGCAGGAGAACACAAAAACCATCATAAATGACTCCCTCAGGAATTATTCACGACGCATTCAAAACCACTCATGTCAAAATTCTTTAAAAAACCTTCCCTCGACTATCGCCATCTCTAACACCAGGTTCCTTGCTAAACTCATTGACCAAACCGCCTACTCCCAACTAAATGCCTTTGTCGAAGCCAACAATATCCTAGGCCCCGCTCAATCAGGTTTCAGACCCAGACCCGTACCCAAAGCCACCCTAACCTCAATCTGGGATGACCTTAAAAACAATGCATACTCTGCGGGGTGCGCTGCACTAATCCCTCAACCTATCCGCCACCTTTGACACAATCAACCACTCAATCCTCCTCAACCACCTTCACTCCCTAGGACTCCATGGAAACTCAAATGGATATCATTCCTCACAATAGGAACCAAATAACCCTACTCTCCTCCTATGCTTCCCCCGCCTGACCAGTCATTACCGGAGTTCCACAAGGAGCGTACCCATAAGCCCTCCTGTTCAAACTCTATGGCATCCTCCCACAAATAATCCGCACAATATCCTGTGCTACAACTACGCTGATGGCACCCAACTAATCCTAAAACTCTTTAATTCAAATCCCAACTGCAAACCTGACTGACCTGCCTGCCTGCCCCCTTGACATCGATCAATGGATGACTACAAACCACCTCCTGTTAAACACCTCCAAAACTGAAATCAAGGTATGGGGCAACACCAAACTTCTTCCGCACACCCTACCCTGGCCATCTGCCATGGGCAATTCCCCGTCAACTTCAGTAAAAACCTTGGATGCACTCTCGACTCTGACCTAACCCTCTCGCACCAATTCAACAACATCTCTAAGTCCTGCCACTACCACCTCAAAAGTCTTAAGCACATTTTTCCATACCTCTCCTTTCCCAACAGACTCTCTGCAGTCCAATCAATTGTAATGTCAATACTGGACTATGCTAACCCCCTCTACCTCAGAGTTCATGCGTACCTCCAATTACAAAGAGCACAAAATGCCGCAGCCAAACTGCTACTAGCACTTGGCCCAAGAGATCACACCTCCCCAGCTCTCAAAACTCTGCACTGGCTCCCGGTTGGCAGAAGGGTGACCTTCAAAACCTTATGCATCTCTCACCGAGCAATGCATAAAACCGGACAATAATATCTTCAGGACAAACTAAACATCTACCATCCACCACGCACTCCAAGATAAAACTTTGCCCGACTCCTAGTGATACCAAAAACTAACTTGGTTAGGTGGATCATTCCCAGCCCTCGCCCCAGCTCTATGGAACTCGCTTCCACCCCCACATCCGACTCACCGAAGACCTCATGTCTTTCTGCAAATTACTGAAAACGTGGCTCTTCCCAAAAAAAAAGAAAACCAAACAAACAGTATAACAGCAACAATAAACAGTACCTCAAGGTTGAAAAAGCATCGAGACCTGATCATGATAAACAAAAGCTAAAATGCCAAGGTAAATTAAAACAGAATCTAAACAGAATGGAATAAAATGGATCAAAGAAATGAAATGGATGAAACGAATAAAACGGGTGCAATGGGTGACAGAAGATGGAGCGGATGGAAAAGA
Organism: Ambystoma mexicanum; assembly: GCF_040938575.1. Classification (NCBI taxonomy): domain Eukaryota; kingdom Metazoa; phylum Chordata; class Amphibia; order Caudata; family Ambystomatidae; genus Ambystoma; species Ambystoma mexicanum. The sequence goes on along the minus strand of NC_090922.1, from coordinate 578,574,617 downwards.
TGGAGTGGATGCAACTGATGGAAGCAAAAGATGGACAGAATAGAAAGGACAGAAAGGATGGAGTGGGTGGAGTGGATGGAACTGATGAAAGCAACGGATGGAAAGGACAGAGTGGACGGAAAGGACAGTGTTTCGAGCGGATGGAATGGATCGGGTCGAGTGATGTTTCGGATGGAGTGGAACTGGCAGTAGGAAGAACGAATTGAGTACATGGAACACATGGACTACACGGGACGGACAGAACAGATGGAGTGGATGGAACGGACGGAAGTGATGGCACTGCCTCAATGAAATCTACCATATCACACTACCACGCTTACTATCTCCTATACACCACCACGCAACTAGAACACAGCGATACTACGACACATTCAGTATAGCTGTTCTCATACGAACACCTGCCTCTTAATCCTCAACGTCCTAAGCACACACCGCCAGCCTAAGTCTCCTCAGGCCGAATGCAGCCAGAAATCAACTCTGGGTATCAACCCACCAGAATGAACACATTCCTGACCTCCCAACCATCACACCTACCGCTAAGAAGCAGCTATCATGCAAATGCCACACCAGCTGGACACATCGGTGCACCCATGCACTATGACTCTCTACCGACTTGAACTACGGTTCTCGAGGGCGTGCAACCTACCAGTGCTTTGAGAACCGTAGTTCAAGTTGATAGAGAGTCATAAGGTGCGTGGGTGCACCGGATGTGTGCAGCTGGTGTGGCATTTGCATGATACATAAGGCGCTATATAAATCCAAAGTAACATAACATTTATGGCAGCGGCTGACCAAAAAGTGAAAGTATCTAGCCTCAAACCATATGTCACACCAGGATTTCCCCTTCCATGGGACCACATTTTGGCAGAACGTCTGTACACACTGGGGCAACAGAGCCCTGCAATAGGGCAGAGTTTACTGCTATGCAGCAAGTTAAAGAGCAAACCCGGAAAAGGAACCACGCCTTTGTGATAAGTGATCACGAAAGCACCCACGGCTGCAGGCCCCTTCCAGTGCCACACTTCGAGCCACAGCAATACAAGTGATCAAGTCAGGCTAAGTATTACAATGGGATGTGTAGCTCGTTCAGCTCCTGTAACTCCAAACTACGGTCCGACACTTTACCGCCCATCATCTGTGTTTTGGAATTTCAGAATCATGTGCATGCTAGCCAGGTAGAATCAAAAGGGTGCAAATGACAAGGACTGGGAGCGGGAGCGCATCGGACAAGTTTGCCAGGCTAGGCATAAACAGAGGAAGCAAGGAGGCAACGAGTCATGTTGCTGTTGCCCTACATGCAATAGAAGTCTACAGGCTGGATGACCCAACTTTCCATTTGGTGCTCCTGAAGCTTCCACCCGTGTCACCAGCGTAGATGCATAGCACTATTAAACATGTCTTATGCTGCAAGTGAACAGGACACACCTCTGCGGGAGAGCCTGGTGTCTGCATCAGTGTCCACAAACAGCTTCATCTGGAACATGTCACGGATGTCCTGCATATAAAAAGCCAAGATGCCCTCAAACAGCACCACGTCTGCGGGGTACACTGTGATACTCTCAGCTTTCCTGAAACAGAAAATGGCAAAGAACATATTTTCAGTGTTCAATTTGACACCCCAATCTGTCCCGAATGCGAGTCAAACTGATCACCCCTCTACTGCATACGTATTTGTACAGTTGCCTTTATGAACAGAACCATGCAGTGTTGCCTGGTAACCACCACAGAATTTCTCTGCTAGACTGCTGCTAGGCAATGGATGTTTGAACACATGATGCAGACTGCTGGAAAGAGACTACTGGTGACTGACAGCTAGTCTGCCCATGTTCTGCCCGGGGGGGGGGGGGGGGGGGGCTGCCATGGCAAGAGGTTTAGGCCAAAAACTACAAAAATGCTGACCAGCATAGTCATTGGTGAGCGATCATGATTGTCCTAGGCCAAAAACACCTGGCATGTCACAGGTTGCTCACTGCTGCCCTATTGGTCTGCCTTAGGCAATCCCTGCCTCCACCCACCAATGCCTACCGCTCCCCAACCCAAGACATCCCTACAGTTGCATGCACTCAACTTTCCAAGAAGCATCACTGATACCAGTGTCCTGGCATGTCACAATGGTTTCAGTGATGGGTTATGGCATGGGCACCACTATGCACATGCCTTTAGTGCTCATTGCTTAGTTGGAGCTGAATGTTCCGCAGCCGGGAGGGGTTTCACAGATTACCTGAGAAAACACTGCATTGCTAAATTGCGTTATGATGCTCTTAGGTCGATCTCCCCCCGCACCCCCCTCCTACTTCCATCCTTTACCTTCTCCTGGAATGTTCCATCATTAGGTGTTTGCTGGTAGACTATGGTAGGAACTTGGAAGGTATGGAAAAGTATTCCAAGCTGGAGGGAGGGATACTGTGAGGCTGTTTAAATCCAGAAATTCAATTATGAACCCTATTGAGCTTAGTCATCGATACCTCACCTACAATGTTGCATCACATCCCCCAAAGATAATTCACAAATTTAATGTGGAAGAGGTCACAATAGAACATTGCAGGTGGTCCATCCCTACTTCACATCTGCAGCCCTGGAGCCATAAAACTGATTGGCGTGGGGGTTCTATGGAGTTCAAAGACACACGCACCTCCTTGTCCCTAAACCATGCCAGAGCCCAAGACGTGACACCACCCCCTTAGATCTTCCGAAACCATGCACAGATGCTCTGGGTACCACTTCACTCTCCCACCAAGTAGCTTGCACTCCACAAAACAGCAGAGAGTTTCCAATCTCAGGCAGTAATGTCAGAAGAGGAGATCAGGGACTATACCATGCCCTAGATTGGTCTTTGTTGCGAGAATCTGCTGGAGGGGACGCACAAAGGACTGGAGGGCCGTGCTCGTAGCAGTCCGAAATTATTTGTGAGCCCCAGTCTTCTAAACTGCCCCTTGCCCTTCTCCCCCACACTACTGTACAGCAGACATTTCGTTGTAAGTGATAAATAATTCAGTGCCTCCACCCACATCTGTATGGTGGACCCAGAAAATGTGGGCCAACCACCGACCCCCCCCCCCCCCCACATGCTACTCACTTCCACATCACAGAACACAAGGCGTTACCCAGTCGTATGTAAGAAAACCAAGGCCTTTGCATTATTAACTTACAACTGAGTTTTTACATTCCCCATACCTCCTTCGGGAAGGAGTACACATTGAGTTTTTCAATTTGCACAAGTTCTTGATAACCCCCTTCACTAATTTCAGCAGGTGGCATGGCCAGGCTTGCACTGTACCTGTTGCTTTCCTTCACTTTGCCTGCTATTATTTTAGCACTGTTCCTCAGGGACACTCCAATATTCTTGGAGTTATGATAGAAGAGTCTGCTACCACTCAGTCCTAGGGCTGCTTCAACGCCTAGACGTTTAGCAAGAACCCACATCTCTACCAACCAACTAATCTCTACACTTGATTCACCAGACCACACCATGTCAAGTTCTTACTCACCACAGGCGTAGAACAACTTTACTACTACCACCCCATTCAAAGCTCCATGTCAAACATGTCTGGATGCCTACGTATGCTACTAGCCAAATTTGAAGTATGCAGGGTGATTGCATCCAGGGGCTCAATGCACCGGTAGGAGCACAGGTTTCTTCTCTGCCGGGTACTACAGCAGTCCAGAGCCATGTACAGAAATACACATTACAGCATACAGGATCCAACCCTGTAGCCCGGTCTTTATCTCCATACACAGCAACTAATGCAATGTAAAAAAGGTATTCCACTAGATTACAGAATATTTAAACTAAGCCCAATACACCAAATTTAATTTTGGTTAACACATTTAGCCGCAATGTAGATGGGTCTGGATATTAAAGGTGGGGAGGGAGACTGTAGCTGGTCTCCTCCCATACATCAATAAACGTTCAAGAAGCCTTCTCATCCGCAGAACCTAAACTACAGGCAACCTCAAGTGGGACGTGCCCATTGCAGTGACTGCCACTGCAAAGATATCTGCTCTTCCCACCAAGGCTACCAGACGACAGCTCCCAAACTGAAACCAAACCTCAGAGGTCTCAGAACTTTAACACCTATTCAACTAATACGTAGCGCCCAGGGTGCCCTAGATCACCAAGCATCCCAATGGATAGCAGCTCAAATGACCGCAAGCCAAACGGTGGAACTTGCCTACCGTGAATGGAATTACCTACCCTACAAAGTCCCGTGGCTGCATCTTTGGAGATACCTTCAACATGGCCATCGCTTTACAAACAGACGGGTCTGAAACTGCGATAAATACAACCCGTTAAGTACTCGGACAGGGACGCGCTTTCCAAAAAGCACTGCAGGTAGCAGAATGATATAATGGGACAGTTGGCGTCGCATGACTTGACCCAGATATTACAGGATGCGGTACGACATGCCCCCTGATTCCCTATATTTTAAAAACTACAGTAAGCTTTCAGGGGAAACAATACTGTAGAAGACAGTTATTCTAATGTCCAGCACTAGTTTAGCTAGGGGGTTGCTGCAATAGGACACGGACGCAATCAGGATATGCTGGGTACAGACCCACCAGAGGGGCCCTACTTGCATATGCCAGTACAGCCACGCATTACTAATTGCTGATTAGTGAAATATGAACAGTCTAGAACTGGGATATACAAAGAACAGAATCAGGTGTCCAAATGTTTCATTAAATGCGGAGGGCAGCCTCAAATGTTGTAGTCCAAACACTGTGCCAGATAATGCCCATATCTGAAGTATAGGCATCCTATTTAAGGTACAGCTTCAGGTGCTGGCAGCATATTCTAAACCGATCCTCTAATGCTCCAGTACTACCATTGCACACCAGCAAAAACATATTCCTCTTATATAAAAAGGCACAGCCTCACATTCCCATGCGTTTATGAAATGCAAACATTAAAGATGCATCTTGAGTATCAACTGCCTCAAACTTAAAAAATAAATTTTAAAAAAACATAACTCCCATTGACCAAGCAAGGGACTGTTATTTACAAGCGCCTAGAGGCAATTCACAAGTGTGGGCTGCATAAAGGAGCATTGGATCTCCGACATGTGGGGGTAACACATTCAATGCATGGAGAGGCATTAGCTCAGCAAAACCCCCAACTTAAGCAGCAATGGGGGAATAAGAACCCATACTAAAACTATCCAACGAAATATTCTAAGAGTCTGCAAAAAAAGTTATGCATGTAAACCCATGCGATTGATCTCTTCAGGTTGTTTACATCCTCGATGTTCTCCTCTGGTAGAAAGTGTACAGACAAACAAAGCTTCCAGTGCAATCTCCGATTTTAGTCCCTGGTGAACTCCAACCAGAGGGTTTAAAGTGTAGTGCGAGGGGTACCAAAGGTGAAGCCACGGGCTCCAATTGATAATCCTGCAGGCCCCAAATTATGTCCAATGCTAGAAACTAACTACATGAAGATTCCTCATCTTGAGTTATGGGCTTCAGCCACACTATAAGCGTTGTGAAATCCAGTATTAATAAAGAACAGGTCTGTTGACATTTTACAGTTATCCTACAGTCCCTCCCCCCCTCCCTCCTCAAAAGAAGCGCTGCGGATATCCTCTTTTCCTCGACAACTGCCAAATTTGTTTGCGTCAGCAGGTGCAGCTGAACGAATGTTACAGAACTTCCCTACCAGAGGCCTACTGTCAGCCCTCAGACAACACTTGGCAGCACCCACGTGAGGGGCACCGCTCACCCCTCAGCTAGTAGACCATTCGTTTAATCTGGCGAGGAGACCGGGTTTTAAGGAATGGTTTGAAGCAAACTTACTCTTGGGGGGGTGGGGGGCATGGCAATAAAAAGTCTCCACACGTATGCAAACTGTAAACCTGAACTTTTAAAGGGGAGCAGGGCAGGGCCAGATAAACTGAGGGGTAGTGGGCTGGGTGAAGTATTAATGAAGGGAAGGGATGGCAACCTTAGAGAGGCTGGGGTAACTACAAGGAATAAGAGGGTGTGTGGGACACGTCAACCTTATTACAATGAGGTGAAGGGGCGGGGGACGAGATGCATATAAAAAAAGGTCATTTCACGAGTGTGTTGCGCCCGTTACTTCTTGGAGGAATTCAGTGAAATAGACGTCAACAGTAAGGCCTCACACGTCTGAGGCGGCTACCAACATTAACGAACCTAGATTAGCAAGGTTCTCACCGACATCTACTGCACCCCCACACCCCACCATAACACCATCTAGGTAGTTAAAATGGTGCGTCGCCTTACTGATCAAAATTGTTCCCTCGGAGAGTGCCAGGGTGGCTAACAGTTTGCGTAGAGTCAATGGGAGGTCAAGATTGTACACATGGATAAACCGTTGCAAGTGCATGGCAGAATGGCTGGCTGGGTGGTTAAGTGAACAGGCGCTCATTACCGAGAGTGAGTGACGAAGTCATAGACTGGAATCTGCACCGTCTTCCCCTCCATGATTTCCCGCAGCGTCTGCACGATTAGCTCATTGTCAAAGGCGTCTAGGAAGGGAACACAAGCAACAGGTTAGTGGTGATGGGTGCAATACCAGTACAGAATAAGCATCTTCACCCCCAATATTTTTAACACAAAATAAATAACCACAGCAGCAAAACGCCCCACCTCGAATTTCAAAAATAAATGTTCTGCCATACCAACCAACTCATCCTCCCCTTAGATGAGGGGCATCTTTGCCTGCACCGAGAGGCATCACCAGATAAAGGAGGTGGATCAGCACATTCAGAAACACCACTTCCACTGAACAACCAGAGGATAATTGCCTGGGCTTTCGGGACAAAACGCAGCACGTAAGAGCAAGGCGGAATTGACTCTGCATATTACTCCCACACCAAGTGCACATGGACACTTCAGTATATCATTGCTCAAGGGGTGGGGGGCATGGACAGGCTAGAGCAAGTACTTTTTCCTTAGACTTGGAGCAGTTCTCGGATTCTGCACTCACCCCAAGCGATTGGTTTGGGATAATGGACTCCAGGCAAGTGAGAAATGGTGTGATGTGTGGAGAACTCAGGTTGTTGAAGGGGTGATGGTAAACGTATATTTTTATGCCTGGGGAGGCAGGGCTGGGGTCCTGAAGCAAATCCTTTATGGGGTAGACAATTCAAGTTGCAAGCTACTCGCCAGCCAGTTGCCACCTCAATTCTACACTGCACACCAGGTATTACTTGCTAAGAGACAATTGTCACTTGCCAATGGCTATTGCACATTTTGCACCAAGCTTCATTTCACAGCATCAGATAGCTTGATCCTTGAGTAGAACATATGCATGCAACTTCTGCATCAGATGCTAGGGGTGCTTGCAAAGACTCCTCTGCCCCAAAGCGCCACCACATATAACTCTAGCATTGCAAGGGTTAAGTCCCAGACCACACCACCTACCCTTAAACCAATTATACGTTAAAGACACCAGGCGGGCAGAAAGGTGAAGCCAGGGTAGAAGGAGCTTGGTAAAAACCATTACCCAACAAAAGATGCAATGTTTACACTTGTTAGGATAGCCATACGACAGCCAGAAGGCAGGAAGAGTCAGCCAAGACATCAGCTCACAACATTGTCCTTTTTGTTGCGCTTATACAGGAGGGCTGTGAATGCAAATGGACTTTTTCTAATGCTGCAGTTAGAAGTAAAAGTAGAATTCAAGAAGAGTTTCTGCAAATCTATAACTGAATGGCTACCAAGTCACTGGATGTTCTCCTCTAAACCCCCTACAGGAATCAGACGAAATCTTTAGTCCAGCAATGTTCAGAATGGGCCAATAAAAGTGTGAAAAACTGATTTCATACAGGGGTTGCCAGTGTGCTTTACACAAGGCCCAGTTACTAGAGGACTACACACTATGATGGCACCAGGATGCCCTCAGTTTACATGCTAAGAAAGTCAGCTCTTTTGCCGATAGCTTGAGGGGTGCACAATCTAAATGATTCATAAACCTAAGACCATGTCCCTCATTCTCTATAGAGCTTCTTTAGAAGGACCCCTGGAGTAGCCATCCTTCTCAGAATTCTCCTCCCTCTGCATAGCATCTGCTGCAAAGGTAGAAGCAAAACATCCTAACCAAACCCAAGACAGACATTCTCATTCAGTAGCCAATGTTAATGGGTTAACTACAACCTTAAAGTCTGGTGGCACAGCTGGATTTGCACTTTCAAAGAGTGACATTATCCAGGGCATCAGCAGTCACATCAGTGGACCCTGGGGATCACCAGGGGACATGTCTACAGCTTTGTAGCACAAGAGCCCACAACCCACTATGGAGCAGGGCATGGACTGAAATCAATCATTAACAGGTTCATTTATTCCTGTTGACCCCCTAGAAGCAGACATCGCAAGGGGAGTGGGGGGATATCAACGATTGTTAGGACCGCTTTGTAGTAAAGCAAAACTATAAACTCCCAATGCAAATCCCTAAAATGATCCCAATGTGCGAGTAAATGCCCAGTCCTAGTTTTGCCCTGCCATTTCAAAACCAGGACTAGAAGTCCATCAATGCAAGGAGAAAAATAATCATCCCACAACGTACATAATAAATCCAGGACTGGCTGCCATCACATGATTTGAGGGAAACAAGAGCTATGCGGATGGATGGGAAGGATGTGTTCCCACAAAGACAGGCAGGCTTCTCGCATCAAGGTCCTACACCCAACTTAACCTAGAGATTAGGAGAGACCAGAAGAACAAGTTACTTTCTTACCTGGTAACCTTTCGATGGGATGGTCCGACGACGTATTCCATATCTATGACAGGTAATGTCCACAGCTGTGCTGCTTCGGAAAATCTTTGGCGTCTGCGTCCTGCGTCGATGCGCCGTCCCCGAGGACCTCCTCCGACGGCACCCGATGTGAAAGTAGGACGCACGACGCCCATAGCCTCAGTTATAGTTTTTTCCCAGAACCTGTGCCACCAGTTTTCTGCCAGTCAGACACACATGGCCTTGCGGAACGCAAGCTGCAATTGCAAAAGAAATTCTGCAGCGGGGAAGGCAGGGGGGGGAGCGATATGGAATACGTCGGACCATCCCATCGAAAGAACGTTACCAGGTAAGAAAGTAACTTCGAGGGGATTGGGTCCTCCGACGTATTCCATATCTATGACAGACTCCCAAAGCAGTACCAAGCAAGGAGGTGGGAAAGAATTTAGAATACAAATTTAGCATGCCCAATCAAATTGCGGAATAGAGAACTGCCTTGCCAAAGGCCAGATCTTGCCCCCTGATGGGAGCGAGGGAATAGTGATGTACAAAAGTATGTACTGAAGCCCAGGTGGCTGCATCACAGATGTGACGAATAGGAACTCCCCTCTGCAGGGCAGTGGACGCAGCCACTCCTCTGGCAGAATGGGCCCGCAAGCCAGCCGGAGGGTCCTTACCCGCCAAGCAGTAACACTCGGAGATAGATAAAATAATCCAACGAGACAAAGTCTGTTTCGTCACAGCTTGTCCCAAACGCTTTCCAACGTAACCAATGAAAAGTTGATCGTCCACTCTGACCCGGTACATGCGCGAGATATAAAAGCTCAACGCTCTCCTAGGATCAAGCCTATGGAGCCTCTCCTCTTCCTTACCAGGATGTGGAGGAGGATAGAACGCCGGAAGAACAACCTTCTGGCTCAAATGAAATTCCGAAACCACCTTCGGAAGAAAAGAAGGACGAACTCTAAGGACAACCCTGTCCTTGTGAAATACAGTGAAGGGTGGCTTAACTGAAAGTGCCTGTAACTCACTCACTCTGCGAGCGGAAGTAACTCAAACTGTTTTTAGTTGCGGTTAACATCCTCAAAGGGCAAGAATGTAAAGGCTCAAACGGAGCACCCATAAGAAACTTAACAAGGTTCAAATCCCAACCTGGCACCAAAAAAGGTGACGGAGGGAACACATTAGTGAGCCCTTTCAAAAACTGCAAAATTAAAGGAATCTTAAAATAGGAACACTTCAGACGAGCGCTTAAATATGGATAGCGCCGCCAGGTAACCTTTAATGGTCCCCACTTGCAAGCCCCTGTGGGCCAAAGAAAGCAAAAAAGACAAAACCATGGGAATGTCGCATTCAAAAGGATCCACATTCTGAACTCTGCACCAGTCGCATAACTTTCTCCAACAGCAACGGTACAGAGACTTAGTTGCCGGCCATCTGGCCAAGAGCAACACCTCCATCACGTCTTCAGGGAGGTCCCAATCCTTATACCTCAACCTTTCAGAAGCCAAGCGTGAAGATTGAGGGATCTGACCTATGGATGGAGAACCTGACCCCACTCCCGTGAGAGCAGATTGTCTCGGTAGGGAAGACGACGTGGAGGGCAGATGGACAAGTGTAGAAGGTCCGGGTACCACATCCTCCGGGCCCATGCCGAAGCAATGAGTATCATCCGGGAACCGAACCTCCGCAACACTTACAGGATGACAGGGACTGAAGGAAACGCACACAGCAGTGGGAATGACCACTCCACCACAAACGCATCTCCTAAGGCTCCTTTTGGAGGAAATTCCTGCGAGCAAAACCTTTCACACTTCCGGTTGACTGGAGGCGAAGAGATCCACTTGAGGGGTCCCCCAAAGGGCGAAGATCTCCAGGAGAATCTCCTGAGCCAGCTCCCACTCGTGAGAGATCATGCTCTGCCTGCTCAGAGCGTCCGCCGTCTCGTTGTCGTCTCCGGCCAGATGAACTGCCGAGATCGAAACTTCCTGCTGGATGGCCCAGAACTCGAGCTGCATCGCCTCCCTGCACAGCGGAAGTGACCCTGCCTTCCCCCCCTTTTTGTTGAGGTAGTGCATGGCCACCATGTTGTCCGTGAGAATCAGGACATTCTTCCCACGCACAGTCGGCAGAAAAGCCTTCAGGGCTAGCCTGACAGCCCTCAGCTCCAACAGATTGATATGGAGTCTGGACTCCGACGGAGACCGACCGCTGACTGTCAGCTCGTTGGCATGAGCTCCCCATCCTGTGTGGGATGCGTCTGTCACGATAGTCACCTCCGGCCAGGGCAGCCAAAATGGGGCACCCTTCATCAGATTGCCCTCGACGGCCCACCACAGAAGGTCCCGGGCTACCGAGGGCGGCACCTGAACAGGGTCCGACAGCCTGCCGGAGGACTGAGACCACTGGAGCTTGAGTGCCCCCTGCAAAGATCTCATCCGTAGACGAGCCTCTGGCACCACAAGAATGCAGGATGCCATGAGGCCGAGCAGTCTCAAGAACTCGGACGCTGGGAGAGTCTGGGCAAACTGAAACTTGGGCACTATCTGCTGAATGTGAAGAACCCTCACCTGAGGAGGAAAACACTGCGCCAGGGACGTGTCGAGCACTGCTCCGATGTACTGGAGCCGCTGCGTTGGTATCAAATGGGACTTCAAATTGAGGGAGAAGCCCAACCTGTGAAGGGAGTGGCAGGTGACGGACAGATCCAGGACTTACTCGTGAGAGCTCCCCCTGAACAACCAATCGTCCTGGTAGGGGTAGACGTGAACTCCCCCCCCCCCCCCTTTCCTGAGATGCGCTGCCACCAATACCATGAGCTTGGTGAAAACCCTAGGGGCGGAGGTCAATCCGAACGGCAGGACCCGAAACTGAAAGTGCGAGTCGCCAACCGCGAACCTCAGGTACTTGTGCTTGGGATGGATCGGCACATGGAAGTAAGCATCCTTGAGGTCGAGAGACACCAACCAGTACTGAAGTTGAAGGGCCAGGAGGACTGGAGAAAGTCACCATCTTGAACTTGTCCTTCCCGAGGAGTTTGTTCAAACCGCGCAAGTCTATGATGGGTCTCAACCCCCCCGTCTTTCTTTGAAATAAAAAAGAACGGGGAATACCAGCCCTTGTTCCTCTCTGCTACAGGCACCAGTTCTATGGCGCCTTTCTCCAGCAGGGCTTGAATTTCCTGCGCAAGGAGCGGATCTGGACTCTTCAAAGAGAGGTTCCCTGGTGGATTGTCGTGAGGCCTCTGCCGAAAAGGAAGACAGTAGCCGTGGGTTATGATCTCCAGAAGCCACACATCCGAAGTAATGGCTTGCCACTCTACAAGATGCTGCGCCAGCCTTCCCCCAACCAGCGAACCATGGGACCTGGCCTCATGACTGAGTGGTAGCAGCTGCGGCGTTGCCTGAGGGCAAAGAGGCAACTGCCCGAGCGACCTTGGCACCTCGAGTACCTTTGTTTCCACCTCTGGCACTCTTACGATGGCCTCTGACTGCTAGCTCCTCTCGCTTTACTGAAGGACGAGTAATAGCGAAAGGAACCTCCCCTCCATTGCTGACCCCTAGGACGAAAAGGCGGAGGTTGCCGAACTGCAGCGCCCAACGACTTCGCTGCAGCTTTGGAGGTCTGCAACCTCTCAAGGCTCTCGTCAGCCTTGCTGCCAAAAAGGTGTTCACCGTCAAAGGGCATGTTGAGGAGCCGGGACTGCACAACAGGAGCGACCCCTGACTTCAACCACGCAAACCTGCGCATTACGGTGCTGGCCGCCATGGACCGGCTGACACAATCCGCCAAGTCCAAACCCGACTGAACGGCCTCACACATGGCATCCTTGCCATCCTGAACCATAGCAAGGAAACCATCCCATTCGCCCCCTTTGGGAATATGATCAGCCGCTAGCACAGTTCCCAGAGTGTGTGTGAAACGAGACAAGGCACATATGGAGTTGGCCACCTGAAGCGCCATACCCCCAGAAGAAAACACTTTCTTGCCCAGCCGTCAAAACGTTTGTCGTCCCTATCCGGAGGGATGGTAGGATACGACGCCTGCTTTGCCGGGGCCGTAGCCGCCTGCACCACCAAACTCTCCGGGGTGGGGTGCCTAGACAAGTAGCAGGGGTCGCTACTGGCTAGACAGTATTTTCGCGACAAAGACTTGCCCACTGCTGGGAGACTCTCCGGAGCAGCCCAAGCCGCTGCCACCCTTCTCTGCAAAGCCATATGAAAAGGCAAAACCGGGTCAGTGGGTGGACAGAGATCAAGGATGTCCGTGAGATCCTGAACGAACTCCCCTGGGGGAGCCAACCAACCCAAGTACTCGGTAACCCAAGACATAAGGCGCCGATGAGACGAATCTGGCCGACAAAAACTCCACCTCCGGAGAGGTGTCCAATCCACTGGCATCATGCAGTGACTGCCTCAGGTCATCAAACTGACTATGGCCCGAGATAAGTTCATCCGGAACCGGAACCAGACCGCCATCAGAGCCTTCATCACCCTCTGAAATGTATGCCAGGCGGGGAGAGTAAGACCTGAGGACCAAAGCAGTGCCGGACCTTAGCCATAGCCTTTTTAGGGGAAAGCCCCGTGCCACGGTGCCCCTCCGACACCACCGCCTCGAAAGGCGTCGAGGGCGCCGACCGAGTCGGCAGAAAAGGCGTCGAGCCAATCGGCGTCGACGTCAGCTGCAACGCCTCCAGCATCGGCGGCGTCGACAGTCCTCGAAGCCAGAGCTCCGAGTGTGTCTCGACAGCCTGGGCGCCGACGACGAATCCCTCGAAGACAGAACCTCGAGAGTAATCCTCGATCTCAGCACCACAGGCGTCGTCGAAGATGGCACAGGATCACGCGGTCTCGAGCACGTTGAGGACCGGGACCTGGAACGGGCATGGCGAGAACGGCTACCCTTGTCCGAGCGGGACCTCTCCCGCGAGCCGTGCTGACCACCCGAGCCCGAAGGCGTATGGACGGTGTCTCTCGGCCGGTGCCGACCGACCCCACTCGGAGGCGCAGACGGACCAGTGCCCTGCGATTCCAGAATTGCTAGCATCTGCTTCCCGAAGGAAGCCCATTCCTCTGGTGTCGCTTGCATGGAGGGATAAGCGACCCGCCGACGGGCGGAGTCCTCGGAAGAGGACGGGGAGGGAGACTTATGCCGGTGCTTCCTGGAATGCCTAGAAGAGGCGGAGGAGTGGCAAGACCGACTCCTGGAATGAGACCCACCGGACTTCTGACGACAAGGCGGAGAGTCACCCCTCGAGTCATCGGTCGAAAGCCCCGCAGACCTCGACTTTCGGGACACCCGTCCTACCGACAGTTTCTTCTTGCGTTCTCGCAAGGCCTTCGCAGTGAGCGACTGGCAGTCGACACAGTCATCTGTATCGTGGGCCTCCCCGAGGCACCAGAGGCAGGCGTCGTGCGAGTCCGTGACCGACATCTTGGACCCACAGTGCCCCGCAGTTCTTGAAGCCCGGACGTGGGGTTGAAGATGAGAAAGACATCGCCACAAACAAACCGAACAGGTTCAACAAACCGAGAAAGAAAACTAACTCCGAGTCGAGGCGTACCGAGATTCACGAAGCGAACACGTTAGTGGAAAAAACGGAACTGAGACTATGGGCGTCGTGCGTCCTACTTATCACATCGGGTGGCGTCGGTCGTCGGAGATCCTCGGGGACAGCGCATCGACGCAGGAGCCAAAGATTTTCCGACGCAACACAGCTATGGACATTACCTGTCAGATATGGAATACGTCGGAGGACCCAATCCCCTCGAAACAAACATTCTACAGAGGGCACGTGTGCATAAAAGGAGGGGTGCTGGGGGGGGTGTAACATGAGAGAATCAAGGACATGCAAGGAACAAGCTTATTTCACTGCTTAATACTCTAGGGAGAGAACAGTCTTCCACTGCAAGACGTCAATCAGGAAACTATGCAGTACCAATTCCTTGATACAGAGCCTCATTCTCCAGACATACCTTAACTGCAAGACATTTGAATAGGAGCACAGTGAAAACTTGGTGAACGCTTTGCTGCCAATTCACCAGCTGGCACTTTGTACCCACTTTCGCACCTCACCCCCACGCTGACTGATTGGAGGGCACGTTGGCCTAACGGAAAAAAGCAAAGTCTACCCTTCAAGAAGTCAATAGAGTGACTGAAGAGACAAAGTCACACTAAACATCCCAAGGGTCTGTCATTGAAATCAGGAGCTTGATGGACAGCATTCATGAAAAAAAAAAAAAATATATATAAAATGAGAGAAAGGACCCTGTCGTGCCCGATCACGGAAGTGAAAGGGAACTGGTGCCGCAGGGACACAGCACGTCCTCAAAGCTAAGTAGGGTGGGGGTATGTTTGGGTTTTTAATGTATGTTCGCATGGGAAATGTACAAACCTTGTGGTTCGTACATTTCTCATGCAAACTTTTCCGGCGCAGTAAAAGCAGCCGTGGTCGGATCACACAGATTCTTTCTGCATTAGCAGGGATTCTTCGGGAGGACAATTAGTTGGTTCCATGTGTTTTTAGTGTCACTTTTTCACTGTTGATGCAGTACCACTTAACCACACACCCACTTTCAAAACAGTATGCCCTTCCAAACCAGTCTCCTATTCAGCCAAGTTTACAGCAGATCATTCTGTATATTCAACGGTAAAAGTCTCTGGATCCCACTAGATACACTCCCTCCTCTTTAGCATTAACATTTCCCCCATTTCACCCAGTGAGTGAGCAACAGAAGACTTTAAAGGAAGCCCGCTGCAGAATGCCCAGTGTATCCGGCAAGAGCGCGACTCTAGACCCAAGCTAAAATCTACATTTTCATCATTTAAGCCATTTTAAGCCATTTTAAGCCATTTTTTACAATTCATACCAAGTAACAATCATAATTGATGGTCTACGTAATAAGATCAATGTTTCCCCCATCTAAACACCTAAGCTTATCACTCAACTTCTCTCTAAACAGCTTCAGCTTACAATATTAAATTTGCTAAAAATACTTCTAACCTCTGCATTTAGCATTTTAAAATCTGAATTACAAAAGCTGAATCAATCGACAAAATACGTTTTCCGACCGTTAAGAACCGGAAACCAAATTCGGTCATTAAAATAGCTTAATGGTAAACACATTTTTCCAACCAATACAAACTATGTAGTATCAATGGTTAAAACGTAAAGGTTTTTACCTCTAGGTAGCAACAATCTTTGATTGTAATCTCTTATTTCTTGGACCAGAAACATCCTTCACTAAAGATAACTTTAGGCTTGGGGGGGTGGAGGCGCTGTTGCGTGGTATACAGTATAGCCACAGCCTGAGAAACTCCGGCGACGACTAGTATATCCTTTAATTTATCCTCTTTTCTGGGACATGCTTTGGGTCACCCAAGACTAGAGCAGGGTTTGTGAAGGCGGCGGGCGCCGTGGGGCGAACGCCTGGTGTGAGGCAAAGGGGGCTGCGAGGAGAGGCGGCCCTTGTGGAGTGCGGCGGCCGAGGAGAGGGAGAGGTGCCTGGTCCGTGTATTGGACGGCTGTCCCTGGCTTGGTGGCTCCGGACCTGGGAGTGCAGTGCGCTACCTGGGGACCCACGGTGAGTGCTGCATTTCGCCTGGGTTCCCGCGGCTACTCGAGGCACTTCGCGGCAGGCTGGCCAGCCGGCTCTGATCTCCCGCGTGGTGGCGGGATGGACGCTGCTGTTTTGTTGCTGGGCCACTCCGGACCCGCGGCTGGCCTGCGCTGTAGGAGGTCCGTTCGGGGCGGCTGTCTCTCCCTGGATGGTGTCCTGGAGGCGGCAGTGATCTTGTCCCAATATCCACTGCATGGAGTGTGGTTCGATCCTTGCTCGGACAAGCATGGGTGGCATATTGGCGGACTGAAGGCGTCCCTTTTCCTTGGCGAGGCCCCTTCACCTTGTATGCCCCGAGGGGGGCGCATCTCAGTCCTGGAGGCCCTGAGGTTCTGAGTGTCTGTGCATTGCTGCACTGGAGGAAAGGAAAGCAAAAGAGCATTAAAAAAAAAAAAATAAAAAAAAGACTGCTGCTCCCCAGGGAATTGGTGCCTTCTATGGCTTGAGACACGGCTGGCCTGGTGAAGATTGCTTTGTGGAGCCTTGTCATTGGCAATGCCGGTTATGAGGATGTGATTGGTGTACTGGCCCTTGCTGGGTATTATCAAGTGCTGGACAGTAGGGGCTGCTGCTACAAGTTCTGTGAGTGCAGCAAGTGTTGGCCCCAATTGTCTGGCGGACTGGTGGTTGACCCCACTGGAGGACTTGCTCAGGAGCCGCGACTGCGCTGTGGTGACTTTGGCATGGGAAACCCCCGGAAGCAGGCCAAGATGGACCAGTTTGCTCACCAGGATCAGGCCCACTCATCTGTGTGTAATAACGCCCCCGCAGGCCCAGCTGGACATAGTTGCTCTTAATCAAACGCTGTTGCCTCTAAAGAGTAGCACTGATAGTATTGGGGCGAAAATTGATGCTCCATCGTGCAACGTGGACATTTCAGCGGTGCAAATAGAGAAGCTTTGTGGCCACATGTCAGAAGCTGAGCAGCGGATTGGGGAGAATGAGGATAGGGTAGTCACCCTCCAGCGGGAAATAGCTGAGATACGGCAGGCAGTCAAGAAGCTTCAGGCCAAGAATGAAGGTTTGGAGGGGAGGTCCCGGCGTAACAGCATTTGGATACTCGGGGTGCCGGAGTCGACAGCCATCGACAATATGGAGAAATTTGTCGAAACACTGCTGCTGGAGGTGCTGGGCAACTCCTCCCTTACTTCAATGTTCATGGTTGAGAGGGCGCACAGGTCCTTGGCTAATCGGCCACCGCCGGGGTCCCCTGAACGCCCGATCATTGCTAGAATATTCAATTATAGGGATCGGGATGTGATTCTTCGCACGGCCAGAGAAAGAGGCGAATTGCGCTGGGGCTCCTCCACAATTCAGTTATTTCCCCGATTTCAGCCCAGGGTTGCAGGGCTTGCGGAAAACATTTCAGGCCGTAAAGGCATCCCTGCGCAAGAAAGGTGTGAAATATGCAATGCTTTTCCCCGCTAAACTCCGGGTGCAACATAATATTCAACGCACTTCTTTATACCAGAGGCAGCAGAGTGGTTTGCGTCAAATCTGCCCGAACCTTGCGAGCCACAAGATCGATCTCCACGACGCTCTGGACTGTGTGATGCACCCCGACGAGTCCTGAATTACTGGCCTTTCCTATGAAGAGATGAGACAGGCAGAAGTCTTTCTTCTCTTAGGAGATGGGGTGAGGGGAGGGGGGGGGGGGGGAAGATAGTGTCCCGTTTGTAAACTGGGGACAGCGGGAAATGTCTCAGAGGGGCCAATATAGTTGTTGTCGCCATTTGGAGTGGTCAGGCCACCCTTAGCGTACCACTGACCGTAAACACTGCGGTTGTTTTGCTTATATGTGGGTATGGTTGTTGTACGGGGGTGTGATCGGGTGCCGGTATGTTCTTGTTTCTGGGGTGGGGTTGTGGGGGTGGATTTCTACCGTTTTGCTGTCAGGTTTAATTGCTCGTGGGGTTGGGGGGGTTTCGTCCAATTTGGAAACTCGTGATCTTGACTGCTGTGAATAATGGAGTGTCTAACGCTATGCAACATGCTGATAGGGTGCGAGTCATGGCAGGGGAAAGCTGGTCTCCACTAGGGGGATGACGGCTATAGCAACGGGTGGTCGACATGGGACGCAGCCGACAGTCCTTTCGTGGAATATCAGGGGATTCACAAACCAGAAGTCGTTGCGATTAATTGCGAACTATGAGAGGAATCATGGGGCAAATGTGTTGTGTCTCCAGGAGACTCAGCTCGTGGCACTCCTCGTATACTTCACTCTAGAGGGGTGGCTATATACACACACACCACACTGCAATTTAAACTACATGTGCAGATTCCAGATGAAGGCCGCTTCCTTTTGCTGGCGAGATACTTGGCACTAACCTACTGTTGATTAACATTTATGCTCCAAATACCGACTCGCCGGAATTTTCACCAATGCGCAAGTCATATCCACAAGTTCCCAGGATATAAAATTTTATGGGCCAGTGATTTTAACCTTGCCCTTACGCTGGATCTCGATAGGTCGTCCACAATGCAGACTACTCTGGTCAAGGCATGGTCCGCGATAGCCCGATATCACGGGTTACTGGATGTGTGGAGGTACAAGCATATGGGGACAGGGAGTACATGTCATGATCTCTGCTTCCAAAAGATCAGGACTTGCCCGACTCCCTTGGAAGCAGACCCATAACCCTGGTTCCGAGTGCCAGCTAGTGCCAATTGGGACCCTTTTGGACCCTGTCCTGGCGCCAGTGGCACCAGGCTCATAAAGATGCCCAGTCCCAACAGTAGGCAAATTAGGGTAGATACTACTGCCGCCAGCCAAGTCTTAATGTTAAGGGAGCGAAACAATGCTCCAAGAGGCACAGATAAAAAAGGGCTAAGAATTAACCTTTTCCAATACTCCATATAAGATGGGGTGTACTGGATTTGTGGTTAAAAGTTAATGGCACTTTACCCTTTTCGGGGGGGCAGAAGTTGGCCCCAGAAAATGGAGTTGGTGGGAAGTCTAAAAGACAACCCTGTGTCACTGCACTGAAGGTGCTGTGTAGTACACAGAGTGGGGCTACTGAATTAGTGTACTCCAGAGTCCACAATCACAAACAGTTGAAATACACATGGCAAAACACAGGGAAGAGTGGGGAAAAAGCTCACACTCTTACCAGGTGGAAAAATACACTCCAGAAATCCAGCAAAGCTACTGAGGGACTGTCATGATCTCTGCTTCCAAAAGATCAGGACTTGCCCGACTCCCTTGGAAGCAGACCCATAACCCCGGTTCCGAGTGCCAGCCAGTCCCAATTGGGACCTTTTGGACCCTGTCCTGGCGCCAGTGGCACCAGGCTCATAAAGATGCCCAGTCCCAGCGCTGGAAGCGCCGGGCTCATAATGCTTGGGTGGACTTACCTGCAGCAGACCATGCTGCTTACTTACCTGCCAGTTGAACCCCTGATCCTCTTCTGTTTGGGACTACTTTTCCTGTTGGGTGGGGCAGGAGCCACTCCCTAGGTTCAGAACACTGGAACTCTTCTGGAAAGCAGGAACTCTTTTCTTACCTAGGCGTGGCTGTGGAAGGAGACACCTAAGCACTACAGGAGGCTATTTAAACCACACCCGATGGATGAATCTTGCTTTGTGTTATTCTGCATTCTCTGCAGCAGAACGCTCATCGTGTCTTCCGCTTCTGATCCTGGGCCTAAGGGAACAAAGGCGTACCATCCTGGAATCCAGTCTTCAGCAGCACCTGTAAAGACAAAGAAAGAACAGGTTAGCACTACGGTCTTCAGTGGCAGCGCATCTCTTACCTGGTCCATCGGCTGTCACCAACGCCTCGCGCTGCATTCCGGCATCTGAAAGACAAAGGCTTACCTACTCTTCGCATGCTCCGGAGGTCTTCGCACTGCATTCCGGAATCTGAAAGACAAAAGCTTACCAGCTCTTCGCACGCTCTGGAGGCCTTCGGCGCTGCATCCCGCATCTGAAAGACAAAAGAAGGTGCGTTAAAAGACATTGGGCAACTTTATTACTCACGTGCCATTACTCCTTCCCACGCCGAATCCAGTGGGTATTCCAGCACCCTTCAGCTTCTCTAAAGCTCCGAACTTGTACCTGCAAGATAAAAGGGACAGTTAGTGCGCATCGTGAAGGCTACAAGCGCTTACTTACGTGCTTGCAGGCGCTTCTATTCCTCACGCGGGTTCGATCCTCAACTCTCATCAGCCCGCCATCGCCGGAACCCTGCAAAACAAGAGATATCATTACAAAAGACTTAAGACATTTGAAGTGCCCAGAACTTACCGTTCGTGCAGTTAACGACGGACAGCAGTCCTCTGAGGTCAAGAGGCCTGCACCCTTATCCAGTGAAGAAACTGGTTACGGCACCCTGCCCCGAGGCAGATGGAGAGCTCGGCGTTCACTTACCTAAGGTGAGGGCGTTAACCTTTGGGGTTCTACAGGAGAAGAGAAAGGGAAGAGGAGAGAGGCACCCAATAACCCCAGTTCATTAATCCCATATTTTCTATCTGCAGACATCTTACCCTTCGAGTCAGACATACAGTGCACAGAGGTCCAGCCCAAAGAGCCAACCGTGTGTTACACATCACCTTTGAAGATACGGCATTCACCCAGTCAAGACCGGCGCCTCTGCAGGAATCAGGGGAGCGTTACAGTACACCTTCTCGGGGGTTACACGGCAATGCATCCAGGATTGATTATATCATCGTCTCCGATTCCTTGGCTGGTGGGGTTTCTGGGGCTTCTATCCTATCCCGGACGCTTTGCGATCACTCTCCTGTTAGGGTGAGTCTGGAGTTCCCTCTCCCCCCCCCCCCCCGTCCCAAGTGAGATGGCGTTTTAGAGCTGCGCCCCTTGAAGATGCAGCATTCCGTGCAGGAATTGAGCAGGATATTGATATTTTTTTCGTGCAAACACAGACTCTGTCCCAGACCGGAGTATAATCTGGGAGGCCTTAAAGGCTTATATTAGGGGATGTTGTATATCTAAGGAAGGCGGGGTGCTGAAGACTATTCGGGCTGGAGGGGCAGATTCGGTGATAGAGAGAATGAACAAGGGAGGCAGGATACGCCTGAACTTCAGATTGCGCTAGGTGCGCAGGGAAGAACTGAGGCTTTTGGCCAATAGGGAGGATAGGTTTATAGGGAATCCAATCCTTGTGGCCAGGTACGGGGAGGCAGATGGGCCGAGTATAAACTTAGCATGGGCCATTCGGAAGGAGCGGCAGAATACTTGTATAACAGAGATAGAGGATAAGGATGGGGAACAAGGGCGCACAGGGGATCTGCGACGACTTCGGAGAATATTATGAGCAGCTATATACAGCTCGCCCTACTCCTGGGCATGAGTTGGTACGTTATACGGATGAGGTTGCCCTAGGGTGTATTGATGGGAGCTGGGCTGTGCCCTCAATGAACCCATCTCCGAGGATAAGAAGAGATACAGGCCGCTATTAAGTCCCTTCCCCAACGGAAAGGCTCCCTGGATGGATGGAATAACCATGGAATTTTATAAGGCATATGCTGACCTGGTGGTTCCGCACCTCTTGAGAATGTACGAAAGTGCCTTAGACGCCGGCCGATTGCCCGAGTCCACCAGGTCGGCATTGGTGACCGTGTTTTTGAAACCTGGTAAAAAAATCTGAGTGGTGTCATCGTATAGGCCATTGTCACTAATTAATATGGATAACAAAATGTTAGCTAAGATTCTTACAAGGCGTATCCTCCCTCATATCCCAGCCCTAGTCCTACCTGATCAGGCGGTATTCATCCCAGGTAGGTCCACACAACATAGTCTATGTAGGCTGTTCACCCTTATGCATAACATTAATCAGAAGGTGCCGATGGTGGTCACCGCTCTGGACGCGGAAAAGGCCTTCGAATCGGTCGAATGGCCTTTTATATTCGAGGTCTTGGCCTCACATATATTAGGTGGGTTAAACTGCTGTACACGGCTATTCATGCGTCGGTATACGCAAATGGCTTGGTTTCATGGTGCATTTATCCCTCTCGTGGTACTCGTCGGGGCTGTCCATTCTCCCCCGGTACTATTTGCTCTTGTTATGGAGCCACTGGCTTGTCACATCCGCGACCTACATGCACAGCGCGGCATCCGTATTCAGGCATATGTATCCACCATATCCTTATATGCCGATGACATATACTGTTGTATGTTAAATAACCATGCACAAATTTGGCCCCTTTGACACTTGAAGTGACTAGGTTTGAGCATTCTGGCCTCAGGATAAACTGGGACAAATCTGAGGTCCTCCCCTTGACCTCAGTAGTGCAGCAGACAGATATAGGTGATGGGTTTCATTGGTGCCCTGATGCCATTCAGTACTTGGGCATTTCAGTATCCACCGATAGAGGTAGATTATTCAGGGATAACTATGTTGGTTCACTGGCGGCAATGGAGCAGAAGGTTGAAACCTGGATAAGCCTTCAAATTTCCCAGGCGGCTCGTATAGCCATGGCCAAGATGGTGGTTCTGCCAAAACTTCTGTAGGTCTATAACAACGTCCCACTGTGGCCACTGGTTCACTATTGGAGGTGTGTGTAGGGGGGGGGGGGTGATGTCCAGACCGATATGGGCTGGGAAGAAACCTAGATCTCATTTCATGCATTTAGCCAGCCAAATGAACAAGGGGGGCTAGAATATCCCGACATGTTTTTGTATTACCTGGCGGCGCAGGTGCAATATATACCCGAATGGAGTGCTTCGGTTGTTACATCCCCATACACCAGCAAGCGAGGGCAAGATCTGCTCTGGACAAGTTGCTGGGCATGCTTTGGGGGAACAGGCGGTGCCGCAGGATGAAATCCAGCATATGGAAATATCTTGTAAAGTGTGGGAGCAATGTGCCAATTGATATGCGCTTCCTCTACTTCGCGAATTTTCCATTATACAACACAATTGGGATCCCGCTCACGCACGAGAGATCATTCAGGGTGCTTTTCCAGGCATTGGGTGCACAAACGTTGGGGTATATGGTGGTAGATGACGGATTTATACTGTGGGAGGAGCTCTGCCTTAGAGGCCCGCATAATGCAGTGGCGCTGTTGCACTACTACAGGCTGCCTAGTGTTCTAAAAGATAAATGGCCCAATTTCCCACTAGCTCTGATACCGCACCCCACACAGAGCCATCTGATTAACCCTGCCTTAATTGGGAAAAGTGGTGTCCACTACCTACAAGCTGATTAGGTCTGGGAGGAGCACAGTCCGATGTCCTTACAAATCCAATGGGAAGAGGCCATAGGTAAGACATTGAGCAAGGCCCAATGGAAACTAGTCTGTATGCAAAGCCGCCACATATCCATAAATGGTCGGTAGAGAATGATACACTACAAATTTGTACACCAGTCTTATTACTCACCACTTGCTCTGCACAGGTTTTATTCTGACAGATCTCCAGCTTGCAAGAGGTGTGGGGTAGAGCATGCAGATCATGTTGCATGGCAATGCTCTAAGATCTGCGCCTTTTGGGAATCTGTTGTGGAGGCGATGAATAGTATGTTGCAGTCAGTATGGGAATGTGACCCTGTTGTGTGGTTGCTGGCCCCGATTGAGGAGGGGGCTCGTACTGAGACAGAACTGCTGGGGATGGCTGCTGTGGTTGCCAGGTCTCTTGTGGCAGGGGCCTGGACGAGACCCAACGCCCCCACGTTTTTGCGTTGGTTGAACAGCATGCATCTATGTGAACAGAGAGAAACTGGATATGCCAAGACGCTTCCTGCCCCAAGTCGCCCATTTGACTACTGGCCCCCATTCAGGAACTATTTGCTTGAGACTCTGCAGGAGGCCCTGTCACCTGAACCCGCCTCGAGTTGAACTTTCATGATCTGCGGATTAAAGGGGCGGCTATGGTTGCAGGGCTGTGAGAAACCACTGATGGTTAAGTTTTGTTCTGTGACTTTGTGCGCTCTTTAATGATATGTGAAACTGTTTGTTCACGGTACCTATGTGAGTGTGGGGGGGGTGGGATGGGATGGGCAGGGGGCGGGCAAGATTGTTGTATGTTGTATTCTAAATAATAAACAAAGGTAATAAAAGAAAAATAAAAAAACAACTTTAGGCTCATAAAATCAGCTCTAAAATTACGAGGGATATCTTAATAACGAGGAACATTTTGCAATCTGTATTACAGATCCAGTCATACTCCTTATTTTCTCGGTGAATAATGAATTTAGCGACATTAGCATCTGAACTTTTTGTTACAGCTTATATTATAACCCACCGTTTGAACACTCACAAAGCTCTTAATACAACTCACCTGAACAGCTTTTTCTAAAAGGTCTTGATAAAACTCTGAGCTCCGGGACTGTAGACGTTTCGCAAACATACAGATTGAAGGCAGGTTGATCTGTTTTCCCTGTAAGCTTTTCAACTAGAGCACTGCTGGGATCCAATTAAAATGATATATAAAAAGATGCATTTTTTTTGTATTTACATCTAGACGAATGTGAAAATGTGGGGTCCAATTGCTTGTACAGCACTTTGGGTCTGAGCTAGAGTCACTGGCTTTAATACAGGATTCTTTCAGGGCACTTTCCAGCAGTCTTCTTTGTAAAGTCCAAAAGGCCCTAGAATGTGTCAAGAACCAGACAGCTAAGCTCACTGGTTAAATGGCAGTACTGCTGGCCCACCACCAAAGGAACCGATCCTGAAAACCGAACATATTTCGGCAACATAGGGCTCGAGATTCAGTGGCAACCTGCAGACTTCCTAAACCTTGCCATAAGCATAAGAGGCAAGTGGGGACAGAATGAGGGGGAAGTAAGTAAATCTGATCCTTCCAGCACACGGAGATGGAAAAAAAATCCCAGACCTGGGAATAGGTTAGCCTGCTCAGATGAGGATATGTCAACGATCAGTGCCATTTAACATCAAATGCTTATGTCCACAATCAAGGAACAATGGTCCTGGGCGAGTCATTTTAATATGCTTTTATGGTGACCAAGCCAGACCAATCAAGGTAGCTTGGCGGCAGTCAAGACTAGTTCTCAGGAGGGGTGAGGGTGACTGAAAGACCTCAATGAGCACAGAGTAAAACAAACCACTCGAGTCACGTGTAGATCTATTAAAAATACATATACATTTATTTTAAGGCCTTTGAGTTTCAAACACATCAAATCACAGTAATACTGTCATGCACGGCAGTCAGATTACATCTGGACCCGTAACACCCTATTCTCACAGGTCTTGTTATGCCCATAGAACCTCAAAGCATTTATATTCTAGATGGAGGTGGTTTGATACATGGCCCGGAAAACGGGGGTTCGCTTTATACACGTCGTTAGTATCACGTGATTTGAGATGGTCACGTTTTCTGCTTTACGTTTATTAGCGTGTGGAAGTCGCTCGCTGCTTCCGATTGAAAAACATGGAGTCTTGTAGCTGAAGGTTTGATCGGTGTCCTCACAACTCTTCAGCAACTTCTTTGGTAATTCCTTGCTGCGTGTAATTACTCCACACAATGTTTGCTTGAACTCTTTTCAGCCGCGTGTAAGACGACAAACATGCGGCTCTCCTGGCTGAGTGCTATTGCCGCATGTCAAATCCACATGCGGTTTTCCTGGAATTCAAATGTGCTACGCTCCGATTGTATACTGTCGCCTGTGATGAAACAGGTGTATTTCTAACTTATCCTCCATTTCGTGATGGAGTGTTTTGCTACACACCATCTCCTGTTCTACAAGGGAAAGGAAGTACTGCCAACAACTTAATTAAGAAGTGATTGTGCACATTCATTTGGATGCGATCCTGTGGTGCACCAACTTGGCATCTAGCGTGGCACTCTTGCCAGTCAGGATAAGTTTCACTTACTAACCTTCCCTCCTTTTTCGCTGGTTCTATTTTGGATTTCTTCAGAGACTTGTCGTTGGAACCTCCCATTATCAGCATTCAGGTTAGTGTTGTCCAATTAGTTGAACTATTCATGAAAATGTATGTTGGGACACATCTTTTATCCTAGGCTGCCTTCCAATTGTTTTCCCACACCCTTTCCAGTGATTCCTCCCTCTGACTGTTAGCTTAGTCAGAGTGGCATCATTTGGAAGGTCTATTTTTGATTTCACTGCCTTCAAGCCGTTTCCATACTCAAGGATCCATAAGAACCCTACTAATTGTATCCTTTATGGTTATACCTGTATCCTTTACGGGTCAGCTACGTGGTCGATTTATGACAAATACTTATGAAGCCAAATTTTTTTTTTTATATAATACATTACTCACCGTAATCGTATTTGATGCTTGTATCTGCTTAGATTCACATGCTGTGCATAGGCCGACATCTAGTGGAAGCTGCGGAGTATTACAGTTTGTTTTTCGGGACTCGAAAATGGGCATCGACACAGGGCGTGCGAGTAATACTAACCCTAGTGTGACGTCCCCTGTACCCATGATCCCTCACAGGTCTAGGACCCTCAGATTGTGATTTTTTTCCTGACATGAAGTAGCATGAGGAGTAGCGCGAGTACAGATAGTCCAAGCAGATAGAAGGTAGAAGGGTAAGACTACAAGCATCCATGCGCCTTCTCTCAGAGGGGAGGGAGGGTTGCATGTGAATCTAAGCAGATACAAGCATCAGAAATACGATTACGGTGAGTAATGTATCCCTTCTGAGGCTTGTGGAATCTGCTTAGATCACATGCTGTGCATAGATTAGCGAGTAGCACCTGAAGGAGGTGGGATGTGAGAAGGCTCATGAGCAAATAAATGTCTTACAACCGCTTTGTGCATCTGTCTTGGAATGAGTGTCAATGCAGTAGTGCTGAGTAAAAGTGTGAATAGAGCTCCAAGTAGCTGCTTTGCAAATGGAGTCAAGGGGTACATTTGCAATAAAAGCCAGGGTGGCCCCAATGCCTCTTGTGGAGTGGGCCCTAGGCGTGAAAGGCAGAGTCTTTTCAGAAAGTGAGTAACAGTTGGATACAGTTAACAATCCACTTAGAGATGGCACCTTTAGAGACGCGATCCCCCTCTCTGCCTGTGGCTACGGAGACATACAGCTCATCTGTTTTCCTTAGCGGTCTGGTCTTGTTTACATAGTAGAGGACCGCCCTACGCACATCTAGTGTGTAGTTTCACCTCAGCCGAGCTTTTGGGGACTTGGAAGAAAGCCGGAAGCTCGACAGACTGGTTTACATGGAATTTAGAAATAAACTTAGGTGGGAACCTAAGGTGTGTCCGTAAAACCAGTTTATCTTTATGGACAGTAAAGAAGGGATCTTGCACTGACAGCCTGAATTTCACTAAACCCTTCTTATAAAACTGCCTTCTTAGTAGCTATTATCTCTATAAGTCAGGTGTTTGAGACTGCTCTTCTGCATGGGCTCAAATGGGGGGCCCCTTATGGACCTGGCATGCATACTTGCTAAGAGAAGGATCGCCATGTCCTGAAAATCCCCTGCTGGCCCACGGTTTAAACAGTGGTTCATATGCTTGGTGCAAAGCAAAAACAAGGGCTTGGGTAGGGAGTACTGCAACCCCAAGAAGCTGGTTTGGCAGATGCTTACGGAGCCTTGAAAGCACTGGTCTTTGACATATTCCATCCATCGGATGACAAACGCCCCTGAAATGCCTTGACCATTCTTTTTGCAATCTACTTTTAAGAGCACATCGTTTGGTGCAGCTTATGGGTTGAAGGGCGTGCAAGAGAATTGTCCCCTCGACAAGATTCAGAAATAGATGTACACTGAGCAATGCAATGCCTTGCCATAAAACAGGACTAAGCACTGAAATTCTGCAAATTATTGCTGCATGTAGCAACACCACAGAATTAGGATGGAAACTAAAGACTGCCTTGCACCCCAAACATGTACCCAATGCTCTCGTGCCACAGACCCAATGTGTTTTAGAACTACTAGGAGCCCCACTAGCAGCTTTTCCAGCAACTCCACCTCGACATCAGTCCTCGCGTTTCCAGCCAATGAGCAGCCAGGTTTCTGGAGCACCACATGTCCCTCACCTGCTGAGCAGCATTTGGCTTAGGTTTAAAAGTCCCACAAAACGGCCGCAGATTGTTGTCTCGACCAATACAATGGGAACGGATGTAAAAAGCAGCATCATTGCTCATCTCAGCGTCAGGAACCAGGATGAGCAGAATTTGAGAGCACAAGCCATTTAAAAAAAAAAAAAATGCATACACAAAACTACAAAATACGAACAGCATTGTTTGAGCCTATTTAAATAAATCACCCTGCAAACAAGGTATTCTAGTACAATCCCATTTTTTTTTGTTTTTTTTAAAGGCTTGTACATGGCTGGTCGGTCTTGGCATGAGGATCCGTTTAAGGGCATTTAAGGTTTAGGGGCAATCCAACATACAGAAAGGCGACTACTTGAAAACAAATTGAGAACGTCAAGGATGGTGTATGCATGCAACCACCCCAGGGCCGAACAGACGAATGAACAAATTAACGGCCTGTTGACAAGGCATAAGCACAAAATTCCGGAACAGCTTCAATACACCCTTTCACATGTTCACCTACTTATTCTATCCATTGTGTGCATTTCTGCACCAAAAGCAAAAGATGGCTAGAGGCGGACCTTGGCACACAAAATACATCAGCAGAGGCCCACCGAGGTGAAGCTTTGCCTAGCTGCACTTCATGAGGCATGCATCGTGGTCCTCTCAATTCTAAAAGAAAAACCCTGCCAGCTGGGTCTGGCCATCTGGGGCACGTGCAGGAACGCTTGCATGACTTGTGGCAGCAAGTGCAACTAGTATCATCCTTCTTGACTTTAAAAACGAAACCACGGTTTAACCCCCCCCCCTCCCGCCCCATTCACACAGATTTCCCCCCCTTTTTTAATTGAACGCTTGGGATCCTCCCATAAGATGTGCAAACTAAACCTAGGGCCTTTTGGGAACCTTCTAATTTTACTCAGAAGAACCAGGGTTTTTCAGTACCTTAGTCCAGGAACTGGTTTAGGCCTTTCAAATCAGATATTCCTGATCTTAGGTACACTGTACTTATCACATTTTTGTTCTTCTACAGACCAGAACACTGCACTAAGCCATTGCCAGACAGTCCATAAAGAACAAATAACCATTCACATCTGTGAACCTGAACATCCATGAAGACCTGCTCTCCAACCTTGTTCCAACACTCCGTGTCCTGATCTTACTTGATCTCTCTTCTGCCTTTGACACGGTCAACTATGCCATCCTGCTCAACCGGCTTCATAACCTAGGGATCACCGGTCAGGCCTTGGCGTGGCTGACTTCTTTCCTCTCTGATCGGCCCTCCCAGGTTCAACTTGGGTCCTTCCTCCATCTGTTGTATTCCCCAGGGATCTAACCTCTCCCCCTGGCTGATCACTCAATTCCTGGAACTTCTTGCCCACTGCCTTGCTGCACTCTGCACATACTTCCAGTGCTATGTGGATGACACTGCTCAATTTCAGGCTACCCTCAGCCACCTCTTCTCTCCCCCTCAACTCTGACTGCCTGTCCGACACCCAGTAGCTGTGTGCCACCAATGATCTCCAACTTCATGCCAGTAAGATCGAGATTCTCCTCACAGGCACACCGGCTCCCTCCTTTCCTGTCACTCTGGCCGGCCTCTCTTGGCCCTCTTTCTGCTCCCACCTGCGAGGCTAGAAAACTGTCTGGCCATCTTCAACTTCACACATCTGTGACATCTCCAAGAAGTCACAGTACCAGCTGCACCTCCTCAGAGGGATTCTTCCTTTCCTCTCCTTCGCCCAGAAGCTCACCGTCTCTAGAGCTCTGGTTCTCTCTAGGCTGGACTATTGCAACAGCCTCTTTCTTAATTGGCCTGCTTCTACTCTCCGCCCTCTGCAACTCATCCAGAACAGGACTTGCGAGACTTGTCCTTGGCCTCAAGCTCAGGGATCGCATCTCTCCAGGACTGAAATCTCTGCACTGGCTCCCAGTGGCTGCAAGGATTAAGTTTAAAACCCTCTGCATTGTCCACAAGGACTTCTGGGGCCTAAATGCCTTCAAATCTCTTCCTAAATATCTTCCTTCTCAAGCTCTTCACTCATTTGCCTCCAACTCCCTCAGGGTCAGTCGCTTCTCCAAGCAACGAGTTGGTGGTAGATCTCGGTGCCTCCCTGGAACAAGGAGAATCATATCTGGTTCCAGAAGCACCTCAAAACCCTGCTCTTTGCTTCTGCTTTTTCTCCTCCTATCCCCTGCCGACTTCCTGGCAGAAACCAAAACTGCACTGATACCTGCCCACCCTCTGATCTCGGATCCAGGTCCCCTCCCTCGCCAGTCGCACCCCTGCACTGCCTTCCTGGCACCCCCCTGCACTTGGGGACTGTTTTCTGTATCCCTACAGGCCCACTACCAGCACTTGACACCTGTTGTCTGCACTTTTACTCATTGTTGATTTATTCTTTTATCCCCATTTACTGCACGGTCCCCTCCCAGTTACGCTAGCACTCTCCCCCTTCCCATGCACCATCTGAATGACACCTGGCCTAGTAGGATCGTAGTCTGTTCTGTCTGCCCTCTGTTTCCCCGACCTTGCATTGCCGCGCCTTGAAACTGTATAGGTGCATTATAAATGCCTCATATCATACAAATCAAATGGCACAGGCTCTCATTACCTCACCTGCATCTGAGCTACCAAACGCTTTAATTTACACAAAGCTGCAACCCAAAGATAAGAGGCCACAACAGGAACCAGTTGAGAATCTAGAAAAGGATTTGCAAACACCAATATCAGGGAAGGAGCGTTCAGGGTCCAAGCAACAGAAGACAGGCAAGTCTGCTTCAAGTAAATGCCATTGGCACAAGGTGCATCAAGTGGCGTACAGGAAAGTCAATGGGATAAGCAGGAGCCAGTACACATGCCCCAAACAGTCCCTGCCCGGAACCAAAAGTGGACCACGAGCAAGAACAAACTGTTTACCTGCAAGCTAAACTGGGAGCAGACTGATAGAGGAGGTAGCCATCCACCTAATTTGGGACCATTTTGTACAATTGGCTACAAGTGTTCCAAAAGGTCAAGTGTCTGCAGCCTTTGGCTCTGCAGATGTTTTGACTACAACTCACATCAGCTGTGGACACCATAATCCGTGGTAAGGGATCATGGGAGTCTTTGTCCAAAACTCCAGGAGGTCATCCTATAGACAGGCCAGGTTTCAAATCGGGAGGCAGTGCCATTAGACCACCGGGTACAAGCAAACATGATCATGGACAACACACCAAAAATGGCTATCCTACAACATGTGAAGTGTTGCAAGTTCAGGGAGCAATTTACTAAATCAAAGGCAAGTCTAAAACCAAATGCAAGGCAGCTTGAGCTCTGTATCTTTATAACCAGTCACTTCCCATCAGAGGACCCATAAACTAACAACTGATCACCAGCCCAACAGATATTGGACACCCACCCATTGCTCCAATTGAAAATGTAATCCAACCACATCACACCCATCATGCGTGCCAAACGGGTACTGTTACTACACATGTAGGGCCACTGCTCACAACCATGTGGGCCACTCACCAGGATGATCAAAGTTGAACTGGCCCTTGAGCGCCTTGGTCTTCTGCTCTGCCGTTAAGACCTTGTAGAAGCTGTCCTGGCTCAGCATGACAACCTGCTTCTGCCGGTGGTCCACTTCGTTCTGCCCCAGCAGCTGCACAATCTTTGAGCATACAGAGGACTGCAAGAGAAAGGAAAGGTGCAGCTCACATCAACTACAAAGCAAACACTGATAATTCAAGAAGCTTTCCTTTTGCAAATGTACGATTAAGCATATGTTCAGTGGGAATTAAATAGATTAAAACAAAGAGCAAATATCAATTTGCCAACTGACGCCCTTTGGTGTGTGTGCACAGGGTCACAGTTAACCTGGCATAAAACAGGAGCAGTGACACCTACATTCACAATATTGCAGAGAGCCGAGACAGCAGTCAAAATAACCTGTAGAACTGCAAGACAAAGTGCCAGTGGGCAGGAAATTCAGGGACGCATGCTTTGATGGCAGTACATAGATCCATTTAGACCACCTAAACAAGTTAAACACAAAAGCCGCAAACAAGAACATGGCATGAAGGCCATAAACAGTGGCGAACACTTGCAGAACCGCTTTGTGATTTGGCAACCAATCTCATTCCATGCTGAAACACCACCTGAATCGAGCACAGGTACAAAAGTAAAAAACTTCAAGGCAGAGATAAGATACTCGCAGAGAACATACCGTACATTACATTTCAGCACTGTACAGCATGACCAATGAACTAACTTGTAAACTAAAGTATCACTTGTAAACCATAATCATAAGCTCAAGCGCCTAGGTTCTTGAGGGTTAGGCGCGCTATATAAATGTTATAATAGAGGACAAGACTGATAATTGAAGCCACCATCTTGCGACCAATAACGTCACATCCCCCCACCCCGCCTTGAAGTTTGTATTCTTGCTCAACATGAAAACCACCATGGGCATGGCTGGGTCAACCCTCCAATACTTAAGCTTCCCAGACAGCACAGGTGAGAATAACTGGAATATGGACTTCAGGCCCCATTGCAACTAGGAGGGATCTGAAGGTTTCTAGATGGGCACAATTAAGTCTAATGCTGATGGTGAGCGCCTCTTGGGTATGGGGCTATGAGCCTAACATTCCACACATCCTGTGTCTTCATAGCTTAAAATAAATGGCTGCAGAGTGAACCCCAAATAGCATTTACAGTACTCAAATTAAGGGAGGCTCATCCATACCGGGTGACAAGGCACCGACATGTCATTTCTGGACAAGGCAATCCAGCCCAGAAAGATAGTGCACCAACTGCTTGCTGCAGCCGAGAACGCACTTGGGTTGGTTTTAACTCCTCAGTGCTGGTCCCCAATAGTGCATGAGCCATGCAAGGCTGGGGTGGGGGGGGGGTGTTTGGGGTGCCCATTGGGAACGCAGGCTGCATAACTGCGGGTCTGAAACGTGACTAGGGTGTTGCTCCAGCACATTTATATGACCTGGGCCATTGTGCTGAGAGCAGTCTGGTTCCTCTATGCACGTGAAGGAAGCGTTCCCTGCTTCTGGTTTTGCGGAAGTTGGAGGGACTGTTTGAATCCTCATATGGAGAAGGGTCCAAACTGCAGCTAAACAGTATTACGCTGGAATGAGCAAGCGTGTGAATGAGGGAGTACGTTCTGTCTGAACGAGTGGTGCGGGTGAATGCACATGCAGGGGCGGGAGGAGTGGAGACATTCAGTGGCATGGTATTTTTACTGGACATCTGTGATAAAGCAAATACAAAATGTTCTTAAGTGGGCATAAAGGCCCATGTTAGTGAAGCCAGTCTGGGCTGCTTGGTTGTGCCATGGAACGTTTACCAAGGGTATGTTTATATGTGGGGATACTGGCAAAAGCAGCATGGCATGGTTCCCTTAGCATCATTACTGACATTCTGCAACTACATTGATGCAGGACTACACTGGTGCAGCCAGCATGTCATGTAATCCCCTGTGTGAGCAGGGGGGGGGGGGGGGGGGTGTACTTCCTGCAGTGCAACCATGCGAAACTTGTGGTTTTACAAACTTGTTTGCAGGGTGCAGGTCTAGAACAGGACGCATGGTTAGATCCTTTTTGGGGGTACAAGGAAGTATACTGAATAAATACCTTCCTTTACCTGTGATAGAGGTACGATCTCTATGGCTCATTTTTGTTCTAGTATCTCGACTTCTTGAAGTATGCGAAGAGGTTCTGTTAGTTTTCATTGGCGTGGAGGTCTGTATCTTGGGGTTGGCTGAACTACACAGTATCCGTGGGCTATGGCCTTTAGCACCCACTGGTCCATGGTTATTTCCTCCCATGCTTTCAGAGCCGCCGCGCCCCCACCGGGGAGGCATGGGAGGGAACCCGAATCTTCAAGTCATTTGGAGCCTGAGGCAGGAGAGCCTTGGGGCTGGAGGGCGGTTCCGGTCGGGTTCCTGCCTCTTCCTTTACCGCATCACTGTCTTCTTTGGGGTATTGTAAGTACAGGTTCCTTGCTGGGAGTTCCAGTTGTTTCCAGAAGGATAGGGTTGATGAGTGGAGCGTTGGCCATAGAAAAACCTTCCGTTTCCGAATCCTCGCCTTGTGGAATATCTTCGAGTGATTTGTTGTAAGCTTTTTTAAAGCAGCAAAACTACAGCCTTTTTGCCGCGATTTTAACACATGGAACCCAATGAACTTAGAAGGGATACACACAACAAACCGAGGTGCAGGTTAAAAGAACTCCACACAAAAAAACCAAACCATGACGAGGATGCCACAAGAGAGCAGATCGATAGAGATCAAGAAAAATGGCTGCAATTATCCGTCTATGAAGAGGACAGTGAAACTGAAACACAAAAAAACAGAAAAAAAAAAAAAAAAATCAGAGGCCGACTCTCAAAGGCTCGCCCCAAACATTAAATTTCGAAACCTTGCAGGAAAAACGTGACCTGCTAGAAGCAAAAAAAAAAAAAAAAACAACAGCAAGTTCTTGAATCATTTATGGACTGAGCTAGCGACCAAAAACGAAATGAACAGCAGCAACAATACAATGAAGCTCGTCCAGCTCGATTGGCAGCCTAAGCGAAGGACGCACAAGCGCTTGCTGGAGCGTGTTCTAAAAGCTAAAGATTGACAGATTCAGAATCAGTCAAATCTTATGCAGTCACTGCATAATGTTCCGCAACTACGAGTAATAGAACCAAAGGACATCAAAATAGTTGCTTTCCAGAAGGAAGCGAAAAAGGACTACATCTGTTTACATCTAGCGACCAAATCAGTCAAACTTAAGGACATCCACAGATGAACTCAGAAAGCTAGGCTTTGATCTAAAATCCTGCACTAGTGCTAAAATGGAACACTGCAAAGGCATGGATAAGCAGAAAAAGAGAACCAGCACATAAGATCTCCGACACGATAGTTACCAGAAGATGATAGCACTAAATCAGATTTTCACTGACATTTTTGCGGGGCCCAGATGCCCCACGCATTGTGATCAAAGGCAAACTTGAGGATCAATTCCACTTCCCATGAAAACGAGAATTTACAAAGAAAAGTCATGAAACTGGCTGGCCACGACCCTAGTGCTTCCAGGAAACAATTAGACCAAATGCACGATGGCAGCAAAAAACTCCCGAATAACCTCTTGGAACTTCAGAGGCTTCAAACACCTCACACCTCTTTGAAAACATAAATAAAGAACTGCTGACTTACAGGAATGCTGGTTGCAAGAAAATCCAATTCTAGTTGGCTTTACTTGCTTTCTGAATAAAGCCTACAAAGGTTCAGCGGGGAGACCCTTGGCACGTTTACTTACCATCATAAAAAACAGCACACATGGAAATAAATAGTGAGTTATGTCCCCATCGCCCCTCATCCAAATAGTAATACAAGACGATCAACAAATGTCACTGGAAAAAAACGACAGGAGTGATAACCAACCTTTACTGGAACATTAAAGCTAAAGACAGAAATATTTGTGGATTAAGTTATGAAACGCTCTGTGTGTGGTGACCTAAATACAGATTGTTGCAAGACTCCAAAAACTGAAGGGCAAACATCATAATTGCCAAAAAGAAACTCCAAAACATGGCTAAACGAGATGCGAATAAGATTTACATACGGCAAATTGAAATGTAGACTGAAAAGGGGCCACAACATGGTCATATAACGCAACTGCAAATTCTTTTTTTGACATTGCAACCTTTCAAAAAATACATTAAGGATCTTCCCATCGACAAAAAGTGACCATATGCCATTCTAACTTGCACTGAAACAACCCAGCAAGATCAACATAAAAATGTGACCACATAAAATGTAAATGTCTTAAACCAAATCAGTACCATCTTTGACTAAAGCCATAGAAAAATGGAAGGAGATGACCGACAAGAGTGTTGAATATGAAGCCTGCCCAATTGTCTTCAGGGAAACAAATCGCGAGAGACAGAAAACGAAAGTAACTAGATTGCACCAATTTAATCCCGAAAATCTTGAGGAAAAAGACGATTAAAAGAGCCAAGGTCTTTAAGTAAAGATCCGGTCTCTAGTAGAATAAAGAAAGGCAAAATACTAAAGACAAACACCTGGAATTGGATTAAGCAGCATAGAGCCAAATTATACCAAGAAAACTGAGCAAATACTAATGGCAATAGACTTACAAAATCACACATTTTTTCTGGACCCTGAAACAGGGAGCAGAGTTGATCAATCCCATTCAAGAAATTCGATGGGTGGAGCACATAGCTAAAACAGCTTTATAGCCTTCTTCTGTAATGAGGAACCCCTCTGTAATTCACCGTTATCCGTTAACCAAGATGCAGGGTGATGCTACAGTCAAACCCTGAACACAGGACCTCAGCATAGAAAGAAACAAAGTGCAGTTCTCTAGACTGTTACTAACATTTCCTTTAGCAAACATTCTCTATACTGTAATGCACTTCCAAAATAACAGATTTGGTTTTTCAAAGTTACTTATTTGTTCTTCACCCGCAAGGAGTGTTCTCCTGCTGTGCCCTTTCACCTATACCCCTCTCTGGTTCCTGTGCTCGCCTCCAATACTAGTTGACAGGGCACTGTAAATGAGGGACTGTAGAAGTGAAATACTCACTGGGATATTTGCATACCCATAGTACTTTGTAAGCAGAGCATTTAGTGCCTCACCATATTATATGCATTTTCAGAAAAGGTCATGAATCTGTAGGTACACAATTATTTTGCGGTGCACACATGATAGTTTGCAACTTATTCCACTTTTAAATTGTTGGGTAGGATTATATAACTATATTGTAACTCACTGCTATGCAAAAGCAATTTCAATTTGTGAAGGTCTATGCACAATGAAACTCTGAACACTTGGACAGAAACGATGCAGATTATGAAGCATTCTACTAACTATCCATTGCCATAATATTATAGACTAGTAATAACTGGTACAGCCCATACCAATTATCCCTTGCAGGCCAAATATATTATATTGCAAGGTTTCTCTCCACTTCTACAGTAATGTTAGCAATGCTAAAGTAGGAGCCCGTCTACTCAAAGGAAGCAAATTAATATTGGAGTTGTATAATGTGCTAACTTGCAAGGGCATCTTCAAAGCACTTGCGTGACAAATGTACCAAGAATGCGATGAAGTAACATCCAAGTAGCCTGTTAACCTACAGTTAGTATCCGATATAATTGTGTTAGTGTTGTTGATGCATTGGGTTACATAGTGTGGTTGATGCTTTTATTTTTAATCCGTCGAGCGCAGACCTGGCTTCAGTTGTAGGGTTAAGAACACAGTGAGGGAACCAGAGAAAAGGGGAGTAGGAGCTAACAGGGGAGGGCAACGGCAGCCAATTTGCATCAAGGTCGGGAGGATAGCTCAGGGGCAACGCACTTGCCTTGGAAGCAAGACGCGGAGCAGCAGGTTTGATCCCAGGGTCCGCGCTCAGAAACCTCTGGGTATTAAGCATGTTATAAACAATTACAAGGGATCTGAAAGCAACCAGGGGAGGAGACAGGTTGGAGCAGATCAGAGTCTCAGGTACTGTGAGGAGTGGAGGGTGTGTGGACCTGTGCGTTATGTAGGACTCATTCCTTGACTAGGAAGGTCTTGAGCCCTTTCCTTAACTGTAGCAGCAATGGGGAAAGTCTGATGTTGACAGGAGGCTCGAGTCTTGGAGCAGAGAGAAGGCTGTTCCCGTTCTTTGCTTCCTGCACCAGGGTTCCTTCACATTTCTCTACTTCTGGTGGATTGCAGGCCTCTGGAGATGTGTTTTTCAGTGAGGTAGTTTGGGGACTTTAGGGTGACAGTCTTGTAAATGATGTAACAGGATTTGAAAATTATACAGGCTTCCAGCTGAGCCAATGCAGTTCGAGGAGGGTCAGGGTTGAATTTCCAGAGTCCTTTCATGAGTCGTGCTGCAGCATGCAGGACACATTGCAGGGGTGCCAGGGTAGTCGCTGGAAGACCTCCCAAAAACGAAATTTCATAAAACTCCATGAACACCACAGGTGCTTGAACGTTATTCAAATTACAACAAACATAGTAGGTACATGTCTGGTAACCTTTCGCAAAACCAAGAGAAGCATCAAGTATGTCTGGTAATATCTAAATAGGTTTTGGTGTAGAGGTTAGAGTAAGTGCGTGGTAGAGTAATAGGAGTCATGGGTGGTGAGAGAATAGTAGTTGGTTAATGCATGTAAGCATATCTTACATTTTTATGTTCATGAAGCCACTTTCATATTAGTTTTTACCTCTTGTGGCTGCAGTTTTTACGGTCACGCTTGCATTGTAGGGTAATGTAAATGAGCTACCCCAGAATATCATAACTAGTTATTTTTAAGAGAAAGCACGTCAGGTCATTGCTGTGGCTTGTGCCTTATTCATTCTTTTTGCATGGGTGAGAATTGCCTGTGTGCGCGCTGCTAAAAATCTTCTGGAGTGGTACCAAGAACAGAAGTTGGACAAGCACAGAGCTTAGAGGGAACATTGCTCACCCCTCCCACCATGGTGGCCATATGCCAGGCTCTACGCTTTCTGGAGTGGAATTAGGAGGACAGGAAATCATGGAGGTGCAAAATAGGAGAGCAGAATACCTCTTACTAGGATTCACTTAAAACCCAGCCGCCACAAGTAAAATCATTTTTGCCATCAAAGTGGAACCACTGACACTAGAACAAAGGGTAAAGCAGCAAATTGAGTTGTATAGGCTAAACATGGTAAAAGCAGCCCTACAAATAAGGGGTGCATCGGCCACTAATTCGCTAAAAATAAAAAAATATATATAATTTTTTTTGGGAGAGTATAAATACAACAAAAATATAGGCAATACACACAAAGTGCCTGTTCCCCTGCTTCCATACATGCAGCTCCAGAGATGTGCCCAGATATGCAATACATGTAGAGACACAGGAAGAAACTGTTACGGCTTGATCTGAAGAGGTAAATACCCATCTTAAAAGTGCATCAATATGTAGGTGCAAAGTAGATTTCATTACAAAACAAGCGTTTTACAGAACAAAATTTGTATTCGATTCTAAATAACTCCCTTTATGAATGGGGCTACTCACTACTCATCTTGGGACTAAAATACTGGAATGATTCAAGTCACCCAAGACAAAGGGCCTCATCAAGAGTTGGGCGGTAACGCCGGCGCTAATAGCGCTGGCGCCATCTGCCCTACCACCAAACCCACCGGCGCTATTAGCGCCGGATCACGGGTTTGGCCGATTTGGAAATCCCCATTGAGCCCATTCGGGAATGCCCCATTCCCCATTGGGCTCAAGGGAGAAATTTCATGCTCATACTGCCGGCGTTATGAGCGTAAATTTTCGGCGGATTTCCCCCCCAGCTCAGAGCTGGGGAGAAATCCGCCAAGGCCATAATTTGGCGGCCCCTTAAATCTGGCCGTAACAGCGCTACCGCCAGATTTAAGGGTTACCGACAAACTCGTGATGAGGCCCAAACACTGGTGATGTAGATCAGCCTCAAATCTTTGACGGATTGCCGGGTTCACTTAACAATCAGGCAGCACTGGAATCGCCTAGAAGTTAACTGTGGCCCATTACTGCACAGTTGTCTGGTTGGAAGTCAAATCCTGCCCCAGCCGATAACAGGAGGAGGTGGCCGACAGGCGAGAAAGGTGGCATGGCGAGGCACAGAGAAGAGCTCCTACAGAGACCGGTTGGGGCGGGCCTACACCATCGGGAACTGCATCTCAGCAAGACATACTGCTAACCGGAGGACCGGGGAGCAGAAGATCGATAAGGAGTGGCTCCGACATGGGGCTGGGCTCCCTGCGGCGTTGGCAGTCGCAATGGCCATTGATGCTACAGCACCAGTTCGTGTAGGAGGCAGTGCTTCACCTCCCATGTATAAAAACTGCTGGTCCGGAGGAAGACACCAACAAACCAGGATGACACTGAAACATGGGGCTAACAGCAGCACAGTTTGTAAGCAGCAGAGAAGTAGACAGTCATTCTGCTGGACTCCTACAGTTTGCCAGGGAGACTCGAGGAGTAAGGAGAGTTTGACGATGGGTGTGCGAGTGAATCACTCAGACCTGGAGTCTCCAAAGGAGGGGGACTGACGAAGGGTGAGAGCAGGGTTCTGCCCCAGGCCCTCAGTGTTGAAGAGCAGGCAGAGTCATTGTGCGGGTGCTTGAGGAAATACACCTTCCAGGTTGGATTGAAGAGGTTCCCAGGCCGACATATAACGTAGAACAGACAGAACTCAACGCGTGGGGAAGCACAGGGGCGCAGACTGTGGATAGAACTGTGTTCGGAGTAACATCCCTGCCTACTGGGTCTTAGTATAAGCTGAGGCACAGTGGCGAGAACGAGTACTGGTGGCTGAGGCCACCAGGTATTCAGTGGAGGTGTTACTTTGGACGGACTGATGGCAGCAATCCAGGAGGTGGGAACCGATATTTTGCTAGTGCGAGTAGACCTGCATAAAGCAAGCGATGGAAGTGGAGCAGCAAGTAAGCACAGTGGAAGATTGCTTGGCCACACTGAAGAACCAGGTGCGCGGCCTTATCGGTGCAACTAGAACATTGCAGACCAGGCCCGACTCCTCAAAGGGTTGATCCCGCTGAAGCAATATCCAACTGGTGGGGTTGCCGGAACGGGAGGACGGAGAGAGCGCTGAGGTACATGTGGAGAGACGGATTCTGGAGACACTGCATAAAAGGCCAATCAAAGCTCTACATGGTGGAGCGTTTATACAGAGAGCCGGGTGGACCTCCTCAGTCAGGAGGGGGGTGGCTTTCCAGCCCAGGGCAATGGTTGCCATACTCAATATGAGCGATAGAGCCAGGATACCGCTGGTCGGTTTGAAATTCTGGCCATTTTTAGGTCAATGGTGCAAGCATACTAATCTTCCTGGACTTTATGCAGGAGGTGCAGAAGCAACAGATCCTTTGACATGCCAGAAGGAGGTGAAGGGAATTGCATCTACGGTATAGGACTATGTTGATTGCATTCTTCCCCCCCCCCCACCCTCAAATCACCACAGGAAGCATGGGAATGGCTAGACTGCAGAGCAGTGAAGGTAGCACCGCAGGGGTCATCATCCTGAGTGGAACAGAACACTGGGAGGACCAGTGAAAAAACAGAGGAAGCTAGCATTAGGCATGTTGCATGGCGAGGGCCCTCATTGGGACCTCCTTTGGTCACTGGCGGAAGATGCAAATTGAGTCAAGTGGCCGGAGTGGGTTGGTTGTATTGCTCAAGGTGGGCGGGAGAGTGAGCGATGCCCGCTGAAGACAGTATGTGGTGGTGGTTTGTGAGTTGCAGCTGGAGGGGGCAGAGAATCCAGACCACCCCCAAATCCTGAGATCCCGGTAGCCACACAGACAGGTGTGGGATAGAGGGTTGGCTCAGTTGAAGCAGGTTGCGGGGGGGGGGGGGGGGGGGGTGAACAGATGATATTATGTTGTGTGGGGGTGGCAATGGTTTGCGATGGGAGGGGCGACAGGAAGGGGAAGTGAGGCGGCAGGTTGGCAGGTTTTAGGACCACTGGAATCGTTAACTTTGGGTGGGGAGGGTTATTGTTGGGGAATAGGTGTTCAGTTTCTTGAAGATGATGGTAGAGTCACAGTACGGAATGCAAGGTGTATTCTGAAACTGGGTATGGGGGGAATGGAGGAAGAGTATCGGAGCTGCACGAGAAGTCTACCATGGGGTTTTGGATCAATATGATACGGACGGACAAGGAAAATCTATGGGGTGAGACGGGTTGAAGATGGGACCTGGAATGTTGGGGGTCAGGGTAAATCGTACAAGTGTCAGCAAGTGCGGGGAGAGGGGGGGGGGGGGTGTTTCCTAGGACGGCATGGGATCCAACTGGTGGAGACGAAAGACATTTGCGTGGCTAATTCCTTTGCACAGAATGTGAACAACAAGGATTCTTTCCCATTGGTATGGAGCCTGGTGGAGGGGTAATAAAGAAGAACAAGTTCTTTCAACTGGTTGTTCCGCCATCGCATTCCTCATCTTTGATAATCACATCCAGCTTCGGAAAAGGTTCTCAAAAGCATCCATCAAGGGTGATGTCATTGGGTGTACAAGTAGCACTTGTGGCGCCCGTTGGCCTCAGTTCTGCTTTTCCCTCCTGTTCGTGTTGTGCCGTCAGCCTAAGCAAGCAGTAGGTAGCCCTGCGAGAACGGAAGCTGGAAATAGCATAGGAAATTCTACAGCGGGGTAGGCGATGAGGAATACCGGGGGGGAGGGGGGGGACATCCAGCTGAAAGAACGTTACCAGTTAGTAAGTAACTTGTTTTTCAAATGGATTGTGTCCTGCAACATATTCCTCATCTTTGATAGACTCCCAAACAGAATGCCAAATAGGAGGAGAGAGGCTAATTTGAAATTGTCGGCATTTTATAAGGCTGAATACAGTACCGCCTTACCAAAGGCAACATCCTGCGAGTGGGCAGCATCTAGACAGGAATGTTGTATGCAGTGATGACCATGTTGCAGC
This sequence comes from Ambystoma mexicanum, assembly GCF_040938575.1. Taxonomy (NCBI): domain Eukaryota; kingdom Metazoa; phylum Chordata; class Amphibia; order Caudata; family Ambystomatidae; genus Ambystoma; species Ambystoma mexicanum. Next base: position 578,531,926 of record NC_090922.1, on the reverse strand, counting down.
ATCACAGATAGATTTAATAGGTACACCTCTTTTAAGGGCTGCAGAAGAGGCCATGCCCCTGGTTGAGTGAGCCGTCAAACCCTCTGGCGGGTCCTTTCATGTCAATTTGTAACCTTGAGATACCAAGTATAATCGACCTTGATGAAGTCTGTTTTGAAGCTTGACCCAATTTTCTTCCGGTGTGGCCAATAAAAGTTTGGAGGGCGTAGAAATAAGCTTAAATCTCTTCTAGGGTCCAACCTAGGGAGCCCATCTTCCTCTCTAGTGGGATGCGGCAGGGGTGGATGGTAGAACGCCGGCAGAAATTTTTTTTTGATTTAGATGAAAAGCAGCTACAACCTTAGGTAGGAAGGAGGGTTTTACAACACAACCCTGTCCTTGTGGAATACAATATAAGGTGGCCTCGAAAACGTGCCCACAACTCGCTCACTCTGCGTGCAGGTGTCAATGTAACCAACAATATGGTTTTGAAGGTGAATAACCTCAATGGACATGTGTGCAAGGGTCAAACATCAAAAACTTGAGAACCAGGTTAAGGCCCCAAACTGGAACCTGAAAAGGTGGAAACACATTTGTGAGCCCTTTCAGAAACTTAATCACCAATGGAATTCTAATGTCTGAACATTCTTCCAAAGACTGCTTGAAAATAGAAAGCGTTGCCAGGTAACCTTTAAATGGTCCCAACATTAAGACTGTTGTGTGCTAATGATAGAAGAAGATAACACGCCCGGATTTGAACATAGAAAAGGATCCACATTCTTTGCCCTGCACCAGTCTCAGAATGGTACAGGGATTTTTTTGTTCTTCTTGCCGAAAGCAACACCTCCATGACGTCATCCAGGAGGTCCCAATCCTTGCATCTCAGTCTTTCAGAAACCATGCGTGAAGGTTGAGAACGTTAACCTCTGGATGGAGGGGGGAGGCGTGGCTCCATGGCCACGGACTAAGACGTGGTCTTTCTGTGCTCCTGCTGAGCCGGCATCGATCCTTGCAGGAAAATGCACTCCGAGCCTGCTGAGACGCTGTTTTGAAGCAATGGTCGCGTGAATGAGTAAGGCATGTAGAGCCCCGAAGAGTCGAGTGAAATAGAATAAGTGCGAAGTTATGAGCTGGTGAAGTTGCCAAGATCTAAACAACGGCCGAAACAAAATGGCGCTCAATTAAGAACAAAGGGACGGGCCTTTGTTCGGCCGCATCGTAACATTGAGGAGCTGCGCTGCTACCCAGCAAAAGCGGACTCTGCCCACCAAATGGGGATCATAATGAAAGGAAATAGCGGCAGTGATCATAGCTGACGCACTGCAGAAGCTTCCATACACGCGGTGGACTGACAAGAGCAATAAAGTATCACAGCGTGACTGAAAGTCTGGAAAATCTAAATTCGAGTGCATGAAGCACACTCATGCGCGGAAACAAAGTGGCAGTGAACAATAGGCTGCCCTCTAGATATTGGAACGCCGGCACGCAAGACGGCCGGGAAAAGGCACCCTGTGACGGGAATCGGTACATTGCAGCAACTGAGGTGTGCTGGGACCAGGAGTCGCGCTGGCGGAGCCCCAAGCACTCGGATGGAAGCATAGCTATAGGTGCAGTGGGCGAGTCACAATCCCATGGCAGAGATTTAATTGTTTAACATTGGAAAAAATAGCCGTGCGCGAGATGAAGCCTTGCACAGGCAATGAAAGCACAATGAAGATGCAAGGCGCATAAACAAGATACGAGCTGGTGAGCGGTGACATTAACATATTCCCAGTGGACCCCTGTTGTGATCTCATGTATGGCGCACCCCTGGGACTGCATCCAAACGTGCACAATAGATGCAAGATGGCCATGTACTGATACAGTTGCATGAGGCGTGGAACGGGGGGCAGAGGCAATCGAGCTGGGATGACGTTCAGGATCATAAGCACACAGGCGCCTGCAGGAAGCACAAGGAGGCAGGAAAAGCAACAGAGTGAGGGGACTGAGTTGCCTTTATAGCAACGGAGAACACGCAGTGCAGACAGCGCACACTAATAGAATGGGATACGAATGAGTGGACAGGAAAGCAAATGAGACATATGTTGCAGTGAGGAGAACGAAAAACCACACAGCTGAGATCTGCACACACTCAGAGGCACACCAAGGGGCTCCTGGAAAATCGGAACACTGCGCTTTGCCCTGACCTGCTGTGAAGGCACTCACTGCATGTGCTCGTGGGAGCACACAACACCCCAAAGATCCGGCTCTGTGCTGGGCTGATAGACATATCTGCCAATAGTAGTTCAGAGACCACAAGCAGTGGCCGGAAGTGTAGTAGTGGTAATAGGTGCACTGGGACCAGATAGTGTGGAGCTGATGCCTCCAAGCCTGGGCAAGGCCTAGGATATTGAAACTGAGTGGGTGCCTCCCCCACTGGTGGAACACTAGAGGCGGGCTGCAGCGCCATGTCCAGCAAGTCTTTAAGACTAAAAGCAAAGCAACCCACGCTGGACGAATTTTCCAGGACACCGCTGGGCCCAGAAAGCGCCAGGAGTAAAGATAAACCCCCCCCCCCACCCTCCCCTGCAGGCAGCATGGCTGCCTCGGGCACGAATCAGGAGGTCCTAGCTGCGATTGCAGACTTGAAAGCGACCTGGGAGGCCAAGCTCGAAATAGTGGTGTCTGAGCTGAAAACTGCGTTAGACCTTAAGGTCGGGGAAGTGAATCTACTCCGACAGGACGTAAGGTCTCTGGCGGAGCGCACAGAGAACCTTAAGAGACGAGCTCGAACACAGCAGATTGTGCCTCACACAAGTCGGAACTGCATATCCTGGTACAGAAAGTAGGCAATCTGGAGAGTAGGGTGGAGGAAGCGGAAGGACGCGCCGGAAGGAACATCCGCATTGTGGGTCTGCCTCAGGGGACGGAGGGCCACAACCCCACAGAGTTTGTGGAAAACATGTTGCTGCAGGAGATACCCGGAGGAGCCCTGTCTCAAGGATTCGCTGTGGAACGTGCGCATAGGACTCTAACGAGAAGGCTGCTGCCGGGCAATCCGCCTAGGCCAGTATCACCAAGATCCTTAACTACCGAGACCGAGAGAGGATATTGGAACACTTCCGCAAAGGTGGAACAAATAAGCGGGGGGGGGGGGGGGTCAAGCATAACGGCCTACCCAGACTATACCCTGATGGTGCAGCGAAGCCGGATGAACTTCGGGCCGGTCAAAAGACTGAGGGAAGCAGGTTATAAATACATGCTACTTTACCCGGCGAAATTGAAAGTTTTTCACAGGAACAAGACTTTGTTTTTTGACACTCCGGGATGGCTTGACATGCAGGGTTCCCCCCAGGAGCCCGGTATCCAGACGGAAGAGATAAGTAATGAGCACCGAGAACACTGGGAGAGGGAGCGATTTAAGACCATGGGACTTGACTATAGTCATTGATATGACCTGTTAGTGGATGAGACCAGACTAGATAATGTGTTGTGCGCAATGAAACTGGTGCTTCTTAAGGAGCCTAGCAGATCTAGTCTTAATACCCCCATTTAGTATTAGTTGTTAAGTGGCCATTAGGATGACTTCACCCCACTGAGCTCCGAGTATATTAGTCGGGGCTAGATGTGGGGCTGCCCGAGATCCCAGGATGGAGCTGGGCAACAGTTGGGAAGGGTGCTGTTGGGGAAGGGAGGGGAGGGAGGCGGGGAGTTTGATATGTATATGGGAGTTTGAGTTTTAGTTTAAACATGAGCCCATATAGCAGGATTGTATGGTTGAATCTGTGTTGCGCAGGAGGGTGGGATTTGCTGGAGGTAGAAATGGAGGACGGGAATGAGCTATGGGGGACCTCAAAATAATTACGTGGAATGTCAGGGGACTTAACAGCTACCTGAAAAGGAACAAGGTCATGTTGTGTTTGAGGAGGCAGAGGATCGATATTGCCCTGCAAACGCACCTGACACGGGAGAAGATGGAGCTGATTGTTAAGAAATGGAAAGGGGTGGTGGTGGGCTCGACATACTCTGTGTATGCTAGGGGGAGTACCAATCTGGGTGGCACCGCATGTTCCGTTCCAACCATTGCAGGATTTGGCGGAGAAGGATGGGAGGATGGTCATGTTGAGAGGATTGGTGGAGAACAAAGATCAGCATTATAAACACATATGCCCCCAATCGGGATACAGCGGCCTATTTCAGGACTCTGGGTGCCAACCTCGGCATGTGTGTGGGTAGCGCAGTGATCTGGGGGTGGTGACTAACTGTGTACTTAATCCCAACGTAGACATATCGGATGGCGGGGTTGATAGGCCCTCCCAGCGGCGAAAGCATTGCAGACACTGTTAGACGATTTTCACCTGGTGGCCATGTGGAGAACCAGATAAAACACTCCCCCCCCCCCCCCCGCCCCCCAAGAAAGCAGTACTCTCATTCCGCCCCTCATCAGCTACATACTATACCTTTGCCACATCGGATGTGATGGTGGAGGTTGCCCAGGTAGAATATAAGGAGAGGGTCCTCTCTGATCACTCGCCATTGGTTCTGGGTTGGCAGTACCGGCCCCCCCTCCCCCCCCCCCCCCCCCCCCCCGAGGACAAGGATCCTGACGTGGCGCCTTCGTGCTGAAGCCTCAAGATTCCAGTCTTTAGAGAAGACATGAGGGAAGAGATCAATTACTTTGAGAATACGGGCAGCGTTGACTCGGCAGGTACATTATGGGAAGCCTTCAAGGTAGTGATGCGGGGGTTGCAATAGCAAATCAAAGGGCCTGCAGGGTGGGGTTTCTAACTGATCTACGACAGACAGAAGAGGAACTAGAGGGAATCTTGAAGGGTGGATGCGAAGACATGGAGCGAGTACTGGGACTGCTACAGAAATGTGCGGAACACTGGGAAGGGCTCAGCAACCTTAATTATAAGAAGTACATTGAGAGACAGCATGCGGGAGGGGATAAGACAGGACGTTGTTAGCATGGCTATATAATAGTGAGACGCCAAGGCCCCAGATTAGATCAATAATGAGGGAAGATGGTAGCCTGGTGGGACACCCAAGAGGGTGTCAACAAGGAGTTTGCAGAATATTATAAAGTGTTGTATGCGGATGATATGGGGAGTAGCCGAGAGGAAATATTGGAAACATTAGAAGATATAGGACTACCATGATAAGCGAGGAGGAAAAGGAGGGGATAGATGCACCGATCATCCTGGAGGAGCTAGAGGAAGTGGTGAGGCAATTACCTACCTGCAAGAACCCAGGGGCGGATGGGTTCCCGAGTGAATTCTATAAGACATACAAGGCAGAGGTGCTCCCCCTGATGTTGGACATGCTCAACGAAGCGTTTGAGGTGGGGACGGTTGTCGGAAACACTCAGAGGCGGTCATAATACCGCTCCCTAAGTCTAACAAACCTGCACACAGCTGTGGCTCCTACAGACCTCTCTCAATGTTAAACCAGGACAGCAAGATATTGACGGCGGTCCTGGCAAATAGATTACAGAGAGTGATCAGCAAGCTGATACACCCAGACCAGACGGGCTATGTCCCGAATAGGAATAACCCATAACCACAGGCAACTCCGACGGGTGATTGAATGGGGTAGTACGGCTGAGGGCGAAATGGCGATCGGGTCCTTGGACGTGGTCAAAGCTTTTGACTCGGTCAAATGGCAGTGGTTGTTGGCGGCCTTGGAGAAGTATAGCATGGGGCCCGGTTATACGATGTGGGTGACGATGCTATATAGTGAGCCACTGACCAGAGTTAGAACGGGTGCAGTAATCTCTTGAGAGGTGGCAATTTAGTAGAGGCACTAGGCAGGGTGTCCCTGGTCCCCGATGCCCTACATATTAGCCCTAGAGCCCCTAGCGATATACCTCAGACAGCAATACAACACGATAGGTATTGAAGTGGGAGGAGAACGACATCTGATCTCATTATATGCAGATGACTTGTTGCTATACTTAAGAAACCCAGAAGAAAATCTTCAGTACATACTGGAGGTGATGGCGAGGTATGCAGAACTGTCTGGCATAGCGGTAAACCCCCAAAAATCCAGCATGTTTCCACTAGGCGACTATAAGGGAACCCCTGAGACGAGGTTACCGGTGTTACAAATACCGTGGGAGGTTAGCTCTTTCCGGTATCTGGGGATAGATGTGTACGATACGGTGGAGGAGGAGCACAAGCATAATACCGAGGTGGCACTCAGGAAAATTGAGAAGTGTAAGCAGTTTTGGTTAAGTTGCCCTTAGCTATGATGGGACGGGGTGCAATGCTGAAAATGATGGTCCTGCCGAGGCTTTTGCATTACTTTAGCAATGTCCCATACATGATACCCAAGAAGTTCTTTGCTAAGCTTAACAGTATGTGCAGGGATTTCTTGTGGCATGGTACCCGGAACAGAGTGGCGCTGTGGAAGCTGCAGAACTTTTACGAAAAAGGGGGGATAAGACTGCCCAATTTTGAGGTGTATTATGTAGCATGTCAGCTGCAGTATGTGTCTCAGTGGCTTTCGGATGAGGCGACCCCTGAATTTAGGTTATTTGGACATGACTGTACCCCATTTCACTTGAGGGAAATGATCTGGTTGCCCAAGGCCGAAATGAGCGCCCCAGGATGATGATGCTTGGGTGGCAGATGTGTCGTAGGGCGTGCCGGATGATGGAGACCCATTTCCTTGCTCCCCGCAGGTGCCACTGGTGGCGTTGGCAGGGGAAGATATGCAATTGAGAGCTATACTCAGGTACCCATTCAGAATCTGTGGGGCTGGTGACGCTAGGAGATGTCTGGCAGATGGGGGCCATTTGGATTTCGAGGTCCTTGGGGAGGAGACAGGATTACATGCGGGCCAATACATGCATACCACAGAATTGTTCAGAGAATCTGGGAGACGTGGCTGAAACTGTGTTAGAAGAACCCGATACCACCATAGAAATAATATACGATATATCAGATGGGGGCATGAGATTTCCAGGCTATATGAGATGAGGTCTAAAGTTGGGAAGGATCTGACGCAGCTGAGGCTAGACTGGGAGGCAGAGGTGGGAGCCCCGATAGAGGATGGGATGTGGGAACGGACACCATGAGAAGGTGTCAAGGAATGCTAGACTTAAACAAATACAACTATACATAACGCACAGGGCATATATGACGCCCTTGAGGCTATCCAAGTTTGAAAACGCTGGACGACAAGCATGTCCCCAAATGTGAGGAGGAGAACGCGGATATGACACATGTTCTGGTCATGCCCAGTGATTGAGCGTTTTTGGGGGGGGGGGGGGAGGGGGAGGGAGGAGTGGCACAAAAGTTAGCTGAGAAAGGTGTCACGCTGATACACAGCTTGGGCTTGTTTGTTGGGAGGGTACCCCAGATCATTAAAACTTAAGCATGTTAATAAATTGAAAGACCTAGCATATGTGCTTGCTAAACAGAGGATCGCCATGGGTTGGGAAGACTTGTCACAAGCCACGGGTGGAGGTATGGTGGAAGGAGTTACAGAAATGGGCAGAAACGATAGTATGGCAAGAGTCGAACACTGTGGGGGGGGGGGGGGAGAAGAAGAGATAGGGACCCTGATGGCATGGAAATCACTCATAGCTGAATTGTTTGGAGCAATACAAGGCCTGACAAGCTACAGGAAGCGAGACCCCGCCGCATGCGGCGGACACGGAGAACGACAGACAGGCTCATGATGGGTGGTTGGAGAGGGGGGGGGGGGGATGAGCAGTGGCCAAGATTAAGCATTAATACGATTACTTTTTTGGTAACATGCACTGCGTGGTTGCATTTTGATTTTGTTTTATTAAAATTAATAAAATTATTTTTAAAAAACCTCTGGATGGAGACCCTGACCCTCCCTTTGCGATAGAAGATTCTTTGTGGAAGACGTATCGCAGGACACATGGACATTTCTAGAAGCTCTAGGTACCACGTTCTCCTGGCCCAATCTAGGGCAATTAGGATCATGCAGCTTCCAAACCGTCTCAACCTCCCGATTACTTGAGGAATGATTGGGGGGCGGGGGGGGGGATTATCGGTGGAAACTCATAGCAGTGGGAACTCCAATCCACCATGAATGCGTCTTCTAGAGCTCCTCAGAGGCAATTCCCTATAGCAATACTGCACTGCCGGTTGACTCCGGTCACAAACAGGTCTACTTGAGGTGTTCCCCAAAGGGCGAAGATCTCTTGAAGGACTTCCTGAGCGAGTTCCCATTCGTGGGACACCGCACTCTGCCCGCTCAGAGCATCCGCGTTCTCCCCAGCAAGGTGAACTGCTGATAGGGTGATTCCTTCTCCAATTGCCCAGTACCAGAGCTGCATTCCAGCTACACAGTGGTAGTGACCCTACGCCTCCCCTTTTGTTGAGGTAATGCATAGCCACTGTTATTATCAGGTCATTCCTTCCCTGTACAGAGGGTAGGAAGGCATTCAGCGCCATTAACGACCGCTGACCATTAGATCACTGGCATGGTCTCCCCACCCCGTGAGGCGTCCGTCACTACTGTAATCTCCAGCCATGGGTGCCAAAAGGGTTCTCCTTCAGAATGTTGTCCTTGCAGGCCCATCACAGACGATCCTATGCTACCCTGCTTGGAACCTGAAGTAGTTCCGTCATCTTTTCTGATAACTGGGCCATTGTATTAGAGCCCATTGAAGAGATCTCATTCTCAAGTGGGCTTCCGGCACCAGAAAAAATGCAGGATGCCATGAGGCAGAGTAACCTCAAGAGATCGAATGCTGGAAGATTCACGGCAGTTTGCAATTTGGTAACCATCTGAAGAATGTCTTGAGCCCTTACCCTGGGTGGCGAGCTCTTTCCCCAAGGATAGTACAGCGCTGATATATTGGAGTTGCTGGGAAGGTGTAATTTGTGAGTTATTGAAATTGCGGGAGAAGCCAAGGCTGAAGGGAGTGGCAGGTGACAGATGATCCAGGGCTTGTTCAGGAGAACGTGCTCCGATCAACCAATCGTCCAGGTACGGGTAAACATGAATCACCCCTCTGATGCGCTGTCACCACCACCAGTTTGGTGAAGACCCTCGGGCAGAGGTCAACCCGAATGGCAGGACTCAAAACTGATAGTGTGAGCTGCCAACAGCAAACCTGGGTATTTTCTGTGCTCGATATGGATTGGCACATGAAAATAAGCATCCTGAAGATCCAATGACACCAATCAATCCTGTAACTGGAGGGCCTGAAGGATCTGAGCAAGTGTGACCATCGTGAACTTGTCCTTCCTGAGGAACCTGTTCAAGTATCTCAAGTCCAAGATGGGTCTCTGCCCCTCCCGCTCCCCCCCCCCCGTCCTTTTTGGGAATACCAAACCTTGTTCCTCTCCGCTACAGGTACTGGTTCTATATCACCTTTCTCTAGCAGGGTTAATATTTCCTGCACAAGGAGCAGATCTGAAATCCTCAGAGCATTTCCCTGGTGGATTGTTGTGAGGCTGCGTTATAAATGGAAGGCAATAACCTTGGGCTATTGTCTCCAGAGCTCAAGCATCTGAAGTAACGGCTCGCCATTCTTCGAGATGCTGAGAGTCTGCCCCCCCACAAGTGTTTCGTGAAGTAAGCTCTCAAAGTGGTTTTGGAGTGGTCCCTGAAGCTGCCTATGGCAAGGAAGCTGGAGCTGGCTCAGCACTTTTTCCTCGTCCACCACAAGGGTTTCTTCTTTAGCCTCTGACTGGCCATTCCTCTCGCCTTTCCAAATGAGTAGTAACAATAGGATTGCCCCCCTCCATGGCTATCCTGAAGAACAAAAAGGCTGAGGTTGCCCAACAGCAGTCCCTAAAGATTTGGCAGCCGCCTTTGAAGTCTGCAACCTCTCAAGGCTCTCGTTAGCCTGTTTACCTAAAAGGTGAGACCCATCAAATGGCATGTTTAGAAGACGGGCCTGCACATCTGGTACGAAACCAGACTTCCACAACCACACAAATCTGCACATACCGTGCTTGTAGCCATGGACCTGACGACGCTGTCTGCAGTGTCCAATCCAGATTGGATGGATTCACACGTGGCTTCTTTGCCATCCTCAACTATAGCTAGGAAAACCTCCCTTTCTGGTATGCGCCGCCGCCATGGATATGCACTCCCACAGAGTGTGCAAAAACTTGGCTAAGACATGTGGAGTTCGAGCTTAGCTGTGGCTGCCTGGACCACCAGACTCTCGGGAGTGGGGTGCTTGGACAGATAGCCAGGGTCGCCACTTTCTCGTGAGGCATTTATCCACCGCAGGGATAGACTCCGGGGACTCCCAATTTTAGCCACCCAATTTCAGGGCCACATGAAGGTTAAGATTGGGTCTGTAGGTGATCCTTGGTCCAAAATATCAATAGTGTCATCTTGGATGACTTGAACCGGTAGTCTAGCCTAGCCTAGATATTCTACCACCTTTAACCTCAGGTGCCGATACCAAGAGTCAGTGTGCTCTCCTGGCTCTGCCAAACTCAGCCTAAGGGGATGTATCAACACCACTGACATTGTGCAGCGTGTCAATAAGGTCTCCAAGCTTACTTTCCTCCGAGATTAAACATTCTGGCACATTTGAAGTTCCAAACTCAAGACCAAAGGGGACCTCCTCTTCCTCTGCCTGAAAAATCAAAGAAAGGAAGTACTCCTTTCTAGGCAAAAGGGGTGCAGGTTTTCTCGGGAACCACCAAAGGTGTAGCCAGTTCGGTTTGAGAATGCTTTAGTTTAGCACCTTCAGCACCAATGGTGTCGGCAAAGGATTCTATGGTAATGGCGCCGAAAATGCAACTGCCTTCTTTGAAGATTGAGGCGTGTGGAGTCTGCTGGCGTGGAGGACCTCGAGCGCTCGTCACTACTTGGGTGACTTTTCTTAATCGGAGATCTCAAAGGTTTGATGGGTTTTTCTTCGACCACCCAGGCTCAAGGGCGTACGAGTGTGGGAACAGGACCACTCTCGGCCGGCTTCTGAAGGTGTGGACAGAGGCTTGCCCTGAATATTTCCAGCATTTTCACACAAAATGTCTCCAACTTGCAGATGAAAAATGTTTGGTGGGGCACATAAAATTTTATGGGGGAATTCAGACTATGGCGACCGATCGTGCCGTTCGTCGACGAGTGGCGGGAACCACTACAGGATCACAATCTCTTTGTTGCTCTCGCGTCAAGGATAACGAGGACCAGATGACGAACATCAATTAGATTTACGGCCTACCTGCAACTTCCACTTCTTTTCTTGCATGGCTTTTCCTATCATTGCAAGCAGTAAACCGTGTTGTGGCCTTCCCCCAGACACCACAGGCAAGAGCGATGCAGATCCGTGATGGACATTTTTCGAATCTCATTATTTACACCCGAGCAAGGTGTAGTCAGGGGTCGATTTTGAAGAACTGCGTAGTAATTAAATACTAGCGAGGCGCATTGTGTCTCCAAAGCAAACACGTTTGCAGAAAAATGGAACTGAAGCCAGCAGGCGCCGTGCGTGCTACTTGTACACCTGATGACGTCACCCTCAACGGAGGCCTTCGACTCGACCAACTCACAACGCTCTCAGACGAGATTTCTTTTCAAATCTGGAAGCGTTTAAAGATGAGTAATACGTTGGACACAATCTATTCGAAAGTTGGTTTATATGTGGGGGATCTTAATGGTCTCTTTAACCCGCACTTGGATAGTGTACTATGCAACAGGCAACGACGTCTAGAGTACTAGCGGGGGTCCTAGACCTGGTGAAAGGGGGGGTGGTGGAGGTGGTGGAGGTGGGTCACATGGACAGGAGATGCTACTTTTAGAGGTCATTCTCGGCTGGACTACAATTTGTGGGGGCAGAAAACGATGTGGAATATTTGGAGTTATTTTGGACCATTCATCTCCAATTAATGCAGCTGCGGATGTTACAGCACCACCCCCCCATACACACACACACACACACACACACACACACACACCCCAGTACAGCTATGGCAATTACCCACTGTGCAAACGATTTTTTTAATCCAATGAGGTAGTGGTGGGATCAGTTGGGAGGACTTTAAGGCAGCAATTAGGGGGGCCTGTATCTCCAAGGTAACCAGCATGAGGAGGGTACTGCAGGATAAGTCGCAATGGAGATGTCAGCACTGGAAAGGGATCTATCGGCAGGGAAGCAGACTGCCAAAAGCACTGGCCTCATCGTGATGTCCAGACTTCACCATCATATTTTGATCCGAGTAGGTGGGATGTGCCAATCCATGGGGAAGGGGAGAATGCTAGGAGACGGTTGGGAGCAGCCCCGCAGTACTATCACACAGTTCAGATGGCATTCGGGGGACTTGATTAGCACCCAGGAAGGTATTCATGAGACGTTCCAGCCCTTACCAGGCCTTGTATACTAGCGAGGGAACTTATTCGAAGGAAGCGGTGGATAAGTTGCTAGACTTGGTAGAGTTACTGGCTCTAGAACCAAGGGATGGGTTGGAGGGGCCTATTGGAGGAGTTTCAAATTATTAAGAAGGGTAGAGTGCCCTGGAGCGATGGTTTCCTGGTGACATTTTATTGTAATTATGCATATCTCTTGATCCCTCAGCGATTCTCCTGGATTCGATTAGGGAGGCAGAGCTACTGTCCTGTTGAAGGGGGCAAGGATCCACTAGACAGTGCGTCCTACCTCCCAAGCTCATTGCTGAATGAGAACACAAAAGTCCTGGGGAAGATCTTGGCTACTAAATGATCTAAGGTAGCTCCAATCTTGGTGCACTCAATGATCCAGATCAATGCAGATTCATAGGGGCAAAATACCTCAATGAATCGCAACCATCTGCATCCTGTGATGCATCAGGTCAAAGATTGCAGGAGGAAGATGGCACAGGCATCCTTTGATGCAATGAAAGCTTTCGACTCGCTGGAGTGGTTGTTGAAGGCCTTTGGACTAGGGTAGGATCTGCAGATTGTTTCCGATTGCTATACAATATGCCGTTAACAAGGGGTGGGTCTCGTCGCAGTGGGCGCCGAGCAGAGGGACAAGGTAGGGGTGCCCAGTCTCGCTGATTTTGTGTTCAATGACATTAGAACCTTTGTCAGGGTTTCTCAGGAAGGAGATGGGTGAGGCAGGGATACTGGCAGGAGGGGTAAGAAATAGCCTCGTTGCTAGAGATTAGAGGTAATTTCAGTGCACTGTCGGGATTTTGCATTAACAAGGACAAATCCTTACTATTCCAGTTGGGGGTCCATGTGTAACCCCGATTTGACTACCCTGCCGGACTGGAGGGGGAAGCATTCAGATACTTGGGAAGCTAAGTCCATCACAATATGGAGGATACATTTGTGTACAACACCAGCAGAGCATTGTCATGGATAGGAGACTATTCAATTATGGAAAAAGTTAGATTCACTAATGGGACAGGTGGCACTCTGCAAACCGGTCACTCCCAAGGCTTTTCTACTATTTCACTAACATAGCTTATGGCATTAAGAAGGTATTTTTCAAAATGTTGGAGAAGGTTGGTGAGCTGCTGTGGGATTCGGGAAGGAGAGTCTCGATGGCAACTTACGAGCTACATGGACGTGGGGGGGGTCAATTTACCGGACTATGAGCTTTATTTCATAGCAGCACAATTGCAAGCGATCCTGGTGTGGATGGACTAAAGTGGGGGGGGGGGGGGGAGCGGCGGAACTGTTGGGCGCCCTTCCAGCCCACCGGCATGGGATAGAGCTGTTGGCCACAGTGCCAGGAAAGGGGGCTACCAACAAGAACGCTCAAGGAAACTGCATGTGTCCGGGCTCTATAGTGCAGACCCACCATGGGGTGTGGATATGGGACTTTTGAGCATAGTGATTTCTGGGTTGGGGATTAGGGGTGCAAGACAGTGGGGAACTTGTGAGAAGCTGCTGCCTTTTATGGAGTACTTAGGAAATGCCCCTTCCGCACCCCATAACATACGTAACAGTGACCAGACAACTGGCTAGCATATGGAAGGAGATTGGAGGCAGCACAGAAGAGCCTGGTGATGCAGGGGCTCATAATACAAGATTAGGGTGGGGACGGGGGTGTCCCAGGGTCTCTTGAATTTATCAAGTACTGTGGAGTACATTTCCCTAGGAAGGATCTGATCGTTCAGAGTAAACGAGAAGGACATGGGAGGTCCGATTGCGGAAGGAGAAGGGACGAATATATGGGAACAGCTCCTTAGGGTTTCACAGGACGCCAGGTTCCAACTTATTCAATTTAACATCCTACATAGGGTACATGTGTCTACGGTCAACCTGCATGCAATGAATAGCACTCAGTCAAGACTGCCACTGTTGTGCTATGGGGCCTGGCGGAGATATGGCACATGCTCCGGGAATGGCCTGTAGTGGCATGCTTCTGGCGAGCAGCGATATGCAAAAATTAATGAATTGCTTGGCCCCAGTCTCGAGTGCAGTCCGAGGGCGTTTTTATTGGGTCTACTCCTGGGATGAAGAGGAGGGGGCTTGGAACGACAAGGCTCAAAACAGACTGGCCCAGTTAATGCTGCTACTAGCCAAAAAAACTGTGGCCATTGCCAGGACGAGGCACCAGGGTCTGTCTGTGGTGCACTGGAAGGATACCCACAGATGGGGCATGGCTGCGTTTGATATATTATACAGAACCAGAGACCCAGAGATGGAAGGGGCGACGGTGGAATAGTGCCAGTTGCTACGGTTCTCTGCAGATTGAAAACCCCCTGAAATGGATGGCTGTATCGATGGAATGGGCTAGGATGTGGGTAGGAATATGCAGACAGGTTGGTGGCAGCCGATAAGTATTCCTCTGTAACCTGGTTTCCCCATTTGAATGTATTGTTTTTAGTAGTCATGTACACCATTAGTTGTGTATCCTGAAACTCAAAAAAAAAAAAGGTTTAAGCTCACCAGGCTCTCCAAGTGGTAGTGGGACAGAGTAGGCCAGCCTTAACGCTCAGGAAGTTGAGCGGGTTGGTTAACAGAGTACCCACTTTCGACAAACATCAAATGCCCAAACACCTATATAAAATATTTATAGTAGAAAAAGGCGAAAGAAAACACGTTAACAGGTAAACTTTGTAAAATAAATACAGTACTGTAGCATCAAAGGAGTCTTTTGTAGAGGGAATCGTGCAATCAGATGTAAAAGAATTAAGCGAGGCAAGAAGGGTTTCGGAAGATCCGTCAAAGCCACCTAAAATCACACCTAATCCCTTTTGGTATGAACAAAAGAATATTGGTTATTTAGAGGGAACCCAGAGAAGTTCAGGTGTAGACAGGAGTCTGCATCAGCACTGTAGTCCGGAGAGCAGTACCCTGCGTCCAAAAGCAGTTCTGCAACAGGTGGATGTCCGGGGAGGTTACAGTTCACATTTTTAGGGCGACAGCTGTAGGTTCTATCAATTCCGTTGGTCCCCCCCCCACACAAAAGCAAGGAGACCACCCTCACGATCAAGCAAAAAACCTAAAAAAATGTTTGCTGCCTTACCAGTTAAAAGAACACTTCAGCAGTGTATGCCTGTGACATTTTGGGGGACAAACAAGACTGAGGATTGTGCATTAGCCAGGTGGTTGTGCTGGAAGTTTACTAAAATGGAATCACCAAATTGATCCAAGATTATCCTAAATTCATGTGCCGCACAGGTTGGCAAGACCAGGATTTGGCGAGCAGTTTATCAGCCTGGAAGGGCACAAACAGTTCTTTAATTGAAGCACTAGGCTGTCCAATTAAAGAGGAGGGATTAGCCGTCAGAAAACACACAGAGTCTTCAGTTGCTTGTACAATAAAGTGGGAATTTAGGTTATGCATTGACTAGGTTATGCACAAACATCTGGGTTAACTGCCATACTGCTCATGTTACACAGTTGAGAATAATGGAAGGTTCATGCGCAAGGGTAAGGGATTGGAAAGATTGACGTTCGTTGGCAGAATGACGTTTATTTCCTTTTACGGATGTCGCTGCTTTTCAAGAGGACATCCAAACTTAATGGTGAATTGGTTTTCGGAATGCAAAAGAAGTACCCCTGGCCTGCAGAAAAGAAAATCTAGCAATAGAATTCTGATCGCTAGGATATTCTGTGCTTGCAGACTCAGCTCTAGGCTCAAACATGGTTAATTGCCCCACCTCCCCACCCCAATGTCAGTTTCCACAGTGAAACTGCGAAAATCTGATCAGTACAACAAACCCTCCAAATCATCCACCCCCCCCCCCCCATTGTCAAATGGGAACACGCAAGTGTGCTATAAACTTGAGGGTCTGCCCAGTTTGACACCCTTGTTTCTCATTTCTAGCCAGAGGATCCAAATTGAAAATTCGTAATCATACCAAGCCCCAAAATATTGATTTGGGTACTTCATTAAACCATTGAAGCTTGCACTTTTTTCCTACAAACAAAAGCACTCAACCAGAGCCGGTCACAGCTTATTCAAAGGACATGGTCTTTGAGATCTTCACTGATGCAGGCCATACATACACCAGCTCTCCGGCTAAACAAGAACACACAGTAAATAACCTGTAGTTTTATTTAAAATATCAATTTTGTTGCAGATTCAAATCTTAAACATATGTGAGCCACAAACGAATTTTATAATTATATTTTTGTGCAAACAACATGCAACCTACTCCCCTTGTGGGTAGTCATCAGATATAGTGGGGTTTATGCTAGATTGCCAAAAGCATAGTGAGCTACAGAGCCAAAAATGGCTGATTGACAAAGGCTCACTGCACCACATAGTGAAGGGAGGTCTTTGTGGACAATGATCCTTCTGCATTCTTTCACAGGATAGTCTCATCCCTTTAACTGTGTGGATTTCCATTTGTGTAGAGGTTAATATAGGTTTGCAAAAGTAACTCAAAGGATTGATTGTATGGATTGCGCACTACTTTGTAATAGTCTGAACACCTAAATGCCTCATTTGTTAATCTGTTTAGGTCAGGAAAATTGCAACAATGCTACTTTTTTAAAATTAACAAAAAGTCCCAATCCAGATTTCCAATTTATCTTTATGACACACACACACCGTTTACCATATTTAAAAATGGTTGACGGATTCCATGTCTGCCCCTTGCATCGTCTGCAGTCCTAATCCTGGCAGCAAGCATTCAGCATGCTGATCTAGCCATTTTAAGGAGCAATCAGTGGAACAGAGACAAGATTTTATCAATACCCAGAATCTGACTGTCTCCTGCACACAAGACTGTCAGTTTTGGGCTACTACACCATATACCGAAATAAGTAAGACCGTACTGTTGTCACCATTTTAAGATCAATATTTCATTAGAGTCAAAGATTATGTTCCACCGTATGTAAACGGGAATTAAACATAGGGCCAGGTGTGGGCTGTGTATGTCACATTTCAGAAATATCTAGTAACCCGTTATTCAATTAAATCAATTCTTACGAGTATGACCGAACAGCATAAACCTTTGCCAACCACCTACCAAGCTTGCCCCCCCCCCAACCCCCTCACATTTTTTTACAGTCCTCCCTGGTCCTCTTGACCGGGCCTGCGCCAAGAAATAATTCATAGAGTTCTGGAGCAGACTGAGACATTGACTAGCAAGTATTTTGTTCTTGGAGGATGGCTAGTATAGGGCCTTGTTTCGATCCATATTACCGAGCAATATGTTTCTAGACTAGTCTGACAGTTCTAGCAAGGACGGCAACTTCCAGGCAGTTCTGGGTCAATTACGAAATTCTGTTTCTTATTTGCCTCCTCAAGAGCATAAAGATGGTATACACTTGTACAAAGAAAGACGTGTATATGCACTGTTTAAGTGATGCATGTACAAATTGGTTGCTTTGCCACTGTGGGGGGAGGTGAGAATTCACAGCAATGAGGTTTCTTTGTTAACGTGTTTTTATTGGCATTTTCTTAAGGTCATCATTACTTAAACGTCCCTCCCCCAGTGCCTCCCACTGCCAGCTCCGCACCTCTGTTGTTGAGGCCACAAAAGATCAACATTTTCATCGGTAGTAGGAAGTTCACATAATGTCCAAGATGCTTGTATTTTGCGGGCACCAATGTATCATGTAGTCCCATTTGAGGTACTCCAAGACTGACGCCCCCCCCCCCCGCCCCGCCCCCAGTCATGTCTAAATTGTACAGCATCACCTGGCACTCTAGTTTATGAAGCCATTCTCCCCATGTTGGCGGAATCTTTGTTGCCATCGCTTGGCCAGTACCAGCCAAGCCGCTATAAGCATTACCCTGAAGTCTTTCTTCAGGGGCTTAGTGGGTAGTGAAAATTCCGAGTCAAAGAGTCACATCCATTCCCTCGGGAAGGGCACCCCCCACCACAGTTGGGGTGCATCCCATGTAGTCTCTCAGGGGTGTAATGCCACTGCACCATTACTCTATACCATGCTTCCCTAAGTTGAATTGATTTTGTGAGTTTTAGGACCCCCACAAATTCTCCCAGTGATCTCTTGGAATAGTTTCTCATAATGTAGTTTCCCCATCATTTCATGTACCCTCGGGACTCATTTCCTTCCACTTCAGTTAGTATAGTGTAAAGTTTAGAGGCCATCCGTTTGTAATTAACTTCTCGGATAGCATCAGGTCTCTGGCTGAAGCAACCAGAGATGAGGAAGGAAATGTGCAGTGTCGTAGCTGGTAGTACCCCCATTCGGTCTTTCTCAGTCAACCCCATCTGTATTCTAGTCTTCAAATTATCTTTGCAGTCTTCAAATGATCTCATTTCTGCTCCCAAAATAATCTTACCCACCTTTGTGCAGCCCACCCTATGCCATTGGGTAAATGAGCCCTTAGTCATTCCCAGGGAGAATTGGGGATTCCAAAATAGAGGTGTAAAGGGGGACAGCGTGTGGATATGCCTTAATGGCCTACCAAACGTTCGCAAATGTCACAGGTGACCGCAATGAGCCGACTGATGGTCTGTCCCCTTTATATAGCCACAGTAGTCCTCCCAGAGGGGTCCCTGCCACAGCCCTATCCATCCTCACCCAGGGTTTTTGTGTCCCTGGTTAGCCATTCTCAAAGTACCCACAATTGCACCGCTTCATAGTATTTAAAGAAGTTGGGGCGACCCATCCCTGTTATGTTTGGCACCATTAGGGTCTCCAAGGCCACTCTAGGTTTCTTGTCAAGTCAGATAAATTGTGAGACCACCTTCTGGAGATCTTTAAAAAAGGAAAGCGGAAGCGGAACCCTAATGAGGAGTGCTTGGAAATTACACAGTACCCTGGGGAGTGTAACCATCTTACTCATGGCCAATCTGCCCATACATGAGATCAGCAATGGAGACCACGAGAATACGTTTTAGGAATTGAGTTGGTATGCGGACACCAAAATATTTACACTGCCCTTAGCGGCAGTGAATGTGGAATATTCGAGAAGGGCAACCATTTGTGCTTCTGACAGTCAGCTTCTTAACCTAGAACCATCATGTTGATTTTCAGCCCTGTGACCTGCTCCATTCTAGTAAGTTCTCCTATTAATGCGGCTATAGACGTCTCCACATTCATTAAAGACGTCGTCCTCGAGCGCCATCTTATGTTCATCCCCGCCAAATGGGATTTCTCGAACTAGCAGGTTCTGACTTATCGCATTCAACATTGGTTCGAAATATATTGCGTAGTGCGGCAAGACGGGGCATCCTTATCAGATTCCCCTTTTAATGTTTATACTTTGGGATGATTGAGCATTGATCGAGAGGCGCATCGTGGGGTGATTATAGCTCTAACCATTTGCATGAATTTTTTGCCCATTGCCATGCGCTCCATAGTCTCAAGTAGGAAGGGCCATTCCACACGGTCAAAGAGTGAGATCACTGATGGAAGCCACTGTACAGACAGATTTGCGACCAAATTTATTATCCATCTAGTGTGGTCTGCCGTCCTTTAATAAAAACCAAATTAATCCATCCCAACCAGTGTCGGCAGTATAGGGTTCAATCTTGCCGCTATGACACCCGTATATTTATTTTCGCATCTATGTTTAAAGTGATTGGTTTAAGGGACTGTCTTGATATTGGGCAAAATCTTCCTCGGGGCCAGCCCTTTGAGAGCAAAAATACCCAATTCAGCCCAAAATACAGGTTCTATTGTGCTGAGCAGTGATCTCATGCAAGTGACAAATGACACCCTCAAAGTGTTAGCATATTTATTCTAAGCAGTGAATTTCATATACATTTGGGATTCAAGTTAGAGAATATTACAAAGCATAAAACAAAGAGCAATGCAAAATATAGTGAAACATGGAACTTAGATAAACATAGAGAAACATAGAGAAACATAGAGAAACATAGAGAAACATAGAGAAACACAGTCTTACGTCCCTTAATCTCAGCCCTGGGAGACCTGGGTTTCTCATAGAAAAACAAGGCTGGAGGACACCGTGAGAGCCAATTCCGGGCACCTGACTGTACACGAATCAAGTCCACAGGCGATCTCCCCCTGATCCCATGTGTGCATGGATGTTTTATAATCTCTTGCTGTCAGTCACCATGACGCATAGTTCCAGAACTTTCTCTGTGAGGCTGGTTCATGGAAAAAACCCAGCTCTCTCTGAGATGCTCCCTGCTCGCTCCTACCCCCTCCCTTGGTTCCCATCTGCGCTGGCTGAGGAATGTCTTATCAGTACCTTCCCAGAGAAAAGGAAGATTAGCTTGGAGCCAGGCCTACCGTTAGTGAGGCTGAATATTCTAAGGGAAGCAGGGATGTATTAACCCCATCTGCAAGCTCTAAAAGGCATGCACTCATAGCTTAGTGTTTATAGCGCTTAAGACTGGCTATCTAAGCGCTATATAGGTGCCATGATGTTCCAAACACTCCAAAAATACCTATTAGCTACATAGCTAGGGGCCCTCCCTGCCTGTCTATCAACAATGCTTAATTTGACCCATTTCATACTAGGCCTGCATATTCCTTGTAGCTCACTACTGCATAATGGAAGTGCTACAACAGACTACTGTCAGCATTTTTAGCACATACTTTGAATACACTATTGGCTTTCAGCGGCTATTGCTGTCATCTAAAGCCCTGATTGGCAAGGTTGCAATTTCGTGTATCACTACATTCCACCCCTATTCAACGTTTGTGCGACAAATGCTGACTAATACCTATCAATATAGTATTTAGTGCAGTGATAAAGACCTTGGGGCTTTGCAAGAGGTTTAAGCAAACTATCTTATAGCGGTTAGTTAGCGTGGCATGCAAGGTAAAGCACTACCTAAACAAAAATGTACACAAAGTGAACAGTGACATATACCCTTGCCAAAACCTGGCCTACACAAAAATACCTACGCCAAGTGAACATGGACATTTACTCTAGCCAAAACATGGCCTACACAAAAATACCTAAATCAATTTTGTATAACTGATTGTCAGTTAAAAAGCAGCATGCAGTTAAAATGTCAAGGCAATCCAGTGTAGTCTAATCTACAATGCACTATTGCATTTATGTATGGTTACCAATTCTAAAACCTGGCAGCCTTTCTCCCTAAGGGCCTACCCTCCCCCTGATCCCAGGGCATTCAAGCGTGACTATGGGCTGTGTGACTAGACACTTCCCCCAGGTAGGTGGAACCCAACCAGAAACCATCTAATTTCGTGAACAAGGTGAACCCATGGGCACCAGGTTGTCTAAATAAAAACAATTCTACTAATTTACATCAAAGCATGGCATGTGTTATTCATGCAATCAAAAAGCAAGCAATTCAATCCATATGTATGCTGGTAACTGTAGCTCTGCGTGCCAGTGTGTGGAGGATGGTTGCCCCCACCCAGTAAAAAGCCAACACCTGCTGATTTAACAATGTTTGCCATACAATGCATTGTGTGTATTTAGCAGTCTTGTTGACCTGCCCTATGGCAGACAAAAATGTCTTCATGTCTAAAATTCTGTCATCTTCAGTTGGCTGTCAATACTTGTAGCAGTGCTGGGCATATCAATGGGCCCCACTAGGCCAGAAGTTCTATAGCAGAGCTGGCATCAGAACCCATAGTGGCTAGCTTATTGTGCACAGTTTCTATGTCACAAGCATATAAAGCTCCTGCAATTAATGAATCTAGCTCCCTAGCTACGCGCACTCTAGTGATGGGCCATAGAAATGGACTCCATTTGTAGCAGCTTGGTAGTACTAAGGAAACATTGCCTCATGATAAATCTATGTCTAAGTGTAGCACTGTAATAATGAAGGTGTGCATTACCAGTCTACCATTTACATGTTGTCTTACTACTGGAAAATCCAACAGGTTCACAGTGTCTACCTTCTGTGACTTGGAGAATACCCTTCTTCAAGTGGGATATCTACCATATACAATATTAACTTTAGCCACAAACACCATACTACTATCCGGCAGTGGCTGTTTCATCACACCATGGAAAAAATTCATTTAGTCAAATTATAGTTCATTAAATCTTGGCGAGAACACTCGCTGCAGTTCTTGGTCAGAAAAACATCACATTAGACAAATTAAACAAATGGTATCCATTCAGTGACAAAAGATGCCTGACAATGTGCCAGGCCAGTACACTAGCAATTCCATGTGGATACTCATTTGTAGCGCTTTTCCAAAGAATTATTCCAAATGTTTACAATCAAAAGGTGACTCTTCGCATTAGTGTGCTGGAGACAGCTGTCCCCACAAAAACATGAAACTGGTTGGTTTAACAAAAAAAACCGTGTCACACTGTGTCATAAAATCAAACATCAAGTCAGTCATGGTTTCATTTACCTGCCTTAAGCTGGCTGTAAAAGTATCCAGTGTTTCAAAGATTACCATTTCAAATTATAGCTCATACACTTGGCAGCATTACTTCAATTAAGAATCTTAACCTACGCACAGGTGACTTTGATGTGCGCACTCATCTTATCTCAAAATAAATTACGCTCCTGCTTGCATAATTCTGCTGCCCCAACAGTTCATAAATCATTCTCCTGCCTACGTGCAATGTAGAATATTTTTTTTTTTTTCAAAAAACAAAACATCTCTGGTTAAAGCCATTCAGTTGGAAGAGTAAAACCATTTGGTTTTTTCAGATTCATCTCAACAGTGCATTTAAAAACCATTTTTCAATGTGTTAGCATTCAATTGCTGTGTCACACAGCTGTATGTGGTGCCTGATGTTACAGTCCACAATTCATTGTCCATAGTCCTTTAAACAAGAAAGGGCAAAACATGTCATTTAAATGTGTAGCATCAAATACTTGATAATTAGCCAAGTCTGCATCGTGCCAGTTCAGCAAAAGTTATTACTCTGTTGGACACTATTCGCAGGTTACAGCATTGAGTGAGGTGCAGGGCACGTTAAAGTTGAAATAGCATGTCGCAGTGGCTCGCTTTCTCTGAGAATGCGTCTGACCCTTCTTTGATCAGTGTCACCCACAAACTGCATATTAACTTCCTATATTATGAAATGTCTTGTCGTGCTTTGCCTAGGCAAAATACAAACAGAAATGTTAGGATGTCATCAAAACTTCAATATCAGCGTTATCCACCCCTTCCCATAATACCACCCCCATCTTCAAAAAGTCTCATCAGGTAACTACACACTTTGTCATAGCTACTGCAATTATTTATCACCTTTCTGCATGTTTCTGGGGGCTTATTTACACTCAACCATACGGGGTGTAACTGCCTAATCACAAACTCATTTGTGCAATGCAATCATAGCTGGTCAATGGTACCTCAGACTGATCTGTGCTTTTACAAAGCCATATAGTAAGTACCCAGGTCGCACAATGCTTTTCTTTTTCACCAAAGCGATCACAAATGCCAGGCGCCAACTTGCTTCCAGTGTCTCATGATCTTGGTTTAGGTTGCCCTGCTGGCATCACTCCATTTTTCAAAGGTAAAGTCTTTCAGTCCAATACCGCTTGCAGTTGTACAGGCAGCTTTGTTTATTTATCTTTCTTTTCTTAGCAGTGTCTTTTCAAGCCTCTGGTTTTTTCACTTGTCATTTTTTCAAAGGGCGTTTGCTGTTTTTGAACCACTCCTTTGAGTGCGATAGTCTAAGCCAGTTTCTTTTGTTGCTTCAACAAATCATTCATTCTTGCACTAAGCCGTGTGGCTTCTGGATCATGGCTAATGTGCAGTGTTCATGTTGTACATCAAAGCCCCGCTCTGCATGTTGTCTCTTGCAAACCGGCTAAGCACTTTTGTCAGTTTTGCTTCCATCTGGAATGCCATAATGTCTTTGTCAGTTACTCCATCCCCGGCAATGTAGCTTGCAGTTTGCCAGATGTGTATTTTCTCTTCTCAAAGCGCCTAGAGGTTTCTTCTCCAGTGCACAGCGCTTTACTTCAGTTCACATCACATGGAGCATTGGAATGCAGCTTGCACAGCAATAGCGCTTTACTTCACTTCACATCACATGGGAATGCGGTTTGCACAGTAATGTCTGTTGGAATGGGCAGCTGTCTTTTCTTGGCCCATTCACAGATGCATAGGTAAATGTTCAGATGTGATGTGCCCGTCTGCCATCCTGCATGAAGCCTTTGCTCCGTACCACAGTTTACTGGGCAAATTCTTTACTTTTTGAACAGCTCTCTGTTTTTGCTCCCCCTTCCTCAGGAATGCAGGCATGTTTATCTTTCGTGTGCACCTGGCAGCGCCATTAGCACGCAGCTTATCTCTTTTGCCTATAACTCTTATACTGTGGCGGCTTCACTCGTTTCAGACAGTTCATCCAAATTAACTCTTTCTTGTACTGTTTCTGCTTTTGTTTGCCTTCACACACCTCGCCCAAGACAGCTTCAAGGCACAAGCTCTGCACACACAGCAAGACTCTTGTTTTCAAAAGCGGCACTTTTCTTGTCATTTTTCTACTCCATGTAATTTTGCAAAATGTCAAAGCGTCTTTTTTTTTCTTGTAATGTGCGATCTTTCAAGAGAACTCACAACCCATTAAATCTTTGTGCTATCTTATCACACACAGATGTTTCATTCTGTTGTACCATTGCCAAACTATAACCACTCAGTTCAGTGCATTTAAAAAATAAAAATGCCATATTTAGTGCAGCTCCCTGCACGTTTTTTTTTCTGCAAGAACAACCCACACTCTATTGCTTGTGGGCTGTTTAATGTGTCAACAACATTTTTCCCCATGTATCACAGTCAACAGGACACTATTTCCAAATCATACATCACTTATAAGGCAACAGCACAAATCCATGGCATAGCATGGGATCAAAAATACTCCAGGGGCAATTTAGAAAAATATAAATTGTTTTTCCCCCCAACCATTGCAAACTGGTTCTGCAATTTCAAATCAGTACACAAAAATCGAAAATCCAAATAACATTCACTCACTTTCCTTTTAAGTGAGTCTCTCACCCAATAAAAGCATGGCACAGCCTAAAATGCAATATAACCATTTTAGTGTGTTTCCTTTAAACAGAATTTGCCACCATTAGCACATGGAATTTTACAGTTGCCAAAAGAAAGAAAAAACTCTTTAGGCTCTCAGCACAGATGTTACTCATTCTCCTAAGCATGGCTCATTCCCCTTCCTCATTATTCAGGAATGCCAACCCTTCAAAAGCATATATCAAAAAAGCGAACCTTCGCCTCCGAACATTACAGCCCCCACTCGCTAGCACACTGGGGCTGAGTCAATGGTTAAATCACTATTCACAATTTGCATGTCAAATCCCTGCAATTATATTTTTTTTTTCCTGCCCTCATGACAGAATAGAGATGAGAACTCCGTCTCATTATGCATTCCAAATTACAACTTTAAACTTGGGAAACCACATGATAAAATTCTTTTTCTAATTGAGCATACATCTTTCTTAACCATTCATCGGAGTGCTTTAAACAAAGCCATTTCCCGCTCGTTTATTGCCTTGTACTCCCTGGCACCAATCCCATGCAATAAGTCAGTCACGACTGATTTACTGAAGGGAGTCTTAACCACACAAGCCATCGGCCACGGCAAGCCGACACAACATTGCTGCCTTTTGAAGTCAGAGCTGCAGTGAGACCATCAAGGAAATGCGACAGCCTGCTCCCCACTCTACACTGTGTTCTCTCACACCATTTGTCATGTCATGGCACTGCTCTTCACAAATCCCACAAAGCTGCCACCAAATGTCTTGATATTGGGAAAAATCTTCCTCGGGGCCAGCCCTTTGAGAGCAAAAATACCCAATTCAGCCCAAAATACAGGTTCTATTGTGCTGAGCAGTGATCTCATGCAAGTGACAAATGACACCCTCAAAGTGTTAGCATATTTATTCTAAGCAGTGAATTTCATATACATTTGGGATTCAAGTTAGAGAATATTACAAAGCATAAAACAAAGAGCAATGCAAAATATAGTGAAACATGGAACTTAGATAAACATAGAGAAACATAGAGAAATATAGAGAAACATAGAGAAACACAGTCTTACGTCCCTTAATCTCAGCCCTGGGAGACCTGGGTTTCTCATAGAAAAACAAGTCTGGAGGACACCGTGAGAGCCAATTCCGGGCACCTGACTGTACACGAATCAAGTCCACAGGCGATCTCCCCCTGATCCCATGTGTGCATGGATGTTTTATAATCTCTTGCTGTCAGTCACCATGACGCATAGTTCCAGAACTTTCTCTGTGAGGCTGGTTCATGGAAAAAACCCAGCTCTCTCCGAGATGCTCCCTGCTCGCTCCTACCCCCTCCCTTGGTTCCCATCTGCGCTGGCTGAGGAATGTCTTATCAGTACCTTCCCAGAGAAAAGGAAGATTAGCTTGGAGCCAGGCCTACCGTTAGTGAGGCTGAATATTCTAAGGGAAGCAGGGATGTATTAACCCCATCTGCAAGCTCTAAAAGGCATGCACTCATAGCTTAGTGTTTATAGCGCTTAAGACTGGCTATCTAAGCGCTATATAGGTGCCATGATGTTCCAAACACTCCAAAAATACCTATTAGCTACATAGCTAGGGGCCCTCCCTGCCTGTCTATCAACAATGCTTAATTTGACCCATTTCATACTAGGCCTGCATATTCCTTGTAGCTCACTACTGCATAATGGAAGTGCTACAACAGACTACTGTCAGCATTTTTAGCACATACTTTGAATACACTATTGGCTTTCAGCGGCTATTGCTGTCATCTAAAGCCCTGATTGGCAAGGTTGCAATTTCGTGTATCACTACAGGGACCAGCATTTTATTGGGCTTTTCCAAGACTAACACCTTGGATTCTGCTAGCGATGAGAGTTTTTAATCAAGTGCACTGGTCATAAGATTGGCAGTGAACTGGAACCCATGCATGTTCCGCATTAAGGGTGAACTACAAAACCCGACTTGTCCTTTGCTGCAGAGGTTTGCTATACAGAGCAACTAAATTGACATATTGCCATTCACAAGGGTGTGAAATCCCTAGATTAGCTTAAGTTATGCAGGCAATTCAGTCTCCAAAAAGAGGGATCTGCTAATCAAGATCTCAACTCAATGTTCCTTGCAAAAAATTATAGTACACAGGTTCCTTTACTGTAACCAGTCTCCTTACATAACTGTACAGAGCAGGTTCAAAAGGTCACATGTGCATACCCGACTGCTGGAACACAAGGTTCCAGTAAACAGAACTGAATTTTTAATATTCTGCAGCACCAATCTAAATTAGAATCATTGTATCCCTTTGTCTGGTGGCATGTAAATCTTTAAATACAAGCAGAGTTGTGGCATCGTAGTCATTTATATAGTGCCATTCCCCTCCCCCCTCAATGGCCTCAATGCGCTTTGTTGGAACGCCCCCGGGGACCAGAGTCCAGGTTTGGGAAGCTCCAAGTTTAATTTGAGATGTGTGTCAAGGACAGGTGTGTGTCTGCCAGGATTATGACTCTTGGTTGCTTACTGGAGCCTGGCCAGCCCTCCTGAGATCAGGCACGTGCAGTCGGCGAATGAGGCAGAGTGGTAGTATAGGATACTCTATGTATACCACGCTAGACCAAAATTTATCATAGGTTATCGCTGGATACTAATGTAGAGGTGTTGAGGCACGTCAGGGATTTCAATGCAGAAGGCTATGCAAGCAACTACACCGGATTTGACATACCAATAGATGCATTCTAGAGTGCATGGATGGGGAGTGGTGTGTCCACAGATGTAGGGTGATTTATACATACCTTAACCTCAGTTTCTTCAATTAACTTTCCTAGGTCTGACCACACCATTACGGATACAACAAGCCAGTGCACGCAATCATCCCACCTGCAAGCCAACACAGGCACCAGACCTAGGTCTCCCAAGGAAATAGTTGGAGAGATCAGCCTGCATCATTTGATCAGTGGGAGAAATGCCTAAGTTTGAGACAGCAGCAAATGGAAACACCCACATCCGAGACAAGCAGCAAACTGAGGAACCCCCCCCCCACATTTGAGACACTACAGCAAAAAATGGAATCACCTAAATTTGGAACACTGTAGCAAACCGAATCACCGGGGCCTGAGAACTTACGTTGAGACCCATCAGCAAGTGGAGAGCCACCTAGACCAAAGACACTAGAGTAGTGGGAGAAAAACACCCAGGTCCAAGACGGCAGTAAATGGAAGCACGCCCCGATACGGGACGCAGCCGTAAATGGCAAAACACCTAGATTTCAGACACTTGAACAGAGGGAGAAACACCCAAGTATGGGACACCTATATCAAGGGAGCAGAGCGCTGGAGATGCAACTAGAGTCAAATAGAGGAAGACCCCTAAATTTGAGATATGAGAATCATCAAAATTTGAGACTCAGTAGGTGGGGCAATGCCCAAATCGGACACATAAGTAAATGGAGAATCCCCTACATTTGGGATACAGCAGTGAAAGAAAAGTTGCTTACTAGCTGACTAACGTTATACAATGAGTGGTAGGGCTTTAATGTGGCAATAAGACCCGAGGCGGCGGGCCAATAGCGGGCCAGGTAATGCCCCAGAGCCGTAGTTACAGGCCAGAGCGTAGCCGCCTCGGGTCTTATTGCCATTAGTACCCCGGCCCGTTACCAGGATACTAATGGCATTTTTTCTGTTAAGAAATGCTGTGCGTTTCGAAAAAAAATATAAAAATTACAAAAAACAAATAAATGGCCGTCGGGAAAGGGAAAAATATAGTCCATTTTCCCTTTCCATCGCAGCCATCGGGAGCGGACGCGCTGGGAACAGAAGTGTTTCCAGCTCCCAAGACAAGAAAAAAGGTAAGTGGGGTTGGGAGAGAAAAAATAAAAAATAAAAAAGTACTGCGGTCTCCGGCGGGGGAACTATGGAAGCCTTCAGCCATGTGGAGGCCCGGAGCGGGGATGGCCCTGCTCCGAGTCTCCACACTCCTGGAGGCTTCCATCATCCCTCGCCAGAGACCAAGGGATAGAAGGTAAGTGAGGTGGGGAGGGCAGGCAGGAACGGGCAAAAACAAACTTTTTTAAAAAAACCCTTACCCCGGCAGGGGACTAAGGCAGCTTCCAGCCATGGGGAGGCTCGGAGCAGGGATTGCCCCGTTCGAGCCTCCTCATTGGCTGAGGGGCTGCCACGCCCCTTGCTGGGAACAGAGTACCCGGGACGCGCAGGCATACAAGGGAATACTGTGTGGTATGGCACGCAAAAGAGCCAATCCACATGTTGTATTCCCGAATGTAGTAATTGCTGTACTCCCCAGACCACTCCTAGTCAGTCGCTGCTGATTGAAGGCGGCAGGCTTCCCAGGCAAACACGGGCAAACACTAAAGGAGCTGCTTCTTCAGGAGCTGCCCTTTGCCTTGGGGCCCCTAACCAGGCTGCCCTGGGAGACTGTTAGAAGGCACTGAGGCCCAATCACAGAGCATTGGCCAGGGTGGGAGACAGGCGGCCTTCGGGACCAAGAAGCAGGTCAGGAGTAGAGAATGAGGCACAGGAGTGCTTTCAGTGAAAATAAATACATTTTGGCAAAAAACAGCCCCAAAGGGATACATGGGCAGTGCTGAGGGAGACTCACCTGCAAGCCACGCTGTTAATCATGGTGCCTGATAAGAACACCCAATTATACAGGCAAAGCAATGTGATATTGCACCAATGTCATCTCCATGAGCAGGGCCAGCTAGGACAAAATTATATTTGAGTCTCAGATGACCTGTGGCACAATGACAAGGAGGATTCCTCTGAAGGAAGGCAAACACCTTTTTCCTGGGCACTGGAATTCTTACCAGGTGGTCTGGTTCTTCCAAAGGTAGCACTGACAAAAGCCACCTTTGAAATCAGCAGGCATAGGAAACAGGCAGTGGTGGATTAGCCAGGAGGTAAAAAGGTGCGCTATGATGGATCATCCAAAAAGGACTTGCATTTTTATATACATTTCTTTTTTTTAAATTATACAATTCAGTATGAGATATATCTGCTAATCAGACCCCCCCCCCCCCACACACACCTTTTCAATATACATGCCAAAATTATAGTGCACACATGCATTGTACCTGGTCTACAGACTGGATAGTGCCAGCTCTGCTGTGGTACAGAAAAAGGCTGCCTTTATATCTCCCAACAGCTGCACCTCTATTGAAATGATAAATCGTATGAGAATGGTGGCAGGTAATTCCCAAGTCACCATATCACAGCCAGACTTACCTTACATTTAGAGCACAATTATGAAATCCACAGCAATCCGATCACCAGCAATGTCAACTCAGAGCAGGGTTCAGATGCAATGTGTATCAAGTCTAGGCTCCACAGTTTCCTTGTGATACAATGGCCAGGATATCTTTTTATTCTTCAGAAGGGTAGGGCTTGGGGGGAGGAGGGGCAACCTTCTCCCAGCATAGAACCATTTTCTAGGTGTCCCCAAGACCAGTACTTCATAGACAGAATCTGGACATAATGCCAGCCTTACAGCAGGGTGCTGATCATTGGAATGCCTCCCATTCCCTACATTTCCCACAAGCAAGGTACACTCTGTGGCATATTGCTTTAAAAAAAATGAGGCACCCCTTCATTCTTGGATTCTCTTTGGACACACCATGCCCTCTTGACTTCTATGAAAGGATAGGTCTGCCCTTTAACTATCCACTGGGAACAGAGGGAGGGGGGGGGGGGGGGGGGGGGTCACGCGGAGGCAGGCAAATGCTATGGGCCAGGCTTTATCTGGCTGTACTGGAATGGGGGGCCAGTTCACCGGAGGTGATGGGATCACCTGTAGGTGCCAGCCAAGCTCCCTGGAGTGGGAGTGCAACTGAAGGACTTGCCTGGTCTTGGAACCTTGGATTGTGACTCCCAGCAACACCAAGGCAAGGACTACTATTCCACCCCAACTCCCCCACCACTACTACTACTACTACTACCGGCTCTCCGAACCACAAACACTGGTTTGGGAACCTTCTATCCTGCGCACGTTGGGGGGCGTGGCTAAGGAGCCATGTGAGAGGACGGGATTCTCCGTGGGCTCCCGCAGATCCTGTAAACATCCGAAAAAAACACAGTACAAACTGCAGCATTTTAACCTGGAAAAAGAGGAAGCTGCGTGTGAAGCCTCGGAGAACAAGGAGGCGTATTGTGCGAGTGATCCTGGCAGCGAGAGAGGAACGGTGTCCAAAGGAAGGTCGCGACACGAAGGTGACCGAAAAAAGGAAGATGGCCGCCGGCAGACATTGAAAGGACAAAGACCTGCTGCGGGCGACGGAGAAGCGGAGGCAACCCTGGTCAATGAGGCGCCGCCCTGGAAGTCATAGGACCCCTTGAAGCGTAAGAAATACGGGCCGTGCAGGTATGAGGAGCAGCACACCAGAAGTGTACTGATCATAAGAGCCGGATGAGGCTAGTAAACGACCGCCTCTCTGAAACGTGAGGAAGGGCGTGGGATGGACGCCGCGGGACACATTGTAGCCCCGCTCCGACGCCAAAACAAGCCATTGCACTGTGTAGTGCGATCACGCATGGGGCTGGACACAAAGTATCCGCCACAGTAACGAGCGAAAGAGCGGCCGCAGATGGGGGCCCGGGAACAAAAGACAGTGCACACGGCAGCATTAGGCTGTGTGGTGATACATAGTGCACAGGACTGGCCTCAAACAGGCCCTAAAAGACAGCTCCCCCCAGAGAAGGCAGATACAAGGAGAGGACAATTGGGGAAGATCACACGGGAGATACAGATAACGAAGGAGCGCACCTGAGGGGTACAGCCACGGACAATGAGATAAGGCATAGGGGCTGCTAGGAGCAGCACGACAAGTGTGCTACCAAGGGTGCCCCCCCCATAATAACACTACAGTTCCAGCCCTGGATGCATACCCCTCAATCATTTGTGTTTTTTGGCGAGCGAGAGGCCCATTGAAATGAACGGGTGTGCTGGAGGCTTGGCGGGTGAGTCTGCTGTTGGAGCTTTTGAGGGTCTGTGCCCTCCCCCCCCATGCTGTGGTAGGGCATTGGACATTGGAGCGGGGCGTGTGTCCTTCCTCTAATTGCGGCGTTGAAGCGGTGGGTGGACCCACAACAAGTGGCTGCTGCGTCATGTCTAACAAGCAGATACGACAAAAAGTGAAGCAACCTACGCTGGACGAATTTGCCAGGACGCCGACAGAAAGTGCTAGAAGTAAAGATAAACACCCCGCAGGTGGCATGGACGCCGCGGGCCCAAATCAAGAAGTTCTGGCTGCAATTGCAGATTTAAAAGCGGCTTGGGAGGCCAAGCTCGAAATCGTGGTGGCAGAATTGAAGACTGTGTTGGACCTTAAAGTTGGTGAAGTGCAGGAGGAGATGAACCTACTCCGACAGGATGTGAGGTCCCTGGCGGAGCGCACAGAGAGCTTGGAGAAAGAAGGGAGCTCGAACACAGCGGATTGTGCTGCACACAAATCAGAACTGCATGCCCGTGTGCAAAGAGTGGGCAACCTGGAGAGCAGAGGGACGCGCCCGAAGGAACATCCGTCTTGTGGGCATACCGGAGGGCCACAACCCCACAGAGTTCATCGAAAACATGTTGCAGGAGATCACAGGAGGAGCCCCGTCTCAGGGATTTGCTGTGGAACGAGCGCATAGGGCCCTGTCGAGGAGGCCGCCGCCAGGCAATCCACCCAGGCCAGTGATCGCCAAGATCCTTAATTATCGGGACCGGGAGAGGGTAAAGTGGGGAACAATCAAGCGAGGAGAGGCAGGCATAACAGCTTACCCGGACTACACCCTGATGGTGCAGCGGAGCCGAATGAACTTCGGGCCTGTAAAGAGGAGACTGAGGGAGGCGGGCCAGAAATACATGTTACTTTATCCGGCGAAATTGAAGGTCTTTCATAAGAATATAACTTTTTTTTGACACGGATGCCATGGGATGGCTCGATAGGCAAGGCTGCCCCCAGGAGCCGGACGTCCAGGCGAAAGAAGCAGATGGTAGAGATAAGTAAAGAGTGCTGGGAGCACAGTGAGATTGTGCGGTGACTATGGGACTGGATTATAGTTCTTGGAATTGCCTGTTTGTAGACGGGCCTGGAGTAGCATAGATAATGCACTGTGGCTATTGCTTTTGTAGGGAGCCCTCCAGGGCTAGTCCTCATACCCCCAGTTAGTATTAATAGTTAAGTGGCTATTAGGGCGACTTTACCCTACTGAGCTCTGTGTGCATCAGACGGGGCTAGATGTGGGGGTGCCCGAGATCCAGGGATGGAGCTGGGCAAAAGTTAGGGAGGAAGTTGTTGGGGAAGGGATGGGTGGGGGCGGGGGGAGGGGGAGTTTGGGGTATGCAGTTTTTGGGAGTTTGAGTTTTTACGCGAACCTACAGGGAATAGCCCTAGTATTGCATCTGTGTTGCGCAGACGGACGGGGCGGGCCAAGAGGGAGGGAGTTGGATGCTGATGAGCCATGGGATATCTTAAAATAGTGACGTGGAACATCAGGGGACTTAATAGCTATTTGAAAAGAAACAAAGTCATGATGTATTTGAAAAGACAAAAGATAGATATTGCATTGTTACAAGAGACACACTTGACACGGGAAAAACTGGAGTTGGTGAAGAGGAAGTGGAGGGGTACAGTAGTGGGGTCTTCGTATTCGGCCTACGCTAGGGGTGTGCTGGTCTGGGTGGCGCTGCATGTCCCGTTCCAGCTGCTACAGGAAACGGTGGAAACTGAGGGGCGTTTGGCCATGGTGAGAGGAGTGGTGAGAGGAGTGGTGGAGAATAAAGAGGTGTGCATTGTGAACACGTACGCCCCTAATCAAAACACTGCGGAGTACTTCCAGACTATGTGCACCAGCCTGAGCTTGTGCGCGGTGATCTAGGGAGGGGATTTTAACTGTGTGCTGAACCCTGCAGTGGCCAGGTCGGATGACAAGATGGCCAGGCCTGCCCCAGCAGCTAGAGCATTGCCATCGTTGTTAGACGACTTTGGACTGGTGGATGTGCGGAGAACTAACACCCTCATGTTAGGCAGTAGTCACATTACTCGGCACCGCAACAGTTACACACTAGACTTGATTATGTATTTGCCACGTCCGATGTAATGATAGAGATCGCTCATAGAATACAAAGCGAGGGTCCTGTCGGACCACTCGCCTCTGGTTGTGGGGTGGCAATACTGCACCCCTAGGGCACGGATACCGACGTGGCGCCTCCGGGCTGAGGCGCTCAAAGATCCGGCTTTTCTGGAGGATATGAGAGATGAAATCATTAGTTATTTCGAGGTGAATGCAGGCAGTGTGGACTCGGCGGGGACACTCTGGGAGGCCTTCAAAGTGGTGATACGGTGGGTGGCCATCTCTAAATCCAAGGGCTTGCAGGATGGGGTCCTGGCTGATTTACAGAGAGCGGAAGGCGAATTAGAGAGGGAACTAAAAGGTGAACGCATAGACACCGAGCTGGTGCTTAAGCTACAGCAACGGTGCACGGAACTCTGGGAAAGGCTCTGCAATCTCAACTACAAAAAGTACGTTGAGAGAACATGCAGGCGGAGATAAAACGGGCCGTCTTTTGGCGTGGCTATATAAAAGTGAAACCCCGAGGCCCCCGATTAGGACAATAACCAGAGAAGATGGAGGTGGCAGACACCCAAGAGGGAGTTAACAGAATTTGCAGATTACTATAGAGAATTATATGGCGACAGAGGGGGGCAGCAGGGAGGAAATGCTGGAAACTCTGCAAGACATTGGATTGCCCAAGATTAGCACAGAAGAAAGAGGAACTAGATGCTCCGATTACGTTGGAGGAGGTTGTTAGGCAGCTACCTACTAGTAAGACCCCGGGAGCAGATGGTCTACCTAGTGAATTTTATAAAGCATATGGGGCGGAAGTGCTCCCCCCGATGTTGGAAATGCTCAACGAGGCGTTTGAGGTGGGACAGTTGCCGGAGTCGCTCAGAGGCAGTCATACTACCACTCCCCAAACCTAATAAACCGGGACATAGCTGTGGATCATACAGGCCGTTGTCAATGTTGAACCAGGACAGCAAGATATTAACGGCTGTCCTGGCGAATAGATTGCGGAAAGTAATAGGCAAACTGATACACCCAGACCAAAACGGGCTATGTTCCGGGCAGGAATATTACTCACAACCATAGGCGACTCCATCGGGTGATCGAATGGGGCTGTGACGATGAAGGAGAGATGGCAATCGTGTCCTTGGATGCGGTAAAAGCTTTCGACTTGGTCAGGTGGGCGTGGCTGCTTGCGGCCTTGGGGGGGGGGGGGGGGGGGGGGGGGGAGTATGGAATGGGACCGGGATACATTAGATGGGCGGAGATGCTGTATAGTGCGCCATTAGCCAGGGTGCGAACAGGGAAAGTGATCTGAGAGATGGCAACTTAGCAGGGGCACTAGACAGGGGTGCCCCTGGTCCCCGATGCTATACATTCT
Source organism: Ambystoma mexicanum (assembly GCF_040938575.1). NCBI lineage: Eukaryota > Metazoa > Chordata > Amphibia > Caudata > Ambystomatidae > Ambystoma > Ambystoma mexicanum. The sequence goes on along the minus strand of NC_090922.1, from coordinate 578,496,317 downwards.
AGCTCTGGAGCCTCTGGCACTATACCTGAGGCAGCAATACGATGATAGGTATCATGGTTGGGGGGGTGGGGGGGGGGAGGAAAAGGCACCCGATATCCCTGTATGCGGATGACTTGTTATTATATTGGAGATACCCGGAAGAAAACCTTCAGTATATTCTGGAGGTGATGGAAGGGTATGCGAGGTTGTCCGGTATAGCGGTGAATCCCCAAAAATCTAGCATTTTCCCACTGGGCAGTTACAAAGGGATCCCTGTGGAAAGGTTACCGGTGTTGCAGGTGCCATGGACTGTGGTATCTTTCCGCTACCTTGGGATAGAGGTGTGCCATACGGCGGAGGAGGAACACAGGCGTAATACTGAGATGGCTGTTGAGACAATCCATAAGTGTATGAGGTTTTGGGAGAAGTTGCCCTTGGTGATGATGGGACGGGGTGCGATGCTTAAGATGGTGGTTCTGCCTAGGCTCTTGCATTTCTTTAGCAATATCCCGTATATGATTCCTAAAGGTTTTTTGCCCAATTGAATGGGGTGTGTAGAGACTCTGTGGCATGGTACCAGGAACAGAGTAGCGCTCTGGAAGTTGCAGAACTTTCACGTAAGGGGGGGGGGGGGGGGGTCAGGCTACCTCATTTTGAGGCCTACTATATAGCAAGCCAATTACAGTTTGTGGCCAAATGGCTCTCTGACGAACTGACCAGCGAATTTAGATTGTTTGGGCATGACTGTGCCCCATACTACCTGAAAGAAATTATCTGGTTGCCTGAGGCAGAAACTAAGGGATACCCGAAGATGAGGCTGGGGTGGAAAATGTGGCGACAAGCATGTATAATGATGGGGGATCCGCTGCCGTGTTCCCCGCAGGTACCTCTAGTTGCTTTGGCAGGTGGAGATGAGCAACTGAGGGGGATTATCAGAACCTATTGGGAGTCTGTGGGACTGGTAACGTTTAGGTGATATATGGCAGGAGGGGGTCCATCAGAGATTTTGAAGGACGAAGAGGAGGTGGGATTACATGGGGGCCAATATGTTACATATCACAGGCTGGTGCAGAAGATTCGGATAACGTGGCCTGAGACGGTGCTGGCGGAGGAGCCAGACGCCATTGTGGGGATGATATATGACACAACTGAGGGAGGGCGCGAGATCTCCAGATTGTATGAAATGGTAATGACTAAGGTTGGGAAAGAATTGACACATTTGAGATTTGATTGGGAAACAGAAGTGGGAGCCCAAATGGATGATGGGATGTGGGAGCGGGCCCTGGTATACCATAAGAAAGTATCTAGGATTGCCAGACTGCAGCAAATACAGTTGTATGTGACGCATAGAGCGTATATGACCCCGCTGAGGATATCTAAATTCCGGGAGACAGGCGTGCCCTAAGTGCGATGAGGAGAATGTGGATATGACACATATGTTTTGGGCGTGCCCAGCGATTGCTAGCTTTTGGGCCACTTCTCTCCAGAAACCCCTCAGAGAAAGGGGTCACGCTTGCCGTTGACACAGCTTGGGCCCGTCTGTTGGGAGGGTTTCCTAGGCCACGAAAGCTGAAGCATGTTGGGAAATTGAAAGACCTAGCGTACGTGCTTGCAAAGCGAAGGATAGCTATGGGCTGGAAGAAGTGTCATAAGCCACGGGTGGAGGGGTGGTGGAAAGACTTAAAGTGGGCGGAGGCTGAGACGGTGGTGTGGCAGGAAGCAAGTTGCATGGCTTGGGAGGAAGAAGCGGGTACCCTGATGGCATGGAAAACATTGATATCAGGCTTATTTGGGAAAGTGTCAGACCCAGAGGAATCTGATGAAAATGACGCCCAGCTATGTGCGACAGATACTGGATGTGAAGGACAAACAGGCTCGCGAAGGGGGGGGGGGGGGTGGGAACAGGGGGGCAGTGAACAAAGACCAATTGATGCTAATGTAATGGAGGATTGCACTGCGTGTTTGTTTCAATATAAAAAAAAACAAAGATAGAACATTCTATCCTGCGCAGGTTGCTGCACCGGAACCACTGCTTTTAGACCTTGATGTCCAACACCTCCACATCTCAGTTTGTTGGACGCAGATGCTCTGCAGTCTTCACATCCGAGACGCGTGGAATCCATCTTCTAGCACACAAAGCTAAGACACTACCACCTGGTCATCAGCTTTAAGCTCCTGGCTGACACCGCTGCAGTACCCAGATGTGTTGAGCAAGTTGAGTTTGCTTGCTGCCGTAGGCAAGTCTCCACATCTGTCCCCAGGTAAGAAGTCTTCCAGCACTACCAAACAGACATCACCTGTCATTTCAAACGTGAACCCACAAGTAGATGCTTCTGCCAAAATTAACTGCATGCCAGGCCCCAGATACCACAAATCCATGGTGCTACAATGGCCATACACCATAAAGTTCAATGCTGAAAAACCCAACTTCATGCCGTTTGCTCCGGTCCAAAAGTGACATTATGCAGCCCACCCTCTCAGAAGGTATTTTCTTGAACACGGACATTGTTCCGAGTGCCTGGACAACACTGCTCATCTACCCAGCATGCTACTCTGCAACAGCTTGCATTGTCTGCATTTCTTTGCAGGGGTGGGGCTTTGCTGGTGTTTAGTGATTTGCATTTTTAGTCTTCAATAAAAAAAAGGCTATATTGTTTTATAAAACCTCCGATTGGCTCATTGTGTGCATTGCTACTGCCATCCCCTCAGCACTCCTGAAGATCGCTAACACACAAGGTGAAGGAGATATACCAGTCAGGCTGTGGCTGGTTTTCGCCTTTATGCTTGGGATCCCTACTGGGTTGGTAGTAGTGTGGGGCAGAGTAGGCATTTCAGCCAGGCAGACCTGCAATCCTGCATAGCAGTAGTCATTTTGTAACTACATTCAAAATTGGCATTTAACAAAAATTATATAGGAATGCATATTCCTAGCTACTAATCAAAGGCTCATAAAGCCATCAGTTTTAGCTTTCATTAGGGTTCCCATTTCTGGATTTGCTTCTGTTGGCAATGGTTAATTGCTTGATCTACAAATAAAATAGACCAGCCAATCAGATTTTTATGCACAATCACAATTCCCCCTCCTTTATCTGCCAGTCCAAGTTATCAAATTGGACAGCCGATTCAGTTGATGCATGGCCGGTTTGCTCAAATGTTCAACGCATGGTGAACCCCTCGGGTGACTGACGCCTGTGCCTCCATCTATGCCGCTGCTCCCCGCACAAGTTTCTCCTTTCCATTGGTTGTTTATTTCTTCCATCCACTTATAGGCCCTTTTTCAGCCCTCCTTCCCCTCTCGCCCCCCTGCCCAGACCCATGGGTATTTGCTATGCTGGTGGAACACATCAATTTCCCCAGGGCAACCAATCAGCTAAGGGCCAAACGGAGAGGGCAGCTCCCCTAGAGACAGCGCCCATCATGGTTTGCCCATGGATGCCTGACAAGTTATCACAGGTACGGGCAGAGAGCACAGACATCACTGTGTTCCTGAAAACCCTGCCACATTCATACAACCACTATTGTTTAACTGTGCTGCCACCCTTGCTAGCCATTGTACTGTGCCCTATAGTTAGCCTTTCTATTGAACGGAGTTACACCCTACAGTTGGTTGTTGCACTGCACTCTAGTCAACCATGCTGCTCTCTACAGAGCCACTGTGCTGATTTTAGAGAGATTTGTGAAGATTAGCCATGTGTCACATTAGCACAGATTTGTTAATCTTGATGCATCCTTAAGCACATTTCAGGTCTGGTACTTCTTATGACACAGAGGGGCAAGTGGTATTAGGCAATTTTCACACTTCGAGGCATTTGTGGGAGTGCTACTGTGTTGAGCATAGAGGGGTGGTTGGGGTAGTCTATTGCACTCGAAAATTGGATGGTACCAATGAGTTGCAGCTAAAGGAGCTCTGCAGACACACTTGGAAGAACTGAAAGAACAACCTATGTACTAACCCCCTGCCCCCCTGCTGCCCTCCAATATACCTGCCAAGTAGTATACACACATACAAATGACAATTTCACATAACCCCAGGCACTGGCCCGTACCCCTACGGACACAACCCAGTGAAAACAACCATAACTACCAGCTCTACTACACACAAAACAGGCACCCAACATAACAAACACCCTCATACAACATACAACCCAGACACTGGTCCTTCCCTTACAGCTACAACTAAGCCAGTGTGCACACTACCAGAGCAACTACACATGAAACACACCCAACAAACACTCCCATACAAACAATCCAGGCATTGGACCACTCCATTACGGATACAACAAGCCAGTGCACGCAATCATCCAACCTGCAAGCCAACACAGGCACCAGTTTCTTCTGGTTCTGGACCTATATCATTATACTCTCACTAACCCCCACCCCCTTTCAGACCACCCCTGGGTGATAATGGTGCACAGGATAAATTAACACAAAAGTCATATATATATATATATATATATATATATATATATATATATATATATATATAAATAAAATGGCATTTTCCCAAAGCATGCTTTTATTATGGTATTTATTGAGTGCAGCATTTGTGAAAGAAGGTTTCCTTATCTTTTGCTATATAAATAAGCAAAATAAGTCATCCCGTACAACTTTTGCCACAAAAATCCTCGTTAGCAAAAAATTTGTCTAGCATTCGCAAGGTAGCAAACCATTTTTTTTTTTTTTTTTTTTTTAACAAGGCTCACCTGTAATAGGTTCAACACATTTTCAGGACCATCTGAATAATAGATCACTGGAATTTCAAACACCAGATGCACTCCATGCCCATCAAGAAAGAGGGGGTGGCTTCGCAGATTTCGTTGACGCCACCTCATCTTCCGACAAGGAGTTGGAGGATTGTGAGGTACACCACCTCTACATTTTTTTTAAAAACTGGTTGCAGTCTTGCTTCAAGGACAGACTGGCTTAGTTGGTATGTGATGGGGAAATGAAGACCTCCCTGTAGGGTAGGGAGGCACAACAGGGAGAAATTCATGGCCAGTCTTGGCCCTAAAGCAGCATGGAGCAGTTGATAGGGTCCCAGTGTCCATCTCCCCACCACCAGTGTCAGCATGCTCTTATTCAGTGCCTATTCGTACCATCCCTGCTGTACAAAATGCTTACCAGCCTTTAAAAAAAATTGTAAGTCAATGAACCGTGAGCAGACCGAGCAAGCAGCACCAAATGAGAGAAGCCCTCCAGCACCAAAACCAGTGTGCAACTTTAGAGACCACGACACAAAAGTCAAAACAGCTCTCCAGTAGCCAGTGCTACCAGCACTCGGTCATTGAAAGTAAAGATCCAATAAAGACAGGGAAAGTGGGGGGGGGGGGGGGAGAGACGAGATCCGGGAGAAGAGAACCAGAACAGCCATGCAGAAGCAAGCAGTGCTATACAATGCTCTCTAGCACCAGCGGCAATACACCACAGCCAGCAGTCCAATCCAACGGAAGCCCCGAACCAAGCCTCCTTACACGAGCATTGAGCACCTCGAGCCACCAGAATACTTCCATGACTGGCCTGCACAGGACAGGGAAGGGGCAGGGCTTAGTCAGATATTGGATAGTTTTTTTTGTTGATTATGTCACTACCTGGTGGGAAAGACAGGAATATATCGGGGAGGGATAGTAGGAAGGCGTGGTTGTTTGGCGAGGAGAGGGAGGTGACAGACCAAGATACCAGCAGGTGGAAGGAGCAGTGGAATGTGGAGGTGGTGAGGTATTGGTTCGAACTGTGGTGTGAATGCATGGTCGGTGTGAAGAAGCGAATGTGAAATGTAGGTGATGAGGTGGGTGTAGTCGTAGTAGCACAGAAGAGGTTGCAGTAGATGTGAAAAGGGATTAATAAAGGAGAGGCCCAGAAGGTAGGAGTGACAAAGGGGGCAGGTGTAGGCAGGTGGACTCGGAAAGTGTCCAGAGTGGAAGAGGCAAACGGGAACATGACAGAATAAATCAAGCATACTGTCCACAAGCACACTCCCATACACCCTAGAAGAAGGCCAACAGCTTGGAGTGGTGAAAGCTAGAAGGTCTGAGGAGTTTAGCTAGATAAGGCCACATACCTTTAGGCCGACACCTCAGCTTATTTAGCATGTGAGCATACAGAGGGTGAAACAAGCAATATCTAACAACCAGGGCTAGGGATGTTTGATTAGGGAGAATGTGCTTTAAGATGACAAGGATAGGCCTAGGGCCCCTAAAAATAAAATGATATATATTAAAACCCTTGAACCAGCTTAGAGGCTTGGAGTCGTGTGTGCCATCCGCGACAGATCATGTGCTTCGGGTAGGTGTCAACCACCTTCTTAAAGTTGAAGGCTTTCTGTAGTTTAAACCCAACCAATTTTGTTTGGTCGGTCTTTCCTATATATCTGGAAAGTAGCATCATTGAGGTTTATCCACATACTGTATTTTTTTTAAATTCAGAGCAGTGTAATTCAGGTGATTAGTGTTTAGTCGCCATTTGGCTGAGAATTATAGTTGTTCATTTATAACACGTTTAATACCAAGAGTGGTTTCTAAGTGCACGATCAGGATTCCAAACTTTGTTGCGCTGCGTTGTTGCCCAAAGCTATTCTTCCTCCCCAATGATCCAATTTTCAGATTACATTTTTAATCGCATTCAGAAAACATCCAAAACAAGGAGTAGCATCTTGCGCAGGCGGATTCCATTTTAATCAACAAGCAATAGGACTTGGTTCGATTTTAAAATGCACACCAATTAGGATCAGGTTAGCCTTGAGGTGCTACGAGTAGGTGCAAGTGTATTTCTTCAAATTAAAGTCGGATGTAGGTTTACAGTAGACGGATACGCAATTTGCCCAAAAATTGAACGGCTGCCAAATCACCTCCTTCAACTGCATGTCTGAAGCTCAAGGGGTCAACCTCTGCCTTGCCAAATCAACTCATTGCCAATGTAAGATACCAGAAGGGAAGGTCAGTTTCTGCAGAGAACCATACACAGGCAATTGCATACAGTAGAGAAAAAAAAAATGAATCTACTCCGTCCTACCAAGACACCAAATCTAGGTGCATGCCCCACATTTCATAAATCCAAACAGATCACTCCCAGAAGGTGAATCATACAAACAGTTAAGAAAATCACAGAAGTGGTGGGAACAAAACACGTGTGCTTAGCAGAAGGGGTGTGATCCAGAAACAAACCCATGTCAACAACTTCCAGAGCAGACGGCGTGCCACATTTAGAGGGGAGCAATCCAGGCAGGGCTCGGGCCAAATGTCTGGCTGAAGTCACTGGCTGCCAAAATCATGAGTTGCTCACCTGAGTGGGAAAAGGAATTAAGTAATGTTGCATAGCCAGAGGAAAGTGGAGAGTGCCTAAAGTCCTGCCCCACCTACCTCAGCCCCCCCCCCCCCCACCTCTAAAACTTGAAACTTGTTAATCAAGCTACAGAAACCTGGCTCGCCTCCAGCAGAATCAAGAGAAGGATGCAGGTGAGGAGTTACACAGAAGGATGCTGGCAAACGTCCATAAGTGGTCTCATTTTCGTCAGCAGCACATTTAATGGGAAAACTATGGATGGCAGACAGGGTTGACTGGGAATAGGGAAGTGAATGGTGGGTTATTAAAAGGGCACAGAATCATCTGCGCCTGAAAGCCCACCCTCCCGCCCCCAAATAACTCTGGTTAGTGGTCTAAAAAAATAAAGCATAGACTGGATACTTGAGCCAAGCCACATTATTCCCTTCTTTGCCATCCTGCGTTAGGCTGTGCATCCATTAGGAAATTGCCCAACAGGGAGTACACCAAAAGATTGTCAGCTTATAATTAGCAAGCCTGACAGTAGGCACCAAGCCAGAACAAAGCAACAAGATGCTCAAGCATAATCACGACCAAACTATTTCGCCAAAGCCACGTTACTTCACTAGGATAACCATTACAAGTGCAAAAACTGGGTCAACAGTAGCACATATATGATGGGTATAGGTGAACCCCATACATAAAAACCATCTCCCAAATCAACTGCAACACCCAAAAGGAAGGGTAGTCTTATCGAGATCCACAATGGCAAGCAGTCTTTCCACACGCCCCCCACCCCCCTGCAACCACCACCCCTGCGTACTGCCTTGTATTAAGCAAGATATCAAATTGATGCCAGAGACTTCCTGCGCTTCAGCTTCTTTCCAATGAGAAGGCAAACATCCAGGAAAAGGAGGCTTACAAACGTTCTCCATGTGGATCCGCATCACCTAGGCTCGTTTCTCTTTTTTGCAGGGTCATCAATGGCCAGCACCTCTCTGCGTGCCTGTAACGCCCCAGTGTGCCTATGGTTTTGGGTGATGGAAGAGGGTGGACACCCCAATGCCTTCAGAATTTATTCTCCTGTGTCCTGAACACAAAATGCTGTATCCAAACGAGTGGTGAGCAACACCAAGATTAGCAGCAGCCTCCAACGCTGGAACAAAAGCCCTTAAACACTGCTCTACATTTTCTGCAGCCTCTTTTGCGACAAGGCAAGCCATGGCAAGCTTCCAAGACAAACGCGTTGCCCCTGAGCTATCCTTACTATATGAACGATTAGCACTTAATTCTTGCAACAGTCTTTCACCCACCCCCTTACTTTCCTCCCTCCCTCCCTCCCTCCCGACCTCCCTCCCTTGCTACCACCACCTCCCGGAGAAGTCATTTTCTGTTCCCGTCACCATAGCTACGTTTTCTAAGAACCAGAAAGAAGGATTAGGTCTATTTTCCTCCCTCAAGGACGCTGGCGCCAGTTCATGAAAGCACCAACATGCTACTGGTATGTTTAAAGAAAAAAAAAAAAGAAAAGCCAAAACAGCAAACTGACGAGGGGGTGGGGTGGGGCATTAAAACCTGCTGCATCTGCCTCTCATGGGGAAGAGCAGATGTGAACTGCAGGCTACACTGCAGTGAGCATAACATGCCAGTAAAGTTGAGAGGCAAGCAGTGATGAAAATGAGGAGTTTTATTCATACAACCACTGCCACCAGCTTCAGTCACCAACTCGCAGCAGGATTGGAAAATAACGCTGATGTCAGATTCCAGAACAATCACGACACTACACGAAGGAAAGCCAAGACTGGACACTTCATAACATTCAGTACAACCAATACACAAAACAAGGGAATGTTAAAGGATATTTGTACTGCGCAACATCACCACCGGCGTGGTCGCCCTAGCGGATCTGAAAAGGAGAGGTGGGGGTGCGTTAGTGGGCTTGACCGGGAAATAGGCAAGAGAGCAGTGATTTTGGCAGCTTGTTTGGTTTGCACCGTTCGATGAGCTTAAGTGTCCAGTGATCTGTTTTGTTGTTGCGGTGTATTGAAGTGTGTGCGGTTTGCTGTGCTTTAGGGTTGTGCTCGTGTTTGGTTAGAGTTTAAGAGTTGTATGCAGAGGGGCGAGATTGATGGTTATTGGCCTCGCTATCCAGATCTGATACGTGCTCATTTCCAAGTTCTTTATAGATGTGGTGCGTGACAATCCCCATTTCTTTCTAGATCCTTCCCTTGCTAACATTCACAATCCTGTCTAGAAGCGACGCAAGCCAATATTTACAGTCCCGTCTAGAAGTGATCCGAGTTAATTCTAACTAAATGTGGCAATGGTTAATCTAAATGTGGCAGTTGCTAACATTAACAAACCTGTCTTGAAGTGACGCAGGCCAACTTTCACAATCCCGTCCAGACGCGGCGCAAGCCAATATTCACAATTCTATCCAAATGCACCAATGGCTAATATTTGCTAACCGTGGCACTGGCTAACATTCACAATCCTGTCTAGATGTGATGCAAGCCAATATTCACTGTTCTATCGGAATTTAGCAATGGATAACCTTCACAGTTCTACCTAGTTTTTTTAAATACCCTGGTCTGCTATGTTATGAGGGTAGGTCAAGTGAAAAGCAGGGCACTTACTGGTTATTCCCCTAGGTCATTGCCGCGAAGCATGTCAGTGCAGTCAAAGTTCCAAAGGCAAGAAGCTCCGCCAGGCAATTTATACATTCCTATAACTTAGAGAGGAGGCGGCAAATTAGATCTGCTGGATAATGGACACTCCAGGGGTCAATATCAGCCACTGCACTCCACACAAAGGCGAAACAGCTAGTACTCTCCTATGCAGTCTACTGCCCTGCAGTCCAGTGCTCTTCAACCATGATCAGAGCCCTTGCCTATGGTTACCTGTGACAAAAAAACAGGAAGAACCTTCCAAGCAAATCTTGGGATTATGTACCCAGAATGCATTCAACGCCTTGGAAACCTATTTCTATTCACAGTGCAGCTAATGTATACCAACAATCCACTATTGCACTGGGAAAAGAGGGGCAGTCACATGTTGTAATGTACACTCTTACAACTCCCATCTCCAAAAGGAGTAAGATGTGAAGCTCCAGGAGGTGGACCAAAAGCAACATCACTTTTTGCTCAATGTGCATTCACAGTTTACTACATCCCTATGCAGTCAGTTTACTACATCCCAATCAATGCTTGGCCACTCGGCATCACTCAACAAGACACCTTCCAATGTGTCCCATATGAAGACACTACACCAACCAGTAGGTTTAAGGAACCAATCGCTGGTTCAAGCGACAGATTTGTGCCCAGGCTCAAAAAGCTAAACCACGCAAACTGGGGTAGAATTAAGAGAATAGGGAGGCACAAAACTAACATTGTGAAGGTATGATTGGACTGTGATAAAGGTATTGTGGGAGTATAATTAGGGCTGCAGGGGTAATGGAGGCACTGGATCATTACACGAAAACATCTTCCTCTGAGTGCAATCAAATCTTGCAAGATTAGGATGAATCTTGCAATGCTCAGAGTTCATAGAGTAGTTACCTGCCACTGGGCACTTTTTGGGGGCCTCCCAGTGACGAGTCAGTCATCAATCAGGGACTCGGTTCTTCAAACTGCAGCTCAGAATAATGCTCTTACCTCATCCACTTGGAAACATTCTGTCCAGCCTCTTACTGAGAACCCAGAAATCAAACCAGCAGCTCATGCAGGTCCATGCACAAACACTGCAGCTCAACCTTCAAACATGGATTCCATCCTTGCCAATACCAGTCTCACTGGTGTTACATTTAGAAAATTTAACAGCCAGAAAACCACACTACTATAAATTACTCTACTTCCAAGAAGAGTGCAGAAAAAACAGCCTGGTTACAGTTGCACCAATTGTACGGTAGGGCAAGATAGTGACAAGGACAGGTTGTATAGCTGGCTTCCGCACCTGCTTGACTGATCAGCAAGCTACTGTAGTACCTCTTTGAAAATATTCTCCTCTGGTGACCCACCATCCCCATCTGCCACACCCATGGTCATCCAATGAATTACAGCAAACCAAAGATATGCTATTAAACCTCTGGCATTGCTCGGGCAAACTTCCTGCCCATCGGTCTTCACCAGCCAAGCCATTACAGAAGTGGAAGACCAAATGCAAATCTGGCTTTGTCCTAGTCCAGCCTAACTGCTTAGTCACATCCGTTCTGCACGAGTCCACAAGCACCTCATACATGTTTTATCCTCAATGAGGAGCAGCTTGCGTCGCATTACGGATGACACCCAACAAGGCCGAAACATGTCTGGAGATGCTTGTGGTCTCATGCAGAAGGGATGTGGCCTAGCAGTTTGGGCTGGACTGCCCCTTTTGGGGAGGAACCAAGCCCAATTTTCATATGGCCTTTCCCGTTCTGCAATTGCTTGGCAGGCTGGCACGATGAATGGTTGCCCAGAGCTGTGCCAGAGGTTAAGATTTGCTCAAAACCTTACAGCCATCAACTCTGGTTTTGCTTTAGCCAATAAATACTGACACCTCCATTAGACCAATGGCCACCATCGATCTTCAAGGATCAAACTTTAATGACCGCCTACCAATTGTAAATGCAACCCCTCATACACGCAAGACTGTCTCATGCTTTGCCCAATTATTTATAAATTTTTTACACAAAGGATGAGCAATCTGTTAAGGACAAATCCATTATTTGGCCCAAATAACTTCCTGCAAGCCCACCCATCACAGCTACAACCCTTTTCCAGAGACTCACCAGGTGGGCTTTCAAGTGCTTCATGGGCCCAACCCTAGATAAAAAGTAACCTATTCCACTCGTCTCATATACCCAGTTGGAGCCAGGGCTGGAAATATAATGTAGTCTATTATGGCACCATTAGCAAAGCAATTCCCAGAAGCACCATGGAGGCCAAAAATATGCTACACAAAATCTGCACCAGGTTTAGGAGGGCAATAATATGGCGGGAATAATATGGCATACAAGATAAAGCACAAGTCTGCAGCAAACCTAGTTGGTCTCATGTGCAACTAGCCTACAATGGCCAGTGTGCTTCACTAGAGCTACCAAAATAGTTGTACCCATTAATAAACTTGCATAGCTCCATCGCCCAAAGACAGGCAAGGTCTATGTGGGTGGTGCTCAGCATCTGACCCAGAGATACAGAGCAACTTCCCCTCAGGTCAATGGCTTCCCATCATATCACATTTGACAGCTGCCTCTAGTGCCCCCTCATGTCCCAGCTAGGATGGTAGCAACACCCTCCAGTGAGCCAATCAACACTGGATAGTCTTCGAGGCTTTTTGGGTGGTCCCATCTTTCATACTCTGCTTAGCTCAGGACCAAAAAAAAAAAAGTGTACGTCTGCACATTACCAGTAGATGTCAGACTACATACTGCATCTCGACCACTGCAATTACTGGTACCCAGTTCAGTCATTCCCGACATTTGCTGCCCTCCATTTGCATAGCCTGCGCCTCATTGCAAGAAGCAGGTCAATATTAGCCCCCTCAGCTACTGTACCAGGACTTGAACATGTGACAGCCAATGTGCAGACAGATCTATACAGTGGGCACATTAGCAAGCTAAGCCAGCTAAGTGTAATGGATATGAATAACAATGAAGATGAGGTATTGGTCGGACTGCAATACTACGTCGGGGGAACCGTTTCACATGTGCCATGAAAGCAGTCCGACTTGGCAACAGTTGAAATATTGGTTGCCCCATTCAAGCAAATTTCCCACCAAATCGGCTTTAGCCAAAAAAAGAACAACATTGGCAATTCAGTCTTTTTCCGGACCCAGTCCTTTGTGCCACGTACAGTTTCCTCGGGCCCTCCAAATGTTTGTATCCCGAGTCCTAGGTGTATGTCGCATTCACGTTTGTAGGTTAAAGTCAAGTATGGAACAAGTTACTTACCTGTAACTGTTGTTCTCCAGCATGGGTCTGGCATGGATTCACATGCTCATGAATATTCCCAGTCGTCAGGCTGGGAATCCTCGGTAAAGAAAAAACCAGTATCAGTTTCGTTTCTGATCTGTCTTTCGTAGTAATAACCAATCACTGGTCTCTGCGTCATACTGACCACAGCCAATGACTGCCCTCTACCTAAGCACCGCCTCTGGCAGCCATCTTCAGATTTGGAAGCACGTGAAGTGGCAGTATGACCAAGTGAAGAGCCGCAGAGGGGTAGGCGGGAGGGTTCGCATGTGAATCCATGCCAGACCCATGCTGGAGAACAACAGTTACAGGTAAGTAACTTGTTCCTTCTCCAGCATGGGGTCTGGCATGGATTCACATGCTCATGAATAAAGAATACATAGCAGTACACACATGCACAACCACGGGAGGTGGCAAAGGCTCAACATTAAGCATCACATCAACTCAACATTAAGCATCTTACCTCCTCACCAGGCTCACCTCAGGCGAACAGGTTGCGCAGCACTGCTTGGCCGACCCTGGACTCCTCCCTGGAATCCCGGTCGACGCAGTAGAATTTCGTGAAGGTGTGCGTCGACCTCCACGTAGCAGCCCTGCATATGTCCAGCAGGGGCACACCAGATAGGAACGCCGTGGTAGCTGCGATCGCTCTGGTGGAATGGGCTCTCGGACGGCCAGGCAGCGGTCGGTTTGCCAACCGGTGACAGTACATGATACAGCCGGAGAGCCATCTGGAGATGGAAGCCTTCGAGAGAGCCTTCCCCTGATTGACAGGTCCAAAGTTCACAAAGAGTTGTGACGTCTTCCGAAACCCCTTCGTGCGGTCCACGTAGAACTTCAGCGCTCTAGCTACGTCCAGCGAGTGCAAAGTCCTCTCAGCCGGCGACGAAGGCGACGGGAAGAACACAGGTAACACCAAGGGTTCGTTGAGATGGAAGTCCGACGGTACCTTGGGCATGAAGGAGGGGTGCGTCCTGAGCACTACCCTCGTGTCGTGGAAAGTCAAGTACGGGGCCTTGCAGGAAAGGGCCTGGATCTCTCCCACTCGTCGTGCGGAGGTGATGGCCACAAGAAAAGCTGTTTTCCACGATAGAAACTTCAATGGGGCCGAGTGCAGAGGCTCGAACGGAGGTCCCATGAGCTTGGTCAGCACCACGTTGAGCTCCCACGCCGGGGCCGGAGCCTTCACCGGCGGGAACGATCTGAACAGTCCCTTCATGAACTCTTTCACCAGACGATGAGACCACAAGGACGTCCGCCCCGTGGTTCTGGTGTATCTGGAGATCGCAGCAAGATGAATCTTGATGGACGCGTGTGCCAAACCAGCTTTGGCCAGCGTCAGCAGGTACGGCAGTACTTGGGGAGCCGTAATCCGTAGAGGGTTAATCTTCTGTGCGTGGCACCAGACAGAGAACCTCTTCCATTTGTGTCCGTAGCATTTAAGAGTCGAGGACGCCCTGGCCTTTGCAAGAACCTCTCTGCAATCGGCCGGTATGTCGTATCCTCCAAACTCTAGCGCTGCAGGAGCCAGGCCTGCAAGTTCAGCGACTTCGGGTCGTGGTGGAGGATGGCACCTCCTTCCCTGGAGAGTAAATCCGCGTCCGCCGGCAGCTTGATCGGCGGGGACGCTGACAAGTCCAGAAGGTCCGGGAACCATATCTGCCTCGGCCACGCAGGTGCGACGAGGATCATCCTGCACCGTGACCTCTTGAGCTGGTTGACGAGCCGGATTAGCAGAGGCAAGGGAGGGAACGCGTAGAGGAACAGGCCCTCCCAGGGGAACGAGAAAGCATCGCCCATGCTCCTCGTCTGGGGAAACCTGCTGGCGAACCTCCGGCACTTGGTGTTCGTCGCCGTCGCGAACAGGTCGATCTGGGGTGTGCCCCACCGTCGGAAGAGGCGATCCACCAGATCCTGCCGTAGTTCCCACTCGTGGCACGAGCGCAGCTCCCTGCTGAGTGAGTCGGCGATGGTGTTTTTTATCCCTGCCAGATGAAACGGCACCAGAAAAATCCCTTGGGCGACGGCCCAATGCCACAGGTCCTGCGCCTCCTTGGACAGCGCTGGGGACCTGGTTCCGCCCTGTTTCCTGATGTAAAACATGGTGGTGGTGTTGTCGGTGAAGATCCTCACCACCTTGCCCTTGAGGGACGGAAGGAAGGACCTGAGGGCCCAAAACACTGCACGGAGCTCCAGGACGTTGATATGCAGGGACTTCTCCGTCGGGAGCCAGAGTCCCCTCGCGTGCAGATTTTCGGTGTGCGCTCCCCACCCTTCCAGGGAGGCATCCGTGGTCACAGTCTCCTGGTGGGCTGGGGTCTGGAAGTCCATGCCCGCCGTCAGATGCGCGCGGGTGCCCCACCACCGTATCGCTCGTCGGAAACTCTCGTCGAGCTTGATCCTTTCCTCGAAGCTGCCCGTCGTCTGGATCCAGCGCGCATCCAGGAATTCTTGCAACGGGCGCATCCGGAGCCTGCACATGGGAATGAGGTAGATGCAGGAAGACATCATCCCGAGGAGGGACTTGATGGATCTCACTTTGGCCGCGTCGGCCACCAACATCCGTTGCACCTTGCCCAAGATGGTCCTGGTCCTCTCCTCCGACGGGGAGGCCAGAAGGGACACTGTGTCGAGCCTCGCTCCCAGAAACAGTGCGACTTGCGCGGGCACCAGGTGGGATTTGGCGTAGTTCACGGAGAATCCCAGGTCCGTGAGGAGTTGGACGGTCCTTGCCGTGTGGACCACGGCGAGCTCCTTCGTCTTGGCGCGGATGAGCCAGTCGTCCAGGTAGGGGTAGACGTGAATCCCCTCGCGGCGCAGCTGCGCCGCCACCGGTGCGAGGCACTTGGTGAATACCCTGGGTGCCGACCGTAGTCCGAAGGGAAGGGCTTTGAACTGGTAATGACGCCCTTGGACCACGAACCTGAGGAATTTTCAGTGCCCCTTTAGGATGGGAATGTGGAAGTAGGCGTCCTCCAAATCCAACGACGATAGGAAGTCTCCTTCCTCCAGTTGACCCAGGACGTGCTGGAGGGTGACCATCCGGAACTTCTGCGCCTTGATGAACTTGTTCAGCCGTCGCAGGTCCAGGATGGGGCGCCATCCTCCCATCTTCTTCTTCACGAGGAAGTATCGCGAGTAGACTCCGGAGCCCCGAAGCCTCTTTGGGACGAGTTCGATGGCGCCCTTTCTGAGCATCGCCTTTACCTCCAGGAGAAGTTGAGGGACGTGAAGTTCTTTCCTGGCCACGGGGGGACGCGCGGGCACCTTCTTTGAAACTCGAGCGCGTGGCCCCGGGCCAGGGCGTCCAGCACCCAACGGTCGGTGGAGATGGACTCCCACACGCTGACGAAGCCCGCCAGCCGGCCTCCCACCGGGGTGCTTCGGTGGGGGCCCGACCCCACGGCCGGTTCAATCCTGCTTGGACGCGGCCTTGCCGCCTTGACCTCCTTGGCGACGACGGCGGGGTCCGCTAGACTTGCCTCGTCCTCTGTAGGCCTCTTGCGACGACGAGCGGGCCGCTTGACGGTAGGAAGCGAAACCGCCGCCGGAACCTTTGGAGGCGCCCTTGCCTCCGCCGCTCCGAAAGGGCGTCCGTCGTTGCTGCAGGACTCCAAGGGCCCGGGCCGTCTCAGTATCCGCCTTGATGGCCTGAAGGGAATCGTCCACTGTCTTCCCAAACAGGTTGTTCCCGTCGAAGGGCATGTCCAGGACTCTGGTCTGGACGTCCTGCCGAAAGTCCGTAGCTTTGAGCCATCCACGACGTCGAAGGCAAACGCCGTTGCCCAGCTGGCGGAACCCAGTGTCGGCGATGTCCGTCGCCACGGTGATGGCGTGGTCCGAAGCCACTTCACCTTCCTGGAGGATCTCAAGGGCCTCCGCCCTCTTGTCGTCCGGCAGAAAATCCAGCAGGGGGGCTATCTTGTACCAGAGCTCCCTGTCGTAGCGGGCCACGATAGCCAAGGCGTTGGCCGCTTTAATCGTCGTCGCTGCCGACGAGATGACTCTACGTCCCATAGCGTCCAATTTCTTTCCCTCGCCGTCCGGCGGGGAAGTCGATGTGGAGGCCGCACCCCCCCCCCCGCTTTCTTCCTGGCTGCCGCGGAGACGACGGAGTCCGGGGTAGGCTGCGCCCGGAGGCATAGGGGGGCCGTGTCCGGGACCCGGTACTTTTTCTCGTACCGGTCTCTTCTAGCTGGCGTAGTGGAAGGGTTCTTGAGGAGGGAAAGGCCCTCATCCCAAATGTCGTCCAACAGAGGCACTGCGAGGACCGTCTTCCTCTTGGCCTCGCGCCGCTGATAAAGGAAGCCTTCCTTTTTCTTCTCCTCAGGGCAGAGTTGGAAAAGCTCGGAAGCCCTGGAGATCATGGAGTGGAAAGATCCGATCTCGTCGGGCGGAGAAGCCCTGGTGGGGGGTGACGACGGAAAATCCTTGTCGTATGCCTCGTCGTCCGTACCCGTCGCTGCCGTGTCAGTCCCCGTATCATCCCCTCGGGTGGACGGGGAGGAGGGCTGGACGGGGCGCGACGGTTGAAAAGGAGGTGGAGGATGGATCCTTCTTTTCTTGGTAGGGGGAACACCAGAAGGTCCCGGTTCTGGATCCCCCGACGGGAGAGGTTCCTCCGTCGGTAACGGTAGCCTCGTCCTTATCTCGGTGCATAAGGACTGTATGGCCAACAAAATGGCCGCCGAGTTGTCTCGCGGCGCTGGCAGAGGGGAATCCGACGGGCGAGCAGGGGCCCCGTCGGTATCCTCGACGATGTCGTCGTCGTCACCCGCGTCGGGGTCCATTCCGACGGGCTGGCCTTGTTCCACGCCTAGGCCGTGGCTTAAGACCTCGATCAGCTCCTCTTCTGAGGTTGAGGCCGAATCTACGACGACGCCCTGCCCCCCCTTCTTCTTCCCCACGGAGGGTTTCACGGGGGTCCTATCGATGGGCACAAAAGAAGACTCCCTCCGAGGAGGCAGGGAGATTCTGGGCCCTGATGTCGCCACCACTGGCGCAGCCTCCACAGGCTGAGCCAGGGCCGCCGCGACCGTTTCGATAGAGGGCTTGGTCGGATGGATCAAGGCCTTCACCACCTTAGGTGCGCTCACCGCCTTATCCTTGAGGGAGGGGGCACTGCCACGCTCCTCCTCTGCCTTAGAGCTCGACCGGGGCCTCTCCAGGAGCTTCGCCGGGTGCTCGGCCTTCCTCTTACCCGACCCAGAGCGTTGGCTCGTGGTTGATGGTGCCGGGGAGGGTGCGCCCTGCCTGGCGCCCGTAGAGCCCGACCGTTCGGCGCTCCCGGTGCCAGCGGACTCGCGGTGCTTGGCCTTATGTTGGGCCCCCGTCGCCGGGGCGCCCTCAAAGGTCTTAGAAGACCGCTCAGATTTCTTCTTCTTCTCGCCAGACGGGCTCTTACCCTCCAGCCAGTTGGCGAGACGTTGATGACGGTCCTTCATGGTCCGTTCCGACATGTTGCCGCAAAACGCACAATCCTTCTCCACGTGCGTTTTGTCCTCATGAAGGCAGTAAAGGCAGAAAGAGTGTTCGTCTTCCTTAAAGACGTTCTGCAGCTGGCATCCAGGGCAGACCCTGAACAGCTTTCCGGGCGTCGAGCTTCCCTTCTCCTGGGCCATCTCCGAGACCGGGCCTGAGAAGCTTCTGGAGTCCTCCGAAGTGTAGCTCGACGAAATCTTCACCCTTGAGGGGCACAGACGAATCCGACACGGGTCCCCGTTGATCGGATGTAGGATCGGTGGAGCTTGAGGCTCTTTTGACCGAAAGAATTGAAGTTTTTTGTGAAAAAGCGCGAAAAATAGCACTAACGCTCGAGAGCAATAGCACGAGGATCCCAACACATGAACGTGCAGTAAAAATCTGAAGATGGCTGCCAGAGGCGGTGCTTAGGTAGAGGGCAGTCATTGGCTGTGGTCAGTATGACGCAGAGACCAGTGATTGGTTATTACTACGAAAGACAGATCAGAAACGAAACTGATACTGGTTTTTTCTTTACCGAGGATTCCCAGCCTGACGACGGGGAATATTCATGAGCATGTGAATCCATGCCAGACCCCATGCTGGAGAACTACCAGCCCCTCCCATCCCCTACTAGTTCGTCCTGCCTTCCAAGTTTAAGTGCTCGGCTAAGAACACCCTTGCCCGGTATCCCACTGCAAAACGGGTCTAGGATTAGACCTAACAGGCACGGTCCTGCACCCACATCATTTACACTCCCAAATAGGACCACAGCCAAGGTCAGGTGCAGACCACTCCCAAGCAGTGGTGGCTTGTCGATTGAGAAACCTTGCCCATTATGGCGAAGCAGACAGCCCAGTAAACAACGAGCGCTACCTCCGGTGCTTTTTTTGGCAGCTCGTGCTACTGAACTGGCTTAAAATGTGTTCCCTGGCGTGCATGTCCAATGGAATGTGCAGGGCCAGGCGAGTTTGACTTCTCCAGCCTTGCAGGGACCATTGGGAATTCTGGCTTAAAAACCGCATGCTTTTATGTGCGAGAGGGTGCACCTCCCGGCATATAAAAACGGATCGGGGGCACAATCAATAGAGATCCAGTTACTGTGTGCATGTATCACTTGGTTCCTGTTCGAAGGCAAGTTTAATTTAAAGTTGGTTTTGTGTCGATGTATTGACAGTGTGAATGAGCAAGTGCATGGTGTGCGAGTGCACGTGTATTTGTAAAGGGTTGAAGTGCTGATTTTGGTGGAGGGGCTGGCCAACGGCGTTATTTCCCGGGACATCCAATGTAGAGTAAAACAAAGACGCTGGTAAAGCAAAGCTAGCATTTGTTACAGTCAGTTATTACTTTGTAATGACATTTTATTGGGCATCCATGATCAAGCAAGCATGATTGCGTGCTGCTAGACTGGCAGTTGGTGCGTTGTCATTTTGAAATCAGAAATTGATCTGGAGGTTAATAGGCGCTAGACACAAATACAATAGCAAGACAAGACATATTTCAAAACAAATCGTATTACAACTAACAAATATTGTCCATAACATTGGAGTTAGAACAGTTCTGCCAAGTTTTACAGCAACTCGGGTACAAGGTTAGATTACTCTGTCCGCATCCAATAAGGGCAGTTAAAATTCTTATATGTAGTGCTCCTTGATTTGTGTTCTCCATAGGAAACGGATCCTGCATTCTGATACTTCCATAACCCGTTCTTGCTTCTAACTAAATGCTCGATTCCCAATGTAGGTGTCTGTTAACACCACAAGTCAATATAAAATCTATAGGACACACTCCCTTTGGTTAGAATTTTTAAATCAGCTACATACCCAACTTCTTATATTACCTTCTCCGCCGATGTAGCCTTGATGTTCCTGCTAGGAGCATTAGGTTACCGGGTTAATAAATTTTGCCAGTAGGCACTACTTTAATTAATAACTTTGACAAAACCTCCTTCACGGGGGTCAACTGGGTATTACCACCCACCCCCTTCCCAGTAGGGTCTTAAAAATCTGCATCATCAGTTTGACAAGCTATATTCCTAGGCGAAAGACTCGGGACAATATTCTCATCCGTTGGGCAGAGATGGTCCATTTTGTTGGAGGGGACTTGCACTACAAAATTTTAAGGATTCAACCCATCAAGTAAAGTCAAAGCTGGTTAAGGTCAGCAATAATCCTTTCCTTAATATATTGCCAACCAACCCTATTGCTTTCCGCAGTAGGCAACCTCTGGTTGAACAGAGGAGACTTTGCAATTGCTTCAGATTGAACATTATCCATGCTCGTAGTTGGCGATTGTGGAACCTTTTGGGTGCGGTCTGCCCGATAATCTTCAGCAAGTAAGATGCTTGAGATTTAGCATTTTTCAGGCCAAGTGTCATTGTATGGCCTTGCACATCAACTCTGGACATAACTGTTGACATTCCTCCACCGTCTAATCCCTTTTTCTTCCTGAAGACGTGGTCTTCTCTTTGAGCCCCTTACAACCACCATCGACAACCTTGTGCCTAGTGTTAGGGGTTCCATGTGATAATATTCCCGCAAAAATTGTGTCATGCAAGAACGGCACCTTTTTTGCAGCAACATCACCACATGGGACCGGGGGGGGGGGCTGGTCACCCCACAACCATTTACCCCATATATTGTCCCCATACATAATGTTGCTTATGCCGTTCCCCGGCGACTGTATGTATGGCAACATTAACATGCCCAGACATATTGTGGGTTCCACTAGGTCCAGTTTCCCGTGCTAGCCCTGGCTGAGATGGCTCTAGAGATGATTTCTGGCCGTTACTCTCAACTTGAGCTGAGCTCCTTAGAGCATGCCCTAGTTCTAAGCATTTAGGGGGGGGCGTTGAATAAACAGGACAGATATAGTCACGATAATAGATCATATAAACACGCACTCACTTGGCTCAGCAACTCATGCGCAGCCTCCTCCCCACCCCCCAAAGCCCTCAGGTAAGGCACAACTACTCCTGCAGTTTCAAGCAAGCAGGGGGTATATATGCTGCCCTGCTCACCTCATGGGGAAGGATATAAGTTGTCAGGACAGAGGACCAATGAATGCTGCTCAGGGCTCCCGCAGCAACTCTGCTACCTGCGAAAATCCGATGCCGCAGGGCCCACTTGCCTTTCTTCTTTCTCTCCCCCCACCCCCCACTCCAGTACTTACAACCGGGGCACACACCCCCACGGCAATCACTACCGAACAGGGGGTGGGGGGGGGGGGGGAAGAATGTGTTCAAAGTAACGATAAGATCTACCATGCAATCAACAAATTGGGCAATCTCGGATTAAATCCTTGAAGTTTAGATGCTTTGCGGGCAACACCCAAATTGTGCGTCAACTCGGAATGTTAATGATAGAGTTAAGGGGTGGGGGCAAAGACCACCCATCCATAATGGTAGGCAACCTTCCCACCCCAGAGAACTGCAGACTTTCAAACAATGAATCCCACATGAGCACCCTCCACCCAAGGGGCTACTATGGGGAGCCTCTAGTTACTGTGTTCCCTCGTTTATTTTTCAAAATCAGACTGGAGCCACAGGAGGCCCCACAAAAGCATAATGCATCTACAAAAGACGTTATGACGTAGAAACATTCCACAACTCTAACTCTGAAGTGCAGGGAGAAAATAGAAGTGAAAAGGCTGCTTCACAAATTCATAAAATGAGGTTGACCCGCACTCGCAATCTCCCCAGCTTGCTGCCTCCACCCACACCATCTCACTCTGCATTAGTGCATGCATCTAGGTCCAGCCGGCCAGCCATCCATCTCTCCATATGTTTCAGACAAAGACTTACCAATCCATCACCATTGACTAAACTCACTAGGGCCAATGAGATTTCCAAATCGCGATAATATGACTGCAGTCCCCCTATGGCCCAAGTTCCCTCCCATCAGTTTATGGGTATCCTTAAGGCGATTGGGAGGGCAAGGGGGGGGGGAGAAATAGTATTAACATCCTACCCAGGTGAAAATGTGGTCTGGGTTTTTTGCCTACAAACATTGCAGTGTGACGCTTAAGACCTCAGCTTCGTAAAGAGCGACTAGGGACAGGTGTCATTTTAGCAGAGAACATACATTTCCTCTGTGGTTGTGTATCAAGCCTCCAACGGCGGATTAACAGCCACACCTAGGGAACGGCGTTGGTGCCAGACATTGTGCTATGAAATATCACAATTACAAGCTTTAATAAAATAAAGCCTAGACGCATTACACCTGAAGGTAGCCCAAGACTTGGCTTTCAGTTGCAGAAAGGACCGACAGGAGATTCCAGATATTTTTAGATGTAGTATGGTTGGTCTCCCTTTATAGCCAGAGTGCCAAAGGTTTACGATTGAAACACTGATTTATCAATGCACCATCCACCAGATGGCACACGTACTTGGAGGGGGACGCAGTGGCACTCTAAGAATAGAAACCTACTTTGGTTCACACAAAAATTATTATCAGAATCTAGCAGACTAACTGAAGTAGCTCCCTTTAAAAAAAAAAAGCTTTGAGAGCTCGTTGAGGTGGGAGACACATGTAATGGTGTTGGTGGTTTAACTCAAATCCTGCTCGCAAACATGCTGGTGGTAATTACCTCAAGGTTTTCGGGATGAGACGCCCCTTCAAAGTTGTTGTGTGCGGCATTTCCACAGCACTGCTGAACGGTGAATATCGACATAACAGGCCACGACGCTTGCACTGGAGATCCCATGCCAGAAATGTGGCATATACGTCCTCAGTTAAGGAATCAACAACTGCATGTAACACATCTATTAAGCATGGAAATTAAGTAATTCCAAAATAACACGCTGTCCCGTGCCTCATGAGAGGCCTTCCAATTAAAACACAATTAGACCAATTAAGTCATCTGGTCTTGGAGATCTCAGCAAACGTCAAGTCTTGATTTGGTGATCTTTAAAATTAGGCATCTGAATTTCGAAATATATCGCCCATCTTTGCGGTGGTCTTGCACGTGGACCACAACACTGTTGCACCTATGGTTCCCTGCCCCTTCCGTCACACATTTGCAAATATGTGAAATTGATGCTTCCTGACTTGCACTTTAATGTGCACAGCACATTGGCTAGAGTAAACTAGGACCAGCCGCAAAAAAATAAAAGCAAGCTGGATACTGCCAGCAAAACCGAAGAGCTAATAATTCCCAGACCCAGCCAGTAGTGCCAAACACCTCAACGTCCCCTTCCAAGACCTCTTCCAGGCTTGCATGTGCCAACACCAGGCCCGGATTCGATTAGGTTCATCAGGGTTGTAAACGAAACATTGAACCACACCATAAGGAAACGGAGTAGGAGCAGGTGTGTTGGCTGTGGCACCATGGCATGCCAATCACAATGCTCCCGCTCGACTAAATGGTTGATCATGGATATCTTGTTACTTTTCCAAGTCTGGTTCAATGTCTGCCTTGCTTTTCAAACCGAAATGTCTGACGAAAAGTATGTATGAGGGGGAGGGGGTTATAGCCCATGCAGCAATCCCTGCAGGTCTAAGAATATGGACACATTTTCCTTCCCCCTCCATATTTCTTCTACTGCTCAATCAGGTCACTATGCTCCTTTTAACATCGGCTGTGCCCGACCTTTCCTTCCACGCCACAAAGCTTCTTCCCAGTCTAGTTTTATCCCGTATTGACCTTTGCTCTACTCTTCTTCTTGGTCTTCCTGCTGCTCATTTTTCTGCCAAGTCTCCGCCCTTATCACGTTTTATTCACCACAGTATGCCCCCAGTTCCCAGAACCAGTTTCTTCTCAGTCCCTAAACCTCCTTCTGCACCTTCTTTTTTGTGCCTTTGCCCTCCTCGTTCCCACACATTGGCACTCTTTCTATTCGTTCTTCCTCTTAGTATCTTCCAGACCAATCTTAAAACTCATCTCCCTTCTTCTTGTCAAACAATTAAACGCTCTCCCCTCTTCTGTTTTTAATTAACTGATTGTATTTCTACTTTGGATTGTACCACCTTTTAATCTTTATGTACAAGCGCTTTTGGTGAACAGTATTATAGAAATATAATTAGGATAGACAGTACACCTTTACCATACCCTTCCAAGTGTACCCTTACTAGAGGGTTAGTGACGGCAAGGAGGAGGCACTTTAGGTGTTGGTGGAGTACCAGCAGTTAAGCTATATTCCTGTGATTTGAGTTTGACGATTAGACCTTTCCGAAAGCATGGTTTGATCACTGGTTCTGCATCAGCGATTACTTTCCTGGAATTCAGCTTCCTCGAGTAGGTTCCCATCCAAAGACCAACAGCAGCAAGACAAACAAGTTTGGATGCCTCTGGCATTGTTAATAGAACATACATTGGCTCTCTAAAAGAAAATTGACATTATGCCCCAATCCGGGGCAGTGTGCACAATATCAGGGGCTCATCATGGTGAGGCAACTGCACCGCTGCACCCAATATTTACAGTAAGATTGAGTCTCACTAGAGAATCCAACCGTGAGACCAACTTGAGCAAGCAATAGGTTTCTGTATGACTTTCTAGGGAAAGTGTACCATACCACTAGCTATGGTCTCAATAAAAGATTTAAAGGCGTGTTGGATGAACCAGTCAAAGCTTTGCAGACACATGGTGTGACAGTTTACTCCTTTTGAGATGGGAGTGGTAAGAGGGTAAATTCCAACATGTGACTGCCCTGGTCCCAAGATCAATAACAGACAGTTGGTATCAGGACGGAATAAAAATCCCCAGACTGCCAAATCTGTACCAATGGGAAATAACATCCTGTGGCAAGCAAGATCACTAAACTGCAATAGGCTCCATGTGAGCAGCCAACAGGGCTGCCTCCCTGAAGCGATGCAGGGCATTTGTTTTGGAACCAAACGCCCACCCCTGGTGTTGGTAACCATCTTGAAGGTAGTTGAACCTGAAACCGAGGGTGAAGGTGTCACTGAGGCCGGAGACAAAGCTGTCGTTTGAGGGACAGGTGGGGCTGGAGTATGCCAGCCACCTGCACTGAATCCATAGCATGTAGAAGCAAGGGAGGGAGGGGGTCGGGGATCAGTCAGATACAATTCGAGCCAAAGCAGTGTTGAATCTCAGGTTGTCCCAACTGTTATTTTATGGTTTCATTCTAATCCTAGAAGGTTCCCTCTCCAGGATTCTCCAGTTAGTTGAAGACTTGCCTGGAAAGAGGAGGCACCATCTGCATGTTAAATAAACTGATAATTCTTAATCTGCGTACCAAACGTCAAACTGGACAATGGCAGCAAACCCACTTCCTGGAATGAACCCAGTGCTATGGAGATGGAGACCACATGCTGCCCCTGCTCCAGACCAGATGGGGTCAGTTCTAGCTCCCACCACATCCCCTGCCCCTCATATTCCCCCCCCCTC
This sequence comes from Ambystoma mexicanum, assembly GCF_040938575.1. Lineage (NCBI taxonomy): Eukaryota > Metazoa > Chordata > Amphibia > Caudata > Ambystomatidae > Ambystoma > Ambystoma mexicanum. The sequence continues at coordinate 578,470,326 of NC_090922.1, read as the reverse complement.
CAACCCTGGAGATCCCCCACTGCTCGACTCCACGCACATCCCACAGGGCAAAGCCCAACAACCTCCCTTGGGCGCAAGGACAACACCACGCACTAAGGTGCAGCACAGTCATCCAAGAAGCAGCATCTTCCACCCACCAGCGGGTCAGGTCATCCTCCCTCTGCCTTAGAAACAACATCGAACTCCAGCTAGTACGCAGTGACAATGTCCAACATGCAGACATAAAGGAAATTGCCGTCCTTACCATGGGATCCTGCAGAGTCGGGAGCACTTCAAGCAGTAGAGTGAAATAGCTGGATGCTGTAAGAGGATGAAGGACTCCCTGAAAAAGGCTGTTCCTCCACACCCCCTGCTTTGAAGGACAAAGCATGCACGATGCGCACATAGAAGCATGATGGTCCCAACGTATGTTGTATAGGAGAGGCATACATTTATACTAGGTACTACTTGGGAGGGAGCCCGATCTCCATGACCAATTTGGGCCCTTCCCATTTGTAATAAAGGCATCATCTAATGGCCAGAGCGAGGGAATTGGAGATGCTGTATTCCCCACGACGGAAAGCCAGTGCCCGATTAGGGTTTCACCTTGAAGCCCATGGAGGAAGTCAAAAGCTTGGGCTGTGGAGGTAAACACTACTTACTCCTCCTGCGCCATAGTCCGCTGTGTCTATAGCAAAGTTTCCACTCACAGAAACTAGTGACAGGAGTTACAATTGTGATCTCCCTGATCTCTGAAATTATTGTAGTCCTGTTTTCAGAAAGGACCTCATCGAAAGCCCATTTGTCACTCAAAATGTTAAGACATCAAAGATGCTCTGGCACAAACAGAGGAGTCCCTCACACTGAGGACTCCCCAGTCACCATACCTTGGATGCAGAGGTAAAACAAAGGTGCTCTAGTTCATACGAAAGACCAATTCTCTCAATGACAGCTCAGCAAGGATATTTCCACTCGAAGCAGGGCGCAGCACAAAATAAAGTTGGATTACTTTTTTTCGAAATTCCTCTCCAGTTGTTGCTTGCCTTTGTCTGGAGGGGCGTCTCAGGTGTGGGATATCAACATTCTATGGTGTCAGGCCTCTCGACTTGGACATACGTGACTATGAAGAGACGTGTGCAGAGAGCAAGAAAGCTCCGTTTCTTTACCATGCAGATCTGGACTCTGCAGGAAAGTCTCCATCATCTGACAATTGGAGAAACCCCAAAGGGGGAGGCTTCTATGATTAGAATGCAGCACAGAGCAGACAAACCTGGAAGAACGCAATCATTGGGGCACAAATGTAATAAAAACAAGCATCACCCTCTAAATCTAAACGTACAACTTATTAATACATTTCTAGCAATACCAGAGTGCATACTACTAGATCACAAAGCAAAACACGGCAACTCCTGGCACAAGCATCTACAATGTCGTCTGTACTGCATTGCACAAGGATATGCTGCGCAACATTCTCCAGGACACCACCACATCGCTCAGCTACCCATTGACGGCATATCTCAAACATGCAAATCTGCACAAAACCTTCATGGCTACACAGCATTACAGCACAGCAAACATTAGCTTATAGAATGCATTTTTGTCAGACACCCTTGTCGAGTGTCATTCAAGGTACTGTGGTGGAGGATAAGAAGGTCCATATTCAATGTAGGAAAGGAGTACGGATTACGATGGGCAAACGCTTGCCAGAATGAGGCAATTCTATCTTTTATGGAGCTAAAGATATGAAGGGAAGTATTCATTGCACCCACCACAAATATGCCCATCCAATTCACTATACACATCTACTCCTTTAAATGCACTATTTTACAATACCACCCTGCACTCTAGTTTTAGGATTCAAGACATCACCGTTACATAATTACGTACGCAATGTGCATTTGCTGTAAGCATTTACAACATGGGTGGACCGGTTGGCACCCTGCACAAGTTAAACGGGTCAAACTTATTTGTGCAGTCTATCCAGTTCACCGCTTGGTGTGCCACTCCCTTGCTATGGAGCACACATGAACTGGAGGCGTGGTTCTGCACTAGCTACAGAACCAGGAGTAAAAAGCATTGTACGAATCATGAGTCGTCTTGAGACCACCATTCAAGGCTCAAAGCATCTTTCTCCCCTCTACCTCCCCTCTACCTGCCCCCTCTCTCTACTGCCACCCGGGTTAAGAAAGTGTATGTGCATTATCTTTCAAAGATTTAACCTCTGTGCCCATTTTTTCCAAACCAGATCCTGATGCCTTTGTTCATAGCAGATTGCAGACAACTCAACACCACCTTCTCCTCGTCACATCTGTTGGTTTTTCGTAAGTCAATATCATTTTAATTAGGCGACGCGCCAACGAGGCATCATGCGCGTCTCAGGGATGCATTGCGAGGCATTCACCATGCGAGCACAGGTGAGAAATTAGGCCACAGACTAGTCACTAGTCTTGTGTCTCGGTGCGGCCAGATTTGGGGGTGGGCCAGAGTTCTACTTCAGGCATTGGGAGCAGCAAAGTGAGCCGTCGCTACTAGTGCCGCTGGGCGTCTTCGCAAGGCAAACTAATACAAAAATGAAATTTAAAAAAATTAAAAAAATCATACCGCTAGAGACGCCCAAGTGTGAGGGGATTTATTTCTGGCTCAGTAAAACACCCACTAGTGTTCGTAATCTGTCACAGGTAAGCATGCCAGCAGGTCTACGGCAGCAATTCATCCTCCCAAGGTTAAAAAGGAATATCAAGATGCCCCAATGGCAGTGCTTTAAATTGAAGAAAAAGTAGTAAAGTTACTCGCCAAACTAGGATTCAAGTTGGCCAGGGCTCGTGTTTGCGCACGGGCCCAGCCGAGGTTCATGAACCAATTTCAGTAACTCGCACCATACTCGCATTCTCCATTTTTTTTGGCCTCCCTCTTTGAGCAGGACGTGCTGAAACAGATCAGTGATTCCAGCCACACTCCGTCTAATGATAAATGATAAATTGGACCCGGTTATTAGGCTTTGGAGCACTGAATATTTATATAGACCGGATTTGGAGATTAGGAATTTCATTTGCTGGTGGCATCAAGAGATGACTAGCCAAACTTGGCACAGTAAAGTTGCAAGAATTTTCAGGAATTTTACTATAATCCTATAGTAGTTTGTAAAATGTCCACGCTCTCCTGCATTCATAATTTTACACGTGGCCCCAGACAGTAATACTTTAACATATTTGACAGTCTTGAAAAGTTGTCACATGCCATCTTAATAAGGGCTCTGGCAGGAAAGAAGTGTAGCCCTCTGGTAAAACTGAAAAGAGAAACAAGCCTCAATACTACAATCAGAGTCAACACAACAGAATTTGAAAGTATCTATGAATGAACAAACGTATTCACCTTAAATTCCTCCATCGGTGCCATTACACACCTGCACAGAAACACACTTCTGCTTTAAATGCCAGGGTGCCGATGCTAACTTTGGCCATGTCCAGTAATAGCCAATTCCAAGTAGATTACCCAGAATTAACAATCACTGATAGACCAAGTCAGTGCGATACAATGTGTTGTCGGTTAGGGGACATACGCTCTCGTCCAAAGGGAGTAACATTTGTTGGAATAGAACTTGTAATAGCCAAGCAACAAATAGCACTGGATGGGAAGTCATGAGCCCAAAACACAAGTGTAGGGGAGCAGACGTACGTCACATATAGTCTCCACCCCACCCACCTCTGTCACACTGGGGCAACGACAGGAAGACACTGCATGACCCACCAGGTATAATCCAATAACGCATTGAGTGTATGAGACATGTTATGCACTAGACAACCATCAAATGAACCCTTGCACTGAGGGGGTAGCAGGAGATTTGCAAAAACTACTTGACTATCGAGGCGCTATTGAAGGCACGCCCTTGTACGGTCACTCAAGAAAAAAATAAATGTAGTTTGACCCCATAAAGGTGTACCCCATTACACCATTTAAGGGAGCGGGGGTGTCCCCCGCATCCTTTACATGAATTGCGGCGGCAATACCACAACCATTTTGCAGCAATATTTTGGGTCCAAGGCCATTTTTGCCACAATTTTAACACATGGAACCGGAAAAAGGCTCAAGTCAATGCTTGCAAATGTAATAGTATTTATTTCTACAACATACAAATGCCTCAGCAAAGAACTCTGCTGCCGCCGAACATTCTGGCAAATGGGGATGTGCAGTAAGTTAGACACCTGGTGTCATTTTGTCATCATATACAGTGAAAACCAGCAGTTGGAGCGACTATAGATAGGAGGGGGGCTACTAGGCCATTGGTCCCAGCTGTCTTGTCCATCTCCATCCACATAGGCTCGGTTTTATTGTGGATGAGCCAAGCAGCACCCAACAAGCCATTATTTAAAAAACAATGCTCACTGTAATGGTGCACCCGGCAGACCCAGATGAGCCCGGGGGAGAGCCAAGGTCATACCAACTTGCATAGTTCACTGACTGATGCACCAACAGCCTCCAAGGTTCACCACCCTATCTTTATTTTCACCCCTCCCTGGCACACATCACGGGACCCAAACGTGAAGGCAAGATAACCTTGCCTTCTGATTCGGGGGTCTTGTAGCTTTATGGTCGGCATTCTGGGCCTGTGGTATGGGGGGGGTTGGTGGGGTCTTGTGATCAAAGCATTGGAAGGCTAACTCAAACGTGCAGGTTGTTGGGCGCTGAGAGGTCATGCCATCTGTATCATAGGATGGTAACTGGCAGATTGTGCTCTGCCGCCCTTCTCGTGGGCTTGCAGATCACATTATTTCCACAGCACGAAGGCCTACAGCCTCTGAAACAATAATAGGATTGTAACTTGCTGAAGCCTACTCTAGGTGGGGCATGCAAATCTACTACTAACATGTTGGTGCTTTTGGCCATGCTTGGGAGTACATAAAAAGGCTTCAACAACTAAGATGGCGTTTACACCCACCTCCACAATATAGCTCCTCATGCAGGGTTTGAAATTGAGATTTGAGAGCAAAAACCAGCTCCTGGGTGTCGGGCATCACCCTGTATGCAGGAGTTACCATAGATACATAATGGACAAAAGCGGAGTATGATCCATTTTGTTTCAATGTGTATTTGATGTGTTCTAGCGTTCTAATATTCTTTATTAACATTATCAAAAGTTAACCCCATTTACATATTTGGAAGGCACCAGTTGGCCCCAGGAGCTAAAGTAGCTCCTAGTAGGTGTTGGTTTCAAGCCAGCCAGCCTCTGCCATGCTACAAGCAGGAGCTAAATAGCCCTAAGCTCCCCTCAATATCGAACCCTGTCAGGTATGCACTACGCAATCTCGAGAGTACACCCTTAACCCCGCACCTCACGGGTCGTATTTCAAATCGCTTATGGGGCAGGGCACCCCCAGTCCTTCCCAACATCCCCCTTTTGTTAATTCTAGATGAACACATTCCCCCACACTGTTGCCCCCTTCCATCCCCCAAATAAGTACCTGCACCCTTGCGAATATATGTATAGAAAGGGAATTAACAACCCGCTAGCAATAAACCAAATGATTACAGGATAGCCTTCAAAAAGACGCAATGCAAGCAACAGCCACTAGTGATGAGCCAAAGGAAACTTAACCCAAACACTAGTGAGAATGTACATGTGGTGAGGGTTGGCGGTGGCCTGGCAACATGTGCCTTTGTTGCAACGATTTCTGCTGTGCAAGCGCAAGGCGTATAAGCAAGCGGGTATGGTATTCTTTGCAGTCACAGGTGACATCTGTTAAAATCATATTACGAATATGTCAAATACGATATTTAATTGGGCTTAATGGCAATCCAAAGAAATGGGTTTGTGGAGCTAGTTAAGACTCAAACATATCTCATCTTCATATTTACCAAAGAATTGTCCATTTTAAGTTAGAAATAGGTTATGTGGAATCTTTAAAAAAAAAAATAATAAGGATTCCGTTGTTTCAACACCAGTATTGCTAAGTACAAAATATGGCAGACTTTGAGAACACCCACTTTTTTGCATGCAATCTAGAGTAAAATTAAATTTGCCATGGATTAATGGTTAAGCAATGAATCTGGAATGTTTCCACACATTGCTAGAGTTAGACGATGTACATTTGACTAGCCATATACAATTAGGCCACCTTGCGTGTGTCCAACTAGCAGACTTCATAGATTTAAAATGTAGCTTTACAGGCGGAAGTTTATTATTGCTCACGTTTTGTCCAATTGATAATGAATTTGGTAGGCCATTGGTGAGGTGTGGGTTCAGTCTGAAACGTTTATCCCCAATGCAATTACCTAAATATTTACATATTAGAAAGGAGTTTGCCCAGGCTTACAAAATCAACACATGCTCTTCGTCAAAGCTCAAGGGACAACATGGGTAACATGTAACTCTCAGGGGAATGGTGTTCCACGCATGATGTGCTGGCAGCTCTGGGGCTGCATGTTTCTCGCTTTTTGTTCTGCAGGGTGGGCCATGAAAGAGACATGCACACTGCAGGTGGCGAGATAATAGGGGCAAAGCTTTCAACAAAGGCTGCCTGAGCCTAGCCCTTTCTAGCAATCAGTTGAAATTTAATCTCGCCATATAGTGGGACGACAGGCACTGCATTTGTGGCTTTGATAAGTGCAGGTACTGAGGGCCAGGTAGGAACGACCCATTTAAAGCACTGACCAATGGGGTTAATGTGTGCTCTATGCATACAACAGTTAGGCCATCATTGAATTTTAACTCAAACCCAAAAACATGAGTTCTTTCGTTTGAGCCCAGTGGGAAGGACCACGGAAATACACTTGCTGAAGTCAAGCACTTCGAGGGAACAAGGTCGCCCAGCAACACTTACAATAGAAAAACCCAGGCAATGGGGCACACCTGAATGATGAGCCATACACTAGCAGGAGTATTAATAGGTTGAATGAATGGGCAACAAGGAATGTATTGAACAAATACAGACATGATACAAGTAGGCCCAGTTTGATGTGGGGGTCAGAAATCTCGATCCTGCAATCTGCCGCCATTCTATCATGGGGCTTGGGCACTCAATGGCAGTCTTCTGAAGGACGGGAGGCAGGAACAATCCGAGGCTCAGTGGAGCAGATGAAGGCTTAAGGTTTATTCCTCCTGCTCCCAGAAAAGCAAAAAAACGCTTTAGTACCAGGTGGGTTGCACCCTGAAAGCATGGGTGGCAGGGGAAGCATTGTTGGAACTGCCATTTGCATCAGAGGGCAACACAGCGTGAGACAGTCCCGACTGGCAGCGAGAAGCCCCAGCTAGTGCAGAGCTGCAGGTTATGTTAGTGGAAGTGAACTAGGGTTTAGATCGCAGGAGTATGTCGGGGAAAGAGAAAAAAAATATAAAGTGGTGAACAGGGCAAATTATTAGACAGGGCGATGTCCAGGTTACTGCAGCAGTCCTGAGCACTACAGGGCCCTCGTGTAGGGTCATCCCAGTGCAGTCAGGAGTTCCATATACTGGCATGCATAGGATAAGTTGGCACGTTGGATAATTTGCTACATACTCTGTGGCTGTGTGTCCAGTGGAGGGATAGTATGGGGTTCTGACTATTTTTAAAAGGCACAGATGCACAGTAATGTCAAGCTACATGGCGCAAGGATAGTGTGATGGACGATAGAGGCTCGCCGACAGGCCTGAGATTTAAGGAATTGAGGTGTTGGTAGGCAGCCACTACAAGGGTACTAGATAGGTTCTCCTGCCACAACTTTTTAAGTCCATGTATAATCATTCCATTTTATTAATTACATTGTCAATGCTACGAGTTGAGCAAAATAGCTACAGATACAATCTTCTCCCCCACTAGCTTTTATAGCAAGCCCTGCCTTATAAAAAAGTTTGCTAAGAATTCCCTCAAAAGGGTACAAGTTTTCCATGCCATTTGTATATGTATATTTTTTTTAACGGAAATTATTTTCCATGCCCGTCAAAATTGAACTGCACCCAGTCCTCTCGATATCCTGGACTTGAGATAAACGCGGCCACACATTGGATGGTGTGTGGTGGGTTATGCAACAGGTTGACTTGAAACTTATTAACCATGGTCTCCAGATATGTTTTAAACGGTGTCCGGTCAAAGGATCAAATGCAAAGGACCCCCAAAAAAAAAGTGAAAAAGAAATTCGATCCTTTGACCCGTCGATCCTATGACTGGGAACCGTTTTAAACTATCTGGTTTAGATCAACCCATGCTTACTAAGACCAAAAAGTGAAGTAAAAAAAAAAACTAACGGCGGGGGGGGGGGGGTTGAGAAATAAGGGGAATGTATAGTGTGCACGTTCTAGAGCTCGTCCAAGATTAAGGTGGGAGGGAAGGTCTCGGGCAGTGCAGCAGATGTGATAAGTAGTCCGTACAAGAGCAAAGAAAGACGCCAGTCAGCTCCCCATCTTTTCACAGGAAGCTGTGGATTACTGGAGTGTATGCTGAATGCCGGCCACAACAAAGGCCTAGCAGCCCCAAGCCATGCACCCAATCAGCAGACGGATTCCGGTAGCCTGCTCAGATCTTCCCAAGTGAACATGCAGTTTCTGGAGTTGGGCACACCTGCCGCGTCAGCCTGGGTTTGAAGGACACGGCACCTTTTCACCCTCTACTCCACGACGACTACTACTACCACCACCACCACCACCACCACCCATGGTCATTGGATTGCATGCCATTCAGAGACGGTGCCCTGCAAAGACATCCTTGCTATACTCTGCTGCAATACCTTACAGGCCAAAATCACCTGTTCTAGTGTACACGACTCTGGGGTGGGAGCCAGTTTACTTTTATTGCCAACATACTGTTAAGCTACAGCAGAACTTGAATATACGACTGCAAAGACATTGTCAGAGTGACACGTACTAAACCATTATGCCACAAACCCTCTCAGCAGACCTGTCCAATGCCGAGGATTCCTCATCCTGCCAGGCGACGCCAGCACATCAGACGTCATCCATAATCAGCGACATTCTCAAAGCAATCACCTACTATATAAGACATGGGGTTAAGATCTACAGGGGACCTTGGGTCGCTAGACAAGAGGCAAGATCAGCTGGTCCGTCAGTAAGACTTTACGAGATGCCAATTGTGTTGGGCCTCAATAGTCACTGCATTGTCAGGCCCAAAAACGTAATGTATTATCTCTCCTCTCCCTCCCTACCCCCCTCCCCCCCGCCACACACCCTCACCAAGGAAAACACTGTAGTTGCAGTGACGTTAAGGTGAGGCACTTGCAAAAAGAAGTTCAGATAAAGCCACCTTAACTTTGCGCCCCCTGTTGTGAAGCCTATTACCACAAATGACATTCTGATCATCTGGTGACATCAGTGATGTAATCAGATTGGATTAGAGCATTAACTAGCTATGGCCAGTGCCCATGGCCTCAGACCGTGCCCACTGCATATTTTGCAACAGTAACCAGACACTATTTTACCACATTAAGGGGCCACTAGCCATGGCCTTCATCCATGGCCAGTGGCCACGCCCTTCAGCCATCCCCCGTAAGGGGCAGTAGCCATGGCTAGTGTCCATGGACTTTGGCCACGCTCACTGTATTTTACAACACATCGGCCACTAACCATGGCCATAGACTATGGCCCCAGCCTTCGGTCATGCCGGTTACTGCCAGGGTTTACACAAACTAAGGGAACATACTGTGACTAATCTGCATGGATCGAAATTGCGGAGCACTGGGAGCTGTTTAGCTCCCGCTTATAGCCTACAAGAGCCTGCTTATCCTGACACCAACAGCTATTTTTGACACCCCAGGCAATCTAATCGAGAACAAACGCACACCCATGTGAAATTCTCCTTTGGGACATCTAGAGAAAATGTAAAGCATAAGAGGTCAAATCATGGCCAAAATGATTGCATTTCATGTGGAAGTTATATTTGCGGAACCCTATGTACTTGCTCCTCGTTCCCCAGTGGTTTCTCCTGGGTACCCAGATGCTGCTTTTAGCTCCCGGTTACCCAATCTTTTTTGATCCCCGAATGGGTTTTCCAGCTTCTTGTCAGCTGAGGCAGTGAGCAGGTGATTTCTGAACCAGGCATGAGGGCAACTTGAACCGGGCCCCCCCCAAAAAGGGGTGTATGTTGCCACTGCTATTGTGTGTTCTGTGCCAAATACATTCTTCCCCACTGGTATAGCATACTTCACAAAATGGAGAGCTTCCCCCTGGCTCAATCCCCTACACACCCAACGAAGGTAGAAAACCGGATTAAGCCAGCATCACACATTTTACTGCTTACCAGCTCAAGAGAAATACTGCAAGTAAAACAAAAGGCTAACCTTAAGCTGTTAAAGTAAAACAAATATATTCCTACATAACAGAGTCAATTCTTAGTCCTCGGACTGGATTTCTTGGATTACACCAGACAGACAATGCAATTAAAGTGAATCTCCCCAGTGCTGGAAATACACCAAATTTACTAGGGAAAACCTCTTTCCCTCTTTTTAATGTGGGAGAAGGAGCGGGGTGGTTTGGGCGAAGTTAAGTGTCGAATGTTGTGCACGCCCTAAATATAGGATGCCGGCTGCATTGCATAAAAGCAAAAATGCCTTTTGGGGACTAAAGAATGAGCACCAATTTATAGGCCTAACACGTAACGGCGCTCCATCAACACCATTTTTGCAGGAGCGCAGCTCTGTCTTGTTGGAGCCAAATAACTCCCCTGATTCAGACTCACCCCACTAAAATGGAGTGGAAACCTCATTGAAACTAGGTACGGCAACTACAAACCAAATGTCAAGGACAATGATTTTTCTGTAAACTATTCACCCATCTGTCACAGTCCTTCACTGCCTTTCCATTCCTCTGAAGCACACTTTTTATGGTTTAAAGTGCAAAGGGAGGGGGGTTGTTGGCTTGAATCTAAGCTCCTGTAGCGGGGGGAGGGGGGCCGGAGGGGGTGACTCCCAAACTTCGAAACCTGCGGCAGTGCGACGAACACCCGGGGAACAGTCCTCCATTTGACTGCTGATGCACTTCCGCACCAACTGCCTTAATTTCGTGTGGCAGGATGCCTGTGGCGAGAATATTGCCATTTGAAGGGGACCAAGAGTCTTCCTTGCACTGATCAGCGCCTCGCCTCCATAAGGGGCAGGCTCCTTCGGGCGTGAGTGTCGTGGTGGTGGGGGGGGCCTGCTGCTGGGAGGCACTCCTGGCTGCCTCGCCCCATCACTGTGTGGAGAAGCGGCTTCTGCGGCTCCGCGTGTGACCCTGCCGGCCAACTGCCACTCGTCTACATTGCCTGGAGCCCCACGGGCTGTGGAGCACATGGTACAGCCGGCGCAACTCTGCACTCCACACGGCACCTCTCCTGTCGCCACTGCGATTGCTACTCGGGGCTTCCCACCTTCTTCCGCCTCATCTGTGCGGGGGCACGGCTGGTTGGGCTGCGGCCGCTCCTGGTCTGTGCTCATACAGGCGAATGCACGAGCGTCAGGTCTACACAAATGTGCATCCCCCTCCCCCCGCCTATCATATTCTTAAGGGACCACTGTGGACTGTCCGGTGCTCAGCCCTTTGCCTGGGGTGTGCCCTGGGGGCTTCTATACGTTGGGGACACAACCCATTCCGCTAACGGAGGAACTGGCTTGAAGGGGTTCATAACACCCTCATTTGTAATCTCCTAGTACTTAACATTGTTGAGTCTCTCCCAGGTTTCATAACACACCCCATGACATCCAGCCAACAGCACCTTCTCCATCGTCACGCGAGCTCATCTCCCCAAGTCTGCTCGGTCCCGGAACAGGTCTGAGTGCGGGGCTACATACATGCGATTGACTCCCACGTGCCAATTGAGTGGACAGACACGCCTTCAGCATCACTCAAAGAGTGCCGGGCCACGTTACTTTCCTGCACATACTTGCTAGATACGCCCCCAATCAAGTTGGTGCGGTTGACTCACAACCAGCAGACGACATGGAGCCTGCCCCATTACCTCCTTATTGAATCGTCAACTGTGATCTTGCCCACTCTCTGCTTATCCATCATGAAAGGACCCCCACTGCTAGTCCAGTCCCGAAACCTGCAAGCAACTGAAATTGGATAGTCACACCCCTTGTGGATACTTGCTGGTGGTGAACCATAGAGCCCTGTACAGTCGCGGCCACTCTGGGTGCGGAGCCCAGCTCGCCTCGATTGGCACCCCCTGAGACCAAGACAAGGCACTCACAAGAAGCAGAGCTCCATTAACACGTTGGCGAAAGCACCACCAAAGCCTTCGGAGCTCACGCCCGAGCCTGAATCTGCCGCCTCAACGCGCCTGGAGCCCACCGAGTCTCAGAAAACACTGGACTATATGCGTGAGGGATTCACAGCCCTGCACTCTAAACTAGACAACATGAACAGGACCATATCGTCAATTGAAGCCCAAATGGAACCGAGTTGCAGAGGTAGAAACCAGGGTCGGAGTAGCCGAGGATGACATTACCACCCTTCGTGCAGACCCAACTACACTCTCAAGACATGTCCTGGCTGTCACCAAGAAAAACGAAGATCCTGAATCGCGCTCTAGACGCAACAACCTCTGCACTGTTGGATAAGCTAGACTGGCCCATGGAAGATGGATTATATTGAACGCATTCTGCTCACTCTTCTGGACTCCCTCAAACTCTCCCACAATTCAAATTAGTAAGCGCTCATCCCAACAATTCGCTAGAGAGCTCATCGGGCCTCGACGGCAAAAACCAGGCCGGGTGCACCTCCTCGCCCCATTATTGGGAGTGTCTTGGAACTACCACGATAGACACTTGCTCCTTTGAGCAGCAAGAGCCAAAGGGGAACTCTTTCTTAGCTCCTCCAGGATCCACTTATATCCAGACTTCTGTGTCTGTCCAGCAGGAGCTTAAAACTTTCTTGGCTGCCAAGAAGAGGCTGTGAGACCTGGGGTTCAAATATCGATGTATTGATGCTTTATACGGCCAAACTTAGGGTTGAACACTAGCATCAGACCTACTTTTTCACCATTCCTGAGGAAGCCTCCAAATTTATTGACAAACACTCTCGGCAGCCTTGCTCATGTTATGCTCAATAATGTTTGCGTATTAATCCCCGTTGTGTACTGGAGCCTGATCATGGGTATGCAGGGATAAAATCGCAGCAAAAGTGTCATGGTTTGCTGCGTTGAAGGTGTAGCCCATTGGGGAGCAGGGGTTGCAGGCGTGTCCCATGCATCCTTAACATGGATTGCGGCAGCAAAACCACAGCCTTTTTGCAGCGATATTTTGTGTTCACGGCAATTTGCCACGATTTTAACACATGGAACCTGATAATGGGAGATCCCACGACTGTTTATTCCGGTCTAATTGGTCCTTGTTCAATGTCACAAATTTGTCATCTTCACCCGCTATAATTCTTCATACTATGTACCACTGAAATGCCTAGTCTGTTCTGGAGCATTACCGCTCCTAGCTGCTGCACAGCACCCCAGGCGATGCTGCCACAGTTCTTAGTTTTTTTCCAGGGTGTTCACTGGGAGAAGGGTGGGATGGGAAGTTAGTAAAAATTGCTTGACGGGCAACAGGATGCGAGAATGCTTAATCATACCCAATTTAACACATTTTAAGGTGGGGCCTGCCCACATCTTGGTACCCTTGTCCCACCTTCTGACTCAACATCCCGTTTCACCAACTTATGCTATCAGGCCCGATGATGGTCGATAACCTTATTTGTATGAGTTGGAATATTCAGGGTCTGGGTAATTATGCAAAGATGCAAAAATTGCAGCTATATGCTGAATGGCAGAGTGAATCTGCTTTTCTTGCAAGAAACCCATTCTTGCTAAATCCTGCCGCCGCCCCTCCCTCCCCCAACGTTATTATACAGACTATTACACCAATAATCGTGGTGTCATGGCCCCGATACATAAGAGTCCAGTTCCAGAATAAGGTAGTACATGTAGACACACTAGGCCGCTATGTTTTGTTATTGGAACACATAGCCCCAATGTGGGTGGCCCTGAATTTTGCACACACCCGTCAGCTTTGCTGTCCGGGTTTCCCCTGGTTCCTATCCTCTGGGATACAATCAGACGTAGCTATGGATAGGTCGGACTCCAGGTCCAGTGAACTCACTAAAGCAGCCAGAACTATCAGAAATCCAGACCCAGGTGATGGTATCGGATACTTTGAGATTGGTATATCCAGATGCTCAATCAGATTCCTTTTATTCCACAGTGCATGACTCCCATTCACAGATTGATTGGTGGCTGGTATCGGACATATTAAGTAGATCACACAGCTATTCTCCCCAGAACATTTTTCCGATCATTCCCCAGTGACAATCTCCCTAGATTGGGGGGTCTGAGGACACACTCTCGGTCCTGGAAATTGAAACTGCATGCCTTATTAGATGTAGCCCTTAGTTCCAAACCGGAGTCCTCCATAGACAAACTTCTTTGCATTGAACACAGGCCCAGTCCGCACACAAGCCACCCTTTGGGAATCATTCAAAGTTTAGAGGCATAGCGATCTCCACTCCAAGGAGTCTGGGATCCTGAAGGTGATTTCGCAGCAACATTGCAAAGAGTGAATCCGACTCTCCTCCCATGAGGACCAATAGTCATCTACACAGTCACTTACCACCCTTTCATAAATATGCATGGAACTTGACATGTTCTGGTCCCATGCGTAGCGGGAGAGGAAGTTCCTGGATAACCCCCACTCATCTGGCAGGTATGGGGAGGGGGTGAACGCCCTGGCAAGGCTTCACCAGGAATCTGGCTCGCCCCACATCCAGGCTATAGATGGGTCCAACGGCACATTGGCCCTGTCGTCACAAGCTATACACAGTTCTGCCTATTGTATTAATCCCTCTATTCCAAAGTTGACAGTGTCCCGCAGCAGATGTCGAGGCATACTTGGACAACCTCCCACTTTGTCCTCACCACAGAGACCAAGGACTCCTTGGATGCACCCATCACACCGGACAAAATTTCTAAAGCCATAGACTCCCTGGCCTCAGGGAAGGCTGCTGGCTCCAATGGCCTCCCGGTCGAATTTTACAAACAGTAAAGGGCCCGTCTGGTCCCTAAATTACATGCACTATGGGAGGAATCCTGCGAGTCGGGCATCCTCCTTCCCCCATCCCTCCGAGAGGTAGTTCTCAGTGCTCCTCGAGCCAGACAAACACCCCCCCTACCCAATGCAGTTCATATCAATCACTTTCCCTTATTGACTGTGATGTTAAGATCTATGCCAAAGTGCTGGCTCCAAGACTGGTCCTGTATATGACCATCATACACCAGACCAGGCGGGATTTATCCTGGGGTGCTCCACTTCCCTTAATTTGCATTGTCTCTTTAATATTCTTACCCTCATCGAGCCGACCGTACAAGCTCTGGCAGCCACCTGGACATGCAGAAGGCGGTTGATTCCGTCTACTGGAGCTACCTCTGGCAGGTCCTCAAGAGTAACAACTTCAGGCCCAGTTCCCGAGCCTGGGTCAGGCTTCTCTACTCTCAGCCTGTGGCCAGGGTCCGAACTGAGGACAGATGCTCTGCCCCCTTTCAAATTGCCCGTGGTACGTGTCAGGGTTGACCCCTTTGATCGGTCGTTGAACCCCCTGGCTGACAGAATACATCAGAAGCATGCACCCAGAGGACTGAGACTTCTCTAAACGAGAAGATTTCCCTGTATGCCAACGACACCCTTCTTTTTTATTCCCTCCACTGCGGACAATCTAGCCCTGATCCTTGATAGGTCATACACTTGGTGAGATCTCTGGTCTCAAAGTAAATGTCCAAATCTAGCCTGTTCCCAATGACTGAAGTAATTAACCACCTCCCCCCGGACCTCCTGGTCACAGAGATCACCTACCTTGAGGCAGTGGTCGCCCGCCAATCAGGGCTTCTATATATTATATATAGCCAACTTCAGAAAATATCTTCCCACACTCACCAGGAAGTGCACGGGTTGGGCTGCGCATCTCACTAGTAAGCAAAATTGGCATACTGAAAAGTATTGTACTTCCCCAGCTCCTCTACAAGTTCCTCAACATCCCACTGTAGCCAGGGAGCGAATTCTTCCAATCCCTCACCCGCACCGTGAACAACTTCCTGTGGCATTCTGGTGCAGTCTGCCTCAAACTAGCGGCACCCATGTTTGAGGGCGGCCTCAGTGCCCCTAATTTCAGAGATATTGGATTGTAGTCCAGGCCCAATACGCCTCACACTGGTTCGTACTCACAAATCCCCCACCACATTCCAGGCTTGAGCGGCTTGCTGTGGAGCACCACAATAGCCACTCCAGTCCTCCCCTCATGTCAAATTTAAACCCCTGGACCCTGTAGGTTCTATGGCTCCAACTAAACTGTAGAGACTGTCCGCCATCCCACACCCCTTTCAGGGTGCTCTTCTCTGGAACTTCCTCCCTGTATACCCCCCCCCCTCCCCCGGCAACAATACACAGTTGGGCAGATGAGCGATTTGGGGCTGTCCGGGAAGTCTTTAATCAGGGTAACTTCCATGAATGGCCTGACCTGCCTATATCCTTGCGTAGGAAACCATCCTACTGACTTCAATATATTGATCTCTGCCGTGCCCTCAAGATGAGATATCCGGACTTTCCCGCAATTCCACCAGACGGCCCCATTTAACTGAACTCCTGAATACCATGTCCTTCAGAGGGAAGGTCTCCAGATCTGCTTTGCTTCAGACCAAGGCCTCCCCCTCCCTTTGACAAACTCATACACACCTGGGGCAAACATCTGGAAATCAAAATAACTGACCAGCGCTGGAGCTATATGTGCGATCGCATCCATGAATTCTCATTCAACATTCGCTTTAACTGATCCAATTCAAAGTGCTCTATAGGTTCCACTAAACCGCGATCAGATACTTCAGATATCAAGTATCACCCCCTCCCCCAGATGCCCCTGGTGTGGCTCAGATGCTGCCAATTATTTGCATATGCTATGGTCTTGCCTGCATCTTTCCCAGTTTTGGGAAGAGGTTTGCTCCACATTGTCGGACATTCAGGATTCCACGATCACCCCGACTCCTTTGGTGTGTCTATCATGAACTTCCCGAATTGGGCTGCAATGACAGGAAACCAGGGCTGTGTACGTTGCTGGTTGTTTGTCGTTTCCTATTGTGCTTGCTCCATCTGCGAGTCCCCACAAACATTCTCAATGGCTTAGAGCTGTGACTTGGGCCTCTGATATGGAGGAGGCCTGGCTGGCCCAGCAGTCACTGGTATTACGACCCAGGGATATCTGGGCTCCTTTTCATTCCTGTTGCCACTGTGTCAGAAGACCCCCCCCCGATACCAACTCTGATGTTCCCTCTTCTTTAGTACCAATGGTGATTTAACCCCTTAAGTTAAAAATGCGAGGTCTCTTTTCCTTGGTATTACCTCCCTGTTGCCATGGACGAGATCTCAACCCATGGCAGTTAAAAGGATGGGTCTCGATTGTTATTATAGATCATGTGAACTTTGGTTATTGCATTTGCTGATGGTCTCGAATTACTCTGTATATGTTGCCCTTTGTGTATGATGCAATTGACACTTGCGAGCAACTCGCTCTTGTTGTAATGTTAAGCGTTAATAAACAAGGTTTAAAAAAGAAAATAAAGTGCAAACTTAGCTCGAGAGCAGCAGGGCACTGTACAGTGTCGGTAGCCGGCATTTAACAGTAGCACAGTACTGCGAGTTGAGGTCTGCATTGGTATGGCTATAATTTCCCCACACTCAAAAGCCAACGCTATCAGGACTGAGCGTGTCAGTTTGTGGATTACTTCAGCAGCTTATGCAGCCCCAGGTATACCAAATTCAAAGATAGTGTTGCTGATGCAGGACCCAAAAGTTACCGTTCAATTTACACTGGTCATGGGCACAGTACCTAGACTCAATTGTGGGTGGTGAAAACATGCAGGGGGTGGGGGTGGGGGGGCTGTTTGGCAGGTGACAAACAGGAGAGAAGAGTGGTGCATGGCCGAGTTAAAGTGTGAAATCTATGTTGCACCTAGAAACAGTCTAGTGATGAAGGGGAGGGGCGGGGGTAACAGGTGTGGACTGCTGAGCAGCTAGCAAGATGGCTGCCTGAATGTGAGCTCCAGCCCCGGCATCGTCCTTTCCATCCCCCCGCCCCCAAACAATCCTCTTGTGTGCCAGACTCCTGTTACGGCTGAAAGTGTACTGTCTTGGAATGTGTGGAGAATATCACAACCCAATCGCGCCCTGATCCGCTGAGAAGCAGACCGAACCACCGAAGTGGTCTGCAGCATAACTGAAGTGGCGGAGGGGCCAGTGTCTGTAGCTGCTTTGGCATGTGGGCTGAGTGTTTTGGGACCAGGAGAGCTGGCTGCTTGAAAAGCAATTGCTGCAGCAACAATCAGAGTGTCGGAAGGGAGCTGGTCAGTGACAGAACCAGCTTCCCCAGCCAGTAGCGCGTGAGTGTTAAGCAGAATTGCAGGCAGTACCCTCTGACCACTACACACAATTAGGACTACAGGTGTTAACCAAACCATGGTATAAGTCTGTACCACAGTTTTTGGTAGCGATCTGAGCAGCCAGGCTTATCTCAAGAGTGACTGAGGACTTTTCAGTGGTTCAAGTAGACACTAATACTAAAGATTTGATATAAAATTAATTGCACAATAATTTAGAAAACATTTCGCTAGAAGAGGCAACTTATATCCTAATACAATAAGATTTTTAGACAGTTTAAGCTCCGCTGAAATAGGAGCCAAATAGATCACATACTAGACAGTTCAAATAATTTCAGTTCAACAGAAGAGTTCGATTCAAGTCAAGTCAATGGGCTAGTCTTTGCAAAAAGTTCTCAGAAGTAACTTGGGCGAAAAAGAATGTTGGGTCACAAGCTATTTAGGCCTGCAAGTTGGGGAAAGTTTCACAGCGAGAGTGGCATGGGTTGGCACAGTACCTTAGTATCTTTATAAAGAAAGTAATGCAGCTGAAGTAAGTCGTTGGTTCCTGGCAGTTCCTGCAGATCTCACTGTTCCCGAGCCTCAGTCGTGGGGACAAGAGGGAGGACATCGCGGGACTACTGCACTGCATGGGATAGTTCGAAAAACCAAACAAGATGGGCAGTTTCAGTAGCTTGAGTCAAGCCGGTTTCCTCCTCCATGGTTAATCCTAACCAGCCTTTAGAATGGTATCCAGGTGGCTTACGAGTCGATATGGTCCCAACAACTCAAAGGAAGAAGTCGTTCTTGAAGGGGCTTCTCTGTCGAGACGAACCTGGCAATTATGGACCTGCAGAAGGGCTTCACCAAGCAAACCAATGGTCCAGGAGTTAAAGTAGCCATCCTCTTCCAGCTCTTCGTCGGTTCTTTCGTTCCAGTGTTCTTCAACTCTGCTTTCCAGTCCAAGAGACTGGCCTTTTAAACCGTTCTCTCATTCCAGCCTAGCGGTCACTCACCCAGCAGGGTGGCTGTCCTTGCCGGACAGTCACACACCAGAGTACATTTGGGTCTCACAGGAGACTAAGCACAGGGAGTTCGGGCACCTCACTTCCCGCCCACCCCAGACACTCAAGATGCCAGAGATAGTCCTGAAGCCCGCCAAAGGCATACAACAAGGGACCAAACCTGGTTTGGCACGCAGACAAACTCTAGAAGGACCTTTCCAAAAAGAAACGGGCAAAAAAAAAAAAAAAAAAAAAAAAAAAAAAAAAGGGAAGACCAGGACCTGTTTAAACAAAAGAGCTCAAGGCGCCATCTTGAAAAACATGGCACCCGTGATTTTTAGCTACTGGTGTTCACGGTTGGGGGGGGGGGGGAATAAAATAAAACACTGCCACCAGCCTTTTCAATAGGAAAGGGTAGCATTTAACTGCTGCATGAGTATTTAGACACAGGACATACTATGTAACCCCTCCAGCACTCCATTGTGAGATGTGTTTACTAGTCTTTCAAAATTCCTAGACCCAGCAAAGTCAATTTCACTTTACATTCTCGTAGTTTTTCCCAAAAAAGGCATTTAAACGTTTGGGAAGTCTAAAGGCATCCCTGTCACTGCACACGAAAAGATGCCCATGAAGTGGTCTAAAACTCAATAATCAAAGAAATAAAACAGAAAACAAATAGAATTAAAAAGTACAAAGTCCTAAAGTCCAGCAAAAGAGCTGGGGGGGTCTAAGGGAGAGGAATTAGCACATTTTGAGAATCCTCCCAAACAGTGAGCCCACCGCAGCTCCGGTGAGGTCTGTGAGGAGACGTCAGTGGTGTGCTGTGGGCTACCTCTTTCCCTCCATTGGTATGGTCGGCCGGCGACCAGTGCGTTGAGTGCTCAGAGTCCCGTAGCACACACTGCAGCAGAGTCCGGATTGGGCCTGCCCATAAGGGACAATGAAAAGGTGGCACAGCGGTGTGACTGGGATTGCCATGCTATGAGGACTGCTGCAGGGACGTTGCTGGCTGACCTGTGGCACTGTACTGAACGGAGGTCAGTGTGATGCTGCACTGAATGGGTCACTTGCAGTGCTGTGCCTCCTCCCCCACAAGAAGTCAAAATTAAATACAGAAACCCATGTCACTGGGAGCGCAGTTCCAGCACTCCAAGGGGCTTGGTCAATTAGACACTCCAGGTGGTAACGGCAATGCTGGAGGTGGTGTGCAGGTTGGGGGATGGGCATTCATATCTGGCACATCATAATTTAACCACAGACACGCTCAGCTAGGTGGCAGATCCGGATTAAATCCCACTGGATCTCTGGTTGAAAACGTTCCCTGAAGCCTATAGAGTCTGGTGGAGGTCAGAAAGGAAGGTGGTGTAATGCGTTACTGGCCTGACCAGGACAGTTACAGAGATCAGGGGTGCGGTCCCGAGGACTAGGAGCAGAGAAAAAGTGATGCATGGAACTTGAGGCATGAAAGCAACATGGTGGCTGGCAAGAAGCAGGGTGCCATGAACTCCAATACCCCTGTGAGGACCTCTAGTGCATAATACAGAGCATGACAGCAGCCCAAGCGCAATGCCCAGTGAAACTTGCGGGTGTAGTCGATTTGAAAGGGGATGAGGTGCAACCCATTACCGGGATCTAGGAGCAGTCAGGAGAAATGTTCACCACCATAAACTGTACGGCTGATGTATGCTGCACCGACAGCCAAGGCCCGGCCCAATGGGGTCCTGTCGCACGCCTCCCGTCTATACCGGGGTACTAGACTGGGATGTCCCTTGCTGTTCGCCCTTATGATAGAGCCTCTGACCTGGCTGGAGATTATGACACAGCCAAAGGTATTAGAATAGCAAGGGCGCCGTAAGATTTCCCTATACGTGGACGATTCTCCATTTATCCGTAATCTGTAGCACCATAATGGAAGAGGACAGCCATTTATGCACTTTTTTGGCTATTAGATTAACAGGGCCAAATCAGAGCAATTCCCGCTGACTGAGGGGGCGCTAGGCCAGAGTGATCCGATGGGGTTTTCACTGGTCTCCCCAGCGGGTTAAGTATCTGGGGAATCTTAATGCTCAGTTTACAGCGCTCGTTGTTTAGAGACAACGAAGAGTCATACCCAACCACCCTAGCGGTTAAACTTAATATCTGGGCTAATCTTGTATGCACGACTATCGTTATTTCTTTTTTTTTTTTTAAATGATAGTGGTTCCTAAGGGAGATCCATTTCCAGGTGGGAGATTTGTGACATTGGAGTCGTTTGTGGAGAAATTGGGTAATACTCCAATCAAAACTTTACAATACTTCCAGATGTGGGCAGCTGGTTGACACAGATATACATTGAAAGCATCTCCCACATGCAATGAATGGCTTCAAGACTTACCTTGGATGCACATTGGACTCAACTTCTCCCTAGCCCAACATACCACTACCATATCTAAAACCTGCTTCTTCCATCTACGGATTCTCAGGTGTATGTTCCCTTACCTCACCTATACCCACAGTTTCTCGGCTAGACTCCCTCATCCTGTCCTGCCTAGATTACACAGGAAAAACATGCAGCAGCACGCCTACTCATTAAACTACCTGACAGAACACAACGCTAAAACACTTAAAGCCATGTGCATCACCCACCGCACCATACACAACACTGGAATTTCTGTGAGACAATCCAGCCCTCAAGGAATCAGATCTCGCACAGCATATCTCCTAGTGGTCCCACCTCACAAATCCACCAGGCTAGGAATATCCTCAAACTCAGTCCAAGCGCCAATCATCTGAAACTCCCTACACTACACATTTGCAACACCGAAAACCACCTCAAATTCCAAAAGGACCTAAAATCCCAGCTCTTCCGCAATTCACCTGAATCCTCCCCTCTCAAAACTACACTGCTGAACCCAACATTCCTATACACCAGTTGCAAGACAGATGCTGACAGAATTCGCAGAGGCTCAACTTGACAAACTGTCGCCCCATGCGCAACACATACTCAATATACATTGTACGAAACAGCATTCGCTGAGGCACACAAATCTACCCTCTCCCAACTACAACAGCATACGCACCGGCTCACCCTGAACTATCGCCCCATGAACAACGGCACTCCTACCTGACAAATACACCAATGAAGCCAGCAGCCCTTGCTGTGGCACACCGCAATAAACTCACTTGCCCTCACCGCTCAGATATACTGTGTACCATCTCTTTAGGCCATTGGCTACTGTACATGGTTTAGTTATTACTGCTGACCTTTGCTTTGCGTTTGATTTAAAATGCCTTTAATTAGATGTATATATTTTTTATATATGCACCCAACAGTAGTTTGTGGTGTCGTCTGATGTGTGTGCTCATTGTGGGCTTTCGATAACCCTCAACTTCTTGAGACCTAGTCCTGACCACCGCCAATGCTGCCTCGATCAGTCTGGCTTGTCCAGAGGATTACCCTGGACAAGAGACTGGGCTGGCCCTTCTGAACTTCTGCCAACCAGGTCAGAGTTGGGAAATCTAATCTAAGACTCTCGCACCAGAGGACACAAATAATGAGACCATGTCGTCCACACGGGACAAAGATCACTGCAGCCGAATAAAATCGAAGCTTGCAGTACGTACACCTTACACCACGTCTGTGGACACAGCCCACAGGCACGGCCAAACATCCATGCACCGTAGAATGCAGCTATGGCTATGCTCATCCGGTCTAGCAGCGTATGTAACCGTCCACACTGAACACCAGAAGTACCTCAACACCTCTGCCACTAGCATACAGCGACTACCAACAAAAAGAAAGCTGGCCACACATCAACTTTTTCAACAATAGCACTATCGCAAACCACCAACAGCGCCCACCCACGTGCCCAACTTCTTTTGGGCTGCTTAGTCAAGCCTAGCCAGCCACCTAAGTCCTAAACTAGGGCAAATGTATCCATGCTTCTCCTAATCAGACCCTCCAGCACACAGACTACGGTCATCAAGGGCGTTCCAACTACAAAGTGCATTGAGGCCATACAAATGGGGAAAGAGCGCTATATAAAATACAATATGTAAAGGAGGAGGTGGTTTATGTGATGGTTATACCCTCAAGCCGACCAAAGGACAATTGGGAACCCTTCTGGAATATCCTCCTACGGACACGGGAGGATGAAGAGACACGAGACAGGTGGGCAAGCCTCCGTAGGGCAGATACAGCCCTCAGAGTTCAACTACTGGGATGTGGAAAAGAAATTGATCCAATGTATCCAATCTGGTCTTTGAAAGATCATACAGTGTCAAGTGCAAAGTGTCTGCCTGTTTTAGTAAATAAAAGCTTTTTAAAACAATGTTTTAAAAGAAAGTCTGGTGATAAGCATCAAAATTACACAAAAGGGAAAAGATGGCAGGACAACCACAAAAGCCTGC
This sequence comes from Ambystoma mexicanum, assembly GCF_040938575.1. NCBI lineage: Eukaryota > Metazoa > Chordata > Amphibia > Caudata > Ambystomatidae > Ambystoma > Ambystoma mexicanum. The sequence goes on along the minus strand of NC_090922.1, from coordinate 578,446,610 downwards.
ATAGTGGCCGGAGCAGATTCCAGGAGAGAAGTGGACATGGGGCATGCCATAACATAAACGTGGCGGTGTTAGCTGCATCTAGACTAGTGTTAGGGAGTTAGTGTTGTGCTAAAATGCACCCCCAGCTCTTTTGCTGGACTTGTGAATGTTTTTATTTCAACACTGGATTGAGTGAGACTTTCTCACGCATGTGTTTTTACCAGATTTGGATTTTGTGTTTTCACCGTTTTTGGAGTTTGAGAATTCTATAGGCATCTGCTTTTTTTGGGTGACAGCACTTTCAGTGCAGTGTCACTGAGAAATCCTTAGATTTCTCTTAAGGTTTAGATACCTTTTTTCTTAGGTGAACTACTGTTCAAGTAAAGTGAAACCGACTTCTCCATGTTGGGCCAGCACACATCTTATTTGGAGGGCTGGGGGGAGGGGGGAGAAATATAGGGGGTGGTAGCCCCTTATCCTACTGTCCATTTTTATGTTACCCTCACTACTTTAAATGGCTGGTGGCAGTGGTTTACTTTGTTCCTACCATTCTGCTTTTCTACTGCAGTCTGAACCCTTAGCTGCCCATTTTATCAAACAGCTCCCCCCACCCCTGCGTCTTCTTCCCCCATCCCCATTTCCTGTTTGGGAGGTCTTTCTTGGGTTTTACTCTGTGTTGACACAGGTGTGAGCCATTTGTCTTGCCTTTGGCAGGCTTCTGCCCCAAGCCTGCCCCTGGCTCCAGTGTGTCTGGAGGGACAGGATGCGAGAGAGGGTCCTGAAACTCCCCCGTCCTTGGTCTCTAGGAATGCAACCAGTCCCGATTGGCTGGCTGGCTATCCTTTAATGACAGCCACCCTGCTGTGCGACAGCTTAGCATGTGCATGAATAGAAGAAAATGCTTAAAATGGCAAGGGTTTTGGGACTAGAGGCAGAGTCGCCCACTAGGAGAAACACCAAACGAAGAAACCATGAACAAAGCTTGCTGCATCCTCCACGGCCTTTGAATTGGCAGGTGAAGCTCTGCTGTTGTGCTTAACTCTTTTTCACCTCGACAGAGAAGCTCCGGACAGAATGACTTCTCCCATTGGGTTAGTCGTTGTCCCGCCCGACAACTGAGGCTCAGAAACACAGGGTCTGCACCGCTGTAGCAAGACGGAATCCAGCTAGATCACTTTTCTTCAAACCAGAGGTAGTGTACTTACCTCAATGTCTTTTTTCCTCAGTTGGGAATTGCAGTGGCTTACCTTTTAGAGTTGGTTCCAACTCTTTCACAGGCTTAACTGCTTGTTATCAACCCTACATGATTTTTTTCTACAAACTCTTTGTGCAAAATTTAAGAAGTGCCTCCGATCCAGACTGCTCCAATTGACTGGCTGTCCTGGCTACCTGCAGACTCTAGTCCATTGACTGATATTGTCCCTTATAGGTGGTAGCTTAGTGCAAAAGGTTACTGCTGGAAAAGGCTGGTCTGGATTGCATTATAAGATTTAGCTGTCCTCACATATACTGATAACTGTTTAACCTTGTTCCCTTCCCTAAACATTTGCTTTCTGCAACCTCAGAATCTACAAAGTATAACTAGTGTTATCTATAAATGCCATTACTGTCCTTGTGATTGAAGTCACCTCAGGGTGTAGGAATTGTGTAAGAAGCATATCCAAAGAATCCACCAACTTGTTTTTGATTTCAAAAAAATTTTTAAAAAAAATAAACAAAAAAAATTGTTTAAGTATACTTACATTGTTACACGAATTGCATTTTCAAAGACTGTTTATTTAAAAAAAAAAGTATGTAAAACAACCATTTAGAACTAAAAGCTCGAGTGCAAGGGTTACTTTGCTACTTGTATTTACGGATTTCATTTGTACAGCTCAACAGCTCATTCACCCCTCTTGAGATAGTCACACTACCAACTAGTGTAGTACAGACCTTTTCCAAATGGTGGGTTACATAATACCAATCAGATAAGCGTAAAGGCTCACAGTGTATCAAAATAAGGGTACCTGTTAAGTCTGGAGGACCAGTAGGTTAAGTCAACTGGACCACGGCTCTGAGGTCTGGGGAGACGGATGTAGCTATCTGCAGCAGTGAGTACACCTGGAATGGTTCAAACTTTGAACCCATCACTAACAAGTGCTTTGTGACAATGGGGCCATGGATCGAAAACGGTGGGCCACCACGACTCAGCAAGTTTTGCCCAAAGATTGGAAGCTCTTCTGTTAATGGGTTAACCACTGAGGATTGAGTCAATGGTTTACACTACCCCCATGACCCAATATTGGAGTGTTTTTAGAGGATATATTCCACTCCATATGTCTAAGGGTGAGGCCATAGTTGATACCCACCATTGTCCTGAAGAAGGTTGGCTAAAGAGAGGACATTAAAAGCCCATAAAACCAGCTGAAACATGTGTTGACAAGCTGATGTGGCAGTTTAACGGAACAAATTTGTAATTGAGTAGGGTGTGATGGAATAGTCATGAAATGTTGAAGGTTATATAGAGCCGATAACTGATTTAATGATGCAAAGGGGGGGGCTATTTGCGAATGTATGGTGGAGTGCAATGAGTGATTTATGTTCAAACAGAAATGTGTATTGATTTTTATGAGAATAGAGTAGGGTATTTTTCTAATATGACTGTACAAGGCATAAATTAGATTTCCAAAATTAGCAGAGTTTGCTAATTAAAATGTTCTTGATTAGCAAACCAACTCATTTTATTAGCAATGTTGTACTCACATTTTTAAGGCTACCAGAAGATACTTGTACCATACAAATAATAATGAGCAGTGCAGCAGTTTTGTGTACCACTGTTAGCGAGATAAGTAAAACCCCGGAAGCTCTATACATTTCCACTAGACCTGCAGGTCGAATAACTTTGTTTACCCACTTGACCGAAGAGAATTGCATTTGAACAAATGTAAAATGTGATCTATTAAATGGTCCAAGTCACACAATCCCACTTTAGTTCGGCACAGTGCTGCCAGAACAGGTCAGCCCGCTGCAGTGATACATTTGAAAGTTTAAAAACAAGTTTGAAACAGCTCTTGGCACTTAAATCTACTTCCCTATGTGAGTGGGCAAAAATACTTTTACAGCCACTCATCTGGGGATTTTAAAGGTTAGTTGAATGAACTGACACAAATAGATACGATGAGAATGCTCTGAAAACAGTTGGCCATCTCTCTCTACTGCAGATGCTAATATATAAAGTAATCCTAGAGCATAGCAAGCTCAGGAGGCTAACTACAGTGATGGTAGTGCAGTAGATCTATAGATGTACAGACTGGATGGAACTATTGATCACTCCCACACGTAAACATCTAGTTAGCTTTGTCAATTCATATGGCGGCAACAGTAAAGCCAGAAACAAGTGATCACAGTTAAGGGTGTTTATTATGCAGGTTGGAAAACGCCCAATCTCAACCTAAATCTAAGATAGGAGCAAGCATCGACCTTCAAATTAAGGCAGTCTTAGTGGCGTTGTCAAAATAAAAAAAGGCCTATAATAAGAAGCCCATTGCCAAACCTTACAACTAATACAAAAAGGGGGGGGTGGGATGGATTTTAAGAAAGTGTTCTTAAATAATAGGACAGGAAAGATGCAGTAGCTTGGATCTCCCTTGCCCATGTTTGGAGCATTGGGTAAGGTGGGATCTTGGAGCACAGCACAAGTCGACATTTCCGTTCCAATGTATCAGGAGCCTCAAGGGCCAAGTCTGGTTTCCCTTGAAAGTCTCTTGCCTTCGAGGGCCTGGTGCTCAAGCAACAAAATTAAAGTTGGTTTCCTGGTTTTATTTAGGGTGAGGGCTCATCACCCCTGGGTACCCCTCTTCCGGGCGCTGAACCCCTGTTCCTTGTGGTATTGGGCGATTGGTCCCTCATCCAGGCTTGGATCTTAAAACAGTTCCTTTCAAGATCAAGACCTTCAGTGTTTGGTTTCCCGGTCCCGAGGGCCCGATATTTACCATACAAAAAACGAACCAAACAACCAACCCAAAGTTTTAGTTTATGTCCTCTTCTGGGGGCAGACCCCTTGTCTACTTTCAGCATGGGTTCACTAGGGCTTTTCCTTCTTTCACAAATCTCGATGTCCTTTGACCAGTTCTAGGGATATCCCTCAGTCATGTTCACTCTTGTCACACTGTTCCTTGGGATTTTAGACTTGCCCCCCCTTCCTATCAGCATCCCTCGGTCGGGCTCACTTTTGCCAACTTCACATTCACAATGGAATTCACTCAACTTGCTTTGATTTGACTGTACAGGGGTTTTTGCTTGATTGTATGACCACTTTGACCTATCTTAGCGGTTCTCCTCAGATGGGGGAAATCAACCAGAGTTTCTCGGAGCAGCACCCACGTGGTGCCGGTCCCCCTCTGCAGCTGGTCTCCCCTTTACAATTCTTTGAACTTTCTCACTTTGCCACCTTTCATTCATTACAGCCCGGTTCTTATCGGCTCTCCCCTCACCGGCTGTGAAGAACCGATTGGCTTTCCTTTTTACTAGAGTAAAGGCCAGTACCATGGAAGCAGAAGTCTCCCTCGCTCCGGCTTATGGCCGGCGATCCGCTTCATGCATCGTTGACATCTGCTGCAACACACTTGGGCTATTATCCTCGGTTTCTCTCAGCAGAGGGTTTGCAGGGTTTTGTCAAAAAAAAGGGCAAGGCTGTATCTCTCCTCAGACTCTCGATATTTGCTGCCTTTCCCAGCCTCTTTAACTGCTGGACCGGGATAGCCGTCTCGTCATGCGGTCTGCCTTGCCCGTACTGTGCTCTTGCTCCACCTTTTAGCCCTGTGGTGAAAGGAAAGGGTCGTCAGGTTTGTGCGATTCAGGTTAATTGCCGACGCAGGGGTTGGGACATGTTAGATAAACAGCTCTAGGGTTAGTCCTTTGGTTTTCATGTCAGAGAAAAGTGTTAGAGTCAGGAAGAGGGAGAGGTAGAGTTTCTAAGTGCTCTGCATGACAGAATGGAGAAGAGGTGTTATAGGGAATTTTAGCCTTCCTCTTAGGGGAATACGTTGATTTCAGAGGGTTTTTGGGCTAAACAGGAATAATCAGGATCATGAAATGAACAAGGGGGGGGGGGAAGATTGTCGGAGTGGTAGATTTTTGTCATAATAGATTTGGTGTTCAGTAAAGAATAACCAGAGGTACGTGGAGCCAAAGGATGGGTAGTATTTGAATGGAGACCGGTGAAACAAGGATTCTGGGAGTTATGGGTTTTGAGGGTAACGGAGTGGTAGGATGTTAAGGGAGCTTCTTTGGATGGAAGGGAGGCAGATGTGGAATAGCTGAGGAAAAGCTCAGGGACTTAGTCCCCCTCACCCCCTCCTCAGTATAATTCCACGTCTCCATTTTGGGTATTCCTCCGAGCATAACCCTGTGCTCCCTTACCCTGGTGATCCTCCGTCGCTCATAACCAGGGTTTGGATTTGAGAGCGCCAGCCCTCCCCTGGCCACCTGAAAAAGGGTCTCCCGAGGTCTACTTGGGAGAAAGCCCTCAGGTTTCTCACAGCAAGAGGAAACAAAGAGACTAAGCAGAGGTGTAGCAGGCAGAGAACTGGGCAAACTAGGTGGAATATTGCAGTTAAGTGTCCATCTCACTTTCAGGGTAGCTGGTATAAAGCAACAGGGTGAAGGAGTACAGGATCAGCTCACGAGTGGAGCACCAGTTGCAAGGTGCATGTAACCAACAGGTCACAGAACTAGGTTTGCCATCAAAAGCATTTGGGCATCTGATCTATATTTTCAAAGTGTCCACTCATGAATATGATGCACTTCAACAAAATTAAATATAGTTGACACTGATTAGACACTAACCGGTTACTGTAAAGCATGGAGACAATGCAGTGTTACATAATGCACAAACTGTAACAAATAGAAATGGAATGAAATAGCTGTCTTTGGCAGACAGGATACGCCCCAGGTATTGTCCCCATTACTTGTGGTTTGCAATTATTTGAACAATTAGTAAGGGTGGAGGAGACTTGCACGTTCTCTCCATTAGCCTTTTTGAACTTGCAGTGAACAGAGAAAAGAGGATGGAGAGATACCTGAAGGAAAGAGTAATGCAGGGCCATCGGTGCTTTCATTGAACAGGGTAACTTAAGTTTGCTACACAAGTGCCAATTTAATTAGCAAATTAAACAGAATTACTACAAAACCCTGCTTATTTTATGCCTTGGGGTAATAAATTTGATGTTTTTGTAACTGCGTAAACTAGTGTCTTTCCAACCTCAGAGCTATGGTCCATGTTTGTTGTCTCACCTAGTGTAGCAATTCTTACTAAATGGGCTTGGAATGAGTTTCTGGACCAGGGAGTTCGATATTCAAACAAGCCTTTATCAGGCATGGAACACAAATGTATACGCTGTTAGTGTAGTTGATGGAAAGAGGTTTGGCACCATCAACAAGTTGGACAGCAATTTCCTTTTCTGAGAAATACTTCTGGGTGTACAAACTGAAGTGGGGAAATGGAGCAGAGATCTTCGAAGGATAGATCAGGCAACCGCAGTCATACCAGAAAACATCCATGGAAATATGAAGGTAAGTGATGCAACGCATGCAGGGTATGTTCTCCCGGTAGCTTTGTTTAAGGATGCATTTAAATTGTTTTGATGGTGAATTATCGGGGAGGAGGGAATAAGGAAGTAGGGAATTTAAATTGGCACTTATGCAGTCTGGAGTTACGGATTGCCAAGTCATAAACTAATCACAAGGGTGATGGTATTGCCAGGAGTGATGTATCTTAATGTAGGCATTAGGTCAGAAGGAGGGGAATTTAAAGGGTAACAACTGGAATGAATGTCAAGCATTTGGGTGAATGATCATTAACTGCACTTTCTTTTAGAGAAAGAAGGTGAAGAACAGGGGCTCTGGATTTGCAGCCAGGCATTGGAAGTTGATATGCAGTGAAGTGGCCATATGCACGCTTTCTGTGTTTCAACAGAAAAAAGTAGGCGGTGTGGCAACATGGCTGAAGGGTATGAGAGAATGTGGATTCAGTAGGCAATGCTACACAAATTGGGCTCTAAAAATAATTTTGAAAAATAAATAACAGAATTGGATTTGATATCCGAGGGGAAAGCTATGAAGAGGCAAAGAAAGGTTATTAAACAGATGCCCATCGATATGGCAAGGAAAAAAGTGAACACATTTAAAGTGATGGGTTTGCAGTAGATTATGAGGTGGGTTGAACATGAAGAAACCTATACAACGGTGGGAGCAAGGATGGTGTTAATCTCAGCACAAGATTATAGGCACGGTAAGATTACACCTGAAGGCTACAGAAAGTGAACCATTGTTAGATTGGGGCACAATCTATGGAGTAATTTTCTGAACGCAGGTAAATACATTTTCGATGGTATGTTTTAAAAGGGACATCACCAGAGGAAACAAATTTAGCCCCTGTCTTTGTGACAATGTACCGACACAAGGCACTGTTAGATCGAAGTGGCACATAGGGTAGGAATAGGTTTATAGAAGCCATATACCTCGATGTGCTCGGGCCCAATTAGCAGTACAGCACAATGTTTTCCATCAATGTTGTGATATTGACGATTGCCAACTATTTGAATTTTGTAGTCTTAAACAGCGCACACATGCGTTTAAATGCCCCCACGTGCCTTTTCGCATGGTTGGTAATGGACTCTCTAGCTTCTCAAGATTTATGAGGCCTCCCATTTGCTGGTTTCCACTAGCGGCGTGAGATTGTGGGTTCTTGGACAGTAGACCTTAAAATCTCAAACAAGAAAAGGCACCTTTCAAACCACCAGGATGGTGACTTGGCACAGTATAAAATATACTACGCCCACTTGTCTGGTTTAAAAGAAGTTGCCAGTCTGTCACTCCAACTAGTTGTGGATCTCAACTGTTAAGAGATGATCTAGGCATGTTGCTCCAGCAGCCACCTGCACAATGATCATGCATAGCTTGAAAGGTCTACAATCTTCCATGTAGGCCATCTTTTTTCCTCTAAAAAAGAAAATTTGGCAATTTTTTGAAATCTGAATATACATTCACGTCTTCATTGAAATCAAAAGAAGAATTCACCTTAAAGTACCTGCTCCAGCAAATAAAAGATAGCATCCTGAATGTTTGAATGTGCAGGAAGGTTAACTTCCAACTAGGAAAGGGAGACCATTTCTAGCTACACAAACATTTTAAAGATCATACATAATTGACCAACGGGCGTAGAACCACACACCAAGATCTCCTCCAAACGTTCTGATCTGGAAACTAATGAGCAACACACAGGCAATCAATTTTCAACCAGACATACAGGGGGGTGTGGAGACTAAAAAGCAGAGAAGCAGTCAAGATCCCTCAACGCCATCACAATTGAGAGAAATAAAAGACTAATCAATACTGATAAAAAGCTCTAGGACACAAATATGTTGAGGAAGTGCCTGTGGTGATGTGTATGACAACCCAAGTATAAAAATGAAGAAAAAATAAATAAAACACAAGGTGGAAATTCAGACAGAGCCCTCTCCTCTTAATGCTGTCACTTTGTGAAACAAACCTACATCTACCAACTACCTTTAAAAAAAAGAATAAAAACAATAAGCCATTGCATTCATCAAGAATCATAGCATAACCCCACTATTCTGCTTTCCTTCGTTTTCATAAGGAATTTTGAGGTGGCTGCAATTGCTTTGAGTAGGATACGAATAAGATGATAGATCTTGAAAGGGGATGCAGCCAAACCTTGCTGGGCGTAGAAGGTTGACTTAAGCAAGGGCCACCTGCCTCAAATAAACACAATGATCCCCGGCAAACATGTACTTTTGATGCAAATAAGACCAGGCCAGTCTGCATGCTGTAAATAAAACCCACTCTGGTACAGGGTCTGTCCAGCCCCCGCAGGGGGCGCTAGAGGGACAGCCTGCATCGGGGGTACTTACACCTCACCTCCTCCTGAGGGGTCAGGGGTGTCCCTGGGCCCAGCCACATCCCTCTCCATTTAGGCAGGACAGCAGGAGCACAGACCTGCAATTCACTGAGTAGGTTGTAGGGATTCGCGCCCATTTAAATGCAATTCAGGATGGTGTGGATTGCTTTTCTTTGGACAGCGAAGGGTGTACGTTTGCCAGCATGTTTTGTTCAGACGTTGTGTACGGCTGCTAACTTTTCTTTTCTGTCACAAGCAGAGTTACAGGGCGGTCCTAGTCGGAGAGGAGTTTGACGCTGCGGTTTCGGCCGCAGGCTCACTAGAGCCAAATGAACACAGGCACAGAGTCCTTTATGGACAGTTGAGACTCCTAGTCAACGAGATTCAATGGCCCCGAAGAATTACTGCTTGGCAGTTTATAATCAGAAGCCGAGACGTCGCTACTCTGCAAACTGAAATGGCAAGTGTCCCCGGGAACTACAAGATAATGACAAGCAAATGGGCAACCTTAGAAGTCTAAGGAGATGTGACTTTACTAGGTCTGGGACCGCCCCCCCAAAATGTTGCACGACTAACAAATGTGATCTTGCGTTAACAAATATACACCAGTCGTCCTAGTGATTCTTAGGGTATGTGGAACCATTGCCCGAAAGAGGGGTTGAGGAAGTTTCTAAATAAACTTGTCCCTGAATAAATTTGACGAAAGAATTTAAGCAATTCAATAAGTGAGTCAACCACCTTCATTCTGTAAATAAATTACCCAGGATACGTGCATTTCTTAAGTGCTTATTTAGGGTTTAATCCACCTTGCCGGCTGCCAGTCCCATAAGTAGATCTTAAACCCCTGCAAGGAATACTAAGCACATACTCCCAGGGAAGGCACAAGTCTGCTTAACTAAATGCGGTGTCACCAAATGTGCCTTTTCTGTGCACAGAGTAACTCATCCCTAAAGATCTTACCACATACATCTTATGTGATCTTAAATGCTATATCATACCCATGAGAGGAGGCAAAGGGTACTAATGTGAACTACATGGTACTTTGCGCAGAAAAACATTGGGTGATGACACCATACCCTACCAGTCAATTATTACCAATTATTCTCTCCCTCGCTGGGAGATTGGAAGTCGGGTGCTAGCTGTCCCGATTTGGCAGGCGGACAGCTTACCTATACGCATTTCTTTAACAGTGTGCTAATGTCTCAGTCCCTACCACACCGGGTGCTACTCGTGGAGGTCTGAGGTAGCACTGACAGCGACCCAACTATTTAAAGCCCTGTGGCCAACAGGGACTGCTATGCGATGGTTACCCAAGCGCCGGCTAAGGAAATGGAAAGAAGGGGCTGGAAGAACTAGCAAGGGAAGGGGCCCAAGTAGCAAATGAGGGAAGTAGTTGATTATTCGTATAGGGGCTGGTGGTGTACATTCCAAGTATTATGAAACTGACCGCATGCATTGTATGGCAGACATGCCTAGGATAGTGTTTCTGCTCATTAAATACAAGCTTTTTTCTCACTCCTAATATAACAGACATACCTCGTCTACATGGCAACTATGCATCTTACTTATCCGAGAAAGGGGTCAATGAAATAGAGGGAATGGGACCCACAAAAGACACATGCAGCGACAACCCAATGCTAAAGAAACTAGTTGGGAGGGGTAAATGGCTGCTCGATGCACCACGTTTGTTTTATGTAAAAACACATTCAAATAGGTTCAAACAAGATACCTACCCACTACCGGCCGCACTTTATCTTGTCCCTTGTAACGCTAGTTGAATTACTTCTATTTCTGTAATAAGAGAAAAATAGCTTCGGCCAGAGTGAAATGAGAGGGAATAGTATACATGCCAACATTCTGAAGCACGTGGTAGGGAGATTGGGTCACAGAAAGAAATTATTTTTCCAGATAGGCTTGTGCATTGGGGCTGGAATTGTTGTCATAGGTCATTGAGAAATCCGGAATCTCCCACCTAAATAGGGAGGGACGTTAATGTATGGAAGTGAAAAGGTAGTACAAGACAATAAGGTGAACCCATAGATGGAGGATTACAATCTCTATATTTGTTTTTTCATAAATAATCGCAAATAATTCAATTTTTACTTGACACCATTTTTTTTAATATTGCATATCTAAAAAACACCCACTGGTGTAAAAATAATTCAAATATAAAACAGTTAATACATTTTTCAAAACATCCAACATTCAGCCCTACATACCATTTGTATCACTTACTCAAACCAACATCCAAGCGTACCAAAAGGATGATCTACACTATGACCAATTAATTGGATATAGGCGGTTATCCATATGTGAAGATCAAATATCAAACAATATATTTGTACATTGGAGTGTGACCACAATTAATTGGTTATAGAGTAGTAGATGTTCCTTTTGGTACGCTTGGATGTTGGTTTGAGTAAGTGATACAAATGGTATGTAGGGCTGAATGTTGTGGATCTTTTGAAAAATGTATTAACTGTTTTATATTTGATTTTTTTTACACCAGTGGGTGTTTTTTAGATATGCAATATTATAAAAAAAAATTGTGTTTAAGTAAAAATTGAATTTGCAATTATTTATGAAAAAGCAAATATAGATATGGTCATCCTCCATCTATGGGTTCACCTTTTGTCTTGTACTACATATTTAGCCGGCAGGACCCTAGATTTTTGGGCTATCCCCTTTATTTTTTTTTTAATTTATTGGAAGTGAAAAGGGACAAGTTATTAAATGAAAAGAGTTGGCCTCATAGCCTCAAATTAAACAGCTTTGCCACCGGCAGCAGCGAGCCATCCCGCCAAAATTTCAATCGGGCAGCCGTTTTCGCTGGATTTGTTCCCGCAGCTTTGAGCCTCTGGATGCTGTTGGTGTATAGTGCTGGAGAACACCGCGCCTTACACGTACACAACTGGCTGTAGAATGCCAAGAACAGCATTTCCAAGTCTATGCAAGCGTATAACGATCAGTCTCAGCATCGCCAATGAAACAAAAAACACAAATTAATAAACAAAAGACCGAAGGGTCTCTGCATTTTTTCGTTTAAAAGGGCCAGGAGTTCGTCTTTGCCACAGCATTAAACTAACGGTCGGGAAACAGGGTGTGCCTTTGTTCATCCCCTTGCAGTTGTACCCCCACAACAACCTCCCCCCTTTAAGATTGCCGACAGTTTGTCACGCGCGCCCCCAGAGGCACTGGCAGCCAGACAAAGACACGGGGTGAGACAGCCTGGCCATGTGCGAGGCCGTCAGCCGGCTCACGTTGCATTTACATCTTAACCCGACCACAACGGGGGTCTGCACGCGACAAAACAACGGCAAACCAATTCATGCCACCACCTTACAAACCCTACCCCCCATACAAACTGCGGATGGGGCGGGGGCGCGTTGTGAGGGGAATGTTATGCTTTTAAAAAAAACAAAAAAAAAAAAACGTATGCGGATCTGTTCGGAAAACCCCTCGGTGTTTTTTTTGAGTACATGCGAGGTGGCACAAGAGTCCTGCTCCGACTACAGTACTTCTGCCACTGCACACTGTCGCCAACCTCAGCCTTTGTCCGGGTGAACGGCTGCTAGAACCGCGGTGTTGCCTATACAAGGCGGTTCCCAAATTAAGACAGACAACGCTAAAGCTCTTTGTTGACGTTAGAGCACCAGCAGGGTGTATTTGCCCTAGAACGCCCGCCCCTCACGCTGTTTATTTTAGAAAGCCCGAGGAATTGCAACACCGGCGTCGGGAGGTGCAGCCACGCTGCAGCCCAACCATCACCTCCAACAGCCACTTCCTGCTGCTGCCCTTCAAACGCAAGGCACTTCCGCGCGCCCTCTCCCATCTGCCCCCTTACCTTGCCACTGGCCGTGCCTCCGCTGACCCCGATAAGGAAAGGTTGCCCTTCCTGCTGGTGTCCGTGCAGGCTCTGCTCGCTGTCCCCTGCCATGCTGTGTTCAAGTACTGCTGCTGCTGTGTGCTGTGCTGTGCTGTCTCGCAGCAGCTCACGCGGTTCCTCTGGGTTATCCCAGCAGCTGCCGCTGGGCGCTGCCTGATATCGCGCTCCCCAGGCCCTCCCCTCTCATCACTTCCTCTCTCTATTTGGACTTGGCTGACCAGGCTGCATTTATAATGGTGAGTCAGGACACAGGGAGGTGCCTAGGCCGTCCCCTCCCCAAGTTAGTCAGGGACAAGGCACCCCCTCCCTCCCTTTCGCACCCTTGTAAATATTCTAGGCATGGGTGGCAACCTGCCCATGCTACTCAGAGTCTGCTACCGACAGGCGGCACAGACACGTCACTGTGAGCGAACTATCCACCACAATGGGCACTCACCTCTGATCTCTGAAACCCCTAGTCTTCACGTGGACGCATCCCGCAAAAACCTCCAATAACCCTGCCTACCACGCCTGTACACAAATGATGTACTTGGTGGAAGTGAGTTACATTCTTGGGTGAATAAATTAACTAAATTCTGGCACATGCTTCCCATATTGCGATTTCCAGGTTCTGGATCCTCGAAGCCCTGTACTCGTTTTACGCGAGGATTCTGTGGTATTTCCCCAGGGGTCAAGTCCTAAAAATTAAAGTGGGGGGGACTCATCAACAAACGTAATGGCATGTGACATCGCCAGAAATGTGCATATCAAGGTGAAATATGCACATTTCATTAAATTGGCTTTGCATAACCACCCAAATTGAACAGAACGAATGGCATTTGCCTTTCATGAAATCAACACACAGAAAACCAAGAGAGGATATTTTCTTCTAATAGTGTTTTTGAAAACTTTAAAAGGTGTGCATGTTTTTAAACTCCAAGAACCAATACACATTTTTTCCCTGGGACTTGCAGTACCAAAATGGGACATTTCACCTTTAGTTGTTTGTTATTTTTCTTTTATCAGGTTATATAGTTTAGTGGTGGAGTGTCCGGCCGACTGCGGTTTGATCCCTGAGGTCTGCTTTAATTCATAAATTCAAAGAGGACATTCAATGTTTCTCATTTTAGCTGGGGGGCCTGAGTCCCCCCTCTAAATAAAGTGGGTGGACTGCGGCCCCCCGCGTGTACCCTCGACTTGAGCCCTGTATTTACCCCCTGCTTGGGTTCCGGGTAAGAACGTGTATTGAACATCAGCCGTCCAACAAGACTAAATGCTTTGTTTTAAACCTTCCATACTATGCCAGTCAATACCATAGTGTTCTTACTACCAGGTACCACGGCTGATAAATGTGTGCTTATTGTAAGGAGACTGCTCTTTCGATATTTTTAGCCTGTGGCTCACCTTTCTTTGACATAAAAGTGTACCCATCGTTTCTTCTGTGCCTGATAAGTTTTTTGGATTTGTACAGTGTAGTACTGCCATTTGTATGTTCTCCAGGCTCTCTGGCCGGGCTGAAAGAGAGCTGAGTTGGTTAGTTTAGTAGGGAGAGGGAAATTTCAAAGTAGCTTTGCTGCTGTATTGATGCGTGAAGTTCAGAAGTACCCAGTGTTGGAAGCAGGGCGCACCCCGGGAGACCCCAAACGCACGCACGCACACACTTGCACACAAGAAGGCACGGGACGCGTGTTGCTCGCACGGAGTCTCAGCGGCGAATGCTGTTCCGGGGACCTCCCTTTATTCAACACGCATGCGCAAGCCCAACTGAGGCTCGCGCATGCTCACAACCGTTGCGCGCTGCGCAACATTCCTCTTTTTCCCCAACAAAATGAAACAGTTAACCATACTCTAACAGTAACACAAACTTGGCTTGCACAAACAGTTCTGGTCTCCTACGAGAGCCAGTCCATGACAAAATCTCAGAATCTTGATGGCTGACAACGCCCTTCCCTGCTCGAGTCCTTGTGGCATCTTCTTGGGATGTTCCAAGTGTGCCTGGATCGTCCAGGGATCCTTCCTCCTCCGGTGCTGCTATCGGGCGGGTTCCTCCTGAAGACACCTCGGCCGGAGCCCTCTGTGTTCCTTCCGGCAGGTTGGCCTCTATCCTCTTGAAATAGGATACATTCCTCGTGACCGTCCCTCTCTCATTGGCCGCCGTGACCATGGACCCTTTTACATGGGTTACTCCTAGCGGTAGGGTCTCGTACGTGAGGGACAACTTCCCCTCCGTCGCCTATTTCGCACTAGCACAGTGTCCCCTACTTCAATTGTCTTCTCTTGGAGGTTCCTTCGTGCACTTTCGTTCTCATTCTTGGCCTGTTGCTCCAGGCTGATGCGGCGGTTGTCAGTCACTCCTGGGTCTCGTCCCCCTACCTCTGGCAGCAGTCCTCTGGGGCAGCGGCTGAACACTGCCTCCGCCGATGCGACCCCTATGGATTGGTGGGGGGTAGTTCGATATTCTCGGAGGAACTCGAAAAGGTTCTGATGCAGTTCCCCTCCCCCGTCCAACGAGATTCTGAAGATTTTATTGAGCATTCTCATGAACCTCTCAGCCTCCCCGTTTGCCCTTTGCCATAACAGCGTTACTTTCCTGTGTTTGATACCCCTTTCCTCCAAATATTTGGCGAAACGCTGCCCCTGGAAGGGTGGGCCGTTATCAGAGCACAGTTCGATTGGGAAGCCATGGGTGGCAAACATCTTCTCCAGTGCCAAGATGGTATGATCACATGCCGTAGATTCTACCAGTTCCACCTCCGGGTATCTCGACCACTGGTCTACAACCGCCAAAAAGTACATGACTCTTCCCGTTGAGCTGAAGTCGGCGTGCACCGTCCCCCACGGCTGCTCACTTCTCTCCATGGCTCTAATCGGTGGGCCCCTCTCAGCAGGACTGGCCGCTTGGCACGGAATGCAAGCATGCACAAAGTTGTCTACTCTTTGTTCCAGGTCGGGGAATCAGACTTTCAGTCTCAGGCGCGCCTTCATTTTAGCGGCGCCCTGGGCCAGTTGTAGCACCATGGTCACCAAGAGCCGCGGGATGACAATTTGACGGCCCCGCAACAGGAGACCATCCTCAGTCACTGAGAGCTCATTACGTGTTTTCCACAGTGCTTGAAGATCTCTCTGGGCTCCAACCTCCCGCCTGGCATTGTTTTTGAGGACGTCTCTCCACTCGCCATTGCTCATAGCTCCCTTGATGACTTGAAATATTTCGTCTTCCTCTGATGCATCGGCTATCTCCTGGTGTGAGAGTGCCACCGGCAGAGCTGCTTCCACTACGTTGTGGACCATGTCGATGCAGTCTACCACCTCGCCCTTGTCATGGTCACGCCCGGCCCCAGGATGCCTGGATAGATAGTCTGCCGGATTATGGGTGCCTGGACGATATTGCAATTTGACACCATACTCGATCAGCGATAGCATCCATCATTCGATGCGTGGAGGTGGTTTGGAGGATGCCCCAGCCATGATCGGAATGAGCGGCTTGTGCTCGATGATGACAATTACAGGCTTTCCTAGGATGTATAACCTGAAATTCTTGCATCCCCACAGAATGGCGAGAGCTTCCCGCTCAATCTGCGAGGATCTTTTCTCGGTTTCTGTGAGTGCCTTACTGGCGTACGCTATGGGGCTCATCAAATCATGTGAGTCCGCTTGCATCAAAACTGCACCCAGTCCCACCAGGCTGGCGTCCACAACAATCTCTGACTCCTTTTCCGGGCTAAAGTCTGCCATTGTCTCTTGGCCCGACAGTGCATTCTTGATATCAGTAAATGCCCTCTGTTCCCTGGATGTCCACACCTAGGCCACGTCGTTCTTTGTCAGTGCCCGTAAGGGTTCTGATAACAACGCCAGGTCGCGAATAAACCTCCTGCAGTAATTCACCATACCAAGAAAGCTTCTTATCTCTGCTGGTGACTCCGGGGTGGGGGGGGGGCGCCTCGCGAATGTCCCGTACCTTCTCCGCATCGGGAGAAATGCCCCCAGCGTGGAAAACACAACTGTAGAACTCTATGCCATTCTTAAGAAACCCACACTTCTTCCTATGTAATGTGAGCCCTAAACTTCTCAGTCTTTCCAACGCACATTCCAGCCTTCTTAGGTGTTCAGACTCGCGAACACCAGGATGTTGTTAGACATATTGAGGACACCTTTTAGACCCGCCAGGGCTCCACGAATGGCATTTTGGAAAACTTCTGCCGCTGACAAGACACCAAAACGGAGTCTTTTGAATTGGTATTGTCCTTCGTGAGTGGTGAATGTTGTTATGTAGCGTGAGTCTGGGTGGAGCTTCAGCTGGTGATACCCAGACCTTAGATCGAGCTTAGAAAACACTTTTGCTCCTTGCAGCTCACCCACAATGTCATCCAGTGTGGGCGTTAGGTGTCTTTCCCTTTTAATGGCACACCCCGGGAGGCTCCACACGCACGCACAAACTTGCACACAAGAAGGCACGGGACGCGTGTTGCTCGCACGGAGTCCCGGCGGCGAATGCCGTTCCGGGGACCTCCCTTTATTCAACACGCATGCGCAAGCCCAACTGAGGCTCGCGCAGGCTCACAACCGTTGTGCGCTGCGCAACACCCAGGTCTACTTCTAGGTCATCTGTTGAAGGCATAGACTATTGCGTACCTCTAGTGGAAGGTACACATGGTGCATGTGATGTATTACACATAGACTTGGAGGCACAGTTGTACTGCTCTCTGGTTTTCCTTGCGCTGGGATGTGACGTGCCAGGTGGGAGAAACGGGATGCAAGCAGTATAAAGAGGGCAGTGCAGCATCATAGGAGCCCATGCGCGCAAGCAGGGAATGAGGTTGTTTGTACATGCAACATATGTTAATAAAAACATATACCTGACAAGGTTTGTGTCAGTCATTCTTCCACGTATATACAACCAAAGAACTCCACAATGGCGACGAAGAATGGATCCTGGTAAACAAGCAGGGTCAGATTAAACGCAGAATAACAAGGAGACCCAGCTTCAACAGAGGAAGAGCAACAAGACACCAGCATGGAGCAAGGAGTAACATCACCACTGGATTTTCTACCCGCTCCCGGCACACCATTGTTCCGGGCAGACAATGGAAAACCAACTAAGTTTCACTAGGAAACCAGCCACGTAATTATTTGGATCAACATTATCATGCGCAAGAGCCCCGTTCAGCCTGGCACGACAGGCCATGAACCGCATGAATTATTCAATTCTTTACCTGGCACAAACGGATTATGTCTGCACTCTTGAATTTATGCCTGCGCTTTGATCAATAAGGGACCTTATTGAACTGCACAAATACGGTCAAACTAGAAGCCAGCCTTATGGTCATACCCAGCGACTCCACATTGTAGAGGAGCAGCTGCATGCCTCTGCAGGAAACCCTGGCCCCCTATCTCCCATATGTTGGAGACCTGAGATCATGCCGTGTTTGACACCAGCAGTTGTGCCAATAACGCACCGTGTGTTTGAGAGAAGATACCCATTTAGACAACCCTACCGATGTATCCCCAGAGTGATGACAACCTAAGGGAAGAACTCCCTGAAGGAATATGAGAAGGAGGAGCAGAGAAAAGAAGCCAGTGTCATGCCACAGGCTCTGGGGAGCCGCTGGAGGCTATGGAACACTTGGCGATGGCGGCGCCATTAGGATGTTCCGGGTTTTGCTCCCTACTTCCTGGTTGCCGTTCTAGTCTTTTTCTTCTGTCTCTCTGTTTTCCTATGTAAGCCCCGCCCCCTCTCGGGGCCGGCGCGTTGCAACTTTGTCAGTACGCTCTGTTGCTTTATCCCGTGCTTTCGCTTTGCTCCACGCCTGTGCTTATTTTCCCCTTGCCTTCCGTTCTCCTCCCTTTCCCTCCTGTCCCTTCTCCCCTCGGCGCCTCGCCGCCGCCTTTGCTTTCCTTTTTTCCGCTGGCCTCCCGCTCGCTTTTTCTGGCCCGATGAGTCCCGTCTCACCTGTGCTTGGATTGTCCTCCTCTACTTCTATGGAAATCTCTTACCTGCCGGAGCCGGACCTGCTTCTCCGTCTTCTCGTGGAATTCCTTCCTGTGTGTTTTCTTCGGACATTCTCCCTTCCGGTCCTGAGCTGACAAGTCTTCTCTACCACACTCATCTGTGCATCTGTGCAGTTATGCTTCTGTTTTTCCATTTGACTTTTCACCTGGACCGGCCAAGGCATTCCTTCAGTCTTCAGTTGCTACCATCTCCGAGAGGGTTTTTTTGAGCCGTTGCTTTTTTCCCTCTTTTCTGGTTCCTGCGGGAAGGGGGCCCACTGCTTCCCTGCTTGGCAGGGAATCAGGGTGGCTTCTCACCGTGGGCGACCGTACCTCTTCTCAAGAAGAAAGAAGACAAAGAAGAAGTTTACCCGGCAGGAGACATCTTCAGAGGATTCAGGTGAGGAGGAAGGGGAGGCGGACGCTGATATCACTGACAACCCTCCTGTCACTGCTAAACCTGATAGCCAGTGACGTCACAAAAGAGTATGTACAACATCCCAAGATACTGGCTGAAGAAGATGTATAGATCCTGAAGAGACTAAGGACGAAGTAAAGAATCAAGTGAGCTTTTAAATGCAAAAAAGGAGATTACATGTGCACAAAGTGCTACAGAAAATCAACCGTTCAATAATTGTACAGATGCTGAAACGCAAGTAGACTAAGTCATCATAGAAACTGGCTATACATAATGAAATGAAATGATATTTTATTTATATCGCGCTCGTACAAAAGTGTTTCAGAGCGCGACCAGGCAAAAGGGAGGGATAACAAAAAAAGAAAACAACGATCTTACTAGGCACAGTGACATTAAGAAAGTGCAAGTGCATGGAAAAGGGGGAAAGTGCATGGAAGGGGGGAAGTGGAAAGTGCGGAACAGAGGAGAAAACAGAATAAATACTGAATAAAATAAATAAATAAAGGCGATAAACCATGGTAGTGCAGCCAGCAAGTGGCAGGTGCTAGTTTAGTCAGATAAGGTATATCTTATAAGTGCAGAAGAAAAGTGGGAGAGGGACTGTATGGGTACAGATACAGAACCCCAGTGCTGGGGGTGGCCTGGAAGCAGTGCAGAAGGGTGGCAAGGTGAGCAGGTCCCTGGGCCTGAATGACAGAGGGTGGCCAGGTGAACGATGCCAAGAGAGAAAACAGATCAGCTTGGGAGAAGGGGGGCAGAGGCAAAGAGGAAGGTCTTGAGGTGCTTCCAGAAGCGGAGATGGTTCTCCTCAAGTTTCAGGGTGGCCGGGAGGCTTTCCAAAGGGAGGCCACAGCCAAAGACAGAGATCTACCCCCAGCTCGTTTCTTTGCAAAATGACTAACCCTGAGGGTGTTCGAAGTAGAGGAGCGAAGGGCCCGAGAGGGAAGGTATTTACGGAGAGATAGTTGAAGGTATTTTGGACCTAGGCCCCAGAAAGCCTTGTGGACAATGTAGAGGGTTTTAAATTTAATCCTTACATCCACTGGGAGCCAATAATGGATTTCAGGACTGGAGAGATACGATCCCAGGGCTTGAGGCCAAGGACAAGTCTCGCAGTCCTGATCTGGATAAGTTGTAAAGGGCGGAGAGTGGAGGCAGGTATTTATTTATTTATTTATTACATTTGTATAACCCACAGCAGCCCTTGGGCATCAAGGCACTGTTACTTACAAGGATCTTAGTTACAGGGTGGGAGCAGCAGAGATGGCTGTACCCTTATACAATGAGATACATGTTTGCATACAGTTGTACATTAGTGTGCATATATACATGATAAATTTAAGGGTTAGCTGGTGATCTTGGTGCACATCAAATGAAGAGCACTGTTTTCATGGCTTTCCGGAAAGGGATGAGAGATGTCTCGCCTAGGAGGGTAGGGGGTAGGGCATTCCAGTACGAGGGTGCGAGGTAAGGGAAGCTGGTGCCACCTGCCTTGGATCTCCTTACCATGGGCACACAGAGCATGTTGGCGTAGGGTGTTCTAGTTGGTCTTGCAGGAGTGGATGGTTGGATCCTTTGCGAAAGGTAGTCTGGTGCAGAGAGGTGGATGCACTTGTGAGTCAGTGTCAGGGTTTTGAATATGATTCTTTCTTTTATTGGGAGCCAGTGAGCTGTTTTCCTGGCCACTGAAATGTGCTCTCTTTTGGATATGCCTTGGACTGCGCGGAGCGCGTTGTTCTGGATGACTTGTAGTCTATCCAGGTTTTTTGAGGAGGTCCTGAGGAAGAGTACATTGCAGTAGTCTAGCCTAGAGCCGGTGATGGCTCTGGCTATGTTGGTGCAGTTTTCTTTGGAGAGAAATGGGCTGGCTGTGTTAATTAGTTTGGCATGGTAAGCTGCAGAAGAAGCGATGGCACTGACTTGTCTATTCATGGATAGGTTAGAGTCCAGGTAGACTCTGAGGGTTTTGACTGAGTCTGAGACAGGGATTTTAATGGTATCAATGGTGAAGTGGCTAAACTGTGTGTCAAGGTTTTTGAGTGTGCTGGGAGACCCTACCAGTAGAAGTTCAGTCTTGTAAGAGTTAAGGCATAGTCCGTTGGCTGCCATCCAAGCCTGGATGGTGTTGTAAATGTTGTTGAGGTAGTGGAATCTTTTTTCATAGTTACCAGTGAGGGTGAGGAGGATTTGTGTATCGTCCTCGTAGTTTATGTAGGAGATACCCATAGCGTCAAGGATGAGAAAGAGTGGGCGAGTAAAGATGTTGTAGAGGGCAGGTGAGAGGCAGGAGCCTTGTGGTACACCACATAGCATGATGGTGGGTGAGGCGGAGGCCAGGTCAGAGAACACATGCATAGTTCTGTCTTATAGGAAGGAGGTGATCCAGGTAGTGGCGTTGAGGGAGAATCTAGCTGTGGAAGAGAGGTGGTGGCATAGGACCTTATGATCTACGAAGTCAAATGCTGCAGAGAGATCAAGGAGTAAGAGTAGGGTGGGTTTGCCTAGGTCTCTGGCATCGGCCATCTGATTTTTTAAGTCAAGTAGGGCGGTTTCAGTCCCATGCTTAGGTCGAAAGCCAGATTGGCGTAGTCATAGTAGCTTGTTTTCCTCGATGAAGTGTTGCACCTTCAGGTAGGCTGCTTTGTCCAGTATCTTGTGCAGGAAGGGGACGGTGGTGATAGGCCTGTAGTTTTTGGGAGAGGTAGGGTCGAGTGTGGGTTTTTTCAGAAGGGGGCAGGCCCATGCTTCCTTGAGGCAGGAGGGGACTTTCCCTGAGGCAAATGAGGCATTGACAAAGGCAGTCAGGAAAGGTGCAAGGGTCTTGGAACAGTCTTTAATAATAGCGGCAGGGTAGGAGTCCCCTTTGCAATTGGATGTTTTTATGGTCTTCATGAGGTTGATCATGTCTCGTTCTTGTATGGCTTTGAACAAGGAGAGCGGGGTTGAGTCCATGGGGAGCGGAGGGGTGGTGGTAGTAGAGGTGGGGAGCGATTGTTTAGTGGACTGTATTTTGGTTTGGAGTGAGCTGAGCTTATTGCGCATGGCAGTTTGAATGTCATCACACCAAACCTTGTCTTTGGTGAAGTTCTGGGGGGCAGGGGTTGGAGTCTCAAGCTCTCTGAAGATGGAGAATATTTCTTTGGTGTTGGAGTTAGTATCAGAGATTCTGGATTCAAAGGACTTGGCTTTGGCAAGGGTGATTGCCTTCTTATACTCTTTTGAGCGGGCATTAAAGACCTGTTTGTCTTAATCAGAGTGGGAGGTTTACCATCGTGTAAGGGCTGCCCGTTTTTCTGTGCGGAGTATGAGGAGGTCCAGGGTGAACCAAGTATTGGAATGGCTAATGGGTTTAGCTCGGCGGGGTTTGAGTGGGGCTATGGAGTTGACAGCAGATTTAATAGCAGCTTCGTAGGAGAGGGCAAGTGTTTCCGGGTAAGAGGAGAACAGTGGTCTGAAGGCTGGGCCTTGGAGAAGGGTAGTAAAATTTCTTTAGTAAGTTGGCGGGAGCTTCTTGTAAGGGCTGGCAGCAGGGGCTGAGGAGGGGGTGGAGGTGATCGGGGTAAGAATGTTGAAAGAGATAATGTGGTGACCAGACCAAGGGGTAGGGGTATTGCCCGTGATGATAAGTGGGCAATTGTGCTGGGAGATCCAGTCCAGGGTTCTGCCTAGAGTGTGGCTAGGGTAGGAGATGGAGTTCTTGAAGCCTAAGGTCTAGAGGGCAGAGTTGAGGGATTTGGCTGCTGGGTCCATGATGTCATAAAGACCTGAGTTGAAGTCACCAAGCAGGATGACTTTGGAGGGTTTCTTGAGATTGTCAGAGAGGAGGTGAGTGAGCGAGGCCTGGAAGTTACCTAGTGGACCTGATGGGCGGTATACAAGGTGTATAGTAATGGTGCAGTGGGGGGAGAGGCTGAGTTTGAGTAGTCGCTGTTGTTGTTCATGGATTTCTCTATCTTTCTAATGGATAGGCAGTCTTTGGCTATTAGTGCTACACCTCCGCCTTTGGATGGGCGATCTTGTCTGGTAATGGAGTAGCCAGGTGGGAAAGCAAGAGAGAGTGCAGGGCCTGAGGCTCCATATAGCCAGGTTTCAGTGACCATGAGGAGGTCCAGATTATGGGTGGAGATGAGGTCATGTATATCTAGTGCATGAGCGTTGACGGACCTTGCATTGACCATGGCACATTTGAGATGCGGTTCTGAGGTGATTGGAGCGAGAGAAGAGAGCGTGGCGAGAGGAGTGGTGGGCACATAGGTGGTTATATCCTTAGTAGCATTGGTGATTTTGAGGGTCTCGCTTAGGGGGTGAGGAGACACAGATGTAGGAGCATTCATAACATTTCAGTCATGGTTAGAGGTAGAAGATTGTGGCATAACACTAGATTTAGTAAGAGGCTCTTACAGTAATCCAGCCTGGCGAGAACCAGAGATTGGGAGACAGAGAACTTTTGAGGGAAGGACAGGAAAGGCAGAGTACCTCTAAGGAGGTGCAATAAAAAGTTTGACTTTTTGAAGACGTCAGAGATGTGTGCAGAGAAGGAAAGTGTGGAGTCAAAGATAACCCCAAGGACCTTAGCCTTGCAGGTGGGGATAGGAGGAGGGCCAAGGGATGCCGGCCAGAGAGTGAGAGGAAAGGATGGAGAAGGTGTACCAATGAGGAGGATCTCAGTCTTGTTGGCATTTAGACAAAGATCATTGGCGGCACACCAATTTTGAATGGCGATTCGAAAATCAGAGAAGAGGGAAGGAGAGGAGGTGGCTGAAGGAAGCCTGAAAATGAGTTCAGTGTCGTCAGCATAGCACTGGAAATTTGAGCAGAACATGGAAATGCAGTAGGCGAGAGTTGTCAGGTATTGGTTGAAAAGCCAGGGCGAGAGGTTAGACCCCTGGGGGACACCACAGGTGGAGAGGGAGATAGAAGATAGGAAGTTGTACCTGGGAGGGTCGATCAGAGAGGAAAGGGGTCAGCCAGGCCAGAGCCTGATCAGTGATACCCAGGTTGTCACAGAGACTATTGAGCAGGGTGGTATGGTTGACCGTGTCGAACGCAGAGGAGAAAAGTAGGATGAGGACAGAGGGAATGTTAGAGTCAAGGTTGGAAAGCAGGTCTTCACAAATGTTCAGGAGAGCAGTTTCTATGCTTCTGGCAGCTCTGAAGCCAGATTGGTGACCATGGAGGGAGCCAACAGAGTCAGAATGAAGATGAAGCTGAGAGATGGCCAGCTTTTCCAAGAGTTTACCCAAAAAGGGAGTAATGGAAATTGGGCGATAGTTGGCCAGACATGAGGGATCAGCTGTGGATTTCTTGAGGAGAGGATGCAGAAGGGAGTTCTTAAGTGGGGAGGGGAAAGAGCCAGAGGCAAAGGAGAGGTTGCAGAAATCGGCAAGGGCCGGAGCAAGGGTGTCGATGTGGTCGTTAATGGTTTTAGAGGAACGGGGATGGACCTGTTTTGATGAGGTTTTCATAGATAGGACTTGTCTAGCTACCTCATCAGGGGAGAAAAGAGGAAAGGAGGAGGAAGGGGGTGGGTGGTAGCTGAGGGAGGGTCCGCAAGCTGAGAAGCAGAGGGAGGTGGAGGGGGAGCGGAGGAGAGGTTGGACAAGATGTCCTGGGTTTTAGAGATAAAGTGAGAGGCAAGGGCATTGCAAAGAGCATGGGAGGCGAGAGGAGGGGTGGAGACTGCAGCAGGGTTGGCCTGCTCCTTGCAGATTTTAAAGTGTTCGGCCAAATTGTTAAATGCCGCATAGACGGGGGCTTGTATGTGGACTCTCTTCTTGGTGAGGACAGCAAGTCTTTGGAGCAGGCAGCAGGCCAGTTTGTCAGAGGATGAGCAAGAAGCCCTGCATTTCTTCTCCGCCACCCTACACTTACTTTTAAATGTAGCTAGATCAGAATCATACAAAGAATTGCACTTGGCTTTGGACTTCAAACGGATCCTTATGACGGGGGCAAGAGCATTGAGAGTAGCAGAAATAGAGGGGTAGAGAAGGGACAGGGCTGTGTTAGGGTGTGATTCAGCCTGGGATGGAAGAGGGGGAAGAAGGTTGCAGCAAAGGCCTCGGCTTACACGCTTCATGGGCCGAATATCTGAGAAGGTGGAGAGTAGCAACAGTAAGAGAGTGGCTAGGAGAGAGAGAGAGCCTGCAGACTAGGCATCCAAAAGAGGAGTAAGCCTGAGTGGGGATGAGAGAGGCAGGAATCCACTCAGGGAAGATCAGGGCTACACCCCTCCAGGCCGGTTGAATCTGGGGGTTGCGAGTATCTTGTAGCTGCCGGGGAGGAGAGTGTCAAAACTTGTGACAGAGCTGCCAGTGAACCACGTCTCAGTGAGACTGAGGACATCAAGGTCAAGTACTTCTAGGAGGTGGCAGATGTCAGAGGAGTGTTTAACAGCCGAGCGAGAGTTGAGAGTGGCAAGATGGAGAAGGCTGCCAGTCTTAAAGACCTTCCGGGGAGGGGTACAAATCAGAGGTACTCCCTGCAGAGGTGTGAAAGGAGCTTGAGATGGGGCAGAGGAGGAAGTGGAGGAGGGCAAGGTAGCCAGGGGAAGTGAGTAGGGCACAGCTAGAGATGAGAGGAAGTTGATGAGGCGAGGAAACTGCCTATCAAAGAGGGGGAGATTAGCCCGAGGGCCTTGCACCAAGACATTTAGATAGACATTAAGGAGGAGTCAAAGAGATCCATGTAGACTTACCAGCGGGTGCCACCATTAATGGGAGAGGAGGAGACAGGACAGAGCACAGAGATGATATGAGGGGACCAGAGATCTGGCATAGGAACGAAAAAGAGGATGTCAGTGAGGGTTTGTCTGGCAGAGTGTAATAAAGAGGCACACTCAAATTGAAGGAGTTTGAGAGCTTTATTCGAGGCCCCCGGGGTTGTCGCAGTAGAAGCACCAACTGGCGAGGCACTCTCAAATGGAACATACATGCACGAGGTTCTAAAGAGACCCGTGCATGTATTACCATAACATCTCCCCCACATGAGGCAAAAGAAAAAAGGAAGGACGGGGGGAGAAAAAAAACAGGAAAGTGAAAGGGGAAAAAAGGGTGGGGTCAAGTGGGAGAGGCAGAGGGAAGATGGGTAAACTGGGGTACATTAGTAATAGACATAGTCATTGTTGAAGTTTTGGATGATTTTGCGGTTCCTTCTGGACATTCTTCCAGTGGGGACTCCTTGATGAATGGAGTGAGGTCTATTATTGTCCACATGTTCACAGAGGGATTCTCTTAGGAATGTGAGGTGTGTTGTGATGGTCTGTCAGGACTGTTGTCCTTAGATATGCTGGTCTCTTGGATGTCTTTTGTTACTTTTATGAGATCATCTCCAGACCATCTCTTTCCATCATCGAGGATGACAGACTTCCCATGGCAACTCACAATTCTCTGTGGAGGTCTGAAGATGGATTCACCCTTGAGAGTTTTCTTCGGTTCTTTGACACATACCCAGTCTCCTTCACGAACCAGCATCTCTTTTACTCCATGTCTGGAGTCGTATTGTCTTTTGTATTTTGCTTGTTTTTCTCTTACTGTCTTTTGAAGTAGATCCATGTTCACCCTTGCTTCTCCCGTGTATAGGAACATCCACGCCGGTCTAAATCGGCTAGTTGCAACCCTACCTCGCATGAGGGTGAAGGGCTCTATGTTTGTGGTGGTGTGTGGGGTTGTTCTATACGCCTGCAAAGCTTCTTTGAGAGTTTCTCTCCACAGGAGGTTGTTGGCCGTGGCCAGTTGAACTACGCTCTTCACAAGCCTGTTCATGCGTTCCACAAGTCCGTTGGAAATCGGATGGTACAAAGATGTTGTTATGTGGCTGATGGACCTTTTCTTGAGGAAATCACCAAATTCCATAGACATGAACTGAGACCCGTTGTCCGAAACCAATTCCTTGGGGTCTCCCTCCCTGTTGAAGATCTCTGTCAGGAAATCTGTAACTTTCTTTGAGGTCACATTGTCCTCAGCTATTCCCCATTCTGTCCATTTAGAAGTGTAATCGACAAGTACTATGATATATACTTTGACTGTTTCGAGGTTCTCGAATGGACCCATGATGTCGATTGCCAGTTTAGACCACACATGTTTGGGAGGTTCAATAGGCTGTAAGGGAGTCTTTCTTAAGATCTTAGACTTGTCACTCATGGCACACGTGGAGCAATTTTTGACCAGTTCTTCTGCTTCTTTCCACATTCCTGGCCACCAATAGTTGTTTCTCAACTTGTTTTTCGTCAAGCTCCTTCCTAGGTGACCTTCGTGTGCCAGTTGGAGTACTTTTTTTCTGAGTTGGATGGGTGGGATTACTCGATCGCCTCTAAAGATATGCTCATTGTCTATGGATATTTCTTCCTTGAAGGGAATGAAGCTTGTTAGAGCCTCTCCCGTTTCTACCCAGTCATTGGCTATCGCTTCCCTGATTTCTCGCTGTTCCGGATCAGTATTGGCATTCATTTTCCATTCATCTCTCGAGATGGCAGGGTTTACGACAGCTATGATGTCCTCATCTGGAGATGCAATCTCAGTGTCGAGGTTGGTCGATAATCTGGAAAGGCAATCTGCTACTTGGTTTTGTGGACCAGGAGTATAGCATAGTTGGAGGTTGTATTGCATGATGTCGAGGAACCAACGTCTTATTCTCGGTGATATAAGGTGAGGGGTTTTGGACTGAAGGACATTTACTAGAGGTTTATGGTCTGTTTTCAGTAGGATGGGTAAGCCCCAAATTAGGTTCCTGAAATGCTGAAGAATCCACCTCACACCCAGAGCTTCTCTCTCGATGGTGGAATAGTTTAGTTCGGCTCCCCTCAGTACTCTCGATGCGAATGCGATCGTCACAGTGTTCTTATCTTGTTGCTGTTCCAGGACACCACCCAGTCCGGTTTTACTTGCATCTACGGATATGATGGTTTTGGCTTTACAATCGAACATTCCTAAGGCTGGTGCTTGGTTAATTTGGAATTTGATTTCTTCGAATTTGTTTTTGCATTCAGTGGACCATATGAATTTGGCTGCCTTCTTCAAGATGTGCCTCATGCTTTTGGTCTTATCAGCATAGTTGCTTATAAACTTGGAGTAGTATTCTGTCATCCCGAGGAAACTCCTTAATTGGTCTTTATTTTGAGGCTCGGCGATATTCAATATGGTGTCCATGAGTTTCCTCTTGGGGCTGATGCCGTTGGCGTCAATGGAATGGCCCAGGTATGAAACTCAGTCACATTTTATGTTACACTTCTCTAATTTGAGTGTGAGACCACTTTTTTGTATGACCTGTAAGACACCCACAAGTTTTGCGTTGTGCTCTTCTTCTGTACTGGCTGATATGAGGATATCATCTTGGAAGCAGTGGATGCCATCAAGTCCTCCAAATAGATGTGACATGAGTCTCTGAAAGACTGCTGCGGCTGAAGCGAGTCCGAATGGCATTCTGTTGAACATGAATGCACCGAGAGGTGTGACAAAAGATGTTAGGTTCTTTGAGCTCTCTTCCAAAGCAATCTGGTGATAGGCTGAGGAGAGGTCCAGAGTTGTAAAGTACTTCTCAGGTTTCATAGTCGATAGGAGTTCAGATATATTGGGAAGTGGGTGTCTGTCAACCCAAGTGGTGTCCTGGTTCTCGGTTGTAAGTGGTAAGGAAACAAACAACAAGTACTTGTGGAAAGGTAACTTTGTTATGCTGAGGACTGGGTGTTAAATGGTGTGTGGCAGCTGTTCAATGGCGCCAGTAGCTGTGGTGATAGGCAGAGGTTTGCAGCACTGTTGGCAGTCAATAAAGTGAGCTGGCAAGGAGGCGCTGGGATACAGCCTTTGAAGAAGTGCTTGAAGGGTAGGGTGGAACCAGATTCAGAGAGTGCCCAGGCGTATCTGTACAGCAGAGTCTTTAAGCTTCAGTGTAAGGATGGCCCTTAGTACAGATTGTGGCCTCACAATGGGCTGGAAGCACAGGGTGGCTGGTTCAGGGAAGACCTGATGGAATGTTCAGTTGTGATGTCACAATGGACCAAGATAGTGAGTAGTTAGTCCCTGAAGGTCAGAGTGGCCATTGATAGAATGAAGATTACTAATGCTGGGCAACAGCTGGCAGCTTTTGAAAGTGATGCAGGGTTCTGCTCAGGGCGGCGTGAGGGTTTTACACAAAAAGTGCCAGTAAAAAGGAAAGCGCACGTTCCACTTCGTCCGTTTTACACATAAAATGCCAAATAAAAGGAAAGTGTACGTTTCATTTTGTCCTCCCCCCTCCTCTGACCTGATAGATGGACAGCTCCTGCTGTCTGAAGCACTTTTGGAGTAGGGCAGGAGTGCAATGTGCGCCGCTCTGAACTCCCAGCTGGGAGGAGCGGCACCCTTTACAGTGTAGAACTGAAGGTGGGGGGAAAGGATGTCGAGGCCTCTCTTTGCTGTTTCTAATTGCTCTCTACAGCTGACAGGCAGGCCGCTGAGGGCGCTGTCAGCAGAAGTCGGCGGCAGCGAAGGGGGTGGGGCTGTGCTCGCAGTCAGGTGGTATGATACGCTCCCGGGGGCCTCGGGGTACGGTGCCTCGTCGCCATTGTAATAAAGAGGCACACTCAAATTGAAGGAGTTTGAGAGCTTTATTCGAGGCCCCCGGGGTTGTCGCAGTAGAAGCACCAACTGGCGAGGCACTCTCAAATGGAACATACATGCACGAGGTTCTAAAGAGACCCGTGCATGTATTACCATAACACAGAGGCGCTGGAATAGGTATCAGCGATGAGGAGACCTGGGTTGGAAGGCAGGATATCCTTTTTGAATTTCTTCTTATCAGACTTAGTGAGAAAGGAAGGATAGTTGATAGAGAAGTAGTTGGAGTAAACAGGAGAAACAGATAACGCCATGGGCAGATAGAAAGAAGAGGCAATGGAAGAAATATACAAGAACAGCGGTATGGAGCAGTCACTGGGCTAGCAGGTTACAATTGAGGGCCGAAAGTGAAAAACACAGATTTGACTTTCAAAACCACACCCAAATTTGATTTACAGAAACACACCCAAATTTGACTTTCCAAGGCACACCCAAATTTGATTTACAGAAAACACACCCAAATTTGACTTTCCTAAGACACCCCCAAATTTGACTTTCCAAAACACACCCAAATTTGACTTTCCAAAACACACCCAAATTTGATTTACAGAAACACACCCACATGTGACTTTCCCAAAACACACACAAATCTGATTTACAGAAACACACCCAAATTTGACTTTTCAAAACAGACACAAATTTGACTTTCAAGGCAATTGCTAAGGCACCAATAGGTAAAAGAAATGAGGTAGGATTATAGGTGAGTACCAGTAGGAACAGGCAGAGGGTAGAGTTAAGGCCCATGATGGGAAACAGAAAGGGTAGGCAGAAGGAGGGAACTAACCAATGGAGCGGAAAGTAAGAGAGTCTCGGTAGTCCAGTTTCATAGCTGAGTGAGCTGGCAGCTCCAGGGAGTGAATAGAATAGCCCCATAGTGAATAGAATGCAGGTGAAGCCGCCATTGTATAGAAGCTGAACATCAGTATCATGAATTTAGTAAGCCAGGACCCATGAAGAGGGAAGGGAAATCTGTGTCGCAGCAAGAATAAGCAGAATCTTGGAGCTGCAAGACGAGGCTGTCTGGCCTGGAGTCAAGACTGAAGCAGTCAAGGTCAGCTATCTATTCTGGAAAAAAGCGAACGTGCGAAGAATGAATCATCCCTTGTTAAGGTGCAAAGAAAGAACACCAAGAGTGCCAAGTTTCATTCATTTAGAGCATTTTAAAGCTGCAAAATGGACAAATCATGGTCTCCTGTCACGTGAGCCAAGGATGAAAATAGAGTTCGGACTTGGAGTCCCAGAACATGATAGTAAGATCTCTCACTCCAATGTATTCTAAAGAGAAGGATACTTTTGCAAGGCCAAGTTCAAAGACAATCTTCATGGCAGAAGGCATGGGTGATGAGAGATGCTTGGCTACCTGCGTGGGGAGGTAGCATCATGCTCCATCTCCTTGCACCTGGGTCTGGGCCAATTGAAGTGGTCCATATAACGAAGGACTTTATAGTTTGAAAACCAATGATAAACTGTGTATCTAATGCTTCTGAAAATGGCATGTTTTAGAGGTAGGCATATGTTATCCACCTGACAGTGGGCAGCCAATCACAATCCTAGTTCCTAAAAAAGATATACCTAGATGTTCCCATTAAGCCAATCCCGATCCTTAGTAGGTTTTTCATTATTGCTACGCAGTATGACGTCACCTCTGACATATTTTTTGTATAAAGTCTATGTTTTGTGAAAAGATCGCTGAGAGAAATCGAGCGTACATCCGTTGATGTTTGTTGTAACTCCCTGTTTTAGATAATTCTTAATGAAACAGTACTTTGCCATCTTCCTGAATTGGTTCGATTATTTGGACTCAGAATGTATCTCTGTGATCCCATCCATTACATAGGCACGTTCCTAAAGGACCCTAAGCTCACATGGTAGCGGTGCAGATGGTTTTTAAGATCCAAACTAGTTCAGCTCCAGATTTTCAGACAATCGGGCATCATCTGCCATTAGCTAGAAGAACGCAGAGTTTCTAGTGGAAAGCGGCCGAATAGAACTAAACTTGCACTAAGAACCGAGACATTGGGCAGGTCCTCCTTTGAAGAAATCCCTGGCCGAGTTCCATGGGCGCTTTGCGGATGGAAGGCAAAGTGGTCGGATTGGAGGAAGAGTCGATACCGAGGGCCTCGAGTCGATTAACAAATGGTGAGTAGACTAAGGGGAATGGCAAATAAAGGGACGGGATTGTAATAATTTTGAGTAACGGGTACAGATAAAATGTTCATGCCATGGCCACAAGGGGGATCGTTGTCAAGAATGGTATTACAACACATGACCACATACTTGCATGCTGCATAACAGGAAGAGATAGGAGTGTATCCTTTAAAGGAACTAAGAGCAGCGACGGGGTAAAGCAATCCGATATATGAACCCCCTGCTTATAGTAGTGATGATAGTCCAGAAGAGAATAAAAGAAAGGAAGATATTTTTAAACTCATACAAGACAAGGAAGGAAGAAGTGAGCGGTCAAATTTGTCGACAGAAATAGAAACGGAAATCAAGAGATGGAAAGGAGAAAGAGATAAGGCTGACGAGACAGCGCTCGTACAGAACGAATGGATGGCAGGACAGATATTACTTAAGATAGATGGGAAAAGCATTGAGGAAGTTAGGCAAGGAGAAGATAAGGACGTACATGAGAGGAAGGACAAGGAATGAGAGAAGATATTAAAGGAACATGAGCAAAGAAGGAGAAGCAGGGAGCAGCGAGAACAAATATATCAGGAGGAACAAGAGAAATTTGAAGAACGAGCGGAGGAACAAAGAAAGTACGACAATAGACCGAGAGCGATAGAAGAGAGGACCAGGAAGGAAAGAAAGAGAGAAGAGGAGGAAGTACAAAGATTAAGGGACAAAAGATTACAGAGACGAAGGGAAGAAGAGGAAAGAAGGGAAGGAATAAGGAGAGAATAAGGAGAGAAGAACGAAGGCAAGAGGAAGAAAGTTAGAAGGGATGCAAGAAAGAAAAGGAAAGTAGATGAAGAAATAGAGTGAAAGAGGAGACAGTGAAGTTCGGGTGCTTCCCTTGCGAACAATCTTTTGCAGCTGCCGCATTTGCAATTGAGAAGTCCACAAGTATTGTTATGGGCTAATCTATGACCCTTAACGTAGAGCATACTCTATTTGCCATTCTAGAGAAACCCAAGGGCACATTGACATCCCAAAGAGCTTAAGCTTATGAGGTAATGATTTCGAACCCAATGATTAAAATTGTAAGATGTAAAATAGTGAACCCACCACATTTATAGCAGAACCTGTACATACAGGGTTGGCACGTTGGAAAGGGAGGAGCTATCTCTGCGCAGACGGCTCTCCAGTGCAGCTTGCATCCTTATTGGATAGGCTCAGTAAGGCACTTCGACTCCCAGTAGCCATAGCTGTCGTAAAATGCGCAGCACATACTACACAAACAGATTTGATCTCTTGCTGGAACAAAGCCGCAGATGTAGATTCAGGGACGCGCACCACAGGAAGAGCAAGAACTGTGGAAACGAAGGGGATGTTCTTTATCCCCCACGGAAGCTTTATGGCGACAGGACAACACTGGAAAGCCAGTGATGCCAGTAACTTTATTGAAAGTCGCACTTAAAAAGCTGTATTAGCCCGCGCATGTAACCAGAGAAAGTCTTGCTGCTAATATTGCAGAAGACTGGTTCATTCCTAATTTGTTGGAACATGTTGCACTATTTATGGTGAATTGCATCGTGTGTCAAAAGTTTACTGCTGGGCATACACTGTGAACGATTAGAGGAGTAATACCTCAACCAAATGGTCCTTTTCAGCATTGTCAATATGCTGCAGACATGTAATGGATATAGGTATCTATTGGATCGAGGCAGGTCCGTGTACGCATCCTGATGCCACTTGCGCAGCAAAGTTTTTAGTGCATGAAGTATTTCCGAGTTGGGGTGTGTGTGTGAAGTACTAAGATCTGATAATGGGCCACATTTTGTCAATGAGCTATATGAACAAATAGGGCTTTTATTAAGTATAAAAAGTTTCTTCTTCAAGTTTTCTTCTGCATTTCACCCGCAAGCGAACGGGTATGTGAGAGACTCAACGGCCTCCTCAAAGAGAGGATTGCCAAGATGAAATTGACTTTGAAAAGGGGATGGCTGTATTGCCTACCCATGGCCCTATATGCCCTTCGGAATCAGCCAGGGCGTACCACCACCTCACCCCGCATGAGGTAGTAACAGGGCGTCGAATGGGAATGCCCCTTACACCTCCATCTAGGATTAGGAGTGATGCCCCGAGTGTAGCAAAGACTTTAGGTGATGAAATGCATGATTATTTGACATGTATCACTACCAGTATTTCTTTCATTTCAGATCAAGTCAAGCGTCAGGGGGGACGGTCTACGAACACGGAAGAAGATAATTTGGCAACAAATCCAAGTGAACTATTACCACCACCTAAGTTATATGTTGGGGCCCTAATGCTAATCAATGATTTCACTGCAATTTGCGGTACCGTTATTAGCTCTCTGGTCCCCTAGCGGCTCCTGCTAAGGGCGCCTGGTAAAACCAGGTGCCCATTGCGGGACCCGCTAAGGGACCTCAGAATAGGGCGCAAAGGGATTACCGGCACCGATGTCCTTAACGGTGCCTGGTATCCCTTTGCGGCCACCTCAGAATGAGGCCCACAGTCTCTATCATCCTAATGTTTCTACCGAAGAAAGAGCTCCTATGATTTTCCCAACTATGTAAACAAATAATGACAAGTTCCTTGATCTCTCTAAGTATATTGGGAGACATAAAAGAGATACAGAGGAAGCTAATGAAGGGATAAATACATATCTAGATAATACAGCTCACCTGGGGAATAACGTGGTATCAACACATGAAAAAGCTGGGGGAAAGAGCATCTGATGAGAGTTGCCATGTCTGCTCTCTCATCCCCTATGCCATGAATACAGCAAGGACTTTCATTTCAAAGGAGGCATCAGCACACAATGTGAAATGCCTCAGCTATCTTACACTTACAGCATGTACTACTAAAGGACAGTTTCAAGGAAGTTTGGCGACCTTGCGATGGAGATCAAAATGATCAAACACTCAAAAACCTATAGCGTTCCACGAAATGCCTAACATAGTTTGTGTGATCCGTTGCAAGACCATGTGTGTATTGAATGGCACGTGAATAATCACGATTGTGAGGCATAAGTTCAGAAAGAATTTCCAAGCGGTGCATACTGCACCCAACAAACAAAACACTCTTGCATAGTATTCGTGTGAGGAGCACTTAACTGAGGCCTGGGGGGGGGCTCACTGGCTCCTCCCCAGGCAAAAATTTCACCAGCATAGAACAGACTCTTGCCGAACTGCTGCTCCGTTCCAGCGGGGAACGGAAGACTGCTTACAATGTAGCATTTCACCACCGGAGCCGGGTCTTGATAATTTCACCGCCTGGCCTGGGTCCTACTGCACTCCACACGCATTGTCTGCAACCTGCTCCCTCCAGCCCGTGCCTGCCACGCCAACAATCATCAACAGGCAGCACAGGCAGAGGGAGTTCTTAAACAGCCTGTTGGATACACCTGCCTCGCTCACACCTTCCCATCCTGGCACGCCGCTTCCTAAGGAAAAGGGAAAAGAACAGAAAAAAGGCATTAGTAAGCATTCAGCAAATCTTCGCTTATTTTTAAAGACTGTACAAGCTTCAAACGCTTACCTGAATCCCAGCCGCTCTGGGGGAACTCTGTCTCCGGAACTTCTCATCCATCTGCAAGAGGGAAAAGACACTCCAGTTTAGCGTGGAAACATCTAGAGGCGCTGCATACCACGCTTACTCCCTGCATTTCTTCTTCATAACTGGCATCCATGCTGAAAACGACGTGGCACCTAAAAGACACAGAAAAATAACTCAGTTCAATACAAATACGAAAGGGTGGCATCGCGCACCGCACTCTCACTCACCTTCAGCGCTACTCATCTCAGCAGCACGTCGCCATCCCCGGACGCCAGGCCATTATCGAAGGAAGGAAAGGAACGAAGTTAGAGAACTGTTCAAAAGACTTATGCTTACCTGTCGGACTCTTGCCAGCGAAGTAACTAGGCAGCAACGAGCCCGCATCAATCAGCGCGCCCCTGCGCTAAAAGCAGAACGGAGACCACACTTTCCAAGAAAACAAGGTGAGCTGTGGATCAAAGGGAAGGGTTGGACCCCGGGGAAAAAGGGGTTCAAGCACACAGAGACAATAGGGAGTTAAACGCTACCAATCCTGTGTTTCAGGCCCAGTCTCCAGTCGAGTAGACTCCAGGGAAGGGTTTGAGGTCGTAAGAGGTCAGAACAGGCTGAGTGACGTCCCCGTGGATACCAGGTGAGCGTTACAGCACGCAAAGCCTCACATCAAAATCCACCTGGGCATCATGGAAACGTCAGAAACCGACCAGTTAGCCCACATGTTGGGGCAGCTACGTTCGAAGTACATGCAGCCAGGCAGGAGACCAACACCCTCAGGAGAGAGCTGATAGTAGCCAAAGAACGCACTGAAGATTTAAGCCGGCAACTTCTCCAGTCACAAGTAGGGCATGCACCCTTGCCGGGAAGCGTGCCCTCGATGCCAGCACCATCAGCCAATCCCGTTCAGATAACCCTTCCTGGGGCAGTTCCCTTGGCCCCGCCTGAACCATTTACGGGGGATCCCAAGAGGTTTGCAACATTCATGAACTAGTGCCGCCTGCACTTCCTTTGTAGACCAGGGGCCTTTCCGAATGACCAATCACAGGTCGCTTTTGTGCTATCCTACCTGAGTGGTAGCGCCGCAGACTGGTCTGTACCCTTTGTGGCCTAAGACGATCCTTTGCTGCATGACTTCAGAGGCTTTCAGCAGGAGATGGAAAAGCTGTTCGCCTGTCGTACTCATGGGCAGGCATTAGACAAAGAACTTCTGTCCCTTCGCCAAGGGAATCAAGACCTATTAACATACATAGCCACGTTCAATAGACACGTAGTTGAAGCAGAATGGCCAGTGGAGAAGAGAACCACGTTATTTCATCAGGGGTTGCAGGGGGAGCTCAAGGATGTTCTCGCACAAGTAGTGAACCCCCCGAAAGACTGCTCAGAATTCATTGACCTTGTTGTTCAACTGGATCATAGGCTGCAGGACCGAAGAGCAGATCGAACCAGACCGGACCCTCGCCCTATGTATGTGCATTCAAAGGACAATATTGCCCGCACAACGGAAGGTTCAGGAGAACCAATGCAAATCAGGGGGGTCAGATCCCCCTTGACTAAAGTGGAAAGGGATAAAAGGAGACAGCAGCAGTTATGTCTGTACTGTGGAAGGTCAGGTCATTTCCATAAAGAGTGCCCTGTGAAGCCACCGAGGAGGACGGTAGGGGCCACGGTCAAGGAAGATACCATCAAGAAATCGGAAAACTCCCCAGCCCCGCAAGTGTAGGGGTCCACTTGTCGAGCGAACGAAGTGAACTACAGACCTCCCATTTTGCACTATCTGTGGTCTTGATCAATCACCAACAACCATCTCGGATGCACGCAGTGAGAGCGTACATTGACACTGGAGCCGTTGGGAATTACATCGACCAGGATCTTGCGGCAAAGATGGGGCTTCCGTTACGCCCTAAATCAACCACTGACACTGTTACCACTGTTGACGGCACGGAAATAGCTTCTGGTCCAGTATCCAAATGCACTGCAGCTTTAACCCTTCTGTGCCAGGATGGACACCAAGAATCTATCGTTTTCGACCTCATTAAGCACCACAGTTCTGGTCGATTTTGGGAATGCCATGGTTGGTAGCTCACAATCCTCGAATCGATTGGCGAGCAAAAGAATTGGCCTTTCCCGAGACTTGTGCCCACACATGTTATCGCCAAGAGAAACAACCAATAGATACCAGAACCTCCACGCTTGCGATTGTGGCAATCGGCACCCTACCAAGTGAATACCAGGACTTTCAAGATGTCTTTCAGAAAGAATAGGCTAATACCCTGCCACCGCATAGACCATACGATTGCCAAATTGACCTGATACCCGGCGTACAAATCCCTTGTGGGCGAATTTAAGCACTCACGGAACCAGAAAAAAGGCACCTGAAGGCCTATCTTGACCAATACCTGGCCAACGGGTTCATCCGTCCCTCGAAGTCTCCAGCAGACAGTCCTCTATTCTTCGTACCAAAAAAGGAGGGGGACTTGAGAACGTGCATCGACTATCGGCCACTGAACCAGATTACTGTACAAAAACGCTACCCCTGCCACTGATTCCTGAATTGCTTGATCAAGTCAAAGATGCCCAAATCTATACAAAACTAGACCTGAGGTGGGGCATATGAACTTGTTCGCGTAAAACAGGGGGACGAATGAAAAACTGCTTTTCGCACCAAATACAGCTTGTAGGAATATCAAGTAATGCCCTTTGGCCTTTGCAACACGCCTGCAGCATTGCAATACTTCATGAACAATGTCCTACGGGAATTGATTGATGTCTGTGCTCTACATGTACATCGACGATATTCTAGTATATTCCGCATCAAAGCAGGACCACGTTAAACACGTCCCACCCATATTGGAGAAACTCTGTCAACACCAGCTCTACGCCAAGCTCGAAAAGTGCTCATTCCACGTCTGCGAGGTGGAATTCATGGGCTTTATTCTCAGCCCGAATGGAATCCGAATGGATGTACACAAGGTAGATGCTATTCTGAACTGGCAATCCCCAAATTAATTCAAGGGGGTTCAAAGTATGGTGGGTTTTGCAAACTTCTACCGCCGGTTCGTCCCAGGATTTTCGCAAATCGTGCATCCCATCACGTCATTGCTAAGGAAAAGCAACAAAAAGTTCCAGTGCACAACAGAAGCCGAGGAAGCTTTCCAGGAACTCAAAGCAAGATTCACATCTACCCCAATCTTATGCCATCCTCGCCCTGATCTCCCATACCTGGTGGAAACGGATGCCTCAAGCATGGCTATGGGGGCCATCCTCTCACAAAAGGACCCCGAAACGGGCCAGTTACACCCTGTTGCCTTCTGGTCGCGTAAATTCACACCCCCTGAACTCAATTACGCTAGCACAGACAAAGAACACCTGGCCATTAAGTGAGCCTTTAAGGCTTGCCGCCACTACCTTTTCGGGGCCAGACACACAATCACAGTAATAACTGACCACCGGAACCTCCAGTACTTAAAAATGGCAAAGGCCCAATCCTCACGACAACTACATTGGGCTCTTTTTTTTGCTAAATATGACTAAGTAATTACATTTCGACCAGGGGTGAAAAATGGGAAGGCCGATGCCCTTTCCAGTATGAGGTGGAAGAGCAAGGGTATCAGACCCCTGACCCAATAGCAATCATCCCGAGTGACAAGCTCCTAGGAATCACAGCAACCATAACTCAGAAAGAATTACATGAAGAAATCCAAAACCTGATGAGTCCGGAGCAATTACAAGCGTGGCGTGCACAAGGAGAACATTACATGATAAAAGATCAGTTGCCCTACTTCAGGAATCATTTATTCTTACCAAACCAAGAACTACGAGATCAAGTCATGTCCGGTTATCATGATTCCTTGATCGAGGGCCACCCCGGAATCGCTAAAACCCTAGCCAAGGTAAAACAAAATTATTGGTGGCCGACATGGCGTAAAGACATTATCAAATTCATCCTATCTTGTGGAGTGTGTGCTCAAAACAAGTCATCCAAGCAGAACCGGCTGGGCTATTACAACCATTGGAAATCCCACCAGCACCCTGGCACACGTTGTCCCTCGATTTTATTACTGACTTACCACCCAGTCAAGGGTTTAACACTATTCTTGTGGTTGTGGACCTATTTTCAAAAATGGCACATTTCATTCCTCTTAAGGGGCTCCCAAATGCTTCCACTCTGGCAAAGGTATTTCTTGAAGGCATCGTACGGCTCCATGGATTTCCTTCAGTTTTGGTCTCAGACCGAGGTACTCAATTTGTATCTAACTTCTGGAGAAAATGCTGCTCTATGGCCCAGATCGACATCCGGCTATCCACCAGTCATCATCCCCAAACGGATGGTCAAACTAAGAGGACAAATCAGACGCTCAAGCAGTATCTGCGTTGCATGTTACACCAAGCTGAAGGAAGCTGGTTCGACCTATTATGGATAGCTGAATATGCTTATAATAATTCCCTACACACCAGCACTGGGCAGACACCGTTTTATAGCATGTATGGCAGGCACACACGTACTTCTGAGTTGGACGTTCCTATAACCCTGGAAATGCCAGCAGTCAAAACCTTGCACACAACCATTTCTCACACCTTTAAAAGGGCAGCTGAACACCTACTTCAAGCTAAGAATCGCCAAAAGAAGTTTGCTGATCAACACCGAGCAAAAGCCCCCAACTACCAAGCGGGAGACAAAGTCTGGCTGGCGTCTAAACACGTGTCCATTAAAGGAACCCGAACTTTGCGTCCAAGATACCTGGGTCCATTCACCGTCACCTCCGTGATAAATCCTGTGGCGGTCAGACTAGCTTCGCCGTCAAACATGCAGATTCATCCTGTGTTCCACATGTCTCTCCTTAAACCTGTTCAACCTGGGACCCGGGTAGCAACGCCACAGCAGCCAGTAGTAGTCGCCGGGGAGCCAGAATTCGAAGTCAAGGACATCCTGGATTCAAAGTACATCAGATCCAAATTATACTACTTAGTAGACTGGAAGTGGTATGGTCCCCAAGACAGGACATGGGAGCCTTGTGAGTACATCCATGCACCTCACTTGCTTAGACGATTTCATCAAAACCATCCAAACAAACCAGGACCAGACAGAAGAGCCACCTTGAGAGGGGCCTTGCGGGGGAGTGCTGTCATGATTCCTGCCCCTCATGTCCCCAGCCCTCCAAGATGTCAGGCTGGAGCCAGGCCACAATCACCTACATGGCCCTCAAGGGCCTCTCCATCCCTCCAAAGACCCACTTGGAGTCAGACTTGGCGCTTGTGGCACCAGACTCACTCACTCCCATAGGATAACATTGGGGATTGGACTTGTAGTGCATTAATGGGGACAAGATGGATGCCCCCACATATTTCGGTTACCAGAACTGCATGTGCAGTCTAGTCTTTTGGGTGTGATTCAGCCCAGAAACACCTGGGATACCTAGAGACTATTTAAGCCACGCCCAGGCTGATTCACATGCTTTGCGTTTTCTGCACCTGCAGCGTGACACTCACCGTATTCGGATCGGTCTCCAGTAGGCCTGTATCTTACTTCTGCGCTGAGCTCCTGCAAGAACAAGAACACCGTTAGGAACAGCCTTACCTTGCGGCGCTTCTGCCCACCATTCATCGCTCCTTCTGTTCTGCGGGCATCTTGGGCGGTGTCATTCCCATCC
The DNA here is from genome assembly GCF_040938575.1 of Ambystoma mexicanum. Lineage (NCBI taxonomy): Eukaryota > Metazoa > Chordata > Amphibia > Caudata > Ambystomatidae > Ambystoma > Ambystoma mexicanum. Next base: position 578,405,545 of record NC_090922.1, on the reverse strand, counting down.
TGGCACGCCGCTTCCTAAGGAAAAGGGAAAAGAACAGAAAAAAGGCATTAGTAAGCATTCAGCAAATCTTCACTTATTTTTAAAAACTGTACGAGCTTCAAACGCTTACCTGAATCCCAGCCGCTCTGGGGGAACTCTGTCTCCGGAACTTCTCATCCATCTGCAAGAGGGAAAAGACACTCCAGGTAAGCGTGGAAACATCTAGAGGCGCCGCATACTGCGCTTACTCACCGCATTTCTTCTTCATAACCGGCATCCGCGCTGAAAACGTCGCGGCACCTAAAAGACACAGAAAAATAACTCCGTTCAATACAAATACGAAAGGGTCGCATCGCGCACCATGCTCTCACTCACCTTCAGCACTACTCATCTCAGCAGCACGTCACCATCCCCGGACGCCGGCCATCATCGAAGGAAGGAAAGGAACGAAGTTAGAGAACTGTTCAAAAGACTCATTGGGCCTCATTACACGGTAGGCAGAGAACCATACCGGCACCGCTTTGGTGAAAGGGGAATTACCGCCCCATTCCAAGGTTGGCGGGGCAGTAATTCCCCCTTCCACCATTGCCCTTCCCCATTCCCATTTTTGCCCCATAGGGCTCTATGGGAATGGGGAAGGTGCTAATTACGGTACCGCAAATTGCGGTACCGTAATTAGCTCCACTGGTCCCTTTGCGGGTTGGTTTTTAACACCTGCAAAAAGTAGGCATTAAATTCCCCAACCCGCAAAGTAACCTCGTAGTAAGGCGGTAAGGATTTACCGGTACCGGTAAAATACCGGTACCGGTAAACCCTTACCGCCTACCGTGTAATGAGGCCCATTATACTTACCTGTCGGACTCTTTCCAGTGAAGTAACTAGGCAGCAACGAGCCCGCATCAATCAACGCGCCCCTGCGCTGAAAGCAGGATGGAGAGCACACTTTCCAAGAAAACAAGGTGAGCTGTGGATCAAAGGGAAGGGTTGGACCCCAGGGAAGAAGGGGTTCAAGCACACAGAGACAATAGGGAGTTAAACTCTACCAATCCTGTGTTTCAGGCCCAGTCTCCAGTCAAGTAGACTCCAGGGAAGGGTTTGAGGTTGTAAGAGGTCAGAACAGGCTGAGTGACGTCCCCGTGGATACCAGGTGAGCGTTACAGACGCTTTTGCTCTTGCTTCACGGACCCCGACCTCGGATTTGCATCACGGACTCCTTTGGATTAACCCTGCTGATTTGGCATTCCGAATCCGCTCTCCAAGTGTCATTTACAGACTTCAGGATTGTTTCACGGACCTCCTTGTTTCCTCCAACGTCATCTACAGGTGGGCCAGTCAGTGTTTGCTACACACCGTGGTGAGCTCTCCCAACTCACCCTTGCCTCCATCTGGGGTGCTGGTCACATGTCCCCCACGGACCCACTCCCTAAACCCAGTGTGGTTAGCAGCAACATCACTGCCCTTGCTAGGTAACCCAATTACAACCCTTCATGTATATTGAATCGGTTACTGTGTTTGTTTGGTGCTCATCAGGGATTTTGCTTTACAGCGGCTTTGGGGTTTCCAGTGCTCCCTGGTTCCGGGCTTCCAGCATCTCCCACCTGTGGCCTCGAGGATTGCACAGAGAGTGGTGTTACTTTCTCCCTGTGTGGTACTTGTGGACAGAGGTCTCTCTAATCTTCACGACAATCAAGTCTTGACAATTTACCCTTTCTGTTTGAGCATCCGTTTGCGGATGGTAACTAGTGGATAGTGCGCAAGAGATTCCGAGCAATTTACAGAAAGCACGCCAAAACTGAGAGTTTAATTGTGACCTTTGATCAGACACTATCCGCCAGTATACCAGCATACCAGCGCTTGGAATCCCCTCGCATGGTATAAAATGAGCCTGCTTAGTTAGATAGTCCACTACACCAAGATTATGTCACAATTTTCATCTTTGGGCAACTCTGTTACAAAGTCCATGGACACACATGGCCAAGGTTCCGTAGGAGTGGCTAGTGGCTGCAACAATCGTGCCTGCTTTAAATGATCTGCCTTGGACCGTACACAAACCTCACATCCTGTCACATATTCCTGTACCTGGGAGGCCCACCACTCCTACCAAAAGTATCATTGCACCATATCTTGTGTCTTTCTAACGCCACCATGCCTGCCATGGGAGAATCATGGCACCAAAACAGAGCCTTTTTCCTCAATGACTCATTAGGGAGGAAACGCTTCCCCTCATTATAAGGCAGACCCTTTCGTATGACTCTGGCTTTTCCATTCTGTACCCACTCAGTCCACTCATCCATAGGAAAATTCTGACGTACTTCCTCAAGCACTACCTGCGTTGCCGCCCCCACAATCTTTTCCATAGGAATGATACTTCTTTCCACCTGACCCTGCCCTCCCTGATTATCCTGCCTGGAAAGTGCATCAGCCTTGATATTGCTCCGACCCGTCCTGTAGGTTACCACAAAATTAAACTCTTCAAAGAATTGGGCCCATCTCAATTGCCGAGAACTCAAGGTCCTGTCTGATCTTAAATATTGTAAATTCTTATGATTAGTGATGACCAATAATGGATGTCAGGCCCCCATGAGGTAATGACGCCATTCCAGGAAAGCCTCCCTGATGGCCAGAAGCTCCTTATCCATGATGACATAATTCTGTCTGCATGATGTTAATTTGCGAGAGAAATAGGCCACTGGGTGAAGAATCCCTTCCCCATCTGCCTATGACAGAATTGCCACAACAGCCAGATTAGAGGCATCCGTCTCCACCAGAAACTCTTTCTCTAGATTGGGATGACAAAGAATCGGCCTCTGTGAATGCAGCCTTTTAGGGCATCCTCTGCCTCCTTATCCCACTGAAACTTGGTAGCTTTCCTTTGCACTCAATTAATGGGTGTGATAATTGCAGAAAAATTGTGGATAAACCTTTGATAGAAATTGGCAAAGCCCAGAAATGATTGACTGTCTTTCACACACTGGGGGGCCGGCCACTTGGTCACCGCTTGCACTTTCCTGTCATCCATGATTACTCCTGATGGTGTCAAAATGAAACCCAGAAATTCCACTCTGGTGGCATGAAATTCACATTTCTCCAATTTAGCAAACAAATGGTACTCCTGTAGTCTAGTCAATACTACTCTGACATGGTGTACATGCTGTTCCTCAAACTCAGAAAAATCAAAATATCGTCAATGTATACTGTTTCAAACACAGCCAAATATTCCCACAACACCTCCTGCATAAAGTGTTGAAAGGCAGCAGGGGCTTTGCATAAACCAAAAGGCATCACCAAATATTCAAATAAACCAAACTTTGTCCTGAAGGCCGTCTTCCACTCCTCACCCTCCTTTACCCCGATGAGATGGTACGCCCCTCTCAAATCCAACTTTGTGTAAATCTTAGCCATCTTGACTTGATCTAGTAATACAAAAATGTAAGGTAATGGAAACCAATTCTTAATGGTTAACCTATTTTGTGCTCTATAATCGATGCAAGTCCTTAACGTGCCCTCCTTCTTTGGCATGAAAAACAAAGGAGATGAAATGGGTGACTTTGAAGGTCTGATAAACCCGTAGGCCAACATCTCATCTAAGTAGTCACACAAATGTTGTGTCTCTTTTTCAGATAAGGCACACACCTGACTGCAAGATAATCTCGCCTGCGGCTCCAATTTAATCACACAGTTGAATGGCCTATGGGGCGGTAGCTGAGACACCCCTCCTTTGTCAAAAACATCACCAAATTCTTAAAACATGACAGGCAAAGAAGTAACAACTGCCCCAATCTGAACATGCTGATTAACTCCTTCAACCGAAAAGACAGTTGGACCCCCTATAACCGTCAAATGAGAGGCACACTGCTCATCCCCAAAAGTCAACGTTCTTCCCCGCCAACCTATGCGAGGATTATGTGCCACCAGCCAGGGCATTCCCAAAATCACACCGAATTGAGCAGCCGCAATCAAATCGAATGTGATTACCCCTCATGACCCTCTCCACACCACATTCGCACTTCTTGAGTATGAGTGCTAATGGGACCGGACGTCAAGCATGAACCATCCACTGCCTGCACCAATTCACTCTCCTTCTTGATTCTCGTGGGAATTCCTAACTTGGTAACCAGAGCAATGTCAATGAAGTTTCCTGTGGCCCCAGAATCCACCATCGCTAATACCATTTCCTTACCATTTGCAATTATCAAAGACACCAATATATATATATGAGGGGCCTTAATCTGCATAGTATTAGCCACTGCTGAAGGGAACTCTGCCTCCTGCTGGCTCAGTATAGTCGTTCCCCAACTTACCGAGCCCCTTCTTTTCCCGCCTCCACCTTTCCTTTTCCCCCACTCTGAGCGGGAGTATTGGGACAGTTCCTGATGTAATGTCCTGATTGTCCACAATACAAGCACACGTTATTAGACTTCCTTTTCTCCTTTTCCTCCACTGTCAAAGGTCCCCGGACACTCCCAATCTGCATGGGCTCTCCCTGCTCCCTACCTGAACGTCCTCCACCTTCCCTGCTCCGATTTAAGCGTACAAAAGGCACTCCCTCTATTCTCCTTTCCTCACCCTTACGCTTCCACAATCTGTGATCCAATCTCAGGGCTAAATCAATGAAGGCACTACATGACTCTGGCTGGGGTTCTGCATGAGCTATGGCATCCTTAAGTTCATCCTTTAATCCTTGATAAAATAACAGAACTTGCTTGGGTTCCGGCCATGCCATTTCCACTACCCAACGATTAAATTGCATCATATACGTTACTAAATCCTTAGTACCCTGTCTCAATGCTAGTAACTCTTTATCCTGAGCCAAAGACACATTTCACCCGTCAAACAATTGTGCGAATTCTACTGAAAACCCTGCCCAATCATATGGTGGGCTCATCCTTTTGAACAAGCAGAATGGCCCATGCTGCAGTGTCCCCAGTCAAATAAGAAATAACAAAAGCAGTCCGTGCCTGCGGACTCAAAAGCGGTAGGGTTGCATAAAAAATGTAACTTGCCTTGTGTCAAAAAAGTTGAAAATGTTCTCGGATCCCCAGCAGACCTCTCAGGGGCTGCCATTGGAACACCCAAATGTTGTTGCACCACTACAGTATTGGATCAACTAGATGACCCTGCAGATGACATCGCCGCCGCCTCCCCAGTGGTGTTCCTTGAGCAATTAACCCACTGACTTGCAGCTTCAACATATTAGTCTGCTGTCGAGGCTGAATCAATTCTGCCTGAATAGCCTGCAAGGCTTATAACGCCTCCGTTAAAGGGGGAGGGTACTCCATCTGGCTTGGGTGGCTTAATTATCCCAATTTGGGGGTTGGTGATTATGTCACACCCCTGGAGAATCACACAACTCCTTCCTAGCCACGGAAGCCAAATGCAGTTGACCCCTCCCACCTTGGTTGGCACAGGCTCCTGATTTAGAAGTACACGGGCACCTCGAGGCAGACAAAGGGGGCAAGAGGGTTAGGGAGAGGTTGTGGATAGGAAGGGGGTGTTTAGGGTAACCGGTAAAAGGTTTAGGAAACTTGAATTGGATAGGACTAGGGAACACAGGGAAAAACCATGTAACCTGACCACACAACATGAACTTGTTTCAACACCTATAGTTTCCTAAGTAGCCAATACTCTTCTTAATTAGAGTACCGACTCCTTCATGCATTCATATTCATCCTCTCAGTAAGCAACGAACATAAGCACAGGAAGCATGAATGAAAGCCATGGATAGCTATGACAAACATACACATGGAGACAAGGCAAACAATATACTCCTTCTTAGTAATGCCCCCCAAGGAAGTAACTCCATTTCTCCTAATGTGACACCAAAAACATGATTTGAATTAGAAGTGGGTTCAGAACATAAATGACTTGGTACAAACATGAAATGAACTCAGCGAGCAGCCACAAACAAACATAGCGTTACATCACGTTATGCACACTTATTGCTGCCAAAAACACTCTTATCTATAGCGTTCCGTGAAATGCCTAACATAGTTCATATGATCTGTTGCAAGACCACGTGCGTATTGAACGGCACGTGAATAATCACGATTGTGAGGCATAAGTTCAGAAAGAATTTCCAAGCGGTGCGTTCTGCACCCAACAAACAAAACACTTGCATAGTATTCATGTGAGAAGCACTTAACTGAGGCCACGGGGGGCTCGCCGGCTCCTCCCCAGGCAAAGGTTTCTCCAGTGTTGAATGGAGTCCTGCCGAGCTGCTGCTCCGTTCCAGCAGGGAATGGAAGACTGCTTACAACATAGCGTTTCACCACCGGGCCCGGGTCCTGCTGCACGCCCACGCATTGTCTGCAACCTGCTCCCTCCGCTGAGGGAGTTCTTAAATAGCCAGTTGGATACACCTGCCTCGCTCTGGACCAACTGCCGCCCCAAAAGATCATAGGGATTGTAGTTTTCGACCTACTTTTGCACCAAACACCCCTTTTGCACGGCTTTTCCAGTCCAACAGCCTCTTTTTCCTCACAAGCTCATCTTCTGAAGACGGACTATGTACAAGAGGTGCAGAAAGTAAATGATGGATGCTTAAAGTCATGGGCCAAGTACTCTAAATTGATGACATGGGTAGAAGACGAATCCGGCCCAGTAGTTGTAGTTTCCATTGGTTAATGCGACACTATGTTTCGAAATCATGAGAAGCACCATGTGGGATATAACAAAGAATGCAAATCTACAAATGACGTTCCTGGGATGAGAGGAGGGACAGCCGTCCTTATCCATCGATATTGGGCTTATTGATCTAGAGCCTATATGAAGTTGCCCAAGGAATGGGGCGGAGTGTGTTCCCTGGTGCTCATACATTTATTTATTTATTACATTTATATAGCGCGCAAACAGTCCAAGGGCATTGAGGCGCTGTTACTTGCAAGAGCTTAGTTACAGGGTTACAGAAGTGGTAGCAGTAGTAGGGCGCATTACAAATCAGTACAAAAATACAAATCAGTACATAATTCCATCAGTACAGCTTATGCAATGGGTCAGAGGTTAGTATTCAAGTCTGATAGAAGGGGCCTTATGTGAAGAGAATGGTTTTCATAGCTTTACGAAAAGAGATGAGGGAAGCCTCACCTCGGAGCATGGGAGGTAGGGCATTCCAATGTGTGGGTGCGAGGTATGGGAAGCTGGATCCACCTGCTCTGACACTTTTTACTAGGGGCACACAGAGCATGTTGGTATAGGGTGATCTGGTTGGTCTTGTGGAGGAGACGGGGTGGATCCTTTGTGAGAGGTAATCAGGAGCAGTGAGGTGAATGCACTTGTGGGTCAGTGTAAGGGCTTTGAAGATGATTCTTTCCTTTATTGGGAGCCAGTGAGCTAGTTTCCTGGCCTCAGGGATATGTTTTTAGTGGAGGTACCTAGAAAGAGTATATTGCAGTAGTCTAGCCTAGAGCCAATGGCTCTGGCTATGTTTGTGCAGTGATCTTTGGAGAGAAAGGGCCTAACTGCATTGATTAGTTTAGCATGATATGCGACGGAGGAGGCTATTGCATTGATTTGCTTGTCCATGGATAGGTTGGAATCCAAATAGACTCCAAGAGTTTTGACTGAGTCTGAAACAGGTATTTTGATGGAGTCAATGGAGAAGTGACTGAATTGGGAGTCTATATTTTTTAAAGTGTCGGGTGAACCTACCAGGAGAAGTTTGGTCTTGTCCGAGTTGAGGCATAGTCCATTGTCTGCCATCCAAGCTTGGTGTAACGCTCACCTGGCTCCCAAGGAGGCGCTGACCTGGTCTGGATTGCTGTGACCTCTTCAAGAGTGATGCGCAGGATTCGAAACACCGACTGAACTGGACCCCCAACTCTGGCTTGTCTGGTCCGTAGAAAAATCTTTCTGTAAGGGGAGAAAGGGGATTAACTGACTGCAGAGTATTGTGATTGCTTCCCACCTCCCCTTTGCTCTTCTCTGACCACCTCCGAAATCCCCAATCAAGGCTCACCTTAATGTTTGAATGGATGAGCTCTCCATCCTGCTTCTGGTGCAGGGGCGCGTATTTGACCAGTTACTTCACTGGTTTCGGAAGGCAAAATGCCGTATGTATGCAGTTTAAAAAGTTCCAGAGTAGAGTCTTCTCTTTGTTTGCTTTTCTTAACCTGCGATCTGTCCTTATTTTCAGGTGGAGAATGGAAGTGATGCTTCGAAGGATATTGCCGGAGAGAAACTCAGGTGAGTTTGTGATAAAATGATCCCTTTAAATGTCTTTGAATCCCTCTAGTAATGTCTTTCTTTTTTCCCCTTAGGGGCCGGGGTGCGGTACCAGGCCAAGAAGTGGCGCCGACCCGAAATGAGGAGTGGTTCCATCAAATATGGCCAGGTAAGTCTTGTGACGGAAAATCAGGCTTTCCTCATTTGTTCCTCCTGCTCACCTTTTGTCTCTTCTTCTCCCCTGCAGGTGCAGAGATGTGGCGGAATGCCCAGAAGGTCGCGGTGGATAGTGAAGAGCCCATGAGGCAGGTGAGTGATGCGCGGCGCTGCTACAAGTAGCGCAATGCTTTTAAAGAATGTCTATCTTCAGGATCGCTGGCGTGATGATTCCGGAGACAGGTAAGAAATTAGATTAAGTTCTTGGTTTTTACCTTTTCTCTTCCCTTCCTTCCTTTCAGGTATCCCAAGATCGAGGCGGGCGTGGCTGGAGGCAAGATGCAGGAGCAGGCACGGTGAGCGTTCAGCTGCTAGATGCAGAGCAACGCGAAGCACGTGTGGCAGTCCGGGTGTGGTTTAAATAGCCTTGGAAGAAGTTCCAGGTAAGTATTCTTCCACGGTCCCCACCCAAGTAAAATAGTTCCTTTGAGAAAATAGTCCCTCCTAAGCTTCATTTGGCTTGAGGCTTCATGCAGCATGGTCTGCGTCAGGTAAGTGCACCAAACACCCTCTTTTATGAGCCTGGCGCCTATGGCGCCAGTACTGATGTCCAACATGAGCCTGGCACCAAAGGCGCCAGGACAAAGTCCAAAGAGCCCCTATTAGGGGCCGCTGGGCTTTTACCCGAGGGCATGATGCCTGCTCCCGGGGGTGCTGGGCCTGTCCTGGTGCTCCGGGGGTAGGCATCATGACAGCACTCCCCCCCAATGCCCCTCCCAAGGTCCTTCCCTCTGGAGGTTTCGGTTTGTTTGGGAAATCCCGATGGAACTCTTTTACCAGCCGAGGTGCATGTACGTGTCATGATCTGCCCCTGGAAGCTATGGCACGACTGGAAAGCACTGCCACGAAGAACCTGACAGTAACAGCCTAGCCCTCAACCAACATGGCGGCCACCGTTACTTAAACCAGCCCCGCCCACCTACCTGCGCGTTGTATCTGTGATTTTCTACGATACGCTCGCTCGGCTACTCCTCCGAGTAGCCTCCTCCCAGCCTTCTACAGTTTTCTACCCGTGCATTACTCTACTTTCTCAGCCTACGATTTAGCCTTGCTTCCTCTTTTCCGCGGCGTCTGCCGCTCGTCATTTCTATCTGTTTCCTTACCTTCGGCGCCTCGCCGTTCCGACTCGCGGTCTCCTCCGCCACTCTCGCGCCTCCTCGCGTTCTCCTCTATTCGCTTCGGGGTTCTGTCTATCCTTTGGGTTTGTGACTATACCTGGCTTCTACGCTCTCTCTCCTTCTATCCTTTCTGCTTCCATCGCTCTCTTTGGAAATTGCTACGGATCCTTCTGTGACAGCTTACAGTAGTCTACTACTTCTCCCAATACACCGGACACTTTATTTGTACACTATTCCTGGGGCTTTGCCTGTTTGCTTCCTTATTTGATCCTGAGAAGAGAAAGTCACCCCAGAACTTTACTGGTCAGCCTCTTGCAACTATACTTGACGCGAGTATCCTTCATGGAACAGTCTGCAGGGTTTTTTGGTGCCATCCATCGGCTTTTTCCCTGTCTTTTGGGGCTTGGCTCCTCGGGGCCCCCCTCAAGACAGGTCCCACTCCCTGTCGAGGTGGCCTCCGAGGGAGCCAGGCCTTACTTGCATGACAGGAAGTCAAAGGAGAAACCATCTAAGGAACATCCCAAAGTTCTACGGAAGAAGCCATCCAGTGTCCAAGAAAGCCAAGAAGAATCTTCAGGTGAGGAGCAGGGGGCGGAAGGTGATCAACGTGACAGTACGTGGTCGCTGGGTTCCCAAGACCTTTCCTGAGGTCCGTACCCTTTCCAATCAATTAGATAGAAAAGTTTTGATTTTGAAATTTTAGAATCCAAAATGTTCTTCACCTCGAATTCAGGCTCCCCATCTATCTGAATTGGTTCTGGTGGCTTTATTAATCTGGTTCCTGGTTGCACTGGTTTCAAAAGTGACACATGAAAAACGGGATGAATCTGCATGTTAGCTGGCAGATCGAGCTTGACTGCCACTGGATTAATGATAGCTTTGATTGAATAAGGGCCCAAATACCTTGGATTAAAAGTTCGAGGTCCCTTGAGTAATAAATGTTTGGTAGCCAACCATACTTGGTCTCCTATTTGGTATGAAGGCGCCTCCTTCCGATGCAGATCTGCATTTTTCTTGTATTTTTCTTTCGCTTGTTGCAAATGGGCAGTTGCATTCTTGAATGCTTGAGTTATAGTGGAATGCAAATGGTCTACTGCGGGCATTTCAAGGCTCAGAGGAGAGTCCAGGTCTGAAGTACGAGGTGATGTCCATATAGGGTGTAAAAGGGGCTTTGTCCAGTTCCAGAGTGCACCGAGTTATTGTATGCATATTCGGCCACCCATAACAAATCTTTCCAATTACCCTCCGATTGGTGCAACATACACCGTAGGTATTGTTCAAGGGTCTGGTTTGTTCTCTCCGTCTGACCATCGGTCTGTGGGTGATGGCTGGTTGAGAGTCTTACGTCGATTTGTGCCAGTTGACAACACCTTTTCCAAAAATGTGAAATAAACTGGCTTCCCCGGTCGGAGACTAATATGGACGGGAATCCATGCAAGCGGATGATATTTTCGAGGAATTCCTTAGCAAGGACAGAAGCTGAAGGTAATCCTTTCAACGGAATAAAATGAGCCATTTTAGAAAATAGATCCACCACAACCAGAATAGTATTGTATCCATTACAAGGGGGCAGGTCCGTGATAAAATCTAGTGACAAGGTGTGCCAAGGCGCTGGTGGAATGTCTAAAGGCTGAAGAAGACCGACGGGCTTTGCCTTTTGGCCTTTGTTTTGGGCGCAAACTCCACAGGACATCACAAAAGATTTAATATCCTTTCGCCAGGAAGGCCACCAGAATTGTCGTTTAATTTTTTCCTCAGTTTTGGCAACGCCAGGATGTCCTTCCATCAGGGTATCATGATGACGGGAAATAACCAGTTCTTGTAATTCCTTTTCTGGCAGAAATAAGCTTCCTTGGAAGTAAGGTAGGCCATCGTTGACCGAAAAGTAAGACCCCCTTTGGATCCAATCCTGCAAGGCGGTAGAGTCCAGGAGTTGTTTTACTCGTGCTTGAATGTCTTCAAAGGTTTGTAAGGAGGTTAATCCCAAAATTCTTTGTTCGGGAATGATCGGCATAGGTTCTGAATTAGTGTCTATTTCTCCCATTCCTATTCTAGATAGTGCGTCTGCTTTGCCATTCTTACAGCCGGGACGGTAAGTGATTACGAAATCAAACTCAGCAAAGGACAAAGCCCATCAGAGCTGACGTGATGATTGAGCCTTGGCAGTCTTTAAATATTGTACATTTCGGTGATCAGTGATCACGGTGATGGTGTGCCTGGCGCCAAGAAGATAATGCCGCCAAGCCTTAAAGGTGGACTTAATGGCTAATAATTCCTTATCGGTAATTGCATAATTTACCTCAGGGGGTGAGAACTTTCTGGACCAAAATGCTACAGGATGCAGTTGGTTGGTTTCAGGGTCTCTCTGAGACAGGACAGCTCCCATGGCTAAACTGGACGCGTCAGTTTCGACTATGTATGGGAGATCGGGACGCGGGTGCTTCAAAATAGGTGCAGACGTGAATTTAGCTTTCAATTCCTGAAAGGCCTGTTCGGCTTCCTTGGTCCATTCGAAACGTTTATTTTTCCGCAAAAGTGCAGTGATGGGTTGTACTACACGTGAAAATTCCGGAATAAATCTGCGATAAAAATTGGCAAAACCAAGCATGCTTTGGACCCCTTTTACCGAGCTAGGAGATGGCCATTTGAGGATGGCCTCCACTTTCCGTGAGTCCATTCGGACCCCATTAGGTGTCAGGATGAATCCAAGAAACTCCACCTCGGTGGTATTGAAAACACACTTTTCCAGCTTAGCAAACAGTTTGTGCTGACGCAATTTCTCAAGGACGGCCCGGACATGCTTTCTGTGATCAGATTCCAAAGAGGAGTACACAAGAATGTCATCGATATATACGACAACACAAACATCGATAAGTTCCCGAAGGACATCGTTCATGAAGAATTGAAAGGCAGCAGGCGCGTTGCACACCCAAAAGGCATCACCTGGTGTTCGAATAAACCATATTTTGTACGGAAGGCCGTTTTCCATTCATTGCCTTCTTTTACTCGCACCAGATGATAAGCCCCCCGGAGATCTAACTTGGTGTATACGCAAGCGTCCTTCACCTGGTCAAGGAGTTCAGGGATCAAAGGCAGAGGGTAACGGTTTTTAACCGTTATCTGGTTCAATGCGCGGTAGTCGATACAAGTTCTAAGGTCGCCTTCTTTTTTGGGCACGAAGAACAAAGCCGAGGATGCCGGGGACTTTGACGGGCGAATGAAACCATTGGCTAGGTATTGATCTAAATATTGTCTCAAATGCCGGTTCTCAGGTTCAGTAAGGGCATAAATCCTGCTACAATGGGGTTGTGTACCGGGCACCAGATCGATTTGGCAATCGTACGATCTGTGGGGGGGTAACGTGTTGGCCTGTTCCTTTTGGAAGACATCCTGAAAGTCTTGGTATTCCGGAGGTAGTTGCATGGAGACAGAGGTTACAGATGCTAGACTAATCTTCAGATTTTCTGGGTAGCAGGTTTGTGCACAATCCGGGAATGTTATTCTCTTTGCTCGCCAATCAATTCTAGGATTATGTGTCTCTAACCAAGGAATTCCAAGAATAACCTGAAACTGTGGGGCCTTGATTACGTCAAACACAACTGCCTCCCGATGGCCGTCCGGACCAATAAGAGTCACCTCAGTAGTGGAATGTGTTACCGGTCCTGAGGCAATTTCAGTTCCATCGACTGTGGTGATGACATCTTTGCTGGTTTTTGGACGCAGAGGGAGGTTAATCCTAGAGACCAATTCACGATTCACATAGTTTCCTATAGCCCCACTATCGATGTATGCCTTTATTGCATGCAACTGCTTAGGCTGTTCCGGATCTACGAGAACCATTGGCACAATGAAATGCGAGGTCTGAGAGTTAGTTTTCAAGCTCGGCAAGCGGACCTCTACGCTTGTCGGGCGGAGTCGTTTCCCGAAACAGAGTCTTCATGGTTTTTATCAGCGGCTCCTACCACCTTCTTGGGCGGTTTTGCCGGGCAATCTCGTAGAAAGTGTCCAGAGTTCCCACAATAAAGACATAATTTTAACTGCCGCCTCCTTTCATGTTCTTTTTGGGTTAAAGGTCCTCTAACCCCTCCAATTTGCATAGGCTGGAGACATCGGCACCCTTGGGAGTGACGTGGGTCTTGACCAACACCCGGGTTTCAAACTTGGACCGATCCGCTTTTCGGTTTTGGAGCCTGTGATCCAATTGGACCACTAAGTCTATATATTCTGTGCATTCTTGGGGCGGATTTACGACTTGGGCCAAGACATCTTTAAGTTCTCCGCGTAGACCCCGATAGAATAATGTGATTCTTTTATCCTCTGGCCACCCAGTTTCCACGATTAGTCTGTTAAAGGTTGCTATGTAGAAGAGGAGGTCTTGGTTGCCGTGTCGCAGGGATAGACGTTCATCATCCAGAGCTTGTCCCTGAGAATGACGAGCAAATAATCTCTCCATGCTTGCTTGAAATCCTTGGAAACCCCGGAGGATTGGGTCATCTTGAGTAACCAGTGGTACTGACCAATCGGCAGCACACCGCTAAGGTATGACAACACAAAAGCTACCTTGGTCTGGTCATTAGGGAAGGCCCCAGGTCTGCATAGGAAATGCAAACGACATTGATTCATGAATACGGCGAACCGTTTGGGGTCCCCAGCAAAGCGGTCAGGTGGGGCCAGCGGCATATTTCCAGGTAGATTGATTTGCACAGGGTTACTTGAAGCCATAGGAACAGAATTCCCCCCCGGAACCAGGTAGAGGGGTTTGCCCAGCTTGACCTTGCAATACCTGCCTAGCCAGGTCATCAGTTCGTTCCTTAGATACGATTAGTTCCCTCCTGAGGGCATTAGTCTCTTGACGAGCGGCATGTACTTCGGCCCGTAATTCCCCCAGTAATTGGGCCAACATATCAGTCTCAGAAGTTTCCATAGCGCCTGGGTGGGAATTTGTAGGAAGGCTTTGCGTTCTGTAACGCTCACCTGGCTCCCACGGAGGCGCTGACCTGGTCTGGATTGCTGTGACCTCTTCAAGCGTGATGCGCAGAATTCGAAACACCGACTTAACTGGACCCCCAAATCTGGCTTGTCTGGCCCATAGAAAAATCTTTCTGTAGGTGGAGGAAGGGGATTAACTGACTGCAGAGTATTGTGATTGCTTCCCACCTCCCCTTTGCTCTTCTCTAACCACCTCCGAAATCCCCAATCAAGGCGCACCTTAATGTTTGAACAGATGAGCTCTCCATCCTGCTTCTGGTGCAGGGGCACGTATTTGACCAGTTACTTCACTGGTTACGGAAGGCGAAATGCCGTAAGTATGCAGTTTAAAAAGTTCCAGAGTAGAGTCTTCTCTTTGTTTGCTTTTCTTAACCTGCAATCTGTCCTTATTTTCAGGTGCAGAGTGGAAGTGATGCTTCGAGGGATATTGCCGGAGATAAACTCAGGTGAGTTTGTGATAAAAGGATCCCTTTAAATGTCTTTGAATCCCTCTAGTAATGTCTTTCTTTTTTCCCCTTAGGGGCCGGGGTGCGGTACCAGGCCAAGAAGTGGCGCCGACCCGAAATGAGGAGTGGTTCTGTCAAATATGGCCAGGTAAGTCTTGTGATGGAAAATCAGGCTTTCCTCATTTGTTCCTCCTGCTCACCTTTTGTCTCTTCTTCTCCCCTGCAGGTGCAGAGATGTGGCGGAATGCCCAGAAGGTCACGGTGGATAGTGAAGAGCCCACGAGGCAGGTGAGTGATGCGCGGCGCTGCTACAAGTAGCGCGATGCTTTTAAAGAATGTCTATCTTCAGGATCGCTGGCGTGATGATTCCGGAGACAGGTAAGAAATTAGATTAAGTTCTTGGTTTTTACTTTTTCTCTTCCCTTCCTTCCTTTCAGGTATCCCAAGATCGAGGCGGGCGTGGCTGGAGGCAAGATGCAGGAGCAGGCACGGTGAGCGTTCAGCTGCTAGATGCAGAGCAACGCGAAGCACGTGTGGCAGTCCGTGCGTGGTTTAAATAGCCTTGGAAGAAGTTCCAGGTAAGTATTCTTCCACGGTCCCCATCCAAGTAAAATAGTTCCTTTGAGAAAATAGTCCCTCCTAAGCCTCATTTGGCTTGAGGCTTCATGCAGCATGGTCTGCGTCAGGTAAGTGCACGAAACACCCTCTTTTATGAGCCTGGCGCCTATGGTGCCAGGACTGATGTCCAACATGAGCCAGGCGCCAAAGGCGCCAGGACAAAGTCCAAAGAGCCCCTATTAGGGGCCGCTGGGCTTTTACCCGAGGGCATGATGCCTGCATCCTGGGGATGTGAGTATTAGGCAACGCTTGTTTAGTAGCTAGTATTTTATTTTGGAGAAGGCTCAATTTGGTTTGCATGGCCGTTTATATTTCATTGCACCAGGCTTTGTCTTTGGTGAAATGATGGGGGGAGGGAGTGGGAGTGGGAGTCTCTAGCTCCCTGAAGATGGCAAATATTTATTTTGTGCTAGATTGGGCTTCAGGGATTCTGGATTCAAAGGATTTGGCCTTTGCTTGGGTGATTGCCTTTTTGTATTTGTTGGAGACGGCTTTAAGATCGTCTTGTCTTTGTCACAGTGGGACCTTTGCCACTGTGTAAGAACAGCCTTTTTTTCAGTGCGAAGTATAAGAAGGTCAGGGGTGAACCAGGTGTTTGTATGGGTAGTGGGTTTTGATTTACAGGGTTTGAGTGGGGCTATGGAATTGATAGCTGTTTTGATGGCAACATCATAGGCTGATGCGAGTGTTTCTGGGTCCGAGGAGAAAGGTGGTCTGAAGGCTGGGCCTTGGAGGAAGGGCAGTAGCCTTTCCTTAGTGAGCTTGCCGGAGCTTCTTGCGAGGTAGGGTGTCAGGAGTGTGGGTGATGGAATGGAAGGGCTGGTGGAAGGGATGCCAGCATTCGTGATTCCTCAGAGCGATCTAAACATTGGTGAATTTTCAAAATTGGATGACCATTTGAGAACAAGATTGCTTGAACTTCTGAGACGGACAAAAAGAGAACATTATTTCTCAGCCAAGTTGATAACATCATATGATACCATTCCTGAGGAGCAAAAGTTGTTCAGTAAGACTGCTATGGTAATGACAGCTATTTTTATGCCTGGGATCCAAACAGTGACAAATGCCAAATGGTTGCAAATGACCAGATGTAAGCTTTTGCAGACAATCAATGCTACCATAACGGGATTCAACGCCATCAAAGAAGAGCTGAGGGCCATACGACTGATGACCCTCCAGAATAGGTATGTCCTCCATAGGATCACAGCAATGGAAGGAGGAGTTTGCGCCAAAATCGGGCCATCATGTTGCACATATACACCTTCTCACAATGACCAGAATGGAACCTTGACAGAGGCCATAACGTTGTTGACAGACCTGCATGCCAAGATGGAAGATGAGACAGAATACATTGAAAATGACAGCTGGTTTGCCTCTTTGTTTTCATGGATCTCACAGTGGTGGGTGGATATATTCAAGGTTCTTGGAGTAATATTGGTGCTAGTAATGTTTGGATTCTGTGTAGTCGGGACGGTGATTTCCCAATGCAAGAAAACAGTAAAGAAAGTGGTAGGGATGAAGATCTTGATCGATGTCAAACCTGAACCAAACGCCAAGGAGCTGATTGATGACGCTGTTAGAAAATACATAGAGGCCAGCATCGTAGCACCTGAAGGAACCAAGTTTCTGTATCCAAAGAATCATAAGAAGCATGTGGAAGATGGGTCTATTGTACCCTGAATGGACAATGTAACTACATGACCTGGAGTGTAGATTAACATTTTAAATCAGAAGGCACTCTGAGGGGGGTGATGAAGATATGGACACCAAAGAAACACTTTTTCGAGAGAAAATACCAGGATGTGGAAACGATTGAGGAGGTGGTCGAGGAGTCGACCAGAGCGGGGAATGCAGTGGAGCATCTGCATGCCTCCGCAGGAAACCCTGCCCCCCTACCCCCCATATGTTGGATACCTGAGATTGTGTCGTGTTTGACACCAGCAGTTATGCCAATACCGCAGCCTGTGTTTGAGAGAAGATACCCATTAGACAACCATACCGAGTGTATCCCCAAAGTGATGACAACCTAAGGGAGGAACTCCCTGAAGGAATATGAGAAAAAGCAGAGAAAAGAAGCCATTAACGTCACAAAAGAGTATGTACAATGTCCCAAGATACTGGCTGAATATATAGATCCTGAAGAGACTAAGGACGAAGTAAAGAATCAAGTGAGCTTTTAAATGCGAAAAAGGAGATTACACATGCACAAAGTGCTGCAGAAAATCAACCGTTCAATAATTGTACAGATGCTGAAACGCAAGTAGACTAAGTCATCATGGAAGCTGGCTATACGTAGTGAATAGAATGCAGGTGAAGCTGCCATTGTATAGAAGCTGACCATCAGTATCATGAATTTAGTAAGTGTCATGCCTGCGCCATGGGCGCATCCATTTACACTCAATTTGGACTATATGTTTATCATTTATTTACAACAGACTCTTGGATCTATCTATATTTACTTTGGAAACTTTATTTCCCATTTGCAAGACTTTGCTGCTTAATTATTATTTCCAACAAACTACGCATACCATAATGCACCTGGCTACAAGCATTGATTCCTGGCTGTTCCTATTGGTTATCAATGGAACTACACCCCCCAGAAGCCCTAGAGACTTGCCCTGCTTCCACCAGCCCAGGAACAGAAAGGGAGGTGGCCGATTGCCTGCAGGTGTGTTTAGCCAGGTGCAACCAATTAGCCTGCCTCTGTGCTGGGCTAGGCAGTATAAAGGCTGCTGCCTGCAAGTGGCTCGGGCTCTTGCATCTGGGAGTTCTTCCTCCACCTTTTGCTTCTTTCTACGGATCTTGTATGCTGCTTACCTTCACTCCTGCTTGGACCCTGCCTTGTTGCTTGCTCCACCCTGCTGCCTCCAGCCATAGCCTTCCAGGCTCCCTGCCTCACAGCCCTGCTCCTCTGGGCTCTCCACACTGCAGCTGATCACGCTCTGCTGCCTTCCAGTCTCCGCCCTTGCCCTGCCGGGCTCTCCACATTGCAGCGGATCACGCTCTGCTGCCTTCCAGCCTTCGCCCTTGCCCTGCCGGGCTCTCCACACTGCAGCGGATCACACTCTGCTGCCTTCCAGCCTTCGCCCTTGCCCTGCCGGGCTCTCCACATTACAGCGGATCACGCTCTGCTGTCTTCCAGTCTCCGCCCTTGCCCTGCCGGGCTCTCCACATTACAGCGGATCACGCTCTGCTGCCTTCCAGCCTTCGCCCTTGCCCTGCCGGGCTCTCCACATTGCAGCCGATCACGCTCTGCTGCCTTCCAGTCTCCGCCCTTGCCCTGCCGGGCTCTCCACATTGCAGCGGATCACGCTCTGCTGCCTTCCAGCCTTCGCCCTTGCCCTGCCGGGCTCTCCACATTGCAGCGGATCACGCTCTGCTGCCTTCCAGCCTTCGCCCTTGCCCTGCCGGGCTCTCCACATTGCAGCGGATCACGCTCTGCTGCCTTCCAGCCTTCGCCCTTGCCCTGCCGGGCTCTCCACGTTGCAGCCGATCACGCTCTGCTGCCTTCCAGCCTCCGCCCTTGCCCTGTCGGGCTCTCCACATTGCAGCCGATCACGCTCTGCTGCCTTCCAGCCTCCGCCCTTGCCCTGCGTACCCTCTACATTGCAGCTGATCACGCTCTGCTGCTTTCCTGCCTCAGCCCTTGTCCTCTGGGCTCCCTGCCCTGCAGCCTGCCTCACTCCGGCTGCCTTCAGCCCTTGTCCTCTGGGGCTCCCTGCTCTGCAGCCTACCTCTCTCTGGCTACCTACAGCCCTTGTCCTCTGGGCCTTCCTACTTTGCAGCTTATCCCGCTTCGCTGCCTACTACCTACCTTTTCCGCTGGGTTCTCGGCCTAGCAGCTCTCTACAGTCCTCTGCTACCTTCTACGTTCATCGGCCCTGTCCCTCAGGGTTCACTCCTTACTGCCCGGCCCTTACGGGATCCTTGCCGTGCAGTCTGGTTTACTCTGCTGCCCTAAGCCCTTTTCCTCTGGGCGTTCTACCTTACAGTCCTACCCCTGTGGGCTTACTCATTGCTTTCCTGCTCCTCTGAGCTCTCAACCTTGTTCCTTACTGTCCTCTGCTATCCTATCCTGTTACACGACTTTCCTTTCATTTCCTTCTGCTAGTTTGCTATCACCTCATTTACTGGATTTGTCTGTAGTATCTTCTCTTGTACTGTTTGTAGACCCTTTTGTACAGAGCTTGTCTGTTGGTTCCCATCAGTCAACCTGTGCCCCTTCCCTTGTCCTGTTTCTACATTACAGACACCCAGAGCTGCTGTTCCAAGTCATCAGCAATCAGCGTGGGCCTCTGTTATAGTAAACTGTGCAGAAGGCTAGAGTATTTCCAAGGTTCGTGGAATACTCTTTTCCTATATCTGCATACACCCCAAGAGGGTATTCATTCTGTATCTTTTCCCTTGCTACTCTTGCTTACTCTTCGTTCTCTTTCCTTTCCGCTGTGTGTGTTCTTGTCTGTCCACTTTATTTGGCACAACCACCCAAACCCTTTCTGGGTGTCCTGTGCCACTCTTAATAGAGTGCCATCCCTGACAGTAAGCCAGGACCCATGAAGAGGGAAGGGAAAACTGTGTTGCAGCAAGAATAAGCAGAATCGTGGACCTGCAAGATGAGGCTGTCTGGCCTGGAGTCAAGACTGAAGCAGCCAAGGTCAGCTATCTATTCTGGAAAAAAGCAAATGTGCAAAGATTGAATCATCCCTTGTTAAGGTGCAAAGAAAGAACACCAAGAGTGCCATGTTTAATTCATTTAGAGCATTTGAAACCTGCAAAATGGACCAAATCGTGGTCTCCTGTCACGTGAGCCAAGGATGAAAATAGAGTTCGGACTTGGAGTCCCAGAACACGATAGTAAGAGCTCTCACTCCCATGTATTCTAAAGACAGGGATACTTTTGCAAGGCCAAGTTCAAAGACAATCTACATGGCAGAAAGCATGGGTTTTTAGAGATGCTGGGCTAATTGGGTGAAGAGGTATCGCCATGCCCCATGTCCTTGCACCTGGGTCTGGGCTTACGTGCTGCTAAGTGAACCGAATGTTCCAGACCTGGCACAAGCGTGCCAATCAATTGTAGTTGTCCATATAACGAAGGACCTTATAGTTTGAAAACCAATGAGAAACTGTGTATCTAATGTTTCTGAAAATTACATGTTTTAGAGGTAGGCATATGTTGTCCACCTGACAGTGGGAAGCCAATCACAATCCTAGTTCCTATAGAAGATATACTTAGATGTTCCCCTTAAGCAAATTCCGACCCTTTGTAGGTTTTTCATTATTTCCACATAGTATGATGTCACCTCTGATGTATTTTTAGTATAAAGAGAAATCAAGCCTACGCCCATTGATATTCGTTCTAACTCCCTGTTTTAAATAATTGTTAATAAAACAGTACTTTGCCATCTTCCTGAGTTGGTTTTGTTATTTGGACTCATAATTTATCTGGGTGATCCCATTTGTTCCTAACGGTCCCTAAATTCAACATTGCTGTGGTATGTGAGCATACTGTGGAATGACAGTTATAGCATTATTATTGAGCAACAGCACCCAATACTAATATCACTGACTACAATTATTGTTTTCATGGCTCAGATAGACAAACTATTTTTGTATACAATAAGAGCCCTGATGAGAGAAGGAATTTCTCGTAACACGTGTCAGCTCATTGCTCGCTCAACGCTTGTTCAACGATCGAATATTTGACTTTATGATATAACTTTTGAACATCAATAATATTACTGCTTGCGCTCAAATTAAAGTGTTTTTCCAAACATTGTGTATTAGATTTGTATGATACAATTTTTACACCCTCAGAAAATGTGCACAGCACCATATATTGAACACATTGAAAACTTGATCATTTCTTGTTTACACTCTGTTACGTGGTTCGTTAGGGAAGAGTTCCGTACCTCAATCGAGTTCCGTGTGACACCTGCTTTAGACCTTAATATCAGTTGTCTAGCTCATTATCAGGATAGATTTTCCCTAACACTTTGTTTTCTCCCAACTTTAATGTATACCTACAGGTGTTAAAAGCAGATGATGAGGGGTCCCTTGAATGTCTGTTATACACATTAAGAGTATTCTATTTTCGTCTTGCTGTTCAAAAGATACATTTATTTACACGTCTTTAGAATGCCATTTCATACAAAGATTAATTGATTGTCGTATAAATATTTTGAATACAAAAAAAATGTTTTATTAAAAAGAAACAGTGTGTTTAATTTATACAATAATCTTTTACACTACAATACAATGAAACCAAATGCACAGTATCATGCGACAGAAATTTAATTAGATATATTGCAAACTTAGCGCAGTCATATACTGGAGTTATCCATTAAATTGTCATAGGAGTAGATCCATTAGCACACACATTCTCTATTCATATTCGAGTCTAAGCCGCAACTCAAATTAAGACTATTCTCCTTGTCACTCATAAGTCACACCATCCTAAACCCGTCAGGGCCCCATGAGCGGGTACCTCGACCTCCCAGATCGCCCAGATCGCTCTCCGATCTGCTTTTCCCTGTAGCATTTTTTAGTTGCTCAAATATATCTGGGCCATTATAAGACTCTCATTCGTAGTCATCATCAGTCTTACCCAAAGGTTATCTGAAAGTCCTGGGAGATTGAGTGGGTAAAGTCTCCCAGGAGACGGGTTCTTTTGTCTTGGAATGCTGAGCATTCCAAGACCAAATGAAATGGATTAAATCAGAGCTAGGCCACAAGCACGACAGCCTTGCATTTATCCACAAATCTGAAGTTTTTGCCCCACAACTTTCATTGTCGGGAGAGTATTCAGATGAAATCTTACATAAAGATCCCTGTGGTTCTTGGAGGGAAATATTTGTATATAAGATTTTAGCTTATTTGACGGGGTACAAAGGTGTTGATTGTTTTTATATAATTGCAGCCTGCCAGGATCCTCATAATCAGACATTCTGTCCCACCGCTTTATTTTGTTTTTTATGACAAAGGGGCTGTCTTCCTTCTGCAGTTCTATCGTAGTTGTAAAAGTCTTGCAATTTTTTAAAAATGTTTCCAGAAAAGATTTATGATCAGAGACAGTTTGCATACGTTCTTTTACATAGGAGGCCAGTGACTGTTCTTCACCTTCCCTTATTTTGGTTAGTAGGGACAGAGATATTTTAATGTGTTGTGCCCACCATGGTGTCAAACCCAGTTCTAATCTAATTACACTGAACAGAGTAGATTTTGGCAGATTCAGCACTATCTTCCATATTTTGCTTTCTAGGCGATCTAGGAAGGACCGATCAGCAAAGAGTATTAATTCATATCCATACAATATTGTTGCTGTTACCTTAAGTTTGTATAGCTCGATAAGTGGCACTAAAGAGTATGCACAGAGGTTCCTAATTAGTACTTTCATCCGACTAATCAATACATTAAGTTTCCCCTCCATCCTCCTCTTTTGGGTTGTAAGATGTTCCTTTGTAGAGATCAGGAAGCCTAGATTATTTATACTAGTAACTTGCTTCATTGCAGTTTGATTTGCTTGCCATGCATATCTACTGCCTGAGTGTTTGGTTGTAAACGTCATAGCGTAGGATTTTGCTGTGTTGATTTTCAGATGGTTTAACGCCAGAAAGGCATGGACACCATCAAGGACCGTCTGAAGGCCTGCGTTGTGTAATCCATTAGGATCAGATCATCAGCATAAGCAATGATATTCACCTGTAGGTTTTTCTATCTAGGCACATACCCACCCCAGGCCAGGCTTTCCTTCCATAGGTCAGCTAAGTACAGATTGAAAATAGTTGGGGCCACTACACATCCCTGTCCACCCCTTTAGTGATAGGTATTGAATTGGACAGCTCCCACTGACTATTTACTCTGCTATTTATTGAGCTATCCCTGTATGGCTGTTGGATCATTCTTGATAGGCCCTCACCAATACCCCAACGTCTAAGTTTCCTCCATAATTTTTGGGTATTAACATTGTCAAAGGCGGCGCTCAAGTCCAGCACTGCTACATACAATGTTTGACCAAAATGTCCTCCAATGTCTGAAGTACATACTGAGAGGGCAATGGCGCTCATCAGGATGCCCATGGCCTTCCTGAACCCGCTCTTGAGAGGACTGAGCATTCTCTTCATCTCTATTCCCTTACACAGGTCCTTCAGCACCAGTTTGGCCAGGATTTTAGCAGCCAAATCTATCAGAGCGATTGGTGTGTAGTTGGCTGGACTTGATCTCTCGCCCCCTTTACAGATAGGAACTACACTTGTTGTTCACCAAGATTCTGGGAAGTCCATATCCCTGACAATACACCGAACAAGTCTGAGTAGGATGTCGGACCAGAGAACCGGATTCTCCTTGTAAAATTGGTTTGACACCCCATCTGGACCGCATGCCCTAGAATTCTTAAGTGTGTTAATAGCCATGGTGATGTCTGTAATGTCAAAATCGTACTTCTTTGTCTCAGGCTTTGTGGTGTGGTCTAGTGCCCGTGGTGGAATTATGCCCTCAGAATAAAATGTATTGTAATAGTACTCACACCATTCGGCCTCTGATACGCAGCACGATTGTAGGCTTGTCTCTTGGTCATCAGTGCCATTCAGGATCCTCCAGATTGCTCGAGTTTCTTTGCCAACCAACTTCTTGAAAAGAGTTAGATTTTTGGCAATATACATTTCGAGTCTGTGTTTCTTAAGCCAAGACCTGTATTCTTTTTTGAGTAGTTTACCTCCTTCTGAAAAACATTCCCCTTTACTCATATTGGATTTTAGTTTTTTCAATTTCAGCCTGACCGCCTTTTTCTTATCATTTATACTTTGATCGTAGACAGAGGCCCGAGTTTGCATAAATGGAGTCATCATGGGTGGCCGCGAGACCAGTCCCAAGGAGCCCAGTTTGGATAGAATATTGGGAAATTGCACAGGTCTAGTCAGATCATTGCGCTGATCTTCAGACAGTTCCGCCCACCAAAGGTCACGTTTGTGATGGGCTTTGTTGGCATTCTCTATTTTCAGAACTCTATTTTTGCTGGTGATTTTAACAGATTCATTGGCCCATCCCTATTAACTACCCCTGCCATCCCCCCACTCAGTGTAAGGCAGAGACTAGCTTGATCACTCAATGGCGACGCCTCCACTTTGAATGCATGTATCATTCTCCGATTAACAATTTTTTAAAATATGAAGTCAATCGTGGAGGCAGCACCATGGTTGTGCCATGTTGGTATCTTCACCACCTTTTCCCTTCTGGGAATTGATTGAGTAAATCTCCATCTAGATAAAAACTGTGACCACTCTCTCCTGTGTGCCACTCTCCCCCACCCACTGCAAGATTTAACGTAGTGGATGATTCCTCCTCCTCAAAACCTTCACCCTCCTTCGTGACCGAGCACTCACAGTTAAAGTCCCCCCCTATTATAATAGGAGCAAGGGGGAACAAAACACACCATTTCATCAGCACATTCTCCAATTCCTCAAGCACCTCCTCAATGGGGGATGGTATGTAAATGTTAATTATTAGCATCCTAGTGATTGGAGAAGTTAAGCTTTCCGTAATCACTGTTACCAGAAGAGCTGCGGTCTTGCATGGCCACTTCTTTATACAGTGATTTTAGGTAATTTTCACAGCCGTTAACAGGCCGTCCATGGAATGGCCCCTTGACCCTTTGATGGCTTCTTTATGGTTGATCATCTAGCCATCAATCACTGGGTTCTCCAGCAACCACGTCTCTTGAAAAATAAGGATGTCATAAAATGATTGTGTACTTGCTTGTTCTTCTTGTAGAAAAGAGTCGAAACCTTGTGTGTTCCAGCACAATAGGTTCAATCTAGAAGCAAGGTCGGAGTGCTGGGATAGGGGGCAGCGTTCCTGCCAGCCATCTCCACCCTGCGTCCTGATAGGATCGATTAGTGGGCCAACGTTGGTCATAGTCAAAATGACATGTCACTGTTAAATACTGCTGCGGGTGGGTGGAGTGCTTCTGTCCCAAATCGGCATAGTAGCATTCAAAGCCCTGTAACAGGATGTCCTCCTAGTATGTGTAGACCAGATCTTCAATCAGTTTTGATGAGAAGTGCACAAAGCATGATCGGTCACTCATATGTACGCATTTCAGGTCTTGAGATGAGATGGATGAGAGATGTGGTATTGAGGACAGCATTTACAATATTTTTGGCCGGTTCAGTGGAGTATTTTGTTCCTCCTCAAAGACTGATTCAAATGTCTAGGTATTGGGAAATGGAGCCATAGATTTTAGGTCTGCCTGCCGAGACCCCCTTGGGGTATATGGCTGACGATTGTCTGCTGTACCTCTTCCACTAACTTGCAGGCTGGTGGCGCGATTTGGGTTGGAAGCACTAGCTCGCGGACACGTCGCGTGATTAGGGTTGGGAACACTCTCCGCCCTTTTTCTCCTCTGACATTTCGCAGTTGGTTTGGTCCCTCGTGTTGCGGGGACCATGTTTGTGAAAGGACTTTCGCTTCTCTTTTTCTTTGCTTTCTTCCACTCCACCACTTGCCATTTTGCATCCATAGAAGTCTTGTTGTCCTTGTTTTCGCTCGTATTACAGTTTGGCTTTTGTATGTTCTTGTTCATGCGAAGTCCAATAGGTATATTTGTGTTTATCTTTGGCACACTGGGTTTAGTTCTTTTGGTCTCCAGAGCCCCCAGATTAATAGTTGCATGAAACATGTTTCTTAGAAATTTGCGCCAGCCCCTATTTCTCTTCCGCTGGGGCATAGATTTAGTGTGAGAGGTCCCTCCCTCCGCTACAGTCTCCTTCACTGAGATTCTTGAGCTCTCCACTGTAGCCAGGTGGGAGACAGACTGACAAGGACTAGTGGCAGTGGGAGGTTCCGATGTGTTTACTTTGAAACTGCCCTTGTCCAGGCCATCTGTGTGGCAGATGCCGTGTGCAGATGTTTCATCCTCCTTGGCCGCGGTCAAGTACAATTTAAGCTTTCTCCCCCTCCTCCAGTAGAGTTTTAATTTCCTTCAGGACGGTAGTATTTCCCCTGACTTCATAGATGACAGTGTCATACAGCCTAATAAAATATTGTAGAACAGTGTTTAGCACCATCAAAGGGCTGGAGGTGGAGTCGCTGTTCTCTGAATCCGCCGGGGGATCAGCCGAAGGGGTCAAGACAGAGTGGAGCAGCTACTCTACCTCCTCATAGTTCTCCGTATAGTCTGCAATACTACTATCAGACAAACTTAACTGGGTTTGAGTTTCAAACATCCGAGGAGATACGCTTAGTCTCTCCATCTGTTGAGCGGACTCTATGATTTCTTTCTCCAGACTTATTCTTCCCTCCATTGGAGAAATGCTCGGTCTGTGGTCTATGTCTCCAAGGACAGTCCCGAAATCTTGCCTACTGCAATTTGAACCGGGATGGCCGGAACAAAGTCAGCCCCTGCAACATCATCCCATGCGTTAGTTTGGCTTATTTCAATTAGTGATTCAGTTTGTCGTAGGGGAAAGTAGCCAGAGATCTTAGATTTATCCGGTGGAGAGGGCTTTCTTATTAGCGTAGATCCCCTTGGAGTTTTTGCACACACGAGGGAGGATGTTTGCCGCTCCTAAGATTATACCGTTTCTTAGTGCCTTTCATTGTTGTCAGGACAGTAAATATCGGCTGAAGTGGGGGCACCTTAGTCAGAGGATAGGGTGTAGAGGCACCGGCAGGTAGTATGTCCCGAGCGCCGGGGTATCAGCCCTAGCACTCACATTCAAACAGAGGCTTTGCACCCACCTTTTATTTTATTTATGGATTACACTGAGTGCACTGCTGTCCTCGACCTCTTCCCCTTCCCCGAAACCACGGACTGCAGACTGCTCCACACATTGCAGTCACACTTTGCGGGAAAAACAGCGTATTGAAGCTTCAGCAGGAAGCAGGAGGAACCAAAGCACAGCATAAGCAGCGAGGACAGACTGCTTCATACTTTGCAGTCACAGTTCGTGGCAAAGTGCATCAATAAAATAACCCCCCAGACCAAACTCAGAAGACCGAAGGAAGTGTCTACACTACAACAAAACCATCTATACAAGACAAGAACTAAGCAAAAATGACATACATTGACACCCTCAACAAACAATTATAACAATACACGCAAGGTTACATGTTGATGTAATCCTGGCACATATCATTTCATCATGTGTCAAACAGATTAAAACATCAAGAATATGTACTAAATACACCTAAATCAAGGTGTGATGTTAACAGTTGCAGTTTTATTTATGCCAACCCGAGTTTTGGCTACACAGGCATGTTTGGTCTCTTGGCCCAGCCTTCTTCAGGGCGTATCATATTTCACTGAGGAAGGTGCTTTGGGGATAGATGTATCTGTTTGAAGAAAGGCGATATTGCAATTTAAAAATTGAATACATTTGCTATGTGAGGAGCAAGCCAACACTAGGACCATCTGGACTGAGAGCTGCCGATGACACATGGGGGGTTAGGAGCGAATCCGCTTGAATATATTAACCCAACAAGAAGCATGTCTGATGATTTAGGAAATACGCAGAGGAAGCATACGGTCCTGGATGGAATTTCAGCCATCACTTTTGAACCCGTGGAAAATGTACACCCAGACAATCTCGATTGGAGCTGCAAGAGTGGTGTGGGTACCACACTACACATGTTTTGGTCATGCCAGAAGGTTTGCCCATTCTGAGATGAGGTCTTGCAGCATCTGGATCTTCTCTTGACTCTTTCCCTCCACCCTATAACACTGGTCTGTGTGTTAGATCTGTTCCCTGCCAGTTTAGGTCTGTCCACTGGTGAGCTTTTTTGGTAAGGCCCTTTTAATAGCAAAGAAGCCTATTTTAAAATGTTTGGAAGAGTGCTGTCCAGCTGGGTGTTGATGACTGGTTGCATAGTTTGTCACTTCTTGAAAGCAGGGAGAGAGTGTCTTTTCGTATGAAACGGTGGCTGGACAAGTATGATGACATTTGGTGTGTGTTTACAGTCAGTTATATGACTGATGACCAACCTTATTTTTTTTCTTGTCCTTCTAAATGTTCATTGTACATAGTTGTATTGCTGTTGATTTCTTTTGTAAAACTAATATAGACATTTACACACACAAAATAAAATCCCTGTGGAGGTTTTGAGAATGTTGAACCATGCTCCAATCCAAGTGCTAGTCCATTGCAGGTCTAAAATGAAGGCACACATGGACCACGGGATCCTCAGAAAGGATCTCCCACTTTGTCCACGATGCGAAGCAGATGACCAGACCCCACCGGACCAGAACACAAGAAGTGTCAAAACGCTTAAAATAGGGAGCAGAAATTCCAGTTGCAAGCTACTTGCCGCCGTAAAAGTCATTTGCCACATCAATTCTATACATACTATTTTATTTTTATTGTGTGGTATAGCTTAATACAAACCTTTCACACAAGCACACCGTAGGAGCAATGATAAACATAAAAATATAATACCCCATTTCATATTCAAATCGTCTAAAAAGACACCTTAAAATCATGTTTCCAATTCAACAACAATATGTATGAGAGTGCGCAAGGCGCTCATGTGGACGTGAGCGACCTTGCTCTTAGCGACCACCGACATCCTGGATAAATATCCTGATCCCCAGTGATTTCGAGGTGCTGAAAATCGATCCATGAGCAGCAGAACTGCTTTGCTACCAGCAGCCCCACTCCGGTGAGAATGGGAGCCAGGAACCCCTTCGGCAGCTCAGTGACCCCACTGAGGGGCTATCAGGCGCCATCTTAGTCATCCCGGTGCCCAGACCAAAAACCACGCACCTGGACCCTCGGTGGCATGAACTGCTAGTGCCCCGATCACCCTCCCTGAGACCGGGCACTGGCGAACTTGGAGGGGGGCCGGTGCCGACCTGGAGACACCAGCTGAGTGTTATGTCCTGCCCCAGGGGCCCAGCATATGTGGGGGCTGGCTGCCAGTGATGGTAGGCCGCGCTGCCTGTGTCGCAGCTTCTGCGGGAGCTAAAGAAACACGCTGCACACGATGCGTTAGTCTGCCCGGAACTGCCTCCCGTACTCGGGAGCGGGGCTTTTATTAGCGCGCCCTGCGTCACCGCGTAGCGGGATGCAGGCGTATGCAACATTCCTCCTTTATTTCAAACAAAACAACAACAACACAACTGCTATAATTTCAACTCACAACAACTTCCCAAATGTTAAAATCCACACGGTCCTTACTGCTCACAGTCTACGGGGGCTGACTACCACACATAGTCATTGAGCCGGGCGGGCGGTTTCGTAGCAGTTCTCAGACTATACCGCCCTACTCGGGGGCTAACCCCCGCTGTCCCATTGGGTGGCTCACCTTCACTGTCTGGGTCCCCCAGGTCCGGCTCGCTCCACTCTTCCCACGTTCTGTCACCCGCTCCTGCCTCGTCCTGGATGGGCGCGGGCTCTTCTTCGCCGGGCTGAGCTTCTTCGTCTTCCTGGTGGCACTCGCCATCGGTCCACAGATTCCGTGGCACAGCCTTGAACCACAACGCATTTTTCGTCACCTGGCGGCGTCCTCTCGTCACAGTCACCATGGTTCCTCGCCTGCCACTGACGGTCCATGGGAGCTTGTCGTATCTGGTGTCCAGTTTCGACTTTGTTGGATTTCGAAGCATGACCACTTGGTCACCCACCTGGTGATTGGACGGCCTCGCCCTCCTCTTGTCGCTCATGTGGGCGCTGGCGCTCCTTCTCCTCCTTTCTGTGCGCTCCTCGTTGACCTCGTCCGGGGTCCTTCTAGGATGATGCGGAATCGAGGATTTGATAACTGTTCCAAACATGAGGTCCGCAGGCGGTATGCCCGTCGTGCTGTGGGGGGTGACCCGGTAGTTCCGTAGGAACCGTTAAAGGTCAATCTTCCACGGGCTGGCATTCGCCCTCGCCACTCTCAACACTTTGTTTATGGTCCTCATGAATCGTTCTACATCCCCGTTTGCCTGGGGCCACCTCGGCATGATGTGATGGTACTTTACATTCAGTTCGTGCAGATACTGTTTGAATTCCTCCCCTGTGAAGGGGGGGGGGCATTGTCGCTCTTGATGGTGGTTGGCAAACCATGAGTTGCAAACATCTTCTCCATGGCAGGGATGACCACCTTTGCTGCTGTGGATTCAACTATTGCGACCTCGGGGTAGCGGGAGTGGTCGTCAATGGCCACCAGGAGGTGGAGGCCTTCCCGTAGCTTGCAGAAATCAATGCTAATGGCCTCCCACCGGGCGCGGCCACGTTCTGCTGACTGAATGGGTTCTGGTTCCTGTGGGGCACCAGTTATCTGGCAGGGTAGGCACGTGCTTATCAGTGTCTCGACCCGGTCATCGATCTGTGGAAACCATACTCTGTGCCTGATCCGAGCTTTTGTCCGTGCCATCCCTTGATGTCCTTCGTGGGCCAGTACCACTATCCTGTCTTGTATGCTCAATGGGATGACGATACGATTGCCTCTCAGCAGCAGTCCGCTCTCGGGGTGATTGACAAATCTTGTCTGACGGTGAACATCCCGGACAGAAACCCCTTTGCTTCCACTGTTCTGTTGTGGGTATGCTTCATGAATGTCTTCCAGTCGCCTGAAATGATGGCATCCTTCACTAGCTCGCAGCAAGGGTCTCTGTGGGTCTCCGACTCAATGTCCTCGATGCTGACAGCCTTTGGTCTCATGGCGCGCACCACCTGGCATATGTGCTCCTCGGTCTCTTCGGCCACTTGGACTTCTTGTGGGGTTGCCGCTCGAGGATGCCTTGAGAGGAAATCTGCCGGGTTTCCGCTACCCGGCTGATAGACCAGTTCAAAATTGTACTGCTGGAGGTGCAGCAGCCATTTGGTGATCGTCGTGAACCTGCGTCCATATAGGTAAAGATGAAAATGACGACACCCCCACAGCACCGCAATGGCCTCCTTCTCAATGTGGGAGTACCTCTGTTCTGTCGCCGTGAGGGTTCTTGACGTGTACTCGATGGGCCTCTTTTCTCCCTCTTGCATCAGGATGGCTCCTAGCCCTACTGGGCTTGCATCCACGAACAGTTCTGTGGGGAGCTCGGTGTTATAGTATGCCATTTTCGTGTCGACGGACAGGGATTCCTTGATGTTTTCGAAGGCCTCCTGGCACTCCTGCCCCCATTCCCATTTGGCGTTTAGTTTGGTTAGTTCGCGTAGGGGCTCCGAAAGAGTGGCCAGGTTTCGGATGAACCTACCGCAGTAAGTGGCCATGCCCAGGAAACTGCGTACTTCGGTGGGAGTCATTGGCGGGCTTGTGGCTTGAATGTCTGCAACTTTCTGGGGGTCAGGGGAGATGCCTGTACTGCCGAATTTGTGCCCAAAAAATGTGATTTCAGATCTGAGGAATTCGCACTTTTCCGTGTGTATGGTTAAGCCAGCGTCTTCTAGCCTGCCCAGTAGGTTATGGAGCCTCTTGAGATGTTCTTCCCTGTCAAGAGCGTGAATCAGGATATCGTCGCTCACGTTGAGGACAGCGGGTATGCCCCTGATGACTTCTTGAATGGTTTGTTGAAACACTTTGGCCGCTGACGATATCCCGAAGCTCAGGAGAAAGTCGTGATGTAGCGAGAGTCCCTGTTAAGCTTGAGCTGGTGGTACCCCGCCTTCAGATCCACTTTGGAGAACACACACGATCCCGTAAGGTCGGCCACAATTTCATCGAGCGTGGGTGTGATGTGGCGTTCCCGCTTGATGGCGGTATTCGGGAGACGCATGTCTATGCAAATCCGGACTTTTCCGGGCTGTGTGGGCTTCCTTGTCACCACCATCGGAGAGACCTATGGTGTGGGCCCTGTCACCTCCTCTATAATGCCGGCTTCTTCCAGTGCTTTGAGTTCTCTCTCCACTTGTTCCCGCATGTGGAATGGTGTTCTCCTGTGTCTCACTGCTCTCGGTTGTACCGATTCATCAATGTGCAGTCTGATGGTCTTGCCTTTCAGACACCCTATCCCGTCTTGCAGCTTGGGGTAGTGCTTTAAGATGTTTTCCACTTCTTTCCCCTAATCGACTTGGCAGATGAACTTGACCACGCCCAGATCCTTTGCTGCGTCCCCACTCAGAAGGCTTTCGATCCCCGCCTTCACGACGTAGATTTTTTACCATAACCTGTTTTCGCTGTGGACTAAAGTGGTGCGGAACCTGCCAACAACTGGTAGGGTCTTCCGGCTGCCGTACCCAAACAACAGTGTGTCCGTGCTCTTCAGATCTGGTTGTGGTTGTAGCGTCTGGAATATGCTTGTGGGCATGACGTTCACAGAGGCACCCGTGTCGATGGTGTTAGGACACTCACCCGGGATCGGGAACGGCCGTGTCCTCGTGGGCGGGGTGATGCCTGGCGGCTGTACCCGCGGTTTCGCCTTGGTCGTGGGCGCATTCTCCGAGCTCATCGCTCATTTGGGGTGCGTGCCCGCTTCGGGCGAGTTGGGGTGCATGCGTGCATACGCGGAAGCGGCAGGGAACGGGCTTGCAGGTCAAGCCTCGCTTCCATGCCGAATCACTATAAAGGAGCTTCCGGATCTGTACTCGCCGCGTCTCAACGCGGTTTGGTCCAGACCTCCCGCTCGCTACTGGATTTCCTTATCCTTCCTTGGTCTCTCCGCTTGCCTCCCTTGTTCCCTTCCAGTTTGCCCGGCCTTCCCGTGCCCTGGTGGTTTGGTTCCTTGGTTGGGGGTCTGGCTCCCCTGGGTTGGGTTTTTGTCCGGTCCTGGCCTGGTGCCTCCGGTCCCTTACTTTTTCCTCCTTACCGCCTTATCCCTCTCCTGCCTGACCACCTCCCTTGCCTGAATACTCCTCTGCCTTGTGCTGGGTGCCAGTGCCTTCGGTGCCTTTATTTCGGTCCCTTTTGCCATCTGCCATTGCTGCCATACTACTGTCCCGGCTGGCTTCTCTCAACATCTTCAAGAAGGTTTCTGCAGAATCATAGCAACGCACTCAAGCTCGCTGTCTACATCTACCGGCCTTCCCTGTTCAGTGCTCGCACTGTTTCTGGCGCCACGTAAATCCAGGGAAGTGTCCATCCGT
The DNA here is from genome assembly GCF_040938575.1 of Ambystoma mexicanum. Taxonomy (NCBI): domain Eukaryota; kingdom Metazoa; phylum Chordata; class Amphibia; order Caudata; family Ambystomatidae; genus Ambystoma; species Ambystoma mexicanum. The sequence continues at coordinate 578,372,026 of NC_090922.1, read as the reverse complement.
GGCGTCAGGAATCGGACCCATTTTCAATCCTGCAATCAGGACGGGACCTGGGCCGGTTCTTGGCGTTACCCTCTCATCTTTCGTTCTACAAGCAACGTCCTGGCGACCCCGGCACGCAAGCCTACAGGAAACACAGGTACGCAGCGTCCACGGGACGCACATCTTGACAGATTGAGACGCCTAACCTCCGATTCAGACCCAGAGATGGAGGAAACCTCTGATCTGAGAGACGAAATCAGGTCTTTAAGGGCTGAAATGACAGCACTTCGTCTAGAAAACGAAACTCTACGTCAGATGGTGGTGCATAGGACTAGCACCACAACCCAGGCTGATTCTGCCATGGCACAGACGACACCCATGAAGTTTGACGGGGATCCTAGAAGAGTGGCCGAATTTTGTAACCACTGCAGGATCCATTTTTTGTTCCGGGCTTCCCATTTTACCGACGAGAAGGCGAAGATTGGGTATATTCTAGGGAATCTAACCGGAAATGCGCTTGCATGGGCAGCTCCTTTGGTGTCCGCAAACAGTCCAATACTGGGTGATTTTGCCGCCTTCGAGAAAGCGTTTCTGGAAGTTTTCCAGTCACCTAACTTGGCCGCCACAGCACAAAACCAATTGATGGATCTAAAGCAGGGTTCAAGTGATCTGATCTCATACATTGGTCGGTTCCGTCAATTGGCGGCGGATTCTCAATGGCCAGAAGTAACACAGAAGACGCTTTTTCGGCGAGGTCTGAGAGAGGAGTACAAGGACGAACTTCTTCATATACCAGAACCGGATACTTTACAGGTACTTCAGGAACAGGTTCTTCGAATCGATCACCGTTTGGCTGAGCGGAAGGGAGAAAGACGTCGGTTGGAGAGGCCGTACATGTGAAGCCCTCGGAAGGTGGTAGTTCCACTATGAAATCAGTAGCGTCAGGAATCGGACCCATTTTCAATCCTGCAATCAGGACGGGACCTGGGCCGGTTCTTGGCGTTACCCTCTCATCTTTCGTTCTACAAGCAACGTCCTGGCGACCCCGGCACGCAAGCCTACAGGAAACACAGGTACGCAGCGTCCACGGGACGCACATCTTGACAGATGGTCATTAGAACCTGCTGGTTTTGGATGGTGACTACGCATTTACGACTTCGGAGGTTCTTTCTCTGTGGCGCTTGGCCCTGGTCCAACGCAAACACTAGGTAGATCTTCCTCCCTTTTCTGCCTTGTTCCTTACCGGGGTCATGTTGCGTGCCTGAGACATCATCAGCTTCTTCCTCCGTCGAGGAGTTGGCTGCATCGACCCTCCTTGCGCTGGCCTGCTTTTTCTTCTTGGTCCCGCTCTTTTCCTGAGGGTTCTGTGAGGGCTGTGCCGTGGTGCCCACTGACCGGCATACTTTCGCATAGTGGTCCTTCTTGCCACATGCTCCGCATGTAGTGCCTTGTGCGGGGCAGTTTCGCCGTCCGTGTCGCGGTCCACCACACCAACCGCACTCCGTGGGCCCTGGGACACGTGGTTGCCACCAGTTTTGAGCATAGCCGCCACCAGCCTCGTCTCTCGTGGATTGTCTGTTGGTGACATGGGACACCATGGTTGTGGTGAGGGCGGGTTGCAGTTTGTGTAGCGTGGCCCCCATGTTGGCAGCCCTGGTGTGTGCCAGTTGTCTTTGTCGCCCCAGTTCGAGAATCCGTTGGAGGGGAATGCCTTTCTCACTAAGTACCATCCGCCTCAGCTTTTCCGATTGGATGCCATTAATGAGTTGCCTCCGGATCTCTTTTTCGACGTTTGTAAATTCGCAGGACATGGCTAACTTCCTCAACCGTGTGTGGTAGGCATCCAGTGTTTCATCCTCTGCCTGAATGGTAGTGCAGAATATGAAGGTCTCATAGTCCGGGTTTAGTTGGGGGAGGAAGTGCGCCGTTAGGGCATCCTTTGCACTCAGATATGGGTCCTGGCCATCGTCAACGTTTAGAGAGTTGAATATGCGTAGAACCTCATCGCCCACGCTTAGCAGCAGGTGCGCCTTCATCTTCCTGGCAGTCGTTATGTCCTTGCATTCCATTGCCATTTCGAACTTTTGTATCCATAGCTGCCACCTGGGGCCACTTGATGACGGGTCTGTGAAGGGGTCGAATGGCTGGACCAGTGCCGAGGAACCTCCTTGTGGGCGAGGCTGTGGTGATGACATTGACAGGTTTGCCGCGATTCTTGACGGCGTGCCGGGTCCATGGGTGGATGTCCCGGTCGCCATGTTGTGGTGCGCTTGTTACTCCTCGGTGTGGGCCCCTGGGTGATCTCTCCGATTGTGCCTCTGCGCAGTGGTGGCCAGATCCGGCGCTCACCTCGTGTGCTCCCGTCAGGTTAGGCACAGTGGGCCAGCGTTGGGCCTCCTCCGATGTTTCCTGGAGCTTCAGACCTCTGGTGAGGTGGATGAGGGGTCTGGTGCCTCCACATCTGGATGGGGGGCCCCCTTTTGGTCGTGCCCGGTGGATGCTGGTGGGTTGCATCTACCCTTGGTGAGCCGATGGCACAGAGAAAAGAAAAAAATATATATATTTTTTTTTTGGGTGGGGGGTTCACATGTGTGGTCCCCCCCCCACCGGGTGTCCAAAAATTCAGATCTGATGGTTGTGCACCATCTGGATCCTGTTGAGTGCCGAGCACATGTGTCTCACGAGCTCCACCTCGTCGCCATTGTTATGTCCTGCCCCAGCGGCCCAGCGCACGTGGGGGCTGGCTGCCAGTGATGGTAGGCCGCGTGGCCTGTGTTGCAGCTCCTGCGGGAGCTAAAGAAACATGCTGCACACGATGCGTTAGTCTGCCCGGAACTGCCTCCCGTACTCGGGGGCGGGGCTTTTATTAGCGCGCCCTGCGTCACCGCATAGCGGGACGCAGGGCAGATGCAACACTGAGTAGCTGCGCCGAGACTGGTGTGCGCGCTGGCGTTGAAGTGGAAGGGACCGCACCACGCGGAATGGGCATCCCTCTGAAGCCGGATCCTGCACCCGGACCCTTCTCCCACCCACACAAGCACAGGGAACCCTCACAGTCTCTGCCCAAGCAGAGAGACAAGAATTCTTGGGGTCGGGCCCGCTCCGTGGCATCTTGGAGACGACGTACCTCGCTGTGGAGGGGGTTCAAAAAGTAAACAGTCCTTTGCCGGCCTGGTGTGGTGGAGGAGCGGAGGTGCAGCACCCTGCAAGCGAGGAGCCCCACCAGCACTCACTGCCCTACGCGGCATAGCGCACTAGAGTGCGAAAAGACACTGTTTCATGTGGCCGAGCACCACAAACTCGGATGGAACGACCATATGGCCCGCGGACAACCAGTAGGCAGAGACTGAAGGACGCCGTGCCGGCTCACAAGCACATCTTTTTCAATACCCCGGACCATAAAGCACCTGGGGTTTATAGCCATTGCATCAAATTCTTTACATCTAATACCTTTCCATCTAAAGCATTTGAATCGAAAAAATTAGCATCTAATGCATTTTTCTTTCATTTTTGCTTTTTGGAGGGGGTCCCCCCAAACCCCTGTTTTGTAACCTTTAAAATCCACCACAATACAAATTAACCCATTACCACTCAAAAAAATGCATTTGATGCATTATTTTCGATGCAAATGCATTAGATGAAAAGGCATTAGATGCAAAGACCGGATACCAGCACCTGGCAATAGAACTGATACAGTGATAAACGGGGCACAGCCCCACTGAGGCCCCGATACACTCAGCACCGCCCCTCTGGCCCAGGAAGCAGATTGTGGCTGGAATCTGCACACAGCAGATATACCTGGTAAGGTGGCAGCTCTCTAGTGATACAGGGGAATAAGTGAGAGAGGGCACAGCCCGAGCAACGTAAGACTTGTATTGGGTCAAGGGGCTGGATCATGGCATGTGCAGCGGGCGGCCCAGGGCTCTTGTGGAGGCATAGTACCAAGGGGAAAAGACAACAGCAACCTTTGGGGGGCCGCAAAGGAGTAGACTGGAACCTCATAACACTGTTCATCCCTGGTCCCCCTCTTGTGCACAACCTGGCACACCCCACGGCCGAAGCCAGCCCACTGGGACCTGGGAAAGGACACAGCAGCAATACTCCTCCACCTCCCCACCCTCAGTTACACAAACGACTATATGGGTCGGACTGGAGCAGCCCTCAATATGCACTGCAAGACCACTGTCACTTTGGAACCCGCCCAGAGGTGGATTAGGAAAGGAACCCCTCCCAGCCAGACCTAGTAAACAAGCACAGTGGTCAAAGACAAAGCCAAGAGGCAGGCCCTTCAAAGCAAAATGGACCACCGTTGGGGTCTCTCAAAAGCCCATAACACAAACTCTGACTAGCGACGGAATGAGCGAGGAACTCCAAGACCCAGATATTTCCCTCACAGATATCATGAAGTCCATCCGGGAATGAAGGTCGTCCTTGGAGGTGAAGGTAGGCGGCCTGTCCACGGAAGTGTTCTTCGTCTGGCAAGACCTCTGAAACCTGGTGTCAAGGGTGGGAGAGACGAAACAACACAGAGGACACTGTCCGCCAAATGGAGATGCAATTGGCTCCAATTACGAAAAAAGTGGCCTGGCTCGAATACAGAGCAGAGGACTGCGAGGGTCGGGTGCGCCGAAATAATGGGCGTTAGTGTTGAGCTCTTTCTTGAGGATTGGCTCACCCACCTGTTCGCCCCTAAACTCTCCAAGTTTTTCCAAATTGAACGCGTGCACAGTATCCCTACAGGATGCCCGGTCCCTGGTGCACTGCCACAGATGATTATTGCATGACTCCTGAACTTCCGTGATAGGGACGCCATTCTCCAGATGGCCCGTGCCACCGGCCCTGTCACCTACAATGAATACCGTATTGGCTTCTACCCAGATTACACTAAGGAGGTACAGAAGGCCCAGCAATCTTTTGACTCTGTCAAATAGAAACTGCAATCTCTATTAAATATGTACTGTTATTTCCAGTGCTTCTGAAAGTTCACCATGACGGGGTCACACATTTGTTCTACACACCCAAAGAGGCATGGGAGTGGTTAGAGACCCAGATCCTCAACTGAACAGACACACAACGATCACCGAAAGGACCCACGGGGCAGAAACTGGGGACGAATCGGTCCCCACCACTCACAATCCCTTCAGACCCAGAATCAGCAGAGCCACTGAGAGTTCTGCAAATCGCAGTCAGGGTAAGCACCCCATAATAGTTGACTTTCAGGTTTTGAGCCCTGTTGGTGCCTGGTTCGGGCTACAGGTGCTTCTAGTTGGGGGGAAGTACGGGGTGGGGGATGGGGAAGATGTTATACACGAAGGTCTTTGATTCAAGTGATGTCTCCATTCAGGAATGGGGGGAGGTTAGTTCATATGGGTTGTTAGGATCTGCGTGATCCAACCGCGGCTGGTTTTCCCACAACTGAAAAGTTTGCATGGGAAATGTATGCACCACAAAAGGTTTGTACATTTCCCATGCGAAATACATGTCCTCCGCAACCGCCGCTCACTATATTGTAAAGTGTAGTGAGCGGGGTGTTGCAGGGGACACCCCCGCAACCCCTGTTTTAAAAAATATATATATTTTTTTTTACCTACCTTAAATGCATACAACCGAACATTTGCTGTTCGAACCTTTGGTGGTATGCATTTTCGGACTTTTGATGCTTGCGGACATTTTTACTCAGTAAAACGTACAATACTGGGTTGTTATGACAGGTCGCAGCATACAGAATGGGAGTGGGGTGGAATGGGAGTATACAGAACATTGGGGCCCTCAGGCCAAAAACACACTGCCTACATGATCTGGGAGCATGGGGGCCGAACGCTATGTAATAGAGCAAGGGGAAATCCCCCTGACGCACCAATTACGCACGAGAGAAACACCCTCTCACGGCATTGGCAACACCTCCAATCACACCAATGACACATGAATGTCAGTTAACCCTACTCACGTTAAACGTAAACGGGCTAGGCTAGAGTGTGAAGAGGCGGTTAGTGCTCCAATACTTAAACAGGCACTCACCTGATATCGCTCTGCTCAATGAGACACATCTTATGGGCACGAACTGCAAGTTCTTTAAGAGATCTAATTATGCAATGGCCTTCCATGCAGGGTTTTTTAGTGGGTCTAGGGGCACTATGATCCTCATACATGAAAGAGTCCCATTTCAGTTGAGAGGGCTCTACACTGACCAGAGGGGACGTTTTGTGGTGATGACCGGGGATATCGGGAGGACCTCCTGGGGGATTGTGGCTGTGTACGCTCCCCCTCCACTCACCCTCGAACTCCTTAATGACCTCCAGGGGGCAATGATGAGGAAACAGGCTGACAACTGGGTGTTGGGTGGAGATTTTAATGAGGTGATGGATGTGCGCATGGACAGAACACACCTAGGCAACAGGAACCCCGACAGCCAGATCAAGTTTAATTCCTTTGCAACGGCACATGGGTGGGTGGATGTATCGCACACTGTGCACTCCACAAACTCTGGATACGCTTTCTTCTCCAACGCACACAAGTCAATGGGCCTCATTATAAGCTTGCCAGTCTGGTAACAACGGTACCGGTAAGCTTGCCAGTACAATTGTTACCGGACCGGCAAACAACGAGTTCTGCTCGTGGGTGCCTTACCGTCTGACCTGGCGGGCGTACCGGGAAACGTGAGCTGACCATGTCAGATGCACCGGCACCATTCATGAATGGTGCCGGTGTATATGGCCTCCCAATTATGGGAATGGGAAGTAATTATTACCGGCACCTGACAGCGGGGAAATACAGGGTCCACTAGGGCTGTAATGCCCCTGTATTTCCCCATTGCCAGGCGCCGGTAAATTTCACAAGTTTGGCGGCACCCTGCCGGTTTTACCGGCAAGACTACTGCCAAACTTGTAATGAGGCCCAATGTCCCGAATAGATTACTTCTTTGTCCCGCAAGACATGTCACACATGCTGAAATCTGCCACGTACTTAGCCAGGGGCATTTCGGACCATTCCCCGCTCATAATGACTATAAAGCAGGTCCGAACTAAACCCCGCCCCAACTGGAGGCTCAATACATACTACCTTGGAGTCCCAGAAGTGAGTGAAGGTCTTGCCCAGAAAAAAACAGAATACTTCTCCCTAAACAAAGGCACTGTTGATTGCCCCATAACACTATGGGAAGGGTATAAGGCAGTGCTCCGTGGGGAGGCCCTTTCTCTGGTGGCGGCACACCACCGGCAACAAGTTGGTGAGATTGAGGAAAGAGAGGAGGCTGCAGCAAGAGCTGAGGAGGAGCTTCTCGTCTTGGGGACGCTAGAATCCAAGGATGAAATGATCACAGCCCAGGAAACCTTTAAAAACCTGGCGCTACACAATGCCAGGATTGCCCACTTGACCGTACACAGATTTATGCTACGGGGGACAAACCCAGCAAAACCCTCATCTGGCTGGAAAGGAGGTATAGGAATAGGGGCCATGTGCGTGCCATCCGAGGGGCAGAGGGATATTTGCTTCTTGGCGATGCAGAGTTTGCGGATGCATTCGCCGCCTTCTACGAATGTCTTTATGCACCAAGAGAGGTCAGAGGGGATAAAGGGGGCCTGCATTATCTGGACTCCGTTGCACTCCCTAAACTCTCTAAGGCCCAAACGGAGAAGTTGGAGGCCGAAGTCACAGAGGAGGAAGTGGCGGCAGCCCTGTCCCAACTCCAATCTGGGAAAACCCCGGGACCGAACGGGTTCCCGGTGGAGACCTGGAGGCGAATGGGGGACTCAGTAGTAGGGCATATGCATTGTATGTTTATGCGCTCTCGCCAGAGGGGAAACTTCCACAAGACCTAAGGCAGGCTACCATTGTAGTGATCCCCAAACCGGGGAAGCCCCCGGACCTCTGTGCCTCCGACAGGCCTATATCTCTCATAAATGGAGAAGCCAAGATTCTCGCCCAGAATGCTGGGGGTCATCCACTCCCTAGTGCACCCTGATCAATGTGGTTTTATGCCAACCAGATCCACCAGGATGCATCTGCGGAGGGTGCACTTCTCAATTAGTCAAGCCGCTGTGATTAAGGACCCACTCGCTGTACTAGCAGTGGATTTTGAAAAAGCTTTCGACTCAGTGGGATGGACGGCCCTATGGGATATTATGGAAAGCATGGGATTCAGGCCTAACTATATGTCCTGGGTTAAAACACTTTAGCATGAGTTCTGCGGGCTAAAAGTAAAAAAACAGAAGACAATCTTTTTTCCCCCTCCAGGGTGGGGCTGATGCAGTTCCGCGACACTGTCCCTACTCAGTCGCCATCCAGAGCTTTGTCTACCCCACCCCAGATGACTTCCTCCGGCTAACCTCCAAACGGTGGTGAACAGATTTGAAGCGGACATCAACCACTGGCAATCCTCCTGATAAGTTTGATGGGGAGGGCAGCCCTCTTCAAGATGCTTTCGCTCCCCAGATTCCTTTACATGCTGCAAAATGCTTCGATCCACATCCTTCACATGACCCTCATGCCCATAGACACTACCCTTTCGGAAACTCCTATGTCAAGGGAAGCAGCCCTGCATCGCCCTTAAAACTCTTCAACGTTCGTTCTGGGAGGGGGCAGTGGGGTACCCTGTCTCCAGGCCTATTACTGGGCTACACAGCTGGAGGTGGTAAATGATTGGATTCACAGGGACCCTGGGCTTCCACACATTGGGAACGAGATCAGATGCATGGGCGAACAATCGCCCCTCTGCACCCTGTACGGACTGGACAATGTAGTGTCCGATATGCCAGAGAATGTGCGGCAAATCTGCACTGTGTAGGTAGAAACCCTCCATCACATCGGTTGGGACAAGCGACCAACGCTGGGCCAACCTCTATGGAATAACAGGTAAATCCCGGAAGTTCTAAAAATGGGCCACTTTTCCAACTGGGAGAACCGGGGGATACGGAGCCTGGCTAATGTAATAAAGGAGGGGCAACTGCTAACATTCGGGGCGATACGAGATGGGTTTGGTCTGCCCCCTGGGGATTTATATTAGCAGTTCCCCACTCAAGGTGAATGTCCTCCAGGACAGAATCCTGGTAAAACCCACATCAACCCTTTACCAGGTGATTACCGCATTTGGGCTCAGGAACTGGCCCGCCTGTGGGCGAGGTGGGAGAGGGTGGTGGGCTCTTTAGTATCCAAAGAATGGATGGAGGCACTGATGTTTTCCGAGAGAGATCGGCATAGACAACAAACTCGGGCTTATACAATACACCAGGCCTACCACTCCCGGGCCTCGATGTAGAAATGGGGGGTGGTGGAAGATGCAGACTGTCTGATATGCCGCAGGTCGGAAGGAACCTTCTTCCACATGATCTGGGAATGTGAGGTCATACAGGATTTCTTGCGCAAATGTACTGGTGAGATCAGCGGGGTTCTAGGCTCTCCGGACCAGCTGGATCCCAAGGTGGCACTATTGGCGATCTGGGGTGAAGGGAAATATACGCAATATGAGAAAGCATTCCTTGCGGTGGCGATGGGGCTAATTAAGGGACTCATAGCCGCCATGTGGTGGGCAGCAGAGGTGCTGACCCTTAGTCGATGGATTAAAGAAATAGACCGCTGTGCGTCCCTGGAGAAATGCATATAGAACGCCTGGGGCTGCCCTGGGAAATTCTTGAAGGTCTGGGGCAAGTGGACTGGACTCACATAACCTGGTGGCACCCGAAGACCTCAGCTGAGGCAGATACATGCTGGTGGTGGTGGACTCTTAAAATACTCCCACCAGTGCTCCCTGCCTCTCCCTGCCATGTACTTGATATCCCTCTTGCATGCTCTGTGCTGCGACCTTGTTCTGTTTCGCTTTTGTTCTCGTTCTTGTCTTTCCACATTGCTCTGAATATCCTGTATGGCATGCATATCCTTTATGTGATGTAAATCAATAAAAAGAGTTTATAAAAATAAAAAAATGTAAAAAAATATTTAAAAAAGTAAAAAAATAAACAATATGTACTAAAACATTTTAAGATTAAACTCACTAAAAGATTATACACATTTTAACTAAAACATACATTTCATCACATATCCCAATAAACATTTGTATATTACATATTCCATCAATTTCATACAAGGAATAAAAAACGAATTATTCATCATAGATAGTTAATAGTCATATAAGGAACGAATCTGAGGTATTGAAGTAGGGACTCGAGTTAGGGGGGGGTGGGAAGGGGGAGGACTATGATGCATAACATGTGAAAATAATTATGTGAAGCATAAATGTGAATGTCCTACATGTTGGTAAAGTTTGGTGTGTTGTTTATAAAATATAAAAAGTATTTTAAAAAAAAGATAGTTAATAGTCATAATCACAAATCTCATTGCAGCAATACAAAGGGCATCATGCAGATTTCTAAGCAAGTAGTACCATAACCATTCCCAAAAGGAACACCATTTGCCCAATTCTATACCTACACACAGAACATCATTTCTTATTCGCCAATAGTCAAATCTTACTAGCAAATGGCTATTGCCAAGTACAAATTGTGTGCCTGTTAGGATCCCTCATATGGGGTTTCACATGATACTAACGCCCTTCAGTTATTCCCCAAGAGATGCTTGTATTTACAGCATACATGTGTAGTCAATGAACAGCCACCCATGGCGCGCATAGCGCAAAGAGTTGCTAACAGCAACTGGTGAAGCCTCACAACAGTGCACTACTCATTAGAACCTTTCATCCTCGTTGTATTTATTAGGTATTTAGATTTCTGGATTAGATTAACTGAACCATTCTCTCTTGATACTACCTGTTCACCCTTGCAGCCAGGCTTTTCTTTCCAGAGCGTTTTCATTCCTCAGTTTCTCTTGGACATCTTACCAGGGCCTACTACCGAAGGCTTCCTATCAGCTGCTTGGGTACAATGCTCATAAACAGTAATATTAGGTAAGCGTTATCCAAACCTACCATACTGTCATTGTGTATGTTAACAGCTTTTACCAGTAGGGGTAGGAGCCGAATATTGCATGTGTCATATGCCAGTGACACGTGCCACTGCATTTCACCACTACAAGTGACACGTGCCACTGGCAGGTGTCACATGCCATGCCCCAAAAAAGGTTTCACGAGTCACGGTAAATCTGTCTCTTCGTTTTTCAAATTATAATCCTCCTTTTTAAAAATAAAAATACGAAGCGCCAATTATAATCCTTCTTTAAAAATAAAATTGATAGGCTCCATGGTGGATTCGAACTCACAACCTCATGCTTTAGGACCTAGCTCCATTAGGCACTACTCACGCCATGTACCGGTCACAGTCTATCTCTAATGTGAACTGTCCCATGGTTCAATGATGCTCTTTTTTATTTTAAGTTGCATTCTAAAAATTAGGATAGAAACAATTTACGGAAAGTATTTGCATCTTTTGCTTTTCTTGCATAATACTAAATTTAAAAAACAGTTCAATCCAAAACCTATTACTGTGTAATGCTTTAAATGTCAAACATGTATTGTGTACATGTTTTCCAAAACAGTATGGACGCAATATTAAAGTGTGTGTGTTTGTACATTAATTCATGCGTTTCACACTTGACTGTACGGACTGTGATAAATACAGTACAACCATAGCCTACTGATAATATTTATAACTTATATATCAGAGTATATGCACGATCATGAAAACATCATTTACAAATGTTGCCAAATCTTCTGATTTAAGGTCCAATTCATAGAATCCAGCGCAGAAGCAGAGCAAGAGCCGCGCGCTGAGAAGGAGCGTGTGCCACGCGTGCAGCAGCTGTGGCGCAAACCAGCAATTGCGCGGCAAGTGTATTCATGGATTTTCTGAGGCATCAGTAGCCGTGGCGCAATGAACACCAAGCAGCGCCAGTAACGCTCCAACACACCCGCTTGTGCAGGCAAAAGCCAGTGAAATGCCCAATATGGCACAAGGCCCGTGCCGTCCGTGACCCAGCACACAGCCCCCCATCGTGATCGTGTGAAAAATCAGAGCGTAACCCACTCGCACCAGCCAAAGCGCATGAAAAGGCCTGTGCGTAACCCATCCGTGCCCCAGCCAAATCGCGTACCCCGCTCACACCAGCCAAATAGCGTGGGAAGGCCTGCGCGTACCCCATCCGCACCCCATTGAACTCACATACCCCGCTCGCACCAGCCAAATCGCATGGGAAGGGCCATGCGTACCCCATTTGCGCCCCAGCAAAATCATGTACCCCACTCACATTAACAAAATCGCGTGGGAAGGCCCGCGTACACCCCGTGATACACGCACAACTCCCCTGGAAGCAGACGCCTCCTCACGGGACAGCCAGACCCCAACAGTGGACCATACCCCGCAGGCAGCCCATGCCACATGGGACCCCCACCATCACCTGTGAACATACCCCGCAGGCAGCCCATACCACATGACCACCCCATCACCCGTGACCATACCCCGCAGGCAGGCCCCGCCTCATGTCCCCACCCCCCACCAGTGACGGCAACCTGCAGGCAGGCCCCGCCTCATTTCCACACACCCCACCAGTGACGGCAACCTGCAGGCAGGCCCCGCCTCATGTCCCCACCTCCCACCAGAGACAGCAACCTGCAGGCAGGCCCCGCCACATGTCCCCGGCGCCAACCCAAAACACATTGGACCAACATACAATCATGCAGCACATGCCAACTAAAATGCCACCACACACTGCATCCCCCTGGTGCACCTCAACACCCATCCATTGGTCATGCTCCCTATGTCATGTGAATCCTAACATCACACATGCTTGCATGTGCACACACATGAACAACATTGGTGAACAGCAGAGACACACAAATGAGTCATGGAGGAGTGAAACATGCACTAAACCGTTGAGACCAGATACCGCTTCGATTTCAATGTCAAAAAATTATATTAAAAACATGTATCTAAGTCACACACAGTAAAAACAACAAATTAAACATGCATGAACCAAATCAAAAACCAAAAGAAAGTGAAAACCAAAATTAATGTGATGTAAAAAATGAAAGAGTCAAAAATGTGGTCCTTGTCCATTAATGTATGTGCAAATGAAATCTCATATTTTGTGAAAACCATTCCTTCATGGTTAAAAAAACTGTTCAAATTAAAATCCAAATATTTACAAAGATCCAGGGTCCATGGTCCCAAAACATGTAGAATCATCCTATAAATACAATAAAAAAATAACTATGTGCAAGACGTGGCGCAAAGTCCAGGAACTCCAAATAAAAAGAAAAAACAAATGAAACCTACTCCTAAAGAACTATATATAAAGGCAGCAGGCTAGTCCATCGCCTCACTATGCTCTCTCATAGTCTCCGCCAGGGCATCATCGAACACTGTGTCCACTTCCAGTAGGCGTGCCTCGGTTTCGCCTTCAAGGGCTTGCAGGGACTCCTCCATGCTCCTCTCGAACTCCCTGCTAGTCTCCTCGAGGACTTCTGCCCGCCTCTCTGCCCGACGCAGTGAATTCTCCGTCCTGGCCATGGTGAGGTGCGCCTCTTGTGCCCGCTGCCGCTCTGCCCCGATTTGCTGGCCCAAACACTCCAACACGGAAGACATCCTTGTCGTAAGGTCCATGTTTGCCTCCTGCCCGATGGCCCATACCTGCCCCTCTGATGATGAACGCCCCGAGTCCTGTTGCATCCTGCCCTGAGCCTGCTGCTGCCAAAATGCCTGGTGCCTGCGCCACAAGGACAGCCTCCGGGATGATGACACCACCCGGGGCCATCGTGCACGTGCCCTGCTGCTTGGTGCCTGCACTTCCTCCATTGCCATAGCTCCTGTCGCTGCGGTGACAACCCCTGCTGATCCTCCTTCAACTCCCGACTGTGGCAGGGATGTGATCTCCACCAGACGGGCTGCCGGGGTTGGGACAGGAACACAGGAGGCCCTGGTGGTATCTGGGGCAGAAGACGTCAGGGAGGACGACTGATGCACAGAGGAGGAAAAGGAGGAGGCGGGTTGCAGCAGTGGCCAGCACACGTACCAGATTCGTGATCAGGAACTGAGCTAGCCAGTTAATGAGGCAACAGACCTCTTGATGATGTGCAAGTCCCCGATTGGAAGCCTGCACATCATCACGAATGCTGGCTGTATGCCTCGCAATACCGGCTAGCAGTGGTTCCACCCTGTCACAAATTGCTTCATCCGCAGGTAGTGGAAGATCCATTTGCGTGGATACATCCGCCACATGCGGATGGGTCCGGCCTGAGGCATGCCCGCAGGTGGATACTGGTGCAGTCGCAGTTCCAGGGACAAGATCAGTCACAGGCCCCTCCACGGTGACCTGCACTGTCTCCGGCCCCTGATCGTGGACTGCACCAGTCACACCTACCTCATCACCCCTGCCGGGCCCCATGTGCTGGGCTGATGTGGCCTCCTCCACCACCACCAACCTGGATGACTCCCCACTGTCTTCCGCATCGGACTGCCCCTGTGTTGGCTCACCTGTCCCTCCCACTGCCGAGGTGCCCACAACCAACTTCACCCTCTTGGGCCTCCCCTCAGCAGCTTCGGCCGTTGTCGTGGACGCGGCACCAGTCTCCTCGATACCGGAAGATAACGGTACCTGGGAGGAGGACTTGGCCCTGTGTCTGTGCCTGGTGGAGGCATTCCTGCTGTGGTGCTCCACAGTGCCTTCTCCACCCTCTTCTTCCATCGTTGCTGTGGATAAGGAAACATAGAACACAAACATCAGGCTACTGAACATATGTTGGTATGTGTGTTTGTCACAATGCAAATGTACATCAGTGGCACTGTCAAAGGTCACAACCATCATCACCCTCCAATACACACAGGGAAGTGCCATTCACACACATTCACAAACATGTCTGTCATTCACAACAGACATTCACATCCATGGACAAGGCACTGACACAAGATCATTATTGTGTATTCAGATCACATACATCATGGGACATACACATCTCATTCACACATATCACCTGATCACCTGACAGTCATGAGGCAGACCATGGAGCTATCACGTCACAGTGCACTCGAGGGCAAATTGGCAGCGGGAGGCAATCACAAATCAAGAACTCAAGTAACATACGTGTTGGGCAGTCACACACACTCACTACTCAGACACACGCACATGTACACCATGCATGTCCATGATGGTGACATAAGCACCCATGTGTCACACCTCTCACATGCCCCAGACCAGACACAGGTATGCAAACATGTGCGCATCGTTACATGCCGGTGCGCTTCACACATTGCAACACAGACACCATCGATGTGAGACACGCTTGAATGGACTCACATGCAGCACTGTCAGGGACATGCACACAGACATCTGTACAGGAGGCATGCCAGACATACAGCCAAAGTGCACACTCCAGCGACACTTCAACATGCACATGCACTATGGTGGACAAGAACACATGAACACTTACCAGTCGACTCCAGATGGAGCACCAACTCCAAGACCAGGGGGTACAGCGCTGGGTAGAAGCGCTCCAGCACCCTCATCACGTTGGTGGTCAACTGGCCCGGTGCCTCGCTCGATCATCAACTGCCTTGAGGAGGCGTCGAGACTTATTGTGGGTCCTGGACTTGAAGTCTTCCCAGAGCTTGTGGACATGATGTTAGTCGCGGGGTGCCACCCCCTCCGTGTTGATAGCACCCACGATGTCCCCCCAGATCTTCTTCCGTCCTTCATTGCCGACTTGCGATGGGCCGTGGAAGAGGGCATCATGATGCCCCAGGACTTGCTCCACCAGGATGCCAACTTCCCTGGGTGAGAATCTGACAGCCCTCTGCCTCTCTGCCGGGGGTTGCCACTTGCCTCAGATGGTGTGGTGTCAGACATGGCAACACCCGGGACAGGTGTGGGTGGGCAAGGTGGTCCTGGGGCTGGGCTGTGGAGCGGCGCTATGGCAGTCGGGAGTCTTCAGGATCAGCAGAGGTGGTCACAACAACTGGATCACTGGCAATGGCTAATGAGCAGGCACCAAACTGCAGGGAATGTGGGCAGCAGGCACACAAAGTGGGCTGGCAGCAGCAGATGGCTCGTAAGAGGCAGCTCGGGAAGTTGAAGGCAGGTAAATGGCCTTGTAGGCAGGATCGTGGGTTTTCCGTGTTCTTTTGCGTGGCCGGCTAGAAACAGAGTGACTCTGCACGCTGTCATGATGCCTACCTCCAAGGAGCCAGGTCCGACCCAGCAACCCTAGAGGCAGGCATCATTCCCCCCAGGGAAGTGCCAGCGGGCCCAAGCTGGGGCCCTTTGGACACAGTCCTGGCGCCTTAGGCGCCAGGCTCATGTTAGACCCCTGTCCTGGTGCCTTAGGCGCCAGGCTCATAAAGCTAGACATGTGTTCAAGTGTTTTAATGTGCACTTACCTGATGCAGACCATGCTGCTACATCCAGGCCCTCTTGAGGCCTGAATGGAACTACTTTACCTGTGGGACTACTTTCCACCTGGTTGTGGTCAGGGAAGGATACATACCTGATCGGTGGAAGGATACATACCTGGAACTTCTTCCAAAGCTATTTAAACCACGCCCGATCAGCAACTCACGCTTCACGTTGTTCTGCCCCTCGCAGCTGGACGCTCACCGTGTCAGCTCCTGCATCTGGACTTCAGCCACGCCTGTCAGCATACTGGGTCGCCTGCAAAGGGAGATAAGAGAGAATTGGAGAGAAAGAAGACCTTACCAGCTAAAGCTGCATCACGAAGACATCACACCGACGATCCTGAAAGGGAAGACATCATTTTAAAAGCATTTCGCTTCGATCGCTGCAGCGCTGCATTTCACTCACCTTTCCTGAGCGCCTCCATCTTCAGCAGCGATCATCCGGATCCGCACCCACTTCTCAGAGCCTAGAGAGAAAAAGACAAGAAGACAAGGTGAGAGAAGGAAGGGAATAGGAAAGGCTCAGTTTCCTTCTAAAGCTTACCTGTTGGGTCATTCCCATTTCATTTCGTGTCCTGCCGCTTCCTGGCATTCCGGACCCCGGCCCCTATGGGGAAAAAAGACAAAGACATTGAATGAGCGAATGCAAAGACATTACCTGAACGCTCATCCAGAACTTACCTGTCATTTACTGGAACTGCACGTTTCACTTTGGGTCGGCGCCATATCTTCGGCATTCCGAACCCCGGCCCCAAAGGGGAAAAAGACATAAGCATTAGCGCTTGCTGCAATAAGACAATGAACATTATTATTAAGCTTGAACTTTTGAACTTGCAACAGAACTCTTACAGCGCCTCACCTGAATCGTCAAGCTTATTTTGAACTCCCATCAAACCTCAATCCAGTGAAGTAACTGGGTTTCAACGCGCCCCTGCATCAGAAGCAGGATGGAGAACTCATCCTTCCAGACCCTAAGGTGAGACTCCACGGGGAATCGTGGAAGGGTATTGTGGAGGGTTGGAAGGGAGTGGGAGGCTTGAGCATTATTCCGTCAGTAGGTAATACTCCCTTTTCACGCACAGGGGAATATTCCTGCGAACCAGAAAAGCCAGAGTAGAGGGGCCCTTCCTGTCCATCTTCTGAGTCCTGCGCTTCACCATTGAAGAAGCATCAGCACTCGAAGCCAGACCTGCGCCTCCGTGGGAATCAGGTGAGCGTGACAGAACGCGAAGCCTACCCACAATTTCCCACCCAGCCGCTATGGAGACTTCCGAGACAGATCAGCTGGCCCAGCTTTTGGGGGAATTACGGGCAGAAGTGCACTCAGCCCGCCAGGAGACTAACGCTCTCAAAAGAGCACTGATCCTATCAAAGGAAAGAACAGATGACCTGGCCAAAAGGTTACTGCAGGCCCAGGCAGGGCACACTCCTTTACCTAATCCCGGAGGTACTTCCACATCAATGGGTTTGAATAACCCGGTACAAATCAATCTACCTGGACACATGCCTTTGGCCCCGCCTGAACGTTTTGCGGGGGATCCCAAGAAATATGCCGTCTTTATGAACCAATGTCGTTTACACTTTCTATGCAGACCCGGGGCCTTCCCTAACGACCAGACCAAGGTAGCCTTTATACTATCTTACCTCAGTGGCAGTGCTGCCGATTGGTCTATTCCATTGGTAAATCAGGATGATCCCATTCTCCAGGATTTTCAGGGCTTCCAGGCCAGCATGGAAAGATTGTTTGCTCGACACTCTCAAGGACAGGCCCTTGATAACGAACTGTTATCCTTACGACAAGGAAATCAGGATCTCCTGTCCTACGTTGCCACCTTTAATAGACTGGTTGTGGAAACTGGATGGCCAGAAAACAAAAGGATTACATTGTTTCATCGAGGCCTGCGCGGAGAGCTTAAGGATGTTCTAGCTCAGATTGTAAATTTACCCCAGGTCTGCGCAGACTACATAGACTTGGTGGTTCAACTTGATCACAGACTTCAAAATAGAAAACCAGATCGGTTCAAGTACGAAACCCGAGTACCGATCAAAACCCACGCTAACTCCAAGAGTACCGACGTATCCGAACCTATGCAAATCGGCGGTGTTAAAGGACCATTAAAGCAGAAGGAACGAGAGAGAAGGCGGCAAATGCAACTTTGTCTGTATTGTGGGACTTCCGGTCACTTTCTTCGAAATTGTCCGGTTAAACCACCTAAGAAGGTGGTTGGAGCCACTGATAACGATTTATTGACACCTGATTCGGGAAACGACCTAGCCCGACAAGCGTAGGGGTCCGCTTGCGAGCTTGAAAACAAACTCTTTGACCTCGCATTTTGTCATGCCAATGGTGCTCGTGGACCCAAAACAGCCTCAGCAGTTGCATGCTATAAAAGCATACATCGACAGTGGAGCTATTGGAACTTACATAGACCGTGAATTGGCTTCCAGGATTAAGCTTCCTCTCCGCCCGAAAGTAACCCAAGATGTCATTACTACAGTAGATGGAACCGAAATAGCCTCAGGGCCTGTAACGCATTCCACTGTTGAAATGACACTGGTGGGTCAGGATGGACATCGGGAAGCAATTGTGTTTGATGTGATCAAGGCCCCACAATTTCAAGTAATTCTTGGAATTCCTTGGTTAGAAACACATAATCCCAGAATTGACTGGCGAGCAAAGAAGATAAGTTTTCCTGATTGTGAACCAACTTGTTATCCAAGAAATCCAGTTATGGGTCTAGCCTCAGCAACTTCCACCCCTGTACAGCTACCGTCAGAATACCAAGAATTCCAAGACGTTTTTCAGAAGGAACAGGCTAACACGTTACCTCCCCATCGGTCTTATGATTGCCAAATCGATCTGGTACCCAATGCTCAATTACCTTGTAGTAGGATTTATGCTCTTACGGAACCTGAGAACCTGCATTTGCGTCAGTATTTACATCAGTATCTAGCCAATGGTTTTATTCGCCCGTCCAAGTCTCCTGTCTCCTCAGCTCTGTTCTTTGTGCCGAAAAAAGAGGGTGACCTTAGAACATGTATAGACTATCGCGCCCTAAATCAAATAACGATTAAGAATCGTTATCCTCTGCCCCTGATCCCTGAGCTTATCGACCAGGTGAAAGACGCTTGTGTGTACACCAAGTTAGATCTCCGAGGAGCTTATCACCTGGTGCGTATAAAAGAAGGCGACGAATGGAAGACTGCATTCCGCACCAAATTTGGGCTCTTCGAATATCAGGTGATGCCCTTCGGTTTGTGCAATGCACCTGCCGCCTTTCAGTACTTTATGAATGATGTTCTTCGGGAACTTATCGATGTCTGTGTCATTGTTTATATTGACGACATCCTGGTGTACTCTTCTTCAGAATCCGATCACAGAAAACATGTTAGCGCAGTTCTTGAGAAATTGCGCCAGCACAGACTATTTGCAAAGCTCGAAAAATGCGTTTTTCATACCACAGAAGTTGAGTTTCTCGGATTCATCCTGACACCTCAAGGAGTCCGAATGGACTCGCGAAAGGTGGACGCCATCCTCAAATGGCCATCTCCTAGCTCGGTGAAGGGAGTTCAGAGCATGCTCGGCTTTGCCAATTTCTATCGAAGATTCATCCCGGAATTTTCCCGAACAGTCCAACCCATCACAGCTCTCCTAAAGAAAAACAAACGCTTTGAATGGACTCTTGAGGCCGAACAAGCCTTTCAGGACCTGAAAACCAAATTCACCTCTGCACCTGTATTGAAGCACCCGCACCCAGATCTCCCTTACATTGTGGAAACCGACGCATCCAGTTCGGCCATGGGAGCTGTCCTGTCGCAAAGAGACCCAGAAACTAACCAACTACACCCTGTGGCCTTTTGGTCCAGGAAATGTTCTCCTCCTGAAATCAACTACGCAATTACCGACAAAGAGTTACTGGCTATTAAATCTGCTTTCAAGGCTTGGCGTCACTACCTTCTCGGGGCAAGACACACCATCACTGTAATTACGGACCACAGAAATTTACAGTATTTAAAGACGGCCAAAGCTCAATCTTCACGACAACTCCGATGGGCTCTATTCTTTGCGGAATTTGATTTTGTAATTACCTATCGCCCTGGCTGCAAGAATGGTAAAGCGGATGCCTTATCCAGGATTGGCATGGAAGAACCCAATTCGAGTTTAGAACCTGTGCCAATCATACCTGAACAAAGAATCTTAGGCCTAACTTCATTGCAAACTATTGAGGACATCCAAACGCAAGTAAAACAACTTCTAGACTCTTCAGCCTTACTGGAATGGAGTCAAAAGGGTCCTCATTACACCGTTAAGGATGATTTACCCTACTTCCAGGAGCGGTTGTTTCTGCCAAGTAAAGAATTGCAAGAACTTGTTATTGCCCATCATCATGAATCATTAATGGAAGGACACCCTGGTATCGCTAAAACGGAGGAAAAAATCAAACGCCACTTCTGGTGGCCTTCTTGGAGAAAAGACATAAAGTCTTTTGTATTGTCTTGCGGAATTTGCGCCCAAAACAAGGGTCAAAAGAAAAGGCCAGCCGGCCTACTTCAACCCTTGGATATTCCACCGGCACCATGGCACACCTTGTCAATGGACTTTATAACTGACCTGCCTCCTTGTGCTGGTTACAACACTATCCTTGTAATTGTGGATCTATTCTCCAAAATGGCCCACTTTATCCCTTTAAAAGGCTTGCCTTCAGCTTCCACCTTGGCCAAGGAATTTCTGGAGAATATAGTTCGCATACATGGTTTCCCTTCCATATTAGTCTCGGATCGTGGAAGTCAATTTATCTCCCATTTTTGGAAGAAGTGTTGCCAACTAGCACAAATAGATGTGCGGTTATCCACTAGCCACCACCCCCAGACCGACGGACAAACCGAGAGAACCAATCAGACTCTCGAGCAATATCTTCGGTGCATGTTACACCAATCCGAGTTAAATTGGAAAGACATCCTTTGGATCGCAGAATATGCATACAACAATTCAGTGCATTCTGGAACCGGACAAACTCCTTTTCATACTTTGTATGGTCACAATCCTCGGACCTCTGACCTAGATCCACCTCTGACCCTGGAAATGCCTGCAGTAAATCATCTGCATTTACAATAACCCGAGCCTTCAAAGAAGCTGCAACTCATTTACAGCAAGCCAAGAAAAAGTATAAAGAAAACGCTGATTTGCACCGAAGTAAAACTCCTCCTTACCAAGTAGCAGACCAGGTATGGCTAGCAACGAAACATTTACCCCTCAAGGGCCCGCAAACCTTCAATCCCAGATTCATAGGACCTTATCCCATCAAGGCTATAATCAATCCCGTGGCCTTTAAACTGGATTTACCGTCTAACATGCGTATTAATCCAGTTTTTCATGCATCACTTTTGAAGCCAGTACAACCAGGGACCCGACTGTCCAAGCCTCCAGACCCAGTTCAAATTGAAGGGGAATTAGAATTCGAAGTTAAAGACATTTTAGACTCCAAGGTGTTAAAGTCAAAACTCTTCTATCTTGTTGACTGGAAGGGATATGGACCTCAGGAGAGATCGTGGGAGCCTAGTAACTATGTTCACGCACCTCGATTAATACAAGGGTTCCACCGGAGATTTCCGAACAAGCCAAAACCCCCGGAGGGAACAACCTTAGGAGGGGCCTTGAGGGGGGGGTACTGTCATGATGCCTACCTCCAAGGAGCCAGGTCCGACCCAGCAACCCCAGAGGCAGGCATCATTCCCCCCAGGGAAGTGCCAGCGGGCCCAAGCTGGGGCCCTTTGGACACAGTCCTGGCGCCTTAGGCGCCAGGCTCATGTTAGACCCCTGTCCTGGCGCCTTAGGCGCCAGGCTCATAAAGCTAGACATGTGTTCAAGTGTTTTAATGTGCACTTACCTGATGCAGACCATGCTGCTACATCCAGGCCCTCTTGAGGCCTGAATGGAACTACTTTACGTGTGGGACTACTTTCCACCTGGGTGTGGTCAGGGAAGGATACATACCTGATCGGTGGAAGGATACATACCTGGAACTTCTTCCAAAGCTATTTAAACCACGCCCGATCAGCAACTCACGCTTCGCGTTGTTCTGCTCCTCGGAGCTGGACGCTCACCGTGTCAGCTCCTGCATCTGGACTTCAGCCACACCTGTCAGCATCCTGGGTCACCTGCAAAGGGAGATAAGAGAGAATTGGAGAGAAAGAAGATCTTACCAGCTAAAGCTGCATCATGGAGACATCACACCGACGATCCTGAAAGGGAAGACATCATTTTAAAAGCATTTTGCTTCGATCGCTGCAGCGCTGCATTTCACTCACCTTTCCTGAGCGCCTCCATCTTCAGCAGCGATCATCCGGATCCGCATCCACTTCTCAGAGCCTAGAGAGAAAAAGACAAGAAGACAAGGTGAGAGAAGGAAGGGAATAGGAAAGGCTCAGTTTCCTTCTAAGACTTACCTGTTGGGTCATTCCCATTTCATTTCGGGTCCTGCCGCTTCCTGGCATTCCGGACCCCGGCCCCTATGGGGAAAAAAGACAAAGACATTGAATGAGCGAATGCAAAGACATTACCTGAACGCTCATCCAGAATTTACCTGTCATTTACTGGAACTGCACGTTTCGGGTCGGCGCCATATCTTCGGCATTCCGAACCCCGGCCCCAAAGGGGAAAAAGACATAAGCATGAACGCTTGCTGCAATAAGACAATGAACATTATTATTAAGCTTGAACTTTTGAACTTGCAACAGAACTCTTACAGCGCCTCACCTGAATCGTCAAGCTTATTTTGAACTCCCATCAAACCTCAATCCAGTGAAGTAACTGGGTTTCAACGCGCCCCTGCATCAGAAGCAGGATGGAGAACTCATCCTTCCAGACCCTAAGGTGAGACTTCACGGGGAATCGTGGAAGGGTATCGTGGAGGGTTGGAAGGGAGTGGGAGGCTTGAGCATTATTCCGTCAGTAGGTAATACTCCCTTTTCACGCACAGGGGAATATTCCTGCGAACCAGAAAAGCCAGAGTAGAGGGGCCCTTCCTGTCCATCTTCTGAGTCCTGCGCTTCACCATTGAAGAAGCATCAGCACTCGAAGCCAGACCTGCGCCTCCGTGGGAATCAGGTGAGCGTGACACACGCGCCGAAACAGCGCGTTAGCGTGTAATCAGAGGAAAGGCCCTAAGCGCGTAAGTTACGAGACACTCGCTGGATGTTGGGCGTTGCCATTCAGTATCGGGTTAAAGGTCTGCATAGGACAACAGTGCACTGTATGTGCTTTTCGTGGGGACGGACGCATGAACTTCATATATTTGTGGGTTCACACGCGAATAGTTCACTACTATGGCAGTGTGTTATTCCTGTTTTGGGTGGTGAGTTGCCTCAACGCACACGTGCGTGTGATTTTTTTCATTCTACGAGACAGACGGTGAGTCGTGCATGCATTGTTCCCACTGTGGTTGCCCCTTTGTGTCACGTACCCCATTTTCGAGTTCATAGTAGCCTACGTGTTCCTCGCGTATGCATTATTTGTGTTGCTGGGTGACACAGCGTATTGCAGGATGTTTTTTACTCACATGTGGGCTACCGAGGGGTCGCGTACACATTGATTTTTGTTTTTGGGGTGCCTGGGAGTTGCGCGACCTGTTATTTTTTCACCAGGGGTCACATAGAGCCTTTCTGGAGCACAGTGGTACGTGTTCCATCACATACCCTGCCCCCTCACTCCAATTGCCCAGGACAATTGTTGGCTGCACCTCCCATTGCGCTAGTCCATCAGTGCCATGACTGGGAGGGCAACAAGTGGGAAAGGAGGCAAAGGTGGGCGACTTGCCAGAGGTGGCCAAGGTGGCCAAGGAGGGCAACGTGGCCAGGGTGGCCAAGCTGGCCAAGTGGGCGACGTGGCCAGGGTGGCCAAGGTGGTCCACGTAGACAAGGTGTCCAGGACCATGCAGGGAGAACTATGTCCCCCACCCAACCGGAGCAGGGAGATGCAGCAGCTGCTGACATACCCAGCACACGTGGTCCCGGACAAGCAGTGCTATCTGCTGTCCAGAGCAGCCAGGGTGTGGAAGCTGCAGGTGCAGTTGAGGCTACCACTACCTAGGCTCAGGGTCAGCCAGCCTGGACTGTAGTGGTCCCAGCACAGGGACAGGGTGACTTAATGGCCGATTTCCATGTCCCGAAGGCCAAGACACGTGCAGTGCAGGTTCCAGGCACCGGCACCCAGGGACCTGGAGAAGCAGTATCATCTGATGTTCACATCGGCCAGGGTCTGGAAGCTGCAGGGGCAGCTGTAGCAACCAGCATCTTGGCTTAGAGTCACCCAGCCAGGACTGGATTGCTCCCGGCCCAGTGTGACTCAGGGGCCAAGTCCCTTGTCACTAAGGCCAAGACACGTGTGGCGCAGAAGCTGACCTTCTGTAGTTACATTGGTGGCTGATTCCATAGGCCAGTCCACCTGTACTCCAGCCCCTACTGACCAGAGCGGTACAAGCCACTCAGGGTGTGCACCACCTCACAAGAAGCAGAAACATGCTCCAGCGGTACAGGCTAAGACCCCAGAAACGGCAAAGGAGTCCCACACGTCGAGAAAGAGGAGTTTCTGTGATGAGGAACTGGACATGCTTGTGGACTACATGTTGGAACACGGCTGTGACATGCTGGTGCAGGCAGGGAGCACACATACACCTGCTCAGCGTATGACCCACTGGCAGTGCCCGTGGACCATGTTAGAGCCTTGGGCTATGAGAGGCGCAGAGCTGGTGATGTTGTGAAGCGTTGGAATGACCTCCGACACCGAGCAAAAGACAAGCTGGCTGCAAGGTTCGCCTCTACTCTGGTGACTGGCAGTGGGTCACCACCAGAGGACGATGAACTCACTGGACATGAGGAGATCCCTAGTGATTTCATTGCAGTGGAGCAGATCCAAGGCGTGGGAGACCTGCCAATGTATGAAGGAATGTGTATGTTGCTTGGGTGATGTGTTATGATTGTCTGCCAGTTCAGGCTACATTGTCATGACTGCCATGTGTGACCCATGTGATGTTGGACTGATACGTGCTTGTTGTCATGCAGACTGCATACAAACCATGTGCTGCACACAGAGGCAATCTTCATCACCACACCTGCTCCCCCCTTCCATGACACTCTCTGTCCAGCCTCTCTTGGCCCTATTCTTGCTCCAACCTGTGGTCGCGGATAGCCTGTGATGATCTTCCACTCAACAGTCGCCTTCTATCGTCACATGACTGACGTCTCTGTGAGGTCACCCTGCAAGTTACTCCTCCTCAGAGGCATTCTTCCTTTCATCTCCACCCCCCAGCAGCTCACTGTCTCCAGAGGACTGGTAATTCCTATGGTGGACTACTGCAACAGACTTTACCAGGATTTCGGTGATTCTTCCCCTTGCAACTCTGCCAGTCCTGGACTGTGTGAAAAGTCCTTTAGGCTTGGTGCAAGGTATCTCTCTAGGACTGTGATGATGGCACAGGCTCACAGTGGCTATGAGTGTTCATTCCTGAACCCTGTGCATTCTTAGCAAGTCCCTATGGGTCCTGGGCCAGCAATTCCTTCAACTCCACCTCCAGTATTTACTTCATTCTCCAGTATTTACTTCATTCTCATGGTCTTTGATCATCCCTTTCTTACTCCCTCAGGGTCAGTTGCTCCTCATGGAAATTAGTTTGTGGTTCACGCCTGTGTTGAGCTGGGGCCTCCCTCTGGTACAGCCTCCCTGCCTCTATGTAACTGGAGGTGTAGCTTCTCCGGGTCTGCAGGCACTTCTGATGCTTCCTCATGTGTTGTGCTTTCTGTCCTCCTCTCCCCTGCTGTAGTGCCAGATGACTAAGAGAATGCACTTGCCACCTGGCCAAACTGTCTGCTACAACACAGTCCTCTGAGCAACCATTTTAACTCATGCACTGCCTCCTAGCCACCCCCCGCCCTTGGGGTTGGGGTTTACTGTATCCCTACAACCCACTACCAACACTTTACACATGATGACGGCACCTACCCTTACACTGCCATCAGGCCACGACATTGACATTACTGGATCTGTGTTTTTATTCATAGTTGAGGTCGTACCCATGTACTACACTGCACCCACACACTTCTAAACCCTGTTATCCCCTTCAATATGCCTATTCACTTGTGTGATGTCAATGTGATCTAGCATTATTGAATCCGTATACCTGCCCTCACTGTACTACAACACCCTAGCGTTGTTGCACCCTGTGACACATGCGTGTGTTTTCTAATAGTGAATTCCATGAAATGTCATCTGACATGCATTTTACATGGCTCATGGTCAGTGGTATTCAACTTCCATCTGAGGCTGGTTGACAATCCTGGCATGGTTATGCTACGTGCCATCTTTCTATTGGCATCAGTCATGTTTGTGGAAGGACTATGCCAGTCACATGCTTGTGTGTGATGCAGGTGCTATGCAGTATATGTGTTATTTTTCCATTTGACACGCATCCACGTCTGCTTTCACGCTCCCCTTCCCTTTCATTGGCACTGCGTGCGTGCCCGACTTTGTGTCATGTGTGACATGGCAGGTTCATGTGTTGGCTGTCAACATTGTAATACCTATGTGTGTGGCCTATGCTATTAACATTCGTATTCATGTTTTTTTTTTTATTTGTGCAGGTGATGAGGCACTGGATGCAGTGGAGGAGGACGTGGTGTGGTAGCCCATGAGAATCCATTGGTGCTACAGACCATCCTGGCCAGGGGTGTCTCTGAGTACACCTCTGAGGAAGCCTAAACCTCTGGTGCTGAAACGGACATGAAAACCTTATTGCTGTCGCAGGTGAGTGATTCTACTGTGGATGCTGTTCAGAGGTCGTTTGGAGCACACCACGACTGAATTGCGGCCAGACAGTCAGGTATTAGTGAGGGAGAGGAAGAGGCCGAGGGTAGCCTGAAGGAGAGCTGTGTGTCATCCGTGTAACACTGAACATTGGAGGTGAAGATGGCTATGATACGGGGCAGGAGGGCCATGTAGCCATTGAAAATCCAGCGGGGTAGGTCAGATCCCTGGGGGTAAAACGCAAGTAGAGGGAGTGATAGGGGAGAGGAAAGACCCAGTTCCACCTGGGATGGGCTGTCGGAGTGAAAGGAGGTTAGCCATGCCAGGGCCTGATCAATGATGACCAGGGTATCACAGAGACGTGCGATGAGTGTGTTGTGGTTCACCGTATCGAAGGCAGAGGAGAGGTCAAGTAGAATGAGAACAGAGGGAGAGTTAGAACCAAGATTTGAGAGCATATCTTCACGGGTGTTCAGAAGAGCAGTTTCCATGCCTCTGGATGGTCTAAAACCAGACTGGTGGTCGTGGAAGGAGACAAAAGATTCAGTGCGGAGGGTAAGCTGGGAAATAGCAAACTTCTCCAGGAGTTTGCCCAGGAAAGGAGTGATAGAGAACGGGCAGGAGTTTTCCAGGAGAGGGTGCGCAAGGGATTGCTTAAGAGCAGTAGTGGGGAAAACTCCAGTGGCGAAGGAGAGGTTGCAGAGGTCAGCCAAGGCTGGAGAATGAGAGTCAATGTTGTCCTTGATGATTTTGGAGGGACAGGGGTCCACCTGTTTGGAGGAGGCTTTCATAGACCAGACTTGTCTAGTAACCTCCTCAGGTGTGACAGAGGAGACAGAAGGGAGAAGAAGGGGAGGGGTGGAGGTGGCCAAGGGTGGTACAAGAGATGTTGCTACATGAGGTGGTGAGGAAGAGAGGGTGGATAGGATATCCACTGTTTTTGAGGTGAGTGTGCAGCCAGGGCCGAGCAAATTGCCTGGGTGGGTGCAATGGTGGAGCAGGCTGCGGTAGGGTTGGCTAATTCCTTGCAGACTTTGAAAAGTGTGTCCGTGTTATTGGATACCGCAGAGATGCAGGCTTGTATAAAGACTCTTTTCTGGGAGCAGATGCAGCGTCTATACTGCCTTTGGAGGAGGCAGCAGGCCAGTTTGTCAGAGGAAGCGCCAGAGGAATCCCATTTCCATTTGGCTGTTCTGCTCTTGTGTTTAACGGAAGCTGATTTGGAGTCATACCAAGAGTTGCACTTTTTGGTAGGCTTCAGTCGTACCCTCATGACAGAGGCAAGAATATAAATACTATTGGAAACAGAGAGGTTAAAGTTTGAGAGGGCTGTGGCAGGGTGGGAGTCAGTCGCAGGAGTGGAAGGATCATAATAGGTGGAGGCAAAGGCAGCTACTGAGACTCTTTTCATGGGTCGGATGACATTGTAGACGGGAGGCAGTGCCGGGCTTACCTATGCAAGGGGAGAAGAGAGCTTCAAGTGAGAAGACAGGAGAAAATGATCAGTCCAGGAGAGAGAAGTAGTGAGAGGGATAGATAGCAGAATGTCAGTTGAGAAAAGAGCATCCAATGGGTGGCCAAAGTTGTGCATAAAGGTCTTAAGGAATCAGGTGAGTCGAGATGGATGTTGGGATCACCCAGTAGGAGGAGATGAGAAGAGGAGGAAAGGAGAGAGCAGGCCAGGTCAGCCCATTAAGAAAGGAAGAGGGATGGCTGACCAGGTGGCCGATAGAAGGTGGACAGCAGCAGTGAAGAGCTTGGAGAGAGGGACAGCCTGCAGATCAGGCACTCAAAGGATGACTAGGCCTGAGTGGGAATGACAAACACAGGGATACACTCAGGGAAGATCAATGCTACACCCCCACCTGGTCTGTTTGGTCTAGGAAGAGAGAGTATTGTGTAGCCTTCTGGGAGAAGTGTGTCTCAAAACCTGTGACAGCGCAATCCTTGAACCAGGTTTCAGTGATGGCAAGAACATCACAATCCAGGAGTTCAAGGAGGTTGCAGATGTCAGAGGAGTGTTTGACAGCTGAGCGAGTGCTTACCAAGGCAATGTGGAGCAGATTGCAATTAGTGAAAGGCTTATGGGGGGAGCAGGGGACAGTGCCCCCCCCCTAAGTGACGATAGTGCCTGAGGGACAGAGGTAGAAGGGGCAGAGGAGCCAAGGCCGGTAAGGGAGCCGGGACGATAATGGGTGAGGAGGAAGCCCCAGATACAGTGTTAGTGGGTGACTGGTTCACCCAAGAGGAGAAGTCAGATGGGTTGTCAGTGTGTGGGGTGGTGGCAAGAAAGCCATGGCGAGGGTAGAAGGGTGGTTAGGAGGTGACAAGGGAGCCAAGGTGGGCACAGCTGGCATGGGAGCCAGAGCAGCTGAAGGAGCTGGTGCAGAAGGCGGAGGGAGGTTGATAAAGCGGGAGAGGAGCCTATTAAAGAGTAGAAGGTTGGGTTGAGTACCCTGGACCATGATGGTACAATTGCAGTAGACATTGATGATGACCCTGGAGGTGGAGAGGGCAAGAAAGACCTCCCAGCGGGTGCCACCATTGATGGGCGAAGAAGAGAAAGGAGAGAGAAGAGCAATCATATGGAGAGTCCATAGGACGGGTGAGGGAACGACATAGAGTATGTCTGTGAGAGTCTCTCTGGCAGAGGCAATGACGTAGGTGCCTGCAATTGGAAGGCCTGGGTTAGAGCTCAGTATGTCCTTCTTGAGGTTCTTCCTGACAGACTTAGTAAAGGGTGAAGGATAAGAGATAGAGAAGCAGTTTGAGAAGATAGGAGAGATAGATGGCGCCATAGCAAACTGCAGAGAGTAAGGTACACTTAACCAGGCAGAGGCCACAGAGGCGCGGCGAGAGCAGTAGGTAGAGGGGAGGGAGACAGGGCACAAGACTGGGAGAAAAACTATGGGAGCTGGAGGAGGTAATATGCACAGGAAAACAGTGAAAACGCAGAGGAAGGGAGGGTAGCGGGTGTAGAGCTGAGGGTAATAACAGCACATAGGGACAATGGGACTGAGGAAGGGTGAGGGAACCGGTAGCAGACTAGACAGAGTACAGAGGGGTGGACTTGTTAACACATTCTCATAAAAAGCAGGTTATGCACACAGCTAAAAACAAATGTAAACAAGAGCAGGACAATCAAGATGGGTACACAGCTGAAAACTAATTTAAAAAGCAGCAGGACAATCAAGATGTGCACATAGCTAAAAACAAATTTAAACAGCAGCAGGACAATCAAGATGTGCATACAGCTGAAAATTAATTTAAATAGCAGGAGTATGAGTTATCAATCTGACCATGCTAAGCAGAGCTTTCGCCTCAACTTCCACTGCCTCCGATGTCGACGACCGAAGACCTGGATAACCCAGCAGGTAGTCCATGGGGTTGTCAGCCACTGCATCGAAATGGACAGTGACCATGTAATCTGACAGTTGCAATCAAGTGCTCTAATGGGAGTGGTGTGCGAAGAAATGACCCTTTGAAAATTGGCAGTAGGGGTTTTGGGTCCATCACGATCATGATAGGATGATGAAAAATGTAAAGGTGGACATGACGACACCACAACAGACCAAGGAACACCTCACACTCTATTTGTGAATGTCGTATTTCTAGTCGTATCAATGCTTTGGGAGCCCCCAATCTCTGCACCCTCTATTCCAGGGTAATGGGCCTTCCTTCTTTCCTTATGTAGCTCCTGAAATGCCTGGGCTGTTTAATATACCAAGGGACCCCAGGCTCCATCTAGCCCATGTGTCTCTGGAAATATTGTTTTTAACTAAACCCTGTCATGCTTTTCTTCTATTCTTTGACCCACTGCTGAGATCCCACACAGTAACATGTAAAATGTGACTCGGAAGCAATGGGCCTCACAAAATTAACGGCTTATCAAAATGCAACACATCACACACATCTATGACTCCAAGAAATCAACAGCCTGCGGAAGGACAAACATATGATACATAGATTTTAAGACAAAGCTATATTTCACATGGGCCTGCAGTATAAGAATATTGTTACTCTCTTGCCAACATGGACTAGGGGAAAAGCCATATAATTGCTGCCATTTTTTCCATAAAGCTGTGGCCCTGAGGGCAGTTGTCCATTTCATGCATGCTTTTGAAGGACAATAGAGGTTGGGCAGAGTGTGAGACATATGAGCCACAGCGACATTCAGAGGGACCAGTCTGTTGGGAAGTGTCTGGATTTTCCTCGGGCTGAGGCTTAAGGAAAGTAGACATTAAGGTGAAGTAGCCCCTCCGTGAAGCCTATCCCTTGACGTTGACCGGGGTCCACAGCACCGACCTGGTATTGATGAACTTGCACATGAAATCAATAAGAGAATTGCAAGGTCCTCTCCTTTCCTGATGTAACATTAAAAAACAAAAGGTCTGGCTTGGTGTAACGCTCACCTGACTCCCACGGAGGCGCTGGCCTGGTTCGCGCTGCTGTGACCTCTTCTAAGGTGATGCGCAGGGTTCGGAAGACGGACTGGACTGGGCCCCCAAATCTGGCTTGTCTGGTTCGCAGAAGTATCCTTCTGTAGGCGAAAATAGGGGATTAACTGTCTGCGGGGTAATGCAATCGGCCTCCCACTTTCCCCTCTCACCCTCCTCGAAACCTTTCTGTGATTCCCCGTAGCGTCTCACCTTAGGGTCTGGAAGGACGAGCTCTCCATCCTGCTTCTGATGCAGGGGCGCGTTGGTATCCAGTTACTTCACTGGATTTTTGGATTGGTGAGAACCAAACTTGCTTGGCTTCCAGGTAAGTTTTTTGATAAGAGGTTCCCCTTGTGTCCATGCATTAATGTACTAATGCTAGTGTCTTTTTCCCCATAGGGGCCGGGGTACGGAATGCCGGGGAACAGGCACCGACCCGAGATGAGAGGTGAAATCCTTGTAGAAATCAGGTAAGTCTTTAATGAGCGTTTTTTGGTAATGTCTTTTCATTCGCTCATTAACGCTGATATCTCTTTTTCCCCTTAGGGGCCAGGGTCTGGAAATGCCAGGATGCGGCGCGGACCCGAAATGAAGAGGGAATGAATCAACAGGTAAGTCTTAACATGGAGATTTAGCTTTCCTTATTCCCTTCTCTCTCTCACCTTTTGTTCTTGTCTTTTTCTCCCTAGGCGCTGGGGCGTGACTGCAAATCCGGATGATCGCTGCTGAACATGGAGGCGCCCTGTAAAGGTGAGTGAAATGTGGCGCTGCAGCGATCGACGCGATGAGCTTTTAAATAAAAGTCTTACTTTTCAGGATTGTTTGCGAGATGTCTCCGGGATGCGGATTTAGCAGGTAAGGACTTTTCCTTCTTCTGTTCTCTTCTTCTCTTCCTTTGCAGGTGATCCAGGATGCTGGCAGGCGTGGCAGAAGTCAGGATACAGGAGCAGACACGGTTAGCATCCAGCTCTTAGATGCAGAACAACGCGAAGCACGTATGGCTGTTCGGGTGGGGTTTAAATAGCCTTGGAAGAAGTTCCAGGTATGTATCCTTCCCCGACCACGCCCGGATGGTAAAGCAGTCCCACAGGTAAAGTAGTTCCTTTCAGGCCTCAAGGAGGCCGGGATCCTGCAGCATGGTCTGCATCAGGTAAGTGCACCCAAGCACTCCCATAATGAGCCTGGCGCCTATGGCGCCAGGACTGATGTCTTTTATGAGCCTGGCGCCATAGGCGCCAGGACACTGTCCAAAGGGCCCCTATATGGGGTTGCTGGGTCCTCCCTTGGGGACTGGATGTCCGCTTTCAGGGACGCAGGACTTGAACCGGCTCCCCGGGAGCGGGCATCATGACACTTGGAAACCCTAAACTGTGCTTCATATGAGACTGCAGGATGTGGTTTCTAATCAAATTTAGAAGCAAAGCAGGAATATGTCCTGTCAGACACTACAGTCATGTTTGTGTGCCAGAATATGCATGTCAGACCATCACATGGGCTGTGTAGCCTCTCGCACACCACCTGTGCTGAAATTACACACATGATCATCTTATCTATCCCATTTATCCCTCTTTATCCAAAGTTACCCCTGAGATCAGCTGGACATTCAGCAGTCAAGGTGTACAGGACACAGCTTAGCCCCAGTCAGACCAGCATTTGCTGTTGAGTGTTGTGTTCAGCAGTGTGTTATTTACTTCAACCCAGTGTTGCCACAAACAAAGGGACTGTCTGAGGCACAGCTGAAGATCTTTGCAGATGTAGAAAGAAAATCCTGCTCAAATACAAGAGTGCAGGTGTCTGTCTCCTTTTGCTAGAGACTCCCACGATTTTAGGGAGACTCGGCAGCTCTGTTGACAGAGAAATGTAGGGGGCACTCCATGACACGACATGGAATACATTGCCATAAAAAAGGGACTAGCCAGAAATTCTGTCTGATCGTAAACTCCATTGAGGCAGTTAGTACTGTGGTAGAGTCGAGATTGTCCATACTTTCTTTCAGGAAAGTCATGATTCTATTAAAGACACAGAGGCTCGTACTATGCATACTCTTCTTTATTAAAACTCAAGCAGTAATCTTAAAAAAGAAAAAAAACATTAAACAAAAATCAAAGAAAAAAATCATTTTCTGTGTCAATGTAGTCTTTGCAGTTTGAAACTCTATTGCCCTCAGGCATGACACGTGTCCTAGTCCATAAATCACGACGTGATGATCCTATCACCTCACAATTCCTAATCCCCAATTCCTCTTTCTTTCACTGTGTCGCTGTAGCTTCGTAATCAATGAGTCCATCTCGAACAGGGTATAGCGAAGAACAAAACCTGTAATTAATCGCCTCCAAATCCGGCAGGGATCCGCCCTGTGTTGTCTGCCTGTTTAGTGTCCTCACCTGCTGTCAGGTTGCCTTGGAGGTTCAGCAGATTCCTTCTTAGATAGGTGACTGTAAAATTACTGTCGAATGCAACTTGTTATGGCATATGATTGATGGAAAATGTATCAGTTAGTTAAAAGAACTTTTAAACAGAAGAGGTGATTGAGCAAACATAAGACTGTCAAGTAAAGTTTAGTCTTTAATGGAAAGTCAATATTGTGATGTTTCAAAGGGTCGTTCATTTTCTAAAGGGGCAGAGACAGTGCCCCAGCTTTGAGCCTGTGATAAACCGCAGGAACTCCATTCTCTGCTGTGGCCTGGTCTGGGATTTCTCCCAATTGATGAGAAACCCCAGCTTCTCTAGGAGACCCGTCATTGGGACCATTTGCTCTAGCAGCTGCATCGGAATCCTGCGCCATGAGACAAATATCCTCGATGTATAAAATCAGTCTCACTCCTGAGTAGCTTTGTGAAGCACCACAGTGCTGAAGTTAGTCTGAAAAGGGAGGCACATAAACTCCCACCTTTGCCATCACCAGAGGAATTCTAAAAATTGCTGGTGCATCTCAGCAATGGGTACTGCTAGATAGGCATCCCTCAAATCTATGCAGGTTAGCTAGTGCCCTTTCTGCAAAATGTATTTGTATTTGTATTTATTTATTTGTATTGCGCAGCCTGCCCACGGGCATCAGGGCGCATGTTTAGAAAGGTTACAAGTGAATGTTACAGCAGGCAGTTAGAGGTTACATTTATATATGGATTTCCTCCATTTTGCAGTGTCGGTACACAAGAAAGTCGTTAAATTGTCTGAGATTATCACCGGCCTGACCTTTTGCTTCTGTTTCACCAGTAAGACATTGCTTAGGAAGCCTTGCGCCACCTGCTACCCTGGCCTTATCACCCTTTTCTTTAGAAACTCTCCTACTTCCTTGTCCATGAGGCTTTGTTCCTCCTCTGTGTTAGGGAGAGTTCTCAAAATGTGCTAATTTCCCTTACCTTTTGAGACCCCCAGCAACTTTGCTGGATTTCTAGGATTTGATCTTTCTACCTGGGAAGAGTGTGATGGTTGTCTTGCTGAGCTCCTCATGTAGCTTATTTGCTCTAAGTATGAGTGGAAACACATACTCAAATACCGCATGTGTTTTCTCAGTGAGTTCTTCCCACTCTTCCATGTATTTTGGTGTGTGTTTTACTTTTGTGTTCTTTGGTTATGGTGTTTTAAAACAACTCCATAGGCATCAACTTTTTCTTTGTGTCACACAGCACCTTCAGTGCAGTGGCACAGGGGTGTCTTTCAGACTCCCCAAGGTTTAAACACTTTCTCTGGGACTGACTACTGTCTCCCAGAGCATGTAAAGTTAAATTTACTTTTCTAGTCCCTTTATAGTTACTGACCCAGCACACACTATCTTCCTATAGAGTGCTGGAGGGGTTGTCTAACATCCCCTGAGTCAAAACACTCATGTAACAGTGAAATGTTACCCTTTCCTACTTTAAATGGCTGGTGGCAGTGGTTTAGATCAAACTACCATGATTTTACCCGACCGCGAACAACGGTAGCAAAAAATCAGGTCAGCCATGTTTTTCAAGATGGCGCCCAAGAACTATCTGTAAAAACAGACTCCGGTTGACTTTTTTCGCCGTTTCTTTTAGGAACGATCCTTCTTGTGTTTAACTCTGTGCACCAAACCAGGTTTGGTCCCTTTGTTCATTGGCCTTTGGCGGGTTTCAGTGCTGAAGCCCTCCTCTAACGCCTGAGTGCCTGGGGTGGACAGGATATGAGGGAGGTGCCCGAAACTCCCTTTGCTTAGTCTCCTAGGAGACCTGAATGCACTCTGGCGTGATTGGCTGGCTGGCTGTCAGGCAAGGACAGCCACCCTGCTGTGTGAGTGACAGCCAGGCTGGAATGAATGGGGAAAACTGTTTAAAAGCAGGTCTCTGGGACTTGGAAAGCAGAGTCGACCACTGGAACGAAAGAACCGAAGACGAGCTGAAGGAAGAGGACTGCTGCAAATCCTGGACGACCTGTCATACCCTGCTGCAGGTCCGAATTGCCTGAAACTCCATCGACAGAGAAGCCCTTCAAGGTTAACTTCTTCCCTTGAGTTTGGTGGGACCAACCAACTCACAAGCTGCCTGGAAACCGTCCCCTCCTGGTCGAATTTTCTACAGAGTGCTGTGGAAAACCAGATAGATCTTTATTTATCTTGGACTGTCAAATATTGGTCCCTTGTCCCAGTCTTTGGTACAGTTCCAACCTAGCCATATTGAGTTCTTTACTTATGAAATCTCTGTTTTTTACTTATGACATTTCATGATTACTTTATGTTGATCTGTTTTTATACAATTGAGTTTTTTGGTTGTTTCGTTTAATTTATTTCGATATGTATGTAAGGTTTTTCTTCTCATTTTTTGCTTTTTTTCTTCATTTTATGTATAATTTGGGTTTCAGTATTCAAAACTGATTACATGTACAGATGTATGAACAATGTTTAAATGACTAATAACATGTTTATGCATGTATTAACAATAGGATTAAATCTGAAAATTGATGATTTGAAAAGTGAAGACTGATTTTTGTTTTTGTTATAGCCATTTGCTGGTTCAGATAATTGACACATCTATGCAAAGTTTGTTATATGACCTAATTTAAATATAGGTCTCAGTCTGTCCTGTTTTCTTTTTTAAGGCTGAGGATGGAGGATTAGCACACCTCAACCTTACTGTTTGGTTCGACTTTATAGAATTTTTTGTAATTTGTAGATAGATGTTGGGGACCCTTCTTTGGTACATATGTGGAAAACCAGATAGCCAGTGGGAAGGATAAGAGTTTGTGGTCTTTAAGGCACTCACACCTTAAACCGACGTTTATCCATGGTTATGGCCTCTTCCCTGGGCAGTGCAGGTACCTCCCGACGTCCTCCTTCTTGTCCGCACGACTGAAGCACAGGACAAGCGAGGTCTGCTCGAACTGCCAGGAACAACTGCCTCCGCTACAGCTTTTCTTCACTTTGAAGGTACTGTGCAAACGCGGTCCGGAAATCTTTTCGACCACAGAGAAAGTTTGTGAAACTTTCCCCTCTTTGAAGGCTGGTCCTTCCCTAAACATCTGTCTAACTTTTCGCCTAGCCACATTCTTGTAAAAACCGTGGCAAAGACTTTACCGTTATCTACAAGAACTGTGCTATCCTATACAAAGACTCTGAACCATTGACTTTGGCCCAGCCCTATCGAATTGAATTGCTGGGTGTAGTTAACTGAAACCCTTTACCCTACCTATTAATGTATTTGGGCTGCATTTCTTATAGCCTTGCCTTTTTACCCCTTTTTAAAGCAACTGAAGTGCCATTTTGCTCCCACTTCAGGGGAACTGAACTTGTTCAGTAACTTATTGGTTGTGTATTGTGGTGTATTAGTGTATGATATTAAGCTGCTTTTGCTAGTGTAATGTTTTCTAATTGGCTGTGTAAATAAATGTATATTCTTTTACCAAGAAACCTTGAGTAAGTGTTTGTTTGAACCACTGTATTTGTTGGTCCCTTTGTGTAACTTGTTCTACTGCTCACTTAAACTCTTGAGATAAGTCTGGCTGCTCAGCCAATGCTACCCCATATCTGTGTAGTACAGGCTTGTACCAAAGGTGAAATTGTACTGACACTTGTAGTCTTAATTGCATGTAGTGTTCCCAAAGGGTACTGCATGTGATTCTGCCTAACAATCTGAAATATTGTGGGAATGCTTTGCTTGCTACTGCGCTGTGTAAATACGACTGTACTCTCACCTGCTGCTGCAGTGCCAGCCCTGACGCCTGCCTCTTCCACGGAAGGGGAAGGAAGGATTCAGCCTTCTGTCTTCCTGCTGTCACCAGTTGTTTCCTCTATAGGGCCTCTGGCCTCCTCAGCGGCTGGCGGAGACGCCTCTGCTTCTGCCGCCCTGACGGATACACAGGGCACAAATACTCTTTTTTTTTCATAACAACATTTTATTGATTTTTGCCAAATAATATATTCATTACAACAATGCAATAAATATCAGATAGATCAACAATAGGTGTCTCTGGAATTGTTTGTAGGTTGGGGGTGAGAATGATGCTGGGTTCCTGGCTGTTGCAGTTGGGTCATCTTGGTCCCGGATGGTTGTCCGACTTGATTCTGACGTGTTTGGGGGCCCCTCAGGGCTCAGTAAAGTGGGCTACATTGAAGCCACCTGGTGAGTGGGGGTCTCCTGGTGAGGGCTGGAAATTTGGCCGTGTAATCCAAGAATGGGTCCCATATATTCAAAGTTGTATTTAGGGGGTCTGAACGTATTGCTGTGATTTTTTCTGCTATTGCTATGTCCCAGCATTTGGCCCACCATAGAGCAATCGAGGGGCCACTTTCGTCTTTCCATAGTCGGGCCATTGCAATTTTCGCGGCTAGTAGTAGGTGATTGCATAGTCGAGGAATTTAACCTGAGATCGGGAATGCGCCATCTCCAGTTTCGCCTAGAAGGACAATTCCTGGGTCCCAGGGGATCGAGAGACCGGATAAATCTTTGATGTGTTTCAGGACTTCCTTCCAGTACACCTCTGCCTTTGGGCAGGCCCACACTAGGTGGAATAGAGTTCCGGGGACCGGGCAGCCACGCCAGCATGTGTCGGGAATATCTGGGTTGGCCTTGTGGATTTGAGTAGGGGTGATATAGTATCTATAGCACAGTTTATAACCCCCTTCCCTGTTCGTGATGCATTGTGAGCTTTTGTGCAATCTAGCCCATATTTTCCCCAGTCTTCTATTGCTATTTCGCACCCCATGTCCTTTTCCCATTCTGTCATATATCGTTCTTTCTTTGCAGGGTCTGACCTGTCTAGGAGCCGGTATATAGTGGATATTCTGCCTCTGCTGGTTGGTGTTGATAGTGTGAGTTCCAGTGCTGTTGGTTCTCTAGAACATTTAACTCGTGTTCTCCTGTGTGACAACCAGTGCGTGATTTGAGTGTAACGGAATCTTTCCCGCTCCCCCACTCCGAATTTTATTTTGCACCTATCGAATGTGATGGGCGAAACTTCTTCGAGAAAGTCGCTAGTTTTTGCCAGGCCCCCTGCTATCCAGGCTTTGAAATCCCGTGGAAGGTTTCCTGGTGTGAATTCAGGGTTGTTCCAGATGGGGGACATGGGACCTAGGGCTCCCCGTGCTCCCCATTTCCGCGCTGCGACTTTCCAGCAATGGGTCGTAAAAGTCATGGCTGATAGGGGCCCAGCGTTTGCCTGTGGTTTTATAGGTGGTAGCAAACACTCTTTTTAACGATGTCTGACCTTTGTCCAGAGCAGCAAAGGTGCTAACAAATATGGACATGTCTTTGACAAAAGCTTCTCCAAACAAAAGCCCTTTAGCTGCTGCAGCGGCCTCAGAGGATGCCAACTTCCTGAGTTTCAGGTCGATCTTTACTAAAATCGATCGTCTGCACTCCGCTGCTATCGTACAGTTGGTATTACTTATTAAACAAACTGCTCTTTGTGCCCAATTAGCCAGAAATTCACATCCATAGGCAGGGCCTCTTTGGTTTCTTCCACCATTTTAATGATCTTGGCCAATGGACCTATGGAATCGGGGAGCGTGTCCTGGCATGCTATCCATGAGCGGTCAATGCCCTTTTCAGGTCCTTGGTGTGCTTCACCATGAATGAGTCCACCTCCAGAGTGTCCGCTACTTTATCCGGCAGAGAAGGTCTGGGATATTGTGACTTCAATTAGACTCTCACCTCTTTATTTAGAGGCGTGCGCAGTTGTTTGCTCAAGTACCTTTTGGCCTTAAGTGGGGGCTTCCCCTCCAAGGATCTCGGGTGGAGTAGCAGGTTTGGATGAAAGGGGTCGACCAGGGAACTATCTCTGCATTTCTAAACGCTCTTATTGTGCCTTATGCACGGTTCTCCTTCATGAGGAGTGGCCAAGCTCACAGAAAGGTGAGAACTCTCAGTGCTGCTGGAATCCCATTCAGTGCCCTCTTGGTCTTCCTGTGGGCTAAGGGGTATGCATAGCTCTCAACCATTTGTTTTGCAAAGGCGGGTGAAATCGCCCGATTTTGTTTTTGGCAGGTGAGACGCCCATTGGAATGAATGGGCGTGCAGGAGGCTTGGAGGGTGAGTCAGCCCTTTACAAGGTGGGTGACACCCGCCAAAAGCGTGTGAGTTGAGAGCTATGGGTATGTCACCTTGTCCCTTCCATCACGCCTTTCCCTTAGCATGCCACTATTTTGTGTGTCCTTTGCATGATTCGGACAGTGGTTTGCCACTGGCCTTATTTTCATCCTGCCATTGTCTCTTGCAGGCTCTGGGCCTCACAGCTGTCAACGCTTGCGAAAAGGCGACCCAGCCCAGGAGAAAATCTAGCTTATGGGATAACGGCCCAAGACCTGCCCATGCTGCTTTCTCCATCAGCTGTCCCAGAGAGGGGTCCTGCAGAATGTTCGAAGGCCCTTCTCTGCTTTACTTGCTGTCAGAGGATTCTACTTATACCCAGAACATATTGTGTAATGCACAGGAGACAGACAGCTAGCAGCTGCAAGGTGACGCACAGGCTTTTTATTACTAAATTTGATTTATAACATCTCACAATGGTTGTGAGGCTTTATATTCACTTGTTTAATGTCTTTGAAGTCATTTAAACAGTAAATTTGCCATCAGCTAGTCCCGAGAGCGGTGACATGCTGTGGCATGCTGGAGTTCCAAGTGCTTAAAACCATTCAAATGCTGTAGGTTACAAAATATAAGACAAGAGCCTAAGAGGTGAGATGCCTGAAGTAATTTTGAAGCAATGAAATAACGGATTTGAAGCAGATATAAAGAAATATCTAGGTGGCATGCCACGTTAAAATTAACACAGAAAAGGGACTTGCAGGCCCTGCTGTCTGATTAGGTCATAAGAACAAGCACCAGATATTTCCCATCTAAAGCATTGGTGCAATGGCAGAGCCTCTGACTACAGTCCATGAGGTTGTGAGCTCAAGGGAGTTATCGGAATGTAATTAATTTTATTTAAAAAAAATTGATTTATAACATCTCACAATGGTTGTGAGGCTTTATATTCACTTGTTTAATGTCTTTGAAGTGAAGTCATTTAAACAGTAAATATGCCATGAGCTAGTCCCGAGATTCCTGACATGCTGGAGCATGATAAGTGCTTAAACTATGCATTTGCTGAAATTGTTTTAATTTAAAACAATCCCACAAGGATTGAGAGGGTATTTTTCACTTGTTGAATGTGTTTGAAATCCCTTAAACCAGGGATCCCCAACGTGTAGCTCGGGAGCAACATGTTGCTCACGGCACCCTAAATTGTTGCTCGCCAGTTGCCCTGGGCCATGGTGTG
This sequence comes from Ambystoma mexicanum, assembly GCF_040938575.1. NCBI lineage: Eukaryota > Metazoa > Chordata > Amphibia > Caudata > Ambystomatidae > Ambystoma > Ambystoma mexicanum. The sequence continues at coordinate 578,330,771 of NC_090922.1, read as the reverse complement.
AAGGCCTAGAAGGGGGTGCTGAATGGATGAGACCTCAGTAGCACTGTAGTCGGGACAGAGTCCTGGACTGTGCATGAATGTTGGCCAATGAGCCGCTGTGTTTCCAGCTGGATTATTTTTATACATGCAAGATTTGTTTGGTGCCACCATGCACATACTTCTTCAGTAAATGTCCTTACTTGTTATGGTAGTGTCATTGCTAAACCCTGTCATCTCCAGTTACTTTGCCCAGCTGACAAATACATTATTGAGTACAATATTTGAACCATGTTTGTGTCATGGAGAAAATTGGCATATTCTGTTCTTTGATACTAGTATGAGCATAATGGACAAGGAGGTGGTGTGCATACCCAACTTTCCTTTATTAAATAATGTGCATGCACACTTTCTGTACAAGTGATGTTTGTGTTTGATCCCACCATGTATATTTATCGACAATATTCATTTTGGTGTCTCCTGTATTTATTATTACATAGTGTCCTAGAGGAAAATGGTCTTCGTTTGATAACCTGCCCATCTAGCACATGGTTAATGGGCAGATACGGTAAATGCATGCCACATTTTTCATAATTAATTTGCCCTGTATTCCAATCCAATTAATTGATTGTTAATAGGTTTAAACTAACAAGTCAATTCATTGATTCAAATACTCGGTTAACAGCACCACACCCCTCCATGAAGTGGTCATCAAATGCTCAAAGGTTTGACCAATGTTTGCCACCAAGTCTTGTGTAAAATCCCTTTTGGGCAGAGTAAATAGGCTCCAAATAATTGAGAAAGGTATTATTTTTATTCCTAACCACTTTTTCACTTCACCAATCCAACAGCCTTCTGGAGATTTAATACACACCATTTGCCATAATATTCCCAAATAATTCTCGGGAGGTAACCTCCAAAGGCCCAATGAAGTGATCTTTAAAGGCTACCATGTAATGACCTGAAGTACTAATTCATATTTATATTTCTCCATTAAGTCAGCAACATTTAAAAACATGTTTCATATTTTTCATACAATTCACACAGAACAAGCCCAAAATAAAAAAGCAACTTTAATACAATCAATCTTGCTATGTATACAAGTCTGAACATTACAATTAATTATATATAGCATAGCTCCCATGCATTCCAGCCTTATGCAAAACAGAGAAGCAACAGCAAATGAACAGACAATGAACCAAATCTTTGACTCCTATTTTGTAAGCGCACTTTGTGCTTCCTCCTGCACACTTTCATAATTTATTGAGGAGTGGGTACATTTAAACGTATCATTACCACCAGCCTCCTGCATTCTGGGAATCTTATTTGACAGATTTTTCCTTGCCATTTTATGTGTATGTAAGTCTGTATATAAGGCTAAAGTGGGCAGCCTGTGTATATTTTGGACATCTGACTTTTTTCCCATCGGAAACGCTCTTGCTTTTGGAGCTATTTTGAGGTGGCTTAATGCACCAAATGTAGTTATATTGCATCCCTATTCAAATGGACAGTGACTTACAACCGCCCATAACCACAAGTATTTCTCTTCACCAGGGGAGGCTACAATCGCACTTGCACTGAAATTCACTTTATGATTAGCAGAAAATCCCAGATGTGCTTTTAAAAAATAAGGAACATTCTTAACTGGCCTGACACTCAAATTGAACACCCCCAATTCGGCTCACAAGGGGCTAGCAGGTGTATCTGCAGGGAGACCTGCTATTTGGCACAGGAATTTATTTTGCAACCCCTCCAAGAAATGACAGTTCTAACCACCCTAGATTTTGCGGCCTTAAAATCATGGAGCAGACCTTTGTCTTATATACCTCCAACTTCTCCAATCAGAATGCCGCAAACCTGAAATAACGTAAAAAGCCATTTAATCATTAATGATGCCTTTTCAGCTATCTTATTAAAATTACTTACACAAGCACTGCTCTTTCAGAAGAGTACGCTCAGATAAAAATGAGACTGCCCCCTCATCTCTACACTCATTTAAAAACTATCTACAAGGTTTAAGCCTTTGCCTGAACACCATCATTTTTATTTTCATTATATTTAATTTCAAACTGTAATTCCCAAAATAGTAACTTGTGTTTAGCAGGCCCTGTTGGAGACCTGCTGGGGGCAAGGCCAAATTAGTTGTGTCTTCTGCATAAGGGTGCATGCTATAAAATGAACCCTTCAGGTGGAGGGTGGATTAACTTTCCTAAGAGAAGAACTAGAATCAACATCCAAAAGGAATACATTGGGACCAACTGACATCCCTGCTTGTCACCTTTATTTGTGTTGGAAAACAATGTATAATTCCACAATCTTGTATTTTGGACAGATGTTGAGATGTCTGCGTATCACGTTGGATTAGACTTAAAAAACCATTAGTGACCTGTAAGAATCTAGAAGTAGGACTCGGACACAGTGGGCACATGTTGATTGACATACTTTTATTGAAAGGAAAAGGGTGGGGGGCTGGGGAAACTCCTGCCTTTCCCTAAAGCTAAGAGGGGTTTGCCATCCTTAACCAAAACTAAGGAAACTGCCAGTATGTCTTGTCTAAAGTAAATAGTCAAATGTCTGTCACAAGTCCGAAGCCTATTTCCATCCCTCACACTATTTACTAACCTATAAAAAACAAAATGTCTTCTTAATTCAGAAGAATAGGTTGTAGATCCAATCAAAGAGTTCCAAATAACACAGGTTCCAAACCCAAAGTTCAAAATGTAAAACAAAGTTCCATAAAGTTCTTACACATTTCTCTGTTGCACAAACTTCGTAGCAACCTGGGCAACAACTCCCTTGTCCTGGTTCCTTCTCTTGGCAACTCTCTATTTATTGGACCACAGCCAGGGGCAATGACTCCTTTGCCCGTTCATTCTCTTGTAGGTCCTAGATCTCTGCCTTTCTCTCTTTTTGCTTGGGCCAATTTGGTTCACTTCCCTGCCAAGTGTGGTCCTTAGTAAATTACTCTGTGGTTTCCCTTCTTCTCATGGGATTGTGCCCCAGACCTCTCTTTATGTTTGGGAACTGGGAGCCCTCTTCTCCCAAGTACCACCACGAGGAAGAGGACTTGTGTGTTTCTACTGTAGTGGGTCCCAAACCCCCCTTCTTTGCGTGAGGGTACTTGGAGCTCTCTTCTCCCATGTACCACCACGAGGAAGATGACTTGTGTGGTTCTCGTGTAGTGGGTCCCAGACACCTTCTTTGTGTGTGAGTACTTGGAGCCCTTTTCTCCTAAGTACCGCCGCAAGGAAGAGCACTCATGTTGCTTTCGTTTGGTGGGTCCCAGACCCTTAAGTTTCTCTTGTTGGGGGACAGACATGGTTCACATCCCTGCCAGGTACCGTGACTATTAAGATGCTGACTGCACCGTCTTAATTTCCAGCCAGCCAGCCTGAGTGCTTCTCTTTGTAGTGGGCTCTGGTCTGCCCAGGAACACTGCAGTGTCAATCTTTCCCAGGACAGCTTGGTCCTCCTTTCATGCACTTCCCTATCTGCAGGAACACCGAGAGCTTCTCTCTGCCAGCTCGCCTTTCGGTCCTTCCACTGTGGACTGGCCCTTGTCCTTCCAGCTCCTCTCTTGGCATCCTGGTGTGCTTCTTGCACTTTCCTGCACCGTGCTGGCTCCTGCAGCTCCTTCATGAAGGACTAGACAACTTCTTCCTGAGTCCCTCATCCTTTTCTGCTATGCATTGACCAATGAGCAGCCAGCAACAACTAGACTGCTCATTGTGGTTCTTAGGAGAACTCTTCATGCCTCCGCTCTTCCTCTTCATCCCAGTACTTATTCCAAGTTGTCTAGAATGCTCATGTTGGTTATGCAGAACACTCTTCATTCCTCCATGCAGCTTATTTGTCTCAATGGTGGTCAATAACATATCTTTCAACTCTTCCCCATTCTTCCTCGTCTCAGTGTTTCTAACCTTGATCTCCCTTGGGTCAGTTGTGCTCTTCATAGCCCCAGTACGTATCTAGGGAAGGGGTTGTTCTTTGGGTTATAGGAATGGGGGGGGGGGGTGGTCCTAGGGTCTGGTGATTGGCGAGTATATTGCGTTCTCAGGGTAGGGTTGTTCCTAGTCCCAGAAGGGGTTTCCTCTCCCATGTGATTCTCTCCCTGTGCACCACCCTCAGGGGAACTATTGTACCGAGGACGTACCACCCTGGCCACATGGGAATGGTCTCCCCCATAGGGGCGAAGGGACAACATCCACAGATTTGTCACAGACTCCAATAAAATGTAAATTCCGCCACATTATGTTTCTATCAATCAAATACCGACGGAATCCACCCTGGAGTGCTACTGACTCCATAATTGGGGACTAACACCGCCAAACCACCACTTGGAATCTGGCAGTGATACCACTGGACCGATTAGCAGTAACGGTACTGTTGAGATGCCACCAAACTCGTACTAAGCCCCAATGTCCAGTAAGGGAATTGGCCTATAACCTTGAGGGGCTAGTGTTCCAAGAAATACTTGTCTAAGGGGATGGCATAATGCCTGTCTTGACAACAACAATAAACATAAAACGATTTGGTATCCTTCAAAAAAGCTTCCATTTTTTTCTCAAATTCTTTTTTTGTCTTACCGCAATTTTTGATGCCATTTTGAAACTATAAATCTGACCAGCAGTGTACACACCCCTCATTAAATCATGGTTCAGTTTTCTTTTCGAGATTCTAGATTCTGCATCGAACCATGGTGCATCCCTTTCTATAACCTGGAACTCCTGAACTTGGGGGCACGGTTTGTCAATAGCTGTCCTGGATAGTTTCTCCTAAAGACTCAGACAAACTGACGCTTTCCTTTGTGGCCTCTGAACTGTTCAACAGTTTTAAGAGAATATGTTAATTTCTTGTGAATTAGTAATTCTTTCCAATGCCTCCTTTTCAAGCGTAGGCATCGCCAACCAGCCTCTCTGGCTGTCAGATATCTTCTTTGTGGTGCCTACCCTGGCCATTGGAAAATGAACTCAAGAGGATCAATGTAACATTTCATAACATTCCTGAAGAAAAAAAACATCCACAATACAGTCATCAATGACTGTGGAACAGTATTGCCGCTCTTGCATGCTTAGGAATGCACCATTTGCCATTAGAGATCCCATAAAATCCTAGGCAGAATCTCATGCTCAGTTTGGGGCCATTTTTACTGTCCATACATTTGTACTAATATTTTGCTCGGGAACCTGAAACCTCTGGTAATGTTTATTTACTCCTACTCTATTTTTGAACAGCTGGACTGGTCCTATATGTCTATAAATGTACTACTGACTACTCAATTTCCTCAACATTTCTTGTAAACAACCACTTAACGTCAAATGAAGTTAAAGGCCTTGCACTTTTCCTTGACTAGAATAACACGTGGTCTAGATAACTATTAAGTACTGCAAATTAAATGTTCTATATGCAGTTTTAATTTTGTTACATTTCTAATTTGTGTTGCAAACAATTTGTCCGCCAACTGTGCGCCGATATATTCCGTCGAAAAATGGACGTTGCTCACCATTTCATTTGATATGCCAATGTTGCTCATTGCGCACAAAAGGTTGGGGACCCCTGCCTTAAACTGTACATTTTACATCAGCCAGTCCAGAGATTGGTGGCATGCTGTGGCACGCTGTGGCATGTGCCACATGTCACATTCGGTTCCTACCTCTTCTCACTTATACCTCGTATTCATGCCACCCTTGTGGTTCCCCTTCTACAGCCCTGTATTCCTTATTGAAGTCACGGTTAGGAGGTGTGTCTAGTAGCAATTCTGCCAGCGAAAAAGAAGCACAAGAAGCATACTGTATTATATATTTCGGTCAGTGGGCCTTTTTCCCGTTGGTTAGAAGCACATTTTCGCCATGCTCCTGAGAGATCTTCACCTTTTGTGTCAACGCCAGTTGAGCATATCAGATTGTGCGAACCTACCAATCTCTCCTGAGCATGGATACCTTACTTAAAGAGCTAACTGGTACTGTGCAGAAACTCCAAGCGGAGGTTACAGCATCACGAATGCTGTTATATATCAATCTATGGCAGCCCTTCAAGGGGCCATAGATCAGGTGGGGAAAAACTCATTAATTCATGGGAGTGGGCATTGAAGGTGCAGCAGGGACATCCTGGATTGCTCCTAAATCTGACGCTCGTCCAGTTCTTGCTCCTGCTGCACTCCCTGCCCCTCTGCCCAATATAGGTATTCCATCCCCACCCATGCCCACTAAATATGGTGGAGTCCCAAAGGAATTAAAACCTTTTTTAACACGATGCAAAATACTCTTTTTGAATCAGCCTCATATACCTCCGACCAGGCCAAGGTAGCCTTCTTGCTCTTTAATTTAGACAAAACTGCATTGGCTTGGGCTACGCCTTATATTGAAGGCAATCATCATTTATTGGTAGACTACTGTTGGGGACCATAGGCGGAAGTCCCAGGTTCCACTGCGATTTCGGATGAAGAGATTGTAAAAGGAGATGTTGCGGCTGCAATCATTCATTTGCCTATATGACACGTGGGTCACGAAGATAGAATGAATACTGCTGCACTTATTGAGATAAGGTTACTGCTCACGAAGGGCAATCAGCCTCAGAGATGTGACTGTGACCCTTTGATACAAATTCCGTCGAACTCAAATCCCACAGTGGCAAAACAGAGTCAGTACAGGGGCGAAATGCATCTACTCAATGGCCCTCATTCCGTCCCTTACCGGCATGGCACAAATAGCGTGTCCGAGCTGGCAGTATCCCGCTAAAAGCACACTATAACGAGTTCGCGGGCACGAGCTTTGCGCCATGCCGGTAAAGACCTAGCGCCATGCCGCAAAAGGGCCTGAAAAACCCCCTACCGGCATGAATCGCACCTTAGACAACACTACCGCCATAGACCAACGCGGCATTAGCGGTGACTGTAAATAGTGGTCACCGTCATTTACGGTCACTGTTAAATTTCGGAACCGGAAATAGCGTCATCGCACAGGAACGGGAAGGAGCATGGCGGCCATCTTTAAAAACACAATCCATTGCCATCCTTACCACACAGGATTCCTGGCACACTGGTGATCGACCGGAAAGTTTCTACAACCACCCAGTACTGCCCAAAGCACCAAAGAAGGGATCTGCCCGCCTCCAAAAGGAGCGGTTCAGCCCAGATGAGCTACAAATGCTCGTGGACACCCTACACAAGCATGTTGGGCCTGTGTTTAGCAGCAACATTAGGAGGGAGGCGGTGTTGAAAAAAAAGGAAATCTGGGCACTAGTATGCCAGAAGGTGAGCGCAGTGGGCAACACCCCCAGCACGGTAAAGGATTGCCACAAAAGGTGGGATGACCTGCCGCTGAGGGTGCGGAGCATCCTTTCTGCAAACCGAACCGAGGCCTTGGAGACCGGAGGAGGACAAAGTTCTCCAATAAAGCTCATGCCGTGGGAGGAGACATGTGCGGGCATGATAGGGGCAGAATCCATTGAAGGGGTCGGAGAAATGGAGTGTGGCGCCACGTCATCCGCTGATGGAGGTGAGTGTCCAAAGTAAATACTGCTAAGGCAAATGTGATGAAAGTCACTGCTAACGTCTGGCCAAAGAGTCGGCCACACACACACCCCCTGTAAATTATGCCAAAGCAAGTGAGACCCAAGCCAGTGCCTGGTGCAAGGGCGTAACGTACATGACACATACCGCACAAAGTTTCAAATTCCATGAGGCACACAGGGTCGTTGATGTAAACAGTGTGCATGTTAGACAGCACAGTATCTGGCCAACATGAGTGACACCGACATGTGCCTGCATTTACCACCCATGTATGGAATGACGTGCCGTTTCCTACACAAATGCCGATTACTCACAATTGTGTGGATGTGCAATTGTACCAATGTATGTATGCTGGCTATCCAAACATCACTCATGCTGTCCCTCTCTTTCATCCCCACAGGCAGTGAGCATGACAGTGAGGACCAGGACAGCAACCGTCCCACCACTTCCAGGGGCCAAGACAGGGGCCGCCGTGTCCCAGTGAGGAAGACACCACTGGTACATACACCACCAGCACCAGCAAGGCCTGTGGCGGGCGCACCAACACCACCCCCACCCCTCCCTGCACTACCTGCAGACACCTGCCAACGCCACGGTCCATGGAGTCCAGTGTGGCTGGGGAGGTGGCAGCCACAGCCTCCCTCGAAGTTGAGGACAGCCCCAATGACATCTGGGGAACAATTGAGGATGACACTGTGGAAGTTGTGCACACCCCTGAAGATTTGTCAAACCCCCAGGTATCCTTCAGTGACTCTGGTGATAACGACATACTGGAGCAGTCTGGCCAAGAACAGACACAGGGACATGGCTGCCCCGTGTACAGTCCCGTTGAGGAAGCGCCGGCAGGACATGTCAGCCCGATCCCCAGCAGGGTCAATGGTTCATCCGCCGTGCACAGCAGGCTGACCAGCTCTCTGCCCTGATATTGGAATTCGTGCTGGACAATCGCCAGGCCAGGGAGGAGTGGCGTGCTGATTTGAGGGCAATGGGCCAGTCCATAACCGAAAACACTAACCACCTCTGCAAGGTGCTCGGCCATAGCCGATGCTTTGGAGGCTGCTCATCCCGGCCAACAGCCTCAGCATGAGGACACACCGTCCACAAGGAACTCCACCCAGACCAGCCCGCTCCGTCGGACGCTCCATGCGCAGCGCCGATGGGACATGCCTCCCCCTGGGTCCGGGAGCGCAGAGTGACTATACTGGCAGCCTCATGTGGGCTATGTGGACCCTATGAGACTAGTGTGAGGTTGTTGTGGTGGGAGGGGGGGTGAGGGTGTGTGGGGTTGTTGTGGTGGGGGGGTGAGGGTGTGTGGGGTGTTGTGGTGGGAGGGGGAGGGGGTGAGGGTGCGTGGGGGAGTTGTGGGGGGAGGGGGAGAGGGTTGAGGGTGGTGGAGGGTTTGTTTTTCACATTCATATATTCACTTTCAATACACCGGTTGTGTTACAAAAAAATAACCAGAGTGGACATTCATCATTGCGCATTTGTCATTTAATCTTGCACAGTGCATAGTGTACATGTATCCCCACACCCAGTGCCCTCGGTCCTAACATTATGTCACCCTCTGCTGACTTGTGTGTCAGAAATATCGTGCGATCAATGACTGCCGCACAGCACGTCCCTCCTGTGCATCGGCACTGTGATGATGTCCTGCCACATCTTCCTCCTCCCCTTCATCATCATCAGGTGGTAGCAGCCCAACGTCAGGGGTCAGGGGCACATTCAGACAGCTGCACATATTGTGCAGCATTACACATGCCATGGTGATCTTGGCCACCTTCTCATGGCTGTAGAGGAGTGCCACACCCAACCGGCTGAGGCAGCGGAATCGTGCCTTCAACAGGCCAAAGGTCTGCTCAATCACCACACGTGTACGGGTATGGGAACTATTGTAGTCCTCGTGCCTGTTCTGTGGGTTTCGAATAGGGGTCATGAGCCACGGCTTCAAGTGATAGCAACCATCACCTGCATGAGAGGGGAATGAAGGTAAATGTTCGCATATTCATGTTGGACAACTGTACTAGTCTCACATGGCAGCAGGTAATTTGTGCCCACATGCACATGTCCCTGGATGCATTGACCCCGTTTGTGATCCTGTATGTGTCCTGTGTAATGGACTAATGGTGTGGGTTGCTTCTTCAAGATGGGTCATGGTGTGCACTCACAACTTGTTGCACGTACATCGTATATGCATACAGCAGTGTTGGTGTAAAATCAGTGATGAGTTGTGTTCTGTGGGATTTGGTTGTAGGGAGCGTTGGCTGTAGTCAGTACTAAATTGGGCATTCTGCACTGATCAGTTCCATGGTGACATGCAGCACTCCTATGGGTGTGCCGAACCAGTGACACACTGTGGTATCCCTGGTTGACTCAGTTCAATGCACTCCCAGGGATGACTGTCCTGTGTGGTGATATGCTGGAGACAGCAACATAGTGCATATGCAGTGCATAGTGCAGGATGACCTTACGGTGTGTGAGGGCCGCTGATTAGTAGTACATGTGTTGTGGGATGTGGGCTGGTTGCCTGTTAGTCATGTAGTGATAGGTGTCGGCCTTACTTCATAACTATGGGATTTGGTTGTCATGTACCGTTGCAGATGCTTTGCGGCACAGTGTTCGGTGATGTGCACATCGTGCTCTGACGTCAACATTCCCAGCCAGGTGGAGTATGCATTCCCCCCCTTCCTAGCCAGGTGGAGTATGCAACCCCCCTTCCCAGCCAGGTGGAGTATGCATCCCCCCCATTCACACCCGGTTGGAGTATGCAGCCACCCGCCTCACAACCCCGATGCACTGCCATGGTCCAGCCAGGCAACTCACCAAGCAGCCAGGCACGTCGTCCAGCATGTTGCTCCATGTAGCGTGGTAGCGTGGAGTTCTGCAGTACCAAAGAGTCATGAGTTGATCCGGGATATCGGGCACAGCAATGTGTCATGATCTTGCTGGCGTTGCATACCATCTGCACATTGATGGAGTGGTATTGCTTGCGGTTGCGATATACCACCTCCATGGCATGCGGGACCACCAACTCCACGTGGGTGCAGTCGAGGGCACCTACACAATTTGGCATGCCTGCCAGTGCATGGAAGGCAACTTTTTTATCGAATATCTCCTGGGGAGTCCGAGGTAGGGATATGTAGTCTCTTTTGTGTTTGAGGAGGGCATCCAGCACTTGGTTCAGTATCCGGGCAAATAGGGGTTATGATATGCCATGCATGTTCCCCACTGTGTGCTGGTAGGTGCCTGTGGCAAGGAAGTGGAGCACAGACACTACCTTCATTAGAGGGGGGATGGCGGTGCGTATTTCTATGAGGCTCACTATGTCGTTGTGTATCAGGTCCACTATGGTGTTGATGGTGTCACGGTCAAGCCGGTACAGGGTGTGGATCTGCTCAGGTGTTAGGTTGAAGGGGGTGGCTCTGATTCGAGGGATTGGGGGCTGCTGGCATGGTAACGGTGGCTGCACTGGTGGGGCATGCTGGGCCTGTCTCACCCTCCTTCTCCTCCAGCGTCTCCTCTGTGGTGGCGGCTGTTGTTGTTGTTGTTGAGGTATTGCAAGCAGGGCCTCCAGCTCCAGTAATGCTACTACTATTGGTATCATCTTGGTGTGGGAGGGGGTGTGGTGTGTGGGTGTGCTCCTTTTGTACTGGCCCTGACTCCATTGCCTCCACCTGTGCTGATTGTGTGCACCTCTGGCACTTGGAAACACTGCTCACGGTTCTTAACGCCTGGTTGGCGATGCCGCTATTTACACCATGCCGGTATGCACTTTTTCAGCCTTCAGGAGGCCGTTATTTGCATGTCCGCATCACTTGTGATCTTCTCCGGTTTACAGCATGCCGCTAATGCCGGCATGGTGTGTCGCATGCGCGCACCCAGACCGCGATTTACGGCATCGTAATTTACGTTGCCGTAAATAGTGGTCTGGTTGGTCAGAATAGCCTGTAGCGGTAAGCAATGCCGGTAAAGCTTTACCGGCATCGTTTTTCCCTTACCTCCAAACTCAAAATTCTCTCTGTAGCCAACAAACTACCTCCCAATAAGAATTACTACCCGCAGCCTGATGGAAATGTGCCTGGTGTGATGAATTGAGTGAGAATGGCAAGCCCTATAGGTTCTGATGTGGAGACACAGGATGTCTCAGCCCTAGGGCACACTCCAGCCCAATACTGCACTGAGGTCTGTGTAATTGCCATTAAAATCAAGACGGCCCTGTTCGGAACTCATCGTGGCAGTAGTAAAGACAGACACAAGTGACCACAGTTCAAGGGTGTTTATTAAACTGAATGCAGGTTGGAGAAATGCCTATTCTAAACCTAAATCTAAGATGGGAGCAAGAGTTGATCATCAAATGAAAATAAGGCAATCTTAGTGGCGTTGTGTCAAACAAAAAGAGCCTGTACTAAGAGAACTATTGCCAAACCTTACAACTAAAACAAAAAAGGGTGTGGTTTGGTTTTCAAGAAAAGAAAAGAAGTGTTCTCAAATAATATGTCAGGATGCGGTAGCTTGGTTCTCCCTTCCCCACGTTTTGAGCACGGGGCAAGTTGGGAACTTGGAGCACAGCACACACTCGAGCTTCCTTAGCATGAATCGACAGTTTTGTTCCAGTGCATCAGGAGTCTCGATGACCAAGTCCCATTTCTCATGAAAGCCTCTTTCCTTCGAGGGCCTGACGTATTCAAGCAACAAAACAAAAGTTTCTTCAACAAATTAAAGTTTGTTTCCTGGTTTCACTTAGGGTGAGGAATCTTCACCTTTGGGTCCCCCTCTTCCGGGCGCTGACCCCTCTTTACTCTCAGCCTCCCTCCACTGGGTTCACTATGGCTTTTCCTTCATTCATAAATGTCAATGGGCCTCATTACATGGTAGGTGGTAAGGGTTTACCGGTACCAGTAAGGGCACCGGTACCGGTAAACCCTTACCGCCTTACTACGAGTTCCCTTTACGGCACCCTACTTTCACGGCTGGTTTTACCAGCCGTTAAAGTAGGGTGCCACAAAGGGATCTCGGTGCTAATTACGGTACCGCAATTTGCGGTACCGTAATTGCCACCTTCCCCATTCCCATTATGCCCTATGGGTGCAAAACTGGGAATGGGGAAGGGCCTTGGTGAATGGGGAATTACCGGCCCCACTCACCTTGGAGTAGGCCGGTAATTCCGCCATTCACCAAGGCGGACACGTTAAAATACCGGTGGCAGCGCCATGGTTACCGCACAACGTGTAATGAGGCCCAATGTCTTTTAAAACAGTTCATAGTGGACATCCCTCGACTGGGTTCACGTTTGTCAACACACTGTTTATTGGGACTTTAGACTTGCCCCTTCTTGTCAGCATCCCTTGGTCAGGTTCACTCTTGCCAACTTCACATTCAAAATTGTTTGCAGGATTCACTTCCCTTGCTTTCTCACATTTCTAAGGTCAAAGGCTTTCGACTGTACAGGGATTTTGCTTGACCTCCTCCTGTATGACCACTTTTACCTAACTTTGTGACTCTCCTACAGCCTTCTGGTTTCTGTAGTTTCACTCAGACGGGGATCGACCAGTGTCTCTAGAATTAGCACCCACGTGTTGCCGATTCCCTGTGCAGCTGGTCTTCCCTTAACACTTTTACAGTTCTTTGAACTTAGATCAACTTGCCACTTTGCGTGTTTTATTCACCACAGCCCGGCTCTTATCTGCTCTCCCCTTGACTCACTGGCTATGATGAATGGCTTGGCTTTCCTCGTAACTGGAGTCAAGGCCGGTACCACGGTAGCAGGAGTTTCCCTTGCTCCCGCTTATCGGCGTCAATACGCTCTGTTTACCATTGCCATCTTTTGCAGCACATTTGGGCTATTGTCCTCGGTTTTACGATTCCCTCTGCAGAGGTTTCGCAGGTCTGCGTCGGAAAGGGCAAGGGCGTTTCTCTCCTTGTCAGCATCTCGATAGTCGATGCCTTTCTCCTCCTCATGAACTGCCGGCCCTGGATAGCTGTCTCGTCATGCATTCTGCCTTGCTCATACTGTGCTCTCTTGCTCCACCTTTTATCCCTGTGGGGAAGGGAAAGGGCCATCAGGTGTGTGTGTGTGATTCTGATCAATTGCCTGACTTTGCCTGACCCTTGTATTGGGACATGTCAGGTAAACGGTTCTGGTGTTAGTCCGTTCTGTGGTGTATCGTGCAAAAGTGTTTGTGTCGGAAAAGGGGGGTGGGGCAGTGATTTTGACTGTCCTTCGTGGTAGGATGAGGAAAAGGTGTTTAAAGAAGGGGGATACCACGTCTCACGCATCAGTATCCCACTTCCACTCCATGAAGACCCCCCATCCAAATGATCCTCCCTCATTCGTCCACCCCCAGGAACTGGATCCAATAGCAATGGCTGTGTCTTGGCCACCTGGATGACAGATCCCAGGAGACTAGCTAGGGAGACACCTTCAGGTTTCTCACAGCACCTACGAGGGGTAGGCTGGAGGTAGCAAATCCTGTGCGGAAGGATGTTTTTTTGGCGAGAACCCCGGGAGAAACGTAAGAGAGTTACTCAACGGGGAAGGGTTGTTGTGAACACAAAAGGGCTAATATTTACTGTGGATCCTCACAGGCAAAGAAAACCTGTGAGAAAGGTATGGTAATCAAAGATACCCAGCAGATGACCAATGGAGGGCCAGCACTGCAGTTGAGGGTAGAGACTGGGTTGAAAGCTTTTATTCCTACCACTTAGACTGGTTTACCGAAGAAGAACAATGGCCAAATCCTAATCTGTGAACGTATGTTGGAAGAGAATTGGGAGATACCTCTAAATCAACGAAGAGTGTTGGCTCTGTTAAGATCCATACATGAGTTAAATTCAATTTCTTCGCTGAATCTAAAGTTCGTTCATCCCTGTGATCGAGCCTGTCTGGGAAAATGTGCTGTTCACTTTAACTCTAAAATGATAGAGAAGTTAGTGCTCATCCAGCAATAGGAAATCCTGCTAAAAGGCTTTCAATGTTATCAAATATGTCATGGTAGGCCTAATCTAAGAGACCATCACAGGCCTAACCTTACGGTGAGAGGTTACTTTGATGAAGATCAGCGAAGGTACATTCCACAGAAGCCGGAATCTCTGAGTTGGGGCTGGCTTGCCACTGCTCTCCCATCAGCAGCAGGTAGTTGTCGAGGCTTCTAGAGAGATAATTCATCTCTTGAGCTGGAACTCACATGGCTATAACTCTTTCTTGACGGAGGATATGAAGAAGACTCTGGATAAATTTGAGTTCATTCTCCTGCAAGAGACATGGCTTAGTACTAGTCGTCCAGTATGGGATGGCTATTTAATTCACTGCTCAGTTGCCAAGAAAGGGGTCAGGGGGAGGCCTATGGGAGGGCTACTAACGGGTGTTAAAATAACAAAGTTCAGTTGTATAGTGAGACTACATACACATTCTGATGCCATACTAACAACTAGGGTGTGGTCAGGGAATTGGGTGCGGATGGCGTGGGCCAGCTGCGCATGTCGAAACCGGTCCATGGGTGTCAGGTTGAATTGCTCTTGCATGGTCTCAAAATCCAGGAGGCAACCCCCTTGTATCACATGTGCTAGTGTGTGTATCCCTTTTGCACACCAATGACCAAAAGAGCCCATTTTCACTATTTCCGGGAGGAGTGCGTTGTGCCATATGGGTTGTGATAGCGTTGGCTTTCCTTTCCAGATAATTAGTTTGTGTGCATCCCGCCAGGCACGACGAATATGGTGGGTCATTTTGGGCAACGTCGGGAGCTGGTTGTGGGTGGAGTACAGGATCTGCAGCGGGGTTAACGGGGCCATGATCTCCAGTTCAATACGGATGTGTGGTAGTGTGGGATCTGCATGTATTCAGTCGTTTACTACCTGTTACTCACCAGTTGCTGAACTGGTCGGGGCGTTGCTCAACCTTGGGCTAAAACCGAAGAGGGAGCAGTTCCGGTAAGCATTCAGTCTAAGCTGGAGTGTACAATGGTACGATCCAGAACCAGACCTCCTCAACTCGAGGACCTCTTTAAGGCAACATACCCCTTTGCTGTATAACAAAAACAGTCAGAGGAATCAATTACCCAAAAGAGCGGGGAAATCCACACCGCCAAACCCAGGCTGTAAGAAATATACAAAAGCATAATTATACGTCACTGACTTTGGACATCACTGCATTAATTCAAGATTAGACCAAACAACAGTACCTGAAGGAAGGGTTTGATAGGGCTCTATGGCAACTACGGGTGGTTAGACTGGGACCAATAATACTGGAAACAAAGAAAGGATAGGTAAGAAGCATAACCTATTGATTCCCAGGAGAACAAATAACAATGACCCTAGGCTTACCCAATAGGTGTTTTCAGGAAGGAATGTTCTAATCAACGCTAGGAAAAAATAAGAAACAGGAAGGTTAGTATAGGAAGACTAGCCCGAACGGAATGAGGGTCGCAACCTAGGTCCGGCATGGTGCACTACAGGAGAGCGTTCAGAAAGTGCACGGTTGCTGGTGAAAAGTGTCCCAAACACAGTAGTTCACATGATAGTTCCCCGGGTAGTTCTGGTAACTTCCAAACACAGGAGTGTTTGAATCCGTCTATAACGGGCTTCGGTATGAGTTTGTTAAGCAGCACAGAGACTTGACAGCCGGAGAGGCGGTAGGCAGGCAGGCTTACCTTAAGGAACAAAGGCAGCGTGGGGCCTCATCAGGTAGGCAGAATCTCTGCTGAGGAAGCCGCTGCAGGGTGCGGCGCGCTGGCAGGATGGCTGGCTTGAAAGAACGAAGGCAGCGTAGGGGCTCGGCAAGCAGCCGGGACTACTGCCAAGGAGCCGCTGCAAGTGCGGCAAGCCGACGGGACGGCTAGCCAGGGTCCAACTTGATATCCAAGGGTAATCCAATAGACAGGTCGAGAAACGTTCCGAGTTCAAAAAGTGGAAGAAATCTGGATCAAAGTAATGGTATGACAAACGCTAATTAGAAGTAGCGTTAAACCTTTGGCAATCGTATTGAAAGGAGGAGGCGTTACCTTACGTGTAGTGCACATAATTGCCGTGTCATGTGACTACCCGAAACGCGGGCAGTGGAAAAGCCACATCTCCATGGTAACCTCCAGCGTTGCCAAACTGGAGATGCTTGGAGACGGGGAATGCGGCGGCGATTCATAACACTACCCCCATCTGTGCCGCAAGGTAATAGGTGCATATCCAGGGTAAACCGATGCCTCCCTCCCATACTGATCTCTGGAGCGTTTCAAGGGCGATCCTGGATTGTTTCCCACCCCATAGCAGCGTGCGTAGGTTTTTGTCAATGAGTGCGGAGGTTTCTCGAGGATGAGGAATGGGGCATTCTGGAGAGCATACAACAGTCTGGGGAGGGTCATCATCTTGAATAGCGCGGCTCTACCCATTAGCGATAGGGGGAGTGATTGCCAGTGGGGGGTGTCCCTGTTGAATCGCTCAATTACTGGTTGTAGGTTAAGTTGGAGGAACCCTTCGAGTGTCGGGTCAAGCCGTATAGCCAGGTATTTAAATTCCTTAATAGAGACATGGTATGGGCAGGACTCCAGGATCGCAGACTCGCCACCCTGAATCAGGAAGAAAATGGTTTTGGCTTCATTGACCTTTAGGCCCGCAAAGCTCTGATATTCCCTAAGAATGAGGGAGACAGCCGGACATGAAGTGCTCGTGTTACTGAGGTATATGAGGAGGTCATCCACGTAGAGCGATAGGCGCCCCCCCCTCCCGGCCAAACAAAACCGGTCCAGTTGGTATTAGCTCTGAGCTCAATTGCAAGTGGTTCGATGGCCAGGAGGAAGAGAAGTGGGGACAGCGGGCATCCCTGCCTCGTACCTCAACCCAAGGGAAATGATTTAGAGGACCTGTCATTCACCCTCACCGTGGCCTCCGGGGATGTATAGAGAAGTTTAACCCATGATATAAATGTTTGCCCCAGGTTCATCCTAGCCATGATCGCCCACAGAGCATCCCACCCCACAGAGTCGAATGCCTTTTCAAAGTCCACCACCAGTAGGGCTAGTGGGGCTGGTATTTCTTTGGCTCAGTTGGACGCTGCGTAAGTTCATGCGAGTGGATTTATTGGGCATGAACCCACATTAGTCTGGGTGGACGAGGGTCTCTATCACCTGCAGTAGTCTGTGGCAAGTGTTCTGGCGAGGACCTTGGCTTCGCCGTTGATCAGGGATATGGGACGATAGGAGGCACATTCCTCTGGAGGTCTCCCAGGCTTGTGTATGATTACTATGCATGCCTTCCTGAGGTCTTGGGGGAGAGCTCCTAGTTCTTTGCTGCGTAGGAACATGCGGTGCATGTGGGTAGATAGTGTGCCAACGAGGTATTTCCATGTTTCTGTTGAGAACCCATTGGGACCCGGAGTTTTCCCGGGTTGGAGCTGTGCAAGCGCCTCTTGCCCCTCGGTGTCAGTGATTTCAGCATTCAGGAGATCCGATTGGCGCTGTGAGAGTTTCGGGATCTCAATCTGATCAAGGTAGCATGAGGGTTCAACTGGCAAGCTCCCAGTGGGTGGGGTATAGAGATTTTTGTAGTAGGCGGCAAATGCTTCAACAATGTCAGAGTCATCTGTCAGCAGTGTTCCATCTGGAGATTTAATGGCCCGTACATGTCCCCTGCTTTGTTCGCGTCTCTCTAACCAGGCCAGGGTCTTACTCGCTTTGTCGCCCCTTTCATAAATTTGGTTCCAGACTAGTTGATGGGCTATTCGTGCATTATCTAGAGACAGGTTGCTAAGGGCGTCTTGTGCCGTGAACAGCGCCTCTTTTGCCTCTTGGTTGCTGTGTTCTAGGATTTGCCGTTCGCACTCCAAGACTCGTGCTTCTACTTCTCTGATCTTTTGGACTTGTCGTTGTTGGTG
Source organism: Ambystoma mexicanum (assembly GCF_040938575.1). NCBI lineage: Eukaryota > Metazoa > Chordata > Amphibia > Caudata > Ambystomatidae > Ambystoma > Ambystoma mexicanum. The sequence continues at coordinate 578,312,427 of NC_090922.1, read as the reverse complement.
GGCGGAAACCGCCGAAGTAGCTTCCCCCCGGAGGACAGTCTTGTACGCCTCCCAGATCGAGATTGGGCAGTCCACTGAGCCTTTGTTGAGTTTGAAATATTCCGTTGTCTTTTTTTTCCAGCTCCTCCGCAATTTCAGGGAGACGTAGATGGTATGTATTCAGGCGGCAGTTACGATCCGGACGTCGGCAGGAATTCTTCATAGTTAGAAGGAGCGGAGAGTGTTCTGAGATTCCCCTTGCGAGGAATTCAGCATCGAGAAGTCTGTGATTTATGCTGCGGGGGATGAAGGCATAATCAATCCTGGAGAGCGATTTGTGGACGCCCGAAAAAAAGGAAAAACCAGCCTCGTCGGTATGAAGTGAGCGCCATGTGTCCATCAGCTCCAGGGCTTCGGCGAACATGGAGAGTGGTGTGGAGGCGGGGCGGCTTTCAGATCTCCTATGAGATCTATCGACTGCAGTGTCCATCACTTTGTTGAAGTCCCCACCAATCACCCATATATCGGCCTCTTCCAGGAGCAAACTCTGTAGTTTGGAGAGCAGTTCCTTCGTAAGCGTGGGGGGGGCATAGATTGCTGCCAGGCCCCATTTCTTGCCCCAGATGTCAGCAAGTATCAGTACGTAGCGGCCCCGGGGGTCAGTTTTGACCTTCCTAACCTGCAGGGGGACGCGCTTGTGGAAGAGTATCCTCGTGCCCCTGGCACCTTTCGTGAATCCGGCATGGTAGGTATGCGAGTAGTTGAATCTTTTGAAAGCAATGTCTGGCGAGTGCCGGTTAAGGTACTGGAGCACCAATCTTCGCTTTATGCTGGAGCCGAGGCCGTTAACGTTCCAGGACAGTATGGTTACCTTGTTGGAGTTTATTCTATCTGCGTGAGTCTCTTGTTGGGGCATCTGGAAGGATAAGTGGCAGTTGCGCGTTTTCCAGAGGCGTGTAGCGATTTCCTTTCAGGGGAGGCGTCCGGGGGTCGCCTCGTAGTGATGTGCCTGCTGACTGGATGATAATTGCGTCAATGGTCCTGGCCATAGACAGTGCTTGACTTCCTGGCCAGCGTTTGTCAGCTTCGAGCCTTCTTGTCCCATGATTCTGTTTCCTTGGATTCCCAAAACTCCCCCCACCCTGTACTTCCCCCCCGACTGGGAGCACCTGTCTCCCAAACATTAAACTTATAACTTGGTAAACTTCCTCGGGATAACCATGACTGTGATAGCGCCCGCGCCCCATTAGGAGCGGCGGCCGCTAGGTGAGCGCTCCGATGTTATTATGTTGCAGATTAGTCCCCATATTGCGTGGGTCTTACCCCTTTTCCGTAGGGTCCCCGTCTTGTTGTCGTCTGCATTGGTCAGAGATCGAGGGGGCGAGGGCCGCCCAGACCAGGGCCCCTGTGTGGGTGGGCCCGGTGGTGTGCGCCTCACTCTGCAATCCGTGAGAACTTGGGTTTCAAGCCAGTCCCATGCATCTTTGGGATTGTAGAATAGATGAGTGGTGCCCTCATAGTGGACTTTGAGCGATGCCGGGAAGAATAAGGCATATTTGATAGAGAGCGACTGGAATTTCCTCTTGACCGAATCAAATGATTGGCAGGCTTTTTGGACTTCCTTGGTGTAATCGGGGGTAGAACCCTACCCTGTAGCCGTTGTATGTGATCGGGCCAGAGGCCCTTGCCATTTGTAGGATTGCATCTCGGTCGCGGAAGTTCAGCAGGCGTGCGATTATCATTCTATGCGGGGCGCCTGGGGTAGGTTGGCCGGTGGGGACTCTGTGTGCTCTTTCTATGGAGAAGAATTTGGGTAATTTTTTGGGGGCAAAGACATGAGCGAGCCAATATTCAAGGAAAAGTTCAGCGCTGGGGCCTTCCTCCTTCTCCGGTATCCCGAGTATCCTGAGGTTATTGCGCCGCGCTCTCCCCTCACTGTCCTCAGCACGGTATTCCAGTTGAGCAACTTTTTGGGTAATCGCAGTGAGTTGTTGCTCCAGTCGGTGCACAGCGTCTTCTGTGTTCAACACTCTCTGTTCCGCCTCACCAACCCTAGCCGACAGGTTGCAGAGGTCCTGGTGTATAAGGGACACCTCAGTGGATAGGCCACCTATTTTGAGTTCCAATGATGCCTTCGAGTCCCCAATCGCTCTCATGAGGTCCGTCAAGGAGACTGGGGGGTCATGGGGCTTGTCGCTGGCCCCTTCTTCTTCTGGGGGCTGAGTTTCACGGCGGAGAGGAGCCCCCACAGTGTAGAGGTCCATTTTGCTTTGTAGAGTTTGCCGCTTAGACTTTTCTTTTCCCATATCGTGGTTGATCAGCCCCGTATGATGGGGGTCCGGGTGCTTCACGTTGTTACCGAAGGGGTGAATGTAGGGTTTGGGAAAGGGCTAACGTGAGCCAGGCGGGCGTGTAGAAGCAACGCAGGGGCCATTCGTGTGTCCGTGCGAGGGCTGTGCCAAGAACAGAAGAGCGTGGCCTCTGTGGGTATTGGCCTCTTTTCCTGGGCCGCCGGGCATGAGTGGAAGGCAAATCCAGTGCGGGGGCGAGCTCGTAGCAGGGCCCCGCAAGGGTCGTTCTGGCACGTATCCCCCGGATTGCGGTCGCTGCTCAGCGGGGGCAGATCAGGGGAGAAGGTTCGAGGGTCCCCCATGCACGAGGGATGGTCCAAATAGATGCGCAGAGAAGTGTCTCTCACCCCCTCACTTGCAGTTCAAGGCCACCGCACCTAGGCCTCATGGGGGGCCGTGCTGGTGTTTCATGCACTGGTATGCTGCTGGCCAGTGCCTTTCTCTGTCCCTCATGGTCGCCCTTGTTGGTTCCGTGGTCTACGCAGCAGGTTCGAGCTGTATGGGGGGCCCTTGAGGGGGAGACAGGGTTAAACCCCCACGCTGCCCGCACACATACTTTATTATAAATGAGTCTGTCTGCGGCATATCTTCAATCCGCGGGGGAGCGCAGCACACGGTTCTCCTTGTCCTACTGCAGCTCGACCCCGGGCGCTGCTGTTTCGCTGAGTGGGGGGAGGGCAGACAGCGTGGGCCCGAGCCGCGGGCAGATATGCAGGCGGGCTTCCGAGTCACAGAACTCCGCCTGTCCGCAGCGCCGACGAGGCCAGGAGAGGCGCCGTAAGGAGTGGCTCCAGTTGCGGCTGCTTCGCGTCGCGCCCACCGTAGGCTTTCCAGTGCCGGGCCGATGAAGGAACCGCAGTGGGTCTCCGGCGGTGTCTGTAGGGCGCTGCTGGTTCTTGGAGGCAAGTTGTCCCTGTATGCCGGCCCGCCTTCTCGAAGAGGATTCCCAATGTTCGCCGTGCTGTGGATGGGGCGGGCGCTATGCCTGTGCCACAACGGCCGCGGCTCGTCCGTCTGCAGGATTCGGGCAGAATTTCGCGTCTCCTGCTCTGTTTTTCCTCGGGGTTGCGGGCACTGCTTCTCTGCTACATCCGCACCCCCCAGAGTGCAGCTGGGGTGGGATTATTACATATTGAGGGAAGTTATTGCAGGATAATTGTAGCGGCCGCAGGGAGCCGAGATGATTAGGTCCCAACAACTAGGGTGTGGTAAGCACCCAGTTGTTACCTTGATAATTAACATCTATTTCAATCCCATTAAATATGGACTTAGATACTGTAATACAGGAGATTGATAGTATACTAATTGACTGGTGTGCCGTGTATCCTGATGGTACCATCATTTTGGCAGGAGATTTAAATTGTAAATGTGTAGTGAGGGATGGGGGTGGGAGGAAACTGACTGTACCTCTAGTATTGCTCCGTCTAACCATATGTTAGGTAGAGAGAACAACAGAACCATCTGGTCCCAATTTCTCTCATGGTGGTCCTTTCTGCAGACTAATCTCCTGTTTCAAGGGTCCCTTCAGAAGGTTCCTACGTGGTCCAATACCTTTGCTGCCTCCACACTAGATTATATGTTTCTAAAGATCTTTGAGAAGGAATATGTACATCACCAAGAAATAGAGGAAACAAATGCTAGTGATCACATGGTGTCAAAGCTAGCAGTCTGGGATAGGGACCCTCATGTAGCTCCTGAGTGTATGAATGCAGGGTCACTGGTGGTATCGGGTCAGGGCACGAGGGTTGCTCAATATAGTACCAACTCGGAGCAATTGACTGCAGCTTTGTGTAAGTGGTGGAACAATTTGAATGAAAAAGACAAATGTTGTAAGTGATTTCAATCCAGCACTCCAACTAAGTCAACGCCTAGTATGGGATGCCCAATGGAAACCCTCCTTTATATATTTTCATGTCAAACTTTGTTTAATTCTGGATGATGTACCCTTATATAATGCCCCTCTCTTTGAATTCCCCCGGTCTCACTGAACCAAGAAATAGGTTAGTTTTGCAAATTAAAAGATTAATTTGAAGAATTGAACAATATATAGATTACACTTTTATGAATATGAATAATATCTGAATATCACACTTATGAATATGAACAATGATCAGCAATGGGTAATATTATAATATCCACAATCGCAGAGAATACCTTGTATGTGTTCAAGAGATTGCAATGATAGGAAGAAATGCAACACAGAAATAAAACTTTATATGACTTCAATCAAAAGACAATATGATCACTCTTTCCCCTGTTACTACTCACTCCCACCAACATGCAATATTAAGATATGGAATGAGGGCACACAGGTATCAGGAATAACAATCAACAATGCAGTTCAATCCCAATTCCCCCCCAGCAAGCTTAGAGAGAACAGGAATGCTTTTAAAAACAGGTCAAAACGCTTTTGAGTGTGATTTGCAATGAATTGGAAAATGCTAAAACGATTTTATTTCGCTAAATGAGATTCAGAACTAGTAAGAGTTGCTTTGGATTGGTTCAGGTCAACACTAGCAATGATTATAGAATGATTAGCAGATGGAAAACGAATTTCAGAAGTTGAAAGCAAGAAATAGCTGTTTTACATGGGGTGAAATTGAGCCAAATTGTAAATTCACAGCAATTTTTCCGAGTGCGGGAAACGCGATTACAGAAAAACTATAAGGACATTCAACTTTAGTTCCTAGGACGTACGGTTCAAAAGTTACAGAGGTTTTTGTGAAGGTAGATTTTCAGAAACAGAGTCAAGATTCAAAATGAAAGATGTGCTTTAAAGATTAGGAACCAAGATGGACTTATACTAAGGAGCTATGAAAGTACAAGATACCCAACGGGACAACCACCAGAACAGGGCACCTTCCACTCTGATTGCTGTGCGCCTGGACACTTAACTTTCTTCAGAAAATATCAGCGCACAGATGATTATCGCTACAATTATCACAGACTATGGGCCTCATTACACAGACGGTGGTAACCATGGCACTAGTAGCGCCATGGTTGCTGCCGGTATTTTACCGATTCTGCCTTGGTGAATGGGGGATTTACCACCCCATTCCAAGGTTGATGGGGCGTTAATTCCCCATTCACCAAGGCCCTTCCCCATTCCCATTTGAGCACCCATAGGGCTCAATGGGAATGGGGAAGGAGCAAATAACGGTACCGCTATTAGCGGTACCGTTATTTGCCCTGAAGTCCCTCAGCGGGTCCCTTCCTTAACGTGTGGTCTGGCCACACATTAAGGACGGGACCCGCTGAGGGACCTCGTAGTATGGCGCTAAGGGATTACCGGCACTGGTGCCCTTACCGGTGCCGGTAATCCCTTAGCGCCATCCGTGTAATGAGGCCATATATAATGAGAATAATTCAGGAAGGACACAAGATTCTATAATGCAGTTCTGGATAGGTTGAAATGGATTGAATAGGATTACTTTAAACTAAGAGATGACTATGGACAGTTCTATACTAAATACTTACTCCTATGGCTTTGGAATGGAATGGGCCCGTCAAAGATCTGGTCAAGGGTTTGGCTGGGATTCTCTCGCCACCGGCCAGGTCTCAGGCACTGGGTTCTGCTCTCAGCAAGGCCCGCTGGTCTGTGCGGCCTCTTGGACTGGATCTGACGGGTTGGTTCTGGGTACAGCTCTGCTCTATGGATCTTGGTTCTAGCGCGAGGTTCCTAGCTAGAACAGCAAAACAGCTCAGCCAGGCTGTTGGATTTTGTGGTGCCCCTTGGAAGTTTAGGGGTTAAAATCAGGTTGCTAGATTTTAAAAGCCTGCTGAAAAGGGTTCAGCTTTTTAGATTAGGCTTCTGCTTCAGGGTTCTAGAGTCTGGGTCTAGAGTCTGGATCTGGAGTCTGGTCCTGGAGTCTGGATCTTCCTGCAGGGTGCTTCGCCAGGGGATCAGTTGATGAGTGAGAAAGTGTGTGTGTCTGTGGGTCCTCAACAGTCCCTATTCACCCATTTTCCAAAGTGGGTGGGGAGGCTGATTGTCTATGCCCAACCCTCTAAGGATCTGATAGGTCAGAGAATTCCCCTTCTCCTGATTGGAGAAAGAAACAGTGTGTCATCCTGTGTCAGAGTGATGCTGCCATTTACAACCTAGGGAAGAACCTCCCTTTGCTTTTACTTAGAAAATCTATTTTTCCCAAAAAACATATTTCCCATATGCACAACTTGTTAACATTACATATACACATCACAGCTTAATTACGGGATGTCTCTGTTCAAGTCCCATGTTCCTACGGGTTTTGGTTCACAAATGACAGTTTTTTCACGCTTTTGGTTGGTTACACATTTTCGGATCTGTACAATTTTTTACATATACATGCACAAACCATCTGGTCATACTTCTGTAATTTTTCATGATCCTAGCACAACCACAATAGCCGCAATCTTAAAAACATTTGTGGTTCAGTCTCAGAACATCGTACAGATTCCAGATTAGTTTTAAACTGTGAGCACATTTTTCATTTTAATAATCTCTAAATTTCATATTTTTGTCAGTTCGGTACAATATTTTAGAAGTATTTTCCATAAACATATATTTAATCCAATGTCAAATCCACATTTTCAGTCTGGCCTGCCACCAAGGTCTTGGCTGATTCAGAGAGTCACATTGCCTTCTTTCAGCCACGGCAGTTTCTATTGACGCCCCAAATTAGCATTTCCATTCAGCTCAAGGGAGCCCTTTGTCTGCACTCAGAGCAACAGGCCAGGGTGCCCCTCCTAGTTCCTTTTCACAGCAGCCTGCCAGTTTCTTAGTAGAGCACAGGAGAACAGATTATTTTGTTTAGGGAGGAGGTGTGGAATGTGTTTGAAGCCCAGCGTGGGAAACTTTAACTTTTAAACCCAATGTCTGAAATTGTCTTGTCTTAAAATATGACTTACATTTTTAACAAATACATCAAACAATTTCTTACTTCAAGCCTTTTTAGAATATAGTTTTGAATTGTGTCCACCTCTTGGTCTTCTGATAGCAAGTCTTTCTTTGGCATAGTTTGAGTTCAATGAACAACCTTACACATGATAGGTTTTAAATCGCCAGCTTCTGACAGAGGTGAGTAACGGTACTACACCCATTTTTGACAGATTTCTTCCAGCTCAACCATCCTCAAAAGTGGACTTTGTTCAGATAATATATACTTCTGTGGACATTGTATTTATGCGGATTCTCGAAGTAGAATGATGTTCACCACCCAACAAGGAGGATGGATCTTTTTGGGTGGTTTGTGAGCCATGATTTTGGCAATTTTGACAACCAGGGAAAAACAGATTTTTAAAACAGCTCTGTGTTCCTTTTGCAATGATTTTGCTCTGTGGGCAGCCAAATGATGGGTTTTGGCAGTGGTCTCGTGTGTTCCCACTGACATAGGCAAAAGTGGATGGCGGCCTAATTTCCAGATTTTTACTGCGCACTTTCTGATGATTTTTTGCGAGCAGCATGCTTTTCGGCGGCCATTCTGATGTTTCTGCTGCAAGCAATGCACAGTAATGTTGCAGGGCCTGGACTAGTGGGTTGAAACATCCCACAATGTATCCATACAGTGCTAGGGGAGGTCCCAAATATGCACCTAAAACTAAAAAGACACAAGAAGGGGGAGTGGCTTGGCGGCCATGAGGTAGGAGGCTGACTTTCAGAGCTCCGTAGAGATCGTGCAACAGAATCGACTAAACTGGCTGAGGCACTCTATATATAGACAGAAAGGAGAAGGGAAGGTGTTGTAAGGTCCGAAGACCATCCTGAGCAACTTTAGGTAGGATTTGTGACGCCAAATAGACATTGCAGCAGCTGGAAGAAACTGTGTGGCATAATCCAAGATGGCGGGCGCACCCGGCTCGGCTTGCCCGTGGCAATGGTGATCGTGCCACAGGCACTGACCGGTGAGACGGTCCAGGAGTGGTGGATGGTCTGAGCCCCGGAACATCGTGGAAGATCCCAGGCTCCCCGGGGCACGAACTCGCTGAGGTGTGGTGGAGAGGCGAGACAAGGAGCAGAATATCCGCCCCTGGGGCATGTGATAGCTGTAAGATGGGGACCGGTACTACACCCTACGAACATCCTGAGAGAGGTCGGTGGGCGCTGATGACCCACAGGAGTCTATTTCAACTCAGGCAGCCTGACAGCCCGTGGCTACTGGGAGGCATGCAGCGACTGCTCATCTGACATACAAACAGCGTAAGGTCCTCGCCAAGACACGCGAGGAACGAGCTGTGCACACCCTCCGAGGAGCATGACAAAGGTGGTCAGGCCGGGGGCCAAAGCAGAGAGAATTGTTGGACCCCAGAGAGCGGGAATGCTTCAATAGGAGCCACACCATCAGAGGCCGCCAGTGTGATGCAGAAAGGCCAGCCTGTGCCCAATACGCGGACCCAGCGAGATGGATCTGAAGGGACACGTGGCGCGGCAACTGCAGCAACGGCGGCTCAGAGAGCTGTGCTGAGGCACGGCGAGGACCTACAAGGGGCGGCACCGGTGGGTGGCCCGCTTCGGAGGGCACCCCAGCAGGTACAACATCAGTCGCATACAGAGACGTGAGAGGCCGCAGTCCATTCCGACAGCCTACCAGTGCGGGTGCCTGCAACCACCACAATATCCCCACATTGGACAAGGGACAAAATTGGCATACCACGCCGAGACAGAGAGGGCCAGGAGGGCCGGGGTGGCTGACCCGGGGCTGTTGGCCAAGACACAGAGTGACTATTCTCCCCCTGGGCGTTCCTCGTAAGAAAAACCCTGCAACAAGCGCAACAGAAAACAGTAGTAGATACGTGGGGAACACAACTCACTGTGTTTGCCTGCACTCATCCATACTGGTTTCTAAACAACTAACACCGCAGGACCTGGCACCTTTATACCCAACCAGTGTGCTTCATCACATGGCACTCGGACCGAAGCCCAAGTTGGGTGGAAGAGGGTGGCCACAATCCATTGTTGAAACATATAAGTGAATAAAGTAACAAGGGATAAACGCCTGAGTCCACCAGCACGACCCACATGCACACCGCTGCAACCCTCACGCATCCCATGACCTGCTCAATTGAGGGTGAGACAGGGGGGCACATACTGTGGTAAGTACATAACCTCAGTAACAGGCAAAAGAGGCTGTGGGGCTGAGTAGCTGGAAGAACAAGCACATAAGTGGAATATAGAGTCTCTATCCTAAGATCTTGAGGGGGAATTGGCGGACACAACTCTGCGCATACACAAGACTTAAGCGACCAGTGAACCTGCACCCTATGCGATGTGGCAACAAGCACGAGAGAGGCGAAACTCTGCTCTGGTGGTCCCCATCAGGGACACGGGACACCCGGTTGTACTTACCAAGCAACACACAGGGCTATCCCCCACGGGACCTCAGAGAACGAAGCGGGGACACTGTACAAAGACGCAGCAACCGGACCTCTGAGCCTACGGGGAGGCAGAGGGAGAGAGGGCCCGCCCAGTCTGGGATGCAAGCACGAGCTCTCGCAGAATACCAGATAACAGTGAAGAGTTATTTCCAGACGACCCAGAGATAGCGTTGCCTGAGGAAGTAACCGAGGCAGGCAACACCACCTGGGCAAAAGATGCCAGACAAATCAAAGAGGGAAAAAGCAACAGACCATCATGGAATCTATTGCCAAGAAGCACGAAAAAAGCCAAATCTCCTCATCAGATACAAACACGCCGGCAACCAGCTCGGAACAGCTAGAGGAAGGCCGAGTTGAGGGCTCTATACTGGAGGCCATAGCGGCCCTAAAGGTGTCCCTGGAAATCAAACTGGATGTGGTTAAGTTGGACATGGGCCTCCTTCAGCAGGATGTACAGAACAACACCACCAATATTGTTACCACCCAGTCCAAAATGTCAGATGTATTACAACGGTTCATGATCTTCGAGCACAGAACGGAAGATGCGGAGGGGAGGGTTCGAAGCAATAATGTCCGGATTGTTGGACTGTAATATGCACAATGGACCTTGGTAGATGAGGTTGGAAAGATATTATTAACAACAAATTATCATACAACAAATATATTCAAAAATCATCAAATTTATTAACAAAAACAGTTTTTAAGTTTATCAACACTGTTTGCTCAGAGCCCATAAATCCATATATACTAAACATCGTCAGATTCATTCCACCATACTTACTCCATCTTACTCATATACATCCAATGATGAGTTTAAACAAAAAAACAGGTTTTTAGGATCCTTTGCAAAACACACATGTAACACTTACCTTAACTCTGCGGGGACACCACTCTCAATGCTGATAACTTTCTTCTCTGGGTGCGTTGTGCTCAACTAATTCTTTATCGCTACTCTCCTTCCTGAACCTTGTATCTAATGAGAGAACACAGGAACAACTAATTAGAAGGATCCTTCCTATAACCAGGATATAACTATAATTCCCACTATTCTTTATAATTACCTTAGGTTTTTATGGGGGGAGCTCTCCATCCTGCAACTGGCAGGGGCGCAAGTTCTGAAGACTGAGGAAACAGAAGGGTGCGAAACTTCACTGGACGGAAGGCGCTGACTAGAAAACTGACAGGGAGTACATTGAGGAAAACACTAAACCAGCCTGAAGAACTCACACTTCTAATTCTCCCAGAACAGCTGTGTCAACAATGCATTAGTTCAATAAACGTTAGTAAACACACACCTGAAGAGAATGCTTGCATAAGTGTTTCAAAGGTTTCTTCACAAAAAAAAGGTGCGCGCATAATGTGAAGCGGAAAAAATTCTGTTCATAGACTTGTCAGGGAAAACATGTGTGCATGGCGCTGAAGGAACACTAGCATGTGACGCATGACTAATTCCTAAAATGCACGTGCTTACTGAGGAGAGCGAATACACGGAGTGTCTCAACAACTTGTCACAAGAAACAACTTGTGCACAATTCAAAGAGCGGAGCGCATATATTAACTGGTTCACCTCATACACTCAAAAACTAACTCCAACCCTCGGTACCTTGAAATTCTTTAATTACATAGCAAGGAAACTGTGCCTAGAACAAGACACCCAAGAAGGAAAACTATACTTGCGGTGACTTTGAAAACCTCAGCACTACGGTAGCAAGGAATTCAAATGACTTGCTCTCAGGGAAGACTCGAACGGAGTAAATACCAGTGGAACAGAGACAAGGGCAGGACTAAGGAAGGACAAGGACTGGGAAGATCACTACGGAGAGTGAAGGGGAAATGCTGAGGAAATTATGCAGGAGTTCCGGACCGCGGTAAGCGTCTCTGAAGAAATTTGAGACGCGAAGCGCGGAACGAAAAAGGGGAGGGGCTTAAATACCCAGTGAGGTGTGAGTGATTGCCACTAGACTGCGCATTCTATTTCAAGGAATTTCGTGGGCAGCCATGTTGAAATCTAATGAAGTGTCCTACTATTAACCACCATGTCCTCTTTTACCTTTGACCCATGAATTTACCCTGCTGCACTAAGAACCTAGGAAAATCTCTGAAGGAAAACCCCAGTGATCATGACAACACATCAGTGTATCATTTCATTACACCTATATCAACTGCCAGTATGTATTTTAGTTCAATACCACCTCAGCTTAGTAACACAATCTACACATGTTTTAGTCATCATCTAAGGGCTTTACAAAATTAGCCTTGTATTTCTCGACCTTCTTCAGGATATGGGTAGATCTTCAATATTGCCTAACCCAGATAACATCGTCCAGTGGAAGATGTCGTCCAGAAAAAATCGAAAAACGTACAAACAGTACACAACATATTACTAACCAACCTCTTAATTTTTTAGACACAGATCAGTTGTGTGTATAAATCTTTATTGATTATACTAGTTAACACCGACCTCCAGGTACAATTTAAAGGGGTAGTGTCAACTGTGGAACTAATCCTCAATGCTAGAAAGGTATAAATTCAGAGAAGCCTGAAAACGAGAGGAGACACAAGCACAAAGTGAACGAGGAACTCTCTCTCTATGGGTCTGTTTTCTACTCTGGAAAACTGAGATCTGATCGATTCTCTGTGTTCCCACAACTTACTTTTAATAGAGAAGAGTCTAGACGGTCGCCGTCACAAGTCACCATTCCACTGATTTTATACACGTGCATCAATGGTTGAAAAGACCTCAGGAGAACTTACTTCCAAAGTCAATTGGCCTCTGGTGACCATCCGTGAAGCCTTCTGTTATGATGTAAGTGTAAGAAAACAAGTTCATTAAAATGTATTACCAGATCCTAGTTAAACATTGAGCTGCACTATGAGCTCATTAAGTTCTAAGAATGTTATTCTAAGAATGTGGATGAGAGACAGTAGAGACTGCAGGGAGAGAGCCATGTTGGCACTCGGCTCTCATAGGCCGCTGTCGCTGTAATGAAATAAATTACTGTTTCTTCATCACTGCTGCCTGGAGCCCTTATTTCCTCATTGGCGACGAGGATGGCTCTCAGCAGTGTCTCCTTACTCCTTTGAAGTCTCGTCATAGCGCGGCCTGCATTATTCCACACTCCCGTGCGACAGCGGACGCTGCAGGAAGGTCAGGAGGAGCGGAACAACAGGTCAGCAGGCGCGTCCCCTGGGGGGAAATCTTGCCTTCCCCATTACTGTATTGACTCTGTCTCAAAGCAACAGTGTTTACTTTCAAGGATCCCTAGCATTGACATTATCGTTGCTGAGCAACCTGCCCATGCAGTTCTGGCAAGTTTCAGGAGCCAGCCATTATGACATGTATCCATTCTGTGGATGAGCAGCCATCATGTTCCAATTCAGACTGAGGTAAGGAGGATTGTGACATCATACACAAGGGATTGTACTCATACAAGACTGATCCCTTTGTCTGCATAGCACAGCACTGTCACTGCTCAGTCTGTGCATCCACTGGGCATACTTGAACTGATCCAGAGTCTATTGGTTGCATCCAGCAAGCCCACTCTTTACCACCTTTTTACCGCTTAAGACATGGCAGCTTCAATACCTCCGCCAATGTCATTTTTGAATGAACCTGGACGCCCCCAAGTTAGGTGGGACAGGTGGAAAGACATGTTTGAAAACTACTTGGTGTCAATGGTAGGAGAGTGATTCAGCTCAACTCGCAAAAAGGCATTATTACTTCACAATCTTGGTGTGGAAGGCCGTGCAGTGTTTGATGGGCTAGGCAGTGCACAAGCTGGTGAAGCGGAGGACACAGATGAATATGCCCTTGCGATTAAACAACTCAAGGATCATTTTGAGCCTAAAAAAAATGTTACATTCGAGAGGCACAAGTTCTTTCAGCGTACGCAGGAGTCCTCAGAATCCGTGGAATCGTACATAGCCTCATTAAGAACATTAAGCCACTCCTGTGAATTCGAACATCTATCTGACTCGTTAATTAGAGATCAGTTAGTGAGGTGCACAAATAATATTAGGATACAGGAGAAATTGTTGCCAAAAGACATGAAGTTGGATGAAGCAGTGGACCTAGCCAGAAGCATAGAACAAACCTCACAATATGTCAAAGAACTGAAGTCTGACAAACAGAGTACCCAAGCTGTGTGCGCAGTTGATCACAGGAAGAGACTTAATGTCAATACAAGCAGGAAAGAAACATGGGGTGCGAAGTGTACCAGATGTGGCAGTGTCAAGCATGGTCCAAATTACCCTTTGTGCCCAGCAAGGAATGCTGAATGTTTCAAGTGTAGGACCAGAGGACATTTTGCTAATGTATGCAAGAGGTCATCAATAAATCTCTTAGAAACCAGAGACAACCAAGAAGAAGGTGCTCACTCAGCTTACAACATACAGGAGGTGTACTGCTCGCAAGACAACCCCAGACATGTCTTCGAGATTTCGACCATTGGAGGAGGAGACAGCAAAGGTCCAACAGATGTTTTTGTAATTGATGGTCAAGAAATACTCATGAAAGTTGACACATGTTTCCCATGGACCATCATTTCTAAAGAGACATTTAAAGATGTTCTAAAAAAAGATGAATCAATGCTGGATCCACCAAGAATTCGGCCCTGTGGCTACGCGGAATCCCCTATTGAGATGCTGGGACAGTTTACTGCAAGTGTGCAATACAGAGGTGGAGAATGCATAGCTGACATTTTGGTTGCAAGAAAGGGAGCCTCCCTTTTAGGTTGGGAGGAACAAAGGAAGTTGAGAGTCAGGGTGCAGGCTAGCGCCACTGAGCCTGTCAACATTGCCGAGATTGATGATATGTGGTCAAGAGAGTTCCCAGAGGTCTTCACCGAAGGTCTGGGCAGACTCAAGAACTTCGAACACCATATTAGACTAAAGAAAGAATCTCAGCCTATTGTTCATAAAGTGAGACATGTGCCGTTAAACATGAGAGCGCAACTACGCAGTGAACTCAATAACTTAGTAGATAAGGGTGTCATTGAACCTGTTGAGGCCACAGAGTGGTTGTCCCTCATTGTTTTAGTGGGCAAAAATAATGGTAAATTAAGAGTGTCTGTAGATTTGCCCAGTCCTAATCACAATAATCTGGTGGAGAGACATCCCCTACCCAACATTTCCGAGACACTCTCCACTCTTGGCGAACCCAAATTGTTCTCTGTCATTGATCTCTCTGCTGCCTATCACCAAGTTCCCCTTTCCCGAGAATCGCAACATCTCACTGCCTTTATCACACCTGAAGGAACTTATAAATACAATCTCATGCCATTTGGGTTGGCTTCGGCCGCATCTGTGTTCCAAAAGGTGATGGAGGAAGTGTTAAAAGGGTTGGAAAATGTTAAGGTGTTTCAAGATGACATTCTGATGTTTGCAAGTAATGAGCATGAGCATGACAGAGTACTTAGGGCAGTACTATGCAGACTGCAAGAGGCTGGGTTAACGGTCCAAAGAAGCAAATGTAAAATAAGTGTTGAGGAAGTGGAGTATCTGGGACACAAAGTTTCGAAAGAAGGTATTTCTCCCAAAAAGTCACTCATAGAAAGCATTAGTAATACTCCTCAGCCCCAAGACAAGGACCAACTACGTTCTTTCATGGGACTAGCGGAATATTACCATAAATTTGTGAATGGCTTTGCATCCATCTCATCTCCATTGAGGGAGTTACTAAAAAAGAACGTGAAGTACACATGGTCCAAAGAGTGTCAGGAAGCATTCTTGCAAATCAAAGATTGTATAGTCAAGGCCCCATCCTTAAGTGGATTCATGTTTGGCAGGAAAACGTTGCTTTCAGTTGATGCTAGTACCCTTGGCTTAGGAGCAGTTTTGACTCAGTTTGACTCAGGTAAAACTGAATACACAATTGCATTTGCATCCAGGCCACTTAGAGGAGCAGAAAGAAAATACTTGGTCATTGAAAGAGAGGCACTAGCAGTATTTTGGGCAGTCACGCACTTCAAGTTCTTTCTATGGGGTTGACCTTTTATTGTCAGATCAGATCACAAGCCTTTGGTTCAATTGATGAACGGTTCTGAGTGGGCCAAAGGGTCTCCAAGAGTTTCGAGGTGGATGGTAGAACTCTTGGGTTATAATTTCAAGGTGTGTTACATTCCCGGGAGGGAGAATGTGGTACCAGATTGTTTATCCAGATTACCTGTGTGTGATGGTGAAATGGAGGGAGCACCTGAATTTCAAGATGTGAGCATTGCAGAAATTGAGCATGATGCCATTGATAAAGAGGTGTGGATAAGAGCTGGTGAGGAGGATTTAATATTGAATCAAGTTATGATTGAGTCAGATCTCATTTAGTGAATATAGCACATCAAGGTCACCTGGGCATGGGAGGAACAAAGAGATATTTGCAGCAATATTTCTGGTGGCCCGAGATTGACAGCGATGCAGAGAAGTGTGTTAGGGGTTGTAGAGAGTGTGGTAAGAGTGACAAGACCAAGATGGTTAGAGAAGTACCAATAAATCCTGTCAAAGTACCGAGTGAACCATGGCAAAAAGTTGCAGTTGATTTGATGGGACCATTACAAAACCTTGACAATGGGTATAAATACATTGTTGTGTTAGTAGACTACCATTCCAAATGGATTGAATGGGAGGCTTTGCGTGAGGCAACCACTGCAGAAATGGTGTTATTCTTCGAGGAAGTGTTTTACAGGGAGGGTTTCCCTACAGAATTAATCACTGATAACGGAGTACAATTCTGTTCTGAAAGGATGTTAACTTTCCTGAAGAAATTTTGCATCAAACACACTAGAACTGCTTTATATCCACCAAGGGCCAACAGCCTCGTTGAGAGAGCCAATATGTTCATAAAGGGTGGTTTGCAATTGGCCATGGCTTCTAATCTAAGATGGTTTGGTGTAGTAAGAGAAATGATATGGAACTACTGTACCACACCACACTCAGTTACAAATGTATATCCGTTCATGTCATTGAAAGGGTGACAACCTGGAACAAAACTATGTCCAGGATGGATGGACTTAGCCAAGAGTTCCAACATTGATCGCGAGAGAATTATGACTCTCATCAAAGAAGCACAGGATGTGTACAAAGAAAGATTTGATGAGGACAAGAGTGTCAAAAGTAATACCTGGAAAGTGGGAGATTGTATTCTCATAAAGAACCCTAGATTCACTCCCAAATGTGTAGAAAGCAAATACATTGGTCCCAAGAAAATATCTCCGGTAAGAAACAATGTAGTAATTGTAGAAGGGGGGGGAGTGTTGGTCAATGTCCAGAATTGTGAAATGTCCAGAATGCATGAAGGACAATGCACATGATAAACATGACAATGGTGAACATGACAATGGTGAATTTGCTAATAACAGTATCAGAGACTCTAGTGTCATAGATAAGTGCTCCAAGGATGACAACAATTCAAGGTCTGCAGCAGAGACACATTCAAATAGAGTCAAGAACAAACCCGCTGGTTTAAGGATTATTGTGTGGAGTAAACAGCTGTATGCACATAAGGGATGAGATGTGTTATGATGTAAGTGTAAGAAAACAAGTTCATAAAAATGTATTACCAGATCCTAGTTAAACATTGAGCTGCACTATGAGCTCATTAAGTTCTAAGAATGTTATTCTAAGAATGTGGATGAGAGACAGTAGAGACTGCAGGGAGAGAGCCATGTTGGCACTCGGCTCTCATAGGCCGCTGTCACTGTAATTAAATAAATTACTGTTTCTTCATCACTGCTGCCTGGAGCCCTTATTTCCTCACCTTCCTTGCCTGGGGGATGTTTGAAAGCTAACCAGTGTTCGCCAATAAGAAGAGAATCTGTAAATCAGATAAGTAATATTAGGGGGCTGGTAAGTTAAGCACTAACTTAGATAGAAATGTTCAGGTCATTTACACTGTTAATCTTTTTTTCAGGTCATCCTCCAGCCTTCTGCCAGTCGAATGAGTCTGTGAAAGACAGCTGCAATGTAGAGCAGTGGTTTGTTCCTGTTTATATGCTCGTAGGTGCGGGGACGTCACAGCGCGCATGCGCGAATGACATCACGAGCCTACGATGACTAATTTGAGGTAGTTCAAGTTCATCCAGTTTTATATTTCACGAAGGCAGTTCTCTAATGTTGCTATCTTCTTGAGTGTCTTGTATTTTGTACACTATTTGTGTATCGTGAGCGTAGTTGTAGCAAGTGAGGCAGTGTCTTTGATGATCTTGATTAGTTGAGACAGGTAGATGTTGAAAAATAACGGGGAGAAGGATGATCCTTGTGGTACTTCGCATGTGGATTCTCTTGGGTTGGATTTGAAAGGTTTCCTCCATATGGTCTCTGTTCTGTTTGTTAGGAAGTATTTGATCCACAATAGGGCGCTGTTAGTTATTCCCAGTCCTTCCAATCTCGTGATGAGAATGTCATGGTTAATTGTGTTGAATGCCGCAGAGAGGTCTTGAAGCATTAAGGCAGTACTATTGTCTGAGTCTGTGTTTGCTTTTAGGTCATCCCATATTGAGAGGAGCGCTGATTCTGTTCCTCTCATTGGTCTTAAACCTACTTGTGCCTGGTCTAGTAAGCAGTGCTCTTCTACAAATTCTTGGGTTGTTTTGTATATGTACGTTTCGAGCAGTTTAGCTGGATATGGAATGTTGGAGATGGGTCTGTAATTGGAGAGGTCCCCTACATTTCCTGCTGTACCTTTGAGCAGCGGCCTGATGTACGCTGATTTGAAGGATTGTGGCACTTTCCCTGTTGAGATTGAAAGGTTGAAGACATTCCAGCTCTATACTGTTTGCCAAAAATTCATAAAGACGCCAGTCAACCACCAGGGCGCCCCTTTGTAGCTGCCATCGGTTCACTACTTGAACCATTGTCAATTTACACAGACTCATTCCTTAGACCTTTTGTATTAAAAATGAGGTTGTATGTTCAGGACACCACGAGCATGATTAAGATCATCAATGAACTTGCCACGGATATAAATGATATTTTAGTCACCTTGGATGTAGAATCGCTATACACCAGCATTCCCCAATTGCAATGTATTCAGGTTATCGTCTCGTATCACACGGAACAAGCATGGGTGCCACCTTTGCTCCCGATTTAGCGAACTTATTTATGGACAACTTAGAATTACAATCTGTGTATCATGAAAATAATCCTTTCAAATTAAACATCAAAGCTTGGCATCGTTATATAGATGATGTGTTCCTCTTATGGCATGGTAGCGAAACAACTCTGACAGAATTTCTGGTGTGGTTAAATGCACAAAGCCCATGCATAAATTTCACTATGAATCTAAATCATCAAAAGATAGCCTTTTTAAATTTAGAGATTTATAAAACATCGCAAGGCACATTAAGAACCACTCTATATAAGAAGCCAACAGATAAAAACACACTGTTGTCATTTAAAAGTTTTCAACCGCAATCATTGCGGGAAAATCTTCCATTTGGCCAATTTTTGCGCATAAGGCGTAATTGCTCAACAAAGGAAGACTTTGACTTCCATAGCAATCACCTGTCGCAAAAACTAAAAGAACGAGGATATCCATCTCATATCATTCGACGTTCATTAAAAAGAGCACGGAACACAAACAGAGACCAATGTTTGGAAAAACGACACAGAGTACAAGAAGACAAAATAACATGTGTCTCCACGTTTTCTCCAATTAGCAACGACCTTCGTCGCTGCATCTCGAAAAACTGGTCCCTGATTCAAACTGAAGATTTTTCTGTGAATAAACCGCATTTTGCGATCAAGCGCATGCCAAATTTATGTGACAAATTGGTACACACTTACCAAGTGCCAAGGGCAACTCCAGTCCAACAACAGACTACACTGTGGCATTTGCCACCAGTGAGCGGTCATTTTAAATGTGGTAACTGTTTGGTGTGTCGTTTGACAAAAAATGTGAAAACTGTCAACCTGAAAGGCCTAATTTGGCATCTAAAAGCCTTCACCAATTGTAATACACCGTGGGCAATTTACGCCATCATATGCCCGTGTAAGCTAATATATATTAGGAAGACAAAAAGACCTATAAAGCAGAAAATCTGCGAACATCGGTCATGTGTCAAGAATTCAGTGCCTGACAAACCTTTAGTTGCTCATTTAGTAAAAGCAAAACACACTGTTGAAGACACTGAGTGGTATATTATCCAAACAGTGCCAACACACCCCCATGGAGGGGACCGTGATCGAAAGTTGAGACAGCTTGAACAGAAATGGATTTACAATCTGAACACTGTCCAGTCCACTGGGCTCAACATTGGAATCGAATGGAGTTTGTTTTTGCATAAGTAGGTCACTTTTGACTACATGCATGCCATGGCCTGTAAACTGTAAACTAAGGAGGCACATATGTAATATATGCAGGGCACAACATATGCACATCCACTAGTGCATGTTTAGTCACTCAATATGCATGTTTGGAATATGTTTGAACGCTACCGCTTTTCCAATAAATTCATTCTGTCATGTGGAAATGTTGCAACACAAGGTTATTGTATAGCTGTTTGAGCAAAAGACAGGGCCGCATAAATGTCAAGCAGTGTTTCACCATTTATACACGAACATGCTGACTGTTTGGCGAACTACAATAAATTATAAATGGCAATTTTGCGATTTGAATAAATGTTTACAACCATGGTTGTTTATCTCAATATAGCACACATTCTACAATGTGCTTCGGCATTCTAGCCTTTTTTTGACTTGGTCGCGCCCGCCATTTTTCTTTCTAAGATGGCGGACGCTTTTTAACGAATCCACATACACAGCGCAAGTCTAGCTTTTTCAAGACGCGAGCGCGCATAGACTTGGCAGCAACAACACGCGATCCCTGCCAAAGCAACAACAGCGCCCGGGATCAAGAACGCTTATCTAAAAGCTTTGAATGTAGGTACCTTTATTAAATAACACGCTTGTGATATTTGAACAGACAGCATCCTGCTCGCTTTTTATGGGCTGTTACATCTTCGTACTTTCATTGATAGATTAGACGATTCCCAAACACCGACACGATGGGACAGAACACGTGAAATTCCGTCCGTGACCAAACAAAGCTATACACAAGCATATTCTGCTTGGATTAAGAGGTACGCTTCCTTTAAAAGCACAGCATAGATCTAATGCCTTTCAGATAACATTGAAGTGCAACCGATAACAGTAGATTGTGCCACTTGAGATACTTATTCAATTTATTTCGTTCATTGCTTAAGATCTCCCTGTTTTTGCTTTTTGCTCTCAGCTTGTTTAATTAGTTTTCCATTAAACCTCTCTTACTTAATAAATTAAGTGTGAAATGGGAAACAAATATTTTCAAAAAGTGCATTTGTTTTTTGCAGCTCTAACTATTGTGAAGAAATCACAGTTTGGACTATCGAATTCCGTTCACATTTATATTCAAATCAAGGCCACACACGTCAATCAAATTATAAAAAGATTAGTTGAATTAGTTGCATGTGCACATTTCTAGAGATACAATACTCTGTTTTTATTTTGTTACCAATACGGTCTCTCGTTTTGGTTTTTAGATTGTCACTCCCGAAGGGAATCAACCAATGAACTATTTCTGAATTCCAATTTTGGATATCTGTATAAAAAGTCCTGAAGACGGGTCCAGCACATGCTTGATAGCATTAAAAAACAGCTACAGAGCTTGATTAACTTTCGCCAGGACCTAGAAACACACTTTCTGGTACGACAAAGTCAAGGACAGTAAATTGTTGTTTGAGGTTTTATTTAATGACAAGGGTCCTCATTACAAGTTATGCCGGTGGCTGCCGACAAAACCGCATTTGTGTCCGTGTCCTCGGAATGAGGACTTACCGGACCATTCCGAGTCCGGATGGCCCGGTAATTCCTCACTCGAGGACACGGACACGGTTCATCCCCATTCCCATTTCAGCCCCCATAGGGCTGAATGGTAATGGGAGAGGGAGTAAACAACGGGCCATTACGAGATGGCCCGTTGTTTGCTCCCTCTTCCCCTCGCGGGACCCGGTATGCACGCCTGGTTTTCCCAGGCGTGCTTAACGTGTCCTGCGAGGGGAACTAGTAATGCGGCGGAACGGGTTGAACGGCGCCGCAGCCTTTTACGGCGCCGTTTAACCCGTTCCGCCAGGGTCGTAATGAGGCCCAAGATGTTCACCTCACACTTCTACTAACCCCATAACATCACCAGTATATGATGAGTTTAAACAAACTGGTTGAGAACATTGATTTTCAGTATATGTTCTTTTATGTAATGTTATGTACAAACAAAATGCATTTTTGTCTTTCTTATTAACATAAACTTTTTTGAGTATTTTGTATTTATGAATTAAAAGATGTATATCTCTATCAATTTCTGTCATAATTAATTAATCGACATGAAAGGTAGCACTCTGTGCAACTAGACATGCCTAGCATGTGTGTAGGCGGGTAGCTGTTTCTGTGGTATTTCCTTTTATGGACATTCCTATGGTATTCCATGGGTGTTCCTTGTTTGAGGATTGTTTTGTATATGTCCGGCGGGAGGGATCCGCAGGAGAGCATGTTTTGTTGCTTTGAATTACCAGTTTGACGAAAGTCTCCACTGATATTTCGGGGAAGCTTTGCAGTTTTTTGGGCGTTCCTCGTAAGGGTAGGTGGGTTCCATAGTCTGATCGCATGGTCTGTTTTGTAGGGTCTGTTGGATGGTAGTGATGTTGTTTTTGAAGTGGTCTGTGTCAAGACTCCTGGATCGCGTAGAGTAAGAATACCTCCATCTCTAAGATCCAACAGCGAGATATAAAAACTTGCTGTTCGATCATTAGAGCCACAGGTGGCAGGAACAGGGACACCGGGTCCTCCAGGTGGCTGCAAAGAAAGGTGCAAGGTTAGATGGTAATCAAACAACCCACTTTGTGTGAACAATCAGAAGAAATAATAAAGGCAAGCACCTACTGCGGTTGGTTAGTAGGCCAAAACAGAGGGAGGAAGGTAAATGAGGTTCCCTGTTCCCTGAGTGAACTATGCGGCTGCAACCAGGGATAATACTTGGTAACATAGGCAGACTAAACAGAGGTTCACTGGAAGCACCTGGGGAAGGAGGATTCCGGAAGACAGTCAGGGTGGAACAGAAGTCCAAGGGTATGTGGGATCCAAGCACGAGGGATTGAAGTACAGAGGTTGGAGGCAGAAGCACAAAAGGATAATCCAGAAGCAATACGTGTACCAATCCGTGGGTCAAAAATTTGTAGAAAGCAGAGGCGTAGCAACACAGCAGAACAGGGGCGTGGCAAAGGCAGTCCAAGGTAACGTAGTCCAGGTCCAGAAACAGAATAGCAATACGCGCAAAACAAACAGGAAAACGCCAAACGATGAGTAAAACAGCTGAGAGGCGACTACCGGCGCAAACATCCGCTGTTTTATGGCGTTGCCATGGAGAAGGCTCCACGTGATGATGATGCACGCGTCACGTGACCAGTGCTGCACCCCGTCAGCATGGAGGCGTGCCCCGGAGAAGTATCTCGCGTCAGCGTCATGTTGCCATAGTGATGCGCTTCGCTGACATTAGGTGCCATAGAAGGTGCCATAGAAGCTACCAGGAGCGCCGTAATCGATGTACTTGCCAAGGGCGCCTCAAGTAATGTCCTCTTCTGCACAATGGTGGGGGTATGAATCCCTGGTGCTGCAGCAATGCACTGTATGGTTTGCACATGGAAGAAGACAGGGATCTGGAGGGAAAGAGGGATTGTGAGTGCTGGGACCGTGAAGGCATGATAGTCTGCTAGGTCATTGCATAGTTTCTTCGATGGCGTTGGCATGTTGTAGCAGCCAGGTGGATCTTTTATTTCATTTATGATTTTAAAGAGTTCTTTTTGGGTGTTTGGTGAAGATTTGGTTGTCATAGTATTTCCTTTTTGCTTTTTGTATTTCCTTTTTATATGAGCGGATATGTTTCTTTCCACAGTCATTTTTGGTTGTCCATTCCAGTTCTAGTTTTCTTTTTTTTCTTTTCATGGTGCTGAGTAGTGGAGTGAAACATTTTTCAGTTGCTCTTTTGTGTGAAGAGGTGAAAGCTTTTTCTTTGGCGATTTCGTCAATCGTTGTTGTGATCCAGTTGTGGAGTAGAGCTACTTTTTTCTCAAGGTCAGCTCCTTCGATAGTTGTTGCTTGCAGTTTGCTGAGTTACAGAAGTTCAGTTAGGTTGGAGTTTTTGATGGTTCTCCAGTTTCTTTTCATGGCGATCAGTGGTCTGTCTTGTTGCTTGTTTATTGGCGTGGTCAGTGTGATTATGAAGGGAATGATGAGGTGGTCGCTCCAGAGTATTTGAATTGGTGGTGCCGTGGTAATGAGTTTTTTATGGATGAAAATTGCGTCAAGTGTATGCCCTGCCGGGTGGGTTGCCCCTTTGACTAGTTGTTGTAGATTCATTGCTGCTTGTTGGCTGGTTAGAGATTGTGTGATTGTGGTTTCTTCATTGAACCAGGTGTTGAAATCTCTGAGGATGATCAGATGATTATACTCGATGGCTAGGTTGGTGATTGCTTCCGTGAGAGTGTCTACAAAGGTTGCATCGTAGGTTGGCGGTCTGTATATCAATATGAATTTCAAGTTTGTTCTGTGATTTACTGGGTATACACGCATTTCGTCGAAGTATTTTTCAACGTGGGACATTTCATCGCCGACCCTTTCATCGTCAACATTTAAAAAAAAAGAAATGTTTTAGGGGGGGTGTTTGTGCGGGTTGGGGTATGATTATTTAAGTAAGGGGGGGGTTGGGTGGGCACAGCCCCCCCATAAATAAATAAAAATAAATAAAAATGTTTGCGATGAAAGGGTCGGCGATGAAAAGTCCCACGATGAAAAAGTGGTCGACGAAATAACATAGAACCGGTTTACTGATAGGCGTAGGATTAAGTATTCACATTTATCAATGTTTAATGCGTCTTCCAGTTTCATAACCAGGTGTTCCTTGTGGATGATTGCCAGTCCACCACCTCTTTTGGTTTTCCTGTTTGCTTGGACACATTTGAAGTTGAACCGTAGAACCGGTTTACTGATAGGCGTAGGATTAAGTATTCACATTTATCAATGTTTAATGCGTCTTACAGTTTCATAACCAGGTGTTCCTTGTGGATGATTGCCAGTCCACCACCTCTTTTGGTTTTCCTGTTTGCTTGGACACATTTGAAGTTATCAGGCAGGCAGTTGTTTAGGGTGATCTTGTAATTGTCATCTAGCCATGTTTCAGTTACAAATAGGATGTCGATACCTCCGTCACATAGGAGGTGATAGACTTTGGTGGCATGTTTGGACACTGATCTTGCGTTGGTTAGATTGCAATGGATCTTTTTGGTGCAGTTTTGTTTATTAGTTGTTCCTTGTTTTGGTTTGTGGTTGTTCAATCGGGTTGCTTCTGTATTGGCATTGATTGGATAAAGATCACTGGATGCTGCTTCTTCATTGAAGCGGTCTGCTAGATTGATAGTTGGGCTGTTCAATCGTGGTGCTTCTCTATTGATACCATTTGGTTGAAGATCAGCGAAGGCTGCTTCTTCATTGAATCGGTCTGTTAGGTTAGTGGTTGGGTTGATGACTACTAGAGCTTTGTCGTCCCGTATGGTATGTTGTCGGTATTGATAGAGCCCTTCTGTTCTTTTGATGTATGGAGTGAGGGAATTGATATCTTCCCAATCTCTTCTTCGGTACTTCTGTCTTTTTTCCGGCTGTTTCGGGAGATTATTTGCTTGTCTCGAGATGTAAGTGTTGTTGAGGTATCGAGGCTCTGTGGTTGTCGCGAGGTACGGTATAAGATATAAGGATTTTTCTCTTACGATGTTTGTTCTGCTGATGTATTTGGTGTGGGGTGTTCTGCATTCAAGGCCGCTTCCACTGGGAGCAGTTGAATTTGTGTATCAGTATTAGTTGTTCCATGTTCCTGCTCTCTTTGTCAAAGTCCATTTCAGCGTTGGGGCATTTTCGGTCCACAGTGGCGAGAATTGGTCTCAGTGCAGAGTTTACAGGGCAAATCGCCATCTGTCATGTCTTGTGCTAGGACAGTGTTGATGTTTCTTCTTATGTTGCTATGTATGGGTGCTATTGAATGCAGTCTGTCCATTCCATCTGTAGGTTAGGTGTTTTTATCCTATAGGAGCACTGTGCAGGGGAGTGGGGGAGTACTAGGAGTGGGGCATGTGGTTCGGCTATTAGGGGCTATGGAGAGGGGTTAGCAGTGTAGGTGGATGAAAGAGATTACTAGCTGTCGAGGCTGCTGGGTGTTCTTGGTTGTCGGGCGGCCTAGGACTCAATTAAGATAGGTATCGATGGAGGGCCAGAGGTTTCAAATGGTAAGATAGTGGGAGCCTAGATTTCACTGATGTTATAATAGAGAATAGCATGCAGTACTTAACGCCTCGATTTGAGAGACATAGACAGCGAGAGAGAGGCCTGAGTTTCAAACAGTCGCAGGTATTAATTAGAGTAGCTAGATTTGAGACACCTTGATAACGGGAGAAAGGCCTAGGTTTCAAAGAGTGGCGTGCAGTAGTTAAATACATAGATCTGAGGCACCCAGACTATGGGAGAAGGCCTAGGCTGCAGATAGTGGCAGGCAGTATTTAGGACATCTAGAATTAAGGCTCCTGGAGAGCGGGAGGGAGGCCTACGCTTCACAGAGTAGGGGGCGGTGCAGGTTAGTATTCACTGTACCATCTCAGTGTAATATGAACAATTCTCTAGGGTGCGACGGAGGCTAGCAATCGCAGTACTATCACAGTGTGGTCTAGGCTAACATTCGCAGTACTATCACAGTGTGGTACTTTCTAGATATGAGTCAAGTCAATATGAACAATTCTCTAAGGTGCGACGCAGGCTAGCAATCACAATACTATCACAGTGTGGTGCAAGCTAACATTCACAGTACTGTCACAGTGTGGTACTTTGTAGCTGTAATTCAAGTCAATATGAACAATTCTCTTGAGTGTGACGCAGTGTCATGAACCGACCCTGGACGCTATGGGACCAGTGGAGGACCTTCTGAGTGTTCCAGCACATATCCAGCTGAACTGTGTTAGACGGTGTAGTCTTCCAGCAGAACGACTGCTGATTACTATTCACGTCCACTTAAGTAGGAGTTTGGTGCATTGCAACCCTCTTACAGGTTTCTGACGCTGTGTTACCTAACAGTGCTTATACTTCTGTTCCCGTTCAGCATTGCTTTCCCTCATATCTATACTTCCTTCTGCTGTCCTCCCTTGCCTAGTTCATGCAAGCTACTTTTCCCCTAAACTCTGTGTACTCCCGAAGCTCTCATAGATTTCTGTAATCCGTGTCTCACGCGGAACGATTTTCTGTTTTCTGTTCTTTCCATGCTCAGCCCAAGCTCAACACGGTACCTCCGTACCTTCCAACTTGGCTGTATATGGAGTGAACATACTTCACATGGTGTGTTTATTCGCTCGGGCGGCTTTCTTGGTCACCAGCCGGATCTTACTTCAATCCTACGACTTCTTGGTTCATTCTGGGAATTGTAGTGCCACCTTTGAGACTGCTGTTTTCCACGTATGTGATTGGATTTATTCAAAGAACGGAATTACCCACGGACCATCAACTACCTGCTCCTACTGAATTCTCATCTCCAGGGTTTTTAGCATTAGTTTTTCCCTAGTCTGGGGCGGGCTCCCTGAAGTCCCCGCTGCCGGCAGGCTGCTTATTAGGCAAGGTGGCCTACGAGGGAGCACGGCCCTATCTCTTCAAGCAGAAAGACAAGAAATAAAAGAGGACGGCAGATAAGGCCTGGAGAGAGAGAAGAAAGGAGATTTCATCAGAAGATTCAGAGGAAGAGATCACTGAATTCTCAGGTGAGGAGTGGGCTAGCGAGAGGGGTACTGATTTGATCAAACCTGTTGATTCTGAGAGTTTGCAATGCCCAGTGACAATGGCTAGCTTAGAACAATACCAAGAACTGGTGAATGCCATACAAGGACTCACTTGGAGGTGCAAACCTCGAGAGCCGACAACACGGCCCTCAGGCAGCAGGTTCATCAGAGAGATGAACACAGGGGGATCTGCTTCCTTTATCCTTACCAAGTGGCAAGTATGATGGCAATCCAAGGAAGTTAAAGGAATTTCTGGACGTGTGTGTTTACTTAACTTTTCGCCCAAAGCCTTATGAGTCATACCGAGCCAAGGTTGGATTCCTCATTTCTAACTTAGTAGACAATGCTCTGGCATGGGCAACCCCACTAGTAACCAACTCAGATGCCTCCCTTAATGACTATAGCATTTTTGTACAATTCCGAGGCCGGTTTGAAAGACCGGAAGTGTTATATTTGACTTATGAAAGCCTCCTTGATATCAGACAAGGAATCTCTGATGTACAAACCTATGTTTCATGTTTTCAGAAGGTGGCTACTGAAGCCGGCTGGCCTGACACGGCACAACAGACTTTGTTTTGTAGAGGGTTACATGAGGAAATAAAACACAAATTGGCTCGAGTAGCCAGGCCCACATAATTCCAAGAACTCGTGGCCTTATCCTTACAGATTGAGTTCAGATTGAGTGAAAGAAAAGCGGAGAAAAGGAAACCTCGATTCCATATACCGTCTCTTCGTAGCCTGCCCTAACTGACCGAAAGACCCACAGTCCATGAACCGATGCAGATTGGAACAGCAAGAGGTCCTCTTACCGCCACAGAAAGAAAGAGACGTAAAGACCTCGGTCTTTGTATGTATTGTGGTTCAGACACACATATATTATGGAATTGCCCAGAAGTGCCTCCCAGAAGGCAGGGACACGACAAACCCCAACCCTGAACAGGGAAACGGAAGGGGTATCCACAACCAGTCCCTGCAATACTGCACAACCCACCAGTAAAATGTCTAGCCATGCTGGACTGTGGAGCTGCTGGTAATTTCGTGGATGACCAGTGGGCCCAGCGCCATCGGATTCCAAGACGCCCAAAGGTTAAACCTGTTCCCGTGGAAGGTGTTGATGGCACACCCTTGACTTCAGGACCCATAGTTCATGAGACTGAAGTACTAAGGGTCAAGATGGAATCGCATCAAGAAAATGTTACATTTGATCTAATACATGCTGCCCATTTTCCTGTTATATTGGGTATCCGGTGGCTTAGGAGGCACACCATAGCATAGATTGGGAACTCAGCAGGGTTCAGTTCACTTCTACATGTTGTCTTCAGCATTACAACAAGGCGAAAGAAGAAGGCCCCAAGATTGGTATCACAATACCATTACCCAATCTTTGTATCAGTTCCATACCAGCTCCATATCAGGACTATTCCGATGTATTTGCTGATATACTACCCAGACAATTAACCCCTCATGGCAATGAAGATTGCAGGATTGAGTTGGTGCCGGGATCCACTGTTCCATTTGGTAGGATGTTTCCATTATCTCTACCGGAGAAGGAAGCCCTGAAAGAATACCTGGCAACCAATCTCCAAAACTGCTTAGTCAGGGAGTCAACCTCCTCAGCAGGAGCTTCTCTTTTCTTTATTTCAAAGAAAGGAACTACAGAATTGAGATCCTGTATTGATTTCAGAGGATTAAACAGCCAGACCATTCAAGATAGATACCCCATGCCTCTGATGAAAGACATTATAGAAGCAGTACAAGGTGCCAAGGTGTTCACGAAGCTTGACCTCAGATGGACATATCATCTCCTGAGGTTACGAGAGGGGGATGAATTGAAGACGGCCTTTAGAACACTTCTAGGTCACTACGAATATAGAGTTATGCCCTTCGGATTAGTGAATGCACCGGCCCAGTTCCAAAGGTTTATGGATAAGATCTTCGCTGATTTACTCTATTCATCAGTAGTTGTTTATCTAGATGACATATTGGTTTTCTCACACTCACTGAAAGATCACCGGCAACATGTCAGGGAGGTGCTTCACAGACTCCCCCAGAACCAATTATTGGCAAAACCAGAGAAATGTGTGTTTGAAGCAGACACAGTGCCGTATATGGGATTCATTCTCTCGGCCTGCTATCTGCAAATGGATCCTGACAAAGCCTGGTCTATCACACAGTGGCCTGTACCCAACTTGATTAAGGACATACAGAGGTTCTTAGAACTCTCTAACTTTTAAAGAAAGTTCATACCAAGATTTTCAGACATTGTTCTTCCCATAACTGCCCTGCTCAAAAAAGGAGTAAAGTTTGTTTGGAATCAAGAAGCTGATGAGGCGTTTAATCTACTCAAACAATCCTTCATATCAGCACCCATACTCAGACAACCTGACCAAACACTCCCTTTCATATTTGGAAACAGATGCCTCGGGAGGAGCCATTGGAGCTGCTTTACTCCAGAAGAAGGAAGACGGACTTGAACATCCTATAGTCTACTTTTCTCGGGTGCTGAACGCCAGCGAGAGAAACTATTCTGTAATGGAGAAGGAGCTTTTGGCTATTCGACAAGCTTGTGCAGAATGGAGACATCTACTCCAAGGCGCCGTTACGCTCACCTGGCTCCCAGAGAGGCGTCGATCAGAACTGGACAGCTGCGGTCTCCACCAATGTGACGCGTAGGGCCGAGATGACGGACTGGACTGGCCCACCTAGCTTCGTTCGCTTGGCCGTAGGAATATTCTTCTGCAAATGGAGAAAGGGAATTAACCACCCGTGGAGTTGAGCGTAAATCCCCCCACTCCCGCTGTTCTCCCCACGGATCGCCTTTGATGTCCCCTCTTATAGTCTCACCTGATGGTTTGAAAAGATGAGCTCTCCATCCTGCATTGAGTGCAGGGGCGCGTTGATAACCAGTTGCTTCACTGGCTCGAAGGAATTGGTGAGTTCCAGAACAATACTGACTCCGAGATTCCCGGCAAGACGCCTTAAGTATAAAGTTCGTAAGAGTTCAAATGCCTGACTTTCACTCTTGTCCGATTCCTTGCAGGTTGCAGCTTGACCCTAATGAAGAGTTCCTCGAGGCAACCGGTAGTATTCTGGTAATTATTTGTATTTTCTAACATAGTTCGATAAAATAATGTCAATATGTAACCTGTTGCTTTCTCCCTTATTCAGGCGCTGAGAGAAAGTATGAAGTCTTGGGGAATAATACCTCCGGCGGTAAAATCAGGTAAGTCTATTGTGGTGAGGAGGGTTCCCCTTGTTAGTCCCTTTGTTTCACCTTGCTGTCCTTTTGTTTCCCCTTAGGGGCCGTGGTTCGGCAAAGATGCAGTGGAAGCTGCGCCGACCCATGAAGAGGAATAGTACCCCCGGTGGTAAAATCAGGTGAGTCTATGGGGGGTAACTAATATTCCTCTGTGTATTCCCTTGGCTCACCTTGCTGTTCTTGTCTTCTCCTTAGGTGCCGGAGTGCGGCGGGAACATGCAGGAGGATGCGGTGGAATATGATGATGCTGCGAAGGCCGGTGAGTTCAGCGCGACGCTGCAGCAGGCGAGGCGACGCGCATAAAATAACTTCTTTCTTCCAGCTCGAAGGCGCGATGGATCGGGAATTCAGGTAAGGATTAAAGGTATTGCTCTTGTTCTAACCTTTTCTCCTTCTTTCTCCCTTTTTCTAGGAGCTCCAAACTCGAGGCGGGCGTTGCAGAAGGCTGGATGCAGACTTGCAGGCACGGTGAGCGTTACACTGCTGGATGCAGAATAACGCGAAGCGTGTGCTGCTTTTCGGGCGTGGTTTAAATAGCCCCCAAAGTAGTCCCAGAAAAGTATTCCTCCCCAGCCCCGCCCGAGTAAAAAATAGTCCCCAAGTAAAGTAGTCCCTGCCAAGCCTCTTTTGGCTTGGAGCTCTTGCAGCATGGTCTGCATCAGGTAAGTTTGCAGCATGGTCTCCATCAGGTAAGTTTTAATCTATGAGCCTGGCGCCTATGGCGCCAGGACTGACTCTCCATTTGAGCCTGGCACCATAGGCGCCAGGACTGTACCCAAATAGCTCCTAGCAGGGGTTGTTGGGCTTGCTTAGGATAACTTGATGCCTGCTTCCGGGGTTGCTGGACGTGGTCTGGGTCCCCGGGGGTAGGCATCATGACAGCACCCCTCCCCCCCCCCCCAAGGCCCCTCCTAAAGTCGTTCTTCCCTGTGGTTTCGGTTTGTCTGGGAACTTTCGGTGGAATTTTTTCACCAATCGGGGTGCATGAACATGGTCATTAGGTTCCCATGACCTTTCCTGTGGTCCGTAACCTTTCCAGTCGATTAAATAAAAGAGTTTTGACTTTATCAGCTTGGAGTCCAGGATGTTCTTAACTTCAAATTCAGGTTCTCCGTCTATAAGGATAGGGTCTGGTGGCTTGGCTAGTCTTGTCCCTGGTTGCACTGGCTTCAAAAGTGACACATGAAAGACGGGGTGAATTTGCATATTAGCAGGTAAATCCAACTTGACAGCCACCGGGTTAATAATGGCCTTAATAGAATAAGGTCCCAAATATCTGGGGTTAAAGGTCCGTGTTCCCTTTAGCGGTATAAGTTTTGTGGCTAACCATACTTGGTCCCCTATCTGGTATTGTGGAGTATCACTTCTATGCCGATCAGCATCTTTCTTGTATTTTTCTTTCGCCTGTTTTAAATGTGTAGTTGCTTCCTTAAAGGCTTGTTTAATCGTAGCGTGCAGATGGTCCACTGCGGGCCTTTACTAAGTGTTGGGGTGAGTCAAGGTCTGAGGTTCGAGGATGGTGCCCATAGAAAGGTATAAAAGGGGCTTTGTCCAGTTCCAGAGTGTACTGAATTATTGTATGCATATTCGGCGATCCAAAGAATGTCTTTCCAATTACTCTCAGTCTGATGTAACATACAACGCAGGTATTGTTCGAGAGTCTGGTTGGTCCTCTCCGTTTGACCATCGGTCTGGGGGTGGTGACTGGTCGATAACCTCACATAGATTTGCGCCAATTGACAGCATTTTTTCCAAAAATGTGAAATGAATTGACTGCCCCGGTCAGAGACCAATATGGACGGAAATTCGTGTATGCGAACAATGTTTTCGAGGAACTCCTTGGCCAGGATTGAAGCTGAAGGTAATCCCTTTAAAGGAATAAAGTGAGCCATCTTGTAAAAAATAGCCACAATAACTAGAATGGTGTTAAATCCATTGCATGGGGGTAGATCAGTAATAAAGTCTAACGATAAGGTGTGCTATGGTGTAGGCGGAATGTCTAAAGGTTGTAAGAGTCCAGCTGGTTTTTTCTTTTGACTTTTGTTTTGGGAGCAAATGCCACAAGACATCACAAATGATTTAATATCCTTTCGCCAGGTGGGCCACCAGAATTGTCTTTTAATTTTAGCTTCAGTTTTTGCAATACCTAGGTGCCCCTCCATTAGGGTATCATGATAACGGGAAATGACTAGCTCTTGTAAATCCTTGTGTGGCAGAAATAGCCGCCTTTGGTAATAAGGCAGATCAATGGTGACAGAGTAGTCCAGGCCTTTTTTTACCCAGTCCTGCAGGGCTGTAGGATCAAAGAGTTGCTGGATCTTTACCTGAATTTCCTCTAGTGTCTGTAGAGTAGTCATGTCAAGAATTCTTTGTTCGGAAATTATAGGTACTGGTTCTGGGTTCACTTCTGCCTCTCCCATCCTTATTCGGGATAAGGCGTCTACTTTACCATTCTTACAACCTGGTTGATAGGTTATTACGAAATCAAACACAGCTAAGAACAATGCCCATCGGAGTTGACTTGATGATTGGGCCTTGCTGTCTTTAAATACTGTAAGTTCCGGTGATCAGTGATCACAGTAATGGTATGCCTGGCACCGAGAAGATAGTGCCGCCAAGCCTTGAAGGCGGATTTAATGTCTAATAACTCCTTGTCGGTAACCGCATAGTTTAACTCGGGTGCCGAGAACTTTATGGTCCAAAATGCTACTGGATGAAGCTGGCCAGTTTCAGGGTCCTTTTGAGACAGGACAGCTCCCATGGCTAGACGGAATGCATTGGTTTCTACTATGTATGGAAGTTCAGGGCGCGGGTGCTTTAATACAGGTGCAGACGTGAATTTCGCTTTCAGCTCTTGGAAGGCATTTTCAGCTTCTTCAGTCCACATAAAGCGTTTATTTTTTCACAAGAGTGCTGTGATGGGATGTACAACATGTGAAAAATCCGGGAGGAATCTGCGGTAGAAATTGGCAAAGCCGAGCATGCTTTGTACTCCTTTAACTGAATTTGGTGATGGCCACTTAAGGATTGCGTCCACCTTTCGTGAGTCCATTCAGACTCCCTTTGGGGTCAGGATAAACCCAAGGAATTCAACTTCTGTGGCATGAAAAACAAATTTTTTCAGTTTTGCATATAGTTTGTGCTGGTGCAATTTCTCAAGGACTGCTCGGACGTGCTTCACATGGTCAGATTCTGAAGAGGAGTATACTAGAATATCATCGATATATACAACAACACAAATATCAATGAGCTCACGAAGGACATCGTTCATGAAGTATTGGAAGGCTGCTGGTGCATTGCACAACCCGAAAGGCATCACCTGGTATTCGAATAACCCATACTTAGTGCGGAAAGCAGTCTTCCATTCGTCGCCTTCTTTTACACGTACCAGATGGTAAGCCCCCCGGCGATATAATTTAGTGTATATACAAGCTTCCTTCACTTGGTCTAGTAGTTCAGGGATCAGAGGCAATGGGTATCGGTTCTTAACAGTTATCTGGTTCAATGCGCGGTAGTCTATGCACGTTCTGAGGTCACCTTCCTTTTTGGGCATGAAGAACAAAGCTGAAGATGCAGGGGACATGGATGGGCGAATAAAGCCATTGGCAAGGTACTGGTCTAAGTATTGTCGTAGGTGAAGGTTCTCAGGTTCCGTAAGGGCACAGATCCTGCCACAAGGGGGTTGTTGTAACGCTCACCTGATTCTCGCAGAGGCGCCGGTCTTGACTGGGCGACTACCGTATCTTCAAAGGTGATGTGCAGCACCCGGTTGGCTCTTTGGGCTGGACCTCTGTGCCCTGTATGCCTGACGTGCAGAGTAAGATGTCTTAGGTAAGTGAATGCCGAGCTCTCCATCTGCCTCGGGGCAGGGTGCTGTAACCAGTTTCTTCACTGGATAGGTAGCGCAGGCCTCTTGACTCCAGAGGACTGCTGTCCGTCGTTTACTGCACGAACGGTAAGTTTCGAGTAACTCAAATGTCTTTAAAGTCTTTAATAATGATGTCTCTTGTTTTGCAGGGTTCCGGCGATGGCGGATGACGGGCTGAAGTGAGTTGAAGATGGAGCCCGTGTGATGAATAGAAGCACCTGGAAGCACGTAAGTAAGCGCTTGTTGCCAGCTTCACGATGCGCTCTAACTGTCTTTTTATTTTGCAGGTACAAGTTCGGAGCGGCTGCAGGGTGCCGGGATACCCACTGGGTTAGATGTGGAAAGGAGTAATGGCACGTGAGTATTAAAGTTCCCCAATGTCTTTAAACGCACCTTGTTTTGTCTTTCAGATGCGGGATGCAGCGCTGACGGCCTCTGGAGCGTGCGAAGAGTTGGTAAGCTTTTGTCTTTCAGATGCCGGAATGCAGTGTGAAGACCTCCGGAGCGCACAAAGAGTAGGTAAGCCTTTGCCTTTCAGATGCCGGAATGCTAACCTGTTCTTTCTTGTCTTTATAGGTGTTGCTGAAGACTGGATTCAGGATGGTAAGCCTTTTTCCTTAGGGCCAGGACCGGATGCAGAAGACACGATGAGCGTTCTGCTGCAGAGGGTGCAGAATAACGCAAAGCAAGATTCATCCACCGGTTGTGGTTTAAATAGCCTCCTGTAGTGCTTAGGTGTCTCCTTCCACAGCCACGCCTAAGTAAGAAAAGAGTTCCTGGTAAGAAAAGAGTTCCTGCCTTCCAGAAGAGTTCCAGTGTTCTGAATCTAGGGAGTGGCTCCAGCCCCACCCAACAGGAAAAGTAGTTCCAAACAGAAGAGGATCAGAGGCTCAACTGGCAGGCAAGTAAGCAGCATGGTCTGCTGCAGGTAAGTCCACCCAAGCATTATGAGCCCGGCGCTTCCAGCGCTGGGACTGGGCATATTTATGAGCCTGGTGCCACTGGCGCCAGGACTGGGTCCAAAAGGTCCCAATTGGGACTGTTTGGCACTCGGAACCTGGGTTATGGATCTGCTTCCAAGGGAGTTGGGAAAACCCTGACATTTTGGAAGCAGAGATCATGACAGTACCCCCCCACAAGGCCCCTCCCAAACGGGCTTCTCCGGGGGTTTTGGCTTGTCAGGAAATGTTCGGTGAAATGTTTTGATTAGGCGAGGAGCGTGGACATATTCAGCAGGTTCCCAGGATCTCTCTTGGGGGCCGTAGCCTTTCCAGTCAATTAGGTAGAATAGTTTAGATTTGGAGATCTTGGAGTCCAGAATGCTTTTGACTTCAAACGCGAGTTCTCCATCAACAAGGATAGGTTTTGGAGATTTGGTTAGTCGGGTTTGAGGTTGCACAGGTTTTAATAGAGAGACGTGGAAGACCGGATGTATCTTCATGTGCGGGGGCAAGTCCAACTTGACCGCTACTGGGTTTACTATGGTAGTGATGGAATAGGGACCAAGGTATCTTGGGCTGAATGTGCGTGGCCCTTTTAGAGATAGATATTTGGTGGATAACCAGACTTGATCCCCTACTTGATAGTGAGGGGCTTCCTTCCGATGTTGATCTGCTCCTTTCTTGTATTGTTCTTTAGCCCTTTGAAGGTGAGAAACAGCTTCCTTAAAGGCTTGGGTGATTGTAGAATGCAGGTAGTCTACTGCTGGTGTTTCAAGATCTTGGAGGGGATCCAACTCCGAGGTTCGAGGGTGACTGCCGTACAAAAGAAAAAACGGGGTTTTCCCAGTTCCCGAATGGACAGAGTTATTGTAGGCATACTCGGCTATCCAAAGGATATCTTTCCAAGTTTTTTCAGTTTGTTGCAGCATGCAGCGTAAATACTGTTCCAGAGTTTGATTGGTCCTCTCGGTTTGTCCGTCGGTCTGAGGGTGGTGACTGGTCGATAGCCTCACATCAATTTGAGCCGACCGACAGCAACTTCGCCAAAAATGAGAAATAAATTGACTACCTCGATCCGAAATTAGAACCGAAGGAAAACCGTGCAGTCGGACGATGTTTTCGAGAAATTCTCGGGCCAGAGTTGCTGCTGTTGGCAAGCCTTTGAGCGGAATGAAATGCGCCATCTTGGAGAATAAGTCCACTATTACTAGAATCGTATTGTATCCGGAGCATGGAGGTAGATCGGTGATGAAGTCCATAGAAAGCGTATGCCAAGGGCGAGGTGGGATGTCAATAGGGCGTAAGAGGCCTGCTGGTCTTTCCTTTTGACTCTTGTTTTGGGCGCATACTCCACAGGACATTATAAAGTCTCTGATATCTTTTTTCCAAGACGGCCACCAGAAGTAGCGCTTGATCTTTTCTGAGGTCTTGGCTATACCGGGATGACCTTCCATTAAAGAGTCGTGATAACAAGAGATTACTTTTTTCTGTAAATCTGTGCTGGGTAGGTATAATTGTTCTTGGAAATACAATAAGTTGTCCTTTACTGCAAAGTCCTTTCCCTGCAGATGCCAATTCTGTATGTCTGCTGGAGTTACAAGTTGCCTGGCTTTATCCTTAACTTCCTCTATGGATTCTGTGGCGATTACACCCAGAATTCTTTGTTCGGGAATGATTGGTACAGGTTTAGGGTTGATCAAGTGTTCTTCCACTCCCATCCGAGAAAGGGCATCGGCTTTACCGTTCTTTGTACCAGGTCGATAGGTAATTATGAAGTCAAACTCGGCAAAGAATAATGCCCAACGGAGTTGTCTAGAGGATTGGGCTTTTGCGGTTTTCAAATATTGCAGGTTTCGGTGATCCGTAATCACAGTAACGGTGTGTCGGGCCCCAGCAGATAATGCCGCCAAGCCTTAAAGGCAGACTTGATAGCCAGAAGTTCCTTGTCAGTAATCGTGTAATTGACTTCAGGAGGCGAGAATTTGCGGGACCAAAATGCCACGGGATGCAACTGATTGGTTACCGGGTCCTTTTGTGATAGAACTGCCCCCATGGCAAGGCTTGAAGCATCAGTTTCCACGATATAGGGGAGTTCGGGACGAGGGTGTTTTAAGATTGGTGCAGAGATAAATTTAGTCTTCAAATCCTGGAAAGCTTGTTCCGCCTCGGTAGACCATTCAAAACGTTTGTTTTTCTTTAACAAGGCAGTGATGGGCTGGACTATTGGAGAGAACTCGGGGATAAACCTGCGGTAAAAGTTAGCGAAGCCTAACATGCTTTGCACACCTTTTACGGAGGATGGTGATGGCCATTTGAGAACTGCATCGACCTTCTTTGAATCCATACGCACTCCGCCAGGTGATAATATGAATCCCAAGAATTCAACTTCAGTCACGTTGAAAACACATTTTTCCAACTTAGCGAAAAGTTTGTGTTGACGCAATCTTTTGAGGACCATTTTCACGTGTTTCCGATGTTCAGATTCCGATGAAGAATAAACGAGAATGTCGTCGATGTAAACAACAACACACACATCTATGAGCTCTCTGAGGACATCGTTCATAAAATATTGAAAGGCGGCAGGGGCATTGCAAAGTCCGAAGGGCATGACCTGATATTCAAATAGCCCATACTTGGTGCGGAAGGCCGTCTTCCATTCATCACCCTCTTTTACTCGTACCAAGTGGTAAACTCCTCTAAGATCCAGCTTTGTGTATATGCATGCTTTTCTGACTTGGTCCAGGAGTTCAGGGATCAAAGGTAACGGATATCTATTCTTAACGGTGATCTGGTTCAGGGAGCGATAATCGATACAAGTCCTAAGGTCTCCTTCCTTTTTTGGAACGAAGAACAAAGCTGAAGAGGCAGGGGACTTGGAAGGACGAATAAACCCATTTGCCAGGTATTGATCCAGGTATTGTCGAAGGTGAAGGTTCTCAGGCTCGGTGAGGGCATAAATTCTACTACAAGGAGGAGTAGATCCAGGTATCAGGTCTATCTGGCAGTCATAAGACCTATGAGGAGGTAGAGAGTTAGCCTGCTCCTTCCGGAAAACATCTTGGTATTCTAGGTATTCGGGAGGTAACTGGGGAGTCTCTGAAGAAATTGCTGCCAGTGCAACACCAGGTGGAGGGTGACAAGTAGAGACACATTCTGGAAACTGGACCGTTCTTGCTCGCCAATCGATCAGAGGATTGTGTTTCTCTAACCAAGGTATTCCTAGAATAATCTGGAACTGAGGGGCCTTGATCACATCGAACACGATCTTCTCATGGTGTCCATCTTGACTTACTAGCGTCACCTCTTGAGTGGTATGCGTTTCTGGTCCGGAGGCTATCTCCGTACCATCCACCGTAGTAATGACGTCCTTTACAGCCTTGGGACAGAGTGTTAGATTCATCCTCAAAACCATTTCATGATCCACATAATTGCCGATGGTACCGCTGTCGACGTAAGCTTCAATTGCATGTAATCGATCCGGATTATCAGGGCTAATGAGGACCATAGGTATCACGAAATGCGAGGTCACGGAACTGGTTTTCACGCTCGGCAAGAGGACCTCTGTTCTTGTCGGGCGAGGTCGTTTCCCTGCTCAGAGTTTGTAACTGTGGTAACTGCAGCTCCTACTGCCTTCGTGGCAGGTTTCACCAGACAGTCTCGAAGAAAGTGCCCTGAGTTTCCGCAATATAGGCATAATTGCAACTGTTTTCTCCTTTCCCGCTCCCTTTGTGTTAGAGGACCTTTCAGACCCCCTATTTGCATGGGTTCCCCAGAGTCTACTCCTTTGGAAGGAGTTGGCGGTTTGGAAAATACTCGGGCATCAAACTTGGAACGATCGGCCTTCCTGTTCTGCAGTCTGTGATCTATTTGAACGACCAAGTCTATATAATCCGAACAGTCTTGTGGGGGATTCACTACTTGGGCTAAAACGTCTTTGAGCTCTCCACGTAGACCTCTATAAAACAGCGTAATCCTTTTGTCCTCAGGCCATTGAGTTTCCACTATTAGTCTATTGAAAGATGCAATATAAGCCAAAAGGTCTTGATTACCCTGTCGCAACGAAAGAAGCTCATTGTCCAAGGCCTGCCCCTGTGCATGTCTTGCGAACAGTTTTTCCATACTAAGCTGAAAGGCTTGAAAATCATGGAGAACCGGATCATCTTGATTAACTAGAGGGATCGACCAGTCTGCCGCATTGCCACTAAGGTACGAAAGTACAAAAGCTACTTTAGCTTGATCAGTTGGAAAGGCTGCTGGCCGGCATAAGAAGTGCAACCGGCACTGATTGATAAATACCGCAAACCTCTTTGGGTCACCAGAAAATCGTTCGGGCGGAGCCAGAGGTACATTCCCAGGTAGGTTGATCTGCACTGGATTCATAGAGGATGTTGAAGGAAGATTTGCCCCTGATGCGGGTAGCGGGGTCTGTCCGGCTTGTGACTGTAGCAATTGTCTAGCAAGATCATCTGTTCTCTCCTTGGAAATAATTAGTTCCCTTCTTAGAGCGTTCGTTTCCTGACGAGCTGCATGCACTTCTGCCATTAGTTTCCCAAGTAACCGGGCTAGGTGGTCAGTATCCGAGGTTTCCATAGCGCCTGGGCGAGAGTTTTGCGGTAGGCTTTGCGTTCTGTAACGCTCACCTGATTCTCGCAGAGGCGCCGGTCTTGACTGGGCGACTACCGTATCTTCAAAGGTAATGTGCAGCACCCGGATGGCTCTTTGGGCTGGACCTCTGTGCCCTGTATGCCTGACGTGCAGAGTAAGATGTCTTAGGTAAGTGAATGCCGAGCTCTCCATCTGCCTCGGGGCAGGGTGCTGTAACCAGTTTCTTCACTGGATAGGTAGCGCAGGCCTCTTGACTCCAGAGGACTGCTGTCCGTCGTTTACTGCACGAACGGTAAGTTTCGAGTAACTCAAATGTCTTTAAAGTCTTTAATAATGATGTCTCTTGTTTTGCAGGGTTCCGGCGATGGCGGATGACGGGCTGAAGTGGAAGATGGAGCTCGTGTGATGAATAGAAGCGCCTGGAAGCACGTAAGTAAGCGCTTGTTGCCAGCTTCACGATGCGCTCTAACTGTCTTTTTATTTTGCAGGTACAAGTTCGGAGCGGCTGCAGGGTGCCGGGATACCCACTGGGTTAGATGTGGGAAGGAGTAATGGCACGTGAGTATTAAAGTTCCCCAATCTCTTTAAACGCACCTTGTTTTGTCTTTCAGATGCGGGATGCAGCGCTGACGGCCTCCGGAGCGTGCGAAGAGTTGGTAAGCTTTTGTCTTTCAGATGCCGGAATGCAGTGTGAAGACCTCCGGAGCGCACGAAGAGTAGGTAAGCCTTTGCCTTTCAGATGCCGGAATGCTAACCTGTTCTTTCTTGTCTTTATAGGTGTTGCTGAAGACTGGATTCAGGATGGTAAGCCTTTTTCCTTAGGCCCAGGACCGGATGCAGAAGACACGATGAGCGTTCTGCTGCAGAGGGTGCAGAATAACGCAAAGCAAGATTCATCCACCGGGTGTGGTTTAAATAGCCTCCTGTAGTGCTTAGGTGTCTCCTTCCACAGCCACGCCTAAGTAAGAAAAGAGTTCCTGGTAAGAAAAGAGTTCCTGCCTTCCAGAAGAGTTCCAGTGTTATGAATCTAGGGAGTGACTCCAGCCCCACCCAACAGGAAAAGTAGTTCCAAACAGAAGAGGATCAGAGGCTCAACTGGCAGGCAAGTAAGCAGCATGGTCTGCTGCAGGTAAGTCCACCCAAGCATTATGAGCCCGGCGCTTCCAGCGCTGGGACTGGGCATATTTATGAGCCTGGTGCCACTGGCGCCAGGACTGGGTCCAAAAGGTCCCAATTGGGACTGGTTGGCACTCGGAACCTGGGTTATGGATCTGCTTCCAAGGGAGTTGGGAAAACCCTGACCTTTTGGAAGCAGAGATCATGACAGTTGTGCACCGGGTATGAGATCGATTTGACAATCGTACGATCTGTGAGGAGGTAAGGTGTTTGCCTGTTCTTTTTGGAAGACATCCTGGAATTCTTGGTATTCTGGAGGTAGTTGCATGACTGCTGTGGTTACTGTGGCCAGGCCTGCGTTCTGACTTTTCTTTGGGTAACAGGTTTGTGCACAATCCGGGAAGGTTATTCTCTTCTCTCGCCAATCAATACCAGGATTATGTGTTTCCAACCAAGGTATCCCCAGTATTATTTGGAACTGTGGGGCTTTGATTAGATCAAACACAATAGTCTCTCGATGCCCATCGTGACCCAATAGTGTCATCTCTGCGGTGGAATGAGTTACAGGAGGCCCAGAGGCAATTTCAGTTCCATCGCCTGTGGTGATGACATC
The DNA here is from genome assembly GCF_040938575.1 of Ambystoma mexicanum. NCBI lineage: Eukaryota > Metazoa > Chordata > Amphibia > Caudata > Ambystomatidae > Ambystoma > Ambystoma mexicanum. Next base: position 578,270,523 of record NC_090922.1, on the reverse strand, counting down.
TGAGGTGGTTTTTCGGCAGAGAGGTAGATTCATCCTGGAAGCCAATTCATAGTCCACATAGTTTCCTATGGCCCCGCTATCAATGTATGCCCTTACTGCGTGCATACGCGATGGCTGCCCTGGATCAACAAGGACCATTGGTATGATGAAATGCGAGGTCTGAGTATCCTTCTTCAAGCTCGGCAAGCGGACCTCTAAGCTTGTCGGGCATGGTCGTTTCCCGAGTCTGACTCCATATGGCTTTTATAAGCAGCTCCTACCACCTTCTTGGGTGGTTTTACAGGGCAATCCCGTAGAAAATGCCCAGAAGTTCCACAATATAGACACAATTGCATTTGCTGTCTCCTTTCTCTTTCCTTCTGGGTTAAGGATCCTTTAACCCCTTCGATTTGCATGGGTTCTGAAGCATATGCTCCTTTGGGGTTAGCGTGGGTTTTGACCAACACCCGATTCTCAAACTTGGCTCGATCAGCCTTTCTGTTCTGAAGTCTGTGATCTAACTGGACCACTAAGTCTATATATTCAGCGCAGTCTTGAGGTGGGTTCACGACTTGAGCCAAGACATCCTTGAGTTCTCCTCGAAGCCCTCGATGAAATAACGTGATTTGTTTTACCTCAGGCCATCCAGTTTCAACTATTAACCTATTAAAGGTTGCGATGTAGGATACAAGGTCCTGGTTACCCTGTCGTAGGGACAAAAGTTCGTTATCCAGGGCCTGTCCTTGGGAGTGCCGGGCAAATAGTCTTTCCATGCTCGTTTGAAAGCACTGAAAATCCCGGAGAATTGGGTCATCCGGAGTAACTAGTGGAATTGACCAATCAGCTGCACTGCCGCTGAGATATGACAATACAAAGGCTACCTTGGCTTGATCGTTTGGGAAGGCTCCAGGTCTGCATAAAAAGTGCAAGCGGTATTGGTTCATAAACACGGCAAACCTTTTGGGATCTCCGGCAAAGCGTTCGGGTGGAGCTAATGGAATATTTCCTGGTAGGTTTATTTGCACAGGGTTATTCAATAACAAAGGAGCTGGATTTCCCCCGGAACCAGGTAGGGGTGCTTGTCCAGCCTGGCTTTGCAATAGTTGCCTAGCAAGGTCATCAGTTCACTCCTTTGACAAAATCAGTTCTCTCCTAAGAGCAATGGTTCCTTGACAGGCGGAATGCACTTCAGCCCTCAGTTCCCCTAGTAATTGGGCCAATTGGTCAGTCTCTGAGGTATCCATAACGCCCGGGTGGGAATTTGTGGGTAGGCTTCGCGTTCTGTTACGCTCACCTGGCTCCCACAGAGGCGTCGATCGGAACTGGAGAGCTGCGGTCTCCACCAATGTGACGCGTAGGGCCGAGATGACGGACTGGACTGGCCCACCTAGCTTCGTTTGCTTGGCCCGTAGGAATATCCTTCTGCAAATGGAGAAAGGGAATTAACCACCCGTGCAGTTGACCGTAAATCCCCTCACTCCCGCTGTTCTCCCCACAGATCGCCTTTGATGTCCCCTCTTATAGTCTCAGCTGATGGTTTGAAAAGATGAACTCTCCATCCTGCATTGAGCGCAGTGGTGCATTGATAACCGGTTACTTCACTGGCTCGAAGGAATTGGTGAGTTCCAGAACAATATTGACTCCGAGATTTCCGGCAAGACGCCGTAAGTATAAAGTTCGTAAGAGTTCAAATGCCTGACTTTCACTCTTGTCCGATTCCTTGCAGGTTGCAGCTTGACCCTAATGAAGAGTTCCTCGTGGCAACCGGTAGTATTCTGGTAAGGATTTGTATTTTCCAACACAGTTCGATAAAATAATGTCAATATGTAACCTGTTGCTTTCTCCCTTATTCAGGCGCTGAGAGAAAGTATGAAGTCTTGGGGAATAATACCTCGGCCGGTAAAATCAGGTAAGTCTATTGTGGTGAGGAGGGTTCCCCTTGTTAGTCCCTTTGTTTCACCTTGCTGTCCTTTTGTTACCCCTTAGGGGCCGGGGATCGGCAAAGATGCAGTGGAAGCTGCGCCGACCCGTGAAGAGGAATAGTACCCCCGGTGGTAAAATCAGGTGAGTCTATGGGGGGGGGTAACTAATATTCCTCTGTGTATTCCCTTGGCAAACCTTGCTGTTCTTGTCTTCTCCTTAGGTGCCGGAGTGCGGTGGGAACATGCAGGAGGATGCAGTGGAATATGATGATGCTACGAAGGCTGGTGAGTTCAGCGCGGCGCTGCAGCAGGCGAGGCGACACGCATAAAATAACATCTTTCTTCCAGCTCGAAGGCGCGATAGATCGGGAATTCAGGTAAGGATTAAAGGTATTGCTCTTGTTCTAACCTTTTCTCCTTCTTTCTCTCGTTTTCTAGGAGCTCCAAACTCGAGGCGAGCGTGGCAGAAGGCTGGATGCAGACTTGCAGGCACGGTGAGCGTTACGCTGCTGGATGCAGAATAACGCGAAGCGTGTGCTGCTCTTCGGGTGTGGTTTAAATAGCCTCCAAAGTAGTCCCAGGTAAGTATTCCTGCCCAGCCCCGCCCGAGTAAAAAATAGTCCCTAAGTAAAGTAGTCCCTTCCAAGCCTCTTTTGGCTTGGAGCTCTTGCAGCATGGTCTGCATCAGGTAAGTTTGCAGCATGGTCTGCATCAGGTAAATTTTAATCTATGAGCCTGGCGCCTATGGTGCCAGGACTGACTCCCCATATGAGCCTGGCGCCATAGGCGCCAGGACTGGACCCAAATAGCCACTAGCAGGGGTTGTTGGGTTTGCTTAGGATAACTTGATGCCTGCTTCCGGGGTTGCTGGACGTGGTCTGGGTCCCCAAGGGTAGGCATCATGACAGCCGCCACCTATCCCTTCCAGGTGCAAACAGACCACCGAAATCTTCGAATATTGCAACAAAAGGAGTGTAGGAACTCGAGACATATTATAAACAAATAATCAGGATGAGGAGATCCAAAACAGAGACACAAAAGTGCTGTGTGTGTGTGTTTATTATGTACTCACACAGGAAGTAGTTAGTGGCTAAACAATTTACTTTACATTTCTTCCGATAAGCACGAAAGATGGTTGAAATCGACGGACGGACAAAGTTAGTTATACAGTAGTAGCACAAATAGGTGTTGGCCTCTGGAGTATAGAGGTCAAAACTACATTGGGATACATGTTTCCTTACAGATCGAGGGGGTATAAGAACCCACTGGTACAGGAAAAAAACGAGCCTGAGACTGGGAATGGTCTGAGGCGTAGTAAACAAAATGTGCACACAACAATCTTCGAATATGACAAATACCGGGTAGTGATATAGTTGTGTCACGTAGTTCGACACAGGGTGTGACACAGGGTGTGTTTCGGCCAAAGAAAGTGGCTAGGTTGGAGCCGTCTTTATGCTGGCCTTCGTCAGGAAATGGCACCAGTGGCGGTGCTGTCCGTGATGTCTGTGGGTGAAACAGAACTGTTAGGAACTCGGGTGGTTGTTCATAAAGTACTAAAGGTATTAAATACGGGCCAATTGGTGCCCAGGTGATACAACACATGGTGTATCTAAAGATCAGCTTACCTACTGCTGGGGTAGCAGAGGGGTGCTGTCAGGAAATCCACAATAAATACAGGATAACCGGTGCTATGCTGGCACTGGGTGGGTCGGCTGTAGTTTCCTAAAGGCCTACGTGGTTCAGAGTCTCACGGTACCGGAGTGGGCCGGTATTGGACCCAGGTCTAGAAGGAGAGTAGAATAAACAGGTATATAGTAACCTATAGTAGTATGGATTCGAGAGTGCTGGGTGGTGTTAATGACGGGCACTCAAGGTGGCTGCTTGGTCAATCGTGTCGAAATACCCTGTGCGTACACGGGTCATCGGGAAAATAAAAGGTGACCCTGGAACTCGAGACATGCCAGATGGGCATACTTTTTCTCCCAATTCGACTTCGAGATTTCTTACTTACCCGTCAAGGAGAGCCAACTGGCAGACCCATTATTGCGCAGTCTAGGGGAGGACTCAGGCCAATATCAAGGAGATGAAAGGCTGCTTGCAGGAAAAAGATTAATTGGGGTGATCAATACCTTCCTCCAACATGTCCGAGATGCACTTCAGAACCAACCAAAGATTAATCCACAACTGAGCCGAAAGGGTGACCTTCTATTTAAAGACAAAACACTTTATCTACCCACAAAGGATCTACAAAGGCAGGCTATGTCATGGTGTCACGACATTCCCACAGCAGGGCATAGAGGACAGTCTGCTCCACTGGAATTAATCTCACACCACTTTTGGTGGCCTAGCAGGACTGAGGATGTCAAGGAATATGTGTCTACCTGTCCTACATGTGCCCAGAGAAAGTATATCTATTTGAAACCTCTGGGATTGTTACAGCAAGAAGAACCACCAGCAGGACCATGGCAGCACTTGTCGATGGATTTAATTGTCGACCTTCCTCCCTCAAATGAGTGTTTTACTATCATGGTCAGGTCACGGTTGACTCTTTTACCAAGATGGCACACTTCTCACCCTTGAAAGGGACACCCTCCGCTTCACTTACGGCTGAAGTCTTCTTGAGAGATATAGTCCGGTTACACGGATTGCCACACACTATCATAACAGATAGAGGAACACAGTTCTGGACAGACATCTGAAAACAATTAAAGATCCAACGGGCACTCTCTTTGGGGTTTCATCCGGAAAGTAACAGACAGACAGAACGCCTGAATGCAACTTTAAAACTGTATATCAGGTGTTTCTGTAATCAAGAACAGAGTGATTGGCATGGACCTTTTCCAATGGCAGAATTTTCATATAACAATAGCAAACACTCTGCCATAGGAATGAGCCCTTTGTTTGTATGTATGGTTATGAACCAAGACACAACCCTTTATCCTCCAAGATACTCACAGTGGATCATTTGTTGGACACCCTGAGACAACAACACAAGAAGGCACGAGACAATTTCTAGAGGAGGCGACAGAACTATAAGAAATGGGCTGACAAAAAGAGAAGACTGATCCCAAACTGGGATCCTGGGATGAAGGTTTGGTTATCCACCAAGTTTTTACCAAGGTGGGTTCATCCTGGTAAGTTCACTCCCCGGTATATCAGCCCTTTTCAAATAGAGGCCAAAATCAATCCAGGTGCATTCCGATTAAAACTGCCAACTAGACTGAAGAGGGTCCATCCCGTATTCCATTCCTTGCTATTAAAGTCCTATGTGCCAGATCCATATGCCAGACGGATCAGAAGGACAATTAATACTCCAAAGGACACTAAAGAGGAGTGTGAAATGTCCCGTATACTTGATTCCAAATACAGAAACAGGGATCTCCAATATTTAGTGAAGTGGAAGGGATATCCAATATCTGAATGTTCTTGGGAACTTGCCAGACACATATCAGCTCCAAGACTCATTAGGCAATACCATTGTGTACATTCAGGGAAGCCAGGAGGGGTGCATTGAGAAGGGGTCATACTGTCATGGACCGACCCTGGAGGCTATGGGACCAATGGAGGACCTTCTGAGTGTTCCAACATGTATCCAGCTGAACTGTGTTTAACGGTCAAGTCTTCCAGCAGAACGACCGATGATTACTATTTGTGTCCACCTGAGTAGGAGTTTGGCGCGTTGCAACACTCTTACAGGTTTCCGACGCTGTGTTACTGAACGGTGCTTATACTTCTGTTCCCGCTCAGCATTGTTTTCCCTCATATGTATACTTCCTTCTGTTGTCCTCCCTTGCCTAGTCCATGCAAGCTACTCTTTCCCTACACTCTGTGTACTCACGGAGCTCTGATAGCTTTCTGTAATCCACATCTCACGCGGAACGATTTTCTGCTTTCTGTTGTTTCCATGCTCATCCCACGCTCAGCACGGTACCTCTGTACCTTCCAACTTGGCTGTATACCGAGCGAACATACTTCACGTGGTGTGTTTATCCGCTCGGACGGTCACCTGCTGGATCTTCCTTCAAACCAACGACTTCTTGGTGCATTCTGGGAATTGTAGTGCCACCTTTGAGACTGCTGTTTTCCACTTGTGTGATTGGATTTATTCAAAGAACGGAATTACCCACGGACCTTCAACTACCTGCTCCTACTGAATTCTCATCTATGCGTTTTTTTAGCATTAGCTTTTCACTGGTCTGGGGCGAGTTCCCGAGAGTCCCCGCTGCTGGGCAGGCTGCTTATTGGGCAAGGTGGCCTCCGAGGAAGCCCGACCCTATCTCTTCAAGCAGAAAGAAAAGAGGACGGCAGATAAGGCCTGGAGAGAGAGAAAAAAGGAGATTTCATCAGAAGATTCAGAGGAAGACATCACTGAATTCTCAGGTGAGGAGTGGGCTAGCAAGAGGGGCCTAAAATAACTGTAGCCCCAATGCATTCCTATACGGAAATGTGTGTCTCCCGATTTCCCTTCGGAAATCTCCCTCCCAAGTGCGTCTGAATATTGGCATGTATGCATGGGTGTTGCTAGGTCTGAAAAAGATCAGGGGCTAAGCGAATGTCGGGACTGGCAGGATTCGGGGCTAGCTATAGCCTTTTGGTTGCAGTACCTGAGCTTCTATCCGGGGCTACAACCAAAAGACCGGGGGCTATAGCCCCCTCAGCCCCCCCCCAGCAACGCCTCTGCATGTATGGATATGATTCAAGCCAATATGAACAATTCTTTAGGGTGTGACGCAGGTTAGCAATCACAATACTATCACAGTGCGGTGCAGGATAACATTCACAGTACTATCACAGTGTGGTACTTTCTAGATTCAAGTCAATATAAACAGTTCGCTAGGGTGCAACAGAGGCAAGCAATCAAAATACCATCACAGTGTGGTGAAAGTTAGCAATGGACCAAAGGCACTGTTGTGTTTACCTTTCCTGTATCTGTGGCTATTTCCTGTATGAGTAAGTGTGAGTCTGGAATGTTTGGTGTGGAATGTTCCACTTAGAATGTTACTGTGTGAGTGTCAATGTTCTTATAATTTCAGTTGGAACCGAGCTGGGCACAGGGGGACCCGTGGATGTTTCTTTCCCTTAAGAACCTGTCTTCAATGTAACCTTATGTACTTACCTGTCAACCTCTAACCCTCCATTTCAACAGGCACGTTTTTAGCTTAGCCTATCTGCATCTAGCGTGCCTCGTCAACATATCGATGTGCACACTCTCTCACTCACACGCACTGTCCTTCCTCCAAGATGGCAGTGCTTGCAGGATTGACTTTTCCGTTTTCTCTGTCTATTGCCTCGGAAGTGTCTGATCCGACAGCCTGCTGTTTTGTGCTTCCGGTGCCAATTCCTCAGAGTCAGCAGCCACCATGAGTACCATGTTTGCAGATACCGTGCTGATAGTGTTCATCTCCGTGTGTACAGCCTTGCTGGCAGAGGGTGAGGAGGGAACGGTGGTAGCTTTGATGTTGGCGGGGTGTTCACACAGTGCTTGCCTTTCCCGGGGTATTGGGAGGTGAAATGACCGAGCGTGCATTCAGGTCAACATGAAATTGTGTCTTGACTCCTGTGAAATGTACTCGCTTCTGAAAATGTGTCTCGGAGCTGATGATTCTCACATACAAGACACATTCACAGCATCACGTACAGATGTATACACATATGCACAATGAGTATTGGAAGTATGGCACCTTTCCCGTTAAAGTGATTGTATTATCTTATTAAAGTATGAATCGAGAACTGAAGCGACAAATAAGCAGAGCAAATCAATTACAGTGTGAAAATGATGATAGCTGTGGCATAAAATGTGGGTAGTTATCTTAGATCTAAGTATGGCAACACCACTACTGCTGTTACAGTCGTGTCGGCCACTAGATTGTTACACAGCATGCATACAGTTTTCGAGCTCATTGCCTACCATTACACCCTCGCCCCTCCCCTACTCACACTATAATTCTCCTCTACCTTCCTCCTCGTCAGCGCTGGGAATAGGCAAAGTGTACTCTGCACCATCCCATGAGTATGGGTTTCTGGAACTAGTCAGAGCAAGCAAAGGTCGAAGTGGGCGGCGAAATGGTATGCCGCCCCCTCTCCCCCACCTAATGGGGATTCGTAACTGGGCCCTGCTTTGAACACTTTAGTCTCACATTTTGCTGGGCAATCTCACTGCCGCTGGCGTGCTTTTGCTTATTTGACTAGCCTGCTTGGGCCGTAATGTGCGTTTCAGAGCTGCTGCCATATAGCTCTTTACCACAGTGATACGCATTTGTCTTCTGCAATTAAGCACAAATAACCTGAAATTGCTGCAGGCACAGCTCTGTAGGTAATGGATGGGCGGTAGACGTGGCTATAGTCCTGGGCATGTAAGACATGTGACTGCTGGGTGATTGGAAAGGGGAGGGTGCATTAGCTGCATGCCGTGGAGTACAATGACTGAAAATAATGTTGGTCATTATAGATGCTTTTTTCACTGTTTCTTTCAGTGTTGATAGCGCAGTTTTGGAATGGAGAAAAGTCTGACCCAGGTCTGGGATTTGTATTAAAGGAATAAGGCAGAGGGTGGGTATGGGCTCGGTTGGGAATGGGGAGAGGGGTTGGTCCGAGGATAATATTATTCCACTACTTTTTTGGGGTACACGTCGACTCTTGGACCAGAGAGATGGAGTGATGTAGAATTAAGGTAGGTAAGTGATTGGCAGTAAGGGGGAGGAAATTAATGTTGGCTCTGCTCCAGTTAGTCTTTGTGAGGAATTGCCACCTGGGAGGTCTGTGTTAGCCCTACATTTAAAAAAAAGTAATATGATGCACAACATTTTGTTTCAGAAGTTGGTATACCGATCAGACCCCACTTTCAAAAATTGCCTAAAGCATTGTGACTCGTGTGCCTTGCAGCATCAATCTCCTGGCATCTGCAGCACCTGCTTTTCAGCGGCACAGAGCCGGTTCAAAGGTTGCATTTTCCCTATTTTGAGAGGGGGTTTGTCACCAAAATCACTGCAGACGGAGGCTGCATGTAACTTCTGCACCTCTGATTATGACACTGTCGGTCTGGTGACAGGGTAGTCTCTAAGAATAAGCCATACTTGGGTTTGGTGACTGATATATACACACAATTATTACAGCCACATCAGATTTGTATCATACTCATATCAGTGGTCGAAGTGTACGAAAAGAAGTAGTGGAACTATGTTCCCTGCTGGCCTGCATCCACTCCTCACCAACCCCATCACCATGTCCCCTCCCAGACCCAATTCAAACTCCCAAACACTTGCACCTGCTGTTTAAGGGAACGTTCAGTGCAGTGCACTGAAAGTGCAAGTTTCGACTTCTTCCTGCACTTTTATTTTTAAACGAAACCACTCCGGAACGGATTCTTTTTAAAATAAAAGCATAGGAGCTGTAAAAGGTCATTAAAAAAAGTAGAGGAGCACCGCTCCTGACCGATCCCGCTCACTTCGACCACTGACTCATGTCAACCATGTGAGTTCAGGCCAGCTATGGAAAGGCTACGTGGATGCCTAGGCAGATTTGCTGTCTCTTCTTTCTTTAGCAAGCAGAACAATAGGCAAGAAGTCTGCCTGTCTTTGATCCTATGGGAGGTTTGGTAACCCCTCTCTCCAGCCGAGGAAACTCTCAGCTGGAGGATTTATACCATGCTTCAAAGAGGCACACCCATCACAAAAGGGCCAGCCTCACACCAGGATGTTGCATACCAAAGGGCTTTTGAAGCTGCAGGTTTGGGAAGGGGGCAGAATTGGAACAGTTAAGAGTAGAAAGAATGGGACAAAGGGTTCTCTTCTTGGTTTTTTTTGGGTTTCTCTTTCCTTCCATCTCCTCCCATTTCCTGCAGAGCCCTTTAAGTACTAGGCTAGAAGGCAAAAGCCGCTTGTCATCTCGAAAGGGCTTGGACCGCTATAAGCGGGCTTGCTTTTACCCAATTCCCTGTGACCGTTTATCTTTTATATAAGGAAGGAGTGACTAACTCCTTCTCTGATTCCATTTGGACCTACAAGACAAATTTGTTTAACCTGTTTGGGAGAACAGTCCCTTTCGAGTCCTCCAGTTATAATGTAAAAGCGGGTGTTCTCAGCCAGAGGCTAGCTCTGGCCCAAACAATTGCCAGGGAACATTGGGGGGTGACCATGGGAGCCGACTTATGAATTTCCCAGGGGGGGGATGCCCAAATATAGGAAGTGGAGTCACCGGCAGTTATGACCGCATTTGCATGTAGTCACCAACTTGGTGCAAGGGGGAGTGGGTGGAAACATTGACTAGCATGTACTGCATTTACTAAAGTCAAGTAAGAAGGAGGTTTAAGCCTTCCAGTTGCATTCCAGGATGGGAGAACGAGATGTTTGCTAAACAGATGGTACAGCTTCAAGGTGGAGTACCACCACCAACCCCAAAAAAGTTCCCAATTCAAGGAAAAACAAGTAAAGAAGTTTCAACATCCCTCGACAGGCAGCTCTGGCATTGCCAGTTTGGGTTCGCTGCATGTAAGTGTAATCCTTTTGGGACTCCAAAAATTTGCTGATTTCTTTGAAACAGTACCCTATTTCTAACTGAGTACTTGATTAAGCTTATGGAATCCATTGTTACCCCACAATGAGTGAGTCAAACTCTCTAGGCAGGCTTTAGACTTCTTAGAGGAATGGAATCTGTGATGATTTCTGTTCTTGATGTCATGGCCATGCTCCAGTACCGTGTTGAGGTCAGAGTTCTCATTTTCCTTGACCTCTCCAAGGCTTTCGATATGACAAACCATGCCATCCTGTTTTGACAGTGAAGATGTGGTATGCTCTCCCACCTCAACTTCGAGAGAGAGAGCCTTTTGCTTTGCATCTATCCCTCAATTTAAAAAAAATCGTTTTGGGTTATGGATGGAGGCACAGATGCGATGTAAGAGGGGTGCACAGAGGTACAAATACATCTTGCTTTGCATCTGTCTCTCAATTTAAAAAAAAAAGTTTTTTACCCCAGCCAGAGAGGGACACAGTATGGATGGAACAAAGGGCCAGCCATACTGCGTCTCTTTTCTACGGCCTGGGGGGCCTCAGCCCTGATGTCATTCTGGCAGGAGGTACCTAGGCCCCGGAGCACCCGCATACTCGACGCCCCTGGGGGTGACTGCTGTGGCACCGCGGCATGTACTTTGCCAGCTGCAGCAGTACCCAGGCACCTCACTGGAGGTGCCACCTAGCTTCTATGTACTGGGAGTGCAGAGGAAAATGATCTATCCTGTCTCAGAGCCCCTCAATTGGGGCTCGGAAAGCCAAAGCATCAGGATTCCTGTGTTCCACCACTTTGAACTGTCCTCGAGCCGAAGATGACCACGCTCAACGCATTCGAACCAGGCAGGACCTCCTGTGCTATCTTTGGCATTCTTCTCGAACTGATCTTCACGTCATCGAACCAGTTTGCTGTTGCATTGCACAAGCAGAGTATGTCACCTGTTAAGTTTGAACATCAGCTCACCATCGCGGATGCCTTCAAACTGATGTCTCGAAACTATGCATCAAACCACCAGCGTCTTCACATTGACCCCAGCTCGACTGTTGCACTGACCCTGGGGGCCTCATTGAGCTGCACTACTTGAATGCTGCATCGAACCACACAGAGCTCTGCTTCGAATGCGACTCGACGCTTGAATCCCAGCAACTCGCCATACTCTAATCCAGATCGACTGGCACACACATAGCTGCAACTCTTTCTCAGAAGACATTTTTTAAAAGGGATATTGTTGCAATTTCTTGCTCCACTACATTCCCCATAGTGCTTTCATCTCGTTGTTCTGCATTTTGTGTTCTTTCCTCGGGTGTAGGTTGTTGGTAGTGTTTTTATAGTCTATTATTTGCATATAGGTGTGCTTAATTAAGTAAATATATTTTTTATAGCACCTTGATTGAACATTCTTTATTTTGGTGTCTTTTTTTTTTTCTTTCTATTACTGTTTTGTTTGATAGTGTTATCACATTCACACCCCGCTGTAAGCTTCTAGCATGCCCTCGGCCCACATTACCACAAAAAGCTAAGGAGGTATATGTCTCGACTGCCTGTTCCCCTTCATCATTGTGATCACTGTTGGTTTGTAGTATGCGGTTTAGTCACTACTCATCCTTGTACTTCTGCAGAGCAGTAGTAATGTCGTCACAATCATACACTAGAACTTTTGGCTGAATGGTAAAACTATGTATCTGTTTGTAAATTAAGTGATAGGGGAGTTAGCGAGGGCCAGTTAAACAATTTTAGCAGACAGCCTTTGGGGGTCTTTAATAGAGGGGATCAATTTGAAACCATTTGTCCCTGAACTTGTTAAATCTGTCCCATTGCAAGGGAGACTTTATTCAAATGGGAACTTAATCCAATCTAAATCAAAGTGAGATTAAATGATATGCCCATGATCACAAACTTTGGTAAACTGCAAAGCCTGGTTGTTACCCCAAACTGCAATTTAGGCACCTCAATCCATACCTTTTAATTCTCAACTTAGTACTAAGTCTTGGATTTCAAGGCCGCCTACAATAAAAACTGTTTTCTAGAGTTTACTTGAAATACACAGATCACATATTAAAGCAACCTGACAATGTGTAAGTCTGTCTTTATAGAAACATGTTCACCCAAAAGAATATTTGTTGTAGCTTTATTTGCCAAACCCTCGAATGAAAAACTAGAATTCCCAGAATGTAAAAAAATTGCTAGGCTTAAACTCTCGTTTACACCACTTTACTTTCAGCACTTTAATACGCGCACTCAAAGAAAATAAGGTCTAAATAATAAATCCACTTGGGTATAGAGATTTAGTTGCAAGCTTCCAAATTGTTATGTTGGAAGTTAATAACATTTGACTATCTGCACAAAAACATTTTGCATGTCAAGGTTGTAGACCTCATAGATGTAAAGTAACTCAAACTTGTATAGGAGCTGCTGGCAGCTCAGCCTGTGACCGTGATGTAAGCAATGGGCTTTGCTGTATGTTAATGTTAGTGCGCGGTACAAATATCCTTTAACATTATCACCAACGCAGTGGTCACCTGGCTCTCTGGCGGCTCTGAAAAGGGAAGGGTGGTGAGTTAGTGGGAACGAGCAGGAAAAGTGCAAGAGAGCAGTGATGTGCCATTGGCAGACTCAGCCTGGTTAACACTGTTCGCTGGGCTTGGGGTGCTTTCTGGTCGGTAGCTGTTGTTTGCTGTTGTGTGAGTCTGTGTGGTTTGTTATGTTTTTTTGCTGTAGTGAAGTTTGTGCCATTTGTTGTGCTATAGGGTTGTGGTTGTGTTTGGTTAGAGTTTGAGAGGTGTTTGCAGAGAGGTGAAATTGTTAGTGGGTTGGTTATTGGCATCGCTGTCTAGAAGTGATGTGCTAAATTTCCAAGTTCTTTCTTGATGTGGCACGTGAATATTCCTGCATTTCTATCTAGATCCGGTACTGGCTAATATTCGCAATCCTTTCTATGTATGACGCCAACCAAATATTCAACAACTGTATCCAAATGTGGCACTGGCCCACCTTCGAAAATCCTTTCTCTATGTGAAGCAAGCTAGTATTCACAGTTCTATCTAAATCTGGCATTGATGGTATTCCCGATGCAGTCTAGATGTGGCACTGGCCGACATTTCACAATCCTATCTAGTTGTGACACCGACTATTGTTCACAATCTTATCGAAGTGTGGCACATGCTAACATTTGCAATTCTGTCTGGGTCCGGCGGAGGCTAATGTTCACAATTCTATCTAAATGTGGTACTTGCTAGCCTTCCTAATTCTGAGTCTTGCACTTGCTAACCTTTATAATCCTATCTAGATGTGATGCAGGCTATAGTGTCCACGATTCCATCTAAGTGAGGCACATGCTATCATTCACAATTTCATCTAAGTGTGCCGCATGCTAACATTTGCAATGTAGAGTAACAAAGCCTGATTACAAGCGTACCTTTGTCGAAATACACGTACAAAACTGCAACCGGTACTTCAGGTAAAAACAAGCCCAAAGTTGCACACAATACGCAGAAAGGGCACCACTGATCTTGGGGCCTTGCTAAGCTTGCCTCAACGTGGGAGCAAAGGGCGTGTGCTCTAGGCTTTCATGGAATAGTGCTCTGTCAAAACAAATTGTCAGAGCACAGGTGTCTTGCTGTGCCCAACGTATCTACTCGGTTTGTTCGTTTTGTGGGTCTTTTTTCTATTCCCACTTCTCCACTTTGCTCTCTTTTTTACTTTTCATCTCCTCAGTCCTGCAGTGATTTACCCTGGGCGTAGGCACAATATGCTGATTTCTCGGACAAGGTAACAGTGCTGTAAGTCAACCACATCGGTGTTGGCACATTCTAAAAGTTTAATAACCTAAATTAACTTAAGAACATAGATTTAGTGCTGAGGTGAAATTTAGATGGCATAGAGATTAGGACAGAGAATATGTAGGTAGTGACGGATAGGGTTGCTAACATTTAAGTTATCTGGGGGAGTGCAAACTTATGGTGCAACCTTTGCCTTGGGTGTCGTTACAGGAAGTGACATCACAGTTGGGTGCCTGTGCACGACACAAATGTTCTGCTTTCCATCAAAACTAAAAAAAAACAGCCATCATTAATTTGGGAAACCTTACATACCACACATTGGTGGCAGGTCCAAGCCTGCATTTGGCTGGTCCCCTTCTCCAATGGGACAGACTAAAAATGAAAGGCTTGCACCCATTACTTTTGCCGTGTCAAGAGGTTGCCTTAAATCGGAAGTCACTCTATACAAACACAAACCCATTTGCAGTCTATTGTATTGTGCTTTGATTTGACTCTGCTTTCCCCTCCAGAATGATACAAACTATCCTCAAATAGGTAAACCCAAATAATAGATATTTTTTAATGTAATTTGTACGGTACCTCATTTGGCTGATGCACATGCTGCAACATTTTGTGCAAGCTGCAGGTTCTCCATTTGGATCCTGGATGATCTGAAAAAGCACTTCCTACTGCTGATAATGTGTAATTGGGTGGGCTTGTGCCCTCCTACCTGGGGAGCGATGGGGAAGCAGCAAACGGCTTCTCTAGGGCTTAAGGCATAGGGTAGCTTTCTCAAGTCACCCAGAAGGTGCAAGCGGGATCAGCAGGCAGCACCCATGTGTTCTGGATTATGGGAGAGACTGGTGATAAACTAAATCAGAGAAATCCTCTGGATAGGGAAGCATCCACATGTCCAGTGTGGCCCCCTCTGTCCCATTCCCAAACGCGATAGTAGATTGACAACCCTTGTCCAAAGCCCCAGGACTAATGTTGGTAGACTCTGCAAAACAGTCGAAACATTGTAGTACTTTATATATTTTACTTTTTGGTTTTAAGCAGACTATGGCTCACAAGCGTCGGTGCCATGAGCAACGGCCAAGCTAAAGGACAAACCCCGTTCTCTCGTTTCATCTTTAGATGTCATGAGCATTGGGTTTCGCGTTTGGCAAGTTCTAGCTTGTAAGCTGACTTCACTCTGTATTTCTGTACGGTATATGTAGATTTATTTTGCCAGTATAAAACATAGGTCTGAACCTACCAGTATATAATGTGGCAGAGCCTTTAACCCAGGGATCCCCGTGTACCTCATATGGACCAACCTGAGATGTTGTCATTATGCATCTGATGATAACGCCTACTCGTTGTTATTGTTTGAAACGGCCATGACTCTTATTGATAGTCATTATGTAATTAAAGGTGGCATTCCCATAAACCACGTGTAGTAGTCTGCCTGCCATGGTGTGTAGGCTGGTGTCTGGAGTGCCTGGCTGCATGCGTGGAATCCTGAAATGTAATGTTGGCAGAGTGCTGTGTGAGTGGACTCTAGCATGACCGATTGAGAATGACCTGGTTAGAGTATGGATGGACCTTTTTCCCATATGTATTTACCTGATGTATCCTAAGTGAACTTCTCGAACTTGCCTTCATACCTACCTATGGACACAGTGTTGTGTGCCAACTTAAAAGACTAGGTCACTTCAAAACACCTATAGTAAGTTCATTCATCTAGTGTTTTTTAGTTTTAGAAAGTGGTTTTGCTTTGTAGCTTAATCTATTTTTAGACCGGTTTGGAGTATCGTGTTTTCAAGGCAAATGTTGCAGTTGTTTTGTTTTAGAGTAACACTGGGTCTTTGGAGATTCCCCTGTACAGTTGTAAGCATTCATTTTAAGCGAGCAGTGTGAATTTCACTTTGATATCATGTTCATTGTCCGCTCCATCACACAACCGACGACCCTAATGTGTGTGCTCTGGTCAAAGTTTATCAAAACCAGCTGCAGCAAGAGCAGACACAGAAACGACGAAGTGCTGCTCCATGCTGCTTGTCGCCCCTTTTCCCCCTTGTCCCCCGTGGCTAGTAGCTGGCCGTGTGGAAGCACTTCAGCCTCCCTGTAGGCTGCAACACTGGAGACTGGATACACGAAAGGGCGTGGGCTTGCTTGGTCTCGTAGGGGGAATATGCACAAATAAGCATTCAGTGAAGCAGGTGACAGATCTATGTAATTTGACTGGCAGGTCTGAGTAGAGGTCTTAAAAAAACTGCATAAGCATTAGTGAGAATTCCTTTTAATCCTCTTTCGTAGTCCCCTTCTGCAAGAGTCGTTAATAAGGAAACCTGGCTAGCCAAGTATGGGTTGGGTTTAACATTAATTAAATCGCAACAGAGTGCAATGCAAATTTGGTTTCATGGTTTATTGTCAAAGATGTTGTGTGCACTTTTTAATTTATCAGCAATAGTTGTTACGGTTGTCCCCATTTAGGGGCAAAAATTCAAGTTGCAAGCTACTAGCCAGCCTTTAAAAAGTCACCCACCACCACAATTGTACACATACACGCAGCACATTATTTCTTACTTGCCAAGAGTCCAAAATTACTAGCCAACGGCTAGTGGCGAGCACACATTTTGCACCCTGCCGCATTCATATGTAGAGTATTCAATGTAGTTTTTATGAAACACTGGTGGACTCCTAATTGCATGGCGTGGAGAAGTATAGCTCTTAAACCCTTTCATTTGAAGTGTTGGGCTTGCATTTTACTCATTTTCTTATTTAAAAAATGACTATTTCCTCACTGAGGCTTTCTAAGGTATTCCTCTGGTCTGTTGCTTCTCTTTTTGTAATGCAATTTATTTTTCTAAATTACTATCATAACAGTATATTTAATTTCGGCATGATTAGGTTACAGTTCCATTGGAAATCTAACTTCCATAGGAAAAGCAAACTTTGACAAAGGTGCCCATTATGTATGATCCGTTATGTTGAAATGTGTACTTGAGGTGTTCTAATTCTCAGATACTCAGTTACTGTAACGTATGCATGTTTGTAAGTTACCAGTTGGTTTGTATAGCCAAAAAACAGCTGCTGGTAGATGCTGGTTTGAAGCTAACCAGGCTCTGCTAGGCGAGAAGCAGGAGTTAAATCGCTCCTAGCAGTTTCGAACCCTGTAGTTCAGATAAATAACAAGGGCCATTAGCTCTTTGGAAGATCTGAATGGTACACGCCTTCCTAATAGTTTGTTTCTAAGTCTGGACTTTTAGCGTGTCTTAAACCATACTCCTAAAGTCAAACCTTAGGTTTCAGAACTTGTCTGCTTCACAGCAATGGCATGAAAAGAACATGTCCTCTGCAGATTTCCATCATTTGTCCAGCTACAGACATCTTACAAAAAGAGAAAAATGTAATGTGTAATAACTGGGAAGTGTGTACAGAGAAGCAATCCAAAGCACATTCAAGAGTTAATAATTGGAACATGCACACTGTCTTTTAAGGCGATCGATCTTGATATGTGACTTGAGAGGTTCTGTTAGACAAGTCCACCATTGCGTCATCAGATGGGGAGTCTAATGATTTATTTGGGGTTGTACGATCCTGCAGCTCCCACAAAAGATCAGGCTACGACTCTGCGATCTTCACAACTTATTCCTGGTTCTAGTGATGCGCGCTGGAGTTCTAGATGTCTGTCTGCATTAGTCCAGCAGATGGTTGACTCCATGGGTTTCGAGCCAGTGTAGAACCTCAGTTGGCAAATGAAATAATTTGGTGTGGTGGTTATACACTATTTGTACAGTGGTATGCATTTGAAATTGTATTTCTGGCGGGCCTTTTTAACTTCTTGGAATGATGATCTTGCTTTTTGAACCAATTGTGAATAGTCAGGATATATGGAAAGGTAGATGTTGCCACAGATGAACTTTCCATTATTTTTGGTGAAAAGAAGAATAGATACTTTATTCCTAAACCGCAACATTTTCATCAAAGCTCTTGGTGGTGCCCCGGGTGGTGGTCTCTTACCTGAGCTCAGCGTGCTCATTCATTGGTGAAAAGGGGAGAAAGATGTAAGGGTACCACAGCTTTAAGCAGTAGCGTTTTCAGAAATGTTGCAGGATCAGCACCCTCTTCACTCTCTGGTAGGCCAACTGTCCTAATGTTACATCTTGGTAATGCATCATCAGCATCTTCGGCCCGCCACTTTAAAATGTGACCACACCCCATAACATTTGTCGTTTGAGTTTTTTCTATGATTTAATCGAATTTTCTCAAGTCTTGCACCCTTGGCTCATAGCATCTAACTCGTTGTGTGACCTTTCGTCGATCATGACAAAATAAGGAGAACTCTATGCCTACCACTCTTTTTGTTCAAATGCCTTGCTGGTTTCCTTTACTGCTTGTAGAATTTCAGACCAGATACTGGAACATCTTGCTTTTCACTTCCGACAGTGGACAGAACTATTTTTTGTTGTTGGTGATAGCAGTCTAACTTCCTATATTCGTCTTTTTATTCTTGCCGCCTAGCATTTTCTTTATCAACAGTTGAGCTTGCTATGTTTATAGTCTTTAAAAGAAAAACATGTCCTGATCAAGAAAACCTGCTCCCACCCATTGAACCTGGGCTGTGTCCAATGAGTTAGTCAACAGACTGGCTCAGATGGAGAAAGAGCATTTCTTTCCTGTTTTGGAACAGGCCCATGTTGCTCAAAAGAAAAATGTCACATATTCACCACTTGTACCAGGTATTTGTTAGACTGGCATGTGTGCATTTTTAATCCACCAGCCAGTTTCGCAGTACACATCATGAGGTGGCAGACATCTTGTTGGAAACAGAAGACGTAATGGTGTTATTGAGCCACTATGCATTGCACACATTGGGGGGTCATTCCGAGTTGGGTGGTAAGGGAAAAATGATGCCGGTAAAGGACTACCGGCATCGTTTCCCGTTACGGCCCATTCTGACCCACCAGACCGTTATTTACGGCGTCGTAAAGTACGATGCCGTAAATAGCGGTTTAGTGGCACGCGCCCGACACGCCATGCCGTAATTAGCGGCATGGCGTAAACCGGAGCTGATCCCAAGTAAAGCGGACATGGAAAAAATGGCCTCCACAAGACCGCAAAGTACCTTACCGCCATGGAGTAAATACCGGCATCTCCGAGAAGGTGTTAAGGACCCTGAGCAGTGTTTCCAAGAGGAAAAGGTGCACTCAATCAGCACAGGTGGAGGCAATGGAGTCTGGCACAGCACAAAAGGAGCACACCCACACACCACACCCCCTCCCACACCAAGATGATACCAATTGTAGCAGCATTCCTGGAGCTGGAGGCCCTGCTTGCAAGGCAGCAACTACAACAACAACCACCACAGCCCCCACCACAGAGGATACACAGGAGGAGAAGGAGGGTGAGACAGGCCCAGCATGCCCTACCGTTGCAGCCACCATTACCATGCTGGCAGCCCCCAATCCCCCGCATCAGAGCCACCCCCTTCAACCTCACACCAGAGCAGATCCACACCCTGTACCGGCTTGACTGGGACACCATTACCAGCATAGTGGACATGATACACGATGATACAGTGAGCCGCATAGAAATCCGCACTGCCATCCCCCCTCTACTGAAGGTAGTGTCTGTGCTCCACTTCCTTGCCACAGGCAGCTACCAGCATACAGTGGGGCACATGCATGGCATTTCACAGCCCATATTCTCACGGATACTCAAACAAGTGCTGGACGCCCTCCTCACCCACACAAGGGAATACATATCCCTACCCCGTACTCCCCAGGAGATATATGACACCAAAGCTGCCTTCCATGCACTGGCAAGCATGCCAAATTGCATAGGTGCCATCGACTGCACCCACGTGGAATTAGTGGTCCCGCATGCCATGGAGGTGCGTATCGCAACCGCAAGCAATACCACTCCATCAACGTCCAGATGGTGTGTAATGCCAGTAAATCCATCACACATTGCAATGCCCGATACCCCGGATCAACTCATGACTCCTTGGTCCTGCGGAACTCAACACTACCACGCTACATGGAGCGACATGCCGGACGACGTGCCTGGCTGCTTGGTGAGTAACCTGAATGGGCCATGGCAGTGCATTGGGGCTGTGAGTAGGTCGCCTGCATACTCCACCTCGGTGGGAAAAGGGGTGGGGGGTGCATATTCCACCTGGGAGGGAAAGGGGGGGGGATGCATACTCCACCTGGGTGGGAAAAGGGGGGGGGATGCATACTCATCCCAGTAATCATCTGCGGCCATGTAAGACTAGTACAATTCACCACCATGAATGCACACACAATGACCTCCTTTCCACTTCCATGCAGGTGATGCTGGCTACCCTGTAAAGCTGTGGCTCATGACCCCGGTCCGCAACCCACAGAACAGGCACGAGGAGGACTACAATAGATCCCATACTCGTACACGGGTGGTGATAGAGCAGACCTTCGGCCTGTTGAAGGCACGATTTCGTTGCCTCAGCCGGTCTGGTGGGGCACTCATCTACAGCCACGAGAAGGTGTCCAAGATCACCATGGCATGTGTAATGCTACACAACATGTGCATCCGTCGGAACGTGCCACTGCCCCCTGACGTGGAACTGCTACCACCAGATGATGATGAGGGGGAGGAGGAAGGAATGGCAGGACAGCAGGACGGTGCCGATGCACGGGGGGGACGTTCAGTGCATCAATCATTGATTGGACAATATTTCTGACTCAAGTCAGCTGAGGGTGTGAGGGTGAGAGGACATTGGGCACTGGGTGTGGGGATACATGTACACCATGCAATGTGCGACATCAAAAGACACAACCAAAATGAGAAATGTCCACTCTGTTTTTTGGGAATGAACAACCAGTGTATTCAACATTTATGTAGGAACGTGTACAACAAAACCACCACCCCCCCCCCTCCGCCTCCCCCCCCAACTCCCACACACACCCTCACCCCCCTCTCCCCCAACTCCCACACACACCCTCACCCCCTCCCCCCAACTCCCACACACACCCTCACCCCCCTCCCCCCACAACAACCCCACAATAGTCCAATCAGTGCAACATAGGCCACATGTGTGTGGCAGTATGGTCATTGTGTACTTCCAGAGCCAGGGGTATCCATGTTCTGGCGGCGGAGTGTGCGCATTGACCGGACAGGGCTGGTCTGCGTGGAGGAGCACTGTGAGGGTGGGCACTCCCACTGGGGCTGTGGTCTGGGGGGTGCTGCCTCCAGGGCATCAGCGATCCGGCCCAGCACCTCACAGAGCCGGTTTGTGTTGGCAGTGATGACTTCGCCCAGGGCCTGCAGGTCATTGTGCCACTCCGACCTGGATTCACGGTTGTCCCGGATAAAGTCCTCAATCAGGCCCGTGAGGCGCTGGGAGTGCAATCCATCCATGGCCGGTGTGGCAGATGTGCTCGGCAGCCGTGGTGTTGAGCCTGCATCCCTTTCAGAGCTTTCTGCAGGGAAGGTGGATCCAGGACTGGCAGGTGGTGCTCCTTGGCCTGTGAGGCCTGGGGTGTCACTCTCCCCGGAGTCGCTGTGTGCAACTTGAATGTAGGATGGGGTGTCTGGGCTGTGTACAATGTCATGGGGCTCCTCCACGTCGGATACGGGAACTGATGTTGAGCTATCTGGCTCCTCGGGGAGGCACATGGCAGCATTCTCCCCTGCCACACTGGACTCCTCTGAGTGCACCGTGGGGCATGTCTCCGTCGGCAGTGCAGGAATGGGTAGGGGTGTGGGTGTGGGTGTGGGTTGTGCAGCCTCCATGGGGGTTGCTGGTGCAGGTGGTGTTGCCTGTGCCGCCTTCCTTCCTGCAGGTTTACGCTGTCCCCTGGCTGTGCCCCTGGAGGTACAGGGCTGCGTGGCTTCCTGGCCCTCACTTTCATGGCGGCTGCCTGTGGGGGGGAAGAGAGAGATGGCATGAGCTATGATTTGGGGGTCAGCATTTCTTCAAGCCTATGGTATAACAATGGGATTGCAGCGTTTTGTTGACATTTGGGTGGGGAGTGGGACAGTGATCTGGGCTTGGATGGTAAATGCATGCAGGTGTCTGGGTCACTCATGTTGGTGGAGTACTGTGCTGACTCACATTGACTGCCTCTTTGTGTGCTATGGCCAATATGGGTTGGAGGCTTGCACCTGGCATCAGCCTGGGTCTCACTTGTGACGGCATGATTTGATGGGGGGGGGGGGGGGGGGGGAGTTCCCATACGTGATGTGACTGCTTGCCGAGCCCTTGGCAGTGCCTTACATTGGGAATGCATTTACTATCTTCACTCATGACACTCGCCTCCATCTGCGGATGACGGGGCGCCGCACTCCATCTCGCCGACCCCCTCTATGGCTTCAGTGCCCATCATGTCCACACACGTTTCCTCCCAGGGCATCATCTTGATGGGAGAAGCTGGGCCTCCTCCTGTCTCCAGGGCCTGTGTTCGGTTGGCCGATAGGATGGCCCGCACCCTGAGACGGAGGTCATCCCACCGTTTCCTGCAGTCCCTCGTCGTACGGGGGGTGTTCCCTACGGCGCTCACCCTCTGTGCGACCAAGTCCCAGATCTCCTTCCTGGCAATGGTGGGCCTACGCATGTCACTGCTGAATACTATCTCAGCATTTGCGTGCAGGGTGTCCACCAGGACCTGGAGTTCGTCCTGCGTGAAACGCTCCTTCCTGATGTGGGCGGCACCTTTCTTCAGTGCTTTCGGCATGATACTGGTCAGTGATGGCTTTTTTGAGGGTCAAAATATACCTCCGGGTCATGTATGAAGAGGATGGCAATGGATTGTGTTTTTAAAGATGGCCGCCGCGCTCCTTCCCGTTCCTGTGCGATGACTTAATTTCCGTATCCGTTAATTAGCGTTGACCGTAATTTACGGATACCGTAAATTACGGTCACCGCTAATAAGGGACAGCGAAGCTTCGGTGGCGGTGTTGTAATGACCGTCTCGCTTCATGCCGCTAAGGGGTTTTACGGGCCCTTTAGCGGTATGCCGCTAGGGGATTTACCGGCATGGCGGAAAGCTCGTGCCCGCGAAGTCGGAATGGCCTGTAAATTGCGGCGCCGTACCAGACCGGACTCGGTCTTTCCGCCATGCCGGTAAAAACCCATACTTACTGCAAAACTCGGAATGAGGCCCATTGTCTCCACAAAAATGATAATAATTTAGCAGGTACATATTATGGGTCACCCTCCTCTTGGGGCACTTTTACTTGTACTGATTCAGCGGTGCAGAGCCAGACATTTCATGTAGAGGCCACAACTGTGCCAGCTCCCATTCCCCCTCTCACCAGCAGAGGTAGCATGACAGTGTCCAGGGACGGGGCAGCTCCGATTCAAGTCCACTGATGATTGACCAAGATTGCCGAGCCTCTGTGTATGAGTGGTGCTCGCATTCTATTTTCTGAAGCAGGCTTCAGTCTTAAACTGCTCGGGTATGATCCTTCTAGAGGGCAGCAAAGCATAGGAATCAGCAAGCAACCGTGGAGTATGAATAGCCAACGCCGCACTATCTAATACTATTCCCCTCATTTCTGGTGGTACCTGGGACCCAACTGCAGTCCTCGAAGACTACCCGTTCCTTTGCTCAGTGTCAAGTTCACAGGATGTCCGTGCCGATTGGGTCTACAGTGCATATCTTGCAACTCAAATTGTGGGAGAGGGATGTATGTGATCATATCAAATACGAACATTTCGAAGACAAACCTTTCGAATTCTAAATGTTGGTATTCGAAATAAGCACCCCACTGCTAAATGGCCTTTTTACACCCTGCTCACTCCACCCCCTTACTTACCTTTTGGCGGCACAATTCGCTGTGTGCGAGTCCCTGCAGTGCCAGTTCCCTTCACTACTGCGGATGGGAACTGGTGCTGCAGGGTCATTTTTTTTTTCTCAGATCTTTGTTGTTTTGGATGTGGGGGACACCCCTGATTCCATTATAGTGAACAAGGGTGCAGGGGACACCCCCGCAAACCCTGCTTCCCTTGTTCACTATAATGAAAACCGAATGGTTGAAATGTTTGGCATTTTCGGCTGTATGTAATTTTGGTACAGCCGAAATCCGAACATTTCAACTATTCGGTTTTTTTATTTGATATTTTCGGTCGATACATGGGAGAGAGGTTCCGGTCCAGGTATGACTGGGTGTGGCCAGAGGTCGAAGTGGGCGGGAGTGGTCGGGAGCGGTGTTCCCATACTTTCTATTTTTAAGTTTCACTGTTCTATACTTTTATTTTAAAAATAAACCGTTCTGGAATGGTATAGTTTTAAAATAAAAGTATAGGAAGAGGTTGAAGCTTGCACTTCAGATTCCCATAAATAGCAGGTGTGTTTTGTTTGGGGGTTTGCATTGTGTATGGGAGGGGGCGTAGGGATGGGGTTTGTGCAGGGCAGACCAGCAGGGAACATAGTTCCCCTGCTGCATACACTTCGACCACTGGGTGTGGCCATTTCGCAAGCATAGTTTAGAAGTGGAGAGCAGGTAAAACATTGGTTAAAAATGTAGGGCTGTCTGCTACTTACAGAGAGTCCACCATATAGCTCCCAGGTCCAAATTAACTTCTGGATCTCGAGCGTCGAATGCCAGGCTCACATCTACTCCACTTGTCAGCAAGCCACCCACACTCGCCACCCATCCAATGCATTTCAATGGAACATTTGATTTGGAGCAGTGTTTTGTTGTAGGATGATGGACATTATTGGTATCTGAAATGAAAAAGAAGGTGACATACTCCTCAATCTAGGCAGTGTTTTGGGAAACCTCTCCACAGAACCAAGCTTCCACTCTGTATCAAAGATTTCTATGCACGTGAATGTCGTACAATTTGCAGTGCAACGTGTACATCATGCACCATTACGACATCTTGTGATGTTGAAACACTGCCGTAAGGTAACAAATTACCACTTTGTTCCTCTTTCTTGTCACAGTCCCTAAAATGAGATGGTCACACCTGCAGACAGATATTCTTTCCAAATCCAAATTGAGGGGTGCTGGGAGCTATTAGTAACCTTGATGCCAACAGCTACCAGGAGCTACTTTTTGCTCCCCAGGCCAACTGATGCCGGACACACACACCTATGTCAATTTAACTCTGCATTTTGGACAAGCTATGAATAATCTTTAGGCTTCATATATGCAACATTAAAGGCATAAGGGGTCCTAAATAATGGGCACAATTATAAGTCTGAATCTTATGCTCATGCTATATTTCCGCAGCACTATGTACTAGCTCCTCACTCCTCAGTAGTAGCTCCTGGTGACTGGTTAATGCTGAATACCCAGGAGATTCTTTTACCTCCTGCTTATCAATTCCGACGACCGAGTATAAATACACCCACCTTAACCATGATCCATCTGTTTTTGATTTCCCTATCACAGGCAAGACTTGATCCAGAAGCTGTCTGTTCAAGGGTATTTCATTTGCTCTGGCAGTCCATCCCTTTCCCCCCACTGCTGGCTGGGGATGGGCATCACAGAGCAAGGAGAAGGAATAAGGTACTTGCGGCAAAGTGAGGCCTGGGCCTAACGTAGCGCATGGAAAGTTCAGCTGAAGTTTGTTAGTCTTGGTGAAGGGCCCTCTGCTGAACCCACCATGCACAGAAGGATCTGCAAATGCTGGCTTGTCAGTGGTTACATAGCACATGTGACACACTAGGCATGTCACGTGAAGAGCTGAGCAATCTTTGGTGTTTATTTTGGGCAAGGGTTGAGATGCAGGATTAACTGTACATGTTAGGCAGGAGCATGCGGCCAGTGTCGGTGCTCGCACTCGCTAGAGAATTCTATAAACTAGTTCCTGGAAACTCCTAGATAGCTGCATTCTGTCTAGAAATCCTTAAGTGCGAGGCTCTGTAAATGGCAATGAAAGCAGTACCCCTTTTCCTCTGATTTCTCAAGGTCACTAAGTAAGGTGTAAGGCTCATCAGTAGGACGAGGAGGTATATGTCCCCCCCCCACCTTTTCATAGAAAAAGCAGGGTGCTAAATGTGCACTAGCTGTTAGCTAGTTTGATAGCTATTTGACTCTTGCTGAGTAAGAAATGGTGTGCTGTGCATGTGCATAGACTTGCAGTGGCAAGTGACTTTTGTATGGCTGGGTAGTAGCTAGGAATTTGAAAATCTGCCCCCTAGAAAAAGTGTTGGAAGATTGGCAAGGAAACTGTACAGAAGACCGCGGCTCTAAAAAAAGGAGTCAGCCTGGTCCTTGAAGAGACTCTTCCCGGTGCATCATCTTCACAGGAGGAACTTGTGCTCATCACAGAGGGATAGTTGGAAAATAGTGATGTCTAATTTCTTGCTCCAGCTTTTATCTTGCTGTGGGAGGAACACTCATGTTCGGGTACTGTGTAATTGGGTTTCCAGTTGCCTATCTAGACATCTTTGTCAACTGTATGAGGTTGAATAGGGACTAATGGAGGCCTTTGTAGGCTCTTGCCTTTGCTTGAGGTTCATTCGTGTTCATAGACCCAGTAGAAGAATCTTTACAATACTTCAGTCCCAATATAGGCAGCTATCTTTCCATCAGACCTTGTGTAAGCAGTCTTTGGTCTGCAATGGAAGTCCAAAGGGTAGGTCAAGGACATTACAGCCCCCCCCCCCTGTCATCCCAACAGAATCATAGCCAGTACAGTTTTTCAAGATAGTTTGTCCAAGAGCACAGGACCAGGTGTTTCAAAAAGACCTAAGCAGATTGTACGATTCTCCAGGTGGTGGGCAGTCAATTGATATGATATGGCATTTATAACGCGCCTATACACACATGTTTCAAGGCACGACAAGGCAAGGGAGGAAAAACAGAGGGAGGAGAGAGAACCACTATCTTACTAGGCCTAGTTACATTGAGATTGCGCAAGTGCAGCGGACAAGGGGAGGTGAGAAGTGTCAGGGTGGGGTAGAGGGTAGGGAGGATGGACAGGTGCAGGGTAAGAAATTAACACAAGTAGTGCCGCCAACAGGTGGCAAGTGCGAGTGTTAGAAGTGCAGGCAACAGGTGTCAAATAAGTGCAGGAAAGGGGACTGTAGGGTTACAGATACAGACCACAAGTGCAGGGGGTGCCAGGAGGCAGTGCAGGGGTGCAACTGTACGGGCAGGGACGTGGGCCCGAATTCAGAGGGTAGCCAGGTGACCAGTGCAAGTATCAGACAGAAGATCAGCAGGGGAGAGGAAGAGAGAAGGCAGAAGCAAAGAGGAAGGTCTTGAGGTGCCTCCGGAACCGGAGAAGATTCTGCTCAAGTTTCAGAGAGGCAGGGAGGCTGTTCCAGAAGGAGGCACCAGCCGAAGAAAGAGATCTGCCCCCAACTAATTGCTTGGAGAAGCGACTGACCAGGAAGGAGTTGGAGGAGCGACTAACTAGAGTAGGAAGATATTTCCGTAGAGCGAGTTGGAAGTATTGCAGACCCAGGCCCCAGAAGGCATTGTGGACAATGCAAAGGGTTTTGAACATGATCCTTGCCACCACTTGGAGCCAATGGACAGATTTCAGAGCTGGAGAGATACAATCCCTGGGCTTGAGGCCAAGGACAAGTCTTGCAGTCCTATTCTGGATGAGTTGTAGAAGACGGAGAGTAGAGGCAGGTAGATTTAGACACAGGCTGTTGCAGTAGTCCACCCCAGAGAGAACCATAGCTCTGGAGACAGTGAGCTTCTGTGCGAAAATGAATGCCTCTGAGGAGGTGCAGCTTATAGTTTGACTTCTTAGAAACATCAGAGATGTGAGGAGAGAAGGAGAGTGCAGAGTCGAAGATGACCCTGAGGTTCTTAGCCTCTGTCATGCCGCGACACAGGTGGCGGCTATGGAACCGCTGGTGCTATGGCCTGCCATAGCCTTTTCCGTCACGTTTCCTTTTTGCCGGTCTAGTCGTTGCACGCAGACCCAGCCGGGGGTACTTATTCCACCACTTCCCGGTTGCGGACGCATCGCAACGCTTCCAGTTTCCTATCCGTATTGTTGCTGTTCGCTATGCTGTGTTTTTCTCAGCCTTGTACTCTTGTTCCCCAGTCCGTTCTTTTCTGCTCTTCCCTGTTCCATTTCTGTCTCCTATAGCCTTCGTCTCTTTTTATCCTTCTAGCCCTTCTTTTTCCTTTGCCTTCTGTGGTTATTTCCTTGTCCTTCTTTCCTAATTAGCTCTTCTTTTGCCTCCCTCTTCCCCTTGTCATGCCCTCTCGAGTACCTACTCTCGACGAGTCTTTACATTGGACTCTGCCTCGTCCTGTTTCTTACTGCCTCCATGTGTACCAGTTATCGGCCTGTCTTATGGATTGATTTCTCTTACGATCTACCACCACTGTTTGCCTGTGCCACCTGTCTTCCGCATTGCTTCGGCCTCACGTGGTGCACCTCTCTCTCCAGGGACATTCTGCCATCTCTCCTTGGATTGAGTTCCGCCTTGACCCGCACTTGCCTCCAGAACTGTTCCGTCTACTGAACCTCTCCAGTTGGACACTGAGGTCTCTCAGGGGTTTTTTGTGCCTTTGGGCTTTTTCCCCTTCTCGACGCTCCCGCGGTTTTGCCCTTTGTGACCCCTGCAGGTGGCACAGTGGCAACCGTCCGTGGTTGTCCTTATCTCCTCAAAAAAAAGGGGAGACCGAGAAGAAGAAAAAAGAAGGGTTCCAGGAAAAAGGACAAAGGTGAGGAGCAAGGGGAGGGGCGTGATTCGGAGTCTACCCTTTCAGACGAGGATATCACTGATTCCAGTGACAGCCTCACAGGTGGGAGCAGGAAGAGGGCCCAGAGTGGCCGGCCAGAGAGTGACGGGAAAGGAAGGTGCAAGTGAGCCAATGAGGAGGATCTCTGTCTTACTGGCATTAAGGCAGAGGTCGTTGGCGGCACACCACTCCTGGATTGTGGACAGACAATCCAGGATGAGCGAGGGAGAAGAGGCAGCTGAGGGGAGCGTGAAAGTGAGCTGAGTGTCATCCGCACAGCACCGAAAGTTGGAGCAGAGAGCAGCAATGCGGTGGGTGAGAGGGGCCAGGTATTGGTTGAACAGCCTGGGAGAAAGGTTAGACCCCTGGGGAACACCACAGGTAGAGAGAAAGAGAGAGATGGATGAGAGGAAGGACACAAGTTGGACCTGGGAGGGTCGGTCAGAGAGAACGGAGGTCAGCTAGGCCAGGGCCTGATTAGTATTACCTAGGTTACCTAGGTTATCATAGAGCCGGTTGAGCGCATGGCATGGTTGGCAGTATCAAAAGCAGAAGAGAGATAGAGTAGGATGAGGACAGAGGGGTGGTTGGTATCCAGGTTTGAGAGCAGGTCTTCACAGATGTTCAGGAGAGCAGTTTTTGTGCTTCTGGCCGCTCTGAAGCCAAACTGATGGTCATTGGGACAACCAACAGATTTGGTGTGAAGGTTGAGCTGGGACATAGCCAACTTTTCCAAGAGTTTGCCCAGAAAAGGAGTAATGGAGATCGGGCGATAGTTTGCCAGACTGGAAGGGTCGGCTGAGGGTTTCTTAAGAAGAGGGTGCACAAGAGAATGCTTCGGGGGGAAGAGAAGGTTCCAGTGGCGAAAGAGTTTTTACAAAAGTCGGCCAAGGCTGGAGCGAGGTGTCCATGTGGTCCTTGATGGTTTTGGATGAACCGGGAAGAACCTGTTTTGATGAGATTTTCATAGATTGGACTTGTCTAGAAACCTCGTCAGGGGTTAGCAAAGGAAAAGAAGAGAAAAGAGGAGGAGTGGTGGCCGCAGGAAGGCCAGAGGTAGAGGAAAAAGTAGAGGAAGGAGGAGAGCAAGTGAGGGTGGACAGCATGTCCTGGGTTTTCGGGATAAACTGTGAAGTCTGGGCCTTGCAGAGGGCCTGCAAGGGGTGGGCTGGGACACATCAGAGATAAACTGCAGCAGGATTGGCCAGCTCCTTTCACATTTGGAAGAGTTCGGCAGAGTTGTTAGATGCTGCAGAGACGCGGGCTTGGATGTGCGCTCTCTTCTTAGTATGGACAGAGTCGGTACTGTTTTTGGAGCAGGCGGCAGGCCAGTTTGTTGGAGGGTGCACAAGATGCCCGCCATTTACTCTCAACCACCCTACACTTGCACTTAAGGGTCACGAGATCGGAGTTGTATCAAGAGTTGCACTTGGCTTTGGGTTTCAAGCAGATCCTCATGACAGGTGCTGGGACATCAAGAGTGTCGGACATAGAGGAATGGAGGTTGGAAAGGGCTGTGTCAGATTGTGATTCAGCCAGAGGTGCATGAGGGGGAGAGAAAGTGTCGGCGAAAGCCTCAGCTGACATGCGATTCATGGGTCAGATGACTGAGAAGGAGGGGGGCAGTGCAGGGACTGGCTCGGCCTGAGGGGTAGAGGGAGAGAGATGAGAAAGTGGTCAGTTCAGGAGAGGAATGGTGAGAGCGTTGGAGAGGGGGAGGTCTGAGGAGATTAGAACATTCAGAGTGTGCCATGCAGAGAGAGTCGGGCCAAGGGGAAGAATAGAGGGAGAATGAATCGCAGATGTTGCGGAAGAGGACTGAGGAGGGACAGGAGCATTCAGGTGGATGTTGAGGTCTTGGAGGAGGTGTTGAGTGGTCGAGGCCAGGAGGGAGGAGGAGAGGTCCGCCCACTCAGAAGGAGGTAACCGGACCAGGTGGCCGGCAGATAATAGCCACAGTGAGAGAGCGGCCAGAGGGGGGAGATAGAGCCTGTAGACCAGGCATTCAAAGGCAGAGTAGACCTGAATAGGAATGATGAAGGCAGGGATGCACTCCAGGAAGATCAAGACTACACCCCCACCAGGATGGTTGGATCTGGCCGCAGGGAGGAGTGTGTCAAAACTTGTGACGGGTCTGGCTGTTAACCATGTCTCGTTAAAACCGAGATAATCAAGGTAGAGTTCTTCCAGGAGACGGCAGATGTCGGAGTGTTTCACAGCTGAGCGAGAGTTGAGAGTGGCAATGTGTATAAGGTTGCCACCCTTGAAAGACTTCCCTGGAGGGGTACAAGCCCGAGGTACGTCCTGCGGAGGTATAGGGGGCTGAGGGTGGGCAGAGGAGGAATGAGGAGAGGACAAGGAGGAGGATGAAGGCGCCAGAGAGGGGGCAGAGGAGGGAGGGAAAGAAGGGACAGCAGGAGAAGAAGGGAAGTTGATGAGGCGCAGGAAGCGTCCATCAAAGAGGTTGGCCTGAGGACCTTGGACCAAGATGTGCCATTTAGATAAACGTTAATGATGGTCTTAGAGGAGTGGAAGGGGGCCAGGAGGGCCCCCACCGGGTGCCACCATTAAAGTTATGTTAGTGCGCGGTACAAATATCCTTTAACATTATCACCACCGGAATGGTCCCCTGGTGCTCAGGCGGATCAGAAACAAAAAGGGGGGTAGGTTAGGGCATGTTAGTAGGAGATAGTTTTGAGAAGAGCAAGGGAGCTGTGAAGTACTGTTGGCAGCTTCAGTTCGGTTAGCACCATTTGCCAAGCTTATTGGTGTGTTATTCGGCCTGAGTTTGTTGTGTGAGCGTCTGGTGTGTTTGTTGTTGTGGTGAAGTGCGTGCGGGTTCCTGCAGTTTTAACAGGTGTGGTTGTGTTTAGTTAGAGTGCGAGAGGTTTGTGAGGAGTGGTGAGGTTTTTAGAAGTTTTTGGGGTTGTTTAGTAGCCTTGTTGTTAGAATACACACTTATTGTGTCTCATTCGTGATTTAGAGAAGGTTGTCTTCCTTTCAGTGATTAAGTTTCAGCATGATAAGACTGTCTCATCTCTGTCATTATGCTAAATCAGCTACTTTTGTGTTTCTATCTTTGTATTTGGCCACCCCCTATATCCCAGTTTGTCGTTGCTGCAACCTAGTCCTTTTGGATCGATTTTACTTGGGACCTATGCCCGTACCCTACTCACTTTCTGACTGGCTAGGGTTGGTGGTAGTGCTTTTGTGTTGGGCATGTTTGCTATTGTTCTGTCCTCATGGGGTTGTCACTCGTTCCACCTAGCATTGTCTCTCTTGTTCTTGTAGGAGATTTCCTTAGTCAGTCCTAGGTGTTGTCTGTGCCGTCATATATTCTGTCAGTCCATTCTTTTGTGTTTCCTATTTGATTGTTTCGGTTGTTTCCGTCTGGTTCCGAGGTGTTGAAGAGCCAGGTTTTTATAAGTTTTCAAAATTTTAGGTGGTCTTTGGTGTTTATTTCTTTCGGGAGGTTGTTCCAGGTTTTTGCGGCTAGGTGGGAGAAAGAGGAGCCTCCCAATTCTTTCCTGACGTATGGTTTTGATACCAGGTGGATTTCATTGCTTGATCTGAGGAGTCTCGTTGGCTTGTAGATTTTCTTTTGTAGGAATTCTGCTCCCTGTCCGCCGATTGCCGTTTGTGTTATGCACATTGTTTTGAACATGATACAATGTTTGATTGGAAGCCAATGTAGCAATTTTTTAGCTGGAGTGATGTGGTCTCTGCTGGATAGTTTGAGGAGTCTAGCTGTTGCATTTTGGATGCGTTGTAATTTCTTGGGCAACGATTGTCAGTTTTTTGTTGGTGAAGGAGAGGAAAGATAGGATTCTTCTTGTTGAGTGAAAGAAGAAGAGGCATTCTTAATTATTGCATTTACTAGATCGAAGTTGGCCGAAATTGGATGCTCCAGCGAGGATCTCAAGAATCCAAACAAAATTAAAAAAAAACTGGAAGAGGCGGACTGGATTGATAACCAAGAGAGTGCCAAAGGAAACACAACACTGGCTCTTTTTCCCCAAAGCCCAAAGAAGTTAAACCAAACAACACAACTACTCAGAAGATTCCCAAGCAAACCATTGCTGCAATTCCTCCTAAGAATACGTCTAAACTGGCTACATACCAACAAGATCCTGTTCATGAGAGGTCAGTCGCCCTCCAAAATCTGCCGTCTCTGCAAAGCCGACACAGAAACAGTTAGACATCTGCTACTCCAGTGTCCTGGGACCGAACAGGCTCGACAAACTTACCTACACCCACTCCTGGAAACTCATGTCGTGAGTGAAGAGGAAACATGGTGGGTCCGTCTAATCAGCGGCCAGAAAAACTGGTCCATTGCAGCAGCAAAAATTCTACAGGACGCCTTAGCGCAGTGCTCACAAGGGGTGTCAGCCCAAGTAATCGTCTGATCAAAACCAAACCGAGCCTTTGTTAAAATCCAGAAAACTGGATAAATACAATAATAAAAAAATTAAAAAATTATTGCATTTACTCGTGGTTCTAAGGTTAGAGAGTTGTCGATTAGGACTCCCAGATTTTTTGCTACCATGGAAGGTGTGGGCGCGGTTCTCAGTTCTGTCGGCCAGGGAATGTAGGTGTTGGTTCTCTTGGTTTTTGTATATAATCATGATTTCTGTCTTTCCTGGGTTGATTTTTAAGTTGCTGGCGTTCATCCAGTCATAGATTTCTTCATTAGACATTCTACAAGGGTTGAGTGATGGGCTTGTGTATCTTCGATTTTGTAGACGATTTGAGTGTCATCTGCGTAGTTGTAG
Organism: Ambystoma mexicanum; assembly: GCF_040938575.1. NCBI lineage: Eukaryota > Metazoa > Chordata > Amphibia > Caudata > Ambystomatidae > Ambystoma > Ambystoma mexicanum. The sequence continues at coordinate 578,236,953 of NC_090922.1, read as the reverse complement.
CATGTAATGTTGTATTTTCTTTTAAATCCTGATCACCGGAGTTTGGTAGATTTTGAAATATAGTGGTGATGGTGAGGATCCTTGTGGTACTCCACAGTCGTTAACTCGTGGGGCAGATGTGAAGGGTTTTATCCATAGTTTCTGTTCTGTTTGCTAGGAATAATAATAATAATAATTTGGCATTTATATAGCGCTACGAACCCTCAGGTATCGGAGCGCTGCTTATTATTACCCACGGTGTGTGGTGCTCATTTATCGACCTCGGAAGGATGAAAGGCTGAGTTTCGCCCTGCTGGGATTCGAACCCGCGTCAGCAGGCTCTGCACGGATGTCAAAGCGAGCGCTCTACTCGCTGTGCCACTTGAGTAGTGCCATGTCCGTTATACCTATATCTTCTAATCTTTTGATTAGGGTGTCATGCTTACTGTGGCGAAAGCTGCAGAGAGGTCGAACCAAATCAGGGCCGAGGTTGTGTTTGAGTCTGCTTTTGTTTTTAGATCGTCCCAGATGGATAGGAGTGCCGATTCTTTTCCTCTTGCGGGTCTCAAGCCGACTTGTGCTTGGTCTAGCAACTGGTGTTTTTCTACGCGTTCTTGGGTTTGTTTGTATTGATAGATTTCTAGGAGTTTTGCCGGGTAAGGAATGTTTGAAATCGGTCTGTAGTTGGAGAGGTCTTCCACGTCGACACTTGTGTTTATTTTAGAAGTGGTTTAATATATGATGATTTTTGAAGGATCGTGGTACAGTCCCTGTTGTGAGCAACAGATTCAAGAGATTTCTGTAATATTCTGAAGGCGTTCCTTGTGCGAGGATTGATTTTGTAGATGTCAGGAGGGCAGGGATCCATGGGTGATCCTGCTTTCTTGCTGTGTTTTTACCAGCTTGTCGAATGTCTCTACTGATATTTCCGGGAAGTTTTGTAGTTTGTGCTGTGGCTACTCAGGTCTGGTTGGTTGAGTGTTAGGGTTGGTTGGTCTGTTTTGTATGATTTGTCGGATGTCATTGATTTTGTTTTTGAAATGGTCTGCCAGGTTGTTGCATAGTTTCTGTGAGAGTATTTGAGTGTTGTCGTTACCTGGTGGGTTTCTCATTTCGTTTATGATGTTGAACATTCCTTTTGTGTGTTGTTGGTTTTGGTGATTCTGTCATCATCATGCCTTTTTCTTTCCTTTTGAATTTCCTTCTTAGATGATCGGATTTGTTTCTGGAACTGGGTTTTCTTATCTTTGTCATATTCTTTCCTTCATTCTAATTCCAACTGCTTGTTCTTTTTCATGGTGCTTAGTAGTGGGGTGAACCATTTTGTCATTGCTCTTTTTCTTGGGGGGGTAAATGGTTTTTCCATGGAGATGTTTTCGATTGCATCAGCGATCCATTTGTCGAGTAGCTCCACTTTCCCGTCTAGGTCTGCCTTTTCTAGTTATGCCGTTGGTTTGGTCCGCTTCAGTTCTATTTGGTTGCTTGCTTTGACGGTTTTCCATTTTCATTTTGTGGTGGATGGAAGCTTGAGGGGCTGGATGGTGACTTTGGTTGGTAGTGTGATCACGAATGCAATGATGAGATGGTCGCTTCAAAGTATTTATATCGGTGGTGCAGTGGTGATATGTTTTTTCTTAGCGAAGATTGCGTCAAGAGTGTGTCCTGCTGAGTGTCTTGCCCCTTTGACCAGCTGTTGTAGTTTCATGTTTGTTAGCTGCCCGATTAGTGAGTTTTGAGAGTTGGCATGTATTTCTTCTAACCGAATGTTGAAGTCTCCCAGGATTATCGGATGTTAGTGTTGAATGGCTATGTTGGTGATGGCTTTTATGAAGTTGTTGACGAAGGTTGCATCGTATGTTGGTGGTCTGTAAACCAGTAATGTTTGTTTTTGGATTCGTCGATAGGTGTATGACCATGGATTCGCAGTTCACAAAGTTCAGAGGTTCGTCTGTTTTTATTTTCAGGTGTTCTTTGCTATTGCGAGGCCTCTTCCTTTTTTATTATTTCTGTTTAACTGAAGGCATTTGAAGTTGGTGGGGGAGGCAGCTTTGGAGTTTGATTTTGTAGTTGTCATCCAGCCATGTTTCTGTGATGAATAGGATGCCGATAACCGTTGTCGCAGATTTGAGTGTTTTTACCTGGATCTTGCGTTTATTAAGTTGCAGTCGATTTTGATTTTATAGTTTAGTTTGGTTTGTGCGTTATTGTCTGCGTTGTCTTCTGACTGGTGTTTTGGTTTCCTTCAAAGTTGATCTCTAGTTGAGGTGTTGGTACAGTTGTGTCTGTCGTCGAATAGCTCTTCTAGGTTCAGTCTAGGGTTTTTGTTTTCATCAGGTACCTCTTCTAAATTTTGTGGCTGTTGAGGGGGGGGTACTCCTGTTTTGGTGATGTATGGGGTTAGGGCGCGATCATGTTCTTGTTACCTCTAGCTTTGTACGTTCTTCTTCTGCATGGATGTGTTTGGTTGTCGGTTATTCTTGATTTGTCCGTTGGGTCGGTTTGTTCTGGTGGGTAGTTATTTGCGAGGTATGGTGTTAGGTATAGGGATTTCTCTCTTTTCTCTGTGCTGGTTCTGTTCTCGTTCTTGTCAGTGGGAGTGTGTTCTGCAGTTGTGAGTGTTCTATGGTGTTCAGTTGGGTTTGTTCTTTCTGCTCTTTGTCTTTCCTTTGGTCCAATTCGTTTTCTGGGCATTTTGAGTTATTTGGCGTTTGCTTCTTGGTAACATGTTTGGCTTGTATTTCCTTTGGGTTGCGTTGGGGCTGAGGTTGCGGTTGCTGGAGTGGTAGCCTTTGTTCAGTGCTTTGTTGGCTGGTTCGTTTTGTTATGATCGATTTGTTGTTCAACAGTCGGTCTTTTGTGTTTTTGGTCTGGCTGTCTTGTGGTGTTTGACTGGGTGTGGGGCGTTGTCGGATACAAGCTTGGGCTCTGTCTGTTGGGGGTGGTCTAGTCTGGTTATATCGTAGGGCAATTAAGTTGCTGGCTCGAGTTTGGGGTTGTCCGGTTGGGGAGGTCTACTTGGGGTTATATCGCTAGGTTACTTCAGTGGCTGTCCCTAATGTGGCTCTCCCTCGGTGAGGCTTACAGCAACAAACAAATCTCCGGGTTGCGACGCAGGCTACTGTTCACAGCACCATCTCAGAATGTCAGGGCCAGTAATCGCAGTACCATCTTGCTGCGGCAGGGCTAATACTTGCAGTGTTATCCCAATGTGGCGCTTTCTAGGTGTGATTTAAAGGCCTTCTTAACAATTCTCTAATAGTGCGAGGTAGGCCAATATTCACAGTGCTATCCCAGTGAGGTGCAGGGTAATAGTGACGGTACTATCCCAGAGTGGGGCAGGGTGATCATCACTGCTATCATCGAGAGGCACAGGCTAGTAATCCCAGTACTATTCTTATTGTGGTGTTTTCTAGATGTGATTAAAATGAATCTCTGTAAATCTGTACAGGTGCTGCAGAGGCCAATAATCACAGTAGTATCCCAGAGAGGCACATGCTAATCATTACGGTACTGTCCTAGAAAGGCACAAGCTAGTAATCACAAACTATTTTATTGTGGTGCTTTCTAGATGTGATTCAAGTCAGTATGTGCTAATCTCTAAGGGTGCAGCACATTCTAATAAACACAGTACTATCCTAGAGAGGCACAGTAATAATTACGGTACTGTCCTAAGAAGGCACAAGCTAATAATTACAGTGCTATCCTAGAGAGACACAAAAGATTACAAAAAACACACAAACGAGGCCCAGGAGGGTCCTTTTACTACAACACTTACCTGGGCTGCGTGGGTGGAAAGAGGCGCTCACAGGTAGTAGTTATGTGGTAGTTATATTACTGTGAGAGTAGGAAAGAGGAGAGGGGACGGAAACCATATGTGGAGTCCATAGGTCTGGCGAAGGAACGACGGAGGATGTCAGTGAGGGTCTGTCTGGAGGAAGCCCTGAGGTCGGTATCAGCGATGGGGAGGCCTGGGTTGGAGACCAGGATATCCCTTTTGAACTTCTTCCTACCAGACTTAGTAAGAAGGACAGGATAGTCAAAGAGAAGCATTTAGAGAAGATAGGAGAGACAGAGAGCACCATAGAGGATACAGACAGAGGAGAGAGGGGAGAAAGAGGGGCAGTTGAGGGGGAACAAAGGTAAGGGGGGGAGACACAAAGGGCAGGCACAAGTGGAGGGGTGCAAGCAGACGAGATGAGAACGATAGGGGAACAAATTAATAAGTACACAATAGGCTCAATGAGAAAAAAGAAGGGCAGTCAAGCAGATGTGAGAAACAAAACCAGTTAATGGAGTAAGAACAAGGGAACCGGAAAGAGAAAGGAACACAGGGAACAGGGAATAATAACATGCAGAGCGAGGGCTATGTAACAGAACAATGATCAAGGGAGCCTAAGGAGTAGAGTGAGAAACATACAGAAGTAGGTTGTACAAGTATACAGCAGTAAAAGATATTGGACACAAGAACCGTGCAGTCAGGCAAAGGGGCCTAGAAGAAGAAAAGCAGCAGATCAGAACAGCAACATGGCAGGGATGGGGGAAAAAGGGCAGGGGTGAGGGAAGGGGCCTGCAGGGGGGCCGGGGGACGCGCAGAGGATGTGGAGGTGCGAGGGAACCAAGGATGGCAGGGGCACAAAGCACACGCGATCAAGGATTGGGAGGGAACGTGGACTGTACTCCCATAGAGAGAAACCTAGTCCTAGACCGCATAGATGCTATAACCACCTCTGTGATGTATAATGTTCTCGCCTCCTTCGTCACACCCGAGTTGATGAGCCTGAAGTCCAAGTGGGGGAGAGGGATGTGGGGGAGATCCTGCCTGAGGACTGGATAACAATCCTAATATAACCAAGAGAGACTGCCATATTGGCCAGGCTCCTCCTTATACAGCTCAAAATTCTACATAGAATCTACTACCCAAGGGTAGCACTATACCTCTGGGATAGAGTCACAGACCCAAAGTGTCTACGCTGTTGCCAAGAGGAGGGTACTTTCTTCCACATACTGTGAGATTGCTCACTCATCAAATCATACTGGCAACAATGCTGTGCTACACTGTCCAGAGTACTGGGCTGCACTGTGACCAGAGATCCAAATTTGATGCTACTGGGCGTAGAGGAGGAGGGTGCAATATCCCGCATGGACACTCCTGTTTGCAACATCCACAGCACTGATCAAACGCAACATTGCCAAACTGTGGGGAGCTAATGTAACCCCAGAACAAGTTCAATGGATAAATGATGTAGATGCATGCATAGCGATGAAGCGGCGAGTGTATGCGGCCATGGGTTGCCCTGGGAAAGCAGACAAGATCTGGGGAAAATGGGAGAACGCTCAATAAGGCATTGGAAACTGTATGCCAGATGCTTCAATAAATCTGCCGAGAAAGTGTGAACCTGTAACACCACCATTATCTCTGCTGCTGAACCCGGGAACCACGATTGGTTAGAATGTTGAGGTTGATGTACTCCACAGGAGTCAATGTTTGTGTTATGTAACAAAATTAATAAAAAATGTTTTGTAAAAAAAAAGGATCGGGAGGGATCCACACGGGCAGAGGACGCACAGACGCAAGCGTAGCCAAGGATAGAAGGGGCGCGGAGCACACACGATCAGGGATTGCGAGGGAACCGCACGGGCAGAGGACATGCAGTCAAGGATGGAAGTGGAGCGGAGCACACGCGATCGGAGATTGCGAGGGAACCATGCGAGCAGAGGACACACAGGCACTAGCATAGCCAAGGATGGAAGAGGCGCAGGGCACACACGATCAAGGTTTGCGAGGGACACGCAGGAGGGTGTTGTGTTGCTGCTCAGATAGGGGAACCCTGCGCTCCTGCCAACATGCTGAATTATGCATCATTTGATCTGTTACTCGGCAGACTTAAAACTGACCGGAGGCAAACTGATCTGGAGCGGTGAAATGGGAAAAGAAGGCACAATACATTAATTACTTTACACCTCCAAAGGCAGTGAGTGGTAGCAGTTCTAGAATAGTGCCTCAGGGACGAAGACGAAGACGCAGGCGCGGCAGCTAGGCCTAGAAAGGCTAATGTCCTGGGGCCTGCACAAATACTTAATAACTAAATAAATAAAATGTGCAATGAAGTCGTGCCCTCACTGGTAAGGTGGACAATGTAACATTAAAAATGGACTTCCTCCGCCAGTGAGTGAACGGCATTGCGGACGGCGTAGGAGAAGTGGAAAAATGTACCCGAGATGCAAAGGACCTCCTAAATGAAATGGCAGAATTTAGGCAGTACCAACATTCTTACAGCTCACGGAGGCCAGGTTGGAGGATCAAGAGGGAAGGGCATGCCATGCTTCTTCGACCACCAAATAGTGGGCGGGTGGTGCCAAGAGCAATTTGTGGAAAAACTAGTAAAGGAAGTGCTCCCACTCAATAATAGGCACAACATTGAATTACAGGGCCCATGATGCCGCTTTAATAGGCACAAGGAAGAAGACTGAATTCAACCTCAACTGGCACTACATATATTTTTGCCCAGATCTGGCACTGTCGATGCAACGTAAGAGCCATGAATTTGGAGCCCTCAAACTGGCACTTTGAGGCATATGCACTATACTATGATGCATTCCTGAAAGCTGCACATACTACATCAAGTCTGAGCCCACTTTTTCACCTGGCTCTGCGGGTTTCATGGTGTCTATTTCTCCTCTGGAGCAGTGTGGTCATTACAGAAGGAATAGTGGGCCACAAAGGGAGCAGAGATGCGCAGTCGAACACGGGTGCAGCAACCTGAAGAGTCCCAGCAGGTAGAGGGGGACATGTAAAGTCCTGCTGAATGAAAGGAGGCAAGTTGGGTTGGGGTTTTGGAACTGACCAGGTTAATGGGGTGGAGGGGGTGGGTAATGGATGTAAACCAGGGCACATGGGGGGGGGGTGAGTAATGAAGACAGGAGGGAACAGGGAAATCAAAGAAAAGCGAGGGCAAACGCAAGCACCAAATAATGAGCCGACTAGGTGTGGGAAGAGAATGACAGCAGACCATGGCGCGCTGAGAGGTTCTGCTTCCCCAATAGCTCTGCACTTATATTTTTGTATAAATCAAACATGTATTACTCTATTTCTGCGCACACCGTTGATATTCCTCCACCTTATACATTGCATGTTATCCTTGGGAGATCTGTGCGAAGAGAAAACTGCTTCACCCTGAACAAAGCCAAAGATGTGGGAAATGAAGCTGCAAGCACCCACGAGGAAATGATTTGTCTGAGCAAAAACCTTTTTCCCCCAGAATGTTTAAGATGGTAGTCTCAGCTCCGCCACAGCACGCTGTTGCATTTTCAGTTCCTGCTATTCATTTCCTAGAGTCACACATGTTGTGGTCTGGCTAGGGAGCAATGACCTCTTGTATAGGAATCTTGCATGGACTCTGTAGTCAATCTTCCTCTGGCAAAACATTAAGTCGATTTGATTCGTCCGTTCATCTCCACGTTGTTCCCTGAATACATTCTGCATTGTGGGTCTCCGAAAACGCAGAGTACCTCCAGTGTGGTAGGCTAAGAGCAGGACATCAACTACTTATTTTTACTACTTTGGGTTTGGGGCAAAGGTTTATCCTGGAAGTGTGACTTTGTCGGCAAGCAGAACAGGTAACAAGGTGTGTTGAGAGATAGTAGGAAGTGGGAAGGGCAGGAGGCTATACATGCCCCTCAGAGCTGGATCACCCACCTAACGTGCATGGTTTGCCAAGCTTCTCAAATGGCCATGTCCCTTCTGCATTGGAGCGCAACCAACCTCGGACATGTTTTTGACTTGGTGGACCAGATCACTTACTTGCTTCTTTATTAGCCTAGGTACAGTGAGCAAAGGACCCAAATTGGGTATACCAACACGGAAACTTGTCTAGGCTTGCTTGCTGGAACTGAGCTAAGGTTTCTTGTCCTGTGCATAGGGGATGTGGTCTGGCACTTTGGGCTGTGCAACTTCTCTCGGGACAGTGTCCAGACTGATTTGCGTATGGTTGGTCATCTTATACTAAAGACGAGGAAAAGGTGCACAGTGGTCATGATTAATTGAAAGGTTTCCAACCACCACTTTTGGTTTTCCTAACATAGGTCTCAACATACATAATACTACAGAGTCATTTAAGGGTCTGCTCCAGACCTCTGTAAGCAAATGGTGGGTTGTAGCTTTCAATACCATGAAAATATCTTCATTTGCCTGCAGCAGGGACCAGGTCACAGGTTGGTATCCATCCGGGACTCTCTTTGGACACCCTCTCTTGGCTTCTCCGGGTCTATAAATAATGGGACACAGGGCAATATATTCCCTTTGTTCCATTAGCCCCCAAACGGTGAAGGACCCTTAGAAACGGGCCCTATGTGGGTAGTAGGGGCATTCAGAAAATGAACAGGGCTTCCAAACAGCTGTAGTTGCCTCACTTCAGGAAGTCCCAGTTGCGCCTGCTACTCCAATCCCACAAGTGAGCTAGTGTGTATGTCGTCAGCTTCCCCACTTGGCCAAATTGTGATGCGCAATCTTCCATTTTTCTCACAAAGCAAAATTGTACGATCACTTTAAGCTGGAAAGACTTAAAAATTAGGGAAATGCTTAAACAGGGAAGAACCCAGAAACACTTTGGGAGAAAACAGCAGTGTACAGCCCCTCCTCATCAAACGCTTCACACTTTTCCCAGTTTACTTTTCCATGCATAGTCTGACGACAAAATAATACATAAAACCTATCTTAATGTGCGGCAGATTTTAACACTTCCATTATTTGAAAGCCAGGCCTATTGGCTTTGCCAATGATTGCTAGAGTATTTTTATCTATCCATTGTAGCTTGGCTGTCTGGCCAAAGGTAATGCATGTCTACTTTATAATTCTGAAAAATTATTGCAGATTCATGAAAAAGAAATTGCGAAATTAGCAGTTTATTTTGGCCATGTTGGAAACGGTTGCCACTGACTGTGTGCCTCAAATTCGAGTCCAGGTGGAAACCAGTGCCTCTGGAAGGGGCTATGGGATAAATGGAGAGGGAATCCTGAAAGATGCGCAGCGGATTAGAGAAGGCAGGACAAGGGAAGCTGATTAGACTCAGGACATGGAACAGTAGAAGTTAAGCAGTTTAAGGTGATGCCTTTCCTGGCGTAGACATGAACATAGCAATGATCCAGCTGGTGCACTTGACTTAAAAGGAGCATGAAAGCTTTGGGGTGCAATGGAGAGTGAGCTGGTACTAGGACTCCTTCAGCTGGGGTGCCCGAGGCTTGATTCAGCTGGTTACCAAGAGACTAGCATTTAAAGTAGAGCGGTTAATAACTGCTGGTGAATTTTGTTAATAACTGATGGTGAATGTTTACACCCCCTATGTTGACTGTGTAGAGTTTATTTGAGAATATATTTAGCAAATGCCACAGCATATACACCGTTAACATGGTGGGTGACTTAAGTGGTCTCCTGGATGTAGCAAAGGATAGATCTTGGACATATTAAGGACCCCCCAACCCCAGGCATTGTTGGCAGTGCAAGTCTTGTACTTTCCCACAAATGATTGACATGTGGTGCAAGGTACACCAAGATAAGACGCATACACATTGTGGTCATTTGTGCATGAGAGCTACTAAAATAAATTCCGCCTGTGAGCCGATATTTTTACTGGAAGGTACAGGAATGCATAATATTCCGACAAGTGCTATTGCACCGTTTTCCAGTGTTGACGTGGGTGGAGCAGGAGAAGACAACAGCTGGGATGTGGGGTGGATGATTAATCTAGGCTCCTTAGGGGATACAGGGTTGATCAGAACACTTGCAGAAATAGTCATTTATAATGAGAATAACTTGGGGTGCGAAAAAGAAGTGGAAGCAACCTGGGATGTCTTTAAGGCTTACACCAGGAGGCTTTGCGTTGCTGCTAAGGGCAGTATTCTGAAAGTTTTACACAATGAACTGGGACAGATGGAAAAACAGATGAAGAAATAAGAGGATGCATACAATGGACCCATGACAGAGTAACACTGGTAGTATCTGGAAACTCGAGAGTAGATTTGGTGATACAGGTGTTAGGTTTATATATGATAATGGCCTGGCAATGAAGTATGCACAGCGAATAGCATTTTGGGAATATTGTGAAACCTTCATTCAGATGATACAGGGGAATTTGGCAGTGATGTCTGCTATTGCCCTTCTTGGGAGTCATGGTGAGTGTGAGCTGAGTGTAGAGGGAATAACAATGTCCGCGTATGAATCATTAATAGCACTGTATGCAGATTATGATGTAAGGCTGTACATGAAAGAGTCACAAATGTCATTGTCAAAAACCCTGGACCTCCTACATCAAATCGGCACAAACTGCAATAAACTAATCCACCCACTAAATTGGATTAATTTAGTATCCTGCGTAAGAATGAAAGCATAGACTGCCCTTCTATAATTCAAGCATTTTCATCCAGATGTGCAAAGTTCTCTGGAGATGGGCAGCACATCAGTTACTCTATTTTTTACAGCATCAGTACAATGGCGTTGAAGTTTCTGCCTGGTCATATTTCATTGTTTCGTTACAGGTATTACATGGGTCCTTGTGTACAGGACTGAAAAGTACAAGAGGTTGAAGGCTGAAGTGGAAAAACAAAGCAAAAAACGTGAGTAGGTAGGCTGTACTCCAATTTCTGCCCATTAATCAAGGTTTATGGAAGGGATAACACTTGCTTGAAACCCAGAGTCCAAAACTGTGTGCATGAAAATAGAATCCGTTCAAGTGAATGGCCATTTTAGGTTTTGAATTGCTAGCAAATATTTGAAGTGGTGCTGCCTAAAAATCAGACTAGAGCACTTCAGACAGTTGGATAATTACTGATTGTGTTATGAACCGATTCTCAACATTTTCACTAGTCTTGGTTCATTCAGAGTAGTAAAACCTTCAATTTTACTCGGAAGACTTTGGGCCTCATTACGAGTTATGCCGGTAAGGGTAAAATGATGCCGGTATGTAAATACCGGCATCATTTAACGTTCCGTAGCATTCTGACCCACAAACCCGGTACTAACGGCACCGTTATTTACGGTGCCGCTAATAGCGGCATAGGCGCGTACACGCGCCTCCTCAGGTAGTAAATCCCGGCATGCCGGTAATGGGGGGCAATCACAACCCAAGCAAACATGCAAATACCGGCATCACGAACACGGTAATAACGGGCTGCATGATGCCGGAAAAACGGGCATCGCGGACCACCCGCAAACAGCAACCAAGATACAAGGCAGCTGCCACAGGTGCACACAATCCCCACAGGTGGAGTCAAAGGAGGCTGTGCCAGTATGAACTGAGCACACCCACACACCACAACCCCCCCACAGGTGTAGGCAATGCAGAGTGGCCCAGTACAAAAGGAGCACACCTACACACCACACCCCTTCCTACACCAAAATGCTACCACTAGCATTTGCATTCATGGCGCAGGAGGACATGCCTATACTGCTACAACTACAGCAACAACAGCAACAACAACTACAGCAGCAAGAACAGGCAACACAGAGGAGACGCAGGAGGAGAAGGAGGGTGAGACAGGCCCAGCAATTACCACCAGCGCCTCGTAGGCAGCCACCAATCCCTTGCACCAGACCCAGCCCATTCAACCTAACCCCTGAGCAGATCCACACCCTGTACTGGTTGGACCGTGACACCATCACCACCATAGTGGACATGATACACAACGACATTGCCAGCCACATACAAATACGCACTGCCATCACCCCACTACTGAAGGTGGTGTCTGTGCTACACTTCCTGGCCACAGGCACCTCCCAACACAGTGGGCCAGCTGCATGGCATTTCACAACCACTATTCTCACGCATGCTGAACCAAGTGCTGGATGCCCTCCTGAAGCACGCAAGCACCCACATATCCCTACCACGGACTGGCCAGGAGATAGCCGAAACCAAAGTAGGCTTCCATGCACTAGCCGGCATTCCCAATTGTGTTGGTGCAATCGACTGCACCCATGTGGAATTGGTAGTCCCCCATGCCATAGAGGCGGTGTACCGCAATCGCAAGCAATACCACTCCATCAATGTGCAAATGGTATGTGACTCCAGCAAAATCATCACCCATTGCGGCGCCAGATTTCCTGGATCCACACATGATGCCATGGTACTGCGCAACTCCACGCTACCCCGTCACATGGAGCGACATGCTGGACCACGTGCCTGGCTGCTCGGTGAGTTGCACAACAGGCCCATGGCCATGCTGTGGGGTACTCATGTGTGCGATGCAGAAGGGGGGGGGATAGTTTACCAGGGTGGGAAAGGGGGAGGTAGTTTACCAGGGTGGGGAAAGGGGGGGTTAAAAGTACACCTGGGTGGCAATAGCCAGTGAGTGGAGAATGAATGCAGAGCTAAACACTCCTCACCTGACACAGCCAAACGGAAAATGACACATCACTGGGCCACATATCACAAATAATGCAAATGGATGACAACAAGTAAGAGGCACAACCGGGGCACCATGGTGATGGCAAGCAATGCATGACTGAATAGGATGGCAACTGTGCCAATGCGGCCAGTGTGACCATGCAAAGCAAAGAGTACACAGCATGAATTGGAGGCTAAACATTATTGCACTGCCACAGCACATCTGCCTCAGCATGCATGATTACACCCTGCATCATCTATTCAACCCCATCCAGTGTTCCACACCTCTTTCCAGTATACATCCCATATAGGTGACTATTTGGTACACGTACAGGGACATGTGCATGCTCACACCTAATAGCTGCTGCCATGACCGTGCTCCCTGAAGGTGTCAGTTCAGAGTGACACACACCTATTTGTATCTGCTTGCAGGTGATGGAGGATATCCCTTGAGGCTGTGGCTACTTACCCCTGTGCGGAACCCGCAGAACAGCCATGAAGAGGAGTACAATCGTGTGCACACTCGTACCCGTGTCGTGATTGAGCAGACCTTTGGCCTGTTGGAGGCGCGGTTCCGCTGCCTAAGCAGGTCTGGTGGGGCACTCCTATATAGGCCTGAGAAGGTGGCAAAGATCACCATGGCCTGTGTCATGCTGCACAACATGTGCGTCCGAAGGAATGTACCACTGCCACCTGACATTGACATGCATGGCCCGGGTGAGGATGAAGGGGATGGAGACTGAGGCGACAGAGCCCCCCTGCCAGTACGTGATGCACGGGACGGCCATGCTGTACGCCAAGCACTAATTGACGAATACTTTTAAGACACAGGGACCATGAATGACTTTTGTCAGTCAGACACTGGGCCAATGTGAAAATGCACAAAGGGAATGTTGTAATTTTGAGACTGAACACCGTAACACATTACATGGGTGCACACCAAAAATGACAATGTCCAGCCATGGATTGTTCTCCAGAAAACTTGTGTATTATATGAAAGTGCAAAACTGTGCCCACTCCCCCCTCCCACGATCCCCCCCAACAAACTCCCTCACCCACCCCACAGACCCCAGTGAACAGCCCAACAAACTCCCTCACCCACCCCACAGACCCCAGTGAACAGCCCAACAAACTCCCTCACCCACCCCACGGACCCCAGATGTCCCCATGTGTGCAACAAACAGTGTTGCCTTCAACAATCCTACTCCTCACATTTCTTCCATTTTTCAAAAAGTCACTTTTTGGCGACTTTCAGGTCTGGGGTTGCCATGGCCATGCACCGGGCACTCCTCCGCGTTAAGCGCACGGGCTTGATTGGACAGAGGTGGAAGGTGTTGACGTGGTCGAGGTGTCAATTGTCAATCCTCTGTCAGACCCATGGTGTGGCTGCTGCACTTGCCTGATGTTGGCTAGTAGGGCCTCGGTCAGTGACCCCATGCACTGCCTGAATGCAGACGTGGACGCCTCCACGGCTGCTGTATTTGCGGCAATGGCCGAGGCTATGGCCTTCATGGCCTCATTACCGGCAACGACCTGTTGCCGCATTATCTGCAGCATCTCGTCTTGACGGGCCTCAAAGGGGGTTTCTATCGCAGGTGTACCGGTGGAGGGCTGGGTGGCGGAGGGCTGGATGGTGGCAGGCACCTGCGTGGGGCCCTCGTCCTGGGCACTGTCGTCCTCAAATATGCCGATGTCCGAGTCCCCTAGGTCGGAGTCATGGAGACATGGGTCATCCAGACTCTCTGTCTCCGCTGGGGTGGTAGGGGGGGCCAATGGGTGTTGGGCTGGGCGATCCCGAAAATTCTTCGGCCTCTCCAACCACCTCTGTGGACAGGTCGTCCATGGTGGCCGGTGGTACAGCTGGCACTGTCGCAGCAGGTGCCCCCTGCAGAGATGATGCCTTGCGTGGCACACTGGGAGTGGTCACAGGAAATTTTTTGGAGGAGCGGGTTGCGGTGTCCCTGGTCCCCTTGCTTGCACTGGATGTGCCTGACCCCCTGTCCTGGGTTCCACCTTCCTCATCGGTGCCTGGGGGATAGAAGAGATGCAGGTCATCAGTGAGATTGCCAAATGGCAGCTGTGATTTGTGGCAGTGTTATATCTTGATACATTCAGGCATGATTTCATTTCTGTTGTGTGGCATTTGGTGTACTGAGGGGACATGGTGGCAATGGATTGTCTAGGTGTGGGGGGACATGGGCATGGATGGGTTTACAGATTTCACGCAGCATGCGTGTGGTGCAGGGGGTGGCAATCAATATTCTGTTGGTGAGTTGATGTTGCCTTGGGTATGGGAATTGCCTTGCCTATTCTGACTCCCACCTCACTTGTGTCACATCATGTTTTGTTATAGGTGGATGTGATGGTTCACTCACCTTCCTCTGTTGAAGTAGCTGCCCCGTACTCCTGCTCTTCAATCCCCTCGATGGATTCTGGATCGATGAATCCACTTGCAATCTCCTCCCATGTGGTGAGCTTAACAGGGGAGTGTGTGCCACCGGCTGTCGCCTTTGCGGCCCTCCGGTTCTCCGCAAGGATCTTCCGCACACGGAGGCGGAGGTCGTCCCAGCTTTTTCTACAATCCCGGACACTCCTTGGGGTAACCCCCACTGCTGTTACCCTCTGCGCAACCTCCTGCCACACCTGTTTTTTATGCGTTTGGGCCGCACGCTTCAGGTCCGTGCTTCGGATAATGTCAGCATGCTGTTGTAGGGTGTCCGCTAGCATTGTCAATTCTGCATCTGAGAAGCGCTGCTTCCTCTTAATTTGTTTGCTTTGTTTGCTTTTTCCGGTGGCCTTTGACATCCTGGTTCTGTTTTGGCACTCAACAACACGGGTGTAGTGGTAGTAATGGAGGATGGCAATGGATTGTGTTTTTAAAGATGGCCGCCGGCCCTTTTCCCGTTCCTGCGCGATGACGTAATTTCCGGGTCTGTTTTTTGCGAACACAGTAATACCATGGTGGTATTACCGTGCTGGTATTTACGGGTTAGTGTGAGGCGGTAGCGCAATGGGCAGGCCCCGCGATGCCGGTATAGGGGGCTTGGAGGCCCTTTACCGGCATGGCGGTGTTGCCACTACCGGCATGGGGGAACGCGCGTGCTCGCGCACTCGTAATGACCCGCTATTAGCGGGTTCATACGTGCACGGACCCGCTCATTCCGACATGCCGGTAATGAACACGGTTTTACCGGCATACTCGTAATGAGGCCCCTTGTTTCATTCTGTATGGTAGGTGAAAATTCCCCCGAAATCAATCAGGGAGACCACCCCCTCCCCCCAGGCCCCTCGCATTGTCTTCTCACTGACTCCTCTAGCCAAAGGTTCCAATATTGAAATTATTTCAACTGAAATACAGCTGCTTATTAATGCAAGCTGTAGCCAAAAATCCACCTGCACTATTTGCTGCAGTTTTGAGTTACCAAAGCTTGTGTCCAAGTGAGGGGGGAGCAAAACCCCTAGAATCTCAACAAAGCCTTCTGGTCGTATTGGCAGACTATGGTGGGTATCAAGGGTCTGACAATTGTCGCATCCAGGGTGCCAGGTTTTCGGGGACTCCGGCTTCTCCTTTCGATTCCTGCATCAGCAAGGATGGGGGCACTTCAGTATGTCTGCACTCAGGGCTACAAGTGCGGCTGCCAGGGTTCCTATCACCTCTGCAGCGTAATATCTCCTAATCCACAGCTGGATGAGATTGCTTTGTCTACACAGAGGGTAACGGGGCTTCTCTGATAGGATGTCCGCTGCGCTCTTTAAGTTTGTGCAGAAGTAAGCAAGGCCCAACAGAACTCCGGGACTTCACCATGGCCGGGAGCAGGTGATACATGATCCGCAGCAAGGCGATCCTAATTATTTCATGTAATGATGGAGGATCATTATGCTGCTGTAGCTCTCGCATCCGGCAGAGGGTGTACACGATTAGCCTTATTTTGGGGTACAGCTAAAGCGCTGTGAAAAAATAGGAAAAGTATTATCAGGAAAAAAGGTCTTTTTGGTCCGGATGTTTTTGGGTTCATCATGGAGCTTTAGTGAAGCGCGTCTACATCTGTGCCATACGCTAGCGCCCCCATGGATTTCCTTTTTAATTTCTGATAGCATTTGAAAAAGTAACATTTTCATAGCTGGTGATGCCAAATCTTCTTCGACCTCCAGGTGTGGGTGAATCAGGTGGTTTTGCATTAGAGAAAGGACATCCTCACTGTTGCATCTTTGGATCGTTTAGAGGCCATTTTTACTTCAGTAGCAGCACAACGATGAGAGAGCATAGCCTGTGAGACTGCTTCAGTGGGCGTATGTGGGCATTAGAATATGCTACTTCCAGGGCACTGCAGGTAGTCCCAAGCCAATGAGAGCAAAATAGTCCACTGGTTGCCTTCGAAGAGTTGTTGAGTAAAACAACAAAGCAGAAAACTTGATTCCTGTTTACCTGTTTAAAGAGAAAATGTGGTATACTGTAACTTAAAGGGCCCAGAGAGTAGGAGGATCGGTGTCAAGAATTACATGAACACTAGGGCTGGGTAATAAGGACCAAAAGCCATATATTTATATTTTTGGGCTGAATGGCGATATACAGTATATATTTCAATATTGTGTGTGGGTTAAATGCTCAGTTGTAAGCCGCCAGCTATCTGTGAGATGTTAAACAACTTTATTTATAAGACATTGATCAAAATAAAGTGCAAAGACAGGGTTCCCTTAATGAAATCTATATCATGGTTCATCAGATGGCACTAGAAGTTTGGGGAAGCTGCGCAGAAGAAAAAGGGAAAGACTGTTGATGGTGCATTCTGTAATGATCACTGGACTGCTGGTGAGAAGGGTTGCACCATTGCTTGGCTGTTGGAAATGAACACAAGAGAAGTCCCGGTTGCTTAGGCCCATGCCAGACTGCAGAAAAATACATCTGAGCAATAGGATGAGAACCTCGGTGCCTCAGGCTCAGCAGGTGTTTCAGCTGTGGCTCGATGCTGGGTGCCATGTAGCCTCCTCAAGCAGGCGTGGTGGTAGTACCGCCATAAGCTTAATTCCAGTTGTTCCTTCGGGGGAGGGGTGGGAGGTGTAATTCGACTGCACAGGTCCAGTGGGGAACTGCAATACATTACGGTCAGTTTGAGCGGCTGGAAACATTGGTCAGCCTCGTGGAGCTTCCACCAAGAGCGTTTGTAATGAGCTTTCTCAAGGCTACAAATTATTATTTGGTGAACGTTGCCTGTGCATCATTATCTGATTAAATGAAACATTGGAAAAATGTGTACAGTCAAATATTAATTGGAAATTAAATCCTGCCTTCCAGAGAAGGACATGGGGAGTTGGGGAGAGAGAAGGAAGTTGCTTGTTAATGATGTATGTTAAATATCTCTGTTGTAAAAAGATCCTGTTGGATTTTTACTGTTAGCTGTTGCAACTGTGTATTTACATTCGTCTATTATAGTAATGATGTTGTTGATGGTTACAATTTTTGAAATTACTTATTTGAACTCGATTTATAAATCATTTTTTACAGATTTTAAGTAGCATCAGTGGGCATAAACACGCGGTATTATTATATAAACGAATGTTCCTTTGTCACTATTAGCTGAGATCATATCTCCATTTGCTCAATAGATCAATATGAGTCTTGAATATATACAAATTGATACCTATAATAATTAGTTTAAATCATCAATATTTGCTCCCATTTGGATATATTGGACCTCATCACGAGTTGGACGGTAACGCTGGCGCGATTCCCGCCGGCGCTATTAGCCCTACTGCCAAACCCCCGGCGCTATTAGCGCCGGATCACGGGTTTGCAGAACGGTTAGTGCCCATTTCCCATTGGGCCCATTCGGGAATTCCTCATTCCCCTTTGGGCCCAATGGGGAATATTCGCGCTATTACCGCTGGCGGATTTCCCGCCGGTGTTAATGGCGCCAAAATCGGCACATTTGCCGCACATTTCCTCCCAGCGGAGAGCTGGGGTAAATCTGTCAAGGCCATGATCTGGCGGACCCTTAAATGCGGCGGTAATGGCGCTACCGCCGCATTTAAGCGTTACCGTCAAACTCGTGATGAGGCCCATTATCGAATTGCAAAAAAGGCCATTGTTACTCACCAACTGGTTAGAGTGGGTGATGGAGGTCATCTGGTACTTTCTTAATAGTGGGTTTACTCAATGTTTATTGTGTCGTTCTTATGTTGTAGTAAAGAAAAGGAAATATTAGGTTGGAAGTGATATTCCCAAAGGTTAAAGATTCTGTGTAATTATATGATCATATAATGCGGCCTTTGTACTGTCTAACAGCCACTTCGTGTAATGCAGGAAAGACTAAAGTGTTCCTACTTGGCATTTGGCATTTTCTAAATCCGTTGACAAAATCGGACCTCTTATGGTTTGGTTTGTATACACGTTTTTCACCTGAGTCTTAAGGCACAGGTGGGTGCTGTTAAATGTGCTGCCGTTTTCAACTTCACCATTTTAAAACCCATCCTTCCTTCCATCTAGTCTATCCCTTTTGTGATTGAGTACTGGTGTGTTCCCTGGACTGGCCAAATGTCATTTATGCATGATGCCCTCAATGATTGTTCTATGTTTTTCAACTTTCATTTGTAATTAATTTGAATGCCGAAGGTCTATGATTTGGCTTGCCCTTTAACTGTAGACGTTTCTGTTTTTCAGTGGAGAAGAAGAAGGAAACTATAACTGAGTCTGCTGGTCGTCAGCAGAAGAAGAAAATAGGTAAGAACCCAAAGAAGCCCACTTAAGTAGTTTTAATCCCTGCTTTTACTCTCTGAGCAGTTACAATTCACGATCTAATCTAATGCAATTTGTCTTTTAAACTGAACTGCATGATGAAGTCTCCTGCCTTTGAGTAGAGTGTGGGGTGGCCATGGATGGTGTGCCACAAACTGCCATGTGATGGCCCCGGCGCAGTGCAGCAAGGATTCCCTAGCCTAAACCACCATATCCCGCAGCGTTTCAGGAAGACTTGGCTTATTAGGCAGGAACAGGGGTGGACTGGCCTATAGGGAACTCTGGAGATTTCCCAGTGGGCCTCTGCACCCTTGGCCTCTTTTGTGTGGTATTTCCAAATTTTGTCATAGAAAAAGCATTGGGCTTCTTGAAAATGTGTCATATGGGGCCACTTTGAACATTATTTCCAGGGCCTATTTTGGTCCCCAGTAATTATTTCCAGGGCCTCTTTTAGTTCCCAGTCCACCCCTGGGCAGGAACATTCCCCCGCCCCTGTAAGGGGAGTCAATAGTGTAGTGGTACGTTTAAAACCTAAGAATCTCTGTGATGCCACCGTTCCCAAAAGTAATAATACAGTACCCAAGCTCCCCTCATGCTGTTCTTGCAATATGTTCGTAATCCCGACTACTGATGTGAATACTTTTTGACTGTTGTTCCTTCATCTAAGTATAATCTCTGGCCACAACCTGAATCTGGAGCCAACCCCATAGGAATGTTGTGGAAACCCAGACGCATATGGTGAAATGTGTAACCAGGGCAAAGAAACGCATTCCAAAATATTCAAACGGTCCTCGGAAGTTGAGCAAGGTGCAAAATGTATCCCTTCACTCTCCATGTTTGCACTCATGCTAGGGAAGTTTTGATAAAGCTCACTGAGCAAAACGCTCGTCAACGTCTGAGTTACCATTGGGAGTGGCCAATGGGTGCACCTAATTAAAATTTCATTCTTGAATCCACTTTTGTAAACCGTCCTTTTTTTGGATTTTTTATTTTTACCGTATTTCATTGGTTTTACAACAGATTTTAGAACGTCACCATTCACGTGTTTACATCACAGTGGTAAAGGTAGTAGGAACACAAAAACCCATTATATTTCCCCTTCCCTTCTGTCTGTCTTCTTCATAGCCCAAGGAACTCTGTCAAAGAGATATCTCTTGCCTGAACGCATTGACCAATGCTATCTCCCAACAGGTGTTATTCAGTCATGACAGCTACGCACATCTTTCCTCCCATGTCCCCTCCCCTCACGCCCCACACATCCACACATCCGAGTAGAATCCAACGCTACACTATTCACTTAATTAACCTTGACACCTTTCAATATCTTTCTACCTATGCACTTGGGTTGCCTTTTTGTTCAATTTTGACATTTTACCATTTCACGCCACTTTAGCAGGGTCAAAAACGATGGGCACTATGTGAAGTACTAGAGTTGTTAATGGGCACCTACATGTGTACCTCTTTCACTCCCCCTTCAATGCATTTCTGTATTCACTATAATATTTCAAAAAGGGAAGCCAGATCATGTCTGTGTGAGTCGGATTCTAGCAGGGCTGCAGTAATACTTTCCATTTAATATATGGTGTGTGCCTTTGTGAGCCATTCCCCTTTCGTTGGCAGGGTGCTGCTTTTCCATATAACTGTTAGGCATACTCTGTGGGAAAGAGCTCAGGGGTATCACAAGAAAGTGTCGAGAAATGCCAGGCTGCAACAAATAGTTATATATAACGCACAGAGCATACCTGACGCCATTAAAGGTGGCCAAATTTAAGAATGCTGGAAGCCAGGTGTGTCCCAAATGCAATGAAGAAAACGTAGGGATGGTGCATATGTTCTGGGCATGTCCGCAGATAGTGAAATACTGGAGAGAGATAGCACAGAAAATGGAAGACAAGGGGATCCGTATGAAGGTGGATACAGCGTGGGCTTGTTTGTTGGGAGGGTTCCCCAGACCGCGGAAGCTTAAACATGTGAGCAAATTGAAAGATCTGGCATATGTATTGGCGAAGAGAAGATTGCGATGGGATGGAAAGCGTGCCACAAGCCCAAAGTAGAGACGTGGTGGAGGGACTTGAAGAAGTGGGCGGAGGAAGAAACAGTAGCATGGCAGGAAGCGTGCAAAGGTGACATAGAGGGTGAAGCCGGAGCCCTAGTGGGTTGGAGACAGCTAATAGCAGAGCTGTTTGGGCCCACATATGATGGACCAAGTGATGATGACTCGATAAACGTGGCGGGAGAGGCCCCCAACACCGCTGATGGTGGAGACTAACAATGGGAGACGGTAGGCTTGGGAGGGGGGTGGGACGGGGAAGACAGTGGGCGAAAAACAAAATGTATGTGTATTTACGAGCAAGATATGTAACCACTGTATGCCCAGTTGGGTTTGTTATTTGTTGTTGAATAAAACCAATAAAATTGTTTAAAAAAAAAATAATAATAACTGTTAGGCATACTCTGGCAGCTAGCAACACATTTCTAGACATGTGGGAAAGAATTGCGTTTGTCTCCTCCTCGGCTGTCTCTATTCCGAACAGTACGAGTAATGGAGACAGTCTCCTAGTAATACCATCTATAGCCTGTATCCAACCCAGGACCTCCTTCCAAAATATCTTCACCCTTACACATCTCCACCACTGGTGCCAATAATCACTTGTTTCACCACAGCCCCTCCAACAATGCGGTGCTATCCCTGGAAACATTTCCGATAGCCGGTGTGAAGTCAGGTGCCATCTCATCAATAGCCTCCCATTGTGCATCTTGTATTGCGTGGATATAGATGTGCTCCATACTGCCTTTGTATATTACTGCCCATATGTCTGGCTGATCTTGCAGCTCCTGGTCAGCCTCCCACTTGATTTGAGTGCTGGGTTGTGTAAGATGGCCTCTACTAAGCAGTGCGCTATGTAATTGAGCCATCAACCCCTTTGAGTCCTGGCATGCGCTGAAATGCTGTAAGCAGTCTCCAGAGGGAGTTTTGCCCCCAGGCCCCGCCAGCGCGTGTCTCGCAATACACTCAACTGCAGATAGTGTAGTGGTGTTATCGTGGTACCATGCTGTACTTCCTCTAGTTCTGCCTTTGATATATAGGAGGCGTCTTTCCAAATTTGCCCTGCTCCTACCAAACCTTCCTCATATTGGGGCTGAAAGCGACTTACGTCTATTAATTGATCCCTAATAGGGGGGCCCATATGCAACTGATGCGAGATGACCAGGATGTTACTCCCTTCATGGTGTTTGTTTGTTTATTAATTTGTATAGCGCTCCGGACCCAGGGGTATATGGGCGCTCAAGGAAATGGTTACAGGCAATATATTAGGGCATTTGTGCAGCATATATACAATTACAGAAATAATGTGCAGTAGTTTATACATTTTGCAAAAAAATACAGTTGGTGTAGATAGTAAGCAGACAGTATTATAAAGGTGTTGAGCTGTTAAAGTGACACGTATACAAGATACAGGGTCTGTATTAGCTGGTAGCGGAAGAGGCAGGGTAGTGGTGAGTGAGGTAAGTGACAGATCACTGAGTTATTTGTTTAGAAGCCAGGTGATGACCTGGGTTCTGAAGGGTTGAAAGGTGGGGATGGATTTAATGTTCAGTGGAATAGTGTTCCAAAGTTGTTCGGCTAGAACCGGGAAGCTAGTTCCGCCGGCTCTTTTGAGGGTGTATTTGGGCACTGTCAGGTGTAGTGTGATGGAAGATCTGGTGATTCTGGTAGCAGGTTTTAAGGTGAATTTGTTAGTAAGGTAAAGCGGGGCAAGGTGATTAAGTGATTTGTAGGTGAGGCAGATAGTTTTTAGATAATTTTTTTGTTGGATGGATAGCCATTTGCATGATATTCTAGTGGCCGATATGTGTTCTCTCCTAGGAATATTAAGAGCAGCTCGGAGTGCATTATTTTGGAGGACCTGCAGTTTGTTGATAACAGGTTTATTAGCGCCTACATATAAGCCGTTGCAGTAGTCCAATTTAGACTGTGTAAGTGCTCTGGCTAATGTGAGGCAGCTACTGGGGGATAGCAGGGGTCTACAGGCCCTGATCGATTTACCTGTGTAGGCAGTGGCTGAGGCGGTCATGTTGACTTGTTTGGAGAGGTTGGTGTTGGTGTCTAGATAGAAGCCTAGGGTCTTGACACTTTTTGCGATGGGAATAGTGTTCCCGTCAATAGTGAAGCTGGTGTAGCTGGAGCTGAGCTTCAGGATAGTGTTAGGGGAGCCGACAAGGAGCAATTCTGTCTTGTCATCATGCAGGCAGAGGCCATGTGTGGCCATCCATGCCTGAATGATGGAGAAGACTTAATTGATCCGGGTGATGTCCGAGTTGTAATTACCGGATAGAGTTGGGAGTATCTGGGTGTCATCTGCGTAGTTGGTGTAGGTGACACCCAGATGGTCCAGCTTGTCGAATACAGGCTTTGTAAATATATTATACAAAGTGGGCGAAACACAGGAGCCTTGTGGGACACCGCAGGTGATGGGAATCGGGTCGGCCGCTGCTAACGGTGAGAAGACTCGCATGGTCCTGTTATCAAGGAAGGATTGGATCCATGTGACCGCGGAGTGGGAGAAATGTGCTGCCGATGATAGGTGGTTGCATAGGATTTTATGGTCCACCAAGTCAAAGGCAGCGGAGAGGACTAGGAGAAGAAGGATGGCAGCCTTTCCTTTATCTTTGAGTTCGTCGATCTGGCTTTTGAGATCAACAAGGGCTGTTTCTGTTCCATGTTGAGAACGAAAGCCAGACTGACTAATTCTCAGTAGTTGGTTTGTCTCGAGGTAATCTTGTATTTGTACGTAGGCCACTCTGTCAAGAATTTTTAGTAAGAACGGTACGGTGGTGATAGGTCTATAGTTGGTAGGTATAGACGGGTCAAGTGTTTGTTAATGGTAGAACCCAAGATTGTTTCAAGTTGCTTGGGACTGCATTGCTAGTGGAAGATAGGTTTATTAGTTTGGTAATGAAAGGGGAGAGATCCCTGGCTGCGTCTTTTATGACCTGGGCAGGGCAGCTGTCCCCCTTACAGTTAGATGGTTTCAAGGAGGCTATAATTTTTTGTACTTCTGGTATAGTTACCCTTTTGAAGGTGAAGCCTGAGTTATTGGCAATGGGCGAGGGTAAAGTTGGACCGGAAGTAGTGCCATGGGTGAGTTGTTGTCGTTTATTTTCAATTTTAGTTTGGAGTCCCGTGATTTTGTTGGCGAGGGCATTCTGGATACCTGTGCACCAGTGTTTATCCTTGGTACAGGTATCAATGAGAGGATTAGGGTTTTCTAATTCCTTTAAGATGTTAAATAACTCTCTCGTGCTAGAGCCTGCCTGAGTTATCCTGGAGTTGAAAGATTCTTTTTTAGCACGTATAATCTCATTTTTGTAGAGTGGTGATATTAGTAAGGTTAGTTTTATTTTCTAATGAGGGAGCTGTCTTCCACAATGTTTCAAGTTTGCTTTTTTGTTGTCTAAGTAGTTTGAGCTCAGGGGTGTACCATGAATTCAGGTGAGCTTTCTGTTTCTTTTTGCATATTTTTAATGGGGCAATGCTGTCAATAGCTTTAGTCATGGATTCGTTGTAGGTATTGACCAACAAGTTCAAGTCAGCTGTGGCTGGTAGTGCATTTAGGGTGGGGACTATGCTTCAGCTGTGATCTTACTCTTGTTCCTGGTTGGGCAAGCTGGAGCAATAAAAGTTTTTTTAGGGACTGGGTTACTGATATTAATATCTAAAGGGAGGAAGTGGTGATCCATCCAGACAAGAGGTATAGGGTCCTTGAGAGTAATGTTGCAGTTGAGAGCAGCTACCCAGTCAAGAGTCCTACCTTTCGAATGTGTAGGTTGGGAACAGAGTTGTGGGAGGCCATGCTCAGCTAGTGCAGTAGCCAGGGAGGTGGCTGAGGTGTCATGAGGGTCGGTAAACCCAAGATTGAAATCCCCAAGTATGATGATTTGAGCTGAAGGTTTCGAGTTTTCAGCTACTAAGGATGTAATATCTTCCTCAAATGAACCAGGCGGACCCGGGGACCTATATATTAGATCGTATCGTAATTGTACTCTTAGGGGAAGTTTGCAGTTTGACTGTGAGATGTTCACATGAGTTTAGTGTAGGAGAGGTGGCTAGTCTGATTTCAAGTGATGATTTAAAGATGATGGCTACACCACCTCCGCGAGCGTTAGGTCTATCTGCTCTGAGGATGGTATAATTGTTAGGTATGGCTAAGGTAAGAGAAGGTCCCGCAGCGTAATGAAGCCAAGTTTCAGTCACAGCAAGGAAGTCCAAGTTGTTGGTTAGAATGATGTCAGAAGTCTCTACGTAGTGGGCGACTAAGGATCTAACGTTTAACAGTGCTCCTTTTAGCTGGATTGGGTTGGAATTGTTAGAAACTTTATTCTGGATACTGGTCTTATTGGGTAGTTTATCTAGATGGATGCTGTTCTTGTGGAGGATTCTGCTACCTAGTCTATTGTTACGCTCTGTTGAGTCGAGAGTGGTAGTTTGTGTGTCAGTTTGGGTAATAGTTCTAATAGGGCTGTAACCAGTAGATGGGCATGGTGATCTTGTGTTAAGGTGGTCCCGCTTGGGTGAATCGGTGTTGCTATGGGTTAGGTAGTCAGTTAAGTGGGCACTATCATGGGAAGGAGGGGCAAAATGGGAGACTGGTGGGAAGGCTGGTGTAGTGGGCAAGAAGGGTGTGGGGCAGGCGATAGGATGATGTCTTGGGCAGGCAGGTCTAGCTAGGCCATTTTTATGGGCTATGTAGCTATTACCGCTGCAAAGTACATTGTTATGCATGATACAGAAAGGGAACATGACAAAGGTGAGCCAGAATTGCATGGTAGTGGCAGAGACAAGGGCACAATATCTAGACTGGGCACATTTCAGGCAGAGGCACAGTATCTAGACTGGGCACATTTCAGGCAGAGGCACAATATCTAGACTGGGCACATTTCAGGCAGAGGCACAACAACTAGATCAGGCACATGGTCAGATGTGGAGACCAACTATGGATCAGTGTAGACTTTGCGAGTAGTTCAAATTAGGTATCTAACACATTTAAGACTCGTTGGCATTGGGTGTACTGCAACAAGTATGTAAGCATGTATTGCAGCAGGTAGGTTATGCGTGGAGTATTCTAACATACCAGTGAGGTTAGGAGGTACTTCATGGTGTATAGTGAGGCCTAGGTTCATTGCTAAGGATTGCAGTAGGTATAAAAAGGCTGCTAAGTCTAGGCAGGAGTACTATGTCTGAGCTTAAGAACTGTGCGCAGCCATGTTAAAGGACTATGTGAGCAGGCAGCTGAACATCTAAATTCAATTTTTTGTTTTTTGCACAGCGTAGAGGTGGTGCCAGTTACAGATAGCAAATGGTCAGGCAGGTGACAGCAATCAAATACAGTTACTTGGAGGACATTCTGAATGCAAGTGTGGGATAACCAGGCATAATCAGGTACTCTGGGTGGAGTTTGCTAAGGCAGTGGCTAGTATGGTCAAAGGATGAGCAGGTGATAGTGATCAAGTATAGTTTACTAGGATGGTACTCTAAAAGCAAACGTGAGGCAACTGGGAGAAACAAGGATACTATAAATACAGTTTGCTACTGTGGCCGTAGATCAGGACAAATCAGGTCATCGGTTGCAGTTATTAGAATGGACCAGACTTACACAAGCCGTATCAGCGTTTGGTAAACCTACGTGTAGTAGTGGAGGCAGTGGGGTAGGCAGTTCCTCGTTGCGCCGCAATGTTAGTGTAGCCAAAAATGAGTTACCTGGCGTACGACACAGAGAGGGGGTCTGGCAGATGGCAGACACCGGTACTAACAGGCACCTAACAGGTATTGGCCTTGTTGCCGTGGGCCTTGGTCAAAGTGGGCCGGCTTCGCCTGCCGGCGTCCAATAGGGGAGCAAGTAGGCAAGGCAGCCTATCGGTGATGGATGCTGGTAGCTCAGTAGGTGTTGCTGCAGGCAGTAGAAAAACGGACGGCCGTTTTTAAAGAGTGAAAGCCTCGTGGGCTTCAATGGCGTTTTGCATGCAACAGCAGTGCTGCAAATTCGGATCCGTGGATATAGGCTGCACGATAGCCTATCCTTCCTATGATGTTGCGCAGAGCTGGCGGAAGCAGTTATTGGGAGGTAAATTCAGGGAAAAGCGCTCTGTGTGTGGCGCTTACCTTAATAATGGCAGAGATGTAGTGGCCATGGTGCAATATGCCCGCCGAGGGCCCATTGCTCCTGGAGGGGTCGGGGGCTGGACCTGGGAGCGTGTGGGACGCCAAATAGACCACAATACTGCCAGGACTGTGTGCTCCCATCTTTCGTGGCATAGTCGGTATGGGACCCATAGCCATTCACCAAGGGTAACTGGCGTGAATAGCTTGTTTTCCAGATCTACCCATTGTTTCTTTACTTTACTTTAATACATTTG
Organism: Ambystoma mexicanum; assembly: GCF_040938575.1. Classification (NCBI taxonomy): domain Eukaryota; kingdom Metazoa; phylum Chordata; class Amphibia; order Caudata; family Ambystomatidae; genus Ambystoma; species Ambystoma mexicanum. The sequence continues at coordinate 578,209,452 of NC_090922.1, read as the reverse complement.
TATAGCGCGACCATGAACCCTAAGGCGTGAGGGCACTACAAGATATTAAACAACAAATAACACATAATGGAATACAGGATGCAAAGCCATAGCAGAGGTGAGAGTTTATAACTGTCTAAGGGTCACCTAGTTGAATAGATAGGTCTTTAGAGTCTTCTTAAACAATTCTAGGGAATCAATGGATCTCATCTTTAACGGAAGAACATTCCAAACTCTAGGTCCAAAGAAAGCAAAGGCTGAGTTAGCTTCTCTAGCGGTGTGACCTATTGGTTCAAATAGAAAGTGCTGGTTGTTTGACCTTAATGTTCGCACACTGGTTTTTGTGGATATCAGCTGCTGTAGATATGCAGGCATATTTCCAGATCTGCACTTATGAATAATAGTCAGAGTTCGTAATAGAGATCTAGAGGCCACTGGTAACCAGTGTAGCTCACGTCTTGCCAAAGTGTCATGGTCTCTATACTTGAGATTCATAACAGCTCGAATAGCCCCGTTTTGGCATACCTGCAATCTATTGCAGTCAGACTTATTGATACCCATGAGTAAGCTAGAGCAATAGTCTATTTTAGAGCCAACAATTGCTCTCACAATAGTCTCCTCATTCTCTTGTGAGATCAGTGGCCTTAGATGTGCTAACAATTTAATGTGGTATGCACATGAGGATACAAGACTGCTGACATGCTGTTTCATGGTCATATGTTGATCGAAAGTTACTCCAAGGGTTTTCACCTTTAAGGGTTTGATTGATTCTCATCCCAGCTGCAAGTTCTCATACTTTGGCCCCATTTTGTTAATGATGTAAGGTGATCCTATAACAAGTAGTTCCGTTTTTGATTTGTTCATTGCTAGTTTATTATGGAGCATCCAGACCTCAATAAGAGTAAAAACTCTATAAATGGCCAATTAATCTTCCTTATGACAACCAGTAAGCTGGATGACACATTGCGTGTCATCTGCATAATTGGTAAAAATTATATTCTCATAATCGAGCATTGCAAACAGGGGGGCTGTGAATATATTGTAGAAACAGGGAGATGTACAAGCACCCTGTAGGACAGCCCACATTGTTACAATAGGTTCTGATTCCGCATTGCTACAAAATACTCTACTGTCTCGATTATTAAGAAATGACAGTACCCATTTGCAGGCCAGGGGTGAAAAATTAGCCACTTCACACAACCTGGTGGCCATGATATCATGGTCCACCAGGTCGAAGGCCGCGGAAAGGTCGAGCAAGGATGCTTCCCTATTATCCATACGGGCCATCAATTTGGATTTGAGTTCAAGTAGCGCTGTCTCAGTACCGTATCCAACCCGAAATCCAAAACTGATGGTCGTTTAGGATAGGATAGGCCTTTAGATGTTCTGCATTTTGTATATAAACTACACGGTCAAGTTCTCAGTTTTTTCCCACAAGTGATCCGCTAAAATGAGAAATTGAGAAGCCCTATAATAATCAAAGAGATCAGGTTAACCCATAGCCCCCTTGTCTTTCGGTGTGATCAAGGTCACGTAAGAAACCCAGGGCTTCAAGTCCACCCACAAATACGCCAGAAGGGACCTCTTATCTTCTGCATGAAATGCTTCCGGGATTACCACTGGGAGTGATTGAAAGAGAAACCAGAATCTGGGGAGTATATTCATCTTGATTGACGTGAACCTAGCTGACTAGGAGAGCGCCAATTTGGACCATATCGCTAAATCGGCGTTGATGGTGTTCCAAAGGGGTCTATAGTTTGCATCAGATAGACTTGCTATGTTCTTAATCTCTACACCTAAAGAATTGTATCCCCTCTGTCTGTGGCTGGACGCCCCACTCTACAACTAATTGTGCAGGGAGGACTGCGTTCGGCTGGAGCGTTAACGCAACTGTTTTGTTCAGGTTCGCCTGAAATCCCGATGTGTGCAGTATTCCTTCAAGGTAGCTAAAAGGTCGAGCATCGATTCCAACTATCGGGAGATATAGTCTAAGATATCATCTGCGAATAGCGCTAACTTATATTTCTTCCCTCCTCTTTCTATGCCGCAAATTTGAGCGTTTGTTCTAATTGGCTGCGCTAATGGCTCCATCACCAGGGCAAACAAGACAGGCGACAAAGGGCAGCCCTGCCGCGTGCCTCGTGCAGGTTAAAGAGCTTTGATTCAACACCATTAACCAGAACTTTAGCAGTAGCGTCTCTGTATAGTGCTGATGCCTCTGATGTCCATAGTTTACTCAATCCTGCCCACCTCATAACCGGTTGCAGAAAAAGCCATTTGACTCTGTCGAACCTCTTCTCTGCGTCAATAGACATTTAAATGGGACAGTCTTCTCTCTCGTCGATGGCGGCAATGAAATTAAGAGTTTTGCGGACATTGTCCGCGCCCTGCCTGCCCTTTACATAGCCAACCGGGTCTGTATGAACTAACTGGGGTAAAATCTGTGCTGGCCGGCTTGCGAGAATGCTAGTGTAGATCTTTGCATCCACATTTATAAGTGATATTGGGCGGCAGGGTATGCATTCTGTGATATCTTTGCCTTCCTTAAACAGTCCCTTTTTTAAAGAGACATTTCTGAGCAATTCTATGGTACCATTTCAAATAACCTTTGGGGGAGCGTTTAGTGAAGCTCAGTTGGCCAGATTCTTGGTGGAAGCTTTGGGGCTTATCCCAGAATCGCCCTGATTTGACTTCTGACTCATTCCAGACCTACCTGGCAAGGGCATATAGGGCTCCAAGGACTAGGTAAGGGGATCTGCCCAGGAGTCGTTGAAGAAAAGGAGAGGACCTGAATCTACTGAAAGAGCCGTCAAAGAAATGTGGGACACTCACATGATTGTGAGTGACAGAGAAGTGAGGATATTTCCTGGGAAAGACTTTCTTTAGGTAAAGACATCCCAAGGTAAAGACATCCTGTTATATTTCACATAGTTGACTCACTCTAGAATGAGGAATATAAAGCCCAGAGTTTTGCTGAAAAGGCGAAGCAGTCCTGTTTTTTTGTTTTTCTTTTTGGGTAGAGCGGTTTTGCCCAAGAGAAACCACTTTGTTGATTTTCAGGGCTATGGTAAGGGAAGTGCACTGGGGACTGGGAAGTGGTTGCTAGGCGTTTATTTCAGCCAACATTGTAATTTCCCATATATCTTTGTTTAAGCTATCTCCATGTCTGTCTGGTGTTGATTTACACCGCCCACCCCTCAGCTTTGTGACAGCTGGTTATCATTGTTGTGGTTTCCCAGCATCGAGACTTGTCCACAATTTGGTGAATTGTATCCCAGCTCAATACTAGGGTTCATAATGTTAGAAAAGATTCTAGTGAAGATGCAGAATATTGCTACTGAAACAGCAAGAACCATTAAGTGTGTGGTTGTCTGGTAAGCTTGAGATGTGCTTACGCATTGAGAAAAGTATTGCTATCTGAATTGGGGTCAGACAAACAGCTCAAGGGTGGTAAAGTATCTCCCCCACTAAATAACGCTCTGGTCAGAGATCGTTATACGTCGATAACACCAAAGCCCCCTTCTGTTATAGCATGTCTGCCACCGATAACCGCACAAAATCCAGACAGCAGATGAAAGTGCCATGGGTTTTGAGACACATGCCTCCTAGGCCCTCTTGAGGAAAAATCTATGCACCGTTTTAACCTGGGGTGTACAAAAGTCACTAATCCCATGATAGAAAGTGATCCATCACACAGAACATTACCTATTACATTAACTAAAGCTACACGTAGAGGGCATTTCGCTTCCATGCCCCTGCATTGACGTGAATTATTTTTCAAAAACTCCATCTTTTTTTTGTGTTGGTTTTTTGTTGTTTAATATGGGGGTAAACCCCCCTTCCATAGATTATAAACCCTCCCCCCACACCATTCATTGTAAACCCTTACCCCACACCACCATATATTTTGATGAGTTTCTTTCAAAATAATTTAGTCGGAACAAATTATTTCGAAAAATCTGTTTGGGATGGATCAACGCGATACCGCCATTTCGATAGACAAAATCATTTCATCCAGCCAACTCCCCCCTTGGTACAATGCCCCACACCTTTCACATAACAAACTCATCTACATGCATAAGGTCCCTAGCTCTCGAACAAACTATTAAGAATCGAGCATAAGTTTAACAAAAATGCATTCATTGGATCTGTCATGGGGTGTGTCTTATCAAATTTTGAGCAGCAAGTGTGGCACAAAGCCTTTTGGCTTTAGAATATAGATCACTTCCACCCCTTAATGTAACATCGAATTAAGACCCTATCTCAGAGTGGTCCCCCTTTGCTTAGAACGACCCTAGATAAATGTGAATACTTCCGACAAGGCAGTGAGACTTGGTCCTCCTCATCCCCTTATGGTGAGAACGACCACTCAGCAGCCTACTAACCTGCCAAATGATGATCACGATGGTGGCCTGGACCCAATAGATTGACTAGGCCTGAACTCCCAACAGAACATTAACCAAATCAACAATGTCAATTGCTATAGTAGAACGCAGTATTTAATAAGCATAACGTCCTGGAATATTGTGGGACTCGCAAAGAATCTGCTGGATACAAATACATTAGGAAACACCACATTATACGTTTCCAGGAAACTTGGTCGCTGACTGATCTGCACATCCAAGGTTATGCATCCTTTTAAGTGCCAACTACCCAGGGCACCAGAGGTTGTCGCTGTGGAGAGCTAATGACTTAGGTGGATTCAATGGTTAATTGTGAAACGGTCATTCAAGAATATGGCTCCGAAGAGATCCAGGTGCTACACATAGACAAGGGAAGTGATCACTTAAAGGGGGAAGTTTGCTCAGAAATGTTATTGGCCCAATGGATAGGGCATGTATTTTTTAGCATATTTTGATCGATCTGAAAAATGTTTCCTATGCGTCTTACCTTCGATTTTACTCACATTTACACACGAAAAACTCACACGTTGGAAGCTGCCGTTTTGTGCTATTGTTGATCCATCACCCTAATTTCAAGTGCCCTTGCGGCAGTAAATCATAAGACCTCCCATGAAGCTGCCATAATTGGAAGTTTACGCCGCATGTTGCAGCACCAGTGCACATCTCATATCTTCCAAGCACAAGGCTGATCCTGCTTAGCTTCACAGGGCGGCGGGGTTGAGTCCATCCAGGCCTTAAAGCCCCATCCAAGCACCCTGAATGCTACTAATCATTTGCTGACCCTGCCCTTGAAGCGAAGCAGGATCACCCTCAGTTGTTTTGCGGGTGGGAAGACATCATGTTAATATATATTTTTTTATTATGGCCAACATTTTTAAAATACAATTTTTGATTGAACTTGCTGAAACCTGCACCTTGCCCCTGGTAAACCCAGACTCGAACCAGTCAGCTAGTGGGTCTAGAGCTAGCCGTGATCAAATTAAAATAAAACTTATAAACACAATCCATGTGCAGCAATCCTTAAGCTTGATATTTCTCCGGCAGTCTCCCATCCACAAACCAACCACAAGGCTGATCCTGCTTAGCTTCACGGTCGGCAGGGTCAAGCCCATCCAGGCTGTACAGCCAAATACAATCCTTGCTTCACCCTAGCACCCTTAATGATATATGATATGATAGGTTATTTATAATGCGCTTAATAACCAGAGGTTCCTAAGCACGGACCCGGGGATCGAACCTGCGTTGCTTCGTGTCGTCTTGCTTCGAAGGCGAGTACTTTGCTGCTGAGCTATCCTCCCGAGTTTGTTACTAATCATTTGCTGACCCTGCCGACTGGGCTCGACCATGCCACTCCATGAAGCTAAGCAGGATAAGCCTTGGTTGGTTTGTGGATGGGAAGATGTGCAGTGGTGGTGTGACAAGTGGCATTCGCTTCTAATGACAGCTTTATGGGCGGTCTTATGATTTACTTCCACGAGGGCACTTGAACTTAGGGCGATAGACCAACAGATCAGATTAGCACAAGATGGTGGCCCCCAAAGCGTGAGTTGAACATATGTGAATGGGAGTAGGCTACAAAATACATGCTCTATCCATTAGGCCAATAACATTTCTGAGCAAACTTACCCTTTAATGATATCATAGTAATAGCATAATCCACCTAGTTTAGAATAGAATATTACTGGCCAAAGGGCGTTACCCTAGAGAGCGTTGCATACACATCGTATTTGATCTAAATCTACAAACGGAGCCCTTAAGACATTTTAAAAACCTACCTATTTCAAGAAGAGGACTCTACATGGAACAATCCAAAAGCAAAAGCTAAATAACCTAATGGAATGCACAAAATTAGCCCTCGATACAGCCCGCACATTCATTAATCTGAAACTCTGGGCTTGCAATGAAAGTACAGTTAGTGACCAACCAGCAAAAACCTACTTTTTCAAGTGGAAGTGAAGTCACACCTAGTCTGTTCTTATTAGCGCCAAAGACTGGAAACTTGTTAGCCATACAGCAGTGTCAGTGCTAGCAAATAGTGTACCTGGGCATATAATGTCAATCCCTGGCAAATTGAGTGCATGGGAATGTAATGCCAAGCTCTGTCAAACTGTGGTGATCACTGGCAAGTGATGCCACTATCTGGGAATATGATGGAAGACTAGCTTCAGGGGTCAATAACTTTCAAAAGTTGGGAGTGCCTAGCCACACGATGGCAGGACCTTGCAAATTGTATGAGTTGCCGAGAATGTGGCGCCAGCATTTTTCAAGCGTCCGACTTTTTGGATTACACACAGCTGTGACAGTAATGCCATTAGTGTGACTTGCTAGCACGAAATCATTGTACAACAGTGCATTTTCTACACTACTCGGATATCCAACAGTGCTGAATCTACTGTTTGGGGGGATGGTGATGAATTTTGGCTATGTATGGTGACTAACAATGAAAAGGTGGGAGTCTGAGGAGTGCTCCAAACTGGTGCTGTGAGCCTGTTTCTGCAGATAGTTTTGTGCTGAGGTAGACCCTAAGTGGAGTAGTGCATGAGGTGACTGGTGCATATATAACACGTTTCTGACTTAACGTTCAGTTAATCATTTTAAGATCATTATGTGGATATCATTTTGTTTGTGTTGTAGGCAGCAAAGCTAGGCTTACATTTTCTTTTAACCTAATATTGTGGCCTTAATGTTTTTTAAACATTAACCTATTTTGTTATATACCCAACTCTTGATTCACAACCAAGTGGCACCGACCAGAGTGCACGTTATTAGTCTGTCCTCCGAATTGGGTTTGTAATTTGGCAGTTTATTTTGTGGTTTCTGAATAAAAGGGAGCCAAATAAAGCACAGGTTTTGTTTATAAGAAATTGTTGTAAGACATATGGGTACAAAATGTGCTCAGTACAGTCGATGACACCAAGTAGTAAAACAAACGAGGCAGAATACTCCTCTTGCCCCAGATCTCTATTGCTTTGCGTTCTTTGGTTAGAAGTAGCTCTTATGGAACGCTACATGAGCAGCAGCATAGTCCCCCTGCGCCTTACTGCATGATCCATTACGAGAAGATGGAGATTGCTGATACACACAGGAGTCCTGCTCTTAGCCTTGACTGTGACCAGCAATGGCTCAGTACATCAGTGTGTTGCATTAAGAGAGGCTCCTGCTGCAGGTTTTTTCTCTCACATGGGGCTCTGCTGCCACCAGAGGATGCCAGATAGGAAGGGATCTTTTTTTTTTAGAAAGCAGGACTCGGATAGCTCGGTGTGACAATCATACGTGTTATTCCAAGGGTTAGTGCGTTGGCAGGATGCTACACCTAGGAATCCATTATGGAGGACTGATCAGGGTAAAGTAATAGACTTTTGGGGAGAGCATGGGACGGATCCAATTAATGATGTATTTAAAAAACGCACCTTTAGATCCCAACCCTCAATTTGTCTTCTCAGGATATTGCTTCAACAAATCTGCTGTTTTTATTTGCAGAGCGTCAGGAGGAGAAACTGAAGAACAACAATCGGGACCTGTCCATGGTAAGAAACATTTACAAAGAAAGAAGATTGATTTTTGTATTTCTTGGCTTTGAGCCTGTAGCACTGCAGGGCAAGGTTCACTCTGATCCCATCTTCCTTCGTGTCCTAACTGGAGCATATAACCTCAGATTTGCCTTTCATAGCTTTGTTCCTTGGGTAAAGGGGCATTCCAGCATAGTCTCATCCATGATGGAATTGTCTGCACCCTACCAGTTTAAATGCAGTCTAGCTGATCTTGCGTCACCCCTCCCTCTTTCCCATGTGCCATTTCATGTGCCCATCCCGCCGTCACCATTCATTCTCAGATCTGTTCTAGACGAAAAGCCACAGACAGTTGTATTGGAATGACTTCAACTTTCCCTACACACCCTTGTTAAATAAGTGTAAAGCTTTGACTTTGTTGACATGGGTTAAGATGCCGAAAATACCTCCTAGCAATACTTTAATGGATGCCCTCTAAATGTCTGTTACCAATATTTTTGCAGTATGACCTGCACACTGCTCCGTTGCACCCTAGCTAGGTTCACGCTAAAAAAATATATTCTAATAATATTTTTACGTTTTGAGCACAACCACAAATCTTTGGTCATTTTATTCCCATGTTGCACATCTATCTGTTAACTTGCCTCAATCCAAGGGATGGATTGTTTACATTTACTCCATTCCTAGTTCTCTCCTCTGCCCTTTCCTATGTTTGAGAGCATGGGTGAGACTAATTATATAGGTTAAGAACATTTAAGATTACTCTCCCACCATTTTCTAGTAGTTGTGCTGAAAGGTGCACCACATCATCTTCTGGACCAGGGTTTGCGCTGGTTCTGTCTCGGATCTGAGCATCTCGACCCTAGTAATGCTGCTAGTCGCATGCTAATCCTCTCCCTCCCAGGCCTTGTGCTCCTCCGATTGATGAACTGAGCCTATCCCTCACTGGTCTTCTGATCTGGTGCTGTGATGATCATGTCTACCCTTTCGAGCATCACGTTGCCGCTCCTAACCCTTCACCAAATCATGCTGCTCTTCTTGATGCTTATGTGAATATGTACTTTCCAACAGAATGCGCTGCAATGTCAGGCGCAGTGGAATATATCAGTGAATCAAATTTACGAATTGCTCACGTCAAACAAAACCGTGCATTCTCCAAATAGCACAGTACTGTGGGGAGAAGGTGTCCAGGAGGAATTTAATTTTACGGGTTGAGGACAGAGGGCACAAAAGAGGGCACAGAGGGGTTAGCAGTGATATCAATCAGTAACTGTGATCTATCTTATGTTCACTATTTGTATGTTCTACTCTGAGGTTATCCATTTCGAAATTAGCTATTTTGAACCTAAACGCTGTCCCACAGCCGTGAAGTTCGAGAAGCCAGTGTTGGGATGCTTAATAACTGTTAGCCCAACGGCCCTGATGTCTTGTATGTGCCACAAAAGAGGGCAATGCGCTGTGTACGACGTTCCAAAGTTGGAAGCAGCATCTGCTCTGGCTCTGAGACTGCAATAAGGACACAGTAGGACTACTTGATGAAGCAAAACTCTCCAAAGGATATAAAGTAGTATAGTCGTCAAGGAAAGAGTGGGTCAGCGGATACCGTAAAATGTGAAGCGTGACTTGCAAGGCACATAATTATTTTTAAGACTAGCAGCCCTTGGACCAAATGGCGGATCATACCTTTTCTTGTACAGCCGACCTCGGGCAAAGTACTTAATTGGGACAGTACTTTCTACAGCTGAACCCACGCTTCAGTGAGAGTTCTACGGTTATTGTTATCTGGCTAGAATCAGTATAGGTTGTAAACTGAAACCCAAACAAATAAGGCACGCCTTTCTAATGAGGGCTCAAGTTAGGAATTGGAGGCAATGGTTTTTACTCCCTATTTTGAGAAGCTGGCGGTAGACTGCTTATTTTATTTTTGTTGGGAGTAAAAACATGGATTCCTTGAAAATGAAAAGCATTTTTTGTCATGCTATCTTTGCATCAGGCAACACTACTACAGAGTTATACTGTGTGGAAGTTGCTGCTCATTCCACGGACCTCATCTGAGCAGTACATGTGGGATAAAGAATCTGATCCATCTGTCCTTGCTTTAGAGCACAGCATACTAGTTGTAGCACAGTGTTTTCGTGTAGTCCCAGTCTAGCGTTTTTCTTTTCCAGCAGCTGGGCATTGTCTTGGCCTGATGAAAAAAACGTGTTGCTTTTGCCTTCTGTTTTTTGTTGCGTTTTTTGGAAGTTAAAACATGCCGTCTTTTTTCCTTTTTAGGTCCGGATGAAGTCCATGTTTGCCATTGGATTCTGCTTTACTGCATTGATGGGCATGTTTAACTCCATGTAAGTGAAGAAGCCCTTCACGTTACTTTTTACTTCCTTAAACTGGCACTCACTGTTTAACTTGGGAGCTCTGTTAATGCTTGTGGTAGAAATATTGGGTTGGGGACCACTGACTTCTGTTATACATGATCTATGATAGTCTGTATTGCGATCAATATTACCTTAAAGACTGACTGGTGCTTATCTTCTTAGTCACACCTATTACTTCTAGCATTTCCCCGTCTACTCCAGACTACCACTTGCGCTAGGCCCCTTTCCTTGCCATTTTGCTATGTACCCCTCTTCGTTCCTGTATTTTTTAACCCTCTCCTCGTGTCCTTTGCAAGAATATATGGTGGCTGAAATTAACTGTTGTTTGGTGCCTCTGTCTTTAAATGTAGGGCCAAATTTGATATTTTTGGTGTCCATATGGATTTCTATGGTTCCTTTCAGCTTTTGGCAACCTAGGCAGACACCTAGAATGGCATTATTGTAGCACCGGCCCTGCCTCCCTTTCCCAGGGCGCCCTCCCCTTTTCCCCTGGACACACTTCCCCTTTCCCTTTTCCCTGGACACACTTCCCCTTTCCCCCTGGACACACTTCCCCTTTCCCTTTCCCCCTGGACACACTTCCCCTTTCCCTTTTCCCCTGGACACACTTCCCCTTTCCCTTTTCCCCTGGACACACTTCCCCTTTCCCTCTTCCCCTGGACACACTTCCCCTTTCCCTCTTCCCCTGGACACACTTCCTCTTTCCCCTGGACACACCTCCCCTTTCCCTTTTCCCCTGGACACACCTCCCCTTCCCCTTTCCCTTTCCCCCTGGACGCCCTCCTCTTCCCCTTTACCCCTGGACGCCTTTAAAAAAAATATATATACATTTTTTCTTTCTTTCCTGGATGCCGTCACCTTGCTTCTCTGGACCCTCCCTATCACCTGCCCTTGCTAGCTCCTCACTCTTGCTGGTCGCCACCTTCCCTTTTTGGCTGCTCACCCCACTTTATTTCTACCCCTGGTCGTTCCTGACCCTTTGTCCAAGGGTGGCCTCTTCCCCCAACCTCAGCCTTTAATGTTATTGATTCGTTTAACCTGCAACCATCTATATAACATCTTGTATGTTTGGTTGATGAGGCATCTAGAAAGGAATCACGTCAGAATAGTGTATGGTCTAACTGTAAAAGACAATGGTCTTGGAACTGAGGGAGAGATGTTTATAAAAGTGGATATTTAATGTATATAATATGCTCACACAAAATTTCACATGCTGTACTCTGCCGATTTTTTGTTGTTGTTGAAGAATTGACCACGGGAAAGAGTAGGGTCAAGGATAGTGTCACAATCTACATGAGCCACGACATATGTGGAAGAGTCTTCTATGGTGGTACGGCTGCCTCCACGGCAACCGCTGGTAGGCCCCCAGGAGATTGTCTGTCTGGTTCAGATCGAGTGATCCATTGATTGGATTGGAGAAGCAGGGGCCAGCATGCCCATTGGCAGGGAGAGTCTACGCTGAGATGCATGTACTGCCAGAAACTAGAGTGTTGCATCACAGAAGGAAAGCTGACAATGCACACACCCATGTGGGCAACTAGCAGCTCTCTTATTCACAGTCTCACTGCTTACCATGTAAGCAAGTATTACAAAGGACACCTATATTGCCTGCAGAGATGAGAAGAAAAGACGGATACCTGGCCATCAAATGTGTTAAAGGGGAGAGCATACTGCTAGTTGATACATTTTCACTCTGACCACAAATAAAGAGGAAAGGGATGGCACGTTGCCCCTGTGATGTTAGTCAGGTCAGAAATAGTGGGATGGGAGTCTTGAAGTTGAGAGTCCATTAAACGGCGTCATACTGAGGCACACACATCTTACATGCTAGAGTATGAACATAAACATGCAAATATCAAAAAGAACCAGCTAGAATAAAAAGTGTGACAAGGAATGATGAAAGTAAATCTAGAACATGAAAGGGGAATGAACAGTATGAGATGGTAAAATACACTAATTACAAAGTGATTGAGTGCCACTTATTTCTGCCTCCCTGAGATGAAAGCGTGCCTTAATCAACCAACAAGCAAAACATTATCTGTGCATGCCATGTTGCAATGTTTTCATCAAAGGGTTAAAGCTACATAACATGGCATACCAAAATTATCCAGCTAGTAAACAGTATTCCTATCACTGCTGTGTACCAACCTTTAGGTGGTTTTAAATTACTGTTGTGTCGCATAATTGGGCATTCTCTCTCTTTCCAGATACATACAATCTAGGTATTTTGCATTTACTGTTGTGCCTCCAAAAGAGTTCACCCTCTGTCCAGATGAACTTTAACCATGTGTTACATTTACAGTGAATTGTGAATTTTAGCCACACGTCCCATCCAGATAGAATTGTGAGGTTTAGCCAGGCGTCACACAGAGATAGAACTGTGAAGTTTAACCATGCGTCACTTTTACCTGTGAGGATTAACCATGCATCACACTTAGATAATTGTGAAGATTAGACACCCGTTCCATTCAGATAGAATTGAGAGGATTAACCATGCATCAAATTTAGATAGAATTATGGAGATTATTAATTTGTCACAACATATAGGACTGTGTAGATTAGCCACATGGAAGAATTTGGCGAGTAGCCAAAGCACTAAGCACTCTGCTTCTACCTCCTCAAACACACCATCCAAACACTATGCATGCCCACTGGGCTAGCCAGCATATACCCTAACACAGACCCAACACAAGCAACACACACAACAAACAAAACCATACACTGGACCTTACCCGTACGGATACAACAAGCCATTACGCACAACCCTAAATACCAGAAATCTACGCATAATACACAGACACACCCCAACACAGAAAACAACCACACAGAAAACATCCCAGGCATTGGACCTTACCCGTACGCATACAACTAGCCTGTACACGCAACCTACCATCTGCAAGCCAACACACAGACACCAGTTTCTCCTGGTTTTGGACCTATCCTACCATTCTTCCATCACTAACCAACCCTGTCCTCTTTCTTGCAGCGCCACGTGAGCGTCTGGAGACTGCCCCTGGGTGGCACCGGTGCGCGGTATAATTCAACATAACCAGGTAGAATGAAGTGGTAACCCGAGTAAATAGTGTAGCAAGTCCTTGATAAACTTGATTATACCAGTGTTGGATATTTGGTAGATTCACATGATTTGAATATTCACAGTCGGGCTAGAGTCTTTGGTAATCGGTTCACTGCAGGTTAAAAAAAACTGCATCGCATTGCTAAGCCTGTCCACTTCATTTGTCCTTTGGCCAGCCAATGAGGTGGACTGACCCCATGCTCTGTCCTTGGTGGCCAACTGCCGAGTCTAACATCATGTTGTGCTGAAGCCCGTCACTGAGTTATGCTCTACTTTCACTCAATCATATCTATTAATTTCAAATGGATAAATGAAAATTAAGTTACCAGATAACACTTTCGATTTTGTATATTTTTGAATACTTTCCTAGCATTCCTAGCAACCTTGGAAAGGGATTTAAGTGTGTGAGAACCCCTTGCTTTGCTGGAATGACCAACCCATCCTTTGAAGTAATGCCAATACTTGCATACTGTGACAAATTGCAGGATTCAGTCACTTCTCCCAAGGGGTTGTGTGGGGGGGGGGGCTTTCCCTTTGAGGCTATGGAGGTGAGCCTGCTACATAATACCCTCCTTAGGGGTCGAGGCAAGCTGGACCTCACCGGGAGAGACAGCCTGCCCTGCCCCCCTTTGGGGACAATGATTACCATTCCGAGGAGGAACACCCTAATCCTCTTACCTATAATCCATTGGTAACAACATCTGTTAGAAGAGAACATTGAGAACAAGTGGACATTTGTTATTTTTTCTTAGAGCCTGTGAGTAAACCTGAAAAAGAATACTACTGTACTACTGAGACAGAGAAAACCACTGGAGTAATACAGACTAAAAGTAGCGCAAAGAAGGAGGACTATTACACTATGCGTGGGAAGTCGCATGGCGGTGTCATAAATCTGAGAGGAGACCACCTGAAAGAGAAAGCCCATCAGCGGGACAAATGAAGCTGAAGGAGACCGAGACACGGCTTCCAAGCTTGGAAGGGAGTAGGCGTGCAAGTCCCAACCTATGGCAACCCGGAAAGAGACGTCGAAGGACTGGAAGGTCCAAAGAACAACTGAGTAAGAGGTGGTGGTGTGACTGAGTTGGTGGACTTGGGAGTCCATGAACTACGCTGAGACCACTTACCAGAGGGCACCACAGAGCATGCATGAAGAAGAAGGAACAGTGAACGGAGAAGCCAACCTGACAGTCACAGAAGAAGGCCCTGTCCTAACTACATGCCCGGTGATGCAATCCCTAAGGCTAAAAGGTAACTGGGAGAGTGGGAGACCCAGGTGTGAAACCAAGAATAACGAAAGGAACAATCATACTCGTCCCAGGTAGGAACGATTATTGACTGTGCTTATTAAGAGTAAGATTCAGTACTGGAACTCGTCCCAGTAAAACCCAACTGTGGAGAAAAGTAAGAATCATTACTGGAACACGCATACTCGCCCCAGTAAGGACTGAGAAGGGAAGAAGAGTAAGAACCTACACTGGAGTCTTCCTGCTCTTTCAGGAAGGATCAAATATTAGAAAGGGTGAACATTATTGCTCAAACGCTCGTATTCGCCCTAGTAAATAACAGAGGGTGGGAATCGGTACTGGAGCTCTCCTACTCCAACTAAAGAACGAATAGGGAAGAGCTAGAATCATTCTTGGTACATGTATACTTGTCCCAGTACAAACCAAAAGTTGGAGAAGAGTGTAAATTATTACTGGAACCCTCCTATTAGTCCCAGAAAGACTGTGCTTCAGAAAAGCAGGATTTATGATTGGAACATTCATACTTGTCATAGGCAAGACCAAAACACTGATTCTAATAGAACAAAGGAAAGTTATTTTTCGAACAGTTTCATTAATCCTAGTCAAGAAGAAGACTGGACATTTAACAAACAGTATGTCACAAGTTTGATGATTGTCCCAAGGAAAAAGAGGAATAATATCAAACAAATCCAAAGGAGATGAGAATAAAAAAGGAGAGGGAGAGAGAACCAGAGTATAAAGGATACTAGTGAACACTTGAAGAGCCCAATCTCTAAACTAAGTGACTTAACAAAGGTAGGCACTAAGAAGTACCTGTGATTAATATATTACAGTGAACTTGATGAGAAATGGGCCCAGAGGAGAAGGGAGTCATTCTCCTGTGCCTTAGTTCTGTAGTGGTAGGGTCAGGCTAGATTCGTTTTGGAGAGTGGACAGATCTTCCTTTTGGACTTACTGACAAAGGGTGAGCATCCTAGTTAGTTCTGGGTAGGTAAGGAAAATCCATACATTAGGGAAAGTTAGGAGTTTTCTTCTTTGCTTCAATAAAGAATACCATACAAATGGAAGAGCCTGGTCTGTGTCCTTCTCACCCACCACAATACCCACAAACGTAATAGCAAATGGATGTAAAACAATAATTATTATATGAAGCACACTCGCTAGAGGAGATCGTACATGTTCGTGTAGCGCAGATGTTTTTTTGCCCTGTACTGCTGAGTCTTTACCTCCAGACCAGGGAGGGGAACAATCTAGTCCAACATGCCTCCCCAGACCAGCTGTGAAAGGAAATCTGCAATACAAATGCTATCCTCCCGCGCTCCATAAGCATGACCTCACCATGGTCTTGCATGTTAGGGTATGAGATGGGAACCTCCTAAGGAGTAAGGCATGGGGCAATAGTATTGAAATAACTCACAACACCTGTGTGAACTTTGCCCACAGGGGATCTCTGTTAGCAACATGGGTGAAAACCGAATTAACCAAACCGTAACAATACTGTACTCTGAAGAAGACACTGATACCGAAGTGGCACTCCCAGGTTCATGTGCTCTTCCGAACTTCACACACTTCTTATGCATGACCTTATGGGCAAAACCAATGTAACCGCAATGATGTGTTCTGAACACAGTTTTCTAATGTGTTATAGTGACACTCAATTGTGTAGGGTACTACACCAACTGAATCGGTTATTTTCAGGAATTGCTGACCTCATCCAACCCTATCTTAAACCAAAGGGCTCATGAGGAGCACCGGCTATAGGAGCAGCCTAATCCTAGAAATGTAAGAACCTAAACTGTGGACAACTGTAATCTGCTACAGTATATTGGTTAAGTCATGGTAGGGCTTCGGCTGAGACCCTCCCATTTCCCCATCTCCCCATGTCTGCACTGATGCACCTTGCGTTTCAGTAATTCAGATTGTTGCACTAGCTTAACTATGGCGTCTGCCACTTTCTCACGTACCAATGTTCGTAGAGTTCATCAATCTCTTCCTGCATTCTGCCAGCATGGTCTCTGTAACGCCACCACAAGGGCCCTGGCCCACCATCCAACACTGTGTTTATGGCATAGCTTAGATAGGCCCGTTGCATGTCTTGCACTGTTACCCCAGCAGCGACCCAGTCTCATTGCCCGATTGGAGCAAAAGTGCACCCAGGCATCCTTCAAGCCGTATGTGGATAGCAGGCAACCCTTGCCACCTTTCCACGGCACGCAGTAACACAGGGCCGCCTACCACCACAGCCCTGCATTGCTGACCACCTGCTTGACCTACGCTCCATTCTGTGTGCACTCCTCCTTAGCACGCTGAGGCTAGGTACGCTCCCGGAAACTTGGTGGCAGCATCTCGCAGCAACCCATTATGGCACCCAGTGTCCCTCTCACCACTAGGCACCCAGTCTACATTAGGCATGCCGATCCTCCAGTGTCACCAGCACCATCCTGCCTACTGGGTAAACAGCCCATGGACACTGTGGCCCGGAGATTGATCATGCCACATCTCTGGCAGCACCGATGATGTGGCCTCCAGTTTATACCCTCAGCCAGGCCACCTAAGAACTCAGCTGCCTGGGGCTTTCTATACACCGAGCTGTTTCCGCAACCGCACTGTCGCTGTAGCTCCTATCCGCACCTGGGTCACTTCTTGCGTGAGTTCAATGCTGCAAACCACAAGCCCCCCCCAAACAGGGGGGTTGCCCAAAGAGGCAGCTCCCTTGGGCACAATCTACCTCTTTTCTCACCTGTTTTTGTTTCCCCTTTGCCCCCTCTTAACGTTCGCTCCCCAACTATTGGAGGCTGGCCGATTCCATTCTCTAGCCACCTGCAGTGTGTTTGGACCAGCCCATGGTGGACAAGAAAATTATATAAAGGAAAATAAATGCATCAAACACAGTTATATTTCACATTAAATAAACTGTGTTCAGACAACCAATCGGGTGTTTATGTATTGATTTCTACAGGTGTGCCCCACAAACTCTCAGAAGGGACCGTAACCCCAAACTGGGGACCCTCTTTGTGCTAGGGGTCACATTTGCATACCATCGTGCAGGAAAAGTGGTCAGTGGACCGACCACAAGATATTCCCACACAACTAGCAAATGGCTTTTTAATGTCCCAGTGGGAGCAATCTTGCAAGTCATTAAGGGATCTGGGCTGATAAGGGGCATCTTTTGATATATGTGACTTCTGTATGATGACCCATTAGTGAGAATAACCTGTGGGGAAACATCGTAGAGGAGTGATAACAGGCCGGACTGTCTGTCCCATGACGCATCCTCCCATAATTCTAGCTTTAAAAGAAAAACTAAAACAAACTGCATTCTTGTGTAATTGGGAATAATCCAAAGCGCAAGAAAATAGAAAACTGTTTTACACAGGTAATTAGGTGTTGACCTCGTTTCACTGAGAAAATATCCACATCCCCAATTAAGCATGACCATGTACACACGCTTTGTGTGACCTGGACTGGTGGCACAAGGTGCACTTTTGTCTACAAGGGAGGGCACAGGCTTGCAAATGATGGTTGTGCCGAAAATGAGTTATGTTTTTGGAATGTATCCCCAATATCTGCACACCACTCTACTGCAAAAAAAGTTACAATAAGATATAAATGTGGAATTGTATTGTTTATTTATAGAGAGCACCGGGTCTTCCCTGAAAATATAAATGCTATTTATAGTCCGCAGAGCAGGTAGCCTCCGCCTCTATAGCAATTAGCGCTACTGAATAATCCACCAAGGCGCGCAGCTAACCCTCCTCTTTCTGAAAACTGAGAACCCAGCTCAATGGGCGAAGACTGAACAAAAGCAGGTGGAACAGGGAGCTCAATCACTAATATATGGCAAGGGCATGAATAAGATGGCACACAATTCTCAAATAAAACAAAAGGTAGATTGTATTGTATTGTATTTGTTTGTTTATATAGCGCTCTTTCCTCACTTGTGTGGCCTCAATGCACTTTTTCTTCGGTTGGCAGCCCTTGGTGACGTAGTCGTTGTGGTGGGAAATTCTAGGGAGTTTAGCTTAGGAGATGCATGTGTGCATGTTGCCGTTCTAAGATTTGGGTGGCTGGCAAGGCTCGACTAAGCAGCCCCAAAAGAGTTCAGACACGTGGGTGGGTGCTGTTGAGGATTTGAGATAGATTACTATTGTTGAGAGAGTTTATGTGAGGCCAGCTATACTGGGTTCCTTTCGGGTGGTAGTCGCTGTATGCTAGTGGCAGAGGTGTTGAGTTACGTTTCAGTCTAGACCGGATGTGCATAGCCATAGCCATATGCTATCGTGCATGGATGCATGGCCGTGCCTGCCGTCTGTGTCCACACTAGTGGTGTGAGATATATGTAATAAGCTGCAGGATTGTTCGGCTGGGGCAATATTGTTCCAGGTCTAGAATTGAGAGTCCGATACCAATGGGACAATGTTTCACAATGTAGCAGGTATCAGCATATATTGAGCAAAGATGGAGGGAACCCCTACGTTTGCGGATCCTTACTGGCATCATAAACCGAGCACCTGGCCAATTCAGGGACTTCTACAAAAAAAGAATTAATTCTTTGTTTTAGTGTGACCTGCCCTTTCTTTGCAGTGTCGTGGTTACTTCTTAAAAAAAAGTCAACACAGTGTGTGTCGGCCGTCTCTGGAGTTCAACCTGCAATTCCTATCAACCGCAGCCCTCACCAGTCCTCCCAAACTCCCACCAAAGGAATGACAGACTGCTATGCTTACTCAATCATAAATAATGTTGTTGTTGTGACAAGGCCAGTATTCTGGACTTGTCAAGAGGGGACGGAATCCCTCTCATCTGGTGTTGAAACCCAAAGCCAGTTCTACCCCTGAGGTGGACAGTGGCATTTGTTGGAGCCCAAATTCCTGCCCCACCACTGCTTTATGCCAGTCTGTTTGAGCAGTCCACCTTTATCCCTGCCATGCCTCCACAACCAGATACTTGTCAGTGTTTTTCAGTAGTTTTCATCAGAACAAGAGAACGGGGAGGCCACCAGGGGGCCCAGGCAAAATGACAGCCTAAGCACCAAGCTCCTTCCCCTGCCCTGGTGTTTCGTGGAGTTGAGGCACTCAGAGCCCTTTGAAGTCGGGTCCCAGGCACCCGCCCGCAGAATGAAGTCGGGGCTGAGTCAAACCCCCCAGACCCCTCCCCTCCCCCCAGCCGGAGAGAAAAGACGCAGTAGGGATGTTCCATCCATACTGTGTCTCTCTCTGGCAGCCCGGGTAAAACACGATGTTTAAAAATTGAGGGACAGATGCAAAGCAAGAGGCTCTTGTTTTGCATCTGTCCCTCAATTTCTAAAAATCTTTTGGTTTGGGTGTACCTCCTACATCTGGTCACCCCTCTTGCATTGCATCTGCGGAGGGAGGTGGCAGGGAGAGGGCAAATGAGACTGTTTGCATGTCTCTGAGTGTGTACGTGGTGAGGGTGAATGCTATGCTATGGGCGAGGAACAAAGGCGTTGAGGGAGGTGACTCTCCTGAATTCTAAGGAAGGTAACAACGTGGGTGAGGTGGGATCACCTTCTTGGGGGCGGGGGGGTTAGCAGGATGGGAGGAGGCAGTAGAATGTGATAATTCGGCCTTTTGAAGACCATGCAAATCGGCCGAAATTAATCGGTCTTTTTTGTATTTGTTCTTCAAAATGCAGAATTATCACATAGAGCCCAGTATGGACCTTGCCATAGTGTTGACCTTGTTCAGTGTAATAGCATTCAATGAGACATTACTTGCAGGGCCTAATGGTGCAGAGCTAATGGGCGTCTATATTTTTAAAGAGACAGTAACAGCACTTCTCAGCAGGGCTGTGTAATCTATTTTCTCCTAGAGCTGCCATATTTGAAATGAGGCAATGGTTGTACTCCTCATTTAGCTCGCTAAACAGGGCTTCTATAATTGTAATACTATGCTTTTGTTGAGGCAATGCTAGTTCATCTTAGTGGGACTGCTATACTTTTGATGGGACAACATCAGCAATTCTCAGTTGAGCTGCTACTCTTATTGACAAGGCCCTAGAACATCTCAGCAGATTTATTTATTTTTATTGGTTATTTATAATGCGTGTAATACCCAGAGGTTTCTAAGTGCGAACCGAGGGATCGAACCTTTGTTGCTCCATGTCGTCTTGCTTCCAAGGTGAATATGTTGCCCCTGAGCTATCCTCCCGAGTCTCTGAAGATCTGAAGTACATTTAATGATACAGAACCAGAGCTATTGAGCAAATTTAACATCATCTTAATCATCATCAGAATAACTCAACACTGTTGTGGTTATACAAGAGCTAATATATTTAAAGGGATGGCATTACTCAGAATGTAGCAGCACTATTCAATAACCCAAAGTGCTTAAGCATAGTTAATGTGAAAATACTACACTTCTCACCATTGGGACAGTACTGCCACTTTTCACAGAGGCTTCTACACCTTTTATGGGGCAGCACTGATCAGCTTCACTTTTAATGGCACTTCTCAATGGGACTGGTATGGTTCAATAGGAAATGACCAACATTACCCCGCCGGGAATTGCATACTCTTGATGCCACCGAAGCAGCACTTCCACCCACCACAGCGCTTTATTTTTAATGGCACAGTATGTGTACTTCTCAGCCACTCTGCTTTACATTTAAGCAGACCGAATGGTAATTTCTCAGCAGGACTGCAACACTATACCATTGTGTTCTGTTTGTTGAGTGCTTCTTCACCACCAATGTGGGTTCATGGCACTCTCAGTGTCTAAATAGTAGAACTGGCTACATTTAATTGGCAACAGACATGTCCCGAGCTGCCTGCTGTACATAAGCTGCCGCTCAGAATGTTGGAAGCCGTGATGGTGCAAGGGATAGGAGGCTCTAGCCTGTAGGATAGCAGAATCAGCATGGTCTTAAAACCTGCTCACTCATTCTGGAGTGAGGGGCCATGGGATAAAATGTGCCTGATCCCACATACAGGGGGTTGTTACCCCTTTATCTCTTCTGAATGAAAGAATGGGCTCTCTGACACAAGTTATCACCCCTGCACACACAATGAATGAATGAATATGGTATGGATAGATCGAGAAAACTGGAGTGAGAATTCGGAGTGTTTTAACAGCAATATAATTGTTTTCCCAGATGGAAGACTGACTCCATTAATATACATGGGGTCACTGAGATGACCAAGAGTGAAACTGTACGTTCAGTAGTGAGATTACCAGAAACGGGTATACTATGCTCCAAGGAGTGAGGTGCCCACTCAATATATCACACTGTTTAAAGGTGTGAGACCCATCCTGGATGCTTGCCCAAAGAGCCTTGGCCAGAGTTTCACACTGAAGAAGTGAGCATGTGATCCGGGGTCTGCCGCCCACACACGCTCGCATGGAATTCCCATGCACCCACTTGCGAGATTTGCACCAAATTAGTGATTGTGCTCCAAGGTAGGATGCATACGCACAGTCTTTCCTCTGAGGTTTGACACACCGCCAGGATGGGATGGCATTTCGTTCTCCCATCCAAGTTGTGTTGCTCTAGCTTTTGAGGGCTACTACAACCTGGATGATTATAGAGGGTTGGAGTAGGGACAGTGTTGGCCTACTGGAATGCAACTGGAAGGCTTAAACCTCCTTCTTATTTGACTTTAGTATATGCAGTTCATGCTAGCCAATGTTTCCACTGTTCAGCGCTCCCCGCACCCTCCTCGCCCCAAGTTGGCGACTACGTGCAAATGCGGTCATATAACTGCTGGTGATGTAACTTCCTATATTTCATAAATCGGCTCCCCTGGTCTGAGGTAGCGCCTCACAGGTGGTGCTGTGGCTAAGTGGCTGCCGCCCCCACAAACCAGCGAACACCGACTGGAGTGCTGAAGCCTGCAACATGAGGGAGACTAGCGGCTCAGCAGGAGAGAAATGGAACCCTGGGTCTGCAGTCATGCGTCCCTACGGGGGACCGCCTCCCCTGAACTGTAGGCTGGTGCACCAACTGAGGGTCACAGCCTAGGAGGGCAGAGGAGGCAGGAAGAGAGCACGGTATGGGCCTCTACCTGCCCTGCTCTTGAAGAGGTGCGGGAGGCGGCCAGTTCTCTGGCGGCGAGTGCATTGCGTGGTAGCACCCTAGGTGCCATCTGTGGAGCCGCGTCTCTGGGCCCGCCTCACGGTGTTGAGGCCAAGCCCCGGGCAACCTGGAGGAGGACATTCTCCGGCTACGCAGAGTCCCTGCAGGAGCTCCAGGAACGACGGAAGCTGGTGTGAGGGAGGCTGCCCCGTTGTGGCTCCCATTGCCAAGAGTGACTTCAGAGGTCAGCCGGCTGGCAGTTACTGCAGGACCCCACGTGGGTGAGGCAACTGGGGACAGCCAGCACCCATGCTGGGGTAACAGTTGGTGGTGGTCTGAAGTAAGCATGAAGGGGTTCACGGGCTGGATGGCATGGGGGGGGCGAGCACAGTGGAGGCCTGCTGAGGAGGAGCATAGTCGCAGTGGACAGGCAGTTGGGTCTGGACAGCGTAGAGGGCTGTGTACACCCCTGTGGCAGTGACAGTGACCCTCCCCCTGTGCGGGTAGGAACAGCAAGACTGGGCATAGATGGCTGGCCAGGCTGCGGGTGTGGGGGGGAGGCTTGATAATTATGGCAAATCCTCACCGGGGGTCCAAAGAGCATTGCTGACAGCAGGAGGCACAGCAAGGTGGCCAACCTCTAACAAAAGGACTAGGTGCAAGAGACTGTCGGCCTTGTGCGCTCCACCGGTGCAAGGGGGAGGTGGGATCAAAGGGGACAAAGGCTGTGGAGCCCCAGCCTGAGCGCTGCCTAATACCCTGATCTTGATTGGGAGGGCCCAGGTGAATGAGTTGGAGTGGCGCCTTAGCGCAGTTTCATTACAGGACGGTGAGGAGATGGCAAAGGCCAAGAGGGAGGAGGACCCCACCCCTGCACTGCAGAGATTGGCACAATCAAAAGTGATATTAAGGCCTTCTTGGAGGAAATAAGGTGGCACAACTCTCAGCAAAGGTTATAAACTTGGAAGAGAGGGTGGAAAAGGTGGAGGCCAATCAGACTTCGATAGGGTTCCTGGAAGCGCATTTCCTGGATGTGGAAAGACTGTATGAGGAACTGCCTCAAGGTGGACGACATCGAAAACCGAGAGAGGCAACATAACTTCTTTGGACTGCAGGAGAAAGAAGTGGAGTCTCCTGCCGGCCTGCAACAGAATATCCAGGAGATAATGGGTATGGTTCTGGGCTCCAAGGAAGGTGAGCAGGTAACGCTGCACAGAGTGCATCTGCTGGTGGCGGGACCAGAGAGCTGCGTTGGGTCCTGGCATGGTTGCATTTTTCCAACGACAAGGTAAAAATCCTTGAGAAGGCACGATGCATGGGTGGCATTGAATATGGAGACTCCAAAGTGGCAATTTTTCAGGACGTATAAGAAAATAAGCACGTTATTTCCAACGGTACCCCTAGATGCACTCCTGTGGGACTGATGCCAAAGCAATTAATAAAGCCACAAACAGGTGTGAAAATGTAAGCACTTATTCCAAAGAAACGCATTCCAATTCAAGAAAAACGTAATTCATTGTATTGTTTTGTATTGTATATTTATATAGTGCTCTTTCCCCACTTGTCTGGCCTCAATGCGCTTTTTCCTCTGAACGCCCTTGGTGACCGTAGTCAATGTGGTTGGAAAGTTTGAGATGCATGTGTGCATGTTGCCGTTCTAGGACTTGGGTGGTTGGCAAGGCATGACTAAGCAGCCCAAGAGGTCAGACACATGGGTGGGTGCTGGTGAGGGTTTAGAGATAGCTTGCTATTGTTGAGAGAGTCTGTGAGGCCAGCTATACCAGGTTCCTTCCGGGTGATGGTTGCTGTATGCTAGTAGCAGAGGTGTTGAGGTACGGCAGATGTTTGTCTGGTCGGCTACATGTACACTACACCGGATGTGCTTAGCCGTAGGCGTGTTCTATCATGCGTGGATGCTTGGCCGTGCCTGCGGCCCATGGCCACGCTAATGGTGTGAGATATACTTACCTTAGGCTGCAATGTTGCTCCAGGTCTATACCAGGGGGCCTGGCTTTCATAATGTGGTATGTATCCGGATCTACTAAGCCGTGACGGAGGCTACACCTGGAATTTGGGAGTCCTGTAAAGTGGGAGAGAGGTCTCCAGACTGTATGACTAGACTGGGCCAGACCCTGACCCTGACAGTGCTATTTGTGTACAGGACTATGCAAGGCTCGAAAACCTAACTGTGAAAATAGAAGTACAAGGCTAACCCAAGCTAGAGCCTTCACCCAATAGTGCAAATTGAGTACCCGTCCAAAGACAACTAGATTCGAGAGTCCTGTACAGTGCGAGAGGACCGCACAACAGAGCGGCCTCAGCGTGCGACTCAACTCATATAACAGCAAGAGATGGACGCTACATGTCGAGTTGGGTGTCCTGCGGAGTGGGTGTGATGCTGGCACCTGTTCATAATTCTGCCCACGTGCGGCACATAACAATATTCGCAGTTCCTTCAAAGTGCGGCACATATCAGCATTCACAACAACTAGATGCAACAGAGAGTGGTGCACACAATAGTGCAACCTTGGAGAGTAGGGGCTAACGTTCATAATTCTTGTCCTGATGTGGGGCAAGCTAGTAGTCCCAGTTCTGGGGTAGGGCAGTGTAGAGAGGCAGGGCAAGGACAATATACTGCGTTGAAAAGAACAGCTTAAATGTGTCTTTTAAGCTGCACACTTGATTCACATAAAATGAACAATTTAGGGAAAAAATGGCCTTCACATTCAGATGTACATACAGGTAAAGGAAACCTTCAAGCAAATTACAATCACTTGATTTAACAACAGACAAAAAACAGTGTACCAATAAGAATGAACATTCTCAAAGCACCAAGCAGTTAAACAAGAAGTGTTCAGTCCTAGAGATGTTAATCACTGACACTTAACATTTGCTGACGCGTTTCGGATCCAATGTCCATTTTTCAAGGCTGTTGTACTGCTTTTTCTCTAAATTCATTCAATAACTTCTGTAAACCTAAAAAGTGTATGTGTGTGTGTGTGTGTGTGTGTATATATATATATATATATATATATATATATATATATATATATATATATATATATATATATACACATATATACACATACACAAACATTTTGTCATGTCGATTACTAACCTCTCTGATGGAATTCCCATCACGCGAGTCCAACCCTAAAGTCAGAGGCAAAGAAGACTAATCAACCTTTTGAGAATATTTAAAAACTGCCTGCCATTTCATGCCACATTTACAACACTATAGGAATGCACTCACCACATCTGGATGTCATGTTGTGCAGTGCTTTAAGGACAAGTGGTTTCGTAAACTCTCTCAGAATTATCTGCGAAAAGCGATATGGAGAAGAGTGAGCCTTCCCTTACAGGCTTTGTACTGTAGGTGTTGCCCAACAATTTAGCGGATCGTGGGGCAACAGACCGGAGAAACCAGTCGGGTGCCCCACGTCCATCTTATGAAGCAAATTACAGTGTACACCCGCGTATGTGTTAAAAGGGGTTGCATGGCCGTGCTCTGCGGCCATATTGGACTGGCTAAATTCCCATGCAGAAACCTCCAAAAAGGTTACTTTTACACCGGCCTCAGTCGAATTCTTACAAATGGCTAATTTAAGCAAAAATAACCAGTGATTATATTCACTCATGCAACTATCCGGATGTATAGCTGCAGGGGAATCTTAAGGCGATGGCAATCGCCATAGCCGTTGTAACATAATGCTCAGTTCGCAAGTGTCTCAGAGTCTGATATTTGAACGAGACCATTTAGAAAAATAGTAAGTGCCACTATGTATCTCTCTCGGCAGTATGTATTACTGCACTGCCCCGGTGGTCACCATCTTCTAGATACTCGCGAGGTTCCCGTTTCATATTGAAAATGCACGAGTGGTTATAGCGCCACCTCCATAATATGGATGTAGGTATCCACATATATGAATGGCCTAAAAAATGTGTCCCGCCCATGTTGGTATAAGTGATAATGGCATCGTCAAATTTACATTGTCCAAGCGGCTACGGCATCTTGAGATAACATTATGCCAAACTTGTCACCCCTCACAGATCAGTGTATAATCTAAATGGTCATGGCATTGTGAGATTTACATTGATCAAATGACTATGACATTGTGTAGTGTAAGGAACTCATGGTGGCAACAATAAAGACGGACACAAGTGATCACAGTTCAAAGGTGTTTATTAAACTGTATAGGTAGGGTAGAAAAACACTGAATCTAAGATGGGAGCAAGCTTCGACCATCAGACAATAATAAGGCAGTCCTAGTGGTGTCTTTGTCAAATAAAACGGCCTATACTAAAACAACCTATTGCCAATCCTTACACGAAATATAAAAAGTAGTGTGGGATAGTGTTCATAAGAAAGAAGGAAGTGTTCACAAATAATGAGTCCGGATGCGGAAGTCGGGGTCTCCCTTCCCCACGTTTTCAGCACGGGACAAGGTAGGACTTTGGAGCACAGCACATGTTTGGGCTTTCCCAGCACAAGCTAACCGGTCCGCTTTCAGCAATTGGGGCGTTCGGTCAGTGGAGAAACTTTGCTGAAAATGTTGGGGGGGACATGACCTCTGAAGAAAATGTGCCCCATTCAAATGAATGGGGACAAAATAGTGTGCCATGAAAGTTGGGGGGGGGGGGGACAAACACCCCTGTGCCCCCCTAAAATTACAGCCATGCCTTCGGTTGTTGTCTCTTTTCTACATACACGTCTCTTGCCACCTTAGAACTGATGTATCTAAATAATAGAGTTCCTTTTTCTCATATTCATTGGATGATGTCTTTTTCAGGGGTGAAAAAGACATCACCCAATGAATATGAGAAAAAGGAACCCAGGGTGCGCTCTTCCGGGCTCAGAACCTTCTCTATTGTTAGGCTCCCTCAGCCAGGTTCACTATGGCTTTCAACACAATCTTCTTTGTGTCATTCATGAATCTTAATGTCTTTTTAAACTGTTCACTGTGGACATCCCTCAGCCGGGTTTACTCTTGTCAATACACTGTATTTCGAGACTTTAGAATTCACCCCCTTTTTATCGGCATCCCTCTTTCGGGTTCAATCTTGCCTTTCTCATTCATCTCTTATGATGCAGGATTCTTTTCCCTTATCTTCACAATCATCTGTTGGTCAAAGACCTTCGACTGTCATGAGGATTTTGCAAGACCCCTGTGTGACCACTTTGACCCCCTTCTCGCCTTTCAAAAGGCCTTCTGGTTATGGTAGTTTCAGCAATTGGGTAATCACCCAGAGTTTTCTGAGTGAGCACTGTACATACCCAAAGCTGTCTACATTTTCCTCCTGTCACAGAGCAGAAATGTATCCATATGGTATTTCTGCATAGTAAAATATATCATGTATGTGTTCGTTAAAATTAAACCAGGTATGATACACCTCCTGCACATCATACCAGCATCACTTTTATGTCACGGGCCTTAGAGGACCTACTTTATAATGCTACCTATGCATCTGGCCAATAACGAAGCTAGACATCTGTGAGAAACCGAAGGGTATTCTCACTCCTACTCCCCTTGGATCCTCTGCGCAGGTGGCCAGGGAAAGGCCATCGCTCTTGGATTATGACCCTGGGGGTGGAGAAGCGGGGGGAGGATCACCTGGGTGGAGGGTCCTTTTGGATTGGGAGTGGGGTGCCCTTGGGCGAGACATGGTATTCCCCCTTTCCCTATTGAATAACCTAACCCTACCCCAACCTTTATGTGCTGTTATAAGCAAGCTCCCCTCGTTTTTCCACATGTGAAACTTGACAGTACTGGGACGAAGAAGAGGCAACTAAGAGTGATGAAGATTACACCATTTCACCACTTTAGTACTGGGACGAGGAAGATGTCTGCTAAGAGCTGTGAGGGTCAGGCATGTCCCTTTAATTATGGTCAGGCGGGGCTAATCAAACATCCACACCCGCAGCCTGTCAAGGGGCTGCAGGTGTATAAAGGGAGACCAGCCCAGCAGGGAAGAGAGCAAAAAGGAGACCTGTGTGGAAGAACAGCAGGAGACCCTTCTGAGGAGGCAGCTGTGGTGGTATCGGAGGAAAAACCAGGACGCCAGCATTTATCCCAGAGGACTTGTGGGACTGTTCAGATGAAGTGTAGGGCTCTTGGTTAATATTCAGACCAGCTGTGGAGCCGTGTAGTTTGAACCAGGATACTTTATTTTACATATGTACAACTCCAGTTACGTACAGGTATGTACATGACGGGTAAAAAGGATCAAGACAGATAACGACAGCTAAGGGACAGACTCGGGAACAGAATCACTGGCCATCATCTTTCATCCAGCTCAGGCCCCAACTGACATTCATGGAACACTTGCCCACAAAACTCACCCAACATTCTCTTGAGCTGCCTATCCTACATACACCACCATTATATCAGCGTGCTTTCCTGGCCAGTGGTCCAGAACAAGACTAACCTCGCATCACAACAGGGACCAAATAAGAGTGGGCTGTGTCCTTCCCACAGGTTTGGGAGCCTCCATAAACCAGAGCTAGCAGCAGGAGCTGCGAAGGAACCCGGAGCACAGAGGAGGACGCCCGCGTCCAGGAAGAGGCATTGGAGGTGCCGGTGTGTGGAAGAGAAAACACGGCAAGCGAGCGGGACTCGTGCCAGTGAATTTCCCAGCTTCAGAAGCAGAAAGGAAGTTGCAGGAACCACCGGGAAGGAACACCGAAGGCTGGTGAGTGTCGGGAAGATGCTCAAGCACCGGGGTGCTCCAATAGGACCGCAAAAGGAACAACCGAAAGTAAGCAAATAAATGCATAATGAATACCAAACTAAATCGAAATTTAACATTAAAGTAAATTAGTGCATATTGAATACCGAACACAATTAAACAACAAAGGTACACATTGAACACCGAACTGAAAGTAAATAATATTGAATGCATGTTGCACAGTGATTTAACGCAAACCTTGAAGTCATGTACATTAAAGGCTGAAGGCAGCGAAACAGTGAACTTTTATGAGTGAATGCAGTACGGCAAGGCCCCCATTTGGCAAGAGGCGTGTGTGACATGTGGTGGCAGAGCCTCAGGGCTATCAAGGAGAAGCCAGAGGGGTGCAAGACTACACATTAAGCCAAGAGGTCAATAAAAAGGAACTAAGTGAAGGTGACTTGGTGCGTAGCAGCAAATGCCAAGGAACCTGTGTGGGTTGAGGAGTCCAGGGATCCTGGTTGTGTGACCTGTGATGGGTGGACCGTGCAGTCTAACAACTGCGCCTAGATCAGAGATCCCTGAATGGTGAAAAATAAGGACACCGTGAAATGGCCCAATGAAACCACCGCAAATGAATTGACGAGGTAAGCCAGAAAGAAGGACAGGTTGACCTGGTGTTTTTGTTAAGACATTTTGCAAAGACTGGAGCAAGTGTAAATGGCGAAGTTGAAGTCTTGGGGGAAGGAACCCCTGAGAGTTGAAGGATCCCACTTGTTGTCTTGGGGAAATGAGTCTCAAGACCATTTTGTTTTGGATTGTGTCACTTGAAACTTTTGGAACAGAACCCTAAGGATTGGTTCTGAACTAAATCGCATTGAACTGGAGAACGGTACATTTTGAGACTTTATCATGGAACTTTCTTTTGCTTGGGGAAGGGGAGCTGAAAGAAAGCTGTGAACTGGAAGAAGCTCAGAGTTTTGAGTTGAACACTACTTTGTTTAACTTTGACATCCTTACACATTTGTTAGCTTTAGTAGTGAGGGAAAGGGTAGGTTTTGGACACAGACCAACTTGAACTCTCTGACTCAGAATTTCCTAAGTTTCGTTCAGGTAGGGAAATCCCACTTTTTCATAGGGCAAGTTAGGCCTTCAACCATCCTGACATTTAAGTTAATACATATATTTTATTTGAACTTTAAATCTGTTGTTTGTGTCTTACTTCATGATGCCTTCTCACAAATCACAGGCGAAGCTGCTCCCATTCTAAAGTAGAAGGTATTTTCAATAAAATCACTGCTCACAATCTCGGTTCCACTCATGTAGCCAATGCCAAGACCATGTGTGATTAATTCTTAGTTTAGTTAGTTTGTTTGCCTGTTGGGTGCTTGTACAGCAAGCAAATACCGTTTCAAAGCACCCGCAGGGAACAGGGAGGGAACATGGGATTGCAGTACGATTCAAATATACATAAAGTACAATGGGGGAGGGGACGGCCGAACCTACCATGCCTTGTGAGTATTCAGACCGTGCAAGTGCAGCAGGAAGAGGGCAGTGGGGTAGGTCCGAGGTGTCAGTGCTCAGGGGTGAGTCACAGACAAAGGGCAAGGTATGGTAAGTGCTATGCGGCCAGGAGCCACGTTGGATGGAGAAGTGCGAGTCTCCAGTGTGGAGTGTGTGCCGAGGCAAGTGGTGAAGGTAGACAGAAGCTGGGGGAGATTGAGTGTGAGAGGTCAGGGGCCCGAGGATGCATAAGGGTCCAAGCCACCAATCACAGCAACTGTGGGATTAGCAGAGGAGGGAAGCAGGAGGCAAAGAGGAAAGTCTTGAGGAACTTTTGCTACTTAAGAAGGTCCTGCTCAAGACACAGAGGGCGGGGAGGCTGTTCCATAGGAGGGCATCCAGCTGCGGAAAGGTAACGACCTCATGCTCTCTGTTTAGTGAAACGCTTTACACAAAGGAAGTTGTCATAGGAACGAAGAGGTCTTGAAGGAGAGTATTTTGTACGAGAGAGTTGTGGATAATGCGGAGGGATTTGAGTTTGATCCGTGCAGCAACCGGGAGCCAGTGGTGACTTTTTAGGGTAGGAGAGATGCGGTCCCTGGGCTTAAGGCCAAGGATACTTCTCGCTGCTCTATTCTGGATTAGCCGAAGGGGTCACAGAGTGGAAGAAGGTAGATTGAGGAGGTTAGCTGTTGCAGTAGCTGTTGCAGTAGTCGAGCCTTGAGAGAACCGGGACTTGGGGAAACATTGAGCTTCTGGTGAAAGTGAGAAAAAGTAGAATTCCTTTGAGAAGGAAGAGTTGAAAATGGGACTTCCTGGCAATGTTCCGAGTGTGAGGGACGAATGCGAGAGAGGAGTCAAAGATGACTCCTGGATTTCTGGCTTCAGAAGAAGGAGCTGCGGGAGAGCCCAAGGAGGAAGGCCAGATGGGAAGAAGGAGGGGGCAGGGGTCCCAATTGGAAGGATCTCTGTTTTGCTGGCATTGAGGCAGAGGGCATTGGAAGTGCACCAGGCATGGATGGCAGATAGGAAGCCAGGGATGAAGGAAGGTGCGAGTGAGTTAGCAGGAAGTCTGAAAAAGAGTTGCGTGTCGTCTGCATAACACTGGAAGTTGGGAGAGAAGGAAGAGATTATGAGTGCCAGCTGAGCAAGGTAGATATTAAAGACCCAGGGGAGAGGGTAGATCCCTAGTGGACACCACAGGTGGAGAAGGAGGTAGGAGAGAAGGTGCCCAAGATGACTTGGGAAGAGCGGTCAGTTAGGAAAGAGTTCAGCCATTCCGGTGCCCGTTCTGAGATGATACCAAGGGTATCGTGGAGCCTTTGTTTCAGGATGGGATGGTTGACAGTGTCAAAGTCAGAGGAAAGATCAAGTAGGATGAGGAGCTGGAGTCAAGGCAAGCAAGCAGTTCTTCACAGGTGTTCAGAAGAGCAGTTTCCATGATTGATGATCGTGGAGACCACCGACAAGTTCAGTTTGCGAGTTGAGTTGGGGCAAGGCCAACTTATCCAGCAGTTTCCCCAGGAAGGGGGGTGATTGAAATGGGGCAGTAGTTGGATGGGCAGGTAGGGTCTGCTGAAGGTTTTTTCAGAAGCGGACGCACAAGGGAGTCCTTTAGGGCGGAGGGGAAGAACCAGAGGCGAAGTGTGGTTGCAGAAATCAGCGAGTGTGGGGGAAAGAGAGCCAATGTTGTCCTTGATGGTTCTGGACGTGCAGGGGGGGGGCCTGTTTGGAAGAAGCCTTCATAGAGTGGACAACTTTGGTAACTTCATCAGGGGTGACGGGGGAAAGAGAAGGCAAAAGGGGGAGTGGGGCGGAGTAGCCAAGGGAGGCAAGGGGAGCGGGGACGTTGGAGGGTGAGTATCAAGGGTGTTCAGGATGACCTGAGTTTTGGTGGCAAAGTGTGTGGCCAGTGCTTTGCAGAGGGCCTGCGAAGGAAGAGGGGAGGAGGAGACTGCGGAAGGGTTGGTTAGCTCCCTGAAGAGTTCTGCCGTGTTATTGGATGCTGCAGAAATCTGTGCCTGAATGTGGGCCTTTTTCTTGGCATGGATGGAGAGTCTGTATTGCCTTTGGAGCAGGCAGCAAGCCAGTTTGTCAGAGGGTGAACCTGGGGTTTGCAATTTTCGTTCTGATACTCTACTTTCGTTTCAGAGCTTCAAGATTGGAGTCCTACCAGGTGTTCTGCTTAGAGGCGGGTTTCAGGCAGATCCTCATGACTGGGGCAAGGATGTCAACTTTTTTTAAACTTTTTGTAACCACACCGTGAGGTTGTCATGTCCGATCTGTCTAGGGATATGGGTGTTGACGCTACACAGACGAGGCACTAGCACCTATTTAGGGAACCATGTTGATATGATGTAGGTGCCCTTTAAAGATGGGTGGCCCAATCTACATTTCTATAACGATCAGGTCGACTTCTGATCTCGTTTTAACACACACCAGACCCTATTGCATGTGATTTATTTATTTATTTTTTAAATTAATTTATTTATTTTTTAACCATGGTGTGAGTCGGGTGCCTGACTCACACTTTTATTTAAGGATAATCGGAACCACCGTATTTACAGTTACACATAACTACATGGCTCACTGTCCCGGAACGTATTGTCTACTTCCAGACAGAGCGTTGTCATGACGTTGACCACGTCCCGCCCCTCCAATCCCTTGGGAGGGTGGGACCGGAGGCGCGCCTGCACTATCCAATCCTGGCGTGTGGCGCCGCCCCGGTCGTCATGGCAACGTTTAAACACGAAGCTCGGGTGTGCGGTTGCATTTGCAGCCCGCCGCGCGAGCAGAATGGTTCAACGAATACGGCATAGAGGTAAGGGCTTTACCTGCACGGGTATTGAAACACACACAGCAACACCATGAAGCTGAACACGTTCATTGCATGCCTTTTCTCCCGCAGAAATATCTACCCCGTATACTTGAAATTGAAGGAACACGAGACACATACCCTCGCCAGTCATAGCTAAGGTAATTATTAAACATGACGCGAGTTACTGAATTTTGTAAAAGGTATGATACATAATGCAAATATGGGCTCGAGTATTCTAATTAGGGTACTCTGTCTTTTTCTGTTTTCTCCTGACCTGTTCATCGACATACAACTATGCATCATTTCTGACACGCTCAAATGGGGGTATGTAAATACTTAAAATTAATTACATGATGGGAATGTTTGTTTGAATTAATGTTTTTTTTAACTAACGCAGCCCTGACGAAGGTGCTTTGCACCGACATGCATTGACCAAAGAGCTTGTACTGTTAACTGAGGATTTGTCGATTCTCTTGGGATAATTGTGTGATTAAAATACAAATCTTTTACAGCATATTTTCGAATGAGTATATTTTGAACATCTGAGCATTGAAGCAAGCAAACTAGCAATAATATAATCGAAGATTGAAGCAAACTTATTACAAACAAAAGCTTTACATTTTGGAACTTGAGAACAAATGAACTGAGCTCCTTTTGAGGAGCAACGAGGAGCACCAGGCTTTACAGGGTGGAACCCACTCTGTTTTTCTTTTGATTCAATCAGCTCTTGGTCATATTGTCTGTCTACGAATTTGGATTGTAAATCCTCAACTTGTCTCTTATATCCCGCCGTGCTGGAGATATTCCTGCGGTATCGTAGAAATTGGCTCAATTGCACACTGTCCAGTGTGCGCTTGGGATAGAAGCTGGTAGCTAGCAGTAAACTATTGCGATCCGTTGCTTTCATAAATATTCTGGTGTTGCATCTGTTAACTTGATGTTGATCAACATCCAAGAAATGAATGCTGGATGTGCTGTGTTGTGGATTTAATGCCTGTGTGCATATTATTCATCATCTCAAAGAAATTCAGCAATTCATCAACTGGTCCTGTCCAAATCCTAAAGATGGCATCTATATATCGGAAATATATAGCCAGATGCTGCATCCACCTTGCTGAGTTGAGTACTTGGTCCATCTCCAAATATAGCATGAAGGTGTTGGCATAGCTAGGTGCCATCGCTGGTCCCATGCTGGTGCCTGATAGTTGTAAATAAAGTGTCATCAAATTTGAAGAAATTGATTTGGCGTACCAATTTCAAGAGTGATAGGAGAAATATCCTATCTGCTTTACAGTTCTCTGATAACAGCAGTCAGTCCTGCTACATGTACTGTATTATAAGGATGCAATGTCCATGGTGAACATAATGTCTTGGACGTGGACAAATTGAATGTCATTCAGTTTTTTAAAAATGTTTGTAGTATCCCTAATGTAAGTAGGACTATCCGGGATGAGTGGTTGTATTACTCTATATACTGCGCCAGTGGTTCACGCAGGCTGCCCATGGCAGCATTGATGGGGCATCCTGGTGGGTTGATGAGGCTTTTATGGATCTTGGGTAATGGTTAAAAAACCGGCATCACTGGATTTGTTCTCAGCTAACCCCCTTGTCTGTTCTGATATCACTTCTATGCTCTCTGCTTCATCTAAGACTTTTTTGATCAAAGCTTTTACTTTCACAGTAAGGTCGTTAAGAATCTCCTGATAGATTTCATCGTCTCTCAGCTGTCTGTATGCTTCATTCAAGTAATCCTGTTTGTTCATCAACACCAGTGCTCCTCCTTTATCTGATGGTTTAAAAATAAGGTTTTGCTTGTCCAATAGACTCCTTAAGGACTCGTCTCATCCTATATGTAAGTTCCCATGTTCACTTTGTTGAAAAATAATCTTTTTGAAACTATCCAGTACCAGCTTCTCAAAGGAAGTGAGAATCTAATTCTGGACAGGTGGGGTAAAACATGCTTTTTGATACCATCCCAATATACTCTGGTTCTTCATCACTCTCACTCTATTGTTCCAACGAGTAAAAGAATACATTTAGCTTAAGTTTTCTCATCAGCCTAAAATAGTCAATCTTTTTGTGAAGCAAATTGCTACAATGCTGTGGTACAAAAGATGAACCCTTCTGGAACACTGTCTGTTCAAATGTTGATAACTGATAGGTAGATGGACTACTAGGTCTTCCTTGTGACAGCCGATTTCTGTATTGGATTTTTTTTTTCTTCCCTCCTCTAGTCTCTTTGTCTAATAAAGAGACTTGTCTAGTTGTTGGCCTATGCAACCTTTCTTTGTTGAGTTAAATTCCAAGATTTGCTTCTACAACTACTTCTAGTTCAGTACTTGAAGCGTCAAAGGAGGCATTGTCCCTTGCTGCTTCACTTTGTTCTCTGGGTTTTCTTCTTGATTATGAAATCTAGGATTTCTTATCTGATAATAATCTTGCCAGCTATGGATTATATCTAGTTTATAGTCCTGGGTGTCACCTGAATTTTCATATTTCTTTTGCCTCCTAATTCTTTTTTCTATTTATCCAGTTTGGTGTTTGTGTCCTCCAAAATGGTGGAAATGTGTTCCTGAGTTAAACTTGTGCTAAGCATTGCTTTAATATTAATTTCCTCCTCAAGTGCATTAAGGCTTTGTGCTAACTCTTCGATAGTCAATAAAATTAAATACAGTGAGCACTTATTTAAAATCTGTGGGCATCGTTTCACAAAAATTGGATTTTCCTTACAAAGAGTCCGTTCCAATGATGCCCTCAACCCCCAGGGAATTTGCTGTGCTCTAATATTGGGCTAGTGTTGTGGTGTGCAGTTCACTGCGTATAGCCCACTCCAGCTGTTTAATGAGTGCCGCTGGCTTATTCGATGACACTAGTTAATCACCAGTATTTTTAATCAGTCCAAGAATTCTTCGAGCTGCGCCCTTTTCTAGGACTTGTCAGCCCACACACTGCTGAGGCGTAAGAACTGTAGCCCCCTCACCAGATGGCTTCAGGGGAGGCGGGTGAAGTAACTGTGAGGATACTGTGAGAAACCTGAGGGTATTCTCACTCCTCGACCCCTTGGAGCCTCTGCAAAGGTAGCCAGGTTAATGCCATCGCTATTGGATCCTGACCCTGGGGGCAGAGAAGCAAGGTAGGATCACATGGGTGGAGAGTCCTTGGACTAGGAGTGGGATACCCTTGGACGAGTCATGGTATTCCCCTTTTTCTATTGACAACCAACCAAACCGAGCCCCAAACTTTATGGGCTATTATGTCAGCTCCCCTAATTTCTCCAGCACTAACACTTGACAATACTGGGATGAAGAAGAGGCAACTAAGAGCAATGAAGACTAGGCACTTGTACTGGGACGAGGAAGAGGTCTACTAAGAGTAGTGAAGGTCGGCATATCCCTTTAATTGTGGTCCGGCAAAGTGGAACAATTCTCCACACCTGTACCCTGTTAAAGGACTGCAGGTGAATATGTAGCCCATCCCAGTGGGGAAGGGGAACAGAAGGACCAAGTGGTTGGTGCAGGAAGCAGGGGAGCCTCCAACGTGGCATCGGAGTAGGCACTCCGTGGAGCAGAGCGGGAAAGGTGAAGGAAGCCATGCTGGAAGGCTGCCCCTTTCCTTTCAATTCAATGTGCTTGTTCCCCTGTGGTGGAGAACCACCCCAGGAGTGTCGTAGGGGCAGGAATTGGAGCCCTGACACTGAAAAGAGAAGGCTGTGTGATCTGTGCTGCAGAATCAACTTTCAAAGCGACGGTGTGTTTCTGGAAATGGAGAAACCCGGTGTGTGCGTGCGTGCGTGCGTGCGCGTGTGTGTGTGTGTGTGTGTGTGTGTGTGTGTGTGTGTGAACATGAACATTTATTGAAATACTTTGTATCAGAGTGGTCGCGTGTAGTGAGATGAACGTTTTCGAAGGCCTCTAAAGATTGAATGGCTCATTAAAAGCAAATAAACAACTATTCTTGTCAATTATTTAATAGAAGGAAATACTTTGTATCAGAGTGGTCGCGTGGTGCAAAGCACACGTTTTCGAAAGTCTCCAAACACAGAACAAATCAAAGTGAAACCAACACTTATATTTGTGAACTATTAAATAAAGGGGAATATTTTGCATTGGATTGATTGCGTGTGGCAAGAAACACGTTTTCAAAGGTCTCCAAACATTGAACTATGTTGAAGCGAAACGAATGGTTATTGAATCACAAAATGAAGGGAAAAGGAACCCCACGCTAAAGACTTCATTATTGAATAACAAATTGATTTTGAACTTTACTACTAGAAAAATGGATGCCTGTAGGAGAGCACCGTGATTAACGCGCTCCAGACCACGGGGATCTTCCTAAGAGAACCACAATGCAAATCCCTCTTCGGGCGCGAAAACATCAGAAGGAATAAGGCTCAGTTAAGCTCGGGGACCACAATCATCCTGGTCCCGATCTCTAAAGATGAGTAATCGCAGAGAAACGCCTCATGAAAGAAGAGCGCCCCAACAAACTTGCTGTGCATCCACATAGGCCAGGACTGCTCCGTTGGATGGGGGGGGGGGAAATGCGCGGAGCTCCGGTAGAAGGTGGCCGGCTGGCTTCATGACCTGACCCGGAGGACAGCTGCCTGGACGTTGAAGAGTGGGACAAGGGATCGGAGGCCTCTCCACAAAGCTGGAAGGCAAAAGGAATGCACCTCCTACCTCCTACGATGGATACGACCCGCTAAAGGCTTCATAGCCTACAACAGCCAGGCACCCATTGTGCCTTGTAAGCATCCTCCTTCATCAGGATTGGGTAGGGCTTCCTTCTTCTACCCAATCAGGGAACAGGCAGGCTTAAGCCAGCCCCCACCGAAGGCCCACATCTAGGCCCATTGAATTGCCGACAAGTCTATTTCCATGCAGAGCCACAGTGGATTGGACTGCTCGGCTGCTCTTCCCTATTGCTGTGTAGCCACTACACCATCCGTGAGGGTTTGTTTTTGTGTTACTGCAGACCACTCGCTGGGCAACATCAAGATGCGGTATGATCTGTTTTAGAAAAAGAAAATGGAGTTGCTTGTGAAACTAAGGCAGGCAACATCCACTACCTAGACACACTCCTGTGTGTCCTGAATGTGCCGTGTGCAGCAGGCCAACATCGGCTGAGTGCCCAATTGCATTTGGCAGCATTAGAATCACGGGCACCTCGAGGCCCTTCCAACATGCCCACTGCCTCCTGCCTACAACAGCCATGCACCCCTTGTGCCTTGTAAGCATCCTCCTGCATCTGGATTAGGTAGTGCTTCCTTCTACCCAATCAGGGAACTGACGGGCTTTAGTCTGCCCGCACCGAAAGCCATGTCTGTGCCTGTCTGGGCCGAGGAGGGCCTGGAGGTCTCTCTCCTGCTTGCTCCCCTCCTCAAACTATGAATCGGCCTACAGATATATACTGCCACCACATTCACTTTGACCCATGGACCTCTACTCTCTCCTAGGATCCGCTAAGGCCGGCCCTCATTGTGGTTATCGGTCTCAGTAGAATTCGTCTTCTCGGGCATGTTCTTTGCCTAGTTATGTCTTTCATTATTTCATTAATTTAACTTTTTTATTAACTGTACATTTTTTACAATATATTTTTTTATCATTTTAATTTTTATAACACAACATTTTTTCATATTATCCGTATTTTGCCACATTTTTTACCACCACTACACCCCCAAGTATCACTTTTCAATTAGATATTTCATCCTTAGTTGAGCAATTTCAATTAGACATTTCATCCTTTATAGTATACCCGTTAGGGCACATGTATGATGGAAGCTAGCAGCCGCAGTAAGATGGCCGCCGGCTTTTCACAGAACTCTGTGGCTCTTTTCACGTAGCTAGGCGACGTGTAAGAAGCTTCGTGAAAAAGCACCATAGTAACCGAGAACGCGTCCTTAGCCGCGTTCTGCCGATTTTCCACATCTGAACATTCAGGTAAGACGCGTCGTACTGCACGGTCGTGTGCTAGTGAGCCCTAGACATTATAAGCGCTTTAGCAACATCATATTGTTACACAACTGATCGCGAAGCATGTCTCCCCTAGATAAGAATCAGCAGACGTTCACCGAACGCCTTCCAACAAGCCTCAAGCTTCAAAGCGTCGTCTTACGATTCACAGTCCATTCTGCCACCATAGCAAGGTTAGTACAGGTCGATTTCAATGACACTGAAAGTTGACAAGCAGTAAGATTTGTGGCAGTCTGTTGGTGATTTTTTCTACCGTTTTTCTTTCCTTTTCTTAATGTGATCCCGCCACCTGTTATCACGCATTAAATATGGGATGACACGTATGTAATTTATACTTTCTATTTTACTTTTTTGCCATGGTTATGTGATACATCCCCTAAACATTAATTATTCTGTAAACAATATCCCCTTTTCCCGGCGTACGTTGGCACCCCGGTTAACTCTTTGGAATTGTGTGACTCGACTTGTGTATTTACATTGGTAACTGGGGCATGATGGACTCACTATCGGCATGCCGAACACATCCATAAATTGAAAATGCAATACTGTATGCTTTAATGGTTTCATCAACCTGTATTATTCATGTGAATATGTTTTGCGATTGATGCATATTTAATCAATTAATCTTGCGTATATGTTTGTGGATTACATTACAGATTCGATTGCTTATCATTTTGCATTCGGATCAGATGCATTTGAGAATGAGCTGGCCCTGACGAAGGAACAAGGTTCCGAAATGCATTGGCCAAAACTAATGTTTTTATAGCTCACCCAGCACATCTGCTGTTCTTAAGATGTACAGTTAACGAGATGCAAAATTCATGATTAAAGAATCTAACATTAAACTATCACACTTTGCAGTAAACCAATGGAAATTTGTTATTTTTAGTTCGAACTACATTGAACTTATACACCCTAAGGGGTGGTTTCGGAGTGCAGCCCGCACCGCTGGCTTCACGGCCTTGGTCCATACCCCCTGTTTTCGTAGTGTGCCAGTCCACGGAGGCACCTTTCCAGCGGGTTTGCACCCAATTTTGAATTCCAATGAGCAGTGATTCAAACAGAAGGATCTTTCGATAAGAGGAGGCTGTGCACGCACACCACACATTTTTGTTCTCGCTCTCCATCCGTGGATTAACCTGAACGTAGCACGCCACAGTGAATATGTCATACGAAGATATTGAACACATTACAGACAACAGAGCAACAACGCTGGGTTTTTCAGCAGAAGAAGCAGATGCTATTCTGGGTCTCATTAAGGAAACCACGCGTACCCCCGGTGGGGCGGATCCACAGAGCAAGATTAAACAGCTGGAATATAATATCAGAAAGCTGATCAATCGCAAACTACATGCAGTAACCTTAAGCAGGTATTATAAGGCACAAAGGATTCCCAGAGGTCTTCGGATTCCATTACGACCTACGCTCTGTAAGGAGAACAAAAAGTTTGTTGAAAAATGGGAACAGATTCTCAATAAATGTTCCCTTGACTTAATTTTATTAACCATACAAGAGTTATCAAGCAATGTAGAACAACTTGAGAAAGAGATTGAGAATCTCTCTAAAAACATCACTGACATCACTGATGCTGAATCATTTGCAGTGATTCTAGCCGACATCAATAAGAAGCTCGAGAGCTACCAAGAAGATTTGGAGGCTCGGAAGATACGCAAGTTTCGCCGAGATACCTTCGATTACCTCAACAATGAGGTTTACACGTGGGCTGACAAATATCAACAGCAAGGTACACGCCAGAATAAGAACACGAGTGGCAACAGCAGCTCTGAGTCCGATGTCCCAGAGCAAGAGGATAGAACAAACATCGACTTGCCACCAGCTAGTACATCAGCCCAAGAATTAAGACCAGCGCAAGTTAAACGTATAACCAACACAGCTTTTTTAGAGAGAGGAAGAGGACAAGGAGGGGGAGAAAGAGGAAGTCAGAGGATGCAAACAAGGTTTCAAACGAATCGCAGTTAGTGGTTAATCTATCCAAGCGGACACTCTCAGCCGGCGAGATACGAACCCTGGAGAAAGGGCTTAAGTTTGTACCGACCTACAGCACTAATCAATTCCAAACAGAGATTGAGTTATTCAAATTCATTCGTAAATTGAAATTGAAGGCGTTTTTCGCAGAGAACACGCCATCTACTACAACAATAGAGTCAGAGTACACAGAATTTAAACCAAGCAGCACCTTTTGCCCGCCAGTACAAGTACCAGCAATAGACATGTTTCAAAAAATGGTATTGAACGACCTCAAAAAGATGCAATTTCGCGCACCAAGAAGAACTAATTTGAACAGAGGTGAGCTGTCACAGATACGTACATTATTCGGCGATGAAACTATAGTCATCCGTCCCGCGGATAAAGGTGGAGCAATGGTGATCCAAGACGCATCACAATATCATTCAGAATGCTTGCGCCAATTGTCGGATACTAATACCTACACTCTACTACCACAAGACCCCACTCCGGAGATCAAGAGGAAACTAACAGATATTCTCGATAAAGCTGTAGAAAACGAATGGATTAGCACCAAAACAAGGGCGTATCTATGGACCGCATTTCCAGTAATGCCTCACCTATATACCTTGCCTAAGATCCACAAAAGCTTGATCAATCCACCCGGCAGACCAATAGTAGCTGCCACGAGAAGTCTATTACAACCTTTAGGAACATATATAGATTTTTTTCTACAACCACTGGTCCAAGCCACAAGGACATATGTAAGGGACAATACGCATTTCCTCCAAATATTAGATACTATCTCATTGGCACCTGGAGACATTCTATTTACTATTGATGTTGTTAGCCTCTACACCAGTATTCCGCATGATCTGGGACAGCAAGCAGTTGAATCTCTCTTACTCAGTGCAACAGACATTGGAGCCAATAATGAGTTTCTCATTATTCTTCTTGACTTCATCTCCAAGAACTCCTGTTTCAAGTACGATGGCAAATATTACAATCAGATATCGGGGACTGCCATGGGAGCCACTATGGCACCATCATATGCTAATTGTTTTATGTATCAATTTGAAACAACACATGTATTATCTAATCCCAGATGGCAACACCAGTTGAAGACATGGGTGAGATTTATAGATGACATCTTCGGCATATGGATAGGTAGTGTACAAGATCTTCAAGAATTTTTGATATTTCTCAATGGGATCGATCAACGTATCCAATTTACTATAGATATAGGTAATCCTAATGTACACTATCTCGATGTACAAACAGTTATCCGAGCCAATAAAATTACCACCACATTGTACACGAAACCTACAGATCGCAATAACCTGCTACATCGGCTCAGTTCTCATCCACCTAAGACACTTCAGAATTTGCCCTACGGTCAAATGTTAAGGATCAAAAGAATCGTAAGTGACCCAGAGGATTGTAATTTACGATTACAACAATTGCAACAAAAGCTGCAAGCAAGAGGATACCCAGAGGTAGATTTAGTAACAGCACGAGCCAAGACTGATGCCCAGGAACGACAACAATTGCTGGTAAAGAAACCTATTACTAACAGTCCAGATTTGGTCTTCGTGACTAAATATTCCATACAGAGCAAGCACATTAAGACTATAATACGCAACAGATGGAATATTCTTACAAGTGATGAGCGAACAGTGGACCTGTTTCCTACACCACCCATATTTGCATATCAGAAAAGCAGTAACTTGCGGAACTTATTGATGAACACTAAGGAGAGAACACCAGTTACTAAACCAGACAAATTCCCCGGGACTCATCCATGTATGAGTTGTGGTAATTGCAACAGCATTATTAAAGGCAGTACAATTGCACATCCACGCACTGGTGTAAAACTTGCACTAAGACAGCATGCGACATGTCTTTCGGAAAATGTAATCTATGCACTCAGATGCCCATGTGGTAAGTATTACGTGGGGGAGACCTCACGTAAAATCAGAATTAGGATAAATGAGCATAAATCCAATATTAGGAATAAGAACAGGATGTCAGCTGTTGCTAGGCATTTTAATGACAATGGGCACACAGTGAGCCAGTTGAGATTTCTGGTACTTGAAGTCATGCCTCCCAAAGGACACTCTCGAGATATGAAGCAGTGGAGAGCACAGAAAGAAGCTTTTTGGATCAACAAACTTGACTCATTGACACCGAATGGAATGAACGAGGAGTTCGACCTCAGTTGTTTTCTTTGATGCTGGAATCACTAGACTATAATGGGTTAACAGCATGGGACACATTAGAACGCATTATGACATTGTACTGTTTGTTTGATAATTTTGGTTGTGTCAACATCAGCAGCACCGAGTGGGAACATGATTTTGCAAGAATCACCGCGACTGATGTAAATCATAAAGAATAGTAGTGACGTTTTGCACAATTATATAAGATGTCTGTTTAACAATTTGTTTTTCTTTTTCCTTTTTCCTTTTTTCCTCTTACTTTTATTCTGTTCTCCCTTTCTTTTCTGTGTGTTCCTTAAATGAACCTGCACCCTAGAGTGACTTGCTATATGGCAACCGAGACCCCTTGAATCTAGCGTTGCCCTTAGCTTTACTCCAATCTTAACATAGTAATAACAGTAATGGTAAATCAGCCTGAGCTTCAGGAATAGTGTACCGTACGGAACCAGATCAGTCAGACTAAGGCCGGCCCTCATTGTGGTTATCGGTCTCAGTAGAATTCGTCTTCTCGGGCATGTTCTTTGCCTAGTTGTCTTTCATTATTTCATTAATTTAACTTTTTTATTAACTGTACATTTTTTACAATATATTTTTTTATCATTTTAATTTTTATAACACAACATTTTTTCATATTATCCGTATTTTGCCACATTTTTTACCACCACTACACCCCCAAGTATCACTTTTCAATTAGATATTTCATCCTTAGTTGAGCAATTTCAATTAGACATTTCATCCTTTATAGTATACCCGTTAGGGCACATGTATGATGGAAGCTAGCAGCCGCAGTAAGATGGCCGCCGGCTTTTCACAGAACTCTGTGGCTCTTTTCACGTAGCTAGGCGACGTGTAAGAAGCTTCGTGAAAAAGCACCATAGTAACCGAGAACGCGTCCTTAGCC
This sequence comes from Ambystoma mexicanum, assembly GCF_040938575.1. Lineage (NCBI taxonomy): Eukaryota > Metazoa > Chordata > Amphibia > Caudata > Ambystomatidae > Ambystoma > Ambystoma mexicanum. Next base: position 578,164,794 of record NC_090922.1, on the reverse strand, counting down.
GCGTTCTGCCGATTTTCCACATCTGAACATTCAGGTAAGACGCGTCGTACTGCACGGTCGTGTGCTAGTGAGCCCTAGACATTATAAGCGCTTTAGCAACATCATATTGTTACACAACTGATCGCGAAGCATGTCTCCCCTAGATAAGAATCAGCAGACGTTCACCGAACGCCTTCCAACAAGCCTCAAGCTTCAAAGCGTCGTCTTACGATTCACAGTCCATTCTGCCACCATAGCAAGGTTAGTACAGGTCGATTTCAATGACACTGAAAGTTGACAAGCAGTAAGATTTGTGGCAGTCTGTTGGTGATTTTTTCTACCGTTTTTCTTTCCTTTTCTTAATGTGATCCCGCCACCTGTTATCACGCATTAAATATGGGATGACACGTATGTAATTTATACTTTCTATTTTACTTTTTTGCCATGGTTATGTGATACATCCCCTAAACATTAATTATTCTGTAAACAATATCCCCTTTTCCCGGCGTACGTTGGCACCCCGGTTAACTCTTTGGAATTGTGTGACTCGACTTGTGTATTTACATTGGTAACTGGGGCATGATGGACTCACTATCGGCATGCCGAACACATCCATAAATTGAAAATGCAATACTGTATGCTTTAATGGTTTCATCAACCTGTATTATTCATGTGAATATGTTTTGCGATTGATGCATATTTAATCAATTAATCTTGCGTATATGTTTGTGGATTACATTACAGATTCGATTGCTTATCATTTTGCATTCGGATCAGATGCATTTGAGAATGAGCTGGCCCTGACGAAGGAACAAGGTTCCGAAATGCATTGGCCAAAACTAATGTTTTTATAGCTCACCCAGCACATCTGCTGTTCTTAAGATGTACAGTTAACGAGATGCAAAATTCATGATTAAAGAATCTAACATTAAACTATCACACTTTGCAGTAAACCAATGGAAATTTGTTATTTTTAGTTCGAACTACATTGAACTTATACACCCTAAGGGGTGGTTTCGGAGTGCAGCCCGCACCGCTGGCTTCACGGCCTTGGTCCATACCCCCCAACATCCACTACCTAGACACACTCCTGTGTGTCCTGAATGTGCCGTGTGCAGCAGGCCAACATCGGCTGAGTGCCCAATTGCATTTGGCAGCATTAGAATCACGGGCACCTCGAGGCCCTTCCAACATGCCCACTGCCTCCTGCCTACAACAGCCATGCACCCCTTGTGCCTTGTAAGCATCCTCCTGCATCTGGATTAGGTAGTGCTTCCTTCTACCCAATCAGGGAACTGACGGGCTTTAGTCTGCCCGCACCGAAAGCCATGTCTGTGCCTGTCTGGGCCGAGGAGGGCCTGGAGGTCTCTCTCCTGCTTGCTCCCCTCCTCAAACTATGAATCGGCCTACAGATATATACTGCCACCACATTCACTTTGACCCATGGACCTCTACTCTCTCCTAGGATCCGCCAGTGAGTGATGGCTGAACTCTCCCACAGCCGCCTCAACTTTCTGAACCTTTTACTTGCCTATGTTCTCTGCCTTCCTTCATCTAACCTACCATTCCTCTCATTGCATGTACCTTTACATTCGTGCACCATTTTTGTTCTTTATTGTACCACTATTTTTGAAAAACGAATTTAGGTGTGTGTGTTTTACATATGTGCATCTTTTTTGCTTTGCAATTGTGCCCCTTGTTTCTAAAATTCACTTTACCCTTTGGATTAGTTTGTGCCTTTGCAACTACTAGGCAACCTGGTGAGTTTAGCTAGAACTTTGCTGTGCTGCCAATCTGTACACTATCACCTATTCCCCCCTCTCTCATAAAGTCTGGAAGAAAAAACCACAAGAAAGACATTCTTAGTGCAAACTCTGGCCTTCCCATCGCAGACACCTATGTCAGTGCTTCTTCCGCATAGGTCTTCACTGATATCCTCTTCTCTGTCCCCTCTCCAGATCTATGGACCCCCCATCTCATCTCTACTCTCTCCTTCCGTATCCTCTCCCATTAACGGTGTAGCCAAGTGGGGAAGTCCTCTTGGCTTGCTTCTCATGTTCACGCAGCCTCGTTAATGTGTACCACACAGGCACCATCCTGGTCCAGGGTCCTCAAAGAAACCTCCTTCTCTTTGACCGGATCCTGCCATCTCTCATTAACTCCCTCCCTCCTCCTGCATCTCCCCCTACTACACTCTTTCTCTCCCTCCTCGGATTTGTGTACCACGCCCCTGTACCCCACCTCAGAACACCTTCAAAGGCAGAGACCTCCTCCACCTGGCGACCCTTAACGCCTGCTCAGCCAACAAACACTCTGCCAACATCTGCCTCCTTCTTGAAGACATTGACCTCGACATTCTCGCTCTTACCGAGACATGGTTCAATGCCAGCTCAGTCGCTTCTTTAGACTCCCTCCTTCCTGACGGCTTCAAGATCATATCCAAGACCCAACCCCACCGTACTGGTGGTGGGGTTTCCTTAATCTTTCCTGAGTGGGTTCCTTCTTCCATCTTACCCATCCAGCCCTACTCTTTCTTCAAGAGCCTGGTGTGCAAGTTGGTCATCTCTCCCTCCTCCACCCTGACCATTGCCACCATTTACTCGCCTCCAGGCTCTACCACCCTGTTCCTCTCTGAATGGGCAGATTTCTATTCCTCCTTACTTTCATCCACCTCCTATGTCCTCCTCTTGGGTGAATTCAACATCCAATTGGATTCCACTGTCACTGCTTCCACTCTCTTCATTGACCTCTGCACCACTCTATCACTCTCCATTCTCCCCTCCGGTCCAACCCACTCAGCTAGTCACACTCTGGACGCCCTCATCCACTCTGACCTATCTCTCTCTTCCCCACTGGTCACCCCTCTATCCTGGTCAAACCATTCTCTCCTTTTCTCCCACTTGGGCCCCTGGGGCCCTATGACCGTGCCCCCTAAAGCCCTGCCAACCTCGTTCACCAACATCCACCCAATGTATTGAGTGTCAACTGCTGCCTACGCCTCCACCTTCATCCCCACCTCCTTACCCCTCTACCTAGGATAATACCACTGATTCTGCTCTCAGCAACGTCCACCTGGCCATCATCAATACTCTGGACACCTTTGCTCCAGTCATGAGAATCCACCTGAAACCTGCCTCCAAGTGTAACACCTGGTATGACTTCTATCTTGCAGCACTGAAACGAAAGTGCAGAGCGGCAGAATGGAAATGGCAAACCTCAGGCTCATCCTCCTGACAAACTGGCCTGCCGTCAGCTCCAAAGGAAATGCAGACTCTCCATCCGTGCCAAGAAAAGAGCCCACATACAGGCATGGGTCTCTCGTGCATCCAACAACACGGCTGAACTTTTCAAGATTTGCAGGGAATTAGCCAACCCTTCTGCAGTCTCCTCCTCCCCGTCTCCCTCCGAGGCGCTCTGCAACTCACCGGCCACTCACTTTGGCACCAAAACTCAGGACATCTGAACTCCCTTGTCACTCACCCTCCCAACCCTTCCCACACCCCCTTCCCTCCCTTGGCCCCTCTCCCTCCTCCTTTGATCCTCTCCTCCTCCCCCATCACACCTGAAGCGGACAACTCTGGTAACCTCTTCATGAAGATCTCTTCTAAACTGGGTTCCCCTTGCTCATCCAGAACCATCAAGGACAACATTGGCTCTCTTGCCCCCTCACTCGCTGATTTCTGCAATTACTTTTTTGCCACTGGATCTTTCCCCTCCCCCCCTCAAGCACTCCCTTCAGCAGACCCTACCTGTCCTGCCAACTACCACCTTATTTCCATTACCCCCTTCTTGGGGGAAACTGCTATGGAAGCTGGCCTTGCCCCAACTCGACTCGCACACACCGCACTTGTTGGTGGTCTCCACGAACACCAACCATCCAGAGGCTCGGAAACTGCTCTTCTGAACACCTGTGAAGAACTTCTTGCATCTCTGGACTCCAACTCTCTAGCTGTCCTCATCCTACTTGATCTCTCCTCATCCTACTTGATCTCTCCTCTGCATTTGACATGGTCAACCATTCCATCCTCATACAAAGACTCCACAATACCCTTGGTATCTCGGATCATGCGCTAGACTGGCTGACATCCTTCCTAACTGACAGCTCGTCCCAAGTCATCCTGGGCTCCTTTTCCTCTTCTAATTTCTTCTCCACCTGTGGTGTCCCCAAGGTTGTATCGTCTCCCCTTGGTTCTTTAACATCTACCTTGCTCTGCTGGCACGCCTCCTCTCCTTTTCCCCCAACTTCCAGTGTTATGCAGACGACACAACTTTCTCAAACTTCCTGCTGACCCCCTTGCACCTTCCATCATCCCTAACTGCCTATCTGCCATCCAGTCCTGGTGCATCTCCAATGATCTCTGCCTCAACACTTGTAAAACTGAGATCCTTCCCATTGGGACCCTTGCACCCTCTTTCTTCCCTTCACTCTGGCCTTCCTCCATGGGCTCTCTCCTTGCTCCTTCTGAAGCCGGAAACCTTGGAGTCATCTTCGACTCATCCCTCTTCTTCCTCCCTCACACTTAGGACATTGCGAAGAAGTCTCACTTTCAGCATTCCTTCTCAAAGGATTTCTCCCATTTTTCACTTTTCTGCAAAGGCTCAATGTTACCCGAGCCCTGGTTCTCTCTAGGCTTGTCTATTGCAATAGCCTCCTCCTGAGTCTACCTTCTTCCACTCTGCGACATCTCCAGCTAATCCAGAATAAGGCAGCAAAACTTTTCCTTGGCCTTAAGCCCAGCGACTGCATCTCTCCTTCCCTAAAATGTCTTCACTGCCACCCCGTTGCTGCACAGATTAAATTCAAATACCTCTGCATCATCCACAATGCTGTCTGGGCCTGGGGACCACACTATCTTCAACTATATCTCAATATCTCAATAATTACTCCCTCCCTGACCCCCCCCCCCCCCCCCCACCTACAGACCTCTGTTCCTCTGGCAAAAACTGTGTGCAAAGCGCTTTGCTAAAGAGAGGGCAAGAGGTCGATCGCTCAGCTGGCTCCCTACTATGGAACAGCCTCTCCCTCTGCGTCTTGAACAGGACTTCCTGTAAATTCCAGAAGCTCCTCAAGACTTTCCTCTTTACCTCCGCCTTCCCATCTTCTCTCCTCTGCTAATCTCACAGTTGCTGTGATGGGTGTCCTGGGCCCTTATACATCCTCGAGGCCCCTGACCTCCCACACCCAATTGCCCCAGCTTCTGTCTACTCTCAGCACCTACCTTGGCACTCCCTCGCCTTGGAGGCTCGCACTTACACCCAACACTGCTCCAGGCCGTGTAGCACTTACCTCACCATGCACTTTATCTGTCGCTCACTCAAGAGCACGGACACTCAAGCACCTACCCCCCCTGCCCTTTTCCTTGCTGCACTTGCACATTCTGAATACTCACAAGGCATAGTAGGTTTGTCCTTTTCCTTTCCCCGCCTTTGTTGTGTATTCAATATGTATCACTCCCTTGTTTCCTCCCTTGCCCTGTGGGCGCTTTGAAACAATATGTACTTGCTGTATAAGTGCCCAACAAGTGAACACTAAATAAATAAATGACATTTGTACCCTTGTACAGTGTGGAGATCAACACACCTGCAAGCAAGCCGGGGCAAATGAGATCTCTCCTGCAGGGAAGCGACAAGGCGAGATTGGAATAGAACAATATGAAGGGGCGAACAGATCGGCCGGGTATAGACCCTCCGACAAGTGACCATGCGGTAGGTGCTGTGCGCCGGGGAGAGTGACACAGCTTCGGGATGTGGGGGGGGGGAGTGCCTCACTCCCTAATCAGCGGGCAGTGGACGAGCGACTGCCGGGGCTTGACTTTTGCTTTGTCTGAATAATCTACGGCCCTGGCCCCTCAGCCGCTCCAACACAGTGAAGACCCTCATTTTGACATCAGGGACGTGGGGGTGACTGACAGTGCTCTGGAACACCGCTTCCACATCGGTCTGCCCATAGATCAAAATGTGTGCATCTAGCAGCGGCTGCGGTAAACCTTTGGGGAGCAGGGAAGGAAGGGGTAACCCGCCAGTAGCAGGTTGGGAACCTTCTGTATGTGCACTATTTATCCCCATTCTCCATAAGCCTCCGTGGCCTAGCGAAGCCGACGAAAGACAGGCAATCCGTTGCGCCCTCACACTTTCATCTAGTGCTCTTGCAATACACGGACAAATAAAGAGAAATTCTTTGAAGTGCCCATACAGGAAAGCAGGATTTCCAAGGGGCTGGGAAGCTCAGGGGGGATCCAAGGAGTGCACGAGCAAACAATGAGTGAATACAATTAGAGAGCAGCTTGATAGGACCCAGATTGTTCTGTGAGAAGACAAGGAATGCCACCGGAGGACAGAAAAGAAAGTTAAGCCGAAAATAACCAAGAAGAAACATGCTCCCTCAGGGTTCTATACAGGAGATCAATCCCTCACTTTCAAGAATGCTGCAACCACTCGACAGGGTAAAACGAGGAGCCTGATAATATAATGGATGACTAGCCCGGGGAGGGTGGTTATTTTCACTTTAAAGGTAACAGGTGTTGTGGGGGGTAGGTAAGGTGGAATTTAGGAAATCGCTTTGGGGGGCCCCCACACTAGAATGCATTGGCGCACCAATTGGGCTCTATCCCAGAGTGGGAGATTCGGGGGAGGGGGCTAGAGGCTGGTTGAGTCCCCCGAGCTCGGGGGAGGGAGAGATGGGCTGGAGAGGGGCGGAAGGAGATTCAATAAGGGAACCCAATTGAAAGTCCATATTTTGTAGAGCTGCCTCCGTGAACTACTTGGACCATGGCTAGAGCCACCACATTGAACTTTATCTCACTTAATATTAACAAACGAGAGCAGTGAAACGGTTGTTGATGTACCTCAAACAGAGGTATTACATGAAAGCAAACCAGATAGATTGTCTCCGGGCCAGGCTATTAAGGAAGGAAGAAAAAGCTAGGACCATTTTAAAAATCAAAACAAGCAGCGGGGGAGAAAGTTCCGAGCTATCAGATATAACTAGGGAGTTTTCCCAAATCTACAAAGCATTATATAAATCAGATAATCCCGTAGAGCAGTCCCAACTAGACTACATAGACAAATGTGACCTTCCAAAAATATCTGGACAGGAAATGGAGGAGCTAGAACGAGAGATGATCACAGAGGACGTACGTAGGGCTATATCGTCATTGCCAAACCATAAACCATCTGGTTCAGATGGCTTCACAGCTGACTTTTATAAAGCATTCAGGGAACTCTTAATCCCCAGCTAGTCCAACTCTTTAACTGCTTTGGGGAGGCGGGAAGAACCACACCGACCATGGAAGAGGCAAACCTAGTGTTACTGCCAAAGCCTGGGAAGGACCCGACCAATTGTGGGTCATACAGCATTAATCAATATAGATGCAAAAATATATGCAAAGATCTTAGCGACCCGTCTGGATCAGCTTCTCCCTAACCTCATTGGCACAGACAAATCAGGGTTCATTGGAGGTTGATAGACTAGCGACAATACCCATAGGATAGCCCATCTGACAGGAAAAGTCAACAAAAAGAATATCCCGGCCCTCATTGCTTTGGACGCAGAAAAAGCCTTTGATTGGGTGGAGTGGCAATTTCTGTTCCACCCTATGGAAAGGATGGGTTTTGGAGCTAAATTCATGGCCAGGATAAAAGCTAACAACTGCAATCTGTCCTTGTGCCATATGATCAATGGTTATCTGTCCAGACCTATAAGGGCGACTAGAGGGACGAAAAAGTGGTGCTCTTTATCCCCATTATTATATGTGATCAATCTAGATCCACTCTTGGCTACATTAAGGGCAACCAGGGAAATTGCAGGAATAGCTTTCGGCGGAGGGAACACAGTCGGTGCATTTGCGGACGACATGTTGTTAACAATTACAGATCCCGAAAAGTCCCTTAGAGCGCTGGATAGTGAACTGGATCAATTTGGGGAAGTGGCAGGACTGAAAATAAATGCACATAAATCAGAGGTGCTGAACCTGACTGTCCCCCCAGGAAAGGGAAAAGGTGCTTAGAGAAACTCTTCCATATGCCTGGACATACAATTCTACAAAATATCTAGGTGTCAAAATCACAAACTATTGACTCTTCATTTCCAGCCAATTACCCACCCCTATTAGAGACGAGGAAGAAAATGATAATTGACTTGGGTCCATTATCAATATCCTGGCTCGGAAGGGTCAATGTCCTTAAGATGATTATCCTTCCGAAACTCTTGTAGCACTTTATGACTCTCCCAACACGGGTACCCAAGTCCTGTTTTCACGCAATTCATAAGTGTTCAGGGGCCTTTATTTGGAATCATACAAAACCTAGAGTGCCGAGACGATTAATGTGTATGCCAAGAAATAAGGGGGGATTCGAGGAACCTGATTTCAGGGCATACTACCTAGTGGCACAGATTAAAGTAATCAGGGATTGGTCAAGGGATGCAGCAATGTGGACCAAGCCCAAGAAGCTTATGGTGCGGCATGCACACCCTTAGTCTAGATCAAAGTCTAGAAAAATATTCAATACAGGTATTGGTACCTTGTTATGTTAATAATCCGGTATAAATAATGTTACTCACGCTGATATTGTGTGAAAAAAAACAGCTGTGTTTGTATTTAAATAAAAGACTCCACTCAGGAGCCCTTGCCAAAAAATGCCAATACATTTCGGACAACTCCATCATCTAGTCAAATAGCTAATATATATATAATGTATATAAAATAAAAATGACAAAACAATGTTATTGTCGGTCATCAAGACCCGAATTAAGTAATTAGTGCATAGGACCCAGGGACATAGGTGTGTGTGACATGTCCGTAGCCACCATCACCATAAGTACACCATAAGATTCAATTCCATAGTTGTCGCAGTTTAATCCTCTTAAATTACTCCCTCTAAATGATATTCAGCCCCCCCACTTTTTTGTCATATCTATCAGAGTGAATCACCTCTCCAAACCGTGCTGTTCTCATGCAAACTATCACCATGTCCCTGATTAAAACCTGTTGTCACCAATTGCACCCTCTGTGTAACAAATAGCTTGGAGAACTTAAAAACAGTACCTGATTTAGCTGAAAGAAACTATCACTGTATCCCTGATTAAACCGTTTTGCCAACAATTGCACCCTCTGTGTGAAAATGAGCTTGGACAACCTAGAAAAGTGTATGGCTTAGCCGGTAAAACATGAGCGGTGCTTCTAAATCTTCATAATCACAAAAATGTGTTCCAGAAAGCATGATTGTTAGGTAGAATTCTCTCTTTAGGCTGAATTTCCTAACCTAGCGAGTCCCCCAGCAGCTTTGCTGGATTTCTGGAGTTAGTTTTTTTTCTCCTGCCAAGAGTGAGACTCTTTTTCTCCCACTCTTGGACATGATTTATGGTGTTCCTTTGACTGTTAATGTGTTTTATGGGCTATGGGGTCCTTTACTCCATAGGGTCTCGTGTGTTTTTACTATGTGTTACACAGCACCCTCCGTGCAGTAACACAGGGGTGTCATAGTGACACCCCACCATAAACTCCATACCCTGGGACTGACTACTGTCTCCCAGGGCATGTAAAGACACCATTGGCTTTACTAGTCCCAAATTATTAACAGAAACCAGTACAAACCATCATATTGTGGACGTTCTGGTCGGGGCAATTCGATTGCCCCGGGGTCTTTTAGTCGAGGGGGCACGTCTCCGTCCCCCCTGATCGAGTTTTGGCTGGTGGCAGTGGAAACTACTTTTTATATTCGACCGCGAATATTTCCCTATGGGATTTTCCCATTGTTCGAGGCTACCAACTTTAATTATTTAATTCTCATAGCCTCGAACATACCGCCGGTTTATTTAATTAATATTAATTCGCCGGTTGGTATTTTTTGCCAGGACTCGATTCTAAAATGGCGTTTGTGTTCCCTTCTGTGACTCCAACCCAAGTCGAGCCCTTTGTTCCACGTTTTGGCGGGCTTCTCCACCGAAGCCTCCAAAAGTGGTGCCACTCTGTCTGGGTACCACAGGGTGTGTGGGAGGGGGTTTAGGCACCCTGGACTGAGTTACCTTGGTAACTCAAGTCGCACTCTTGTGTGATTGGCCCAAGTGGTGAGCCGGCCGGCTCACCACTTGGCATGTTTGATTGACAGCTAGGCTGAGTGAATGGGGGTATGCTGCATAAAAGTAGGGTTTTGAGCACTGGAACTTCAGGAGTCGCCACAGGACCTGAGAATCCGACGAGGGAGAAGCTGAGCCGACCTACCACGACGACACCACCGGTGGAGCCTTGCGGAACCGACTCACCACTTCCCGAAGACAGAGAAGATCTCCCGGCTGGAGAGGCTTCTTCCCCTGACTGGTGGGCACAACCAGTTTACCTTCTTTTCTTCACACCCCAGACCGGTTTGTGATCGAACTGCCCGTGCCAAGGACCCCGGCAGCCGGATAGCCACTCACCACTGAACCGCGAATCAACGGACCGCTCCTTGTACCTGAGAAACTCTGCGGCTGGTTTCTTCCCTGGCAGTGCAACGGACTCCTGTCTTTCTCCCCGACGAGATCCTTTCTTCCCCCGGACGAAGCACCGACTTGCATCCGCTGCCAGGAACAACTACCCCCGCTGCAGTGTTCTCACCACTTTAAGGTACCGTATCCGCCAGGCCTCTCTTTCTAAAGATTGCTACAAGGTAATAATAACCCCTTAACCTTCTGGACTGGGCTGGCCGCCTTGACCCCCTAACTGGTCCCTTTCTTTGGTCCAACTCCTTTTTGAACCGTTACAAGACTTTTTGTGCACTGCAACTGTGTGACCTTGGACACATTTCGTTTTGATCCTCTTAAAGCGGATCCGGCCTACTGACTCTGAATTCATGGTGTTACTTTGCCTTCCTCTCTTGTTGTGGTCGTGAAAAAGTATTGGCATCTGTTTCAATTTATTCTCTGCTTTTCTCTCCTTTTTTAAAACGAATTATTAGAGTGCCATCTACTTTAAGCGCTCACCGCTGTCTGAAAATAAGTGGGGCTTTACTTAAGACTTGTCTAATATTCCTAAATCTTTTGCAGTGGTCCCAGAGGGAACTGTACAGGTTTCTGCCTAACAGTGATTCAAAGTAGCTCAATCAACTGTAAACAAAACACAAACACACCATCAGTATCTGCTGTTGAAATTAGCCCACACCGAAATTACTCGCGTTAGTCTCCTCCGTTTTACCTCTCCCCTTCTAATCAATCCTTCTAACAAGCATCCTAGCATCTGTCACCCAGGGCTTATAAGTTATTCCTTTCAAGGTACATTAATCACGTGACAACTAATCACGTGATACTCCTTGACGACCAACCTACGTTAAATCTAAATTGCGGATGGAACGGGACGTGTGTGGATCACAAATCAGATCCATGAACATCTGCTAACAGTAAATCAGGTAATGACCTCTCCTATAGTAGACCCACCCTCATTTGTGAGCGAATTGTAAATCCTGTACATGGCAGGATCGCTTAGGGGCAACATGCTCCCCTTGGAAGCAAGACAACATGGAGCAACACAGGTTTGATCCCTGTGTCCGCGCTTAGAAACCTCTGGGTATTAAGGGCGTTCTAAATAACCTATCGTATCATATACCATATTGCCGCTCCTAATTAGTCTAGAGAGTGATTCCAAAACCGCTATGAAACACTAAACGTACTCTACATTCAGTTTCGTTGACATCCTACTGTAAAGCAAACATTACCCTTGTCTCAACTAAGATGAATATCGTTTAGAGTCTGAAAACTGGTCAATTGATAACCCCCAGGTACCCATTGTATCAAGCAGGGGCTACTCCTAGCAAAGAAAGAAAATCTAAAACCATAAATTGCATAAAGAAAAAACAGAAAAGCAAAGAAAATTAGGTACCATAGTGTGAAGTGGGTACTGAAAACTTTCACCGTACCCATCTTTTGGGTAAATGAAACAAAACTTTATGGCAATTTCCAATGGTTCATAGGCATAAGGTGAAACCATCACCAACATGTCCTAATTGTTGCTTGGTGAAACTAGTCTAAGATTATCCAATAAATTGTCAAATATCAATAAATACATTGAACAGTGAATTGATAACAGATGCAGTTAGACCATCTTGCATATTGCATACTTCATTTACATTCATAAGTAACATTGCAAATTCAATTCTTTGTTCACGCTGTTTGGTATCGGGGACTCCAGTCCGTCAATCCAGAAGGCCTCTCTTTGCGCTCTTCTCCCCGCAATATCACCTCTGAATTCCTTTGTAGCCATTACTTCCAGGATTTGAAACCTCATCTGTGCAATTGTATGTCCACATTCAATAAAATGTCATGCTACTGATGTATACGAACGAACAATAAGCGTTCAAGAATTAAGCTTGTTCCATCTGACTTTAGCCCGTCTTTTGATCTCTCCCACATAATACATGCCACAATGGCACCTGATAGAATAAATCACATTCTCAGTAAAACAAGTAGCAAAATGTCTCAACTGTATATGTTCACCCGTACGGGGATGGAAAACATACGGACCCTTCGTCACGCTATTTACAGTTGCCACAACTTGGACAAGGATAGGTGCCCTTCCGGTCTATCATGTTAATGTTTGGTGCCTTTTCGCTTGTGTTGACTAGCATGTCTCTAAGATTCTCACTCCTTTTGAAAGGCGAATACTGGTGGTTCAGGAAACAGATCCTTAGTTCTTGCATCATTTGAGAATGTCCCAATGCTTCTTGATGATCTGTTTGATTTTGTTGCTCTGTATGCTAAATTTGGACACACATACTAGCGGTGGAGTAACTGTAGTAAAGCATTGTCCATACTTGGGTTAGGTTGCTTATAAGTAAGTTTACTTCCAGTTCTTCAGTTACATGTCACAGGACATAAAGACATAAGATAGATACTAAGATAGATCACCGGCACCCATCACGCAGGGAGGGAGGGACCAACTGACCCATAAACAGAACACTCAGCACAGCCTTCTCTCACTCATACATCAACATTCCACTTGGTACTTGCATGACATCACAGTACCAAGTGGCTAACTCAGCTGGCTCAGGCAGTGCCTGAAGAGTGTGACATAACACATCTCCCTCCTTACCGAAACGTCTACACAAACAATAAGCACTTTACATATAGGCAAGTCATATCACCATCCACCATACAGCTTCACAAGAAATCCCACAGCTATGCAATTCCAAACTTCACCTACATATCCAGGTCACCCTCAATACCAACACAAATCGCCTTCTGTCTATCCCTGTCACAGATAAACTCTAGACTCTCACCCTAGACACATGCCAGCCTATACACCATGCTAAAGCTACCCTACAAACCAAACGCTCGCTAACATAACAAATATCCTTCCGCCCGCCCCTGCCACAGGCGAGCCTCCAGGCTGCCACCCTGAAGCATGGCTTGTGATCCTGGCGCAATGCTAGACATCCAGGAAAACAGAATCACCATACCTATTGAGAGAATTCATAAAACCGCTAACCACTGCTGAAATATCACCACTATGCCTACATCACGAATATACAAACAAATACAACAAAAGGACTAGGCCAGAAGAGCCCAACACAACCACACCAAGATAAACAGATCCTACAACAACTCGAAGATACTGACAGGCATCTCCAAGACCACCAACAAAACAGTGGGTTGGACTAAACGCTCAACTCAATGGCAGCACTGACGAGTCCCATAATCCTGACCTTGGGGTACCTTGGCCTGGATTTACATATAACACAAAAAGAAAACAACTACAGGACAACTCTTCATCTTGGACAACATATTTCAGTTTAGCCAATGTTACCACCAGAGGGCGTCCCCAACCAGTACAACAGCTAATTCTAAGATAACCACTACCACATCTTCATCCAACAAATCCACCTGTCCATTTCAGATGAGTTGACTTCTTCTAACAGTGCACTACTACCATTCCTAAGATCTTCTTAAAATCACCCGACCACAACTACCTCTCACCTTAGTGCACTTCCCCACTTTCTCACTCCTGCACCTGAAAGGGCGCTACCCCCAGGATTTACCTCACACGTCCCCATAACCAAAAGAGGACTTTACTCACCATGCTTAAGTAAACAAAGGCGCTACCTCCGTATACAATGTACCAAAATCCACAACTACTATGGATCCTACCTCCCAGCAACACTTAGTCATCTTAAAACAAGTGTCCCTTGCCAACCAATTGACACCTAAATGAGGCGCTACCTCAATACCGTCAATTTAAATAAAAGTGCTTCCTCCATCTCATGGGGCGCTACCTGATACACATTTAAGAAAAATACTTTGCTACAATGGCGACGAGGATCTCTGGAAGAGGAACCCTGGAGAAAGGAAAGCTGGAATGGTGACTGCAGAGACCTGCTGCAGGGGGTGCAGGAACCAACAGGACCAAGGAAAGAAGACCTCACTGCCCCCAAGTAAGCATACCCATCACCCAGGGCTGACAAGGGAGGAGAGGGAGGAGGAGGACCATAGCGAGTACCATAGCAGATTGGATCAGCAGCCCGTTGCATTGGGAGTGCTGGTCCTTCAGCCCATTGCCTTGGGAGTGAAGGGTCCTGGGGCATGAGAAGACTAAGGGGTCCATGCAACAAGGGTGGCCCTAGAATGGTCGATTGTGGGACAAAAGAAGAGGTGGTCCATTTAAGAAAAGTGTCTCTGGACTTATATGAACAGACCAGCAGCCTGTTTTCTACAGGAGTGAAGTGTCTGTAGCCATAAGGAACATAATGGGACTGCAGGAGTGGTGAAAGGCTCCTCAATATGATGGATGGGTTTCTTTAAATTATTGAAGTAAAGAAAGGATAAACGTTTCTTTATACCCTTCATATTGGACTTAAATGGACGTGATATATATTGCATGAAGTATGGTTCCTGGGATTGTTTAGTGCACGCATGATCAGTGCTTAGGGAGTTAGAATAAGAAGATTTGTTGATCCGCTGTAGTAAAAGTGCTCCTGGACTAATTTCGACGGACCAGCAGCCTGCTATCTAAGGGAGTGCTGTGTCTGGAGCCATAAGGAACTTAAAGAGACTGCAGAAGTGATGAAGGGCTTGCCAATAAGATGGAAGGGTCCCTTTTAATTTGAAGTGAAGCCTTTCCTTTGTGTGCACGCAGTGAAGGGTCCCATAAACAGAAATGAAGCAAAGGAAGGATAATTGCTTCTTTATTTGCTTCATAACGGAAGGACAATGGACATAATATATATGTGCCAAATATGTTTCCTGAGACTGTTCAGTGCACGGATGATCAGTGCTTGGGGAGTTTGAGCGGAACTCTTTTCAGTGGTGCGTGAAGAAACAGCGCGTAGAGCAGAAAGCACAGGAGCTCAACGGACCGTTGGTCTACTAGAGAGCACAGGAGGAGCACAGGAGTTTAGATTGGATTTGGATGGAACGGAGACTAGGAAGGGAGAAGCGATCCCGCGTTTCGGGAACGCGCTCTAATTTTACTGTGTGGGGAGGAACGCTGTACTGCTCAAACATCCTCCGCCCGTGAGGGGTACGATGTAGCGGCCGACGTGGCGAAGTATTGTGGAAGGCATCCTTCGCTCATGAGGTCGGGTGCAGGTAACGCCGCTCCGCCTCACTACTGAGGCGCTATGCAGCGGCCAACATGTTGGTAAAATTGTTGTACAATGCTACTTGTATGAGACTGTATAATGCTTAAATGCATGTTGAGATGGAGTTCATTTTGTTTTGCATTTAGGATTTAAGTTAAGAACTTAATTAATGCAATCTTGAATGTTGTTGTACTGAGTATTAGTGTGAGCTTTGGTGAAAACTGTTGTATGAGAAATGCTGGTCTGGTGAGACTGTGTATGGAATGGGTTAAGTCACTGCAGTTAGAATTTAACCATTTATTTAATATTTGCAGGTTTATGGACTTTTTACACAGTTTACTGAAAGGTGCATAATTAAATGCAATGTGATACCGTGTGGAGCTCTTTGTGTGTGAATGAGCTAGTGTAAGTTATTGAGGATTTTTAGGTTCAAAGAGTTTTATAGACTTTTGAACTTTTAGACATTTAGAATTAATGCAGGACATGGACGAGCAAAAGAACTATGTAGGAAATATTTTGCATTTAAGATTAATGCAAAACATGGATAAGCAAAAGAACAATGTAGGAAATGTTTATGTTAAATCACCAAGCCTAAAGAAATGTAATTTGTGGTTCATACATTGTACATAAGGTTGACTGTGAATAAGTAAACCTGATGGATATGTATCTGGTTATGAATGATGTGAGTTTAGTTCATGTTCAGATGACTTTGGGTAATTAATCTGTTTGGTAGGTTAGGAGTTAGGATAGTTAGGATTACCGTCCATCTGTGATGAGATGGGGTAGCGCTTTTGCTTAAATATGTGTATTAGGTAGCGCCCCATGAGATGGAGGAAGCGCTTTTATTTAAATTGACGGTATTGAGGTCGCGCCTCATTTAGGTGTCAATTGGTTGGCAAGGGACACTTGTTTTAAGATGACTAAGTGTTGCTGCGAGGTAGGATCCATAGTAGTTTTGGATTTTGGTACATTGTATATGGAAGTAGCGCCTTTGTTTACTTAAGCATGGTGAGTAAAGTCCTCTTTTGGTTATGGGGACGTGTGAGGTAAATCCTGGGGGTAGCGCCCTTTCAGGTGCAGGAGTGAGTAAGTGGGGAAGTGCACTAAGGTGAGAGGGAGTTGTGGTCGGGTGATTTTAAGAAGATCTTAGGAATGGTAGTAGTGCACTGTTAGAAGAAGTCAACTCTCATCTGAAATGGACAGGTGGATTTGTTGGATGAAGATGTGGTAGTGGTTATCTTAGAATTAGCTGTTGTACTGGTTGGGGACGCCCTCTGGTGGTAACATTGGCTAAACTGAAATATGTTGTCCAAGATGAAGAGTTGTCCTGTAGTTTTCTTTTTGTGTTATATGTAAATCCCATCCTCGTCACCATTGTAGTAAAGCATTGTCCATACTTGGGTTAGGTTGCTTATAAGTAAGTTTACTTCCAGTTCTTCAGTTACATGTCACAGGACATAAAGACATAAGATAGATACTAAGATAGATCACCGGCACCCATCACCCAGGGAGGGAGGGACCAACTGACCCATAAACGGAACACTCAGCACAGCCTTCTCTCACTCATACATCAACATTCCACTTGGTACTTGCATGACATCACAGTACCAAGTGGCTAACTCAGCTGGCTCAGGCAGTGCCTGAAGAGTGTGGCATAACACAAACCCTCGTAGGTTTTGTTTGTTGTAATACTGTTCTTGTTTGGTTCCTTGTTTTCTCGACTGATGACTCGAAACTGCTCCTCAGGTAACCTTGGTCTTCATACTTTCTCACCATTTTATCAAACTCCATTTTGCATTCCTCTGAATCACTAACAATCCTTTTAATTCCCAAAAGTTGCCCATATGATAGGTTCATCAGTGTATTTGGAGGATGAAAGCTTATCCGATGCAAGAGTTTGTTTCTGTCGGTGGGTTTGGTAAAGAGGGATACCTTGTTGTTTGGGACTTTGATTACCACATCCAAAAAATGCACATTTGGTGTCCCGATCTCTGCTGTAAACTGGATCCCAGAATCTCACGTTGATGATCAGGGGTTGGTCAAGGGATGACCAGGATAAAACCTAGAGGGCAATGGATGGAGCAGCGGTTGAGGGTCCTCTCGGAAGTTCTCTGGAAGCCCAGGGAGGATAGACCTCACATGTATTGCAGCAACATAGCGTCCATGGCGGGAGAATCTTGGGACGAACTGGCAAGACAAGCAAGATTAACCACCTTCCCGTCCCCTTTCACTCCGATCTTCCGCAACCCTCCATTTTCTCTGGAGGTGAGGGGGATAGAATTCCACAAATTGCAAGAGGGAGGTTGCTACAAAATACGGGACATGTTTGAAGGCAGAGAGAGAAAATCTTTTTTTACCCAATGCAAGCTAGACTTCAGCCTGAATGATGGGGAAAGATTTCACTACACCACTGGACACATTGGTTATTGGACCCATCTGTTAAGAAGGCAGCGACAAGAGACCTTACTCCCTTTGAAAAGTTTCTCACAGCAGACACAGGGGATAAACACATATTCAGAGCAATATACGCATATATTAAAGATGGCGAGGGGATAGCGGTAAGGCGATACATGGGTAACTGGGAAAATGAAGTGGATCACTGAACAAGGAGGAGCAGTCTCGGTCATGGACGAGCATTCCTTAACTCGCCAGGTCGATAACGGTACAGGAGATATGGGTAAAGATGATGTTCCAGTGGCATCTCACCCCTGTGAGGCTAAACACGTTTTTCCAGTCTGTTCCCAAGGAGTGCTGAAGGGTTGTGGTGCAGTTGGGACCTGGAGCCATATTTGGTGGGTGTGCCGCTTAGACAGCCATTTTGAGACCTGATCCTAGGAGCAATAAAGGAGATCCTGGGGGTGAGGGAGCAGGCTGCCAATGTTTGTTGAGTTTGGGCTTAGGGGGGATATTGGAGACATTTACCTTGAAAGCACAACGAAAGGTGTATGTGATACTGATGATGGCAGGAGCCCTGTCGATGCCGCAGAAGTGGAGAGCGAGGGGGCCACTCACAGAACACGATTGGGTGGGAAAAGTGTGGAACTTTGTGGCTCTAGAGTTGGTAACTTACTCCACACAAGGGGACCACCAGGGTTTCCTGGTGGACTGGGACCTAGTAATGAAGTTTCTTCAGAAGGAAGCTAGAAGAGCCTGAGCAAGATGAAACTATTTTGAGTCTTATGACTCAAACACACCCACTCCCCCATT
Source organism: Ambystoma mexicanum (assembly GCF_040938575.1). Classification (NCBI taxonomy): domain Eukaryota; kingdom Metazoa; phylum Chordata; class Amphibia; order Caudata; family Ambystomatidae; genus Ambystoma; species Ambystoma mexicanum. Next base: position 578,146,065 of record NC_090922.1, on the reverse strand, counting down.
GCCTTGGACTCATATTGCCAGGATGGTAGCAAAGATTGGGGAAAACTTATACGAGGAAGAGAGCGAAAGGGGAGAATACCAGGTTGATCGGCGGGAGGGAAAGGGGGCATGATGGAGAGAGCATTCGATTAGTGCAACGGACTACGGTTGGGTCTAGAAGGGGGTTCGAAAAGGGGAGTTGGGGAGAGGGGGTAAACTGTTTATTGAAAATGTCAATAAAAAACGATGTGGAAAAAAAAACTTTACTACTAACCAGATGACAGCAAATAAGAGGAGAGAAAGTTTAAATCCATACAAACCATTATACCTTGAAGAGCTAAAATTAACACCATTCTAAACCAACCACAGTATGCAGAAATATCATGTGATTTGAAAAGAACAGCCAACCAAAGGACACTGAAGCCTGATTTACAGTGACACTTTTTTCAACCTGTATGAAAGCTTGACAACAACATTTAACTTAACTGTGGAAGACGATAACATTTTGTGTTTCTTTTCAAAGTATGGCACTTGGAGCTTGGGGGAGGGAACCCCGAGTTCTGACAAGGAACATATCACTCAAGGCTGTTTGAATTATATGACTTGGAACTTGGACTTGGAACTTGGGGAAGGGCACCCTGAGTCCTAACTTGCGGGAGGGTACCTAGAGATCTGGAAAGACTAATTGCTTTCTAACTCTAAGAAAGGGAAATTTGAGACTTTACCTTATTGAACTGTTTCATATTTGAGCAAGGGAGCTGAAGAAAGCAGCGAGCTGGAAGAAGCTCAGGACTTTGTGTTATAAATGTGTTTTCTTTTGATTGCTAACATCCCTACACATTGTATGATTATAGTTGTGAGGGCAAACATAGGTTTTGGACAGCGATTCCTAAGTTGAACTCTTTGACTCAGACTTTCCTTCGTTTTTTTTGGGTAGAGTAATCCCACCTTCGCATAGGGCAAGTTAAGCCTTTCCCCAGCCCGACATTTAAGTTGCTTATCTTGACTATAGAATTTTTTTCTGTGTCCTCCTTCATAATGCCTTCACAAAACCCATTTGCGCTAATGTTTGAGTGGAACGGGGAGAGATACCAACTGGTAATGGAGGATGAAGTCCAAACGTGCTATGAAGAACTTGATGGGGCCTCGATGCAACCTCCTTCAGGAGGAGGGTGAGAGTGGGCTGTGACCTTGTAGAAGGGAAGTCGCAAAATCCACGGCGTTAGGACATTTCAGACTCCACACCCCTTTGTCTCGGAAAGATGACTCGTGAGGGAGGTTCATTGTGCTGCATGGAGCTGTTTGCCTCTTAGTGTGCCCTGGACTCCTGGGGTCTCCCTGGCTGAAGTGGGACGGGAGCAGTGGGAAGTAACAGATTTGTATTCTTTTTGGAGGCAAGAGTTGGTTTCCTGTTGCAGTGTTCGGGGGCGTAGAGGAAGACTGAGGTGGGAATTGGGATTGGCCGCGTGCAGTGGTTAAAGCAGAAGAGGGCAGGGTTCTCACCGGCAGGCTGGAGGGGTGTGCAGCGACAAGTAAGGAAGGGCTTTTGCTGAGGTGAAGTTGGACAATTTATAAGTAAAGGGGCTGAACTCCCAGAACAAAAGGTTGTTAATAAGTAACCTGTTCCGGAAGCAGTGTCTGGCGGTTCTCTTTTTGCAGGGAGCGGAAACCGCAATAAAGGGTAAGGACATTGATAGTGTGTATTGGGCTTTGAATAAGGATTGCAAGAAGGAAGGGTGGGTATCTTGCTCGGGAAAACTCTTCGGATGACAGAGGTAGAGGTGAAAAGGGGGGTTTGGGGAAGGTTCTTGGGGATAGTCTCCATGAGCGTGTGAGGATCATGTTTGTTTATTTAAATTTCTGTAACGCGCCAACATGCCCGTAGGCCTCAGGTCGCACACAGAACAAGGGACACAACATACTAAACATGAACCAAGCTGAAAGAGGTGAAGATAGAAGCTCTTAGTCAAGGTTGAAGAGATGGGTTTTCACAGCCTTTTTAAATCGAGAGTAATTCTGAATTTGCCGTATGGCTGCCGGGAGTAGGTTCCAAAGGATAGGGGCCTGAGAGTCAAAACTGGTGCCTCCGAACCTGGCAAGTTTGGATCTCTGCTGGACAAATACCGCAGCTAGAGTAGAGCGAAGGTTTCTATTCTTCGGCTTGATCTTAATGCGCTCTGATAGGTATGTGGGACTTGATAGAAACACGCATTTGTGCGCTAATGTGAGCGTTTTGTGTGTTCTTCTCTGTTTCACGGGAAGCCAGTTTAACTTTTTCCTAAAGGAGATGTGGGTGCGACGCGATTGTTTGAAGATAGTGCGCACAGCATTATTTTGTGTGACTTGGAGAGCTTTTATATTTGCGGAGATGGTGCCGGTTAACAGGCTGTTGCACTATTCCAGCCTGGAATGCATTAATGCTGTGGACAGAAGAGCACAGTTATCAGTGGTTATGAAAGGTCGAATATATTGTATTTGTTTATTGCTGAGTCCACAGCATGGCCAGGTATTGGAAACATGAGGCTTCATGGAAAGTTCATCATCCAGGATAACACCTAGTGTTTTCACTTTCCTAAGGACGGTTATGACATTGTCTGCGATCAGGAAATTGGAGTAGTCTGAAGTTGGCTTGCTCCAAGTGTTCTTGGTGGAGACAATAATCAGCTCGGTTTTATTGTTGTTGAGAGCCAGAGGAGTTACATGCTATACAATTCTGGATGGTTCTGTTAATGTTAATGAGGGTTTCAGCATCATTCTTATATTGGCCACAGAGCTGAATGACAACCTGAGTGTCATCTGTGTAGTTCGAATACTGGACACCCAGGCTGTTCAGAAGATCTAGTAGTGGTCGGATGTACACATTAAAGAGTAATGGCGACAGGCAAGAGCCTTGCGACACACCGCAAGTTTGAGAGATGGGAGTGGAATGGTTTTTGCCAACACAGACCATACCATGCGTGGTCCCAAGAAAGAGGCAATCCATTTGGATGCCAGCGTGGAGCAGTTTGCGACCTCCCTAAGCCTTGTCACTAGTAAGGTGTGATCAACGAGATCGAAGGCTGCGGAGAGGTCTAGCAGCATCAACAGAGCAGCTTGGTATTTGTCTGCTATGCCTGCTAGGGTGGACTTCAGGTCAAGCATGGCAGTTTCTGTGTCATGACGGGCCCAATAACCGGATTGACGAGGGCCCAAGATGTTGTGCTTTTCAAATTAATCTTGAAGTTGAATATAAGCTAACTTGTCCAAGATCTTTAGAATAAAAGGAACATTAGTAATGGGTCGATAATTATCTTTGTTATTGGGGTCAAGATTTTCTTTTTTCAGCAGAGGAGTTACCCATGCTGATTTCAGGACCTCTGGAACCGAGCCCTCATCAAATGATAAATTGATCAATTTGGTAAGCCATGGAACGAGAGGATCGGATGATTCTTTAAAAATGCTGGTAGGACAATCGTCCCCTGGGCAGGATGTAGCTTTAAGATCCTGAGTCACTTTGAGCACCTGTTCCTCTGAATAGTGAGAGAATGAGAATTGTGGGATTTTACCAAGGTGGTTGGTAGGTGAATTTGCGCTGTGGGCCCAGAACAGAGGATCCACGTTGTTAAGGGATTTATTGATGTTTTCCTTGTGAACTGAAATTTTAGATAGAAACCCATTATGAATATCTTGGCACCATGCTGAGTCCTTAATAAGCCGTTAAATGAGCCAGTAAACTGGCTTAGCGGGTTGATCGCTCGCTGCTGCGATCTGAGCGTGATGTGGAGGTTGCAGGTTCGAATCCTGGCCAGGCCAACTCAGTCTTTCATCCTTCCGACGTCGATAAATGAGTACCAATTTCGGTTGGGTGATATTGTATGTAAATGTGCTCTGTAAAGCGCTTTGGATTAAGGCGCTATATAAATAACACATCATTATCATTAATAGGATTGTTTGAGGGAGTAGGTTGGTCTTGAAATTCTGCCAGAATCTTAAACAGTTCACCTACATTGGATTGAGCATTTATGATTCTTTTGTTATAGTGAGTGGCTTTAGTGGAGGTGATGAGTCCTTTAAACTCTTGTATGGATTTTTTATAAGCAGAGAGGGTGTCTGCGTTGTTTCTGACAGGATCTTTTCAGGGACCTTTTGGATTGTCTAGCAGAAATGATTTCTTCTGAAAACCAGGTGTTTTTGTTGGCTTCAGGTTTGATCTTTCATTCTCAGTGGAGCTAGTTCATTTAGTACATGTTTGATGGCATGAGTGAGATGGTCAATTAATGCAGAGGAATCGGCAAAATTAGCCAGTGACTGCAGGTTAGATGATAACCTAGTGGAGAACTTGGCAGCAGTAATGTGTTTTAAATTCCTTGTCAGTTGACGAATACGTGGGTAGGAGTTGAGTTTAAGGGGGGGGGGGCATTAGGCAGAGTGACTTTTGCCTGGATTAGAGCATGGTCAGACCAAATACATAGGACCACTGTCAGTGGGGAGATGTCAGCATTTTGCGAAATAAGCCAGTCAAGTATCTGACCACTTTTTTGTGTAGGTGTGTTGACCCATTGTTTTAAGCCTATGGAGAGGATGGAGTCTAGTATCCTGGTGCCGACTTTGTCAAGCTGGTTGTCTGATTTGCTGATGAGCGACCAAGTGTTCCAGGACTTCCTGGGGAAGGAGATGGCGGTGTACTGTGAGGCCAGCGATAATGGAGAAGTGCCTATGGCTACGGTGTGGGAGGCGGCGAAAGCCATGGTCTGGGGCCTACTTACCGCAGCAAGGTCACAGAAGATGAAGGGAGAGGGGGCTGGCAGAAGGTAGACTCCGAGAGGAATTGAAAGCATTAAGATCCCAACTAGTACAGAAGGGCGCCGATATGGAGAGGCTCCTAGGGGAGATGAGGTACAAGAGGCAAGCTCCATTCAGTGTCGATGGGGGAGGTGGTTAAGAGGATGAGATTCAAGCGGCAGAAATATTACAAAATGTGCGATGCTGTGGGCACGTTCTTGACAAACAGGGTGCAGAAAAAACGCAACCAGAGGGACCTCGACGCGTGAGGGATTTTGGGTACACTAAACGTCACGTTAGTGATAGTGTTACAGTCGCGCCCATGTCGACGTCCCCTTTCGATCTTCGCAAGAAAGATGCAATACTCTGCAATTTCCACTAGATGTCGGACTATATGCACAGCATGTGAATCTAAGCAGATAAAATAATGAGAAATGCTATTGCGGTGAGTAATGCATGTCATAACCTCTGCACAAGTCCAGTTTTTCCCACAATAAAATGTTTTTGTAATGACTGAAGGAAAAGGCCATTAATACATTTCTATTTTGATTTGTTTGGTGAAATTGACAAATGTAACCTTTTGGAACATCGCTAGGAAACAGGCTTTTGATCACAGAAATGTATTATCTTCAGTCTAAGCAAAAGCACATATTATATTCTAACACAGTGACTGAACCTCTTCTTCCTTAATTCCCCTTCTCTGGCGTGGGGGGGGGGGGGAGTGGGAGGGGCGCTTTGATTTCATACCCTTCATCTTCACCCATAGGGTACCATTGCAGCATTGAAAAGCATTTGAAACCTCTCAGAGAAACACTGTTGAAATCTATTTTAAAGAGAATAACTATGTATACCAGTTAAGGGCATTGGTTTTTAAAGATGACTCAGACTCTCCAAAGGTCCTCTTGGACTTTGTAAGATTTTTTAATACTTTAGTGACTATTGTCCTGCGCTTTTTTAAATTACTTCAATATAAAAAGGTACGTGCCTGTCTGGTAGTTACCTTCTTTTGCACAACTTGGTATATAAAGAATATATTTTAATCAATATCTTGTAATGATCCCTTTTGGCTTGTATATTGAAAGTGTTTACCTTTTAAATAATCCTGATCATCCTAAGATTTTGACTTGACTGCAGAGCCTTCTTAACACTTTAGGAGTCCGCATACTCTCAGGAAAACCCAGCAAACCAGATAAGATTATCTGTTCATCACAGCACTAAACTCAAGGTGCCCTCCATGTGCATCCCTCAGGGGCATATGTTCCAGATCCATGGAGGAGGCTTTCACACTGGTTTGGAGCAACACATCAGCCCTCCTCTTCCTGCAATCTGTCTGGTTTTAGTTTAGTTTAGTTCAGGGAATCTGTAAACTGTAACCTGATTTGCATAAACATGAATGCCATGGCCTTTCCAGGCCTCATGTAAGCGAAAAATATTCACTGTGCATTTTGAAGATGTGCAAAGAAATGCTTGGCTACCTGTCTTTCCCCCTCACAGAAGGTTCACTCTGCCCCTATACCTTCCTTGCTAGTTGCAGAAATCTGATGTCCTCTTTTCTTTACAAAATCAGCCTTCTCAGGTAAAACCTCATCAGTCACCCCGTCAATTTTTTGGTCGAACTCCTCAACCCTGACCTTTGCACTGAATGTTCAAGTACCATTTTTATTTTAGGTCAGCTCACCACCTTAACAGCATTAAGATTATATCATTATTCAAGAAATCTATCTTCAAAAATGCACATCCTCAATGCAAGAGTAATGCATTCTAACCTTTCCTATACTAACTCACTCGTCAAATTCACAATTATATCCATTTAAGCAGTACTTATTCCTCCACAACTCAAACATGCAATCAGACAGGTTTAGAAAAATGAACCTGTCAAAATACTACCCTTTTTACCCTCCTGCTGTAGATTTCTTCTATAGATTCCCGTGTGGAGCGGTACCGCCCATCTGCATCCATAAATAGAGGGTGTCTGATTGGTAGTCGAGATTTTCAGAGGGTTTCACTACCTGGACAGTTTTCAAGGCTAGCATTGCTCAAGGCGACATCCTCCTTGCCTCGGTTTTCAAGATCCTTCCGACTGGAGCACTCCTCCCTTACCTGACACTCAACAGCACCCTAATTCAAGGCCCCTTCTCCTCGACCCGCAAGACTGGTCAAATCCTCACGATTATCAAGAAACTAACACTGGACCCTGACGGCTTCTGCATCTACCACCCCATTACTCCTCTTATCTTCCTAGTTAAGATCCTTGAGAAAGCACTAGCCGCGCAACTCCAACACATCCAAGCAAATAACCTCCTTCAGTCCTACCAATCTGGCTTCAGATGCAGCAGAGAAACTGTGATCGAGGATGCCCCTAAAATCCTTGATGAAGGCCATCCTTGTCTCCTGGTTCTCCTTGATCTGTTAGCAGCATTTGACACAGTAGACCACCAGATACTCACTGACAATCTGCATCGTCACATGGGGATCAGCAAGATCGTCCTCAGCTGGTTCAAATTCTACCTTGCTAATTGCCAACATTTTGTACAAATGATTCCTCCAGATCACCAACTCTGCCAATCACCTGTGGAGTCCCACAAGAATCCATACTGTCTCCTTGAGCTTCAATCTTTACATGGAACTGTTGAGAACCCTCCTCTCTTCACACAACATCCACCAATGCACAGATGACCTGCAAATCTAAGTCAAGATATCCATCCACAGGCTAAAGGCCTGCCTCACATTGATCCATTCATGGATGTCCAGTACTTACCTGAAACTGAACCACTCCAAGACTGAATTCCTACTGCTGACCAACACTGATCACTCTGACCCCCAGACCTGGCTCTCTACTATGAACCTCAAGGGCTTCACACCACAGCTGGCCACCTGTGACAAGTCACTTGGGTTCGACAACGACCGTCTCCTAGCCTTCAAACAGCACACAGGAAGGAAGACACAAACGCCTTGGTACCAACTTCTTTTCCTATGAAAACGCAAGCCCTTCCTCTCAGAAAAATGCTTCAGATCCACTGTCCAAACCTTGGTCCTTTACCACCTGGATGGTGGCAGAGCCCTTTTGGAAGGCCTTCCGGTGATTACCCTGGCATCCCCGGGATGTGTCCTGTATGCAGCAGCATGATTCATCAAAGGACTACAAATTCGACCACATCACCCTGACCCTCATCGAACTGCACTGGCTCCCGCTACAAACACGTATCTTCCTCAAATGCTGTTGCATCATCTATAAGGTTGTAACGCGGACGGCCCAAAGCTACCACACTGAGAAAAACTGCATTTCCGGAGGCCTGTGGTTCACCAGAAGTAAGAAAGCAAAAAGAGTGGGCACCACTATACGATATTCACATTTCTCAAATAATTGTTTCTATGTAGAAGTTTCGTTGCTCTGAAGATTCCTTGTTGTCAAATTATAAAAAGGAGCTGGCTGTGACGAATAAGGAGGCACCCTAATTCAAAAATACACAAGAAGCCAAAGACCAAGTCTGATGCAAGGTCACACAACCGCTCTCTTAGAAGACCCAATCAGGGTATGTAAGTTATGTAAACTCTATAAAGCTTGATAGACTCCAAAGTAAAATTGTTTACATTTTAAAAAAATAATGATAATAATGAAAGTTCAGTGGTATTTCATAAAGATTTTTATCAATCACTGGTTTTGTGAAAAAATACGTCTCTTGGTATGAGGCGTCACTAATATCTTCTTAGTGAGGAAGAAAAAAGCCAATAGCATTTTATGTCAGACCAAAACAATCTTTTGCCAATGCATTTCGGATTTACAAATCCTTCGTCAGGGCAAGTCTGTAGTTAACATGTATATTTACATAACATCCAAAAGAAAGTGTATCACAATGCACATTCACAAAAAAATATAAATAACATACCAATCATTGTAGTGGTAGAAAGATCGGTTGATACATAAAAGAAAAAATAGAAAAAGAGAAAGAATGAGCAATAAGAAGTCTGTAAGTAATGAGGTTAGTGATGACAAGAAATGCAGAACGCGTTTACCTGAGAAAATGGCAGAATGCTTGCACGGACAGTGGCTTGGAGAACCAGAACCATGTGGTGGGCAGAAAGCTGCCCGGACAAAATCGGCGCCAAGGCGCAGATAAGCTGAAATGTAAGAGAGACATTGTAAGGAACCCGGGTGGGATCCGTGTAAGCAGTACGTGTCATAACATCAGGGGAGCTTACCATGAGACCAGCAAGGAGTCGGACTGTTCCTCTCGCTTGCCGGCGTGTAACTGCGTTGTTCGCATCGGAGCGTTGCCCAGACAACGCTCCTTTAATAAACCACGTGATCGCGGCCTACCGAGGTGCGCGCTCTGGGACAAATGACAGCAAATAGGTTTCTAAGTGATTATTTAGAGCTATAAAACTAATTATACGCCTTAATTGGAATATGTCAAGAATTGTGGAAACAAAAAAATGTAAAAACAAAGAAACTGAAAGCATAGAGATAAAAGAAATACTCCAATACAAGACAAAGTAACAGGGGTGGAACTAGTGAAAGAAAAGAGTCATAAAAGAGAAATAGCAAATACAAAAGAGCCCTAAAGAATGCTGGGCTAATAAAAGAAAGTTGCAAAGTAAAAACATCTATATCAACATTATATATATATATATATATATATATATATATGAGACCACACTGGATCATGTCATCAAACGGTGGCATCTGAGGCTATTTTATGTAGTCATAGGAAAAATCATAGGAGAAATCAGATGCATGAGTCATGCTGCAAGTACCAATCCACTGTAATGGTGTCGTCGCCAGACGGCACCTTGGGTCCCAGACCGAAGTCCAGGAAACACAGCGGGGTGGTCTAAGTCCATAACACATAAGATATATCACAGTAAATAGTTGCTAGAAATTATACCTTGAAGGCAAAGAGATTACAAAATTAAAGAAAACAGTAATAATTAATCTCCTCGTTAATCCCATTGGGAACCAGACTCCCAAGTTTGTCAATCCAGAATGACTCCCTGCGTTTCTTGTGAGTACCTCTAAAACCTCAAATCTAATCTGAGTCAAATTATGTCCATTCTCCAACCAGTGCCGTGCTACAGCAGAGTTGGTGTTAGCATTACGAATACATGAACGATGCTCATTCCACCTTGTTTTGGCCATTCTTGTGGATTGGCCCACATAAAATTTTCCACACGGGCATTTAATGCCATAAATTATGTTGGTGCTGTCACAGGTTCCATAGTTTTTGAGCAAAATCTTTTTCCCTGTTCTGGGATGGTTAATGGAATCTCACTTGATAACTAAGTTGCAGTTAGTACAGTTCAGACAGGGGTATGTACCCGTCCGTTGGGTTATCGGTTCCTTAAGGGGTGGTCTTGTGTGTACAAGGTCATCTCTCAGATTCCTGCTAGGTTGGTAAGCAAACACCGGTAATTCTGTGAATAAATTTTGTACTCTGATGTCATTTTTAAAGATCATGTCCTTACCAGAAGTAAGGACATGTGCAGACTTGAACTCTGCTGGTGTAAGGAAGGACAGAACCAGAAGACATACCTTCTCCGTCTACGCACCAAGACTCTGGAACCTCCTTCTCCCTGTCATCACTTGCTGCGCTGCTTCTACAGTTCAGAAAGGAGTTTGAGACCCTTCTCAAGGAGTGGCTCCTCCCTAACAACTAGTTCCACACATCCTCCACTCCCGCCCTACCTGAGACTTGGTTATCTGCTCCTCACTGCTTCCTCTGCTGGTTGCTTGTAGATCCTTTGCCTTTGCGCCAAGTTACTGCCCGCCCCTGTTAGCTCCCTGCTCCCTTTTTCTCTTCTTCTCTCGTGTCCTTCCACCTATGATCGCAAAGTTCGCTTTTGCTTCCCGAAGCTAAGTCCACGCTCAATCATTATAAGTTTCCAGGTACTAATTGACCCAGATTGCACCTGTTCGCATTGTGGAGGTAAGTGTGAAGGCTCCCTATTGGCCGAATGGGGGGTTGCTCTAACACAGTTGTGTATGTTTGGCTTTGTTGTTCCTTCTCTGTGTATTTGCTGGGGAGCCGTAATTGGGAGGTTGTTTGTTACGTTGTTGGTTCCTATTATATTTGTATCTTTCAAGCCTGTTGTGTCAGGTCCAGATTCGGAATTCCTGCAGGAGTGACGATAGCCTATCAGACCCCCTTAGCCTGCCAACCCAACAGTCCTTGAATAAAAACTATCAAGCTGGCAAACTCAAGGGGAAAGGGGAAGTGGAGAAAATAACAAATGCAAGCCTTCTTCTAGGCCTAGACTTAAGAACCTGACCCCCTCTTGAATGGATTGCTCAGAAGATAACCTGGAAGATAATCACAAACACATAACTATTGCTCTGCATTCCCCATCTTCCCTGTGATTAATTCCACCCCTACCTTCCCTTCATACCTGCTGCCTATGTTGTTTTAGCTGATAGGCCCCATATTGTTTGAAGATTGAAGAGATGCTTGTTCGTAATAGTCTTCAAAATGTACCTGCTTGGTATCTTAACACTGCTGTAGTCTCTTCGAGCTTTGAGACTGAAGTGCCTTCATTTTACCAAAGTCTCTGAGTAATTGTCTTTGATGCTGTCTGCTTCTCTGCTGCGGGGTGTGTGTGTGTGTGTGTGTGTGTGTGTGTATATATAACATTTCAGTGAAAAAAAACGTTAAAGGGACGTTATGGTTCCAAGTAAAACTGAAAACCCCCTGAAATTCGCCAGTTATTGTAAGCTTAGCAACCATAACTCGCGCCACCACCGTGCACTGCTAAGATTAACACCTAGGACATCAAAGAGGACATCACAAATGCCTATGATGACCTCACATGTGCATTTACTTTTCATGAAAAGTCTGTACAAGGAATTCTTATTGTAATGTTCATAAAGTGTCAAGGATCATTGGAATAAATATCATGAGGTACGTAGTGGATTAAGCAACGCATTGATACAAATAGCATTTTATTATGAAGTTATTTCCTGTATTCTAAGCTATTCATGTAGAAAAATAGGCATTGTGTGCAGCATACATGATGGAGATGCAATATTCATAATCTTTCCATGTTAAATAGTAAAATGATAAATGCTTTCTTATTAGAGTTTTGCATACTATGAAACATTTAATAAGTAGCTAATAAAACCCACTTTCGAAGGGATTGGTTCCTCCAACGTATTCCACATCTATGACAGGTAATCACCACAGCTGTGCTGCTTTGGCAAATTTTCAGCTCCTGCGTCGATGACATCGATACGCTGTCCTCGAGGGCCTCCGTCGAGCCGATGTCACCGGATATTGTAAGTAGGACGCACAACGCGTGTAGCCTCTGTTCCGTTTTTTCCGCAAATGTGTTCGCTTCGGAGATCTTGGCGCGCCTCAGTTCTTCTGATTCTATCGGTTCTTCAAACTTGGTTTGTGAAATTATCATGTCTTCTTCTTCTACCCCGCGGTCGGGATTCAAGAAGTGTCGGGACTGCGGTTCCAAGATGTCACTTACGGACCCACACAACGTCCGTCTCTGGTGCCTCGGCGAGGACCACGTCACCGATGACTGTGATGAATGCCAGTCTTTGACGTCAAAGGCCTTGCGGGAGAGAAAGAAGCTGTCGGTAGGTAGGGTTTCCAAGCCCCGAAAGTCAAAATCCGCTAGGCTTTCGACTGACAATTTGAGGTGGCGACTCTCCGCATCGTCGGTGTAAGTCCAGTGGGGTCTCGGTCCCAGAGTGGTTCCCGCCATTCCTCTGCCTCTTCGAGGCACTCCTGGAAGCGCCATCACCGGTCGCCTTCCCAGTCTTCGTTCGAGGACTCCGCCAGAGGGCGGGTAGCTTGTCCTACCAAGCATTCCTCACCTTTGGAATGGGATGCATTTCATAAGGAAATGTTGGCGATTTTCGAGTCGCAGGGCTCCGTTCCGTCCACCCCTTCGAGAGAAGCCGGCAAGGAACACAGTAGGGCCACCGTTCGCACGCCTTCGGGCTCGGGTGGTCGGCGCGATCACCGGGAACCTTTGAAGTCCCAGTCGGACAAGGTGGATCGCTCTAGCCATGCCCGCTCCAGGTCCCGGTCCTTGACGCCCTCGGACCCGTAGAGCCTGTGAGGTCTTCTAAGAAGACGTTGATGCCATCGGCGCCATGTCAGTCGAGGGACTCTCTCGAGGCTCTGCCTCCGAGGAAGTCATCAACGCCATCGGCGCCGAGGCCATCGAAGGACACGCTCGGGCACCGCCCTCAATGTCTGTGTCAAAGCCATCGGTGCCACGCTCGACGTCGACAACGTTTTGTCGACGCCCTCATTGCCTTTTTTGGAGGTTTTACCAGAGGTACCCCGTGCATCGATGGAAACTCTGAGGAAGGCCCTGAAGAAGTTGGTAAGGCCTGTATTTGAGCCTTTTTCGGTATCCTCATTCAGGGATTTATTCCAGCCTCTGGATTACATCTCTGAGGTGGATGAAGGGTCTGAGGAAGGTTTGGTTCCTGATGACCTGTTATTTGGTCATAGCCAGTTGGAAGACCTGCGTCAGTCTTTGCACAACGCTAGTGGTCTTGATACCTCCCTAGAGGTTGAGTTTGGCAGGCCTGAGCCTGGTACGCATGCTGAATCTTCGTACAGGCGACTCAAGTCGAGGGTGACGGAGTACTTTGGGTGGTCTGCGCCACCAGTGGATTTTCTGCAGGAGGACCTGACCGATATCCTTGACCAAGGTCCGCCCACTGACCCGGTGCTGCCATTTCATATGGCTTTACAGAGAAGGGTGGCAGCGGCTTGGACTGCTCCGGAGAGTCTCCTGGCTGTGAGCATGTTGTTGCCAAAAAAATACCGTCCAGCCAGTAGTGACCCCTGCTACTTGCCTACGCACCCCACTCCAGAGAGTTTGGTGGTGCAGGCGGCTACGGCCCCAGCAAAGCAGGCATCGTACCCAACCATCCCTTCTGATAGGGACGACAAATGCTTTGATGGCTGGGCAAAGAAAGTGTTTTCTTTAGGGGGTATGGCTTTACAGGCAGCCAACTCTGTGTGTGCCTTAGCACGTTTCACTCACATTGTGTGTCTTTGGCGGCTGAACATATTCCCGAAGGGAAGGAACGGGATGGTTTTCTTGCCCTCATTCAGGATGGCAAGGGTGCCATGTGTGAATCCGTTCAGTCGGGTCTGGACATGGCAGACTGTGTCAGCCGGTCCATGGCGGCGAGCACAGTGTTGCGCAGATTTGCATGGTTGCGAAGTCGGTGTTTGCTCCTGACGTACAAGCCCGGCTTCTCAACATGCCCTTCGATGGTGAACATCTTTTTGGCAGCAAGGCTGACAAGATCCTTGAGAGGTTGCAGACCTCCAAAGCTGCAGCGAAGTCGTTGAGCACTGCAGTTCGCCAACCTCTGCCTTTTCGTCCGAGGGGACAGCAATGGAGGGGAGGTTCCTTTCGATACTACTCTTCCTTTGGTAGATCGAGGGGAGCTGCAAGTCAAAGGGGCCACCGTAGGAGTACCAGAGGTGGAAAACAGGGTACTCGAGGTGCCAATGCCGCTCAGGCCGTTGCCTCTTTGCCCTCAGGCACTGCCGCTTCAGCTCAGTCATGAGGCCATGTCCCATGGTTCACCGGTTGGGGGAAGGCTGGCGCAGCATCTTGTAGAAAGGCGTGCCATTACTGCAGATGTGTGGGTTCTGGAGATCATAGCCCATGGCTACTGTCTTCCTTTCCGGCAGAGGCCTAACTACAATCCACCAGGGAATCTCTCTTTGAAGAGTCCGGATCCGCTCCTTGCGCAGGAAATCAAATCCCTGCTGGAGAAAGGCGCCATATAACTGGTGCCTGTAGCGGAGAGGAACAAGGGATGGTATTTCCCATATTTTTTGATCCCGAAAAAAGACGGGATATTGAGACCCATCATGGACTTGCGTGGTTTGAACAACCTCCTCAGGAAGGACAAGTTCAAGATGGTTACTCTCTCTCAAGTCCTCCAGGCCCTTCAACTTCAGGACTGGTTGGTGTCTCTCGACCTCAAGGACACTTACTTTCATGTGCCGATTCATCCCAAGCACAAGAAGTACCTGAGGTTTGCGGTTGGCGACTCGCACTTTCAGTTTCGGGTCCTGCCGTTCGGATTGACCTCCGCTCGAGGGTCTTCACCAAGCTCATGGTGGTGGTGGCAGCGTATCTCAGGAAAGGGGGGATTCAAGTCTACTCCTACCTGGATAATTGGTTGATCAGGGCACGCCCTCCAGAGCAAGTCCTAGATCATCTGTCAGTCACCTGCCACTCCCTTTGCAAGCTGGGCTTCTCCCTCAACTTAAAGAAGTCCCACTTGACACCTACCCAGCGGCTCCAGTACATCGGAGTGGTGCTCGACACATCCCTGGGGCAGTGTTCGCCTCCCCAGGTGAGGGCTCATCACATTCTGCAGATGGCGCACAAGTTTCGACATGCCCAGAGTCTCTCGGCGTTCGAATTCTTGAGGTTGCTCGGCCTCATGGCATCCTGCATTCTCCTGGTGCCAGAGGCCAAGCTGCGGAAGAGATCTCTGCAGTGGGCTCTCAAGATGCAGTGGTCACTGTCCTCCGGCAGGATGTCGGATCCCGTTCAGGTGCCGCCCTCGGTCGCCCAGGATCTTCTGTGGTGGGCCGTCGAAGGCAATCTGATGAAGGGGGCTCCATTTTGACTACCCTGGCCGGAGGTGACGATCGATGGGGAGCTCATGCCAACGAGTTGACAGTCAACGGTCGTTGGTCTCCGTCGGAGTCCAGACTCCATATCAATCTGTTGGAGCTGAGGGCCGTCAGGCTAGCCCTGAAGGCCTTTCTGCCATCTGTGCGGGGGAAGACTGTCCTGATTCTGACGGACAATACAGTGGCCATACAGTACCTCAACAAAAAGGGGGGGCAGGGTCTCTCCCTCTGTGCAGAGAGGTGATGCAGCTCTGGTTCTGGGCCATCCAGCAGGAAATTTCGATCTCAGCAGTTCATCTGGCCGGAGGCAAACGCGGCGGTGGACGCGCTGAGCAGGCAGAGAGTGGTCTCTCACAAGTGGGAGCTGGTGCGGGATGTTTTCTTGGAGATCTTTGCCCTTTGGGGGACCCCACAAGTGGATCTCTTCGCCACCAGTGTCAACCGGAAGTGCGAAAGATTCTGCTCACTGGAATTTCCTCCAAAAGGAGCCTTAGGGGACTCGTTCATAGTGGAGTGCTCCTTCCCACTGCTGTACGCGTTTCCTCCAGTCCCGTCATTCCGCAAGTGCTGCAGAGGTTACGGAGGTTCGGTTCCCGAATGATTCTCATTGCTCCCGCATGGGCCAGGAGAACGTGGTAGCCGGACCTTCTCAACCTGTCAATCTGCCCTCCACGCCGTCTTCCCTACCGAGACTATCTGCTCTCACGGGAGGCGGGTCAAGTTCTCCATCCAGAGGTCAAGTCCCTCAACCTTCATGCTTGGCTTCTGAAAGGTTGAGGCATAAGGATTGGGACCTCCCTGAAGATGTGATGGAGGTGTTGCTTTCGGCCAGAAGGCCTGCAACGAAGTCCCGTTGGAGAAAGTTCTGCGACTGGTTCAAGGTTAAGAATGTGGATCCTTTTTCATGTGCCATTCCTGTGGTTTTATATTTTTTGCTTTCATTAGCCCACAAGGGCCTGCAAGTGGATACCATGAAAGGTTATCTGGCGGCGCTGTCCATATTTAAGCGCTCGTTAGAGGAGTGTTCTTATTTTAAGATTCCTTTTGATTTCCCAGTTTCTCAAAGGGCTCACTAATGTGTTCCCACCGTCCCCTTTCCAGGTGCTCGGTTGGGATTGGAACCTGGTTCTAAAATTCCTCATGGGAGCTCCGTTTGAGCCTTTACATTCTTGCCTTTTGAGACTGTTGACCTTTAAAACTGTATTTTTGGTTGCGGTTACTTCTGCTCGCAGAGTGAGTTGCAGGCACTATCCGCTAAGCCACCCTTCCCAGTGTTCCATAAGGACACGGTTGTCCTTTAGGATTTGTCCTTCCTTTCTTCCGAAGGTTGTGTCTGTATTTCATTTAAGCCAGAAGGTCATTCTTCCGGCGTTCTATCCTCCTCCGCATCCTGGTAAGGAAGTGGAGAGGCTCCATAGGTTGGATCCTAGGAGAGCGTTATGCTTCTACATCTCATGCATGTCCCGGGTCAGAGTGGACGATCGGCTCTTTGTAGGATACGCTGGAAGGCGTTTGTGTCAGGCTGTTACTAAGCAGACCATGTCCAGATGGATTATCTTGACCATCTCGGAATGCTACTGTCTGGTGGGTAAGGACCCTCCGGTAGGCTTACGGGCCCATTCTACTAGGGGTGTGGCTGCCTCTTCTGCCCTGCAGAGGGGTGTTCCCATTCGTAACATTTGTGAAGCAGCCACATGGGTCTCTGTCCATACCTTTGTCAAACATTAGTCCTTGGATTCTATCCATGGGCAAGAATTGGCCTTTGGTAAGGCAGTCCTCTATTCTGCAATTTGATTGGGTATTCTAAAACTCTAAATTCCTTTCCCACCTCCATACGTTGGTACTGCTTTGGGAGCCTGTCATAGATGTGGAATACGTCAGAGGAACCAATCCCTTCGAAGAACAAGTTACTTTCTTACTTGGTAACGTTCTTTCGATGGGATGTTCCGACGTATTCCACATTGCTCCCTCGCTACCTGCCCCTCTACAGAATTTCTTTTGCGATTGCAGCTTTAGTTTCCGCAAGGCTTTCTGTAGTCAATCTGGCAAAAGATTGGTGCCACACGTTCTGGGGGGAAAAAACTACAACTGAGGCTACGGGCGTCGTGCGTCCTACTTACAAAATCCGGTGACGTCGACTCGACAGAGGCCCCCGAGGACAGCGTATTGACGTCCTCGACGCAGACGCCGAAAATTTTCCGAAGCAGCACACCTGTGGTGATTACCGGTCATAGATGTGGAATACGTCGTCGGAACATCCCATCGAAAGAACGTTACCAGGTAAGAAAGTAACTTGTTCTACTACATAATTGCATTATTAGAAACAAAACACCAATAAAGAACAACACATACAAATATGAGCATATATAAGCAAAATGAAGTAAACAAAACAGTATTACCAGCCAATCTTCATACTCTGACTGTTTAACTTTATGCACAGAAATGATTGCTCTGCTTAAAGCTACTACTTCACTATGTATAACTATCATATAATGTGACTAGAGCATAAGAAAAGTAGTGTCTACAAATATGAGCCTATCCAGAGACGGTAAAGTAATTTAAAAAAAAAGCAGAACTATATGAAAGTGTTGATAACCTTACTGATCATCTTCATATATAGAAAGCATTGCTGTCTTCCAAATCTGTGTTTTCCAATATGTAAATGTTTCATATGCTGTGAGTGAACCCCAAATGAATTACTGTAAGAACATATTTGAAGTATAAGTCTACAAATATAGTAATTTTTGAATTTTTAGTTCCTGACTGTTACTGGCCTAGATATGTTATTGAAGGAAAGAGGGAGCCAGGCATATGATGTCATCCGTGATATCATCAATGACATTTGTGATGTCATCGTTGATGTCCTGGGTGTTAATATTAGCAGTGCACGGTGGTGGCTCGAGTTATGGTTGCTTAGCTTACCATAACTGGCGAATTTCAGGGGTTTTTCGGTTTTCATTGGAACCATAATGTCCCTTTAACAAAGTTTTTTTTTTTTACTTAATATAGATATACATAGTGTGAATTTGATAGGTGTTTACTAGAATTCCCTTAGTTTATATACATGTAACATAGAACATACTGAACCTCAACTAGTGATTTTGATGTCCGCCAACTGTGTGCATGTCCGGGGACGGACGCGGTCAACATTTACACTATACAAAAACTCAGGGGGTATCTTACATTGTTGCAATAGAAACACTGAACAAGTTCAAAAAGCAGCACATAAACACATTATATGTAATAATAAATAAGAATAGGAAACTATGTATGTAAAACATCAACCGTCCATTTAAATAGCACCAGAATGGAAGATACCAAAATAATATATATGCCTCCAACATAATTACCTCACAGAAACTGCACAGCAAAAAGTAACGGGAGACCTACACAACTGCAACAACAAAACTTGTAAACTTCATTTTTCTTATATTTCTAAATTTTCTGTATTAGGAACACTAAAAGGATTTTTTTTTTTTTTTACACAGAAATGTCCAGTACTTTGGAATGGCTGGAAGAAAATTTCCCACGGGATGAAATGAGTGAAGACCGTGATACTAATGGTAGACACAACACTTCCGTATATAAGCCAATTAATAACCATTACTTTATGTGTACTTAACACATTTTTTTTATTTTTTAACAGACCATACAAACAGTGAAAATAATATACCAAGAGAGACATTAGAACATGCTCTGCAGCGAATGGAACAACAAATGTATATGCTAAATAAAAGTACCACATAAAAGAAAACATTAAATATCACTGTCCCACATGTACCTGTTCCCCCTCTCCATGTCCCAGACAACTATCCCCAAACAATCCCCACCAAGAAAAACGTTTTGATGAGACTTCCATCCCTTCATCCCCTCCCATCCATCATCTCCAAACCCCTAATTCCCATGTATTTGTTTCAGTTTCTGCTTCCCCCTCTCTTTCATAAATGTTACATTTGTATGCGATAATAAAATATTATGTGTGTTACTTTATTCCTCCGTCTTATTTTTTTGAAAAATGCATTTAGGGTGTCCGCGGACAGCGCGGGTCCCTGGGATGTCCGCAGTCAACCAAAATGGTGGTGTCCTGAGGACACTATATCTGTTCTTACTGTTCGTAATTAAAATGGGAGTGTCCGCAGGACACGACAGCCGTTCGCATGTCCGTAATTATTTTTATTAAGGTGTTATAAAAACATCCCCCTGTTCGCAATGTCCGCAACCAGAATGGATATGTACGTAGAACACTTATGCCATCTTGCTGTCCGCAAAGTTATGGCGCACATTTATTTTTTATTCGGGGACGTCGCCACTCGCCGTAGAATACATGCGCACATGCGCACCATACCCATGGGCCTTACGAACATCGTGCCTGTCCGTAACTTTCTGCTGCACATGTGTCGCACTTTTAATTAGTTCGGAGACTAGAACACTGTCCGTAGAACACCCGCACGCATGTGCACAACTGACCCTGCACATTTGGTGTCCTACGGACAGCCGTCCCATTCGTGAACGTGTCCACAACGTCGTCATGTGACCGCACCCACACTGAGTGTGTCCTTATTTGCGGACACTCTCCGGGCCCCCGAACATTTAAAGTGCTTTTTTTGGGCAATCCAAGGTATTTTACAGTAAAAAGTTCACCATTGCACATGTCCCAGACAATGTCCCTGGCGATCTATATACTTTTTGGAACTTTTTTAGCCCTTTCTTGGTGTTTGATGTGTCCGTGGACAGCGCGGGTGTCCGCGAAGCGCGCACCTGCACCCCTATAAAAGGCCACACCCCAAAGCTCATCCTCATTATGCTTCTGACTACCTGACAGAGCATTGCTTCTGACCTGCATTGACTGCATTGCTGGTGACTTCTGCCTGCTGTTACCCAGATGGAAACCATGGCTGCTTCAGCTTCATCACCACCCCCACCCCCCCCCTCCTCCTCCTCCTGCCCCTCCTCCTCTTCCACCACCACCTCCCCAAGGGCCTGCAGAGGGGAACAGGTGAGAGGATGCAGAAGAGAGGAATGAAGAGGATGAGGTAGTGGAAGTCCCTACTACCAGCACTCATCGTGAGTCTTGGGTGTGGCGGTTATTTACCACGCTTGATGGAGTGGCAAAAGCTTGTGCGAATAAGTTGATCTGCACTCTGTGCCGCATGGTTCGTATAGCTATGGTACAACATCAATGAAGCGACACCTGAGGTCGTTCCACGGTGGGGCTATTCGTAAGGTTGTACCTTGCAATAAATGTAGTAGGTTGAGTTCCCCTGCAGCATTCTCTGGTTCCGCACCTGCCACCACAAGAGACACTCCTGTGGGACAGCGCATCCCTCCAGCTGCCTCACAAGCCATTCATGATGCTGTTGACCCTTACCTTTCGAGGGTCACAATATTGTGCATGTACTGCGACACAGTACTCTGCAGGGGGGCGAACCTTCAGAGTGCTTTCGAGACTGCAGTCAAGGAGCATGAGAAGGCTGCTACCTACCTGGATAAGGCCCACCCTACATCTTCCTCTCTCCACCTGCCCTTTCTTATCCCCGTTGTTGGTGTCTCTTCCTTACCCTCCTTTCCCTTCCCTTCCTTTCCTTGAGTGTCATGTTTAAAAAACAAAAATAAAATAAAACAAAACAAAAAAAGACTCTTTTCAGAGCCGCCATTCACAGTTTAAAAATAGAATAGTGCAGGGCCCTGTGCATTTCTTTTTTAAAGTCTGCAGATATTAACATTTTTGAAGGACTGCCCTATTAGAACTATTGCACTTTTCTCTGGGAGGAAGTGGTGGCTCTGAAAAGACCCTTTTTGGTGATGTTTTTTGTGTTTCAAAAACTTCAAATGATTAACACCTACTGCAAAATGTATTAATGTAATTCCAAAAAAGGTCGCAATGCATTTTGTATATTTCGCCGAAAAATCTGATTGCCAGCATAAGTAAGATGTACTCCATCTCTGCGAAAAATGTATGTGCTACAAAATATTATATTTTCATTGTGAAAAGAGGACATGCCAACATCTCTCAAAAAAGGCACAAGCAGCCTTATTGACATTGCGCCTTGCTTTCTCCATTTGTGGACCAAATGAAGAACAATGCAGCCACATTTGTCTCTGTGCAATACAGGAAAAAATTACTTGGGAATTTGGAAACATGTATGTCTATGACCTTCCCAAGTCCTTCTTTCATTGCAAATTGCAAAGAAATTCCAGACGCATGTCCTAAACTGTTCCCTCCACAATGTATAATAATGTCTGGATGACGCTGTGTCACCAAGTAGCACAAAGAGGTGCCAAATTCAGCCACTTCATTTCAAGTACTCTATGCCAGTGTACTTCCACATGAGGGAATCTAAGATGTGCAGCCACTCCACAGCGATCTGCATGCACCTCCAACCAATTTATCCACGAGTCTCCCAAAATCCAGATAATCTGCTTTCTGAAACCCACAGCCATAGCTATCTGCTCTCCTCTCAGAAAAAATACTTTGACAAACTCTCTCCTTACACATCACACCCAGTAAACCTCATTGACCAATCCCTTGCTCAGCTCCCTCTCATTTGCATACCTCTCAACCCCAAAATCCCCATATGTAATACGTGCTGTCAGCGAACAACCGCGCTATCCACGGACAAATCGAAAAATCTGAGCAGGGGGAAAGAAAATTTAAAAAGTGTGCCCCAATTCCCCTTTGAGGTTGGCTCTGAAAAGAGCCTTTTTTTGCAGATGCTTGAGAGAGACCTTTTATTTTGTCCTTTTTTTGTTTTTGTTTCTTATTTTACTCCAAAATCTTCACATTAGCTTCTCCAAAGCAACCCTTATATTCCAAAACAGCATTGCATTTCCCATAAAAGATAGACATGCCATCTTCTTTAAAATAAACAATATTACCAGACTCAATGTTCTCATTATTGCAAAAGAACATACAAGCTCTAAGCATGGAAGCAAACATGCCTCGGTTGATAGCACACCTAGCAATGTTTTGCTGAGGACAAAAAACAGAACTATTGTCCCATATTGCCGTTGGTACTAAACCAGAAAAATAACTTTGGCATTTAGGTTTTTCATTACTGCTTGAACCAAGTGTTCCAAATCTGCCAACAAAGTAGGGGCACTGACCTAGCCCAAATGCATAGCACCACAGTGCAAAACTACCACATGGGGACTATTCACCCTGCCTATATCTTCACAAACTTGTACAATTCCCTGCACATTAAAACCAGACACAGTGCTCCACACCACCTCCACTCCTTTAACATCAAAATTGTTTGCCACATTCCTGCATTTAGCATACTGCTCCAAACCATGCACAAACATATCTCAAGCCACCAACACCCTGACTTTCTCCACCTCTGCCATCTTCAGTACACACAGCATCTTTCAACACAAACCACAGCACCTGATTGGCTAATCCCTACAGTCATATTTCCATGCCAAGTATGTTCAGAAGTCCTGTATGTGGCATGCCCTGTCTGCGGACAGCTGCAGTGTCCACGGAGCGCATAACTCTTGGGCAGCCCTTCTACCCTTTCCACTTCACTCTCTGCACCATTCCCTCATTGGCTACAGCTAAGCAGTCGCCCAACCATCCACCAATCACATCCAAGAACTCTACATCTAACTCCATCATCATAGTTCAGCACTTCAGATGTACTGTTGATCACTCTGAGTACAAGTCTCATGTCATTGGAAAGCACCTACTACAAATACTACGGTACAACTCTCCAAGATTTCTACTTGCAGCTTCATGCATATCCACATGCATGTTTTAGAATATAAGGGGGTAGTGTTGCCCTCTTTTTGGTAAGGGGGGCCTAAGTCATGAGGGAGTCTAATATAGTAGCAACAGGGACTTGGGCTACCCCACCTGTCTGGCACTGGCCGGGAATGGATTCAGCACACTATATAGATCCCTATAGATGGTCTGTGCATAAGAGAACACCTAAATTGCTTTTCGTACAATAGCACATTTATTCATGTGACTAATAAAAATAGCATTACAAAGCTATCATCCGAAACCTTTTGTTTGCCCGTAATTGCCGGGTAGTAATACATTGTTCAAGGCATCTCACATCAACCTCATACAATGGAAATTTGCATACAGTTTATGCAGTGTGGGTTAGTACATCTGGTGACTTTCAAATGTGGTATGATTGTCTTGTAGTATGATCAACTAGAACACTGTTGAGTGTGTCCATTATCAAATATTACTGGCACCTGGTATTGTGCAATGTTGAAATACATCATAGCTTGACTTTGATGTGCATGTTACCCCATGTTGTGGAAAAATTGAGGATAAACCTATGGTGGCCCATTTCTCGAAAAAGAACACTAAACATACAGAACTGAGATGGTGTGTGATTCAAACATTAGAAGCAAAAGCCCGGTGGGTGACAGAGATTTGGAACTGAGATAACTTGAGCAAAAATGGATACACTGTCTAGACACGGTGAAAAACGGCCTCAACATGTCCATTGAGTGGAATTTGTTTTTCTGAAAATATAGCAAGTGACGCGAAACACCCTGATTGAAAAGTGATCTCTGTTTTCCAATACAATATGGGGTAACATGCACATCAAAGTCAAGCTATGATGTATTTCATCCTTGCACAATACCAGGTGCCAGTATTATTTGATCATGGACACACTCAACAGTGTTCTAGTTGATGCTAAGCTTCCCTAACAATAACGTGGAAAAAATGAACAATGTGCTACTATGGGTTTAAGACTTTCAAAAATATTGAATAATGCCAACTGCTAGCAAGATATGACAAACAATTGTAGATCTAAGTCATGTCATAATGTGTTTTTTAAACAACCGAATAGTACCAGGTGCCATCACTATATGCTAATGGATACACACAGCGATGTTGGTGCTGATGCCAACGTTTACTAACAAAAATGAA
Organism: Ambystoma mexicanum; assembly: GCF_040938575.1. NCBI lineage: Eukaryota > Metazoa > Chordata > Amphibia > Caudata > Ambystomatidae > Ambystoma > Ambystoma mexicanum. The sequence goes on along the minus strand of NC_090922.1, from coordinate 578,121,804 downwards.
TAATGTGTCTGTAAACTACTGAATAATGCTAAAACACTAGCACTATATGACAATGGATACACACAATTGCGATCCAACTGAGTCAGTGACACCTACAACGAAATGTGATAAAGTAAAAAAGTCTATAACAATGCGCCAAGGTTTTCCTGCATCCAACAGAGTGGACAGTGCATCCACCAACATTCAGTTCGCACAGTGGAATGTCTTCGGCTGAGACACTAATCCTCCATCTCAGCCGCACAAAGACACTGATCACGCGCACATGCGTGCATTACACTTAGACGCGCACCCTCGAACGATGCGCACACAAAACAGACAGGCATGCATGCAATTGCAGACAGCGCCATTCCCACGGCGATCTGCAGCAGCGCGCACAGGTAAGCAAGATACTGCTACTTAAATGACCTTGCCGTTTTAGAACAATAAGTAAGACTCCGTCCACCACTGAGAGCACCTACATAGGCTCCTCCACGATCACACCTGGAAGCCCAGGGGAACACGTTTAGACACTCCCCTGTTCGCACACCGCTCACGTTAACCCATAGGAGTCTCAGAGAGCGCAGGGTGCATAATACACAGGCTCATACGAAGCAGGGTGAAGATCTTTTCACAATCGCCCCCCTGTTCACATACACACGTACCAGCAATGCACTGGGCACTTAGTCGATAGCTGTTTCACAGCACTGCACCATAGCCAAACTGTACCGATAATGGGTACATACCACAGCCTGTACTGGCGGCACTTGCACTGTAAATGTTAGTGCATGAACTTGTTTATAAAAACATCTCACTAGATATTATCTTGTCCTACAGCTAGCCAGCTGCGGACCAAATCCTAGATACACAGGATCGAATTCAACAAAAGTGCACAGCAGCCGCTTGGAGCGAAGAACTCAAACTGTTTTCTTCACCAACCTGTGACACTGTAAAGAAATGCCTCAGGTAGGATACAGCCCAGCACATTTTCCAGGCACCATGGTCCCTGAAGAGACACACCAAGTTTCTAATTTGTACCTCCTTACCTTTAGATGTCCCATCACTGTGATACATCGCGGACACTACCAAGCCCCCTACACTTGTCCTGAAGACGGCACCTGAAGACTAGCTACCTACAGGGTGCCGGAAACGCCACTGAGTGTGACTAGAAAGATGTGAAGACAATCCTACCACATTTGAAAGTCACCAGATGTACTAACCCACACTGCATAAACTGTATGCAAATTTCCATTGTATGAGGTTGATGTGAGATGCCTTGAACAGTGTATTACTACCCGGCAATTACGGGCAAACAAAAGGTTTTGGATGATAGCTTTGTAATGCTATTTTTATTAGTCACATGAATAAATGTGTTATTGTACGAAAAGCAATTTGGGTGTTCTCTTATGCACAGACCACCTATAGGGATCTGTACAAAGTGTGCTGAATCCATTCCCGGCCAGTGCCAGACAGGTGGGGTAGCCGAAGTCCCTGTTGCTACTATATCCACATGCATGAACACAAACTACAGGTATGCATATTTTCTCCACAGTACATGTACAGCTCTTGTATAAATGCATATAAACAGGGTAACTGCCACTTAACCTGTAAAACCTATAAAATGAACTTACTGTCATTTCTCCCATCTGCTATAATCAACTGTCCCTTGCAAACCTGTCTGCTCTCCAATTTTTTCTTTACAAACACAGCTATCTAAAAAAGTTTAATTTCATATTAAAAATGGGAGAAATAACAGTATAATTGTAGCAAAACACTTTGTAGTGTATTATAAAATTACACGCTGTCAGGATGAGTTCATGCATATTTATTCACTCACACAGATAGACACTATCATGAGAAAGGCTCCCAGCAGAAACAACACCACTGCCTCTATATCAAATCCTTTTGATTTATTACCCACACCTTCACAAGTTCATACATTCCATGCTTTTCTATACAGTTCCTGCCATTTACCCTATAAAAATTGCAAAATACGTATGATTATTTCTTCTATCTCTAACATCCAATAACACAGCCTTAAGAAGCCAAGTGAGCTTTATACGCTTACTATTATACTCATTTGTAAAACATGTTCAACTAACAGATTCTAAGTAAAATATACAGGCTGCACATAGGCAAAGGAAACTGCATGCACACACTATGTTCAGTTATCAAAAAACACTACTACTACAAAAACAAAAAAAACAATGTCTAAATTAATAAGTGCTATAAACAAACACATTTACTAATGTCTTTCTTTTACAATTGCAGTGAAGACCACTCTCCTGAAAAGCAGCAACATCTGAAGTACGAACAACAACTCAGAAGAAACCTACTCTTTCCATACAAAACAGTAAGTACAATACTACCATAATGTTCTGTTACTCGAACACACTAGAATGCTAGTATTGCAGAACAAACAACTGTTTTAATTCTATACCATTTGATTTAGTGTTAGTGCTTCCACTCACCACTAGCATACTTTGTATTGTCACCTGAACCCCAGTATAGTAACACACAAATACAATAATAGCCTTTCCAATGCATAATCACACACATCCACATACAGTCCTACCATCAAACTCAGACACTCGTGCACACATACATTGCACAACAGCCCAACCTATAGCAAATCAAAATAAGTGTCCAAAATAAGCATCCATCTCTAGCAGAATTTGTACAAAAAGTTCAAACAAAACAGCTAATAGTCATTAAGCGAAACAAAACAAGCTTCCAGTACAGAAACTTTGCCTCCTTTTTCAAAATGTAAAATGAAACAAAGTGATTAACAAGAATTCAGCTACCACTACTGCTAACACTGCACCTATAAATCTTGATGTAGTGGCAAGTTACCATACCAAAAAAAGTATTTTACAAAAAATGTTCCACCACAGAGTCCTTCAGAATCTTATAAAAACAGGAGAAAAATCATGCACAACCCTTAGAACCTACTGTAGAAAATGAATCTTAGAAGCTCTCCTAGACAGTGCAATCCTTCTCAAAAGGAAGTTATTTATTTTAGTTTTAAACAGAATGAAACCACTAACAAAACGAACTACTAAACTACAAAAAAGACTTCTCAATAAACGGAATGTCAACAGAAATAACTTCTTAAATATTTGTGGAGGTGAATGGACTCACACCACAAGCACAGAACCATATTTTAATGAAGAAGCATAGAAACAAAAGCAAACAAACACAATTGCCATACGTAGCAGTGGACGAGGGTATGAAAAATGTAATAATACCATAATGGAACAAGAAATGCTGCTCACAAAAATATCCCCAGAAAACTCAGTATGGCCTCTCCATTCCACTGAACTAAAACCTCCAGTGTACAAATGGCCTTGCACGTCAATGTGTAACATTGCCCAAAAACTCTTTCAAATCTTTACGCCAGTTCCTCAATCAGTATGTGAAAGGTAAAGACAAATTCAAAATGAAAATACTACAAAATATGGATGCCTGTTCAGTGCGCAAATGCACAGGACTACAAGGACATTCATTAGCCTGCATTTGAGGACCTATTTGCATAAGCACCTTCCATCATATCAAAATGATATCAACACATCATTCAACTATAAGAAATCTGGTCCATAAACTGTACTATGCTAAAAGTCCTGCTTTAGCACTAGCCAATTTAAATAATCTTCTACGTGGTACAGCCAAAGAACTACTCAAAGAAATAGAGCATATCCAGAGAAAATATTTTGGAAGTGAAAGCCACTTAGAAAATGCAATCGCTTTACAACAGACTAGCAACTGTACAGATGGCAACCTTCTACTAAACACATACAAAAAAGAAATACTAAAATTTAAAAGTACATCCGCTGAAGTACCAAACCATGTGTGTGTGTGTTGCCGCAGAACTTTGTATAAAAGTATCACAAAAACTGTAGAAATAACTTACAAAATAGAAAACAATGAAGATTCCAAATGGTTTGAATTAGCGCTCTACCTTATACCAGAAAACTAATTCGAAATTATTGACCCCTTAATACTTTGCAGTTACTGCACTGCAAAACTTGACAACAACCAAACTCCTTCACCTGCTATCACAAATAATTTGGAATTATTCCCACTACCAAAACCCTTGCAACAACTCAATTTATATGAGAGCATCATAATTCAAACAGTGCACCCATTTCAAGCAATAATACGCCTTCAACCAAAAACAGCAAAATTGCCTCCCTCTGAATTAGTGAAAGGCATTTGTGGCAAAGTAGTTTATTTACCATTAGATCTGAAAGAAAATGTACACACTCTGGGAGTGCAACATCCAATAGATCAATCTTTAATTGTCTTAGTAAATGGTGTACCTACAAAAGACAAACGAATTTGGCAACAACTCGTGGACTTACATTAAGTTAGACAAGCTTTGCAATATCTAAAAGACATAAATGAATACTACAAATAAATTAATATTTAAGAAAACCTGAGAGACACCATTGAAATAATTCAAGAGTCACCAGAAACTGGTCAATTTCTAGAGCCTGCTGCAGTATCCAATATTTCAGACCATTATACAATTCATCCATTACACTCTAAAGATGATGCACTGGAAACGTACCAAATGCGACAAGCCAAAGGATCACCAATCAGCATATGGGAAAAAAATATAGAAGCACGTGCCTTTCCTCTACTCTTTCTTACTGGAAAAGGAGGAGGGTACAATGATAGACTCCCTCAGATAACAGCATCAGATACCGCTCTTTACGAATGTATTCTGAAGATCCCAGATTTAGACAAAATGTGGAGTACATATTCCATCTTCTCTTTGAAAGTGAACTAGCAAAACTGAACTAGCAACTTTATGCTACGGAGTTGCACACACATTGAAATCAGGTACCCATTTTCAAAATGTCAGCTACGCAATTACTACAAAAAGTGCAAGAAAAAGATGAGGTTCTACAGTCAAGCATTATAAATCTTTTAGCAAACATGCGTGGTACAAAAGAATACTGGTTCCGATGTCAGAGATATACGCTGTATGATAAGAAACCTTGGCCCACCCACTTGGTTTGTTACATTAAGTTGTGCAGAAAAATCATGGGAAGATTTACATGATTTCCTACACGTAGCAAACAAAAACAAAACAAACATAGATATACTAACACCTGGAGAACTCTGCTCTCTAGTTCCTGTTAATGTTTCAAGATATTTCCATCATCGCTTCATTGCTATGCCACACTTTATTTGTAATAAAACTGTTCCTCCCCTCGGAGAAGTGCAACACTTCTTTTGGAGAAAAGAATACCAAGCCACAGGAGCACCACATATCCACATGCTTTTATGGATAAAAAATGCTCCAAATTTGGTCAAGACAGTGATGCCACTGTTTTACAGTTTATTGAAAAATGTCACTTGTGAAATTCCTTCACAAACACATAGTGACCTTCATGCACAAATTTTACAATTTCAAAGACACAAATGTGGGAAATATTGTCGTTGCAAATATAAAAACAAAGGGAAATACTACACCAAATGCCGCTTTTGTTTCCCTAGGCCAGTTACAACAGGTCAAGTAAACAACTTCGTCTTCAGTTAGACATAGTGTCAAAGGTAAATCACCTAAAAACACATATTACATAAAAAGGACAGAAGAAGCAAAATATATCAATGATTCTGATGTTTGTTAATCTGCTTAGAATCACATGCTGTGCATAGTCCGACATCCAGTGGTCACTGCGGAGTATTGCATTTTGTTTTTCGTAGTCAAAAAGGGGACTTCGACAAGGCGTGTCTGTAACACTATCCCTATAGTGACGTGCAGTGTACCCACAATCCCTCATGCGTCAAGGTCCCTCAGATTGTGTTTTTCTGCCCAGATATTGGTCGCCTTTACGCGGAGCTCCTCGAGAGAAATTGCAAATATTCACGCGACCATTTGGTCGTTATTTAAATATTCACTCAAACATTTGGTCGTTATTTAACTTTACCTTACGTTGGGTTCCTCCTTCAACAGAGGAGATCCTTCGGCGTCGCCGAACACGTGGCCTGGCCTCGCCGGCCTCAAACAGTAGGGAGAGTGGGGTCGTGGGACATTTCTTGCTTCTCTTTAAGAATGCCTATTTCTTTCCCCACCTTTTCCTTCGGGGTTGTTATCACGTCTGATCATTTCCTCAGCTATGGAGAGGACACCTTTAGAGGGCAAATTCACCTGGAAAGACCAGCACAAACGGTGCAACCATTGCTTGCCCCTCGACCACAAAGAAGACGGTTGTGCGGCCTGTAAGCTTCTTAAGCCTAAGACTTTAAAGGACCGCAGGGTCAAGAGGTGGGCAGCCTACGCCATGTCTAGGTCCAATTCCTCACCCGCCGCCGCCGAAAGTGCTGAGGAAAGTGATAACCCGACCTCCACTTCGGAGGTTGTACACCCCTCTAGGGAGCGGTCACGCTCCTCGTCGTCTGTCCCTGGCCCAGACAAGCTCGGCTCACGCCCTGCTTATGGGGATGAACACCCCGGCGACACTGACGCACACAACCACTCACATAAGCACATGACCCACGGCTCTTCCTCGTTGAAGACGAAGAAAGCATTAGCGCCAACGGAGACGCAGGTCCTGCCGGCGGCCTCCACAGACCGGAAGGGTCCAAAGCCCCCCTCGCAACCGCAGACGCGACCAGCGACTGGGCTACCCCCAGATAAGGGCGCTATCACCAAACCGCCAGACGACGTGCCCCCTCAGCGAGCGCCCGTCGGCGTAGAGAATGGGGCACCTGTAACGTCGACGCCAGAGGAACCCTCGACAGACCATTTAGTCGTCAAGAGCTTGGCGCGTATTGTTTCCACCGATAGCCAGAGACGGACGGCAAAAGAGACGCCGAACACCGCTCACAAGGCCAGGGAAATGCCGAAAGGGGCAGAAGGAAGGCAGGAACTGCCCCCTCCGTCGAAATGGACTCCTAGCCTACTTGAAGGCTTCTCAGAAGGCGATGGGAGTCTATCCTCGACGTTATGGGATAGGTCAAAGTGTTTACAGGCCGAAAGCCTTCCCTCCCCCCCCCCCATGGACAAAATGGAAAGTTTTATGTGTACGCAATGCCTACCGACACCCAAGAGACCAAGAGAGGGACCTCTGGAGAATCCCAGGGCTAAGTACCCTAGGCTGTTTATCCCCCCCCCCCCAGGAGGATGTAGGGTTATATGACCTCACTGAAGAGGACTCCCACTTTCATGAAGATGAGGAGTTCTTAACTAACGAACAAGAACAAAACCTATACCAGGAAGGTTTCGAGGATAACCCAGACATGGGTGGTCGGGGCTTTGAAGAAGACGCAGAAGAAGGTGCTTCACAGCCCTGGCAGTCCCCATAAGCGTCCACAGAACCTGATGCCCTAAACCTGACCCTCCCCCCCGCCCTTTCCCAAAAGAGACTCACCAATCAGGAATATGTCACCTATAGACGATCAACCTACATTCAATGCACTACTACGCAAAGCAGCAGCGCATTTGGAAATCGAGACTGGGGAAATTTCTCCTGACATAGACTTTGTGGAAAAGATCAAGGAGAAACCCCCTGTCAGTCAAACCATTCCCCTCCTCGCCTCAGTAAAGAGACAAATCATTCCTTCACTATCTACACCTGCATTGGTCAGAGGGGTCAACCCAAGGATATAAAAATGTAGTCCTTCTCCATCTGACCCGTTATACATCAGGGGCCACTCAGTACCAGACTCCTTGGTAGTAACGAATTCAAGAAAGAGGGCAGGGGTCCCGCTATCAGCCAGCGAGGCACCACCAGATAAAGAAGGTAAAAAGCTGCATCCCCTAGGTAAAAGGATTACAGCCTCTGCAGCCTTTTCCACCAGGATTGCCAACAACAACTCCTTACTGGCAAGTTATGCAGATGCCTAATGGAGCAAACTACGCAAAGACATAGAGGAGGTACCTGAACCCCTAAGAACTTGGCTTCTGGCCACGGTTACTGAGGGAACCTTAGTCAACTAGAGCATCATTAAGAATACTTTAGATGCTGCAGAAACGGCTGGCCCTTCCCTAGTCCAAGGAATCCTCCTCAACCGTCATGTCTGGCTACGTAATTCAGGGTTTAAACCCGAAACACAAGCATCTCTCATTAACAAACCAATAGAGGATGCCAACCTCTTTGGGAAGGCGGTGGATGATGCACTAGAGACTGCAAAAAAGGATTTTGACACCATTAAGACCCTAGATCACATTTCAAGGCCTCCCAACAAGCAAGGTTATGGAAACAGATGCTTTTTTCGAGGCCAACGCCAGCAACATCAACAGCAGCAATACTCTGCAGGCAACTGGTCCTCGAATCAAGGAACCAGTGGACAATACACCCAGAGAGGTCAGCGTCGTCGCAAGGAAAGAGGTCGGGGTCCCACCCCTAGAGGTTCCCAAGCCACCAACACCAAATGACCCGAAGATTTGGGTCCCCTCCCATGCATCGCCGGTCGGGGGCCGGTTAACATCCTTTCTTTCAGCATGGGAGGGAATAACATCAGACCGCTGGGTACTCTCAAACATAGCCCGCTGCTACTGTATAGAATTCAACCGCTCCCCGACGTACAGACCCCCAAGGGGACGATGCCTGTTACCAGAGCACCTTGCCATCCTTCTTCAAGAAGTGGACCAGCTACTAGAAAAAGGAGCTATAGAGGTTGTGCCGCTATCACAGGTAACGGAAGGTATTCATTCAGTGTACTTCCTTGTACCCAAAAAGGTCTTAACCATGTGCCCTGTACTCGATCTGTGCCCAGCGAACAAATTTGTAAAACCTCAAAAATTTTGTATGGAGACATTACAGGAAGTAATCCCCTGTTATCTCAAGGGGATTACATGACAACACTGGACATGAAAGATGCATACTTTCATATTTTAATGTTGCCAGCGCACAGAAAATACCATGATATAGGGCAAACACTACCAGTTCAGAGTGCTACCCTTTGGCATAGCGTCAGCGCCGAGGGTATTCACGAAAGTACTGGCAGTGGCAGCGGCCCACCTGCGCAGGTTGTCCATCCCAGTATACCCTTACCTCGACGAATGGCTCATAACAGGGGATTCTTATGAGACATGCTTCTCAAATACCCAAAAGACTGTAGACCTTTTGTTCCAACTGGGCTTCTCCATCAACGAGAAGAAGTCCAGCCTAGCGCCCAGCCAGATCAAACCATTCCTAGGGGCTCTAATTCGAACAAAGGACGGCCTCGTCTTCCCCTCCGAGAGGGTCCAAAATATGCTGTTTCAGATCCCTCAACATGTGGCCGGTCGAGAGGTGATGGTGCGCAAAGCAATGTGCTTGCTGGGAATGATGGCATCATGTATATATTAGGTACCTCACGCGCGACTGCGCATGCGCCGAATGCAAGAGTGGCTCAACAGCCAGTGGTGTCAGGCCAGCGGACAATGGGACGATCTAGTGGTGGTCTCGCAGGCCTTGGTTCTCTCGCTACTGTGGTGGTCGAAGGAAAACCTTGTAATAGGGAAACCATTCGCCACCCCCGCAGTGGAGGCCACTTTAACCACAGACGCATCCCTCACAGGATGGGAGGGGTTTCACCTATCCCATCAGACTGCACACGGAGTTTGGACTCCGAGCGTAGCGTCCAAACACATAAACTTGCTGGAACTGTTAGCGGTCTTCAAAGCACTGCAGGCTTTTCAGGCACACCTGCAAGGGAAGATAGTGATGGTCCTCACAGACAGCCCCACAGCCATGTACTATCTGAACAAGTAAGGGGGCACTCACTCTCCAAGACTGTCCAAGCTGTCCCAGAACATCTGGAAGTGGGCTCTCAAGCACATGTTCCTGTTGTCACAACATGTACCAGGGGAACTCAATCTGCTAGCAGACAAACTCAGCAGAGACTTCCCTCTGCCCGCAGAGTACGACTGGCGGTTACAAGAAGACATCGTCTTTGACGTCTTCACACAATGGGGATTCCCAGAAATAGATCTGTTCGCAACTCTGGAGAACTCCGAATGCCAAGATTACGCCTCAGGTACCCCCAGAACCAGTCCCTGGGGAACGGTCTATCGATACCATGGTCAGGGAAATTTGTTTACGCTTCCACCCCCCTCTGACTCACCTTCTCAACAAGGTAGTGCACAAGATGCACCAGGAACCAGTCACCATTATACTAGTGGCCCCTATGTGGGCCTGGCAACCATGGTTTGCTCACCAGATGGAGATGTCTGTCTCCACCGGTGAAACTACCTTGCCCGTACAACATGCTGTCACAGGACAAGGGCAAGACACTACACCCATGCCCACAGACCATGAACTTAGCAGCATGGCTCTAGAGATCATAGAATTTGGTCATTTACAACTCTCGCAGAAATGCATGGACATTCTCAAGGAAGCCTAACACTCATCACTGTTACTCTAGCAAGTGGAAAAGATTCGTCATATGGTGTAGAAATAAGAGCATCAACCCGGTTGACTGCTCTCCCACTCACCTACTAGACTCAGGATTAGTGTTTAAATCTATTAAGGTTCATTTAGCTGCACTTTCCACATACACCACTTCTCAACTTAAAGTGTTGTGTTGGAAAGTCCCAGTTATCAAAGCCTTCATGGAAGGAGTTAAAAGAATACACCCTCCCATAGCTAACCCAGCTCCCGGATGGGACCCAGCTCCCGGATGGGACCTAAATGTGGTACTAACCAGGCTCATGGGCTCACCCTTTGAAGCCATGCACAAAGCAACGCTTAAGGACCTAACCCTTAAAACTGCTTTTCTAATAGCCATCACCTCCATCAGGAGAGTAAGTGAACTACAAGTGCCATCTATTCTAGACCCCTTTGTAACAGTTCACAAAGATAAGGTGGTTCTACGCACACACCCTAGGTTTGCACCTAAATTCATTTCTAAGTTCCATGTGAACCAATCTATAGAACTACCAACGTTCTTTCAAAACCCTTCAAACTTGGGAGAAAAAAGCCTGCATACACTGGATGTGCGCAGGGCTGTTATGTTTTATATGGAAAGAACTAGACCACTGAGAAAGACTAATCAGTTCTTTGTCTCGGTGGCAGCAGGAAGAGAAGGAGATGCAGTTTCAAAATCCATTATATCTAGATGGATCGTACAATGCATCACCCTCTGTTACACTCTTGCTAAGAGAGAACTACCCTTCAAGCCAAGAGCACACTCTACTCGAGGCACTGGGGCTTCCATAGCATTCATTGCCAATGTCCCTCTTGAGTCCATTTGCAAGGCGGCAACCTGGAGTTCTGTACACACCTTTACAAAACACTACTGTCTAGATGCCCACCCTAGGTATGATTCACAGGTGGGACAAGCAGTATTAAGACACCTTTTCTCTACTGTTCCTTCTCACAACCCACCTCCAACTCCGGGTATGCTCGCTAGTCTATGCACAGCATGTGATTCTGAGCAGATTAACAAACATCAGAAGACAATGCATTACTTACCGTAAAAGCATTTCTGATGGTTGTATCTGCTTAGAGTCACATGCGCCCACCCTTCCTCCCCGCTCGGATGGAAGGAACATAGACATCCTTTTATCTCTCTTTTCTGTACTCACTCACATCTATAAGGCTCCCGGAGGGCAGAAAAAATGCAAACAGAGGGACCTCGACGCGTGAGGGATTGTGGGTACACTGCACGTCACTATAGGGATAGTGTTACAGACACGCCTTGTCGACGTCCCCTTTTCGACTACGAAAAACAAAATGCAATACTCCGCAGTGACCACTCGATGTCGGACTATGCACAGCATGTGAATCTAAGCAGATACAACCATCAGAAATGCTTTTACGGTAAGTAGTGCATTGTGTTACAATGCAATCATTGCCCTCTTATGGAATGCAAGCATAGATGTGCAGTACATTGCAGACAATTCCACTGCAGTTGCACGATATGTCACAGCCTACTTAACCAAAGCAGAAAAAACCTAGCTTCAAGATCTCTGGGATGACTTATCTGACAAAACACTGTCACAGAAATTGTACAGTTTAGGCATAAAAAAGCTCTCTCATAGAGAATGTGGCTGCTATGAAGCTGCAGAGCGTTTAACCGGTACTGCCTTGTTTGGAAAATCTGAAAATATAGTATGGCTGAGTCTTAGTCCTGCTAAATCTAGAAAAAAAGTTCTCCAATCATATGAGGACATAGAAACAATAGCCAAAAATTATCCCAACAGCCAAGACATTTTGAAAAACAATTTACTAGACACATACTACCCAAACCGGAGTACCACTTTGGAAATCATGTGTCTATACCACATAGCCCAAAACTTCACATACACAAATAATCTAAAACCAGATGAAAAGAAAGTTAGATACAGAGTTGCAAATTGTGAAAGCAGCTTAGTGAAACTTATCAAACGAAGCTTAATTAATCATATCAAATTGTCACTAAAACTTCTCAACATGAATAACTATATTACATGTCCCCGCTGCAACTTTTTAAACCATGGAGAAAAGAAGTTACTAGATACCTATGACTCCTATGAAGGCACTTTCAAAGCAAATTAAATTACTATAACAGATGTAAACTTTACAAAGTACAAAACAATGTTGCACAATGAACAGCAACACGAAGAATTTCTCCAGGCCCAACTACATGAGGACACTCGGGAAGCCAAGAACCACTGGGACAGCCACTAATAGCAAATGAGGCAGAATTAGCTATGACAGAAGTAGAAAACATGTGTCAGTATGAACAAGCTACAGAAGACTTCACTGTACTGAAATCAAAACTGAACAATGAGCAGCGTAGCATTTTCCAAGAAGTAACAAACAAACTGAACATGGTGTACAACATGAAAATAAAAACTGCACCTGCCAAAACTACAAACCTATACTGCTATGTCCGTGGTCAAGCTGTTTCAGGCAAAACATTCTTAATCAAAATCATCAGCAAGTTCCTTCAACAATTGACAAACAACAAACTGTCTATATTAAAAACCAGGCACATCCATGCACTCTATGGCAATAACTCATGTGCTACTGATGTCATAGAACAATTAGCACACAAAAATGTCAACTGTATGTCCTTGATGCCAACTCTTGCAAGCTGTTCAAATGAAACAATGTTGACAAAAGAAATGCAACCAATAATTGAAATTTGCTCCACAAACTTGACGTACATGGTATGACACTACCCATCTAACTGCCCCAGAAATCTGCAACAACCCAACAGATAGATGAATAACTTGAAAGTATGAATAAAACACTGACCAGTTAGAGTACGCCAACAGGTATCTGCCCCAGAAGATCTGCAACAAGCCAACAGATAGAAGATTAGCATGAAACTATATATAAGGTTCTTTTTAATCCAGCATAATTTTGTTCTGCCCACAGACCCAATGATTTAATAAACAAACAGAGAAACTGAGCAAATTGCACAGTACACTGTTTGAAATATAGTACTTCTAAAGTACTAAATATGAGGGTCAAAATAATGCAGAAATGTATATTATGCAATGCAATAACTCATTATGAACTACCTACACTAACATATGATCTTTTCTTTTATCACATAGATTAAGAATATCTGCTCCAGTTACCCATGTCATGAAAAAAATGTATCCAATCACAAAAAGTCAAACAGTAAGTATATAATCATTCAACTCACAAATACTGCCGCGTAATGCAACCATTCAAGTAAACATCTAAACATACACCACAATCCAAACTTTTTACTTCCATGGGTATGTTATACTGCAGTGCTTGTTACCAAACTCTACAATCTTAATTGCATGGCCTAGCCAAAACCTCACATACTAACAGTACACACATTTTTGGGTTGTGTATATTTGATGGATGTTTGATTCTATGGGTGTGTTATGCTGTGGTTATTGTGGCCAGGGCCTAGAGTCTTGGGTGCTTCAGCCATGCACCCAAGACTCTAGGCCCTGGCCACAACCACAGCAGCACAACACACCGATAGAATCAAACATTTTGACTGTTGTATGTGCGCTGCTTATTAATTAATTACAATCAATGCTCTACTAACAACCCAAAACCAACATCATACTAAAGTCAAATAGTAGTGCTGCCAGCATTTAGTATGTCCACGGACAACTGCTGTGACCACGGACATCACGAACACATCAGGGGCACCTGCCACCTAAACAAATACAGCATTTGACCCATCTCTTACTCCCCCACCCTCCACAAGCACTCCTACACACCAACACACTTCCCGAAATTGTATTTTTCCCCCGTTCAACGCTGCGCTGTCCACGGATGTCCGTGGATCCAAGATGGCGGGCGCATCAAAACAATGTGACGCCATCATCATTGACTTCTAATTCTACAAAAAATCATCGTACAATATAATTGGTTGAGAAAGGTAACTTAAGTATAGGTGCTATATCTGTATATGGAAATGACGCAAGTGGATTGGATAACTCTTATCGGGTGGGCGTCTACGCCCATCCCTCTACAACGCACGTGATTGACGTCACTACAAGTACGATGTCTCATTGTTTACAGTGTCTATAGGACCCTAGATTACATGGTCCCTGGTGATTGGGCAAGTTACACCCCTAAACATAAATCTCCATTTTAATTAGCAGCATACAGAGTAGACACCCAGGTGCCTAGTGTCCCAAGATTCACCCTTTTTCCCTTCCATCAATCAGTGTTTTAGGGTTATGTGTCAATTAGTTGGCTGGGTATGGCCTCAGATCTGTAGTCTCTTATCAGGAAAAGTTATGACATCAGGCGGTGGTACATCTTCGCGCCTGTTTGGTCACGTGCTGGTCCACCGTGAATCTGCTTCAGTTTCCAACCTTTTGTGCATTTAATTCTGTGTGCGTTTGGCCACCTGCATGGGCCTCTCTTATCTTGACCTTCACGGGCGGGCTGGTATTCTCTGTAGTTGGAGTCTCGCGAGCTCATGCTCACCTCCCCTTCTCTGGTTGTCCTCGATCTCCCCGGCATAAGCCTCTCTTTGTTGAGTTTCAATTCTGCTCCTTCTCTGGTCTTTGCTGGGTTTCGAAACTCGGCCTATCGGCCTTTGGCCGCTTGGGTACATTTCTGCTTTCACAAAATGGAGTCGCACGTGTACATTGTGCAGTATTGAGGTAGATATATGGTTGGCGCTTGCCGCTCTATTCTTCTACTGAGTATTATAGGCAGTATCGATTTCTTAGCATCTTGCGTTTCAAGCTTATTTACACACATTCAACAGGGAGGTTGCTTCCATCTTGTCTCATGGCACCATTCTTTTATGTTTTAAGTGTCTCTCCCATGCATCCATTATAATTATCCTTGCAGTTACTAGTACTGGCATACGTGCTTTCTGTAGCTAATTCCGTTTGTTCTCAGGGCTGCTCGGGCCCTTGGGTTATTTCCATTGGCCTTCCATTAAGGCTTTAGGGGTCTCCTCATGGACCGTGTGCAGGTATTCCTCACTTCGCATCAGCGGCTGGTACGGTGGTCTGATATGGTACCGTGTTGCCCAGGGTTGTCGTGTTATGGCTGCTTCAACCGGTACTGATCTCCTTATGTACACGGGGCAGAGTCCCAGTGCGGCTCTCTGTTGGTTCATTTTCTCCCCATACGTCACGTACTTTGGCGAGTACCTTACTGGCAACTCGCAATGGGGGGCAGGGGTGCAGGTCATATCTGGGGCCTCCTCTACACTCCTCCCTCTGGTCGGTTCATCAACCACTTCTGCTTCCTCCTTTTATATTCATTTTCTTTGATTCCTCAGATTCTTGCTCATCGTCTCCTGGGTTTACACAAGAAGGCGTGAAAGTATGCAATTTTGATGTCCATATCTTTATCACCCCTTTCAAGCTTCCTGCTGTTCTCACATGCTCATCTTTGTTCCAGGTCATCAACTGGCATTGTCCATTTGGACTGCAATAAATCCATTTGCCATTTGCCTTCGTATCTTCTTCGTTTCTTGGGATAAGTGAATTTTGTTCCTTCTGGTGCAAATTCACTGGCCTTCACAAAGTCCTTTATCTCCTAATCTGTCAGGTCTCCGGGCTTCCACCCTGGCTCGACATCGACCATGATTCTCATCCCTATGACCTTCTTTGCCGTTTTCTGGCATTGTGTAATGATTATCTTGATTACACAGAATTCTAGCAGCACCATTGCTAGCAAGGCTCCCAGAAACTTGAATATATGAGCCATCCATCGTGGGACCCATGAGAATAGGTCCCCAAACCAGCTGTCGTCGTCCACTTAATCTGTCTCATCGGTCATCTGGTTTTTCAGGGTTGTTAACATGTCTATGGCCTCTGTGAGGGTTCCATTTTCTTCATCATGTGATGGTATAAATGTGCAACATGATTCTCCAATTTTTGCGCAAACACCTCCATCCATTGCAGTGATCATGTCAAGCACATATCTGTTCTGGAGGGTCATCAGTCTGGCTGCTCTCAGTTCTTCCTTGATTGCGTTGAACCCTTTTATGGTGGTATTGATGGTCTGCAGTAACTCCCTTCTCGTTATCTGCAACCACTTGGTATTTGCACCAACCTGGATGTGCGGCAAAAGTATTGTTGTAAATACGGATGAAGTTAGGCTAAACAGCCTGTGTTCGTAGGGAATAGCGTAAAATGTGTTCTCTGATTTGACGGAGAAGTAATTCTCTCTCTTCATCCTTGACATTAGTTCCACAGACCTCCTTTTCCTCAGGTGAGCATGTGCTTTCGGGAAACTGTCCAAATTCAGTTCATTTTTTGGGATCACTAGTGCAGGAACATGGACGTTCACCAGTGTGCATATGCCTCACCAGTTCCTCGGTAGTCTTATGTAGGCTTTGGATCCACATGCCAATAGTGGTCCATCAGGACTGCGGTCCTTGCGACATCCCTGGGGCTTCGTATATTCATCCGCAGTTTTGATTCTCCCCCATTTTCCTTGTGCCATTACTTCTAAAGCAGTTCCGGGTTTTCCAGGGGTACTATTTGCAGGGGGCCTCCTCTGTCTTCGACCCATGTTAACAGCTCTACCAATTTTGGCCATAGTTGTTTACGTAGTCTTTGAGAGTTTTCTATGGCTTCTTGGCAGGCTCCAAGGACCATCCAAGCTCGGCAGATTACAACTCCTTCTTCCCAACCATCGGTGCAAACAACTGATCCCCAGACCTGCATTTGGCCTAGGTTCTTCCATATTAGCGATTCTTCTGCCGTTTTCCCTTGGACGTTCAGTCTTGAGTTTATTTCCCACCTTATTCCTCACCCTTTGACGTCAGGGTTCTCATATCTAATCACGTGATTCGGTGTGCGCCCTGTTTCTTATTTTGATGTCCTGGACATATCCGTCTTCATCAGGGAAGTCCTTTTCGTTGGCCCATATCAACGAGGCGTCTCTCCCCATGAATTGTCTTCTGGTGTTGCACATTGCCACATGTGACATGCAGTGTGCTGTGGGGACATCTATTTCTACAGCCACAAAGATTTTGGACTTGCCCATGCTGTACGGCAGGAGTGCACAGATGAAACATTGTCATTCTGATTGCCTTCGTCCAGCTTCCTTCATGTGCTGGTACCATATGTTGTTTCCAAGCTGGGCCATGCTGTCCAAGTAATCGTTTAACTCGTTATCGGTTTCATATGGACTTCTCTTGATCGTTAATGTTTTTCTGTGGTTGGCTATCACTACGACTCTGAATGCGTCTGTACTGCTCTTTCGTTCAGACAGACTCTCGGGTGTTATCCTTGGAGGGGAAGATTTCATTTCCTGTCCTGCAGTAATGGGGGAGGTTTTGCGCTTCTTTTCCTTCCCTCCTGCATTCTTTTGTAGACCTCCTCACACCACATGTGACTTATCATCCTTCCAACACGTGGCTGTGTCGTAGGCTCGGTAGTTACTTCTGGCGTTGGAGCTGGCATACTCGCTGTCACAGTTGTGGTGGTTGTCTTGCTCAGCTCCTCATGGAGCTTATTTGCTCCAAGTAGGAGTGGAAACACATACTCAAATACTGCATGTGTTTTCTCAGTGAGTTCTTTCGTTGCTTCCTCTGTTTTATTGAGTGATTTTTCTATTTCACTTTGGTTCGGTTTCTCACATTGCTCCCTGCTTTCTGGAGCTGCTTGTTCCACCGGTGATTTCTCTTTCAGTTGGTTTGGCCTGCGGTTTCGTAGCCATTGACACTTGCCCTTGTGCGTGTGCACTCAGTGTATGGGTGCGTGCCGTGGACAGTGCTATGTTATCCTTCATTCCGTGCAGACCCTGTCTCCAGCCTTTCTCACCATTCATTACTTCAAGTGTATACGTATTAATGCTAATTATATTCAACTGTAAATCGTTTGCTTTATCATCAGTTTTTCTTGGAACAGGGAAGACGATATAAGGTCTGGGTGCTTTTGTGGGCCCCAGATATTCATTACCTGGTGGATGTACAGACATTGGGACGCTTCGTGCACCAATAAAGAATGCAGTTCTAACAGTTAACGATAGAAATACAATAATCACAATGCATATACATATGACAGCCTTGAAAGACAGCTTGCAGCATCTCCTTCCAGGGAACCGTGGGCGCCCTTCCACTGGTGGCACGACTAAGTTACTGTTTTGGGCCCCCATTTCAAATACGTCCACAGTCAACAAATTATTTTTTCTTCTTATTCTGTTTTCATCGCTCAAAGTTCAATAAACACTAAAGTGACAAGTGCAGTTCAATGTTCCCCCTCTTACGAGTGATGATGATGATAGTCTCTGAGTATGGAGTACAGTTCCTTTGCTAGACTGTGGAAAAAGGTTAGACTATCGTTTTCAACACATCATAATTATCCTGTATTTGTATGGCCAGCGTATTCCCAGGGCACTCTTCCAACTCGCCTTGGCCCTGGGGACATACAGGACTTTGTTTGCAGTGACACCATGAAATGATGGATCCGCTACAAATCACGCAAAATAAAATTTTGAAAAAATAAAAATACAAATAAAAATGAACATATGAGAAGGTAGGAAAAAATAAGAAAAAGGTTGAAAAAGGTAAACACGGCAGTGAAGTTCGTGTCTCTGTTCCTTTCACTTGGTCTTTCGAGGTCGAGTTGGTGAACAGTCTCTCTCTCTCCCCCATTTACTCCACTGCGGAACGATGATGCAAAATAGAAAAATAGGAAAAGAAGTTTAAGATGTCGTTGTCCTTGTTTCTGCCTTTTCGGCCCGTTCTACGTTGGAAGCATGAAGAACTGTCTGCATTTCCTTGCTCTGTCCCCGGCTGGGGATGATGGAAAGTTTTATCTTCCCCTTCTAAGGCTCTTCTTAGCAGTGGATGTCCATAATTGCTTCTTAGTTGAGATGCAATGGCCGTCAGGAGCCGATTCAATTTGGCATTTTTTGCTGGATCATTAAGAAAAGCGGGCACATCAATGTTGTGGGGTCTGCCCACTAGTTCTGGAAAGTTTTCAATGAGATGAAAGAAAACACAAAATGCATACCGACTGTCTTCAGGTGTTAATGACTTTTGCTCTGACTCTTTAGCTCTTAGGCCACAGGCCTTTCATGCAGTGTGATCAGTCCTTGCCTCCTCGATCTGTCCCTTGCCGAATAGTCTCACAGGAATCTCCATAGGAATTCTCGCTGGAAGTTGGACAGCTCCACTTGGAGCATGATTCCTTGGAGAAGGGTCATGTGTAGGAAATTGACTGGGTTTCTAAGGAAGGTTGTAACATCGACATCAGCAGGCCTTCCGACCATTTCTGGATAGTCTGCAATCAGTCTAATCAGGACGTTGTGGGCTAGCTGCGTGTCTGTGGGGGACAGGGACATTTTACTTTGTTTTGCTGGGTCCCGATCACAAGTCTTTTTGTTGTCGCGAACAAGTCTTGCACTTTCCTGCTGCGTGGTCTGCTACCACATTGTTCAGTTTACTCCATATCTAATTCAGGATGTGATTATTTCGGGGATCTCTGATGAAGGTCAGGGTATCTGCGGTCCTCCCGACAAGTTCTGGGCACTCCTCAATGATTTGAAAGAATAAAGAGTAGGTAACTTCGTCAATAACTGCTTGTGGCGGGAGCATTAGTCTTTTGTTCACTGTGCTCGGGCAACTCGGCGAAGACCTCTGCGATGACAGTCAGTAGTTGCCTGATCACCTTCTTATTTCTGGATCTTGAATGTATTCTGTGACACTTGTTTCTTTCCCTATGAGCGACGAATAGGACAGTACTACTATCTGAAAATAGGTGAGTACATCCCACTTGAGACTTCTGCTGGGGTGAACCATATGTTCGTGAACAAAGTCTTGATACTGGATGTTTCAGGATACCAGTTTTAGTTTACAAAAGTGTCCTGTTCTTACAGTTTATCAGAGTCTGAGAGTCCGTGTTCAATGCTTTGTGGCTTAACGTGATCAAGCTACTAGTGTCACCGCGGGTTTAGAATATGCGGGTTTCTTCTTTTCGCTTGCACTTCAGCTGCACAGTACATGTTTGAAAGTCCTGTATATCATTCAGTGCTTAGAGGAGAAGTTCAGTGTACAGCCACAATTTTGACATTGAGTTCCTTAGTTTGTGTTTTGTGCGTCGTCCTTCCTCGACATAGACCTTGTCTGCACATGCTGCGGTCCTTCCCCGTTGTCTGTGGATTCCCCCGGCAGTAGATGCAGTAGGAGTGCTCTCTCCTATAAAGGGTTTTATGTCGCTCAGGAAGATCCAGGCTCTTCTGCCCACAAGCTTAACAGCGGACTGGGTGCAGTCCTCTACGATGAAGGGGCTGTTAAACCTTGGCTCGTCCCATTTCCTTCTCGTAAAGTTTTTTACCAGAACTCTGTCTCCAGGGAAGACAAGGGGTGCGCCAAGGCTGAGAGCTGCGCCTGTATCAGCACTATGTGCAGTGGTTCATGCTGTGCTGTCCCCTTTCCGCCGTTGCTGCAGCTGGCCTGAAATGACAGTGGCACTGGATGTGAGACAGTCTAGGTAAGCTTTCATCTCTTCTCCCAGAACCTCCCTAGTTGACTGGGCATCATTTCTAGCTCTGTCTCGGGGGGGTAAAGGGTGTCCTCATCCTTCTTCCAGTAACTATTTCGTGCGGCGTAAGATGGTCTGAGCCTGGTTGGTTCCGAAGAGCATAAAATGCCAGTGGTAGACAGTGCACCCATCCCTTTCTTAATGTGAGTTTCAACTTGGCTATCCTTTCCTTAAGCAAGCCGTTGATCCGTTCACATATCCCATTTCCCTCTGGATGATACGCCGACGATAACTTGTGCTTTATACCAAGCAACAAGCTAATCTGTTCGAACACTGCGTTCACAAAATGAGGCCCATTGTCTGATCTCATAACCTCACCCCCCCCCACCGCCATCTAGGGAAGACCTCCCTCACCAGGAATTAAGCAGCACAGGCGGCATCGGGGTGTGAACAGGGACCTGCTTCCACCCATGTGGAAAAGGGACACACCACCACAATTAAATACCTGTACCCATTACACACCTGAATGATATCAACATAATCGATATGCAGGTGCCGGAAAGGTCCACTTGGTCTGGGGATGACTCCTCACTACTTTTAATGTGTGCCCAGAGGTTGACAGACAATGCAATTTACCATAAAGAATGCAACATGCTATGCTAAATTCGGTGTAAACCAGTCTTCGGCAAGCGTTGCGGCAAGACTTTCTCTTGTCATGTGAATGGGGTAATGAAGCTGTTCTAGTGCTACTTTTAGAAGGGCGACGGGCATTACTGGTTTACCAGTGCTGTCTTGCCTCCACAATCCGTCTGAGGGGTTTAAAGAACACCCTCGACGCTTCCACAGATTTTTCTCCTCCTGAGGTGCCTCCCCCTGGAGCTCCATTAACTGAGACTGCCCCATATTACTATAGGTTTCTGGTGTGGCTCGCGCCACCATCATACGTTCATGGGTACGTGCCACATCCACGTCCATGATTGTTTCAGCTTTGGATGCCATGCGCTTGGCTTCTGTGTCCGCTTCATGGTTTCCACGTGACACAAAATCTGTCCCTTTGATATGAGCGGCACATTTTATGACCGCTATGCCCACTGGGAGCTGCAGTGCTTTTATCAGCCTGTCCAGTAAGGCCGCGTGCTGCACTGGCGTGCCGTCGGCTCAGAGGTAGCCCCTCCTTTTCCAGCGTGCCAGTCCTGCGTGCACTGTTGACGTCACATAGGTGGAGTCACTGTACACTATTACTTCCTGGTCCGCGTGTTTCGCAATGGCGAGTATCAATGCCACTAGTTCTGCAGCCTGTGCCGAATAGTGAGATGGTATTCGTGCACTGACAAGTACTTGGAACTCTCCATTCGCCATGTGTTTGATCACGGCCACACCTGTATACCTTTGCCCGTCATCTTGGTCAATTCTCGATGACCCATCAATAAAGACGATCTCTTCACTTGGCAGGGCATTTTCCTTGACCCTGGGGATCTCCTCATAGTATTCTTCATAGTTCGCACAGTCATGCACAGGTTCTCCCTCTGTGACTGGCTCAGCAATAAACATAGCAGGGTTCACCGTTATGCATCGCACTATTTTGGTTGATGGATTGGAGATAATCACCTCGTAGGCTGATGCTCTCTGAGACATCAGCGTACCCTTTGGCTTCTCTAGCATGGCGAACAATGAGAGTTCAACATATAGGGTCATGGAGCACCCCATCACACTGGATGACGCCTTCTCAATGGCGAACGTGGCGGCGGCTAAATTTTGTTTGCACGGGAAATGGCCTTTCATGACCGGTTCTGAACTTCCACTGTAATATGCTAGGGGTTTATATCCCAGTGAGGTTCGCTGCGCGCGAGTACTGCCGTCATAAAATCGCCATCAGTATGAGAGAACAGATAGAATTCCTTAGCATAATTAGGAATCCCGAGGACTGGGGCCTTACAAATGCCCCCTTGAGTTCTGTAAACCCTTTCTCCATCGCTTCATTCCATTCAATTTCTTCTCTCGTCGCATGGGCCTTTTTAAGGGCCTGCAACAAGGGCTTGGTATACGAGCTGTAGTCAAAGATCCATGCTCTGACATAGTTGCACAGGCCTAGGAAGCTTTGCATTTGCTTTACTGTGCGCGGCTTGGCCGTGTTCATGATAGCCTCAGCCCTTTCTGGGGTTACCCTTTTCCCCCTCATGTGAGGTTAGCTGCCCTATGTACAACACCTCCTGTTGGCAGTACTGCAACTTGTCCTTGTCCATTTGTACCCCTTCTCCGCCAATATAGTCAATAGCTGGACAGAGTCCTGTCGGCATTGCTCTTCAGTGATGCTGCAGATTAGGATGTCATCTACATACTGCAAAACACTGTCCACTGCAATATTGCCTAGGTCCATTTGCAGGACTCTGTTGAAAATAGATGGAGACTCGCAATACCCCTTTGGCAGCCTCGTACTTTTCAGGCGCATTTGTCTGAAAGTAAACGTCAGTTCTTGTGAGTCACGGTGTAATGGAATAGAGAAGAATGCATTCTCCAAATCGATCACCGTGAAGTATTTCGCTTCAATGGGTATATTACACAAAATTGTGGATGGATTAGGGACTAGAGGGAACTCTGCTTCGACTATGTCGTTCAATGCTCGTAAGTCCTGGATTAAACGCCAGGACCCCTCCTTTAGATTTCTTGACAGGGTAAATCACTGTGTTGCATGGTGATTCCGACGTCACCAGGATGCCCTGTTCCATCATGGCAGAGATTGTGTTTGCGATCCCTTCATCTGCTTCCCTGTACATGGGATACTGTCGTGCCCGTGGCAGAATTGCTCCTGGTTTCAATTTAATTTTTACTTCTACAGCCCCCTTCAGGAGACCTACATTATAGGGCCCTGTAGTCCACACTTTAGCTGGCACTAGGGCCATGTCGTTATCAAAGTATTCTGGGCGTACCAATGCTAACATCATTCTCTGTGGTACCTCCCGCTTGATCATTTTGACCCAAAATATGAGACTCCTTTCCACCCGTGTCTCTTCTAGGTCAGGGTGTTCTTCGAACAGATAGTCATAGGTGACGTCAGTCACTCGGTACCCTTCTTCGATGGCGACAATCGCACACCAAGGTCTGCCCTCGTCACATCCTTCAACTAATACTACCTTTCCTCGCACCGCGGCAGATTGTATCATTAAGGGAAATACTTGTCCCTCCTCTTCGTGCATGGGTATTCTTGGCCTGAATAGAAACTCATCTGGGGTTCTCATAGTTTTGTCTGCGAGGCTTGGCAGTCCCGCCATAAGAACTTGCATGCCATATGCAAACACTTCTAGTTCCAGTGGTATAGCTCTCATGGCTGCACATCCAGAATATGCTCTGATCATTTCGCAAACGTTTGAATAATGCATTCCTGGAGTGGAGCATACTATACCATCCTCGGAAAACGAGATGGTCATATTCAACTTTGTCATTAAGTCCCGACCCATGATATTCACCGGGGACTGACGAGAATACAATAAGGGTACATTCATGTCGCACTCTCCCACTGAGACTGGGAGTGCATCAGTAAAGGGAACTCTGCTGTGAGCTCCAGTAAAATTCTGGGTATCTATGACCTCGCCGGACAAGGAGAACCTTCCTTCACGTATGCACGAGCGCGTTGCACCCGTGTCAACTAAAAAGGAATATTCTTTCCCCCCCTATGGTGACATTTACCCTAGGTTCCCTGTTAGGGTCTGGTGTCACTGATGGGATAGAACAATCAGAGTTCCCTGTGAGCCGTCCTATTTCATATATAGGTTCGGTCCACTGTAAACCTGTGGGTTTCCCCCACCAGAATTGGTGCCCTGAGCCACTTGTGGCAGTGTCTGCTGGGGTTGCCCCTGTGGTACATTCCCCATGTTCTGTGGCTGGACCATTTGCTGTGCACCTTGCTGCAAGCCAACCGCTTGCTGCTGCACGGTATAATTTTGTGCACTGCCCTGTTGTGGGGTAGCAGGTTGATTCACCATGCTTGCCCCTATCCCTTGGTTGTTCTGCCACATGCTTTGGCTTCTGCACATGCGTGCCATATGTCCTGTCACTCCACACAGCCAACACACTGGCGGTGGTCGGGCCATCTGTCCATCTGGCATAGTAGGACTGGCCATCGGTGCGTTCTGGATACCATTTTGAACATTTTGTAAACCTCCTTGGTTACCTCTAAATCCTCCCTGATTGCTCTGCCATCCTCTTCCTCCAAATCCCCTTCCTCTCGGGTAATCTCCTGCGTTACCCTGATTGTTTTGTGGTGGGTGTGAGGCACATGGTGCACTCGATTCAGCTGGACTTATTAGCATGGCTCCCTCGAGAGCATACTTTGAGAGCTTCCTTTGCACTAGCTTCGCCTCCTCTCCCTTACGCGTTGCCTCTTTCTTCCGATTCTTTTCTTGCAACAGTCTACAATAATGGGCAATTGTCAACTGGATTTCGGCCCACGGTTTAGCTTCTATTCCTACCATTTTTTTTAGCTGTTAAGCACCGGTTCTGGTAACCCTTGGCACAATATATGATAGAATACAGGGATAGATTTCGTCCAAGACTCATGCATTTCGAGCACCCACGCGTCTTGAAAATTCTGGATATAAAGCAAAGGATCCTCTGACTCCTTCATTTTTCCAGTCATTATAGCTCCCATATCAGATGTGTCTGGATATAGCGTACGCAGCGCTTTCCACACTGCTGCTCTTCAGTTGTTAAATGGTGCTCCGTCATGAGAGGTGTTAGTTATGGTTACCCTGGGGTATCCTGCCCTTTTCCACACATCGTCTGCTCTTTCACCAAGTATAGCAATTGGAAGACCCTTGATGTCCCCTATGGCTAGAGTGACGCCCCCCGTCCTTTTCTGTAGCTCATGTATCCACTTTCCGGCTCCCGATGTCAGCATTGGAAGCTTATTTTTAAGATTCTCTCGGTCCATGTGTGGCCATGAAATATATTGCGGTCTTGCTCCCCCTTTTCTAACAGTGGGAATTGGAATGCACAATCCTCCTTTTCCTTCTCTATACCTCCTCGGTCTCTTGCCTGGGCGGCGTTCCCGCCTTGCCTTCTACCTGGCAATGCCCTTAACCTATCTGTATAGGCAGGTGCCGAAGCCCCCCTCTGACCGTGGGGTGTCTCTTCATGTCAGCTGGACCGTCCAGCGGGCTTCGGTGTCCTATTTATGGACCCGCTAGCATTTGACCATCGAATCTCTTGGTTCCCTGGGAGTCGCTTTTCACACCGCCTCCCTTCGTCATACGCCACTTCCTCTGCTTCCCCATCGGAGTCTGATTCCGAGTACTCCCAATTTGCACAACTTCTCGCATCATCTTCGTTCTACCCAACTTGTAGTCTATCTAGGGAACGTCCCCTACTCCCACTACTTTGGGTGACATCCTCAGTGTCATATAGCTGAGTGCTCTTTAAGCGCTCATCTTCCCTTCCCTCTTGGGAGATTCGTTCCAGTCCCATCTCATCGTATATTTTGTCAATCGCTTCCCCGATGCTTCTGGTGTCGAAGTCCTCATCAATATTTGTCCCACTTGTACCTGCTACCGCATCGCTTGCAGGAAGTAACTCTTCTATGTCTCCCCAGTCTACAACAGGATTGGGTTTTTTCACTTCCTGTTGCAAATATTCTAAATCTCGCACCCTTTGCCTGCGTTTACGTTCTGCTTCCTCATCCCTTTCTCTTCGCTTCTTCGCTTCCTTTCTAGCCTTATCAACTTCCCTCATCCGTTCATTTCTACGTTCCTTTGTCCTTCTACTTTCCTCGTCTTCTCGCTTTTTTACCTTTCTTTCATGCACTCTCTTCTCTTCCTCTAACCTTAGCATGTTCTGCCTGTACTTTTCATAGGCTGCATATTGAGTGCGACTGAGCGGTATACTTTGCTCTTCGCGATATAGTTGTTCTCGCCTCAACCTATCCTTTCTTGCCCTCTCGTTTCTTATGTCCACTTCCTTCTCCCTTTCCTTTCTTTGCGCCTCATTCGACCGTTCACCCGGCTTTGCACCATCACTTTCTTTTCCATCTAACTTCAACAGTATCTGCCCTCCCATCCATTCGTCCTTTATAAATGTTAACTTATCGGTTCCTTTCCGCTTCTTTCCCTCTCTCTCTCTCTCGAGAGGTGCACTCGTTTGTGCCTGGTCCTTCCTTTCATCACCTCGCCTCTCTTTTTCCCATGGGACTTTGGAGGCCGAGTCAATTTCCTGTTCCTTCCCTTTCGTCTCGTCACTGCTGAATGCAGGTGACTCATATGTAGGGTTGCTATAACCTGTGGCTGCCTTAAGTTCTCTTAGTGGGTAAAGACCCTCCGACTTACTTCCCTCAACAACTGGTTCCGGCGGGGCAGGTGGCGCGGTAGGCGTCTCACCCCTCTCCGTACATACATTTAATATCCAGTCTGTGGGGGATTCTTCTTCTTTTACTTGTTCAAACATGTTCCAGAGCTCGAAAACAGCAAGACTTTTTTCGAACTTCTTCCCGCTGTATGTGGCATGTAAGAAGGTGGTCATGTGCTGTAAAACAGCCTTAGACAATGACCCATTTTGGGGCCACGGCATAAACATTTTATTTGCGGTGCCCTTAACCCACTCCTGCCTATATTTCTTCAATTTTGTTGCGTGCTTTGGCAACTGCTTCCACAAATGTGCAAGTGGGGTAACTTCTTCCATTCTTAATTTTGTCATCAACAATGTTCATACAGTTTTTCAACTTTATGCTATTATGAGCAAGGGTTTATAGTCATAATATCGACTCCAAAAATGTCGAAAGTCATAAAATCGAAAAATAAATGTCCAAAAAAATCAAATTTCTTTTTAATACGTTTTTTATTCGAAATGGGGAGGTTCCCCAACCCCCCTTTTTTAAATGTTTTTATTGTTTTTACATGCCGAACCCCAAAAAAATATATAAATTAAAAAAAAGAATTTTTATTTTTTTTTCACTTTTTTTTCCTTGAAATTAATGTAATTCGACATTTTATTTTCGATATTATGACTGACCACCATGAGCAACAACAATGCAATAGATGGGTACCCCCTACATCGCTGGCAAAAGGGGAAGCAACCAGCAACAAAGCACAAGAATCAAGCCAGTGGATATGTGAATAAGTCTACTAAAAGAAGCACAATCCCACCAGCAGTCGGGAGCGGCCCCTCTATCAACTCCTCAGATCACTGCACATAATTCACAAAAACATTTATGAAAAATTTGTTTTCCTTTAATTAGAAACATTAAAATGATTATTAAATAAGTCAGAGCTCATACATGAATAAGAGTAAATGTAAATATAGAACATGTAACTATACAACATGAATAAAGTGCATAGTGTGAAGAAAATACTAATTTCCCAATAGGACTGCTAAGAGCTTGCTGCCAGATCACAAGCTGGGGAATGATCACCATCGTCCCCAAATAGGTCTAAGTCCGTCTCGCGTGGATTAAACCCACGCGAGAGAAGGGAATCCCTCGGGTAGGAAAAATCCTGGTCAACCGAGCAAAGTCAGGATGGTTTAGAAATTAATTCAAAGATGGATTGAATCCTGAAAATGGCAGGGAAGACAAATCGTTGTTTCCAAATATAGCAGTTCAAACATTTCATACAACGAGAAACTGAAGAATCTTCACAAAAATAATAATAATAAACCCATACTCTAAAGAAAATCTATCATGGGATGCTATACGTGACCACCATGAGCAAGCACCACATACGCAAGCTACAATCCGATTTTCCTGCAAAATTTTATACCAACAGTTTTACTCCAAACATATCAATTCAGTGGCGATTCCCTCTCATTTACAGAATCGCATAAAGCAAAAATACATTGCCATCAATTAATAACACAATAATTCCACATTCAGCATACACAGGACATATAGGACAGATGCTTGACAGACTAGACGGACACCAGCTGGTCATAAGTATATCTACCTTCTAATTATTAGCCCGTCATGGGATTTGAACGAACCCCATTCTTACGTCTTTAAACGTAAGCGCAGCTTAATGTCCCCCCTCTGTGGGCTCTGGGTTCACGTTCCTTCTGACCACTCTTTAAAGCGCAGGAACAATGCGAATTTGACAGTTTTCTCTCGGGTCCCAACCCCCCCGCCCCTGGTATTGCTTAGTTTTTTTTCTCGGGTGCCACCCCGGTATTCCCTAGTTTTTAGTTTTTTTTCCTCGGGTGCCCCCCCAGTATTCCTTCCCAATTACTTCGGGTGCCTGGGTTTTTACCCCCTACATCACTACAGTCTTTCCTACTTTTATAATCTTCTCCACCACCCTCCGTTATCTTTCCCCTTCTTACTCTGTAAGACCTTTGCCAGGAGAACGAGTTTCATTGTTTTCACTCACCGATCGCCTCTTTTCCTCTCTGGAACTTCAGTATCACTGCCCCTTCCTCTTCCTGCTTTTATGGTTTTCGTCCGATCCGCTGCCCGTGGGAATGAGAAGGGTTATGCTTGGAAAGGCGGGTTCCTTCAAACCCACTGCAGATTTTTTGGGGGAATAATTACACTATCATTGTCCACGGGGAGCTTCTCAGCCTACTCAGCCGGAATAGTGAAAGGACTTGTGATGTAACCGAAGGCCCAGAGTTACTTTGTGCCATCGGTCTAAAGGTGTCTTATACTATATCAATCGATAATCTATAAGCGATGGCCGAAACCATCCTCTGCTACCAAGTGTTGACGAGGAGAGGAAATTACTGACGGGCCCATTGGTCAGTACTCACCCTCGAAAACTAGTAATGCATGATAGCTGCACCATGTGAGGACAGAGTGCAGGATTCACATACTCCAGCAAGCTTCAATAATCAGGACTCAGTAAATTGGCAAAGGGAAGTCCGTTTAATGATAATTACATCAGCAGATGGAAATCAGCAGCATCACGAACACCTGCCTTACCCCGACTTCCCCAAACTTTAGTCAAACAGCCTCTTTTATGGGCAAAATCTGTCATCATTGACGTCTAATTCTCCATAAAATCATCATACAATATAATTGGTTGAGAAAGGTAACTTAAGTATAGGTGCTATATCTGTATATGGAAATAATGCAAGTGGATTGGATAACTCATCGGGTGGGCGTCTACGCCCATCCCTCTACAACACACGTGATTGACGTGACTACAAGTACGATGTCTCATTGGTTACAGTGTCTATAGGACCCTAGATTACATGGTCCCTTGTGATTGGGCAAGGTACACCCCTAAACATAAATCTCTATTTTAATTAGCAGCATTCAGAGTAGACACCCAGGTGCCTAGTGTCCCAAGATTCACCCTTTTTCCCTTCCATCAATCAGTATTTTAGGGTTATGTGTCAATTAGTTGGCTGGGTATGGCCTTGGATCTGTAGTCTCTTATCAGGAAAAGTTATGGCACCCGCGGGTTCTGGATGACATCATGGAGGTGGTTCATCTTCGCGCCTGTCTGGTCACGTGCTGGTCCACCGTGAATCTGCTTCAGTTTCCAGCTTTTTGTGCATTTAATTCTGTGTGTGCTTGGCCACCTGCATGGGCCTCTCTTATCTTGACCTTCACGGGCGGGCTGGAATTCTCTGTAGTTGGAGTCTCGCGAGCTCGTGCTCACCTCCCCTTCTCTGGTTGACCTCGATCTCCCCGGCATCAACCTCTCTTAGTTGAGTTTCGATTCCGCTCCTTCTCTGGTCTTTGCTGGGTTTCGAAACTCGGCTTGTCAGGCCTTTGGCCGCCTGGGTACATTTCTGCTTTCACAAAATGGAGTCGCACGTGTACATTGTGCAGTATTGAGGTAGATATATGGTTGGCGCTTGCCGCTCTATTCTTCTACTGAGTATTGTAGGCAGTTTCGATTTCTTAGCATCTTGCGTTTCAAGCTTATTTACACACATTCAACAGGGCGGTTGGTTCCATTTCGTCTCATGGCACCATTCTTTTACGTTTTAACAGTCTCTCCCCTACATCCATTATAATTATCCTTACAGTTACTAGTACTGGCATACATGCTTTCAGTAGCCAATTCCGTTTGTTCTCGGGGCTGCTCGGGCCCTTGGGTTATTTCCATTGGCCTTCCATTAAGGCTTTAGGGGTCTCCTCGTGGACCGTGTGCAGGTATTCCTCACTTCACATCAGCGGCTGGTACGGCGGTCTGATATGGTACCGTGCTGCCCAGGGTTGTCGTGTTATGGCTGCTTCAACCGGTACTGATTTCCTTATGTACACGGGGCAGAGTCCCAGTGCGGCTCTGTTGGTTCATTTGCTCCCCATACGTCACGTACTTTGGCGAGTAGCTTACTGGCAACTCGCAATGGGGGCAGGGGTGCAGGTCATATCTGTGTCCCCCTGCTACCTTGACAATGGAAGCGGGGAGCCCAAAATCAAAACAAGAGACCCTGCAGTGTCGGATCCGACCCGCGTTAGAGGGACAGCTCTGACACCGCAGGGGTGCAGGAGAAGTGGCGGCTAGCAAACAGGTAAGTAGGAGAAGGAGGGGTTGGTGTAAGGCAACATTTCATTTGTTTAGCCGAAGTAAAAAGCAATTTGCGGCCAAATGGACTACAGTCAATTCCGCCGCTAATAAGATTACTTTGGTTAAACAACCCAGATCTGGATGAAAAGCCAAGTATCTAGCTCTTTCCTGAATGTCAGATGGTTCCCTTCTAGGCTAAGATGTTGATTTAGGGTGTACCTGAGTTTAGTGGCCAGGGTAGAGAAAGAGGATCCTCCTTACAGTGTTTTCTTGACATTTGGGACTACAACTAGAGCAGCAATGGTAGATCTTAGTGTTTTTGATTGAATGTAATGCTGGATCTTCATTCTGGAGGAGTTGGGGGGGAGGAGGGGGTGCCTTACATGGTAGTGGCAATGTGCGATTCACAATGTTTCAAAGTGAATTATTTTCATGACTGGTAGCCAGTGGAGAATCTGAAGTGCTGGTGTGATTTGTTTGGTTCTCTTCAACCTGATTAATTATCCGGGAGTGCGAGATATAGGGTATTGGTACCTGGGCGGGGGGAGCCAGCTGATGGCTAGGAACACAGGCTTGAACTGCCAGTACAATCCTGCGTTCCAGGCCGCCTGGCTCCCCCGCTGCCATCTTCCCCCTACCCTCTGTCGCAATTCCCCTCCCCCCCAGGCCACTACTTACCTTTTATCGGTGCCACCGCATCCGCTCCTTCCCCTCGCCTCCCGCTGGCCGACCATGGAAAGGAAAGAGGGGCTACATACGGAGTCCCGCCTTCCCTTTGCATGGCGGCCATCTTGGAAAACTATTTTCCTTCCTACAACGGGACGCCACGCACGTCCCATTATAAGAAGGAACATCCTTTTTCTTTTCTTTTTTTTTTTTTTTTAGCACCTCAGTTTACCGCTTTGGCAACCCGGGGTGCTAATGGCCTTAATCTCCCATTGCAGCTACCGGAACTGCGGATAACTGCCCAGATCGCTCGATATCGGTCCACTCTTCGCTTGGGCGGATAACTTGAGCTGCCGGGCCGTTATCCCCATTCCAGCCCGTGGAACACCATATTAACATCGTGTAATCTAGTTTACTTATGAGATTGTAGCCATAGTTCTGTGGATGCAGAATGTAGCGAAGAGCATGAGCATGAGCATGAACATGGAAAAAGCAGCTTCTGACAATGGCCTTGACCTGTGGGTCAAGTGTGAGGGTGCTGCCTGTTATGGTTCCTAGATTCTTTGGTGAACAGGGCTGGGTATAGGCCCATTTCGTTGGGCTAGTGGAATGTGGTGGCTTGGGAGGATGCACTATTGCAGATAAGTTCAGTTTTGTGAGGGTTGAGTTTTAGCTTGTTTGTGGGCCCCCACCCATGCAAGCCATGTTTTACGTTCTTGGTGGTTAGTTGAAGGATTATTCTTGAATTTGTAGATGTATTTATGTTCCGCATAGTTGCTGCAAGTGATGCCAGAGCTGTAGATGAGGTCTAAAAGGGGTGTTGTGTATATGTTGAATAGGATGAGCAAGAGGGTGGAACTCTGAAGTACTCTTCAAGTTAGTGGACAAGGTTGGGATTTGAATGGGCCCATGACTGGTTTTGGTTCTGCCTGTGAGGAAGGGGATGAGGCAGCATAGAGCTGTTTCTTTAATACTGATGTCTTCAAGTCTTTATAAGAGGATCTTGTGGCAAATAGTGTTGAAAGATGATGAAATGTATAGCGAGTGCTCTCTTAATTTTCATCAGCGTGTTTTTTGTGTGTGTGTCCAAGATTGAGAATGGGGCTGATTCATCGCACTAACTCCTCTCCTGCATCCGGCAATGGCTGGATCCGTTGGCAAAAAGTGACCCCACTGTGAAGATCGCTTGCCTGCAGTGTCTGAAAAATGTGTAATCCAGAAGAGCGTAAAAATCACCTGAATAGAGGACAAAAGCGTCCCCACCGCTTGGGCCTAGAGTCGGAGAGAGAAGGCATTCTTTTGGAATAGATCACATATTTCCTGACAAATTTTCCTCAGTCTCATTTTCCGCAGTAGACTACACCGCTGAGAATCGATAACAAAGCCTGGAAATTGGATGCATTGCATAGGCTGAGGGACAACTATGGAATTCATCATAAACCGCAGGTCTTGCAAGGAGACAGTCAACCTTAGATGTGCCAGGAGCACGTGCACCTCTTGTGCTAGCAGAAGCATGTAGTTGAGGTAGATGATGCAAATCCCCCTTACTCTTAGGGAAGTGATAAACTGGCGCAACTGTTATAAATGGGAGAGAAGAAAACTGTCATTGACTGCCCTGCTACATAAACTAAAGAAACTCTTGATATGGTGAATAGTTTGTCCCTCCTCAAATGGCTTCTCTCCTTGAATTCGCTGCATTTTGAAGTGTCTCTACACCACAAAGGTGTTCAAGTCTTTGAGATGGATAACCAGACAATGTATTTTATTTATTTTTTAACATTTTTTATTAGCATACAGTTTCCAAATGAAACATTTCAGCTTTTACAATTCAGACCCTCATAATCTTTCAGAGTAGAAAGAGAGATAATAGAATCTATTTGTATTTTATAGTATATAAAGCGCTTTACAGCATACCAAACAAGAAAACATCAAACGAGGAACAAAGCAGCATTACAGTATACATGATTCAAACCAGAAAAACAGCATGTGGAACAATTTGCATTTGAGAAGGAAGAAAAGAAGCGAGGTATGGGACGGAGGAAAGGGAAGGGAAAAGGGAGTAGATAGAGCAGAGGGAGGGTGGAGATCAAAGGGGGAGACAGGGAGAGATAAAGGAACAGGAAGATGGAGTGGGGAGGAGAAAGAAGAGGAGGAAGGGGAGAGAAGTCAGGGAGGGGGTGAAGGAGTGATTTTTAAGGAGGAACAGAAGGAGGAATAGGTGGACATGGAGTGGATAGAGAAAGGGAGGGAGTTCCAATGTAGGGGGGCAAGGAGCTGGAAGGAGCGGATACGAGAAGATGCACACGGAGGTGGGGGAACATAGTAAAAAGAGATCAGCTGAGCGTAGGGAGCGAGAGGGGGCATAGAAGGAGAGAAGAGAGGAGAGGTAAGGAGGGGCAAGGTCATGAAGAGATTTAAAAACGAGACAAAGGAAGTGGAGTTTAAGTTGGGAGTGGAAGGGAAGCCAGCCTAAAATTAATTGGAAATGGAATCATGGGGAGAGAGAAGACTGAGGGTACGGATGGCAGAGTGGTAGAGGGATTTGAGGAGGGGCGAGATCGGATGAGGGGAGACCGAAAAAGAGAAGAACAGTAGAAGAGGCGAGAAAAGATGAGGGAAGAGATTAAGAGTTTGGTAGTAAGAGAGGAACTGACTTTACGGTTATTAGAGGTGATGGCGACAATAGCGTGTAGTAAGGGAATCTATAAAACATCAATTAAGCTAAACTAGACAGAAGCAGTTCAGAAGTAGGTCAAGTGGCAATTTCATTTCCTGCATCAATTTTCCAAAGAATTGAGACAAATTCCAACAAGGCGAATGTCAGTGAAATCATATTATATATATATATATATATATATATATATATATATATATATATATATATATATATATATATATATATATATATATATATATATATATATATATATATATATGTGTACCAAAGTACTCAGTCTGGATATGAATTTTTGCCCCAATGCAAAAAGTGACTTTATATAACCTAGGATTGATTTCGGCCACGATGTACGTAAAATACGTCTCAAGAAATTCTTTGCAACAAATTAAATAAAGAAACGCCCAACACAGAAAATAATGGGACAAACAGAGGTCAAAATAAATTAAATGAGTGCATTATCAGATCTGATGGGCTTAGAAAAAGGCCTAGATATGGGCACTGAGGATGAGCCCATTGACTTCGAGGAATTGAACATCAGAACAGATTGGACGGCTAAAAGCAAATTGAAACAAAAGTCCAGGTTTAATCCCATTACGAACATTGGAAACAATATTGAGGCATTTCAGAGTTTGGTTATTGCAGATTTTAAAACCCTGCGAAGGAAAGAATACAAACAGAAATTCAAGGATAATATGTCAGCCTTCGATGGACAAGCTCTAACGGAGCTACATGAGCTGCAAAATTGTATCATCAAACCATCAGATAAGGGGCGAAATATAGTCCTACAGAACAGACTATATCAAAGAAGCGTACAAACAGCTGAACGACAAAACATGTTATACAAGAATCTCCACGAACCCAATCAAGGAATTGGAGACTAAAATAAATGTACTCCTATTGGGATGGGAACAACAAGGCATCCTAACCGAGGAGACCCAAAAGTTTGTCAATCAGCAATTTGATTGTACCCACCATCTACTTTCTTCCGAAGGTACATAAAGATCTAAATAAACCACCAGGAAGGCCCATTGTCTGTTTGATTGGCTCGGCTCTTGAAAACATGTCTAAATACATTGACGAGGCCATTTTTCCTTTTGTATCTGTGCTCCCATCATATCTAAAAGACACCACAGATTTTTTGTTGGGTATTGAGGACATACCATGGTAAACAGACTACTTGATTTTGACCATGGACGTGGTATCACTGTACACATCCATTCGCCACGTATATGGCAAAAAGGCATGCTGACATTTTTTGAATACCAAATCTCTGAATTACCTGGAACATACTGAATGGTCCTTGAAATGATAGATCTGTGCCTCACCAACAATGTTTTTTTTATTCAACAACGAATACTTCAAGCAAATGCAGGGGACTGCTATGGGCACGACCTTTGCACAATTATATGAAAATCTAACAATGGGAGCATGGGAAGAACTAGAGGTGTGGGCAGACTGTAACAAGAATTATACGGACAATGTGGTGGTGTGGCTTAAATTTATAGACGATTTGTTCATAATTTGGAAAGATACAGAAAGGAAATGGTTGGACTTCGTCAAACTTCTAAATCAGAACTCTAACAACCTGAGATTCATGGAAACGCATAGCTGCATGTTAATCACTTTTCTAGACGTGAATGTAAGAATTGTAAATGATAAAATAACTTGTGAGCTACGCAGAAAGAGTACTGGATGTAACAACCCATTACATGGAAAAAGTGGACACCCCAAAAATCTAATTTAGAGCGTCCCATATGGGGAGTTCATACGACTAAGAAGGAATAACAGTACATTAGAGGTCTTTGATTCAGAAAGCAAAATGACAGCTGAGGGCTTCAAACGACACATGTACCCAAAGAAAGTGATAGAGAGGGCATATCTCAAAGCGAGATCAAAAGAGACAGAGCCTCCTATCAGGATCTCATAAGCAAGAAAAGGCAGGTACAGAAAAAGAGAATATATGCCTCATTCTCACCTTCAATACTCAAGCGTCCGCCATTAGGTGGATTCGACATAAGCATTGGAAAATCCTCATGGTGGAAAGCGATCTATGCACCAGTCTGAAGAATAGGCCTGAAATAACATACAGAAGAAATCGATCCATCAAATATACCCTAGTTCAAAGCTACATGACAAAAGCAGAAGACAGTAGCAAAAACAAGTGGCTAACCAACAAAAAGAAGGGTTTTCACAAATGTACATGCTGCAACATGTGCAAATACGCAAATAACTGCAATTCTTTCAAACATCCTGTTACAGGACAAATGGTTGAAATACCAGAGACATGTTTAACCGAATATGTAGTTTATGTTCTTACATGTTCTTGCCAGAAATGGTATATAGGCAGTACTAAGTGCAAATTAAAAATACGCATTCAACAACATGCACGTGCAATTATTAAGTGTTGTGAATTACCCGATGGCCAAACACTTTGCGGAACATCATAACAAGAACATGGGTAGCTTTGGCTTCTTTGCTATTCAGAGAATAGAAACGGGACCAAGAGGAGGAGATAAAGAAAAATTGTCGCGCCAAAAAGAGACTCGTGCATTTTTTATTTTGAAAGTAAATTCCCTAACGGTCATAAAATCGACAAGGAACTTTACACATTTTTGGGGCAATAATCAACATTTTAACTCTCCATGGGATCATGGAGGGGGAATCCTGACCTAGAAGATGATTATCATTGCAACTAATCCATGCTAAGTAGCTGAGGCTTTGTAGAAAACGAGACAGAATGATCAATAGCATGTTTCTATCATAATGATCTGTTGCCAGCAGCCGTCTTTTGTAAAGAGGTTTTTTTATATAGTGTTTTTATTCTCTTTTTGAATACACATTTAAAGTTGGTGATTGTGTTTTTGTTAAGTGCACTTTAGTCTTAGGTTGACAAGTGTAGAAAGCTTTGTGGCCAATTTGGATAGTGAGATAGTTAAAAGGACACAACTGGTGGGCTATTACTGAGCGACAACAAACACAGAGCAGATATTGGTTTAACAAAAGACCCTATTGAAAAAGTAGACGACAATTGGCACTATGCACTTGAATGTAAGTGGTCAACAACCATTTACATTGTTTTTGTCTATGCAGATGATGAATTCGAGATGCTGCTATTTGTCACGATGCACTTTAAAACTATTATGCACCATAAGTGCTAATGCGATGATTGCTATTTTTGCACTTTGTAAGAACTATGCTGCTTCAAGCACTTTGCACCTTAGGATCCTAATGTTGCCTTATGAATTATACATTGTGCAATACCGATGCTGCTCTGGGCAGGATGCACTTTAGAAACAATGTGCTTTAAGCACTGGACACTTTAAAGCACTAATGTGGTTATAGCAAGTTTGCACGTTTGGAAGAAAAACGCTGCTTCAAGCACTTTGCACTGTAGATTGTAAAGGATGTTTTAGGCATTATATATTTTCCAATACTGATGCCGCCATTGCCATCCTGTACTTTAGTCCATTAGTGTCTGCAGTGAAGATATAGAGAGGAATGAAAGAAGGAATACAACTGAGGTTGTTGTTCCTATATGGTACACTTTAAGAACTGGGACAATTGAATTATTTTATGTCATTTTGCTACTAAAAGGTGAAATGTTGTGCAAAGAATTGTGTAATATGACGAACTGGCGTAAAATATAACCAGCACCATTTCAGGTATTGCAAACAAGACACCCCCGAGCTGTCCACCGCACTGGGTGGAGTAAAGAAATGTGAGTGAACTCTGCATTTGACCCCAAGTACTCCGAGTGGGCTGAAATCATTCTGCTTAAGACTTTCAATGCACCATATTGATTTCTCGTTTGGGTAATGAGAAATAGCCCAACACAACTCCCTCGCACATGGCACAGATGGGAACAACAAAAGATTCAATGGGGTTCTACAAGTTAACATGAGATGCGGCACATTATACCATTTATTTAAATGCCAGTATAACGTGCGTAAATGCGGGGTCCATATCAAATTCCTGCTCAATTACTTTAGCACATTGTGTGCATGTGAATGACTGAGAAACCACTCCAAGATGGCAGGATTGATGTGTCAGCAAATAATGCAGTGAATCACAACGAAAGTTCCTCCTCTATGTCCACTCTCTCATGGCCAATCACTAGCTGCCCGCTTTCTGTTTAAATGTTACAAATACACACTTGTACAACAGGGGTTTAGGCTGTGAGCAAGCGGCGAGTTTTGCCGTGAAATGCGTCAACGTTTTTCACATTTTGGCAGAGCCTGATTTTAACGGTTTACATTTACTAAGTTTTTAGCTGTGTTGTTTTTTCATGAATTCGAATAAAGATTGTCTTTTGCAACTAAGACGCGGCATCCGGATGATTTTTCGCCCCTTAACTATGGAGAGTGCCGCTCACCTGGCCTGATGATTATCAGAGTTTGACATATATATATATATCTCTCTCAGTGGTTCGATTTTCAATAAAACATGTCCCTATCAAGTTAGTTCTAATGTCACCAACACCCGGACAACTCATAATCAATACTTTATAGCTACAAAGTCTACAACCATTGTCTCTTAATTCCATGGCTTTCCTCACCTCAAGCACCTCCTATGTTGGCAGCAAGTTGAGGCGCAGTCTTAGAAATTAATTTTGTAAGAGGTCCAAAGCAAATCTTGTCAAATAAGGTAAAGTTGTTCCTTGCCTGCTTGGGGCTGTGCAGTACTTCCCATAAAGTTTAAGGCCAGTGACTGTCTCCAGTGTATCAATCCAGTCCTGTTCATAGAGTCTTCGCTTTACATAATCTGGATTTTCCTTTAGTGATTTCTGTTAGGCCTATGCTCTCTAGTATACCTTTATACTTGTCACTCCATTCTAGAAGTGTGCGCTCTCTTTTAGCTTGACGAGCCAGCCCATGTAACGTAAATAATCCTTCCAAGGGCAGTAGTAGACAATTTCGGTAAAATAAGAGCACCTTCCAGACGGTTACTATGAACCGGGATGTTAGGCCTAACTCTTTTCTGATTGCTATTGCTGCTGCTGGCGTAGAATACGGCAGAGAAAGAACTTATCTCCAAAACTTGCCACACTTTCAAACTCAATGACTGACCCTCGCCCCATATGTCAGGATGGGGATTACTTTCATACGATGGAAAGTAATTACTGGAACAAACGAGAATTTGTATTATCGGAATCTGATGATTTTTGCCTGTGCTGCTAAAGTTTTCATTTTCCTTCTCAAGTTTGCCTATCTGGGGGCGTCAATGGAGCTATCATTTATTTATATACCGAGGTATGTCATCTGGGTAATCTCTGGGACTTTTGCTCCGTTTATGAACCAACCTTTGGTCTTAACTGCTTTCCCCGAGGACCTGCCGAATGTTAGAACAGCAGATTTGGATGCGTTTATCTGCAGGTCATTTGCTGACAAGTAGGGAGCAAGTGCATCTAGTTGGCGCTGGAGTCCAATTGGCATTTCGTCCATTATCACTACATCATCAGCATATAAGTCTGCTTACCGGTGTTCCAGATATACATGGTGGGAAACGCCTAATGCTTTTAAATGCCTCTTCCATGTCAGATGTGTACAGATTGAAGATAGCTGGTGCCAGACGACAGCCTTGTTTAAGGCCAATTGTTGTCGTGATAGGCTCTGTCATATCGCCCAGTTTATTCAACCTTAATTGGACTGATGTACCTGAATGGAGTGCCTCTATGGCTTCTCGTAAGTCAGTGGGACAGCCCCAAGCTTTTAACTTGGACCACAGAATTTGTCTTTTCACTGAGTCGAAAGCCTGCGATGAATCTACTGAGGCCAAGTAGAGCTTTTTACTGTTCCTCTGTGGTGTTCTCATCTTCAAAAGGTTAATCGAGAACAAGTTTAAGGCAGTTCCGATTCCTTTTTCAAATCCAGCCTGCCATTGGTCATGATGATTTGCTTCCTTGCTCCACTTAATAAGATGTTTCAGAATAAGGGCTGCAAATATTTTGCCAATCATGTCAAGAAGGGCGATTGGCCTATAATTTGCTAGAAGTGACCTATCGCCCTTCTTGAATAGCGGGATAACAATTGAGGTCGTCGGCAAGAGGCCAGTATTTTTTTCCTAAACTTTATTAGGTCCGGCAGGTTGTAGGTAAAGGTTGCCCAATCTTCTTAAGAGTCATGTTTGGCAGGCCATCTGGTCTGCCCGCTCTCGAATTGCTAGAATTTTTAATCCGACAATATCCTTTGTCCATTTTTGGAACCAGAAAGATTGAACTTCGGAAATGAACTGCACCCTTTGTTGCTGGATTGGCTGCTCTATTCTGAATTTGATCCTGGACCTTCTGATTAATTAACTGTTTGTCTCAGTCGAACATCAAAGAAACAGTAGGAACCAGCTGACAAGGTGGGGAGGAAAACTCTGTGGTATCCTGATACTGCCTGGATGCCCCAAGGTTCTGAGGTGAGAAGTGCCAAGTTTTGATAAAGGTTTGCAAGCCTACTTACTCCGTATATTCCCAAATAAACACTTGCAGATCTTACTGAAGTGGACATGAACGTCCAGACCCTCTGCTGCACAATACTGTCCATTGACATACCTCCCCAAACCCCCCCCCCCCCCTCTGGGGGAAGAAAGTGTTGTGCCCTTCGCTGATGGAGGAAGACCATGAATGAATAGGCACTTCTGGCTGTGATTTGAGAGGAGTGGGATGGACCCTGGGAAAATAACACAGGAGTGGGACCTGCCTCTTCCAGCCCTGGAAAAAACACTGGAGCAGATGCTCTCCTTACATGTGTTTGCACTTCATGCAGACATGGCCTTCACAAACCTATCTCCAAAGATGCAGCCTGGTGCCCTTTGGCCCTGCCTCTAAAAAAGCAAACTCTGCAAGCTTGGGGTCAATGCGCATTAGGAGCACATTCCTTCTTTCAGCTGACATGGCTGCATTTGCGCGGCCCAGCAGACAAACTGCTCCCTGGACTCATCAGACAATGGCCACATCTATACACAGAGCCATTTATTGTGCCATCTTCCAATAATTCAACCCAGAACATTTAAACTAACAACCTATCCTGACAGGCGCTCTACAAACTATCTATACCCTTCTTTGAGTTATTCAAAGCCACCAAGAACTGCTCACTTTTCAGAGTTTGGACCACTGTTTAAGGTAATGATGGCCCGAGCCCTGCAACATTATCTGTTATGCCCCTCCTTCCCACAACGTTCCCCAAACCCAGTGTCTCATGAAAGTGCCCACTGCCTCTGAAGGGCATCAGTCCACTGAACTCAGGCGTTGAGAATCCAGAGCAGAATAGGGTTCCCCTACGAGATCCTTGAGGACTAACCCCGCTACAGTGTGTCCAGCTGATTCCAGCTTATCTTCTGGCTCTTACCGAGAGAGTCTGAGTCCTTGAACGGAGAAGAGGAGGAATCGGAAACAGAGAGCAACGCTGATGGATGCTCTTCCAGAGAGGGAGGTCCATCAATCAGAAGCAGCAGCTCCATCTTTTTCCTCTTCCCCTTAAGGGGCTAGGACCCTAAGGTGATATCCCTTGGAGAAGAAACCCCTTTCACCACTGCCCCTCTAAATGCCTTGTGTTCACAGCGTGCCTACAATGTTTTGATTGTACAACCTCTCGTTGTTCAGCTGTGTCCAATACATTATCTGGGTTAAAAATCAAAATGTTGTGAAGTGGTCGAAAGCCACAGCCAGGGCAGTATTTAAATCCTGGATGGCACTGTCCATTGGCTCTCGGGCCACCTTACTTACTGATGGCGGAAACTCTCCAACCCTTTCTGGTGGATTCCAACTATTGAAGGGGAATCTCATTACTTTGAAGGACTAGACCCAGCATGAATACCAGGAATGTCTTTCCCAAGTGCCGTACAGAGTCATGCCTCAACCCCTCGCCACCTCTAGAGGCTGCCGTAAGATTTACCATTGAACCATGGCTCACTCTTTAACATTTTGTATCCTATACAGATCCAACTTGTCCCGGGAGGATAGCTCAGTGGCAACGTGCTTACCTTGGAAGCAAGACAACAGGTTCGATCCCCTGGTCCGCGCTTAAACCTCTGGGTATTTAAGCACGTTATAAATATGCAACTAAGACAACAACAAAATATTCTGTAACAGCGCCTCGATGCCCCCGGGCTGTGTGAGCGCTTTAAAATGCTAATTAAAAAAATAAATAAAATAAAACTGCTTTTAGACCTGGATCAAGCCCCCTTCACAAACCAGCAACGCAGAAGCTGCACCTGGGTAGCTTGTGCCGAGGTCACCACTAGCCGGCATGTGGCAACCTCATGCAATTCACTCACACTGATCGGCCCAAGTAAACAACATGACATTAAAATGCTGTTGCACACAATATGAAATTAAAATGCTGCCTCACAATATAATTCCAAATAAAGATAATCAAAATACACTTGAACAAGTGTTAAAGAATGGGTTGTGTACTTGACCAGCAAAGATGAGGATGAAGGAGCTTTGAAGTGGGAGCAAAATACACCACAATGCATTCTGGGATTGGAAGTCCAAAACTGGTTCTTTGTGAAAACTCAGAGGG
The DNA here is from genome assembly GCF_040938575.1 of Ambystoma mexicanum. Taxonomy (NCBI): domain Eukaryota; kingdom Metazoa; phylum Chordata; class Amphibia; order Caudata; family Ambystomatidae; genus Ambystoma; species Ambystoma mexicanum. The sequence continues at coordinate 578,078,709 of NC_090922.1, read as the reverse complement.
GTCCGATCCTGGCTGAGGGAGACCTTTGTGTACATTATTAAGGAGGGGTCTGAACCCGATGGAAGGAAAACCCAAAGAACTTTTGGTGAAAGGACCTGTAAAACATAGTGCATAAAAAGACGCCTTGAGAGACAGGTGAAGAACGTGAAGCCAAGATGCGGATTTAGAGCGAGGGAGAAGCTGTGGCATTGCGAGGGAGACTTCTCTCCGTGCAGCCGTTGAGTTGAGAGATCTTGTGCAAGGCCGAGCTGTGTTGAGCAAAGGTTGCCAGCGGTGAGTGTGTCACTGATGAAAGATTGGTCAAACCGTGATTGTGGTGATCTAGATAAAAGTGGAACATTGGGGAAGACAGGAAGAAAGACCCCCTTTTCTACATGATAGCAGAGTGCTCTGGCACCACGTGGGTGCCCAGTTGAAAGATCTCTGCAAGCAAGGTATACTGCAAATAGAACTTTTGAGAGTGGATAGAAAGATCGAAGGGGTCCTGCAAGGGTTTCAGAAAAATCCCTAGCACAATCTAAAGTCTTCGATCCCAAGAAATACCTAAGAGAATGAAAGATAGGCTTGCGCCTGGTCGAAGGAAGACTGCAACAGTGAAAAACATAGTATTGAAGTTACTCAAGTCAAAGGACATTACGATAAGTGAAATAGGTCTGAGCCCGAACAAGGGGAGCCTACAGTGCCTTTGAAAGCGAAGGGAGTCTGAACCCGGCTGAGGGAGACCCCGGGGTGGATGATCCACCCGATATCTGCTACGAATGAAAGGAAGAGAACTTTAAATTGTTAGATGTTTTTGTTGAACAAGACTCATCGAGCAAGAGACTATTTGTGCTGTTAAGAGACTGTCCTAGAACGCCCTGCTGTGCCTTAGACTGCCTCCTCGTGCTAAGAGAAGCCAGTGTGCTATAGAGCCAGAGAGCTCTACCTTACCCTGTGCTGAAAAGGTAGGGAAGGGAACTTTATTGCTCTACCATTCTGACATATCATTTTGAGCACTATCCCTTTCACATTTTTTGTATTCGAGTAAGGGCTAGTAATAGATTATTAGTATAGGTCCTTTTATTTTGACAAGACATCACTAGGACTGCGTTATTTGTTGGCGTAGCTTGCTACCATCTGTAGATTTAGACGTAGATGGGTGTTTTTCAAACCCTTTTTAAGTCAATAAACACCCTTGAACTGTGATCACTTGTGTCTTTCATCTTACTTTTGATGCCATGGTTTCCTTATATGTTAGTAAAGAAGTAATAATGCATAGTAGGAAGCCTCTGGTCCCAACATAGAATGAAAGCACGTGCTTTTAGTCCTTGTTATGAATTACGGATGAACATGCATTTTGAGGACAACATACACGAATATTGCTTCAATACTAGATTAAAAAGCCACAGTTGTGTGTACGCGATGTGCTGCTCTCGTTCAAAGATGCCTGAAGGTCTCCTGCTGACGTGTTTGAGGCTTGCCACAAGTAACGCCTTTGAGACGCACTTGTAGAAATGTTACATTACGTATGTTTTAACTGTGCATGTGACCATGGTTTGTTTTTTCCTGCTCGATTTCCACTTCTATGAAGCTGTAGCAAGCTCCTGGCTGCCAGTTGCCTAAACAATACACATTAACCACGGTCACTGTTGGCCGAGACCTGCTGTTTACCAGAGGACGCATCTTGCGTGTCCTTCCCACCGTGGGAACCTGCTTGTGCGGCTGATCCAAATCAATGTTTATTCACGTAAGCTCACTTCCGTAAAGGAGGCACGCTCGGAACCCTGTCATAGTTGCGTCCGCTACCCATGTGAGTACTCAATGACTATTCAATTGGCGGTTTTTGTATTGGTAATGTTTTGTCAGCAAGTTGCCAAGTTGATAAGAGACACGAAGATAAACTGGGTGAAGGTTAAGGTGTTTGTTGAGCCCTGGCATATTAAAGTAGCATGCAGACATAATCCCAGTGGGCCAGTACGCCCAAACAATGCGAGTGCACATGCCATCTTTGTCTCCTAGTCTTTAGCACCGTTTCTAAAATGATCTGCCTCCTTCGTCACCCTAAAATCCCAGTGTCCAGAAAGTGCCCATTAATGTAACTGTTTTTCGGGACTGCAAAAATAAACGACTCTCAAACTCTCTAATTTGGGAAAAAAAACACAGAACAGGTTATCATGCCATGTTCTTTCTGGAGAGGGGCGCCTGCTACCGTTTTTGAAAAATATCCCCTATGCAATTCCCCTGAAAGAACAGTTAAACCATCTCTTATTTGGCAAGTGGCAACATCTGTTGGGAAGCTAAGGGTGAAGCATGCATTTTGCAAAATAGTTAAAGGAGCATGAACAGGGTTGGGTTCCTATTTTGGTCTGAGGGTTCTCCGCGTGAAATAAATCAATCACACAAGCAAGCTTCTTTAAGCATTGAATCGGTGAAGTGCAGAAAATAACGAGGTTTTTACTTTAGCTGGCGAAATGATTTACTGCTGTGACCAGGTAAAATTATGGTTGCATTTGTAATTTTTATTTTATTTGAAATGTGCATCACCTGCATTTTACTTCTACTTTGTGAGGCGCAGGCTATGCCACAAAGGGCATCATACAGTGAGCTTTTCATTCTGCATCTCAATTAAATTGACCTAGTTCTGCAAAAGAAATTATCCTATAAATGAAAGGTTTTCGAAATGTTAAGTGATGGTTAATTTTCCTGATTTTGATAGGTATGGAGTACAAGATGAGGGAGCACAGTGCGTGCTTCTCTTTACGGAGCCTCGCTGTGCTTAGCGCAATCTGCGAGTAAACCTGCCCTAAACGCAAGCACGTGGTGACACCAAGAAGCTCAACCACGGAATATAATAGGCCGGAGCCTCGGTGCACATGCGAGAGGACTCCGGTCGCACATCCACAATGTTTTGAGTGCTGTTTTTAGCAGCCGAGTTGCTAGACTGTTCAGGCCAGGGCCAGCAGCTACGAGGATAGATTAATTTATAAGCATCATTGTAGAATACTGGGCACAGGAGCCTGTAGAAGGTCCACAGAGGGGAGCTCCTGTACACAAGGTATGACGCAACACAGGAGTACATAGGCTTCATGAGGGAAGCAGTACCTTGCCACAATGTGCTTGATGGTACTTGGGTGGGACCAGCTCTGTAATAGTTTGAGCTCTGCTGACGAGAGGGAACATGTTTTTTTTTTAACGTGTTCCTGGGAAAGAGGACCCTTTTGTTACAATGCACAATGCATACAGTTTTAAACTTTAGCAACTCTGTCACTGGAAGCCAGTGTAGTTGTTTAAGTGCCGAGGAAGCCGAGACTGTTGTAGGAATTTTGAGAAGTGTTTGCATCAAGACATTTTCTATGCCTCCGGCAACCCTTATCTGTAACCCTACAGTCCCCCTACCTGCACTTTTGGACACCCGCTGTCTGCATTTACCTTGCACCTGCCACCTGCTGGCAGCACTGCTTGTTATTGTTTTTATCCAATGTACAGCACTGCCCCTTCCCTATCCCCTGCACTTGCGCAATCTCAATGTCATTTGGCCTAGTAAGATCGTTGTCTCTGTCGTCCCTCTGTTCCCACTTCCTTGCCTCGTCGCGCCTTGAAACACTTGTGTATAGGTGCATTACAAATGCCATGTCTTACTCTTTTGAGATGTTTTAATTGAACACGCTATTTCGGCAAATTACAAATGGCACACTGTCTTTTGATAAAGGCTTTCAAACAAACAAAATACAAGTTTTGATACCTTTTATTGGACTAACTGAAATGTTATGCTGAGATGGTTAGATGCATAAGCTTCTTCACCGGGTGGAGGTCGCACAATAAAATGAGGAACAACGAAAAAGTAACTGGACGTATCTACCTAGAAAAAAGAAGAGCACATCTTTTATAGTGCTACAGGAGAAAGTCTGCATGGAATTCAGTTCTCCGATGGCTCCTTTATCTTGTAGGGAATTAATTTGGGATAAGAACAGACACATACGTGCCATCATTGGAAACCAGTTCTCATCTCCAGCATTCATGGGAAATTCATTTTCATCAGAACCACGTTATTCAGCCAATGTTTTGCATGTAATGTGTCCAAACACTTAAGTGCAACAAGTCTGCCAGTATGAAGCAACATTGATGGTATTGTAGCAAAATTCTAAAATGCAAAGTTCCAAAACACTCAATTTGAAAAAAAGGATCTTTTGCTTCACTCATTCCCCAGACAGTCTAAATGTGTTCAAATGGATTTTCAAAATCAGCCCTGGGAAAGACTAGGAAAGACATTTGGAAGTTGGCCAAACCTAATCGAGGTAAGGTAGCAGAGCAGTAAAGCTTGGTCTCGGGGAGAGTGCGCGAGTGGTCATGCTGTTCCCATCTTGTATCCTGGCTTGCAACATTATGTGTTACTACTGACTTCTGACTTCTGCAATTGTATTCACTCTCCCTCATTCTTCTCCACTCTTTTGACTGCTAACTCTCTGTTCTCTCCTCCTTTCCCTTCTCCCTTTTCCTATCTCCTCCCCTTACTTTCTTCTATGCACTTTATCAATTTGTCCCTGGAACTAGTATGATAGCAACCTCGTCTGTCTCCTCCCTCCCCTTACTGTTTCTTTCCTCCCCAAAACCCCTCCAGCACTATCTGAAATGTCGTGAAGCCTAATATGATAGTCACTTGTTTTGTTCCTCCCCTACCTTTCTGCACCCCTCTCCCTCACCTCTTTTTTCCGGCTCTACCAGAAATGTCATCAGGCCTAGTACGGTAGTCGCCTGTCTGTTTCCATTTCCTTCCCACTCTCCCCCTCCCTTCCTTATCTATGTTTTAGCTCTTGCACTATCTGAAATGTCGTCAGGCCGAGTACGATAGTTAATTTCACATCCTTACTGTTCATGGCCTGTAAGAATGTCATTGTTTTTTCCCTTGTTCCCTCCCTTGCCTTGAAGCGCTTTGAAACACATTGTGTATAGGCGCTATATAAATAAACTATCATATCATATCATACCATACCATATCATATGGCTATAATAAGTCGACATAGAGAAACACTGATAATTCCAGTTAGACAGGCAAGTATACGAATACATTTATTAGGCCTTTAGATCACACATTAAGCAAGTAAAACCTCTAGTCAAATAAAACCCTTATAAGCCAGGTAAATGCGATACATTAAACCTTAGGAGATATACAATATGTGAGCCCGGCATGGTATCAAGAGAGACAGACTCCAAGATGTCAGTTTCAAAACATTTATTTACTAGGGTACCTGGGTTGGTGTAATGCCTAACTGGCCCTAACTCCTAAAGGGATGGTTCTCTTAACTGATGCTTCTAAGGGCTGTCGATGTCTGAAAGTCCAAAATAATAATCTGTCTGTGTATAAACCTATGCTTGCACTCACTCTTTACAAACTGTGTTAGGAAGTCTAAAAAAAGGGAAAAAAAATAGTGGTTCAAAGGAAATGTAAAACACAGCTGGTTTCAGATAGTCTTACCAATGGGTGTAGAGGACTGCCAGTGTGAGATAGTTCAATTCAAAAGGGTAGCCTTTCCACGCAGGGCTCTTGCAGTAAATCAATAACGTTCACAATATCCTTGGGTCTCTTGGGGTTCCCTTCCCCACGCTCGGACTCTTCCAGTTCCAAACAAAAATAATATACAGTCCTGGTCATGCCTCACAGGGTTCCCTTCCCCAAGTGTAGGCTTCTCTTTACATAGTTGAACAATGTCTCTTGCACAACTCTTGTTAGGCCTCTCAGGGTTCCTTTCCCCAAGCTTATGCCCCTTCCGACTTTTAACAAATTTCCTCTTGGTCAGGATGTAACTTTTGTTTCTTACGCAATTCTTCTTGGGCCTCTCAGGGTTCCCTTTCCTCTTTAAATTCTCCTAGTCAGGATGTACCGTACACTGTACAGTTCTTACATGGGGTAGTATCAGACTTTCGAAAGCGTTGGGCTCTTTGCTCCTCTGAAGCGAGACCACTCTGACCTTTAACCTCTCTTGCACCTTCCTTTGGTTCCTTGTCTTTATATCGTGCCTCGCACACTTTGCTTTCTTTATCGTGCCTACTTGCACCTGTCTGCTTGTTTCTCATGCCTCTTGCACACTTCACATGCCTTAACTCTGCTTCACTTTCCTTCAGCGCCGCTAGCGCGTTTACCTTTTTTGTTTTCCCTATGTTATTTCTTATGCTTTCTCTCTCTTCACGCTCCGTGCTGCTGTGCCTTTCTCCTGTTCCGCTCCAGCCAAACGCACGCTCCTGATTTTCTCTCTCTGACTTTCATGAAACTCACCGGGCAGCGTCGCGTTGACGGGCAGTCTCCCTCTGGGTACGCAGGGTTGAGGTCAGGGTCTCACCACCTGCCCCTCAGACACCCTTGGTACCGGCACAGGTCCCAAGCAATGAGCACTTCACTGAATGTCGCCAGCAGGATGTAGGCTGCCTCACTCCGACTCCTTGGAGGCATGGCTCCCTAGCCACGCTGGATAGGCCTAGGGAAGTATCCTTAACCCAGGTTCGACCACCAAAGTTCAGGTCGGAGTGAGTTAGGGTCAGGACTTTACGCCCCGGTAACCATATGGTAGACTGGGAGGAACAGTAATGTAGACTTGACCCCTCTGGCTCTGGGTCCTCAGAAGACTGCTTTTCGAGGATCTCGAGTCCGTTGCAGGCTTGTACTTCTGCCTTCGTTCCTTTTGCGAGGGTTGTCTGGACTGCATACGTTACTTTTGGTCACAGCATTTGGTTTGTTTGGTTGTGGTGCTTACTAATTGGTTCTAGACAGCTTCCAGTAGAACACCCAAAACAAAGGAAGTTTAATACTTCTGCAGGTCAGAAGTCATGGGGCACCTGAGGCACACAAAGACGAGATTCAAGGAAGGTCATCACGCTCAGGCGGCGACAGGCGATTGTCCAGCAGCGAATACAGGAGCAGGCCCAGCACAGCTTCCCTTGGTGTGAGATGGCTGAAAATGCAAGAGCAGGCGGTGTGTGGCACAAGCTGAAGATCTGCAATGTTCCAAGGCTTTGCTCAGAACTGCGACAGCTGCAGTTGGGTAGCACAGGAGATAGCTGGCCAGTCCATCGTTTGGTCCAAGCACACTTCCGAAGGCTCTGCAGGCACGGATGCTTGCGCGTGGTTTGAGACTGGTTTTTCTCATCGTTCCAGGGATCAAAGCACGAACAAAGACCTTCTTGAGATCAGCGCAGAGGAGCAGAGCTTCACCGGGACAACACTGGCGCTGGTCTGCAGCATTGGTCGTCATCTGGTGCTCAGTGGCTTCTTCATAGAGGTCTTGGCTCTAACAGTGATCTGTGGAATAGCTGCAGGAGCCCTCTTTTTAACCAAGATTCAGTCTGGGAGCAAGACAACGCCGATCTATGGTAAGGCTCTGCACCAATTCGAGTGGCAGCGGCTCTTCATTTATGGCTAGCCACTGGCCAAAACATCTGCCCAGCAACAAACTAGTCAGTCCGAGCTCCTTCCTCTGACCGCACACAGTAACTGCTCCTCAGCCCGCAAAAGCCACATCTTTCCCCCGGGAAAGGGATTTCCATATAAGGCATTTCCTGGCCCGAGAAGGCAGGAAGAAGGCCAAAGAAAAATGTCTAAACAACAAGCGAAAAACCTTGGGGGAACAGCCATTTTGGGATGCTAGCCACCTTTCAGTAGCTTTTCGACATAAATGCAAAAGTGTGTGAGAAACCTGAGGGCGTTTTTTCTCCCCCTCTTTCTCCTCTCAGCTGGCCGGGGAAGGGAAATTTCTTTGGGATCCCGACCGTGGGGCTGGATATGCGATGGAGGATCACCTGGGAGGAGGGACATGGGGAGTGGGGAGAGGACGTCTGCAGGTGAGACACTGTATTCCCCCTTTCCTTTTCATGATGAACCTCTCATCCCTGAAGCTTACACAGGGTCATGTTATCAGACTTTGGTTCCCTCCGCTCATGATAACAAATGGAAACTCCCTTGTTATAGAAAGACTATAAAGAGAGCAACCCTAACGTCCTCTCTATATGGGCCAGGTAGAACTTCCTCAGAACTCTTGTAATGATTCCCCAACTCCTCAAATATATATCAACTCGGAGAGTAAATAAATAAGAGGGATCCCCCATGTAATGCAGTCCCCTTCTCTTGCACGCACACAATAACTTTAAAATGTTCCCCTTTAATTCTGGGACGAGGAAAAGGTAACTAGGAGCAATACACACTTCTAGTCAGTTTCACCACTTTAGTACTTAGACGAGGAAGAGGCATATGAATGATAGGGCATGTCCTTCTAATTGTCAGAATGAGGGGTCAAGCAAACTATCAGCACCTGCAGCCTATTGAGAGGCCACAGGTGCTTAAAAGCAGACCTGCAATGCAGAGAGACCCTGCCTTGAGAGAAGGTGGCTGGCATGTGGTGAGGAGCAGACGTGAACCGGACTGGCAAAGAGGTTGCTTTGTGTGCCCAGGGAAGGAAGAAGGTGCTGCGACCTGAGAGAGTTGCAAGAGAACCTAAGCCCCAGCACTGGCCGGTAGTATGTGTTCCCAGCTGGAGCTGGGGAACACAGAACTCCTGATTGCCACGGGATGCAACCCGAAGGTTCCCTGAGAGCAAGTGCTGCTTGCTGTGACTCCCTACGCCTACCCGGGACGAGAGAGAGGAACGAAGACCAGCGTGAGGACGCCCCACGGATCAGAGTAGCTCCGGTGAGTACCGGTGTGCTCTGGTGCAAATGCTGGTCAGTTAATGTTACCGCATAAACAAGAGGTGCGTAACAAGAGGGTTTGGAACCCAGGTGAAGCCAAAAGAGTTGTGCATACATTAACCAATTATGGTGAAGAAATAATGAGGCATGGAAAAGAGGCCAAGTATTGGGGAAAATACAACGGCCAATATTGAATACTGAACCGCAGAAACAATATGGAAATTGAATAACGTGCTAAGTTGAAAGAAATGAAAATTGCTGCAAGCATTGAGAAACGAAGTGAAAGTTGGTATGAACAATTTTGAGGGGATTGGGTCCTCCGATGTATTCCATATCTTTGACCGTAATCACCACAGCTGTGCTGCTTCGTAATTTTTTTCTGCGTCGATGACGTCGATGCGCCATCCCCGAGGACCTCCTCCGACGGCCGACGTCACCTGATGTGATAAGTAGGACGCACGACGCCCGTAGCCTCAGTTCCGCTTTTTCCGCGAACGTGTTCACTTTGTGAATCTCGGTACACCTCGACTCTTTGGAGTTCCTGTTGTGATCTTCTCGGTTCTTTGAACCTGTTTGGTTTTGTGAAAAAGCCTGTTGGTGACAATGTCTACCTCGTCTTCAACCCTGCGTCCGGGCTTCAAGAAATGCGGGGACTGTGGGTCCAAGATGTCGGTAACGGACTCGCACAATGCCTGCCTCTGGTGCCTCGGGGAGGCCCACGACATGGACGACTGTGTCGACTGCCAGTCGCTCACGGCCAAGGCCTTGCGGGAGCGCAAGAAGTTGTTGTCGGTAGGTAGGGTGTCTAAGCCCCAGAAGTCGATGTCTGCGGGGCTTTCGACGGATGATTCCAGAGGCGACTCTGTGTCTTTGTCGGAGGTCCAGTGGGTCTCCTTCCAGGAGTCTGTCTCGCCACTCCTCTGCCTCTTCGAGGCATTCCCGGAAGCGCCGGCACCCGTCGGCGGGTCGCTTATCCCACCATGCATGCAACACCGGAGGAATGGGCTTCCTTCGGGAGAAGATGTTAGCGATTCTCGAATCGCAGGGCACCGGTCAGTCCACGCCTCCGAGTGGGGTCGGTTGTGATCGATCGAGAGACAATGCTCGCACGCCTTCGGGCTTGGTGGTCGGCACAGTTCGCGGGAGAGGTCCCGCTCAGACAAGGGTAACCGTTCTCGCCATGCCCATTCCAGGTCCAGGTCCTCGACGCGCTCGAGACTGCGTGATCCTGTGCAGTCTTCGAGGAAGACCTTGACGCCTGTGGAGCCGAGGTCGTCGATGGTCTCTCTTGAGGCTCTGCCTCCGAGGGGGTCGTCGACGCTCTCGGCGCCTAGGTCGTCGAAGGACACGCTCGGAGCTCTGGCTTTGAGGCCTGTGTCGACGCCGTCGATGCTGGCAGCGCTGTGGCTGACGTCAATACCGATTCTCACAGCGCCGATTCGTTCAGCGCCCTCGACGCCTTTCGAGGCAGTGGTGTCGGAGGGGCCCTGTGGCATGGGGGAAGCCCCTAGAAAGGCTCTGGCTAAGGTCAGGCATAGCTTTGGTACCCAGGTGTCTTCCTCTCACCGCCTGGAGTACACATTTCAGAGGCTGATGAGGGCTTGGTTCCGGTTGTGGTGCCAGATGAGCTTTTCTCGGGCCATAGCCAATCTGATGACCTGAGGCAGTCACTGCATGATGCCAGTGGACTGGAGACCTCTCCGGAGCTGGAGTTTTGTAGGCCTGAGCCTGGCACTCATGCCGATTCTTCGTATCGGCGCCTTATGTTTCGGGTAACCGAGTACTTGGGATGGTCGGCTCCCCCAGGGGAGTTTGTTCAGGATGATCTCACGGACATCCTTGATCTTGGTCCCCACACTGACCCGGTACTGCCGTTTCATGTGGCTCTGCAGAGAAGGGTGGCGGCTGCTTGGACTGCTCCGGAGAGTCTCCCGGCAGTGGGCAAGTCTTTGTCGCAAAAATACCGTCCAGCCAGTAGCGACCCCTGCTACTTTCCAGGCACCCCACTCCGGAGAGTTTGGTGGTGCAGGCGGCTACGGCCCCGGCAAAGCAGGCGTCGTATCCTACCATCCCTCCGGATAGGGACGACAAACATTTTGATGGCTGGGCGAAGAAAGTGTTTTCTTCAGGGGGTATGGCGCGGGCCAACTCCGTATGTGCCTTGTCTCGTTTCACACACACTCTGAGGAACTGTGTTGCATTAGCGGCTGAACATATTCCCGAAGGGGACGAACGGGATGGTTTCCTTGCTATGGTCCAGGATGGTAAGGATGCCATGTGTGAGGTCGTCAGTCGGGTTTGGACATGGCAGATTGTGTCAGCCGGTCCATGGCGGCGAGAACCGTTATACGCAGGTTTGCATGGTTGCGGAAGTCTGGGTTCGCTCCTGATGTGCAGTCTCGGCTCCTCAACATGCCCTTTGACGGTGAACATCTTTTTGGCAGCAAGGCTGAGGAGAGCCTTGAGAGGTTGCAGACCTCCACCTCTGCCTTTTCGTCCTAGGGGACAACAATGGAGGGGAGGTTCCTTTCGTTATTACTCATCCTTCAGTAAAGCGAGAGGGCCTGTCAAAGAGGCCACCGTAGGAGTACCAGAGGCGGAAAACAGGGTACTCGAGGTGCCAAAGCCGCTCGGGCAGTTGCCTCTTTGCCCTCAGGCAACGCTGCAGCCGCTACCACTCAGTCATGAGGCCATGTCCCATGGTTCGCCGCTTGGGGGAAGGCTGGCGCAGCATCTTGTAGAGTGGCATGCCATTACTTCAGAAGTGTGGGTTCTGGAGATCATAACCCATGGCTACTGTCTTCCCTTTCGGCAGAGGCCTCACAACAATCCACCTGGGAACCTCTCTTTGAAGAGTCCGGATCCACTCCTTGCGCAGGAAATTCAAGCCCTGCTGGAGAAAGGCGCCATAGAACTGGTGCCTGTAGCGGAGAGGAACAAGGGATGGTATTGCCCTTATTTTTTTATTTCGAAGAAAGACGGGGGTTTGAGACCCATCATGGACTTGCGCGGTTTGAACAAACTCCTAAGGAAGGGTTCAAGGTGGTCACTCTCTGTCAAGTCCTCCAGGCCCTTCAACTTCAGGACTGGTTGGTGTCTCTCGACCTCAAGGACGCTTACTTCCATGTGCCGATCCATCCCAAGCACAAGAAGTACCTGAGGTTCGCGGTTGGCGACTCACACTTTCAGTTTCAGGTCCTGCCGTTCGGATTGACCTCCGCCCGAGGGTTTTCACCAAGCTCATGGTGGTGGTGGCAGCGCATCTCAGGAAAGGGGGGGGATTCACGTCTACCCTTACCTGGACGATTGGTTGATCAGGGGGAGCTCTCCCGAGCGAGTCCTGGATCATCTGTCCGTCCCCCGCCACTCCCTTCACAAGCTGGGCTTCTCCCTCCATTTAAAGAAGTCCCATTTGACGCCAACAAAGCGGCTCCAGTACATCGGAGCAGTGCTCGACACATCTCTGGGGCTGTGTTTCCTCCCCAGGTGAGGGCTGTTCACATTCAGCAGATGGAGCACAAGTTTCAACTTGCCCAGACGCTCCCGGTGTTAGAGTTCTTGAGGTTGCTCAGCCTCATGGCATCCTGCATTCTTCTGGTGCCAGAGATCTTTGCAGTGGGCACTCAAGATGCAGTGGTCGCAATCTTCAGACAGGATGTCGTACCCTGTTCAGGTGCCGCGCTCGGTCGCCCAGGACCTTCTGTGGTGGGCCATCGAAGGCAATCTAATGAAGGAGGCTCCGTTTTGGCTTCCCTGGCCGGAGGTGACGATCGTGACGGACGCATCCCTCATGGGATGGGGAGCTCATGCCAACGAGTTGACAGTCAGCGGTCGTTGGTCTCCGTCGGAGTCCAGACTCCAGACTCCATATCAATCTGTTGGAGCTGAGGGCCGTCAGGCTAGCCCTGAAGGATTTTCTGCCGACTGTGTGAGGAAAGAGTGTCCTGATCCTGACGGACAACACGGTGGCCATGCACTACCTCAACAAAAAGGGGGGGCAGGGTCACTTCCTCTGTGCAGGGAGGCGATGCAGCTCGAGTTCTGGGCCATCCAGCAGGAAGTTTCGATCTCAGCTGTTCATCTGGCCGGAGACGACAACGAGCCGGCGGACGCTCTGAGCAGGCAGAGCACGATCGCTCATGAGTGGGAGCTGGCTCAGGAGATTCTCCTGGAGATCTATGCCCTTTAGGGGACCCCTCAGGTGGATCTCTTCGCCTCCAGTGTCAACCGGAAGTGCGAAAGGTTCTGCTCGTGGGAATTTCCTCCAAAAGGAGCATTAGGAGACGCGTTCGTGGTGGAGTGGTCATTCCCACTGCTGTACGCGTTTCCTCCAGTCCCCATCATCCCGCAAGTACTGCAGAGATTAGAGGTTCAGTTCCCGGATGATCCTCATTGCTCCGGCATGGGCCCGGAGGACGTGGTACCCGGGCCTTCTCGACTTGTCCATCTGCCCTCCTCGTCGTCTTCCCTACCGAGACGATCTGCTCTCACGGGACGGGGGTCAGGTTCTGCTAAGTGGAAAACCAGTGTTACTCAAGAAGGATCAAGAGAATCGCAAAGTGTCAAGGGTTATCTGTTAATTAACCTGTAATGGGTGGACCGCGTGGTCCGACAATTGCGCCTAGACTGATTAGCCCAATCTCGGAAAGAGCTAAGAAAGAGCCCAAAGACCAAGGCTGCGTTTATAGCAGTGCTGAAGTGAAGAAAAAGTATTTATGATACAAGTAAACTGAGGGCCAGTGGGAATTGTGCAATACTGGTGCTTCACAAGAGACCTGCTCAAACAATATTGGTGCATTTCAAGAGACTTGCGCCTTTTTGTGACTGTGTTGATCTTGGGGAAGAGAAACCTGTTACGGAGATTTATCATTTGTATGCTTCATCCCCTCTCCTAGTGAGACCCCCAGCACTCTAGCTGGACATCTGGACCTTTTTTCTTTCGCTCTTCAATGAGTGGAGCCTTTTTCCACTCATTCATTCTTGTGGCCTGTCTTTTGGCACTCTATTCTTTGTATTCTACCTGTACTATGGCACCTGTCTGCTCCTTAGCTCTCAAAGGCATCTGTTTTTACTACTGCAGCACACAGCTCCTTATGGGCAGTGTCGCTGGGGACCCTTAGGATCCTCCTTTAAGGTCCCTTTTTCTATATCCCTGAGTAACTACCGTTCTTAAGGATAGTCTCTTCCAAAACTCTATAGTCTGAGAGATTGGCACACACCACCTTCAGTGGAGTGCCAAAGGGATACCTAGTATCCCCCTACTCTCTGCTCCTGTGACTTTTTAGTCACATAGACAATCTCCTAGTTATGGCTGGTGCCAGTGGACGTGGTATATCAACTATTGTGTAGTTTTTATACCGTAGGCTTTGTCAGTAGCTCCGGTAGTGCACAATAGGGGCACTCTAGTACCAACTTGGGGCCTCCCTTCTTTATTCACCATTACTAGCGTGTTTGTTCTTTGTTAGCCCTTCTACCATTCTGGGAGGGGGAGGTCATGTGTGTGTTTTTGCCTTTAGCGGGAACCCTAGGGTGTCCACGCCTAGGCTCCAGAGTGTCTGGGCAGGCAGGACGTGGGGGACGAGTCTTCCACCCCCATGCCCTTTGTCTGCCAGAGTACCTGAATAGGACCAGCTCCCACAGGGGGTCTGGCTGTCCTGATTGGACAGCCAACGCCCCTGCGTGTAAAATGCTGAAAGATTGCAGAGGAGTGTGTGCTGGAACTGTATAAAAGGTGAGGCTTCTGGAGTGAAAAGCAAGTCTACCACTGGAAGCTGAAGTAACCAAAGAAAAAGACTACCAGAGATGCCTGCAGACCCTTTGCAACACCATGAAGCGACCACTGCTGTACTGACCTTGTTTTCTGTGTGACAGAGGAGCTACAAAGAGGATGACTCTAGGGCCTAAGAGTTTCCAGAGCTACAGAAACCCAATACTGGGAGACCTGCTGCCCACTTCTAGTGCATCACAGTGGAAAGCCTAAATCCGTCCAAATCTTTGCTGAACCTGTAAGGACACTCCAGAGACCTGATCCAACTCGCCCAGACCCCCTCATCAGAGTGTGGGACTGCAGAAAGCAAAGAAGATTGACTGGGCGATCCGTGTCCTTTGTTGGTGCTGGAGAAAAGGCACCAAAACCGCAGAGGGAACTAAGAAGTTTCTCAGTCATGCCCCAGGTCCTCCCTCGAGACAGCTGCTGAGTGATCCCGTCCATTGTCCTGCCTTCAGTCATCAGACCAAGGAATCCAGAGGTCGGGCTACAGCTGCAACATCACAGAGCAGCCAGCACAAACCTTTTCTTCTAACCCAAGGTACTGTGGTGTCAAAAATTATTGCTTGACTGATTCTGAAAAGTCGCTCCAGAGCGTTGGAGTTCACCTAGAAGTGTCCAGGGTCACCCCCTCTTACCTCAGACTTGAGCCACTGCTTGTGTCCCTTCTAGCCCCTTAACAGATCTCCCTTGTTAGTTGGTAACTTGCTGCTTCTATGACACTAGAGACTGGAAGAAATCCACAGGAACTCTTCGTATTCTGCTACTTGTAAAGATTTTGAACCCTCTCCGAACTGTCTTTAGCTAGCGTTGCGTTTTGGGACTTCAAAGACTTACTGGCCGAAGAAACCCTCTATAACCTTGAACCAAGCTAATGTTACTCTAACCATTTTCTTCCCTTTAAGTGACTTTACTGTATGTGTTTGCAGAGTAAATGTATTACCGTATTAACTGTTAGAATCTGCAGGCGTAATAACTGATGATACGATAACATTGTCTTTTCCCTTTCAAGCGTTGCTACAAATGTAACCGTGAGCAAACACAAAAGTGAAAGTACCCTTTAAAATGTATTCTCAAGTATTCCAAAGTGTTCTAGTGTAAACGTCTAAAGGATTTAAAGTAATTCTGGCGTGTATATATAATTTTATATAAATTATAAGTGTAGGAGTTTCTTCGGTGCCCAGTCTAAGGTTCAGTGTACTTACCGACAGCTCACATCAAACCAAATCTGACTGCTCTGCCACTCTACCAAGGTCCTGAGTTCGTACAGACTGATGCTAAGAGTTGGAGGTCTACAAACTACTGGGATAGTTTACTACAGTCTTACTACGAGTACTACCAGTAGGACTTTAGGAAAACTCCCCTAACAGAACCCCAAGATATTTTGGAACTGTGTTTATCTAGGGGGAACATTTGAGATATCCTGTAACTGTGACGACCTTGGGAAAGGGAACCCAGGCTTTTTTTTGTGGAACTATTTGAACTTTGGGAAGAGACCCCAGAGATCTTTCTGAATTGTTATGCTTGGGGAAGGGAACCCTGGACTTTCCTTTGTAGAACTATTGGAACTTGGGGAAGCTGAACCAAGCCCGAGCTGGAAGAAGCTCAGAACTGGGGAACGGGACCCTGGACTTTGCTTTGTAGAACTATTGGAACTTGGGGAAGCTGAACCAAGCCAGAGCGGGAAGAAGCTCAGAACTTTTATTTTGATCACAGTTTCTTGTTTTGCTGACATCTCCACACATTGTATATCTTTAATTGTGAGGACAAGTATAGGTTTTGGACACAGACTTTTAATTTGAACTTACTGACACAGACTATCCTTAGTTTCTTTAGGTAGGGAAATCCCACCTTAGCATAGAGCAAGTTAGGCCTTGATCTATCCTGACATCTGAAATAAACGTCCTTTTCATTAAGAAAGTGAATCTGTTATCTGTGTCTTACTTCATGATGCCTTCACAAATGCCAGAGTAAAATGTCCATAAAACCAGTAGAAATATCACAGCTGCCACCATTGGGCACATTTTAAAAGTAACCAAAAAGCTATTATTTAAAAAAGTTATAAGGAATCAAAGTATCATATCTGCACTTCACTGTAAGGTAGTGTGCAATTGTAACAATTCACACATTTTCAAAGAGCGATGCAGTCTCAGTACTGATTGGGGAACTAGTCCGTGTCCCTGCAGGAATGAGCAAAACAAACCAGGGAAATAAAGCAGAAGGCTTTAATTGCCTCCAAAAAGTCCAGACAGGTTTCAAAACGTGCACAAAGAAATATATGGGAGCCAGGGGGAAGGAGGAGTTGCAAAAAGAATGCAAATTCAAGATCTGTCTGCCTCTCTTTGGCATCCACACCCGTAAAATTGTCTGCACCGATTGCAATGTCCGGCATAGAAATTGCAAATTATACTATGTTTAAAAAGGTTTTTTTTGTCATGTCATGCTTTCACTTCTAGCCAGTTTTCCAATAGTTTAGCAAAGAAACATTTCTTCTTTCAACACATTCTTGCCCTACGTAACAATTCCAATAAAGAAATGCATTTTATCACTTGTGAAAATATTTTTTACTTGTGCAAGTACGTTTGGTAAAAATAAAGCAATACTCTTGGCAATCAGGCTATAAATGAACACTGACAATATCAGATTAACAAGTGTTTCTCTCAATTATGAGGTTCCTCTGGGTCTGAAATACGTTTATTTTGATTTATTGCATTGGTCTCCAAAGAAAGATGGTGCATCTTGCATCTTCCAGCCTGACTGAGGGAAGCGGGACTGCTTATGGAATTCTGGCTATGTCGCCTGTGGTCAGGTTCTATGAGTAGCAGTTAGAAGGGTAAGACCTGATTGAGAGATATAACCAGATGAATCATTAGTGTCATACTCTTCTGTCTACAGCCCTATGGTGTAGCTGCCTCCACAAGTCATATCTGTGTAATTTTGAAAAATGACAGAAGTTTTAAAATATTTCCATAAACATTAGGTTTGTTGAGCCATACTAGAATGTGGCAAATGTTTCAATGGCATTCTCTTTGTGTAACTAATCTATGGAGTTTTAAACCTTTTTGTTTTCTATTTTGGGGGAACAATTGGTTTTGGGATAACCTTACAACCCTCGTGTTTGTAAAATTAAAACTGTGGGACATTAGTTTAGTTCTGGGTCAGAATGTATTTTCAAATTCTTATTAACTCAGATTATTATGAACAGTCTTATGTATAAGTAGTTGCTCGACTCAGGGAAAACCTACATGTCAGCACATCGGTACCGCACGGACAGTTTTTTTGCCCAGTTTGGGCTTCTCCCTGAAATTCATGATTCGCAGCTCTGGCCTTGCGATTTATCAGAACGATATTGGACACCTGCCTGGGCAGGGTCTTCCCTCCTGAGGATCGGATGGTGAACATCCACCCGAAAGCCCATGTCTTTCAGTCCCAGAAGCTTGTCCCGGCCTCTGCCATTTTGCGTCTACTTGGCCTTGTGCATCCCTGAAATGCCGGAGGCCCAACTATGTATGAGGTCGCTTGAGTGACTATTTTAGTGTCCGTAGCCTCAGTTCCAGGACAACATGTCAGACCTGTTATGAGTCTTGAAGAGCGTGTCTTGAGAACTTCCCAAAACGGGTGTTGCTTCAGGATCCGTGTCCCCAACTGACAGTAGTCAGATGTCTCGCTGATGGGCTGGGACATTCACCTGTTAGATTAATTGGTGAGTAGGCTTTGGTCCCCAGTGGAATCCCAGGAGCACATTAATCTGCTGGAGCTGCAGGGTTTCAGGCTGGTTCTGGTTGCCTTCATCCTGTCTGCACAAGGCACATGTGTTGTCCCTGATGGACAACATGGTGACCGTGCAGTAACTCGTCAAACTCGGTGGTGTGGGGTCATTGCCTCTGAATAGAGAAGCAATGAGACTCTGGTTCTGAGGTATGGAGAATGCCGTATCTCTGATGGCAGCCTGTTTTGCCTGGACAGCGGGCATCATTATGGATGTGCTTAGCAGACAGACCTCAGCCTTCCACCATCGGAACTCCTCTGAGGTATCGCCCATTCCTATTCATTCCACTCGGTCTCGAGAGATTATGGCATTTTGGGAACACATGGATTATGATTACTCCAGACTGGGCCTAGAGGATGTTTTACATGTCCATTTGCCCTCTAAAGTCAAGGGTGACCTGCTGTTCCGTTTAGGTGGGCCATGTCCTCCATCCGAGTCTTGACAGCCAGAACGTTCATGATTGGCTGCTGAGAGGCTGGCCGAGTGTGATTTAACAGACAATACCGTAGATCTACTTCTTTCAGTTCAAGTCCATTTATACCTGCAGATGGAGAACTTGGTATGAGGAGAGAGGTCTAGACCCTTTCATTTGTCCTTCTTTCTCTGTATTAGATGTCCTGCTTTTCTTGGGCATGTATGGGCTGCAGATTGGGACTGTGATTGTGTACCTGGCTGCCCTTTGTCGTTCTCGGGTCCCCCAAGCAAGGCTTTTTTTTCTCACAATATACACTGTTATGCAGTTTTTGCAGGTCTTGTGCAACCAGTTTTTTGCATGCTAGTTTGTTGTTCCTGGGTGTAACTTGAATTTAGTTCTGCCTTTCCACATGGGAGCTCTGTTTGCGCCCCTGAATTCATGTTTAAGGTTGCTCACCCGTAATGTGATTTTCCTGGTAACCACAACTTCCACGAGACTGGTGAGCGCAAGGCATCCATTTCCAAGCCACACTGTTGTAACATAGTCATGAAGCTAAATGAGAACGTTTAGGCAGGTGTTAAAAAGAATTTAATATGTTCTTATCAAAGTTGTACCAGAAAATTAAGAGGCTAAGTTCAAGTGAGAGTCAATAGGTCTACACCCCTGCAGGATCACAAAATTGAACTGCCTTTTTTGTAATTCACTTGCACCAAGGGTTCCAAACATCATCCAATCTGGCTTGATTTACGCTTTCTCTCTCTCTCTATATCTATCTATCTCTGGACCTTGTGGATCTGCTTAGACCACATGCAATGCATAGTCCGACATCCAGTGGAAGTCTGAGTATTACAGGGTTTGTTTTCGAAACTCAAACAGACGTCGACAGGGTGTAATTAGTAATACGTTTCCTAGTGTGATGTGTACTGTACCCATCAGGGTCCCTTAGATAGTTTTTTTCTGCCTTCGAAGTCATTTGCAAATGCAGAGTTCTGTTCTAGGCTGATGCCTTTGATTTACTAAATTTATATTGGTAGAATGTCTTCCTTTCCTTTTATTGTTCGCTTCGCTGCACGAATGTTCATCCACTCGACAGCTCCTGGCAACACCCACAGTGTCGACGACTGATCGATCGCCCAGGCGGCCTTACGGGCCTCTTCGGGCTTCGGCCCTTTACAGCAGGGAGAGAGGGGGGAGGTTCTCTATACTGACTCATTTTAGAGAATGTTTATCCCATTATGCCCTTTCTTGTACTTTCGCCCAACTGCCCTGTTTAAACATAATGGACAAAACCCCATTTAAATTTTGTCCCTCCTTCCACTGTACATTTCTGTGGAAAGACACGCACTGAGTGTGCAACCACTTTCTCCCTGGGGGATCATGCTGAAAAGCACTGTAAATCTCATCAGCTTTTCTGGCCAAAAACCCTAAAAGATCGGTGGATGAAACTCTGGGCTGCTCACGCTATGCAGGCCGAGACATCCATAGACATGACAGAAGACTCCAGCAATGGCAGTTTAGGAGTCATGAGTGACGCTGAGGGCGATCAGGATCCGTCCAGAGCCCAAGTGCAGGCCCCCCAACTGAGAAGCAGGCCGGCGGTCCTGTGATGGAGAAGACACCCAGTGGCCACGGCACACACAAGCACAAACATGCTAAGGACATAACCAACGTCCGGCTCTCGAAGACACTGTTGTGACCGGGGATAAAGCCTCAGGTTCCTCACTGTCCTCTGGTCAAGGTCGGACCGCATATAAAAAGGCCCTGCTTTTGCACGCTGAAGACCAGGCATCGAAAGGCATCTCCGCGTCTCCTAAAAAAGTGCCAAAGATGCAAGTGCTAGTTATAAAGACACTCCCTTAGACACCCTGTCTGGGGCTATGCACCATAAAGATAGCATTCCCTCAAAGACCACCCCTACTAAAGATGTCACCCCTCCCCAGAGCCGTGAATTCTCGGACTTCCCACCAGAATGTAATTTTACTCCAGAACAATTTTACAAAATCTTAGGGAGAATGTCCTGTTTCGTGGACTTCATGGACAGACACCCAGATCAATTAACAGTACTCGGAGATGCCTCACAGCCAGGGGCATCAGCAGGGCCACCCCCTGCCAAAAGGTCTCTCCCTGAGCCACAGCCCAGCACCACTGCTCTAGGCATTCCGGCCTCAGCATCCCAAAACATCACTCGGTATCAAGACCCATCTCAAGACTCATGACGACCAAGCAGGGTCTCTGGGGGACCTCTATAGCCAGGACCAGTACTACGATGACAACATTAATATAGTACAGTCTCCGGACCATCAGGACCAGCCGGTTGTAGACTCGCCAGTTGACTACCAACTACAGTATAATGAATTGTTACTGAAGGTGGCGCAATATTTCACCATTGACACTGGGGAGACACAAGTCGATAAGGACTTTGTGGACAACATCCTGGGGGACAAGAAGGCAGCCACACAATTCATACCTCTCCTGCAGTCAGTCCAAAGACATATTCAACCATCCTTCATAACACCTAATCGTACAAGAGCGGTCAACCCAAGGATAGAAAAGCTGTTCAGGCCTGCAACCATTGACCTCCTATACATTAGGGGCTAGTTTAAACCAGATTCTCAGGTAGTCACCACCTCCAGGAAAGGGCAGGCACTCCCCTTGTGTTGTCAGAAGCCACGCCAGACAAGGAGAGTAAAAAGATTTACACGTTTGGAAGAAAGGTAGCTTCCTCTGCAGCATACCAGACAAGGATTGCTAACAATACAACACTGTTGGCTAGTTACGACTGCCACAAATGGGACAAGCTGGAACTACAAGCTGTCCCAGAACCACTAGGGGCCCAACTGCTTAAGACTGTTTCAGAAGGCAATCAAATCTCAAGCTGCATCCTGAAAAACAACCTAGATGCGGCAGACAAGGCAGGATGCATCATAGCTGAAGGGACGCTCATTAAGCGGCATGCCTGGCTTAAGCAGTCAGAGTTTAAGCTAGAGACCCAAGCAATCCTCCTGAACATGCCCTTAGAACCAAACATCCTATTTGGTAAGGGGAACGCCCTGTGGATGAACTGGTCAGGGAAATTTACCTATGCTCCTCCCACCTTCCTAACCCCCCCCCCAAACACCTCTCCTCAGCAGGCTAGTACACAAGGAACAAGTAACACCGATCCTGGCTGTTATTTTAATAAGTGGAAAAGATTTGTGATATGGTGCAATCATTAAACCAAGTAGATGTTCTCCAGCTAACATTTTACACTACATGCTTAACTTCTTAGACTCCAGCCTAGTATTCAATTCCTTAAAGGTGCATCTGGCGGGCCCTATTGGCTTACACCACTTCACAGAACAAGGTGTCCTGGTAGAAAGTACCTGTCATTAAGTTGTTCATTGAACGGGTAAAGAGGCTTTACCCCCAATTTCCAACCATTCCACCTCTATCCGATAACCACCCCACTTACCAAACCCCAAGAATGCCCAGATCACACCGCTAAACCTAAAATCACAAATACAAGGAAACAAAGCACTGTCACAATCCCAACTCTGCAAGGTGCTGCACATTGGCAACTGCCCCTGCGACCCAAACTCGATCTTCTAAACCAACTTACCCCATAGGACCGCAAAATGCCACAATACAGAACAGTACAATGCAACTGAAAAACAGGAGAAGGAATAAACAAAATGGAATCACACCACGTCTTTCATCAATTAGACATAGTCACGACTGTGGAACACACCCCGACAAACACAATGGGTAACAGAACAAACGTTGTGAGAAGAAAAAAACCTATCTAACACTGTATCTCGCGACTGACCGCCCACTAGAACAACTCAATACCAGCAATGATGTTACATGTACCAAGCAGAAAAAGAACAAACACCCAGAAAAATGAGAACAAAATCAACACCCTCATACCATATATCGCAAAAACGCGGGGACACCACCATTAACTTATCTACAACAAAATAGAGAAGAGGAACCGGAAGAAATCGGCAACCTAATACGTAATCTAGCAGACCTTATCAACAATGAAACCACTGAACAACCATCACACCCTAAGAGCAGCATGGAAGGAGACCAACGTGACAATCACGAGACAAAGCAGCTATTGAAAACTAATCCGAAGCGTACCAAAACAATCCACTGCAACCTAATCAACGCAGGATCGCGGTCCAAACATGCCACAGAGATCTAGGTCCTACTGTGCGGCAGCGGTTTTGACATCCTATTCATCACAAAAACATGGTTAGACGACAAATAAAAAATCACACTCCACAGCTGCCTACTCAACAACTTCAAGTGCTCACAGGTAAACGGGAAAGAAAAAAAGAGGACAACGACTTGCAATAGCATACAAGGAACCCCTGAAACTAAACAGACGAACCACTAAACATCAAAAACTGTGAATCCCTAGTCCTTCACTTGACAGTGTGCCCCAAAACAAACCTCAAATTCCTGCTGGTTTACAGACCACCAACATACGACGCGACATTCGTTGATGCCTTCATAGAAGCCATCACCAACCTAACCATCAAACATGAACACCTGATAATCCTCTGGGACTTCAACATTTGGTTTGAAGAAGAAAATGCAAACTCACAAAAATCGCTGATTGAGCAACTCAAGACAATAAAACTACAACATATGTTTAAAGGGGCAACACGCACAGCGGGACAAACGCTTGATGCAATCTTCACCAACAAAAACATTATCACACTGCACCACCAATGCAGATACTCTGGAGCGATCAACTCTTTATTCTATTTGTGTTCATGCTACCAACTAAAACGGCCAATCCGCTCAAAAAAAGTCCAACTATCGAAAAGAAACTGGAAGACCATCAAAGGTAGCAACTTAATAGAACAATTTGAACTCGCAAAGCCATCAACCACTAACCTGGATGAAACCGACCTCGATGGAAAAACAAACCTATTTAAAAAAATGGATCGTCAAAACAATCAGCAGCATCTCCCAGGAAACGCCTTTCACCCCATCTCAAAAGAGACCAATGGCAATATGGTTTACTCCCCTCCTCAGTGCCATTAAAAGGAACAAGAAGCTCCAACAAGAGTGGAGAAAAAAATACGACTAGGCAAAAGATTCACAATATCAACAACAAATCCAATCTTAAAAAAAGGAAATTCAAAAGGCCAAAAAGAAATACTATGACCATCAAATCACCAAAGCCGCCAACACCCAAAAAGAACTGATCAACATCATAAACGAAATGAGGAACTCACCGGGATGCAACACTTCGGTACCCTCACAGAAACTATGCAACGACCTTGCAGATCACTTCAAAAATAAAATCGGCAACATCCATCGAATCACATAAAGCAGACCAGTCAACCAAAACACACAACCCACCCTGCCAACCATGGAGCCCCAGAACAAACTGCAAAGCTCCTCCAAATATCAGTAGAGACATTTGTCAAGCTGGTAAGACATAGCAATAAAGCAGGCTCCCCCATGGACCACTGCCCTCCAGACATCTACAAATCAATCCTCACACAGGGAACATCATTGGAATGCTCCAGAAACATTTTTAATCTATCACTTGCAACAAAGAAAGTACAGCAATAATTTAAATCGGCATACATCAAACCACTCCTCAAGGAGACGGCAGGTGACGTGGAAGACCTAACTACAGGCCTATTTCAAACATTCCCTAGTGTGAGAAACCTGAGGGTATTCTCTGAAGCAGACCTCTAATCCCTTATTCAGGTGGCCAGGGAAGGGCTGGTGCTCTCAGTCCTACCCTGGGGGCGGACGAGTGAGGGAGGATCACATGGATATGGTAATCCAGGGTTATGCTCAGGGGGGAAACACCCAAGGTGAGATGCAGTGTTACACCAGTGAATATGACGAAGTCCTTGAGGCCTTTATACGCTTTTCCAAATGAAACTCTTTCCCCCCCCCACTCCTTCTCCCTTATCAAAATCCAACAACCCCTCCTTGTATGTGTAACCAATTAGGAACCTGAACAACGTTATCGTGGGTAACCATCTCCCAGAGTCCCTATTTTGTGGTTACCTACAAGAGTACTCTTTTCCCCTTCCCTCTGATTATCATGTTCCGAACTCCCAGTTGACTGTGACCAAAACTATAGTTCCCACAATCCCTTTTACTCATTTCACAAACCCTACAAAACCCACCCTTCCAAGCTCACCACAAACCCTAGGACGAGGGATATAATTTCTTATGACACTTTTTCCCCATCTGGCCCAGCAGGATATTTAGCAACTCTACCCCCCTCATTTTCTAACGCAAACACTTTTATATATCATGAAAAACATACTAACAGAGGCGTTCACCTGACCAGAACCACACACACAGCCTTTTCCCTTTCCCACAGGGATAAAAGGTGGAGCACGAAAGCACACTACGAGCAAGGCAGACAGTATGACGAGACAGCTATCCAAACACAGTAGTTCAAGAGGAGAAAGGTGGCGAGAACCGAAAGGGTGACTGGGAGAGAAGCAACCTTGCCCTTTCCGACCTAGAGCCGCAAAGCCTCTGTGCAAGGAATCGTAAGACTGCGAACAATAGCCAGCGTGTGTTGCAGCAGATGTCCACGGTACACCGAGCATGCCTACATTGATAAACAGAAAAGGGAGAGACTCTTAGTACCGTAGTACCGTCCTTGACTCCAGAGACAGGAAAAGCCAAGCGGTTCATCAGAGTCAGTGAGTCGAGGGGAGAACCGATAAGAAACCGAACTGTGTTGAACGAAAGTCGCAAATGGCAAATAAGGGAAGTTCAAAGAACTTTTAACATTAAGGGAAAACCAGTTTGTTGAAACTACTGATACCAGAAGGCCCTAGGAGAGTCGCAAGGAAAAGGACAAAGTGGTCCTACATGGGTCTAGCAAAACCCCCTTTACAGTCGAAAGTCTTTGACCGGCATGTAATTGGAAAGCTAAGGAAGATGAATCTCGCATAGTGAGAAAAGAGAAAGAACTGTGTAATTGGCAAAGGTGGGCAAGGGAGAACCCGACGGAGGGATGCCGATGGAACGGAGCGAAGCCTGAAGTCGCAAAGAACAGTGTGGTGACAAGAGTGAACCCGACAGATGGATGTTCACAGTGAACTCTTTAAAAAGACCTTATGATTTGTGAATGCCACAAGTGAAATTATTGTGGCAAAAGCTGTAGTGAACCTGACAGAGGGAGGCAAACATTCGAGAAGGGCCTGAGGGCCCGAGAGGGGGAGCCAGGGGTGAAGAATCATTACCCAAGTGCAATCAGAAAGGAACTTTTGTTTGATTTTGAATATATTAGGCCCTCAGAATCAAGAGATCTAACCACTGAAGGTCCTGATATCGCTAGAAACTTTTGTAGATCTGAGCTGGGGGATTCAAAGGTGAAGTGTCATCACCCAACGTCCATACT
Organism: Ambystoma mexicanum; assembly: GCF_040938575.1. NCBI lineage: Eukaryota > Metazoa > Chordata > Amphibia > Caudata > Ambystomatidae > Ambystoma > Ambystoma mexicanum. Next base: position 578,052,725 of record NC_090922.1, on the reverse strand, counting down.
GAAAGGAACTTTTTGTTTATGATTTTGAACGCATCAAGTCCTCGGAGGCAAGAAACATTTTGTAGAAAAGAGACTTAACAACCAAAGGTCCTGATAGTTGAGGGTGGAACTGTTGTTTTGTGCTGGGAAAGCTTGAGCGTGTGCTATGTTCGGGAGTCCCGCCTTGTCCCGTGCTCAAAACGTGGGTAAGCAAGACCCCCGGCTTCTACATCCTGAGTTATCATTTGTGAACACTTCTTTCTTGTGAACCTTATCCCACACTGATGTATTTAGTTGTAAGGATTGGCAATAGTTTTTATTTTTTATTTACTATAGGCCCTTTTATTTGACCAGACGCCACTACGACTGCCTTATTATTGATGGTCGTAGCTTGCTCCCATCTTAGATTTAGGTTTAGATTAGCCATTTTTCCAACCTAATTATACAGTTTAATAAACATCCTTGAACTGTGATCACTTGTGTCTCTTTACTTTTGACACCATGAGTTCCTTACACTACCCAGCAAAACTGGTAGAAATCTACATCTACGGACTAATAAAAGGAGCACTTAAAAAAAAAACACCAGCTGGTGGACCAGGCACAAGTCTGTTTTAGACCTATGAGAGGGACAGAGACGGCACTCCTGTCTATCTGGGATGGTCTAAAGACAAACACAGACTCCGACACAAACTCAGCCCTGATACTACTGGACCTCTCTGCAGCATTCGACACAGTCAGCTATGAAATCCTCATTAAGAGACTAGATGAAATGGAAATAACCTCTGGATTAAATCATTCCTAACCAACACAACGGAAACTGTCTGGATAAAACCTTTCAAATCCAGTCCACAGGACACCAACTGCGGAGTACCACAAGTATTGTCCCTATCCCCACTGTTCTTCAATATCTACCTGACTCCATTTAATCAAGCTCATCAAAAGACACCTTACATGCTACAACTACGCAGACAACGTCCAATCATCTATAAAATCGAAGATGTACCAGAAGAGAACACCCCCCTCTCTAAAAGAACTCTATGAATGGATGAACACAAACCACCTCAAACTCAACCCAGGGAAGACCGAAATCATGGTTATATCCAAAAACCAGGAAAGTAACCATTATATTCCATATCCCACATAACTAGGAACAGCGCCCACACTGTCAAAAATCTTGGAGTCCTAATGGACAACAAACTAACACTAGAACCACAAGTAAACACAATAATCAAGAAATGCTGCTTCCTCCTACTACACGATAAAAAGGATCCTACCATTCCTCTCCTTCACTCTTAAAACACTTACCATCATCGCCCTCATGTCCAGAATAGACTATGCCAATAGCCTATACCTCGGAATGCTGGAACGCCTGCTGAAGAAATTGTAATGTATCCATTATGCAGCGGCCAGACTTCTCCTCAAACTATCACTAAGGGACCACATCACTCCAGCGCTATAAATACTACACTGGCTTCCAATCAAACAACGAATCGCGTACAAAACGATGTGCATAACGCAGAGAGCAGTCCGTGGTCAAGGAGCAGAATTCCGACAAAACAAAATAACCATTTACCTACCAACAAGAGCACTTAGATCAAGCAACGACATCCGAGTGGAAGGGATCCCCTAAAATTCTGAAAATTACTTAAAACTTGGCTCTTCACTTCCGAACCAGACAAACAGCTAGAAAAACAGACACCATTGGAAGTAGAACGCGCCTCAACCAACGCACCTGGAAGGAAGAAGTTGGGGGAGGGAGGGAGCTCAGGATATACCCACTCCCAAGCAAAACCTCCACGTTGGGAATCGCCTACGGGACAGGCACCTTAGCTGTAGACGAGGGATAATTAACCAATAACTGGCACGCCAGGAGGCCATGGAGCACCTGGATTTCGGAGTGCGGGTACCCCCGCAGCCCCCAGGAGCTCAGGGAGGCAATGGCAGGCACACCCCTTTGACAACCTAAGAGCGAACCCTACAACCATACACATCTCCACCCAGGGGTGGGCGGAGTCCTTCACCACCTTCCTGCCCAGAGACCACTAGACAGTTAGAGACATGCCACCACTATTTCTTTTTATTTTTTATTTTGATATAGCTGAACAAGTCAACTTTTCAAAATGAAATTCAACGAAATTATGAACATTTCATACATAGACATATTAAAATATCGAAAGTTAAAAAGTAAACAAAGTAACACGTTACAACATAAAATATGAATTTAAAAGACAAAGTTACAGACATTTTTTCCATCCTAAACAATCTATTAACCTTGCAGCTTTACAAGTTAGTCACATTTTCACATTACAACTTGATTTCAGACGGAAGAATTGCGTCTAAATACTGCACTATAGCTTTTATAACAGGAAACTTATTATTGGAGATTAATAGACTCCAGATATGCTTCTCATCTGCTTCATAATTCAAGTTTAACAATTTAGCGAAAAACTTAACTCGTGGTCCCATTAATTTGTCACAGGATACTACCAGATGCTGGAGTGTCTCCCTTTCATGTGGAAGTTCACAGTAGCGACATGTAAATTTTTTTCTGGAATCATTTTACGCCTAGCAAGAACCTCTCTCGTTAGGCAAAGATTTAACCTAACACGTAAAAATGTATTCCGTATATTAGAAGACGGACATTTCAATAAGTAACCTGCCAATTGGCCCAGATGTTTGTTACCAAAGTTTTGAGGGTTAAAGTCCCTGTATTTCAAACAGGTTTCTCTATTTTTTTATCCATTCCCATCTATAGAACTTGATTTTTGCGCGCAACGGGTTTTCTAACAAAAGTGTGACCGTTATATCTGCTGCGGCCATAGTGTTCACTACACAAGATCGCCATGCCAAAGGAAAATTATGCATTAATGAAGACAGCTGATGTCCAACAGTACTCAAAATATTGTTGTTTTCTAAGCCCAACAAACACTTGCGGAAAAATCCACACATTTGCCACTTCACTCTGCAAGCCAATGTGTTCAAACCTAGTTAATATCGCAAGATTGGTAAAGGTGTGCAATTCGGGAGATGTAATATCGATTTCAAGAAACGTGCTTCCAACTTATACCACATTTCGTCACTGGTGTAAAGTTTTGACTCAACACCATATATTAATACTGGGATGACGTTTTGTTCATAGAAATGTAGGATATGTTTCAGGGTGAATTTTCCATATTTATAAATAAGTATTCTGGCCTGGGAAATCAGAGATGATGATTTAGACTGTAAGTTGATCAAGTAGAGGGTGTCCCTAACAGTGTTCTGTATAGTCAGGCCTAGATATTTATATTCGAATACTTGTTTCCATGCCACCACTATGCGCAGAACCGGGTGAGTGACCCACCACAAAACGCCCCAGTACATAGCACAAGTAGACACCTAACCCAGAAATCCGAAGCAACTAGGTAAGAAAAATCATAACTAACCCAACCACTAAAACCTCAGCGCTCTGCATACACCTTGCAAACACAACAATATCTTTGCACAGCGATCCGCATGCACTTAATTACATTGCAACAACAAAACAAACCACTAATAGTACCACACAACAGCACCTGGGAGTCTATGTATCTGTAAATCGCACCCATGCACAGTGAACAGTGATAACCCAACTGAAGCTATAAACAGGACAGCACCACTCTTGCTGTACCTTTTTCTTCTATACCCTACTAACCCATCCTACCCTCTTACCTTTCAGATCTTCCAGAGCGCCAGGGGACCACTCCACTGGCGATAGTTCGTTGTATAAATTTCCATTCACATTACTATAAAGTTAAATCATTCAATACAGAAAATCATAGAACATTCTGTTATACATCTTAATCAAATCTGTATTTAATAAGCATTCACTGATTAGTTTTAATATATAGATATATAAAGTGTAAATGTTTTCAATTTGTATTCAGATTTTAAATATCTATTGATTTTAACATTTATTATTATATTTGATCACTATCAATAAAAAAATTTAAATTGGAAAATCATTACAATCGTCAACAAGCATGCTTTAGCCCGCAGAAAATACAAGTGTCTTCTTTAGGACAAAATTACGTCTAACAGTATGTCTATTGATATCCAAATTTTTCAATATCACCAACATTGCATGCATTCAGAAATCAATGTAACACTGGACTACAAAAACAAATAAGACCAGTAAATACGGGCTCATTATTATAGCGTAAACTATATAATTATCATTGCTTTGTCAACCACATATACAATTATTGCATACTGCCCATCACAGTATTCACAGCAGGTCTATAGTTGGGATGTTCCAAAATATCCATGATCTAAGATGCATATTTGTATACCGCTTCATAACTTTGTGTCTGCTCCTCATTTCTCTTCAAACGAAGAGGGGCAACATATTCTAATTTCTGATGTTTGTTAATCTGCTTAGAATCACATGCTGTGCATAGGTCCGACATCCAGTGGTCACTGCGGAGTATTGCATTTTGTTTTTCGTAGTCGAAAAAGGGGACGTCGACAAGGCGTGTCTGTACAACTATCCCTATAGTGACGTGCGTTGTACCCACAATCCCTCACGCGTCGAGGTCCCTCAGATTGTTTTTTTCCGCCCAGCTTCTGGTCGCCTTACGCGGAGCTCCTAGAGAGACATTGCAAATACTTACTACGGACCTCGGTCCTTAATTATACTTATTATATTGTTAAAGATCCCTCCCCTCGACGTTAGCTGTGAAGCTGTTTCTCCGCCGAGCAAGTTTTCGACGGAGGGGAAGAGACAGAGGAGATCCTTCGGCGCTGCCGAACACGTGGCCTGGCCTCGCCAGCCAACATACAGTAGGGAGAGTGGGGGTTCGAACTTTTATCTTCTCTTTGAGAATGTCTTTCTTTCTCCCCTATCTTTCCCTTGGGGTTGTTATCACCAGTTATTATTGCCTCAGCTATGGAGAGGACACCTTTCAAGTTTTGCCCACGCTGTAGGGGCAAATATACTTGGAAGGATAAACACAAGCTCTGTAATCGTTGCTTGCCCCTCGATCATAAGGAGGACAGCTGCGCGGCCTGTAAGCTCTTGAAACCAAGAACTCTTAAAGAACGCAAAGTTAAGAGGTGGGCGGACTACGCTATGTCGAAGTCAGTTTCCTCACCCGCCGCCGCTGTTACAGAAAGTGACGAGGAGGGTGATAACTTGACGTCCGTTACGGAAGTCATTAACCCCCAGAAGGAGCGCTCTCGCTCCTCGACGTCCGTCCCCGGCCCCGACGGGCTTGGCTCACGCCCTGCTTATGGGGATGAACACCCCGGCGACAAGGACGCACATAGACCCCATAGGCCTAAGCACACAACCCACGGCTCTTCTTCGTCGAAGACGAAGGATCCATCAGCGCCGAAGGGGACGCAGGGCACTCCGGCGTCTACCTCAGACCGTAAGGGTCTCAAGCCCCACCCGCAAACGCAGCCGCGACCAGCGATTGGGCTTTCATCACACACGAGCGCTACCTCAAAATCATCCGACGTAACGCTCCATAGAGCGGCCGTCGAGGAACAACGCGTAACGCAGGCAACGTCGACACCAGAGCCCTCTACTGACAATCTCGTTGTCGAGAGCTTGGCGAGAATTGTTTCCGAAGACGAACGTAAACGGACGACGAAACAAACGCCGAAAAAGCACAAGAGTAGCCAGGAACTGCCCCCTTCATCTAAGGGCACTTCTGAACTACCAGAGGGCTTTTCAGAGGGCGACAGAAACCTTTCTTCGATGTTGTGGGAGCGTTCTAAGCGTTTTGAAGGTGAAAACACTGGTTTCCCCCCTCTAGACTATTCAGGGGTCCCCCATGAGACCCTTGAAAGACTCCATTCTTGTATGGAGAAAATGGAAAGGTTTTTGGGAAGCCAAAACCCACCCACACACAAAAGACCAAGAGAATGGCCCCAGGATGACCCTAGGGTCAAGATTCCTAGGCTGTTTCCCCCTTCTACAGACGTATATGACCTCACTGAAGAGGAGCAATACCTCCAGGAAGATGAGGAGTGTTTGGGTGGAGAGGAAGAACAGGAGGAAGAGGGGTTTGAAGAAGATCCTTACAGTAGTGCAGGAGCTTTTGAAGAAGATACAGCTACTTCGCAGCCCTGGCAATCCCCATCAGTGCACTCAGACCCTGATGTCTTTCACCCTTCTCCTCCCAAGGATTCACCTATTGGAAACACCTCTCCCATAGATGACCAACCTTCACTATTGCGCAAGGCAGCAGCGCATTTTGAAATAGACACAGGGGAAACTCTTCCTGACATAGACTTTGTAGAGAAAGTTATTAAAGAAAAAGCCCCTGTTAGTCAGTCTATTCCGCTCCTGGCTTCTATAAAGAGAAGAATAACTCCTTCCCTTTCCAATCCTGCCTTAGTCAGAGGGGTCAACCCTCGGATAGAAAAGCTCTTCAGCCCTTCGTCCTCTGACCCTTTGTACATCAGGACATTCTATTCCGGACTCCCTCGTAGTTACTAATACAAGAAAAAGAGCGGGAGTACCACTATCCACTAGTGAGGCACCACCTGACAAAGAGGGCAAGAAGCTCTATGCACTTGGGAAGAGAATCACGACCTCCGCCGCCTTCTCAACTAGGATTGCAAATAACAATTCCCTACTAGCTAGCTACGCAGATGCACAGTGGAGCAAGCTGCGCAGCGAAGCAGAGGACGCACCAGAACCCCTGCGTTCACGCCTGTTAGCTATAATCTCAGAGGGAACTCTTGTAAACCAGGGCATCGTAAAGAACTCCTTAGATGCTGGCCGTTCCCTGGTTCAGGGAATACTTCTCAAACGCCATGTCTGGCTGCGCAATTCGGGATTTAAGCCGGAAACCCACGCTTCCCTGATAAATAAGCCCATAGAACAAACACATCTGTTTGGGAAAGTAGTTGATGAGGCCCTAGAACATGCGAAGAAAGAGTTTGATACCATCAAGACTCTTGACCAAATTTCTAGGCCCCCTAACAGACGCGGCTATGGCAATAGACGCTCCTTTCGTGGCCAACGCCAGCAGCAAAACCAACAGCAATTTTACTCTGCTACCAACTGGCCCTCTAACCAGGGTAACAACACCCAGTTCAGTCAAAGAGGCCAAGGCCGTGGCAAAGGAAGAGGTCGCGGCTCCAGCCCCAAAGGTTCCACGCCCAACACCAACAAATGACCCGAAGATTCGGGTCCCCTCCCATGCATCACCGGTCGGGGGCCGGCTAACATCGTTCCTATCAGCATGGGAGGGAATCTCGTCAGACCGCTGGGTATTATCCACCATAGCCCACGGATACTGCATCGAATTCAACGGTTCCCCGAAGTACAGACCCCCCACGGAACCGACGCATGACACCGGAACACCTCACCATTCTTCTTCAAGAAGTAGAAGAGCTACTGAAAAAAGAAGCTATAGAGGCTGTCCCCCTATCTCAGGTAACAGAAGGTATTTATTCAGTGTACTTCCTTGTACCCAAAAAGGACTTAACCATGCGCCCTGTATTAGATCTGCGCCCAGCAAACAAGTTTGTCAGACCCCAAAAGTTTCGTATGGTGACCTTGCAGGAAGTAATCCCACTGTTATCACAAGGGGATTACATGACAACACTAGACATGAAAGATGCATACTTTCATATTTTAATGTTGCCAGCGCACAGAAAATACCTCAGGTTCAAGATAGAGAACAAACACTACCAGTTCAGAGTACTACCCTTCGGGATAGCATCTGCACCAAGGGTATTCACGAAAGTACTGGCAGTGGCAGCGGCCCACCTGCGCAGGTTATCCATCCCGGTATACCCTTACCTCGACGACTGGCTCATAACAGGTGATTCTTACGAAACATGCTTCTCCAATACCCAAAAGACCGTAGACCTTTTATCCCAACTGGGCTTCTCCATCAACGAAAAGAAGTCCAGCTTAGACCCCAGCCAAATCAAACAATTCCTAGGGGCTCTAATTCGAACAAAGGACGGCCTCGTCTTCCCCTCCAACGAGAGGGTCCAAAACATGCTGTTTGAGATCCCCCATTATGTGGCAGGTCGAGAGGTGACGGTACGCAAAGCAATGCGCTTGCTAGGGATGATGGCGTCATGTATTTATTTGGTACCTCACGCGCGCCTGCGCATGCGCCCAATGCAAGAGTGGCTCTACAGCCAGTGGTGTCAGGCCAGCGGACAATGGGACGATCTAGTGGTGGTCTCGCAGGCCTTGGTTCTCTCGCTACGGTGGTGGACAAAAGAAAACCTGTTGTTAGGGAAAACTTTTGCCACACCCGCAGTGGAAGCCACTCTAACCACAGACGCATCCCTCACAGGATGGGGGGGGGCTCACCCATCCCATCAGACTGCTCACGGAGCGTGGACTCCGAGCTTAGCATCCAAGCATATAAACCTGCTGGAACTACTAGCGGTGTTCAAAGCACTGAAAGCCTTTCAGGAACACCTACAAGGAAAGACAGTGATGGTCCTCACAGACCGCACCACAGCCATTTACTACCTCAACAAGCAAGGGGGCACTCGCTCTCCAGGACTGTCCAAGCTGTCCCAGAATATATGGAAGTGGGCTCTCAAACACAACATGTTCCTACAATCACAACATGTACCAGGGGAACTCAATCTGCTAGCAGACAAACTCAGCAGAGACTTCCCCCTGCCCGAAGAGTACGAATGGCAATTGCACGAAGACATCGTCTTAGACGTCTTCACGCAATGGGGATTCCCGGAAATAGACCTGTTCGCAACTATGGAGAACTCACAATGCCAAAGTTACGCCTCCAGGTACCCCCAGAACCAGTCCAAGGGTAACGGTCTTTCGATTCAATGGTCAGGGAAATTTGTTTACGCCTTTCCCCCGACTCCCCTTCTCAACAAAGTGGTGCACAAGATGCACCAGGAGCAGGTTACCATGATACTAGTGGCCCCAATGTGGGCCCGGCAGCCATGGTTCGCTCACTTGATGGAGATGTCCCTATCTCCCCCAGTGAAACTTCCCTGCCCGTACAACATGCTGTCACAGGACAAGGGCAGGACACTGCATCCATGCCCTCAGACCATGAACTTAGCAGCCTGGCTCCTGAGATCATAGAATTTGGACATTTACAACTCCCGCAGAGATGTATGGACATCCTCAGGGAAGCCAGAAAACCTAATACTCGCCACTGCTATTCTAGCAAGTGGAAAAGATTTGTCATCTGGTGTAGAGGTAAGAGCATCAACCCGGTTGACTGCTCTCCCACTAACATTGTTCTGTACTTGACCCATTTACTGGATTCAGGTCGGTGTTCAATTCCTTTAAAGTCCACATAGCGGCACTTTCTGCATACACCACTTCCCAACTTAAAGTGTCGTGGTGGAAGATACCAGTTATCAAGGCCTTCATGGAGGGGGTAAAGAGAATACACCCTCCGATAGCTAACCCAGCTCGCGGATGGGACTTAAATGTGGTACTTTCTAGACTCAAGGGCCCTCCTTTCGAACCCATGCACAAGGCAACTCTTAAAGACCTAACTCTTAAGACTGCTTTCGTAATAGCTATCACCTCCATTAGGAGAGTAAGTGAACTACAGGCTCTTTCTGTACTAGACCCCTTCGTAACAGTTCACAAGGATAAGGTGGTTCTACGCACACACCCAAGGTTTGCACCAAAATTCATTTCGGAATTTCATGTAAACCAGTCAATAGAACTACCAACGTTCTTTCAAAACCCTTCCAGCTTGGGAGAAGAGTCTGCATACACTAGATGTACGCAGAGCTGTCATGTTCTACATGGAAAGAACCAGACCACTGAGAAAGACTAATCAGTTCTTTGTCTCTGTGGCAGCAGGAAGAGAAAGAGATGCAGTTTCAAAGTCCACTATATCTAGATGGATTGTTCAATGCATCACTCTCTGTTACACTCTTGCTAAGAGAGAACTACCCTTCAAGCCAAGAGCACATTCCACTCGAGGCACTGGGGCTTCCATAGCGTTCATTGCAAATGTTCCCCTTGAGTCCATCTGCAAAGCGGCTACCTGGAGTTCTGTGCACACCTTTACAAAACACTACTGTCTAGATGCACACTCTAGATCTGACTCCCAGGTGGGACAGGCAGTATTAAGACATCTTTTCTCTACTGTTCCTTCTCATAACCCACCGCCAACTCCTGGTACTGCTCGCTAGTCTATGCACAGCATGTGATTCTAAGCAGATTAACAAACATCAGAAGACAATGCATTACTTACCGTAAAAGCATTTCTGATGGTTGTATCTGCTTAGATTCACATGCGCCCACCCTTCCTCCCCGCTCGGATGGAAGGAACATAGACATCCTTTTCTATATTTCTCTCTTTTCTGTACTCACTCACGTCTAGAAGGCTCCCTCAGGGCAGAAAAATACAGAGGGACCTCGATGAGTGAGGGATTGTGGGTACAACGCACGTCACTATAGGGATAGTGTTACAGACACGCCTTGTTGACGTCCCCTTTTTCGACTACGAAAAACAAAATGCAATACTCCGCAGTGACCACTGGATGTCTGACCTATGCACAGCATGTGAATCTAAGTAGATACAACCATCAGAAATGCTTTTACGGTAAGTAATGCATTGTCATATATGTGTAACCCACAAAAATTATTTAAATTCAAATCATATACATGTGCATCCTCTCACCATTGTAACGTACTTCGAAAGAGGGATTCAACTCTTCACCCAGAAAAATGTTATTCTCCCCTTCTGGTGTAATGTTTTCCCAATAACTGCCATATCGTTCAATCCATGTTATGCAATACAATCCTTAACCCTGTATTAACGTCACCATATACACACTGGGTCTCAGTGATACTAAGGAATTGTACTAATTTCTTTAAAAATAATAGCCCAAATTGTACGTATTTTGTCGTCTGGTTACAATCATGTGCTGAACACATTAAATCAAAACACTTATCTTGGGCAAATCACGTCATCTCCCTGTTCTTCTCTTTTCTGTGAAATTTGAAAGTTCTCAGAAATAAAATAAACAGCAATATATGGAATAAGGATACGCCTGTTTAGCAATCAATACCTCTTGTGTTGCTCCTTGCAATCATTGTCGACGCTGAGATTTAACCTATTTGACTAGTGGTATGTTAAAAAATCACTGTGCTTTTAGCTTTGGTAGTTGTGCGAGGTGCGTCCTCTCTTAGGCGGACTGGGAGTCCGCTTAAGAGAGCATTTCCCCTGTGAATGTGGAATATCACGAGACCCTAAACCACAATGCGTAGTGCTTATAGGTGGTGGTGAGGGGGGTGACTGTTTGATTTAATGTAGTGAGACGATCAAGCCAGGCCGTTTTGGCTTTCTTTGCTGTGTGCTCTTGGAAGTAGAGGCTGCTGTCGACTACAGATTTGGCAGAGTCTGACAGTTGTGTGTTGAATCCTATAATTGGCATATCATCAAGCCTCTTTTGGAAATGCTGTTGTTTGACAGGGGGACAGATGAGGACTGAGGTCTAAGTAGGGTTAAGCTTAAGGTATGCATGGTGGCCAGACATTCACTGAGGTGGGTGATGTCCTGAGGTACAGCTGAGTGTTGGCATATTGATGAATGCCTACTTTGCGATATTTTAGTAGAATTCCCCCCAGAGTTTCCATATAGAGGTCTAGGATGACTGGAGTGAGGATATAAGCTTGGGGGATCCTACATGTGACTGAGAGTAGTTTGGAATTGAACTGACCCATCTTTACAGCTTTGTGTCTGCTGGATAGGTAGTAAGCCAATCATTTTAGGACAGTACTTGAGAAAACCATCCTGTGAGTGAGGAGGGCGAGAAGTGTCTGAAAGTGGACGGTGCCGCATGCAGCCGAAAGGCCCAAGAGCCACCCTGGTAAATGAATATCAATGCGTCGTCCACCGCTTAGATGATCAGACTCTGGTCTGGGTTTGGGATCGAAACCTGACTGGTAGTTACTGAGGAGACCAATGAGATTCCTAATGAACAGGGAGCTTTTGATGGGTCCGTTTTTAGCTTGATCCTCCTGGTCAAATGTTTTCTTATTTGAGAGGATGTACGAGACCTGTCTTGAGTGCTTCTGGGAATGAGTCCTTGTTGAGGCTGGTGAGGTTTTTGAGGGAGGCCGGGACAACATCCATGTAAGTCATGTTTTTGAGGGAGGCAAGTGTATCTGAAAGATCCTTGGACGAGAGGGATTTGAAGTTACTCCAAGGGGATGGGGGGGGGGGTGGAAGCAGAACCTTTTCAAACTTGGAGGTGTTGAGAGTTCTTATTTTGCTTATTAAAAAGGTATTGCGTCACATTTTACTTGTGAAGCCGGCACCTCAGGTTTGGGCGTGGTGCAGTGCTGGAGTTAAATAAGGCTTTGCTCCTGTGAGGAGCTGTCTCGCTGGTGGAGTGCAGTAAGCAGTCTTAGCCTTGAAGATCATGTGTCTGCGTTGGGCACGCAGGGTAGTGAGATCGCCTGAGCTGCGATTTGTTTTACACCACTAGGCAAAATCTGGTATCTACCAAGGCACAAATGGTTTTGCTTTAGCATTGCAAGTCTTAGGGGGGTGTGGGCATAGACTACATCCTTGGCGAAGTGATTGAATTATTCCAGAAGGGCTGCGCTACTCCCGGTAATGAAGAATGTCACGAATGTGGACTCCAGCTTGTCTATTGAGAAATTCTGGAAAGAGCGCCGTTCAATTATTGGGCGCTTAGCCTGGTCTGTAGGTGGCAATGAAATGTGCGATAAGGGAAGGGGATCATGGTGTGGTCAGTCAAGAGGGAGTGAGTGTGCCCATGTAAAAAATGAGTAGGGAGGAGGCAAAGACAAGGTTGATTGTGTGGCCTATGACCTATGCAGGGGAGAGTGTGATTAGTTTGAGGTCCATGGACCTGGTCAGGGGAGTAGCGAGTCACAAAGGGGTTTTGCTGGTTGAGACTCAGGGGATATTGAAGTCTCAGAGAAAGAAAGATGTTACTAGATGAGGAAATTGTTATAGAGGAGAGAAGGTTGGAGAAGAATTTGTGTTTAAGGGAGAACTGGCATGAGAGGTATTCGGAAGAGCTGGTTGCAGGAGTTGGGATTATCGTACTGGGCCAGTCAATATTTTATGAATGACTGCCACCCTACCTTAGGATTTTCCCATGGGGTCAGTATGTTGGATGCAGTGACCATACGGTAAGAGGACGTCGAAGAAGTGGGAGAGAGAGAGAGAGAGAGAGTGTGTGGTGTGTGTGTTTGTGTGTGAACCAATTTTCTGCTATTAAAAGGGCTTCAAGATCCTTGTAGAATGTGAGGTCATGATGAGCACCGTGAGCAACCACAGAATGGGTCTTAATCAGTATAAGGGGTGAATGTGGTTAGCTGGAACTTGTTGTAGGGGTTGATGATTAAGCTGTTCAAGGTAGCTGTATGGGGCTCCCTTGGGCGCTTGGTTGGGCGAACACTGGATGATGGGGATGGGCTGTGGGAGGAGGAGACACATAATGATGTCTACCTGGTATGTGAGGAGCAGAATAACTGGCCCTTGGCCCGAACAGGCAAAATCAGACTAGGCCCTTTTCTTCGTCTGTCCTTTGCTGAGGACGCCAAGGATGGAGATGCCTGAGGACTGGTGAAATAGGTTGTGGGCAGGGCGGCTGAGTGGCAGGGCCTGGCCACGTGACCAGCAGCCTCCTCAGTCGTGTTTGGCTGGAGTCCTTAAATATTATTATTACAGTTAATATTATTACTAATATTCTTATGTATTGAATCTGTCAACATAGATTTATTTAGGTAAAAATACCATAAAATTACAACATTTCACAGAAAACTATTAAATCAAAAAGCTTGGCGTGGATAGGAAAGAGGGGTGGCGTGGTGAAGTGACACATTGCAAACTATCCTCATCGGAATCTCAGCTTCACCATCTGACCAAAATAGTTTCCTCTCTTGCTCGCCTCAACATCAAATGTCTTCAGGGGCAACTTTAACTTCTCTGTATTTTAAAGTTCAGTATGGAAAGCCTACCTTTGCAATCTGTCACTGTGTAGGAGCCAGAGGTAGGCACACCCAGAGGGATCCCAGTCGCTAAAGTTCTTGTTTGCTATGCTGCCTGTCATTTGTTTTATTAATTCATGTGGTGTGACTTTGTTCACACCTGGCATGTGGTAATTTGACCACTGACATCCATAAAGTGACCAGTATGACATATTTCCCACAGTGTGAGAAATTGACCACGAGCATAGTTCGCTGGTTGTGGTATACCTGCCACACCTGCGCAAATGTGTGTATGTACGAGTGCAAGTGCAGTGGCTAGGTGGGGGACCACACCAGTCGTCATACATTTCTCTTAGTGGCATGCAGGCATATATTGGGTACAGGCAGCGTGGAAAGTGTTTCAGGGGGACAATCTGCTGTTTTTAAAAAGACATTTTTGCAAAGGCATCCTGGTCCTATTCTTACAAGGCAATGGTGTCTTATCTAGGACTCTGGCTAGAATGGACATGTTCATACAATGTCATGTTAGCTTATATTGTTGGGAACTGGAAATACAAACTTGTTTTAAAATATATCACTGACATTAATTATTGGGCCCTGGCAGCATAAAAATGTGTTTTACATGGCAATGCTAGCATATATTGAGAGACAGAGCCAGCATAAAATATATTTGAAATGCTCCTAGTGACCTGGCATCTATTGGCTTTTTTTCAGGAGTTTACTTTCAGAACAGACTGTTAATTTTCATGGCTTTTTAGATTCATTGTTCTGACGTTTGTGTTATAAAATTCATAATTTCAACTCATGTTTTACAAAATGTTTGTGGGGCCACCCGTAGTTTCTCCTAAATAGTAAAGGGCTTGCTAACGGAAAATATGTATGACCCTCCAAATCCCAGTAAGTAAAAAGAATTCACCAGGGGGAGACCACTGGGGTGTGCGGGTAAGATGGACACCTAACTGACAGGCTCCTTTCCCTGCCCTGGTGAATGGCAGAGTAAAATTGGAGTAAAGTCCTGGAGAGCCGTCACAATAGTTCCCGGAACGGCAGAAGACTTGCAGCACCTGATGAGCTGGATTTAAATCGCTCTTGAGTCCGTTGGGCGGTCAAAAGAATATCCCCTAACAAGGCAGTCAGAGATGAGGCAGGCGGGCACAGGACACAATGTTACACAGAAGGGGGAGATACCAGAGGTCCCACCGGCAAGGTGCTTTTGGAGAGTGGGGCCCCCCGCCCCCTCTGGTGTTGGAGGATGGCTACAAGCTCAGGACCAGAACCTTTGCCACCCGCTGGCTGCCAGAGAGTAATCGAGGAGAACGGTGGGGGAGGGGGATACTGAAGATGCACCCGTGAGGGGCTCTAGGAGAGAGTACCCCCCTGCGCTACAGACTGGTGACTGGCCCGGCGCTCCCACCCCTCTGCAGGCTGTGGGGGACGACTCGTAGCGGGAGGCCTTCCCCCAACCCCCCACAGCTGAGGCAGGAGGCAGAGGCCGGAGAAGCTGAGGTGACACTCCAAGGTTGCCCGGTAGAAGCTGGCCCAGTGAGGACTGGACTGGTGAGCCCAGGGCCCAAGGAGAGCCGCAGCCTGGTGAGTGCACTCTAGGGGAGCCACTGGTCAATAGCAAAGTGAAGCAGTGCTCTCCAACCGCCCCCTCCCGCCTCCCCCCTTTCAGCCCGGCTGTGTGAAACCCAGAAGCTGGTTGATCTGCCTGGGCCCTGAAACTGCCATGGAGGGGACCCAGAAGAAGGTGGAGGCAACGACTTGGAGTTGGAACCCCCCGCAAGCAGGGCAGCCCGAGAGGTGCAGAGCTGAAGTGAGGGTGGGGCATTGGGTGATCGGCTCGGGTTGCTGCAGTGCCCGCTCCCCTCCATAGATAGGAGGGAGGGGGCATGTGACAGGAAAAGTGTAAAGGAGCTCTTGAAGAGCGGGGACCCATGGACGCTTGACCACAGATTACAAGTGGAGTGCAAGGGGACACAGAAAATTCTTTGCCTTCATTCTTAATTCATTTATAGAGCGCACGTTCATCCAAGGCATCTTGGCGCTGGGAGGAGGAAAGAGCTACAAGCATGAGGGCATGGAGATGCTTGGGGAATCATCAGAGTAAAAAAAAGATGGGTCTTAAGAGCCTTCCGAAAGGCAAAGTGATTAGACAGGGACTTCAGGGTCAGTGGAAGACTGTGCCACATTTGAGTCGATGCAACAGAGCAAGCGCGTCCTCCCAGTCGTGCACGACGAAAGGAGGGCACGATGAGTAGACCAGCTGAGGCTGAGCGCAGCGAGCGGTTAGGAACGTACCGCTCAAATTTAACACAAATATACTCGGCTTCATGGCCACGCAGAGCCCGGTGAACAATGCACAGCGCCTTGAATTGAACTCACTGTGCCACCGGGAGCCAATGGAGAGAACGGAGTATAGGGGATATATGGGACCCATAAGGAGTACCCGTAGCCAGCCTGGCTGCCAGATTCTGGAGGTGCTGTTATCTGCCAATCAGCCCTTTAGGCTGCGCGAGGTATAAAGAATTACAGTAGTCCAACCTGCTGAGAATCATTGCTGCTACTAGAGGTGGACGCAGCGGGGGAGGGATCAAGTGGAGCACTTTCCTAAGAATTTCCAACTGGAAATGCCCCTGCTGACATAGCGAGGAGACTTGGGGGTCCAGAGACAAGTTGGCTGACGTAATAACACCAAGATTTTTTACCTTAGAGGAAGGAGTTGGGAGTGGGCCCAGGGATTTGGGCCAGAAGGAAGAAATCCATATTGAGGGATTGGGGTGCGGGGGGGGAACCCACCACCAGCACCTCCGGTTTTATCCCCATTCGGTTTCAACCAATTTTGCCCCATCCATTGTCCCACAGCGGTCAGGCACTCATGCAGGCAAGGAGATACCTCCGCTTGATCCAGATGTAGGCGGATCAGAAGCTGGGTGTCGCCCATATGAATAGCACCTGATGCCGTATGAGCGGATGAGGCAAATCGGCAGAAAGATGTAGATGTTAAAAAGAATAGGGGACAAAGCAGAACCCTGTCGTACAACACAGCAGAGATGTGAAGATTTAGAGAGAAAGGGGGGGGAGAGAAAGAGTTTGGGATCTTGTCTTCCAGAAAGGAGCCGAACCACGCGAACCCGAGACACCCATCTGACCCAGGCAGGTAAGCAAGGTAGCATGATCCACAGTGTCTAACGCGGCTGAAAGATCTAAAAGAATCAGGGTGCTGACACCGCCCATGTCCACCAGCTTGGCCATGTCGTCCTGAACGGAGACAAGAACACTTTCCGTCCCCCTACCAGGGCGAAAACCAGACTGGGTTGGGTCGAGCTTCATGGACGACTCCACCAAGGAAGACAACAGAGGAGACACAAGTGGTTCGAGCAGTTTCATAAAACAAGGTAAGAGAGAAATGGGGCGGAAGTTGGACTGAAGAGAAGGATCAAGAGATGGCTTCTTCAGAAGAGGGATAACAAGGGTAGCCTTAAACTCTGATGTGATAAATCCCGACTGGCAGGTGTAATTGACAGCGGTGGTGATTTCACCTAAGAGATTGACCTATAGCTGTTTCATCACTGCCAAAGGGAGGGAATCCCTTGCAGTGCTTTAGAGACCATATCTTCCGAGGAAGTCAGAAAATGAGACCACGAGACCACGAGGGCCTAGGGCAATTAATATCTGGAAGAATGGGCAGATTGCCTGATAGTGAGGTATGAGCCCCAGACGCGAGCCTTCCTGCAATATTAGCACAGATCGTTTTAACTTTAGTAATAAAGAAATCAGACAGCGAGTCACACAGCTCCTGAGTGGGTCTGATTGTGGGGGTACATTTGATAGATGAGGACAGAGAATTGATTACAGAAAAGAGTGTTAGGTTGATTTAAGGCAGTTTCAATCTGTTCAGCAAAATAGAGCTTTTTCGCAACGAGAATGGCTGCATTGTTGGAAAAGCAGCAGAAGACTGGCCCAGGAGACTTGAGGGGGAGCCCGGAGAAAAGGCTGGTAGTGGAGGGCAGTGTAGCATTGAGCTCCCTGAGCCTGAACTTGCAGAATCCGGTGGCTCTACGTGAGCCGACAAGGGAAGGTTGGACTGGGGTAAAGTGGACGGTCAACCAGTACTGCATTCCCCACCTGGATGAGCTGGAAAGGGGCACTCCAACAATACCGGTTGTCAGAGAGTGGAAATGGTGGCTGGGAATGGGGATAGCGGGTCCCACCCGTGTACAGCTGAAATCAGCACTATCAAAAATGACAGTCGGGCCATCCTGGAGGAGATACGGGGCATGAGGATTGACATTGGCGTGAAAGTGGTGGAGGGCCTGGAGGCGTACCAAACCTCATTGTGGTCCTTGATACTCAGATGGGGGCACGCCTTCAAGAAATGGAGAAGCGAGAGGAGGAACTGCAGCTAAAGGTGGAGGATATTTAGAACAGGGAAAGGCGCAACAACCTCAGCTTCTTTGGCCTATGGGAGAAGGTGGGTAAATCTCCGGCTGGGCTGGAACGAAAGATACAGGCTATTATGGGGATGTCCTGGGCTCCAAGGAGGACGAGATTGTGCCCCTGGACAGAGTGCATCGGTGGGTGGTGGAGGCAGTGGACCCTGCTTGGTCCTTGCCAAGTTACATTACTACCGAGACAAGGTGGATGTTTTGGAGAAGGCTAGACTCATGGCGAACATTGAATATGAAGGCTCTAAAGTGGCCGTCTTCCTGGATCTCACAGCCCAAACACTTCTCAAGCACAAGAAATGCACCAGATGGCCTTGGGAGGATAGCTCGGGGCAACATGCTTGCCTTGGAAACCAGCCGACACGGAGCAACACAGGTTCAAGCCACAGGTCCGCGCTTAGAAACCTCTGGGTATTAAGCACGTTATAAATAACCTATCATATCAAAGGGGGTAAGAAACCGATGGTGATATCCTTTTGTGCTTCCCTTTAAATGGGAAGACGAGAGGCGCCAGGTATTAACAGATATAGACATCAAACGGACCCTGGAGGAACTCTCCGGGCGGGGGCTGGACAGCTGTGGAGCTGAAGACTGGGAGGGGCACAGTCAAACCAGTGGAGCAGTAGGATTGGGGCCACATCGTGGGTGACGTAAGGTTCATGGCGCTAGGGAGTTCCAGAAGCTCGGCACCACACCCTCATGGGGGGAAAATATGCTGGTCTGGCGAAGTTTCTAGCCTGACCCCTGGTGTGTTCTGGGGGGGTGGGATGGAGTTGAAGATCTTTGGGACAAATGTTACACAGGAGCACTGTTTGCTTTGTTCAATGTTTTAATACTGGGGAGATAGGGAAGCTACTCTGGGAGTTTTGGTTGGGGAGTAGGGGGAGAATTATGGGGGTGACTGGGGGGATGAAGACTGGGAGGAGACGAAGGGGCTTAGTATGTTGTAAGCTAAGAGGTGGTAACGCCCAGGTGCAAGGAGAAGGGACACCAAGTTGGCCGGGGCAGGGTTATGAGCCCTGGTGATTCGGTTTGTGACACTACAATGCGAGTAGTGTGGGACTGTGGACAGGGGTAGGTAGGGAGGGGTGGGGAGGGTGGTGGGGAGTTTGGTGGAATGGTGGGGGAATGCGAGAAGGGGGTAATGGGGATCACATGCAGTCAACCTTATAAAGGAGGGAATGGAGGGGCTCCCGCGACACCCGAGGAGATACAGCTGGCACAGTGACAAAGGGGTATGGCTGAGTTGAGGATAGACATGCTAAATGTCAAGGGTTTAAACTCCCAGAATAAAAGGTTGCAGACTGGCAATATGTTCCATAAACAGCGTTTGGCGGGCCACCTTTTGCAGGATAGTCACTACAAGCGTGCGGCTGTGTCCCCAATCAAAGGGAGGGACTTTGGTATGATGTACTGGGCTTCTCATAATGACCGGAAGGAGGGGATGGGCATCTTACTGGCAAAAACCTTCTGGTTGGTGGTGACGCAGGTTAAGAAGGGGTTCAGGGGCCAGTTCTTGGGGGATAAAGGGTATCCATGAGGGTCTACCGTTTACCTTAGCCACAGTGTACTTGCCAACCGCAGGACAGGTGAAGTTCCTGCACAGGAAATTTGGGAATCTGGAGGGTATCACTGTCCTGGGAGGGGACTTCAGCCTGGTGGGAGATCCGGGGTGGATTGCTGGTCACTGAAGGGGGACAAGCAGAGGGTTGAGACCAAAGAAAATGTTAGGCACCTTTTGCTAAACTATCATTGGGCTGATGTATGGAGGAAGCACCAGGCTGGGCCAGGAGGGTATACATTCTTCTCCCCTCCACACCAAACCTACACCAGGATAGAAATGTTATTGGTAATCCAGGAACAGGATGAGATGGCACAGGGGCCTAGAGTGGAGGTGATAACGTGGTCGGACCACCAACTGTTGGTGGGAGTTTGGAAGGTAGAGAAGAGCCCTCCGAGGAGGCAAACACGATGGAGATGCAATGATACCTTAGTAAGGGATTGTGTTCAGGGACTTCCTAGGGAAGGAGATACATGCATACTTCACAACAAATGATAATGGGCAGGTGGGCATTGCTACGGTATGGGAGGCTGCAAAGGCAACATTTAGGGGATTGCTCATTGCCTAGGGGGCGAGGAAGAAAAGGGAAAGGGGGTAATGGAAGCAAGGCTGCAGGGAGAACTGAAAGCACTCAATGGCCCAATCGGATGCAGACAGGGGAAAGCTCCTGGGGGATATGAGGGATAAGAGACAGGAGTTGCACTCTCTCTCCATAGGGGAGGTGGTGTCACAGTACCTGCCCCCAGACACCAGGAACAGACCAACCAGCCCAGGGTATTGGCACCCATGGGGACCTTCAAGGTCCCAAAGGATTCCCTAAGGGATTCCCCAAGGGATTTCCTGGACTCGGTCCTGGCGCCGTTGGCGCCAGGCTCATGCTGCCATCTCAAGTAAGGCAGGTTTCAAAAGGAGAGAACCACGTGCAGACCAGTCTCAGGCAGGCTGAAGGGACTACTTTACCAAGGGACTACTTGCTAGGGTGTGGTTGGAGGGACTACTTTACCTGGGAACTACTTCTTGAAGGCTTCGCGTTATTCTGCACTCCTCCAGCGTAACGCTCACCGTGTCTGCAACCTCCTGGCCTGTCTTTAGCCACGCCCGTCACGTCCTCTAAAATTACCTGCAAGGAAGAAAGAGAAGAGAAGAGAACAGAACAAGACTCTTACCTGATGCTCCATCTTGGTCGCTCTGGAGTCACCGCTTCTGCAGAGCTGCAAAGGAAAAGACACCAGGTTAGCAGCGCAACGCTAATACTTACCAGAAGGCTGCTCATTCCAGCGATCCTTAGAAGCACCATCACTCAATCACCTCTCCATCATCCGATCGCTGCTCCGGAGCTGCCGCATCTGTAGAAAACAAAAGAAGACATCAGGTTAGCCGCGCAGTGAGGGAAAGGCCTCATTCAGACTTTAAAATCTTGCGCAGCGCCGCTACTCACCTGAAGGCAGCCCTTCCTCGCGGTCCCGCAAGACATCAACACACACTCTCCACCTTGGATATACCGCACCTGCAGAAAACAAGAACAGGTTAGGTGTGCAGAGAAGCAATACCGTGTGGAAAGATTATTGCATAACGCTGCCGCTAGACCTACCTTGGAAGCCAGCTACCATTTCCAGAAGGGACCCTGCTCCATATTAAGCACCGAGGGGAAACCTGTAAGGAAGAGACACAGGAGTGAACTTTTGGCAACTTGAACTCTTAAGCAATCCACACTTTGGAATAAAGACTTACCCATTGAGTCACAGTTGTCTGGAACTCTGCAGGATCAGTGAATAACTGGATCCTTGAACTACTACGCACCCCTGCACACAGTCGCAGGTTGGAGAGTCCGTCATTCATAACATAAAGGTGAGACATAGCAGAGGGGTGCAAGAAGAAGAGGTCACGGGAGGCGGGAGTTGCCCTTGTCTTTATGGTTGGGTAACATTTGGTTTAACCTTTTAGGCAACCTGCTTTTGTGACAAAAAGGGGAATCAGGGAGACGCAAGGAACCACTCACCAGACCATCCAGCTCCGTTTGGCGCCCCTGTGGAGACCAGGTGAGCCTAACAGGTGGTCAAGCGGATGAGGTGCACACAGCAGAAATACTATGAGCAGGGAGACGCAGGTGGGGCCTTCCTGGCAAACAGGGTGAGAGGCAATAGGATGGCGAGGAGGTTCGTTAGGATACAGAAAGCAAATGGGGCTATGGTGGTGAAGGGTGAGGAGACTACATCCCAATTTGCGGAATACTACCAAGGGCTGTATTCCGAACCAGAAGGAGGGCGGGAGGAGATCTGTGGCTACCTGGAGGGTATGCAGCTTCCCAACTTGGCAACAAAGGCACGGGAAGCATTGGTTAGTGAAGTCACAAGGAAGGAGATGCTTTTGGCGATTCGTAAGTTAAAGGCTGAGAAAGCCCCGGGGGAAGACTGGATCACTACTGACTCTTATAAGCGGTATCAAGCCCTGCTGGCAGCGCTGCTCGCTAAACTATTTAACTCGATAACAGGAGAGCGGTCAATCCCACGAAAGTTCCTCTGAGCATTGATTACAGTGCTACCGAAGCCAGACAGGATCCGACCAGCTGTGTCTTCTACAGGCCCATCTTTTTATTAAACGTGGATGACCAGATCTTCACTAGGGTGCTGGCGTCCCACCTGGAGTCCCATCTTCCGGGACTGGTGCACGCAGATCAGGCAGGATTCATACTGCCTAGGCAGGGAGCCGATAATATGCGGAAGACGATTCCCATTGTTAACTCACCAGAGGGTGTGAGGGGAAGGCTCCCTATTGCTAGCCTTAGATGCTGAGAAGGTGTTCGACAGAGTAAATTGTGCTTTTATGGGGGGGGAGGGGGAGTCCTCTAAGCGATGCGCCTGGGATTGGGAAGATGGAGGCAATGCATTGCAGCCCTTTACTCAAAACAGACAGCCTGGTTGGTGGCAAATGGGAGTGTCTCAGACATTTCAGCTGCAACGAGGAACACGACGGGATGACCACTCTCTCTGTTGCTCTACGCACTTGTGATAGAGCCATGGGCCAGAGAATTGTGCAGAAATTAAGGGATTAAGGGGTGGCAGTCAGAGGGCTAACGTACAAGATGAGCATCTTTGCGGACAACGGCCTGCTGTACATTGCGGGCCCGCTGCACTCTGTACCTTGCTCTATTGTGGGCTACATTGACCCACTGAACAGAATGTCGCCAATACCAAGCTGCATTTGCGCAGAAACGGCAAAATGGTTGCGCTGGCTCCTGTGAGCTCCATGGCCTTAAAACTGCATTTTGCAGCAACAATAAGATCCCTGCACTGTCTTGCCAAGCATACATTGGGCAGAATGGAACAAGGGGACACACTGAGGGAGCGTGCCAGTGTGTTCTGACATATACAGATAGAATAAAGTGAAAAGGCAGCACTGCTTTGCTGAAAGCTTGAAATCCCCATTAAAAAGGAAACTTTTCACCTTTTAACAAATGCTGCTCTGACGCTATTTCCATCTGTTTTTCCTGAAACCACTGTGATTAATAAGGCCCTGCCTTGCCCAGTATCTCTCATTGTGTTTCAGAAAAACCGGGCATGATGTGGGGCCCTGTCAAATCAACTCTGAGGAAAATCAACAAAGAGCTTACTTTTCCCACGGGAAAACGTGTTCATTTTCTTTACAATGTATCAAAGCTACAGCTATCTGAGCCATGTCAATTTAAATACATCTGTGCTTCAAACAAAACTCCTGCATACAAGGAAACTATAGCTGCAAGACAGTGTTGGAATCCAGAGAGAGATGCAAAATCGAATTTAAAGAGAAATGCCAGTTTTTCACCACGCATGTAAAATAGGCTTTGCAAACTCAGAGAGAAAGGCCTGTTTTAAAAGTAAACTGTTGAATGTAAGCCTGCCATTGTCTAGCAACGTGAAGGAGTTTGTTGCTGGGGAAAAATACACACATGGGTTATTTTATTCAACTGGCTTGTTTAATTCAGGACAAAATATAAGAGTAAAACTGTTAACCTATATTGGCTGGATTTTGCAAGTTCCAAACGAAAAATAGGTTTCTGCTTGGGGGGGATGCTACCAAACAGGAGGGCCTCTCTTATCAGATACTAATACCCCAGTGATAATTATTAGGTTGGACAGAATCTAGTCTAGGCTGAACCCACGGACAATGGGAATTCCAGGACAAGGAAGTGCAAAGTGGGGGGGAGGGCAATAAATCTTCAATCCAGATGGGGAAACCCCCACCTTGCTCTGGAGGAAATGACACTTGGTGGCAACTGAAGATAGAAAGAAATGGCCCAGTGACAAATGAAGGACTGCCATTTGCTTCCAAAGACAATTTATGAATAAAAATGTAAAGACTTTTATCTCTGCAGCAAGACTTTGTAAAAATATAAAATCTTGCAGTTTAAAAGTGATTTATTTGGGCTTTCATTTAAGACATGGTAGAATTCACTGACTCTTTGGCAATGAAAATGGCAAAGAATCGGGGATTGCAAGGGAAGTATCCATGATGCCAATGCACATTTTTATACCTACATCCCTTATGTTAATCAACACATGTGTATAACGTTTTGGAATTTTAGGCTGAAGCGTTCATACTCAAAATTACCAAAAGGTCTTACAAGGGCGAAACAATGTCTCACGGATTGCAGAGTTGGAGTGCTATGCTCTACACAAAATATGTAACCTGTGTATATTATTTGCTAAGAGATTTCAAATGTATAAATGTACCGTTTGTGGCAAAATCAGATTTGGGCTAAAATAACTGTGGGAGGTTTTTTGAACATTGTAAACTCACACCATAAATCTGCCCTCCTGTTTTGAAATCCAACTAGTTGAGAGTGAGGTGGAGACTAGCACCCCCTGGCCAATCCCGTCAGAGGTGTGCTTAGTTAAGTCTGCCCAGCCATATACTTGGATGATGTCACTGTGCATTATAAATAAGAGTCCTTGACACGCACACACAGGGACTCGCTGTTCCTTATTTTCGTGCTCTGGCGTTCCTGTTTCATTCATCCTGCTGAGTCCAGATTCCAAATACAAGGCCAAAGCATTGCTGACCCTACTCCAGGGCCCACTACAAAACCCAAGCAGTGCTGATCCTATTCCCAGCAAGGCCCTTGATCCAGAATCAACCCACTAATCTCCCATTTAAAAAGGGGAAAGCTGTGGTATTCTTTGGGAAGCATCCTGAACCAGCCTGGCTTGCTGCCCACTAACTGCTTGCCCACTAACTGCATACAGATGTACCTGTGCCATCCGGTGACCCGACCTGCCCAGCTGTCTTTGCCCAGCAGTCCTTTGCCATGCGCGCTGCCGTGTAGTGACCAGAACCATTGACGGTCCAAAAATCCTAAAACTAAAAGTGGACTTTAAGTATAATCCCTACCCCATAGAAATCCATAGTCTGCTTTGTCTTGCATTGTCATTATCCCACTCTCTAAGCCATCCTACCTTTTATCCTGGTAACTTATTAAAACTGTGAGAATTCTCTGTGTTCTTGCCCTTGATCTCCAAGCGTTAGCGCCACTTTTCTCTTCATTCCTGTCTTGCATAGATCATAAATCATTAGCGATATTTTGATTAAATTAATTTTCCCTCAAGAAAAGGGGTACCGTGCGTGAAGGGTTACAACTGCAGCGTAACGTTTATATTCACGGGTGGCTTTCCTCCTTTTCTTAGCCATTAAATCTACTTTAAGTAAAATTTGCCTTTCACTTTTTAAAAAACGATTGATCTTTTTCACTGCTATGTTTTCCAAAAAACGAACCTCACTCTACATTCCAAATCTCTCTCAATTCACCAGCTAGAGACCTATTTTCACCTCTAGGTTGTACCTGTGATATATAGCTATCCCCCAGCCCAAAAACCACACTCCGAATTAGGGTATTTCACCCGTTTTTATTAAAAACCGTTTGGATGAATTTACACGGCAATTGAAAGGAAATTCAACTTTTACACCTGTCATTTTGCTGCAATATATTTTAAACTTGCCACTTAATTTTCAATTGTGTGCTCTTGGTAATCCATTGCTGGGGATTGTTGGTGTCAATGCATTGTTGCTGTAGTAAGAAATTATATTTACCGCAAAGTTTTAACCGCGCTTCAATTATTTGTCCATTTCTGAGTGTCATTTCATAACATTGCAAGGGGTTTAAAATCTGTTTTCCACTCTAATTTGGTGAGGGAAGGTCGGATTTGGATTCCGTTTTCTGCATCTTATTCCTGATTACTTGCTGTTTCTGTCTATCCAGAATTGATTATTTGTGGGTGGAGGGAACATTGCAGGGGGAAATCCTAACTTGTGTGCTAACTTTCCTAAATCAAAAAGTGCTCCTATTCCCTGGTGTTTTGTATAGGTTACACTAGAAGGTTACATCAAGTGTATTGCATACATCCTCATTGTAATTGTCACCCATTGGTGATTGCTGCCCCATATTAAAAATTGTATGATTTCTTTTGAATTTTAAAATAAATAAATATTGCATTTTACCAACCAGCCTGGTTCATTGTCCATAGTGACCCGGGGTATTTGAAAAGGGGGTGTGATAAGAGTGGTGTACCATCTCAAATTGAATCTGTATAAAATAAGGAGAAAAGCATCTCAGTTGTGTGCTACATACTAGGCCGAGACCAACGTGTGTGTCGCCTGATTGAAATCCTTAACATTATGGATAGCCTGAAGCAGTACGGAAAACTGTCGGGTTTTGAAGTTAACTTTGACAAGTCGGTGCACTGCTGGTTGGGGGACTGTCGGAAACGGAGAGAATATGTGAGGGTGCTCCCATTCCATATACAGGAGGAGCACATTCTATATCTGGAACTACAGGTATACAAACAATTCAGGGACCTGTACACATAGAACTATCTGCCATTATGGTCAATGGTGCGCAAAGATGTGGAACGATGGGAGAGGCTGGGCTTTCTTGGATGGCACATCTAAATTGCACAAAATTGTGGTATTGCCCAAATTCCTGTTCCTGTTTCAGATGCTCCTGAGGGACTTTTTCGATGAGCTAAGAATGGCCTTGCTAAAGCTTCTGTGGGAAGGGGCTAAACATAGAATTGCATACAAAACATTGATCTTACCAAAGGAAGACGAAGGGGTGGGCTCGAGGACCTCCTAACCTACTATATAAAGCGCCACAGTTGCGGGTGCTGGTGTACCATTTGGACCTGGCCTCGGAGAAGCAATGGGTGCCACTGGATAATGCGGTCCTATCACCAGGCCCCCTTGGAGAATGACTGTGGGTTCCCCGCTCTTGTATTCCAAGGAGGGTGCTGACTCAATCGATCCTGGAAGTCTTGTGGGTTCTTTGGAGGGACGGAGGGGAGAATAGATAGTTGTCTACATGGCCGTCCCCCCTGAGTGGCATCTGGGCACCACAAATACGAGACGGGATTGAAGAGCCTTTGGCATTCCATACATGTTATGAGGCCGGGCTGAGCAGGGCGGGCCAGATGTTGGAAGGGGGGCGTTCATTACAGTAGAGCTGCTAGCAGACTGCTTGCAGATGGGCACCCTGTCCATATTCTGCTACTTACAGCTGAAGAGAGTCCTATTGGAGGATAAATTGGGGGTGGGGAGGGTGAACCTACAGACGGGACTGACAGACTTTCAGATACTCCTGCTCACGAGGACGGGCTCCAGGGGACTCGTAGCTCTGCTATATAAGGAGATATTGCTGGCGGAACCCAGGGACCCCAGGATTAGATGGGGACGTGACCTAGGGAGGGAAATAGACAACGCCTGATGGACATTGATGTGCAGAAAAGTGGCAAAGTCGACAGCGTCCTTGCAGTATAGACACCAAGCTGTAAAGGTCCTACACAGTCGGTATTACCTGCCGTCTGCCGGCTGTACTAGCAAAGATGTGCAGGGGATACGACCCACAGTTTGCAATGTGGGGGACTATAGGTCACTATGGTCACATGTGGGGCTGCGGAAGGGTGCAAACATACTGGCGGGAAGTCCTGTCATGGTTTAAAGGGGTTGATGGGATTAATCAGGAACTTTCTCCATGGCGGTTTCTCTTTGGGGTAACGTTGGAGGCAGACGATGATGAGGATGGGCACATGGTAATGGCAATGTTGGTGGCAGCAAGATGCTGCCTTGCCCAGTAGCGGAAAAGTCCAAGGATGCCAGCCGAAAAGGGATTGGGTGGTGAAGGTGTGAGCCATATACGATATGGAATACTTTACACATCTGTTTGAGTCCCGTACCGACATTGAGAGCCAGTGGGTGTCCTTTTTTGGGAAATATGGGTGCTGAAAAATGGCAGGGAGGCGACGGGCCAAGATGGGGTAGGCCTTGGACCGTTGGCAAGGGGCTCCGCCGTCCCAGATCTTTCGTTCAGAGAGGGACCACAAGGGGACACATCCGGTTGAAGTATGGCAGCGTGATGGGTGGATGGTGAATCCAGCTAGATGGCCCTGAGGCTGTCCGATGGGAGGAAGGTTGTCATGGTGGAGGGGAGCCTTACGGAAGTAGCCTGAGTTGGCTGCATAGGTGGGTTTGGGAGGTACGAGGCGTTGAGACTACACAGGGTCGGGGTGGGGGAAATGGTTTCATGAGTAGAGGAAGTAACTTTTGGATGCTGCTTAATTCGCAAACATGAACTCCTGCCCACAGACTAAGTCACTGATGTAAGGCTATGAGATGGAATTTAAAGTGGGGCAGTAGTACAGGGAAGCATTGCTCATTCAAAGCTTGTATTGTTGTATTCAAAATGCCAATAAAGTTCAATTTCTCTCCCCCTGTCATGATCTCTGCTTCCAAAAGGTCAGGGTTTTCCCAACTCCCTTGGAAGCAGATTCATAACCCAGGTTCCGAGTGCCAACCAGTCCCAATTGGGACCTTTTGGACCCAGTCCTGGCGCCAGTGGCACCAGGCTCATAAATATGCCCAGTCCCAGCGCTGGAAGCGCCGGGCTCATAATGCTTGGGTGGACTTACCTGCAGCAGACCATGCTGCTTACTTGCCTGCCAGTTGAGCCTCTGATCCTCTTCTGTTTGGAACTACTTTTCCTGTTGGGTGGGGCAGGAGCCACTCCCTAGGTTCAGAACACTGGAACTCTTCTGGAAAGCAGGAACTCTTTTCTTACCTAGGCGTGGCTGTGGAAGGAGACACCTAAGCACTACAGGAGGCTATTTAAACCACACCCGATGGATGGATCTTGCTTTGCGTTATTCTGCATCCTCTGCAGCAGAACGCTCATCGTGTCTTCTGCATCTGATCCTGGGCCTAAGGAAAAAGGCTTACCATCCTGAATCCAGTCTTCAGCAACACCTATAAAGACAAGAAAGAACAGGTTAGCATTACGGTCTTCAGTGACAGCTCTTCACTTACCTGGGCCATCGGCTGTCACCAACGCCTCGCGCTGCATTCTGAAAGACAAAGGCTTACCTACTCTTCGTGCGCTCCGGAGGTCTTCACACTGCATTCCGGCATCTGAAAGACAAAGCTTACCAACTCTTCCCACGCTCCGGAGGCCTTCGGCGCTGCATCCCGCATCTGAAAGACAAAACAAGGTGCGTTTAAAGACATTGGGGAACTTTAATACTCACGTGCCATTACTCCTTTCCACATCTAACCCAGTGGGTATTCCGGCACCCTGCAGCCACTCCGAACTTGTACCTGCAAAATAAAAAGACAGAGCGCATCGTGAAGCAGGCAACAAGCGCTTACTTACGTGCTTCCAGGCGCTTCTATTCATCACACGGGCTCCATCTTCAACTCACTTCAGCCCGTCATCCACCATCGCCGGAACCCTGCAAAACAAGAGACATCATTACTAAAGACTTTAAAGACATTAGAATTACTCGAAACTTACCGTTCGTGCAGTAAACGACGGACAGCAGTCCTCTGAAGTCAAGAGGCCTGCTCCCCTTATCCAGTGAAGAAACTGGTTACAGCACCCTGCCCCGAGGCAGATGGAGAGCACGGCGTTCACTTACCTAAGGTGAGAGCGTTAACCTGCGGGGTTCTACAGGAGAAGAGAAAGGGAAGAAGAGAGAGACATTCAATAACCAAGTTCATTAATCCCATATTTTCTATCTGCAGACATCTTACCCTTCGAGTCAAACATACAGTGCACAGAGGTCCAGCCCAAAGAGCCAGCCATGTGTTACACATCACCTTTGAAGATACGGTATACGCCCAGTCAAGACCGGCGCCTCTACGGGAATCAGGTGAGCGTTACACCCCCCACGCAAAATAAAATCACCAGTTGTCGCAGTATTATTCTTCCCCCTTTCTCCACTGCATCCCTTGCATGAGTGGTGTCCTGAGCCCATTTTGTATGATGGTATTCTGCATTCTGTCAGCTTTCACCCGAGTTAGTAATCCAATACCCCGTTCCCTATCCTCTTGTCATTGCACCCCTCATATTTTGTGATTGTTTTTCCCCTTTCACTTGCGCAGTTTGACATCACCCCTTGAGGGGCGTTGAATTACCACACGCTGAGCAGATTACAATGACTGCAGGCAGGCCCTCAGACTACATTTTTGGGGTGGGAGTACTTTACTCCCTGACATTGTTATTTGGGAGTAAAATTATTTTGAGGGGATTGGGTCCTCCGACGTATTCCATATCTATGACAGGTAATGTCCACAGCTGTGCTGCTTCGGAAAATCTTTGGCGTCTGCGTCCTGCGTCGATGACGTCGATGCGCCGTCCCAGAGGACCTCCTCCGACGGCCGACGTCACCCGATGTGATAAGTAGGACGCACGACGCCCATAGCCTCAGTTCTGTTTTTTCCGCGAACGCGTTCGCTTCGTGAATCTCGGTACGCCTCGACTCGTTGGAGTTGCTGTTTTCTTTCTCGGTTCGTTGAACCTGTTCGGTTGGTGTGAAGACCTGTTTGTGGCAATGTCTTTCTCATCTTCGACCCCCGCGTCCGGGCTTCAAGAACTGCGGGGACTGTGGGTCCAAGATGTCGGTCACAGACTCGCACGACGCCTGCCTCTGGTGCCTCGGGGAGGCCCACGATACGGACTGTGTCGACTGCCAGTCGCTCACTGCAAAGGCCTTGCGAGAACGCAAGAAGAAACCTGTCGGTAGGTCGGGTGTCTAAGCCCCGGAAGTCGAGGTCTGCGGGGCTTTCGACCGATGACTCGAGGGGTGACTCTCCGTGTCATCGTTGGAAGTCCAGTGGGTCTCCTTCCAGGAGTCGGTTTCGCCACTCCTCCGCTTGTTCTAGGCATTCCAGGAAGCGCCGGCATAGGTCGCCTTCCCCGTCCTCTTCTGAGGACTCCGTCCGTCGATTCCTCCGGGTCGCTTATCCCTCCATGCAAGCGACACCGGAGGAATGGGCTTCCTTCGGGAAGCAGATGCTAGCGATTCTGGAATTGCAGGGCACTGGTCCGTCTGCGCCTCTGAGTGGGGTCGGTCGGCACCGGTCGAGAGACACCGCCCGTACGCCTTCGGGCTCGGGTGGTTGGCACGGCTCGCGGGAGAGGTCCCGCTCGGACAAGGGTAGCCATTCGCGCCATGCCCGTTCCAGGTCCCGGTCCTCGACGCGCTCGAGACTGTGTGATCCTGTGCCATCTTCGAAGAAGACGTTGACGCCTGTGGCGCCGAGGTCGTCGACGATTTCTCTCGACGTTCCGTCTTCGAGGGGGTCGTCGACGCCGTTGGCGCCCAGGTTGTCGAGAGACACGCTCGGAGCTCCGGCTTCGAGGACTGTGTCGACGCCGCAGATGCTGGAGGCATTGCAGCTGACGCCGCCGACTCGCTCGGTGCCCTCGCCGCCTTTTCTGTCGACGCCGACTCGCTCGGCGCCCTCGACGTCTTTCGAGGCAGTGGTGTCAGAGGGGCCCCCGTGGCACGGGGTTTGCCCCTAAAAAGGCTATGGCTAAGGTCCGGCACTGCTTTGGTCCGCAGAGGTCTTCCTCTCCCCGCCTGGAGTACATTTCAGAGGGTGATGAAGGCGCTGATGGCGCCTGGTTCTGGTTTCGGTTCTGGATGACCTTATCTCGGGCCATAGTCAGTTTGATGACCTGAGGCAGTCACTGCATGATGCCAGTGGACTGGACACCTCTCCGGAGGTGGAGTTTTGTCGGCCGGAGCATGGCACTCATGCCGATTCGTCATATCGGCACCTTATGCCTCGGGTTACCGAGTACTTGGGTTGGTCAGCTCCCCCAGGGGAGTTCGTTCAGGATGATCTCACGGACATCCTTGATCTCGGTCCGCCCACTGACCCAGTTTTGCCTTTTCATATGGCTTTGCAGAGAAGGGTGGCAGCGGCTTGGACTGCTCCGGAGAGTCTCGCGGCAGTGGGCAAGTCTTTGTCGCGAAAATACCGTCCAGCCAACTTCAGGCGGCCAACTCCATATGTGCCTTGTCTCGTTTCACACACACTCTGTGGAACTGTGTTGCATTAGCGGCTGATCATATTCCCGAAGGGGACGAACGGGATGGTTTCCTTGCTATGGTTCAGGATGGCAAGGATGCCATGTGTGAGGCCGTTCAGTCGGGTTTGGACTTGGCGGATTGTGTCAGCCGGTCCATGGCGGCGAGCACCGTAATGCGCAGGTTTGCGTGGTTGAGGAAGTCTGGGTTCGCTCCTGATGTGCAGTCCCGGCTCCTCAACATGCCCTTTGACGGTGAACACCTTTTTGGCAGCAAGGCTAATGAGAGCCTTGAGAGGTTGCAGACCTCCAAAGCTGCAGCGAAGTCGTTGGGCGCTGCAGTTCGCCAACCTCCGGCTTTTTGTCCTAGAGGACAGCAATTACTCGTCCTTCAGTAAAGCGAGAGGAGCTAGCAGTCAAAGAGGCCACCGTAGGAGTGCCAGAGGTGGAAACAAAGGTACTCGAGGTGCCAAGGCCGCTCGGGCAGTTGCCTCTTTGCCCTCAGGCAACGCCGCAGCCGCTACCACTCAGTCATGAGGCCAGGTCCCATGGTTCGCCGGTTGGGGGAAGGCTGGCGCAGCATCTTGTAGAGTGGCAAGCCATTACTTCGGATGTGTGGGTCTGGAGATCATAACCCACGGCTACTGTCTTCCTTTTCGGCAGATGCCTCACGACAATCCACCAGGGAACCTCTCTTTGAAGAGTCCGGATCCGCTCCTTGTGCAGGAAATTCAAACCCTGCTGGAGAAAGGCGCCATAGAACTGGTGCCTGTAGCGGAGAGGAACAAGGGATGGTAAACATTTTTGATTTCAAAGAAAGACGGGGGATTGAGACCCATCATGGGCTTGCGCGGTTTCAACAAACTCCTCAGGAAGGACAAGTTCAAGATGGTGACTCTCTCTCAAGTCCTCCAGGCCCTTCAACTTCAGGACTGGTTGGTGTCTCTTGACCTCAAGGATGCTTACTTCCATGTGCCGATCCAGCCCAAGCACAAGAAGTACCTGAGGTTCGCGGTTGGCGACTTGCACTTTCAGTTTCGGGTCCTGCTGTGCGGATTGACCTCCGCCCGAGGGTTTTCACCAAGCTCATGGTGGTGGTGGCAGCGCATCTCAGGAAAGGGGGGGATTCACGTCTACCCCTACCTGGACGATTGGTTTATCAGGGGGAGTTCTCCCGAGCAAGTCCTGGATCATCTGTCCGTCACCTGCCACTCCCTTCACAGGCTGGGCTTCTCCCTCAATTTAAAGAAGTCCCATTTGACACCAACGCAGCGGCTCCAGTACATCAGAGCAGTGCTCGACACATCCCTGGGGCAGTGTTTTCCTCCTCAGGTGAGGGCTCTTCACATTCACCAGATGGTGCACAAGTTTCAGTTTGCCCAGACTCTCCCAGCGTCCGAGTTCTTGAGACTGCTCGGCCTCATGGCATCCTGCATTCTTCTGGTGCCAGTGGCTCGTCTGCGGATGAGATCTTTGCAGTGGGCACTCAAGCTCCAGTGGTCTCAGTCCTCCGGCAGGCTGTCGGGCCCACTTCAGGTGCCGCCCTCGGTAGCCCGGGACCTTCTGTGGTGGGCCGTCGAGGGCAATCTGATGAAGGGTGCCCCATTTTGCCTGCCCTGGCCGGGGGTGACGATCGTGACGGACGCATCCCTCATGGGATGCGGAGCTCATGCCAACGAGCTGACAGTCAGCGGTCGTTGGTCTCCGTCGGAGTCCAGACTCCATATCAATCTGTTGGAGCTGAGGGCCGTCAGGCTTGCCCTGAAGGCTTTTCTGCCGACTGTGCGCAGGAAGAGTGTCCTGATTCTGACGGACAACACGGTGGCCATGCACTACCTCAACAAAAAGGGGGGGGGGCAGGGTCACTTCCGCTGTGCAGGGAGGCGATGCAGCTCGAGTTCTGGGCCATCCAGCAGGAAGTTTCGATCTCGGCAGTTCATCTGGCCGGAAACGACAACGAGACGGCGGACGCTCTGAGCAGGCAGAGCACGATCTCATCAGTGGGAGCCGGCTCAGGAGGTTCTCCTGGAGATCTTTGCCCTTTGGGGGACCCCTCAAGTGGATCTCTTCGCCTCCAGTGTCAACCGGAAGTGCGAAAGGTTTGCTTGCAGGAATTTCCTCCAAAAGGAGCCTTAGGAGACGCATTCGTGGTGGAGTGGTCATTCCCACTGCTGTATGCGTTTCCTCCAGTCCCCGTCATCCTGCAAGTGTTGCGGAGGTTACGGAGGTTCGGTTCCCCGATGATCCTCATTGATCCGACGTGGGCCCGGAGGACGTGGTACCCTGACCTTCTAGAATTGTCCATCTGCCCTCCTCGTCGTCTTCCCTACCGAGACGATCTGCTCTCATGGGAGGGGGGGGGTCAGGTTCTCCATCCAGAGGTCAGATCCCTCAATTTTCACGCTTGGCTTCTGAAAGGTTGAGGTATAAGGATTGGGACCTCCCTGAAGACGTGATGGAGGTGTTGCTCTCGGCCAGGCGGCTGGCAACAAAGTCTCTGTACCGTTGCCGTTGGAGTAAGTTCTGCGACTGGTGCAGAGTTCAGAATGTGGATCCTTTTGAATGCGACATTCCCATGGTTTTGGCTTGCAAGTGGGGACCATTAAAGGTTACCTGGCGGTGCTGTCCGTATTTAAGCGCTCGTCTGAAGAGTGTTCCTATTTTAAGATTCCTTTAATTTCGCAGTTTTTGAAAGGGCTCACTAATGTGTTCCCTCCGTCACCTTTTTTGGTGCCAGGTTGGGATTTGAACCTTGTTCTTAGGTTTCTTATGGGTGCTCCGTTTGAGCCTTTACATTCTTGCCCTTTGAGGCTGTTAACTCTGAAAACTGTGTTTTTAGTTGCGGTTACTTCCGCTCGCAGAGTGAGTTACAGGCACTTTCAGTTAAGCCACCCTTCACTGTGTTTCACAAGGACAGGGTTGTCCTTAGAGTTCGTCCTTATTTTCTTCCGAAGGTGGTTTCGGAATTTCATTTGTGCCAGAAGGTTGTTCTTTCGGCGTTCTATCCTCCTCCACATCCTGGTAAGGAAGAGGAGAGGCTCCATAGGCTTGATCCTAGGAGAGCGTTGAGCTTTTATATCTCGCGCATGTCCCGGGTCAGAGTGGACGATCAACTTTTCATTGGTTACGCTGGAAAGCGTTTGGGACAAGCTGTGACAAAACAGACTTTGTCTCGTTGGATTATTTTAGCTATCTCCGAGTGTTACCACTTGGCGGGTAAGGACCCTCCGGCTGGCTTGCGGGCCCATTCTACCAGAGGTGTGGCTGCGTCTACTGCCCTGCAGAGGGGAGTTCCTATTCGTCACATCTGTGATGCAGCCACCTGGGCTTCAGTGCATACTTTTGTACGTCACTATTCCCTCGATTCCATCAGAGGGTAAGATCTGCCTTTGGCAAGGCAGTTCTCTATTCCGCAATTTGATTGGGCATGCTAAATTTGTATTCTAAATTCTTTCCTACCTCCTTGCTTGGTACTGCGTTGGGAGTCTGTCATAGATATGGAATACGTCGGAGGACCCAATCCCCTCGAAGAACAAGTTACTTTTTTACCTGGTAACGTTCTTTCGATGGGATGGTCCGACGACGTATTCCATATCGCTCCCTCCCTGCCTTCCCCGCTGCAGAATTTCTTTTGCGATTGCAGCTTGTGTTCCGCAAGGCCTTGTGTGTCTGACTGGCAGAAAACTGGTGGCACACGTTCTGGGAAAAAACTATAACTGAGGCTATGGACGTCGTGCGTCATACTTATCACATCGGGTGACGTCGGCCGTCGGAGGAGGACCTCGGGGACGGCGCATCGACGTCATCGACGCAGGACGCAGACGCCAAAGATTTTCCGAAGCAGCACAGCTGTGGACATTACCTGTCATAGATATGGAATACGTCGTCGGACCATCCCATCGAAAGAACGTTACCAGGTAAGAAATTAACTTGTTGTTTTGGGGGAGTTAAAAATATTTTTCATTTTTACTGGAGTATTTTGAGGCAAGTAAAAACGACGTGTATTCGAAGTTTCATTTCATAAGCTTCACATAAAACAATAGTAGAGCTCATTTTTGTCCCATGTGCTTCAGGCTGAGCACATCAACACGGACGTGTAGACGGCACCAACCAGAAGACAATACCAAACTGAGGCTCCGTGTTTAGTTCTATTTTTTAATTAGTACAACACAGCTATGCTGCTAATCTAGACAGAGGACTGCTTGGCTTCAGCAAGTGTGGCAAGAATGTGTTCAGTGGGAAACGAACATCCTTTTTCAGACTATGCATCCGTGTGCACAGGCAGTGGCTGCAAGTGTTTTGTCATCTGCCATCTCATTCTTGGCCGGAAATCAATTGCACTTTAGAAATGTAGAAACCAGAAACACCTGCACGTCCTAAATACCTGAAGTAAACCTTTTGAGTACTGCTAGGCAGCCTGGCATTTAAGCCAAAGTCCCCATCCACCATCCTCTCCCTATGGAAGTGCATGACTGATCAAGAGACATGTACAGTGCTGCAAGTGGGATGGGGAATCGTCTGGAGGGGGTCTAACAAGGGTGTGTGGCCTAAGTATGGTTACCCAACAGATCAGTGTGGTGAAAGGACTGCCTGAGGGGGTCGTGCCTCCTTATTATGAAGCAAATGGAGAGGCATGTACACTATCGTACCCTTCTGATACATCCAACTCTCCATATTTGGAGGTGGGTCATCCTTTAATTCTTTTGGATTTCTTTGTTCGTCCCTATTGGGATATACATGTTCACTCGGCAGTGACTGACTGGTCTTTGGGGCTATGTGATAATCTCTACATAGGTTGGTTCTTTATATTTCTGTGATTCACGTAGGGTGCAGTCAGTATTTGTAGGTGATGGGAAACTTCTAGTCTTGGTGATTGGACTATTCACTTACTCTGTTATAGGAGCAACTGCTGTTTTCATTTGCACCCACTACTGTGCCTTTCATGCCTGGGTCTTTATGTTCACATAAGGTAAATCCTCTGTTCTGCATCAGCAAGGTCTAATATGTGTTGGTCCTGATGAAGCTAGTCAAGTTTGGAACACCACTGAAACGTCCATGTGAATTGTTCCTGCAACGCTGACCCTGGATGTTCTTTGTACCCTTATGCATCCTCAACACTATTTTGGTTTTGCCCTAATTGATTTAGGTCTTGCCTTGGATGTACTCTGTACAGTTCTAAAATCATTTTGTTATGCCCGAATTGATTTAGGCCTGTAGACTAGATTTAGACTAGTTGATTTACTTTTCATTTATTTACTAAATTAAATGATTTCAATTAAATTTGCTGTATGTGCATCTGTATTATGATATATACTTGATTCTCTACAGAGCAAATCGTAATAGATGGTCTTAATGTTTGCTTATTTACAGGTTGTTTCCAAGTAATACTATCTGTCTAGTATCATTTATAATTATTTGAAATATATAATTTTCTTGTTACTCTAACAGCCCTGATTTGAAAAAGATGAGCAAGCCATCGAAACACTTGTAATCACATAGGGCACAAGAAAACCTTGAAATAAACCACAATAAGTGGAGTTTTTTCTGAGCACTGAAAAGGGGGTCATTTGTCCTTTTCGGTAATATGTGAGCGCATGGGACTAAGTTTATGTAGCAACCCAATAAGTTTCATTTTCATAAACGGAGTTGAGGAACCAAGTACTCCGTTGCTACTTTGCCATGCGACCATGAACAACTAAATCAGAAATACAGTTAAGGGCGCTGAGGTCCAGCATAGGATAACCCCAACCCAATTATTTCCTCAAAAGATATACTGATAGTATCATTTTTGTTTTATCTTGTGCATGATTGGTGAAACAGGAAAATAACTTTTCTCTATCCATTTTTTTGCAATCCAGTAGCAAAGGGTTTAGCATTACTATGGGTTTTTATTTGATATATTAAATTATTTGGTTTAACATTTGTAATTCCTGGTGGGACCGTTTCTATTTGCCATGTATTCTCTCAAGACCCCATCAGAGATGGAGAAACTCCCTTAATGTTATACAATGCTGAATGTCAATCCCTAAAACAACTAGTTTATGCATGTGTAGTGGCACCCATTCTACCACATAAATGGCACAAGAATCCCCAAGCGGTCTTGCGCTGGTGGCTGCAGTACAGCATAAAGACATGAACTTGGTATTTGATCACTAAACGTGCTTCTAGAGCAGCTCTTGCAAACACATTTATAGAGCATGTTACACCAGGACAAAGCAGGTTAATCCATCTCACATGAGGCAATTTCCTTGGTGCACGAACACCTGGATACGGAACGCCACTACCTGAAAAGTGCCTGCATCACTACAGAGCATGTTGGGTGAAATACAGCTTTCTATGAATTGTATGTATATTTTGGTCTCCATTTTAGTGTCCACATGGTTGGTAATATGGATATCGGTTAGACTGTTGTATTCCTCCTCCCCTCTTATTCACTAGGACGCTTTGCCTTTCCTCAGTCCTAATGGACGGAGGAAAAGAACCCGGGTGTCCATTCCATTGATGGGCTGTGATCAACTTTCCTATGTTAGACTTCACCCTGGCCTTCACCTTGGTTCTCGTTTCTCATCAGCTTTCAACCTTTTTAGGTTATGCCAAAAAAAAGAATCTTTACAGCCTTTCTCCTCCCTGCACTTCATTATTCTGTGTGTAAATGATGCCTGTGGTAGCAAGCATAGACTCCTTTCTTATTGTCATGCAGACTTCTTTCTCCTCCTTCTGCTGTTTGTCTTCCTCTGTCCTTGGTGGTGTTTGTCGTAAGATCCATTATACCAATATGTACCCCTTTTATTGCCTCTTCTTTATAGTGCCCTCTGTCCCTAGCTGTCATTGACCACTGGTGATTGGATTGAAGGGTTTCAATTTTCTAATGCCTTGCCTCTTATGTCTAGATTCGACGGCCGGGTGGTAGCCAAGCTTCCCTTTGTTCCACTCTCCTACATCCAGGGGCTTTCACACAGGAACCTTTTGGGTGAGGACTATACAGACTGCTCCTTCATCTTCCTGTACATCCTCTGCACTATGTCCATCCGGCAGGTAAGTCCTCTGTACCTTGGTGATGGAGAAAACCTACATGCTGTGCTTGTTTTTCTGGTTATGTTTTCCCTGTTCCCAAATACCTGGCCTGAATCTCTGTGGTTATTCCATGCTATAAGAAAACTGTAAATGCATTTCTCACATTGAGTAGATTCTCTTTGTGGACCAGTTTATTTTGTGTGTCAGTAAAATGCATCTCCTCTTAGCTGAGTTTTCGCACTAGAAAAAGGGTCTGCAACCTGGTTTCGACTTCCACTACCACTCACCATTGACATTGCCGGTTAGGGCTGATGGGAGTTGTAGTCCAAAACACCTGGTGAGCAAACGGTTGCAGACCTCTGCATTAGAAGGTGGTGATTTCCCTTCACCTTCTAGACTACCCAGGCAACCCCATCCTCTTGGTGAGACCATACCCCATGCAGTTGCACCCATTCCAACCCCTCCTTGCAGTTCACGGAATCTTGCAATGGCCCCGAGGTCTGTGCAGTAATAATCAACCTTCAGTCTGTCTGAATAAATCATTCCTAGAAGTATCTAACATAGGATGTTCTGGGGACAGGCCTACACCATACCCAGCTGTGATCCCCTGTCTAGATCTATATAGCAATCAAATGTCAGTGTAGAAAGCTACCCCAGATGGACAGAAAATGGCTCTGATGAACCTTTTGAGGTACAGGAGCTTATTTTACTAGCTGAACCTTTGAACTCACAGTAACTACGAGAATCGAGAATTGACAGGTTTTACTTGAGCAGCAGGACTAACTGAATGAAGGTATACCTGCTCCAGGTTTGGGTCTTTCATAGATTCACAAGTTTGAATAATTCCCCATTATCGGGCTAGAAATTCTTGGTGTACCCAAATAACATAGCGTTACACAAACTGAGACAAACACATTTGAAGGTTTTTAACTTTCAGCCCATCAACCTCACTTTGGACCTTTTCCCATGATTAGTGTAGTAGGTAGGGATAGGGTCCTGCCAAGCGGTCGTCTTCATATACTTCACTGTATGTTGTGTATTAGTATGTCCTCTTCAGCTCTGAGTTTTTTTTGGCTACTTCTCTAACTTTTGAAATAACAAACAACATTTCTGTTCGCTGTATGCGTGAGTTGCTAAACAGCTTTTCAGGACCAACTGCCCCTTTCCTTGGCTGCAGTATTCTAACGGACCAGCTGCAGCCTCACCCCCAAACCTTCGGTGGTGTCTGCAGAAGAAGGTGGGAGTGGGGACAGTCTGAAGGTGGAATTTGTTTTTTTAAGATGTTGAGATATTTGTTTGGGGAAATATCTTCCTTTACAACCCACATTCTCAATGGATATTGGCTTCATCCAGTTTTTAAGCTAAATCTGTGTAAAACCGGCAACAGCTTCATACAAGACTTTGCTGGGCAAGCAGAGATGTCTACTGTTACTCCTAAATGAATCTAAAGTGCAATAGTAATGTCAAAAGTCTTTTGAGACCGACCCACCCTCTGTTTCCAGGGGACAGAACACCTGCAAAGCAAACTCCTTAGCAGAGGACAGCGTCTTCAGTGGAGAACACACATTCCTCCTCAAAAGCTAAGGATTCAGCTGGGAAGTTTCAGAGCCCCTGAAGGAGAGAACCTGCAAAGCATTCACCCAAGCAAGGGTAAACTGGAAGTTACGCTTTCCCAGTCAAAGGCACCTGTCAGGGTTCCCTGTTATCGAGGACCCTCGGGTTCACACTACGCTTTTCTACAACATAAAACTCACGTTGGTTTTCTAGTTTTGCCCTCTTCCGAGGATGCGCGCCACGTGATTACGTCTTGATGCTTTCCGCGTCATTGTGCTTCCTACCCGGACGCTTATCACCGGCACAGACCGTTTGCAGGTAGGATAGTATTTCCCTTGCTCTCCTTAGTTTCTTCGCCTTGTAATTCCTGGTGCTCTTGCAATCCCTGACCCACACTCTGGATACTCCTTCCAACTTTGGTCTCCAGCTCCTCCTGCAATTCACTCTTTGGTGCTCTGTAGAACTCTTGTTGTGCTATATGGTCCTTGTTCCTTCCAACGTCCTTGTGTCAAGGGCTTGATCGCTTGAACGTTGCTTACCAGGTCCTGGCTGCGAAGGTCCTTTCCCGTTCTTCTTGGACGCACTGGATTCCGGGCCGTCCAGGATGAATCGGGGTCTATGCAGGTAGGAGATACAGCTCCCTTCCTTCCCAAGCAGATGTTAACCTGGGCAGGGTCTAGGACTGGGTCTCCCACACCACAGGCTTTGCTGCTTCCCAGATTTTACATTGTGCAATGGAGCCAAAAGGGTCTTACTGGGCCAGGAATGGAAGCGCTGTTGATGTTGTAATCCATCAGAGGAGCCACTGCCTGGAAGAGGTCTCATACGCAGGAAAGAATTGGAGAGAGAAGAAACAAGAGCAAGAGCAGGTGGAGCAAGAACTGAATGGCAGGAGAAGAGGTAAGGAACTAGTGGGTGACAAATAGCTGAAGTAGGCAGGTTTGCAGAATACAGAAGAATCCAGCAAGGCCAGTAGGCAAAAGGCAAGGTAGAGTCCCACAAGAACCATGGAGCGGAAAAGAAACGGACCTAACCCATGGGAGCGTTAAGACGCACTGAGGAGAGAACACGCCAGCCTTTTATACTGGGCACAGTGTTTCTTTAGCATCAGCTGTCTCCTAGAAGACCGAACGCAGCCTTCTGGAATGGAGTCACGTGAGTATAGCATTGAAGGCTGCGTAGTGACAAAAGCACGGTGCCGCCCCGACCCTGGAAGCATCAGCCCAACTGCGACTCCCTCGCGGACCATCCCGCCACTGCCTCCCTGTGCCTGCACACATCCCAGGGTTCGCAGACGGCCATGCGCCCGCCCGCACCACCGGGGATACAATTGCCAGGATACATCGGGTACATGGGGCAGGCAGCACGGAAGCCGATGGGCATGATGCGTAACACTATGCCCCCTCCTGCGGGGGGGTTAGTGGGGGTAACCGAACAGCAGGCTTCCATGTATACCATAGATGAAACAGCGAACCAGTCATGGGGCATGGACTTGAGATGCTGGTTCCCAGGTCCGATCTGCAGGGGTATAACCATCTCAGTGAATCAAATAGTAGAGAGGCCCCTTGTGAAAATGGGAATCACAAATGGAACGAACTACGTACTGAGGAGAGCATTGATGTACACTGGAGCAGGGCGGGCCGACAGACGCCCATAAGTATCTGCATGAAAGGCTTCACCTAGAGACTGGAAACGCAGAGTGAACACAGCAGCAGCGGGTAACCAAAGTTTGTAGGCCACAGATAAAATCTTCTCCAGAACCATAAAAGGGCCCAAGTACTTGGGAGTCAATTTGACGGGTAGGTTACGCAGGGGCACATTTCTAGAGGACAACCACACCTGCTCCCCCCCTCTCCCCCCCCCCCCCTTTGGAGCGGTGTTTCCGGATGACGGTGCTTATCCGCTTGCTGCTTGGCATGGGGCTTGGTGACTTGCAGAATGGAATCTGTGAGTAGGTGGATCCGTTGAACCAGTCGCACCAGGGCATCCACTGAGGGTATCGGGCTGACTGTGATGGATTCCATGGGGGAAAGACGGGGGTGTTGACCGTAGGTAACCAAAAAGGGTGAATTCTGGATGGAGGAATGCCAAGAGTTGGTGTAAGCAAACTCTGCCAAATCCAAGTAAGACAACCAAAGGTCCTGTGTAGCGGTAGCATAACAACAGAGGCATTGCTAGAGTGTCTGATTGGTCCTCTCGATCTGCCCATTAGTCTGGGGATGATGGCCATAAACCGAGTCCTCTTTGTTTTTGCAGGTGCTTGCAGAGCTGTGACCAGAAACAGGCGATAAAGTGTGAACCAGGATCTGATTTTATCTTCGTAGGCAAACCATGCAGGATATAGATCTCATGGAGTAATACATTGGCCATCTGCAAAGCAGTGGGCAAGCCCGTCAGGGGTATAAAGTGAGCCATCTTGGAAAAGCAGTCAACCACTACCGTTATGCAGGTGTTATCAGATGTTGGTAGTTCCATGATGAAATCGACAGCAATGGTATACCAAGATCTGGGTGGTTTTTCAGTGGGCTGCAGCAGGCCGATCGCTCTCTGGCGTGATGTCTTAGACAAGAGCCCATGTATGATATCTGTTTGTGGAATCCAGGCCACCAGAAGGTTCGGGAAACCAGTTCCAAAGTGATCTTCAGACCTCTATGTCCAGCCTGTGGTACATCTTGGCACCCAAAAAGGATCCGTCTCCATAGTTCGGAAGTTGGTACGTACAACAGTTTATGGTAGAATACTAAACCGTTCTTGGTAAGTACATCTTGT
The DNA here is from genome assembly GCF_040938575.1 of Ambystoma mexicanum. Classification (NCBI taxonomy): domain Eukaryota; kingdom Metazoa; phylum Chordata; class Amphibia; order Caudata; family Ambystomatidae; genus Ambystoma; species Ambystoma mexicanum. Next base: position 578,009,151 of record NC_090922.1, on the reverse strand, counting down.
TGGTTCAGACGACTGGGTACTGTGGGATCCGCTGCAGTGGCGGAACGGATGAGGTCGCAAAATGAGTGAATGGTAGCCCCAAAGAGATCATGCTGCAGTATAGTTGTGGGGTATTCCCTGAGGCAAGTGTTGAGTCCAGAGATCTGGATAAGGCATCAGCACGAAGGTTTGTAGAGCCGGACATGTGGGTAAGGATGAAGTTGTGCTTGGAGAAAAAGACAACATGGCAAGGACTGCAGATGTTGCAGGTTTCCGGTGATCCGTACGAACAGTCAGTGTGTCGTGGTCCTTATGTATGGTGTCTCCATCGTCTCCATCGTTCAAAGGCTTCCTGAATGGCTAGAAGTTCCTTCTCAATCACGGAATAGCGCACCTCACTGGGAGTTAATTTGGAGGAGTAGTAAGCAATGGGATGTTCCACCAAGGACTGGGCATCAGCTTGTAGTAACACTGCTCCAATCGCTTCATCAGAAGCGCCAGCTTCGATGAAGAAAGGGTCAGCATCATTGGGATGGCGAAGTGTGGCAGCAGACATGAAGGCTTTCTTTAACCTCTGAAAGGCTGCTTCAGCTGATGGACCCCAGTGGAAAGATTGATTGGTATGTAGCACCTGGGTTATGTTCAAGGATAGCTGGGCGAAGTCGGCGATGAAATCCCGGTAATAATTTGTGGAACCCAGGAAACATTGTGCCGCTTTGGAGTTGTTGGCACTCTGCCAGTCCTTGATGGCTTGTACCTTGTTGCTATCCATCTGAATACCGTGATTGCTAAAGGTATGTCCTAGGAAGTTGATCTTCTGCTGGTGGAACATGCACTTGGTGGGATTGGCATATAAATGATTGGGCACCAAATGCTGTAAAACCTGGCCCACGTGTTGCTGGTGTTCCTCGAGGGTGGAGGAAAAGACTAGAATGTCATCCAGGTATGCCCGCCCCGCATGGTGATTCCGATAAGGTCTGAGAAGAGGGTGTCCATGAATCGCTGGAAGATCGATGGTGCATTACACAGCCCGAAGGGCATTACTGTGTGCTCAAAATGTCCCTGTGGGGGGAGGGGGGGGTTTAAAACTGTCTTGCTCCCCCCCTCTTGATCCAGACCAGATGGTAAGCATCCCGCTGATCCAATTTCGTAAAGTAGTGAGCACCCTTCATAGATTCCAGGATGTCTTGGATAAGGGGCAGGGGGTACCAATCCTTCAGTGATGCTGTTCAACTCCCAGTAGTCCACACAAGGCCTCAAGATACCCTCTTTCTCAGGCACAAAGAACAGAGGCGCACCTGCAGGAGACTGGGAAGCCACGATGTACCCTTTCTGGAGACATTCAGGTTTGCAGAATACAGAAGAATCTAACAAGGCTGTTCGGCAAATCCGCCGAACTGCGTCTCCCTCACGGAACATGCCGCCTGTGCCTACACACATCCCAGGGCAGGGTTCGCAGACGGCAATGCGCCCTCCCGCACCCTTGGGGATACAATCGCCAGGATCCATCAGGTAAAAGGTGCGGGCGGCGCAGAAGCCGATGGGCACGATGCTTAACACCTTGATATCTTCGTTCATTCTAAAGTCAGCTTCCATTCTCTTACTCAGTTTCCCTCCTTTTCCAATTTCCTCTTGAACTACTAGATCAGTTATTCTACAGTCCTCTACCTGTCCTTACTTACCTTTTGGATTACCTTCTGCATGCCTCCTACGTCTCTTGGACATATCACTGTACTTGAACTGCTCTACATTTCTACGAGAGGCAAAACATCTTGGGGGTTTTCTTCCCAGAAAGGGGTTCCTACCTTCCTTTTGGACTGCCTTCCGGGTAGGCCTGTCAGGGGTCTGGTCTTCATTCAGCTCCAGCCAGGCCTCCCACTGAGACAGGCCCTATCTCTACAAGGTGAATAGTCCTGACAGAACAGAAAACGGGAACATTTGGATAGTGTCAACGCCCAGCAAAGAAGATCACCCAGAGATCCAGGTAGTAGTCCTGACATCCAAATGTCCATTAACAAGCACTACCACGTCAACTGTAGCCTGCCTGTTGAACAATCATCCGCTGTAATGAAAAGGCCACTGTAAATGGGCAGGCAGCATACCACTATGGCAATATCCCTGTTGACTGGCAAACCTCTGCCAACAAATAACCCTTCATCCACAAGCAACCTTGTCTCCAAGGTGGCATAGTCAATGGACATTGCTTCATCAACATCTCCACTGGCATGGTTGATCTCGACTGGCCTTGGTTGACACCCCCTCATCAGTACCCCAGTCAATGTGGTTCCTGTACGCGACACTACACATTATACCATTTTCCCTGCACTATATTTAACACTCTTCCTAAATACCTTCCTTCTCAAGCCCTTCACTCTGCTGCCTCAGATGCTTCTACAGGCACAGAGTAGGGGGTAGATCGCTTTCCTCTGCTGGTGCCTCCCTTTGGAATGGCCTCCCTTCTCCTCTCAAACTTGAGCCGGACCACCTGAAGTTCCTTAAGCAACTTAAGACCTTAATTTTCTCCTCTGCATTCTCTCTCTCCCTCCCTCCGCCTGCTGACCTACCTATCTGCTGCGCCGAGTGGCTGCTTGGTTACCTTCAGAGTCTCACTGGGTACCTCTGGGCCTGTCACACAGTGGGGGCTCCAACTGTAACCCCTACAGTCCCCCGCCTCCGAGCACTTACCCAGAGCTGCGCTGCTCTGGCAAAACGTACTCAGAACAATGCTACCCTGACTGCACTTTTTTCCCTTTTCCCTCCCTCTTGCACTTCCCTGCCCCCTCCCCCTGCAATTTGCATTCCGCACTTGCACGATCTGAATGACACAAGGCCTAGTAAGATTGTTTGTCTTGTCCTCCCTTTTTACCCTCCCTTGTCTTGTCGTGTTTAGAAATGCAGGTGTACAGGTGTGTTATAAATAACTTATATCATACTGTCTGGGAAACGGACAAGCCCATCCTCAAATCTCCCCTGTTCAGGCCTTGCTGCCAGACTAGAAAATAAATATAACGCTCTGTATGATGTGCCTCGATGCCTTTATGGCAGTGGTCTTGAAACTGGCTTCAGGCTCTTTCAATACTACCACCCTTCCTATTGGCAGTGTAGAAAGAGGCAGGAATGGTTCGGGGCAGCCCCTTTATCAAAGCAGCAAACATGCAAGATTTTTTGCAAACTCTCCTCTCAAGGACCACTACATTCGGAGATCAGATCAAGCAGTATGCAAAGGCCTGGTCTGCACTAACGGACCAATGAGTGATTGACATAATTTTACACAGTGGAATTCATAATGCAACCCCCTTAGGATCCCTCCAATGCTCTGCACCAAGCAACACTTCTGAAGCAGATGATTCTCAACCTTCAACAAGGGTCTATTGAAAGAGTGCTGTTGCACCAACATGACTTCTGGTTCTATTCCTGCTACTTGCTGGTATGCACGATAAAAATTGAGTGGCGCATTCTGGATTTCCCACAACTAAACTAATTCATCTGCAAGATTAACTCTTTGGGTCCACCCTTGATCGAGGCAGGAGATTTAATATCCACAGTGGCCCTACCATATGTTTTCTTCCACATACCTATTGCTAAAAAATCCCATGTCTTTGGGCAAGGGACAGTATTGGGCCTCGGACCAGTGCAAACCCACCTGGTGGTCCCAGAACCTCACGGCTAGAGAAAACGCGGGACATAAAGGCCCCCACTGGCCTTTAAAAGGCAGACAGTCGTTGATTGTCAACCTTTGGGCGAGTTGGTAGGCGGAACGCAGAAGATTCTGAAAGTCCCTGACCTGAATGCTCCAAATGAGGAGAGCTGACCGTAGAGACAAGAAAGGGGGAGAGACTGGTGCATGGTGAGGGAGAAGTGTAAGGCATAGAGGAAGTAAATATGGGCATGAAGGGAGAGCTTTTGTGATTGTAAGGAAGTAGCAGTAGTGTGATATATGATATGATATGGCATTTATAACGCGCCTATACACAAGTGTTTCAAGGCACGGCGAGGCATGGAAGGGGCAACAAGGGAGGACAGACAACGATCTTACTAGGCGTGGTGTCCTTCAGATTGCGCAAGCGCATGGGTTCAGGAGGGACATCCAGACTTGTTGGAGACGGAGAGAGAAATAGTTTGGGAGTAGAGACAGAAGGGTGCCAGCTTCGAGAAGAAAGGAAAGGGATACTGTCAAGTTATTACCCAAATTGTTCGTTTACAATTGTTCGAATGAACAATTGACTGAATTTAAAGGGTCACAATTGACCTTTTCACAATTGACCAAAAAATATATATATATTTCTGAGGCTTGTGGAATCTGCTTAGATCACATGCTGTGCATAGGCCGACATCTAGTGGAAGCTGCGGAGTATTAGTTTGTTTTTCGAAACTCGAAAATGGGCGTCGACACAGGGCGTGCCAGTAATACTATCCCTAGTGTGACGTCCACTGTACCCAAGATCCCTCACGTGTCTAGGATCCTCAGATTGTTTTTTTCCGCCATACTGGTCAGAAGCATTTTGCGGAGTCCCCTGGCCTTAGCCATACTTTTGCTAAAATATCGATAAATTTACATCCTTTCCCCACCCCAACCTCGAACTTCGACACTCGACGCCAGCTTGGAGAAGAATTCGACCGTCGGCTGCTGCACGACGGATTTGGGCCTCGGAAGGCCTCTGGCCTCGGCCCGGACCTTGGAAGGCCTCTGGCCTAGGCCCTGCAAGTAGGGAGAGTGGGGGGTTGGACATACTCTACACTCTTTGTATATAGGTACATCTTATACATTTCCTACACTTACCAGCCCGCTGCCTCAAGGTGCGTATGGAGGGTACCCCTTTTCAATTCTGCCCCAAGTGCAATCACAAATACCCTTGGGTCGACAGGCACGCCACGTGCAATCTCTGCTTGCCGAGGGACCACCCCGAGGCGAACGGCAGAGCGTGTAGTAGGTTTAAGCCTAAGACACTTAAGGACCGTTCGAAGCGTTGGGCCCACCACGCCAGGCAGGCGGCCATGGCGGCGGAGGGCGCCTTCAGCGATGGTAGTGACGCCGTGCTTTCGGACGGCGAGGGCATTACGGTGTCTAAAGACAGCCGAGCGCAAGTCCCCGACCTCGGAAGGTCGTCCGACAGGGCGGCTATGGGGAAGACCCCCGGCGACACAAGCGCTTCACACACCATTCACACAAAACACACGAAGTCCACCCGAGACTCGACGACGTCGAGTTCTCGGAAAGAGGCACATAGAGAACGGTCCGAATCAGTGTCCTCTGGGCGTTCTCGATCGAGATCGCCGCATGACTCCAGGCAATCATCCACTCTTGCCTCGCTCCCTAAGCTAACGGAAGTTCGATCGTCGGAGGACGAAGACGACTTCCACCCCCAGGCCGCTCTCCAGGAGTCATAGCCCGCAGACAAGATCGGCGCGGCCCCACGTTCGAAGGACAGGGACTCTACCCCCGATCCTCGACGCCAGGCGTCGAAAACCTCCGGAACCACAAAGGGACAGGGAAAACACTCTTCCACTCACAGGGAGGGGGGAAAACAGCAGAAGCAGCCACTGCACTCTTCCACACCTGTAAAACACTCCACTCCTCTTAGACAGACAAGCCCAAGTCTGCTGCTATTTCTAAAACCAGCAAGTCTACTCAGGATAAGTCTCCTAGACTCTCTGAGAGTCATTCCGAGTTCCAAAGAATGGTCGAGTGATGACATAGATAGGGTCATGTCAAGGATGTCTTCTTTGGCAGACTTTTATGATAAAAATCCAGACCATTTCCTTTCATATAATCCGCAAGGGTATACACCCTCAGGCTCTAATGATCCTATCCCCCCGAGTAAGAAGCCCCGGTTTGAGAGACCTCTGAGGTCTTCGGACCCCTTCGATGTACAACCATACTCCCGGCCATACTCACAGTATCAAGGAGAGACTTCCTTTGGTGAGGACCAAGAATTTGGCATGGTAGAAGAGCAAACCGGGACGGGCTACTATGGGGATGATGAGGACCAAGAAGAGGAAGAGGAAGACCCTGAAACCTACAGAGTAGATTTCCCCGGTAGAGAAGGAAGCCCCGGTTACCGACTCCCCTGTCGATAACCAACCCCTCCTGAACGAGGTTCTCGCACGAGCAGCAGAACATTTCCATATTGACACCCACGGTGTCCAGGAGGAGAGGGACTTCGCCGAGGAGTTAGTGGGAGAAAGGAGGCCTGTTGCCATCCCAGACCATCCCTATCCTTAAGTCTATTCAGCGAAGAATAGACCCGTCCCTGGTGAACCCGAACCTCACCAGAGCAGTCAATCCCAGAGTTGAAAAACTTTTCAGGGCAGCCCAGTCTGACCTTCTCTATATAAGAGGACATCTGAAGCCAGACTCCCTGCTTGTCACTAACACTCGTAAGAGGGCTGGAAAGCGTCCCCGGAACCATCCTCCACGACAAAGAGTACACTCTTTGGAACATCAGAAGATTCTCCTTGAGGAGATCGCCAATCTGCTAGCAAAGGACGCGATAGAACTCGTCCCGGGACGCCAGGTAAACAAGGTTATTTATTCAACTTACTTCCTTGTGCCATAAAAAGATTTAACAATGCGCCCAGTATTGGATTTACGGCCTGCCAACAAGTATGTCAAGCCCCAAAAGTTTCGAATGGCTACGCTACAAGAGGTAATCCCCCTCCTGAAAAAGGGGGATTACATGGCAACCTTGGATATGAAAGATGCCTATTTTCATATTTCCATGTTCCCAGTGCACAGAAGGTACTTGCGCTTCAAGGTGGACAGTCGGCACTACCAGTTCAAGGTACTGCCCTTCGGGATAGTTTTGGCACCAAGGGTATTCACCAAGGTACTGGCGGTGGCGGCTGTACACCTACGCAGGGAGGCAATCCCGGTGTACCCTTATCTGGACGACTGGCTCATAACGGGGGAAACCCCAGTAATTTGCAGGACAAACATTCAAAGGACTATCAACCTCCTCCACGAATTAGGCTTCTCAATCCACGAGAAAAAGTCAAGCCTGGTGCCAAGCACCTCCAAACAGTTGCTAGGAGCAATCTTAGATGCTCAAGAGGGGTTGACATTTCCTTCAGAGGAAAGAATTCGGAATATACTACTGCAAATTCCGCAATATCAGTCCGGTCACCAAATAACGGTACGCAAAGCAATGCGTTTACTGGACATGATGGCGTCATGTATTTACCTGGTCCCCCACGTGCACCTGCGCATACGTCCCATGCAGAAATGGTTGGCGAAACAGTGGTCAAAGGCAAGTGGTCAGTGGGATGACCTAGTGGTCGTTTCGCCAACACTAGTACAAAGCCTTCACTGGTGGACAAGAGAATCTTGCACAGGGGAAACCCTTTTACGATCCCGAAGTACAGGCAGTAGTCACTACCAATGCATGCCTGACGGGGTGGGGAGCTCACCATCTCCACCACGCAGCTCAGGGTCTCTGGTCTCCCTCAGTGGCCAAGAACCACATCAACCTGCTAGAGCTTCTGGCAGTATTCAGAGCGCTTCAAGCGTTCGAGCCCTACCTACTAAACCTGTCAGTGCAAATCCGGACGGACAGCACGACAGCCATGTTCTACCTGAACAAGCAAGGAGGGACTCGTTCGCCAAATCTGTCCAAGCTTGCCCAGAAAATCTGGATATGGGCACTCGGACGGAACATCTTCCTGTCATCACAACATGTTCCAGGGGAGCTCAATTCCCTAGCGGATGCTCTGAGCAGAGACTCCCTCCCAGAGGAACATGAATGGGTTCTACACAGAGAGGTCGTAGAAGATATCTTCTCTCAGTGGGGTTTCCCCACTATAGACTTATTCGCCACAAGCGAAAACGGACAATGCCCAGGATTTGCATCCAGGTTCCCCCAACCAGACTCCCAGGGGAACGCCCTGTGGATGAACTGGTCAGGGATGTTTGCGTACGCTTTTCCACCAACTCATTAGGAAGGTGGTCAACAAGATGAACAGAGAGTCGATGACGCTCGTCCTAGTTGCTCCCATGTGGGCAAGACAACTGTGGTTCCCACACTTACGCAAGATGGCGGTGTGCGAGCCCATCAAACTTCCGGCCTGGTACAACCTACTGTCCCAGCACCAAGGTCAAACAGTGCATCAGCAACCCAACTCAATGAACCTGGCAGCATGGCTCCTGAGGTCATAGAGTTCGGACATCTCAATTTACCACAGAGGTGTACGGACATCCTAAAGGAATCTAGGAAACCAAAGATAAGGCACTGCTACTTTGACAAGTGGAAGAGATTCGTTATCTGGTGCCAGAGTAAACAAATCAACCCAGTTGATTACACTCCTTCCACTATTGTTGCATACATGCTCCACCTGCTGGATGCAGGACTGGTTTTTAACTCACTGAAAGTACACCTGGCAGCTCTGTCGGCATACACCACTTCCCATAACAAGGTCTCGTGGTGGAAAGTACCAGTAGTTAAAGCCTTCATGGAAGGAGTAAAGAGACTTCACCCTCCTATTTCAAACCCGCCACCAGGGTGGGACCTTAATGTGGTGCTATCTAAGCTCATGGGCCCCCCTTTCGAGCCCATGCATAAAAGCAGTCTCAAACACCTGACTTATAAAACGGCCTTCTTAGTAGCTATTACTTCTATAAGAAGGGTCAGTGAAATTCAGGCTCTGTCAGTGCAGGATCCCTTCTTTACTGTCCATAAAGACAAACTGGTTTTACACACACACCCTAGGTTCTCACCTAAATTTATATCTAAATTCCACGTAAACCAGTCCATCGAGCTTCCGGCTTTCTTCCAGGACCCTCAAAGCTCGGCTGAGGTGAAACTACACACCCTAGATGTGCGTAGGGCGGTCCTCCTACTATGTAAATAAATCCAGACCGCTAAGGAAAACAGATCAGCTGTTTGTCTCCGTAGCTACTGGCAGAGAGGGGGATCGCGTCTCTAAAGGTGCCATCTCGAAGTGGATTATTAACTGTATCCAGCTGTGTTACTCACTCTCTGAAAAGACTCTGCTTTTCACGCCAAGAGCCCACTCTACAAGAGGCATTGGGGCCACTCTGGCTTTCATTTCAAATGTACCCCTTGACACCATTTGCAAAGCAGCTACTTGGAGCTCTATTCACAATTTTACTCAGCATTACTGCATTGACACCCATTCCAAGGCAGATACACAAGTGGACAAGCGGTTCTAAGACACTTATTTGCTCATGACCCTTCTCACATCCCACCTCCTTCAGGTACTGCTCGCTAATCTATGCACAGCATGTGATCTAAGCAGATTCCACAAGCCTCAGAAGGGATACATTACTCACCGTAATCGTATTTCTGATGCTTGGATCTGCTTAGATTCACATGTGACCCACCCTTCCTCCCCTCTGAGAGAAGGCGCATGGTTGCTTGTAGTCTTACCTTTCTATCTATCTGCTTGGATTATCTGTACTCGCGCTACTCCTCATGCTACCTCATGTCAGAAAAAATACAATCTGAGGATCCTAGATGCGTGAGGGATCTTGGGTACAGTGGACGTCACACTAGGGATAGTATTACTGGCACGCCCTGTGTTGACGCCCATTTTCGAGTTTCGAAAAACAAACTGTAATACTCTGCAGCTTCCACTAGGTGTCGGCCTATGCACAGCATGTGAATCTAAGCAGATACAAGCATCAGAAATACGATTACGGTGAGTAATGTATCATATATATATATTATAAATTTCAATTATTAGCAAAAGTATGGCTAAGGCCAGGGGACTCCGCAAGATGCTTCCGACCAGTATGGCGGAAAAAAACAATCTGAGGATCCTAGACGCGTGAGGGATCTTGGGTACAGTGGACGTCACACTAGGGATAGTATTACTGGCACGCCTGTGTCGACGCCCATTTTCGAGTTTCGAAAAACAAACTGTAATACTCCGCAGCTTCCACTAGATGTCGGCCTATGCACAGCATGTGATCTAAGCAGATTCCACAAGCCTCAGAAATATATATTTCTGAGGCTTGTGGAATCTGCTTAGATCACATGCTGTGCATAGGCCGACATCTAGTGGAAGCTGCGGAGTATTAGTTTGTTTTTCGAAACTCGAAAATGGCCGTCGACACAGGGCGTGCCAGTAATACCATCCCTAGTGTGACATCCACTGTACCCAAGATCCCTCACGCCTCTAGGCTCCTCAGATTGTTTTTTTCCGCCATACTGGTCGGAAGCATCTTGCGGAGTCCCCTGGCATTAGCCATACTTTTGCTAAAATTTAAAATTATTAATCTATTGACATCCTTCCCCACCCCAACGTCGAACTTCGACACTCGACGCCGGCTGGAGAAGAAATCGACCGTCCGCTGCTGCACAACGGATTTGGGCCTCGGAAGGCCGCTGGCCTCGGCCCGGGCGTGGTAGGCCGCTGGCCTCGGCCCTGCAAGTAGGGAGAGTGGGGGGTGGTACATACTCTACACTCTTGGTATATAGGTACACCCTATACATTTCCTACACTTAACAGCCCGCTGCCTGAAGGTGCGTATGGAGGGTACCCCTTTTCAATTCTGCCCCAAGTGCAACCGCAAATACTCTTGGGTCGACAGGCACGCCACGTGCAATCTCTGCTTGCCGAGGGACCACCCCGAAGTGAACTGCAGAGTGTGTAGTAGGTTTAAACCTAAGACACTTAAGGACCGTTCGACGAAGCGTTGGGCCCACCACGCCTGGCAGGCGGCCATGGCAGCGGAGGGCGCCTTCAGCGATGGCAGCGACGCCGTACTTTCGGACGGCAAGGGCATTACGGCGTCGAAAGACAGCCGAGCGCAGGTCCCCGACCTCGGAAGGTCGTCCGGCAGGGCGGCTATGGGGAAGACCCCCGGCGACGCAAGCGCTTCACATACTACACACACTAAATACACTAAGTCCAACCGAGACTCGACGACGTCGAGTTCTCGGAAAGAGGCACAGACAGAACGGTCCGATTCGGTGTCCTCTGGGCGCTCTCGATCGAGATCGCCGCATGACTCCAGGCAATCATCCACTCTTGCCAAGAGTGCCTCGCTCCCTAGACTAACAGAAGTTCGATCGTCAGAAGACGAAGACGACTTCCACCCCCAGGCCGCGCTCCACGAGACAGAGCCCGCATCTAAAGCCAGACTCCCTAGTTGTTACCAACAGTCGTAAGAGGGCTGGAACACCCTTGTCTTCGTCAGAAGCTCCTCCCGACAAGGAGAGCAAAAAACTATACGGTTTCGGCAGGAAAGTAGCTTCAACGTCCGCCTATCAGCAAGGATTGCTAACTCCACCACCCTGTTGGCCAGCTACAACTGCCATCAGTGGGAAGAAGTCGCGGCTCTCATAGCCTCTGCTCCTGAACCGTTAAAGGGCCAATTAGCTTGGATTTCCGCAGAGGGTAGAGCCGTGTCTGGTTGCATTTTGAAAGCAACCTTCGACGCCACGGATAACGCAGGGAGATTGATAGCAGAGGGTACTGTTATCAAGAGACATGCATGGTTACGGCAGTCTGGGTTTAAGGCAGAAACTCAGGCATCATTGTTAGACAAACCGGTGGAAGCCGATCTGTTGTTTGGTAAGGCGGTCGAGGACGCACTGAAAAATGCCAAGGACGAATACGAGACACTCAAATCCCTTGGCCAGTTAACCAATAAACCCCCTAACCAGAGGGAATAGTAATTTTCGTCACCCACGCGGCCAAAATTCTCAGAGAGGATCTAACTATTCCCAGGGGCAGGGTACACAGTGGAACAACAACCAACAGTCTACCCAGGGTTACGGCAGAGGTAATAGGAGAGGTTGTGGTAAAGGCAGAGGCAGCCCCAGCAAGGGAGGCGGCAAGCCTCCACCAAAGCAGTGACGCTCAGTTCAGGGTCCCTTCTCACGCAACCCCAGTAGGGGGACGCATTTCAAACTTCACCCAGGCTTGGGAAGGGATCACATCAGACAGATGGGTGCTGTCAACAGTATCCACGGGATATTGTATAGAGCTACTGCAGCGTCCCCGGAACCATCCTCCACGACAAAGAGTACACTCCTTAGAACATCAGAAGATTCTCCTCGAGGAGATCGCCATTCTTCTACAAAAGGACGCGATAGAACTCGTCCCGGGACACCAGGTAAACAAGGATATTTATTCAACTTACTTCCTTGTGCCAAAGAAAGACTTGACAATGCGCCCAGTATTGGACTTACGGCCTGCCAACAAGTATGTCAAGCCCCAAAAATTTCGTATGACCACGCTACAAGAGGTAATCCCCCTCCTAAAAAAGGGGGATTACATGGCAACCTTGGATATGAAAGATGCTTATTTTCATATTTCCATGTTCCCAGGGCACAGAAAGTACTTGCGCTTCAAGGTAGACAGTCGCCACTACCAATTCAAGGTACTCCCCTTCGGGATAGCTTCAGCATCAAGGGTATTCACCAAGGTACTGGCGGTGGCGGCTGCACACCTATGCAGGGAGGCAATCCCAGTGTACCCTTATCTGGACGACTGGCTCATAACGGGGGAAACCCCAGGAATTTGCAGGACAAACATTCAAAGGACTATCAACCTCCTCCACGAATTAGGCTTCTCAATCAACGAGAAGAAGTCAAGCCTGGTGCCGAGCACCTCAAAACAATTCCTAGGAGCAATCCTGGATACCCAGGAGGGGTTGACCTTTCCTTCAGAGGAAAAAATTTGGAATATACTTCTGCAAATTCCGCATTATCAGTCCGGTCAACAAATAACGGTACGCAAAGCAATGCGTTTACTGGGCATGATGGCGTCATTCATTTACCTGGTCCCCCACGCGCGCCTGTGCATGCGTCCCATGTAGGAATGGTTGGCGAACAGTGGTCTCAGGCAAGTGGTCAGTGGGACGATCTAGTGGTCGTTTCGCCAACACTGGTACAAAGCCTTCACTGGTGGACAAGAGAGAATCTCGGAAAGGGGAAACCCTTTTATGATCCCGAAGTACAGGCAGTAGTCACTACAGATGCATGTCTGACGGGGTGGGGAGCTCACCATCTCCACCACACAGCTCAGGGTCTCTGGTCTCACTCAGTGGCCAAGAACCACATCAACATGCTAGAGCTTCTGGCAGTATTCAGAGCGCTTCAGGCGTTCGAGCCCCATCTACTAAACCTGTCAGTGCAAATCCGGACGGACAGCACTACAGCCATGTTCTACCTGAACAAGCAAGGAGGGACTCGCTCGCCAAATCTGTCCAAGCTTGCCCAGAAAATCTGGATATGGGCACTCAGACGGAACATCTTCCTGTCATCACAACATGTTCCAGGGGAGCTCAATTCCCTAGCGGATGCTCTGAGCAGAGACTCCCTCCCAGAGGAACACAAATGGGTTCTTCAGAGATGTCGTAGAAGATCTCTTCTCTCAGTGGGGTTTCCCGACTATAGACTTATTCGCCACAAGCGAAAACAAACAATGCCCAGGATTTGCATCCAGGTTCCCCCAACCAGACTCCCAGGGGGAACGCCCTGTGGATGAACTGGTCAGGGATGTTTGCGTACGCTTTTCCACCAACTCCTCTCATCAGGAAAGTGGTGAACAAGATGAACAGGGAATCGATGACGCTCGTCCTAGTTGCTCCCATGTGGGCAAGACAACCGTGGTTCCCACACCTACGCAGGATGGTGGTGTGCGAGCCCATCAAACTTCCTGCCTGGTACAACCTACTGTCCCAGCACCAAGGGCAAACAGTGCACCAGCAACCCAACTCAATGAACCTGGCAGCATGGCTCCTGAGATCATAGAGTTTGGACACCTCAAATTACCACAGAGGTTTATGGACATCCTAAAGGAATCTAGGAACCCAAACACAAGGCACTGTTACTTTGACAAGTGGAAGAGGTTCGTTATCTGGTGCCAGAGTAGACAAATCAACCCAGTTGATTGCACTCCTTCCACTATTGTTACATACATGCTCCACCTGCTAGATGCAGGATTGGATTTTAACTCACTGAAAGTACACCTGGCAGCTCTCTCGGCTTACACCACTTCCCATAGCAAGGTGTCGTGGTGGAAAGTACCAGTAGTTAAAGCCTTCATGGAAGGAGTAAAGAGACTTCACCCTCCTATTTCAAACCCACCGCCAGGGTGGGACCTTAATGTGGTGCTAGCCAAGCTCATGGGCCCCCCTTTCGAACCCATGCATAAAAGCAGTCTCAAACACCTGACTTATAAAACGGCCTTCTTAGTAGCTATTACCTCTATAAGAAGGGTCAGTGAAATTCAGGTTCTGTCAGTGCAGGATCCTTTCTTTACTATCCATAAAGACAAACTGGTTTTACGCACACACCCTAGGTTCTCACCTAAATTTATATCTAAATTCCATGTAAACCAGTCCATCGAGCTTCCGGCTTTCTTCCAGAACCCGCAAAGCTCGGCTGAGGTGAAACTACACACCCTAGATGTGCGTAGGGCGGTCCTCTACTATGTAAATAAAACAAGACCGCTAAGGAAAACAGATCAACTGTTTGTCTCCGTAGCTACAGGCAGAGAGGGGGATCGCGTCTCTAAAGGTGCCATCTCGAAGTGGATTATTAACTGTATCCAGCTGTGTTACTCACTCTCTGAAAAGACTCTTGCCTTTTACGCCAGGGGCCCACTCTACTAGAGGCATTGGGGCCACTCTGGCTTTCATTGCAAATGTTCCCCCTCGACACCATTTGCAAAGCAGCTACTTGGAGCTCTATTCACACTTTTACTCAGCATTACTGCATTGACACCCATTCCAAGGCAGATACACAAGTGGGACAAGCGGTTCTAAGACATTTATTTGCTCATGACCCTTCTCACATCCCACCTCCTTCTGGTACTGCTCGCTAATCTATGCACAGCATGTGATCTAAGCAGATTCCACAAGCCTCAGAAGGGATGCATTACTCACCGTAATCGTATTTCTGATGCTTGTATCTGCTTAGATTCACATGCGACCCACCCTTCCTCCCCTCCGAGAGAAGGCGCATGATTGCTTGTAGTCTTACCTTTCTTTCTATCTGCTTGGATTATCTATACTCGCGCTACTCCTCATGTCAGAAAAAATACAATCTGAGGATCCTAGACGCGTGAGGGATCTTGGGTACAGTGGACGTCACACTAGGGATAGTATTACTGGCACGCCCTGTGTCGACGCCCATTTTCGAGTTTCGAAAAACAAACTGTAATACTCTGCAGCTTCCACTAGATGTCGGCCTATGCACAGCATGTGAATCTAAGCAGATACAAGCATCAGAAATACGATTACGGTGAGTAATGTATCATATATATATATATATATATATATATATATGTGTTGGGGGGGGTTTGGCGTTGGGTAGGAGGTTGTGGGGGGTTTCCCCCCACATATATGGTACAATTGACCTTCACAATTCGGTAGATTGTGAAAAGGTGAATTGTCATTCGAACAGTTGTAAAACAAACAATTCGTATACAACCACTGTCAAGAAGGGGGAGGACAGGAATATTGTGCAGCAGAGAAAGATTTAAATTAATCTTTAAGAGATTATCTTTAAGGAGACGGTAGAGGACATTGTGTTGTAAAAGGAGGCAGAAAAGACCAGTTGGGGGAGGAAGGAGGTAGATGGCCACTGGGAGAGGAGTCGTGTTGGATGTGGAGGAGAGGAGAACATTAAAGGAGGGGATGGAGAGATACCATCCGGGGAGAGAGCAACGCAGGCACAAGGAGGAAATACCATCACAAGAGAGGTAAAGAAAAGATTGGAGTGGACATTTGTCTTGGGGAGAAATAGACTGGATCATGGACGACAGAATTTGTCGTAAGTTGAGAAAGGAGACCTTGAGGCCAGAGTGTATCATAGTGAGAAGGAGAGGGCAGAGAATAGCGTATTGTCGGCAGGGGAGCGGTGAAGACACTATCGGAAAGAAGAGGCTGGCACAAAGCAGTTTTAGAGGGGATCTATTTGGATGATTATAGGCCAGGGAGGGAAGCAGAAACCAACCCATTCTGTAGCGAGCAAAGAGGCTCTAAAGGCCCACATTGGTCCAAGCAAGAGCATAGAGACGACTGGAGTAATGAGACGGTGCAGCTTCACCTAGGAACAGAGAGGCAAGCCTAGCTTGTCAGAATGAAGAAAGACACAAGGAAGGAGAGGAGAATTGGGTAAAAGGTGAGCATAGGGTCAGGCCCCACCAGTGGGTAACAGGCCAACATCAACCTTGGGCCGAGCGAGAAGCTCCTGCCACTACTACTAAGAATCCCAAGGAGGAGTCCTAAGCGGTAATGGTCGGTAAAACCCTGAAAAGTGCATTTGTCCCTAAAAGCTATCAAATATTAAATAACATACCGTCCGTGTATCCTATTTAATACATGTAGGCTGCACAGTGACTAGCAGATTTTTAAAAATATTCCACAACTGTGGTGTGGCACTGAAAGATTAAGGGACCTTAGTTTTCCACCTGTTGCCTGAGTGGATTGGTTTTGAACCTTGGGGGCATTTTCTCTTGAGCCCTTGTTTGAGACCCTGATTGGCTTCTCCCTCACATCATACTCTGATACCTAGACCTATCATCCTGGCACCTCATATTATGGAGTTGCAAGCAACCTGGATGCTTATGTTCTCTTTTGAGTATTTATTTTATAACCCCTAGAAATGTGTCCTTGTGCCTGGTCTCAATTCTGGGAATGCCGTGATAGCCAGACATTCTACCTGTTATCCCGCTCTATTCACTAGGGTCACAGGCGTTGTCTTAAGTTCATGGTCGGCAGAAGCCCTACCAATAAAAGCTCCTCCTGTTTTGTCTCGGGTCGTTCCCAAGTACATCAGTACAGGAGCTCCCCCACCTGCAGAGGCATGTTGTGGAGGTCTACCCCTACCATGATTACTTGCTACCTGCAAGGATGTGCATCAAAGCAGGGACCTCACACTTTGTCCTATCCACACTTACATTCTCTGTGAACCTCCCAAAGTCCTCTCTGGTCACTGCAAAGAAGGTTCATTTCCTTGGTGCAGAGTTCAACACAACCATTCCTAGACTCGCGGGCCTGTGAAAGTATTGTGAGGTTACTAGATTTGGTTTCCAGTTCTCTACCAGGCAGAGTGGTAGATCAAGGAATATAAATAGTTTCTGGACATGATGTTCTCTTGTATATTGTTGACGCCTGACAACCAAATCTGGAAGAGGCCTATATATACTCAAATATCAGGGCATGTGCTTAAATCAATGTTGTTTGAGACACCCTCCTAAGGTGGAGGAGAAAGTACAACCTACTAAAGGCCTGTCTTTCGGTCTCCAACATCCACCTTTACACTGCAAACATATGCTTCTCCAGTGAAATCAATCCCTTCCTCGCAAACGGTTAGGGGAGGTTTCTCAGCTCCTGTTAGGCAAAGTTTGTATGCAGTACCCTCTGGGACCACTACACAAAACTGACTACAGGTATAGGCAACCCAACCTTTGGTATAAGCTTGTACTACAGTTTTGGTAGCGTGATGAGCAGCCAGGCTTATCTCAAGAGGGGAAATGTGAGCTGTAGTGGAGTTGCACAAAGATTCACAGTTACAGGTATTCAAATAAACTCTTACACTCAAGGTTTCTTGCATAAACCATTATTAATTTATCAGTCAGTTATAAAGCCTTCTTCAGAAGGGAACAATAGAATAGTAGCACACAAATACACTTCAATACTGTACACTCTGAGTTTCTGAATCAGAAAAGACCCTTTTGGGATGGCCCACAGACACAACCTATACCCACAGGTGACTTCAATTACTAGGGTGCTGGGGGCATTAATATCTTACTGTTGGCTTTCAGAACACTCTTAAAAGTTGGTAAAAGGCAAAGTTTATTAGAACACAAGAGACAACAAATATTCTTAAGCAGGCAAATACTTTTGGATCCTCCAAGAAGAGTCATACAATTCAATAGGCTAAGCCAAAGTTAATGGGCAAAAGTTGTGTATAGGATGAAGCACCTCTGGTAAGTAAATGGAAAAGTCTTTGCACAAGTTCTTAGGAGTCTTTGATGAAAAGAAGAATCAAATGTAGGGCCACAAGCTTATTAGGCTTGTGAGTTGTAGATGTTTCAAGCAACTCTACAGTAAGAGGCAAGTTCTCTTAGACTTGTTTTACAGTATCTTAGAAATGAAGAAAAGATGCAGCTGATGACTTCTGTTCCTGTGCAGCTCTGCAGATCTCACTGTTCCTGGGCCTCAGTTGTGGGGACAAGAGTGAGGACGTCTGGGGTCTCCTACAATGCACTGGGACGGTCAAAACTCACAACCGGCAAACTACACTTTCAGTGGCTGTTCAGTGTTCAGTGTTTCAGCTCCTCGCGTCTACTGCAAATGGCAACACCACGGTTCCTTGCTATCGAGATGGACTTTCCTTGCTTCTGGGGTCCCGCACTCTGTTGTGGGGGCTCAGGCTTGTCCAGCCCTGCTTCGTGGGAGTCTGGAGGATCTTCCAAAACTCTAGGCCAGCTTAAAAGCAACGCACGCAATCTGGTGTTTCTCTCTCTGGCTATACGGTTTATAGCAGCAACTAAGTGGAAATTCAACCCGCTCTGAGATGGATGTCCAGGCGGCTTACTTTGTAGTGGATTGGTCCCACCAACTCAAGGGGAGAAGTTGTCCTTGCAAGAGCTTCTCTTGCGATGCGAACTTGGCGTTTCGGCACTGCAGCAGGGCTTCACCGGGCAAACCAACGGTCCAGGAGTTGCAGCAGGCTTCCTCTTCAAGTTCTTCTTCGGTTCCTTTGTCCAGTGGTCGACTCTGCCTTCCAAGCCAAAGGACTCTCCTTTTATTCAGTTCTCTCCCATTCATCTCAGCCTAGCTGTCAAAAACCCAGCAGGGTGGCTGTCCTTGCCGGACAGTCAGCCAGCCAATCACCACAAAGTGCATTTGGGTCTCCTAGGAGACTAAGCACAGGGAGTTTCGGGCACCTCCCTCACGTCCTGCCTACCCCAGACTCTCTGGAGCCTGAGACGGGTTTCACTTGTGAACCCTGCCAAAGGCTGAATGAACAAAGAGAGCAAACCTTGTTTGGCGCAAAGCAAATCTCGAGAAGGACCTTTCCACAAAGAAATGGCTAAAACAAAAGAATGGGCGCCATTTTGACAAAGATAGCTCCCGTGTATGCTTTACTGTAGCTGCGAATGCAGCCGCGGTAAAGGCATACCATGGTAGTTCAAACAAAACTACTGCCACCAGCCATTCAATGAGAAAAGGGTAACATATAAAATGTTACATGAGAAACTAGACAAAGGGGATACTAGGTAACCCCTCCAGCACTCTATTGTAAGATAGTGTGTGCTGGGTCTAGAAAGTTACAATGGTAAGTAAAGTCAATTTCACTCTACTGCTCTGGGAAACAGTAGTTTCTGATGCTTGTTAATCTGTTTAGAATCACATGCTGTGCATATGGTCCGACATCCAGTAGTAACCGCAAAGTATTGCATCTTGTCTTTCGGGGGACCGAAAGGGGACGTCGACATAGGCGTGTCTGAAACACTATACCTATCGTGACGTGTGTAGTACCCAAAATCCCTCATGCGCCGAGGTCCCTCAGATTGTTTTTTCCGCCCAGATAACTGGTCGCCCTATCGCGGAGCTCTTCATGAGACATTGTTTATCTTACCGAATTGTCGGTTTATTCCCCGTTAAGTCCCTTTGCCCATCAAGAACATCTTCGACGAAGACTACGGGGGAATCGTCTACAGCTGTGGGTTCCACGCCTAAGATCCGGCGTTCAGACTTCCACGTGGTCGGGCCTTCTGGCCGGGCTACACAGTAGGGAGAGTGGGCTCGGTGTTTGCCATACTGTTATGTCTTTCCTCTTTTCCACTGCTTTCCTTTTTGGTCTGGTCACCCTTCCCTTCTGCTATGGAAAGGACTCCATTTATATTCTGCCCTGTGTGTAGGGTCAGATATCCGTGGAAAGACGAGCACACGTCGCGTAACGCTTGTCTTCCCCTTACAGCACGACGAAAAGCGGTGTTCGGCGTGTAAACTCCTTCAACCTAAAACCCTCAACGAGCGCCGGTTGAAGTGGTGGGCCGCGTACGGTATGTCACACGTGGAGCCTCCCTCCCCTGCCGCGACCCCAGCCGAAAGTGACGGGGGTACATCGGATGACCAAATGTCCAACGCAGATGTTATAGACCTTGAGGCGGACTATTCTAGGGCCACCACGCCCATCCCCCCGACCCTTCCAGGCTCGACTCCGGTCTTGCTACAGGGACCACACCCAGTGACGGGGGGCGTACAATCGCACCGCACGAAGCACACAACCCAAGCGCCCTCCTCGACGACTTCGTCGAAGACGGCCAAAGCGCCAATGGGTCCACCGGAAACTTCGGCGGTGCCCACGGATCGGTCTGATCCGAAGCCTTCCCCGCATCCGCAGCAGCGCATGACTGGGCATAACAAGGGCACTACTCCCCAAACTACACGCGCCAGAGTTTCAGAACAAGAAACTTCGATGGATTCCAAGGTTTCCAAGGGCCGTACAGGCCCGAAAACTACGAGTAGGCCTCTAGCCGAGAAGCCATCCGCTGGCCCTTCTGGCGCCGCGGAGGACATTTTCACTGCTGACACATCATCAGAGGCGTTGTCTCCCGAAGATTCGGTGACTATCCGTAAGAGCATTAATAGGATTGCTACGGCCGTGGGCCTAGTACCGGTTCTGCCCACAGTTACGGGCCAATCCGCCAAAAGGTTTTCCACGGATTGGGAAGACGATCCCGTAGACTCTTACGAAGAAAGCCAGGTACCCCTCTAAAGCACCCTGAGAAGATCCTCTCAACGCCTTATGACGGAGAACACGGTTCCTACTCAGCTAGGTCCATTTGGGTCATCCAAGTGGACCACGGAGCAATTTGAGGGGTGTATGGATCGGCTGGAACAGTTTTCCAGGGCTTCTGATCAACCTCCGGCCCTGAAACTAGACAGTCAGGAAAGGGAAGAGAAGAATACCACCAAATGGACTACCAACAGTAAATAGATAGGAGCTGGTGAATGATTATATAACAGCACTATCGAACTAGGTGATAATGGTTGCCGAACTGGGGGTACTAAGCCCATTAAATTTGCTAGAAACCAGCCAGGCTATCGCCCAGAAACTAGACAGTCAGTTAACCAAGAGAAGACTAAACCGACCCAGTATGACAACCTGATGCATAAAACTAAAATACAAGGATTATGAGACTTACCACCCATTAACCAAAACCTCAAATTTCTGAATACTTAATTCACACAAAAACCCACACAACCACCTCTCTCACAGCAAACTGCACAGACTTCACCACACTGCAACAACAAACAACACATTGATCGCAACAGCCCGAGCGGACCCGCTTCGATCCTATGTGCACACCTAAGCTCAGCGTACAGTTAAAACCGAACTGAAGCTGCCAACAGTACACTGCCTCTCTTTTTCCTAGGCCCTCTTCACCCACTAACCCACCCGCCACCTTTTGTTTACAGATCCGCCTGAGCGCCTGGAGACAAACTTCATTGGTGACACTTCGCTATATAAATACCTTTTAACATGATTGTGTTAACCAGATTTACTGAGACTACCTGCTGTGTAAGATGTGACTGTGAAAACTGGAAAATCTGTCGCTTTGGGAATTTACTGATATACTAAAGTAATCTGATATGAGCAAGTTTGGAAAGTCTTTGAACCGTGTATATCGCTATATGTACGATTTACTGGAAATGTGCAAACTATGAAAGTTGGTCATAACAGGAATCTCTGAGGTAGTGTGTTAAGATTGTGCAAGCCGAATATTTAACCTTCTGTAAGCATATGCTGCTTTGGTTCCAGTTTTTGCATAATCCCATTTTAATAGCAGATGACCTCAGCAAATCTGGTTATTGATAAACACAATCCTGGTATAGTAGAGGTTGGGTAGCAATTTCCCAGTTTGCACTAACCTATAAGGCAAATCTCTTCTGTACAAGCTAGGAAAGTCTCCCTTACTGCTGCGTTTAGCTACATTGGAATGGTACACTCTGGGGAAAGTTGCTAATGCTGGGAACATCAGTCAAGTCCGCTTTGTAAAGTGGACCGACTGGTACTTCGTAAATCCTTTATACAGCCCCCCCTGCACTTTCCCTCCCCCCCCCGCACTTGCGCGATCTCAATGTCACCTGGCCTAATAAGATCGTTGTCTCTGTTTTACCTCTGTTCCTCCTCCCTTGCCTCGTCGCTCTTTGAAACACTTGTGTAGAGGCGCGTTATAAATGCCATATCATATATCATTGTGCAAACTGGGACTATCTCACCTACTGAGAATATCTGCTACCTCAGACTTTTTAACTGGGATTCTAAATTTGAAGTGAAAAAAAGCTGGTGAACATTTGCTAAGGCGGTGAATGAAAATGGATATGTTGTAAAGCAATGGGCGCAATGCCTGCTATCCCGAACACACACAGGTCTTATTGCAGCATGTTTCTCAACCCTTTTTTTAATTTTTTCCAAGCCAGTAAGACCTAGAGTTTATAACCACGGTCTGCAACCCAGCTCAGGCATTGGGGTTTTTAATCCAGTCCCACTGCTGATGATGAATAATGTATGTACCCCTAGCCTAAACTCATTGTATGCCTTCACAAACACCAGCCCCAAGGATACAAGTATTTCTCCTGCATTGGATCTTTCATAGATTCACATGCTGTGAATATTCCCTGTCGCCAGGATGGGAATCCTCTGTAACATTGAGTAGTTCAACCTTCAACTGAAAACGTTGTCACTGTTGTGCTCTAGTACGTTCATTTTGGGTCATTCTGCCAACAGCCAATAGGAACACCTCCCTTAACTCATCCCCCTGTCAACCATCTTCAGATTTCTTACTGCACGTTAGTGTTAGGAGTCCTCAAATATTCTTTCTTCAACTATTCTTGACAAAATATTATCTTTGAATTCCTTTTCAATGTAAAATTCCATCTTTTCAACGTCTTCTCGAAGACTGGGATGGACGGGGACGTTGCAGAGTCTGTGGACCATTCCCGCCGCCAGTAATCTTAAACAACTTATCGTCTGAAGTTGGGCTTGCCGCATGGCAGAGTCCATGAGGAAAAGCATGTTCAAGGACACTGCCCACTGTGGATTGAAACATTTCTACGTGGAAGACCACCACGCTGACTGCCTCTACTGCCTTCACCACGTAATTCAGGACTGTGAAATCTGCCAGTCTTTCTCCACACGACGCTAAGGGATAGTTACTGTCATATTGTTGCATGGCTTGTGGACGCTGGCTCGGCCTCCGACTAGGTCTCTGTACGGAG
The DNA here is from genome assembly GCF_040938575.1 of Ambystoma mexicanum. NCBI lineage: Eukaryota > Metazoa > Chordata > Amphibia > Caudata > Ambystomatidae > Ambystoma > Ambystoma mexicanum. The sequence continues at coordinate 577,985,957 of NC_090922.1, read as the reverse complement.
CCATGCCTTGGTGGCCCAGCAAACCACCTCTAGTAAGAGGTCTAGGTCGCATGAAGTCCACACCACCAGCAAGTGGAAGCATAGGGAAGCTTCTGATGACAAGCCAAGATCTTTGCACAAAGACTGGCTATCACCCCAGGTCAGTGCCTAAGGGGGTGTCTAAAGAAAAAAAGCCAGGGCCTTTTCCACCGTCCCACGGAAGCAACCCCATCAACCAATTCCACATTCAAGTCTAGTGGCCACTCCTCGTCATCAGCGACAAAAGCTACCCAGTCAACGTCATCTTCAAAATAGGCGCATAGTAAGTCCTCGTCGCCCAGGCCTCCCTCCATGTAGTCTACGCCAAAGCCACCAACACAGTCTACCAGGGCCCCACCGACAAGACACGCTACTCCGCCGACTGTGATGCCCTCATCGACGGCTCAGTCGATGACCCCGTCGACGGGAAAAACGGTTTCTTCTCACATGATTACCACCACCGCAACCAGCATTTCTGCCACCCACACCAGCACAGAGTCAGCCCTGACAGCACTACGATGAACATCGTACCCGAACCTTGGAGCGGCGGTACTCCCAGAAGGGACCATCATTGTGGAGCCAAGTCTCTCCTCATCTGAGGGTGTAGAGGAGCGGGATGAAGAGGCCGTCCTGTCGCCTCCCTCTTTTCCGCAACGCAGAACACCACCTCCTAGAAGGCAACCTAGTTCTCCACAGGGAGCGGCAAGCATAATCAGACTGAGGAGAAAAAGGTGGGCACCACAATAGTTTATATCTTTAATTCTTGCTTGAGTTCAGATTGTGTTAGATGAGAAGTTTTAGTAGGAGCTAGCTGGTGAAAAGAGATACTATGACACAGGGATCCAAGAAATATGAAAAGAACTGGGTGAAACCACCCAGTAAACCAGATGCTCACAGACTGCTCTTATATAAGAAGCTGCAGTAAATGTTTAAGATGGTAATTGAAGTTCTGCTTAGTTGGCCTTCCTTTCTTAACGAAACGTAGCAAAGTATAAATATGTCCAGTACATTGGTATTAGTCTCACAAAAGGTTTTTTAATCAAAAAGAAGTATATCAAAATGGAGGCAAACAGCTTCCTTAGCAACATGGACTGATAGCCAATGCATTTCGGAGTAAAACTCCATCTTCAGGACTCAGCACTAACATATATGAATTTCTGATGTTTGTTAATCTGCTTAGATTCACATGCTGTGCATAGGTCCGACATCCAGTGGTCACTGCGGAGTATTGCATTTTGTTTTTCGTAGTCGAAAAGGGGACGTCGACAAGGCGTGTCTGAAACACTATCCCTATAGTGACGTGCGTTGTACCCACAATCCCTCACGCGTCGAGGTCCCTCAGATTGTTTTTTTCCGCCCAGCTTCTGGTCGCCTTCACGCGGAGCTCCTCGAGAGACATTGCAACTCCTCGACCTCTAGTCGTGTTTTATCTAATATTTATAACCCCTCCCTCGACGCAGTTGTAAGCTGTTCTCCGCCGAAAAGAATCTTCGACGGAGGGTCGAGCGGAAGAAATCCTTCGGCGCTGCCGAACACGTGGCCTGGCCTCGCAGGCCATATACAGTAGGGAGAGTGGGGTCGTGGGACATCTCTGGGTCTTTTCTGAGAATGCCTTTCCCTTTCCCCTTCCTTTCCCTTGGGGTGTTTATCGCGATTTATTGCCTCGGCTATGGAGAGGACACCGTTTAGGTTTTGCCCACTTTGTAAAGGCAAATTCACTTGGAAGGACAAGCACTCACGGTGTAACCGCTGCTTGCCCCTCGATCACAAGGAGGAAAGGTGCGCGGCTTGTCGGCTTCTTAAGCCTAAAACTCTAAAAGACCGAAGGGTTAAAAGGTGGGCGGCCTACGCGATGTCGAAGGCCGAAGGTTCACCCGCCGCTGCTACCACCGACAGTGACGAGGAACGCGATAACACGACCTCCGCTACAGAAGTCGAAACCCCCTCTAAGGAGCGCTTACGCGCTTCGTCGTCTGTCCCCGGCCCCGACGGGCTCGGCTCACGCCCTGCTTATGGGGATGAACACCCCGGCGACACAGACGCACACAAAGATCCACATAAACACACAACCCACGGCTCTTCTTCGACAAAGTCGAAAAGACCTTCGGCGCCCAAGGAGACGCAGGTTCCACCGGCGGCCTCCTCGGACCGTTCGGGTTCGAAGCCCCTCTCGCAACCGCAGCCGCGACCTGCGACTGGGCTTTCGGCAAACAAGGGCGCTGCCACCAAACCATCGGCCGGTGCGCATCAACAGAAAGCGCAGACCGCCGTAGAGCGTTCGATACCCATAGCGTCGAAAACTCAAGCTTCCGCCGACAAACGAGTCGCCGACAAGCGAGTCGCCGATAGCTTAGCAAGGATCGCTGTAGCCGACGCCCAAAAGCGTACGCCGAAGATTTCGTCGAGCGTTACGCATAAGTTAAAGGATACGCCGAAAAAGCCCGAAGGGAAGCAGGGACTACCCCCTTCAGACAGGGAGTCTCCCGACACACCGGAAGGTTTTTCGGAGGGCGACGGGACACTTTCCTCGACGCTTTGGGAGAGGTCGAGCCATTTCGAGTTAGATAACCCTATGTTTCCCCCGCCAGACCGCTCTGGGGTACCCCATGAAACTATGGAAAGACTCCACCTCTGTATGGAGAGGATGGAAAAGTTCATGAGCACCCAGGCCTCTCAAACACACAAGAGGACCAGAGAAGGGCCTCAGGAGGACCCCAGGGCTAAAAATCCGAGGCTAGTCGATCCCCAGCAGGACACAGCCTCAGACTTCCAAGATGTATATGACCTCACTGGGGAGGAGCAAGACTTCGAGGAAGAAGATGATTTCATGGACAATGAAGAACAGAACCAGGAGGAGTGTCTGGAAGACAGAACAGACATTATAGAAGGCGGCTTCGGGGTTAACCCAGAAGAGGGACCTTCACACCCCTGGCAATCACCATCAGTGTATTCCGACACTGATGTCCTAAACCTAACTCCTCCGGACAATTCTCCAGTTAGGAACACGTCTCCAATTGACGATCAGCCGACGTTCAATGCACTGTTGCGCAGAGCAGCAGCGCATTTCGAACTCAACACCGGGGAACTCTCTCCAGAATTGGACTTTGTAGAAAGAGTGATTAAGGAAAAACCCCCGGTCAGCCAGACCATTCCACTCCTCGCTTCAGTGAAGAGAAGGATCTTACCTTCGCTGTCCACTCCCGCTATGATCAGAGGGGTCAATCCACGGATTGAAAAACTTTTCACTCCTTCACCCTCGGACCCCCTCTACATTAGGGGACATTCCATTCCTGATTCCCTAGTGGTTTCTAATACTAGAAAGAGGGCAGGGGTACCACTTTCCACCAGTGAGGCACCCCCTGACAAGGAGGGCAAGAGGCTATATGCCCTTGCAAAAAGAGTTACTTCCTCGGCTGCCTTCTCAGCAAGAATTGCCAACAACAATTCCTTGCTTGCAAGCTACGCAGACGCGCAGTGGGCCAAACTGCGAAAGGACGCCGAGGAAGCACCGGAGCCTTTACGTACGCGCCTACTGTCAACTATTGGCGAAGGAACCCAAGTGAACCAGAGCATTGTTAAAAACTCTCTGGACGCGGCAGAAACAGCAGGACGTTCCTTGGTACAAGGAATACTCCTAAAGCGCCATGTATGGCTGCGCAACTCAGGCTTTAAACCAGAGACACAGGCGTCTTTGATAAATAAACCTGTCGAGGACGCTAACCTCTTCGGAAAAGTGGTAGATGAAGCCCTAGAGATGGCTAAAAAAGAGTTCGACACTATCAAGACTCTCGACCAAATCTCTAAGCCCACTACCAGGCGCGGCTATGGCAACAAACGCTTTTTTCGTGGCCAACACCAACAACAAAATCAACATCAGCAATACCCTGCCACCAATTACCAAACCAATAGTGGGCAGTACAGCCAAAGAGGCCAACGCCGGGGCAAAGAGAGGGGTCGGGGATCCACCCCCAGAGGCTCCCAAGCCCCCAACAACTCCAAGTGACGCGAAGATTCGCGTCCCCTCCCATGCAACACCGGTCGGGGGCCGGATAACATCCTTTCTTCCTGCATGGGAGGAGATAACGTCAGACCGTTGGGTACTGTCCACCGTAGCCCACGGATACTGTATCGAATTCAACAGTTCCCCATCCTACAGACCCCCGAGGGGACGTCGCATGACACCGGAACATCTTGCCATCCTTCTCCAAGAAGTACAACAACTGCTGGAAAAAGGAGCCATAGAGGTCGTGCCTCTATCTCAGGTAACAGAAGGTATTTATTCAGTGTACTTCCTTGTACCCAAAAAGGATCTAACCATGCGCCCTGTATTAGATCTGCGCCCAGCGAACAACTTTATCAAACCCCAAAAGTTTCGTATGGTAACCTTACAGGAAGTAATCCCACTGCTTTCTCAGGGAGATTACATGACAACATTGGACATGAAAGATGCATACTTTCATATTTTAATGTTGCCAGCGCACAGAAAATACCTCAGGTTCATGATAGAGGGCAAACACTACCAGTTCAAACTGCTACCCTTCGGCATAGCATCAGCACCAAGGGTATTCACGAAGGTGCTGGCAGTGGCAGCGGCCCACCTGCGCAGGTTGTCCATCCCAGTTTACCCTTACCTCGACGACTGGCTCATAACAGGGGATTCTTACGAAACATGCTTCTCCAATACCCAAAAGACAGTAGACCTTTTGTTCCAGTTGGGCTTCTCCATCAACGAAAAGAAGTCCAGTTTAGACCCCAGTCAAATCAAGCAATTCCTAGGGGCTCTAATTCAAACAAAGGACGGCCTCGTCTTCCCCTCCAAAGAGAGGGTCCAAAACATGCTGTTTCAAATCCCTCAATATGTAACCGGTCGAGAGGTGACGGTACGCAAAGCAATGCGCTTGCTAGGAATGATGGCGTCGTGTATTTATTTGGTACCTCACGCGCGCCTGCGCATGCGCCCAATGCAAGAGTGGCTCAACAGCCAGTGGTGTCAGGCCAGCGGACTATGGGAGGATCTAGTTGTGGTCTCGCAGGCCTTAGTTCTCTCGCTACGGTGGTGGACAAAGGAAAACATGGAAAAAGGGAAACCCTTTGCCACACCCGCGGCGGAAGCCACTCTAACCACAGACGCATCCCTCACAGGATGGGGGGCGCACCTATCCCATCAGACTGCTCACGGAGTGTGGACTCCGAACGTAGCATCCAAACACATAAATCTACTGGAGCTACTAGCTATGTTCAAGGCGCTAAAAGCCTTCCAGGAACACCTACAAGGCAAAACAGTAATGGTCCTTACAGACAGCACCACAGCCATGTACTACATCAACAAGCAAGGGGGCACCCACTCTCCAGGCCTGTCCAAGCTGGCCCAGAATATATGGAAGTGGGCTCTCAAACAGAACATGTTCCTACTATCACTACATGTACCCGGGGAACTCAATCTGCTAGCAGACAGCCTCAGCAGAGATTTCCCCCTGCCCAAAGAGTACGAATGGCGCCTGCACGAAGACATAGTCTTCGACGTCTTCACACAATGGGGATTCCCAGAAATAGACCTGTTCGCAACCCTGGAAAACTCACAATGCCTAAGTTACTCCTCCAGGTACCCCCAGAACCAATCCAAGGGGAACGGTCTGTCGATGCAATGGTCAGGGAAATTTGTTTACGCTTTTCCCCCGACTCCCCTTCTCAACAAAGTGGTGCACAAGATGCACCAGGAACAAGTGACCATGATACTAGTGGCCCCAATGTGGGCACGACAACCATGGTTCGCTCACTTGATGGAGATGTCTCTATCCCCCCCAGTAAAACTCCCCTGCCCGTACAACATGCTGTCTCAGGACAAAGGCAGGACGCTGCATCCATGCCCCCAGAACATGAACTTAGCAGCTTGGCTCCTGAGATCATAGAGTTCGGACATCTACAACTCCCGCAAAGATGCATGGACATCCTCAGGGAAGCCCGAAAACCGAACACTCGCCACTGCTATTCTAGCAAGTGGAAAAGATTTGTCATCTGGTGCAAGAGTAAAAGCATCAACCCTATTGACTGCTCTCCCACACATGTGGTCCTATACCTCACCCACCTATTGGATTCAGGTCTAGTGTTTAACTCCATTAAAGTCCACCTAGCTGCACTTTCTGCATACACCACTTCCCAACTCAAAGTGTCGTGGTGGAGGATCCCTGTTATAAAGGCCTTCATGGAGGGAGTAAAGAGAATACACCCCCCGATAGCTGACCCAGCTCCCGGATGGGACCTTAATGTGGTACTCACCAGACTCATGGGCTCTCCATTCGAACCCATGCACAAAGCATCTCTTAAACACCCCACGCTTAAGACTGCTTTTTTAATAGCTATCACCTCCATCAGGAGAGTAAGTGAACTTCAGGCTCTTTCTATTCTAGACCCCTTTGTTACAGTTCACAAAGATAAAGTGGTTCTACGCACTCACCCTAGGTTTGCTCCGAAATTTATTTCTAAATTCCACGTAAACCAGTCTATAGAACTACCAACGTTCTTTCAAAATCCTTCCAATTTGGGAGAAAGGACTCTGCACACACTAGATGTACGCAGAGCGGTCATGTTCTACATGGAAAGAACCAGACCACTGAGGAAGACTAATCAGTTCTTCGTCTCGGTGGCAGCAGGAAGAGAAGGAGATGCAGTTTCAAAATCCACTATTTCTAGATGGATTGTTCAATGCATCACTCTCTGCTATACTCTTGCTAAGAGAGAACTGCCCTTTAGGCCAAGAGCACACTCTACTCGAGGCACGGGGGCATCCATAGCATTCATTGCAAATGTTCCCCTTGAGTCCATCTGCAAAGCGGCTACCTGGAGTTCTGTGCACACCTTTACAAAACACTACTGTCTAGATACACACTCTAGATCTGACTCCCATGTGGGACAGGCAGTATTAAGACACCTTTTCTCTACTGTTCCTTCTCATAACCCACCGCCAACTCCGGGTACTGCTCGCTAGTCTATGCACAGCATGTGATTCTAAGCAGATTAACAAACATCAGAAGAGAATGCATTACTTACCGTAAAAGCATTTCTGATGATTGTATCTGCTTAGATTCACATGCGCCCGCCCTTCCTCCCCGCTCGGATGGAAGGAACATAGACTTCCTTTATATATCTCTCTTTTCTGTACTCACTCACGTCTAGAAGGCTCCCTCAGGGCAGAAAAATACAAACAGAGGGACCTCGACGCGTGAGGGATTGTGGGTACAACGCACGTCACTATAGGGATAGTGTTTCAGACACGCCTTGTCGACGTCCCCTTTTCGACTACGAAAAACAAAATGCAATACTCCGCAGTGACCACTGGATGTCGGACCTATGCACAGCATGTGAATCTAAGCAGATACAATCATCAGAAATGCTTTTACGGTAAGTAATGCATTCTCATATAAGGTAAATCATAACACAGGTACATTTACATTGATATAAACACACAGTTTCACCAAGGTATGAAATTAAAAGGTAAAATACATACCAAATAGTCATATGGTGTATCGATAAACGTGGAGGAAGGAGAAAAATAAGAGGAAGTGAAATGGAGATAGTGACTGTGTGATGGTGAGTAAATCATTTGCAAGATAAGTTTAGAAACACGGTACCTTAATGAGCGGACCTTTGTGAGTGCTTCATTAGAATTATAAAAGATCAAATTGGTGTGCGAACAAGGCGCATCTAAGGTAATTACTTTTGCATGTATTGCGCGATACTGTAAGGTTGTTGCAATAATATCTGTGTAAGATCCAAGCAAAAGTGTAAGGCACTATCTGTGTATGCTGCTCTGGCAGAACAGGCGGCCATGAGCATGTAACTCACCTTCAATATCAGGCATGTATTTATGTCCATTGCCCTGACGACCACGGGTGCTGCAGCGTCACACGCCAAGAGGTTGTGTGACGTCACTGACGCCTCGCGTCCTGTATCCCCTGTATGAACAGGGCAGGCATGAGTGTCGGGGCTGGTAAAGGTAGTGCAAATAAGAATTGTCATATGTAAACCAAATGTAAACCAAAAATGACATTCTGAGTGACCATATAACTGAAAAACAAAAGCTCTAGATATTAAAGTGGTACCAGCACAGTAAACTGAAAGTTCTTTTTATAATCATGAGCCAAATGGTGCCACACCACAAGAGGTCCAAGAAAAAATATGCATGAAGTACCTAAAAATAAAAATATCATAATTATATAAAAAAAATAAACCTACAAATAAAAAAAGATAAAACATGATCGTGCCCACATAAATTATAGCCACACAGTGAATGCAATCAATTCAGTTCTGGAGCACCAAATAGGTACCAATGGGTAGCATCAAATGTAACACACATAGTTGGTTTCCTCATTTATGCCGTTAGTTCCAAGGCAATAAATCCAGAAGGTTTCCCTGCAATCAAGTCTTCTACTCATAGTTTCATGTGGGTTGTACCTTGTTACGACTTCCAGAATTTGGAATCTTATTTGGTATACGTTTTTTCTCCAGCCAGTGTCTGGCTACAGCGTAGTTCAACTTTTGGTTCTCGATACACGCCCTGTTCTAATTCCACCTGAGTTTAGCTGACCACTTGGATTGCCCGATGTACAGTCCACAGGGGCATTTAATTGAGTAGATAATGTTGAGGGTATTGCATGTGACGTAATCTTTTAAATAAATGTTCTCTTCTCTGCGGGGATATTTAATTGTGTTCCCTTTGTTGATGTACCGACAGTTACTACAGTGGAGGCAGGGGAATGTTCCTTTCCTGGTGGTATTTGGTCCTTTTATGGGATGTCTGGTAGAGACAAGTTGGTCTCTAAAGTTCCTGCTTCTGTGGTAGGCAAACACAGGAGGTTCCTTGAAAAGGTGTTCCACTTTGAGGTCACACTTTGGGGTTCTCCAATTCTTCTTAATGATATTTTTGATTCTGTTGCTTTAGGTCGAGAATTTAGAGACCTACACCAATGGTGATGTAGATACAATTTTTTTTGTTTTCTCTGTCAGTAGTTCCTTCTTTTGTATGGTCTCCGTTTAAGTAGCAACTGCTTCCACCTCTTGTGTTTTATATCCTCGTGCAGTATACTTCTTCCCCATTTAATTCCTGCGAGTAGTCTTTAGGGTCATTAACGATGCGTTTGACCAGTAGCATTTGGCTGTATGGTAGATTTTTGATGTGACTTGATGTCCTCATCCTCCTCGATCTCTCTTCTGCCTTCAACATGGCCAACCATACCACCCTGCTCAACCGTCTCCGTGAAAACCTGGGTATCACTGATCAGGCTCTGGCCTGGCTGACCTCTTTCCTCTCTGATCGACCTTCCCAGGTCCAACTTGGGTCCTTTCCGATCATCTATCTTCCTCTCTACCTGTGGGGTCTAACCTCTCGCCCTGTCTTTTCAACCAATACCTGGCAACTCTCGCCCACTGCATTGCCATTTTCTGCTCAAATTTCCAGTGCTATGCTGATGACACTCGACTCATTTTCAGGCTGCCCTCTGCCACCTCCTCTCCCCCTCTCATCTCTGATTGCCTAACTGCCATTCAAGATTGGTGTACCGCCAATGATCTTTGTCTGAATGCCAGCAAGACTGAGATCCTCCTCATCGGCACACCTTCACCATCATTTTCCCTCACTCTGGCCGGCTTCCCTTGGCCCTCCTCCTATCCCCACCTGCGAGGCTAAGATCTTCGGGGTCATCTTTGACTCCACCCTTTCCTTCTCCGCCCACATCTTTGCGGTCTCTAAAAAGTCAGACTTCCTACTGCACCTCCTCAGAGGTACTGTGCCTTTCCTCCTTCCCCCAGAAGATCATGGTATCCCAAGCTCTGGTTCTCTGTAGGTTGGACTACTGTAACAGCCTCTTTCTAAATCTACCTGCCTCTACTCTCCGCCCTCTGCAACTAATCCAGAACAGGACTGCGAGACTTGTCCTTGGCCTCAAGCCCTGGGATCATATCTCTCCAGCTCTGAAATCTCTCCATTGGCTCCCAGTGGATGCAAGGATTAAATTCAAAACCCTCTGCATTGTCCACAAGGCTTTCCGGGGCCTGGGTCTGAAATACCTTCAGCTATCCCTCCGCAAATACCTCCCCTCTCGAGCACTTCGCTTCTCTACCTCTAACTCCCTCAGGGTCTGTTGTTTTTCAAAGAAACGAGCTGGGGTAGATCTGTCTCCGGCTGGGGCCTCCCTCTGGAACAGCCTCCCTGCCACTCTAAAACATGGAGAACCATCTCTGGTTCCGGAAGCACCTCAAGACCTTACTCTTTTCTTCTGCCTTTGTTCTCCCTCTCCCCTGCTGATCTGCTCTCTTGGCACTGTGCACCTGGCCACCCTCTGTCCTCCGGGCCCAGGTACCTGCTCACCCTGCCACCCTCCTGCACTGCCTCCGGGCCACCCCTTGCAGTTGGGTCTGTATCTGTACCCATACAGCCCCCTCTTTTTTTTTTTCTTTTTCTTCCTGCACTTATCAGACCTACCATGTCTGCTGCCTTAAACCTAGCACTTGCAAATTGCTGGTTGCACTACCACTGTTGGTTACCTTTATTTATTTATTTATTTATTTGTTTCTCCTCTGCTTCGCACTTTCCACTTCTCCCCCTTCCATGCACTTTCCCCTCCCCCTCTCGCATGCACTTGCGCGTTCTCAATGTCACTAGGCCTAGTAAGATGTTTGTTTATTATTTATATTGCGCTCCAGGTACCCAAAGGCTTAAGGGCGCAGATAACAAGAAACAAACAATACATAACAAATATAACGTAAAACATAAGGTGAAATGTATCAAACAACAATGTACAAAACACACGGCTGTAAAAGCAAGAAAGAGGAACATTTCTTAAAATATGAGCGATCAAATGATCGGATTACAGCTGGAAGATCCCCTTGGAATGTATCTGCATCTGCAACAGATCGCTGTTTTGTTCTCCCCTGTACCCCTCCCTTGCCGCGCTCTGAAACACTTGTGTACGAGCGCAATAGAAATAAAATATCAATATCAAAGACTTGGTTGGTGGAAACTCAATCGGTGCAAAAGGTTATTGCGATCAGTGTCTTTGCGGTCGATTTTGGTCGTGTACCCAGTTGTTCCCACCTTGATGTTGACATCCAGAAAGTGGATTTCTTCCTTTGATGCTTTGATTTGTATTCTGGGGTTGATAGCATTAATGTACATGAAGAAATCCTCCATTTGGTATGTATTTGACCTTTTATTTTTGAACTTTGGTGAAACTGATTAATATCCATGTAAATGTACCTGTTATGATTTACCTTTATATATGCATATACATTAGTGCTCCACCCTGAAGATGGAGTTTTACTTGGCTATAAGTCCATATAGCTAAGGAAACTGTTTGCTTCCGTTTTGATTTACTTTTTTTTTGATTAAAAAAAACTTTTGTGAGACTAATCCGAAGTACTGGACATATTTCTACTTCGCTACGCTTCGTTAAGAAAGAAAGGACAAGTAAGCAGAACTTCAATTAACACATCTTAAACATTCACTGCAGCTTCTTATATAAGAGCAGCCTGTGAGTATCTGGTTTACTGGGTCGTTACACCCAGTTCTTCTTTTCAATCCTGATCAAACTGCCAGTATTGCCAACCCTGCACACATCCGCTAGGGCGGGAAGAGTTGCCTACGGTGCAACAAGCTCCACCATTGCCTCCCCAGAGGGACATGTCGTTGGACATTTTATCCACCCAACCACGCTGGTGGCAACATTGCAGCGACTCCCCCTGCACCGGCTCCAGTTCCAGTACTGACTCAACGGCCTCCCGCAGATGTCCCTGGGCCATCCAAGAAAGAGCATGACATTCTGCGACACCTCAGGAGGGTTTAACACCACTCAAGGCCACAGCAACTGTCGGATACAGGGACGGACACAGATCCAGACCACCTGGAGGATGTGGCATCCACACATTCGTACCACACTGACAAATTTGAAGATTTCATTACGGCCGGTCGGGAATAGGATGATATCCCATTAGGGACTCTTCCCCATCCCCGCCCCCACCCCTAATGGGGTCGGGGCTTTCCACGCACGTATGGCCAGGGCAGCTATGATGTTCGCCCTTACCCTGGAGCAGCAGCGCAAGGACAGTGTGCTGTATCAACGCAGAGAGCAGCGCAGAAAATCGGTGATGTCCATTGCGCTGTTGGAGGATGTCTGTGAGGATGGCATAGTCCACTTGGTTCTCCCCGCGACGGCTCCTGCAAAGGAGGACTATTACAACAAAAAGTACAGGGCCCCGGAGAGTTCTCCCACCTGCCTCCTACTCAGCCTACACCAGATTCGGTTGTTTCTGCTGCCGTCAGGTAGAGGTCAGCCAACCCGTTGTCGTCCTGCTCCGTTCAAGGAGGGAAAATGCTTGCATGCCTTCGGCAAGAAGATCATTACCACTGCAGCCACGACCATCAAGACTGAAAACGCAATGGCCATCCTTGCTTTATAATCGCGAGTTGTGGTACAAGATGGGCCCCATCCTGGAGTTTCTGCCGGATGACAAAAACAGGAGTCTATGGACATCTTCCATCAGGCCGATTTGTCATCAGACTATGCCATCACGGTTTCAGTGGACATCGCTGACATTGGATTTCGCCAGCTTGGGAATGGAGAGGTACTTCGCAGTCAAGGATGGCTCAAGGCCACAGACTTTCGACCCGATGTCCAATCCCGGGTCGTAGGCATGCCGTTCGACAGAAAAGACCTATTCGGAAAGAAGGTGGATGACCCTTCGCAATAGATCAAAACAGACACGGATACTGCTTGCTCTCTGGGCATGCTACAGCAAAGGCGCCAGTCCTTTCTCTGTGGAAAAGGGCGCTATGGTAGAACTTTGCGGTACAACCTCTCCACGTACCTGTCTTGGTCTTCCTACAAGTCAATGTACTCCTCAGGGGACCAATATACGAAGAAGTCCCAATCCTACTGGGGTCTCAGCGCTGCTGTGGTTCCTCCTAATCTAGGGGCAGGGCCGTCAAACAACCATGACCAGCCCAGGGCCCATCCTCCCGCCTCAGCACCCCAGTGGGAGGACGACTGTCGAGATTCGACAATGAATGGAACAATATCACTTCTGATGAATGAGTGCTATCCCTTCTCCAGTAGGCTCACTCACTGGAGTTTGTAGACTTGCCACCGGACATTCTGCCCGCACACAAGTCGGAGAAGTTGCAACCCCTCCTGCTGCAAGAAGTGCGCGCTGGGGCGCCCACTGTCGGGACCAACACACAAGGTCAAAGTTCAGAGCAGGAAAGGAGTCTGCACATCAACCTGCTGGAGTTGTGGGGGATTTTGTGGGCCCTGAAGTCCTTCCTCCCCCTACTGCCGTGGGAACGTCTTACGGATCTACACTGACAAAACATGAATGTTTTATGTCCGCAAGCAAGGAGGAACAAGGTCCCCCCAGCTACCCAAGGAGGCTCAGGCTCTCTAGTGTTGGGCTTTGCAGCACAATATGTTTCTCATTCCCCTCTGTCTGTCAGGGATTCAGACTACCCTAACGGTCTCCCTCAGGAGGGAGTTGCGCTCTTGCCCTGAGTGGGAGCTGCACGGGGATCAACTTCAGCTGTTCCAGGTGTGAGGCACTCCTGGGATAGACCTTTTTGCCACTCATGACAACAGTCTATGCGAGACTTTTACAAGCAGATTCCCCATCCAGAGAGCTTGGGGGTCACTTTTGCGTTCCCATGGGAGGGGAAGTTCCTTTATACATTCCCCCCCCCCCTCCCGCCATCCCCCGATCCCACTGGTGCCTAGAGTCATCCACACCTGCAAACTGACATTATGGCCCTTGAGTGACACAGTTTTGGTACTCTGACCTACTCGTCCTCTCGTCAGCTGCTCCTCTCGTTGCATTGACACCAGGCTCTCCTGTCCAGGAACCAGGGGGCAGTACTGCACCACCAACCGGTCTCACTCTGTTGGCCTGGCTCCTGTGGTGTTAGAATTTGTATCCATGTCCCTTCCACAAGACTGCCAAGAGGTCCTGGTCCGAGCAAGAGCTCCGTCCACTTTGAAGTGCTACAAAAGCAAATTGAAACTTTTCCAAATGTGGTGCAGGAGCCATCAGTTCCAGCCTCAGGCTGTCCGGCCACAAGCTATCTTACCTTATTTGTTGTCTCTGGCTTGGTCGGGCTTGACGCATTCTTCAATCAAATTGCACCTGGATTGAAATCTCCAGGTACAACTGCTCTGCTGGGGTGCCATCCCTGTGGTCCCACCAGCTGGTGAAGGAGTTCTTACGTGGGCTGTTCCAGTCTTTGCCCCCTGTCCGTCGTCCAGCTACAGCATGGAACTGTGAATGTGCTACTTGCAAAGCACATAAAGCTGCCTTTTGAGCCTATGCATCCATCAAGCATCTTTCCTGGAAAACTGCTTTCTTGGTGGCCATAACAACGGCCAGGCGAGTGGGTGAAATCCAGGCATTTTCCTGCAAACCTTATTTGACGTTTAAACAAGGCTATTCTGCATACTAACCCAACGTTTATGCCTAAGATGTTGTCCTCTTTCCATCTCAATCAACAAGTGATTTTGCCCATATTCGTCAGCACACCAATGTCTCCAGCGGAGTGAATACTGCACACGTTGGATGTGGTGCGTGCCCTCAAGAACTATGTGGCGCATATTAAGTCATCTGTTCTACTGATCAGTTGTTTGTCGTTTGGACTTTCTGCGCTGGGGAAGGCTCTGTAAAAGTCTTCCATTTCAAGGTGGATTGCAGGCTGCATTTTCTTCTGTCATCAATGGGCCGCTCTCCGGCAGGCCCCGGGTTCACTCCATCAGAGCGCTGGCAGCAACCACTCCTTTGCTCTCCAGGATCCCGCCACCTGACATCTGCTGTGCAGCTCCCTGGAGATGGGTGCATACATTCACCAATTTCTACTGGGTCGACAGATTCCGCAGAAGTCTAGAGTCAGCCAGTCGCTTCTGCTGAACCTTTTTGTGTGAGGTTACTAAGTCTCCAGTGGTAAGTTGTGCTGGGGGCCTGCCTCCACCCGTATGTATCGATTTAATACTACTTTGTAATCTACTCACAGCATGTGAAAGAACCAATGCTGGAGAAGGAATTAGTTACTTAACTGTAACTCCGGTTTGCCAGTATTAGTATATTTCATAGATTCACATGCAACCCTCCCACCTACCATGCATGGCTCATCTTTTGGCTCTTACTGTCACATGCTATTGCCAAATCTGAAGATGGCCGACTGGGGAGGAGTTAAGGGAGGTGTTCCTACTGGCTGTGGGCAGCATTACCCAAAATGACTGTACTGGAGCACAAAATTGACTTAAAGTTTTCAGTTTAAGTTTTAACTGCTCTGTTACTGGAGATTCCCAGCCTGACTGGGAATATTCACAGCATGTGAATCTATGAAAGATACCAATACTAGAGAACCGGAGTTACAGGTAACTAATTACTTCTTGTTACATTAGAAGCATGTATTGTGTCATACTTAGGGCTTCATAATTTGCATACATTTTTCAAGAAATTCTTTAATCAGGATTTACACCTAGTAGTTTAATAAATTATCCTTCATGTCCTGTAATTTAATTTCATTGTGGCCCCATGAAAACAACCTGCTCTAACTTCGGGCAAACAAACACAATGGCATTTTATAATCCTCCCCAGTTACAAGACCTTCTGCGGACTGAACCCAGTCGAAAATAGTTGTATCCTTTCTGCCATTGTGTTTGCCTGGTTTGGACACTAGCCCTAATTCCAGTCTCACTAAATCAACAGAGGCAAATTATTCCCTTGAGTTTGTTTGCAAGCTTGAATCTGTCGAACAAAACCGTTCAACGATTTAGAAGAAATAATTGAAATTGTAAATCTGTTATCTGAATTAAGAGCTACGACCCAAATTCTGCTATAGTATCGATGAACTAGTAAAATGCAATTTACTGGGATTCTTAACCAAACCTTTCAGACTAGGAATGTCTGCTATTCTGAGACAAGCTTGGATAACTGGGAATACGCTAAAAAGGCAAGGTTGGAAACCTTTCAAACACTAATTAACAATTGCTCATCCCACATAGGGCATGACATCAGCTAGGTAATAATCCTGATCTTATTTTTGCCTCCAAGTGCTGCACTTTTTTTAATCGTGCACTGCCTATCCCGTGGTCTGACCACTATCTCATACCTTTGTTTGAGAAGTTGAACTTGCATCTTCTGGATGTAAGCCATATCTTGCTCCTCGCCGTAATTGGCGCTCTCTCTCCCCATATTTTATCATCTCTGAGGTGCAAGCTTTTTGTTCTGATTACCGGTCTCCTAATTTGTACGTTATCGGGCCCATCTTAAGACGCCTAAACCTAGGGCCTGGCTGTCGGTACCTTGGTTTACGGATCAGCTGCGTACCCTCCAGCTTGAGCGTAGGGAAGCCAAACACAAATGGCGTACAACCTATTCCCCTCTGGCCAAAACTGCTTTGCGTTCTGCTCTCATCTATCATAAAGCTATCCATTAGGCAGAATTTACTTATTTCTCTCGTCCTGTAGAATCCTCTGTGAATCAGCCTAGAGAACTTTACAAGGTTGTGCGTTCCATTTCTTCCGTTTATATTGAGGCATTCTTCCCTCTCCGTTTTTTTGTAACTCATTGTCTGATCACTAGACAAAATTGTTAAGATCCAGAACAATATTCGTTCCTCAGGCTCCATGTTGGTGGCCCCTCAGGTCAAGGACTCCATTGCTTACTCCTGAGGAGGTTTCTGCTGTGGCGACTAGTCTAAGATTGGCCTCTCCCATTGACCGAATTCCCCTGTGAGTTTTGAAGACTATTTTCCCCTGTTTAACCCCATTGCTCACCGAGCCGGTTAATTCTGTGCTCTGCACCAGTCTGGCTGGTCTTTAACATGCTTTGGTCATCCCCTTGTGGAAGAAACCCTGAATGGACCCCACAATTCTTGCCAATTGCCGCCCCATATCGCTTTAGCCATTTGTGAGAAACCAGAGTGCTTTTCACAGATGGACCACAGGGATCCTTTGTTCAGATGGCCAGGGGAGGGCCATTGTGCATGGATCCCGACTCTGGGGGTGGACAAGCGGGGGATGATCGCCTGGGCAGGGGGTCTTTGGGGACTGCGGGAGGAATGCCCAAGGGAGAGACGCAGTATTCCACTGTAACGCTCACCTGGAATCCACAGGGATGCCTCCCGACTTGGTTGGACCGCTCCTGACCTGGACTCGCCTCCCCTGGGTTCTCGTTCTGCCGAGGATCTAGTCTGGAATACAGGAGTTCTGGTTTAGCCCACAATCTGTCTCTTTGGGCCCACCTCCCTTGTGAACCCCAACAACCCCTTTAGAGTTTTCCTCACCTTGGATTTCGGTAAGATGTGCTCTCTGTCCTGCAATTCTGTGCAGGGGTGCGTCGTGAATGGGGCACTTCGCTGCCAAGTTGCTTCACTGGCGCGGGCCCGAGAGTCTAGACCTGCTGCGACTCTGTTCTTCAGGTAAGTCTATTGTTCTTAATTATTGTCCATAAAGGCAGTTTGTAACGCTCACCTGATTCCCACGGAGGCGCTGGTCCCAGCTGAACTGTTATAGTCTCTTCAATTGAGAGCGTAGAGCTCGGATGACTCTCTGGACTGGGCTTCCTCTTATTGACCGTCTGGCTTGCAGGGTAAGGTTTCTGCAGGCGGAAGAAAAAAGGGTTAATGACAGTTTGGCTGGACTTCCTCCTCACTAATCGCCAACTCTCCGAAAGTCCAATGTCCTGGTGAGCTCTCACGTTAGGCGTATAAATGCTGGGCTCTCCATCCTGCGACTTATGCAGGGGTGCGTGGGTTCCAGTTACGTCACTGGAGGTCCTCAGTCTTTTGTGACCTTAGAAGTGGCACAGGTGCTCAGATGCCAAAAGGAGATGCCGCCGTTACTGCACGAGCGGATGCCAGTAGGTATAAAGAGTTTATAGTCTTGAAGAGATGGGCACCTTTAATGAAGTCTTTGCATTGTCTTTTTCAGGTGCCTGGATGCTGAGGGCGTGGTCACTGAGAGCACGACACGTGCGGTTGTACCTAGGTATGGGAATTTCAATGACGCCTCAATAATGTCCCTTGTTTTCTGTTTTCAGGTCTTGAGATGTTGCGGGCGTTGTTCGTCCGTTGCCGTTGCACGTGTGAAGTACGTGAGTATAATGATCTGTGACCTTATTATAGCACCTCTAACAATGTTCTTTTCTTATTTGCAGGCGTCGGGACCTTGCGGGTGTTTTCCCAGTCGCGGATGCACGTGGGGAAACACGTAAGTGTTCAGCTTTCTTGCAGTCTTTAATGGCACTTAAATAATGTCTTTTCTTGTTTTCAGGTGCCAGGCTGCTGCGGTTGAAGAGATCGTAATACGCGCACAAAAGCAGGTAAAAAAAGTAAATGCGGCCGCCTTCACCCGATTCCTACTTAACAATGTTCTTTGTCTTTACAGGTGCCGAAGAGAAGGCCGCGAAGAATCTGTGAAAGCACAGATGGATCAGGTAAGCGAGCGCGGCTGCGAACGTGTTGCAACTTGCTAACCTTATGTTTCTTTTGCTTGCAGGTTCTGCCGGTGTCTGGATTCCTGGATGGTAAGTATAGTTCTCGTGTCTTTCTTCCACAGGTTGCTGAGCTGAAGCTGGAGATGTCACTGGAATGCTGGAGCTGACTCGGTGAGCGTCCTGCTGCAGATGCAGAATAACGCGAAGCACGTTTTCCCAATCGGGTGTGGTTTAAATAGTGTTGGAGTGATTGGGTGTCTTCTTCCTCAGCCTCGCCCAGGTAAGAGTTCCTGTGTTCCAGAGCTAAGGAGTGGCACCAGCCCCACCCAGGTAAGAAAGTAGTCCCAGCTCAGGGAATAGTTCCTCCCAGCAGAAGGCTGGGGGACTTCATCCTGCCAGCATTTGCAAAGGTGAGTATGCAGCATGGTCTGCTACAGGTAGGTCCACCCAGGCACCTTTGCAAGAATTATGAGTCTGGCGCCCCTGGCGCCGGGACTGAGGTTCCTTATGAGCCTGGCGCCAGAGGCGCCAGGACATGGTCCAAAGGGCCCCAATAGGGGTTTGCTGGAGCCGGGGACGAGGGTCGTGAGCCTGCTTCCGGGGATGCTGGGCTTGACTTGGCTTCTCGGGAGCAGTGCTCATGACAGCACCCCCCCCTCAAGGCCCCTACCAAACTTGTCTTCCCCAGAGGTTTTGGCCTATTGGGAAAAGTTCGGTGGAATTTTCTGACTAGACGAGGAGCATGGAGGTGGTCAGAGGGTTCCCATGATCGTTCTTGAGGTCCGTAACCCTTCCAGTCGATCAGATAGTATAATTTTGACTTGATGATCTTGGAGTCCAGGATGTTTTTAACCTCAAATTCAGGTTCTCCATTTACTTGAATAGGCTCTGGAGGTTTATTCAGTCTGGTTCCAGGTTGCATAGGTTTTAGTAGAGATACGTGGAACACCGGCTGTATTTTCATGTGGGATGGCAAACCCAATTTGACAGCCACTGGGTTTATTATGGCTGTAATTGGATATGGTCCCAGATATTTTGGGTTGAAGGTGTGAGGTCCTTTAAGTGATAAATGTTTGGTGCATAACCAAACTTGATCTCCAACCTGGTATTGAGGGGCGTCTCTTCGGTGTTGGTCTGCTCCCCTTTTGTACCGTTCTTTAGCCCGGGGATGCTGGGCTTGACTTGGCTTCTCGGGAGCAGTGCTCATGACACAGTTGCCCTTGTTAATGTCGTCCTCCTCTCTTCGGTGCAGAAAGGATGATGACGTCTAGCTGGTTGGTAGGGCGGTGCTCGAGATGGTAAGTGAATGCGCAGAGCGCTGCGCTATGTGCACCTTTTTTGCTTTGTTAACCTGTTTATTCTTCTCTTGCAGGCCGCCGACGTGTTCTGGATGGTGAGCGGCCAAGCGGATGCTGAGCGAAGAGTGGATGTTGTCCGGACCGCTGTTGAGTAAGTATGAGAGCCACCTGCCTTGCCTTTCTCTTGCAGGCTGATGAAGGCCGGCGCGGAATAGCTCGGCAGCGAGATCCGCTCAGGTAAGCGTGCTTCCGAATGATGCTTGAATGAGGGATGCAAACGCTTACTAATATTGTCTGTCTTTTTCCTCCTCCAGGTTGCTGCTTTCAAACGAGGACGAGCTTCCGAGGTGACACCGGAGCGGACGACAGGAGCTGGCTTGACGAGCAGGTAAGGATGAATAATGGTGTTCTTCTCTACCTTGCAGGTGCAGGCCAGGAATGCTGAGGACAAATCGCAGTGAACGTCATGCTGCGAGTGCAGAGCAACGCGAAGCGTGTGCTGCAGCTCGGGCGTGGCTTAGTCTCCAGGTCTCCCAGATGCCTTCAGGCCTGACCACACCCTGGATGCTAGACCGCATGGTTCAGTTCTGAATTGAACCATGTGGGGGCAGCCATGTTCCATTCCCATAGGGAGCTCCAGCTCCTTCTTCTGCCTTATGAGCCTGGCACCAGAGGTGCCAGGACTGACTCCAGGAGAGTCTTGGGGGGCATGATTGGGCCCTTGAGGCCATGCAGGGACACTGTGATGCGGCACAGAGGCCCAGAGTACCAGAGTTTGGGGCTATGGCCATGACAGCACTCCCCCCCCCCCCCCCCCCCCCCCCCCACCCCCACCGCCAAGGCCCCTCTCAATGTGATTCTTCTGTCTGTTCCTGGCTTGGTGGGGTACTCACGATGGAAACGTCGTATTAAACGTGGTGCATGGATATAATCGCTAGGCTCCCATGTTCTGTCCTGTGGGCCATATCCCTTCCAGTCTACTAGGTATTATAGTTTTGCTCTGACGTACTTTGAGTGTAAGATGTCCTTGACCTCGAATTCCGGTTCTCCATGGACGATTACTGGTTCGGGTGGTGTGGTTACCCGTGTTTCAGGCTGATCTGGTTTCAAAGGGGACACATGGAACACACGGTGGATATGCATGTTGGTCGGTAGGGTCAGTTTAACTGCAGCCGGGTTTATGATGGATTCGATGGTAGAAGGTCCTTGGCCAGAGTCTTGGCAATTCCAGGGTGGCCTTCCATGAGGGAGTCATGATATTCCGAGATGACCTGTTCTTGAAGCTCTTTCTTGGACAAGAATAAACAATTCCTGTAGTAAGGTAGTTGGTCCTTAATTGTATAGTGCTCTCCTCGCAAAATCCATTCTCGTAATAATTCAGGAGTCATTACTTGTCGGATTCCCTGCAGCAATTCGTCTTGAGTCATGGCAGTTGTAATGCCTAGGAGTTTGTCGCTCGGGATGATGGCCACTGCATCAGGGTTTGTGTACACCAGTTCATCTGTGCCCATGCGCAAGAGGGCACCAGCTTTGCCATTTCTGAATCGAGGTCGGAACGTGATTAGGTAGTTGTACTCTGCAAAGAAAAGGGCCCAGCGTAGTTGCTGAGAGGATTGAGCCTTCACACTCTTCAAGTATTGCAGATTTCGATGGTCTGTTATCACGGTGATAGTGTGCCTGGCCCCTAGCAAATAATGTCGGCAGCCCTTGAATGCTGATTTGATGGCCAGGAGCTCCTTATCTGTAATGGCATAATTGAGCTCAGGTGGTGAGAATTTACGCGACCAGAAGGCTACTGGATGTAACTGGCCAGTGTGCGGGTCCCTTTACGATCAAACGGCACCCATAGCCATACTGGAGGCATCCGTTTCTACCACATACGGAAGATCTGGGCGAGGGTGTTGTAAGATTGGAGCGGAAATTAATCTCACCTTGAGTTCTTGAAAGGCCTTTTCAGCCTCCTCTGTCCACTGGAATTTCTTGTTGCACTTCCTTAGTAATGACGTGATTGGATGTACTATTTGAGAGAATACCAGGATGTCATGATCTCTGCTTCCAAAAGGTCAGGGTTTTCCCAACTCCCTTAGAAGCAGATCCATAACCCAGGTTCCGAGTGCCAACCAGTCCCGATTGGGACCTTTTGGACCCAGTCCTGGCGCCAGTGGCACCAGGCTCATAAATATGCCCAGTCCCAGCGCTGGAAGCGCCGGGCTCATAATGCTTGGGTGGACTTACCTGCAGCAGACCATGCTGCTTACCTGCCTGCCAGTTGAGCCTCTGATCCTCTTCTGTTTGGAACTGCTTTTCCTGTTGGGTGGGGCAGGAGCCACTCCCTAGATTCAGAACACTGGAACTCTTCTGGAAAGCAGGAACTCTTTTCTTACCTAGGCGTGGCTGTGGAAGGAGACACCTAAGCACTACAGGAGGCTATTTAAACCACACCCGATGGATGAATCTTGCTTTGCGTTATTCTGCATCCTCTGCAGCAGAACGCTCATCGTGTCTTCTGCATCTGATCCTGGGCCTAAGGAAAAAGGCTTACCATCCTGAATCCAGTCTTCAGCAACACCTATAAAGACAAGAAAGAACAGGTTAGCATTACGGTCTTCAGTGACAGCTCTTCACTTACCTGGTCCATCGGCTGTCACCAACGCCTCGCGCTGCATTCCGGCATCTGAAAGACAAAGGCTTACCTACTCTTCGTGCACTCCGGAGGTCTTCACACTGCATTCCGGCATCTGAAAGACAAAAGCTTACCAACTCTTCGCACGCTCAGGAGGCCTTCAGCGCTGCATCCCGCATCTGAAAGACAAAACAAGGTGCGTTTAAAGACATTGGGGAACTTTAATACTCGCGTGCCATTACTCCTTTCCACATCTAACCCAGTGGGTATTCCGGCACCCTGCAGCCGCTCCGAACTTGTACCTGCAAAATAAAAAGACAGTTAGAGCGCATCGTGAAGCAGGCAACAAGCGCTTACTTACGTGCTTCCAGGCGCTTCTATTCATCACACGGGCTCCATCTTCAACTCACTTCAGCCCGTCATCCGCCATCGCCGGAACCCTGCAAAACAAGAGACATCATTACTAAAGACTTTAAAGACATTAGAATTACTCAAAACTTACAGTTCGTGCAGTAAACGACCGACAGCAGTCCTCTGAAGTCAAGAGGCCTGCTCCCCTTATCCAGTGAAGAAACTGGTTACAGCACCCTGCCCCGAGGCAGATGGAGAGCACGGCGTTCACTTACCTAAGGTGAGAGTGTTAACCTTTGGGGTTCTACAGGAGAAGAGAAAGGGAAGAAGAGAGAGACATTCAATAACCCAGTTCCTTAATCCCATATTTTCTATCTGCAGACATCTTACCCTTCGAGTCAGACATACAGTGCACAGAGGTCCAGCCCAAAGAGCCAGCCGTGTGTTACACATCACCTTTGAAGATACGGTATACGCCCAGTCAAGACCGACGCCTCTACGGGAATCAGGTGAGCGTTACACAGGATGAATCGGCAGTAAAAGTTTGCAAAGCCCAACATGCTCTGGACCCCTTTGAATGAACTTGGGGCTGGCCAATTTAGAATGCCGTCGACCTTGTGCACATCCATTCGGATTCCCTTTGGAGTGAGGATAAACCCCAGGAACTCTACCTCAGTAACATGAAACTAGCATTTTTCATGTTTGGCATAAAGATGATGTTGGCGAAGCTTGGTAAGGACGGAACGCACATGCCTGACATGATCCTGTTTTGAGGCCGAATATACTAGGATGTCATTTATATAGACTAGGGCACAGACGTCTGTCAGTTCTTTCAAGACATTGTTCATGAAATACTGAAACGCGGCAGGGGCGTTGCAAAGGCCAAACGGCATCACCTGGTATTCATATAAACCGTATTTGGTACGAAACGCTGTTTTCCATTCGTCCCCCTTTTTAATGCGAACAAGATGTTAGGCGCCTCTAAGGTCCAACTTCGTGTAGATTTGGGAATCTTTGACCTTGGTCTAACAATTCCGGGATCAGGGGCAAGGGGTAATGATTCTTAACGGTGACTTGGTTCAGTGTGCGATAGTCGAAGAAAGTTCTCAAATCTCCTTCCTTCTTCAGCACAAAGAATAAGGGAGACGCTGCAGGTGAATTTGAGGGGCGGATGAAGCCGTTGGCCAGATACTGTTCCAAGTATGACTTCAAATGTTGGTTCTCAGGTTTGGTAAGCACGTAGATTCGACCACAAGGGATTTGTGCATCAGGTACCAGGTTGATCTGGCAATCGTAGGTTCTGTGGGGTGGCAAGGTATTAGCTTGGTCCTTTTGAAATGCGTCTTGAAGTCCTGATATTGGCTTGGCAGGATACCAACCACACCTAAGGAACTTGCTGCCCCTTCCTGAACAGACGAACCAGTGTTCGTTGTCTTCTTCCCCTTATGATAGCAAGTGCGTGTACAATCTTGGGGGGTTGGGGGGAAACAGTTCTCGAGAACACCAGTCGATTCATGGATGTGTGCGACCAGCCACGGCATCCCAAGGATCAATCGGAACTGAGGTGCCTTGATAAGATCGAAAGCGATTGAATCCCTATGGCTGTCCTGGCATTAGAGGGTTAGAACAGTGGTACATTCAGACACGGGGCCAGAGGCAATTTCAGTGCCGTCTACGGTGGTTACAGTCTCAGTGGTGGACTTAGGGCAGAGAGGGAGCCCCATCTTTGCGGCAAGATCCTGGTCCATGTAATTCCCCACGGCTCCGCTGTCGATATACGCATCTACCGAATGCATCCTTGACGGCTGTTGGTGGTTGATTAGGATCACAGGCAATGAAAAATGGGAGGTCTGTAGTTGGGTTTCTTCGCTCGACAAATGGACCCCTACATTTGCCGAGCTTGGTAGTTTTCCGACTCACTTGATTTCTCCTTATCTGTAGCTCCTACGGTCCTTCTTGGTGGCTTTACCGGGCACTCTTTGAGAAAGTGACCTGCGTTTCTCAAAACCACACAGAGACAGAAGACAGACTGCCTTGATAATCAGTCTCACCCGAGACCTATTAACTCTCCCCCTCAGTATAAAAGGCAGGACACACACACCCTCCAAAACCCCGCTCCACCCAATGCCGTTTTTGTGGAGCTAGTGAAGTGGGAAGCAAAACAGGGAAAAGCGCATTCTAGGACTTGAAGTCCAAAGACTTTGAATTTGGCAAATCATGAGGGGTCCAAGCCCGGCTAAGGGAGACCCGTTTGGGAACTGTAAAAAGGTGTTCCGAACCTGATTGAGGGAGACCCCTGAGCAGAAATGATACCAGCGTCCCACCTGGGTGAACGACAGAGTTGGGGAGGTGAGGCAACTGCTGTGGTATCGACCAAGGCCGGTCTTTGTTGAAGTTGAGGATACAATTTGACGGAGTGGTCCGGCACAGCAGAAGTACCCAATCGAAGGTCTCTGTTTAAAGTATACCATAAGGAGGCGAATAAAAGAACTTTGATAATCGAAGTGGTCATGCAAAAGTCTTTTGTAAATCCCATCGCACAGTCGAAAGTCTTTGAATTACTTAAACTTAAGGTACATTGCGAGTGCAATGTCCGAGCCGATCGAAGGAGAACAATGGCAAACTCGTGATGAACTGAGAGAGAAACTAGGAGTGTGGAAGGTCCGAGACCAACCAAGGGAGACCTATTGTGAATTTGTGCATGAAGGGGGTCCCAGCCAGGCTGAGGGAGCACCATTGTGAACTTTAAACCTGCATACTGGTGAACTTCAATTCCTGAAAAGAAGGAACTTTTGTTTTTGTATGTAACCCAGGCACCCTGCGACCAAGAGACTTTGGGGAGCAAAGTGAGTGTCGTAGAAGGTCCTGGCTTGTGTCCTGAGCTGCATCCTCATGCATAAGAAGCCAGAGTGTGTTCTAAAGCCGGAGTGTCACCTTGTGTCACCTTGTCCCAGGCAGAAACGTGGGCATGGGGACTACAGTGCTCAGTCATCCTGACATGTTATTTTGTGAACACTATTCTTTTTGCATATACATTTTCCCCACACATTTGTTACATTAGAGTAAGGGCTGGTAATAGGTTTTGTTAGCATAGGCCATTTCGTTTTGACAGACTCCACTAGGACTGTTATTTATTATTTGATGGTCGAGCACGTTCCCATCTTAGACGTAGGGAAAGATAGGCATTCTTCGAACCCCTTTTCGAGAACAATGAAGGTTTTCCAAACTTATCTTTTGTGCGTGTCTTGCTTTTGATACCATGGGTTCCTCGCACATTCCTAATGAAGCTTCTGGAATCCCTGGTCTGTCGACTGCTTAGCTCCTTCCTGGAAAGTACTTCTTTCTTCGATCCGCCCAAGTCTTTCTCTGGGTCGAGATACTGAGCGTGTTGGCCTCATTTGTGGACGATCATGCTCGGCTTTGTGATTAGGGCGGCTTGGGAGCACTTATTTTGCTTGATCTCTCTGCCGCCTTTGATGCTATTGACCATGCAGTCCCACTTGATCGCCTTGCAGCTGCCTGCCTTTCCGGAGTTGTTGGCATGGTTTACATCTTTTCTCTCTGGGCGCTCTCAATCGCTCTCTCTCCTTTCTGTTCTGCTCCCACTGCCCTTACTTTTGTTGCCCCTCCCCAATGGTCGGCCCTTTACCCTGTACTGTTTAATATCTATATTCAGCCTCTCACTAAACGTATCCTCCCCCAAGCTTTCACTGCTACTCCTATGCCGCTGATGCCCAAATCTTAGTTCATCTTGATATTTCTACATCTGAGATAGCGGCTAGATTTGGCACTTGCTTGGAAGCCGTGGAAGCATGAATGCGTAAGAACTGCCTACATCTGAATGGTGACAAAACAGAGTTGCTGGTGGTGCCCCCCCCCCGGATCTAGGGGTGAAAATATTGACCTCCTTGTAATCTGAGCCTCAGATTCGTAATATCTGTGAAATGGGCTACTTTTAACTGTCGTAAGGTACTTCTGCTTCTCCAACTCCAGTTCCGGGCACCCATGGTTGCCTCTCGTTTTGTCATCTCTAGATTATTGCAATTCTTTGCTCCTGGCCCAGCCTGCCTTTTTGATCCGGCGGCTTCAGGTGCTTCAAAACTCTGCAGCTTGAGTTGCCACTGTTACTCTTAGGCACTCCCATATTTCTCCTGTGCTCCAGAGCCTTCATTGGCTTCCTGTCACAAAATGTATCCAGTTGAAGGTTCTCTGCCTGGTTCACCGAGCTTTTGATGGTGCTGGGGCTGAATTTTTTCAGGCCAAGTTTCATCCTTATGCGCTTGCCAGGATGCTCCATTCTGCCAATGCTTGCTTGGTACTGGTTCCTCGTTTTAAGTTTGCTCGCATTGGTGGCCGTTCTTCTATTGTCGCCACAGCCAAACTGTGGAACTGTCCCTTTTTGGCAGTATTTAGGCGCCTTCTTCAGACATATTTATTGTAGTCTTCCTTGCCTGCCCTTTTTGGAGCTAGCGGCATGTTGCCCCATGGTGTTTGTGCGCTGTATAAATGAGGTTAAGGAAACATGACATCTGGAGAATGTTGTTGAATCGAGTTTTGGAAACAAATTCTTCAAATTCCACAAAGTTGTCCCACTGCATGTGTTTTATATGAAGCAAGCATGTCAACTCTGAATGCTAGAATAACATGGAACATGCTAACACTGTTTGGCAAAATGCTGGGAAAGTCAATACCTCAATTCGACATATTAACTGAACATGGTCCCAAGGGTAATCAAGTGCCACTTCAAATATGGAGACAAAAATGCAGAGAAATGCTGCGCCACATATGAAGCAACGAAGAGATGTTAGTAGCCAACCCGAATCTGGTTAAAAGGAAAGTGCTCGAATTAGACTGGATTGAGGCTTCCGAGAAGAGAAGATCTCACAAATGCATGGGAGATTCTCCACCTGAAGCAAAAAGATTTAATGAGATACCACAATACATGGAAGTGTTCCCATGCAAGTTCTTGAGGAGAAGATACCTGAAATTCAGGCTAAACCTCTGAGACCAGAGAAATTCAAAACTATAGAAGGGGTTTGTTAGCAAGTGACTCCAAATGCCGGTTCTGCGGCAAAGAAGAAGAAACCTTGAAACACCTGGTTTTGCTACGCCCTGATCTTAAAACACAAAGAACCATATACTTGGCTCAAGAACTGAGTATGGGGATGACGTATACTGCTGACGAATGGTGGTCAAGAATGCACTGTAGCACAAATAAGAAACTGTTGATCGCACTTACGTTATTCCTGAAACATCTCGAGATCAGACTGCCTGAAGTTCAGTAACGAATAACTTTCATGAAATAAGTAACTTAACTGTGACATTAGCCATGTCGTTAAAAGCTACTGTGGTATCAAGAGTTTCAAGTATCTACATAGTGTGTTAAATGTAGCACTTTTTATAATGTACAGTGTTGTAGCTTTAGGCGATAGTTTGCTTTTGATAAGAATATTTGTTTTTTCTTCTTTTTCAAAAGTTTGTAATAAACTTAATGAAAATAAAAAAAGTTTAATCGAGTTCCATTTCTCTTGTATTCAGTACACTGATGGGAACACACACCACGTAAAAATAAAATAGAAGCAGTGTCTGAAAGTCTATTTCTGGAAGGCAGTCGCCAATTTCTGCATCCCGGCCTAAATTCTTTCTCACACGGAGTCTTCCGCTTGTGCCCTGCATGCGCAGATCCTGAGGGCTGGCTTCCTGCATTTGAGGAAGCTGTGCGTCTGGGAACGCTGTCCCACAGGTAGAAGACGAGGCTAATTTTGTCACCATTGACTGGGAACATTCTTATTTTGGCTTCCTTTCTGGTAACCGGGGATCTTTGCTGCAGACAGCGAGCTCCCAGTGTCATCTGCTGCCTGCCTAGGAATAAACAAAACAGGCAATTTTCAGGAATTTGTCTCATTCCTTTTAATATATTGATTACATGATCAGATAAGGGTTCTGCACTAGGATACAAAACTGCACCAATTGAAACTGCTTGTGCCCTAAACAAAATATATGCCCCATTTTCCACTGCATTTTTGCTTTAAAAAAACCTTATAGCATAGCAATGAATTTTTGCTTATGACTAATCCTTGCAGGATTTCCCAGCTGAAGGCAATGGGCCCACAAGCAATCACTTTGAAATGAGCCCCCACCGCTTCTTCAGTTGCCCTGTGTAGCCTTGCCCCAACTACTTTGTTCCTTTTTCACTCTCAACAGGATTACTCAAATTGATTTTTTTCACTTTGCTTGTATAGATACTACTTCAGCTTTTATATGTGCTTTTTTCCCTTTTCTTGCCTTTCCTCTGCGTGCCACCTTGCACCAGTCCTGGTTTTCCGAAATTGCATGCTGGGACCTTTAATTAGATTTCCCCATTGCAAGTATGGCCTAGAGGTCCTAGCATGCACACTTAAAAGCCATGACTGCCTCAGTGCGTCAAGCATGACATGGGCCACTTGGCAGCTTGCATCAAGAGCTCAATTTACAGGGCTGGTACATGCGGCAGTGTCTGCTGCCAACATCTGATCCTCAGAACGACGATGATCTAATAATGCCCACTTGCATATTACATACCACAAACTGAACTGTTTAAAAAATAAAAAAAGTCTCGATGAGCACCTCTGTGGTACTCCTTCTAATTACTTTGGCGTTAAAGGGTATCTGAGTCGCCCCCGGGGTTATACAGCAATCTTAGGTTAAACACAGATCTCTGTAGCAGTTGCGTAACACCCCTTGTTGGGAAACAATTAGATATTTTAGGCACATTTTTAACGAGATGTCTTCGGAAAGATTGCAACTAAATACAGATTGTGTTGAAACGTCAGAGCTCCACCGAAGAGACCAGGGACCTGTTGCTGGGTGTCGATACCGATCTTGGCAAAGGCTGATCAGTAGAGAAAGTTGCATGTTTTGTGCCTTTTCTTTGACTTTTCCAGAAGGTCTTCAGGCCCTAGATAGAACTTTGATTGGGAAAATACCTTTATTCCACAGGAATACAGGCTTATCCCTGACAAAATATTCACTCCATCTGCTCTTGTGATGTTTCCTGCCAAGGAAGTGTCTGTAAAACCAAGAAAATATGAAAAGATAGCACAGCACCTGAATCCTTGGAAATGCAAGGAGTCGAGACTACTCCACCCGGCCGTCCTTTCCAGAAGCACGTTCAACATACTACATACAGATTTATTTACAGTCTCTCTCCTTGAATCATGGAAGCTATGTGCAGAGGACATGCAGGGAGGGAAGGGTAAGACGGCCATCCTTTGTTGGCTACGCAGGTTGCTATTTCTCAACCCCTTTCATTGTATCCCCTATTCATTATTCCCTTGCGACTCAAGAGCTATATTCTATTCTCGCCCTACACCCGAGGTGCTCCTCCTGCAACTGTTTCCCACACCTTAATGAGATTCATTTTGTAGTTTACAATTGGCAGGTAGCCATTCTAAAACTTTGCAGCTGTCCAGGGTTCTTCTTAATCTACCTGTGGTACACTCCCCAGAAACATAAACGACCTATTGCCTAAACCACTCTACAGGGTTGTAGTCAATAGGTGCCGGTAGACCAGAGGTTAGACTGGTCCCTGTCGTTGTCCCACCAAAAGGGTTAAATTGTGGCTGATGATTGCCGTGGTTGATATGGCAAACTCTGTGTCTGAACATGCTCTGGGAAAATGTCAGTTATTCCTTTGGCAAACTTAGTCAAAAGTCATCTTTGTGGAGGATTAAACCACAATGGTCAATTAATATTGCCACCCTCAGTGCAACGTTGAAATCCTGGGAGCTGGTCGGGAATCTAGATCCTGGGCTTGTGGGCAATATGAGCTGGTTTAGCCATGGATCAGCCATGGATCCTAATGCACTCTGGATTCCATGTGCTACCAGTGTTCTGCCCAGACTCTGCCCCTTCACCGATCAGCCTTCCTTCCCACTGCCCCATTTCATCCTTACCTGCTCTCACATCCGTGGCCTCTCCAAGTTTCTTACAGCCACCACTACCACATCTGTATCCTACTATGCCTGACTTCACACTCCACAGGTACCTCGCTCCCTGCAGTATCAACATGAAGGATGGACTTTCAGAGGCAGGCCGCTGATGTCCATGTCTCAGCATCTAAGTTTTAGTGGCAATCCCACGTGCTTTTTTCCTGATTTCTGCAATAGTCAATCTGCATTCACTACCTGTGCCCACAGCCTGGTGCTAATAGCCTTACTGCCTGCAGCTACTGGTCAATACGGCCCTCCTTATGTGCCCTTGCTTTACTCCGGCCCACAAGTCATGCATTCAGGCACATAAGAGGCTGTATTGCTTGCAGCTGTGGACAAACCTGCTTAATTAGAAGCATATTGATATTTTAGTTTCCTCAATCGCATGTAATTGACAAAGAAAAATAGGCCATTGGACCAGCACACCGGCAGGGCTATATTTTTCCTGTTGGGTCAAAAAAGGAGCTGGTAGTTGGAAGTTAAACTGTATGATAATATGAAACTTCCTGTGCGAATGGCTGGTATGGTTTCTGACACTCTGTATTCGGTCCTCACCTAGAAAACGAGAACAGTGTATCATCCCACCCCATAGCAGAGAGGGAGATAAAGTGCCAATCAGAAGATACACACAGAGCTGGAGAAGCCCAGAGACTACCTCCTTCTGGGAGTTGTGGCAGGACAGAGGGAGCATATGACAAGTGTGGCAGACCCAACTGCGGTTTGCCGGAAGCACCGGTCTAGTAGAGCACAGAGGGGCACATGCCGTCCAAAAAGCAGACAAATGGTGTACCGAGGAGCCGTCATCAAAGTCCTGCAAGGGGGAAGAGGGGAGTAAGCTATGCCAGACACCGAACACCACTCAGAAGCCAAACAAGTGGCGTCACTTTAGTTGAACTAACCGACTCTCCCGAGGAGCACAGACTGGAAACCAGAGGTATACAGTGGCTCTGGAGAACCAGAAAGTGGTCTGCAACTAGACCCCAAGGCATGATGAGAGGAACAAGACCCTCAACGCATGGTGGGAGGAATGAGACCCCAAGGCAGGGCGTTTGGAATTCACAACAGTCCAGCAGCAGTAATTGGGACAACCCATAAATCCCAAGACCCTGATCTTTTACCTTTTCATCTTTAATCAAGATAAAGTTTTCAAGGCTCATACTTTGAAAACTGTTTTTAATTTAATGTGAGAGCATCCAAGAGTGCCGGCTGGCTGGAAACATCTATAGTGGTCCCAATCTTGAATGGGGGTGATCTTGGAGAGCCGAAAATCTACCAGTCAGTTTTCTGGATGTGGCTTCTAAGTTATTTGGGATGCTCCTCCATGATAAGCCTCTGGATTGGGCTATAGAATATTGCCTAGTTTCAGAAGTCCTGTACAGTTTTTGTGAGGGGGATTACATGGTGGAATAAGTGCTGAATTTGTCCATGATCGCCAGCAAGTACAGGCTGGGCTATGAGATTCTGGTGTCCCGGCTTTTATGGACATTTCAAGTGCCTTTGACTGTCAATTGATCCCTCTTATGGACACTTCTAAAAGTCAACGGCCTGTTATGCTCTATTGTGAATATTTTGAAAGAAGTTCTCTAATTTATACGTTTCGGTTGGGTGGTACCGACCTATTGTTGAATTGTCTTCTTTTCTGTCTTCGTGTGGGGTGCAGCCTTTAACCATTGCTATTTATCCTGCGTAATATCCTTAATGATTATCTAAGAAAACACGGATTGGGTTCAAAACTGCCATTATCTGGTGTAAGAGTGTGGAAGGAGGAGACCGACACACAGGAGGCATTTTTCTGGCTACAGACATTAACTGGTGATAAAATAAGGGAAATCCCTGTCTGACCCCAGTTCTAAGAGAGGTTTCCCTGCCCCTAGTTCTAAGAGAGGTTTCCCTGCCTCAACTAATACGAAGGAATGTGTCAGGATGACAGTCTAAAGCAAAGAGTGTAGCGTCCTGTGTCCAAAAACTTATTTCCAACCCTTACACCATATACTAAACTAAGGAAAAAGGGTTGGCCTCTTGATCCACAAGAATGGTTTTTCTCCTGGATGATAGGCGAAAGTTCACTCCTGGGTAATACAAATGAAATGTACATCTTAAGGGATACAAAACAAAAGTCTCAACATGTTTTTCTTGGATTGAGGTTCCAATAAGGTACATACAACAAAAAGTCTCCTATTTTCAGTGTTAGGGGAATGACTCCCTCCACCTGACTTCTCTCAGGTTTCTTAGTTTTTTACCCAATGTCTGTATAAGTATGTTTCTTCTCCTGGTCTTTAACAGATTCTTCTCAATGTAAGGAGAAGGCCTCCCTCCTCTTGGCTCCTTTCACAATGTCCACAAACGCTGGGGGCATATCTCCCTTCCCCTAGCCTTGATTCAGCTTTTACAGTGTCAAAAGAATGACTGTCTTGGCTCTTTCCACCATGTTTATAAACACCAGGGAGTGTGTCTCCCTTCCCCTAGTCTTTCTCATAATGCTGCCTATGTTGACAGCCTCCTGGTTCACGATCCTGCCAGGCACTGTGAATGACAAATCTTTTGGAGGCAGTTCATTATTGGGTGTGGATCCCAATCTCTTCTTGGCTCTTCTTAAATCTCAAAAGTTGTACCCGGTTCACTATCCTGCCAGGTATTCTTTTCGTCAAGCTCCATACCCCTTTTGGTTTTCTCGGGTCCCAGACCCCCTTGGTTTCGTTCTCTCGGGTCCCAGACCCCCTTGGTTTCGTTCTCTCGGGTCCCAGGCACCCTTGGTTTCCTTCTCTCGGGTCCCAGGCACCCTTGGGTTCCTTCTCTCGGGTCCCAGGCACCCTTGGGTTCCTTCTCGCGGGTCCCAGGCACCCTTGGGTTCCTTCTCGCGGGTCCCAGGCACCCTTGGGTTCCTTCTCTCGGGTCCCAGGCACCCTTGGGTTCCTTCTCTCGGGTCCCAGGCACCCTTGGGTTCCTTCTCTCGGGTCCCAGGCACCTTTGGGTTTGTTCTCTCGGGTCCCAGACACCTTTGGTTTCTTTTGTGATTTAGATAGCCCTGGTCTCCCAACCTGCCAGGGACTGTCACGAAGATGATGACTCTGGGGGCCACTCCTTGTTGGATGCGGGTCCCAGACCTTTGTCCCACTGCGGTATAGTCTCTTGGGGTTCCCATCAAGTCTCCTGGTTTCCCAGCCCTCCTCTGGTTGCTCACCAGTCTGTCAGCTGCTTTGGGGTCTCTCGCCCCCGTTCGGAGAACTTCTCCTGCGTCCAAGCTCTGCCGCGGTTCTGCAGTGGCTTCCTGCTTTTGGGCGTTGCGTCCCTGGCGGACCACGCTCTCCAGCTCTTTCTTTATCTTCCTGCTTCTAGAAACGGCCCAACCATGGTTGAGCTCTCCGGAACATCTTTGCCAACGGGCAAGCGTCCTGTCCTTGATTGCTTCGTTCGGCTCCTAACTGCAGGCTCCGTAGCTCCCGGTTCCTCAACGGAGCATCTCTCACTGTGTTTGAATTTCCCTCTTCTATTTCAGTTGTGCCTTGGAAAATAGGTTGTCTACAAAGCCTAGACAGCTCGGTAAGGTTTATAGATGTGCTCTTTATGCTTCCGCACTTTTTCCTCGTCTCGGTACTGATCTTGAGGATTCCCAGTGAGTCAATTGGCCTCTTCCTCGTCTCAGTACACAAGGGCTATAGGTCCCTTGAGGACCCCACACTCTTCCTCGTCCCAGTACTCGCTACATTTCTGTTTTTTTTTTTTTTTTTTTTTTTTAAACTCTTATTAGTGGTTACAGAAAGGCCAACAGCACCATTGCACAGTTTATAGCATAGATACAACAGAAGAAAATTGTTCAACACATTATTACAAAACAATATTATGGTGACGGGTCATCATCAGTGATCAGATTGCACAGTTAGACTCTAAACGGGCCCCAAATGTCTTTAGATCTGCACGTTGCAGGTTGGGTCAAAACAAACTTTTCCGCTGATTCATTGACGTGTGTCAATTCTTGTAGAAATTGGTTCATGCTTGGTGGCGCAGCGCTCTTCCATTTCTGTAAGATACATTTCTTGGCTATAGCGCAAGAAATGTTGAACAGCCTTCTGATTTTTTCCGAGTGATTGCCTATGTCACCAAACAGGTATTTCTGGGGGGTCAAATCTGGGGGAACCTGACCTCCAACAGTCTTGCCACATCCCTCCAGAACCCCTCAACCACCGGACACTCCCAGTACATATGAAAATAACCGGCCTGAGGAGCGTTACATTTAGGACAGGCATCAGAGGTATCGGGTGCAAATTTTGCGATCCTGGCCCGCGTGTAATGTAGCCCGTTTAGAATTTTGAATTGGATCAACATCAGACCCGTGTTAAGCGAGACCCTCTTAGTCAGTGAACAATATCTGGCCCACCTCTCCTCCTCGATGGGAACCTGCAAGTCTGCCTCCCATTGCTCCTTAATCTGATTTAATGTGGGGCTGTGGGCCTGAACTGCAGTGTATAGCCTAGAAATTCCCAGGCCGTTCTTGGCTGTCACTAGTTGTATACATGGATGTGGTGCAGATTCATCCGGGAAGAGAGGCCACCTTTTCTGAAAGGCCGATCTCATATGGTAATATTGCAGCGTTTTCAGTGGTCCGTCGCCCAGTGCCCTCAGCAACAGATCCAGGTCTAAAAAAGTCCCATTAACAAACATATCGCCAAGCTTCATTTCGCAGTTAGGGTCCCAGGCTTCTTGTATGCTCGTGGCATGTGTGGGGGGTATCCCCGGAAAGTTCCACAGAGGTATCTCAGGGTTATAGGGGGCCTCTAGTCTCAGTCTTTTGTATATAGCTTTCCATGCCCTGACTGTTCAGCTAACCGGATTGTATTCGCACGTGTCATTATAGTGTGGATCAAAAATGACGGATTGTATGTTTGTGGGATGCGTAGTGTATTCCTCTGTCCATGCGTGGGGTGTGCTGTCCTCCGCATTGTACCAATATTTTGCAAATTGTGCTTGGGCCACATAGTAATAAAGCTCGAAATCAGGGGCCGATATCCCTCCCGAAGAATAGGGTTCCACCTTTTTTTTCTCCACCCTATCCTCGCTGCCTTACCATTCCAAAGAAATGTTACCACCATGGATCTGAGTTTGGCAAAGAAGGCTCTGCCAGGCCATATAGGGATGTTGGCAAACAGGTAAAGGAGCTTAGGCAGAATCACCATTTTAAGAATAGCAACTCGACCGGCTAATGAAATCGGGAGCTGCCCCCACATCTGGAGTTTGGTAGTTAAAGTTTGCAGGGCACTTTCGTGATGATCGGAGTATAGTGTGAACTTATTCCTGGAGACCAGAATTCCCAGGTATCTAATATGGTCTTTAGACCATTTGAGTCCATCTATTACTGCGGGGCATCTGGTGGCCGGTGTAAGCGGAAATATTTCGGATTTAGCCTTATTTATCGTGTACCCGGAGTAATTTTCAAACTCCTGTCCCTCCGCCATAACGGGTGCTATGTTTAATTCAGGTTCCTTGACATATAATAACGTGTCGTCCGCATAGAGCGAGATTAGCTGGGTGGATCCCTTCATTGTAATCCCTCTATCTGCGTGCCTAAGATGGACCGCGGCCGCCATTGGCTCAATGGTTAATGCGAACAGCAGGGACGAAAAAGGGCAACCCTGTCTAGTTCCCCTTCCCAAAAGGAACATCTCGGAGATAGCTTTATTTGTCGGAACACGAGCTCCAGGCTCTGTGTATAGCAGTCTAACATACCTTATGAAGTTGGGCCCCACCCCAAAGGCCTCCAGTACCGCAAGGAGATAGACCCACGAGACCAAATCAAATGCTTTTTCAGCGTCAAGGGATATGGCCTCCTCGCGGGGTCTATTTGTGCCATTATACCAAAGAGTCTTCGGAGGTTCAAGGCTGTGGATCTTGTGGGGTTAAACCTGTTCTGGTCAGGATAGACTAGGGTAGGGACTGTCGGCAGAAGCCGGTTTGCCAGGACCTTTGCAAATATTTTGGCATCGATATTTATAAGTGACAGGGGCCTGTAAAACAATACATCCTGTGGTGGTCGCCTAGGCTTAGGGAGTACAGTTATTATAGCCTCTCTCATAGTTGGGGTAACCTGCTGCATTCAAGTGCTTCCTCCCATACCTGCATCAGTATTGGAACGAGTTCCTCGTGAAACTCTTTGTAGAATTCCGGCCCCAACCTGTCCGACCCTGGTGCCCTGTCTGTAGCCAATGCTTTGACTGCTTCCGCAATCTCTTCCGCAGTCACCGGTTGATCCATCGCTAGGCGTTCTTCATCAGGGAGTTTAGGGAGGGAGAGAGCTTCAAGATATGTCTTAATTTCTGTGAGTGTTTTCTTGTCTTTATTTGAATATAATTCCTTATAAAATTCCATGAATTCCCCATTAATGTCTTCATCTCTAAGCAGTACCCTCCCCTGTGCTGTGCGTATACTTGTGATCTGAGTGGGTTGTTTATCATGCTTAAGTAAATTAGATAGTGTACTGCCAGCCTTGTTGCCCTCCCCGTATCAGCCTGCGTGCATAGGGGCCGCCACGTATCGGACCTCCCTTATGGCCAGTTTATCGAATTCTTGAAGCTGCGTGTGTATTTCAGCTAATAGTGCTTTATCTTGCGTGCTTGTGTATGTTTTCTCCAGTGCATTTAATGTGCTTTTGATGGATGTCAACTCGGCCCTCACAGCCTTCAGCATACCCGTAGTTTTGGACATCAACACACCCCTTATTCAGACCTTGAAGGATTCCCACACTGTTGAGTACCTGTGAACCAACCCCACATTATTAGATAGAAACTCTGCAATCTCAACATGGAGTGTCTCTACCATCCCCCAGGTCTCCCAATATTCCCCCTGTCATTCTCCATCTCCTGTAGGGGCTCTGGGCATTCCAAAACATTAGTTCCAACAGGACTGGGGAATGGTCTGACCATGTTCGAGGAAGGATTTCACACCCCTCTACCGCAGCAGTCATGGGCTTGGAGATAAACCAATAATCAATCCTGGACTCAGAGTCATGAACCGAGTCTCCCGTTATGTATCAACCAGCACAAGTTGCGACAACACATGTCTCAGATTTAATACTGCCCTGCTTGGGCTTCTAACTATCTTCGAGCATCTGTCAAGGGCCGGGTCCAGGGCTAGATTGAAGTCCCCCCTCCCCTCCATAGCACATTTGGAACATCGAGTGACACAATTATCTGATATATATCCATGTAAAAAGCCGGGTCATCGATGTTGGGACAGTACGTGTTGACCAGGAGTAATTGTTGGGCAGCCACCTCTCCCCAGACCATAACATATCTGCCCAGCAGATCAACCTTGTGTCCTCCCACCCTGAACCCAAGGCCTGGATGAATAAGGATGATTACCCCTCTGGACTGGGATAAATGGTCTGTGTAGCACCTTAAGGGACCCCATCTAGGCAGTCTGTGAGAATTACTCGTTCCCACTGCATGGGTTTCTTGAAGCATTAAGATTTGGGGATTATGCCTGGCAATGTAATTGGTGATTTTCTTGACCTTCATTGGATTGTTTAATCCCCGTACATTCCGCGTCAGGAGATTTACCTTAAACCCATTACCGGGGCTCTGGGATGGAAAATTTGCCATTGTCACACTTAACGGGTTCACAGTATTCATGCAATATGATCGGTGCTAGCCTCAATGCAACCATAATTTTACTTTTCAACCAACAGGTTACTTTCAACAACTTTCCCCCTCAACCCAGCTCCATAGAGTGGCGCCAACCCCCCAACTTCATGCCACCATATTTCTATACTAGAGCTGAAATCGCCAATCCCCGCACCCTGTAACACACCCCCACCCTCCTCATCACCCCCAACTTGACGATGTGCCCAACCAAACTTATGGAATATTCCGCGGGTAGCCATGTTGCTCCACATGGCCGCCGATCAGGTCCAGCAGCTCCACTAACCAAATTGCCTAGTACCGCTTAATCGTTGACTTATCTTGACTCCAGCCCAGAAAGGGTTGCCTCTTAAACGTTTTAGTCTGCAGGTCTGGGTCGATTATTTTGTGCGATCTGCCCCCTCTAGGAGGGGGGGGGGTATGGAAGTCTCAATGTATTGTGTAGCCTCGGCCGGAGACTCAAAGAAATGAGCTCTTCCTACATGCTGGATCCTCATTTTGGCCAGGAAAATCAAGGCATATGGGATCTGACGTTCTCTTAAGAGCCTCTTGACTGACTCGTAGGATCTTCTGCTTGCCTGGACCCCAGAGGAGAAATCTGGATAGATGTGTATGCGACTTTCCTCATATTGGAGGATGCCCGCCTCTCTTGCCTTTCGTAGGATTGTCTCTGTCCCTATAATTGAGGAGTTGTGCAATTATAGTGCGTGGAGGTGCGCCTGGTTTAGGTGCCGGGGCCAACGTGCGATGTGCACGTTCTACCAAGAAATGTTCGGAGAATCTCTCCGACCCGAACAGGGTTTTGAGCAGTGTTTCGAGTTGTTTCTCCATTTGGCCTTTGCCAAATGATTCCGCTACGCCCACCACACGGATGTTGTTTCTCCTTGAGCGCGACTCCAGATCCTCGCATTTATTCTGTAGTTTCGCCATGTTTTCCTTGATTTGGGTGATGTAGCGGATGTGATCTGCGATAGTGTCTTCATTAGTGCTTATTCTGTTTTCAGTTTCTGTTATACAAAACTTTCTTTTTCCATTCTGGCTTTCAAGGAGCCAATGGTGGATACTATGTCATCCAGCTTCGTGTTGACCATGCGAAACCCATTTTGCACTATTGTAGTTAAGTTATCCAAGTTGTCGCTAGATTCTGTATTGAGGGCCTCGTTGGCATCCATGTGGACGTCCGCTGCCGTGGCCTGACTCTGACTGCCCGTAAAGGCGTCCATAGGGCCTTTATTTTGTTTTCCTGGAGTCTTGGCACCTTTTCCCAACTTCTGTGGTTCCCCCCATGATATTGTCCCAACAGTGTTCTGAAGCAACGCAGTAAATTACTAGCTGCTCTTTTGTTTGCCGTCTACTCCTGCTCCTTTTAACAGTGACAGCCCCGGGACAAGATCAGACTGCAGAGAGGCCTTTTATACGTTCATTCCACAATGTGCCCCCAGCCGGCGCTTGGTATCCCGAGTGGACTGTGTCCCTCCACGTACTGCACTCTATAATTCCCACGTTCGCAGTGTTTTACAGTTCCGTGTTGTTTTAGGGGGGTTCTGAGCCGCTCCGGTCCGCAAGTTGCTTTCATATGTTTATGACGTCCACCCAGACTGGTCCCCAGAGCGGGGTGTTCTCCGAGGGACAGCAATGACAAGGTGTGCCCTCGGAGATCTTATGGCGTGTATTATAGTCTGCCCGCCCCGGCAGATGGTCGCTGCTAGTATTGGGGGGCCTTAAGGGGGCCGCTCCCTGAGCAGGGAAGCGCTCCAGTACCTTAAAAGTGCTACTTGCGCCACCAGAATTCGCCGGCCCAGCAACGTGGGCAGATTGATTATATCGGCACAGTAAGTTGTCCCCGGGTGTGCGCAGCCACTCCCCCCGGATGATTGTGTCCTTTGCGGCCCCACCTCTGCCGTCCAACCTTGCCTCCTTACTTGAATCCAATAAGGATGTCTTCGGCCCCGGCCTCTGTCTGGTCATATATCACGGACCCGCTACGCGTCTCACCTGTGTCATGCTTCAGGATCTGCAGGGGCTCTCCGGAGTTCCACGGCCACGAGCCGCCGCACACCCAGGCCGCACAGAAGCGTGTGTCGGATCCTCTGGCTGCACCGTCTGTGCCACAGCCAACCCCAGAAACCGCAGCGTAGCACCGGTGGGTGTTGGGCCCAGACTGCAGCTCAAGCTCCTCCGATCTGGGGCCTCGCTCCCTCAGCCGTGCCAGCGGCCCTCGAGTAGATTCCCCTGGAGCTCGCTGTTGGATCTCTTTTGCCGCGCATGTCGGCCGATCTGTGTGGCGCTGTATCTCCGGCGTTTCTGGCTTCCGAGTTACAGGAGGTCACCTGGCCCACCACGGGTAGCTGGGCTATATTCCCAGAGCGTTTGGGCTCAGCGGGCAGTGCTGTAACTGATGAAATGGCGCAGGATGTCTCAGTGGAGCGGAAACTCTGAAATCAGACGGCCATTTCTGTCGTGCGCAACAGCGCCCCGTACCTTTCTGGTTTTAAAGAAACTGATAGGGACACTAGGGATGGAGCTGTAGGGGGTTAGTGAGGGTGCTGTTACGGGGTTATTGTTTGTTTATGTGTATTGCGCACCAGACCCGGAGGTATCGGGGGCAGACTTTTACAAGGAAGTTGACAGTTTAGATTACAGAAATAAAATGCATAGGAAGAACAGGGAAGTTAACAACTTAAGTTACAGGAATACATTACACATGACAAATATGGAGCAAAGTCTGGCAAAGGTAGCAAATACATGTAGTCATAGACAAAGATAGGAATACAAGCAAGAACACCAAGTCTCAGATCTAAAAGCAGCAATTTGGAGTCTATGTGCGGTGTGGTAAGGGTTGCGGGCCTTAGTGGTCTGTTGTCTTAAGTCAGTTAATGTAGTTCTATCTAAAGTTCTGGTATGATTGATCTGCTCGGAGTGAAGGTGGCAGGGAATTCCAAAGTTGGGAAACTTTTACACGAAAGCTACTGCCCCCAACCTTAGAAAGTTTAAATCTGGGCTTAGAGAGGGAATTAGTAGTGTTAGTCTAGAAGGCCTAGTAGAGGTCCTTCTGTGGAATCTCTCTGAGAGATAGCTAGGAGCAGCGATTTGTGCGTGAGCGAAGCAGTTTTTAACTGGATTTTGTCATTGGTAGAAAGCCAATTATTTTGTCGTCTGATCAGATATGTGATCTCTCCTGGCTACTCTGAGGGCCGCTCCGAGTGCGTTATTTTTGGGTGTTTAGATTCTCCTAATGATATATTTGTTGGAGCCAATGTATAGGGCGTTACAATAATCCAACCTAGACAGGATGAGGGCTCTGGCCAGGATGAGACAGCAATTATTGGAAAGAAATGGTTTGCCTGTTCTGATGAGTTTACAAGTGTAAGCTGTGGCAGAAGCCATGGCATTAACTTGTTTAGTGAAGGTGAGAGTGGAGTCGAGGTAAAAGCCTAGGGTTTTTACCTCATTGACAACTTTTATGAGGTTGCCATCAATTATGAAGGAGGAATATTCATGGCTGTCATGATTCCTGCCCCTCGTGTCCCCAGCCCTCCAAGATGTCAGGCTGGAGCCAAGCCACGATCACCTACATGGCCCTCAAGGGCCTCTCCATCCCTCCAAAGACCCACTTGGAGTCAGACTTGGCGCTTGTCGCACCAGACTCACTCACCCATAGGATAACATTGGGGATTGGACTTGTAGTGCATTGATGGGGACAAGATGGATGCCCCCACATATTTCGCTTAGCCTTTTGGGTGTGGTTCAGCCCAGAGACACCTGGGATACCCAGAGACTATTTAAGCCACACCCAGGCTGAGAAACATGCTTTGCGTTTTCTGCACCTGCAGCGTGACACTCACCGTGTTCGGATTGGTCTCCAGTAGGCCTGCATCTTTCTTCTGCGCTCAGCTCCTGCAAGAACAAAAACACCGTTAGGAACAGCCTTACCTTGTGGCGCTTCTGGCCATCATTCAACGCGCCTTCTGTTCTGCGGGCATCTTCGCCGGTGTCATTCCCATCTCGGCACGCTGCTTTCTAAGGAAAGGGGGAAAGAACAGAAAAAAGGCATTAGTAAGCATTCTGCAAATCTTCGTTTATTTCTAAATACTGTACGAGCTTC
This sequence comes from Ambystoma mexicanum, assembly GCF_040938575.1. Lineage (NCBI taxonomy): Eukaryota > Metazoa > Chordata > Amphibia > Caudata > Ambystomatidae > Ambystoma > Ambystoma mexicanum. The sequence continues at coordinate 577,943,493 of NC_090922.1, read as the reverse complement.
AAACGCTTACCTGAATCCCAGCCGTTCTGGGGGGGGGGGACTCTGTTTCTGGAACTTCTCATCCATCTGCAAGAGGGAAAAGACAATCCAGGTTAGTGTGGAAACATCTAGAGGCGCCGCATACCGCGCTTACCCACCGCATTTGTTCTTCATAACCGGCATCCACGCTGAAAACGTCGCGGCACCTAAAAGACACAGAAAAAGAACTCAGTTCAATACAAATACGAAAGGGGTGCATCGCGCATCGCGCTCTCACTCACCTTCAGCGCTACTCACCTCAGCAGCACGCCGCCATCCCCGGATGCCGGCCATCATCTAAGGAAGGAAAGGAACGAAGTTAGAGAACTGTTCAAAAGACTAATTATACTTACCTGTCAGACTCTTGCCAGTGAAGTAACTAGGCAGCAACGAGCCTGCATCAATCAACGTGCCCCTGCGCTGAAAGCAGGACGGAGAGCACACTATCCAAGAAAACAAGGTGAGCTGTGGATCAAAGGGAAGGGTTGGACCCCGGGGAAGAAGGGGTTCAAGCACACAGAGACAATAGGGAGTTAAACTCTACCAATCCTGTGTTTCAGGCCCAGTCTCTAGTTGAATAGCCTCCAGGGAAGGGTTTGAGGTCATAAGAGGTCAGAACAGGCTGAGTGACGTCCCCGTGGATACCAGGTGAGCGTTACAGTGGCCTAGTTTTTTGAGGGTAGTGGGGGTACCTAGGATGATGAGATCTTTTATCATCGAGACATAGACCGTGGGTAGCCATCCATGCCTGGATGATGAGGGAAATTCTATTCACCAAGGCCAAATCCTTGTCATAATCCCCAGAAAGTGGGAAAATAATCTGAGTATCATCTGCATAGTTAGTGCAGGTGATACCAAGATGGTCCAGATCATCGAAAAGGGGCTTGGTGAATGTTATACAAGGTGGGGGAGACGCAGGGACCTTGGGGCACTCCACAGGTAATCTGAATGGGCTGTGCGGCTGCTGATGGGGTGGGGGGGCAACGCTCATGGTCCTATCACTTAAGAATGACTCGATCCAGATTATGGCCTCCTTGGAGAAGTGTGCGGCGGAGTCCAGATAGCTGCCTAAGACCTTGTGATACACAAGATCAAATGCAGCTGAGAGGTCGAGGTGGAGGAGGAGGGGGGCTGATTTCCCTTTGTCCCTTAGCTCGTCGACTTGGGCCTTCAGGTCGATGAGGGCGGTTTCTGGTCCATGTTGGGGACGAAACCGGATTGGCGCGCTCCTAGGAGGTGGTGTAGTTCCAGGTATTTCTGAATTTGTAGATGAGCGGCCTTATCCAACATTTTTTATAGAAAAGGAACAGTTGTGATACGCCGGTAGTTGGTTGGCATCAATGGGTCTAGGGTTTGTTTTTTTTAGCAGTGGGAGCACCCACGATTCTTTAAGGTTGCTGGGAATGGCGCCAGTCGTGAATGAGGCATTGATCACCTTAGATATGAAGGGTGCTAGATCCATAGCTGCATCCTTGATAAACTGGGCTGGACAAAGGTCACCCTGGCAATTGGAAGGTTTGAGTGGTAGTATGACATTTTCCACTTCAAGAATAGAAGTTTTGGAGAAATTGAAGCGAGTAGGTGGCCTGTCGGAGGTCAGAGGGGTTTTGTTAGGAGGAATTAAGTTAGTTAGGGATGCTTTTTTTTGGGCTGTTTTGATCTGGAGGGTGGTCACTTTGTTGGTTAGCGCTTGCTGGATATCAGAGCACCATGTTTTGTCTTTGGTGCAGGTGTCTGGCGTGGGGATAGGGGTCTCTAGTTCTTTTAGGATCATGAATAATTCCTTCATGCTAGAATTCGTTTGTGAGATACGATTGTTATAAGATTCACGTTTGGCCAGGCACATTTCTTTTTTGTAGAGTGATGAGATCTTGGTAACATTGATTCTGTTTTCTTCAGAGGGCTGATTTCCAGGAAGCTTCAGTTTTTTTTTTTTTGTTGCCATGTCTTTTTAATGTGGGGTGAACCATTTGTTCAAAGGAGCTATAGGCTTACTTTGTCTCAATTTGAGCGGTGCAATGGTGTCTAGCATAGTTGTCATAAGTTTATTATACACAGCAAAAAGCAATCCGGGATCGGTATTTTCTGGTAGGGAATTGAGGGTGGGGAGAATAAGAGGAATGAGTCTGCCGTTGTAATGTTCTTTTTGTTCCTAGTTAAGGTGGGTGGAGCAGTGGGAATGAGTATGGAAAGGGGTGGTCTGGCAGTGAAGAGTGTAAATGACACAAGGAAATAGTCGGTCCAGACTTGCAGGGAGATGAAGGTAATGTTGGTGTTGCAGTTAAGGTCTGCCACCCAATCAAGTATTCTCCCTTTGTTGTGGGTGGACGCATTGCTTCTTTGGGTAAGGCCTAGTTCAGACAGGATGTTGGCCGTTGTGGTGGCATGTTTATCAAGTAGGTCATTAAAGCCCAAATTGAGGTCGCCTAATAGGAGTACTTGCAGCGTGTTTTTGAGGTTACTTGAAAGAATGGCGGAGATATCCTCCTCAAAGGTCCCAATGAGATTTAAAGATGATGGCGATGCCTCCGCCTCAAGTCTATCCTGTCTTAGAATCGAGTACCCGTCGGAAACTGCTAATGTAAGCATGGGGCCTGCTGCAGCGTGCAGCCATGACTTCGTAATGGCGAGAAGGTCAAGATTTTGTCATGAACCGCCATTCGCGTCCCTTCTGGACTTCGTGGTCCCTGACCCATAGGGGACTGAACTCAGTAGTACTCCCAACATGGCTGCTGAACGCGGAACTCTGTTTGCCAGTCTCTGCCTTGTACGCTCTACGTTCTACAAAACAGACACGTCCCCGCGGCTCTGCGCGTCTCAACGCTACCGCTTGCAGTAGTCAGACGGGTGTTGCCAGAGCTCGTTCAGCGCTTACTTTTGATTCCTGGTTCCCGGTCCCCTGAATTCCTCTTCTTTCTTCCTTCCAATTATCCTTACCTTTGCATATCCTGGATTTCCATCGCATTCGGGTCTCCGAGTGCGAACCTCTATTTCCTGCTCTTTGTCCCGGACATCTGAGCGTATCCTGGAGCTGGGTCACGAACCACACGCTGGAATCCGTGGACCCACGCACAGGGTTATATAAATCCCCCGAACAGTGAGAAGGAAGACATCTCCGAAGATCACAAGCAAACAATACAGACAGGTGAGAAGGGGGGAGACTTGTGACAGATTTTCTGTCAGAATCAGTTCAGCAATCTCTGTGGCATGTGCAACCAGGGATCTGGCGTTTATTAGTGCCCTCCTAGACAGGGGGGATAGGGTGTTCTGAAGCAGTTGTAGGAGGGATTTTGGTGGCTATGCTCATGGATTGTTTGGCAGCACGGTACTTGGGAGTAGTGGGAAGAGACGACCAATTGTCTGGGGGTTTGCCGCTAGTGGTGTTTTGTCTGGCGGGGGATATTTCTGTGAGTCTAGGCGAGGTGTAAATCTGGAAAGGGCTTCAAATTATTTAGCCAGTCTAGTTTGGAGTCTAGTATTCCTAGTATCTGTATTACGGGGGTTAAATAGGAATAGACTCTGTGTTGAGTTGCTAAATTGGGGTAAGCCCAGCCGGGCGTCAGTAGGCATTGAGGTTGTTCAAGCGCAAGGGATCTCGGTAATGGATGGAAGGTCCAGCAGTGCACATTATTATATTTAAAATGAGAAAAGTGCCTAGGGCGCTGATGTAGAGGACGGTGTTAACCATGATGGGAGGAGAATAGCTATGACATATCATAAATCGCTATGCTGTGCACTGATAGTAGGAGGCACTCGAGTGATAGCAACGAGTTTAGGTGCAATCAGGAGCGCTAGGCTGCTAATGTGCGAGACTGTGCCAGACAGTGGGCATGGGAAGGTACTCAAATAGTATCAATGAGTAGGAGCCATATAAGTATAGCAGATGGCTGCTAATATGCAAGACTATACAGTGCAGAACATCAGCAAGCATAAATACAAATGATGCAGCACTGGGCAACTGATCTGCATTGCATAGCCTCACATATGAACAGGGGGTACTCAAAAAGACGTCCACGTGTTGAGGTACATTTGATGCCGTACTTTACCTCTAATGTGGAGAGACAACTGTGCAGTACGGAGATGATAGGGTGAACATGTAACAGCAAATATAGGTGTAGATAAAGGAGCGCTAGATTGCTAACAAGCAGGATGAGCAGTGCATAGATCATTGGTAGGGATTCAAATGACATAAGCAGGTTATCCAGGCATTGGGGGCAGCATAATCGACTTTCCAAGTGTTCTATAGGCTTCTGGAATACAGTGCTAGGTGCTTCAGTAAGCATTGCACATGAGCAGTTTACAACACATGCAGGCAGATGTCGACTGTAGGATTCGCACTCTGAAACACTTGTGTATGGGCGCGATATAAATAAAATCTCAATTCAATATGAAAGTACAAATGAGCGACGTTGCGGTCCACTAAATAAGATAAGAGTGATCACAGCATATGTGTAAACATTGGCTATGTGCCCATTTGTATCATTGCGACTGGCGAGCATGCTAGGTGGTAGTGCAGAAACAAAATGAGCCATTTCCCACGCCGGTAGAGGATGTTACAAGACGTGCAGTGATGGGAATGACATTCAAGGGTCGGAGATCAGGTGGCTTACCTCGGCGACAAGCAGGCACAGTAGAGTGATAAAAGTGGAAAGTGTCTGATTACCTGCAGAAAACTGGTAAATGGGAGTGAAGCAATGTTAGGGTCCGGAAAGGAACAACCAATGCGACCTGTCGGCGTCCGCCTGCTGGCAGAAGTAGGGGATTCAAAAAGGCGCAGCCTCGGTATGGGGCCACGTTGCGTCAGCCATCTTTGTTAGGTAGAACAGCTGATCAGAAAGCGTAATGCAGCATCGGCTGCTGTAAACTATGCGAGAGTTTAAAATAAATGCAGAAGGGCTCAAAGAGTAAGATCACCAGGCTTGTACATTTGTATGCTGGTGATTGGTAAGCGGGAGCTTATGGAATCAATCTTTCGGGTTGTTGCATCGGCAGCAGAGGTGAGAGGGGGAAAAGGGCTCCTGCCCTCTCCACTTCCAGACGAACTCTGCCACTCCTGGGGCAAACAGGGCCTTATTCATTATAGTGTGTTTGGTTGGTTAGGTTTAGGTGGGCTATGGGGATACCATGTTCTCACCAGGTCGTCACTAATCCCATAGGAGGCTTCCCTCCCCATGAGATCCACGCACTGAGTACCACCCCTAGAGGAACTAACGCGTAGCTGCCTCACCGCCCTGGGCTCATGGGAAGGGGCTTCCCTAGGGGAGAAGTGGTGACATCTGGGGATTCGTCAAACTGGGGATAGTGTTTAATGGCCCTCTCGGGTAGAAGGATCACATATGGAGGCTATCATTAAAGATGAAGCGGTCAAGTTTCACACTTTTCCATTTTAAAAGTTACATAGGGGGTTAACCAATTAAAGCAATAATTATGGTGTATCGGGTTAAATTTATGGACATGGTATGTGTGCTGGCCAAAAGAGCCATTGCCATGACATGGAAATCTCCCAAGGGCCTGTACTTTGAGAAATGGCGTAGAGACCTGGAACATTGGTCAGGGGCCGAAACAAAGGTAGGTGGAGAGGCAAACCCAACGTATGGGAACTGGAAAGCACTAATACAAGATATGTTTCACCCGTCTAGACTGTCAGTCTAGAAAAATGGATACCTCTCATATGTGACCGCAAACGTATTTTGATGGCCGTGAGCCAACCGTCTCATGCACAATATGACAGAATATAGGTTTCCGAGTTTGCCAATGAACGGCCATTTTGATGTAACATGAATCGCCATTTTGTTTCCTAACCATTGCTCATTGCCTTCTGTTCTTATTGCTTAGCAGTACATTTTCTGCTTACACTGCTCGACTGTAAAACATTGTTGTCTGCACGTGAAAGGACAAGGCCGCAGGGCTGCGAGGATAACAAAAGTTAGTTGAAACACAACGTAGGCAGCGCCAGGAAGAATGCCCGGCTCCCTTCCGAATGTAGCCTTGAAGCAGAGCTGCAGGGCATTTAATCATTTTGCAGCTGCCAGCCAGTCTCGTTATATGGTAGAATATGTTAGAATAAAGCAGCTAAAGACTTGAATTATGCTCTTCTTACGGCCCCCCTTTGCTGAGCCCTGTTAGAGCATGTCAGCTCCCAGGACACGAGTAGCACCTCATAGATAGCAATGTCTGGAATGCAACTCTTCCCCCGTATGTAGCTTGCTTCCAAGAACAGAAGCGCTGTGTTCCGTTCAACAACTGAAAGATGCCTCCGCACTCGCAAATTGTTACTAGAATAGATAATTGAAGGTGTCATAGTTGTCGAAAGTGTTCATCATCACACCAAGTTCAAAGAAACCCAATAAAGGGGGTGTTAAACATGTCGTAGCTGATTGTTTGATATGCATTTTGTATATATGTAACTCACTCTCTTGCGTCCCTCGAGGTCTAGAGATGCACGTCGCGGGGCGTGAGACCGAGTTGGCCAACTGAGACCTTTGCTTTGCAATAAACCCTAGCTTTGGGAATACAACCTTGTGTCTGGCGTATCTATCGTGTGTGGTGACTCGCCTTGTTTCCATAGACGTAAGGGACCCCCTAGGGGCCCCTTTGAAGATGGCGCCCGAATAGGGACCCTCCCCCACTTGTTCCATCGCATACGTTGTAATTGAGTAAGGCGGAGAACGGCGAGGACGGGACGATCGTGCCGGGATCAAGAGGTGTTCGGGGCACCCTGTAGAAGTGATGAGAGACTCCTTTGCAGATCTGCACACATCTGATCCCTGATCGACGTGCCTGGCTAGAGAACAAGGAGGCGAGGGTCCTGAAACGAGGCGGAAGCCAAGAAACGCAAGCACGACGTCATTGGGTGCGTCAGTATACAGACGACTTGTGTCCGAAAGGACAAATTGATTCATCAGGCGAGTCATTCCCCGATTCAAAGTAATCCTGATATTGGTTGAGAGTTGACTTTGCACAATCAAACTCCCTAGGTAAGGTTGATTAACTAGGTGGAAGGTTGAAACATGCCTGGGGTATTGTCCACCTTAGCGAGGTTTTTCCGCTGTGGTAGACAATCTTTGGAAGATGGCCAAATTGCACCACCTGGGGGAACGCCAGCGTATGAGATGTATGTGAAGTATGGAATGGGTGCGATAATATTCTGCGAGACTTGGCATAGGCAAACCAGAAAGCAACAAGACCATCAGTGGCCGATTAATGGCAGTTTTGAGATATCGAGAATAGATAACTTGGAAAGGGTGTTGATAAGAAAGAAAGCGTGTCCTGCAGCATTTGATATCGTTAAGGACTGGAGAAGGAAAGCAATGCTCCGATTTAGAAGTAGAGCGAAGCATGCGCGCAGGCATAAATCAAAAGGTGAAGTAGCGGAAGAGAAAAGAGGAGGAGTGAGGTCAGGTAGGCGTGACCAGTTGAATATAGAAAATATACCCACAACGAGAATTACACATAGCAGATGAATTGATAGAAAACATATTGACCCATACAAAACAAGGCCCAAGATTAGAAGTGAGGCCAGACACGTCAGTAACTAGTGCCCAAACCCCGCCCGCAGCCCAAACTCTCCCTCCGGTAGCTCAAGCCCTCCCACAGCCACGCGCACGTAACATTTCCTATTAGCCAACCAGGCCCACAACTGACACTCCCTGTTCCCATTGTCCCATCCGCACCTCCCGCCTTAGACACAGACTCGGTACCGTCCGTTCCTCCCGGGGTTGAAGTTGAAACCACAGGGGCGAGAGGCGGGACTGAACAACGGGGATGCACGAGGGGAACTCGCTGCAATTCCACCTTCCTTTCTTTGCTGATTGGACTGCAACAGGCAGAGATGTATATAGACGGGAATGATGGGACGGCAGCATTGGCTTCGATGTATGACTTCCGAAGAAGCAACGAAAGACAGGTACTGTTGGAATGCATGGTTGAATATTTGGTGGAGAAATGGAAACAGTTAATTGGGAAATTACCACCGCAGCGATTGTTAGATTTGAATGCATTAGCACGCTGTAGGGAGAGGGATGAAGAAGTGAGAGAACATATATATGGACTTTTTGAACTTAAAGATGAATTAGATAATGATTATGCAGAAATGTTTACTACACCTGGGTACAGGGGTAAGGATATCGGGAGACATTGGAAGGGAATGCAGGGGTCACATAATGAATGGCAGCAGTTACCATCACCGGGGCAGAAGGAAATGGTGGACGAATTATCGTTGTTAAAACAGATGGGGGCAGACTTGAAAGCATGCCTATTGAAAACGCAGGTACTACTGCAGCAAGTAGTAGGACACAATGGAGGGAGAGGGAACGCACAAGGAAGGAGTAATTTGAATATGCATGGGGGAACAGTGGGACCAAATCAGTGTGCGTATTGTAAGGAGGAAGGACACTGGCGAGCGCAATGTCCGCATCTGCAGAATAGAAATTGGTCTGGTCAGAGGAGACAGCATAGAGGACACCAAGGAGCGAATGGACCAAATAGGAATAGTATGCAGCAGCAGCACCACAATAACGGAGGTAATCAAAACCAAGCCCAAAACCAAAGTGCCCCTTACCAGAGTCAGGGACAGCAAAACCAACAGTATGGAAACCAGAGTGGGGGGAAATAGAGGGAAGAGTGGGAACGTCTTCGATACACAGCCAAACACGTAACAGTAATGATTACACATCGGACGATGTGTTATTTCCCCAATAGGACAGCCCAGGACAGGTGTCGGAACCAGTATCTATTCCTGTGAATCGGAGAGGACCCTACGTAGAAATGAGAGTCGGGAATGAGGAGCACCGCTTTCTTGCAGATACAGGAGCGCAAAAGTGTTCAATAGACCACCACTTGGTTCCGGATATACCACTGTCAGGGCAAAAGAATGTTTCCGTAGGGTTCGCAGGTACACCAGTCATAAACCCAATGTCCCAACCAGTCCCAGTTACTATAGGACCATTCACTGAACATTGTCCTTTCCTTTTAACAGAAAATTGTGGGGAGAACCTGTTGGGATTAAATTTGTTGAAAAAATTAGGTTCCGTTATAAATTGCACGGCAGACGATGTGTTCCTAACGATTTGGCCACAAGATGCCCCTCTGTTAGAATTCATGTCTGAAACTTTACCAGGAGAACTAAGTAAAGTGCCAACCTGTATATGGGCAATGCATGACAACGATGTAGGATGCTTGAAAATAGAGCCAGTAAAGATCATTTTGAAAGAAGATGTTACCCTGCCGCGAATTCCCCAATACAGAATTTCTGCTGAAGGTGATAAAGGATTGAAGAGTATTGTTACAGATTTGATGAAATTAGGGGTGATTGAAGAAATTACAGGCAGTACATGCAACAGCCCGATTCTTCCAGTTTATAAAAAAGGAGGCAATGAAGTACCATACCGTTTTATAATTGATTTGCGCGCGTTAAACAAAGTAGTAGATCCACAATTTCCTTTAGTGCCAGATGACACTAAAATATTGACAATGATGCCTGTTTCAGCAGAATATTTTAGTGTAGTTGATCTAAAAAAATGCGTTCTTCAGCATTCCAGTGGACAAGGACAGCAGATATTTGTTCGCGTTCACATTAGGAGGACGATCATTTACATTCACATGGATTCCGCAAGGTTACATGGAAAGTCCGAGTATCTACAGTAGAGCATTGAAAGAGCAGCTAGACATGCTAGACTTACCAGTGGGTTGCATACTCTTGCAATACATAGACGATCTATTATTAGCTGCTGACACAGAGGAGATTTGTAAAGAAAGCACTGTATTACTACTGTCACACCTAGCGGCACATGGCCATAAAGCTAGTTTGAAGAAATTTCAATATAATCGAAAGGAGGTGGCCTATTTGGGCTACCTACTTTTGAAAGAATAGAGAAGGCTAACGCCAGAACGCATAGAAAGTATTTCTTGTATGCCTATTCCAAAGACACAGAAAGGAGTCAGAGCCATAATAGGCATGGCCTCATATTGCAGACAATGGATTGGTAATTTTGCGTTAATTGTGAAACCGATGGTGAATTTGACTAGAAAGGATGCGGTTATGCCTTTACAGTGGGATGAGGAATGTCAGAAAGCATTTGATCAATTGAAAACTGCATTATGCTCGGCTCCAGTTTTGGGCACGCCGAATTATGAGAAGGATTTTAGACTGTTTGTGTGTGAAAGTGAAGGATGTGCATTGGCAGTTTTGACACAGGAACAAGGTGGAAGAAATAGGCCATGCGGCTATTTTTCTTCTGCGCTGGACCCTGTAGCACGCGCACTACCACGAAACTTGCGAACTGTCGCGGCGGCTGCTGTGTCAGTGAAACAAACGGAAGGGATGGTATTGGGGCATACTTTAATTCTGATGGTGCCACATGCCATAGACGTTCTATTAAATAGAACACAGACGCAGCACCTCACCTCTGCTAGATTGACAAGATATGAGATTATCTTGTTTGCGCCCCATATCCAAATTATGAGGTGTATCGCTTTGAATCCTGCAGAATTAATGCCACTACCCATAAAAGAAATTGGGGAGAATGAATCACCCCCCCCATGATTGCTTAATGGTCACTGAGGAAGAAACAAAGGGGAGAGTTGATTTAAGTGATACCCCACAGAAAGAGAGAGATGGAGAGTTATTTTGTGATGGCTCATGTTTTAAATTACCCGACGGCACGACAACTGCCGCCTACGCTATCACTACCCTAGAGAGCGTTGTAGAAAGCAAAAGAATTCCCTACAACTCGGCACAAGCCGCAGAGATAATTGCATTAACCAGAGCCTGCGAGATTTCTGAAAATTTGAATGTGAATATATATACTGATAGTCCGTATGCTTTTGGGGTGGTTCATAACTTTGGTCGACTCTGGGCTGAGAGAGGGTTTTTGACATCACATGGTGCCAGAATTCAACATGGCCCTTTGATTGTACGAGTGCTGTCTGCACTCGCGCTTCCAAAGCGCCTAGCAATAGTGAAATGCGAGGCACACACAAAGGTAACATGCAAAGTAGGAGAGGGAAACGCATTTGCAGACAGAATTGTGAAACAAACTGCCACTGATTTAAATACAAAATTATGATGGTTCAGACTGAGGAAGTAGCCTGTATGATAGAAAATGGAGTTGCCACTGTCAAAGAAATGCAGGCCGAAGCTACAGCCGATGAAATACAAGGGTGGGCAGAGGGCTCTGCTGAGTTAGATCTGGAGGGTTGTTGGGTGGACAAGGGAACTAGAAACTGGATGTTGCCAAATTCATATGTGACTGCAATGGTCACAATGGCCCACAGCCCTACCCACATCTGTACGTAAAAGATAATACAGCACCTATCTACAGTATGGCAGAATGTAAACATAAAGAAGAATGCAGAGAGGTTGGTGCAGAACTGTATCACGTGTTTACAACACAATGTAGGAAAGGGAACAGTGACTCCAATAGGCAGTTTTGGCCCGCCCTCTATGCCTTTTGAGGTGGTCCATTTTGATTTTGACAATTCTGTTGAACTTATTGAAATCAGAACAAGCGCAACGAAGAGAGATATCCACGACGAACTGTAATAAGGAAGGACGATGAGAAACATGTCGGGACCGGTTCCAGCCTCCTCCTGCACCACTGCTGAGAATGAGTCAATTATAAAGACTGTAAGCTTAAGAAAATTGCATGGTAAAAAGAATTGTATGCTGGCACTGACAATAATTATGTGCTTTATGAGTGTGGTAGCACCAATAACGACAGCCCTAGTATTATGGTATGTGGAATCGATACACCCATTAGGTATGTTTTTACCAATAGTTAATATATCCACTACTGAAAGCCCGGTTCAGGGGATTACTTATACCCTGTCCCCAATGGAAGAAAGACACAGGGAAGGCTTTGGTAACAACACGTTATTAATTATGAACATGACACGTGCAATTCTGAAGAAAACAAATTGCTGGGTATGTGCCCATTTACCGCAGCATGCTGGGAAAGGAATAGGTTGGTATGCACAGCCATTACCATCAAGTTCTGCATGTAGTGCATCTTTAAGTGCAATGTTCTATGGGAAATGGAATGAGAGTAGTACGGGTCAATTAGACAGAACCAACATGAATGAGTTTGAGGAAATAATAATGAAGCCTGTGGGTTGTTCCATATTCCATAAAGCACAAGTACTGGCCCCAGAGCCTACGGGGAAAAGTATGCGAAAGATAACACGATAAAATAGACGAGATAGATTGTCCCCACCAGATAAAACATCTGTGACGTTTCGTGTAAGAACAGACTGGGACCAAAGATGCAGTTCCCCCTTCTTACCCGGTGAATTATAACCCAAGAACTGTCCCTTTTTGTCTAAAAAAAGAAAGGCTCCTTTTCAGTCGGAACATTTACTGGGTGCATGAATACAGTGGTATTGAAATGGGAAATAGAACCAGTATATGTGGGAGATCCAGTTTATTTTATATGCGGAGAGAAAGCATATCCTTGGTTGCCCAGAAACTGGGGAGGTACATGTTACCTAGGTCTACTGTTCCCAGGAGTGTTCCTCTTAGAAACAGCAGACATGGCCAGACTATCCAGATCAAGAAGCAAAAGGAGTAGCGAAGGTGTTTTGATAGCAACTGACGTAGCAAAATCATTCATTCCATTCTTGGGGCAGATAGTGAACTCCTATAATATAAGGCAGCTGTCCAGAATACTAAAAAATACCATAAACACAACGACCGATATACTATTTAACATGACATTGGAAGAAAGAGGAATCAGGTTAATGACACTGCAAAATAGAATGGCTCTCGATGTGATCGTGGTTGATCGTGGGGAAATTTGCTAAATAGTGGGATCAGCGTGTTGTGTATTTGTGACTATTCCCCTACAATCTTTGAAGCAATAACGAAAATGCATGCTCAGTTCTGAACTCCCTACTGGAGAAGGAGGCTGGGGAATAGGGTCTTGGTTTTGGGGAATACTGCGTTCTTGGGGATGGAAGTTGATTTCGATATTAGTAGTGGTGTTTTGGAATATTCATAACGTGCTGTTGTTGCATTCACTGCCTACCAATAGTTTGCACTGAGGTAACTGAGGGATGTATGCATATGATGACAAAAAGAAAACAAACTCATGGTCGGGCTGACCAAGACACAAATGAGATGAAAACAGTAAAAGAATTGATGGCTATAGATATTAATGAAGATGATGATGCTTACGATAGCATGCACAATTCAGACATAAGTACTTCAGACTTATCGTCATTAGAGGAGGATACAATAAATGGATGAGACGTTTGGCATACGGCCAAAGGAGGGTTTGTCAGTCTAGAAAAATGGATACCGCTCATATGTGACCGCTAACGTATTTTGATGGCCGTGAGCCAACCGTCTCATGCACGATATGACAGAATATAGGTTTCCGAGTTTGCCAATTAACGGCCATTTTGATGTAACAAGGATCGCCATTTTGTTTCCTAACCATTGCTCATTGCTTTCTGTTCTTATTGCTTCGCAGTACATTTTCTGCTTACACTGCTCGAATGTAAAACATTGTTGTCTGCACGTGAAAGGACAAGGCCGCAGGGCTGCGAGGATAACAAAAGTTCGTTGAAACACAACGTAGGCAGCGCCAGGAAGAATGCCCGGCTCCCTCCCGAATGTAGCCTTGAAGCAGAGCTGCAGGGCATTTAATCATTTCGCAGCTGCCAGCCAGTCTTGTTATATGGTAGAATATGTTAGAATAAAGCAGCTAAAGACTTGAATTATGCTCTTCTTACGGCCCCCCCCATTGCTGAGCCCTGTTAGAGCGTGTCGACTCCCAGGACACGAATAGCACCTCATAGATGGCAAGGTCTGGAATGCAACTCTTCCCCCGTATGTAGCTCGCTTCCAAGAACAGAAGCTCTGTGTTCCGTTCAACAACTGAAAGATGCCTCCACACTCACAAATTGCAAATTGTTACTAGAATAGATATTTGAAGGTGTCATAGTTGTCGAAAGTGTCCATCATCACACCAAGTTCAAAGAAACCCAATAAAGGGGGGGTATTAAACATGTCGTAGCTGATTGTTTGATATGCATTTTGTATATATGTATAATTCACTCTCTTGCGTCCCTCGAGGTCTAGAGATACACGTCGCGGGGCGTGACACCGAGTTGGCCAACTGAGACTCTTGCTTTGCAATAAACCCTAGCTTTGGGAATACAACCTCGTGTCTGGCGTATCTATCGTGTGTGGTGACTCGCCTTGTTTCCATAGACGTAAGGGACCCGTAGGGGTCCCTTTCAGGACGACAAACCCCCCTGAACTACCATATGGCCAGTGAGTCATCATTGAATCTACAACCAAACATCCAATGACGACACCCGCTGAACTATAATACCTGGTACTCCTCCACCAGTTCGTCACCTGGAGAACTTTTATTTCTGTGGCAAGATGACTAGTTGTTTAGTTAGTTTAATTGTTTGAGTCTGTTTTCCCTTTTCCCTTTTCCCCCTTCCACCTTATTGAAATTGAGTTTGCTGATTAATGCACAAATGTAGACAAAGAAAATGGCAATAAAATACTTTAAAAATGAATGGTGTATCGGGATAAGACTGTTGAGTCAGTGGCATATGGGGCTGCCATCGAGGGGTTCTCGCATACGAACTTGTGTATTAGTGACAATGCTTTGCTTTATAAACTTCCTCAGTCATCGTTGACCTTTTTATTGCATAAGTAGGTTTGTTTGAGTAATGCAGTTACCCTACATTGAAACATCTCCTCATTTGGTGTTTAGTTTAGTGCAACCCCTTTGTTATATTCACTAACTGGCTAATTCACCTTTTTTAAAAATGTTGTTTAGCTGTTGATTTACAGCCTTTCAATACAAATTTGCAATATACAATGTAAAAGAAAAGGAGAAAAAAGTTTAATCATTGAAAGAAGATGAAGAGTAAACCAGAAAAGAGAGAGGAAACGAGAAGGGACAGGAAAAATTGATAATACTTGATTACACTTATTGAGAGAAACATTTGCTAAAAAAACATCTTATTTGGTCGAACGTTTAAAAACAATAAGTTGTTAATGACCGCCAAGGATGATGGCACAGATTTAGTGTTGAAAATCATTGCCCATGCTCTATCCGTTATCAACATAACAAAATCC
The DNA here is from genome assembly GCF_040938575.1 of Ambystoma mexicanum. NCBI lineage: Eukaryota > Metazoa > Chordata > Amphibia > Caudata > Ambystomatidae > Ambystoma > Ambystoma mexicanum. The sequence goes on along the minus strand of NC_090922.1, from coordinate 577,928,375 downwards.
TTGACAAATCTACAGCGGAATAAATTCCTTTCCGAGATTAGCGAAGGGCAAACTAAAATAATGTGCTTCAATGACTCTTTTGCATTAGTTTTCCCACAGAATCGGCATGATCTCTGGTCTAAGCGCAGATTCAAGTAGATACCAGAGATTTCTCTTCTAAGACAGATGTTCAAGCAAAATCTTAAAAACAAATTTGCATACTTTGCATTTGGAAATTTCAGGAGATAAGGTGCAAGGCTATGAAGTGGTTTTTTATTGAAGCTACCGTTAATGAAAACTTTTAAGTTTCATACAGTCACCCAAGTTTGTATCCAATCCCTAAGGAAGAGTCTTTTTTTATACCTCTATGAGGATAATTTAATAGAAGATCAAGGGTAATATCTGCCCATACCATCAAAGCCAAACTTTCATTAGCCAGGAATTTCATGAAGCATCAACTTGAGGTAATAAAAGCTGTTCTAGTACTGGCAGTTAAGAGGAGTTTGAGAGACGATTCAAGAAACATTTCCTATACAGGGCTAATATGCGCCATTCCAGCATTATGGAGGCTTGCGCTGCCATTGTCGACATCTCCTGCCTAGCTGTTAGTTTATACGGTTTACTCCTAAGTATACGTATTCTTTGACTATATTCAGTGTCTGGTCACAGATGTTCCATTGGAATGATGTATTTTTTCAGGTTTCTTTAGGAGTTATGAGAAACCTGAAGGTGTCTCCCTAGCTAGTCCCCGGGGATCTTTCATCCAGGTGGCCAAGACACGGCCATCGCTATTGGATCTTGTTCCTGGGGATGGATCAGTGAGAGAGGATCACCTGGATTGGGGTCCTCGGGGAGTGGGACACCGATGGGTGATATGCAGTATCTCCCTTCTTTCAACACCTTTTGCCCACCCTACTACGTAGGACATTCAAAACCACTGCCCCGCCCCCATTTTCCGACACAACACCTTTGCAAGACACACCAAAGAACAGACTAACACCAGAGCCGTTTACCTGACATGTCCCCATACAAGGGTCGGGTAAAGTCAGGCTATTGATCAGAATCACCTACCCACACCTGACAGCCCTTTCCCTTCCCTAAAGGGATAAAAGGTGGAGCAAAGCAGACCGCACAGCGAGACAGCTATCCAGACCCGGCAGTTCACGAGGAGGAGAAAGGTGTCAAACATCGAGAGGCTGACTAGGGGACAAGACCTTGCCCCTTTAGACAAAACCCTGCGAAACCTCCGCTGAGGGAATCATAAGACCGAGGACAATAGCCCAAGTGTGTTGCAGCAGATGTCAGCGGTACATTCAGCGTATCAACAGTGATAAGCCGGAGCGAGGGAGACACTTGCTACAGTGGTACTGGCCTTGACTCCAGCTACAAGAAAAGCCAAGCGGTTCATCACAGCCGGTGAGTCGAAGGGAGACTCGATAGGAACCAGGCTCTGGTGGATGAAAGTCACAAAGGGAGAAAAGCTCAAAGAACTGTAATTTGTAAATGGAAGACCAGCTGCAGAAGAGGAGCGGCACCACATGGGTGCTGCTCCGAGAAACTCTGGTCAAGCCCCATCTCAGTAAAACTATAGATACCAGAAGGTCGTAGGAGAGCCGCCAAGATAGATCAAAGTGGTCATACAGGATGTCAAGCAAAATCCCGGTACAGTCAAAACCTTTGATCTACGAACTATAAAGAAAGCAAAGGAAGTGAATCCTGTAAACATTAAAAGTTAATGTGATGGTGAAGTTGGCAAGTGTGAAACCAGAAGAGGGATGCTGACGAGAAGGGGGGCAAGTCTAAAGTCCCAATGAACAGTGTGTTGACAAAGGTGAACCGGGCCGAGGGATGTCCACTGGAACTATTTCAAAAGACATTAAGATTAATAAGTGAGGAGGAAAGTAAAGAGGGGTCAGCACCCAGAAGAGGGGGCACCAGGGGTGAAGAATTCTTACCCAAAGTAAAACCAGGAAACAAACTTTCATTTTGTTGAAGGAACTTTTCTTTTGTTATTGTTGAAGTCAGGCTCTTGAAGGCATGTGACTTTCAAGTGAAACGAGACTTTGCCATGGACGGTCCTGATATCTGCAAGTGGAACTGTCGACTTGTGCTGGGAATGCTGGAGTGCGCTGTGCTCCAAGATCCCATATTACCCCGTGCTCAAATTGTGGGTAAGGGAGATCCGAGCTACTGCACCCTGACATATTATTTGCAAACACTTCTTTCTTTTCTCGAAAACCACCCACACCCCTTTTTTGTATTAGTTGTAAGGTTTGGCAATAGGTTTCTTAGTAAAGACCCTTTTATTTGACACAACTCCACAAGGTCTGCCTTATTTTCATTTGATGGTCGTCACTTGCTCCCATCAAAGATTTAGGTTTAGATTTGGCATTTTTCCAACCTGTATATAGTTTAATAAGGACCCTTGAACTCTGATCACTTGTCTGTCTTTACTGTTGCCACCATGAGTTCCTTACAGGGTGAAGATTAGTATCTTTGATTTCATTACATTGATTTTTAAACTGCTGTCTAGTGCGTATTGTTCAAGGACCTGCAGTTTCCTCTTGAGTCCAATTAGAGGTTTGTCCAGCAGAACTAGGTTGTCCGCGTAGAGGAGCTATGAAATAGGGACGGAGCCCACTTTAGGTGGAAAGGAGTGAACCTTTAAGAGGCGACATCCCAAGTCGCTTATGAAAAATTTAAAAAGGGTTGGCGCCAATATACAGTCCTGTTTTAAGCCCTGAAAGGTGGGGTTTCGCTTTGTTAGGAGACCTTGGTTCTTTAGCTTGACCTGTACGTGAGTGCCTGTATAGAACTGTATCATTAAATTCAGGATGTAATCCGGGCAGCCAGCTCCCTTCAATTTAGACTAAAGTAATTCTCTAGGGATTTAATAAAATGCCATCTCAAAGTCTATAAAGGCAATATAAACCTGCTGTCCTGTTTGGGCTACTTTATTCTTTATGGATGATAAAACCAAGAGATTTGGACTGTCCCTATATCTGCGACAAATCCCGATTTAACAAACGTCAAAATGGAGCGTTTCAGATATACAACTCATGAACTTTTATAATAATAAACACGCAAAAAGCTTGCCTGGGAGTTGCAGCAAGGCTACAGGATGATAATTCAGCAGGTTAATCCTATCGCCTTTTTTAAAGATTGGAATGGAGTGTTTGCAGGACTGGGGAATTCTTCCCTCATGGAGAACCTTTTTAAATATTGATAGAATGGGGGCTCATTTCTCCGGGTGGTTTTTGAACATTAAATCAGTGAGCCCATCAGGACCAGTAGCATGAGAGGAAGATGATATTTTGATTTCTTCAACGATATCTTAATTTTTGAATGGAGTCAGTTGGTTCATATGAAAATAGATGTGTAGTCGGGGCAAGTACGAATATTTTACTGAAGTGTGAAATCCATTTCTGTTCCAGGATAGCAGTTTGCATCAGATGGAGGGGCAGGTCATTAGATGCACATTTTAAAAACTACTATATTTGAGCACTATTTTTGGTAGTGATGGCTGACAACATAGGTTCACCATCCCATTGCATAAGTGCATGTTTTTATGCCTTTGTTTTAAGTTTTTTCTCATTGCCCATCTAGAGCTGCCAGTGCTTTTTAATGAGGCCCTGCTTGCTTTCCTCAAACTAACCCTTCTCGGTGTAACTGTCACGACTGCTGGCAGTTGGCGAGTCTGGCGGAGGTGGAAACTCTGACGCCATTAGACTGTTCCGCCACGTTTCCTCGAAACGCTATCCCACGGTGTAGTCTTTTTCCAACATGGCCACCCGTCGAGTATTTCACTCAGCGGCTCAGCGCGTTGCAACTGTGCTTTCCCATGTTGCGTGCGCTCCTTTCTGTGATTCCTTCTGCGGTCTTAGTCCGCCTTCATTTCCCTTTCCGCTGCATCCTAAATTCCTTCCTTGCTACCAGTTTACCCGTTTTACCATGCCTCTTTCTTCCTGGTTCCTGGCCTCTCCTCCTTTTTCTGCGTTCTGCTCGTTTGTGCCAGTTGTATTTTGCATCCTCACTCCCGTCTTTGGAGTGCTCCTCCAGAGATTTCTGCTTCAGTAACGGCAAGTTACCTCTCATCAGATCAGCCTATCGACAGTCCTCTTCGGTGCATCGTGGGGGTTTTTTATGCCCTAGTGGCTTTTTCCCCTGAAACATATCTGGCTGCCGCAGAGAGGAGTCGTGAATTTCTCTATATAGAGTCACAGTGGCTTCCTTTCGAGGCAGACCGTATCTGCTCACAAAGAAGTCGTCTCCAGCGCGACACTCCCGAAGAAAGAAGCTGAACTATTCTACCTCATCAGGTGAGGAGGAGGAAGGGACTCTGGGGGTGTGCAGTAATTCTAGCAGTGAGGAGGACATAGCAGATTCCGTGATCAATCCAGTAAAAAAGTCTGATAGTCTTGACAGTAACTTGCAGATCAAAGGCATGTCTATAAATGCAGGCTGACTGGTTGAGGAGGTTTTTTGTAAAAAGAGGTTCAGAAAACCCACGTAGTACACATTTTGACTTTCAGGGATGTCTCGATTTATTAACCATGAGATGAGCCCCGAATTTGTCTAATTTAGGTTCTGTCCATTTAAATCTATTTCGTCCAGTTTCAATTTGAACCTTATGATGAGTAGTTCTAGTGGGTGTATGAATGGATTGTTCCCACTCGGCAGTTAGCATCGCATGAACGCTAGAGCAATGTGGTAGGATCACAAAATTGGTTATGTCAGAGAGCATCTCTTGATATAAATAAATAATCTATTGTGGCAGACTGATGTAATTGCCTCCAAGTAGGTTGAGCGGGTATGTCTCCCGCAAGGGCACCATTTTGCATAGTGAAGTTCCTGGCGGACATTAGGTCCAACCATTTTCTCACTCTAGTAGTTGTGCTTTGGTTTTGTGGCTCCCTACAACTAATATTAAGATCCCTTGCAATAAGGATTTTAGAGATGCAATCATCTGCTTGACAAAGGTCTAGCATAGTCTCTACAGTGATTATAAACTGGTCATCGGATATGGCAAGTGGATGCCAGTATAAGTTAAGCAAGGCTAGCTGGTTCTCTGGGGCGTGTACCTCTACCTGGGAGATCTGTAGTCTAGTGAGCTGAACAAAAGGATTCTGAGCTGTCCATTGCTCCAGAGTTACGCCTCCATCTATTTTGCAAGCTGTTAAAAGACCAGAGGATGGTCTCCTTTTTTTGTCTTTAATATCTGGAACACAACAGACAGCATGGTTGTCCCAAATTCGAAAATCAGTCAGCCAGGTTTCCTGGAGAAGGATGATGTCCACATTCCACCTCAGACAACAGTGTATTGTTCTCAGATAACCAGTGCATAAAGCCTGTAGTATTCCAAGAAGTCAATCTGAGTTTTGTTGTTTGTAGAGTGCTTTTGGCATTATTGCCCCAAGGCATGGTTTTTACCAGGGCTTCGCTTAGCCCAAATCGATCAGGGCGGGGATTTGAGGGAGAGCGTTGCAGAAATTGGACTTCCCGTTTTAATTTGCCCTGGGCACCTAAACAAGAGATATGCAGGGTCAGGTAATCTAGGCTCGAGTTGTGCCAAGATCCACCATAGGGTTTTACCTGAGGTGGGCCAAAGCTAACCAGGTCCTTTTCTAATTTGAATCCCTGGCTTGGGAAGTGGGGTTTTGCGGCCCATATTACCTCCGATTAGTTTTGATGGGATCACCAGCTTAACTCTGTCTAGAATGTTATGATCCGTGTATTGCACGGATATATCTCTTGACCTAATCACTTCTAACCCTGATATCGATGACATAAGTCTTAAAATATTATTTCTTGCATGTGCAGATATAAGGAATAATGTTCATCCGACTGGCAATTTCTATTTTTATCAGCGAGTAATTTTGAATGTTTTACAGTATCCTTCTGATGAATGTTGGTCTTTTTGTAAGTCATGATTGGTGCTCCCAGTTGTACGATCATATAGTCGATCCTCTAACTCTTTGGTATAGATAAAGTCCAAATTCTCTACTGTTTTTGCTTTATTTTCTAGGATGTGTATCCTTTTACCTTTTAATGTGGGGAAGTCATTATTGGAATGGATGTGGTCTAGCCGCTGTATAAAACCACTAAATTGACCTTCTCTAGGAGCAACATTCATCTTATCCACAAGGGGACTCATAGGCTCTGAGTGAGTGAAAATCGAATATGTAGATAAGTTACACAGTTCTTTATTGATAAGTTATACGAATCGGGGGTAGTGAGGGTTAAGGGAGGAGGGTTGAGATGAAGGTGTGCCAGGTTCACAGCCGGTTTAGCAGGTGAAGGAGCGAAGGTCTCAACCGGATCATTACAGTCCATCACCACAGCATCAAGGTTGCTTTCTGACATGAACTATGGATTTTTCTTGTCTTAAATGTATTTTTTGCTTTCCCTAATTTAGCAAAATCCTGGTTTTGGGGAGGAAATGTGAGGGAGCCAATCAACTTCTTGGAACCAGGTTCAAATGATTATCAATGGAGATTGATTTTTGGACTTCTTTAGGTTTTGTGTTAATTTAGATTTCTTACGCCTCCTTTTAAAACATTTTTTTTTATTCATCACCATTTGTAACAGTGGTTCCTCAATCTCTAGACTCTGTTGTTCTGCCAGCCCGGCAGGGCCAACGGATTCAGCCGAGACAGGCGGGGTTTCAAAGGTGTTCGACCCGTCATGAAAGAGGGGAAGGGGGACCCCACTTCTCTCCACATCCGTTGTAGCTGTTAAGGAAGCCTCCGATGTTGGAATGGATATTAAGGAGGGCTGGGTGCTTTTTATCAAAAGTTGAAGTCACACATGGTGTGGTTTGGGGCGTTGTAAGAATGGAGCTCATCATGGATAGCTCATCTTCAATTCCTGTAACTTTACCCGATAGAGACTTCAGTAGGAGGAAATGGCTTTCTGATTTCAGTTCCAAAGCTTCAAATATTTTAGTAAGGACCAAAATGCCATTAATAGCCGTAAGTGAGGTTTCTAGGATAGATGATCCCTGATGGTTTACACCAAAGGAACGCCTAGCAGTTGGATTTACAAAAGAAGATTCAGAGGAGATAGAGGAGTTCAAGGATTCTGGATACATAACCGGAGAAGCTGATGTAATCGGTGAGACACTAGTGGTATCTGAGTTTGTGTATCTTGGACTAGAATTACTTCAGTGAGGGGAGTATCCAACAGTAAAACCGTCTCATTCAAAAGAGGAGGAGGGGGAGGCTTTTGACCCTGGACAGTTCCTGGTTTTGCTGACCGTACCAAGTTCTGAGAGTCTTGAGTTAGTAGCAGGGGGTTCTCTGCAGAATGGATAAGATGGACCTAAGCCCCCTTCAAGAATATAGGCCCTGGAGTTGAAATAAGCACTTCTTCTAAAGGATAGTCCATTAATTGAAGTTCGATAATATACTTTGCAGCACGATTCTCCATCTGGTTTACTTCCTGTATGAAGGCAGTGTCAGGAATGTCGTCAAGGGTTATTAGAAGCTGATCTTGAGTGGCTTCAGGTGACGTGACTGATGGAATAAATTGCAGTACATTGGTGGTTGCCAGGCTCTGGTTATTCCCGCCAGTAGAGTCCCAAACAGATCTTATGTCTCTTGGATGCTCTTTAATGCCCATTTCATGATGGATTTAGTGAGAATGGACCGTAGCTTTCTGTAAAGGGGCAGAAGTAGAGTGAGATACAAGAGACACTTGGAGTTTTTTCTATGGCATCGCTGATTTTAGAGTGTAGGCGTAGGACATCACAAGTCAACAGGAATTTGTTCAAATTGAAGTCAGAAAAAATGGTCCGCTCAAAGGCAAGGAGCCTGCAGTCGCAGACCGAAAAAACACCCCGTTGGCTTGCAGGCAAAAGCCCACAGACAAAGATTGAAAGTGGGCCGGCTCACAGGCTAAAACGCCTGTATTCACCCTACGAAAGGCACCCTGGCAACTCAAAGGCTAGGATCCTGCAGTCACCGACCGGGATGGACCCAGCCGGCCCAAAGGCTAGGAGCCCACAGTCGCCGACCGGGGAGCCCAGTCACAGATCAGGACTGAAGGCCGTAGGTATACGCCCATAGGATGAGTGACAAGTAGAAGAATTGAGGCCAAGGAGATGAGGGGAAACTGTCACCAGAACATGCTTTCAAACGCTGGAGACTGGAGGAATAGATGCGGTCAAGTGGGTATGGGGGAGCTGGAGCCAAATCTCACCTTCCAGGTGCCGTTGGGAGAGGAGCACAAAGATGGTAGTTGAATCTAGACCTAGAGGCAGAGAGCATGGCGTGACCGGCTCGCTGGGACTCTCTCTCTCTGCCTCTCCGTGAGAGACCAGGGTTCTTGTAGGTAGGAAACGCCCCCAACGGCAAAAACGAAAAGCAGGCTGAAATGCGACCTGCTCAGACTCTCTCTACATCTCTCCGCTTTTTACAAAGTGATCTACAGCATCAAATTCATTGGTTTAGAACGATTAAGAGCAATCTTTTTCAGCTATGTCAATCCAACAGGTTCAACTATCCAGAACTGACAGATAAATCTTACAGGTCTGAGAGATGTATGGAATTTTATTCTGCCCAGAGAGAATCTCATGAGCTCATTAAACTCACTGATCGTTATCATTGTAACATATTGTTGAAAACTGTGATAGGGCCAGAACCTTCTGACCTCAGTTAAAAACATATATCTGCTTTCATTAATAACAAAATTCAGGTTGAAGATATTGCCACTTAATTCAGTTAAAGCTAGATGGTATGGTGGCAAATATGAGGCAATGCTATGTTTTGTCAAAGTGTGGGGGAAGAGTCTCCAAGACGTGGAGGAGGAGTCTCCAAGATGTGGAGGAAGATCTAAAACATTTAATACTTTTTTGCCCTTTAAATGATGCTCTAAGGACAAACATTTGTGACCTGGGCTTAAACATGTATGTTTTCGCCAGTGTCGCCACTTTGATTTGCCTCGTTACTTTCTGATTCAACTGTGTTTTGATGTAGTGAAATCATCCGATTTCTGCCTATACATTAAGGAACTGTTTTCAAGTTTAAATGATCTGTTTTATTGTGTTTATGTACTTGTACTGCATGCATTTATGGATAAATATTATTTGAAAATGCGAAACTTGGAAACAATACGAAATGCAGTTTTTGGTGAGTAGGTTGGGGTCTTGCTAAAGGCAGTGAAGTAAAGAGGGTGGTCTGGTGTTGCAGCTCATGTACAAATAATATCCCAGCATAGACCATAGTAATTATGAAACCACTGTTGATTGTCTATGATTGGTGCTGATGGTTATTTCCTAATGAAATTGGAGTGGCGGTCTGGCCCAAGATGATTGCACATGTTGTGGCTCATAGGAACGTCCAATAGGAAGAGACGATGTATGAGGAGTGGACTGAGAGAAATCAAGACAGGACTAGATTATTGGCAAATCACAGAATGAGGAACAAGCAGTTTAGCCCCAAATAAAATATAGCCTCTTTAACTTGTTGCATACAAATGTATCTCCAGAAGAAAAACATATATTGGATAACTTATATCATTAAAACACTGATTATTTTATATGAGTGTAGATGTTTACATATTCATTTGGAAAATCAAACTGGCTAAATACTATGCAGAAAGCCAGCCAATCCTCTGGAAATAAAACAAATTAATTCAACAAGCTCATTGGTTAAAGATGATGTAGAAACTCCTGTGACTCGATGCATTAATGGAAAGGAATTACCATCACGAGTAAATGTGTTGAACAGGTATGTGACATTGAAGAGCAATCGTAATTGTAAATCAGATTTTGCCACCCAATCACAGGATATCCCAGAGTAATGTTCAAAGATGTGTCAATTCAGAGTTTAAAAAGGAGAAACAACAAACCATTGTTGAAATGGGATACTTGCCAATTTTGTTTTCCTTAGTTTTATATTTTTTAATAGCTAAACTGTTATGGTGGGGGAGTAAGAGACAATTTATATATTGATGGACGTGAGTTCCTATCGTATGCATCTGCCAATTACTCCAATATAGAAACCTATAGCTAAAGTCAACTTTTGTGGAAATCCAAGGATGATTTTCACCTCCTGCATCATCTTTTAATGTTTCAAATTACGCATGCAACGTATTGACAAAGTATGTTTTTTATATTATAATTTTTACATTTCTTCTCTTGCCCATTTAGTTATCAAGCTTGCCCTTTTGCCAGGTTCCTGCAGGGCAGAAGGAAATGTAAAAGCCGCATTTTCATAATGTTACCCTGCTGCTTGTTGCAGGCTACTGCATTATGGAACCTGTTGTCAGTCATGAGATGCCATTCCAAAGACTGAAAAACAGGGAAAGCAATAGACAGTAGACAAAAGTGGGTTTGCTAGGCTAGCCCCCTCACGCCATATTGGAGGGCCCTAGCTCTGGCCACTGGACTAAGTTCTCCAAATGATCTGAAAGTGAGATCAACCTGCCACATGTCTGGCGGTTTCTGTACTTGACACTCCCTGTGGTTTCCTCAGTATCTGTTCTTGACAGTTTTGAGGGGCTCTCCAGAGAGGTTCCTCTTGATGTCGAGGCACTCACTTGAGGGCAATATATGGGCCTGTGTCTACACGTCACAAGCAGCCTTCGCTTATGGTGTGGGACATGTGAAAAGGGGTTCTGGCTTCGGGGTCCTCATAGTTTCCAGGATGGTAGAGTGGAAGGCGAGCTCTGAACATAAGCTGACCCGGTTGAGGATTTGGCCTGATAAGGACATCTCTGATACACAAACCTAGTACTGATATACAAACCTATTACTATGCATCAGACAGGAGGTGTCTAAAGGGGACACCATCATGTTCTGGGCTATGAGTGAAGTCCCCCGTTTTCATTGTGAGAGGAAAGATATAGGGTGCTGGATGAGTTATTCTTTTGGATCTCAGGGTACCCAGTACACTTAAAGTGTGGGGTAAATTGGATTACCTCCTTTGATGCAAGCTCTGGATTTATAGGAAATAACTTGGTATGGTCAAGGCACCACAGACTTGAAAACCAACGCAAATCATTCAGAATGCATCAGTTCAGATTCAGTGGTGTTGGTGGTATGGGTGTGGCCCAGGGGGATGTATACAGTAGCACATTTCTGCAGTAAAGATACTTCGAAGGGATTGTGTCCTCCGACGTATTCCTCATCTTAGATATCTCCTTCCAGCTCTGCTGGCCTCGAAAAAATTTTTTCTCTAGAGGGCGCTGCGCGTCAACGTCCTCCGAGTCGATGTCCCTCGACAGCCGCCGTATCGACGTCGACGTCATCCTGCCTATAAAGGCCGCGCGCAGCGTCCGTTGCTCAGTTCCGTTTTTCCGCGCTTACTCAGTGCCTCGGAATACCGTTGCTCAGTTCTTAGTCAGATTAATCCTATTTACCTCGAGTTATTCGATCCGTACTCGATGGCTTCCTCGTCGGAACGGACAACTCCTCGATCCGGCTTCAAGAAATGTCGAGATTGTGGGAAAAAGATAGTCGTTGACCGATCCTCACAGAGTTTGTCTGTGGTATTTGGGAGCTGAACACCATTGTTCGGAATGCGAGGACTGTATGTCCATGACAGCTAAGGCCCTGAAGGAGCGTAGGGGGAAGCTGGAGAAAGGTAAGACTTTTATAGCTTCTTCTTCGTCGACGAAGTCGAGACATTCGTCTCCTCGTCACCATTCGCGCTCCAGGTCTCGGAGTGGGTCTCCTCACTCCTCGAGATCGAAGCACTCGAAGAGGAGACGTCGAAGATCCCCTTCTCCGTCTTCCACTTCCTCTGTTTCGCCAAAAAGAATCCCTTGCCCCACGAAACATAGCTCTCGGGCTGAATGGGAGGAATTCTGAAAAAATATGAGCGTCTTCGAGAAAGCGGCCTTGACCCCCTCGAAGACTGCCGAGAGCGATGCTCTGGTCGAAAGAACCGAAGGTCAAAAACGCAGCGAGTCGCAGTACCCGGCGAAGGAAACCTCTCGAGCGCGTCTCGAACCCTCGAGTAGGACTATGACCTCCAAACCTTCCTCGAAGGTTCCGTCCCGTCGACGCCGCCGACGAGGGTTCCGTCGAGGTCGATGTCTTCGACGCCGTTGTCGAAGGGACCTTCGACACACGGGTCTGTCGACTCGACGCCAACTTCGACACCGGCGTCGACGCCAAGAAAAGTCACGGTTACGACACATCCAGTGACTATCCCCAGGTCCTCGACGTCGATGGGTTCGAGATTGTCGAGTAGAATTCCAATTCTGTCGAGGTCTTCGCCTTTGTTTTCGACGCCTCGCTCGAAGCCTTCGGCGTCGACGACATCAACGTTTTCGAGGCCGATAATGACAAGTTCGGCACCCTCTGCCTTGGAAATGGGATTTACTCCCTTTATGAGTTCAGAACAATTGAGAACTATGTCCTCAATTTTGGAAGAGGGTGAATTGTCTGAACAGGAAGACACATTTGAGTTACAGGGACCTGCAACCCCAATTGGAGAGGAATTTTCCTCTGAAGAGCGCAGGTTAAAGGATCTTCATGATTCCTTACATGAGGCAAGTGGGTTAGACACTTCCCCTGAGGTGGAGTTTGCTAAGCCAGACCCGGGGGAGCATGCTGAAACCCCCTACAGAGCCTTAATGGCCAAGATCACAGAGTTCATGGGGTGGTCTGCACCTTCACAATCTTTCCAACAAGATGACCTCACGGATATTCTTGACAAAGGCCCACAGGAGGATCCTGTGGTGCCTTTTCATAAAGCTCTTCAGAGAAAGATCATGACAAACTGGGAAACCCCAGATGTAGTACCAGCAGTAAATAAAAAACTGTCTACAAAGTACAGGGTATCTTCTACAGACCCAGAGGTTTTGTCTAAACACCCATCCCCAGAAAGTCTGGTGGTACAGGCAGCATCTTCTACCGATGTCAAGACGGCTTATCCTACCGTCCCACAGGACAGGGACGATAAAAAATATGATGCTATGGCAAAGAAAGTCTTTTCAGCATGTAGCATGGCGTTAAAATCTGTTAATGCTACTTGCACCCTTGCTAGGTTCAGCCATACACTTTGGGAGTGTGCTTCTACAGCGGCTGACTGCATCCCGGAGGGAGAAGAAAGGGATGCGTTCCTGAATATTATACAGGACGGTAAAGACGCTATGTGCGAATCCCTCCAGACGGGCATTGATTCGGCTGACAGTATCAGCAGAGCAATGGCGGCAAGTACATCAACCAGGAGATTCGCTTGGTTGAGAAAGTCTGGTTTTGCCCCAGATGTGCAAGCCAGGCTCTTGAACATGCCATTCGATGGCTCTTCTTTGTTCGGGAAAAAGGCGGATGACAGTTTAGAGAATCTGCAAACTTCAAAAGCAGCAGCAAAATCCCTAGGAGCTGCAATCCGTCAGACTCCTTTTCGTCCCACAGGAACCTCTGCGAGGGGCAAGTCCTTTCGCTTCTACTCCGCATTCGGAAGAGGTAGAGGACGACCGGCTCAAAGGGGTCAAAGAAGAACTACCCGAGGTGGACGGGGTAGATATTCAAAAGCCGCAGCAACAGCAGGTACCTCTTTACCATCAGCATCTGCATCAGACGCCCCAAAACCACTCTGAGGACTTCCCTCACAGGACACCTGTAGGAGGCAGGTTGACTCAACATCTGGCGGTATGGCAGGCTATCACGTCAGATTCTTGGGCATTGGAAACAGTTGCCCAAGGTTACTGCCTGCCTTTCCTATGTATACCTCAGAGTCATCCACCGGGGATCAGCTCTCAGAAAGCTCCAGATCCGCTCCTCTTGCAGGAAATTTGGGACCTGCTAGAGAAAGGTGCCATAGAACCGGTACCTGTAGCGGAGAGGAACAAGGGCTGGTACTCCCCTTACTTTCTCATTCCAAAGAAAGACAGAGGACTGAGACCCATCTTGGACTTGCGAGAATTGAACAAATTCCTCAGAAAAGACAAATTCAAGATGGTCACTCTTTCTCAGATCCTCCAGGCCCTTCAGTTCCAGGACTGGTTGGTATCTCTGGACCTTCAGGACGCTTATTTCCATGTGCCTATCCATCTCAAACACAGGAAATACCTGAGGTTCGCAATTGGCAACTCTCACTATCAATTTCGAGTGCTGCCATTTGGGCTGACCTCCGCCCCGAGGGTCTTCACCAAGTTAATGTCGGTAGTGGCTGCAAGACTAAGGAGGGAAGGGATTCACGTCTACCCCTACGTGGACAATTGGTTGATCAGGGCTGTTTCTCTGGAACAAGCTCAGATCCAGCTAAATCACGTGTGCCACTTCCTTCACAGACTGGGCTTCTCCCTCAATTTAAAGAAGTCACAAATGATACCATCGCAGAGACTCCAGTTCATAGGAGCGATCCTGGACACTTCCCTGGGAAAAGCCTCGCCACCAGAGGTGAGGGCTCAAGATATTCTACAGATGGTTACCAAGTTCCAGCATGCCCAACATCTCCCAGCCTTCGACTTTTTGAGGTTGCTAGGCCTCATGGCATCCTGCATTTTCCTAGTGCCAGAGGCTCGCCTGAGAATGAGATCCCTCCAGTGGGCACTGAAGACTCAGTGGTCACAATTCTCAGGGAGAATGACAGATCTTCTTCAGGTTCCCAGCAGGGTGGCTCGAGACCTTCAGTGGTGGGCCTGTCAGGAGAACATTCTGAAAGGAGAACAGTTTTGGCAACCCTGGCCGGAGATGGGGATCCCACGCCAACGACTTGTCCATCAGCGGTCGTTGGTCTCCATCGGAGTCCAGACTACACATCAACCTGTTAGAGCTGAGAGCCATCAGACTTGCGTTGAAGGCGTTCCTGCCAGCTGTACAAGGGAAGAACGTCCTGATAATGACGGACAACACGGTGGCCATGCATTACCTCAACAAAAGAGGAGGCGTAGGATCACTACCCCTGTGCAGAGAGGCGATGCAGCTCTGGTTTTGGGCAATCCAAGAAGGAATCTCTCTATCGGCAGTTCACCTAGCCGGAGAGAAGAACTTGACAGCGGACGCTCTGAGCAGGCAGAACACAGTCTCCCATGAGTGGGAGCTAGCTCAGGAAGTCCTTCAAGAGATCTTCGCCCTTTGGGGAACCCCTCAGGTAGATCTGTTCGCCACCAGCCTAAACAGGAAATGCGACCTGTTCTGCTCAAGGGAATTTCCCCCGAGAGGAGCTCTGGGAGACGTTCATAGTGGACTGAGAGTTTCCGCTTCTGTACGCGATCCCACCGGTCCCTGTCATTCCTCAAATGATCAGGAGGTTGAGAAGATTCCGGCGAACCATGATCCTAATTGCCCCGGATTGGGCCAGGAGAACATGGTACCCAGACCTTCTAGACTTGTCCATCTGCCCTCCAATTCGACTTCCACTCAGAGAGAACCTACTCTCACAGAAGGGAGGTCAGGTTCTCCATCCGGACATCAAAACCCTCAACCTTCACGCTTGGCTTCTGAAAGGCTGAGGTACAAGGATTGGGACATCCCTGATGATATTATGGAGGTGTTGCTTTCGGCAAGGAGGCCAGCAACAAAGTCTTTATACCGCTGCCGTTGGAACAGATTTTGCAGCTGGTGTAGAGAACAGAATATCGACCCTTTTTCATGTGGTACACCAATGGTTTTGTCCTTCCTACTATATTTGGCAAATTCAGGCCTTCAAGTTGGCACCATTAAGGGCTATCTCGCAGCGCTATCCATCTTTAAGCGTACTGCGGAAGAACCATCCTATTTCAAATTACCCTTGGTAATACCGTTTCTAAAGGGGTTAACCAATGTTTATCCCCCAAGACCATTCCAAGTTCCCCTATGGGATTTAAACTTAGTACTAACTTTCCTGATGGGTACACCTTTAGAACCTCTCCATTCTTGTTCGTTAAGATTCCTTACCCTTAAAACTGTTTTATTAATAGCACTTACATCTGCTAGAAGGGTGAGCGAATTACAAGCTCTTTCTTGTAAACCCCCTCATACTATATTTCACAAAGACAAAGTTGTCCTGCAAGTGAAGCCTAATTTCCTCCCAAAGGTGGTTTCTGAATTCCATATCACTCAGAAGATTACCCTACCATCTTTCTATCCTCCTCCTCACCCGGGGAAAGAGGAAGAGAGGTTACACAGGCTAGACCCTAGGAGGGCTTTAAGTTTTTACATTAGTAGACTAGCCAGGATAAGACAGGCAGACCAGCTGTTTGTAGGTTACACAGGTCACAAGCTGGGGTTACCAATAACTAAGCAGACCATTTCCAGATGGATCATTCTAGCCATTCTGGAATGTTATAAACTGGCAGGGAAAGAGCCCCCTCAAAACCTTAGGGCTCATTCGACCAGAGGTATTGCAGCTTCATCGGCCCTCAAAAGAGGCGTGCCGGTTAAAGACATATGTGCGGCCGCTACATGGTCGTCTGTCCATACCTTTACACGTTTTTACAATTTGGATTCCTCCTCCAGTCAAAAGACTAGGTTTGGAAGGGCTGTACTGCATTCTATTCATCAATAGAAGACAGCTTGAAGTCAGTACTCCCTCCTCCGATAATAGAATACTGCTATGGGAGCCTATCTAAAATGAGGAATACGTCGGAGGACACAATCCCTTCGAAGAACAAGTTACTTCTTACCTTGTAACGTTCTTTCGACGGGATGTTCCTCCGACGTATTCCTCATCGACCCTCCCATCCATCCCCGCAGTTCTACTTCCCTTGTTGTTGCAGCTTACGCTCCTTCAGGGTGATTAGTTAGTCCAGAAAGTATTATTGTGGGCTACAAAACGGAACTGAGCAACGGACGCTGCGCGCAGCCTTTATAGGCAGGATGACGTCGACGTCGATACGGCGGCTGTCGAGGGACATCGACTCGGAGGACGTCGACGCTCAGCGCCCTCTAGAGAAAAAATTTTTCTGAGGCCAGCAGAGCTGGAAGGAGATATCTAAGATGAGGAATACGTCGGAGGAACATCCCGTCGAAAGAACGTTACAAGGTAAGAAGTAACTTGTTCTACTGTTTCACTGTCAAAAAATGCAGTCGTGTCTGGAAGATCAATGAAGTATGCGATCGGGAAGCTAGCATTAATTTTGGGAGCTGTCCAAACCTGCCCAATGATGGTGCAAGGTATCAAACCTACTGAAAGAGATCCCATGGCATCTCGACAGATCGGTCCCTCAAGGAATGGGTATTGTAAATGGGTATATCTTCACAGCGCCAATGATTGATCAGGAATTCCTAATAATAACATGCTACATTGAAGTGTTTCACCTAGCCCTGAAAGCCTTCAATTCCTTTGTGCAGGGCAAGGAGATATTAAACTAACATCACTATAACCATATACTACCTAAGCAAACAAGATAATGCCCTATTGAGAATTTGCTCGGGTGGGGATGCTCCGACACTCACCATTAGTCCTGCACTACTGTGCGGTTGTTGCTCAATATGTAAGAGCCACCACCTTAAACCAACTGCTCTTAGGGGACCACAAATGGGTGCTCACCCAATTTTACAGATGTCCAGCAACCTTCTGTGATACAAAACAGATTTCAAAGTCTATGCAATAACAGGAGTGCTCCTGCACAGAAAATGGGTTTTAGGAACTGGGGGTTAATAAAAATAGATTCTTGATCTACTGCAGAAACGCCATACCACAAAGAATGTCACACACACACACACATATATATGAATCTGGAGCCGGTTATTTCTTAACTTCCAACTTGGTAGGACTTTGGTCACCAGACCTATACTCATGAATGCAACTGGACATTGAACAATTTGTTTCCTTCAATTATTTTGCAGAAAGGGTCCAGCTTTTTTAGTACCTTGCTTCCACAACTGGTTTGTTCCTTGTGTTTTGTCCTGTATTTCTCTGCTTGGAACTAGGACTCGAACAAAAAACACAGGTTATTTTAATGTATGTTGGACACAGAATGCTTAGCTTATGCAACATTAATTCTTGTAATCAGCCAGCTGTTCTTTCCATCTGTTACCCTTGGAGTTAGTAGTTATCAGGAAGCATTAATTGAAGAAGCTGTCCTAATTAAATGGCTTCTTGGGATTTGGTTTTCAACCCTACTTTACCATTACCTCATTCTTCTTGACATTTCTGCCACCTTCAATATGGTTTATCATGTTTTCTTACAGTTGACTCTCTCATACCTTACATTCCAAAACACCAGCCTCAATTGAGTTGCTTCCTGCATGGCTAATCCCCCCCCCCGCACCTGCTTTCCTGGAACTGCAACTCACAGGAGGGTTTTCCTCAAAACTCAATCCTTCACACTTTTTCTTCTGTCTTATATCCGTTTGCAGGTGATCCTCAGATACTTCCCCTTCCCACTTTCACCCCCAAGTTATCCTCTTGCATCACTAAGTGCCTTTCTGCGATTCATCACTGGATGGCATTGCACTGCCTGGCCTGATGCTGAACTCGGATAAAGCTTAAGCAATGTGACTTTCCTTTATCCTTTCTCACCGACAACCTGGGAGTTCTTGGAGTGCAATCTCCATTTTCACCAGTTAATCACATCCTCTATTGCAACTGCCAGATTCAGCCTCCAGAACATCCATGAAAATGAACCCCTTTCTCAATGTTCATTTTACTGAAACTAATTGCCAACCCTGTTTCAAAGCAGGCTGGATTATTGTTTCAGCACAGTCTTGGGTCTCTTTCTCTACTCCTTTAGGACTCTCACAATGCTCACCCACCTCCAAACATTTTATTCACCCAAAACGGTTATCTATGCGAGAATTTTCCCTATTAGATTTCCTTTTTATGGAATTCAAATCTATCCATGGGCTAACACCGATACTGTAGAAGTGACCGAATCCAGTGTTTGAGGAAGAGGTGACAATTCTTTTTGTACTTTTTTTACTGATTTTTATTTTTTATTTTGTTAGTTTTTTATTGTTTTTTTTTCTTCAATAAAATATATGTGGGGGTGGGGTAAGGGATATTGCTAAAGGTAGGGGAAACTATATGGGCTGTGGAGTATCCCCCCTCGCAATAAATAAATTCAGTCTCTTCACTTTTGTGAAAGCATGGATTCGGTCAAATCACCTACATCCAACACCTCTTACACATCTTACTTGGCAAAATCAGACTCCTGCAAGCCTCCCACTTGCATTCTGCATGTGCAATCCACCTCAACCCAAAATTTGGCAGCTGGTAAATTCTTTCATTGGAATGGTGTACATCTGTACAATAAAGAGCTCAAGCTACTGCGGCTAGCTCCACCAAAAAAAGGGTGGTTTGGAGAATTTTTTGAATAATCTAAAATGGTGCATTTTACCATTCTCTTTTTGAGAAATGTTGGGCAAGGACGCCCTACAATTTGTCCTCTAGTGTAACGCACACAAAAGCCAATAGATTCCAGGTCACCAAAGTACACAGGAGGATTTCCGAAAACATGTTCATGCTTGTGCCCACAATATATGCCACTATCTTACCACTGCAAGAACATTTTAATGCTGGTTTTGCCCAGAAAGGCCAATGTTTGCCACTGTAAGAAAAACTGTAAGCACACATTTCAGTAGAACTAGGTTAAAATGAGGAGAATGTACAATTGGTACCATAGAGAGGACACATGAAAAACACCAACATTACACAGGAGGATTTTGCAAAACATTTTTATGCTGGCTGTGCCTACAAAAAAAATCATGCATTATGTTTCAACGGTATTGTAGCACGATTTCCCTTTCATGCTGGCTGCGCCCAAGGAAGGCCATTAAACCCAATATATATATATATATCAGCATTGCTGCTGTAAAACGCATGTCTGTGCTGCTTGTGCCCGAGATCATCAGGCCTGTCTCCATAATAGATGCCAGCACTGCCACTGTAAAAATAAAAATGGAAGGATGCTGGTGCCCAAACACTTCATGATGCCGGTCTTAACAATATATATCTGCACTTGACCCATTCATACTGTTTATACCCAAAGAAAATCACTTGATGCTTTCCAATAAATGCCAGCGTTGCACCCCTTTTCATGCTACTAATGCCCAAATCAAATCAGTCTGTCAAAAGTTTCAAGCAGGTTTCAGCAGGGAGTCTTTGAGGCTGACATCCTTTCCTTCCCCATATGTTTTCACTCTCCTTTCAGCAGTATATATCCTGCATTCTTACCAGCTCTACCCACCACCAGTAAGTGATAGAACTAGAGATGCTGCGGCACCTTCAGCCACACAGTACTTGAGGCATGTGATTGTTTACATTTTGATTTTTAAATGTTTGATTTCAATTCCCTCTGAAATTGGTTCCAGTACAACTATCTGTTCTCTCCCCCCCGCCCCACCACTCAGTCTTCATCTGTCTTCTCTGCAGTTGACACATCTCTCAATTTTTCAGCTCCTATTTTATTATACATAATGTTATCGGTCTCATCTCTGTCGTTCGGGCTATCATTCCGCTCCAACCCTTATCTTTCCTCCTCCTCCTCCTTCCTTTTGATACATACCCTCAATTTCCTGGTTTTGCTTTCTCTGCTTCAGCGATTCCCCTCTTTTCCCCATTCCTTACGTCCCACTCTTCTTTATACTGTTGAATCTATCGTCATAACTTGTTCGTCAATTCTTCACCAATCCATCTTCTCCTAATGTATCACCTGCCTCCTCTCCATGCTTTACAGCTCCCATCCTACATCTGCCTTCCCTATTACTATCCTATTTAGTCTTCATCCTTCACCTATTCTTCTCTCCAGCCTTCACATAGCGTCACTTTCGTTTTCAAGCACTCCCCTTTCTCCATCCTTACCACACCCTTCCTCTCTATTTCCCACCTCGCTCTTGCTCCATTGACCTTGTTGGTGCTCTTCTATCCATCTTTTAGGGTTCTCTCCTCACGTCTTCTCTCCTTTGCTGATGCTTTACTGCAATAGAAAACACTAAATTACAGGTCAGAGGGCTAAAGAGCCATCACTGGTTCTTCTCCGGATCACATGGAACCAACTGCAATTGCTGTTATTGAAGCCTTATCAAGCAAGAGGATTTTCACCAGGAGGATGTTCTCCCTTGTCCTGCATTCTTCTCACCAAGATGCAATTTGAGCTAAAACTAAACATACAGGAATAATACTCTATTTCGAATGGATTGTGTCCTCCAACGTATTCCACATGTAATGTCCACAGCTGTGCACTTCGGAAACTTTGTTCGGCAGAGGGCGTCCTGCGTCGGGTCGATGTCACTCAAAGGCCTCCGGAGGAATGGGCTGCTTTTCGGGAGCAGATGTTGGCGATTTTCCAATCGCAGGGCACAGTTCCGTCCGCGCCTTCTGACTAAGCCGGCAAGGAACGGTCTCGATCAGTGGCTCACACGCCTTTGGGATCCGGTCCTCGGCACAATCCTCCTCGGGAACCTTCGAGGTCCCGATCGGACAATGCTCAGGATGGTTGCAAGAGACGTGCTTCCAGGTCTCGGTCCTCATCCCCAGCGAGACTGCAGAAGCCTACTAAGGGCTTGGATACCGACATCGAAGCTTTGCCTTCGTATCAGCCTTCTGCACCAGTGTCGACGCCGAACTGTCGATGCTCTCTATGCCGAAGCCATCAGCGCCCTCGACGACTTTGAGGCATTTTGGTTGGAATTTACCATCGGAGATCCCTGCTGCTGTGGATCCTCCTAGGAAGGCTACTTCCAAGTCTGTGAGACCTGTTAAGGACTCCACGCGCTCTGCTGTTCCGAGACAGGACTTTTCCCTCCCTCTGGATGACATTTATGAGGAGGAAGAGAGGTCAGATTTTGATCTTGACCCTGTTGAGCCTGATGGGGCTCCTGTCTTGTCAGGGGATAGCCAACTGGAAGAGTTGAGACAAACTCTTCATGATGCTAGTGGCCTGGACACTTCTCCGGAAGTGGAATTTGGCAGGCCTGAGCTTGGGGCTCATGCTGAGTCGTCCTACAGGAGACTCATGGCTAGAGTCTTGGAGTATCTGGGCTGGTCCAGTCCTCCTGAAGAGTTTGTGCAAGATGATAGACATTTTAGATAAAGGTCCATCCTCTGACCCGGTGTTACCTTTTCATCAAACCTTATAGGAAAGGGTGGCGGCTTCCTGGCAGTCACCGGAATCTCTTCCGGCTGTTAACAAATCATTAACCAAGAAATACCGCCCTCCCGGTAGCGACCCCAGCTACCTATCCACTCGCCCCACTCCCGAAGGTTTGGTGGTTCAGACAGCTACGGCCAAAATCAGCCAACTCCACTTGTGCCGTGGCAAGATTTTCACATACACTGTGGAACTGTGTTTCTCTTGCGGCTGAGCATATTCCCGAGGGGGAAGAAAGGGATGGGTTCCCTGCTCTCGTGCAAGATGGCAAGGATGCCATGTGTGAATCCCTTCTGTCGGGTTTGGACACGAGCACCATTATACGTAGATTTGCATGGTTGCGGAAGTCGGGTTTTGCTCCGGATGTGCAAGCCTGTCTTTTGAACATGCCCTTTGATGGCGCGCATCTGTTTGGCAGCAAGGCTGACAAGAGCCTTCAGAGGTTGCAGACCTCAAAAGCTGTGATGAAATCTTTAAGCGCAGCCGTGCGTCAATCTCTGCCTTTTTGTCCTAGGGGACAGCAGTGGAGGGGAGGTTCTTTTTGTTACTACTCCTCCTTTGGTAGAATGAGAGGAGCCGCCAGCCAAAGGGGTCAGCGTAAAAGTACATGTGGTGGTTGGGGAAATAGAGGTGCCAAAGCCGCTCAGGCAGCTGCCTCTTTGCAGCCGCTCCAAAACAGTCATGAGGCCATGTCCCATGGTTCGCCGGTTGGGGGCAGACTGTCTCAGCATCTGCATTTTTCTGGCGGGCCATTAGTTCGGATGCGTGGTTTCTGGATACAATTGCCTGCGGCTACTGCCTTCCCTTCCTAAAGTGGCGTCACGACAATCCACCGGGAAATCTCTTTGAAGCTTCCGAATCTGCTCCTTGTGCAGGAGATCTTGACCCTGCTAGAGAAAGGCGCTATAGAACTGGTGCCTGTAGCGGAGAGCAACAAGGGTTGCTGTTCCCCTTATTTTTTGATCCTCAAGAAAGACTGGGATTGAGACCCATCCTGGACTTGCGTTGGTTGAACAAACTTCTCAGGAAGGACAAGTTCAAGATGGTCACTCTTTCTCAAGTCCAGGACCTTCAACTTCAGGATTGGTTGGTGTCTCTGGACCTACAGGATGCTGACTTTCATATGCCGATTCATCCCAAGCACAGAAAGTACCTGAGGTTTGCGGCTGCCGACTTGCACTTTTGGGTCCTGCCATTCGGATTCACCTCCGCCCGAGGGTCTTCACCAAGCTAATGGTGTTGGTGGCAGCGTATCTCATGCGAGGGGGGGGGGATTCACATCTACCTCTACCTGGACGACCGGCTGATCCATCCGCGCTCTCCCGAGCAAGCATTGGTTCACCTCAGTCTCCTCTGCCGCTCCCTCCACAGGCTGGGCTTCTCTCTCAATTTCAAGAAGTCACATCTGACACCTTCCCAACACAGGACATCAGGGCTCTGTTGGACACGTCCTTGGGGAAGTGCTCGTCTCCCAAGGTGTTGGTTCATCACATTGTGCAGTTGGTGGACAAGATTCAACGCGCCCAGAGCCTCCCAGCTTTCGAATTCTTAAGGTTGCTCAGCCTCATGGCAGCCTGCATTTTTCTGGTGCCAGAGGCCAGGCTGAGGTTGAGATCCCTGCAATGGGTCCTCAAGATGCAGTGGTCACAGTTCTCAGGCAGGATGTCGGATCCTGTTCAGATTCCACTCTTGGTCTCCCAGGATCTTCTGTGGTGGGCCGACAAAGGGAACCTGATGAAAGGGGAGCAGTTTTGGCAACCATGGCCGGGGGTGACTGTAGTGACGGATGCTTCCCTCACAGGATGGGGCGCTCATGCCAACGCCTTGACCGCCAGCGGTCGTTGGTCTCCGTCGGAGTCCAAACTCCACATCAACCTGTTAGAGCGGAGGGCAATCAGGCTTGCCCTGAAGACTTTTCTGCCGTCTGTGCGGGGGAAGAGTGTCCTGATCATGACGGACAACACAGTGGCCATCCATTACCTCATCAAAAAAGGTGTTGTGGGGTCACTCCCGTTGTGCAGAGAGGCGATGAAGCTCTGGTTCTGCGCCATCCAGCAGGGAATTTCACTCTCGGCGGTTCATCTGGCCGGTGACGAAAAAGTGGCGGCGGACGCTCTGAGCAGGCAGAGCACGATCTCTCACAAGCGGGAGTTGGCTCAGGAAGTCTTCTGAAGATCTTCGCCCTTTGGGGAAACCCACAAGTGGATCTCTTTGCCACGAGTGCCAACTGGAAGTACGAGAGACTTTGCTCAAGGGAATTTCCTCCGAGAGGAGCCGTAGGAGACATGTTTGTGGTGGACTGGTCATTCCCACTGCTGCATGCGTTTCCTCCAGTCCCCGTCATTCTTCAAGTGTTACGGAGGTTCGGGTCCCACATGATCCTCATTGCTCCGGATTGAGCCAGGAGAGCGTGGTACCCGGACCTTCTAGAAATGCCCATCCAGAGGTCAGGACTCTCAACCGTCATGCTTGGTATCTGAAAGGTTGAGATATAAGGATTGGGACCTCCCAGATAATGTGATGGAGGTGCTGCTTTCAGCCAGAAGGCCAGCAACAAAATCCCTGTACCGTTGGCGTAAGCTTCGCGACTGGTGCAGAGGACAAAATGTTGATCCTTTTCAGTGTTCCATTCCTATGGTTTTGTCTTGCTTACTTTCTTTGGCCCAGAGGGGTCTTCGTGTTGGTACGTACCATTAAAGGTTACCTGGCAGTGCTGGCTATATTTAAGCGCTCGTCTGAAGAATGTTCTTACTTTAAGATTCCTTTGATTTCTCAATTTCTTAAAGGACTGACTAATGTGTTCCCGCCGTCCCCTTTACAGGTGCCGGTTTGGGATTTGGTTTTGAAAGTTCTAATGGGTGCTCCATTTGAACCTTTGCACTCTTGTCCTTCTTGGTTGCGGTTACTTCCGCTCGCAGAGTGTGTGAATTGCATGCACTTTCATCTAAGCCACTCCTTACTGTGTTCCACAAGGACAGGGTTGTACTACGGGTACGTCTTTCCTTTCTACCTAAGGTAGTATCTGAATTTCATTTGAGCCAGAAAGTGATTCTTCCTTCTTTCTATCCTCCTCCTTATCCTGGTAAGGAAGAGGAATCACTCCTTAGGTTGGATCCTAGGAGAGCTCTGAGCTTTTATATTTCTACGATGTCCAGGGTCTGAGTGGACGATCAACTCTTTGTGGGTTATGCTGGACACAGATTGGGCAAGGCCGTTACCAAACATACCTTGTCCAGGTGGATTATCTTCACCATTACTGAGTGTTACCGGTTGGCGGGTAAGGACCCTCCTGAAGGGTTGCAAGCTCATTCCACTAGGGGCGTGGCTACTTCCTCTGCCCTCCAACGGGAAGTTCCTATTAGGAACATTTGTGATGCAGCCACATGGGCTTCTATATACACCTCTGTTAAACATTACTCCCTGGATACGATCCATGGCCAAGATATGGCCTTTGGTAAGGCGGTTCTTTATTCCGCCATCTAATTGGATATTCTAAATTATTTTCCCTCCTCCATTTTCTGGTACTGCTTTGGGCGTCTGTCAAAGATGTGGAATACATTGGAGGACACAATCCATTCAAAGAACAAGTTACTTACTAACTGGTAACGTTCTTTCGATTGAATGTTCCTCCAACGTATTCCACATCGCCCTCCCAGCCTGCCCCTGTGGAGAATGTCCTATGCGATTGCAGCTTACGTTTCCGCAAGGCTATGTGCAGTCCGGCAGGCATTTGTTTGGTGCCACACATTGAGGGAAAAAAACATAAACTGAGGCTACGGGTGCCGTGCGTCCTATTTTTAACATCCGGTGATGTCACTCTCTACAGAGGCCTTCAAGGGACATTAACCTGACTCAGGACGCCCTCTGCCGAAAAGGTTTCCGAAGTGCACAGCTGTGGACATTACATGTCCAAGATGTGGAATACGTTGGAGGAATATCCAATCAAAAGAATGGTACCAGTTGATAAGTAACTTGTTCTTCTCGTACATGAACTTCCAATGGTAAACATCACTTGCAAATCTCTTGCTATGAAACGAGGCGCTCGTTCAGCCCCTTTACTTTAATCTTTGTCATGTTACATTAGTTGAAAATGTGTGGAAACTGGTATGCTGAGAACTGCATTTCGCTTTGTTACAACAAACTGGTGGTATGTGAACCCCCTCTGTTTGTCCAGCTGACTGCAAACACCCTTTACCAGTTGCAGTCGTGAAATGCCAGTCTAGTACTGGGTTTAACTTTACATCCTGCGACTTGTAGTCCTGCGTTTATAATGGGGAAAGCCAGGTTTACAAGGTCCAGATTGCAAAATTAAAACCAGGACTAAAGTACCATCTCCCACACAAAATGAAGCATGTTGGCATAAAAACACATTTGAATTGTGGGTGCAGTTTCTCTCTGATCTCATAAGAAACTCCTTTTTGAATGTTCAACAATCTTCGGTAGTTGCACACGGCTGCATTTGGTAGTGGTGCGCATCTCCAGAGTGGTAAAGAAGCATAGAGTACTGCGTCTAGGAAGCCAGTGAGTTTTTCATGTACATTCATGAAGAAACCAAGAGACACAGACAAACACGCGGGCGCACATGTACATTCTCAAAAACTTTTTTTTTTTTTTTTAAGTAACTCTTCCGCCCTGGTTGTAATTACTATAGTTATCGTATAGATTTTACTTTGCCCGTTTTATGTCTCTCCTCTTCCCCATTATACATATTTGAATTGCAATTTATTAAGATTTCACGTAGCACACCCAGTAAGTGGATGGTTCTTGCCATTTTCCCAGACCCGATATCCTACAAAGTCTCCCCGGATCCCGATAAACCATTTGCATCTTTAACAGTTTTAGGGCCTGGTTCATGGAAATGTGCGCAGAAATCCAGCAAGGGCTATCCGCCGAGAAGGATACTGCGCAAAGTTTAAAAAATGCATGCTATGCGTATTCATGGAATTGTTTGTGCAAAGTAACCATATTTGCAAGTCGTGGCTGGAACGCCCCTGACATGCCCACACACAAAGCATAAACAGCCACTATTGCACACTCCCCCAGGCGTGAATACATGCACCTTTCAAACAGTTTGTGGGGTCCCCCACAAGCAGGCCTGCATCTTGGGGACCCTGCGCAGTCTCCCGTAAATGTTCCTGTCCCCGACCAACTGCGTATGAAAAATCATAACTCGATCTAAACTCAGAAAATCTGCGTGTGAACCCCTGTAAACTGTTCCTGCACCCCTCAATCCGACATGCAACCCTACCTCTGTGCTGCAAATCCTATGTGCAAGTGTACTTCCGCCTGCCTTCCTTCCTTCGGGTGGCGGATCATATGAAGGACTTGTGTGGCCATTTCCCGGCAGAGTTGTCGCGTGATCGAATCCATGAACACGTCTTGTGCTGCGCAATTGTGGGCGTGCGAGGGACTGCCTACAGGCGGTCCCTTGGAACTGCCATTTTTGAGCATGTCCTTTCCCATTTTTGGTGTTCTGCCCCCTTCCCAGACCTCTCCACGTGAATGCAGGAAAAGTACTGCGCATTAGATTCCATGAATGTGGGTTTGTGCACGCATACCCTATTTTCTGCACAATTAATTCCATGAATCAGGCCCTTCCGTGTTTTGTTTTGTTTTTTTTTTTTTTAAATTGCTAAAGTCAGGATTCTGTCTTGTCACAAGGACCAGGATTGAGACACCCACAAGACCACTTGAACGTCTGGCCAGGATAAGCGTGAAATTGCTTGTTCGAATCGTACTCTGTAGAAAATATTTACGTACAACATTGCAGGTTTAAAAGGTGTGCACCTTCTATATTTTTGTTGCCACATTAGAGGAAACTTCCCTCCTTTATGGAGTTCTTTTCCAGGTGTTTGATTAATCTCTGGAAAGGCAAATCTTTTTTTATGTGCCGAGGGGGCTGAGAAAAATCTTAGTTTAACCCCTATTCAGGCGGAGCTCCTCCTCCCCCCCAATATCACACCCACTCACTGGTGGGATCCCACAGTTAATCATTTCCATTTCCAGGGCAGCTTTCAAACCTAAATCGGTAATTCTTTCCCATATGTCGATTGCACGCCGCCTACATTTTACTGTCCGAAAGTGATCACAAAACAGTTTGAAAGTGTCTTGCAAAGTATGAACGCAGTGCTTGCAGTTGTACTTTTCTTATGTCAGGAATGGTGCTTAAAGTGCTGTGGGACCGAGCATGCTTTTGGTGCCATGCAAAAGCTTGTAGATCTGTATATGCATGCACGCACCAAAGCATTGCTAAAACTCTTATTTTGTTACCCAAATAGCTAACGTTTGGTGCTTGAAACCTATTGCCCGTGTGTTGATTCTGTATTAAATTTGTTTTTGGCCAGGTTAGCCTTATGGGTCACTTAGTGATTACAATGTCACATTTTGTGTCTTGCAGAACATTCAGAAGATGTTGGGCCTGGCTCCATCCAGAGCAGCCACAAAACAAGCTGGGGGATTCCTGGGCCCTCCACCACAAGCAGGGAAATTTGCCTAATCCTACCTAAAAATCAACCGGTTCCTTGTAGTAGACTAGGATTGAGAAACGCAGATGTAGCTTTTTTTCATGTTGACCACCCCATATCTTGCTGCAATGTTTCCACTTAGCCTGCTGCCTCCCGGTTCCTGATGTAGCTGGTCTATAATTATCATGATCAAATGGCACTCCATGGCATTTCTGGCCTTTGACCTGGCATAAGACCGCTCTCAAAGGCTACAGGAACCATGAAATAACTGGAGGAATACTTTTTTTTTTTTCCTCCCACAGCAACATGATCCTCCAGCACTGCTGCGAAAAGTGTTTGAGGGTAGTTGCTCTGTGTTAATATCACAGTGTACGATCTATACGTTCATAGACGAGGTGCAGCAGATCTAGTGCAACAGAAACTTGAAATTAATAAAATTATTTTGGGTAATGCTTTCCTTTTTCTGGATGTTCGTGTTAGATGCCTGGGGTGAGAGAATGAGCGTTGTTTGATGGTGATCAGCATGCTGCCTAAAGTAAAGCTCCCAGGAAATCAAAGCTGCTCTCCAGAAAGTACACAATACTGCCTTTAATGCGACCTAGACAGATTGTCCAGTGAGATGTTGTGACATGTTACAGCCCCACTGTATTTTACACCTTTGGGTCCTAGATTGTTTTCCCACGGTATAAATCGTGTGCCCCACCACAAGCACTATGCCAATCGCACACGGAATTTAACACCACCGCCCCCTCACCCGACATTAAACGGAACTCTGCAACCAACTTCAAAATCACTGCGGTTGTGGCACCTACAGCCAATGCACAGTAGCACCAGGAGCACATGCCCCTATGCCGCCAACAGAGACCACCTAGAAATGTACCCGCGTGTTTCAGGAACTGCACACATCAACACAGCTGCAAAGCTATCTTGCATTTCCCCTTCACCCCCACTAACCAAACTTTTCTTTCTGTTCCCCCAAAAGCATCTGGAGACCATGCAAACTGCAATCCCAGTAACCGAACATGGTGCTTGTGGCAGGCAGTATTACATGGGTGGCTTTTAAATAAGATGTCGACATTGTAACCTTTGTCGTTAGGGTAACGCGCACTACAGAATTAATTAGTGTTTTGAAAGGCAGCAGATGCTTTTTGGGCATCGGCTATTTCAAAGGCAATGTTCCTGGGCATCATATCCTGCTCCTGCTTCTGTAAAGCCTTATGCAGTTTGAAAGAAAAATCAAGTTTTCAACTGACAACACTTTTTTTAAAAGAAATTTTAGGTTTTGCCTCCTATGCCATGGACAGTGGTATGTGGCAAAAGTAAACAGTCTTGTATGCTGTGCTGTTTGCCACCATAGTGGTCTCCCAGCGAAGAGGCTTGTTCGCATTTTGATAAAATGGTTCCCAGCCAGAGAAGTGGGGAAGATAACAGTGGGAGCTGTTCCAGGCAACCACTGATGAGGGATAAAATAGGCCGGAAGATGGGGAGCAAGGCAGAGTGCATGTTTAAACGTGGATATGTGAAGACTTAAATGTGCTGACTGGAGCAGAGTGGGTTAGGGGGAGTCTAGCAATACTATGTCAAAATGGCTAGAGGTACTATAGTGGAGGGTGACAGAGTATCGGTACTTAAACCAGAAGTACTATTAGATGTGGGATAGGTTTAAGATGTGCTCAAGCATTTTCTTCAAGCATATTTGGGTAATGGAATTGATATCCTCCTCCTCCGACCACATCCAACTGCGAAAGGTTATTTCTAGGACTGCTGAGATATAGTGTCTGCAAGGACAGCTGCAAGAGTTTACAGACTAAAAAGGCAACTGTGGAGGGAACGAGGCCAGAAAAGGTACGAGGGGTGCCCAAAATCAAGGTGCCAAACCTAGTTGACAACCTTTGCAAAAAGAAGCTGATCCCTGGAAGAAGTCCTGTGTATTGCACAAAATCACTGGGAAGTGAATGCTTTGTGGTGGAGGTCTCAGTCCTCTAGCCCAGAGTGAAGAATATAGGATTAAAACACAAATCGGTTTGCTCTAAAAAGAAATCGGACAAGGCTCCTTTCGCAGAACCAAGAAACCTTGTGATTTGTACACTTGGACATTCTTTACAAACACTGGTAGTACGGCTTTGAAACCTAGAATAAGATACATGAATTTGATGCAAAACGGACCTCGAGTGTGCA
Source organism: Ambystoma mexicanum (assembly GCF_040938575.1). NCBI lineage: Eukaryota > Metazoa > Chordata > Amphibia > Caudata > Ambystomatidae > Ambystoma > Ambystoma mexicanum. The sequence goes on along the minus strand of NC_090922.1, from coordinate 577,897,785 downwards.
CCCTGCAAAGCAGGAGGGGAGATGTGTCATTTGTGAAAGTGTGTAACTGCTATTGGTATGACTGAGGAGCATTAACCTCGTCTCCACAACATTACTATTGTAACTGCTCATATAACCAGAGCAGACTATACAGATTAAGATTTAGTAGTAAGAATACTTTATTATCTGGCTTGTTGGGATGTGCAGTGCAAAAGATTTTCACATATCATTTTAGGGATTTACCTTGAGAGCCAGGGGTTATCCCTGTTGATTTGCCCTGAGGCCAGCCATTTTAGCATACTAAGGGGAAAGAGACTCCAGTGCAGGAGGAGAGAAAAGTATACAGGTGAAGAATGTAGCATTCTTTAACATGGGATTTTCCTAAAGACGGAACATCTATAATAGACTTTTTAATGGGCAACCACGTCATTGAACATGGCTGCTTATATATCTAATATTTTAGGATGAAAGATGAATTATGTGGTCATTGTCTAGTCATATAAAATTACTTTTATACAAAGCACCAAGAAAAAGTTTAGATAAATGTACATATCAATCAAATATTATATAAGTTCATCACATTTAACTTAAATTGTTCAATTGTCATAGAAAAAACAAATTTACATATCAATTGCGGGTTAAAGTTTGGTGGCTGTCCACATAGCCTGCATGTCTTATGTTGTTTATCGATACCTAATTTAGCTCAGACAACCTCTGAATCAGCAGTATTAAATTTGACTCAGGTATTCTCTCCCGAGTTCATGGTTAGGGAAAGCTTTGAGATATTCTGGAATGCTATATGGCGTGGCTATCTGGGGAATGTAGTCTCTGCTATGAGAGTGGGAGGCCAAGTTTATTATGTTTTGTTCCCAACTGGTGCTTTCCACATGTCACTTATCTAGTGCTTTACATGTATCTATAGGAGTATGTGTGGCAATAATGTTATTCACCTCACACCACCTCCTCCCTTCTTTGAGACGGTCTTCGCTGGTATGAGACTGTTTAGTGACCCAGCATTTCATTGTCACTTACCACTAAGTTCATAAGCGTATTTGGCTCTGAGTTTACCGTCGTCCAATAAAGACCCAATCGCCTTCTAGATAGAAGCGCTTGAGTGGAAGAAGCTCCTAATTTTAAATCGTAGGTAATCAACCGGCAGATTGCTAGGCATTTTAGTAATGGGACATAAATGATAGCTTTCTAGTAATTCTCTCATTACGTTGCTTCCCCAAATCTCCACCACTGTATATAACATAGTGGATATAATCTTTGCTTTATAGATTGTTACTAATGCAATTAATAAGTAACCACAATGAGAGTAGGAAAACATTTAGTGATTATTTTATAATTATTGATAATTTATAAATCAAGTTTTACTTTTTTCTCTCTCCTTTGGATGAATCTATGTTATATTGTTTGTTTGTAAAAAGTTTAATTTGTGAAACCATAACATAAATCTAACCTTCCTGGTTTTCCTAATTTCCTTCTGAAAGCCAAAGTAGTGACTCCACAGCAGTTTCCCACCTTGGAATACTCGCGTACAGGAGAAAAACAAGGAAACAGACTAGCATAGATGCATAAGAAATTGGCATGTGCAAAGCCAGTAGTTTTGGTTTTTGCAGTTATTTACTTCATTTAACTTTTATAGGCATGAATACAATAAATTCTTGCGTCCTACATACTCAGTAATACTTTAAATGTTCAGAAATTGTCTGCCAGCAATACGGTAAACTGGCGCATATGAGGAATGACTGTGCCTTGTGAATAAACTGGTGTGGACTGAGAAACATTCAACGGATCTGTACGGTGAATGAATTAAGGAAAACACTGACTTTTGATGTCTGTAATGCTTAGAAGGAATCCAATCTCTGGCATTGCTCTGCACACTCCTCCACACCATAGTTTTCCAGACTGCAATGCTATTACAGAAGGTGAAAGACCATATGCAAATCAGGCTTGGTCCCACAACAAACATGGCAGTCCAGTCCAAACTGGTCAGTCACTTTGCTCCCTCTTACTTCACCCTTGCTTGTGCTTTTCTTCGCAGCTGAGTAAGGTCTGGTGACCCCAGGCGGTGGTACAATACATCTTGGTTAAGGATTCAGCACTTGGAAACTACTATTGCAGTAATTCGGCACAATGCAAAAGCATGGTAACATTTCTTTCCAAACAACCCCAGCTATGTTTCAGCCTTGTTTTACATCTCTGAGGTGTAGCTTAGGGGTCTGCACATAGCATGTTTGGGACCCACATCTGGGTAAACATGTCCCAATCGGGATAACATTGGCAAAAGCAAAGGTTGATGGCTGGAAGGTGAATTAATGAACCTCTGCCATGAATGAATAAATGGGAATGTACAATGAATTGAAGGGATGAATGTATGGGAGATGGTCAAGTAGTTAAATTCATTGAATTTATATGGTGATTTTGTCAAAACAATGTACAAATAAAAATGGTACAATCATACAGGTTACAGCAGTATGACAATTTAATGCGTTAAAGACGATCAAGGGCAGCGAGTGTACACTGAGGAGGACATTGCTCTCACATTTCGGAACTTCTATCAGAAACTGTACAGCTCCACAGGTATCTCAGATCCCAAAGCTATACAAGAGTATCTCAAAGACACCCAGTTGTACTGGGTGGAGGCAGACCTGTGAGAACCTCTGAACGCATCGCTGACTGAGGAGGAAATTCTGGAAGCAATAAAATCCCTCCCAAACTCGAAAGCACTAGGCCCAGATGGGTTCATTGGAGAGTTCTACAAAGCCCATGCGTCCATCCTCGCCCCACTCCTGCTTCGCGTTTATGAAGAAGCAATCGAACGTGGAAGCCTTCCCCTCACACTGCGCAAAGCCAACGTTATGGTGCTGCACAAAGCCGTCAAACCCGCAGATGACTGCGCATCCTACAGGCCGATCTCCTTAATCAACCTGGACAATAAAATCCTAGCCAAAATACTCGCATCAAGGCTCCTCCCTCTCATGCCGGCTCTGGTGATTGGAGACCAAGCCGTATTCATCCCAGGTTGCAGCACCACATACGGCATCAGGAGACTGTTCGGGGTCATCGAGGCCGCAGATCCAACGCTACAAGCAATTGCGGTAATGCTCGACACCGAGAAGGCGTTTGACTCTGTTCATGATGGCGGCGCTTTGGCAGATGGGCTTCGGCAGTTTCTTTATCAAGTTAGTATCTCTGCTATATAACGACCCGCGGTCATATGTCACTATAGGAAACACTAGATCCACGAGCATATCATTAGAGCGGGGAACTCGACAGGGTTGCCCGCTTTCGGCCCTGATATTCGCCCTTATCATGGAACCCCTGGCATCGAGATTACGAGAAAACCACCTGCCCTGAGGTATCAAACTGGGCCCCCACAGGTTGATTGTCTCTCTCTATGCTGATGACGTTGTATTGTTCGTCAGTGACCCCCAAGAGAATCTTAACCCTGTAATGCGCAAAGTGATAAGATTTGGCCAAATGTCAGGTCTCAAAATTAATCATTCCAAATCGGTAGTATTCCCCTTGACTCCCAATACAACTGAATTTATTGTTGATCATGGTTTTAAATGGGAGCACTCAAAGGTGTACTATTTGGGTATTTACATGTCACGTAACCATCATGAGATCTATAAAGATAATTATGTTGCCACGTAAACTCCCTGCAGGAATGCATACACAGGTGGAAATCGCTACCACTAACGCTTTGGGGTAGAACGTCCTTGACTAAAATGGTTGTTCTTCCTAAGCTTCTCTTCTGTATCTATTCATAAACATTCCACTACTCCTCCCAAAATCCTTTCTCCAGAAAGTCAAGTTGGCAGCCCTAGAGCTAATATGGGTGGGTAAACCGGCTCGTGTCGCGTACAACACACTAGTTCTACCGACGTCGAAAGGAGGTCTATCGCTCCCAGACATAGAAAAATACTATTGGGCGGCCCAGACTCACTTCCTGAGCTTCTGGTATATGACTCACTTTGTTTGCCCACACGTGCAGGTGGAACGAGCCCTGGCCTCGCCCGACTTGCTAAGTGCCGTCATCATAAGTCAGATCCCAGTTCCATACAGCACGCTCAACACAGTCTTGTCTACATACGCAATCTGGAAAAAGATGGCGGCCAAATACAGTGTAGACGTAAAATTTTCCCCGCTGTTGCCTATCAGATTTATTCCTGGCAACCCCCTCACGAATCAAAAAGTATTCCTGATATGGGCTGACAAGGTTGATGTCCACTCCTTCAGAGACCTGTTCCCAGAGGGCACCTTTTTAACCCCACAAATGGCTAAAGATAGGGGCGGAGGCACTTCCCTGGATGTATTCCTTTAGACTACGTCACACCTTACACAAAATATTCCCCTCATTTCCCAAACAACCCCCTACATGGGAGTTATTGCATAACACTATTCAGGCGCAGGGGGAGGGGAGGTTAGTCTTGTTGCTATATAAATCCCTGGTGGTCGATATTGGGGAAACCCAACCCTAAAACACAGCTTAAATGGGAAACTGCCATTCAGGAGACAATACCCACGGAGGAGTGGTCCTATATCCTATGTCAAACTCAAAAGGTCGCACTAAACACTTGCTACACTTCAATTTTCTACACCAAACATATTATACACCAGTTAAAAAAACACAAGCTTCACCCGGAAACGTCGCCCAAATGCGATAGATGCGCGGCGGCCCAGGCGGACTTCCTCCACCTAGCGTGGGACTGTCCTGGAATAAGGCGTTTCTGGAACTTGGTTTTGCAAAAAATCGCCGACATCATAGGCGAACAGGTGACCCCACTACCACTGGGGCCCCTACTGGGTCTCATTAAATACCTTCTACCCGCAGCACGTAAATTAGCATCCCTTCTTCTGGTGCTGGCCCGAAGGAGGATCGCCATGTCATGGAGCTGAGGCCCACTACCCAAAATCGAAGACTGGAAAAAAGATATAACATACTGCCAGGACATGGAAAACGAATTTATAAGAACCCTACCATTGCATGCACGCCCCCCCCGACATCTGGGGACCATCAGACTATGATGAAAGATTGTTTCGGATTTTTTTCATTTTGTGGGGGTGGGAGGGGAGACTGCCTTGAAGGGGAACTCGGGATTGGGTAATGTGTTATTTCTCTTCCTTCCCTTCATTTCCTCTCATGCCCCCCTCTTCACTTTTGCCCTTTCCAATGGTTTCGACAGAGAACCATGTTGGTGCGTTTGTATTCAAAATTCAAAAATAAAGTTTAAAAAAAAAACCTCATGGATATATATTCTGACACCAGAGTTTCATCCCATCAAAGCAGGGGTACTGTCCGGTGTCATGTCCCTTAATGCAGCTAAGCACTTCAAACTTTCCGTGCAAAAGGATGTCTGGGGGAGAGGGTTGAAGCCACACAGCTGTGCACAGGAATCATAGGATTGTTGCAGGCTCATCCTTTCGGAGGATATTCTGCTACCTACCTGTCCTCAGCCATCATAAACAGTTGTGGGAGCATCCACACTCTACTCAAAGGCGCCATAGTCTACATCTTCCTCTGCATCACAGATGCAGAGTAAAGAGGATAACATTTTAGAAGCAGTAGGTAAGAAAATCTACTCAAAGTTTGCTCTTCAAATCAGTCAGGGGAATACACAGGCGATTTTATCTGTAGCTAATTTAAATTTCTGGATGAAGGTATCAGTTTGTACAGTTTTTACCACCTAGTTAAGTAGAGCATTTCAAGAGCTAACTGGCAGATGCTAGAATATTGGCCACAATACTTATCATTATACACAGGGGCAACTGCTGTAGTCGGCCATCCCCTTTTCATTGTCATTATGTGGTGCTATTCTTGTGTTTTCGGGGGGGGGGGTGGCCTGGCCTCTACAGTTTCTTCTAGATGGCTCCGCCTACCACAGAGGGCCTCCCGATCTGACTGTGCTGTCGAAGTGCCAGTCAGTCATTTGTGGCCCCCATGCCCAAGAGGGGGCCTGTCATCCTTACCACTACTCCCACAGCAGCTTATGTGTGTTTCAGAAGCCCCCATCTTCTGGGGGGCCTCCAAGATCCCGGCTGCAGCCATTCAGTTTACGGATAGTCCCATAGTTTGGGGGAGCCATCCATCACCACCACTGTGCACCCTGCACCATCTTTGCTTCAGGCAGCATCCCTTTAGGTTTGGGGATGCCATTGCTGGTGACCGCTGCACCCATGGCACACTCACAGCTGCTCCATTGTGGCTTCTCATGACATTTCTTTCCCTGGGCTGCCTGACTTCATCCCCGCTCCCCTCTACACTGCTGCGCCCTCACCTTGCCGGTCAAGATGGGGGTCAACAAGGGACATGACTGGGTGGCCTGCTTCAGGCCGCCACCCACACATGACACGTCCGGTCCAGGCCAATTGTCCCTTGGCCTTTTGGGAGTGGTACGTTAAGGGGGGGATGTGGGTGCCTGAACCCTCTCCACAAGTTTATTCTCGGTTCCTCCCACTCTTCTTTTCCCAAGTGTTCGCCAAAGGTGTGTTTTTTTTTTTTTAAACCTTTAGAATCTTTTCTCCTCTGCCCAACCCATTTTTGGACAGGGGAGGTCTGTCCTTGTTTTGTTTTTTAACATTCCAGTCAGCCACGTGGTGGGCTAGATGGATCTGTCTAGTAAACACACACTAAATAAAATATTTTATTTACAAACCCTGATGTCTGCCAATATTTCTAGACACGCCTGAAAAGGAAAAGAAACACAGCCTCCCTGATGATTGATGGAGTCAAGAAAACGTTTGGAGGAGAAGACAATTTGTTGTTACAGCAGGAAAACTTGATCGGGAACCAGAGTGTGCGCCTTGTCATCATTTTTAACAGTTTCAGGTAGGAGGTCAGCAGGGAAGAGGAGGAGAAAAAGCAGAAGCAAAGAGAAAGGTTTTGAGGTGCTTCCAGAACCGGAGATGGTTCTCCTCATGTTTCAGGGAGACTGTTCCAGAGGTAGGGCTCAGCTGAAGAAAGAGATCTACCACCAACTTGTTGCTTGGGGAAGTGACTAACCCTGAAGGAGTTGGAGGCGGATGAGCGAAGGGCTCGAGAAGGAAGAGAGAGTTAAAGGTATTGAGGTCCCAGGAAGCCTTGTGGACAATGCAGAGGGTTTTGAATTTAACAGCCGCTGGAGCCAGTGCAGAGATTTCAGTCCTGGAGAGATACAATCCCTGGGTTTGAGGCCAAGGACAAGTCTCGCAGTCCTGTTCTGGATGAGTTGCAGAGGGCGGAGAGTAGAGGCAGGAAGATTTAGAAAGAGGCTGTTGCAATAGTCCAGCCTAGAGAGAACCAGAACTCTGGAGACAGTGAGCTTCTGGGGGCAGGAGAGGAAAGGAAGCATACCTCTGAGGAGGTGCAGCTGGTAGTGTGACTTCTTAGAGATGTGAGGCAAGAAGTAAAGTGTGGAGTCAAAGATGACCCTGAAGTTCTTAGCCTTGCAGGTGGGAGCAGGAAGAGGGCCGAGAGAGGCTGGCCAAAGAGAGACAGGAAAGGAGGGATTGGGTGTGCTGATGAGGAGAATCTCAGTCTTACTGGCATTAAGGCAGAGGTCATTGGCAGCACACGTCTCCTGGATCGCAGACAGACAGTCAATGATGAGAGACGGGGAGGAGGTGGCAGAGGGTAGCCTGAAAATGAACTGCGTGTCGTCCGCATAACACTGAAAGTTGGGGCATAGAGCGGCAATGCGGTGGGCGAGAAGTGCCAGGTATAAGAGTTATGCAGTGAACCGGTCCAGATGCAAATGGTACTGCTGTTGTGAAGTAGTAACTACAGGATGGATATCCATGCTAAGCATCTGGTTGGAGGTATTGTCCCAGTTCAATTTAAGCTGGATGAACACTGATGTTCAGACTGGAAATTCATATCAAACAATTAATCCCGCAAATTGAAACTCCCAAAATTCGTTGCAAAAAATAAAAAACACTCTTGGGACCTACACAGTGTGTCAGGCCACCTATCTGACATTACCATGGAAAACCTTGCTAACCCACATTTGCTTTTGTCAACAGAGGAAATGGACGACCTAGATAGATTTTGCAAGAAATAATACAATATCTAGACATTGAAATGTATCAACATACCAGAACTAAAAAAAAAGAAATCTAAATGCACTCACACTTTACAAGGTGACAATGCCATTAACATCTTTCAGAGAGCTGTAACGTTAGAACTACATAAATTAGAAGATAGGGTAACAATCGTCAGGAACACATTGACTAATCAGCTTAAATTGAACTGGGACAATACCTCCAACCACATTCTTAACACTGTCATCCATCCTGCCATCACTACTTCACAACAACACTACCATTGTCATTGGGAGCGAGTCACTGGATAACTCATATCCAACCGAATTCCCACTGGCCAACCAGGCATCAGCATTGACACACTTGGCCCTGAGAAAAACCCAGGCTGGTTAAAACACGTGTTGGCTAATGAATTAATACATTTTTTGACATTAAATAATTGCCTATAGCTGGCTATTCAATAGAATATCGATAGAGATTATAGATGGAACAGGATTTTTAACCGAGTGCAACTAAGATAAGAGTCCCTGGTTTGATGTACATTTCACTGAGAAAAGTAGGGCACCATCTCATGCAGTAACCCCCACACATGCAGCAGGGCTTTTACATTACATAACCTGTAGCACAGCAGACTATGTTCTAGTGCCCCACCATAGATTTGTTCACAAGCACATACAAAGGCATATACTAAATACATTACTCTTACAATTCTTGAACTGGGATTCTGATGGTATCCCCGTAACAATCTGTATACTGTCTAGTGTTTTTCAATGCACATTTACATAAGTTACATATTCAACATTTGCAAAAGCACGTCACTGGCTTGTCTAGCCAATCCCTCTCTTGTACATTTATTTCTGGCCAAAGAATGTGGGGATAGAATATTTTATAACATTTTAGCGTTTTTTGTAAACAATAGCCTATATTATAAGGAACAGTTCTTGATCAGTAATTTGGACTTTGCAATGTTTTTGCAAGGTTTTGTGAATCATTTTACTGTGTGCTGGATCTAGTAATACAATTATATTGATGAATCCCTTTTACAAAATGATTTTTTTTTTTAGTTGTGTCCATCATGTTCTAATTGTAACCACTTTCCAAAAATCTCATTTTTAATATTCCAGATTTCGCATTATATAAGGTTGAAAACATTTTTAAGCTCCTATTAATTCATCCAATTATATGTTTTATATGGTGGTACTTTTCTAGCAGATAATCACCAAAAGAATCTTATGGGATTCAGGAAATTGATTGATGCGGTCAGGGTCCATAGGCGTGTGGCAGGTGTGCATATGATGGGGAGATGTTCTGAAACGACAGGTGTCTGTGGGGGGAGAACAGTTGGGAGGTTGGTTGGGCAGTAGTGGTCATTATTCCTTTTTTCCCCTTAACTCCAAAATACAGACATCGGAGGCATTCCCAAGCCAAGATGCAGAGTTTGGAAGTTTGGGAAGATAACTCAGAATGACCGAACATACTAAATTGCCGTTCATCACAGAATTTGAAGCAACAAGTCCAGTTTGTCAAGGGCTCCTGTGTGGGGGTGGGGCCTTCAAAAGAAACTTTCAGGGCGCAGACTTTGGTAGAAGAGATGTATCATCAGGAACAGTACACCAACACCGGTAGGAGAGTTACTTTTTAAAACTATTTGAAGATCACTGCAGTTTATGCACAATTGCAATCTTTATGTAGTAGAGTTAGAATTAATGTGGTGCACATTAGGTAGTTATTAAGATTTCATATAAATATGGCCGAGCCAGTGCTTTCCCCTCTGGTTGCGTAGTTGAAGGACCGGGTGACACGCACAGTAAAATTATTTTGGTGCGGATACCAGGAAACATGGGTTACAAGCACGAGAATAGGTGTAAGTGTGCATACCTAGTCTTAAACTTGTTAAGGTAAAAGCAAGGTGAAAATCAATGCGAGAGCAGAGTGAGAAAAATGTGCATGATCCCAACATGGCAGTTTGAGGCTGGAAACAAGCAACATGCACACATCAGCTGGGGGGGGGAGAAGAGCCGTGTTTACTAGTCTCCCGAATGCAAACATGTTCCTTGGGAAAGGTTAACCTCAAGCAATGCGTCGAAGGTGCGTGTTTACTGGATAACTGAGTTACAAGTCGGAAAAACCAAACCAAGAACTGTAAATAATTCAGTGTGGTTAATCCACAGAAATAAACTAAGGTATAGGAGATAAGTAAATACAAAAGACATCATACAAAGATTGCAAGGTCAAGCGGACATTACTGTTCAAGGAAGTTAGACTTTGCTTCTAGGAGGAACACATAGGAAAGAAAACTGAACTATGAAACAGTGCTACGAAAAGAAGACAATTTACAGAAGTTGCTGCAGTTAGAAGATTCACTATCAGACCACACAAGACACTCTTCTGCTCTAAGCACAAGTTGAGGAGTCACAGGTATGAGATAAAATTAGAGGTGGAGAGAATAATTCTATTGCACAAGAGAACTTGTGTGTTGTAATTTCTTTGACAGGTCTTTACTTTGAAGAGCAGGCGATCCTGTGTTGCTTTTTTATTTATCCACTTCCCTTGGTAGGGTGGCGGGGGAACCTGTGCCCAGTGGCTTACCTTAAAACCTGGGGGCAGAGCGCTACAAGGGGCACAGTGGGGTTCAGCAGATTCAACAGGAAATCAAGGTGCGGCCCTGGGAGATAGTAAATCAAGGCATACTTAATTCTTGAATGGTTACCATTCAGGGAAACAAAATCAAGACGTTCTTCTCTCCCCTGCCAGATCATCAAAATGTTTTTGAGAAATCGATCATTTAATGAGTGTAAAAGTCAAGTGAACGCATGGGATTGTTCCAGTTTGACCACACATTCATTTGCCTCAGAACATGAGCTTTTGGAGCCCATGTGACCCCTTTTTGTTATTGGAATTGATCGCCATTATAGAGAAAATGTTGCTTAACATGAATTGCAAAAGATCCAAACATCATAGGCTTTTCTGTGCAAAAGGACACAGATCATTTTGCATAAAATAATTCCACTGCATCACGTGCTAATTTATGATCTATTTGTTTATTTTAATTGCTTATATAGCGCGCTGAACCCTGAGGTAGCTAGGCGCTTTCTTAAGGAGATGGTTACATACATGTATAAGTACAACAATACAGGATTATACAGGAATATTTTGTACAACAATACAATAATTTACAGGACTCTGCACTGGGGGTAGTACAGGAATACAAACATAATTACAGGATTATACAGTTATTTACAAGTTGGGAGATTGTTTTTCGGCAGATTCTACCGAATTTACAGGCACCGTATGGTTTCTTTAGGTGTTGATTTAGTTGGGAGGGCTAGTGGCGAAGAGTCAGGTTTTGACTTTGTAATGGAATGCAAGGAAGGAGTGTTAGTCTCTTAGCTCTGGGCCATAGAGTTCCAAGCTTTTGTCGCTAGGACTGGGAAGCTGGCTCTGCCTGATTTTTGGAGTCTATATCTGGGGATGCTGAGGCAATGTGCGTAGTTCGCTCTGGTGGGTCTAGATGAGGTCTAAGTGCAGAATTTGTCAACCAGGTATTTAGGGCCGCTGTTGTTGAGACATTTGTGGATGATCATGAGAGATTGGAATGTGATTCTGTCTTTTATGGGGAGCCATTTGGCAGTCTGCCTTGCTTGGGATATGTGGGATGTTAAGGGCTGCTCTGAGGGCGTTATTTTTGCAAGATTTGGAGTTTGTGTATGTTTTGTTTAATGGTACCTAGATATAGGGAGTTGCAGTAGTCAAGTTTGGATAGTATCAATGCTCTCGCTAGTATGATACTGCTTTGATAAAATAGGAAAGGTCTACAAGCCATTATTAGTTTAGTGGTGTAGGCCAAAGAAGAGGCGGTGGCATTAACCAGTCTTGAAAGTGACACGGTGGAGTCGAGGTAGACACCTAATGTTTTGGCGTTTTTGGAGACCTTGATGTTTGTCACTATTGAATGAATTGCATTATGGGTTAAGTTTATTAAGGCGTTGATTGGAGCCAATGAGTAGGAGCTCTGTTTTGTCATTGTGTAGGCAAAGCCTGTGCTTGGCCATCCAGTCTTGAATTTTGCTGTAAATTACATTGAGGTGGGAGGAATCCTTTTCATATGAGCCTGAGAGTGTGATGTGGATCGGAGTATCATCAGCGTAGTTGGTGTATGGGACTTTCATGTCATCCAGAAGGTCAAATAACATCTTAGTAAAGATCTTATACAGCGTGAGTGAGACCCAGGAACCCTTGGGCACCCCACACGTGAGAGGCGATGGGTCTGCTGAGGCAGTGTCTGAAAAAACCCTCATGGATCTTTCGGCTAGGAAGTATTGGATCCATTTGGCTGCATTAGGTGAGAAGGAGGCTGAGGTGTTTAGGTGTGAGGTTAAGATGTTATGGTCGACTAAGTCGAAGGCCGCAGAGAGATCGAGGAGTAAGAGGAGAGAGGGGAGGGGGCAGGCTGTTATCTTTGGTCTCATCCCTTTGGATCTTCTGATCTAGAAGGGCTGTTTCAGTGCCGTGTCTAGGTCTGAAGCCCGATTGGCGGAGGCCTAGAAGGCTGTGTGTTTCGAGGTGGTTCTGTATTTGGATGTAGTCTGCTTTATTAATGATTTTTTGCAGGAATGGGACGGTATTTGGTGGGGATGTTTGGGTCTAGTGTGGGGTTCTTGATAAGAGGTTTGACCCAGGCATCTTTGAGGTTCTTGGGTACTGCGCAGGAGGCGAAGGAGGTGTTGATGCGTGTTGTGATAAAGGGGGCAAAGTCTTTGGCTCCTTCTTTTATGATGGAAGCTGGACAAATGTCCCCTTGGCATTTTGAGCATTTGAGGCTGGCAATTATGGATTCGACCTTGAAACACTTGTGTATAGGCGCGTTACAAATGCCATATCATAGTGGTGACAGGGGAGAATTCAAAGAGATCTGAGTTGTTGGGACTTGGTTGGTGGGCTTGGTTGGAGTTAGAGGTAGCTTTCGTGGCTAGCAGGGTTCTTTTAGCTTCTATTTCGATCTGGAGTGTGGCTATTTTGTCCAGTAGTGCCGTTTGGATCTTGGCACACCAGGTGGCATCTTTGTCGCAGGTATATTGGGGGGTATGGGTGATTCCAACTCCCTGAGAATGGTGAAAAGTTATTTCACATTGGAATTTGCATTTAGTATTCTACTGTTGAATGTATCGCTTTTGGTTTTGATGGCTTTTTTGTATGTGGCGGCAGCTGTCTTGAAGAGATCTTTGTTTTGAGGGGATGTTTTTTTTGCCAGGGGGTTTCAGCAGATCTTTTAGATTTCCTCAGTGCTTTCAGTCCTGGGGTGAACCATTTGTTGAGGCGATTGGGTTGTTTGGCTTTTCTAGCTTTGATGGGGGCAATTTGGTTTAGTGCTCGCAGTAGATTCTCGTTAAACATGTTAACTAGAGCTTCTGGATCTAGTCCGGGAGATGGGTTGATGGGTTGGATGAGGCAGCAGAGGGTCTCTAAGGTGATGGATTTGTTATTCTTGGTAGATGCTGTGGGAGCTTGTGCTTTCGCAGAAGGGATGTGTGGTGAGGACTCTAACTCGAAGTGGATAATATGGTGGTCAGACCAAGCACATGGGTTGTTTGAGAGTATGTTCAGATTGCAGTTTAGGTTAGCCACCCAGTCGAGGGTTCTGCCTTTGCAATGGGTGGGTCCTGATGTATCTTGTTTAAAGCCTAATTCGAGGAGGGATTGTTCTACGGTTAGGGCATGTGAGTCTAGGGGGTCTTTGTATCCTTAATTTAGGTCACCTAGAAGTAGGATTTTTGTTGTTGGATTGGTGTGGTGGAAAAGTAAGTTGGAGATGTCCTCTTCAAATGTTGAAGTAGGGCCTGGGGGGTCTATAGATCAGGTGTATGAGTAGAATGCTTTGGCAGAGAGGGGCAATTTGACGGAAATAAGTTCTGATGGGAACGGTAGGGAAGTGAATTCTCTTAGGCAGAGATGGGTTTTGGAGATTAAGGCAATTCCTCCACCTTTGCTGGTTGTCCCGTCAGCTTTCGTGGTGTAGTCACAGGACCGTGAGCACGAGGACAGGGCCTGCTGCTGGATGTAGCCAAGTTTCAGTGACTTCCAGAAGGTCTAGGTTGTTGGCTAGTAGGAGGTCTGCTATTTCAAGTGCATTTGCTACGAGGGACCTGGCGTTTATGAGCGCACATTTAAGTTGGTTGATGGCAGGTTGTGGAGTGTCTTGAGGATGGTTAGGCTTATCAAGGGAGGTGGTGCTTATGTTATTGTGGGTGTTTGTGGGCAGGTTGGTGTGTGATGTGGTTTGGTTGTTGTTAATGAAGTGATGGTGGGTACGTTATCCTAGGAAGGAGTTTCTACAGTTGAAGTTGCAAGGAGTGAGGTGGAAGGCGGTGGGATGAGGTGAGCCAGTGGAGCTAGGGAGTGTTTTGGATTTAGGTGGATTGCTTGTTAGGTGCTGCATCTTTGATTTTTGGAAAGGTATGGAGGTGGTGTGGATGTTATGGAGGCAAATAATGAGTGTGAGGATCGTAAACTGTAGATGTGCCATGGATGAATTGGTTTGAGATGGCAGGTGCATGGGCTGGTTGCGCACGGTCACTAGCTCGTGTGATAGCGTGTGGATATAGTTAGTGGGAGGGAGAGTGTAGGCCTCAGAGAGGTTCTAGAGGTTTTAGTTTGGTGGCACACTAGTGGAATACGTACATGAATGATGGCAATACATACACAGGTAATAGCTAGATTGGAATAAGCTGTTTAAATATATTGGTAATCGGGTGGAATACATATATATATAGATAGCTAGAAAGTAGGCTAGTTCAGTGGTCTTGCATCATGTAGATACAAATGTCTAAGTTAGAAAAGGCTATTCCAATATTGAGCAAGGAATTGTAGTAGCAATTGACTAGTATAGGCAGTATAAAAGAACACCAGTTAGCTATCATGGGCGGGATGTGGTGGTCAGCAGTTGGCTAGCAGAGGCAGGGGGCAGCAATACTAAATCACAGGCCTAGGCAGGGTGTAGAAACAACAATTCCGTGGCAGGGTGCATCAACAACAATTCACAGGCCTAGGGAGGGAGCAGCAACAATAATTCACGGTATAGGCGGGGTGTAGCAACAATAATTCACGGTATAGGCGGGGTGTAGCAACAATAATTCACAGGTATAGGCAGGGTGTAGCAACAACAATTCACAGTGAGCAGTATCTTATGTTGGTATGACTCATATGGTCGGGATTAATTTACATGTGGGGTGCAGACAAATTACTAGCGTTCTAGGCAGTGGGCATACAGAGAGCGAGTGCGGTATGGTTAGGTCATGATCATTAGACAAGTACGGTCGGTTTCTGTGTTCAATGGTTAGAGAGGAATGTAGTTTGACGTAATTGTCCGGTGGCAAAAGTTAGCTGCAGCAAGTTATGTAGAGCTTACCATCAGCAGCTATGGATTGCAACTGTAGGCAAGGGCATGGGAACGGTGCGTTGAGATGCAAGTACTGCTGTTTCAGCGTTTGGGATTGCTGGTTGTAGAGATGGGGTGGGCAAGCTGGTCGGAGATCAGGCCCTGAGGCCTTAACGGCCCGGACAGGGGCCGGGCTGATAAGAGGTATGCAGGGATTCTACATTTAAGGTAACTAGCCATTAATCTTCTTTCCAGCTCATTGCATTCAGTTGATCCAAAATATGCATGCTGTCTCTAACATACGAGCAAAGTGTCATCACAAATGGATTGAGAAATCAGTCAATAGGTTTTACAGCTGCCCAGGTGGCTGCATCACAGATGTGACGAATAGGAACACCCCTCTGCAGGGCAATAGACGCAGCCACTCCCCTGGTAGAATGGGCCTGCAAGCCAGACAGAGGGTCCTTACCCGCCAAGCGGTAACACTCGGAGACAGCTAAAATAATCCAACGAGACAAAGTCTGTTTCGTCACAGCTTGTCCCAAACGCTTTCCAGCGTAACCAATGAAAAGTTGATCATCCACTCTGACCCGGGACATGCACGAAATATAAAAGCTCAACGATCTCCTAGGATCAAGCATATGGAGCCTCTCCTCTTCCTTACCAGGATGAGGAGGAGGATAGAACGCCGGAAGAACAACCTTCTGGCTCAAATGAAATTCCGAAACCACCTTCGGAAGAAAAGAAGGACGAACGCTAAGGACAACCCTGTCCTTATGAAACACAGTGAAGGGTGGCTTAACTGCAAGTGCCTGTAACTCACTCTGCGAGCGGAAGTAACCGCAACCAAAAACAAATTTTTCAGAGTTAACAGTCTCAAAGGGCAAGAATGCAAAGGCTCAAACGGAGCACCCATAAGAAACTTAAAGGAATGGTTCGCCCAAAAATTTTTATTTCAAAAATAGATAGGCAACATAAAAAAAACTATTGCCATTTTTTTTCCCGAAGTCCCTATGTAAAATTTTGAGCAATTCAAGCTCAAAAATTGAAAAAGCAAGCACATGGGCGCATCCTTTTTGTGAAATGGGTGCCCGTCTGTGCTGGCTTTTGCGGCACTAATGAAGGAAAAGCCAGCCAGCTGTAGTAAACAAAAGCTACCGCTGGGTGGCTTTTCCTTCCTTGGTGCCGGGACTCGGAGGACGCAGACCGGAGACTACAGGCAGAAAAGCTGCAGCTGCATCTCGGTAAGTGCTATTTATTTTATTTTTTTAAATAAGCACTAGCTGTGGGTTTTTTTCTAAGTTTTCTGGGCTGGAGGAGCTTTAAACCGCTTTTTCGTTTTTAAACCGCAGCTTTAAAAACGAAGCGACCGCAAACATAAATACAACGTTATTGTGTTTGAAAACGCTGCGGTTTTTCTCCTCCGAGCCTAAGAAACTTAGAAAGAAAAACGCAGCATTTTCAAACACAACCGCATTGTGTTTCTGCCTAAATCTGCTTTCCCATTTGGGGGTCCTAGAGCCCCAAATGGGAAAGCAGATTTAGGCAGAAACACTGCAGCATTTAGCATTTCCCATTTGGGGCTCTCGCGCCGCCCCCCCCTCCCCCCTGTGGGGAGCCCGAGAGCCCCAAATGGGAAATCAGATTTAGGCAGAAACACTGCGGCATGTAAACACAACTGCGTTGTGTTTCTGCCTGCCTTGGCTTTCACTTTGGGTCTCCGGTACTCCCATGGGGGAGCACCGGAGACCCAAATTGATAACCACGGCAGGCAGAAACACAACGCGGTTGTTTGAAAACGCTGCGGTTTTTCTTTCTGAGTTTCTCAGGCTCATTTATGTTTGCGGTCGCTTCAAAAGCTACCACAAACATAAATACAACGTTTTTAAAGCTGCGGTTTTATTTCTAAGTTTTCCAGGCTCCTCCAGCCCAGAAAACTTAGAAAAAAAAACGCAGCTAGTGTTTATTTTTATTTAAAAAAACTAGCACTTACCGAGATGCAGCTGCAGCTTTTCTGCCTGTAGTCTCCAGTCCCTGTCCTCCGCATACAGCACCAATGAAGAAAAAGCCACCCCTTGGTAGCTTTTGTTTACTACAGCTGGCTGGCTTTTCCTTCGTTAGTGCCGCCAAAGCGAGCACAGCGGCGGGCATCCATTTCACAAAATGGATGCCCCCATGTGCTATCTGAGCTTGAATTGCTCAAAATTTTACATAGGGACTTCGAAAAAAAAAATGCCAATTTTTTTTATGTTGCCCATCTATTTTTGAAATAAACATTTTTGGGCGAACCATTCCTTTAAGAACAAGGTTCAAATCCCAACCGGGTACCAGAAAAGGTGACGGAGGGAACACATTAGTGAGCCCTTTCAAAAACTGAGAAATTAAAGGAATCTTAAAATAGGAACATTCTTCAGACGAGTGCTTAAATATGGACAGCACCGCCAGGTAACCTTTAATGGTCCCCACTTGCAAGCCCCTGCGGGCCAAGGAAAGCAAAAAAGACAGAACCATGGGTATGTCACATTCAAAAGGATCCACATTCTTAACTCTGCACCAGTCGCAGAACTTTCTCCAACGGCACAGACTTTGTTGCCGGCCGCCTGGCCGAGAGCAACACCCATCACGTCTTCAGGGAGGTCCCAATCCTTATACCTCAACCTTTCAGAAGGCAAGCGTGAAGGTTGAGGGATCTGACCTCTGGATGGAGAACCTGACCGCCCTCCCGTGAGAGCAGATTGTCTCGGTAGGGAAGACGACGTGGCGGGCAGATGACAAGTCGAGAAGGTCCAGGTACCACGTCCTCCGGGCCCACGCCAGAGCAATGAGGATCATCCGGGAACCGAACCTCCGTAACCTCCGCAGTACTTGCGGGATGACAGGGACTGGAGGAAACGTGTACAGCAGTGGGAATGACCACTCCACCACGAACGCGTCTCCTAAGGCTCCTTTTGGAGGAAATTCCCACGAGCAGAACCTTTCGCACTTCCGGTTGACACTGGAGGCAAAGAGATCCACTTGAGGGGTCCCCCAAAGGGCGAAGATCTCCAGGAGAATCTCCTGAGCCAGCTCCCACTCGTGAGAGATCGTGCTCTGCCTGCTCAGAGCGTCTGCCGTCTCGTTGTCGTTTCCGGCCAGATGAACAGCCGAGACCGAAACCTCCTGCTAGATGGCACAGAACGCGAGCTGCATCGCCTCCCTGCACAGAGGAAGTGACCCTGCCCCCCCCCCCCTTTTTGTTGAGGTAGTGGTAGTGCATGGCCACCATGTAGTCCGTTAGAATCAGGACACACTTTCCTCGCACAGTCGGCAGAAAAGCCTTCAGGTCAATCCTGACGACCCTCAGCTCCAACAGATTGATATGGAGTCTGGACTCCGACAGAGACCAACGACCGCTGACTGTCACCTTGTTGGCATGAGCTCCCCATCCCGTGAGGGATGCGTCCGTCACGATAGTCACCTCCGGCCAGGGCAGCCAAAATGGGGGCCCCTTCATCAGATTGCCTTCGGCGGCCCACCACAGAAGGTCCTGGCGACCGAGGACGGCACCTGAACAGGGTCCGACAGCCTGTCGGAGGACTGAGACCACTGGAGCTTGAGTGCCCACTGCAAAGATCTCATCCGCAGACGAGCCTCTGGCACCAGAATAATGCAGGATGCCATGAGGCCGAGTAGTCTCAAGAACTCGGACGCTGGGAGATTCTGGGCAAGTTGAAACTTGTGCACCATCTGCTGAATGTGAAGAGCCCTCACCTGGGGAGGAAAACACTGCCCCAGGGATGTGTCAAGCACTGCTCCGATGTACTGGAGCCGATGTGTTGGTGTCAAATGGGATTTCTTTAAATTGAGGGAGAAGCACAGCTTGTGAAGGGAGTGGCAGGTGACGGACAGATGATCCAGGACTTGCTCGGGAGAGCTCCCCCTGATCAACCAATCGTCCAGGTAGGGGTAGACGTGAATCCCCCCTTTCCTGAGATGCGCTGCCACCACCACCATGAGCTTGGTGAAACCACTTTGGGCGGAGGTCAATCCGAACGGCAGGACCCGAAACTGAAAGTGCGAGTCGCCAACCGCGAACCTCAGGTACTTCTTGTGCTTGGGATGGATCGGCACATGGAAGTAAGCGTCCTTGAGGTCGAGAGACACCAACCAATCCTGAAGTTGAAGGGCCTGGAGGACTTGAGAGAGAGTAACCATCTTGAACTTGCCCTTCCTGAGGAGTTTGTTCAAACCGCGCAAGTCCATGATGGGTCTCAATCCCCAGTCTTTCTTCTAAATCAAAAAATAAGGGGAATACCATCCCTTGTTCCTCTCCGCTACAGGCACCAGTTTGATGGCGCCTTTCTCCAACAGGGCTTGAATTTCCTGCGCAAGGAGCGGATCCGGACTCTTCAAAGAGAGGTTCCCAGGTGGATTGTCGTGAGGCCTCTGCCGAAAGGGAAGACAGTAGCCGTGGGTTATGATCTCCAGAACCCACACATCTGAAGTAATGGCTCGCCACTCTGCAAGATGCTGCGCCAGCCTTCCCCCAACCAGCAAACCATGGGACCTGGCCTCATGACTGAGTGGTAGCGGCTGCGGCGTTGCCCGAGGGCAAAAAGGCAACTGCCCAAGCGACCTTGGCACCTCAAGTACCCTGTTTTCCACCTCTGGCACTCTTACGGTGGCCTCTTTGACTGCTAGCTCCTCTCGCTTTACTGAAGGATGAGTAATAGCGAAAGGAACCACCCCTCCATTGTTGTCCCCTAGGACGAAAAGGCAGAGGTTGTCGAACTGCAGCGCCCAACGACTTCGCTGCAGCTTTGGAGGTCTGCAACCTCTCAAGGCTCTCGTCAGCCTTGCTGCCAAAAGATGTTCACCGTCAAAGGGCATGTTGAGGAGCCAGGACTGCACATCACGAGCAAACCCAGACTTCCGCAACCACGCAAACCTGCGTATTACGGTGCTCGCCGCCATGGACCAGCTGACACTATCTGCAATTTCAAAACCAAACTGAATGGCCTAACACATGGCATCCTTGTTATCCTGAACCATAGCAAGGAAACCATCCCGTTCGTCCCCTTCGGGAATATGTTCAGCCGCTAATGCAACACAGTTCCACAGAGTGTGTGAGAAACGAGACAAGGCACATATGGAGTTGGCCGCCTGACGCGCCATATACCCTGAAGAAAACACTTCAGACTTGCCCACTGCCGGGAGACTCTCCGGAGCAGTCCAAGCCGCCGCCATCCTTCTCTGCAGAGCCATATGAAACGGCAATACCGGGTCAGTTGGGGGACCAAGATCAAGGATGTCCGTGAGATCATCCTGAACGAATTCCCCTGGGGGAGCCGACCAACCCAAGTACTCGGTGACCCGAGACATAAGGCGCCAATATGAAGAATCGGCATGAGTGCCAGGCTCCGGCCTACAAAACTCCACCTCCGGAGAGGTGTCCTGTCCACTGGCATCATGCAGTGACTGCCTCAGGTCATCAAACTGGCTATGGCCCGAGATGAGCTCATCTGGTACCGTAACCGGAACCAAGCCTTCATCAGAGCCTTCCTCACCCTCTGAAATGTACTCCAGGCGGTGAGAGGAAGACATCTGGGGACCAAAGCTGTGCCTGACCTTAGCCAGAGCCTTTCTAGGGGCTACCCCCGTGCCATGGGGCCCCTCCGACACCACCGCCTCGAAAGGCGTTGAGGGCGCCGAACAAGTCGGCGCCGACATAAAAGGCGTCGAAGTCGAGAGAATCAGCGTCGACGTCAGCTGCAGCGCCGCCAGCATCGACGGCGTCGACACAGGCCCCGGAGCTCCTAGCGTGTCTCGACGACCTAGGCGCCGACAGCGTCGACGACCCCCTCGGAGGCCGAGCCTCTTGAGAAATCGTCGACGACCTCGGTGCCACAGGCGTCGACGTCTTCTTCGAAGACGGCACAGGATCACACAGTCTCGAGCGCGTCGAGGACCGGGACCTGGAACGGGCATGGCGAGAACGGCTACCCTTGTCCGAGCGAGCCGTGTCGACCACCCGAGCCCGAAGGCGTACAAGCAGTGTCTCTCGACCGGTGCCGACCGACCCCACTCAGAGGCGCGGACGGACCGGTGCCCTGCGATTCAAGAATTGCTAGCATCTGCTTCCCGAAGGAAGCCCATTCCTCCGGTGTCGCTTGCATGGTGAGATAAGCGACCCGCCGACGGGCAGAGTCCTTGGAAGAGGATGGGGAAGGCGACCGATGCCAGCGCTTCCGGGAATGCCTCAAAGAGGCGGAGGAGCGGCGAGACCGACTCCTGGAAGGAGACCCACTGGACTTCCGACGATGACGCGGAGAGTCACCTCTCGAGTCATCCGTCGAAAGCCCCGCAGACCTCGACTTCCAGGGCTTAGACACCCGACCTACCAACAGCTTCTTCTTGCGTTCCCGCAAGGCCTTGGCTGTGAGCGACTGGCAGTCTACACAGTCGTCCGTATCGTGGGCCTCCCAGAGGCAGGCGTCGTGCGAGTCCGTGACCGACATCTTGGACACACAGCCCCCGCATTTCTTGAAGCCCGGACGCGGGGTTGAAGACGAAGTAGACATCGCCACGAACAGGTCTTCACAAAAAACCAAACAGGTTCAACGAACCGAGAAGAAAACAGCAAACGCCAAAGAGTCGAGGCGTACTGAGATTCACGTAGCAAACACGTTCGCAGAAAAATGGAACTGAGGCTATGGGCGTTGTGCGTCCTACTTATCACATCGGGTGACGTCGGAGGAGGTCCGCGGTGACGGCGCATCGACGCAGGACGCAGACGCCGAAGATTTTCCGAAGCAGCACAGCTGTGGACATTACCTGTCATAGATATGGAATACGTCGGAGGACCCAATCCCCTCGAACTAACCTTTACTTAAACCTTGTTTTCCATTACCTTTCTTAATCCTTTTTCAGCCAAATAATTATTTTGGTGTCCCTGAAGTGCTGCTTGTTCCTGGATTTTCTCCCTCCTCTTCGCTTCCTGGATCAGAGCTTACTGGTGTTCCTATAGGTGCATTAGTCTGAATCTTACTGATGTAGTTTAGTATTATATTTGGGTTGATAAGGAAACAAACATGTCTGTAGTCCCTGTTCAACCCTGAAATATTTTCTAGAGATTTTGTTTTTAATTTATCTTGGAATTCTTTCCAAATCTGAGTAATATGATTTTATTAGGATTTCCTTTTAGTTTACTGACTTGGTCTTTATGTTTTGTGTACTTTCTCTGCATGTCTTAAAAACGTGATCATTGCAAGTGAAGATTGTGTTAAAGTAAAATAAGTATGCAATGAGGATTTATCACCAGGCCTCCAGATAAGGTGCGTATCAGGCCTTTTTACCCATGAAAATCTTGTAAATACAACCGCTTTATTTTTTTCCTGTGTACATTTACACACAAGTTTAGAGTAGAGGGCAGTGCAAAGGTCAGGTTACTAGACAGAAACCAGAAGGCTGCTTTTGATTTTTATCTACATGGTTGTTATTGCAAGCATGGATATTATCAACATGGTTGTTATTGCAAGCCGTGGATAAAAGCCTCTGAAACAGAATGCATTTCTCTCAAGCCTTAAAAAAAAAGAAATTGCACACTGTGATAAAAGGAATCGTTTATTTCCATTCAGCTTCTGCTCATGGAGCAAACAAAAGCACTGTGCAATTGAGGATTAATATTTTGTAACAAATTATTTTTTCCAGTGAAAGCAAACCTGTATTGCATAATTGTATTTTTCAGAGTTCCTGTGCTGTATGCATAATCGTGCACAGGCAGATAATTTGTACACTTATAATTTAATTTACACTCCAGTTATAAAAACAGTATAAAATGATGACTATGCATGGTTTAGTTTACATCCATGCAACCTTGCTGTCAATGGGGTACGTAACTATAAAAAGGTCAGTGCAGTGGCAGCAGTCTCTTTGTTCAAGGGTTAGTGATTGTCATTATTCCAATCACAAATGTTCTAGCCTCTCAAATCTTCAAGACTACAATTAAAACATCGAAAACCTAACTCTCCAGGAAGTGCAAGCGTTGTTCAAAAACAAACAAATGAAAGTTACATTTGTAATTGAGATAGAAACTCAGCAAAACATGTCCCTGTGATAATCCAGATAGGTATTTAACTTTATGTAGCACTTCATTCATGGTTTATCCAACATCTAGGCACTGTGATTATTATACCTCAGTCGATACTCCGTTAACCGACCTCTGAAGGATGTTGGGCAATAAGATAGCTCTGCCGGTTGAGCACTCGTTGTTGCGATCTGTGCGTGATCTGTAGGTTGCAGGTTCGAATCCCAGCAAGGCCAACTCAGCCTTTCAAGGTCGATAAAGGCATACAGACTTCTGATTGGTGACAATTGTGATAAATATGCAACATGTACAGCACTTTGCCAAAAGTGCTATATACATAACCATTTGACCTTGAGCTTGAGCTTAGATATTGAATTTAGCATGAAGCCCTTGCCTCTCTGCACTGTTGTATCATAAAATTGGCATACCATTAGGTAGTAATAGCCCAGGAAATGAAGACTGTTATTGAACATCAACATACAATTCTTCTATCGAACCTCAAAATGCACAATACAATTCATGCTGGCTTTACCATACAATTTAAATATATACTGAAGATTAAGAATGGCCAGACCTTAGAGAAATAAAGACAGGTGTATTTTGTCACAATGCAGAAAGCTGCTGCATAGTAATGATTTCCATATCGTTTTTGCACATGTCGGCTAGATGTCACATATATTTTACTCTCTTGCAAAGGAGAAAAGTCATTTTTACTCTCTTAAAATCACATTTACTCTCAAAGTTTAAAAACAGAGTAAAATACTCCCACCTCAAAATCTTATCTGGAGTACTGATCATCACCAACAAAATAGGTATTCTCCGAGACGTCTTAGAATTTGGGTGATAATTACTCTTAACCAATTTTAACAGTTGAATTCCACTTTTTAAACAATTTCTATTGCTTTACAAATATGCATCTAAAAAGTCAGGACTTCCATTGATGTTAGTTTTCAGGAAATGCAAGGAATACGTTACTTACCTGTAAACGCATATTCTCCAGCATTGGTATCTTTCACAATGCACATGTTTGTTTGAATATTTCCCATTGTCAGAGTGGGAATCCTCAGTAGCATCAAAACGGTTTAATTTGAAATGAAGAAAGAAAACTGCAGGCACTTTAGTGTTCTCTGTGCCATTTACCCCTCAGCCACTAGGCAGTGCCTCCTATAACTCCAACCTGGAGGCCATCTTCAGATTATCATAAAGTATGTGATGGTACCAGAACAAGTCTAGATGAGCCATATGCAGGTTAGGAGCGGGGGGAGGGGGGGGGGGGGGGGGGGGTGGGTCACATGTGAATCCATGAAAGAAACAAATGCTGGAGAACATGAATTACAGGTAACATATTCCTTCTCCAGCATTGGATTCTTCATTGATTCACATGCTTGTTTGGATAGAGTATATAGCAGTACACCCAGATCTCCATGCATGGAATGCCACACAGGGAGGAGACTCACCTTCAGGTCAAAGCACACCTCAGGTGAACAGATGTCATAGGACAGCCTGCTGAACTCAGGACTACCGTCAACACAGCAGAACCTGATGAAGGTATGAAAGGACCGCAGTTCACAATTATTTTACATTTCTACCCTTCGTGTAGCCTCATTTATGCTTGCCCTCCAACATGTCTAACTAAGCCCCATTGATTAATAGTTTTTTGGGCTTTCTCACAAGCATTTGGCATCAATGTGTATAGTTTGCTTCACAAATGGAACACTTCACACTTTAATATTTTCTTTTGTTCCGCAACACACTTATTTTGTTTTAAATGATTATATAATTGCAGGGCCGCACTGGCTCCCATTTAGAATATCTATAAAAAAAAAAAAAGAGGAAGAACACCCTTGGTAAGTATCACAAATCACATCCAAACGTTCTAATCTGATACAAAATACACTCACAACCCACCTTCTCCCCGCCTGGGAGGAGAGTGAGCAGATGTAAAATTAGTATTTCTTTTCATCAAGGTGTACCTTGATGCTATCCCTTTTCTGCAAAAGGGTCATGTGTTGACCGACCGGTTTCAGTGGCTACAGATTATTTTCCACTTTCTTCAGGGCCACAGCATGTGTTACCATGCTGTTTGGATAAGAGGGTTCACTCCATTCACTCTTATGTTCACCCCATCCTATGTTTCTCTTTTGTCTACATCAAGGAGTCGAGGCAACTAGAAACTGTAGCGGATGCGTGGTTGCTATCGCATTCACGTGCAACCTGCTCAATCCGTTCACGGAGAAATCGCTTCAGTAACCACTATCCCCTCACCCTAGATAAGCGATCCACCAGCGCTTGCTAGGGATAGAAAATCAATGGGGCTTAGTTAGACATGTTGGAGGGCAAGCATAAGTGGGGCTACACAAAGGGTAGAAATGTGAAATAATTGTGACCTGTGATCTTATTGTGTGATATGTAATTTGGGGTAATAACAGGCAATTATCCCTATGAGTCCAATTTCGTGCTTTATGGTGTGAAAGGACCGCCATCTTGCTGACCTGCAGATGTGCATGAGCAGGCTACCAGAAAGGCGCTCTAGTAGAAAAAGCTTTAGGGCGACTGAGAAGGGGCCAGTTGGCCACGTGAAAAAAAAAAAAAAAAAATGCAGGGAGAAAACCAACATGATATGGACGGCGTGGACAGCACATTGCAGATGGGTCTGGGTCCAAATGCCACAAACATCAGCACAGACCTTCCTAGTGGCTTGGAACAGCAAAGAAAATGATGCAAGTACAGTACCTGGAGACAGAGTTCTACATCAACAGGACTTTAGAGTTGTAATAAATAAGACAAGGTGGCTAGACTGATAGCACCTGAATGGCGACCAAAAAAGCAGTTTTTCATGAGGAATTTTAGGTCTGTCCTATGTAGTGACTGAAAAAGAATGCATCATGCCTGGTTTTCTTAAGCAGGAGCCAGTGTTAGTGCCGGCAGAAAACCAAACAATCTGAATCAGGACCTTAAGAAGTGTTTTATTGAGTAAAGAGGGAAACCAGCAGACACGAGAACTTATAAAGACATGTGGTCTAGACCACTGCATGCCACAGAGAGCCGATCAGACAGAATTTGTTGCAGTTGGAAGCGGAAGGTGTCTGGAACCGTTTCAATGTATGTGCTCTATATGCAGCACACCAAACTGTCATAAAAATAAACAGTGGGCGCTCAAGCTTTCTTGCTTTTTTGGTCACCATCCAGGTGCTATCAGTCTAGCGCTCAAGCTTTCACCAAGATGTCTCTACTGTCCTAGGGCATGCATACCTCGCCAAACTGTAATGCAGTAAAACCCAGGTCGTAAGGTGGAGTGAGGCAGGGTCGTGAAGGCAGACTGCTCCCTAGTCCCCAAAAAGGAGGTTGAAATTGTGCAGAAGCTGGACTGGTGGTGCTGAGGACACTTCCGAGGTGGCAAGCAGGTCTATGTCCACCATGTTCGTAATCTGCTATAGGTGTCATGACCACTGTCAGGGGGCACAAGTTGTGCCACAAGCAGGCGCCCACCAGAACCCTGAGGGCCTTAAAACCACTGCCTTTGGCACCAGGCTCATATGTAGGAAGGCAGGGCTGTTCAAACTAGGTCCCATTTATGTACATGGGCCTTTAAATCCAACATGGAAACACCCACACAGTCTAGTTCTAAGAACCAAGCCATGCAGTCTAGTGTTTTGTGTGTGGCAGGCCTGGAACTACTTTCCCTGGTACTACTTTACCTGGGCTATATAAATCACACCCTGACTGCAGAATATGCTTTGTGTTATTCTACAACCAGCAGCATGACGCTCACCGTGTCCAGCTCCTGGTCTTCAGCATTGTCCTGTAATCCTGCAAGAACAAGATTATTCTGTTTTACCTGAGAAAACACCATCCAGCCCTCAGCATCTCAACTGGGCTGCAATCTGTGGAAACCAAGAGAAGAAACATCATTCACCTGCGAGTACTAGCTTAAGGACTTCCGGCGAACCGCTACCACAGCTGCTGTTCAAACATTGCGACCTACAATAACGAGAAAAGGAAAAATAATATTAGAACACGCACTTCCAAACATCGAATTCCACCAGTCTTACCTGAATTCCATCACGCTATGCCACATCTCCATCCGGAAACCACAGAAACATCTGCAAAGGAAGAGAGACATATTCAGGTTTGCTTTCAATATTAAGCAACTGGACAGCGCGGTACTACCTTAATGGATTCCAGGGGCCTGTTTTTCATCGCGCTCTCATCCACTCGCAGCACCACAGCAGCATGTGAGGAGAAGAAAAAGAAAACACAGGTTAGCTTCAAAAGACAAAGGTGCTGCGCTTCGCACTCTTACCTAGAAACGTGCCTCTCCATCCAGCACGCCAGCATCAAGACCTTCGCACCCGAAAAGGAGGAGATAAAGGCATTAAATTCCCACCATAAACAGAACAAAGACTTACAATTAACAGACCTACCAGCAGATTCGGGGGTCACAGCAGGCCTAGGCTCAAGGAAGGCGTACTGCACCAGTGAAGCAACTCAGGCAGCTCGCCAACAAATGTCAAGCGCCCCTGCACAAGAAACGCAGGACGGATAGCTCACCCTACAAATAACTAAGGTGAGAAAAGAACCTAGTGGGAAGGGAATCGGTCAGAGGGAGGTGGGAGATTCACCCATTAGAGACAGTTATCACAAATCCTCCCTTCTGTAATTGCAGATTCATTATTCAGCACTGGGCAACTACGCATCCAGGGTTCCAGATCTCAGAGCCTTCCAGACGCCCCCGGGGATATCAGGTGAGCGTAACAATAAGTTGATAGCGGAGGGCACACTTGTGTCAAGAACAGAGTTCCCACTGAGGGAATGTGCCTCAGAGTCTGGTAGGTGGCAAGAAGACAGACACCTCCCCTGAGAAAGATGCTATTTCCGTAGGGGTTGCTGACGGGATCACTGATCTGATACCGCTCAATTTCCCAGAGATAGGACATAATTTCCTCCTCCTCCCCGCCCCCCCCCCACCCGTCCTCCCTGGACACATCAGACATAACCGTGACTTGGTGGATTGCGTGTGATGAAACGAGCACCCTGCATGAGCTGGAGCTTTCCAGAGAGCAATGTAAAATGGACATATGAGGAATTTGTCGTCCCAATGGACAGTAATCCATTGCAAGTTAACATCTGGGAATCCTATACAGGTTGCATGTGAAGCAGACATCCCAGAGTGGAATTTCTATGTCCAGACTACGGCACCCTTGTTGCCGAGATGGCGTTTTGACAATAATGGCGTTGGCCCATCATAGGAATAGGGTATCAATGTAAGAGACCATGTCCAGTTGCATTTGCAGGAAAATAGCATTTGGGAGGGCATAACCAAGGACATGCAATTGGGATCTTGAATTGGAAGTAGCAGCCGTTGCCAGCAATGCAGGAACATGTGACAACAGTGGTGAAAGGGAACTTGGATTAAGTGTACTACTTGTCCAGGAATTATGGCAAATACGTTGCTTGGCAAGGTGGGCAAAAACACCTTTTCTTTTCTGAAATCCTTCAGACTGATAGTCCACACACCCAACTTTACCAGAAAATAGTATGCCTAGGCACCATGATGTTCCCGAATATGAAAGACTCACTCCACAGCTCCTTTGGGCAGGAGCACTATCACCACTATTTGAAGCACCTGAAGACATGTTTGCTGGCTTATCTGCAGGGAGAATTGTTGCCAGCCTTAGTACTAATTGGGAGATGCCGGCCGCCATGGGCCAATATGAAAAACACAGTTGATTCATGTTATTCATCTCCAATGGCTGTCAGAACAAAGATGGGCATCCTTCCACTGTGGTGCCAAAAAGGAAGGGTGGCAATGGGCAAGAGACACTTGTTGGATTTTCCTGTAGGTTGAGGAGAGCCACGCTATATGGGAACATCCTTAAGGCTGAAATCCCACTTTATACTTCTCACCTTAGACTTACAATGCACTAGCGTATGAGCGGAAACGGTATGTTGAGCTGTAGCTCCTGCCAATATCAGAGAGGAGGTATACCCAAGGGGAAAGAAACAACAAGGCTGCTCCATTGCTAATGGGCTCTTTATATGTGAATTGGTCACAGAAAATGCCCTTGCACATTGCATTTCTTTTATAGCTAAAGCTGCAGGGCACTAGGTTTCTCGTACAAAAGGATTTTGACAATTAAGCATTACAGAAGAGGTCTTCTGTAGACTAGGGCAGTCTCCTCCCAAATCACCAAGAACAAGTTTTAAAAATAAGTATCTTGTGCAATAAGCAGTCCTGCACAAAACCCTTCAGCGACAAGGTTGCCAAAGACCGTTTCTGTAAAAGAACAGGCCTGTTATAGGGTCCGCCTTTGTAGAGGGATAGATGTTGCCAAAACTGTTGTATGCAAGGCTTCAATCACAGACAAGGCCATTCGGAGGAAGGCGTCACAAAGACACTTGTAGTAAATCAGGCCTTTATTACAAGAGACTGTTGGAGTAAGCCGTCCCACAGATAAAGCACTATAGTAGGGCCTAGATATATTTGTATAATAAGATTACTTGTGAACTAGGACGGCCCTTGTAGCCAAGGCCCCCTGACAGAAGTCCACTCCTAGAGCAGCATTTTGATTGACTGGCCTGTTACAGCTTAGGGTCTTATATAGACCAAGCACCCTCATAGACACAGCTTAGTTGACAAGCCTGTTGTTGAATAGCCCTTTCCGTACATGAAGTGCCCTCATAGATGGTTACTTTGGTTGTAGAGGAGCAGGTGGATGCCCCTTCTCTAGTCCCCGTCCCCTCACCATCGTCTTATTTGGAGTAGCAGAAAAAGAGCTACAATTGGGAACCCACGCACAATTTTATGCGACATGTCCATACCACATGTCACGACCCTTACCCCAGACCTCCACTGGCAAGTCCACTTGCCAGGTAGGATCAGGGCTCAGGGCTCCATTAAGGCCTTGAAGGCCTTGCATCCACTGCCAAGACTCTCTTGGAGCCAGTGATGGTGCCTCTGGCGTCAGGCTCATACTCTTTGTGGAAAACATGTGTAGAAGGGACTACTTTTTCATTGGGCCTGCAGCTAACATGGAGGCACTCGCATCGCTTGGTTCCTAGGAACTAAGCTATGCGGTATAGTGTTTTGGGTGTGATGACCTGGGACTACTTTACCAGGACTACTAGCAACAAAGCACGCTTCGCATTACTTTGCAGTCTGCAACGTGATGCTCACCGTGTCCTGTGATACCCACGAGCAGCGAACCTGCAGAGGAGACAAAAGGGACAACGTTAGCAGCATCTTACCTGCAATCACCATCCTGTCATCCACTGCCAGCTCCAGCTTCTTCTGGACACTGCATACCTTTCAGATCAAAAAAGACCTGAAAAGGAAAAGAAGGCAACATTAGAAAAGGAATATTCCAGGATTGCTAAGCTACGAACAGCACAAGGAGCTTTCCTGCCAGATCACCTCCCGGCCGGCATCGCTCCGGAGTTCCACACACGCTGGTGAAGCGCTGCGTCCTGTAAGGAAGAAAGAACACAGGTTAGCAAAGGCAAGACAAAGCAGCACTGCGCATAGCGCTTACTTACATCATTATAGCACACACCAAGCACCATAATTTACCGGCGAGGCCAATCCAACCAGTTTGTCACGCTGAAGCTCTGCACACCTAGGGAAAAAGAAAGACATTAAACAAAAAGAAAGGCAGTCAAGAATAACCGTGCTACACAGAACTACCGCAATAAGACCTACCTTAGAGACACTTGAACGGGCACGCACCAGTGAAGTAACTCGGTCGCTGACGCCCACTGAAGACAATGCGCCCCTGCTAAGAAGGCAAGACGGAGAGCATGCTTTATACCACAAGGTGAGGAGAGGGCCCTGAGGGGGCTGAAACCTAAAGGAGTGGTGGGAGGATACTTACCTCAGTTGGCCAGTTTTGAACCCAGCCCTCCTGTGTTTTCAGGCTGAACATCCTTCGCAGACAGCATCCATAGAAATTGGGGAGAAGATTCCGGCAAACAACCGAGGCTGAGTGGCATCCCCGTGGATACCAGGTGAGCATAACGGAACGCAAAGCCTACCATAACTAATCCACCTGGATGCCATCAGAAATCGACCAATTGACTCAATTGTTAGGACAACTACGTGCCAAAGTTCATTCTGCAGGGCAAGAGACTAATGATCTCTGGAGGGACCTAGAAGTAACCAAGGATCGCACCGAAGAGATCGGTAGGCAATTCTTGCAATAACAGGCAGGGCAGACTCATCTGCCCGGCAACAACCTATCAGCACAAGGCCCCACCTTGTCATCTACTCCAGTACAAATTACACTACCCGGAGCAGTTCCCCTAGCACCACCAGAACGGTTCTCAGGCGATCCGAGGAAGTTTGCAGCACTCATGAACGACCAAGCTCTGGTAGCTTTCGTTTTGTCATAAGCTGAGTGATAGCGCAGAAGACTGGTTGGAGCCACTGGTTACCCATGATGATCCCTTGTTACATGACTTTGGGGGGGGGGGGGTCCAGAGGGAAATGGAAAAACTTTTTGCTCGCCATACCGAAAAACAAGCAGTAGACAACAAACTCTTGACACTCCGACAGGGGAATCAGGACTTGTTAACGTACATTGCCAATTTCAATAGACTGGTTGCTGAAGCTAGGTGGCCTGAAAACAAAAGAACCATGTTATTTTATCGATGCCTACGAGGTGAATTGAAGGACGTACTAGCCCAGGTGGTTGACCCACCCAGAGACTGTACTGAATTCATCAATCTGGTTGTGCAACTAGATCACCGATTGCAGGATCGAAAGGCAGATCGGTCTAGGGCGGACTCTCGAGCCGTGTATGTTCGACCAGGGGACAATGGATCATGTGTGCCAGAAAAAACAGTAGAACCCATGCAAATAGGAGGAATACGACCCCCATTAACAAAAACGGAACAAGATAAAAGAAGACAACAACAACTAGGTTTGTACTGTGGAAAACCAGGGCATTTCCTTAAAGACTGCCCATTGAAACCACCAAGCAGAACAGTCGGGGCCACAGAGAAGGATGAGGTTAAGGAGTTGGAAAACTACCCAGCTCGGCAAACGTACATGTCAGTTTGCCGAGTGAGAAGAAACGGCCACTGACCTCGCACTTTGCAATACCAGTGATCTTAATTAACCACAAATGATCGTCTCGAATGCATGCCATTGAGGCATACACAGACAGTGGGGAATTATATTGATCAAGCACTGGCAGCAGAGATGGGGCTTCCTTTATGTTCCAAGCCAACCACGGACAAGATGACCACCGGGGAATAGACAGAAATCGCTTCTGGACCAGTAACCCTGTGTACAGCCAGAGTTACCTTGCTGTGCCAGGATGGGCACCGGGAGTCCATTTTGTTTGATCTCATCAAGGCACCTCAGTTCCGGCTAATATTAGGGATGCCATGGTTAGTTTCTCAATCCTCTGATAGACTGGCGTGCACAGAAATTAATCTTCCCCAATGATTGCTCCCCTGCCTGCTATTACCAAGAGCAGAGACCTGACTTCTGTACCCCTACGATTCCCAGAATAGCAGCATCAACACTAGGAGTAACTAACACCCTACCAAGTGAATACCAAGATTTCCAGGATGTGTTCCAAAAAAGAACAAGCAAACACATTACCACCACACAGGCCCTATGACTGCCAGATCGACCTCATTCCAGGCGCACAAATCCCTTGTGGCAGAATCTATGCACTCACAGAACCAGAAAACCTCCACCCGAAATCCTATTTAGACCAGTACGTGGCAAACGAATGTATCCGCTCGTCTAAATCCCCAGCAGCCAGTCCTTTGTTCTTCGTACCAAAGAAAGAAGGGGACTTGAGGACCTGCATCGACTACCGCACATTAAACCAGATCACCGTGAAGAACTGCTACCCCTTGCCACTTATTCCTGAAATGCTAGACCAAGTCAAAGATGCCCAGATTTACACCAAATTGGACCTTCGAGGAGGGTACCACCTGGTCTGAGTTAGACGTGGAGACGAGTGGAAAACCGCCTTCCGTACCACATACGGCTTGTACGAATACCAAGTAATGCCCTTTGGGCTATGCAACGCTCCTGCGGCGTTCCAATATTTCATGAATGATGTTCTGAGGGAATTAATCGATGTTTGCACTTTGGTTTACATAGATGACATCTTAATGTACTCGGCCTCGAAGCAAGACCACGTCAAGCATGTTCGCTCAGTTCACGTCAAGCTCAGTAAACATCGCTTATATGCAAAGCTTGAGAAATGCTTTTTTCATGTCAGTGATGTAGAGTTCCTTGGTTTTATCCTCATTCGTGGAAGGCATCAGAATGGACATACACAAGATAGACACCATTCTTAAATGGCCATCACTGACTTCACTGAAAGGAGTCCAAAGCATGCTGGGCTTTGCAAACTTCTAGCGCCGGTTCATCCCAGACTTCTCTCAGATTGTACACCCGATCACAGTATTATTACGAAAAAACAACAAGAAGTTTGTTTGGACCAAAGAAGCGGAAAAGGCATTTCAAGAACTCAAAGGTTCACTTCCGCTCCGATCCTGTGACGCCCTCATCCAGACCTCCCTTACGTCGTGGAAACTGTGAAAGGACAGCCCCCATAGCCATACTGGAAGCATCAGAGACCCTGAAACCGGCCAGTTACACCCTGGGGCCTTCTGGTCGAGAAAGTTCTCACCTCCGGGGATCAACTATGCCATCACCAACAAAGAGCTCCTGGCCATTAAATCTGCTTTTAAGGCATGGCGACACTACCAATTGGGAGCCAGGCACACCATTATGGTAATCACGGACCACCGAAACCTGCAATATCTGAAAACAGCAAAGGGCCAATCCTCGCACCAACTGCGGTGGGCCCTTTTCTTCGCCGAGTAGGTTTTTGTAATCACGTTTCGACTACGAGTCCAGAATGGGAAGGTCGATGCAATATCCCGTATGGGCATTCACGAAAAGGTGTATACAACTCCCGATCCAGTACCCATTATTCCTGAAGACAAACTCTTGGGTCTCACGACAGCTTTGACGCAAACCGAACTCCGAAACGAAATCCAATAGGCAATGAATTCCGACACCTTACTTGCTTGGCATAGTCAGGGAGAACAATACTCCACCAAAGACCAATTGCCCTTTATACGTGCCCAAGAGGGAACTACAACAAATCATGATTCATTAATAGGTCACCCTGGTATTGCCAAAACCCTAGCCAAGGTGAAACAGAACTTTTGGTGGCCTACTTGGCATAAAGACATCATCCAGAATATTCAGTCCTGCGGTGTATGCGCACAAAACAAATCGCAAAAACAGAAACCAGATGGTCTCCTGCAACCATTGGCCATTACTCCTGCTCCATGGCACACTCTTTCCGTTGACTTCATCACCGACCTGCCTCCCAGTCAAGGGTTCAACACCATTCTAGTAGTCGTCGACTTGTTCTCAACGATGGCACATTTTATCCTCTCAATGGCCTCCCAGATGCATCCAGTTTAGCGAAAGTGTTCCTGGAAGGTATTGTTAAACTACATGGCTTCCCATCAGTTCTGGTCTCTGATCGAGGCAGCCAGTTTGTGTCCAACTTCTGGAAAAAATGTTGTTCAATGGCACAAATCGACAGACTATTCACAAGTCACCATCCCCAAACGGATGTCCAAACAGAGGACCAATCAGACTCTTGAGCAATACTTCTGATGCATGCTGCACCACGTGGAAAGGAATTGGAAGGACTTACTATGGGTTGCAGAATATGCTTATTACAATTCCTTACATTCTAGCATGGGACAAACGCCTTTTTACACCCTTTATGGCAGACATCCACGTACTTCTGAACTTGACCTTCCAGTCAGCCTGGAAATGCCAGCAGTGAAAACTCTTCATGCAACCATCTCTCAGGCCTTTAAAACAGCGAAAGAACATCTCACTCACGCCAAGGATAGGCAAAATAAATTCGCTGACCACCACCGATGAAGGGCTCCCGACTATCAAGTAGGAGACAAGGTTTGGTTAGCAGCAAAATATGTACCCAACAAAGGAACTCAGACTTTTCGTCCTTGATATTTGGGACCCTATTCCATCAAGGTAATCATCAACCCAGTAGCCGTCAAACTAGCATTGCCACCTAATATGCAAATGCACCAGGTATTCCATGTCTCACTCTTGAAACCGGTGCAACCCGGTAGACGGGTTAGGACACCACCAAACCTATAATTGTTGACTGAGAACCAGAATTCGAAGTCAAGGAAATCCTGGACTCCAAGTACACTAGGTCCAAATTATACTATCTAGACGATTGGAAGGGGTATGGACCTCAAGATAGATCCTGGGAGCCCAGCGAGAACATCCATGCACCACGTCTGATCAAGGAATTTCATCAGAACTTTCCAACCAAGCCTGGATCAAACAGAAGAGCCACCGTAGAAGGGTCCTGGGGGGGGGGGTGGGGGGGGGGGAGGAGTGCTGTCACAACCCTTACCCCAGACCTCCACTGGCAAGTCCACTTGCCAGGTAGGATCAGGGCTCGGGGCTCCATTAAGGCCTTGAAGGTTTTGCATCCACTGCCAAGACTCTCCAGGCTCATACTCTTTGTGGAAAACATGTGTAGAAGGGACTACTTTTTCATTGGGCCTGCAGCTAACATGGAGGCACTCGCATAGCTTGGTTCCTAGGAACTAAGCTATGCGGTATAGTGTTTTGGGTGTGGTGACCTGGGACTACTTTACCGGGGGACTGCTTTGTTGGGAGGCTATTTAAACCGCAACAAAGCATGCTTCGCGTTACTTTGCAGGCTATTACGTGACGCTCACCGTGTCCTGTGATACCCACGAGTAGCGAACCTGCAGAGGAGGCAAAAAGGGACAACGTTAGCAGCATCTTACCTGCAATCTCCATCCTGTCATCCACTCCCAGCTCCAGCAAACAGCTTCTTCTGGACACTGCATACCTTTCGGATCGAAAAAACCTGAAAAGAAAAAGTAGAAGGCAACTTTAGAAACGGCATATTCCGGCATTGCTAAGCTACGAACAGCACAAGGAGCTTTCCTGCCAGATCACCTCCAGGCTGGAATCGGTCCGGAGTTCCACACACGCTGGGGAAGCACTGCGACCTGTAAGGAAGAAAGAACACAGGTTAGCAAAGGCAAGACAAAGCAGCGCTGTGCATAGCGCTTAATTACCGCATTATAGTGCACAAAACGCACCATCATTTACCGGCGAGGCCAATCCAACCAGTTCGCCACGCTGAAGCTCCGCACACCTAGGGGAAAAGAAAGACATTATTAATCAAAAACAAAGGCAGGCAAGAATAACCGTGCTACACAGAACTACCGCACTAAGACCTACCTTAGAGACACTTGCACAGGCACACGCCAGTGAAGTAACTCGGTCGCCCACTGAAGAAAACGCGCCCCTGCTAAGGCAGGCAGGACGGAGAGCACGCCTAATACCACAACAAGGTGAGAAGAGGGCCCTGAGGGGGCTGAAACCTAAAGGGGTGGTGGGAGGATACTTAACTCGGTTGGCCACTCTTGAACCCCACCCCTCCTGTGTTTTCAGGCTGAACATCCTTCGTAGAGACCATCCAGGGAAATTGGGGAGATGATTCCGGCAACCAACCTGGGCTGATTGGCGTCCCGTGGATACCAGGTGAGCGTAACACCAGGTCGATTGTATGAAAGATAATATGCTTTCAGACAGCCATTCAGAAGATACCCTCCACGACAGTGGAAGGAAATCACCAAGAAGGACGCCCACTGTCAAAGTGCCAGAAAGCAACTATGGAAATCGTAGATGAACACCAAGTAAAAGTCAACAGAATGTCATTAAGATATATAAACCTACGTGAAACGATATGAAAATACTTAAGTCTGACGATGTAAATAAAGCATGAAGAGAAACATGTACCTAAAAATGAAGTAATCATGCAAATAAGATGAAGTAACCTGCTGACCAATAACTGTAAATACGCTGTAACGCAAGGTAGAAAATGCATATAGAAACATGCTAAAAAGGGGTATATACACATTTAGGGCGGCCATCGGAAGAAAATAGATGACGGCCCATGTTAACGAATCAACCCAGCTACCTCAAAATACGAACCTAGGATTGCAAATTGACGAATTAATGAAGAAGCTGTTTTTGTATGCATAAGGGAGTACGTTGGCCTGTAATCAAAGAAGCTATTTCAAGATATGGGTGCAAGGCACAAAGGACATCAACTGCACAGACCATGTGCATAAGATATATTTGTGTTAAGATGAGTGACAAGGACATTTGCAGATGCTAAGAGTTGGACAAATACAAAGGCAAAAGACAAGCCTATGTGAGGTGGAGTGAGCAAGTCTCTAAAGGCCAGAAATGGAAATGACACCCTGTTTAATAAACTCAAATAGCAGTAATTGAAAGGCTTAAATGGACAAAATCGTGGTCTCAAACGCGATGAATTCGAAACAAAGACTATTCATTAGAGCTGGAGTTAAGCTAGTGTTGTGCTCACACTACCTCGAATGTCCCAGAACAGTGCGCAGACTACGAGGTCCTAGACCTTGGCGAAGGATCAGTTCGAACAAGTTGACGCAGCTTGATCACCTAGGTTTCGTTCCCTTCACATGCTTGCATAGGGTTGCCAACTGATCAAGATGCCTACCACGCCCTTTCATACACAATGTTGCAGTTTTTAGCCCTCTGCTATAATCAGTATGTGAAGTACATAGAAGTAAAAACGTCTGGTAAAAACCTTGCTAACCTCCAACTAGTCCAAAACAATGCCCTTAGGGCCGCCACTGGAGCATCACACAGGGACCACATCTCTGACCTTAGGCGTCTGGTCCACTGGCTACCGGTCAAGGAAAGAATCTTTTTCAAAACTCTTGCCCTCACACACAAAATGTCTCCACGATCAGGCCCCTAAATATCTCGTCCAGAGATTCTCTAAACCCTGTGCCTCCAGGCCCTCCCGAGTGGCCTACTCCAACTTGATCACTGTGCCAAAAACCCACAGAGCGCGTGCTGGTGGCACCAGCTTCCCCACCATGGCAGCCACCCTCTGGAATTCCCTTCCACCGCACATCAGACTAATGGACTCTCACACTGCCTTTCGCAAGGCCATCAAGACTACTCTCTTCAAATAAATGTGCCCGTTTTTCATC
This sequence comes from Ambystoma mexicanum, assembly GCF_040938575.1. Classification (NCBI taxonomy): domain Eukaryota; kingdom Metazoa; phylum Chordata; class Amphibia; order Caudata; family Ambystomatidae; genus Ambystoma; species Ambystoma mexicanum. The sequence continues at coordinate 577,859,224 of NC_090922.1, read as the reverse complement.
CACAACCTAGGACCTCTGTATATGTAACACTGTATGTATGTCTAAAAACACTTCTGGGGCGGCTTTTTTGTAACCCTTAATAAAGACTTCCTACACACCACTTACAGCACCTCAATGCCCGCGGGCTGCAGTCCGCTTTACAAATGTAAAAAATAAATAATAAACAAGTAGCTCAGGGCATGTCCTACAGACAAGGGGCCGCCAATGAGATATTAACCCCTTTTTTTTTAAATTATATGGTTGGAAAACAAAAAACACAACCTTTAATTTACATATATCATTCATACATATACACTTCCTACATGAAATATTACAACCTTTAAAATGGTACAATGCTCATTTCTTTTCACAAACATGTAATATTAGACAGATAAAGAGAAGTAAAACAAAAAAAAAATGAAAGGCAAACCACAAAGTTAAATTCCTATAGAACCCAGAAATCTAACTAACCTTTAAACCATCATAACAAATTCTTAACACAAACGAAAAAAGGAAATAAAAAAAGGAACAAACATCACCAATCATCAAATATCCTAATTCAATGCCCTAATGAATCCCATGACAGCAACCATTGATGAGGTAGGTCGACCAGCTAAAAGGATGCTCCAAATAAAAGGATTTCCCTCAACTGAGTTCATTTCATGAAATTCATAAAATATTCTTAAATATATAGCACGTAGTTGAGTGCCCTACAGACAAGCAACCAATGTTGAACTGTACCCATGCCATATGTACAGAATCTACAATAAACTTAATCCTTTTGAATCAGACCATATTGTACAAGCAAACATTTAATGCAAACTAAGTTCCAACGAAAACATAGGAAGCTCAACCGAGTTGCTCTGTCCGGTTAGATCCTGAGGAATGGAGCTAATAAACCCAGTTTGTGTTCTCCATTCAGATGCTGAAGGGAGCTATAAGAGTAAGGATTCCTGCGTTTTAATCCAATCCCATTGGAACAATCCGAATTTTACTTTCATAGGATTATTGCATAATTCCTTGATCGAACTACCTGCCCCCCAAAATACCAGCACACAGCTGATGGATCGCTCTCAAATGTACACATCCTTGACATGAGTAGATTGTATTTGAATCTAAAAACAGCGAATTCTAAAGTGGGCAGAGAAGCTTTCTTACTAGGTGAGAGTATCTTACAACATGCTCTGGCCTTAAGGGACACGATGCCAAGTTCATATCTTAGTACGGCCAGCAGACGGGATTTTGGGACATGCAATAGTCTTTTCCAAATGTTTTCCTTCCAAGAATAGAAGTAACTCTAAGATCCCCAGTGGGTAGACCTCAATTCCATATAACAGTTTCGGAACTCTCTTTGCTTCATAGTAATGTATTGCAGGTTGTAGTGAAAATTTACCAAAATTAGAGTCCACTCTGGCCAATTGATTACTCAGCGTGGAAACTAATCTTAAACCAGGAGGATACATAGGTCCCACATTGACCAAAAATCCCAAATATGTTAGGAATTTGACGGTTGCAATTTCTGTTTTGTTAATAAGCCATCTCTGATTGAATAGTTTCTTTGATTTAGTCAGCTGGATGATCTTAGACTTTTCAGGGTTGACTATCAAAGACAGATCTTTCACGTAGGTCACAAAGCGGTCACGTCAAACAAAAGGTAATCCTCTGTGTATGCCAGCCATTTAAAGCAGAGCCCAAGAAGTTTAGGTTGGACGAGGCCCCTGGAGGACATATGTTCCCCGATATCAGCCAAATACATATTAATAAGGCAGGGACTTAACATGCAACCATGCCTTACCCCCCTATCAGCAGAATTGCTTTGGGATAAGACCCCCCCCCCCCCGCAACCCTGAGTGATTCAAGCGAACCCTCAATGGTGTATTAGAATATAGGGCGATAATGAGTCCCAGCAAACCTCTCAGGATCCCCCCCCCCCATAGTGACAGTTTGCGCCATAGCCTACCCCTGTCGACTGCATCAAAGGCTGCAGTAAAATCGAGAGGTCAAATATACCCTCATAGGTTCCGTTCCAGGCAAGCAACTGCAGGCTGTTTACTACCGCCCTGTTAAGGGAGGTGCAAATTTTACACCTAAATCCCGCCTGCCATTTCTTGAGTCACCCCCAAACCACAAACCACAACAATGGGTGTGACAGCAGGATAGATGAAAAGAACTTGCTGTTCGCATTCAGAATCGCGATCAGACAGTAATTCAGGGGGTTAGACCTATCAGCTCTTTAAAAGATAGGCACCACATGAGCAATAGACAAAGAGGAAGGATACTCCCCCGTCTTTATAACGTTCTGGAAAAGAGATGACAGAACCTCCTCCCACAGATGGGGATCACCCCTAAAAAAGAAGTTTGCAAGGGCATTCGGCCTTCTATTAACCCTTCCACAATTCTATAAGTAGATATTTTCCCCATATCCAATCACTTCCGGCGATAGGTTTTATGAAATGCCACATAGGATGACATGTGAAAGTATATAAACTCTGTACAAGCAAAATTATGTGTCAACATTGGGCATCTACTTTGATAACTGTCATATTGCCCTGCTTTCTTTAATTGAGGTTAAAGCCGTATTATACCATCTTCCTTTGGCCTGTTCGGTTATTTGGTCTGTGATATTTACTGGTAATTCCATCTAGCACATAGAAGATGCTTCAAGGTGCTAAATCACATGGTCATTGGTTGATGTCTCATTAACTAGCCTGGTTTCTTGACAAGCTTTCCTTTTTCATGTCTGAGCTCTTTGTTAGACTAGGCTTTCTTGTAGACGAGCCACCCAACCCATTATAACCACCTGAAAATATAGAGCATTTATTTTCTTTTTCCCTATACAAACCAAAATATGGTATGAACCTGTGCTACAGAAATTAGTACACTAACAATGGCCACTTGGCCAAAATAATGTCTGCGGGCGTAGGAGACATAGGTTCAATTATGAATGCATGACAATATGGAACTCCCAAGGAATATGCATATTCAAACTTTTGTATTCATAGATGGCAAAATGTAGATAGCCAAAAGGTTATACCATGGCACACTGGTGGGTCCCCAATAAGGAAGGACTACCCTTCATCTGTATTTCTATATAGTTGGGAATATGTGAAACCATGCTGCACCTAAAAAAGCCATCTGTGTAGGGTGAAACGTGTTTGTTTCAATAAAGCATCATCCTTCTATTTTTCTAAACTCTGTGCCCGGCTGACCTTTTGAAAAGTCTCATGGATCCCTGGTTGCAGATGTACTTAGGAGCGTAAAGGCAACGTTCCATTTGCATTTTGAACTAATATTGATGTGTCAGACAACGTGATGTACATCCAGCACAGACACTCAGCATGAAGGCTGTTAAGCTCTTTTGTAGATTTGCAACGTTAAATGACAGATCACAACCTTCTTGTCTGGTTTCCCTTTTGGGCTAGTTTGTTTTATGCCATTTGAGCCAAGTCACATTCCACAATGCCATCTAGTAGCCATCTCTGGAAGTTCACCTCCAGTTCTGAGCCACAACAGCAAGGCATTGTGGGTATGTAAATGAGCTCAAATGCAAACCAGTTTCTCCAGGAAATTGTCTTTGTCTAAGAGGGCAGTGCTACTTTATACATGGCTTAATCAAGACAGACATTTGCAAGGCTGCCAGGACAACTACATACCTGGTGTCACCCATATTAGGGATCATTAGGGACCCAACAGCTGTCATGATGCCTACCCCCGGGCATCCGGACCAGGCCCATCAGTCCCGGGAGCAGGCATCCAGATGCTTAGAAAAAGCCCAGCAGCCCCAGCTAGGGGCTATCTGGGTACAGTCCTGGCGCCGTAGGCACAAGGCTCATAGAAGGGGTCAGTCCTGGCGCCATATGCGCCAGGCTCATATGCTTACACTTACCTCATGCAGACCATGCTGCTAAGAATCCAAGACAACGTGAAGCCTGAAGGGAACTACTTTACTTCAGGGACTATTTTCTTACTCGGGTGTGGTCTTGGGGGAACTTATTACCTGGGACTACTTTGTAGGCTATTTAATTTAAACCACGCCCGAAGAGCAGCACACGCTTTGTGTTATTCTGCATCCATCAGCGTAACGCTCACCGTGCCTGCAAGTCAGCATCCAGCCTTCTGCCACGCCCGCCTCGAGTCTGGAGCTCCTAGAAAGAAGGAGGAAAGATTAGAACAAGAACATTACTTCTATTTCTCACCTGATTCCAGATCCATCGCGCCTTCAAACAAGAAAAGAGACGTTAAATCTGTACGCGTTGCATCGCCCGCTGTAGCTCAGCGCTATTCTCACCAGCCTTCGCAGCACCTCCACAATCCGCCGCAGTATTCATCACATCTTCGCCGAACTACGGCACCTAAGGGGGACAAAAGAACGGCAAGGTGAGCCGAGAGAATAAACAAAGGCAATCTCTGTTACCACCATAGACTTACCCGATTTTACCGCCAGAGGCATTTTTCATCTCCACGGTCCGGCGCAGTCTCCATCCCATCTTCACCGAACTCTGGCACCTAAGGGGAACAAAAGAACAGCAAGGTGAGCCGACAGAATGAACAAAGACAATCTGTGTACCACCATAGTTACCCGATTTTACTGCCTGAGGCATTATTCTTCAAGACGTCAATTTCTCACACCGCACCTGTAAAAGGAGGGAAAGCAACAGATTAAACACAGGTATCATTTACCGGACAGTGTTGGGTAATACAGACTCTTACCTGAACGTTACCAGCTGCCACGAGGCAATCTTCTCTTGGGTCAAGCTGCAAGATAAAAGGAATCGGACAAGAGTGAATATCAGAGATTTTGAACTCTTACGAACTATATACTTACGGTTCCTCGCCAGGGACCTCAGTCAATATAGGTCTGGAACTCTCCCAACTCCTTCGGACCATTGAAGTAACTAGTTATCTACGCGCCCCTGCATTCCACGCAGGATGGAGAGCTCATCTTTTATAAACATAAGGTGAGACTATGAAAGGAGATATCGGAGGTGAATAGTGGGACGAAGAGTGGGGTGTTATCACTCAAATCCACGGGTGGCTAATTCCCTTTCTCCACTTTCAGGAAAATACTTCTACGGATCAAGCAGACGAAATTAGGCGGGCCAGTCCAATCTGTCATCTCTGCACTACGCGTCACATTGGTGGAGACCGCAGCTGTCCAGTTCAGATCAACGCCCCTGTGGGAGCCAGGTGAGCGTAACAGAATGCGAAGCCTCCCTACAAATTCCCACCCGGGCGTTATGGAGACCTCTGAAACTGGCCCAATTATTAGGGGAACTTAGGGCTGAAGTACATTCCGCCCGCCAAGAAACTAATGCCCTCAGGAGAGAAATGATTGCATCAAAGGAGCGCACTGATGACCTTGCTAGACAACTACTGCAAAGCCAGGCTGGGCAAACACCCCTACCTGGACTCGGGTGAAACCCAACTCCCGTTTCATCTAGCAACCCTGTGCAAGTAATTCTACCAGGAACTATTCCTTTAGCCTCACCCGAACGCTTTGCTGGTGACCCCAAAAGGTTCTCCGTGTTTATGAACCAATGCTGCCTGCACTTTTTATGCAGACCTGGAGCCTTTCCAAATGACCAAGCCAAAGTAGCCTTTGTACTATCATACCTCAGTGGCAGCGCAGCTGATTGGTCAATTCCACTAGTCAATCAGGATGACCCTCTTCGGGATTTTCAGGGTTTTCAAATGAGCATGGAAAGACTATTCGCCCGACATTCACAGGGACAGGCCCTGGATAACAAACTCTTGTCCCTGCGACAGGGTAACCAGGATCTGCTAACCTATATAGCTACCTTCAATAGGTCGGTGGTGGAAACCGGATGGCCCGAGGCAAAACGAATTACATTATTCCATCGTGGGCTGAGAGGAGAACTCAAAGATGTTTTGGCTCAAGTTGTGAACCCACCTCAGGATTGCGCTGAATATATAGACTTAGTGGTCCAGATAGATCACTGACTTCAGAATAGAAAGGCTGATCGAGCTAGGTTTGAGAATCGAGTGTTGGTTAAACCCAACGTTACCCCCAAAGGAACAGATGCACCAGAACCCATGCAGATCGGGGGGGTGGGGGCTTAAAGGACCTTTAACTCAGAAGGAAAGAGAAAAAAGACGGCAATTGCACTTGTGTCTGTACTGTGGAACCTCAGGACATTTTCTACGGGATTGCCCGGTAAAACCACCCAAAAAAGTGGTAGGAGTTGCGGACAAAAGCCATACAGAGTCTGATTCGGGAAACGACCACGCCCGACAAGCGTAGAGGTCCGCTTGCCGAGCTTAAAGAAGGACACTCAGACCTCGCATCTAATCATACCAATGGTCCTTATAGATCCAAGGCAGTAAGAGCGTACATTGATAGTGGGGCCATAGGAAACTACATGGACCATGAACTGGCTTCAAGGATGAACCCATCTCTTTGCAAAAGGACCACTACAGACGTCATCACTACCGTCGATGGAACTGAAATTGCCTCTGGGCCAGTAACTCATTCCACTACAGCGATGACACTGTTGGGTCAAGATGGACATCCAAAAAGTATTGCGTTTGACCTAATCAAGGCTCCGCAATTCCAAATAATTCTGGGAATGCCATGGTTGGAAACACAATCCTTGTATCGAATGGCGAGAGAAGAGAGTGACTTTCCCAGATTGTGCACACACCTTTTACCCGTAAAAAACCTTCAACCAAGGCCTGGCCACAGTCACTAATCCAGTCGTGCAATTACCTCAGGAATATCAAGAATTCCAGGATGTTTTTCAGAAAGAACAGGCAAACACCTTACCACCTCACAGATCTTACGGTTGTCAAATCGATCTCTTACCCGGTGCACAACCCCCATGCAGCAGGATTTACGCCCTTACGGAGGCGGAAAACCTTCACCTACGGCAATACTTGGACCAATACCTTGCTAATGTCTTCATTCACCCATCCAAGTCTCCTGCATCCTCAGCTCTATTCTTCGTGCCTAAAAAGGAAGGGGACCTTAGAACGTGTATAGATTACCGCGCATTAAACCAAATTACGGTAAAAAAACGATACCCATTGCCTCATATCCCCGAATTACTGGACCAAGTTAAGGATGCTTGTATCTACACTAAGTTAGATCTCCGAGGGGCATATCATCTGGTACGTGTGAAGAAAGGCGATGAATGGAAGACTGCCTTTCGCACCAAGTACGGATTATTCGAATATCAGGTGATGCCTTTCGGGTTGTGCAATGCACCTGCAGCCTTCCAGTACTTTATGAACGATGTCTTTCGTGAACTCATTGATGTCTGTGTTGTCGTATACATAGACGATATTCTAGTGTCCTCCTCCTCAAAATCAGACCATGTTAAGCACGTTCGTGCAGTCCTTGAGAAATTACGCCAGCACAAGTTTTATGCAAAATTGGAAAAATGTGTCTTTCACTCTACAGAAGTCGAATTTCTTGGATTTATCCTAACCCCAAAAGGAGCCTGAATGGACACTCGGAAGGTGGACGCCATTCTCAAATGGCCATCACCCTGTTCAGTCAAAGGAGTACAAAGCATGCTTGGCTTCGCTAATTTCTACTGAAGATTTAACCCTGAATTCTCACATATTGGACATCCCATCACAGCACTCTTGCAAAAGAACAAGCGCTTCTTGTGGACCGAAGAAGCTGAAAGAGCCTTCCAAGATCTAAAATTGAAATTCACGTCTGCACCTGTCTTAAAGCACCCACGCCCGAGCTTCCATACGTAGTTGAAACGGATGCATCCAGTTTAGCCATGGGAGCTGTCCTGTCTCCGAAGGATCCTGAAACCGGCCGACTTCATCCAGTAGCATTCTGGTCCCGAAAATTCTCGCCGCCCGAATTAAACTATGCAGTTACTGATAGAGTTATTGCCCATCAAATCTGCCTTCAAGGCTTGGCGGCATTATCTTCTCGGCGCCAGGCATACCATCACTGTAATCACCGATCACAGGAATTTGCAATATTTGAAGACAGCCAAAGCCCAATCATCACATCAACTTAGGTGGGCATTATTCTTTGCAGAATTCGATTTCGTGATCACCTATCGACCAGGTTGTAAAAATGGCAAGGCAGATGCCTTATCCCGAATAGGAATGGGAGAAGCATACTCGAACCCAGAACCGGTACCTATAATTTCAGAAGAAAGAATTCTTGGCATAACTACTCTACAGACTCTAGAAGATATTAATCTAAAAATCAAGCAACTTTTCGATCCAGGAGCCCTACAGGACTGGGTAAAGAAAGGCCAAGATTATTCAGTCACTAATGACCTACCTTACTATCAAGGTCGTCTATTCATACCACACATGGAACTACAAGAATTGGTTATCTCCAATTATCACGATGCGCTGATTGAAGGACATCCAGGAGTCGCAAAAACTGAAGCTAAAATTAAGACACAATTTTGGTGGCCCACCTGGCGAAAAGACGTAAAGTCATTTGTGCCATCTTGTGAGATCTGTGCCCAAAACAAAAGCCTGAAGAAAAGACCAGCCGGTCTTTTACAACCTTTGGATATTCCACCTACACCATGGCACACTTTGTCCCTAGACTGCATTACTGATCTGCCTCCATGTTGTGGATTTAACACCATTCTAGTTGTAGTGGATCTTTTTTCCAAGATGGCCCACTTTATTCCTTTGAAGGGATTACCTTCCGCTTCGATTTTGGCCAAGGAATTTCTTGAAAATATTGTTTGACTACATGGATTCCCTTCTGTATTGGTCTCAGACCGAGGTAGTCAATTCATTTCGCAATTTTGGAGGAAATTCTGTCAATTAGCGCAAATCGACGTGAGGTTATCTACCAGTCACCATCCCCAGACCGATGGTCAGATGGAGAGAACCAACCAGACTCTTGAGCAATACCTACGTTGCATGCTACATCAAACCGAAGGCAATTGGAAGGATATTTTGTGGATTTCCGAATACGCATACAACAACTCTGTACATTCAGGAACCGGACAAAGCCCCTTTTATACCATATATGGGCATCATCCTCGAACTTCAGAACTTGATTCGCCCCAACACCTAGAAATGCCTGCGGTGAATCAGTACTCTACTATTACACAAGCCTTCAAGGAGGCAACAGAACATTCAAGACAAGCAAAAGAAAAAGACAAAAAAAAGGCTGACCAACATAGGAGTGATGCTCCACAATACCAGATTGGGGATCAAGTTTGGCTGGCTACAAAACACATACCCCTAAAAGGATCTCTGACCTTTAACCCTAGATATTTGGGACCTTATACTATTAAGGCCATTATCAACCCGGTGGCCGTCAAATTGGAACAAACTTCTAACATGCGAATCCATCCCGTCTTTCACTTTTGACTTCTGACACCAGTTCAACCTGGGACAAGATTAACCAAACTACCTGACCCCTTCCTAATAGATGGGGAACCCGAATTTGAAGTTAAAAATATCTTGGACTTTAAGATAGTGAACTCAAGACTTTTTTATTTAATTGACTGGAAAGGTTACGGACCACAAGAAAGGTCAGGGGATCCTAGTGACCACGTTCATGCACCTCGATTGGTGAAAAGATTCCATCAGAACTTCCCAAACAAACCAGGGCCAAGAGTAAGAACGACCTTAGGAGGGGCCGGGGGGGGGGGCAAGGGGCAGGGAGGGGAGTGCTGTCATGGTGCCTACCCCCTGGCATCCAGACCAGGCCCATCAGTCCCGGGAGCAGGCATCCAGATGCTTAGATAAAGCCCAGCAGCACCGGCTAGGGGCTATCTGGGGGCAGTGCTGGCGCCATAGGCACCAGGCTCATAGAAGGGGTCAGTCCTGGTGCCATAGGTGCCAGGCTCATATGCTTACACTTACCTCATGCAGACCATGCTGCTAAGAATCCAAGCCAATGTGAAGCCTGAAGGGAACTACTTTACTTCAGCCACGCCCGAAGAGCAGCACACGGTTTGCGTTATTCTGCATCCATCAGCGTAACGCTCACCGTGCCTGCAAGTCAGCATCCAGCCTTCTGCCACGCCCGCCTCGAGTCTGGAGCTCCTAGATAGAAGGAGGAAAGATTAGAACAAGAACATTACTTCCATTTCTCACCCGATTCCGGATCCATTGCGCCTTCAAACAAGGAAAGAGACGTTAATTCTATGTGTCGCATCGCCCGCTGTAGTGCCGCGCTATTCACACCAGCCTTCACAGCACCTCCACGATCCACTGCAGTCTCCATCACATCTTCGCCGAACTCCGGCACCTAAGGGGGACAAAAGAACAGCAAGGATAGCCGAGAGAACAAAGGCAATCTGTTTGCCACCATAGTTACCTGATTTTACCGCCTGAGGCATTATTCTTCAAGACGTCATAATTTCTCACGCCGCACCTGTAAAAGGAGGGAAAGCAACAGATTAAACACAGGTATCATTTACCGGACAGTGTTGGGTAATACAGACTTTTACCTGAACGTTACCAGCTGCCACGAGGCAATCTTCTCTTGGGTCAAGCTGCAAGATAAAAGGAATCGGACAAGAGTGAATATCAGACATTTTGAACTCTTACGAACTATATACTTAGGTTTCCTCGCCAAGGACCTCAAAGTCAATATTAGTCTGGAACTCTCCCGACTCCTTCGGACCATTGAAGTAACTGGTTATCTACGCGCCCCCGCATTCCACGCAGGATGGAGAGCTCATCTTTTATAAACATAAGGTGAGAGTATGAAAGAAGATATCGAAGGTGATTAGTGGGAAGAACAGTGGGGTGTTATCACTCAAATCCACGGGTGGCTAATTCCCCTTCTCCACTTTGAGGAAAATACTTCTACGGATCAAGCAGACGAAATTAGGCGGGCCAGTCCAATCTGTCATCTCTGCACTACGCGTCACGTTGGTGGAGACCGCAGCTGTCCAGTTCCGATCAACGCCCCTGTGGGAGCCATGTGAGCGTAACAGCCTTGTAGTTGGAGCATTTGCCCATGTTTTCACAATGCCAAGAAAGTTATGGTGCATTTAAAAAGGTTTGAAAAAAAGCCCCTTCACCTGAAATGTAAAGCAATGAGTTTTGCACCCCCGAAATCCCCCAAATAAGTCAACACAGCAACCATATCCACAGCCAGCATACACACTCACCCCCACTACACATGCAAACAAGGAAATATATAATTTAAGCAACAAATAAATGGTCATAATGGGGTGAGTGTATGATCATGATAATGTTGGCTCATGACCATATACGCACCCCATTATCATAACCACACACTCACCCCCATTATAATAACCACACAAAATACACACTCACCCTCACTGCATACACATTACAAACATACACCAAAGCAAGGAAATACACAATTTGACAATAAAATAACCATGCATTATAAACCAACAAATGTAAAGCAGCCCATTACTGCAAGGTATTACAAAGCTCTTTAATAATAATAATAGGCTACAAATAAACAAACAATTCCCCTCATTGGTTAAATGTACTCTAAAACCTCATTTTGACTTTTTATGTTGCAGTGAAAAATATAAATATGTTACTCGCCGTAGTAGCCAAAGTACTCCTAGTCCATAGTCCACTTTCCTCCAACATACTGTATGGTGTCCCTCGCTAGTGACGGGAAAAACTTTACCAGAAAAACGGTCTTCCCTTTAAATTTAGATGAGCGCGTGGCCCCGGGAGCATGCACTCCCTTGACGTCCACCGTTGCCACTCCTCAGTTCCCTTTGACACGTCGGCTATATTATGATCGCCTCACAACAGGTTTTTTTTTTTTTAAAGGGGAGGATGGTGGGATGTATGGAGGAAAGGAGACTATGGAATAGGAGAATGTTAGTCACTATGGTGAGTAACATAATTACTCCTACCTCCCGCCCCTTTTTCTCCATACTGTATGGGCAATTACAACAGAAGGAAGCCCTGGGTAGGAGAGTTGTTCCTCTAGGTTTTTAAAACTGCCTGGCCAAATGCTGCATCTGATCTGGCACCGGCCTCCAAGCAATAGTGCTTGCAGAAGGCTTATGGAAAAGCCCAAGTAGCTGCCTTGCTGAATGTCTGCCAAGGAACAAGTATTTGGAAAGTTACAGCTGTGGCATTGGCTCCAACTGCATGGGGGTGCATGTTTGCTGGTAAAGTCATGTCCTGCCCCTCAAGCTTCCTTGATGGCCATAACCATCAACCTAGCTATTGACGCCTCAGATGCTTGGCTGCCTGGCTTTGACTCACTGAATGTGACAAACAGGGCATTTGACTTGTAGAAGCTTCTAGTCCTATCCAGGTAAAATCTCAGAGCACGTCTGACATCCAGACAGTGCAACACTTTCTCTGCCTGGTCCTTCGGATTTGGAAAGAAGGTTGGAAGCACAATCTGCTCATTGAGGTGAAAAGATGACAACCTTTGGGATAAATGCAAGGTGCGTCCTTAGCACCACCTTGTCCCAGTGAAATGTGGTAAATGGCTCTGATGCCACTAGAGCCTGGATCTCACTGATACCGCGCACTGAGGTAAGGCCAACCAAAAGAGCGGTCTGAATGGTAACCAGCCTGATATCCACTGTTGCCATGGGCTCAAATGGCTTGTGGGCCAGGGCACCCAACACCACATTGAGGTCCCAGACCAGGTGTGGTCACTTGACTGGGGAATACAACCTGGCCAGGCCTGCCAAATGTTTGACCACCAGATTGGATGAGAAGAGGTTATCTCCAGAGTTTTTGTAAGCGCCTATGGTGGCCAGAAGTACGACAGGTGTCGACCTGCACACCAGAATGAGCAAGATGTGCATAAAAAGAGTGCACATGGTCTAGCGTGCATGCCAGAGGATCCATCTCATTTGCCTTGGCCCAGTGACAGAACCTGGTCCATTTGCTTCTGTATGGACTCCTGGTAGAGCTGCTTCTCGCCCCTTGAATGATGTCCAGGTTGTCCTGTGACAAGTGTAGATGCTTCAGGGTGACGTGCTCAGAAACCAAGCTGCTAGCACTAACCTCTTCAGAGCGGGGTGTACCACAATACCTCCCTGCTGGGTAATAGGGGGGGCTGGTCCCCTGGAAGGGGGACTGGAGGTTGATCCAACAGTGAGGAGCTCTGAGAACCAAGGTCTGGCTGCGCACCTCCTTGACCTTGAAGATGACGCTGTGAATCAACGTGGTCGTGTAGCGGGGGGGGGTGAGCGTAGGTCCACATGCTGTTCCACTGAATCTGCAATGCATCCCCCAGTGAGTCCCTATCCAATCCAAGACGCAAACTGGAGACATCTCCTGTTGTTCACAGTGGTGAGTAAGTCTACCTGAGGGTGACCCCCACCTTTTGAAGAGCTCCCTCAGGGCACCCTCGTTCATCTGCCACTCGTAGTGGTGGCCCCCAATCTGGTGAGCCTGCCTGCCTCCAGGTTCAACTCACCCATGAGGTGGACAGCTGATGGGTAAATGTTGTTCGACAGTGCCCACTCCCATGTCGATGGGCAGCTTGCAAAGGGGAGGAGTCCTGGTACTCCACCCCCCGTTTGTTGATGTAACATGCACGTGGAGCTGTCAGTCTGCATTGCAGACCGTCTTCTTGCTAATCAGGAGGAAAGCTTTGGGAGCAAGCCAGATGGCCATCATCTGGAGCCAATGGATGTGCTCTAGTTGTTCCTGTATCAACCAGTGTCTGTGGACACCGCTTGTCAATGGTGGGCCCCCTCACCCATACTTCCAGGGACAGGTCTGTGGTAATGGTGAATGCTGGTAGTGGCTGCCAGAACGGCCAACCCACTAACAAATTGGCCTCTGCCCTCGACCACGTGAGGTCCTGGTGAAGGTGCCTTTACATGCTTGGGAGCCTGATTCCAAGAGGCTGAGAAATGTAGCTGCAGCCTCCTCATTTTGAGCCTTGTGTTTGGCACTGCCGGGACACATGCCACCATTAATCCCAGCAGGTGCTGGTACCACCATGTTGAAGTTACTGACCTGCTTAGGAAATGCCCCATGGCAGTCCTGATTGCCGTGACCTTGTCCTCGGAGGGGAAGATAGTCTCCATCCTCATATCCCAAATCAGCCCCAAGAGTGTCAAGGACAGAGTGGGATGTAACTGATTTCTTGGGGTTGATGGAGAACCCCAATTCGTATAGCGTGTGCATAATCCTGGCTGCTGTGCGTTGGACACCCGTGGGAGATTCCACTCATACAAGCCAATTGTCGAAGTATGGATAGAGGTGGTGGCCCTTCGCTTGGAGCAAAGCTGCCACCACATTCATTAGTCTCGTAATGGTTTTTTGAGCAGAATTAAGATGAAATGGGAGAACCCTGTATTGGAAATTGAAGCCCATGATGCTGAAGCATAGGAAAGAAAGCTGGGAACTCCCAAATTGGACGTGTAGGTAAATAACCTTCAGATCCAGTGAGCACATCTAGTCTCCCCCACACAATGGCTCCGCTATCAGCGATAGGGCAACCATCTTGGACCTTTCAACACTGAACCTTTCCGTACCCTTCAAGTTCAAGACAACTCTCAGGTCAGCCTGGTTCTTTTTCTGTATGGCAAAGATGCAGGAGTACAAACCCATGCCTCGCTGTGAGGTCCTGCTAACTACGAGCGAGCAGATCTGTCAGCAGAGTTACCGTCCCAATCTGTTGAAAGGAGTTGGGGGGGGGGGGGGGGGGAAATCGGAAGCCTGAGTAAACCACTGAGGGAATCCATGGGTCTGCGAACCTTGTCCACCAGGACTGAATGTGAAGGGAAAGCCTGCCCCCTACCGGAGAATCTGGATGACACCGTCACTGTTTCTTTCCATCGGAGGTTGGCGCCTGGGAGGGGGACTGGAAGAACCCCTTATGTGACAACTTGTGCTGCTTCCATCGGTGCTGGCTGGAGGACCTATCAGGCTGCCTAGTACAGTGTTCCTGGAAAGCCCTGAAACCACCAAAGGTACAACCTCTGTCAGGGTGTGGATGACTGGCTAAAACTCTTAGCCGCAGGCTTAGTCAATATTGCCAGAGACTTTGCTGTTTGGGAGCTGTTTTTCTTCTTGTCAGGCTCCGCATCTGTAGATGAATGGAACAAGTGCCCTCCCCCGAATGGCAGGTCGAGAATGCATTCCTCCACGTCAGGGTTAAACTTTGCTGCCTTAGGGCATGCTGTCCTCCTCATGTCAGTGGCCACACATACAGCCCTGCCTGCAGTGTCTATGTGCCACTGTCAACTCCATGATGTCCTGGGCCACTATCTTCACGACTGCCAGACCAGCTTTGAATCAAGCATGACTGTGGGCCTGGAGCTCGGCTATCTCCCACCATAGTTTTTGGTTGGTGGTAGCTAGCATGGCAACAGCATTACCCTGCCACAGGTGGAGAGTAGCGTTCAAATATATCTTTTTCCCATAGGCCTCAAGAAGCTGTGGGATATGTTGACCCATTCCAATGTGCCCCACTGCATCACTGTACTGCAATGGTGAAGGAAACAGCTCAAAATGAATGCGCCAACTCCTGTGCGTGCCAAAATCTTGAAACTGCGTTTTGTAATAACCAGAAAATGGCTGCACCTGCCAACCCCATTTCAGGTAGGGTAAAACAGAGTTCTCACTGCAGGAGCATGCCAGTGGGCTCTGCCACAGTCAACATGGAGCGAAGTGAAAGAAGCAGCAGTACTTTGTACAAACCCAAAATGCCTCTTTAAAATGTCAGCTTTTCAACCATAAAAAGTGGTGTTTTGGCACTAGATCCATTCATTTTGACTGAACCATTGAGATAAAGGGCCCTGCAATGCCCAGAATCATCCAGTGTGTCCCAGAGGAACCGGGCCTCATTGAGTGACAGCTCCTGGCAACAGTATCTTTGTAAAAGCAAACCAGGGAATGTGTTATTTTTCCACGGGAAATGCAGCTGAAACTTTGCAAAATGTATCAGAAGCAGCTGTGCAGAGAGAAACTCTAAACAAAGGCATGATACATGTATCCAGGCTGCAAACAACTCCAGCACCCAAGGGAAGAACTAATACACATTTTAGTCTGCATTTCCTGCAGATGAAAATCGGATTTAAAGAAATCAGTTTAATGTGCTTTTTCATAATGAAAGGCAAAATTGCCTGTTTTTAATGTATGTTCTTGTGTAAAGGCTGAATTCTTTAAGAAAGTCACAGGATTGCTAATGTTAAAAATCCACCTATAAACTGTGCTAATTTTATGTTTAATTGAAAGATTTAGAAGGTGAACTTAAAGATAGACCCAGTCTGAGTTAATCAACTAATTGAAAAAACAACCCTGCTTTGACAGTTCTTAGCCTGAGAAAGATTGACACCTCCACTGCTGGCAGGAAAGGCTAATTGCTGCTGGGAGGCCTCGCATACTCATGACAAAGGAACTTCATTAGACATTCATCTTTGCCACAGGCGAAGACAATAGCAGGCTTGGACACTCACCCTTCCAGGGGCAGGGCAGAAAGCTCCACTCTCCAGGGAGAGGCCCCTCATTTAACTTCAAAGGATTTGCCATTTGCTCTCACTTGGGAAGAAATAAAAAAAACCTGACATGTGACCTGGGTTTAAAATGCTTATTCATGCTGCCGAGTTAAATGTCTTGAAGTTCAGTGGCAAAATAAAAAAAAAGTGAAAAGTACATACATCTAAATCTGAATTTCTGCTATTCATTTGAAAACTTGGTAGAATTTCTCACTGCATAAGGAACAGAAGTTATAAAGAATGACCAATTGCGCAGAAACTATTAATGTTGCAAATATAATTGTGTACCCATATTCTAGGGGTAATTGCACATATATGTACAGAATTGCAAAATGTAAGGCCAAACCTTGCATGGTCAAAATTCAACAGGAGGACTCAACCAGGTCCCACCGACTTGGGAGTTGGATTGGAATGTGACCCATGAAATATGTAATTTATGTATCCGATTTTCTTAGAGGGCATAACTACATAAATATGTATTTGTGGTAAAGTTATATTTTGGTCCCAATAGCTTTGGGAGGTTTGCAGATCATACAATAAAACATCACAGCCCTTTTTGTCATCCAACCAGCAAAGAGCAAGGCAGGAACTGTGCTCTTGCCCAATCATAGCCTTGTGGGTTTGGGTAGTAAGTCTGCCCCTACCATAAATCTTAGTGATGTCAATTGGCATGATAAATAAGAGAACCTCACAACACACAAAGAAACTGATTCCTGACTTCATCCCGATTTCCGCATGGTGCCCTCTCTGAATTCTCCATCTCGTTCCAGATTCCAGTTTCTTTGAAAAGCCAAGGCCTCTGCATTGCTGAACTCCTTTTTCAGCTAGGCCCAAACTCTGAAACCATCCCAAAACCTAAAGGAAGCAATTTGATCCAGTTTGGCTTGCTACCACTAAATGCTTGCCTGCTCCAAACTCGCCATCCCACTGATCTCCGGTCTCCAGTAACCAGCGCAGTGCAGTCTGAGGTGCCAGTCCAGGTGACCAGAACCGTCCAGCTGACTCAATTCTGCCAGATGTGCCCTGCTGTTCTTTAGACCCGACCCGTGGGATGACCAGAGCCCTTGACGGTCCAAAATCTTAAATTAAAGTGGACTGTAAGTATTAATAGGAATCATAGTAAACCATAGCATATTTTGCCTTGCCCTGTCCTATCCCCATCTCTGAAGCATCCTATCTTTAACTTAAGAACCTGTAATACGGTCAGAACCATTCTTGCAACCCTCTCTGTGATTCGTAATATTAGCGCCGATTTTTACATTCATTTGGTTTTACTAGACCATAAGCCATTAGTGATTTTGGTTAAACCCTTGAGTGCCAAGGACGATGTATCTCGTCCTTGGAATTCCCTCCAGGGTGCCAAGGACGAGATAGCTCGTCCTTTTTGGCACTCTTTTGAGCGATCCCTGCAAAGCAGGGATCACTCAACACTAATCCAACCCCCGGTATATATGAGGGGGGAGGTCCCCCCTCACTGCCAGAGGGCTGGATTGCCTCCAGTTTCACATCGGTGCGTGTAATGCACGCTGGCGTGAAACTGAAAGTAAATTCACTGTGGCAGCCATTTCGGGCTGCCACGGTGAAGAGAGAAGGCGAGTGCCCGTCTCCCTCTGCTTCCGGCTGTATTTCAAGCCAGAGATCGAGGCAGGTGTTGTTGGAAAGGGGAGATTCTCCGCTTTCCAAAAACACCATTGGTGTAAGCATTGCTGCTCCCGGATCGGGCGCAGAGCACTCAATCCGTGGGCAGCAATGCCACTAGACACCAGGGATGTCTTTTGAAAGTGGGGGAGGGGGCTGCTTACTAGGTAAGCGCCCTCCCAGGCCCCAAAGCATGGGGCCACATGTATGGAGATCCCTGGGGGCAGATGGGTGACCATCTGCCCACAGGGGTGGGCACATAAGAAAAAAAAGTAGACCACAATGGGAAGGGGGGTTGGGGACCACTACCCACCATGGATTATTTTTATGACATGAAAGGGTGGTGGCCCTCTTCCCTCCCACCCCAAGTGGAAAGGAGGGACCCCGTGTCACCCTTGCGGGGGGGGGGCAGATTTCTCACCCCAGGGAGTAGTACATGAGGTTGCCCCCATCCAATGGGGTGGGGGTAGAGGGCCACCAAGAAAGTGTGGGCAGGCCCCTCAAAAGATAGGGCCTGCAGGGTATGACCCCCCCTGGGGCAGATGGGAGCCCATCTACTCCAAGGGAAGGGGGGAAAGAAAATAAAAAATATCATGGCTGGTGTTGTGGGGAATCCCCCCCCCCCACTGGACCACCAGGGAATTTGTTTATGGAAAGTGGTTGTCCCCCCCCCCACCCAAAATGGACTAGGGGGTCATGTCATGCAGCCCTCTCTGGGGCCGGTTCTATCTGCTCTTAGGAAGGGGCATGTAACCCCAGGGAGGGCTGCATGAGAACCCCCCCTCTTATCTGCCCCCCCTTATATGAGACACGTGGGGCACCCCAAACAGACAGGGAATTTTCTAATGGGAAGGGGTGGATACCCCCCACCCACAATGGAGTGGGGGCCATGTCAAACAGCCCTTCCTGGGGCCAGATATCTGCTCCTAGGAAGGGACAACTGAGCCCAGGGAGGAGTGCAGGACAGCCCCCCCTTTACATACCCCCAGGGAGGGCTAAATGAGATGCGCCGTTCCTCCACTTGAGTGGGGGGAGAGGTGCACCTCCCATTACATTTAATTTCCGGCAGTTTAGGGTGCCCCTCAGCCCCCCCTAAAGTGCAGCCTGCCATTTTCAATGTGTTTCTTTGTTTACCAAACTTCCCTTGGCGCAGATGGGCACATTGGTGTGCCAATCTGCCCCCAGGGTGCCCAAACCCTACTACCCCATCCATTGGGGGGCCGGTCCGACATTTTGGGGTGGCCTTCTCCCCCCACCCCAAATGGAGTGTGGGGGGCACCTCATGCAGCCCTCCCTGGGAGCAGATATCTGCCCGTAGGAAGGGGCAAATGGGTTTTCACTGGGTGGTGGGGGGGAGGTTCAGAAGAAGACCACCAGTGATGGCTTGCAAGGGGGGGGCATGCTTGAAAAGTATTGATTTGTTTTTGCTAGTGTGACTGTAGGTAACATGTTTTTTGTTTTGTTTACAGCTTTTTCTACGCGAGCAGCTGCAATGTTATGAGCACTATTTTTTATTATTCTATGGTTAGGGCCCACTGTCAGTGGGGTGGAAAATTGGGGCTGGATTGTGGGTGGGAATGGGCCGTCTGGGCAGATATTTTGGTGGGCTTGGACAAAATTGCTGGGGCAGGCCACAAATTGCCACACATGCCAGCAGAACATTGGTGTTTCCCTGGGAGCGGATGCCTCCCATGTGGGTCATCCGTCTGCAAGCCCAGGCTCCACCTCTGGCTGTGCTACGTTACAGATATCACCTCCGGGGCAGAATGGGGATCCTGCCGGGGCTCCCGCTGTGCTCAGGGGACAGTACACCCACATGGTACATGGATGTCCAAGGCCATGGACATCACCTTCAACTGTCCTGGAGTTGCGGCTGGGCTGTATTATAGCTTTTCCCTTCGGAGAGGTATTGTAACAATTGCCGGGACTCCCTGGTGGGGAGAAGCTGTAACACTGGGCAGCAAGAGCTCCAGCAAACTCGGCGATAATATCCCTGGCCTTGGGAACCCTTCTCCCATGTGGGTCTTTGGCGGGGCTTGTGGGTAATACATTCTGGGCCGCTTCGCGCAAGTCAAACCTCTATTCCCACTGGTGTCCTCTTTTGGCAAATGCATGGGGTTCCATGTTTTCCTTGCTGGCTTCAACACCCTAGGCCCAAATCTACAGGTTGCCCACAAACAAAATGTGCTGTGCCGAAAGGCTTGGGGTTGGTTACCAGTGACTTACCCTTTTCTTTTTGCGCCCCGGTAGGTGCATTCACAAATGTGAGGTACCGTTTTCATCAGGACACCTGTGGGAACGCGGGAAGGCATGACATCTGTTATTGGCGACGTGTTTCGGTGAGTGGACATAGGGAAAGGTCTCTGAAATTGGCTGGAAATAAAATACATTTCTCAGACATTTTGCTCTGGCCACCCACCAAAACACATTACCAACACATGGCCTACCTTCCCGCGTCCCCACACATGTCCTGATGAAAACGGTACTACACATGTGTGGGTGCACCTACGTGGGGTGCAAAATGAAAAGGGTAACCCACTGGTAATCCCAAGCCTTTCGGCACAGCACATTTTGTTCGTGTGGGCAACCTACAGATTTGGGCCTAGGGTGTCCAAGCCACCAAGAAAAACAGGGAACCCCATGCATTTCTGAAAAGAGGACACCCGTGGGAATCTACAAAGGTCCGACTTGCACAATTCGGCCCAGAATCTACTACCCAGAACCCCCAGGAAAGTCCAAATTTGGGGGGTAAAAAAAATACATTTTTCAGACATTTCAGTCTGCTCACCCACCGAAACACGCCGCCAACACCACATGGCCTACAGTCCTGCATTCCCACAGGTGTCCCAATGAAAACTGTACCTCACATGTGTGGGTGCACCTACCTGGGCGCCAAGGGGAAAGCCTAACACCCCTAACCCCAAGGAAAACAGGGAACCCCATGCATTTCTGAAAAGAGGACACCCGTGGGATTTTACAGAGGTCTGACTTGCGCAAAGCAGACCAGAATTTATTACCCAGAACCCCTGACAAAGTGAACATTGTGTTTTTCCCCCCAACAAATATCACACTTTGTCAGGGGTTCGGAGTAATAAATTCTGGGCCGCTTCGCGCAAGTCAGACCTCTGCATTCCCACGAGTGTCCTCTTTTCAGAAATGCATAGTGTCCGAGTTTTCCTTGGTGGCTTGGATACCCTAGGCCCAAATCTGTATGGTGTGCACATGAGTCAAAATCCTGCTGGGCGAAAAGAGTTGGGGTTACCCGCGTTTTAGGCTTCACCCTGGTAGGTGCACCCACACATGTGAGGTACCATTTTCATCGGGACGCAGGACGGTAGGCCATGTGTTGTTGGCGGCATGTTTCGGTGGGTGAGCCGAGTGAAATGTGCGGAAATTGGGGGTTTTCTGCCACATTTTGGACTTTTCCAGGATTTCTGGGGAATACATTCTGGGCCGATTTGCGGATTCACACAGATGTCCTCTTTTCGGAAAAGCATGGGGTCCCCTGTTTGCCTTGGACACCCTAGGCCCATATCTGTATGGTGTGCCCGTCTGGAAAAATCGTGAAATTCAGCTGTCGGAAAAGACTTGGGGTTAGGAGTGTTTTAGGATTTCCCCTTGGCGCCCAGGTAGGTGCACCCACACGTGAGGCACCATTTTCATCGGGACACGTGTGGGAACGCAGGAAGGTATGACATTTGTTGCGTTTGTGTGGTTTTCATAACATTTCGACCCATTTGCTGGTGCCCTTTGTCACACAACCCTTTCATTTCCCAAATGTGCCCTACATTTAGTCGCTGCTTTAGGCACCATACACTTTAGTAACCTGCACAAGTAACCTACCCTTGAAAAGGTCTGCCTGTGCTCTTACAAAAAATGTATGCCTGCCGTTACTCACCACATTGGGTTTTCTGATTTACACGACAAGTACGTCTGTTCAGGCCGTAAGCATAAAACTCCTGTGTACCAGGGCTCAGTGTTTGGCTTGTGGTATTGCTTGTTTTGTGAAACACTACAAAAAATGTGTGATTTCCTAACTGTAAGAGTCGGGGGAATGTAGCGGAGCATTATTTTTGCCGTACCAAGCCAACCATGTCAACCCCATGTCCATGGGTTTTTTTTTTCCCCCCGGTCATTTTCCCCTACCTAGTTGTTGCCCGACCTGCGTAAATCACCCCTTCCTAAACTTGGAATTTTGTCTATTTTTCAGAAATGATGCCTTTCCGTCCTCCAATTCTGCTTTCCTACCCTTTTCTTCCATTCCAGCCACGCATGTCCAATTGGCAAAAAATGGCCAAAATCGCCCAACTCACAAAACGGTTTGATAACCACATCAAAATTATTATTTTTCATTTCCACTCAACCTGTTCTAGAAAGCCAGGAAATTGGGGAATTCAGCAGAGCAAACCATTTGTTCCTAGCTCTTACAAGGAAAAAACCAGGCTTCTTTGTGCTTTATTTTGTTGGCATTTTTTGAAAAAATGCCAAATGTACACCTTTTTGGTTATTTTCCCTCACCCCCCCCCTACAGCTACCTAGGATTCCTGGGTGTTGTTACGACCACCTACATGTGGGGGGAAAAAAAGGGGCCAAATTTGGCCGAGATATCTCATGTAACAAAAAGGTTACAAGGCATTGAATGGCAACATACCGAAATCACCAAAAAAAGGCCTTAGCACTGGGGGGGGGGGGGGGGAACTCATGGCACTTGGGTTAAATAAAGTAATTCCCATAGAGAAAATGGGGTATCCGCCACGTGAAGGGTTACAAGTGGCCATGTAACTGGAGATTCACGGGTGGCATTTCCTTTTTCTTAGCGATTAAATCTAGTTAAAATCAGTCTGTCATTTTAAAACCGATTTCCATTTTTCTCTGTTCTATTTTTCTAAAAACGCATCATTCAACATTGCATGCCTTCCTCAATTTAATAGCTAGAGACTTAACTTAAACAGAAGACCTGTAGCTACATCCCAAAACAAAAGCTTCATCCAAAAACAGTATAGTTCACCAGTTTTTCTTAAAATCCGTTTAGTGAATTTTAGGCGGAAATTTGCATTTCTTAAAAGTTTTACACATATGATTTTCAATTTCAATTATTTCCAAACTTCCATTAAGGTTCAAAGTGTTTATTGTTGCTCATACTGAAGCTTATGGTTGTTGGCATCTTTCCCATGTTGCCCCCATATGAATTTATATTGATTTAAGGACTTTTGCACACTTGTCATCGTTTTGCTCAGCCATTTTCGAATGTCATTTTAAAAGTGTAAGATTTTCAAACCGTTTGTCTCTTTTTTGGGGAGGGAGGGTTATCTTTAAATTCTGTTGATTTGTTCTTTATTCCTGAATAGCTGCAGCTCCTTTACATCTGTGTAGAATTGCTTATTTGTGAGTTGAGAAATTTTAAGGGGCAAATCCTAACATAAGTGCTATCATTCTAAACAAGCCAAAACTGTTCTTTTCTCTGCCTTTTACATTCTGTGTTGCTATAAGTGAATTCAACTGCCTTACCTACTTTCTTATTTGTATTGTGCCCACATTAGTGATTGCTGCCCCATATATTAAAATATATATGTTTGATTTGATTTTTAAATATTACCTTTACCAACCAGCCTGATTCCTGGTCCAGTGTGACCTGGGGGTATTTTGAGAAGGGGTGTGATATGAGTGGTATATCACTCATAATATTGAACATATAGACACAATAAAATAAGTATTTCATGTGTGCACTGCATGCTAGGCTGAGACCCGGGTATATTGCCCGATTAAAATCCTTAACACTCCTTACCAGGTAGTAAGGTCAAAGTAGGTGCAGACGGAGGTTTGTGGCTTTGCATACATCAAGGCCGTTTCTATGACCGAACAGTGAGGTTGCGGGTGCACCGACTGGACGAGGGAGTCCTCTTTGCCTGCCTTTATTTGGCATCTAGGCGCTGGTTTGTAGGCTGTGTATAGTGGGGCTTTACCCAGCCCGTTTTTTGCCAGAGACTCAACATCCTTTTGCAACGGGTTACCAGATTTGGTGGTTGACCGGATGGTAAGCACCTCTGCCAAGATGTAGTAGGGTATGCGGTGCACCAGGTGACCAGCGGTGACAAATCCCACCTTGGCGCACGCAGTCTGATGCCCCCGCACTGGAATGGTGTGGTGAGACACAGGATACGCTGCCATTTTGTCTGACTGGGTGGCCATTTTGTCTGGCACTTCGCCACATGCTTGCTGCGCGACAACCATCATACTGGGACCAGTTTCTATCTGCTTGCCTAACTGCGAAGGCTTGGACCGTCCCTGCACCTCGGGCGAGGACCTGGGAGGCGGATTGTACTTGACCATGTTGGCGGTAGTGCACGTGGTACTGCGTTCATGCACCCCCCCCCCCCCTCAGGCTTGTGCCCTGTATCGGAGCTAAGCCCCTCTGGGAGATCCCCGGTATAAGAGCTTTGCGCCCCCCCCCCCCCCCCCGCAGCAGGATCAGGAATGTCCTTGAACTTCTCAGCCCTGTGGCCGGTAGCTCATAGCGCCTCAGTCCCCTTGCTGGTAGTAGGTCCTGGAAGTCACCACCTGCTTGGGCGCTTCCCAGGGAAGGAATGCCAATGCAGGGTGCAGTGGAGAGCATGGCACCAACTTTTGGCCTGGTCTTCCTCCTGAAGTACTCTTTGTGCACCGGTGGTGATATTGAGAACAGCTCCCTCCACCTGGCCATGCAGTTCTTCTGCGAGTGTAGGGTGAGAGCGTTGCACGCCAAGCAGACGCCCCCAGCCGTGGTCCTCGCAAAGGTACAGCGTGCATGGGTCCGACGTGGGGAAGGAATCCTCGCAGGCTGGACACCTGCTGAAGCAGGCTGCAGTCGACATGTGCCGGGAAGGAGGACAGAGTACTTATGACTGAAGAAATTAAATTTTTTAAAAAAAAAAGGAATAAAATATCCCTGGGGGCGGGGGGGCAAAAAACAAGGACCTCAACCACAGCCTAGGTGAAAGAGGTCAGCTCCTGTCGATGTGGAAAAGAGGACTGGGGAGTGGCACCAGTGGTGGGTGGAGTCAAGGGAGCACATGCTCCAAGGGTCGCGTGCATCTAAATCTGGTGAAAAAGGTTTAGTTTCCCGTCCCTAGCCAGGGACACCCATACAGTATGGAGGAAAGGGGACAGGACGTAGGAGTATGTAGGTCATGTTCAACGGCAAATTTATATATACATCTATTTACATTAATACAAGCAAGATTTATTTTTCTATGATTTGCACTTCCACGCATCTAAGTACCACGTACTGCCAAGCAAAAAAATACAATTATGGTTCCTGGAAACAATCCCGATAGCCAGACCGAATCAATTTCAAAACATAATTCAGTTCCTCTTTGAAATCCCAAATTGCTTCCCCCAGCATGAATCAAAACTACATCTGGGATTTTGCCACTGTAATGATACAGAGATTCCTCCATAATGTCGTTCCATTTTCCACCACCATAGCTGTGTTTCACATTTAAATTTGCAAATAGCGAAACAGTTGGCAGTCTGCTAACAATGCTGCAGTCCCAAAAAAAATAAAAAAAAATAAAAAGGAGTCACCAATTATCGTTCTTTTACCCTAGATTTAAAGAAAAAATAAAGCTCTTTCAAACACCACACGTGGACACATACATAGACAAGTGCATGCATAATTACAAAGTAAAGCAAACGAAACATTAAGTACTAAAAAAATAAGTATATACACATACGCATCCATAATGAAAACTGCATGCTAAAAATACACACAGCCGTGTAAAAACTACAATAATTTGCATCACATACAAAGCACCAAACGTACACACACAACTAACATAAAATACACAATTTCAGACAAACATTGCGCGCATGTATGTATACTGTAATAACACTACACCTATTCTTGTACTTGCATGACTGGAATGATACTGCAACCCTACAAATACACACGCATGTATAATGCGTAACATCCTTACAATGCACATGTATAATATTGGATTACAAAACTAATTTAATATACATTACAATACTAAACAGCAGACATAAAACAAACACTACTTTGACATGTATACTAACCCGATTGTCATTTTGAAAAAACTGCAACGTTGCCCAAATAAAACACAAACTTTTCATTCACAAATGGCACAGAAATAATTACCAACTGTACATGCGCAATGTAAACTAACCAATCACCATACAGAAACACCCTGAAGCACTTGTTTTTTTTATAACAAACGCACAAGCTGTCTATGCTTTACACCATGCCCAAACAGAACTTTTTCAACCATGCCTATTCACAAGATTAAACCCTTAAATTGAAGATAGTGACCAGTGCAGATGCACAGAAAGTACCCTTTACAAACGTACATACATTTTTCCAGAAAAATGATCAATAGTTTCATGAATGTTAAACTTGTAATTTTCAGCATTCGTACTTGAATACATCCTGTATTACAATTTTATTGCGGCAAACTTCAAAAAGTTAACCACAACAACTAAGCCTTCAATGAGCCAGTCTTTTTTTTTTTTATAAAATCACCATTTACCAGTAAATGGAAACATTGTTCAAACGTGAACATTGTAAAAAAAAAAAACCTTGTATTAGTTACTTATTTAATGCTGCTATACAAACAACTTTAAACAGTAGCATGGCATTTATTTTTCTAAAAATTCATATGCTGCATAGCTTCAATAAGTGTGCACGCTAACTTCACTTTGTAATGCTAGATCTGATATATATGACATTAATAACGCGCCTGCCTATAAACAAGTGTTTCAAGGCGTGACGAGAGAAAGAGGGAGGACAAAGAAAGCGATCTTACTAGGCCTAGTGACATTGAGATTGCGCAAGTGTAGGGGGGCAGGGAGGGGAAAGTGCCAGGGGAAGGGGAGAAAGGGCAAGTGCCGGACAAGGGATCAAACAAGTAGCGCGACAAGCAGTTGACAAGTGCAATGGTTAAAAGTGCAGACAACAGGTGTCTAATAAGTGCAGGTAAGGGGACTGTAGGGTTGTAGATACAGACCCAAGTGCAGAGGTTGCCAGCAGGCAGTGCAGGTGTACAAATGGGCAGGCAGGTACCTGGGTTCTAATTGAGGGTAGGCAGGTGACCAGTGCAGTATCAGACAGGAGAAAGAAGCCTGAAGCAAAGAGGAAGGTCTTGAGGTGCTTCCAGGACCAGAGATGGTTCTGCTCAAATTTCAGAGAGGCAGGGAGGCTGTCCCAGAGGTAGGTGCCAGCCGAAGAAAGATCTTCCCCCAACTCTTTGCTTGGAGAAGCAACTGATCCTCAAGGAGTTGGAGGAGTGGGTAGCTCGAGTAGGAAGACATTTCCGAAGAGAGAGTTGGAGGTATTCCAGTTCCAGGCCCCAGAAAGCCTTGTTGGACAATGCAGAGGGTCTTGAACTTGATCCTTGCAGCCAATGGAGATATTTCAGGTCTGGAGAGATCCGATGCCTGGGCTTGAGGCCAAGGACAAGTCTTGCAGTCCCTGTTCTGGATGAGTTCTAGAGAGCGGAGAGTAGAGGAAGGCAGATTTATAAAGGCTGTTGCAGTAGTCCAGTCTAGAGAGTACCAGAGCTCTGGAGACATTGAGCTTCTGGGGGAAGGTGAGGAAAGGAAAAATACCTCGGAGGAAGTGCAGTTAGTTATTTGACTTCTTGGAGACGTCGGAGCTGTGAGGAGAGAAGGAGAGTGTGGAGTCTAGGATGACCCCTGAGGTTCTTAGCCTCAGAGGTGGGAGCAGGAAGAGGGCCAAGGGAGGCCGGCCAAAGAGTGACAGGAAAGGAAGGTGCAGGTGTGCTGATGAGGATCTCAGTTTTGTCTGCAGACAGACAATCCGGGATGAGAGCGGTAGAAGAGGCAGCAAAGGTGAGCCTGAAAGCGAGCTGAGTGTCATCCTGAGTGTAGGCCCTGGCGTACAATCCATAGTACTATATACAATATGTTAATACTAATGTATGCAGTAGCATCAAATGTTCTTATAATTATAACATGTGTATACAGTAAATAGTACGCCATTTCGTATTTAACACATGTCCTTACAATAAGGTACAAGTGCACGTACGGTAAACAGTACCATATCTTATATTTAACAAGTGTCTTTAAAATTAGAATGTACAAGTGTATATGATAAACAGTAAAAAAAATAGCATATTACACAATATACAGCTTGCAAGGTCTACGCTTCACATTCTGAGTGCATTGTAGTAGTGCTCATTTACATAGCGCCTTTATCCCATTAGTATGGCCTCAACAAAGCACTTGTGTGGGGAGCAGGAGAGAGAGAGAGAGAGAAAGCCCTCAGGGGACCGTAGCCCAAAATATGGGGAAAACTGTCAAAGGATTAGAAGGTGTGTGCATTTGGCCAAAATAGGGATTTGGGTGGGATGTCCGAGCCCCAATAAGCTGCCCATGATAGTCAGGCATGTGGCTGGGCGCTGAGAGGTAGTCAGGAAAGTGCTTGAATATGAAAGACTCGTTATGTGTACAGCTAGACTGAATTTTGTGGCATAGAACGTAGCTGCACTCTGATGGCAGCGATGTTGTGCTTTAATCTAGTGTACGACGGAGGTGAATGCAGATGGGCAGCTGTGGCGAAAGTCAACCTAAGTGGTGTGTAAATACATACCTTGAGACTCCGTTGGGGCTCTACTTTTGATGTAGCTGTGTTCTCAGCAAGTCTGGTCTGCTTGGAAATTATACTTCACCTTGCTCTGGAGGATACATTGGCGAGGCACCGACTGGGTCAAGGCCTAGGTTTCACGAGATATCCAAAATTGGATCAGTAGAATGGGATGACACTAACTAAATTTCAATACATATCAAATTTTATTCAGTAAACTCATCACAAGGAAAATTCATCTTAATATCATAAAAATCGATAAAAGAACAGTCAATTCATACCATCAATCATAACCACATACAGGACTCATTCAAACATTCAAATATAAAAACACCCAAGTATCAATAAGCATTGGAAATATTGTTACACCAATCCTTTTCAGCTATCACATCAAACAGTGACCCAAGTCCATAATATCAGGTGTCGTTGTGTATCTGATGCCAAATTAGACCAGATATCTCTCACAGAAAAGCGTTGACATGTGTTTCGGTCGGAGACCTTCAGGACGTAGGGCTTGGAGTAAATGCTCCGCCCTGTTCTCAACGTGTATGGGCCAGTAGTAAATCTAAAAAAGTAATGATAAAAACCATAGTGTCATCCTCATTTCTTAGAGTCGGTGACTAATAATGTCACAATGTGTTCAAATTCAATAAACACATAGGCCCCTACTCACCATCAAATTCCAATGGTATACACGCATTTCACTGCAGTATTTTTCATCGCGTGTTTTTTCATCGCCGTTTTTATTTTGAAAAAACCCTTTTTTTTGGGGTGGGTTAAAAAATTAAATATATGGTTGTGGGTGTAAGGGAATACAAAAAAAAGGGGGCTTGTGGGGGTAACCCCCCCCCCAAAAAAACAGTTTTTCGGAAAAAGAAAGCATGAAAAAACCTGCGATGAAAAATACTGCAGCGAAATAACGTAGAACCATTCCTTAAGGGAAGGTGAACGGTATAGCGGAAATTAATCCTCCACTGGCAGCAGTGTGTATGCTGTACCTGTGGAACCAACAAACACCACTCAGCATTCTTGGAAAAACCAAACACTCAGTGTGCATATCTATAGCCATACATTATACAATAAGAATAGGGCTTAGACCACTTACAAGCACCCATGGTGCAGCTTGGAGATCTTTCAAAGGATGCGACCACCAAAGGATCCCCCTAGGACCCGCGTAATGTTAGCCGGATCTTCCCAATGTCTATTGGTCACTAGGCCATTCACGAAGCTACAAAAGAAACACACAATGACAATTGTGTGAGGATTTTTCACCTCATGTAACAATTACAGCGTATATGTGGTGATTGAAAAACACACGCGACCACTAAAGCCGTGTGTTCAAATGCATATGCATTAGAAAATGTACACCTGTAAAACTAATCAGGCAATGCAAAATCTCGCCATAGCCAACTCCTCACCAAGTTGGAATTTGGTGGCGAGTAGGGGCCTATGTGTTTATTGAATTTGAACACATTGTGACATTAGTCACCGACTAAGGTTTTTATCATTACTTTTTTAGATTTACTACTGGCCCATACACGTTGAGAACAGGGCGGAGCATTTACTCCAAGCCCTACGTCCTGAAGGTCTCAGACCGAAACACGTATCAACGCTTTTCTGTGTGAGATATCTGGTCAAATTTGGCATCAGATGCACAACGACACCTGATATTATGGACTGGGTCACTGATGTGATAACTGAAAATATTTGGTGTAACAATATTTCCAATGCTTATTGATGTACTAAACACTTGCGTGTTTTTATATTTGAATGTTTGAATGAGTCCTGTATGTGGTTATGATTGATGGTATGAATTGACTGTTCTTTTATCGATTATATTAAGATGAATTTTCCTTGTGATGAGTTTACTGAATAAAATTTGATATGTATTGAAATTTAGTTAGTTAGTGTCAACCCATTCTACCAATCCAATTTTTGATATCTGTATAGTATACCTGAAGGATCAGGGACTTAGTGCAGGTCTACCCCTTTATTTACCCCTAGGTTTCATGAGGTAAGTGTGAAATGGGGAAAGAATCATATTTCTGGATGGAATAACCAGGTTTTGAGGGCCTTCCTGAAGGAGAGTCGTCATCACAGCAGATACTGAGCACAAGGGAATTCCAGATGGTGAGAACTTGGACAGAGAAGGAGGATCCTCCAACTTGGATGGTATTGGGAAGGGGGCTGGGGAATCAGAAGGAAGAGGGCAGAGCCAGACCCAAGGTTTGATGGGTTGGTAACGTGCAAGCTTGTGTTAGAGGAATTCAGGGCCTGTCTTGTGGACTGCACAGTGTGTAATGCACATGGCCTTGAACTTTGGCTGATAGGAAGCCGGTGGAGCACACCAAGTGCAGGAGGGGTGTGTTCGCTCCTTGGAGGGGTCCGAAAACAGACTAGGCAGGAGTAGGGAGTTGGATACTGTGCAGAGGCAGAGCTGGGTGTATGCCATGCGGTTTGGCTGTAAAGCAGCTGTCAGAGCTTGGGCAGTAGTTGGATGGGAGCAAGAGGGTGGGCATGTTAAATGGGGGCTCGGCGTGTGAAGTTTTGAACGCTGCAGGGAAGGTGCTTGATGTCAGTGAATGGTTAATTATGGATCTTGCAACGCTGCCTGCACAGGATGAGGATAAAATGTCCTTTAGCAGTGCAGGGGAGGCAGGTGTCTTCAGGGGATCTGGAGGGGCAGTTTTGGGATAGTAGTTTCAGGAATTCAGGGTGAGCAATAGCAGTGCAGGAAGAGAGGGTTGGGTGTGCAGGAAGACTGGGCAGGGAAAGAGATGAAGGGGGATGCATGCTGCTAATTCTCTGATGGAGAAGTGTCTTTCGATAGCAATGTTGTAAAAGTAGCCTGAGAGGGCATTGCAGAGTTCTTAAGGGAGAAACAGCTTGGAGTCTTGAATTCTGCAATGATCCTGTGGAGTTCCCGGCTAGTGTTACGGGAGTTGGATATTCGGTTTACATAGAAGGATCTTTTGGCTTTTCTAAATTCCATCCTATAGGCACTGATGTGTCTGCCATAAGTGGCTCTGTTCTGGGCCGTAGGGTTGGCCCGCCAGCAGCGCTCCAGGCAGTGCTTATGGGTTTTGAGGGAGTCAACAGCTGGGGATTAGGGCTGGTTCTCTGGCAAGCAGATGTCATTGGGATGAAGGCACTAGAGAGCCATCTGTCAAAAAGGTCAATAGAGGGAGGAAACTCTTGTAAGGCAGTTGGAAACTGGGTGATCAGTGAGTTGGAATTTCACTAGAAAAGATTCACAGTCAGTGTTGCAGGATTGGTTCTCTGAGTGTAAGACACGGAGGGGTTTGTAGAGGATGGCTAATCCTCGAGCTCTGCTGGATCGGCTGTGCAAGAGATCATGGAGTAGCCAAGGGAAAGCCTTGTGTCGCCAGAGGACCAGGTTTCAGTGATAGAGGATGTCAGGGTTTTCATTGGAGATAGACTCAAGGATGATGTGTCTGTTTTTGGTGACAGATCTGGCGTGGAGGATGCAAGAGAGCAGGTTGGGTGTGTGAAGGTGGGTTGGACTTGGTGATTGCAGAGGATAGGGAGTGAGTGCAGGGGATGCAAACAACCAGACGGCACCCCAGGGGAGATGGGGTGGGAGGAGGTGTGCAAGGAAAGGGGGTCAATCAAGGGAGAGAGGGGAGCAGGGGCAGTGTAGGGTGGATGGGGAAAAGAGTGCCCATGAAGGATGAGCACTTAGGGAGGGGTGGGCTAGGTCTGAGGGGGCAGAGGAGGGGGGTGTTTGGGTGGATTTAGGAGGGAGGAGGAGTTGGGGTTAGGTGGAAAGGGGGGATAGTTGCGGTTCAATAGGGGTGGGTTGAGTGGGGCAGGTACAGGATCATTTGCAGGAGAGGCAAAGAGTGGACTGGGTTGGGGAGAGGAGGTGGCAAGGTCTAGGTGGGAGCAAAGGTGAGAAGAACAGAGGCAAAGAGAAAAAGGTAAGTAAAGTCAATTTTGCGTTACTATTCATGGGCACTGTAGTTAACACAAGAAAAGGTATTTAAACCTTAAGATAAATCCAAAGGACTTCAGTGACACTGCACTAAAGGTGCAGTGTGTCACCATACAAAACGTAGATGCCTATTGAGTTTGTCAGACTCCAAAAATAGAGGAAACCCATAATCCAATTAAGGTTAAAACAGATGAGCGAGTGAGAAAAAGGTCTCTCAGGGTTTAAATTAAAAAGTCCTAAAGTCCAGCAAAAGAGCTGGGGGGTCTATAAGGTTGAAGGGTATTCACACAGAAAGGCGAATTCTCCCTAAAAAAAAAAAAAGTAAAAATCAAACCATGCCACAAATATTTTTAAAAACCTTAAAACATGCATTTTGAGTATACATTTTAATTTTACACAACTACATAAAAAAACCAATAAGCAACATTCATATATTTGTTAAATACATTACAACAGTCATACAATTAAATAGTAACACAGATGGTGAAGCCCATGAGCCCTGCTAATAACGTCCCAGGGCATGCTGCCCTGAAAGGCCACTCCTTGCAGAACACTAGGTCCATCAATGCTGCACTAGTCCCCAAACAAGAAACAGCAAGGAGGATCCTCTTTCAGTTTTGGCCACAAAACTGAAACACCCTACCCAAACCGTTCCACCTGGAGGAGAATCAGCGGTCTTCCAGGAAACCGCTCAAGATCACCCACTTTGAAAGAAATGAAAATAAATAACCACCTAAACTGTGCCTCAGGGCTAATTTGCAACAGGCATTTTTTTCCAAAAGTCTTGGCACTACCATCTGAGGGGTCACCAATCGACTCATTGAACCTCACCCATGACACTGGTCCGCACCTTTAATCTCAGTGAAATCTACTACCAAGAGCCATGAAGTGACAACACCTTCACCCCGCTCTCCTCTTATCCTTCTCACCCCTCAACTAACTTCTCACTACTAAAATCTTGCATCCTTCCACCACCCACAAACCGACCACCTCCCTCCTAGGTCTAATGTACCCAACAGATTCAGACCCCCCAACCCCCATATATTTTAGGGTGCTGCCCATATGGTTAACCTGCCCATTTGGTACCAACCACAAACAGATTTTCAGAGACACATGCACTTCCAACCTGCATCCATCAACACTAAAGGTTTCTGCATCTGCCTTCCCGTTCTTAGACGATTACAGGAAAACAGCAAAAAGAAAATCGTTCCCAACACTGCACCAGGTGAGAAACCGTATCGACTGGCCACTGAGGGGCTATCAGAATGAGAGTGGTGCCCCCTTGCTGGAGGAGAATTTCTCTAGGACCCTGGGGAGAAGAGGGAATTAGAGGACAGTCTGAAAGTCTAAGATGATTGCAAGTGAGTCTCCCATGGAGTTCTTGTGGAATCCTCCCCTGGGGGGAGAGGGAGGCAGACTTGCTGTTCCCAGTCATTGTTAGGAAAGTTCACTTGGAGAAACGTTTCCTCCACATTCTATGGGACCCCAAACTTTGCGTTTGCTTTTGCTTTTACACCACGTCCTGACTTTTTACAGTGAAGTGAAGCCTTCTACTCCACTGGCCTCTTGCTCATTTGTTATGAGGAAACTGACTAGTCATTCAGACTGCGAAATTAGGTTTCTTTTTTTCTTTTTACATGCCATTATCTATTTTGGGTAATTTTCATATTGCACAATGCATCTTACATTGCAGTGCAATGGGGGTACTTTTGTATCACCCTAGACCTACACTCAAAGGATTTTTGGTTACTTTTAAATGTGCCTAAAGACGAGATGGTGGAGGCAGTTACATTTTTACTGTATTTTTAGTTGGCTCTCGCGTTTATTGTGTTTGGCTAATAACTGAGGCTAGTGTCCCAACATGGCCACGCCACAAGGATTATCGCTTGTTCTTGGGCTTTCATACTGCCTGGCCAGGTCCGGAATGTCCTTAGCAGTAGGGCCAATGACACTTAATTTGGCTTATCAAAGGGAACGTCCACCACGTATACAATAAATCCTACAAGGAAAAAACCTGCACAGGCAGTTGTGGCTGGTCGGTTTGCATGGCCTCTAAACACCAATGTATATATGAAATGCAATGGACTTTCCAGTAATGTACTTCAATGGAACAAAAATAAATATACAAAAATAAAAAGATAATCTTTATTATTTGCACAAACAGTATTGCATTTTACATCATGCTAATTTTCAAGCATCTATAGATCTGTTACTTCATACTACTGCCTTGGAGTCTGTGCAGATAGCAACTCCAGGAAAATCTCAACACCCCTG
Source organism: Ambystoma mexicanum (assembly GCF_040938575.1). Lineage (NCBI taxonomy): Eukaryota > Metazoa > Chordata > Amphibia > Caudata > Ambystomatidae > Ambystoma > Ambystoma mexicanum. The sequence goes on along the minus strand of NC_090922.1, from coordinate 577,824,387 downwards.
TATTAAAGACATTATACAAATGTGAGCTTTTTCCAATATGTTGCAAGACAGTAGCTCCTGTGACATCAAGGTCCCCAACACATTAATGGCTGTTACACTAAAAACTATATGGACCAGAGACCACCAACCTCACACAATGAGGACTGTCGGGTCAAACCGTACTCATGCACATACGCCCATTAGGAACACAGGCCTTCAAATTACCTTAAGAGCTGTGGGGAAAAGACAGCCAAAATATGCCCCTTCACCGCCCCTTTGAGAGTCAGTCGTGTAGATCTCTGGAAACTACAATTCATTGTCAAATACAAAAGAGTCAAACTGAACTCAAAGGAGGAAATCCAATCACACCTTTTGTTTAGCATGTACCACATGCACACAATGCAGCAGAATGATGTATACATGTGTGCACACAGGAGGGGCACCTCTCCAGTTTGCCCTCCACAGCAATGTTTGTTGAATCTACAACTGGTTTTCCATGACGCTCAGTACAAGAGTTAAGGGCCATCGTGTCTTTCTCTTCCAAGACATCACTTTGCTTCCTGTGCTTTCTTGGTCTGTTTTTCTTTGGCCTAAAATAAAAATAAAAAAATCTGCTCAATGGATCCCTGATGAACATGAGGCATCCAACAAAGTTTACAAGACATAACCAAAACTGTCATTTGGCCAAAAGAACTCATTTTGAAACTTTTTTTGCCAGTTTTAGTACTGACAAAGAATTGTATCAACCACCTTCCAAACATATCCAAATGCATCCAGTTTATGTTACAAAAACTATTTAAAAAGTGTAGAGCATCCAAATATTGGGCCAGGCATGCAAAGGTGGATTTATTGTTGATTCATCCAATTAGTTTGAAGCAGTTGTAGGCTACTCCCCAGTGTCCTTGAACACTCAAGGCTCAGACCAGGTGGTGTCCCTGGAATCCTTACCTTTCTTGCTCATTCCCACATGTTGAACTATATCTATTGGTGTTTTTTGTAACATGCAGACAAATGTGCTCTGAACAAAGAGGGGCGAGTGAAGGGGGTGATGGCCCTGTTGAGTGCTGCTGACAGCACAAAAAATGATTGTGCTGGGTATTGCAAAGCAGGTTTCTTCTGGCATCAGCCAATGTTTGTTATCAATCTTTTGGTTTACCACAGACCAATTCATTGAAGTGGAATGGCTGTTTTCAGCAACCAATGCCAATTGTTTGTGGGGTAATGCACCTAAGGATGCTGGAGAAAGGGGCTGGTGTTTATGGGGCCAACAAACCCTTACACTCCCAAACACACCATCTTATCCCCTCATTCCCCCCAAGCCATATCCTAACAACGCCCAGGCCCCCTAAAACCGACCGCTGTAAAATGCAGAAAGATTTCAGACTGACACAATGCAGTCAGTTGGCTGCAGCCAGATGAAAGGTTAATCCTTATGTCGAGGGTAAATAACATCCTGAAAGAAGCTGTGCACCTTAATAGGGGCCAACTTGGGCACATGCCATGGATGCAGAGACTCTGACCCAGAAAGCGGCTCCATCAGGCTAAAAGATGGCCTGTACTGAAGTAGAGTGTTTGGTAAATGGGATTGAAGGACCAGACCATCCAAGATGAAGCCCAAGCTGACAGCAGTACAACAATCTGAGGTTAAAAGTGGCTGGCCCCCAGTGCTATCCTGTTGATTTCTGCAGATCTATCCATACTCCCCTAATAAAAGATAGAAAATAAATTCTCAACTACCAACAAGCATTGGCAAAGCCAGTAGTTTTGCCCTACGCATTGTGTTCATAGGCATGAACATTAGTAAAAACGACAGTAAAAAGACGGTCCACTGAGGTTAACAAGACATTTGGTTACTAGGTTCATTACTAATTTGTTTCTGCAAACACCAACTTCAAATTCCTGGCCATGTAAGGTGCAAGTACTTACTGCATTCATTCCTATAAATGTAAAATGTATTTAACTGCAAACACCAAACTTTCTGTGAATATTTGGCTTAAATCTTGGCTTGAGCGAGTTTAGTGTGGGTTTGTCTTGGCCACTGGAGTAGCACTGTATACATTATTCCAAAATCAAATAGTCTCTTAGCAATCAATATTCTGGGATTTGAGTTTAGGACTTTACAAATTAACCTAACAGGTGTCTGACTGCCAACAAGCAATCCAACAAAGTAAAACAGTAGGATAGTGAAATGAGAGAAAAGCAAATTTAGACAAAGGCAGTACAAAGGGACTTGTTTTCCCAGAGGAAGACTGGAACATCTCTCAAAGTTCTCTCAACCTTTGACCAAAGAGCAAGTGAGGAGCAAATGAGGGCAGTGAAAGCTGCTGCGCACGTTTGTCACGGATGAGGCGTGCACATTCACGGTTTACTTTGCTGCACAGAGTAGTGTTCCGGTTGGGGCTGTGTAGGGACCGGATTTTAACACGGACACAGGAGATGGATTCCTTCCGTGGAGGGTGCCATTAATGGGACCCAGCCTGTGTAAATAGCTGCAGCTGTGATGGTGTTTCCCATACCCTTATAAGCTGTAATTCAGCCGTTAAGCAATCAAGCAGTGAAACACTGCCAAAGGAGGTGTGCTGGCCTGTATTATGTAATTGGTGTACGGTTTTAAAATACTGTTTAAATATGATTTGTTTTGGAGGTGTGAAAGCAGAAAGGAAAATGAAGGGGTTTGGTGTGAATTTTAAAATGCACTAGCAAAAAGTAAAGTCTCCGAACGGGTTCTAGGAACAGACATGACAACACTCATTTGTTGAAAATCAATTATCCGGACGGTCGCTGTTCCAATTCGCTTGATGGGCTTTGCACTCTGAAGTAAACACCACTGAGAATGGGCACATGTGCCTGGCGGATATATCCTGGATCAGACGTTGGGGGAGGTGGGGCAAGAGATGGTGTCCTGCTAAATACTGGGACCTTCTCTGCCCTATCCCCACCTGTCGCCTCACCCAGGCGCACTGCACTTCAGTGTGTTGCGTGCAAAAATCTTGGAAACCGTGCATTCTAGGGTTTGAAACGTGGTTAGGGAGCTAGGATTTTATTCCTCGTGTCAAGACCGGTCGTTCTACGACCACATTGATGTGCCGATTTCAGGCAACTGTCTCATGTGTGAAGGTGCTGAAATTCGGGGAAAGGGGTGGAGTGTCCAAATGTCATGTAGCCAGTATTGTCGAGAGGGTCCCAACAGGTACTATGCAGAATCTGGAGAAGTTTGGTGAAATAGTTCCTTCTACAATTCTGCACAATACTTCGGCAAGCCTCAAACCCACATATTTTGACTTTTATAAATATAGAATTAAGCCTGCTAGGAAGCCACTGAATAAGTGGGGCTGATGTTGGGCTGTTTCACATGAAAGAACATCTGCTTAGATTTTCTTAACAGATAAGACAGTTTTCCTGAAGCCTCTGAGGCTTGGAAGGTACATTTTACCTCGCTTTCTGTATATTGGCTCGGTTTCACTCTCCCTTTACTATCACAGTTTGTTACACACCTAAAGCCACTTTCCATCTGTGCCCATTCAGGTTGAGTTTGGCTGCCTCCAGGTCCACGAACGCCTTTTTGTAAATTTTGTATTTTAATTTGTGGATCCAAGCGCTTTCTGCACCATCTCTCCTCTGCTCCCCTCCCCACCCGCTTACTGATTTAGTTAACTCCTGCCTCCCATCCCACCCCCTGCCCTGCCCTGCGATTGGGCCTCCTGCACAGCTCCTGCAAAGCCCCTTTGAGTCAATACCCAAGGGCAGCCACCAGCGAAGGACCGCATGGCAAAGAGAAGCTCTGATAAAAGTGTTGTGGGTGGTGAGTACAGCCCTTACTGCACTCCAGTAAAACCCCACCACTCCATTACCCAACACATGCAAACATTAGTTTAGCCCAACCGAGCCAGCTAGCTAGCCAAATTCTGCGTTTACCCCAGCCACGCCAGCTAGCAATAATTTGAGTTTAACCTTAGTGTGGCGGTAAGCCCCAGCATACACCGCAAACCATCGACATTAGTAACATTCTTGCATTTAGCCCAACGGAGTAAGGTTGCAATTGTATCCTACTTGGATAGGGTCGCCATATTGTGCATTAGGTGTCTAACATCCTTCACCGTAGTGCCATAACTGTACGCATTTTAGGCCGTGCCACCCTTTTAAATATAGACACTTTCTAATATTGTTCACACTATACACGAATCGCAGTGTTCCTGTGAGGCTGTGCCAATATGGATTCTGGGCGATTCCCACTGCTGTGCCAAAGAATCACTCCAATGCTGTGCTAAAGTAGATTATAACATGCATTACTTACCGTAATAGCATTTCTGATGATTGTATCTGCTTAGATACACATGCTGTACATATGGTCCAACATCCAGTGGTAACCGCCGAGTATTGCATCTCGTCTTTCGGGACCGAAAGGGGACGTCGGCATAGGCATGGCTGTAAGACTCTCTCTATCCTGACGTGTAGTGTACCCAAAATACCTCACACGCCGAGGTCCCTCCGATTGTATTTTTTCGGCCCCGAGGGAGCCCAAGGCTATAGTGAGTGAGTACATAAAGAGAAAGTAAGTCGTCTATGTTCCTTCCACGCCGAGCGGGGAGGTAGGGAGGGCGCATGTGAATCCAAGCAGATACAATCATCAGAAATGCTATTACGTTAAGTAATGCAGGTCTTCTGATGCTTGTTAATCTGCTTAGAATCACATGCTATGCATAGACTAGCGAGCAGTTGGAGGTGGGTTGTGAGAAGGAACGGTTGAGATGTCTTAGTACTGCTTGTCCCACCTGAGAATCAGACCTAGAATGAGTGTCTAGGCAATAGTGTTTTAAAGGTGTGTACAGAACTCCAGGTTGCCGCTTTGCAAATGGACTCAAGGGGGACATTTGCAATGAATGCTATGGATGCCCCAGTGCCCAGAGTAAAACGTGGTCTAGGCTTGAAGGGCAGTTCTCTTAGCCAAAGTGTAACAGTGTGATGGATTTAACAATCCACCTTGAGATAGCTGATTTAGAGACAGGATCCCCTTCTCTACCAGCTGCCACTGAAACGAAAAATTGGTTAGTTTTCCTCAGTGGTTTAGTTCTTTCCAGGTAGATCATGACTGCCCTGCGCACATCTAGTATGTGTAGGCTTCTTTCGGCCATGCTAGTGGTATTCTGGAAAAAGGTAGGTAGTTCAATCGATTGGCTCACATGGAACTTCGAGATGAATTTAGGTGCAAATCTGGGGTGAGTGCGCAGAAATACCTTATCCCTGTGAACAGTAACAAAAGGGTCTAGAACAGAAAGTGCCTGTAGTTCGCCAACCCTTCCAATAGAAGGAACAAGTTACTTACCTGTAACTGTTGTTCTCCAGCATGGGTCTGGCATGGATTCACATGCTCATGAATATTCCCCGTCGTCAGGCTGGGAATCCTCGGTAAAGAAAAAACCAGTATCAGTTTCGTTTCTGATCTGTCTTTCGTAGTAATAACCAATCACTGGTCTCTGCGTCATACTGACCACAGCCAATGACTGCCCTCTACCTAAGCACCTCCTCCGGCAGCCATCTTCAGATTTGGAAGCACGTGAAGTGGCAGTATGACCAAGTGAAGAGCCGCAGAGGGGTAGGCGGGAGGGTTCGCATGTGAATCCATGCCAGACCCATGCTGGAGAACAACAGTTACAGGTAAGTAACTTGTTCCTTCTCCAGCATGGGGTCTGGCATGGATTCACATGCTCATGAATAAAGAATACATAGCAGTACACACATGCACAACCACGGGAGGTGGCAAAGGCTCAACATTAAGCATCACATTAACTCAACATTAAGCATCTTACCTCCTCACCAGGCTCACCTCAGGCGAACAGGTTGCGCAGCACTGCTTGGCCGACCCTGGACTCCTCCCTGGAATCCCGGGTCGACGCAGTAGAATTTCGTGAAGGTGTGCGTCGACCTCCACGTAGCAGCCCTGCATATGTCCAGCAGGGGCACACCAGATAGGAACGCCGTGGTAGCTGCGATCGCTCTGGTGGAATGGGCTCTCGGACGGCCAGGCAGCGGTCGGTTTGCCAACCGGTGACAGTACATGATACAGCCGGAGAGCCATCTGGAGATGGAAGCCTTCGAGAGAGCCTTCCCCTGATTGACAGGTCCAAAGTTCACAAAGAGTTGTGACGTCTTCCGAAAACCTTTCGTGCGGTCCACGTAGAACTTCAGCGCTCTAGCTACATCCAGCGAGTGCAAAGTCCTCTCAGCCGGCGACGAAGGCGACGGGAAGAACACAGGTAACACCAAGGGTTCGTTGAGATGAAAGTCCGACGGTACCTTGGGCATGAAGGAGGGGTGCGTCCTGAGCACTACCCTCGTGTCGTGGAAAGTCAAGTACGGGGCCTTGCAGGAAAGGGCCTGGATCTCTCCCACTCGTCGTGCGGAGGTGATGGCCACGAGAAAAGCTGTTTTCCACGATAGAAACTTCAACGGGGCCGAGTGCAGAGGCTCGAACGGAGGTCCCATGAGCTTGGTCAGCACCACGTTGAGCTCCCACGCCGGGGCCGGAGCCTTCACCGGCGGGAACGATCTGAACAGTCCCTTCATGAACTCTTTCACCAGACGATGAGACCACAAGGACGTCCGGCCCGTGGTTCTGGTGTATCTGGAGATCGCAGCAAGATGAATCTTGATGGACGCGTGTGCCAGACCAGCTTTGGCCAGCGTCAGCAGGTACGGCAGTACTTGGGGAGCCGTAATCCGTAGAGGGTTAATCTTCTGTGCGTGGCACCAGACAGAGAACCTCTTCCATTTGTGTCCGTAGCATTTAAGAGTCGAGGACGCCCTGGCCTTTGCAAGAACCTCTCTGCAATCGGCCGGTATGTCGTATCCTCCAAACTCTAGCGCTGCAGGAGCCAGGCCTGCAAGTTCAGCGACTTCGGGTCGTGGTGGAGGATGGCGCCTCCTTCCCTGGAGAGTAGATCCGCGTCCGCCGGCAGCTTGATTGGCGGGGACGCTGACAAGTCCAGAAGGTCCGGGAACCATATCTGCCTCGGCCACGCAGGTGCGACGAGGATCATCCTGCACCGTGACCTCTTGAGCTGGTTGACGAGCCGGATTAGCAGAGGCAAGGGAGGGAACGCGTAGAGGAACAGGCCCTCCCAGGGGAACGAGAAAGCATCGCCCATGCTCCTCGTCTGGGGAAACCTGCTGGCGAACCTCCGGCACTTGGTGTTCGTCGCCGTCGCGAACAGGTCGATCTGGGGTGTGCCCCACCGTCAGAAGAGGCGATCCACCAGATCCTGCCGTAGTTCCCACTCGTGGCACGAGCGCAGCTCCCTGCTGAGTGAGTCGGCGATGGTGTTTTTTATCCCTGCCAGATGAAACGGCACCAGAAGAATCCCTTGGGCGACGGCCCAATGCCACAGGTCCTGCGCCTCCTTGGACAGCGCTGGGGACCTGGTTCCGCCCTGTTTCCTGATGTAAAACATGGTGGTGGTGTTGTCGGTGAAGATCCTCACCACCTTGCCCTTGAGGGACGGAAGGAAGGACCTGAGGGCCCAAAACACTGCACGGAGCTCCAGGACGTTGATATGCAGGGACTTCTCCGTCGGGAGCCAGAGTCCCCTTGCGTGCAGATTTTCGGTGTGCGCTCCCCACCCTTCTAGGGAGGCATCCGTGGTCACAGTCACCTGGTGGGCTGGGGTCTGGAAGTCCATGCCCGCCGTCAGATGCGCGCGGGTGCCCCACCACCGTATCGCTCGTCGGAAACTCTCGTCGAGCTTGATCCTTTCCTCGAAGCTGCCCGTCGTCTGGATCCAGCGCGCATCCAGGAATTCTTGCAACGGGCGCATCCGGAGCCTGCACATGGGAATGAGGTAGATGCAGGAAGACATCATCCCGAGGAGGGACTTGATGGACCTCACCTTGGCCGCGTCGGCCACCAACATCCGTTGCACCTTGCCCAAGATGGTCCTGGTCCTCTCCTCCGACGGGGAGGCCAGAAGGGACACTGTGTCGAGCCTCGCTCCCAGAAACAGTGCGACTTGCGCGGGCACCAGGTGGGATTTGGCGTAGTTCACGGAGAATCCCAGGTCCGTGAGGAGTTGGACGGTCCTTGCCGTGTGGACCACGGCGAGCTCCCTCGTCTTGGCGCGGATGAGCCAGTCGTCCAGGTAGGGGTAGACGTGAATCCCCTCGCGGCGCAGCTGCGCCGCCACCGGTGCGAGGCACTTGGTGAAAACCCTGGGTGCCGACCGTAGTCCGAAGGGAAGGGCTTTGAACTGGTAATGACGCCCTTGGACCACGAATCTGAGGAATTTTCGGTGCCCCTTTAGGATGGGAATGTGGAAGTAGGCATCCTCCAAATCCAACGACGATAGGAAGTCTCCTTCCTCCAGCTGAGCCAGGACGTGCTGGAGGGTGACCATCCGGAACTTCTGCGCCTTGATGAACTTGTTCAGGCGTCGCAGGTCCAGGATGGGGCGCCATCCTCCAGTCTTCTTCTTCACGAGGAAGTATCGCGAGTAGACTCCGGAGCCCCGAAGCCTCTTTGGGACGAGTTCGATGGCGCCCTTTCTGAGCATCGCCTTTACCTCCAGGAGAAGTTGAGGGACGTGAAGTTCTTTCCTGGCCACGGGGGGGACGCGCGGGCACCTTTTTTGAAATTCGAGCGCGTGGCCCCGGGCCAGGGCGTCCAGCACCCAACGGTCGGTGGAGATGGACTCCCACACGCTGACGAAGCCTGCCAGCCGGCCTCCCACCGGGGTGCTTCGGTGGGGGCCCGACCCCACGGCCGGTTCAATCCTGCTTGGACGCGGCCTTGCCGCCTTGACCTCCTTGGCGACGACGGCGGGGTCCGCTAGACTTGCCTCGTCCTCTGTAGGCCTCTTGCGACGACGAGCGGGCCGCTTGACGGTAGGAAGCGAAACCGCCGCCGGAACCTTTGGAGGCGCCCTTGCCTCCGCCGCTCCGAAAGGGCGTCCGCCGTTGCTGCAGTACTCCAAGGGCCCGGGCCGTCTCAGTATCCGCCTTGATGGCCTGAAGGGAATCGTCCACTGTCTTCCCAAACAGGTTGTTCCCGTCGAAGGGCATGTCCAGGACCCTGGTCTGGACGTCCTGCCGAAAGTCCGTAGCTTTGAGCCATCCACGACGTCGAAGGCAAACGCCGTTGCCCAGCTGGCGGAACCCAGTGTCGGCGATGTCCGTCGCCACGGTGATGGCGTGGTCCGAAGCCACCTCACCTTCCTGCAGGATCTCAAGGGCCTCCGCCCTCTTGTCGTCCGGCAGAAAATCCAGCAGGGGAGCTATCTTGTACCAGAGCTCCCTGTCGTAGCGGGCCACGATAGCCAAGGCGTTGGCCGCTTTAATCGTCGTCGCTGCCGACGAGATGACTCTACGTCCCATAGCATCCAATTTCTTTCCCTCGCCGTCCGGCGGGGAAGTCGACGTGGAGGCCGCACCCCCCCCCGCTTTCTTCCTGGCTGCCGCGGAGACGACGGAGTCCGGGGTAGGCTGCGCCCGGAGGCATAGGGGGGCCGAGTCCGGGACCCGGTACTTTTTCTCGTACCGGTCTCTTTTCGCTGGCGTCGTGGAAGGGTTCTTGAGGAGGGAAAGGCCCTCATCCCAAATGTCGTCCAACAGAGGCACTGCGAGGACCGTCTTCCTCTTGGCCTCGCGCCGTTGGTAAAGGAAGCCTTCCTTTTTCTTCTCCTCAGGGCAGAGTTGGAAAAGCTCGGATGCCCTGGCGATCATTGAGTGGAACGATCCAATCTCGTCGGGCGGAGAAGCCCTGGTGGGAGGCGACGACGGAAAATCCTCGTCGTATGCCTCGTCGTCCGCACCCGTCGCTGCCGTGTCAGTCCCCGTATCATCCCCTCGGGTGGACGGGGAGGAGGGCTGGACGGGGCGCGACGGTTGAAAAGGAGGTGGTGGATGGATCCTTCTTTTCTTGGTAGGGGGAACACCAGAAGGTCCCGGTTCTGGATCCCCCGACGGGAGAGGTTCCTCCGTCGGTAACGGTAGTCTCGTCCTTATCTCGGAGCATAAGGACTGTATAGCCAACAAAATGGCCGCCGAGTTGTCTTGCGGCGCTGGCAGAGGGGAATCTGACGGGCGAGCAGGGGCCCCGTCGGTATCCTCGACGATGTCGTCGTCACCTGCGTCGGGACCCATTCCGACGGGCTGGTCTTGTTCCACGCCTAGGCCGTGGCTTAAGACCTCGATCAGCTCCTCTTCTGAGGTTGAGGCCGAATCTACGACGACGCCCTGCCCCCCTTTCTTCTTCCCCACGGAGGGTTTCACGGGGGTCCTATCGATGGGCACAAAGGAAGACTCCCTCCGAGGAGGCAGGGAGAATCTGGGCCCCGAGGTCGCCACCACTGGTGCAGCCTCCACAGGCTGGGCCAAGGCCGCCGCGACCGTTTCGATAGAGGGCTTGGTCGGATGGATCAAGGCCTTCACCACCTTAGGTGCGCTCACCGCCTTATCCTTGAGGGAGGGGGCACTGCCACGCTCCTCCTCTGCCTTAGAGCTCGACCGGGGCCTCTCCAGGAGCTTCGCCGGGTGCTCGGCCTTCCTCTTACCCGACCCAGAGCGTTGGCTCGTGGTTGATGGTGCCGGGGAGGGTGCGCCCTGCCTGGCGCCCGTAGAGCCCGACCGTTCGGCGCTCCCGGTGCCAGCGGACTCGCGGTGCTTGGCCTTATGTTGGGCCCCCGTCGCCGGGGCGCCCTCAAAGGTCTTAGAAGACCGCTCGGATTTCTTCTTCTTCTCGCCAGACGGGCTCTTACCCTCCAGCCAGTTGGCGAGACGTTGATGGCGGTCCTTCATGGTCCGTTCCGACATGTTGCCGCAAAACGCACAGTCCTTCTCCACGTGCGTCTTGTCCTCATGAAGGCAGTAAAGGCAGAAAGAGTGTTCGTCCTCCTTGAAGACGTTCTGCAGCTGGCATCCAGGGCAGACCCTGAACAGCTTTCCGGGCGTCGAGCTTCCCTTCTCCTGGGCCATCTCCGAGACCGGGCCTGAGAAGCTTCTGGAGTCCTCCGAAGTGTAGCTCGACGAAATCTTCACCCTTGAGGGGCACAGATGAATCCGACACGGGTCCCCGTTGATCGGATGTAGGATCGGTGGAGCTTGAGGCTCTTTTGACCGAAAGAATCGAAGTTTTTGTGAAAAAGCGCGAAAAAATAGCACTAACGCTCGAGAGCAATAGTACGAGGATCCCAACACATGAACGTGCGGTAAAAATCTGAAGATGGCTGCCGGAGGAGGTGCTTAGGTAGAGGGCAGTCATTGGCTGTGGTCAGTATGACGCAGAGACCAGTGATTGGTTATTACTACGAAAGACAGATCAGAAACGAAACTGATACTGGTTTTTTCTTTACCGAGGATTCCCAGCCTGACGACGGGGAATATTCATGAGCATGTGAATCCATGCCAGACCCCATGCTGGAGAAGTGATAGCCACTAGGAAGGCTGTCTTAAGTCAGGTCTTTTAGACTTGCTTTATGCATTGGCTCAAAGGGAGATCCCATGAGCCTGGTCAAAACCACATTTAGATCCCATCCAGGAGCTTGGTGAGAAATGGGAGGATAAACCCTCTTAACCCCTTCTATAAAGGCCTTAATCACCAGTATCTTCCAACACAACACCTTTTGTTGTGATGTGGTGTAGGCTGAAAGAGCAGCCAGATGAACCTTTAGGGGATTGAAGACCACCCCAGTGTCTAACAGAGGAGTGAAGTACAGCACAATGTTTGTGGGTGAGCAATCGATGGGATTGACGCCCTTGGAATTACACCAGATAACAAAACGGTTCCATTTGCTGGCATAGCAATAACATGTCTTAGGTTTTCTAGCTTTCCAGAGTATGTCCATGCACCTCTGAGGGAGTTGTAGGTGTCCAAACTATGACCTCAGGAGCCAAGCTGCTAAATTCAGAGTTTGTGGGCATGGGTGTAGGGTCTCCCCCCTGTCCTGAGACATGTTGTATGGGCAGGGTAGTTACTGGTGGGGCGAGGGACATTTCTATTCGATGAGCGAACCAGTGTAGGCGGGCCGACATGGGGGCCACCAGTATCATGGTAACTGGTTCCTGGTGCATCTTGTGCACTCTTGTTGAGAAGGGGAATCGGGTGGGGGAGGGGAGCGTAGACAAATTTCCCTGACCATGTTATCCAGAAACCGTTCCCCCTTGGAGCGGTTCTGGGGGTACCTGGAGGTGTAGTCTTGGCATTGGGCGTTCTCCCGAGTTATGAACAGATCGATATCTGGGAAGCCCCATTCTGCGAAGACATTGGACACGATGTCTTCGTGCAGACACCATTAGTATTCTACAGGCAGAGGAAAATCTCTGCTGAGCACTTCTGCCAGAAGATGGAGTTCCCCTGGAACATGTTGGGACAACAGAAACATCTTGTGTCTGAGAGCCCATATCCAAATGTTTTGGGACAGCTTGGATAGCTCTGGAGAGTGAGCACCCCCGTTTTGGTCAGGCACTGCCTATTGAGTAGAGATTTAAAAAGGCTCAGCTGCCTTCTTTAACATGGTATTGAAGGTCATTTGGTCATCTAAAGGCAAGGCCTGGCGAGCCTGGGTGGACGGAGGGGAATCCAGGCACAACACATCAGTGTCCTGATCTGGTTGGGGGAGCGTCTATGGGTCTGTCCCTACTTGCTGGGTTTCTTCCCAATTGTCCGTGGCATATGCTTGGGCCTCATTTTATTTCTGTAGGAAGGAAGGCTCTTCATCTTCACTGTAAATGTACTGATAAGTATCCATCTGGACGAGGTTTTCATGATGGACGGGGACAGAGTGTTGATCTTCTTGAAAATGTGAAGCAGATTGAAGATTAGGTTCTCCACAAGATCTTTTCAGGGAAGGATGTTCAGAAACCTTTATAATTTTTTCAAGACGGTCCATACACCCTTCAAATTTCTCCCTTGTCCATTTAGAGGACCCAGAAGGGCCTATGGGTGGAAAAGTGTCGTCTTCCGCCCTTTGGCGCCAGAAATGGTCTCTCAGGTTGTTGGAAAGAGGCTCTTGACTCTCCTCATAGGTATCATGAGAATCGGGCACCATGACGTATCTAAAGATTTGTCCACGGCCTGCCCAATGTTTTTCGGCGGAACAGGAATAAGCCCAACTGCCGAAGTAATTCTTGCAATACTGTGTTCGATTACCGCCGAATCGGCGTGAATTAGTGGGTCCGAAGGTCTATCGGTAGACTTACCGTCTACCGTGGCGTTAGAAGGCCTAGCGGTCGGTTTTTCGCCTTGAGGCCTAGTCATGATTTTTGGGACTGCCGAGGCCTTCGGGACCGTTTTAGCATCAGATTTCCGCACTTCCGATGTGTAAACCTGATTTCGGGGTAGTGCCCTAGTTTCTTTTGGAATGCCCAGTCACAAGACGCTGCTGCAGATGTGGGGAAAGCTGTTGATCTGAACGATCAGAGGAATCCGTCTAAGTCCGACGGCCCTGCTGGCGCTTTCACCTTTTTCGATGTACCCATCGAAATAGGTGTAGGGGTTGTGCGTTTAATGTATGTAATGTTGTACGCCCCTGTCGCCGGGTGTTGTCCCTGAAGCAAGACCAGAGTCAGGCCTTAAAGGGTCGGGGACGGGCGTGGCGGCCCTACAAGTGTCCGCCTCGAGGTCCATCACATCCACAACGGATGTTTGGTCATCGGAGGTGCCCCCGTCACTTTCGGCGGGTGTGGCGGTCGGGGTAAGGGAGTTCCGCCCATGACATATCGTATGTGGCCCACCGATTTACATGGCGCTCCTTAAGGGTCTTATGCTGATCTAAGGGGAGACATGAGTTGAACGTCCTGTGTTCGTCCTTCCACGGGTATCTGATCATACACTTAGGGCAGAACCTAAAAGGAGTCCTTTCCATAGCAAAACAGAAAGATGAACAGACCTAGAGGGGAAAGAGGGGGAAAGAGGAAAGACATAACCGAAATATGGCCACCCTGACCCCACTCTCCCTACTCTAAAGGCCGGCCAGAAGGCCCGGCCACGTGGATGCTTCAGCCGCCGGATCTTAGGCACCGAAATCCACCGCCGTAGACAAGTCCCCCGCAGTCTTCGTCGAAGTTGTTCTTGGTGTCGAAATGACTTTGGGGGGGGGGGGGGGTAAATAACCGAAAAGTCAGTTTAGCATAAACAATGTCTTATGTAAGAGCTCTGCTATAGGGCGACCAGTTATCTGGGCGGAAAAAAACAATCTGAGGGACCTCGCAGCGTGAGAGATTTTGGGTACAGTACACGTCACGATAGGGATAGTGTTACAGCCACGCCTATGCCGACATCCCCTTTCGGTCCCCAAAAGACAAGATGCAATACTCCGCGGTTACCACTGGATGTCGGACCATATGCACAGCATGTGATTCTAAGCACATTAACAAGCATCAGAAAGGTGTTTTCCACTGCTGTGCCAGAGTTGAATCTGAGTGTTTCACCGCTAACGGCGATTCAGGGTGTTTCTCCACTACCTTGCCAGGGTTGAATCAGAGTGTTTCTCAATTACTGTGCTAAGGGTGATTCCAGGCGATTCATAGTTCGCTAGTGCTGAATCGTGGTGCACACTACGGCTGGCCGAGCTGCACCATAGAGTTAACCACTTTCGTCCCACAGTCTGCCTGCATTTAACTGCACTGTGCCTGATACTTAACCACTGTGCTTCGCCCCCATAGCAAGTCTGTGTTAATCTGTGTGCTGCCCCATAATAAGCTGGTTTTGAACTGTGCCCTTTAGCTATTCACTGCGCTCAACTGCTCCACCCTACTGTTCGTGCTTTGCCCGTATTTGGGCCACCTGTGCTTAACTCCACTCCAACCTAGAACTAGCCTTTGTATTTTTAATCCATCGTTGGCTCGTGTGAAACTACTGCACCCTATTGGCCGGACATGGAGTCAAACTGCAATATGCCCTATAGCTAGTTACTGTATTGTTATGCGCCTGATAGTTAGCCACCTTGTCTAAACTACCCTGCCCTCAGTTGACCGTTTGCATCTCCATCAGTTAACAGGTGTTGAACTGTACTGCACCCCATACCCAGCCTTCAGGGTCTCACCCTAATAAGTTAGCCTGAGCTGTACTGTGTTGCGCACTGCTACCTAGCCACGGAGTTGAACTGTACTGCACCCTACAATTAACCACAGCACTACTCACCCGGACCACTCCAACCCTAATGGGCACCAAGATCGCATGGAACCAGAAAACAACCGAACCACAAGGGCTCACGCCCCTGGTTTCATAATTCACAATTCATCAACTACAATATACACCTCAACAAAGTAAACCCAGCAATCCAAAATACCCGAACCCGGATAGCACCTTCAATAATACATCAACAAGAATCGGGGACAAACTAGAGTTCATAACCTTCAACATGCCCTACATTACCAAAGACTGGAGCAGAGGACCAACACAAACAAGTCACCAACCTGCACAAACCAAAACCAAGCAACCCTGCCATCAATCTAATCAGACTACTCAAAAAAGAGATGAGCACCCAAGAACAACCCCACACAGCAAGCACAACTGAGACCCGCCAGAAATAGAAACCCAACCTACAACATACTGACTCGGACAAAAAAAACAATCCACAAGGGAAAATTGACCAATTACACTGCAGCCTACTCAACTTAAGATCCAAGGCAAAACACAACCGAAATCCAAGACCGTAGAGAGGGAGGCAGTGACACGCGCTCACAGAAACATGGCTGACAACTACAAAACTATTGCGCACTAAGCCATACCAGACAACTTCAAATTAATACAAGTCAGAAAAACAAAAGGGGCGACAGAAGTGCAATTGTGCACAAAGAACACCTCTGCGCCTTGCCACTCAACCTACAAAGATTGAATCCCTCCTGGTCAAGATCAATCTTAACGACCAATCAAACAGTTTTTCTCCCGATTTTTACACAACCATCCTACAACCCGACGACAGGTTTAAGTTACTTACTTGTAACTATTGTTCTCCAGCATGGGTCTGGCATGGATTCACCTGCTCATGAATATTCCCAGTCAGGCTGGGAATCCTCGTTTCACTTTTTTTAAAACTGTTTTTCTCCTCTAAACAAATCACGGTCCTCTAGGTCATACTGCCCCATCCAATGACAATCCTCTCCCCAAGCCCCCACCTCTGGCAGCCATCTTCAGATATGGTAAGCACGTAAAGTTGCAGTATGACCAAGAACACCGCCGAGGGGACGGAGAGAGGGTTTGCATGTGAATCCATGCTGGGGAACAATAGTTACAGGTAAGTCTTAGTTACTGCTCTGAAAGATACCAGTGCTGGAGAAATAGTTTCATAGATTCACATGCTTGAATATTCCCCATCAGATTGGGAATCCTCTGGAATTTAAACACAAATCTAAAACTTCTTCCTATAGGAAGAGAAACACCACCCATAGAGCCCCATAGGTCCTGTGTAGCCCACCTTTGCTCCTATTAGGCCCCAACCAATGAGGTGGCAGGACTTACGCTCCACCCCAGTCAGCCATCTTCAGTTTTTGAACTGTGAAGACTAGTAACAGATGACCGACTGGAGAGGGAGCAGCCTGTCCCCAGGGGAGGAAGGGGGTGCATGTGAACCTATGAAAGATACCAATGCTGGAGAAATACAGTTACAGTTAAGTAACTAAGACTTCTCCAGCATTTAATCTTTCATAGATTCACATGCTTGAATACAATACCAAGCAGTCAAATATCATCTAACATGTCTGATAACCGAAGGTTGCACCTGTGTGTGCATGCGCTATATATGGGATACATTACTCACCGTAATCTTATTTCTGTTGCTTGTATCAGCTTAGATTCACATGCTATACATAGGCCGACATCTAGTGGAAGCTGTGGAGTATTAGTTTTCGAAATTCAAAAAGGGACGTCGACAGGGCGTGCCAGTAATACTATCCCTAGTGTGACGTCCACTGTACTCGTGGTCCTTCACGCGCCGAGGTCCCTCAGATTGTTTTGTTCTGAGATGAGGTTGCATGAAGTGTAACGTGAGTACAGTTGTATCCAAGCAGATAAAGACAGAAAGCTCATAAAATATATGCACCTTCTCCCAGGGTGGGCGCATATGAATCTAAACAGATACAAGCATCAGAAATACGATTACGGCGAGTAATGTATCCCTTGTGAGGCTTGTGGAATCTGCTTAGATCACATGCTATTCATAGATTAGTGAGCAGTGTTATTAAAAGGTGGTGGGTCGTGAGAAGGAGCAGCGGCAAATAGATGTTTTAGAACCGCTTGTCCCACCTGTGCATCTGCTTTGGAATGTGTGTCAATGCAGTAGTGCTGAATTAAATTATGTACTGAGCTCCATGTAGCTGCTTTGCAAATGCTGTCCAAGGGGACATTTGCGATAAAAGCCAGAGTAGCTCCTGTGCTCCGTGTGGAATGAGCTCTTGGTGTGAAAGTCATTGTCTTGTTTGATAATGAATAGCATAATTGTAGACATTGACCACCTGGAGATCGCATTCTTGGAAATGCGTTCTCCTTCCCTGCCTGTTGCTATGGAGACAAACAGTTGATCTATTTTTCTAAGCAGCCTGGTCTTGTCTACATAGTAGAGAACCGCTCTCCACACATCTAGTGTGTTGAGTTTGGCCTCAGCTGAGCAAGTTGGCTTCTGAAAGAAGGCCAGGAGAGCAATGGATTGGTTCACATGGAATTTAGAAATGAATTTAGGTGAGAACCTAGGGTGAGTACGTAAAACCAATTTATCTTTATGGATAATAAAGAAAGGGTCCTGCACTGACAATGCTTGTAATTCACTGACTCTTATGGAAGTAATAGCCACTAAGAAGACAGTCTTGTAGGTAAGGTGTTTAAGACTCGCTTGGTGCATAGGCTCGGAAGGGGGTCCCATGAGCTTTGCATCACATTGAGATCCATCCTGGCAGGGGATAAGAAATCGGAGGGTGAAGCCTCTTTACTCCCTCCTTGAATGCTTTAATGACTGGTACTTTCTACCACAAGACTTTACTTTGAGAGGTGGTATAGGCTAATAAAGCTGCCAGGTGGACTTTTATAGAGTTAAAGACTAATCCCGAGTCTAACAAGTGGAGCATATATTCTAGAATGTGTGAAGTACATTCTATGGGATTTATTTGTTTTGACTGGCACCAAATGACAAATCTTTTCCACTTGTCGAAATAGCAGTGCCTAGTTTTCGGTTTTCGTGCCTCCTTGAGGATATCCATACACTGTTGTGGAAGATTCAGGTGTCCAAACTGTAGGACTTCAGGAGCGATGCTGCCAAGTTAATAGAGTGTGGTTGTGGGTGCACCGTTTTCTCCCAGTTTGGGTTAACAGGTTGGTTAGGTACGGGAGCTTGATGGGATCGCCCATCGCCAGCTTGCGTAGATGTGGATACCATGGTTGTCTTGCCCACATAGGAGCAACTAGGATGAGAATTATCTGTTGTCTGTGCATCTTGTTCTCTATCCTGCTCATTAATGGAGACGGGGGAAAGCGTAAGCACATTTCCCTGACCAGCTCATCCATAGGGTGTTCCCTTTGGAGTCTGGTTTGGGGAACCTGGACGCGAAGTCTGGGCATTGCTGGTTTTCTCTTGTAGGAAACAAGTCTATTGTGGGGTAACCCCACTGAGAGAAGATGTGGTCTACGTTTGAATCTAGTTGCCACTTGTGTTCTTCTGGTAGTAGATCTCCGCTCAGAGAGTCCACTATAGTGTGGCGTGCCCCTGGAACGTGTTGGGAGGATAAGGACATCCCTCGTCTGAGTGCCTATATTTTCTGAGCCAACTTGGACAGATTTGGAGAGTGTGTCACCCCGTTTGTTGATATAAAACATGGCAGTTGTCCTGTCCGTTAGAAACTGAACTGAATGATTAGGCAGTTCAAAATCGAATGCCTGCAGTGCTTTGAAGACTGCTAGTAGTTCCAGTAGGTTGATGGTTCTGTGCTGTGAATTGTGGCCACAGACTGTGTGCTGTGTGGTGAAGGTAATGA
The DNA here is from genome assembly GCF_040938575.1 of Ambystoma mexicanum. Lineage (NCBI taxonomy): Eukaryota > Metazoa > Chordata > Amphibia > Caudata > Ambystomatidae > Ambystoma > Ambystoma mexicanum. Next base: position 577,805,460 of record NC_090922.1, on the reverse strand, counting down.
GCCACCAACCCGGAAAGTGATGCGTCTGTTTTGACAATCGCTTGCGCTTCCGGATCATGGAAGAGGTTTTCCTTAAACAGATTTTCTCTTGACCACCAGAGTAGGTTTTGAACCAGTGTAGGCGAAACGACCACTCGATCGTCCCAATGCACACTTGTCTGAGTCCATGTTACGACAACCACTCCCGCATTGGTCGAATGCACAGATGTGCGTGTGGGACCAGATAAATGCATAATGCCATCATGCATTGCTTTGCGTACGCTTATCTGGAGACCGGCTTCATACTGGGGTATTTGCCGAAGCATGTTTTGTACTCTTTCCATGGACGGAAAGGCCAAGCATGTCCGTGTGTCCAATACAGCTCCTAGGAACTGTTTTAATGCGTTTGGTACAATACTTGACTTTCTCGTTTATTGAGTAGCCCAATTGGAAAATGAGATTTATGGTTCTTTGCGTGTTTTGTTTGCAAAGATGGGGAGTTTCTCCTGTGATCAGCCAGTCACCCAGGTAGGGGTACACTGGGATTGACTCCCTGCGCAGGTGCGCCGGCACCACCGCCAGTACTTTGGTGAATAGCCTTGGAGCTGAGGCCGAAGGGTAGCACCTTGAATTGGTTGTGCTCGTCTTCTACCTTGAACCTCAAGAGCCTTCTGTGCGCTGGGAGCATTGAAATATGAAAATAAGTATCTTTAATTTCCAATGTTGCCATGCAAGCTCCCCGCTCTAGTAGGGGAATTACCTCTTGCAGCGTGATCATGCAGAATTTTTGTGGCTTTACATAAGTGTTTGCAGGGCGCAAGTCTAACACTGGGCGTATGGTCATATCTTTCTTTGGAACAAGGAAGTACGTTGAATAGCTACCCTTGTTTACCTCGTTGGACAGCACAATCTCTATGGCGTCTTTGAAGAGTAGCGCGTTGACCTCTTCCATCAAGATGAGCCGTTCTTATCTTTTGTTTTTTTCCTTCGGTGCGGGGGGAGGGTTGATGGGGTTTTCAGGAGCTCCAAGCAATAACCTCCTGCTTCTGTTGATAAGACTCACTTGTCCGTTGTTATACCCTGCCATGCGTGGGTGAAGTTCGCAATTCGTCCCCCTACTGGGGAGGAATAGGAGGAGAACTGTAGCGGGGTGTTCTTGTTTGGGAGGCGTACCTCCACCTCTGGAAGTGGAGGGCCTACCACGGCCGCGGCCTCTGTGCTGGCCTCTCGGATAACCCTGGGACGCTTGTCCCTGGTTGTTATTCTATGCTATCCGGATATGGTTTTGCCCATATCCGGAACCTGCGTTTTGGCCACGAAAAACAGTGAAAATTGTTTCCACCTCTTTGTCCAGTCTGTCTGTTGGTGAGTTGGCCAGGGGCTTCAGAGTCATACTCCTTGGCCAACTTCAGAGCTTCCTCCACTGATTTGCCAAATAAAACATTAGGTTCTATTGGCATATTGAGCAAGGTTGCTTGTGTCTCGTCTGAAACCGGACTCGCGAAGCCAGGCATAGCGTTTGAGAATAGTGCCCTCTGCAATGATGCATCCGCCGTGATCTGCCATGTCAAGGTTATTTTTAAGCAGATTGCTGGCGGTGGCTCTGCCTTCGGCTGCTAAACGGGCAAGTTTTGATTTAAGAGGTTCTGGAGCAGAGTCGACCAGGGCCGTAACCTTGTCCCATTTAGTGCAGTCTTAGCTTGCCAAAAGAGGAATGGTTTCTAGCTTGGTAGGCTGCGGAAGTTGCTACCTTCCTCCCCATGGTGTAGAGCTTCTTGCTCTCCTTGTCTGGGGGAGCTTCAGAAGATGCTAAGGGTGTACCAGCTCTCTTCCGGGTAGTTGTGACCACAAGTGAATCCTGCTTAAGCTGTCCCCTCATATATAAGGGATAAGATGGTGCTGGGTGGAATAGTTTCTCTCCGTAAATAGAGTATTGGGCGCCACTGGCTGTTTTTCTTCTTTACTGGAATAAAGGGGTAATAGAATCCCTTCCCCCATAGTAGAGGTGTTACCCGCTCTATGGTCGCCTTTAGTAAAAGCTTGGCGGCTTCTACCCTTAGCTGTTGCAGGCGAGGGAGGTTTTGTCTTGGCGTTGGGCGGGGTGGTGTTCGCTGAAGTCAGTCTATGGTATGCCCCCTCTTATAAATTAAAGCGCACCCATTTGTCCGACTTTATTGCGTACCAATGATTGAGGTGCAGCGAGACTTGTCCTCACACTGGGGTGTGATGTGGAAGGCACGCGGAGTAGGAGTCAGTTCTACTTGGTCTGGTTCCTTCCCTGGCCTGAACCCCTTTTGCCACATTGGTTCTGGTACCTGGTGGAACCTTGTTGATATCTACCCCATAACTGGAAGGAGGTCGAAGAGGACGCTAGACCCTGGAACGATCTGCCCTATGACTTGTACTTGGAGCTGGTACCTCGAAAGGAACGAAAAGGACGGCGATCCTTGTCCTTTAACAAGCTAATCGTCCTAGCAGTGTCGGTCTGGATGCCCTTCAAGTGCTCATCCATTTTTTCCAAATCGGTCTTGTCCGTTCAAGGGCATGTCTAGGATATGCGCATGCACCTCTGGCCTGAAACTTGAGGTGCCAAGCCTGGATGAAGGTCACAAGTGCCATCTGCCTGAAGCCGCAGTGTGCAGTGTCAACAGATGTGTCGAACATGTGGTCTGAGCCTGCTTCACAGTCTGCGAGAATGGTCATGGTGTAGCTGGCTCTTTCTTAAACTCCCCTGTAGGTGTTAATTGATACAGGACATACATAGCCATAATTCTCTATCCAGCATTTCCATCATGGCCATGGTGTTGATGGCTCGTACTGTCCACTATGCCGCATTTGAAACCTTGCACCTCATCGCTTTTAGTTCACGCCCTTCCTTGTCCGGCGGAACTGTGAGGGAGAAGCTGGGTTTTACAATCTTTTCCTCGCTGCCACTTTGATGAAGGAATCGGGTTTAGGATAGCCTCAGACACAACGGGGCCGACTCCAGTGCTTTGTATTCCATTTCCGGTCTCGCCACCAGTGCAGGAGTAGACAGCAGAGTGGCTAGGAACTTTTCACCTGCATCCCAAATGGTTTCTTAAATTGGTATCAAGGTGATGGTGCAACGTCTTGTCTCTGTGCTCAGAGGACTGATGTCTTCTCTGTGGAAACTTGTATTTTAAGATCTATGCTGACTTTGCCATGATGGAATGAGACTATACGATATCATCTGTACGAGGATGACGGCTTATCCGGCGACGACGGGACGATTTTGGTGGATGGGGAGGTTAGCTTAGCCATGGACAGCCATTTTCATTGGCAGAAGAGAAGAGGAGGAACCTTTACCTTTGTGTAGTTCTCCTTCCAGCAGACCTTTAGATACAAATTCAGTGGATGATTTGGAGCTTGCTTCTCAGGGTGCCTGGAGGAAGTTAAGGGTGCAGTTTTTCGGGATTCATCAGACAAAATCTGTCTGCTCTCCAGGTGGAGCAACAGTCTCCTATGCCTGTCCTCCAGCGTCTTCTTGAAAAAAGTCTGACATACTGTACATGACTGGATGTCATGTTGATAAAGACTACAGATGCAAGGTGGGGGTCTCTGAAGATTACCTTTCTACCACCCCTGGAGCAGTCCTTTAAAGAGGGAGGTCTTCTCCTCGACAGCTTGTACTTGAGTCTCAGCCATGAGGTGAGAGCGAGCAGCCTAAAACAACGTTTTTAGATGGTAAGAGGCAGAAACCTGATCTCAAAGAGTTGTACCAGGAAGCCAGAGTGAAAATTAAGACAAAAGTCTAGAATTAGTATTGAAAAAACGAATTTGCTCAGAGAGCTGAAGGATTCCCCTGATCTGTAGACAAGGTTCAAAATCTGAAGATGGCAACTGGGGTGGAGCCTAAGCCCTGCCACCTCATTGGTGGGTCCTAAAAAGGACCAAAGGAGGTGGAGGGACTCCACAAGTAAAGGGCTACACACAGGCTATAGGAAGAAGTTTTATATTTTTTGTATTTAAACGACCGAGGATTCTCAGTCGGAAAGGGAATATTCAAGCATGTGAATCTATGAAAGATCCAATGCTGGAGAAGTAACTTAAACCATCTCAACCATGGGATCTGGCATGGATTCACAATAACGAATACACATCAGAACACATTACACAACCACGGGAGGTGGCAAGGCTCAAAAGAAGCAATTAACACTTAACCCTGGAACAGACTCACCTCAAGCAAACCGGTTGCTTAGCAATGCCTGGCCGACTCTGGCCTCCTCCCTGGAATCCCTGTTGAGGCAGTAGAACCTCATGAAGGTATGCATGGACCTCCACGTCGCAGCCCTGCAGATGTCTAGCAGGGGCACACTAGAAAAGAATGCCATCGTCACAGCGATCACTCTGGTAGAGAGCTCTCAGACAGCCTGGCAGAGGCTGGTTAGCCAGCTGACGACAGTGCATGATGCAGCCGGAGAGGCATCTTGAGATGGAAGCCTTGGACAAGGGCTTCCCATCTTTCACAGGGCCAAAGTTCAAACAATTGAGCTGTTTTTTGAAAACTTAGTGCGTGCCACAGAATTTCAAGACACGAGCAACGTCCAGCAAATGCAAGGTCCTCTTGGCCGGCGAAGGGTTCGGGAAGATGAGGTGGAATTCCGACGGGATCTTCGGCATGAATGTGGGGTGTGTATGCAGCGCCACTCGATTCGTAGAAAGTCTGATACGGCTACTTATAGGACAGGGCCTGGATATCACCCACTCATCTGGCTGAGGTGATGGCCAAAAGTAACGCCGTCTTCCACAAGAGAAACCCGAGTGGGGCTTGATGCATAGGCTCGTAAGGTGCCCCATGAGTCTTGTCGGGACTACGTTGAGTTCCCATGACAGGGCATGCATCTTCACAGGCAGAAAAGATCGAAAAAAGCTCCATGACAAGTCCATGGGACCACAGCGAGGATCTTCCTCGGGATCTGGTGTAGCGAGAGTTGGCTGCCAGGTGTACCTTGATGGATGCGTGAGCCAGACCAGCTTTTGCCAAGCAAAGCAAGCATAGAAGCTGTGGGGCCATGGTCCTCAGAGAGGTAATTTTCTGCAAGCAGAACACGTAGAAAAACGCTCCCACTTATGGCTGTAGCATTTTAGTGTCGACAACGCCCTGGCTTTGGCGAGGACCTCCCTACAGTCCGCTGGCAACACAACCTCCAAAATCTAAGGCTGCAAGAGTCATGCTTTCAGGTTTGAGATCCTGGGTTGTGATGAAGGATTGGCACCTTTCTCCCTGGTGAGCAGATACGGAAGTACTGGCAACTTGACTGGAACAGTCACCGACAGGCTGAGTGGGTCCGGATACCAAACCTGCGTCGGCCACGCCAGGGAGAGGAGTATCTTGCACCAACACGGAGTGTGTTGATCACAAGTAGCAGGAGAGTAAACAATGGGGAAAGTGTACAGAAACCGACCTTCACACAGGAAGGAGAACATGTCCCCCCATGCTCCGGTTGGTTTGTTGCCAAATGTCTGGCATTTTGAGTTTGCCGCCGTGGCAAATAGGTCAGAAGTCTGCCCCATTTGACGAACAGATTGTCCACCTGATCCTGACGAAGTTCCCACTCGTGGAAGGAGCGCAGTTCCCTGCTGAGGGAGTCGGCGATGCTGTTCTTCATGCTTGCCAGGTGGAACGGGACGAGGAACACCCCATGTCCGATGGCCCAATGCCACAAGCCCCGAGCTTCCTTGGGGAGCGCAGAGGATAGAGTGCCCCCTTACTTCCTTATGTAAAACATGGTGGTGGTTTTATGCGTGAAGCTATTCACCCCCCAGACGGTAGCAAAGACTTGATGGCCCAGAACACTGCCCGTAGTTCCAGGATGTTGATGTGCAGATCCTTCTCTGGAAGCCACAGACCTCTGGCGTGTAGTCGTCTGAGCGCTCACCAACCTTCCAGAGAGGTGTCCGTGTTGACAGTCTCCTGGTAAGGCAGGGTTTGAAATCCCGTCCCCCTGGGCGATATGGCCGTGTAAGCCCCACCACTATCGCCCACCGGAACTCCTCGTTGAGGGGGATCTTGTCGGCAAAACTCCCGGACACGTGAATCAAACATGCATCCAAGAATTCCTGTAGAGGTTGCATTTGCAACCTCTAGAGACGGACGAGGTTGAAGCAGGACGACATTGTGCCAGCCAATGACTCGATGGTCCTAACAGTGCTTCGCCAACGACAGTCATTGCGCATTCCCTTGAATGGCTGCTAGCCTCTCGTCCGTGGGGGATGCCAGACAAACCACTTTAAGTCTGGGGTAGAGGAACAGCGCATTCTGTAATGGCGTTAGGCAGGACTTCAGATAGTTTAAGGAGGTATAGTTGTAAGTGTATGCCCTGCAGACCCAGGTGGGCCGCCGCCGCCGGGGCCAGGCATTTTGTGGGGCTGACTTTAAGCCCAACAGTAGGTCCTTGAACTGGTTGTGTTGGCCTTGCACCACGAACCGTAGAAACGTCCAAAGTTTCCTGTGGATAGGGATATGGAAATCTGCATCCTCTAGGTCCAATAATGTTAAGAAATCCCCTTCCTCCAGTTGGCCGAGCACCTGCTGCAACGCGACCATCCTACATTTTTGGGACTTCAGGTACTTGAGACGGCGTAGGTCTAGAGTGGGTCTCCAAACCCTAGTCTTCTTTCTGACCAAAAACTATCTGGAATAGCCTCCGGAGCCGTTGGGGAACAAGCTCCATCGCCCCTTTCCGTAACATGGCTTGCACTCCTAGGAGCTGAGGGATGCGCTGCTCATGACCGGTGGAATAAGAGGACACCTCTGTTGGAACGCCAAGGAGTGTTCCTAAGCGAGAGCATCTAGCACCCATCTGTCGGTAATCTTACATGCGCTGACAAACACATCTTAGCCGTTCAGGCTTGCTTGGGTGCCAGCACCCTGCGGGCGACGGAGACACTGACCTCTGCTACAACATGCCTGGGAGCAACCCCTGTAGACCTCCTGCTTGGAGGATCGGGGAGTTTGTATGATGTTTTGTATCCCTTGGATGATCTGCTTGACTATTCACTGGAGGAGTGAAAAGACAAGCAATGCTGCAGCTGAGTGTCAAGGGAGCGCGCCGTCTCCGCGTCCATCTTTATGGCTTGAAGGGATTAGTCGACCGCCTTCCTGAACAGGTTTTTGCAGTCGAAAAGGCATGTCTAGCAACTTTGCATGAACGTCCTGACGAAAGTTAGTCGCCTTCAACCATGCCTGCAGAAGGCAAACACTATTTCCCCCCCATCTGTCGGAAGCCTGTGTCTGCGATGTCCACTGCCACTATGGCATGGTCCGACACCACCTCCCCTCCCTGGAAGAGTGCAAGAGCCTCAGTTTTCTTGTGAGGAAGGCATTCCAGGATAGGCCAAGCTTGTACCATAGCTCCCGGTCGTATCGGGACAAGACAGCCAGAGCATTAGCCGCTTTGATAGTGGATGCCTCAGTGCAGAGGGCTCTCTGTCCCATGGTGTCCATCCCCCCCCCCCAGACAACCAGGGGAAGGTCTGATGAAGAGACTGGGTTGGCTGAATGTTTTCTTGCGGTAGCCGACACTACTGAGTCCGGCGACAGTTGTGACCTCAAGCACTTGGGTGCCGACTCCAGCACCCTGCATTTCTTCTCCAACCTGTCTCGTTTGGGTGGAGCCGTGCATGGGTTTTTCATGAGGGCCAGGCTTCCTCCCAAACGTCGTCCAAAAAGGGTACCAACTGGTTATGTCTTAATGCTATTTAAACCATGGTAGATGGTCTAGGCAATCCTGAGAGAGTTTGGGAAAATAATTATCTGGCTTCCATATTGACAGATGTTTTGTTCTGGTAGCTGGGAAGGTTAAAACTCTTGGCACCTTTATGGAGGCTACACTCAGCGCGGATGCCCATGTGGACTACATAGGTAGCAACTCTAATTATTATCTTATAGTCCTGAGATTGGTTGATCCCTTGGTCACGAGGGATAATCGTGCTAAGCTGGTACGAGCTATCATATTACTGTGTCTTGACTATTGCAACTCCTTGTTAGGGAGCCAGTAAATAATACATTCATAAACTGCAGAAAATCCAAAATGAAGCTGTATGCTTAGTCTATAAAATTGCACGCAATGACTCAAACAGCGGCCCAGAGAGCTTCATTGGCTCCCAGTGGCAGCTAGACTTCTCTTTAAATTGTTGACATTAAGACAAGTGTCTTTGGATCCGCACCTCAACATCTCAAAGAGAAGCTGGAGATTCATAGACCTAGTAAAACCTAACGTTCAGAGGCCTTTACCCTGAAGGTTAATAGTTTTAAAAGAGTTTGGGTGAATGGCCGCTCCTTCCTTGGTCAGGTGGCACAGGCCAGGAACGAGGATAATCATGCACCTTTAGGAAACCAGGTTGTTTGTTTAGGTTGAACCCTAGAGTAGTTGTCGTTCTGTAGTTTGTCTCTGTTGTATGTTTATTTGTTCAGCACCTGGATACCCGAGGGCTTTGGCGCTTTATAAGCGTAAAGTAAAGTTAGTCTTCCTCTTGGACTCTCGTTGCTGGTATAGGAAGCCCTCATTTTTGGTTTCCTCTGGCACTAGTTGGAACAGCTCTGATGCCCTGGAGATCAAGTGGAATGATCCTACCTAGACTGGTGGAGAGCCTCTATGAGGCGCGTCCAGGTGTGGGGATTCATTGTCTGCCAGGACGAAGTCCTCATCTTCGTCGGTTCCCGTGTCCGTGTGTGTATCCGGGTCCACAAGTGGAGTCGGGTCCCAATGTGGTGGAAGAGGCCAAGGCATCGGGGACATTTCCTCTTACGCAGAGGGTGGTCAGGGGCCTGCGGTACAACAGGTGCCAGTGTTTGAGGCAACCTTTGCTGGATCTCGGTCACTAGGGTGTGGAGAGTTGACAGGTCCATGGATATGTCCCTCAACAGGGGAGTGAATGATTGAGTGCTAGGCCCTGCGCCACCTTCCTCCTCGTGGACTCCATGGACAGCCGCTTGGTGGTCGTCATCCATGGAGTCATCGAGGGCTGCTTTGAGGCCTCCTCGCCTCCCGCCCTTTTTCCCTATTGGGGCTTTGTACCAGGATATTAACCGGTGCCTCCCCCCTCCCCCGGGGTGCCCGCAGCCTTCGCTGCTAACTCGGTAGCCGTGTTGCGCCTGGGAGGCAGGGATACTCTGCGCTGCAGAGATCACCCTCGCCGGGTTAGCACCTCCGAACGTAGCGGTCGTTGCAGAGAATGTCGACTAAGCAGTCGACAGGGTCTTTGGCTGCGCCAGGTGAGCCTGCTGTGAGGCCTTCTCCTCCTCTGGCCTTTGTTTCTCCGATTTGTCTGGTAACGTGGCCGGGGTGGAGGACTTCTTTGCGGAGGAACCCATTGGCAGGCTGGCTGAGGTGGTGGAAAGCAAAGGCGAATGCGGTCCATCCGACCTGGGACCTGCATCAGCGGCGGAATAGGCCTTGCAGTTCTTGGCCTGGTCTTGGACCCCCACAGATGGGGTGTCCTCAAAGGACTTCAACCTCCTCTTGGAGGGAGACCGCTCCTTGGACAGACTGGTCCTGGGTGGGGCATGACTCTGCTCGGGGTAGGAGTCACGGGCCTTGCTCGACATGAGCCATGCCCCCAGCCTGCTACACTCGTCTTTCGTTGAGAATCCCAGCCATATCTCGCAACCATCCTCGTCGTGGTCCGGGTGCAGGCAGCACAGACCCTTTTGATGTTGGTCCTCCACAAAGACGTTCCTTGGCCTGCATTGGGCGTAGGGTCTGAAAAGGGTCCTTTCCTCTTTCTCCACCATCATGGTCAGAAGGCGCTAAGTAGGGACAAATTGGCCTTCCCGAAACTTCAACAGATCCCCGTTGCTGGTCGATGTAGATAGGAGCACAAGGGCTCAGATGGAAAAAAATAGAACTTTCCCACGATAAAACGTGGCAAAAAGTCCAAAATAGCTCGGAGAGCAACTCGAGGACTTCCAAAACTGAAGCGTGCAATACAAATCTGAAGATGGCTGCCAGAGGCTGGGCTTAGGGAGAGGACTGTCATTGGATAGGGGGCGGGGTAGTATGACCCACAAGACAGTGATTGGTTTAGAGGAGAAATACAGTTTTAAAGTGAAGCCTTTTTTCTTTTACTGAGGATTCCCAGCCTGACAATGGAGAATATTAATGAGGCGATTAAGACGGGTGCAGCCCGAGTGAGCTCTTGCGTTCAACCCAGTCTTGCTGCCCAAACCCTCCCTAAAACAAATTAAATGGGCCAGTAAGGTGGGCACAGGGGGTGGAATAACTGGGGCACCTCCGGCGAAGAGTTGAGGAAGAACTGCAGGCAGATTGTGAAGCACAAGCAGAGTTGAGCCCGCCCAGCAACGTAGCAAAATGGCTACCGGGATGCAGGAGTGAGGGAATAGCACAGCGATGGCGAGCCCGCATAGGGCACTGGCGTCGCTGGACGAGAGGATAGCCCCATATGTCGGTTGGGAAGAGGTTATGAGGTGGGGGGGGGGGCGCCATCCGACAGGAGTCCTTCGTACAATCAAGTAAGGTGGCAGCTGCCCATCGGAGAATCGAGGCATCCAGCGGAAGACCTATTCTTCCAAGAAGAGGAGTATCCACCCATAAGGAGGTCACACCTGACAGCAATGTTGCTGGAGCTGAAAAAAAGACACTAAAGGAAGCGCAATGGACTTGTCTTTGCTATTGAAAGAAGAGTAGACGAAGTGGAAACTACAGTGGCAGAAGGGCATGAGGAAGATGAGCTGGCCAAGAGGGTGCAGGGCACTGGAGCAGCAGATGGACTGGGTCCAGTGTAAACAAGATGCCAAAAACAGGTCAAGGCGTATTAATATACGCATTAGGGGGATACCCAAATCTGTAACAGACGAAGGCCTGCAGCAATATGTGGTGGATCCGTTTCCCCATATTCTGTACTCCGCAGGGGAGAAGAAAATCCTCCTGGATCAAACCCATAGGGTATACTCCTTGTAGCAGCTAAGCAAATATCTTACCCCGGATGTGCTGACTCTGGTCCATCTCTTCCAATTGAAAGAAGAAATCACGCGAGCAGCTTGATAAATGGAACAGATTTGTTTTCACGCAGCGTCCATCTCACCATCAGGACTTCGCCCAAGCAACCTTATTGAAAAGGAAACGTCCAAGGGTGGCTACAGATTGGTTGGGATCCAAAGAGGTGTGATACCAGTGGATGTTTCCGACTGGGCTTCGATTCGAATGGATGGGTCAGCGATATTATACGATCTCAAAGGAGGAAGTAATGTCAGATCTGATGAGAAGGGAAAAAAAGGGAATAGCGATCAGGAGGAGAATGCGAAGGAAGGCGTAGGCAGGACACGGACAAGGAAGGAGCTATGGAGGCAGAGTCACCCTCGCCCGAAGAGACGCAGCAGAGAAGTCAAGAACTTTAATCTCTCGTCAATAATCCTTACAGGTACAGAACAGGAACTTCTGGCCAAAAGACTATCTTTCGTCCCAGTAGCCAAGGCGGATGCATTTACCAGCGAACTGGAACTTCAGAAGTTCTTCAGAAATATCAGGCTAAAATACTATTTTGAGATCTATATTCCTAGCCAAAATAGAAATAAACTTGTTCAGGTATGAATTCTATACAAGAGATACCTAATATTAGGGGACTGAAAAATAAATCCCACTTCACACGCTCAGCATATATGTGCCCGCCTGAAATTTTGACCTTTGATAATAAAGTGACCAAACAGGTATAGGAAGCACTGAAAAAACACAATTACCATAGGGATAATCTAAGGAGAGACGAAAGAGATAGTCTGAAAAAACTATGTAAAAATGGCCTTAAACCAGCCGATAAGGGCAGATGCATTGTCCTGATGGATAGTAGCAAATACGATGATGAATGCCTGAGACTACTGAGTGATGCAGGTTCCTATAGGAAGCTAGATCATGATCCGACTGAAAGGCTTCAAAGTGAGATAGCAAACCTTATGAAACATGCAGCAGACAAAGAGTGGCTATGCACAGATGAACAGTTATTTCTCTTTAAAATTCATCCCAAGAGAGCAGCATTTTATATCCTGCCAAAAATCCATAAGTACCCACTGTATCCACCAGGGAGACCAATACTGTCAGCTATAGATTCCCTATTGGAATCTTTGCCCATTTACACAGAATTTTTTCTGAAACCACATGTAGCCCTCATGCCGGCATTCATCAAAGATACAACTAATATGATTAATATCCTGAAGGAGACAGTCATAGAAAGTCAGGACATTCTAGTAACGATGGATGTGGAATCCTTATACACATCCATCCCACAGAAAGAATGCCTATAAGTACTGGGTTTGGTTTTGGACACAAGGGAAAGACCAAGACTGACTGAGTGAAAACTTTTTTCTCTTTAAAAACACATCTACAAATCAACTGAGGGGTGCGAGTATGGGGCCCACATTCGCTCCAGATGTGGGCAATTTATACATGGCCAACTTTGAGAGGTTATTTATATCTGGACCCGAGAACAGTCCAAGTAAACAAGTGTTCCATGGTAAGGTGGTCTGGAAGCATTTCATCGACATCTTCTTAATTTGGAGGGGTTCAGATGAATCACTGACAAGTTTCTCGAAACAGATAAACTTATGTGATCCGAACATGAAGTTTACAATGGAGGGAAACCAAAGCGAGATCAGTTTTTTGGATCTGCTGATCAGGAAGAATACAACCCTGGAAACCACCCTTTAAAAGAAGACTGATAAAAACAGTCTTACATTTCTCTAGCTTCCACACAAATGGATTAAAACAAAACCTTTTGTATGACCAATTTTTGTGGATCCGGAGAAATAGTCAGAATAATGATTTTAAACATGCAGAAACTCAGAGATTTATTGACCGAGGGTATCCAAGAAAGTTGGTCAAACAACAATGTAAGAGCGGCTAATACCCACCATGAAATATGCCTCACAACTAGGCCAAAACTTGAAAACCAAAGATGGGTGTGTCAACATACACACCTATCAGTAACATACTGAAGAAAAGTGTGAATAAAAATTGGCATTTAATGAGACAGGAGGGTAGTCTAGCTAAGAAACCTTTATTTGCCTTTAAAAGAAACATGAACTTAAGACAAAAACCTGTTCACACCTATAAGGAAGAAAAAAGAACTGAACAGACTGAGAAACCAATGGGGCCTTGAACCCATTGTGGGCCACTATAAATGTGGAAATTGCGTTGTGTGTGAATTCACTGAAAAAAGATTTTTTTTTGAGTGGGGTGCAACAAAATGGAAGATGAAGGAACACATCAATTGCTTGACGACAAATGTAATATACAAAATTATGTGTCCCTGCAATGAGATCTATGTTGAAAAAACCTCTAATCAGGTACGTCAACGCATATCGGAACATCGTTCCTGCATACGCAACAAAATCTTGGATAAACCCTTGGTCGATCACTTTGTCCTTAAAGGACATTCAGATAGAGACATTAGGTGGTTTGTCCTGCAGAAGTTAAAAAAACCAACAAGAGGTGATGATGTGTCAGCAATTTTACATCGTGCTGAACAAAGGTGGATACATTCCTTGAACAGTGTTAAACAAGGACTGAATGTCTCCATTGAATGGAACAAGCTTATACATTCATGACAAAATTAGTATAAAAGAGTTGAATAAGTGACAAACGCAGTAGGACATATCTGCGTAAAAGCTTTTCCATCGGAATGTCTTTTGTATCCGACTAGCTCCTTTAAAAACTTACGTGATTAATCTAGTAAGTCCTCCTAGGAATAAGGGAACATGTTGTTCTTGTTGACAACTGGGGCCACTACCCCTTTGTTAATTGCTCAGGTCAGTATGTGAGGATTAGCCCTTTCTATGTCCGCTGTAATCGTGTTCATTAGAAGAGGGACAGCCTATCGAACTAAGTACATTCATGTATGAGAGAAGATCTGTGCAACCATAGCGCAGTATTTCCTTGGACAAGGGAGAGTTGAGAACATCGATCTAACAGCAAGATAAGGTAATTACATGTAAGCGCCTGACGGTGTAAGCGCACACTGTGGCGATTAATTTTGTTGCCGTACATGTATCCGGACGGAGGCTGCATAGTAAGCGGTAGCCCCGACCGCATCGTGATTACGGTGAAACGCGACGGAGGTTCCGTCCTCAATCATAACTATCATTTATGACAGTCAAAGCAGGATGGTTGATGCAAACCAAACAGGAACTCTGGGGCAGAGACAGTGAATATTGGGACAATGTTTATATTGATCGCGGGCTACAAGTACCAGTAGGCGGGGTATATACATTTTATGGGGCGTTGTCCATTAAAAGTGGAACAATGCTGAGGTCATGTCTTCACTAGAGGGAAATTTAAATATATTGAAGCTATTTTTACTATGTGGAATGTGTAAAGAAACGGGAGCCGTTAAAAAGGAAATGTCCATTTGTTTTCCTCTATACTGTTGATGACAACAGTTTTACAATACCCATGTGGTCTCCAGTACCCACTATAGATTTGGTGTGTAGTCAACTAGTTCCTTTTTAGTAACCACTGTTCCGTACCGGTTAGGCTTTTGTTACAAAAATGGGGAATATTTTTCCACGATATTGAATGGAGGCTCCGTGTTTTATTCTAGTGGCCATTTGATACCAGAAAAAGAAAAAAAAATGGGCACATAAAAAAGTGCAGCTCCCTGCGGGAGCCGAGGTGAAATATCACCTCTAGAGCCACAGAAAAGACTGATGTAAGTAACAATATGAGATATATATGCAACAGTCTGTAGAAAACTAATATAGAATATTAGAACAAAGGGAGGAATTAGTTGCATGTCCTATATTGTTCCAGGTGTCTGCAAATTTTTAGCAGAGCCATGGTGGAGTAATTACCAACATCCATACTACCCCTGACACATCTATAGTTTGTGGTGAGTGGGTGAACACCATCTAACTGATGGCTGTACATAATTAAAGTTTGTCGCTATAAATAAAGAGGTTAGAGATTGATGAGCATTGTGGATGTTTGTATTTTAGAATCATATTCCAGAAGATCTCTGGTTCAGTTGTTGTGGGAGCCCGGAAGTGTGGTTCCTAGATCCTGAAGGTAGTCGGAAAAACGAAGGACCAAATAGTCCATTAATGACCGAAACATATGTAGGTCATTGGGATAACAATCAGAGTTGTTCTATGGACAAGAATTGAATTGATCACATATCTGAAAAAACAGTATTGACAAGAACGGGACTGTTTATTGTTCTTTGTGTTTTATGTACAACAACATTTGGGTTTATGTACATTTTTGTTAAACATTAGAGATATTGATGGTATGTGTGAAAGTATGAAAGAATGGAGACTGATAAAAAAAAATGTGGAATAAGTTGGGTTAATTTGATTTTGAAAACTATTCCTAAGTAAATGAAATTGGTTTGTGTTTTGAAATTATAAAATTGGTATATTTTTGTAAATTTTGTTCTCTAGCCTCATTTGTACCTAGGCTCGTTGTTTATTATTGTGCTATAAGAACTCAGACCCTACATAAACAGAACATATGCGAGAAAAGGGACAGGCAAAATTCGAACCAAGTTCGTATAACCTAATGCCCAGACAAAAAGAGAACCACCGTAAGAGGGGGATGGTCACCGGATATCGGGCCTGTTCCTAATAAGGGGGGCTAACATAGGGGGCATCTGGCTGACATGTTATGAAAGAAGGGAGGGTGAGGCGGGGCACGGGTGGGGGGGGGGAAACAGACCCTACATTTCCCGGGTGTGGTTTAAGACATAGTGAAACCATAGTGTGCTGCAATAGTATAGATATTTTTCTTGGTGGTTTGATGGCGGAGTTCAGCGTTGGGGGGGAGTGGGGTGGGGTGGGGATGAGGTTTGTAAAGGTTGAGGAAGCGCACAAAGCACCTTCATTGCTCAGAGGATGGGAATAAGGCAGAGTGTTGATAATCCGCATGTTATGGAACTTTGAGTATGGCCGATCTGACATTTGTCTCTTTGAATGTGAAGGGGCTAAACTCCCAGGTAAAAGGAAAGTCGATCATGAGGAGGCTGATGTAATTTCACGCCTCTGTGGTATGGGTGCAGGAGATGCACTTGCTGCCCAGGGATGAACATAGGCTAAAGCATAGAGCTTTTTCCAATGCAATACTTGGCCTTAAGTGGGGTGAAGAAAAGGTGAGTGGGCATACTGTTTGCAAAGGGGGTACAGTTTGAGATGCAGTTTACAAGTCGGAATCCCGAGGGTCATTACTTGGTGCTGGGTGGGAAAAGGATGGGCCAGCAGGTAACCCTGATCACAGTTTATGCTCCCAATGAAGAACAGGATTGCTTTTTGATGAGCTTGTTAGCCAAGGTCGCAGAGTGGTGTCTTGGACAGGTCCTAATCGGGGGGTGGAGGAGTATTGGGGGTTTTGGACTTTAATTGTGTGATGGATGCCTCAATGGACAAGATTCTCTCTGCTACCCCCAACGATAACAAGTGTAGGCAAGCTTTGGCCCGTTTTCTCAGGGAACTGCACCCCATAGATACGTGGCAGTTTTTCCGACCGCAGGACAAAACGGACACTACTCAGCTGAACACAGAGGCTTCTCGCGGATAGACATGATCCTGATCTCAGATACTCTGGTCCTACAGGTCATGGGGTTGGCAACAGGGGGTGAGATACCCGTCAGATTATGCACCAGTTTCCCTTAAAGTAGACCCGATAGTTCTGCTCCCACATGTTCACAAACCATGGCGACTGAATGAGCTGATCCCAAGGTCACACGTGGAAACAACCCTAAGAAACTACTTCAAACAGAATGTCACCCCAGGTTTAGATTGGGGCACAATATGGGATGCCAGTAAGGAAGTAAAAAGGGGAGAATTTATTGCAAACTGCAAATTTCCTGAGGGATAAAAAAAGCATGATGCAGAAGTGGAGGTAGAGGTGGGGATCGTTGATGCACAACACAAGGCAAAGGCTTTACAAAAGGCCTGGTGGGAACTTAAGAAGGCAAGGGCCACACCGGAGGCACACCTCGCAGACAAATCAGCGCAACCCCTTCTGCAAACAAAAACGTATTATATAAAGGGGGACAAGGCTAATCGGTTTCTGGTGGCCAAACGGAGAAAACGAACTCCCTGGGGGTGAACTAAAAAGGAGGGTGTGGGGGCAGAACGAGATGAAATTATGCATTCTTTTACATATAACTTGGTGGGAGAGAACTTGGAGAGGGAGGCACAGAGGGAATTTCTGGGAAAGTTGGACCTGCCACAGATATCCGAGACGGACAGGCAGGCACTTGATACCCCAATAACGGAAGAAGTGGGGTGTGCAATAGGCTCCTTGAAGGGGAACAAATCACTGGGCCCTGATGGGTTCGGTATGGAAATGCTTATTATAAGACGTTTAGGACCATACTGGTGGGCCCCCTGACAAAACCTTTAACCAACTAAGGGCTATATGACGAATCTCTGGGGATTATGGGCCCCTCCACAACACTAATACTGTTAAAACCGTGTAAAGATCCGACAGAATGCACAAGCTATCGCCTCATCTCATTACTTAATGGAGATACAAAGCTGTACATGCTAAATCCAAAGCACTAAATAGCATGGAAGACCCAGAGCAGGTACAGGAGTGGGGAGATATCCATTTAAATGGAAACAGAAAACCATGCAATATCTGGGGTGAACCAGACACCTACATACAAGAGGTTAGATGAGGCTAATATTCCGGTATTATTAAAAGCTCCGATAGATGACCTCAAAAAATGGGACATGCAGGAGTGGTCTTGGTTTGCACGGATCACGGCCACAAAGAGGTCTCTGCTACCTAATGTGCCCATCAGCCACTAGGGAAAGGGCAAACGAAAAAGAAAAAGTTGGTTCGGGTTGTTCCAAGGGGTGGATGCCCACTGGACCACCAAATGGATGGGGGAGGGTGGCATGTCATGTAGCCGTACCTGTGGGCAGATTGGCAGTGTAATCTGCCCCTAGGAAGGGGTACACTTGTTTACTGGGGGTGGGTGGTCACTAGACCACCAGGAATGGTTTTTATAAAGGGGGGTGGGAGGGAGTTGCCCTCTTGCCACACCCCCCCACCCCAAATGGATGGTGTTAGGGAGAACTCTCACTTAAGTGCTAAATTCCCTCCACCTTAGAGCCCTCGAGCTCTTTTGCTATATTTTGGGACTTTGAACTTTTCTTTTTCAATGTGTTCTCTTGTGTTCTTTGGTTATGGAGTTTGATAACCCCATAAGGCATCTTTTTATTGTTGTGTCACACAGCACCTTAAGTACCTGCTCTGGGATGAACTACTGTTCCCCAGAGAATGTAAAGTTAAATTGACTTTACTAGTCTTTTTAAATTCATAGCCCCAGCACAAACAATCTTCCTACAGAGTTTTGAGGGGTTACTTAGTATCCCCTATGTCTAAACACTCTTGTAGCTGTCAAAAGCTACCCTTTTCCATTGAAACGGCTGGTGGTTTTATAACGAACTACCATAATGTTTCCCGACCGGGAACACCGGTAACAAAAATCAGCGCCGCCATGTTTTTCAATATGGCACCCAAGACCCCTCTGTAAAAACAGACTCTGGTCATCTTTTTTCGCCGTTTTTATGGAAAGGTCCTTCTGGTGTTTGACTGTGCGCCAAACCAGGTTTGGTCCCTTTCTTCGTGAGCCTTTGGCAGGCCTCAGGACTGAAGTCTGGCCATGGCATCCGAGTGTCTGGGGTGGGCAGGAAGTGAGGGAGGTGCCCGAAACACCCTGTGCTTATTCTCCCAGGAGACCCAAATGCACTCTGGCGTGATTGGATGGCTCACTGTCCGGCAAGGACAGCCACCCTGCTGGGTGAGTGGCAGCTAGGCTGAAATGAATGGCAGAAAACTGTTTAAAAGGCGAGTCTCCAGGACTGGAAGGCAGAGTCGAACACTGGAACAAAAGACCCAAAGACCAGCTGGAAGAGGACGGCTGCTGCAACCACTGGACCGTTGGTTTGCCCGGTGAAGCCCTGCTGCAACTAGGGGTGTACCGAATAGTGAAATTACAGAATAGTTAGTCCAGCTATTCAGCTGCCGAAGAGGAGTTTTTTTTAAACAAATCTGTTTAAAAACATAATACACAACATTTCATTAAATAAAATCAGGAGACATTCTATTGCATGAATATTCATGTTTATTAAATGGGCATATAGATCTCACTAAGTTTAAAAATGGGGAAACACATGAGCATTTCTATTTTGACTAGGTCAGTGCCGCCAGGCGTCTTTTCAGACCTGTAGCAGCATTAAGCTTTCCCTGAGGCTGCCAACTTGCTGGCACCGACATGGCAGCTTCATGTATAAAAAGAAAAAAATGGGGAAACGCTCAAGCAAAGCATGAGCATTTCTATTTTGACTAGGTCAGTACTGCCAGGTGACTTTTCAGACCTGTAGCAGCATGTCGAAATGGGCCGGTATTTTAGCGAGTGTGAGCCACTTTGATTAGTTGGTTCAGTATGCGACTAGTAGTCTTGAAGAGTGGCATCTTTTAAAAAGTGAAATTTGCAACACGTTTAACCAAAAAGTGCCCCCTTAGGTATATTTATCAAGGGCCATAATATAAACTATAAAAACAAGCATTTGAAAACCTTTCCCTTACTGATTCGCCCATCATAGGCATCACATTGTAAGCAGCCCCACTGCTCGTTTTGGTTTTGATAATAGTGTTCTGATGCCCGTGACGTTACGCTGAAAAGGTTAACTGATGCCACTGGTCCTCGGGTCTTTGACCTTCATTAGCCTTTCTTTAAAGCCCTTCACGCCTTCACACCCCAGGAAGGTGAGCCCCCAGCATGCACACATTGTCATGCAGTTTGGGAAAACACCTGGTGTCCCTGCCTCTGGTACCCTGGTGTGAAGGTAGCCCAGCTGTAGTTCCCGCCTCCGAAGCCCCTTCATCCTCCTCCCGCAGTGTGCAGCTGCTGCAGGAGCCCTGGGTTGCCGACGCCGTTCAGACAATGCTCCTGGAATGCCCGGCCCACCTGACTGCCTGCTGTTGCTTGATTCCGTGGAGGGGGGGGGGTGTCTGCAGGACTGGCAGTGAGCTCATCTTTCCTGGGACTGGAGCAGATACGCTTCCAGTGAGAGGGGCCTGGGGAGGCTCACACTATCGGAAGAGGCAGAGCCAAGACCTGCACAGGAGCCAGTCTGCTCCTTGCAGGATTACATGCATGCAAACGAAGGGTAAACTATTTGGCTTCGAGTAATAATTATTCGGAATAGCTAATTTCAGCCGGACGGCCGAATAATTACTCGAAGACGAATTTCGGTACACCCCTAGCTGCAACCCTGAATTGCCAGATCTCCAAATCGACAGAAAAGCTCCTTCAAGGACGGCTTCTTCCTTTGAGTTGTTGGGACCAATCAACTCAGCAAACGGAGCTGGTTAAGGTTAACCAGGGGGGAAAGACACCACTTTGTGTTTGGAAGCCACAGTTACTTGACCTGAAGTGATGCCATTTTGTTTGCTCCGACGACGATCCCGTGCAGTGCAGGAGTCCCCCGACGTCCTCCCTCCTGTCCCCACGACTGAGGCTCAGGAACAGCGAGACCTGCCAGAAACCAACGTCTTCAGCTGCATCTTTTTGTTCCACTTTAAGTTACTGTGCCATATGGTTGAGAGATCCCAACTCTCACGGTGGATGTTCGTGAAACTTTCCCAACTCGCAGGCCTAATCAGTTTGTGACCCGACATATCTTGCTTTATCATCTGAATTACTTCTAAAAACTTAAGACTTACGAATTTGTACCATAACTGTGCTGTCCTAACCAAGAACACTAGACTATTGACTGACCTGGCCTATTGAATTGAACTGACCCTCATGGTACATTAAACCTTTGCATTGCCCGAAATCAGTGTTTTTTAATCCTTTGTATAAACCTATGCTTTTTATTCCAATTGAAAAG
The DNA here is from genome assembly GCF_040938575.1 of Ambystoma mexicanum. Classification (NCBI taxonomy): domain Eukaryota; kingdom Metazoa; phylum Chordata; class Amphibia; order Caudata; family Ambystomatidae; genus Ambystoma; species Ambystoma mexicanum. The sequence continues at coordinate 577,784,609 of NC_090922.1, read as the reverse complement.
TATTGAAGTGCTATTTGGCTCCTTTTTCAGGGGAGCGGAAACTGTCTTTATAACTTAGCGAGTTTGTTACTGTAGTATATTATTGTTTAATATTGAGTTGATTTCTACTAATGAAAGTTTTCTAAATTACTGTGTAAATAAATAAGTATTTTTTAACCAAGAAACCTTGAGTGTAAGTCTCTACTTGAACCACTGTGATTGTGATACTTGTGTAACTTCTGCTACTGCTCACATTCCCTCTTGGAATAAGCCTGGCTGCTCAGCTTGCTACCAAAAATGTGTGGTACAGACTTAAACCAAAGGTTGTTTTTGCTTACACCTGTAGTCCTAATTGTGTGTGGTGTTCCCAGAGGGTACTGCCTGCAATTCTGCCCAACAATGGGGCATGTCATTTAGCCCTCCCTAGGGGCAGATTGCTAGTGTAATCTGGCAATCTACCCCTAGGAAGGGGCAAATGTGTATTTACTGGGGTGTGCGGGACACTAGACCACCATGATGGCTTGAAAAGGTGGGGTGGTAATTGGAGCGCGATGGTTTAGATTTGTTTTTGCTGCGCTGACCACAGATCATGAAAGTTTTGTGTTTCGTTTACAGGTACGTTTTTTTATGCGAGAAGCATCTATGTTATGCAAGTCATTTTTTTTCCAACGGTTAGGGCCCATTGTCAGTGGGGTGGGTGGGACTTGATTGTTGGTGTGGGCGGGAGTGGGCAGTCTGAGGTGGTATTTTGGTGTGCTTGGACAATTGCACGGTCAGGCCACAAATTGCCCCCCCATGCCAGCAGAACATTGGTGTTTCCCTGGGAGCGGTTGTCTCCCATGTGGATAGACCATCCTCAAGTGCCGCAGGAGTCCCAGGGAGCCCTGGCAGGGTCCCCATCCTTCCCCCATAGGGAAAGACTATAACGAAGCCCAGCCAGAGCTCCAGGTTGGGCATGGGGGATGGTAGACCCACATGGGAGACAGGGGCCTGGGACATCACCCCCAATCATCCTGGAGCTCTGGCTGGGCTGTGTTACAGCTTTTCCCTACAGGGAGTTATTGGCACACTGCCTGGGGACCAGCCAGAGCTCCTAGATGGTTGGGGGTGATGTCCCTGGTCTTGGACGGCTGTCTCCCATGTGGGTCGACATCCCCATGCCCAGCGGCAGTCCCAGCAGGGTCCCCAACCTTTCCCGATGGCACAAGCTGTAACGCAAACCAGCCACGATTTCTGTGGATTTCTTCCAGTGTCTAAAGTTACTGAAGCAGCAAGTTAGTAACTGACAAAGGAGACCTTGAAACAGACTCAAAAAGGGGATACAATCAGCAGCTTGGGTCAGAGGTAACAGGGGGTTGCCCTGGACACCTCAACATACACTCAACGCTCTGCAGCGACTTCTTGGAGTCAGGTTAACAATACCTTTTTCCCCACAGTATCTTGAGTTTGAAGAAAGCTTTTGTGTTGGCTCTTCCACGATGTGGCAGCTCAGGACCAGACCTCTGGATTCCTTGGTCTGACAAAGGACACAGATCGCCCAGTCAATTTTCTTTGCTTCCTACAGACCCACACTCTGATGAGGGGGACTGGGCGAGCTAGATTGGATCTCTGGAGTGAACTTCTGGGCTTTAAGCTCTAAACTCAGAGAGGTTACCCTACACAAATTATAAAGAGGGCACATAAGCGAGCAAAGAATAATAATCGAGAAACCCTGTTGGAATACAGAGGAAGGTCACAGAACAAAGATTGGATTGTGTTTGTACGCACATTTAATCCCTTGTCAAACAAAGTCAATGCAATGGTCAAACGAAATGGGCAGATCCTAAATGATGGCGACTGTCCAAACCTCTATGTGCCTTTAAAAGAGGAGCGAATATTCGGGATCTAGTCACGCAAAACCACATCTCACGGAATATAACTCAAAACATTGATAGAATTATAGGGCCATAGTAAACCCATCGGTCATACTACTTGTGAATGTAGCGGTTTTAATCTAGGCCTCTTTGAAAACAATTTACTAATTCCAAAATGGTTATTTACGCTATTTGGTGCCCTTGTCAAAAAATATACATTGGGATGACAGAAAAGTGAAGCAACTCATTACAGAACAAAAGCATTGCATTAAGAACGCAGTTCTAAATGCACGTATGGTGGGCCACTTTTTGGCAATGGGCCATACTCCCGATTCATTCACATGGGCAGTACTGACACAAGTGAGCCAATCAGAAAGTACGGTAACTGACAGAAAGATTATATAAGAAAGAGCAAAGATTAATTTATCTCTGCAATATGGTAGAGAACGGATTGAATGACCTAATAGATTGGTCTTCTTCGGGAACGTTAAGTAATCATAAGCTCATACTGTTTACTGTAGCACACTAATTTGAGAAGCATGATAACTGAATAACGATATGTTCTAAGAATGAAACATTGAGAAACTCATCTACAGGAAATTATATATCCAATGAATTAAGAATGATAATTAAAGCAACTCCCTTTGTCCTTTCTGGTCACAGTAATTCTTCAGGCTTTCAGAACAGTGGTTGAGTTCTTATTTCTATTTTTATTACCAGTAAAAACTTGCTTGTGTGCACTTACGTTTCAAATCTTGTGCAACTGGCTTATAAACAAACCCTTTGGGTGAGATTTACGCCATCTATAAAATCATAAAATATAATGGTTCACAATTTAAAGTGGGAAAAAGTCTGTGCAGACAAGCATATAAGGTGCTTTTGCGGGTATCAATTACAGTCTAGTTGCTCGGAAAAGACTGGCGTATTTCCGGTATTACGCCCTCTTTCAACATCTATGGCGCATGCACAGTTGTTCGCGTAGTGGATAACGTCTAGACAGTCATCTGGACAGATACTACTACAGCGGCTCATTAAGTGAGGTAAATACGAGTAACTTTTGTTCTATACTGTCCCATTTGAATGGTCTTCTCGGTGCACCCACCGTTAATGCCGGTTAGGTTGCGTTAACGTGCACAGAAAATTGAAATTTTTCGATTTTAATAACAATTATCCGTCTTCTTTAATAAGTAAGAACGTTTGCACTTCTAACTTTACATGCACATGTCGTGTTCATAATAAGCAATTAGAGCTCAGTTTGTCAAATCAAATACTTCTTCCTCTTTGTTCCAGCGCTACAACACGTTAAAGTGACAGCTGCATGCAGCAAACACGCAGAACCGGAGGAATGGGTACAGCTTTGAGTAAAAAAAAAGAAAAAGCCTGTTGTAAATCAACGGACAAACATTGCTTTTCATTAATGAGCACCAAGGTAAGGTAGTGTTTATGTTAGTGCTTACTACCTGACTAATCTCTTCTTAGAAATTAGACAAATGATTGAATCAGGTCAGGTAACAGCCAAAGAGTTACTCTAGTTGCTATGCATTTTAGCAACGTTTTGAAGAACTACTTTTTAATATGGAATAAAAAAAGTAATAAATTGGTTCTCTAGACAATAAATGCTCTTCCTGATTAGAGAGGTTTGGACCGCTGCACCTGTCTGAATCTTTATACAACTTAGGTGAGGAGACTGCTGAAATGTATCAGACAGCAGGTTAATTTACAGAATGTTGTACTATTCCCGTAAGTAACTGCAGATTTAAAAGGCAGTTTGTGAACTCCATGAGGACTGATTATAACACAAGTTGCGATCCCAACGCTGGAACCACAGCTCTGCAAAATCAACACCATTGACACAGTGATTATTGTTGTCCCCTGATGAATTTCCCTCTTATTGATACAAACATTTTTTGGGGAATGAAACATGTTGGGTTACAACAAACATGTTATTAGTTCCACAGTTCTACAAAAGCACTAATAGCTAAACAGATCAATTTAACTTAGGAACCCTCTAATGCGATTGTGGGTTACAATACTAGACATGAATACGGTTGGTTTGAAATGCTAGTTTTAGTGATTGTGTCTTCTTAGTTGATTTATAATACCCAATCGTTTTTTGTGTATTTTTATATCATATTTTGTTTGTGGTTGTAGAGTTTTCAGAGCATTTTTAGATAATGACCAGTTTTGATATGAATGGTCTGTTTTTAATGATATTTGTTGTATAATAAAAAAATATTTTTTTACTATAGGTGTGGTGTTTCAATGAGTATACTCAGTTTGTCTTGTATGAAAAGGTGGGAGTGTATGTCATTCCTCATGTAGTCAGATCTATTAGGTCTATACCGATGGGAATAGCTAAGAGGCGACAGGATTTCTTTGTAAAATTGTTCAGTTAGTAAGGGGCTCAATCCTGCCCTCTTGCCAAAAAACCCTAGTCCTTTCTTTAGTATATAGGCTGGTGGTGATGTCGACAGGCTGAGACGGTCCGGGTACCAAATCTGCCTCGGCCTCGCCAGGGCGACGAGGATCAGCTTGCACCGGCACCGTTTAAGTTGACTGATGACTTGCAGCAGGAGCGGCAACAGTGGTAACACGTACAGGACAGGCCTTCCCACAGGAAGGAGAAAGCATCCCCCATGCTCTTCGGCTGGTGGAACCTGCTGGCGAAACTTTGGCACTTGGAGTTTGTCGCTGTCGCAAATCGGTTGATCCAGGGCCTGCCCCACTGGAGGAAGAGACTGTCCCCTTGATCCTGCCAAAGCTCCTACTCGTGGCAAGAGCGTAGTTCACTGCTGAGGGAGTCAGCGATGGTGTTCTCGACTCCCACCAGGTGGAAAGGAATTAGGCACATTCCATGGGCAACGGCCCAGTGCCACAAATCCTGCGCCTCTCTGGAGAGCGCTGGGCACCTGGTGGCCCCCCTGCTTCCAGATGCAGAAGATTGTGGTGGTATGGTCTGTGAAGACCCTCAACACCTTGCCCTTGAGGCACGGGAGGATCAACTTGTGGGCCCAGAAAACTGCCCACAGTGCCAGGACATTGATGTGTAGGTCCCACTCCTCCAATAGTCACAGGCCTCTGGCATGGAGACTTCCGGTGTTAGCTCCCCATCCCCTCCAGGGAAGTGTCCGTGGTGACCGTCTCCTGGTAAAGGGGGATTGGGATTGCAGGGGGTTCTGGAAAATCTGTGCCGCCGGCGATGTTAGAGCACACACCGCACCACCTAATTGCTCGACGGAACTCCTCCGGCGGGAGGGGGAGCTCGTCGCATCTGCAACCCCCAGAATCTGATCAGGTAGATACACATGTCGAGCAGCGATTTGATGGTCTTCACCATGACGATCTTCAGTGCCAACAGCCATCGCACCTTGCCCAGAATGGATGCTATCATGTCTTCCGAAGGAACCGCCAGGCAGGAGACCGTGTTAAGCCTGGATCCCAGGAGCAGTGTGCCTTGCGATGCAATCAAGCCGGACTTCGGATAGTTTACTGAGAACCCCAGATCCAACAGCAGCCGGATGGTCCTCTCCGTGTGATCAACGGCAATCTCCCTTGACTTGCCATGGATGAGCCAGTCATCGCAGTCTGGGTACACATTTATTCCTTGCAGGTGCAGATGAGCCGCCACTGATGCCAGGCATTTCCTAAAGACTCTGGGCGCCAACTTCAGTCCGAAGGGCAGGGCCTTGAACTGGTAGTGCTTCCCCTGTACAACTAAGCACAGCAACTTGTGATGTTTTTCGTAAATGGGGACATTGAAGTACACGTCCTCTAGATCCAGCAATCGATGACAGAAGTCCCCGTCCTCCAGTTGGCCGAGCACATGCAGCAACATGACCATCCTGAATTCTTGGGACTTTATGTACTTGAGTCGTCTTAGATCGAGAATGGGCCTCCATCCCCGGTGGTCTCTTATTAATAAGTATCTGGAAGAAACTCCGGAGCCGCTTTGGAACCTGCTCTATCACCCCCTTTTTAACATGGCCCACATCTCCAGCCACAGCAGAGGGATGTTCCTGCCCAGCCTCCGGTGGTATCCACCGACACTTGGCTGAAACTCCAAAGTGTCTGTGGGCGAGAGCGTTCAGCACCCATCGGTCGGTGGAGATGTTTTCCCACACGCTGAAGAAGTTCATTTTGGAACTTTCCCTCCATGGGTATCTGTGGAACTCATGTTGCCACTTTTGACCCAATCCCGACTTCTTGAAGGGAAGTAAAGCTTTCAACTACACTTGGCTTTTGCTCATTTGTTATGAGGAAAACGACTAGTCCTTCAGACTATTAGCACTGGGAAACTTTTCTTCCTTTTTGAATTCTTGTATTTTTACATTGCACACAGCACCTTACAGTGTAATAGGATACTTTTGTATGACCCTAGCTTTTTACATGTGGGATTTAGGGTTTGTTTTATATGTGCCTAAAAACAAGCTGGTGGTAGCAGTTACATTTTTACAGTTTAAGTATTTTTAGTGTTCACGTTTGCCATGTTCGACTGCTAAACGTGGCTAGTGCCCTAAATGTCCATGCCACGATATTTTTGCTCGTTCTTTGGCCATATTGTAGTTTAGCATTCTTCCTGTCTGCTCAGGAAAGTCATAAGGTCATGCATTTGCCTGGGGCTTTCGTGGGCTAGTGAGCCTTTGTGTGTGGCTCAGGAAGGGGACTGGAACTATTTAGTCCCAGTCCTCATCACTGATGCCAGAAAGTTTGCTACTGGGGCAGATGTGATTGTCCCCGATTGGACAACTGTTTGATTGGTGCAGATCCTTACCATTGGTGGACTTGCACTTGCTTCCATCTCGGATTTAGGAAACCTGCAGCCATTCTTCAGATCTATGTTGGAGCCAGGGATCCAAAGAGCAGTTAGTTGATGACCAGAGAAAGACTTCTACAGTGGACCAGCAATTACTCCAGTAACCTGCCCGGTGGCGCCCTGCTCTTCTACCCGATCTCCAAAGACCCTAGTCGGTGCTTCAGCCCTTCGACTAGTAAGAGTAACTAGTCTCAACTCCTTGAGAACGCAGACCCAGAGAGCCTTCGAAGTGTTTGTTGGCTGACCAGCTCCCCCCACTGGCTACCTCTCCAGAACTGTGGCCATTCCACATTCAAGTCCAGAACTTGTGGTTGCCAGCTTGTGCTACAAGTCGCCTTTCCTTAAAATTCTATCTTCAAGGGAACCCATCCTCAAGAAACTTCAGTGACCAAGACTGAAAGGATGCCAGTCAGGTTCAAACCGATAGCTGCTGGAACTCGCCTTCCTCCATCCTATGAAGTGTTCTGAAGAGCTCTGCATCACTGGAATCTACATTTCCTCAACAGGGATTGTATCTTGCAGTGACACCAGACCTGAAGAATCATTGAACCTGCAACCCATAAAAGGAACAAAGGACGGAAGACTGAGCTTCCATCGACCCGCAGCTAACCCTTCATACCACCTGGGAAAATCAATCACGGGGCAATCACCGATCTGCCTGCCCTTCTCCCCAGAGCCCTGTCCTCCATAGGATAACACTGGGAACAAATCCCCATATTTCCCTTTTCCCTCCCTCTTAACTTTGGTTGTCAAGCCTGGGTCAAATATCCTGCCTCTCGGTGTTGGGTAAGAATTAGTGCAGTCCAACTGGTGTGGGACTACACAAGACTTCTTGGTTTTAGGTAACCCACCTTTTAATATTGGCATGCACTAAACAAGTTGGTAGCGTGACTGCGCAACAAGGCTCATCTTGAGAGGTAATGCAAGCTGTAAAGCTGTACAATGAAATCAGTAAGGGATACATTACTCACCGTAATCGTATTTCTGATGCTTGTATCTCCTTAGATTCACATGCTGTGCATAGGCCATCTAGTAGAAGCTGCAGAGTATTACAGTTTGTTTTTCGAAACTCGAAAAGGTGCGAAATAGGGCGTGCCAGTAATACTATCCCTAGTGTAACGTCCACTGTACCCATGACCCCTCACGCATGTACGACCCTCAGATTTTATTTTTTCTGACATGAGGTAGCATGAGGAGTAGCACGAGTACAGAGTATCCAAGCAGATAAGATAGATAAGACTACAAGCATCCATGCGCCTTCTCTCAGAGGGGAGGAAGGACGGCGGGCATGTGAATCTAAGCAGATACAAGCATCAGAAATACGAATACGGTGAGTAATGTATCCCTTCTGAGGCTTGTATAATCTGTTTAGATCACATGCAGTGCATAGATTAGCGAGCAGTGTTAGAATAAGGAGGTAGGATGTGAAAAGGGTCATGAGCGAACAAATGTCTTAGAACCGCTTGTTCCACTTGAGTATCTGTCTTGGAATGAGTGTAAATGCAGAAGTGCTGGGTAAAGGTGTGAATAGAGCTCCATGTAGCTGCTTTGCAAATGGTGTCATGGGGTACATTTGCAATGAAAGCCAGAGTGGCCCAATACCTCTTGTGGAGTGGGCCCTCAGCGTAAAAGGTAGTGTTTTGTCTGAAAGGGAGTAGCACAATTGGATACATCCGACTATCCATTTAGAGATGGCAACTTTAGAGACGCAATCTCCTTCTCTGCCTAGAGCTACGAAGATGAATAGCTGATCTGTCTTTCTTAGCGGCATGGTCTTGTCCACGTAGTAGAGGACCGCTCTCCTCACATCTAGTGTGTGGAGTTTCACCTCAGCAGAGCTTTAGGGTTCTTGGAAGAAGGCCGGTAGCTTAATGGACTGGTCAACATGGAATTTTGAAATGAACTTAGGTGAAAACCTAGGGTGAGTGCGTAAAACTAGTTTATCCTTATGAACAGTAAAGAAAGGATCCTGCACTGACAGAGCCTGAATTTCACTGACCCTTCTTATGGATGCAATGGCTACTAAGAAGGCAGTTTTATAAGTCAGGTTTTTGAGACTAGCTTTACGCATGGGTTTGAATGGAGAACCCATGCGTTTAGCAAGCACCACATTAAGGTCCCAACCTGGTGGTGGGTTAGAAATTGGAGGGTGGAGTCTCTTTACCCCTTCCATGAAAGCTTTGACCCCTGGCACTTTCCACCATGGCACTTTGGTATGGGAGGTGGTGTAGGCTGACAATGCTGCCATGGTATGGGAGGTGGTGTAGGCTGACAATGCTGCCAGGTGTACCTTAAGTGAATTAAATACCAACCCTGCATCCAGTAGGTGGAGCATATAGGTGACAATATTGGAACGAGTGCAATCAACTGGCTTGATTTGTTTATTCTGGCACTAAATTAATCTTTTTCACTTATCAAAGTAACAGTGTCTTGTGTTAGGTTTTCTAGACTCAAGATGTCCATGCATCTCTGGAGTAAATTGAGATGGCCGAACTTTGACTTCAGGAGCCATGCTGCCAAGTTAGAGTTGGGTTGGGGATGCACCGTTTTTTACTCTGTGCTGTGAGTAGATTTATTTTCAAATTTGTTTATTGGCATTTATTATTTAGTACATTTACAGGACACCAAGCATGTCCGTGTTTCGAGGATGAGCATTTCAGAATAAAACATTTAACAAATTAACATTACAACATTAACTATCTCCCAGTGTTTTCCGGTTGAGGTGCTGTCGCTTGGTGGAGCAGGGGAGGGGGGGGGGGGGGATCCTGATGGTCTGGAGGGGGGAAAAAGGGGGGGGGCCCATGCCTGTGAGAGCCCAGTGAGGTGGCAGCGTAATGGTCACAGGTCTTACCAACTCAGTTCATGGTTCTGCTTTCAGTGGATTCATACCAGTTCATGGGGGCTTGTCATCTGAGGGGTAAAACAGGGAGTCAGTTCTTTCCAGGCCTCAAGGGTCATACTAGAGTCATCTGTGGATCTGGCTACACTGTCCTCCCAAGCTGTTGTTTCTGCTCGTATCTAGCGTTTCAGCTCAGAGTGCCAGCTTTTCTGTTGGGGCCCAGTCGTTTTCTTCCAAGACATTGCCATAGTCCTCTTTGCCAGTATACACAATGTCCATTAGTCTGGTGGGGTGCTTGAGTTTGGCCGGTCTAGTGTATGTGCCCAATAGGCATTCCTCCGGGGTCCATTTGTATCTAGTCACCCCCAGATTGTCGCTTGTCTGCTGTATGGCGGTCCACAGGGGTTGTGTCCTAATGCACTTCCAGAACACGTGGATCAAGTCTGCATTGCTCTGTCCACACCATGTGCAATTAGAGGGTGACATATTGAATTTTGCCAGCCTGGATGGGGTTAAGTATGTTCGGTGTAGCAGGTTGAGTTGTAATTGTCTGAATCTGTGGTTCCTGGAGACAGACTTGGGGAATGTCAAGGCCCTTTCCCATTCTCCATCTGACAGTTCCCGGCCCATGTCTGTTTCCCATTTGCCTCTCAAAACGGCATTTCGTGGGTTGGGGACGTCGCTTAGGTGGGCATAGATCTGGGACACCGGCTTCCAGCCTTCGCCCAGAGCATAAAGTAGTGTAATCAGGGGGTTTGATTCCGGTTCTTCCGGCCAGGACGTCCATTTGGTTCTTGCTGTGGTGCTCATCTTCTGATACCACAGGAACTGGCCCATATGGACTCCATCTACTTCCTGAAGTGTTTCAAAGTCTTTAAAAGCCCCATCCACAAACAGGTCCCCCCATGAGTATATCCCATTCCTTTCCCAGTGTCTGAGGTGGTGCAAATCTGCAACGGAGCCACATAGGTCCGAGAGTAGTGGTATGTCCGAGGAGTAGTGGCGCTTAGTGCAGGTAAGGGTTACTGTCCTGCGCCATACTTTTTGTCCCAGGATGGCCATGAAAGGGGCATTTCGCATCAGGTGGGAGGGGGCCCAGATGAGTTCTTTCATATGCAACGGGGATCTCAGATGGGGCTTCATCTGCTAGCCATTTGGTGACAAAACTAAGCTGTGCTGCCAGGTAGTACTTTTCAAAGTTCGGGAGTTGGATTCCCCCTTGGGTGTACGGTAGCATCTGGGTGGAAAGTGCTATTTTGCGTCTCTCTGACCCCCACAAGAAGTCCCGGTTTATCCTTTCTAGCAGTCGGAAAAAAGGCACATTAATGTAAAAATGTATATTCTGGAACCCATACAAGAATCTGGGAAGGGCAATCATTTTAATTATGGCAGCTCTTCCCATCATGGATAGGGGGAGTTTCGCCCAAAATTGCATAGATTTTCTCAGGGCTGGGATCGCAGTCTTCGTATTGTGCTCATGCATTAATGTAGGGGTATGCATTATGTGTATACCTAAATACTTGAATGAGGTCAGCTCCCAGTGTATTCCTACCACAGGAAGTTCTGCTATGTCTTTCCCCCTGAGGCCTGCCAGGGGGAACAGGCAGGACTTCACCCTACTAAATTGTATACCAGAAAACCTTGCAAAGTTGTCCAAGACGTCTAATATCGTGGGCACGTTGTTTTGTGGGTCTCTGACGTACAATAGTACGTCGTCTGCGTAAAGAGAGTTAATATGGTTAATACCCCCCCCAGCCGTATCCCATCATCAAATTGTCTTCGGAAGTATAAAGCAATGGGTTCCAGTCCTAGTACGTAAAGCATGGGGGAGAGCGGGCATCCCTGCCTAGTGCCCCCGAGTATGTCCCAGGCCTCTGATATGTATTTTCCTGTTTTAACTGGCCGTAGGTTTGTTATAAAGTATCTTGATCCATCTAATGAACCCTGGGCCAAAGCTGAAACCCACAAGAACCTCCACTAGCCACTCCCAAAATATAGAATCGAACGCCTTAATGGCATCAAGGGACAGCAACGCATATGTCTCCGTATTAGCCTCAGTCAGAGCAATAACTTGTTGTACTCTACGTAGGTTCATGGTCGTGTTCCGGCTTGGTATGAAGCCACACTGATCCTCGTGCACCACGTCCCCTATGATTTTGGCCAGTCTGCCTGCTAATACTGTGGTCAATATTTTCACATCGTAGTTAAGCATGGCTATTGGGCGGTAGGAGTCACATTTGTCGGCGGGCTTATTAGGCTTCATGATTGGAATTAACAAGGTTTCCCTCATACTGTCAGGAATTATCCCCCTCTCATGTGCCTCCTGAAAGACCTCTTGTAACAAGGGTGTTAGGGAGGTCTCATATGCCTTATAAAACTCAGTGGGCAGTCCGTCACTCCCGGGGGTTTTAGCGGTGGCCAGTGACTTGATTGCCTCTGCTATATCCTCTGCTGTGATATCTGCGTCAAGAGCTTCAGTCTGTTCAGGGGTCAATTTGGGGAGCCCTATTTCCTCCAGGGTGTCTATGATTTGCTCTCAGGGAACCTGATCCCTGTGAGAGTAAAGGTGTTCGTAGAAGCCCTTAAAGGTTTCGTTTATATCTTGCTGTGTCTGTACTACCTTACCTTCTTCAGTCTGTATCATGGTGATTGTGTGTTTGGGGTGTTCTTTCCTACATAACCAGGCCAGCATTCTGCTAGGTCTATCGGCTTCTGTGTGCGTTCTGTTTGTTTTGGTGGCATAACCAAATTTGGCTAGTCTTTCCCATGCCAGGGCACATTTAACTCCAAGTTCCTTAAGGTTATCTTCTCTTTGGCGAGTATTCACTGGGGTAGATTCGAGCTGTTCAACCTATCGTTCCCACTGATCCAATTCACCCCTCAATTGTTTCCTGATGCCCCCTGCTTTCGCAATGATTTCTCCCCTCGCCACTACTTTAAGAGCGTCCCACATTGTGCTCAGGTGGGTAACGCTCCCCGTGTTCCTCTCAATAAAACTATCTATAAATTCATGCAGTTCTTCCCTGAACACCGGGTCACTTAGGGCGTCTATCGGCATTCTCCACATAGGGATAGGGGGTCTGGGGCCAGTTTGATTCCATTCTATTAAGAGCGGCGAGTGGTCTGAAATGGTCCTTCCCAAATATTACGCTTCTTCCATTTGTGACAGGTGTTCTTTGCCTAAGAAGATGTAGTCTATCCTCGTGAGAAGATCATGAGGGGAGGAGAAGTCTGAGTACCCCCGAGAGTCAGTATGACGCTCTCTCCAAATGTCGGCTAGGTTCAATCTATCAGATAAGGATAAGGCTGTGGTTGCCGCTGAGGGTCCTTTCGGGTGGGGCTGGGACCTATCAAGGCTCGCATCATGGACACAATTAAAGTCTCCCCCACCAGAAAAAAATACCATGTCTGTAAGGTGCGATTTTAGCATACATGGAGTTCAAGTGTGATGGAATGTTAGTATTGGGGAGGTAAGAGTTCACTATGCATATTTCATCCTGTTCCAAGCGGCCCCAGAGAATTACAAACCTGCCCTCAGGGTCCGTCTCAGACCTGATTAAGTGGAAAGGGAGTTGGGGATGGATCCAAGTGTACACACCTCTTGCATATTTGGAGTAGGTGGTGCCCACGCCCTGTCCCCCCCCCCAATGTTCTCCCAGTCTAGCCAGGGAGTCCGCTGTGCAGTGTGTCTCCTGCAGCAGCGCTATTTGCACTCTCTGTTCAAGTAAGACTTGATTCTGTTTCGGCGTAAGTAGGTTCCCAGGCCCCTCACATTCCAAGTCATTATCTTTATTTTAGCATTAGATGCCATGTCGAATCAATCGAATTGTCTCTGAATCAGTCCGGCACCTACCAGTGTCATCTGCGGTGTCCCCTGATCCATGCCATTTCCCCTCCCGTCCACCTTCTCCAGCGTCGCTCGTTTCACTCGTAGGAGATTCAGTAACTTGAGTAACTCCCATTGCCTTGAATGGGGAAAAACAGACAGAGCAAGATGAACAGTCCCTAGCAGTTGCTCCCAACTTGCAACGCTCAGGGGGTCCCGAGCCTTCCAGGCCACTCTTGGCCTTCCGGATCAGGTTGTGTGTGGGCAGGCTGCTCACACAGTTTTCAGTGGGGTGGGTTGCCTAACTTCGCTCGTTTGGTCCTTTGAGCTCTCGTCCGGTATAGCTTACTTTACTGAAGGCTTGCATTGGATAGTGCTTGGTTGGGGTCGGTCATTATGTAGGGAGTACCCGTTTCCTTCTCTTTCTGGCAGGTTCCCATTCAGCCCCGGGTCTGACTTTGATAGTCCTGTTCCATCATCTGCCAGGTTATGTTCAGGCCACATGTTGGCCGCGGCTGGAGTCTCTAGAACCTTGAGGCGTGATGGGTAGAGTAGCATGTATTTTAAATTAAGATTCCTTAGCCGGGCTTTTATTGGGATAAAGGAGTTCCTTGCACGTTGCACTGCAGGGGTATAGTCGGGGTATATAACTATTGTTGAATCTTTCCTCTTTATCTCCCCTCCTTCTCTGGAGTATCTCAATATGGTTTCTCGATCTCGGAAATTTAAGATCTTAGCTATAATTGGGCGTGGATGGGATCCGGGCGGAGGACGTTTCTGAAGGGATCTATGGGCCCTTTCCACGGAGAACCCTTGGGAGAGGTTACCCGGTCCAATTTCCTGTAGCAACAGTGTTTCGATGAAGTCTGTCTGGTCCCTCCAAGTACTCAGGGACCCCCAATATGCGGATATTGTTTTGGCAGGCTCGCCCTTCGGCCTCCTCAGAGCGGGCCTCCAGCCTAACCACTCTGTTCCAGATCCTGGACCGTCCTCTTCAGGTCTCGGGTGTCCTCTACGTTTTCCTGGAGAGTAGTCTCTGCCACCGTGACCCTTTTCGTTAGGTTGCGGGCGTCCTGACGCATGAGCTGAATGTCAGATTTCACCTCTTCCAGTCTTCCTTCAAGTGATGTAAGGAGGGCAGCTATTGCTTGTAGGGCTTGCGCATGTTTGAGATCCTCTCCTTGTTGGGGCAGGTCATCGACAGGTTCTGGGTCTTATTGTGACTGTCTCTGGGGTCTAACTGTCGTGAAGGAATCCATCGTGACCAGTTTCAGCTTGCCCTTGGGGGGAGACATCTCTTGTTTTTGGGGCTGCAGGTTCGTTTCTGCGCAGTGTGGAGGTTGGCCTAGCGGCCCCTTTTTCTCGGCTAATGTGTTTTAGATATCGAGTAGCCCTTGGCAGCTCCGTATCTGGCGGCCCAGTTGCGGTTTCGCAAACACCCCTCTCTCGCTTCCGGGGCAGTTGGGTGGGGTGCTGTCACTGTTCGGGCCGTCGATCCAGCCAGGCGTAGGCCCTTGCTGCCCGCTAGTTTCAGGGTCTCAACCCCGCCTTTGCCACTGTGTCTAGCAAGGAGCTTCCCAAGGGCCGGTCTGCAGACTCTCGGCCAGCGAGTTTAGTTCTGGGAGTTTTGGATCCAAGATGGCGTTCTCTCAGAAGCTTATTTGGGATTTGAAGGGGTGGCAGGGGTCCCCCACCTATGTTGTCAGTGGACTGCCTGCGGGGTTCGGTGTTCCCGGCCCTCTGTAGGATTAGTTCCCAGGGGCTTATTTTCGCTCCTTTTCTAGGAGCTTCGATGGAGGAACCGTGGGCGGCAGTCTAGCACGAACTCCCACGGGTCTATCAGGCAGGCTCCGCTCCCTCCTCCTCCTCACCTGCTGCGCCAGCCACGCTCCTCCCGGCCCGTTCCTGCTCCGCAGGGCGAATTTCTCTGCTTCTGCCTCGGTCCTTCCAGCGGGGGACACCGAAGCCGCTGGAGGCCCGAGGCCCCGGTCAGCTCCGCCTCCGGCAACTGCAATCGCTCCGTAGGCCAGGGGGGTGCAATCCCAGACTTCCCCGCTCCTCCACGCAGTCACCAGGGTTGAGGCGGAGCCGGAGCGCCATCAGTTAGCCCCAGCAGCCTCGGTGCTGGCGTACGTCTCGCCCTGCAGTACGTCGCACTTGGTCACAGCTCTAGTCTTGGCGCGCAACGGGCGCCGCCATCTTGCGGGCCCCAGGGGCTCGAGTTTGGGCTTCACGTTTTCTGGCTTTGCTTCTCCGATTCGGGCCGGGAGTCAGGGCGAGTGTCGGGAAGTGGTTCCCCTTCCGTTCCGTCCGTTCCTGGATTACCGACCCATTACAGCAATATTCTTGTCATATGAAAGGATCACGGACGGAGCTCCGCAGGAGCCTGTCTTCACAGCATGCGCGCAGGCCACGCCCCCGTGCTGTGAAAGTAGATTGTACCAGCACAGGAGTTTGATGGGGTCGCACAACGCCAGTTAGGTGTGGAAACCACGGTTGTCTTGCCCACATAGGAGCAACTAGGATAAGCATCATCGATTCCCTGTGCATTTTGTTGACCACCTTCCTCATCAGGGGGGGGGTTGTTGGAAAAGCGTAGGCAAACATCCCTGACCAATTCATCCATAGAGCGTTCCCCTTGGAGCGTGGCTGGGGGAAGCTGGATGCAAAGCGTGGGCATTGTCTGTTTTCGCTTGTGGCAAACAGGTCTATAGTGGGGAACCCCCACTGAGAGAAGAGATCTTCTTAGACTTCTTTGTGCAGTCGCCATTCGTGTTCCTCTGGGAGGGGATCTCTGCTCAAAGCATCCGCTAGTGAATTGAGATCCTCTGGAATATGTTGGGATGACAGGTAAATGTTCCGTCTGGGTGCCCATCTCCAGATTTTCTGGGTAAGCTTGGACAGATTTGGCGAATGAGTGCCCCCTTGTTCGTTTATGTAAAACATTGCCGTCGTGCTGTCTGTTAGGATCTGCACTGACAGGTTGGATAGGTGGGGTTCGAACGGTCAAAGCGCTCTGAAGACTGCCAAAAGTTCTAGCAGGTTGATGCGATTCTGAGCCACTGTGTGAGACCCTGAGCTGTGTGGTGAAGGAGGTGAGCTCCCCACCATGACAGGAACGCGTCTGTTGTGACAACGGCTTGTATTTCTGGATCGTAAAAGGGTTTCCCGTTTGTAAGATTCTCTTGTCCACCAGCGAAGACTCTGTACTAGTGTTGGCGAAACGACCACTAGGATCTTCCCACTGACCACTTGCCTGAGACCACTGTTTCGCCAACCATTCCTGCATGGGTCGCATGCGCAGGCACGCGTGGGGAACCAGGTAAATGCATGATGCCATCATGCCTAGCAAACGCATCGCTTTGCGCATACTTATCTGGTGACCGGACTGATAGAGGAATTTGCAGCAACAGATTCCAAATTATTTCCTCTGATGGAAAGGCCAACCCCTCTTCGATGTCTAGGACAGCTCCTAGGAACTGTTTCGAGGTGCTTGGCACCAGGCTTGATTTTTTTTTCTCGTTCATTGAGAAACCCAATTGGAAGAGGTCAATTGTTCTTTGAATGTTGGATATGCAAATTACGGGTGTTTCCCATATGATGAGCCAGTCGTCCAGGTAAGGATACACTGGGATTGCCTCCCTGCGTAGGTGCGCCGCCAGTAGCTTGGTGAATACCCTTGGAGCCGAGGCTATTCCAAAGGGCAGCACCTTGAACTGGTAGTGCTGGTTGTCTATCTTGAAACGCAAGAATCTTCTGTGCGTTGGGAACATGGAAATAGGCAGCTTTCATATCCAATGTTGCTATGTAATCTCTTTTTAGTAGGGAGATTACTTCCTGTAGTGTAGAATTTTTGTGGCTTGACATACTTGTTTGCACGGCGCAAGTCTAATACTGGGCGCATCGTTAGATTTTTTTGGCACAAGGAAGTAAGTTGAATAAATACCTTTGTTTACCTGGATGCCCGGGACGAGTTCTATTGCGTCCTTTGCAAGAAGAATGCCGATCTCCTTGAGGAGGATTCTTTGGTGCGCAAGGAGTGCATCTTCTGTCTTGGAGGATGGTTGCGGGGGCGTTCCAGTAGCTCTATACAGTATCCCGCGGACACTGCACAGCACCCATCTGTCCGAAGTGATCCCTTCCTATGCGTGGGTGAAGATGGAAATGCACCCCTCTACTGGGGATGCATGGGAAGGGACCCGGAGCGGAACGTCACCGTTTCTTGGGAGGTGTAGCGCCTCTAACTAGGCTGCCTCTCCCCCCTACCGCGGCCCCTCTTGACCCCTGGAAAAACTTTGGGTAGCCTGTTGATTGCCACCCCACGAGGTTCCTTGGTTCCGATAGTAATTGGACCCTCTCTGGGAGTTTTGGCCACGAAAGCGATGAAAATTATTTCCCCTTGGTTTGGGGGCTTGTTAGTTGGCCGGGGGACCTTAAAGTGTCATATTCGTCCTTAGCTGTCTTCAGTGCTTCCTCCACTGCTTTCCCAAACATATTTGGTTTTACCGTACCGCCATGTCTATGAGGGTGGTCTCGGCTTTAAACCCTGACTGTCTTAGCCAAGCGTGTCGTTTAATCACTGTGCCTTCTGCTATCAGCCTTCCTGCATTGTCTGCCTCATCAAAGTTTGCCTTGAGAATGCATCCAGACACTGATTCTTTCGTCCGACGCAATTTGGGCCAACTGGCTCTTTAGAGGTTCTGGTGCAGAGGCAATGAGGGCAGCTATCTGTTCCCATTGGTGGCAGTTGTAGCTTGCTAACAGAGTGGTGGTATTGGTAATGCGTGCTTGGTATGCCGACGTGGATGCCACTTTCCTCCCTAGAGCATATATTCTCTTGCTCTTTGTCCAGGGGTGCTTCCGAAGACGCTAGCGGTGTTCGCGCTCTCTTTCTGGTGTTTGTAACCACTAATGAGTCAGGTTTTAGCTGACCCCTTATGTACAGTGGGTCGGAGGCAGCGGCCCTAAATAGTTTCTCTACTCGTGGGTTAACTGCCAGAGTAAGATTAGGGGTCACCAGAGAAGGATTGATTCTGCGTTGAATTGATCTTAAAATGGGGATAGTTTGGGCAATGGATTTTTTATCCCCTAGAATTTCCTCTGCAAAATCTCTCTCCTCTTGGGCACCCCGAGTGTCAATTTGGAAATGGGCTGCAGCCTTGGCTAAAACCTCATTAAGTAAAGGCTGATTATCAACCGGTAAATCATTCACAGGGGGTGTCTTTGGGAATAGGGGAGTCGAGAATATAGGCCTCCGCCTCATCCTCCTCGTCTCCATAGTAATCAACCCCAGTCTGGTCGTCCAGCATTTGTACTTCCGACTCTTCACCATACTGCTAGTAAGGTTCAACACTAGAAGGGTTTGAAATCAACCCCTGAACTGGAGTCTCAGTACAGAGTCTCTTAGGAGGTTGAGGGTCTTTGGATCCCAAAGGGGCAGAGGTAGCTGGAGTACTACGATAGCTATGGAAGAAATTTGGGTCGTTTACGTAGAAATCTACAAAACAAGGACATCCTCATCACTCTATCAATGTCCTCCGAGTCCCATTTTCTTGAACTGGGGATAACCCTCTCCTGATGAGGTTCCTCACTTATTTCTGTTCCCCGAGTAGGGGGAGGGACAGACTTTCTCTTGGTGACAGGGTCAGGACCCCTGGATTTTTCTCAGTATTCCCCCTTCTGAACCTGATGTTCAGAGGCTTTCTTATGTTGTTTTTCCCCCTTTCCTATGTGTAGAGGAATGTTTTCCTGACCATTTGGGGTTTCCTGAATCTTTCGACGTCTGGCGTTGAGAATCAGAGGTGGAATCACGAGATTTGGGAGTCTTGGAAGCGGGGTGTTGAATCTCGGAAGCGAACGAACGTACTACAGGAGTAGCCGTTGAACGTGCTAGCTGGGGGAAGAGGTCGGATTCGTCTTCTGACTACAATACCTCAACGACTTTTGGTAAAGTGGCACTTTTAGCAATCGTGGACGGTTGCTGTGTGTCATGAGGCGACCGTGACCTGGAACGCCCAGAGGACCGAATCGGCAGACCGCTCTCTATGTGCCTTCTTAGGTCGATCACTCGACACACGTGTCGTGGCTTTGAACAGCTTACAAGCTCTACAATTTGCCTCGGGATGGTCCCTTGGAAGACACAGGTTACAGGTATTAGGTTTGTCTACCCAGGGAAACTTACGGTTACACTTCAGGCAGAATTTAAAGGGAGTACACGTGTGTACGCGTGTGTGTGTGTGTGCCCCCCACTCTCCCTACTTGCACAGGGCCGAGGCCAGAGGCCTTCCAAGGCCCAAAGTCCGTCGTGTAGTCCAGATGGCTGTTCTTCCATCTCGAGTACCGACATCGATCTTCAGCTATCTTCGACGTAGGGTTGGCGATTTTTTGTTAATTATATGATAAATGGCTAAAAGCCAGGGAACTCCACGATTATGCTTCCGACAAGTATGGTGGAAAAGAAATAATCTGAGGGTCCTATACGCGTGAGGGATCATGGGTACAGTGGACGTCACACTAGGGATAGTATTACTGGCAAACCCTAGTTCGACGCCCCTTTTCGAATACTCTGCAGCTTCCACTAGATGTCGGCCTATGCACAGCATGTGATCTAAGCAGATTCCATAAGCGTCAGAAATATAGGTATCCAAGTAAAAGCTTACACTCTTTAAATGATATAATAAATATTTATTTATACACCGATATTTAAAGCATTCTTTAAAAAGCAATAACATTAATCCCAAGTTAGGATTCAATTAAAAAAGCGAACAATAAAGCAGATGAGTAATTTTTCATGCGTTACACGTTTTCCAGCAATGGTGACATAAATATAATACATTTTGTTTCACCTTTGCAATATTGAGTTAAGGAGGGTAAGGTTAGGGTTAGATCAGAACATACTGGTATTCTAGAATAAAAACAGTTAGATTCTCCAAAAGGGATGCAGGTAGTCTTATCCCAGCAGCATTAAGAGTGTTCAACAATTAAAGAAAGCACAGCCAAAGCAAATAGGTTCAGAAGGGGACCTTTAGGGAGCCAGGACAGCCAATGTCAATGGGCAAATCTCAGGACAGCCACCCTGCTGTGTGATTGACAGCTAGGCCACGAATGAATGAGAGAAACCTGCATAAAAGGCAAAGCTTTTTGCTTGGAAGGCAGTCACCACTGGACAAAAGAATCTGAAGAAGAACTTGGAAGAGACGCTTGCTGCAACTCCTGGACCATTGGTTTGCCCGGTGAAACCATGCTGCATTGCTGAAGCTCTAAATGCACTTCGACTAGAGAAGCCCTGCAACGGACGACTTCTCCCCTTGGGTTGGTGGGACCAATCAACCCCAAAGTGAACTCGTCTGGACATCCACTCAGAGCTGGCTGTACTTCCATTGCTGCTGCAGGAAACGAAGTGCCAGGGAGAGGAACACCAGATTGAGTGCATCACTTTTAAGTCAGACCTGAGCTCCAGTAAGACACGGCGGACTCCCATGAAGCAGGGCTGACCAAGCCCGAGACACCTCAGCAGAGTGCTAGACCCCGGATGCAAGGCAAATCCATGAAGGTATCTGAGAACTGCGGTGGTGCTGTTTGCAAGAGACGTGAGGAGCTGAAGTTTGCCCATTGCTGCCGCTGACCTTCCATTCATAGTGGAGGAGTCCTGAGATGGCCTCCCTCTTTTCCCCATGACTGAGGCCCAGGAGCGCAGGCTCTGCAGACCTACACAAGAACAGAAGCCAGCTGGAAGCAGTTTTTCTTCTAACCAAAGGTACTGTAAAACTAAGGGGACTTACCTCGTCATTGTAGCCTTGCTTGTGCTCAGTTGAGACTTGTCATGGTTGCCCTTGCAGAGTTGCCCCTCACAAGTCTCCCAGCTTGTGGCCCTACAGTGATTTCATTTTTTACAAACATTTCTAGAACATTGTGCAAGACTTTACCTACCTATAAGAAGTGCTCACCTAGACTTTTACTCAACTAACATTGGCTGTCCTAGCTCCCTGAAAGACTTTTTACCCTTGACTTTGTTCTTTGCCCTTCCCCCAGGAAAGGGTCATTTTACTTTGCATTGGAGGACGTACTTATCTGCTTAAGAATATTTGTTAACCATTGTTTTCTCCCTCTAAAACTTCCCCTTTTGATGTCCCACTCCGCATTGCTCTAAATGTGCCAGTGATAAATCAATGTCCACAGTGTCCTAGTTATCTAAGTCACCTGAGGGTGTACGATGTGTGTGCGCCATCGCCAATGGGTATCAACTTATTTAGTGAAACTTAGAGGGTGTATTTATTGAAGTATATTTTGTGTTATATGATTGCTCCCTTCTAAAGAAGACTTATTCAACTGACTGTTAAATTAATAATTATTTAATCAAGAAACCTTGAGTGTAAGAGTTTAAATACTTGTCACTGTGAGCCTCTGTCTAACAACCGTACTGCTCACATTGACCCTTCTTGAGATAAGCCTCGCTCCTCAGTCACACTACCAACCTGTGTAGTACAGACGTATACCAAAGGTTGGGTTACCTATTGCCAGGAGGACAGGGCAGGTGCTGTCTCCCACAGGGTACTGCAAACAATCTTGCTTAACAGGGTGTATGTCAATAGGCTTTTGGGCAAGTTAATTATTTTATTTGGTATGTAGCTAACAGCAATGCTTGGGCTATGATGGCACCTCAGGGATAGGCTCAGCCTTTGAGGGATGTTGGGCACCTTGGTCTACAGTTGTCACCGCCATCTTCAGAATTACAAGAACAATTTAATCTTGAACATTTCAGATTACAGGAAATTAAAAATTGCTTTTGGTGAGATCGATTTACAGGCTAGATTGAGTCTGGATTTTCTTACAAGAGAGTCATTGGTTGGAGAACGCGGCCTAGCTAGCCATGTATACAGATTGTAAATGAATATAAAAGGCAATGATTTGCTGAGAGATGAATGGAGTCGAAGGATTGGCTTTGACATTACAGTGGAGACATGGACAAGGATGTGTGCAAATGTCAAACTTTGTTCCTGAAAGAACGAGACGAATTATGATCCTAAACCGGGTTTATTGGACCCCAGATAGATTATGGAAGAGAGGTTTGAAGGATGATCCGGAATGCTGGGCTTGTGTTCATGAAACCGGTACACTGAACATATGATGTGGGATTGCAGAAAGGTGCAAGGACTTTGGAAAGAAATCGGTATAATTTTGGAGAAGGTCTTGACTTTGAAACATTGATATTGAGAAATGATGAAACCTTGGAAGTACTCACTCAATGCCAAAAGAAGTGGTTGTTTAGAGGTGCCATGGTTGGAAAAAAAAATCATCCTCTAAAGAATGGAAATCTAATATTACTTTAGAAAAGGAGGTCTGGTTGAATGAAATAACCTGGCTGATGTGTAAAGTTTTTTTTTTTTTATATAGGAAAAAAGGCAAAAGTAGGTTATTTAGGAAGATTTGGGGAAAATTTCTAGCATTGTATTGAATCTGACACTTGTATATTATATGATGCGACCTCTGTGACTGTGGGGGGGTGGTTTATATACTGTTTTGTAATTATGTATATGGCTTTTGTAATCTTGTTGATATTTCATTTAATGTTGTAATATTTAAACTGAAAAATAAAGTTTCAAAAAAGAAAAAAGTTATTTTAAAAAACGTTCATGGACAAATAATGTGCCTTGGGCTGTGGTGCCAGTCTAAACAGCCCCCTAAACTGTGATAGTGCTTTTGGTAGGCTGTGAATTACTAGAAGCTGCGATGCAGGATCAGATTTGCGACTCCTCTTTGGCAAATAACTGCCAGGTCCTCAAAGATAGCATTTTGTGTTCTAGGATGTCCTCTGATGGATATCCAATTGCTCGAATTTGAAGCGCCATACAGGCTCTGTTTCATAATGCCTCAGAAACCGGTCCAGCTTTTGAGCCAGAATGCCTTTACAAGGATGTTTAGGAGCAGGTTTGAGATTGCATCAATAAATGACCAGTCGTTCAGGTAGTGGACTAGGTGGTTGGCAGAGTGGGAGTTGACGGAGCAGTCAACAAGGCTACCAGTGAAGAGGTGCCAATTGACAAGGCAACAGATCACTGCATCATCTGCTTTTGCATTGTAGATGATGGAATAGAGGCTAGCTCATCAATAATACAGTAGGTGACTGGAGAGCAGTTTGACTCTGGATAGAGGGGTTACCATCAACTGCTTTACTGATGCTATCTTCCATAGACTACTTGTGCAATTTTGGCCACAGGTGGAGGAAGTAGGCAGGCCAGGTATTTTCCATCCTCGCCCCCTGTAGGGCTCTTTGTGGCATTGTGCCCCTTTCAAGCAAGCTCTCTAGTTGCCTTCTAGGATGCCGCAAGGCACCTCTTCTCATTGAAGTAGAGGCAAAGCAGTGTTCCATCTAGCCATGCAACCACATTCTACTGTGCTGGTCTTTAATGTCTTGAAGAAAGACTGCTTAAGCTGTGGGGGCATGTTATGGGGAGGGTTCAGGCAATAAGGCATTCTGTGCTGCTCTTCCACATAGATGTTATTTGACTTGCAAGTGGAACAAGTTTTGATGAGGCTTAGAGGTTAGTCATGGTGAGGTAATGGAACTGTTCAGTGGCCTCAAACAATGAGGGAACACCAGAGAACTTGTGGGCCACTCCCTGCCCCATCCCTCCAGGGGATTTCTACTGAGTTACACATTCCCAAAATCACCAATATGAAAGAACTTACCCTTGAGCTGTAAGATTAGTCTTGTTGCTGTAGCTTACAAGATTTGAGAACTAAGTTAGAACTCTCAAACTCCCAACTTTGAAATAGATGGCCACCAGGAGCACGGTTAGAGTGCCTATTGGCAAGAGGGCAAATGACCCAAAAAGGAATTAGACAGAACATTGAGTAAGTGCAGTTTCTTGTGTTGATTTTGAAAGCGGCACATTAATGTACAGAGGATTCCCAGCCAGATAGGAAATCTTCAACACTAGGAGATCAAATGCTGGAAAGAAGACTTGGAGGAGGGCAGTTGAAGTAAAGTTCTTGCATTGCTCAATGGACATGTAGAAAAAGACTCAGCTATTCGGAGGGTTGCCTTGGTCAGCTGCCTGAAGCTGTCCACTGCAGATTGAAGTAATACGGTTCTTTCCAGAGAAGCAAGCACTGAACAGCCACACCCCCCCCCCAAAGTTTGAATGTAGCATGAGTGTTGACTGGCTGGGTTCAAGGATAAAAGGAAAGGATCCTGAGGCTGAAGATGCGTCGACCACTGCAACTGAAGAAAACGTCCAGAGATGCCTGCTGCACCTTCCTGCCACTGGTGAAGCCTGCTAAAGTGACTGCTGCTGTACTGACGGGGAATGCCAAAGGGGACGACTTCCTCCCTTGGACTGGTGGGCCTAATCAGTTCCAGGACAACCTGCAATTTGAGCCATCCAACGACTTGCAACCTTCGTGGGCCGCAAACCACCAATATCCTGGGAGCTGCGACCATCCTGCAGTGCATCGTCTTGCCACAAACAAATTCTCCTGAAACTTTGGTGGACTCATTCCGGACCTCCAGAGGCAAGATCCCCCCACCCCCTCTAAAAGTCCCCTCACCAGAGTGCAGGACCCAGTAAGCGAGGTGAATCAGACAAGGACAGTTCTTCATTGGCGTTTGAAAAGGTGCCAAAACCACAGATCCGTATTGGAGCAGAAATAATCTTTTGCTGGGAGTCCTCTCGCTCGACTGCTGCTTCAAAATCCACTCAAGTCCATCCTTTTGTCACCATGACCAATGACCAGGAGACCAGGTCTATAGCTACTGCACCATGAAGACTTACATCTTTTTCATCTTCATTACGCCTCAGGTATTGTGGGACTCTGGGTAATACTTACCTTGATTCATTCTGTCGCTCCTATGTTGCTGGAGTACCGATTCCAGTGTTTGGGTGTTCGCCCACACATGTTCTTCCAGGACTAATGCTTGTGCACATACAGGGAGCCTTTCCCAAGGTTCCTGAACCCCTTTTGACCAACAAAAACGTGATACATATAACTTTGCCTTTTCTGCAACTGTGTCTTATCTACTGTCCCTACAATCTGACATTGAAGAACTCAGATCTAGGTAGGGATGGACTGCTAAAGCATTAATGCCCCTGAAAAGGGTTATAAATCTTGAAAAGTACTGATCTGCTATTGTTGGTGCTGGTCATACATTTTATTCCTATAACAGAGTTAGTCGAACAGTGGTTTTACTTACCTTTGAATTGCATTCATAAGTTTTACACTGTAGTTTACTTAACTGCATTATTGCACTGTCCTTTCTACTGTGTTTGTTAGCTTTGAAATAGTACCTTCCTATCTGAAGATTCATCTTTACCATGTGTATATATAAAATAATTATGTTGATATAACTAAGCGTTTAAGTTTTTCTTTTGGCCTATTTATACACCAAATTTCTCTGTACTGACCTCCCTACAGCTCACATCTCCCTCCTAAAATAAGCCTGGCCACTTTGCCATACTACCAAAACCTTGAGTGGTACAGACTTCCACTAAAGTTGGGGCTCTGTATACCAAGCGGACAGTTTTGTAAAGTCCTACCCTAGGTGGACTTTAGAAACACTCCGTAAAGGTATTAGATACTGGAGCTTAAGCTGCCACCAAAGTGGTAGACACAGGCTTTAACCAGTAACCCCCTTTTCTCAGTTAGAGAAAGCAAGTCCTGCTCAATAAACAACATCATTTTTGACAGGAATACTTCCTCTCACTGGCTCCTTCCATCCAACCTATACTGCCGCCTCCACTCTTCCACCAAACCATTGAGGTGAACGCATACCTGGCTTCTCATTCCCTATTGCCATTTCTGCAATGAAGTATGGTACCATATGCGGTCAGGCTGCCCTAGGAGTCTAATGTACGGGGGACTGGATGTCATACAAACTCAGTTTAGGGAACATGCACACAAACACAAAAATAACAAGAGAAACATACAACTAATCCAGAAGCAAGTGAAGGCTCAGCATGTCAGTCGCCTAGAGAATGTATGAAGAGAAAGCTTTCAAGCGGACCTGCAGTGGGGAGAGGTGTGCCTCCTGGCTAAAACCGAGAATTATAATAGCATTTTTCAATTAAAAAAAAATCAGACATGAAGTGGGAGAAACATGTTGCCACGAAGTGTTTGTTCAAAGGGTACGATGCGCCGACAGGGGGGGGGGGGGGGGTTCACCCGATAGATCCGAAAAGGTTATACATCTTGGAGCAGTTGCGCTTGGCCTCCGTGTTTGGGAGGGGAGGGGCTCCTCGACCCACACCAAGTGTTAATGTCCTGGGGAGCCCACAGTTGGGGGGGCACATTGCATGTTACGGGCATGTGGAGGGGAACATGGTTGGTTGACCCTCAAAGAGACTCCGAGGTCAACCGAAATAGAGAAACATTCTTGATCAAAGGACGTGAGGTAACGTTCGACACCACTGAATCTCCCGGGGTCAGGGTAGCAACCCTGGTGGTTCGTTGACTAACCCAGACGCGAGTTGAGCGACGGAGACGAACGCCTTACAAAATGCGTAAGGGAGATGGGGGGGGGCAAAGAAGGGGGGGAGAACACAAAGGTAGTGAAGACACCAAACCATGGAGCTGTGGACTAAGCGAAGAGGGTGTGAAAGGGGACCACACAGGAATTTTGCAGGCCACTGTTAGCGACGATCATGGTTGAGGGATGGGTTGGCACGCTCAACGTCAAGGGTCTAAACTCACAGAACAAGCGCTCTGACGAGCAACATGTTCCGCAAACAAAAACCGCTTGTCCTCTTTCTACAAGAGACACTATAGGAGGGGGGCAGAGTCGACGATAAAAGGGAAAGAGATAGGAAGGAACTTCTGGGCCTCGCACAAATCCTCCAAGAAGGAGGGAGTGGGTCTTTTCCTCGGAAAGGCGATGCACCTTACCAATGTTGAGACAAAAAGGGGCTTCGGAGGCAGATTTCTGGGGATCAAGGGACTGTTTCAGGGGGCACGGGTCACACCGGCTACCCTGTACGCTCCCAATGCTGGTCAGATCAAATTCATCCGTAGGGTATTTCAGGTTATGGATGAATGGGTGGAGGGTGCGATGATCCTGGGCGGAGATTTTAATCTCATCACAGACCTCTGACTAGACTGGTGGTCCGCTAAAGGTGTAGGGCCAAAAGGAACCCACAAAGGATAATCTTACCATGAGGGACCTCCTACAAGAATATTACTGGGTAGATATATGGCGCAAATGTTGGCAAACCCTGGAGGGAATCACGTTCTTCTCCCCTGCCCACCAAACATACACTAGGATAGACCTACTATTGGTATCAGAGGAAGGAGGAGGGGAGATAGGAAACCCAACAGTTGAGTCAGTAACTTAGTCAGACCATGAGCTTCTCATGGACTGGCGACTACACGGCGCCCCGAAGTCATACAGGCGACGCTGTAACAACACCCTCATGAGGGACCATGTGTTCAAGGAATTCTTAAGGAAAGAAATAGAAACCTACTTTGTAACAAATGACACGGGAGATCCCAATGGCCACAGTTTGGGAGACGCCCAAGGCCACCTTCCGGGGCCTCCTTATTGCGGAGGGCTTGAGGAAGATACGGGAAAGGGCACCAAGAGTCCAAACTCCGTGAGGACCTAAGGGTCATGAGGGCCCGACTCATTAGGGGGGGATGTAGATCGTGAAAACCTCCTGGGTGAAATGAGGGAAAAAAAGACAAGCCCTACACAGTCTTAATTGGGGAAGTGGTAAAACAAAATGAGATACACTAAACAAAGATACGAGAAGGGGGACAGGGTAGGGACCCTTTTGGCACACAGGCTTAGGGGAAGTGGGCAGACGGGTTGAGGGTATCAAGGACGGGAATGGGCAAGGTTCAAACAAAAACCAAACATATAGCTGATCTATTTGCAGGATTTTATAGGGCACTCTACACCAAACAGGAAGGGGAGTCCCCAGATGAGATCCTAAATTACCTCAACAACCACCCGCTGCCTAAACTCACAGACCCAGAGAGGGAGGCCCTGGAAAGGGAAACATCGGAGGAAGAAGTAGAGGGGGCCATTAAACGGTTAAAGGTGGGAAAGACCCCTGGAGGGGATGGATATAAAGCCGACTTCTTCAAACAATACCAATCGGTGTGGATACACCCGCTAACCAAACTATTCAATCAAATTAAGACCCCAGGGATCATCACGCCGTCGTTCCTACAGGCCACGATTACGGTGATGCTGAAGCCTGGCAGGGACCCGGCAGAATGCGGCTCCTATAGGCCCATCTCTCTCCCGAACACTGACGCAAAGATCTTCGCCAGGATCCTGCCAACACGCCTGGAACAGTCTCTCCCCCGTTTGTCCACCCAGACCAAGTAGGTTTTGTTCAACAGGCAGGGGGCTGATATGTGCAAAACTATTCACATACTAAGCTCAAGAGTAGTTAGAACAGAGGGTGCTCTTCTCCTATCCTTGGACGTGGAGAAGGCATTTGACAGGGTGAGCTGGGCTTTTATGAGATGGTTCTGTCGTCCATGGGAATGGGGCCAAAGTGGCGAGGGTGGATAGCTGCCCTTTATTCCAACCCCTCAGCAAGGGTGGCGGTGAACGGCGGTGAATCAGTGACATTTCCACTGGAAAGGGGTACGAGGCAGGGGCGCCCTTTACCCCCCCCCCCTCATTTGCATTAGTGATGGAACCCTGGGCCATAGCGATTAGGGGAAACGATAATATCACAGGTATCAAGATAGGAGACACCAACTGTAAGGTGAGCCTGTTTGCCGACGATGTGTTGCTATATCTCACCAACCCAACCCACTCTGTCCCCGAGGTACTGACCAGCCTGGAACGATATGGGGCCCTTGTGGGCTACAAAGTTAACATAGGGAAGTCAGTCGCATTCACGGTGGGACAGCTTAATGAGGTTGAGATGCAGTACATTGAGGACCTCCCCTTCTGTAAACAACCGGGGGGATTCTGTCACCTGAGGATCCAGATACCACCCGACTTGGCCGATCTCTTCAATGTTAATTACCCCACCCTTGTGGTCAGAGGTTAAGCGGGACTTGGAGCGATGGTCCAAGTCTGGCCTCTCATGGATGGCATGCCTCAATTCAGTTAAAATGGTTATCCTCCCCAAGTTCTTTTACCTGTTCCAAATGTTGCCGACCCAGATACCGAAGCCGTTCCTCCTAGAGGTTAGAAGGGCCCTCCTGTACTACCTCTGGGCTGGCAAGTCCCATAGAATCGCCTATGATACACTGACAAGATCCAAAGACAAGGGTGAAGTGAACTTCCCACACTTAGACACATATTATAAGGCATCACAACTGCGAATTATGGTTGACCACTTTGCGAGGGGCCCGAAGAAACAGTGGGTAGCATTGGACAACGCGCTCTTCGCCCCAGTTACACTGGACAAATGGTTGTGGGTCCCCAAGGCACACATCCAGAGGAGAATTCTGATACATCCAGTCATGGGGGGTACTGTGGTCCATTTGGAAAGAAGGGGGTTACCTCAGATGGCTCACGACATGGCCCTCGCCCTTGAGCTGTATCTGGGCTCCCCCACTTTGGGAGGGTATTGATGAACCACTAGCCTTCCAGCAATGGTATGAAGCGGGCCTCAGCAGGGCAGCTCTGGGTGGACGGAACATTTATATCCCTGGGAGACCTGAAGGAGGTGCTGGGACTCAACGACCTCTCGCCTTTCCGATAGCTACAACTTAAGGGGGCCCTCACAGAAAACAGATGGGGGGGACACTCTTAGGCGGGACCTAACAGACTGAGAAATTTCTAAACACATAAGGAGACCAAGGGTGTAATATCGAGACTCTACGCCTTTTTGCTGCTTTCCGCCCCAATGGACCCTCCGCCAGCCCAGGTGCAATGGGAAAAAGACCTAGACACCCCCATCACTGATAGGAGATGGACCAAGATCTGCAGACAAGCCAGACGCTCCACAGCTGCGCCCCAATTTCGCCACCAGGCCCTGAAACTGATCCACAGATGGCACTACCCCCCACAGAAGATACCCAAAATGAGAAAGGGGTACGACCCACACTGCTGGAAATGCAGCACTGAAAAAGGGGACTATATGCATATGTGGTGGAAATGTAATGTGGTGCAAACTTATTGGAGTGAGGTGCTGTCCTGGATAAAGTGGGTTGATGGAGTTGAAAGGATCTTATCCCCGTGGCTAATGTTTGGCATTGAAATGGAGGGAGGCTCGAAAGTGGCACATGATCATGTGCTACAGGTCATGTTAGACGCTGCTAGATGTTGTTGGGCCCAGAAATGGCAGGCACCCCGACCCCCGGGGGAAGGGGGATCGGGTCACCAAACTACGCGCCATATATGACATGGAATTCCTGACCCACTTGATTGAGCAGTCTTAATCCAATATTCAGGGCTTGTGGCTCCCCTTCTTTGACAAATATGGGAGAGCGGCTTGAGTAATGTTGAACACCTTAGATAAATCACCAGACCCGAATACCGCCCTTGGTGTACCCTGCCTTGGGGACTGTGGGAGCCCGTCTTGGGGACTGGGGGAGCCCGTCGGGGCAATGAACTCAATTTCTGGAGGCCGGACCCTACGCTTTGAGCGTGTTTATGTGGCCTGCCCTTTGTTTGCAATGTATCACAGTGCACCGTGTTGGACCTCTGCTGTGATTCTTTTCCCAGCCTCCATGGTTGAGGGGGGGGGGGGGAAAAGGTTGTGATTGAATATATGTCTTTTCCAAAGGTTATATTGTTGTTCCATTATTGTCATAAACATACATTTTCAATAAAACCTAATTTAAAAAAAAAAACCAAACAAAAAAAAAAAGACATAGGTAAAAGAAAATGAGCACAGATTGGGGTGCAATAATGCAAATCAATGGGGTGCAGGAAATCTAGGTAGCTATTGTGAAGGTGTCACTGTCAAGTTTGTGCTATTAAGCCGGAACAGTAGGAAAATCAACTAGGCAAAACCAGTCATCAATTTAAGGTTCTGTAGAACCAGAATTTACCTTTTCTACAAGTGGTAGTAACTGCTGATGCTCTGCCAGAGTCTTCAACAGCTCCATGATGAACGGAAGATAATTGTGTTTTCTTCTGATATTTTCAATCTGAAAAAAAAGCCATAAAATATTTCAGAGATGTTTCAAAATGTTGAAATTCGTAAAGCTCATCTTTGGAAGTCAAACTAGAGTTTCTGTTCTAACACAGGTAGAATAGGTCAGTGGCAATAGCTCAGTAGCAACACGCGTGTCTTGGAAGCAAGACGGCAGAGCAATATCTGTGCTTCGAAACCTATTAAGCACATTATAAAAAAACAATAATAATTATAACATTTTATACTTAAATCAAGTCACAAACTACAAAAGAAAGTTGAAGGAAAGTAAGTCTCAATCCTGCTTGAAAAAGGCAAAAGGCTCAAGCAAGCATCAGTGTAAAGACAACCAAACTAATGTCTGTAGCTGGTGGGCTCAAGGGTACGTGTCTCCCCTTAATGCAGCAACGCCATTTTTTTAAATAATTGTTTTAGCACATCTGTGCCTTTTTTCTCCTGCCTGTTCCCCTCAGCCCGCTTCCACCATCCCTACAGCCTCCCCTCCCGCCCACCATCCATTCATTTGCCCTTAAGGCCTTCAACCTTGACTAGGAAAAGCTCTTCTGCAGCACCCCTAGGTCAGTCTTGCCTTAGTCAGCCAGTGGAGGGCCCACGACAGGGCAGTTCCCTTGCAAAGTTTGCATTCCTGTTTGCCCCTGTTCACTCATGGACGCTCGACAAGTCATGCAGCGACAACCAGGTAAGGCCGTACGGGCAGGGAGCACAGCCATTACAGTGCACCAGAAAACCTTGCCACTCTTATACAACTACTATTGCGAAATGTACTGGCTCCATAGTTGGACATTGTACAGCACCGTATAGTTAGCCATTGTGTTGAATCTGCTACGCCTTACAGTTAGCCTATGTGTTGATTTAGGATGCAAGTTTTTTTCCATTGAGCCTTTGCGCTTAAGTTTTGCAGCGTCCCCACAGTTTTCCAATTAATGCAATTAATTGTAAGGTACAAATTTGTTAGTGTCTAAACATAGGTTGCACACTTTATTTCATATATTTTTTCATGTATTCCACACAAATTAAATCACTGTGCTCATTTGATTTTTGTTTCACAGGTATCACTATTACATAAATTCATTCACTTCGTGTAATTATTCATGACATAAATTGTGACTTTTCTGGTGATTGGTGAGAAAATCCTTGGTTTATATACAAATAACATTTGTGCCAACATTTCTCTGCACGTGCTGCTGTTTCACCCTTACTTGGGCTTTCTCAAGGCACATTCTTTACTTCTGTTGTGTGTCAATCTTGTGTTTACATTTGACATTTCTGTGCATACATTTCGAATTTGGTGACACATCAAAAATAAATAGGTTGGTAGACATATTTGGTTGTTTCCATTAGTTCCTTGTTCCTTTTCTTTTCAAGTGTGAACAATTCAGTGGTTCTTAATTCAAGGTGATCCACTGGTGTATAAGGGGTTCCGTATTCTTAAGGTCGGTGTTCTCTGGTTTCTCGGTGGAGTGTTCTCACATCAGGCAAGATTGCCGGCCCTGATGGCTGCTGCGGTCCTTCTCTGATCCGGTGTTCGGGTCTGCCCTTCCTTTCACTTCCTTGGTCTCTATGTCGATTTAGACAGATTTTGTGAAGATTAGCCATGCGTCACATTAGCAGTTTATCTTATATCCACAGTCTGGTATTTCTTGGGCCGCTGACGGGCTAGTGGGATTAGCCAATGTTTGCACTCAGGTGATGGGAGTGGCTAGTATGTTGAGCATGGAGGGGTGGTGTGGCGGCCAGTGTATTGCACTTGAAAATTGGGGTGTACCAATGAGTAGCGGCTAGATGAGCTCTGCAACACTTGAAAGAACTTGGAGAGCCGCCAATGTACTAACCCCTCCGCCCCCCTCCAACATACCCAAAGCCTATACACACCATATGGGCCAGCCAAACTACACACAAACACCAACATTCACATACAAATAATCCCATGCACTGGACTTACCCCTATGGATACAA
This sequence comes from Ambystoma mexicanum, assembly GCF_040938575.1. Lineage (NCBI taxonomy): Eukaryota > Metazoa > Chordata > Amphibia > Caudata > Ambystomatidae > Ambystoma > Ambystoma mexicanum. Next base: position 577,751,278 of record NC_090922.1, on the reverse strand, counting down.
CAAGCCAGTGAAGAAAACCATAAACACTAGCCAAACTACACATCAAACAAATAAATGCAACATACACACCTGCATACAACAACCCCGGCATTGAACCGCACCCTTACAGTTGCAACCCAGTGTACGCAATCAATCCATCTGCAAGCCAACACACACAGATGCCAATTTCCCCTGATTCTGGACCCATCATTTACCCTCGCAAACACACGACCACCCTCTTTCTTGCAGAGCCAAGGGAGTGCCTGGTGACTGCCTTTGGGTGTTAGTAGTGTGCGGTATAAGTCAACATAACAAATACCTGCCTCATCTAATAATCAGAACTACCCTAACAAGTCACAAGTTGCAGATTAACAAGCACTTCTATTGAAAAGGCTTAGATCACACGTGCATGCTACTGGGGGTAGGGAGGCACCAAAACTAGCTAAAGGTTGTCCGTTAGGTAATTTTTTCTATAGTCCAAGAGGGGTTAGACATCATAAGACATTTCTTGGTTTTAGGGCCATAACCCCCAATATAGGCCTGCACTACCCAGGTTGGTAGAGTGGCAGAGGAGCCAGGCTTATTTTAGGAAGGAGGAATGTGAGCTGTAGAGCAGTACAAAGAAATAAGATCCATGCCAACACTCACAAAGTTTCATCAAAACAAATTATTTTCTATACACACACAAGCAATTCTAAAATGCAGCAACTACTAATAACATTCAATTTAAAATAGAATAAGATTGAAAAAGGAACAATGCAGGTGAGTAACCTGTCATATGCACACAGTGTGACTTCAGTAAGGTCAGTAAAAGCACACATACATCACCTTTGCAATATTCAGTTTAAGGAAAAGTAAAATTTAAACAGAACACAGCTTGCAACGGGCAAGAAATAATGTAACCTTCTCCAAGAATGGTTTAGGCGGTCTATTTTCGAACTAGAAATTAGTTCACAGTTCAGGATGGAGGAATAAGCTACGCCCAAGCCAGCAGAATGAGGATGGCCTTTTGGGAACCAGCAATGCCACAGTCAAATAGAAAGCACACGTTCTGATGACAATCTTCAGAGAAAGGTTAAGTAAGCAGTCAGTTCTCACAGAAAGCACAGGAGCTCAAGGGGAGCCTTCCTGTCGGTGTACAGCCTGCAAGACCTGGACAAGGGATTTGGGGTCAAGTCCCAAACAGTGAAAGCCGCACTCCCAAAGCAAAGGTGCACCAGAAATGGCCTAAGGTAAGTGTAATCCCAACCCCCTTAGCACCTGGAGGGTGAAGTTGAAGATGCAGCTCGACGCCTTCCCAATGCAGTGGTGCAGACAGTTTCCGGCTCCTTTGTCATGGAGAAAAAAGGGGGTGGGGCGACCTTGGATGGGCTTCTGCCACAGCAATCGAGAGAAGGGCTCGCCAGCAAAGGATTCAGCTCACTCCTGCAGCGGTGTGTGTTTTTGGCACCTTTTTCTTAGCGCCAAAAGGAAACAGACATCGCTAGTCAGAATCTCCTCAATTTCTCGTTCCCGAACTATGGTGAGGGGACTTTTGGAAGAGAATCCCTACGTCTGTAGGTCCACAAGGATGCCTGCAAAGTTTCAGCGAGATTAGTTTGGTCAAAGATTATGCACTCGGAAATGGTCTAGGTACCCCAGGTATTGATGTTCTGCAGCACAGGAAAGTCGCAGGACGTCGGGGGATGGCCTTAATCGAAGATTGTCTTGAGGCCGATTATGTCCACCAGCCCAAAGCAGTCCTTGGCGGAGCTTCCCTGTAGAGTTGAAAACGGGTTCAGGACAGCAGCAGGGCTTCACCGGTACTTCTGCGGTTGAAGGTGCTGCAAGAGTTTGCTAGTCTTCTGCTTTGGATTTCCAGTTCCAGTGGTCGACAGCCTGTGGTCCAAAAATCCTCACCTTTTATGCTGAAATCCATTCATTCACTCCTATGGAGCAGTCAATCACCTGCAAGGTGGCTGTCCTGCAGGACAGTCAGTTGCCCAGTTCAAACTTTTTTCAGCTAGGCTCACCAACAGACATCAGACAGAGGTTTCGGGACACTTGCTCACTACCTGCCTTCTCAGACACACTGGAGCCTTGGATAGCTTCACAAAAGAAGCCTGCCAAAGACCAAACCCAAAGGACCCAGCCCCTCTGGAATGATAGAAGAGACCGGAAGGTACTTGCAAACGAAAAATGGCGGACAAAGAAGACAGGCGCCATTTTGAGAAAAGGGTCACCCATGGGTGCTGTACTGCAGCTGAGAAATCAGCCTCCAAGTAATCTGCACATTAATGGTATAAAAAATATCCACGCCACCAGCCATTTAAGTTTGTTAGTTACTGTAACTAGGTGATTACAGGAGCAGTGTGAAAGTAGTTGCAATGTAACCCCCAGCATCCCACATAAGACGGTGTGTGCTGGTCCCACCAAAGAAAAGGCAAGATACAAGATGCCTTACTACTCTTGAGAACATTTGTTCTTATGTGAAAATAAAATAGAATAAAAATGGAAGTCCAAGGGACTCCGTAGAACACTGCACATAGGGTGCTGCGTACTGCAAAATTCAATTACAGATGCCTGTATCGAAATACATGGAGGAAAGGAAAACTCCATTAAAGTAAAAGGACAATACAAAAGCAGTAAAAAGAAGATTCCCAGTCAGAGCAAAAGAATGAGTAGGGAAACGTTACACTCAGGAGAATAAATCCGAAAAAATTCCAGCGTCCAGCAAAAAGTGTTGAGGGGGAATTGGAACAGAAACTGAAAATCCTTTGTTACACTGGCCACGCTTTAAGTGGCACCACCCACCCAGAGCCCATCAGTTACCCAGATACATCCCAACACACATGGCTAGTTAGCATTCAAATGAGAGGATGGGCAGATAAGATCAGGTGCCATCGTATCTATCAGAGTTACCCGTGAGGTATATAATCTTCTCTGAAGATGAAATATTTGCTTCTAAATGCTTAACAGTTTCAGAAGGAGGGTGGCCTCTGATGCACATCAAACCTTTTTAAAAACAAGTGATGAGCAAGGACTTTTTGCATTTAGTTTTACCAACCTCTCAGGGTAGTGTAGGTTGAGGAGTAAGGCAAACGCAAAAGATCAGGGGTTGGTATGAAGGTACAGTCACTTAGGGAGTCTAGTAATAAGAGTTCCACACATGTATGAAAATATGCTACGTATTCGGCGAAAACAGACATGCAAGCAAAATTCAAGGAATACATACACAGAGCAAGTAGATCCATGGGAGGATTACATAACACTTTGAAATCAATATAGTAAAACCAGAACTGGCAAGTGAAGTGGGAGAGAAAGGGGATTAAAGATAAACAAAGTAGAAAACAAGCACCTTTCCTTGAACAGTCGTTGCCTAGCAAGGCAAGCATTTTCCAATATCCCAAAGAGGTCGGCCAAAGGCAAGAATCTGGTTTGGATTTTGGGAAGATCCCCCTGCACAAAATGTGGCCTTATCCAACAGGCAAGTAAAGTTAAAAGGCATGCTTTCTGGAAAAATTGGCTTGATTAAAATTAGGGTTATACTTCAGATACCGTCGCTCTAGGAGTTCCCAATGAAAAATCCTAGGCTGGAACTTACTATGCACTAGCCTCATCAGGCCATGGCTATTGAAGTGAACGTTATACCCATTCAATCCCCATGTGGTATGTACACACAGGACCCTTGATCAGATTCTGCAGGAAAACATCTTCAGGTAAGTTAGAATTGGTGGCGCCAATGACATGCAGTTTGTCCCATTGCAAGGGTTGCAGTGGCAGTAGTTCAGTTTGAGCCCGGCTAGGCAGTGGTCCACTCCTCAAAGCAGATTAGGTAACCTGAGAGTTCCAGCAGTCAGGACAACCAAACTTTGAGGTGACCTGCTACTCCCACAACTAGAACGGACCCCCAGGCACAGCAGGTATAGAAACCCTGATCAGGTGCGAACAGGCACAGTCGTGACAGGAGAAGAAAACGTGTTCCACATGGCACCTGCTGCTTTTCTGCAATGAAGGGGCTAAGGTTTCCAGGCCCCAGGCTGAAGGTCTGCAGAGACCCAAAACAAACTCGGGACCGTGTCCTATGCAGAAAGGTTGATCGAGACACTTCCAAAGTTCAACAGAAAGACGACAATTCAGGACATGGGACTGTTCGGTCTCACCAGACTGGGGAGGAAGGCACTTACAAAGGGCCAGAGGATCCATGGCGACCAGCTCAGCAATGCCGGATGCTTCCACAGCAGTATTTTGGGCACCATTCCAACCAGCAGTGAAGTCCAATCATGCAGTGTTGGGAACGTTTTTTGGCAGCTTTCCTCGCATAGACGTCTATGGGAGACCCGTTCTTTTTGCTTGTGGGCCTGCCTTTTTGGAAGTAAATTAATGTGTCAGCAATCTCACCAGCTTATGCAAATAGCTGTATGCAGCATTTTGAGCAGTTTGGTGTTTAACAGCCCAACAGTCTACAAAGATTATAACTTGGAAACGCTACACAGGGTATCTGAATATAGTTCATTCTAGAATCAAGTTCCCCTTGGAGGTTGATACCCACAAACTACATTTTGTAGATTTGGAAATCCGTTGATCACAACACAAATGCAACCCCACTATTTACCGAAGGTCCACTGATGTGAACATTACATTTTAATCACTTTAATCCCAGATCTATGGTTCATAGTTAACCGTATAGTTTTACCTTGGATTGAAAAGGATATCAATCCAACTACTTTTGCCAGTAAAATGCCTCGTGTGTGTTACATTCAAGCTTAATGCATTATTAACCCACTTAATGTCTATCACACCAGCCGCCCCGCCCACACCCACCTAGAGTATCTTGCTTGCATAGATCCAATTTGTTGAAAGATGTATCGACTCCTCGGTTACATATACAAGTTGGAGTCACTTATCTAGGATTAAGAGATAACTGGAAACTTCTACACTTTCAATACACAACCACTAGCTTTGTTCCCTAGGGTACGTATGGATGTGATTTGAGATTCTTATAAAAATGTCTCCTGAAAAATTAAAACATTTACATTTTTAAGTGTACATTTTCCTCTTCTCAACAGTAATAACTGCAATACTACAGGGCATTTCATAACATACTTACTCTGGTCAACATTTTTTATTGTGCAACTTGCAACGCCCAAAATGTAATTTATGGTATTTGTTGCCCATGTGGCCAATTTTATATTGGCCAGTGTTAGGGAGAATTTTCAGATGTGCTAATCCCCTTCAACCTTAGAGACCCCCAGCGCTTTTGCTGGACTTGGGATTCTTTGATTTTTTTTTTTTAAACATGTTTATTTTTGGTCGACACATAGGAGAATCATACATTACAGATTATTAACTCATCATCAATTGTCCAGCCCATTAGTCCCTTTACTTTAGGCTAGCCCCCCTCCTCTTAACCCTCAGTCTAGATCCAGCTGTCGCTCCCCCGTCTGCCGCACCATGTCCGCGCACTCAGCCGCTAGAGCGTTTGCCACCAAGCGTGGCTTATATGTTAGGGCTGGATAACTCCTGTCGTAGTCTATTAATGGAGCCCAAATGTTTGTGAAGCGGTGAAGGAGACCCCTGCTTGCCGCCGTAATTTTCTCCGCTATGAATATGTCCCATATTTTCAGCCACCATAGGATCACCAGGGGGCCTTCCGGAGATTTCCACGTTCGGGCCACCGTGATTTTAGCGGCTAGCAGTAAGTGAGTTAGGAGGGCAGCCGCTCTGCTAGATCTTTGGTATATGCCAGGGATCGGGGCTCCTAATAGGATTGGTTCTGGCTCCAGGGGTAATGTTATCTTCGTTACGTCCTCTATGGCCAGGATGCATTGGGACCAGAAGTTTGCGACCACAGGGCATGACCACCACATATGCATGAATGATCCCGGATGGCCACATTGGCGCCAACATCGGGGACCTAAGGCTTGGTTAATGTGGTGTAGTCTGAGCGGCGGATAGTACCATCTTAGAAGTAGTTTATGGGCGCACTCTCGGTTAGTGATGCAATAGGAGGAGGACCGAGTGTGGGTCCAAAGGTCTATCCACGTCTGGTCATCTATTGAGTGTCCCAGGTCCGCTTCCCATTGGGCCATGTATGTTGTCCTGACCGCTAGGGCGCTTGTCTGCAACAGTTTGTAGAACGTTGAGATTCGTCTTCGGTGTGGGGGGGGGGGATCTGCAATTGTCAGCTCTGTGGGGTCCAGATCTCTTGTCGCTGCAGTGCGAGTAGATGGATGGGAGCACCAATGTCTTAGTTGAACATATGAAAATCTATCAGTTTCCCATAAGCTAAAGGAGCTCTTGCATTGATCGAAGGCGAGTGGTTTATCCCCCTCAGAACTGACCCAAAGTGCTAAGGCCTCCTGCAATCCAGTTCCTAAAGTTTGCGGGGTGGGCTCCCGGCGAGAATGTCGGGTTATGAAATACTGGGGCTGCTGGGCTCAGGGGATACCCCTATGCTTACGAGTCCATTCCCATGCTTTCAGGGTATGCTTGGTGGAGGATAGCATGGTCGGCCATGTTCTCCGTGCGGCTGGGGGCAGATGCAGAAGGAAACGGAGAGAGAGGGGTAAGTGGGACTGCTCAATCTCTGCCCATCGTGGTCGGTTCGAGCTAATAGTCCAAGCTTGAGTGCGGGCTAATTGTGCCGCTATCTGATACTTCTGGAGATCTGGGACCCCTAGGCCTCCTAGGTTGGAATTGGTCAGCATAGTTCTCAGTGGGATCCTTGCTTTTTTCCCCCTCCAAATGAACCGCAAAATCTTCCTCTGGAGGCGCTGAAGCGGGGGCTGGGGGGGGGGGGGGTTCATAATTGGGAGGGCTGAGCAAGCATAGAGAAGTCGTGGGAGGAGGTTCATTTTACACGACGCTATGCGGCCTAGCAGCGATATCTCCTGCGGGAGCCAGCGATCCAGGTCCCCCTCTAGGGTCTTGAATAACGGCTGAAAGTTCGCCGGATAAGTGTCTTCCGGGCGGGCTGGAATCCGGACACCCAGATAGGGTATCGCCTCTTCTGACAATTGGATAGAATAGAGGGTTCTGAAGGACGTTATATCGTACGGGTCCAGTCGCACCCCCTAGGGCTGCTGATTTCGTAAAGTTTATGGCAAATCCCGACACCTTGCCGAAAGCGTGAATTTCTGCCAAGGAGGACCTCAACGATTGGGCGGTATACGTTATGGTTAGCATTACGTCGTCCGCATATAACACTATCTTATGTTGGGAGGGGCCTTTGATTCTGGGGTTAAGGCGGATTCGTTGGGCCAGGGGTTCCATGAACAAAGCGAACAGCAAGGGGGATAGGGGACATCCTTGCCTGGTTCCACATGATAGGGGTATCGGGTTAGATAGAAGCCCATTGACTCAGAGCAAGGTTTTCAGAGATTGATAGTTCGCTAGGATATATTTCTGGAAAGTGGGACCAAAGTGGAAGGACTCCAGAGTGAGCCGGAGAAACGATCAGTCCACCTTGTCGAAAGCCTTGGCCGCATCCAAGGCCAGGACTGCCAATTTTCGTGAGTCTCGCTGTGTAATTTCAATTAAGTTCAGGACTCTGCGTATGTTATCTACTGCGGCTCTGTTCATAATAAACCCCGTCTGGTCCGGGTCGATGATGTCTGGGAGCACCTTCGCTAGTCGGTTAGCCAAGACTTTCAAGTTTCAAGTATATGTTCGCATCCAGATTTAATAGGGAGATTGGTCTATATGCTGTGACGTCTTTTGGGTCTCTTCCTGGTTTTAGAGCAAGAACAGTAATCGACTCTTGCATAGATGGCGTGATTGTCTCAGAAAGAGCGAAAGAGTTGAAAAGCGTTGTCAGCGGGGCTACCAGCTGGGGGCGGAACATTTTGTAAAAGCGGGTCGAGAACCATCGGTTTTAGGCTCTTGATAACATGGTCAACCTCTTCGGTTGTGATCGGGGTCTCTAGCTCATCTCTGGTCGAGGGGGAGATCTGGGGAAGGGCCGCATTCCGCAGATAGGATTGTTGGTCTTCACGGATCTCGGGGACGCCGTCATCGTATCCGTGAGGTGGGCTACTGCAATGTTCAGTTTATCTTCTTCCGCGAACTGGACCCCCCCCACCCCCACCGAGGATCACGAAGGCCAAGAATAGTGTTTCTCTTCCTAACCTTCGCCAGCTTTTCCACCAAGAATTTGTTAGCCTCATTTCCCTTGGCATAATAACTGTTCAGTTCTGGCTAGAATCTGGGCTGTGTCCTCCGCATAATGTGCCTCCAGCTTCTTTCAAGCCATCTGCAGGGTCCGGTGTGTCTTAGGCGTCCAGTTTTTTGCCTTGCATACTGCTTCCGCTCTACTTCTTCTTGCAGGGCCTGGCGGGTCTGCTTTTTCTGCCTATGATAGGCCGCCACTTGTGAGATTAAGACCCCTCTTACAACTGCCTTCATCGCGTCCCATGTGATGGCCGGAGAGGTGTCCTCATTCTTATTTTCTTTAAAGAAATCTTTGATGGCTTTCGCTGTTACATCTCTCAGCTTCATGTCTCCCAGAATCGGGTCGTACAATGACTACTTGCGCTTTGGGAGAGGGTCCGGATCGTGAGCTCTTAGCGTTAAAATGATTGGGGCGTGATCTGATAGGATTCTAGGGCCAATGCTTACATCGTCAGTATAGGCTAACGTTTGGGGGGTAGCCAAAAGCAGATCGATGCGGGAGTAGGTTCTGTGTACATAAGAGTAGAATGAGTAGTCACGGACCTCGGAGTGCAGTACTCTCCAAGTGTCCACCACATCCAAGGCTCGAAATAATTTGAGGAGGGCCGTAGCAATGCTATAGTCTTTATGAGTCGGGGGGGTGGGATTTATCTTTGATTGGATCTGGGGCCCCGTTGAAGTCACCTATTATCGTCTGGCCCTCCACGAACGACGGCAAGGCTTCCGCCAAGGCTGAGTAGAACTCTTCCTGTTTTTCGTTCGGGGCATAAATCGAGACCAGTGAGTATAGTTGGTTGTAGATCCGGCATTTGATCGCCACAAAACGGCCTTCAGGACAGAGCAAGGCGTCTAAGATTTGTGGCCTAAGGTCCTTGGTGAATAGTATCGCCACCCCACCTTTCTTGGTGCCATTCGATGCCAGAAACTAACGAAAAATGTCTGTCCCGCAGCCTCGTGAAATCTGCTGGGATCAGGTGGGTTTCCTGCAGGAACACCACTGAAGCCTCTTCGTTCTGCAACCGTCGCAGCATGGATTTCCTCTTCTGTGGTGCATTTAAGCCTCCGACATTGATCGTCAGGAACCTGACTTTGCGGTGTGGTTGAGAGGTTCCGCTGTCATCCATCTGTTCCTGGGGCGATGTCCGAGGGGAGGGGTGGTGGGTATCAGGCAACATCTATGGGCTTGGTGTCTGTGCAGTTCGCCATTGGTTGAATTTTATGAAACCTCCAACAGGAGGGTAAACTGGTCTTGAGGGAGGCCGATCTTTCCTGTTCGGCGGTTCCCATGGCCAACTGGGCCTTCTCTGTAACTGTGCTCCCAGCCAACGGGGCTGGGATCGATCCAACCACCACGTAGGGCTGGTCTCCAAGGGTGAGTTGATGACCTAACTCCTTGGAGTGGGGTATGGGCCGCTCGGGACCCGCGGCGTTACTGGTTCCTATTTTCCTCTTAGGATCGGTCAGTGAATGACCTCCGGTCCAGGATGCATCATTTTATCCTTCGGCGTCTGACTTCGACCAGGGTTGCTGCTGTTGTCTCTGGGGTAGCTGCTCTGCTCCCTCCGGCGAGTGCTGCGGAGTCTGAGCGGTCGAGGCCTCCGGCGAGCTTGGGTGTAGGATGGATTCCGCATCCTCTAGGTGGCCGATTCTGTGCTGGATTCCCTGAAACAAGAATTGGAGAGTGGAGGGGAATAGCCATCTGTAGCGGATCTGCTGGTTCTGTAGGAATAGCGTTAGAGGTCTAAGGGCTCTTCTTTTCTGTAGAGTCGTTAACGAGAGGTCCTGGAAGATCTGCAGCGGGGAGCTCATGAACGAAAGTTCATCTTTGGTGCGGCTGATGGCCGAGATGGCCTCTTTAGTGGCGTAGAAATGGACCCTGGTAATAACGTCCGGAGGCCCGTCTGAATGCACCCCCCGTCTTGGGCGATTCCTACGAGTGCGATTCAGGATAAGTCTGGTCTTATCCATGTTCGGGAGGAAATCTTGGAAGAAATTGCCGATGTACTCTGGCAACTCTGTCTGGGATGGTCATCGGGACCCCTCGGATGCGCAAGTTATTTCATCGTGCCCCGTTTTCTAGGTCTTCTTGCTTGAACTCCAGCACTTCATTCTTGTTCTTCAGCGCCAGGATCTCCAGTTTCATGTCTAGGATCGTGGCGTCGTGACTCTGTCAGGTCCTCCACCTCGCCCAGCCTCTGTTCCGCCTCGATCAGTCTCTGATCGGTCTGGTCCATCCGCACGGTGAGCCCCGACATACATGATCAGAACTCCGCCTTGATGTCCTGCATAAAGGCCTGGATGTCTTCCTTAGTGGCTAATTTTCCTTGCTCCTCGGGGGGTTTTTGTGGGGTCACTTTAGGGGGAGGGTCCGGCTTCTTCGCTCTGTCCGCCGCCAATAGCATAGTGGAGCTGTCCGAAGATTTGGCTGATTTCGTTGGCTTTGACATTGTGCCGAAACGAGGGGCTCCGGGCTGGTGTGACCGCAGTGCTTAGAGATAGCAAAATGGAGCTCTCCAATCCGATGAGGCAAGAGGCCGAGATCCCAGGGAAAATAGATGCGACTTATGGGGAGGGGGGAGACTCAGGGGACCAGGCAGTCTATCAAGAGCGGCAAGGATCCTCAAGCCGGGCCTCCCCGGCGCTAGAAAGGGGCCGCCGTAGAGAAGCCTCCAACGTGAATCACTGAAGGGAGGTGGGTGGCCCGAATCAGGTAGGGCTGAGTTGTGGAAAGCAGGGGTGGGCCGGGGCGCCCCAGGAAGTTCACCAGATGGGAGGGGGGGCTCCAGAAGGGCACCCAGGGATCACTGCCGGGGCAGGGGACACGGCCCGGTCTTCTGGGCAGCAGCAGCCAGCACTTAGTTAGGCCTTAAAAATTCTCCTACCATATCAGGGCCCGGGCCGCCAGGCAGGTTATTGGTGCTGGGGAGAAGCCGACAGTTAGCCGATCCTATCTGGGGACTCCAGGGATGGCGATGGGCCCGGCCGGCAGAATGAGAGTGGGCCGGCGCCCCTGGAAGGAGGAGCCGGAGAACCTGTTGACGTAGGGGCCGGCGATAGGGACTCCCGCTCACAGCGGTATCCGTGCTGGGACTCCGGCGTGGGGTGGTGAGGCAGAGTGGGGCAGGGAGCAGTCCCTGTGGAACCCCAGAGGAGGCCAGACTGGAGGCGGTCAGGTCATCCGTTGCTGCGGGGGGGCAGGAGGGGTTTGCCCGTCTCACCACAGCAGCATCGGGGGCCCCTCTGTGTCCCCAAGCTCCAGGCCCTCGGGCAGGGCGGCGCAGGGGGGGACGCGCGATCACCGCTCCCCGATGGCCGCGCTCCCGGGTGGGCGTCAGCTCGCTCTCTGCCACGGGGGTTGGGATCGCTGGATTCCCCGCAGGGCCGTCTCTCACTTCACCGGCGTATCCTCGATTCGGGCCTCCGACGAACTCAGCACAGGGAGGAGGGAGGAGGGGAGGGCCACCCAGCCACCGCGGAGCAGGGGCCGTCAGCCCGTATCGGATCGGGTCCAGCCTTCAAAGAACCGATCCGAGGCTCAACGCGTACCGCTTCAGGAAAGGCGGGGATATTTCTTCATGTCCGCCATTTTGGAAGCCCCGTCAGGAGGTGGGTGGCGCTGGGAGGACGGGCCGAATCTCATCCCCTGGAGCAATATTGTCGCCCCCCCAGGCCACAGCTGACTCCTCAGGGGTTCGCCTCACTCATGGACCTAAGGTCACCGCCGACCGATCACTCAAAGTTCAGTAATTGCTTCATTGCCGCGGGTCTCGTACGGAGGCCATCACAGGAGCGGCTTCATTGTTCGCGCTCCAGGCCACGCCCCCCCGGGATTCTTTGATTTTAACCTCCTGAGTGAGTAACTTTTTGACACTCACTCATGCATTTCTTTCTGACTGGGATTTTTGTTTTACTACTGTTTAATGGAGTCTGGTAAACTCCATAGGCATCTACTTTTTGCTTAGGGACACACAGGACCTTATCTGCAGTGTCACGGAGTTGTCCATTGGACTCCAAGTGTTCAAATACATTTTCTTGTGAAAACTACAGTTCCCAAGAATGGTAGGATAACTTTTAATCCATCTTACTTTTTCTTTTGTGGGTCCAGTACACCACCTTATGTGGAGTGCACTACTCATGTAACTTTGTTACACTGAAAGACAAATGGCTGGTGGCAGAGGTTACTTTTTACTACCTTTTGTGCAGGTTACTAGCAGGCCGATTTCTCATCTGCAGTACAGCACCCATGGGTGACTATTTTCCCAAAATGACCCCAGTCTTTTTGCCATTTTCAGTTTGCCAGTTCATTCTGGCCATTTTACTCTATACTTTAGAATAGGTTTGGCTCCTTTGTGTGTTTTGCCTTTGGCGGGCATCAGCCCTGAAGCCCGCCCAAGATTCAGTGTGTCAGGGAAGGCAGGAAGTGAGGGAGGAGCCCAAAACATTGCTCTCCTTTGTAGGAATGCCTGGCTGAAACCAGTTCTAACTGGGTGGCAGGCTGTCTTGTACCAAAAGGTAAGTCTTATTAAGTCCAACTGCTGTGGGACTTTAGAAAAATCTACCTAACGGGCAGACACTTCAAACAGTAAGAGAAAGATGGACTGAAGATAAATCAAACATGAAGAATAAGCATTTGAAATCACATTGAATGGGGACATAATCAAAGATAAGATTTGTTGTCCTTTAAGTTGTACATCAACCCACAGGAAAGGGGGGCAGAAAAGGTTACCACTTAGTGAACTTTATAGGATAGAGCTTCTTGATGCATTATACCCTAAAGAAAAGAAGAATGCAATTTTAACTACTTACAATGACTAGAATTACTTTAAGATTGTTTTTAATCCGGTTTTTCCCTTACTAGTTAAGATATTATCAGATCAGTACCTTTTTATTCATCCCTTTTCCCCTTTCACTTTAGAATTACACATTGATTCCATGTACACTATTTTTAATTTCACGAATGGAGTGGAAATGATCAAATCTTATTTTGCTGTATTTCTACTTTTAACATGACTAGTTTATAGTTCCTTTCCTTTATTAATATTATCTCACGAAAAGACCAATTTCTTTCATTCATATTGATAAATATGAAGGGTGCACCGAATAATAGATTTAAGTAGACAGTCGGAGCCGAATAGATCACTTTTTAATAAATAAGTATGTAGAAAAGAAAAACACTTTGTAAATTAAAAACACTCTGCAGAAGATGCTCGAGTAAACCACGGAAGGAATACTTTATCATAAAATAAACTGTTCAATAACTGGGCCGGGAGGATAGCTCAGGGGCAATGCACTCGCCTCGGAAGCAAGACGATGCACAGCAACACAGATTCGATCCCGTGTCCGTGCTTGGAATCCTCTGGGTATTAAACGCGTTATAAATAACCAATTATTACCAGGTTACTCACCGTAGTGACCACCTTACTCCTAGTCCATAGTCCCCTTTCCTCCATACTTGTGGGACATCTCTCCGTCCTGTGGGACGGGACCGGAGCACTTTGTAAAAAGCATCAACATTTTTCCCAAAATGTGTCCCTCTCTTTCCAGGGCGGGGCCCCGGCACGCGGCCTTAACCCCGCCCACCTTGGCTCCGCCCCGCGCATCGGCCATCAGTCCTTTTCTATCGCAGGGTCAAAGACCTATTAGCAATAACAGAGGAACCTTATTAGAGGTGACGGCGGGCAGGCGTATGGAGGAAAGGGGACTAGGAGTAAGGTGAGCACTACGGTGAGTAACCTGGTACTCCTACGTCCCGTCACCTTTCCTCCATACTTGTGGGAGATTCCCAAACACTCCTTACAGGAACTATGGGTGGATGGAAATACCCCTTACTGAAACAGGTTCTTTAGCACAGCCTGACCAAACTGAGCGTCAGCTCTAGAGCTAATATCGAGGCAGTAATGCTTACAGAAAGCAGATGGGGCGGCGGCCCAAGTAGCTGCATTAGCGATGGACTCCCAGGGAACATATTTCTGAAAAGCAACCGCGGCTGCCTTGCCCAGCACAAGGTGTGTATGGATACCTTTAGGAGGTTTCAGCTTTTGGACGGTGAAAGACTCCGTGATGCAGGCGGCAATCAATCTGGAAATACATGCCTTAGACGCCGGCCTGCCCTGAGGGTTACCGAAGGTCACAAAAAGTTGAGAACTCCGAAGCTCGGAAGTCCTGTCCAGGTAGAACTTAAGAGCTCTCCGGACGTCAAGACAGTGTAGAACCCTTTCAGCCTCTGAGGCAGGGTTCGGAAAAAAGACCGGAAGGGAGATCAACTGATTCAGATGGAATTCGGGGTCACTACCTTTGGTAGGAAAGCCGGGTTTGTCCGAAGGACTACCTTGTCCGTGTGAAAGACCAAGAAAGGATGCTCCACCGACAATGCCTGGAGCTCAGACTCTCCTCGCTGACGTAATGGCGACCAGAAAGGACACTTTCCAGGACACGTACTTGAGGTCAACTGTAGCCATTGGCTCAAACAGTTTATGGCACAGCGCCGTCAGGACTACATTTAGAGCCCAAGGCGGGTGTGTACTACGAACCGGAGGGTAGAGGCGTGTCAAGCCAGCAAAATGTCTTCACCACCGGGTTAGAGAATAAGAACACAGGTCTGTAGAAAGGTAAGCGGAAACCGCTGAGAGATAAGTCCTGCAAGACCGAACATGAACCCCTGACTCTGCTAGGGAGGATACGAAGGACATCACTGTGTCAATCGTGGCAATCCTCGGATCCAACTCTTTCTCCAAACACCAATGACAGAACCTGAGCCATTTACTCTCGTTTTGCCCCGATCGTGCGGAGAAAAGGACTGATGGGCGATGCGCGGGGCGGAGCCAAGGTGGGCGGGGCTGCGGCCACATGCCGGGCCCCGCGCAGGAAAGAGAAGAGGGACACATTTTGGCAAAAATTTGGATGCTTTTTACAAAGTGCTCCGGTCCCGTTCCACAGGACGGAGAGATGTCCCACAAGTATGGAGGAAAGGGGACGGGACGTAGGAGTATAATTATAACAGCCAAGCTTGTATTTGTGCATTCATAGGTGTAGCGTGTTGGGCAAGGCCCAATAAATGAAGACTGGCCCAAATGAACAAGTTACTTACCTGTGGTAACTTTCTTTCGATTGGATGTTCCTCCCACGTATTCCTCATCTTTTGATATCTTTCCAGGTTCAGATGCTTTGGAAAAATGCGACAGGGCGCTGTGTGAGGTCTTGTCGAGTTGGTGTCCCTCAAAGGCCTCCGTTTGTCAACATCATTAGTATAGGTAGCACATGCCCCGCAAGTTGGCTTCAATTCGGTTTTCCCCTCTCCCGTGCAATAATTACAAGGTGTACCATAGACTGTAGGTAGATATGTACATTCTACAGTGGGGTAAACTGGGAGGGGCGATAAGGAATATATGGGGAGTAATGTGGGAAGAACATCCAATCTAAATAACTTAACGGGTAAGTAACTTGTTCTTCAAATGGATGGTGTCCTCCCAAGTACTCATCTTTTGATAGACTCCCAAGGCAGTAATAAATTGGTGGTGGGATTATGAATTTTAATTTTGTCCTTAAATATTATCCTGGACTGAATGAAGGACCGCTTTTCCATGTTGTTCTTCTTGGCTGGAAGATGAATCTAAGCAGTAATGTTTCACAAAAGTGACCAAGTGGCTGCTGCACATATGTCTTTCTTTTACTTGAACAACTCTCTGAAGAGCAGCAGAGGTTGCATGCCCCTTGTAGAATGTGCTCTTAAACGTTCTGGTAGGTCTTAAGCCGCTAACCTGTAACATGCCCCAATAGCCAAAATAAGCCATCTGGATAGGGTTGGTTTTGTCACAGCCAAACCCAATTTAGGACCTGTATAGCCAATGAAGAATTGGTCATTGACAAATTTTGGACACTGATATATAAATACAGAGCGCCCTTTTTGGATCCAGCCTATATAATCTTTCCTCCTGCTTTCCAGGAGGTGGTGGTGGTGGGTAGAAAGTCCCTGGACACAGGTCATGAACCGATCCACTTGTGGGGTTCACCAAAAGGTGCAGATCTCTTGAAGGACTTCCTGAGCTAGTTGCCACAAGTGGGAGACTGCACTGCCAGGCCAGAGCGTCCGCCACCATGTTCTCTCCTACTAGGTCAACTGCCGACGGGGCAGATTCCTTCTTGAAATGCCCACAACCAGAGCTGTATTGCCTCTGCACAGTGGTAGTGACCCTACGTCCCCTCTTTTGTTGAGGTTGTACATGGCCACTGTGTTGTCCGTCATTATCAGGACATTCCTTTCCCGTACAGAGGGCAGGAAGGCCTTCAGCGTTAGTCTGATTGCCCTCAGCTCCTATAAGTTGATGTGCAGTTTGGACTCCGATGGAGACCAACGACCACTGATTGTTAAATCGTTGGCGGAGACTCCCCCACCCAGTGAGGCAGGCGTCTGACTACTGTTCTCTCCGGCCATGGTACCAAAAGGGTTCTCCCTTCAGAATGTTGTCTTTGCAGGTCCACCACATAAGATCCTGTGCGTATCTGCTTGGAACTTGAATGCATGACATTCTGTCTGAGAATTGGGACCATTGAATCATGAGAGCCCATTGGAGAGATCTCATTCTCAGGCAAGCAGGGAGCAGCTCAGTCTGTGGAGCGTGGCAGGTTACGCTGTGATGTTCCAGGGCATGTTCGGGTGAACGTGCCCTGATCAGTCAATTTTTCCAGGTAGGGGTAGATGTGAATCTCCCCCCCCCCTCTCCTATGACCCGCTGACACCACCGCCATTAACTTGGTGAAAACCCTCTGGCGGTGGTCAGCCGAATGTCAGAACTCGACATTGATAACGAGAACCACCAAACGCAAACCTCAGGTACCTCCCTTCTGTGCTTGTGATGGATAGGCACAAAGTAAGCATCCTGAAGGTCCAATGATACCATCCAATCCTGTAGTTGGAGGGCCTGAAGGATCTGAGAAAGGGTAACCATCTTGGACTTGTCCTTCCTGAGGAACTTGTTAAAGTTTCTTGAGTCCAAGATGGGTCTCAATCCTCCGTCCTTTTTGGGAATTAGAAGTATGGGGAGTACCAACCCTTGTTCCTCTCTGCCACAGGTACTAGTTCTATAGCACCCTTTTCTAGCAGGGTCAACATTTCTTGCATGAGGAGCGGATCTGGAATTTTGGAAGAGTTGTTCTCTTCATGGTCAAACCTCACACTGCATTTTCACTCCCTATGCCATCACCTCCACTACCCCCACTTCTGCACTGCAATACCTGTGTCACATTCACATTTAGGTTCTTTTCTATCCTACATTGATTGTATGCCTGTAGTTTAAAAACTGCATGTCCGACTGTTTAGCTGTAAATCGAAATTAGGTGTATTGAAATCCTACATGGTTTGTATGCCTGTAGTTTAAAATCAAATCTAGATGCTCACATCTGCTTTCTAGTGATTGCCTGGACTGGTCACTCCCCTTGCCCTCGGCTCTGTTTTCTGATCCTTTACCCTTTCAGTCCCATTGTTTCCCAGTCCAGTTTGTACTTCCCTTGTGCACCTCCTGTCTACTTTCCCACCAGCCCCCACGTACCTCAGCTGCTCTGCCTGGTTAGGTTTACCACACTCTGTGCCCTTCTCTGTGGTGCTTAACATCTCTCCTATCTTCTCTAACTGTTTCTCTATCTCCTATCCTTCACCTGTAATTAAGTCTGGCAGGAAGAAACAAGGACACACTGGGCTCCAACCCAGGCCTGTATCGCCTAACCCTACGTCAATGCTTCCGCCAGAGGGTCCCTCACCCACATCCTCGGTCGTTCCTTCACCCATCCTATGGATTCCTCACATGGTTGCTCTGCTCTCTCCTTACACTTCCTCACACATTAATGGCGGTACCAGCTGGGAAGTCCTTGCCTTCTCCTCCTCCACCCCCAGGGTAATCAAAGGTCTATCAGAATGGAACCACTCTGGTACAAGGGCCTCAATCAAACCTACTTTTGCATAGGCTCCTCCCTCGTCTTATCAACTTTCCACCTTCCTCCTCCAGGCTCCCTCGTCATCTGCTCCCATGGCCTCTCTGGCACGCTTTGCCTCCCCATGACCATATGGCCTCCCTCACCACAGCTCCCTTGCTGCCTGTAACCCTCCTGGCTCCCTTGCCTGCAACTCTTCAATGACATCCCCGTCATCTTCTGGTCCTCTACCTCCATCTCTCAGGCATTCTCGCGACCAAGAGGGGGGTGGGGAACTTTTGATCCCTGTAAGTCTCTAAAAATGGCAACCTGCTCGATGTTGCCACACTTCACTCTGCGCTGTCAAGCACTCCTCTGACATCTGCCACCTCCTTGAACTCATGGACCTCCATGCCCTTGCTCTCACTGAGACATGGTTTAAGGACAGCTGACACAGCCCCCTTACCTCCACATCTCCATTTCCATCACTCAGCATTCTTGCCCCTGTCAGGAGGGACTGACTGAAGCCTGCCAAAAAGTGCAACTCTTGGTAAAACTCTGATCTAGCTGCCCTTAAACGTGCAAAGCAGAAGAACGGAAAAGGGGATCCTCAGGTGCACCCTCCGACAAGCTGGCCTGCTGCATTCTTCAAAGGCAATACAGACTCATCCGGTCCACAAAAAAAAAATAATAATAATAAATAAGTCCATATTCAAGCCTGCATCGCCACGGCTGAACTTTTCAAAGTCTGCAAGGAACTGGCTAATAATAATCCTCCTCCTCGTCCTCCCACTAGCAGCTGCACCTCTTCAGAGGTATTATGCCTTTTCTCACTTTGCACCAGATGCTCAATGTCTCCAGAGCCCTGGTTCACTCTAAACTGGACTACTGCAACAGTCTCTCAATCTTCCTACTTCTACTCTGACCTCTACAACTCATCCAGAACAGAACCACAAGACTTATCCTTGGCCTCAAGCCCAGGGACTGCATCTCTGGCACTGAAATCCCTCCACTGGCTCCCCTTGGCTGCAAGTTCAAGACCCTCTGCATAGTCCACAAGGCATTCTGGAGTCATGGTCCAAACTACTACAACTCACTCTCCCTAAATACTCTCCTTCTAGAGCCCCCGCTCGTCCTCTTCCAACTCTCAGCGGGTGAGCAGATTTTTAAAAACAGATTTGGAGGTAGATACTGATCCTCTGCAGGTGCTTTCCGCTGGAACAACCTCCCTGCCTCTTTCTGTCTTGAGCCGGATCTCCTTAAGTTCCGGAAACTCCTCAAAACCTTCCCCTCTCCCTCTTCGCGGAATAACCTCTCTATTCTTGCCTACTTCCCACCTACCTCTCCCCTCTCCCCTCTCCCCCCCCCCCCCCCCCCCCCCAACACCATTCCGTTTGCTGACTGGTCGCCTGATGCACCTCCAGAGCCACACAGGTCTCCGGCTCCCCCGCCAGTCCTCACACTTGCCCCAGGCCTCTGCACTCTGCTCTCGACTACTGCTTCTGGAAATCATTCCATGGGAAGGGTAACCTCTCTGCACTTAACCCAGGACCCTGCTGGACTGGGCGCACTTGTTTTCTCTCCCTGTCCCACTTCTGTCTGCGCACTTACATTACCTTAGAATGCATTATGGCTAGTTCACCCAGCCTAGTATGGTAGTTTTTTTGTTTCTGTAGGTTTCCCCTGCCCCCCTTATCACCTGTAGGTTATTCTCCTTCACCCCCCCCCATAGCACCTCACTATCTGAAACATCTTTGGCCTAGCACGTTTTTTTAAGGATTGTATGCCCCTCTCCCCTTTCTCGCCTCCCTTGTCATGCATTTGCACTAGTATTTATGCCGTCAGACCAAGTTTGCTAGTCTTTTTGCTCGATCATTCAGAAACTTCAGGCCCAAGAATTACACTGTATTCCCGCATTGAAGCACTTCACTTGTGTAGAAGTGCTTTACAAATAAACAATTACAATTCTGGGCTACCGTTTCCAGTGCCCAAGCATCTGAAGTAATGCTTCGCCATTCTTTCAGATACTGAGGAAGTCTGACTCCCACAGGGGTCTTGTGGGTTAAGGCCTCAGAGTGGTTTTGAGGCGGTTGAAGCAGTGGCCGAGGGTAAAACTGCTGCTGCTTGGGCCTATTAAGCACCTCGCCCACCACAAGGGAATCTTCTTGGACCTCTATGACTGGCCTGTTCTCCAACTCTTCCAACTGAGTAGAATCAAAAGGACTTAACCCTCCAAGATGATGTACTGGGTTAGGAATGCTGGGGCTTCCCACCCATCTCTAGGGTACTGTCTAATGGCGTCACCAGGAGATTTAGCTGCCGCTTTCGAGGTCCGTCGCTGTCGAGGCCTGCAACTTTTCTAGACTTCCATCAATCAGCCTTGCTGCCAAACAGCCTCGAGCCGTTAAAAGGCATATTGAGGAGTCTAGATTGCACATCCAGTCCAAATCCAGACTTCCCCAACCACGCAAACCTGCGCAGCACAGTGCTAGTTGCCATGGACCTGTTAATGCTATGAGCAGTAACCAGACTTGATTTGAGGCATTCACACATTGCCTCCTTACCATCCTCAATAGCCAGGAAGCAGTCTTCTTCTGGGATGTGGTCAGCCGCTATAGCCACAGAGTCTCACAGGGTAAACGTGATGAATTTCGACAAGGCATGAGTAGTGTTTGCCAATTATGAAGGCAGGAAGCAAGGGAGGGGGTCCAAAACTCTGCAGCCTTTTGTCTTCCAGCCTGCCTCTGGGAATCCAGTTCAAAATGGAAGGCTGGCTGTCCTGAAAGGACTGTCAAAGCCCCTTCCCCCACAAGTTTGAATGTTGCAATTGATTGGCTGGGTTCCTGCATAAAAGTCTGATCCTGGATTCCAAGATGGCCACCGAGCTGGGAGCACCGTGATCGTTGCTCCTCCAACCCTCAGGACCACAATCAGGATGAATTAGCAGCCTACAGCCCTCCCCAGGCATAACACACTGATCGATTCACCCCAAGAACAAACAATTAAGGAAGGGACGAGTGGCCTCCGTGACGCTCAACAGGGGAAAAATGACTCTGGGTGAGTGGTGGAGCAGGACTCCACGAGAGATGGTGAACACCTGGAGAGAGGACCGGAAGACTCAACTGGAGGTATGCGGAAACAGCCTCCCCCAAACGAAGATCAGCGAGGAGACATGCACCTGCTCCCCTTCTCTGTGAGGATAGAGAAGTTCGGAAAGGAGGGGTTCGTCCCTCGGAATTGCGGCAAGTTGCGCAGCTGAAACAGAGTGAGGAGAGCGGCTGGAAAGCTGCGAGAGGTAGGCCGTGAGGCCAAGCTAGTGGAGACCAGCTAAGGCTCTGGGCGAGTTGACACCCACAGAGGAGCCTAGCGCCGGAGCGCATTGCAGTCATCGGGCCTCTGAAGCAGAAAAGCAAGTAAGGAGGTGCTGGGGGAAGCGGTGTAGGGGAGAGCGCCCGAGTAGGAAGTAGGGCAAAAGACTCCACCCCCCCCCCCCCCAGTCATCGCCAGCAGGACGGAGGAGACCGGGAGAACACCTGGGCAGGAACTTGCTCCGGACCCAAGAGAGGGTGGGCAGCAACCAGGACACAAGTTGGGCTGAGGTTCCAGTTAACCAAGGCCCAAGACAAGGGAGAAGGACAAGCAGCTAAGGGGCACAGGGTCTGCACAAGGAGAGAGAACCCAGGGTAGACCGTGGGAGAGCCAAGGAAAAGGAGTCCAGGACAACCAGGGCACAAAACTCTCGGTAAGACTCATATCTCTAAGGGGTGGGGACACCTAAAGGCAACACAGAAGGGATTTGAATAACAGACTCAGTGGAGCCACAGAGGGAACAAGCCTCAAGCCCGGGAACTGGGCCATTATGTCAAAGGCAGAGGGGAAGGACCCCTCTTCAGCAGCAAAGGGAGCCAGGAAGTTCCAGGACTCCAACCTACATAGGCTGTGTGGCCACGAGATAGAGGCTCCCCGGCAAGGGGAATCAGATGGCGACCAGGAAGAAAATAGCGACCCCTCAATGGGGAGCGATGTGGTAACCACTGGGTTACTCATGCAGTTCTTCACGTGATTTGGGGATAACATAACAGACACTGTACAGAGGGAGAAGGAGAAGACTAGAGAGGATATAGTGCAGGCCCCTCCAGGACATCAGAAGGGATGTGAGGAAGAACAAAGTGAGGGTGGACAAAAGAAAGGGCGATTCAGGAATTGGCTGACAATGCTAGGAAGGCAGACACCCTCTTGGAACAAACCACGACGACCCACAACCTCGAACTTCAAGCTGAGAACCAAGAAATCAGATCCAGAAGAACGTACGAATTAAAGCCCTACCATAAGAGGTGTCAGACAAGGAATTGAAAGAGGTGGCCTCCAGCATCTTTGCCAACCGACTGGACGCAGACAGTGAGGAGGAGGTCTGCATTGACAGGGTGCACAGAGTCAGGCCCAGGAGAACGGAGCCCAGAGTTAGACCGAAGGATGTGATGGTGGCAATCCACAACTACCTAACCAAGGAGAGAATTGTTGCAGGCGGCCAGGAAAGTCAGCCAAATATCATAATGGGTCAGAGATTCTCCCGTTTCAGGACCTCTCAGGTGACACTGATGAAGATGAGGCAGATGGCCCCAATCTTGGAGTCTGAGGGACAAGTACATAAAATATAGGTGGACTTTCCCGTTCGGAGTGATTTCTGAGTGGCAAAGGAAACAGAGGATAGAATCCTATGAGGAAGGAGCGAGACTGTTGGGTATTAAGAGGAACCCAACCCAAGTGAGCAAGAGAGTAAGGGTCAGGCTGCACCAAAGAGTTGGGAATGGCCATCGGCCAAGGGCAAGAAAGGCAAGAGGGGAGGTTACCAACCTCATCTAAAAAGGGGCGAAGTCTTGAGGGAGCAAAGGGAAGAGCGCTAATGCAGTAAGAGTAACACCTGGCGGAGGGGGTCAAGAGGTGGGGGGGACATCTTGGAAAGGGTATGGGGATACCTGCAGGTGCGCACGCTGAGGATTGGAAGGGGCTCAATTCTTGAGGGAGAGGTTTGAGGGGGGCTAGAGGCCAGTTGAGCCCCCACTGGGACAGAGGGGGAATTGGAAAGGGGGAGGGATTCAGATGGGGAGACCCTAAGCACAACACAAATGCTTCAACCTGAGGGATGGAGAGAGAAAGGAGGCTTAGGATCATTTCCATAAATATAAATGGCGTAAATTGCCCAATGAAAAGAGGAAAGCTGGAGAGATACCTATACCAGGAAAACCCAGACATTTTAACCCTTCAAGGGAGACACATCTAACTTTGGGACAGGGAGTGACTAAGGGGATTTCGCCAGATATGTCAGGTAAACGACAAAGCTAAAAGAGGAGTCTTGATAGTCCTCCGGAACAACTTAGATCTAGTAATTGTGGGGATGGAGAAAGACACCCTGGGGCAGTATATAGCATTGAACCTGAAGGCACAGGGTGAAAACTGCACTATAGTCACAGCATATTCCCTGAACCAAGGCCAAGACCACTACCTCCAAGGGACCCTGAAGGCTAGAGAAATTTGCAAAGGGACCAACCATACTTACCGGGGACTTCAATATAGCGTGGAACCCGAGCAAGGACTGTTCTATACAAATGGTACAATATGTATGCTTCTCTGTTATATGTAACTAAGCTCTGATCATTCACTGTAACAAGCGCCATGCCGCCTTCGGGCTGCTGCGCGCTCTACAAATTTGAATAAATAAAAAAAAGGACAGAAGCAGGACACATGGAAAACAGGGGTGGGGACCTTCAAAAGAGCTCGTGGCAAAAATGGAAGGGCTCGGGTTAGTGGACATTTTGAGGGGGGTGTGGGGGAATACACCTACTACTCGCAAATGCATGGCTCCTTGTCTAGGATAGACTGACTGTCACAGGCTTTACTAGGCTGGGTTACTGGGGTGGAGTGGTACCCATGGCGCTTTCGGACCACAGAGCAAGAGTAAAGGGGTACCCACCCGGGAGTATGGGTGTGGCGATACCCAGCCCAGTTACTGAAAGATCGAATTGTGGGGGAGGAAATCATCCCGGCGGAACATCCCATAGAAAGAACATTACCAGGTAAGAAAGTAACTTGTTCTTCGAAGGGATTGGTTCCTCCGACGTATTCCACATCTATGACAGACTCCCAAAGCAGTACCAACGCAAGGAGGTGGGAAAAGAATTTAGAATTTTATAATGCCCAATTAAATTGCAGAATAGAGGACCGCCTTGCCAGAGGCCAAATCTTGCCCATGGATAGAATCTTGCTTCACAAATGTTACGAACGGGAACACCCCTCTGCAGGGCAGTAGAGGCAGCCACACCCCTAGTAGAATGGGCCCGTAAGCCTACCGGAGGGTCCTTACCTGCCAAGCGGTAACATTTAGAAATTGTCAAGATAATCCATCTAGACAAAGTCTGTTTAGTAACAGCTTGTCCCAAACGCCTTCCAGCGTATCCTACAAAGAGCTGATCGTCCACTCTGACCCGGGACATGCGTGAGATGTAGAAACTTCGAGCTCTCCTAGGATCCAACCTATGGAGTCTCTCCTCTTTACCAGGATGCGGAGGAGGATAGAACGCCGGAAGAATGACCTTCTGGCTTAAATGAAATTCAGACAACTTTCGGAAGAAAAGAAGGACGAACCCTATGGACAACCCTGTCCTTATGGAACGCTGAAGGGTGGCTTCACGGAAAGTGCCTGCAACTAACTCACTCTGCGAGCGGAAGTGACCGCAACTAAAAATGCAGTTTTCAGGGTCAACAGTCTCAAGGGGCAAAAATGTAAAGGCTCAAATGGAGCTCCCATGAGGAATTTTAGAACCAGGTTCAAATCCCAACAGGACATCTGGGAGGTGACGGTGGGAACACATTAGTGAGCCCTTTCAAAAACTGAGAAATCAAAGGAATTTTAAAATAAGAACACTCCTCAGACGAGCGCTTAAATATGGACAGCGCCACCAGGTAACTTAATGGTACCCACTTGAGGGCCTTGTGGGCCAACGAAAGTAAAAAAGACAGAACCACAGGAATGGCACATGAAAAACGATCCACATTCTTAACCCTGCACCAGTCGCAGAACTTTCTCCAACGGCAACGGTGCAGGGACTTTGTTGCAGGCCTTCAGGCTGGAAGCAACACCTCCATCACGTCTTCAGGGAGGTCCCAATCCTTATACCTTAACCTTTCAGGAGCCAAGCCTGAAGGTTGAGGGACTTGACCTCTGGATGGAGAACCTGACCCCCTTCCCGTGAGAGCAGATCGTCTCGGTAGGGAAGACAGCGTGGAGGGCAGATGGACATGTCGAGAAGGTCCAGGTACCACGTTCTCCTGGCCCATGCCAGAGCAATGAGAATCATTCGGGAACCGAACCTCCGTAACCTCTGCAGCACTTGCGGAATGACAGGACTGGAGGAAACGCGTACAGCAGTGGGAAGGACTACTCCACTATGAACGAGTCCCCTAAGGCTCCTTTTGGAGGAACTTCCAGTGAGCATAATCTTTCGCACTTCCGGTTGACACTGGTGGCGAAGAGATCCACTTGTGGGGTCCCCTAAAGGGCAAACATCTCCAAGAAAACTTCCTGCACCAGCTCCCACTCGTGAGAGACCATTCTCTGCCTGCTCAGCGCATCCGCCGCCGCGTTTGTCTCCGGCCAGATGAACTGCTGAGATCGAAATTTCCTGCTGGATGGTCCGGAACCAGAGCTGCATCGCCTCTTTGCACAGTGGGAGAGACCCCTCCCCCCCCCTTTTTGTTGAGCTAGTGCATCATGGCCACTGTATTGTCAGTCAGAATCAGGACATTCTTCCCCCGCACAGACAGCAGCAAAGCCTTCAGTGCTAGCCTGACGGCTCTCAGCTCCAACAGATTGATATGGAGTCTGGACTCCGACGGAGACCAATGACCGTTGACTGTCAACTCGTTGGCATGAGCTCCCAATATCATGAGGGATGCATCCGTCACGATCGTCACCTCTGGCCAGGGTAGCCAAAATGGAGCCCCCTTCACAGACCCACCACAGAAGATCCTGGGTGACCGCGGGCGGCACCTGAACAGGATCCCACAACCTGCCGGAGGACTGTGACCACTGCATGTAGAGCCCACTGCAGAGATCTCATTCGCAGCCTGGCCTCCGGCACCAGGAGAATGCAGGATGCCATGAGGCCGAGCAACCTCAAGAACTCGAACGCCAGGAGACTCTGGGCATGCTGAAACTTGTTCACCATCTGCAGAATGTGATGAGCCCTCACCTGGGGCTGAAAAAACAGCTCCAGGGATGGGTCGAGCACTGCTGCGATGTACTGGAGCCGCTGGGTAGGTGTCAAGTGGGACTAAGTTGAGGGAGAAGCCCAGCTTGTGAAGGGAGTGGCAGGTAACTGCCAGATGATCCAGGACTTGCTCGGGAGAGCGCGCCCTGATCAACCAATCGTCCAGGTAGGGGTAGACGTGAATCCCCCCCCTTTCCTGAGATACACTGCCACCACCACCATGAGCTTGGTGAAGACCCTCAGGCGGAGGTCAATCCGAACGGCAGGACCCGAAACTGAAAGTGCGAGTCGCCAACCGAAAACCTCGGGTACTTCTTGTGCTTGGGATGAATCGGCACATGAAAGTAAGCGTCCTTGAGGTCGAGATACCCCAACCAGTCCTGAAGTTGTAGGGCCTGGAGGACTTGAGAGTAACCATCTTGAACTTGTCCTTCCTGAGGAGCTTGTTCAAACCACGCAAGTCCATGATGGGTCTCAATCCCCCGTCTTTTTTCAGGATCAAAAAATATGGGGAATACCATCCATTGTTCCTCTCCTCTACAGGGATTTGATTTCCTGCGCAAGGAGCGGATCCGGACTCTTC
This sequence comes from Ambystoma mexicanum, assembly GCF_040938575.1. NCBI lineage: Eukaryota > Metazoa > Chordata > Amphibia > Caudata > Ambystomatidae > Ambystoma > Ambystoma mexicanum. The sequence continues at coordinate 577,724,395 of NC_090922.1, read as the reverse complement.
AAAGAGAGATTCCCTGGTGGATTGTCGTGAGGCCTCTGCCGGAAAGGAAGACAGTAGCCATGGGCTATGACCTCCAGAATCCCCACATCTGTAGTAATGGCATGCCATTCTACAAGATGCTGCGCAAGCCTTCCCCCAACCGGCGAACCATGGGACATGGCCTCAGGACTGAGCTGATGCGGCTGCGGCAGTGCCTAAGAGCAAAGAGGCAACTGCTCGAGCAGCCTTGGCACCTCGAGTAACTGGTTTTCCACCTCTGGTACACCCCTCATCTACCAAAAGACGAGTAGCATCGAAAGGAACCTCCCCTCCATTGCTGTCCCCTAGGACGAAAAGGCAGAGGTTGGCGAACTGCAGCACTCAACTTGACTGCAGCCTTTGAGGTCTGCAACCTCTCAAGGCTCTCCTCAGCCTTGCTGCCAAAAAGATGGACACCATCAAAGGGCATGTTGAGAAGCCAGGCTTGTACGTCAGCAGCAAACCCAGACTTCCGCAACCACGCAAACCTGCGCATCACGGTGCTCACCGCCATGGACCGGCTGACAGTCTGCCATGTCCAGACCCGACTGAACGTATTCACACATGGCATCCTTGCCATCCTGAACGAGGGCAAGAAAACCATCCCACTCCTCACCTTCGGGAATATGTTCAGCCGCCAAAGACGCACAATTCCACAGAGTGAGTGAAACGTGCTAAGGCACACACGTAGTTGGCTGCCTGTAAAGCCATACCCCCTGAAGAAAACACTTTCTTCGCCCAGCCATCCAAACGTTTGTCGTCCCCCATCAGGAGGGATGGTAGGGTACGAAGCCTGCTTTGCTGGGGCCATAGCCGCCTGAACCACCAAACTCTCTAGAGTGGGGTGCGTCAAGTAGCAGGGGTCGCTACTGGCTGGACAGTATTTTTTCAGCAACGAGTTGCTCACTGCCGGGAGACTCTCCGGAGCAGTCCAAGCCGCCGCCATCCTCCTCTGTAAAGCCATATGAAATGGCAGCACAGGGTCAGTGGGTGGACCTTGGTCAAGGATCTGTCAGGTCATCCTGCAGAAAATCCACTGGTGGCGCAGACCACACCCACACCCCCCCCCTCCCCAAGTACTCCATCACCCTCGACATGAGTCGCCTGTACGAAGATTCAGCATGCGTACCACGCTCAGGCCTGCTAAACTCGACCTCCGGGCAGGTATCAAGACCACTGGCGTCCTGCAAAGACTGACGCAGGTCTTCCAACTGGCTATGACCAGACAAGAGTTCGTCAGGAACCTCATCAGGAACCAAACCTTCCTCTGACCCTTCATCCACCTCAGAAATATAATCCAGAGGCTGGAATAAATCCCTGTGTGAAGGCACAGAAAAAAGGCTCAAATACAGGCCTCACTGACTTTTTCAGGGCCTTCCTCGGAGTTTCCACCGATGCACAGGGTACCTCCGGTAAAGCCTCCACAAAAGGCGTTGATGGCTTCGATGGAATCGGTGTTGTCGAGCGTGGCACCGATGGCTTCGACACAGGCCTCGAGGGCGGTGCCCCGAGTGTGTCCTTCGAATGCCTTGGCGCCAATGGCGTCGATGACTTTCTCGGAGGCGGAGCCTTGAGAGAGTCCCTCAATGGACATGCCGCAGATGGCGTTGACGTCTTAGAAGAACTCACAGGTTCCGCTGGTCTCGAGGGCGTCGAGGACCGGGACCGAGCGGGCATGGCTAGAGCGATCCACCTTGTCCGATCTGGACCTTGAAGGTTCCCGATTATTGCGCAGACCACCAGAGCCGAAGGCGTGCGAGCTGTGACCCTAGCCGGAACGGAGCACTGCGATTGGAAAATCGCCAGCATCTCCATACAAAATGTATCCCATTCCGCAGGAGAAGAATGCTTGTTAGAACAAGCAACCCGCCATCTGGCGGAGTCCTCGGACGAGGACGGGGAAGGCGACCAGTGACGGCGCTTCCGCGAGTGCCTCGAAGAGGCAGAGGAATGGCAGGAAACACTCCAGGACCAAGACCCCCCCCCTAGACTTACGCCGACGACGCAGCGAGTCGCCCCTCGAATCGTCAGTCGAAAGCCCAGCGGATTTCAACTCACGGGGATTGGAAACCCTACCAACCGACAGCTTCTTCTTTTGCTCCTACAAGGCCTTTTACGTCAAAGACTGGCATTCGTCACAGTCATCGGTGGCGTGGTCGTCGCCGAGGCACCAGAGGCAGACGTCGTGCTGGTCCGTAAGTGACATCTTGGAACCGCAGTCCCGACACTTCTACTCCGCGGTCGGGATTCAAGAAGAAGACATGATATAATTCACAATCTAATTTCAAAGAACCGATAGAACAGAAGAACCAAGGCGCGCAGAGATCTCAAAGCGAACATGTTTGCGGAAAAAACGGAACTGAGGCTACGTGCATCGTGCATCCTACATATAACATCGGGTGACGTCAGCCGTCGGAGGAGGTCCTTGAAGGGGCGTATCGACATCCGATGCAGGACGCAGACGCCGAAAATTTTCCGAAGCAGCAGAGCTGTGGTGATTACCTGTCATAGATGTGGAATACATCGGAGGAACCAATCCCTTCGAAATATTAAACTGACCACCCTGCCGAATATGGAACTGGCGATTAGAAAGGAACACCCATATAGATGGGTGCAAAAGGGTCCATCTCACTATATCCGTGGATGCAATGGCGAAAGCCAACTACCCGCCTCTCCTGGAGAGCATTAGAAACAAACTAGTAGACTGGGGTCCGTTCAATGTTACGTGGTTAGGCAGAATCAATGTGTTTAAAATGGTGGTGCTACCCCGGCTGCTATACCACTTTACAACCCTCCCGATTCAGGTCCCCCCGACTTTCTTTCGAGCCCTACAAAAACACACGGGGAGGTTTGTGTGGAACCAAAAGAAACCTAGAGTGGCAAGGCAGGCTATGATGATGCCCAGAAACAAGGGGGTGCTGGGACTACCCGATTTCAGGGTCTCCTACTTGGCGCAGACAAGGGTCCTGAGGGATTGGTTAAGGGGCGATTGGGGAAAGTTGTGGAGGGTAATGGACTAGGAGGGGGTAACCTAACGGAGGTCCTATAGAAACCCAAGATAGACAGACCGGCAGCCATGCATAGGTGCGGCATAGTGGCAGGAGTGGGGGGGGGAGGCATGGGACGAGCAGGTGGAGAAAGCCCAATTTATAAAATTCCCGTCCCTGTGCACTCTCATATTTGACAATCCACAGCTCTAGCCAGGCATGGGAGATAAAGGCTGAGAGTGAAGTGTTACAAAGGTCTTACTTAACTTGAATCTGTGTTGCACTATTTTGAAAAATATGATATTTAAGGTTAAGTTACATGCCTGGGACATGGTTGTACCTCTTCCCCAAAGATAATGCTGTTGGTTTCACTTTACTATTCCTGTTAGGATAAATGCAGGAGTATCCCCAATTGGGCCTTGCGTCCCCCGACTTGCTGTTAGCCTGTCCAGAATAAGTCTGCCAAAGGCTATACTTACCTTTAAGTTTCTGACAGCTCCTTTAAAAAGTATATTGGTTTTACTGACCTTGAGTTAGTTGTGTGCCATCCCAAAACAAGTTAAAGAGTTGTTGCTTCTCTCAATCTGTGTTCCACTGATGTTAAAAAGCAACTGAAATAGTATGCTGCAACATTAGGTTTTACCGTCCTAGAAAAGTTGTGTGCCATTCCTGAACGGTGTTCCTTTAGGTGTAGCTGACCTTGGTTTGCCTGGAGCATCCAAAATTCATGTAAAGAGTTCTTGCGTATCTTAGACTGTGTTCCACTGAGCTGAAAAGCAACTAACTGTATTACACCCAAAAGGTCTTACTCACCTAGTATAACTTATCACACACTTAGTAGAGTTATATACTGTTCCTTGAATCTGTGTTCCACTATTCAGGAAAGTATATTTGCAAGTTGGTTGACTGATTTCCTTGTGGAGTGCCACTGCATAACTGACAGGGTCTACTACCCTTGTATTACAGAAAGTAATACTAAAGCAAACCATGGTTAATAAATGTCCATCCGTCTCCATGTCCAATTCACACAGTCTACAGTTACAATCATCACAGGTGATATTCGTCCACGCATACCCACTTCTAGATAGGGTGGGGAGCAGTCCCAGACGTAAAAGTAATACAAAACGTCTTTTTCCATCTCATAAGAATGGCAAAACACATTCATGATTAAAGTATATAAAAATGTTATTTTACTCACCTGTGAATTGGTTACCCAACTTACCAAAAGTAATCTTGCTACCTTCACCTAATGATTTTGTTCATAATATAAGTGTAAAGTTTACCACCTGGGTCGTGCTTTCCCCCGACCTGCTTTATAGCCCGCCTAGAAAAAGTCTGCCTTGGTTTTTATTTACCTTTAGTTGTATGCAATTTTTAATACAAATATTGTGGGTTTTACTAACCTTGGTCTGCCCTGTGCCATCCTAAAAAGTTAGGGAGTTATTTCTTACCTCAATCTGTGTTCCACTGATCTGAAAAACAACTGAAATAGTTTATTACAACATCAGGTCTCACTCACCTAGTATAACTGAGGGTTAAATAAATTTAAAAAGGATATTCTAGCCTCCAACCCAGGCCTCCCCATTGCTTATACCTATTCTAGCGCCTCTGCCAGACAAACCCTCACTGACATCCTCTGTTGTTCCTTCGCCAGATCTCAGGACTCCTCATTATCTCTGCTCTGTCCGGTCTCCTCCTATCCCATTAATGGTGGCACCGCTGGGAAGTCCTCATGGATTCCTTGGACACCTCCAGTCTCATCATTAAGGTCTACCTTAAAGGCCCTGTGATGGTGCAAGACCCTCAGGCCAATCGCCTCCTCTTTTACAGGCGGTTCCCTCACCTCAAACTTTCTCATCTCCTGCTGTCCCCCTACTCTCCTGCTTTGGCTACCTTTCCCTCCTTTACTTCCTCCTCTGCCCTACCTCAAGCTCCCTCAACACCTCCGCATGGCGTACCCCTAATTTGTACTCCTCCCTGGAGTGTCATGAAGGCTAGCAACCTTCTTCATCTTGCCACTCAACTCTCGCTCTGCTGTCAAACACTCCTCTGACATCTGCCATCTCCTTGAAGAACCCGACTTCGATGTGTGTGTTCCCTCTCTCTCACCCCCCCCCCCTGCTCAAATCACATTTTCTCTCCAAGTGGCCAGACCTCTCCCTCCCTCCTGGCCTCAACCACTCAACTTCTCCTCCTTGGTGGCCTCAACATAATTCTTGATTCTCCCTGTTCCGCATCTGCGATTCATTCTCCCTCTCTCTCTCTCTCTCTCTCTCTCTCTCTATCTCTAGCTATCCTCCCCTCTGGCCCAAACCGCTCTGCTGGTCACACACTTGATGTCCTGATCTCCACTGGCCTGCCCCTCTCTACTCCCCTCACCACACCACTCTCCCGGAGTGATCACTGCCTCCTCTCCTCTGAGCTTTCCATCTCCTCCCCTCAAGCCAAACCTACCCCAAGACTGCCACCCACCAACTCAGATATCCAGCACATGAAGCGTGTGTCAGTCATGGCTTTCGTCACCACCTCCCCCCACCTCCACCCCGGGCTGACTCACACCCTGACACAGCCCTGTACCTGCTCTACTCTATTTCTGCTTCTCTTGATGCTCTTGCCCCTGTCATGAGGATCCGCTTGAAGCCCAACGCCAAGTGCAATTCTTGGAATGACTCCGACCTAGGTACACTTAAACACAAGTGTAGGGTGGCTGAGAGGAAATGGAGGGCTTCCTGTTCCTCCTCTAACAAACTGGCCTGCCGCTGGCTCCAAAGGCAATACCGACTGTCCGGACCAAGAAGAGAGTCCGCATTCAAGCTTGTGTCTCTGCAGCATCTAACAACTCGGCCAAACCTTTTAAAATCTGTAAGGAGCTGGCCAACCTTGCTGCAGTCTCCACCTCTACTCTTGCCCCACAGGCTCTTTGCAATGCCCTTGCCTCTCACTTTACCTCTAAAACTCAGGACATCTTGTCCACTCTCTCCTCCCCCTCCTCTTCCTCCGCCTAATGACCATCCTTTAGCGACCCCCCCCACCCTCTTTCTCCTCCTTTCTTCCCCAGATGAGGTTGCTAGACAAGTCCGATCTATGAAAGCCTCATCAAAACAGGTTCATCCCTGTTCCTCTAAAACCATTAAGGACCACATTGATACCCTCACCGATTTCTGCAACCTCTCCTTTGCCTCTGGATCTTGCCCCTCTCCTCTGAAGCACTCCCTTGTGCATACTCTCCGTAAGAAACCCACAGCTAATCCTTCATGTCCGGCTAACTATCAGCTAATTTCCATTACTCCCTTTTTGGGTAAACTCCTGGAAAAGCTAGCCATCTCTCAGCTTAACCTCCATTCCAATTCTGTTGGTTCTCTCCATGATCACCAATCTGGCTTCAGAGTGGCCAGAAGCACGGAAACTGCTCTTCTGAACGTCTGAAGATCTGCTTTCCAACCTCTACCATTCCCTCTGTCCATCCTACTTGATCTCTCCTCTGATTTCGACACGGACAACCATACCACCGTGCTCAACCGTCTCCGTGACAACCTGGGTATTACCGATCAGGCTCTGGCCTGGTTGACCTCTTTACTCTGATCGACCCTCCCAGGTACAACTTGTGTCGTTGCCATCTTCCATCTCCCTGGTGTTCACCAGGGGTCTAACCTCTCACCCTGGCTTTTCAACCAATACCTGGCAACGCTCGCCTATTGCATTTCCATTTTCGGCTATCATTTTTAGTGCTATGCTGATGCCACCCAACTCATTTTCAGGTTTCCTTCAGCCACCTCCTCTCCTTCCCTCATCTCCGATTGCCTATTCGCCATTCAAACTTGGTGCGCTGCGAATGATCTCTGTCTAAATGCCAACAAGACTGAGATCCTCTTCATTGGTACACCTTCACCATTCTTTCCCCTCACCCTCTGGCAGACCTCCGTTGGCCGCCCTCCTACCCCTAACTGCGAGGCCAAGAACCTCAGTCATGACTACACTTTCCTTCTTCTCACACATCTCTAAACAGTCAAACCTCTTACTGCACCTCCTCAGAGGTACTCTGCCTTTCCTCTCTTTCACTCAGAAGCTTACTGTCTCCCAAGCTCTGGTTCGCTCTAGGTTGGACTACTTTAATAACCGCTTTCTAAATCTACCTGCCTCCACTCTCCGCCCCCTCTACAACTAATCCAGAACAGGACTGCAAGACTTGTCCTTGGCCTCAAGCCCTGGGATCGTATCTCTCCAGCTCTGAAATCCCTTCATTAGCTCCTTGTGGATGCAAGGATTACATTTAAAACACTCTGCATTGTCCAGAAGGCTTTCTGGGGCCTAGGTCCAAAATACCTTCAACTATCCCTCCCGTAAACACATCTCCTCTCTAGCCCTTTGCTCCTCTACTTCTAACTCCCTCAGGGTCAGTCGTTTTGCAAAGAAATAAGCTGGGGGTAGAGCTCGGTCTTCGGCTGGGGCCTCCCTTTGGAACAGCCTCCCTGCCACCTTGAAACTTGAGAACCATCACCGGTTCCGGAAGCACCTCAAGACCTTCCTCTTCGCTTCTGCCTTTGCCCTTCCTATCCCCTTCTGCTCGGTTTTCTCTCGACACCGTACCTCTGGCCACCCTCTGTCCTTCGGGCCCAGGTACCTGCTCACCCTGACACGCTCCTGCACTGCCTCTGGGCCACCCCCTGCACTGGGGTCTGTATCTGTACCCATACAGTCCCCCACCCACTCCTCTTCTGAACTTATCAGATATACCCCATCTGCTTAACCTAACACTTGCACTACTACCTTTATTTACTTATTTATTTATTTTCTCTCCTCCGTTCTGAACTTTCCACCTCTCCCCCTTCCATGCACTTCTCTCCCCCCACCCCCTGTTTCCCTTTCCCATACACTTGAGAGTTCTCAATGTCACTCGGCCTAGTAAGATTGTTTTTGTTCTCCCATATTCCCCTGCCTTTGCCTGGTTGCGCTCTGAAACACTTGTGTACGAGCACAATATAAATAAAATATATCATATCCTGAATGTACTTATAGGTTAATGCTGTTCCATGAATTTGTATTTCACTATTCAGAAAAGTATCCTTGCAACAGGGTTGGTTTACTATGTTATTTCTTAACTGAGTGTTACTGCATAACTGAGGGTCTACGACCCTTGAATTACTGTAAGTAATATAAAAGTCACTTGTGGTTTTACCCTCCCAGAATAGGTGCATTCTATTCCAAATGTGTATGATTAGGTCTGATTTGCCTAGAAATACTGTTAGTTATTCTGAACAATGTCTATGCTTTGGTCTGTGCAGCTTAAGCATTGTGTTGTGTCTTTATATTGTGTTTATGATTCTATGACAAAGTACTTATCCACCAAGATTTACCTTGGCCTTTTTGTATTTACAATCATACGTCTGGGTAGAATTGTTTCTTTTGAAGCATTTGTATGCTACAGGTTCTTTGTACTTTCCTATAGCACTCTCTCCCTCCTAAGATCAGCCTGGCTGCTCGGTCTAAGATATCAAATACTCAGGTGGTACAGCATTCTACAAATAGTGGAATTTTGCAGTGTCTCAGTTGTATGGTTTTACTAAGTCCTTAGTTGGATTTAAGAAAAATTGCACTAACAAAAAGGGTGTGAAATGTCCAATTTTTTTTTTTTTTTTTTTTTTTTTTTTTTTTTAGGTACAGTGGGACAAAGCCCATGACAAGTGAAACATTAACCAGGGCTTGACCAGACCCACCGAGGGAATGTACATGCTGATTAGCCAAGTAGACAAGGATGGGATTATAACTAAAATTGATAGGCAAATTTAAGCCCATCAGATTAGCAATATGATCTATGCTCACTGATGAGAACATTCATTTAGAAGGGGTGGGCTTCGTCCCAGAATGCATTTCGTCAGTGGTCATATTAGAGTGATTAACAGCGAGTTGAACATCAATGTGGTCTCTAATGGTTTTTATTTTTTCAGAGAAAAAAAAAACCCCATTAAACTTGATAACCATTTGATGGGACCGTGGTAAACTGGTGTTGATGCATGCAGGACTGGTAACATTTCTAATAGCTATAAATTGAGCCTTAGCGCTATCAGCGGAGTTCATTTGCTTTTGTAAGCATAACTATTTTGCAAGTATAATTTCCTTTTTGTATTTATCCAATGCAACTTCAACCTCATAGCGGTCAACCATAGCTCTGGCCTTAAGCCATTTTCTCGTTTTTACGATATCCAAGAGTTTAAATTTAATCATTGATTATTTTTCTGCAAAGATTTTTTACACTTTTTGAAATGAGTAATGGATTCACAGTTAGATTAAAGATGTGACATAAGACTGGTGTATAATTCTGCACAAATAATGCTGGCTTGTGCAAGAGCCAAAATCACCTAGTAATTCTCAGCTTGAGATGAGGTCACGATCCTTTTTTCAGCGTAGCAGATGCACACTAACATTTGTAGTCTTACTGCGTGGTACATGACTAATCGGTATAGAGAAGCTCACCACCAAGTTGTTTGATCAGCTGACACAGGTATTTTCATGCCGACAGTTTCATGCCCCTGAACAAAACCAGATCCAGGCAGTGGCCACCAGTGAGTCAGTAAATTAACCAAAAGTTGCAAATCATGAGATTGCAAAATGTCATTAAGGTACTTGCAGTCTGCATCTTCAGATTTATTTCACCATATATTAAGATCACCTAAGATCATTTTCGGATAATTAAGTGCTTCTGAACCCAGATAGGGGTCAAGTCTAAAGAAAAAGCTAGCTGACCCGGATGTCGATAACAAAGGATCATCTGATAGATAAGTCCAAGATATTACGTCCCAGTTTAGGGGATAGAAATGTGTCAATTCAAGAGAATCTGGCTAAAATGGAGACACCACCCCCTTTCCGATTATCACTTTTAAGCCATTTAATTTGAAAATATTCTGGAACAAGGAGATGAAAGTGTGCAGTGCAACTGTTAGTGAACCTTGATTCAGTTATTACTTATGAACTTGACATGCTTTTGATGAGCTGCGGCATTCCTAATGGCTGATCACCACGAAAGCTAGCCTTGATTAATGCACAATGATATGGTTTGATGTTGGACTGTAGGTTTATCCCAGATAATATTAAGGTGCCTGATTTATTTAAGGCGTCTAATAAGAGCATACCGTGCTCTTTGTCCTTAAGAGAATGAAGAATCTCACTGGTGTAGATTACTGTCATTAGGCAATGAGTGCGGTACAGGGATAACCAAAGGATTGATCATGTAACAGAAGATAACCATCATGGTAAAAATATAACGGTACAGTTACTAGTAAACTTGCCAGAAAAATTACTTTGGAAGGGCCGTTCCCCACAGACCGGCTGTCTGTTGCGCCTGGTAGCCAATAAAAGAACTTGCACACTAAAACCCCTGGGAGTTGCAGTTCAAACGCTCTGAACAAGCAGAACGCATGCAGCATTTACAATGCGATGTGTGTGTCTGCAGCAAAAAAAGACTTTGCCAATAACAAACTTATTTTAGAAATATTTTTAGAAACAACAGCCCAACTTATACAATGTTTTATTTTTAACAATTACAATCCTGAATATCAGAACAGTTCAAAGAATAAAAGTCTATAATGCCAGACAGTAAAATATTGGTGAAAAACAGATATCCAGCAGGGTGGTCAGTGTAATGAGATGCAGTTTTGTAAGTGAGATGTCTAAAACTGGCTTTATGCATTGGCTCAAAAGGGTCCCATGAGTTTCGTAAGCACAACATTGGAGTTGGATTTGAAATTAGAGGGTGTAATTTTAACACCTTCCATAATGGCTTTAACCACTGGTACTTTCCACCATGACACCCAACTTTGAGAGGTGGTGTATGCAGAAAGTGCTGTCAGGTGAACTTAAAGGAATTAAAGACGAACCCTGAATCTAAAAGCTAAAGAAGATAGTGTAACTATACATGAAGGTAAGCAGTCAATTGGGTTGATGCTGCATGTTTTACACCAAATGACAAAGTGTTTCCATTTGTTGAAATGGAGTCTTGTGTTGGGTTTGCGTGCCTCCTTCCGTATGTCCATACATCTTTGTGGCAAGATTAAATGCCCAAACTGACTTCAGGAGCCAGGCTGCCAAGTTCAGTGTTTGAGGGCATGGATGAGTTGTCCCCTGATGTTGGGATAGCATGTTGTAAGGGCTGGCGAGTGAAGACACATTTTAAGCAGGTGCGAAAACCATGGCTGTCATTCCTGGTGCCATCAGGGTCAGAGTGACTTGTTCCTTGTACAGCTTGTGGATTTTTTTCAGAAGTGGTTTTGGGTGGGGGGGGGGGGGGGTGGCGTGGGGGTCGGGTGGGGAGGGAAACACTCAAATCTCCCTGACCAGTTCATGCAAAGAGCGTTCCCCTTGGGCCCGGTCTGGGGATACCTGGATGCATAGCTTGGGCATTGTGTGTTCTCTTGTGTTGCAAAGAAATCCGTCTGGTTGCTCCCATTGATTGAAAATGTGTAAAATACCTTTGTGTACTTGCCACTCGTGCTCCAAGGCAAGTTGCAAACCTCTGCTTAAATAGTCTGCCAGAGTTTTCCCCTGGAACGTGTGGAGACAGGAGGAATATGTTGTGGTGAAGAGACCTGTTCCAAATGTTCTGCACTAATGTGGAAAGACTGGAGTGCGTACTACCCTGAACATGGCAGCAGTGCCATCTGTCATGATGAGACCTGTCTTTCCCACTAGTTGATGTTGAAAAACTAGAAGTGCTTTGAAGACTGGCAACAACTCTAGCAGGTTGATGTGTTTTTTTGACATGGACACCGACCAGATTCCGTGTGCGGTTTGATGGAGATAATGTGCTCCCCACCCTGAGCGTGAAGTCTGTTGTAAGATGGCTTGCACTGCTGGGTTGCGAAAGGAAGTTCCCTTCAACATGGTTTTTTCTGTCCACCACTGCGGTGCTTGCATTAGTGATTGTGAAATAACCACTAGATCGTCCCACTGACCGTTTGCTTGAGACCAGTTTTTCTCAAACCACTCTTGCACTGGACGAATGCGCAGACTTGCATGTGGGACATGGTACATGCACTTGAGAAGGCGCATTGCCTTTCGTACGTTATCCGACAACCAGCTACATAATTAGGGTTGGGGATTTGAAACAGCATATTTTGTACTTTTTTGTTGGCGGGGGGTGAGTGGGGGGGGGGGCTAAGCCTGCCTGTGTTGGAATCAATGCACCAAGGAATTGCTTTACTTGGCTGAGGACAAGACCATTTCTTCTCATTGATGGAGAACCTCAATTGGAACAAAAGGTTGATTGTGGCTTGCGTGTGCCGTCAACATTTTTGAAGCTGTCTCCAGTTATGAGCCACTTGTGTAGATAAGGGTACACTGCGATGGACTGCAGTTTTAAGTGTGCTGCCACTACCTCCAGTACCTTGGTGAACACCCTTGGCGCCAAGGAAATGCCGAAGGGGAGGACCTTGAACTGGTAGTGTGCGTCTCCTATTTGGAAGCGCAAGTCGTTTGTTCGCTGGTAACATTGAAATATGAAAGCATGCATCTTCCATAAACATTGCCATGTAATCTCCCTTGTTGAGAGTAGGATTACCTCTTGAATAGTGGTCATTCGAAACATTTGTCGTTTTACTTGTGTTGGCTGGACATAGGTCTAACACGGGGTGCATAGTTAAGTCCTTCTTTGGAACTACAAAGTACACTGAATAGATCCTCGTTTACGTTGTGAGGTGGAACCAGCTCTATTTTGCCTTTCTATAGTAGAGACTATCTCTGCTTGTAGAATTTGTTGATGTTCCTGTGAGATTTTCCTGTGTCTTGGAGGATGATGTTGGGCTTTTTCTATGAACTCCGAGTAAACCTTAGACACAGTCGACAGCTCCCGCTGGTCTGACTTGAATTCTTCCGCCCCCCCCCCCCCCATCCCATACGTGGGTGAATAGCGAAATGTGACCCCCCCCCACCCACTGCAGAGACATAGGAGGGAACGTGAATGGGTGTGTCATTGTTTAGTGGCTGCAGCCCTACTCCTACCTCTTCCCCTTTTGTAGCCCCTTTGAAAGATGGAATGGTAAGATGGGTCTGGGCGGTATACCATGGAGTGGAAGGTCCCTGACGATAACCTGCTTGTGATGTACGTGGGTATCCTAGTATCTTGAAAGGAGCAGCATGTGTTGAAAATGCTCCATTAGATATTTTCATTAGCGATCTACCCCACAGTTCAGAATTTCATGCTCTTCAACATTTAAGAGCATCATCTACTGCCTTTCTGGTTAAGACATTGCGTTCAATGGGCATATTTAGCAGTGTCTCCTGCGTTTCAAGTTTGAAACCAGACTGGTGTAACCAGGAGTGAAGTTTAATGTAGAGGGGTGAGCAGAGGGGAATCAGTAGGCACGGGTTTAAATGTTCGACACAAATTGACTGCACTGTTTAGAGATGTAGCCAACAAAGACTGGATACATTTAGCAACATACTGAAGGGAATAAACTGCCAGCAAACTTCTCCCCCTCAACTCCCTCCAAGAGGTCATCAACAAAATCTGTCTTGCAGGACTTAGTCTGAATTTTAACATAAGCTGCTTTGATGAGGAGATCATTGTATTGACGGCCATCATCCTGGTTATACTGATTATCAAACTGACCTTGATCAGTGTAAACGTCATCCCCCAACACTTTATCTGGATGGTGGTCCTGTTGATAAGAGATAGATGACTGCTGTGGGTTGGGCAGAGAAATCGTAATTTAGCAGGAGGCTCATTCTCCTAAATCAATTTAAGGTTGTTTCAGTGGGTTTTTAAAAAAAGTTTACAAAGCAAGACATTTCATTCATAGTCTTACCAAGCTATTCTTCAGTCCAACCCCCTGTACTAGGGACGTATTGGAAGTCAAAAGCTATAGAATCATCTACAGCATGAAGTGCTTTATGAATGTAAAGCCTCTGAAAGAGGAGGAGGAAGATGTAGATCGTGTTTTTCAGTGTACCTTCCAAGGACGTGGAAACCTGTTTCGAAAAATGTTTATGCGTGCTTTGACGTATAGTCACAGGGCGTTGAAAATGTGTGTTTTGCTGCTTGTCAAACAGTATGTTAGTGAATGGAATCTATGCACGGTAGTGGAAGCTGGTTTGCTCGACGCCCGTTTATGGCGTTTTGGCAAACGTGAAGTTGAGGGTCCAGAGTACAATAGATGCTTCTAGTCAGAATTTGTGGCAATGCCTTTTTCTGAGACCACATGGCTGTGGATTGACTTCAGTCGAACGGCTAGTGGTGGTCTTTAGTGTGAGAGCGTTTGTGTGTGCGCCCTTGTCGCAGAGTGTGGTCTCTGTCCCAGGAACGCTGGCCTGTTTCTCGGAGGCGGGGACTAGCACGAGGGATTCAGCGGAAACCCATATTGTCTTCAGCGTTTGTGTGCCATAGCTGTCTTGCTCTTCCTCAAATTCTTCTCCGTCTGTTTTATCTGTGTAAGCCTCGGCCTGCATTGTGTAGGCTGCTCAAAGTTCAGAAGGTCCGTCTTAAAGTTTTGGGTTGAAACAATTTAAAGGACCGATGGTGCTTTTTTGAGTGATACCTCCAGACAGCAGTGGATTGCACACGCAATGTGTCTTTCCACGGATACTTCCTATTATACTTTTCATTTTTAAAAAAAGGCACACATTGTGTAAAGGGGGCAGATGAGAAAAGACATTCCCAGAAATTATAAAAGTATGAGAAACACCCCACTAATAGGCCAGAGCCTGGAGTAGGCCAAAGCCAGCGAGTCATTGCTGAAGAGCTTCAGAGGTTGATGTTTGCCGAAAGCCGCAGAGAGTTGATCGAGAAGCGGTAGTGAACAAATAACTAATACTGTAATAATGGCTTTAGCCAAGAAACTCGGCATGGAATGACCAACCATGATGACGGAAAACAATCTGATGGGCCTCGACACATGAGGGATCATCAATACAGTACACATGACAGTAAGGATAGTATTAAAAGTATGCCCACTCAACGCCCCCATTTGAGCTTTGAAAACAAGTCGTGCAATACTCTGCATCTACCACTAGAGGTCAGCCTATGCAAAGCATGGGATTCTAAGCAGATCCACAAGCCTTGGAAATGTGTTATTTTTTTTGTGATATTACTACTCGGCTAGTTTCATTTCTTTTTAATATAACATGTTATTACATTTAAGCATATGACATGCAATCAATAACATTCAACACAGAGGAAGCGTGGTAGTACAAGCATTTTAAAGAGGGTGGCCCTGCCCAGCAGTGAGAGCAGGAGTGCCTTCCACTGCCGGACATCTAAAGCAAAGCATTCTGTAAATGGGTGCAGATTGTAAGCGCGATATCTAGAAAGATCCACTTCGACTCGAACGCCCAAGTAGTGAAAGTGCTTACTTTCGACTCGATATGGGCAGTCGAGGGATTGCTTGTGTCATGCCCTGGATTGGAAAGAGTACGGACTTATCCCAGTTCACTTGTAGGCCATTGAAGGTTCCATAGTCCCTCAGCATCTTAACTATTGGGCAGGCGCAGGATGGGCTACCCAAGTATATTAATAGGTTGTCTGCATACAGAGAGATGGTCTTCTCCACCCTCTGGCCAGCGGAAGCCCATCCAGGACACCTCCTGCCAAAGCCACTCGGCAATGGGCTCCATGGCAATTGCAAATAGTAATGGGGATAGGGGCCAGCCCAGTGTTGTCCCTCTGCTCAGTGTAAGGGTTCTGGATGACCAGCCGTTTACCCCGACTGCTGTACAATAGTCGGACCCAGTCCAAGAAGTCCATTCCGAATCCCATTTTCTCATAATTTCCCGGATAGCCTCCAAAATCAGAGTTGAACGCTGCCTCAAAGTCTATAGCCAACAGTGCAAGGGGTTCTCTAATGGCAGGGGCACGTTCAATCGGATGCAATCGCCAGATGTTTATGCAGGTTGACTTGTCGGCATGAAGCCACATTGATCTGGGTGGATAAGCGATTAAATTACTGCCTGCAGTCTACAACTACTTTTTGGTTTCACCATTGAGTAATGGGTTAGGTCTATAGGATTTACAGTTCTGGGGGGTTTACCTGGTTTTGGGAATGACTACTACACTGGCTTTGCACAGGTCATAAGGAATAGTGCCACGTTCCTTACAGTAGTTGAGCATTGTGTATATGGGCCACTACCATTTCTCCCATTTTTTTCCACGACTCAATAGGGAACCCGTTGGGGCCCGGTGTTTTCCCCAGAGTGGAGCTGGGCAATTGCAGTTGCAACTTTATTTTGTTATATGGGTGTCTAGTTGCGCTTGTTGTGCCTCTGACAGATTGGGAAGTGTAACATTGTGTTATGTACTGGAGAGGGCAGGCTTTCATAGAGTGTTGCATAGTAAGAACCAAGATCAATAGGGACTGACTCCATAAATCCACTTGACCGACCACCAGAAGGAATGCGCACCTCACCTACAGATATGTGCCAAGACTACTATGTACAACAGTGTAGCCAAGAACCAGACACCTCAAACTTTGAGCTGCATCAGCCTAACCTCAGAACATAACATGCGTACCTCCTTCAAACTTAAGTCCTCATTAAACTCTAACGAAGCCCCTGCACCCAACACCATGAGCAAGCAAAAAGATCAAAGGAGCCCTAATCGCTCCCCGCCCATGCCCTCAACATTGGTGACATCTCTACCCACAACCTCGACTTCATGGTGATTAGGGAAACCTGGCTCCATGCAGTGTCAGGCCCTGTGCTTGCAGTCCCAGAAAACATGATCCTCAGGACAGACCCACAGCAAAAGGAGGAGTAGCAGCTATCATCACGAAAAACTCCTTTAGCATTAGAGAGACTCCAAACACCACACTACCTCCTGGCGAACTACTCTCAGCAAAATTGGCCCCCTCCCTCACAGCCATTTACAGACTACCCGGCCCCATACTCTCATTTGAGGAGGATATATCCCAACTGAACTGTAACCCAGACATCACCTCCAATACCCAGTGTCCATTGTCCGACCATCACCTGATCACCTTCAACATCACCAAGCGCGCAGAGCCCACAACCGCCCCGCTAGTTCAACAGCAGTCCTCTCGAGAAACAAAATAAACATCACAGTAAATAATATATTACCCTTGCTGCACCCTATCCCGATAGACTAAGACTCAGGAACCAACGACCCTTCCTTGATGGCTGAACTCTACAATAAAACTGTCCTTGCGGCAATCGACAAATTAGCCCCTCTTTCCTTGCGCAAAGCCAAACAAGCAGCGCACATCAACTCATGGTTCACGCCGACACACAAAGGACTGCGTAGCTCTAAGAGAACAGCCTATGCCATCTGGAAAAAAAGGCACCAGTGAGCTTAACAAAACTAAAATTGCGATAGAATAATGCACATTCAGGAACCAAATAACTGCTATCCTGAGAGAACTTGAGTCCCTGGTACCCCCAGTAGATGTCTGCATTAAAGACACAAGCTGGTACACCAACATTTAAAACCTCGCCACTGTAAGCCAAAATCGAATCTAAATAGACCACTATCCAACCTGATCAACCACTGCACCAAATTCTGATTCCCCTGGGCAACACCACCACTCACAGTGGTCATCAAGGATTGTGCCTCTGAACTTACCCCCTTCATTACAATCCTTATAAATGCCTCATTTGATAGCAGTACTGTCCCCACTAACTTAAATTAATGCCTGGGTACTCCTGCTGTTAAAAAAGCCATCACTTGACCCTAATATACCAACCATCGGCCTATCACCACAGTGCCCTTACTACTAAAAATACTGAACACAGTAGACCATCTTCAGATCCAAAACTACTTGGAAGTCAACAAGTTCCTCAGCCTTAGCCAATCGGGTTTCCGCCCAAGACACGGGACAGAAACTGCACTCCTGGATATGAAAATGCATATGGAGAGGTACATTGACAAAGGCAAACTAGACCTGCTCCTCCTACTCGACCTCTGCAGCATCATAAAATTCTATGTAGCCACTTGGAATCAGCAGTGCACTTCTCGCCTAAACCTATTCAGTGGATTCAATCATTCCTTTCGGACAGAACAACAAGAGTCTCCCCCCACCCAAGCGCAGCAGCCCAAGCTAGCCCTGTGACTTGTGGCATCCCAAAAGGCTCCAGCGTCTCCACGACGCTCTACAATATCTTTTGCCAAGCCCCTATTTGACTGTCTTGACGACTTGGTGTCACCTACACTAATTATGCAGACAACACCCAAATCTCCATCATCGGCTGACAGGACCTTGACTCAGCCAACCTCAACATCTATCAAACTAGCCAAACATGTATGGCACACCACAGTATATGCTTAAATGACTATAATACCAAACTCCACGGATCACAACTCTGCATAAAATAAAACTTGACTCCTTCAAAGCCTTTAACATAGATGGCAATATCAAAGATCTCAAAAGAAGTAAAAACCTTGGGTTTTACCTAGACGCCTCCTTGACACTCTCCAAACAAGTCACGGTTTATAACAGCACACGCCAGCTAGGGAACTCCTTCCCCTACAATGGATGTGGCACACAAAATGCTTTTTATTTTTTAATATACTATGGGTTCCTTTGAGTAGGCCTCCAACCTGTCTCGCATCCAACCTCCACATAGCCCGTTTCACAATGGACTAGGAACCAAGCCGGTGTGTATCAATAAAATATTTATTGTGTTATTTAATGAAAAAGGAAAATCAATATACAGCCACCACCAATGTTGTGGCAACACAAATGCAATAATCTCTACAGAACATTTAGATTAAAATGTTCTATTACAATTCACACAGTTCTTTAATGGCAAAACAGGATTTTTTAGAAAGTGATAGCACCAACGGTTTAGCACTCCCCCCTGCAACTGTCACCCCCAAACATCAGATAATTTTGATTCCTTTGAATGGAAGGCAGTGGCAAGGAGTAGGAATGGAGAGAGAAAAATCAGATTTGGGGTAAAGCCCACCACTACAAGATGGTAAACTAGCTCAGAAAGTGAAAACCTGTTTTTGGAACAATACGGCAGAATGGGGTTTTGGTTCTTACAACTGCTAGGGGACCGAATTAAAGGAAATTCGTATTGCTTACACTTTAGTATTCTCTAAACTTTCCCCATCTCCTAATCAGCACACCTGAGCAAAGTAGAAATGAAATGGGGAAAAAACAGTGGCAAATGGACATTAGTTTATACTGAGGTTTACAATGACAGGCAGCTCAGGGAAGGGGTTTAGCTTACAATAGGAAAATCGGTTTTTAATGACAAGGACAGAGGTGCATAACAGGTAGAACTCTAGGTGAAAGGGATTGCTCTCAATGGGAACAACGGTTTGGGGTTTAATAGGACATTGACAACTAGGAATTTGTTGGGTAATGCACACAATACTCTGACAAATTCGGTTTTCAGTTACAAGGAGACAAATTCTATTCAGGCAATACTTTAATGACTAACAATTAAATACAAACACCAGGGACAAGATGGTTGATTTCGAATTTCAACAATATTGTACTGTGAAATTCAATGGGCGAATTGATTTACTTAAAAATATACTAAGGATTTACACAGACAGAGGTTTTTAAAGGAGATCTGCTAACATACAAGCAAATAAGAGATTCTTCTAGGGAAGATGACTGGATTACACTAGCAATTTGGGGGGTTTTCAGTGGGAGAAATATTGGCTGCAATGTTACAAAATTGAAAGGCTTATGCAATTTAGGGCTGGGGTATATGGTACTTACAAAGCAAGCCTTGGGTTGGGATTCAGGAAAGCCATCTGGATCTCGGGACACTCTGGACAGCTAGGGCAAGGGGTCTGGTCACTGCACTCAAGGACGGTACGTTTCAGCCGCCTTCTCTCAGTCGTCCTCCTGTCTCCCCGGATTTTGGTGTCCCTCTGACCTAGTACAGCCCCCCTTATATAGCACAAATGACATCACTAAGTTTACAATCTAGGGGGAGTACCCTGTAATTATCCTTGATGCTCGCATAGGACCATTTACCATTCCTCTCTCCACCCCCTGGCATGATTGGTTCATGGGACGAGAGCACCATCGGTTTGCCTTTATTACACCGCTTTTTTCTCAGCTCAACTTTTTGGCAAAAACAAGTTATCTATCATAACTTCATACTTATACTAGCCATGGCCACATGATATAGATATGTAGTTTCAGTTGCTCATAGGGAATTAGGTAAGCCGATCGCTAACTCCGAGGTAGCATGGCCCTTTGGCTCATTTTTGTCATTTTCATAAAATGTATAACAGTTATGATTCTACAAATGATCCAGCATGTTCCTAATTTCACCTTTTCATCAACTGTCATATTTGTCACCTGTTCAGATCCACCAGAAACTAGTCTTAACTGGCCATTTCAGTCCCCAAAGTCCTAGGGAAATGCAATTAGTCTCTTTAAAAATGCCTGGAAATTATATGAAAACAATAACATAAAAGGAAATGGATTCTTATTCCAATTGTTGCGAAAATGCCTAAAATGAAATCAGCCTTTTAATGTAACTTGGGAGTGTCTGTTCAACATGTGGGAGGGCCACAGCCATCTGTTCCCCTGGGTCAGCTTGTGACCAGAGGGTTTCTATGAGTCCCTTTGAAATTGGCAGTTTGCTCTTTGAAGTGGTTGCAGGAAGGGCTCACACCTCCTGGTCATGCTTTAGCCACACTTTGTTTCCTTTGAAATCTCTGGGCCCCTGCCTTCATGTCTGACAGAGCAGGGAATTAAGACGCCCTCAGCAGCATCACACTGTATTGCGGGATGGTTCACTGGTAGGGGATACTTTGAAGTTTCCTGCCTTAGCACAAACTGTTTTTTTCCTGTAGTTAGTACCTCTTCAAAGGTGACTGGAGTCTTGTGGGTTGGAACATAATGTACATTTGCTTGGGCAACCCATCCCCGCCATTATATTTCCGACATTTTCTGCGTGAGCAGTGCCATCTTTCTACTGTGGCTTTTTAAAGCAGTTTTTCTTTTCACGTGTGCAGGCTTTTTGCATCTGATGTTTAAAGCCCCGTCTTGCAGGTCACAGGATTCTTTGATTTCACTCCTTTTTGAGCAAGTTTGCATTTGCTGTTGGTCTATTGATAAAGAGGGGTAGGCCCCCGCCCCCCCTTCCATATGGTTCTTTAATTTGAGGTGAACAAAAGAAAAGCCAAGCCGTTTAAAGGGCTGGTTTTCTTGCGCAAGAGAGCGCAAAAGCCGTTTTTGGTTGTAGCGTTGAAATTCTTGCCCATCATGTCAAATAAAAGTAAAGCAGCGCTGTTTTTGGTTGCAATGTAGAAATTTGTGTTATTCAGATGAAATGAAAGCAAAACAAGGCTGTTTTTGGTGGCAATATTTAAATGCTGGGACAAGTGGAGGGGAAGGCCTGGCAAAATCAAAGGAGCAGGCGAACACTGCACTGTCAGACATTACGTTGCAGCGGCTGGGGCACAGAGGTCCCGCAGGCAAAGCAGAGGGGCAAAGGCGCTCCCATGCAATAAAGCAGCAATACCCCTACAGGTGGGACCCCTAAAAGACCCAACAGGGGCATATCCAGACTGCTAAGGGACAAGGTGGGAGAGCCCAAGGAACCTCATATCACAGTAAGGGGAACCACCACCCCTGAGGCAACGTGAAATGCGAAGGGTGCAAACTAAAGCATAAAGGGAGCCGCGGAAGAAGGCTCCCCCCAATAGCTGGGACATAACAGCGCAGATGCCACCACCTGGGTACAGGGCGACAAAAGAGGAAGAGCGTACTGAATGAATATACGTGGGCGGCCACAACCCATTGACAGACCATAAAGTAAACACCACTGGGGAGACCCACAAACAGGACCGAGGAAGACACCTACACGCAGCAGGGACCACGGGGCCTCTAGGTTGACAACACAGAGAGAAAAGGCCCGTTAGAGTGAGCGCGTCGGACACAAGCGAGGCAGTGCAGAGGCATAGCACCTGCACCTAATACGGATGAAGCGGGGACGCCAGCAAAAGGACACAGGCCAAGGTCGTAAACATGCCAGGCAAACCAGTATGGAATCATTCACCATCAAGAACGAGGACACGCAGCCCGTCGCAACAGAGGCACCCACGGCCATGTCGAACCCCATTGCAAGGGGAGATCAGGCAAGTGGAAGGCAGCATTCTGGAGGCCATAGAAACACTTAAATAATCGATAGAGGGAAAGTTAGATGCAGTGATCGTAGACGTGGGGCTCCTCAGACAAGACACGGAATTTAGCGCAGAGGGTGCCACCGTGGAGCAACAGGTGCAGAGTAACAGCGACTGTGACGACCTCCCAATCCCAAATGTCAGAGGCGCTGGATAGGATTTGCACACTGGAACGCAGGGCTGAAGAAGCAGAAGGAAGGGCCCGATGCAACAATGTGCGCATAGTGGGAATGCCGGGGTGGGGGAGGCAGAGACTCCCCCCACAAACTACATAGAAAACCTCCTGCTTCAGAAAGTGGGAGCAGGGAATTTATCCCAAGGCGTTGCTGTGGAGAGGGAAAATAGAGTTCGAACCAGGAGACCCTGTCCGCGGGCAGCCCCAAGACCTATGATTGCGAAGATCATGAACTTCAAAAGACAGGGAGAAGATCTTAACATTCTTGTGGGAAGGTGGGGTGGTAAGAAACGATGCTAGAGGACCATCTACCCAGACTACACAGCGCTAGTGCAAAGACAACGGGTGCAGTTTTGGCTGACCAAGGAGCGCCTTTATATTTGTATTTATTTATAACGCACACCATCTGGCCTAGGGGCATCAGGGCAGCGGGTATGAGATTCATGCTGTTGTAACCGGCCAAACTAAAAGTGCTGCACAACGAGAGGTCAAACATCTTTGAGACTACAGCTGATGCCCAAGAGTGGATGGACCAGCAAGGGATCCTGCAACCAAGAGAGGGAAACGGGAGAAACAAGAATGCACCTCAATGAAGCACAGAGCGGGATATGACGAACAGCATACACTACAGAGACACAAAAATATCCCAGCGGGCGGGAGCTTCCACAACGTTGGAGCAGACTGCCAGATACCACAAAATCTGAGCCTGGGGGGCGCACCCCGATGTAACATGTAAAAGTGAAACAAACGCAAAGTAACAGCATAGAGACTTGAACCAGTAGTAGGAAGCAGGAGCTCCGTCCCCAGAGCAGGCCTGCCAAGACCCACAGATGGGATCCAAAAAGACAGAACTGATGCCTGCTTTAAGGCACCACGCCGCTACAAGTGTGCCCGCAAAAAGGAGGGATAGTTGTAGTAGTTGTGTGGTTAGGGTTGTTATAGGAAGGCACGAGTGGAAGACGCATCAAACGACAAAGGCACTGGAGAGGCAAAGAGGGAGGACAATCGGAACTACGACGGAACACAGTGAATCGCAGTGGTGCACCAGAGAGGGGCTCCAGCAAAGACCAGATGCAGGACGAGATTGACAAGATGAGGAGGGACCAAATCCACCCCAACGGTTGGAGAAGAGCGGACAGGCCAGGTTGCACGAAGCACCAGAAGAGTGACCATCTATCAGCCCATGGGAAAGAGCGGGCTGCCGGACTCAGCGAGCAAAAGAGCCTGGAAGTGGGGGAGGACTAAATGCCTACGTTAAGTAGTTAAGGGTTTACGCCTGGCTCAATAGCGCAAAGGTCCACATCGCAATGCTGCAAGAAACACCTGACAGGCGAGAAGCAAGCCGAAATAGCCAAGAAGTTGGGTGGCCAAATGTACAGTTCAACATAGTCTAACTACGCAAGGAGTGTGTCGACGTGGATTGCTCCAGGGATCCAGTTCCAACTCCTAAAACAAGAAAGGGATATGGAAGGCAGGGTACTGATCATTCAGGGAATGCTGGAGAAACGGGATGTCTGACGGTGAATACGCAAGCCCCCAACCACGAAGCTACAGAGTTTGTCAGGACACTCGCACCCCGGCTAGCCCCATATAGGGCTAGCATCAGTCACTTGGGCCAGGGATTTCAATTGCACATTGGACCCTTGGCTGGACAGATTGGACATCAAGCACAAGAAACCAGCGCTGCTGGCCAGAGCGTTGCAGAAGATACTGTATCAGCTGGAGGAAAGTACACATGGGTACTAGAGGATACACACATAGCGCCCCGCACGGGACATTCACTCAAATGGACTACCTGTTTATGGGCAAAGAAACACTGGGGGAATTCACTGGGGCACACATTCATGCACAAATGCTATCCGACCACGCCACCGCTAGTTGGTGTTTGGGCACACATACAGAAGAGCCCCCATACCCACATGGCGATTGAGAACAGAGGCATTGATGGATTGGGAATTCCAGGAGCACATTCAGAGCACGATAGACTATTACTTTGAGCATAATGTGGGGAGTGTGGAGAGCAGTGGAACGGTTTGGGAAGCCCTTAAGGTGGTAGTCAGAGGGGCGGCAATAGGGAAAACCGGAGGCCTCAGGGGTGAAGTTTTGGCTGACCTGGATGGCGTGGAAAGGGAGGTGGCACGGGCGGGCGAGATGGTGTAGAACCAGGGGATCTCACTGCCTTGAGGCAGAAGTGCATGGTGATTAGGGAGAGACTGGGGAAGCTGGATTACGGGAAGTATATACATCGGCTACACGCAGATCGAGACTAGCCCAGAAGGCTTCTAGTCTGGCTGACTGAACAAGAGGTTAAGCAGCAACCGATAAATGCAACTAGAGATGAGCAGGGGGAGAAGATCAGGACCCAGGAAGGCATCAACATGGTCTTTGAGATTCTATGAGAAACTGTACTCCCGGGTCCAGGAGGCGCAGAAGGGAGCCCTAGCGGAGGCCCTGGTGGGAATCACTCTTCCCCAATTGACAGGAGCACCGCAAAAATGTTAGATACACCCCTCACAGTGGAAGAATTGTCAGCGGTCATAACCGGGCTTCCAACAGGCAAGTCTCCGGGCCCCAATGGGCTACCCGGGGAATTCTACAAGAAATACAAGGACAGCCCAACCCCGAGACTGTTGGAGATGCTAGAGGAGGCGTATGAGAAGGGACAGATCCCTAGTAGTATGTTGGAATCAATAAACGTACCAATACTAAAGGGAAGCTGCCCCTAGAGTGTGGCTCTTACAGACCAATTTCCCTGCTAAATCAAGATTCCAAAATCCCGACAGCGGCTCTGGGCAAACGGCTAAAAAGGGTTATACCCACGCTGGTACACCCAGACCCCAACAAGATATATACCAGGAAGGAACACACATGGAATCTCCGCAGACTCCACCACGTCATAGATAGTACGAATATGAGAGGGGGGAAAAGCGCAGTGGCATCACTGGATGCCATTAAGGCGTTTGATTTGGTGAACTGGGACTGGCCCCTGGGAGTGCTCGTGCACTTCAGGATAGGTGAAGGGTACCTACGCTGGATTAGGCTCCTATACAAAGATCCAGGGTGAAGACGGGGGAGGCACGTCGGAGGAATGGAGCATTGCACAGGGCACGAAGCAGGGCTGCCCACGGTCCCCGATGTTGTATATCTTGGGCCTAGGACCATTTGCTGCTTTTCTAAGAGTCGAGTACAGGGACACGGGAATATTGATGATAGACTGGGAAGTGCACCAAATATCAATGTATGCAGATGACCTGCTGCTCTATGTCCAGAACCCATGGACATATTTGCCAGGCCAGCTTGAAGCCCTGGGAGCATTCAGCAGGCTTTCAGGAATCACTATCAGCAAGGGAAAAATCCTCGCAGTTCCCCCTGGCGGGTTTGAAGAGGAGCAACCCCAACCCAGTTACCGGACTTAGGCCTCACATGGACCCCACTCACTTTCAGATATTTAGGAGTGGACATCTACCATGACACTAAAGAAATGCACGAGGCTAATACACAGGCAGCCCTAGACAATACAGGGAAGGCCATGCAGTTTTGGAAGACGCTGCAGCTGGGAATGATAGGGAGGGCGGCCTTGTTGAAGATGATGGTGCTACCCAGTCTCCTGCATTATTTTACTAACATTCCTTACAACATCCCTGGGTCTTTCTTTAAACAATTACACGCCAGGGCACAGGAGTTTCTATGGGGAGGAGGGAGAAACAGGGGGGCACTGAACACACTGCAAAGAGACTATGAAGGGGGGTGGGTGGGGGCATTAGGCTCCCAAACTTTGAGCAATAGTATTTGGCAGGCCAACTTCAATTTGTGGTACAGTGGCTGGGAGAAGACGCATCTATAGACTCAATAATTGTTCAACCAGCGGTACAGCAGTACTACCTGAGGGAGGTTCTATGGATAGACAAAGCCTCTGCAAAAACACTCCCAAACATGGTCAAGCTAGGCATGGACCTGTGGAAAAGAGCATGGCAAATCCAAGACATAAGGGACCCCTGTTCCAGACAAATCCCTCTAGCGGGATTAGTCGATGCCTGCATTACGAATCTGGCAACATAAAGAACGCAGTGGGAAGACAAGGGAGTGGCCCAGGTAAGGGACTTGCGGCAAGACGGACGCTGGGTGGACTTTCAGACCCTAGTTACAGAGCAGGGCATGCATAATGGCCAATTCATATTTAACATGGTCCTAACGATACGGAAGAGATGTGAGACAATACCGGAGGTGGAAGACGCAGGAGGGGCACTAGATGCATGGTACGAGGTCCCAGGGGTGGGGGGGGGGGGTCACACAGTGTCCAGACTATGAACAACTACTAGGTGCCAGCAACTCAAGAGAGTTGCTAGCACGGGTTAAATGCGAGGAAGAGCTCCAGAAACCCTTCTCGGACGAGGCATGGAGCAGTCTCCTCCGGTATGCAAAGAAAGTCTCCAGGAACGCAAGGTTTAGGCAGATGCAGCTCTCATACACAGGGCATAGTCGACACCTAAGAGGATGTCGAACATGGGGACCAGACAGACCCGGAGCTGCCCAAGCTGCGCGACAGGGCTGGCGGACATGCTGCATATGTTTTAGTCATGCCAGAGGAAAATGCCCTTTTGAGACACTATCAAGGAGAAAGCATTGAAGGGAAGAATCCAAATGCATTAAATACACTGGGCTTGTTCCCGAGAGGGGGCAAGCAGAGAACACACCTGGCGAAAATGAAAGACCGAATGACAATATTGACAAAACGCTGCATAACAATGTCGTGGAACACAAGCACAGGACCTTCAGCAGAAAGGTGGTGGGCAGACCTGCAAAAATAGGCGATAGCAGAAAATACAGTGTGGATGAGAGCAACGCAAAGGGGGGGAAGGCGACAGTGGGGCTAAGCTATTGGCATGGAACACCCTTGTGCAAGACCCGTTTGGAGGTGAAGGAAGAGACCGCACAGGCGAGCCTAGAGGCTCGGACGAGGATTAATCAACCGACAGAGGGAGCTCAACGAATAGGAGATGAAAGGAGCCAAGGGGCTTAGCCCGGCCGCACTCGAGAGGAGCACAAAGTAGTAGAAGAGCATTATGGCCTGAGGATGAAGGGACCTCGCCGTGACTCAAGCAAATAAGAGAATCGGAAAACCCAAGCGAATGTGCCAGTAGAGATGTGATGTGTGCTTAAGTTGTCATTTGTTTTGTGTGGAAAATGCAAATAAAAAAAGGTTTTTAAAAAACAACCAACCTCAATCAGAAGTGGAGGCCACAGGACAGCTTGTTCAACCATCTAGACAACACAAATTAAACCCTTCCGTTCCAAGAGGCAAAACTGCAGCACTCTGTTCCATACTGTTACAAATCTATCCACCTGGGGGTGACACTTGGAAGCAAACATCTCCCAGAGAACATGTTCGTTCAGTTCCTACTTGTGATTGGTGGCAGATTTTCTGCTGCGCTCATCCACCTGGACATTCCGTTCACGACCACGAGGGCGGCCTGTACCAAAATGCCCTTTCCCACAAGTGCACTGCTAGATACACGGCTTCACTGATTTGGCGCCTCCTTGTTTGTGGATTTAAAACTGTTCCCACATGATCTGTCAGAATCACCCTGCAGCCCACCATCACTGGCCTGTACTGCTAGGATTTCTGCTTGTAACTATGAAGTGTGTTCCAGAGTGTCCTTCTTAAACAGGTCCAGGATCCGATGACCCTTCAGAGGGAGGAGTATGTAGTTCTGATAAAGTGGGCCCTGAATCTGTTCCTAATCGCAGGTTGCGGTTGTCTGGCGAACATATCTAGCTGCAGCAATGATGGGGTGGGTACTGCCTTGGTTAGATGGTCCAATATTTGGGACCAAGCCGATGACCAGTGTATCAGAGTGTGCCTCATCTGCAGCATGGCCATCGGTGCCAGCACAACACATGCCGCCATCAGTCTCATCAGATACAGGAATCAGCAAGCAATTGTCCAGGTGCGAGAAAGGAACAATGAGACTCCAGTATGTAGTTTATCCTCGTTTCTGTAACCCAGCTCTGAATCCCAAATTAAGCATACGAAGTCTATCTTCGAGTCAGGAGAGTGGATTCATTTACAGATAGGTACAGATCATACATCAGGTCTAGGAGGTATTGTAGATATGCCGATGCTTGGGTTGGGGACTGGGCTCTGATCAGCCAGTTGTCAAACTAAGGATACAAGTGAAAGCCTTTGAGGAAAAGGAATGCAGTCACCAATGCCATCACTTTGTTGAGCACCCTTGAGGGCCAGCTGAGGCAGAAGGGTAAGACTTGGCAAGGGAGACGATGGCCCCACCAACATGAACAAATTATTGTGGGTTCCACTTGGTAATAGGACACCCTCAACCTCCTACTGGCATGCTGTGGATCTGCATCCTTATGTCACTTAAAGGTTCTGGGGCTGAAAGGAGTAATCCAAGGGGTGAGGTGGGTGAATGGGATTACCTCTTTCGAGGCGCACTCAGGAGATATGTTCTACCTACTCTGGCAGTCGTGGAAGCCTGAAACCTCCTGGACTCTTAGTAGAGAATGACCATCTCTGAAGGACAAAATAAAGTTTGGCAGAGGGCTGGGTCAGATATGCCAAAGACTGATGGCGCACTATTTTTTTATATTCAGCTCTTAGTCTGTATCCAGGCTGAAAAACTCAACCCCATCAAATTGAAGGTCCATTAGAAGTTTCTGGACATCCGATTAAGACTTTGCGGCTTTGAGAAATGCTCGATACCCAATAGCCGCACTTACAACCTAGCAGCTGGGTCAAGGTGCTGCTAGGTGGCCTCCATAAGGTCTTGTAATACTGGAGGGGCTTCTGCCTAAAATTCAGAGGCGGATTGCATAGAAGTCACCCAGCTCTTCGTAGAACCAATAATTGGCTGCTGCCATAACCGCTTCTGTATTTGTTAAGATGGATTTCTAGAATCTGACCTCGGACAAATTTTAGGCAACCACCACAGTTTTAATGCACATGGAGCTCAAGGTATGTGGACGAGCAGTCAAGGTTTAGTCTCAGGAGTGAGTGGGGTCAGGGGTACTCAATGAGTGCACACAAAATAGCACAATAATTCAATGTAGACAGTCGTAGTACTATCACACAAGACTGCTACAATCAACATAGGTTCACTTAATACACATGACTTAAGCAATGCAAGAAAATAAGTTACATGCAGTAGATGGGAACCAATCTTAAGAAAAATATCCCAACTTCAGAAGTCCAAACCAGATTGTTTGCTTGTTAGGCGCTTATGCAATAAGAAAATACTGTTTCAAAGCACCCACATGGCAGGGAGGGAGCAAGGGTGGGAAATGCATTAAAACACAATATTTAAGCGCAGTGGGGGGTGGGAGGTAGAATGGACGAACCCTACTATTCCTTGTGAGTATTCAGAATGTGCAAGTGCAGCAGGGAAGAGAGGGTAAGTGCTGGGGAATCCAAGCTCATGGGTGAGCCAAAGATTAAGTTCTAGGGATGTTGAGTGCTACATGGACTAGGGCTGCAGGAGGTACAAGTGCGAACCTCCAGGGCGGAGGGTGTGCAGATGCAAGTGCTGTGGACAGACAGGAGCTGGGCAGAATTGGTGTGGGAGGTCAGGGCCTTGAGGATGCATAAGGGCCCAGGACACCAAAAGCAGCAACTGGGGGATTAGCAGAGGAGATAAGACGGGGAGGAGGAAAAGAGGCAAGTCTTAAGGAGCTTCCGAAATTTGAGAAGATCCTGCTCAAGGTGCAGCGGTAGGGGGAGGCTATTCCAAAGGAGGGAGCCCACTGAGGAAAGTGAACAACCACCAGCCCTCTGTTTAGCAAATGCTTTATACACAAAGAATTGGTGCTAGAGGAACATAGGTGTCTAGAGGGGGAGTATTTAGTGAGATAAGGTTGAAGATAGTGTGGTTCCCAGGCCCAGACAGCGTTGTGGATGATGTAAAGGGATTTGATTTTAATCCGTGCAGACACTGGGAGCCAGTGAAGAATTTTTAGTGCAGGTGAGATGCGGTCCCTGGGCTTAAAGGCAATGATAAATCTTGTGCCCTATTCTGGATTAGCTGGAGGGGTTGCAGAGTGGAAAATGGTAGATTCAGGAGGAGGCTATTGCAGTAGTCTAGCCTAGAGAGAACCAGGGTTTGGGTCACAATGAGTCTGAGGGAAAGTGAGAAAAGGTAAAATTCTGTTGAGAAGGAAGAGCTGAAAGTGGGACTTCTTGGCAATGTCCTGGGTGGGAAGGAGAGCGGGGAGTCGAAGATGACTCCAAGGTTTCTGGCTTCAGTTGAAGGCACAGGGGGAAAGCCCAAGAAGAAAGGCCAGAGTGAGGGGAAGGAGGTAGCAGGTATCCTGAAGGGAATTCTCAGTTTTACAGGTGTTGAGGCAGAGATCATTGGAGGTGCACCAGGACTGTATGGCAGATAGGCAGTCGGGGATGATGGAAGGTGCAAGAGAATCAGAAGGGAGTTTGAAAAAGAGCAGTGTGTCATCTGTGTAACACGAAGTTGGAGGAGAAACAGGAGAGGAGGCGTGCAAGGAAAGCAAGGTAGATGTTAAAGAGCCAGGGGGAGAGCATAGAGCCCTGGGGGACACCAGAGGAGGGAAGGGAAGTAGGAGAGGAGAAGGTGCCCCGGATGACCTGGAAAGAGCGGTTAACGAGGAAAGAGGTCAGCCAGTCCAGTTCCCGTTCCAAGATACCATGGGTATTGTGGAGCCTTTGTCAGAGGATGGAATGGTTGACTGTGTCAAAGGCAGAAGAGTAATCGAGAAGGATAAGGACAGCTGGGGAGTTGGAGTCCAGAGATTTAAGCAGGTCTTCAGAAGAGCAGTTACCGTGCCTCTGGATGCTTGGAATCCAGATTGATGGTCATGGACACCTCCAACAAGTTCAGTGTGAGTTAATTTGGGGAAAGGCCAGCTTCTTAAGCAGCTTCCCCAGGAAGGGGGTGCTGAAAATAGGGCGGTAGCTGGCAGGGCAAGAAGGATCAGAGGATGGCTTTTTGGGGAGTGGGCGCATAAGGGAGTGCTTAAGGGGACGGGGGAGATTCAGTGACAATAGAGGGTTGCAGAAATCAGCGAGAGCAGGGCCAAGAGAGCCAATGTTATCTTGATAGTCCTCGATGAGCAAGGGGAGACCCGTTTAGAAGAGACCTTCATGGAGCGACCAACTCTGGTCACTTTCAGGGAGGTGGGAAATGGAGTTGAGGGAGCGTTGGATGGGTTGTAAGGGAGTGTAGAAAGGGTGGTCAGGACGTACTGAGTTTTGGCGGCAAAGTGTGAGGCCAGTGCGCATTGCAGAGGGCCTTGGTAGGAGAAGGGGAGGAGAAGGCTGTGGGAGGGTTGGCCAATTCCCTGCAGATCTTCAAAAGTTCAGCCGTGTTATTGGATCCGCCAGAGACCTGTGCCTGTATGTGGGCTCTTTTCTTTGCACGGATAGCGAGTCTGTATTGCCTTTGGAGCAGGCAGCAGGCCAGTTTGTCATAGGAGGAGCCCGAGGTTAGCCACTTTTGT
Organism: Ambystoma mexicanum; assembly: GCF_040938575.1. NCBI lineage: Eukaryota > Metazoa > Chordata > Amphibia > Caudata > Ambystomatidae > Ambystoma > Ambystoma mexicanum. The sequence goes on along the minus strand of NC_090922.1, from coordinate 577,692,636 downwards.
TCTGCCGCCCAGTACTTTCGTTTCAGGGCCGCAAGTTCGGTGTTGTACCAGGGGTTATGCTTAGAGGCAGGTTTCAGACGGATCCTGTCAAGAATATTGGTGATGGAAAGATGGAGGTTGCTGTGGGCAGAGTTAGAGGCACAGTCAGAGAGGGGTTGGGGGGGGGGGGTGACGGTGGAAGCGAAGGCAGACAGTCACTCGTTTTATCAGGCGGATGTTGGTGAATGAGGTTGGTGGGGGGGCGGTCAGGGGGCCAAAGAGAACCAGGCGGGCGGAGAGGAATGAATGGTCTGACCAGGCGAGAGGGCCGAGTAGTGGGAGGGGAAGGTAGGGAGGAAAGAGATCAGACTGTAGGAAGGCATCCAGGGTGTGTCTAGCCGAGTGCATTGGCCCTAAAGGGAGAATGGAGAGGGATAGCGAGGTGAAGAGGTCAGTGAATAGAATGGATGCAGAGCCAGGGGAGTCCAGTTGAATGTTGAAATCACCCACTAGGAGGTTAGAGGTGGATGAAAGTAAGGAAGAGCAGAAGTCGGTCCATCCATAGAAGAACAGGGTGGTGGCGCTTGGAGGGGGGGTAAATGGTGGCTATGGTCAGGGTGGAGATGGGAGACATGACCACCTTGCAAACAAGATGGAAGCAGGAACCCATTCTGGGAAGATTTAGGCAACCACCCACAGCCACTGCAGTGAGGTCGAGGCTTGAGGGTCTTTAAGCCATCAGTGAGGAGGGAGTCAAAGGCAGTGACTGAGCTGGCATTGAACCAAGTCTTGGTAAGAGCGAGAATGTCGAGGTCAATGTCTTCAGGAAGGAGACCGATGTCAGAGGAGTGTTTGTTGGCTGAGCGGGCGTTAAGGGTCGCCAGGTGGAGGTCTGTGCCTTTGAAGGTTTTCTGAGGTGGAGTACATTGGAGTGGTACACTATCCAGAAGAGAGAGTAGAATGGGGGAGATACAGGCGAAGGAAGTTAATCAGACAAGGCATGATCTGGTCAAAGAAGGTTCAGTTGTGGACCCTGAACCAGGATGGTGCCAGTGTGGTATGATATGCAATGATAGATTTATAACACGCTTAATACACAGAGGTTTCTAAGCGTGGCTCAGGGATCGAACCTCTGTTGCTGCATGTCATCTTGCTTCCAAGACGAACACGTTGCCCCTGTGCTATCCTCCCTAGACATTAGCGAAGCAACAGGAGAATGAGAAACCGGCCAAGAGGACTTGCCACTTGGTGCCACTGTTAGGCAAAGTTTATATGCAGTACCCTTTGGGACCACTACACACAACTAGGACTACAGGTGTAAGCAAAACCAACCTTTGGTACAAGTCTGTACTACACAGTTTTTGGTAGCAGAGCTGAGCAGCCGGGCTCATCTCAAGAGGGGAATGTGAGCAGTAACAATGTTACAGAGATCTACAATCACAAGTGTTCAAGTAAACTCTTACACTCAAGGTTTCTTTGATAAATACGTATGAATGTTTTACAACTGACAGAATTTAATAAGGAGGCAATATAATATCACACAAGTATACTTCAATACTATTTCAGAATACTTTTCAAGAGGAGTAAAAGGCAAAGATTATTAAGACATGAAAGATTACAATTATTCTTAGACAGTGCAATTCAATTCAAAAGGCTAGGCCAAAGTCAATGGGCTAAAGTCTTGGATAGGATAAAGCGGTTCTGGTAAGTAAACGGTAAAGTCTCTGCAAAAGTTCTCAGAAGTAGTTTGTAAAAAGAAGAATCATATGTTGGGTCACAAGCGGATTAGGCCTGAGAGTTGCAAAAGTTTCAAGCACTTTAACCACGAGAGGTACATACTCAGTCTTATTTCCACAGTACCTTTCAATGAAGAAAAAGATGCAGCTGATGACTTCTGTTCCTGGCAGTTCCTGCAGATCTCGCCGTTACTGTGCCTCCGTCGTGGGGACAAGAGGGAGGACGTTGGGAGACTTCTGCACTAGGACTGGTCAAAAAGCTGTCACTTGGCAAATCTTCAATTCTGTTGGCTGTGAGTAAAGCACACAGACTCTCCCTGGTTATAAGGTTTCCTGCAACACCCTGAGGAAAATGTAACCAACTCCGAGATTGGTATCCATACTGTTGAGTTGATTGGTCCCACCAACTCAAAGGGGGAAGTTGTCCTTGCAGGGGCTTCTCTGTCAAGGTGAACCTGGTGATTCGGACCTGCAGCAGGGCTTCACCAAGCAAACCAACGGTCCAGGAGTTGCAGCAGCTGTCCTCTTCAAGCTCGTCTTCGGTTATTTCGTTCCAGTGGTCGACTCTGCCTTCCAAGCCAAGAGACTCCTTTTATTCAGTTCTCTCCCATTCATTCCAGCCTAGCTGTCATTCACCCAGCAGGGTGGCTGTCCTTGCCGGACAGGCAGCCAGCCAATCCACAGAGTGCATTTGGGTCTCCTAGGAGACTAAGCACAGGGAGTTTCGGGCACCTCCCTCACTCCCTGCCCAACCCAGACACTTGGACGCCAGAGGCGGTCTCCACTCCTGTAGCCCGCCAAAGGCGAAAGAACAAAGGGACCAAACCTAGCTTGGTGCACAGAGACAAACTCTAAAAGGACCTTTCCAAAAAGAAATGGAGAAAAAACAAGACCGGGACCTATTTAAACAAAGGAGGCTCAGACGCCATCTTGAAAAACATGGATCCCGCAATTGAACGCTACCGGCGCTCGTGAAAAAGGATGGTAGTTCGTTGTAAAACCACTGCCACCACTGCCACCATGCTACCCTTTCCTGAGAGGAAAGGGTAGCATTTGACTGCTAAATGAGTATCTAGACACGGGATATTAAGTAACCCCTCCAGCACTCTACTGTAAGATAGGGTGTGCTGGGTCTAGGAATTTAAAATAAAGGCTAGTAAAGTCAATTTCACTTTACTTACTCTGGGAAACAGTAGTTTATCCCAGAGAAGGTACTTAAACCTTGGGAAAGCCTGAAAAGGTTTCCAAGTGCCACTGCACTAAGGATGCTGTGTGACACAAATGAAAAGATGATGCCTATGGAGTTGGTTAGACTCCATAACCAAAGAAAATACAACAATAAAACACATTGATTTGAAAAGGTCAAAGTCCCAAAGTTTTGCAAAACAGCTGGAGGGCTCGAAGGTGGGAGGAACTGGCACATTTTGAGAATTCCCCCCAACAACTGTTAATGGAAGAGCATGTGGAAGGAGAGTAGAGATGAGATGCGGGGGTCCATAGATCTGGAGAGGGGACAGTGAAACCCTCTCTAGAGGAAGCACAGACATAGGTGTCTGCAATGGGAAGTCTAGGGTTTGCACTCAAGGTGTCTTTTTGGTTCTTTTTCCTACCAAACTGACAGGGGTGGGGGGGTATAGGAGATAGTGTAGCAGTTAGAATATAGGAGAAATGGAGAGAACCATAGGTCGGCAGATGTTTAGACAAGTAATGGAGTGGCCGCACAGCACTGTTCTATCTTAACTCACCAGGAAGCCTAGTAGATCAAGTCGGCCAAGAATAAATGCAAACCAGAAGGAATAGAATTACATCAGATAAGTGGTACAGAGATGTATGAACTATACACACCTAAACTCGATTTTGAAAAAGGAGGAAACAAGATCAATGCAAGGTTACTCAGATGTAAAAGTAAAGTCAAAGTAGAGGGTGCACAGATTTAATGCAACACAAATGGGATAAAGTGCAGCAAAAGAAATTTAGTTAGTTGAGGCGAGGGAGGAGTTGAAAGGCACTGTAGACGCTTCAGGAGAGTTAGTGTTGGAGGTCAGCCAAACTCACTTTCGTGTCTGCAGGGATCGTGGATAGTCTAGAATCCAGTGATAAAGGAAGCAGTCAAGTAATTAGTCAGGAGGATGGATCATAGTTTGAACAGGGAATCTGAGCCCTTCCAAGGTACTCCCCGGCCCAGACAGGAGCCTTAAGAGTGGGGTTTTAGGTAGTAGGCCGGCTAAGCATCGTCTCCAAAAATCACATGGTTGTTTGCAAGTTTCACTAAAGTCCACCAAAAGGTTGGACTTCAGAAGTCTCATACTGGGGACACAGGGGTCCAACTCTTAATATAGGCCTGAACCACACACATTTTGAGGGTAGCAAAGGCTGAGCAGCCATGGCTTATCTTGGTGAGGGATGGGGTGGGGAGGAGAAGCACTAGTCAGTACAACAACACCAAAAAAAAAAAAAAAAACACAATTTAGAAAAATTGTTCTTTTTATAACTTGCTTACTACCAGGGATCAGTTTCCAAGCACCAGCCCAGGATTCAAACCTGTGTTGCTATGAGTTGTTTTGCTTCCAAGACAAATGGGTTGCCTCTGAACTATCCTCCAAACAAACACTAGCGCACTAAAATGTATATAAAAACAATTGTTTATTTTATATATACACTAAGGTAAAGAATTCATCAAAAAGTTAAGTACTATAACCCAATGAGAAACTTTATAACTAATGCAATCTTTACAGTAAGCAAATCACTTTTGTAATACTTTTAGAATGGCAGTATGAAATATAGATATACTAATCCCGGGGTTACATGACACAGCCGTCTTCTCTGCTCTGTAGTTCTTTGCATATGGTTGACACTCTTGGATTATCTTTGTTATAAAATGGCCCACATGCTGCACATATAACTATCAATCTTAAGTGCAGTTCTTAGCAAACTAAACACCATAGGCTGAATAATATAAGGTTTTCTACTCTCTATTGCCTTATAATGTGGTATTGGGCATGCAGTTACATTAAGTATAAGCAGTTGAACTCCCGCCTTTCCCTGCATCTCTGTAAATCCTTCCATTAAATATTTTCCAACATCCGCTAAATGCAGATTAAACCTTTTCCTCCATTTAATAATTTAAAGTTGGCCACGTTTAACAATCATGACTTAAATAGATGCAGCTACTCGAGCTCTAAGACAGCTCTAATACACCCAAGATTGCGGCAAGCTAGTGCCATTCTTGAACATAGCGAGCCACGAGAGCAGCATTCAAAATACACTGACACCCGACGTGATCATTCGCGTCCACGTCTGCACACCGATAGAGGCATTTTGTTTCTTTGTAGGAAAACAACGTTTTTGAAAAACGAAGTAAGTCCCGCGCTGGGGTTCAATTTAGCTGCTGGCGCTATCACGCAATCGCCCTGCACCCAACAGCATACAGTGTCAATACGAGGGGCACCAAACGCGTTACCCTTTTCTTTTTGCTGTGAGGAACGTGGGGAACTTAACTTACACGTGCCCCACATTTATTGTGCACAAGTCTGATGTGAAAACTTGAAACCACATCACTGAATGTGATTCACAGACGCAATGAAGGTAAATACAAATGCAGCTTTTATCTTCAATCTGACACATACTTTTTCTAAGTAACAGACGTATTAGAATGCAGTTCTTCCAATTTCTGCTTAAAGATGTTTTCCACTAAGACCGTTAGACATTTCGATTCCCAATGCGATGCACTTGTATAAAATGAATTAAGGGAACAGAAAAGCTCTATTATCTGCTTTCTCTCTTCCAGAGTCAGGTAAAACATTGCCATTAAACAAATGGCATTAAGTAGCCCATAAATGAACAAAAATTATCGTCATTACTTCAGATAATTACTCGCATGCTGCAAAAGAAATTGAAAGGTCAGTGCTCAATGTCACAATATCACCTACCGATTTAAAAGTTAACGAAGGTTTTAAAATTTAGAATGGTTTACCAATTCGGATCAGTTTTGGTTTTTAGATTGACAAGACTAGAAGGTCTCTACATAGTGTGCCATCTTCAAATTATCTGTACTACTATAGAGTGTTCTGAAGACGGCTCCACAGACGCTGCAAAATAGAATGAACCAGTTGCACACGGTCTGAATCACTCCTTGAGACCCAGAAACACATCTTAGTGTCAACTAAGCTCAAAGAAAATAATAGAATCAAGAGGCGTTACATATCTAGGAAAAGACTGGTCACTTTTAATACTAACCTCACCACAATGCTGTGATGTCTAAAAATTATCAAGTCAATGTTAGGTGCCATCACCGTAGTCACGTAGTCACACGGAGTCAATGGTCTTACCACTTCTAGGTGTTTATGTTTATACTCTATATTGATACCGATTAAAATATGTGAACTTGAAGCCTTCTGTCTATACAAATGATGACATGTTCGGTTTGGTGATGGCTGTGATAGTTGTGCACTTGTTTTGACCCTACACATGTGAAGGTGGGAAGCTGTTCCTTGTGGATTTTTGTATAAGCTATTGAGTATGCAATTCAAAAGGCAAGTAAATGTTTCCTAATCATTTTCAGAATCTGTGTTGGGTACAAATGGATGAAACAAAACCAACAAAGCAGGTAAATACAGCAGCCTTAGGCTTTAGAAGTCCATCCCTATCTAGTTATGGGAGTCAGTCAGATTTGAGAGCGAACAAGCTGTAGAAAGTTCAAAGTTCCAGAGAAGGTCTTCAGTAACAAGTAATACAGCGTTTGAGGCAAAAAAGGCTACAGGGACTGGATCAGGTTGCCTGAGGGCACACAGGCCTTCAGCCTGGGCGAGCGTGTATTGGCAAACTCTTGAACACACAAATTAGCACAGCAGCCCCAAAACAACTCTAGTTAAGTTCTACCAAGAGTCTCCCAGTACCTTAGGAATGAAGCAGATGCATCACAAGGCCACCACGATGCAGCAGCAGACCCGGGCACCGGATTCTTGGTCAGACAGATGAAAGAAGGGGCACCGGAATGGATCTTGCAGCAGTCGAGTGAAGATGCTTCAGACAAAGTATTCTTTAGGGTTCTTTGATTTTGGCACCCTTAGACACCAGTGAAGAACGATTACCGCCCGATTAATCACTTTCTCTGTCAAACACTCAGAGGGGACCTAAAGGAGTGGAATCCCACCTCTGGAAGTCCAGGATGAGTCCAAAGTTTCATGATTATTTAATCTTCAGAAGGCAATGCACTGCACAGTGGCTATGGGTCCCAAGGTATTGGCGGTTTGCAACCCGTGAAGGTCACAGCTTGTCGTGGGAGCTCGAAATGCAGGTTGTTTTGAGACCAATTAGACCCACAATTCTAAAGGAGAGTCCTTTTCGGGGCTCTCCCGACTCTTGGAAGAAGGTGGGACAGCAGCAATTAATCAGAGGACATCTCTGATCATCTGTAAGTGGATTCAGGCATCTCTCCTCTTCCTCATCAATTCTTCAGTTCCAGTGGTTAGCATTTACAGCCTCCGGATGCATGCCTCTTATGCAGGAAGCCAGCCAATCAGCACTCATGCACCATTCAAACTGTGGGTGGTGGCTGTCCTTTCAGGACAGTCAGCCTCCCAGCTAGAGCTTGTTCAAGGCAGGCACGGCAGAAGACTCCCCTGGCCTTTTTGTCATGCAATGTGGCTGCCTGGATCCAGGTCAAACTGGAAGGCTGGCTGTCCATTTGTACAAGACAGCCCCCAGATTTGCATGTATGGCTTGAATGGTGATTGGATGTTCCAGCTGTTTTTCCTGCATAAAGGAGAGTGTCCTGGTGCGGCAAAAGGCTCGCCCCAAGGAGTCCGAGGAAGGACTTCTGCCGCTAGCGACTGCCAAAGACTGCCGCTACAGCTCCAGCCTCCTCTCCTGATTGGCAGGGAAGATCCAGACTGGACGACTTCCTCCCATGGGCTGGTGGCACCAACCAGTCTTGAAACCATCTGCATTTTGAGTCATCCCTCGAAGAGTGCTGCATGTCCTGGGCAATTCCCCAATACCCTGGGACCTGGACAAATTTGCTGTGCAACATTTCCTGGAGCGCATGTTTCGGATGGAACTTCGTGGGCATCTTGGTGGACTTTCAGTGACTTTCCCCACTCAGTCTGCCTTTCCTATTTGGGGACAGAGAAACAAAAGTCTGCTGTGTGGCAACCGTTGCTGAACCAAAGTCTGTCTGGTCCAACGAGCCAGCTGGGCGTCGCATCACAAGAAGCAGAACGTCTGCTCCCAAAAGTTCCTTCTTCAGCCTTCAGGCCAAGAATCTTAACAGGAGCTGCTGCTGCCTCACCTGTGACTGTCTTCATGAAAAGGTACTGTCCTACTCCTAGGTACTCACCTGGGTGCTTGCTGTGTTGATCAGACTCCTGAGCTTTGAGACACATTGGAGTGGACAACACAACTGTGTTCTCCCAGGCCTAAGAACATTGGTCCTTTGGTCTACAATCGTGCGTGTGGGGGTGAGGCTACCTGAACCACCTTTTAACTAAACATTTCACTTACCTGCAACACAGAAGAAACCTGCTATTTGGCAACTTTGACAGCATCTGCCTTTGTTTGTTTTGCTGTCCAGGGGCACTGGCTTTTCCAGTGCTGCCTCAGACTCCGATATCCTTATCCCCAGATAGGGTTGGACTTTTGAAAGCGTAGGCTGCCTAAAAGTACTTGCCAGTATCTGTTGGGTTACAAGAATAGATTTGCTACTCTGACTACTTACCTGTATTGATCGAAAGTCTACTATCTTGAGTAATGTTTACATGTCTTACTATATAAATGTGAATATGTTTACTTACCTATTATTCTAATATTGTGTTAGTTGTCCTAGTATTTAGAAAAACCATATCTATTAAGTATATAGTGTATTCTTGACTATAGGTGTAACCAGAGTTCTTTGGACGTACCTACAGCCATTCTCCCTCCTAGACTAGGCCTAGAGCTCGTCCATTGCCAACAACCCTTTTGGGTAGTTCAGTCCAGACCTAAGAATTGGAGCCCTGCACACCCAAGAGGGAGTCTTCTCTAGTCCTACCATAGGTAGGCTAGAGTAAAACTCCCCAACATGCTGTGGTGGACAATCCCTGCCTGTAGACCATTTGGGACACCACCATTGTATGCGCTTGTGGTCACACCATTACGGTCTGCAATATAGGTAGTGAAGTGGAACTCTAGCAGGGACGATGCCAAGGCAACAGACTGAAGAACATAATCTCCAGCCTTCTTTTGTTATATTGAGGCTCCACTGCAGCAAACTTTCACTGGAGACATACATGCATGTTGGTCACTGTGGATTTCCAAATCAGCCCTGGTGGGAGGAGGATTTTGGGAGACCACAGTTAAGGTGAACAGGCAAGACATTGAGGTTGGCTAAAACACAACTAGAGTTACCAGAGCAGTCAAGGTTTAAATCTCAGGAAGGGTGAGTGGGTCTACAGCTACACTGGTGTGCACAGTACCGTTCCAAGACTGTCAACTGGCCTGTAACTGAGGGTTTCTCAAGGGTCAGGTTATCCAAAGGGTTCCTTAGGTGCAGCAGTGAATGCGGCTATGGTTCTAAAGAGGATCTGTCCATTAAACTAATATGATGCTCCTTGCAGTGGCATGCAATCAGTGATGTGGGAATCGGATACAAACAATTCTATCGTACAATAGATAACTGGTTATAAATATAATTCCTGATCTGAATTATGAAGGGGAGCATAACCTATACATCGAATGGTCACCTTTACTAGTACCAAACTAAAAGTGTAGCTATTTGGTGTGAAAGGGCTTGTTTGGTGCTTGTGGGGCTGTAGCTCATTAAACAAGGCAGAACAAGTTACTCCAGCTGTTTTAGTGTGAATACACAACTGCCAGGCACTTCACCAACCCACCACTTAATTTGATCAGAATGACATGTTCTGCAGAATACTTTGTCCATTCTTTTCTAAAGAAATTCTCATACTTCAGAAAATGGCGCTGGAATTTTGCTTTTGAGAAACCATTGCCTCAGCTTCAAGCAATTCACCATTGAAGGTCGCTACATTTTTTTTTAACTGGGGCACTGCTGTGAAATTTTAACGACTGAACAGACACTAAACAAAAATACACGTGTGGCCAACTTGCTCCTTTGTTAGCAAAAATCCATTCAATATTTTCAGCTCCGAGTGTCCATAGGAGGACGCTTTCTCCATAGCAAAGTGAATGCTTGGTCCAAAACCAGCTTTTTTCTATGCTTATTTTTAGAACCGTTGACATGACCAGGTAATTTATTTGGAACATTTCAGTCCGGTCTGTCCTGGGGGTCAAGTCATTCCATTCACCATAGAAGGTGAACAAAAGTCAATGGTTTATAGGAGTCGCCTTCATAAATGGGTGGCATTCGCTACATATTTGCAAAGAAATATAGTATCATTAAGTTTTACTTCCATGTATGGGCCCATCCCATAATATATTTTATACACCTGTGTGGAATATTACTCAACTGTCTCCAAGTGATAATTGTATTTACATACCAAACCCATGAATACCTCTACACAGCCTATGCTTGGTAAGTGTGAATAGCCCTGTATCACCAATGGTTATTCAGAACCCTGGAACGTGTTGGTTCTGAAAAGCCGAAAGTAATTGGGAAAAGAAACTGAATGTTATATTGGATCGTTTTACCTGGACTAGTGTAATGAAACAGTGGACAATAAACTGGGCAAAATTACAAATGATTAATGAAGCTGCTGCCATGACTTGGGCAAGGCTAACTCCAGCAGAACTAAGACTGCCACATGTGAATTTTGAAAGATAGAGAGTGGGGTAGAACAAAGCTGAACCTTGTGTTCCCCCCCACCCTCAGCAGCTTTGGGATGTCCTCCCTAGCTCAGGCAGCAATCTAGCAGAGTCACCCTCTGGTAGGATGGATCTTGCTTTCCTTCCTGAGGCCACGTAGATTAACAGAGTTTGCCTTGTAGGAAAAATCAATGTTCATTCGTGGACAAAGATGCTCCAGATCATTTTAAGTACAGAGTGATATTTGCAAGTATTTACAGAAATGGTAATGAATTACATGGGAGGAACGTAAAGGGCCCCCTGTGGCAGTTACCTCTTAAGTGAACCAAATTAGGCACTTAAAGGTGCTCAAATTAAAAAGATCTGTACATTTGTAAAAGTGAGCATGACTTGGTATGGGGGAGGCCAAGACATAGCAAGTCCAGAGTTGAGGTCTAAAGGCTTCCAATGAGAAATTGAAAGTCAAAGTCCAGAAATTGAAAAACACTGTGCTTGACCTCCCCTATACAACTGTTACATTAATTTACTCCCGGGGGATGATGGGGGTTTTGTGTTGGAGACAGCAAAGCTATGGATTTTTCATCAACGCTCCAATGTCCTCTCAGCCACAACCACCTGTTGAGTTTAGCCATCTCAATTCTGGTACCAAAGCAACCACTCGTAGTGCAGTGGGCTAGAGTTCAGCAAAAAACTCCACCCACTAACATTCATTAAGCAGTGATGCTGGTGCATCCACAAGATCTCTGCACACTAGGATTGGACTTTCACATGGCCCCAACAGACACTCAAGTATCAGCACCTTTAAGACTGCAATCCAGGGTCGCAGCAGACTGGACTGGTAACCGTGAATGTGCATGCTCCTTAGACACCAGATCATGAAGTCTACTGAATGTTTTACCCAAGGTTAGAAAAACCAGAAAGGCTTATAGAAGAATGATAGTTATCCATTGAGAACTGTGGCAAAACAAAGGAGGATCTAGCTATGCAGCCAGCTGACATGAGCTCAATGGAATTGAGCTCATGTCACCATGCTGCCCTCCACAGACACTATAGAAATCCCCCCACGCTGCACGAACCCTCAAATCCACCCTTACCAGGGATATTAGATATTCTTAATGTTGCCCATAGACCCTCCATGAGCCAGAGTGCTTTACTAGGTAGGAGTATGGAATACCAGGGACCACCCTCCATGCAGGTCTCCCTTGGACTTTGCGCTAGTCCCTTACCTGCATGCCTTCCCCCTGTATAAATTAGTGGGCAACAGGTGGATGCAGGGGATACTGCAGTGCCCTTGTACTCCATGGCCCGCCTTCCCCACCCATGACAGCGGGGTTGCAGGCAATACCATGATAGCGTGCAGCAAACACTTGTTTTATAGAGGATTTGATGGCAATAAGTGGCAAATGTCAGAACATTTGACAGTAATCACCGACTATGGGTGTATATAAAAGGAATTTTAGGGAGAGTGACTACATAGAAGCTAGATGTAAATCCTTGATATGCAGGTTGGCGACGTTTTCCTTTGCTGGCAATCCTTTTCAAGTGGAAGAGAGCCAGGGGCTTTTCAATGACAATCCCAGCAACTGGGCGAGTACCTGCTCCCAGATGGAGGTCTGAGTATGTAGGTTCCCAGCACTATTTTGTCATCAGAATCTAGAGTGCAGGTCCTTTGTTTCCTTAGGTGAGTCCCTTCCAGCTGCTTCAGGACAAGCACCAGCATGTGCAAAAGGAAACGTGCAGAGATCCTTATTCCTAAGTAGATCTTGTCTATTTAACAGTCACACTACACTGTTTAAAGAGTTGGTGGTCACCTGATCAGGGGTGGTTAACACCTTCAAACCTATCCAGTCGTCCATATCACAGAATGTGTACTGTGAATCTGGACCCATCTATTCAATTAGCCAGGTACTGACTGCTTCAGCTTCCAACCTAGAGAAAACATGTAGGCAATGGCCATATTTGGCACACCTTTTCCATTATTACAAGGTTAACAGCCTTGTGATTGAATCTCACTGCCCTTATAAATCCAGGTCAGCATTTGAGTGGGGAGAGATGGCTGAACAAGTCTTTCTGCCCTGAACACCAAGGATGAAACAGTGTGTGGCCTTCTAAACTACCAGAAAGCTTGTCACCTGCCAGTTAATAATCTAATCTAGCCCTTCAACGCTACTCGAAAGGTCCTACAGACGTTTTGGACTAGGAGTCCACTGATCCTTTGCAACTAGGGATCATGGGAGGTGTCCACAGAACTCAGGGTCATTTAAGTAATATGGCTGGAGACCCACTGGGAAGCCGGAACCACCACACAAAAAAAGTGACAAACAATAATGGAGGACTCCTCCTAACAGCAGACAAATGTTAATTACTGCAATACACATGGAGGTTACCATCTATTGGTTGGTCTCAAATATTTCCATTTGTTTTTTCTCATCTGAAATTTGAAAATAGGCACCAACACGGATGCATCTAAAACACCCACCCACCCCAAAAAACACAAGCACATCCTACAACACCCCTCCAATTAGTACCCCCAAAGTGAGAAGATTACAGACTACTTCCATCTATGGCCATAGGTTTAGACCACACAGCATGGGTCCATTGCCTTTGGGTTATTTGGAAGACCACGATTGCTAACATGGTCCTCATTTAGCCACGGGAAAGGCCTATTGCAAGAGGGTCAAAACTTAACAAGCGTTTTTCATGGACTCAAAACAGTCGAGCAAAGGGTGTTTTAATCAAAGAACAATGACAGTTCACAAACAGTTCGCATTGCACCAGCCCCAATGTCATATTTTACCATGTCCGCTCCTGCTGAGGTACCCAACTTAATTGTGGAGAAACCCAATCTGTGAAGGGTTATTTACTATAAGACATACATTGATCCTCTAAAAAAAAGATCTTGGTTAAAGCCCCCAAAAAAACGGGAAAAATAAATTAAAAATAAATAAATCAAAAAACATACCAATACTGCAGAACAGCCACTAAATTGCGGTCTATACGCATCTAAAACAGATTTCTATACGCAGAAGTATAACATTAGCGCTATGAAAAGTGTACACTAAAGTCTTAATTTTTCATCTAAGATGCAGATGTTTACTGTGCCATTTATCCTTCCTCTGGCCAGAAATCTTAATTTCTCTGATCCGTGTGAAAGGTGCTGCTCTCTGCAGCCATGTCTGCCCCAAAGATGTGATCAGCCTTCAATGTCAGAGTGCAAGAAAAATGTAGGCTTACAGTGGGCAGATGACAGATTGCGATATTTCAGCAAAAGTGGACGCCAGACAATGGCCAAGAAAAAAATGATTGGTGCCAGAAAAGTGTAAATTGATCTACTGAAAATAGCAGAGCATACGTTCAGATCGTGGTGAGAACTAGGTTAGGGCAGTTTTTCTAAAGTCCAACTAAGGGCTTCATAAAACCATATCTGAGGCAGTACAAAACTCCACTTTTAGTTTAAGGCTATACCACCTGAGAACATTTGGTAGCGTAGACTGAGCAGCCAGGCTTATTTTAGGAGGGAGAAAGATCTGTAGCTTTGTGCAAAGAAATTGTAGCATACTTATGGTCCAAAGAAAAACAAACACTATGTATTGTAAAAATAAATGGTTTAAATACAAGTAGTACAAGATAAATCTTAGGACAGGTAAGTACTATCAAATATCAAATGCAATTATAAAAAACAACGCAATACTTATTTCACAAACCAAAGTATAACCTTAATTAGATTACAATCAGCAGTCAAGGCAAGTCAAACCTTATAACACATTCAGAATGGCATTAAGCTATTCTTGGGAAGTAAAATGAGGTTAGGTATACTTTCAAGGGAAGTGGACACTATTCGTCATAATATGCAGTGTTATTCACATAGCCACACTTAGACCAACACTGTTCCAGGTATATCTTGCAACATATTTAACTTTCTTCCATCTAGAATCGATACAGCTGCAACACCAATGCTACTTTTTAGAATGGATGAAATGAAATAACTTAACTTGTATACTATCGAGAGGCATTCAAATATAATTATAAGTTACTCAAGGATACGTATGAACTTAGTGAAACTATTTTAGAAGTGCCCAGAAGCAATCCAGGGAATGCACAACCCAGCAGGTGAGTAGTCTTCTAACCACACACAGTGACCTCAGTCAGGCAAGTAAGAGCACTTATTAGAATTAACTCAGCAGTATTACAGTTGAAGAGCAGCAGCTATTCAAGGTCAGTAAGTAACCCAATATACTTTTCAAGGGGGCAACAAGCAAGTCAAAGAGAAATATAACTTCAAGACAGTTTTACAAATGCACTAACGCAGACCAGGGAAAGCAAAGCCCAATAACGCATTTAGAAAGACAATGGGCCTCATTACGACCTCAGCGGTAGCCATGCCGCTATTGGCGGCATGGCTGCCGCCGAAATCGCATCCTGGTCCGGGTTCCCAGAATGGGGAATTACCGGGCCATTCTGAGTTTGGAGGGCCCGGTAATTCCTCCCTCCAGGAACCCGGGCCCGGACCTTCCCCATTCCCATTTTAGCCCCCATAGGGCTGAATGGGAACGGGAGAGGGAGCAAACAACGGGCCGTTGTCGGGCCTGTTGGCTCCTCTTCCCATCGCAGGACCCGGTAAGGATGCCTGGTTTTACCAGGCGTCCTTACCGGGTCCCGCGAGGGGACCTCGTAATGTGGCGGAACGGGTTTAAAGGGTCTGCCTCCTTTTGCGGAGCCCGTTAACCCGTTCCGCCAGGGTTGTAATGAGGCCCAATGTATTTTCAAGGTGAGTAAATCCTATTGGTAAGCTTTTACACTCATTCACTTTAGAAATGATAAAAAAACACTACCAACACCGTTACGTTTTACAAGAGTAGACCACTATTCAAAGTAAGTAAACAAACATACATACTTTTTAGAGGGGCAGAATGCAACTCAAAAGTAATAACTTTGAAACTTATTCTGGCAAGCAGGGAAGATGGAGGTTCTTCGTGGGGGAACGGAGGAAGGGGCGCCCTCAGAATTGGTAGTGGATGAGGGTAATGCGGGGTAGGCTCACGAAAGGGTGGGGGTATTTGGGGGGACGGGAGATAACATGGAACTGTACATGAGAACTGGAATGTATAATTGTTTTAACACATGGTTCACACGGAATTAATGAAAATGGTTTTTAAAAAAAAAACTTTGTAGCTTATTCTATTGCAGAGATACAGTTAGCACACTAACTTCTTTACAAGCATGTACTTTCACCACTGGTTATATTTTCAAGACTGAAGCCTTAGCATCAAAGTCCTGCCCTAGGCTACAGAATGAGTATTCTCAGAGGCAGAAGAGGGACCCTAGTGGTCCAAGGACCAGCTGTAGGCAGGTCAGTGTAAGAATGCCCCTGAACGCTCACACCAGAATTAATAACCTGCTAGGGAAAAAAAGGCCCAAGACATCTCTTGTAGTATTTTGGTCCTAAAATATGGGAGTGCGCCAGCAATGAGCTCTTCTTCCGCCTAACGTTCTGCCAAGATCTGCATGAGCAGTACATAAAGGTGGTACATGGCATCAGTGACATTCCATACAATACAAACCTGCACAGCTGGTTGGTCAGACCCTGTACATAGGCCGTCCGCTTTAAGGGGGATGCCAGGCCATTGGTCCCAGCCCCTTCTGACCTGCCATGTGGGTGATGCTGCATTCATCATCGGTCATGAGATGGCGGCTAATTGGCAATTATATACAAAGTAAACAATGAATCTCTATGTAGCCGGGCACCTGGTACGAGCAGACAAGGGCCTGAAGGTAAAAAACTGAGGTCATACTAACTCACAGTATTCACTCGATTCCAGACAGGCCAGCAACTCTCCATGGTCTTCCACGCTCGTTTTGGGCTACAACTGTATCCCTCCCTGCATGTAACGCTCACCTGATTCCCGCAGAGGCGCCGGTCTTGACTGGGTGAATGCCGCATCTTCAAAGGTGATGTGTAACACACGGTTGGCTCTT
Organism: Ambystoma mexicanum; assembly: GCF_040938575.1. Classification (NCBI taxonomy): domain Eukaryota; kingdom Metazoa; phylum Chordata; class Amphibia; order Caudata; family Ambystomatidae; genus Ambystoma; species Ambystoma mexicanum. Next base: position 577,676,191 of record NC_090922.1, on the reverse strand, counting down.
TGGGCTGGACCGCTGTGCACTGTATGTCTGACTCGAAGAGTAAGATGTCTGCAGATAGAAAATATGTGATTAATGACCTGGGGTTATTGGGTGCCTCTCTCCTCTTCCCTTTCTCTTCTCCTGTAGAACCCCAAAGGTTAACTCCCTCACCTTAGGTAAGTGAACGCCGAGCTCTCCATCTGCCTCGGGGCAGGGTGCCGTAACCAGTTTCTTCACTGGATAAGGGTGCAGGCCTCTTGACCTCCGAGGACTGCTGTCCGTCGTTAACTGCACGAACGGTAAGTTCTGGGCACTTCAAATGTCTTAAAAGTCTTTTGTAATGATATCTCTTGTTTTGCAGGGTTCCGGCGATGGCGGATGGCGAGCTGATGAGTTGAGGATCGAACCCGCGTGAGGAATAGAAGCGCCTGGAAGCACGTAAGTAAGCGCTTGTAGCCTGCTTCACGATGCGCACTAACTGTCCCTTTTATCTTGCAGGTACAAGTTCGGAGCTTAAGAGAAGCTGAAGGGTGCTGGAATACCCACTGGATTCGGCGTGGGAAGGAGTAATGGCACGTGAGTAATAAAGTTGCCCAATGTCTTTAAACGCACCTTCTTTTGTCTTTCAGATGCGGGATGCAGCGCCGAAGGCCTCCGGAGCGTGCGAAGAGCTGGTAAGCTTTTGTCTTTCAGATGCCGGAATGCAGCGCGAGGCGTTGGTGACAGCCGATGGACCAGGTAAGAGATGCGCTGCCACTGAAGACCGTAGTGCTAACCTGTTCTTTCTTTGTCTTTACAGGTGCTGCTGAAGACTGGATTCCAGGATGGTAAGCCTTTGTTCCCTTAGGCCCAGGATCAGAAGCAGAAGACACGATGAGCGTTCTGCTGCAGAGAATGCAGAATAACGCAAAGCAAGATGCATCCATCGGGTGTGGTTTAAATAGCCTCCTGTAGTGCTTAGGTGTCTCCTTCCACAGCCACACCTAGGTAAGAAAAGAGTTCCTGCTTTCCAGAAGAGTTCCAGTGTTCTGAACCTAGGGAGTGGCTCCTGCCCCACCCAACAGGAAAAGTAGTCCCAAACAGAAGAGGATCAGGGGTTCAACTGGCAGGTAAGTAAGCAGCATGGTGTGCTGCAGGTAAATCCACCCAAGCATTATGAGCCCGGCACTTCCAGCGCTGGGACTGGGCATCTTTATGAGCCTGGTGCCACTGGCGCCAGGACAGGGTCCAAAAGGTCCCAATTGGGACTGGCTGGCACTCGGAACCGGGGTTATGGGTCTGCTTCCAAGGGAGTCGGGCAAATCCTGATCTTTTGGAAGCAGAGATCATGACACTGCACCCCACAGCACAAATCACGTGATGAAGACGGGACGTCAAAAAAGCCACGCTTTCCGAACTTCCTTGACCAGGGTCTAACAGCTTTGTCAGTATTCTGGGGCTGGTTGGTACCTTGGAATGTAGGGTACTTAAGGCTAGTGCCGTCGGGTGCTATAAGTTAGAGTTAGGACTGGTGGGGGTTTGAGGCTTGTGCCCTCCTCGTGGGGTTGTATCATAGAGATGCTCAGCCCTCCTCCCATGGCCTTGCAAGGCACATTCTTCCCAGAGAACGAAGACTGGCAACTTTTAAGACAATTAAGGGTTTCTGGATCTCTGCATATCTGGCCTTTCCCATCAGTGTCCGGGATACAACCGATTCCTTTTCCCCACGTTTGAAGCCTGTGATGCTTATTGCTGCGCCACATTTAGGCCTTACATTTCAATATGGCTAATGTCAAAGATGGCGTTTTTTCCTGCATGTGCACTGGATATACAAAGCTGTAACGCTCACCTGATTCCCGCAGAGGCGCCGGTCTTGACTGGGTGAATGCCGTGTCTTCAAAGGTGATGTGTAACACACGGTTGGTTCCTCGGGCTGGACCTCTGTGCACTGTGTCTCTGACTCGGAGAGTAAGATGTCTGCAGATAGAAAATATGGGATTAATGAACTGGGGTTATTGGGTGCCTCTCTCCTCTTCCCTTTCTCTTCTCCTGTAGGACCCCAAAGGTTAACGATCTCACCTTAGGTAGGTGAACGCCGAGCTCTCCATCTGCCTCGGGGGCAGGGTGCCGTAACCAGTTTCTTCACTGGATAAGGGTGCAGGCCTCTTGACCTCAGAGGACTGCTGTCCGTCGTTTACTGCACGAACGGTAAGTTCTGGGCACTTCAAATGTCTTAAAAGTCTTTAAGTGCGTAAGGCGTAGCTGCTGTGGAGCGGTGCCAAGGAGCACGTGAGTATGGCTTTTGACTTATGTAAAGTTCTTTTGTAATGATACCTCTTCTTTTGCAGGGTTCCGGCGATGGCGGATGGCGGGCTGAAGAGAGTTGAGGATCGAACCCGCGTGAGGAATAGAAGCGCTTGGAAGCACGTAAGTGAGCGCTTGTTGCCTGCTTCACGATGCGCACTGTCTCTTTTACCTTGCAGGTACAAGTTCGGAGCTCTAGAGAAGCTGAAGGGTGCTGGGATACCCACTGATTTCGGCGTGAGTAGTAAAGTTGCCCAATGTCTCTAAACGCATCTTCTTTTGCCTTTCAGATGCGGGATGCAGCGTTGAAGGCCTCCGGAGCGTGCGAAGAGCCGGTAAGCTTTTGTCTTTCAGATGCCGGAATGCAGCGCAAAGACCTCCGGAGCGTGCGAAGAGTCGGTAAGCCTTTCTCTTTCAGATGCAGGTATGCAGCGCGAGGCGTTGGTGACAGCCGCTGGACCAGGTAAGAGATGCGCTGCCACTGAAGACCGTAGTGCTGACCTGTTCTTTCTTTGTCTTTATAGGTGCTGCTGAAGACTGGATTCCAGGATGGTAAGCCTTTGTTCCCTTAGGCACAGGATCAGAAGACACGGTGAGCGTTCTGCCGCAGAGAATGCAGAATAACGCAAAGCAAGATTCATCCATCGGGTGTGGTTTAAATAGCCTCCTGTAGTGCTTAGGTGTCTCCTTCCACGGCCTCGCCTAGGTAAGAAAAGAGTTCCTGCTTTCCAGAAGAGTTCCAGTGTTCTGAACCTAGGGAGTGGCTCCTCCCCCACCCAACAGGAAAAGTAGTCCCAAACAGAAGAGGATCAGGGGCTCAACTGGCAGGTAAGTAAGCAGCATGGTCTGCTGCAGGTAAGTCCACCCAAGCATTATGAGCCCGGCGCTTCCAGCGCTGGGACTGAGCATATTTATGAGCCTGGTGCCACTGGCGCCAGGACAGGGTCCAAAAGGTCCCAATTGGGACAGGCCGGCACCCGGAACCGGGGTTATGGGTCTGCTTCCAAGGGAGTTGGGTAAGCCCTGACCCTTTGGAAGCAGAGATCATGACAAAAGCATGCAATAATGTGATTGTGGACTTTAAGACCACCCCAGCTCCCCTGGTCCCTTACATTACATTTCACAGCCTTTGCCTTATCCTGAACCGCTTGGGGGTGTGGAATGGTCTTCTCTCCTTCCCAGCATTAGGATAGGTTTCAATTGCCGGAAAGTCAGTTCCAGAGGATTTCTTCAACAAGTAATTAGTAGCTTCAGAGTTAGTTAAAGTGTTCAGGGACTTCACAGAAGGCTCCTATGCGCATTCCAGCAATAGGCCTGGGCGAACGGTAGGGGCAGACGCCCAACCACACGAACCTCCCACTCAGCCTCACATGATTCACACAAGACTTCTAAGCATTACCCAAGGCAACACAGTACCTTCACAGAAAATAAGAGCTTCTGAGTGGATGCCTTCGGGATGCAGCAGCACAGTATCCGGTCATTGCGTTCTGGGTCTGGAGATGGAAGATAAGGACACTGAAGGAAAACTGGCAGCAGTCATCTACAGGGGAGGCTTCCAACAAAGGATTCTTTGCAGCTTCTTGCAGCTCTGGATCTGGCGCCCTTGTACAGGTACCGGATTAAGAATTAATATCCCTGGTTGGATTCTCTTCACACTCTGGGGAGGGGACTTTGGGGATTCAAATTGTGTCTCTGGAGGTCCAGCAGGAGTCGAACATTTGACACAAAACCCGACAAGGAAGCCCATGCACCGCACACTGGCTCAAGGTACCTGCGTATTGGTGGTTTGCAGCCCAACAAGGTTACAGCACATTGAGGGATGGCTCAAAATGCATGTCTTGAGACTAGTGGGTCTCAACAGCCTCATGGTAGGAGTAGTTTGCCGGACTCCTCCCCCCCAGGGTTCGCTTGGAAAGAAGGGTTACAGAGCAGGCTCTCTGGTCATTGGAAATGGCTACAGCCATCGTTCCTTCATCTTCCTCTTCGGAATTGGTTGAAGTGGTCGACTTGTCAGCAGCTTCCAGGATCAGAGTATTTATCAGGAACTACAGCACAACACCTCCAATCTCTCCCTGCATTTTACAGGAAGGGGTGTTCTGGCTGTCCAATAATGACTGCCAGCCCCCCCCCCCCCCAGTGGGAACTGGTTCCTTTCAGGCAATCAAAAAGACAAAGGGCTGCAGAGTTTTGTAATACAGAGGATTCCCATTGAAGACAAACTTCAACCAAGGTCTTTCCCACTTAGTATGGCAGAAGACGACCTAGGAAACGAAGCAAACGAAAAAAGGAGCCCACCATTCTAGCAGAACGGTGACCCTCCTGTGCATTTCCAAGGCTAAGTTGACAGCCTGCGAGTAATGACTAAAAGTCAAAAAAGTAGTTTCACTGCCACCAGCCATTCAAGTAAACTTGCAATTGTAACAAACATGTTATCAGGCAAGTAAGAAAAGCGATATATTGTATACCCCAGTACTCCACATAAGATGGGGTGTGTGCTGGCTCACACTATACTTGATATAGCAGTTCACCCAACAGGTAAGAGAAATTAACAAGGGGAGCCCAACGTTATAGGGAACCATCTATCCAAACACAATGGAGACACAAGATACCCATTAAAAATGTTTTTAAAAAAAAAGGTTTTTAAAAGTGTAAAAGCATAGGTGAGAGGGGAAGGATTCCCACTCACCTAGGGACAAGGTACAATTACCACTTCAAAGCTAAGTGTTCTGGGGTTGACACAAAGACAGGGATTATCATAATTTGCAAAAAGACTGGTGAGGTGGCGGTCAATAGCCAGGAATTCTTACCTTATATCTTACCTTATATCTTTTCAACTTCAGGTTTTCTTCCTCGATGAAGAGCTGATACTTTCTAACTTCTGACTGAAGCGAACTGACTAGAGCACTGCTTTGGTCAGTGTCCATTGGCTCTTCCTAAATAGAAGCACAAGGTAATGATTTATTTTGCAACAGACTGCACAAGCACTCAAAAAAACTTAATTTGGAGTTTAATAAAAATACGTTTTTATAGATTTAACAAAACTGAGATGGACCACCCTCGACCATTGGATAATTGCTCCAAACGGGATATCCTTTGCTCGAGAAGTCTTAAGCATAACCCGGAGAAGTAACCTATTCCCGTTGGTTCATGCAAGGGATAAGGTTTACCTGACCAGGATTGCTGTGCATGAACCCACTCACCGGAAATTTTATTTATTTTTGTTGGACAGGCTCACTTAAGCCTGGCTCACTACCAGAAAGCCCCCCCAAAATTGTCAGTTAACATGAACTAGTACATTAAGACCTGCCAGCCCTTTCCCCCCTCCAGGAGCATTTTACAAGCAAACAAAAGACTAATACAGCAAGTTGGGCACTACAATCAGTGTTATACCAACTACGAATCAGGGCAAGTCTATCAGGTTCAGAGCCCTCAGTTTTCTTGGACACGAGAGAGCATTACACTCCTCCTGCATATAGGACAAAAAGTGTAACCACACTGACAACGGACAGTTAAGTGTTTATAATGTTCTGAGTTTCACCATCCCTAGAATGATCCAAACCTTCCATCTGTTAGGCAAAGTTTAATACCCTTTGGGACCACTACGCACACAACTAGCACTACAGGTGTAAGCAAAACCAACCTTTGGTACAAGTCTGTATTACACAGTTTTGCTCATCTCAAGATGGAATGTGAGCTGTAAGGATGTTACAGAGAGGTCTATAATTACAAGTATTCAAATATACTCATACTCAAGGTTTCTTGGTAAAACACTTATGTTTATTTCACAGTGAGTTATAAAACATTCACTAGAATGAGGCAATCTATATCACAAAAATATACTTCAGTATTTCACAATATCAGGTTCTGAGGAATTTAAACTACTTTGAAGGAGGAGCAAAATGGCATTCAGAGCATTTGAAGTAGGAGCAAACAGGCAGAATACAGTTACTCCTAAACTGAGTTCGCCAGAGGAGTTGAATGCAATAGGTTAGACCAAAGTCAATGGGCTAGAGTCTTGTATGGGATAAAACAGTTCTGGAAGTTAAACGGAAAAGTCTTTGCCAAAGTTCTCAGAAGTAGTTTGTAAAAGAAAGATTCATATGTTGGGTCACAAGCTGACTAAGCCTGCAGTTGCCAAAGTTTCAAGCACTTTCGCAGTGAGAGGCAAGTTCTCGGTCGGGTTTTCACAATACCTTACAATGAAGCAAAGAAATGCAGCTGAAGACGTCTGTTCCTGGCAGTTGCTGCAGATCTCGCTGTTCCTGAGCCTCAGTCGTGGGGAAAAGAGGGAGGATGTTGAGGGACGCCTGCACTGCACTGCACTGGGACTGGTCAAAAAATTGGCAAAGGCAAATCTTCGATTCCGGTGGCTGTAGTCAAGCACACAAACTGGTGTCTTTCTCCCTGGCTATTCGGTTTCCTGCAGCAATCGGAGGAAAATACAACCAGCTCCGAGAATAGTATCCAGATGGCCTGCGAGTTGACTGGTCCCACCAACTCAAAGGAGACATCCTTGAAGGGCTTCTCCGTCAAGATGAACTTGGTGATTCAGACCTGCAGCAGGTCTTCACCGGGCAAACCAATGGTCCAGGAGTTGCAGCAGCCGTCCTCTTCCAGCTAGTGTTCAGTTCTTTCGTTCCAGTGGTCGACTCTGCCTTCCAAGCCAAGAGACTCCTTTTATTCACTTTCCTCCCATTCATTCCAGCCTAGCTGGATCTCACTAATCCAGCAGGGTGGCTGTCCTTGCTGGACAGTCAGCCAGCCAATCATGCCAGAGTGCATTTGGGTTTCCTAGGAAACTAAGCACAGGGGGTTTCGGGCACCTACCTCACTTCCTGCCCACCTCAGAGACTCAGGTGCCAGAGACGGTCTTCTGTCTTGAAGCCCACCAAAGGAGTTGGAACAAAGGGATCAAACCTGGTTTGGCACACAAACTGTCGAAGGACCTCTCCAAAGAAATGGTGAAAAAAGAAGACCGGGACCTGTTTAAACAAAGGGGGCTCAGACGCCATCTTGAAAAACATGGCTCCTGCGATTTAATGCCACCAGTGCTGGTGGTCGGGAAAAATCATGGTAGTTCGTTGTAAAACCACTGCCACCAGCCATTTCGATAGGAAAGGGTAGCATTTGACTGCTACCTGAGTTTCTAGACATAGGGGGATACTAGGTAACCCCTCCAGCACTATTGTAAGATAGGGTTTGCTGGGTCTAAGAATTTGAAAAGACTAGTAAAGTCAATTTCACTTTACATTCTCTGGGAAACAGTTTATCCCAGAGAAGGTATTTAAACTTTGGGACAGCCTAAAAGGCTTCCATGTGCCACTGCACGGAGGGTGCTGTGCGACACATGAAAAGATGATGCCTATGGAGTTGTCTAAAACTCCATAACCAAAGAAAAACACAGAAAACAAACAGAATTAAAAAGTTCAAAGTCCCAAAACTTAGCAAAAGAGCTGGAGGGCTCTAAGGTGGGAGGAATTGGCACATTGAGAATTCTCCCTAACACCATCCATAGCTGTGTTGAATGGGCCTCCTTGTCTCGCCACAGCTGCAGTATTGCCAGTTTCGCTGCCAGTAGTAGGCGGGTCAGTAATTTCCTCTCAGAGTAGCCGCCCCCGCACCCCCTGAAATCCTGGTCGGGAAAGACCCAGGTACAAAACACTGGATCATCTGGTACATCGAATTCAAGCATAGCCTTCATTTTAGATCTTGCCTTCAACCAATAATCTTGGATCCCTGGGCAGCCCCAAAGCACATCTACAAGTATTCACTCCCCTTACAACGTCATCAGCAAAATGTAAAGTTGTTTGGGTGACTGGTGTAGATGCAATGGGGTTTTCTTCCACGGTGATATTCCTCATTTGGAACCAGCAGTCACCTGGCCCCACTGCAAATGCGTGGTGACCTCGAGTCACACCTATGTCTAGGGTAGCCAATGACTATCTCTCCTTGTTTCAGCATACCGCTAGCCCTCTAGAGTCAGGCCCCCTAACTAAAAAAAAGGTTTCCGCCCACTTTTTCTTACACTGTTTTTCTGATAGCCAAGGGCCCAGTAACAGTCGCCCCTTTGTAGACGGTTTCCCACCCCTCTATAGTTAATGGATGTCCCAGCTTGCTTTCCCAACCAACGCAGTATGATGTATAGTCAAGGATAGAAATTGAATGAATACATTTCTAAATTCTAGAGATAAGTGCCTTAGTATCTGCCGCCAACTGGAAAACTAGTTCCAGCTCAGTCAGCTGCCTGGTAGCCCCCGCAACATTAGACGGATGAAAAACCCAGTGCCTGGCTTGTAACCATCTAAACCGGTCCTCTTCTCCCAGTCTCAGCGTGGCCATGCATTCCAAAAATGTCCGGATGTTCCCATTACTAAAGAGGTCTCCAATCTTCCCTAGCCACTTATCCATCCAGCTGGTGAATCCTTTGTCAAATTTCCCCAGCATGAATTCCCCGTTATGGACAAGGGGGGTAAATGGGGTGGGAAATTTAATGAACCCCTGCATTCTGCTGACACTGTCCCATGCCTCCAGGGAAACCTGTGTAATAGGGTTCACATACAAACTCTGCGCTCGTACCCTTCGATGGACCCTGGGTTGGGTCCATCAGTGACGTCCCACTACTGCCTGCTCCATATTAACCAATACTTATAAAGTCCCTTTGAACCCAGTCCACGATAGGCCTGAATTGCAATGCCTTATGGGAATCTCATCATTTGAGGTAACATCAGACCCCCCACTTTACACTTACTGGCATATAGCATATGCTTATTAACTCTGCAAGGGCACCCCCTTTCCACAGGAAGCGCAGTCGGAGAGTCCCATGTTTGAGTGGTTTCCTTGGAGTCAGGAATGAGGAGAACATGAAAGTAGTACAGAAATCCAGGTAAGATTCATTTTTATAATTGCAAATTTACCGAACCAGGATACGTGGAGACCAGCCTATCGATCGATATCCCTCTTAATGTCCGACTAATGCTTGGTAGTGAACCCCCAAAGAGCCCTCCTAACTTAGCCGGTATGTTAAACCCCCAAATACTTCACCATCTTAGTGGCCCGCAAGTACGTAAAAGATGGTTCTTATTTATTACGGAGCGATGGTGGAATGTTGACCTATCCCCAGCCTCAAGTTGGGAGGCAATATCGAGAAATTATGTTTTGTGCCATCATGACGCCACAAGCCCTGGGCGACCCCTGTCCTCAGTCTTGCCAGACGTCTGGTGCATGAAGTCCACTACTCCTACTCCTAGACCACTGCCGTGTTTAACCTCGCCAAACGCAGCCAACTGGGTCACCTCTTTCCTCGCTGACAGGACCTCCAGAGTATTCGCAGAGAAGCCTTGGCGCTCCCGACCCATAGCCTGTGGGGTCCCACCAGGCTCCTGCTTCCCCAACACTACATACCAAGCATCTCTTCGACCACCTTGACTCACTAGGTGTCTCATACACAAATTATGCGGACGACACCCAGATCGTAACCCCCGCCCCCCCCCGCCATCCTCCCCAATGCAACCACACAGGACTCAACGTCAACCTCCCCTATGGCCATCCAGGTTTGGATTGTTTCAAACACTGCATTTTGTCTCAACGACAAGAAGACAGCTTCAAAGCTCCATCAGGCATCCAAGTCCTTCACAATCGATGACCACATCATCCCCGTTGCAAAAACCCTGAGCGTCCATCTGGACTCCACCCTCACCAGGACATGTCAAAGCAACCACATCGCCAGGTTACGAAACTAAGCTCATCACTGCCAGCAGACCTTTTTTGTCCTAAAAAAAAAAAAAAAAAACCCTATGCAAACTTTAATCAATCCAAAACAATGCACTAAGAGCAGCACTCTACATTGGAAAGCATGACCACATTTCCGAAGCCAGGAGATCTGCCCACTGGCTTCAGGTAAAGGGTAGGATCAACTTGCAGATCTTGTCCATCACACCCTGCTGCTTCTCCAACAATGCCCCCTCATACCTGGCAACTAAAATCTCAAGACATACAACAAGAAGGCCTCCACACACGGCCTACAAACACTGCATCACCCCCAGATTCAACTGCAAAAGGGGGGTGGGGAGAACACTTCCCAGCCCGCACCCCTACACCCTGGAATGAGCTCCATGGCCACCTCAGTGTAGAACCATCCTACAGCTGCTTCAGGAAGATCAAAACCCACCTTCACTAAGATTCCCTCCCCCACCCTGTGTCCGCTCCCCATTCTCTCCTCCTCCCAACTTACTGTAACCAGCGCTGTTATGCCTTCAGGCTTGGCGTGCTTATATAAAATGCCTAATCATCATCTGCAAAGAGATTAATCTTATGCTGAAACCCTCCAAATGTGTTACCCAATATATTGGCATTCTCCCGGATCCTGGCTGCAAAGGGTTCCATTACCATCGCGAATAATAGCGGCAATAACGGACACCCCTGGCTTGTACCCCAGTCTCATAGGTACCATTAATGCCCCATTAATCAAGCGGGCGGATGGCAACAGTTCGCCATGATCATATAACACATCATAGGGCCCGTTCCTCCCTTAAAATCCCCATTCAACCCGGTCAAAGGCTTATTCGGCATCTAGTGCCAGTAGGGTAGAGTGTGCTGCATTACGACCCAATTTGTCAACCATATGAAGCACTCATCTGATGTTATCTACAGGGCCCCTGTCCTACATAAATCCTTATGAGTCATGGTTCAAGTTAGGGAGGAGCTTTTCCAGTCTGGTAGCCAAGATTTTGGTAAATATCTTGGCATCCAGGTTTAGTAACGCAATAGGTCTATCTGAGGCGCAAAGCGTGGGATCCTTCCCTGGCTTCGGTATCCGTGTCACCTGGGCTTCCCTCAGACTGTCATAGTGCCCCCTCTCCCCCATTCCATATGGAGTTAAAAAGGTCACTGAGGTGTTTAGCCAATACCCAACTTGGTGAGCGATAAAATGTAGCCGCTGTTAGGTGAGTTTTCATAAAGTTCCACTTGGAGGCAAGACTTTCGTAAGCTATCCCAGAGGTTTGTAGATCCCCCCCAACTCATATCAGTCTGTACTACTCAATCATCTTGGTAGAGTGGCAGAGCAGTCAGGCTCATTTTAAGAGGAAGATGCGAGTTGTAGGTAAGTACACTGAACCCACCTCTTAATGCTCAAATAAACACTTATATTAAAATATAGATTTTATTTACACAAGTCACTGTTAAATACTTAGCACAGCAAACCAACACACACAGATTATCTTTACAATACTTTCAAAAGCCACTTCTTAGTTGGTAGTTGCTAAACGTGCACAATAGGGGTGTCACGGGATTAGTTTTATGGCGGTACAATAACCTTCTTGCCAAATGATGGTATATCATGGTTATTGCGGTATAGCATAGCAGGTGGAGTTAACTAATCTTAACAAATATTTTCTTAAAAAGGTAATACATGGTCTGATTTATCATCACAATCAAAACCAGGCTCCCAGGGCCAGAATTGGGCTTTTCAACATACTTTCCACCGAAATGCTACCACTTGCTGCCACCAAACACAAACACATGTGGAGAGGAGGAGGGGGGGAGAGGGAAGCCCAGCTGCGACTGGCAAAGCAAACTTAATAGCTTTTCTTAAGTGGTCATTTAGGCGTTTAGCTCCCCACTGGCTACCGGTGAAGATGCACATGCTGCCATATTGATAATTTGCATGCCACAGATCAATGGAGGCTGATTCTAGTATGCGCTTGTGCGCATACACGCACACTCTTTACGTTACAGCCTTTAGTTCACTTGCGGGCCAAAAGGTGTTCAGTAATCACAGACATGTTACCCTTTGGTATGGCAGCAGGGAATACCCACAAAGATGAGTGAATTTCGCGGTGTGACTTATTATATGGAAATTCAGTGATAGAACCAGGGAAATCGTCCATTGTCCTATGTTTAGAAAACATTATCCATTTATAAGTATATAAACCCCAAAGCCGCCAACCCAAAGTAAATCCCTTTCCTTCTTGGCACTGTATTTATTCTTCCTTTTGCTAACATATTGATTTTGTGTTAGGCACGTGTGGTTTACGGAATGGCATCAAAAACTGCTCCAAGTGAAACTACTTGTACCAAGAACTTTTTTTTACATTGCCTTTTTGCATTTACGGATCTTTAACTTACCATTAAGTCAATGCTTTTTAGTTAACTTACGAATAGGCAGCAGGATTTCCCAGCTGTAGCAAGATAGCATTTTAAAACGTCTCTGCACATATTTAGCTGATCCTCCAGGAATCTATGCGGCTGCAGAATTGGTTTTTCATGGCACTCACTCGTTGATCGCCTTGCATGAAAGAATGACTAGTGGAAGTGTTTATAATGCACATTTTGAGCAATGAGCTTGCTGCTCAGTCACAGGTCATCGCTTTGAAAATTGGCCTCGACTTGCATTCTTTTTGGATCCACATGGCATGGGCATCATGTCCCCTCACTGCGATAAAGTTTGTTTTGACAACTCTTTATCCCATTAAAGCGAGAAAAGTCACTCATGTGCGGTTTGAAAGCCCATGTCATTGTGTTTTTGTCAAAATGTCATAGCCAACACAGACGCACCGAAAGGTTGCATAGTGATCTAATCGCTATAGCTTGTTTACCATCTGCCTGGTGTATTATGAAGGTCTGATGTCGGAGTCACCACTGACCATGTAATCCTAAAGGGACAGCGTTCAGTGGTCGCTGTTGATTTCTTTCTTGATTCTTGCAATACATGTTAATTTACCTTCTTAAAGATAGTGGGGGAAAAAAAACGGAAAATGACACAAAGTTAAAATAAATATCACAAATATGGTCTAGACCACCACCTCACCAGAGCCCCATCATTACCGTTTTCCCCAGGTCTGAGTGTATTCGAACCCTTGTGATGAGTTCAGAGGGTGGAATGCTTTCATGGGTGGTGTCACAAATTGAGAATAGACCTAAGAAATATTTCACCCCCATTGCTCTGGATACTTCAAATTAAATGTAGAATCTGTCCTGCCTGCTAGAGTCCAGTGCCATAGGCAGAAGGTAGGTAGGTGAAGGATCAAGCGATGCATCAACTCTAGTGCCAATGTGCAAATCTACACAGAGGACAGGGGGTGTGGGGAGAGCAGTTTATTTACTAGCAGAAAGCAGTGATAGGCAGTGTTCACACGGTCTACAGCAGGGTCGGACTGGGGCATAAAACTGTCTCGGGCACCAACATAAAAGTGGCCCACAGTTGCAAATGGGAATTCATTCCTTTTGGAACACTGTTTGAATAGTACCCAAGGGGGAGATTTTTGATAAAATGTGATGCAAATTCTACATTTAAAAAGAATATTTATTCAGCAACAGAGGTCAAAACTATTAGCCGCATAGTGAAGTCACTCATCAAACTGGCCCACTTTGGCCAAAAAGTTTTGGTTCGGCCATGGGCCTATTGTCCTAAAGGCCAGTCCAGGCCTGGTCTACAGAGCTAAAGTTGTTTGTGGACATGTATCCAAAGGGCATGCAGTTCATTCCCCTTTGAATTCCGGGATGTGTAGTTCCCCATCTTTCAAATTGGTGGGAAAATTACAAATTCCAGAATTCTAAGCTAAAAAGAATTCTAAGCTAAAACAGAACCGGATGGCTATCCAATCCATGACCATGAGAAACTTAAGTTCCTTGAATCTAAACCTTGGGGAGAATAATTCGATATGCATGACTTCACTGGGCGTCCTTTTTTTTACAATTTGCACAGCCAGAGCAAGAGCAGTTCCAATGTGTGTTTGCTCAGTGCAGTAGGACCTTAACTTACTGAACTAATGGTACATGATGCCGGGCCAGGCTGAATCGATACATTTCTGCTCCTGCTGGCTAAGTGGTTGCTAAGCAAAGTGCCTCTGGCTGCACTGTTTTGCAAGTCACTGAACGTTTTATTTGTTTACATACGAACAAAAGGAAAAATAAAATGATCACTTTCAGTTCAGGCCCTCATCTCATCCTCGTGATGTCCCTATGGTATTGCAAATTGAAAATCAGGACAATCACCACAGAAGATCTGACCTGTAGCGCGGAGCAGCAGGACTGTGAAAATGTTTAAAATCTGTATGCGCCTTTAAAATAAATAATGCCTGAAACAAAATAACTTTGTTCTAGTTTGCTCATGAAATGCAGGTATGGCAGAGTCTATGAACTGGAGTCTCAGGTATGCGTATAGAGCCAGTCAGTCAGCTCATTGTTACCAGCTTTGCATGGGGAACAGAAAGGTTCAGGCACTGGGCAGCTTTCAACACAAGTTGCGCAAAGTCGGCTGATCTTTGGCCTGACTCTACTGATCACAGAGAAAGAGTGGTCACAGCATCAAAGCTGCATTTATTAATATGGCCTTCAAAGCTGCATTTACTAATGTGGCCTCACTTTCCCTATGTTCTTGTCTGCCAAACAAGGCCCCCTTGGCAGACGGCACATCCAACAGTGCAAGACGAAGACTGCGCAGCACTTGCTTACTGCAGCCTTTCCAAATCAGATTGAAAAGCACACTTAATGGTATAAACAGTATACCGGTATAAAAAATGACTATGGATTTTGCGCCTACAAGCATAGCCTAAAATTGGTCACTGACAAGATCGTCTAAATGAGTTATTTTGTTTACATTACCTTTGCGATATCAATTAGAGAATCACAATCCGTCAGTAGTTGTCTGCTGCTCTCCACTTCAGCGTGACAATCGACAAATATTGTCTGTACATTCAGCTTTTTCCAATTAGCTCAGTATGCTCTAGTTGGTAAGAGGTGGAATCGCAAGTAAATTGCGAAGCGTTTCAATTCCATAGTACATAATTTAGTCAGGTAGCTATTTAGTCTATACATTGGAAAGCTCCGATGAGAAAACTAATATCTTTGTTTTGTGTGCAGAGTATCAATGTTTTTCGCCCTGTCCCAAAGTTTAGCCTTGCTTTTAAGCTTCTCAAAATTAGGGTCGGTTGTAAGCATAGCTATATCAAGGCCCACTTCGTCCAAATATTTTTCTGTTGAACTTTTCAACTATTGTAAGAAACATTCTGGTCTGTGTTTTCTCCCAATAGTTTTTACAATTGATTGGAGTTTAGGTCTGTTTGGCAACATTTCATATATAATTGAGCACTCTACTTGCCAAAATGATCTTTGTGACATCAGCCCAAATTCGAGTCTTAAGGCCTCAACCGGCATATCATTCGGGAGATTCATGACTGTGCGCAGTATCTTCCCTTCCAAACCATCAAGCCATTTCGTCAGATTATAAGGTAAAATAGCCAGAGCATGCATAATCTCTGGTACCATCTCTGTGCGATACATTTCTAAGAGTCCCTGGATATTATATCACCCCCCATGATCAATTATAGAATGGCGGGCAGCAAACCACTTTTTCCAAGTTTTCCCAGTAATGTGGGATTCACAGTAGTTTACAGCTGGATTTACTTTGATGGGGAAACCTAAGTAGACATATTAGTCTACATTTTCTAACTGCCAATCCTTTCCACCTCTTTTCCTTTGATCTCCAACAGCCCCACCCCCACCCCCCCCCCCCCCCCCCCCCCAAGATCAGGATTTCTGTTTTCAGTGTTTTGAGGACCATGGCATTCCTATCGGCATACATAGCCAGCGCGGCTAAAGATCCCTGGAGACCATTCGGCATTTGATCTAGTAGTATAATAATATCGTCCGCATAGGACATCCATGGCACATGAGTTCCATTCATCTTAAGTGGAAAATATTTTAGGGGATGAAATATCAGAGGTAGAGCGGCCATATAAAAGGTTATATAGAGCATGGGAGAAAAGACATCCTTGCTTCAGTCTGCAGCTGGTGCTGACATAGTTGGTGTGTAAGCTGGTCTGGTTTAAAAGGACTGTTGAAGTGTCTGTAAAGTTGCTGTATAAAGTAGAACATTGTCAGATTTATTCCCCATGCTGTTAATTTCTTCCACAATTCTCGTCGCGAAACTAGGTCGAAGTCTTTAGTAAAATCTATGTAGCAGCAGTAAAGGTTTGGTCTGCTGTTTTTAGCCGTCTCAGCATTAAGAAATTAGAGCACGGAGACCACTAGGGGGCGCAGAAGGCCATGGCTGCCGGAAGCTTAGCTCCTCTCGTAGCAGGGACGAAAGAGAAGATGACATGCATTACTTACCGTAATAGCATTTCTGATGATTGTATCTGCTTAGATTCACATGCTGTGCATATGGTCCAACATCCAGTGGTAACCGCGGAGTATTGCATCTTGTCTTTCGGGGACCGAAAGGGGACATCGGCATAGGCGTGTCTGTAACACTATCCCCATCATGACGTGTGTAGTACCCAAAATCCCTCACACGCCGAGGTCCCTCCGATTGCATTTTTTCTGCCATGAGGGACCCCAAGGCTATAGTGAGTGAGTACATAAAGAGAAAGTAGTAAGAAGTCTATGTTCCTTACACGCCGAGCGGGGCGGTAGGGAGGGCGCATGTGAACCTAAGCAGATACAATCAGAAATGCTATTACGGTAAGTAATGCATGTCTTCTGATGCTTGTTAATCTGCTTAGAATCACATGCTGTGCAAAGACTAGCGAGCAGTAGCCGGAGTTGGAGGTGGGTTGTGAGAAGGAACAATAGAGAAAAGATGTCTTCGTACTGCTTGTCCCACTTCAGAATCGGACCTAGAATGAGTGTCTAGGCAATAGTGTTTTGTAAAGGTGGGTACAGAACTCCAGGTTGCCGCTTTGCAAATGGACTCAAGGGGAACATTTGCAATGAATGCTATGGATGCCCCAGTGCCCAGAGTAAAATGTGCTCTAGGCTTGAAGGGCAGTTCTCTCTTAGCCAAAGTGTAACAGTGTGATGCACTTAACAATCCACATTGAGATAGCTGATTCAGAGACAGAATCCCCTTCTCTATCAGCTGCCACTGAAATGAAAAATTGGTTCGTTTTCCTCAGTGGTTTAGTTCTTTCCAGGTAGAACATGACTGCCCTGCGCACATCTAGTGTGTGTAGGCTTCTTTCGGCCATGCTAGTGGTATTCTGGAAAAAGGTAGGTAGTTCAATCGATTGGCTTACATGGAACTTCGAGATGAATTTAGGTGCAAATCTGTGGTGAGTGCGCAGAACTACCTTATCCCTGTGGACAGTAACAAAAGGGTCTAGAACAGAAAGTGCCTGTAGTTCACTAACCCTTCCAATAGAAGTGATAGCCACTAGGAAGGCCGTCTTAAGTCAGGTCTTTTAGACTTGCTTTATGCATTGGCTCAAAGGGCGATCTCATGAGCCTGGTGAAAACCACATTTAGATCCCATCCAGGAGCTCGTGAGAAATGGGAGGATAAACCCTCTTAGCCCCTTCTATAAAGGCCTTAATCACTGGTATCTTCCACCACAACATCTTTTGATGTGGTGTAGGCTGAAAGAGCAGCCAGATGAACCTTTAGGGAATTGAAGACCAACCCTGTGACTAACAGATGAGGCAAGTACAGCACAATGTGTGTGGGTGAGCAATGGATGGGATTGACACCCTTGGAATTGCACCAGGAATTGCAATAACGTGTATTAGGTTTCCTCTCTTCCCAGAGTATGTCCATGCACCTCTGAGGGAGTTGCAGGTGTCCAAACTCTATGATATCAGGAGCCAGGATGCTAAGTTCAGGGTTTGGGGGCACGGGTATAGGGTTTCCCCCCTGTCCTGAGACGTGTTGTACGGGCAGGGCAGCTTGACTGGTGGGGAGAGGGACATTTCCATCAGGTGAGCGAACCAGGGTTGGCGGGCCCACATGGGGGCCACAAGTATCATGGTAACTGGTTCCTGGTGCATCTTGTGCACTATCTTGTTGAGAAGGGGAGTCAGGGGGAAAAGCGTAGACAAATTTCCCCGACCAAGTTATCCAGAGACCGTTCCCCTTAGACCGGTTCTGGGGGTACCTGGAGGCGTAGTCTTGGCATTGGGCGTTCTCCTGAGTAGCGAACAGGTCGATCTCTGGGAACCCCCATTCTGCGAAGAGACGCTGGATACGATGTCTTTGTGTAGTCGCCATTCATATTCTTCTGACAGAGAAAAATCTCTGCCGAGTACATCTGCTAGAAGACTGAGTTCCCCTGGAACATGTTGGGATAACAAACATCTTGAGCCCATATCCAAATGTTTTGGGACAGCTTGGATAGCCCTGGAGAGTGAGCGCCCCCCTGTTTCTTCAGGTAATGCATTGCTGTAGTGCTGTCGGTTAAGATCAGCACAGTCTTCCCTTGCAGTTGTACCTGAAAGGCTTTCAATGCTTTGAACACTGCTAATAGCTCCAGTAAGTTTATATGATTGGACGCTACTTGAGGGGACCACACTCTGTGTGCTGTCTGCTGAAGCAGGTTAGGGGGGGGGCCCCCCCCACCCCGTGAGAGAGGAGTCTGTCGTGAGAGCGGCTTCCACTGCAGGGGTGGTGAAGGTTTTCCCCTTCAGGAGGTTTTCCCTCGACCACCACTGCAGAGAGAACGAGGGCTGGCGAGACAACTACCAGATCTTCTAATTGTCCGCTGGCCTGACACCAATGGCTGTTGAGCCACTCTTGCATGGGACGCATGCGCAGCTGCGCGTGGGGAACCAAGTATATACACACACACGACGCCATCATCCCTAGCAACCGCTCGGCTTTGCGTACAGTCACCTCTCGACTGGCTACATATTGAGGAATCTGAGAGCATGTTCTGAACCCTCTCGCTGGAGGGGAAGACAAGACAGTCTTCCGTCCGAATTAGTGCCCCCAGAAATTGTTTTACTTGGCTGGGGACTAGGCTGGACTTTGTTGATTGAAAAGACCAGGTTGAAGCAGATCTGTTTTTTGAGTGCTCGAAAAACAAGCGTCGAACGAGTCCCCCGTAATGAGCCAGTCGTCGAGGTAAGGGTAAACTGGGACTGAGTCTGCGCAGGTGCGCTGTTGCCACTACCAGGACTTTGGTAAACACCTTGGCGCCTGAGCGATGCCGAAGGGGAGTACTTTGAACTGGTAGTGTTTGTCCTGGATCATGAACCCTAGGTATCTTCTGTGTGCTGGCAACATTGAAATATGAAAGTATGCAACTTTCATATCCAATGCTGCCATGAAGTCCCCCCCGTTTCAGTAATGGGATCACTTCTTGTAGTGTTACCATGCAAAACTTCTGGGGTTTTATGAACTTGTTCGCTGGGCGCAGATCTAGAACAGGACGCATGCCAAGATCCTTTTTGGGTACAAGGAAGTACACTGAATAAATACCCTTGGTTACCTGAAGAATAGAGGGATGGCTTCTATGGCGTCCTTTCCCAGCAGTGTTTCCACCTCTTGAATCAGGATGTTTAGATGGTCCGGTGAAAGGCGCCGTGAGTGCGGCGGTCTGAACTGTGGAGGTCGGGAGGATTCCACGCAATAACCGTGGGCGACCGTCTTTAAGACCCACTGGTCGGAAGTTATCCCCTCCCATGCCTTGAGGAAAGATGTTAATCGCCCCCCGACCGGGGAGGCATGGGAGGGGACCTGGACTTGGTGGTCATTTCTGACCCGAGGCTGTGGCTCCTCTGGGATTGGGGGTTTACCTTTGCCGCGTTTCTGACCCCTTGAGGGATAGTAAGAGGGGCTTCCAGATGTTTGGTTATTGTTGAACCTGCCTGTGCCGTAGTTGTTTTGACTGGCACAAGCTTGTCCTCGAAAGGACCGCCGAGAGTTATTACCCCTCTGGGAAGAGGGATTGTGTAATTTGTTGCAGAGACTTTAAGGTCTCATGCTGCTTCTTGGCTGTCTCCAATGCTCATCAACTGCTTTTCCAAAAAGGTTCGACTCTTCGATGGGCATATTAATGAGGGAGGCCTGAGTTTCAGGTCTAAATCCCGATGTACGCAGCCATGCGTGGCTCTTCAGAAGTCCCTTGTGCAAGGGATCTGCCAGATGTTTCCGCAGTATACAGGATGTGTTTAACCACATTCTGGTTAACCAGTTTTCCTTCTGCAACAATGGCGAGAAGCTTGATCCTGGCCAGTTCCGGGACCTCCTGAAGGCCTTCTTGGAGCAGGTTCCATTGGGCATCGGCATAGCTTGCTAATAGCGTAGTGTTATTAGCAACCAGAATGGTATATGCAGCTGCTGACGTGACACGTTTGCCTAGGGCATACAATCTTTTAGACTCCTTGTCCGGAGGTGATTCTCCAGTGGCAAGGGGTACCCCTGCCCTCTTACGAGTAGTGGTCACCACCAGTGAGTCCGGGATGGCGTGCCCCTTGATATATAGAGTGTCGGAAGGAGAAAGCCGAAATAATGTTTCGACTCTCGGGTTCACGGCCCTTGTCTGGGCAGGTGTGACGAACGATGGGGCTATCCGCCTCTTAGGAGAGGAATGGATTGACTTGCCAGAGGTTTTGCCTTAATAATGTCCTCCACAAACTCCTGCTCAGGCAAAGCCTCTTGAGTGGCAATTTTGAATAATTCTGCTGCTTAAAGCCATTTGGTTATCCACAGGGGAGGCCTGGCGAGCCGGGTGGAAGGAGGAGAATCGATGCACAAAATATCAGAGTCCTGATCTTGATGGGACCAAGGATCCTGTCCTCCTTGCTGGGTTTCCTCCCAGTTCTCCGTGTCTGTTGATCTTCATAATTTGAGAAAAGAGGATTCCTTTTCTTCAGTATAGATGTCCCTCTATGTGCCCATGTGGGTCACGTCTTCCTGTTGGAAAACCGGAGGCTGAACATCTTGTATTTGAAGGTTAGGGTCTACCCAAGCCTTTTTCGGCAGAGGCTGGTCAGCAGAACGGATCTGCTCCAGCCTATCCATACATCCCTCGAACTTTTCAGTAGTCCATTTCGAGGACCCAAAATGGCCCAGGTGGCGAGAAACAACATTCTCCGCCCTTTGGCGTCGAGAGGAACTTCTCAGGGTGTCTGAGAGAAACTCTTGACTATCCACGTAAGAGTCATCGGAATCACAGCCCATGTCTGTCAAAAAATATCCCGCGGCCTGGCCCATAACTTTCTGTGGGACCGGGATAAGGCCCACCGCTGCTGCGATCCTACCGATGCTCTTCCGGATAGTAACCGAATCGTCGTGAGACATAGCCTCCGATGATGTAGCAGTAGGCGAAACACCGTCCGCGGCACCAGAAGGCCCAGCGGTCGGAGTGCCGGGTAGAGGCCTAGTTGTAACTTTCGGGCCTACTGAGGCTTTGGAAATCGTCGAAGTTTCGGACTCCAAAACTTCGGCGTGTGCAGATTGGGGAGTAGCGCCCTTATTAATTTTCGTTTGCCCAGTCATGTGCTGTTGCGGATGCAGGGAAGGCCTTGGATCTACACGATCCGAGGGAACCGTAGAAAATTTGATGGACCCGTTGCCACTTTCGCCTTTTACGAAGAAGGCATCGAAGATGGCGTAGGGGTTGTGTGTTTAGTGCGATGTTTATGTACGCCCTTGTCGCCGGGTGTAGTCCCTGTAGCAAGACCGGAGTCGTGCCTGGAAGGGTCGGGGACGGGCGTGGCGGACCTAGAAGTGTCCACCTCAAGGTCTAACATCCGCATTGGACGTTTGGTCATCCAAAGTACCCCCGTCACTTTCGGCTGGTGTTGCGCTAGGGGAGGGAGGCTCCACGTGTGACATGCCGTACACGGCCCACCGCTTTACACTGCGATCCTTAAGGGTTTTAGGCTTAAGGAGCTTGCACGCCGAACACCGCTTTTTGTCGTGCTCTAGAGGGAGACAGGCGTTACACGTCCTGTGCTCGTCCTTCCAAGGATATCTGACCCTACACTTAGGGCAGAATCTAAAAGGAGTCCTTTCCATAGCAAAAGGGAAGGATGACCAGACCGAAAGGGAAAGAAGTGGAAAGGAGGAAAGACATAACATGACCACCCCGAACCTACTCTCCCTACTGTAAAGGTCGGCCATAGGGCCCGACCACGTGGAAATCCAGCTGCCGGATCTTAGGCGCTGAGACCACAGCCGCAGACGATTCCTCCGTAGTCTTCGAAGATTTTCTTATTAGGCGAAGTGACTTAACGGGGCATAAACCGAAAATTTGGTAAAGATAAACAATGTCACTAGTAAGAGCTCCGCTGTAGGGCGACCAGTTATCTGGGTGGAAAAAAACAATCTGAGGGACCTCCGCACGTGAGGGATTTTGGGTAATACACAAGTCACAATAGGGATAGTGTTAAACACGCCTATGCCGACGTCCCCTTTCGGTCCCCGAAAGACAAGATGCAATACTGCGCATTTACCACTGGATGTCGGACCATATACACAGCATGTGATTCTAAGCAGATTAACATGCATCAGAAAAAGAGGTTATCCCGACTTCACGGCGATGATTCAAACAGTGGATTTATATAATGAGGAATAAACGAAGCTACTGACATCCTCAAATCTATGCCTACACCATAAATAAACTGAGAAGTGAGTGAAGCGCCCCTCCCCTCACCATGGCACGGAGCCTTGCGGCCCACTGGTGAAAGGCACCAAACTAACAAACTGGAAGTGGTCCAGGAGAAGCTCCCAACAAGTACGAGATATTGCAGGCTTCTGGAAAGAGGAAGACAGCCCGGGGCTCAAAAGTGTAATACGCCCAGAGCTGCAGAGCGGGTGACAAGAGCCGGGTCGTCAGAGGCCCGGAGAGTGAAGGGGAAAGTCAGGCGGACACAAATGACCCTAGCGCCCTCTCACAGGACGCCAGCCTCAGCCCCTGGATACGAGCAAGGCGCTGATCTAACACAGGCCAGCAAACACCACTGGGCATAATACCTGCCTCGACCGAAGAACCTTGCAAGGGACCATCCCAATACGAGAACGCAGCGCCTCGGTCCGAGACGCCCAATTGAAGAGCGGGTACCAGATATGAAACAGGGGAAGCCCCCCAGAGCAGAAGGAGGCAACGTCGAATAAAGGGAGGCTGGAGCGGAAAAAGAAGGTACCCACTACCCGTCACAGCCCCGAAGAAACGTTCCACCACAGAAACCGCCAAAAGGCGCACAATTGATACAGGAGTGAGTCCCTGCGTGCACCCAGCCAGAACAACCACCTAACGGGGGGTGCGAAGTGTGCAACCCGAAGTTGGCAGCGTAACAGGGAAGAAGCGGCGGGAGAGGCCACCTCCACTCTGCCCCTCTGACAGACACCAGATCCAAGAACCATTTGAAGCGAGGAGATGGTGAGAAGAGCCGATGCAAGAGTCAACGAGGAAAGACCCAGAGACGGGCAATCGAACCACGCCATTGCTGAGGCTGAAGTGCTCTAAACGGACCCACGGAGGAAGGAGAGAGAGGCAGGGCAAGAAACAAGAAATGAGCGGCGCCCCGGCTATTCCCCCAGTGACAGGGTGAGGTTGGGACACTAATCAATAGGGAGGGAGCCACCAGCTTGAATGGCAGCCAGGTCCCACAACTCTCCGGGAAGGCTAGCGGGTCCAGCAAAGCAGGCACAGTGACTTGAAAAGGGCGGAATTAAAGAAGTAAAGAAGGAATAAGAAGGAATAAGAACGTCCACCTGGGGGTGGGGGGTTAAAAAGACGATCAAGACACAGGGATCAAGAGACACCCTCTCCCCCGGAACCTGCGAAAGTTAACCCCGCCAGCAGCCCTCTCACAGGAACCAACGCATAGAGACTCTAGAGCAGCAAAGCGGATCCAAAGGGAGACCACAATTGAATACTAAAATTACATGACCCAGCAGCATAATTAACACCCCGAGCAGAAACTAAACTAAGACAAAGGAGAAAGCTACCCCATGGAAACAACGGGGGTGAGGGGGTTGGGGGGGAGATAGCCCCTCAAGCCAACAGAGCAAAATCCATGTCCCAGCAACAAAAATAACTGACATAAAAGGCCCCCTTCTCAAGAGCCCAACCACAGTGCCCCCTCATCTTTAATCTCACTGCCCCACAGCTGCAGGAAAGCCTAACAAGCGAGAACCCTGGGAAATAGGTCAGAAATACCAGGGGCAACGCCCAACACCACCAAGGCAGAAAGAACAGAAAGGAAAATGGATACCACGGAACTCCCCCTGAGAAGCATAGACAGACTACAGCAATATCGAATAAGTCAGCCAAGAGCTGCTGCCTGCTAACAGACACCCTCACAATGAGCAACGCGGCCACAAAAGAGGACATTGCTGGAATCATTGTAGAGATTAGAGCAATGAGGTCATACCTCTAAACGGCCATTTCGGAAATCAGAGGGAACGTGTAAAGTACCGAAGGGAAGATAGAGAACCTGGAGCACAACCAGATCAACATGGACCTGGTAGAACTGAAACTAAACGTAAGAATGACGGACATAGAACTAAAAGAGGAGGAACACAACCTCAAAATGGACGACATGGAAAACGGAAAGGAGATCAAACCTGCGTATATTAGGATTGGAGGAAAAAGGAGAAACCCTGCTGCAGGTCAAGATAAAGTTCCAGGACATTATAAACCAACTATATGAGGCCGAGGTGGGCAAGAAAGTGCAACTAGAGAGCTCATAGAGGGAGAGCATACAGGGGTGGGGGGACCACGATCAATAGCTGTGAAATTTCTTAGCTTTAAGGAAAAATCAGAAATCCTCATCAAGGCAAAACAGACAGACATCTGGAATATCAGGGCTCGAAGATCAAGTTATTTCAGGGTCTGTCAAGCAGTACTTTGAGACGAAGGAGGGCATGGAGGCCCCTTACCCAGTGGCTTACCGAACATTCCATCCAATATAAATGGGGCTACCCCTTTGACCTGACTTTCGAGTTTAACTATGAAAACTACAGAGTGGTCACCCCGAGGAGGCAAAGCAGGTCTTGAAACATCGGACAGATCAGAGCGAAACCGGAGGCCCTATTGCTCCCCAAGAAGCCCACTCCCCCGTCCACAAACAGCTGAAGGACCAACACATCGGTGAAAAAGAGAAAGTACACCAAGATGAGCCTGACATCACTGGCCAAACCACCATGAAAAGATAAAAATTAGGCTGATACCACGGTCACAGAACACAAACGCTATTGAATAATGAGAATAGAATATTTAAAAAAATGTGGAATACTGAACAAGAAGTCATGGGATAAGCAAAGAGTCCCCAGCGAGGGATGAGTTCACACCCTAGCGGCCCTCCGTTGCAAGAGGGCGTCTTAACCCAAAGAACCTAGGACGCTACTAATGCCTGCAGTTCAGTTAGAAGGTTTAGTTAAGTTTATAGTACGTAAGGGGGGGAAGAGGGACACAAACAACGGTCACATTACACTACACCAAATAGAGGCTCATACACGGCAAAAGGGCAGTAGGGGAGAGGCCAGCCATAATTAATGGGACCCGGCATAGAGAAGGATGTTGTCTAAAGCAGGACCAGATCATGCAACACTAAGGGTGGGCACCCTCAATGTAAAGGGGCTCAACTCCCCCACAAATATCACTCTTAGCGAGGGAATTTGAGAGGGTCGCAATGGATATCTTCTTCATCCAAGAGACTAGACTCAAATCAGGGGAGGAGAAACCACTGAGGGGGAGAGGCATGGGGCAACATTCTGGGCATCAGCAGACCCAAAGAAAGTGGGAGTAGGCTTAATACTCAAACGAATCAGAATGAAAAGCCCAACAGTTAAGGCTTTAATGAAGGCAGGCTACTGATCAAGGTAAATGGGAAACCCAATGTATCACTTTAGCAGGAGTGTACACACCCAGCCAAAGCCAAGGGACATTTAATGAAAAGGCCTACCAGTAATAAAGGAGAACAGCAAAGGCCCTGTGGTGATGGGGGAGATTTTAATACATGGGCTGACCCTCGAATAGACAGGCAACACGGGTGATTACCAAAGAGATCCCCAGGGAAGAGGGCCGTAGATTCCACTCTATTCTGAACGAAAAGGTCTTGGTAGAAGTCTGGAGAGCAATTAACCCGGACGAAAAGGGGTACACGTTCAGATCAGGAGTACACGACACATTCACCAGAATCGATTTGTCAATAAAGAAATTAAATCCAGAATTAGGGACAGTGTGATCCGCCCCATAGAATGGCCGGACGAGGATATGGGCCCAGCAACTCTGGAAATGGGGGAGGGGCTCAACCAACAAGATTCCAAAGGGCGCTGCAATGACTTCCTCTGGAAGGATAACTATTTCCGCAGGAACTGAATGCTGCAATAGAGGAGCAGTTTCAAATAAACAATAACGGTGAAGTAAATATTACAATGGTATGGGACGCAGGCAAAGCTGTATGGAGGGACCACTTAATGAGAGAAGGGGCCAAGCGTAAGAGAACAGAGAATACAGGAGGATAATCTGAGGAGGGAAATCTCAAACATTGAGGGGCGATTGCAAGTCCAGGGATTGTATAACAGAGCATCTAGAAACCCTCAAATGAAAAAGAGGAACTCAAAAAAACTGGGGCAGGGCGAAATATTGAGAAAGCTAAAGCTGTTAAAGGGGAAATTATATGAAAAGGGTGATAAAGCCAATAAAATGTTGGCCACTAGATTAAGGGCCCAAAGGGCAGAGTGATGGGTGGAAGTAATAAAGAAAAAGACGAGGGACATCAGTTACAGTTTCCAGAGGACATAGCCAATCAATTTGCCCAATACTGCATACATCAGGCCGCTACTCAAAGATACAGCGGGAAACGTAGAGGACCTCTCCGACTACAGACCCATCTCCAACATCCCATACACAGCCAAGTTGCTCGAAACTTACATATACAATTCAACCCAAGAGTTTATAGAAGAGCACGGCCTACTAGACCAGGCACAAGTTGGCTTCAGACCACTGAGAGGAACAGAATCAGCCCTACTCTCAATATGGGATGATCTAAAAATCAACGCAGACTCCGACAACAGCACTGCCTTGATACTCCTAGACCTATCGGCAGCATTTGATACAGTCGACCATGACACCCTCATAACGAGATTAGAAGGACTTGGAATAACAGACACCACCCTACTATGGATCAAATCCTTCATAAACAGAACGGAAACCGTATGGATGAAACCCTTCATATCAAGCCCAAGAGATTCCACCTGTGCAGTACCACAAGGATCATCCTTCTCCCCGCTACTTTTCAACATCTACCTGTATCTACTTATCAGAATCATCCAAAGAGACAGCCTCACCTGCTACAACTACGCTGACGATACACAAATAATCTTCAAAATACAAGACAACCCCGGAAATAAACTCAACGCTAGAAAACCGCCTCCGCGATGTATTCCTCTGGATTAACTCCAACTCCCTCAAAATCAACCCACACAAAACCGAAATAATGATAGTCACAAAAAATGGAGGAGGAGAAAACCAATTCATCCCTTAGACAAGGGAACTCGGGACAACCACAGCACCCTCGCCAATTGTAAAAATCCTGGGGGTTCTGATGGACAATAATCTCACGCTAGAGCCACAAGTAAACGCTCTCCTTAAGAAAGGCTTCTTCCTCCTGCGAGCGGCAAAGAGGATCTTACCGTTCCTATCGTTCACCAACAAAACAACCACCATCCTCGCCCTCGTCATGTCCAAAGTAGACTATACCAATAGCCTATACCTAGGCATGCCTGAACGACTCTTAAAAAAACTACAACGCATTCAAAACACGGCAGCCAGACTACTTCTGAAACTACCCCGGAGAGAACACACTGCACCAGCACTGAAAACACTACATTGGCTACCAATAAAACAATGAATAGAATTCAAAACAATGTGCATTACGCACAGAGCAGTACACAACGAAGGCGCTGAGTTCCTAAGAGACAAACTGCGCCTACATCAACCAAGCAGGATGCTCAGATCAAGCATGGACATCCGCCTGGAACCAATGCCCTACAACAAAAGAAAACTTGGAGGATCCTCCTCTCACCAAGCCCCGAAAACCTGCAACGACCTTCCAAAATACATACGTAACGCAAGAAACCACCCATTATTCAGGAAATTACTCAAAACCTGGCTCTTCATGTCATAACTAGAAAGACCGACCAATGGGGCACACGCACAACTAAATCTTCAATCAACACAGAGACCCTGATACACACCGACCAATCAATGGGGATTAGCCAAGGTAAATATTCCACGACATACTAAACGACCAAACGGGAGACAGCCGCAATCCGACCAAAAACAGTACATATAGCAAGACAGACAGAAACACTAGGACGAATCATCAAGAGGACCATGACCTTGATTACAACCATCCCCAACAGCCCCAAGGACAAAATAGAAAGTAAGCACTGCACCACAAACCCCAATCCAGCAGGTGAAAAACAGAAGGTTTCATCACTACACACAGCAGGAAATACAACAACCCATCTCACTAAACTACGCCTAAATAGCCCCAAGGATTTTCACCCAACGGAAACCAAAAAACCAGTCAGGAAACAAATGACTAAACACACAGGCTCACCAAGATGGATGCACCAGGACACCACATCAACACAGCTCCGACCCTGAACCATTCAAAGCCTCAACTGACCAGGGTCACACTAGATAACCTGAGAATAGATACTACCCACCCAGTCCCACACCTGAAGATCGGGTTCAGACGCACCTACCAATCCAAACATTACTCAATATGACACAGCTGGATCTGCACAGAACCACCAAAGCGAGTCGACCCACGAGGAACAAGCAACTACCCAACCCACAGGCATACAACTCAAACGGAACCATAAGTACCTTAAGTATACAGACCCCACTAACCCAACCCTCAATCTTCTGCATACTTAAACCCACACAACCATCTCTCACAGCAATCCGCACGCACTTGACCACACCGCATCAACAACACATTCACCCACAGCACTCGAGGCCTCTCCGGATCCGATACTAGCACCAATGCCCAGCACTCGGTGTATACCGAGCTGAAGCTGCCAACAGCACATCACTTCTCCCACCCTCCTGCTCCCCTCCTCCAGACTAACCCTACCCGTCTTTCCTGTTTACAGATCCGCCAGAGCGCCTGGGGACCAATTCCGTTGCTGACGGTGCGCTATACAAGTACCTTTAACATACCACAACAATACTACAAGCATCTGTACTCTTTAGAAGGCGTTGGGGATGAAAATGAGATGGAATACATTGAAAAGGTGGGATTAGCTCACCTAAAGGGTTCAGAACAGGCCCTCTTAGAATCCAGCATAACTCCTGAGGAAGTAGAGGCAGCAATTAAGAGACTCCCTCCAGGGGTACGGAATGGGCTTCTATAAACACTTTGTTGGAACCCTCGCCCCCACGTCTGGCCGGGCTATTCAATGACATTCAAGAAACAGGCAAGGCGCCACCCTCATTCTCCAGGGCACACGGTGGTAATACCCAAAGCAGGTAAAGACCCCACAAAATGCAAATCATATAGGCCAATTTTGCTGTTAAATACTGACGCCAAGATATACACAAGGGTCTTTGCCACATGAATGGAAGAGAATGCCTCGCCTGATCCACCCAGATCAGGTGGCCTTCATTAAAGATAGATAAGGGGCAGACCCCATGCGAAAAACCCTAGACATCATGCAGCACACCAGGGGACTAGATGGGGACGCTGCACTTTTTAGTGTTGACTGAGAAGGCATTCGACAGGGTCGAGTGGGGCTTCCTCTGGGCCACACTTCGTAACATGGGATTCCGAGAACGATTCATAAGGGGATCCAAGCAATCTACAGAGCCCCAAAGGGAAAAGTGGCAGTAAATTAAACTCTCAAAAGAATTCGACCCGACCAGAGGGACCAGGCAGAGGTGCCCCCTTTCGCCGCTCCTATGCGCCATCCATTAAACCCCTGGCCAATGTGATCAGGAAAGAAAACACCATTAGGGGAATTGTAGTGGGCGACACGGAATACAAGCTGGCTATGTTTGCTGAGGACATTCTTGTAACGCTCAACTGATTCCCGTAGAGGCGCCGGTCTTGACTGGGCGTATACCGTATCTTCAAAGATAATGTGTAACACACGGCTGGCTCTTTGGGCTGGACCTCTGTGCACTGTATGTCTGACTCGAAGGGTAAGATGTCTGCAGATAGAAAATATGGGATTAAGGAACTGGATTATTGAATGTCTCTCTTCTTCCCTTTCTCTTCTCCTGTAGAACCCCAAAGGTTAACGCTCTCACCTTAGGTAAGTGAACGCCGTGCTCTCCATCTGCCTCGGGGCAGGGTGCTGTAACCAGTTTCTTCACTGGATAAGGGGAGCAGGCCTCTTGACTTCAGAGGACTGCTGTCCGTCGTTTACTGCACGAACAGTAAGTTTCGAGTAATCCGAATGTCTTTAAAGTCTTTAGTAATGATGTCTCTTGTTTTGCAGGGTTCCGGCGATGGCGGATGACGGGCTGAAGTGAGTTGAAGATGGAGCCCGTGTGATGAATAGAAGCGCCTCAAAGCGCGTAAGTAAGCGCTTGTTGCCTGCTTCACGATGCGCTCTAACTGTCTTTTTATTTTGCAGGTACAAGTTCGGAGCGGCTGCAGGGTGCCGGAATACCCACTGGGTTAGATGTGGAAAGGAGTAATGGCACGCGAGTATTAAAGTTCCCCAATGTCTTTAAACGCACCTTGTTTTGTCTTTCAGATGCGGGATGCAGCGCCGAAGGCCTCCGGAGCCTGCGAAGAGTTGGTAAGCTTTTGTCTTTCAGATGCCGGAATGCAGTGTGAAGACCTCCGGAGCGCACGAAGAGTAGGTAAGCCTTTGTCTTTCAGATGCCGGAATGCAGCGCGAGGCGTTGGTGACAGCCGATGGATCAGGTAAGTGAAGAGCTGTCACTGAAGACCGTAATGCTAACCTGTTCTTTCTTGTCTTTATAGGTGTTGCTGAAGACTGGATTCAGGATGGTAAGCCTTTTTCCTTAGGCCCAGGATCAGATGCAGAAGACACGATGAGCGTTCTGCTGCAGAGGATGCAGAATAACGCAAAGCAAGATTCATCCATCGGGTGTGGTTTAAATAGCCTCCTGTAGTGCTTAGGTGTCTCCTTCCACAGCCACGCCTAGGTAAGAAAAGAGTTCCTGCTTTCCAGAAGAGTTCCAGTGTTCTGAATCTAGGGAGTGGCTCCTGCCCCACCCAACAGGAAAAGTAGTTCCAAACAGAAGAGGATCAGAGGCTCAACTGGCAGGCAAGTAAGCAGCATGGTCTGCTGCAGGTAAGTCCACCCAAGCATTATGAGCCCGGCGCTTCCAGCGCTGGGACTGGGCATATTTATGAGCCTGGTGCCACTGGCGCCAGGACTGGGTCCAAAAGGTCCCAATTGGGACTCGTTGGCACTCGGAACCTGGGTTATGGATCTGCTTCCAAGGGAGTTGGGAAAACCCTGACCTTTTGGAAGCAGAGATCATGACAATACTCCTCTACCTAGCAGACCCCCAGACAGCCATACCAGCAATGCTACACACTATTTGGAAAAAAATAAAAAGCGACTCTACCCCTACAGAGCATCTAGCCTCCTATGCGCAGGAGATCCAACGACAGAGGGAATCCCGATCACATACCAGAGCCCAAGGTACCTAGGAATTAATGTCACCAAAACACCAGAAGAATTATACAAGGCAAACCTCCCTCTGCTAATTCTCGAAATAACAAAAGATCTGGAGGGATGGACTAAGTAAATAATATTGTGGCTGGGCCGTCTGAACGCCATAAAAATGGTAATACTCCCCAAACTCTTAAGCCAATACAAGATGCTCCCCATCACCATCCCGAAATCACACCTTACAGACAAAAATCAAACTCCTTAAATTGTTTTGTCAAGGGAAAAAGCAACGGATAGCAGATAAGGTCCTAATCCAACCAAAGGAAGTAGGGGGGTGGGGGGGAAAGACAGGCCTCCCTGACCTATACACCTACTATCGAGCTTCCCAGATGAGACCCCTGGTTCCTCATCTAACAGCGGATAAACAATAACAATGGGTCGCCATTGAAAACCATCTGATGCGCCCTGTGACTCTAGGAGAATGGTTCTGGGCACCACAAATGGCATTGCCCAGCAAGGTCAATAACCACTTTGCGATGGGAACTCTCCTACAGCTGTGGTGGAACGAAGGGGACATGAGAGGACAAACGACATGGCCATCTCCCATGAGCCACATATGGGCGCCTCTTATAAGGAATGAAATCCACGATCACCAGCGCTACCTTCGATGGTATGAAGCCGGCCTAGAAAGAGTGGGACAGTTTGTCAAAACCAATGAATGTATAGCCATTCAAGACCTGGAAGCAGGACTTCAAATTAGACCCCTGGAATTGTTCATGTACCTACAACTAACGGAGCGTTATCAGCCTCGAAATGTAAGGATAAAATCCAGAGAGACCTCACTACAAAGGACAAACTCTCAAGTGAAACCATCGCAACCAAAGGCCTCATCGAGACTATATAAATCCATATTGAGCACAAAAGGAGACAATCTTCTCGCCCTGAGAAACTGATGGGAAAAGGACCTGGGACCGGCTGTGGTCTCAAATGTGCAAATCTGCATACAAAACATCCATCTGTCCCCAGTATAAACTCCAAGGAATGCAATTGTTGCACAGATGGCAGTACGACCCCATCCAGGATGTTCTAACAAACAAGTCCCCAATGTTTGAGAGGATGTGGAACCCAGGCGGACTACTGGCATATGTGGTGGTCCTGCCTGAAAACCCAGGCATACTGAAAATAGGTAATGACCTGGATTCACAAAGTGGAAGGGATTACCAGAGAATGCGACCCCCAGACTGCTGCTATTTGGCTTGGAGCAACAGTAGAACTGATGGAGGCGGGCCCCCCACATGACACTTCCTACTCCTAGCAGTGAGGGTCTGCATCACCATCAACTGGAAATCACAGACTCTCCCTTCTGAATCATCCTGGGCCCGGAAAGCTTGTGACCTGTATGAGATGGAGAACATCACAGGGGCCCTCCATGACATTACCCCAAGCAGAGAAATGGAGTGGGCACCCTTCCTTGATGCCTACAAGTGAGAGGAGAAGGAGCTGGGGAAATGACATCCTAAAGAAATGCATGTAATCGCGGTTGAGAACCGAAATAGACTTGTTTTGTCCCAAGGGGTGGGGTGGAGGGGGGTCAAATGGGAAGTTCAACCCAAATGTTTACTAAAAAACGGGTTTTTCTTTCTAACACCTGATCAAACATACGAGTATAATATGTGCAAAAGTGACACAAAGAAAATTCTTAATAAAGTAAAATTTAAAAAAGAAAAGAAATTGGAGCACACATGTTGGTAAGGTAATTGTGGGTTTTGCGAAATCCTGTTTGGAAAGGGCTTAACAGTTCCTTTTTTTCCACCCATATAGTAAGTTCTTTTAGTAAGGCTGTTGCAAATATCTTGTGGCTAGCATCGCTCATGGCTAGAAGATGCTAGTTAACGGGATCAGACTTATGCCCCCTTGAAGATAGGGACTAGTACTGATTTGCTCCAACTGTCCGGTATCTTTCCAGTTTGTACAATCTTATGGTATAATTTTGTCAGTATTTTTTCCCCACAAGATGGGCTTGGCCTTCATTACTATATTTGGTATAGTAGTTTTTTGATTGGGCGATGTTCTCTATATCGTCTTTAATATCTAATTTGGGCGCCACCAAGTTATTATGTTTCAAGAGCTCCTTACATTCATTTAGAGTGGGGTCATGATACAAATCCATGTGTTTCAGCCATGTGTGCTCCGTAACTTGATTTATATATGTGGGGAGTGGACTACTTCTGAAGGAATTACAATGGGACCAGAATTTCTGTATATTGAAAGACTTAAGCAAACTAAATAATCGGGTACAATTTGCTGCACAAATAGATAATTTACGTTGCTTAATCCAATTTCTATAGCCTGTAGCTAGGCTTCTTAGTTGGAACACTTTCTCCAGCACTGGGATCCAAGTATTTATTTTTCATTGCCGTCTTTGCACAGTGATGTATTTGTTTTCGTGCTGCAATGAGTGGGTCAAAGTAAATATTTCCCGTAGTAACATTTTTATATTTCATTTTGTCAGTATATTATTTTTGGCCAATTTGCCCATTGCAGATCAAATCATTTAAATCCCAGTTAACCGACAAGCCATTTTCCATAAAATCTTGCAAGTTATATTCCAGAAAATCATTTCCACAAGTTAGATCTTTCACTCCAGCAAAGTCTGTTCCCTTATGTGTTAATGGTAGTTCTGGAGCAGAGTATGTTGAGTATAAATGTTCTCCAAAGACAGGGTCCAAGCTAGTCCTGCATGATCGCTCAATGTATTGAATTAGGTTGTAATGGGGCCACATTTACTTGCCAATACGGGATCCGCCATGACATAATCGAGATGGGATTTAGATGATCCATTTGACCATGCGTAGTTTGTTTCTCCTGGGTCTGCTTTATCAAAGCAAAGTTGTTCTAGGTCATATGCTGCCATGAAAAGCAACCAGGGGGACTTTGTTTTGCTGTTACAAGGGTGTTGACAAATGAAGCTCTGTGTTAAAATATCCAGCTTTGATCATTAGTCCCTTAGTAGAGTAGCCATACCATTTCAAAAAAATTGACTTAATGTCTCAATGTATGGACTCAGTACATAGTCCTCCCGGAGGGTCAAACATTGATGATCAATATGGAGTTCTGCTGGTTTCCCTTGGGGAAAGAATGGCTGCTAATACATATGCAGATCTTATTCTTGTAGGGAAAGGGCTAAGATTGTGTAATAGTTTAGAGCCAATAGCTAGTCCACCACTACTACGGCCTCTATTAGAAGTAACTGCAGGATTTATGATTAAATGATAGCCATCTATTACAAAAAGGTCTAGCACACCAGGTCTCCTGTAAAAAGAATAAATCAACTACCATTATAATTTCTAGACCAGTTGGATGGGCAAGGAACAATTGATCGCCTCGGGTGGTCCATGTGAGCAGTTCTAATTTTTGATCGCTCGTTTTAAGTCAATTTGACCTCTTAATCAAGTCTTCCAATTCCCATTTTTCAATTTCGCGATTGTTCCGTTTTATTTTAATGTGAAATGCTTGAAGTGCTGCTTTGCCCGTCTGTTTCATGCTAGTTGTATTGTCCCTCTTGAAGGATAGTGAAAGATCTTTGCTAGGAGGGGAATGCTTGTTTTTCCGGCAGATAGGAAGGGATGATCCCAGATCACATCATTCCAATACGCGCTCTCCTTCAGGAGAGCGACAATCAGCCATGAGGAGAATTCGACCAATGCCCAATTCATTTTTGCTGCCCACCCAGGGTAATTTGATACAGGTAATGTCAGAAGAATTGATCAAGTCCAAATAAGGTAATAGGCACAGTATTTCCAATAAAAAGGTGTACGGTTCAAAAAAGGGCTATAGTTTGTGGCCTTTAATTCCTCCAGAAAGACCCATTTTCCTAAGCCCTTTGGCTCTTTTTTGCCTAACATTGCATTTCTCTCAGACACATTTTGCGCCTTAATAAAATCTTTGGTCGTGGGAAGCATCTTTTGTTTCCTCTGAATCTTATATTTTATGCTTCTTCCTCTTTGCCAAAAGCAGTAAGAGGGGTTTAGAAAACAACATCAAGAGAAATGGTTTGTTTTTAAGTCTATGGCTTTTTGTTGTAGCAGTTTCATTTGTGCACCTGGTTTTAGTGGTGCTTGACGTTTTTTAGGACCATTGAGCAACACTTGTCGCATGGAACCATCAGGAAGAATATTTTAGACTATCTTCTCTCTTGCCCCTTTTCTGGTTTCCACCAGTTGCCAGTCTAAATTTGATGCATTTGATCTTTTTTCCACCCTTTCACATCATGCGTTTGATTTTTATCCTCTAAACCAAAAGTTAACTTTTTGGGTAATTTTCTTCTTTGGCAGATATATCCCGGTGTGTTGCTGGAGAAAAGTAATACTTTTCAAAGTCCCAACTTGTATTTAGAATTTTTACTTTTGGCTATGTATGAAAGGGCAAGGAGCCAAAAATGATCAATCGCTCACCGATAGAGATGGTATTAAAATTATTTGAGGTGCTTTTTCTTTCATTTCTGCGTTTGCTGAATTTTTCACAGGTGCAGGTTTTTTTAGTACATGCTGAGTCGTATCCGCCATAGCTTCCAGTAACTTTTTAATGTCCTGTCCATCTGTGCTTTGGAAAGAGTAGAGACCAAAGTGGCTAGGGCTTTAATTTCTGAGAGCAGAAGATCAAATGCCTTGGTAAATATCCCGATGCTAGCTCCTTTGTGGTGCCACTTTCTTCTATACTTTCAATGGACGTATCCATAGAGTAGGAATGAGCAGATGGAGATAACAAGGCTCTCAGATCAGGAGACAGAATCATATCATTTTTTGTTTGCATCATCTTCGTAAGAAGGAAGTACTGTTTCCCCACGCAGGGACGCTCGCTGGAGGCCCACAACCATATTTAGTAGTGAATTATCAATCGTAGGGCATATAGAAAGCTCAGAACTTTCAGACAAAATGCTAGAATGTTTTGTCTGCTTCAACAGAGCTTTAATATGATCAAAAAATGTGCAATGTCTGTTTTAGACAAAATGGCTGGCTTTTGTTTCAGAGCTGCCTTTTGTGCAAACCTTGTCTTTTTGACCTTGAATAGTGGTTTCAGCATAGGAGCCAGTGCTGCATTAGCACTACGAAGAGTAGTCATGCGTGTGGTAGGATTTGGCATTGTAAATGCAATTTCATAGGAGTTGGTCACAAAAGGGAAGGCTTACTTCAGAGTCTTTACAAAAAACAAAGGCGTCGTATCAACCTCGCCCCATGGCCCCGTAGACACTAGACACTCCTACTGCACTCACGATGCATGAACGCGCATGCTAACGCGTCTGTGTTTTATGGGATGGGGTCGGCTTCTGCAGGTGCGTCTCGTGGCAGTTCAGTAGGCTAATACCAGGTAAGCACAATCCAAATGGAATCAGCAAGCACAGCGGCAGCGTTAATTCCAAATCAGAAGAAAGCAGTTTCAAAAGTAACCAGTGAAAAGCTTCCAATCTGACAAGTCTGATTGCTTGGAACTAACACCAGAGAGCGATGCAGCACGCTAGACACTAACTGCACGATCAAATGTTTTAGGTCAAATGTTTTGAGGTCAATTATGCTAATACCGTTTGCGGCACAGCAAGTCTTAAAGTCAAAAGCGCAACCCTAACTAAAAAGGCAGTTCGTAGTGCTTTAAGTCTTCCAAAGCAGTAGAAATCAAAAGTTCCTGTGGATACTTTCTAGACTCTAGGAAGGAAGATGCAAGAAGGCTTAACCAATGTTGGAGACCCTGTTAAAGTACTCGCTAAAGGGACACGAGCGAGTCCGAGGCAAGAGGGGGTACCCCCTGAATACCTCTATGCGCCCTCCAATGCTCTGGAGCGACTTTCTGGAATAAGATAAGCAATACCCCCCACCCCCACAGTACCTTATGTGTGAAGAAAATATTTGTTGTGGCTGCCCCACGTTGTTGCAGCTCTGGACCAGACTTCCGGATTCCTTGGTCTGATGACGAAAGGCAAGACAATGGATGGGATCTATGCAGCAGTCTCAAGGGAGGACCTCCGGCACAGCTTTCATCAACTTCTTGGTCACTCTGCAGTTTTGGCGTCTTTTCTACAGCACCAACAAAGGACAGGATTCACCCAGTCAATCTTCTGTTCCTGCAGTCCTACACTCTGATGGGGTTTGATCAAGTTGGATTGTGTCTCTGGAGTGTCCTCGAGGGCTCAGCAAAGACTTGGACAAATTCTGCCTTTCCGGGACGATGCACTCGAAATGGGCAGCAGGTCTCCTGGTATTGGGGTTCTGCAGCTCTGGAAACTCACAGGATCTCGGAGATGGCTCAAAACAAAGTTAGTCTTGGGACTGCTTGTTCCTACCAGTCAGAGGTAAGGAGTTATCTTCGGCGTTCCAGTTTCTTGTGCGACAAAGGGTCAGGACAGCAGTGGTCGCTTCAGTGTTTCAAAGGGTCTGCAGGCGTCTTTGGTCGTCTTCTTCGGTTACTTCAGCTTTCAGTGGAAACTTGTTTTTCACTCCAGGAGCCTCGCCTTTTATACAGTTCTAGCACTCATTCCTCTGCAATCCTCGGCAGTTTACAGAAAGGGGCATTCTGCTGTCCATCAGGACAGCCAGACCCCCAGTGGGAGTGGGTCCCATTCAGGACAGGGGGGTGGTAAACTCCTCCCTCACTTCCTGCATGCCCAGACATTCTGGAGCCTAGGCGGGGACATTCAAGTGTTCCCACCAAAGGCAACACACATACATACACTTTGCTGCCTGAGAAGGTATGTCAATAGCTTTCCTGGCATGTTCCTCTGCTCAAGATACCCATGTCTTAACCTCTGCATTACTCGTTCCGTCCTCGAAGCTCTCAATTCGAATTGCTGTTTAGCTGCATTCACTCGCCTAAAGTTGAGGTGGGGCGGGTCCGTAGCATACATTTCATCTGCCCTTAGAACATCCTCTGGCAAGTCCCTCTCCACTTGCCCTCAGGTTCACTTCAATGCCACAGCGCTTGCTATAATATTCCACCCTAGCCACCGCCTTTAGGGCTTCCCACTGTGCAAAGTCAATAGTATCCTCCCCTAGGGTTATGTCTCAGATAGTCCTGTATGCCCCCCCCACCACCCCTCTTTCAGTTCCTCCAGACAAACAGTGTCCGATAGGATGCCTCCACACATCCTACAATGATGCAGCTGTCGAAGCCCCCATCACTTAAGGTGTAGTAATACCATGCTACGTCGGTCTGTCATGGGTTGGTTCCATATTTGAGGCGATGGCCAGAAGGCCAGTCCCGTGGATATGAAAATGTAGTCTATTTGTGATGCTGAACTGTGAACATGAGACATTTGTAAAGGTGGGATGATGGGCAAGTCTATCCGGGACCGCAGCGCCTTATAGGCAGCGCCAGTAACAGAGTATGTCAAGTGCCCCAATCTGTCTTTTGTCCCATCCATGACAAGGTTCATGTCGCCCCCAAACCCCACCACTATCGGGGGATCCCTGATCTTACCCATAATTAAAACATATCTCCATCGGTGTCTGTTTTGGCGTCGGTATGCTTGAACCCCAAGTCTTTATGTAATAGAATAGCGAGCCCTGCCCTCTTACTCATCACAGAAGAAAAGAATTGGTGCGTGTAGTGCCTGTTCTTGAGCCAAATTTGGTCCTCAAGCAGGAGATGCGTTTCATGCAGACCCACTATGTGTCACTTTAAGCGCTGCAGTTCTAGAAAGAGATGGGTGCGTTTGTCTGGGGTATTCAGACCTTGGGCATTTAAAGTGCCCACATTAATCACCTTTGTCCCATTTGACGATACCCCCTCGGGTCGGTTTTGCTGATGTAATTGCCCCTTTCCCCTCGCAAGTCCCATTTATCACCCTGATCTCCTGCAATGCTACAAGTGCCCCTTTTTCATGCCTGCATCGGAGAATGGTCACCTCCCCCATAGCTGCATACAATGTTAACTCCTGTAAAATCCCCTATACATCTTCCCAGCCGCCCCACATTTGGAACAGAAGATGTAACCCCCCCTCTCTCCCTCCCACCCAACCCGCTGCCCATTCACACGATCCC
Organism: Ambystoma mexicanum; assembly: GCF_040938575.1. Classification (NCBI taxonomy): domain Eukaryota; kingdom Metazoa; phylum Chordata; class Amphibia; order Caudata; family Ambystomatidae; genus Ambystoma; species Ambystoma mexicanum. Next base: position 577,636,562 of record NC_090922.1, on the reverse strand, counting down.
CCACACCCAGACAACAAATAAACTGGGAACTTGGACAGAATCAAACCACTGATTAAGAACAAATAGTTCTCGCCAAAGACGGGGCGTCCTCCCATGCAAACTCCATCAGCATTCTTAGCCACTGTATTAACAGCATAGGAATAAGCCACAAAGCCATGCCAGCACTCCACCCTTTTCATGCCTGTATGAACAGTTTGCCAGAAGCTCACAGATCCAGTGTCCGCTCCCAGGGCTGCTCCATGAGAAGTTCCTCTGTCATGAAGAGTGAGCTCCAACAGGTGGAGGGGAAATCGAACTGAGTGGGGCAACCGAGTCCCAACCCTACTGGAGTTTATGGAGGGGTCTTCTTGGTCCCCAATTCAGCCTTGCTCAGCCTATTGGGCTGGGCTGAAATGGTTGCATCACTGTTCGCTAGTGACTCAAAGTCAAACTGCTGCTTTAGCCATGAAATCAGCCCGGCATGGAGCAACCCACCTCAGCTGGCTCAGCACCCAGCGCAGATGCCACTGAAGCCCATTCTGGCTGTGTGCTTTGTCTCGCGCTGTCAGGAGTGTGAACTGATATTCTCCACAATGCCGTCAGATTCCTTCCTCTGGCACGGGGGCCTGTGCGGCTCACGGCAGCCCGGCTCCTCTCCCTGGGCACCGGGCTCCCTCCCAGCCTCTGAAATCCATTCAGCTCTGGTGCCTACCGTTTCAGCACCATAATCAGATGCCTGGCACCCCGCGCTGGGTAGCTAGCCCCGTGCCATTTTTAAGCGCTACTGTCGCTTCTGGCTGGTACCGGGGATAACCTTCTACAAACAGAAGGTGATGCAAACTCTCGGATACGGCGCCAAAGCTATCCTAAACCTCACATGGACAGTGTGGGCGCTGTTGGAGATACTTTTGGCGCAAAGTGTTGGTTACTGTGATCGCTGCCGGTCGCAGCAATACATCATGAATTATGCTTACAGTCCATGAGCTCAATGGTGCGGTGGAAATCCATAACGCTTTAGCGTAAATGGTCGTTAGAAGAGGGGGCGCCGCCCTTCGCAGTTCTGAGGCCTCAGAAAGCGGAGGGCAGGGCTATTAAAGAATGGAGAACTAAAAAGGAGGCGATGCTGCTGTCCCATGACATTGATCCAGTGGCCCTGGTGACCAATCAAAGTCAAAGACCTTTTGGGACGGTCGGACTGGATAGAAACTATTGAAGCGAAGGGAGGAGACGCTCTGAGAGTGGGACTGTGGAAAGAGAAAGAGGGGCTTAATGACCTACCAAGGTATCTCCAGAAATGTCCATAAGCCCATCAAAGGGATCTCTCGCTAAGATGTCGGCTGAGCATCATGCCCACAAAGGAGGTTCTATTAACAAGACACCAAATACAGGAGGAAAATCCCCAACATTTAATAACGAGGTGTCCGGCTCTTTTCAATTTAAGGTCACACTCCTTGGAACAATTGGGAAAAACGGCTTCATTGACTATAGAGGAGTGTTGGGAGTTGGTGCTAGTGGGCATGGTTTTGGCAGCAATGAAATTCATGGAGAATTTTTAGAGAAGAAAAATGAATTTATGGGCAAGGGCTGTCATCTATGAGTCTACTCTCCTATTGGAGAGTTGTTTTCCTCATTTTTAGGAGTATCTTATTAGCGTTCTAGTCTTGGGAATTTGTCAATAGGAATGGATTTGGAAAGTTGCTTTGTCTTCTTTTAATTACTTTTACTGTGTTGTGATTGTTTTTTTCTTTTACGTTCTGGAAGGAAAGGATATAAACTGTAAAGGTTTCAATTTTGCTTTCTGTTTGAAACCAAAAAAACTTTTTTTCACACTTGCCTCTCCACTTCAGTTCACCCTTGTCCCCTTGACCTCCCGGTGTGCCCCCACTGCCTCAACCCCCCCCAAACCCCCAAAAACTAAGATTAAAAAAAATCAAAGATGTCTGCAGTGATTACCATCACAGAAATAAAGCTTCGCCAGTATTTGGTGTTTTGCCACAAAAAAAACTAGCACACAAAGTAGTTTCCCAAAAACAAGACTTTATGGTCAACTTTGTGCAAGTAATTTTACATTTCATGAGGAGCATGTTAACCCTTGACCTTACCTCTGAAAGCTGTAGTCGCAAGTAAGCAATCTTTTCTTCATAGATCCTTTTCCGGTCAGTCACTATGGCCATCAAGTTGAATCTTATCTCACCTTCGCTATATCTTAATGAGAAAGAAAGTGAAGTTCTATTAAATATTCTTTAAGCTATAGGGAGGTTGATCTATGAAAAATAACTAAACGGGATCTCTGCACATAGGATTGATCCAAGCAAATAAGGCAGAGCCAAGCAAATGCTGATCCAATCCAGGAGTCAATGAACATGTTCATGTAAATATAGGACTACTCAAACTAGAGAAATGCTACCATTTTAAGTAAACAAGCTCTACAATTACTGTTAGTAAACAGTACAAAGTCACAAGTCTGATATTCACCAGTAATACATTCTGCAAGAAAAATCCCCAAAAATCAGTTGCTCTCATTGGTCTATATGAAATACAAGTTAATTTGTTTTGGGATTTGCTCAGTGCTGTAAATGCAGAGCAAACCAATTGAAATCAGGGTGTAAAGTGAGTGGTTGGCAGCGCTGTGGTGGGCCATTTGAATTTAACAAGGAGAGGGTGGAGACGGGATGTGTGGGGATGGAACAGTTCTGTTTCACAGTCTACCTAGGAGGATGCATTCCAGTAACATTGTGTTATCCCTCCAATACTTATTGAACAATTAAGACCTTTTAACTGGAGATTTAAAATGTCAGCATTGTGAGCCAATCACCAATAGCTTAATTATCCTAGTACTGCCCAGGATGATCAGACTTCAGGTTTGAACGATTATCTTACTAAGTCTGGGCACAAGCAGCATGTGGTGCAAGTACTCTAGCTGAGTGCACTATCGAGTGCTGTTCGCCGACCGTGGGACCACAAGACCAACTGGACCTGTTAAAATTGATCAACACTTTTGCTGGATAATCAATGCATCTGTAGCCACGCCCCTTTTCCCAGAAGCAGCATAAACACAGCGGGCATGCGCAGCTAGCAGAGTGCACTATTGGGTGCTGTTCGCTGTGTGCTGCGGTGTGGTTATTGGTTGTTGCTGCGTAGGGTATGCCTGCCACCGTGGAACAAGGACACTAATGATTTCAATAGAGGCTCACCGCCGCCTATTTCGGTTTGGCCTCTTGTTGCATCTCCCCTGCCTCCCCCTTTCCCTCCCTAGCAGTATTTAATACGCAATCTCTAAATCAAACATGCATCCGACTCTTCTCCCCTCCAGATTCACCCACCCCCTCCTATAGATATGTACAAAGGAAAAAAAGGGGCGTAGATTTCAGAGGTATAAGGAGTTTGGTAAACAAAGATTGTATCAGAACAACTGAAAATATCTACCTTCATGACAGCGAGGCAAGAGAAGGAAGTGGTGGTTGGTGGTGGTTTAAAGGAGGGTGGCCCTATGGTGTTACAAACAAGATGGAATGATTAAATTAGTGAGGTAATGTATGAGCGAGATCCTACCCCGCCTAACAGTTCTATGATTGATAACTCGTAACTAGATTTGTGCCACGAATTCCGAAGACAATCACTATGAATAAAGGCAGCATCTATGCAGGAACCGACTGACAAAAGCAAGGAACTACTGGAAAATATGGACAATGTAATTGGAACTAACTTATCTGGGACACCAGATTTGGAGAAAATAGCACAGGAGGACTCAAGTGTAGAGGAGGACAACTCCTGGGAAGAAACTAAAAAGAGAAAGGATCATTAAACACTGCAAGTAAATTGGAGGCTATAGCAACTTTGGACGCCGCATTTGCCCTTTGCTCTAGCCTCATGGAAGAACATTGAGAACTGAACACATTGGGTGGCAAGGATTGTGGATAATATTGAATATAATAGTGGAAGAGTATAATAGGAAATGTGTCTAAGTAGCATGAAATAGAAGACAATCTGAGTGAGTTATGTTAAGCAATAGCAGAGGATAAGTGCGTGGCTGTGATTAAAACAGTTGGAAGGTATGAATGTGGTTGGTAACTCAGAGGGTGAACAAAGTACAACATATGGGAGCAAAAAACATACTTGCCGAAAACAAAATAAAAAGTGGGCAAAGAAAAAGTGTAAACCGGGTAACATTGGAAAGAAAGCCCCAAGCAGAATGAATGGTGCCTCGCTAGCAGAGATAAAGAAAATGGAAGTTATTTGTGAGATCAGAGGTAATAGATGAGACTTAAGTGGAAAACAACAACAAGACTGATCCAAGGAAAACCATCAATAATGAGCATGGGCTGATGGAAAAAAAAAATGGTTGATGGGGTGCGGAGTGAGCCCAATAAAAACGATGCAAGAAATGTTCTCCTAGGAAAGACCAAGAGGGGATTTTGAAAGTGCATGAATTATGTCAACATAGCCACAAATAAATTGGTAGAATCTCTCTCCTCTAGGGACAAGGAGACCTGTATCAGAGAAATGGAAAGATTAGCCATGTGTAACATTAATAAAGATTACAATGGGCCATGCTTGCATGAACCTAATTAAGACAAAGGGGTGACTGAATGGGCAAATCCATGAAAATCAGATCAATGCATTTGAAGAGAGCCCTTTTTTAAAACCGGACCTGGATCTTGGAACGATTGCATAAGGTTCTGCAACTGTGTGGTATCACTACAATGGATATTGAGAAAGTGACTTAGCTGGGTTAATTGGGCAATTGTGCAGTTTGTAACACCAGTAATTATCAAATTGATTAGCATTCGTGCAGACTTTGTGGAGGAATGGTTATAAAATTGTGATCTGTAACAGTCACTAACAAAAGGAATTACTAACGTTAGCCAAGTTATTAATGGACAGAAGAAAGATCTGGCAAGGTGGGTGCGGGCGGGGGGGAATGAGAAGTGACATGTGGACCCCTGATGGGGATTACTTGGGGGGAAATTGAGAATTAGGGCTGTACCATGAGCCGGTAATCATTTCCTGGAATACCAGAGGTTTCCACTCCTTTCTCCATAAGGATGGTGAGTGTTTTGTGGATAACTGACTTACTCGCATTCCAGGAGACTGCCGTCTGCAGAGGGGTTGGATGCCCGGTAGGGGGGGACTATGTATTAGTGCTAAGAGCCCGTTAATGATCACGGAATATGATACATTTGGTAAATTCACTTTTGTACTATGTGCCACGGTTAAGCAACTGGGAAGGTTTAAAGAATTAATGATCAACGTGTCACCCCCTGCCCCCGCAGAGGCACATGTGGAGGCAGTTATCAAAGTGATCTCAAATACTATTGAAGGTTGGATGATGGAATCAACCAACTGGGAAATCATGGTAGTAGGAGACTTTAATACATAGTGATAAAGCAACAATTATGAATTTGAGGCAATGATTCCACCAAATCTGGGAAAACAAATTCCTCTCCGGTACAAATAACTAATGGAATCTTATGGCTGGAATTGTTCCAAAATTGGGGACTCTCCTTAAACATAGATGTAAAAGAATCCACTTGGACCAATGTAAAGTTTATTATCGAGTGGATGTTTGTTATGGAGTGCATACGCACCCAGCTGAAACAATCTGAACATATTTTGACCTGCATAGTGATCACACAGTGCATAAATGTGAATTAAGGTAGAATATAAAAATAAAACATAACATGGGTGAAATAATGAATATCCAGACCTCGACAGGTGGGAATACGATATTATGGACAGGTAAAAACTTTATGAAATTTGATGAAATGTTCAACCAATACCCATTGATAGCAAGGATATGGCTGGATTAGGAACAAAGGGACTGGGTGTGATGGTTAACATGATATTAATGACCTAAAAGTGATTGTCACACCATTCAGGGAAGCAACACTCATTTGTATGATGGCGATGGTCATAATGAGAATAAATAGATTGAAGGGAATAGAACATGTTAGAGGGGTAAATTCCAAACAGACATAAAATGGAAGCTACATTACGAATGAAATATAAGAACTGCCGGAAGGCTCACATACAAAATCAGAAATGCTAACTGGAGAAAAATATTTAAGTTAGGTAAGACTAATGATTCAAAGACGTTTTGTTATTTGTATAGACATCTAATTGAGGATGATAATACAGATATTAACGTGATACCGGTAGATGAATGGGTAGAGTATGTTAGTCAACTATCCTACGAGAAGCATAAAGAACTTTGGTTGAATATAGAGCTGTGCGGGAATAATCATTTACAACCGCCTTTTGACCAGGCAGATATCCTGAAGGTAATTAACAAAATGAATGAGTCTAGAGCCCTGGGGTCCGATGCGATAGCTAATGCGGTCAAACGTAACCCCATTAAGTGGGCAAATCTCTTTTTGAAGAATGTTCACTAATATTTGGTACAGTAGGGTTATTGGAGGAAAGCCATATTGGTGACCAACTTCAAGAAGGGTGTGAGAACTATCCAGGGTAATTATCGGCTGTTGGCCATGGCGGATACAAGTTGCAAGATCCTTTGCACTCTCCAGCTGAAAATCCTTAATTTGTGGAGTGATAAAAGGAATTTACTATCTTTCCGGCAAAGTGGCTTTAAGCAAGGCCTTCATACCTTGGACAACATGACCACTTTGAATAATGTGGTCTCCAGTATGATGGAACAAAAATTTTAAAAAAGGGGACCAACATCTATGTATGCTTCATTGATTACTCCAGAGCCTTTAACTGTGTTGATCGGTTAGGCTCTGGAGTAAGATGTTGAATTGGGAGTAAGGTGTTGAATTGGGGCACAAGCCCCATAGTTCTACACTTCCTTACAGTGGTATCAGATTTAACGACTAACTATCTGTTTTAATAAGGGTGTCATTATTACTCAGTTATCACGAATATGGGTTTAAAAACAAGGCTGTGTAGTATTAATATGTGGTATTATATGTAGCCGATATGCAAGATGACCTTGACTCAGTACAGGGATATACCCCCTAAATTCGGTAATGTAAAAATAAGCTGGATGACATATGCCGATTACAGAGTCATGGACAAAACCCCAGCTGAGCTACAGAGAATGCTAAATGCGTTGCACTTATTTGCAAAGAATAATAACTTGTGTATTAATGCAAAAAAACCAAAGGTTATGATAATTGGGTCACAAGTGCATATGAACAAAAAGCGTAGATTGAACTGGAAGATAAATAATGAGGTATTAGAGGTAGTAGAAATGTATCCATATCTAGGCATCACGATAATTAATAAACATGAAAACTTTCTACAAAAATACATTAAAAGGATAAAATGACGAGAAAATGTAATGTCATTAGAAGATACAGGTTTAGAAAAGGGGGACACACTAATGGAGGACTTCCTAGAAATGTATAAAAAAGTAGTATTGTTCCAGGGATAGTGTCTGCATTGGAAACAGAGGCCAAATATATGACATGGTTTGACAGAATGGAGGGTAAATGATGACGATCAGTTTGAAGACTTTCAAATGCTGTACTTGTAGAAGCCTTAAGAAGTGAACTAGGCCTTGGATCCCTAACCACATTGTGGAAAATACGCTGCACAAACTCTTCATAATTATAAAGTTGTTGCAGCGGAACCAGAAAATCTGAGTGTCATTGCCATGAATATGCATAACAACCAAAATGAGCTCATGTAAAACCTAAAAGTAGCATCTTTCTTCCACGACATTGGCCTGCCTATGCCTGGTAATGAAATGGAAGCCATTAACGCACAGAAATTACTATAAAAAAGGGTATGCAGTGGGACATAGCTAATAACGTAGTAATGTGGAGCTCCAAGAAGCGGTATGCACAATATTCTATGCTGGGATTTGAGATGGCGAAACCAAGAATATATGCAATAAAAATTTCCAATCTGGAATTCTTTCGATTCACTCGATTTCTCCGATTCAATATGATACTGTGTTACGAGTATGTGGGTGAATGGACTTCTGTGCCGTACCAAGAAAGAGTTGTTTGTGCAGGAAAAAAGGTGGAAACAATAGACCCCTTTTAAAAGACTGTTGCTGTTTACAGGAATACTACAATAAGGGCTATGGGGACCTGGTTAGTGATTACAGAATGGTAACCTCTGACAAATTTTGGTCCGCCATCTATACAGCAGACACATTGGTGTACGTAGGAGCTGCATACCATATCTGGAATAGAATAACTGTTTTGATGCCAGAAATTAGAAAAGGAAATTGCACCTTAGTTCTGAATTAATCAGTTTAGTCAGGACTATTTTAGTTGTTCTCTTTTTTAAAACAGTTCTAATAGGTTGTCTAGAGAAGGCACCCTATTCGTGTATAAATTTAGGTTTAAAAATATTAGGATGATTTTAAGAAATGGTTTTATATTATATGGTCAGTACATAATTTGTAACATGTAATTAATGATATGTAATGTAATGGCTGTAAATTGTTCTTAAGAAGAATAAGTTACTTACCAACTGGTAACGTTCTTTCGTCTGGATGTTCCTCCAACGTCCAGATGTATTCCACATCTTTGACATGTAATGTCCACAGCTGTGTTACTTCTGAAATTTTTCGGCAGAGGGCGTCCTGCGTCAATGGCGCCGGGTCGATGTCCCTTGAAGGCCTCCGTCGAGGGCGACGTCACCGATGTTATAAATAGGACGCATGGCGCCCATAGCCTCAGTTTATGTTTTCCCCTCCATAACATGTGAAATGCTCGTACACAATGCCTGCTTGACTGCACATAGCCTTGAGGGAACGTATGCTGCAATAGCATAGGAAATTCTCCAGAGGGGCAGGCTGGGAGGGCGATGTGGAATACGTTGAAGGAACATCCAGGCGAAACTACGTTACCAGTTGGTAAGTAACTAGTTGTTTGAATGGATTTTGTCCTCGTATTCCACATCTTTGACAGACTCACAAAGCAGTACCAGAAAATGGAGGAGAGAAGAATTTAGAATACCCAATCAGACGGCAGAATAAAGAACCGCTTTACCAAATGCCATATCTTGACCATGGAGCGTATCCAGGGAGTAATGTTTGACAAAGGTGTGGATAGAAGCCAATGTCGCTGCGTCACAAATACTAATAGGAACTCCCTGCTGTAGGGCTGTGGAAGCAGCCACTCCCCTAATGGAATGAGCTTACAACCCTTCAGGAGGGTCCTTGCCCGCCAATCTAACATTCAGTAATGGTGAGGAGAATCCACCTGAACAACGTTTGTTTGTTAACAGCCTGGCCCAATCAGTATCCAGCGTACTCCACAAAGAGTTGATCATTTACTCTGGACATCCTAGAAATATAAAAGCTTATAGAGCTCTCCTAGGTTCCAACCTATGGAGGCGCTCCTCTTCCTTACCAGGATGATGAGGAGGATAGAAAGCAGGAAGCACCACTTTCTGGCTCAGATGAAACTCAGACCCTACCTTAGGTGGGACGGACGTACCTTCAGTGCAACCCTATCCTTGTGGAACACAGTAAAGGGAGGCTTAGATGAAAGGGCCTGCAATTCACGCACTCTGCAGGCGTATGTAACCGCAACACAGAAAATCTTCTTGAAACACAACAGTCTCAAAGGACAAGAGTGCAATGGTTCAAATGGAGCACCCACCAGGAATTTCAAGACCAAATTCAGATCCCAAACCGGCACCTGAAAAGGGGATGGCAGGAACACATTAGTGAGCCCTTTTAGAAATTGGGAAATCAAAAGGAATCTTAAAATAAGAACATTCTTCAGACAAACGCTTGAAGATACAGCACTGCCAGGTAACCTTTAATGGTACCAACTTGAAGGCCCCTGTGGGCCAAAGAAAGCAAGAAAGACAGAACCATGGGCATGGAACACTGAATAGGACCTACATTGTGTCCTCTGCACCAGTCACAAAACTTAAACAACGGTACAGGGATTTGGTTGCTGGCTGCCTGTCCAAAAGCAACATCTCCATCACGTCATCCAGGAGGTCCGAATCCTTATAGATCACCTTTCAGATACCAAACGTGAAGGTTGAGCATCTGGACCTCTGGATGGAGAACCCCCAAACCCCACTCCTCCCCCCTCGCGAGAGAGCGCGAGAGACGATCCTCTCAGTAGGGAAGACAGTGTGGAGAGCAGATGGACATTTATAGAAGGTCCAGGTACCATGCGCTCCTGGCCCAATCTGGAGCAATGAGGATCATGTGGGATACAAACCTCCGTAACACTTGATGAATCACGGGGACCGGAGGAAACGTGTACAGAAGTGGGAATGACCAATCCACAACAAACGCGTCTCCTAAGGATCCTCTCGGAGGAAATTCCCTTGATCAGAATCTCACTTCCGGTTGGCACCGTTTGCGAATAGATCCACTTGTGTGGTTCCCCAAAGGGCAAAGAGCTCCAGAAGGACTTCCTGAGCCAACTCCCACTCGTGAGAAACCATGCTCTGCCTGCTCAGAGTCTGCAGCGGCATTCTCCTCTCCGGCCAGATGTACTGCCGAGAGTGATGTTCCCTGCTGGGTTGCCCAGAACCAGAGCTACATCGCCTCTCTGCACAACAGGAGTGACCCTCCCCCCTTTTTGTTGAGGTAATGCATGGCCACTGTGTTGTCGGTCATGATCAGGACAGTCTTCCACCGCACAGACGGCAGAAAAGCCTTCACGGCCAGCCTGATGGCCCTCAGCTCTGACAGGTTGATGTGGAGTTTGGACTCCGATGGAGACCAACGACCACAGGCAGTCAGATCGTTGGCATGAGCAACCCATCCTGAGAGGGAAGCGTCCGTCATTACTGTCACCTCCGGCCACAGTTGCCAAAACGGCTCCCCCTTCATCAGGTTCCCATCGTTGGCCCACCACAGAATATCCTGGGAGACAGAGGAATCTGAACGGGATCCAATATCTTGCCTGAGAATTGTGACCACTGCATCTTGAGGACCCACTGCAGGGATCTCAGCCTGGCCTCTGGCACCAGAAAAAAGCAGGATGCCATGAGGCTGAGCAACCTTAAGAATTCGAAAGCTGGGAGACGCTGGGCATGTTGAAATGTGGCCATCTGCACAATGTGATGAGCCCTCACCTTGGGAGGTGAGCACTTCCAAGGACGTGTCCAACACAGGCCCGATGTACTGGAGCTGTTGTGAAGGTGTCAGATATGACTTCTTGAAATGGAGGGTGAAGCCCAGCTTGTGGAGGAAGCGGCAGGTGAGAGATGATCCATTGCTTGCTCGGGAGAACGCGCACGGATCAGCCAGTCGTCCAGGTAGGGGTAGACGTGAATCCCCCCCCCCCCCACCTGAGATACGCAGTCACCACCACCATTAGCTTGGTAAAGACCCTCGGGCGCAGGTCAATCCGAATGGCAGGACCCAAAACTGAAAGTGCGAGCTGCAAACCTCAGGTACGTTGTGCTTTGGATGAATTGGCACATGAAAATAAGCATCCTGTAGGTCCAAGGACACCAACCAATCCTGAAGTCGAAGGGCCTAGAGGACCTGAGAGAGTGACCATCTTGAACTTGTCCTTCCTGAGGAGTTCAACCAATGCAAGTCCAAGATGGGTCTTAATCCTCCCCTCCCCCCCCCCCGTCTTTCTTTGGAATAAAAAAATATGGGTAACACCATCCCTTGTTCCTCTCCGCTACAGGCACCAGCGCCTTTCTACAGCAAGGTCAAGATTTGCTGCACAAGGAGCAGATCCGGAAACTTCAAAGAAACAGTCCCCGGTGGCCACTTTAGGAAGGGGAGGCAGTAGCCGTGGGCTATTGTATCCAGTACCCATGCATCCAAAGTAATAACTCGCCATTCTTCGAGATGCTGAGACGGTCTGCCCCCAATCGGCAAACAATGGATCATGTCCTCATAGGTGTTTTGGAGCAGCTGCGGCAGCGCCTGAAGGCAAAGAGGCTGCTGCCTGAGCGGCCTTGGCACCTCCATTTCCCTGACCCCCATGGGTACTTTTACATTGACCCCTTGGACTGGCGGATCCTCGCGTCCTACCAGAAGGGGAGTAGTAACGAAAGGAACCTCCCCTCCAGTGCGGTCCCCTAGGATGAAAAGGCAGAGGTTGACACAACTGCGTTCAAAGATTTTGCTGCAGCTTTTGAGGTCTGCAACCTCTCAAGGCTCTGGTCATCCTTGCTGCCAAACAAATGCGCGCCATCAAAGGGCATGCTCAGAAGATGGGCTTGTACATCCGGAGCAAAACCAGACTTCCGCATCCACAGAAATATGCATATAACGGTGCTCGCAGCCATGGACTGGCTAACACGGTTGGCTGTGTCCAATCCCGACTGAAGGGATTCACACATGGCATCCATGCCATCTTGGACCCCTCCCCCCCCCGGGAATATGCCCAGCCGCTAGAACATAATTCCAGAGTGTGAAAATCTTGCTAAGGCACAAGTGGAGTTGGCTGTCTTCAGCGTCATACCCCCATGCAGAAAACACCTTGCGTGCCCACAGATCGAAGTGTTGGTCATCCCTCTGAGGAGGGATGGTAGGGTACGCCGCCTGCCTCGAGGTGGCCGTAGCTGCCTGAATCACCAAACTCTCAGGAGTGGGGTGAGAGGAAAGGTCGCTGGGGTCGCTACTGGAAGGGCAGTATTTTTTAGTCGACTTGTTAACCGCCGGAAGAGATTCCGGTGTCTGCCAAGCAGCCGCCACCCTTTTCTGCAATGTTAAATGAAAAAGCAACATTGGGTCAGAGGACGGACCTGGATCCAAAATATCTGTTAAGTCATCCTGAACAAATGCTTCCGGAGGACTAGACGAACCAAGATACTCAGTGACCCTAGCCATCAGTCTCCTATAAGAGGACTCTGCATGAGCCCCAGGCTCAGGCCTGCCAAATTCCACCTCCGGAGAAGTGTCCAAGCCACTGGCATCATGAAGATATTGACCAAACTCTTCCAACTGACTGTCCCTGTAAAAGACAGGAGCCACATCAGGCTCAACAGGGGCAAATTCCAAATCTGACCTCCTCAGATATTATCCAGAGGAAGAAAAAACCCTGCCTCGGAACAGAAGAGGGTCTGGCATCCCTAACAGGCCTCAAAGACTTGGAGGATCCACAGTACCAGGGACCTCCATCGGCAAATTCCGGCCAAAAGGCCCCGAAGGCATCGAGGGCGCCGAGGGATGGTGTGAAGGCAAAGCTTCGACATCTGTATCCGACGGACACAGCGCCGACTAAGTCGACGGCAACCTTGAGCCCTTACCAGATTTCTGCGGTTTCGCCGGGGACACAGACCGAGATCTGGATGCAGCACGTCTCTGGCGATCAATCTGAACCTTGTCCGAACGGGACCTCGAAGGTTCCAGATGAGTATCGGGCCGCGGACCAGAGCCCGAAGGCGCACAACCACAGACTGAGACCGTTCCCTGCAGGCTTCATCCGAAGGCCCGGACGGAACTGTGCCCTGGGATTTAAAAAAAAAAGCCAGCATCTGCTCCCTTTAAAGCTGCCCATTCCTACAGAGTCGAGGACTTCGTGGGATAAGCCACTTTCGTCACGGCGCCATCCTCAGAGGATGGGGAAGGCGACCAGTGACTGCACTTCCAAGAATGACGCGGACAATGAATGGCAGGAACCTCTCCGGGACCTAGATCCCCGGGACTCTTTCGAATTGTCGGTGGACATCCCCTTAGCAGCTTTAAGGGACTTACTGGGTTTAGAACCCTTATCTACCTGTAACTACCCCTAACGCACCCGCAAGGCCTTATCAATCAGCGACTGGCATTTCCAACAATCGTCAGTGTCATGACTCTCGCCCAGACACCACAAACCAATGCGGTGCAGGTCCGTAATCGACATCTTATACTTGCAGTCCCGGCAAGTCTTAAAGCCAGACCGTGGAGTCTTGGGGGTCGAAGAAGACATTCACGAGTAATACATGAGCCAAACCGAGTTCTCGAAGCAAACACGTTTGCGGAAAAACCGAGGCTACGGGTGCTGTGGTTGTCCTATTTTTAACATGTGGTGACGTCACCCTCGACGAGGCCTTCGAGGGACAGACCTGGTGCCATCGACGCAGGACGCCCTGTGCCGAAAAATTTCCGAAGTAACACAGCTGTGGACATTACATGATAAAGATGTGGAATACGTTGGAGGACAATCCATTCGAAAAATGTATACGGTTGTAATTAACCAATAACTAAATGGAAAATAAATAAGCACTCTAGGAAGTAGAAATTATAAATTCCTCACTGTAGTGACCAACATATTAGTCCACAGTCCCCTTTCCTTCATACTGTAGGGGCGTCCTTTCCAAGGGACAGGAGATGGAACCTTTTTCACCAGAAAAAACCTTCTCCTTTAAATGTAGAGGCGCGGGGCGTGGCCTGGGAGCATGTGCTGCCCTGACTCCACCCTCCGCAGCCACACCTCAGTCCCCATCGACAATAGATTTAACATTGCCTAATGAAACCAGTATTATTGGAGGGGGCTGGTGGGACGTATAGGGAGGAAAGGGGACTATGGACTAAGAGTACGTTAGTCACTAAGGTGAGTAACTTATAATTACTCTTACGTCCTGGCCCCTTTCCTCCATACTGTATAGGCGATTACAACTGATTGTAGCCCCAGGGTGGAGAGGAGACCCTCCTTAAGCAAAACAGGTTCCTGAGAACCGCCTGTCCCAAAGCTGCATCAGATCTAGAGCTGGCATCCAAACAGTAATGCTTGCAGAAAGCCGAGGGAGAGGCCCAAGCGGCCGCCCTGCTTATGACATTCCAAGGGACATGGCGCTGGAATGCGATTGCCGTTGCCTTGGCACTGGCTGCGTGACGGCATGCATGTTGGCCGGGAGCAGCTTGTGCTGGCCCTCATATGCTTCTTTGATGGGCGAGATCATCCAGCGGGATATGGAAGCCTTAAAGGCCGGATGGCCTGGCCTCGATCCTCCGGAAGTGACAAACAGGGCATCCGACTTGCGGAAGCCCTTAGTCCTGTCCAAGTAGAATTGTACGGCACGCCCGACATCCAGGCAGTGCAGCACTCTGTGCTTCATCCTTGGGATCGGGAAAGAATGTAGGAAGGACTATTTCTTCGTTCAAGTGAAATGCGGTTGGAACCTTGGCCAGAAATGCCGGGATCGTCCGCATGACTACTGTGCCCTTGTGAAAGGTGGAATATGGTTTAGAGGCAACCAACACATGGATCTCGTTGACTCTGCGAGCCGAGGCAAGACCGACTAGTAAGGCCTTCCTGATGGTGACCAACCTAATGTCCACGGACGCCATTGGCTCGAATGGTTTGTGAGCCAGGGCGCCCAAGACTAGGTTAAGATCCCACACGGGGTGCGGTCTCTTGACGGTCGGGTAGAGCCTAGCGAGACCGGTCAGATGTTTGACGATAGGGTTGGAGGAGGAAAAAATGCCTCCCTCCCAGTTCCTGTAAGGCCCAATGGCTGCAAGGTATATGCGGCAGGTGTCCACCTGTACGCCCGAATGAGCGAGGTGCGCTGAAAAGGAAAGCCTGTTATACAAATTGCAGGCCAAGGGGTCAATTCCCTTGGAGTCTGCCCAGTAGCAGAATGTGGTCCATTTGCTTTTGTACTGGGCCCTGGTGGCTTTGCTCCTGGCGCCCTGTATGATCTCCAGAATTGCCTGTGAGAGGCTAAGGTGACGAAATGTTACCTGCTCAGGTAACACGCTGTGAGGGCTAGTTTCCCTGGCGCTGGGTGGATGATTCTGCACCCCTGCTGCGCCAGAAGATGTGCTGGGCCCATCGGAAGGTGCATCAGGGGCACCTCCGAGAGGCTGAGTAGCTCCAAAAACCATGGCCTGGCCGGCCAGCATGGAGCTATGACAATGATGAGTCGATGAGACTCCTTGATCTTGCAAATTACCCTGTGGATCAGGAGAGTAGGTGAAAGGCGTAGGCCTATATACCGGTCCACTAGAGATGGAATCATAGCCCAGAGAGCCAGGGCCCTGACCCTGCCAGGATGCGAACTGGGGCACTTCTTGTGCCAAGTAGCAAAGAGATCCACTTGGGGAGGACCCCACCTGTTGAAGATCTCTTGAATAACAAGGTTGTTCAGCTGCCACTCTTAATTGTCCGCTCCCAGCCTGCTGGGCCTGTCCACCTCCAGGTTGGATTCCCCGGGAGGTGGACTGCCGAGGGGTAAATGTCATTTTCCAGGGCCCATTCCCACATGCTAATCGCCAGCCTGCACAGAGGAGGGGATCTTGTGCCTCCCTGCTTGTTGACGTAGTACATGCTGGTCGAGTCGTCTGTCTGGATGAGGACAACCTTTCCCTTGAGAAGTGGTAGGAATGCTCCGAGCGCTAGCCAGATGGCGTTCAGCTCCAACCAATTATGTGCTTGTGTCGAGTCTAGGTGCCGTGGACCGAGAGATCATCCATTGTGGCTCCCCAGCCCTCAAGCGAGGAGTCTGGTGATGGTGGCCTGCGGCGAGGGCGGCCGTAAGGGCTTGCCCGTCCATAGGTTGCAGTCCATGGACCACCCAGTTAGGTCCGAGTGGAGAGATGGAGGAACGTTGATCATCTAAGATTGCAAGCCCCGCTACGGATTGCATGAGGCCGCGAATTGCAGCTGAAGCCTTCTCATCCTTTGTCTAATGTGCGGCACGGCTAACAGGACCGCTGCCAGTAGACCCAGGAGATGTTGGTACCACCATGCCGAGGTCCTCTCTGCTGAAAAAATGGGTGGTGGCCCTCTTGATGGCTGAGATTGTCTTCCGAAGGGAAAACCCTCTCAGCGCACATGTCCCAAATGAGGCCCAGGAATGAGACTGCGTAGGGAGCAGCTGTGACTTCTTGAGGTTGAGTGAGAAGCCCAGGTCGTGCAGTGTGTTCATAAGGGCATGGGAAGAATGGCGAACCGCTTCTGGATATGTAGCCCTGACTAGGCAGTCGTCGAGGTATGGGTAGATGTGGTGGCCCTCCTCCGAGCACAGGGCCTCCACAGCGTTCATGAGTCTGGTAAAGACGCTGGGGGCCGATTTGAGGCCAAATGGAAGGACTTTGTATTGGAAATGGAAGCCCGTGATCCTGAATTGTAGGAAAGAACGAGGGGGCTGCCAAATTGAGACGTGTAGGTACGCGTCCTTCCGGTCCAGATAGCACATCCAGTCTCCCCTGTCCAATGTCTCTGCTATAAAAGCTGGCGTAACCATCTTGAATTCTTGCAAGGGTAGGGAGAGGTTGAGGGTTGAAAGGTCCAGCACCACTCTCAGGCCCGCCTGGTGGTTCTTCTGAATGGCGAAAATCCTGGAGTAGAAGCCAAAGCCTTGCTGGGAGGCTGGGAGGCTGGGACTTCCTCCACTGCCTGGCTCTCTACGAGTGACCGAATCTCCGCCAAAAGAGTTGCTGTCCCAACCTGTGGAGGGAGGAGAGGCTGGGATAGGAAGAAAGTACCCCGTGGATACTAGGGAAAGGATCCAAGGGTCTGCGAAATTCTGGCGCCAGAATTGCGAATGGAGGGCAAGCCTGCCCCCCACTGGAGACACGTGGACCCGAAGGGGCGTGTCATGCCTTCTTTCCCTCGAAGGCTGACACTGAGGAGGGGGACTGGGAAAAGCCTTCAACCCCCTCCCCTTTTTGTTTGCACCGGTTCTGAGATGGCAAGTGGTCTGGCTGCCTGGATCTGCGTTCCTGCAAGCCGTGGAACCACCCCCCCCCCCCAATATGTACGACCACTTTCCGAGCGCTGCTGAGATTGGGTGTATGATTTGGGCGTGGTCTTTGTAAGAATGGACAGACTTTGCTGTTTGTGAGCTGTTCTTGTCCATCTCTTCATCCGTAGAGGAGTGGAAGAGGTTCCGCCCACCCCACTCCCCCTTTCGAACGGCAGATCTAGAATGCGCTCCTGAACATCCAGGTTGTATTTCGGTGCCCGGAGCCAGGCTGTTCTCATGTCCTTGGAAATGCAGATTTGAGCCACTGGATCCTATGAGGTCATGCGCCATGAGCTTGGCTTCTGCTAGTCCCGCCTTAAAGCGTGATTGGCATTGGCAGGGACGTTCCAGGAGGAAGTCTGCAATTTCCCACCATAACCGTTGGTTGGCGGCAGCCAGCATGGCATCTGCATTGGCTTGACATAGGTGCAAGGAGGCGTTGGAGTAGATCTTCTTGCCATACGTCTCCAAGATCTTCTACTTGCCTAGCACCACCGCAGAGGAGGCGGCTGGGGACGACTGAGGCTTGGAGTATAGCGATGCTGCAGCGATCACCGAGGATTATGGCCAAGGATGGGTCGAGAGCAAGTGTGTATCCCCCTCCATCTGCCTGTATTTGGTGTCCAGGCGCTGGTTGATCGGCTGGACCGAGTGGGGCTTGAGCCAGCCCTTCTTGGCCAGGGAGACTACAGCGGTTTGCAGTGGAATCCCCGTGTTGGCAGAGGGGCAATCTTGTGAGAACTTCAGCCAGAACCCCACCTCTGCCGGCTGTTCGACCTCGGGTTTGGGGAGGCACAGGTACTCCGCCAGGCCAGCAAGACGTTCATGAAAGGCCCTGGCTGAGGATGGCGTGTCCGAATCCTCCTCGTCCGTATCCTGCGGATCTGGAGAATTTTGTGGAGGAGGGGGTAGATGGCGCCGGAGGCTGGGGTACAGGGACCGCAGCCGGAGGCTGAGGAGGAGGCGGAGTTGGCTGTGGAGCCAGAGGGGGCGGCTGCACCGGGGCCTGGGGGCCGATGAAGGCATCTGTGGTGCCTCTAGCATGGCGGGGAGGACTTCCCTGACTGCGTCCTTGATAACCCCCATCTGAGGAGACCTCCTGGAGGCAGAGAGCGGGGGGCTGCTGGTGCCGCTGCGCACCCTGTCTATATGGACGCACAGGAAAGTTGCCCTGCGCAAATGAAGGGTACACTGTAGGCCGCGTACCTGGTTGAGACCAGTCCCACCTTGACACTCGTTCTTTGCCGAATTCGTTGAATGTGTCGGACGGGTGCCCCTTTCAAGCGCGGCAGCCATTTTGTCGAGCTGCCTGCCACATGCCTGCAACGTGTTGCCCAGCCCGCTGGGCCCGGCCTCTTCCAAGACTCTTGCATGTGGATCACGAGGCCTACCCTGCTCCTCAGGTCTCGGCCCGGTAGGTGTGGCACCCTCGACCCAGGGGTCGTTTAAGCACCCCCTCTGACATATTGCCGGTGTTTGGGCGTAGCCCTTAAGCCATTGTGCCGGTAAAAGGGCATAGCCCCTCGGGTGTAGACCCGGTCAAGAACCTTCCGGTCCATCAACACTGTGCCCGGGAGGATCAGAGGACCCCTTGACCCGAAGGCTGGTAGCTGTAGCAGCCTCAGTGCACATGCTGGTAGAAGGACCTGACCTGTCCCTCCCACGTGGGAGAGTCCCTGGGAAGGAGTCTCTCCTGCGGGGTGCGCTGGAAAATATTGGCCCTACCTTGGGCCCGATTCGATGCTTTACGAAGTTCTTGAGATCCTCTGGATACAATCTCTGGAAGAGCTCCCTCCACCTGGCTAGTCTGTCTGTTCTTCGAGGACAGCAAGCCACACACCAAACATGATTGCCAACCGTGGTCTGGGCCAAGGCAACATAGGCAGAGGGCATGGGGGTCGGAAGCTGGAAGAGCCAGTTGCAGGATGGACACCTGCTGAACCCTGTAGAAGTCCGACATGCACCAGGGAGGAGCGTGACGCCTGAGGACCGAGTACCTGAATGATAGAAAAGACAAAAAAGACAGAAGTATCCGCGCATGGAATTACATGGCTGAAGCCAAACCCAGGAGCGCTGGTGAATTCAGCCCGTTCCCGTCGATGCGGAAAAGGGGACTGAGGTGTGGCGCCGGAGGGCGGAGTCAGGGCAGCACATGCTCCCTGGGCCGCACCTCTAAATTTAAAAGGGGACGAAGGTTTTTTTTCTGGTGAAAAAGGTTCCGTCTCCCGTCCCTTGGAAGGGACACCCCTACAGTATGGAGGAAAGGGAACGGGACGTAAGAGTAAGGAGCAGAGGCTCGGGCACATCTTTATTTGTTATCTGTTCAGATAACAAGGTCCCACTGAGGACAACTGCGATTACAAAGTGAAAACTTTGTAAAGTCGAAAGGCTTGAAGTACTTTTTAAAGCAGAAAGTTACTATGGCATATTCTGCAGTAAGTCAATACACATCTTGAGGGCATGGGCAGGTGATCTAGAACTGGCGGTAGGAGGATTGATTTATTGTTAAATGAGGTCAGCCCGGTATATGGGGTCCATTATTTAAGCCGGCTCTTGGTTTTGAGTGTTATGAATGCAACTGTCTAAGGAGCCACATGAGATCATTATTTTTATCACTGATCTGAAGGAATTTGACCCAGTTATCAAGAAATGAATTTACCAAATTCACTGGTCGGCTGATATACAAGTAATAAACTAATCCACGAGGGAGACCATTGCAACTATCACCACCTCAGTCTTGTGGCAGGGGTATAATTTCTGAAGATATGGAGGAGCTATTGGGCAAATAGTTTTACTGTATCCGAGGTATAAATGCCAGGTTTGCATTGAAGAGGATGCCCAAGTTCAAATTGTTCAGTGGGAGCTGGAGGACCCATGTTTTATACCCGCCTTAGGATTATGAACAAAGCATGGTCGGCGTTTTCCATGGTCCAAGCACAACAATATGTGTGCCCTCAGCGCAAGGGTACCCCAAAGGTTTGCGAGTGATGCTAGTGGTCTTTCACATTAAAGGTTTGTGGAATGGTATTGATCCTTGTGGTACCCTGAAACTCGGTAGCCTGGGATGCGATGCAATTTGGTCCAGATCTAACCCAAGAAGAAATGTATACTGTTCTCTGCCCATAGTTGGCACAATCGCATCCTCTGCAGCCTACCACACAAAACTGCTAAAACGCAGCCAGCCCCTTCCTTACTACCAAAGACTGCTGGACTATTACGAGAGCCATAATTGGGTCAAGACTGGCTTACTGCAATGTCCCCTTCACAGGAGGAACGTCAGGAAAAAAAAAAACCTAGTGCAACTCCAAACCATCCAAAATAAAGCTCTGAGCAGACATTGGCATCCCCAAAAGGGAGCACATCTCTGCTGCAAGGAGACAAGCCCATTGGCTACCCATTAGAGAATGTGTCCTCTTTAAAACACTTGCCATAACCCACAAGTGCATCAACCACACAGCTCCACCCTACCTCGCGGAGAGTAAACAGATCCCTCGCTTCCAGACCCACGACAACACCCTACTCCAACCGATTTATAGTTCCGAAAGTGAAACGAGCCAGAGCGGGCCAGCGCAAGCTCTTGCTTCTAGGCAATGGAACTCCCTACCGCTCACCCTCAGAGCAGAACCATCACACCTAGCTTTTCAAAAATCAAAACATGGCCATTTGTCTGAACCTGTATGCTGTGAAGCCTGCACCTGTACTCTGTCTCAATATGCAAGCACATTATGTAAGATCCCTGTAACTAAGTCGCTTTAACAGCACCTTGATGCCCCCAGGCTGCTTGTGCGCTTTATAATAAATGCAAAAGATAAATAAAATATTGACTAAGTAAATGGGTAAGTGAGCTCTAGTCGTGGTTTAATACTTGACTAAGATTAAAACCTTTCTTGTAGTGAACAAATAATCATTTCACTCCATCATAAGGAACTACAAAATAATTGAGTTCATTTGCATTTCTATATACAGGCGACCTATTAAATTTGAAAAGAAGTCATTGATACTATTTAGTGAAGCACTTCAATTACTACATCACTTTCAGCCAGCAAATAGTCCCCTGAAGAATGTCCTACAAATTATGAGAACCAAACCACAGGAAAGAAAATGTTGGGATAATATCGGCCTGAATTAATTCAGTTAGGCTACCTTTTTTAATCATTTGAATTTATAATTGATTTTTTGATTCATCACATGTAATGTTTTTATGTACTTGTGTATGCAATGTGACTGTTTTGCTGATCATTTTCCACTTATGTTGCCACATAAGCTAGCACTTTTTCTGTTTAACACATTGTTTTTCCAACAGGTGGCTGACATAATCTACCTGAAGTGTTAATGAGAATTTAACTACTTTTTATAATGGTGGATTATTTTTTGCTTATTTAAATAACTTAAATGTTTTCTTAGATAAAGGTTTCATGCATTTGATTTCACCAATACATTTGATATGTGAAGAGAAGTGAAAACCAGGGAAATAATTGAATTCTTTCCTCTCTAAATTCAGATTGCATTATCCCCTGTATAAGAAGTGCAACAGAGCCAGTTAATATGCAATTGTTCCAGATCCAATTGTGCCATATGGCTGCTCAGAAAGGTGGTTATTCATTGAGATACTATTCCTAAAATGTAAATTTTTTTTAATTTCTTTTTTAACTGCAGACATTTTAGCAAGGTCCAATAACCAACCAAATGCCCTAATGAGCTGAGAGGTAGAAGAATAACATGCCACTGTTTGCCACAATTTTCAGCATCTCCTCCCTAATGTTTACAGAGGTTTCATTGCATAAGGACCTGAAACCCTATTGGTAACCATGCAAACATTGATCTTACTAGGGAAATGGTGTGGGAACAAGGTTTACCAGAAATTAGGCTTTGAAATTGATGTGTGTAAACCGATGGAAGTCAGAAATGATATTGGATTTCAATATTTCCTTCAGGTGTTTTGGCACCGAGCCAGCAATTTGTGAACCTTTGTAGGTCAGCATCAGGGCTAGTGTTGGTTTGTCTGACCTGGGTCTCTTTGGTAAGGGGCACACATGATCCTGTGCTGTTTTGAGGTACATTTCCAAGAAAACTGAACATGGCATGAGGGGGGTGCCCTAAAACCAGCAAAAGGGGAGATTGACTGCAGATTCACTAAATGTACAATGCAGTCATTACAGAGTCATTTGGGGATTATTCAGTTATGCTTTTAGCAAATTCACGATTCAGTCAAAATGCTGCAGCCAGGTTTCAGATTGAATGGCCATTGTTAGGGAGATTTATCATTTTTATGCTTCATCCCCCTCTTAGTGAGACACCCAGAACATGTTGCTGGACTTCGACCCTTTCCTGAAATCCTGAATGAGTGGAGCCATTTTTTCACTCATTTTTATTCTTATAGGCTCTTTTTTGGAACTCTGTTCTTTGTATTTTACCTGTTCTATGGAGTATTTTCCTCTGTCACTTATTGCAGCACACAGCTCCTTATGGACAGTGTTGCTGGGCACCCCTAGGATCCTCTTTTGAGATTCCTTTCTTGATCCTAGAGTAACTACAGTTCTTTATAAAAATAGAGTGACGCATAGGGTCTCTCCTGCACCTTTATATTCTGACAGATGGGACACACCACCTTATGTGGAGTGCCACAGGGGTACTTAGTATCCCTCTTCTACTGGGACTTTAGTCACAGACACAAACTCCTAGTTATGGCTGGTGGCAGTGGACTTGTCCTACCTACTATTGTGTGAATGTTCTACAGCAGGCTATGTCCATAGCCTCAGTAGTGCACAATAGGGGCACCCAAGTGCTAACTTGGGGCCTTTCTTTTACACCATTACTAGCGTGGTTGTTCTTCGTCAGCCCTTCTAACATTCTTGGAGGGGGAGGCTTGTGCATTTTGCCTTGGGTGGGAAACCTTGGGTGTCCCCGTCTAGGCTCCAGAGTGTCTGGGCAGGCAGGAATGGGGGGGGGGGAGGGGTGGGGGTGTAAGATTTCCACCAGAGGGCCTGAATGGAACCACCTCCCACTGGGGGTCTGGCTGTCCTGATTGGACAGCCAAATACCCCTTTCTGTAAACTGCTGAGGAAGACTGCAAAGGAGTGAGTGCCTGCACTGGATAAAAGTCTAGGCTCCTGAAGTGAAAAGCAAGTAGACCACTGGAAGCTTAAGTAACCGAAGAGGACTACTACCAGAGACACCTGCGGACCCTTTGCAACACCAATGTGACCATTGCTGTCTTGAACACTGTTTCTGTGCAACATGAACTCTGAAGGGGACTCCTTCCCTTTGACTATTGGGAACAACCATTCCCAAAACGACCTTTGATTTGAGCCATCTCCCGAGGTCCTGTGATTTTCCAGAGCTGTAGAACTCCAATACCAGGAGACCTGCTGCCCATTTCGAGTGCATCGTCATAGAAAGGCCTAATTCATCCAAGTATTTGCTGAAACCTCATGGACACAATCCAACTACTCCACACAGAGTGTGGGACTGAAGGAACCAAAGAAGAATGACCTGACAAATCAAGTCCTTTGTTGGTGCTGCAGAAAAGGCACCAAAACAACTGACCAGAGAAGTTGATGAAAGCGGTGCCAGAGGTCCTCCCTCGACACTGCTGCTGAGATCCGGCCCATTGTCCTGCCTTTCGTGATCAGACCAAGGAATCCAGAGGTCCGGTCCAGATCTGCAACACTGCAGAGCATCCAGCACAAATGTCTTCAAACCTAAGGTACTGTGGGGGAGAAAAATGTATTGCTTATCTTATTCCAGAAAGTCGTTCTAGAAAATTGCAGTGCATGTAGGTGTCCAAGGCAACCCCCTCTCGACTGACTCAAGCTGCTGCTTGTGTCCCTTTAGAGAGTCTTTACAGGGTTCTCTGGTTAAGCTTTCTTATTTTCCTATAGACTAGATCGTATCCACAGGAACCTTTGACTTCTGCTGCTTTTCAAGACTTTAAGCCTCTCTGAACTGCCTTTTAGCTAGGGTTGCGCTTTGGACTTTCAAAGACTCGCTGTGCATAGAAACTGCTTCTAGAACCTGAAGCTCTACTAGGATAACACTAACCAACTGTTTTCCTTCCCAACAATCACTCATGTGTATGCTGACAACGCAATAACTTACTTTGTGGGTGCGCATTATTACCGATAGTTCGGTAGACATGTCAAACTCCTGTAACTATTGTAAGTTTCCAGCAACTAAGCAGCCTTTTGAAAATAGTTAAAAAGTATACCTAGGTGTTGGCATTTTCTTTTAAAAACATGTTTTTATTAGATTTCAAATGAAAGACTTACATTATCCAACTTATAAACTTTAAATAACCCTCCCCCTCCAAGAAGTAGAGTCCGTCTCTTTGCTTCGATAGTGTCATAGGAGCCACATCATGTCCAGTATCGTTATTTTGTGAGGGCACCATTATGCCATATAGTCACTCTGCAGATATGTCATGTTGGTTTATTATTTAACAGAGACTTCTGTAAATATGCTAATTCTACATTTTAATAGAAATGTATGTGCTTCTTTGATGGGCATTATTAAACTAGGTTCACATCTTCCTCTTAAAATAAGCCTGACTTCTCTGCCACTCTACCAAGATTCCTGAGTATTATGGACTAAGAGTTGGGAGAGGGGACGGGGGGGGGGGGATCTCCAAACCACTGGGATAGCTCAGTAAGTCTTACCTCCAAGTGGGACTTGGAAAACTCCCCTAACAGCCATGAAGATACTGGGGGGTCATTGCGAGTTTGGAGGCAGCCATGGTGCTATTAGCACCATGGCTGCCTTCAAACCCGGGTCCGGGTAGTCGGAATGGGGATTTACCGGGTCATTCCGACCTTGGAGGACCCAGTAAGTCCCCATTCTGACTACCATTCCCCATTCCAAATCGAGCCCCCATAGGGCTCAATGGGAATGGGGAAGGAGCTAATAACGGGCCTGAAAATAGCGGGCCCGTTATTTGCTCCATGGTTCCTTAACGGGTCCTACTAAGAGCGGCTGATAAAACCAGCCGGCATTAGAGGGACCCTCTAAGGGACCTCGGAATGCAACGGTAGAGGGCTAACGGCACCGGTATCCTTACTGGTGCCGTTAGCCCCCTACCGCTGTACTCATAATTACCCCCACTGTCAGCAATGCTGCAACACTCCTGGCTGCCAGTGTCAAGTTAAAACTACACACCAGACTGATTATACAAAAAGAAGCTTAATTTCCGACATGCTTTATTGCCAAGAAGTTATATGGCAGTAAATATCTGCAGATTGTCAAAGCCATTATCAACAACTTGGTGGCAGAACTTTTTTTTTATTTAAGAAGGAAGCTCAACAAACCGTATTCCAGAGATTACTCCCACTATCCAAGATAATTTGGCATTGAAACCCAATGGGCATCTATTTATAATGCTTTATGATCTCCCCACCCTGTCTACAGAGCGATGGCTGTAGAGTATATGGTTTATCAGGGGAGCAAAAAGAATTAAAAAGAGTTCCCAAAAGCAGAGTAAAAGAATGAGCGGTGTGGAAAAAGTTTCCCACTCAGGAGAACTAGTCGAAAATCCAAAAGTCCAGTAAAAGGTGCTGGGGGACTCACAGGTGGAGAGAATTTCACACAACTGGAAATCTACTCCAACAGGCATCAAAGTGGATAAGGAAGTGATCTGATAGGAAAGGGTGAATAATAGTGAGGTTGGATGGGGTAAGGTGGAAGCAAAGAAGACTAGGTCAAGGGAGATTCCTCGAGTAGGGAGTGGGCAGAGAATCGGATTAAAGTTGGCAGGCATGGTGGCAATGTTCTGCCTCAAAGCCAAAGACATCAGATTTAAGCTTAATCAATTGCCTACTACATAACGTATTGGTCCCTAGGATTAAACTACAACAAACAAAAGGAGTTGACTTTTTTTTGTTAAACAAAGTCCCAAGAAATTCTAAAACATTGCTTGCACTGTGACGTTATGGCACCAAATGAAGCACAAGCACTTTAGAGTTTCAATGTTTGTCATACTGTCCTGGTTGAAGAAATGTAATGGGTTAATTTGATGATGGCGATAATCTAATTTATTAAGTTTGTATTGGATGTTGCTGGAGCTGTTAAAGATGCTGCAAGTCCAGATTTAATTTTTACCATGTAATTATATGATCACACATTTTCTGAGTTCTTTTTATATAACTTTGCTGTATCTATGACCAATGTAGGGTACACATTACTCACCCTAAACGTATTACTAATGATTGTATCTGCTTAGATTCACATGCTGTGCATATAGTCCAACATCTAGTGGTAATCGCAGAGTATTGCATCTTTCTCTTTCGGTGATCGAAAGGGACGCTGACATGGGTGCGACTAACACTATCCCTAACGTGACGTGTAGTGTACCCAACATCATTCATGTGTAGAGGTCCCACCGGTTTTTTGTGTTCTGCTGTGAGGGAGCCTTCCAGAATGCGTGAAGGAGTAAAGAAGAGATAAGGTGTAAGATGTCTATGTACCTTCTACTCCATGAAGGGACATGAGGGGGGCGTATGTGAATCTAAGCAGATACAATCATCAGAAATACAATTACAGTGAGTAACGTAGGTCTTCTGATGCTTGTTAATCTGCTTAGAATCGCATGATGTGAATCGACTAGCGAGCAGTACCAGGAGATGGTGGTGGGATATGTGAAGGAACAGTAGAAAAGATGTCTTAGCACCGCCTGGCCCACCTGAGAATCAGACTTTTAGTGTGTGTCTAAGCAGTAATGTTGAGTGAAAGTGTGCACAGAATGCCAGGTAGCTGCTTAGCAAATAGAATCAAGAGTAACATTTGCAATAAAGGCTATAGTAGATCCGGCGCCTCGAGTAGAGTGTTCTAGAAGTAAAGGGTAAATCTCTTCACAAGAGAGAAACAGTGTGATGCATTTAACAATCCATTTAGAAAAAGCTGATTAAGAGACATTGTTCCCTTCTCTATTCTATGAGCGGCAACAGAGACAAAGAATTGGCTTGCCTTAGTGGTTTTGTCTTCATGGGAATATACCACTGCTCTCCTAACATCTAGTGTATGGAGGCTTCTTTCAGCTGAGTTGGTGGGATACTGCAAGCAAGGTGGAAGTTAGATGAATTGATTCACATGGAACTTAGAAATGAATTTAGGCGCAAAGCGTGGGTGTGTGCACAGTATCGCTTTGTCTTTATGAATGTTACAAATGGGTCTTGAATAGAACCTGCAGTTCACCATCTCATTATAGGAGGTGATTGCCACTAGGAAGGCAGTCATAGGTGAGGGTCTTGAGCCTGGCCTTGTGCATTGGTCAAAAGGAGAGTCTTGTAAGACTATTTAAGTCCCATCCAGGAGTTGTGTTATCAACAGGAGGGTGAAGTCGCTTTACTCCTTCCATGAATGCCTTAATTATAAGCAAACATGAAACCTTGCTCTCAGCTGTGTACCTTTAGAGAGTTGTAAAAAAAGTCCTTAATCTAAGGTGTGTTAGATAAAGTACTAGATCTTTAGGTAAAATATCAATAGGGTTGATGTTTTTAGTATTGCACCAAATGACAAACTGTTTCCACTTATTGGCGTAACAATGTCTGCTGTTAGGTTTCCGTGCCTCTTTGTATGTCCATATATCTGAGGTAGTTGGAGGTGCCCAAACTCTAAGGACCCAGGCTGCTAAGTTGAATGTTTCGAGGCACGGGTGCAGTGTTTTTCCTAGGTCTTATGACAGCATGTTGTATGGACAGAGCAGTTTCCTGGGAGGGGAGACTGACATTCTCATGAGATGAGAACCATGGCTGTAGAGCCCACACTAGTGCCACAAGGATAAGCGTTACTTGTTCCTGGTGCATCTTGTGCACTATCCTGTTGCAAAGGGAAATCGAGGGGGGGTGAGGGGAGGTTGAGCATAGGCAAATCACCCAGACAACGTTATCCAGAGACTTTGTACCTTCTGGAGGCGTTCTCCAGAGTTGCAAATAAATTTGATGCTTGCAAAGACTGAGTCGAATATGTTCTTCTAAGCACCACTCCTGTTCTATAAGTAGGTACAAGTCTCTGCTGAGCATGTCTGCCAGAAGATTGTGTTCCCCTGGAACATGCGTTTCAGTGCCCATTTCCAAATGTTCTGTAACAGTTTGGATAGCCCTGGCGAGTGAGTGTCCCTCCCGTTTGTTCAGATAGTACATGGCTGTGGTACTGAGGGCAAGAACAGTCTTTCCCTGCAAGTGTGTTTGGAAGGCTTTCAGTGTTTTGAACACTGACAATAGTCCCAACAGATTAAGAGGTTTTGGCTGCTACTGACTGAGACCACATGATGTGCGCCGTTTGCTGTAGAAGGTGTGCTGCCCCCACCCTTCACCCTGACAAGATGAGTCTATGGTGAGAGTGGCTTCTATTGTGGGGGAGGTGAAAGATTTCCCCTGAAGGTTTTCATTTGACCACCACTGCAGAGACTGAACAAGGGCTTTCAAGACAACCACTAGATTGTGCTACTGACCTGTTCCCCCGACACCATTGGCTCCAGAGCCACTCCTGCATGGGACGCATGTGGAAACGGGCGTGTGGAACCAGGAAGATGCAGGATGCCATCATGCCCAGCAGACGTATGGGTTTCCTTATTGGTATTTGGCGACTGGCTACATACTGAGCGATTTGGAACACTCATTGGAGGGGAAGACGAGGCAGTCTTCTGTCTGCATCAGTGCCCCCAGAAACTATTTGACTTGACTCGGGACAAGACTGGACTTTCTCATTGAATGAGAATCCCAGATTGAACAGGAGATGTACTGCCTTGAGTGTTCTCCAGTCATGTTCCGTATGAGTCTCCAGTTACGAGACAGCCATCAAGATAAGGATACACCGGAATGGCTAGTACCTTTGTAAATCGCTTTGGAGCCGAGGAAATGCCAAAAGGAGAGTACCTTAAATTGATAGTGTTCTCAATCTTGAACCAGAGGTACTTTCTGTGCACTGGCAACAGAAATGTGAAAGTATGCATCTTTATATCCAATGTGGCCATGGCCATGTAATCCCCCTGTTGCAGCAGAGGGATTACCTCCTGTAGTCATCCTGAGGTTTGACATTTGTTTGCAGGACACAGATTTTAAACAGGGTGCATGGTTATATCCTTTTTGGGTACAAGGAAGTATATTGAATAACCAACCCAGTTTGCCTGAAGATGGACAACCTTGATCGCCCCATTTTGCAGTAGGATCTGGACCTCTTCTAGCAGGCTCTCTAGACGTTTTGTCGACACTGGTTAGCTCCTACATGGACAGTAGCAGGGTGGTTGCAGTCATTCTATGCTGTAACTGGGCGACAGTTTTGAGTACCCACTGATCTGAAGTGATGCTCTCCCATGCATGGGTAAAAAATGTTGATCATCCCCCTACCGGCAAGACATGGGAAGGGACCCATACTGCTGATGTTTATTGGCCGAGAATGGAGAGCCTCTGGCTGCAGAGTTTCTCACCCTACCTTTTCCACGCTGAAATCCCCTCTCATTGAGGGGACTGGAAGTTGCTGCCAGTACTTTGTCCATAAAATCAAGGAGCCGCTCCTGTTCCATAGCTTCCTAGGAGGGGTGGGAAAAGGATTGCCAGTGAAAGGACCAGCGGTCTTGGTTTTAACAACTTTAGTGTCTCATGCTCTTTTTTTGGAGATTAAGGGCCTCATTGACCGCCTTACCAAGAAGAGGCTAGTCTTCCACATGCTTGTTAATGAGAGAAGCCAGAGTCTCCGGCTTAAATCAGGAGTTTTTGAGCCATGCATGGAGCTTTAACAGGGTCCGCTGTGCAAGAACATGCCCCGCCGTTTCACCCGAATCCAGAGTGTTCTGGAGTATGTTCTGGATCACCCAACACTCTTAAGCCACCACTGTTAAGAGCTGTGTGCAGGTAGGCTCAGGGATGTTTTGAAGGTCTTCCTGAACAAGTCCCCATTGGGCATCGCTCTAACTCGCCAGGAGCATAGTATTTGCGACTCAAGTGCAGAATACAGCTGAGGTGGTGATCAGTTTGTCCAGAGCGTAAAGCTTTCTACAATCCTTGTCCAGAGGAGACTAGCTAGGATAGTGGCACCCCTTCCCTTTTTCTGGTGGCTGTCACAACCAGGGAATTCGAAACAGCATGGCTTCTGATAAACAATGGATCCGAGGGCACTGGGCAGAACACCTTCACTCTAGGGTTGACAGCTCAAGTGAGCGAGGGTAAGGAGGGAGCAAGGAGTTTTTTTTACTGAGTTCAGGAGAGGAATTGCAACAACTGACTGGGACCTTGTCTTTAAGGATATCCTCCACAAAACCTGTGTTGGGTACTTTCTCCTGGTTACTATTTTGAAGCTGCCAGAAGCCTTTTTGAGGAGGTTGTTAAATAGCATCTGACTGTCAATGGGTGACGAGTACGGGGCTGAACTACAGGAAGTGTCCAAGAAAAAGTCAGGGTCATATGCCGGGGTAGTGTGCCAAGTACCCTGGTCATCAGCAGGGACCCAGTCTGGGTCTTGAGAGACTGGGTCCTGAGAGGCCCGATCCTGATCCAGGACAGAGGTCCTCATCAGGGTCATCCTGGTTCTCATGGAACACATCCCCAGGGAGGTTGAGAGGGCGTTGTTCAGATGGGGATGCAAACTGTGCATCTGGAGACAGGAGTCTTTGGACTACTCATGTATAGGGCAAGCGTGCATAGGCTTATTCCCTTTAACCACCTCATCAAATTTGTCTGAAAATTGTATAAACTAGACAACCTCTCCATACAAGCCTCAAATCGCTCCCTAGTCCACACAGAGGACGAGCAGTCATCAGGTCTGTGGCAGGGGTGGGAAGTAGTTGGAGCAGGATCCTGTTGCAAGGCCTGAGCGAGAGAAGACGCTGGAGAATAGCCTTCTGGCAGAGACACCTTTTTAGTCTCAGAACCATGGGAATGGGCCTCGGAGCTTTTCCCGAAGCTCGAGAAGTGTTTTAGACAAGGAGGCCCATTTCAGCGTGTCTTTTGACATTATTGGGCTGAGGATTCATGCGAAGCGCCTGGTAAATTAAAAGTCTTAAGACCTTCCGCAGGCTGTGGTGGTGGGAGCGCAGCAGGTGCCGAACCACTAGGTTCGGTAGGCTTAGCCGAAGTCTTTAATGGGCCTACGGAAGTCTAGGACTTGAACGAGCAAGTCGAGTGAGGATTAGGGGTTGTATGCTTAGGTCTAGTAGTGATGTGGATGTCCTTGTCGCCGAGGTGTTAAGTCTCTATCGCACTGCTGGTGGCATGTTCATCAGGCCCAAGGACGGACGTGCGGGAATCAGACTGTTGGGTCCACTGCATCCAAATCAGAGCTGTGGCTACCAACAGATTCCTCATCCGAGGCGATGGCGTCTGCTGGAGTGTGACTCCCGGCCTGCATGGCGTAAGCCACCCTCTGCTTGGGTCGCCTTTCTTAGGGCCAAAAAGGTTTAAATGCCTTGCAGCGCTGCTCGTCCTGGTTAGGAGGGAGGCTCTGATGGCACTCTGAGTGTCCTTCCAGGGGAATTTGCCGTTGCAAGACGAGCACAAAATAAATGATGTTTACTCGAAAACAGAGAAAGGCAGCCAGACGGAAGGGGAAAAAAAAAAAAAAAAAAGAGGCAAAGAAAAGGCATTCGGAGAAGAGTCGGTCAAATGGGTCCCCACTCTGCCTACTGTCAGGCCGGGCGGCCAAGGTCTAGAAGTAATCAGCCGTCGAGCCCCCATAGGTGTAGCGTCGGCAAGTCATCGAGAGGATGTAGATTAGTCGTCAAGACAGCCGCCGAGGAAGCTCTGGGATAACGTTCTAAGCAAAGATAGCCATATAAACTAACAAGCTCTGCAGTAAGTGACCAACTAAATAGGCTGAAAAAAAAAAAAAATCTGGTGGTGCCTCGACGCATGAGGCATTTTGGGTACACTACACGTCACATTAGGAATAGTGTTACAGTCATGTCGATGTCCCTTTTCGATCTTTGAAAGACAGACGCAATACTACGCGATTACCACTAGACGTCTGGCTAGATGTACAGCATGTGACTCTAAACAGATTCACAAGCATCAGGAACTTTCAAAGCAATATTCTGAATGTATCCAGGATTGTATTAAATGTTTGATTGTTTGTAATGACGTGGAATCAAGTGAAAATGTTTAACTTTATTAAGCAAATCACTATAAAAAGAAAGGTTTTGGCAGGATGGTTCCCCTGAAAGCAATAGTTGCTTCAGGTGACAGTCCAGGAGAGGGTAGTGATTCTGGAAGTTAATGTGGCAAAGAGTCTATGAGACCGGGATTGGATTGGGGTGAGACGCTGAGCAGCATGTATAGTTGAAGCACAGGGAGAAGTTGGATGTGGCAAGGGGTAGAGATTAGCCCGGTTGTTCAGATGCCCAATCCGCTTAATCTACTTTGATTAAAGGTATGCCAAGTCACCCATTTCAAAAATATGACCATGTACGATTAACCTGTACAATTCCACATTTCTTCAAGCTATTTCATTAACACACTGGAAAAACATTTCTAATCCAGGAATGCACCCCTGCGAAAGGTTTAGCTTGCCCAAGACATGTGTGTGCATACATTCCGTCAGTATGAAACAGCATTTGCATGGATACATTTGTCTCTACAGAAGAGACTAGACTCACTTTTGAATGCGCTTCTCTATGACTGGTCTCACAGCACTGATCCAGTCCTCCTGGTTGCATGGTCCTGTTACATACAAACAAAACATTTACAAGATGGCCAATAGAAAAACGTACAAGTCCAGACTCTAAAGCGAACTTTAACACCAGGCATGTGGAAAAGAAGCTCTAGAAAGCTCACCTCTTCTACCTAGAATGTGCACACATTTGGTTCAAGACAAACTGTTCTAAATCAACCTAATCCCAAATTCAAAAGCACTCAAGGGAAACTTATCTTGGGGAGTAGACAGTTACAGAATGTCGAGCCAAATTATAACTCAAGATAAATTCACTATGGCTATTCAGTTCTTTTTGTAACCAAAGCCACGACTCTAGAACTCTTGTTACACTATTACTTGCTGTGGAGGCCTTGCTTTAGGTTTCACCATGGAAAACAGAACAGTCTGGAAAAGTAAGTTTCAGGGACTCATGCCATAGATAAGGCAAAGGATTATCAACCTCTGTTTGCATGCTGCAAATGGTAAATTAGGAAACAGAACAGGTTTTATCGAGTAGAAGGGAACTAGAAGCAACAGTGTATAAAGGTCAGTCAGAAAAGATTTGCACGCATTTAAGGTGAGGGTACCTTCAATAAAAGTAATGTTTCTTTTAGCTCCTGTAATGGAATCAGTGAAGCAACTGTGGATCCCGAAATCAACTGGTTAACATATCTGGTAGGGTCAATAACTATTTTATACAGTTCCTTACCTGTAAACTGGACTGACATGTTTTACCTCCACAACAGAAGACCTTCAGATATGTGCATACCCTTATTGAATGTTTTAAGAGTTCTACTTTAACCTTAACCACACTGCCTCAGTTTGGTGGATCTGTCCACTTCATCACTAAAAGATTCCAGTGTATTGAAGGAAATCCTGTTGCCTAGTTGTAAATAGGTCTCAAAGCCTAACAAAAGGCTGAGGAAAAACAGTTTGCACTGGAAAAAATAAACTCTTTCCATATAACCAGCTACAACTCTGTATCCAGAATTAAGACTTGCTTTTCTTACAAAAGTTTTAGAAAGCGAGGAAGTGTACTATAGCCATGTCTCTAAATGGACATGCTCTAGAGGTCAGTTGGCCCTCTACAAAGCCAATGCATTTGGCACCATCTATAGATTTTCTGCCAACAGAAAGCAGTTGATGTAAGGGTTTAATGTTGCAAAAGCAAATTCCATTAACAAATTATATTGAGAGAGAAGCACAAGTGAACTGAAAAACTACAACCGAGGACATGTAGTGGAGTGAAGTCTACATGGGTGCAACAACAGCAAGCACCCTCCCACACAGCTTCAATGATAAATATCCTTGCTGGGCAGCGTAAAGTTGATAGACAGTTAAATAAGGACATAAGCACCACTTATAAAAAAAAATCTTTGAAAGCCAAGGTCACCAAGGTAACAATACAAATACACATTACCCAAGTCTATCGGCCCTTCTCGCAGCCCGTCCAGTTCGTACAGTCTCCCATACACAGGAACATAGCTTACAAAATGAAAAGCATCTTCGTCCTTAGCAGATGGCTTGGCATCAAATTCAAACATCTGTTGTCTGAAAATACAGAAACCCGATCACCGACTGCAGTATAAATAAAAAGATAATACATGTTCAGCAGAAAGATTTCAAATTCATTGGTTTCTTAATGCATTCCGAATCCAAAGGGATTTCCATAGACCATTTACCTGGTACAAAAGGATCAATGGCAAAACATGCACTCAACAGTAGTTTTCTTACTGTACAGTTATCTTGTTCTGATGTTGGCACTATTTTTACTTCTCCTTTACAAAAGTTTGCACCCACATTTCCCAACACAGTAATTGAATTGCATTAGTGTACTGTCATAACCTAGTCATGTGGGAAACAGACAGACATCAGAACGACTCATCCCAGCCCCACACTGGAAAACAAAGGCTCATAGGCCCAAGGGTTTTGTAACACTGAAAGCTAAAAACGTTGTCAAGAGCTGACCCGTACAAACAGTTGGTTCAAAGCAGAAGACCAAAATGCTTATCATCCAGAAACTTCTTTAAATTGACTTGCCTGCAATTTGCCAGCACAGTTACTTGCCTACTCAATGAGAAAATGGACGTACTTTTACTAAACCCTGCGTGGATAGTCCATTATTCAACACAATATATTGTTAGACTGCTTATTTGATGTCCACCTGAAATCCCCAGATCTCTGCCTCGGCTGCTGGCACACACTGCCTTAGGTGATCTTAAGCAATCCAAAGGACAAGATTGTGACGATAGTGGCTTTAAATAACATACACCGACAACGTATCCATAACCGCCCGCCATGGGGCCGCACATTACAAGATTCGTGAATTTAGGGACTGTTGCTCCAGACATGGTCTAAAAATCAGTGACAGGATCTCACTAAAAATAGACTAACCTTCAAATGCCTTAACAACGTAGCTCCTCCCTACCTTGCAGAGAGAATAGTGAGAAGATCATCAACCCACCCTACCAGAGCTGCCACCTCCTACAGATACCTAGATTCAGGCTACAAAAAAAAAAAAAAGAACAGGTGGCAGCACTTTCCCGGTTAAGGCGGCCCAGTACTGGAACGCACTCCCACTTGACATTAGAATAGATCAATCCTACTACAGCTTCAGATGTAATTCTCAAATGGTTTCACTCCAACGACCCCCACGACTAACTACGAACTAGCTAACCTTTGAATCTCGTCTTGACTAACCTATTCTGCCTGTACATATGTATATTTTATTTTCAACAGATTTGTTTTAGATAACTACCTGAAATGTCCTTAATGCACCGTTAAGCCCTACTCTGTAACTAAGCTTGAAGTATCCATGTATTCTGTTCTCCGTTGCACCATACAAGTTAATAAACATCCCTGCTGCTTGGCACACAGCTGTGTACCTCCAGCACCAAACATCCTCAACCAGAGGCTTTTACTGTGATTTTCACACTCTGGGTCAGAGCCACAGTGCCCGTAGCAATCATAACATGTGATGGGCAAAATCTTAACTTTCACTCAGCTAAGGAGAGCACCACGGTGGAGGACATTGAGACCTTCCAGACCGTGACTTTGGACCCCAAGTCATGTATTTTACTCCCTGTTCTCAGAGATTTTCTTTTTGCCGATTTATTCCCATAGACTATGGGACACTCTGCTAATTTTGAGCCCTATACCGACTTCGGCAAGGAAAGCAGAAAGCTTTATTAGCTTCCAGTTATGCTCATTCTTCTGGGGAAACTGACTTGTCTCCAAGACCATCAGTACTGAAACTGTCTCTGTATGGGATACTATTTCTGATGCTTGTATAAGCTTAGATTCACACGCTATGCATAGACCGACATCTAGTGGTAACGGCAGAGTATTACATTTTTTCTTTTCAAAACTCAAAAAGGGAAGTCGACAGGGCGTTCCAGTAATACCATCCCTAGTGTGATGTCCACTGTACCCATGGTCCTTCAAGCATCGAGGTCCCTCAGATTGTTTTCTTTCTGTCATGAAGTACCATGAAGTGTAGCGTGACTACAGATGTAATAAAACAGATAAGAGTAGATAAAGCCAGAAAAAAAAACCATGCCCCTTCTACTCCACAGGGGCAGAAGGGTGGGTGCATGTGAATCCAAGCAGATACAAGCATCACAAATACGATTACGGTGAGTAATGTATCCCTTCTGAGGTTTGTGGATCTGCTTAGATCACATGCTATGCATAGATTAGCACTGTCTGGAGAAGGTGGTGGGTTGTGAGGTACAGGAGCAAAAAGATGTTTTAGCACCACTTCTCCCACCTGTGAATCTGCTTTAAAATGTGTGCCAATGCAGTAGTGCTGAGAAAAAGTATGTATGGAGCTCCATGTTGCTGCTTTGCAAATGGTGTCCAGCAATACATGCCAGCGTAACTCCTGTACCCCTGGTAAAGTGAGCTCCTGGTGTGAAAGGGAGAGTCTTGTTTGATAGAGAGTAGCAGAGTTGTATGCCTTTCACTTGAGCTTGAAGGGTTTTGAAAGAAAGCTGGTAGTTCAATGGACTGGTTGACATGGAACTTAGATATTAGCTTGGGTGAAAACCTAGTGTGTGTTCACCAACCTGCTCACTAGCAGTGTTTGGGGGAAATGTAGCCAAATTTCCTAGACCAGTTCATCCACAGGGCGTTCCCCCTTGGATCCGTGTTGGGGAAACCTGGAAGCAAAGTCTGGGCATTGCGTGAT
Organism: Ambystoma mexicanum; assembly: GCF_040938575.1. Classification (NCBI taxonomy): domain Eukaryota; kingdom Metazoa; phylum Chordata; class Amphibia; order Caudata; family Ambystomatidae; genus Ambystoma; species Ambystoma mexicanum. The sequence goes on along the minus strand of NC_090922.1, from coordinate 577,599,193 downwards.
TTGGCTTGTGCCGAACAAGTCTAAAAGGGGGTAACCTCATAGGGAGAAGATATTGTTTAAGATGTTTTTGTCCTGCCACTTGTGCTCGTCAGGTAGAGGATGCTTAATGAGTCTGCCGGAGAATTGAGTTTCCCTGGAACATGCCCTGCTGGAGTGCCCGCTTCTACATTGTTTGTGCTAGCCTGGACAGACTTGGAGAGTGTGCCTACACCCCTGCTTGTTTATGTAAAACATGGCAGTGGTGCTGCCTGTGAGGACTTGTACTGTCCGACTTGACAGGTGCACTTGGAAAGCTTGCAGGGTTTTGAGCACTGCTAGTGGCAGAAACAGGTTTATGCGATTTTGGGCTGTGATAGTCCATGCGCTGTGTGGTGAAGGTAATGGGCTGCCCAGCCGATGAGTGTTGTGACAATTGCTTGCACTGTAGGGTTGTGAAAGGGTTTTCCCTTGAACAGGTTTTCTTTGTCCACCAGTGTAGCGCTTGAACTAAGGTTAGTGAAACAACCAATAGATATTCCCACTGAGCGCTTGCCTGAGATCACTGTTTCGCTAACCACCCTTACATTGGGCGCAAGCGCAGTCATGCGCGCGGAACCAGGTACATGCATGAAGCCATCATGAAGCCATCATCCCGAGCAAGTGCATTGCTTTGCGTATTGTTATTTTGCACCCGGCTAGATACAGAGGCATTTGCAGCAGTATGTTTTTACAATCATTTGACAGAAAGACTATACCCTCTTCTGTCTTTATGACAGCTCCTAAGAATTGTTTGATCTTGCATGGAAAGACTTGATTTTTTCTTGTTGTTTGAGAAACCCAAATGGAGCAGGAGATTGATTGTTCTCTGGGTATTTTGCTTGCAAATTTGGGGGATTCCCCTGTTATCAGTCAGTCGTCCAGTTAAGGGTACACTAGGGTACATTAGGATCGATTCTCTGCGTAGATGCGCTGCCACCATCGCTAGTACCTTTGGTGAATACCCTGAGAGCAGAGGCTATGCTGAAGAGTAGCACCTTGAATTGCTAGTGTTGGTTTGCTCTTTTGAAGCACAAGAATCTTCTGTGCCCCAAGGACATTGAAATATGAAAGTATGCATCTTTCTAATCCAAGGTTGCCATGTAGGCCCCCGTTTCAGCAGTGGGATTACTTCCTGTAGCGTGGTCATGCTGAATTTATGTGGCTTGGCATAGGTGTTTGTAGGGCGCAGGTCTAGGACAGGGCACCTTGTTGGTTCTTTTTTGGCACAAGGAAGTAAATTGAATACCCTTGTATTATTATTATTATAATAATGGCAATTTCTATGGTGTCCTTTTGTAGCAAAGCTTTGACCATGATGCATTATTCTTCTGTGAAGTCCGTCTTTGTCTTGGCGGGTGGTTGGCTGGTGTTTGAATTAGCTCTTTTTGCACTACTCCCCCTGCCACGGTGGAAAGTACCCACTTGCCTGACGTGATCTCCCCCCCTCCCATGTGTGGGTAAAGTGTGAAATACGACCTACTGGATGGAGTGGCATGGGAGGGAACGTGTAGCGGGTGGTCATTGATTAGGAGGGGTTGAGTCCCCTCTTGAGGAAGAGGATCTGCCCCTACCTCTAGACCTTCTTTGGCCTCTTTGAAAACCCTGTTGGGAGGACTGCCCTTGTGAAGAACCACTAGACGAATTCTGTCCACCCTGTTTGTAGTTAGAGGACCGGTGTGGATCCATCCTCTAAACCGGCATGTGTTTGAGCCTCCTCTCTGCCCAAAGGGTTTGTTAGTGAGCTGCCCCACGGATTTGAGGTTGCATATTCCTCCTTTGCGATTTTAAGTGCATCCTGAAATGTTTTTCCAAATAAAGAGTTCGGCTCAATGGGCATGTTCAGGAGGGTAGCTTGGGTCTCCAACTTGAAACCAGATCACCGGAAGCCAAGCGTGGCGTTTGATTAGTGTGCCTTCTGCCACGATTCTCCCTGCCTTGTCTGCTGCGTCTAAGTTATTTTTAAGGAAGAAGCTTGCTACCCGTTCCCTTCAGCGATTGTGTGCAACAGCTTGATTTTTTAGGGGCTCTGGGACTGAGTATCTGTTGTGCTATCTCGTCCCACTTGGGGCAATTATAGGTAGTATTATTAGCTATTCTTGTTTGATAGGCAGCCGAGGAAGCTACTTTCCTGCCCAGGTTGTAGATCTTACTCTCATCAGGAGGGGGTTTGTAAGAGGCCAGAGGGGTTCCTCTCTCTTCTGGTGGTGACTACTAAAGAGACAGGCTTTAGCTGCCCCATAATGTACAAAAGGTTTAAGGGGGCTTGTCTGTGTCAGATTGGGAGTAAGCAGAGGGCTGAATACACCTTTGGACCCATTGAAGCAAGGGGATAAACTGTGCCGCAGATTCCTTATCCCCAAGGATGTCCTCCACAAAGTCGGGCTTTCTGGGTATATATCTTAATGTGCTCTGCAGCCTTTAAGAGCAGGTTGTTGTATTGCAGTCGATTGTCTACCGGGGAGTCAGCCGCCAGTGGGTCGGTGTGGTGATTGGGCAATGTATAAGTCAGAGTATTGGTCCAAGTTCCCTGTGTCCCCCCTTGGTCCTAACTGCCTGAATATGAGCCAGGGTCATGTGAGACTCGAGTGTCATAATTAATATATGTGTCTTGACCAGCATCTTGGTATGACAAGGTAGTGGCCTGCGTGGTGTCCATGCAGGCTTTCTTGGCTGCAGGCTGTATGCTTGCTGCCTCAGCTTGTGGGGGGGTCCTAAAGGTTTTGGAGCTGTTCGGGGCGTTCATCAAAGTAGTATATAAAACTTGACATTCTTCTCATGACCCTATAACATTGTTCTGGGGTCCACTGGAAGGAGCTTGGCAATACAGAGGGAGCACGTGTAGGTGGTGGTTCTGGGGTAGGGGGTCTTATGATGCATTGCCCCTGAAAGGGTGTTGTCAGGGGTAGAGTAATCCCTACTTTCCATCCCTTGTGACTTGGGACATGGAAGATTTAGAGTTTTTCGACATTGTGGCCTTTAATATGGTGTCAGACGTGTTCCTTTATCAAGTCTCTCCTTTCAGAACTTTTTGCTGGGGCTGTCGCTGTGTCTTTCGACGCCCAAGTCGCCGGAACCTGAGGACTTCCCAGATTTAGACACGGTGTCAGAAACTAGTGATCAGGATGGTCCACAAGACAGGAAATGTTCGGACCTTCCCTTCGACACCGCGTGTGGCTTATCGGCGGTCGACTTTCAGCCATAGGGGATGTGCTTGGTGAGGTGCAAACTGAGGGTGCTTGAGCCGCCAAGTGTCTGCCTCATAGCAGAACCGCCGGCCTGCCTTTTGGGGTGGAATGGCTGGATCCCGATCGCCCTCAGTGTCACTAGGGATGCAGATGCTGCCATCACTGGAGGCTCCTTAGACATCCATGGTGGCCTCGGCCTGCATGTTGTGGTGGGCCCAGCCTTTAGTCTTGCGGTCCTTTAAAGTTTTGGGCCTGAACAGTTTACAAGCCTTGCACGTTTTTTCGGCATGGTCCCTAGGAAGGCAAAGGTCACACATCAGGTGGGAATCCTTAGAGGGAAACTTCCTGTTACAGGAAGGACAGAATTTAAAAAGGAGTGTTTTCAGTTGTGTACGAAGATGGCAGCCTGGTGAAATAAATGGGAGTAGAGGGGAATAAGCATCCTGTAGTGAGCCTGGAATATGATCGACCCCTGTTCTCCCTCCTGTGCAGGGCAAAGACCAGTTGGCAAAATTTAGTTGAGACAGGAATCACCGTCGACAGATGGTCTTGTCCTCAAAGCCATTGCCGGAGATCTTGCAGTTAACTTGTGGAAAAGAAGTCGAAAGGACAGAAATAAAAACTAAGTTTAAACTTTTAAGTAATAGCATCACCCACTAGGGATAGTATTACTGGCACGCCCTGTCAGCGTCCCTTTGAGTTTCAAAAACAAAAAAAGGAATACTCCGCGGCTATCACTAGATGTCAACCTATGCATAGCATGTGACCTAAGCAGATCCACAAGCCTCAGAAGTATATTTACAACTGGAAACATCACCTTACAGTGAAGTTAAGATACTTGGTATCGAATTTTCTTTAATATAATGGCTTTTTGGATACTTTGACAATGTGCCTTGTAGAAGCTAGTGGCAACAATGATTTCTGTTGAATACAATTAACTTTGCAGTTTAACATTAACTGAATGGCTAGTAAAGGTGGCCAGCACCCAAAGATGTTCGTGCCACAAGGTTTTTTGCTTGTGTGTTGGCCATGTTCTTTGGCCTTGCCTGCATAGGTCAGGAAATGCCTTAAGGAAATCCAATTCTGGATCATTGGAGCGAGGTCCCCCACCCACTGTCTACCTCTGCAAGTTACCAGCCTATTTTTGCATTTTATTGAATTTATAAAGCACCATTTGCTAAAGGCGTTCAATAAAAATAATCCCCAAAAAAATACAAATGAAAGTGGTACAAATTGGGTACGAGTAAAGGTTACATCAACCGAGAGAAAGCAAAGAATTTTAAGAAGCAAGAGATGCTAGAAAGTAGAGTTTAAGGTTTGTTTGGAAGATGCGAAGAGATGAGGAGGAGCGATGTGAGAGGGGGAAAGCGCTCCAATGTTTAGGAACCAAAAGAAAAAGGAGAAAGATGAGCACCGGCAGGCTTAGGAACAGTTAAAAGAAATAGATTGAGATTGCGTGGGAACATAGAACGAGTAGGGAGGAGAGGTAGGGGGGCGCCAGGCCAGGAGTGCTTTTGAAAACAATCTAGAGAAAGTGATACAGAAGACGGGATTCAAAAAGTAGTAATGAGTGAGAGCAGGGAGGATGTGATGGGGGACCCAAGGGGTAAGGAGAAAAGGAAACCAACAGAAGAGTTGTAGATAGAACAAATAGGAAAAAGGTAGGAGGCAGGGAGACCAAGCGATAAAGATGAACAGTAGTTGGAGAATAAGTGCACGCCTAAAAGCCCCCAAGAGTGTACAAGGAGCAGTTCATGAGAGAAGGTACGGAAGAAGACGGGGGGCATGCTTGGGGGATGGGAGAAGAGGGTCAGAAGGAAAGGCAGTAGGATGAGCACGAGTTGAGAAGTGTTAAAGTCTGGAGAAGAGTATGATGAAAAGGAGTGCAGTGATTTAGCAGGAGAAAGGGGTCAGAGGCAGAGAGGGTGAAAGCTAGATGAAGGTTGGCTACTTTACAAGGGAGTCGTTTCTTACCGGTAACTCCATTTCTCCAACATTGGTATCTTTCATAGATTCACATGCTGTGACTATTCCCCGTCAGGCTGGGAATTACGGTTACTTTTAATTTAGTACTTTTCCTATGGAAAACCTTTTGGCACCTTGAGTGTCCCACCCACATCGTTGTGGGTGCTTTTGGTCCCTCCCAGTAGGACATCAAGTGTGTAGCTCTGCTGCAGCAGCTTCCCCTCAGATTTGAACCACTCAAGCTGGAGGAGAAGGCTGGAGGGTGCATGTGAATCTATGAAAGATACCAACGCTGGGTAAATGGAGATACCGGTAAGAAACTACTCTCTTGTCCACAATTGGATTTTTCATAGATTCACATGTTGTGAATAGATCTTATAGTAGCATACATGTCTGGAAGAGAAAAACCAGGCAAACAAAGATTTGAAAACCTCTGCATTCTTACGCCCATGCCAGAAGTATATATACAAAACCGGGGCTTACCTTACTGGACCAGCCGTTAAAGGACTGCTCGCCCCATTTGCACATCTTCGGCATGCTGTTGCTGCAGGCAGTAGTGCCTAGTGAATGTGTGGAGCACTGCCCATGTTGCTACCTGGCAAATGTCTTTGTTGGGCACTCCCGACCAGTGAGCTGCTGAAGCCACTGTGGCTCTTGTAGAATGGGTATAAAGCATAATTGACCTAAATCCTTTGATCCCATTTCTTTGACTTTTTTCAGTCAAATGTAAAAATATATGGGGTGGGTAAGGGTATAGATTAGGTTAAGGGGACATGGGGGTTGCAGGTGGTGTCCCCCCACATTTTAAACTTAGAAAAATAAATAAAAAAGTCAAATAAATGTAATCAAATGTGATTAGGTCAAATAGACCCAAACCGTAGAATGTGCCCTGGCTGTAGTTTGCAGTGGCCTGTTGGCCTTGGTGTGGCAGAAGGAAATCGCTGAGGATATCCACCTTGCGATATCCTGCTTTGTGATGACTTTCCCTTTGTTTGAGGTTCCGAAAGAGAAAGGATTTTGTCCGGTCCAGGCAGTATATGAATGCCCTTTTAACATCTAGGGAGTGCAATGCTCTCGCCGCTGGGGAGCTGGCGTTCTCGAAGAAAGTAGGCAACGTAATTGTTGTATTCTTGTGGAATTCAGAAGGCACTTTATCCTAAAGCGGGGATTGGTGGAGAGGATTACTTTGTCCCTCGCAAATGAGGTACGTAGGGTTCACCACCAATGCCTTTAGTTCTGAGACTCGCATGGAGGACGTAATAGCGACAAGGAACGCCATCTTCAAGGTCACAAACTTGATGTGTACCGGAGAGAGGGTTTAAAGGGGGCTTCATGAGGACGGCTAGGATCAGATTTAGGCTCCACTCCGATGGTACTCTTTTCTTTGGTGGAAAAGTGTGAAAAGGCCCCTTTATTAAATGCTTGAGCTGCCCGTCGCTGTAGAGGAGGTTTCCCTCTTCTTCTGGTGAACCTAGAGATTGCTGCCAGGAGTACTTTTATCGAGGAGATAGCAAGACCATCCTTTGCCAGCTTCAGCAAATAAGGAAGAACCTGTTGTGGTTGTATGGCTAGTGGTTGCAGGTTGAACTGCTGCAAACATGTGCAGAACATTTTCCACTTTTGTACAAGCTGTTAGTGGAAGGGGCCCTCGCTGCCGCCAGTATGCGCTGGCATTCCTGGGGGATGTCTGGAAGGCAGAATTTGGTGTGATCAGGAGCCACAAGGTCAGCTTGAGGGAGCGTGGGTCCTGATGCAGGATTGCACCGTTCTGTGACAGGAGATCAGCGTGGGATCCCAGACGGATTAGGCTGCCAATAGCTGGACGAGGTCAGAGAACCAGGTTTGTCTGGGCCAGTATGGTGCCACAAGAATTATTTTGCATGAGTATCTGCGGATCGTCTTCCTGATTAGAGGAACTGGTGGGAACACATCTGCTTAGGCGTTGGTAAATGGGAATGAAAATGTGCCTCCCTGCGAACTCTGGTGCAGTAACCTGCTTGCAAATTCTTTGCATGGTTTGTTGGACATTGGGGCAAAGAGGTCCAGCGGAGGTTGGCCCCACGCCACAAAGATTGTTTATTTGGTTGCTGTGACGGCGCCATTTGTGGGATTGTGCTGTGTCCCTGCTGAGGGTGTCTGCCTGCTGGTTGGGAATCCCCGGCAGGTGGAAGGCTTGTACAGTAGTGATGTTGCAAATGGCCCAATGCCAGAAGGTTTGAGCTTCCCGAGAGTGCTGGATCTTGTTCCTCTCTATTTGCACAGGTAAAACATTGTGGTGGTATTGTCCAGGAGGATCCACACTATTGAGTTTTGGATCAGCGGAAGGAAAGATTTTAGGGCCCAATGGACTGCTCGCAGCTCCAGGACATTGATGAATAGGGCCAATTCTTCTGGAGTCCACAGGCTTGGATCTGGTGCTGGCCCAGGCTGGCTCCCCAACCCACCAAGGAGGCATCAGTCACCATCGTGAGTTGGGTCAGTTCTACAAGTGGCATCCCTTTCGCGATGTTTTGCACTGTCCCCCATTTCAGTGATCTGGAGAGCGCAGGAGTGATCTGGAGAGCGCAGGAGCGATCTGGAGAGCGCAGGAGCGATCTGGAGAGCGCAGGAGCGATCTGGAGAGCGCAGGAGCGATGGCTATTTTGGCCTCCCTGGAACCTTGGGTTTGCGACGATCTGGTTGCCACAAACTGCTGCACTGGTCTGCAATTGGGTATTAGCGGAATGCATGGCGACATGGTTCCTAGCAGCACCATGTATCCGCACACCTGGAGGTATTTGTTTGGGGTGAATGAGCGTGCCAGATCTATCACTTTGTGCACTCTGCCAATTGAGGGTTTGACGAGGCTTTGTGCTGTGAAGAAATATGCACCCAGGAATACTAGACTTTTGGATGGCACTAAACAGGATTTGGTGTACTTAATCGTATAACCTAATTGTTGGAGTAGATTTTCTATCTGCGTCAGCTAAATTGCTGTTTCTTGGTGGGTTGACTGCCCAACCAGTCATCTAGGTATGGGTAGACGTGGTGGCCCCGTTTTCTGAGGAAAACTGCCACTTGAGCTATCAATTTGGTGAAAGTCCTGGGGGCTGATTTTAGGCCGAATGGGAGGACCCCGTCCAGGATCGGACACCACCTTCTGTCCATTTTTTTTTTTCTACAAAGTATCTCAAGTATAATCCTTTTCCCTATCGAATGCAGGGGGACCCTTTCTATGGCCCTTTGGGCTAACATTTGATGCACCTCTTGAAGGATTAGACGGCGTGGATATGACACCATTATGGAGTTAAGGTTTTCTATTTGCGCTTGAATTCCAACAGATGGCATCTAGCACCCATCTGTCCTTTGGTATTGATCGCCACATTTCCTCCCACCGGTGCGTCTTTGGGGCAGTCATTGCTGGGACTTATTCTGCCTCCTCTACGAGGTGACAGTCGCATTTGCGTTGTGGCTGGCGGTAGTCTCTGGTGCATTGGGAAGCCTGGTAGTTCATTCTATATCTCTGGGAGTAGTAGCCGGATCTTGCATAGTCTTTGGAGTCTCAGGTTAAAGATAATCTGGTTTGACCGGAGGCTCGCCGAAAGGGACGAAAACACCTGCCTTGTAAGGCAGTCAGTGATCGTGCAGTATCAGAGTTTGCCTTAAGAGTCTCGCCGATTGCCACCAAAAACGTTGCCCATCAAATGGCATGTCCACAACCTTATGCCCTTGGGCCAGGCACGCTATATAAATACACTTAAAAGTCAGTGCACTGTAGCCACCCTTGCCATCTCAGGACCACCCCATTACCAATCTGCTTAAACCCCGTCTCTGCGAGGTCCACTGCAATTTATACTATGGTTCGAGGCCCTCACATAAAATTGTAATGGCCTCCTTTAGTTGCTGTTCGGGAAAATGCTCCAGGATGGGAGCCAGCCTCTGCCACATTTCACGGTCATAGCGGGCCACTATGGCCAGGGCGTTGGCCACTTTAAACATTGTTGCCCTGATGGGTAGTACCTTTTTGCCAAAAGCATCTATTTTTCTGCCTTTGTTTTCCGGGGGTGTAGCGCATTTGTGCTGTGAACGTGCTTTGAGAATAGCCACCAGTGGCTCCGGGGAGGGCCGATAGGCTAGACATTTAGGGGTTGCGTCCGGTGCCTTGAACTTTTTGTCGAGGCTTTACTGCAGGTTCAGCAAAAGGATGCTTCAGGGTTCGCAATCCTTCCTGCCACATGCTATCTAGAATGAGTATGGCAAAAACACGCTTTCAGCGTTTTCTCAAATGATCAAAAGGAAACAGTCTTCCTTTTCATCTGCCGGCGTCAACCCAAATTCTTGGCGCGCCTTTGAGACCATGGGGTGGAAAGCACCAATGTCGTTTGGTGGGGAAGGCTGTGCAGGGCTACCTTGCCTTTCTTGGTTGTATTATCTATACCCCAGGTATCATCTTGGCAAGGGGAGTCAGATGTGGTGGATGAGAAGCTTGTATCCCTTGGATCTGTGTCCTGGTCTGTGTCCACCAGCTCTCTCTCTTGTTCGCCTATTAGCAGACTACTTACATGTGAAGGAGCCTGGGTGGAGAGAGACCTTTGCACTGAACATGGGCATTTGGCATCGTCTCGGGACGAATGCCCCCGATCTCTTCCTTGAACTATTTGGGCATGCCGACTTGGCGCTACTTGGTCTCCCCTGTGTTGAGGGATCACCTGAGGTTGAGGCGGTGGCAGCCTGGCGTTGAGTTGACCCAATAGACTTTGAAAAGTTGAAAGCATTTGCAGGGATAGTAGAGACTGGGTTTATTAGTGGGTACGTCGGCGTCATATCCCTGTCCCTGAAGGTGTAGAAGGAAACCTGAGGGGTACGCTTCCTTACTGATTTTATTACCCCTCTTGATTGGGGGCGAATGGAAGGTCTGTCCTGTGAGTGAGAATGGATCACTGTGCATTCTTTGCAATCTGAATCTGACTCCTGGGCACGTCGAAATCTGACGTTCATGTTGCAGAAATGTGTATTTTATGGGTGATGCACCGAGCGTGTGTTGCCTTGGTTCTGTTGAGGTTCTTAGTATCCCTTCAGCACAGGACAGTACGCTTTCCTCCTGCAGCTGCAATATAGGCTACTCAGGATGTTCTGTGGTTGGAACCGCGTAAAACCCTGTTGACAGGTGTGTATGTACTGTTTTAGGGTACTCGCTAGATTTTTTCTCGCTGCATGGCGATTTTTGTTTTTTCGTTGAGTGTCCCGATTTAGTCGGCGAATGTGCTGCTGACTATTGTGTTCAGAAGAGGAGCTATGCCGCTCTCGGGTGGAATGGGACTCGACGACGAGCAGTGTTTCTTCTTCGCTGAAGATGGAGTCTTCGTGGACGATTTGGCCTTATGCTTGCTTTTCGTCAGTGAGGTGGTGGTGGTGGTGGACTTAATTGCCGGGTGTGAGCCCTTGCTTGCATGAGACTTGGACGAAGATGGTCCTGTTTTGGTGGTCACTGTAGTCGACAGATTTTCCAACAACTGTTCACTTGCAGACTGCAAGCCTTCATGGCTTACTGGTTTCTTTTGTGAAGGAGACCGGGGCTGCTTGGCCACCTGGCTGTGACTCGCTGACTATTTCGTTTCACCTTGTGTTTTCCGTTTTTTCGTAGGTCGTTCTGACCTGGATGGCTGCCTTGATGGTGACTGCTTTTTAGAGGGAGTGGTAGCTCTCATTCCTTGACAAGCTTGCCTCCAATACCGGGTACACCCCCTCGTTTAGTCAGCAAATTAGGCAATGTTTTCTGTCCTTCGTGGTTTAAGAGAGCAACCCCGACACATTTCGCATTCTTCCGAGGAGTGATTAGGGTGTAGGAAGTATATACGGACATGCCCGTCACCCTCAAACATTTTTTAGGCCATATGTACCACAGGCTCTGAAGTAGGTTTTGGATCCGACGGTCTCCATATTGGTTGTCGACGCAGTTCAAGGGTCGTCAATTGTTCCAGATTAACTCTTGTCTAAACATTTGAGGTTAAATATTTTTGTGAAGAGAGGAACTAGAGGAATCCCACCAGCTAAGAAGAGGGTTGGAATCCGAGGGGAAGCTGCTGGGGCGGAGCTACACACTCGCTGTCCTATTGGTAGGGACCAAAAGCACCCATACCGACATGGGTGGGACACTCAAGTTGTCACTTTTCCATAGGAAAAGTAATAAATCAGAAGTAACTAGGTATTCCCAGCCTGACAGGGAATATTCACAGCACGTGAATCTATGAAAAATCCAATGCTGGAGAAGTAAAGTAGTTTGCAAAATCCAAAGAGAGGCACAAGGAGAAAGAATCAGGGGCTTTTGGAGAGAGGATATTGTGTAGAAGCCGATAGAGACGAGGGTGGTGAGATAGGATAAGTAAGATTTCTTAGCTGCAAGTAAAGCAGTCAAAAGAGGAGTGTAGAATTGAAAGCATAGCAAGATGAGAAGGCAAGTGAGTTTTTCCATAGCCAGTCGTCTTCACGCAAACTACGGCGAATGGAAATAAGACGGCGAGAGCCAGGGCTGTGAAGTTGGGAGTCGGAGAGAAAGCGTGTAGAGGGAAAGCGAGTCAAGGACAGACCGTACAGAGGAGTGTAGAGTACTGGCAGCTAAGTCAGGAGTAAAGGAAGAGAAGAGTTCAACCAAGAGAAGAAAGTTGAAGAATCAAAAAGATTACAATGCGAAGGGAGACAGGGTAACAGGAGAAACGGAAAAGGAGAGGTAGATGATCAGTGGCGTAAAAAGGGCAGAGGAAATGGGAGGGAGGGGGGCAGGATGGAGAGAAGATCAAGTCTAGGCAAGAGCCAGACTGATGAGAAGGAAGTAAGTTCAAGTGATAAGAGTCAGCGAGTGAAAGCAGCTGGGGGAGTGATGAGTTTGTAGTGGAGAGATTGAAGTCCAAGGAGAAAGAACAACTTACTTACCCCTGTTAACGGTCTTTCGACTGGATGTTCCTTCACTGCATTACTCATCTATGATATCTCCTATATCCAGCGTCCACTGCTTCAGAAAATTTGTCGGCAGAGGGTGGCGAGCTTCGATGCAGTCGACGGCCTCCGTATGTAGGATGTCATCGAAGATATATATGGAACACATAGCACCCATTGGCTTCAGTTCTGTTTTTTCGTGTTTTTCTTATAGTAGAACTACCAGCATTAATGTGGTTTAGACCATACCTGAAGGAGCGCAAGGTAATTCATGGAAATTCTACTGTGGGGTAGGGTGGGAGGGGCGGTTAGGAATACGCGGGAGGGACATTGTCGAAAGAACCTTACCAGTGGTAAGTAACTTGTTCTCCAAATGGATTGTGTCCTCCCACATATTCCCCATCTATGATAGATTCCCAAAGCAGCATTAGTTTTGGCAGAGGGAATACGAATTTTGTAAATCCGTTATGAACCGAATGAAAGACTGGTTTCCCAAAGCTTCCATCTTGGCTTAAGTTGGAATCAAGGCAGTAGTGTGAATGGTACACAGAGTGGCTGGCTCACAAATATCTTTCATTGGAACCCCTATTTGCAGAGCAGGAGAAGTAGCCATGCCCCTAGTGGAATGGGATCTCAAGCATTCTGGGGGGTATCTTTCCCGGACAGTCTAGAGCATTCAGTAATAGCCAATATAATCCATCTGGACAAGGTTTGTTTAGTTACAGCCTGTCCCAGTCTATGACCAGTATAACCTAGAACAGTTGGCCATCTAGACAAAACTGACATTCTTGAAATGTTAAAACTCATACCTTCTTGGTGAAATCTGTAACCTTTCCTCTTCCTTGCCAAGAGGAGGTGGTGGGTAAAAGGTAGGTAATACCAAATGTTGTCCCAGAAAATCTGATATCCTTTTAGTAAAAAAGGTTTGACCATAAGGACAACCTTGTCCTTGCGAAAAACCATAAAGGGTAGTTTAGAAGACAGTGCCTGCAACTCACTACGGGCTGATGTTAACGCTACTAACAAGATGGTTTTGAAAGTTAGTCTTAAAGGACATGAATGGAGTGGTTCAAATAGTGCACACAGGAGAAATTTCAAAACCAGATTAAGGTCCCAAATAGGAACTTGAAAGGGGGATGGAGGGAACATGTTAGTGAGTCCCTTTAGAAATTGTACTACCAAAAGGTATTTTAAAATGGGCTTCCTCAGATGAGCACTTGAAGATGGAAACCATCTCCAAATAACCTTTAATGGTTTCAACCTAGAGTCCCAGATTGGCCAAATGCAGCAGAAAAGATAACACCATCTGAAGTTTTGCATAGAAAATGATCCACATTCTTATCCCTGCAAAAGCTACAGAATTGGTTCCAACAGCAGTGGTACAAAGACTTTGTTGCTGGCCTGTCTGAAAGCAAGATCTCCATTACATCATACGGGAGGGCCCTATCCTTGTATCTCCACCTCTCAGAAACCATGCATGAAGGTTGAACGTGTTGACCTCTAGCTAAAGAACCCGACCCTCCTCTCGCGAGAGAAGGTCCTCTCTTTGTAGAAGACGTTTGAGGGCAGATGGACATGTCCTGATACCACGTCCTACTGGCCCAATCCTGAGCAATTAGGATCATGGATTTCCCAAACTTTCTCAACCCCTGATCACGTGAGGAATGAAGGGGACTGGAGAAAACGCGTATAGAAGTGGAAACTCCCAGCCCACTATGAACGCATACCCTAGAGCTCCTCTTGGGGGAAATTCCATGGAGCACAACAGTTTGCACTTCCGGTTGGCACTGGTCGCGAACAGATCCACTTGAAGGGTTCCCCGAAGGGTAAGTTCTCTTGAAGGTCTTCCTGAGCCAGTTTCCACTCGTGGGAAACTGCTCTTCCTGCTCAGAGCGTCCGCCGCCGTATTCGCCTCTGTGGCTAGGTGAACTGCCAATAAGGAGATTCCTTCTTGCATTGCCCAGAACCCGAGCTGCATTGCCCCTCTGCACAGTGGTAGTGATCCTACGCCCTCCCCTCTTGAGGTAGTACATGGCCACTGTTGTCCGTCATCAGGCCATTCTTTCCCGCACAGATGGCAGAAAAGCCTTCAACGCAAGACTGATTCCTGGCAGCTGCAAAAGGTTGATAAGTAGTTTGGACTCTGATGCAGACCAACGACCGCTGATTGTCATATTGTTGGCGTGGGCTCACCACCCAGTGAGCGAGTGGTCCATAAATACTGTCATAGCCGGCCATGGTTGTCAAAAAGCTTCTCCCTTCAGGATGTTTTCCTTGCAGGCCCACCACAAGAGATCCTATGCGAAACCTGTTTGGAACCTGAAGTAGGTCCGACATCTTGCCAGAAAATTGAGACCATTGTGTCCTGAGAGCCCATTGGAGAGATCTCATTCTCAGGCGAGCCTCTGGCACCAGGAAAATACAGAATGCCATGAGGCCGAGCAACCTCAAGAAGTCAAAAGCCGGGAGACACTGGGCACTCTGAAATTTGGTCACCACATATCGCCGTATGCGGCGAGGGCAGGAGCCCTCCCCCAACCTCCATCGGACATCCAACGCCCCCGACGCTGTACACATGCTGCAGGAGCAGCCTGAAGTGCCCAGTGCTCAAAGGGGACATCGCTCACCCGAACCGACGCACCTTTTTGGTGTCATTTCATCTGAATTTCATTTTACACTCCATGTGATGCCCAGAAATTTCATCTGAATCCACTAGACCTGCCTGCTCCTAAGATGGCCGCCCGATCGGCACTCAGCACTCGAACAAGGCTGGAGAAACATTGCTAGGCAACGTTTACACCTTATCATGAGCAGCAGTTCCGTCAGCAGGCGGAAGCCGGCCCACTACCGCAAAGGCCCACTGAGATAAGGCCCGGTTTGCCCCTGTTCGCCTCGGTGAGACGAGGTGCCGAGAGTGCTACCGGCCTCCAGTGTCATCCGCACCCATATACAAGGTACTATGGTTTTGAGTCTGAAAGCATCGACATTTTTGTTAGTAAATGAGCCACCCCCAAACTATCAACATTGCTCACCACGCACGCACATTCAATGCACTGCTGGCCGTATAACCACCATGCCTAGCTCATTGTAATTGTAAATGAACAGTGTCTTTATCACTTAGCACCACCTGTATTATAAGTACATCCCTACGCATTCAACGTCCTTCCTCAACAGATCGATAAAAGTAAGATTGATATGACTAGTACGTTCTATTATATCATTATGTACAAATGTACCAAACCCTCCCAGCGTACTCCTACTTTAACAGTGTATTTGTTACGCTCACCTGGTCTCTGCGGAGGCATTGGGGCACGGTTGCAGCCCTCCCTGAACTTGAATCCCCCGCCTCCCCCACCTTCAGGCCTCTCCCTCAGTAGAAAAGTTGTGAGCGGTGGTACGCGGTGATACTGCTGCTGTGAATTATGCAAGATAAGCTCTCCGTCCTGCTACTTCTGGCAGGGGCGCGTCAAATGGGATCTAGCTCCGTCACTGATCCCTGATAAGGATTAGTCCAGTCCAGCTGCGACTATGTCTCTCCTTATGATTGGTAAATCTTTGAGCTCTTGTGATGCTGTTTGTTCTGTTTAATGTCTTTATATGTTGCTCCTATTTATGCCCGCAATAATGTTCTGTCTTCTGTTTTCTTCCCTTAGATGGAAATGCGGCCTCAATGCAACTGTGAGACGTGGCCGGATGGAAAATGGATGCTACCGCAATATTCGACAGCAGGTGAGTGATAGTTTTAGGAAAAGCACAAAGTATGGCGAAGCGCAACCTTAAGCGGACTGTTTTTTCGATGTCTAACCTAGTCTTCTGTTTTTCCTTCCAGGTGACGATGGAGCGTGTCGTGCTGCCGTGCCAAGATGAAGATTTCGCGTTCCGGAAAGTATAAAGATGAATACTTGGTTCGCCGAAGAGATGTACAGGTAAGAACAGTTTCCCCAGAGTTGGTAAGTATGCTGGCAGGAAGCAGGATGTCCAAGAAGCAGGATCTTCAAAGTTAAGTCGGACCTCAGGCGACAGTGAGCGTTACGCTGCTTGCAAGTGCAGAACGCGAAGCGTCTGTCTTGAGGATCGGGGCAGCTAATATAGCTGAGATCGTGGGCACGCTCATTAGGGCCGGCTTACCAGCCACACCCTGCCACTCCTAGAGTGAGCATGTGTGAAGGCAATCCATTAGCAGCCACACCCAAGAATGCACTTGGGGCTGCTTAATGGAATGTTCAAGGTTAATGCATCCTGCCTAATGGATGGAATGTTCAAGGTTAATGCATCTGAAGTGCTATGTCCATAATAAAAGCTTTTTGGTGTTAAATGGATGTTCTTGTTTACTTTTGTTCATGAGCCTGGCGCCAAAGGCGCAAGGACAGTGTCCACCCAGGTCTCCTGTGCATGCAACCCCTGCATGCCTGTGCCCCCGACTTCATGACCATGACAGTATTCTGCTGTATACCAGTCTCTCAGATCATTCAACGGTATAGGTATAGTCTATCACGTCGATACGTTTACTAGTGTCGTTCTCATTACTTGTCCATTTCATAGCACGCTTATGCTGTTTGAAATGCCACTAAAAATGCATAGTCATTCATTACTAGCCATCCACTACTGCTACCACTATTGCTTTACCTTTCACCTATGGCTTCTAACTGTATAGCACTAATATATTTTTGGTCTATTACATAGATGCACATGCTCTATTCAGGGACAAACTGTACATCGCACACTACGACTGCTACTGCCCAAACTGGTCATACTGGGCATTC
This sequence comes from Ambystoma mexicanum, assembly GCF_040938575.1. Classification (NCBI taxonomy): domain Eukaryota; kingdom Metazoa; phylum Chordata; class Amphibia; order Caudata; family Ambystomatidae; genus Ambystoma; species Ambystoma mexicanum. The sequence goes on along the minus strand of NC_090922.1, from coordinate 577,582,350 downwards.
AGACTAGTGCTCTGATGTCAATGATTCAAGGCATTGATTAAATTGTATGTCTAGTACATTTTACCACCCTATCTGAGCAGAATCTTCTGTAGCGTCTAACTGACCCCCCGACTACATCCGCAGCTCTACAGCACATGCCCACTCAGTGGCACCCAGGACTAGGAATGCCCTGACTGGAAACCCGACCTTGGCGTGTATCCTTACCTTGATCTCCCAAATTAGTACGAGCGTTATCCCTACCTACCTTAATCCAACTTACAAATAACAATCTACAACCCGCCTTGCCCAGGAGAGACACAATCATGGCTGAACGCCCCAATTTCCAGAACCATATCAAACCTACCTACTTTCTGCCTCCCTTGAATTTACCAACTCCTATTAAACCAACCCCATTCCTGCCACTGGCAAAAACACTGAAGTCCAAGCCTAGGCCCAAACCCCTTTGCACTGCCCTCAGTGGCATCACGGAACCCACCACCCATGACACCCCAACCCGCGAAGATAGCCAGCCCTCCTCCACAAACCCTCACTGCACCGATGACCAGTCACCCATGCCCTTTTATGGTTCAAAACACTAGACTTGGCAATGTACTCGGAAAATCCTACAAGACCAGCCACGGCCATTCCATCACCTCCTAACCATAACAATCCTATACCATACTAGGTGTCCTGATCAATGCCAGGTCCCTACTCACCCACGCAGTTGATATCGCAAACCTTAACCAAGATAAGAATCTGGACTTCCACGCAATAACCGAGACATGGCTACATGCAGCAGCCAGTCCATCCCTCCTCCTAGCAACCTTTAACTACATGGTCATTAGAGCAGATAGAGACTCAGCAAGAGGAGGTGGGGTGGCGTTCATAGCCAGAACCACACTGGGGCTGAGAATTGCTGCACACATCCCTACCAAGTCATGTAAACTAGTGACTGCAAAGCTCCCTCACAGACTCTAGAACCATAACATTGCATCTAATTTAGAGACCTCCCAGACCGCTAAGCTCCTGCGAGGAAGAAATTAATGCACTCCTGTCCACCAACCCAAAACCCAACTCTCAAATACTCATGTTAGGTGACCTCAATCTAGGTTTCAATGACTCATCTGACACCCAGGCCACTTCCATCGCCAACACACTATTGGAATTCGGTCTCCTTCCCACCAACAATAAAGGCTGAATCCTTGACTGGATAGCAGCCATCACCTGCATTGCTACCATCACCTGCATCAAGCTCCTACCTTGGACAGACCACTCTTGACTTTTAAACTTCAAGATTGCATCCCTCCCAATAGAGATTACCTCATTGCCCCAGCCATACCGACCAGAAAGAAAAAACATTGTATACAAACTCATTCCTCTTCTCCAACCCTTACTTGAGCACACCCCTCTTCCTCCAACCCGTCAGACTTGGTGTACCTCTACAACGCGACCTCGACTAAAGCGCTAGACAAAATCGCCCCTTAAAAATAGGCAAAAGCAAACCTAAAAGTACACCTTAACTCGTGACTCGCACCAGAACTGAAAACCGAAACGAAAAAAGAAAATGCATAACTTCCTGGAGAAATATCCCCTCCCAAGTCAACAAAGACATCTTGCTTAAGATTTCAACCAAATACAAAGAGGAAATTCTATCAGCTAAACGGGAAACTTATAACAGGATTGAAAATGCTAGTTGAAGCTCCAAAACTATTCATCATCTTAAGAGAGCTAGAATCACCTATCCCCTCGACCGATAACTGCATCAAAGATAGGATTTGGTGCACCAAAATTCAAGCAGCCTCAACTAACAATCGCTCTGCTTCAAATGAAAATAGGAGCCAAAAACACTAATTGGATGCCTCAGCAGACTTCAATCAAAATGAATATCATTGCCTCGCTGAAACTCTCCAACTGCCAAGGTGACTCATCCAGCCTTGGTCATCAAAGACTCCGCCAAAGAACTGGCCCCTTTCATAACCACCCTCAACAATGCTTCATTCTGCACAGGCATAGTCCTCAGCAACTTTAACTCATGGGTACTCTACTTAAAAAAAAAAAATTAAAGAAAAAAAAAAAAACTCGACCCTAGCATCCCCACGGTTCCCTTTCTTAAAATAATCGACAATGCAGCCAATAACCAAATCCAAACCTACCTTGAGAACCACAAGGTACTCGAACTTAGACAGTTGGGATTCAGACCCCAACATGGGACAGAAACTGCCCTGATCGACCTAAAGCTCTACATCGATGACTTGAAGGACAAAGTTAAATCTGCTCTCTTGCTCCGGTCGAATCTGTCAGCCGCCTTCGATCTGGTTGATCATAAGGTACTAGGTAGACACTTATCTGCTGCGGCTCACTTTTCAACAGAAGCAACAGCCTGGATCCAATCATTCCTTACCCACTGCGCTATGAGAGTATTCTCTGCTTCTGCTGCAGCTGACCCCACCACCTGCGGTGTTCCGCAAGGTGTTTCACCGACCTTGTACAATATGTTCACCAAACCTCCGTTTGACTATCTGGACCATCTGGGTGTCACCTACACCAACTATGCAGATGACACCCAGATCCTCATGCCTTTGTCAGGAGACTGACACAGACCTAGCCGTTGTCAACAAAATGTACCTCATCATTCAGGCTTGGTTGGCCACTCATGGACTCTGCCTGAATGATGAGAAGATGGAGTTTTTCGTGTTAGCCTCTACTGCCAACACGAAGAAATTGAGCAACTTATACCGCTCTTTCAACATAGACGGCAATGACATAAAGGTGGCTAAGTTAAAACGCTGGGTTTCTACCTGGATTCCTCCCTGAGTTTGTGCAGACCGGTTAGTGCTACCGCGTCATCTACTGCCTACATCTGCAAACTAATCCACTCGTGCAAACCCTTCCTATCTTCAGATAGCTGTATGACCCTGGCGCGGGCGCTAGCTCTATCCAAAAGGGACTATTGTAACGCCCTTTATCTAGTAGCCAACAGATTTATTATCAACAAACTACAAATCCTGCAGAACAATTCCCTCAGAACAGCATTCAGCATCCCCAGACGGCGACACATTTCTGCAATTAGACGTAACTAGCTCTCTAGCCAAGAAAGGATCCATTTCAAAACAGCCGCTCACCTATAAATGCCTCAACAATGCTGCCCCTCAATACCTGGCTGAAAGATGTGTCAAACACAACCCTTCCAGGACTACCAAGTCAACAAAGTCTGGCCTCCTAAGGGTGCCTAGCTACAAAAAAAAAAGAGCAGGAGGCAGCAGCTTCCCAGTGCTGGCCGCCCAACTGTGGAACTCCCTCGACACTACGTACTGAACAACCCTTCAACAAATTCAGAAAAGACACCAAATTCTGTCTGATCACCAGAAAGGCATTACACCTCCTTCCTGCACCCACTTGTATATACTTCCCCTTTGTAGCATGTTCGCTGTAGCACTATGCCACAGTATGTACATACCCTACCAGCTCAAGTGTGTCATTGTGCGCTTACCTCATGCATGTAATTTCGGTTTTGTGTAAGCAGCATACTTGTATACAATCATTGTATATTTGTGTATATTTGCTCTCTATTTTTACTGTATGTACTAACCATGAACATGCATATTCTTGTAATGCGACCAGATACCTCAGGGTGGGGTGCACAATATAAACACAACCATACAATACATCCGCAGAATGTATTGAGCCCTCACTTCTGGTGGTGAGGTTTTTGGCCAAGGATGTATCCAGTACAGCCCCGATGAATTGAAGCTTTTGAGACCGCATCATATAGGACTTCTTGTAATTGAGGAAGAAGCTGAGTTTGTGGTGAGAGTGGCAGGTTACGTTGAGATGATCCAGCACTTGTTTGGGAGAATGTGTCCCGATCAGCCAATTGTCCAGGTAGGGGTAGACGTGAGTCCCCCCTCTGAGACTTGCTGCCACAAACGCCATCAGTTTGGTGAATATCTTCGGGCAGAGGTCAGCCCGAATGACAGAACTCGAAACTGATAATGAGAACCGCCAACAGCGAACCTCAGGTACTCAGACATGGATTGTCACATGAAAATAAACATCCTGAAGGTCCAATGACACCATCAATCCTAGAGCTGCAGGGCCTAAGGATCTGAGAAATTGTGACCATCTTGAACTTGTCCTTCCTGAGGAACTTGTTCAAGTATCTCACGTCCAAGATAGCCCTCATTCCCCCGTCCCTCTTGGGGGATTACAAAATAATCGCGTCCGTTAAAGGTACTGACTCGATAGTACCTCTCTCTAGCAGGCTCAAAATGTCCAGCAAAAGGAATGGATCTGGAACCTTTAATTAATGGTTTCCCGGTGGAGGATTCTGCGGTCTCTGAATAAAGGGGAGGCAGCAACCCTGAGCTATGGTTTCTAATGCACATGCATCCAAAGTAATGCCTAGCCATTCTTTCAGATGCGGAGACAGTCCACCTCCCACAGGGGTGTCGTGACTCAAGACGTCAAAGGTTTTGCGGCGGCTGATGACGATGCCGCTGCTTGGGCAGGCTTTGCACCACTCACTCGTCTACTACAAGGGAATCTTCTTTGGCCTCTTTGACCAGCCATTCCTCTCGCCCTTATAACTGAGGTGTAGAAGCATATACATCGCCAAGAAGGCCCACTGGGTGAAAAGGCTAAGGCTACCTGATGGCAGCACCTAGAGACTTGGTTGCCGCCTTCAAGGTCTGCAGCTTCTCAAGGCTTTCATCAGACATGCTGCCAAAAAGATGCGAGCCATCAAAATACATATTAAGGTGTCTAGACTGCACATCCGGTGCAAATCCAGTCTTCCTTAACCATGCAAATGCGGCCATGGCTCTGCTGATCTGGTCAGCAGAATCCAAACCTGACCTGTAGAGACCAACATGTGGCCCCTTTCTGATCTTTTACAATGGCCAGGAAGCCAGCTTTCTTCCCCTTCGAGAATATGTTCAGAAACTAGGGTGAAGGTACATTTTGCAATGACGCATGTTGAGTTGGCAGGCTTGAGAGACATGCTCGCGGCCGAAAAGACTGACCATGCGTCTATACGCTTATCCCAATCTGGTGGAATGGTTGAATAGGCAGCTTGTTTGGAGGTAGACGTTGCTGCTTGCACAACCAGGATTTCTAGGGTAGAGAGTTTATACCAATAGCTGAGGTCACTACTTGACGGTCTACATTTCTTTATCAAATTTGAAATCTACTGCCGGACTGGATTCTGGTGCTTCCCAGTTTGCACATACTCTTTGTAGAGCAACATGACATGGTAAGAATGGATCTCTGAGGACCTTTGTCCAGGATATCTGTGAGGTCATACTGTTCGAATGGGAGGGCAGGCCTGCTGTATCCCAGAAAATCTGTGATTTTGGTCATTAATTACCTGTTAAGGAGGCATCTGCATGATCGGCTGTGTCTGGCTTGCCAACATCAATTTCTGGAGGTGTCCACCCCACTGGCTGATTGTAAATTAACACACAGGTCCTGCCTCCTAGACTTCTCCAATATAAAACTGTCAGCAACATTAGGTGTGCCATATTGTAAACCAAAAGGAGGATTGTAGTCTGAAGGCTGTCTTCATAAATTGACTGGAGATTTAAAAATACATTTTGGCAATAGTTTAAAGGATTTTTGAATATTCAGTAAAGGCGTCGATGGCTTCGAGCCAGATGCCAATGGAGTTCCCAAACTTGATTTTGACATTGATGAAGTCGGGTGTCTAAGACACTGATTGTTTAGACGTCGACTTGCCCGTGACGGACTTCGATGACTCAGTCTTGGATGAGTTTAAGCGACTCGAGGCCTCAACAACCCTCAATGAAAATCTGGCCTTCGTTCCGGGCTTGTGGGCGCAAGGGATTTGGCTCTAGCCCTTTCCTTACCGGCTTGAGAAGGCGCGGTAGGAGCATGGCCTACTTGCTTCGAGGGAGACTCTCTCGAAAATATAATCATTTCCTGCCTGAATGATCCCAATTCAGCCGGAGTAGAGGCCTTAGTAGGGCAAGATATACGCCTCTCTGGAGAGGAGTCGGACGAGAAAGTAGGCGATTTATGGTGCATTTTCTTACATTTTCTTGATGAGCAGTGGTGAGAGCCGCTCCGTGACCTAGACCTTTGTTTTCTTCTGTCGAGGAGAGCCGTCTCTCGCTTGTTCAGAGGAATGTTTTTTCAACAGGGTAGTTAAAGGGGATTTATTTTGTGGAGTCTACCTACCGCCAGTTTCCCTTTACGCGCCTTCAGGGCTTTTCCACCCGTCATCAATTGACAGTCCGAAGTCTTGTGCTCCACATCAAGGCACCACAAACACCTGATGTGGGTGTGTCAGCGACATTTTAGCGCTGCAGTCTTGGCATTTCTTAAACCCAGTCTTAGGGGTTGTCGAGCCGAAGACAGACATTTTCACAACTACGAAGTAATATGAAGCACATCGTAGTTCAAGAAGCGATAGCTTACTTGGAAAAAGGGAACTGAAGCCAAAGTGCACTGCGCGTCCCATATATACATTCGAAGACGTCATCCTCGAGACGAAGGTCTTCAAGGGACATTGAGTCTACTGCATCGACGCACAGCACCCTTTGCCGAAAATTGTTTCCTAAGCAGCTGAAGCTGAATATAGGAGATATAGATGAGGAATACCTGGGAGGACACAATCCATTCGAAAAGGCAGGAGGATGGGAGGAGATTGTATAGGAGAAGATTCAAATGTTCAAGAAAGCCAGTGGGTGGACCAGGGGGAAGATAGACAAGGAGAGAGACATGGAAAGGATTAGAAAAAGAGGAAAAGTGGTATTCAAAGGAAGGGACGCATGCGAGATTAGAACAGGGAGGCAAAAGAGTCTAGGAGAAATTGGAGAATTCCTGTGCTGCCCTCCCCCCGCACCCAAGTGGGTGGGAGGGTGTGGGAGAAAGTAGTAAATGCAGTGTGAAGAAAAGCAGGGGTTACATAGTTCTCAGGGGTGGCGCAAGTTTGTGCGACAAAAAAGTGTAAACTAGAGCAAAGAAAGGCCAAGAATAGAATGTGCTTTATTGCAGATAGAGCAAGCATTTAAGAGACCAAAATGGAATGGAGGGAGAGCGGTGAAACAGGAAACATGGGTGCATGAGGGGCACAAGAACAATTGCTTGCAGCCACCCCTGGTGCTCCACCTCCCCCAAAAACCTGAACCCAAACCAAAGCTAGACTAAAGGTCACAGTGAAGCTCTGCTGCAACAGATCCCAACACAGTAGTATGTGCACTGACCAGTGGACTGGTGGGAATAACCAGTCTCAACCACCTGCTTGAGTGTCTGTGCCTTCTGAGCCTATGAAGGCTTGCTGAACCAACTAGAATGAGCAGTTCCCTCCTGGACTACCTCGCAGCAGCCTTCATTCCACGTACATGCTTGGAACTCGGAAGATCTTCAGTTTATGGGACAAGATGACTGCTGGGCCTGCTCCATTATTTCTCCACTGAAGATGGCCTGTCAATACATGACCATGGTGAGTCCCATTGCAACAATCCCATGAGGTGTCCTCAGGTGGTCTGTTCTGCAGAATTCTTCTTTACTCATTGTGTGTTCTACTGGAAATGATCCTTCGCACTGCAACCAACCAGAACTAAACCCCCAAAGCCAAAATGGAATGCTGCACCAGCCAACGGTGGCTCTTCAACTGGGCCAAGCGCAGGAGATGGTCCCCAACTGATTCCTGAAAATCAGCAGTGGCATCTGGAAGCATCTAGGAAGGGGCCAAGTGAAGATACCCGTTTCTGACCCTCCACAGTTCTTCATAGGCATACCATCCTTCTCCTAAATCACTCTTTCCTGACTTTGGCCATCTGAAGGCAGGTCAAGGATAGAGTTATTCTACTTCACATTAACCTTTGGGCTATCATTACCACTGGCATGGGCAATAAATGTGCCTGAAAAGTAGGTATTTTGGAATTTGAGGCCTTCGGTATGAGGGCCCAGACTATCTCAGGATTGGCCATTATAAGCGCCAGAGAAGAAGTTACTTACCAACTGTAACGTTCTTTCGATTGGATGTTCCTCCCACGAATTCCTCATTTTAGATATCCTTACCTTCAGATTGCTGCTTCGGAAAAAATATTTCTTCTCTCCACCAGAGGGCGCTCCTCTCGAGGCCACTGCGTCGATGTCCCTCGGCTGCATCCGTCGAGCACCAACGTCATCCACTGTATAAGAGCCTCGAGCACGCCCGTTGGCTTCAGTTCTGTTTTTTCTTATATTGTAGCCCATGGATTGTAATTAATGGCGTGCCTCTCTTGACCCAAGCCTTAAAAGAATTTAGCGTGTAATTTACATAAACTGTCTGTGGGGTTGGATGGGAGGGTTGATGAGGAATACGTGGTAGGAACATCCAATCGAAAGAACGTTACAGTTGGTTAAGTAACTTGTTCTTCGAATGGATTGTGTCCTCCCACGTATTCCTCATCTTCCCAAAGCAGTTTTGTATCCCGGAGGGTGATTCTGAGGTTTCTTTAGAAAAGGATACCGTTTCCAGTGCCCAAGCATCTGAAGTAATGCCCCGCCATTCTTCTAGATGCTGTGAGATCCTGCCTCCCACCAGGGTCTTGTGGGTCAAAACCTCAGGGGTTTTGCAGCAGCGGCTGAAGGACAGATGCCGTTGCTGGGGCAGGTCTAGCACCTTTTTCTTGCCCTGAGGAAACTTTGTTTGACCTCTCTGACTGGCCTGTCCTCTTCCTCTTGAGGAATAATAACGAAAAGGGCGACCCCTCCAGGAAGATGAGCCTGTGTAGGGGTGTTGCTGAGGTTGTCTTATAGCGGCACTGAGATTTTAGCAACTGCTTTGGAGGTCTGCAACTTCTCCAAACTTTCATCCGTCCTGCTGACAAACAAATTGAGCCATCAAAAGACATTAAGAAGCCCGAATTCGACATCCGGCGCAAAACCAGACTCTTAGCCACGCAAATCTACATAGCACCGTGCTAGTTGCCATAGACCTACTGATACCGTCAGCTGTATCCAAACCTGATTGAAGGCATTCTCGCGAAGCCTCCTTTCCCTCACTTATTATGGCTAGAAAGCCATCATGTTCTTCACCTTCTGGGATGTGTTCAGCTGCCACTGGCATGCAGTCTCACAGGGTATATGTGAACCTTGCCAGGGTACAGGTTACATTAGTAGACTTCAAAGCCATACTCCCTGATGTAACAATCTTCCTAGACGATGCATCCACCTTTTTAATCGTCTCTATCTGGAGGGATTGTGGGGTCTGCAGCATTTTTTGTGGAGGTGGCTGCTTGTATATCCAGACTTTCTGGAGATGGGTGCTTACTCAGGTATTCTGGGTCAGAATTGCAGAGTCTATATTTAGATACAAACTTTTTATTAACTGCCAGGATGGCTTCAGGGTGTCCCCATGCAGAATTAACCCTTCTTTGCAAGGTAACGTGAAATGGGAGAATGGGTTCTTGCTGAAGTGTTCCTGGTAGAATATCAGTCATATCATCATCCTGATAGACTGGTGAATTTCTACCCCATCCCATAAATTCAGTAACTCTATTCATAAGTTTTCTGTAGCCCGCATCAGTATGCTCTGATGGGTCTGGTTTATCAAATTCATACTCTGGAGAGGTGCCCAGACCACTTCCCATTTGCAGGCATTCTTGTAAATCGTGAATTTTTGATTGAGGATTAATTCCTCTGGAAAAGGTCTTGTGCCAAATTTAACCCCAGCAGAGGTGATTTCTTCATCTGCTGATGATTCACCTTCGTAGATAGATGACATGGTCCTAAACAAATCAGGTCTACTCTCCGGTTGAAAAACCTTTCGGGTAATGTAGGTTTTTCCCTTGGTAAAGGCTTGGCCGTCGACGAAAGCATCAATGGCGTTACAACAAGCTTTGATGTTGTCGAGGGAACCTTCGATGACCTCGAGGCACTCGACGGAATTGTGGAAACCTTCGACACCGTCGAAGGAGTCTTCGAAGTTGTCGATCGTGTACTCGACATAACCTCTTTTGAATGAGTCGTCAACGCCTTGTACGAGAGCCTTCGAAGTCTTCGATGGTGTCGATGTCAACTTCGATGGCATATGATGTTTTGACGCCATTTTGTTTCCCTCTACCTCCGATTTATGCACCGGAAGGTCTTTTCCATGAGGTGATCGGGAAAAGTCCCTGGATGACACCCTACACAACTTTGTCTGACTTTCTTGTTTTGGACCTTCCTCTGTCACGTTTTTCGCGAGTAGGGGCATGGTCTTCTTTAGACTTTGAGGGGGGGTCTGAGCCGCGTTCTCAAAAATCTTTAGCATGGAAACTCTAAAAGCTTCACATTTACTCGGGGAGTCATGCTTCGAAGGGCATGCTATCACCTCCTCAGAAGACGTTGAGGAAGAGGGAGATTGAGGTCATCTTTTCTTTGTCTTTTTGGATGACGAAGAAGACTTCCCGGATCTACTCCTCGATCTATATTTTTTTTACGATGTTTTTTCGAAGACTCGGCCGAGTCTTTCCACTTCGAAGTAGACTTCGATGAACCCTCCCCCATCGCCAGTTTACCTCTGCATTTTTTTAAGGCCTTATGGGTTATCGACTGGCACGAACCACAGTCTTCAGTTCTGTGGTCGGAACCGAGGCACCAGAGAATCCTTGTGTGGATCAGTCGGACATTTTCTTTCCACATTTTAGACATTTTTAAAATCCTGTCCTCGGTGTGGAAGGGTTCAATGAAGACAACTGAAGCGCCGTTTGTAACAATCCGAAGCGAAGCTAATGGAAAAACTGAACTGAAGCCAACGGGCGCGCTCGAGGCTCTTATACAGTGGATGACGTTGTGCTTGGCGGATGCCACTGAGGGACAACGACGCCGCAGCCTCTAGAGGAGAGCCCTCTGGTGTGGAGAAGAAAAAAAAAATTCGAAGCAGCAAGCTGAAGGTAAGGATATATCCAAGATGAGGAATACGTGGGAGGATACAATCCATTTGAAGCAGTTTTTTGATCATGAAGTGTTCATTCTATTCCTTAAGAATCTGAGTACTTACCTGTGTTAAACTCATCATTGAATCAAATGCTATTCTATTTCTCCCAATAGTGAATGTATATATCTGTTTTATAAGGGTTGTGTGGGATAATATTGGACTAGTTTTCTTTGTTCCGCGTGTGATCTAAAGGCCCAAGATTTTAATTTTTATACTTGCCTTTCGAACTGGAATTACTGGTGTTGCTCCTTGTAGACCTAGACCATTCTTGCACCTTCCTGAGACCATGCCTTGCTGCTCTGCTTCCTTATCTGGATTGTGCGTTTCCTGTTCACCATAATAAGGTGGCCTCCCAACATCCTCCCCCAGGGAAGATTTTTGAAGTCAGAAGCAAATTGATATTGGAGTAAAACCAGCAATTCCCAATGGTAATCCTTTGAAAGTAAAAATGTATTTCAACTTGCATTAACGCTACTCTTGAGATCAGGTACTAAAAAGCTGCTCGGCTGATGGCACTGATCCAATTACTGGCACTGATCCAATCATCCAGCTTCCTTTATGGATATATAGCACATCAAGGGCAGGCTCCTTCCCTGCCATTGGCTATTTTTGTTGAAAGTATCTGTCTTTTTAGAGGGTGAAAGTAGCTGGTAAAGTTTGTCTGTATAGATGGCCAGAAAACTCCCAGCACAGAACTATCTGCATCCGTAGGCCAGACCACAGCAGCAACAATGGTCTCACTGCATTAAGCCCCCAACCTTGCTACCCTCCTGTCCAATAAAATTGAACCACTTACTCATACGTCCCATCCCTTTTCATCTATCCTTGTGGGGGTGCCCCCCCAAAATGGGCAGTAACGTAACCGTTGGCAGCTAAAAATGGAGCTTCCCATTTAAATTGACTCCAAGGCCCTGCCCTCCGGTGCTTCACTACAGTCCTTTTCCACACGGACTGTGTCGGACATGGCACCTAGGCGCACTTTCCACTTGCTCCCCCATTTATTTTTAATTTCTTTACCTCCCTTCGGTTGCCTTGCACGTTCTGCGATCACTCGTTCCCGGCCTCAGACCCCACCCAGGCACTCAGTCTTGAGTGCCTGGGGCCCAACCACCGCTGGGACGCATGCGTGGCTTGCAGCGCTACGGCCACTGGGCATTGAAGCATAGTTTTCACACTGGAGGGAGATCTTCCACGTTTCTCCTCCAAATCACCTTAAAGAGGGTCTCCAGGACCCCACGTCAAGACAAGGTAGGCCCTTTGTTTAGTACAGCCCCCCAGCGTGAAGACTCCTTCACGGGGGCTTCCACTGTTAAGGGTACCTTGGTTTCTGGCAGACCAGAGGCCGCTAAGGCTACCAGCTCCCAAGCAGAGGGGGTCAGGAGCTATACCGGGCAGTCCATGGAGGGCCAATCAAGTTCGTCATGCATGCCACTAAATTCTCATCAGATGTGCAAGAGCGGATCCTGGATCGTCCTTAGGAGGGCTCAGACCTTTTTCATTTGTCCAGTGATGGCGAGTTGACAAAGACATCTACACAGACTGCTAAGTCCTTGGCCATCCTGGCTAAGCCGGGGTCAAAGTACTTCCTTCAGTCTCTGAGAAGGAAAGACTTCAAACCCTGCACTTTCAACGGCTTCAAGAGTTTTGAAACTGGTCCACGGAGGCCTGCCTGACGGGTTGCCCAGTGACCACAGGAGGAAGCAGCAGAGGATTGTGTCTTTTCCACTCCCCTCCTGCCTCAGAAGGCAAAAAGCTGACAAAACAGTCAGGGAACACAGCTCACCTGTAGGTACCCTATTAACACTACAAACACTAAGAAGGATTTGACCCCTTTCGTCGTATTAGAATACCACGAAGGATTTATGGTACAGACTAACTCCATCATAGATAGCCTTCCGTGGGTCCCAGATGCAGCGGACCCACTGGAAGAAGTTTTTCCCCAGCTACGAGGGAAGGGCATCTTGAGTTGACTGAATCAATATTATACGAAATGGAAGTGGGCCATTTGCTGAAAAAAAGTGCACTGGTTCTGAATGGAAACTCAGCAAAAACCCAAGATTATAGGATAGATGTTATCCCAATGCAAGGGAGTATATCATGGGATGAGATTAAAGATTGGGAGGTGGCCCCTCCCCAAAGTACCATCAGACTTGGCGACTCAATCTATCATAGTCAAAGTCCCGAGCCCTTGGCTCGAGTCGGGATTCATATAACAGGGGACGGAGGGGCTAAGGCAATAGTGCCTGAATGTGTCTCGCCAAAAAACCGACATTTAAAAGAGCAACAAAGCAAGGATTTGTCAGGAAAAATAAGGTCTATTGTCTTGGATAAATCGGTAGATCCGACCTTAGCATTACCAATACAGCCGCGCAACAATATGAGCGGTGAACCCCTTAGAAAAGATCTCACTAATACAATGTTGGCAGATCAGCTTATACATGATCTCTATGTAACTGGAGGGTCAGCTCATAAACAAGTGGAGGGACTTAAGAGCTAATGATACTTGAAACAAGACGGATGCTTAATATGGCAAAAGCTATTTCATTTAGCTAACTGTCATACGTGTTCAAAAAGACTAGCAATTGAGCCCTTCAAGGGTGCACTGTGGCTTTTTATTTAGCCAGTGTTAGTAAATGCAGAGAGAATTTTCTGCATTTAGGTTTAACATGAAACTTTTTCGTTTTCAGGTGTACATATGGATCAAATCACATTAATCTTATTAAACAAATGCAACAAAGAAAGAATAGCAAATGCTTAAAAGAAATTAACAAACAAAACAAACAAATGCACAATCATTGGTGATTTTTTTAAGTGTGCAATGAATGCAAAGAAACATGGTATATTATTTAAACACAAGGCAAACACCTATATGGAATGTGTGGAGTCAAAACCATGTGTCAGAGAAAAGGCATTATTTCTTTCTGAAACTGGGTTAATTTATTGCTGGCTTCTAGAGAAAAGGGACCTAGTCGTTGGTCAAAGTCTAGAAACGGATCGAATCATGGAGCGGGATTGGGGGAATGGTGATCTTAACATCAAACTACTAAAGAAAGATTGTCACCTGAAAAAAAATACACATTTAAAAAGGGAAGGAGACATGAAAATGTTCAATAGCTCAACTAATGGTGATTTACATGGAGCGGACACCTGGTCAAGTGTGCCCAGTAGCGCCTGTCTGGACTGTTTTGTGGCAGCCAAAACATTAAAATTGATAAAATAGTTTGTAATAAAAGAACTGGCAAGTGATCATAACTTGTTGGAAATTGAACTGGAATGGGAAAGTTAGATGGATACAGGGCCTCAAATAGCTCCCACAGAAGTAGCTTGGGGACAAAACAGATAATGAATAAACACCCCACACCCTCTCCAAGTACTCCCTAAACTACCTGGTAAATTGAGTAGCTATATTTTGGGAAACCCTGAGAAAGTTGAATTTAGATGCCTCCTGAAAGAATTTGAAATTCCAAGTGGCCCAATACAGGAGAGGGTGCCAAAGAAGCATGCTTATTCCCAAGATTTGGTGGAAAGAAGAAAATACAGAAGGGATCTACTTTGACTACAAAGAATAGGACCAAACAAAACAGAGCTTATAAGAAGATTCAAACAATCCTATAAGAACTGGGTTAGATTGTCACGAGCGAAACAACTTCAAGATGACGCAGAAAAAATGCTAGAAGCAATCCGGGTAAGCAACTCAAGAAGCCTATGGGATATCATTAAGGAGATGACTTTCAAGTAGCCTTTACTCAAAGCCAAGTCTCAGAGGAACGTTGGGTCAGTCATGATTCAGCCCTCTTTAAGAAAAGAACTGACTCAAGTGATCCAGAGGATTTAGGGGACACAAAGTGCAAAGAATGGACTTTAGAATTTGATCAAGCCGAAATTTGAACAATGATAAAAAAAAAAAAGCTCAGCTCATCGAGAGCTGCAGGGCCTGATGGCGTTACGAATTATATGCTCAAGCAAAATAATAAAGAATGGTAGGAAATAATATATCTTCTCTTCGACCAGATAAGGAGAACTAGAACTATACCTATATCCTGGAAGGAAGCTATAATTGTGCCTATATATAAAAAGGGCGATCGAGAGGAGCCTGGAAATTATAGGCCAATTTCCCTCTTAGACTTGATTGGGAAGATGTTCGCATCACTTCTACGAGATCTAAAAGCATGGCCGATGGCAGACGATATTCTGGACAAACGTCAAACGGCCTTTGTAAGTGGCGTTGGCACCTCCCTTATTCTGTTCATCTTGAACTTGCTAAAATCGAAAGCACTGTAGACCAAGAGGACCATCTACCTTGGATTTATAGATCTGGAACAAGCTTTCGACGGGATCAGTCGCCAACTACTAACGGAAAAGCTGAAGAAATGGAACTGCCCTAAGTACCTTATAGAAGGAATCCAAGCTCTATACTCGAACAATGTGATTCAAGTTCAATTAACAGGGGATAGTTCCATAACCAGAAATATTTGCACCTTTAAAGGTATAAAGCAAGGATGTGCTCTTGCACCATTCCCATCTGATTGAATCCCAATATACTGTCAGAGCTTTTCCTCCTAAGATTGGACCAGTCACCATACCGTGGATGATGTGGTGTTCATAGACCAGACCACTTTAGGGCTCCAGAGGCAAATTGCTGCATTTAAAAATCTACCAGGAAGAAAACGGTATGAAGATGAATACAAAAAAAAAACAAATCTATGGTATTGATAATGAAATCAGCCTGTTAAAATGGGGAATTTAACTGGAAGATTGATAATCAAAGCTTGGAGGTTATTGACTCAATATATCTAGGAGTAAGGATCAACAAAAACATGAACGAGTTAGGTCAATATCAGCTTATTAAAGAGAAACTTCTAAAGCTAACATGTCAAGGGAGAGTTATACATCGGCAATATGGAACATTCTCCCTGATCCCTATAATCACTTTTTTTTTAAAACAAAAGGCGATTGCTGTGATAACCAACGAGCTGAATCCCTTCTGCAGTTGTCCTGGAAAATATGGGAAGTGTGCGAAGCTTTTTTTGGGAGGAAAATCATGAAACTGCCCAATTGCCTCCCAGTAAACCTAATTAGATATCAACTAAGGCTTCAATCCATGACCTCAATAGTCATGTAGAAAACTATTGCCTTGTTTCGGAAATATACCTTAGAATCTCCTCTGGTTCCCTTTGAGATTCTGGGAGGTTCAGGACGGCCAACTGATAAGAACCTGATGGAGTGGAAAACAAGATGTGAAAAGTACAAAATCACATATCAAGCAAATGACCAAAATAAATCCGGAAAAAGTAAAGGTACTCAAGGAAAAGGACTGGGGGAAACCCTCGAATTGAAAAGTACTAACAAATCCCGTTTAAATATTATATGGTAACGGAAAGTCCATCTACACACTATAGAGACCTATTACTGCTATGCAGGTTGAACATCCTACCTTTTAGAGAGGTGCAGCTGAGCAGAAAACCGATTAACACGAAGAGAAGCAACTTGCATATTCTGCAAAAAGCAGGACTCTGTAGAAACGGTGTTTCATATGCTGCTATCTTGTCAGGCCTTGGGGGAAGCAAGGAGAGGGTTCATGGGTGAATATGTGCAGTACCGTGATTCGAGTAGGATTGAAGAACTTTGGGAAAGGCTGGCTGTGGAAAAAAACTGGGCGGACGATTGACGCCTTAAAATTTGTTGCATTTATACTGAAAGATCAGAATTCGGATACCATCATAAAGTGGAATGGATAAAGTACTTGGCAGGGGTAGGAGTGAAAAGACGTTGGAATCTGGTTAAGCTCTAACACGGAGAAAAGGGCAATGCATCCGGCTATACTGTTTCTGCTGCTGTGCTGGAAGTCGGCTAAACGTGCAGTCCCTGTGAAGAGCTGAGTTTTTTATTTCTCTGAACTGTGGGTTGAGAGCCTGACAGTGTGCTCAGGACTGTAGGACTTTGCCTGGTTCATAACGAATAAACCATGAACATTAAAAACAGCTTACCCCTGTGGCTTTAAGGGGACTGGAGTTGCGGGCCACGCCCACCAGGAAATCAGCCATCTAAAGGCAGGCCATGTGACCCTTGCAGCGCTAAGCCCGTACGCGGAGACAAGGGCAACACGTCTGGCTATACTGTTTCTGCTGGGAGTGCGAGGAGGAGGGGGTGCCGATGCGAAAGCACTTTACCTGAAAGCACCCGAGATAGCACGGTGTTAGGGAGAATTCTCTCTTTAGGCTGAATTTCCTAACCTAGTGAGTCCCCCCAGCAGCTTTGCTGGATTTCTGGAGTTTGTTTGTTTCTCCTACCAAGAGTGAGACTCTTTCTCCCACTCTTGGACATGATTTATGGTGTTTCTTTGACTGTTAAGAGTTTTATGGGCTATGGGGTCCTTTACTCCATAGGGTCTCATGTGTTTTTCCTATGTGCGTTACACAGCACCCTCCGTGCAGTAACAGGGGTGTCATAGTGACACCCCACCATAGACTCCATACCCTGGGACTGACTACTGTCTCCCAGGGCATGTAAAGTCACCATTGGCTTTACTAGTCCCAAATTATGAACAGAAACCAGTACAAACCATCATATTGTGGACGTACTGGTCGGGGCAATTCGATTGCCCCCGGGGTCTGTTAGCCAAGGGGGCACGTCTCCGTCCCCCCTGATCGGGTTTTGGCTGGTGGCAGTGGATACTACTTTTTATATTCGACCGCGGATATATCCCCATTTTTCGAGGCTACCAACTTTATTTAATTCTCATAGCCTCGAACATACCGCCGTTTTATTTATTTAATATTAATTCGCCGGTTGGTATTTTTTGCCAGGACTCGATTCTAAAATGGCATTTGTGTTCTCTTCTGTGACTCCAACCCAAGTCGAGCCCTTTGTTCCACTTTTTGGCGGGCTTCTCCACAGAAGCCTCCAAAAGTGGTGCCACTCTGTCTGGGTACCACAGGGGGTGTGGGAGGGGGTTTAAGCACCCTGGACTGAGTTACCTTGGTAACTCAAGTCGCACTCTTGTGTGATTGGCCCAAGTGGTGAGCCGGCCGGCTCACCACTTAGCACGTTTGATTGACAGCTGGGCTGAGTGAATGGGGGTGTGCTGCATAAAAGCAGGGCTTTGGGGACTGGAACTTCAGAAGTCGCCACAGGACCTGAGAATCCGACGAGGGAGAAGCTGAGCCGACCTACCACGACGACACCACCGGTGGAGCCCTGCGGAACCGACTCACCACTTCCCGACGACAGAGACTATCTCCCGGCTGGAGAGGCTTCTTCCCCTGACTGGTGGGCACAACCAATTTACCTTCTTCTCTTCGCATCCCAGGCCGTCTTGTGGTCGAATTGCCCTTGCCAAGCACCCCGGCAACCGGATAGCCACTTACCACTGGACCGCGAATAAAAGGACCGCTCCTTTTACCTGAGAACTCTGCGGCTGGTTTCTTCCCTGGCAGTGCAACGGACTCCTGTCTTCCTCCCCGACGAGATCCTCTCTTCCCCCGGACGAAGCACAGACTTGCATCCGCTGCCAGGAACAACTGCCCCTGCTGGAGTATTCTCACCACTTTAAGGTACCGTGTCCGCCAGGCCTCCCTTTCTAAAGATTGCTACAAGGTAATAATAATCCCTTAACCTTCTGGGCTGGCCGCCTTGACCTAACTGGTCCCTTTCTTTGGTCCAACTCTTTTTGCACCTTCAAGACTTTTGTGCACTGCAACCGTGTGACCTTGGACACATTTCATTTTGATGCTCTTAAAGTGGATCCGGCCTACTGAACTCTAACTTCACGGTTTTACTTTGCCTTCCTCTCTTGTTGTGTTCTTGCAAAAAAGTGTTGGGATCCGTTTCAATTTATACTCTGCTTTTCTCTCCCTTTTAAAACGAATTATTAGAGTGCCATCTGCGTTAAGCGCTCACAGCTGTCTGAAAATAAGAGGGGCTTTACTAAAGAATTGTCTAATATTCATTTAAGGGAGTGTATATCTTAGTGGCCGTGTTTTTTGAATTGCTTACTATTAGTGCCTGTGTGTTTTTCTAGATGTGGTTTTAAATAAATAATTATATCTCTTTTACACCAAGCTCTGGTCAGTGTGTACTTGTTCTACTGTGTTCTTTTGACCTATTGTGAATACTCTGTATACTGCCTAACTCTTCTTGAGGGAAGAGTGACTGCTCAGCCACAGCTACAAAGTGAATCTGTGTGGTACAGACTGCTACCAAGTGGGTTTACTGCCAAACACCTGTAGTCTTAAATCTTTTGCAGTGGTCCCAGAGGGAACTGCACAGGTTTCTGCCTAACACACGGCGGAACGCCTTTTCTCAAATTGCCACAAAGGGACGGTCAGGTTGTCTATATTTCCTCACACTGACATTAATTTGATCGGGAACCGCGAGAGACTGTTGGAGTTCTCTCGTATGATCTTGTGGTCTCCGAGCTATCCTGCCGTGATATATGTGGCTATAATAGACATTGTTGGAATTCGGCAAAACTGAAATTAATTGCAAGGCTGCAAGGATCAAACGTGAGAGTCTTTGCATATAGCTACTCTCTGGTCGTGGGGCAAATCTACCCGAGCCCCCCCCCCCCCTTTAAGATCTGACTGAGGACTGTGGGTCTAAGACCTTTGACTCAGTCGGAGGCTTTGAGGATCACTTTTAAGCCCTTTTTCTCCATATTTGCTCAAATTCGGCGGCTGTCCATTTGTTGAGAAAGGGATATGTCAAATATCTACAATTTGCAGAGTGGACCGATGGCAGACAAATTAATGTTCTTGGATCCACAAGCTATTTGAACCCCTGTGGACCAGCGAAATGTGTCAGCAAATTCCCTGACAATCCACTCTAATTCGAGGAGGGGGTAGGTTTCTACCACCAATTAGCACTTTCCCATGAGGATTTTAAAGTTCCGACAAGTTCTGGTCTATCTGTAATCAAGACAGAAAAGAAAAAAGACAAAACCTAAGCCTCTCCCCTAAATACTATAGCTAAAACCACTCTAATGTCCAATTTAAATTATACGGCTACGGCCGCAACGATGAAAAATACGATTGGACCATTTTCCAAGAGCTAGTGATGCTACAATAAAAGACTATCTATCCTAACGGAACAATATTCCCAATGCCAAGAATCTATAGATAACTGTCAACCAAATTGACCACATTCAACTTTGACAGTTGAAAGTTCAAACTGAAGTTCACATTCCCCTGTTGCTTCCATACAGATCCAGAATTTGGATCGATCGATGGAGCAGAATCCGGTATTGGAATTCTGGCCACTAGCTCAGAATAATGGCTCATTAAAACAGCAAACAATTATCCAAACTTCTGACCACCAAAAGGATGAGTCAAAATTAGCAGCAATTGTAGGGGAAGACCCGGGACGCCCCCGCCCCCACCGCTAATGCAGTGTTACGCTCACCTGGCTCCCACAGGGGCGGTCGGTCGGACCCGGACTGCTGCGGCCTCCACCCACGTGATGCGTAGTGCAACGATGACTGACTGGATCTGCCTTCCTAATCTTGTCTGCTTGACCCGTAGAAATATTCTCCTACAAGTGGAGAGATGGATTTAGCCACTTGTGGATTCAAGTGATAGCTCCCCCACTGTCCTCCCCACTAATCACCTCTGTGCCCTCTCAGCAATCACACCTTATATTCTTGAAGGATGAGCCCTCCATCCTGCGAAGCACGCCTGGGCGCGTTGATGACCAGTTACTTCACTGGCCTGAAGGTATTGGAATAGTTGTAGACGAATCTGGACTCCAAAAGGTCGAAGAAGCCGTAAGTATATAGTTCGTAAGAGTTCAAAATGTCTGGAATTCACTCCTGCCCAATTCCTCTCATCTTGCAACTTTGACCCAATAAGAAGATTGACTGCTGAAAGCGCTCCGGTAAAAGTCTGGTTTACCCAACACTGTCCGGTAAATAATGCCAAGGGTTAAACTTGCTGCTTTCTCCTTTTCTTACAGGTGCGGCATAAAAAGATGTGGCGTGCTGATGAATACCACCTCAGGTGGTAAAATCAGGTAAGCATATGGCGGCTAAAGAGATTGTCTGTCTGTTCTCTCTGCTCACCTGGTTGTTTCTTGTCCCCCAGGATTCGGCGATGTAAAGATGGAGACAGCGCCAGATCGAAGAAATGCTGCATGGAACGGTGAGTATGGCGCGGCGCTGCTGCTGCGATGCAATGCATTTAAAACAAAGTCTTTCCTCTGGTTTGAAGATGCAATGAATCCGGAATCAGGTAAGAAATCGGGTAATACTCTTGTTCTAACCTTTGCTTCTTTTCCTTCTTTCTAGGTGCTCCAGGTTCGAGGCGGGCGTGGAAGAAGGCTGGATGCTGCTGCTGGCACGGTGAACGTTACGCTGCTGGATGCAGAATAACGCGAAGCGTGTGCTGCTCTTCGGGTGTGGTTTAAATAGCCTCCAAAGTAGTCTCGGGTAGGTATTCCTCCCCGACCACACCCGAGTAACAAAATAGTCCCTAAGGTAAAGTAGTCCCTTCTAGGCCTCACATGGGTTTGGATCTTCTTGCAGCATGGTCTGCATCAGGTAAGTGTGCACCTATGAACCTGGCGCCGACTGACGTCCCATATGAGCCTGGCGCCATAGGCGCCAGGACTGGACCCAGACAGCCCCTAACAGGGGTTGCTGGGTTTTCTCAAGGCAACATGATGCCTTCTCCCGGGGCTGATGGATGTGGTCTGGATGCCCGGGGGTATGCATCATGACATGCAGCTCTGAACTTTGTACTGTGCTCGCTGGTGAAGGTTTTTGAAAACCTTCAATCAAAATTGGAAATGCACTCTGGAATTTTGTTGGAATTGTCGAAGGATATGGAGTCAGTGGACTCATGGTGGCCTTAAAATAGTCCATAAATGAGGAGAGAACTGCTTCAACAAATCTATGGAAATCCTTCCAGGAAGCCCAAGTAAAATGGAATCTATACATACACAAGGTGCCGAATTAAAACATGACTTAGCTCTCCTGAAAAAAAATTGGGAAACGGGCCAAAAAAGCCAAGGGCAATCTGTTGCTCCTATGAATTTGGAAGGTCAGATGGCAAATGATTGGGAAGATACGCCACTATCTGCCTCCACTATGGAAGAATGTATGCACCTTGCACAACTAGCAGAGGACGAACCTGCTTCAACTGAAAACAAAGATAAGTTACATCTTGACCTGGTTGAAGAACATCTGGCAAACAGGAATCTCTGAACAAAGTTACGAAGAAGTTGAATGGAAAAACAAAGGCAAGCGGAGAATCAAAAATGGAACAAAGGAAGAATAAGCTGAAGGAAAAGAAAAAAAAGGAGGTTGGACCCCATACACAGAATACAAAGCAATCTGTTAAAAATTTGAAATAAATGTCTCTGCTAAGCGGAGAGAAGGCGAATTTGAAAGGCCCAAGGCCGGGGTCGTCCAAAAATCGGAAATTGACAGAGTTGGAATCAAATAAGAATTTAGACAAGGCACACCCTGCTATTATGAAAGTGACAGTGAGTAGTCAGACTCTCTCTGGATCCACCAAAGAAAATTGCCCCAATATTCCTTTCTCCAAAACAAAAATTGAATCCTCTTATACCTTCTCTGAAAATTGCTCCATTTTTTCTAAAGCATATAATGGACAATGTGTTATCTGGTGTAAAACAAATTCTGGGAATTAATATCCCAACCGTGAAAAAGAATGATTCATATAAAGGTCAAGAAATGGAGGAAGACAAGAGGGTAACTGTGGAAGATAATTATGTTAAAATCACAGATGGAGAAGGTGGAGCGAAGGATATTAAATCAAGTGGCAACAATGCTCCCCAACGCGAATTCTAAAGTCTCAATGGGACCGACTGGTAAAAATGGTGCGACCAATTTCTCGTCTCATAGGATCTTTCTATTGAAGTCTCAAGACAAAAAAAAAATCAAGGAGCCCAACCAACCGACCAGTTATCTTGGAAGGGATAAAATCGATAAATTTATTAACATTTCTCACCTCCAGCGATATTGACCGAGTAAGCTTTCCAGATTACCCAAACACTGCTTCAACTGAAATTCTAATGAAGTCGAGAATAGCATCCGAGTCTATGCTTGAGTCAAAGGAAGAATGGTTAAAGAGGATATATTGTATCCAGAACCAATCCGTGTTGCTTCAAATATTTCTTATGAGAAGGACCCCTCAAAAAAAGGGGGGTGGGGAGTCTGAAAATATGGGCAATGGTCCCTGAAATTATAGCATATGTTTTCCAGAAAATGGGCCTGCGTGAACAGAGGCTGTAGACAAAACAGGAACTTAGATGCCTGTCGTAGAACTCCAGAGGATACAACTCCTTCGCGGGAGATAACCAGAGGTTTTATTTTTCAGAATTGAAACGTGCAAATCTGAAGCTGACCTATACTCCAGATAGTGATCATGCTATGTTGGACTTTGTAATGTAGCTTCACTTTTTATGACAAGATCTGTACTATCCACATCCCCTGGAGGTGAATGTAGGGGGTAATCTAGTTGTAAAATATGAAAAAGGGGTCCAAAAATTGAATGACAATTTGGAGAAAGCTATTGGCCGGCTATCGACCGAATAATTGAAAAACCAATGTAAACCGTAATTATATTGGTTTCACGTGGTCCTTGAATCCACCAATGACTGGAAAGGACAAACTAATCAAAAGACACAGTTTCGATAACCAGATCCATGAAAAAAAGGAAAAATTAAGAGCTGAACAAATAACAAAAACATTAAAAAATGAGAAGCTATGTTTAGCCCAAATTAAACAAATAAACCTATGGCTTCTGACCCTGTTTTTATATAGGTTATATGTTGCTGCAAAAAGATGGGGAAGAAATGTTGAAGGTGATAGCCCTTCAAAACGGAAAGAACGTCTGGTCAATTGTCAACTTAGCACAGCCCTCTAGTAATCTAACCCTTCAGTTAGTGATTGACGAAAAAGCATGGGTGGCTCATTTTCTGAAGGTTTATGCCCCGATTATCTCTGAATCTTATTACCAGCAAGGCGCAAATTGGACTCTGCAATTAGATGAAGAGGACATTGAGCGCTTGCTAAAGAAATCCTTTAACTCGAGGGCACCAGGGCCAAACTGCCCATCAAACTCAGTTCTGAAAAATAATCCTCTTCTTTGGGCCCAAATATTGAAGATCAGGTTTGACAATATTAGCGACTCACAACTTTGGATTCATGGAAACAGGTAATCATTATTCCCATCGATAAAAAGGAAGATCGATCTCTGGCAATCAACTATAGGCCAATACCATAATTGGATGCAGATGGTAAAATATTCAGCGGTCTAGTTCTGGTGGAACTGGAGAACGGGGCGACATCTTAAGGTCTAATCCCTAGGGATTAGACAGGCTTTCAGAGAGGTCTATCAACTATTTTGAACATATTAATCCTCACCTGTATTACATTATCTTTTGTCAACGCAGGCTCTCAGCTTTTTGCTGCCTGGGTGGAGCTCTCCCGAGTGTTTGATACCATAAATAGGAATAGGCTGTGGCTCAAATTAAAAAATTGGGGTCTACCGGATGGCCTCCTAAATATCCTTATACATCTTCATCAAGACTCTGTTCTTAGAGTTAAACTTACACAATCTGGTCTACTATCTACTATGATCAAAACAGGGGGGGGGGGGTTCCTCAGGTGTCTTGGCTCCTTTTCTGTTTATATTATTTATGGCAGATCTGTCAATGGCTGTTGGAGAAAGGTCTGGTGGCTCAGGTAAAACATGTCTTGCCTATGCAAACGATATTGTGGTAATGGGTCATACCCAAGTCGGACTGAAGCGGCAATTGACAGCCCCATCTGATTACGCAAGCCTTAATGACGCGACTATAAATCCAGCAAAGTCAAAGATTGTAATCTTTAAACATCCCCACAAAATAACCAAACCTTATGCATGGCATCTGAATACTGTGGTACCGACAGATAGAGGTTACTTATCTGGGATGCCAGATTCCATCTTATCCCTCCATGGATCATCTCCTGACATCAATTGAACCCAAACAAAGAAAATTGGGAGCGCAAATGAAGAGTGTACAGTAAGTACTGTAAATTCTCCCGGATACCTCTGATAAAATTCTATGGGGCGAAGGTCCTTCCATCGGTTAGCTACAGGCTGGAGTGTTATCCACAGTCTTTTGAAGTGAATTGGGACACAATAGAGAGCTAGCTATGGAAAAAGGTGTTAGTATCGCCAAACTGTATACCAATTTCATGTCTACGATATGAGCTGGGCCTTAGTTCACGGTTTATAATAGAATGGAATGGTTAAGTCTATATAGACTAATTTTGTGCCCTCAAAGAGCATCTATGTTGAAGCAGCAGATCAGATGAAAAAGAATGACAACATCTTTCTAAATAGACCGAGTTCTAGATTCTATGTCAAGACAGAGGCGAGCATTAAGCTTCATCTTTATTTTCCACTCTCCAGCAGTTTCAACAAATCTAAACTTTGTAAACTTTCATTTTCAATTTTAACTTTTTTTTTTAAAGAAACTTCAAGTCCCATCATTCCTGTAGTCCCATAGTCTCTAGTCATGTGACCTAGTCCTTCCTGTTCCTTAGTCCTTCCCCTTCTTTTCCTGCTCTCCAAAAGATAAGTACCACTTTATAATTGCTCCGTGATTTGGTACTTGTATTTGTAGATTAGCAGAAGAATATTATAAGTTTATGACACGTGGAGCGCGCAGCGCAGCGCAGCGTTATACTTGGCATCACTAGAGCCGTGATTGTTTTAGGGAGAGAAAATCTGCGGCCCCGTGCCGCACTACTCGGCACCTCAGGGGCCTGCAGTATTTTCCCCTCACAGGTCCCGTGGCGCTTTTTGGGAGCTATCTGCGAGTGGGGAAGCCCCGTTTCCTCGCTCGCGTCACATCACAAACACCGCCACACGCGTAGCCATCGCAGGGGAGGGGGGGGGGGGATCATGGTGGCCAGCCGCGTACGGAAGCAGCTCTAGCCCCCACCCTTGGGGAGGCGGAGCCAAGGAGCAAGAACAGCTCGCACAGAGGGGGAATCCCCTCTATTAAGTGAAAAGGGGCATCTGACACTAGGGACAGTGAATCCCTGAAAAGACAGTCACGTACTGGGTGAAGATAAGGTGCAGCCTCACTAAGTGAATCAGTGGACTACACCTTTCTAAGGTAGATCAAAGGCACCTGACAGCACAGAAAATGTCCAATT
Source organism: Ambystoma mexicanum (assembly GCF_040938575.1). Taxonomy (NCBI): domain Eukaryota; kingdom Metazoa; phylum Chordata; class Amphibia; order Caudata; family Ambystomatidae; genus Ambystoma; species Ambystoma mexicanum. The sequence goes on along the minus strand of NC_090922.1, from coordinate 577,556,275 downwards.
TTGAGTGGAGTGACGAAGAGGCAGGCTATGAAGACCTGGCCCACAGTTTTAAAGAAGTGCTGGGTGATTCACTGGCAGAGGCAGTAGCTCAAGGAGTTAGACCACTACAGGAGAGACTCCAGACCATTGAGCTATTTTTGAGTAAGAAAGATACAAGCACCGAAGAAAGCACCTCCACTAGGACCTCTTCGAAAGGTCCAAAGGGGTGTAACAAGGCCCGGAAGAACACAGACTCTTCTGACCGCCCCCCGGGCCAGATTGAAGGGGCAAGTCCAGTAGCCCCAGAGGCTTCTGACGCTTTCAGTAAACTCAGAGGCGTTCTAAGGAAATCTCAGGTGCCGAGCCTCAAGACCCCCTACCCAGGGGATGACAATATGGGCAACATAGAGGAGAGTTTCCCAGAAGAGGAACCTCAGGAATCCCCGGCCTCCTCACAGGAGGAAGCAGATAATGAAGGGGACGAGGAGAGCCAGCCTCTTCTGAATAAGAGACTCAGAAAACTGAACAACCTAGTAGAGGATGAAACCTCTGACCTGTTCCAACCAGAAGAAATAAGAAACCCCAGATCATCCGAATGGGTGCCCTCACCGAGGGTAGCGAAATACATGACGCAGAGGCTGCGTAAAGCTTTAGAGGAGGAAGTCAGGCAGAGGATGAGAGCGGAGTGTGGGAAACCAGACTTGCCAGGCAAAGTGGCAGAAGCCCCGGAACTCGACCCAAAGATGCTCTCCTTCGTCTTTAAGTCGAACAGAGACCACAGAAAAGGGATAGACCGTTCCTGGAAAAGCTGCCAGGAAAAAGTCTTGTACATAGCTGGTCCATTAGCGAAAATTATGGACATGGCGGAACGAGCTAAGGACACTGGGGAGGAAGTGGACCCAGGAGTCCTAGCCAACTGGGCGCAGAGGGCCGTATGCCCATTAGGCAGCGCAAACTGCGCGATTTCATCGGAACGCAGAAGGGGCCTCCTGCTTAAGATTGACAACAAATTAGGAGATCTGTCATCCTATGAAGCAGGCGAGTCGGCACAAGGACTTTTGTTCAGCGACACATTTGGCAAAGAAATGGGGAGGTTCGTGGGAACCTACACCTCATTAGAAAAGGCCCAAGCGTCAATGAAGAAAATCTTCCCCGGGAGAGTTTTTGGCGGGACCAGTCGGTTCAGAGGCCGAGCGACCGATCGCTATCAGGCGTTCAGAAGGCCTCAAGGAAATAGGAACTACTGGGAGAACAGACAACCAAACACATTCTTCCCGCCAAGAGGTCGCTTCCCGAGAGGAAGGAGAGGCAGAGGACAGGGAAGAGGACACAACTTCCCCACAGGTGAGAGCTTTCGCATACCCTCCGGTCGGGGGGAGGACAGCGATATTCTGGGAGAACTGGCGCACGCTTTCCAGCGATGCCTGGGTTCTGCAGACAGTGAAAGGCATGCACATAGACTTCATAGCGACTCCCATTCAAGGTCAAATTCCCGGTCCTCTAGCCGCGACCCAAATAGAGAAAAGTCTATTACACACAATTGCAAAAGCTAGCAGAGAAGCAAGCGATAGAGCAATGCTAAACGTGCCCAAAATTTGTGAGCACCATGTTTTTAGTCCACCGGAAAGACAAAGTAAGACGGTAATAAATCTAAAAAACATGAACAGATGAGTGGTCTACAACCATTTCAAGATGGAAGGGACCCATCAGCTCAGGAATACTCTCAGGCAAGACGATTGGCTAGTGAGGATAGACTTGAAAGATGCTTACCTGACGATACCAGTACACAAAGTTTCGCCCCTTCCTGGCGTTCGACTGGGACGGGCAATTGTGGCAATTTGCCACGGTGCCTCTTGGGCTGGCCTCAGCACCATGGGCATTTACGAAGATCATGAAACCAGAAGCAGCAGCGATCAGGCAGAAAGGGATACAGAGGATTACAGATCTAGACGATAAACTACTGATGGCCACCTACAAGGAGACACTCCTTTATCAAGCCGACTGGGTGGTGAAGCTTCTGACATCTCTGGGATTCCTAGTGAACCAGGAGAAGTCGGAAATGAAGCCAACCAGGAGATTAGAATTCCTAGGGTTCATCTTAGATACCAGGTCAGCAACTCTAGAGTTTCCAAGCAGGAAGATAAGAGACATAAAAAGAGAATTGAGGGCATGCCTCAGCAAAACAGTAATTTCCCTCCTCACGATAGCACGAGTGGTAGGTTTGTTAGCAGCCTCGATTCAAGCTATTTTCCAAGGTCCGCTTCATTACTGAGCTCTGCAAAGGCTAAAGATAAAAGGCACCTACAACAAGTCCTGCATTACCGCCACTTAGTTCAAATAGATCAGGAATCCAGGACAGAGCTACAGTGGTGGTTAGCGATCATGGAAGCATTGAACGGGAGAGCCATATTCGGCGACCGTCCAGGTCTAATAGAATCAGATGCCAGCCGAGCAGGCAGGGGAGCCCGATTCGGGAATCTCCAGACAGGTGGGAGGTGGAGCGCGGAAGAACTCCAGCTGCACATCAACTGTCTGGAACTGTTAGCCGGATCGTTTGCGATCAGGGCTTTTACGAGAGGAAAAGTGAATTCCTGCATTCTGCTGAAAACAGACAACATTTCAGCAGTCAAGTACATAAATCATTTAGGGAGGGACGAGATCCAAATTGCTGGAGGAGATAGCCAAGGATTTTTGGCACACTTGCCTGGAATCAGGGATTTCAGTGGTAGCCGATCCTTCCAGGATCACCGAATGTGATAGTGGACTGGAACTCCAGATACCCCTCAGACTCGAGCGATTGGATGCTAGATCGAGAGATATTCCGACAGCTGGAAGAACTGTGGGGACCGATTCACACAGATCTGTTTGCGTCCAGACTGAACGCACAGAAAGAAAGATTCTTCAGCTGGAGATTAGACCCAGCAGCGGCAGGGGCGAATGCTTTCCTACAGGACTGGAGAGAGCAGACACTCTACGCTTTTCCGCCATTCATAATGATGAGCAGGGTGTTAGCGAAAGTGCGCAGAGAAGCAGCGAACCTTATAGTAGTGGCTCCGATATGGAAATCGCAAGTATGGTTTCCGACGCTCATGGAACTGCTAATAGACTATCCGAGACTTTTACCTCAAGGAGTGAGCCTGCTCACGGACCCAGCTGGGTCATTTCACCCTCTGACAGTGAAAGGGACTCTGCCGCTGATGGCGTGCAGGATGGCGTGCAGGATGGCAGGAGACTCTGGAATCTCCCTGGAATTTCGTCACAAGCTGCGAGCCTCATTGCCGAGTCCTGGGCACCCTCCACCAGAAGGAGCTATGACGCAGCTTGGAATAGGTGGTCGACATGGTGCAGAAGGAGAAAGATTCATCCCGTTTCTGCCCCTCTAGTAGAAATACTAAATTTCCTAGCTGAACTGCTACAGGATGGTAAAGCCTACAGGACTATAGGAGTCTATAGGTCTGCAATCTCAGCAGGACACCTGCCAATAGAGGGAATACCAGAAGGAGAAAATGTAGCGGTGATCAGACTTTTGAAAGGGATCAGATTTAGGAAGCCTCCACAACCAAGATACAAAACTATGGGACGTGTCCATAGTGCTGAGATTTCTCGCAGATTGGCCAAACGGATATCGGTCTCTGGGACAGCTATCCGGAAAACTAGCTATGCTTCTGTGCATGGTATCATGCAGGAGTGTAGCGGACGTGAAAGCTCTGGAGATCAATAGGAAGGCTTTCGGGCCAGAAGGAGTGACGTTTAACATAGTAAGGACAAAAACAGACTCTTCCTCAATTACTTACCCATACATGCAAGACCACCCTAAATGGTGCGTAGCGACATGTATTAAAGAATCCAAGACTAGAACAGAAGAAGTGAGACCGGCAGGAATAACCCAGCTGTTAATAGCGCGTAGAAAACCACATAGAGGGGTAGCTACAGCCACAATAGCGAGATAGGTCAGAGACATCATGAACCTGGCAGGCATTGATATGTCCAGATTTGGGGCGCACTCAGTAAGAGGGGCAATGGCCTCAAAAGCATTAGGGCAAGGTGCAGCGTTGCAAGACATCATGAAAGCAGCAGTTTGGGCTAGCGATACGTTTAGAACGTTCTATTTTAGACCGATTAATACAATCGCTAATTCAGTAGTGAGAAGCTTTGAACAAGCTTAATGCTCGCCTCCTTCTTGACATAGAATGAAGATTCCCCACTGCTAATAGCGCAGGGACCTCTTGATTCTATTAAAGACAAGGAGGCGAGCATTAAATTCCCATCCCGAATACACAAGCGAATGCAATGATGAAATAAATGACTTGATGCAGTGTTATAATTAATATGATTATTTCCTTCCGGAATAGGGTGTGTATTCCCCACCCTAACATGTGCATTTTGTTTCCTCCTGGCATTAGGGGATGAGCAAAAGAACAGCTGAAATGCCCAAAAGGATCGTACTGTCTGGAGCGAGCTCGCAAGTTCAAGTGTGAGAGGACAATTCAGCATCAAGCAGGAAGTTCGGATCAAGTTGACCAGTTGGTTACACAGTTTGGGAAAAAGATTGCAGTTCGAGCAGTCAAGAAGAGGAAGGACTAAGGAACAGGAAGGACTAGGTCACATGACTAGAGACTATGGGACTACAGGATTGCTGGGACTTGAAGTTTCTTTAAAAAAAAAGTTAAAATTGAAAATCAAAGTTTACAAAGTTTATATTTGTTGAAACTGCTGGAGAGTGGAAAATAAAGAAGATGAAGCTTAATGCTCGCCTCCTTGTCTTTAATAGAATCAAGAGCTCCCTGCGCTATTAGCAGGGGGAATCTTCATTAGTAGCAGCAGACACCACCATTGATACTCTAATCCAGAACCCTCCAATGGTAAAGAAATATGTAAGGCGAATGGATTGCATTTGAACCATTTCTAGGCGAATGGATTGCATTTGAACCACTTCTAAAATGAGAGGCTAAACTATCGGCATCTTGGACGGAAATTGATAAACCTATCCGATCCCTCCCGGCATATCTCAAAAAATCTTCTAATCAAAGATCATCCGCAGACTTCCTACTAAGATTTAGGCTACATTTGGTTCTCACTCTGGAACTGCAGCATATTAGAGACCCAATAGCCTACCCCTGTAACATTTGTGATAAATGTGAAGGTGTAAAGCAGACTACGGCCCATCTGCTGTCAGATTGTATGGGAACGTGGCCCTGGAGACAGAAAAGATTTCAAAGATTTGTGCATAATCCGAAAACCCTGAACTTTGTTTTGGGAAAGACTGTCGCAAGGCCAAGAAACTTTTCTTACCTATGAAGTAACTCATTTTTTAACTGACATGAATTTATTAGTAAATGTGACTTAGTTAATTTTATGAGGTTGAGGATTGATAATTGATTGTTTATCTATTTTGGTTCATTTGTGAAGATTTCGTTTAAGGCGGTACTGTTTTCTTATGTCTGTGTAAGAAAGTAAAAATTTTGACTAATATCAGGAATTTGCTATACTGACGTCCTTTCCTTCTTTCCCTATCCCTTCCTAATCCCCCTCCGCCTTTCCCTTCTTGGTTTTCATTGGATATTAGATTACATGTTAAATGTTGAAATGCGATTAACCAATAAAACATTAATATGAATTGCAGTGGTGGTCTCCTCCGCCTAGAGGGCCACCACTTATACCCTCATCTTGACTGGCTGGTCAGGGCCAGTGCATTCCTACTAACGGCTCACAGGTGTTGGTCACCAGCTGGTCTTCTGGTGTTTACTGGAGTTCTCTGGGACACGGCAGTGCAGCGGGTGTTTGCCACACCCGAGAGGCTCCTTCCCATCTTCCCTCCGCAAGGTACTTTATGGGCAACTCGACCACCTCGGCATGGTGGTTCCTGCACCTTCTGGGGCTGGTGGTATCTTGGGTGCTCATGGTTGAGCATGCCCGCCTCTGTGCCTCCAGATCCACCTGGCAGCCAAATGGGATGAGGTCTCAGACAGGATCCAAATACCCCTGCTCTTCCTGGACCTTTGTGTTTGATGGACGGCCATGTGGCAGAGGGAGCCCACTTCACCTGACCAGAGCCAACTCTGGTGGGGACAACGGATTCCACGCTGTTGGGCTACTATGAAGTTCTACTCCATTCATGGTGCACTGTCCAAGACGGAGACCCTCCTGCATATCAATCTGCATATCAATCTGGTGGAACTCAGAACGGTGATCCTGGCACGCAAGGCTTATCTGCATCTCATCAGGAACACAGCAGTACTGATCAGACCCGACAGTTCCACAACAATGTTTTAACTGAACAAGCAGGGTGGTACCCGTTCCCCCACCCCGTGCATGGAGGCGGTGATCTGGAATGGGCCCTTACGGAAGAGATTTGGATTTCTTCAGTCCACCTCTAGTGAGACAATGCGGAAGCGGACCAACTCAGCCGCATGGGGTTCAACATTTACAAGTGGGAGTGACACCAACTCCTTGTTGCCCCTGTTCGAGATGGGGTAGATGGGGTTCTGGATCTTGACTTTTTTGCAATTCCTCTGAATTCCAGGTGCCCCCAGTTTGCCTCTTGGGTGGGCCAGGGGAGGCATACTGGAGGAGGAGCTATGCGTTTCCTCCTCCACCGTTGCTCCAGCAGACCTTCCACAAGTTCTGTACGTCGGTGGGCTGCAGTCTCATCTTGATCGCACTGGCCGTAGAGGGCCTGGTTCTCAGAGCTACTGCAGTTGTGCTCCCAGGGTCCGGTAGACTTTCCGATCCCCAATTCTCAACTGGATCATTCAGGAAGCGGTCTACGCAGGCCAAATACAAGAGTAAGTGGGCGATATTTTGCCACTGGACTCGCAACCAGGGTCTTTGTGCACACCCATGCTAACTTTCTGCCCAAGGTGGTCACTCCATTCCATTTGAATCAGGAAATCTGTCTGCCGGTGTTCTGCCCAAACCCGCAGTCTGATGCCGAAAGGGTTTTCCATTCCTTGGACCTCAAGGAAGGTCCTCAAGTTCTACCTCTCAGACAAAATCTTTCAGGAGGTTGGAGGCATTGTTCGTCACGTTCCTGTGGGGATTCATGCCCAAGCAGTCAGAACGAAGGCCATGGCCATCACGTTTCAGAGATATGTTTCTTGGGATATCAGCAGGGCGGCTACTTGGCCCACTCCATTGGCTTTCTGCAAGCACTATTCCCTGGATACCAGCTCCAGGCAAGATGCAGAGTTCGGTCAGGCGGCTCTAAAGAACCTTTTTGCTTAGTTCTAGATATGAGGCAGGTTGTCAGCTCCACCCTATGGTCTTGTTCGGTGGAATCAACCACAAGGATGGAAAAAAGGGGACGGATGTACGAGAATTTTAAAGTTACTCACCGTAGTGACTATACAGTCCTTAGTCCCCTTTCCTCCATACGTGTCACCCACCCACCCATATCAACTAGTCTATGCATCAAACTCAAGATGTTCAAGCTTAAAGCTAAGCTCTGAAGACCCTCAAAAATGTAATGGAAAAGTGTTAAGGGGCAGGCTTGCTTATCAGTCAAGTCTGCGTTAAGCTTAGGGTTCACAAACTCTGCAAACTAGAACTCGATTTTTAAAAACTCAAAATCCAGCAAGTTTCCATCAGACCAAATGTAACCTCATGTTACCAACTGCTTTACACATTCAGAATGACTGCACATTTTTGGCAGAAAAGTCACTATTCCCCTAGAGAAGCATCAACATGCAGACAAAGGTTTGGGAACATTTCCCCTTTTATCTCACTGTGTGAACCACAATACTTGATTAGTGGGCAAACCAGTCTTACTTACCACCAACCAAATTACCATTAGCTGACCTACCAGTCCATGTGGCTGCCAGGGCTGGGCTAACCTTGTACCCCAGCCCCTTTTGTCATTGATGGAGATTGCTCATCCATTAAGTGTGCAGACTGGTGGTAGTGTTTTACTTATTTTCCATAGTGACATTAGATAATGTTCTACTGCTAGGATGTTTTAGGTCTACTTGAGCGAAAATATTTGACCTTTTCCAATTTGAACACATTTGTGGGTCTTTTTGGTCGAAAAATACAGGTGAAGGTCGGGGGCAGAGACCCCCCCTGCCTCACGCACACAACCCCCCTCTCTCACCTTAACCCATTCCCTTATCCCTCCCCATATATTTAATTTGATCGAAAAACGATCAAAAAAAATTCAGTCAAATGTTTTTAGACCAAGTATGCTAATACTGCTAGGAAGCCTCCCTTTGTCAGTATATTATCAAAAAATGGCCAACTCATTCTTAAGCCTTGCAAACTAAACTGTTGGCTTTCTTGGTCTTGTTAGTTGGGAAGCCTAAATATTACAGGGCTCAAAATAGAAGCTGCTGTATAACTGCAATCCAGTTCAAGCAAGGAGAAGGTCACGCACACACCCTAATCCACATTAAAAGGAGAGAGACAATTTGCTTTCTATCCAGGACGATGTCTGAAATGTTTAAATGCTGTACCAAAAGTGACTGGAGTGCTTTAATACCCAGCTTTGTATAGTTGTATACCTATTGTGGATTTTATTTTTATTGCATATAGTTTATAACAAACCTTTGCAATCACATTTCAAAATTAAATACAATTAAGGCTTCCGGTTGGATGGTATCTATTTTTCTGCCATTTCTCCATTTATTCATATTTATTTGTTGGGCCCTTTTTCTGTGTTTATCCACATTTATCTTTTGTGATAAGATAATTCGCAACCAATATTTGTCTGCATTTATTCTAATAAAAAATGCATTTATTAATGCACACAGGCAGCCATATAGGAAAGACGTGCTAGGTATATTTTTTCCATAACGGTTGCTCCTATGACTGCTGCCTTAATATATAATATATATGCCGTCAGCAATTTGAAGAACTTTATATGCTATTTTTATACAACTTTTACACTCTCCATGCTGCCCATCTGCAATGCGATTGGCCTGCGATGTATGAGTGACAGAACCTACACTTTTTTTTTCCATTTTTGCAAATAAATACAGATAGAAAGCAGATTGATTTCCATCTGTATTTATGTTTACAAATGTGTAACAGTAAATGGGAAGCCTTAATTAACTGACCTCCCACACCGAATTCCCCCCAGCTTCTGTCTATCCTCAGCACTTGCCTCGGCTCACCCTCCACCCTGGAGGCTCACACTTACCTTACACTTCACTCGTTGCTCACCCCGAGCACGACAGCACCTGTCCCACCCCCCTCCCTTCTGCACTTGCACGTTCTGTCCTCACAAGGCATAGGTTTGTCACCCCACCCCTTTAACAGTAATATTTTTATGTATTTTGATCGTTTTTTACATCCCCTCCCTTCTGCCCTGTGTGGTCGCTTTGAAACAGTATTAACTTCCTGCATAAGCGCCCAACAAGCAAACACATAAAATAAATATACAAACAGTACAATCTATTTTAAAATCTTATCCAAAAATGTTACCATTTAAAATTCTCAACCAGAACGGCACAGTCTTTAAAAGCATTCATCATAAACGAATCTGCCAAAAATTACACAGCGTAATTCAGACAGAACTTCAAACAAGATGAAAAAGGGTCTGTACTTCATTATCACAAAACCTACAAGTTAGGGATTTTGAACCACCCTACCACTGGCAGATCCCGAATCAAGGAAAAAGAGGGCCACCAAGGGCTATGGGAAGCTGAGCGGCATACCGTCTGAAAGGCCAGTGGAAACCTCTTGCAGGTGCTTCCCTCCTTTGAACCAGCAGGAGCAGACTTCAGTCCTTTGCTTGCTGGTGTGCTCCCCATAATCATTTGACCGACTCCTGCTCTACCAGACATAACTTCCGTTGCCTGTGCTCACTAAAGTGATCACTCCTTTGTGGGGCATTGTTAAGATGGAATTCAAAAATCCACGCCAAGGTGGATTTTGGGAGGCCAACCCATTATGTTAAGACACTGAAGTTCAGCCAATCCAATCAATGTATGGTAGAAAAGTAGCAAGTCTCAGAGGGATGCAAGGGTGGTCTAGGGCTACACAACCTACACAGAGCAACACCAATGATTCCAATTAGATAGGCAAGTACTAAGCATTTAAAACAGTAAGCAAGTAAGACATTTAGACAAATATTGTCACACCTACTATAAAACAGGTATCTAGTCATTTCATCAATGCAATTTCATCTAACACCATACCATTGAATTATATGCAACAAAAAGCCTTACCAGCGGAGTACCCTTTTGTGGACTATAATTCGATGCTAGTATTGAAATTAATATTTGTTTTTTGCAGTATGGTTACATTAGGGTTAGAGTTGGGTCTAGGGTTAGAGTTGGGGCTAGGGATAGATTAAGGGTTACATTAGGGTTGGGGCTAGGGTTAGATTAAGGGTTACATTAGGGTTGGGGCGTGGAGGTTGGGGGGACCCCTGAAATATTTTAAAAAAACATTAAAACGTTACAAGGAGCTGGCGAAATTTCTGCACTGGACAGCTCCATGTGACGTTTTAATGTTAGAAAACAAATGCATTGAAATGCTATGTTTTACATGTAAAAGTGCATTTCCATTGAAACCAGTCCATTTATATTGATGGACTGGTGTAGATGGAAAAGCACTTTTACATGTAAAAGATAGCCTGTCGATGCATTGGTAAACAATGCTTTGGTTTCGATGCTGTGGCATTTTGATGCTACAGTTTCTATGAAAGGACTAGGAATCATAAAACAGATACATATATTCAGCCCTAGGCGAAGAAAAACTGTTTGGTTCAATAACCATTGTAAAACCGGTTAATTACTCAGATGCATGAAATTCAGTAAAGCCATCAGAACTGTATCCCTAATACTTTATCCAGTTTTAATATGGTTTGGTGCCTTGTGCCATAAAATCATCACTTCCAAAGTAATACTTTTCATGTAGTTTTACTAAGCTTGGACCAATGGTTAGGTAATCCGAGACACTAGGATAGGCCTAAAAATCTATCCTTTATCGGGTTTCCACAAACCAAAGTGAGGAAAGGGGAACCAGAGGACATGACTTCACGTCAATTTAATTTTATGGAGAACTGGAGGAAGGGAGTTTAAACAAGTATGTTGAAATGGCACCACCCCCTTGCTCCAGACATTCTCTAGAGACCACTGCCCTGCTTCTGGATTCCATTGGGAATACAATCTTCTGCGATTGGTCCCATCGAGGGAAGTTCATGGGTCGCTTTCACGTTCAGGACCTTAGTTTTGGTTGTTCACTGTACTTTGATCTTGGTTCCAGGAACATTGCAGTTTAACACCTAGTCGATGACAAGATGAAGACTGCCAAGGAGAATTTTCTTGTGCCAATTCCCCTCAACCTGAGAGACACCCAGCACTTTTGTTGGGCTCTGGGATGTGTTTGCGTTATTCTGCCGAGTGTGACTTTTTACCACTCACTCATTTTATTTGCTCTGACTTGGGAACACTGTTTTACTGCTACTGTATGGGCTTCCCTTTTCATTTTATATTTTCCATTTATCTTACTTACCCTTTTCTTTTGTGGGATCAACACCACCATATGTGGGGGATGAGGGCTTACAAAGAAACTTTCCTTCCCACTGCTGCTGTAACTTTTTAGTTACAGTAACAGAAACCTAAATGGCTGGTGGGAGTGGATACATTTTTCTAACGTGTGTGTGTAAGCTACTGCAGGCAGTTTCCACAGCTACAATACAGCACACCCATGGGCAACAATTACCCCCAAATGGTCCCAGTCTTTCGCCATTTTTCATTTGTTCTTCTTGGCCCTTCAACCATTCCAGGTGGGGGTGGGTCCCCTTTGAGCAGCCTTTGGCGGGATCCCTTTGTGAAGCATGCCCAGGTTCCAGTGTGTCTGCTGAGGCAGGAGCCTGAAACTTGTATGGCATTTGTCTGATGGTATCCCTGGCTGGAACCAGTTTGAACGATGCGGCTGGCTGTCCTACAAGGACAGCCACCCCCGGGTGATTGAGAGATCCATAGGACTGAATGCATAGGTTCCTGCATAAAGGGAGAGCCTTTTGGGACAGTAGGCAAAGTCGTTCACTAGAATTTAAGTTACGAAGACCACCAGAGACACCTGCAGCACCTCCAGTAACCACAGAAGCACAGCTGAAGTTCTGCTGCTCTCCAAACCAGTTTTCTTTTGCATTGACGGGGAAGCTACGCCAAGGACGACTAACTCCTTTGGCCTGGTGGGCATAACCAACCTAAAGAACCTTCAATTTTAGCGGTCCCCCAACCATCCAGGGCTGTATAATCCCAATACCTGGGGTACCTCAACCACCTTGAAGTGCATCGTCTTGCCCTTGACGAATCTCACTGGAACTTCAGTTGCATCTGTGTGGACCTCCAGAAGCACAAATCCTCTCCACAGAGTTTCTGCACCAGAGAGCAGGAACGAATAAGAAAATGCCAACCGGCGGTGGTTGCTCGCACCACATACTGAGAAAAAAGGCACCAAAATCACACTGATGCAGTAGTAAGAACAATTCCTTGCAGGCATGTCCCTCTGGACTACTGATACAGGAGGCCATTGAGGGTCCCCTCCCCCCCTTTCTTCACCACAACCAAGAACTAGGAGACCAGGTTTGCAGTCCTGCATCCAGACCGGCATCCAGCTGCATCATCTCCACTCTCCAGGTATTGTGGGGCTCTTGGTAAAGTTATCTTGGGTCAATTGTGTCGCTCCTTTGCTTTTGGAGTACAGGTTTTGCTGTTTGGGTATTCACTCATATCCAGTGGCCCAGGCCTAACAGTTTGTTCCCCAACAGAAAGGCTTCTCCTAAACTGCTGTGCCTTTACAGAAGACAACTAACTTGCTTCATACCTGTACTAAGAATATGGTCATCAGAACTGTTGACTTTGGCACTGCTGGTTCCCCCAGAGTCAATGTTCCATTCATACTGGCTTTGGCATTGCTAGTATCCCTCGAAAACTTGAACTTCAGAAATTATTTCTAATTAGGGAAAGACTGCCTAAACCTTAAAGAATTGTTAGTGTTGCGTACCCGTTAACGTTGCCTCTTTACATTCTTGACTGACATAACATAATAATGCTGAGTTAATTCAAATGAGTGCTTTTACTACCTGAAGTCACTCCGTGTGGATAGAAAAGTACATAACGTACTCACCTGCTTTATTTTGCATTATCCTGATGTGCATTTGATATTAAAACATTATTACCGTAGTTACTTATTGAGTGAGAATATATAATACATTACTCACCGTAATTGTATTTCTGATGCTTGTATCTGTTTAGATTCTCATGCGACCCACTCTTTCTCCCCTTGGAGAGAAGGCGGGTCCTCTGTATCCTCATCAATAAGCTGAGGGTCAGATGCCTCTACAAAGGAGAGATCTTCTTGGTCTGATTGAGGGTCAGAGCTCTGACTGTACTCTGTAATGGAACATTTGAACAAGACCTCTTAGAATGGGGTTGAATAGGTAAGGCAGAGGGGCTTGAGAGCCAGATGGAACTGTGGTGGGAGGGGTAGAGTTGAAGCTCTGAAGGTAATCGGGGTTTTTAGGAAAAAATTGGCCATAAAGGTCATTCTTTTCATCACTCTGTCAATGTCCTATGAAGACCATTCTTTGGAACTTGGGATTATGACAGATGAGGGGAAAGTCCTAGGTCCTCATCTGTGGGAGGTACCACCTTAGGCCTAGATTCTCTAAGTTTTTCTATTGGCTTGGACGATTTAGACTTTTCCTTCTGAGGGCTCTTGTCCCTCTGTGGTTTTATAGGTCTTTCTGTGATGTTTTCCCCCCTGTGGGCCCAGAGGAGTGTTTTACAGACTTCTTGGGGCCTGCCACCTTATGACGCTGAGTGTCGAATTTCGGCTGCATGTAGGGCCGAGGCCTCGTCCGCGGACGGTCGACCTTCGGAGGTTATGCAAGCGACACCCTTGCCGTCTTTCGACAGTTGGGCCCTGTCATGTGGCGATCGAGCGAGATTGCCCAGAGGACCGGGACTCAGCTCACCTTTCCCTGGGTGTCTATCGTTGTCGATCACTCGACCCATGTGTTGATTCTCGACCTGGGCTTATGTGCTTAGTGTTGTGTGTTTTTGTACCGCTACCGCCGCCGGGTGTAGTCCCCACAACATGGCCGCCGGCCTGTCCTATGGGGTCAGGGGTCTGTGCTTGAGTAGCTGTAGCTACTCCGTCTGCATCGCTGCCATCGCTAAAGGCACCTTCCACCTCCATTGCCTCGAGATGCCTGGCATAGTCGGGCCAGCGTTTCGTGGAAAGGTCCTTTAACGTCTTTGGCTTGAAGAGCCTGCACGCTCGACAAGACGATTCGATGTGGTCTCTTGGAAGACAAGTTACAAACTAAGTGTTTGTCTAACCATGGGAACTTTCGATTACACTTGGGGCAGAATATAAAAAAGGTATATTTTCCATAATTATAGTTTATGGCAGATGGGCGGACAAAGTTTAGGAAGGGGAGCATATGCATCCTAAAATGGCCTCCCTCCTCTCTCCCTACGGTCTACGCCGAGGCCCGGGGCTGCCTTCCAAGGCTGAATGATCCGTCATGGTAGTCTTCAACGGGCAGTTTTCTGTCTTCAACGGCGTGGTGTTTCGGATGTCGATGAAAGGATAGAAAGAAATACTTTCACCAATTGCAAATAGTCAATGGCTTTATGTCTAAAGGAACTTCGCTATACACGTCAGTCTAGAATGGCGGAAAAAAAACAAGCTGAGGTACCTCGACACGTGGGATCAAGGGTACAGTGGACGTCACACTAGGGATAATATTACTCGCACACCCTGTCGACGTCCCTTTGAGTTTCGAAAACTGTAATACTCTGCAGCTTCCACTAGGTGCCCGCCTATGTACAGCATGTGATCCAAGCAGATTCTACAAGCCTCAGATAGGCAGATAAATTATAACTAAGACTTACAGCTCACATTCCTCCCAAGATAAGCCTGGCTGCTTAGCTTTTCTACCAATCTTGGTTAGTACAGGCCTATATTAGAAGTTGGAGCCCTGAAGAGTCCAACCCCAACTGGACTTTGGAAAAAACTTACCTTAGAAAGATTTCTGCAGAGCAGGCTGCCTCAGGACACCTCGGATGCAAAGATTAATTTGAATGGGAGTCACCAAAGTCGGGTGGCGACAGGTGATCTCCAGTGGACGAACAAAGGAGCAGGCATCTTGTAGTACAAGTTGAAGGTCATCCAAGTTCCAAGGATGTACTTTTACTGCTGACAGCTGCAGAGAGCTAGCCGAGGAGAGAGCATGTCACGCCACTGGTTGGTCCAGGGACACTTCGGGTCCAGAGGTGGCGGAGGAGCGGGGGTGGTGGTTTAAAGCACCAATGAGGGCATTCTTGAGATCAGGTCAGATGATCAGGGCTTCACTGGGGCTGCACTTCAGTATATGCTGGACAGCCGCAGGAGTCACCATCTCGTCATCAGGGTCTTGGCTCCAACAAGTATCTGTGGAATTGGATGCAGGAATAGTCCTTTTATCCAGTATTTGGACTGGGAGTTCATGCAAGTCCACTGTTAGGCCAGTGTTTCTAAAGTCAACCCAAATATTCTAGAGGAAATATAGCAAGCTCCAACGCTAGTATAGACCTAAAGGGAAAGTAAGCAACTCAAAAAGTAAGAACTTAGTAACACTTTGTAACTTACTCTTTGCAACACTCGTTACATTTTCTAACATTTTCTAGTCAGATGCCTCCTACAAAAGTCCTTACCCAAACAATGAGTGATCTCAGAAGGCAGAAGAACACTGGTGGTTCAGAGGTACAAAGAAGGCAGTTCAGGATAGGGCTTAGATGCAGGAAAGGACAGCGTTCCAGTGGATTTCTAGACTTCGTAGAAAGTGTCCAGGGACTGTGTAGAAGGCTCCCTAGATGCATTCTAGTGTTGGGCCTAAGCGAACAGTATGGTTGAACTTCCAAACCCACAAATCGCCCACTCAGCTAAACGAGTGACACAAGACTTTAGTTAAGTATTACACAGGCCTATACAGTACCTCAGCAGTGAAGACTTGCTTGCAGAAGGAGGACTGATGCAGGAGCACATTACCCGGCCCCTGGATTCTTGGTTGTGGTGAAGAAAAAACAGGCACTAGATGCAAACATTTAGCAGTCGATAGAATAGGTTCCCAACAAAGCAATCTTCAGTGGTATTTGTGGCTGTTGATTTGGTGCCCTTTTCAAGGTACCAGATGGACGGTTGTCACTGGTTGGATTTGCCACAGTCCTTCGATCCTGCACTCTGGTGAAGGGACTTCAAGGAGAGGAAGGTCCAGCAGTAGTCCAAACTTTCAGCGCGATTAGTTCTTCAGAAGCTTAATCACAGCACACAGGGTCGAGGTCCCAGGGTATTGGCTGTTTGTGTCCCAGGAAGATCGGAGCTCATCGTAGGATGGCTCAAAATGCAGGTCGTCCTAAAACGGAAGGGTCCCAACAGTCTATAGGTTGGAGTCATCTTCGGGACCCCTCTGTCGCATCAAAGAAGGGGTCAACACAGGCAGTGGTTACACAGCAGGCATCTACGGTCGCTGGAAGTAGCTACAGCAGTCTTCCTGTCATGATCTCTGCTTCCAAAAGGTCAGGGTTTTCCCAACTCCCTTGGAAGCAGATCCATAACCCAGGTTCCGAGTGCCAACCAGTCCCAATTGGGACCTTTTGGACCCAGTCCTGGCGCCAGTGGCACCAGGCTCATAAATATGCCCAGTCCCAGCGCTGGAAGCGCCTGGCTCATAATGCTTGGGTAGACTTACCTGCAGCAGACCATGCTGCTTACTTGCCTGCCAGTTGAGCCTCTGATCCTCTTCTGTTTGGAACTACTTTTCCTGTTGGGTGGGACAGGAGCCACTCCCTAGATTCAGAACACTGGAACTCTTCTGGAAAGCAGGAACTCTTTTCTTACCTAGGCGTGGCTGTGGAAGGAGACACCTAAGCACTACAGGAGGCTATTTAAACCACACCCGATGGATGAATCTTGCTTTGCGTTATTCTGCATCCTCTGCAGCAGAACGCTCATCGTGTCTTCTGCATCTATCCTGGGCCTAAGGAAAAAGGCTTACCATCCTGAATCCAGTCTTCAGCAACACCTATAAAGACAAAGAAAGAACAGGTTAGCATTACGGTCTTCAGTGACAGCTCTTCACTTACCTGGTCCATCGGCTGTCACCAACGCCTCGCGCTGCATTCCGGCATCTGAAAGACAAAAGCTTACCAACTCTTTGCACGCTCCGGAGGCCTTCGGCGCTGCATCCCGCATCTGAAAGACAAAACAAGGTGCGTTTAAAGACATTGGGGAACTTTAATACTCACGTGCCATTACTCCTTTCCACATCTAACCCAGTGGGTATTCCGGCACCCTGCAGCCGCTCCGAACTTGTACCTGCAAAATAAAAAGACAGTTAGAGCGCATCGTGAAGCAGGCAACAAGCGCTTACTTACGTGCTTCCAGGCGCTTCTATTCATCACACGGGCTCCATCTTCAACTCACTTCAGCCCGTCATTAGCCATCGCCGGAACCCTGCAAAACAAGAAACATCATTACTAAAGACTTTAAAGACATTAGAATTACTCGAAACTTACCGTTCGTGCAGTAAACGACAGACAGCAGTCCTCTGAAGTGAAGAGGCCTGCTCCCCTTATCCAGTGAAGAAACTGGTTACAGCACCCTGCCCCGAGGCAGATGGAGAGCACGGCGTTCACTTACCTAAGGTGAGAGCGTTAACCTTTGGGGTTCTACAGGAGAAGAGAAAGGGAAGAAGAGAGAGACATTCAATAACCCAGTTCCTTAATCCCATATTTTCTATCTGCAGAATCTTACCCTTCGAGTCAGACATACAGTGCACAGAGGTCCAGCCCAAAGAGCCAGCCGTGTGTTACACATCACCTTTGAAGATACGGTATACGCCCAGTCAAGACCGGCGCCTCTACGGGAATCAGGTGAGCGTTACACTTCCTCCATCGGATCTTCAGTACCAGAAGTCGACTTACTGCAGCTCCAAGCCAGATATACAGGAACCAACAAAACTTCTGCAACCTCTGCAGTTTATAGAAAGGGGTAGGTGGCTGTCCAATCAAGACAGCCCCCACCCCCCCAGTGGGATCTGGTTTCTCTCAGGAACACCAGAAGACAAAGGTGAACAGAGTTCCAGACTTCTCCCTCGCTTCCTGCCTTCAGACACGCTGGAGCCTCTGCGAGCTACACAAAAAGCTCAGAGAAAAGAAACCAGGAACTCCCCCACTGAGGATGGCAGAAGGACCAAGAAAGGACAAGCGCACTACAAATGGTGACCTTTCTGTGCAAACCACAGCCGTAATGACAGCCTGCAGGTAGAACTCACACAAAAATAAGTAAGGTGTCTCCACAGCCACCAGCCATAATAGGAGCAGTGAGAAAGGGGATGCATCTCCCCAGCACTCCAGATAGGGTAGGGTGTGCTCACTATATAAGATGTAAAGGGGATGAAAAATCTCTCACTACCCTGGAGAACAGTAGTTGAAGGTAAGTAAAGAAAAAAATAAGGAAGTGCAAGGAGCAACCCAGCAACACTGCACAGAAAGCTGTGTGCTGCAATAATAAAAGTAGCTGCTGTGAGGGGTCAGAATTGAGAGGCGGACACAAAGTTGTAATGTTCTCAACATCGGCCTATCTTTCCCTATACCAAAGAGTCCCTTCCTATTGAACTAAAACTAAAGCAGGCAGAGTTTGTGTCCAAACTATCTCTGACCCTCACACATACAAAAACACAAAAGGTGCAAGGCAAATGTCGGATTTTAACAAAAATGTGCAAAAAACCTAAACATAACTTAAACAAAACAATCTGTGTCCAGGGGTTGGTTCCCTTCCCCCGAATTGTTGAAGGAAACATTTTCAAAATGTTCTGCTTCAACAATGATCTATCAAAGGCAATGAACATTTCTTGAGCTTAATACTTTCCCTATGGCACTACAAATGTCTTTCCCCCAACACTGGTTGGACTATAGCAAAGTAAAGTCTTTCCAAATTTTCAGGACGGTTTAACTTCAAACAAAATGTCTTCTCTTCATGGCAAAACACTTCTAGTTTTCAGGTTGACCGAAATGTTCAATTTGAACCACAACTTAAGATAAAGTTTCTCTTGAACTGATATTAAAGAGGGGTTTCCCGGTATACTGCACCATGAAACTTCTCAACTGAATCTCCAGCTATACTCACCTGCCAGGAATCTGCCTTTGACTCATGCAGATCCTCTGGTGTACTATACTGCTAGGCATCTATTCCCAAAAGGCTCACCACCAGATGTGCATCTCTCATCAGGTCTTTCTGTAACATTCACTTTCCTCTTTGATATACCACAATTGCACTTCAATAGCAAAACTTACTTTGTTAACTTCAGTTATTACTTGTTCCAGTATCCCCCCCCCCACCCTCCACGGACATCCCATATACGAGGGTCGTTCAAGCTCAGTCTGTCAACCTTGCTCTTAATATCTCTTGGCAATGTTTATTCCAGGTTTACCCCCAAACTGACATCTCATTAGGAGAATTGTACAACTTTTACCTTTTTGTTTCTTCTGTAAAGTCTTTTGTTTTATGGTACTGCTGGTTCCAGGTTCCCCCAATTGACAACTCATCAGGAGAATTGTACCACATTTGCCTTTCCTTTTCAATTCGATCGTTATTCAAAAATGCTTCCCATTAACATTGGCACGTCAGAGGGTCCACTACTCTTAGGTTGACTCACCGGTGTAATGTGCAGCTGTGGTGAGGAGTTTGTTGGGCAAGCTTCCCTTCTTGGCAGAGTCTCTTTTGGTTCCCGAGTCTGCTTTATTCCTTTGCCGATGGAACCATTGGCACTCTACTGTACTGCATCTTCTCTGGTCCTGCTGCGCACAGTTCAGTCAGCGGTTCCTCCAGGGCACCAGCTACAACTTCTCTGGAGTGCCTCTTCTTTGGTCCAGAATGCCTCCAGTTTGTAACCAGCAAACGTTTCCTGCTCTGCCCATGGCTCTTCATGAGACTGCTTCTGGACTCGCTTCCCGCTCCACACTCTCTACAGCCGCTCTCCTTTCATACTTGCAGGTGATTTCCAAGTTTAAGTGTCTCACGCAGCCGACTTTGATCTCGACAACTAGACTGTATGTTGCACATGGTGTCACATTCCCTCCCCATTGACTCCTGGCTCCTCTTCCTTGTCTCAGTACTTGAGGCTTTCTGGGACATACAGTCCAAGCAAGTTTCAGAATTTAAGTTACCTTATCAGACAGTTTAATTTAAATAATCATAAATGTTAAGTGTTCTAGAATTATCATGCATACATGAAGAATGAATAGCGGTTTGTCTGAAAAAAGTAGGTTTAAGGTTTTTAGAATTAAAATGGTTCTGAAGAATGACAACATGTCACCAAAAACTCTGGAATTAAAGGATCTTCCTTACAAGAAAGGGAAGAATATCGCTTCTCGCCTGCTGGAGCCACCACTCTTCCTCGATAGCGGTCTCCTCCCATGTGATCCACCCTCAGAATACCACCATCATGATTAGTTAGCAGCTGCCTTCCTCTGGCCACATGGGGGTGGGGGGGGGGGGTGGAAGAGACTTTGGGCTGGGAATCAGTGATGACTGCAGTGCGGGTTTCATCGCAATGCCCAAAAAGTTCTAGAAAGGTTCAGAGTCCATTTGAACTATGGAGAGTCTGAAAAATGACACCGACTCCCTTCAGTCACAGTGGAGGGAGATTTGGCATCAAAATGAAAACCTAACACCCCCCCCACCAATAGCAAGGATATGCACCATTGAAACTATCCTTGGCTATCCACCCATGGATAGCCACATCTGCCCCAGCAACAGACATTCAGGCACCAGGTTGAGTACTGGAACCAGACTGTCCCAGCCCCCACATCTGGGCTCCCCCACAAATTGCCTTAGCCTAGGAAGGGAGCAGCTTTCCTCAGAACAGGGCTTTCCAAATATGGCTATTCTGGGCAAGAAGGCCAAAGGACAAGCAAAAACCTTGTGGCACAGCCATCGAATACTATCTACTCTTGGTAGCCATTTGTGGTCAATGCAAAAAGTAAAAAAGGTACAAAACAGTCGGAAAATATCCATTGCCACCATATATGATAAGTCATTTATAACATGCCTTTTTCTAGGCGCCAGCTCATCGTAGGCACATTAAAAGTAACCAAAATGTCATTACACTAAAGGATAAACCAGTATAGTAACTGCACTTTAAAGGTGATGTGTTGAAATGCAACAATACAAGAAATCCACAGAGACAGTCAGTACTGACAGCGTAATGGACGGATCAGTTTCCCCATAAGAATGAGCAAAAAGACAAGGTAAGTAAAGCACAAAGCTTTACTTGCCTCCAAAGTAAGGTCAGGAGTTGAAAAAAAACAAAAGTAAAGTGTCCCATAGAAGACTAGGAAAGAAGAAAAAAAATATTTCCTTATAGCTGTTGCTTTTAGTTGTTGGACCGAATCTGCTGCCTGTGCTCAGATTGCTGTACTCCAGTCTCCTGTGACCGAATTGAAAGTGTCCCTTTTTGATGGTCATGCTGCTGCTAGACCATTGTGGGAGCCTGAAAGTGGTCACATAGTGGATCCGGATATTCTAGTCCTGTTACCCTATAGTCTCTGGAAAGTCAGTTCAAAAAAATGAAACCTAATCCGAACCAAAAACAAATCCAAATGGGACCTCAGCTCTCACAACTGTTGGGCCTTCATTAGCAGTTCAGCCAGAGCAGTCTTGCCCAGGTCGTGACTGCCAATCAAGACCTGGCATATGCTGAAGGACAATGTGGGTCGATCATGCCCAGAAAGGGACCATAATCTCTGTACTTTAAGACGTTGGTATGGTTGTGGATCCAAAATCTACACCCAAAGGAAGTTTTTTCGCAATGGGGTTAGTAACCATTAAGCACATTAAAAAGAGCACACATCCATTTTGAATTAAGCAGGGCCTTAAGATTAGCAAGGAACCTTTGTTTACTGGACTTAGTCTCATTGTAGCTACTTTTCAAACCTTGTTAAAACGCCTGGTTTCACTGGTAAGACCAATACATTCTCAGGAGGTAGAAAAGAGAATTCTCCATTATGAGACAATACATTGTTAATAGCTAAGAAAACTCTTGGCAGAGCTAAAAGTGAATCTAGCTGACCAAAGGAGTGATTATAGCGCCATGAAACAGGTAATAACATGCATAAAGAGAACGCCTGGGAGGAATTCTCAAGCTGTTGGGGACAGTGACCATGATAGAGACTGGGCAATCGCAGATACAAGAAAAACCCAAAGATTTAGTATGGCTCAACAGTATTCTACTAGAAGCAGTATGGATCAGTAATTGGGTTTAGGGAAGTTACCAATGGCTTGGAAAACCAAGTACTTCTACACAATGTAGTTGTGTGAAGCAATGGAAAAAGCAACAAGCCAAACTTTTGCCCAGTAGAATTTTATAAACCCGGTCCAGACTACTCAATACCAATATAAACACCCTATTTAATGCCATCTGAGAGTGTTCTGTGATCCCACAAGCTGAAAACATGCAGTACTTGCAAATTCTCAAGGGATGGGCGTTGGGAGGGTGAAGAGAGGACTGTGTCCAGTATGGCAACGACCCATGTCCTACAAGTTCAGTTATATTGCTTTTGTTCTGTACAGATCACCACTGTAGCGGTCTTACAGCACCAAAACCTTATCCGTATGGGTGAATTGTGACCACCCCAGCTATGGTGTGAACCAGACCATGGGCAGTGGTGTGCAAATAAAACAGGGAAAAGATAAGCCGAAAACGGAAAAGAGGGAGAATTGCAGACCAGGTGGACCAAGGTCACAACAGAAAGCAGCAACATTGAGTGTGATACAGGTAAAGGACTACTCCCATTAGTAGATTCAGTATACAATACCTAAACTATTTTAACAAGCTAGTCATGTTCAGGCCACTGGATACCAATATACTTGGCATTCATGGACCAATCACGTGCCCTTGTGTGGACAGGAGTCTTGTGAATGTTTAAGTCTAAGGAGCTTAATGCATCACAGTTAAATATGTACACAGACTTTTGTATTAGTGTGACATAGAAACTAATGGACAAGTATCCACCGACCACCCCACCCACCATCCATCCATAAGAGGGGACTGTGTGACTGCACCCCTTCTCTTTAATCTTCATATTAAGGACTAAAACACCAAATCTCAACATTTTCCATGTCCCATTTTCCATGTCACAACTATAGGGGCCACAGATTGTCAAGCTGCAATCGTTGAAAGACGAGCAAGGATTGTCAGTGAACATCTCAAAGCCCAAGGTATCAGGAAGCCACTGCTGTGAGATGCAGTGCCAAAACCAAAAGGCATGGGTGGATGGGTAGGATTTGGGCATTGCCATTATCCTGGGACAAAGATCACTAAAGCAGCTAGCTAGTCCCATGAATAAATGAATGCCGGTATATTTTCTTTCGCAAAGAAAAAAAGTTAATACTTTATAGAGCAAAACCAGTAGAAACCGTGCCGGACAGTGCACCTATGTGTGTTTTCTAGGAACATTAAAACGGTTTATGAGGGTGGTTAGGGACATCACAAGGTGCTCCAACATTCTGTCCAATTCCTAACTTGGTCGGATGAATTTAAAAGTCGGTATGGATCTCTTTCTGGACAAATCCCTTAGTTGGTATATGTCATGCATGATTGGTCTGAACGTTATTAAGCAAATATTATGTAGTGGTTAAATATGCTTAACACTAACATGGCTGGCATTGGAAGTCTGGTTTGAAAAAAAAAATCCTCACTCACTGGACGATTTGACAATTTACATTCAATTTGCTACCATTGAAAAGCTAGGCTAAAATGAAAGGGGAAATTATTAAAAACGGGTGTAAATGTTATCCAAGAACACCATAATATTTGTGCATTTTGTAATGCTGTCCGCTGTAGGACTAGTTGCGTCGCAGAACCATCATCCTGATGTAAAGAAAAATAAAACGTTATGACCCTTCTTCACATAAAAAATTGCAAGGAACCTTTAGTTTGTGACACATTAAAACATTGATTTAATGCTGTTCGATAAGGGGAAGGGGGGGTTGATATAGGTTATGGATTTGTTTGCTGTTAAAACCTTTGAAAAACAGCAATCAAAAAGTATAGTGCCAATGCAATTCGAGCCAAACCAATGGGTGTCACAGCTGGCACATCATGGTTGAAGAACATTTGCATTTTTAACTAAGAAAAATGGAGAGAAATGAATCAATGCAGAAGGGGAGAATGATTTAAAGTTACACATTTTTAGTAGTGAGGAAACAGCTCAGTTTATGAGGGATGTTAGAACAGTAGGTCAAATGAAATAAGAATCAATAAGTAAGGCACGCAAAGTAAACATTTCACAGTAACAAAACTAGATTATATTTTAACATGTAAGGCATATGAACCACAGAAAGCAGTATGAAAATTTAAAAAGGATACATACCTAAATGTACACGAAGAACAAATGTTTGTGGCATGGACTAATGGCCGATATACTCATAGAATTTGTGCTTGTTGAGCCTTCAGGAGGTGTCCCTGGACCACACAATGGACTGAGCACTCTTGTGCTACCTAGCTCCACTGGTCGCTATTCAGAGTGCAGCTTTGGAACTCTGCAGCTCTTAAACATGTGCAACAAGTAATGTTCATGCAGTTTCAGCCTTCCCGACTGAAGAGAAGCAGTGCAAGGCCTGGTCCTTCTTTCAGCACGAGGAGAGTCTGTAGCTATCTGTTCATGGAAACTCCTGCTTCAACCAGACTGTCCTGAGGTCGCCTACTCCTTTGAGGTCTTCATCCGGTCATGGAACGGTTGTCCAGCCTTCAGAACAGTCTCACCGGAGCCCGGAACCCAAGACCGAAAACAACCTTTGCACCTGCATCCCCTGGACCCCCTCAACTGGACAAAGCCTGGAAGTGGGCCAGCAGATTCAGGAACAACTGAAGTGGTTGCTGAAGAAAATCATAGTAAGGAGGTGAGTTTGCATACCTATTCCTATCCCTATCCCTCCTGCCAGAGGGTGGTATGGGGTTGAAGTCCTAACCACCCCCTCTCTCCCTTGTCAGATAAATATCGGGTGGTCTAGTCAATGACACCCTCCACCCAGCCACCCTTTCTCACCCAATCCCACCACTCCTGGGAAGCCAATCCCGTAAAAACGTTACTTTATTTTCCAAACCTGGAACATTTACCTGCAACTGTTCGCAACTCTTGTATGCAAATAGCATAATAAACCTGCCTGGTAAGTACATATAGGGACCTAGTGCCCAAAAGTCACCAATTCCTAGCAGCGTTGGACGTACTAAGAACCTTAATCTAGGCTTTCTTGAGTGTTCCGTTTTCTACAATTTACTGGTCTGTTCTAAATTGCCATTTGCTCGGTCTCCGACTTGCTTTAACAGTTACACAGTTATAATATTGCTTACTGTTGCTTAAAAGTGTTAAAGGTAAGCGTTGGTGTGATGTTAGAAGCCCCCACCCCACAAACAGTGGATATATAGGTGTACATAAGTAGTTGTGACAATACTTTACTGAGGTTTTACTTACTTAGAGCGCATTCAAAGTCCAAATAAATAATGTTGTATTGTTGAACATCTTCGGCCCAACTTGAATCCTTGGGAGTGCTGTGTCACCGTAGTCCTAGACCACACACACACACACACACACACACACACACACACACACCACCCCCCCCCACCCCCTGATACCCCCACCCCACACCGAGTTGAATCCTTACTCCTCTACCTATTTAACTAAACATCAAGGTCTTTTCCCTGTTCACTATAATCCTAATGCTCCAAATTCACCCACAGGTGAAACTCTGAAACTCCCTCTTAACATCCACATGCCATTTCAGGACCTAGGCTCAAAAACTAAAGTATGAAAAGCTGTTGGTAGAATTCCCAGTCCCTGTGATACTGGAAGCTGTCCAGTGCTTGGATGCATTTTGCCTAGTTCACACCTTTAGAAGTATTACTAGAGCTCTGTTCATATAATGCAAATACCATGGCTTTTATAAGAGCGAACTATAAACGACTACAGGAAAAATTGCCAACACTGAAAACTACTTGGCATGTCAAAACATTTTTGGGTGGGGGTTCCAACCATATGACCACATCAGGGTATTCCATTTTACATGCACACTACAGAAGAAACTGGAATAACTTGATTAGAGAATCAGCCTTATAGTCAGCTTGCTGGGCTTTCAATTATTAATATTTTCATACCTGGCAAAACTGTTGTGAACCTGCCGAATTAGTTCAGAATTGCTGAGCGCCAAGCCCTTCATCTGAAGGAAAAGAGGACATTAATGCATTCTTTTAAAAAGGAAAGTGATAAAGAAATCACAGAGACATCATCCTACAGTGAAAAAATAAAACAGCCAGCAGAAGGTATACAATCCAATCTATAAAAGGCACCACAAAAAAGCAGAAATCCTGCACAGAGGACTTTTGATTGAATACACCATTATAATCTGTACTCTTCTTTACATGCATTTTAGTGTCCGGGTGGTGCGAGGGCTTTCCTGAAAGCAGATAGGATCTAAAAGGAGACCAAATTTAGAGAGATGCGGGTCACATGGGAGTGGGATACAGAAGCCCTCACATCACACCAAATTCTCACAGCCAATTGTAAACCCCACATTTAATTTATTGCTTAACTAGCAACATTGCTGAAGGCAGATAGTGAGCCCATACAGCAAGCAGTTTACAGGGGTCAAAGAAGTGCAAGATTATTCAACACAAGGACCACAACAGAAGCAATAAAAACAATCACGTACATGTGTGGAAAAGGATGCCGAAGTGACTACACCTAGTACAGGCTGCACCATGTTCCGGAGCAACCCTACAACACATGTGAGCATAACCTGGGCAGTGGAGTATCATAAACTGGGTCAGTCTGCTGTGAATGGAGGAAGATCTTATGAACACATGGGATAACCACTCATCCATGAACACTGTCTGGTCTCTCCCATTTCCATTTGGGAGGAGAGTCCTGTGAATAAGGGGCGTCCAGAGCCATGCTTTTGAAACCCGATGCATTCAGTATATACTGTAAGAGGGAATAAGGTGGCTGAAAGGGGAAAGCTAGGCAAATTCACAAGCAGCTCACTGAATCGCGAAAGATCAGTTTGGCACGCACACTCTTTTCTGTAACTACTTGAAGATTAACAAAAAGGGCCCTCTGGGTACAGATCCCTTTGTGCTACTGACATTGTTGCTGCCGCCAAACTGCTGCACCATTCCATTACTCGCCAGGTAAGACTTGCTGTCCTCTGGGAAACTCAAATGTCATACCCACTATTACAAGTACATACTGGTGCATCCACTGATCTAGTAGTGCAGAATTCCATTTTTGGGGTTTCTTGGAGTTACCCTAAATGTTCACTCACTCTTTTCATGGTTTGCCATTTGTTGGTTAGGAGCCACGAGGCCCAGGAAAACAGGACAAAACTAGGAGGTGGCAGTGGGGTGTACATTTGCAGATGCAAATCAATTTTGATGTGCGCCCTAAGTAGCCCATCTACTAGGTTTGGGGTGTTCTTAAAATACCCCAACAGATGTATCATGCCTTGTACAATCTGAGAGCTACCAGAAGCAGACGGATGGCCTTGTTGGACAAGGAGATTTTAACTCCTACTGCAATTAGGGAAGTAGAAGGGGTGCTAGGGAGGCAGACATCTCTCAAAGAATCCAGTATTGATGGGGCACCCAATCTCTTACGTGTTCACACTGAACTGTGGGGCACCCTTCGTGGTACAAATATTGCATGCAAATGGCTGGAAAACTGGCGTTATCCCCCCGCAAGCCCCTTACGAAAGAAAAAAGGTAATCAACTCCCTTCATCCCATCGCCCTGTAACTTTACTGGACGGTATATCCAAGCTTTTTGCAGCGATTGTTTAAGAGATTAAAGGTCTGAGGAACACGATAATCATTTCAGATACACAGCTGCCCTTTAGGATGGCAACCATAACCCATTGCCCGAGTTTATAACATTAGCCAAATATATTACTGGTTAGGGTCCATGAAGGCCACGCAGATGGGAACCAATGTTCTGCCTTGGACTAGGTGGACAGGAGGCTCCTTTGGATAACCTTAAGTGAAATAGGTACCAAAATCCCCGATTTATATGCTGGAAGTTCTGCCTATGGGTACTCCGGTCTGCGTCAGATTTGGGAAAGGGTTGAAGTCACCCTATCAAGGAAGGAACAAAACATAGATCGGGTGCATACTTCCACCCCTCCTGTTTAACCTTCAAGTTAACTCCCTTGAAGCGTTTCTGTAAGCATCAGGCACTGATGTACCACTCTGTAGAAGAAGGCTCCCTGTTTTAGGTTATAACGGAGTAGTGGTGATTATAGGTCGCATTGTGGCCTAAAGATGAACATGGCAAAGTGCTACATGTGTGCTTTTACAGGAAAAAAGGTTTAAACAGATATCCTTGTGAGGTCATGTGCCAACGACCCATGACCATTTTGATTATCTAGGGATAAGATTTAATGAGCAGTTCACAGATAACGTTGCAAGACTAGCGAAAAAATGTGATGGTTAAAGGTGGTATTCAGACTGGCTAGAAACCTGCAGCAGCACTGTTGAGCACATGGTGGTGGTATACTAAAAGAGATTGCTACAGGAATGGGCTGTGGGGTTATGGAAATCTGGACTCTCACAACTTTTGGGAGTCCCCATAATCAAAGTAACCTATACCACTCATTTGGAGACTGGCCAATCCTACCTTACGGACTTAAGGCCGATTCTTTTCTGGCACACATTGTGTTCGAAAGGTGGGTGGGGGGATGGGCTGGAAAAACAGTAATTTATTGTCCTTCAGAAGCTGCCACAGAAGAGTGGTTATTTCACAAGAAGCTCAAGTGGGGCTGGGGTTTAGTTTTGAGAATCCAGAGGGCATCTAAAATCACTAAGCATGTGCTTAAATTGAAAGTATAGTCTATATGGGCGTGGACCAGGGAAGATGTGAAAATTACTGCACAGTGTTACTTACAACTTTCGCAAGTAGGTGGTGCCGCTTGGTATATTTCAGCTATTACTAACTGATTTCTGGACCAGAGAAGAAAATGTAAGTGTGCCTTTACCAACAAAGCAGTATATAGTGGGTTTTTTAACTTGTTTATTAACAGAGCACAGGAGCAAGCATGGTAAACTTACATTTGTTACAGACATGTGACATTTGAAATGCCCCCCAACCCTTACGCCTGCAGAAGGCATTGTTCCCGGGCCTCATTCCGTTCCGCCAGGCGGCAAGATGTCCCCCATAGAATGGAGAGCGTTCGCGATCAGGCGCGGTTTAAAAGTGAGCGCCGGATATTTCTGGTCATAGTCTAGGACCGGGGCCCAGACGTCCAAGAAACGATAGAGTCTGCCCGCCTTAGCTGCTGTGACCTTTTCAGCTATTA
The DNA here is from genome assembly GCF_040938575.1 of Ambystoma mexicanum. NCBI lineage: Eukaryota > Metazoa > Chordata > Amphibia > Caudata > Ambystomatidae > Ambystoma > Ambystoma mexicanum. Next base: position 577,526,954 of record NC_090922.1, on the reverse strand, counting down.
GGATGTCCCAGAGTTTGATCCACGGGCATGAGGGGGCCTTCCGCAGTTTTCCAGGTGCGGGCTACCGTGATTTTGGCAGCCAGCAAGAGTTCAGTGGTCAGCGTGGCCCTCCTCCCCGTTCTCGGGTAAGCGTCCGGGATCCCAAGAAGGACCTGTTCGGGTGTTAGCTGAATGGTCACTTGGGTGATGTCTTTTATAGTGGCGTGGTATTGGGTCCAAAACTCCTTTACCTTAGGGCAGGTCCACCACATGTGGAAGTAGGATCCCAAGTGGCTGCATAGACGCCAGCAGTGAGGGTCCAGGGCTTGTTGGAAGTGGTGAAGACCTAAAGGGGGTAGCACCATCGCAAAAGCAGTTTGTGGGCACATTCCCGGTTGGTGATGCAGCGGGATGCCGTGCGCGTCCTGGTCCAGATATCCACCTAGGATTGGTCCTCTATAGCATGACCCAGGTCCGCCTCCCACAGGGACATGTAGGATGGTTTAGAGAGAAGGGGGTCGTCCAGCAGTAGCTTGTAGAGGGCGGAAATCTTCCCTCGGACAGGTAGGTCAGCCGCTGTGAGTTCCAAGGGAGTGAGAGGCTGAGCTGCTGCCATCCGGGTCTGGGGGTTGGAGCACCAGCGTTTTAGTTGGGCATAGGAGAATCTGTCCATCTGCGCTAGCTGAAAGGAGGATTTACATTGTTCGAAGTTAAGGGGGAGTCTCCTGCGAAGAGCTGTCCCAGCGATTCAAGGCCTCCTGCGACCCAGTTCCTGATGTTCGCTGGATGAGCTCCTGGGGAGAAGGCCGGGTTGTGGAAGATTGGGGAGAGCGCGCTCAGGTCGCTTGGGATCCCTCTATCTGCGGGCCCACTCCCATGCCTTTATTGAGTTTTTCGTGGCCATCAGCACATCTGGCCAACTACGGCGCAAGGCGTTGGGGAGGAAGCGAAGAGGCAGGGGTAGGCGAGATTGTTCGATGTCCACCCACTTTGGGCGACCTGAGGCCAGTCCCCATATAGTGTTTATTGTGGCAAAAGAAAAAAACTCGGTTTGGGCCTTTTTGCTCTGTATATAGTAATAGAAGGAAATTATACTTCATGTGCGGCAACAGAGGCGCCATTGACTATCCAGATGCTAAAGCAGCCATTGGTCTTGCTAACAATTTAAAGGGAGCCTGGAAAAGAAGATCAACAATGCTGGAATTGGGATGGAAATAGTTATATGGGTTTTGATTTGATTTTGCACATTTATTTGAAAATGTTGTGTGCTTTATCAAAGTACTCTGTATGGTGTTTGAGTTTGTATTGTAGGTCTATGACTTATGCATTGTATTTATTGTGTAGTTTTGTGGATCATGTCATCCAAAACCGGAAAAAAATAAACTGACATCCCCTAGTATGGCTTATAGTTTGGTGGAAGATATCCAAAGCATCTACATGGTGACCATTTGGGTATCAAAACAGTCATGCAAACCCCTTTGTTTTTGTGGCATTTGTTTGAAGGGTCATTCAAGACTCACCATTCTGGCTACGGAACTTTAACAAATGCCTTTATTTGGCACTCCCACATGTGGATTTAAAGTCCTCAGAACTGCAATCTAGTCGAAACTGGAAAGGCATCGCACAGTGTTTAAAAGTCGGCTGGCCACCAAAACATGAATACGGCATAAGTGGATTGATGGCCAATATTGCCCCTACCACTATATGAATATGTATATTTGGGGGGAGGCCATGTACCTTTTCCCAAAAGCATTTTGAAACCTACCTAAAGCTCTGCTGGTAAGATGAGGACTCCTCCTTAGACAGGCTTGCGGTCTTAGATCTTCCATGTACTTATGGCTGCTACTGCCAGCCTTTTGGGATAAGCTCCTCAGGTTTCCTTTTGGCTTTCACTGTTGAACCACTGGGGTCTTGGTCATTTCTTCATGTAAACAGTCCTCACTCTCCTAGAAGCCTTCCTGATCTTGCAGAAACTGAACTGGGGAGCCAAGCTACTAGTGGAACCAAATGGCTTGCTCCTAATCTGCCTAGATTTGCAGCATCACAGGGCACATTGTATAGCCTCTAGGCTTTATTTCTTGGAGTTTCCTGCTGCCAACCTGACTAGTAAGTCAGGTGACCTTCTTGCTGCATCCTCATCTACGTTTTAAGGGTTGCCTTCAGTGAGCCTTTATAGGGATCTTGTTGTCTGGGCTCCTTCTGCACCTGGGGCAGGGATCGAAATTGGGATTGGACCATAAGCAAAAAGAAGCGCATGGGTATCGGTCATCGCCCATTATGCAGAAGCTACCTTTGGGTACACAGGCGCTAGTACATAGCGTGTAGCAAATCTAACCTGTGCGCAAGATGCAAACTACCTTTGTGTCTATATATTATCCAATATTATTTAAATGTCCCCAAGATGTGCCCTTTATACACATTGCCAAACCTATGCAGTGATCACATAGCTATGTGTGGGAGGCAACACTGGCCGAGAGTCAAAAATAGCTCCTGGCAGCTGTTAGTTTCAAGCTAACCAGGCTCCCCTTGGCTTTAACCAGGAGCTAAATTGCTCCTGGCAATTTCAAACCCTATGGGGCTATGTTCATACTGACGTTCGATATCGCAAATACCAATTAGTAAAGACCCAATGAATACTCCTATTCACCTGTGCTCCCTGGGTGGTTTCCTCCACAACTGGCACCGAGTAATCTTAACTGGCCTTAAAGCTGTGCCCCCCCCCAAAACAAGTTTCCAGTGTCAATTGGCTCCAGGTGCAGAGCCGTTTCTATGCCCACTTCAAACACCATACTAGGTTTCAGCTTGAGGCCAATACTACAGCTATCCTAGTCGTGTAACCAGTATCTGGAACTTCAGTAACAGGATCCCCCACACTCCACAGTTGGGGAGTCACAGTTTTTGCCTCTGTGGATTGTAAATAGTGTTTACTTACCCTTTACCTATAACCATTAGAGGTACTGGTGGATTACCTTAGACAAACTGCGAACTCCGAAAACGTGCACTCTAAAAGTGACAACCATTACCAATAGCTTCATATCTCCCAAGTGTACCATCATTTTCTTTTAAAGTGGTCACACTCTGCATGTCACCCAGTGTATCTCCAATTGAAGCTAAATTGCGCTAAACCTATCTTTGTTTCTACTAGGGTTGTGGGTGAACTATCTTAATGGACCAGTACTGCATTTGACACGTAACCAATTGACTATAGGGCTGCCCAACTATTTTAAGCATTTTACTACCTCCCGATATAGCCTGTAAAGTGTCCAGTATTTTGCAGTTTGGTTAACAGGCTTTGTATTGAATTTGGGAGTTGGGCTTGAACACTTCGTTTTATACATGCTGTATTTACCTTATAGTACTTCAACTGTGGATTTTTCGTCTACAATACTTGTACTAAAATGTAGTGTTCTATTTATATTGAATGTAGTGCATTTTGTAGTGTGATTATGTGGGCATAAATGTAACTGGTCACGCCTTCATCAGAGCAGACGGGGCTGCTCGATTTCGCTTTTTCCTTGTAAATGGGTGCGACAGAGATAGTTTTTGCCATAATCGAGTGAAAGGCAAACTAATCGATTACCGTTTTACCTACCTGTAAAAATCTGATAAATACTTAAATGCAGTCGTGTTCCGGATCACTACGGTTTAAAATTCTTCCCATAATTCTCTTTTGTACATATTCTTATGTACAACTTAAAGGGTGGGTAGGTAAGTGTGCAAAGTCACGATCACGCCTTGCCCTCCAGAGAGGAAGCCTTGACTGTACCGTCACTTCTTGGGGAGGGTAGGGAATAACCAGAGGAGACACGGGTAATGCGAGTGGCCTAGTGCCCAGAGCTACTAGTCCTAAGGAGAAAACCTTTGAGATTTGGGAGCTGAACAAGTTTTAGCAAAGCCAACAGGTTGTCAACAGGATGAAGAAACAAAAAAGTACCAGTTTGTAGGGGTCCAATCCCACCACATGGTAAGCCCAGGGGAAATCCTTGGCCAGAACTCTGATCGGACCAAGCATGGAGAGATGCAACCCTATGGTGGGAAGGGAGGCGATAGAGAAGAGCTTTGTATGCTTAACAGAATGACTTCTATTAAGCTCAGAACCTCGGTCTTGTGAATCCTTAATTTGCTGAACATACAGATACATCTGTTGAAAGTTCTGTTGCAAGTGGGGTTCACAGGCCATGGAAGCAGTGGTCACTGTCAGCATCACAATGGCTAAGTGGCAGTTCTGGTGCCGATACCCAGGCACCCCAAGAAGCAGACCATGAGAAATGTTCTGAAACCTCCAGGACACGGAAAAGGCAGGCAGCAGCAATGATCACATTCTAAAAGGCAGCAGGCAAATCTTGGAGGAGCAAAAAGCGTACACCTGGAAGGACCCACTTCAAGTTTGAGAGAGGCAGTGGCAGGAGAAGTATGCTTTGACCACAAGATGGAACCTTGTACAGTCCCAAGTTGATACTCAATAGCGACCAATGCACAGCAAAGGCACCGGAAGTACAGACACTGGTTTTATGGAAATCAATGCAGGACAGGGCTTTACCTGGATTTTGCTGGAGGCAATGCTACGCAAGTCTTCAATGGTGGTCTACAGGTCTTCAGCTGGCTGCAAGTCTTCATAGTAGTCTTTGCTCTGACTATCTGAAGATTGGCTGTAGGTGTTTATTCCTATATTTGAGCCAGGGTGGCCTCAAGACGCAACTGATAAAAATCTGCACCATTCAAACTAAAGGGTTGGGCAATCCCCGGAGAGCCTCTACCACTTACCTGCCCAGAAATTGACCTCCCAATGGTCACAGTGTGGTTTAGGACCAAATCAAGCCCCCACATCAAGCAAGGTACACTGCCCCTTTTCCCCAGGAAATGTCTTTACGAATATGGCATTTCCTGACCCGAGCAGTCATGAAGAAGGCCAGACGACAAGTAGGCCAAATACTGGGGGAAAACGTAAGGCACAGCCAGTTTTTGATATAGTGTAATGCCATTTTAAGTACCACGTAATAATGCAGAAGCACTTGTTGAAAATTAAAAACATGATACAAAAATATTCACTACCACCAGTCTGTTGGACAAGTCGTAAAAAGAGCGAACAATGTGAGAAAAGGGGATCAAAGTACCCCTGCCACAATTCACTTTAAGGGTCTGGCCAGTTCCCCTAAAACAGATGAGCCAGGCAAGTGAAGCAAAAAGGCTTTCCTTGCCTCTAAAAGTCAGGACAGGAATCGAACCATAGCAAAACGTTGGAAACTTCAATGAGGGAAAGTTTCAAAAAGAAGAAATATTTCATTACAAGTTACTTGGGGTGGTTGCAAGGGTACAGTATGGACTTGTACAGTGCATAACATTTTTATAGGATCCACTTTGATCAAATGGTCTGTCCCAAGTGTCCATTTGGCACTCCCCAGAGCCATATTATGGCCAGGAATAGACAGCACAATCACAGGACTGCCAGTGATGCCAAGTTTGCCACAAAAGTACAAATACATTGTCAATATTCCTGAAAGTTACTAGCTGTGGGCATTATTGGTTCCATCAATGGATGAGTCTAGCCACGTTACAGAAACAAGATACCCAGATGCCATTATGGAGCAATGCTACACAACATTAAGGTATGAGCTGTAACGAGGCAGCCCTTCAGAGGGCGCGTGCCAGTGCTCTGGTTAGAATGCCGCTGCAAACATCGTAAAACAAAGGGGTTAAACACTAGTAAAAAGATCACATGTTACTGCCAATGTTTAATTGCAGTATTAAGCTCAACAAGTTAACATGCATCTTAAAACGAATCCAATATAAACATTAAATACATCTAACGATTAGCAGCTCAGAGAACGGAAACTCATTTTAAATCATCCACAGATACAAAATATTAGGTTTCCCACAGTAGAGGGGAAGAACAAACATTAACCCCTTTTGAAGGTTTGGTATTGTGCGCTTGCCCATCACTGCTGCAGGGTATGAACTTCACTATGTAGCATTTTCCCTAGCTAACTGGAGGGCATCTAATAAGAAAGACACACTGGGCACAGGCTCTTTGAAAGCCACAGGCATCCTTGCTAATCAGCTCGGTGTGCACACAACCGAGGCCAGTATGATGATAGTATCCGGCATGTATAGCTTCCACCTAGCCAGGGTCACCGACAGTGCAGCAGCCCCACCACATGTACAGCCGGTTTCCTTGAAATGCAAACTAGACAAAAAAGCAGCTAGTCTTGTCTGGGGAATAGCTTTGTGGAGGACGGCAGGTGCTGGGACCCTGGCAGACCTCCCAAACATCTTTCAGCAAGAAAGCTTTGGAACCAGAGCATCATACTGGTCACAAAACAAACAGAGCTAGGGATTAATGCCAGAGTCTATATCTGTATGTATAGCAGCACAAAAAATCCCATGGGCATATTGGTGCTAGTTACAGAAAGACAGTCATAAATCAGTTACGGTAAGGCGGGGGTGGGGAGAGATGTTAGTTGAAGAGCAAGGTTTGTTTTGATATGCTTTCTGAAGACATTGTAGGATGTTTTGCCTCTCAAGTGTGGGGATAGCTTGTTCCATAGAGAGGGTGCCCAGACTGGGAAGCTAGATTTCCCCGCTTTTGAGCGCTTGAACCTTGGCGTAACAAGGCAGTGACTGTAGGCGGATCTTGTAGGTCTTTCTGAGACGTGTTTTTTTTTATCCGCTAGGTAGCCCGGTACATTGTTGGAGCCATCGGTGGGTGAGGGACAGAATTTTTTAAGATGATTCCATCCTTGACTGGGAGGCAGGGGGCTGCTTCCCTGGTATCCAATATATGGTCCTGTTTGCCAATGTCAAGAGCAGCTCTGCGCACATTGTTCTGGGTTGTTTGTAGCTTGGAGGATTTTTTTTCCACACCAGGGGTGCCACAAAGTAAGGAGTTACAGTAGTCCGGTTTCAAATCCATTAGTGCCCTTGCAACTTCCAGACAGTGGTAGTAAGGAAATGTTTACTGGCGTTGATCCATTTTATTGCATATCCTGATGCAATATGGTTGACCTGGTAGGTCATGGTTAGAGAAGAGTCGAGGTAGATCCCAAGGGTATCGATAGAGGGGGGGGGGGAGGTGCGGGAGGGTTGACAGAAATCTTGTGGCCGTCAATGATAAAGGATTTGTATTCCTGGGGAAGAGTTCTAGCGGGCAGGGGTCCCAATGAGGAGGAGGGGAATTTTTTCATCGTTTGAGGCTGTGTGTGACCATCCAAGATTGGATGGTTTTGTAGTTGCATAGTCTTACAAGTGGTCGCTGGAGAGGGGGGAAGAGAATTTGGGGTTCATCGGCATAGTGTACAGGATTCCAAGGGCATCGAGATGGTCGAACAAAGGCTTAGTGTATACTTTGTACAAGGTGGGGGACACGCAAGATCCTTGGGGTACCCCGGAGGAGTTGTCTGGGGTATATGGTTTCAGAAGGAAGAGGAGATTTCAATCTTTAAAGTTAGCATGGAAGACACTGGTTTTGGGGACTGGAGCATCTTTTTGTTGAACTTTGGGATTTTTATTTCCACTGCTTGGAGATTTATGCAAGGTTGAACACTGTTGTGAAGTAACTAGTGAAGTAACTATTTGGCATAGAGGTACGACTATGCTTTTGGTTAATGTGTGTAAGGCTCCCTTTCCCCAACCCAAAGCCTCACTTTAGGGATGAGCTGTAAAGTATGCCTTTTACTTTGAGGCATCCTATCCTGGCCCTATAATATTTAGTGCAGTGAGTTATTTCAGACACAAGTAGCATTTGAGTTGATAAACAGCCACACTGTTTCAGCACTTGTAAATATAACCTTGATCTTTGGTGGACAGTCATTTTTAGTAGCACAGGTGATGGTGCGAGTCAATGGTCTACATGATGGGTCCTCGCCACACAGCACTAGATTAGGGGGCAATCTAGGAATTGAATTATCAATGGGCTTCTTTCATGTCAGTTCTTCATTCCACCCACCAAAGGATTATCTGCAGTGGTTCTAAAAAAAGTCCTCAAACAGGTTATGCAAAGAGTTAGAAAAGTATGTCAAACTGTCATAGTAGCCTGGATTCTTGTAGTAGTCCAGAAGAACCCTCTTCCCCCAACCTCAAGGTCACCACTGGTGTGGTGTATAGTCTAAAACCCACATCCTTGTTATACTGAAAGTAGTTCACAAATTACCTCCAACTTCAAGACAAAATTAGGCACACAAGGTTGGTATGCCAGTTGGGCCAAGAACCTGAAAAAGCCAAGGCTAAACAAATGTGCAGCTAGCACAACGTGACTTCTCCAGCCTGGGATCTTACATGGACTTGCATGCTGGCTGGGAATCCTCCAATATTAAAAGCAGTTTCATTGAAAGTCAAAAACTGCTGGTCACTCCTAGAATATTAGTCATTTTGGGTAATACTGCCCAAGCCAATGGCATCTGTCCTCCTCGGCTCTACCCCCTAGAGGTTCCTATTTTTTTCCTTTTTATTAGCATTTCACAGCTAATAACATTCGCCATTCAACATAGCATAAACTTTATTTTTAAAAGCAGCAGAAACCTTAAACACAGTGGCCCAGTGGGTTTCTCCCACCAAACTCCTGATCTGCTCTTGCATCACAACAATATAAACCTTATTACATCGCGGTGGCTCACGAGGGTTAAAAGTTTTTATCATTATAATTTACTGCTATCAGGTGCATCTTCTCTGCCACACTTCATCTTGCTATGCCATGCAGGGTGTATCGGGGTCACCAGGGTGAAGTTCCGGGCACACCCAGTTCATGTCTGGGACGAAGCAATCAAATCTACGTACGATCCCCCAAAGGTTTCTGGGTTTAGCCTGTGGTTGCGTTAGCCTGCTAAATTCTGTCTCCATCTCATTACAATACAGGATACCGAACGCCATTGTTCCAACCTCTGGGATTACGTTTGCCACGGTGCCTCGGAGCGGACCATAACACCTCATACTGCTCCAAGTGCCAATCCATGACTAGAAAAGCCTTGAAGGAATGAAAGGGGAAGTTGAAGGTAGGCCGAATCCCTAAATCCCCTACCGAGAAACCTTTGACCGATGAGGCGACTCCTCGGGGGAAGGCGGCCAAACGGTCGATCGAGGCGTGGCTCCCACCACGCCTTCGTCCTCCAAAAAAAAAAATAAAAAAAAAAAATGAAGAATCGAAGAGAAGGCACCATAGGTCACCTTCATCAGACACTTCCCCTGAGAGGGTTTCTTGCCCAACCAAAAAATCCACTGCGGCAGAGTGGGAGGCCTTCAGAGCAGAGATGCTCAAAATATTTGAAAAACAAAAGCCTCCAAGCCATGCTCCTACCTCGCCTTCCAAGGAAGCATGGAAGGAAAGGGCTCTACCTAAATCCAGCGCGCCCCGAGACGAAGACCCGATCCGCATCGAGAGCCCTTGAGGCCCCGAACCAATGAAGTCTCATCGGAGAGTCAGTCGAGCAAGGAACGCAAGTCGAGGTCGTCAACACCTTTGCCGGCGGCACCGACGGCAGCCAAACCCTCCACACTGAAGGCATCGATGCCAGCTCTGCCATCATTGCCAGCACCCCAGCAAAACCTATGCAGGTTGACGACTCTTCCAGTGTCAAACTCATTTGCAAAAGCTCACATTACTGAGAAAACCTATGTGCCACTACCGGGAAAGGACTATTTTAAGTCTTTCTTCCATATTTGAAGAAAATTAGCAGTCAGATAACCTCCAATATGGTACTCCTAATGTACCAGAGTTTTATTGCAGAGGAGTCTAGGTTAGACCTCTATAACCTACAGACTGCAAGTGGGGTGGATACCTCACCTGAGTTGGAGTTTGGGAGACCAGAGGCTGGGGAGCATGCATATGCCTCCTACAGGCAACTCATGTCAAAAAGTAGTGGACTACATAGGGTGGAGTAGTCCTCCATTGCCATTTCGAACAGGATGATTTAACAGACATCTTAGACAAAGGTCCATAATCAGATCCCATATTACCATTTCATATTGCCTTGCAGAAAAAGGTGGCTACAAATACCGGAAACCAATACGGCTGTTAATAAGAACTTGACCAAGAAGTACTGCCCTTCCAGTAGTGACCCAGACTACTTGTCGAAACAACCCACTCAAGAGTCTGATGTTGCAGGCAGCTACTGCAACATCTAAGCAAGCAGCGAACCCTACCATCCCGCCGATAGGGACGACAAACTAGTAGATGGATGGTCAAGGAAGGTATGTCCCGCAGGGAGCACGGCACTCAAATCTGCCCACTGCATATGTGCCCTTGCAAAGTTTACGTTCACTCTATGGGACTGCATTTCAATGGCGGCAGAGCACATTCCCAAAGGGGATGAATGAGAGGGGTTCTTAGCCATAGTTGGAGACAGCAAAGAAGCCATGTGCGCGTCACTTCAGTCAGGTTTGGATTCTGCCGATAGCATCAGCAGAGCCATGGCTACCAGCACTGTTATGCGCAGGTTTGCGTGGATGTGGAGTCAGGTTTTGCACCGGATGTGCAAGCTAGACTTCTCAACATGCCCTTTGACGGGTCTCCCCTTTTTGGCAACAAGGCTGAAGAGAGCCTTGAAAAGTTGCAGACTTCTAAGGCAGGCAAATCTTTAGGTGCCATTGGGCAACCTCAGCCTTTTCGATCTAGTGGACAACCTTGGAGGGTAGATCTTTTCGCTTCTACTCTTCAGCTGGAAGGGCGAGAGGAATGGCCAGTCAAAGGGGCCAAAGAAGATTTTATCGTGGGGGACGAGGAGGGGCGCAAAGCCAACTCAAGCAGCAGCTTCTTTGCCATCTGCAGCTGCATCAGCCGCCTCGAAACCACTGAGGTCTTCAGTCACAGTTCACCAGTGGGAGGCAGACTGTCTCAGCATCTAGAATAGTGGCGAGACATTATTGCTTGGGCCTTGGAAAGCACAGCCCACGGTTACTGCCTTCCTTTTATACAGAGAACTCAAAAGAATCCACCAGGGAACTACTTTGAGGATTCCAGATCTGCTCCTTGTGCAGGAGATTGAAACCCTGCTATAGAAAGGCGCTATAAAGCTGGTGCCTGTAGCGGAGACTAACAAAGGATGGCATGCCCTTTATTTCCTAATACTCAAGCACGGAGGACCGAGACCCATTTTAGACTTGAAATACTTGTTCAAATTCCTCACGAAGGACAAGTTCAAGATGGTCACACTTTCTCAGATCCTTCAAGTCCTCCGACTCCAGGATTGGTTGGTGTCATTGGACCTTCAGGATGCTTATCATGCCAATCCATCTCAAGCACAGAAAATACCTGAGGTTCGCAGTTGGTGGTTCTCATTATCAATTTCGAGTTCTGCTATTCGGGCTGACCTGCGCCTGAGGGTGGCGGTGGCAGCGAGTCTCAAGACAGGAGGTGGGGCGGGGGAGTTGGGGGGGGTCACATCAACCCCTACCTGGACGATTGGCTGATCAGGGCACGTTATCCCTAACAAGGATACCGTCACCTGGCACTCCCTTCACAGACTGGGATTCTCCCTCAATTACAAGAAGAGTCCCATATGACACTTCAGAAAATCCAATTCGTTAGAGCTGTTCTGGATACATCCTTGGGAAAGAGCTCCCCACCCGAGGTGAGGGCTGAAGACATTCTTCAGATGGTCACCACATTTCGAAAGGCCCAGTGTCTACAGGCCTTGGATTTATTTGAGGTTGATCGCCTCATGGCATACTGCATTTTTCTGGTGCCACAGGCCCGCCTGAGAATGAGATCCCTTCAATGGGCTCTAAGAACACAATGGTCCCAGTTATCAGGAAAGATGTCAGACCTACTTCAGGTTCCAAGCAGGGTCGCACAGGATCTGCTGTGGTGGGCCTGCAAGGACAATATTCTGAAGGGAGAAGAAAGTTGGCAACCATGGCCGGTGACACCAGTGGTGACGGCCGCCTGACTCATTGGGTGGGGTCCCCACACCAACGATCTGACAGTCAACAGTCGTTGGTCTCCATCAGAGTCCAAACAACATATCAATCCTTTGGAGCGGAGGGCAATCAGACTAGCGCTGAGGGCCTTCCTGCCCCCTGTTCAGCGAAAGAATGTCCGGATAATGATGGTCAACATAGTGGGCATGTACTAACTCCAAGAGGTGGTGTAGGGTCACTACCACTGTGCAGAGGCAATGCAGCTCTGGTACTGGGCAATTCACGAAGGAATCTCTGTCGGCAGTTCACCTAGCCAGAGAGGAGAACACTGCGGTGGACGCTCTGAGCAGGCAGAGCACAGTCTCCCACGAGTGGGAAGTAGCTCAGGAAGTCCTTCAAAAGATCTTCAGCCTTTGGGGAACCCCCCAAGTGGATCTGTTTGTGACCGCTGTCAACCGGAAGTGTGAACTGTATTGCCCCAGGGAATTTCCTCAAAGAGGAGCTCAAGGAGCCGCGTCTGTGGTTGACTGGGAATTTCCACTCCTGTACGCCTTTCCTCCATACCCAGTCATTCCTCAAGGTTGAGAATGTTCGGGAAACATGATCCGAATTGCCCCGGATTGGGCCAGGAGGACGTGGTACCTGGACGTTCTGGACAGGTCTGCCATTCCATGCATCTTCCACAAACAGGGACCTCCTGGATGATGTAATGGATATTTTGAAGGCCAGCAACCAAGTCTTTATAACGTTGCCGCTGGAATACATTCAGCAACTGGTGCAGAGAAAAGAATATAGATCCTTTGTGTGTAAAACACAATATTTTATCTTTTCTGCTATCTTTGGTCAATCTGGGTCTCCAGATTGCTACTATTAAAGGCTACTTGGCGGCGCTGTCCATCCTTAAGTGCTTTTCAGAGGAATGTTTCCCAATGGGTCACCTCCCCACCCCCCAATCTCCTTTCCAGGTTCATGTGCACCATTTGAACCTTTACACCCGTGTCTTTTAAGGTGGTTAACCATTCTACTGGTAGCTCTAACATCAGCCCATAGAGTGGCCGAGTTGCAAGCACTTTCGTCCAGGCCACCCTTTACTATTTTCCACAAGGATAGGGTTGTTCTAAGGGTTAAAACCTAATTTTTACCCAAATTAATTTATTTACACATAAGAAAAAAACGTGTTCTGCCTTGTTTCTACTCCTCGCCCCATCCTAGCGAGGAGGAGACTACATAGAAATCCTAATCCTAGTTAGACCGTTAAGCTTTTATATGGGATACATTACACACCGTAATCATACTTCTGATGCTTGTATCTGCTTAGATTCATATGCTGTGCATAGGCCGACATCTAGTGGAAGCTGCAGAGTATTACAGTTTGTTTTTCGAAACTCGAAAAGGGGCGTGGAACTAGGGCGTGCCAGTAATACCATCCCTAGTGTGATGTCCACTATACCCATGATCCCTCACGCGTGTAGGACGGAAGCATAGTGGCAGAGTTTCCTGGCTTTTAGCCATTTTGATCGTAATGTCCCAATCCCACCATTCAAATCATTTTTTTTTTACCTTCACAGGATTAAACACTAAAAGATCTAGCGATATACCCAATTGTTTCAAATAATTCAAACATTCATTTTTTTAAATTGTGAAGGTAGGCCGAAGAAATAGTATCTGCTCGAAAACCCGAACCCAGCAGGTCATAATGTACCCTTAGGGCTAATCAGTTTCCTAAATGAAAGCTTTTGCCAAATAACCATACTGACAACTGATATTAACCCAAGTTCGTATCTTATTGCAGCCAATGGTACGCACTTCGGTAAACACCTGAAGGGAGCCCTTAAGAATCGTGCTTCATATTTGGATAATTCAGCCAATATCCAAGTTGGGAATAACTCAAGACCATAATAAAATTGTGGAAAGATCTTCTGTTTATAAAAGCGAAGAGTTGGAATAAAGGCAAACTTTCCATATTTACTAGCAATATTTTTTTAATTGACGGTTAACGGCGCAACCTTCGTGTCCACATACTCCCTATAATGGGACTTCTGCTGGTTTCCATAGATTGGATATCCTAGGTATCGCAGATTAGGTTTTACAACATGTTTTATGTGGTTCAGATTAAAAAGGTTACTCACCGTGGTGACCACCTTACTCCTAGTCCAAAGTCCCTTTTCCTCCATACTTATGGGACATTCCTCCGTCCTGAGGGACGGGACCGGAGCACTTACACCTTTAGGCAATAGTAGAGCTACTTCATTAGAGGGGACGGCGGGAGGGCGTATGGAGGAAAGGGGACTATGGACTAGGAGTAAGGTGGTCACTACGGTGAGTAACCTGGTTATACTCCTATGTTCCGTTCCTTTCCTCTATATTTATGGGAGATTCCCAAGCACTCCTCACAGGAACAACTGGTGGATGGAAAACCCCTTATTGAAAAAGGTTCTTCAGCACAGCCAGGCCAAACTGAGCGTTATCTAGAGCTCGGGTCTAGACAATGTTTACAAAACGCCGATGAGGAGGCCCATGTAGCCACTTTTGCGATGGTCTCCCAGGGGACATTTCTGAAAGGCAACTGCAGCTGCCTAGCCCCGCACCAGGTGTGCATGAATACTTTTAGGAGGCTGCAGACCTTGGACAGTGTAAGACTCCGTAATACAGGCAGCAATCCATCTGGAGATAGTCACCTCAGAGGCCTGTCTACCTTGTGGATTAACAAAGGTCACCAACAATTAAGAGCTTCTAAATTCAGATGTGTCCAGATATAACTTAAGAGCCCTTCTGACATCCAAACAATGCAGAACACTTTCTGCTTCTGTAGCAGGGTTTGGAAAGAAGACCAGCAGGAAGATTGACTGATTCAGATGGTAATCACAGACCACCTTTGGCAGGAAAAAAGGATTTGTCCGTAGGACCACCTTATCCTTGTGGAAAACCAAGAAGGGATACTCCACCGACAGAGCTTGGAGCTCACTCAAACGCCTTGCGTAAGTAATGGCAACCAAAAAAAGACACCTTCCACGAAAGGTGCTCAAGGTCCACCATGGCCATGGTTCGAATGGTTTATGGCACAACGCCGTAAGGACCACGTTCAGATCCCACGTCGGTGCAGCTTACGAACCGGAGGATAAAGACGCGTCAAACCCGCAAAGTGTCTCCTAATCACTGGATTTGACAGAGAATAAGAGCACTGGTCCATGGATGGGTAGGCGGCTACCGCCGTAAGATAAGTTCTGCATCACAGAAGGAACAAGTTACTTACTTGTAACTGTTCTCCAGCATGGGTCTGGCATGGATTCACATGCTCATGAATATTCCCTGTCGTCAGGCTGGGAATCCTCGGTAAAGAGAAAAAAAAAAAAAAAACAGTATCAGTTTCGTTTCTGATCTGTCTTTCTTAGTAGTAACCAATCACTGATCTCTGGGTCATACTGCCCCCACCCAATGACTGCCCTCTCCTTAAGCCCCGCCTCTGGCAGCCAACCTCAGATTTGGTAGCACGCCAAGTGGCAGTATGACCAAGTGAAGAGCCGCAGAGGGGTAGGTGGGAGGGTTCGCATGTGAATCCATGCCAGACCCATGCTGGAGAACAACAGTTATAGGTAAGTAACTTGTTCCTTCTCCAGCATGGGGTCTGGCATGGATTCACATGCTCATGAATAAAAGAATACATAGCAGTATACACAAGCACAACCACGGGAGGTGGCAAAGGCTCAACAATAAGCATTACATACAAACTCAACATTAAGCAATTCTTACCTCCTCACCAGGCTCACCTTAGGCAAACAGGTTGCGCAGCACTGCTTGGCCGACCCTGGACTCCTCCCTGGAGTCCCGATCGACGCAGTAGCATCTTGTGAAGGTGTGCGTCGACCTCCACGTAGCAGCCCTGCAGATGTCCAGCAGGGGCACACCAGACAGGAACGCCGTGGTAGCAGCGATCAATCTGGTCGAATGGGCTCTCGGAGGGCCGGGCAGTGGTCGGTTTGCCAACCGGTGACAGTGCATAATGCAGCCGGAGAGCCATCTGGAAATGGAAGTCTTCGAGAGAGCCTTCCCTTGATTCACAGACCCAAAGTTCAAACAGTTGTGACGTCTTCCGAAAACTCTTTGTGCGGTCCACGTATAACTTAAGCGCTCTAGCTACATCCAGCGAGTGCAAAGTCGTCTCGGCCGGTGTCAAAGGGAAGAAAACTGGTAACACCAAGGGCTCGTTGAGGTGGAAGTCCGACGGCACCTTGGGCATGAAGGAGGGGTGCGTCCTCAGCACCACCCTCGTGTCATGAAAAGTCAAGTATGGAGGCTCGCAAGATAGGGCCTGGATCTCTCCCACTCGTCGTGCGGAGGTGATGGCCACAAGGAACACTGTCTTCCATGACAGGAACTTCAAAGGCGCTGAATGCATAGGCTCGAATGGGGCCCCCACATGAGCCTGGTCAGCACCACATTAAGCTCCCACACCGGGGCAGGAGCCTTCACCGGCGGGAATGATCGGAATAGTCCCTTCATAAATTCCTTCACTAGGCGATGAGACCACAAGGACGCCCGTCCCATAGTCCTGGTATATCAGGAGATGGCAGCCAGATGTATTCTGATGGAGGCATGAGCCAGTCCAGCTTTGGCCAGCAACAGTAGGTACGGCAGTACTTGAGGGGCCGTAATCCGCAGAGGGTTAATCTTCTGTGCACGGCACCAGACAGAGAACCTCTTCCATTTATGACCATAACACGAGAGTTGAGGACGCCCTGGCTTTTGCAAGAACCGCTGTGCAATCAGCCGGTATATCGTACCTTCCAAACTCTAGTGCTGCAGGAGCAAGGCCTGCAAGTTCAGCGACTGAGTCGTGATGGAGAATGGCGCCTCCTTCTCTGGAGAGAAGATCCGCGTCCGCCGGCAGCTTGACTGGTGGGGACGGTGACAAGTCCAGAAGGTCTGGGAACCAGATCTGCCTCGGCCGCGCTGGTGCGACGAGGATCATCCTGCACCTGGACTTCTTGAGCTGGTTGATGAGGCGGCAGAGCAGCAACGGCAATGGAGGGAACGCGTATAGAAACAGGCCGTCCCAGGGGAACGAGAAAGCATCGCCCATGCTCCTCGGCTGTGGGAACCTGCTGGCGAACCTCTGGCACTTGGAGTTAGTCGCCATCGCGAACAGGTCGATCTGGGGTTTGCCCCATCGTGGGAAGAGCCGATCCACTTGATCCTGGCGCAGTTACCACTCATGGCACAAGCGCAGCTCCCTGCTGAGTGAGTCGGCGATGGTGTTTTTTATTCCTGCCAAGTGGAAGGGAACCAGAAACATCCCATGGGCGACGGCTCAGTGCCACAGATCCTGGACCTCCTTGGATAGGGCTGGGATCTGGTGCCCCCTTGCTTCTGTATGTAGAACATTGTGGTGGTGTTGTCGGTGAAGATCCTCACCACCTTGTCCTTGAGGGACGGAAGGAACGAAGAGAGCCCAGAACACTGCTCGGAGCTCCAGAATGTTGATGTAAAAGGCCTCTCCTCTGGGAGCCATCTCCGGTGTGGGCACCCCCAACCCTCCAGAGAGGCGTCCGTCGTCACAGTCTCCTGAAATGCTGGGGTTTGAAAGTCTCTGCCTGTAGTGAGGTGAGCACGGGTGCCCCACCATAGGATCGCCCGACGGAACTCCTCATCGAGAGGCATCCTGTCCTCGAAGCAGCCCGTTGCCTGAAACCAGCGGGCGTCGAGGAACTCCTGTAGCGGACGCATCCGAAGTCTGCAAAGGGGCACAAGACAGATGCATGAGGACATCATCCCGAGAAGGGACTTGATGGACCTCACCCTGGCCACGTCCGTGGCTAACAGGCGCCGCCCCTTGCCCAGGATGGTCTTGGTCCTCTCCTCTGAAGGGGAGGCCAATTGCCCCACTGTATCGAGCTTCGCTCCCAGAAACAGTGCTACTTGCAATGGAACCAGGTGGGATTTGGGGTAGTTGATGGCGAACCCCAGCTCTGTGAGCAACCGGACGGTCCTCGCCGTGTGTTCGACGGCGAGTTCCCTTGTCCTTGCCCGGATTAGCCAGTCGTCCAGGTAGGGGTAGACATGGATCCCCTGCAGGCGCAGCCGCGCCGCCACTGGTGCCAGGCACTTGGTGAAAACCCTGGGTGCGGACTTTAATCCGAACGGTAGGGCTCGGAATTGGTAGTGGCGTCCCTGAACCGCGAACCTGAGTAACTTCCTGTGCCGTTTTAGAATGGGGATGTGGAAGTAAGCATCCTCCAGGTCCAACGACGATAGGAAGTTGCCTTCATCCAGCTGTCCCAGCATGTGCTGGAGGGTGACCATCCTGAATTTCTGCGCCTTGATGCATTTGTTTAACCGACGCAGGTCCACGATGGGGTGCCAACTGCCTGTCTTCTTTCTGACGAGGAAGTACCTTGAGTACACTCCGGAGCCCCGGAGCCTCCTGGGGACAAGCTCGATGGCACCTTTCTTGAGCATCGCCCTTACCTCCAACAGTAGTTGAGGGATGCGATTCTCCTTCCTGGCCACGGGAGGAATGCGAGGGCACTTCTTTTGGAATTCCAGCGAGTGCCCGTTGGCCAGGGTGTCAACTTCGTCAGCCGGCCTCCCACCGGGGTGCTTCGGTGGGGGCCCCGACAACACGGCCGGGTCAGTCTTCTTGGAGGCGGCCTTGCTGCCTTGGCGACGATGGCGGGATCCCCCCCTTGCTTGCCGCGACCTCTGTAGGCCTCCTGGGAAGAGGAGCGGGCCGCCTGTCGGTAAGTGGAGGAGCCACCGCTGGATCCTTTGGAGGCACCCTGTCTGCCTCCGGAGCTCTGAAAGGGCCGTCGCTGTTCAAGCACCCCTAAGGCCAGGGCCGTCTCCGTGTCGGTCTTGATGGCCTGTAGGGACTCGTCCACCGCCTTACCAAAAAGGTTGTTGCCGTCGAACAGCATGTCCAACACTCTGGTCTGGACGTCCTGGCGAAAGTCTGTCGCCTTGAGCCATCCTCGTCGTCGGAGGCAAACTCCGTTGCCCAGTTGGCGAAATCCGGTATCAGCAATGTCCGTTGCCAGCATTATGGCGTGATCCGACGCCACCTCGCCTTCCTGCAGAATTTCTAGGGCCGCCGCCCTCTTGTCGTCAGGTAGGAAGTCTAGCAGGGGAGCTATCTTGAACCAGAGCTCCCTGTCGTAGCGGGCCATGATCGCTAAGGCATTGGCCACCTTAATCATCGTCGCCGCCGACGAGATGACTCGTCGTCCCATCGAGTCCAACTTCTAGCCCTCGCTGTCCGGCGGGGAAGTGGAAGTTGAAGCCGACGCACCCGCTACCTTCTTATTAGCTGCTGCCGAGACGACAGAGTCCATCGTGGGCTGGGCCCTGAGGCACAAGGGGGCGGCATCGGGGACTCTGTACTTCTTCCTCGTACCTGTCCCTCTTGGCGGGTGTTGTGGAAGGGTTCTTGAGGACAGCAAGCCCCTCGTCCCAGAGGTCGTCGAGCAAAGGCACCGCGAGGACCGCCTTCCTCTTGGCCTCTCGTCATTGGTACAGAAACCCTTTTTTTCCTTCAGGGCAGAGCTGGAAGAGCTCGGATGCCCTGGTTATCATGGCGTGGAAAGAGCCAATTTCGTCGGCTGGAGCAGCCAGCGGGGAGTGGGGGGGGTTTGGGGTGATGACGGGATGTCCGCTGTGTCATCGCCGCCGTCATAGTCCGTCCCTGTATCCGTCGCCGTATCCTCTCTAGGGTCCGGCGAGGGGGATGAGGGGTCCACAGGCACGAAGGGCGGAGCGGGGTGGACTCTCCTCCGCTTGTTCGGAGGGCTTACCGACGGGCCTGGCTCTGGATCCTCCGTCGGGGTCCGTGGTAATCTCGTCCTTATCTCGGTACATAAGGATTGGATTGCCAACAAAATGGCTGCCGAGCTATCCTGGGACTCGGGTAATGGCTGCGGACGGGATGGCCGCTCCACTGGTCCCTCTACGATCACGTCACCAGGGACCGCCCCCTGGGATTGAACCTTCTCGAACCTCCCGTTGAGGCCTATGGACCTCTCGTTGAGGCCCTTCTCGGTTTCCACCAGCTCCTCCTCAGAGTCTGATTCCGAGTCTGTAATGGCCACTGGCCACCGCCCCCCCCCCCCTCTTTTTCCGCCGGGGACTTCACGGGGGTCTTAAAGATGGGCTGGAAAGAGGATTCCCTCCACGCTGGCAGGAATACTCTGGGCCCAGAGGCCGTTTCCACTAGTCTCAGCCGGCTTCGCCAGGGCCGCAGCAACCACTTCGATAGAGGCCTTTGCCAGATGGATCAACGCCCTCACCACCTTAGGTGCGTCCTGGGCCTTCACCTTTGGGGGAGGGTCAGCGCCTCGCTCCCCCTTCGAGATCGACCGGGTCCGCCCCAGCGGCTTACCCGGGTTCTCGGACTTCCTCTTCCCCGAACCAGAGCGCGGGCTCATGGTCGAACGTGCCGGGGAAGTAGCGCCCTGCCTGGCAGCCGAAGAGCCCGACTTTTCGGCGCTCCCGTGCCCGCGGACTCGCAGTGCTTGGCCTTCTGTTGGGCCCCTGTCGCCGGGGCACCCACACAGGACTTAGAAGCCCGCTCAGACTTTTTCTTTGCCTTCTCACCAGCTGTGCCCTTCTCCAGCCAGGCGGCGAGGTGGGAAAGACGATCTGGTTTGGTCCATTTCGAAAGGTTCTTGCAGAATGCACAGCCATTCTCCACGTGCGTCTTGTCCTCATGAAGACAATAGAGACACCGCGAATGCTCGTCCTCCTTGAAAACTTTCTGCAATCCGCATCCAGGGCAGCACCTGAACAGCTTGGACCCAGGCGTCGAGCTTCCCTTGTCCTGGGCCATGTCCGTTAAGGTAGGCCGCAGATCTTCCGGAATCCTCCAAGAAGTGTAAACCCGACGAAAACTTCACCTTTGAGGAGCGTAGAAGAATTCTGAAACGGTGGAGCTTGAGGCTCGATTAAACCGAAAACATGAGAAAATCTCCTGAAAAAGCGTGAAAACGCAGCAAAAACTCGAGCTAAAACACGAGGACTCCAAACGCTTGAGCGTGCGGTAAAAATCTGAGGATGGCTGCCAGAGGCGGGGCTTAGGGAGAGGGCAGTCATTGGCTGGGGGCAGTATGACCCAGAGATCAGTGATTGGTTACTACCAAGAAAGAAAGATCAGAAACTAAACGGATACTGATTTTCCCTTTACCGAGGATTCCCAGCCGGACGAAGGGGAATATTCACGAGCATGTGAATCCATGCCAGACCCCATGCTGGAGAACAGGAGTGCCTGATTCTGCTAGGTGAGACCCGAAGGAGAGCACTGTCAATCGTAGCCACCCTGGGGTCCAGCTTTTCGGCTACGCACCAATGACAGAACCAAAGCCACTTGCTATTATACTGAGACCTCGTCGAAGGCTTCCTGGCTGCCTGAATTATTCACATGTTATCAGCAGACAGGTTGAGATGTTCTAAAGATCTGAATTCAGGCACCATACCGCCAAGCTTAACGATTGTGGGGAGGGGTACCACAGCTGTCGATCCCTCTGGTGAAGTAGATTGGGACTCACCAGTAGCCTGATCGATGCACACACCGACGAACCTGGACGGCCACCAAGGGGCTATGAGCAGAAGAGAACAGTTCACCATGTTCCTCAGCTTGCAAATCGTCCAATGAATCAGAGGCAGGAAAGCATAGGCCCTCATGTTGTGCCAAGGAATCTCGAGAGCATCCCCGAGAGGAGGCTCTCAGACCATTTCTGGAGGCATACAGGGGAAGTTTGTTTGCCAATGTTACAAAGAGGTCAATTTCCGGAATGCCACAACACAGGAATATCCATGAGAGGATCTCCGCCTTCAATTCCCACTCGTAGCTGACCATCGTCCGCTGATTGAGGGCATCTGCCGTGACGTTCAGCTGGCCTGGGATGTGTACTGCTACCAGCCAGACACCATGACGAACTGCCCACCCCCAAATCTGGATGGTCAGGTCCAGAAGAGGGGAGACTTGGTGCCCCCGCTTGTTGATGTAATACATTGACACCACATGGTCCGTGCGGATACGGATCACTTTGTTGACAATGACCAGCCTGAACGCCTTGAGCGCTAGGAAAATCGCTAGAAGCTCCAGATGATTTATGTGAAGGAGCTTGTCTTGGGGCGACCAAAGTTCCGAGACCTCAAGAAGATCCAACATCGCACCGCACCCCAGAAGGCAGGAGTCCGTTGTGAGCGTCACCAGCAGGGCGGGGTCTTGAAACCCCACACCCACCGACAGGTTGCCGAGCGATGACCACCACACCAGGTCCGCTCTCATGGAAGAAGGAATCAATATCATCTTAGAGTCCAGATCCACAGCCTGACACCAAGAACTCCGAAGAGCCGCATGAGGCCCAGAAGCCTCCGGAACCACCAGGCGGACATGCTCTCCGACTGTGCAAACATCTGACACGTGGCTAAGAGATCCGCCATTCTGTCCCCGGTCAGGTAAACTCTGCAGTCGATCGTGTTCCACCAAAAACCCAGGAAAATTATGTCCTGGGAGACCGTCATGGAAGATTTCCGCCAGTTCACCAACAGCCCAAGGTGGAACAGGAGGAGAGACTGAAGATTGCACGCGGCTGTCAGAGGGCAAGGGCTGTGTAACAGCCAATCGACCAAATACGGATACACATGGATACCCTGCAGACGAAGATACGCTGCGATCACCAAAATCTTCATAAAGACACGCGGTGGCGAGCTGAGGCCAAAGGAAGCACTCTGAATTGGAAATGCTCCTCTCCCACAGAGAAACGCAGGTATCTACAGTGTGGATTCCAGATCAGAATATGCATATACGCATCCTGAAGGTCCACCACACTGAGCCAATCGCCCATCTGTAAAGAGTACTTTATCTGACCAGGCGTGATCATCTTGAATTTCTCTTGGGGTAGGAAAAGACTGAACCCGTTCCTAGGGGAACGGGTTCCACTGCTCTGAGATCCAGTAACTTCTGTATCTCGGCCCTGAGGGAGGGTGAACCCGACTGCTGGAAAGGAGGATTGATGGGTGGGGCGGGGAGGGGGTGCGGGGGGAGCAGAAGCCCGCCCGAGCGACTGACAAGACCCACCAATCCTCGGTGATAGTCTGCCACGCCTCCCAATGAGACGCAAAGTGTCCTCCCACCGGGCTCTCGTGCGGGCGCAGAGAACCCTAATTTGGCTGGTTTTTCGGTGGCGGCACCACATGAACCCGAGGAGGAGGCTGAGGAACGGGAGAAAAACCAACTGCGTTGCTGCCTCCGGTGAGAATTTCCCAAAGGGGTATCGGCTCTGCGGGATTTTCGAGCTAGAAAACCCCTGAAACCAGAGGAGGGTTGGGAATGCGACAACGGTCTGTGTCCTAAAGGGTTGTTTTACCAGGACAGACAAGGACTTGGCAGTCTGGGTGCTGTCCTTCGTTTTGGTCAGCTCCACATCCGTTGAGGAATGAAAAAGCTCCTTGCCGTAAAACGCCAGGTACAAAACCTTGCCCTGCACCTCCTTAGAGACTTGGCGGCGTGCAGCCAAGCCTGCCGAGAGGTATCCACTCCAAGCATAAGGCCCCGGCCCGAAGTGTCGCCATGAGCCGGGGCCTCCAGCAGATCTTGAGCCAGGACCCTGGCATCCAACAATCCTGCCTTGAAGTCCTCAGGCTTTTCAGCGGGGATGAACTCCTCAAACTCCGACAGACCTTTCCACATTTTCATATTCGCCGCCGCTAACACCAGTTCTGCATTGGCTTGACGCAATTGCAGGGCTGAGTTAGCAACAATCTTCCTCCCAAGGGAGTCAAGAAGCTTATCTTCTTTGCCCAGGACCTGAGTAGCCGTCGTAGAAGAGGATGCCGCAGGTCTGGACTGCAAAGTGAACGCAGCCACCACCGTGGAGGGTTGGGGGGGGGGGGGAGGGGTCTTGTGGACAAGATGCTAAATCCACCTCTTCCGAAGAATGCAGCGGGTAGCGTGCGTCAATTTTCATATTGACGAACAGTCCAGGGTGTGGTCTCTCCCAGACTCTACGGACCTCGGCCAAAACGTCCTTCAAGAACAAGCCGGTACGCTCCGAAGGAGACAAGGTGAACGCCCCCGAAAGCGGGTGCCTCGGGTACTGAACATCCAACAGACACGTCCAGCACCCGGTCGTGAAAGGCTCTGGTCTTCGCTGTCCTGATAGCCCTGCGTGTCATCCGACAGGTCAGGATCAAGCTGAACCACATCAGGCACCACAACAACCTTGTCCACTGGGGGACAACGGAGTCAAGGGTGGAAGAGTAGGGGGAGGCCCCGCAGGCAAAGGCGGCACCACTGGAGACGCAGGTGGAACTGACGGCGCAGGCGGGCATATCTCCCTAAACAAGCCTTTAAAGTACTCTTTCATGGGGTCGGAACGCATACATTTTTGAAACTTGCTGAAAAAGGCGTCCTCTGCCGACTTTGGAGCGTCCGGAGGAGGCCCCTCAAGAGGAGGGTAATTCCAGGGACGCAGGGGAGAGGGTTGCCAAGAAGATCCCTCCCCAGAGGTGTCCACATAAATCAAGGGTGCAGACGCCGCAGGCAGCGAGACATTGTGCAGAAGGGGCATCCGGGCATTCCAATCATAAACTGGACGAAATAGATGTGCACAAGGAAACCGATGTTCACCTACAGAGCCAACCCCTACACCTAAGGCCGATGGGGTAGTTGTAAGGGATGCATCCAAAATGGCCGCCATGGTCTTGGTGGGAACGGCCGCCATTTTGTTGGCACCCGAGGAGAACTGAGACACGTGTGGAAGTGAGGCAGGGGTCCCCACAGGTGGGTCTGGGTTCTTCATTTTAGCCTCAACACAAGGAACCGCGGCCGAGCAGGGTATTGTGTGGCCTAGGATGTTTTTGTGACATGCTAATAGCTCAACTAGCCTTTGCAGGAAAGACCTCGGCACTGCCGGTAAAGGAGGAATTACGGTTCGAAACCTCACTC
Organism: Ambystoma mexicanum; assembly: GCF_040938575.1. Lineage (NCBI taxonomy): Eukaryota > Metazoa > Chordata > Amphibia > Caudata > Ambystomatidae > Ambystoma > Ambystoma mexicanum. The sequence continues at coordinate 577,502,188 of NC_090922.1, read as the reverse complement.
CTTTGCCCCTCAACAGTTCTTGAGTCACCGCAAGAGCGGGAACGATGAGGAACACCTTTCACAGAGAAGGCCTTAACAGGCATCTCAGAACTGCTGGTCACCTTAGCCTCTATACGAGGGACCTCGGACCAGAGTCTGGTAGAAGCCTCTTCACGGCCGGCCTCGAACTTCTGTTCAGTATCAACAAGCCCAGCCGAGGCCTCAGTGCGCACCCCGGTACGTTTGAGGGAAGCTCCAATCAAGGAGGCCTTGGCGCAAGCTCCGGTACCGCACAACTCAGAACTAGGTCTACAAACAGCCCCCACAGGAGTGACCTCCGATTATAATCCGGTGTCAACAGGCCCCTTACGGAGACACTCTGAGAAAACTCCGGTACACTTTTTAGGCCCAGACGGCACCTCAGGGCCAGCCCCAGTAACAGACTTTGACGCTCCACCCAGACAGGGAAGACCCCAGGAAGTAGTCCCCCGACCGGGGTGCCCTAAAAAGTAAGGAACTTCGGGCGTTTCTTCTTCTCGTCGATGAAGGATTGAAAACGCATAGGAGGAGTGCGCTGAAACATCACCTCCCACTGCCCTAACCGACGTTGAAGCGCCCGGAACAAAAGGGAATCGCAATAAAAACACGAGTCCCACCGGTGGTCAGGACCCAAACACTAAAGAAAGGATGGGGATCCGCCCTAGCGTAGAGTTGCTGACAGGAAGAACAATTCGGGAAGTCTAGCTGAAACGGCATAGACGGACTATCACGCGATCGCTAGCAAGAGCCAGAGAGGAGGAAACTAGAAGAAAAAAACCTTCCACAGATGCAAGTGTGTCCAGTCTCGAATGAGCGGAGAAAAGGACTGATGGGCAATGCAGAGCCAAGATGGGTGGGGTTACGGCCGTGTGCAGTACCCTGCGTAAGAGAGGAAGGACTAAAATCTTTGCAAAAATTTTGATGCTTTTACAAAGTGCTCCGGTCCCATCCCACAGGACGGAGGAATGTCCCATAAGTATGGAGGAAAGGGGACGGAACGTAGGAGTAACCATGAAAACTGTTCAACATATGTCTTAAATGCAGACTTACAGTAACTGTTTTACTTTAACTTATCATCACGTAATTAGAGTCAGTGTAGTCCCTACATTTGCACAACAGACGCTGCAGACCAAGGCGTATGGTCAAAAAGCATAAAATCATCTGCATATGCAGTCCAGCATATTTTATCTCCTACCACCGGTGGAGCAAAGGCACTTTCTTCCAACAACTCTTTAGCATCCGAAACAAAGATTAAAAATAGTTGGGGCGAACACACAACCCGGTCACAGACCATTTGGAGCATCAATAGGAGCAGTAAGGCGGCCCCGATTATTTAACCGGGCAGAAGTTTTGACCCCTCATGTAAGTGAATTAATATGGAGAGCAAAGCCAGAGGCATACCAAGTCCATTTAGTTTTCCCCAAAGTATAGTTCTCTCCACCCTGTCGAAAGCCATCGATGGAGGCAATATAGATTGGCGCTGCCTCCTTCCTCCAGGCTTTCCCCTGCATAGTATTCAATAAAAGCTAACCCCCCTACCCCCAAAACGTCCGTCCCCACACTTTCTGAACCCAAATTGAAATCTGGACAGGATGGGATTTGAATTGATCCAGACTTGAATGTGGTTCAGGATAATTCCAGATTTTTTTTTTTTTTTTAATCAGCGTCCAGTAGAGCGATCGGCCTATAGTTTTTAGGAAAGGACCAATCGCCCTTATATACAGGAACAACATGAAAAATGCCAATTTATAGGAATTGTGCGAGACCTGACAATGTCTTCAAACAAAACAAGATTTTTGACCAGAGTGGTTTATTTTGCTTAAAGGTAACATGCACGGACCATTAGGTCCCGCCGCTCTAGACATAGAAGGCCTAACTATCAGCATTTCAATATCCTCCTGTAGGATTGGACATTGCCATTCAGCATCTCGTATGTAATTGGGAATTGACTGGTTGTGCAGCCCAGATGTGTACAGAGTCCCAAAATGCCCTGACCATTGTTATTCAGAGATGGAAGAAGAAAGGCCCTCACAGTTCATTGCCGATTTATCGTTCACAAGAGACCGAAAGGTTTTTGACGTGTTATCCTTCAGGGCACGAAGAATACTTTCTCCATCTGTCTGATATAGGGCAGCTTGTTGTGCTTTAATCTTGTTCTTCCATCGATTATTAATCTTTTTTCTTAATGCCATTATCTCCCACAGGGGAAGGTCGGTCTTGGACAGCAGTCGAAATTCCCTAGATCTCTTATTTTTAATAGTTCTCATCACCAAATTATAAGTATGAGGATGTTTATGCCTACCCCTGCCTTGTTTAGGCGAGCTTGCTGTAGGTCTAATAACATTCCCAACATAGGGGGAAAAGATGTCTTTAGGATATAGTAGATGTTTTTTTTCCCAGTTAGAGGTATTCAAATCCGAAAGATAGACTGCGTTCGTTTTCTCCACATTTCCCTTATGCCAGACTATTCTTGTTTTTGCCATATTTATCTGTAGATTAGGTTGGCAACAGGGTTCGGCAGTCCTTCCACAGGACCGTGCAAATTTCATCTGTAAGATCTTATGGTCACTACACTTTGCCCTCAACAGCTTATATTCCGTTGCCAGGTCCATAAATGAATCAAGCAAAAATGTGATCAATAACGCTAGTTTGAGCCCCTCTAAACCAAGTTGAATGATCCTCCTTACTATTCAGAAGTTCCCTAGCATTATGTAGGCCCCATGAGTCTAAAAATTCCCCATGAGCAGCCATGCATGTCTTTTTGCCCCCGATAGAATGCTTCTGTCCCCATTCTACCCCCTAGGGGTGTTAGAGTATTATCTCTAGGGATTTCAACATTGAAATCTCCTACAATCAAGATCATCATATTTGCAGATAGTTCTTGGCATTCTAGCATACAATCCCCCAACTGTTTCAATGCTTCTTGAATATTCAAGCTCGACTCCAATATATATTTATCAACAGGAGATTTCACTGTCCAATAAAGAAACTGCATTCAACCCTTATTAGTAATAACAGGCACCAGTCATGCATCCTGGATAAATTTATGATACTGGGTGCAATATTCACTTCCACTGCTGTTAGCAGGCCCCCCTCCGACGGGCACCCCACTGGACCCTTTCTGGCAAGAATTGAATAAACAATAAATCCATCCAATACATAGTGAAGTAAACCAAGTCTCCTGTAGACAAATAATTGAGTAGCTATTTAAAATGGAGCATATGTCTGGTGAGTTTTTCAAAAACCAATTGCCCCTGGAATTCCAGCTCACCAGGGCCAAATTTCACATGCTGTTAACTATTGGGCTTCATGTCCTGCAATAGCGAGCTAGAATCCCGCAATGTTAATGCCAACCATCTAAGATTAGGTTCACCAAAGCTACCATTAACATTGTTCTGAGTATTCGAGGTTTATCAACATTTGCCCCCCTACGATCTTGTGAGTTGCCCCCCCATCCATCACCATGCTCTCCAAATCATACAAAAATTTAAGAAATGCACCCATTTCTTTTAGAACCGCATCCATAACTGTACGTGAATTAAAAAAAAAAACCACCCGTACCTATATCTGGTGGGGCGGACAAAATCAATTAGTTTTATGTCACTCGAAGTACTTGGGGATAGGTTTGGAATTTCTCCATATTTCCTATATTTAGACTGTCAAAACTTTGTATTGATGACCAACTTTTTATTGGATATATGGGCCACAAACTGGGTCAGGCTGTCTCTAAACAGACCTTATCCAGATGGATCATTCTGGCTATTTCAGAATTTTACAGGTTGGCAGGGAAGAAGCCTCCGGAAGGTTGAAGGGTCCATGCCACCAGGGGCATGGCTACCTCTACAGCACTGCAAAGAGGTATACCAATAAAAAAAAATATTTGTATGGGATACATTACTCACCGTAATAGTATTTCTGATGCTTGCATCTACTTAGATTCACATGCTATGCATAGGGTGACATCTAGTGGTAGATGCAGAGTATTACAGTTTGTTTTCGAAACTCAAAAAGAAACGTCGACAGGTCGTGCCAGTTATACTATCCCTCCCTATTGTGACGTCAACTGTACCCATTGTCCCTCACGGGTCGAGGTCCCTCAGATTGTTTTGTTTCTGACATGAGGTTGCATGAAGTGTAACGGGAGTACAGGTGTGGTAAAGCAGATGAAGCTCAAACATCCATGCATCTTCTACAGCACAGGGGAGGAAGATTGGGTGCACGTGAATCGAAGCAGATACAAACATCAGAAATACGATTATGGTGAGTAACGTATCCCTTCTAAGGCGTGTGGAATCTGCTCAGATCACATGGTATGCATAGATTAGCGAGCAGTGGCTGGAGAAGGTGGTGGGATGTGAGAAGGTACAGCTGCAAATAGTTTTAGCACCGCGTGCGTGTCCCACCTGTGAATCTGCTTTAGAACGTGTGTCAATGCAATAGTGCGGAGTAAAGGTATGGATAGAGCTCCATGTAGCTGCTTTGCAAATGGTGTTCAGCGGGAAGTTTGTGAAAAAGGCCAAGGTAGCTCCAGTAACCCTGGTAGAGTAAGCCCTTGGTGTGAAAGTAAGAGTTTTATTGGATAGACGGTAGCAGAGCTGTATGCATCCGACTATCCATCTGGAGATGGCTTTTTTGAAAACTATCGTGCCATGGAGATAAACAGTTGGTCTGTTTTTCCAAGTGGTCTGGTCTTGTTTATGTAGTAAAGGACTGCCCTCCCTACATCTAGTGTATGGAGTTTCTTCTCAGCTGAGCTTGACAGATTTTGAAAGAAAGCTGGTAGTTCAATGGACTGACATGACATGGAACAAATGAACTTGGGTGAAAACCTAGGGTGTGTTCTTAATACCAATTTGTCTTTTTGGATAAAGAAATGGTTTTGCACTGACAAATCTTGTAGTTCACCGACTTCTCATGGAGGCGATAGCCACAGAAAAGCTGTTTTATATGCAAGGTGTTTAATACTGGGCTTGTGCATAGGCTCAAAGGTGGAGTCCTATGAACTTTGGAAGTACCACATTTAGGTCCCACCCTGGGGCCAGGTTTGAAACGGGAGAGTGAAGTCTTTATACTCCCTCCATGAATGCCTTGATGACGGGGATCATCCACCAGAACACCTTACTCTGAGAAGTGGTGCACGAGGATAGAGTAGCTAGGTTAACATTGAGCAAGTTAAATACTAGTCCTGAGTCTAGTAAGTGGAGCATGTAATGTAGAATGTGTGATGGAGTACATTCTATCGGGTTTGTTTTGACTGGCACCATATTACAAATCTTTTCCACTTGTTAAAGTAACAGTGTCTACATGTTTGGTTTATGTGCCTCCGTGAGAATGTCCATACACCTTTGAGGTAGTCTTAAATGTCCAAATTCTATGACTTCAGGAGCCAAGCTGCCAAGTTCATAGACTGAGGTTGAGGGTGAAACATTTTTCCCCCCACGTTCTGTGTAAGCATGTTGTAGGGGCATGGGAGTTTGATTGGATCGCACATCGCCAGTTTGCGCAGATGTGCAAAGCAAGGTTGTCTTGCCCTCATAGGAGCAACTAGGATTAGTGTCACTTGTTCCTTGTGCAACTTGTCAATCAACTTGCTCAGTAGTGGAGTTGTGGGGAAAGCGTAATCAAATCTCCCCGACCAGCACATCCACAGGGCGTTCCCCCTTGGACCCGTGTTGGGGAAACCTGGATGCGAAGTCTGGTCACCATGTGTTTTGGCTTGTAGCAAACAAGTCAAGAGGGGGTAACCCCATAGTGCAAAGATATTGTTTACGATATTCCTATCGAGCTGCCAATCATGCTCTTAGGGAAGAGAATCTTCTTAATGAGTCTGCCAGACAATTGAGTTCCCTGGAACATGTTGAAATGTTAGAAGAAGCCACCTTCCTGCCAAATTGTTTAAATGTTCTTACTCTCCTTGTCAGGAGTTTCGGCAGAGGCCAGGAGGGGTTCCTGCCCTTTTTCTTGTAGTAGTAACTACCAAAGAGTTGGATTTTAACTGCCCCCTAATGTATAAGGGATCCGAGGGGGCTGGTCTGAACATCTTCTCGATGCACGGGTTGACTGCCCGTGTTAAATTGGGTGTCAGCAGAAGGGGTTGAATGCGTCTTTGCACAGATTGCAAAAAGGGATGAATTGGGTTGCTGACCTTTTATCACAGAGGATGTCTTCCACAAAGTGTCGACGTGGGCTTCTTGCAGGTCTATCTTGAAGTGCCTGCTCCTGAAGGCTGCAGAGTAATTATATTGTAATTTGTTATCTACCGGTGAATCTACCACCAGTGGGTCAGTGTGATCTGGTGACTGAGGACGTAAACTTCCTCCTCGTCGTTGTCATATTGGTCCAGGCCCACCATGTCCCCTTGGTCGTCTGGGTCAATTTAAGTGCCAGGGTTCTGGGAGCCTCGAATGGCATATTAAGTATCTTGCTCCAGGTCCTGATGCGATGTGGAAGCCAGCGTGGGGTGTAGGCGTTTCTTTTGGCAGTTGGCTGAATGACTGCTGCCCAGCTTTTGAGTAGCTGCTGCCCCGCCCTGTGGTGTTCCCTGAAGATTTGGGAGGACCTTGGGGTGGTCATCAACGAAATTAACAAAACAGGACATCCTCCTCATAGCTTTATCAAATTGTTCTGTTGTCCATGTGTGAGGAGCTTGGTATAACAGAGGGAGTAGGAGTAGTGGGTGTAGGAGGTTGCTCTGGGATAGGGGTTTTCTTATGGTACATAGCCCCTGAAAGAGTGCCCTCTGGTGAAGTGAAATCCATGCTTTTAGATGTTTTGGCTTTTTTCCCCTGGGACGTCGAGGACTTCTGGTTTTTCGATGTACGGCCCTTTAACTGGGTACAGGGAATGTGCGATTAACTTGCTCATTTTCAAGCTGTTTGTGCTTTTCTTGGAGGCAGTCGACACGTCTGTCGGCGCCGAGGACTTTGAAGGTTTAGACACGGTCAGAAACGGCCCGGAAAACAAGGCTGTTTGCCTCGGTTGCTAGGTTTCTGGCTTCTTTATCAGCCAATGGCATCGACCGTAAGGCGGAAGCCGGCTCGGCGGATAAGGCCAAGGAAAAGGCCCCGTTTTTCTCTTGCCCCACTCAGAAGCAACGCATCCCAGTAGCGGAGAGGGCAGGAGCCTGTCTCCCCCCATGCTACTGCACCGTAACCATCCAGACCAGCAGTCCAGCTATGACGCCGACCCGTGTATTCAGCAGCGGAGTGCATGACGAATCTAGCACCAGAATCCACGCCTGACCTCTGCTTCCCTCACATTGGGTGAGACCTGTTATGCCTAATAGCTATCAGCAACGTCTTTAATCCATGGCCTCATTGCCCTTTGTTTGCATTTCCACGCTGCGACCGTGCCACTGCCCGATTTTAAAATGGCCGGCGCAGCGCGGCATGAAAACGAGGCTGTTTGCATTGGTTGCTAGGTTTCTGGCTTCCTTATCAGCCAATATCATCGACCGGAAAGCGGAAGGCGGCTCGGCAGATAAGGCCAAGGAAAAGGCCCCGTTTCTCTCCTATTTGCCGAACTGTGCCGGTTCAGTAGGACACTATTAGGTAAGCAACACGCTCGCCCGCAGCTATCATTCTGAGACATAACCTGAAACTTCAGAGCGCAGCCTCGCACTACTCTGCCACAGACGCTTATATCAGCCCACCGTTTATAACATTTTTCAACGTTTGACTCAGTCCACTGCATTCGCTTTGCATTTGTGATAACCCTGATTCAGCTAACTGCACACAGTATGTTCTTTGCGCTAACCCATGACTCAGCCTAGGGTTCATCTCCTGCCCATCTTGTTAACTTCCGAATCAGCCTATGCCAGTCTATTGACAAGCACTAGCAATTTACTGATATTCTCACCTGTATACCAATATAACTTTGCCCGAAACCACATATTGCCTAGATGGGTGCAAACCTGCCTGCCCCAGGGCTACATTGACTACCCATGTCCAGCGACTTACATGCCGAATGTTTGTGATCTGATAATCAGTTATATGCTTGCATTGATGCCGATATTGAATCTAAATGTCCTTGTTTATGCCATGCCTCTGCTGCTCACTGTGATACATCCACCCTGGCATCTACCTGGCTGCACTCTGCACTGCTCAGCCTTTTGTCCTAACAACTCAACTTCTGCCTGGTGCTTTCTGCACTGTTTTATCTGATGTGCCTGCTATTTGATTCTAGCTGCGCTGTATTTTGCACTGCATTCCCTGATGTGCCTGATATTTGAATCTAGGTGCGCTGTATTTTGCACTGCATTCCCTGATGTGCCTGATATTTGAATCTAGCTGCGCTGTATTTTGCACTGCATTCCCCGATGTGCCTGATATTTGAATCAACTGCACTCAGATTGTTGTAAACTGTGAAACGTCACCTAGCCTATTTAGGTCCTGCTACCTAAAACTATTCAAAGCCTGATAGTCGCATCTAGCCTGCCTGTACTTATCACAGTACATTTTAAAATGGCTAAGTACAGGCAGGCTAGATGCAGTTATCCCGCTAGGTACAACTTTAGATATCACAGTACATTTTAAAATGGCCATCTAAAAATTGTACCTAGCCGGACAGTCGCATCTAGCCTGCCTGTACTGAGCAACTTTAAAGTGCGCTTGATATCTATACTGTACCTAGCTTGTTAGTCGCATCCAGCCTGCTTGTACTTAGCCAGTTAGCATGTACCCTCTAAATCCAGGTAAACAAACTATCGCGGTCCATTATAGGATAGCTAAACCACCTCTCTACATCGCTTCTTCCATCATATTAGTAGCATTATCACTTAGCTTGGCTACCAAAGCCAACATATTGATCCACTGCACCAGGTCCCACCCTACTCACCTCTTACCTCACCATGCATGTCACAACAAATTACAGGACCTATAGTGAACAAATATCAAGATGATACTATTATACAAAGGTCATGTAATACCGCGGACAGAAACCTAAGACTACGCGCGCGCCTGTCTAAACTGTATGAGTTACCAGCAAAGAAAATTGAACTTAATCTCCTAAAAAAAAAAACACCTACCCTCGAAGGCAACTGTAGAGTGTATTAGGAAATATTGCAATCCCAAAAGACCCACACAAAACTGCACTAAACCTACCGCTATAGATGGACTCAGTACCACGCACCCCAACTCAGAAAGCCACGCACCCCAACTCAGAAAGCCACAAACATTATCTCAAAAGGTGCGCTTATAAACGCTAGGTCTCTAGTCGCACACGCAACAGAGATCTCACTTATTCTCGCAGACAACCTCGATTTCCTGGCTATCTCAGAATCTTGGATTCATGATGCGGCGGGCCCTGCCCCATCATTAGCAGTTCCTGACAATTCTACCATCTTACGAGTAGACCGACACCTCTCGATAGACCTCCAGGTCCTATTGGAACCTTCGCTGAGGAGCTCTACAACCCTGTCTAATAACTTAAACAATACCTCCCAAACAATAATGCTAGGGGACTTCAACCCAGGCTACAATGACATTAAGGATATCCAGTCAACAGCTACTGCCTTGATCCTAAAAGAGCTGGTATTCTCCCAGAAAGTTAATCTTCGCACTCCTAACAAAGGTCGAATCCTTGACTGGATAGCGGAACACAACTGTGAAGTAACCATCACAGATACTGTACCCCAGATCTGGACTGACCACCATCTGCTATTATTTACAGTAGCAACGAACTCCGCCACGGCCCAGTCCTCACTTGCCCCTCCTATGCCCACAAGGAACAAAAAGCTTATGACAGTGGAAAAACTGTTGCCCATTATACTACCGCAACTGAACTCGATCCCAGAAAATATGGATACCAATGTGCTAGTTGAACAATTTAATGAAACTATTAATACAGCCCTTGACCACGTAGCTCCGCTCAAACTACGGAATAGTAAACCGAAAAAACATCTTAACTCATGGTTCACTCCTCATCTAAAAAAATCTTAGGCTAATTAAAAGAAAACTTGAAACTATTTGGAGACTCTCTCCTTCAGCCGAAAACAAACTTAACCTCTCCAAGCCATCATCCCAATACAAGAAAGACATCCTATTAGCCAAACAGGAAACGTATAATACTAGAATATCTCAATCTAAATCTAGTGTCAGAGAGTTGAGCATTCTGAAAGAACTGGAAACACCTATTGTTCCTCAAGAAAACTGCACCAAGGATTACAAAAATGATGCTCCAGCATACAGTCTGCCCTACCCAACAAAGTAGCCAACCTACAAACTAAAATTGCCCTCAAAAAAGCATCTCTAACGCCTCATATCCCGTAGACTATAGCACCACCACCAAAACCCAAACAAGAATCGCTTCTCTAAGGTATCGACCATTGAGGTAGAAAAGGTTATTCTGGGACTTAAACCGTCCAACTGTAAAGGTGATCAATTCCCTGCCCAACTGATTAAGGATGCTGCAAGAGAATTATCGCCATTCATAACTAAACTCATCAACTCATCCTTTACCACAGGCACTGTACTGAATAACTTTGGGTACTGCCACTTTTAAAGAAGCAAACCCTTGACCCGGCCATTTCCACTAACTTCAGGCCCATCACGACCGTGCCCTTTCTTCTAAAAATTCTAGACAAAGTGGCATACATGCAAATAGAAAACTTCCTTGAATCCAACCTCTACTCTGAACCCGCCAATCCAGATTCTGCCCGCAACATGGGACTGAGACAGCCTTAATCGATCTTAAGGCCCAAATAGATCACTGCAGAGACAATGGCCAAGCAGCCCTACTCCTCCTGCTAGACCTCTCAGTTGCATTTGATTTAGTTGACCATACAGTCTTATGCAGCCACCTAGACTCTGCAGCCCACTTCTCTAAAGAGGCCATAATATGGATCAAGTCATTCTTGAGATACCGAACTATGAGAGTCTTCTCTCCAACAGCCTCGGCAGACCCGATCCCCATAACATGTGGTGTACCTCAAGGATCTTGTGTGTCACCTACCCTTTACAATGTATTCACAAAGCCCCTCTGACGAAATGGATCATCTGGGTATCGCCTACAGGAATTACGCAGACGATACCCAGATCCTCCTTCCGCTTTCAGGAGACTACGTCAAGGATCTGGCCCTAGTGAATAAAATCTACAGCATCGTTCAGGCATAGATGGCCACAACCGGCTTATGCCTGAACGATTACAAAACTGGGCTCATTATCCTAAGCACCCCGACATACATATCCAAACTCCGCCCTGACTATGCCAATTTCATTATCGATGGGAATAACATAAAAGTAGCTAAGGAAGTGAAGACCCTAGGCTTTTACCTAGATGCCACCTTGTTAACTCTCTAGCCTCAGCTGCAGCATGCACATGCAAACTTATCAGAGCTAGCAAACAATTCCTCTCTACAGACAGTTGCATCACGCTTGCCAGAGCCCTTATACTTTCCAAATTGGATTATTGTAATGGACTATACATTGGGGCTAATAAACAGACCACCCATAAAATCCAGGTCCTTCAGAATAATGCCTTTAGTGCAGCTCTCAAGATTAACAGAAATGAGCATAGATCTTCGGTAAGAAGAGAATACAAATGGCTATCTCCACTTCTGATAAAATTCAACTCACAATTTCCTCCCTTACCCACAAGTGCCTCGACAACAAAGCACCACCCTACCTCAAGGATAGGCTACATATAAGAACCTCGACCAGACCCACAAGAACAGCGAACGCAAACTGCCTACAAGTCCCGCAATTCAAACTCGCTACTATAGGAGGACAGCTTCCCAGTCAAGGCTGCGCAGCTGTGGAACTCCCTACCCCCATGGCATTAGAGAACCCCAGCCCTTTGTGAAATTCAGACAGAACTTGACCAATTGGTTGAGAGCAAATGACACCTAACTACCCTGACATGCTTGTATCCGCTGACGCACTAACCTGTAGTTCTACTTGCACCCCATTACCAGGCTATTTGAATCCGCCTATTTCTTCCTGCAATGGAATGTTCCTGGTGCCTGTATATTATTACAGTGTATATTATTTTGTATTCCTCTCAAGAATACCTGCACCTGTAAAACTTTGTTTCTGGACCTAGATCCTGCCTTGTATACATCTGCCTACTGTAACTTGTCTGATGTCCCTGTACTGTCCTACTTGCCATGTACCTGTAATTAAGTTGAGCATATTCCGGTCTTGTGCGCCCTGATGCCCCAGGGTCTGGCAAGCTCTATAAATAATAAACTAAACTGTCTGTTTCGGGCACCAGTCGTGTGGTGATCGCGACGGCGAAGAGGACAGGGAAATGTTTGCCCTCCCCTCGACGCTTTGTGTGGCCTATCGGGCAGCAGCGTGGTCAACTTTCAGCCATGTGCAGTGTGCTTTGTGTGGTGAGACTTGGTTGTGCTCGAGTGGCCGGCTGTCGTCCCGTAGCAGATCCTGATCGCCCTCGGCATCACTGAAGAAGTCAATGCTGCCGTAGCTGGAAGCTCCCTCGACGTCCATGGCAGCCTGGGCCGAGCGTTTGGTTTTACAGTCCTTCAGTGTTTTAGGCCTTAACAGTTTGCATGACTTCCACTGTCCCTCAGTGTGATCCCTGGTGAGACAAAGATTGCACAACCAGTGCAAGTCTTTCCAGGGAAATCTATTGCATGAAGGGTAGAACTTAAAAGGTGCGTTTTCCAAAATGTATGGGGATGGCAGCCTGATGAAATAGATGGGAGTAAAGGAGAATATAATTTCTCTTAACGAGACTAGGATATGAACCTCCCCTGCTCTCCCTACTGTTCAGGGTAGAGGCCCATTGGGCCTTCCAAGGCCATAGCCAAAAGGATTGTCGGGACGGGTGTTGTAGTTGGCGATGGAAAATGGACCTCAAAGCCGTTGCCCAGTAAACTGATATCGAAAGGACAGGAAGAAATACTACAGTTAAACATTTCTAAATAATGACAATGTCAGACTATGATGGCGGAAAAAAAACAATCTGATGGACTGGACGCGTGAAGGACCATGGGTACAGTAGATGTCTCTAGGGATAATATTACTGGCATGCCCTGTCTACGTCCCTTGGAGTGTCAAAAACTAATACTTTGCAGCTGCCACTAGATGTCGGCCTATGCATAGCATGTGATCTAAGCAGATTTCACAAGCCTCCGAAACATTGTTCCTTGGAGGTTCAGGCTATTTTAAGCCCCCGATACTGCGTGTGCACCCCATGCCATTGAACCCCAAACCGGCCCTTAAGGCGTTCAGTGCCATCAGTCAACGGGAAAAGAACAGATTTTGTGGTATTGATTCTTATCACAGAGAAATCCCCCACAGATTAATATCCGCCAAGGTTGCGTTGCAAGTCCTTGATATAGAGCACCATAGCATCATATTGTCCGCGTAGAGGGAGACTTAATTTGCGTTTACATAGCTGTCCCCGTGTTTCAAGATGACGATCTTGAATCATCTCAGCCAGGAGGTCAATCGCTAATGTGAATAGCAGTGGCGAGATAGGGCACCCTTGCTGCGTGCCTCTCTCCAACGGTATAATGGGCGTTTAATAATAATTTGGCATTTATATAGCGCTACGAACCCTCAGGTATCTGAGCGCTGCTTATTATTGCCCACGGTGTGTGGTGCTCATTTATCGACCTCGGAAGGATGAAAGGCTGAGTTTGGCCCTGCCGGGATTCGAACCTGCGTTAGCAGGCTCTGCACGGATGTCAAAGCGAGCGCTCTACTCGCTGTGCCACTTGGCCATTTAGCCTGACTCGGGCGCTGGGTAGTGCATACAACAATGAAACTAAGGAAACAAATCCCTCCCCCCAGCCCCAGTCTATGTAATATCGCAAATAGAAAGGGCCATTCTACTGAGTCGAATGCCTTTGTGGCATCAAGGAGTGCCGCTACTATGGAGTTGTCCTGTTGTACTGCAGATATCAGCCCAAATAGCCTTCATAACCCGTATGAGGTGGAACACCCTGGTATGAATCCAGATTGGTCCACTCGCACTAACCTGTGCATCATTGGCTAGAGTCTGGAAGCGAATATTTTGGCCAAAATCGTGTTGTCCAAATTGATAAGAGATATGGGGTGGTAGGATGAGCAGTCATTCGCTTCCTTGTCCGGCTTCAGCAAGACCACCTCCACCGATTCTCTCAGCGTGTCGGGTAACCAGCCACCCCTCAGCCCTTGGTGGTACACCAACAACCGGGGGGCCAGCTTCCTAGCAAAATGTTTATAAAACTCAGCGGTGTACCCGTCAGGCCGTGGGCCTTCCCCGATGGCAAGAATTGAATCGCTACCAAACCTCCCCCAGTGCTATAGGATGACCCAGGTGTTCCCTCTCCGCACCAATATAGCGCCACTTGATCCAAATAGTTATTTACCTCCTGCTGGGAGACCGGCACCTGAGTCGCATATAGACGGCTGCAAAAAGCAAAATTCCTGAATAATATCTGCATCCCTAAATTTTTCATCCTCTGGCTCGTTTTTGACAGACGTGACACAGCCACTAGATGTTTCTGTTCTGGAGACTCAGACCAATAATCTACCAGGACGTTGTCCTTCCCCATATTTTTGTACTTCTGCCTTCCACCTCCGGAATTTTGCTTCCAGAAAGGCTTGCTCCCCGAACACTAGCAGCTGGCCCTTAATCCCAGCTTCTTCTGCATTTGTGGGATTAGATGTTGCTGAATGCAGTTGTTGAATATGGGCCTCAACCTCCGTTGTCTGCGGATCTGCTTTAAAACCCCAGCTTCCTTCGAGATACATTTCCCCCCCTCTAACCACACATTCAAAACTCTGCCATGTCGTGTAAGACTCCACTGATCCCTCGTTGAGCTCAGAAAATGTTTCTTTAGCCTTGGGTCAAGCCATTCCGGAACACCCAGTCTGACAACACTGACCTCTTGAACACCCACGGGGGTCTCCCAGCCCCTCAACCAGGGAACTCCAGAGCCAGAAACACTGGGGCATGATTTGACAGTGTGCGAGCGAGTAATGACACATCTAAGACCTTACTCACAATTGAGTCAGATCAGGAAGTAGTCCAAACGGGAGGCTGATTTATGAACTGATGAAATGTGTATCCCGCACACCCCGAGTGTCTAGTTCTCCAAATGTCCCTTACCTCCCATTTCCAGTGCATATCGTGAATTACAAAAAAAATGTTATTTGGTGATGAACGGTGGGCTCCCGCTGTCCTATTCCCCCATTCCCCTTCAGGATCCATGACTGCATTAAAGTCCCCTGCCCATATGATTTCCCGGGTGACATAATTGGCGATTAATCCACCTAGGGTCTCTGCAGTATCTTGATTGGGACCATAATAATTAAGAGGATTAGTCGGTCCTGTACGGTACCTTGCACCAGGAGGCCTCTCCCTTCTTGGTCTTTGACTAAAGTGGACAGGTAAAAACCCAACAGAACTGCTTATGAGAGTGCATACCCCCCCCCCCCCGGAGTATGAGTACGACGAGGAAAAGTAGCAGTGGCATCCCTAGTTTTTCCCAGATGTAGTCTCCCCCCAGAGGTTAAATGGGTGGCCTGGAGAAGTACAAGTTACTTACCAACTGGTAACGTTCTTTCGATTGGATGTTCCTCCAATGTATTCCACATCTTGGACATTACATGTCAAAGATGTGGAATACGTTGGAGGACACGCCATTCGAAACTACACTTCCACCTGGTGACGCTGCATATATATTAAGACTCTGCAGCATTTTGACAGGTAGTTCAGGCCCTTGACGTTCCATGTCAGGCTCCCAGGTGAATTGGCCATACTGTATCCATGAAATCTTTATACCCTCAGAAGCATTCTAAACTCGATAATGGGATGCTACACCAATCCATAAATCGATGCGGCAGAGCCACCCCTGGATCCACTGTGAAATCCAAATATCAACTCCCCCATTGAACCACCATTCAATTCAACACCCACTAGCAACCCGAACCTGCCAGTTATCTCACCCCACCCCTATAACCGCAACAACCATATGCTCACACTTGGGGGCTCGCCAAGGCCCAGTGATCCCTTAATTGTCAGCACCTTGATTTCCAATGAAGATTGAGTATCCATGTCTCCCCACTGTTCTGGACTCGAGGTGCATATTTTGAAACATTCTCCCCGGGTTCATTCTCCTAAGCGACGTGGCACTCTAGGTAAGGATTCAAGAATGTGTTAGCCTCTTTCAGAGTATATAAAAAAAAAAATCCCTACCCCTTATGTTCCACTCTCAGTTTAGCTGGGAAGAGCATAGCGTATGGGAATAGTTTACCTGTAACTCCATTTCTCCAGCATTGGTATCTTTCATGGATTCACATGCTTAGAATATTCCCCGTCGTCAGGCTGGGAACCCTCGGTACCTTTATAAAGACGTTTTCCATAGGAAAAATTGACACTTCTGTGTCCCATCTATGTCGTTTTGGGCCGCTTATGCATGCCCCAATAGGACGTAGCGGTATAAATGCCCTGCCCCCACGGTTCTCTTCAGATTTTAACCCCCCAAAGTAGGATGGGGTATATATTGTTTGCATGTAGGGGAGGCCGGCGGGCGCATGTGAATCCATGAAAGATACCAATGCTGGAGAAATGGCGTTACAGGTAAGAAACTATTCCCTTCTTCAGCATTGGATCTTTCATGGATTCACATGCTTAGAATAGATTGTATAGCAGTACTCATGATTTTGGGGGTGTGAATGCAAACCAATAACATCCCACCACATATTTTCTCTTTTTTTTTTTTAAACTTCAGCGGTTACATGCTAGCTTCAAAGAATAACAACCATAATATATTACGATCTATATATATACACACACATTCATATAAAGTACATTCCCCTGAACAGGGGTTACCTCACTGAAACAGAGGACATAGGACTGCTCGTCCCATCTGTACATCGTCTGCATGCTGCCGTTCGAGGCTATAATGGGGGGGTAAATGTATGTGGCACCGACCAGGATGCGCCTGACAGATGTCTCCCAGCGGAATCCCGGCCCACAACGCCGCCGAAGATGAAGTTGATCTCGTGGAATAGGCTCTCCGACGCCTTTCCAGCGCCTTCCCTGCTTTCGAGTGACAAAAGGCAATCGTCGACGAGACCCATCGAGCTAGTCCTTTGCTTTGAGATCGCCTTTCCTTTTGTCGACGGTCCATAATTTCTAAATTGCTGAGTACGATGAAGGTAAAAACTTTAGAGCTCTTTTCATGTCCAATGCATAGGGAGCTTTTTCTGCGACCGATGAAGGAGTTGCCAAGAATGTAGGTAGTACAATCGACAAATGTTTATGAAAGACAGTAGGAATTTTCGGTATGAAATGAGGGTTGGTCGCCAGCACCACCTTGTCCTTAAAGAATCTCAAGTATGAAGGATCTATGACTAATTCTTGTATCTCAGAATCGTCGTGCTGAAGTGATAGCCACCAAAAAAGCCAACTTCCACGATAGGAATTTCATAGATGAGGAAGCCATAGGTTCAAAGGGAGCTTTCATTAGTTCCCTCAACACTAGGTTGAGGCTCCAGTTCGGAGGAAACTTTTTAATTGGTGGAAATGTGCGAAATAAACCTTTCATGAAGTGCTTTATCAGCCCATCACTAAACAATGGTAACGAATGCCTTCTTCGCGTGAATCTTGAAATGGCTGCCAGGTGAACCTTTATCGATGAAAAAGATAACCCACTCTCCGGTAAATGCAGCAAATATGGCAGGAGTTGTTCCAAAGTTATATTCAGGGGTTCTAACCCTGTCTGATCTTCACACCACATGCAGAATCTCCTCCACTTGCATGCATACGAAGTGTTCATGGACGGAGCTTGCGCGGCTTGCAAACTTCGATGGCAATCCGATGAAAGTTGGGGTACCAAACTCTGAGAAGTCAGGAGCCATACTGTCAGGTTGAGACAGTCCGGATCATGATGCCACACTGTTCCCTTGTCCCGGGTCAGGGGGGTTCGGGACCTTCTGAAACCTTACTGGCCACGCCAGTGATAGCTGTAGCAGGTCGGAGAACCACGCCTGCCTGGGCCAATAAGGAGCCACTAAGATCACTCGACATCAGTATCTGAATCCATTGCAGGGTCCGTCGTATGAGTGGAAACGGGGGGGAAAGTGTATAGAAACTTGTCCGTCCACGGGAAGAAGAACGCTTCCCCCAGTGCATCGATCTGTGGCCATCTGCTGGCGTACTGTTCGCACTTTGTTCTCTCTCGTCGCAAAGAGATCCAGAGAAAGCTGTCCCCACTTTCTGAAAATCTCCAACAACTGATGTTCGTTCAGTTCCCCATTCGTGTTTCTGATCCATTTCCCTGCTGAGGGAATCCGCTTGTACGTTCTTTACTCCCAGAAGATGGTGGGCTACTATGGTTATATTTTGTTGTAGAGCCCACTGAAAAACGTCCTGAGCTTCGGTGGAAAGAGTTCTGGAGCGAGTACCGCCTCGTTTTCTCAAGTAAAACATTGTTGTCATGTTGTGTCAGTATTCTCACCACTGACCCTTTTATGTGAGGCAGAAAAGCTTTCAAGGCCCAACGCACTTCCCTCAACTCCAGCACGTTGTTATGAAGGAGTGACTCCTCTGACGACCACCAGCCTTGCGTTTGGAGAGCGCCCAGATGCGCTCCCCATCCAGTCAGCGACGCGTCCGTCCCTATGGTCATGTGAAACTCTGGTTCCTGCAGGGGAACCCCTCTGGATAGGTTTTCGAAGACTTGCCCCCATCGAAGAGCTCGTTGTTGACTGTCAGTTTGTCCGACCAAAGTCCTTGGCTCTGGGCCCATCAGTCTGCCAGGAATTCTTGAAATGGCCTCATGAAGAGGCAACAGTTCACCAAGGGGATACACGAAGCCATGGCTCCCAGTATCGACATATCTCCTTACCGACACTTGACTCTCCACTGTCTTGCCAGCTGATTGAGCCTGTGGATCCTCTCCACAGATGGTCTCACCAATCGTGAGTTTCGAACTCTGCACCCAAAAACACCAAGCTTCTTGAGGGAGTTTGAGGACTTTTTCAAAATTGACCGCAAATCCTAGTCGTCGCAGAAGTTGCATGGAGGCCTCCAGACTTGTTTGCGTTGTCATGGGGGACTACCCCCTCACTAACCAATCGTCCAGATAAGGGTAACCATGATGCCCCCGTTTTCTTAACCATGCTGCAACTGGGGCTAGGCACTTTGTGAACGTCCTGGGAGATGATTTTAGTCCGAATGGGAGCACTGTGAACTGGTAGTGGGTCCGCCTGACTACAAACCTTAGGAACTTTGTGTCGACGCATTGGTATATGAAATACACGTCCTGGAGATCCAATAACACCAGAAAATCTCCCTGTTGAATCGACCGGATCACTTCCTGAAGTGTGAGCTTTTTGAATTTCAGATTTTTTAATGTTTTGTTGAGGTCTCGAAGGTCGAGAATGGGACGTCATTTTCCATTGGTCTTTTACGACAAAGTATCGGGAGTACACTCCTTGACCTCTGTGACACAGGTACCAATTCTATAGCTCCTTTTTGTAGCATAAGGACTACCTCCTGCTTTAAAATGTTCAGGTGGGGTTGAGCCGAAAACCCTGGTGGGATGTGCGACGGCTTGCTTTTGAATTGTAAGGAATGACCGAACTTGTGTCCAATACCCACCGGTCCGAGGTTATCTTTTCCCACTCGTCGACACAATGAGACACCCTGCCTCCTGGACGTTCTGAAACTCGTCATTGCTTGTCTTTTGATTGATTGTCCGACGACAAGTAACCTCCCCTTTTCCTTGAGGCTTGATAGTCGACGTGTTCTTGCAGTCTAAGCCCGCCTGTAGCCCTGAGAGGAGTAAGACGGTCTATTGAAAGTATGGTCCCTTGATGACGAGAACTGCGATTTTCATGACGCTCCTCTAAAGGGGCGAAACGAACAAACACTTCTGCCACTCGAGAGCCCCCAAGAGAACGTGCTGTGTCAGTCTTCTTTCATGGCCTCATCCACCTTCTCCCCCAAAAAAAAGGTCTCCTTCAAAAGGCATATCCAACACTTTATATTCCACCTCAGGTCAAAAGTTGGTGCATTTGAGCCATGCCCGTCTCCTCAGAACCACTCCTTTGTTAGAGTGATTAGAGGCCTCTTCCCCCTCTCGGACAAGTAACATTGCAGCCTTTCTGTGTTCGTCTGGCAGATTTTCCAGTATGGGTGCTAAACGATGCCACATCTGTCATACCTTGCCATAATAGCTAGAGAATTGTTTGCCTTCACCGTTGTTGCACCCACCGACAACACCTTTTTGCCAAAGGCATCGGGTCTCCTGGCCTCGTTCTCCAGAGGAGTTGTGCATTTATGTTGAGACATTGCCTTTCTTGCCGCAGCTGCCGATACCACCGACTCTGGAGCCGGTTGAGAGGACAAACATTTCAGAGTGGACTCGGGAGCCTTACATTTCTTTTCCAGTCTACCTTTTATTGCCGGCTCCGAGAACGGATGACGCATCGTTTGTAGTCCCTCTTGCCATACATGATCTAAAATGGGGACCGAAAACACCGATTTTCTCCTCTTTCACATATGAATGAAGAACCAAAACAAAAAAAAATTATCTTTACTCTCCTCCTCCCGGGCCAGCCCAAATTCGGTGCAAGCCTTACTCATCGCGTGGAAAGGACCAATGTCATCTGGGGGTGACGGTTGGGCTGGGCTTCTTGGAGCTTCCATCTCCGTTTCCGACTCCCAGGTCGGGTCCCTAGAGGGGGATAACGATATATCCGATATGGACTCTGACTCCGATTCCGGCAGTTCTCCTTCGGGGCGCGCACATGGAAGGCCTTCACGGACCAGCGCCGCCGTCAACGCCATAGGAGTCGGTCGATGGGAAGGGCCTGGCTCGTCGTCGACTGGTCTCGCTGGCGTAGCAACCTGAGGTAACACTTCATCTAATTTCTTCAACAAGTTTTGTAATGTAGACAGAACTTCCAGGGATAAAACAGTGAGGATTAAGCAACGGAGTTGTAACCGGGATATTCACCCCGCTCGAAAGTCAGAGAGCTAACCCCTTGCAACCCAAGTTCCGCAGGCCCAGCCACCTGCTCACGTTTGTCATCCACGGGCTGCCTCCTGCAGCCACAAGGTTTCTGGTGAAACCGGGTCATACACCTCCGGTCGCCAGCCCTCCTATGGAGCCTCCGTCGACGAGGTTAATTTCTCTATCGTCACCGTCGTCACCTGACTCGGCGGAACACCTGAAGAGACGATCTGCGTCACTGGTAGTGAGGGCGTCGCCGATTGCACTCCCGTCGACGACGCTGGCGGATGCAGAGAGCCCTGAGGCGTTCCTGCCTTTTTTGAACCCGATTTGTGTTTTGAAGAATCTCGACTCGAGGATGATCTATGATGATCTCCTGAGGGGGAGCTTGACAGGTCTTCTCTCCTTTGAAGAGGAGGAAGACGAGGTTTTCGTTTTCAACGAAGATTCTCTCGTGGAATGCTTTTCCGATGAGCCTTTCTCCATCAAACGCACTTTCTTCACTGGAGGTTCAGCCAATACCGAACGGCAGGGGGCCCCTAGAGATTTAGTTGTTGAGGCCAAGCTATGCGTGGAGCCTACCTCCGAAGGGGGGTACGCACCCGCTCCTTCGTTCAACCAATCCACCAACCGCCTATTCCGGTCTTGAGGGTCTTCTGGGAGAAGCTTTTACAGATGTCACAATTGTCTGCCGAATGGTGAGGGTGGAGACAAAATATACAGTCCATATGGCCATCTCCTTCATACACCTTTAATCCGCATGTAGCACACGGACGAAAAAGCTTTTCCAGACATTAGGAAAAACGAAAAAAACAGCCTAGCAAAAATAGTAGATGATGTGAGGTGATCCCACTACTTTGGAAGACGGTTGAAATCTGAAGGGAGCCGCGGGGGCGGGGCATTTATACCGCTACGTCCTATTGGGGCATGCGTAAGCGGCCCAAAACGACAGATAGTAAAAATTGACACTTCTGTGTCCTATGGAAAACATCTTTATAAAAAGGTACCGAGGGTACCCAGCCTGATGACGAGGGAATATTCCAAGCATGTGAATCCATGAAAGATCTGTTAGGCAGAAACCTGTGCAGTTCCCTTGGGGAACACTGCAAAAGATTTAAGACTACAGGTATAGCAGTAAACCCACTTGGTAGCAGTCTGCACCACCCAGATTTACCTGGTAGCTGTGGCTGAGCAGTCAGACTTCCCTCAAGAAGAGTTAGGCAGTATGCAAAGTATACACAATATGTACTCAGACACAATAGCACAAGCAAACACTGACCAGAGCTTGGTTTCAAAAGTATATAGTTATTTATTTTTAAGAACACATAAGTTGAAAACACTCTAGCAAAGTATAGTAAAAACACTTCAAACACAGTTATAATGAAAGCAGTTTCAACCCTTACTCCTATCTAGCCAACTCTAAGTTATCACCACCTAATTAAAACAGAGGTGCGTGCTTAACGTTAGATGACTCTAGTAGGTTCAAGGAAGGGATAAAAAAGAAACAGAAATGGGTTAAACACACCACTCTAAGGTCCAGAACACTTGCAATAGGCTCAAAGAAGCACAAAGTCACAGGTGAGCAAAAGTCACTAGGCAGGGCCCACTCTTAGAGTAGCCGGAGCGAAAAATGTGCCCAAGATCACACTGTTATTAGGGATTCAAAGTCTTGCAAAGAGTTAGAAAGAGTTTAGAGTGGTTTAGAAAGTTTAGCCAGGGTGTCCCAGGCACTCCCAGGGTCGAAAGCCGGGGGCTAAATCTACCCCGTACAGTCGGTAGCAAGGGAAGCCAGGCGGAACACGGTACCTTAAGCGGAAAGGATCCTCCAGCGGTGGCAGTTGTTCCAGGCAGTGGCAGCAAGGCTCGACGTCGGTCAGGGGAGAAGAAGTTCTCGCTGAAGAGCAGAAGAAGAAGGTCGTTGCACTGCCCGGGAAGAAACCAGCCGCGGAGTCCTCCGGTTAAAGGGTTGTACCGACTTTCGTGGTTGGGGTAAAAGTGGTGGGGTTCCGGTTGCCGGGGTGCTTGGCACTGGCAAGGCGGCCACGAGATACCTCGAGAAGCGAAAAGAAGGCGAAAACTGGTTGTCCCCACCAGTCAAGGGAAGGAGCCACTCCGTTAAGAGTTCTCCTCGGTCGTCGGGAAAAGTGGTGAGACGGTTCAGCAGGGCTCCACCGGGTGGTGTCGTCGAAGCAGGTCGGCTCAGCTCTTCCCTCGTCGGATTCTTGGTCCTGTGGCGACTTCTGAAGTCCCAGTCCCCAAAGCCCTGCTTTTATGCAGCAAACCCCCATTCACCCAGCCTAGCTGTCACTCAAACATGCTAAGTGGTGAGCCGGCCGGCTCACCACTTGGGCCAATCAGGACGGAGTGCGACTTGAGTTACCAAGGTAACTCAGTCCAGGGTGCCTAAATCCCCCTCCACCCCTCCTAAGTACCCCAGACAGAGTGGCACCACTTTGGAGGGCTTCTGTGGAGAAGCCCGCCAAAAGTGGAACAAAGGGCTCCACTTTGGGTCAGAGTTACAGAGGCGAACGCCATTTTAGAATCAAGTTTTGGCAAAAAGTCCCAACCGGAGTTATAATAATAAATATATAAACCGGCGGTATGTTTAAGGCTACCGTAAATAAATAATTAAATGTGTTAGCCTAAAACAATGGGAAATCCCATAGGGAAATATTCGCGGTCGAATATAAAAAGTAGTTTCCACTGCCACCAGCCAAAACTCGATCAGGGGGGACGGAGACGTGCCCCCTCGACTAACAGACCCTGGGGCAATCGAATTGCCCCAGCCAGTACGTCCACAATATGATGGTTTGTACTGGTTCTGTTCAGGATTCAAGACTAGCAAAGTCCTTGGTGACTTTACATGCCCTGGGAGACAGTAGTCAGTCCCAGGGTATGGAGTCTATGTTGGGGAGTCCCTAGGACACCCCTGGGTCACGGCACAGAGGGTGCTGTGTAACCCACATCACAAAAATACATGAGGCCCTATGGAGTAAAAGACCCCATAGCCCATTCAACACAAGGTTTAACCAAGAAAACACACTTCAACATGTCCAAGAGTGAGGGTAAAAGAGTCTCACTCTTGGCAGGAGAAAAAAAGAAACCCCAGAAATCCAGCAAAGCTGCTGGGGGACTCACTAGGTAGGGAAATTCAGCCTAAACAGAGAATTCTCCCTAACAAGATCCAATGCTGGAGACTTCATGTTTTTCTCCGAGTCTCCACTTGACATTGATAAGTTTTCCTGGATATCTGTACTTTATCCAAGAAGTCTAGGAACAAGCAGATCAGCGTGTTCCGAAATGATAGAAGTCCAATTCTCTAGCTCTGCTTAGAGCTAGGCCCCTATCCCGATAGTTGCGCAATCGGGCAATCAGTGGCTCAGCCGGTGCGCCCAGTACCGGTTTCCTGCTAGTAGGTATACAATGGTCCCTCTACACAATAAAGAACCACTGAGAATTCCTCGCCACCCAGGAACTCCGAGTAGACTCTCCAAAATTCCTTCCATGTCGGGTTGGTCCGTCTCAAGCACTCCTATGCACAGATTATTCCGCCGAGATATAGATTCGCCTCAAGTGTAGACAGTTCTCACAGCCGCATTTGTCTCATCCTCAAGTGTCTACACTTGGCCCTCCACCTCATACAAGCAATCCCCATGCTTATCCAGGTGGACTTGCATGTGATCTATTTGCAGGCCAGGGTCTCCATTTTGCCATCTAGTAATTGGATACTTACTTGTCCAAGCATTTTTTTAATTTGTCACCGAGCGCTCCACTTGGATACAGCATTGTTAGGAAATAATTTTTTTGTGCAATTTTCCCTCCATTTATGACCCCACCCCCACCAAACTTTTTGTTTGGCTTTCCTATCCTGACTTTTTCCCAGTGCAGCCCAGCCTTCAGCTAAACTCCCCTGGGCTTTTTGCCAACTTGTTATGGAGAAACTGTCAGTACCTGGAAATTAGGTTTCCCTTAGTCTTTGACTATGTTGCTATTTCTTGGTCACTTTTTAACTGTGCACAGTGTACCTTCCAGTACCGTGCGCTGGGATGTTTTATGGCCCTAGACACCCTTGAAGGACGATTTGGTGATTGTACGAGTGTGCCTGGGCTGAACTGGTGACAGCAGTTACTTCTTATGTTTCACTTCTTTTTACTGAATCATATCGTGTTTGGTTCAAAACTGTGGCCAGGTCCGAAAATGGCCAAGCCACAAAGTCTTGTTCTTTACCATGGCCATTTTGCCCCTCGCTTTCACCCAGGTTTTCCTTATTTGGGCATGCAGCCTCCCGCCCTAAAACTTTTTTTCCCCGCAGGCTTCTTCCGGTCACGCGTGCGCCCAGGAAGCAGGTTGGGACTGTCTGGATCCAATCCACACTACTGGTGCCAGGATGTCTTAGTGCCTGAATGACAGACCACTGTGGACGGTGATTGGTCGACGACTGGGATGCCTGCAAGAGATCAGATCTTCGATTGGAAGTCCTCGGCTTTGGCACAAAGCCAATCTTGGATAAGAAGGGGCGCTGCATCCATTCTAGGCCGATCACTGAACTACAGAAGGAGCCAAGTCTCCTGCATGAAGAAATAGACTTGTGAAACCACCTAAGATGCTTTGGAAGGTTTTGGCACCCTTCGCCCTGTGCTGTCCCATCGGACCCCTGCTTTCTTCATCAAGAAGGCCTGTCAAGGCGCTTCGCCCCTTGGAGTAAGGGAGCTACTCTCGGCGCCCCCTGCTTACCCACCGAATGAGCCCCTTCAGAAGTGTTCCTGGGCCATCCAGTGAACTGTCAAGCTCTAGGTCAGGGTATCCCACGGAACCGCCGCGAGTGCAAACCTGCGACTTGGGACATCGCTTGCTTGTGGTACCATGCATTCTGCAGCCAAATTTTGCAGACCTAGCTCCTCTGGGTCCCGAATTAGGAGAGTGCATAACACTGCCCGCACCTGTGATTTCTGTGTCACTACCTGTTGGTGACTGTCACTATAGATCCCTTGCTGTTCTGTTCTCCTGTGCCCTGAAGCCTGCTGCACCAGAATTTTCTTCATACCTCCTTCGGAAGCCCAGAAAAGACAACTGTGCCGTCATGGATGATCATTCTCCCCCGCAGTCACAAACGAGCCAGAGCGCTCCGAAACAGAAGGACTCAAACCTACTAGTGACCTTGACTAAACTGGCATAGTGTGGATTTGCCAAGGGTCGGTGAGTACTTGTATCACTTACCGGTGGCCCCATGGCACAAACGATCACTTATCCTCAAGTATCCCTTAAAAGGTATTCGCACTGGCTGGGTAAACCTGCACTCCCTAGGTATTTGCCATTTGAACACTGCTTTGCCGCCAAGAGGGCCTACTTGAATAGTGGGGACTAATTCTTCATCGCCTGAAGCCTCTTCCCGACTTGCTACAGCCCTCCCAAGACGACCCACTTTTTACTTCACCTGCGCAATCGTGCGATGCACAACTGTATTGTTGCATAAGGCTCCACTCTTCTTAGGGCTGAACTCCAAAGTTAGGGAACAAAGGATTGCATAGTGCTATTAATGTGCTAATTCAACCCTCTCTTAACATGTGGCTGTACAATGAATTACATTAGGAAACATGATGTGTATATATTGTATAGTAAAATGATTTTGTCTGATAACCGTTCACATTACTAAAGTTAATCTTGTCTATTGGTCCAGCCGACAATATATGTATAGATATTTTTCATATACATTTGTCTAAGAGTAATTTGTGGTTTATTGCAGAGTGTGCTCATTGTGGACTTCCGACCACTCTCACCCCTCCTGAGACTTAGCCTTGACTGCCTGCCAAGCTACCTTGATTAGTCTGGCTTGTCCAGAAGGTTCCCCTGTTTCACTAAACCGAAGGTGGCCTCCTAAACTTCTGCCCACCAGGTCAGAGTTTAGAAATCCATCTTAACAAGCATCAAGGGCTGTGATGACTCTTCTGTGGGGCACTCCCCCATTGTCATTGATTTGGCCGAGTTTGGAGCTTCAATTACTGCGACTTCAACATGATGCAGTCTCGTGGTAACCGACCGGATCCAAGGTTACACCCGATCCGTCCCACACACCCCGAGATATTCCTGGATGCTGGGCGACGTGTGACTCACCCCAAAGGTGTCCTTCCCAAAACCAGTCAGCCATTACTTGATCTGATGTGGTAGGGGATTTTGGACCACTTCTTCCCCATCACACTGTATGGGGATAACAATAGCCGGGGGGTGGTTTTACTCTCCAGGCTTACCTCACTGGGATCTCCAAGGTTGATGTTGTCCAATACTTCTATGCCAGATGGTGTACCCGTCTCCAGGGTCACATTCACCCTTGTAGGGGACTTTCACAGGAAGTCCACCTATGCCGCCTGCTTGCCCCTCAACCACCAGTGCGGCCGGCTGCACCACGCCAGACTCCTCCTAACCTCTACTCTGAGTTTTCACGATGACACCCTTCAGATGCGCAACCTGCTGCTGTGATGGATCACCAGCCAGTCGCTGGTGCATTGCACCAGAGTCGCAAATCCACACATTGGCCAGCGCATCGGCCGCGCAATCGGCAGCCTCCCCTTGGCATTGGATCCAACCACAGTCTCTCGCCAGGGTACAGTAGCAGTTCACTGATGCCTCGGGGTAGATGGGGGTCTTCACACTGCCAGGTCTCTGTCGCCACCGGATCTGCCTCCTTGCTAGTGCCTCGCCCTGTCCCAGCACGTTGCTGCCTTTCAGAGATTACTGATGCCGATCTCTGCGAGTGGGGCGCTTCAAAAACACCAAAGTTTCCTCATACGTCCGTCAAGTGTGTGAGCTCACAGAAACCGAATAGAAGTCTGCAGTTCGAGACAAGCAGGATGCAGACTGGATATATTCAGGTTTGCCCTGGAGCTCACAAGCCTGCAGCCATCTTGACAGGACTCTCTAGCCCAGATTATTACTGCACAGTTGTGTTGGGAGTTCTGGGATTTTGTACATCAAAAATCTATTCTGGTTCTATTTTTGTGAGAATGTTTCCATAGATCATCAGCGGTTACAGTGTGACCTCAGACGGCGGAGACCAGTTGCCAGTAAGGTTACATTCCATTGTTGGATCTTTTTTCTTCAAATGAGGCCTTCTTGAATTTTGGCCTTCACTATATGGCATGGCAGTCCCCAGCAAGAGAAGTCTCTTCAGGGCCTTCTCCAAGTGCAACCTGAACAACATCTTTGTCAATCAGCATGACAAATACCTCTGCCTGCACCTGGACAACTGTTCCATTAGCCAGTTCTCCCTAACTTGGCGGGATAGTCACAGAAGGTTGGTGACTTTGCTGGAGGAAGGTGCCAAGGCCTATGGCATGGCTAGAGTGCGTAGTCATGCCTTTGCCTGGGTCAGCAGATCTGTTGAGCGTACTCCCTAAACTAAGAGGTCAACATCAGTTGGACACATCCCAGGGCGTGCGGGGGCAGGGGCGAGGGGAGGCCGGTGAGGAGGGGGTCAGAGAACAAAAAAAGGACAGGTCCTGTTGTCCAACTATCCCTTCCACAGCTCCCAAGGGTCAGTCCACCACAACTCCGATCGCCTCGTCAGAAAAACTGCACACGTCGACAACCTCTCAGCCAATGTGTCACGCACCAGCCACAGTCATCCCAAGTCCATGTACACATTCCATCATCTAAGCTTAAGTCTCCATCAGAATTACCGACCAGGACATAATCACTGGTCCATTGGCCGAAATCTTCATCTACCACCTAGTCGCCAGCTCCTCTGTCTCCAATCTCAGACTGTCCCATCAACGACTATAGTAACCATCCACAAAGTTAATCTGCCTCCACGGCCACACTCAGCCGGCTCACCTTTGACGGTAGACACCACACGCCCCTGCCCTCCCAAGGACAGCCAAAGCAAAACGGTTCTTCACCCTGTCATGAGCGGGTTCACCTGGCGCATTCCCCCTGTTCATTTGCATGCAGGCACAATTCAGACAAGCCTCCAGAGTCTCACCTCCAAACTGGAGGTTGAGATTTTCCAGCCCCATTCTGCCTAGGTCTCATCGCTCTCTACAGCCATTGCCTACCCTACCAGCTGTGCCCTTGCCCGCTGCTCCTCAACCAGCTACCAACTAGCACTTGCCCACAGAGCATATAGGAACAGCACCTAGAGACTTGTCCTTGGACATCCTATCAACCCTACAGACCTTGGTGTCCGTGCTGCAACAGCATCTGCCTCCAGCAGCTCCCGGGCTACTCCCTCCGATTTCACCTTTGCCCTCATGGCCAGATCCCTCGAGTCCACCATTGCCATCAGCACAGAGGATCCATTTAGTGCCTTCTTCCTCCATCTACACCTCAGCCGTTTTCTGGCTCTGTGGTTACCCTCACAGACACGGACCCGAATGTGGACAGACACCTCACAAGGTACCCAGCATACAAATGAGCTTGATGACCTAAGTGCAGCTGACAGAGCCCCCTGATGTGGATCTACCCTCCAAAGACTCTCCACCAGATGAGATTGGCTTGTTTCATGCATTGACAACACATGCAGCAAGAATGTTCAATCTGGTCCCCAAGGAGGAGGGCTTCTTTTTCAAAAGCAGAGTCCTCTCTGAAATCAGTTGTATCCATCCCTTTGCTAGACAACATATGGGAGGATGGCTTATTGGTCATGAAGTTGCCTTTTCGCGGCTCCTCCAAAGGAGGATAGCCTAGAGAAAAGAAAAATACAGAAACCCAGCCACAAAGTGTCTTCGTTCCCAGCCTTCACCGAATCTTGTTTCTGCTGCTTCGATGAAAAGGTCCACTAATCCCTCCTCTCCATGCATGCCTCCAGACCAAGAGGGTAAAAGTTGGATGCGTTAGGGAAAAGCATCATTACCACCACCGCCACCATTAAAGCAGTTAATGTTTTGGCTATACTCTCCAGATACAATCAGTCCTAGCTTATTCCTCCTTGACAAAAACAAAGCTTTGGCTCCAGTTCATGAAGGCAAGGTGGCCTCGGATCATGCCATTATAGTCGCTCCAACATTGCAGATTCTGGTCTGACAACTGGGCAATGGGGCAGTACTCGCAGCCAAAGCTGTTTGAAAGCCACTTTGCCCCGAGGTCCAATCAAAGGTGATTGGACTTTTGAGGGCATGGACCTTTTCGGCAAGGCTGTAGATGAGACCATACAGTCCATAAAGGCAGTCACTGGTACAGCGCTCGCTGGGTACTCTTCAGCAACCAAGGCAATCCTTTTGTTTGTCCAAAGGCAGTTTCTCCAGGTCCGTCAAAGAGGCCAGCATACTGCCAACCTTCCCGTTCAAGCATGAAGGAGGCGTACAGAGGATGTTCACAGTCCTACAGAGGGAGAACCCAATATTGGTGTGGCACATCCTCCAGGACGCAGATGGCCAAACGGGCCTGACCAGGTCCAGGGGTTGGCTCCCCACTTCAGCACCCCAGTGAGTGGCAGTCTTCTCAGTTTGTCAGCGAATGGCGCAACATCTCCACTGACAAGTGGGTGATCAGCATTGTCCAGGAAAAAAGCCCCTCCATTCCTCCAGTCATGAGAAAGGAACACCTGCTTCTACCCTTGCAAGAGATTCAGGCTCCACTACAATAAAGGGACAATAGAAGCAGTGCCAGAACATCTCTGGTATGTATGCCGGATACTTCTTAGTGAGAAAGAAGTCGGACAGTTTCAGACCCATGCTAGGCAGGAGACAACACAT
Source organism: Ambystoma mexicanum (assembly GCF_040938575.1). Lineage (NCBI taxonomy): Eukaryota > Metazoa > Chordata > Amphibia > Caudata > Ambystomatidae > Ambystoma > Ambystoma mexicanum. The sequence goes on along the minus strand of NC_090922.1, from coordinate 577,471,567 downwards.
TTCTCAAGTCCCAAAATGTCCAGATGGTTCCGTTGCAACACATGCTCGACCAACTGGAGCACAGAGACTTCCTGGTATCCCTAGATAGAGGACGCACCACATTACAATTCATCGCAGGTACAGACGCTTCTCCCAGTTTGTCGTGAACAGCAGACATCACCAGTTCAAGGCTCTTCCCTTCGGCCTCCAGTCAGCTCGGAGTGTCTTCACCAAGTGTCTGGCTCCAGTGGCAGCCCATCTACGGCGTTCAGGGATCTACCTCTACCTAGACGACTTGCTGATCCGTGCCTGCTTGACTCACAGCACACCGAAGAGACCATCAGGTGCCCAACTCTGCTGGGATTCTTGATCATCTTTCCAAAGCTATTGGGTTTGCCTCAAGGACATTGAGGGAAGCAGAAGGTATTCCGTGGTGGAAAAGGAGGCATTGGCCTGCATGTGGGCTGAAGAAAAGGTGAAGATGTATCGGTGGGGGTGCGATTTCATGATATGAACGAATCATAAGCCACTAATTAGTATCTTTTCGGAAGGGGTGTCAAGAAGAATTATGAAGTGGGTCATTAGTTTGCAGGGGCTGGAATTTTGTATGGAGCATGTTCAAGGTAGAAATGATGTGGTCACGGATGCCCTTTCAAGGTCAGTCTTGGAAGGACGATTATCGGTGAGGTCGTTGTGAGGAGGATGTGGGAGAGAGGAGTAGAACAAGTTACTTACCAACTGGCAACATTCTTTCGATTGGATGTTTCTCCAACGTATTCCACATCTTTGACATTTTATGTTCACAGCTGTACACTTTGGAAACTTTTTCGGCAGAGGGCGTCCTGCGCCGATGACGTCGGGTCGATGTCCCTCAAAGGCCATTGTCGAGGGCGACGTCACCGGATGTTATAAATAGGACGCACGGCACTTGTAGCCTCAGTTTATGTTTTTTCCTTCAGAATGTGTGGCACCAATCCAATGCCTGCTTGACAGCACATAGCCTTGCGGAAACGTAAGCTGCAATCACCTAGGAAATTGTCCAGTAGGGCAGGCTAAGAGCGCGATGTGGAATATGTTGGAAGAACATCCAATCAAAAGAACGGTACCAGTTGGTAAGTAACTTGTTCTTCGAATTATTGTGTCCAACGTATTCCACATCTTTGACAGATTCCCAAAGCAGTACCATAAAAATGGAGGAGGGGAAAGAATTTAGAATAGCCAATCAGATGGCTGAATAAAGACCCGCCTTACCAAAGGCCATAGATCGTATCCAGGGAGTAATGTTTAACAAAGGTGTGGATAGAAGTCCATGTGGCTGCACCAAAGATGTTCCTAATAGGAACTCCCCTTTGGAGGGCGGTGGAAGTAGCCACGCCCCTAGTGGAATGAGCTCTCAACCCTTCAGGAGGGTCCTTACCCGGCAATCGGTAACATTCAGTAATGTTGAGGATAATCCACCTGGACAAGGTCTGTTTGGTAACAGCCTGGCCCAACCGGTGAGCAGCATATCCCACAAAGTTGATCTTCCAGTCTGACCCTGGACATCCTAGAAATATAAAAGCTCAGAGCTCTCCTAGGATCCAACCTATGTAGTCGCTCCTCCTCCTTACCAGAATTAGGAGGCTCATAGAAAGATGAAGAACCACTTTCTGGCTCAAATGAAATTCAGAAACTACCTTAGGCAGAAAGGAAGGACGTACCCTTAGTACAACCCTGTCCTTGTGAAACACAGTAAAGGGTGGCCTAGATGGAAGTGCCTGCAATTCACTCACTCTGCGAGCGGAAGTAACTGCAACCAAGAACACTGTCTTGAAGGACAATCCCAACGGACAAGAGTGCAAAGGTTCAAATGGAGCACCCATTAGAAATTTCAAAACCAAATCCCAAACCGGCACCTGGAAAGGGTACAGCGGGAACACATAAGTCAGTCCTTTAAGTAACTGAGAAACCAAAAGGAATCCCTGTGGGCCAAAGAAAGTAAGAAAGACAAAACCATAGGAATGGAGCACTGAGTATCAAAATGTTCATTATGCACCCGTTGCTAAACCTACGGCAACAGAGAGAGTCCCTACCTCCCTCCATCCCTCCCCTTGGGAGGCAAACACCCCCAAGGATGTGTCCAACACAGCCCCGATGTACTGGAGCTGTTGGGAAGGTGTCAGATGCAACTTCTTGAAATTGAGGGAGAAGACCAGCCTGAGGGAGCGGCAGGTGAGACTGAGGTGAGCCAATGCTTGCTCAGGAGAGCGCGCACAGATCAGCCAGTCCAGGTAGGGGTAGACGTGAATTTATTCAACCCCCCCCCCGCCCCCTTCACCTGAGATACGCTACCACCACCAATAGCTTGGTGAAGACCGTCAAGCAGAGGTCAATCAGGCACCAGTTCTATAGCACATTTCCCCAGCAGGGTCAGGATTTCCTGCTTTAGGAAGGGAAGGCAGTAGCCGTGGGCTTTAGTATCCAGAACCCACGCATCCGAAGTAATGGCTCGCCACTCTTCGAGATGTTCAGACAGTCTGCCCCCAACCGGCTAACCATGGGACATGGCCTCATGACTGTTTTGGAGTGGCTGCGGCAGTGCTTGAAGGCAAAGAGGCAGCTGCCTGAGCAGCTTTGGCACCTCCATTTCCCCGACCACCACAGGTACCTTTTCGCTGACCCCTTTGACTAGCGGCCCCTCTCGTTCTACCAAAGGAGGAGTAGTAACGAAAAGAACCTCCCCTCCACTGCTGTCCCCTAGGATGAAAAGGCAGCGGTTGACAGCTGCGCTTAAAAATGTCGCCACAGCTTTCGAGGTCTGCAACCTCTCAAGGCCCTCATCAGCCTTGTCGCCAAACCATGTGCACCATCAAAGGGCATGTTCAAAAGACAGGCTTGGGCATCTGGGGCAAAACCCAACTTCCGCAACCACGCAAACCTGCATATAATGGTGCTCGCAGCCATGGACTGGCAAACACCGTCAGCCGTATCCAACCCCGACTGAAGGGATTTGCACATGGCATCCTTGCCATCTTGCACAAGAGCAAGGAACCCATCCATTTCTTCCCCCTCAGGAATATGCTCAGCCGCTAGAGAAACAGTTCCACAGAGTGTGTGAAAACCTTGCTAAGGCACAAGCGGCGTTTGCTGATTTCAATGACATACTCCCCGCAGAATATACCTTGCGAGCCGAACCGTCGAAGCATTTGTTGTCCCCATCAGGAGGGATTGTAGGGTACGCCGCCTGCCTCGAGATGGCTGTAGCCGCCTGAACCACCAAACTCTCAGGAGTGGGTGAGTGGATAAGTAGCTCGGGTCACTAAAGGAAGGGCGGTACTTCTTTACCAATGATTTGTTAGCAGCCGGAAGAGATTCCGGTGACTGCCAAGCAGTCGCCACCCTTTTCTGTAAAGCGAGATGAAAAGGTAACACCGGGTGTAACGCTCACCTGATTCCCACGGAGGCGCTGGTCCCGGCTGAACTGTTATAGTCTCTTCAATTGAGAAGCGTAGAGCTCGGATGACTCTCTGGACTGGGCTTCCTCTTATTGACCGTCTGGCTTGCAGGGTAAGGTTTCTGCAGGGGGAAGAAAAAAGGGTTAATGACCGTTTGGCTGAACTTCCTCCTCACTAATCGCCAACTCTCCGAAAGTCCAATGTCCTGGTGAGCTCTCACCTTAGGCGTATAAATGCTGGGCTCTCCATCCTGCGACTTATGCAGGGGTGTGTGGGTTCCAGTTACGTCACTGGAGGTCCTCAAAGTCTTTTGTGGCCTCAGAAGTGGCACAGGTGCTGAGATGCCAAAAGGTGATGCCGCCGTTACTGCACGAGCGGATGCCAGTAGGTATAAAGAGTTTATAGTCTTGAAGAGATGGGCACCTTTAATGAAGTCTTTGCATTGTCTTTTTCAGGTGCCTGGATGCTGAGGGCGTGGTCACAGAGTGCGACACGTGCAGTTGTACGTAGGTATGGGAATTTCAATGACACCTCAATAATGTCCCTTGTTTTCTGTTTTCAGGTCTTGAGATGTTGCGGGCGTTGTTCGTCCGTTGCACGTGTGAAGTACGTGAGTATAATGATCTGTGACCTTATTATAGCACCTCTAACAATGTTCTTTTCTTATTTGCAGGTGTTGGGACCTTGCTGCTGTTTTCCCAGTCGCGGATGCACGTGGGGAAACACGTAAGTGTTAAGCTTTCTTGCAGTCTTTAATGGCACTTAAATAATGTCTTTTCTTGTTTTCAGCTGCCGGGCTGCTGCGGTTGAAGAGATCGTAATACGCGCACAAAAGCAGGTAAGAAAAGTAAATGCGGTCGCCTTCACCCGATTCCTACTTAACAATGTTCTTTGTCTTTACAGGTGCCGTTAGGCTGCTGAAGAGAAGGCCGCGAAGAATCCATGAAAGCACAGATGGATCAGGTAAGCGAGCGCGGCTGCGAACGTGTTGCAACTTGCTAACCTTATGTTTCTTTTGCTTGCAGGTCCTGCCGGTGTCTGGATTCCTGGATGGTAAGTATAGTTCTCGTGTCTTTCTTCCACAGGTTGCTGAGCTGAAGCTGGAGATGTCACTGGGATGCTGGAGCTGACTCGGTGAGCGTCCTGCTGCAGATGCAGAATAACGCGAAGCACGTTTTCCCCAATCGGGTGTGGTTTAAATAGTGTTGGAGTGATTGGGTGTCTTCTTCCTCAGCCTCGCCCAGGTAAAAGAGTTCCTGTGCTCCAGAGCTAAGGAGTGGCACCAGCCCCCACCCAGGTAAGAAAGTAGTCCCAGTTCAGGGAATAGTTCCTCCCAGCAGAAGGCTGGGGACTTCATCCTGCCAGCATTTGCAAAGGTGAGTATGCAGCACCTTTGCAAGAATTATGAGCCCGGCGCCTCTGGCGCCGGGACTGAGGTTCCTTATGAGCCTGGCGCCAGAGGTGCCAGGACATGATCCAAAGGGCCCCAATAGGGGTTTGCTGGAGCCGGGGACGAGGGTCGTGAGCCTGCTTCCGGGGATGCTGGGCTTGACTTGGCTTCTCGGGAGCAGTGCTCATGACACCGGGTCAGAGGAAGGACCTGGATCTAAATTGTCCGTAAAATCTTCTTGTACAAAATCTTCGTGGACTGGACCAGCCCAGATACTCTGTGACCCTAGCCATGAGCTGCCTGTATGACTCAGCATGAGCCCCAGGCTCAGGCCCGCCAAATTCCACTTTCCGGCGAAGTGTCTAACCCACTGGCATCATGAAGGGTTTGCCTTAACCCCTCCAATTGACAGTCTCTATAAAAGAGGCGCCACATCATGCTCAACAGGGTCCTCAAAGTCAGACCTTCCTTCCTCTTCATAGGTCGTCCAGGGGGAGGTGAAAACCTGGCCTGGGACATTAGAGGGCCTGGAGTCCACCACTGGCCTCACAGACTTAGCAGTAGCCTTCCTTGGAGGAGCCACCAGATCAGGGAACTTCACAGTAAATTTCGGGCAAAAATCCCCAAAGGCGTCGAGTGCGCCAAAGGCTTAGACGTCAAGAGCGTCGATAGCTTCGGCGTCAACAACGGCTCGTCCCGAGTCAGACAGACACGGCACTGACCGAATCGACGCAGGCTTTGAGCCCTTAGCAGGATGCAGCGGTCTCGCTGGGGACGAGGACCGAGACCTGGAAGCACATCTCTTGAGACTATCCGAAGCCTTGTCCAAACAGGACCTCGAAGGTTCCTGATGCGAGTCGCGTCCCCGAGCCTGAAGGCGTACGAGCCACAGTACAAGACCGTTCCTTGCCGGCTTCATCAGAAGGTGCGACTGTACCCGTGCCCCACGAGTGAAAAATCGCCAAAATCTGCTGCTTAAAGGCAGCCTATTCCTCCGGAGTCAAGGACTTTGTTGGGCATGTCACTTTCCACGCGGCTCCATCCTCCGAGGAGGACAGGGAAGGCGACCGGTGATGGCGCTTCCTAGAATGCCACAATGTGGAAGAATGCGGGAACCACTCCGGGACCAAGAACCCCGGGCCTTCTCCCGACACGGAGAGTCGCCCCTTCAGTCATTGGTGGACACCTCTGGATTTCGATTAAGTTTTTCGGGACTTACTGGGTTTAGAACCCCTACCCACCGGAAGCTTCCCCTTACGCTCCCGCAAGACCTTGGCAGTCAGTGACTGGCATTTTGAACAGTCATCGGTGTCGTGACTCTCGCCCAAGCACCACAAACGAATGCAATGCGGGCCGGCAATTGACATTTTAGACTTGGAGTCCCGGCAAGTCTTGAAGCCAGACCGCGGAGTCAGAAGGGCCGAAGACAACTCTTCGATGAAACACACGAGGTGCGCCGAGTTCTCAAAGCAAACATGTTTGCGGAAGAAACGGAACTGAGGCTACGGGCGCCCTATTTATAACATCCGGTGACGTCGTCCTCGACGGAGGCCTTCGAGGGACATCGACCAAACGTAATCGACGCAGGACGCCCTCTGCCGAAAAAGTTTCCAAGTGCAAAGCTGTTGACATTCCATGTCAAAGACGTGGAATACATTGGAGGACACAATCCATTCGAACATGTGTATAAAAAGGTTTGATTGGGATGAGACATGTTCTGAGGATGTGGTGTACCAATGGGCTATGAAGTTGGGGAGTACCAATTCTGCAGAGTTTGGAGATGGAGACCAAAGAGTACAGGAGAGAGAAAAATCAACTTTGTGTTAGAGACAATTATTTGTGCAGAGGGCATACATTGGTAGTGACTGATAAAATGAGGAGTGCTGTAATGTGTTCCGAATTGTGGTCATCTGGGGTTAGAAAAAAACAAAAAGGTCCGATTTCTGGTGGCCTGTATGGATATGGAGGTGGAAGAGTTGGTTAAAAATTGTGCAGACTGCCATGAAGGAGATGAAGGTCTGAGAGTTAATAAAATTCCCATGGTGGTCAGAGAGTCCAAAGACACTGTTGGATGAGATTGCGTTCGACTTGTTGGGCCCGTTTAATATTAAATAGGTCCAGAGATACGTACCTTTTGGAGGTGATAGATATCTTATCCAAGTGGCCGGAGATCTGCATCTTAAAGGAAATGACGACTAGGAGTATTATACGGTTTCTGGAACCTTTTCTTTGAAGGGGAAAGTCTTCCCTCGCAGGTGTGGTACCCAATTTGTTGAAGGAGTTAGGGAGTTTTTGGAAAAGCATGGTGCGGAACAGGTTACTACCGGCTCTCTATCATGCGCAAGGCAATTGGTGCGTTGAAAGGTTAAACCACATGCTAATGGATGTTATCAGGATTGCGGTGGCCACCAATGGAGTTTGGGTATGGGCAGTCATGGAAAGGACTTTCCAATATAGGCTTTCTCCACATGAAGTGACTAGGGTATCTCCATTCTGTTACGTGGCAGGAAGCCTAATACACCATTGTGTCCGGGTTGAATGGGTAGGTCCATGTGTGAAAATGTGGACTTTGTGAGAGAAATTACTAGCCAGTGGACCCAAATCTAAGGAGAGGTTTGACAAAGCAAGTTGAGATTTTTCAGCAAAGCCGGGTGAGATGATTAAGGTGAAGTTGCCTGTGAACGTGAGAAAGGGGAACTCAGTATTTTCTGAGCCCGGGGAGGTGGTTAAAGACCTGGGTTCTTCCTTTCTGGTCAAGGGTGGGGGAATTTGGAACAAGGAGAGAGTGGCATTTTTGCATGGGAACGAGGTGTCGGTTAGGCGAGTGAAGGGAAGGATGAGTCCATTGTTCCCTGTTCTAGTCACACGCTCAAATGTTATCAACCTATTCCTTTTATCGTGCACAGGAGTTTACCTTTTGTTATTCATACTTGCTCAAATATTCTGATGAAATCAATTCTTTTCACTGTGTACATTATTGTATGTAAATAGTTTGTGACTGAGGGAGGTGTAGGAGTGCTTGCTGACTGATTGCATGGATACTGTTAACCATGCATCTATTTTATGTACATAGTTCTTAGAAGTAGGAATCTGGAGCCTTGCTGGATGAAGGTCCCAGGTTGGGCAGTTGGAGAGAAGGTGCTGCGCTCGCTGGCGGTCGCTAAATGAGCAGCTAGACTTACCCGTTTTAATGTACAAATAAATTATCTCTCCTGCTATCCAGGTGGCGCGTGTTCACTCATTCACATAAGAAGGTTAACAGGATGCATTGAAATCAATGGTAAATGGTGCAAAAAGGAAATGCCCCCCTCCAAACACTGACATTTTCATTCCTTTACAGCAGCAAATAGGTTTTCTACTCAGTATGACAAACAGTAATCCACAATATTGCCTTGCAAGTACACTTTCCAAAGGACAGCAATCACAATTACTGTTGTTGTAATGTTTGGGGACTTGAATGATGCAGTGCTGAGAGAACAATTAGCCATTTTGTATAATGCCAGGCATGACAAAGCAGAAGTTTGTCAAATACATTAAGGTACATGCACAAATGCATGTTTTATCTACAGATGACAGACTAGAAATAGGATAATGCTGAAGTGCATAAAATTCATACTCACCCCAGCATCAAAATCATGTGTGAACTCTTTAAACTCTGCTAAAGTTTCGCCAATGTAAATATGTGGATGCTCACAGTTTAACAAAACACTGACAATAGCCTGCGTGGCACAAGCATTATTTATCACCTAAAAAAGAAAAGGTTTCGGTAATGTAGGTTACTCCATAATAGCCCTTTGGAAAAATATATACTCTGCAACTTTATGCTCATTTAGACACATTAAACTATTGCATCATTCCATCGTTTCTGAAACAGGTGCACTTGCACACAAAATACCTATGCAAAATAAAGGCATTACAACCCCTTGTATAACAAAGTGATAATTATCACACATGGTATAAGCGTCAGAGGATACACAATGTGGTTTGATTGAGTGAGATCAGGGAAAGGTGAAGCCAGACCAAAAATATTCACAATCTACATTTTTGGGAAGGTACATGGCTCATTAGCAAGGATAGTAGCTCAAGACACTTTAGGCTGAGCGTCCCCTGGGACGAAAGACTTGCCTAGTCACTTTAATTGCAATCTTTGGACCCTCGATTCAGTGTGAAAAGCAAAAATCGAGGTTCTGGGATGTGGCGACTGCTAGGAGTTAGTGGCTGAATCACGTTGATTTGGGGCATCAAACATAGTACATGCGGGGATACTAAAATCAAGTATCAGAGTGTTTGTGGAGTGTGTGGACTATGTGGACAGCCCCTGTTTCTGCTGCCTTTGGAGCTGTTTTACAGTGTGTGGAATGGCCTGGAGTCGGTTTTCAGCTTTAAACAATCCTCAGTTTTAAAAATGCACTTCTGGATGCAGAGCGTCGCAGAGGGTTTGCTGAAGTGATCGCAACACCAGCTGAGAAGAGACCCGGCCGAAATAGATCCATACACAAGCAGTTTACAACGTACAAGGAGTCGGGTACGTCAAGGAGTCAGGTACGTCAACATGAAATGCATGCAAAAGTAAACCCACTAATTTTAAAAAACGTTTCATGCGTAACTGGGTTAGCACGGATTCTGTCACCGATACCATCTGGCGCCCAAAGTGCGAGCACCCTGAAACACCATGCCAAAAGTTTCCAAGGTGCGATACTCCTCCCAACCGTACTTCTGTGCCCTTGGGTTATCTAGTGAGTGAGCCATTAGCACAGTCCCTCGAGCTTGCGGGTACCGATGCAGCAACTCCTTCCCCAATGTTACTCACAGAACGGAGGGTAGAGTCAGCCGATCAGCTGAACAAGCTTGAGGAAGTGTGAAACAATTGCTTCCCTGTCGCCGCATCAGAAACAAAAAAAATGAAGTCGGCTGATAAGTTGACAGTTTATGGAGGATAAAACAGAAGGGAGTCTAGAGGTAGCCTTTTATCTTCTGGATAGTATCCAGAACAAAATACCAGGTGAAACGCCGACTGAGGCGATGGGCATAGCTATTGGACTAAATCTTAATGGCCCCCATTCTGGAGCAACTGACAAAACACGAGATGGGACCAAATTAGTGGCTAAAATCCAAAAGAATATGCCACTAAAAGAAGTGATTCCAACTCTGAAGTTGGAACATTAAAGTTGCATTTCAAAGCTAAATCCCCCCCTAGCTGCAGTGACACGCAGACAGAGCGCAGTAGACGGGAAGGAGTGTAATGAACAAACTTTGCCTGGAGATACTCAGCACCCAGGCCAGAAAAGGCACGATGCACCAGACAATCATTTAAACAGGATCCGGCTGACCACGGGAATCCAGTGTAGTTTGATCATAGGGGAAATATGAGATCCAAAAGGGAGGGCGGAGTATAGAGCTGACGGCAGCATTTTGCAGCAGTTGAAGCCTTTGGATCAGGTAACGGGGCTGGGCCAAATGGAGAATCGCAGTAGTCGAGAGTGCTGAGAACCAAGGCTGCCACTACCGGGGCCTGGCATTCAGCAGGAATAAACGGCAAGACTTTCCGCAGAATGCAGAGTTTAACGAGCCCAGTACTACATACCCTAGCCACCTGATTGTCAAGGTACAGAGAGGCAAAGATTTTGACACCGAGATTACAAACCGATTGAACCGGAAGAGGAAGAGGGCCAAGGCTCGATGGCCAGAATTGCGAGGTCCAAAAGAGAAGGGGGGACGAGGTACCCACAACCAGGACCTCGGTCTTACTAAACAAAAATTTTAAAATGCTGCAAAATCAAATCATGGTTCTGGCAGACAAATTCAAAGAAAGATGGTTATTAGATGGAAACCAGCTGAAACCGGTAAAGGAACTGAAGAACCTGGGTGTCCAGATAAGTACGTTAAAAGGAGAAAAAGCCTGGATAGATGCCCCGAGATTAAAAGTAAAGAGACTCATCACAAAAGGAAAGAGCAGACAGAAGATGTGGAAAATTCGCTACAACAGACAATTGTTTTCTATAAGCACCAAGTCTCCCCCGGCCCTAGTGTTTGGAGGAGAAACTTGCTTAGGAATAAAACCAGAACTGTGGAACTTTCTAGAAGGTTACTTTTGCAAACACATTCTACAATTACCAACATCTATGCCAATGGACATAATTCGTCAAGAACTAGTTTTGATATTGCTTAATGCACAAGTAACCTGGAACAAGTTAATGTTATACAGAAAATTAACACTTAAACATTGTTCACCACAATTTGAGGTTCTAGGAATGCATAAACCAGAAAACAAAGCAGGGTCCTTGACGAATTGGAAAAAGGGATTGTGACAATTTTGAGCAACCTGGGTTGTTCCTATCATCCATCTTACTCTCTACCTGTGGTGTTTCCCAGGGGGTCTCACCTCTCGCCCTAGCTTTTCAACCAATCCCTGGCAACTCTCCCACTGCATTGCCCTTTTCTGCTCACATTGCCAGTGCTATGCTGACAACTCATTTTCAGGCTGCCCTCCCCCAACTCCTCTCCCTCACTCATCTCCGATTGCCTAACTGCCATTCAAGATTGGTGTGCCACCAATGATCTTTGTCTGAATGCCAGCAAGACGGAGATCCTCATCGGCACACCTTCACCATCCTTTACCCTCACGCTGGCCAGCCTCTTGGCCGCCCTCCTACCCCCACCTGCGAGGCTAAGAACCTCAGGGTGATCTTTGACTCCACACTTTCCTTCTCCGCCCACATCTCTGATGTCTCTAAAAAGTCAAACTTCCTACTGCAGCTCCTCAGAGGTACTCTGCCTTTCCTCTCCTTCCCCCAGAAGCTCATGATCTCCCAAGCTCTGGTTCTCTAGGTTGAACTACTGTAACAACCTCTATCTAAATCTACCCGACTCTACTCTCCGCCCTCTGCAACTAATCCAGAACAGGACTGCTAGACTTGTCCTTGGCCTCAAGCCCTAGGAACCTCTCTCTCCAGCTCCGAAATCTCTCCATTGGCTCTCAGTGGATGCAAGGATTAAATTCAAAACCCTCTGCATTGTCCACAAGGCTTTCTGGGGTCTGGACCCAAAATATCTTCAGCTATCCTCTGCAAATACCTCCCCTCTCGAGCGCTTCGCTCCTCCAACTCCCTCAGGGTCAGTCGTTTTTCAAAGAAAACGAGCTGGGGTAGATCTCCTTCGGTTTGGGCCTCCATCTGGAACAGCCTCCCTGCCACTCAAACTTGAGAACCATTTCCAGTTCCAGAAGCACCTCAAGACCTTCCTCTTTGCTTCTGCCTTCGCTCCCCCTCTCCCCTGCTGATCTGTTCTCTCTTGGCACCTTGCCACCCTCCAGCACTGCCTCCGGGCCACCCCTTGAACAGAGGTTTGTATCTGTACCCATACATTCCCCCCCCACTTTTTTCTTCATGACCTACCCTGTCTGCTGCCTTAAACCCAGCACTTGCCAATTGCTGGCTGCACCTACCACGGTTTGTTGCCTTTATTATTTATTATTGATCTGTTTCTCCTTTGCTCCGCACTCTCCTTCTCCCCCTGCATGCACTTTTCCCCTCCCCTTCTCCCATGCACTTGCGCATTCTCAATGTTACTGGGCCTAGTAAGATCATTGTTTTGTTCTCCCCGTTCCCCTCCCTTGCCGTGCTCTGAAACACTTGTGTATGAGCACGATAGAAATAAAATATCAATATCAACCTTGGAAATTCGATCAACACATTGGTGAAAAATCCAATGCTAGTAAAGTGTAGATTGCCGGCTCTGCCAGTCAGAAAGTGAAACATTAAGAGATCTGTTTCCATTTTGCCCGAAAATGAAAGATTTGAGGATTATCCATCTGCATGACCAAAAGATTGGGGGGGGCCTTGACGCCGATTAACAGTGGGAAATGACATGGGTGCCAAGACAAGAATAACTATGCCACTGTGAAGTTTCTAGGAGGCGGTGTTGAAAAAACTAAAGGGAGGGAGACACTTTTGTAAGGACTAAAACAGAAAATAAAGTAATTGACTGATGAGGATACTGATGGAAAATTGGTTTAAAATATTTGTTTTTATTTTTTGAGGAATTAAAAATAGTGAAAAGCTTGTAACAATCTATTTAACACAAAAACAAAAAAAAAACACTAAATTAAATGGGCAAGCGAATTTGCGGGACTGGTGCCTTCTGCACACACAAAAAGAGCCACCCCACTTAAACATGAAATAGACTGAATAATCTGCAAGAATGCTCCTAGGATTTGGAATTCCAATGTGTTGATAGTTTTCTGCTGTGTGAAAACTACCACACTGCCGAACCTTTATTTGTCCAGGGGTTGCCTGGTAGACTGGAAGCCAAGATGGAGGGCCTACAAAGAATTTTGCAAGTAGCCTGCAACAATATTTGTACAGTTGTCCTCCGGCGAAAAAAAGAAAGACGGCTTTGGTGTTCATTTCCAAGATTTCACTGTTGCGGGTAAGACGGTGGGATCAAGCATAGTAGGCTATAGGGTTGACAAGGAGTGCTCAAACAATGGATTGAAACATTTCTTTAAAAATGAAGAGCAGCTTTTGCCCAGATCTATGAAAGACTCACCTTTTGGACTAACAAGTATAATTAGGTATTCAAAACCATTTGGTTATTTCACAGAAATTGCTACTTCTTGCCACCTTAAACTGTTCCAAAAAAGTATTCACAAGAACCCAATGGGAGCTGAGGTTGGAAAGGTCAAGTCAGCTGCCAGTTGTAGATGAAATAGTAACAGTTTACCAGAGTTCTAGAGGAGCTAAACAAGAATCAACCTTCAGGTTGGTGAGGAAGACCCCACCAAACTAGTTCCAAGGTAGACAACGAGAGTACTGGAAGAGGAAAGATCGAGACCCCACCTATGGGTGATGGCACAGCCAAAATAAACCAATCCCCAATCAAATCCAAGGGAATACTGTCACTCACACTTGAGACAATCCTCCGAACAAAGTGTTGATAATGGTACTATTCCATTGAGTAATTCATTTGTATGTATACAAAATTCACAAAACAGATCAAATGATCAATGTCTGTGCACAATATTAAATGAGCAATTGAAACAAATGATACAAGTTCATTCAACAAAATCTGTTCTAATGCGAAGTATTCCAACTGTACGTTCAAAATAATTTAGATAATAAAATTCAACTTCGTGCAGAGGTCTGCAATATTGCTACAACATAACTTCAACATGTTTCAAGGTAATCCCTTTGTCAGGAAGACCGACTCCAGGAGTTCCAAAAATAAATAGATCCAAAAAAAAAAGTTAATTGGTCATGTATATGATGCCAATGTATAGGATACATTACTTATCCTAATCTTATTTCTGATGCTTGTATCGGCTTATATTCACATGCTATGCATAGGTCGACATCTAGTGGAAGGTGCAGAGTATTACAGATTTCCAAACTCGTAATATGGACGTCGACAGGGCGTGCCAGTAACACTAGCCCTAATGTGACGTCTGCTGTACCCATGGTGCTTCACGCGGCTAGATCCCTCAGATTGTTTGACATGAGGTTGCATAAAGTGTAGGGCGAGTACATGTGTAGTAAAGCAGATTACATATCAAATAAGCCCAGAAAACATCTATGCACCTTCTGCTAAAGGGAGGAAGGGTGGGTGCATGTGAATCTAAGCAGATACAAGCATCAGAAATACGATTACGGTAAGTAATGTATCCCTTCTGAGGCTTGTGGGATCTGCTTAGATCACATGCTATGCATAGATTAGCGAGCAGTGTTTGGAGAAAATGGTGGGTTGTGAGAAGGTACAGCAGCAAATCGATGTTTTAGCACTGCTTGTCCCACCTGAGAATCTGCTTTAGAGTGTGTGTCAATGCAGTAGTGCCGAGTAAAAGTGTGGATGGAGCTCCATGTAGCCGCTTTGCAAATGGCGTCCAGCGAGACGTTTACAATAAAAGCCAAGGCAGCTCCTGTACCCCTCGTGGAGTGACCTCTTGGTGTGAAAGGCAGTGGCTTGCTTGATAGAGAGTAGCAGAGCTGCATGCATCCGACTATGCATCTGGAGATGGCGTTTTTTGGAAATGCAGTCTCCTTCCCTGCCTGGAGGTATGGAGTCAAACAGTTGGTCTGTTTTCCTTAGCGGTCTGGTCTTGTTTACATAGTAAAGGACCGCCCTCATTACATCTAGTGTATGGCGTTTTCTCCACTGAGCTTGGTGGATTTTGAAAAAAAGCTGGTAGTTCGATGGCCTGATTGACATGGAACTTTGAAATGAACTTAAGTGAAACCCTAGGGTGTGTCCTTAATATCAATTTGTCTTTATGGATAACAAAGAAAGGGTTTTGCAAGCTTGCAGTTCACCGACTCTGAGATAGCCACCAGGAAAGCCGTCTTGTATGAGAGATGTTTAAGGCTGCACTTATGCATAGGTTCAAGGGGGGGGGGGGGGGCATGAGCTTTGCAAGTACTACATTGAGGTCCCAGCCTTGCAGCGGATTTGAAATAGGAGGGTGGAGTCTTTTTACTCCTTCCATGAAGGCCTTAATGACTGGGATTTTCCACCAAGACACCCTACTTTGAGAAGTGGTGTACGCGAATAGAGCCACTAGGTGAACTTAGAGTAGATACTAGCCCCGAGTCTAGTAAGTGAAACATGTAATGAAGAATATGTGTTGGTGTATTGGGTTTGTTTTGACTGGCAGCAAAGTAAACTAACAGTGTCTAGTGTTTGGTTTACGTGCCTCTTTCCATACACCTTTGAGGAAGATTTAAATATCCAAACTTTAGGAGCCAAGCTGCCAAGTTCATAGACTGAGGTTGAGTGTGTATTGTCGTGCCCCTGTGCTGCGTGAGCATGTTGAATGGGCACGGGAGTTTGATTGGGTCGTACATCTCCAGTTTGCTAGATACCAAGGTTGTCTCACCCACATAGGAGCAACTAGGATTAATGTAATCTATTCTTTGCGAATCTTGTTCACCACTTTGCTTTAGGGGTGGGGGGCTGAGAGCATAGGCACATTTCCCTGACCATCCACAGGGTGTTCCTCTTCGAGTCGTGTTGGGGAAACCTGGACGCGAAGTCTGGGCATTGTTTTCTCTTGTTGCGAACAAGATAGCTCCATAGTAATGTTATGTTATTGCAATTTGTAAAGCGCACGGTCGCCCAGAGGCATCATGGCGCTAGAAAAGGAGGCTGCTCAGCCGAGAGAACCAATGGAAGACCAGAGCTTAGAACAGGTAGGTTTTTCAGAGCTCTTCTAAAACCAAGATGGTCGGCAATGGCTTTCAGTACCGGGGGGAGACTGTTCCACAGTTTGGGCGCGGCAATAGAAAATGCTCTGCCGCCGAGCCTTTTCTGATTAGCTTTAGGAACAATCAACTGGTTAGAGCTCGCAGAACAGAGATCGAATCGGTATATATCTAGTGAATTTAGTCTGTAGAAATTCAGCAACCTGGGCATGAATAGCCTGGTGGACAATGCACAAAGACTTGAAATGGATTCGCTGCTTCACCGGCAGCCAGTGAAGTTGGCGTAGGACTGGCGTGATGTGAGCCCCATAAGGGGAGCCAGTGGCTAGCCTGGCTGCAAGGTTCTGCATTCGCTGGAGACAATGGAAGAGACCAATCGTTTGTGCCAAATATAATGAATTACAATAGTCCAGCCGTGAGAGCACCAACGCAGCCACCACGGGAGGACGAAGGGCTTCAGGGATCAAAGGCATGAACCTCTTAAGGACCCAGATCTGATGATGGGTGGACTGACAGACGGCCGCCACCTGGTTAGTGTGAAAATGTAGTCTACGATGTTTTAGTCAAGCTGCCACTGGTGCTCTTCTGGTAGAGGAGCTCTGCTTAGTGAGTCCACCAGAATATTGAGTTCCCCTGGAACATGCTGTGATGTTAGGAACATGCCCCGCTTGAGTGCTCACTTCCATATTTTTTGTGCTAGCCTGGACAGCCTTGGAGAATGTAAGTCCCCCACCCCCTTGCGTGTTTATATAAAACATCGCAGTGGTGCCGTCTGTAAGAATTTGTACTGTCTGATTTGTCAGATGTGCTTGGAAGGTTTGTAAAGCTTTGAGCACTGCTAGTAATTCCAGCAGGTTGATGTGGTTCTGTGCTGTGACTGGAGTCCACAGACCATGCACTGAGATGAAGGTAATGGGACCCCCACCCGGTGAGTGATGCGTCTGTTGTGACAACTGCTTGCACTGCAGGGTCGTGGAAGGGTTTTCCCTTTGTCCAACAGCGTAGAGTTTGTACTAGGGTTGGCGAAACAACCACTAGATCATCCCACTGACCGCTTGCCTGAGACCACCGTTTGCCAAGCACTCTTGCGTTGGGCCCATGAGCAATCGCGCGTGTGGGACCGGGTAAATGCAGGATGCCATCATCCCGAGCAAGCGCATTGCTTTGCGTACTGTTATCTGGCGACCGGCTTGAGACTGAGGCATTTGCAGCAGTAGGTGCTGTACTCTTTCCTTTGATGGAAAGACAGACCCTCTTCTGTTGTTATGACAGCTCCTAGGAACAGTTTGGTTTTGCCTAGTACAATGCTTGACTTTCTCGTTGATTGAGAAAGCCAATTGAAAAAGTAGATTAATTGTTCTTTGGGTATTTTGCTTGCAAATTTGGGGATTCTCGACGATGATCAGCCAGTCGTCCAGGTAAGGGTACACTGGGATTGACTCCCTGCATAGGTGCGCCGCTACCACCGCCAGTACCTTGGTGAATACCCTTGGAGCGGATGCTATGCTGAAGGGTAGCACCTTGAATTGGTAGTGCTGGTTGGCCATCTTGAAAACGCAAGAATCTTCTGTGAACTGGGAACATTGAAACATGAAAGTATGCATCTTTCATGTCCAAGGTTGCCATTTAGTCCATCAGCTTTAGCAGTGGGATTACTTCCTGTAGTGTCGACGTGCAGAATCTGTGTGGCTTGACATATGGTTTTGCAGGGTGCCGATCTAAGACAGGACGCATTGTGAGGTCGTTTTTGGCACAAGGCAGTACATTGAAATGATACCCTAGTTTACCTGGTTCATCGGGACAATTTCTACGGCGTCCTTTAAGAGCAGTGCTGTCCCCTCCAATACGATGCACTGTTCTTCCTTGGAGGTGGAACTTTGTCTTGGGGGATGGTTGGCAGGTTGCTGTAGCAGTTCTATAAAATATCTGCCCGCCACGGTTGAAAGTACTCCTACTGGAGTGGCATGGGGTGAATCTGCAGCAGGTGGTCATTGTTTGGGGGGGGTGTTCAGCCGCCTCTGGAAGAGGAGGATCTACCCCTGCTGCGAGACCTTCTGACCCCTTTAAAAACCTTGCGAGGACTGACTCTCTGGTGAACCCAAACAAGTTCGGACCCTGGTTTAACCCAACCCCCGTTGCGAGTTTTGCCCTCTAAAGCAACGCAAAAGTTAATTGTAGCCCCCCTCTTTGTCCGGAGGATTTATTATTAAGTTGCCCTAATAACTTTAGGGTAGCATATTCTTCTTTGGCACTCTTTAGGGCGTCTTCTACCACCATGCCGAACATGTTTGGCTCCATGAGCATACTGAGACGGGTTGCCTGTGCCTCGAGCTTAAACCCAGACTGGTGTAGCCACACGTGGAGTTTGTTAAACGTGCCCTCGGCTGCTATTCTCCCTGCATCATCTGCTGCATCTAGGTTGTTCTTAAGGATGCTGTTTGCACTTGGAACCTGGGATAATTGGGGAGAGGTGGGGGGGTTGTTGGTTCAGGTGCAGGTTTATGTTGTTGTGCCTAACAGCCCCTGAAATGGTGCCCTCCCTGTGGGTCATAGTCCCTAAACTAGAGTGTTTGAGGACTTGTGGTTTTTCGACGGCCAACCTTTCAATAGCGTGTCAGGGATGTGTTTTTTTTTTATGAGCTCCCTCATCTTCGTGCTCTGCGTGTACTTCGCAGGGGTCTTAGACGCATCATTCGACGGTCGCTTTTCGGCATGTGTGTGTGGCCCATCAACGCATCAGTCATCAGCGTGTGTGGGCTTTGAGCTTTTGGACAGCGTCAAAACAGACTTGCCTGTCGATTTTAGGGGCCGGTCATGAGGCCAGCACGATATCCCAGAGGACAGGGAACTGTCGGACCCTCCCCCCCTTGACGCGGTGGGTAGCCTTCTGTCAGCGTGGAGGTTGACTTTTGCCCATGGGATGTGTACTTTGCCTGGTGTTTGTGCCAGTGCTGCTGGGTGTCATCCCCATCACGCAGGCATCTGACGGATCCCGTTCACCCTCTGCGTCACTATAGAGGTCGATGCTGCTGTCACTGGACACTCCCTCAAAGTCCATGGTGGCTTCGGCCCACGTGGTGTGGTGGGCCCAGCACTTTGTCTTGCAGTCCTTAAGAGTCTTGGGCTTGAAGAGCATGCAAGATTTGCTGTGGCATTACGGTTGCAGGATGGACAAAATTTTAAAAATGTGTATTCTTCATTGTGTAGAGGGAATTCAGCCTGGCGAATAAGTGTGTAGAGAAGGGAATATGCATTCTCTTACGGAAACTACAGAATGAACCACCTCACTCTCCCTACTTTGAGGGGTGAAGCCCAGTTGCGGCCTTAATAGGCCGTTTGAAAGGTTTGTCGAGACGAGCTGGAGTAGTCGTTGACAAAAGTAGTCTGATCCCATCGCCGAAGGTATTGCGGGAGAACCGCTAACAAAGGATAGAAAGAGTAACTAGAATTAATTATTTTTGTAAGTAACGGCGATAGCCAGAAGGAACTCGCTAGGACAATGATGGTGGGAAAAAAAAAAAAAACAATCCGATGGACCTCAACACGTGAAGCATCATGGGTACAGTAAACGTCACTAGTGATAGTATTACTGGCACGCCCTGTCGACGTCACTGAGTTTCGAAAACTAATACTCCAGCGCTTCCACTAGATGTCGGCCTATGCATAGCATGTGATCTAAGCAGATTCCACAAGCCCCAGAAATTATATTTTCAACACAAACTGTCAAAAGGAGATCTTACTATTAACGATAGTAAAGGGTAGGCACGCTCCAAACCAAATAAAGGGGTGGCACACTCCCAAATGAAATAGAAGCAAAAAAAAAAAAAAAAAAACTCTAGATAATAAATATACTACATAGAGTACACATGGCAAGAAAATTATTCTAAATTACCACGGTTCAATTCAAAAGGACTACCGAGTAACACTTCTGATGCATAGAGTAGTGAAATTGAGAGTAATATCACTAGTGAGAGTCAGAACATTACTACAGACATACCAGCAGGGACCCCTAGTACCAGTACTGTGACTTGGCGGACAAACAAGTAATTGGTTTTAAAAAAAAAAACACAAGAGGGAAGAGAAAAATCCACCACGCAAAGCTCTTCTGAACAAGAACTTCATTGTTAATATTTCTAACTATCTTTTGACTGAAGAATCAGTCAATTATACCACAGAAAGGTCTCTTGTCCCTTCTTTTACACCACTTTCCATCAAGGACTGATCTGCATGAGATTCTGGAATGTTGGTGGACAGAGCAGCAGCTTAAGCCAACTGCTCCTGCTCCCTCCCAGCCTACTGATTATTGAAAATTACAGAAATGAATCCTAATCCTATAGGAAAGAAGATGGAGGTTCCCGACAACCCTAATTCAAAAAAGGCTAAGCTAGGAGAAAGCTTGGATGAGATTTCAGGGAATGGATATATGTATGCACCACTTCTGCAGATTGCTCAGGATGTGAAAGAAATTAAGATTACCCTGGGTGAATTGTCCTCTCAAGTGGGCCATCTGGAAACCAGAGTTACCAAGTGGAAGCAGAAAATACAACTTCGGCCACAGAGGTTGCAGGAAGTTAGAGCCTACAAGGAGTTAAGATATGAAGTCTCTGATCTGAGGAAGAGAAATTTGCGGTTGGAGGCTGATCAGAGGAATTTGAACCTGCGCTTACTAGGTGTGAGAGAAAATCCTGTTTTGGATCAAGATATTGATTTGAGAATTGTAGGAGTGCTGGATGTGACTCTGGGGGAAAATATCCTGAAGGATATGGACTCTGACTATTCCTTTAGAGCAGGTAAAAGTGCAAAAGCGGGAAAACCCAAACAGATCGTCATGGTGATTACCAAAGTAAGTGCAAAGGAGAGAATATTAAAGGCTGCAAGGGAAAAAGGAAAACTTTTGCTGAATGGAGACCAGGTGGCCATTTATCCGGATTTTCCAAAGGAAATTGTGGAAATGAGAAAAGCATTTAAAAGTGCTAAAGCTCTGGCACAGGAAAAACTAATTATGGTCAAACCAGCAACACGGAAGATCTTTTTTGAATCTGGTATTAAAACTACAGAGGATCTTGCTGAAGCAGAAATCTGGCTGAGGGATGGGAATCTGAATTTTAATAATATTGCCAACTAATATGATTTTGATTGTGGTTGTGAATGAGGGTAAAAATTAAAGTTTTCATTATTAATGTGTTTATTTTTCATAATATAATACATTTGACATGTTTATTAAATCCTTGTGTTCATATTTAAAATTGACTATTGTGATAACGGCTACTAGCTCAGCTGGAGCCAGCATTAGGCTTGGGTACTTGTGGTAGGTGCTTTCCTCTGATGTTTACATTGGAAGCACGGAAGCCCTGTATCATTGCCGGCATTCGCTGGTTTAGCATGATTTATGGGGATTGTAGTGCATGTTTTGTGGGCGGAGTGCCAGGGGGGTTAGATTTTATTGGACTAGTAAAGTTATCATGCATGGCTTCCATGGCTTCCGGATGGATTACGGGCCAATGTTGTCCCGATTTGTGACGTCTACAATGTGTATGGAGTGACAGCAAGTGTGATATGTTGCTGCTTTTGGCATGTGTGCGCGCCAGTGTCATGAGACCACCGCGTGCTGCCAGGGGTCTTTCGTCGGTGTCCATGTGTTATGCCCTCGGCGCGCCTGTGCTCCGCGGCTTTGCATTACGCTGTGTGCTCTGGAGTTTTGAGTGCGCGGTGGGGTGTGTGGTCTAGGGTTGCAGGCGTGTTGCGGGTCGTAGGGGTGATGCTCCTCTCCTGTTCAGGGGGTGTGGTGTTTTTGGGGCATGGGAGCACATTTACACGGTCCTTTTCCAGACACATGTTTGCACCTTATAGGATTACAAAACCGATTCTACAGGGAATGGACCGTTATCTATCTTTAGTGCGAGTTCATTGTTATTTGTTACGTTGGCACCAAATAAAGGGAAGCCTCATGCGGGCTCATACTACCTGCGTTTCCCATGTCAGCTGTGTAAAGCCTATATGCCTATGGCTGTGCACTTCTAAATGCCAAAGTAGCAAATGCCCCCTACGCACATTGGATGTTTATGGAATCTGCCTGTGTTGTGCCGATGTAAAAAAAAAAGCGGGCAGATGCCATAGGAAATTAAAGCATGCCGTTGTAAATGCTATTGCATTTGTATAACAGAGAAATTGGGGTGGTGGAAATGGATATTCCATTCTGTGCTCCTTCAACATACAAATTAACAAAAGTATAGCGTGACGTTTAAAACATGCATGACATTTGTATTCATCCTTTCTATGCTACATCATAATGAACAAGCTCTCCATGGTATGTTTCGGTCAGAATGTCAACATGATCCAATTCCGAAGTCAATGTCCAGAGCACCAAAATATACTCATATCAGGCCACTGTAGCCCATTTGTTTTTTGCATTGTGGCACTTGCAGTTTGTTAAAAACGAAGGAGTGCAACACCTAGTAGGAAAAAGTGGAGACATCAGCGGATGGGCTTGACCCACCTGGTGTGGTTATAGTTCAAAACTGAATGCCACTGAAATAAAAATCCCATTTCTTTTTAAATTGTGTAGTAGCTGCGCTAGAAATGGGTAAATATAACAATATTTAGCAAAAGTATGGCTAAGGCTAGGGAACTCCGCTAAATGCTTCCGACCAGTATGGTGGAAAAAAAAAACAATCTGAGGGTCCTAGACGCGTGAGGGATCAGTGTTCGTCACACTAGGGATAGTATTACTGGCACACCCTGTGTCGACGCCCATTTGAGTTTCAAAAAAACCAACTAATACTCCACAGCATGTGATCTAAGCAGATTCCACAAGCCTCAGAAATATATATATATATCTAGCTCACCAGCTTCTGCATGTCATCCGTAGTTTTTTATAGCGCTTTCTCCAAAGAATTGAGCATTAGGTAAAACAGTACAACAAAATGAAATAGATTAACTAAAAATGTGCAAAGTATATGCGTTACAAATGTGTGCAAGTCATCTAGGTCTAAACCTTTCTTTGCATTATGGGACTTTTAGTACTGATTTTAAAACAGGGCAGGTTAAACTGAAAACCTCAGAATGCTGTCGTCAGGGAGAGTTTTGCTGGGTGTTAATGCTCATCTATAGCGGTTATGTTCCAACATATAGAGGGTACTTTGCACTAGATTAGACACGATTGGTGGGCCCAGGAGGGATGTGGGATGGATTATTTATATAATTTCACTAAGGTGTTGCAGAGGTGCCACTATTGAGGGATCTCCTAGGTAGGTGAGGTCTGCATATAAGTTGAAGGGAAGTTCTGGAGGGTTGGGTGGTTCAAGCCCAAGAGAGTTTATATTTTCAGTTTTGTTTTTTATAGTAGTTGTAGGTTTAAGTTTTGTTGCGTTCTTTGAATTCATCCCAAGGGTTGTGAAGCGGGATCCACTCATGTCTTACTCAGGAATATGAGGGTGGCATCCTGGAATGTAAATGGAGCCAATTGTGCTAGCAAGAGGAAAGTGATTTTGATCAAACTGGAGGAAATGGGAGCAGATGTTGCACTGCTTCATGAGACTCATCTGCTAGATACATATGTAGATAAATGGAAAAGGGGTGGGTCTGTGAGGCTTACTGCTCGTCTTTCACTACTAGTTCTAGAGGCGTGTGTATTCTGTTTAAAAGGAATTTGTCGATTACTGAGATGAAATGAGAGAGAGATGCTGAGGGGAGGATTGTTGGTCACTGCAAATATTCAGGATGTTCCGTATTGTTTCTGCAACATATATGCCCCGAATGGGGGAGATGGTAGTTTTTTTCGTCTCTCTAGCACAGTTTTTTTACAGAATATGAATGTAAGCAATGTTATTATGGGAGGGGACTTTAATGTTGTTCTGGTGCCTGAACTTGATATAAGTATGGGGGGAGTGGACAATGCGAATAATCTGAAAAGGACAGGATTGAAAAGACTAATGGGTGAATGGAACCTCTCAGATGTATGGAGATTGCAGAACCCTTCAACGAGACAATATATTTTCTTCTCTGCCAGACATAATGCATATTCAAGGATTGACCTCCTGACTTCTGGTCTCTGCATGCAATCATTCCAAAGGGGAGACCATAAAGCATTATTGATTTTAGATCATGCCCCGATCTCAATAGATTTGCAATTGGCCTTTCATGTTCCAAAGTCTAATATATGGCGGATGAATGTCCCTTCTGGAGGACATTCAAATTGTGGATAAAATAGTTCAAGAGGCAAGATTCTTTGTAGCTGAAAATTGGACTGGAGAAGTCAGAGTGGAGTTTGAGTGGGAAGCCTTCAAGTCATACTTGAGAGGTATGCCGATTGGATTGTCAAGCAAGAAAAAGAAATTGAGGGATGCTGAAGTGAAAAAGCTCAATGGAGAAATTCAGGGTCTTGAAAAGCTTTGTATATTACCCCTTTCAAGTGATACTTTGAGAGTTTTGAGACTGAAAAAAGAGAAATTGGAGGATTTGTATTCTACGAAGGCTGAGTGGTTACTTTTTAGAACCAAGAGCAATTACTATGAAAAGGGAGAAAAATGTGATCAGCTTCTTGCTCATCGCTTGAGTCATGGATAACGAAAGGACTGTTAATGCAATAGAGAAGCTAGATGGGGTGGTGACTTGATCCTCTGGAAATGAATGCGACGTTTGAGACGTTTGAGTCATATTACAAAACCCTATATTCTTCAGAAGTCAACTTAATCAATGAATTGACAAATTCAGAATCTTTGGAGTGCATGGAAAGAGTTAAGTGTGGAGGATCTCAGGAAGGCCGCTTGTGCATTGAACTCTGGGAAATGTCCAGATCCGGATGGATTGCCAGCGGAACTTTATAACATTTTTCCAGATGAGGTTTTTGAACTTATGTTGGAAATGTTGCGCGTATCTCTAAGGGTTGGATGTCTTCCAGTTTCAACAAGGAATGCATCAATCTGTTTTTTCTGAAGGATGGGAAACCTCCAGTTAAAAAGGGCAGTTATCGGCCAATCAGCTTGCTGAACATTGACAACAAAATTTTAGCCAAAGCATTAGCCTTGAGACTTCTCTGATGGATATTATAGATCAAGGTCAGTCAGGTTTTGTGAAAGGAAGACATGCATCAGATAATATGAGAAGACTTTTGCTGACTATTTGAAAGCAAGGAACATCAAAATAATGTGGTGATGTTATCATTGGACGCGAAAAAAGCATTCGATCGTATTTAGTGGAAATATCTTTTGAGTGCCTTGGGGAAAACATGATCGGATGGATCAGACTGCTGTACACACCCTATGGCATGTGTTCGGACTAATGGCATGAGCTCTGACATTTTTGAACTTGAAAGAGGCACGAGACAGGGATGTCCATTGTCACCCATTCTGTTTGTAATTGCTATGGAACTACTGGCAGTGAGGATAAGAGGAGGTGAGAATTGAAGGTATTCATTATGGTGAAGCCAGTCAAAAGGTTTGGCTGTATGTGGATATGTTGCTGGTAGTTCAGAATGTTGAGAACTCCATTCCTGTGTTGATTGAGCTGATTGATGTATTTCAGTGTGTCTGGATACAAGATCAATTGATCCAAATCGGAAGCACTACCACCGACAAAGTCATGCACTATTTTGAAAATGAGGAACTTTGCCTTCAATTGGTGTCCGAACAGGATGAGATATCTTGGAATTTGGTTGACCAGTTACATGGATGTCAACCTTACCAATGTGGTTCGATCCTTGGAGCTTGATTTGAAGAGATGGAGTGAGCTTAAATTGAGTCTATGGGGGAAGAGTACATGCAGTCAAAATGACATCCACACTGCGTGTCAATTATGTGCTTAGTATGCTCCCCTTGAGCATTAAAAAGAGCTTTTTGAAGAAAATTGAGAGTCTAATCCAGTCATTTCTCTGGGAGAATAAACAGCCGCGCCTTAAATTGTGGAAATTGCAGTTTCCCCAGGAGTGTGGAGGTTTAGGGTTCCAGATTTTGTAAATTACCATTTGGCTTTTGGAGCCAGGCATCTGGTTCCGTTTGGAGAAAATTCAAATGTCTGGACGCTGGCGGAGTCAAGCCGTTCATCTCCATTGCTGCCTATGCTGTCCACGGTGGATGAACTAGACAGTCAATTCCGTCAACAAAATTTCGAAGAACATGTTGGAAGGAGCTTTGGAAGAAGAGCAAAAGAAAGGTCTGTGATAATGATTTTATTCCAATCTGGTTGATTCCAGGAATATGTTTAATGGGAGGCCGCTACTTTGGTTGAACTGGTTCCTAAGTGGAGTAATGTGGCTGAGCGATATGATTGAAGATGGTAAATGGACCAGTTATAAAAACTTGACAAGTTAAAGATCTCAGAGACTGAATAATGGGAGAATATAGGAAATTGAGGAAAATACTGCGGAACGAAGGTGCAATTGATGGCAGATTTGGTTGTCTGAATATAAGGCAGGAGGTGGTATGGCGTCTAAGGTGAACAAAAATCCGGGGCAACATCAAGTACCAGCAGAAGGATTGTCGTCAAAGTGGACAGATAATTGGCTCAGAAATGTCTGGACAGATGGAGGTATATTTGTAGAAATGTGGCTTTGACTTCTGAGTTTTGATTTGATGGCTTTGCGCTCCCAGATGAATAGAACAGGGTATTTTGGACAGCCCAAAGACTACATGTGAGAGGAATGATTGAGTCAGAGGCTTGTTGGAGGTGTAAACATGCAGTTGGCTCTTTTGAACACATGACCTGGGACTGTTACGATCTGAGGACATTTTGGAGGAAAGTCACCGAGGATGAATGAGGTTCTATTGTTGCAGGAAGATTTTGACTACAATACTGTCATCTTGGGTGAAGATGATAGGGTGGAAGAACTCACTTACGCACAAAAATGCTGGTTTTTCAGGGCTGCAAGCTCAGCAAAGATCATTTTGAGGAAATGGAAATGTGATGAGACAGACCTTTTCAGAGTGGGTGGAGGACTTCAGGCAGATTTCCAGAATTGAGAAGATTGTTCTCCGCAGGAACAAAAAAATGAATTTGTTTGATCAAATGTGGGGTAGATTTATGGATGAGTTAGAATACAGTTTTTTTGATTTATATTACTCTGTTAAGGTAGGTGGTGGGGGGACTGGAGATTAATTGTGATGAATTTTATAGTTCTAACGTTGATAAATCTGATGTTCTGCTTGGTTATACGTAAATTTCAATAACCTTAATTTTAGAAAAAGATCCAATCTGCATCGCCTAGTTAGAAAAATGAAACTGTAGATCCTTTGCTTCTATCGAATCATCAATATCTATTGAGTCAAACTAGGAGTTCCTTTACCACAAATATTAGGCATAGACATTGATCTCTGAGCAAAAAGCAGTGACAAATAAGAGGTCTTCGCCTTCATAAGAAATCAAGGTAATTTGTTAAAAAATTAGACTGTAGTCAAAACGAGAGTCTAATGACCCCAGGCTTACTATTAAACCAGCTGATAAGGGGCGAGCGACTGTAGTTATGAACAGTACAGATCAGAAGTGCATTAGACACCTAGCTAATAGAAATACCTACTCACTAAATTGTTGGGGGCATGCACAATGGTTGAGTCCTTTAAGTCCACTTTAGAAGAAGCTGAGATTCATGGATAGATCAGAGAAAACCAAGAGGTTTCTTACCAATACACATCCACTGATGCTGGCATTTTATATTTTTACCCAAAATACATAAACCCTTCACATATCCACCTGGTCGAAGAGTTATTTTTCAAGTTAAGCTACCACCCCGTGGCGGTGAGTTGAACAGGTCATTGTCCCAAAAAGAAACTTTGGATTCATGAGATGCCTGCCCTGACTCGGAAGGGTATGAATTCAGAATGCTATTTTGGCTGCTTTATCTTAAAAAAAAAAAAAAAACACATCAGATTTGGAGGATATCCTGATATGTGGTCAATGAGGTTGCCATCTTTTAGTTATTTGGTTGCGCATGACATAATATCTTTTCAGCTGTAGCTAGGATAATAGGGACCAGAAAAGTACTGGACTCAAGATATCACCACCCTAAGTCGGGAAGACCCATTTTTAGTCTACGTGACCTGACAAACGAACACATGAATGCCCCTGTACTGTCATTTAATTTATGGCAAACACTTCAGACCTTGTGTGTGTGAAAGAGGTTTCATTTGACTCCTTCCCTCAACCCCCTAAGCATCATCTTGTGCACAGTCTGCTAAAGAAGCAATCTGCTGACCAATCTGACCCACCCAACTATCACCATCACCCTTTTCTTGGAGATGCTCGTCATCCCCAACTAACTGCCTACATGACCACCAGTCCGGTTTCAGGCAGCCAGAGGCACAGAAACTGCTCTGAACACCCGCGAAGATCTGCTCTCTAACCTGGATTCAATACACCCTCTGTTCTGACCCTCCTTGATCTTTCTTCTGCCTTTGACACAGTCAACCCCTTCATCCTCAAACCGTCTGTGGTACCCTAGGCATCACAACAGGGAACTGGCATGGCGGACCTCCTTCCTTTCACACACCCAAGTGCAATTGGGTCCTTCTCTCCCCCACCTCAATCTCTACCTGTGGCGTCCCTCAGGGCTCCATCCTATCGCCTTGGCTCTTTAACATCTACCTGGCCCATCTGGCCTACTTGTTCTCCGCCTTCTCCCCTCGTGTCCAGTGTTATACAGACAAACAACTCTCCTTCAAGCTGCCTTCCTCTACCTCCTCCCCCTCCTTTCATAGCCGATTTCCTTACTGCTATTCAAGCATGGTGCTCTGCCAATGATCTCTGCCTTAATGCCAGCAAGACGGAGATCCTCCTCTTTGGGACGCCTGCCCCCTCCCACTCTCTGACCAGCCTCCCAGAGTTCCCTCCCTTCACCCACACGCGAGGCAATAAACCTTGGGGTCACCTTCGACTCTCTCCACACATCACCGACCTCGCCAAGAAGTCCAGCTTTCAGCTCCACCTCCTCAGGGGCATGCTTTCTTTCCTCACCTTCCCACAGAAGCTAAAGTTCTCCAGAGCCCCGATTCCATCGAGGCTGGACTACTGCAACAGCCTCTTCCTCAATTTGCATTTTTCCTCCCGTCGCACTCTTCAACTAATCCGGAATAGGACTGCAAGACTTATCGTTGGTCTCAAGCCCAGGGACCACATCTCTCTAGTCTTAAACTTTCTCCACTGACTCCAGGTGAACGCAATGATCAAATTCAAAAACCTTTGCATCATCCACAAGGCTGTCTGAGGCCTGGAACCCATCTTCATCCAGCGTTCCCTCCCCAAATACCTCCCCCCAAGAGTCCTTTGGTCCTCAGGTTCCAACTCTCTGCAGGTCAAATGTTTCTCCAAACAGAGTGGGAGGTAGATCCCTTTCCTCGCCTGGTTCCTCCCTCTGGTACAGCCTCCCTACCCCTCTCAGACTTGAGCCGCTTCTTAAATTCCAGAATCCTTCAGAAGGCCTTTTTCTCCCTCCCATGCTTAACGCTCCCTCTGCAGCGACAACTGGGGCCTGGTCCCTTCTGAGTCACACAGGGGGCCAGACCACCCTCTACAAGTCCACCCAGCATCCCTTACCAGCACATGCCCTCTAGCTTCCTTCCCCGGACAAGCCCCAACCTTGTCCATCCTGTCCTCTACTCCCTCTGCCTTCTTGCCTCCCCTTGCCTTCTTGCCTCCCCTTGCCTTCTTGCCCCCCCTGCATAGCACTTGACCCCCCCCCCCCCTTGGGCACACCACCCATACACTTATCCCCCCATGCCCCCCCCACCCCTAAAACCTACCACCTTGTTCTTCTACAGTAGAATAGTCACAAGGCCAATAGAACTGTTGTGTTCGGCTTTCTTCCCATGTTCCACTCCCTCAATTTGTCTTGCGGCGCCTGGTAACCATTGTGTATAGGCGCCATACACATGCCCAATATATAAAAACTAGACTACAACCAGCCTTATTGGTTATAGTTAGATTGCAATGGGCAACTCCCAATATGGTGGCCGGATTTAGCCCCTTTCGATTTCTGGAATTGACCACTTGACACAGCAACTACTATTGAAGTAGTAAGTAATGTGTAAAACGGTTTAGCTGTCCCCACCAGAGGTGACCCGTATGCTGCCAGCCACGGAGGAGTGATTTACTTGAGAAACAGTTTGCCAATTCCTAGTTCTTTGAAGGTTATGGTTGATACTTTGTTTCACCAACATGTGGCGTTTGTCAATGCCAGAACCCCTATGAAGATAGACGCTGTTTTGGACCCAGTACTTAACTTTGAGGTACCCTTGCACTTTGTTACATGGTGTTTTTAAAATAATGAGTAGATTTAATTAGACAGCTAAATTGAGACTAAATAGTGGATTGCTTACCACGAAACATTGGCACTTATGACGATATACAACTCTTCTGAAGCAAGTGATTATTATGACATTGTGCCTGAGAATGTAGGTGCTTTTCTACCTTGCTATGCGGTGTCTAGTTTTAGCGAGTAGTCGAACTAATGGAGGCTCCCTTTTGTTTATACGGTTGGCAATTCGGATCCTTATTATAGACCTCCTTTTGGAGTGCAACCCATTTATTGGGTTTGGCGTATGCTTACCCTTTACATGATTAATAGGGGGGGAAGGTATCCTTTTGACAGGGTTCGTCTTGAATATTTGGTATATATCTTTTACATGACCAATTTACTTTAATTTGTTGATAATCTATTTATCAAGAGAATTCCTGAAGTTAAGTGTCTTCCTGACGAAGGGATTACCTTGAAAAGAGTTAGTGTTGTAATGATATTGTTGACCTCTACACAAAGTAGAATTTTATCCAAGTTTAAGAGTCATGACCATACAGTTAGGCAACTTTACTTTGTATGCCAGATTTTCTTGAATTATTGTTTAAATTGCTGATTTAATATTGACTGTACTTCAAACATATAGTAAACAGATTTTTTTTTTTATACATAAAAAAAAGTATTGAATAGTATCATTAAGTTTCTGGAACATTTGGGGGGTTTCGCATGCGAATCCATGCCAGTCCCATGCTGGAGAACAACAGTTACAGGTCAGTAAGGTGTTCCTTCTCCAGCATGGGGTCTGGCATGGATTCACATGCTCATGAATAAAAAAATACAAAGCAGTACATACACAACCACGGGAGGTGGCAAGACTCAATAGATGCAATTACTCTTACCTCCTCACCAGGCTCACCTTCAAGCAAACACGTTGAGTAGCACTCCTTGGCTGACTCTGGACTCCTCCCTGAAATCCCTGTCGATGCAGTAGAATTTCGTGAAGGTGTGCACAGACCTCCATGTAGAAGCACTGCAGATGCCCGGCAGGAGCACACCAGGCAGCAACGCAGTCGTCGCAGCGAACGCTCTGGTAGAATGTGTTCGGAGAGCCAGGCAGTGGTCAGTTTACAAACCGGTGACAAGAAGTGATGCAGCCGGAGAGCTACCTGGAGATGGAAGCCTTGGACAAGGCCTTCTTATGGTTCACAAGACCAAAGATCCCAAGAAGCGGAGAAGTGTTCCCAAAAAGCGGGGAAGTGTTCCGCGAACTTCTGGCGGGCCACAAACTTCAGCGCTCAAGCCACATCCAACGAGTGAAGTCCTTTCAGCCGGCGACAAAGGTGTCGGAAGAAAACAGGAAACACCAAGGGCTCGTTGAGATGAAATTCAGACTGAACCTTGGGCATGATGGAGGGGTGCGTCCGCAGCACCACCCTAGTCTCGTCAAAAGTCAAGTAAGGCTGCTTGCAGGACAGGGCCTGGATCTCACCTACAATTGTGGCAGAGGTGATGGTCACGAAGAAAGCGGTCTTCCAAGACAGGAACTTGAGCGGTGCTTGATCCATCGGCTCGGATGGGGGTCCCCCCACCCCTCATGAGCCTAGTCAGAACCACGCCGAGTTGCCATGCTGGGGCAGGCGCCTTCACCGGCAGGAACAAACGAACAGTCCTTTGATGAACTTCTTCACTAGTCGGTGCAACCAAAGAGAAGACCATCCTGGAGACCTGGCGTAGAGGGAGATCCCTGCCAGATGCACGATGGAGGTTTGCAACAACAAGTATGGAAAGACTTGTGGGGGCCGTGACCCTCAGAGGGTTAATCTTCTGCAACTGGCACCAAGTCACAGAAAGCTTCCATTTGTGTCCGTAACACTTCAGTCGATGACGCCATAGCCTTGGCGAGGACCTCCCTGCATTCGCAGGCAGCTCATAACCACCAAACTCAATACTACAGGAGTTAGGCCTTCAGGTTCAGCAATCGTGGGTCATGGCGTAGGATTGCTGCTCCTTCCCTAGCGAGATGATCCGCTTGACAGGAGGGGACGCCGACATGCTGAGAAGGTCCGGGTACCAGATTTGCCTTGGCCACACGGGCGCAACGAGGATCATCCTGCACCAGCTGAGTTGACTGATAACTCCTACTAGCAGTGGCAACGGAGGGAACACGTACAGGAAAAGGGCTTCCCAAGGGAAGGAGAATGCGCCCCCCCATCCTCCCTGGATGGGGAAACCTGCTGGCGAACATCCGGCACTTGGGGTTCGTCGCTGTTGCAAACAGATCAATCTGGGGACTGCCCCACCTGAGGAACGGTTGTCCACTTGATCCTGCCGAAGCTCCCACTTGTGGTAAGAGCATATACCCCTGCTGATTGAGTCTGCGATTGTGTTTTTGACTCCCGCCAGGTGGAAAGGAATGACAAACATCCCCTGGGTGACTGCCCAATGCCACAACTCCTGCGCCTCTCTGGAGAGAGGCAGGGGGATCTGGTGCCCCATGCCTCTGTATGTAAAACATTGTGGTTGTATTGTCTGTGAAGACCCTCACCACTTTGCCCTTGAGGGACAGAAGAAATGTCTCGAGTGCCCAAAACACAGCCCGTAGTTCCAGGACATTGATGTGTAGCGCCCCCTCCGGCAGCCACATGCCTCTTGCATGGAGACTGTGTGCTCCCACCCCTCCAGGGAAGCATCAGTCGTGACCGTCTCCTGGTATGGAGGGCTCTGGAAGTCTCTGCACCTGGTGATGTTTGAGCGCCCGCCCCCAACCCTTATTGCTTGATGGAACTCGTCGAGCACAATCCTGTTCAAGCTTCCGGACACCTGAATCCAACGGGAGTCCAGGAATTCCTGGAGTGGTCGCATCCGCAACCTGCAGAGCCGGACCAGGTAGATACATGACATGCCGAGCAGCGACTTGTCCTCACCGTGTCGATCTTTAGTACTAACAGCCATTGCACTTGCCCTAAATGGCCAATATCCTCTCCTCCGACAGAACCACCAGGTAGGACACTGAGCCTGGACCCCAGTAACAGCATGTTCTGCGATTGAGTCCGGCAGGATTTTCCATAGTTCACCAACAACCCCAGATCCGTCAGAAGCCGGACGGTCCTCTACGCATGATCGACAGCAGTGAAATTTGACTTGGCCCGGATGAGCCAGTCGTCGCGGTATGGATACACAAATTCCCTGTAGTGGCAGATGGGCTGCCACCTGAACCAGGCACTTCGTAAAGACTCTGGGTGCCGACTTCAGTCCGAAGGGGAGAGTCTTGAACTGGTAGTGCTTCCCATGTAAGACGAAGCGCAGGAACTTGCAATGTTTTACGTGAATGGGCTTGCGGAAGTACGCATCCTTCAGATTCAACGACAACAGAAAATCTCCCTCCTGAAGTTGGCTGAGCACGTGCTGCAACAGGACCATCCTGAACTTCTGGGACTTGATTTACTGGAGTCATCGTAAATCAAGAATTGGCACCCAGCCCCCCCCCCCCTGTCTTTTTTCTTACTTGAAAGTATCTTGAGTAAACTCCGGTGTCCCGGAGTCGCTTCGGAACAAGCTCCATCGCCCCTTCTCTAAACATGGCCCAAACCACCAGCAGCAGCGGGATATCTTGCTCCTGCCGGGCCACCGGTGGTATTCGCAGACACTTTGCTGAAACTCCAAAGTGGGTCATTGAGCGAGAGCATCCAGCACCCATTGATCGGTGGAGAGGTTTTCTCACATGCTGATGAAGTTTGCCAGCCAGCCGCCCAATGTCCCAGTCAGTTCAGTCCTTCTTGGAGGCCAGCGCACCGCCCCGGGAGCCTTGATGACGGCGGTCACCTGCGAAAGCCTTGGAACGACCCCTGTAGACTTCCTGGGTCGTGTAACGGGAGGTTTGGCGGTAAAATGACGATCCACTGCCAAAAATCTTCGAAGGCCTACCCAACTGCACTCCCTAGTGAAGACAGGATCGATGGTGCTGCTGCAGCGTGCCCAGGCCACGGGCCGTCTCCGTGTCAGTTTTGTTGGCCTGAAGAGATTCATTGATGACTTGCCGAAAAGATCATCTCCGTCGACCGGCATGTCCAGGACCCTTGTCTGAAGTTGGTGGCCTTCAGCCAGCCACGACAACGCAGGCAAACCCCGTTTCCCATCTGGCGGAACCCCGTGTCTGCAATGTCTAGGGCCACAGTGATGGCGTGGTCTGACGCAACCTCACCTTCCTGAAGGATCTCCATTGCCTCTACCCGCTTATTCTCGGGGAGGAAATCCAGGCTCAGCCATTTTGCACCATAGCTCCTGGTCGTACCTATCCAGGATCACTAAGGCGTTGGCCTCCTTCACCGTTGTCGCCAAGTAAAATGACCTTCCGTCCCACGGCATCCAATTTCTTCCCCTCGCCATTTTGGGGGTGGTGGGGGGGAGGGCCAGAGGGGAGACAGAGGTTGGGTGACTTCTTCCTAGCCGCAGCCGAGACAGTCTGGAGATGTTTGTGACCGCCGACATTTGGGTGCAGACTACAGTACCCGGTATTTCTTTTCTAGACAGTTCCTCTTTGCCGGGTCTAAGGTGGGGTTCTTCAGCAGCGCCAGCCCCTCATACCAAACATCGTCCAGGAGCGATACCGAAAGAATGGTCTTCCTTTTTGCATCCCGGCACTGATACAAGAAAGCCTTCCTTCTCTTCTGGGGTGACTGGACGAGTTCTGACGAACGGGAGATCATGGTGTTGGGCGGAGAAGCTCTTGGTGGCTTGGAGTTATCAGTCATTGCTAGGTCTGTCCCTATATCTTTTCTGGGGTGTGGGGGAGTGAACGTTGGAGTGGAGGCTCAGGGCCTCTCCTTTTCTTCGGCAGTGGTGTTGCTGGTGGGGCTCTCAGCAACCTCGACACCAGTGTGTCGAGGGTCGAGAGAATATCCTGTGACAGATCTGTGGGGGGTGGTGGGGGGTGCCTGGGGCCTGGGTCACTGTGTCCAGCGCCTATGTCGTCGCCCCGGCGGGCAACTCCGACATCGTCACCAATATCCTCTGGGATGGGGTGGGCGGAAACTAGGTCCTACTCGTCTGACGAAGAAATATCCATGCCCTGTAGCTCTTCTACGTCCCCACCCCTTCTTTGGGTCCTGAGGGGTTGGCTTCGGGCTGAGATCCGGCTTACTCCTCTCGTGTATACTTGAGCATCTCTCCCCAGCAGAATTCCCCCTCACATGGCTTTGCCTTTAACCAGTGAGATGCAACAGGTACCTACACATTTATGTGTGATGTATGATATAGGAATTCTAGATGATGCAGCCTGCGCAGGTTCTCAGTGATGGAGCGCCCTGTGACGTATCCAGTTGGGTCCTGATAGACTGCGCAGAGTTATCCCTCTGTTGATCCATTCGCCAGCAGGGCGGTGAAGATCTTACAGTCAACATTAAGCATAGAGATGGGCCTGTAAGAACCACAATCTGCCCTGTCCCTCCCCGGTTTAAACAAGGGTATAATCACGGCCTCGTTCGTGGAGTCCGGGAGGATGCCACGCTCAAAGGCCTCATTAAAGACCTGGGCCAATATTGGGGCAAGAGTTTCCTCATAGGTCTTGTAGAATTCCCCCGGGAGCCCATCCGAACCCAGGGTTTTCCCAGCTGGTAGCGATCTGATTACCACCCTGACCTCGTCGGGGGTGACGGGCTCATCAAGGGTCTCAGCCAATTGCAGGTCTAGTTTAGGTAGGTCGATGGCATCAAGGGCGTCCTCGATCCTGGTATCAAAGGTGGGCAGGGCTTCGGAGTACAGGTTACGATAGAAGTCAGTAAAGACCGAATTGATTTCTTGTTGGGTATGTACGGCCGTGCCGTCGGGGGCGAGTATGTGGCAGATGGGTGGCCTGGGGGTCTCCCTTTTATAGAGCCAAGCTAAGTTTCCTGGGCTTGTCTCCCAGGGCATGGATTCTTTCTGTGTGCTTGGCATAACTCAGTTTACCAAGGGATTCCCAATGAGCTAGGCAGGTTTGTCTGAGTTCGGCCATTTTTTGTAAGTGGCCAGGGGATGGACCTTCGAGCGTACTCCAGTCCCTTTCTGCGCGCTCAAGCGAGGATGTAAGATCTCTGGGCTCCCCCAACTGCTGCAATCATCTTGCCCCTCATGACCACCTTATATGCTTTCCAAGTTGTGCTCAAGTGTCTAAAGCTATGCAGATTATTTTGCCAATATTCTTCAGTGCCATCTTTTATGCGTTCCTTGAATGCAGAGTCAAGCAGGGCCTCAGACCTCAGCTTCCATGTGGGTATGGGGGGTGTGGGCGGAAACACCTCCTAGGTTACCAGAAGGGGAGAGTGATCCGACAGGACCCTAGGCAGGTAGCGCGCATCAACATTCCCACCCTCCCTACTAAAGTACTGCATAACAACAAGGCACACTTATTCGACACCCTGGCCCAGGCCAGGGACTGGATGGACGGATTACAGATCCCTGATATTGAGGAAAGGAAACAGAGACCGAGATAATGATCCTCCTGTCATTCAGGGAGGAACTATATTTGCTTGAACCGTTACACAGCTGAATGGATCCTCCCCGCGGAGACCCGGAGTCCTTGTTCACGCCACCCCCTGATTGTTTCCCCCTTTTTTGGGTACATATACCCGCCCGTAGGGCACCGGGAGACCTATGCACGGTCCAACGGAGCAGAAACGGGACAGTCATAACTGTGAAAAAAACTCCAAACAGAACTGGCCCAGTGAGGTTACTCTCGTTATGACTAGTAGCAAAGAGTATTTCCCATATTTTCGATTTAGGGCCGTCGCTTGAACTGCTAGAATGTGGCATTTCTTTTTCGTTGTTTGTTTCGACCCATGGGGAGTCATTGATATTTGAATTGATTTGCATACCCAAATATCGCACATTCATTGTGATGTTCAAACACAGTTTTGTCCATATGCCATAGAATATTTGGGTGAAATTTCTTCTTTTGGCCACTTAAATTCTCCAGAACAAGGATCTCCGATTTTGACGCATTGATGGACAACCCATTGTTTCACATATTGATTCAATGCATTCAATTTTCTTTGGAGGCCAA
Organism: Ambystoma mexicanum; assembly: GCF_040938575.1. Taxonomy (NCBI): domain Eukaryota; kingdom Metazoa; phylum Chordata; class Amphibia; order Caudata; family Ambystomatidae; genus Ambystoma; species Ambystoma mexicanum. The sequence goes on along the minus strand of NC_090922.1, from coordinate 577,434,315 downwards.
TAGCTGTTGAGACTAATAATATCAAGTCATCTGCATAGAGTAGATGACTTATAGGCACTCCATTTATTTTTGGTGAAAATTATCTAGGACTCTCAATGGCCTGATCAATATCGGAGATAAATAAATTGAAAATAATCGCAGCCAAGGGACATCCTTGCTTGACTCCACATAGGGTTTGTATGGGCGCAGATAGATTGCCTAGGCGATCCAAACAAATTCTTATCACTGTTCGTGTGTAGATCCTTTATTGCCAACAAGCTCAGAGTACACTTCCAATTACAGTTTTGACCATAATTTCTCGCGATCTATGCTGTCAAATGCGTGAGACAGAGCAATTATGGCTAGGTAGATCTTAGTGCTGATCTCATTGCATCCATCTTCAGTATGTTGACAATTCGGAGATTTAGGCTACAGCCCGCTCCTTTAACAAACCCTGTTCGCCTCTGGTCGATGTGCTCACTAGCTGTAGCCCAGGCTAGAAGTTTGCATTGAAGGAGCGTGGCATAAATCTTGCTTAGGACATCCAGTAGTGCAATAGGTCGATAGTCTGTTGGATTTGCGCGATTGCCCTTCTTAAACACAGGTATGATTAAAGCACTTTTCCAGGATGTTAGGTTTGTGCGCACACGTGCGATATCTTCAAATATAGTACAACAAAGGTCTGCCCAGGCTTCCGCATTTTCTTTCAATATGAAGTTGGTTAACCCATCTGGGACTGGCACATGTGAGGTACTTATTCTATTGATGGTTTCAAGAATATCAGAACGTTCAAAGTGCAACTCCCACCTAGCCAGGACTGGCAGTTCTGGGTCAACTAAATCCCTCTTTTTATATAGATGTTCATAGTGCCTTATCCAATCGGTTTCCGTGACCATACTGATTGTAATGCAGTCTGCGAACCCTGTTCCTCGTTAACTAGGGCCCAAAACTGACAAGTGTTTGTTTTGTATTTTTGCCAGCATCAGTTCCGAGTCTTGCTGTAGCATGATTGCTCGATGTGACTTCAACCAATTTTTAATCGGTATAAGGTTTTTCGTATGCTCCAATTGCTTCTTAGCTGCCTTTTTTGTTTCATGATGTCAAGATCAAAGGCATGTTTATTTATAAATGTTTGTTTCCTCACACCTTGTGTTTCAGCGAAGATAGCTAGAAGATGTCGATATTCCACACAGCAGGCTTCATGATAGGCGTGGTTAATCATGCTCACGCTCGGTTCTTTAATTCTAAGGCTAGTGTGGCTTGGCTCAACTGCTATATCATGTTTCCATAATATGGACTGATTAGGTTGCAAACAGTGGAAGCTCAAATGAACTAAGTTGTAGTCGCTTTCAGTTTCAGTCACCACACAAAGTTCTTTGACGTGGATTTGTATGGCTTCTGAGGCAAAGTAATAATCCAATATTGATTCCTGTTGCGGTCTCTTCCAGGTTGGTTTTGGTGGAATGTCACCTGGTGTATTGCCATTCAGAAGATGTAAGTTTCTCATATCCATTTCAGCACAACATTGTGCCGCTTTAACTGCACTTCCAACATTTTTTTTTTATGGGGTAGATTTAAGCAGTTGATATTCAAGTCTCCGCAGATTTGAATTTTCGGTACCGCTTCCTGCTCATAAATTTGATCTATAGAGTGTGTAATTTGATCTATGAAGATGGCTGAGTCACTGGGTCACTGGAGCTGTGTTGCCAGTAGAAGTTATATAGGTGTTGATGCTCAGCCGGTCCTTCTAAAATCACCACTACCTTCTGAATGTAGGGTGATATATTAAGCGCTTTCAGAATTTTATGACCAGCATTCCTTTACACAAATGTCAATAATCCAGACGATGGCCGACCCAATTTCTTTTTGATAGCTGGATTTAAAGCAACTTCATAACAGTCTACTGTAGGGCACCCAACTAACCAGGTTTCCTGCAAACATGCCATGTTCAAATTTCCCAACCAATTGGTTTGGAACAGGTGAGCAAAACCACGAGTGTTCCAGCATCCAATGGCGCACTCACTGGAAATTCCCAGAGTCCTGGCAAATATTGGAAAAAATGTCATGAGAACCCTCCGGCTGCGTTCTAAAACTAAAGATTAACAGCTTACCTCTCAAAGCAATTATGCATGCACAGAGGATAAAAAGAAGCCTGGGAGAAATGAAACCAAGCCATATGGAAATGGACATTGAAATCACACATGAGGCAGACAAAAATACTCTCCCTTTACGTATCATGTCATCATGCTATTACCTTTCAGGTTTTTTCACCCAATACCAAGGATTTTGTCCTTTTACTGTGGTGGTCACCGTCCCCCCCCCCCAATTAACAGCATGTTTACCCACAGAAGTTCGAACTACTAGAAGATTTATAGATCTTAAATATGCATGCTCCTGCTTAGGGCCTACAAAAGTGCAGTCATTACTAGGCCTTCATGCTTTTTCAGGGTGTGATGTTACCAGGTGCTTTATGGATAAAGGAAAGCTCTTTCTGGAAAGAGACTTCAAAAAAATAAATCCTTGGAGCTTTGAGAAGACATGGATGTTTAGAAGAACTTGAGGAAGATGAACGATTAAGAGCGATTCATTTGTTAAGTCTGCACGCCAGTAACAGATTTCAGACATAGGACAAATGCACTGATGGAGGTACACAAAAAAGATTCAAAGTGAAAATCTGACAGCAACATGATTCGAATGCAATACATCTTAAGGACTCATTACCCAATAATGGAGTGGCAAGGCCCTGAACCTCCCAGAGCTATCACAATTTGGATGGGAGAAGGCAGAGATTCTATATTCTCCTATGTGTATACTTCCATGTGCACCATAATCATACAGTTGGTACGGTACACATGCATCAAATGGCGGTGTGCTGTGCATTGCAAATGCCAAGCTCAGTCATTTAGGTACACAGAACTGTAAGTGTGGCGGCGGCGAAGAGCCCTGATCATTTTGTAGATTATGAAAATAAATTCTGGGAAGAGGACCTGTAAAATCTTAAATTCTATCTTCAAATGTAAATAGCTATTGTAGTTTTAATAAATGGTATATTTCAACGAGAAAGTTGAAAATGATTTCAAACGTTCTAATTTAATGAGCATACAGTCGAAGTTTTGCAATTAACAATTTGAGGCTACATCTCGGAAACGGTAAGTCATAAAAATTCCTTATATGACCATTGCTTTTCCTTTGATCATGTTTAACAAACAACCTACTGAGCAAATGTTTCCCAGAAACACCCCAACAGCAGCTACGGCTCCAAAAAGAATATATATCCATAATGGCTTCCATCTTGGATTAATGACATCACACAGGCCCTCCACCACAAATTCAGACAAAACACCTGGTAGTACAGGATTGTATGCTTTATTATGAACGCATCCCCAGTAGGCATACCTTCCCTTCATTCAAAATCCCACAGACTGGATTACTGTAACAGATGCCCCTCAACCATAAAGAAATAGTTCTTTGTAGTGGACATTAGAGAATTATGCATCCGTAGACTGCGGTGGACTTTCCCTGTACTGCAAGTTCATCTTTTAACCTAGACAAAGAAAACTGACTTTACAGGTATTCAGCATAAGTACCCAAATTGAACAATTCCTTTCACATGGGTACCTGCTTTGCAAAGAAGATGGTCTGTAGCCGGTTGTCTCGAACAATAGAGCCTGCAGGTTCTTCTCCAGGCTGCCACTTGAAGAGGAATATCAGGCCGTGAACTGGTCTGTATAAACAAAGTAGTAAAAAGGGGTGTGTCAATTCTTGAATGGAAAGTACCAGCTATGGCATACAAATGCCTCCTTCCCATCCCTCAAATATGAAATATATTCGCAAAATAAATTGAGTTAATTATTGCTTTATAATATCTATGCACACCACCTGAATAGTGCCTTTTGACACCAGAGCACTTCTAGGGCTTCCATTTTAGCTCTGGGAGATTTGGGGTGGAGATGAATGGATCGGAGTGGGAACCAGGTCTGGGTGGCAACCATGGCAACACAAGGACCTAGTTAAAACAGACTAAGGGAGGGGAAGAGTATGCGAACGACAAGGCTGTGACAATTAAAATGGAGACTAAAGGTACAGGAGGTACAAAAGTTAAGAACTTGTAACATGCACAGAACTGTCCGATCATTGTATGAACAGCCCAAAAGAGCAAAACACATGGTTGGAAGAGAAACTAGGCAGCAATATTAATAGGAGTTGGGCTGCAAGTGAAAAACGAGGGGAGGTGGCAGGAGTCAGCAGGGTTTGAAATTGCTAGGCGCAGGGAGCCATTTAGCTCCTGCTTCTTGCTTCGGAGAGCCTACCTTGCTTGAAACCATCAGTTAGCAGCAGCTACTTTTGTCTCCCAGGCCTACTCACACCATATAGGCATACATGATTGGTAATAGGACTAAAGGGAAACAAAGCCCACATCTAAGGGTTATTTAAAGCAGACTGGAACATACATAATGGGCAGAAATGTGGTGTTTACAGCTCATTTGCAAGAGCCCAATTCACGCTCCATGTGATGAACCAGGACCTATTCACCTCTGCTCAGTGCTGCACCCACGAGAGTCCAAAAAGATAACCACCACACCTGAACCCTGACTGGGTCCTCTGGTACCAGAGCGCCTGTACTGGCCAAGTTTGCAAACATGCTGCGGACCGCAATGCTGGAGCTTACCCTGAAAGCAACGTTTGCTCTGGCATCACAATAGTCCCTTACAAAATTATACCATAAGATATGCCACACACTCCTATCAGCAGTAGTAACCTGCTGGTTGAGCAGCAAATAGAAAACTGGCAAGAGCCTAGTGGTTGGTTGGGTCACAGGATTGTTTGGACTACATTTTCCTTGGAGATGCCAGGAAGTGTAGTTTGCTTCTTGCTTTGATTGAGCTTTTTAATTTTGGCTGCTTAACTTCTAATAAAGTGAAAAAGCAAGTTAGAATGTGCCAGTTTTGCAATCGGGAGGCATTGTGGTGGTGGCAGGAGATCACGGTTTTCTAGCAACAGTTGCACAGGCCTAGCAGCAAACAAAGCATGCTTAGGTGACTGCTCCTAAGCAGTCATTTGGCCTCTGCCATGGTGTCACACCCATTAGACCAAACTAAGCAATTGCTTGGCAAGATGTTGGTGCTCAGGACCCCCAAGGTTCTTGATTATTCAGGAGCATGAATTTGAAAATGCAACTGAGGTGCCAGCTGGAACCAGGTCTTTGCCATCTAGTGCGTATTAAGGCTTTTATTATACCCTTGCTGCACAGCATCACATATGTTGAGTAGGATGCCTCGGCTTGTGAGCATGGAGCAAGTGTCTCAATGATTTAGACAAGCACACGGTATAGTTATGGAATCGCCCATTTGTGGAAGTGGTTGCCAAGGACAACAATTCAGTCTAGTTTTCAAATGCAAACTTGTTTAGCTCAGACGGGGTTCTTGGGAAGTTAGCACTAGGTCAGTCAATTCCGGACTGTTTTCCGCCTACCTACCCCAGGTATCCTTAGCAGGGTTAGTAGTATGGCTCTGCGATGCACATTGGTCTTTTTTTGCTTACTGAAGTTTCCGAGTCAAAGGCACTACTCCTTCCATGCACTTCTCTGGTGTTACACCTACTGTCTCCACCAAACTACAACCTACACTAGAATTCCCAACTTACCTTCTAAATAGTCCTCCCCTCCCAGGATGGGCCAGCACTCCCTGCCTGATCTTGTAGTGTAAAGGGAGGTTTCAAAAAGGGCTTGCAAGACCCACCCCCTTTTCCACACAGTCCTGCTGCGCTTGACACAACTACCATGGGTTGCAGGGGACATTTTCCATATTGTGGCCTTCATTTAATAAACTCCTAGTGGACTTCTTGCAAGTGTGGGCTCCAGCTGGTCTGCCAACTGCAGCCGCACTCGGCGGCTCGCTGCTTGTTGCAACAGGCTTCTCATGCTGGGCATGTAACAGGTTGGTGTCTCACTGCTGGCACGCCGCACTCTAGGACAGGTGAGGGCTGTGGTGCAGACCAAATGAATATGCATCGGGCTCTAACTCAGCACCTCTACCATTTCTTCTAAATCCTCTTTGGGTTCCTCTCCAGAGTTCTGGCTGACGATATCCAATAGAAAGTCTACATTAGCTTGCCTTCTCCATGTTCTACCCTGCAGGAGGTATGTTAGAAACCATCAGAAGATGCGAGCATTCGTATCCGTGTTATGGAACATCCAAACTAAAGGAGCATGTTCAGTAATCAGCTTGACTGGTTTATATTTGGCAGGTCAACAAGAGATGGCCCATTTGATCGCAAGGAATTCCATCTCTACGATGGCATCATTCCTCATGCTGGAATAACTTTCTGCTAACAATGGACCGTTGCTCCCCTTTTAGGTGTAAGAGTAACGCTCCAAGTCCTACAGCGGAGCAATCAGTTTGTAGTATAAACCTCTGGTTAACATTTGGCATTGCTAGGACTGGACTTTTGCAAAGGGCTTCACTTAATTCGTCCCAGGCTTGTTGGACCGAGTGGTCCCAACGAATGAGGCTGGGCTGATCTTTCGTTAGCTTATCTGTAAGGGTTGCCGCTTTGTCTAAGAAATGGGCAATACGTATTCTACAAGCCCCAGGAAAGAGCACATCCAACTTAGTTTCGGGTCTGGGGCACAACTGATTGCTTCCACTTTGACTTTGGGGGGGCTGGGGGGGGGTCCAAACATTCCCTACTTGGAGGCCAAAATATTGAACAGAAGAGCAGGCCATACAACACTGGGGGATTAGCTGTAGGGTGAGCCTTATGCAGCTGGTCACTTACCTCCGTGAGGTGTCCAGGCATTACTGTAGATGACTAAATAAGATAGGCCCCTGAAAATTCTCTGCAGGGAGAAAAATACTAGTCTTAGGCCCGTCTGAGCCAGATCAACATGCCAATATCCCTTGGTTGGATCCAGTGTAGAAATATATTTGCCTTTGAGGCTTCAGGTATGCGTTGAGATGTATGCGTACTTTGAGATCTCATTTAACATCCGATAACCTCATCAAAAGACCAAGAATGGTCGTGTTTTGCAACCAACACAATGGGAAGATCTTTCAATCGCCCCAAGCACCAATATTTTCTGGAGTTCATCACAGACCAGTACTTTCCTTGCTTCAGGTAGCAGATCGGGCTTGAGGCATACACCCAGACTTGGTAGGGGGTTTATGTGGTGCACAACCCCTCCAGGTTTGTTAGAGACATCTGGGTATTGTTTGAGTAGTTGTGCCAACTGCTGGTCAGCAGAGATGGTCAAGTCGTGTTAGGATCTACTGCATGTACGTTTATGGGTAGAGTTTTATTCGCATATAGCAGTAACTGGGAGTTACTATTGTCCTTCCACGCAATTTAACATTAAATAGCTGACTGGGTTTGTGCCGGGCTGCTGTTGTAGGGGATCTTGTAGACATCCTCTGACTGCAATGTATTCTATGTTGTAGATAGCAATACTAGGACTCTTGCCGATCCAGGAGGTGCAAAGTATGGTCACTTCCAGGCCATTTCCTGTCAAACATGGGCTTTTTGTAGATTGTACCAGCTCTCACAGTCTCCATATATTGGTGGGTGTTGCTAGTGTCAGATGCCAGTGTTGCATGAAGTCCAGGACAGCTTTAGGATCCCTGCAATAGACCAGTTCAAAGGGCGAAAACCATGGGGTGATCCTCCACAGATAGCAAAAAAGGACCCAGGGAATTAGGTCATCCAGTTCGGCCATCTTCAGCGACCAAACCTTTCAGCAGCGCTTGGATGATAAGAAACTGAACATCAAGACCCTTCGCACTGCCATCTCATCTGCCATCAATCCTGACAAAACTACTCTGCTGATCCGTGAGGTTCTCGTTGGGGAATCCCACACTGGTGTATTAGCACCTTCAAAATAGTCCTGATGTTGCTTTGCAAAGCGAAAGCTTCTGGATATCAGCTGGCATAGTTCAAAATATACACAAACGGGAGGAGGGGCGGTAGAACATGTCATCCAAGATGGCAGCCAAGTAGCAGAGCTCAGCGGCGGGTGGAAAATCTTTAGCAAATTTGTGCGGACAAGGTGCCAGATGACAATCGGCGTGTCCTTGGAGGCTTGAAACTCATCGCTATAAGACAACAGCCCCCAGAAGGCTGGCCATTCACAGAGTGCTTGCCAGCGTCCAGCTGAGTGTATGTCATGGGGTAGCCCCCAAGATGGTGGACCGGGTGTTGCATGCCTCGGAGCACTGTAGGGGCAGCCTGGTGCAAGCAGTGAAATAGCAGCCTGGATTGTCCAGTCTGGGGGCCAAAGCCTGTGCAGCACACCAGAAAGACTAAGGGGCCTGGAACCTGCATGGCTCCGATAAAGGCAACTTTCTCACTGATCAGCCAACACAGCCTGCCTCACCTGGCCACGCCCCCTTCTTCCATGGACAGAGCATCAACAGGTCACATACCAGGTGTGTCAAGGGGCCCAGATGCCAGTGTAGCAAGACTACGTTTATCGATATATTACAGCAATTAGAAGGGAACAGTGGGCAATAAAATAAACAACATTTAGGCCTTCACTAGTGCTGCATGCACACTGCCATAAAATGAAGCACCAAAGGGACCACTGTCAACGTAGCACAGAGGGAATGTGGACTCCATGGGGCAAAAACTAGACTTGCACCACAATGGTCCCAATTGGAAAAACTGGTTGGCATGTCACAGAGGCAGGAACTTGAATAAGTGAGATGGAAGTTAATACAATCAAACAGTGAAAAGGTCTGGATGGGGCCATCACAGATATCAAAAGGCCGAAGGCTAAATGTGAAAACCTTGAAGGAAGGTCCAGAAGAAATAGCGATTACTTAACGGGACTCCCAGAGACCACCAAGGTTATTGGGATGCATTGGTTTCCGGGAGTCGTCGTCGAGGGCCTCTGCGATATCCATCCCAATCTGGGAAAAAGGCAGATGACAGGGAGTGATTGTTATGGTGCCCTCGGTACATCAGCAGGGGGGGGGGGGGGGGGGGGGGGGGGAGTCTTGACCATCTGTCAAGTAATGCAAAATTATTAAAACTGAGTAAGGAGTTTTTTTCAAGTGTCCAGCCGTCAGATTTTTATGCCAGTTCCAGGACAGCTTTCCTAAATGGTTTGGGCCCCAATAGCATGCCATGCAGTCGCCTCTAGGGTCCACTATACAGCAAGCCTCTTTGCTGTATGAACGGTGTACCCTACAGTACCCTCTCTGCTTCAGATACAAAACCCCTGCTGGCCCGTTAAATAAGGGTGATCAGTTTGTTGAGCATCTAAATTCACTACAGCTGGGCACTCAGGGAGAGGGGTCTTTCTTCCCATGCCCCTCACCAAATCCAGTCTGCTCTCTTGGTTTCTTTGAGCATCTGGAATTAAATTCCCAATAACAAGGAAATCAATTAGGCTACTGGGTGTCCAGGGAGAATCATAGCCAGGTTGGTGCCTATGTCAATAATACCTGGAGTTATCCCCTATAGTCCTGCAACGACTGCTTCCCAAACATTTAAGACATGTTTTATTAGGAGCACAAACTTAGACAAAAGTCGGACGTAGGTTCCCTTCTGGAAGTTCCACCGTTCGGCCAGTTCATAAAAATGCTTATCCATGGGCTGGAATTGTCACTTCGCCTGCATCTATGATGCAGCCTGCCTGTTTTACATCTCTTGTGTGAGTACGGGCGGGATTGTAATTCATACTATTCTCTGGTTCCTGGCGGTTGGGTTGAAACCCTGTACAGGACGTAATCTGACACCACATGTGACTGGGCCCATCACAAATAACCACTCCCGAGGCTCGATGGATGTTACAAAGCTGTTTATTCAAATGGGAGATTGGTTTAGGTATTTCTTAGGTAAGCTTTAGGTCGGACTGGGTACTTTCTAGGGCCGTCCTGCTCTACCTGCCAGTCCCCCCCCCCCCCCCTCCGCTGTCCAGGAGTCTAACAGGTGTAGTATAGCTTGGTGACACCGATCTTGTTTTTTCAAGCTCGTTTCCTGGATTCAAAGGCTGCCAAGTGCCCAAGGGATCTAACAAATCTCCCTGACCTGGCCCTACTTATTATAGTAGGAGAGTTATAGGTATGGTGCCATCTTCCACACCAGACTCGCCCTCCCTCTACATTTTCTCCTCACAACTACCTGCGATGTTACACTCAGTCTTCCTACCTTCTCCATTTCATTTTACTTCTCACTAACAGTAAAACCACCTCCAAGTACCACTCTACTACCCCCTCCCTGTTCTCTTCTCCCTACTACTGTTTTCCCTAGCCACTACTACCTCTGCTCTTCCCACTACTACAGTCTCTCTACCACAACTTTATTTCTGCTTCACTCTAGCCGCACCACCCTCTGTTATCACTCGCACCCATACTACCACTTCTTACTCCCCACTTCTCCATCTACCAGCGCCTCCTACTCTACTCCGAATATCCAGGTGCAAACACTTCAGAGACCCCTTTTCGGTAACCTTCACACACTCATCTGGTCTCTGAAGTCCTGCGTCCACCAGCTTTCCTCACGAAACTACAAGTCGCACGACTTCCAAACTCATCTTCTAAATAGCCCTCCGTCTCCCAGTATTGCCCAGCTCTTCCTGCCAATGACTTACTGGACCTTACAGGGTGCAACAGGAGGGCTGCGGGGAGGTTAAATTTTTTTTTTTAAATAAGATTGCAATTTTACGGCACAACTACCATAGGTTGCAGGAGACGACTACCCAACGTGTGGCATTTTTGTAGGTCTTTTGTGGAAATATATAGTAAGGAACAAGTTACTTACCTGTAACTGTTGTTCTCCAGCATGGGTCTGGCAAGGATTCACATGCTCATGAATATTCCCCGTCGTCAGGCTGGGAATCCTCGGTAAAGAAAAAACCAGTATCAGTTTTGTTTCTGATCTGTATTTCGTAGTAGTAACCAATCACTGATCTCTGTGTCATACTGACCACAGCCAATGACTGCTCTCTACCTAAGCCCCGCCTCTGGCAGCCATCTTCAGATTTGGTAGCACGTGAAGTGGCAGTATGACCAAGTGAAGAGCCGCAGAGGGGTAGGCGGGAGGGTTCGCATGTGAATCCATGCCAGACCCATGCTGGAGAACAACAGTTACAGGTAAGTAACTTGTTCTTTCTCCAGCATGGAGTCTGGCATGGATTCACATGCTCATGAATAAAGAATACATAGCAGTACACGTGCACAACCACGGGAGGTGGCAAAGGCTCAACATTAAGCATTACATCAAACTCAACATTAAGCAAATCTTACCTCCTCACCAGGCTCACCTTAGGCGAACAGGTTGTGCAGCACTGCTTGGCCGACCCTGGACTCCTCCTTGGAATCCCGATCGACGCAGTAGAATTTCGTGAAGGTGTGCGTCGACCTCTACGTAGCAGCCCTGCAGATGTCCAGCAAGGGCACACCAGATAGGAACGCTGTGGGAGCTGCGATCGCTCTGGTGGAATGGGCTCTCGGACGGCCAGGCAGCGGTCGGTTTGCCAACCGATGACAGTACATGATACAGCCGGAGAGCCATCTGGAAATGGAAGCCTTCGAGAGAGCCTTCCCCCGATTGACAGGTCCAAAGTTCACAAAGAGTTGTGACGTCTTCCGAAAACTCTGTGCGGTCCACGTAGAACTTCAGCGCTCTAGCCACATCCAGCCAGTGCAAAGTCCTTTCAGCCGGCGACGAAAAGAAAACAGGCAACACCAAGGGTTCGTTGAGGTGGAAGTCCGACGGCACCTTGGGCATGAAGGAGGGGTGCGTCCTGAGCACTACCCTCGTGTCGTGAAAAGTCAAGTATGGGGCCTTGCAGGAAAGGGCCTGGATCTCTCCCACCCGTTGTGCGGAGGTGATGGCCACAAGAAACGCTGTTTTCCACGACAAGAACTTCAACAGAGCTGAGTGCAGAGGCTCGAACGGAGGTCCCATGAGCTTGGTCAGCACCACGTTGAGCTCCCACGCCAGGGCCGGAGCCTTCACCGGCGGGAACGATCTGAACAGTCCCTTCATAAACTCTTTCACCAGACGGAGACCACAAGGACGTCCGCCCCGTGGTTCTGGTGTATCGGGAGATCGCAGCAAGATGAATCTTGATGGACGCGTGCGCCAGTCCAGCTTTGGCCAGCGTCAGTAGGTACGGCAGTACTTGGGGAGCTGTAATCCGTAGAGGGTTAATCTTCTGTGCGTGGCACCAGACAGAGAACCTCTTCCATTTGTGTCCGCAGCATTTAAGATTTGAGGACGCCCTGGCCTTTGCAAGAACCTCTCTGCAGTCGGCCGGTATGTCGTATCCTCCAAACTCTAACGCTGCAGGAGCCAGGCCTACAAGTTCAGCGACTTCGGGTCGTGATGGAGGATGGCACCTCCTTCCCTGGAGAGAAGATCCGCGTCCCCTGGCAGCTTGATCGACGGGGACGCTGACAACTCCAGAAGGTCCGGGAACCATATCTGCCTCGGCCACGCAGGAGGTGCGACGAGGATCATCCTGCACCGTGACCTCTTGAGCTGGTTGATGAGCCGGATCAGCAATGGCAATGGAGGGAACGCGTATAGAAACAGGCCCTCCCAGGGGAACGAGAAAGCATCGCCCATGCTCCTCGGCTGGGGAAACCTGCTGGCGAACCTCCGGCACTTGGAGTTCGTCGCCGTCGCGAACAGATCGATCTGGGGTGTGCCCCACCGTCGGAAGAGGCGGTCCACTAGATCCTGTCGTAGTTCCCACTCGTGGCACGAGCGCGGCTCCCTGCTGAGTGAGTCGGCGATGGTGTTTATCCCTGCCAGATGAAACGGCACCAGAAACATCCCTTGGGCGACGGCCCAATGCCACAGATCCTGCGCCTCCCTGGACAGGGCTGGGGACCTGGTTCCGCCCCGTTTCCTGATGTAGAACATGGTGGTGGTGTTGTCGGTGAAGATCCTCACCACCTTGCCCTTGAGGGACGGAAGGAAGGACCTGAGGGCCTAAAACACTGCACGGAGCTCCAGGACGTTGATATGGAGGGACTTCTCCGTCGGGAGCCAAAGGCCTCTCGCGTGCAGATTTTCGGTGTGCACTCCCCACCCTTCCAGGGAGGCATCCGTGGTCACCGTCTCCTGGTGGGCTGGGGTCTGGAAGTTCAAGCCCGCCATCAGATGCGCGCGGGTGCCCCACCACCGGATCGCTCGTCGGAAACTCTCGTCGAGTGTGATCCTCTCCTCGAAGCTGCCCGTAGTCTGGATCCAGCGCGCGTCCAGGAACTCCTGCAACGGGCGCATCCGGAGCCTGCACAGGGGGACGAGGTAAATGCAAGAAGACATCATTCCGAGGAGGGACTTGATGGACCACACTCTGGCCGCGTCCGCAACCAGCATCCGCTGCACCTTGCCCAGAATGGCCCTCGTCCTTTCCTCCGACGGATAGGCCAGAAGCGACACTGTCGAGCTTCGCTCCCAGAAACAATGCGTCTTGCGCGGGCACCAGGTGGGACTTGGTGTAGTTTATGGAGAATCCCAGGTCCGTGAGAAGTTGGACGGGCCTTGCCGTGTGCTCCACGGCGAGCTCCTTCGTCTTCGCTCGGATGAGCCAGTCGTCCATGTAGGGGTAGACGTGGATCCCCTCTCGGCGCAGCCGCGCCGCCACCGGTGCGAGGCACTTGGTGAACACCCTGGGTGCCGACCTCAGTCCGAAGGGAAGGGCTCTGAACTGATAGTGACGCCCTTGGACCACGAACCTGAGAAACTTTCGGTGTCCCTTTAGGATGGGAATATGAAAGTAGGCATCCTCCAAATCCAACGACGACAGGAAATCGCCCTCCTCCAGCTGACCCAGGACGTGTTGGAGGGTGACCATCCGGAACTTCTGTGCCTTGATGAATTTGTTCAGTCGTCGTAGGTCCAGGATGGGACACCATCCTCCCGTCTTCTTCACGAGGAAGTATCTTGAGTAAACTCCGGAGCCCCTAAGCCTCTTTGGGACGAGCTGGATGGCGCCCTTCCTGAGCATCGCCTTTACCTCCAAGAGAAGTTGAGGGACGTGATGTTCTTTCCTGGCCACAGGGGGTACGCGCGGGCACCTCTTTAGAAACTCGAGCGCGTGACCCTGGGCTAGGGCGTCCAGCACCCAACGGTCGGTGGAGATGGACTCCCACACGCTGACGAAGCTCGCCAGCTGGCCTCCCACCGGGGTGCTTCGGTGGGGGCCCGATCCCACGGCCGGTTCAGTCCTGCTTCGACGAGGCTTTGCCGCCTTGACCTCCTTGGCGACGATGGCGGGGTCCGCCTGACTTGCCTCGTCCCCTGTAAGCTTCCTGCGACGAACGGGCCGCTTGACGGTAGGTGGAAAATCCGCCGCCGGAACCGTTGCTGGAGAACCCCAAGAGCCCGGGCCGTCTGTCTGCTTTGATGGCTTGAAGGGAATCGTCCACTGTTGTCCCAAACAGGTTGTTTCCGTCGAACGGCATGTCCAAGACCCTGGTCTGGATGTCCTGACGGAAGTCAGTAGCCTTGAGCCATCCACGCCGCCTAAGGCACACGCCGTTGCCCAACTGGCGAAATCCAGTGTCAGCGATGTCCGTCGCAATCGTAATGGCGTGGTCTGACGCCACCTCTCCTTCCTGCAAGATCTCTAGGGCATCCGCCCTCTTGTCGTCCGGTAGGAAGTCCAGCAGGGGAGGCCAGTTTGTACCACAACTCCCTGTCGTAGCGGGCTACGATAGCCAAGGCATTGGCCGCCTTAATCGTAGTCGCTGCAGACGAGATGACCCTGCGTCCCATAGTATTTAATTTCTTTCCCTCGCCGTCCGGCGGGGAGGTAGACGTAGAGGCCGCACCCCCCCCCCCCCCGCTTTCTTCCTGGCCGCTGCGGAGACGACCGAGTCCGAGGTCGGCTGTGCCCGAAGGCACAAGGGGGCCGCGTCCGGGACCCGGTACTACTTCTCGTACCGATCCCTTCTAGCCGGCGTCGTGGATGGGTTCTTGAGGAGGGCGAGGCCCTCATCCCAAATATCATCCAGTAGAGGTACGGAGAGGACCATCTTCCTCTTGGCCTCGCGCCGTTGATAAAGGAAACCTTTCTTCTTTTCTTCCGGGTAGAGCTGGAAAAGCTCGGATGCCCTGGCGATCATGGAGTGAAACGATCCAATCTCGTCGGGCGGGGAAGCCCGGGTGGGAGGTGACGACGGCAGATCTTCGTCGTAAACCTTGTCGTCCGTACCCGTCGCGGCCGTGTCAGTCCCCGTATCATCCCCACGAGTCGTGGAGGAGGGCTGAACAGGGCGCGATGGCTGAAAAGGAGGTGGAGGATGAATCCTTCTCTTAGGGGGAGGGCTCCCAGAATGGCTTGGCTCCGGGTCCCCCGTCGGGAGCGGTTCCTCCGCTGGTGGTGGTAACGGCAGTCTCGTCCTTATCTCTGAGCATAAGGACTGTATAGCCAACAAAATGGCTGCCGAGTTGTCTTGCGGCACTGGTTGAGGGGATTCCGACGGGCCGACAGGGGCCCCGTCGGCACCCTCGACGTTATCGTCGTCTCCCACGTCGGGGTCCCTCCCGACGGGCTGGTCTTCCACGCCAACGCCGTGGCTTAAGACTTCGATCAGCTCTTCCTCAGAGGTTGAGGCCGAATCCACGACGACCCCCTGCCCCTCCTTTTTCTTCTCTGTCGGAGGTTTTACGGGGGTCCTGTCGATGGGCATAAAAGAGGACTCCCTCCGCAGTGGCAGGGAGACTCTGAGCCCCGAGGTCGCCACCACTGGTGTAGCCTCCACAGGCTGAGCCAGGGCCGCCGCGACTGTCTCGATAGAGGCCTTGGCCGGATGGATTAAGGCTTTCACCACCTTAGGTGCGCTCACCGCCTTCTCCTTGGGGGGAGGGTCACTGCCTCGCTCTCCCTCCGATGGGGCCTTCGAGCTCGACCGGGGCCTCTCCAGGAGCTTCGCCGGGTGCTCGGCCTTCCTCTTACCCGAACCAGAGCGTTGGCTCGTGGTTGATGGTGCCGGGGAGGGTGCGCCCTGCCTGGCGCCCGTAGAGCCCGACCGTTCGGCGCTCCCGGTGCCAGCGGACTCGCGGTGCTTGGCCTTGTGTTGGACCCCCGTCGCCGGGGCGTCCTCAAAGGTCTTAGAAGACCGCTCGGACTTCTTCTCGCCAGACGGGCTCTTCCCTTCCAGCCAGTTGGCGAGACGTTGATGGCGGTCCTTCATGGTCCGCTCCAACATATTGCCGCAAAACGCACAGTCCTTCTCCACGTGCGTCTTGTCCTCATGTAGGCAGTACAGACAAAATGAGTGTTCGTCCTCCTTAAAGACATTCTGAAGCTGGCATCCAGGGCAGACCCTGAACAGCTTTCCGGGTGTCAAGCTTCCCTTCTCCTGGGCCATGTCCGAGATGGGCCTGAGAAACTTCTGGAGTCCTCCAAAAGCGTGGCTCGACGAAATCTTCACCCTTGAGGGGCGTAGACGAATCCGAAACGGGTCCCCGTTGATCGGATGAAGAAACGGTGGAGCTTGAGGCTCTTTTGACCGAAAAAAAAAATCGAAGTTTGAGAAAAAAAACGTGAAAAAAATAGCACTAACGCTCGAGAGCAATAGCACGAGGATCCCAACACTTGAACGTGCGGTAAAAATCTGAAGATGGCTGCCAGAGGCGGGGCTTAGGTAGAGGGCAGTCATTGGCTGTGGTCAGTATGACGCAGAGATCAGTGATTGGTTACTACTACGAAAGACATCAGAAATGAAACCGATACTGGTTTTTTCTTTACCGAGGATTCCCAGCCTGACGACGGGGAATATTCATGAGCATGTGAATCCATGCCAGACCCCATGCTGGAGAAATGGACACCAGTCTTTTCCTCAGTTACAATGACACAGGACAGTTTTGCCATGGCCCACAAACAGCAACTCAAACGACCTATGTGCGTTTTAAGTTGCAGGCACTAGTAAATTGCTACGGCCAAAATAGCACGTACAAATACTAGCCGGTGATGACCCTTCCCCCTGAGCTATGGCCAAGGGTAGGAAAGAACACACGTTCAGCCTCCTCCATGCATGTCTATTTGTACACAGAGACTTCTGTTCACACACACAATGAGTTACCTTTCAAGGACCCAGCGTTATTAACATGTCATGCAAACAGTGAAAAAGATGTATAGAAGGACCATAAGATTCTTAAGACAGACTTAGTCGCCTCTACGATAGAGTGCTTTGTTGATGCTAACTAAGTCTATGTGACTTAGGTATCTCATTATTGGTTTATATTCCAGGCGGGAAGGCCCTTTTAGGAGGCCTGCTCCAATATGCATTTTTTGACAGATGGCCCCCTGCAGATGGAACTTGGTCGGCTAAATCGGACTGTGCCCTGCGGTTGAGAAAAAGTGACAGATGACAAACTATGGAGTGCACTGCACAATGGACTGTTTTCCTGCAGCCATTGTCCAAGTTATCCTCGCCAGATTTCTTGACACGTTGATTTACACTGACCGAGGTTCACGTCTGCAATAGCATTTTTACTAGACACACTGGCACAGACTGGACTGAGCGAGCGGAAGCACGACGACATAACCGAAGAGATTGGTGCTAATTACATGCTATATTTTTCTTTAGTATTGTACTATTTGGTGACCATCGTTCTAAGTGAACCTAGACATATTGCAACCTTGTGATCACAGGGGAAATTGATGCACGTGAAACATGGGGAATGTACACACTGAAGGTTGTGGGTGTAGAAAAAGCATAAATAAACTTGGACAGCATGTCCCGACACCCCCCAGAAGGTTCCACGGGATGGGAATGAATGGTAAAAAGAGGACTTGGGGTGTTATTTTTGAAGGAATGGCACAGCTATACTGCTGATAATCCCAATTTACAAATTCCTGAGCACATGACTTGACTTTAGGGTACCTCAGGGAAATGTCGGCAAAGGGACCAAAGGAAACTAAATTGCTTCAGTGGGAAACCTACAATAAAAACGGAAGATTAAGCTAGGCCGAAAGCAATGAGTGAAGCGCAGCTAATAGCAAGGTAGCCACAGTCAGAAAAAGATAAGGCTAGGGTATCTGATCAAGTTAAGAGGATGACAGAAATAATCATGCAAGTGAAAAAAGCTTACGTTGTTCATAGGCCTCAGAGTTTTCTGCACCCTCAGAGTATTGAGGCAGAACTCTTGTTGGAACATTTGACTAAACAACCTCTTCTGCCTCCATATGAATGGATCAGGGGGGGAGGAATTAAGGGACCAATCCTTGCCTCGAAAGTTATGAAAACTCAGACCCTACGGGCAAATCTTATTGTGCACAAGTTATCTGGATTAGTGTTTGAAAAATAAAAAGAACATAATGGTAGTCATTAGGGGTATCTTGGAGTGGCCATTGCCTGACCAGTAAGAGACCATACAGCTCAGGAGCTTTAACTTCAATGAATTGGTATGTTAACAGGGGCCTTTGAATCTTACTCGAGTGGCTCACAAAATCCTCCCATCGCGACTCATCAGGCTTCCATGATGGAAGTTCTGAGGTTCAGCCCACACCATCCAACTCGCCATGTACATGTACCATGGAATATGTATAGAGCTGTTATTTTCCTGGCAGGCAGAATAATCAGACAAAAATGATATGCACAGGCAGGGATATTGACCTTTTTCATGCATATTTCCTCCCGACATTTGGAGACCGTGTAGAAAACAGAATAGTGAAGAACCGTCAATCAAGTGGGAGGATTTGTAGAAAAAAGGAAGTAGTGAATTGAAGAGGGGGAAGCAGGGCAATTGCATGAGGACATAGTGGCCTCACCCGGGCGTTTTCAAAAGAATTGATCAAATAGTGCCCTGTAAACAAATGAACTGGCATAAACGAACGACCTCTAGACAGGACAAAGGCAAGGCATTAGAAAAGGACTTTGCAAGGAAAGAGGCATTTTCGAACAACTCCGAGCATGCCCTGGTTGAATGGAGATCAATCTGAAGGACCATTTTGGCAAGTTTAATCTCACAAGAAAATGGTCTGAATGAGAACCCCAAGTTAGTGAAACGAAAAATGGTAGGACCTCGACTGGATTGGGACACAGGAGGCTGCAAGATCTTAAGGACCTCCTAGAACGAAGGGCCCAACGCTCAGTGCCCAGGTACCCATCATGCTTCCCTAATAGCTGCTTACGAGGACAAGTCATGAGGTTCCGATTCGATCTGCTTCCAACAAAAGGAGGTTACGGAGGCAAGGAAAGGAGAATCTGCAGAAATATTCATGCAGACTATGTAAAACCAAGCGGGAATCACTACCATATTATCCGGCTTTGCCCAGCATTGAAACATTAAAGAATTAAATGGTGGGGGAGGTTTCTCAACCAACCCCGGACTATGATGGCCGAGGACTGGTGGGTCCATTATTGTAAAGGGAGATCGGACCTCCCTAACCTTGGCCCCGCTGACTTTTCTGAAAGATTGATTCTTGCTTCTTGGAGGCTGGCTAAATCAAGTCCAGACCATCCAAAAATCATTTATTGTTGGGGATAGCAAAGGAAAAGGGTTGATGAAAGGAGAGAAGGTCCTGTTCCTATAATGTTGCACTGCTTTATTGCTCCTTCGTTCCATCATTGTCTGCTTTCACTTTTGAGTTAATTTGTCTTATTAACTGTCAATTTTGGTCTTTAAGTGTTGTTGATTTTGATTTCGACTGACCTTATTATCCACTGCTCCATCTTTTCTTTTGTAAACAACTTTGCAATGTAAAATGGGGTTTATGAATTTTGAGTGTATGTTATTTGAGCAAAAAGGTTTTAATTGTAGACAGCTACTAAAAGAAATATATATAAAGAGGGTTTCTCCTCTTACAGTAGAATGGATCTAGGTAGCACAGAACGACAAAAAAGCCTTATGTACACACTTTGTGGAAGGACTGCTCCCACAATTGAAAAATGATATAGAAACATGAATCAACATTGCCCATGCAGACTGCAGTTCAAATTTGGACTGTGGCCAGATATTATGCAAATAGGCAAAGAAAAGGAAAGAAAATTAAAAGATTTAAAGACAAAAATATTAATGCAGCGAGCACTTCCAGAACGAGGCAGAAGGAAAGGTATGTCATGAGGAAGAAGAATGTTGAGAGGAATGTATAGAGGGAGAGGGGTATGTGCTCCTCCAGCATACAGAGGAGGAATAGTGGATGATGGATGCCATTTGAAAAGCTCAGCTCATTGGATTCGGGAACGTCCCACGTGCCCGAGGGGGAAGAGGAAGGTAATTGCAATTACTTATAACGTGCTTAACACCCAGAGGTTTCTAAGCGCTGACCTGAGGATCAAACCAGTGTTTTGCCACATCGTTCCAAGACGAGGGCTTTGCCCCCGAGCTATCCTCCCGAGGCAAGGTCTATGGGACAAAGGATACTAAGAGGAAGCAAGAGTCAGTTTGAGGGTAAAAATGCGGATAACCGGGGACAAGAGTCCAATTATTTGATCCAAGGCAGAGACCAATATTCTGCCAAGGGCTATTATGAAGACCAGGCATATCCAGATTATGCAACATAGGGATGCCCAGGAGAGGGGTATGTACAAATACACATTGACCACACAGTTCCATATGTGGATCTTTGCATTGCTGAAAAGAAGCAGAAGTTCCTTTTAGATACAGGAGCAAACATGTCTTCCATTTCCCACAAACCAATCCCTTCAATACCAACCTCTGGGAAAATTAACACCTCGGCTGGATTTTCGAATAATCCAGTCTGTAGTCCAGTATCAGAGTCCATTCGCTTTCAGATCGGGCCCATTTCCTGCATGGCTCAGTTTGTTGCAACGGATAAATGTGCTTTAAATCTTTTGGGCATGGACTTCTTGAAACGCTTGCATGCAAACATTTACTGTTCTCGCTAAATGTTAAGTATCTCAAGTTCAGGTGGTAAAGTGTTAGCAGTGGAAAGTGGATAAAAGGCAAAATGGCAGCCTGAGTGCCTAGCTCTGCCTTCTGTCCTGGTGTCTGGCAGAGTTTAGGGGAGTTGCATCGCTCTTAACCCCGTGGGAAGCAGCTGATGTAGAGGCCTGGTGATTGAACGGCCAAGAGCCCTCAAGCAAGAGTGGGAGACGTACTCAATCGTGGCCACGCGTCCTCTGGCAGCAGCAGACCTGGTGGGGGTGCCGTGTGTAGAGGGCCCCCCCCGGTCAGGGAGACTTGCCTCCTTGAAGAACGTGTAAGCAGCCTGGGGAGCGAAGCCCCAAAGCAGTGCACCATAGGTACAACAGCTGGGTCTGCTCACATGGGTAGGAGGCAGCAGAACTCGCCGGGGGGGGGGGGGGGGGGGGGCAGGGGCCTGACTACTCAAGTGGCAGATGCTGGCCCAGTTTAGGAGGTCCTGAGGCGCAATGCTGCCCACAACCTGCAGAAGGTGCCAGGGGCAGGCAGCCCGGGACATGGACGAAACCAGTAGCGGAGACCTGAGAGGGAGGGCCCTCTCCCAATGAGGAGCACCGGCATCGAGGCGGTCCGCTGAGCATTTACATGCAAAGAGGAACTGATACAGGTAGACAAGCCCCGCAGGTGGGAGCTACAGCGGTGCGCTCAGGGCCAGATAAGCTGCAAGGTGGCAGCAGGGAGAGTGACTGCACAGATCAGACCAGGCCTGCCTGAATATCTCCATCTCCATATTTATGTGGCTGGGGCAGCACAATCAGCAGGAGAATTAGCACCCTACAGAAGGCAGTCCCAGCTGTGAGGGAGACACGCAGTTGCCCAGGGACTCAGCACTGCATGCAGCACTGGCTAGTGGTGCAGAAGAGTGCAGCAATCCCATGGGGTCACACACTTTGCCCTTGTGTCAGTCCCATTCCTCTGTTCTCCTTCAATATGACCTGGATGCTGCTTTTAATTGTACTGATCACGCCCCCCCCCCCCAAATACCGCTTGGCCTTTGCCATCTCCTCTCCACCTGTTAACGGTACTGCGCAAGGGTGCTTCTCCAGCTCATCCACCAGCATCCTCCCTTGTTCACTCAGATCTCTGGTGTCCAACCCTGGGCCATGCTCGCCCTCCCTGTCCCACTCCAGATCATGATTCCTCTGTGCACCCTAGGAGCGCCAGGCCAAGAGTGTTTCACCCACCCCAACCCCGTTCTGCCGGGCAACACCTTCAATGGGGCTCTGAAAGTCCTTCTTTCTCTCTAGGCTACCTCCCCAGACTGCTGCCACTGCTCCCAACCAATGGCCTCGACTGTCATCCCAAAGCCCCACACTGGCCCACCCCTCTCCCTAGATGGGGCGAGGGGTAGGGGGGCGAGTTATGTAATTTGCAGGGGCAATTCGCCAGCCTCCAGGGAAGACTGAAGAGCAGTTGAATGGGGAGTTGGGAGGGGGTCAAGGGGCAGGTGGGGTTTGTTGGGCACTCGTAGTCATAGGGGAGAGGCGGGCTTGGGAAGTTTGTCAAATGGGGGAAATGGGGATAGGGGCGGGAAGGAAATCTCATGCAGTGGTTCATGCGGGAGGAGAAGATATGGGGCCTCTTCGAATACGGGACAGGCAACCAGCGAAAGCTAGAAAAGGGTTACGGCTGGAAACCACCAGGGGCACAGACAGAATGGAATCTTAATCTAGCGTCTCCCTGACAGTGCGGCAAGCTACTGAGAAAAATACACTAAAATCCAAACACAGGCAGGAACATTGATCGGAAACATCACGCCCCCCCAAGGCCTAGTGAGGGACGGAGTCCCAGAAAAGTGCGCTATAAGCGGTGAGGAGGGGAGCAGGGGCAGAGACAGAGCCGGGGGGCCATCCATAGGCAATAAGGAAAAGAGCCTGACACAGCGAGGTAACCCTGCACCACCAGAGGAAGAAACCAGCCAGCTCGTGAAGAAGCTAGCTTCGCAGACTGCAGGCATCATCATCATCATAAGGGGGGGGGGGGGGGGCAACACCAGGAGAGCCCAACCCAGTCCCCACACCTTAAGGGGAACGAGCAACAACCAATGGAGGGCCTCACAAAAGGCTCAGAGCACCAAAGAGGAGCGGGGTCCGGAGGCAACATTGAAATAACCCCCCCAGGGAAGGACAGTCACACCAGGGAGGACAAGGCCACAGGTGCATCACCACGAGAGGAGGAGGGTTCAACAACTCCAGTAGATTCCGGCCCCCACCTTAGTGGGAACTAACAGTTAACAGGGGGCCACCCACACACCCTGCCTCTACAGCCTTGGCTGGACCTCTCTGCAGACGAGGAACAGGAGACCGCCCCGGGGAGCAGGCCAGCCTATGAGAAGACAAAGGTTGCGCAACCCACACAGGGCTATCAGAAATGGGGGAGGCTGAAGCTCACCAGGCAGATCTAAAGACATGGAGCCGCTGAAGAAGTGTTGCAGGCAAGCAGACCACCAGCTCAGCACTCGGGACCACAGGTAACAATGAAACGGACGGAAAGGCAGCAAAAAAGTGCGACGAGGTACCGGAGGCGCGCACTGACTGCAATTAAGACGGTTGAAGTGAACAGATGGCCGGACATACCGCTACAGGGAGAGGCAACTAGTGGACGCAAGCGTAATCCAGACTAAAGGCCCATAAAAGAGCAGGAACAGTGGTGAGAACCCCTGGCCTACGAAAGCTGGACCCCAACAGAGCCAGGACGTTGGCAAAGCTTTCGCAATGACCCCACAGACGCAGCGATGGTCCACAGACATTTCACAGCTGGTGACCGGGGATGGCGACAAGGGCTCGACCAAAGCCGACAAAGTCCGCTCCTAGAGGAGATCAGATCGATAAAAAGTGGCCGCACCGGGGCAATCGCTGAACTGAAAGGAAGGGTTGATTAAGTGGAAGACAAACAGGCCTATTGAAAACAACCAGCTATCAGCCAACCTAATAGTGATGTGCACAGAAGGCTGCATGCAAGAAACAGAAGGAAAGACATTGCCCTCAAAATTGAGACATGGAAAACTGCGAAAGTAGGTCCAACATTAGGATCATGGGCGTGAAGGAGCAACAGGCCGAAACCGCAGCCACTCTAAACAAGTGAAAACGGTAACTAAAAAGGTTTCGAGGTCCTACCAGCCCCAGAGATAACCTCTGACAGAATCCACCGCAGAGAGGGCCCACCTAAGGGACCAAGGTCAGTGCTGGTTAAATGCCACTACTATAATACATTTTTTTTTTTAAAAAGACATTAGAGATCCTGAGCGAAAGGGGTCATCACCGTCGAGGGAGCACAGATCCACCTCTATCAGAACCTGTCCTCATGACACTGAACAAGTCGGAATGTCACCCACTGATGCAGTGGCATACCGAGCGAAACATCCGCTACCGCTGGGGTTTCCCGTGACAGGAAGGTGAGGATTACAGAGTCACATTGCAGGAAGAGGCCGGGGTGGGGCGGTGGGTCATGCATCACTTGAAAGTGCAGGACAGAAACCCGGATGCCACAGACGCAGCCAAGGACTCCAGACAAATTTGCGGCCCAAGTGAACGAAGGGGCAGACTGACAGACTCGAGAAAATACAAAAGGTTTAACAGCATGAAAATCGGCCGGCGCCATCAGATTAACATAACTCGTCCCTCTTGGAGAGCAGAACTGGCCTGGGAGTGGAAGACTCCAAGGCCACATCAAGTGGTAACTGAGAGACCATCACTAAGTTTAGTGTTGCAATGTTTGGTTTTTTTTTGTTTGACAGTTGGACAGCACTGGTTTCTTTAATCAGGGTCTTGAAAATAACAGGGTTAGTTTGCCGCAAGGCGCTGGCCACTCTAGGTTGGCCCCTGTGTGATCTATTTTTTTTCCGCTCTTCTTCGCTCAGGGAGTCTGATAGCTGGGAAATGCCTTCTTTTTTTTCTGTCTCATCGACGGGAAGCTATGGGGCAAGGGTCATTTGGGGCACAGTGGGAAGCCAGGTTGGATGAAGCATATAAAGGCAATGACTGTTGGACAGGGAAGTTAGCATCACACCCAGAGGGTGGGAATAGGATGGGGGTATGTCAGTCAGGGTAAGGGACGAAACGGGTGAGAAATTAGGAATTATGGGCCATGAGGGGGGGGGCCGACGTAAACAAGGGGTCCTTGAATGTAAAGGGACTGAGCTCACCAGAGAAACGCTTTACGGTGCTGCAGGAGATCAAACGATCGGGGCTTGACGTCCTTCTCCAAGAGGCCACACTTGGAGGAGGTTATTCTTTTATATTATTTTTTTCATCTTTTAAACTTTGCTTTTATGTGCATTAGGACTCATGTGACCACGACCACCGTGGACCGTCTCCACTCTACGGTCAGCCTTGCCTCCCGTTCCCCCCACCCCTTCCCAAATCATCCCACCCTCATTCACATCCCCTACCCATCTCCTTTCCAAACACCAAGCCAGAGGGGCACGATGGCGAGCCAACCACCCCAAGACCACTGCTCCCCCGAACCCCACCACCGACCTGCCTACGTTGATCATGCCTGCTCCCCTCACTATCATACCGGGCACACCCTGCCCTGCAATCATGCACCCCGCGCTTTTCCCACTAACCACCAACTATCATCTCCCCCCAACCACATCCCTCTCCCCCTCCGACCCCCCCCACCCTCTAACACCAATCGCAACAAAGACCTCAATCTCTCAGCACATCACCTCCCCTGTCTCGACCCACCACCTCATTCCCCCAATCACCACCATCCCCCTTGCTTCACCCTTCCCGAAACCCTTCTCCCTTGATTTCTCACCGACCGCAACTGAAACTCCTAACCGCCCACACCCCACCTTCAAATCCCCACGTGCCAAACCCAATCACCCTAACACACGCATCCAACCACTCCCACCCGAAATACGCCAACTTTTCTGCTCGCCCACTTTTCCCATCGAACATCAACCACCCCACCCCGCTCCCTCTCCAGTTTACACCCTTTCCCCCCACTGCAGCTCCGACACCAACCTCACCTACCGAAGTGAAATGCATCCCATTTAATGCCCGATCCATCGCAAAAAACAGACACAGCATCTTTGACCTCCTCGCCTCTGACAAACCAGACCTGGTTTTCATCGCCAAAACTTGGTTATCGGACGACTTCGCCCCAATCGCCAATGAAGCCTTCCCCTCCCCACCACGACTACTCCCTCATCCCACTGAACCGTCCCTCTAGAGGAGGGGGACTAGCATTCTTCTTCAAGTCTCACTTCCACGCCTCAATCATCGACAATCAGCCTCCCATTCCTTCCTGCAAATCACTCTTTGTTAAACTATCCCTCTCCCCGTCGTTCTCATACAGCTTCCCAATAATCTACAGAACCCCTGGCTACGATAGACAATTCTCGAACAACCTCTGCGACTATTGCCACCCTTCAACTAAACCGTCCCAACCTCACCCTTCTTGGAGATTAACATATGGCTTGACATCCCCACCAACCCTATGACACTCTCTGGTTGACGGTCTAGACGCGATTAACCTCCAACCCCACATAAACGGCCCGACTCACTATAAAGGACACTCTTGATGCCATCTTTAGCTCCCACAACTGGATACAGCTAAACCCCCCCCACCCCCACCCCTATCATCTGGTCCAATCACTTCATCGTTTCTTTTGCAATTCGCTCACCCGACCCGGTTCCCGTACTCGAATGTGAACCTCTGCAAATGCTGGAAAAAACTAATAATCGTTCCTGACCTAATCGACGCACTCCTCCACCTACCTGCCAACTCAAACAACTATGACACCCCCCCCCCCCCCCCCGACACCTTTGACTCATGGCTGAACACCTCACTGATGCGGCTCACACCCTCTTGCAAACCATCAGCCCGTCGTGGCCTGTTCCCTAGATGGTTCACACCCGATTTGAAGACCACTAAACTATTTAAATACCTAGAACGCAAATGGCAGAAAGACAAAAGACAAAACCCAAGAGAGCAGAACCACATTGGCCAGACACCTCCATCAGTACAAGGCTGAAATCCGGAAAGCAAAAAAGCCCACTACAACTCCCGAATCCTAAACTGCAAAAACCCCAGCAAAGAACTTCACAAAATCATCACCGAATTCACCAAACCAGCATGCACTACCACCATCCCGGCCCCCTCACAATCACTGTGCGACTCTCTCCACTTTTACATCACAGCTCTCGAAATAACAAATGCTTTAACTACCAAACTACGCAAGATCCACCATAAAGGACTCCTTTTCCTCGGGTATTTTTCCCCCCCGACGCATTCAAAACGGTTCATGTCAAACCTCTAATAAAAAAAAAAAAAACCTTCCCTTGACCCTCTCGAGCCCAAAAACTACCGCCCCATCTCAAACACCAGGTTCCTTGCCAAACTCATTGACCGAATCACCTACTCCCAACTAAATGCCTTTGTCGAAGCCAACAATCTCCTAGACCCCGCACAAGCAGGTTTCAGAGCCCGACACAGAACTGAAACCACCCTAACCTCAATCTGGGAGGACCTTAAAATCACGGCAGACTCTGCGGGATGCGCTGCATTAATCCTTCTTGACCTATCCGCCGCCTTCGACAATCACTCAATCCTCCTTGACCGCCTCCACTCCCTAGGAAATTGTGGAACTGCTCTCAAATGGATAGCTTCATTCCTCAAAGATAGGTACCAAATAACGCTGCTCTCCACCTATTCCTCCCAAGCCCGACCGGTCGACACGGGAGTTCCACAAGCAGCATGCCTATCTACCCTCCTGTTCAATCTCTACTTGATCACCCTCCCACCAATTTGTTCACACAACATCCTGTGTTACAACTACGCTGATGACACTCAACGAATTCTAAAACTCCTGAACTCAAAACCCAACTGCCGACCTGACCTCGCCTCCTGCCTCCTTGACAGAGCTCTGGATGACCCAAAGCCACCTCTTGTTAAACCCCTCCAAAACTGAAATCATGGTATGTGGCAACTCCGAACTTCCACACCCACTACCCTGGCCATCTGCCATGGGCAACTCACCGACTCCCTCGAACTCAGTAAAAAACCTGAAAAGCATTCTTGACTCTGACCTAACACTCTTGCGCCAAGTCAACAACGTCTCAAAGTCCTGCCACTACCACCTCAAACCTCTTAGACACATCTTTCCAGATCTCTCCTTTCCCAACAGACTCTCTGCGGTTCAAGATTGGACTACGCTAACCCCCTCTACCTCGGAGTCCACGCTTACCAACTGAATAAACTTCAAAGATCATAAAACGCCACAGCCAAACTGCTACTAGCGCTCTCCCCAGCCCTTGAAACTCTGCACTGGCTTCCTGTGGCTCGAAGGGTGACTTTCAAAACCTTATGCATTTCTCATCGAGCATTGCATAAAACCGGACCTCAACATCTTCAAGACAAGCTAAAACCCTATCACCCTCCACGTACTCTAAGATCAAGCTCAGCCGGCCTCCTTGTCGTACCTAAAACAAACTCAGTAAGGTTAGGCGGATCATCATTCTCAGCCTTGGCCCCCACGCTGTGGAATGCACTCCCACCCCACATCTGCCTAACTGAAGCTCTAATGTCTTTCTGCAAACTTGGTGTTAGGGAGAATTCTCTGTTTAGGCTGAATTTCCTAACCTAGTGAGTCCCCCAGCAGCTTTGCTGGATTTTTGGGGTTTATTTTTTTCTCCTGCCAATAGTGAGACTCTTTTACCCTCACTCTTGGGCATGATTTGAGTGTGTTTCTTTGACTCTAGATGTGTTTAATGGGCTATGGGGTCTTTTACTCCATAGGGCTTCATGTGTTTTTGTGATGTGTTACACAGCACCCTCAGTGCAGTAACACAGGGGTGTCATAGTGACTCCCCAGTAGTTACTCCATACCCTGGGACCGACTACTGTCTCCCAGGGCCTGTAAAGTCACCATTGACTTTAGTCTTAAATTCTGAACAGCACCAGTACAAACCATCATATTGTGGACGTACTGACTGGGGCAATTCAATTGCCCCCAGGGTTTGTTAGTCGTGGGGGCACGTCTCCGACCCCCCCTGATCAAGTTTTGGCTGGTGGCAGTGGATACTACTTTATAATATTTCTTTATGGGATTTTCCCATTGTTCGAGGCTACCATCTTTATTTAATTACGATAGCCTCGAACATACCACCGCTGGTTTATTTAATTAATATTAATTCTCCTAATTACGATAGCCTCGAACATACCGCCGGTTTATTTAATTAATAATTCTCCGATTGGTATTTTTTGCCAAAACTCGATTCTAAAATGGCATTTGTGTTCTCTTCTGTGACTCCAACCCAAGTCGAGCCCTTTGTTCCACTTTTTGGCGGGCTTCTCCACAGAAGCCCTCCAAAGTGGTGCCACTCTGTCTGGGGTACTTAGGAGGGGTGGAGGGGGATTTAGGCACCCTGGTCTGAGTTGCCTAGGCAACTCAAGCCGCACTCCGTCCTGATTGGCCCAAGTGGCGAGCCGGCTCACCACTTAGCATGTTTGAGTGACAGCTAGGCTGAGTGAATGGGGGTTTTCTGCATAAAAGCAGGGCTTTGGGGACTGGAACAGGATCTAAGAATCCGACGAGGGAGAAGCTGAGCCGACCTGCCACGACGACACCACCGGTGGAGCCCTGCTAGACCGTCTCACCACTTTTCCCAAAGACAGAGGAGATCTCCCTCCGGAGAGTCTGCTTCCTTTGACTGGTGGGGATAACCAGTTTCACCGTCTTTTCGCCTTCCCGACGTATCTCGTGGCCGCCTTGCCTGTGCCAAGCACCCTGGCAACCGGGATACCACGTTTTACCACGACCGTGAATTAAAGGGTAATACCTTTAACCGGAAACCTCTGCCGCTGGTTTCTTCCCTGGCAGTGCAACGACCTTCATCTTTACTCCAAGTCGAGATCTTCTCTTCCCCTGGACGACGACGAGACTTGCACCCGCTGCCAGGAACAACTGCCACCGCTGGAGGATCCTTCCCACTTAAGGTACCGTGTCCCGCCCGGCTTCCCTTGCCACCGACTGTACGGGGTAGATTCAGCCCCCGCTTTCGAACCTGGGTTAGCCTGGGGCACCCTGGCTAAACTTTTCTGAGCCTCTCTAAACTCTTTTCGAACTCTCTGCAAGACTTTCTAAGCCTAGTGTAACTGATCTTGGGCGCATTTGTGCTCTGCTCTAAGAGTGGGCCCAGCCTATGGGCTTTGGCTCACAAGTGACATTTTGCTCTTTTGCCTTGCTAATAGTGTTCCTAAAGCTTAGAGTGGTGTACCTTCCCA
This sequence comes from Ambystoma mexicanum, assembly GCF_040938575.1. Lineage (NCBI taxonomy): Eukaryota > Metazoa > Chordata > Amphibia > Caudata > Ambystomatidae > Ambystoma > Ambystoma mexicanum. The sequence continues at coordinate 577,404,252 of NC_090922.1, read as the reverse complement.
TATTCTGTTTTTTCCCTCCCTTCTTCATGAACTTATTGGAGTGCCATCTCTAGTTAAGCGCTCACCTCTGTATGGAAATAAGTGGTGTTAACTAAGACTTATCTGATAAGGAATAAGGGTTGTATATATTATAATAGTAACTGTGTTTAGAGTGTTTTACAATAAGAGTGCTGGAGTGTTTCAAACAGTGTGTTTTTAAATAAATAATTATATACTTTGATACCAAAGCTCTGGTCAGTGTTTGCTTGTATTGCTGTATCTGAGTGCCTATTGTGTATACTTTGCATACTGCCCAACTCTTCTTGAGAGAGGTCTGACTGCTCAGCCACAGCTACCAGGTAAATCTGGGTGGTACAGACTGCTACCAAGTGGGTTTACTGCTAACACCTGTAGTCCTAAATCTTTTGCAGTGTTCCCAAACGGAACTGCACAGGTTGCTGCCTAACACTTGGCTCTTCCCCTTAAACCAACCCGTACACAAATTATCCCAAACTGAATAACAGCATCTCAAGGACACCAACCCAACAAACTACTGGATCTTGAATAACATTAAGACAAATAATACAACATCAAGATCCATGCGAGAAATCGACAACCAATAACCGCTAATGTAAACTAAAAGGACAAACAGAATAGAAGTAAAGTAGATCAAAGCAGTGAAGTGGAAAAAAAAGAATAAATCGTAGGAAAAAACAGTAAGGAGTTTTAAATTAATGAAATGGATGTAATGAGTGCAATGGGCGAAATAAATGAAGTGAAGACGATGGAAAGATGAATACAAGAGACTGATGAGTACACAGACAGATGACACCGACTAAATGAGTGCATGGCATAAATGAAAAGTACAGAATAGACGATTCAAGTACATGAGACGGGTGTAGTGCATGAAACAGATAGAGAGCACAGTACGGATCCAGTGCGTATGACAAGTGACATGTGGCCTGAATCGATAATGCATGATGAATGAACAGAGGGCATGGAACGGACGAGGGCATGGAACAGACGAGGGCATGGAACAGACGAGGGCATGGAACAGACGAGGGCATGGAACAGACGAGGGCATGGAACAGACGAGGGCATGGAACAGACGAGGGCATGGAACAGACGAGGGCATGGAACAGACGAGGGCATGGAACAGACGAGGGCATGGAACAGACGAGGGCATGGAACAGACGAGGGCATGGAACAGACGAGGGCATGGAACAGACGAGGGCATGGAACAGACGAGGGCATGGAACAGACGAGGGCATAGAGCGGATGGCACGGGTGAAATACGTGGATGGCATGGGTGAAATACGTGGATGAGTGCATAAAACAACTTAGAATACATGGAACAGATTCAAGTGCGTGGAACGGATTGGAGTGCATGGAGCAGACCGGAGTGTGCGGAGCAGACCGGAGTGCATAGAATTGCACGACTTACATGGAAGGCTGGAGTGCATGGAACGTTTGAAAGAGCATTGAACGTTTGAAAGAGCATGTAACCCATCAAATCACATCACCACGCTTACTCTCTTCTATACATCACTATTCAACTAGATCACAGATACTATGACACCATTCGGTATAGCTGTTCTCATACCAACATCTGCTGCATACTCCCCATCACTAACTAAACACTGCTGGTTTCACACACCCCCAGCCAGGCGTTCTCAGGCCTAACGCAGCCACAATCGGTCTGGATAAACACATGCACTTTATCTCTCAACCACCACACCTACCGCTAAGAAGCAGCTATTTCACGAATGCCACACCAGCTGAACACTTATCTGGTGCTCACACGCACCTTTGACTCTCTACTGACTTGAACTTCGGTTCCCAAGGGCGTTCAACCTACCAGCGTCTTCTGACCATACCAAGGGTACATAAGGCGCTATATAAATGCAAAGTAACATAACATATTGTAACTTTTTTTGTATAAATGTGATATGTAAATAAGAATTTAAGGAAAAGAAAAATATTTGAAAAGTTGTTAATTCAACTAAAACAAATATAAATAAAAAACAAAAAAACTTAAGGCAGGTTATGAATGCACAGTGAGGGAGGGGTGGGGGGCAAGGGGGGTAGTGGGCATCTGGCCCGTCAAAGGCGGCAGGATGGGCATTTTGATTAGAAAAATCACTAGGAGTTGCTGCAAGTAAAAAGGGGCATGGAAGGGTGGCACCACAGCAGTCACGCTCTCCTCACTATATGCCCCCAACCAGCAGCAGATCCCATTCTGGAGGCGGCACAGGCCTCAATTAGCTGATGGAAAACAGGTCAACTCATATGTGGTGGCAACCTTAACCAGATCATCAACCTGCTAGCAGACTGGTCTTCACGTAGGCTAGAAGAGAACCCCCCCCTCCAATCACCCAAGAGGGGAACACACTGAAAGCACTCCTAGCAGAACACTTCCTGAGTAACACATGGGCAACACTACACCCTCACACTCAGAAGTCAAGTCTGGTGGGGAGAAGAACGTCTAATAGAATTTAGTAAATTCTCATGACTGAGTCACAGGAATATACCATGACAGAGGCAGGCATCCAAGTCGTGGTTTGGTCAGACCATTGCATGTGCAGGATCCTTGAGATGGGGCCTAGGACACCACTCGATGCGCGATGGGTCTGCAACAACACACTTTACAGGGACCCCTGTCTTCAGAGAGACTCTTAAAGAGATTAGAGAGTTTTTCCAATGACAAGGAAGACACCCCACTGCAGATTTGGGAAGCAGCGAAGGCGACCTTCCGTGGACACCTGAACTCAGAGGGAGCAATTAAAAAGAGGGAAAGAATGCTACACGAGACCAAGTTAAAGCAGACAATCCAGAAGAAAGGTCTCTTAATGAAAGGTGGTTGGGGGCAAAGAAGGAGATAGCTGAAATCAGAGGACTTGGGAAAAGGTTAGGTGGCATAAAGAGGGGAAGAGACCAAGCAATTACGATACGTGGAGAAAAAAAAATTAATAAAAATAAACACAAGAAAGGGGACAAGGCGCATAGGATTTTGGCAACTTGCCTTAGGGGTCCAAGGAAGGAACAGGCGGTTTATAAAATAAGGGGTATGGTACACAACTAACCCGAAACATTGCCCAGCGCTTAGGGGAATATTACACACAATTATACACAACAGAGGCCACAGGGACAGAGGGAGCCCAGGGAATGTCTGGAAAGCTGGACCATCCCCAAACTTGGTGCAAAAGACAGGGCAGCACTTGTGCTCCAAAGAGATCATGAGGGTAATCGCCAGGCTGAGACAGGTCTACTCCAGCCTTCTTTAAACAGCATGGCCCCCAGTTAGCCCCGTTCCGGCAATGTTATTTAACAGCATGTTAGATGGCGCGCGGGGGCTCCAGGCTCTTCACACAAGCACGGATCATAGTCTACCAAAAGAAGGAAGGGACAAATTGTGCTCTGGTTCATATAGGCCAATATCACTATTAAAACGTGGATGCAAACATCTACACAGGCATGTTGGCAGAGAGGTTGAGTCAGGTCCTCCCTAAATTAATTCACAATGACAAGGTGGGATTTATCAGGGGCAGGCAGGCTGCTGACAACATACCCAAGACGCTTGACATAGTAGGAATGTCGAGATTCCACATTATAGTAGGAATGTGGAGATTCCAAGGACCCCATCTTATAAATCGGTAAATGCGGAGAAAGGCTTTCATGGGGTTGAGTGGCAGTTCATGGAACAGACCCTAAGGAGAGCAGGCATTGGGCCCAGGTGGCTCCCCGAGCACTGGCCCTATACCAAAACACAAGGCCGAAATTGGTAGTGAATAGATCGGCGTGCGCAGAGTTTTGATAGTCCGAGGGGACCCGCCAGGGGTGTCTGCTATCACCATTCATTTTTTCGATAACTTTAGATCTCTTGGTGGCATCCATCCGCGCCAATGCACAAATCAGGGGGATCTGAATAGGACCGACTGAATACAAACTAGCCCTATATGCAGACGATGTCCTGGCGTACATTACGCACCCAGGCATGTCAGTCCTCACTTTCCTTAAGGCAATACCATCATACAGTCTCTGAAGACGATAACGTTGCCATTAACAAATGTGTCCCCCCCCCCACACACACAACGGTAGGGACGCTCAAGGCCCAGGGCTTAAAGATAAATATCTGCAGGTATTTTATGCTGGTGGTATGCATCACACCTAGGCATGACCTGTTTGGAGCCAACTACCCCCCCCCCCTTCCAGAAATGGTCATCCTGGGCAGGCCGCTGTTCGACAATTAAAATGAAATTCCAACCTGGACTATTGTTCCTGTTCCAGGCGCTCCTCGTTGTGCAGACAACCTTCCACGAGACGAGGAGATAAAAACCTGTATCGACATTCCTGTGGACAAGAGGCCCAGAAGCGAGTACAACTCTAATCCTACCAAATGGGGACAGAGGTGGGCTTCTACAAATACTACTGCACCGCCACCCAACTCAGGATACAAACAATGGGTGGCGATGGACAATACCACCAGTCACCCTTGGGGAATGGCTATGGGTTCCATATAAAAATCTCCCAGGAACAATCCAATCCCACCCGATGCTTGCGACACTTGCATGCAAGGAAACCCATAGGGGACATGAAGGGCGTCACATCCTGGCCCACCGTTAAGTTTTATATGGCCCCCCCCGGATAGGGATAAACCGCTAAGATTCCAACCCTACTATGAGGCAGGCCTCGTCAGAGCGGGCCAAATGTGGAAGGAGGGCACTCATGCATCGTCAGAATTAGAAGCTGCCATAAGGGTCCCGGTTATCCCTCCCCTGACATTCCTGCAATTGAAGGTAGCCCCTCACACACCAGTGCTGGGGACACAAACTAGTCTACCCCTGACCATCCCTCCAGTGAATACCCAAAAATCATGGTCCACTGAGCTACAACTCCGGGATGACACAACAGCCTGGCATTGAGGCGACATGGTCCTCGACCATTGCAATGCAATATACAATGCAAGGCGACTCTTCGATGGCACCTAACCCTGCAAAGACTCGAAGATGTATAGAAACGTTAGCCCCCTAAGTTGGAGAAACTTGCAGAGAAATCTGCACATCGACATATATGGTGCGCATCCTCGCTAGCACAAACATTCTGGAAAGAGGTCTTGGCAAGGAGCTGTCACCATTACTAGTTCTGTCAATCGACAGTGAACACTCTTCTACCTCACATGCAAAGAAACTTATTAGTAGCAGCCAAAGTATGTGTCATGCTTTACTGGAAAAGGGCCCACCCACCAACGCGGCAGGCATGGTTGACAAAAGCACACACAATATATGACATGGAAAGCCTCACGACCATCTTACTAGGATATCACACACACACACACACCCCTCAACAGTGAGTGGCTGAAATTCATGGAATACTACCACCAGCACATGGGGAGAGACCTATCACAAGGTTGACATTCACACAGCCCACACCCCCAGCACATTACCCAGCTCCAGGACATACCTCCAACACACCCAGACATCCAGCGCATCAAACCCATGACAACTACCACCCGATCCAAATGAGGGTGCACAGCACAGCACCCACTGGCCCTATCCGAAGCGAGGAATGGGGGGGCTGGGGAGGGTCAAAGTAAGGGTGGGAATGTTGAACTTGAACCACTACATGTTGCATGATTCGTTGTACACCACGGTTCCCATGTTATCTAGAATTAGCGCTTGCTCCCAAGTGATCTGTTTAGAATACTGTGGTGTACTGCATTTCACAAGAAATACCCTTTATAAAAAAAAAAAAAAAAAAAAAAAACACACCTCTATCAGTGAGGTTAACCAGGCTAAATGTAAAGGTCTTTAACTCCCAAAACGAGATCGTTAACCAGCAACATGTTTCGCAAGCAGCGACTGGCAATCCTCTTGCAGTCCCACTATAAGCAGGGGGCAGTCTGCAATAAAGGGCAAGGATATCGGTATGAACTTCTGGGCTTCACACAGGGATCGTAAAAAGGAGGGGGTGGGTATCTTCTTAGGAAAAACCTTTAGGATGACAGAGGTCCAGGCCAAAAGGGGGTTTGGGGGCGGTTCCTGGGGATAAAAGGGAATCCATGAGTGAGTGTGGACTTTATTTGGGCCACTCTATGCGCCGAATGTGGGGCAGCTGAGATTTCTGCGCCAGATATTCAGGATGTTGGGCAGAAGGGCCACAATTTGGGAGGGAAGGGGGGGGGGAATTCAACCTGATGGCCGACCCGGTGCCAGATTGGTGGGAGAACATTGGGTTATGGAACCTCCTGCAAGTCCACTATTGGGTCAATGTTTGGAGGGTCCACTTTCCCATACCGTGGGGGTAGGTTTACACATGCTCTGCCCATCAGACTTACACCAGGATAGACCTGTTGCTAGTCCTACAGGAGCAGGAGGAAGTGGTACAGTTGAGGCAATAAACTGGTCAGATTATGAGCTGGTGGTGACAGAGTGGAGGGTAATGAAGTCGCCCCAGTGGCATTTTCACTAGAGGTGCAAGGACAACCTACTGAGAGACCAGGTATTTTGGGACTTTTTAGGAAGGAAATGGGAGCATACTTTCAAACCATGAAGCAGGCATGGCAATGGTATCATGGTATCAGAGGTAACCAAGGCCATATTCAGGGGGCTACTCATTGCTGAAAGGTGGCGAAATAGGAAAAAGGTTGGTTGAGTCCAGGCTCCGAGAGAAACTGAAAGCGTTGCGGGTCCAAGTGAGCCAGAGGGATGCAGACAGGGAGAATCTCCTGGGTGAAATTAGGGATAAGAGGCAAGAGCTCCACACTGTCTCCATAGGTGAAGTGGTAAAGCGGTTGAGGTTCATGCAGCAAAAATATTATGAATGTGGCGATGGAGTGGGAGCAAATAGTGTGAGGTGATAAAGGTTGGAAAGGAAAGTAGATCTAGTGTGGGAGCCTGATGGGGGTATGGTGGAGAGAGGGGAAGACATCTCAGCCGGGTTCGCGGTTGCTACTAGGAGCTCTACACCAAAACAATAGAAGTGGGTGTGTAAGTGGCACACGACTATCTTGTGTACCAGCAACTCCAAGCTCACGGCGGCAGCTTGCATTGCTCGAGGGGGGATGTAACGAGGGAAGAGATGTTGCAGGAAAGACTGAGTCCTGGGAAGGCCAGGTTTACCAAAGTCTTACAAACCATACCAATCTTCATTGGCAACGCCCCTGGCTAAGCAGTTTAGTGCTATTGTGGGGGAAGGCACTGTGCCATCAAAGCCCGGAGGTACGTCGGCGGCAGTAATTCCGAAACCAGAGAAGGACCCAGCCAATTGCAATTCGTACAGGCCCATCTCCCTGCTTAATGTGGACGCTAAAATCTTTGCCAGGGTGCTTGCGGCTTGCTTGGATTCCTGCCTCCCCCGACTGGTCCACCCCAATCAAGCAGATTTTGTAATGCATAGACAAGGGGCTCACAACATGCGAAAGATACTCCATGTACTTAACGCCGGTGGTACGGGGAGGCACTGCTGCTGGTTTTGGACGCTTAGCAGGTCTTTGACAGAGTGAGTTGGGCCTTCATGTGGGAGGGCTGCGACTACAGGAATGGGCCGGAGATGGAAGGGATGATTACAGATTTGTATTACAATCCAACAGCCAAGGTTGGGGTCAACAGGTGCGAGTCGCAGGCCTTCCCATTACAGAGGGGTACGCAACATGGGTGCCCACTCTCCCTGTTGCTTTACACATTGGTTATGTAACGTGGGCTGCAGTAGCGAGGGCAGATGGGGTAATAAGGAGAGTCACTGGGGGCAATAACGCACAAGGTTAGCCTCTTTGCAGACGATGCCCGGCTTTATATCACCAGGTTGACGCCGTTAGTGCCCCCTTTCCTTTAAAGTAAATCTGGAGAAATCAGTGGCCAATGAGGTGGGAGGGTTGTCGGAGAAGGAATACGTCAAGTTGCAGTTTCAGGTGCAAAAGGATGCCTTTTGCTACTTGGGGATACAGGGAACGCATTATTATGGTGACCTCTTTTCAAAAAGCTTCTTGCCATTATGGTCGGCCATGAGAAAGGCCATGGAGAGGTGGGCGAGATTGAGGCTGTCATGGATGGCTCATCTAAACTCTATCAAGATGGTGGTATTGCCCAAGTTTCTGTCCCAAATGTTCCTGCTGCTGATCCCCGCCCTCATTCAGCGTTGAAGAGCAACTATGCTGAAATTCCTCTGGGCAGGGGTAAAGCACAGAGTTGCCTAGAAGACATTGATTTTGCCGAAGGAGGAGGGGTTAGGGAGGGCATGGGTTTCCCGGACCCGGAGACCAATTATAAAGCACACTCTGCTTCGCGTCATGGTGGACCACTTGGACCCGCTTTCTGACAGAGGATGCTAATGGACCCCGCAACTTTGGCCCTGGTCTCCCTGGGGGAATGGTCGTTGGTGCCCAGGATTTAGGTATCCCTAGAAGGGTGCAGCACTACCCGGTTCTGTAGGTATCGTGGTCTATTTGGAAAGATGGGATGGGGTGGAATAGGTGGCCGTCCCCCAAGTTGCATCTGGGCACAGCCTCTGAATGACAGGACTGTGGCGTCGCTAGCATTTCAGCTTTCATATCAGGCAGGGCTGAGCAGGGCCGGACAGATGTGGGAGGGGGGAGAGCTTTCATCTCGCGAAGTAGGCTGGAGGAGTGTCTGGGCCTCGACAGGCTGCCGATATTTCGCTACCAACAGTTGAAGAGCGTGCTGATGGATGACCAATGGGGCAAAAACTTGAGGGGACTGACAGGCTTTGAACAGCTTGATTATGGAGATGGGGTCAAGGGCAATCATTGCCAAGATGTACAAGGGCGATCCTACTGGCGTATCCAATCCCAGCTAAGATCAGATGGGGGCATTACCCTGGGATAGACAGACATCGATGATGCATTATGGACGCAGATGTGTAGGAGGGTGGCACACTCAGTGGTTTCCCTACAGTATAGACACCAGACAATACACAGATGGCCTTATCGACCAGCTGTGATAGCCATGATGTGTAAGGGGTGTGACACCCAACCCCGCTCTGCTGGATGTAATGGTAGGTCCGGTGGAGGGGGGGGGGGGGGCGGACTATGATCGCATGTGGTGGGGGTGTAGAGTGCAATCATACTGGAAGGAGGTCCCATCGTGGATAAAAGGGATAGACAAGAACGATAGGAAACTCTCGCTGTGGCCTCATTTTTGGGGTATGGTTAGAGGAGGAGCGAGGGTTGGAAAAGACGCATATGTTGCAGGTAATGTTGGTTGCTGCGAGATGTTGTCTAGCCCAGTTGTGGAAGAGCTGCGGAAAGTGAGTGGGTGGCTGGGTGAGGAAGATCCGAGTAATATACGATATGAAGTACCTCACATGCCTTGGATGAGTCTAGGGATATCAGTCACCCGGCTAGATTTTTTGAAGCAACCACTTATGACACCACAGAGATATTAAATAGCACTGTAGAATTACAGGAGGTACGCCTTGTGGCCCTTCAAAATAGGTGGGGTTATGATTCTTGCAGGAAAAGGGAGGCGTATGCAAAATACTAGGAGCAGATTGCTGTATCTATGTGCCCGACAACACCACTTCTGTTCGCGAAGAAATAAAGCTACATGGTATTATTGAACAAGCCCACTTGCACATGGGACCTTACTGGCTCCTTTTGGTACATCAGCTCTTTTGGCTGGAAAAATTGGTGTTTTCCTAATGACAGTTCCTATTTTCCTCAGGGGCCAGTTTTCTTCTACATGGTCTACCCGTTTGCTGCCAGGCACTTGCCCGGTTGCTCAAACCAGTTTCATCTGTAACGGGTTAGTAATGCAAGATGTAGCAATACAAGAAATAATGGCTTTTGACATTAGTACTGAGTCTACTTTCCCTTCCCAACCTATATATCAGAACCCCTGCTTATAACATAACATATATAGAACTGATGTTCAAAAGGCTGTTTGTGGATATCTAGATTTTTTTCAACCTTTCACTTTATTGTTTTATAGTAGTGATAAGTAGAACAAAATAAACACGGGAAACATAGCTTTCGGCAAGACATCGGGTCTAAGGAGACATTAAAGCTTTGTTTCAACAAATCTGACAGAACAGTAAAACATGAGGTCTGAAAAGGGAACAGTGGGAGGGAGGTGGGAGTGGAGACATAGGGAGCATAGGTTTACACAATAAGCTGTATTGGGGAATCAGTCTCTTTCTTGCTGCGTTGTCTTGGGGAAGGCAGGGGGGGGGGGGGGGGGGGGCCTGTGTTCTAGGCCTGAGTTCGCCCTGCTGTTCGGGAGGCGGAAGGATGTTGGTGTTGGGCTCTGGCATGGCTACCGGAGTTGTCTCCATCGGGTGTTCAGTCCATTTTCTCCATCCATCGCAGGGTTGGGGGCTGTCTTGCCACTCCTGAGAATTGCTGCATGTAGTACAGGAATGGGTCCCAGGTTTGGTAGAATTTGCTTCTGCCGTTGAAGCGCACAGCCATGATTATTTCCTGCTGCAACTATCTCCCAACATTTGGTCCACCAAATTGGGATTGATGGGCCCTCGGGGTGTTTCCATAGTCTGGCGATTGAGGTTTTTGCCGCCGTTAGTGGGTGCAGGCAGAGGTCAGCTAGACGGCTGGACAGAGGGAATAGACCTTCGCCTGTCGAACCCAAAAGGACTACTCTAGCGTCCCACGGGATCGTGAGGCCTGTGATTAGTTTGATTTGGTCGAGGACGTTCCTCCAGAATTGGGCCGCTTTGGGACAGGTCCATAATAGATGGTATAGTGTGCCTTTGTCTGAGCATCCTCTCCAGCAGTAGAGGGGTTGCATTTGTTGAGGATTTCTGGGGTTTGGTACCATCTGTAAGCGGGGTCGTGAGAGTGCTCTCTAGGGCTGATAGCTCTCTGCTTCTGCCTTGCCTGACTCCATCGCTTGATAGCCATCGCCCGAGCTGGGCGTACCTGAACCTTTCCGTTTCCAGGACCCGGAATTTAGTCTTGCAGGCTTCAAAGTTCAGCAGACCGCCGTTTTCAAAGCAGTCCACGATGACGCGTAGTCCGCCCGCTTTACACTTGTTGAAGATGTTCGTGGAGAAGCCCGGAGAGAGGTCTGGGTTGTCCCATATGGGGGTGAGAGGGCCTATCGTAGTTCTGCGGTTCCATTGGCGGGCTGCTTTCTTCCAGCCTGCCACTGTTTGTCGCCGTCAGCGATTCCTCGTTGTTGGAGTGGTCAGGGCTTCTCTTGTGTGGTAGGCTTTCTATCGGCAACTGGCACCAATTGTCCTCCAGAGTTAGCCAACGAGGTTGAGGGTCCTGTAGTTTCCATGCGAAGGCGTGAGAGAGCTGGGCTGCGAGGCAGTATCTGCTGGTGTCTGGGACCCCTAGGCGGCCTGCCACGGTACTTCGGTGCATGAGGAGTTGATATTCGCGGCTACTTTCCTTCCCAGATGTACTTCAGGTCTGCCTGTAGCTTATGGGTGTCAGTTTTTTTGGACCGTGACTGAGGGCCAGACCATGATATAGTAGTCTTGGGGTTAAGTTCATTTTAACCGCGGTGATCCTTCTGAACCACGAGATTTCCTGCTTTTGCCATCTGGCTAGATCTTTTCGGAATTCTGCGAATAGGGGGCGAAAGTTTATTTTGTAGATCCTTTCCGTTTTAGTTGGCATTTGGACTCCCAGGTAGGTGAGATGCTGCTTTGCCCATGGGATCGGGTATTTGGCCACTAGAGGGAGGGGGGGGGGGCTTGTGTTGCTCCTGCATGTTGAGACCCATTACTGCAGATTGAGAAGTTTACCTGGAATCCTGCTGCTTCTGCGAACTTTTCTAATTCCTGCCATATTGCTTGCATGGACTCTTTAGGATGAGAGGCTGTTAAGAGTACATCGTCTGCGTAGAGGGTTACGAGAGACCATGGATCGCTGGGTTTGCTCGTATTCTGTCTGCAAAGGGCTCCATAGAGAGCACGAATATGAGGGGGATATGGGGCAGTCTTGCCTGGTGACTCTTGTGATAGTGAGTCTCTCAGACTTGATACCGTTCACTCTGAGATGTGTGGAGGGGTGCTGGTAGTTGGCTAGGACCCATTTGGTGAAGTTTGGGCCAAATATGTAGTGTCAATGTTTCCGTGATGTGGCCCCAGTCCAGCCTATCGAAGGCTTTGTGTGCATCGAGTGACATGACCATCAGCTCCGACCCCATTCTGTTGATTGTACGCCTGATGTTATTGTGTGTGCTGCGGCCTGGAGATAAAGCCGGTTTGGTCTGGGTGGATTATGCTTGGGAGAGTCGTGCCAATCTGTTCGCCAGGATCTTTGCAAACAGTTTTACGTCATTTAGCAGAGCGATAGGTCTGTATGAGGCGCATTGGGTCTGGTCTTTCCCCAGCTTTGGGATGAGGACTGTCACTGACTCCATCAACGGGGTTGTGGTGCCCGTTTCGAGAAAGGAGTTGAATAGGATTGCAAGCTGGGGAGACAAGATTGGTGCATTTCTTGTAGAACTGGGCAGTAAAGCCGCCCGGGCCCATGTTCTTCAGGGCACGGAGCGGATCACCTACTTCCTCTGCTGTGATTGGGCGCTCCAGCGGTTCGAGTTGGAGCTGTGGTGGTGCTCCTTGGGCGGGAGCCAGGAAGCTCAGCTGCGCCTGCTTGGATGTGGGGGGTCCGGACAAGGTTTCTCTGTGGTGTTGTGCCATGAGTGCGAGGATTTCCGGCTTTGTATAGTGGATTTTGCCGCTCGGGTCTGCCAGGCCTTGGATGTTTCGCGAGTGAACTTTTTTCAACTTGTACACCAGGAGGTGGTTCGCCAGGTGCATCTCTAGTTCAGATTTCGCTCTCTTGAGTGCCCAGCAGCTTTAGTCTGGTGCTTTTTAAAAAGGTATCCTCCAGTTCCTTGACCCTTTCCTCCAGCTTGTCTTGCTGTAGTTGGTTAAGTCTCTTGAGCCTCGCTGCGCAGTTGATAGCTACGCCACGAATCACTGGTTTCATGGCATCCCAGAGGATTGCCCCTAAGGTGTCAACAGGCGAGTTCTCCGCAAAGTAGTTTGTGAGTGCCTCGGCAATTTCCGGTCTGCAAACGGCATCCGCTAGGGTTTGGTCTTGTAGCTTCCAGGACCATTTCGGAGGTTCTGGCATTCCTAGTGTTTGCAGGCGCATAATCACGGGAGCGTGATCCGAGATGGCGCTCAGGCCGATCCGGATGTCTTTTATGCAGGGGAAGAGCTCGCTGGAGGTCAGGAGCAGGTCAATTCACGAACGGCCTCTATGGACATGCGAGAAGAATGAATAGTCCCTTTCCTTCTTGTTAAACAGCCTCCAGGCATCTATGGTGTCAGTTTCCCACAAGAACTCCGCCATGGCCAGGGCTTTGATGTAGTCCTCCGTAGTAGGAGGGAGTGTTTTGTCCAGGTCAGGATCTGGTGTTAGATTGAAGTCCCCGCTGATCAAAAGCCAACCCTTGGAGAATGCCGCCACAACTGGAATCAGGCTGGAGAAAGCGGTCTTGGGCGCCGTTCGGGCAGTATATCACCACGAGGGTGATGGGGAGGTCGACGAGGAGGCCTTTCAATAGTAGGTAACGTCCTTCTGGGTCTCTCTTGATCGTGATCCGAGTTAGTGGCAGGTCGCGGCTGAGGAGGATGGCAACCCTCTTTTTCTGGCCAGAGGAGGCAAAGTAGCGTTTTGGATAGCAGGGGAAGGATATCAGATTTGTCAACAGCTAGTAGGTGGGTTTCCTGTAGGCAGACTATGTCCGCTGATACTTGGGAGAGTTTGTTTCACCGATTTCCTCTTGCCCGGGGCATTTAGGCCTTGCACGTTCCAGATCAACATGGGGATTTCCCTATCTGGGGAAGCCATCTGGGCTAAGTATAGTTGCTAGTAAGAGCAGCCCCCCTGTTGGTGTTTGTTCCTCACAGCTTGGTTTGGGTTTGTGGGGAACCCGATATCGTCAAAGAGGTCTCCCATCTCCACGACTCCGAACTCCCACTTTGAACAAAAACTTGCTAGATGGGAGGCCATAACGCCTCTTGCGTTTTCAGAATAGCGAGAGGATTACCGTATGGTGTAGTAGAGATCCACTAAGTTGGAGTTCCTGTGTCTGTAGTTCTCGGGGGCTGATCTTGTGGGGTCTTTGGGATGCTCGGCAGCTCGTCTTTATCGATTGTTTGTTTTCTTGCCCCCGAGGGCGGGCCCGCGTACCCTACGGCGCCTATCGACTCGGGACCATGTGCTTAGAGGCTCACGCCTAGCACCTTCGGGGCTGAGCGCTTCTCCATCGGGTTCCCCGTCCCCGGGGTTCAGCCTCTTTAGGGGAGGAGGAGATCAGCTGCGATTTTCCCTCCCAGGAGAAGGCTAGGGCCGTGGGGAAGCCCCATCGGTAGGTTATTTTATTCTCGTGGAGCCATTCTGCACTTGGTTTTAGGGCTTTCCGTTTTGCTAACGTTTGTTGCTGCCAGGTCCTGGTAAAGGGATATAGCAGCGTCTCTGAAGTGGATCCGGGCTGTACTTCTAGCCTCCCGCATGATCCCCTCTTTGACTCGGAAGAAGTGCGCTCGGGCAAGAACGTCTGGAGGAGAGGAGGAGATTTGTCTCGCCCAGGTTCTATGCACGCTGTCCAGCTCCAAGGGGGCCTCATCTGGCAAGGTTATGATGAAGCGGAACAGGTCTTTTACATATTGGTCCAGGTCACCGTCCGAGACCGAGGTTGGCACCCCCCTCAGGCAGATGTTGCGCCTTGACCTGTTCTCCGCGTCCTCCCGTTTGGCTTCGAGGGCTTCGCATCTGGCTTCCAGTGCTGCGATCCTGTCCATTCCCGCTCCAATTTCAATGTTTTGCTCGAAGATGGTAGTTTCTATCTCTTCAGTTCTATCCTCGATTTCCCCCACCCTCTTGTCCAGGGTTGGGATTTTGCTCTCGACTTCATCTGTCCCCCTTTAGTATTCCTTGGTAATTGCTGTGAGGAGGACTTGTAGGTCGGCTTTAGTAACTGTTTGCGCCGTCGGTTCCGGGGCTATTTCTGAGGGGGAACCTGCTGCTGCGCCTTCATGGCGCTCCCCTTTTTTGGGTTTCTCCACCATTGCCGTGGTTAGCAAGGCCGCAATGTCTGTTTGCTTTGTTGGCTTGGGGTTCCTAGACATACTGATAGGGGTGGCGGACTTGGTTTGGTGGGGCTCACAGAGGGCTCGTGCCCGCACACCAGGCTGCTCTGGATCGGTTTCTGGGTTGCCGGCTGGAGTGTGTTGGCGGGCAGCTGTGCGAGGCGGGGCAACCCCCCCAAGGGACTCTTATTTGTTGACGTGCTTTTGGGCTGTTGGCATCCCAGTCGCACCATAGGGAGGGGGGGCGGTGCGTTCGCTGGGGGGGCTGCCTTTAAGTGTTCTGGACCGACCGCGTTACAAGTGACGTGGGCGCTTCACTTGGGCGCCTTGTGTTCCCTGCTTTCCTGAGGGGTGGGTGGAAGTCGGGGGGGACGGAGCCACCACGGGTGTTTTGCTGGGGATTGATGTTTGTTGATCCTTTGTTCGTGGGCCACTATGCTTTGGAAGCTATCGGGAGCTTCTGCTGGGCTCTGCTTTGGGGGCAGGGCTTCGCTGTTGGGGGAAGCTTTGCTTTGAAGCGTCGTTTGGCCCGCCTCCGCCCAGTAGTGTTTTCAGGTTCCCCAGGGGTGGGGTGAGATCCCGCGGATAGGATGGGTAGTGCCGAGTTTCCTTGCTGGGGGCATGTTTTATTCAGTCCTGGTCTTGCCAATGTATGTTAGAGCCGCCCTCGAGACTCTGGCTGGGAGTTGTTCCCCCCCCCCCTCCCCTGAGCAGGTGGCCTTCGATTGTCAATCCCCAGTGCAGCAGGTGCCGCCTTACCTTCCGCCACGCAGGCTGTTTGGAAACCGGGGCGTATTTGGGGTGAGTTGCTGTTTGGGGTGCCTCCCAGGCCCGGTCCGTGTGTGCATACGGGGTGCAGGGGCCACCCACCTGCACAGGGGGGGTGCGAGCTTGGTGGTGGGTCGTGGTGAGCCTGCTCCAGCTGGCTCACTGGAAGGGGTGTCCAGGCCCCTCCGCAAAGATCTCCCCAGCCGCAGCAGTCCCAGCGGCAATTCCAGGGGTGCTCTGGCGCGGGTCCAGATTCGGGCCTGGGGGGAGCATGCCTTTAGTGCAGTGGGGTCTCCTGCAAGATTAAGTGTTGCGGGGGGAGGGGCATTCAGTCCGTTGCCCTCTGTGGCGTAGATGGGCCCCCACTCACCCACTCCTCACTGCAGGGAGGCCCCGGATCGTGCCCCCATGCCTCCAGATGATGGGGCTCCACTTGATGGGGGGGTAGTGTCGGGGGATGGAGGGCGATGAGCCCCTCCACAGAGTGCAGACCCAGAGGCTAGCCTCCCTGCTTGGTGGGTGGAGCAGGTCCCAGCAGGATTGGAGGTTTGCTGTTAGGCGCTGGATCCAGTGGTGGCCAGCGTTAGGGCTCACGCAGCGGGTCGGGATCCCAGGCGTTGCAGGGCTCAGGATGGCGAGGTCTCTCCCGCTGTGGTGTGCCGGCGTCGTGCTGCTGGGTGGGGGACGGGTGCCTCCGGGCTTCCAACGGACTGTCCAGGCCCCGAAAGCAGGAGCCAGTGAAGCCCAGAGGGGGGGAACCCAGCTCACCCATCCATCGTTGGTGGTGGTGGTGCCGCCGCAGGGGCTCTGCTCTGCCTGCTTTCTCGGGCCGTCGGGCCCCTTGCCGGGAGCCGCTCCGGCACCTTTCCTCCTGTGGGGTGGGGGGCTCGACCTCCACCGACTTCAGACCGCCTTGGCACCCGGATCGGGCCCCCAGGGTGAAGGAGCCCGCGCCGGCGTAGTTTTCCGGATCGCCGGCAGAGATCAACCCGGCTCCCAGCGCGGGTCTCCCAAGACTCAGTGGTTGCCGGCCTGTTGAGTTGCCAGGATAGCACCGGCTGCCATATTGGTGGTGGGACTCGGCCGCTTCCCGCGTTGTGCGGGGGGGGGGGGGATCTCTAGATTTGCGGGACGCAAATTTGGAGAGCTTGCGCCCGCATGCTTCCCGACAGTCCTTCCACTCCGTGGCACGCGAAACGCGCTATTACTGGGGCATTTGCAAGGGTTGCGCGGCCGGGAGCTCTTACAGAGCCAGTCCGTCCGCCATGGCTCTTAGCCACGCCCCCGGATATCTAGATTTTAAATGAAAACCAGTTCTCTGGCATTTCCTCTTTTTTAAAATGAAAGATTGCTGTGGTCCACAAACAGCAACTCAAACAACCTCTGCGTGTGTGTTTAAGTTGCAGGCACTGCTCTCAAGCTAAGAAATGGCTGAGGTCAAAGAACAAGTTACTTCTTACCTTGTAAGGTTCTTTCGACAGGATGTTCCTCCGACGTATTCCTCATCTTTGATAATACGTTTCCAGCTTGCTGGCCTCAGAAAGTTTCTGTAGAGGGCGCTGCGCGTCGACGTCCGCCGAGTCGATGTCCCTCGACGGCCACTGTATCGGCGCCGACGTCACCATGCCCATAAATAGCCACGCGCTGTGTCCGTTGCTCAGTTCCGTTTTGTAGCATAAGAAAAGTCATGCCTGAATTGGTTATTGACCTTGAAGGAGCGTAAGCTGCAACCACAAGGGAAGTATGACTGCAGAGATGGATGGGAGGGGCGATAAGGAATACGTCGGAGGAACATCCCCGTCGAAAGAATGTTACAAGGTAAGAAGTAACTTGTTCTTCGAAGGGATTGTGTCCTCCGACGTATTCCTGATCTTTGATAGACTCCCATAGCAGTGGCATGTAATTGGAGGTGGGAGTGAGAATGTTATGTATCCCTTTTGGGATGGACCGAATGTAATACGGCCTTGCCAAATCTGGTCTCTTAACTAGTGGAGGAATCCAGATTGTAAAATTGTGAATGTATGTGCGGACGACCATGTGGCACCCGCATACATTTCTCGGACCGGTACCCCCCCCTTTGGAGAGCCGAAGAGTCTGCGATACCCCTGGTTGAATGAGCCCTGAGATTTTGGGGTGGCTCTTTCCCTGCCAGTTTGTAACATTCCAGAATGGCCAAAATATTCCACCGGGAGATGGTTTGTTATGGGTAGTCCCAACTTGTGACCTGAGTATCCTACAAACAGTTGGCCTGCTTGCCTGATCCTAGCCATTCTGCGGATGTAAAAGCTGAGAGCTTGCCTTGGGTCCAGCCTATGTAGCCTTTCTTCCCCTTTCCCCGGATGGGGAGGAGGGTAGAACGAAGGTAAGGTAATTTTCTGAGTAATATGAAATTCAGAAACAACCTTTGGGAGGAAATTAGGCTTCACCTGTAGGACAACTTTGTCCTTGTGGAAAATTGTATGTGGGGGTTTACAGGAGAGAGCTTGTAGCTCGCTCACCCTCCTAGCAGATGTTAGTGCTACCAATAGGACAGTTTTAAGCGTGAGAAATCTCGGCGAACAAGAGTGAAGTGGTTCGAATGGAGTGCCCATTAGGAAGTTTAAGACTAAATTTAAGTCCCATAAGGGAACCTGGAATGGTTTTGAAGGATAAACATTAGTTAAACCCTTGAGAAATTGTATCACTAGTGGAAGTTTGAAATACAATGGTTCCTCCGCAGTGCGCTTGAAGATAGAAAGCGCTGCGAGATAGCCTTTTACAGTGCCAACTTGAAGGCCTGAGTTTGCCAAGTAGAGTAGAAACGATAACACTGTTGGTGTACCACATGAAAAAGGGTTGATATTCTCTTCCCTTCACCAGCTGCAATATTTGTTCCAACGGCAGCGGTATAAAGACTTTGTTGCTGGCCTTCTGGCCGAAGCAACACCTTCATGACGTCATTAGGGAGATCCCAATCCTTGTACCTCACCCTTTCAGAAGCCAAGCGTGAAGGTTGAGGGTTCTGGTGTCTGGATGGAGAACCTGACCTCCCTTCTGCGAGAGAAGATTCTCTGTGTGGAAGACGGATTGGAGGATAGATGGACGTATCTAGAAGGTCCAGGTACCATGTTCTCCTGGCCCAATAGGATCATGGTTTTCCCAGAATCTTCTCAACCTCCTGATCATTTGAGGAATAACAGGGACTGGTGGGAACGCCTAAAGGAGTGGAAACTCCCAGTCCACTACAAACGCGTCTCCTAGAGCTCCTCTCGGGGGAAATTCCCCTGAACAGAACAGATCGCACTTCCTGTTGGTGCTTGTGGAGAACAGATCCACCTGAGGGGTTCCCCAAAGGGCGAAGATCTCTTGAAGGACTTCCTGAGCTAGCTCCCACTCGTGGGAGACTGTGCTCTGCCTGCTCAGAGCGTCCGCTGTCAAGTTCTTCTCTCCGGCTAGGTGGACTGCCAATAGAGAGATTCCTTCTTAGATTGCCCAAAACCAGAGCTGCATCGCCTCTCTGCACAGTGGCAGTGATCCCACGCCTCCTCTTTTGTTGAGGTAGTGCATGGCCACCGTGTTGTCCGTCATTATCAGGACATTTCTCCCCTGTACTGATGGCAGGAAAGCTTTCAGCGCTAGTCTGATCGCCCTCAGCTCCAATAGGTTGATGTGTAGTCTGGACTCCGATGGAGACCAACGACCGCTGATGGTAAGTCGTTGGCATGGGCTCCCCACCCCGTGAGTGAGGCGTCTGTGACTACTGTTATCTCCGGCCATGGTTGCCAAAACAGTTCTTTCAAGAAGTTCTCTGGATAGGCCAACCATTGAAGGTCGCGGGCTACCTCGTCCGGAATCCGGAGGAGATCTGTCATTCTCCCAGAGAATTGCGACCACTGACCTCAGTGCCCACTGAAGAGATCTCATTCTCAGGCAAGCCTCTGGCACAAGGAAGATGCAGGATGCCATGAGGCCTAGCAACCTCAAAAAGTCGAAGGCTGGGCGACGTTGGGCATTTTGAAACTTGGTGACCATCTGCAGAATATCTTGAGCCCTCCCCTCTGGTGGCGAGGCTTTTCCCAGGGAAGTGTCCAGGACCGCTCCAATGAACTGGAGTCTCTGTGATGGTATCATCTGTGACTTCTTTAAATTGAGGGAGAAGCCCAGTTTGTGAAGGAAGTGGCAGACATAATCTAGCTGGGCCTGGGCTTGTTTCGAAGATACAGCCCTGATCAGCCAATCGTCCAGGTAGGGGTAGACGTGGATCCCTTCCCTCCTTAGACTCGCCGCCACTACCGACATCAGCTTGGTGAAGACCCTCGGGGCGGAGGTCAGCCCAAATGGCAGAACTCGAAATTGATAATGAGAGTCGCCAATTGCGAACCTCAGGTATTTCCTGTGTTTGAGATGGATTGGCACATGGAAATAAGCATCCTGAAGGTCCAGCAATACCAGCCAGTCCTGGAGCTGAAGGATCTGAGAGAGAGTTACCATCTTGAACTTGTCCTTCCTGAGGAACTTGTTCAATTCTCGTAAGTCCAGGATGGGTCTCAGTCCTCCGTCCTCCTTTGGTATGAGTAAGTAGGGTGGAGTACCAGCTCTTGTTCCGGTCCGCTACAGGTACCGGTTCTATGGCACCTTTCTCTAGCAGGTCTATAATTTCCTGCAAGAGGAGCGGATCTGGAACTTTTAGAGAGCTGTTCCCCGGTGGATGACTGAGGGATGTGTAGAAAGGGTAGGCAGTAACCCTGGGCAACTGTCTCCAATGCCCAAGCATCTGACGTTATAGCCTGCCATTCCGTCAGATGGTGAGTTAACCTGCCCCCTACAGGTGTATTGTGTGGAAAGGCCTCAGAGTGGTTTGGGGGCGGCTGATGCCGATGCCGAGGGTAAAGAGGCACCTGCTGCTGCTGCTGCTGCGGCGGCCTTCGTACCTTTGACCCGTCCACCTCAGGTGGATCTCCTTTGGCCTCTTTGAGCCGGCTGTCCTCTGCCAAACCCGAATGCGGAATAATAGCGAAAGGCCTTTCCTCTCCCAGAGGTTCCTGAGGGGCGAAAAGGAGTTTGGTGGATAGCAGCTCCTAAAGATTTTGCTGCTGCTTTAGAAGTCTGCAACTTTTCCAGACTGTCATCAGCCTTTTTTCCAAATAGTGAAGAGCAGTCAAAGGGCATATTCAAAAGTCTGGCCTGTACATCTGGAGCAAAGCCAGACTTACGCAACCACGCATACCTGCGGATTGTTGTACTCGCCGCCATGGCCCTGCTGATACTGTCAGCGGAATCAATGCCAGTTTGTAGTGATTCGCACATGGCATCTTTGCCATCTTTAATAATGTTAAGGAAGGCTTCCTTTTCCTCTCCTTCGGGTATGCAGTCAGCCGCTGATGAAGCACACTCCCACAGTGTGTGACTGAACCTGGCGAGCGTACAGGTGGCATTGATGGACTTCAACGCCATACTACAAGCAGAGAAGACTTTCTTTGCCATAGAATCGTACCTCTTGTCATCTCTATCCTGTGGGACAGTAGGGTAAGCGGTCCTACTGCTAGATGAAGTTGCCGCTTGAACCACCAGGCTCTCTGGAGTCGGGTGTTTTGATAAGTATTCAGGGTCAGCAGCCGCTACCCCTATACTTGGCAGACAATCTTTTATTGACCGCAGGGATAACTTCAGGAGTTTCCCAATTAGATGTAATTTTCCTTTGTAAGGCTGCATGGAAGGGGACCACAGGGTCCTCCTGTGGACCTTTGTCTAATATGTCTGTTAGGTCATCCTGTTGAAAAACAGGCAAAGGCACAGACCAACCCATAAATTCAATAATTCTTGCCATAAGGGTTCTATAGGGTGTTTCGGCATGTTCCCCTGGGTCTGGCTTAACAAATTCCACTTCTGGGGAAGTGTCCAGCCCACTTGCCTCATGTAGCGACTCCTGTAGGTTCTTCAGCCTTCTTTCCTCAGAGGTGAAATCCTCTGAAATAGGCAGTGTGGTCCTCTGTAACCCAAATGTTTCCTGGTCACAATCTTCCCCCTCTTCATAAATTGAAGATAGGCCAGGGTACTCTGACCTCTGAAATGGTGTAAAACCCATCTCTAAGGCAGAAGGAGCCAAACTCGTCATTATTGGGCGAGAAAACGTCAATGTGACAGGCTTCGAAGGCGCCGAGAACGGCGTCGAAAAAACTGGAAGGGGTCTCGAAGAACTCGAGAGGATCGGGTTCCTACTCAAGGACATAGACGACGGTCTCAGCGTCGTGCCGGAGGCCCTTGGAATCACCGTTGGCTGTGGAGTAGCCTTGGTCTTCTCTTTCATCGGCATCAATGTCGGCTTCGACGATGGCGTTGAGTCGATCGACCGATGCGTCGAGGAACCCTTCGACAACGGTGTCGATGGCGCCGATCCATGCGTCAAAGGAATCTTGGACGACGGCGAAGATGGTCCCTTCTTACCCGATGGCTCGTGGCACTCTCGGGTGGAATGTTCGCCGGTTGCTGCGACTCGCGGCATTTTGATTTGTTGGGTTTTTCACCCGGGGTATCACCCTCAGCTGTCTTCGAGGGGGTCGAGGCCGCTTTCTCGAAGACGCTTTATTTTCTTTCTCAATTCCTCCCACTCAGCCCGAGAGCTGTGTTTTGCGGGAAAGGAGACCCTTTCTGGGGAAACAGAAGACGACGAGGAAGGGGATCTTAGACGTCTCTTTGAGTGTCTTGATCTCGACGAATGGTGGGAGCTAGAGATCTAGAATGGTAATGTTCGATGGCGAGTAGACGAATGCCTCGACTTAGCCGAAGAAACCTTCGAGGAGGTTTTGACTGACTTACCTCTCTCGAGCTTCCCCTTGCGCTCCTTCAAGGCTTTCGGCGTCATGGACATGCAGTCCTCACACTCCGAACAATGGTGCTCGGCTCCCAAGCACCACAAGCAGATCCTGTGTGGATCCATCAGACATTTTTTACCGCAGTCTCGACATTTCTTGAAGCCGGATCGCGGCGTCGTCGGTTCTGATGAAGATGCCATCGAGAACGAGTAGGTATTTATTCGAGTAGATATAGATTATCCTGACTGAACTGAGCAACGACGTTCCGAGGCCCCACGAAGCACGAAAAACGGAACTGAGCAATGGACGCAGCATGTGGCTATTTATGGGCATGGTGACGTCGGCACCGATACGGTGGCCGTCGAGGGACATCGACTCGGCGGACGTCGACGCGCAGCGCCCTCTACAGAAAAAATTTGAGGCCAGCAAGCTGGAAACGTATTATCAAAGATAAGGAATACGTCTGAGGACACAATCCCTTCGAAATAGCACGTACAAACACTAGCAGGTGATAACCCTTTCCCCTGAGCTATGGCCAAGGATAGAAAAGAACCGGTTCAGCCCTCCCCCCCCCCTTCCTCATGTCTAACTATTTTTACTCACCGAACTTTGTTCACCCGGTCGGTGAGTTACCTTTCAAGGACCCTGTGCCCTTTAAATATGTTAAAACAGCTAAAAAGATGTATAGAAAAAGGTCCAGAAGATCTTGGAGAGCCTTAGCAAAATAATTGTTGTCGCCTCTCTCTGCTTAAGTGCTTTGTTGATGCTAAATAAATGTATTCAGGTGACTTATGACGGTCTCTCCTTCTTGGTTTATATTCCAGGCAGAAAGGACCTTTTAGCAGAGCCTTACAGCCTTGCTCATATGCACCTTCTGGTACTCTAATACAATCACTGGTGGGCTAGTGGACTTCATTCTTGTAAGCGTGGGCGCTGGCTAGTCTGCTGGCTGCACTGTGCCCTTGTTCGTTCGCCGATTGTACTGGCTTCCACTGCTGGGCCCTCGACTGGCTTTGGCGTCCCACTGTGGCCATGCTGCATAAAGAGGGCTAGGACGGGACCACACTGCACCTGCTGGGACGTCTCGTCTTGTGCTCCCCCACCCCCTCCCCCCACGCTCCCAGACATGGCCTGTTCCTCTGCCCCATCCCACTATTAACCACTTAACTGTCATGGGTACCCTCCCGCACCAAGGGCTTTTTTTGGTGATTTCACCATTCAATGCCTTCTAACGTTTTCTTTTTCATTAACCCCTTAAGTGCAAAGGATGAGGTATCTCGTCCTTGGCAACAGGGAAGTAATCCCAAGGACGAGATACCTCGTCCTTGGCACTTAAGGGGTTAAAGCTTTCAGGCTTACACACATACCAGATTGGATGGAATATTGATGCAGATTGAAGCATGGAACTATCTCACGGAAACAATCGCATAATTTTTGAGCTCCTGTTTGCCATTTTTGATGGCATAGCTATCCTGAAAGTTCTGCAATCTGAACTATAGGGCAGGAGATCTTTTCTTTACCAGGTGCAAGCCAGCGTAGGTAGTGCAATAAGTCAACTGTTTTCCAAATCCCCACCTTTGACTTGGCATAAAAAGTATGCCCATCCTCCTGCATTTTCAAAAACCGCCATTTCATATATGGGATGAAACGTACGCTCAGGAAAAGTGAGCAGTTATTCTTTAGTGATGTCAATTGTAACTAGCTTAACCCATTGGAGGATGGTTGAAGATCTGAAATTTGACAGTATCTGATGAGTTTGGATAACAAGGTGTTACTGACAAGTCTCATATGGGCCAATGTAAGGGAGGCATGGTATGACATGGACGAGTTACCATTTGTAAACAATTTTCGGGGTTTGTAAAAACTCCGAACACCAATGGCAGTAGTCTATCATCAAATAATGAATACACAGTCCTGGTCAGTCTCTCAATCAAAGATGGCCTATACTAACAAAACCTAATGCCGGTCCTAAAAGTTTGCAAAGGGAAATTGGAATGCAAAGGAAAATCAGTGTTAGAATATAAAGAATCAAAGTGGCAGTCAGCTCTCCTCCCCACATTGGACAGCACAGAGGAAAGTGGTGCCCGTAGACAGGACGCACTCTGCTTAGGTTCTCAAAACAAGGCAGTTCAAAACATGGATTGAGGCCTGCTTGGCCTTCCACATTAAAGTCAATTCTTTCTCAGTTCAACAAAAGGTTAACACACGTCTCCCTCGGTCGGGCTGGGACCTCTCAAAGCAAAGGTTCAAACCAAAAAAAAAAAAAAAAACAATTTAAAAAAAAAGGTTCACGTAGGTCTCTCAGTCAAGCTTGGACCTTGATAGTTTGAGAACTGTCAAAATCTAACAGTGACCAAGAACAAAATTCAACACCATGTTGACAAAGAGGGTCCTGTGTTTCAATTTATGCGGAGCGTCCTTAGTGTCCGGTAAAAGAAGCTACTCTACCAAGTTGTAATCATTTCAATGTCGATATATGAAGGAACAGCCAACTATAAAATGCTCTAGAACCCAAGCACTATAATTAAGTTAAGCCTTAACCCGATCAGAAATTCAAAACATATGTATTGTAGAGGCTCCCCTAAATGCCCTCACACTATGCCGCCTGCCTGGCCAGTGTAGCTACCAAAGTTTAATGATGCCCAAGGATCAGTTTGAAGAAGACGAGCCCTCATAGCATTACATCAGGGCTGCAGGAGTTCCCCTTCAGCATGACTAAATCAATCTATCCCCATTATCACCATCACAGCCAGAGTGTGACAATGGCTTTGGAGGATGTCCTTGCTCACAGTTGGGAGCTTTCACCGTCTCAAATATTCCATAAGGCCAAGTTTAGTACAGGAGTCCCCTTACGAGGTGGCTTACTGGAACAGCTCAAGCCCAGCAAGGATTCCAAAGTCCCATTGGTCAGTACAGCAGGATACCTGCCAGTAGCAGTCTTCAAACTTCCAAGCACATACATGCCAACCATTTCTCCTTAATATGGACATGGGTTAACTTGCAGCCACCATTTAGATACAGCCATAACTATTAATGTGGCTTCTATCCGCAAAAATGTGAAAAACTGAAGCTTATTTAAAGTACAGGCCATCCTCTTCCATATTTAGAGGAAGGCCAAATAAAGCCTAAACATTGTGTCAGGTTGGAGGCACTCCAGTGAAGGCCTTGCTGTACAATTCAAACACCCAAGTACAGAATGCAGAAACCTCTCCCTCTCACGCAAGATCTGCAGTGAGCATTTGTCTGGAGCTACAAAATTGAAGCTGGACATAAATACACTGACTGAAGCACTTTGTTCAAAAGAATCAATACAATCTGAAGGAGGGTACTCTTACTTTATCAAGCAGTGACTATTATTGTGCATTTAATAGTTTGTGTTGGTCATTGTTGCACACATCGAAAATTATTAGGATTGATTAATATAAAAAAGGAGTGCATTGGTCAAAAAGACAAACCCTCAGTGGAAACCAATGAAAAGCCAAAATGAAAGCACAACCACATCAGCGGATGCAAGATTGGCCTCGGCACCCAGCAAGTTCGCCCTCTATACACATTTAGATGTTCTTCTCCACCCTTTTCAAAAGCAGGTTCAGAACCAAGCGATCTCATCCTCCAAAAGCCAGTCTGAACACCCTCTTGGAGTTTGTATGTATGGATGCTTTACAGCCTCCAAGATATCAACTAAATAAAGAAGAAACGCTAGAATATGCAAATAAGTTGGAAAATGTCCGGAGAAAATGCAAATATATATGCAATACGAATGTTGATGGAAATGGAAATGCCAGTGAAAAGAAACAGGCGTGGAAACCAAGGTTTATCTCGAAAGTCAAGGTTGCTTGGACCCACAAATTCAAATTCTTGTCTACCAGGGAGTGTTATGCAAGCACAGCCCCCCATTTAATCAACAGACTTTGAAACTGGGGTAGGGTGACCAATCTCATTTTACCCATGCATTAGAATCGAGAGGACCGCAATATGCTTGAATGTGATTAATTACTTCCAACTATACTTTTCGGCTGGGGCTCCTGCTACTGTGCCTTGGCACAATACATCTCCCACAAGTAATGCATAGAAACGTGGAAATACTAAACCCTTTATCACTGTTAAGAGATGGGCATTGCAATCAGATCACTGAAGGGGGGGAAGGTTGTAAGACCAGACGGAATTCCGGTTGATCTTTATCACTAATTGATAATCATTGGCCCATAAATTAAAACAAACACTTATGCCCTCACAAGGGTTACGGCCTCCTTCAATACCCTACTATTCCATGGGTGTGTGGCAAGGGAAGTTTCAGGTGTGGGTCAAATTGTCTTATAACTCCTCAAAACAGATACAAAGACTAATCATTTTTGCCACTTGAAATACTAGTAAAAATCCCACCAAAATCTAACCACCAGTGTCCAGGAAGACACTGATAACAAAGGACACTTTAGAGGTCATTACCTCACCCAGGGAGGAGAAGGATTCAGTACCATCCATGGAAGCAGAAAAGTTAATTGACTGCAGCCAATCAGGCTGGCTCCGATACATTGGTATGGGAGAGATTTTGTAGACAGTCAATACCAAACCTCAAGTCGCCATACTTGCAGGTGGGCTCTTGTCCCCTCCATTTAATGTAGTGTTGGGTACACAGTCACCCCCATTTTATGTACTAGATATTAAACCCCCTACTATGTAAAAACATTAGAGCAGAAATCTGTACAGGGTGTACAGGGAATAAACTTGGGAGGTGCTGAAAACCACATCTTTAAATGCAGAGGGCATTTTATTTTTTGCTAACCTGACATTTCCCATGGGATCCAGGGTGTGCTGGGTCATTTCAGATTCAAAAGCTATTCAATACGCAGCCATCATAAAAGGAGACCCATGATGATGTACTGTACAAATAAGCAGAAAGTACCACCATACCTACATGGACCCATGGTCTCAAACGCTCCCATCAGAACCCCCACAGCATATGTAGACTTGACACTATAGTCTACGGCTGTTTAAAAGCCTCAACAAAAACACTGAAGGCCTTCTAATCAGAGTGTGGCTTGGGTAAGCAAGACTGGAAGAGCTCTATAGTCTGGATCCACAAATGCGGTATGCTAGGAAGTAGAATGATCTCAATCTGGTGTGGGACTCTGCAAGAACCGCTTAATACAAGCGCAATGTCCTAACAGTCATTAACGATCCCCGTTGTTTAATTGGTTTAAACCTAATTAACAGTGGCACAGCATTGGTTACACCTAGATATCAAGGAGGTGGGGCAGGGAATGGCATTGCAAATTAGGAGGAGTGCACACCTTTAAAGCTAGGGGATAGGTTCATTTGCAGGTCTTTGCACCACTAAAAATTGGCATGCAGTCCGACTTCTCCCAGACAGGTTGGGAAATTAGTATGTTTGATCTAGAAGATCCGCATCCCAAGATAAAACCATTATGTAGGTTATTTGAAAATAATTGGATACTTATAAAGTACAGCTGCTACGTATGCAACAGCAAAAATGAACACACGTACTTTTATTTTGTAGTGTACAAACATTTGTTATTTTTTCTGCAGGATACATTTTAGCGACATACACGCAGGTACAAGACAGATTGTGACGATAGCCTGTGTATTAGGATTACAATAATTAGGACTGCATAAAATAGTTTATTTTGCGATTTTCTCTTTATTTCAGATCCTTGAAAAAGAATGTTGTCTGAAAAGCATCTGATCTTCACACAAGGTGGTTCTCATAAAAATTGTCAAAATCTTGAATGCCACAATAGAGTATTTTAGACCCGTGGTTAATAGAGTGCATGCCAGTAACAATGCTAGAAGGCTAATATGGTTATTGAATCACCCAGTCTAACAGTTCTTTTGTTAGAAGTTAACCCGGTCTTGGACCAAATCTTGACAGAATGCATAAGAAATGTATAAAAAAAAATATCTTAATAACGGTGCCCACTTCACATAAAACATTTAAAGATTAACAGGAAGGCATCACTTGCTACACAATTGTCTGACAAAATGTTTCAGTAAACTATTCAAGTGTAGTGTTAAAACCTGATAAATTTGCATTAATGGGAGCTCCAGTATAAAATCCTTCAGATCTGCAATCCCCACCACCTCCCTACTGCCCCATATGACTATCTGGACATCCCAGAATTGCAGGGTTCACAGTGAAAAAACACATTTTGGGCACTCCAAAAACTGGATCTACTTGAACTCGTGTTAGAGCCACAGCCTGCAAGATTCCACAAAAAGCAGGAATACACATGTTAACTTCACCCACTCTTGCATCTTTTCCTCCTCCCATTTTCTGAGCAACCTATGTTGCTACCTGAATCTGCTTCCGCGCCCCTCCCTCCCACGATCCCCTCTCCGATACCAAGCCTCGGCCCAATCCAGACACTGAACAAGAGTAGACTGCTACAGCGGCAGCCATGTAGTGCAAAGGATGGGATAGGCCGAAAATGTTGAATCCCATTGCTGCAAACCTGAACATGGAGGGTTTTTTTTTTGCAGAGTTTTTTTGAACTTTTTCACACAAATACAGATGGCAAGTGGGGTAAGCGTATTCATTAGCAGTGGGGTTGTGAAGAGGCTACAGAGTCTCCTCCAGCATTTGTGCAAAAAAGTCAAAAGACGGCAAAAAGAAAACAAAGGGGTGTGGGGGGGAGGAGAACAGTGTCGAGATTCGCAATGTTGCGGTCCACATTTTCACATATACCCCAAAGGACTACTGCCACACCACACCACTGCACAGCTCAGAACCAGAGTGGTTAGTCACACACCTTTAGGACATGGAAACCTTTAGGGGTTTGATTCCAACACCAAACTAATCTGTGCTTTCAGCTTTTTAATGCACACTTGCCTATGCACTAACACTCAGCCCCCCCCCCCTTTACATTTAAACCACCATATCAATAGCACCCGTCTAAACATTGTTTTGACAACGTTTCAAGGGCGCTGTACGTCAGCACGAATTAAACAGCATGTTACATGCTCCCTTGGCCAAAGCTCATGTCTGATGCATAGGACCACCATATGGAGCTGATCACCGCCATCGCCCACCCCGAAGGTAGTCATTTAGGGAACTAACCCTTGCACTAACATGGAGGCTCGATTGGTGGATTTATCACGCACCAGTTATCTTTTCGATGCCTGTGCTGCCCCTCATACCCTACTACAGGGCAGCTTGCACCAGTGGCAAGCTTGCAGTTGCACCCTGACCTCAACTTACCTTACACCGGTTAGTCAAATGTAGGCAACGTGTATGCATGATGGATTTCTAAAATCTGGCCTAGTGGACAGATTTCAATAGGCCACCCTAGTTATGGTGAACAGGGTAACTCAGAGGTAAGCCAAACCCAATCAAGGTAAGCGTAGAGTGGTCAAGGTTTAGTCTCAGGAGAGGTGACTGGGGCCAGGGGTCCAGAATGAGTCCACACAGTGAAATACACAATTCTAATTGACAGGCAATTACAAAAACATAAGCGAACACCACTAGAAAAAATCAAGCAGGTAATACCATCACACAACACCCAGTTATAAAACAGTAACCTTTGCTTTGTAGAAATGTTTACAAGTCACTGGATGGTGTCAGAAGAGTGACTCACGTACAATTCACTTAACAGCTGGAAGTTAGGCAAGCAATTATGCAATAGAAGAAAACCAGTTTGTAATAAACTGAGTCCAATGCCCAAGTTGAATGGGACTGTATGTCCAAAAGTCACAATGTTCCTTTAGGAGAAGGGACAAAGTTAGAAAAGTTTCTTGTGGTGGTGAAAAATGTAATGTTCCATAAGACTTTTACATGTAAGACTCTGCCATCTTTTAAAATAAATGTTCAAAAAGCGAGGGAATGGAATAAATCAGTTATTCACAAAGTTTACCATATGGGAGATGGTGGATTTCTGTTAATATTCCGATTACTCGCATGACTTGGTGGTAGGTTTTCCCGCTATTGATCAAGTGGAAGATGCCTAGGAGTTTTGGGTCCAAGGGAGATTATGGTTGATGAAGAAATGCAGCAGGCACCAATGCAGGCCTCTTCAGGACACTACAAGACAGGGGATGGATGGTTCCAGCAACAGACACCACACATGGGCAACAGCAGCCGTCTCTCCAATCACAAACGAAGATGGGCTTCCAGGACAGGATCCCATAATGCTGGAAGCTGAAACTTGGTATGAAGGAGCCTTGTAGGACAAGCCGGCGACCACTAACATTCCAGGTGAAAACGAGGGACAGCGATGCTTGTGTGTAGTACAGTTCAGAACCGGTTGATCCAGGATCGATGCCCAAGGCTCAAAGCTGCAGGATCACAAGAAGAAGTAGAGACTGGTTGGTGCAACCAGTCCAAGGATCGAAGGACTGATGAGGGCCTTTCTGTATCAGTTACCCTAGCAGGGCTTCACCGGGACAGTTGCAGAAAAGGTTGCCAGGCCTCTTCAGAAGTTGTCCACGGGTCTTCAGTCAGCTGCACAGCTACATAAAATACTTGGCTCCTTTACTGTTATTTTGGAATGGCTGAAGGCCACTATGTATACTAAATTCAACAACTCAGCACGCCAATGGTAAGGATCTGCACCACTTAGCCAGCAATGGTCCAATAAGGGACCAGGTCTTTCTTGTATGCACACTAGAAGTTCTGGAACCAGTTTGTCGATTGGGACCACGCTGTCCCAGCCCACTTCTTGTGTCCACACACAAATGGCATGCACTAGCCCACACAGAAGCTTTCCCAAGCAAATGCATGAGCATTTTACGGATTTACTCAGGAGGCAGCAAGAAGGCCAAACAAAATGGTCAAACAACAAGCAGAATCTTGTGGCATAGCCATCTTCGTACACTAGCCACTGTTTTGTAGCCAAACGCATTAAATACAATTGTGTCGATTAGAAATATAGCAAAACATTTATCTACTGCTTTCAGCTCATCTTTAGGCTCATTTAAAAGGAACCAAAAATCCCATAGTTAAAAGGCTAGGGTGATACCAAAGTAAGCCCACTGCACAGCATTGAAAGGTGCTTTGTGCAATGTTAAAGAGTTATCAGAGAAGGTAGAAATTAAAAGACAAAAAGGGAAACAGTTTCCCAGTACCGATTGTCTGAAGGACTGATCAGTTTCCCCATGACAAAATGAGCAAGAAGCCAAGGAAGCCAAGCTGAAGGCTTCACCTCTAAAAAGTTAGGAGAGGTAAAAACAGTAGCCGTGGCTTGAAGCGCCAGCAAGGATGTTGCTTTCCTGAAGCCTCCGTGGAAGTTCCGAGCCTCCAATCAGACACTTGATGGGCCGAACTAAAAACCCTAACCAGTGGTATGGGTAGCAAAATGCCTGGGGAGAAAGTTGAACAATTTGCAGCAAGAAACGGCAGCCAAAAGCTCCGATACAGCCGCAGAGAGCTGGGGCTCGCTCGCACCAGGGACTCGCAAGATGGCGACCCCCGCACTAAGCAGGGAATGAGAGCATATACTGCCCATTCAAGGCTTCCCCCTCCCCCCCCATTATCGTATGAAGCAGAAACACTGCATCCACCACCTCGGTTCGTTGAGGCAGTGAACGAGCTGGGTGGGAAGAAACAAGGACAGAAGAGTCCCGGCAGCGCAGAGCTCCCAAGGATGTGAAGGGAAACTGACAGGTAGCAACACTCCCATGAGGGACACAGAGGGATGCTATTGCGAGGCGGCAGGAGCCAGCAGACAGCACTGCTGCGAATGAAACAATGCTGAGAATGCAGCAGAGAAACAATGCAGCGAAGATCCCTGGCTGGTCAGTAACCAGCAGGGAAGTAAGCCCAGAGCCTTCTCACCCTCACCCTCCCTCCCTCCCTCCCTCCCTCCCTCCCTCTGCCTCCAATCATCCTTAAGATAGGAAGGGCCCCAAGTTTTTCAAGCAATTGAACGTAATGACCATTAGCCAAAAACAAATTATCTCCTTAATTGGAAGCCAATGTAGGTCCCCTCCTTGCTTTCAAGATATAATTTGAGAGAGGCAGGGAGGCTGTTTCAGAGGGAGGCACCAGCAGGGGAGAGAGATCTGCCCCCAACTCTGCTTGGTGAAGCGTCTGACCCTCAAGAGAGTTGGAGATGGATGAGAGTAGAGCTCGAGAAGGAAGCTGTCCAGGAAGAGCTAGTTGTAGGTACAGCGGTCCCAGGCCGCAGAAAGCCTTCTGGGTGATGCAGAGGGTCTTGAACTTGATCCTTGAAGCCATGGGGAGCCACTGAAGAGATTCAGGGCTGGGAGATACGATCCCTAGACTAGTTAAAGTCTCACAGTACTTTTCTGGATAAACTGTAAAGGTTGAAGAGTAGAGGCAGGCAGATTTAGAAAAGGCTGTTGCAGTAGTCCAGCTTAGAGAGGACCAGCGCTCTGGAGAGCGTGAGATTCTGGGAGAAAGTGAGAAAAGGAAGAATACCTCCAAGTAGGTGCAGCTGATAGTTTGACTTCTTAGAGACATCAGATGTGAGGAGGGAAGGAGAGGGTGGAGTCGAAGATGACACCAAGGTTCTTAGCCTCAAAGGAAGGAGCAGGAAGAGGGCCCAGAGTGGGTGGCCAGACAGTACAAGTCTGTTTCCCATAACGAACTAGGGGAGGAGTGAAGCTGAAAACTTAGTTTCCCTAAAAAAAAAAAAAAAAAAAAAAAACAGGACTGGATCAACAGAGCAAAAATAATGGGGTTTCATAGAAAACTCTGGAGGGAAAGCTGCAAATCTTCTCAAACGGCAACCAAGGACTTGCATACTCGAGCAAAAACAAGGTATGGAGGGGCATTTCAACAAACGGGATCTCTCATCACAATAGTGCATCGCTCCTCAAACCACTCTGAACTTGCCAGTGTTGGATTCAGACCATTTTTAATTGGGAAAAATGTAAACATGGTCTTCTATGGGCTACCTTAGGATATTCTCCTCAACACAGACTCATGCCCCCACACGGTGTTTTCACCATCAGGGACATTGCAAACAATTATGGAAATTCTCCAATTGAAAAATCATCCAGAGAAAATAATGTTTTCAAGATCTACAACATACATAACGTCAGATTATAAATGGAGTAGAATGTTCAACAGAATACGGAGATCCCACTAAAAGGATTATGAAACTATTGGAAGACCATCTGTCTGGTATATCGGCCACATTGTATCCATGATAACCAATTGTTTAGATAAAATTCCAATTATAAGAAGAGGGGAGAAAATGGAAAACACTCGGAGGCTAATAGACAAATGTCACCCCAAAGAGTATACAACAGGTGGCGTGCATTACTCTACCAGACTATAAAAACTCAACAAGGGGTAATGTATTTGTTCCGCTGTTTTGATGTCGTATGCCTTCAATTAATAAATAAAGTTGTTTAAAAAGAATTCCAATTATAGATGTCTCACTACTGTCCTAGAGCTGGTCACAACATTGGAAAAAGAATGGTTACATTCGGTAGGCATGAACTTCTGATCTTGTGGGCACACAACGACTGAATTCCGAGGGAGAGAAACCAAGTCTCGATATAGGTAGCTCCCAGGACGCCCACAGAAATCCTGTTTTTTCACTTTGACAGTCCCGGGCCAAGCACCGGCATTGGTTATCCCGGGTGAATAGTTTGGTCAGATTGTGGTGCGGACCGGGTACACTTGGGTCCCCGTTGGCAGATGTCTGGACTCGCTGGTGGGGGGCAACAAAAGCAGGAGACTCCAATATGGGTGCCAGAACTGATTAAATCCACCAAGCCAGATTCTGACAACTCGGATGACAGCCGAAAACACCCACACACAGCCCGGACCTCAGCGCAAAGGTGGTGAGCGGTCCAGACTGGTGCAGCTGGTGTGCTCCACATATTTTGTGAGACAGACCAGAGACGCTGCAGTCCCCAGCAGGGTGAGGAGGCAGCAGTGGTGACCAGCCTGGAGGCAGTGAAAGTGTAAGATCAGCCATTGTGGGGGCTGGGGGGGGGGGGGGGTCAGAGCTTTAGGAGTTCCCAGCAATCCAGAGGGCCCATGGGAGCACCTCTCCAACCCCCACCCGCCACCCCTCCCACCCACCCCCCAACGTGCCAAAAAGGGGGCGAAGACCAGGCAACCTAAGCAGGCAGCCAGGTACCAGAAGAGCAGTGAGGGGGCCCGGCACATCCCAGTCATGGAGAGGGGGCAAACACAGCAAGGTCTGGTGGTGGAGCTCTCTGGGTAGCGCTCAGAGGGCAGAAGTGAACATCTGGGACAGTGAACAAGAGGGGGACTTCCTGTATGCCCCTGATTAAAAAAAAAAAACAAACACACTGGCACCATTGAGAGAGGTGGATCTGGCGTGGAGTTTCTGGGGGAAGGCTGGGCACTGGAATGTGAATGATAGTTGGCAATGGGGGGGCTCATTGTGAACCTGGTCTCCACTGGGCGGTTGAAATCTTGGGGCCTAGCCTGGAGCCCTGATCTTGGCGTTCAAGAGCAGCACTGGGAGCGTTGGCTCCACATCTAAGATCTACTTCATATACTCCACCAGGGGCCAGGTGGAGTGCGAAGAGGTGTGGGGCGGGGTCCCTGAGCCAAGACCTCACAGGGGAGAGTTGTGCCATCCCGCCCCTCACCAGACGGAGGGGGTGTAATCAGCCTGGGATATCAGGACTGCCGGGTCTTGTAAAATAATTAAGGGTCAGCAGAGAATGAATAAATATTCCAATCCCAAGCACAGACAACAGAAACATGATGAGGCAGGACATGAAGCAGAAGTCACTGCCACAGGTGGGTCTGGAGAGGTAACGCTGGACGCTTTGAGGGAAGCCATCCAGTCAATGTCTCCCTGGAGGGGAGCATTACAGAGGTGGGGTGGAGGAGTATTGTATGGACGGAATCGTGCAAGATGTGTTAGGGTCACATGGGTATAGATAATATGACTTGCAGCACTGCAAAAAAACAGGTGGCAGCCCTTGTGGGAGCAAGGAGGGCATTGGAGTGAAGAGCAGAGGGCCGCTGTAGGCAATCTAATGTATGCCTGGTGGGGCTCCCAGAGAGCGAGTAGTGGCCTAGCGTGGAGCCATGTGGAACACCTCATCCTGGAGACTTTACGCGTGCAGGGTCACTCAAAGTGCTTTATAGAGAAAGGGCACAGGGTGCCAGCGAGAGCTAAAGAAGCCAAAATATTGAACATTACGGACAAGGACTCTATACTGCAGGAGTCCCAAAAGGTGGGCTACTACAAATTATGCAACGCGAAATTACGCATCTTCCAAGATTTCACATTGGAGGTACAGCAACAGCAGAGAACTTTTGATGCAGTACGATGACGCCTCAGAACTGAATATTAAATAGATGTTTTATCCAGGCAAATGCAAGCTCATTGCTGATAGCAAATCCTGGTTCTTTAGGTCACCGCAGGAAGTGTGAGGTCACCGCAGGAAGTGTGAAACTGGCTGGACTCAGCGACAGCACACCAAAGGGGAGAGGTGGTGGAGGGTGTTCGTAGGCTGGGGATTTACTTCAGTTTGGTGCAGGACAGATCAGGCTTTTTGGGGGTGGCTCATCCCGTGGCTATAACAACCTGTTGGTAGTTATGGAGCTGTGAAAGCGAAAGATTGTCATCGTAGCAGGCAGGACAGGGGTTAGGCCGGACAAGCCCCCATCCATGGGAGGAGGGGGGGGGGGGGGGGGTTTGGGGAGTAGCATGGAGGGAATGCATCTGGTCAAGAGGGATGAGTGGAAGGTCCAGATGGTTACCATTGGCAGGGTTCGCCGGTCAAGCGCAAATTTGTGGGGTTGGGCCCCTTGATGTACACAGCACGGGGGTGATTACCAGACAAAAGGGACGTCCGAGGTCTGAGCTAAAGGCTCAGGAGCCTGCGGGGAAGGGTGGTGGGGGGGTTCTTGAGACAGGAGATTCAGCTGTCCATGCTTCAGACCAACGGTGAGTACGAATTTTGACTCCAAGTGGTTAGGTGGATGGGGGCGGGGGGTATTTGGGACATCTTACTCATCATATGGTAGGGGGGGTTTGATCTGGGTGGCGGCGGGGGTTCCCATCCAGGTGAAAGAACTGACCTACGAAATCAGAGGACAACGTGCTCCTTGGTACAATAGAAGGGAGGGATCTCTGTGTGGTCAATTCCTATGTGCCCAACGTGGACGCTGACGATGACTTCCCTTCGGTGTGAAGCTGGTGGGGGGCACATAGAGAGGGGCCGTCTCCTGAACCCGTATTTGGATAGTACAGGGAAGACGGGCTTACCGAAGCAGCAGGCTGCAGTATCGCTACACAAGGTAGTTGGTTAGCAGGACTTGGTGGAGCTGTGGTGATATTGATATTTTATTTCTATCGCGCCCATACACAAGTATTTCAGAGCGCGACAAGGCAAGAGAGGGGAACAGGGTAGAACAAAGCAGCGATCTTACTAGGCCCAGTGACATTGAGAATGCGCAAGAGCATGGGAGACGGGAAAAGTGCATGGAAGGGAGGAGAAGTGAAAGTGCGAAGCAGAGGAGAAACAGATAAAGGCAACAAACAGTGGTAGTGCAGCCAGCAATTTTCAAGTGCTAGTTTTAAGGCAGCAGACAGGGTAGGTCTGATAAGTGCAGGAAGAAGAGGAGGGGGGGGCTGTATGGGTACAGATACAGACCCCAGTGAAAGGGGTGGCCCCGGAGGCAGTGCGGGAGGGTGGCAGGGTGAGCAGGTACCTGGGCCCGGAGGACAGAGGGTGGCCGGGTGCACGTGCCAAGAGATAACAGATCAGCACGGGAGAGGGGGAGTGAAGGCAGAAGAAAAGAGGAAGGTCTTGAGGTGCTGCCCGGAACTGGAGATGGTTCTCCTCAAGTTTTAGAGTGGTAGGGAGGCTTTTCCAGAGGGAGGCCCCAGCCGAAGACAGATCTACCCCAAGCTAGTTTCTTTGAAAAACGACTGACCCTGAGGGAGTTGGAGGTAGAGGAGCGAAGAGCTCTAGAGGGGAGGTATTTGCGGAGGGACAGCTGAAGGTATTTTGGACCCAGGACCTAGAAAGCATTGAAGACAACGGTGAGAGTTGCATGGGTAGGAGTGGGGTTACTCATTCTTCTCGGGTGTACACAGTTCATAATCCCAGCGAGATTATATTTTTGTGGGGGCATAGCATTGTCACTCACCTGACAACACTAAATACTTGGGGAATGTCGTCTTGGATCATTCACCTTTAGTGATGTAATTGTAGGTATTGCGGAGAAGGTTGCAGGTATGGCTATGGCGCTTACAAGCCACAGCCTTGGAGGATGTTGCGTTTGGGGAAACACTGCGGGAGGAGATAACGTTTTTCGAAATTAACGAGGGATCGATGACAGCAGCTGGGAGCCTGTGGGAGGCCTTCAGAGGGGTATGCAATGTCAAGGTAACCAGGGTTAGAAGCACTCTGCGGGACTCACTGCAGAGAGGTGACTGTCGGGTCTGGAGAAGGATTTGGCAGAAGGGCAGAAGTCGGGAGAGGCTCTGGCACAGGCCTCATGATGTGCAGGAATTACATTTGAAATTTCACTCGAGCTGGCAGGATGTGTGGATTCACGGGGAAGGGATAGGGCCATGCGGCCGTTAGACTAGATTATCCGCCGGCAGCAACCGCAACACAATCACGCAGATTAGATAGGAGTCGGGGGATCTGGTGAGCACCCAGGAGGGTATCAATGAGCCATTCCGGTTCTTCCATCAATTGCTGTACACTAGTAAGAGCACATACTCGGAAACTGATGCGGACAACTGTTAGACTTGATCTGGGACCGCCAGGAAGGGTTGGAGGGGCCTATTGAGGAATCGGACATAAGTGCCATTCGGTCCATGCATGAAAGTAGATTCCCACCCCCCCACCGGTAGTGATGGCTTCGCGGTAGAGTTTTTTTTTTTATTTTTTTTATTTATTTATTTTTTTTTTTTTTTTAAGTACACCGATCTCCTGGTCCCTCAGCTTAAGTGAAATGTCTGAGCCTGGTATTCTCCCAGCCTTGATGAGGGAGGTGGCAATTGCAGTTCTATTAAAGGAAAAGTATGACCCCGTGGA
The DNA here is from genome assembly GCF_040938575.1 of Ambystoma mexicanum. Lineage (NCBI taxonomy): Eukaryota > Metazoa > Chordata > Amphibia > Caudata > Ambystomatidae > Ambystoma > Ambystoma mexicanum. The sequence goes on along the minus strand of NC_090922.1, from coordinate 577,365,715 downwards.
GTATGCATCCGATCGCCCCATTTCGTTACTGAACGTTGATGCTAACATTTTAGGAAAGATTTTGGCTATGAGATTGTCCAAGGTACCTCCATCGCTGGTTCACCATGACAGTGCAGATTTGTACGATGAACTTATATCGCCTGCACCACATAATGGACCAGATTAAGGACATGGTTATCCTTTGATGTGATGAAGGCATTTCACTCTTTGGAGTGGCAATGGCTGTTTAGAGTGCTGAGGGCCTTTCGGTTTGGCCACATTTGCCGATGGTTACGATTATTATACAGCAGGTCAATGGCAAGAGGGAGGACGAATGACAGTTTCACTGCAGTGAGTGCTAGGTATAGGGACAAATCAGAGGTGCCGGTCTCCTCGATCTTATTCTTGTTGGTGTTGGAGCCACTGGTGCAGTATCTTTGGAAGGAGATGAGTGAGGCAGGGATATTAGCGTGGGAGGGGTGAGGCAATGTCTCTTCATACGCAGATGATATGTTGCTGTATGTGGGAAATTCACTCAACATGCCAATGCTGCTGGAGATCTTGGGAAATGTACAAACACCGTCAGGGTTCCGCATTACTAAAGAGAAATCATTGTTTGTTGGGTGGGGCCTTCGCAGCCACGATATAGCAACCCTCCCGGATTGAGTGATCAGTTAAGAAGGGGAATCATTTAGGTACCTGGGCATCCAAATCTTTCAAGACATTGAGGAAACAAACGTGAGTATAATACTGGTAGGACATCGTCGGGAATCAGTGAATTGGTCCAATTTTGGAAAAGCTACTCATGACATTGATGGGAAGGGTGGCACTATGTAAAATGGTTATACTTCCAAGGCTACTTTACTTCACTAATATCCTGTATGGCATTAAGACTATGTTTAAGATGTTGGATGAAAAGGTTGGGGGAATTTCTGTGGAATGCAGGGAGGAGGGTTTCTCTGGCGACCTTGAGATGCCCACACCTGGTGGGGGCCTCAACTTGCCAGATTATGAGCGTTACTTCGTGGCGGCAGAACTGGAGGAGATACTAGTAAGAGTGGCTACAAGAGGGGAACTATTGACGGGACTACTGGGTGCCCTGCCAGTTCACCGGTGGGGCATAGACTTGCTGTAGAGCACGATTTGGGTGGGGGCCACAATGTATTTCAGGTGGTGCAGGCAACTTGAAAGAAGCTTCTAGGGAAGCTGCATGGGAAAGGGTTGTATAGCACTGCCTCGACATGGTGTGGACCTGGGACCTTTGGTCTGCCATGAGGCGGATGGGGTCAATAGGTGTCCGACATTGGGGTTTTGTTTGTGGCTGGGACATTGATGTCATTCAAGCAATGGAGTGCTCGATATGGGGTCTTGAAGTGGCATTGTCTCACTTATGGAGGGTGGCCAGACGACTGGCCGCAAAGATATTCCAGATGACCCGAACACTAGCCCATTGATGCAAGTGCTACTTACACAGGAGGGCATGGGGAGGGGGCAGAGATTGCCAGATTTATCATCAGGTAATACAAGGCAAATTCCCCCAGCGGGATTTAGTGGTTAAGGGAAAGTGATATGGGCTGCCAGATTTCAGAGGCGGAATGGGCTAGAATGTGGAACAAGTAGGAAAAGTATTGGGGTGTGGCTTAATGGCTGCATGAAATGACGTTCCTCGGAGGAGATCCCGCAGATCCGTTATTGATTCTGGGAAAAACAATGGTTTTTGGTGGACATGCACATCCACAGCACACCTGAAGGAGCATGAAGACTGGGGGCACGTAACAAGCGTTCAAACAGCCCATTTGATAGCAAGCTGGAGAAACCGGAGCTGAAGCAAGAAACAAACTGCCTGCGACGGAGTATAACCCAAGATGGCCGATAGCGAACAAAGGGCCATAAATAGTCCGCGAAGCTGTGGTGGACCAAGCTGGCCAGTGCAGCGCACATCACGCCACTAACAGAGGCCCAAGGTGTGAGGCATCCTGCTTGGGAGCAGCCGGGGGAACCTGAGAAGCAGGACCCCGCCGGACCATTGAGTAAGGCAGCGGCCAGTGACAGAAGTGCCGGCGGATTTCGGCCCTGAACGTGTGGCAGACCGCGGGGGGGACACATCCGAAGTGCAAACACCTGGAGCCCATCACGGCGATGCACAAACTGGTGGCCCTGGGAAGTGCAATGGCTCCCGCAGCCCCCTTGCCCGAGGGGGGGGGGGGCGGAACGACGGAGGCTGCCGCACTGGAGCCCAATCGGGGCAGCAGAGTGCCGTACCTGGACCAGAGGTACCCGGGACCTATTGCACCGGAGCGCTTGAGGTCCTGAGGCGCCCAGCAGGGCCCTGCGAGAGCCTGGTTAGGAAACACACAGACTTTTGGCCAACGGCGCGGATGTGAGCGCAGGCCCCTTTATAGCGGGTCTTACACGGCGCGGTGCCGTAAAGAGGGCTACAGTGGGACCGGGGTCACCAAAGCAATCGGCCAGGAGAGTGGGACCCGGACTGCTGGGTGGACTGTGTCGGGGCCGGCGAGGGACAGCTGCAGAGAGGTCTGTAAGCGGCGGGTCCCGAGAGGTGCCACAGCTGGCTGTGCGGTGATATGGCGCACCAGAAAGACAGAGCGGCCTGCGGTAGGGTCCTCCCTGCACGCTGGAGTCTAGGGCGGATAGCCGCAGTGCATTGAAAGTTGTGCCCAGTTGAGCCCCTCGGCAGCATACACTAGTAACAAGCTAAAACACATCCAGCCCTGAAGCAAGTGCATGAGCAAGAGCCCCCCCACACAGCGCGACATCCACAGCAGCGGAGTAGCTGCAGTGGGCAACATAGGAGGGAGACAAAGTGAAACCGGGGAGCTTGGGCCTGGAGACAGGAGATGACACCGGGGCCGGAGTCATTTACGGGGAAATGGGGCCCCCATGCCACTAAACAGGTGAAGGAAAGTGACCAATGAGCCGCTTGAAGAGGGTCCCGGCACTGAAAGGCACCGCAACCTATGCAAGGAGGCTGAACATCACAGCCCACTCCGTGACATATGCAGTACTCCAAGGGGTACACAGAGTAGCTTGTGACGGTACTGGATCTTGAACAGGTGAGAAAGACACTATTGTGGGCTAAGCTGCCGGGAGGCCCTGCCGGGTCCCGGTGCAGTAATGTTTGAGACCGGCGAACGCACCGGACCACCGGTGGCTGGGGGCTGGGGAACCACAGTGTAGGCCCGTGAAAGATTACTGAGCTGGACCGGGTACGTGGGAGGACACAGCCCATTCGAGAGTACAGAGGGCAGTCGGCACACAACCCTGGAGTGGCCGGGGTGGGCCACACACGCCAGGAAACGCGGCGGGGACCGGCGGAATAAGACCGAGTGGGTGCAAGATACGGCACACCCCAGGAGCGCAGTGGGTGTGCACCCCCAACATGGTAGAAGCGGGCCCCAAACATCGGGAATAGCTGACACCACACAGACCCGCATGCGAGAGGTGGCTGGGCTGGCCCACATCTAGTTAGCACAGCACAATGTCCAACAAAGTCGTAAGACAGAAGAACAAGCAGCCCACGCTGGAGGCCTATGCCAAGACACCCCCCGGGGCAGAGGGGGCCAGGAGCAAGGACAAAACTACCACTGTGATGGAGGAGGATCCGGGCACAATCCAGGAGGTGTTGGCAGCAATTGCGGACCTGAAAGTTGCCTGGGAGACAAAATCGGGCCTGGCCATGAACGAACTGAAAGTGGCACTGGACCTTAAGGTTGGAGCGGTCCAGGAAGATGTGAACTTACTAAGACAAGATGTGAACACTTGCGGAGCGCACTGGAAACCTGGAAAAAGATTGCCCCAAACACAGCAGAATGCGCCGCCCACAGATCTGAACTCCATGCCCTTGTGCAGCAAGTAGGCAACCTGGAAACAGAGCAGAAGAACGCGCTAGACGCAATAATATCTGCAACGTTGGATTGCCAGAAGGAATGGAAGGGTCGAACCCAACGGAATACGCGGAAACCATGTTACTACAGGAAATAACAGGAGGGGAACTGACCCAGGGCTTTGCTGTTGAAAGGGTGCATAGGGCTTTGATGAGGAGGCCGCCCCCGGGAATCCCCCCCAGGCCATTGATTGCAAAGATTCTAAACTACCGAGATCGGGAAAGACTACTTGAATTCTTCCGGAAAGGGGGAACAATCGAAAGGGGGCCCGTTAAAATAACTGCATATCCTGACTATACCTTGCAGGTACAACGCAGCAGAATGAACTTCGGAGCTGTGAAAAGAAGATTGAGGGGAAACAGGTTATAGATTTATGTTGCTGTAGCCAGCCAAACTGAAGGTGTTCCACAAGAACAAAACTTTGTTTTTTGATACGCCGGAGGACGCTATGGGATGGCTGGATATGCAGAGCCGCCCCCAAGAATCGGGGATCCAGACAGGAGCCGGAGAAGATAAGTAACATGCTGTTGTGGCACCCTCTGTGACATAGCGTGAGACACTGGGACTAGAATATAGCATTAAATAAGGCTCACAGGGATTGTGCTGTTGGGAATGTGCTTGTTTGCAGGATCCGCTTGAACTGAATAATTCTAATTATACAAGAGGGAGCCCCCGAGAGACAACCCTTGAAACCCCATAGCATTACTCTTAGTTAGGTCACCATTAGTTTGGTGACGCCCCGTGGGGTCCTAGTCCTCGGCACCACGAGAAAGGACCAGACGCGGGTGGGCCTGAGATCCAGGGATGGAGCAGGGCATTTGATGGGGTTGAGTAGGGAGGGGGAAGGGTTGTGTGCACTGGGGTATGGGGGAACAAGGGGGTGGGGGAAGTTGGGAGGGAATTGAGCCAGAAAACAAGCCATAGGGAAAGACACGGGGAGTGGTGGGGAGAAGGAGAACATCAAGTTAACGGAATCGGGTAACCTCAGAATCGTGACATGGAATGTGCGGGGCCGCAATAGTTACCTAAAACGTAATAAAATAATGATGTACCTAAAGAGGATGAGGATTGATATAGCTCTGCTACAGGAAACCCATCTCACCAAGAAGAAATTAGAGGTGGTTAGGAGAAAATGGAAGGGTAGCGTCACAGGAGCCACATATTCGGCATATGCAAGAGGGGTGGTCACATGGGGGGCACATGTGCCGTTTCAGTTGCTCAGATCGACGACATACCCTGATGGTAGAATGGTGGTGGTGGTGGCGGGACTCCTGGAAAACATACCATGACACTGCAGCCTATTTTAGGTCTTTATATGGTAAAATGAGTCCCCTGTTGGGTGGCGCGATATTGTGGGGAGGAGATTTCAATTGCACCCTGGGATAGACAGGTCGGATAGCAAGCTAACAAAGCCTGCGCCAGCAGCTAGAGTGTTGGGGACATTGCTGACAGACCTCAAACTGGAGGACGTGTGGAGACGGTTGCACCCAACGGACAGGCAATACTCGCATTACGCAGCGCCACATGACCTGCATACCAGGCTGGATTATGTGCTCGCCACCGCCGAGATAGTGGAAGAAATGGTGAGCGCAGAATATAAAGCCAGGGTGCTTTCGGACCACTCGCCCTTGGTCTTGGAGTGGCGATACCGCCCCCCCAGGGCGCGAATCCCGACATGGAGGCTCAGAGCTGAGGCCCTACAAGATCCGGGATTCCGAGAGGACCTGAGGGAGGCCAGAGGAATATTTTGACATTAATACTGGCAGTGTACGACCCATGGGAACAGTATGGGAAGCATTCAAGGTGGTGGCGCGCGGGGTGGCCATATCAAAATCCAGGGGGGCATAGAGCGAGAATTGCAGGAAACAGAGTTAGAGGACTTGATGCAAAGGGGGGAGACCTCCCGGAGAGGACAGCGCTAAGATAAGAGATTTGTAAAGAGCCAGCAGTGAACTCTGGGACAAACTATATAAGCTAAATTATAAGAAATACACAAGGAGGCAACATGCGGGGGGAGACAAGCCGGGCAGACTACTGGCCTGGTTATACAAAAATGAGACACCCCGTCCGGTGATCAGAGAAATCAGGCTGCGGAAGGCCAGATCGGTAACACCCAGGAAGGAGTAAACGAGGAGTTCCTTATATATTATAAACGCTTGTATGAGGATGCAGGCGGAAATGTGGGTCAAGAAATTCAGGATACGATAGAAGATAGAGCTTCCCACCTTAGACGACTTAAAGCGAGCGGATCTGGAGGCCCCAATCACCTCAGACGAACTGGAGGTGGTGATCCAACACCTGCCCACATGTAAAGCGCCTGGGTTATCCAGCGAATTCTATAAGGCGTATAAACAGGAGCTACTCCAGCCACTCACTGCTGGCCATGTTTAATGAGGCCTACGAACAAGGGAAGCTGCTGGAATCCCTCCGAGAGGCAGTGATCATCCCGCTCCTGAAACCGGGCAAGCTGAATGTGGGTCCTATAGGCCCTTATCAATGCTTAATCAAGATCACAAAATACTCACGGCGGTGCTTGCCAATAGGCTTAAGCGAGTAATTGGCAAAATGATACACCCGGACCAAACGGGCTATGTCCCCGGCAGAAACATTACGGATAACCATAGGAGGCTACACCATATTATTGATCACACTGAGAAAGACCCGGGCGAACTGGCCATTGTGTCGCTGGACGCGGTCAAAGCTTTCGAATCAGTGAGGTGGCCATGGTTGATGGCGACCCTGAAAGGGTACGGGATAGGTCCGGGGTATATTAGATGGGTCAAAATGTTATACAGCTCCCCGATTGCAAGCATCAAAACGGGCACCATAATTTCAGATAAGTGGCAACTCAGAAGGGGGACTACGCAGGGATGCCCCTGGTCGCCCATGTTATATATTCTTGCGTTGGAGCCATTGGCAGTTTGCCTTAGGCAACAATACGGAGAGGTGGGATACGAACGACAGGAAATACGCACTTGATATCACTACGCGGATGGCATACTTCTCTATCTGCGCTTCCCGGTAGAGATTCTGCAATATGTGCTGGAAGTGATGGAGCGCTATGCCGTCCTCTCGGACATATCGGTAAACCCTGCGAAGTCCAGCGTGTTCCCCTTGGGGAGGTACAAAGGTGTTACACTGGAAAAACTGCTCATTTTGCAGATACCCTGGCAGACCGAGACGTTTAGATATTTAGGCATAAACATACCACAAGATAGAGGTAGAACACAAACACCACAGAGAAAGCTGTTGAAGGCATAAAAAAAAAAAAAAAAAAAAAAAAAAAAAATAGCATGGTGTTCTGGTCCAGATTACCCCTTGCCATGATGGGAAGAGCAGCGCTGATCCAAATGGTGGTTTTACCCAGACTGCTGCATTTTTTTGTAAATGTCCCGTTCTTGATCCCCATACGCTTCTTTGTTAGACTTCATAGCCTGTGCAGGGGCTTCATTTGGCACAATACTAGGAACAGGGTGGCCCTGTGGAAACTACAAAACTCATGTGATAAGGGGTGCATAAACCTACCGAATTTCGAATTATATTACTTGGTGGGACAGCTATTATACGTATCCAGGTGGCTGTCCGCAGAGGCCTCCTCAGAAGCCAGGCTTTTGCGGGGTGACTCTTGCCCATACTTTCTAAAAGAGACAGTGTGGCTGCATAAAACAAAAGTGGTGAAGATGGGGAGACTGCTGGTGCTGGGCTGGGAGGTCTGGCGCAGGGCATGGAGAACTGTGGGGGACCCAGACCTGCTCTCCCAGCAGGTCCCGCTGGTGGGGTTATGTGGGGAAGACTCCCAAATGATCAAAGGGGTCCGCAGATACTGGGAACCGGTGGGCCTGGCCACCCTTGGAGACATGGCAGAAGGGGGAAGCATATGAATTCCAGAGGTTGCTGGAGGAGACAGGAGTGCATAAGGGTCAATATATCACTTACACCAGGATCATGAAACGGTTGAGGGAAAGGTGGCCTGAAACAGTACTTGCAGAAGAACCCGATGCCACCTTAGAAATGATGTACAATGTCTCGGAGAGTGGGCACAAAATATCGCAGATATATGAGCTCTTGAGTGAGAGGGCGGGGAAGGAGCTGCTCCATCTGAGGTTTGACTGGGAAGGGGAGGTGGGTGAATCCATGACAGAGGGACAATGGGATAGAGCCCAAAAGGTACCACAAGAAAGTGTCCCGGAATGCGAGACTCCAGCAGATCCAGCTATGTGTCACCCATAGAGCTTACCTGACCCCCGGCAGAATAGCCAGGTTTGGTGGCTCAGCTATACAGAAATGCCCCAGATGTGGAGAGGAGGAGGCTGGGATGTTACATATGTTCTGGGCATGTCCAGAGGTGAAGCGTTTCTGGGTAGAACTGAAGATGAAAATGGCCAGGTGGGGGGTGGTGCTCGACGTGGGGTCTGCCTGGGCATGTATGCTTGGGAGTTTTCCTAGGCCACGTAATCTGAAACATTAGCAAGATGAAAGACCTGGCTTGTGTCTTGGCCAAGCGCAGAATTGCAATGCGTTGGAAAGCGGCCCACCGGCCTAGAGTGGAGATGTGGTGGGCAGACCTTCTGAAATGGGCAGACGCAGAAACTGCGATTTGGTATGAAGCAGTCACTAGAGGAGGGGAGGAAGAGGTAGGCCCCCTGATAGCCTGGAGACAACTGGTAACCTCGATGGCAAACCCCCACCAGGTCAATCATGAAACTGAAGACCAGGATGAGTTGACGATAATTGAGTTGCCTGAAGATGCTCAGGCAGATGGCACGGATATGACGGCTCAAGGTTTTGGGAGAGGGGGGAAGGTGGGGTGGGAGGACGGAAAACCGCTTTAAATTATGTAATGACTTAACATTGATCATGTACGTCCGAAATTGTTGCAATGTTTGGAGTGTTTGTTTAAAATAAAAATTGTTCCAAAAAAAGTAGGAAAGTGTCAAGGAATGCATGGTTCCAACTTATTCATTTCAATATTCTACACAGGGTATATGTGACCCTGGATAAACTGCACACTGAACACCTTGAGCCAAGATTGTCCCAGTTGCAGGAATGCTGGTCTGGCACATGCTCTGGGAATGTTCGGTTGTCACACCTATTGGCAGGCAGGGATTTCAAGGATCAACAAATTGTTGCACTCCAGTTTTGAGCATAGTCCTGAGTGTGTTGGTGGGGTATGATACCAGGGGGAGGCAAATGAGGGGAGGATGGTGGGGTGGCTGTTCCGAAGCATAGGGCAGGGACTTTTGTTGGGTGTACCCATTTGTCGACTATGCGGATATCTGTAACTGAAACTACTATACTGTGGTTTATATGAACACCGAAAACTTGAATAAACAAATGCTTTTTAAAAAGTGATCTAATTGTCCCTGAAAGTGACGCGTAATGTTCTATAGTTCTTAATATGTACATTGTAGGTAGATGTAAAAAACGAGCACTACAATTGTAAAGGTCCGTAATTTATTGTATACTCCAATTAAACACAGTTCTGGGGATTTCATTGCTAACCTCCTCCATTACGTCGGAACTCTCCTCACTGGACTGTCATCATCCCAGTTTGTTGGCTTACATATTTGCATTAAGTGCCGGGTGAAGGAATTTTTTTTTTTTTTTAAAGCGCGAAAAAGTAGCCACTGGACTGATGCCACTGACCGACTGTGGAATTAGTAATTAAAAGAACTTGCAGTCAGTCCAACGGCTACTGGTCCTCTCATGGCCACTGTTCCTCTGTTCTTAATTGAAACACAGTGACCCCTGAAAGTCAAGAGAACGTCAGGGAGAACTTTCCACCCCTCCATCCTCACCCCCACAGATCCCTGCACTTTCTCATTGTACATCTCCATCAGTGAACTATATCTCAGGCCAGTGAGGGTCTTCAGGTGCCAGAGACTGGGGGATATGGCGCTGTAGGGGACGAAGAAACAGAAGAAAGCTGGGATCGGGGGAAAGACGGACTGATGAGAGCGAGAAAGAAACAGGCAGAGGGATACATGGCAACGGGAGAGGGACACAGAAGAGAGCACGCAGAGAGGAAATGTTGCGGCAGGTACACGAGGTATGCAGAGAAGAGGGAAACAGCCGAGATGAGTGAGGCAGAGGTGGGAAGTAGAGACTTGGAAAAGTATAATGAAATATATGAACAAATAAGAGACTCCATGTCGGATAGATAAGTACATATTGCACAGATTAGAGAGAAATAACTAGAAGAGAGCAAGCGAGGGGCATTAAAGATGCAGAGACAAGCATGGAGAAAAGGAATGCAGGAATGACGTGTAGAGGGAGAGAAGACAGACGTGATGAGAAGCAGAAGGGGGGAAATGGGGAGAAGCAAAGGAGGGAAATGAAAAAAACAGGTAGAGAAGAGAAAAATATGGCAGCGTCAAGAGACAGAACGGGAAATGGGCAGTATCTATCACCATCAGCCTAGCCCTGACTAGCTCTATCCAGAATGTTAAAAATGTATAGCTATCCTCTTGGTTTCTGACAATGTAGCCTCTTGGCGGCTGACAATGTATATAATGTATAGATATCCCTTCAGTGTACCCAACCCACTTGTCACACTCCTTAGCTGGAACTGTAATGTAACTTGCATTGCTTTTGTCTTCTCACTCCCACACCTGATCTGTATATGTAAACTGTCGTTCTTTTGTCACTCAATGTAACAAAATGTAATTTGTCATGTATGTAACCAAATTCTTGCTCAGCGCCCCGATGCCCTAGGGCCCGGCGCGCTGTATAAATAAACAAATACAAATGTAACAGAGAAAGAAACTCCGAATCCCTTCAGATTATTGGGACAGGAGAAAGACGGCACAGGAAGAGATAAAAGGGAGAAAAAGATCAGAAACAGCAAGAGAGATGTGTGGGAGGGAGAAGGAACAGGATAGACAGGCAGCGAAATACAGAAAGACAGGCAGGGAGAAACATTACATAGAAACAAGTCATGCACAGGCACTGAAACTGGATGCTTAGTCGGGAGAGTTAGTCGCTTTATGCACCAACAGGAGATCAGAAGTATGAGACACAAAGTTGGCCCCTTGAAAAATGGCACCGAAATGGTGACGAATCAGTTTACGTTCCCTGTCGCTCCACTGCCATCTGATGGAGCTATAGATATTGCAGAAGTGAAATGAAGCTGCCGACGGAAAGTAAAACAAAGATGGAGGAGGCGGTGGCGGCGGCCGCCCGGTAACCCGTGCAGGGTCCACCTCTGCCTCCCCTCCGGGTAAGGGGGAGATCACAGGAAAATCAGCACTAAATTCACCAAAGCCCGCGAAGGGCGAACAATGGAAAAGGGGCACGTTAACCCCTTTATAACAAACGATCGTCCTACGGCAGGCAGCATCCAGCCCCTGCAGTAGGACGCCCGCCGTGGAGAAGAGGATTTTTGTTTTTCGTGTGAGAGGAATTTCGTGTGGCTCGAAGTGCTACCTGGAGAGGAGGAAGAGCCTGCTGGAAGACTCGTCGCTGCGTGCAGAGCAGTACAGCAGTGTCGCAGCCGGAGCAGCTGAGGGGCCGGAGCCCAGTTCCAGGAGCTTCCAGTGCAGGCGGCGACTGCAGAGGACAGCGGGCAAAGGTCCATCGAAGCAGCACAGGAGTGCAGCGGGACGCGTTGGCAAGAGGAGCTACCAGGGGGAGCAAGCAGATAGCTGGAGGTTTTCAGAAGGGGACTGTCCATTTGGTAAAACATGTCGCTTCAGGCAGGCAAAAGGGGGAAGCTCAGGGTTTTGGCAGCTCCTCCTCCGGCGAAGCAAAGCATAAGAGCAATGGCAAGCCTAAAGAGGTCAAAGCGAGAGAGAGAGAGAGAGATTACCAGACATGAGCGAGTTTGACAAGCCAGTGAGAGTCAAGAATACTATTAAAACATTTACCCATGCCGGTTAACCTCGTTGCCACGACTCCATTTCTTAAAATGTATCACAACATGGTGGACGCAAAGTTGTTGTGGCTAGGATTCAGGTGGGGTTTTAAGATCCCTGGTACAGGGAACAGGGGTATCGAGGAAGCAACCAACCTACGGTCAGCGCTTGAAATGAGGTTGTGGCACAAAAGGTGGAGAAAGAAATCAAGCTGGGTAGGGTGGCTAGCCCTTTTTCTCCCCCCCTCCTTGCCCCCCACCCCATGGACAATCTTGTGGTATCACCATTAGGGCTAGTGCCCAATAAAGGAGGGCCAGTATAGCTTGAGTCATCACCTCTCTTTTACAAAAGGGCAATCTGTGAATGATGGAATACCAGAGGAGTTGCGTTGGGTGCAGTATGCCTCCCTGGATGACGCAATACAGATGGTAAAAGCTGCAAGGAGGGGGCTGTAATGGGAAATTCCGATATTGAAATCAGCCTTCAGGCTGTTGCCGATTCACAAAGAGAGCCATCACTTACTGGGGTTCAAGGTGGATAACAGGTATTTTTGACAAGTGTTTGCCGATGGGCTGTGCCATTTCATGTTCTTACTTTGAAGCATTCATCACCCTTCTTGTTCGCATTGAAGGAAAAAGTGAGGAAGGACAGGGTCTTGCACTATCTTGACAATTTTTATTCATTGGTAAAGAAGGGACCGAGGAGTGCAGGAATCTCATGGCTGCATTTCAGGGCTTGATGGGAAGCATGAGGGGTCCCATTAGCAGAAGGGAAGACGGTAGGCCCGGTCACAACACTGTCAATTTCAATCCTCAGAAAGGTCAGTCAAAGGCGAATGCAGGCTTCCGCAAGACAAGGTGCAGAGATTGAAGGAGATCAGGGTAATGAAGGGTAAGAACAAAGCAACCTTGAGGGAGCTGCAGTCCCTGCCAGGTAACCTCAATTTCTCTGGGAGTGTAATACCCACAGGGAGAGTGTTTGCCAGAGGTATAGAACTAAAAACAGTGGCGCTACAGCATGCTTCCCAACATGTGCGGTAGGGATCTGAAGTAAAGGAGGACCTCCGGATATGAGAACATTTTTTGGATCAATCAAATGGGGTACTCTGGAGAGAGGAAAGGGCCAGCAGCAAAAGGCTCAAACGGTTTACTGATTCTTCTGGTCCTCACGGCTTCGGGGCGATCCTGGGGGACAGGTGGTGCGGTAAGGCATGGCCGACAGAGGGGCATCTAAAGGGAATCACAAAAGACATCGCACTGCTGGAGCCATTTCCCATTGTGGTAGCATTTATGCTATGGGTGCCCAACTGAAGAACAAAAAGGTGTCTTTATGGTCAGACAATTTGGCAGTGGTTCAGATTATCAATGTGGGGTCATCAAGCAATGTAAGGGTGTTGAAACTGCTCAGGGAACTCACTAAGCGCCTACTGGCTTTGAACATCGAGGTCAGGGCACGGCATGTCCCCGGCGTGAAAAACACAGCCGGTGATTCTGTCTAGTTTACAGAGGGAGAAGTTCCAAGGCAACTGTCCAGAAGCAAGGAAGGTGATGTCCCCGTTCAAGAAGCAGTGGTGGAGGATGGTTGGGGTGATCCGAGCTCTCCAATAGACAGCGCTGGCGCCAGGCACAGCAAAAAGGTACAGGGCTTGCTGGGAACGATTCACAGCATTTCAAAGAGATGTACTATCAGAAGGACAGAAAGAGTTACCAGTGAAGGCCTTTGTGGGCTGGTGCTGGCGGCTCAGGAAAACCAGAGCTTGGATGACATCACTTGCCGGCAATAGCCCATTATGCCAAACTTCGGGGTGAAAGGGACCCCACCAAGGAACATTACAGCACACTGGCCATGAGAGGCTAGGCCAAGTAAACTGTACTGAAGCCTAATAGGCAGCCCATGACGTAGTGAAACTACATGGTTTAATTAAATGTCTGAATATAGTATGCAGCAGTAATGAAGAGAGAGTGTTATTTATAGCAGCATCCTTTGGGTCTCTCAAGGTAAGCGAGCTAGTGCCCGAGAACAAAGGGGGCTGGTTTCTTGCATTTGAGGGACGTTCAGGCAACTTGCAGTCAACTGACCATTTACGTGCATAGGTCAAAGTCCAACCAGAAGGGGAAAAGGGTGACTATGACACTGCAGGCCATCTAGGCAAGTTTAGTCTGTCCGGTGGTGGCCTTGGCTAGCTTCCTTCAACAAAGGCCGCCGACGAACCCTGGTGCACCGCTACTGTTACATAGTGACTGGTCCGCCTCAAGATGCTTCTAGTTCAGGAAAGTGATGGATCTGGCACTAGCGAAGATGGGGTTGACGGATGGGCGGTTCGGAACCCTTTCAGAATCGGGGCGGCCACCTCCGCAGCAGCTGGGGGAATTAGGGGCTGAAGAGATCAAGCAAATAGGGAGGGGGTGTTTACATTTTTTCCGGCCTGATGTATCTTTTGAAAGTAACATGCCATGTTTCGTCTCCTTCCCATTACCAGCTTGTTAGGCAGAAACCTGTGCAGTTCCCTTAGGGACCACTGCAAAAGATTTAAGACTACAGGTGTTGGCAGTAAACCCACTTGGTAGCAGTCTGCACCACCCAGATTTACCTGGTAGCTGTGGCTGAGCAGTCACTCATCCCTCAAGAAGAGTTAAGCAGTATGCAAAGTATACACAATAGGCACTCAGATACAATAATACAAGCAAACACTGACCAGAGCTTTGGTATCAAAGTATATAATTATTTATTTAAAAACACAGTTGAAACACTCCAGCACTCTTATTGTAAAATATTCTAAACACAGTTACTATTGTAATATATACACCCCTTTTTCCTTATCAGATACGTCACAGTAAAACACCACTGATTTTCATACAGAGGTGAGCGCTCAACTAGATTGCACTCCAATAAGTTTGTGAGAAAGGGAGGGGAAAAAGACAGAATATGGAAAGGTACACCACTCTAAGATTCAGGAACACTTAGCAAGGCAGAAGAGCCAAAGTCACTGGTGAGCCAAAGTCCAAAGGCTGGGCCCACTCTTAGAGAGAGCAGAGCACAAATGCGCCCAAGATCACACAGTTACACTAGGCTTAGAAAGTCTTGCAGAGGGTTCAAAAAGAGTTTAGAGAAGCTTTAGGAAAGTTTAGCCAGGGTGTCCTAGACTAACCCAGGTTCGAAAGCCGGGGGCTAAATCTCGCAAGGGAAGCCAGGCGGGACACAGTACCTTAAGTGGGAAGGATCCTCCAGCGGTGGCAGTTGTTCCTGGTAGTGGGTGCAAGTTGCGTCGTCCAGGGGAAGAGAAGATCTCGACTTGGAGGAAAGATGAAGGTCGTTGCACTACCAGGGAAGAAACCAGCTGCAGAGTTTTCCGGTTAAAGGTGGTACCTTTGTTTCGCGGTCGTGGTAAAACGTGCTATCCCGGTTGCCGGGGTGCTTTGCACGGACAAGGCGGGCACGAGGTACGTCGGGAAAGCGAAGAGACAGTGAAACTGGTTATCTCCACCAGTCAAAGGAAGAAGACTCTCCGGCGGGAGATCTCCTCTGTCGTTGGGAAAAGTGGTGAGGCAGTCCAGCAGGGCTCCACCGGTGGTGGTGTCATGGCAGGTCGGCTCAGCTTCTCCCTCGTCGGATTCTTAGGTCCTGTGGCGACTTCTGAAGTTCCAGTCCCCAAAGCCCTGCTTTTATGCAGCAAACCCCCATTCACTCAGCCTAGCTGTCACTCAAACATGCTAAGTGGTGAGCCGGCCGGCTCACCACTTGGGCCAATCAGGATGGAGTGCGACTTGAGTTGCCTAGGCAACTCAGTCCAGGGTGCCTAAATTTCCCTCCACCCCTCCTAAGTACCCCAGACAGAGTGGCACCACTATGGAGGGCTTCTGTGGAGAAGCCCGCCAAAAAGTGGAACAAAGGGCTCGACTTGGGTTGGAGTCACAGAAGAGAACACAAACGCCATTTTAGAATCAAGTTTTGGCAAAAAATACCAACCGGAGAATTAATATTAATTAAATAAACCGGCGGTATGTTCGAGGCTACCGTAAATAATTAAATAAGGTAGTAGCCTAAAACAATGGGAAATCCCATAGGAAAATATTCGCGGTAGAATATAAGAAGTAGTATCCACTGCCACCAGCCAAAACTCGATCAGGGGGGACGGAGACGTGCCCCCTCGACTAACAGACCCCGGGGCAATTGAATTGCCCCAGCCAGTACGTCCACAATATGATTGTTTGTACTGGTTCTGTTCAGAATTTAAGACCAGTAAAGTCAATGGTGACTTTACATGCCCTGGGAGACAGTAGTCAGTCCCAGGCTATGGAGTCTATTCTGGGGGGTCACTATGACACCCCTGTGTCACTGCACTGAGGGTGCTGTGTAACACATCACAAAAACACATGAAGCCCTGTGGAGTAAAAGACCCCATAGCCCATTAAACGCATCTAGATTCAAAGAAACACACTCAAATCATGCCCAAGAGTGAGGGTAAAAGAGTCTCACTCTTGGCAGGAGAAAAAATAAACCCCGAAAATCCAGCAAAGCTGCTAGGGGACTCACTAGGTTGGGAAATTCAGTCTAAACAGAGAATTCTCCCTAACACAGCTTTGCAGAGGAGGAAGAGGCGCTCCGTTTGGGTGGTGGGGCACTCGTTAATTTCAAGGGCCGGGGCAAGCTGGACACCACAGCAGGAGGAGCTGATGGCCAGCGAGTACCGGATCTGGTGGCATGGGGTGCCAGGGATTACATGGGCACAGCTGCATGGGCTTATACGGAAGTTGCTGGGTAAGCAGCAGAGGCCAGAGGTGCTGGTCATCCGCTTTGGGGGGGGGGGGGGTTGACCAACTTGTGGAGGTGGGGGGGGGGGGGGGGGTCTTGAGGGACATGATGCTCTCATTACAGGAGATATCAGCACAGCTGGGAAACGTGTGGTCGGAGATAATTCCCAGGCCAGAATGGAGGGGAGCTGAGAACCAGACGGCAGTTGAAAGATCAAGGAAGAAGTTGAATTGCGCCATGTCTATTCTGCAGGGGCAAAGGCTTCCAACATATCAGACGTGGCCGGATCAACCAGTATACTTTCTAAAAGATGGAGTTAATTTGTCAGCAATGGGAATGGAGCTCCTCTACTGGAATATATGTACAAAGCTCTTGTAGCTATTAAAAAAAAGCAGAAGGAAGGGGGAGCCACAGTGGACGGTCACCCACCAAGTGGCATGGCGGTGTTTGGGCGACCAAGCACAAGAGAAAGACTCCGAATGAGCCAGGAGGAAGCCGGAAGGGTCTTTGCTCTTCTCGAACCAGCGCCTCTTGGGAGCCTAACAGCAAGGGCATCTGGTGGTAACAACAAGGGCTCAGCTTCCCCCAAAGAAACGGCGAACTCCCCGCCCACGGACACCTGCAAGGGCAGGCGGGGGCTCAGGCACAAAGGGTGGGGAGAGTTGGGCCTACTATGGACTTGGTGCAAAGGAATAGGGAGAAGCAGGTGTATTGGACACGGAGCAGGCGCCACACACAGACTGATTTCCACTAAATGTGTACAGCGATTCTTTTGTTGTGAAAATAAATCTGCGGCCAAGTTTGCCATTTTGAAGAACTGTCTCATTCCAACTAATTTTCTTAAAGGGAAAATAAAGGGAAACGGAGTAATGAGTTAAATATGGCTCATTGATTGGCCCTGGGTACGAATGGATGCAGGGGTTATGCAAGGTAGGAGCTCACGCCAGTCAAATTTTCGCTCGCCATTTGCGAGTGGAAATTGTGCCTCGAGATCGCCATTCTCCGTGACCTTTGTGACCCTCAGTTCTTTTCTCCTTTGGCGATTGTGGGTAGACAACCAGATGTGCCAAGTTAAATATCATTAACTAAGTCGGAGAAATCCCTAGTGGCCCTCCCACCACAAAAAAAGTGAAAAATCCATGTCAGCATGTATAGCCAAGGCCATGTTCTAATAAGGAAAATTGAAGTTCAAATACATGCCATCTGTTTAATTAGGTAACAAAATTGGATCAATTTAACAGCCACTTTCCCACGTCTCCACTTGTCGAATGAATCCATTTGTTAAGGACTGGCGGGAAACCCACAAATGGCTTAAAAAGCCACCAAGACTACAAAGACGAAATTGAATCACACATACTTGAGCTTTTCAAAGTTCTCAGGTTCCAAACTCCATATTTCTTCAACTTGTGCCCCACAGCAGCCTGAAATTAAAAAAAAATGTTTAAAAAAATAAAAAGAGCAAAGGGGTAAAAACGTAGTTGCATAAAACGTCACTCGCACACCCTTGGTTCACCAAAGCACGGCATTTCTTACTCAATGCCTACTACCCAGAGGAAAATATCAATTTTAAGACTCAGGCAAAGGAAAAAAAACAAAAAAAATAAAAATAAAAAAAAACAAACATGCGTTCAAAGCTGCCCAGCACTTTTGTGCAACAAGTAGCCACTTCTGATCCAAGCGATTCTCAGACAGGTGATGTGGACTGGCTCATTGAGCCAGTCAGAGATAGTGCACACCTTGGATAAAGAAACGACGTGGCAAGTAAAATCTTAAGAGGGATGGGAGGGCGATCACCATCGGGAAAGCGTCACGAGTGGGGAATGTGGATTTGATTGTGGTCTTGCTTGAGGCTGGGGACTAGCAGACAGTCTGGTTCTTGTTGCACAAATAGGAGAGGGGGGGGGGGACAACTTCGCTGTTAAGTTATCTGCCAACTGTGACAGGGTCATGACCCCCTCCCCCAACCCCCCCAATCAGGGAACCTTCCCGATCTGGGGAAGGGTGTTGGCCAGACCTGGCAGTGTGAGGCAGCAAGGGACTTTAGGGGAGCCCCAGTCACTGCACCCTCCAGGGGGCATTGACTAAGAATCTTCTGGTACCACGGTTTCACAATGCCAGTCTAATGCGTGATCTTGTCTTAAAGAGCCCCAACTCCCAAGATGCACCTGGGCACAACCAAGAAAACTGGGGCTGAAACCAGAGGAATGGAATTGTGATCAAGCAATGACTGGACTGGGAATTCTTTCACCCAACAGATGATACCCAATACCTGAACCGCAAACCCCAGGGAATGGTGGAGCAATGCTAAATGAACTGAAGGGGCTGCAGGGGAGACAGAAATTCTCCCAAAGCCCAGGGAGAAACCAAACTGGCCAGAATAGAAAGAAAGCCACCAGAAAAAAAAGAAAAACTGCAGTCTGAGCACACGGCTGCCACCCTGCAGATGAAGCTTTGAGAAGGGGTGAGGCTAAAAGCCTTCCAGAGTAAGTCCCCAACCACCAGTGAGATAGCTTAGCCAAATACTGGCCAAAAGCAGCATGTGACCAGGACAACCAATGAGAGATGGGAGGAGTGTTGGAAGAGCGAAAGATAGGCTATACAAGCCCAGCAAACAGAGGAAATCAAAAACGGTTCTGGTGAGGTCAGGTGAAGCAACATACCAGGCAAGAGGGTGGATGGTGGAGTGCTGGGGAGACTGGCAGTGTTCTGAAGGAGGGCAGGCATGGGGGGCGGGGAGGAGAAAGAAATTAAGAAAGAGAAAGGAGAGAACCCTGGTGAAATGGGGCAGTCAAAAGAGATACGTACTGCCATAAACAAAATAAAAAATTCGGGCCACTGTCTAGGTTTCCCCGTCAATATTAGACAATACTGGCAGGTTTGAGATCTCTGCAGTTTCCCCTCTGAAGGGAATTTCTTTGAAGAAATTCTACACTCATTCTGTAATAAAGACCTCCACACACAGATGATGCGCCAGGAATTTATTTTCACAGCCATATTTCGAAGCAAAAACCACAGAAGGAATGTACATTTTTCAATATAGGTGTCCGCCACCAGCCCCTGGCAACATTTTCTTAGGATGGAGAGAAGCTGACTAACATGCAAGTCATCCTGACACTTTTAATGAAGATATGTTCGGCCTTGGGATGAACAGTTCTTTGGAGGCTCGCCGTCGGCTAGCCCTTGCAGGAACCTCGGGTTTCCATTCCCATTGCCTCAGTATATCATGTGAACGTTTTCCAAAAAACAACTCTGCTTATTATGCGAGCGCAGCGTTAAGGAGGCAGACTGCATCAAGACAAAATGGCAACCTAACAGTTCCTTCCTTTCAGAGTGAAGTACTCTAAACCAACATGCTACAATGTTAGTAAGTCCATTCTTGGGTTAAGCTGTGGTCTACCGTTCCTACACTGGCCTCAACTGAACTATGTACTGATATCTTATTAAGGTTGTCCAAATTGCCTCCAACGATTATTCCTAGGTCATGGAAACAGGTGATCATGCCAATTTATTTTGTAAGGAGGTTGACATTCATCCCCATGTTCTAGACCCATCTCCCCAATTGATACTTCATCTAACTTTCTAGCTGGAAGATCTGGTTAGGTGGGTAGAGTCTGAATATCCTTGCAACAGGATTCAGGAAAGGCTTGGGGACAGCGTTTAACGGGTTGGTCTCGTCTCTGTGCCTCGCATAAGATGAAAGGGGCTCAAGATGTTTTTTGTATGTGGCTAGCCTGGATCTATCCTCTGCCTTTGATAGAGTGGATAGGCCAAGACTGGAGAAAGTGGAATAGTGGGGGATAGATTTGGGCCTTTTGTATATGCCACTTCCCTTTCATGCAGAAAAAAGTCTGTCAGTTAGATTGCAGTCAGAGGGCAAACTTTCCAAGCCCATGCAGGTTGAGAAGGGTTTGTGATGGGGGGAGGGGAGTGACTAACATTCCGTCCCGTTTCAACCTGCACATCTGTGTACAATGAAGGTGCTGGATGACATGTCCCCCGAAGTTGGCGGAAATGAGGGTTAGGTATATGGCCTATTTATTTTTAAATTGTGTGAACAACCCAAAACTACTGGATCAAACCCCGACTGGCCTCCAACAGACTCGGCTGGGTCATAGAGTACATTTGTGAGAATAATCTGGTCATAAACTTGGAGAAATCTAGAACTATGTTCAACTATAAGAATAAGAATCAATACAATTCCAGTGGGCAATTACGGATAAAGGATAGATGAAGTGGATCAGTTGATTTATCTAGGCTATATTTTTCCCCAACAGGAATCTAAGGCAAATAAGAGAAAGTTGAGGCCAAGGTGGTGCGCTTCATCTCTTTAAAGGTCATCCAGACCAAGATGTGTGCTTTTGGCTTATGCCCTTTAATAGACTATCAGGCTACAGTGACACCAGAGTTTGGAGCTCATTTCCTTTACAATACAGGGCCTAGTAGCAGTGGTAGGCATAGAAATGGCATTTGCGGTGGACGAATCAGTAGCCTTCTGAAGGCACTGTGTACAGTAGTAATACTGGTAGTACCGGAAGTGGTTGCCCCAGTGGTGGCACTGCCAGAGTGCTGAGGGAAAAGCAGGCAAGGTTACACGTGCGCTGCTATATTGGGGTGTCCAGTTAAAAGTTTCAAAAACAAAAGGATAGAATCCAAAAGGTGAGAGTGCATTCGACCGAAAACCAAAAGGACCGACATTTTTAAAAAAAAAAATGTTGGCTCTAGTTTAGCTTTAAAGGGGTGTTTTTACACAAAAAAACAGGTGTTTGGGGGGATACTTTGTTCTAGATTAGAGTTTAAAAAAATGGTCTGGAATAGCACACCATCTAGTGTTATTGGTTATTGCAGTGACATTTTTATCATCTGTGCATGTTGTGAGTTTTGCCTGGTCTTCTGAAGTAGTTGTGTGCCTACAGTTTTTTCCCCCTCACCCCGTTCTACAACCTAGCAGAAATTCCCAGAAGGAGCAATCTTTGGGGACTGCTAGTATCTGTACTGTTGTGGCGCATGAACCAAGGCATGTGTCACAATAACATTGATGTATTGAGCATCAATAACACATGCCTATGTTGGTATGCATTGGGGCAAACATGTGGGGCCGAACCAATGCATTTTGCATGTAGACCTGCACACGTAAAATCTTCTGTAGGAACGCGATAGATGTAATGTCTGCAATCAAAGTTCAAGACAGTCATCACTTCCATTGCTGCCACCCAACTACTACCTGTTGGTTGTGCAAGTACAGGAAGTGGTTTCCCACCACTGTGCTGCTAACAATTCTGTAATAGCCTGGAGTCCTCTAAATTGTCCCAATAAGTCTCCTGGGGACCGTTAGTCTGTTTTCTTCTACTTTCCTACTCCCAAGGTTGTGCGAAGCTCCTGATAGGTCTCTAATCTTCTAGAGTTCTGGAACGGTTTGTATGGGTGCCACGAGGACGTGGAGCTCCTTCATTGCATGCCATGCATGGACCTAGGCGATGCATAGCCCCCCACATCAAACTGCAATGTATGATGTCAAGAGGAACACGTTTAGAAATACCCCCTGGTTGGATATCGTGAAGCAGCTGGTCTGGTTGCTCTCTGAAGGTTGCAGAGACCTGTGAACGGAGAGAAAGTGGGCAGAGGTCAAGGAAATAAAGTACTGAAGCATATTATCACAATGCAAGATGAACAGGCTACTGCTATTCCAGGTAGATGCATAGGGGTGTGTAATAGGAATTTCATTAGGTGAAAAGACAAAGTCTACCTTAATGGGCCCGGCATGTACATTAATGCAATGGGCAGAGCTTGGAACCAATCTAATTCTGTGTTTGGACAGATCTTTTCCAGTGTGAACATAAGGTCTGCTTTTCTTCTTTCCACTGCTCAACTGTGTTTCAGGCCATGCACGGGCACTGGGGTCCCCACCACTCCCACAGACCCAAAATGGGCAACTGTAAAAGCATAAGACGGATCTGCAAGTAAGGTGTAGGGTTGTGCCAGTCTATTTTCCCTCAAGTCCAATGGCTAAATCAGGGTTTCTGGAAGGCAAATCAGGGATGCAAGTGGCTGTTGCCTAGCTGCCTCCCGGCCCCACCCCCTCCTTTGTGTCTGTGAAGCAACTGTAGACATACATTGATGGAAGAAGAAACGACCTGAAAGTGTGCTTGGACCAGTTGCTTCACTGCGTCCAACAACGCTGCCCTGTTGCAGTCAGCTTCATGTGGCACAGGATTGGTTAAAGTCTGTTGTGGGCTTCTGTTGTCTCATGTTCCTCCTTGCTTTCTTCTGGAGGGCAGTGATCACAAGCGCAAATATTCCAGATTTGCTCGACAGGGCAAGAGCAGAGTCAGGTCAGTAATCTACTCTGTTCCAATGTCCCGATTATCCTAATGTCTTGCCCCAATGTCCCTTTAGCCTTGTTAGTTCATGTTCCCTATAGTGTTCCTCTTTACAGAGTGGGGGCAGGAGTGTCCGGAGCAGAACTAGAGTAGGTACTGAAGGAGGAAATGGAGGGAAACCAGAACCTCAGCCCATGTGGGGAGCATCATGAAAGAATGCTATGCAAGGGTTGAGAGGCAGGCGTTACATAGCCTCGCCCAGCAAAATGGCAGCCGAGACTCCCCGATACTGCGACATTTCACAATCTCATGGGATTTAGGCTGCTCCTGCCACAGGGCTAGGCCTTGCCAACCAAGCCTTCCTCCAGCTATGCATCAGGTAATTCCATGACCTCATCCCAAGGGGCACCCCACCCTCCCCCACACCCCAACCTCCTGGTCCTGGACCCTCAGGATGTTCCCTGTGTAAACCATTAACCAGATGTTGCCTTCACTCCAAAGGCAGGTCCGCTACCCCATGCCCATTCCAATTGATAAGGTAGTGAAGGATTCCCCTTACGATCTGGAGTCTAGTATAGCATACACCTCGTATTCAGGCTCCCCATTAATCAGTTCCGGTCGTGAGAATCTGTGGTTGGGACGCAGAGTCGGGCATACAGGCTTGAGTAAACATACAAGGAACACAGAAGTGTGCAGGGAGTTTCAGCTGGACTGCGACCGTACCAATCAGGACCAATGTATCTGGGGAGAAACCATTGAGGGCACTCCAGGTGAAATGCTCTTGGTGGCCAACCATACCTGATCTCCTTCTTGGTAACTAGGGGCTATCTGCAGGATCGGTCGGCAAAGTGCTTGTACGTGTCCTTGCCGTGCTGAATATTAACTTTAGCTTGGACTAGCGTGCAGAGGATGTTTATGTAGGGTCTGGCAGCAGGCATCTTGGACGGTTTGACTTGGTCATAGAGGCCCGTGGATGCCATCCATGCAGTAGTTAATAGGGGGGTGTACCCAGTCGACTTGTGTTACTGAATGCGTATTCCGCTGCCCACATTCCAATTCAGTCTGGGAAAGCATGCCCAGAGGTACAGTGCCAGGCACTGGTTCACCCTCTCCGTTTGCCCGTCAGTTTGTGGATGATTGCTAGTGCATAGGCAAACATCTATCTGGATCAGAGAGCAGCAATGAGACAAGAAGCAGGAAAGAAACTGGGTTACCTGATCAGAGAGGACAGACTGGAACCTATGGAGGCAGATTTGCTGTAGCAAGGTCTGCGGTAGGGTGACTCCCAAAAAATGCAAGTAGCGAGTAAAAATGCTCCCAGTAAAAACGGGAAGCAGACATGCATGTAGCCCCGCTTTCACCCACATAGCCCCATGGATATGTTTGGACCAGCAGTAGATACTCCCACTGGGAATGGGATTTTTTGACACCCTAAAACATTTTTACTCCCAACTTAAAAATTAGGGAGCAAAATACTCCCACTTCAAAATCTTATCTGGAGCACTGGGCACGCCCTTTGCCATCTTCGCTAAATCATGTAATAACACTAAGATGGTATTAACCCACTGACAGAGGGGTAGAGCAGTGATAAAGTCTACAGACAGTGTCCAATGGAGACTAGGGTATTGGCAAGGGTTGTAAGAGCCATTGAGGTTTAATGGGACATCCCCGATTAGTGTGGGCCACCAATAACTTCGTTGCACCTTTGAAAACATCCTTCACCCCGGGGGAAGCCTGCCAGGGTGTCATGGTAACTTTCTGTAACATTGTTGGAGACTAGTGTTGGGCAAGTACAAATGCTCAAGGTGATGGGGCAGCCCATCCTTTACACTACATCCTGGTCATGCGTTAACCCTTAGGTCCAGGTCCTTTTGAGGACAAGGTTTCGATCTCCTGGTGGAGGTTGGATCCCCTCCTTTTCCAGCCCTCCTACAATTGTTTCAACGGGTATGATGGGCGGTGGTTCTGTGGGTGTGCAATGTAGCTGGTGTGCCAAAAGAGCTCTTGCGGACCTCAAATCGCAGGTTACGATGGTCAGCAAGGACAGTAACAGTATCACTGCGAGCAGATGGGGCCTAGAGTCTTTAAAGGCCTTGATGGCCAGCAGTTGAGGGTCCACGATTGATTAGTTGAATTCTGGTGGCAAAAATGTTTCTTGGGCCAGATAGCCACTGGGTGAAGGTCTCCAGGTTTTGTTGGGACACCGCCCCCCCCCCATGGCAATATGAGGAATCAGTTGACATCACAACGGGTTGTCCAGGATTGGGGTGTAGTAGTAAAGAGGCCACCGTGAAGTACACCCAAGGTGTTGAAAGCATGTTTGGCTTCAAGACAAATGCATATATTTTTTGCAGGAGCGAGGAGATGAGGTGACCCACATCCGAGATCCCTGGGATGAGACGCCTGTAAAAGTTGGTGGAGCCCAAGAAACTCTGGATGGCCTTAACTGAAGAGGGTGATGGCCATTGAATGAGGACTTCCACATCCCAGTTATCCATTCTGTCTTTGGGTGTCAGGATGAAGCCCAGAAATTCAACGTTGCATACCTGGAACAAACATCTCCAACTTGGCGAAGAGAATGTTGTAGTCTTTAAAGCACAGCCCCCACATGTGTTGTGCTCGTAGACTGTTTTGGAATAGACCATGGCACATGCATATAGTGGCTCCAACACATCCTTTATGAAATTTTGAAAGCCGGCCACGGCATTGAGGAGCCCAAAGGGCATAAATTAGTATTCAAAGAGCCCATACATCATGCAGAAGGCAAAGGCAGTCTTCCACTCGTTTCCTCCCTTTACACGGATATCCTAGGCCCCATGTAGGTAAAGCTATATTATATAGATCTGCATCTTCCAAATGATCCAGGAGTACTAGCATAAGTGGGAGGGTGTATCAGTTTTTCACTGTAATCCAGTTCTGAGCCCAACAGTGAAGAAGAAGAAGAAAAAAAAAAAAAACAAGCAAGCACCCATACTGTGGAGGACTTGATGTCTGATGAAATGGTTGGTGAGCAACAGGTCGGTGGGTGTTCCTTCTCCGGGGGCAGTAAGACGATAGATATGACTGCATGGAATCTGGGCATCTGGCACTAGAGCAATCTGAGTTCTATGATAAGTGTGGTGGTAATATATTGGCTGGATCCTTCTGGAACATGTCCCAGTACTCATTTGGCAAATATCCCACCAATCGCAAGGTGCAATATTTAATTAAGGATGGGTTAATCGCATTCGAGAGTTGATCTTGCCGTCTGTGTAGCATGTGTCCTTACTGGGAAGGCCAGGCTTCTTTCTTGCCAGTTAATCCTGGGGTTATGTTGCTCAAACCAGGTCACAGAATTATCCGAATCAGGTTAGCTGATAGTCTCGATTACCTTGGCAATCGAGAGCTTACCTCTTTGTTACAAGCAGTCACTAGTCTGGACTAGGGATGTAACGGTATATTGTTAAAGATACCGTGAACAGCTTAATTGAACAATAATAACCATCACATTGTTTATACCGGTATACCGTTAAGTGTCCTTTTCAATCTGATTTGGAAAGGCTGCAGTAAGCAAGTGCTGCGCAGTCTTGGTCTTGCACTGTTGGATGTGCCGTCTGCCAAGGGGGCCTTGTTTGGCAGACAAGAGCATAGGGAAAGTGAGGCCACATTAGTAAATGCAGCTTTGCCGCTTTGACAGCTCTTTCTCTGTGATCAGTTGAGTCTGCTCAAAGATCAGCCGACTTTTTGCAAGTTGTGTTGAAAGCTGCTCAGTGCCTAAACCTTTGTGTTCACCATGCAAAGCTGGTAACGATGAGCTGAGTGACTGGCTCTATACACATACCTGAGACTCCAGTTCATAGACTGTGCCATACCTGCATTTCATGAGCAAACTAGAACAAAGTTATTTTGTTTCAGGAATTATTTTAAAGGCAGCATACAGATTTTAAACGTTTTCACACAGTCCTGCTGCTCCGCGCTACAGGTCAGATCTTCTGTGGTGATTGTCCCGATTTTTAATTTGTAATTAGCAAGACCATAGGGACATCACGAGGATGAGCTGAGGGCCTGCACTGAAAGTGATCATTTTATTTTTCCTTTTGTTCGTATGTAAACAAATAAAACGTCAGTGACTTGCAAAACAGTGCAGCCAGGGACACTTTGCTTAGCAACCACTTAGCCAGCAGGAGCAGAAATATATCGATTCAGCCTGGCCCGGCATCATGTGCCATTAGTTCAGTAAGTTAAGGTCCTACTGCACTGGGCAAACACACATTGGAACTGCTCTTGCTCTGGCTGTGCAAATTGTATAAAAAAATAAAAAATAATAAATAAAAGGACGGCCAGTGACGTCATGCATATCGAATTATTCTCCCCAAGGTTTAGATTCAAGGAACTTAAGTTTCTCATGGTCATGGATTGGATAGCCATCCGGTTCTGTTTTAGCTTAGAATTCTGGAATTTGTAATTTTCCCACCAATTTCAAAGATGGGGAACTACACATCCCAGAATTCAAAGGGGAATGAACTGGATGCCCTTCTGATGCATGTCCACAAACAACTTTAGCTCCATAGACCAGGCATGGACTGGCCTTTAGGGCAATAGGCCCATGGCCGAACCAAAAACGCGAAATGCTTGTGTGGGCCAGTTTTTTGGGTCAAAGCGGGGCACTTTTTTGGCCAAAGTGGGCCAGTTTGATGAGTGAGTTCACTGTGCGGCTAATAGTTTTGACCACTGTTGCTGAATAAATATGCTTTTAAATGTACAATTTGCATCACATTTTTTAAAAAAATCTCCCACTTGGGTACTATTCAAACAGTGTTCCAAAAGGAATGAATACCCATTTGCAACTGTGGGCCGTTGGTGCCCGAGACAGTTTTATGCCCCAGTGCGACTCTGCTGTAGACCGTGTGAACACTGCCCATCACTGCTTTCTGCTAGTAAATAAACTGCTCTCCCCACACCCCCTGTCCTCTGTGTAGATTTGCACATTGGCACTAGAGTTGTTGCATTGCTTGATCCTTCACCTACCTGGACTCTAGCAGGCAGGACAGATTCTACATTTAATTTGAAGTATCCAGAGCAATGTGACACCACCCATGAAAGCATTCCACCCTCTGAACTCGCATCACAAGGGTTCGAATACACTCAGACCTGGGGAAAACGGTAATGACGGGGCTCTGGTGAGGTGGTGGTCTAGACCATATTTGTTATAATATTTATTTTAACTTTGTCATTTTCAAAGTTTTTTTACCCACTATCTTTAAGAAGGTAAATGAACATGTATTGCAAGAATCAAGAAAGAAAGAAATTAACAGCGCCCACTGAATGCTGTCCCTTTAGGATTACATGATCAGTGGTGACTCCGACATCAGACCTTCATTATACACCAGGCAGATGGTAAACAAGCTATAGCGATTAGATCACTATGCAACCTTTTGGTGCGTCTGTGTTGGCTATGACATTTTGACAAAAGAAACACAATGACATGGGCTTTCAAACCGCACATGAGTGACTTTTCTCCCTTTAATGGGATAAAGAGTTGTCAAAACAAACTTTATCGCAGTGAGGCGACATGATGCCCATGCCATGTGGATCCAGAAAAATGCAAGTCGAGGCCAATTTTCAAAGCAATGACCTGTGACCGAGCAGCAAGCTCATTGCTCAAAATGTGCATTATAAACACTTCCACTAGTTACTCTTTCATTCAAGGCGATCAACGAGTGAGCGCCATGTAAAAACAATTCTGCACCCGCCTTAGATTCCTGGAGGATCAGCTAAATATGTGCAGAGACAAGTTTCAAAATGCTACCTTGCTACAGCTGGGAAATCCTGCCTGCATATTCGTAAGTTAACTAAAAAGCATTGACTTAATGGTAAGTTAAAGATCTTCAAATGCAAAAAGGCAATGTATAAAAAAGTTCTTGGTACAAGTGGTTTCAGTTGGAGCAGTTTTTAATGCCATTCCGTAAACCACACGTGCCTGACACAAAATCAATATGTTAGCAATAGGAAGAATAAATACAGTGCCAAGAAGGAAAGGGATTTACTTTGGGTTGGCGGCTTTGGGGTTTATATACTTATAAATGGATAATGTTTTCTAAACATATGACAATGGGGGATTTCCCTGGTTCTATCATTGAATTTCCATATAATAAGTCACACCGTGAAATTCACTCATCTCTGTGGGTATTCCCTGCTGCCATACCAAAGGGTAACATGTCTGTGATTACTGAACACCTTTTGGCCCGCAAGGGAACTAAAGGCTGTAACGTAAAGAGAGTGTGTGTGTGTGTGTGTGTGTGTGTGTGTGTGTGTGTATGCGCACAAGCGCATACTACAATCAGCCTCCATTGATCTGTGGCATGCAGATTATCAATATGGCAACATGTGCATCTTCACCAGTAGCCAGTGGGGGAGCTAAAAGCCTAAATAACCACTTAAGAAAAGCTATTAAGTTTGCTTTGCCAGTCGCAGCGGGGCTCCACCCTACTCCTCTCCACACGTGTGTTTGGTGGCAGCAAGTGGTAGCATTTCGGTGGAAAGTATGTTAAAAAGCCCAATTCTGGCACTGGGAGCCTGGTTTTGTTTGTGATGATAAATCAGACAATGTATTACCTTTTTAAGAAAATATTTGTTAAGATTAGTTAACTCCACCTGCTATGCTATACCGCAATAACCATGATATACCGTCATTTGGCAAGAAGGTTATCGTACCGCCATAAAACTAATCCCGTGACACCCCTACTCTCAACGCATCCCACTGCACAAGTTCTGCCGTTAAGGTGTTCAGCATAAAAGACCCTCTCGGTACCAGCATCCAATTTACACACCACTGTGGTCCCGGCTCAAATCTGACTTTTGCAGCCATGTGGAGGTAGGAAAACTACTCCAAGGGTGCTTGTTATGCCTCCCAGTCCTCTTCAGGTGTGGGTCATGATTCCTAATTTACTGCAACTTTCAGTCTTGGGCCTCTGCAGTCCTCTACGTTCCAGTACGTTGGGAATTGTGGGACTTTAAATCCACAACATAAAAAGTTCTACACCAAATTCATTACTCTCCTTATACATATTCCCCAAAGGAGTACCATAAGGAAGTATTTGGTTTTACAGGAGAATGGGTTTCTCAAGATTTAAATTGGTAACATTTAGAGACTCCTGTTCCTTATTTCTCTGGGACTCATAGGATCTTTCAGGTCTATGTCAGTGACTTTGGAAGGGGTTTTCTTACTCCCATTACATGGGTGCTTGTAATCATCTTGAGCTATATTCCAACAGTCAGTTTGAGAACATAAGGGCTCTCTGACAGCAGGTCATTACATATTCTGGTATTAAAGGATATTCCCTTCCTTGAGGAAGACAAATAGCGCACATCATCCCACAAAGTCCTCCAATTCCCTAGGGGCCCTTCTCCCAGGTGATCCTTCTGCTAAAACCACCCACAGGGTCAGGATCAAGAAGAGTCTGCCTTTCCCTGGCTACCTGGGAGGAGACTTTGGGTAGGGTTTGTGTGAGGACTCGCAGGATTCATCACAATTGGCTCTGGACACCACATTTCCCCCTTCAACCTCCTCCCCCCATATTTTGGGGGGGGGGGGTGAAAGGGTTGAAGATTGGGGTCCACAGCTTTGTGGTAGGTGTTATGGGGTGCGTGTCAGGGAGCCAATCAGAGATTTTGGTGTCCCTAGGGTCAGCATTGTACAGTGTCTTCACGGATATCCGTGAGGCACATCATTGGTCACTAAGTGTGAATGTCTTGCCCCTTGCCATCTCAAGCCATTTTGTGTACTGGACATTGCCAACCAATGTCAAAACAAGTTTTTAACTGATCAACACAATCACGTAATTGAGGGGCAGTGTGTGAAGGTACGTGACGTCACGAGGGGCGTGTTGTGATTTTTGCCAAAGAAACTTTCCACCCAATCAGGTTCACTTTCCATATAAAGGGGACTGGCGTAGTTAGTTCCTCCAATCAGCTTGTGTCACCTGCCCTAAAAAAAGTAACTAAAATGTATGGCAATTCTGGAATGAAGGTATAAAACGTGTAGCCACAGTGGGCAGCGTTGACAGCTAATTTCATTCAGTTAAACTGGGCCGTCTGAACCATGCTCCCCAGCTGTTTTTGTCCAATACATTTGCGTCACTTCTTGCCTGGTGTAGGCTCCGTTTTTTTGGATTACCTTTATTCCCTGGAGTTACTTTTGGTGGGGGCTCCCTGGTTAAAGTTGAATGGGGCCTTTCTACCCAAAAGTCACAAGAGCTTTTTCACAGGAGAAGGAACAAAGATAGGAAAGGTTCTTGTGGTGGAGAAAAATGTTCCAGAAGACTTCTTTATATTTCAGGTCAGTTTGATTTTTTTTTCTATCCTTTTTAACAGCTTTTAGAACAAACATTCAAAAAGCAATGGGCTGGGATACACCATAGTTTATTCTAGGGTTCATTACAGGTGTTACAAGGGAGGCTGAATATATTGCAAGTACACACCCCCCCTGACTGATTTTCCCAAGTGACTAGGTGGGTTGACTGGGAGTCGCTGGAAGTAAGTAGGTCTTTTCCACCGTTGAACCCAGAAGAAGAAGCCTATGAGCTGCAGGTGCAGAGTGGATTCCGGTCAGGTCCCATGAGCCAAGTGCAATACTTTCCAAAGAAGAAATGCAGCAGGCACTGTTGCAGGCCTGTTCAGAACACTACCAGACAGGGCACGCTACCAGACCAAGTTACCCCACACAGGTGACAGCAGGCATCCACCGTCACAGATGTCCTTCCCATGCAGGATCATTTAATGCTGGGAAACAAACTTGGCAGGAAGGCAACTTGTAGCACGAGCTGGCGACCACCTAAGTTCCAGACGAAAACACAGAACAGCAGTGCTTCTGGCGAGGTAGCCCAATTAAGAGCTGGTCGGTCCAGGGACAATTTTGAAGGCAGGATCTCGAGAAGGCAGAGACTGGTTGGGCAGAGACTGGTTGGCCAAGGGTCGAAGCACCATAGAGGGCTTCTCAGATCAGGTAGTCCAATAGGGCTTCGCCGGGCCAAATGCAGGAAAGGTCCCTGAGCCTCTTGAGGAGTCATCCACAGGTATTCAGTCTGCTCTTCTACACAGGATACTTGTCTCCAATGCAGCTACGAAGAAATGGCTGCAGGGGTGCTCTATCCCAAATCCTGGCTGGAAGCCCACCAATGGAAAAGGATCTGCACCATTCAAACAGCCATCAGTGGCCTAATCCTGGATCACTGTGTTTCACTCATGCCTGCACTCCAGACTCTCAGGCAGCATGGTTGTAAATGAGACAACACAGTCGCACCCACTTCATGGGTCCACACACAAACAGCATGCACTAGCACACGAAAACAGCTTTCCTGGGTGAATGCATGACCATAAGGGATTTCCTGACCTGGAGGCAGGAAGGCCAAGAAACAATATCGCCAAACAACGAGCTAACAAAATCTCATTGCACAGCCATTTTAGGGCACTAGCCACATTTAGTAACCAGACGCGATAAATGCAAATGTGCACAATTAATGTAATACAAAAATGGTAAAAATATAACTGGCACGCTCATTGGGGCACATAAAAGTAACCAATAATCCCCAGTGTAGAAGACTAGGTGATACCGAAGGATCCCCACTGCACTGTTTCAAAAGTTAACCAAACAGTTAAGTAAAAGACAAAAAAAAAAAAAATAACTGTTTCCCAGTACCGAGTGTGAAGGACTGATCAGTTTCCCCATGGCAAATGAGGAAAAAGTCCAGGGAAGTGAGGACAGGTTCAAAAACAAAAAGGGTGTGGGGTCCATAGAATATTGGGGCGGGGGGCCGGAAGAGAGTTGCCTATGCCTAAAAGAGAAATCTTTTCTAGACAGGGGAAAGGGCATGTCCAGCTTTCACACCACTTCGTATTGTGCAATTTCTTCTCCAACCTTTCCTTCCTATGTTTGCGCAGTAGTTCTTGTGCTCCATTTGCAGATTCTTTACTTAAACGGCCATTCTTTTGGATGTGGTTTATAGCCCACTAACAGAGTTCAAGTGCCCCCCGCGGAATTGGTCCCCTATGCAATTGCACATTTGTGCCATTTAGCAACACATCTGAATGAATCCTCCCCATAACCAGTCTCCATCTGTCCAGCAGGAAAGTCATACCGATAGTGGGTATAACATATGGATGTTACCCTTAATT
This sequence comes from Ambystoma mexicanum, assembly GCF_040938575.1. Taxonomy (NCBI): domain Eukaryota; kingdom Metazoa; phylum Chordata; class Amphibia; order Caudata; family Ambystomatidae; genus Ambystoma; species Ambystoma mexicanum. The sequence continues at coordinate 577,332,757 of NC_090922.1, read as the reverse complement.
AAAAGGGTGGGGACTGACCAAAAAACCACCCCCTCGCCAGACAAAATAAGCAGCGAGAAAGCTGTTAAACTCCAATTACCCAACACCAAAATACTTTAGCCCGGGCATTCCGTGCCGACGAGAGTGTTGTGTAAAGAGATAACAGGGATTAAGGTAGGGTGGGCTGTCCCAACAACGGGAAAGGCAGCAAAAATGAGACTTACCCCACCAGACGACACCCCTCCTGCTTCCCCCAGCAGCAGCTTGTTCTGTGTTAGAGACAGAGCACCACATTCAGGTTCGAGCTCTCTGCAGTCTTCCATTTGTAGAGAATTTGTGGAGAACTGCTACACTCCTGCTAGAAGGGTCCCCACACATAAGTGCACCATGTGTTTATTTTCATAGCCATATTTAAATGCAAAAACTGCAGAAGGAATGTATATGATTAGATACATGTATCGCCACCAGCCCCCTTATCATGGGAATATTTTCAGAGGACAGGGATAATCTGAAGGACATATTATACGAGTCATTCTGACTGATATTTTGATCTAAAAGAGAAATGTCCTTGGTCTGAAGTGTTCTTTGGGAGGCTCCCCGTCTAATCTACTAACAGCTATCCTTTACAGCGACCTCATGGTACTATTGCAATTGCCTCAGCATGTGTTCATGTGGTTTTTCTATAACTTAGGCATTTGAGCACAGCTTTAAGATGGAAGCATCTAGCAAGATAAAATGGCAACCTAACAAGACTGTAGGTGTGACAGTCTTTAGAATATGTTGAAGCCATCTTAAGTTCAGAGACATGCAGACATCCCATGCAGAGGTAGAGAGCTGAAGGGACTCTGTTTCAAGAGTTTCAGCCTTCCCATACAATTGGTCTACACTTTCAATAAAGTGCTATAAATCTACTCTTCATCTGTAGATGGAGTTGTGACCAGTTTAATGGCCAATATATTGCATAGTGCTAGCCTTTCCATTATGGTCAGGTCTCCAAATGGCCTCTTGCAATCACATTACTGGTTTAATGAAAATAAGCAAACATTAACAGGAGGTGCACTGCTGCAGTATTCCTTTGGCTTACCCCACTCTTGAAGCAATTTCCTGTTGTACCATCTAAGAAACCACACCTACAGAGTGGAAATTGTGGACAAAGGGGCCAAAACACAAATGTCATGATGCAGACACAGTCTAGATGGTCAAAAGATGAAACTTCAACAGTGTTATCAATGCCCAAAACCATCAGAAGGGATACTTAATACACTTGGGTGAGTAGCCGGTCTGTTGAACAGTAAATTCAATGCATACAGAGCCATCCAAATGGAAACCTGGCAAGGAACAGCAATAGGCCCTTTGAGGCACAAGCCTGAACCTCCTGTACAAGACTCAACAGTAGTCGGACACTCATCCTTTGACCCACATACCACCCAGTTTGAGCCTTGTGTGGACTAGATTTCCAATGGCCTATTAAGTTGGTCTCATTGCCACTACAGGTCAGAAGAAAACCTTACGTCCTTCCCTATTGAGATCTTGGGACTACAGACCATGAACTCAAGATGGTAACATAGGACAGCCCACTGTCCAGCAAAGTTCAGAAGACTATTTTACTCTAGAGCCACACTACTCCACACTGAATAATTTGAGACAAGCATGTGTACAATATGCCCATCAACTAGTCAGATCCTATTACTTTTTCCACTGCCAGTTTATCTTTCCTCCTTAGCATGCAAGTTTCTAGTTGATGTATTTACACATTGTCAACTCTACATATAGAACAAAGGGTTTGGTTTAACTAGGAAGCGGTCTTCACCTAATCCACATTCTGGTCCAAATCCAGCCAGTTGGTGTCCAGTCAAAGTTTCAAAACAATAGTTTTGAATACCAAAAGTTGCGACAAAACTGCCGAAAAAAAAATAAAAATAAATACTAAAAAAAATAATAAATCGCATTATTATTTTTTTAAATTGCCGAGACAGTGTGGTGTGTCTGAATAAATTCACCATTTACAATACTGCAACATTGCCTCTTAGAAAACCTCATAGCAGAAACTTAATCAGAGCGGCTGGAGTTCCAGAAAGGAAAGGGACATGCACCAAGTATTCTAGCATACTTTTTGGGATCCCATAATCGTAAACTAGTCCGATTAAGAAATGGATGCATACAAGCCAGCAACGGCTCATTACGCAATGCACCATCTATACACCCCACCGCCATGATGGTTGACCTGGTGCTTTAGATCAGCTTTCAAACCTACATTTGGAGAAGAAGCTAGGACAGGGCTGTGGACAACAGATTACCAGGTTTCATCATTGCAAGATCTAGCAACAGGAAGCCTAGGCTCATGTCAAGAATTCCACCACAAGATTAGCAACCCGTGGTGAAAGTAGTGGTGGAGGCTATGAATCATTAACAATCCGTGAATGATTGAGGACGCGGCATGGGCAAATATTAGCAAGGGTGTCTAGTCTACTCAGGCACTCAATCGCCAGTCTGTTGTAAATAACCAGATGGCTGTTGGTTGAACCCATTCGGGGCTCGAATCTGGCTAGCAATTTTAAAGGATTTGGTGGTGGTCATTGGAAAGGGGAAGGTCACTGAACAGGTCGTTTGTGTTTAAAGACCTGCACCGGATCATGGAACAGGGCCAAGAAGCCAGTGGGGTCATTTTCTCTGCCCTTTATGACCTAATGGGACAAATACTGGCAACCCAGCCCCACCCCAAAACCAGGGATACCCCTGGATTGAGACATGTGGCAGCCCCTATTCCCCACCCCCCAAAGTTCTAAACCAGCCCTTGGGAGAATCATGAAGACTAGGCAAGACATATGCCTGACAGCCAAGTGCTGGGAGTTTCTTCCCCTAGAGAACTATACACTGCCTCTGACAAGAGACCCCAAAGCCTTGCTTAAGAATAGTCCCTGGCAACCTCCCTGCTACAGTTTCAATGCTATCAAAACGCTGGCTCTGAAGTAACCCGTTGCACTTCCTGAGAGAGACCACCAGTGTTCGAACAGGCTGAGATTCCAGAAAGACTATCTAGGAGTGCGACCATCTGTGATGTGTTTGATTTGTATTACATAAAAGGACACAGGTAATTCAGTTTCTGAAAAGGAAGTCTGATAAACCCCCAGCCACAATTTCATAAACGCCCCATGTCAGAATTAGTGTAATCATGTGCCTTTGTACAGAACCTGCAGATGCCCCGAGAGCCGACGCGATAGTGTTACAAAGCAGGGTTATAGGTCCCATGTGCTCTCCACACGGCTGCTTTAATAGTTTCTGCAGGCCGATGGCTCTAATCGTCTCTACAGGTAATAATTGTATGCCTCTCAGTCTGGTTGCGCACAACTAAAAGACATGCCAAATCCAGATTGTGGCATGGTGACAAAGCACAATTATACAACCACATAATTATACAGTCACAACTCAACTAGTTTCAGCACTGAGCAGGACAGAGGCATTACCGTAACGATGTGTAATGATGCCTGCTCAGACCGTCTCCACAAGATGTACCATGGCCATGTTGCTGCTTCTCTGATCCACTGAGGAAGGCAGACACCCTCCTCCCAGGGTACAGGCACCTTCACAGGAAGTCTTCTGGGAACAAGCTTTAGGTAGCACACCCATAGCAAAGCCATTACACTAGGATGTAGACCATTGACTCCCTTTAAAGTCAGCAAGCATGGTAAGGGGCTGGTGTTACAGTAATAGGAGGGAGAGGTGGGCTGAGAAAGGGTCCACAATATTGGTTTCCATTAGGGATCAGTCTGGATTGACCCCTTTACAGCTTTGGACCGATTTCCAGTGACATTTTGCCTTTAGAATATTCACTGGACCTCTTTGGGAGAACAGCCTGCTCCAAATTCCTCTGTCATGGAGATGAAGACAGAAGGCGTCCAAGGTAGAGGAGAGCCATGTCCCTCAGCTATTCCCAGAGAACGTTGGGAGTGAACTGCTGAGGACCATTGCCTCACTTGTGGCTGCACTGGAACCAGGATCCCGTTTACTGGAGGTGAAGGATCCCTGTAGGTGCCAGCCAAGCTCCTTCAGCGCAAGTACAGAAAGACTGTTTTACATGGAGCACAGAGATTGGAACTTCAGCAACCCAGAAGCAGCTAGAATCCTGGTCATTGCCAAGACACTGTTGAGCCGCCACAGGACCTGTGTAGCTGCTTTTGGCACTATGCCAACTTAACCTGCTTGCTGCACCTTGATCCGTCTAGAAGCTGGCGCGACCCATTGAGGACCAACTCATCGCAACTGACTTCAGCACAGACTAGACTGCTGGAAGCCATCAAACTCACCATCTCAAACAGCAACTGAACACATCAGGTGCCAACACTTCAAAACCAATTAGATACAATTAGATACAGGCTGCCATTGGCTGAGATCGGAAACGCTATTCATTGCGATCCCAAAGTGCACAAAAGACGCACTCGCTCAAGCATAAAAGACAAATGTAGTGTAACGAAGGTCTGTCCCTGGTTCCCTATTTGGGACCAAAGTGCCTTAAACACCCTCTTCTGTATTTTTCCTTCAAGATCATTGCCATCGTTTCCCCACCACATTACCTGAAAACCCAGGCTGATCTACCCAGAGTGCACGTTTACAAAAGGCTGCATCGAGTTTCTTTTAAAGGAGTGGGATTTTCTACCATTTTCCTATTCGTTGATTGTTTTATAATCCAACAAGAAAATGCAAATATATCATACATACACATTCTTTAGAACCTTGATGGATAGCCTTTTATTTAGGAATAGTACTTTGTTTGTGGGGCTACTGTTATTAGCTTGCAGACCCCAGAGAATATAGCTTTCCCTTGGCCTGCGCTACCAATGGAGGTTGCGGGGGGGTGGGTACAATAGGAGTGAGTGAGATATGTCAGGCTGTGCCAGTGACACTGCTGGTTGCATAGTGTGGGGCTCAGAAGGCATCATCCTTGTACTTGATTTGGAATTGAAGTAGGCAGGGCACGCGGAAACGCTAGTTAGCATTTCGTTTTAATACAGCAGCACTTGTGCGTTTTAAGCATTTTAGGATTAATTTGATTTTAAAGTTTTTAATTGCTTACATTTGTAAATCAGTTTAATGTATCTTGGCTAAATTTGTGTACAGCAAGCCAAGGACCTGCTAGATTCGTTTTGAGGCCAGGGGAGCATTTTACCTCGTTCGTGTGTTGCAAGGCAGTTGAAACACGAAAACTACAAGTCCCAGCAAACTTGTAGTTCCTGCGTGCTTTTATTTCTGGGGCCGGCTAACTCCGGTTTGCTCCAGGTGTGCTCTGCCACCCCTCTTTTGTCCCATTTCATCTCATACTTGTTGCGCGCCAATTGTGACATCATGGTCAATATAGATAATAGTGCAAGCGGTTCACTAGTTGAGGTTGCAGGGCTCGCTGCCTCTAACAAGATTAAGGAGGAGGTGATGGCAAAAACCAATGAGCAAAACAAACCTTAAAGTGGGCTTGCTCAATACACACTCACTGGTTAAACATGCACACAACATAATTTAACTAAGACTGGAAATAAATCTTGACCTGTGTGACAAGCATGGCTGAAGGACCCCATAGGTCCCACCTGCGAAACAGCGGTCCCATCTGGGTACATTATTTATAATGTTAGCAGAGAGGGAGCAATGGGAGGTGGTGTTGCTATAATAGCAAAGGAAACACTAAAGTTGTTTAAAGCCTCATTTAGTTGCGACGGCTGTGAAACCATCCGTTTGAAACTGACATTCACCCCCAATAGTTGCCTCAATTTAATAGTTGTACACTGACCTCCGTCACCAAGTTCAGATTTTTCTAATGAACTATGCTCCCAATTAGTCAATCTGAAATCCACCAACACATCCTCCCTGGTGGTAGGTGATTTCAACTATTGGCAGGGGGGATACAAAGGATAAGGAAGCGATCTTGTTGGAGAAAGCACTATAGAACCTAGATTTCATGATTGTAAATGAGGTAGGCACCACTCAAGGAAATCAATTGGACTGGGTTATAGTAAATAATTTAAAATACCAAAACTGCAAGACTGAGCCATGTATCTGGAGTGACCATCATTTAGTCACCTTGAATATTGCACTCAATGCTCCCTTGACTACACATAACTCGTATGTCAAAGTCACCAGCAGAAACTTCAAAAATTTGACATCCGAACATATCCAGCCATGCTTAAATGCAGTACTCGCCTCCTTTCAGGAGCAGGACACATGTGATGTTTTGCTTCAGAAATACACTACTCGCATACAAAAACTAGTAGACAAAATAGCCCCAATCAAATCTAACTTAGCCAGGAAAATCAACAATCAAAAGAAATGGTATAATCAGGACATAGAAACCACTAAAAAAAAAAAAAAGTTCTTGAAAGGAAGTGGCACTCAGACAGGACCACTGAAAATAAAGAGAGCTGGAAAGCAGCAAACAATAAGTATAAAGATAAAATAAGATTAGCCAAGGCCAACTATTTTAACAAGGAAATTGAATTAGCTGATAACAAGACCAGCAAACTCAACTCTGAAATACTCAACAGTATAGAGAAACTGCAAAACCTTACCCTGCCTTTGTCACCATCGAAAGAAGACTGCGACAGTGCAAAATGCGTGCTTTGCCAAAATAACCAAAGCCAGGCAGAACATTATCAACGCCAGGAATAAACTAAAACAGGACATTAGCACCACGAAGATGGTTAGAAATCAGGAACAGGAGAATTTATCTTTCACCCCCATAACCAATAGAGCTACTGAGGTGCTTGGTCACATGAGGCTCACGTCTTGTGTGGAAACTGTTTTACCACCCAAGATCATCCTTCAAAATAAAGAGCAATTTGCTCCCATTTTACTAAGAATTATTAATACCTCATTTAAAGAGGTTTTCGTTCCTGATGAAATTAAAAAGGTTACCATTACACCTTTATTGAAGAAAGTTGGGCTGGATCCCAAGGACCCAGGGAATTTACAGCCTATCACTAATTCTAATTTTATACTTAAAATCCTGGACAAAATAGCTACCCAGCAGCTGCAAGACCATGTAGAAACCCATGCACCCCTACACCACCAACAGCCCGGTTTTAGAGCGGCACACAGCACAGAGACAGCCATGCTGGATCTCCAAAACCACATGCTAGGACTCATGGACAGGTGTAAAATTTGGATTTTGATGCCTCTTGATCTTAGTGCAGCATTTGATCTGGTCGATCATGATCTACTGGTGAAAGCCTTGCGAGACATTGTGGGCTGCTCGGATATAGCACAGAAGTGGCTAGTTTCATTTCTCACGAATCGCCACGCTAGAGTTCACTGGGGAGACAATTTTTCTGATCCTACTCAAATTCTCTTTGGAGTGCCCCAGGGTGCTAGCCTTTCACCTATGCTCTTTAATCTGTATATGCGTGCACTGTGACACATCTTGACGGAATCCAGAATTTTCTTCACTAATTACGCTGATGACACGCAGCTAATATTAGAGCTAGATGGATCTCAGAGCAGACAGTGAAAAGATAGGACTTCTATACAGTAAAATAGATGTTTGGATGCAAGCCAATTGGATGTGCCTCAATGATTCTAAGACGGAACTCATGTTGTTTGGATCTAGCCACCTCCTAGACAAACTGGGGGTGGAGGAGGGGGTGAAGACAAATCATTTCAGATCAAAGAGGCCGTCATAACAGTATCCAGCCAGGTTAAAACCCTCGGTATGATGAACTCCTCTGTTAACTCAGAAGCCCAGGCCAACCTCATGCGAAAGAACACAGCTTACTATTTGCGGCTCATGAGGATTATTAGACCTGTTTTGAGCAAAACAACTTGGTCACCATTGCCAGGGCAGCGGTGTTGTCTAGGTTAGACTATGGCAATGCCCTTTTCATAGGCGCTCACGCTAAAGATCTACACATCTGCCTAGTCATCCAAAACAATGCGGTAAGACTAATCAAGCACCTTACGAGAGAAGAGACCATATTAACACGGCTAGAAAAGCGCTAAACTGGTTAGGAGTTGGAGAGGATTAGTTTAAATCCCTCACACTCGTGCATAAATGCCTTTTTGGGAAAGCACCCAACTATCTGAAGAAGAGCATCGTACCTTATTACGCAGAAGAGACATCTGCGCTCAGCTGGAAAAAATGTGCTTGCAGCGCAATCAGTGATGGGCAGATCCTTTTCTGTGCAGGCCGTTCAGATGTGGAACTCCCTTCCAGTGATTGAGACTACAGGAGAATCACCTACAATTTCGAAAGCACTGGAAGACTCACCTCTTCAAGTAATCCCACTTTCCAGACCTACTCCTCTAGCTGCACCACTAAGATCAGTAGATAGTTTGTTGTTTGTGCTAACGCGCCCTGATGCCTGTATGCTACCAACGCTATATAAACTCACATTACATTACTCCTGCAGAGAAGAAGTCACAAGAAGACAGCTCTATGATCGAACATTCAGGCCAGTAAGTGAACCAGTTAATCCCACAGACTGTTTTTCTTCACCCCCCCCAACATTAGTTCTGCCAATCTACACATTTCTTACAGTTGAACTACCAAGCCATCTTCATCTGCCACCAGGAAGCACACATTGTTTCTCCTAAAGATGTGCATTTGAAGCTCTTTGCCTCCACGATAAGTGAGAACCTTCCACAGTGGTTTATAATTCCCTTTGTTTAATCCTACCCTATGTGTGGCGGTTACTGACAGTTTTCCGAATAACGATCTTCCACCGAGATCCCAATTTAACATGAAAGATGGAATGAGACCAAACTAAGATTTGGAAATTTTGATTAATTACAGGAATCAAGAAAAGGAATTACATCCCCATATCACTGCAAAAGGACCACCGACAGGAAGAGTAAGTGGTAACAGGTATTGGTCCGAGGGGAGATTTACAGTTCTACTGTAAAACCTATGCTAGCCTGCTGCCGAAATAAAGATTAGGGGGTTCCAGTACAGAGTAGATTTTAATTCAGTTGACTACATTCTTCCATAAGGAAATAAAGTCGGCAACTACTAATGGGGTATGAAGCTATTCATGCACCTCAGTTCATCAGGAGCTCCTTTACCCCAATGGACAATTTGGCACAAACGTTCACAAAAGACACTTGGAGAACTTATATCAGACAACATGCAAGCTGGTGTGTAGGGGGAAATTAAAGGATGACCAAGTTAAATTAGGTGGCCATCCCCCATAAGCCTTCTGCGTCAATAAGTAGGTAGCACATAGACAAACGGGGAACATTAGCTTTTTTAGTTGTGACATTAGTACCCAGGTATGTGACTTACTTTATGAAGATCGCTTAAACTATGTTTTTAATCAGTCCGCCTCCCTGCCACCCCCCACACTGCACCTCTGTTCTCCCTCTGCAAACAGCCATCTCCACGATCCAACAAAGCTTCAGTCATGCCCTTGCCCTCTGTGCTGGTCAGACGAAAACTACCTCTTGCTTCCACCATGACCAGTTGCCTCGCTCTTTGATGTCGCTTGCTTGCTGAACGATACTGACAACACCACCAACTCATACCGTTCCATTGATAATACCATGGAACCCTCCAGTTCTCTGTGGTATCAAGAGCTCTAAACTCCTTCAGCAGAGGGGGGAAGGGGGGCTTTGACCACCTGGTATCAGCCTCAGGACAGAGTTACGAGGGCCTGAATAAAGTCCCTTGGCCTATACTAAGCTGTAGACGTCCCCCTACACCACCCAACACCTACAAGCGTGTATAGCTTAATTCTGTATTAGTTAAATAGGGGGCAACTAATCAAGTTGAAAGCTTCCAACTGCCTTAAAAAGGCACTTTCCAACATTTCCTATACAAACAGCATACCAATTGATGTGGCAAGTGAACATTTTATACTTTGACTCAAACGTGTACATTGGTGGCCTCAGAAATAAGGCAGAGATGGGTTCCAAAGTTTTAATACAGCTGGGTTGACATGGATGGTGGTCAACTACGGCAGCAAAACAAATCGTGCCAAGTTAATATGGTTTGGAATTTTGGTGATGTTATGCAGCTAACTTGCAGTTTAAACTAACCTAGTCCCCACCCCCCCCCCCCATCTCTTTAGGTGGTCCAACAAGGAAAGGGGCAGAGAAGTTACTATAAAACTCTTGGCCCTCTTCTCCATACAGCCATGCAATTTTCTCCCAAAGAGGTTAATACAAACAGCCGTTAGCCCAACTTAAACACTTTGATCAATAGTCATCGGATCACAATCCATTAGTAGAGTGGTTGACTTTGGGATTACCTACCAGTAATCTTCATTCCCCCTCAACCCTCCCAGTCCTGATCTTACTCTTACTCATTACTTACTCTGTGGGCCTCCCGCCTCCACGACAAGAATCTCTTAAAACTCTCATTCGCTGCACTCTTAAGGCATAAGGCCCCCCCAACTAGCCCAGAATGCCTCCGTTTCATTCCACAAAGTTGTGGACCCAGACATCACACCGCCAGGAGGTAAAGGTGGGACGCAAGTACTGTGATGAGGAAGATCAAGACTAGGAGTAATGAGGATACCATAAGTAATCTCATCACCACCTTCATGTCCTGCTTCCTCAAGACCAGTATTTACTGAGGAATACTTGAGCAGTGTTATGGATGGGCCAACAACTACACTTTCTACCCAATATTCACCACCTTTATGTGCTCCATAACCACCCTCAGCTACCCTCTACCAAATGCAGCACACGCATATACATGGATGTTCAAATGTTAGCATCTGTGTCAGCCCATGTAGGCACCTAACAAGTGTCGGGGACACACCCCTCACTGGCGTCAAACCATGAAGCAGCCGTCTCGAGTAGACCTCCCCTGAATCCCTTCAGGCAAAGGCACCAATTATTTGCTACAGCTATGGCACCCCTAAATCAACTATGATGGATGCCAACAGCCTTATTGACCAAAAGGTGATCAAATTGTCTGAACCAAGGGGCAAAAAGTTGCAAGCTTCTAGCCAGTCATAAAAAAGTCACTCTGCTTTTTCTATACACAGCCAGTGCTCTGGATAAGACGGAGTATTTATTTTACTCCCTACTGTTTAATGTAAAACAATTTTTTAGGAAAGTCTGTTTACCACAGGGAGCATTTTAAAGGAAAAAAAATATAATAGGTTTCAACTGACAAATATAATGTTTTGTAATAAATATTGCTTTGCAACAGTTGAATGTACATTAAAGAGATACATTTTTTAGAAGACACTTATGTGGAATGCGCTTCCGGTAAAAACAATATACTTCACATCAACAAGATTACTTCTTAAGTGATATTTTTTACATGTAATTTCCTTTTTCATTCATTAATTCACATACTGATTTTATTTCCTCTCAACACGTGTTTCCCCACTTTTGTGCACGCGGTTCATCAGGAGAGATACTAGATTCTTCATTAGGCACTTACATCTCCAATTTATTCCATTTTCATTTTTGTCTCTCATTTGAGAAGATATTTAGTGAGTTTTCTTCAGTTCAACTCGGTACGATTGCCTCCAGTCTGAATGAAAACGGAATAGAGATATAAGTGCCTAATGAAGAATCTAGCTAGCATCTCTCCTGATGAACCACATGCACAAAACGTGGGGAAACACGTGTTGAGAGGAAATAAAATCAGTATGTGAATGAGTGAAAAAGGAAATTACACGTAAAAAAATAAAATGATCACTAAAGAGGTAATCTTGTTGATGTGAAGTATATTGTTTTTACCCGAAGCGCATTCCACATAAGTGTCTTCTAAAAAGGAAAATTGAATAAAATATTGCAGCAGCCGCAATATACACTTAAGGGTGCAGCATCCAGGTAAAGTAATAGTTAATTTTTGCACTCAGAAATCGCTGAAATAGGAAGCAAAAGCCGGCAAGGTCTGCAACAAGTTAAATTAAAGAGATACATGTTTACGTCTTCGGACCAGGTAGTCATAAAAGTGTTTCTTCTTGTGGCACCAAGTGTACTACTAATCCAAACATATCCATGGAGCTGTATGGACGAAAACAGAGGAACGGGCTCGTATGTGCCCATTTTCTATTTTTTCATGGAGTATTTTTACACCCGTTTATTTTCTAGGAGCATTTATCTATTTTGAGGGAGTAAAAGTGGCTGATGCACCCCTTCTCTGTAGAGCTGCCCCCTTCTCTGTAGAGCTGCACACATTGCACCAGGTCTTACTCGCAAAGAGTCAAATATCACAAGCTAGTGCACATTTTGCATACTGGAACGCCCCCACCCACTCCAATTGCCTGTTGAAAATAAAACATCTTTTGAAAAAAAAAACGTATGGTTTGATCTTAAACCTAAGACTTCTGTTAGTACCTTGAGGCAAAGGTCCTCACACAACAACGCCCCCAGCTCGCTCACTATTTGGGGTGAATAGCCGAAGGAATAAACAAACACATTCTTGTCAAATACCTTCAATCTAAATCCACTGACTGCAAAGTTTCATAATCTACATCAACTCCTTCTCTTTGAGGTTATCCCTACAGCTCATCTGTCCTGCTATGATGAACTGGAGAAGGACCTGCTCATTAAATGCCTGGTAGCTTTCCACTATACTGCAGTACTACATCCCCTGGAACACTACCTACAGCAGCTGTGGAGACTATATGCTGTGCCCATTACACGCTCCAGCACAGATAACCCATCAATTAAAAATGTGACGTCCAGCATGCTGCAAGCTTTGCTCCCACACCACTTCCCACTTTTTACCTCAGAGCACTGATCTTTCTCTTTACCAATGCACCACCTTTTCGGGATCGATTTGTTATTTATTATACGCCTATACACAAGTGTTTCAAGGCGCAACAAAGCAAGGGAAGGGGGAATAAAGAGGACAAGACAACCATCTTACTGGGCCTCGTGTCATTGAAATCGTGCAAGTGCGCAAAAAGACGTGCAGACAGCAGGAGCAAGGGAGCGGGAGCAAGAAAGAAGGAGGAGAAAAGGGAGGTTTATAGTCAAAATATCTAAAACAAAATAGTCGAAAGTCAAAATATCGAGAAAAAAAAAGTCAAATACGTTTTTTATTCAAAATGGGGGGGGGTTCCCAACCCCCCCCTTTTTTTTTTTTACACGCGAGAGCCAAAAAAGAACATTCGATTTTCGACATTTTTTTTTTCTCAATATTTTGACTGCACACCGTTTTGAGGAGCTTATGGAACTTAAGGAGATCCGGCTCAAGGCAGAGAGAGGCAGGGCGACCATTCCAGAGGGAGTCACCTGCAGAGGAGAGAGATCTACCCCCCTACTCCCAATTCTCTGCTTGGAGAAACGACGCACATGCAGAGAATTCGAAGTAGACGAGCAAAGCGATCTAGGAGGAAGGTACTTAAGAAGAGACTTGAAGGTAGTAAGGGCCACGTCCCCAGAAAGCCTTCAGTGAGATGCAGAGGGTATTAAACCTAATCCTTGCCAGTGGAGGGATTTCAGGGCCAGAGTGATGCCGTCCCTGGGCTTGTGGCCAAGGATAAGACCTGCAGTCATGTTCTGAAAGAGTTGAAGTGGGTGAAGAGTAGAGATAGGCAGAGTAAGAAAGGCTGTGGCAGTAGCCCAGCCTAGAGAGAAGCAGGGCTCTGCAGACAGTGGGTTTCTGTGGGAAGATGAGAAAAGGGAAAGTGGGTCTTCTTGGCAAGGTCTGTGAGGTGCAGAGAGAAATAGTGGAGTTGAAAATGACCCCAAGGTTTTTTGCCTCACAAGAGGGTGAGGGCAGAGGGCCCAAGGAGGGCGGTGAGACGGGAAAAACAGAGCAGGGGTCCCAATGAGAAAGATCTCAGACTTACTGGCGTTAAGGCAGAGATAGTTGGAGGCGCGCCATGCAATGACAGTCAGGTATGAGCAAGGAGAAGGCCGAGGGTAGCCTGAAAGAGCTGTTTGTCATCAGCATTACACTGAAAATTAGAGGAAACTGTAGAGATCAGGAGGGCTAAAGGGGCCAGATAGACATTCAAGAGTCAGCAGGAGACGATAGAGCCCTGGGGAACACCACATATGGAGAGAGCAGTGGTGAAGAGAAAGGACCCAAGCTGAACCTGGGAATGTTTGTCCAGGAGGGAGGTCAGCCACGTCAGCCGGATCTGCGATGCCAGGGGTCTTCAGAGACGAGTAATCAGGATGTGTGGTCGACTGTCAAATGCAGAGGAAAGGTCAAGGAGAACGAGGGGGAGCTAGAGTTAAGATTAGAGAGCAGATCTTCACAGGTGTTCACAAGTGCAGTTTCCGTGCCTCTGGCTGCTCTGAAGCCAGACTGATGATCATGGAGACAAACCCAACAGATTCAGTGTGGAGGGTTAGCTGGGAGATTGCCAACTTTTCCAGGAGTTTGCCCAGGAATAGTTTACTGGAATGGAGGGGATGGCAGAAGGCTTTTTAGTAGGGGTGCACAAGGGAGTGCTTGAGAGGAGAGGGGAAGCTCCAGTGGCGAAGTAAAGGAGCGATTATGGAGAAAAAAGAAAAAAATATATCGGTCAAGACTGGAGTTAAAGCACCAATGTTGTCCTTGGTTATGAAAGAGCAGGACACCTGTTTGGATGAGACTTCCATAGAATAGACTAGTCTGAAAACATCTGCGGTGTTACAGGAGAGGGAGGAGAGAAGGAGAGGTGGCCAAGGAGGGCCTACGAGAGGTGGAGAGAGAAGAGGAGGAGAGTGTGGACAGGATGTCCTGTGTTTTAGTGGTGAAATGAGAAGCCAGAGGCGTGCAGAGGGCCTGGGTAGGTGTAGAACAGGTAGACACTGCAGTAGGATTGGCCAGTACCTCGTATGGACCACCTTAGTCTGTATTGCCTTTTGAGCATGCGGCAGGCCAGTTTGTGGGCTCCCCACTTCCTTTCAGCTACTCTGCACTTGCAATTCACAGCAGCCAGATCAGAGTCATGCCAGGAACTGCACTTGGTGGCAGGCTTCAGGCGGATCCTCATCCCAGGGGCAATGATATCTAGAGTGTTGGAGATGTGGAGGTTGGAAAGGGGTGTGTCAGGAAGGGAGTCAGCCGCAGGAGAATGCAGGGGTGGGGGGGGGGGGAAGAGAAAGTGGAGGCAAAGGTGGCCACTGACACTCGCTTCATAGGTCGAATGACTCAAGGAAGGTGGCAGTGTTGGGTAGGCCTTTGTCTATGAACAGGAAGCTTCAAATAAGCAAAAAGTGGCCAGTCCAGGAGAGGAGTAGTGAGAGGGTTAGGGGGGGAGGGGGTCTGAAGGAGATGAGAACATCCAACGTGTGGCCCGCAGAGAGTCAGACCAGAGGGTTGAATGGAGAGTGAGTCGCATAAGTTGTGAAAAGCCCCAGAGGATCCGGGGAGTCCAGGTGGATGTTCAGATCCCCAAGGAGGTAGAGGAATGGAGAGAGGAAGTGAGGTCAGCCCATTCAGAGAGGAAGAGGCTGACCTGGCCAGGTGGCCTTTAGATGGTGGCCAAGGACAGAGAGGGGCAAGGAGAGAGCCTGCAGACCAGGCATTCAAAGTAGTCATATGTCTGAGTGGGGATGATGGATTGCCTTCAGCAGAACACTACCCAGGCAAGAATACCCTACAGCAGGCCCACGTCAGGCAGGCACACCACATCCTCACTCAACTGTTGAACTCAACTTTTCAGGAGGGCCCGGTCCATAGAACTGCTATACACCGGGAGCCAAGCATAGACTTCACATCGTCTGCTAATGCCCAGCACCAAGGATAAGTTGCAGCACACAGTTCTGCCGTCAGCAGAAAGAATGCACTGACGAAATCTGGGTTGGGCAGGGATTTACACCCTATAGGAAGTGATGGATCGAATGAGGAAGAAAAGGAAGTTCTAAAAAAAAGGGGTCCCGTCCGTGGCATAAGCCTTCCAGGAAGAACTGGGATGAGGAAGAGATGTGGAGGTAATGTCAAAAGACAAAAGCAAGCCACTCAGCAATTTAATGTGTCTAAGGTACATCAAATGTTAATGTAGTGCAACCAGGTTCTTGGTTGAGAAAATGGTGCGGTTATGAAAGATTTTTTGCCATGTTCCTCCCATGGACTTATTTTGAACCTTATCCTGACTTTTGAGGCCAGTAAAGCACTCGTTTTACTTCACTTGCCAGTTTTTCCCCATTCTTATGGGGAAACCAACTAGTCACCAAGACTATCCATAACGAGTGAGACTTTCTTTGTGAATTCTTGTATTGTAACAAATGCACACATCACCTCTCAGTGAAGTGCAGCTAGGACACTTTGTATTCTGATCTTTATAGAACAGCTTTTACGTGGGGGGGGGGGCGGGAGGGGGCACGTGGATTGGAGCCATGAGGGTCGGTTCAGCGCCATAAGAGCTCCCGGCTTAAGCCACACATCCAACCGTTATGCTCCGGTGATAAGCGTTCTAGAGCGCATCCCGACGAGGTTCCTGATGGCGTAAGCGGTCCTGCACAAAAAGATCCAACTCCGGGCACTGCTCAACGCCTGGAGCAATCAAGCTTGAAGCAGCGCCGGGGGGCTGAGGTTACCAGCTCTCAAAATGGCGGGCGGCACCACAAAACCCACCTAGCAGCAACAGAGGCGCACTGAGCCATAAGCAGCCCCCGGAGTGAGTGAACCACCAGCCTGCTGCACACTACACTCAAGCGGAGGAGTGCACTAGCCATGGACGGCTTCAGCCAAGGAGCCCTACCGTTATAGCAACAGCAAACAGGCGCCATCAGCCCGCAGCAAGCAGCTGCACCAGACTCAGCACACCGGCGCGGGGACCACCAGACCTCAGAGCCTCAATGATCCGGGGGAGCCACTGAGCCCGAATCGGAGACGCACAGAACGCCCCCTGGGAACGGGGACCAACAGAAACACACTGTAGTGCAGTGGGAGCTCCATTAACGAGGGGAAAACGAAGAGGAGGCCGGCACCCACCTCGCTCTCCATAGACTGGACAGCACCCAGCTCAAGACACCGAGCGATTACAGTGAGAGGCGGAGCGTCAGGTAGCGGCAAGCCAGGGCCAGGCGATACCCCTCCCCGAAGCCCTACCCATGGGAGTGACCAGCGGACAGGAGGTGGGGGCAGTCCTGGGTGCCCACCCCCCCCCCCCCAGTGCAGAGACGGAACCGAGCCGTAGCACGGCCGGGCACAGCAAGCCACCCTCGCCCCCACCCACTGGGAAAACAGCAGTCCCGGGCAGAAGCCCAAGGATCAGCAGAACCCCTCACAGGAGCAGCTGCAGCGGCCCCGTGCCCCCCCCACCCCCCCATCAATACGGCATACACTCACTGAAGCACAGTGAGGCAGGCCACCTCAACAACGTCCGACCTACGCTCACCGCTGAAGGGAAGCCAGATTCAGCAGCAGACACAGCCCAGGCTCCCCCTGTAGCGCCCTCCCCATCTAGCAGGGGCAGTGAATGCTCACCCGCAGGAGAATAAACTTGCAGGAATTGGGACTGGGGGTATGGGGAGGGGGAACCACAGGAGCCCAACCGCTCATGGTTGCGCACTGAGAGGTAGCGCAGGAGAATCAGGGCCTCCCCCCACTCAGAGGCAAACACCCAAGTAAAGTCGGCTAAAGCGGGGCAACACCAGTCTCCCCGAATCCCCAAACCAAACAAGCACCACCAAATTCCAGACAGCCACAACCGCGGGCTACACATTGTACCCCCGAAGCAAAGCAATTACACTAATCTTACATGCAGCTTTCACCGCCATACAGCAGAGGTCCAAGGGCCTCATACTCAGCAGGATCCGTTGGACCAGCCGGAGTCCCCGTTGGTCGAAGGCTGGCCCAAACGACCAAGTTTTGTTCCACGAGGGAAGGAAATGGGGTGGACAACGAATGGGGCATAATTCACCAGGACAGGACCCAAATCAATGGCCGCCCGCGCGGGCGGGTGAGACAGAGTTTAACAGCACCCACCATCCGCATCCAGAGCATCCCTAAATGGGTTCATCCATAAAAAAATAATAAATCCGACTATGATCACCTGGAATATCCAGGGCCTAAATTCCCCCAGAAAACAGTGCGTGGGACACTGCCTAGCCCAATTAGAGTCAGATATGGTCTGCCTACAAGAAACCCACCTCCTGGCCACGGATGAGCAACATGTCAAATACCAAAGATACCTGAAAAAGATATTTTGCATCCTTTGGTCAGAAGAGAGGAGGGGTGGTCGATCCTACTCAGCCAATTAGCGATCCTATCAAGGGTCACAGTCAGGCAGGACCCCTGAGGGAAGGTTTTTGCTAATCAAGGGCCTCCTGGTTGAACTCCCAATAACTATCATAGCGATCTACTGCCCAAATGAAGCCCAGGAACGCTTCCGAAGTAGGATTCTCCCAGTGATAACGTCTTTTGCAGAAGGCAATCTGCTAAATCGGAGGCGATTTCAACCTCACCCCGGACCCAACTACAGACAAAACCCTACCGCCCTCCGGAACAGACTTCTCGAAGGCACTGGGGTTCGTGGAATTCCTGAGAGAGACGGGAACGGTGGATGCCTGGCGAATGATAAAGCTTGCGACTACACCTTCTCACATGTCCACAGAGGCTTCTCCAGAATAGACCTACTCGCAGCAAGCATGCTGTTCCCCTGCATCGCAGACTTCCACATAGGGCTAAGGGTAATCTGACCATGCCCCAGTCGTAGCGAAACTCCAAACAGAGGGTCTACCAGCACCACGGCAAAGGACCTGTAAGCTGCAGGACTATCCTCGCGGACGTAGCAGACAGCCAAGAACTAAGCTTTAATCAACTATTTCGCTGAGAATTTAGGCAAAGGGCCCATGGAGGCTACGATTTGGGACGCCATGAAGAGGGTGGTTCAAGGGGTGGCCATAAATTGCGCAGCAGCACACAAGCGCAGGCACCTGCACAGACTAGAAGAGCTGGAAACAGAGGTGGCACAGAAAGAAGCAAACCACAAAAAGCGCCAATCGACAGTGTCATGAACGAGCTTCACAAAGCTAAAGTAATCCTGGAAACGCACCTGGCAGACCGAACGCTAAAATAAACGAAGCAGTATTACTACCTCAACAGCAACAAAGCCAACTGCCTGCTCATGCACAAGCTCAAGAAAGTACACACCAGAAACATCACAATCCTACGGTATCGAGACGGGATTCCCCGCTGCTTGGACCCCGCAAAATTAACCATCATGACCAAGCACCACAGAAACGTGATGTCAGGAAGCCCACAGAGGGGGCCGCACACCGCCTACCTGCGAAAGGTCCCAGGTCTGGCCCACCATCCACAGATCGACTCCCTGGAGGACCCCATAACCCCGGAGGAGGTAGCGGAAGTGATCTGCTCAATGAAGAACATGGCCCCGACGGACTGCCGGCACCATTCTACAAGAAATGTAACCACATCTTGGCCCCCCACCTAGCCTCACTCTTCAGCTCCTTCCTGAAAACAGGCTCCACCACCCCCTCCATGGAGGAATCAATCACAATCCTGACCCCGAAACCCGGGGCGAACCCAGAACTCTGCTCGTCATGCCGCCCCATTGCCATTGCCTTAATGAATGTGGACTCCAAAATGTTCTTGAAGCTACTGGCATGTAGGTTCGCCAGACTCCTCCCAGACCTCATCCACCCGGACCAAACAGGCTTAATCCCGGGCCGTAACACTGGACATCAGACGCACCTTAAACATCATTGAGATGGCCAACAGAACCGGAGGGGAACTAGCAGTGGTATCGCTCAACGCACACAAGGCATTCAATATGCTGGATTGGGACTACATAGGGGAAACAGACATTACGGGTTGGCCGTGAAATTTCGGAAATGGACAATGGCAAATTACCAGCACCCCACCACAAACCTGAGAATCAACTGAGTCATGTCCTCTAGGATCACCAGAGGCACCCGTCAAGGCTGCCCAGTCACCTCTCATCTTTGCCCTATCAATGGAGCAATTAGCGGCCAGGATTCAACAAAGCCCCGCAATCCAGGGTCTCAAGTTCAAGAACAACACTTACAAAGCAGCCCTGTATGCCGATGTGTTGCTGACACCATCTCATCCAGACACATCCCTGACAGCGCTATGGGAAGAACTGAATCACTTCAAATCAGCCTCCGGATTCTCTGTCAATCTTAAGAAGTCCGTGGCACTGGGTATCAACATTCCGAAAGCAACACTAGACTCACTATCATCCAATCTCCCGATCACATGGGCCAAATCACACCTAAACTACCTAGGCATCCGCCTACCCAAGCTTGCACAATGCACCTACAAGCTGAACTTCCGCCCTTGCTGAAGGACCTGCAATCGGACATGTCCCGCTGGCAAGACCAAGAGATATCCTGGTTGGGGAGGATCACAACACTAAAATTAATTTGATCCTCAGACTGTTTTACCACTGTCAGGCCCTCCCAGTAACACTCCCCAAAAAAGCCAAACAGAAAATGCAGGTAAACATGCTAAAATTCATCTGGGGGAGCAAGAAGCCCCGGGTGACTAGGAAGGTCCTGCTTAGAAGCCCCGGGTCCGCAGGCATGGAGTCCCTGAGGTCGAGAGGTACTGCCTAGCTCTCAGCAGCCTTCATGTGGCAACAGGGCGATGAAAAATCCCGCTGGCTGAAGCTGGAGGACTGAAGCCAATACCCACTAGAATCCCTCCCACACATCACAAGGCCTAAATACCCCCCAAAAGCCAGGCCCCCATCGACCACGAGGAACACGGTAAACAGCTGGAAGCCAGCAGCTAGGAAGTGGAAGTGCAGAAATACGATAGGCCCGCTCTCTCCGGTTCGGGAGAACCCGGACTTCACCCCAGGCCAGGGGCAAAATGTCTTCTCCAGGTGGAAGGCGGAGGCCCTGAAGCATGTGGCAGACTTCTACGAAGGGGACACCCCACTTACTTTCGAGGACTGCAAAAGGAAAGTCCAGGTGACAGAGGCCGGGAGGTTCCAATACGCCCAACTCCAACATTGGCTGTCCCGCCAAGGGGAAGATTTCGACCCTGTACAGGCTACTGGACAAGACAAACCCGGAATCCAAGGAACCCTACATGAATCGGTGGGAGAGAGATCTGGGCAGAGAACTGGACATGACCAGCTGGGACTGCATCTGGGCAAGAAACCACAAGACCTCCAAATGTGTGACGAATAAAGGAGGGAGCCATCAAGGTCTGCTACAGAACTCTTGAAATTTTACACAAATGCAATCCTACTATACCGCCAGTGCTGGAGAGGCTGCGCAGACACAGGAACACTATTCCACCTCCTCTGGTCATGCCCGAAAGTGGAAAGATTCTGGAGGGAGGTCCTGGAACAAATCCGACATATCACAGGCCTATCGATCCCGTGGGACCCAGGCATTATCCTACTGAGAGACACGGGCGAAGGACAGTTTCAGGCAGACCTCTGCACACACCTGCTAACTGCAGCCAAAGTCTCAATTGCCAAACTATGGAAACTTCCAGAAGGCCCAGCAATCCCGGTGTGGTGGGTAAACTGTTGGGACATTGCTGCAGCCGAGAAAATCACTGCCATCCACCAGGGAAACAGGAACAAGTTCCCCAACATTTGGGACCCATTTTTTGACTTTGTGCAGAGATTTCCAGGCATAGCCAGACAGCCACCATCACTCAGATGGCTGATGAAAATGGACTAACAGACTAGGGTCGCCCCGTCCCGTGTACACAGCAGTCTACCCAACCACTACCAGTGAACTGATGCCCTGTAACATTGAAACGAGACGGTTGCAACCCCCTCGGGACCAACCTGGAACACACCCCCCTTATGTTTACGTTAGCCTCAGTTGAGGTTATGTTGCCGTTTGTCTTGTTATTTCTTAACAGCATGTCTTAAAGTAGGATAAAGCTTTTGTTATTTATAAATGCCAATAAAAAGCCATGTTGAAAAAAAACAATAAAATAGCTTTTACGTTACTTTTACAATGTGCTTAAGACAAGCTTGTGGCAGTTGCGATATTTATACGATTTGATATTTATACTATTTCACATTTTACTAGTGCACTTGAGTTTAGCAGAAATGGCTTCCAAATGTAGCTAGCACCCTAAAATGGCTGTGGTGTGAGGTTTTCCCTTGTTCTTTGGCCTTCTTGTCTTCTCGGGTCAGGAAATGCCTTATATTGAAACCCCATTCCCCAGAGAAAGCGGTGGCTTTCATGGACTAAGTGGTGTTGTGTTGAAGAGAGTGTCCCGGAAATTCCCCTCCTCGCCCCCATGAACATGACGACCTGAAGAGTAAAAACGCACGAAGTCACTCACTTTCAGTTCCCAGGAGTGACACATATGCAAAAAGATATTCTCTCAGACAGATGCCTCGATGGATGACGTTGACTAATGCCAAGAAACCACTGTGCCGACGTCATTAGGGATACCACGACTTAGCCACGAAGTACACTTGCAGCCATGTACAATGTTACACAAACACACGAAGAACATGCTTACACAGTTCTGCAGATAGAGGATAGATACATTTACATACTGTCAAAAGCTTCTCATTAGCTAAGTGGACAAACGCTGATCGTAAGGCAAAGATGCAGAGCAAGCTTGCAGCTGCTTATGCCAACTAACCTTATGGAACAACAGGATCACATAAGGAGCCTAAAAGGACCAAATAAGACTAGCCTATGGAAAACATAGCATGGTATAGATATGTAGAAATCATAGTATAAGTATAACGAGGATCACATAAGGTCACAAGCCACAGGACCATAGAAAACTGAACCAGTCTGCACAGAACAGGAAGGCCAGGGCTCACAGCGAAGCAGCACATTCCAAACTTAAAACGACATGATGCAAAAAATCTGAATTAATTCTCAAATTGCAGACGAGAAGAACTTGATTCCGTGGTCCTCAACCACGTGATGCGGCCGAGCGAGGCAATGGTTATTCAACTGCGGTGGGAAGACTAACTAGTTCTCAGCAACACAAATATGAAGTGACACATTAACTTGTCAACAAGATTGCAAAAAGGAGAGCACTTTCACAGGCAAAAGTGGTACTGCTAACAAATACATTGGGAACAGTCATTCTCATCACATTGAAGAGGTGCACAGAGCGCTGAGAACTGGGTCCGAGGCTTGGGCGGGGGGGGTGACCAGTTCAGCCAATCATAGAACAGAAATCCAGGGGTGGACGGCAGGGGCAAGGGCCAATGGTAATCCTGCGACCCTGCCACAATGCAATTATTTGGGGAAGGGTTAGACCAGCCACCTGACATGAGAGGGCCAATCAACCAAGATCCATAGGGGCAATCTATATGGTATACCACTCGGATCACCCAACCAGTAAGTGGTATAGGTTTTTCAGGGAAGGGCCCATGCTGCGACGTTACTTTGCAACAAAAAGGTTTGCCGCAGGTTTGGGAGCGGCGACTGTGAAGATTTAATGTCCTGTATTATCCGTGTCCGTTTTTGTAATCAACAGTTCTAACTTGCCCTTGGCCGAGTCCACAGTTTGTTCTGGGGGAAGGGTTGTTGGGCCCTGGGAGCTGAACGGGTATGCTCGTAGTAACCCACAGACCTCTGGCATACGAGACTTCACTAATTGTGTGTATGCCAGAGAAAAGGGCCGGGGCCATCTACTCCAAAATAAACAATGATATTCACACTGCGCGCATAAGTCCAAAGTCTTGTTTAATGCTCAACTGCATATAGTGAGTTAGATTCCAAATCAGCCAGACAAGTGTTTTGAGCTTATGCTCTTCTTCTGAGGCTTGCACGTTCTTGAATACAACTTGGACCCTTTATGTATTCAAGGTGGGTGTGGAGTCGCACTACTGATCTCTGTATGTCTTCGCTGTTACGGCAAAATAATTTTCTGAACATTGCCTTTTGGAAAATCACCGCGTATCGCCGAAAAGCACATAGTTCAGAAAATTAAACAAGACTTTGGACTTATGCGCAGTGTGAAAGTATCATTGTTTATTTAGGTTACTTAACGTGTTGGTTTGAGCAGTAAACCCTGCAAATTGGTACACTCACCTGCTGCGACTTGTCTCTATACGCATGTACAACTAATTTGATATATTACTAAACTGTATTAGCACTTGGGTTTCCAGCCTTTCTTCTGCTCACCTTGTTTGTAGCCATCTACTGTAATCCACAGCTCTGGTTTCTGAATGTCTGTTGCTGGGCAGATGTGGTGGACATCCATTAATAGGCACCGGCTGTTTGAATGGTGCAGATCCTAACCATTGATTGGCTTGCTGCTAGCTTGAATCTTGGACAAAAGGATGGCTCAAATCACTGTTGGGGTTAAGGCTTCCACAAAGAGCAGCCCACTGATGACCGGAAGACTACCCCTGAAGCTGACCAGCATGGACTCCAGTGATATCCCGTTGAAGCCATACTCTTCTGTCCAGATCTTGTGGAGGTTCGAAACCTGGACCAGAGTGTCTCAGCCCCTGCTTGAGGATCGGTGCTCGCTTAACCTTTGGAAGGGATCCTGACCAACCAGCTCTCAGGGGCTACCCCTCTACAGCCGCTGTACCGAGCAGAGCCTTGGAACTTTGCAAATCTTGTGCCACAAGTCACCTACCTACTCCTGCCTCTTCAGAGCCAGGCCATGATGGTATTTCCCCTTTTGTAATGGATTGGCAGGCAAAGAAAAATGGAGGGTGCCCAAAGCAATGCCAGGAGGTTAAGATGAATTCTGAACCTTCCAGCCATCCCCACTTTTGTTTTGCCAGGGCATTATACATACAGGAAGGAACAAGTTACGCGTCACAGTTAACGCATAGTATGAAAACACCACAAATGCAATACTTTTAGAGATTTATTATTTCAAAAGCCATCAAGTATTTTATACCAATAGGTTACCTTTTAATCACATAATAAATGTCCTTATTCCAGATATGTATTTGGAACACTGCTATAATATGACCCCTTATTTTATGAACAGTTGCATAAACGTTTAATACACGAGTGTTTATGGGGGATAAGAATAAAAGAAATTGCACTTAGTAGCATTTTCGGATGAAATACAGAAAACGATTAAGTACAACATTAGAGACCTTTTAAAAAATGAACGACTGCTATTGCAAGATGTTTTAGGAGTAATGTATGATTCTAGGTCAAGACCGGAGAATTAGGTTAATCTCTACACTTATCAAGTACAGAGAAAAGACAGAACATAACCATTCGCTTCCGGGTCTTTAAAAGAAACACGACATTCGTTAGTGTGGAAAACCTGTATTGCAGGCTAAAGAAAGCCAAACTCTAGCGTGGAGGCTGTACATTTAAGAGGTTCTGGCGTTCATGGACAGTTACAAAACATCAGCAACAGTGCACCCAACTTTCCGCAAAGTAATACTTGTATGTATAGTTTGAAGGTTTATGGATTAAAAATATATGTTCTTGCAACGCACTAATGGGAAGTGAAGAAAAAAAACGTTGGCAACTATACAGCAACATGCTTTTGCAGCTTTACAGGTTCTGGAAATCGTGCAATTGAGGTTTGTTAGATTATGCATAAAAACGACATTGTTGTCCATTATAAATACAATTGTATGTCACATACCACGCTGATTTCGCCTGCTTCAATGACAGGTCAAGTGACAAAACTAGACAGTTCAACAGTCTTTAGTGTCAGATTGATAGAACGGTCTGCACACCAGCACACTGAGCAACTTTAGTGATAATGAACATGCAATTAACTTCACAGCAAGCACATTGTACGCAGGGTCTTGCGGGAAAATAGCAACTCCTTCCGAAGCCTACAGATGTGTGGACATAGCTCTTCATACAGCCCACAAAGACAAATGCCCTCACCAATGAGAGCCTCTCTGCCTCGGAACCCGCTACCCCTTCTCACCGAAGCCTTTGATGAGTTCAGTAAAGACTCCTGGGTCGCTCTCCATGAGGCACCATTCCCCCGCGCTACCAGCCATCCTCGCGTCGTAAGCTGCCCGCTCCTCCACTGTGCGGATCTCCCGGGGCCTCCGGCACCTGCGCGCTAGTGGCGGCGGCATCCCGTTCTGATCCCAGCAGGCTGCGCGCGGAGAAGTAGCGCGGCCACAGCTCTATAGTTCCCGACTAACGTTCTAACTCCCTTGCTGACGACCGATTACTCGTGGGAAATGAGGCTGTGATTTATATATCTTTCTAATCCACAATTTGAAGTCATTTCGCAGTTGGAGGTGATTAAAGCAGGCGTTTTTCTATGTAGTATCCATTAGTTTTACGTCCATTGATCGAGGACGTGGCATGCTAGTCTTATTGTATATCATAATGCTTTTATATTTATCGTTTAAAAATCTCAAAAGATTGGGGACATCCTACGTTTATTTTTATGAGATGTATTTAATTGCCGATCGAGTTGCTATTTTTGGGAACGCGAGCAGGAAGCAAAACGAACATTAAAAACGGTCTCTGAGAGTGGCCATCTTGAAACTGCCTCTTACTAAGCGCTGGGCTCCCTCAGCCTTGTACAATTTAGGCCCATGCTAAATGCTTATTACTTTAAACAGCACATTTACAAGACAATCGGGTAAAATGAATCCTATGCTCTACCGTAGGCAGTGATTTTATACGACGTCATCAGGATGATGCTAACTGGAAGAATGTGAGGGGAGAGAGAAATAAGCAACCAGAGAGAGAACGCATCAAAAACGGACACCACAGAGTGATCCAATCGTAGGACGTTTTGCATGGCTAGCCCGTGATAAGATTGGAGGAGATTGTCAATGGTAAAGACACCGAGATCGCTACGACGGGCTTGTGCAGAGTTAGAGGGCCCAAGAAAGTGAACAGCGCCGATGCACCTGCTGTGACGTTATCGAACACGAGGTGGGGATCTTTTAGCAAGCTGCACTTGAGTCAGTGGGATGGGGGCGGTGCCTTAAAAAATGAGCGTCATTGTTTCGTCATAGGGAACAGTTGAAAGGAGGGCTACGTTACGTATAATGTGTTGGGAAAGCAACACGTGCCCTGATTGTGGCCGGGAATAAATTAGGAATGCCAAAACAACTAGAGGTATCTTTGTTCTGGGAGGTCATTAATAGATGCGCAGTGGTGGAAATGGAATAAATGGAAAGGGGATCCCACAAAGGTGTGGGGGTGCAATTTGGACGTGGCAGAGGTTGGCATTTGAAACTCCGCTCAAAATATTCAAAATAATAGTTTAAAAATTGAGCAATTTCTTTCATGCTGCTTCTTTCAAAACTCCACACTGTACATTAATTACACCTGAGATCACTTCCATGGCAGCGGTGCGCCCAAACTACTGTTGATAATGCAGTGAGTGTTAGTACATTAAGGGATGCATAGATAAGCTTTACAGTAGAAGGTTACCAGGGTAGTGCAGCA
Source organism: Ambystoma mexicanum (assembly GCF_040938575.1). Lineage (NCBI taxonomy): Eukaryota > Metazoa > Chordata > Amphibia > Caudata > Ambystomatidae > Ambystoma > Ambystoma mexicanum. Next base: position 577,305,601 of record NC_090922.1, on the reverse strand, counting down.
GGTTGAGAGACCATTGCTGAGAGGTTATATGGAATAGTGTGCTCAAAAATGTTATTGTCTCGACCCAGCAAGTCATTATAAGCATATGTTGATCCATATAAAAAAAAATTCCTATGCACGTTACCTTAGTTATCCTCACTTTTACACATGCAAAATCGGGCATCGCCCTAAGGTGAACTGATCTTGCGGCACTAAATCATATCCCCCGCCCCTGAAGCTGACATAACTATTCCTAGCAATATTCTCCACCTATTTTCATGACGTTAGTGTGTAACATAGCCAAATGCGCCCAGTCATCACCTACGTCTTTACGTTAGTTGACACAGAACCCAGAATATCAACACACACATCCTCTTCCCACAGTGCTTCCCAAATTGGAGCTCAAAACACTATTTTTAAAGGAAACACCAATATAGTGTAATTTATAATGTGCTTTTATTTCACATTAAACACTCTGAGAACATCCGCCAATTTCCATTTTCAACCACATTTTTGATTTTGTTCTGTTCGAACATCAAATCTTTATCATGAGCCACACGGTGTTCCTTTAGGTAGAAGAAGCACATTGGACGCACCTTGAATCGCAAGGCTTCTGCATCAGCTTCTTGCTAGACCACCGTAAACGATGTCAAGTTGCTCCTAGATGCTGGTATCGCCAAAGGGCATATCGGTCCCAGGCGATTGTCCCACAAAGAGTAATTACAATCCAGCGATTTAGGTTTATCTGCCACTGCCTGTTGAAGAACCCGTCACTGGGTATCTGGATACGATGACATTTGCAGAAAGAGAGGATGTAGCTGTGTAGAAAACAACAGAAATATATTTCAGTAGCTGTTCTTGGTTTATAGTGAATATGTCGAATTTAAAAATATCGAAAAAAATAATCTAAAAAAAAAAAAATGAATTTTTGTAAAAAACATTTTTTAATGGGGGGTTCCCCCAAAGCCTCCCGTTTTTTTTACTAGCTAAACACAAAAATAACATACAAATAAAAAATAACACATGCTAATTATTTTTTTGACATTTTTTTTTCGAGATCATTTTTTTCGACATTTTATTTTCCACATTATAACTGGCTACCGCTGTTCTTTATTCAAATGTATCCATGTGCCCTTTAATTCAGCACCTGGTGAAATCTAATAATGAACACAAACCAGAAACAATGGAAACACAGAGAAAGCATTGTGGAAAGTTGGAGTCTACGATGTGCTTGAGAGGTTAATGCTGTGGAGTATGTTTATCTCACGATGGGATGCAGATGTGGAAGCTGACGGAAGAATTTGAACAACACACAGATGTATTAATAAAGGAATATTAAAGGGATAGTCCAGTAAAAAAAAATATTTAAAAAATAGATAGGCAACATTAAAAAAATAATACTAGCACTTTTTTTTTTAAAACTTCATATGTAACATTTTAAGCTATTTAAGCTCAAAATTCGCAAAAGCAAGCACATGGGCGCATCCATTTTGTGAAATGGATGCCCGCCTGTGCTGGCTTTTGCTTTTGTGGCACTAATGAAGGAAAAGCCAGCCAGCTGTAGTAAACAAAAGCTACCGCTGGGTGGCTTTTCCTTCATTGGTGCTGTACGCGGAGGACGGGGACCGGAGACCAGAGCAGGAAAGCTGCAGTTGAATCTCGGTAAGTGCTATTTTTTTTTTTTTTTTTTTTTCCATTAGTTTGTACAAACTTTAGAAAATCTTTTTATATCAAAACTTATATATTCTACAATATGCAATGTCCGATTACTCCCTCAGCTCTTTCCGGGGCTCGAATTTTCCCTTAAAATTTCTCTATTTCTAATGCTTCATTTTCATTTCTCAATGTCTTATTTATCAAGCATTTGAACGGCGCCGCAGTCTCTTGGAGAGTCCATACTCCGAGGTTCTTTTGTATACAAATTATGTCTGAGTTTGATCCTCCATTTTCTCCCACATGATTTCTATTTGTTTCAAGAGCAGTGTGAGTGCCACCGCCAGTTTTTTGTTGTTACTGCAGTGTAGCCTTCCCCGCCATTCTTCATCACTATACGTGGAGACTAATTTTCTTTCTGTTGCCAGGTATTTTGTTCTTAATTCCTTAAGTTCGCTGCAATAAAGTATCAAATGTTTTAATGATTCTGACTCTATTCGACAGAAACGGCATGTTGTCTCTTCATTTGGCCATTTCCTGTTGTAGATTTGGGCTTCTTTAGTTTCATATAAATTCAGTCTGAATCGCAGATATGCCCTCCTTAGATCTTTGCATGGAAACAGTTCAAGGTATTGTGTTAGCTGCATTCTCCCTTTTGCTTCTCCGGGATGGTTCTTCATGCATTTATGGGAATTTCTTTTTTCTGTTGTTTTGATCCAGTCAAGATCCATTAGTTTTTTTTTCACTCCATTTGGGTTGTTGACAAGCTGTTTCTCGTCTACTTCTATCTCTTTCAGAATCCTTTTACAGTTTGTTCTCCATTGCTGGAGGATCGGGTGGGCCTGTAAACTATTCCATTCTGCCAAGATTTCGAATTGGGGGACACAATTTTCAATTGTTTTCCTGTACAGGTTTAGCATGTTCCATGTGATCTTCGCATCTAGCGTTGTTACACCAACTTCATAGATTACACAAGCGGTCGGGTAACTTTGGGGTATTTGCAGAATCTTTTTCCAAAATTGCCCCTCACATCTTGCCCAGATCTCACTGGAGCATCCGAACATACATTCTGCACCGAAGATTAGTGCTGGAATTACCTTACTTTTATAGAAGTTGATCACTGGCTTGTATGAGAATTTTCCATATTTGTTATGGATTACCCGGGCTTGTGCTGTCAGCTGTTTACATTTACTCAGGGTCTTAACTACCATAGGTTCATCTCGCAGACTTGAGTTGATGTACACCCCTAGGTATCTGCTGCATTTTGCTTTTTTAAGTTTCTCATTTCCGAGTGACCATTGGAATTGGCGTTTTCTTGATGAGGGACCCTTTAGATTTTCTAGGGTCAGGATCTCGGATTTCTCTGCATTGACCTCCAAGCCCATTTTTATTGTATATTCTTTAAATGCTGTTAATTTCCGTTGCAGCCCTATAGGTGTAAGGTCTAAAATTACCATATCGTCTGCGTAGAGGAGCCAACTCAGTTTGTTACCATTTATCGTGGGGGGCGTGCTTCGAACTTCCTCAAACACCCTACCCACTTCTGATATATAAAAGTTGAATAGAGTAGCGCCCAGTGGACAGCCCTGTTTTATCCCTCTGGCCGTTGGTATTGATTTTGAGTGATTTCCCTGGTCATCCAATCGAATTTTTACAGATGTTTGCGAATATAATTCTTTTATGGCCAGGATAAGGCTCAATGGGCAGCCTCGATCTTTCAGATTTTGCCGTAGCGTTTCTCTGTCTACCCCATCAAAAGCATGAGCCAGATCAATCAGAGCTAAATACACTTTCTGGCCTGATCTTATTGCTTCCATTTTTACTAAGTTCAATATTAGCAGATTTAAGTTGCATCCCACGCCCTTTACAAAGCCAGCTTGTCGGACATCAATTGACTTACTTTCTTTTAGCCATGTATTCAGTTTCTGTAAGAGCATAGTTGCAAAGATCTTCCCCAGTACGTCTAACAGGGCAATTGGCCTGTAGTTTGTTGGTTTCAGGCGACATCCTTTCTTGAATATCGGCACTATGATGCCTTCTTTCCATGATGCAGGGAGTCTGACCTCTTTTGTGATGTTTTGGAAAAGTCTTTCGCAGAACGCGGCCCATTCGTCGATGTTTTGTTTCAGCATCAAATTTGATAAGCCATCAGGTCTTGCTGCTCTTGAATCACTACATTTTTTAATGCAGGTTACTATATCTATGCGTTTGAAGCTTAGATCCCATGGTTGTATTTCCGGAAAAAACGGTGTTTCTTTTTTAAGTTGTTTCTCGAACAGGGATGTGTAGTGCTTCTCCCATTCACTTTCTGTCACCATGTTCTTCATTATTGCTTTCTGGGGATTTTCTACTTCATTTAGCAGAGACCAGAATCCTCTGGAATTTCGCTGCCTCAGTGACTTCAGCATGGCTTCCGCATCATTTTGCTCTAATTTGGCCCTATGCAACCTCACCCATGACCTATAGTTGTTTTTTAACAGACTTGTCTTTTGCTTATATTTCGTGTCATTTGTTTGCTTTAGCTTTCTACAGTTTTTCCTTAGGGTTCTTTTTTTTTCTGCTAATTCTTTATCGTGTACATGCTTTTTGTACTGTAGTTTCTTCGGACCTTTAACTTTCACCCTGTAGATTTCCATAAATTCACTGTACTCTGTTGTTGAGGTCTTCAAATAGCATGAATCAGGATTTATGGCCTCTGCAAGTGATTCTATTTCCGTGGCCGTCATTCTCAGCCTTGTTCTTCCGGGTTCCACTTCATATTGTTGGTGCTTCTGTGAGGTTTTCTTATGAGTGGGTTGGCTCCACATCAGTGAGACAAGGTTGTGGTCACTCTGTGTCGATTTTATCACTTTCATAGAGGACATTTCTGCAGCGATGTTTTCTGTCACGAAAAAATAATCTATGATTGACCTCTGATTACCTCTCTCCCATGTCTCTACTGCCGGTCTATCGCCCATTGTGTTTCCATTCATCATTATCATAGCGCGATCGTCCATCTCTTCGAACCACATTTGTTCCTTCCTCCTTTCCTTTACTGATCGTTCTTTTTTCGATTTGGGTTTGTTAACGATTTCTATTAATTTCAAATTCAAGTCTCCACATATCACTATCTTTGCATCCCTCTCTTTTGATTTCAAGTGATCAATGGCATCCAACAGGTCGTCCATTAAGTTCTCTTGTTTAGCTTCTTGATTGTTCCAGTAGATGTTGTAAATATGTATCCTTATGATTTTTTGTGTGTCCTCAAAATCATTGGCCTCGACCTTTGCATATTGTATGTAATTTGACAGATTCATGGACTCCTTTATCACAAACCCGCTCTTGTGTTTCACCAAGATTAGTTGACCCGACATGGGTCTTCCCTTTTTTTTTTATTATGGCCGGATTCATTGCCACCTCAAAACCTTCTATGCACGGGCAACTGGCTAGCCATGTCTCTTGGAGACATACGATATCGCAGTTCCTCAGCAGTTCGTTGGAACTGTTGGCAAGATGTGCGAATCCTCTGGTATTCCAAGTTGCCCATGTTATGATGTTTTTGTCCCTTTGGCATTAGCTTCGTGGTTGGTTATTTATGGCTTTAGCTATCCATGCCCATTCGGCTGCATCTATTTCCGGTTTAGGGTTATTTCCGTTCTGAGCTTGCTGGGTTAGATCTTCCGTGGCGGGTATATTCGGCACTGTTATTTCGATTTTTAGGCCTTTTGGGTCGACTATCAAATCCCTCAATTTTCTACAATCATCACCGACTTCAGTGCCTTTTTCCGCACTCCCCTGCCTTTCGTGCTGCTCGGCATGCTGCTGTTGATTTTCCTTCTGTGAGCACTGATTTGGGGCTAGTAGATTATCTACCTCATAGATTTGGTATCCTGCTTCCATTATTTGCCTTTCACACATCATAATCAGAACTGTGGTCTTCCTTGAGTCAATGTGTAACAAGGTACTTACACGCCCATATTCTTTTATCATTTCGACTCTGCTTAATTCGATACTTCGGATTACTCGTAATACCGGTATTGTTTGAAACAATTGTAGTATTGTATTCCTATTCGGCGATGTATCATTCTTATTTTGTTCAATCTTTTCAATCAGGACCCTGAACTTTAGTTGTCCCTCCTTTGAGTTATACTTCTCCTGCTTATTTCCGGTTCTCGAGTCTTCTTTGGTTCTCTCATTTCTTTCGCTCTTTTCATTCACTATTTTAGTGGGCTTTGGCATTCTGTCTGTTGATGGTTCCACTTCTGGGTAATTTGAGCCCTCTTTTACTTCTAAGGTAGTCTGCATCCTCTGTTTCTCCAGGGCTAGTTTGTTTTTCAATAGACTAATTTTTAATTTTTCTTCCATGGTGTAAAATGTTTTTTTTGCCCAGGTATCGTCCTCACTTGTTTCGACCAGCACACCCTCCATCTTTTCCGATGGGCAAATCAGGCGTATCACTCTCCTGTTTATCGGTTCATCGTTTGTACGCTCTGGCACCCTCTCTCTCGTAGAATCCTTATGTCTCTCCCCATCCTTCTTTTTGTTGGTCACCTCTATCAAACTTCCCGACTCATCGTCTGTATCATCATGAGTGCTGTATCCTGACATATTCATCAGATCTTCATCTTCCTCAACTTGATTGAGTTCTATTAAGGCATTACCGTTTTGGCTAGGCATTTCTTGCTCCTTATTTTGATTTTGTCCAGTATTTGGATCACTCACCGCAAGTTTTTTGGCCTCCTCTTTGGTCAACTCTGTATTATTTATTGTCACGTTTAGGGCCTTGATATTTCTAAAAAAGTTTGCTGTGTTTTTGGCATTCTTATTCTTTGGGGCCGACAAGTTTTTTGTTTTCCTTTTACATTTCCCTTGTTTGTTATTACCATTTATTAACCCGTTTCCACTATTCTTTGGATTGGTTGATGGATGTTTTTCAAATATCTCATACCAATCTTTATCAGGGCTCTTATTTCTAAGTATTGGCTGTGTTGGTCTCACGCCTCTCATCCTATTGTCTTCACGTTCATTGTTGCTATTTTCAGTGGTTAGTGGCACCACTGGCTCTCTTGTTCGTGAATCCTCTGTTTTATCGTCCAATCTGGCCCTCACATTACTGATATTTTCGGAGGTTGAGGAGTCGACTATTACCTCCGGCTCGCATATTCGTATGTCCTCACTTTTTTTGGCCTTGCCAGAGACTCCGCCAGATGGCCCCCTATTCTCCATCTCTTTGGTTCCGGATCCTGTAGTCTTTGGATCTTGCACGTTGTCTTTGTGTTGGTGATCATGTTCTTTCCCCTCTTGATCTGCGTTAATCACGTCATGTTTCCTTGGGATTGATTTTTTGTTTGTTCCAACCTCATTTCTATCCTCTACTCTTATTTGCTTTAATGGGAGGAGCTCATTCGTTGGGACTAACTGGATTTGGGACTCTTGTTCTTCCGGTATCATTTCACACTGATCCGGGCACTGATCGGGTCTTTTGGTTTGAATATACCTTTTCTCCAGCTCTTTATTCAAGGATAGTAGCGCGTGTTTGGCTACCTCTGCAAATAACCGTTTATCCTCGGCATTATTTTTCAGGGCGTCTTTCAGTGTGTTTGTCGCGTGTTCATATCCACGAGATGACATTTGGTTTTGTAGAGTCATTTCCAAAATATCCCCTTCCATTTTAATAATTTTCGTATTTAGCAGCGCGATCAGTGTGTTCTGGTCTTTGCATGTTTCATTTAGTTGCTCATAGAGCTTTGTTAACGGCGTTGTTGCTATTGTCGTTGCTGACATCATAATTGGTCGTAATTCATTCACCACTTTTTCGATCATGGCTTTCGATGTTAAGGTCCTAGTCCTTATTTTCCTTTGCGGTAGTTTGGTCATGTTATGTTCAACCTGTTCGACTTCCTCTTTTTCTGTTTCGGTCTCGGTGTTTCTTGTAGGTATTGTAGACGACCACGACCCGGACCTTCAGATGTTCCTTGATATATTTACAGAAACATTTGTGATTTCCTATGTCTCTTTTTTCCTTTTTATGTTTTTGTGATTGGTGGAGGTCGGAGTCCGAGCTATGTGTGTGGAAGTAATGCCTTGAATGTACTTCAGTCCTTCGTTTCTCTATCTGTCTCAGATACAAATTTGAGTCCTCCATTCTTCCGGGATCCTTACCGCTCTCTTCGGGAGCCGTTTGGTTTGAGATGTTTCCTTGCTGTTGAATATTTTGTTGGCGGCTCGCACTTGGGGCCGCCATTTTGGCATTTAATCGGGTTAAATCTCTGATCAACTGATCTGCAATAGCTATGGAGCTTCGTCGAGGTTGTTGGTGGGGGTCTTCCTCCTTATTGGCCATGGAGGAAAGTTCCTCTGCCGGCTTCCATATATCTTCTTCGAGTGGATTTCTTACTTTGATGGAATCACACGGTCTCCGACTTATCATGCCTTCCTCGTCCTCCGAAATAGCATCACTCATTTCATCTGGTAACCATCGCTCTTGTTCTTGTTGACTGTTCATCATTATGGGTTGCCCTGGCTTTTCCCTCGTCTCCAAATTTTTGACCAATTTACTTTTATCAGGTGGTAGTTCCTTTGTGGGGCTTTCTTTAGAGGTTTCCCATCGCTTTTGGAGCCTCATTGATGCCAAATTAGGAGGTCCAGACCCATTTAACACTGAGATGCTTTTTACTTTCTCCATATCTTTTCTTATTATCTCCTCGACATTCTTCCATGCTAGTATTTTCAGCGAGCAGATTTCACTGTGCGGATTCGCTCGATCAGGATTTGAATTTGGCATACCTATCTCTTTGATTAGGGGGCCATTGGAGTGCGTGACAACTCTACTTTTGTTGGAGGCCCTCTCTATGAGAGCACTCGCGTTGGCTTGATCAGGGGTACAGAGGTTATCTCTTGTGTTACATTGTGCCTCCAAGACCTCATTCAGGGTCTGATACTCCGGCTGCTCCTCTCTTTCTATGATTGGGCATATCACATGCTCCCCCTCTTTGGCCGCTTCTCTTTCTAGGACCTGCGTGTCCATTTGCGCGTCCAATTGCTCCAATCTATCGCAGGGGCTGCGGTATGGGGTGCACGGGGTTGCCTCTAGGCAGTCAATCGCATGCTCTGCTGTTTTTGATGCTGAGTCTAGTGATCCTTCTGTGGGCATGGTGTTTGTAATATTAACACCATTAACTCTCTGATCAAAAGATTTGCGAGGTGGCAGACTCAGACCCTTAAGATCATAGCAAGGTTTTTCTGCGCTGTTAGCCAACACACTTACCGCTCTTCCGTGGGCTAGCAGCGTCTTTCTTCCGGCCATCGTGATTTCATCCCGCTCGGCTTTCCTTAGTTGCGCTCGGGTCTGCGGGATTCCGGGTCTTCCTGGCATCATCTCCAGCCCGCTCCTAGGGCTCCCAAGGGCCACAGTCGACACTTTCCTGCTGTGCTCCGCAGTGTCGGCCTTAGTAGTGCGGCTCCCAACGCACCGAACAGCCACAAAACAGCAAGCGCCCTTTGCACCTGTCGGGTTTAGCGCCGCAAGGGTGGTGGGCTCGCTGTATTCAGCGCTCAGCTGGGTCACGTGCAAGGTCACGTGACACTCCCGGCTCCGCCTCCTCCAGGAATCGTGGGTCTGGCGAAAAAAAGCCCTCCACTCGTTCTTATTGTCCGCGGTTATCTGCTGCAGATCTCGCTCACTCTGATGCTGCCTGGAATCAGGATATGACGTTCGTAAAGGGTAGTGTCACTTTGGGTCTCCGGTGCTCCCCCAGGGGTCACCCCATCCGTGCCCCCTTGTGACTGTCTTTTTTTAATATAATGGGGGAGCACCGGAGACCCAAAGTGATAGCCACAGCAGGCAGAAACACAACGCGGTTGTGTTTGAAAACGCTGCGGTTTTTCTTTCCGAGTTTCTCAGGCTCCTCCGAGCTGGAGGAGCCTGAGAAACTTGGAAAGAAAAACCGCAGCGTTTTCAAACACAACGTTGTATTTATGTTTGCGGTCGCTTCAAAAGCGACCGCAAACATAAATACAACGTTTTTAAAGCTGCGGTTTTAGCCCGGAAAACTTAGAAAAAAAATGCAGCTAGTGCTTATTTTTAAAAAAAAATAAATAGCACTTACCGAGATTCAGCTGCAGCTTTCCTGCTCTGGTCTCCGGTCCCCGTCCTCCGCGTACAGCACCAATGAAGGAAAAGCCACCCAGCGGTAGCTTTTGTTTACTACAGCTGGCTGGCTTTTCCTTCATTAGTGCCGCAAAAGCAAAAGCCAGCACAGGCGGGCATCCATTTCACTAAATGGATGCGCCCATGTGCTTGCGTTTGCGAATTTTGAGCTTGAATAGCTCAAACTTTTACATAGGAAGTTTTTTAAAAAAAGTGCTAGTATTATTTTTTTAATGTTGCATATCTATTTTTAAAATACATTTTTTTACTGGACTATCCCTTTAACAACAAACTTGATGCTGGGGGAACCCATACGCATACCTCTCAACTCACACGCTTTTGGCAGGTGTCACCCGCCACTTTGGCAGCTCTCTCACCGCCAAGCTCCCTACATGCCCTTAGGAACCAATGGGCATTCACCTGCCAAATAGAAAATCGGGTGTTTCCACCTGCCCAGTGGCCATGAAAGGTTGAGCGCTATGCCATAACTGGACTCTATGCATTTTGTTGCTGGACTGCCCATGTGCCCGGGACAAAGACAAATACATACATGTTGTGTTTGCGTGTCGTCACAATATGCCCCACCCAATCTGCCCCAACTTCAGTAACACATTATATTTGGTATTTCCATTCTCTTGGCGTAACACAGAGTGTCTGTTCAGTTCAATGGTTTTCATTAAATGAAATTACATGTTCCTTTGTCTAGTTTTAAAATGGTGAACCTTATCATGTTTGCCGGTATTACACACCTCCTGTCCCTCAATCCATAGCAAATCCCCCCTTTCTTCCAAGGACGAACAACAATTGAGCCTTCTTAGGAGAGCGTATGCTAAGATTAGTTTTGGTGAATGAAAGCCACAAATCAAAACATACCGTAAAGGAAGCCTCGATGTGAACAGCTCACAAGCAACATCAAACGCAGTGAGTGACCGACACTCCATGGGAGCGATTTATCCCTGCCGTCCAAAGTGGCATTCGAAATATGTGCGAAAAATAAATGAATTGTTTGCTGGCATCCACCAATGCTGCGCTATCGTGAATAATTTTTGCTCATCTATATTGATAGTGATTTAGTTATTTTAGGCCAACAGTTCCAGTTAGAGTCCTCCCCATTGTCACATCTGCGTGCGCCCTGTTTTCGCGGAGGAATGTGCTGTGCGGATAACATGAGACACTGACAAGTCATACATCCGATTGCCCTTCCATCTCCACTGAACTTCTCGTGCATTAACAAATTTTGTGGGAGAGGCAGTATATCCTGTCCTCCTGCACCATTCTCGCATTGCGCAAATGATGTTTTAGCTAAGGTGGGAGACATCTCCACCCCTCCTGTACCTATTTGCATCACCCATGTTTCATATATGTGTATTAACGCTGTGTTAATGTGTATACTTTGAACTCCATTTTGTGTCCTTCCAAACGGCAACTTTTTCTAGGCCCCCTGCCCATCTTGTGAAATGTTCACCCTCCCTCTTCCAGCGCAGCGCACAGCCAGTCCCCACCATCTTTGTCCTCTGTCAGCTCAGCACGTCTCCTGTTCTCACGGAAATGCAGCTATTCATTTTTGCAAGTAGCGAGTATCAAGCTCTGCAAAATGTGCTCATCCAAGAATGTGAGACTAAGGCTTGCTCCAACGTTAGTGCCCCATCCATCTCTGTTGACCGCTCATGCCATCTTCACCCCTTCCCTACCAGGCCGCGGTCCCCTGAACCCATGCCCCCTATTTCCTTTGGATTCATCTGGCCACCAGACCCTACCCCCGCACCACCTCCAATTCACCTACCATATAATTGACAAAGAGGATATATTTGAAAAGACAATTTGGATGCTTAATACTTGTTAGTACTTTTAATAGCTTTGAAATTCAAGTTAAATAGATTTCCATTGGTCATGTACAATGTACAAACATTGTGGAACATACACACCGCTGCTAATCATTAATACCAGGAAGTCAAATGTTCAACGAGGTCCGCTCTTGGTGGACAGGGCTCGCTTGCAATGTTGTGTGGCAATGTATGTGCGTAGGAACAAAATCAGGATCGATTCCATCAGTATACATGGCCAACACAGTCAAAGTGAGATCTTTCACAAAATCAAATTGCATTTCCTGGTATATCGACTTGGCAACCCATTTTTTGCTTCGTTTGGAACAGGTCATTGTGTAACGAAACATTACAAAGTTTCCTGCATTTCTCGATTGTTCTCTGCCCAGATTCTCATTATGCGCTAATACGGCTAGTAATGTTCGATATTGCATACCGTCTGTGCCGAAATGCAACCTCTTGGGCATGTACTTTAGGCACATATTGTGGAACACCTCCAAATCCCTGGTGTGACAGAACTCTGTTCGTCCCTTCAGGTCTCTTGAAAGAGTTTTATCAAACACAATCTTCTCAAGAGCTTTGTGTGGAGGTGAAGATGGAACCAACCACTTCTTCTTGCGTTCCTGTTCCTCCAATAAAGGTGCATGTGCACATTGGTGAAAATTTTGGTTTTCCGTCCACGTGTGGATGTTGGAACAGTGGTGCATCATTGAGCGCCATTTTTCCAGTAGATTTTTCACAGGCCCATTACAAGTTTTGGAGCTCCACCAAAGATGGTTGCTGAAAGACGGGATCAATGTAAAATATTTTCAGAACCCTTTTTTTTACCTGCTGTGATTTTTTATTTTTTATTGATTGATTTGGCAACGTGCCATACATCAAATTGATGGCAAATGTTTGGAAAGTGCTCTCGCATGACCTTTGCTTTTGAAACATGTCTGTCAGTGGCTATGAGGTTTATTTGCATTCGCATCGATTGAAGATGTTCGAGGGATTTTATGAAACCAAGTTTCTCCATGGCCACTGAGGATTTACTTTGGAACACCTGCACGACCTCCGAACTCAGAATTTATTTAGTTTCCATGTCCTGAAAGTGGTATGTGCAGTACTTTGCAGAAAATCCGGGGCTGTCACACTGTCCATCGCCAGCTAGCCTGAACCGTTTGCCAGAGAATGTCCTTTCAATTGTCATTTGTTAAATTTTCCAGGGTTGACTAATAGCAGGGAATAAGAATTCTCTTTGATATTTATAGTACTGTGTTTTAGCAAGGAATTGAAGTCCCACAAATTGACAGAAACTGGACAACTTACTAAAAGTCGAACCACTGAAAAGTAAAGCTGCTGAACACTGTAGATTTCCTGCTGGCACTTTGCCCAGCATCGGTTGAGCGGACCATAACAATTTATCAAGGAGGTGGGAATAGGTGGCTTGAATTTTCAGGTTAGTACCTTGTAATAGACAAGTCACAATCACCAATGGCTCCCCGCACATTTCCCTCTCACTGGATAGACACATTTCAGCATCAGTATAATCTCTTTGAGGCAGCTGTCGAATAGAGGTGTCACGGGATTAGTTTTATGGCGGTACGATAACCTTCTTGCCAAATGACGGTATATCATGGTTATTGCGGTATAGCAGGTGGAGTTAACTAATCTTAACAAATATTTTCTTAAAAAGGTAATACATTGTCTGATTTATCATCACAAACAAAACCAGGCTCCCAGTGCCAGAATTGCGCTTTTTAACATACTTCCCACCGAAATGCTACCACTTGCTGCCACCAAACACCACAAACACACGTGTGGAGAGGAGTAGGGGGGAGCCCCGCTGCGACTGGCAAAGCAAACTTAAGAGCTTTTCTTAAGTGGTCATTTAGGCTTTTAGCTCCCCCACTGGCTACTGGTGAAGATGCACATGTTGCCATATTGATAATCTGCATGCCACAGATCAATGGAGGCTGATTGTAGTATGCGCTTGTGCGCATACACGCACACACATTCTCTCTTTACATTACAGCCTTTAGTTCACTTGCGGGCCAAAAGGTGTTCAGTAATCACAGACATGTTACCCTTTGGTATGGCAGCAGGGAATACCCACAGAGATGAGTGAATTTCACGGTGTGACTTATTATATGGAAATTCAATGATAGAACCAGGGAAATCCCCCATTGTCATATGTTTAGAAAATATTATCCATTTATAAGTATATAAACCCCAAAGCCGCCAACCCAAAGTAAATCCCTTTCCTTCTTGGCACTGTATTTATTCTTCCTATTGCTAACATATTGATTTTGTGTCAGGCACGTGTGGTTTACGGAATGGCATTAAAAACTGCTCCAACTGAAACTACTTGTACCAAGAACTTTTTTTTACATTGCCTTTTTGCATTTGAAGATCTTTAACTTACCATTAAGTCAATGCTTTTTAGTTAACTTACAAATACGCAGGCAGGATTTCCCAGCTGTAGCAAGGTAGCATTTTGAAACTTGTCTCTGGACATATTTAGCTGATCCTCCAGGAATCTAAGGCGGCTGCAGAATTGTTTTTACATGGCGCTCACTCGTTGATCGCCTTGAATGAAAGAGTGACTAGTGGAAGTGTTTATAATGCACATTTTGAGCAATGAGCTTACTGCTCAGTCACAGGTCATCGCTTTGAAAATTGGCCTCGACCTGCATTTTTTTGGATCCACATGGCATGGGCATCATGTCCCCTCACTGCGATAAAGTTTGTTTTAACAACTCTTTATCCCATTAAAGGGAGAAAAGTCACTCATGTGCGGTTTGAAAGCCCATGTCATTGTGTTTCTTTTGTCAAAATGTCATAGCCAACACAGACGCACCAAAAGGTTGCATAGTGATCTAATTGCTATAGCTTGTTTACCATCTGCCTGGTGTATTATGAAGGTCTGATGTCGGAGTCACCACTTATCATGTAATCCTAAAGATACAGCGTTCAGTGGGTGCTGTTGATTTCTTTCTTGATTCTTGCAATACATGTTCATTTACCTTCTTAAAGATAGTGGGAAAAAAAACTTTGAAAATGACAAAGTTAAAATAAATATTATAACAAATATGGTCTAGACCGCCACCTCACCAGAGCCCCATCATTACCGTTTTCCCCAGGTCTGAGTATATTAGAACCCTTGTGATGCGAGTTCAGAGGGTGGAATGCTTTCATGGGTGGTGTCACAAATTGAGAATAGACCTAAGAAATATTTCACCCCCATTGCTCTGGATACTTCAAATTAAATGTAGAATCTGTCCTGCCTGCTAGAGTCCAGTGCCATAGGCAGAAGGTAGGTAGGTGAAGGATCAAGCGATGCAACAACTCTAGTGCCAATGTGCAAATCTACACAGAGGACAGGGGGTGTGGGGAGAGCAGTTTATTTACTAGCAGAAAGCAGTGATAGGCAGTGTTCACACGGTCTACAGCAGGGTCGCACTGGGGCATAAAACTGTCTCGGGCACCAACATAAAAGTGGCCCACAGTTGCAAATGGGTATTCATTCCTTTTGGAACACTGTTTGAATAGTACCCAAGTGGGGGATTTTTTAAAAAAATGTGATGCAAATTGTACATTAAAAAGAATATTTATTCAGCAACAGTGGTCAAAACTATTAGCCGCATAGTGAAGTCACTCATCAAACTGGCCCACTTTGGCCAAAAAAGTGCCCCGCTTTGACCCAAAAAACTGGCCCACACAAGCATTTCGCGTTTTTGGTTCGGCCATGGGCCTATTGCCCTAAAGGCCAGTCCATGCCTGGTCTACGCAGCTAAAGTTGTTTGTGGACATGCATCAGAAGGGCATCCAGTTCATTCCCCAT
This sequence comes from Ambystoma mexicanum, assembly GCF_040938575.1. Lineage (NCBI taxonomy): Eukaryota > Metazoa > Chordata > Amphibia > Caudata > Ambystomatidae > Ambystoma > Ambystoma mexicanum. The sequence continues at coordinate 577,290,192 of NC_090922.1, read as the reverse complement.
CTTTGAAATTGGTGAATTCTAAGCTAAAAAGATGGCTATCCAATCCATGACCATGAGAAACTTAAGTTCCTGGAATCTAAACCTTGGGGAGAATAATTCGATATGCATGACTTCACTGGCCGTCCTTTTTTTTTTTTTTACAATTTGCACAGCCAGAGCAAGAGCAGTTCCAATGTGTGTTTGCCCAGTGCAGTAGGACCTTAACTTACTGAACTAATGGCACATGATGCCGGGCCAGGCTGAATTGATACATTTCTGCTCCTGCTGGCTAAGTGGTTGCTAAGCAAAGTGTCCCTGGCTGCACTGTTTTGCAAGTCACTGACGTTTTATTTGTTTACATACGAACAAAAGGAAAAATAAAATGATCACTTTCAGTTCAGGCCCTCAGCTCATCCTCGTGATGTCCCTATGGTCTTGCTAATTGCAAATTGAAAATCGGGACAATCACCACAGAAGATCTGACCTGTAGCGCGGAGCAGCAGGACTGTGTGAAAACGTTTAAAATCTGTATGCTGCCTTTAAAATAAATAATGCCTGAAACAAAATAACTTTGTTCTAGTTTGCTCATGAAATGCAGGTATGGCAGAGTCTATGAACTGGAGTCTCAGGTATGTGTATAGAGCCAGTCACTCATCTCATCGTTACCATCTTTGCATGGGGAACACAAAGGTTCAGGCACTGAGCAGCTTTCAACACAACTTGCGCAAAGCCGGCTGATCTTTGAGCAGACTCTACTGATCACAGAGAAAGAGCTGTCAAAGCAGCAAAGCTGCATTTACTAATGTGGCCTCACTTTCCATATGCTCTTGTCTGCCAAACAAGGCCCCCTTGGCAGACGGCACATCCAACAGTGCAAGACCAAGACTGCGCAGCACTTGCTTACTGCAGCCTTTCCAAATCAGATTGAAAAGGACACTTAACGGTATACCGGTATAAACAATGTGATGGTTATTATTGTTCAATTAAGCTGTTCACGGTATCTTTAACGATATACCGTTATACCGTTACATCCCTACTGTTGAATACAATGTATTTATGTATCTTTATTAGCCAATCGTCGCGCATGATTGTGGTTTGTGACTCAACTGTGGTGGAGAAATCGCCTGAAGTAGAACAACTGTAGTCGAGATCTTTGGCAAGTTCCTCTGTCAATTGGGTTGAGGCTTCAGTCTCTGTTAGTTCAGCTTGTGTTATTTGCACACAAATTGGAGAAACCATCAACGTTGATTGTTTAAGGGTGGACCTTTTTTTGCGTGTGTAGATTGTGTCAAGTGGTCAGGGAGTAATTCAAAATCACCTTCATTATATTCCATTTCATCTTCATCTTGTCGAGTTCTCACATTGTAGCAATGGTCCACCAACACTTTGCTTGCTTCACCGGTCACATTGAATTCATTTTCTGGCCATTGGGCATAAGCATCTCGAGTCTGCTTTGACTGGACCACGCTGTGCCTTAAATAGTAGTTGCTCCATGGTGAAATCTGTTTGGCAAGCAGCATCTTTGGTTTCATTTGTTGTCTGCGTCTTTATACTTCTTTTCCTTCAGGGCCTCTAGAATATGGGTTGTAAAAACATGTTCAATGTAAATGAAACATACAGTAGATAGCACTTTAGATTGTTAAGACAACACCAGCCCAAAACACTTAGTAAATGAAATTGTTTGTTAGTTACCCTTGTTTTCTTGATTTTCTGTGAAACTGTGGTCTTCTCTGTAACGACCGTACCAGCAAGCTGGTCCACCACCTCTGATCCATGTGCATCCTCTTCTAATTCCTGACCTTGTATACATTCCTTAAATATAATATTCATTAAAAAAACAAAGTCAAACATATTTTAAATTAAGATCTTTCATCGCACGCATCGCTTACATACATACCCTCGTAAACAGTGTGCGTCATTTAGTCAAAATATACATTTCTAATTTCACCAGATTGATGGCAAGTGTCGATCAGAGATCACTGTGCAAAACATACTGATTTTAATGTATTCTGCATTAGGGTCGAAATTTTAACGTTAGAACTGTAATGAAAAAGTTTGAAACACTGCACGTTTATATGAATGTCACTGTCTAATTGTTTCCTATGTAGGATTTACTTTGTTTCATTCAAGGGGTCTGTCGGTACGCATACCTCATGCTTTGGACCAGCTCCAAAGAATGATGTAATTGTAGTCGAAGTACCAGCATCTCCCTGTAACACATTACTTGTTTTAGTACGGGTGAAAACAGCGAAATGGAACAGAGACAATAGGATGCAGACAATAATACATATAAAGAGAAACCCATAAATAACACATAGTGTAAACAACTGACAGGATACATAAACAATTTCATATCATTTTAAATTCCAAGCATAATACATTCTCGTAATTAAAAAATGGAATAAAATTACCTGGTAGGCGCTCGAAGTTGTTGTTGACTCCAGAAAAGAAATTAATGCAGAATCTTGCTCCTTCATTTTCAGTGCATTGTCACAAAGTGGTAAAAGGGAAAATTAGAATTGCATTAGATATGTGGGAAGATCCAACTCTCGATAATATGAACTTCTGCGAGTCTGTAGGGCTCACCATTGGTATACTAGACGTGTCGGTGGTGTCGTCACTTGCGAGCGGCTGTGCTTCCGTCAGAATGCTCTCCTAAAAAAATGGACACGTCAAGCAACTGATTACGAAAAGATTATGCTTCTTTTGAAGGGCACTGTGGCATTGTTTTCTATGGTCATAATTACTTTCTGTCATGCTCCATAAACGAGGGATAGATGTGTAGTAAAATATGGTATAGTTAAAAAGGTAATACAATCTGGTAAATATGCAAACTTTAGTATGACACATTTACACCGAAAGCACCAATCCGTTCATGTAGTTACATGTTCAATACCCCACCACCCACTGCTAATTCATCATCCGGGACTCACCTGAAGCAGCATGTGCATGAATAGAGTTGGAATTGCATTTGGAAGAAATTTACGCAATGTTCTTAGTCGGATGCTTTTTTGTGTACTGCGATTGGTCGTACATATCTGAGATTAAAGTGCGGCCTTCAGATGTGGAATCAATTGGTTTAAAAAAAGGTAGCAGGTGCTCCTCTCCAGAAAGAACATGGCATGATAACCTGTTCTGAGATGAGAGTTTGCAGCACACACTTTTTGCTCACTGTACCTTTCACAGATGGGAAATATCCATTTGCATATCAGTCTTTGTCCCGCCCACATGGGCAGTCCAACACCGAAATGCTATGGCAATTCCTCTCTGAACAAGAGTACCAACAGCAACTCCATACACGTGTTTCAGCCTTATTGGGCCTCATCAATGAGGTGAAGCTGTGCCTCTCTAAGCACAGTGAGCAGGGAGTCCACGTCTGGTTGCCCCCAGGTAACTCAGGGTGACCAACCCCAAGTTCCTTGCAAATATTTCAAAAAAGGTAGCAGGCGCTCCTCTCCAGAAAGAACATGGCATGATAGCTCTCCCTTGCTAACCATGTGGTCTCCCTTGCTACCCCAAAAAAAAAAAAAAAAGAAAATCGGCAAAAAGAAAACCTTTTTTTTAAAATTGAAGTTCCTGGGCTTTGGCCAGTGCCATGTGACCCTTTGTTTCTGGAGAGGATGGCTTTCTCATTCAGGCCTCCTAAAAAAAAAAACAGGTTTAACACTTTGCACCAGACCTGCAGATGAACTGGCTTGCTGTTTACCAGTTTAATGGTGTCCACTACAGAGTTTAATTTGCTTTCTGACTTTGAGAATGTTCATACATGTAATTCCTCATTTTACTATAGCAGGAAAGATAGCTACAGCCGGTAAAATAGCTCAGTGGGTTGAGCGCTCACTGCGATGTGTGAGTGATCTGCAGGATGCAGGTCCGAATCCCGGCAAGGTCAATTCAGCCTTTCAACCATCTGAGGTTGATAAATCAGTGCCAACACAGGTTTGGTGATATAAAGCTCTTAAGCGTAAGTGCTATGTAATAAGACATCATTATCATTTGGCCTTGGACGTCTGCTTGCATTCGCAGTAATTTGTTAATATGGGCATATACACACTGATATTAACAATACATATGGTGATCCATTCTTGTATGAAATGTATATCACATTACAGTGATATCAACATATTTTTCGTAGTGTATTTAGGAACAATGCTATGTGATACCACTTCCTGTTTTGTCAAAGGGTGAAACGCTGAGTTACATCACTTCCTGTGATGTCATCAGAGGGTCAAGGATCATGTGATGTCACTTCCGCTACCCCTGGCATTTTGGTGAAATGACGTCCCTGGAAATGGAGGCGGGATGTCATCAACGGAGCCCTGCTGGCAGATCCTCCCTGCCCGCGGCCCTCTGCGAGGAGGGTGCTCGTGCGGCCCTGGGGAGGGCCAGCCTGCAGCCCTGGGGAGGGCCAGCCTGCAGCCCCCTGTGGCGCCCGCCACCAGTAGAACAAAGAAACTGTGCAGCCGCTCCCTTGCCGCTTGACATATGGTGGATAAAATAACTTCTGCACTACAAGGAAGAGGTTGTGTTCCGACGGTGAGCTGAAGCCCACCGGGAAAACAGGGAAGGAAAGCGGCATTGCCGCCAAGAAAAGGAGAAGGTGAGTGTTCGCCCCCAACCCTGTAGGCGGCACTGACACTGTGTGTGTTAGCTGTGCTGGCAGCCCCTATAGGGATCCTGGCCTGCCGGGTGGTAACTAATGGTTGCTTCAATCCGGAGCGAAGGGAAGGAAGACGTGCAGTTGCATGCGTCCCTCTGGCACTGATCCAGGGCCCAGTGGCGGTTATCAAATATTTAGCTCCATATCGGAGCAACGAAAATCAATAATGTGGCTGTCTGCGGTCGGGCGGCAGCACAGATGTCTGCAATCTTGCCATGCTGCTAGCCTCAACAGTGATCCCGGACTGCCACCGGCGGTGATTGTGAATGTGCTCCGGTGGGAGCAAAATGAAAAAAATAATAATAAAGTAAAGCGCTCTATGCTGGTGCTCCCCGTATAATCCCAGAAAGCAGCAGCTATGTGGGGAAACCTGGTGAAAGCAGTTAACTTCTCCACGTCGGAGCATGGGTGAAATGCAGCAGCTCCATGTCAGAGCCTGAAACGAAATGCACAAGTGCCCTCTGAAAATCCTGGGCCCCTGGCAGTGAAAGAAGTAAGCGCTCCAAGAGGGGGCAATGAAAACAAAGTGTATGGCCCCCTGCAGACCCCAGGCCGTGAAGGCGGTGAGTTTCTCCTATGCTCCGTGATTGGAGTTGTAAAGATAACATAGAAGCCATCACCAACATAGCCATCAACCATGAACACGTAATCATCCTGGGGGACTTCAACATCTGGTTCGAAGACAGTCACGCCAAATCCCAAAACTCACTGATTGAACAACTCACTACCATGAAACTATGACAACTAGTAAAAGGGGCAACACACTCGGCAGGACACACCCTTGATGCAATTTTCACCAAGGATAAACTCATCAGCACGGCACCGCCGATACAAATACTGTGGAGCGCCCATCTCATCATCCCATTCGTGATCACTCTGCCAACTCAAGTCTGCATCCAACCTCCTAAATTCACAACCACCACAAAAAAAACTGGAAACACGTCAAAGAAAGCAACCTATTTGAACAACTGGAGTTAACCAGCCCCTCAACTACAGAACTAGAACTAGCTGACCTAGACGGGAAAGCGGAGCTATTACACAAATGGATTGCAGATACAATTGACAAGGTCGCCCCAGAAAAACCATTCACCCAATCAAAAAAAAGAGCAATGGCAAAATGGTTCACCCCACTATTAAGCACCATGAAAAAGGAAAACAAAAAGAGGGAACTGGTATGGAGGAAAGAATACAACCCAGACAAAAAACACTATTCCAGAAACAAATCCGCACATACAAGAAGGAAATTCAAAAGGCTAAGAGAAGGCATTATGATGACAGAATCACCAATGCCACCAACACACAAAACAAAATGTTTAACTTCATTAAAGAAATGAGAAACCCACCAGGCTGTGATAACACCCCAAACCCCTCAGAGAAACTATGCAACGACCTGGCAGACCACTTCAAGAAAAAAATCAAGAACATCCGACAAACCATATAACAGAGACCAACCAACCACAACATACAACCAAATGAACCTAACACCGAACCACAGCACAAACACAAAGACTTTCCTGAACCATAAGCAGAGGCATTCGCAATGCTGGTAAAACACAGCAAGAAAGCTGGTTCACCCATGTATCCCTGTCTCCTGGACATCTACAAATATATCCTCGCACAAGGAACACCGGCAGAATATTACAGAAACCTCCTAAATCTATCACTAGCTACAGGAACGGTACAGAGGACCTTCAAATCAGCATATATCAAACCTCTTCTAAAAAACACAAGTGGCGACGTAGAAGACCTCTCCAATTACAGGCCGATCTCTAACATTCCCTACCCGGCAAAACTCCTGGAAACCTACGTATACAAACTAACAAAAGAATATGTAGAAAAACACCACCTGCTAGACCAAGCTCAAGTCTCTTTCAGACCCGCAAGAGGAACGGAAACAGCACTACTATCCATTTGGGATGACCTAAAAACGAACGCAGACTCAAACACAACCTCAGCCCTTATTCTGCTTGACCTATCCACAGCCTTCGACAGAGTTAGCCAGGACACCCTAACCAAAAGACTAGAAGACATAGGCATAACAGACACAGCACTACTCTGGACTAAATCATTCCTAGCAGACAGAACAGAAACCGTATGGATTAAACCCTTCAAATCCACCCCACGAGTTAACGACTGTGGAGTGCCACAAGGATCCTCACTATCAGCACTGTACTTCAACATCTACCAAACTCCAGTTATCAGAATCTTCCAAAAAAGACAATATTACATGGTACAACTACGCAGATGATACTCAAATCATCTACACAATCAAAGACACCCAAGCCGACCATTCAACCCTAATCAACTGTCTAAAAGAAGTCTTCAACTGGATTGAAAATCCAACAACCTGAAAATCAACCCAGGAAAGACAGAAATCATGATCATATCCAAAGACCAAGAGAACAAAACCACCATACCGTAGCCAACGGAAATGGCAACAGCACCATCACCATCTAAGGTAGTAAAAAATCTGGGAGTCCTGATGGACAACACCCTAACCTTAGAACCACAAATAAATGCAACAGTCAAGAAATGTTTCTTCCTCCTCCACACGGCAAGAAGAATCCTAACTTTCCTCTCCATGCACAAAACACTCACTATCGTCGCCCTCATCATGTCAAGAATCGACTATGCAAACAACCCCTACCTCGGCATACCAGAATACCTCCTGAAGAAACTACAACACATCCAAAATACAGCAGCCAGACTACTCCTCAAATTATCCAGAAGAGCCCACATCATTCCTGCCCTAAAAACCCTACACTGGCTTCCAGTAAAACATTGCATCAACTTCAAAACAATGTGCTTAACGCACAGGGCAATCAGGACAAGGAGCAGAATTCCTACAAAAGAAAATAACAATCTACAAGCCAACGATACTCCTCAGGTCAAGCAACGAAATCCTCCTGGAACTAAAACCATACCTTACGAAAAAACCTGGAGGCACCTCCTTCTACCACTTAGCCGCAAAAAACTGGAACAACATCCCAAAAGAAATAAACACCAAAGATCACCTATAATTCAGAAAATTACTAAAAACCTGGCTCTTCAACACCACAAACTCAAACTGAAAACCGAAACAACAGAAAGGAAAAAGGATGACTAAACTGGAGAGGACACTGACAGTCCCAGAACCGACTGAGAAGCTCCCACGGCAACTGGACGGGTGACGCTGGGTAGAGTGGAACACAGGCAACACAAATGGAGACGGCGTCAACAACCCCAGCCAATCCCATCCAACATCTTCACTCACCCCTTAGTTGCTACCAGGTACCACAGTGTTGTAGAATTGTCGGGATATTGGCAATCACCACACTAGCTGAGTTGTCGGCATTGGCAGGTGCACTAGCCTTATGAGTGGGAAGGGAGGACAGGTGGGCTTGTGAGGGAGGCCGGTGGAGGTGGGAGCAAGATGTGAAAGAGACCTTGAATAACGGACAGACCCAGATCAGGACAGAAGCGCAGGGGTGCTCCCACACCCCATCCGGGGAGATTACGCAAGCCCAACATGTCAATTCAGGATAGAGATACCAAATAACCAATTCCACTAACTATTTCGCCCTCTGCTTACACCTCTCAAACTCCAAACCAAACACAACCACAAACCTACAGCACAACAAACTGCACAAACCTCACTACACTGCAACAAACAAAACAAAAAACACATTGACTCGCACAACAGTACACAACGACTACCGGCCGCAAAACACCCCAGGCCCAGCCAACGGACCCACCGGGCTGAGGCCGCCAATAGCACATCACTGCTTTTTGCACTTTTCCAGCTTCCTCCCATTAACTCACCCTCCCTTCCTCTTTTCAGAGCCACCAGGGGACCACTCCAGTGGTGATAGTGCGTGGTACATATGTCCTTTAACATTAACATAACAGGAAAAAATGCAAGTCTGTTGGATCTGTGATCAGAGTTTTGCACAGTGTGCCTGCCTAACACCCAGTAAAAATGAAGGGGAAAGAAGCTGCCTGCCCCCACATACACCATGGGCACCAACAGCCCAGTGCCTGCAAGGGTGAGCAAGAAGGGTTTCCTAGCACCCTGCCACCAGTGTGCGCCCTTTGTTGCTGGCAGATTCCTGCCCACACTCCTGCCTGGGTGAGAGAACCAGGCAGCCAGTGGCCCTGACATCCTGCCACTAAAGTCAGCCTGCCTGCCATACCATCCTTGTTCTTCCCGCCACCAAGAAGCAGTGCAACGGGCAAGGTAAAGGTTGCAGCTCCTCATGAGTGCTTATGCGCCCACCTGTGCCTCTCTAGCAAAGGGACACTCCTGACTGGGGGAGCATGGCCAAGAAAGGGGGGTGAGTGATATCCTGCCACCCCATGCCTCGTCAACATCATGTGGCGCAGCCTAGATGCCGGTTACCCGCATCTCGCTGCCTACCCCAACATCAAGGGACTAGGCTGAGGTGGACCCTGGTGCCTCTAGGTGCGGCTTTACTGGCCTGTGGACTGTGCCATGGACCACCCGTGGAAGTGACTTTCCTGACCGGACACTGATGGAAAGTGAACTGGTTTCCTACAGTCCTCACTTGCTTAAAGAGGACTCAGTAAAAACATGTTTTGATGCTGTGAGCTTGCATATTAGCTACATGCTTAAATTGGTCTCAGTAAAGAACAGTTATGTGAAGCTGTGATCCTGCAGTTTGTAGGTGTGCTCTATATGGTGCCAGCAGCTAACAATTGCGTCATTCAGTGGTTGCAGTTTCACACCCCAGTTTAATAAAGGGTTTTATAACATGTGGTTGAACTGCCAACATTCCACTGGTGGTTCGCTAACCACGACTGTCACCTGCGGGTTATGTTGATATGTGTTGTACACCTATAAGTATGTGAGCCCCATGTGTTTAGCAGTGGCATATCCTACTTGTGATTGGTCCTACGAATATGAAGTAGCCCAGGTAATGTTGTTCTGTAATGGGGGGAGGGAATCATTTATGGTGTAGTAATGTTTGTTTTTTATTAAAAATGAGGAGTGTTGTGCTGTGACCCTCCCACGTGTGTTGCCCTTTTAATGTGATGTGTCCCTCCCCAAGGTAATAAAAGTAGCCCCTTCAGGCACGTGCAACAGAATGGCTGCAGACTCCCAAAGAGGAATGCCTGAGTCCGTCTCTCATTAAGGCCTGGGTCTGCATGTGCTGGGCAAGGTCTGCCCTAACCACATCCAAGACTGGGTGTCCACCCGGCAACCCCCTGAGGCACTGGGCCTCCGTTGTGCTGGTGTCATATAGCACCCACAGGGGGGGGGGCTTGTGGCCAATGGCCAGAACCCCAACAGGCTGGTCACTTGCTTATATTGAGAGCGAAGGTGGGGTTATTTCTGCCCCTGTGGTGAAAATCTAAAGTTGGCACCATAGGAAAATGCTCAGCCTAACCTCACAACGTCACTGCCCTCATCTACATATTTAAACATACATCCATGAATGTCTTGGACACCATTAAAGCATCCGTCTCAGCCCTACAAGCCTTTCTCTTCCCTCCTACCAAAACACCCAATAAATACCTCTCCCCTTTAATATGGCATAACAAGAACATTGTGATCAACAATAAGGCCTTAAATCGCAGATCATGGATAAAAAAGGAATTAAATTCATTCAACAAATTATTAATGGTCCTTATATTCTATCCTTTCAGCAACTAACATCTCAATTTGCCATCCCCAAAGCAGACTTTCAGTATTAAAACAAACTTTAATGTTCAGCTTTTACTCTCCCATTCTCCCTGGGTTAGTTTTGAGTGGGCTACTTCCTTTCGCTGGACCACTCCGTTACTCAGTATTGCTGATTTCGCAGCTGTCCTTATTTCAAAGTTCATTCACAGGTCTGCCTTTCTTCGGTGTCATCCACAAGTGGAGCCTTCACTTGCGATATAATGTTGACACTTCAATCTTTAACACACACCCATCTGTTAGGGCGCTTGCCAACTCACCGGCTGTGTGCGTTTCTTTCTTGGTTTTACAGTTTCCAATCCACAAGTCAAGGTTAGTACCACAGGCTTGCCCTTGCCTCCCCAACTCTGCCGTTCTCCCAGGAGGGTCTCTGGCGTCCTTGAAACACAACACAGCCTTCGATTTTGGGATCTGGCCTTCTCCACATTTCTTTCGTTGGCCTTTTGGAGGCAACAACCTCCTGTAGGGAACTCCTGGGGTTTCGACCCACTGCTCTCATCCCTTGGTCTGTCGCCTTAACCCCGGAAGTTCTGCTCATACTCTTGTTCCACTTTCCAAGTGTGTCTCTAGGTTCCGTCTTTTATCCATATGAGGTGACTAATTGGTATCAGGTGTATGCACTTAGAGTCAAGTGCCTGACTTTGCCTGACCCAATTAACGCAACATGTCCAGTGCGATGTATATTAGTTAATCTTGTTACTCTCAGTCGCCCGTGGCCCAGTATTTGTGTAGAAAACGCAGAGGGGGTTGGGACCTCAGAGAATCCTACAAAATAGGATGGGTTAGGGGAACAAAAAAGGGGGGAATACTGCGTCTCACCATCGGCGGTCTCACCCCCAGTCCCCGAACACCCCTCACCCAGGTGATCCTCCCGCACTGGTCAACCCCCAGGGTCTGGATCCAAAGGCGATGGTCGTGCCCTGTCCACCTGAGAGAGAGAGAGAGAGAGAGAGAGAGAGAGAGAGAGAGAGAGGGAAAGAGAGAGAGAGAGACCCCCAGGGACTAGTGGGTGCGACACCATTTGGATTCTCACGATGCTTATTTTAGTATTGCCAGAAATTAGGTTTATTTTATCTTGGCCTACCATTACCTCGATACTTTCTGTCCCCACTAACTAACAATTTTAGCAGTTACGGTACAGTAAGAGAAAATGATTTGCCCAAGGTTACACACTTTAAGTGCAGAAGCTGGCATTTGAGTCCAGTCTGCATTTTAGGCCGACAGACCACATATCTTCTCGACTCAGGTAGTTAAAAATATGTTATAAACCAATCTGACAAATACATACATTCTGGATAATTAGGGAAAACGAGTATGATTGTAGATTTTTGCTCCCCATTCAGAATAGTATATATGTAATGTTATGTTATATTATGTTACTTGGCATGTATATAGCGCCTTATGTATCACTGGTATGACCTCAAAGTACTGGTAGGTGGAATGCCCTTGGGAACCACAGTTCATGTCAGTAGAGATAGAGAGTGTCGTATGGTGCGTGGGTGCACCGGATATGTGTGCAGCTGGTGTGGTTGTTGCATGATAGCCGCTTTTTAGCAGCAGGTGTGGTGCTGAGGAAATCAATTGGATGTGTTCAGTCTGGAGGGTGGACACCCAGATTCAGTTCCGGATGCTTTAGCCCTGAAGGGACGCTTAAGCTAGCCGGTATGTGCTTATTAGGATGATGAGGTGTTCGTGGGGTCATGTTAGTATGAGAACAGCTAGGCCGACTGTGTCATAGCATAGCTGTGTTCTAGTTGAATGATGGTGTATAGGAGAGAGTAAGCATAGTAGTGTGATATGGTGGTTATCAGTGCCTGCAACCAAGCACAAGAGCAGGACAGTGGGCATACATAGTGGCATACGTATATAAAGCACCAGGATGGATAGAGTAAACATGTGATAAAGATAACATGGAGATACAGGTACATAGCATATACATAGCATGAATAGGAGATACAGAGATATATTCACTCCATCCACTAAACTTTAGCACACGTAATGTAATCTACGACCAGCCAGTCTCCTCTCGCTTCTGCAACTTAATTTGAAGCCTTCAGGGAACCCAACCTGCAGCTTATAATTGAGCCCAATATAAATAAATGTAAAGTTCAAAAGAAAAGAAAACACTTTTTTTCCATAGCATGATGGAAATAAATTGGCCAGTTTAAAACCTGACAAGTGGCCAATTTGTTATTCCATTTAAGTGTCTGGAGGAAAGATGCAGATTTCCATAATTAACAGTTAGAGCTGTTTTGGGGGCTATGAAATGGAAAATCCCACCATCAGCTCTTATTGCCCAAATGTTAATTCCCAAAAATTAGAGGACGTGCAGACAAGTTTCATTATTGGCAAGGGCCCTAATGCCTTAAGAGCAGCCCTCAGTCTATCGAAGAAAGCCCACATCTCAGATATTAGAAGATCTGTCAACTGGCTCTCCACGACAGACAAGATCTTCCTTAAATCTGTCTCTTTGACCCACAAATGTCTCCAACATTCTGCCCTTCTTTACCTGACTAACAGATTTACCAGACAAGCCTCCTGCCACCCCTCCAGAAAGGCCAACTCAAACCTCCTGCTGGTGCCAAGATTCAAACGCACTATGACCGGGGGGAGTAGCTTTCCTGTCAAAGCAGCACAACACTGGGACTTCCTACCGCCCCCCCCTAAGGGAAGACCTTCCCTACACACAATTCAGATCCAATCTCATCCACTGGATCAAGCAACACAACAACTAACATACTTGCTCTGCTCACCTACCACCCTATATGCTTAGCTACAACCTGTAAATCTTGTATATGATATTCTCTGTAAATATATTTTATTGTTTTATTGTATCTGTTCTCAATGATGCGGATGTGTCCGGTACTGTAACCATTTCCGGACTCCATCCATTTCGCCTTATGTAACCTAAGCTATACATTCCTCTTGTTGCTCTTGCGCCCTGCTACCCTTGGGTTAGGCGCGCATTACAAATAATAAAAACAAACAAAATGTTTCATGGCAAAAAATGGAGAGAAAAAAACTACACAAGAAGAGCATACCCGTGGAATTCCTGGGCTTTATTCTCAGCCTGAATGGAATCCGAATGGATGTACACAAGGTAGATGCTATCCTGAACTGGCCATCCCCAAATTCATTCAAGGGGGTTGAAAGTATGCTGGGTTTTGCAAACTTCTACTGCCGGTTCATCCCAGGATTTTCGCAAATTGTGCATCCCATCACGTCATTACTAAGGAAAAGCAACAAAAAGTTCCAGTGGACGACAGAAGCCGCACAGGCTTTCCAGGAACTCGAAGCAAGATTCACATCTGCCCCAATCTTACACCACCCTCGCCCTAATCTCCCATACCTGGTGGAAACGGACGCCTCAAGCATGGCTATGGGAGCCGTCCTCTCACAAAAGGACCCCGAAACGGGCCAGTTACTCCCTGTTGCCTTCTGGTCACCTAAATTCACATCCCCTGAACTCAATTACGCTATCACAGACAAAGAACTCCTGGCCATTAAGTCAGCCTTTGAGGCATGGCGACACTACCTCTTGGGCGCCAGACACACAATCACCGTAATAACTGACCACCGGAACCTCCATTACTTAAAAACGGCAAAGGCTCAATCCTTACGACAACTACGTTGGGCTCTTTTTTTTTGCTGAATATGACTACGTGATTACATTTCGACCAGGGATGAAAAACGGGAAGGCCGATGCCCTTTCCCGTATGGGGGTGTAAGAGCAAGGGTATCAGACCCCTGACCCAATAGCAATCATCCCGAGTGACAAGCTCCTAGGAATCACAGCAACCATAACTCAGAAAGAATTACATGAAGAAATCCAAAACCTGATGAGTCTGGAGCAATTACAAGCGTGGAATGCACAAGGAGAACATTACATGATAAAAGATCAGTTGCCCTACTTCAGGAATCCTTTATTTTTACCAAACCAAGAACTACGAGAACAAGTCATGTCCGGTTATCATGATTCCTTGATCGAGGGCCACTCCGGAATCGCTAAAACCCTAGCCAAGGTAAAACGAAATTATTAGTGGCCCACGTGGCGTAAAGACATTATACAATTCATGCTATCTTGTGAAGTGTGTGCTCAAAACAAGTCATCCAGGCAGAAACGGGCTGGGCTATTACAACCATTGGAAATCCCACCAGCACCCTGGCACACGTTGTCCCTCAACTTTATTACTGATTTACCACCCAGTCAAGGGTTTAACACTATTCTTGTGGTCGTGGACCGATTTTCAAAAATGGCACATTTCATTCCTCTTAAGGGGGTCCCAAATGCTTCCACTCTGGCAAAGGTATTTCTTGAAGGCATCATACGGCTCCATGGGTTTCCTTCAGTTTTGGTCTCAGAGCGAGGTACTCAATTCGTATCTAACCTCTGGAGAAAATGCTGCTCTATGGCCCAGATTGACATCCGGCTATCCACCAGTCACCATCCCGAAATGGATGGTCAAACTGAGAGGACAAATCAGACGCTCGAGCAGTATCTGCGTTGCATGTTACACCAAGCTGAAGGAAGCTGGTTCAACCCATTATGGATAGCTGAATATGCTTATAATAATTCCCTACACACCCGCACTGGGCAGACACCCTTTTATACCATGTATGGCAGGCACCCATGTACTTCTGAGTTGGACGTTCCTACAACCCTGGAAATGCCAGCAGTCAAAACCTTGCACACGACCATTTCTCAAATCTTTAAAAGGGCAGCTGAACACCTACTTCAAGCTAAGAATCGCCAAAAGAAGTTTGCTGATCAACACTGAGCAAAGGCCCCCAAATACCAAGTGGCAGACAAAGTCTGGATGGCGTCTAAACACGTGTCCATTAAAGGAGCCCGAACTTTCCGTCCAAGATACCTGGGTCCATTCACCGTCACCTCCGTAATAAATCCTGTGGCGGTCAGACTAGCTTTGCCGTCAAACATGCGAATTCATCCTGAGTTCCACGTGTCTCTCCTTAAACCTGTTCAACCTGTGACCTGGGTAGCAACGCCACCGCAGCCAGTAGTAGTCTCCGGGGAGCCAGAATTCGAAGTCAAGGACATCCTAGATTCAAAGTACATCAGATCCAAATTATACTACTTAGTAGACTGGAAGGGGAATGGTCCACAAGACAGGACATGGGAGCCTTATGAGTACATCCATGCACCTCGCTTGCTTAGACGATTTCATCAAAACCATCCAACCAAACCAGGACCAGACAGAGACCAGACAGAAGAGCCACCTTGAGAGGGGCCTTATGGGGGAGTGCTGTCATGATTCCTGCCCCTCATGTCCCCAGCCCTCCAAGATGTCAGGCTGGAGCCAGGCCACGATCACCTACATGGCCCTCAAGGGCCTCTCCATCCCTCCAAAGACCCACTTGGAGTCAGACTTGGCGCTTGTGGCACCAGACTCACTCATTCCCATAGGATAACATTGGGGATTGGACTTGTAGTGCATTGATGGGGACAAGATGGATGCCCCCACATATTTCGGTTCCCAGAACATCATGTGCAGTCTAGTCTTTTGGGTGTGGTTCAGCCCAGAGGCAACTGGGATACCCAGAGACTATTTAAGCCACACCCAGGCTGAGAAACATGCTTTGCGTTTTCTGCACCTGCAGCATGACTCTCACCGGGTACGGATCGGTCTCCAGTAGGCCTGCATCTTTCTTTTGCGCTCAGCTCCTGCAAGAACAAGAACACTGTGCAACAGTGCTGGGGCATCCGTCAAAGTCTGTGAGCTGGTGTCGTTCTGCCCGCCAGGTCAGACCAGGCGGATGGAAAGGCACCCGGCCCACAAACATGTACTCTGCCTGTCCGGTAACAACGTTGTTACCGGACCGGCAGGGTTGTAATTAAGCCCTCTGTGTCTTTCTTCTGACCCACCACATATGGCATCGGGAGTGGGATATTAAAGTCCTGCGATAGAGACAACACATGCTCTCCCAAGAGTACATGGCCACACCCATTGAGAAACTACCACAGATAGGGTTATTGGATATGACACCTTCCTTAACCAAAAGGAGTAACCCAGCAGCTGTTCAACCTAAACCCCTGAATACCCAATTACTTGACGACTCAGAAGTTGAAAATGAAATAACAGATAGAGGATAATAGTGAGAAATCCGATGAATGGGAAGAAATTAAGACTGAAGATTCCCTAAGTTCAGCAGCTGAAGGTAAAAAAGATCCAACCATGAGTACTTTAGAAATGCTCCTGGACCGTGTGATCAACCATTAGATACAGGTGGACCAACGCCTCCAGGATGGGTTAGATCAAATAACAGCAGAACCACAACACTGAATAGTTCCCCACAGTGTATTACAACCTTATCAAGAAGGAGAGCATCTGGGGGCCTTCTTTGTCAATTTTGAAAAGACTTGCCAACCAGTTCCAATGGGATAAGGGAGTGACTACTGTGAGAAACCTGAAGGTGTCTCCCTGACCAGTCCCGGGGGTCTGTCCTCTGGGTGGGCAGGACACGGCCATTGCTATTGGATCCAATTCCTGGGGGTGGACCAGTGGGGTAGGATCACCTGGATGGAGGGGTCCTCAGGGAGTGGAAGTGGGACACTGATGGGTGGGATGTGGTATCCCCCTTCTTATGATAACTTTCCCCCAACTTACCACGTATGATACACAAACACTTTACCCCCCCTTTTCCGACGTGCACACTTTTGCATATTACCGCACCTCTTCGCATTTTACAAAGGACGACGGACTAACACTTGAGCCATTTACCTGACGTCCCAAGACCAGGGTCAGGCAATTGACCAGAACCGTACTCACCTGATGGCCTTTTCCCTTCCCCACAGAGATCAAAGGTGAAGCACAAGATCGCAATACAAGCAAGGCAGACCGCACAACGAGAGAGCGAACTCAGCCCGGCAGTTCAAGAGGAGGAGAAAGACGGTGCATACCGAGAGGGTGACAAGGAGAGAAGCGACCTTGTGTCACACTCACCTGTGTCTCTGCAGGAGCGATGGACGAGCCTCCCTTGACCCCGAGTCTTCACTTCCCCTGTTTCACCCGGAGGAATACCTGTCAAATACAAGGTGTACACTCAGACCTGAATTCACCCGATTCCCCTGGGCCCTTCCCTTCTCTTTACTGTGTGCTGTGATGTCCCCCTATGGGCTTACCTTGATCTTTAGCAGGGTGTACACTCCATCCTGCATTTGCAGGGGCACGATTCACTCATGTGATTGGTGCCAATGTCCGTAGGCTGAGTCCAGATGCCAAACGCTGTTTTAAGCCTTCACAGTAAGACCGAGAGTTCAAGGCGCCAGTTTCTTCACTGGCTAGAAAGTCCTTCCCACAAGTGAACGTTGCGCGGAGAATGTTAAGTGTCCAAAATTGTCTGTATTGTCTTTGTTTGCCGGTATATTTGTGGCTGAGTAGCGCTGCGTGTAGAAGCTAGCTGCTAGTAGGTTTGCGCAGCTCCTTCAATTTGAGCGCGCCTGGTAATGTCTCTCCCTTTCCCTTGCAGGAGCAATTATGTGGTATTAGCGCCTCGAGTCCGGGTTCAACGCTACTGGAGACTTGGTGGTTAGGTAAGTTTGCACGGAGGCTTTTGGTAAGTATGCACCGCGTAGAGAGAGAGAGCGCAGTGAAATAAGTGTCTGCGTTATTGGAGTGAGCGCAATGAATAATTTCTCTGGATTCCAGCGTCGCGGGAACATTCGGTGAGTATGCGCAGCGTTACAGATGTGCGCGTGTTAACGCTGTTCTTCTTTGTTCTTACAGGTGCCTGTGTAGAAGTCCCCTCTTGACTGGAGATGGCTGTGGCGTAGAGTAAGAACCAGGTAAGCTGAAGCTGAATGATCCAGAGCGGGTAAGCAGAAGTAGGATGATCCGGAGCAGGTAAGCAGAAACAGGATGATCCGGAGCAGGTAAGCAGATGCTGGCTGATCCAGAGCACGGCAAGTGTGTTGCTGATACAGCTCACAGTAAGCAACACGAAGCACTGAAAGAATATTGGGTGTGGTTTATATCGCCAGCCACACCCAAACACTAGAGAGCTCATGAGTTATCATGCACTTCCTGTTTGGCAACAGGAAGTGGTAACCAGGAAGTTACTACAAACGCTAGGAAGGAATGAAAGGAGGGATTTGTTATGGGTTCTTTGTGTGCCTATGCCAGGCCTGCCAAGCCTCCACCCAGCTTGCCCCAACTACCTGCCTGATACCCATGACACCGTGCCCTATCCGACCAAGGCCTGTGAAACCTCCGGAGAAGGAATTGTAAGACTGCGAACAATAGCCAGCGTGTGTTGCAGCAGATGTCAATGGTACACAAGACCCTCCTCCACCGATAACCAAGCCGGGGAGAGACGCTTGTCTCCGTGGTACCAACCTCGACTCCAAAAAGAAAGAAAGCCAAGCGGTTCATCACAGCCTGTGAGTCAAGGGAAGAGTCGATAAGAAACCGAATTCTGTTGAACTAAATGTAGGAAACGGCTAATTTGAAAGGCTAAAAGAGCTATTGATGCAAAAAGGGGGACAACCAGCAGCAGAGGAGTCCGGCACCACGTGGGTGCTCACTCAGGAAACTATGGGCGATTACTCAATTGTTGAAACTACCATAACCAGTAGGCTTTGGGAAAGGCGAGAAGGGGGGCAAAGTGGTCATACGGGGATCTTGTAAAATCCTCTGTACAGTCGAAAGTCTTTGACCGACAGATGATTGTGAAGATAAGGGAAAGGAATCCTGCATTGTAGGAGGTAAATGAGAAAGGCACGATTGACAAGATTGGCAAGAGTGAACCCGAAAAAGGGATGTCAATAAAAAGGGGGCAAAGTCTAAAGTCCATAAATACAGTGTGTTGACAAGAGTGAACCCGGCCGAGGGATGTCCACAATGATGTGTATAAAAAGACATTAAGATTCCCGAAGGTCACAACAAAGTTGCATTGAAATCCATCTTGAACCCGATCGAGGGAGGCGAATAGTCGAGTCGGATCTGCGCCCAGAAGAGGGGGACCCAAGGGTGAGAAGCCAACGCCCACCGAACTGTGAATTCAACAAAGCAAAGTACACAAGGGAAAGCTTTTTGAATGCATGCCATGCCAGTGACATCAGACAAAGAAAAGCGAATATTCGACAGGGGTCTGAGCTCGGAAGAGGGGGATCCCAGGGATGAAGAACTGTCACCCAAATAAAACCTGAAAAGAACTGTAGAACATTTTGTTGAATCTTTTACTTTGAACATGTCAGGCTCTGGAAAGCAAGAAAGCATAGCTATCAGAGGTCCTGGTATCATTAGGAACTTTCTCAGGATCTGTGTCCGGAAGAGGGGAATCCAAAGGTGAAAGGCATCACCCAACGTGCAAGCAGAAAAGAACCTTTGTTTATTATTTTGATACATAAGGTCTACAGAGGCAAGAGACTTGTTTGTAAAAAAGAGACTTAACCACCGAAGACTCTGATTGCTGAAAGCGGAACTGTTAGCTTGTGCTGGGAAAGCTTGAGTGTGTGTTGTGCTCGAAAGTCCTAGATTGTCCCGTGCTGAAAATGTGGGGAAGGGAGACCCCGACTACCGCATCCTGACTTATTATTTGTGAACACTTCCTTCTTTCTCATTATCACACACTATTTTGTATTTAGCGTAAAGATTGGCAATAGGTTTTTCTTAGTATAGGCCCTTTTGTTTGACAATGACACCACTAGGACTGCCTTATTATTGTTTGATGGTCGAAGCTTGCTCCACACCAGATTTTTCTTAGCCTTGTTAATGCTTTCCTTATATTGTGTATCTAAATCTTTCCATTTTTGCTTATTTTCAATCGTGCCTTGTTTTAATCATTTTCTTTCTCTTTTCCTTTTCTCCCTGTTCAGGCTGTTTTTCTGGGGATTGAACCATTTCTGATGGTTATTATTGGCCATTACCAGTTTACATTTAGTTGGTGCCTTCTGGTCGATTAATTCTTTTATTTGCGTGTTGTACCTTTGCACTATTTTTTCGCAAGAATCTTTGTGGTGCATGACATGATGCATATATGCAGTGTAGTGTTCTAACATGTCCGGTGTAATGTTTTTAAAAGTTTCTATTTTGGATCTTTTTATGTTCATTCCTTCTTTTTGGTTGCAACTTTTGAGTAGGCAGTGCACATTTTACTTTGTACTGGTCTGACCATATACATGGGGTTGTTTCTTCCATTTTAATTTCCAGGTTGCAAGTAATCACCCAGTCCAGTTGGTTACCATTTGGCTTGTGGGTTCCTTATTAATCACACTGAAATCGATGTCATTCAGTGTTTTTTCAAACTTTAGTGCCTCTTTGTCATTTCCCCTCCATCTGTTGAAATCTCGTAGGAGTAGTGTTGCAGTGTTGGGACCCTTGCAGCTTTTTAGTAGTTGGGTGGTTTCATCATTAAAATCTGGCATCAGGGTTGGGGGTCTATAGATCACAATAATATTAATACACTGTTTTTTGTTGGAGTGTGTTTTAAGTGAATGATTTCACATCCCGGACAGTGAATTTGGGATGGAAACATGTGGATGTCATCACATGCTATTATTGCTACCTCTCCTCCCTGTCCCTTCTTCCCGTTTTTACAATGTATTGTATATCCTTCTGGTACTGCCTTTCCGATCGTAGGCCCACTTAACTCTTGCAGCCATGTTTCTGTAAGACAGAGGATGTCTAAACTGTCTTCCAATATGAATTTATTTGAACTTGGAGTATTGTTATTCACGCACCTTGTGTTTAGGAAGGCCGTTTTTATCTCTTGTTTCCCATCTCTACTTTTGTTCCCCCATCTGGTTCACCTGTTGGTTACTGGATAATGTTGGGTTGCTTGCACGTGCTTTGTTTGGTTAATCCTTGAAATGGGTTATGCACAACTTTGTTGCCCGGTTTCTTGAGTCCCTCAGCCCTGACGCTGACTGTTATGAGTTCCGCCTGATCTGCCACATATATCGATCCATTAGCAGCGTTAC
This sequence comes from Ambystoma mexicanum, assembly GCF_040938575.1. Taxonomy (NCBI): domain Eukaryota; kingdom Metazoa; phylum Chordata; class Amphibia; order Caudata; family Ambystomatidae; genus Ambystoma; species Ambystoma mexicanum. Next base: position 577,268,934 of record NC_090922.1, on the reverse strand, counting down.
CATTGTGTGCTAACTTGCCCCTTCACCCCCCCCCCCCTCGAGCGCAGTGTGAAATTGTAGTTGGGACAGTCGCAATGCATTGTGCCCTGTGGGTATCAAGCAAGAATTTGATGTCTTTTAAATACCCCATGACTTACTTGTGCTTTGCTGCTTTCTGCCTTGTGTGGGCAGAAGTGTCTCAGATTTCGAGCCTCCGAAGCCGCTGACAGCGAGGACCGGAGAAGACCGGCTTAACCCTGAAGCGCCTGAAGTTTCTTAAAACATGCTGGGGTACAGTGCCTGGAATATGTAGTTCTCAATTCAGAGTAAGCTCTGCGAATAATGTACAAATCTGATGTAAACCTGAGCGCGAGTTCTTTCTCTCGCTGTTCTTGGTACAAGGCAAAAAATATGCAATTAGATTCCCAATGTACACAGAATAATATTTAGTTACAAGATGACAGTTCCAACAGTTCTACACGCTGATGTTAACTGGCTGCTTTAAATATTTCACAGCCAGGAAGCGTGCAGCTGCAAAAGTCCTGACTACTTCACAAAGCTTACTAAAGCTCTGCGATGATTCCACAATATACAAATCAGTTACAAAATACCAATTCAATGCTTTCAGCGGTCTACCTCAATAGATATGCAAATGGATATTTCCCATCTGTGAAAGGTACAGCGAGCAAAATGCGTGTGCTGCAAACTCTCATCTCAGAACTGGTTATCATGGCATGTTCTTTCTGGAGAGGAGAGCCAGCTACCTTTTTGAAGTACCTCAATAGTATGTTCTAACCTCCCTCAGGGGGCGGAGGGTCTCAGGAAGCTTAAGTAGAGGCCGGCGGGACCGGCTAAAACCGGCTAAACCCAGAAGCGCTGGTGCTGAAGCGCCGAATGTTTCTTAAAATGCTCGACTAATTTGCCTGAGATAGGTAGTTCTCAATGCAGATTAAGCTCTGCGAATAATGTACAAGTCTGATGTAAACCTGAGCTCAAGTGCTTTCTTTCGTTGTGCTTGGTACAAGGCAAAAGAATATGCAATTATATCCCCAATGTACACAGAATAATATTTAGTAACAAGATGACAGTTCTAACAGTTCTGCACCCTGATGTTAACTTGCTGCTTTAAATATTTTAAAGCCAGTAAGCATGCCGCTGAAAAAGGTGGGAAGAACTGGTTGGGAAGAAAGACCTTGTGTGAAGCATTAGAAGCTCTGGTATTGGAACAGTTTATTAATGGTCTACCACACCCTCTACAACGAGGCATATTACAACACAAGGCATACATTTTGTTTAAAAAAATGATTAGCAGAGTTTGCTAATCAAAATATTTTTGCTTAAAAAAACAAACCATTTGATTAGCAATGTTGTACACATATTTTTAATGTCACCATAAGTTATTTGTACCCAAGATATAAAATGAGCAACATTTATGTGTACCACTGAAGTAAGACATTAGTGAGAGGAATCTGTAAAATGTAAAGGTTTGCTGCATGAATGGCCGCTGGTTTGCAATAATTTGAAGAAGAAAGAACTTTTCTTGCCCAGCACTCCCACGCAGGTCTTTGGTGCTTTTAAGAGTAGAGGAGATGATAACTGTTGTACCCTCTCTCCATTAACCCACTTGAACTTGCAGTTAACAGAAAAAAGAGAGGGTGGAAAGAGCCCTGAGGGCAAGAGAGGAATGATGGGTGAACTGTGCTTTCACAAATAGTTAGCTTTGCTACACAAGTATCAATTTAATTAGCAAACCTACACAATTGCATAGCAAATTGCTATGCGACACTGCTTATTTTATGCCTTGCAACATCAGCCCTTGTTTTGAAACATCCATTCAGGTAGTGCATGCCCACTCCGAGGATGCCAAGTATTTTAAATATGTGACTAAACCAGTAGATGGGAAGAAAGAAATGAAACTTCAGTCCAGATTTGTACCACCCAAAAAGTAGATTAAAAAAAAACCTTTCTCCCGACAGGCTAGTAGGTAAAGAAGAACCTCATAAAATAACCCCAACTAAGGTAATAACCAGAGCTCTGTTATCTAGTAAGGAAGAAATAGGAAAAATAAAAACACCTTTTTCTACAGCTCCAATCTGTTTTTCGTGGAGAGAAAAGGGTCACCTTGCCCGATTCTGTCCTAAGAGCAAACCCCAAGAACCGATGGAAATAGGTTGGATTTCAGCAGACCCCTGGGAGGAAGAGAAGGAGGAAGTAGAATCAGAACCAGACACTTCCGAGATATATTATTGTGGGCTTAAGATTTTTTAAACTCACAAGAGTATTCTGGTAAATGGAGTTTGGGCCAACGCTCTAATAGACTCCAGAAGTAAGCAAACTGCCATCAGATCAGGCCTCCTATATAGGGAAGATCAAAAACACAGCCAAATGGTGAATATAACATGTGTCCATGGGGACGTGGAAACATATCCAAAGATATCCCTAGTGCTCGAGGTGAGGAATCAACCGATATCAATAAATTCTACTATAGTTCCAAGTCTACCAGAAGAAGTCATAATAGGTACTGACTTTCTATATTTTTGTGAATTACCTGAGTCTGAAAAAAGATCACAAACCCCAAGTTCTATACTCCCTTTTCAATCTTGGGAGTCATCCGTTAAATGATCCGATACACCTATATGGACTTGAAAGGAGGCTCAATCATTCAGTCCAGACCTGCCGAACCCGAGAGCCAACATTAAAGAATTACCAACTAAAGGAAGAAGGGTAAGCCACCCAATTAAGGGCAAAGGTATGTGAGGAATTGCAGGGATTCATCACTTTTCCCCGGGGAGCCCCCACTGTGAGGCTAGGGAGGTGTGCTCACTCCGCAATACCCTCCCTAGCGGTAGAGGCCAGCAAGACCTCACGGGGGAGACTCCCCCTGTGTGGGCAAGGACGAACTCTCCTAAATTTACCTCTTCAACTTGCCCTTTAAGGACTCATACAAAGAAGGAAACAATATGTGTTATTGTAAAACTGAAGTTGGAAAGACTTAATACTGAAACGAAAATTATGAATAGCGAAGAAGGGCTTCAAGAAGCCCCATGAGAAAACAGGAAGGAGAGAGAAGCTAAGCCGGGGAAGGCCACAGCGATATCACCTCTGCGAGGGGAGGAAGCTGGGAATTCCGGAGAGGCCAGGAATTTTCGAACAGGCTGCAAAGCCAGCATTGAGGAAACATGCGTGCAGCATCTTTAGAAGTGGAGAGAGATCGAGGAGGCAAACGCGTGGCGTCCACATAAGAAGAGAGCGAGCAAGGAAACTGACTTGCACGGTCCTCAGAAGTGTGGAGAAAGCAAAGCCATAAGCAAATGGCATGACCACACCGAAACAGTGGTGGACCGGAGGTCCTGTCAAGCACGCCGACACAGTTCCCTATAGAAGCATGATGATACAGAGTACCCATGAGTCAGGGCGGGAAGGAGAAGCAGGGCACATAGGAGAAAAGGAATGTGGGCGATTGAATGAAAAGCGCGAACAAACAGAGACCCGGTGACGTTATCCCTAGACAAGCTGGTAATGGAAAAAACAGGAGACCTGGGGAAGAATATGAGGGGTCAGAAATGTGAGGCGGACAACTTTGTGAAGGTTTTTCAAAAGATGCCATTTTATCAACTTAAAAGGTTGGATAAACGCCTCACTATCCCTACCATGACAAGGATTTCCCTGCCTCAAATAAACTAAAGGAACATTCAAACAAAAGGATCCTATCCCTCACACCTAAGCATACGCAACTTAACAAGGCAATATTTGGCTGTTCAATAATAACCAATGCAGTAGTTACAGTCAGCTCATAAGTAATATGTTCTCCTTCCAATCTGGCTAAATTCCCCTTCCCCAGATTTAAGCAGGATTCTGTTCAAAATGTTCCAAACAAAAGTTCAGGGAATCCTGTCTATTAACACAGTTCCAGTTCAAGTCTCTTTGTTCCACTTTGATAATAAAAGATGAAAGCTAGTACAACCAACAGTTAACAAGTGTTCAGCAATGTTCGCTCCTTCTCTTTGTGGTAAAGACCTTTAACCAAGGTCTTCTCTTCGGACTAGAATAATTCTTTGTTTCCTTGGTTTCAACAAGAAAAGGGTCTTTGTTTTCATATTTCAGCCATAATGCACTACACCACTGGGTTGACAATGTTAAACACTTCTACAGCAGTTCTTACAACTCTTGTTTCATTGTTATCAACTTGTCAGGATACTTCTGCTTTAATTCACCAAAACACTTTAGTGATTTTTCAACTGCTCCAATATTGTTAACTACAGCACAGTACTTTAATTCCTTCCACCTGGTCCACTCATCTACCAGGATTGCTACGACAAAATTCCCTGTACGGGTATACTCCCCCACTAGCACAGATCAAAATACTATGACACTTCCTGACCTGGAGTATTCTCCTGCCAGGCCAGGCTAGAACAAACTATTATTCGGTGGTAAATGTTACACAGATTAGCGATGTCATGTGCTTCACAATTTTTAAACATATGAAATCTTTTTAGGGGAAACAAGAACCGCACTGATGCTGTTTATTACACCTGAGTGTCTGCCACACACTCTGCAGGTTATGCTCCTCTCCCTCTGAATATTTTCTTTCAGAAGGGCAGCCAGCCTGCCATTCTTGTTTTGCCCCTTTTCTGTCAACCAACTGCTGATAAGAATTCTGCTCCACTTTCACACTTCTTTGGCTTTGGCAATATGGGCTTAAACCATTATCCTTTGATACTCCTTTTCTAGAGGGGCACGTCTTTATCATTGCTCAATATCTTAATGACCTTCTTTTGGTTTGGGCAATTTTGGTTCTTTTGTAACTGCCTTGGTTTATTTCTCTTTTGGCTTTGGCAATGATGGTTTCTCTTTTCTTCTAGTTGTATTGCCCTCTCTGGTTGTTGGCTCCCATTCTACCCCACAATGTCACAATCACACTTCTCTGGTATGATTACACAGTTCTTAATAGCCCTCTGCGCCTTCTTACATCAGCGTGATTCACATTAGATGTATAAATCTGCTTTGTGTTAGATTAATATTCAAAAGGTAACTTCTTTTGCCTTAACGCTACTTTGCTCATCTCAATTATGAGATTCAACTGCCCGGACTTGGCAAACGGCCTGTTAAGGAGCGCTCCGGGGTCGCAATGTAACAGTGAACTCACTGTGTCGGGCGTGCACATCCGTTCGCCTCTCTCCCTCCAGGTCTTCTGCTTTGGTTTCCATACACAGCCTGGCAATCTCCTTTGCACAGCTTCTTGCATCTCGCGTCTGTCCGTTTCTGAGCTCTCCCGGCTCCCACAGCAACGTGGAACACCTCTGACTCCTGTGCTAATCTGACAGTGGAAACAGCTGAAGACTGGTACGCCTTCCGCTGCTTGACCTCTGCAACTGCAAACCTGAGCCTCTGAGACCCGCTCTGGAGCAGCATCCCAATTACACACAGCTGAGGTCCCGACGTCTCCGCTCACGTTTTATTTCGCCTTCTGTTGCCTCGTAGAGAGTACCAAACTTCTCCACCTGCTACTACTGCTGTCTCCTTCACCTTCTCTTCCTCCTTCTCTAATGGTCTGCACTGTAGCAGGCTTTTTATGCCTCTCAGTCCTCCTCAGGTGTGGGTCTATCCTACTGATTGACTGCAACCTGCAGTCTTGTGCCTCTGCAGTCCTCTTCCTCGTCCCAGTACTCTGGGAATTATGGGACTTGAAGTCCCCAACGTCAAATTTGGTTTCTACAGGGAAATGAACCTTATTAAACAAACTATTCTTCTTACATATATTAACACATGGAATCCTATTATGATTACACAAAATTTGTGGTGTTATTAAAGAATGGGACTTCTCAGGATTTAAATTCGTGGCCATTACAGACTCCTCTTCCTTATTCCTCTGGGACTTATAAAAGCTCTTACTTGTATGGCTGTCAGTAACCCTGAAAGGATGTTCTTATTTCCAATACCTGACTGATTACCAGGCTTTTCATGCCCAGTTTGATAATTCGACTGAGAGAATAAAGGTTCTTGCTGACAACAGGCCATTACATATTCTGGTATTATAGATGCTTCCATCCTTGAGGAAGACAAATACTGTGTATCATCCGATGAAGTCCTTTGATTCCCCTGGGGTCCTTCTCCTCTCAGGTGATCCACCTAGCTAATACCACCCCCAGGGTCAGGATCAGGAAGCATCTGCCCTTCCCTGGCCATCTGGGAGGAGACTTTAGGTTTGGTTTCTGTGAGGACCTGCAGGATTCATCACAGGAGACAGGGAAACACTCTAACACAGGATGTCTGGCCCTCACACTTAAAGATCAAATACACAAATAAAGCATATGGCAATTCAAATAACATCTCTTAGTAACCTGGGTGAGCTCCCCTTCCCCAGGATTGAAGGTAAATTCTGCTCCAATGTACGAAAAGAAATGTCAAGTAAATCCATATGGTCTCAATTCAGTTCTTGATGTCTTCAGTGTCAAAATAAGGTTTTGTTAACAAAAGTTCCATTAACAGAAAAGCTTCTCCTCTTGGTGATAAGACTTTCCACTTCCCCAAAATAGCATCAATGTAATTTCCAGCCACAATGCTTTGCCACAACCTCCATTTGTCCCTCAAAGAATTAGCACAATTAAAAGGAAATACAACTTCTGTAAACTTCTGTAAATGTTAGTGAAACACAGTACTTGATTAACAGTTGTTAGCTCTCTCTTTACAAGAGTAGGAGTCACAGTAGGTATCTTTGTCAGGATGACTTCACTACACTTCTACTTACCATGAGGGCCTACTCCTCTGCCTCATAGTATTGTACTTACTTTGTGCTACTGAAGTCTTGCATTTACTGACAACCAAATACACCACCAGAGCTTCAGTACTTTGTGACTTTAAACAGGACTTGGTTATGACAGGATTCACGTTTGGATTCTTCCAACACCTTCAAGTAGGCAATGCACTCTTCCCCTGAACAGTGGGGCAGCCTCTTTGCCTCTCTTGTCTGTCTGCCACAATCTACCTCTACAACTTCAGTATTTTGTAATTTGGAACAATTTCCAGCTAAACCAAGATTCACTTTCAGGTACTTCAACACCTTCAAGTAGTAGAACCTCCCTTTTCAGAGGGGTATCTCCTCTGCCTTTCTTGCCTGTCTACAACCAACAACAATGACCTAGAATTGGCTTTTGGACACACCTCCCTCTTCCTCCTACATTTTTTGGCAATATAGGTTGTATCAACTTCAAATAATATTTATAAGTAGCAAGTTTCCCTTCCCCAACCTTGCCTTTATCCCTCTGCCTAATGTTACCCAGAATAATTACAGAGAAGCTTTAGTGCAACTCTCTTGACTTTAGGTAATACATGCACACTTGTATCTTAGGCAGTGCTGAAGTTCTATTTGGCTCAAATTATTGTTTAAACTATTCTCTAGCTTTAGGAGAGGCTGGTTTCAGTCTCAATTTGGGAATACCTGGTTCACTCTTGGGGTGGGCAATGCTTGCTCTCTCCCACTTCAAATAACAAGGTTTCACACTTTTCTCTTTGCGGGCAATTGTTGTCTGCGCTACTAAAGATTCAGAGTTCACTCTTCCTCTGAGAATCGTAATTAGTCACACATGACCACTTCTTCATAGGTTTTTTCGAAGTTTAAAGATGAATAATTGCTTTTCGTAGCATTTGTTCTTCATGCGAGTGAAGTAGAATATACCATATCACACGCAAGTGCACATTTCAAGTGTTCCATTGTTAAAGACTTAACAAATAATTTTGCCTTGATTCTGCTCGTATGCAAGTGATTATTAAGCTTGATGCTGTTGCCTGCAGTGCTTGCGCAAGGAATCAGAACTCTAGGTTTAACTCACTAGCTTCTGTATTCCTTTCTCCATGTGTTGCACAACTTCTATGACTTCTGGCTTCACACCCTTCCTCGGTGACCGTGTCTTCGATCTGGCCACTCGATTAAAGTGCCCCTCCCGCTCCTGAAACCCACAGCTTTAGGACATCTGCTTGCCTCGGTCTCCGACACACTTATTGTTGCACAATCTCTGCAATTAGGCTCACATGGGAAAAGGCAGCTTTCCTGCACACCTTCCGCTGCGGAGCCTCTGCACACCAGAGTTTGGGGGAACAGGACCCTTGCAGGATAAGCAGGTGAAATCTGCTGCATCAGAATCCCAGCGTCCCTTTTGTTCTCCCACTTCTGCCGCGATTGCCAACACTGTTCCTTCTTCTTTCTGCTTCTGCTACTACTGCTCACACTCCAACCACAGCTCCAGTTCCTTCCTATTGCCTGCTCCTGAGGGGGCCTTTTAAGCTTCTCAGCTTCCCTCAGGTGTTGGCCATCTGGCTTAATTGCCTGACTACTACTACAGCATGACTCTTGTATTCCCCAACAGCAAAATCAGTTCTTTTTAGTAACTTCTTTGTTTTAATGGTAGATTTATTTCCCTTAGAGTTATTTAAGGATGTACCATTAGAATATGTTCTTATAGAGGAAGACAGTTCATTTAAGGCAATATTTTTAAATTCCTTTCCATTATAACTTTCGGACTAAGGAGGATTGTTATCCTGAAGTACCTTGAATTGCCTGTCTGTAAGGCTTGTTCAGGTTTTATGGCATTTGTGCCCAGAGCCACAGATCTTATATGTGGTTCAGAAACATCATAATAACAATAAGCCATTACCTGTTTTGGCAACTCAAAAAGGTTCTCCCTTTTAAAGGATAAATACTGTGTCTCATCCCACAGGATCTCCTCACCACCCTGGGCCTTGTCTCCTCCCAGGTAATCCTCTCGCAATATATCATCCCCAAGGTTAAGATGAGGAAGCGTCTGCCTTTTCCTGGCCACCTGGGAGAAGACTTTAGTGCGGGATCCGTAGGATTCGTCACACCCCCTGTGGGAACAGGGACGACTATCCAGGGAGAACACAGTATTCTCCACTCCAAACCCCCTCAACTACCCCACCCGTTCCTTGTAACCCTATGTACATGTGTCATGTAGCCAAAATCATAAGTACTAGGCCAAGGAAGAATCTAGTCAACCCAAAGGAGAAGTATAGGATAAATACTGAGACTAGGAAGAGTCTAGTCTACCCAACTGAGAACTATAGGACAGGTACTGAGACAAGGTGGCAATGCAGAAGCATGAAGAGCACTCTTGGAACCACTAGTGAACATTCTAGTAGTTCCCGAATTCCTCTTGGTCAAGTCATATTCAAAATAGAAGAGGGAAAACAGGAGAAGGACTTTAGCCCTCCCTGCAGGAGGTGTAATAAGTCGGCGGTGCGGCAGAGAGAAGCAAGGTAGGCCAGGATGCAAGGCGAGAAGGTGAAGACTCTCGAGGGTCAGAAATGGAAAAACCCTTCTCCTTACTGGAAAGCAGCTAGTTTACTTGACGGGGGAAGAGGGACTGCACATTCCACGTTAGTAGAGCAGTCCAGAGGGGACCTGCAGCTATGGAGCTGCTGTAGCTGGGAAGAAGTTGGCGGAAGGCACGCCAGGAACGAGTCCCAGGACCAATCGGAGCCCACAGCAACTCTCCCTGAAGGTAGGGGCCAACACGGGCAGGCCGGTGGAGACAGAAGAGATGCTAACGGTAAACATAGGAATGGTGAAAATTCCCTGGGAAGAAGGGCTGAGGAAATAGCCCCGGAAAAAGACTGTGGTTAAGTAATATGTGAAGCAGTACGGCTCTGGGACCCACACCCAAAAGCAGGAAAGTTCATCAGCCATCTTCATAGTCTCAGTATCTGGCAGGTTAGTGACCCATGTCTGCCAAACTACCAGCAGAGAACCCTACGGGTCTGGGACCCACATCCACAAGACTGGAAGCCAAGTCTATGTTGGGGAAAAGTGTACAACCTATAGAAATAGGCCAGAGGCAGGGAGTGTGAGAAACCTGAAGGTGTCTCACCCGCTAGTCCCCAGGGATCCGTCATCCAGGTGGCCAGGACACGGCCATCGCTTTTGGATCCAGTTCCTGGGGGTGGACCAGAGCAGGAGGGTCACCTGGATGAGGGGTCTTCGGGGAGTGGAAGTGGGACACCGGAGGGTGAGATGCAGTATCCCCTTCCCTATAACACCTTTTCCCATCATACAGGTAGGATACCTAGGAACTCAACCTCTCTTCACTTTTCCTGACACAAACACTTTCTCATGGGAAGCCCACCGTGAGTGACAACTGACTAACACCAGAGCAGAATACCTGACATGTCCCAACACCATGGTCAGGCAAGGTCAGGCAATTACAGATCATTACACACACCTGACCTCCATCACACTTCCCCACACGCAGGCCTCCAGATAAGGTGCGTACTAGGCTTTTTTACCCATGAAAATCTTGTAAATACGACCGCTTTATTATTTTCCTGTGTACATTTACACACAAGTTTAGAGCAGAGGGCAGTGCAAAGGTCAGGTTACTTGACAGAAACCAGAAGGCTTCTTTTGATTTTTATCTACATGGTTGTTATTGCAAGCCATGGATATTATCTACATGGTTGTTATTGCAAGCCATGGATAAAAGCCTCGGAAACTTCTCTCAAGCCTTAAAAAAAAGAAATGCACACTGTGATAAAAGAAATGGTTTATTTCCATTCAGCTTCTGCTCATGGAGCAAAAAAAAGCACTGTGCATATTTATTTTCCTAGCATTTTAGGATTGTAAAATTAATAAGATGGAACACTAAGTTGCAATTGAGAATTAATATTTTGTAACAAATTATGCTTTTTTCCAGTGAAAGCAAACCTGTATTGCATAATTGTATTTTTCAGAGTTCCTGTGCTGTATGCATAATCGTGCGCAGGCTGATCATTTTTACACTTATTATGTCATTTACACTCCAATTATAAAAAACAGTGTAAAATGATGACTATGCATGGTTTAGTTTACATCCATTCAACCTTGCAGTCAATGGGGGTACGTAACTATAAAAAGGTCAGTGCAGTGGCAGCAGAGTCTTTGTTCAAGGGTGAGTGATTGCCATTATACCAATCACAGATTTTTTAGCCTCTCAAATCTTCAAGACTACAATTAAAACATCAAAAGCCTGACTGTCCAGGAAGTGCAAGCGTTGTTCAAAAACAAACAAATGAAAGTTACATTTGTAATTGAAATAGAAACTCACCAAAACCTGTCCCAGTGATAATCCAGATAGGTATTTAACTTTATGTAGCGCTTCATTCATGGCTTGTCCAAAATCTAGGGACTGTGATAATTATACCTCAGTCGATACTCCGTTAACCGACCTCTGAAGGATGTTGGCCAATAAGATAGCTCTTCCGGTTGAGCACTCGTTGCTGCGATCTGTGCGTGATCTGTAGTTTGCAGGTTCGAATCCCAGCAAGGCCAACTCAGCCTTTCAAGGTCGATAAAGGCGTACAGACTTCGGATTGGTGATAATTGTGATAAATATGTACCATGTACAGCGCTTTTCCAAAAGTGCTATACAAATAACCATTTGACCTTGAGCTTAGATATAGAATTTAGCATGAAGCCCTTGCCTCTCTGCACTGTTGTATCATAACATTGCATACCATTAGGTAGTAATAGCACCAGGAAATGAAGACTGTCATTGAACATCAACATACAATTCTTCTATCGAGCCTCAAAACGCACAATACAATTCATGCTTACTTTACCATGTAATTGGCTTTCAACATTTAAATATATACTGAAGAGATAGAATGGCCAGACCTTAGAGAAATAAAGACAGGTGTATTCTGTCACAATGCAGAAAGCTGCTGCATAGTAATGATTTCCATATCGTTTTTGCACACGTCGGCTAGATGTCACATATATTTTATTCTCTTGCAAAGGAGAAAAGTCATTTTTACTCTCTTAAAATCCCATTTACTCTCAAAGTTTAAAAATAGGGAGTAAAATACTCCCACCTCAAAATCTTATCCGGAGCACTATCCACACGGATAAAAGGCGAGCACAAATGCACGCTGTGAGCGAAGCAAAACACACGAGGAAACGGCAGTTTGAAGATGGCAGTTTAAAACAAGGAGGAAGATGACTGGAGAGGGTTGCAAGAAGGGAGGCACCCTTGACCTATAAAGACCATCATTTCCACAAGCCTTGGAAAAGTAAGAAACCGAAAACTAGAAATGAAGGCTGATCAAACCTGCACATTGTGCTGGAGGTACCTGCGTCGATAACCAAGATGGGGAAGAGCGATTGCCACACTGGTACTGTCCTTGGCTCCTACAACAAAGCAGCATCTGAAAAAGCAACACAGCTGGTGAGTCAGAGAGACTGAAACCAAACAAGGTTGTGTTTTGTACCAAGGTTGCAAGCAGCAACTTTGTATAAAAGGAACATTGTATGAATTGTTTGAAATGTGCGACACAACTGTAATTGAAAGCAAGAAAGAATTAAACTTCAGAATTGAACACTGGGGAAATCAAGAAAAGGTACCATATGCAGAGTGGTCCGGCACCACTTAGGTGCTAATTCGAAAGTCTCTGTTAGGTATCAAACTGATCCTGAGTTGTAAAGAAATATTAAAATCGAAGTGGTCATGCAACAGGTCTTGCTAAACCCTGTGCACATTCGAAAGTCTTCGACAGTATAAATTAAATCCAGTTTGTCCGAGCCCGACTGAGGGAGACTAATTGAACCTTGTTTTGGTAAAGGGATCTGAGATCGGTGGAGTGGGATCCAACGTTGTAGGGATCTGGGCCCAGAAGAGGGGGATTTACCTTTCAACTTTTTGTTTGTGAAAGGATCTGAGCCTGGCTGAGGGGGATCCAGGGTGAATACCCAAAGTGAATACTATGAACGCTAAAGAGAACATTTGCATGTCGTTTCTGTTACAGTAGGCCCTCTGCGTCAAGAGACTGTTGAGAAGTAAAGAGACTGCAACATGGAAGGTCTTGAGTTTTGTGGATTGTGAAACTGTATCCTCGTGCCACAGAAACCAGAGTGTGCGCTTGGCTTGAGTGAACCACCTTGCCTTGTACTGAAAACATGGGGAAGGGAGGCCACAGCCCAAGTATTTTGACTTATCATTTTGTGAACACTTCCTTCTTTTTCCTGAGCTCCACCCCACACTATTTATAACTAGTAGTAAGGATTAGCAATAGGTTTTCTAGCATAGGCCCTTTTTATGTTGAGCCGACTCCACTAGGACTGCCTTCTTTATTATTTGATGGTCATAGCTTGCTCCCATCTTTAGATTTAGGTTTAGTTAGGCGTTTATCATACCCCTGCAAAAGTTCAATAAACACCATTGAACTGTGGTCACTTGTGTATGTCTTACTGTTGCCACCATGCGTTCCTTACAGGAGACATTCCCCCTGGTGTTGTGGACTGTGAAATAAGCCTGAGAAAAGGCCAGTAGAAGTGAGACATTTTCCCTGGTGTTGTGAATTGTGACGTAAGCCTGAGAAAAGGCCTGGTGAATGGATTCATTCCCTTGGCAGTGTGAAAACACTGAGAGCAAGATACCTGGAGAAGGGAGGTATTCTCCAGGAACGCAGTAGTGAAGAAACAACTATGGGCCATAAGGAATTGTGATGTTTGAACTGGAACTTTACCTTTGAGTTTAAACTTAACTGTTTTTTTAGCATTTCAACCTGGAACTTTATTTTGTGCCTTGATAAGGGACTGAGACGGAATCATACCAAAATGTCGACCCAATCATTGCTACATATCAATTACTGCACCTTTGCGCAGTGCAAAAATTCCAACTCATATTACACTAAATACGGATAGCGGTGGTTGCAGCAGTGTCTCCCACTCCCCTTGTTTGGTGTCAAGGGAGTCGGGGGGGTTGTGGGGGTATCCCCGCTTCCATTACATGGATAGCAACAGACAAATGACAGCGCAGCATTGTGTTTTCCTCATTCATTATTTTTGGTTACCGCTGCATTCATGAAATATGACCGCTACTTGGCTTAGATTTACAATACATTTACAGGTCCCACCGTAAATCTATTGAATTGTGTGTGCTGCGTGTGTTTTCCCCATTCATGTTTTTTGGCTGCTAGTGGGTCAGGCTGTAAATTTATTGAAATGTCAGCGTGTTGCACCATTACTTTTAAACGTTTAGTGAAAGGCTTCATCTTTCAATATGTGTGTGGCGCAGTATTTCTATATTTACTTTTTCCCCCCAATCGATTATGCATGCAGTCAGTGCCTATAGGATTATTTGTATCCTGGAATGCGTGTGGGCGCATTAAACTAAAAACTAAATAATCTGCATGGCCTGCATAGCTATCTATTGAGCAAGAAATATTCAGGCTGTTTCTACCGACTACAATGCGTCTACATTGCCCCGTAATATACATATTTATTTATTTATTTGCATTTTTTAAAGCGCTCATACAGCCTGCGGGCATCGAGACGCTGTCACAAGAATAGTTTTTTTTGTTTGTTTGTTGCGTAATTGTTTATTTTTTTTGTCTTAGTTCCATATTTATACCGCGCTTAAATACCCAGAGGTTTCTAAGCGCGGACCCGGGTATCGAACCGGTGTTGCTTCGTGTCGTCTTGCTTCCAAGGCGAACACATTGTCGCTGAGCTATCCTCCCCGGATAGCTGTAAGAGGGCAAGGCTACGGGCAATATATTTCCCATATTTGTAATTAGAAATGTTGCATTAGTACATACTCAACATGCACAATACTTCTACTATGTGATCATTGTGCTGTGCCGTAAATGCACTTGGCATTTTTTAAGTTGACATTTTTGCCGGTGCACTGATCACATAGATCCAATTGAGACGTGAGGAAGATCCCACTTAACAATTGGAACTGTGATCCGTTGTCCAGAAGAAGGGAGTCATTCTTCTGGAACAAGAAGATCAACTACCTTTTTTGTTTAGTTACAAGTGTAAGGGACAGAAGTCGTTTGTTTTTTTTTTACACAGAACGGTGGACTCTTGATTTACACAGACATCCTCACTGAATCCTTAGTATTTTAGTTGAGGTAGGGAAACCCCTCTTAGAGTAGGAAGAGGTAGGTTTTCACTTTATTTCTGGTGTAATAACATTTTCTGCCAACAATCATGCCACCTGTGTCAGTTGGTACAACATTCATGCATAGAAAGTCATTTTTTTGATGTTTTTTTCTCCGATTTGTATCCCTCGAAAAAAACCCATAAAAAACATAGGATTGCGGGGAAGGGAATACGGGGGGTTGGGAATAGAGTTAAATTAATAGGGGAAGGGGAGTGTGGGGGAAATTCCCCAAAAAGAAAAACACATTTTAGATGGGCTTTTTCAACAGAAGAAAATCGTCAAAAAACCCATCGAAAAATGAATGTCAAAAAATTGCACCCTTACAAAACCTACTAGTGAAAAGAAGGGAATTGAGAGTCGATCATTATATGAACATTCATATTCGCCCCTGTAACTATAATGAAAGCGTACTATTGAGAAGAGAAGTGAACTATCCTCAATATATGAACGTTTATGCTCAGCCCAACCAATACAAGGAAAATTCACCAGTGAGAGAAGTTACTGAGAAAAACGATAACGTATTCTGTTTCGAACAATTCAAGATAATCAGGAGATATCCTGGGAAATAAGAGGTTGAGAAAAGAATCGGTATCAGAGTACTCGTACTCATCACAGTCCAGATACTGAAAAGAGAGTAATCAGACTGGATGTAATCCTAGTAAAGAAAGCAACAGAGAATCGCAGAAATATTGGATAACCATGCCCTGGGAAAGGAAAGAGACAATATTGGAAATTGAAACAAAGAAGAAGATAATCACACAAGACCAAAGACTAATAAGAGGAGTGCTATCCATATCAAGTCATGATACTTATATGTTGAGACGGACAAGAAGTGCACAACAGCCTTAAAAGAACTGTGTGAACTAATCAAAGAGGTCACAAGAAACTATTTGAAGATCTAGTTAATGAACACAACTTGTGAGAAGCAAGAATCCAGAAGAAGGGAGTCATTCTCCTGGTCTTAGTTGTTATCAGAAGTGGTAGGTTCAATTACGGTCAGTTTGGGACAGGTGAGAGCTTCTTTAAAGATATTTCACTGACAACTGACGAGCACCTTAGTTAGTTTTGTTAGGTAGGGAATTGCCCATAGAAATAGGGAAAGATAGGCATGTACCTCTTTTCTTTAATAAAACACATTAAGAAATGTCTGAAAAGAGTTTGTGTCCTTCTTCTGGTCTGCCACACTCCCCAGCCTTCTCTCATCAGACTTAGGAGACCACTGACAAGGTTGCCAAACAGAAGGTTCAAAGGCACTGAACCCAAATCCACTCTTTTTCCCCCATGTGCGGTTCCAAGCCACCTATCATGCCTGTCAGGATCTTGTTGAATCTCCCCACCAGCTGATTTGTTTAGGGATGAAAAGCTATAAATAACATTTTTTAAATGTTTTATTTGTTTTATCAGTTTTTATGTAAACACAAGAAAAAATAGAAAAACAGTTCCAAGGCAATGCAGTGTCATCAGTATTCAAATCACATTACTACATAACTACTCCCAAACCGCCTCACTCCTCCCTTACTACTCCCTCCCCACACACATGTCCAAAACTCCTACTTGGTGTCAATATCGTCACTACTAATGAGACTGGATTCCTTCAAGCTTTACTGAGGTTCTGCACCCCTCTCTATCCCTCTGGTCTCTGCCTCGAACAGGGCTTGTAAGACTACTTCCCAGGCCATAATCCCTGTTATATTTTCTCCTTGACTAAGCTGTACTGCCCCCCCTCCACACCACTGTTTCAGCCAAAGCCCGCCTCTTCATATCTCGCCACCACTCGTCCACACCTGGACCCCTAGGGGACTTCCATACCATAGCAATTCTGTGTTTAGCCAATACATACACCAGATCTTTCAATATGGTGATGTGTTTGCCCCTTTAGGGCATGGGAAACTGCCCAATAATCCTGCTGCTGGGACTCCACATTCAATACCATCCCTCCTTATTCATTCAGTTCGCTACCTCCCGCCAGTATTGCTCCACTAGCAAACATGTCCAGAACATATGGAACATGCCCACCTCTTCTCCTTTGCACTTGGGGCATACCTGCTCTGCAGCGCTGGGAACCATGAAATTCACTGGGGCGTCATATATGCTGTATGTGTAATCTGCAGCTGTATCAATTACAATCTCGCGTGTCGCGACACCTTCTTATGGTATATCAGTACCCCTGCCCATTGTGCGTCTGTGAAAGGGGCCCCCAGGTCCTCCTCCCATTTACTCCTTATTGCCAGGGAGTGTGGAAGTTCTATTAGTTAACAGGAAGACATATATCCTAGATATGGCGTTCCCCCCTTCCGATACGTCGTACAAGATATTTACCATGGCATGCTGTTCTTTCAATTCACTGTATGCCGGCTACCTCTGCATTATTTCCCCCTTAATGTTGTTGTGCAACAAGTATTGGCCTTTGTGCAAGCCTGTGTGATCCCCTCATGGCCACCCTGTGAGGTTCTCAGTGCACTCGTATCTTTTGTCTCACCTGCGGCGAGGCAGCCACTACGATGACCAGAGGACTCTGGACCAAAAACAGGTCTGTGAGCCGTAACACCGCTAGTGCTCTATCCCACATCCTTATTCCCAAGGACACTAGGTGCGATCTGTGTTCTCCTCGGGGCTTCCTATTGCAGACCAGTTCCTTTAGATAATACTGCGACCCCCCAGGTTGCAGCATCAATCTATCCGAAGTCAGATAATCTGCAAGCCAGTCCACCACAAATTGCAGCTGTCCTGCTATGTAGTATAGGTCAAAGCGCGGAAACCTAATGCCGCCCTCTTCATGTGGCCTGGGTAACGTGGAAAGTGCTATCCTGTTCCTCTCCCTGTTCCGGCGAGAAAGTTCTACTAACACGATCTAGCGTTTTGAAGGACTGTGGTGTATAATATGGTACGTTCACAAAGAAGTGCAACAGTCGAGGTAGCACTACCATTTTCAGTAATGGTGCTCTCCTCATCATGGAGAGAGGCAGCGTGGTCCAAAATTACATGGAGCCTTGGACCCCCACTATGGCCCTTCGCGTGTTGTGTACATGCGGGGTCATGATATATATTGACCCCTAAATATTTGAATGTGGACACTGTCCACTGTAGTGCCAAAACTGGAAGCACCCCTGATCCACCTTGCGCAGACCTGCTAACGGGAACAGTGCAGATTCATCAGTACTGATCGTAATCCCTGATAATCCCGCAAATAGCTCTAGTGCCTCCAACAGCTACTCCAGGTTGTCTTCAGGGTTCTGTATATACAACAACGTGTCGTCCGCATACAACAATATCCCCTAAGGTATTGTGCAGTTGATTCCATAGCCAGGATATAAAGAAGTGCTGACAGTGGGCAACCCTGTCTAGTACCCTTACCCAATTCCCATGCTTCCGAGATACATCCGCCAATTTTGACTCTTGCCATCAGTCTAGTATACACCAACTGAACCCACTGAATGTATGCCTGCCCAAATCCGAATCTGCGCAGTATTGCATACAGCTAGTGCCATCTCACCGAGTCGAACGCCTTCACCGCATCCACCGTGGCTATGGCGCGCTGGATCACCCCGTCCGCCGTTCTGTCTATCACATGGTGCAGACGCCTCAGATTCCAGGACATGCTGCATCCCGGCACGTACCCCGTCTGGTCCGACTGCACCAGTGTGTGTATTACCTTCTATATTCTGTCCGCCAGTATAGATGTCAGAATTTTGTTATCCTGATTAAGCATTGATAGGGGCCTCTAACAGCTACATTACGTCGCTGGCTTGTGGGGTTTGAGGAGGGGTATAATGACAGATTCCCTTAAGCTTTGGGGGGAGAACACCAGCCTCATAAGAGTCAGTAAAGGTGTTAAGGGAATCGTACAAAAATGTCGACCTCGGAATTGCGACGGCCGAAAATACCGACTTTGTTTTTTTTTATTCCCCCCCCTTAGACCACATATACATGTGTGGGGGGGTTTAGAGTATAATATTAATATGGGGTGGACTGCGGGGGGTCTCCGCCGCATATGTATGTGGTGTAAAGTGTTAAAAAAAAGTCTGCATTTTTGGCCGTCACAATAATCACATAGATCTGGTGTTAAGTAGATGTGGGGCAAGCACCTGGGCGTATTCATTATAATATTCTCCGGGCTGTCCATCTGTGCCCGGTGTCTTCCCTGTCAGTAGGGACCTGATTGTCCCTATTTCCTCTAAACGTGATAGGTCCCTCCAAACCATTCCCAACCTCCTGATCTAATATAGGGAGGTCTATCTCGCCCAGCACCTTTTACAAGTGCTCTTGCGGTATAGAGGGTCTCTCTTTATACAGGCTTTGATAGAATTCCTGAAAGGCCTCATTAATGCCCGTTTGTGTATTGTAGAAGTCGCCTTCTATCGTGCGGATCGAGGGAATTGGGCTTCGCTTCTCTTCTTTTTTTATAAAGCCATGCCAATAGTTTGCCTGTTTTATCTCCTTCTCTGTGCTGCCTTTCAATATATTTAGAGTCATTATGCTTGCCTAACCTCTCCCAACATTCAATGCATTTCTGTGTTAATGTTGCAGCCTTCGCTGCATCCCCAATTTGCCCTGCAAGGGGACTGTTGCAGTTTTCTTAATTGCTTTTCTTCTGAGGACAGCTCTCTGTTAATGGTAGCCTGGACATTCCCAGAACCTGCAATGACGGCTCCTCTGACTACAAGCTTCAGTGTCTCCCAGAATATTCCTGCACTGGCAACACTTGCTTCATTGTGTATGACATAGTCCACAATCCTTTTCCTGATACAATCTCGATATGGGGGGTCTTGCAGCGAACCTCCTCTGAGTCTCCAGCCATTGTAGACTTAACAGGGCGTGATCCAACAGTACCCTAACTTCATACTGTGCCCTAGTAATTAAATGGGCACTTTACTGTCCTGCAAAGAGATAATCTATTATAGTATGCACTGCATGCGATGCTGAGTAATATGAGTAGTGTCTAGTATCACCATGAAGTACCCGCCAAATGTCAATCAGGTCAAATGCCCCTAAACACATACTCAGTACCTTAGCTGTTGGAGCTGGCTTACTATACTTAGCATCTGACCTGTCTAGGGTTGGGTTAAGCATGCAGTTGAAATCACTCCCCCTACCCCTCCATATAATATTATTGGCCCTATATGTGCCCAGCCTCGGGTATTGTGAGTGGAAGAATACTGCTGCATTGTGGTTGGGAGCATACATGTTGATAATACAAGTGTCGACGTGTTCAAGGAGGCCCTGTACTAGGACCGTTCTGCCCTCATTGTCCGTTTTAATTTGGGTCATCTTAAATGGTACTTTGGGTGCTAACCATATTAGAACCCCCACGGCATAGGCGGAATATGATGAGCCAAACACCTGCTGATTCCATTTATTTGCCAATAGTGTCTGCTTTTCAGGTGTTAGGTGTGTCTCCTGCAATATTGCAATGTCTACCCTACTTCTTTTCAGGTACACATAGACCCTGTTCTGTTTGACTTATGCATTTAGCCCCCTTCCATTCCAGGTAAGTGCCTTTATTGTTCCAGCCATAAGCATCTCATCAGTTTGAAGAGGCTGTCTGCCCCGGCCTCTACAGGTGTTGCCCTTTTGCTGCTATTTGTGCATCCATTTAAGTGTGATATGCTACTATTCTTCTTTGACAGTCCGGTGGACAAACCCCAAACCTCTTTAACTACCCCCAAATCCCCCAACTAATAACAACTGCCCAACATCTGCTTCCACGTTCGGGCATAACCGCTTCCCACATCGTCCTTTGGTGTATATACCCCAGGACGGTGCACAGCTGGTGGGCGCATAAAACAAGTGCCCCCTAAAATAGAACTCGGAGGAAGTGGCTCAGCACAGCCGTAAGTCTGTCATCTCTTCGTGTAGTTTGTATTGTTAGTCAATAGCCTCTCCCTCCATATAATTATAATCAAAAAGTCCAAACTCACTTACAAAATCAACTAATAAGCTCCTCAGCCAGGCAATGTACGTTCCATAACAGCCCGCTTGTCCTGGGGCTCTCATGATAGCACTGATGTCACCTTGGGCCCGCTGGAGGTCCAGTGCCTCAGGGGGCGATCCCTCCTACGACCCTCATTGCCAGTTACGGCCCACTCTTTTTACACCACCGGTGGTCTTCTCTCTCCTCTCTTCCGTCTGGACCTATTTTCTCCCTGTCCATCAATGCTTGGGCCTCCTACAGGAGGTCAATCAACCAAGCCCGTTTTTGGTGTATAATTTTCAGTCGTGCCGGGTAAATTAGCATGTGTTTTAGACCCGCAATTCTGAGTCTGGCTTTGGCCACCGTGAATTGCGCCCAGCTTTCTGCACCTGGAAGGTGTAGCCAGGATACACCGCCAGCTCAGCAGAGGCTCTCCTCAGTACTCCCCTTTGTCTGGAGTAGGCCAGTATCTTCTCCCCGGTCTTTGTAATTCTGGACCTTTGCAATTATTGGTCTAGGAGGCGCCCCTCAAGGTTGGTGTCTGGTCAGCGTTCTGTGTGCTTTCTCGATTGTAAATCCCTCTGTAAGATTGCAGGCGCGATTTCCTGGAGAAGCATGTTTTCTATATATATAGTGGGGTCTGCAACTTTCTCTCCCTCTGGCAGTTCCACTGTACAGATATTGTTCCTCCTGGCCCTGCCCTTTGCTTCCTCCACCCTGTTTTATAGGAGGCTGACTGTCTGCTGCAAAACATGCACATTATTCTGCGTCTCCTGAAGCTTGTCTGTGTTCTTCTTCATTTGCGTCTCAAGTGTGGTGGTGCGCTACGCCAAACCACGAACGTCCTGTCGCAGTAGCCCCACATCTACTTGTACTGGCCCAATTTGTGTCCCTAAAGAGGCCTTGAGGTCTGCAATAGCCTGCATTACTTGGTTATGCAATTCCATAGAGCCACAAACTGTACCTGTGGGGGCTCCGTGTTCCCTTTTGGGTCCTGTTGCACTACCTTAGCGTACTTTTCAATCGACACTTGGCCTGCCTTCATCTTAGCGGGTTTGGGAGGCATTTAGTCTACAGAGCGCTTTAGGGGTGGTTCTGCAATTTCTCTCCACAATATACAGCTCGCAATTGTTAGGGTGGAACTTGGGGCGCTATAACCGGAGTCCACAATACTTTTGGGCTTCCTGAGGCGCTGTCATTTTCAGGCTATAGATCAGGTCTTAATTTGGGTATGCCCAGTCCTTCCCAGTCCTTCTCCTTCCTCTTCGGTGCCTTAGCCTGCTTCCCCAGCCTCCTGCTATCCTTGTGCAAATGTCTGAGCTCTGTGTCCCTGTGCAGTCTTCCCTTCTTTAGAGCTGAGTGGTACTAGTGCTCTGCTGGCCTTTTCCAGCTAGAGGATCTTCTAGCGCAATATGAGGCGATTTAGTTCGATGTTACCAGGCATGTGGGTCATCCACTGGCATTGTAGGTGTGCGGGCTGTAGCTGTGAGCTACTTATGTTTTATATTGCGTAAGCGCCCACCACTTAGCAACTTATGGCAGTGCCTCAGCCCTTCACTACAACCTCCAGATGTCTTAGTGAGGCTGCTTATGTTTATTGGCCCTTCCACTGGGGTGGCAGCCGGGTTCCGCCGGAAGGGAGGGGATATCTTAGCCCTCCTCTTCAGCCTCACGTTTTGTAGCAGGCTGCCCGCTTACGCACAGCTCCTCACCGTAGTTGCCCCCTTCAGCTGGGGTGGCCGCAGGGTTCGGCCGGCCCGCTGCCATTTTCGGAGGGGGGGATCCGTTCCCTCAACAGCACTGCACCGCCTAGCCCAGGTTTGCCCAGGCAAGGCTCTGCCGACACAGCAGTACCGCAGGAGTTCTGCAGCCCCATGTGAGGATTATGCACCGAACCCTGTCCGGGTTCCCATATGTCGCCCTTACAGGAGTGGTCTCTGGCATCTCCTGCGTTCCACCTCAGGCACCGGCGAACCTTGCAGTGAGCACCTCCGTATGCGTGCCTCCACCTTCTCTTGTCGGCTCTGGTTCCTCCTCCTCTGCACAGCGGGTGCTTCTCTGCTACCAAGGACGGCCATGCTGCCCAGCGTTACTTCTCTACGCTTCTACCAGGTTATGCTCGCCTTCCCCAGTATTCCTGACCACAATCCTGTGATCTGCTCTATCAGCTCCTCCCGGTCGCCATCTTGATTCAGCCTTTGTTAACGACTCCATTTTTCGGCACGCTATATCCGGAATTCCGTGCAGGAGCCCTGTCTACGCTCTCGACAGTGCGCTCCCTGGCCTTTCCTCTCCGCAATCGATTAGTTTCAGACCAAATATCTTTCGTTTCACCAGATAATTAAGGATCAGGCGGGAGCTAGCTCTGAAGTCGACCTACTTCATGGCAGCTAGCCACGCCCCCAAAGCTATAAAGAAATTGTAAGTCATTTCACACTCCCAAATTACCTTCATATATGCAGATATGAGGTTGAGTCCCCTGTCAGAAATGGCTTCCTTAGGGGAACCACAGATGAGAGAATATCGCAATCATGGCTTTCTCCACCAGAGGAGCTTTGATATTCCTCAAAAAGACGGCTTCAGAGTACCGCATGGCATGGTCTACGACGACTGGAATGTACTGGTTCCCTGAGGTGGTCTAGGATCCAACGGGGCCAAAATATCCATCCTTATTCTCTCAAAAGGCCGCCCAACCACTGGTAGTGGAATTGAGGGGGCCTTGGGTGTCCCACGTGACTTACCAGCAGCTTGGCAAGTCTAGTAGGAGTGTACAAATTCCTTTATTTGTGCATCCATATGGGGCTAGTAAAAATGTGCTGACAACCGGTCAGATGGCTTGGTCACTCTTAAGTGACCTGCCTGAGGAATGTCATGAGTCAAGTCCTGTAGGAGCCTCCTGGGCACTAGGGAAACACAATCTTCGAACAGCCCCTGCCTTAGAGTTCTAGGGCTCACTGTACAGGATACTATGCTCCCAGTACACTTTAAACAAACCAGGGGCATCACCCGGAGCTTGTTCCTTTG
Organism: Ambystoma mexicanum; assembly: GCF_040938575.1. Lineage (NCBI taxonomy): Eukaryota > Metazoa > Chordata > Amphibia > Caudata > Ambystomatidae > Ambystoma > Ambystoma mexicanum. Next base: position 577,245,087 of record NC_090922.1, on the reverse strand, counting down.
CCTGCTTCCGCAGACCTTTCAGGGTAGGACAGTCTCTGTTTGTGGCAAAAGTTAGCGTTATCAGTTGTGGCACGACCTGAGTGTGAAGCAAAATAAAATGGAGCTTTTATATTGAGCTTTATCCCAGAGAGCAGCCTCTAGGCACGGAACCGGGATTCAAACCTGTGACGCTCTGCGTTGTCCTGCTTCCAAGACAAATGCACTGCCTCTTAGCTATTCTCCCAGGCCTGCCATGCTTTCACGTCCTTGATCTCAGATGCCTTTTCTACACCAATAGGCAACCCTGGGATCCATTAGTCCTTGTCTACTACAGTAGGCAGTTCAGTGGTCACTGGTCCCTCTCTTGTAAAAGCAGGTGATCCAATTGAATAGGGATCTGCACTTGCGCTACCGGTACGACTGGTCTTTCAGACTCTCCAGCAAGAAGAGCCTGGAGCATAGTGCATCAAATTCCTGTGATCTAGTGACTGCTGTGACTATTTCTGGATCAGGAAGGTTGTTACCTAACAGACACCCTATTGGATTGGAGGCTTTTACTGCAAAGCACCATGTGGCAGTTTCCCTGTTCCAGTTGAACTCTGACATTGCCAGTGGGCACTTGCTGAAGCCATCAAAACCCTCTGACATTGCAGTCAGGGCCTGGGATATGCTGCCCACCTTGCACTCATTGTGACTAGTGGGTGTGTCACGCAGCATGGGAGTTTTGTTCCCATTTCTGAAAACATACCCCAAAAATATCTGGTTATTCGTGGGATCCGGGGTCTCCTAATAGGAATGTATCCACTAGAAAACCTGCATTGATGATAATGTCTTCCATAAGACCTGCACTGACTACAGCGTGCTTGGGTTCGCACTTGCAGGCCAGAACTCCCTTTCAATGTACGCAGTAAACCTCCTACGGGTGTTGAGGGTGTTGGTGCCCCAGTGTTAGAGGTACTATCACTCTTCTTTCACTCCACAATACATCATCCACCACCCTAGTAGGAGGAATGCTAACTCTAGTGCCTCAAACCAATCAAAGATATCCTTCCCCACTTCATAAGCATGTGTGAAATCCTTAAAGACCAGGCACCTGAGCATGTCCTGGGTGCCTTGGTGTGTAACAGTTCCATCCTCAATGAAGGCCTGTCTTCGGCTCTCATGTTTCCCTTCAAGCTCTAGCTTGCACAGTTCTAGCATTACCAGATCTCAATTTCTGCACCACATCTCTCTGCTTCTTATATGCTAGTGTTATCTTCCTTTCCTCCAAAAGAATTGTTTAGTAGCTAAACGATTTGCAGGGAGACTACACTGAGACCTGGCTGAAACTCTGGACCTTTGGGAAACCACATTACCCTCCCTTTAGGAAGGGCGGTGACAGCAGCTATCACTATTTCTGTCGCTTTCTCTTCTGCTATCCCCCCACACCGCACCACTGGAATTGGTATTTTGGGTCAGGGTACTTTGGATCAGGTTCACTAACAGTTCCCATGGTATCATCAGCCATCCTTGCTTCCTCAAAAGCTTTGAGGTGCTTTGTATTTTAGGCTTATCAACATTACTGTGAGTGGTGAGACCATTTTCCTGACACAGATCACAAAGAGCAATGCCTTTCCAGCACTTCACTATGTCTATGTTGAGGCCCATACTGAATAAAATTACCTGCCAAAGTTTGTAACAATGTCTTCTTCGTTTCTCTTCTTTTTATGGCTGACTAAGCTGTAGGCATAGTCCAAGCTGGATTCCAACCGCTTGCCACCAGTGTGACAAAATGACTACTGGCCTGCTGGAGTACAGGGATTGAGTAGTGGGTTTTAAACTCCTACCGAGCCACACACTACTATTAGAGCATCAGTGATCTCAATCATAAAGGTGAAACAGTCACAACATGAATAGTATACCCACTTTCCCTCATTGGCACTGGCTGAAACTTGAATTACACTAAAAGGACAAACTCTTAAAACACCAGCAATCCACCCCGTAAGGCTATTGTGACAAAACGTGGGATATCGTCCCTGCTTCCCCAAGGGGGAGCCCCTCCCTGTGAGGCTAGTGTGAAGGATCAGAAATTTGAGGCGGACAACTTGGTAAAGGTTTTTCACAAGTAGCCATTTTACTAACTGAAAAGGGTGTGACAAATGCCTCACTATCCCTAACCTAATGAGGATTTCCCTGCCTATCAAAATAACTAAAGGAAACACTCTAAAAAGGAATCTGTCCTTCACCCTTAAACATACATCATACTCATAAAGGTAATTAATGGCAATTTCAAATGTAACAGAAATAGCAGTTGATTTCAACTTGAACTTAATAACTGTATAATCATGTAATCTGGGTTGGTTCTTTTTAAGTTTTTTTATTCATTTATTTAGTATTATACAGTCATTTTAGTGACTTTTAAGACTATCCACAGTCACAAACCCAAATTCCATCAGTTACAGTAAAACATCAATCATTATAGTCACGTATCCATTTTAAATTTCAACAATTAAAATAATTTCATAAAGTTTCCGCAATAACGATATAAAATAGATCATACACCCCTCATGATTGCCACTTAGGAACAATGTCCATAAATCAAATGATGTAGTAAGCCCAATGAGCTCAAGGCGTTTGCTCTTAACCAGGTCATAGCATCACTTTCAGTGAGTAAATGGTGAGTGGATTCCAATTCCGGCTCACCAAGAACCTAAATAACCGGCTCTGCACTCTGATCATTAGCCCAACAACCTTGGATTTCGAAGGATTTTCCTGCGTTAAATTTGATTCTCAGATAGTCCCATACCAAATGTTTGCCAACAAAGTTTTTAATATACAGAGGAATTGACAGTCTTTCAAGGATGTATGGACAATGGTCAAAGGCAGCAGATTTAGTAGCCAAAATGAACTATCAAAGACTCCGAATTGTGGACCTTAAGTGTCACCCTCATAATCCGCTTATATATTAAGAGAGGCATTGCAGTTGAAATGTTCATGGATCGGAGGCGTCATGTATCATATAGATGGGATATATGTATTAACATAGATGTTTCCTTATAAGGTTGATTAGTGTTTGGTGTGAGAGTCTGTGTGGGGTTGTTCTGGGGTTCAGTGGTGTAGTTTTCTGCGGAGGTTTAGTGTTTTGGGTTGAGTCAGGCTTTGGAGGGGTGTGGCGTTTGCTGTGTGATTTCAAGATTGTTCTGCGTTAGAGTATGTGTGTTAGGATTGGTGGTTCAGGGTGAGTTTGTAGGAAAATGGAAACTTTTAGTAGGGTCAGAAGTGCAGAGGGCAGGAGCCCTTCCCACCCTCCCTTTGCCGATGCTGGAGCATGCTGCTTGCTACAGTCTGCTAACCTCCGCGTGATCGCCGCAGAAGTGGAACATCGCACTGAAATTGAATGCTGATCGCCGCATCATAATCTCCTGAAGCTCACCGTTTGAAATCATGGTGAGCGAACAACACTGCCAGTGAAGGCATTCAAATCAACTGTGCCTGAAGCATTGCCCTTTTTTCATCTGTATTTACACCTGCGCCATATACACTGGAAGGTGCCTAATTTTAAAATGGCTGGCGTACTCACCTCAGGTTCAGGTTGTTTACTCCATTTCTAGGCAACCAGGTCTTTCAAAAGACCCAATCACCATCGGCAGCAGGCGAAGAAGGCCATAGAAAAAGGCCCTGTCTGTGTCCTGTCCGTGTATCTGTTGTGGATCGACGACCCTATCGCCTGACATCCTGCAGGTAACCGTGTGCAATATCCTGATTTGGCCCCCTTATTCATGAGTACTCGTTGTTTCTTTCACACTCCTGTACTTAAAGACCCCGCTCTGCACGAACCTCGGTCTGCGTACTGCAAGCCTGCCCACCCATATTCCTCAACAAAACGACATCGATGAACGTCGCTATACAATTGCCTCCACAACAGATTCCTTCACCTGCAATTGGCCGTCCAAGGGACAAAATATCTACTGAACTTATACATGTATGCTGCTGCTACAGTCAGCGTCCGCTAAATCCCTGAGCCACTTGCTACATCCTATTGTTCATAATGAGCTCATTGGTACTCCCGCTGCTGCTACATGTGCCCGTTTACACCTATTGCTGCACCACAGGCCTGCTAAGGCTCCTTCCCACCATCTCGCCCCTGCTGGCTATATATATGACCATATACACTATGTTAACCTCATATGATATGATATGGCATTTATAACGCGCCTATGCACAAGTGTTTCAAGGCGTGACGAGGCAGGGAGGGGCAACAGAGGGAAGACAGACAGCGATCTTACTAGGCCAGGTGTCATTCAGATAGTGCAAGGGAAGGGGAAAGGGAAAAAGTGTGGGGGGTTAGGGGAGAGTGCAGTACATAGGATAATAAAATAACAAGATAAATAAAAACGGCCAGCTGGTGGCAGGTGCAGGGTGAGTGCAGACATAAGTGCTGGTGGGGGGACTGTAGGGATACAGAAAAACAGTCCCCAGGTGCAGGGGTTGTCAGGGAGGCAGTGCAGGCATGCAACAGGCAGGACTTGGGCTCGAGAACAGAAAGGTGGCCAGGTAACCAGTGAAGTCTCAGTATCAGCCAGGAATTCAGCAGGGGAGAGGGGGAGAGAAAGCAGAAGCAAAGAGGAAGGTTTTAAGGTGCTTCCGGAACCGAAGATGGTTCTCCTCAGGTTTCAGGGAGGCGGGGAGGCTGTTCCAGAGGGAGGCCCCAGCCGAGGAGAGAGATCTAGCACCAACTCGTTGCTTGGAGAAGCGACTGACCCTGATGGAGTTGGAGGCGGATGAGCGAAGAGCATGAGAAGGAAGAAGGCCTTGTGGACGATGCAGAGGGTTTTGAACTTAATCTTCGCAGCCACTGGGAGCCAGTGCAGAGATTTCAGTCCTGGAGAGATACGATCCCGGGCCTGAGGCCAAGGACATGTCTCGCAGTCCTGTTCTGGATGAGTTGCAGAGGGCGGAGAGTAGAAGCAGGCAGATTTAGAAAGAGGCTGTTGCAATAGTCCAACCTAGAGAGAACCAGCGCTCTGGAGACCATGAGCTTCTGGGGAAGGAGAGGAAAGGAAGAATACCTCTGAGGAGGTGCAGCTGGTAGTGTGACTTCTTAGAGAAGTCGGAGATGTGAGGAGAGAAAGAGAGTGTGGAGTCATAGATGACCCCAAGGTTTTTAGCCTTGTAGGTAGGAACAGGAAGAGGGCCAAGCAAGGCCGTGCAGAGAGCTACAGGAAAGGAGGGAGTGGGTGAGCCGATGAGAAGAATCTGTTTTACTGGCATTAAGGCAGAGGTCATTGGCGGCACACCACTCCTGGATAGCAGACAGACAGTCAGAGATGAGGGACGGAGAAGAGGTGGCCGAAGGTAGCCTGAAAATGAATTGAGTGTCACTCGCATAGCACTGAAAGTTGGGGCAGAGAGCGGCAAAGTGGTGGGCAAGGAGTGCCAAGTATTGGTTGAACAGCCATAGAGAGAGGTTAGACCCCTGTGGGACACCACAGGTAGAGAAAAAGATAGCAGAGAGGAAGGACCCAAGTTGGACCTGGGAGGGTCGGTCAGAGAGGAAGGAAGTCACGCCTGCTCCACAGTTATGTCATGCTGCACACACCTTATGAACAGTGCACTCTTTGAATAATGCTACTGATTATTGCTACCCTATCTATGCGCTAACTTTAAAATTGCATTGTGAATGCTAATACTGAATGCTGCATCCTGTTAATCTTTGCCCCCAATGGAAAAGCTCACCTAGCCTAGCCGTATGCCTAGATTGAATGTTGAATCTTATCTGACCTAACTGTAAAAACAGCATCCTGCTCCCAATTCTGTGCCAACACTGAATGCAATATCTTACTAATTTTGCCTCTATTGGAAAAACCCCACCTGGCCCAACCTATGCCTGTATATATGAACTAGTGGCATAGGACTTCATTCACAATAATTTTTTCCTGTGCCATTACATAGCCTTTGTACCATATTATATTAATCTGCCTGCGCACTGTACTGCAGCAATTGGTCTGTCATTCGAATTATGATGATTTGGCCCATACACTAGGCTACTCTTATCCAGCACTGGCATTTTACCTGCATTACATTCGGTTGACTTATTTGCGTGCTGTGATGTGCTCAGCTTGCCCATGCTCTTTTACCAATCTCTCCTCTGTGCACTGTGTCCTGCCCAGATATCCCGTGATCTTTATTATACCAGTTTGCCTGCGTATGGTGTTGCCTTAGCCGTTCTGTGAAGTGCATTATTCTGACCTAGCCTATACACAATGCTACTTTTATCCAGTCCCGGCATCATACTATGCTGACCTGCATTATATCTGACCATTTACCTGTGCATTAGGTTGTGTTGTGTCTAGCTTGCCTTTACATTCATTAGTCTGTCCTAGCCTAGGGACCATATCCAGCCCTTCTACTACACCGTGTTAACTCGCATGCTTATTGTATCACGCCTAGCTAGCCTGGACACTGCGCTATAACATAAGGATACCTAAAGATACCTGGTCTCATTCTGAACAATCTTTACCTGCTTAGACTTTAGAGTCTACACACGTGCACAGTCCCTTGCAATAAGCTCTGTAGGATTCCACACCAGCCTTTCTACTCTCTACAGTGCTGCCCAACTCAGAGCACCACCTTGCCTACTAGGGTGTCGCTAAGGCCCGTGCCAGTGCTCTCTCAACTGTGACGGGCAAGACCTTTTGCCTGCCCTCATGGCAGCCTTCCATAGAGTCACCCTCACCATGGCATCTATTCTCCCCCTACTCCACTCCATCTCGCCCACCAACTTCCTCCCGCCACTCCAGGCTGAAAAGACCTACACACCTGTCATTGTCTACCACTCTATGGACAACTCCACGATCCTACTCCGTCCCACATAATGGATCCAACGCTTCACCACAACCCCCACACCATTGATACCGTGCCCCGTGAATATCAGGAACAAGAGACTAGGATCTCGATTCATCACCTATACGACACATACTAGATTGCATCCTCAAACCCCTACCTCCAAATCTAAAAAGTACTTGCCTACCACTCACTCGGCAGTACTTACAGAGAAACTCAATCTACCAACTCCGCCACCACCCCTACTATGGAACCGCCAATTATTGTCTCACCAAGCGCGCGTGGACCACTCCCCACAGCAATGCCACCCACCATTAAACGTGCACTGATAAATGTATGGTCCCTAGTTGCCTGTGCACCTAATATTGCAGAGCTAATCTCTGAAAATGGCCTGGATTTTCTCGCCATCACAGAAACCTGGCTTCGCCAGGCGGCAGGCCCTGCACTCTCCCTAGCCCTTCCAGAGGGTTACACTATTACCAGAGCTGACAGAAACTCAGGCAGAGGAGGAGGTCTCGCCTTTATAGCAAAAACCCACCTGGCTCACAGAGATTCCACCCTCACTAGCCTACCATCTGCTGAACTCCTATCAGTTAAATTCCTGCTAACAGCCACCCAAACCATCCTCCTGCACCTCGTCTACTGCCCTCCAGGCCCCATCTCCTCCTTCGAGGAAGACATCACAGGCCTCTTAACATCCAATGTAAAACTAGGCTCTCAAATCATACTTCTTGGAGATCTTAACCTTGGGTTCCAGGACCCCAATGACACCAATGCACAAGCTCTCGAAAATTCCATCTCACAGCTCGGCTTTAAACACTGAATCACAGAGCCCACACACGTCAAGGGGTGTACGCTAGATTGGCTGTCTGACCTCAATTGCTCTATTACTATACTTCAGAATAAACCCACTGCTTGGACAGATCACTATTACATATCTTTTGCCATCCAGGGAACCACATCCCCAAGCCCTATCATCGCCCCTCCATCTCTTTCCAGGAACTCCCGAAACATAGGACTACCCAATCTACGCCCTCTAATCAGTAACATCTTGGCCGTTACCAAGTACAATAACCTAGACCCCACTGACCTGGTCGACCTTTATAACAATACTTTGGAGTCAGCCCTGAACACTATTGCACCACTCAAACTAAAAAAGGCTAAACCAATGCCCACCTTAACAACTGGTTCCCTCCAGAACTAAACATTCTGAGGAATAAAAAAACAGTGGTGGAATCTACCTGGCGTAAATCACCCACCATTCATAACAAGGCACTTTTCACCACAGCAGCTACCTCCTACAAAACTGCCATTCTCACCACCAAAAAAGAAATCTATAACAACAGAATCCTTAACGCTAAATCAAGGACTAAGGAGCTCTTCAGCATCCTAAGGGAACTGGAATCCCTAGCTCTGCCATCAGAGGACTGCACAAAAGATGCTGCCTGGTGTGCCAAAATACAACAAGCCCTAGCGGACAAAATAGCTTCTCTCCAAACCAAAATAGATGCCAAAAAGAACAGCCCCTCGAGCAGCTCCTCCTCTAAACCCTCTCCTGTCCATCAACTCCCTCAGTGCCCGCCATTTACATTCTCTTCGGTCACTCTTAAGGAAGTGGAGGACATCATCGGAGGTCTAAGGCCCTCAAGATGTCAAGGAGATACGTGCCCAGCTCCCATCATCAAGGAAGGCTCCAAAGAGCTGTCACCTTTCTTTGCCACAGTGATAAACTCCTCTTTCAAGGCCAGCTTTGTCCCCAACAACCTCAAGGTTGCTTGGGTCATGCCCCTCTTAAAAGAAAACAACCTAGTCCCTAACATTCCAACAAACTACAGGCCAATCACAACCGTCCCCTTCTTTCTAAAAATTCTGGACAGACTTGCACACCTGCAAAGCCAGAAAAACCTGGAGGACAATAATTTACTTGGTCTCCGACAATCCGGATTCCAGCCCAGACATGGCTCAGAGACAGCCCTTCTGGATCTGAAAATACAGATGGATGAGGCGAAAGACAAAGGCAAACTGGCCATTCTCCTATTGTTAGACCTTTTGGCTGCATTTTATCTGGTCGATCACCAGATCCTCACTGAACACTCGACCACAGCAGCAGCCTTCTCTATCAATGCATCCAATTGGATTAAGTCTTTCTTATCCAATCGCACCACCACAGTCTTCTCACCTGCTGCCTCAGCAGACCCGATTCCCATCCACTGTGGTGTCCCCCAAGGTTCATGCGTATCGCCAACTCTATACAACATATTCAAGATGCTCCTCTTTGATCGCCTTGACAACATGGGTGTCATCTACACAAACTACGCTGATGACACCCAGGTTCTCATCACGCTGTCTGGCTGTTACGAAGCAGACTCTAAGCTAATTAATGATATCTACTTGGAAATACAGGCATGGATGGCTGCCCACAGCCTCTGCCTCAATGATGGAAAAACCGAGCTCCTGATTGTCAGCACGCAGGCTCGCCTTAACAAGCTTGACCCGTGGTATATGTCCTTCAATATTGATGGGAATCCGATCAAAGTTGCAAACGAGATAAAAAAACACTAGGAGTTTATCTTGATTCCACCTTGTCCTTAAAGAAACAAGTGAGCTCTATTGCATCATCAACAGCATACACCAACAAGCTAATCAATGCTTGTAAATCTTACTTGTCCCCCACTAGTTGCATGACGTTAGCTAGAGCTTTAGCGCTCTCTAAAATGGACTATTGCAACACGCTATTCCTAGGATCCTCTGAACAAAATCTCAATAGACTTCAGTCCTACAAAACAACTCCTTAAGATCAGCACTAAACATTCCTAGATCCAGCCACATCTCCAGCCTTAGGCAGAAATCTAACTGGCTCCCAGTGCGCGATAGAATATCACTTCGCGCGCTGGCAATCACCCACAAATGTCTGTCTAACTCTGCCCCTAAATATTTATCAGACAAATTCTCCAAATACCAACCAGCACGACCCACCAGATCCTCCCAAACACACTTCCTTCTCGTTCCCAGGTTTAACTTAAAAACAGCAGGAGCCGGTTTCCCTGTCCAAGCTGCCAAGCCCTGGAACTCCCTACCCCCCTCCATTAGAATGGACCCTTCCTTCAGTGCTTTCAAAACTAAAGTTCTGGCTCACTAACTAAGCCTCAGGCTACCAGTGGACCTGTGTTTTGTCTTCATTGCTTTGATCGATATGCCCTTTTTTGTATTTATTGACTTGCAGACCTACCTGTAACCTTGGTCGACCCACCTGTTGATTTCCTATGGATGTTTATGTATGTAATTATGTATGCATGTAACATGTTAAGTTTTCCAGCGCCCAGTTACCTCAGGGTTAGGTGTGCGATACAAATAATAAACAAATACAAAAAATAGAGGTTTTTGCATTTGTGTGGATTAGTGTAATTTGTTTGATCGCAATTCCTTGTCCTTGTGTACCAAAATGGGCCTGTTACGTGTGGCATGTTTCAAGGCTGCGCTTAATGTATTATTTGGTCATACCTCAACAGGCGTAGCATAGTTCAATAGAGTCATGTCTGGTCTATTGATGAATGTTGTATTCCTTATTTTGTGAGGCACACGTTTACTTGCCATTTTGTGTGTGCATGGGCTTTCACTGTTCTAAAGTCCAGGCTACATTATTTTAAACATGTTGGCTGCCTGGCTTTTCCTTTTGGGACTCGTGTTGGTATCCTTGTTCGTTACATTGTTTTGGAACTTTGTATGTTAGTTGCATGAACAATCTGTTGGTTTTGAATGCATGCTTATTACTCTTATAGAAGGAGACACTGTTGCCCTGATTCCTATGTTTGTATTTACAGTTTTTTGGTATATGGAGGATGTTTTATTAAATGTTTCTGTTGTTTATGTATGGGAGTTTAAGCGTGGTTTTTCATGTTCCTTGGCAGGGTATACTGTTCTGTGAATGATGGATAGAATATGTGATGTCGTGTCAGTGCTGCTGTGTATGATGAGAAGTGGGTGTAGTGATGGGCTAGTTCCTGTAGTGTGCTGTTGCATTGTCCTGTTTTATTGTAAGAGATAAGATAGGTGGTGATCTTTCATGTATGCTTTGTGATAGGTTAGAAGCAGGAGGCGGACACAGAGGCATATTTGTCTGACACTTTCTTAATACGAATCAAGAAAACCTTCTCTACTACTTATCACTAAGATTAATTCATCTTTTTTTTTATTTATTTTTTTATTGGTTTATTCAACCTTTAAAAAGAAACAAACAAAACAAGAAAAGAATACATCACATATGAATTTTTGTTTCCCTCCATCCATCCCTCCCTCCACCATTGTCATCTTAACAGCTCTATTGTTACGTCCATCGTGGCATGTTAAGAGGTAGGTCCGATGACGACTGGTATAGATTTCATGTCTTTGATTACACCCAATTTTACTTTTTGGTTGTCCAGACGTCCCTTTACTACGCGCAGAAAGTTTGTTAATGCAAATAGGACTCCTCTGTTGGACCCCTCAAATAGAGCTGTCCACCAGTCGTCAGCCGTCATACACTGGTGTTCGTTAATCAGGGCTCCAAAGTGGGTTTCTCTTTGTTCTTGAGGAGTTTGACAAAACAACATTAGATGTTTTAAGGTCTCCTTATTCTTACTGCAGAATCTGCACATTAGATCAGTGTCAGCACACTTCACCCAACTGCTCACTCGCTCTTTTGTTTGCATCATGTTTAGCCTGAAGCGCATGTATAAGGATCTTGCATGTTGGTCCGTAAGTAGGGTTAAGTAAGTGTGCCTCTGACCATATGCTTTAGCTTCTCCTGGGACCACTTGCATTAGTTTAGATTTAGCTCTTAGTTCGCAAGTTTTAATCCAGTCAGCTCTCCAAATTTTGGTCTTTGCCAACTCGGGATTCTCAGTTAACATTATAATGGAAATGTCAAACTCCTTTAAAAGTGTTTGGCAAAGGAGATTCCATTGAAAAAGAACCGTGTAGTCTTTGGCAGTATCCGGCTTGTGTAAAATTTCGAATTGGATCGCTGGATTTTTTTGTCATTGTTTTCCTAAACAGACTCAGTAGGTTCCAGGTGACTCTTGCGTTTATCGAGATAAGGCCCAGTTCATATCGGAGACAGACCGTCGAGGTACCTTTGGGAAGCTGTAGGACTCGCGTCCAGAATATATTTTCTAGTGAATTCCACAGATCGCTTGTGCAGCCAAATGCGTTTTCGCCGCCATAGATCAGGGCGGGTACCACTTTTTGTTGGAAAAATTCAATTGTTGGTTTTAAGGAAAATTTTCCAAATTTTTTATTGATTAACAACGCTTGGCAAGCCATCTGTCGACATTTACTTTTCACCACTTCAGCCATTGGTGCGTCGTTTCTGCTGGCACTGATCTTCATACCCAGGTATGTAGAGTGTTTTACGATCTGAAGTTGCTCATTGGCAAGACACCATCTGTACTTCTTTCCTCGGGAGCTACAGCCTTGTAGTTTCTCAAAAATTAGAATTTCACATTTTTGTTTTTTGATTTGAAGACCATTAGCTTTGGTATAGATGTCAAGACAATTTAGTTTACGCTGAAGGCCTATGGGAGTCAGATCGAGCAAAATAAGATCATCAGCGTAGACCAGATAGTTGATGGGCGAGCCATGTAGTTTCGGAGGAAACATTGTTTCACCAATGAATGCTGCGTTTACATCAGATATAAAAAGATTGAAAATGATGGCTGCCAAAGGGCAACCTTGTTTCACTCCCTTATGTGTGCTGATAGGGGCAGATAACGTTCCTTTAGTGTCCAAACGGGTCCTGATCGAAGTGTCCGTGTGTAATTCACGAATTGCTTCCACTAAACTGGGAGGACAGTTCCATCTGATGAGTTTGTCCCACAACAACTCTCTGTCTATGCTGTCGAACTCATAAAACAGGTCTATCAGAGCCAAGTAGATCTTTGCGTTGGTTCTGATTGCTTCCATCTTTATGAGGTTCAGTACCAACAGGTTTAGGCCGCATCCAACCCCTTTTACAAACCCTGCTTGTCTGGGGTCTACGTGGTTATAGTCATTAGCCCATTTTGACAGTTTTTGTTGCAAAAGGGTGGCGTAAATCTTCCCCAACACGTCGAGAAGCGCTATGGGCCTATAGTTTTTTGGGTTTGAGCGGTCTCCTTTTTTGAAAATAGGGACCACCACAGCGCTTTTCCAAGACTTTGGGGTTGATCGGCTCATAATGACTCAGTCAAACAGAGTAATGCAAAAGTCTGCCCATAAATCTGGTTTTTTTTTTAGCGTATAGTTTGTTAGGCCATCGGGGCCGGGCGCTCTGGAGTCATGCACGTTCTTAATTGCATCCAAGATGTCACTTCTCTCAAACGCCAGGTCCCACTTATTTGACGTCATAGGTACCCAGGGTGGTACAGGTTTGTCTCTGCAAAAGAGGTTTGTGTAGAACTTCGACCAGTCATCTTCGGTGACTGCAATGGCCTGGAGCGCATGTTGTGGAGCCATAGTGTTATTTATCAATTTCCAATAGCCCGCTGAGTTTTTTCCGAGCCATTTTTTGCAGCATATCTTCTGAGTCGTTTTGTAGCATAATCGCTGCATGGGATTTAAGCCAGTTTAGGTATTTGGCCTTAATCGCTCTTTTGCCCTCTCTCAAAGTAGCGGTGTATGGTCCTTTGAGTTTTCTAAGTTCTTGTCTCATCGCTCTTTTTCGTTGAAGAATAGACACGTCGAATTTGTGTTTTGGACAAAACTCGACGTGTTTTAGATTGCGTTTACGTTCCTCAAAACTGAACAAAAGATGTTGATATTCTAAAGATTTTGTAGTGTGTTGAAAGGCGTTTGAGATGGCCGCTACTTCTCTATCCACAAGATTTAGTCGGATCCTGCCGGTCCCAGTGCACACCGCAAACGGCCAGCAGGTCTGACCACCTGAACAGGAGTGGTAGATTGACAGTTTTACCATGTCATGGTCGCTGTGTTTCATTTTAATGACTTCAAGTTTCATCGTTCTCTTATGAATGTTTTCAGTCACGAATATGTAGTCAATGACCGATTTTTGGTCAGCTCTTCCCCACGTAGGGCAGGCCGGGATGTCACCTACCGTTTGTCCGTTAAGCATGTGCAAGCCTCTGAGATCCAGTTCCAGACACCATTGGGACGCAGCTTGTTCGCGTTTGCTATCGCCTCTGTTGTTTTCACCATTTGGAGCAACATCTGGGATACAGACAATGTTCAGATCCCCACATACAATTAAGTCTAGCGGTTGCTCCTTTGTGAGTAAATCGTCGATCAGAGTTGTTACGTGGTCGATAAAGGTGAGCTCTTCATTGTATCTATGGTTCCAGTATAAGTTGATAATATACACGCGAGCTTCCTTGTTGGTGTCTTTCTGATAGACACCAACGGTGGAGACCTGAATTAGTGGTGATGGGTTATAAGAATTCACGATCCGAAGTCCAGCACCTTTCCTCATGGCCAAAAGAAGGCCAGCCATCGGCCTGCCCTTTGTTTGTTTTATAGCAGGATTGAAGGCTACTTCGAATCCTTCCAACAATGGACTTTGTGTGAGCCATGTTTCTTGTAAACACAGAATGTCTAGATTCGAGGCCCATGTTGTTTCAAACAGGTGCATGAAGCCTCTAGTGTTCCATGAGCCTATAGTACATATATAAGTACTTCCCGGTTCCTGGTATTATTTCATCGATTCTGTGTTTAAGGTTTTGGCCAACCAGGACCAATCGTCGCATTTGTCTGTTCTGGTGACAGGGGTCCTCACAATGTCTCGTGTAATAGATGGACTTACCATTCCGTTAACTGTTATTCTTATCAGTTCACCCCCATGGGGAAAGTCCGCTAAGTCCCAGTTTCTGGGAGGGCTAGACACAGGACTTTCCTTTGGATCTATATCTGTGCTGTTCTCGTGATCTTCAGAAGGTCTTCGATTCACTACGTTCGTCGATCTGCTACGTGACCTCTCTTTAGGGTAGACAAGCCGAGCCCCTCCTTCGGCTTTAGTTATGTCAAACCCTAGGGACATCAACACTGGTCCAGCATCCAGTAGTGCGTCTGCTATGATCTTAGAGTGTAAATGTAGAATCACAGCGTCAGTTTTCATTTCGTTCAGAAATTCCACTATTTTGAGGTCTTCAGAAGTTATCGCACGTAGACTGGGAATCAGCTGACACAGCCGAAGCACGTTGTGTCGATTTAATATCAGATCGTCGGAAGATTCTATGTGTTCCAATATCAGACGATGAGCTGCTTGCCGCGTCGATATTTGTTGTATTCTCTCATTTGGTATTGTTTTTTGGGGCTGTTTATTTGAGCGGTTCACCCGCTCTGTTTGATTTTTGGTTTTATCTGTAATCGACAGCGGCTTATTCCCAGTTTTGCTCTTCGTGTGGGCACTGATAGTTGCAGCCTGTATCACACATTTTGGAGCTTGCCGCTCAGTGCGCACAGGCGACGATTCAATCACGACCTGCGGGCCTGGTGGAGGGTTCTTTATGCGGGTCTTGGCAGCAAGCATCCGTCTTTTGTCGTCCAAGTTCACAAAACGGGGAGTCTGCAAACCATCGTCTATGTTCGACAGCAACGGTGGTTTGATCAGTTGACAGATTCTAGAAGCTCCCTTAGGCAAATTCACATTAATAGACTCCTGTTGACTGGACTTCTAAGGTGAGATGGGGGGGCTCTTAACGTCTTCCTGTGTTAGATTGTCAGGCACATCTGAAACAGTCTGGGCTGGCGCAACAGAGCAAGACTTGGATCCGCCCTGCAGAGATGCCACTGACATGTCTCTGACGATGAGTTCTGTAACGCTCACCTGATTCTCGCAGAGGCGCCGGTCTTGACTGGGCGACTACCGTATCTTCAAAGGTGATGTGCAGCACCCGGTTGGCTCTTTGGGCTGGACCTCTGTACCCTGTATGCCTGACGTGCCGAGTAAGATGTCTGCAGATAGAAAATACGGGGTTAATGAACTGTGGTTATTGGGGTGTCCCTATCTCTTTCCTCTTCTCCTCTCCTGTAGACCCCCACAGGTTAACGCTCTCACCTTAGGTAAGTGAATGCCGAGCTCTCCATCTGCCTCGGGGCAGGGTGCTGTAACCAGTTTCTTCACCGGATAGGTAGCGCAGGCCTCTTGACTTCAGAGGACTGCTGTCCGTCGTTTACTGCACGAACGGTAAGTTTCGAGTAACTCAAATGTCTTTAAAGTCTTTAATAATGATGTCTCTTGTTTTGCAGGGTTCCGGCGATGGCGGATGACGGGCTGAAGTGCCTTGAAGATGGAGCCCGTGTGATGAATAGAAGCGCCTGGAAGCACGTAAGTAAGCGCTTGTTGCCAGCTTCACAATGCGCTCTAACTGTCTCTTTATTTTGCAGGTACAAGTTCGGAGCGGCTGCAGGGTGCCGGGATACCCACTGGGTTAGATGTGGAAAGGAGTAATGGCACGTGAGTATTAAAGTTCCCCAATGTCTTTAAACGCACCTTGTTTTGTCTTTCAGATGCGGGATGCAGCGCCGACGGCCTCCGGAGCGTGCGAAGAGTTGGTAAGCTTTTGTCTTTCAGATGCCGGAATACAGTGTGAAGACCTCCGGAGCGCACGAAGAGTAGGTAAGCCTTTGCCTTTCAAATGCCGGAATGCTAACCTGTTCTTTCTTGTCTTTATAGGTGTTGCTGAAGACTGGATTCAGGATGGTAAGCCTTTTTCCTTAGGCCCAGGATCGGATGCAGAAGACACGATGAGCATTCTGCTGCAGAGGATGCAGAATAACGCAAAGCAAGATTCATCCACCGGGTGTGGTTTAAATAGCCTCCTGTAGTGCCTAGGTGTCTCCTTCCACAGCCACGCCTAAGAAAGAAAAGTGTTCCTGGTAAGAAAAGAGTTCCTGCCTTCCAGAAGAGTTCCAGTGTTCTGCATCTAGGGAGTGGCTCCAGCCCCACCCAACAGGAAAAGTAGTTCCAAACAGAAGAGGATCAGAGGCTCAACTGGCAGGCAAGTAAGCAGCATGGTCTGCTGCAGGTAAGTCCACCCAAGCATTATGAGCCCAGCGCTTCCAGCGCTGGGACTGGGCATATTTATGAGCCTGGTGCCACTGGCGCCAGGACTGGGTCCAAAAGGTCCCCATTGGGACTGGTTGGCACTCGGAACCTGGGTTATGGATCTGCTTCCAAGGGAGTTGGGAAAACCCTAACCTTTTGGAAGCAGAGATCATGACAGTACCCCCCCTCAAGGCCCCTCCCAAACCGGGCTTCTCCGGGGGTTTTGGCTTGTCAGGAAATGTTCGGTGAAATCTTTTGATTAGGCGAGGAGCGTGGACATATTCAGCAGGTTCCCAGGATCTCTCTTGGGGGCCGTAGCCTTTCCAGTCAATTAGGTAGAATAGTTTAGATTTGGAGATCTTGGAGTCCAGAATGCTTTTGACTTCAAACTCGAGTTCTCCATCAACTAGGATAGGTTTTGGAGATTTTGTTAGTCGGGTTTGAGGTTGCACGGGTTTTAATAGAGAGACGTGGAAGACCGGATGTATCTTCATGTGCGGGGGCAAGTCCAACTTGACCGCTACTGGGTTTACTATGGTAGTGATGGAATAGGGACCAAGGTATCTTGGGTTGAATGTGCGTGGCCCTTTTAGAGATAGATATTTGGTGGATAACCAGACTTGATCCCCTACTTGATAGTGAGGGGCTTCCTTCCGATGTTGATCTGCTCCTTTCTTGTATTGTTCTTTAGCCCTTTGAAGGTGAGAAACAGCTTCCTTAAAGGCTTGGGTGATTGTAGAATGCAGGTAGTCTACTGATGGTGTTTCAAGATCTTGGAGGGGATCCAACTCCGAGGTTCGAGGGTGACTGCCGTACAAAAGAAAAAATGGGGTTTTCCCAGTTCCCGAATGGACAGAGTTATTGTAGGCATACTCGGCTATCCAAAGGATATCTTTCCAAGTTTTTTCAGTTTGTTGCAGCATGCAGCGTAAATACTGTTCCAGAGTTTGATTGGTCCTCTCGGTTTGTCCGTCGGTCTGAGGGTGGTGACTGGTCGATAGTCTCACATCAATTTGAGCCGACCGACAGCAACTTCGCCAAAAATGAGAAATAAATTGACTACCTCGATCCGAAATTAGAACCGAAGGAAAACCGTGCAGTCGGACGATGTTTTCGAGAAATTCTCGGGCCAGAGTTGCTGCTGTTGGCAAGCCTTTGAGCGGAATGAAATGCGCCATCTTGGAGAATAAGTCCATGATTACTAGAATCGTATTGTATCCGGAGCATGGAGGTAGATCGGTGATGAAGTCCATAGAAAGCGTATGCCAAGGGCGAGGTGGGATGTCAATAGGGCGTAAGAGGCCTGCTGGTCTTTCCTTTTGACTCTTGTTTTGGGCGCATACTCCACAGGACATTATAAAGTCTCTGATATCTTTTTTCCAAGACGGCCACCAGAAGTAGCGCTTGATCTTTTCTGAGGTCTTGGCTATACCGGGATGACCTTCCATTAAAGAGTCGTGATAACAAGAGATTACTTTTTTCTGTAAATCTGTGCTGGGTAGGTATAATCGTTCTTGGAAATACAATAAGTTGTCCTTTACTGCAAAGTCCTTTCCCTGCAGATGCCAATTCTGTATGTCTGCTGGAGTTACAAGTTGCCTGGCTTTATCCTTAACTTCCTCTATGGATTCTGTGGCGATTACACCCAGAATTCTTTGTTCGGGAATGATTGGTACAGGTTTAGGGTTGATCAAGTGTTCTTCCACTCCCATCCGAGAAAGGGCATCGGCTTTACCGTTTTTTGTACCAGGTCGATAGGTAATTATGAAGTCAAACTCGGCAAAGAATAATGCCCAACGGAGTTGTCTAGAGGATTGGGCTTTTGCGGTTTTCAAATATTGCAGGTTTCGGTGATCCGTAATCACAGTAACGGTGTGTCGGGCCCCCAGCAGATAATGCCGACAAGCCTTAAAGGCAGACTTGATAGCCAGAAGTTCCTTGTCAGTAATCGTGTAATTGACTTCAGGAGGCGAGAATTTGCGGGACCAAAATGCCACGGGATGCAACTGATTGGTTACCGGGTCCTTTTGTGATAGAACTGCCCCCATGGCAAGGCTTGAAGCATCAGTTTCCACGATGTAGGGGAGTTCGGGGCGAGGGTGTTTTAAGATTGGTGCAGAGATAAATTTAGTCTTCAAATCCTGGAAAGCTTGTTCCGCCTCGGTAGACCATTCAAAACGTTTGTTTTTCTTTAACAAGGCAGTGATGGGCTGGACTATTCGAGAGAACTCAGGGATAAACCTGCGGTAAAAGTTAGCGAAGCCTAACATGCTTTGCACACCTTTTACGGAAGATGGTGATGGCCATTTGAGAACTGCATCGACCTTCTTTGAATCCATACGCACTCCGCCAGGCGATAATATGAATCCCAAGAATTCAACTTCAGTCACGTTGAAAACACATTTTTCCAACTTAGCGAAAAGTTTGTGTTGACGCAATCTTTCGAGGACCATTTTCACGTGTTTCCGATGTTCAGATTCCGATGAAGAATAAACGAGAATGTCGTCGATGTAAACAACAACACACACATCTATGAGCTCTCTGAGGACATCGTTCATAAAATATTGAAAGGCGGCCGGGGCATTGCAAAGTCCGAAGGGCATGACCTGATATTCAAATAGCCCATACTTGGTGCGGAAGGCCGTCTTCCATTCATCGCCCTCTTTTACTCGTACCAAGTGGTAAGCTCCTCTAAGATCCAGCTTTGTATATATGCATGCTTTTCTGACTTGGTCCAGGAGTTCAGGGATCAAAGGTAACGGATATCTATTCTTAACGGTGATCTGGTTCAGGGAGCGATAATCGATACAAGTTCTAAGGTCTCCTTCCTTTTTTGGAACGAAGAACAAAGCTGAAGAGGCAGGGGACTTGGAAGGACGAATAAACCCATTTGCCAGGTATTGATCCAGGTATTGTCGAAGGTGAAGGTTCTCAGGCTCGGTGAGGGCATAAATTCTACTACAAGGAGGAGTAGATCCAGGTATCAGGTCTATCTGGCAGTCATAAGACCTATGAGGAGGTAGAGAGTTAGCCTGCTCCTTCCGGAAAACATCTTGGTATTCTATGTATTCGGGAGGTAACTGGGGAGTCTCTGAAGAAATTGCTGCCAGTGCAACACCAGGTGGAGGGTGACAAGTAGAGACACATTCTGGAAACTGGACCGTTCTTGCTCGCCAATCGATCAGAGGATTGTGTTTCTCTAACCAAGGTATTCCTAGAATAATCTGGAACTGAGGGGCCTTGATCACATCGAACACGATCTTCTCATGGTGTCCATCTTGACTTACTAACGTCACCTCTTGAGTGGTATGCGTTACTGGCCCGGAGGCTATCTCCGTACCATCCACCGTAATAATGACGTCCTTTACAGCCTTGGGACAAAGAGTTAGATTCATCCTCAAAACCATTTCATGATCCACATAATTGCCGATGGCACCGCTGTCGACGTAAGCTTCAATTGCATGTAATCGATCCGGATTATCAGGGCTAATGAGGACCATAGGTATCACGAAATGCGAGGTCACGGAACTGATTTTCACGCTCGGCAAGAGGACCTCTATTCTTGTCGGGCGAGGTTGTTTCCCTGCTCAGAGTTTGTAACTGTGGTAACTGCAGCTCCTACTGCCTTCTTGGCAGGTTTCACCGGACAGTCTCGAAGAAAGTGCCCTGAGTTTCCACAATATAGGCATAATTGCAACTGTTTTCTCCTTTCCCGCTCCCTTTGTGTTAGAGGACCTTTCAGACCCCCTATTTGCATGGGTTCCCCGGAGTCTACTCCTTTGGAAGGAGTTGGCGGTTTGGAAAATACTCGGGCATCAAACTTGGAATGATCGGCCTTCCTGTTCTGCAGTCTGTGATCTATTTGAACGACCAAGTCTATATAATCCGAACAGTCTTGTGGGGGATTCACTACTTGGGCTAAAACGTCTTTGAGCTCTCCACGTAGACCTCTATAAAACAGCGTAATCCTTTTGTCCTCAGGCCATTGAGTTTCCACTATTAGTCTATTGAAAGATGCAATATAAGCCAAAAGGTCTTGATTACCCTGTCGCAACGAAAGAAGCTCATAGTCCAAGGCCTGCCCCTGTGCATGTCTTGCGAACAGTTTTTCCATACTAAGCTGAAAGGCTTGAAAATCATGGAGAACCGGATCATCTTGATTAACTAGAGGGATCGACCAGTCTGCCGCATTGCCACTAAGGTACGAAAGTACAAAAGCTACTTTAGCTTGATCAGTTGGAAAGGCTGCTGGCCGGCATAAGAAGTGCAACCGGCACTGATTGATAAATACCGCAAACCTCTTTGGGTCACCAGAAAATCGTTCGGGCGGAGCCAGAGGTACATTCCCAGGTAGGTTGATCTGCACTGGATTCATAGAGGATGTTGAAGGAAGATTTGCCCCTGATGCGGGTAGCGGGGTCTGTCCGGCTTGTGACTGTAGCAATTGTCTAGCAAGATCATCTGTTCTCTCCTTGGAAATAATTAGTTCCCTTCTTAGAGCGTTCGTTTCCTGACGAGCTGCATGCACTTCTGCCCTTAGTTCCCCAAGTAACCGGGCTAGGTGGTCAGTATCCGAGGTTTCCATAGCGCCTGGGCGAGAGTTTTGCGGTAGGCTTTGCGTTCTGTAACGCTCACCTGATTCTCGCAGAGGCGCCGGTCTTGACTGGGCGACTACCGTATCTTCAAAGGTGATGTGCAGCACCCGGTTGGCTCTTTGGGCTGGACCTCTGTACCCTGTATGCCTGACGTGCCGAGTAAGATGTCTGCAGATAGAAAATACGGGGTTAATGAACTGGGGTTATTGGGGTGTCCCTATCTCTTTCCTCTTCTCCTCTCCTGTAGACCCCCACAGGTTAACGCTCTCACCTTAGGTAAGTGAATGCCGAGCTCTCCATCTGCCTCGGGCAGGGTGCTGAAACCAGTTTCTTCACCGGATAGGTAGCGCCAGCCTCTTGACTTCAGAGGACTGCTGTCCGTCGTTTACTGCACGAACGGTAAGTTTCGAGTAACTCAAATTTCTTTAAAGTCTTTAATAATGATGTCTCTTGTTTTGCAGGGTTCTGGCGATGGCGGATGACGGGCTGAAGTGCCTTGAAGATGGAGCCCGTGTGATGAATAGAAGCGCCTGGAAGCACGTAAGTAAGCGCTTGTTGCCAGCTTCACAATGCGCTCTAACTGTCTTTTTATTTTGCAGGTACAAGTTCGGAGCGGCTGCAGGGTGCCGGGATACCCACTGGGTTAGATGTGGAAAGGAGTAATGGCACGTGAGTATTAAAGTTCCCCAATGTCTTTAAACGCACCTTGTTTTGTCTTTCAGATGCGGGATGCAGCGCCGACGGCCTCCGGAGCGTGCGAAGAGTTGGTAAGCTTTTGTCTTTCAGATGCCGGAATACAGTGTGAAGACCTCCGGAGCGCACGAAGAGTAGGTAAGCCTTTGCCTTTCAGATGCCGGAATGCTAACCTGTTCTTTCTTGTCTTTATAGGTGTTGCTGAAGACTGGATTCAGGATGGTAAGCCTTTTTCCTTAGGCCCAGGATCAGATGCAGAAGACACAATGAGCGTTCTGCTGCAGAGGATGCAGAATAACGCAAAGCAAGATTCATCCACCGGGTGTGGTTTAAATAGCCTCCTGTAGTGCTTAGGTGTCTCCTTCCACAGCCACGCCTAAGTAAGAAAAGAGTTCCTGGTAAGAAAAGAGTTCCTGCCTTCCAGAAGAGTTCCAGTGTTCTGCATCTAGGGAGTGGCTCCAGCCCCACCCAACAGGAAAAGTAGTTCCAAACTGAAGAGGATCAGAGGCTCAACTGGCAGGCAAGTAAGCAGCATGGTCTGCTGCAGGTAAGTCCACCCAAGCATTATGAGCCCGGCGCTTCCAGCGCTGGGACTGGGCATATTTATGAGCCTGGTGCCACTGGCGCCAGGACTGGGTCCAAAAGGTCCCCATTGGGACTGGTTGGCACTCGGAACCTGGGTTATGGATCTGCTTCCAAGGGAGTTGGGAAAACCCTGACCTTTTGGAAGCAGAGATCATGACAAGTTCATCATCATCATACACAGATACGTTCATTAGGTCGTCGGAACCGTCACTAATACAATTTGATGTCTCCTTGGTTTCTAATGGTACTGATTTTGCTGTGCTTACATCCAGCTTTTTTTCAAAGATGTTGTCCTTAGTGATGGAGCCGTTGACAGTTACATTAACTGTTTTGATGTTACGTAAGAATTTTCGAGAGTCGATACCTCTTCTCGCTTTCCTTGCAGGTTGATTTTTAGGTTTTTTGGGTAAGCCACCTTTGATTTGCTGTTTTGCTGAAGGGATTTTTTGTGCAGCAATAGTCTCCTTGAAGATGTCATATATGGGAGGCAAAGGATTTGTCTTCGCAGGTGGGGACGTCGATTGTGATTGGGGACAGGGCGGTTCTTGATTAGGGATCGACTTTAAGGTTGATGCCGGTTGGGGATTTTGTAGTGCCAAGTTCGTAACAGCCTGACTCTCTTTTAGTACGGCTTCAAACGGAGTACTAAGCTGACATTCATCAATCAACATGGTAGCAACATACGGTTGTGTGGAGGATCTTCTAACTTTCTCCTTAGTCCCAGGTGTCAAGGTGAGGTCAACCGAGTTTATGGTGGCAGGGTGAGGAACAATGGACTCTGGGGTTCCCGTGTTGCTTGATGTTGGGTCTTTTTGCACATGGGCAGGTCCACTTGCTGTAGAAGCAGCAATGATGTTACTGCTGCTAAAGTCATTCTCAGGTGGATTAGTTGAAGCGCACCTCCCAAGACTGGTTGAAGAAACTAGTATGACATGTGGCCGTGTTGCCTGGGATGTAACATTGGGGGTAACTACCCCTTGGTGGACATGTTCCTTTTTTTGTTGTTTAAAGATACCCAGCGCTTCTTTGGCTACCTCAGCTAGAATTTTTTTGTCTAGATTTGCGTTTTTAGCATGTTCTGACAGTGTTTCAAGCGCCCAGTCTGTTTTTTTGTGTAACTCTTGTAGGACTTCCTTACAATGGAAGTTTTTGTTTTCCATGGTCTCCAGTTTGTTGTTCATGGCGATCACCACCGAGGAAAGCTCTTTTATATTGTCGTTAAGATTCTCATACATTTTGATAAAAGGTGCAGTGGAAATGGCCATGGATGAAATAATAATTGCTTGTAGATCTTTGGTATACTGAACTGTTCTTGGAACTTCCAGGTTTTTAGGGTCGAGTGGTGGCACTCTCCTACCACGGTGTGTCGGGCGTCGGATCTTAGGGTAAGGGCGTTCCATTATGGACGAGTCTGTTGAAGCTTGGTCAGAAGAGGAATCCGTTGTACAAGAGGTAGCTTCAGTGGCTTGCCTTGGGGATGAAGAGGTGGCTGGCGTACCCATTAGGTTGCTGGGCTCTATGGTGCTCATTTTTTGTTTTTTATTCTGAGAACAACTCAGACTGGGAGATATGCTCCCATCGATCATCCTGCGTTTGTATAGGGAGCTTGACCTCAAGGTGAGCACTGGGGGCTGCGTTGTAGAAGGGCAAGCCTCCGAGCCAGAATGGTCATCTACATGAGCATGCAGAACCGGATCTCCATTTGATATATTTTTAACAGCTCTTTGTGTGTTAAGACGAGTGAGGTCAAGTAACAATTTGTTGGCCACCTCAAGTGAATTTCTTCTCTCAGACACTGATGTGAGTTTGTAAATAGAAGAGTTCAGTATCAAATGGGGCAAAACGCCACCCAGGCCACCGTCCAGACGTGGGTCAGCACCCCTCTCTTCACTTTGTCGTGGTGCAAGACACACGGGCACCTTAATACCACACGTAGAACTGCTGGAGAGTACAGCTGGATCTTCATAGGGACAAGCCCCTTTATAGCTGCGCGCTGATGAAATGTCAGGATTACCAGGTGAGGCCAAGGCGCTATAAAACCTGAATCGGGGTGACTCCAGGTTTGTAATTGTATGTCCATTAGTAGTTGTGCTAATGTATCCTGAAAGCTTTGGGGATTTGACAAGACGTAGCTGCGAACCGCTTGTGTCAAACACAGCGTCCACGTCACAACAACCGCCCGGCTCGCAGAGGACTCCGCACACGCAGGACTGCTGCGCGTCGGGCATGCTCCACCCCTCGGCCCGCCCAGCAGAATCGCCGCCACACAGCGAGATCGCCCCAGCCCCAGACGGGGCGGCCAGTAAGGACAAGAACATCCAAAGCAGCGAGGGCAACGCCACAGCCCACGCCGCCGCCCCTGACAACACAAGCACACACAGCGGGCCTGCTTGACCCGCCGGTCTCCCCAACACTCAGCCAGGCAGCGGGTGCAGATGAAGGCATGCAGGTAACAGAGCTTGAAAACGCCTCATTGCAGTTGCCAATACAGTTACTGTGTATGTCACGGTATTTACACAGGGAGGCACTCACCTGAGGGGTAGGTGATTCACTTGCCGGTGAGGAAAAAATAGAGGGTGGTGGGGGTGGTGAGGCTGATGCCGCACAAGCCACACTAGTGCAGTTGTTTAAACTTTGAGCGACGGAAGACAGAGCATGCAAAGCAGTTACACATGCGACAGGGACGGGATCTCGATGTTTGTCTCGATGTGTGTCGCCAGATGTAGTCCTTGCTGGAGAAACCAGCTTGCATTGAGCGCGGGTTTCGCGCATTGTCGCGTAAAGCTGTGACCGCAGGACAGGTGTCAAACCAGGATGTCAAACCAGGGGGCCGCACGCCTCCACTCCTCCTCTGACTCCTCAGACTCTGCCCTGACTCCGCGCCCGCTCCACGGGGGGAATGAGTCTTTGTAGATTAGGTGTAGGCAGACACACCCACAACAGGAAATGGACAGGATAGACAGACTTTCCACTCCAACAGCTCCTCAGACTCTGCCCTGACTCATCTTTTTTACACGCTTGATACCGGAGACCAGTCTCTAAGCGCGGGACATGAATTCAAACCTGTGTTGCTCTGCGTTGTCTTGCTGCCAAGAAAAGCATGTTGCCCCTGAGCTGGGTTGCCTATGCGATAAAATAATACACGGTGGCTCGTTAGGATGTCTAACAAAATACATTCAGTCTGGGGCGTGGCTATGTGGAGAGCCATGTAGCTGCTCTCTTGTTCAGCTCCTCTAGTGGGGGATGGGTTTCTCTGCCCAGCTGGAGCATCTTCCAGGGCGTCGCTTGCTGAGGGACAGCCTCCAGCCCACCTTGGAGAAGTTTGGGGTACTGAGGTGTCCCCCTTAGAAGGAGTCTATGGCTGCGGGTGAGGGGCGCGGGCCGCTTGGTCCTCAAGATGGCACCACTTGGGGCTCATTTCTGCCACCAGTGAGCGAGTGGCTGCCAATGAGCGTGCCGCAGAGTGATTCCCCGTTCCATGAAGATATGAGTGGTGGGTGGCAGAGATTGACGGATGCCGCGCTGTGTGCTGTACTTTCCTCTGAATGTATTCCCTAAGGGCTTGCAGGGGTGCATAGCCCAGGAGCACCACCAGGAGGCGGTGGGGCAGTCACGTGGCTGAGCCTTGAGGGTAGCCGGGCTTGGCCGCACTCAGCGCCATTAATTGGGGCTTACCGGGACCTGCCTTCCCTGCACGTCACCTGCACCAGCCTCACCATACAGCATGTTGCTCCAGAAGTGCCATTCTTCGGATATAGCATGACTTCAAACTGCGCTTCCCAGCCAGGCTACGGTGAGTGTTGGCAGAGACTCCTGTCCTGCTACTGGATTACCCAAAGCTCCTTGGGCATGGAGTGTGTCTCCTCCTGCTAAACTGAGTTCTAGCACCTTATCCTCTTGGAGCGCCCCATACTCTGTCTTCTGTATACCCTGGGCCTGGGGCAGCTTACATTTAATTTTGTGGATGGCGGACCGTGTCAGTTTTTTAGTACGATTGTACTTTGCTTGGGCGCCTGAGGCGTGGGGGCTAGTGACTGCTTTCTTGAGGCAATGGCTGCTGACAATATTGTCTGTGAAAAGGAGGGCAGGATCTACAAAAGCGAGAGAGGTCTCTTCTTGCCACCTTTTGGATTCCGGTATGGCATCGAGCAAGCCAAAGAAGTTCCAATCCTCTGACCTTAAGGAGCTGCTCACCACGCCTGGCCAACACAAGCATACTCTGGCAACTTATCCGGCTGTCACCCCAGTTCATGATAGATAGATAGATGAAGATGAAGCATCTACACCAGCTACGAATGCTGGAATTGCTCTTCTCCTCCAAAATCTAAAGACTGACATGTTGACGGACCTCAGGTAGGATATCTCTGCATGCAAAACAGATTTCACCCGAGCAATCTCAGAGATTAGTAAGAATGTGGAATTACAATCCTGGAAAGCTCTGTTACTGAAATATCTAATGATCAGTTGGATATGTAGTGCTGTCTGACCTCCCTTGAAGAGCAACAGGTGTTTTTCCTTGTGAAAATTCAAAATGGAACAGATCGAGGCGGAACAACATACGGCTTTGGGGATTCCTCAATCTGTTCCGGATGCTAAACTTAAGCCTTATGTGCAGGCCCTCTTTCGGGAGCTCCTTGACCTCCCAGACAGAGCTGATATGATCCTCAGCTGGATACATAGTGTGTTCTCCCCGTACCAGAAAAACAAGGGATTCTCACCAGACGTTCTTACTAGGGTCCACTTATTCCGTATGAAGGACGACATCATGAAGAAGGAAAGGGGGTTCCAGGACTACACCTTTCATGGCGTGAAAATCTGCATCTTTCAAGATCTAGCACAACTTACGCTGCAGAAGCAGCGGGCGATGCACCCTGTTACCACTTGGCTGTGTGATATTGTGTATAGATGGGGCTCTCCTTTTAAGCTCCTATTTGATTATCAGGATGCCCCATGGCAGGTCTCTTCATTAGAGGATGCAGCTGTTCTACTTGGAATCACTTTCTCTGCCGACGACGCTCCGGGCCTGCCCTGGGGATGCGGGGGATGACCCCTGATGGACGCGCAAACCTATGGGTCCAGACAGACAGAGACGGAAGCAGCGGAGATCCCAAGAGAGGCGCAAGGGGAAGGACCTGTCTTGAATTTTTGCCCCCCCCCCCATTAATGTTTGTGCTGCCATATTGCTGTTGGGACTCATAATGAAGTCTCGTTTTGGTTGCGTTTCTTGGCTCAGAAAACACTGTTTTATTTTTGTTTTTGTTTACTATGACCTCCATGTCATTCCCCTTATCCGAGGAGCATCCCCCTTATCTCAGGTCTCTTATTTGTTTTCTTAGTTCCTTTTTCGTTTCCCAGGTTGTTTGGTCAAACTGATATTTAAGAATGGGCCCTGTCTTTGATCCTCCCATTTGCCTAGCTCCCAAAGGAAATGTTTGAACTGATCTAGTTGACCTGCAACTCTCAATGGTTTCTCCGACTTAACCTCTAACACATTTTTCAGATTTCGATTTAGTTCATGCCCACTTTGTCGAAACTTCACCAATCGATTTCCTTCTCGATTCATCTCAAGGTCTAGTTCATAACTTTACATGTTAGTCTAGTCACCATTTGAGATTCTGAGAGTTAGCATATTGTGATCACTTCTATTAGTCGATCTCACCTCCATCCCAAGACTACAGTCAGAGATCTCTTGAGAGGTCTATGTAATCAATAACTGATTTCCCCTGATTTCCTATCCAAGTATAAGCTGATTGTAAATCTCCACTTAAGTTACCTTTACAAACAATTTAATCCCAGTAATTGAAAAACATCTGCCACTTCTTCCCTTTCTCTCCAACTCTGCATGTCCCCATCTTCTGATATCCTAGGTAGTGGCAGTATGTGTTTAGATCCCCTGGTATTAGGATACTTGTGCCCTCTCCCAGACCCCCAATCTCTGACAACATTTCCGTTAATTCTTCCAAAAACGAATTCAGCTTTGAGCACGAGGGGTTATAATAAAGGTTAAGCACTACAGTTGTTTACCATTAAGCTCCATTCTGGTGGCTAGTAGTCCATAATCGGAATTAGCTATATTTTCCATATATGTTGTTTTGAAGTTACGTGAGGTGGTAATTAGTCCACCTGCCGGACGACCACCATTACTGTTTGTCGCAAGTTGACTAATGATGGTGAAGCCATCTAACCTCAATTCCGAAAGTAGCCATGTTTCCTGTAATACAATTAGATAAATGGAACTAAAGATGTTATCATCCGAGTTTATCTCAATGAAACTTGTATAACCCCTTCAAATCGCTATTTAAAAAACTTAAGATAACATTTCTGGCAACAAAGACCACAACTTACTTCTGCTTTTCCCCACCTCCTCATGTCCCTTTATCTGTGGGACCACTATTTCTCGGTCATGATTCCTCATACTTCTCCCAGCTAAGTCTATACCCCCTTTTCCCAATTGTGTCTTTATGCTTGGCTTAGTAGTAGCAATTTGGAACCCCTTTTTTATAATTCTCCTCCATGTGACAAGAGAGCATTCACCCCCAAATGTGACTGAAGCCCAATCTCCACAAGATTTGTGACTATATGATATGGAAAACTGATGCTCAATGTCATAGGATGAAAACAAATGTAATGCTGGAACTTCTTTCACCAGTTTTGGGATTGACTGTCTATTTAATATCATTTGTTCTCCGATATTAGACAGATGTTCCAGCCATACATGGGGATGATCAAAAAGAGTTTGAAAACTCCACTTTGCCAGCTATAGTTTCACCTTTGTTGGACTCTTCCCTTTTACTTATGATTTGTGGGCAATTAGTTGAAAGACTCGGCTCCAAGGTCCTCACCTTCGTAATGTTTAGAGTACCTACCGTAGTTGTCTGAACTTGGGTCTGCAAGTTAGTGGACATCAAACACTGAGATGACTGTGTGTCAGTAGTCAAACTCATTTTAGTTTTGTTTTTTCCGCATTAGGAAAATCGGAGCCCATCGTTCCATCGGTAATGTCGTTTTGTTCAGAGGACCACTTTTTAGTTGAACTTGTTGTGCGTCCAATTGCCTCCAAACCACCTGAGTCTGAACATTGACTTTGAACTTTCGTTTCCTGATTTCGACGGGAAGATCTTTCTTTTATTACCCTCAGATGAGATAGACTCTTCATTTGTTTGTAGATTGGCTGTCACCTCAGTCTCAGTTTCCAGTTTACCCAGTTGAATTACTTGCAATCCCCGATTCTAAACAATCAATTCTGTCTGGTCTTTCCTTTAATGTGCTGTATTTCTTCTGTTTACTTTCAATATATTTAACTCCTCCTATACTCAGATGTACTCCTTTCTCATTCCGAATCAGCTTCTCCTCTGCTCTTATTTCCTACGTTAGGTTCATGTTTCTCATGTACTTTCTCAAGCCTTTGAAGTTTTTGCCTGCTTTCTTGCTTGTCTTTTTCTTTTTTACCCATTTTCACCCAGAACGACATTCACATTTGTGTTTTCTATTTCTTCCTGAAGGTAGTCCGGTCCTTTTTTCTGTGACCCTTCCTGTAATGGAACAGCATCTGGGGCATTAATTTGACTGATTTGCAGCGCAGGAGCTACCCCAACTATTTCTCCACCCACACCCTCAGTAGTTTTTCCCAATGATAGATCCATGGAATTTGATCCACAGCGTCCAATGGTTCTTCTCTTACTATATTTGCTGTAAATTGAATTGTGATCAAATAATGATGCAACTCCATCATGTTTGAGAGTCTTTCCACTTTCTTGTTCGGTCATTCTGTAGAAGACATCATTTTCATTTGGTGCAAATCATTCTTATTGGAATGTTTTTCCAACATGTCCACTATTACTTCAAGCCCAAGTTTTTGACCTCCGATTTGAGTGAAATTTACCTTTAGTGTGTCTCCTATATTTTCGTACAGATTCACAAAGGAACTTAGCACTACATTTAGTGCTGATATTGTCAGTGCAGTTAACTTTATTCTTGCGTCAGTTGGAGTTGGCCTGTCCTTCCATTGAGTCAAACGTTAGATGTTCAGTTAAGATAGAGGCCGGAAAACCAACCAAATCTATTCTGGTCTCCCCTGTTCACTTGATTTCACTCAGATCGATTGCGAAAGAGTTTCACAGGTAGCCAATTCTCTTCCAGCAAAAGGAAGAGCTTCAAGTATTCTTCTGTCTGATACTCCCAATGGTAGGTTTATTATGCATTGTCTCCATGAGTTTTTGTCTGTTGTCGACTTAGATCCTAATTTTAAGAAAAAATCCTTTCGTGTTTCTTAGTGATTTGTTTCCTGCTACTTTTAGTTATTCTTGAGCCCTCAACAAAGAGGAGGACTGAGAATTGACCTCCTTATGTACCTGGACTTTGATTTTGCTCATATAAATAGGTCTTATTGAGTTTGCAGCCGGCAAAGTAGGAGAGGTCATTGCCTCCCCTTCCACAACTAATTCTGCAGTTGTGAACACCTTCCCAAGATTGGTGCTGATTGCTGCTGCCACAGCTCCTCTAGGAGTCGACGCTGAGCTGGGTGAGCATTTTCTGCCATTTAGTTTTAAGGGAAGGTTCAGCAGTCCCATCTCACAAACTTCATCTCCCACCCCCAAAACCACTGGTGGGCTCAGTAATGGAGCGGGGGTTGAGGCCTTGGATGTCTTTGAATCTATGTGTGCCGGCTACTTGCTCAATACATTCTTAGTACTTTCTGGCGGTTTATAGTGATAATTTCGAAAAAATAATTTTCGAAAAACAAACATGTCTAAAAAGATATGTCTAATGAAAATATAAATAACTACATACTTACAATGGCCATGGGCATTTTTTCTATAAATAAAATTTCGAAAAGAAATTCGATGACACTATGCCAAAATATCAATGGCACTTGTAAAAAAAAAACGTAATGTTGTTATGGGAGGAGGCTCTCCCCCTAACCTATCCAACCCCCCACAGAACATTATTTACCACTGTTACTATATATTAAAATATTTAATATATCATTATTAATATTTAATAAATTATTCACTAAAGCACTTACCTTATATTTCGAATTAATTCTAAAAAATTTGATTTATTGTTTATTAGACATTAATATTTTGAAATAATATTTTCGACATTTTGACTTTTGAAATTATTACATTTGAAAATATAACTGGATACCCTTTCTGGCGCACTCACTGAATTTTCTATTTGATGTTTTTAAACCATGATTTCCAGATCTACCACCTGCACCTGGGTGATCAGCAACTGCTCATTATTCAGGCGCTTTGATCCGCGATCCCACTGCTTACCACTTTTCAGCTGGGACATGCAGGACTAGCTTCTAAGTGGGACTTTGTGGAAGAAGCTGAAAAAGTCAAGACAAATTAGCACATATTACCACAATGTCGATACTTCGAAAGCTCAAAGGTACGGGCCCACATTAACCCATACCCACAATCACCCTTACACTGTTAGCTACATCTGCTATACATTGCTGCTGCTGCTGTTGAAGGATCTGTATGTCCCAATTAGATTCTTTCTTGATCCTTTAATGCTTATATTACACAGTAATGCCGGCAGAGCTGACACAGTTTACGCTGTCATAATGCTGGTGTGTAGTGAGTGTATAGTTCAGCTCACGCAACTTACCGACCCTGCTCAATCACTCGCCTGGTGTAGATCTTGATGTCAAGCTCCACTTGCCGGCCGCCGGAGTTCACTGAAGACTGCTGAGATTGCAAGACCTCGGCACCAGCTCTGCTAAAAACCATGGCCGTTGCCTTGTTCATGTTTATTTCTAATCCCAGTGCTTTACGTTTGAGGGCATTGCAGTTTAGTGTTTCCTTAAGGCCCGTAGAGATAGTAGACACGAGAACTGAGTTGTCCACAAAGAATAATTGAGGTTTCCTATCATTGCCCATTCGTGGGGTATCTATGCAACGCTTAGTCAACTCCTCAATAATTACATTGATGTAAATACTAAACAATAATGGAGCGAGGACGCATCCCTGTCTTACAACTCTTGTGACCTCAAAGGTGCCGGTCACATCCCCCGAAAGGCCCTAGCATACAGCGGCTTGATTCTCTGTATAAAGTAGCTGGATAAGCATTAATAGATGGCCTGGGATGTTTTTGTCCAATAATGCCTGCCATAATAAACTTCTTGGGACTCTGTTAAATGCAGTTTTCAGATCAATAAATACTGCATATCATTTGGATTTTCATCCGTCAACACACTTTTGTATTATAATAAACGGGAGGATACCCTGATCTAATATGCTTTTTTTCTGTCTGGAACCCTGCTTGGAGATGTTTTATGAGGTCCACTGTATCTACCCATTCCTGCAAGTGCTTGAGTAGTACCTTCGCAAATATCTATCCGGAGCTATATTGGCCAGTAGTTGGCAGGGCACCTTCCGCCACCCCCGCTTTTAATACTCTGGGACTATCTCTGCTCTTCGCCATGATACAAGGTTATTTGTGGTAATCAGACTGTTAAAAAGCACCATAATACTGGTGCCCAGACAACACGTTCACTTTTTAACAGATCTATAGGGATCTAGTCAGATCCCGGTGCTTTCCCCCTTTTGGGATTTTATCGTTTCAATGAGCTCACTCAAGGAGAAGCTAAAACTTTGATCTCCCGGCTCTAAAACTATTCCCAGCTCTGACAGATGCTCCAACTCAATTGAGGGAATCACAGTTTTTCCCTATACAAATCCTCAAAATGTTTATACCAGATGACTGAACCTATGCAAGCCTGTAAAGTGGTATCTCTCTGACAAGTTTCCAAAAGGTGGAGGGATGCACTTATTAACAGCTTCCAACATGTGATCCCAGTTGTTACTCATAAAATCATTATTTTTCTTTACATGTTTACAGTTGTTTCTAAGGGCCTGTAGAAGATCTTTGTGCACTGCAGAGTTTAATTTTAGATAAGGGAAAAAAAAACGATTTCTTAGCACTCTAAACTCGCCATCAGACCATTCCTTCCTCCTCAAAGCCCGTCTTTTAACTATAGGCTTTGAGCTAGTCACTAGAGGTTCTATACACCTGACGAGTCGAAATCTGAGATCACACTCGGATCGGTATCTTCCTTATTGCATATATTTTCAATGCTACCCAAGGCAGCATGGTATATATTAGGAATGTGATTCTAGCCTGCAGCTTTGCCCACTTGACAGAGCCTGAGCATGGCCAACCATTGCTACCGCAGTGGTTCTACCAGCTTCTCGGTTCCTTGGTAACAACCACCAATAACTGAAAAGATAGTTGTTAATGGTCAATGATCGCTTTTGTACTAATCAATATCCATTAAATCTTTTACTAGTCTCTAGTCCCGGACCAAGACTAGCACGTGGTCGATACGAGGGGAACTATTGTGACTATAATAAGTATCTCTTGCTGGTTGATCTTTTACAAAGCACGTTCTTAGATCTGATCCATTCAGAACTCAGGCAGTGTCAATTGCATGAGCATGTTTTCTGTTGGGATAACTCGCCAGCAGGGAAGGGATGCCCCAGACCTCATTCTGATCTTCCCAAACTCCATCTAGGTCTTTAAGTGTCTCAAACTGGAGGTTATAATCCCCCACTACTATGAGATGCAGATTGTTAGTCATTGCATTCCTATTTGGATGCACGTTCCTGTAGTAGGACTATTGGGCATGGAGGGCTTTTCTCATTTGGTCTATTATAGATATTAAATAGAAGGATTTGCTGACCTTAAGCTGTTTCCATGATCAAATGCTGTAGCTCCAGGGAGCCTGTGTCAATACATTTAATGCTCCAGTTCAATCTGAAAGCAACCCAGGTTACGAGGCCTCCTCTAGGCCTCCTGTTTGGGCCCTTCTGGGCAATTACACAAAAAGTCTGGTATCCTTGAAAATCAACCTTCTCCAACACTCAAGTGTCCTGCATACAGATTATCCTGAATTCCTCTATAAACCTGCACCTGTTAGTATTGTATTGTATAGTATTGTTTATTTATATAGCGCCTATCTACCAGGTGCTTACCAACTCCAGCTATATTCCTGGATACCATTTTGCAAGTGGCTTGTTCATCCGCAACGGGCCGTGCTGGGACCTGACTAGAGTCAGTCGACACCCTCCAGACCCTCCCCTGCTGAACTGTTTGGAAAACCTAAATTCTCAGTAGAACACCATGGCCCTGTTATGATCTGAGACTTACTATGAGATGGCCCTCTGTTTCCTTCCATGTTAGAGCTTATAGCCTGGTTACAAAGACAGGGAATGTAAGGTCTCAGAAGGATCTTTGATCCAGGTGGTGGATATGTCCTGAACTCTATGGGTTGCAATTGTCTGTGCAGTTAGTCATTCGCTGATGATCACAGTAAACAATGTCATCTCTGATCACTGAGACACATCCCTTTACATGATGTATCCAATAAATATATTTGTT
This sequence comes from Ambystoma mexicanum, assembly GCF_040938575.1. Classification (NCBI taxonomy): domain Eukaryota; kingdom Metazoa; phylum Chordata; class Amphibia; order Caudata; family Ambystomatidae; genus Ambystoma; species Ambystoma mexicanum. The sequence goes on along the minus strand of NC_090922.1, from coordinate 577,210,008 downwards.
AACTACATTCTTCTGGCTGTCCTAGATACCTTTAGTGAGCATTGACACATTATGCATAACAACAAAAATGCTTTTCCTGGGATGGTTTTCCATCCCTACTAATACTACAAGTGTGGCTAAATGCCTGTACCCGCCCGAGCTGACCCTCCTTGGGGGACTGGCTAAAAGTCTTCTGAGGTGGTTTAGCTATAGCATGCCTGCTTAGGGTCTCTGTTATAGCACTAGAACATTCCATTGGGTCTGGGGCGCTTTCTGCCCTAGAAGTGCCCATATTGTCTGTGCCAATCCCAGGTTAGATCTCGTACCATTGATTGCAACAGTGAGCTGATTAGCGGGATCCTTGGGCTGGACAAGACCATCTTCTCTCTGGTTCGATATAATGTTGGGTGATTTGACGACCCATAATTCTTCCTTTTCTTTAATGAGTAGACAAATAGCCTCATTCAAGTGCTCCATTTCTAGCATGATTTAATGATTGCCATCCCTCAAAAGCAACTGTATCCCAGGCATGCTGTTATACCTCTATCACTTTTCCCACTTACACTCTTTGCCCTTGGGGACTTGTCCTTGTTGTTGGGGTCTTTTGCCACTTCCTCAATACTATTGCTAACTGCATGGGTCTACTCTGGGGAAGATGTATCTTTTCCCTCTTCATCTAAAGCTTCTAGGACTGTAAACCACTGATATGGATGGGGAGATTACAAATTATTCCTCTATAGGGGGATCCAAGCTTTGCCGCCGAATCTCGTTGCACCCAGGTGTAATTGAGTTACTTGTGGTTCCCAGACTTTGCATGAACTCTTGCCCCCCGCCCCCTCTCTTCTAGCATGTAACTCGGTGGCACAAGTTGATTCAGGCCCTTTTGAGTCCAAAGTGCTTAACGGGATACTATACTTTTTAACCCCCTCCTCACCTACCTTTGTCCTGGTTTCCAAGGCATCCGTCTCACTACTGAACCCCCTAGCTGTAGTTCTTAAATGAGGGTTCAGAGGTCGATTACTTCCTGGTACATCTTTAAACTTATTTAGTCATGGAAGTTCCTGGTCTACAAAATCAATCACACAGTTGGATTTGGGAACCTTCTTTGCAAGGCCTTTACTTCCACCATCTATATAAAAAAAGCCATCTTGGGCCTCAATACGAGTCCGGAGGTAACCCTGCTGGTGCTACCGGCAGGTTGCCGCCGGACTCGTAACATTTTACTGGTGCCTGACTTCCCGGTTCCACCGGGAGATTACAAGTCAGGCGGCCCGGGAAGTCAGGTGCAAGTAAAATGTGAGTCCCCATTCCCATAGAGTCCAATAAGACTCTATGGGAGTAGGGACTCGGAAGCGCTGGCACCGTTGCTAACGTTGCCGGCGCTTCCATGAACGGTCTGCCTACTGTGGCCGCTGCGCCCGGCAGGGTCAGACTTGTTGGGCGCAGCGGCGCCGGCAGGCAAACTCGTAGTTTGCCAGTCCGTTAACAAGTGTGACAGTGCGCTTACTGGCACCCTTGTTTCAGGACCAGCAAACATCTAATGAGGCCCCTTGTATTTCTGTTATTAATACATTCAACTCCCTTACGGGTTAGAACATTTTATACACCTATTTAGGGCCCTCCATGGAGTAGATATCTATGTTTCCTTCCCTTTAGACACAATACTAGATAAAATTACTAAAATACAAAATTAGTTCAATCAGTGCCCCGTACAGGACTGCATAAGGATATGGATAAAAGAACGTCAGCACAATGAATATGAAGAGTAAATAAAAAACAGCAAATTGATTTTCTGATGGCTTATTCAAATGCTACCAAGTAACTCAAACAGTGATTGGAATCCCTAGCAGCAAGTTTTTACTAAAAAGGAGAGTGCCCAAAATAAGGGGAAACATCTGTGCACACCATTCAAGAGCTTTCGATGAAAACAGCCGTTAGGCAGACGTACAAAAATTCAATGATGAAAAATAGTAAAACCTTCAAGAGAAAGTAAAGGTACGTAGGCACAGTGTGTAAGTGATTTTAAACCAGGTGCAGAGTTCAAAAGCAACAAGACGGCGGAGCAGTGGTAAATCAAAGGTACAGTCCCATGCTCCTCTACCTTTTTAAAGAAGTAAAACAAGTCGGGACTGAAACAGAGGAAGAGGAGCGGGGGTCAAGAGCAAGGAACGCTCTACTGCTTAGAGGACAGTCGTAGTCTGTCACCCTCCCCTCACTCTTGATATATGATATGATATGGCATTCATAACGCGCCTATACACAAGTGTTTCAACCCTCCTTCAACGCTCCCACTGCTCACCGCATTGCCACAAAGACTGCCAGCCAGGAAATCCGCCGAGGGTGTTTGGGTCAATTGGCACAGGAAATACAAGTGAGGTATCCAGGAAAGCGGAAAAACAATTTGACAATTTGTAATCAGCCTGGACAAAAAACTTGGAGGCCACGGACGCCTCTGGCACCAAACACCAAGCGGCGCACAACACTGCACCTTTGGCCTGCACAGGCTTCGCCTGCCGGGCTTTCTGGCCCTGTTTTTTATCTGCCGGGGGAAAGGCCACAGTACAAGCACAATCTCCTCCTGGATCTTGGGTCTCCCAAGCTACGCACAACACTGCACCCTTGGAACATGCGTGAGCTTTGCCTGCTGGGATTCCTGGTTTTTGTCTGCAGGGGGGGAGTGGCCACATGAGCACAATCTCCTCCTGAATCTCGAATCTCCCAAGCGGCGTACAACACTGCGCCCTTGGCCTGCATGGGCTTCCCGCCCTGGTTTTTATCTGCAGGGGGCCAGGGCCACTTTACAAGCACAATACCTAATCCCCCACACTAGCGTGACACTAGCGTGAGATGGGGGTTTAGATTCTATTAAAGACAAGTAGGCAAATATTATGCATTATCAATCTTTACTCTGACCACTCAGCAGCAAAGAAGTACAACTTTTGTATACAACTTTTTCTGAAGAAAATTACAACACAACTTCAACAAACAGTATTTAAATGTCCCAATCCAAAATGGAGGACAGGTAATGCCCTCAGGGTAACCAATGGGCATAGAGCCAGTTCCATAAATGTCCCTTCCTCTAACACCAACTCCTCTTTCTTTGCTGCTGACCCACACAGCTATGTCACTCCTCCTAAATTCTTGCCTTACTGTGCATTGTTGGCGATTAGAGTGTTACTTTTCAGTGTTACATTGTTACATTGATTTATTGCACTGTAGAGCTTGTCATTTCTCATGTTGCTTTAGCAAACTGGAAGCCGAGTTCGCGCTCGAATGCTGACCTCAAGTCCATTTGTTACAGTGTGGCGGCGCTCCGTGTGGAGCGTCCACTTGTTAATGGTTTATTGGTTTTCTGTCAAGAGAAGTGGACTTAATTTGATTTGTTAGCGTCGCCGACCTTTTCAACCCAGGCGGCGACGCGTGCACTGTGTTTCTTCCTCATGAAAGGATTTATTTGTTTAACAGCTGCCGATCTTCCCAGAGCTTTCGCAGGTGTCTGAGGCCGGGCTCGTGATGCGCGCGGTCTGTTGAAAGAAGCTCAGCTTCTTGCCGACATGCGTCGCATCAATTAAGGCTTGCAAGTCTTTACTTCACACGCATCGCGTGTGTTTGTTTACATACGCTGCTTGCGTATGTTTAAGGGACACGCAGACTAGGCCGGTGAACTTGAACTCTTGCAACTGAACCCGAACTGATCTTCTTAAAGCAGTACTTCTCACCCGAAATACCCAGAACACAAGTAAGGGTGGGTGGGCGTCTGTAATATTCGCCTCCTTGTCTTTAATAGAATCTAAACCCCCATCTCACGCTAGTGTGGGGGATTAGGTATTCTATGGCAAGACGGGAGGCTCCTATTATGCAAGTTCAAAGCCCTTGCAGAACATTAACAGCTACGTGAGTAATGCGTTTATGATAAAACTTTTTGAAAGTTGACTCTCTTGACCAATCAACTGCTTTAAGGATCTGTTCTAGGCTGCCGCCCAAAAAGGCGGCTTTAGAGGCCATAGCACACCTGACAGAATTGGGACCAAAAGAGGAAGTGTCAACTCCCGCCTCCCGCATAACCCATTTAATCCATCTGGCCAAAGTGGAAGGGGATACCGGTTTATGGGGTTTCCTATAGGAAATCAGCAGCTGAGAGGTATTAGGAGGCCGCAGACTTTCAGTTTTTAACTCAAAACATTTTAAACATGCTATAACACACAATTTTATTGTTTTCAGGGAAGGCTGGATAAGATATTGAGGAAGTCATACACTTTGTTCTCCGTGAAACAAAAAAGGTAACTCCTTGAGGGGTAAACATCTTGTTATCCACATCTAAAGCTCTGATATCTGGCACTCTTTTAATAGACACCAGGCACAACAACATTGCTAACTTGTAAAAAAGCTGTTGTAAAGATAGATCCTCATTAGGGGGCCAGGTTCCAAACAGGTCTAATACCAAATCAACATCCCATAGAACTGAATACTTAGGCTTTGGAGGGATCTTAATACGAATAGACTTGAGGGCTCTACGCACCAAAAAGTGCCTACCTACTGGTTCCCCTTTTTACCAACAGGTGACCTGCTGAGATAGCAGACCTGAAGCCATTAATGGTTCTATAAGCCTTGCCTTCTTCAAATAAATCCACTAGAAAATTAACCATCTCTACAGGAGGGTCAGAAATGGGATTGAGGTGCCTAACCACACACCAGCTAACCCAGCGGTTCCACGCTGAAGAGTATCCCAACTTGGTAGAGGGAGCCCAAGAGTCTCTGATGACTGCCATAGAGTCCTGCTAAAGGCCTCAGAAGCACCGGGAAGCGCTGAAATCTTCCACGCCATAAGGGAGAGGTGCCCCTGAAGGACCAACTCGTGAGGAAAACCTCCCGGGTTCGTTAGTAACTGAGGATGAAAGGGAAGAAGATGAGGAATGTCTACTGAGAGCTCTAGGAGAGCCGGAAACCAAATTTGAGAAGGCCAAAAGGGGGTTAGTATCACTAGAATGACCTCTTGCCTGCGAACTTGAACCAATACTCTGGCTATCATTGCAAAGGGAGGGAAGGCGTACAGCCTCTGACCTGACCAATCCTGTAGAAACGCATCGGTAGCTAGAGCGTCAGGATCTGGTCTCCAACTGAAGAACCTGGGCACCTGACAATTTATCCTCGAGGCAAACAGATCTACTGTAAACGGACCCCAAAGGAATTCTATCCTGGCAAAGAGGCCCCTGTCTAACATCCAGTCGCTCTTATCCTGAAGGTGTCTGGAGTTCCAATCCGCTACCTCGTTGCTGATCCCCGGAAGGTACTCTGCCCTTAATACAATATTGCGGTCCAGACAAAAATGCCAAAATTGCTTCGCCAGATCCGCTAGGATCTTGGACCTGGTCCCTCCCAGATGATTGACATATCTCACTGCCGAGACATTGTCCATGCGTAGGAGTACACAACAATTCCCCTGATCCTTGAGGAAACTACGGACTGCAAAAGACCCTGCTAACAATTCCAGACAATTGATATGGGGTTCCCTCTCCCCCTCGGACCACTTTCCCCCCGGGGAGAACTGACTCAGCCTGGCTCCCCAACCTGCTCTGCTGTCATCGGACTCCAGAACTACATCCGGGGAGGGACCAAAAATTGCTTTGCCATTCCAGGCCTCCATGTGTTTGAGCCCCCAAAGGAGTTCCAACCTGGCCTCCGGCGACAGCTCTGCCATCTGAGAGTAAGAAAGACATCTGCGCAGATGTCGAGCCTTCAGACGTTGCAACGCTCTGTAATGAAGAGGGGCTGGAAAAATAGCTTGGATGGATGCAGACAACATCCCCACTTTTCTGGCTAATAACCTGAGGGAAATTTTGTCCTTCTTGAGGATAACCCGGATCTCCTTCCTTATCTTGGCTAGCCTGCTGTCTGGGAGGAAAAGGATGCAATCTTTTGAATCTATATTGAAGCCTAGAAACTGGATACATTGCGTAGGCTTCAATATGGACTTTTTGGCATTTAACACAAACCCCAGGCTCTGAAGAAGATTTACCGTAAACTCCAGATGAGAGAGCAGATTCTGAGAGCTCTGGGCTAACAGGAGCATGTCGCCTAGATATATAATGATTTGGATCCCCTTGGACCTGAGAAGAGCCATCACAGGGCTCATCAACTTGGTGAAGCACCATGGGGCTGAAGACAGGCCGAACGGGAGGGAGGCAAATTGCCAAACCCAACCCCCCCCCCCCACTGAAACTGGAGAAACTCCTGGTGCGGAGGGAACACAGGAACCACTAAGTAAGCATCCTTGAGATCCAGCTTGACCATCCAGTCTGCTGGAAGGAGGGTGTCCCTGAGAAGGTGAATTCCTTCCATCTTGAAGTGGTGGTATACTACAAAGGAATTGAGGGCTTTTAAGTTTATCACTGGGCAAAACCCCTGATCGGGTTTCAGAACTAGAAAAATGGTACTCAGAAACTGAGATGCCCTGTAAGAGGCCAGTATTACCGCTCCCTTGGAGATGCGGTCCTTGACCTCCACATCTATTAGTGACTGCTTTACCTTGTCCAGAACCAACGGATGGGGAACTGATAACTGGCAAGGCAGGGAATAAAACTCTATGCGATAACCTTGGACTGTCTGTAACACCCAGGGGTCCAATGTGAGGGATTTCCACTGTGGGAGAAACCTGGCCAGTCTGCCCCCTAGACCTTTGTGGGAAAAAACTTTTAACACTCGAGAAAATAGCTGATGCTCCTCTGGACCTCCAGGTACCTCTGCCACCACGTCCTCTCCAACCCGCATTTTGTTGAGGGAAGAATTGGTTGTACGCTCCTCGAGCAGAGGATGAATTCTGTGCGCCTCGTGAGGCAAACTGACAGGGGCAGGAATGGCCCTGGGAGAAGTGGCCGGAAGAGCGGGCTCTACCTCTTCCGGCCCTGGGGAAAACCTTTTGCGTAAAAACCTTTTTTATGTTGGCCTGAGCTTTATCTAAAGCCGTAAACCTATGTACATACACTGAAAGATCTTTGAGAAAACTATCTCCAAACAAATTTCCCTGAGCGGAAGGCCCAGCTTCCCTTTCAGACATATCAGCCAGCTTTGAGTCCAGTCTCATCAGCAGAGGACTGAGTTATCCTGAAATATGTTTTGTTTTCATTGTACACTTTATTGGGGCTTGGGGCTCGACAGAGGGACCAGCACCTTGGGGGGAGGGTGAAAATCAGCAATGCGGTTAATCAGTCTATCAAAAGCTGAAGCTAGCGTATTATTAAGACCAGACGAGGCTGAATCCAGGGAGGACTGGATAGCCTGCGCCACTGGCGGCTTTTGACTCGACTGGTCCACCCCACTATCTGTTTTCTTCTAAGGCTGCACCTGTGTACTGGCATCCGCTAAAGCTGGGACCATATTCTTTCCCATGCCAGTCTTATCCATAATTTGTCACCACAGAAGTGTGAAAAAACTTCCAATCACCAAAGCCGAGCAGGCTGTGTGCAAAAGCACCAAAATTAGCCGAGCAAGCTAAATAAGTACAACATACACGCTATCTGGGTGAGAGAAACTGGTGACAGCCGAGCAAGCTTATTATTCAGCACACCGTAGCAGGGTGATAGGAGTGGAGACAGCTGAGCAGGCAGAACAAACAGAGCACCAAAATAAAGGAAGCCAAAATAAAATAAAATAAACCACTCCTTCAGGTGTTATATATATGTGAATGCTCCTGCACCTGACCAGGTTAAAGGCAAACAACAGAACGGCCTAGTCTGCGTGCCCCTTAATCATACGCGAGCAGCGTATATAAACAAACACACGCGACACGTGTGAAGCAAAGTCTTGCAAGCCTTAATTGATGCGACGTGTGTCGGCAAGAAGCTGAGCTTCTTTCAACAGACCGCGCGCGTCACGAGCCCAGCCTCAGACACGAGCGAAAGCTCTGGGAAGATCGGCAGCTGTTAAACAAATAAATCCTCTCATGAGGAAGAAACACAGTGCACGTGTCGCCGCCTGGGTTGAAAAGGTAGGCGACGCTAACAAATCAAATTAAGTCCACTTCACTTGACAGAAAACCAATAAACCAGTAAACCATTAACAAGCGGACGCTCCACACGGAGCGCAGCCACACTGTAACAAATTGACTTGAGGTCAGCGTTCGAGCGCGAACACGGCTTCCAGTTTGCTAAAGCAACATAAGAAATGACAAGCTCTACAGTGCAATAAATCAATATAACAAAGTAACACTGAAAAGTAACACTCTAATCTCCAACAATGCAAAGTAAGGCAAGAACCTAGGAGGAGTGACTTAGCTGTGTGAGTCAGCAGCAAAGAAAGAGGAGTTGGTGTTAGAGGAAGGGACATTTATGGAACTGGCTCTATGCCCATTGGTTACCCTGAGGGCATGACCTGTCCTCCATTTTGGATTGGGACGTTTATATACTGTTTGTTGAAGTTGTGTTGTAATTTTCTTCAGAAAAAGTTTTATACAAAAGTTTTACTTCTTTACTGCTGTGTGGTCAGAGTAAAGATTGATAATGCATAATAGGAGCCTCCTGTCGTGCCATAGAATCTCCTCCTGGATCTCGGGTCTCTCACGCGGCACACACCAGCTCACCCTTGTCTTCTAGGCTTGCTGCCTGTTTTTTTCTGCAGGGGGGTGGCCCACAGTATGAGCACAATCTCCTCCTGGATCTTGGGTCTCCCAAGCGGCGCACAACTCTGCGTCCTTGGCCTGCGCGGGTTTTGCCTGCCGTGCTTCCCACCTTGGTTGTTATCTGCGGGGGGGGGCACAGTACGAGCACAATCTCCTCCAGGTTCTCAGGTTTCCTAAGCAGCGCACAACACTGTGCCCTTGGCCAGCACAAGCTTCTCTGATTGTTTTTCTAATCAAATGTGTGCAGACTAGAAAACACAGCTGTTTATTGGTCAACTGAAAACAATCAGATTGAAAGGATGTGTAGAAAAACGGAAATCAGGAAAGAGGGAGTAATAGGGGAGAGGGATGATGAGGGGAAGATTACTGATAACTCAGGGATAAATATTACAACCCTAATAAGTGATGTATGAGAACTGTGGCTGAGAAATGGTGTACTGTGTACATGTGGAGAATTGTGTGGACAAGTAACTTATAATGCATGGCTAGGGGCTTACAACTTGACATTTCTATCCCCGATTAAGCTGATTAAGGTATGTGGTGTGAGGAATGATGACGTAGAAAGGGGAATAATAACTCTGAGTTTTGAGTACTGTAGACTGTGCTAATGTATCCTTGGAGTTCTTTTAAAAATAAAAAAAATATTTGTATGCATTTCTTGTACAGAAAGTGTATTGCCCAAAATAATGAAACATAAAATCCTGCATGCCTTCTTCAATCCTAAAAACAAAGATTGTTCATACTTTTGATCATCGTGGTGCCGTATGCCTGTCACATTCTTATTCCAATCAAGCCTACTTTGTCAAATAGTATTTTAGCGTCTTTTAAAAAATACACTTCTATTGAATTGGTTGAAATTAAACAACCTTTTTATTTTTAATACGTCAATACAATTTAGACATGCTAAAACAATCGACAAGAAACAAGAGACAGTGGACTGTAAACAATAAAGAAAAAAAAACCAAGGAAAAATCAATCAGTGAAGATTTGGGGGTAAGGCAAAAGAATAAAAGCAAAAAAGAAAGACATTAAAAGTTATATCACCATTACCATCCAAATCAACTCTGGTATTACTAAAATAGAAGGTTTAAAAACCATTTACAATCTTTATAAAAGACAGTACAATTATAGTGCAATGTGCAGTATGATACAGTATACAATATACAGAAACAAAACAGTAAAGTTTTCCGATTTGACAATATATCTAGTGTTCCTCACACTTGATAATCATTCCCTCTGTTATTCTCCAAGATCTTTCACAGTCAATATAATTTACACACGAGTCATGTTCAAACCTTCCAGAATCTGATTGTGTCTAATCTAATAGTACTACGTTCAGTTGCAAAAATTAATTCCCAAAGCTTGGAAGCATTGAACATTTCTATATCATTAAAACATTGTTTCAAATTTAGAATGCGGCTATCATTGAGCAGAGGACATTCAGTGAGAAGATGTCTTCTTGTCTCTGTCTGGTTTGTTACATTACAAAATCTGCAATAGTTCTCTTTTCCTGTGATCAGCCCACGTCCTGCATTAATGTCTCTGCAAGGCCATAAATTAAATCTAAACTTTATATGTTGGAGATGGACCTTTCACAAGATAAGTAGCAACAGAGTGAAGGGGTTAAATACAAAATCCACATAAGTAGCACACTTCTCCTGCGTACTTATCCAGCCATAATCCTGCATTTTAGTCTTTGCTTTAGTAGGGTTATTTAACAACAATTCTGTTGAAACATCAGCAATTAATAAGGACCCATCGGCTGCTAAGCGTCATGACATTGGGAAACTTTGAGTCAAATTCAACATATAGTCAGCAAGTTATCCTAGTAAAGTCTGATTTTTTTTGACACCATAAGACCTTTTCTATAGAGATTACATAGCTTCCAGGTATACATTGCATACTGTCACGCCGCGCGCGCCACTCACCTGTTCTGGGGGTCGGGGTACTCAGCTGTGGCGGTCTCCCTCCTGGAGATTGTATCCGCGTTGGCGCCTTTCTCCACGGCGTACCGCGGTCCGGGCTCCCGGCTCCCTGGGCGCGGCCATCTTGAATGTCCTGCGCATGCGCGGAACGTCAGTATCCGACGCTTCGCGCATGCGCAATGACAGCGGCTTGCGTTCCAAGCCTCGCTTTGGTCCCAGGCTATAATTAGCCTCCACAGACCCGGAAACAACGCGTCTCATTGCGGTTTGTTCCGTGTTTACGCTCCAGGAGCCCTGCTTTGCCTCAGTCTCTGTTATGCTCCTGTCCTGTTCCTGCATCTTCCTCGTGCTTGCCCTGTGCTCCTTATTCCTTGCCTGGTTCCTTGAGCCCTGCCCTGCCTTGTTCCTTGCCCTTTTTGGTTCCAGTCTGGTACTTGGTCATTGGGGTTAGGTAGGTCCCTGCCTGGGTTTCTCTCTCTGGCTCTGCACCATTCCTGGGTTGGGAAGGGGTCCGGTCCTGGGGTGGTTCGTTCTCTTCCCCTTTTTCTTTCCTTCCTCCTTGAAGGGTCTGCCTCCCCATAACCTTTCTACTGGTCTTGTGCCCTGCCGGTATCTGTGCCATTTCTAACACCGAGGATATACCGAAGATCTGCCCCTCGAACTGCTGGTACCCAAGTGGACTTCACCTGGCCTTCTCTGTCAGTGTTTACACTGTCCTGACGTCACGCAAATACAGAGAAGTGCTACCCGTGACGTCGGGAGCTGGTTCAGCTCAATCCTGTCATTTATTGTCAGGAGGGTGTTGGGTCGGTTTCCCGCGTTGCTCTTTCATCTTTGCAAAGATTCATCGACAGACTGGCAGCCTCATCTCCTCGCTCCCCAGGAAGAAAAGGTAACCAGCGATCTCATGACGCCTCTTATAACAGATTGAGACGCCTATCCTCCAGCTCCGACATGGCAGACATGCAAGAACTACGTGAGGAATTACGAGCCATGCGTCTCGAGATGACCACCCTTCGCCAGGAGAATGACACTCTTCGGCAAGCAATGGGTCGAGGATTGAATGTTGCTCCACAACCAGAGAATTCTATGGCCCACACAACTCCTATGAAGTTCGATGGTGATCCACGTCGAGTGGCAGAGTTTTGTACCCATTGCCGGATTCATTTTCAGTTTCGATCAAGCCATTTCAATCAAGACAAGGCCAAGATAGGGTACATCCTAGGTAACTTGACCGGCAACGCGCTAGCTTTGGCTGCTCCCCTGGTTTCCGCCGATAGTCCTCTGTTGAGTGATTTTGTTGCTTTTGAAAAGGCCTTTCTGGATATCTTCAAACCACCAAACCTGGCTGCCTTGGCCCAGAACCAACTGATGGAGATCAAACAGGGATCTGGTGACATCATTAACTACATTAGTCGGTTTCGGCAGCTTGCAACTGATTCTCAATGGCCCGAAATCACTCAGAAGACTTTGTTCCGTCGTGGGTTACGAGACGAATACAAGGATGAATTGCTGCATATTCCTGAACCAGAAACCCTACCCGCATTGTTGGATCAGGTCCTCCGTATCGACCACAGACTGGCTGAAAGGAGAAGTGAACGTCGTCGAACGGAAAGATACCATCCGGGACTCTCAGTACACCCTTCATGATCTACAACCCCACAGACGCGGGTCCTGAGCCCATGCAACTGGGAGCTATTCGTGGACCATTATCTGAGGCTGAGAAGAAGAGAAGACGTCAACAAAACCTATGTCTGTATTGTGGAGGAACTGGACATTATCTAGGAACCTGTCCTCTACGTCCCTTGAAGAAGTCGGAAAACTAACGGGCCCGCTGTGTGGTGAGAAGGCAGCGGTGGGCCGTTTTTCTGATTCAGACCTTCCTCCCATGCACTCGGTGCCCTTGTTGGTCCTAGAAGTCGGTATTGTATGGCAAGGGAAATGCATTAAGACCAGGGCCCTTCTGGACTGTGGAGCATCGGGCAATTACATTGATGCCTCGTTTGCGGTTTCCAATGGGATCCACCTGTATCGCAAGGAACATTCAGCAGTGGTTGAGGTGATCGATGGTACGCCATTGTCTTCGGGTCCTGTGTGCCAACATTCCGGTCAGTTATGGCTATCAGTGGAAGAACATCTTGAACGGATTTCGTTGGATGTGATCAAGTCACCCTCCTTCCCTGTAGTGCTCGGTTTGCCTTGGCTGCTTTACCACAATCCACAGGTCAATTGGACTTCCCGAACACTGGTCTTTTCTTCTGCACGTTGTTCTCAGGAATGTCGTCTTCGTGATGCCCTTCCGGCGAAACTTGGTTTGGGGCTACCCACTCCTGGAAACACCTCTGTCCGCCTATGTGTTACTCAGTCCATTCCTCAGGAACATGCAGGATTTCTCGAAGTATTCTCCAAACCAGAAGACATTCCATTGCCTCCTCACAGACAGTTCGACTGCTCCATTGATATTCTGCCTAATGCAGTCATCCCTCATGGCAAGATTTATTCTTTGACGCAATTAGAAAAGGGTGTCCTGCAGGAGTACATCGAGGATTGCCTTGACAAGGGCTACATTGTACCATCTAAATCCCCCGCGGGATTTCCGCTTTTCTTTGTCAAAAAGAAAGAGGGTACTTTGCGCCCTTGTATTGATTATCGCCAGTTGAATGAAATCACGTGTAAGGACCGATACCCCCTGCCACTCATCCGGGACATCATTGAATCCTTGAAATCGGCTCAGATCTTCACCAAGTTGGATTTAAGAGGAGCCTACCACTTGGTGCGGATTAAAGATGGTGATGAGTGGAAGACGGCCTTCAAAACACCTTTTGGGCATTACGAGTATAGGGTAATGCCGTTTGGACTCTGCAATGCCCCGGCCGTCTTCCAACGGTTCATGGATGTTGTCTTTTCAGATCTTGTAGGAGTGTCAGTATGGGTATATCTGGACGACATCTTGGTTTTTTCTTCTACTCGCATGGCTCATGTTGAACATGTTCAGGAAGTCCTCCGTAGATTATCTGCCAATCATTTGTATGCCAAAGCTGAGAAATGCCAATTTCATCTGGAAAGTGTGGAATTCCTAGGTTATGTAATCAGCAACACAGGAGTTCGGATGGACCCCACGAAATTGCAAGCCATACAGGAATGGAAACAGCCCCATGATGTCAAGTCACTGCAACGGTTCTTGGGCTTCGCTAATTTTTACCGACGTTTCATTCCTCAATTTTCTCACTTGACTGCCATGTTGACTCGTCTGACCAGCAACAAGACGCCTTTCTTTTGGGATTCTCAGGCCGAAGTGGCATTTCAGGAATTAAAGAAAGCCTTTATGTCAGCTCCTATTTTGAATCATCCGGATGACAAAAAACCATTCCTAGTTGAAACGGATGCTTCGGACTATGCAGTTGGTGCAGTCCTGTTGCAGTATGATCCAGTTACGGAAACAGAACATCCTGTGGCCTACTATCCGCGGAAGCTGTCACCCAGCGAGAGAAACTACACTGTGATCGAGAAGGAACTTTTGGCCATAAAAGCAGCCTTCGAAGAGTGGCGACATCACTTGCTGGTTGGTAAATATCCAGTGGAAGTGCGCACGGACCACCGTAACCTTCAATTTTTACGTTCCTTGCAATGCAGAACCTCACGGCAAGCACGTTGGGCCTTTTTCTTTTCTCAGTTCGATTTCGTGGTGACTTACATACCTTGCTCTCAGAATATTAAGGCTGATGCCCTGTCCCGATCCTTGGAGGACGACATAGACAGAGCCAAGACCATGGAACCCTTGATTGCTTCGAAGCATTTCCTATCGATGTTGACTCCTCAGCTTCAGCAACTCTTAGATGCGACTCGGGCTGATCCCTTCAGATCCCAGGTATTGCGACGTTATGACATCTGTGAACGCAACGGATTGCTTTTCTTCAAGGATCGCCTATACGTCCCCACTTTGAATCTTCAGAGGATGGTCCTACAGAATTGTTACGATTCCGTTGTCTGTGGTCATCGTGGGGTCAACACCACCCAAGAATTGGTTGCACGACAATTCTGGTGGCCAGGATGGGCCAAACAAGTTAAGCAATATGTGGATTCTTGCCCTGTTTGTGCTCAGGTGAAGGTTCCACGCAAGAAACCCCTTGGTCTACTGCGACCTACGCCTACGCCACCGTACCCATGGCATACTATTGCCACAGACTTCATTGTTGAATTACCACTCTCTGGTGGGAATACGTGTATCATGGTAGTGGTGGATTGTTTTTCCAAGTTGGCTCACTTCATACCTTTTCCGAAGCTGCCCACTGCCTCCCAGATGGCTCGACGTTTCTTACATGAGGTGTATCGTCTTCACGGTCTTCCTGAGAAGATTCTGTCAGATCGTGGTTCGCAGTTTATTTCTTCTTTCTGGGATCAGCTGTGTCGTCATTTGGACATTCAGCGCGCTCTGAGTTCCGGTTACCATCCCCAAACCAATGGGCAAACCGAGCGTACTAATCAATCCCTTGAACAGTACCTGCGATGTTACGCCAATGCCACTCAGGACAACTGGTCGGATTGGTTGGACACTGCGGAGGTGGCTTACAACAATGCTGTTCATTCTGCTACTGGACTCAGTCCCTTCGTTTGTTCTGTTGGTCTGCACCCCAAGCTGCTGCCTCTTCGTCCGATGCCTCCTAGTGCCGTTCCGTCGGCTGATGCCATGGTGGCTCTCATCCGTGATCAACATCGCCTGGCGGCCAGTACCTTGGCAGTGGCACAGGCACGTATGAAGGTTCAGGCCGATAAACGGCGGAGTCCTGAGCCCGACCTTCGGGTTGGCGATGAGGTTTGGCTATCTTCCAAGAATCTCCCTGTTCGCAATTTGCCCGTGAAGTTGGCTCCTCGCTTTTTTGGGCCCTTTCGCGTCCTTCAACGCATTTCCCCTGTTGCTTTTTGTTTGTCTTTGCCTCACTCTTGGCGGATACATCCTGTTTTTCATATCTCTCTTTTGAAACCCTGTGTGCCCGATGTTCTTGGCCATCCCTGTTCCCGTCCTGCCCTGGTGTTGGTTCAGGGGGTCCCTGAGTTTGAGGTGATGCAGATTTGTGATTCGCGGATTAGGCGTGGGGTACTTCAGTATTTGGTCAGTTGGAAAGGCTATCCGGCTTGTGACCGCACTTGGGAGCCTCGCTCCTTTGTGCATGCCCCGCGCTTAGTTCGGGACTTCTTCCGTCGCTATCCCTGGAAACCTGGTGCCCTGGGATTGTTCGGGAGGGGGTATGGTGTCACGCCGCGCGCGCCACTCACCTGTTCTGGGGGTCGGGGTACTCAGCTGCGGCGGTCTCCCTCCTGGAGATTGTATCCGCGTTGGCGCCTTTCTCCACGGCGTACAGCGGTCCGGGCTCCCGGCTCCCTGGGCGCGGCCATCTTGAATGTCCTGCGCATGCGCGGAACGTCAGTATCCGACGCTTCGCGCATGCGCAATGACAGCGGCTTGCGTTCCAAGCCTCGCTTTGGTCCCAGGCTATAATTAGCCTCCACAGACCCGGAAACAACACGTCTCATTGCGGTTTGTTCCGTGTTTACGCTCCAGGAGCCCTGCTTTGCCTCAGTCTCTGTTATGCTCCTGTCCTGTTCCTGCATCTTCCTCGTGCTTGCCCTGTGCTCCTTATTCCTTGCCTGGTTCCTTGAGCCCTGCCCTGCCTTGTTCCTTGCCCTTTTTGGTTCCAGTCTGGTACTTGGTCATTGGGGTTAGGTAGGTCCCTGCCTGGGTTTCTCTCTCTGGCTCTGCACCATTCCTGGGTTGGGAAGGGGTCCGGTCCTGGGGTGGTTCGTTCTCTTCCCCTTTTTCTTTCCTTCCTCCTTGAAGGGTCTGCCTCCCCATAACCTTTCTACTGGTCTTGTGCCCTGCCGGTATCTGTGCCATTTCTAACACCGAGGATATACCGAAGATCTGCCCCTCGAACTGCTGGTACCCAAGTGGACTTCACCTGGCCTTCTCTGTCAGTGTTTACACTGTCCTGACGTCACGCAAATACAGAGAAGTGCTACCCGTGACGTCGGGAGCTGGTTCAGCTCAATCCTGTCATTTATTGTCAGGAGGGTGTTGGGTCGGTTCCCCGCGTTGCTCTTTCATCTTTGCAAAGATTCATCGACAGACTGGCAGCCTCATCTCCTCGCTCCCCAGGAAGAAAAGGTAACCAGCGATCTCATGACGCCTTTTATAACAGATTGAGACGCCTATCCTCCAGCTCCGACATGGCAGACATGCAAGAACTACGTGAGGAATTACGAGCCATGCGTCTCGAGATGACCACCCTTCGCCAGGAGAATGACACTCTTCGGCAAGCAATGGGTCGAGGATTGAATGTTGCTCCACAACCAGAGAATTCTATGGCCCACACAACTCCTATGAAGTTCGATGGTGATCCACGTCGAGTGGCAGAGTTTTGTACCCATTGCCGGATTCATTTTCAGTTTCGATCAAGCCATTTCAATCAAGACAAGGCCAAGATAGGGTACATCCTAGGTAACTTGACCGGTAACGCGCTAGCTTGGGCTGCTCCCCTGGTTTCCGCCGATAGTCCTCTGTTGAGTGATTTTGTTGCTTTTGAAAAGGCCTTTCTGGATATCTTCAAACCACCAAACCTGGCTGCCTTGGCCCAGAACCAACTGATGGAGATCAAACAGGGATCTGGTGACATCATTAACTACATTAGTCGGTTTCGGCAGCTTGGAACTGATTCTCAATGGCCCGAAATCACTCAGAAGACTTTGTTCCGTCGTGGGTTACGAGACGAATACAAGGATGAATTGCTGCATATTCCTGAACCAGAAACCCTACCCGCATTGTTGGATCAGGTCCTCCGTATCGACCACAGACTGGCTGAAAGGAGAAGTGAACGTCGTCGAACGGAAAGATACCATCCGGGACTCTCAGTACACCCTTCAGGATCTACAACCCCACAGACGCGGGTCCTGAGCCCATGCAACTGGGAGCTATTCGTGGACCATTATCTGAGGCTGAGAAGAAGAGAAGACGTCAACAAAACCTATGTCTGTATTGTGGAGGAACTGGACATTATCTAGGAACCTGTCCTCTACGTCCCTTGAAGAAGTCGGAAAACTAACGGGCCCGCTGTGTGGTGAGAAGGCAGCGGTGGGCCGTTTTTCTGATTCAGACCTTCCTCCCATGCACTCGGTGCCCTTGTTGGTCCTAGAAGTCGGTATTGTATGGCAAGGGAAATGCATTAAGACCAGGGCCCTTCTGGACTGTGGAGCATCGGGCAATTACATTGATGCCTCGTTTGCGGTTTCCAATGGGATCCACCTGTATCGCAAGGAACATTCAGCAGTGGTTGAGGTGATCGATGGTACGCCATTGTCTTCGGGTCCTGTGTGCCAACATTCCGGTCAGTTATGGCTATCAGTGGAAGAACATCTTGAACGGATTTCGTTGGATGTGATCAAGTCACCCTCCTTCCCTGTAGTGCTCGGTTTGCCTTGGCTGCTTTACCACAATCCACAGGTCAATTGGACTTCCCGAACCCTGGTCTTTTCTTCTGCACGTTGTTCTCAGGAATGTCGTCTTCGTGATGCCCTTCCGGCGAAACTTGGTTTGGGGCTACCCACTCCTGGAAACACCTCTGTCCGCCTATGTGTTACTCAGTCCATTCCTCAGGAACATGCAGGATTTCTCGAAGTATTCTCCAAACCAGAAGACATTCCATTGCCTCCTCACAGACAGTTCGACTGCTCCATTGATATTCTGCCTAATGCAGTCATCCCTCATGGCAAGATTTATTCTTTGACGCAATTAGAAAAGGGTTTCCTGCAGGAGTACATCGAGGATTGCCTTGACAAGGGCTACATTGTACCATCTAAATCCCCCGCGGGATTTCCGCTTTTCTTCGTCAAAAAGAAAGAGGGTACTTTGCGCCCTTGTATTGATTATCGCCAGTTGAATGAAATCACGTGTAAGGACCGATACCCCCTGCCACTCATCCGGGACATCATTGAATCCTTGAAATCGGCTCAGATCTTCACCAAGTTGGATTTAAGAGGAGCCTACCACTTGGTGCGGATTAAAGATGGTGATGAGTGGACGACGGCCTTCAAAACACCTTTTGGGCATTACGAGTATAGGGTAATGCCGTTTGGACTCTGCAATGCCCCGGCCGTCTTCCAACGGTTCATGGATGTTGTCTTTTCAGATCTTGTAGGAGTGTCAGTATGGGTATATCTGGACGACATCTTGGTTTTTTCTTCTACTCGCATGGCTCATGTTGAACATGTTCAGGAAGTCCTCCGTAGATTATCTGCCAATCATTTGTATGCCAAAGCTGAGAAATGCCAATTTCATCTGGAAAGTGTGGAATTCCTAGGTTATGTAATCAGCAACACAGGAGTTCGGATGGACCCCACGAAATTGCAAGCCATACAGGAATGGAAACAGCCCCATGATGTCAAGTCACTGCAACGGTTCTTGGGCTTCGCTAATTTTTACCGACGTTTCATTCCTCAATTTTCTCACTTGACTGCCATGTTGACTCGTCTGACCAGCAACAAGACGCCTTTCTTTTGGGATTCTCAGGCCGAAGTGGCATTTCAGGAATTAAAGAAAGCCTTTATGTCAGCTCCTATTTTGAATCATCCGGATGACAAAAAACCATTCCTAGTTGAAACGGATGCTTCGGACTATGCAGTTGGTGCAGTCCTGTTGCAGTATGATCCAGTTACGGAAACAGAACATCCTGTGGCCTACTATCCGCGGAAGCTGTCACCCAGCGAGAGAAACTACACTGTGATCGAGAAGGAACTTTTGGCCATAAAAGCAGCCTTCGAAGAGTGGCGACATCACTTGCTGGTTGGTAAATATCCAGTGGAAGTGCGCACGGACCATCGTAACCTTCAATTTTTACGTTCCTTGCAATGCAGAACCTCACGGCATGCACGTTGGGCCTTTTTCTTTTCTCAGTTCGATTTCGTGGTGACTTACATACCTTGCTCTCAGAACATTAAGGCTGATGCCCTGTCCCGATCCTTGGAGGACGACATAGACAGAGCCAAGACCATGGAACCCTTCATTGCTTCGAAGCATTTCCTATCGATGTTGACTCCTCAGCTTCAGCAACTCTTAGATGCGACTCGGGCTGATCCCTTCAGATCCCAGGTATTGCGACGTTATGACATCTGTGAACGCAACGGATTGCTTTTCTTCAAGGATCGCCTATACGTCCCCACTTTGAATCTTCAGAGGATGGTCCTACAGAATTGTTACGATTCCGTTGTCTGTGGTCATCGTGGGGTCAAAACCACCCAAGAATTGGTTGCACGACAATTCTGGTGGCCAGGATGGGCCAAACAAGTTAAGCAATATGTGGATTCTTGCCCTGTTTGTGCTCAGGTGAAGGTTCCACGCAAGAAACCCCTTGGTCTACTGCGACCTACGCCTACGCCCCCGTACCCATGGCATACTATTGCCACAGACTTCATTGTTGAATTACCACTCTCTGGTGGGAATACGTGTATCATGGTAGTGGTGGATTGTTTTTCCAAGTTGGCTCACTTCATACCTTTTCCGAAGCTGCCCACTGCCTCCCAGATGGCTCGACGTTTCTTACATGAGGTGTATCGTCTTCACGGTCTTCCTGAGAAGATTCTGTCAGATCGTGGTTCGCAGTTTATTTCTTCTTTCTGGGATCAGCTGTGTCGTCATTTGGACATTCAGCGCGCTCTGAGTTCCGGTTACCATCCCCAAACCAATGGGCAAACCGAGCGTACTAATCAATCCCTTGAACAGTACCTGCGATGTTACGCCAATGCCACTCAGGACAACTGGTCGGATTGGTTGGACACTGCGGAGGTGGCTTACAACAATGCTGTTCATTCTGCTACTGGACTCAGTCCCTTCGTTTGTTCTGTTGGTCTGCACCCCAAGCTGCTGCCTCTTCGTCCGATGCCTCCTAGTGCCGTTCCGTCGGCTGATGCCATGGTGGCTCTCATCCGTGATCAACATCGCCTGGCGGCCAGTACCTTGGCAGTGGCACAGGCACGTATGAAGGTTCAGGCCGATAAACGGCGGAGTCCTGAGCCCGACCTTCGGGTTGGCGATGAGGTTTGGCTATCTTCCAAGAATCTCCCTGTTCGCAATTTGCCCGTGAAGTTGGCTCCTCGCTTTTTTGGGCCCTTTCGCGTCCTTCAACGCATTTCCCCTGTTGCTTTTTGTTTGTCTTTGCCTCACTCTTGGCGGATACATCCTGTTTTTCATATCTCTCTTTTGAAACCCTGTGTGCCCGATGTTCTTGGCCATCCCTGTTCCCGTCCTGCCCTGGTGTTGGTTCAGGGGGTCCCTGAGTTTGAGGTGATGCAGATTTGTGATTCGCGGATTAGGCGTGGGGTACTTCAGTATTTGGTCAGTTGGAAAGGCTATCCGGCTTGTGACCGCACTTGGGAGCCTCGCTCCTTTGTGCATGCCCCGCGCTTAGTTCGGGACTTCTTCCGTCGCTATCCCTGGAAACCTGGTGCCCTGGGATTGTTCGGGAGGGGGTATGGTGTCACGCCGCGCGCGCCACTCACCTGTTCTGGGGGTCGGGGTACTCAGCTGCGGTGGTCTCCCTCCTGGAGATTGTATCCGCGTTGGCGCCTTTCTCCACGGCGTACCGCGGTCCGGGCTCCCGGCTCCCTGGGCGCGGCCATCTTGAATGTCCTGCGCATGCGTGGAACGTCAGTATCCGACGCTTCGCGCATGCGCAGTGACAGCGGCTTGCGTTCCAAGCCTTGCTTTGGTCCCAGGCTATAATTAGCCTCCACAGACCCGGAAACAACGCGTCTCAACGCGGTTTGTTCCGTGTTTACGCTCCAGGAGCCCTGCTTTGCCTCAGTCTCTGTTCTGCTCCTGTCCTGTTCCTGCATCTTCCTCGTGCTTGCCCTGTGCTCCTTATTCCTTGCCTGGTTCCTTGAGCCCTGCCCTGCCTTGTTCCTTGCCCTTTTGGGTTCCAGTCTGGTACTTGGTCATTGGGGTTAGGTAGGTCCCTGCCTGGGTTTCTCTCTCTGGCCCTGCACCATTCCTGGGTTGGGAAGGGGTCCGGTCCTGGGGTGGTTCATTCTCTTCCCTTTTTTCTTTCCTTCCTCCTTGAAGGGTCTGCCTCCCCATAACCTTTCTACTGGTCTTGTGCCCTGCCGGTATCTGTGCCATTTCTACCACCGAGGATATACCTAAGATCTGCCCCTCGAACTGCTGGTACCGAAGTGGACTTCACCTGGCCTTGTCTGTCAGTGTTTACACTGTCCTGACGTCACGCAAATACAGAGAAGTGCTACCCGTGACGTCGGGAGCTGGTTCAGCTCAATCCTGTCATTTATTGTCAGGAGGGTGTTGGGTCGGTTCCCCGCGTTCCTCTTTCATCTTTGCGAAGATTCATCGACAGACTGGCAGCCTCATCTCCTCGCTCCCCAGGAAGAAAAGGTAACCAGCGATCTTGTGACGCCTCTTATAACACATACAAAGAGAATAAACCCAATTCAAAGTGAATCAGTGCTACTGGTACACACTTTGGCAGATTTAGCACACTGCGCCAGAAGCGCCCTTCGACTTTATCCCATACTATTTTCTGTGTAGGTTTCTTGCATTCACATCCATATAATATAATAGTTATCGCTCTCTGCTTATAATATGTAATTGCTGGAAGACTTGAAAATGTACCATATTTGTACAGTATATGTTTGTTTGGGCGATTGCAGTATTTAATTTGATGTTGATATCATCAAAATACTGGGCGTCATTAATGCTGTCATTTATATTAACTTCAAGGTATACGTACTGGTGGACCAGTTCATGCTGTTCCGTTTGTGATGCACACCTACATGTCTTAGATGCTGCTTGTGCCTTTACACATTGCATAATTTTGGTTTTAGTCAGATTAATTTGAAGTTCATTTGCTTGCGCATATGAGCTCAGCTCATCTAGCAGACGTTGAAGGCCTTTAGGCGTTCTGGACGAGAGAATAAGGTTGCCCGCGTATAGTAATCAAGCTATTTGCTTAGTTCCCAATTTTTGGAGCATCCTAGATTACGCAGTCAAATTGTTCTTTCAAATCTAGAATGAAGAAATTAAAAACAGCCGCAGCCAAAACACAACCTTGCTTAAGGCCTTTAAAGGTGGATATTTTAGCTGACAAGAGACCCTCTAAAGAGAGGCGAATTTGAACGGATGTCGAAGTGTGTAGAAGCTATATGAAGTTTATGATAGATGATGGGCATTCTCGGAAATCTACAAACGAGAGGTACAGTGCCTGATTTGTTTTTATACAATGAACCTTGATTGAGGCTAAGGTCAGGAGATTGATGCCTGTTCCTAGTCCGGCAATACATCCTGTCTGGAACGGATCCCGATACCTGGTTTTTCGAGTCCATTCATTAAACTCTTTTAGAATGAGCCTGGAAAATCTTCCCAGGCACATCCAAGAGAGCTATTGGCCGATAGTTTGACAGAAGCTGTCTATTTCCTTTTTTATACAATGGTATTATAGTCGAATGGCTCCAAGAAGCCAGTAATGATTTTGTTTGTAACGAATACTTAAAGATGTTTGTCAGACTTTTGTCCCAAACCCTAGGATTCTTTTGATAAACTGTCGGGCCCTGGGGGCCTTGAGGTACTAAGTGTATTAATTTTGTGTAGTATATCTTCTTCAGAGAAATCTAGGGTGAAATCACTAAGAATGCTTTCCCTGGGTAGCTGTATTACATAGTTTGAGCTTTTGTAAAGTTTGTGGTAATGGTTTATCCAATCTGATTCGGTTACCCCATTGATTTCGAGTGGATTCTTGAGGCGATGCTGTAACTTGGTTAAAGTATGAGCATATTCGGGCTGTGCTTTTATCTGCAATAGCCCTTAATATAGATTCACAATCTTTCTGGAATAGAAGAGATTTACAACGACGTAATCAGTTCTTGTATTTACATTTGATTTTTCTCAGGGCATCACATTTTTGAGCTGTAGGGAGGCATTGTATATCTCAGAGTACTGTTTCTTTTCATAATTTCTACTGTATGCGAGCAGGAGTATTCCTGTATCAAACGTCTATTTAAATTGCAGAGAGTGGCATTGGACCATTTAAACCGATTACGAGCATTATTTACTACCAGCGTCCCTGTGAACATCGAGTTGTGTTCCTCAATTTTGGATTCTGGGTTCTGACTCCGCCAGTTCAGGAAAAGCAACTCATGGGCCCTCATTACAACCCCGGCGTTAACCAATGGCGCTATTAGCGCCATGGTTAACGCCGGTAACTTACCGAATCCGCCATGGTGAAATGGGGAATTACCATCCAATTCGAAGGTTGGCGGGCGGTAATTCCCCATTTACCATTGGCCCTTCCCCATTCCCATTATTGCCCCATAGGGCTCAATGCGAATGGGGAAGGCGGTAATTACGGTACCGCAAATTGCGGTACCGTAATTACCTTCAAGGTCCCTTTGCGGGTCCCTACTTTAACGGCTGGTACAGACCAGTCGTTAAGGTCGGGAGCCGCAAAGGGACCTCGTAGTAAGGCGTTAAGGGGTTAACGGCGCGGCAACCTTTTACGGCGACGTTAACCCCTTAACGCCGGGGTTGTAATGAGGGCCATGGTCACTGTTGACTTGTTTGATGACCTCAAATGTATCTGCTAGGGCATAAAGATTACCATCTACATAAATATAGTCCCCTCTTCTCCATGTCACGTTAATGGGAATATCCCTAGGTACAGAACCATTTGTCATGTACATATTTTGGTTTTCCATAAATATGGACCCTCTTTCTTTTCTCTTCTAAATTAGCCGGTTTTTGCTAGACAAACAATGCAAATTGAGGTCACCTGTTAGGATCCGATTCGTAATCAGTGGGCATTGGTCAATCAGCTCGTATATTTTTGCTAGATCTTCATAAAATGTCTTCTCTTCTATACGAGCGGGGTTCCACTATAGATTAGATTAATTAGAGCAATATTTTGGGTACTTGATTGGATTCTAACCAACTGCATATAGTCATTAGGAGAGGCCCAGGAAGATAGTATTAAACGTGAGCTAATCTTTACTGCCACCATTAAACCCGAGGAGGGACAACCATGAGATGAGCGAATAGCTGGTACTAGAACGATGTTATGCCCATCCCAAGATGGGGTCTCAGATAACCACATTTCCTGAAGTGCTACTATGTCAAAGGAATTCTATTTATTTTCGCTGGGAGTTAGGAGATGGCAGAACCCTTGCGTGTTCCAACTAGCTATGGTAGTATTTACTGGAGCCAGGACCTGAGAGCATTATAACACACGCTTATTGCAAAAGCAAGATTTTACATTAGCAAGATGGTACCTTCGAGCCTTTGATGCATTATTTTTAGGGACCTGGTCCTGAAACTAGACATAAAATCTTTCTTCCAGCTGTCTTTTTGAGATTGACATCATAGGCATTGGTCCTGCAGACATATGCTTATCTTGGGATATGATAAATCCTAGGGCCATTAGGTCTACCTTTGCTTTCCAGATTGCATTTAATACTGGTCCGGAGCGTGCCCATAGCCTGATTACTGACAGATCAACATTATCGATAAATTCAATCTGTTCGAGATCCAAAGATTCCAGATCATCAGGGCTTGTGACTTCAGCAAATATTGCTAAAACCGAACTTCTATTAAGGTCATACTTTGGAAACGGATCAGCGTTAATGATGCCCAGTATTTTGATGGTATCAACATCAAATTAAACACTGCAACGATCAACTTCTTTGCATATTTCAGTCTGCCTTACTTCATCAGCTGTCATTGGGATTATAAACGGAGGGACCATAGAATCTGTAGGAACCAATGCTTTTACTTTAATAGCATCAGGTTTCTCAGACGGCACAACCTCAGAGCCTACTTTCTGCTGATTTTCTGCATCGATTAAGTCGTCTAAAGGAGCGTAGGGCTCTATAGTTGTTTTACTATCACCTAAGATGGATTTATTTTTCTGTGAGAGCCTTTGATATTTTTTATGGACGGCTGAAGAGGTTTTAATTGCTCCTTTCTTCGTTATTGTGATGGCCTTGATAAATTGTTTGGTTTTAGTTTGTGAGGCCTGAGCGGGAGGTCTCTTTATTTTTTAGTCTTTTTTTCTTGCTTATGCGATTTATTCAGGCTTTTGTTGTCTTTATTTTTCTTTGCAGGCACAAATATCGTTTAAGAGTTTTTCCTTGAGTTAGCACTCAGATTCATTTTCTACATTTGGTTGTATGATGGATGTCTCCTGGGCCAAGTCTGAGATTTCTCTCGGGCGAATTACATGGATTAATGCAGGCAAAGCAGATATAAAAGGTTGTTTATGTTTGCCTGGTGATTTCTCATTTTTACTACCTCCTTCAAGCTGAACATAGATTCCGACAGCAGGCTCTGGATCAGATTTCATAACAGGCAACCTTGCCTTTCTCTCAGCTAAATTTGCAAGAGTGACCAGATCATGTTCCATCATTTTATTAATAAGAGCTGTTTGCTTATTAATTTTAGCATCCGACATTTAAAAAAGTTTTACCAAAGACAAAATAGCAGTATTCATTGCACTTAATGTGATGTCAACTAAAGCGCTAGGAACAGGTTCAACATGAGTAAGATTATTTGGATGTGGAACATGAATGGACCTACGTGGTGTAGGATGTGTAAATGATAAAGAGAGATCTGGGGAGTTTGGCGAGTTTGGCTCAGAATGGCCAGACATTAATGGAGATCGAGATAAATCATGGTTTGATAGTGTCATAAGGTCATGCTGTGGTGCTAGACCCACAGTAGGTATTTGCAGACTTGGGTTAGTGATTGTGCGTTCGAATTACTTGTAGACGGCGGTGACACTAGATTAGGTGGGACTCGCCGACTGCATGACAGTAGTTTCCCTTCCTCCAACTCAGCTATAAATGCGGCAGAGGAGGTTAAATCGACCTGTCCATTTGTCGGTAAACAAAGAGCCTTAACGGATAACAGCAACTCATTTGATGTTGGTGATAAATTTATAACGGCATTTGGATTAGGTGGATACTCTAAGGTTAAATCAACAAGACCTTTTTCGTCAGTCGTGTTGATTTGATGACATTGGGGAGTGGAGGGGTACCTGCTAATCCCGCTTCCACGAACGGGTCCCGGAGATCAGGGACACTTATAACTACAATAGGTTGTGAGGCCACTGTAAAATCGCTGAATCTCGGTACATTGATTGGGACTGTTTTACCTGCCGCCGGCATATCAGCTGTTTGAGCAGGCTTCTTTTTTTTTTCTCGAAGAGGAACTAGGCAGCAGAGATGTTTTGGCTAATGTTATAGCTGGCGGTTTGTTAGAAAACGACCGCTTTGATTGGAGAGTATTTTAATATTATCGGGGACTGCCGGCATTCCGGATTTCAGAGTGTATGCAGTTCGCCACATTGTTATGAGATCAAATTCACACTGTGGATCTAGCTTCTAGCAAGCCAATTAGACTCACGGGTAGGGAGATTTGCAAACTACTTAAAAAACACCAGGGGTTCCTGCTCACCGCTCGACACTCTGCTCTCAGATTCTACAACAGTAAATTCAACTTGACAAATTAACAGACCTTTCTGTTTGTCAATTCGTGACTAGCACAACAACCAAGAATACTTAGCTGTTCGAAGCGGAGCAAATCCAGAACCGGCAGTCAAATTCAGAGCAGGACAGTATCGCTCGAAATGACAATGACACACTTGCTGAAGGCAGTCGGCTTTTTGTTGAAAATATACAGCCTCTAATAATACTGCAGCAATAAAGCAGTCCTCGATTATCTGCCCTTCAAGTTGACTCCGTAGTCCACTCAAGACTAGTGGAGGGGATACTGTTACGGGTCACCGGAGCTTTCAACTCTTACTACCTCCCTGCTGCTCCTTGCTCCATCGCAACACCGTAACACTTCCCACACTTCGCCATGCTTTGCTAGGAAGCTAGTATTAGTAGGGCACACCCACCAGCAGTCCACAATCCACGTAATTAGCTGCAAATGACAAATTCCACCCAGAGTCAAAGTCGAGTAGCAGGAGCAGCAGGAGCAATGCACTCACAAGATGCGTGAGAGCTTGTGCGTGGGCACGGGTATATATAGTGCTTCTGGGTATTGTAGGCGGAGACAACTTCACTCAGCAGTCCACAATCCACGTAATAAGCCATCACAGAAAATGCATCAGTGCCACTCTGAGTGCTGGCAATCTACTCATCTTCCCATGGCATCAGTTTGAAAGCGACAAAATCTGAAGCACGCCATGGATCGATTTCCAGAGAAGTAGCTTCTTTTACCAGATAGATGCCACAGCTCTGCACTGGACTTAACAGTATCAGCACTGCAAAATAGCTGCATTTACTAATTCAGCATCACATTTCAAATCAAAATTGTTAGGTTTGGGGGACACCACTGTGCGAGGGATGGAATGTGAAAGGATGCCAATTCATCATATTCTCAAAAGCTTTGTTTGCTCCAGTGGTGTTATGGCCGCTACACAGAATGCCCTTGATGGCAGCAATATTGGTTCGCAGGGAAATCTGACACCCTTTGTGTATCAGGTGTGTGAGCAATCCCATCTCAAGAAGCTCACAAACTTTGCAGACACATTCCCTCTTGGGCAGGTGCCCTATCCACTCCAAGCAATGTGCCATAAAAACCATAGCGGCTAAAAGTATGGCATGTATTCAAGGATACCATTTTCAAACTTCTTCAATATGGGGAGTCTATCAGCACTGGAATATCTTGACCTAACATTTGTGCAGTAACACATGCAAGACAGTTTTCACAATCTTTCCTATATTAAATCTGTGCATAATCTGGAACCATTGCCAATGTATGCTTAACCAGAACTACCCCACTTTCTCTTGAGTGTGTATCAACTATACAGTCAAATAGGATACGTGTTCTGAACCTTGTTTTGTACTACTGTGTAGAACTCAAACCTTGGTTCACCTGCACATAGAGCAATACTGTAATGACCCCTAGGAAATGCTCTTGATTGGGTTATTCTATTCTTAGACATTTCCCTTCATCCACACCAATTCTACTGCATTTTCTAGCAGTTTGTGAAAGCAAATTCGCCCCTGCCATTTAATGGAAATGGCTGGGCCCACCTAGAGAGATAATCTATGAAGGGATCTCACTTCACAGAAGTAGTGATTACTGAAGCATGTGGTATGAGAAAAGCATTCATGTATTTGATGTGAGGAGACCAACTAATGTCTGAGGTGAAGGAATGAGTACAAAATAGAGTACGGATGACTGGCGAATGACAAATGAGTTGTGAAGAGCATTAAGGTATGAGTTGTGAGGATGACAACTGATCATTATGGAGAATATTTGATGACTGAGAAGGAGAATTATTACTAAAGAGGATTAGTGATGACTGGCCCATGATTTGTGAAGAGGGACATCAAGGTGTACGTTTTGTTGATAACAAATGGCTGAGGTGAACAAATGAGTACTAAAGAGGAACAGCGATGATTGAGTCATGATTTTTGAAGAGGAGCATTAAGGTGTGCTGGTGATGAAAGAATAACAAGCATGACATGGGAGGAGGACGAATGATAATGTCCTAAAATGTAAAATCTGTGATGAGTGACATTGAGTTTTGAGAAGGAGGAGTGAAGATTGAGGACTGATGAGTGAAGATGATGACTGAGAAGTGAAGATGATGACTGAGAAGGATATATGAGGAGTGAGGAGTAAGTGTGATGTGGACACACAAGTTGGTTGGCTCGAAGATTTACAATGATGCCCAATGAGGATTATTATTTTTTTTTTCATTCAGGTCTATTCAACAGGATAAAAAGATGGATGGTGCTGTTGCACCAATGGAGCAACGGGGCACCAAGCAGGTACCAAATTGCGATGGCAGCTGTGTGTGGCAGGTTACAGACATGGTGCGTCTGCAGCGCTTCCTGTGCTTTGGTTCTGAAAGTAGCACCTACTACATTGAAGATACGAAACTGAGCTATGGGAATGCTGAAGCTCTGATTCGCTTGATAGAGGATGGCAGAGGCTGTGAAGCTGTCCAGGAGATCAAGAGTTTCAGCCAAGAGGGTAGGGCAGCAAAACAGGATCCCAGGCTTTTTGCTCTTGCCCTATGCTCCCAATGTTCGGACATTAAAACCAAGCAGGCAGCATTTAAGGCAATTTCTGAGGTCTGCAGAAACCCTACTCACCTCTTCACCTTCCTCCAGTTTAAGAAGGACCTAAGGGAGAGCATGCAGTGTGGAATTTGGGGTCGTGCTTTGAGGAAAGCTGTTGCCGATTGGTATGCTGTCCAGGCTGGCATGGATGTGGCCTATGCAGTCACCAAATATAAGCAAAGGAATGGCTGGTCACACAAGGATCTCTTTAGGTTGTCCCACCTAAAAGCAGCCAGTAAAGGTAAATGTTTTTTTTTTTGCATGAACTGTTTGGTACTGAACCCGGAGCTTGTCAACGCCAAATTGTATGGGTTTAAGTGTTGATTGTATTGGTGAGATCAGACTTGCATGGCTAGCACAGGCCACAGAAGAAAGTTTTGATTGAAATGCAACCGGCAAAGTAATTTACTACCCAGAGTGTGCACTCTTACTTGAAACAACAAAGAAGACGCCTTGCGTTTTAAAATAGATTACAGGTGTTTACTTGAGATACGCTTTGTCAATTTTGGCTTGTTGAAATGTTGAATGGCAGTACAGTACTGTTAATCTGCAGCTCTCCATTCGATCTCTAAAAGGTATTATATGATGTGAAACTCAAGCTTAGATAGCGCCGTCCAACTTTACAGTAAGGTGATATTATTGGAAAATGTGTTTGGTAGTAGACTGTCCATGGCTGGGCTGCAGCTAAATGCATCCTAAATCCATCTCTGCCTAGCATGCCTTTAAACACACAGCAAGCATAATGGATACTTCACCAAGCAGACATCATTACATCGCAGATCAGAGAGAGTGGATTCGCCGACCATGGCACATGTGCACCAGTTTGCATGGGGCTTATGTCTCTCAACTGAATATTTCAAAGGTGGAGCCCAACGGGTTGCAATGACTGCCCCCCACTCGACTGTGCAGTTAATTCAGATGGATTTTGCACTCCCTGAGCACATTAAGGAGAAGAGACAGTCTTGGGTCTTAGACATTAAAGTGGTACAATGTTCAAGACTGTCAAGGGATGTAGTAATAGTAGTAGCAGTTGTTTAAGATATATTTCTTGTCGCAGACATATCTGCAGGGCTGGGCTGTTTCCCCCTTATACTGTGCTTACAGCTTCAATACATAAATGAAGCATTCATTTGTGATACAATGCAACAGATGTGCTAATTACTTTCACACTTGTTTAGCAGCCCTGAATACTGAAGTCTGCACTTCCAAGAAAAAACAACTGAGATTGCCATCTCCACCTACATTCAGGCATCAACCGCCTTCCTTCAGTCTGAACTACTACATTGGGGTCTAGGGAAAAGTGCGGCTATAATAAACCAACCTTTGTCGTCAGTGGACATTTTCTTGGGAGGCTATCTTGCAATTCCCTTCTTAAACATGTGCAAGTGATCCTATTATACATAACTAACAGATTGTGGTCATGTTATTTCAGTAAAGTTCAGCCTGTGCTAGTTTCCATGATTCTCACAGTGTGGGCTATTTTTATTGTGTGGGGTAGAGGACTTCAAGTGGCAGGCGCAGGAGGAGCTTTTGAAGATGCCATGTGTAATTCAGAGCGTATTTCTCTTGATGCAAAATAGATCTGCGGGCTGCAGTTTGCATAGATCTTTGGAGCAGCTGCTCTACGCAATGAGGTGTCTCACTCCTCTCTGATTATTTGACCTGCAGGTTAAGTAGATGCAACTAGTGTTCAACCTTGAGAGATGGTTACATGTGGCTCCCCACCAGAGCTGTTACGTAGATGCAACTAGTGTTCAACCTTGAGAGATGGTTACATGTGGCTCCCCACCAGAGCTGCTCAACCCAACGGTGATCTGAATTTCTGGTACCCACTCTCATCCCTGTCGTTGGTGCTTTAAGCCAGCTGCCATGACCACTGACAAACAACTATCCCTTCTCTCCCACACTCTTATTCCCGTTGTGGGTACTTTAAGCCCTCTACCCTGACCAATGGCAAACAACTATCCTTTCTTTCCCACTTGCAAGATACCTGCAAGCCACAACACTATCAAATATACAGAACATAGACTCCAGCTCTGTTTTTGCTATTACATTACAGGTGCAAGGTTTATTCACTGCTTATTAGATATTTATGGAAATTAATCAAAAGCCTCATCTAGCAACATATTTCCAGGCTTTGTGTGACACAATACTCTTACTGCCCAGATTACCTTTCTGTTAGATTAAGATTATAATCAGGATATATTACTAACTGCTCATACATGGCATGGGTGAAGTAGAGTGCTCTGTACAATTGTCAATGATTGGAGACAGGGACTGTGTCTTCCCTTCAAAAGTCACTTAGAGCCAGATTACCAAAACATGTTGGGGTGCAAGTGATGCGCATCTCATCACTGACACCAAAGAAAGGTGCAGGCCCGTACTCAAGGGGCATCTGAATGAGCTCTTCTTAGATGCACCCTTCTGGGCATATCATGGGGTATTTCTGAGTATTTAAAATCAAATCTCAAATTCACAAAAAGGATGCAATTTTCAATGCCCAGAAAGGAGGATCCCTCCCCCTGTGCTTTTTGAAAAAGGCACAGGGCGAGCCACAAATCATGACAGGGTCATCACAAAAGTTGAGACTCTCTTCAAGTCAGAGAGATCTGTAGTCAGGGATAGGAGGGAGACGGCGGTGGCATTTCTTGGGTATAAAAGAAAATGATCTGCATACAGAGCGATTTATTTGTGGCTGTCCCACCCACCCTTATTCTATGGATGTCTCAGTTTGCGTTTTTCGGGGCATATTGGTCCATGAATAGTATAAAAAATAGAGGGGAAAGAGGCCAACATTGGTGTTGTTAAGGATTTCAATCAGGCGACACACCTTGGTCTCAGCCTAGGATATAGCGCCCAATTGATATGCCTTTCTCTTTATTTTATGCAAATTCAATTTGAGATGGTACACACCTCGTATCACACGCCCTTTTTCAAATACCCGGGTAACAATAGACCATGAACCAGGCCGGTTGGTGAAAATGCATTATTTATTTATTTTTAAAATCAAATGAATCAGACAATTTTAATATGGGTAGCAATCACCAATGGGGGGATAATTACAATAGAAATGTAAGCAATGCGCTTAATTAACCTTCTCCCAGTACATATACACTGCACAATTAAATAGGAGCACTTTTTGATTTTAGGAAAAATAGCACCCAAGTTGAGGTTTTCCACCTGCAATGTTCCCTCAACTCACAAATAATCGGAGCTTCCCTCGCAGAATAAGAGGCAAAAACGGACTTTAAACCCTTAGCAAAGGACTAAAATAACACTCAAATTTTACAAGTAATTAATTAATGTATTGTTAAATTATAACATACATATGTTTTATCACAATAGCAGGTAGGTTATATCACTGGCAATCTCAAGGCAAGGGATCAGCAACAGGCATACAATTCGAAAATTAGTGGAAAGTTTAGAGCATGCTGCAGCCAAATGACACGTTGGAAAGATGCAATTTTCTCAATTCCCGCTTTAAATTACCCAAAAGGTTTTTAATAAAAACGGGTGAAATACTCTGATTTGGAGTGCGGTTTGTGGGCTGGGGGATCATTATCATTATTATTATCATTATCATTATTATATCACAGGGACAATATGGAGGTGAACATAGGTCTCTAACTGGTGAATTGGGAGGGATTTGGAAGGTAGAGTGAGGTTCGTTTTTATGAAAAATAGAGCAATTAAAAGTGAGAAAATCGGTTTTGAAAGAAAGGAAAATGTTACTTACACTAAATTATCTAGGATATATTGTTAAAGAGGAACACAGTAATCTCCAAGGTTGATTCGCGAGGGCAACCTTGTCCCCCCAGTGCTCAACCCCAACAATAAAATATATGGAAATGAGTTTGATTACTCCAAATATAACTAAGGGCTTATAATTTACACCAGACAAAATTGAAAAGAGATGACGCTAGCACTTAAACATTAAGGACAGGATACGAGGATCATTCTAACAATTTCAACAATGAATATGACTACTTGGAGAGTGGGATAAGGAAAAAGGCAAGAGAAGATAGGCTACGTGTTTCTATGTGGTGGGGATTATACTCACAGTTCACTTTTTGGTTTTGGGATTTTTGGACAGTCAACAGGGTCTGGTCACCACACGGCGGCACAGCTGGCAAAAGTCAGCTGGGCAAAGTCTGGTCACCGGGTAACGAACAGCTGGGCAATTTGGGTCACTGGATGGCACAGGTAACTCTGGATGCAGTCAGTGGGCAAGCAGTTAGTGGGTAGCAAGCAGGTTTGATTTCAGGATGCAAAAGGTACCACCACTTTCTCCAGCATTGGATCTTTCATGGATTCACATGCTTAGAATATTCCCCGTCGTCAGGTGGGAACCTTCAGTCTTTTTTAAATAGTGTTTTCCCTTGGAAAACTTTGACACTTTAGTGTCCTATCGATGTCCTTTTGGGGCGCTTAAGCACCACCCAATAAGACGTAGGGTATAAATAGACCCACCCCCACGGCTTTCTCCTCAGATTTCAACCGTCTCCAAAGTGTCGGGATCACCTAGTGCTTTCTACACTTTTATGGGTTGTAGTCATTTATTTCCCAATGTCGGGGAAAACATTGTTTCGGCCCTGCGTTACGTGCGGAATGAAAAAGGTATATGATGGGGACGGGCACATGGACGGCCTCTATTGCCTCTACCCTCATCACTCCGCCGATACCTGTGACATCTGCAAAGGTTTCTCGCAGAAAACATTGAAGGACCGCAATCGGCGTCTGATATCGTGGCTGAACAAGGGGGCCTACCCTCCATCTGAGGTAGGATCGGTGTGCAATCTAGCATCGGAGAGGCCTTCCCCGCAGTTCCTTGCCAGTAGGTGTCGGCTGAACCGCCGGCAAAGAAGTCACAGCCTGCAGAAAAGAGTCACCCCTCTTCGGGGAAACATCTGACGAAAGGGGCTCCTTCATCGTCTAAACATGGTCAATCTGACCAGTCCCAAAGGCCTGAGAAATCTTCTTCTTCTACTTCTTCGAAAAAGGACAAAAAGGATTCTTCGAAATGCTCCTCGTCAGGAGACCATCATAAGTCTTCCTCGAGTAGAGAATCTTTGAAGCACCTGTCCAGAGATTCGAAAAAGGTGGGATTGCCTGACAAATCTGCGCCACATCTGCCAGCGCCGTCGACGGGAGTCCCGTCGTCGACGGCTTCCCTGCCGGCTGCAGTGTCTCTACAGTGGTGTCGTCGGCCCCATTGGCGGCGATCAATGAGGGCCCCAGGTTTTCGCCGTTGACGGTCAACGTACCAGGGTCTTCGCAGCCTTTGGCGTATGACGCCATTCTGCCAGCACCTTATTACAGCAGGAGTCCGTCCTTTCAGTGTGTCCGATGGAGGAGGAACGTGAGCCTGTGGTTAGCCCAACAAGCATTGGCTTGCAGTGCGTTGGCCCTTCGATGATGGTGGGAGTACAGAATGTTCCACCTGCGTCTCCTCTGCTGAACCCACAGTCGGTGCTGTCTCTACAGGTGTTATCTACACTGCAGTCCCTATTAAGTCAGCTGGATGCAAGACTGCCTCCCATGGGTATGCCTCTGGTAACACCTATCGTCAACGCAGCAGGTGCTCCTCCGCGTTCAGCATCCACGGCTGAGTTTCCGGCTTCCCGGCCGATGAGCACAGGACCTCCTTGTTCCCACCCAGATGAGGGTGAGCTACAGGACTCCGATTCCGACCAGGGTTCTAGGGACTCCATCTCTAACATTTCATCGTCGCCATCAAGAGACGCAACGTGGGAGTCTGATGGGGAGATAGAGGCTCCTAGGAGTCCGGTGCAGCCGTCTCCCCCGGATGACATTGGGGCATTTCATGCCATGATGGCAAAAGCCTGTGTCGAGTTTGGTCTGACCGCAGAGGAAGAACGGAAAGAATGTTTCCTATTTGACCACATGGGAAAGAGAAGAAAGGCGGTTTTCTCCGTTCCGATCATGGACCATGTTTGACAAGAAGGCTTACGTACCATGCGCCATCCATTTTCAGAGCCTGCAGTTAAGGGCAGGTTAGAGAAAACATTTAAGGCCCCGGACTTTACGCCAAATTGTTTGGTTGCACAACCTACCCCTGAATCAGTGGTGTCAGCGGCGGCTAGCAGGAAAGCTAGAACACAGCACAAATGCACAACACCTGACAGCAACGCTAGAAGGCAAGATGCCTTCGGAAAGAAGGCCTTAACGGTGGGGGCGACAACATTTAAGGCCGCTAACGCGTTGGCAATTATGGCACGCTATGACCGCGAAATGTGGCATCGCCTGGCCCCCATCTTAGAACATCTACCCGAAGAACACCGAAAGGCAGCCATGCTACTGGTGCGTGAAGGTGAGGAGGCATCAAATCACAGCATTAACATCGCTGTAGATTTAGCGGAATCGGGGTTCAAGCAGATAAATGATGTGGTGGTGCTAAGGAGGCAGGCCTGGTTAAAGTGCACAGACTTTAGGCTGGAGGTTCATTATAAGGTACTGGACATGCCCTGTGAAGGTGAACAGTTGTTTGGAGAAAAAACAGATGAAGCCCTCTAAGGCATGAAAGAGGATTCCGATACAGCACAGTCATTGGGAGCTTTGCAAAGCCGGCAGTTGTTACGTCCCTTTCGTCCCTTCCGTGGAGCTTCGGGGAACACTTGGTTTGCTGCATCCAGAGACCGGAACTACAATCGGTCTGGATACTCCTCACAAAGATATAGATGGGCAGTTCAGGCTACACGAAGAAGCCGTGATTTTCAGGCATCCAGAAGGAGAGGAGAACAGCCCTCTTCCACCAAGGGTAAACAAACGAAATCACAGCAATGACAGTCTTCGAGTAAATGTCCTGGGAGGCAGAGTGGCCCTAAACGTCGACGATTGGGAGACAATTACATCAGACCGTTGGGTATTGGACACAGTGAGGCTGGGCCACTCTGTGGAATTCAAGGACCCACCATTTCCCATTCCTCCCGTGTATTCTGTGCAATCTCATCTTCACATCTTACAGCAGGAGGTTGTACTTATGCGAATCAAACAATTGGGCTCCTGGTATGGAACCTATTCTACCCAGGAGGGTTAACTGAAGAACAAAGCACACAAGTGATTAGGTTCAAGAACACTATTGCTCATACATGCAAAATCCCACAATTTTTTGTGTAAACTCTGCCGTTTCTTCAATGAGACAATACTCATAGAGGTTATATCATAGAGAAAAAAAAAATAATCTCTCAGACACAATTATTTTATATTGGAACTGTGTGAGTGGTATACATAAAAGCACAATTCCAGGGAGAAACAGACATCAAAATGGTTTCTTGAACCACAACAGAACAAACAAGAATATGTTTTCAACACACTGTATCAAGGCGTTTTTCAGGCAAAAATAAAGACAGTGTGTGTATAACAAACCCAATCTGTGTGGGGGTTTGTCAAAAATGCACAATTTAGTGGTGTGAAGTTACAAAACAAGGTTCTTAAAACAACATAAAACATTTGCAAGGACACAAAAGAGAAATTTCCATGTGTGGGCAGCAATATATGTGCTGTAGTTTCAGGGAAATATTGCGTCTACACCAGGTGTTTCGGCCATTTGGAGTTGAGCTAGATGAGCCTCATCATTCATATGGCCATCATCAGGACGGGTTCTGTGTGAAATGACGTCTGTGCTGCAGGGGAGGGAGACCACAGTCAGACGGGTGTATGAGCAAAATAATTTAAAAAGAATAAATCAGAGGTATTGTGTAATCAATGTGATTAGAAAACACACAGCTTACCTATGGGGTAAATTCACAGGCACTGTATAAGAGATCTGCTAGCCGCGTTGGCTGGTCTCTAGGTAGTCCTGTTATACAAAACAGAACAAGTACTATTGGTGGGGAGTTGAAAATCCCTCCCGTGTCATGTACATAATAGTTATAAAAGTACATGCTTTGTTGAATGTAAATGAGTCTTACCTCTCACCGGCAGAATCCAGGTAAGAAGTTCAAGGAGTGCTCTCTCAAAAAACAACAATCCGCCGTTGGGTGCACGGCTAAAAGATAGATATAAAGTAGCAATGAGAGTCCAGAACTACAGGATCCTCGTTTTAGTCTACGCTGGGGACCGTAGAAGTAGAATTACCTTGGATTGTGTATCAGGCAGAACTGGTAGTCTGCAGGAAAAAGACAACAGGCAGCGTCTCCTCAAGCTGATGAGTCACTGGCGAGAGCCGGCAGCAAAGTGTTAGTAACGCTGTTGCCAGGACAGAGAGGCTGTTTTATATGGCAGCCATCTTAGAGTCAGGCTGGGATCGAGTGCCCCCAGAAATTGGTGTCCAGCACTTGATCCAGATTAGTTTGATTGCACTAAAACAAATATGAGTGTGCCTAATGTTCAAGTGATTATGAAAAAGCAATATAGGGGCTATTTTCAATCTAAAGGTTGCCATGGCAACCATCGATCACAAATAAATTCAAGAACGGGTGGAAGGGAGTCAATTCATTGCGGCAGTGGTGCATGTCATGAACACATAGTATACATAGTATGCTGAAATAAGAAGTGCTTACAAATGCACAGAAAAATGAATGCATGCTTCATATGGTCCTCAAAAAACACACAACAAACATCAGGCTATACTTGTTGGTGCAGTGCATATATCATATAGTGAGAGAAAACCATATGTTAGGCCAATTCAGACAGGTACTCACACAGATGGAGCAGGGTGAATTAATGCTCTGAAACAAGTAGAAACAACGTTGCACTGGGGAAAAAAACAACAACACATGAATCAGTGGTTACAGAAAGGATTTCCATTCTACTGAAACATTTAAACCAGCATGTACGGTGTTCAGTCTGTGTACCCACCGCTGTTCTAACTGGGTGAGTGTTTTATTCAAATCTCCCCCCCCCCCTCCTGGCTGGTTTAACATTTTGGAGGACAAACCACCTTAAATCCGTGTCCCTGTGGTTCTTAGCAGTGAAATGATCTACTAAGGGCTTATCTGCTACCTTATTTCTGATGCAGGAACGGTGCTCCGAGATCCGCATTTTAATTGCACGCATGGTCTTGCCTACATACAGGAGCTTGCATGGGTATTGTATTATGTATATGACCCCCTTGGTATTACAGTTGGTGAAATCATTAATTGTCCATTGTACTTTGTCATGTTCAAAGGATTTCTTTTGCAGAGTCAGTGGGCAGGCCACGCAATGGCCGCATTTATGGTGTCCAGAAATCGGGGGTAGGTCCCAGAGTGTATGCTGTGGTTGCGAGGGTGGCTCTATCTAATTGTGAACAAGAGCATCTCTAAGATTCCTGTTTTTTTTTTTAAAGTGAAACAAGGCACATTTTGCAAAGTTCCGGGATGGGTTACAAAGTGCCAGTTCTTCTTGATGGTTTTCTGGATTAGGACACTCAGGGGCCCAAAAGTGGTAATGCACACGAGTCCTCCCAAATCTTTCTTTGGTTTGTTACCCAGACAGATCTCTCTCGGAGTGTATCTTGCTCTTTTCTTGGCCTGACTAACAGCTTTTCTTGGGTAGCCTCTTTCACCAAGTCGTTGGGACAATCCTGCCGCATGGAGATGGAACTTCTCCAAGTTGGAACAGTTTTTACGAATGCGCAAAAACTGTCCATACGGTAGATTGTACTTGAGGCCCATCGGGTGATAGCTTGTGAAATGCAATAGGGTGTTGCGGTCTGTTGGTTTTCGAAAAAGCTCAGTTTTTAGTCGGTCTCCCGTCTTGTAGATATGGAGATCAAGGAAATCTATTTGATGGTGGTCCCAATGTATCGTGAACTTAATGTGGGTGTTTCTCAAATTGATCCACGTATGAAAATCTTGTAGTTCCAAAGGTGTTCCCTTCCAGACAATGATTACATCGTCAATATACCTTTTCCATAGAGCGATGTTACATAGGAAACGGTTCTCTGATGTGAAAACATAATTCTCTTTGTATTTAGACATATATAAATTGGCAATGTACACTCGTACACTCAAGGATGAAATCAGTTGGGGTGGAATCTTGGTCTGTTCTGGAATTCAAAAAATCACGTATTGCTTCGAGGCCTTCTTGTTGGGGTATAGATGTATATAACGCCTCAACGTCCATTGTGACAAGCAGGCTGTCAGTGGTAAGGACGAGATCATCAAGCAGATTGATTGTACTGGTAGTGTCTTTGAGATAGGAAGGCATTTTTATGACAAAGGGTTTCAGAAATAAATCTGTGTAAAGGGACAAAGGTTCAAGGAGGGATTCACAAGCTGAAACAATCGGTCTTCCAGGTGGTTTTTTGGAGTCTTTATGCATCTTGGGAAGAATGTAGAAAGCCGGAATGCGTGGATTGGTTTTGTTCAGGAACATCTTTTCATCTTCACAAATCCAACCTTGGGTGAGAGCGTGTTGCGTAAGGCTTCTGATTTCATCTTGGAGATCCTTCGTGGGATTATGTTCCAAAGGTATGTACGCTTCTCGGTCGCTTAATAAGCGTAGGCACTCTGTGTTGTAGTCAGAAGTGTCCCAGACGACTATGCCGCCCCCTTTGTCTGCGGGCTTGATGTACTTATGCTACAGAAAGGGGCTATGCAATTGGTTCCAGTGGCCGAGAGAGGTCAGGGGGTTTACTCCCATTACTTCGTGGTCAAAAAACCCACCGGCAAGTGGTGACCCATTCTGGACCTTCGAGCCCTGTACAAGACTCTGCAACGCCTGAAGTTCAAGATGCTCACACTTCAGGAAGTCATCCAGCCAGTGCAGCCAGGAGAATTTCTGGCGTTGTTGGATTTGCAGGACGCATATTTCCACATACCTATGCGTCGGCGACACAGAAAATTCCTGCAGTTTGTGCAGTTTGTGGTGGGTCAGAATCATTACCAATTCCGAGTGCTCCTGTTTGGTCTAAAATCGTCTCCCAGGACGTTTACAAAATGTTTAGCGCCGGTGGCGGCGTGGCTCCAACAAGAAGGTCATCATGTCTACCCTTACATGGACGACTGGCTGATACGGGGCTCATCTCCGGCGGTGACGCAGGCAAGTCTCAGCGTTACCATGCAGCTGTTGCAACGATTGGGCTTCGTGGTCAACTTTGAAAAGTACTTCTGTCTCCCTCCAGGAGCTTGGTGTTTTTGGGCGCGGAATTCCAGACTCAGTCAGGTCTGAGAATTCTAAAACTCAAGCAGAAAGCGGCAGAGCGGAGAGTCGGAACGAGAGTGTCGGTCAGAAAGTACATGTCGCTGCTGGGAGCCATGGTGTCATGTATTCCGTTGGTGAAGGACTGTCCTCTCTTCATGAGGCCAGTGCAAGAATTTCTGGCAGACCGGTGGGCTCAAAGTCGCGGGTTATGGTCCGACAAGGTGGTGGTGAACAGCGATTTACAGGAAGCTCTTCGATGGTGGCAGCTCTCGGACAATCTGATTCGAGTAGTGCTGTTACTGGAGCCGGAATTTCAAGCTACAGTTGTGACGAATGCCTCTCAAACAGGGTGGGGAGCGCATCTGGGGTCCTTCCACGTTCAAGGTCGGTGGTTTCCAGTCGAATCGAGTCTTCACATCAGTGTGCTAGAACTGAGAGCGGTTCATTGGACTCTAAAATCGTTTTTGCCGCGCATACGAGGCTCTGTCATGAGAGTGTTGACGGACAATACAACCAAAATGTTTTACCTCAGAAAGCAAGGGGGGCACGCGTTCCATAATGCTCTTGAGAGAGGCTCAGTAACTATGGGATTGGGCCCTCAAACAAGACATCAATATTGTGGCGTTTCATCTGCCAAGGGTGATGAACGTGCAGGCAGACTCAGCAGAGAAATTAACTAACTCCACGAGTGGCAGCTGAAGGATCAACAGGTGTCAAGCATTTTCAGGAAATGGGGTCGTCCTTCACTGGATCTCTTCACCACCCGAGTAAACAGAAAGTGCAAGCAGTTTGCCAGCAGATGGCATCAGCCAAATTCGCTTGGGGATGCGTTCTCGTGGACAGGCAGGTTCGCGTACGCATTCCCTCCGTTTCCACTCATTTGGCAGACCCTCAAGTGGATTCAGAAATACCCATGCCGTGTGATTCTGATGGCCCCGTACTGGGCCAGGCAGCCGTGGTTCTCAAACCTACTCCATCTATCCGTAGCAGAACCAGTGCGGTTACAATTGATGCTGGACCTTCTGTTTTAAGACAAGGGTGCAGTTTGGCACCATGGCCTGGGCTCTCTCAGCCTGACGGCTTTGCTCCTGACTTCTCAGAGTTTGGATTACTAAACATTCCTAGTGACTGTCGCCGCATTTTGGAGGTGGCTAGAGCTCCGTCCACAAATGTCTCCTATGCATGCAAATGGAAAAGGTTTTGTGTGTGGTGTAAGGATCAGCCTGGCATAGACCCTTTAAGCATTTCATCGGAGCAAATACTGCCCTACTTATTACACTTGGCAAAGAAAGGTTTGGCGTTCTCCTCCATAAAAGTTCACCTGGCGGCCATTTCTAGATTCACTCGGAAGAGGCACGCTACCCCTCTGTTCAGTGATCGTCTCGTTAAACATTTTCTAAGAGGATTGTTTCAGACTTTTCCTCCGGCCAAGAAATTCCCTCCTGGTTGGAGTCTCAATCTGGTGCTGTCAGGTCTGATGAAGGCCCCATTTGAACCTATGTCGTCGACGCCCCTGCAGTTTTTGTCGTAGAAAGTGGCGTTTTTAGTGGCCATTACTTCGGCAAGAAGAATATCGGAGTTGCAAGCTCTAGTGATTGATCCTCCGTACTTACGTTTCTTCAAAGACAAGGTGGTGTTAGCTACTAACTCGCACTTTATTCCAAAGGTGCAACTACGTTTCATAAACTCTCTTCTATTGAGCTACCATCATTCTTCGCTTCTGTTTCCTCATCGGCAGAAAAGGCTCTGCATACGCTGGATGTAAAAAGAGCATTGAAATTTTATCTGAGTCGTACTCAGTAATTCAGACGTTCAAGACAACTGTTTGTGGCTTATGGACCCTCAGTCAAGGGAAGAGCAATCTCCAAACAAGGTCTATCTCGCTGGATCTCATCGGCTATTTCCTTCTGTCACTCTAA
The DNA here is from genome assembly GCF_040938575.1 of Ambystoma mexicanum. Lineage (NCBI taxonomy): Eukaryota > Metazoa > Chordata > Amphibia > Caudata > Ambystomatidae > Ambystoma > Ambystoma mexicanum. The sequence continues at coordinate 577,167,355 of NC_090922.1, read as the reverse complement.
GGCAGGAAAGCCTTTCGAGAGGCGCCCAAAGGCGCACTCAACGAGATCCACCACGTCATCAGCGGCATTATGTTCGGGGATTCCGCTGGTGGACATCTGTCAGGCAGCCTCCTGGTCGGTGCCACATACATTTACTCAGCATTATTGCCTGGAGCAGCAACATGGTGCAGATGTACAGATGGGACGTGCAGTCCTGCAACTCGTTTTTAAGTAAGGTAAGCCCCCACAGCGTGGGGTATCTGTTTCAATGTTACCATGGCTAATGTCTTCTTGCTGGTCCTATGTGTTGCGTTCCTAATGTATTTGTTTGCATTACACGCCACAGTGTATGATGAATACTGCTATGTAATCTATTCTAAGCATGTGAATCCGTGAAAGATCCAATGCTGGAGAAGGGAGTAGTTTCTTACCTGTAACTCTATTTCTCCAGTGTTGGTATCTTTCATGGATTCACATGCGCCCACTGGCCTCCCCTGCATGCAAACCTAATTGGTGCCTCTACATTGGAGGATAAAATCTGAGGAGAAGCCGCGGGGGCGGGTCTATTTATACCCTACGCCCTACTGGGTGGCGCGTAAGCGCCCCAGTATGACGTCGATAGGACACTAAAGTGTGGAAGTTTTCCAAGGGAAAACGCTTTTTAAAAAAGACAGAGGGTTCCCAGCCTGACGACGGGGAATATTTTAAGCATGTGAATCCATGAAAGATACCAACGCTGGAGAAATGGAGTTACAGGTAAGAAACTACTCCCTTCCCCTTTTTGTGAATGGGATATTAGTGTGGGGTTTTCTGGATCAATGGCCTTGCTGGAGTAGGAATCAGTAAATGCTTGGGTTTTGCAGTGGGCTCCGGGGTAGGGTCAGCAATGCTTAGGCCTGGTAGTTGGAATCAGCAAGATGAATGGAGATCAGGAACGCAGCACAGGAATTCAGGAAGGGTGTGTGTCTAGAGCCCTGTCATAGACTCTTATTTAGAATGCATACTGACATTTAAGTATATGGATGGGCAGGTTTAGCTAAACACACCTCTAACCCACTGGACTGGTCAGGGGTGCTAGTCCCCACCTCGCTCTCAGCTGGTTGGATTTCAAGGGCAGGATGTCAGATTTATGATGTGAATTTTACAATGTTCAAAAACCTCCCTGTGACGTTCTGATGTAAGTTTTACCGAAGTTCATACCGAGTAGAAGACCAGGAAGTCCCTACTGTATGGCCTTTCCTCTAATGCCTGCAAATCTTTTCTCTTGGTCGCCTAGGAGACGAGAGCGCGGGAGGAAGAGAAGGAGGACGACGGTTTGTCCTGGGCGTATTGAGAGGGAAGAGAAGAAGAGCTGCGGTGAAAGAAAGTGAGGCCGACGAAAATACCTGTTAGAAGAACAAAATACAGGCGGAGGGAGTGCGGCGACGAAAACGAAGCCTCATCTGTAAACTCCGACGTAGAGTTGTTTGACGGAAAGAATCAAGAAGGGAGCATTAAAACAATACGGGTGACCGCTGTCTCCGTATCATAGAAAAGCCTTGATGGTAAGGTTTCTCCGCGATTACCCGAAAGGATCAAATAAAAGGTACGGAAATGAGTGAAAACGAAGAGAAAGGATGTGTTATTAATAGAAGTGGAGAAACGCTGTGAAGTTGAACAAAGACAGCGCTGTTGCGTTTTGCTACGAATTTACGAGTCGGCAGAGGGGCGAAAGATACTATTTATATTTTATTGATTGATACCAGTTAAGCACCGTTGTGCCACCCTTTGGTTATATATATTTTTTTTCTGATAAAATAAACACGGACTGCATCATAACAACGAGCAGCTCAGTGTTGGAAGTTTTAAAACTGAAATACTGCAAAACTCGCTCTATTAGACAAGAGAAGATGAATGTTACTAACGAATGAGAGACTAGTCCGGCGGATGGGGAAGAGTAAAGGAATGACTCAAAGCAGAACATATTAGTGACAAAAACAAAGAATATTAATTACTGGTGACCTTTGATATAAAGGGTGAGAAAGCAAGAAAACAAAAGAAGGCAGAGAAGAACAACTTAAATGAGAGTGAGATGTCTTTAACTGAATTTTGAAATTGCCAAAAGAAGGAACTATAGTCTCTGACCTGATCTGCTATGAAAATATCCACCTGTATGAAGTTTGAAGCCACCCAGAGAAATTGTATCCTTTTCAGTATCTAGAAAGAAAGAGAAAATACATATTAAGTTAATAAAAGAATTGGGTTCTCGTTGTAATCCAACCAACCTACGTATTGGCTCTGAGTATCATTCTTGTCTTAAAGGCCATTCTCACAATTGGTGTCAGAAGTGGGATAGGAGAACGCTATGGAGGACCTTATTAAAACCCTAAGTGAGGGACAACAATTATTACAACAGGCATTACAATTACAGACTCAGCAGGCCCAAGCAGACAGACTAGCATTTCAACAAGCCTTACAAATGCAGCAAGCCCAACTACTTGAGGTTACCACTACCAGGAACAACACTCCAGTACCTACCTCAGTGTTACAAAAATACTCGACAGGAGAAGACCCTGCACACTTTTTTGTGAATTTTGAAAGAGTTGCTCGAAATGCACAGTGGCCAGTCGAGAGATGGTGCCATTACATTGCACCATTGATGACCGGGGAAATGCAGGCAGCTTATCAAACAGCCAACCCAACAGGAGACACTACGTATGGAGATATGAAGAAAGTAGTGTTAGAGAGGATGGGACACGATGAAGAAACGTATCGCATCAAATTCAGAGACATCAAGTTGGGTGGAGAGGAAACTCCTAGACAGTTGTACTACCGAGTTAAAGAACTGGCAGAAAAATGGTTACAACCCACTGTGTCCTCTCCAAATGAAATAACGGAGAAAGTGATATTAGAACAATTTATTGAGGCTCTTCCTGGTCCTGTTCAGAGATGGGTTAAACAACACCATAGACTGTCTTTAAGGGAAGCAGTAGATGTGGCGTCGGCATATCAAAAGGCTGGACAGGGCCGGATAATGACGTATCCGACAGCTAATAAGTTACATCATCCTATGAATAAACCTGTGCCTCCATCGAGATGGCCACATTCTATGTTGAAGAAACCTGAAGGAGAAGTTTTACGTTCCCGACCAAACAGTGAGGGTCCTAGCAATTATCGTCCTTTTACCTCCACAGTTCGAGGTCCTCAATGTTTTGATTGCGGTGAATGGGGCCATCTTGCTAGGTTCTGTCCAAAGAAAACAAAGACGGAACCAATGGATGTGGGAGTCTTCGACTCCATGAAAGAAAATGAATATTTGGAATACCCACCTGGAAAACAACCTCAATACCTGTATACTTGTGATGCGGAAGTGGATGGAAAGCACACAACTGCATTGATCGACTCAGGGAGTCTACAGACCGCTATAACACAAGAGTTGGTAGGTGAAGCTTATCGATCTTCTGGGGAAATTCCAATACGTTGTGTACATGGGGATGTAAAATCTTACCCATCAAAGAATATCCAGATTAAGCTAGGCGGGGAGACCATGGGGGTGAAAGCAGCTGTTCTTCCCAATCTACCAAAGCCATTATTAGTTGGGTCCGATATACCTGAGTTACCTAAATTAATACATAAAATTGAGAAGAGCTGGTGGGAAACTGCCCCTTTCTTTGAAGAAGAAATCGACCCTCCAACCAATAAAGCAATTAAGAGTAAAAAATTAAAGAAACTTCAGAAAAAAGAATGGAAGAGTAAGAATGTACTTCCCATAGCAGTGGACTGGAAGATAGAGGAAGATGGTGATAGTTTCAGGGCCGCTCAAGATCTAGACCCCTTACTTCAGTATGCCAGGGAACGAGCTTTGGAAGATCCTAAGGGTCAAGGTCCACATTTCATCAAAGAGAAAGGGTTGTTGTACCGAGTGAGTAAATCCCGAACTGGGGATGAGTTGAAGCAACTTGTAGTTCCTCAGAAATATTATCCAACAGTATTAGAAGTCGGGCACGTACAAGTTGGGGAGGGACACCTCGGAACAGAGAAGACGACTAAGAAGATTTTAGACAGGTTTTACTGGCCAGGGATTTATCAACAAGTATTTAGATTTTGTCAAGCCTGTGAGGAATGCCAAAAGAAAAATAGGGCCAACGTAAAGAAAGCTCCACTACAACCAATGCCCCTAGTACAGGAACCATTCAGCAGAATTGGTATCGATATTGTCGGACCTATTGATCCCACGAGAAGAGGTCATAAATACATCCTCGTTGTGGTAGACTATGCCACTCGCTACCCCGAAGCTTTCCCCTTAAAGGCCACTAATATACAACAGATATGTGACGTATTAATCCCTTTTATAGGTCGAGTGGGGATTCCTCGAGAAATTGTTACAGACCGAGGAACAAACTTTATGTCCAGTGTGATGAAACAAGTCTGCGATACATTAAAGATAGAACATCTGAAGACAGCAGTATACCATCCACAAACGGATGGGTTAGTAGAACGCTCTAACCAGACTATCAAGCAGATGATACGGAAAACAACCTCACCAGAAGACAAAGACTGGGACCGAATACTACCGTGGATACTAATGACCCTCAGAAATACTCCACAATCTTCCACAGGCTTCTCACCCTTCGAATTGTTGTTTGGAAGACCCGTGAGGAGTTTGTTAGACGTATTGAAAGAAAATTGGGAGGAACAACCAGAACAGGAGTTGTCCCTAACTGAATATGCCTCACAACTGCAGGAACGAATAGAAAGACTACGGGTTGTAGCAAGAGATAATCTTCTCCAAGCTCAGTTGAACCAAGAGAAGTATTACAACCAGAAAGCCCAACTTCGTACCTTTAAGAAAGGAGATCAGGTTCTAATCTTAATGCCAACGTCAGACAACAAGATGTTAGCCAGTTGGAAGGGACCTTTCGAGATCCAAGACGTTTTGGGACCCTTAACATATAAAGTGAAGCAACCCGGTAGTAGACTTATGTGTCAGACGTATCATGTAAATTTGCTTAAGAAGTGGATTCCACCAATACAGAAAGTCGCTATGATCACTAATGATGTACCATTAGAAGGAAACTTTCCCCAGATAAAAAAGAAAATAGGTGTCGAAGGGTTAAATATCAACATGGAGTTAACGGTACTACAGAAATCTGAGCTGTCTCATCTTTTACAAGATTTTGATGACGTATTCTCTTCTCTTCCAGGAAGAACTAGTCTAACATACCATCGTATAGAAACTAAACCAGGGTCTATAGTACGACTCCGACCTTATCGGATACCTGAGTCAAAAGTAAAAGCCATCAACCAAGAAGTTCAAGAAATGCTAGATTTGGGAATCATCGAACCATCATTTAGCGATTGGAGTTCCCCAGTAGTCCTGGTCCCGAAGCCAGATGGTAGTGTAAGATTCTGCATGGACTTTCGGAAATTGAATGAAATTTCTAAATTTGACGCTTATCCGATGCCACGCATCGAAGATCTCTTGAATAATCTAGGGAAGGCCAAGTTCTTGACTACCATCGATCTGACCAAGGGCTATTGGCAGGTACCGTTATCAGCAGCCGACAAAGAGAAAACGGCCTTCGCTACTCCGACCGGACTCTACCAGTTTACGGTATTACCCTTTGGCCTCCATGGCGCACCAGCAACCTTTCAGAGGTTGATGAATCATTTGATAAAAGGGCATGAAGGATATGTTGGTGCTTATCTAGATGACATCATTGTATATAGTAAAACCTGGCAAGAACATATGATTCATCTAAGGAAGCTACTAGTAACACTGAAAGAGGCTGGTTTACATATAAACCCTAAGAAAACCCATATAGCTGAGTTCCATACAAAGTATTTAGGGTATTATGTTGGACAAGGGATAATTAGACCCCAAGAGGAGAAAGTAAAGGCCATCAAAGAGCTGAAGTTCCCAGAAAATCCAAAACAAATACGAGCCTTCCTTGGGTTTGTGGGGTATTACAGAAGATTCATTCCACACTTTTCTACTTTGGCTACTCCACTAACAAATCTGTTGAGGAAACCCTACTTACCAAAGAAAGACTGGCAGAATACTGAAGCTATCGAAGCCTTTAATGCTTTAAAAGAAGCTCTCACCGGTAAGGCAATGTTACAATGCCCTGATTTTGAATCCCCATTTGTTCTTCAGACGGATGCTTCAGGAACGGGACTTGGGGCAGTCCTTCTACAGAATCAAGGGAAAGGCGAAAGACCAGTGCTGTTCATCAGTCGTAAATTATTACCTCACGAACTTAACTACCCAACAATAGAAAAGGAGTGTTTAGCTGTTAAGTGGGCCATTGATGCTCTTAGATACTATCTGCTGGGACGGGAATTTACCCTAATGACGGATCATGCACCGTTAGTATGGTTAGCACGCAACAAGGACTCAAATCAAAGAGTACTAAGGTGGTTCCTTTCCCTCCAGCCCTTCTCTTTTAAAACCGTTCACAAACCTGGGAAGCTGTTGTCACAAGCCGATTATTTATCCAGGGCACATACCCTTACCGAACGTAAGGGTTTAGTAGAGGGGGTGTGACGTTCTGATGTAAGTTTTACCGAAGTTCATACCGAGTAGAAGACCAGGAAGTCCCTACTGTATGGCCTTTCCTCTAATGCCTGCAAATCTTTTCTCTTGGTCGCCTAGGAGACGAGAGCGCGGGAGGAAGAGAAGGAGGACGACGGTTTGTCCTGGGCGTATTGAGAGGGAAGAGAAGAAGAGCTGCGGTGAAAGAAAGTGAGGCCGACGAAAATACCTGTTAGAAGAACAAAATACAGGCGGAGGGAGTGCGGCGACGAAAACGAAGCCTCATCTGTAAACTCCGACGTAGAGTTGTTTGACGGAAAGAATCAAGAAGGGAGCATTAAAACAATACGGGTGACCGCTGTCTCCGTATCATAGAAAAGCCTTGATGGTAAGGTTTCTCCGCGATTACCCGAAAGGATCAAATAAAAGGTACGGAAATGAGTGAAAACGAAGAGAAAGGATGTGTTATTAATAGAAGTGGAGAAACGCTGAGAAGTTGAACAAAGACAGCGCTGTTGCGTTTTGCTATGAATTTACGAGTCGGCAGAGGGGCGAAAGATACTATTTATATTTTATTGATTGATACCAGTTAAGCACCGTTGTGCCACCCTTTGGTTATATATATTTTTTTTCTGATAAAATAAACACGGACTGCATCATAACAACGAGCAGCTCAGTGTTGGAAGTTTTAAAACTGAAATACTGCAAAACTCGCTCTATTAGACAAGAGAAGATGAATGTTACTAACGAATGAGAGACTAGTCCGGCGGATGGGGAAGAGTAAAGGAATGACTCAAAGCAGAACATATTAGCGACAAAAACAAAGAATATTAATTACTGGTGACCTTTGATATAAAGGGTGAGAAAGCAAGAAAACAAAAGAAGGCAGAGAAGAACAACTTAAATGAGAGTGAGATGTCTTTAACTGAATTTTGAAATTGCCAAAAGAAGGAACTATAGTCTCTGACCTGATCTGCTATGAAAATATCCACCTGCATGAAGTTTGAAGCCACCCAGAGAAATTGTATCCTTTTCAGTATCTAGAAAGAAAGAGAAAATACATATTAAGTTAATAAAAGAATTGGGTTCTCGTTGTAATCCAACCAACCTACGTATTGGCTCTGAGTATCATTCTTGTCTTAAAGGCCATTCTCACACTCCCACAGTTACTTTAGCTAAAATTCGATTTTGCCACAAATGGTACATTTATACAGTTGAAGTCTCTTAGCACATTACATAAACAGGTTACATATTTTATGCCGACCATTGCAGTCCAACTCGGCAATCTGGTGAGACATTATTTTGTACGTTTAATAATCTTTGGTCATTTTCAGTGTGACATGTTCGGCCTTAAATTCTGGGACTTTACACGTGCGTACATACTATCATGGAGCCTATTTCTGTTAATTTTTAACATTCCATCATGTGTCCTTTCACCATGATTCACATTCATCTGACGTTCGTGTCCCATACATGCTATTGACAGTGAAGACCTCTTATTTGAAAGCCACGAAAACCATATATAAACGACAACATTTTTACATTTTTGCAGTCTTGTTGCAAAGATAATCGTCTTCAAAGTTTCTTAATAAAATAGTCTTTTGAAAAAATGGGCATCCTTTGTCATACACTGGCCCATTTTTTTTCTTTTCAACTACCACCAACCGTCACTTCCCCCCAGAGGGAGGATGTGTTTTTCCCAGCTTGAGTGAAGGTTTATTGCCCCTTCTGCACTTCCTATGTCCGTATCCTGGAAATTCCATTGTAGAGGGCACAGCCCAGACCACATTCTGTCCAACCTAGTAATTTTCACTGGGGTGTTAGTATCTACTGAGAGGGGCCCTTTTGTTTCTGTCTTCCTCTCAGCAGAAACCTGTCTTGGGCTGATTCCTCGCCCCATGCAGCCACTGAAGTTTAATTTACTTGTATTTATTTTTGTTCTGAATTGGAAGAAAATCTGCTGAATATAACCATTTCATACATTGTATTTTCACAGTACAATCCCCTTTCACATTGCAAGGCAAGAAGAAGTTTTTGTTCAACCTAGTACTCTCAAACAAGCATTTTTCTCCTTTAGTTTGCAAAGCCTATTTTTACACATGTGGTACAAGCTGCTAGCACTTTGCTTTCAAAATCGGTTTTTGACTTTCCATCTGGATTCCCACACTGTTTTGCAGCTATAGTTATTTTCTTTTAGGCAGTAGTTTATTTGAACCACCTATGCACTGAAATTGACATAGCCCAGAGCTGGAGTTCCTTTAAATTACTGATCCTTGACACTTTGTAACTTAAAAGTGAAGCTTTTTCCTGAGCGGCGGAAAAATGAAGTTTCTTTATTGATTTTTCTCAGATTTGGTTTGACAGAGCCCGTCATTCAGGGGTCATGCTTGGTTTTGCTGAAGCACAATGGGGATATGAATGGGCATGGCAGGGCCTTATTAGTAACAGTAGTTTGAGGAAGAACAGATAAAACTAGCGTCAGAGCAGCATCATTTTAAGGTAAAATACCCCCTTTTCAATGGGGACTTTGGGCTGGCAGCAAAGCAGCGCTGCTTTTTCACTCTATTTATTTTGTATATGGAAGAACACACTGGCATGCTTCCTCAGTGTGCCCCCTTGTTCCATCCTGCCCAATATGTGTTTGGCAAGATGGTGCAGCCATCTTTTTGTCGCTGCAAAATGCAGTTTTGCGTCCATGGTGCCCACAGGAGCCAGCGCAGCCATTTTGCTGGTGACTGTAGATGTGCAGCTTGGTGATGTGGGGAAGTACTGCTGAGTTGGTAAATATATCCCACACACCCCCCTGACTCTTCTGAAATTCCTTGTCGAGGGCGAGTAGGGGAAAGTGGGATTCATCAGGTGGGCAACAGGGATCCATCAGGCGGGGAACACAGAGTTTAGCAGGTCAGAGTCCTTCCATCATCAGGGAGCGGTTCACCACGATCCTCTCGCTGTCTCTCGTTGGAGCGTGGAACGACACCCACAGCTTTCTCTTGGATCTTCTTTATGGGGTTGAGCGACACCCCCAGGTCCTCCTTGGTAGTGAAGGCGCAACCAGTGCAAATCTATTAAATCTATTAAATAAATAAGAACTGGTTACTTCATTTTCCCACTAACTGCCTTCCAATAGGGTTGACAGCAGTGGGACACGCATGAATTTAATAATGACAATTGATAGTGAAGAAAAATACTCCCTGTTACATAATTATACTTTATAAATCCATTGTTCCCTTCTGATTCTTCTTTTTTCTTATTCTCCTGCTTCCGATGTCTCCTCTATTTGATTCTCTCTTCGCTCCTCAATTTGCTGCAAAGTGTGCCTAGGGTGACAACTCTTTAGCTGATTAATATGGACCCATTTCTCTTCTGTCAGTTCTCCTTTCAGGATGCGGATTCTGTAGGCGACAGATGAAATTTTATCTACAATTTCAAAAGGACCCCGCCAGCTTGGCAAAAATGTACGCTCTTTGGTCAGGTTCCTTTGGAAATTTCGCTGAGCGTACGCTAAAGCATGTTGAAGGTGTTTTCTTAGATTTTCAACATACTCATGAGTTGTGGAGGTGTTTATCAGTGTCTGCTCTTGTGTTCTATAGAGCAGATGCTGAGGTAGCACCATCCTTCGTCCAGTCATCAGCTCAAGTGGACACATCATAGTTGCAGAAGAAGGTGGTAGATCTGATGGCCATCAAGACAAGCAGTAATTGGATGTCCCAGCTTGGCCCAAAGTCTGCCACAAACTTTTTTTAAATGCTCACAATGGTTTTATTGTACCTCTCAACTCCATCACTAGAGGATGGCGGTATGCAATGTGAAGTTTCCTTTTTACCCCAAGTATCTCCCACATCTTTGTCATCACTTTGCTGGTGAAGTGAATACCTCGGTCTGACTCAATCCTTTTGGGTAGGCCAAAACGCGAGATGTGGTTGATCATCAGCGCAGCTCCTGTTTCTGCCTTGCAATTTGGGGGCGGGAGACATTCCACCCATTTGGTAAACAAGCATGTTACGCTTAACATGTACTTGTTCCCCCCTAGAGGAGCGAATCACGGGCCCGATGAAATCTACTTGTAAATCTGACAAAGGCAGTGTCATCCCCCTCTTCTGGAAGGGAGCTCGGTTTGTGAGTGATGTTGGCTGAAATTGTGCACACACAAGGCACCCCTTCAAGTATTGGTCGAGGTCCTGCCCCATGTGTGGCCAGTATGCAACCTCTCGCAAGATTTCCAAAATAGTGTGAAAACCCTGATGACCGGCTGTGGCCGCATCATGGGCGTGACTTAGCATCAGTCTTCGGAATGAGATAGGGACCACCCACTGGTCACAGCCAGATATGGATCTCCTTAACAACAGACCGTTGTGGATTCGGAAATTTTTTCCCAATGTGGTCGGTATCCGTCAGGGGAAAGTTCTCAGGGTCCTCAATGTGTTAATAAAATTTCCCAATAATCGGATCCCCTTTTTGTGCTGTGATTAAATTAGCATATGGGGTCTCCTTATTCCACTGGGTGGTTGACAGTTCATTGTGAGCATTTGTCTGGGACCTACTGATAGCAGTGACCTGGATTTCCCCCAACAGGGGCTCGGTCTCAAGGAGATCCCCCTGATGGCTCCGGTTTTGGCCAGCTGATCAGCTAGGTCGTTTCCAGTTTTGTCTGGCCTTTCTATTCTGGAATGACCCTTAATCTTTTTCCAATATATGGTCATCCCACTAGAGGTGACCAGATCATCAATATTTTGGATTAGCTTGCCACGTTTAAGCGGTTTGTTGTTAGCACATAGCATGCCTCTGGTTTTCCAATTAACCAGGTGCTCCACAAAACCGTTCCGGACATAATCTGAATCGGTGATTATGACCAGTTTGTGGAGTTGGTGTTGGACGGCAGTGAAGATGGCCTGGTGAACTGCCATCAACTCAGCCACCTGACTACTACGGGGACCGATTTTGTACCCAGCGGAGGGTTGCGGGGCATCATTCATCCAGGCATTCCCAAAGCCGGCCACCAGTTCCTTTTCCCCGTTGTTGTTAATATGGTAAGAGCACCCGTCCACATAAACTGTGGGCATTCCCTTGCACTTGTCTTCTTCATAGACTTTGTGCAGGGAATTCAGGTACGCTTCCATGTTGTCCTGGATTTTAAGACTTTCGTCCTCGAGACATTTTTCTCTGGCACAATCATGCAAGTCAGCCAGGCCTTGCGCAAGGGGACTCTTCTTGTTTTGGCCATATCTGACCTCCACAAGAAAGCCTTACATTGACAGAATCCAGGAAGTAATTCTGGAATTACTCGCATTTCTGGCCCGGATTCTGTCACTTTGAAGCTATTGCAAAGGCTGGTGTGGAGTTTCCACTATGATGTGTTCCCCCTGGATGAACGGGCAGTAATTTTTCAATGCCCACACCGTTACCAGGAGTGCCTTCTCACAATCAGTGAATTTTTCCTCCACAGAGGATAAAGTATTGCTTGCATAGGAGATGACTTTATTGACCTTGTCATGCATTTCATATAATACTGCTGTCAAGCATGTATTCGAGAACCCTGTCTCCAAGAAGAATTCCTTGTTTTTGACAGGGTAAGCTAGATAAGGCGCTTGTGAGAGGCTTCTTTTGAGTTGCTTTGCTGCACCAGCTTGTTCTGGACCCCATTGCCACTTGACCCCCCCTTCAACAGATGGATAAGGGGTCTTCTGATCTCTGCATAATCCTCAATGAACTTCCTACTGTAATTATTCAGTCCAAGGATGCTTCTTAGCTCATGCAGAGTTGTGGGGTCTTTCAGTTTTAGGAGTGCTTCCACTTTCTTCTCCTGGGGACAAAGACCTTCAGGAGTTATTTCATGTCCCAAGAAGTTGACATGGGTCCTTCACCGCTGTGCCTTTTGGAAGGATAGTTTTACTCCGGCAACCCTCAACTGTGTCAGAACATTATGGATTTCCGGTATGTGTTCCTCCACAGTTGAGCTTTTTATCAGGACATCATCCACATAGGCCAGGTAACCCCTTTCACCCAAGTCGAGCATGGCCTTATGTAGGAAGATGTTGAATTTGTTGCCGGAGTTGATGTATCCAAAGGGAGTCCGGGTCAGGTATACTGCTGCCCCCAGAAGGTAAAGGCCAGTTTGTATTGGTCCTCCCTACTGACAGGGATGGTCCGGTACCCATTGGTCAGGTCAATGACAGGGTATACCTTTGACCTCTGGACCTGGGCCAGCCCTGGTCAATGTAGAGGAGAGGTCATCGGGACATGTGGACCTGTTTATTCAGCTCCCTCGGGTCAGCACAGAGTCTCCACTGGCCGCTTGGTTTTAAAATCCCCAGCACCGGATTATTAAAGGTGCTGTAGACTGGACGAATTATCCCATGGGACTCAAGGTTTTTGATGATTTCTGTCAAGGACTCCATGGATGCGAGAGGCAAACGGTATTGCTTCACAAACACTGGAGTCATTCCAGGGTCCGTGGGAATTGTTGTTGTGTGGATTTTGGTGCAACCACAGTCATACAAGTCCACCAAAAAGAGATCTTGAAAATCTAAGAACACCTATTTAAACTTCTGCTTTTGCTCCAGAGTCTCACAAGCATCAGCTAGGTTGACCCACTCCTCAACCATTTGCCTGGAGCCGGGAAAGACTTCCGGTTTTGCTATCTCACCGGCCTCCTCCAGCTGGGTGGAGAGGTCTCTGGTTCTAATAGAATATTGACCTGAACAGAGGGTTTCAGGTAGGAGTGGCTGTCATTGTGGACCTGGAAGGTCACCTCATCCTGCCTGATGTCACAGGTCACCTCTTCGTCACCGTAAGGGCAGGAAGAGTATACCAGGAAATTCCCCCCTTGCCGGGTGAAGATCCTGTCTGGTGGTAAGTAATTGTCACTGTCATTGTCAAAACATTCATTGGGGATTGGTCCTATCAGTTCATTTCCTAGATCCAAAAATGACGGTCAACAACTGCCATTCCAATAATGGTTCCTGCGCCCAGAGTGATGCTACTAGGGTCGCTGTTATCCATCAATATTGGAATGGTGTTGTGTTCTACATTGACTACTGGTGTTGGGTTTAACCCCCCAACCCCTGCTGTTGGATATGGGCATTGAGGTGCACATATGCGTTAGGATTTCTGTCATCTTTTAATTTTTAGTTCAGGTGGGAATAGTCGGGTACGTCCTGAGATGGTGGCCTCCTCTTCAATTTGAACTTCAACTGCATATGGTAGCAATTGGGCTGACCAAAATGCTTTTTCTGAATCATCAAAGCCCATGGGATTGCCCCCTAGTCAGGACCAGGCTTTGTAATTTATCATGTCCAAATTAATGGCAAAACGATTGAGAATGTCACTGCCTAAATAGAATGCAGAAGGGACATCTCGCAGGACCCAACAATTGTGTTCTATGCTTTTGTTACCTATAGAAATGTTGAGCATACACCTGCTAGGCAGGAGACGTTTGGAATTGGGAGTTTCCAGGCCCATTTCCCACTTATCGATCAATTTAAATGTGGGAATGGCTGGATCTTTTGGGAGCTTTAGGAACATGGCTTTGCTGATGAAGCTCTTACCGTTGTTCACGCACACTCATTTAACTGAATAGGGATGAACAACTGTTCTCTAATTTTCTGAATGTCAGCTGAACTTTGAGCTGGTTTCTAATCACTTTTGACTATATATTTGGGATTTTCAGACTGTGAATTGGTATAGAATTTCAAAGTATTTCCTTCCAGTGTGAAATGCCACTTGAAACTGGATGGAAGGTTGACTTTCAGGAATGGAGAGGAGTTCCTATCTCCAGTTTGTTGTCCTACAGCAATTACTGTCACGTCAGGTATTTGATTGTTCTGGAAATGAAACTCAATATGGTCAGGTTTTTGTTCAACCATGTGGCATGTGCCATTTAAACTAACATGGTTTAATTTTATTGGCCTTATTCACACAGTCTATTAGGCGGGACAGCCTGCGCAGGATGTCATTCCCTAGTAGACAGGGTGTGCTCTCTGGAGTCACGACTATGACCGGGTGTTTCACTTTGTGTCACCCAATTTTTATTTCCAAATCCGCTCTCCCATCAACAGGAATTTCATTCCCGTCGAAGTATTGGAGTTATCCAGGAAGAGGGGTGAGAGGGATATGGTATCTCTCCCCCCCCTTCCTGAGTTTAACTGATCAAAGGCCCTTTTTGACAGAAGAGTGGCTTGGGATCCAGTGTCCACCAGCACTGCAAATGTACATTGCCCTTGCACTTGGACCAGGACATAAAATCATCCCTCTTTCTCCTCCAATGGGCAAAGGTAATGTGCATTCCGTGCAAGCTGGTTGGTCAATTTCTTTATTTTAGACTCCGACACAGGGGTAATTTGGGCATAATCCTGTGTTGGAGTTTGGGAATCTGAAAGAAAAATTCAACATTCTGATATTTGGGGAGTTTTGGCCTCCCCTTTTTCTGATTCTGCGCTGCCCACCGCCCCATGCTTGATTCCCTGGGTGCTCATTCTGGGGTTCCAGGATGGGCTGTTCATAATCAGTCCCCACATCCACCCAGTCTTCATTTAGATCTCTTGGGACCCATTTTTCTTTGGGAGGAGTTCCCTCGTCCCTGAAGATTTTTCCCCAGAATCCTCTAAGGATTCCTCCCCTTCAAAATGGAGGACACTAACTTCTGAGATTTTTGTTCCGGTTCCTGTGTGTCCAGGGGCTTTTCATGAGTGAGGAAGGAAGCGTCCCCTAGGGCTTAACACACCCCTTTCCCTGTGCCTCCTCCTCTGCAACCGGTGGGTTGTCAGGGTTTTCTCCCCGTCATTGTTCTGAGGTGCCAGACCCTTGGTTTGTGGAGGTCTGAGCAGCTATGTTCATCTGAGGGTTCAGTTGAGCCCTCAACATGCGACCCAGATCCTGGGTAAGGTTCTGGACCTGGCGTTCCAGTTGGGACACCCGTTCTGGCTGGTACGGAGGTCTCTGTTCAAATCTAGGTGGATCACGGCAAGGGTAACTATCCCTTCTCCCGTACGACCCTGGATATTGTGAATTTTGGTGATCCTCCACCCTTGGCCTCCACTCTCCCGGATTTGGTTGTCTGGTTTCCTGAAAGCGGGAAAAGAAAGGAGGGTTGTCCTGCAGGTTGGGATTTTGTGAGTACCATGGGAAGAAACTTAACCTAGCATTTGGGGAATTACTGCCGTCCTGGGGGAAGTTAGGAGGGAAGTTTCCCGGGGCAGTACTTACCTGATACCTGACTTATATAATCAGGGGATTACCCCTGATTTATATATCGGGGGTAATCCCTCCCTGATGGGATTACTTCCCTGACTGCCACCTGTTTGTTATTGGCCAGAAGGCCTTCTGGGTCTCTGATCTTGCTGATTTTGTGTAGGTACATTTTTAGGTTCCCCCATCTCTAGGTCTAGAATGGGGGCAACCTTCACCACCGCCAACTTAGCATCAGCAGGGGTGATGGCTAGTTTGGGGTTTTTGGCCGGCTTTTTATTTTCGGCAGGTTTTTGGACTTCATAAATGTGTGTCGCCTGCTCTATGACCCAGTCCAGAGATCTTTTATTGTGGAAGTCCCTCACTAGCTGGGTCATAATATACTTTGGGAGCGTGTGAAAGAAGGTAGTTATAAACTCCCTGCTATCCATGCGCACCCTCCTAGTGGTTTGTGCAAAGGCGCGTTTTAGCTCCTGCACAAATTCTCGTGGGGCCTGATCTTCCCCGCACTGCAGATTGTAGGCCACTTTGCGAGCCTCTTGGGGGTTTCTGCGAGCGGAAAAGTGTTTCAAGATGGCCACCCTTTAGGTGGACCATCTTGAATGGTTCTGGTCCTCCACTCCAGCAAAGAAGCTGGAGTACTCAGGAGAGAATGTCCATTTAACATACTCTATAGAGTTCTGGTTGTCTTTCAGGTGGAAAGTGTCCATCATCTGCTCATAAGGTTCCAAATGTTCCCAGACAGAATATTTTGTGTTTCTATGGTATGGGGTTATGAAACTCCTAATGGCCTTAAAGGCATGGTCTAGTAAACATGTTTATTGTCCCTACGGGTCGGCCATGTTTTTTTAAGCCTAAGTGGCTCGATTTTGGAAAACTTTCCTATGGACCTTACCCGAGTTTTCGTCCATTAAACGCACGCGAAAACAAGCACCAGGGAGCCGCCATTTTCTGATAATCCTATCTTTTCCCCGATCGCCCTGGCTGACCTGCTTTTGCGGCACTAAATCAATTCCCCCGCCCCTGAGCCTGACATTATCAAAACATTCATATTCCCCGCCTCTCCCCGTGACGTTACTGTGCTGCATAGGCAAACGCGCCCAGTCGTCTTCTGCGCGACTCCACACAGAACACGGAAACCAACACAGATCAACTCACAACACAGCGCGCCACAATTCGGAATATGAAACTGTACTTTAAAATGAAACAGCAACACGGTACATTTGGTAAAGTACATTTATTTGACATTAAATGTTTAGAGAATATTCAGCAATTGCCATATGAACTCCGGAAGCCATTTATTTTCTTTTATCTGTATCCGCAATAACTGTTCCGTTTCATCTTGAGTCACGCGCTGTTCCTTTATGGTACACAGGGTGTTCATTTTCGTAAAAAGAATCACTTTGGGAGCACGGTGAACCGCAAGGCTGTTCCATCAACTAGGCACTAGTCCAGCCTAAAGGTTGATATGTTGCTTCTAGCCACTAGTACAGTGTAAGGGCATGTGGGCCCTTGGCGATCGTCCCGTAATATCGTGATCATGCTCCAGTTGTTGACACGAAGCTGCAGGTGTCTGCTGAAGAATCCATCCGCCAGTGTCTCAAACAGATGGCAGTGGCAGAAAGGGATCACATACCTGATATGAAAACAAAAAAATGATAATTAGTCTCGCTAGCCGAACTTCATTAATATTACTCATTTTATTTATTACGGCCGATCAGAAACTATTTGCTTGCAAGGATAGTTCAATGGAGTATGTTCGTCTCTAAAATCAATGCGAAAAGTAACGAGATAAATCGAGGCCAACACACAATGATAAACGACAGTCTACATGCGTGAGGAATGATATGATATATGATATGGCATTTGTAACGCGCCTATAGTCAAGTGCTCCTAGGCGTGACGAGGCAGGTGGGGAACAAGGGCAGACAGACAACGATCCCACTAGGCCAGGTGTCTTTCTGATCGCGCATGGGGAAGGGCTGTACATGGTTAGTTGAATACAAATTAAATAATAGGGCCAGCTGGTGGCAAGTGCAAGGTAAATGCCGGGAGAAGGGGCTGAAAGATACAGAGACAGTCCCGTAGTGCAGGGAAAAGTGGCTGGGCCAAGGACCGAGATCGGTGAGACCAGTGGACCTGCATGCCCATGTGCCCACTACGAACAGTTTTACTTGCTTTTCCTAGCTCTTCATTCATTTATTCATGCATCCATTCATTAAATCTTCATTCCGGTATAAAAGCGTGTAAAGATTTACTTACATTATATTTGAAATTTCCATTGTGTCTCTTCGTAATGTAGTCTGTAAAACGGACCATGCTCTTGACAATGATTTTTCGTATACTGACCTAAAACTGAAACTCGGTCTAGTTTCTGAATTTTCTCCCTTATCGTCTCTTACGTTATTGCGCACTCCCTTCAAATGTAGTTCTTTCGGCATGGTCCCTGTCTCAAGGTCAAAAAACAATAGACCCTTATACTTCCAGTGCGACTTGTGGGTCTCATCTGGGCGCTGTCCTTCGCATTCTTTATTTGCAACATCACGTAGTATAGGCATCTGTGAGAACTTGAAGTTTAGAATCCGTCTATGTAGTGCGCCTCAATGTGCAAATGCGAACTGGCTTCTCTCGCAAATGCCACGGCCCGCTTGGCTGGCGCGTTCTAAGTGCCCCAATTTTGTCCCCGTTGTCTGTGAGCTTTGCAGCCCAAATTGAGACATTTAATTTTTGGCGGATGGTCAGGGAAAGTATAAAGTACCACAGGACTTGAGTTAAAACTGAGATTTATTGTTTGTTTGTTTGTTTTATTATTTGCAATAAGCAAGCCTCCCCTCCGTTAACAGTGCGCAGCATTTACATTTACATGAGATGAGACATGAGAAAAATATATACATACACATATGTGAGGTGAATAGAGAGAATTCAAAGATGACACCCAGCTTGTTCGCCACCCATGATGGTGAAGGTAGGGGTTAGGTTTACAGGTACACTGTACAATAACATTTATTTACAAAAAGACAATCGTATTGCAATTATTTAAACCGGGATTTGTACTTCACAATCAGCTGTGCTTCGGATGGCCATGGCACAGTCGCAATGTTCGGTGGCAATGGATCACTGCTCTGCACAGAAACGTCCAAAATTCCATATCTGTGCTTCTCTAACACAACAACAATAAGGCCTTTCACAAAGTCGAACTGCATTTCATCATAGACTGGTTTGATCACCCATTGCTTACTTCGTTTTGAAAACACCTTAGTGTAGCGAGGCATCCTTACTTTACCCCTAGTCCTAGATTGTTCACGTCCGACATTGCTGTTATGGGCCAAGACCGCTAGTAGAGTGTGATGTTTCATGCCCCGAAAGCTAAAATGCAAGCGCTTTGGCCTGTACTTTAGGCACATATTGTGGAACACCTCCAAATCTCCTGTGTGACAGAATTCTGTCAGTCCTCTCAAATCTCTTGATAGAGTTTTGTCGAAAACAATCTTCTCAATGGCTTTGTGTGTCGGTGAAGATGGAATCAACCACTTCTTCTTCCGTGCCTCCTCTGGGGACAAAGGGCCATGTTCACATCGGTGGAAATGTTCATTTGCTGTCCAGCGGTGAACGTTGGTACAGTGGTGCATCAGTGACCGCCATTTTTCAAGTCGTATTTCCACTGACCCCTCACAAGTTTTTGAGCTCCACCAAAGATGGTTGGTGATACAATGTGACCACTGCAAAATACTTTCAAAACCTTTTTTTTTCCCTGCAGCCGAGATTTTCTTATTGATTGATTTAGCAAGATGCCATACGTCAAATTGATGTTTAATATGTGGGAACTGCTCTCTCATTGTCTTGGCAATTGAAACGTGTCTATCCGTGGGTATGAGGTCGATGTGCATTCCCCTCGATTGTAGATATTCCACTGATTTTATAAAACCTAGTTTCTCCATGGCCACTGAGGATGTACATTGTGTTACCTGCACGACCACCGAACTCACAATTTTCTTACTATCCATGTCCTGAAAGTGGTAGCTGCAGTACTTGGCAGAAAATCCAGGGCTGTCGCAGTGTCCATCGCCGGCTAGCCTGAATCGTTTGCCTTCGAATGTACTTGCTAGAGACAATTGTTCAATTTTCCAAGCATCACTAATGGCCGCAAACAGATAATCACGTTGGTATGTGCAGTACAGCGCTTTAGAAATGAAATGGAGTCCCACAAACTGAAAGAAAGCCTCTAACTTTCTAAAACTGGAGCCACTAAAAAGTGATGCAGCTGCACACAGTAGATTGCCTGCTGGCAGTTTCCCCAGCATCGGTTGTGCAGACCATGAGAACCTATGATTTAATCTACAGGCGGCATTTATTTTGACGTTACTGCCTTTTATTTGACGAGCCACATTAATCAATGGCTTCCCACATACTTTCCCTCTAATGGAATGCACACATTTCAGCATACTTATAATTTCCATCAAACAACTGTCGAATACAATGTATTTGCTCTCTTTCATTAGACTGTCATCCTGCGTCAACGTTGTTTCGGCCTGTGACGTTGTGGAGATTTCAACACATTGGAAAGTAATATCGCTGATATCAAGTTCTGATGCGTCTATGGATGCTGCGGCTGGTTCATTCTCTGTCATTTCGACATCTATTACTTCAACATTGATGGGAGAACACAACAATGTCGACAGGTTTTTTGGTGGCAAATTTTTGGCGGGTGTAGATTGTGTAAATTGATCTGCAACTACTTCAGAGCTATCTTCAATACATTCAATAACATCTTCTTGTGGTGGTGTGGTCGCACTGTAGCTATGGTCCAATGCAACTTTGCTGTAGTCTCCAAACACAGTTAATTCATGTTCTGGCCATTGGACATGAGCATCTCGAGCCTGAACACGCCTCGCCTCAATTAATAGTTCCTCCATAGTGTACACGGTCTGGCAAGCCACATCTCTCATTCGCTTCACTGTCTGTGTGTGTATAGTTCTGACACCCACGGGTAACTGGAGGAGAGATTGGAAAAGGGATGTTCAGTTTAAACACAAGATGGAGTGTAGTAGAATTGACTGGAAAAAAACATAAAATTGTCCCCAGCACAAACATTTTTTTAAAGTTATGAACTGTTTGTAACTAACCTTTTTTTGTTTTTTTTTCTTTGCAACTTTTTTGACTCGACCTTCAACATCTGCACGCTGTGGCTCCGATTCGTTTCCGCATGTCCTCCCTTCCTCTTGCGCTGCAACGACTATATTTTCTGTATCCGCATAGACAGCACGGAATGAGGCTCTATCGTCTCCCTGAAACATAGTACTTTCATTACTGTGTATCAAAATATTGTTAGCATAAAACACACGTGAGGACGAACACACAGGTACATCTCAATAGCCAAACACGATTTAAACATTGTGTGCAACAATCAAACGACAAGTATTCGACCAGTGATGATCTATTTCGATGGAACTGTCAGTATCCATACCTCTGGCTCTGCATGGACTGCCATGAATGGTTGTATTGGAGAGGAGGCATCCGCATCTCCCTGAAACACAGTACTTGGATTAGTATGGTTTTCAATATTGGAAACATAACACACACTTGGGGTCGAACGCACAGGTACATATAAAGAGATAACCGCAAATGATGCATTGTCCAAAAGAATCAAGGAAAATCTAAATATGATCACATTTCATCGACTTTTTTCAACAAATTATTTACATCTGCATCATCTAAATTGGATGTTGTGATTGTAGTGGAAGCTTCGTTGTCTCCCTGAAACACAGCACTTGCGTTAATAGGGAAGAAAGTATAGCAAATGGAATCACGTTATATGATCACGCATGATGGAGCTGTCATTATCCATACCTTGTGCTGCTGAAGAATATCTATGGATGTTGCAAATGTAGTGCGCACTTCCGAAAGCTGTTGCGCTGATTCGTATACTTGAATGTCAGGCTCTGCATCAAGTGCAGGGGTTGACGCTCCATCAACTGCCTGAAACATAGTACTTGCATTAGTGAGGATTACAATTGTGAAAACATAACACACACCTGGGGTCGACAGCACAGGTACATATCAACGGCTAACCACGAATGAAACATTGTGTAGAACAATCAAACGACAAGAATTCCATCTCTGTGATGACGCTCGATATAGCTGTCAGTATCCATACCTCCTGCTGTTGAAAAACATCTAGAAATGTTGTAGATGTGGCGGACGCTTCAGCATCTCCCTGAAAGACAGTACTTGCATTAGTATGGATAACACTAATTATAACTGAAAACAAACTCCAGTGGACGATAACTAAGGTGTCTATCAATTGGAAAGCAGTAACCAAACATTCAGTAAAATAATTACACGATAGAATAAAACTATTACTTGACATGCATAAAACAAGTATGTAGCGGATTAGCCTAGTAAGATTACCTGATACGCGCTAGAAGTGGTTGATAACTGCGACCACGTCAAGGATGTAGAATGTTCTTGCTTCAGATTCAAGGGATAGTCAAGAAGTTGTAAAGGTCAATTAATGATTGATAATGAAATGCCAATATTAAAAATAGCCATGTAAGCCGACAGAATACTTGAAAAATGCTCAATACAGCACAGTTCCCTGTCCCCATATTTATATACATTGCGTTTGTGGGTTATGAAATCGAAAAAGAATATATTGATAAATGTCATTATTCAAAAAACTATACACTCATATCAATATCGAAATTATTACAAGGGATAGAACACCTACAATATCAATTAATCCATTCGGCTACCTACACACTACCGCAAGGCCTAAAGCTAATTCCGGACACTTGACTCACCGGTGGCGGAATGTGGACGAATAGAGTGGGAATAGCGTTTTTGCGCAATTTCCGTGTCGTTCGCCGTTTATTCTTCTTTGTTACCCAAGAAGTTGTGTACATGTCCAAGGAAAAGTGCTGGCTGCAGATGCGGTATCGATCACCCCTCTTGTCCTGTAAGACTTGTTGGACTCTACTTTCCAGCTCATCCAGTGGATATCCGCAATGTCTGACCCATTCTCTTATTCCATCAACAGTTTTCGGGAATACATGCATTGTAGTTCCCTCAGATTTCGCATGGGTCTTCGAAGGGCAACCGCTAATCGAACAGGCAGGCATTGTTGATAAATCTGAAAAGTAAATATCGACATTATTATACAATCTTCAAGAATAAAGATTTGATACAAAAGAAAATGAATCATACAATGATCAATGCAAGGTTTGTTTTGGTCGCAGGAACTATACCAGTTCATTATGTGCGGCTTAGTATTTGCATAAGTTGCAGAAATGTATAATTGATGTGACTGAAATCTGAACATGTGACTCGTCCCTTGGATGTTCTGTCTTGCACGAGAAGGAAACATGCTTACATTATAGACTTGACCCCCAAAGGATGCAATTCAATGACAATAGACAAAGATGAAAATAAATAGATCTATTGATAGCATAGCAATGGAAATTTAAGTCAATAGCAATGAGACCAATGAAGATAGCACTATTGGGTACTCTACTCGCAAATAGATAGAAATTTAAAAATCTGCGAAATATGACCAGGATACATGGCCTTACCTTGACCAACAAACAGTTGGATTCAGCAAGCAGAGCAGTATGTTGCGGGAGAATAGGTGAATGGCCACAGGTAGCGCACTGATGGGTATGCTCGAAGCGGTCACAGAAGTTCACGGATAGCACGACGACGAGCAGATTAGCATAGATCTCAGTGGTTCCCAGGTAGCACGTTCAGGAGTTGACTTGCAAAGCACAAAGATGTTCTCATGAGACATATCGAGTGGTTTTTAAAGTATTAGAAACTGGGGTGTGTTTGTGAATGAATGATGTATGTATGTCGTGGTATTAGGGGGGCGGCCTGCCTCAGGGGAGGTCTGGCTGGAGACACGGGGTCTGAGGAGACCATGTGAACAATGGCCCCTTGGCGTGGGACACCTTTTGAAGTGTACATGTAGTTTGGCACCTTGGCCTTTCGCGCCCCTGACAGCCCCCCATGCCAGCGCGCATCCACCGGCGCGAACCGCCTTTGATACAGGGGGGTGGGATGGATGGCCCTGGGGCGTGCAGATAAGGCACAGGAAGACTGCTGAATGGAGACACACTTATGTGGATTGCAGGGGGGCGGCCTGCCTCAGGGGAGGCCTGCCTGGAGACACGGGGTCTGAGGAGACCATGTGAACAATGGCCCCTTGGCGTGGGACACCTTTTGAAGTGTACATGTAGTTTGGCACCTTGGCCGTTTGTGCCCGTCACAGCCCCCCATGCCAGCGGGCATCCACCGGCGCGAACCGCCTTTGATACAGGGGGGTGGGATGGATGGCCCTGGGGCATGCAGATAAGGCACAGGAAGACTGCTGAATGGAGACACACTTATGTGGATTGCAGGGGGGCGGCCTGCTTCAGGGGAGGTCTGGCTGGAGACACAGGGTCTAAGGAGACCATGTGAACAATGGCCCCTTGGCGTGGGACACCTTTTGAAGTGTACATGTAGTTTGGCACCTTGGCCTTTCGCGCCCCTGACAGCCCCCCATGCCAGCGCGCATCCACCGGCGCGAACCGCCTTTGATACAGGGGGGTGGGATGGATGGCCCTGGGGCGTGCAGATAAGGCACAGGAAGACTGCTGAATGGAGACACACTTATGTGGATTGCAGGGGGGCGGCCTGCCTCAGGGGAGGCCTGCCTGGAGACACGGGGTCTGAGGAGACCATGTGAACAATGGCCCCTTGGCGTGGGACACCTTTTGAAGTGTACATGTAGTTTGGCACCTTGGCCGTTTGTGCCCGTCACAGCCCCCCATGCCAGCGGGCATCCACCGGCGCGAACCGCCTTTGATACAGGGGGGTGGGATGGATGGCCCTGGGGCATGCAGATAAGGCACAGGAAGACTGCTGAATGGAGACACACTTATGTGGATTGCAGGGGGGCGGCCTGCCTCAGGGGAGGCCTGGCTGGAGACACGGGGTCTGAGGAGACCATGTGAACAATGGCCCCTTGGCGTGGGACACCTTTTGAAGTGTACATGTAGTTTGGCACCTTGGCCGTTTGCGCCCGTCACAGCCCCCCATGCCAGCGGGCATCCACCGGTGCGAACCGCCTTTGATACAGGGGGGTGGGATGGATGGCCCTGGGGTGTGCAGATAAGGCACAGGAAGACTGCTGAATGGAGACACACTTATGAGGATTGCAGGGGGGCGGCCTGCCTCAGGGGAGGCCTGCCTGGAGACACGGGGTCTGAGGAGACCATGTGAACAATGGCCCCTTGGCGTGGGACACCTTTTGAAGTGTACATGTAGTTTGGCACCTTGGCCTTTCGCGCCCCTGACAGCCCCCCATGCCAGCGCGCATCCACCGGCGCGAACCACCTTTGATACAGGGGGGTGGGATGGATGGTCCTGGGGCGTGCAGATAAGGCACAGGAAGACTGCTGAATGGAGACACACTTATGTGGATTGCAGGGGGGCGGCCTGCCTCAGGGGAGGCCTGCCTGGAGACACGGGGTCTGAGGAGACCATGTGAACAATGGCCCCTTGGCTTGGGACACCTTTTGAAGTGTACATGTAGTTTGGCACCTTGGCCTATCGCGCCCCTGACAGCCCCCCATGCCAGCGCGCATCCACCGGCACGAACCGCCTTTATATCAATATACAGTGTATCGCCTTTATATCAATGATAGTATATCGTGGCTTATCAATAACAAATGCCACATACTGGAGATTCTTGTGAGCACAGACCCACACTTCAACCGGTGTATTATAGTGGTCAAGACTGTATAATCCAATGGTAAATGTTAGTATAGATATATGTGTGACTTTTATAGAGACATAACCTACTGAAAGACTTTGAACAAGTGTGTTTTATCGCATGCATTATCGAGAATATGTTATGTTAGCTTAGATAGATAGTGACCACCCTGCTTCACAGCAACCAGACCTTCACCCATTCGGAGCACAGATGTCTGACGTCCATCCTTGAATGGAGACACACTTGATTCATTTAAAAAATCGAGACAACCGTTGTTAAAATATATGTGGTGTTTTATTTTGTATCTTATTTTCATGACACAAAAATACAAGACCTTAAAGATTATACAGGTCAGGTTGCAGCACTGCGAGAGAAAATCCCCTGTACTGACCGCTGTCACTCGGGAACGTTTCTCTAATGGCAGGAACGGCACAGGCGGGTATCACTCTTCGAACGCGGTGTCCAAGCCTCCCGTGAAGCCACCATGTAAAGGAACGATAGGCCACCAGCCTGTACCACCTGTGAAAAGGAATGAAACAAACTGTTTTTAAATGACCAAGATAAGTTCAATAAACGTTTGTTGTCAATGACAATTCTTTTAACTAATGGCATTTTACACGGACAAATGCTATCTAGACAATACACACTATTGAACGACTTACATGCGTTACAATGATATGTAGATGTAATTTTGGATATAGTAGAAGAACATGAAATAGGAGTGGCATGACAAGCAGAGTATACTTACTCGTTACTCGGATTACGAGGACGAACAGTTGCTCGAAGTTCGTGCATAAGCACCATCATTATTCTCAACACGGCCCGTGTGAGGCAGGCTGCCCTGAAGTCTGGCAGCTCGGTGATGCATTGCGGTCGTGGCTCGCCTTCCGAAATGTAGGCCAGGCATCCCGAGTTTTCTCGGCAGCAGCAGTTCTCGTCCTCAGTTGGCATTAGCTCGCACCGATTGCATGTGCACCAGGTGGAGACGCCGTCCATTCGACTAGGCCCAGGCTCTTCATCTGTTGATTCGTCCTGCCAACTGCCGTCCGAATCCCCATCGTTTCGCTTGATTCCCTTTCCAGTAGTTCCTCCTCGGCATACTCGGGCTCGTACATGTAGGGCATTATTGTAGCCATTGAGTGCTAAACAAACTAAAATAATTTATAGCGGTGGTACTGGTATCTGTTCACACGGGCTACAAGCGGCGAAGGTAGCTGACCAGAGCACTGAAACGAGTTACAGAATACTCAAAGTAACACAGAGAGAGGAATGGAATCGAAAATCGGCTGCTGTGTGTTGTGAAACGGTCTGTTTATACTTATTGAGGAGAGAGGCGTCCTGCCATTTCCATGGCGACACGTCATTAGCTGAAGCGCAGCAAATGTTGACACGAGACGTGCTTTGGCGTTGGGAAATGGGCGGTACGAGTCTGCTGATGACAGGCTCAGGGGCGGGGGAATTGATTTAGTGCCGCAAAAGCAGGTCAGCCAGGGCGATCGGGGAAAAGATAGGATTATCAGAAAATGGCGGCTCCCTGGTGCTTGTTTTCGCGTGCGTTTAATGGACGAAAACTCGGGTAAGGTCCATAGGAAAGTTTTCTAAAATCGAGCCACTTAGGCTTAAAAAAACATGGCCGACCCGTAGGGACAATAAAAATTTTTACTAGACCATGCCTTTAATCTGCCTGATGAGGTCTTTTGTCATAACTCTCTTGTGTTTATTTGCCTTCTTTGGCTTAATCACCCGAGTCCACTCGCCCTCAGACTCCGAGGCGCTGCTACTTGAGGTCACCTCATGCTCATCTAGGCGCTCCCTGATTCTTTGAGCTTGGGAGAGGCTCGCAGAATGGTGGGGCCTAGTTTCTACTCCCCTGTGGCGCACAGGAGAATAGTCTTCTGACTCCTCCCTGCTTCCAGGGTTGGCAGAGAACCCCCCCCCCCTCACTTCCCTGACTGGGTGGAGGTGTTCAGGATGCTCTTATGGGGCCTCTTTTCCTGTTGTTCCTGAGCAATTTGAACCAACTGGTCCCTTTGGAGGTAATGCTCCTGCGGGACTGATTCCCTGACTCTCTCCTCATAGGAGGTTTCCTGGTCAGAGATATCAGCCTTTATGTTTTTGTGCCTGCGCAGGGACACCTTTCTATCAATTCCTGGGTGGCACTGACCTGTCAGCTCCATTATGCTTGGCCTATTAAATTCTGATGGCCTCACGGTTTCCGGCTCATATGAACCGGTAGCCATGAAGTCAGCAGTGCGCAAAGGATTAAATGGGTGTGAGTCCCTTAGTAGAGAGGTCATCATACTATGATCAGGGGTTGCTCTGTCCCTCTCTACCTGTTCAGGGTCCCTCCAGTTTGTATTAGATCTGGGATACTCCTTCTCCAATCTCGCTAGTTTTTCTTTCTCAGCCTCTATCTCTTTTTTTTTATAATATATTTTATTGATTTTAACAACAATCACCAAGCAATCAAAAACAAAGAAACAGATTCAATAAACATATG
This sequence comes from Ambystoma mexicanum, assembly GCF_040938575.1. Taxonomy (NCBI): domain Eukaryota; kingdom Metazoa; phylum Chordata; class Amphibia; order Caudata; family Ambystomatidae; genus Ambystoma; species Ambystoma mexicanum. The sequence goes on along the minus strand of NC_090922.1, from coordinate 577,139,425 downwards.
CACGGAAGTACGCTAAAGTACGCTGTTGGCTGGTGAGAACGCTTGATTTGGACCTGCCTGCTCGTCCGCCGTTACACCCTTGCAAGGTTTCTCCTTGCCGTGCAGTGTGTCAACGCTGAAGCGGACGTCATTTCAAAGAACACGGAAGTTGCCTGACCCTCTATCCTTTGAAGTAAATAATCATTATTGACTTTATTGACTTTACTGGCGTGGCGTGAGCAATCACGTTCAGCGTTACACCACCCTTTATTGCCTGCACTAACGCTTTCCCCTCCCTTTATTTGCAGCTTGTCACTCATTGGGCTAGCTCCATCAAGCCCGCCTTTGTCCACGCCCACAACCTCTTCAAATTCTGAGTGTGCAGCGCACACGCGCGCGCACACGGAAGTACGCTAAAGTACGCTGTTGGCTGGTGAGAACACTTGATTTGGACCTGCCTGCTCGTCCGCCGTTACACCCTTGCAAGGTTTCTCCTTGCCGTGCAGTGTGTCAACGCCGAAGCGGACGTCATTTCAAAGAACACGGAAGTTGCCTGACCCTCTATCCTTTGAAGTAAATAATCATTATTGACTTTATTGACTTTACTGGCGTGGCTTGAGCAATCACGTTCAGCGTTACACCACCCTTTATTGGCTGCACTAACGCTTTCCCCTCCCTTTATTTGCAGCTTGTCACTCATTGGGCTAGCTCCATCAAACCCGCCTTTGTCCACGCCCACAACCTCTTCAAATTCTGTGTGTGCAGCGCACACGCGCGCGCACACGGAAGTACGCTAAAGTACGCTGTTGGCTGTTAGCTGGCTAGCTGGTTGTGGGTTGTCTTTACAACTCTATGCATAAAGTGTGAATTTAGGGCTAGTACGTATGTTTATGTGACCATTTACTGCTTTTTCTTTTCCTTTATCCATCATGTTTCTACGTGTCGTTGATTTAACATCTCAAACACGTTTAGCTTAATCGGTATTCAAGCTCTACTAACCTTGTGTATGAGACTCACGGTTCTGATGTTTCTGTAAAAAAGAAAAAAAAACACATGGCTGCGGGACTGAGGAGTGCGAAGGGAAACCTGACACCCGCGCTTCCACTGTCTGCAATGACCATTGATTCTTTGATCTGCAATGGCAACCCCTCATATACTGAGTCGGGCGCCATTGCACCGTCTGCGGTGTGTCTTCTAGAAGAAGAAACGCATACGCCTCGATTAGGTTCCCATGCTGCACAAATTCATGAGCAAGGAAATTCTGAGGTCCATAACTGTACACCTCCGTTAACATCGACTGTAACCACTGAAATTACTAACACCATCAGCCCCGAAGTCCGGAAAGCCATCGAGGACTTCAGAAGCTGTTCTGAATCCCTGCTGTCTTTGGAAAGCAGCAAAAGGCAATTCGATTTAACTATGGAAAAAATTGACGCACTGGACCAAGCAGTATGTCGTTCCATTGGTACCCTTACCCCTGCGGTTTTCAATTCTGTCAGAAAGCGTATGTCATTTCATCCACACCTGCCCAGACATACCCAAAATTTGTTGGACACGAGTATCGACATTGCCGACGATATGACTAAAGAAGTGCCTCCATCCCAGTTCACTTATTCTCCTGAAACTGATGAAGTGCAGGATGTAGCATCCCTCTTAAAATCTTCAGCAGTATTGAATGTTACTTCGAATGGAAATGAAGATGTTGCGCCCCATTCCCCGAACACCTTTCCGGTCATCATTCGCATTTTGGATCTCCTCGACAAGGGCCACGATTTAACCCATTTAGAACTGAAGGAGACCAAAGTAATGCTTTTGCTAATGACTTCTAAAATGGATCGTATTGAGGGGTTCATCATGGCCGCAGAGACACTCAATTCTGAGCGGGGAGTCAAGCTCTAAATCAAACCCCACAACTCATCCGAGTGTAAGAGACAAAATTACCCAATGCAGCCTTGATCAAACTCCAATACCCGTATTAATACCTCAAGAGCTGCCTATGTCTCCAACTACCTGTAACTGCCAGAATGAGGTGAAAGAACTCAAAGTAACTATCGAAGCAATGAACAACATGATCATGCTCCACTTTCCACAACCGATTCAATCAAATAATTGTCCTGACAGCTCAACTGAATTGCTCAAAGTGCTGGAATATATGAAAACTGAACCTAGTGATGAGCCTCCACCTGAAGAAAATGCTTGCGTCATGTCCAGGAGAGCAAAAAAACTACATCTCAAAGCAGCAAAGAGATATGCGAAACGACGCAAGGACATACTTTTAAAGGGTTCTAAACCACATGCCTCACTAGGCATATCTCTGACAGCCCCGTCCTCTGATACAACTGCTGATGACGATCACATTGATCTCCAACAACTTTCTAAAGAAAGTCAAGAAGCTCTAATTCCAGCTAAAAAATCCTTGCCTAAAAACCCTAAAAAAATAACCAAAAAGAAAAAAAATGTCAACTCAACTAATATGGCAAACACGGGCAATGTCAATCAATCTGACAATTCTAACACTAACAACATAGAAATGATTGCATCCCAATTTGCTGAAGTGCCAACAATAACAAATGCGGAAAGCCAAAAAATCCCTATGTCAGGAAGCATTTCGATCACGTCTTTAAAGCTACTGAAAACTGACTTACCCATTCAACTGATGGGAATGAAAACCAATTTGGCAAACTATTTTCCAGCATGCGGCAGAAGTCGGACTACTCGCCTCGACGAAGCACCTTTGCAGGAACCAGCAATCTGTTTAATGAAGAAAACCTATAGTGAAGCTTGACCCAACGCACTAAATGGCTCGCCTATCCGGACACAAGCCACAGATCTTCCGACTGCAACACATCCGAGGATAGTGGTGAATGGCCAAGGGAAAGAACTAACCATAATGTCACATCCTTCTCTCATAGATACAGTTCTACAACCGAAGACCCAAGTGCCCATCATTTCTAATATTCCATCCCCTTCAACCAATAATCGTATTTCGGTACATGGTCTTGCGTTGTCTAAATCTATTCCAGCAGACCGGAATGCACCTGCAATAAATTATCATGAGATACTAGACCTACTGCGGAAAGAACTCTACGAAGGTCTTTTGAAAGTTGAAGTAGCTAACAATCTAACGACCTCTACCTTGACATGCTCTGAAAATCAAACTCAGCCCAAAACAACAACGGATGAATCTTCTACCATTGTCACAGATCAATCTTCCGACATAATACAAGAAAACAAAACTGAAAAATTTCATCTACTAGGATTCGAAGGCAACTGTGAATTCCTTGGACCGAACAGAATTAACCGAGCTTTTCTCTTAGAATTATTCACACGTATTCCTCAATTACGTATGTTTAAAACAGAAGACCTACTCAGAGTTTCACTATCTATAGAAAATAATTATCGTGCAGTGTGCTATATGAACTCAGAAGCTGCCAAGAAATTCCTATGGTTCAACAGAGATGGAATTAAAGATGAAGGTCTCACTTTAAGCTCTATTGCAAATGAGATGGAAGCAAAGAACTTCATCCAATATAAATGCCCACATGCTGTTACTTTACCGCTGCAATTATCCTCGGCAAAGAACTCTCACATTGATGAAAACAGTGCCATCAACGAGCTACTGAGCAAAATGGGCAATTCCAAGAGTCTACCCTGGCTAGCTCCAATGCTCAATGCCATCCTAAAATCTAACAAATCTGGACCTAGCACGTAGCCACCCACAAAAACGTACTTAACACTCTTATCATGGAACTCGTGTGGTTACTCTAATCTTTTGAAATGGCACTCACTGTTACAAGGTCACAATCGCCCATCTATCTTGATGATTCAAGAAACTATGAAAACCACAACATTTACGTTGCCTGACTACACCACACATTCTACTCCGGCCTCTCGAGCTGCTTTTGGACGTCCATCTGGAGGACTGATGATAGCAATAGATAATGCCTTGATGTTGGAATCAAGAATCATTTGGAAGGCCGACAACCTACTAGGGACATTATTGAACACCAACACCAATAAACATCGCCACCTTATCATAATAACGATTTATTGGAATCCAGTGCATATTCTAATAGAAGATATGATTGATGCAGTCAACAACTGTCTTGAATTCATAACTCATGAATACAAAAATACTGATATAATTGTTGGAGGTGATTTCAATTGTGATTGCAGGAAAAACGATGAACTAAGAGGCTCAAAAAGAAACGCCCTATCTAAGCGTAGAGGAATGACATGGAGGAATTTCTTCCATGACTGGGATTTGGATATCATCACAGCCGACCAATCCTCCCAATGTTCCACTTGGTCAAGGGACATAAAGTCTTCTATGATAGACTTTATATTTGCCACACACAATCTTCTCTTAATCTCAGCCCCGTTAATAATTAACCAGATGCCATATGGGGGCCATGCACAAATGGTTTGTAAGATGAATCTCCTTTGTTCTCATTTGCCGGTCGATTATTCTACTGTATTGGTAGAACTAGACCGCCCGCAGACTTTGACTTCGACAGATGAAAGGGAGAACATATACTCTGACCTCATTCACGCAGCGTTAATATTTTTCAGCAAAAAATGCGTGAACTCGACTCATTTACATCCCTATGACCCACTATGTAAAGATCTGAAACATGCAAAAAATAAAGCATTAAGGCAGCTGCGGACAACTGGCCTTTCGCATGAGATGCATTGTACTCAGCAGAATCGTATTATGGCCTCATACAAACAAAGTATGAAACACGCAAGAATATCAAGATATAATGAAGCCAACTACAAACTCATCAGAGCCATAGAGGGGCATGACACCCGTACTATATGGCGCACCATCAAAAATATTCAGAAACAAATACTGTCACCGACACCAAACTCTATACCAGAATCTGTGTGGACCACTTATATCACAGAGAAATACAAGCTTCCTCACAAATTTTTGGTTTGGACCTTCTCCCGATCTCTCTGTCATACAACGAAATCCCTCGTTTAAAATGGACAGTATCAGACATCAAGTGGGCCATCTCCAAACTTCATTTTTCAAAATCAGCTGGGCCTGACGGATTTCCTCCTTGCCTGTATAAAGCAGACCCTGACTTCTGGGCCACGATACTACAAACTAAATTTCAAGCCATCATCAACCAAGGTGCCATTCCAACATCCTGGTTATCTGCTAATATTATTCCAATATACAAAAAGGGCGATCCATCTCTCCCGCAGAATTACCGACCCATTGCCCTAATTTACAGGGGTCCCCAACCTTTTGTAAGCAATGAGCAACATTTGAGCGTCAGATGAAATGGTGAGCAACTTCAGCACTTTGATGCAATTTATCGGCATTCAGTGGTAAAATTATTGGAACAAATCATAACATCATTTGACATTAAATTGGTATAGAAATACAATCTTTAGTAAATTAAGTGGCAAACAGTGCATTTCTAGGCACTGAGCCAGCAAAATTATTCAAAAACATTGCAGGATGTATGAAAATATTTGAGTGCTTGGAGTTCTCTCCCAGGAAATGTTCAAGCGATTTAATGGTAAATGTTTTTTAAGCACGTTTTAACAGTAGCATTTACTCCTAAATATAAAGGCTTATTTTGGTGCTGACCCATCTATCCCTCCAAAGGGATTGTCAGGATCTTTAGGGGCAAATTGGGCATTTTTAGGAGAACAGGACAAGTAAAACTAGACAGAATATGGTAGAATTTAAAGATCATTTCAACCAGGCTTTGTGTGAGGGGAGGGTTATCCACCTAAGAAATCTAGCAGAAAATAGTGCTTTTTAAAGCACTCAAGGTCTGTTACATTGAAGACAAGTGATTAGGAATTTAAAAAAAACTATTTCTGATGGATTTGGGTACTCTTTCCCCAAGCAATCCCCTGGGAAATATAGTTGTAAGTGGTGCATTCTTAGACATGCTAGTGGGCCAGTAACATTGTACACAAACTGGAACTTTTGAAGACTACTTTACAGAAGGGGTGGCATTCTTCCTTCATATTATACACATTATATGTTTATGGTTGTATACCTCACTTGTTAAGTGCACTCCCATGACATGGGGTCAGCCTGCACTTCGCATGTTCATACCTGTGGCAGGGTCGATTTAGCCATTCATTGCTCGAGGTTGATTAATTCATTACATTACATTGGGTAATATCCGTTCTTAAAGAATTTAGAAGCAGGAAGAATCTAGCAAGAAACACTATACTAAAGTAAAAATAATTTCTATGTCACTAAGAAATTATTTTCGGTAACATAAGTGAATTGCAATTGGTAGCTACACTAATTAAGTGTGCACAATTTGGAGCTCATTCCCCTTAGAAATCCATTAGTCAAATGCCAGATAAGCAAAGCATCAGACAATGTGAATGTTCCCACCAGGCACTGCAATACAAGTAGTATGTAACATTTGTGCCAATTATGACGCATAGGGCCCGCATACACAAACTTCACATGTAAAGAAACTGGCATAAGCAAATTGTTTAAGAAGGAAAGTTTGAGCATGCATGCCACTTATTTGCCCAACATGTGGGCACCAGCTGTATAAAGGCACATAAACTGGCAATTGTCACCAGAACACAAACACAGGCATTTGGTTCAATTATTTTTCCCATTAATGCACTTCGTACTAGAAAGAAGAATCAGAAGATGAAAATGTCTTCACAAAGATTATGCAATTATTGTGGAACATTTCGGACCAATAAATTACATTTTGGCAACAAACGCAAATCATACATGTACAAAAGAATCTTATTGGAACTTCCTTGACAGTTGGGCATTCAAGTCACTTATTTTCCTACTTCTTTTCGTACTATTCGACGACTAACCCCTTTGCGGTCTACCTGAGTGCAGCGGGGGAAGGCTCAGTTGGCGGCAACAATATCTTCGTAGATTGTATTCTTGATCCAGCCAGCGATGCACCTCATAGTGGACCAGAGTTTCAAGTGGCATAGACATTTTAGAGTGCTAAGACAGAAATTGTCTGAATAAGGGTGGATTCAGTGGGGAGTCCTTTTTATTTCTGATTACAGAGCAGTACCATGGGTATTCACATGGGTGGCCAGGCCAGCTTAGTTTCTGTGCTTCAGGTTCTCTTCAATCACTGGGGACTGTCTCATCTGAAGCCCCAAGAGAGTACTGTAACCACCCCCCTTGCTCCCTGCACCCACCTGGCCTGCCCCACCACTCAGACCACTCTACTGTTGCTTCCACAGCTAAAGCGTCAATACCTAACAGCATGTCATGCCTGTCAAATAGATTAGGCTGATTGGCTAGCCTTCCTGCACAGTTCTGGCTCAGGGTACACTGCCATTGTTGTCTCATATCTGAATGTCCTTCTTCTTAGCCTTCACACAATGACCCAGAGCAACGGGCGAGCAACATTTTAGGGCCAGGAGAGCAACATGTTGCTCGCGAGCTACACGTTGGGGATCACTGCCCTAATAGATACTGAGGCTAAACTTTTTGGGAAACTTCTGCTTTACGATCTAGAAAAGCATATTGAAAGATATGCTTTATATTCAAAATATCAAACAGGGTTCCGCAAGGGGATTAGTACCACCGTGAATGCTACAATTATGGCATTTGTCATTGCAGGATCTAAAAAAACATCGGCTAATCCAGTTTATATCGCACTCATAGATATGTCACCAGCCTTTGACAATGTCGTCCGCAATCTATTGTGGATTAAACTTGTGGATATGGGAATTCCAAAAACCTTAATCTACTGGTTCATAGCATTACACTCCAACACCTCTTACATAATCAAACTCACAACCGAGGGCAGTACGACAAAACCGATTAGCACCAGCTTAGGTTTGAAACAAGGTTGTAACCTTGCAGCAACCTTCTTTAACTTGTACCTTGCAGACCTCGATAAGAACTGGCATGATAAAAACCTGTTCTCTGTCAAAATTGGTACCATCCAATTTAAATGGATCGCCTTTGCCGACGATATTATTATATTCGACCCCACGCCGCAGGCCTTCAAACGAAACTAAGGCTATTCGAAGAATTTGCATTAAGGCACAACTTAACACCCAATCCTACTAAAACGGCAGTTATGAAATTTGGAGTTAAAAAAAGTACTGGCAAATTCCAATGGCAAATCATGGGAACTTCAATTCCTTGCATTGAGGATACCATCTATTTAGGCTATTACTTAACAGGGAAATACTCTATAAAAACATGGACGGAGTTACTGAAAGATAAAATTAGACCACTCCTATCTCAATTCAAAATTATCCATGCGAAATATTGCAAATTCTCTTTAACTCCTGTCATCGAGTTTCTAACCTTGAAAATTGAAAGTGTGTTATTATATTCGCTGGATATATGTCTTTGTGAAATGGGACCGACCTTAGACCAACTTCAAGGTTCTCTCTTGAAAAGCGTAATGTGCTTCCCAATGTCCCTCCCGAATGCTCTGTTAAGACACGAACTAGGTCTAGTAGCATTATCTACTCGCTGGAAATGGAGGCTTCTTACTAATTATGTAAAAATAATCTATCTGCTGCCTAACTCACTATTAATGGACATGAGGACAAGCATTGAAGCAATGTCCTCACCACCCTTAAATCAATATCAAGCTAAATTAGAGGCTATTTAACTGACGCCACCATTTCGGTGGACGATGTACACATCAGACCAGCCTATGCAAAAGAAAAAGCTATTTGAATTGGATTGGTGCAAGACTATTGAACAAATAGGGCACTACAAATTGCACAAAGAATATTACCTGTATACCAAGAAGCGTTTGCCCAGATATGACCACATAACGCTATTTCCCTGCAATCATACACGGAAGGCCTATTTATGGTTTAAGCTAAATCTCTATTATACAAGAGAAAGGACAACGCACTGGGCTGTGAGATCCAATGCAACAGCCAATAAGAATTGTAGATTCACTTCGTGCACAGAATCTGTTGAAACTCTGAAGCACCTAGTCCTATATTGTCCACACTTTAAGCACCTGAGATCTACACTTCTTATGGAATTTGTAAATATCAATTATGGTGATTGTCTAATATTCCTATGGGCCAGAATGATGCAAGGCACCTACAAACCCTTAATTTACGCAGTAGTGAGATTTTGTAAATTAATAGCTAAAGAACTTGCGTTGTAATCTAGTAACTGAAATGTCAACTAAATACACTAAACTGATATACATCATTGTTATGCTTATCTAATTTTGAATTTGCTTTGCTGGTTATACTTTTAAAAAATCTTAAAATTCTTGAGATGTAAATACTAAATACTATGTTTAACAAATCTAAGGAGTTATGTGCAACACTGATACTTTTATCTATCTACGATCTCAATCACGATGATAAGCAATTGTATAATTTCTGCACGACATCGTATGTGATCTAAGAACTCTTACCAAGTTTTATTGAAATAATGTTCTTATTTTTGTAAGTTGATATTAGTGTTGCACTTTTAGGAATATGACTCAATGTTTTCTTATTCTTTGTAAAGGTTCTGTTATGTTATAATTGAACCAAGAACAAATAAAAAAAAAAAACATATGCATTCAAAGAGTGAATCAATAATAAAGTATGATTTGAGTCCGATGTTTCCCCTCTATAGCCACCTCCATGTATTCATAAAGCGTGTTCTTTGAGGTATCAGAGATTACAGGGAGTCACGTTCCTCCCATTTCCCCCATATTTTGGAAGCTTTAGTGGGGCAGCCCCTTGCTTTCTAGACTCTGTGTTCCAACATTGCACATGCGTCCATATCATCTACCCACTGATCCAGTGTTGGAGATTCCGGGGCACCCCATTTCTTTGCGATATTTCGCTTCAGCAGTGCTGCGGCCGTTGCCAGGAGCAATCCCTCCCCTTTGTTCGCTATGTTTTCGTCGGGTTTACCCAGTAGAAGTATTTTAGGGTCTAGTGCTATGTCACGACCTAGTACTCCAGACAGTTCCCTGCAGCATTCACCCCAGAAGGTTTGGATTCGGGGGCATTCCCACAGCATATGTATAAATGTTCCGGTTTCTCTCCCACATCGGAGGCAATACGAGTTTGGGGCACGCCTCCATTTATGTATCATAGTTCTAGGGTAATATATTCTATGCAAGATTTTCAGTTGTACCAGGCGAAGCCTGGAGGAAATAGCGATTTCCCTACGGTGCATTAGGATCTGGATCCAGTCCTCTGGATCTATGATACCCACATCCTCCTCTCATTTGGATTTAAGGTGAGGAAGTTCCGGAGTTGCGAAGGTGGACATGGCGTTATATAATATGGAGGTGCATTTGACAGGGATGTATGCCGGGAATATGTTGCGCTCTATGGGTGTGTTCTCGGGAATGGTCAAGTCTGTCTGCATGTGCGTTCGTAGAGCGTGAGCCAGCTGTGTAAAGTGATATTGTTCAGTTGTTGGGAGCTGGAATTTTAGTCGAATGAGGCGAGTTTCCCGCCCTCCAGGACATCCCCGATCTAAGTGATACCAGCCTTCTCCCATTTGGACCTTGTTTTAAGTTTCCCAAGCTCCGACAGGTTGCCATTGTGCCATAAGGGTTGTGCAGTAATAATCTTATCTCTCCAACCCACGAAGGCATGTGCTCGTTTGCAGACCATAGTGACATGTGCTGCCATTGTTTGTGGAGGGGGCCTACGAAGGGGTTGATAGAGCAGGTGTAATGGCTCTGTGTCGTGCAGGGCTGCTATTTCCGCCCTTAAGTGCGGTAACTCCCGGTCCCCATGTAGTAGGTCGTTGACCACCGCTAGCTGGGAAGCCCAGTAATACGCTCGAAGGTGGGGCACGCTAATTCCTCCCTCCCAGATCGATCTCTGAAGCATGGTCAGTGCAATACGGGGTTGACCCCCTCCACCCCCCATATGAGTTCTCTCAGGAGATTGTCGACGCAGTCGACTTCGGGATCCTGGATCTCAAGTGGGGCGTTTTGCAATATATAGAGAAATCTGGGCAGGGTAATCATCTTGAAAATCGCGGCTCTGCCCATGAGTGTCAGGGGGAGAAGTTTCCAGTGGTGGACGTCGTCTCTCTAAAACGGTCCATGATTGGTTGAAGTTTGTGAATTGTGTAGCGTGTCAGATCCCCTGATACCCAAATCCCCAGATATCGAAATCCGCTGGGTTCCACTTTGTATGGGCAATTCTGGGGAATGGCTTGTGTGCCGCCCTTCACCGGGAAAAGAATAGATTTGCTCCACTTGATTTTCAGCCCACTAAATTCACCAAAGCGGACAAGCATCTGTGTCACTATGGGGCAGGTTCGTATCGGGTCACCCAGATAGATTAAGAGGTCATCAGTGTACAAGGATGCCCTGTCCTCGTTTCCCTCCGGCCATCTGAATCCTGTCCAATCCTCGCTCTGGCGGAGCCATAAGGCGAGTACCTCTATTGCAAGAGCAAAGAGGAGGGGGTTCAGGGGGCATCCCTGTTGTGTGCCTTTACCAAGGGGGAAGGGCTCAGAGAGCCATCCATTTACCTTCACCTCCGAATGTGGATTGGTATATAGGAGTTGTACCCATTCCAGGTAAGTGTCCCCAAAGCCCATTCTCCGCATTGTTTCCAAAAGGCTGTCCCAGCGCACCGAGTCAAACGCATTCGCAAAATCTATGGCTAGTAATGCAAGTGGTTTGTCTATAACTGGGGCTCTTTCTAATAGTAGGTGGAGGCGTCGTATATTCATACGTGTTGATTTATGTGGCATAAATCTGCATTGGTCCGGATGGACCAAGGAGGCAATGACCACCTGTAGGCTGTTCGCTATGAGTTTGGCGAGGACTTTAGTTTCAGTATTAAGCAATGAAATGGGCCTATAGGAGGCGCATTGCTCCGGTGGTTTCCCCGGTTTGGGAATGACAATCGTGGATTTGCGCAAATCCGGCGGCAGGGCACCTTGGTCTCTAGCCCCAAGAAACATTCTGTGAAGGTACGGTGCCAGCTTCTCCCGTCCCAGCTTCTTCTCGTTTGGGCCCAGTGTTTTCCCAGACTGTAATTGTTCTATAGCCTCAGCAATTTCTGCTTCGGTAAGAGCTGAGTCTAGATATGCTTCTTGTTGTTCCGACAGCTGGGGCAGAGTAATGTCATTCAAGAGGGAGGGGTTCAGTGGCGAAATCGGGGTGCCGTACAGAGTGGCATAGAAGTCAGCAAAAGCTTTTGCTATTTCGCGGTCGGAGTGTCATCTTTCGTCTTGGGGGGGTTACAATTTCTCTGACGTGGCGCTGGCCCTCTTCTCTCCTCTTACGCCAGGCCAGCATTCTCCCAGCTTTGTCCCCTTGTTCATAGATCCTGGCTCTGGACTCTCGATGGGCGGGTTTAGCGTTGTCTAATTCGATGTTCCGAAGCCTTTCTTCGGCACCCTTAAAGGATCTGAGGGTCTCAGGGCCTGGGTCAAGAACATATTTGGCCTCCCAGTGACTCACTTGGGCCTCCGCCTCCGAAGCCATTCCTTCATTTTGTTTGCCGTCCAGGAGATTATCTCCCCTCTCAGCACTGTTTTATACGCTTCCCAAATAATAACAGGGTCGTCCACCGTGGTAGTATTATATATATTCGTTAGTTGTTTCCGTGAGCCGGTCGACAAACTCAGGGAAGCCCAGTTAATAACTGTTCAATCGCCATGATTTGGGGGGAGCCACGCCTCGCATGCACAATACCATTATCATGTATGTCGGTGTTTGAGAGGAGGAAGTAGTCCTTTCTGGACATAGAGCCGTGTGCCCCTGAATGAAACGAGTAAGCCTCAGTGTCAGGGTGAAGATGTTGCCACACATCTCGGAGGCCCAAGGCCGACGCAAATTTGGCTAAATTAGTGGAGCTGTTCGGGTTGTGGTCCCTAATGTGGGTGAGATCCTTACTGTTGCACATGACATCATTGAGGTCACCCCCTAAGACCCATATGTCAGGTTGGTGTTTAGCCATGAGGATAACCAGGTCTTTTAGTAGCTCCTCCCCGAGCCCCAGCGGAGAGTATACTGATGCAATGGCTAGTCTTTCTTCCCCTAGCGTTCCGATGGCCACTACATAACGCCCCCTGGGATCCCGCTCTACTGTTAATGCCTCAAATGGAAGGTGTTTGTGCATCAGTATGAGTGTCCCTCTGGATCCCATAGTATATCCCGCGTGTAGTGCCACTCGGTAATTGGTTCTCGGAAAGAAGGTGCAATTAGTTCTGGCTAAGTGTGTTTCATTAAGTAGGGCAATATCTGGGGAGTGTTGTCATGATGCCTACCTCCAAGGAGCCAGGTCCGACCCAGCAACCCCAGAGGCAGGCATCATTTCCCCCAGGGGAGTGCCAGCGGGCCCAAGCTGGGGCCCTTTGGACGCAGTCCTGGCGCCTTAGGCGCCAGGCTCATGTTGGACCCCTGTCCTGGCGCCTTAGGTGCCAGGCTCATAAAGCTAAACATGTGTTCAAGTGTTTTAATGTGCACTTACCTGATGTAGACCATGCTGCTACATCCAGGCCCTCTTGAGGCCTGAATGGAAGTACTTTACCTGTGGAACTACTTTCCACCCGGGTGTGGTCGGGGAAGGATACATACCTGATCGGTGGAAGGATACACACTTGGAACTCCTCCCAAAGCTATTTAAACCACACCCGATCAGCAACTCACGCTTCGCGTTGTTCTGCTCCTCGCAGCTGGACGCTCACCGTGTCAGCTCCTGCATCTGGACCTCAGCCACGCCTGTCAGTATCCTGGGTCACCTGCAAAGGGAGACAAAAGACCTTACCTGCTAAATCAGCAACACGGAGACATCACACCGACGATCCTGAAAAGGAAGAGATCATTTTTAAAAGCATTTCGCTACGATCGCTGCAGCGCTGCATTTCTCTCATCTATCCTGGACGCCTCCATCTTCAGCAGCGATCATCCGGATCCACAGCCACTTCCCAGAGCCTAGAGAGAAAAAGACAAGAACAAGGTGAGAGAAGGAAAGGAATAGGAAAAGCTCAGTTTCCTTCTAAGACTTACCTGTTGGGTCATTCCCATTTCATTTCAGGTCTTGCCGCTTCCAGGCATTTTCCGGACCCCGGCCCCTATGGGGAAAAAAGACAAAGACATTGAATGAGCGAATGCAAAGACATTACCCGAGCGCTCATCCAGAACTTACCTGTCATTTACTGGAACTGCACGTTTCACTTTGGGTCGGCGCCATATATCCGGCATTCCGAACCCCGGCCCCTAAGGGGAAAAAGACATAAGCATTAGCGCTTGCTGCAACACGACAATGAACATTATTTTTAAGCTTGGACTTTTGAACTTGCAGCAGAACTTTTACAGCGCCTTACCTGAATAGTCAAGCCTACCTGAACTCCCATCAATCCTCAATCCAGTGAAGTAACTGGGTTTCAACGCACCCCTGCATCAGAAGCAGGATGGAGAGCTCAGCTCATCCTTCCTGACCCTAAGGTGAGACTTCACGGGGAATCGTGGAAGGGTATCGTGGAGGGTTGGAAGAGAGTGGGAGGCTTGAGCATAACTCAGTCAGTAGGTAATACTCCCTTTTCACGCACAGGGGAATATTCCTGCGAGCCAGAGAAGCCAGAGTAGAGGGGCCCTTCCTGTCCATCTTCAGAGTCCTGCGCTTCACCATTGAAGAAGCATCAGCACTCGAAGCCAGACCTGCGCCTCCGTGGGAATCAGGTGAGCGTTACAGAACGCGAAGCCTACCCACAATTTCCCACCCGGGCGCTATGGAGACTTCCGAGACTGACCAGCTGGCCCAGCTTTTGGGGGAATTACGGGCAGAGGTGCACTCAGCCCGCCAGGAGACTAACGCTCTCAAAAGAGAACTGATCCTATCCAAGGAAAGAACAGATGACCTAGACAAAAGGTTATTACAGGCCCAGGCAGGGCACACTCCTAATTCCGGAGACATTTCCACATCAATGGGTTTGAATAACCCGGTACAAATCAATCTACCTGGACACATGCCTTTGGCCCCGCCTGAACGTTTTGCGGGGGATCCCAAGAAATATGCCGTCTTTATGAACCAATGTCGTTTACACTTTCTATGCAGACCCGGAGCCTTCCTTAACGACCAGACCAAGGTAGCCTTTATACTATCTTACCTCAGTGGCAGTGCTGCCGATTGGTCTATTCCATTGGTAAATCAGGATGATCCCATTCTCCAGAATTTTCAGGGCTTCCAGGCCAGCATGGAAAGATTGTTCGCTCGACACTCTCAAGGACAGGCCCTTGATAACAAACTGCTATCCTTACGACAAGGTAATCAGGATCTTCTGCCCTACATTGCCACCTTTAACAGACTGGTTGTGGAAACTGGATGGCCAGAAAACAAAAGGATCACATTGTTTCATCGAGGCCTGCGCAGAGAGCTTAAGGATGTTCTAGCTCAGATAGTAAACCCACCCCAGGTCTGCGCAGACTACATAGACTTGGTGGTTCAACTTGATCACAGACTTCAAAATAGAAAAGCAGATCGGTTCAAGTACGAAACCCGAATACCGATCAAAAGCCACGCTAACTCCAAGAGTACCGACGTATCCGAACCTATGCAAATCGGTGGTGTTAAAGGACCATTAACGCAGAAAGAACGAGAGAGAAGGCGGCAAATGCAACTTTGTCTGTATTGCGGGACTTCTGGTCACTTTCTTCGAAATTGTCCAGTTAAACCACCTAAGAAGGTGGTTGGAGCTACTGATAACGAATTATTGACACCTGATTCGGGAAACGACGTAGCCCGACAAGCGTAGTGGTCCGCTTGCCGAGCTTGAAAACTAACTCTTTGACCTCGCATTTTGTCATGCCAATGGTACTCGTGGACCCAAAACAGCCTCAGCAGTTGCATGCTATAAAAGCATACATCGACAGTGGAGCTATTGGAAATTACATAGACCGTGAATTGGCTTCCAGGATTAAGCTTCCTCTCCGCCCGAAATTAACCCAAGATGTCATTACTACAGTAGATGGAACCGAAATAGCCTCAGGGCCTGTAACGCATTCCACTGTTGAAGTGACACTGGCGGGTCAGGATGGACATCGGGAAGCAATCGTGTTTGATGTGATCAAGGCCCCGCAATTTCAAGTAATTCTTGGAATTCCTTGGTTAGAAACACATAATCCCAGAATTGACTGGCGAGCAAAGAAGATAAGTTTTCCTGATTGTGAACCAACTTGTTATCCAAGAAATCCAGCTATGGGTCTAGCCTCAGCAACTTCCACCCCTGTACAGTTACCATCAGAATACCAAGAATTCCAAGACGTTTTTCAGAAAGAACAGGCTAACACGTTACCTCCCCATCGGTCTTATGATTGCCAAATCGATCTGGTACCCAATGCTCAACTACCTTGTAGTAGGATTTATGCTCTTACGGAACCTGAGAACCTGCATTTGCGTCAGTATTTAGATCAGTACCTAGCCAATGGATTTATTCGCCCGTCCAAGTCTCCTGTCTCTTCAGCTCTGTTCTTCGTGCCGAAAAAAGAGGGCGACCTTAGAACGTGTATAGACTATCGCGCCCTAAATCAAATAACGATTACGAATCGTTATCCTCTGCCCTTGATCCCTGAGCTTATCGACCAGGTGAAAGACGCTTGTGTGTACACCAAGTTAGATCTCCGAGGAGCTTATCACCTGGTGCGTATAAAAGAAGGCGACCAATGGAAGACTGCATTCCGCACCAAGTTTGGGCTCTTCGAATATCAAGTGATGCCCTTCGGTTTGTGCAATGCACCTGCCGCCTTTCAGTACTTTATGAATGATGTTCTTCGGGAACTTATCGATGTCTGTGTCATTGTTTACATTGACGACATCCTGGTGTACTCTTCTTCAGAATCTGAGCACAGAAAACATGTTAGGGCAGTTCTTGAGAAATTGCGCCAGCACAGACTATTTGCAAAGCTCGAAAAATGCGTTTTTCATACCACAGAAGTTGAGTTTCTCGGATTCATCCTGACACCTCAAGGAGCAAGGAGTCCGAATGGACTCGCGAAAGGTGGACGCCATCCTCAAATGGCCATCTCCTAGCTTGGTGAAGGGAGTTCAGAGCATGCTCGGCTTTGCCAATTTCTATCGAAGATTCATCCTGGAATTTTCCCAAACAGTCCAACCCATCACAGCTCTCCTAAAGAAAAACAAACGCTTCGAATGGACTCTTGAGGCCGAACAAGCCTTTCAGGACCTGAAAACCAAATTCACCTCTGCACCTGTATTGAAGCACACGCACCCAGATCTCCCGTACATTGTGGAAACCGACGCATCCAGTTCGGCCATGGGAGCTGTCCTGTCGCAAAGAGACCCAAAAACTAACCAACTACACCCAGTGGCCTTTTGGTCCAGAAAATGTTCTCCTCCTGAAATCAACTACGCAATTACCGATATAGAGTTACTGGCCATCAAATCTGCTTTCAAGGCTTGGTGTCACTACCTTCTCGGGGCAAGACACACCATCACCGTAATTACGGACCACAGAAACTTACAGTATTTAAAGACGGCCAAAGCTCAATCTTCACGACAACTCCGAAGGGCCCTATTCTTTGCAGAATTTGATTTTGTAATTACCTATCACCCTGGCTGCAAGAATGGAAAAGCGGACGCCTTATCCCGGATTGGCATGGAAGAACCTAATTCGAGCTTAGAACCTGTGCCCATCATACCTGAGCAAAGAATCTTAGGCTTAACTTCATTGCAAACTATTGAGGACATCCAAACGCAAGTAAAACAACTTCTAGACTCTTCAACCTTACTGGAATGGAGTCAAAAGGGTCCTCATTACACCGTTAAGGATGACTTACCCTACTTCCAGGAGAGGTTGTTTCTGCCAAGTAAAGAATTGCAAGAACTTGTTATTGCCCATCATCATGAATCTTTAATGGAAGGACACCCTGGTATCGCTAAAACGGAGGAAAAAATCAAACGCCAATTCTGGTGGCCTTCTTGGAGAAAAGACATAAAGTCTTTTGTTTTGTCTTGCGGAATTTGCGCCCAAAACAAAGCTCAAAAGAAAAGGCCAGCCGGCCTACTTCAACCCTTGGATATTCCACCGGCACCATGGCACACCCTGTCAATGGACTTTATAACCGACCTTGTGCTGGTTACAACACAATTCTTGTAATTGTGGACCTATTCACCAAAATGGCCCACTTTATCCCTTTAAAGGGTTTGCCTTCTGCTTCCACCTTGGCCAAGGAATTCCTGGAGAATATAGTTTGCATACATGGTTTCCCTCCATATTAGTCTCGGATCGTGGAAGTCAATTTATCTCCCATTTTTGGAAGAAGTGTTGCCAACTAGCACAAATAGATGTGCGGTTATCCACCAGCCACCACCCCCAGACCGACGGACAAACCGAGAGAACCAATCAGACTCTCGAGCAATATCTTCGGTGCATGTTACACCAATCCGAGTTAAATTGGAAAGACATCCTTTGGATCGCAGAATATGCATACAACAATTCAGTGCATTCTGGAACCGGACAAACCCCCTTTTATACTTTGTATGGTCACCATCCTCGGACCTCTGACCTAGATCCACCTCTGACCCTGGAAATGCCCGCAGTAAATCATCTGCATTCCACAATAACCCGAGCCTTCAAAGAAGCTGCAACTCATTTACAGCAAGCCAAGAAAAAGTATAAAGAAAACACAGATTTGCACCAAAGTAAAACTCCTCCTTACCAAGTAGGAGACCAGGTATGGCTAGCAACTAAACATTTATCCCTCAAGGGCCCGCGAACCTTCAATCCCAGATTCATAGGACCTTATCCCATCAAGGCTATAATCAACCCAGTGGCCTTTAAACTGGATCTACCGTCCAACATGCGTATACATCCAGTTTTTCATGCATCACTTTTGAAGCCCGTACAACCAGGAACCCGATTGTCCAAGCCTCCAGATCCAGTTCAAATTGAAGGGGAATTAGAATTTGAAGTTAACGACATTTTAGACTCCAAGGTGGTAAAGTCGAAACTCTTCTATCTTGTTGACTGGAAGGGATATGGACCTCAGGAGAGATCGTGGGAGCCTAGTAACCATGTCCACGCACCTCGATTAGTACAAAGGTTTCACCGGAGATTTCCGAACAAGCCAAAACCCCCGGAGGGAAGAACCTTGGGAGGGGCCTTGAGGGGGGGTACTGTCATGATGCCTACCTCCAAGGAGCCAGGTCCGACCCAGCAACCCCAGAGGCAGGCATCATTTCCCCCAGGGGAGTGCCAGCGGGCCCAAGCTGGGGCCCTTTGGACGCAGTCCTGGCGCCTTAGGCGCCAGGCTCATGTTGGACCTCTGTCCTGGCGCCTTAGGCGCCAGGCTCATAAAGCTAGACATGTGCTCAAGTGTTTTAATGTGCACTTACCTGATGCAGACCATGCTGCCACATCCAGGCCGTCTTGAGGCCTGAATGGAACTACTTTACCTGTGGGACTACTTTCCACCCGGGTGTGGTCGGGGAAGGATACATACCTGATCGGAGGAAGGATACACACTTGGAACTTCTTCCAAAGCTATTTAAACCACACCCGATCAGCAACTCACGCTTCGCGTTGTTCTGCTCCTCGCAGCTGGACGCTCACCGTGTCAGCTCCTGCATCTGGACCTCAGCCACGCCTGTCAGTATCCTGGGTCACCTGCAAAGGGAGACAAAAGACCTTACCTGCTAAATCAGCACCACAGAGACATCACACCGACGATCCTGAAAAGGAAGACATCATTTTAAAAGCATTTCGCTACGATCGCTGCAGCGCTGCATTTCACTCACCTTTCCTGGACGCCACCATCTTCAGCAGCGATCATCCGGATCCACAGCCACTTCCCAGAGCCTAGAGAGAAAGACAAGAACAAGGTGAGAGAAGGAAGGGAATAGGAAAAGCTCAGTTTCCTTCTAAGTCTTACCTGTTGGGTCATTCCCATTTCATTTCGGGTCTTGCCGCTTCCAGGCATCCGGACCCCGGCCCCTATGGGGAAAAAAGACAAAGACATTGAATGAGCGACTGCAAAGACATTATCCGAGCGCTCATCCAGAACTTACCTGTCATTTACTGGAACTGCACGTTTCACTTCGGGTCGGCGCCATATCTCCGGCATTCCGAACCCCGGCCCCTAAGGGGAAAAAGACAATGAACATTATTATTAAGCTTGGACTTTTGAACTTGCAACAGAACTTTTACAGAGCCTTACCTGAATAGTCAAGCTTACCTGAACTCCCATCAATCCTCAATCCAGTGAAGTAACTGGGTTTCAACGCGCCCCTGCATCAGAAGCAGGATGGAGAGCTCATCCTTCCTGACCCTAAGGTGAGACTTCACGGGGAATCGTGGAAGGGTATCGTGGAGGGTTGGAAGAGAGTGGGAGGCTTGAGCATAACTCAGTCAGTAGGTAATACTCCCTTTTCACGCACAGGGGAATATTCCTGCGAGCCAGAGAAGCCAGAGTAGAGGGGCCCTTCCTGTCCATCTTCAGAGTCCTGCGCTTCACCATTGAAGAAGCATCAGCACTCGAAGCCAGACCTGCGCCTCCGTGGGAATCAGGTGAGCGTTACAGAACGCAAAGCCTACCCACAATTTCCCACCCGGGCGCTATGGAGACTTCCGAGACTGACCAGCTGGTCCAGCTTTTAGGGGAATTACGGGCGGAGGTGCACTCAGCCCGCCAGGAGACTAGCGCTCTCGAAAGAGAACTGATCTTATCCAAGGAAAGAACAGATGACCTAGCCAAAAGGTTATTACAGGCCCAGGAAGGGCACACTCCTTTACCTAATTCCGGAGACATTTCCACATCAATGGGTTTGAGTAATCCGGTACAAATTAATCTACCTGGACACATGCCTTTGGCCCCGCCTGAACGTTTTGCGGGGGATCCCAAGAAATATGCCGTCTTTATGAACCAATGTCGTTTACACTTTCTATGCAGACCCGGAGCCTTCCCTAACGATCAGACCAAGGTAGCCTTTATACTATCTTACCTCAGTGGCAGTGCTGCCGATTGGTCTATTCCATTGGTAAATCAGGATGATCCCATTCTCCAGAATTTTCAGGGCTTCCAGGCCAGCATGGAAAGATTGTTCGCTCAACACTCTCAAGGACAGGCCCTTGATAACGAACGGCTATCCTTACGACAAGGTAATCAGGATCTTCTGTCCTACATTGCCACCTTTAACAGACTGGTTGTGGAAACCGGATGGCCAGAAAACAAAAGGATCACATTGTTTCATCGAGGCCTGCGCGGAGAGCTTAAGGATGTTCTAGCTCAGATAGTTAACCCACCCCAGGTCTGCACAGACTACATAGACTTGGTGGTTCAACTTGATCACAGACTTCAAAATAAAAAAGCAGATCGGTTCAAGTATGAAAACCGAGTACCGATAAAAACCCACACTAACTCCAAGAGTACCGACGTATCTGAACCTATGCAAATCGGTGGTGTTAAAGGACCATTAACGCAGAAAGAAGGAGAGAGAAGGCGGCAAATGCAACTTTGTCTGTATTGCAGGACTTCCGGTCACTTTCTTAGAAATTGTCCAGTTAAACCACTTAAGAAGGTGGTTGGAGCTACTGATAACGAATTATTGACACCTGATTCGGGAAACGACCTAGCCCGACAAGCGTAGGGGTCCGCTTGCCGAGCTTGAAAACGAACTCTTTGACCTCGCATTTTGTCATGCCAATGGTGCTCGTGGACCCAAGACAGCCTCAGCAGTTGCATGCTATAAAAGCATACATCGACAGTGGAGCTATTGGAAATTACATAGACCGTGAATTGGCTTCCAGGATTAAGCTTCCTCTCCGCCCGAAAGTAACCCAAGATGTCATTACTACAGTAGATGGAACCGAAATAGCCTCAGGGCCAGTAACGCATTCCACTGTTGAAGTGACTCTGGTGGGTCAGGATGGACATCGGGAAGCAATCGTGTTTGATGTGATCAAGGCCCCACAATTTCAAGTAATTCTTGGAATTCCTTGGTTAGAAACACATAATCCCAGAATTGACTGGCGAGCAAAGAAGATAAGTTTTCCTGATTGTGAACCAACTTGTTATCCAAGAAATCCAGCTATGGGTCTAGCCTCAGCAACTTCCACCCCTGTACAGCTACCGTCAGAATACCAAGATTTCCAAGACGTTTTTCAGAAAGAACAGGCTAACACGTTACCTCCCCATCGGTCTTATGATTGCCAAATCGATCTGGTACCCAATGCTCAACTACCTTGTAGTAGGATTTATGCTCTTACGGAACCTGAGAACCTGCATTTGCGTCAGCATTTAGATCAGTACCTAGCCAATGGTTTTATTCGCCCGTCCAAGTCTCCTGTCTCTTCAGCTCTGTTCTTTGTGCCGAAAAAAGAAGGCGACCTTAGAACGTGTATAGACTATCGCGCCCTAAATCAAATAACCATTAAGAATCGTTATCCTCTGCCCTTGATCCCTGAGCTTATCGACCAGGTGAAAGACGCTTTTGTGTACACCAAGTTAGATCTCTGAGGAGCTTATCACCTGGTGCGCATAAAAGAAGGCGACGAATGGAGGACTGCATTCCGCACCAAATTTGGGCTCTTCGAATATCAGGTGATGCCCTTCGGGTTGTGCAATGCACCTGCCGCCTTTCAGTACTTTATGAATGATGTTCTTCGGGAACCTATCGATGTCTGTGTCATTGTTTACATTGACGACATCCTGGTGTACTCTTCTTCAGAATCTGATCACAGAAAATATGTTAGGGCAGTTCTTGAGAAATTGCGCCAGCACAGACTATTTGCAAAACTCGAAAAATTCGTTTTTCACACCACAGAAGTTGAGTTTCTCGGATTCATCCTGACACCTCAAGAAGTCCGAATGGACTCGCGAAAGGTGGACGCCATCCTCAAATGGCCATCTCCTAGCTCGGTGAAGGGAGTTCAGAGCATGCTCGGCTTTGCCAATTTCTATCGAAGATTCATCCCGGAATTTTCCCGAACAGTCCAACCCATCACCGCTCTCCTAAAGAAAAACAAACGCTTCGAATGGACTCTTGAAGCCGAACAAGCCTTCCAGGACCTGAAAACCAAATTCACCTCTGCACCTGTACTGAAACACCCGCACCCAGATCTCCCGTACATGGTGAAAACCGATGCATCCAGTTCGGCCATGGGAGCTGTCCTGTCGCAAAGAGACCCAAAAACTAACCAACTACACCCAGTGGCCTTTTGGTTCAGAAAATGTTCTCCTCTTGAAAACAACTACGCAATTACCGATAAAGAGTTACTGGCCATCAAATCTGCTTTCAAGGCTTGGCGTCACTACCTTCTCGGGGCAAGACACACCATTACCGTGATTACGGACCACAGAAACTTACAGTATTTAAAGACGGCCAAAGCTCAATCTTTACGACAACTCCGATGGGCTCTATTCTTTGCGGAATTTGATTTTGTAATTACCTATCGCCCTGGCTGCAAGAATGGAAAAGCGGACGCCTTATCCCGGATTGGCATGGAAGAACCTAATTCGAGCTTAGAACCTGTGCCCATCATACCTGAGCAAAGAATCTTAGGCCTAACTTCATTGCACACTATTGAGGACATCCAAACGCAAGTAAAACAACTTCTAGACTCTTCAACCTTACTGGAATGGAGTCAGAAGGGTCCTCATTACACCGTTAAGGATGACTTACCCTACTTCCAGGAGCGGTTGTTTCTGCCAAGTAAAGAATTGCAAGAACTTGTTATTGCCCATCATCATGAATCTTTAATGGAAGGACACCCTGGTATCGCTAAAACGGAGGAAAAAATCAAACGTCACTTCTGGTGGCCTTCTTGGAGAAAAGACATAAAGTCTTTTGTTCTGTCTTGCGGAATTTGCGACCAAAACAAGGCTCAAAAGAAAAGGCCAGCCGGCCTACTTCAACCCTTGGATATTCCACCGGCACCATGGCACACCCTGTCAATGGACTTTATAACCGACCTTGTGCTGGTTACAACACAATTCTTGTAATTGTGGACCTATTCACCAAAATGGCCCACTTTATCCCTTTAAAGGGTTTGCCTTCTGCTTACACCTTGGCCAAGGAATTCCTGGAGAATATAGTTTGCATACATGGTTTCCCTCCATATTAGTCTCGGATCGTGGAAGTCAATTTATCTCCCATTTTTGGAAGAAGTGTTGCCTACTAGCACAAATAGATGTGCGGTTATCCACCAGCCACCACCCCCAGACCGACGGACAAACCGAGAGAACCAATCAGACTCTCGAGCAATATCTTCGGTGCATGTTACACCAATCCGAGTTAAATTGGAAAGACATCCTTTGGATCGCAGAATATGCATACAACAATTCAGTGCATTCTGGAACCGGACAAACCCCCTTTTATACTTTGTATGGTCACCATCCTCGGACCTCTGACCTAGATCCACCTCTGACCCTGGAAATGCCCGCAGTAAATCATCTGCATTCCACAATAACCCGAGCCTTCAAAGAAGCTGCAACTCATTTACAGCAAGCCAAGAAAAAGTATAAAGAAAACACAGATTTGCACCAAAGTAAAACTCCTCCTTACCAAGTAGGAGACCAGGTATGGCTAGCAACTAAACATTTATCCCTCAAGGGCCCGCGAACCTTCAATCCCAGATTCATAGGACCTTATCCCATCAAGGCTATAATCAACCCAGTGGCCTTTAAACTGGATCTACCGTCCAACATGCGTATACATCCAGTTTTTCATGCATCACTTTTGAAGCCCGTACAACCAGGAACCCGATTGTCCAAGCCTCCAGATCCAGTTCAAATTGAAGGGGAATTAGAATTTGAAGTTAAAGACATTTTAGACTCCAAGGTGGTAAAGTCGAAACTCTTCTATCTTGTTGACTGGAAGGGATATGGACCTCAGGAGAGATCGTGGGAGCCTAGTAACCATGTCCACGCACCTCGATTAGTACAAAGGTTTCACCGGAGATTTCCGAACAAGCCAAAACCCCCGGAGGGAAGAACCTTGGGAGGAGCCTTGAGGGGGGGTACTGTCATGATGCCTACCTCCAAGGAGCCAGGTCCGACCCAGCAACCCCAGAGGCAGGCATCATTTCCCCCAGGGGAGTGCCAGCGGGCCCAAGCTGGGGCCCTTTGGACGCAGTCCTGGCGCCTTAGGCGCCAGGCTCATGTTGGACCTCTGTCCTGGCGCCTTAGGCGCCAGGCTCATAAAGCTAGACATGTGCTCAAGTGTTTTAATGTGCACTTACCTGATGCAGACCATGCTGCCACATCCAGGCCGTCTTGAGGCCTGAATGGAACTACTTTACCTGTGGGACTACTTTCCACCCGGGTGTGGTCGGGGAAGGATACATACCTGATCGGAGGAAGGATACACACTTGGAACTTCTTCCAAAGCTATTTAAACCACACCCGATCAGCAACTCACGCTTCGCGTTGTTCTGCTCCTCGCAGCTGGACGCTCACCGTGTCAGCTCCTGCATCTGGACCTCAGCCACGCCTGTCAGTATCCTGGGTCACCTGCAAAGGGAGACAAAAGACCTTACCTGCTAAATCAGCACCACAGAGACATCACACCGACGATCCTGAAAAGGAAGACATCATTTTAAAAGCATTTCGCTACGATCGCTGCAGCGCTGCATTTCACTCACCTTTCCTGGACGCCACCATCTTCAGCAGCGATCATCCGGATCCACAGCCACTTCCCAGAGCCTAGAGAGAAAGACAAGAACAAGGTGAGAGAAGGAAGGGAATAGGAAAAGCTCAGTTTCCTTCTAAGTCTTACCTGTTGGGTCATTCCCATTTCATTTCGGGTCTTGCCGCTTCCAGGCATCCGGACCCCGGCCCCTATGGGGAAAAAAGACAAAGACATTGAATGAGCGACTGCAAAGACATTACCCGAGCGCTCATCCAGAACTTACCTGTCATTTACTGGAACTGCACGTTTCACTTCGGGTCGGCGCCATATCTCCGGCATTCCGAACCCCGGCCCCTAAGGGGAAAAAGACAATGAACATTATTATTAAGCTTGGACTTTTGAACTTGCAACAGAACTTTTACAGAGCCTTACCTGAATAGTCAAGCTTACCTGAACTCCCATCAATCCTCAATCCAGTGAAGTAACTGGGTTTCAACGCGCCCCTGCATCAGAAGCAGGATGGAGAGCTCATCCTTCCTGACCCTAAGGTGAGACTTCATGGGGAATCGTGAAAGGGTATCGTGGAGGGTTGGAAGAGAGTGGGAGGCTTGAGCATAACTCAGTCAGTAGGTAATACTTCCTTTTCACGCACAGGGGAATATTCCTGCGAGCCGGAGAAGCCAGAGTAGAGGGGCCCTTCCTGTCCATCTTCAGAGTCCTGCGCTTCACCATTGAAGAAGCATCAGCACTCGAAGCCAGACCTGCGCCTCCGTGGGAATCAGGTGAGCGTTACATACACGTACCCTGCTGATATCGCATGTGAAACTTCCCGCGCACCCCTGATATACATGTACCCTGCTGATATTGCGTGTGAAACTTCCCGCGCACCCCAAGATACACGTAGCCAGGACATTCGCGTGTGGAACTTCCCGCGCACCCCTGATATACATGTACCCTGCTGATATTGCGTGTGAAACTTCCCGCGCACCCCAAGATACACGTAGCCAGGACATTCGTGTGTGAAACTTCCAGCGCACCCCTGGAATACACGTACCCTGCTGATATCGCGTGTGAAACTTCCTGCGCACCCCGAAATACACATAGCCAGGACATTCGCGTGTGGAACTTCCCGCGCACCCCTGATATACACGTACCCTGCTGAATTCACGTGTGAAACTTCCCGCGCACCCCTGATGTACACGTACCCTGATGGAATCGCGTGTGGAACTTCCAGTGCACCCCTGAAATACACGTACCCAGCTGAAATGACGTGAGGTACTTCCCGCGCACCCCAGTGATACACGTAGCCCGCTTGCCGTGCTAGTACAGGGTTAGCGCAGCCCTTTGCGCTGGATTGGGGATTTTGATGGCTTTTCCCTGCGCGAGAGGCGTTCTTGGGGGCGTAACTGCCACTGCTGCACGGTCGCTGCGCCACTGTGCACCATGGCTGGAATCCATGAATACTCTGTGCGCGGAAATGGATTTTAGCGCACGCGGCTGGCGCAGGGATTCGCACGCGCACACTGTGCGCCAGCCGCGTGCGCCACTTGTGCGCTGAATTCTATGAATTACCCCCTTACTGTTCTGCTGGTATATCGCCCCCCTGGGGTTGATGCTACATTTTATACTGATTTCCCTGACTTGGTATCGGCTCCCCAAGTTAACGATCCTAATCTATGGGTGCTAGGGGATTTCAATTTGCCTGCCAACTCCACTTCTGCTAGACAGGTTGAACACTTTCTTTCTTTAATGATGGACCTTAATCTTCCTCAATTGATCCACAAGCCCACTCATCAGCTGGGCAATACACTTGACTTTATCTGTGCGCCCAAGTCACTCATTGCTACTATCTCTTCCCTCCCTGTACTCTGGTCTGACCACTCTTTGATTTCTTTCACTGTTGTTCTTCCAGGCCCCACCCGGCGTCCCCTCAAGCTGCCCACTTCGAAAAGGAATTGGCATAAGGTGGATCTCCCCACACTATCTGCCTCTCTTCTCTCCCACTCCGCCCCACAGAATTCTTGTACCCTGCAGACTCTGAGTGCATCCTTACTAGCCGTAGCTGACCAGCTAGCGCCGGACAAGCTTGGTGAGGAAAGAGTCCATGTGTCCGAACCCTGGTTTTCGGATGAGCTCAGAGCATTAAAACGTAGCTGTCGTCAGGCTGAACGTAAGTGGAGGGCCAGTTATACGAACGATACTAAAACAGTTTTTCGCTGCGCTCTAACAACTTACAAAAAGCAATTTTAGCCGCAAAAAAAATCTATTTTGGCGGTAAGATTGAAGATGCTGTCAATAAGCCTAAGGTGCTTTTTGAGTTAGTGCAGTCTCTCTCCACTCTGACCAAGTCTGTCCCTTCGATCGATCCCTCAAAAGCTCTGTGTGAATCTCTCTCCTCCTTTTTCCGTTCCAAAATTGTAGCTATATGCGAGGACATCAAAGTTAACTCAGATGTCATTGCTAATAAGCAATCTTTCCCTGATCTTCCTATTTCTAGTGTGTCATGGGCCTCTTTTCCTGAGGTTCCTGAGCAGGATATTCTGAAAGCTATCCATGGCCTCAAGTCGGCCTCTCCTGCAGACGCCATCCCCTTAGATGTGCTCAAAGCTATCTCCACTGATATCATTACTGAGATTACAACAGCAATTAATGTATCTTTTCAAGACGGGCTGATACCGAGGTTCCTGAAACACGCTCGGGTGCTCCCACTTTTGAAGAAGCCCTCTTTGGACCATGCTGTCCTGGCTAACTTCCGACCCATCTCCCTTCTTCCATCTTTGATAAAAACTCTTGAGGCGTTGGTCTCTCCCCTCTTGTCATCTTTCATGGAATCCTCAGGTTACTTTGACACATTCCAGTCGGGATTCCGCCCCGGGAGAGACACTGAATCAGTTCTCAACTCTGTATTTGATTACCTTATCCGCCTAGTTGATCAGGGCGGTGTGGGAGCCTTGCTCTTACTTGACCTCTCAGCCGTGTTTGACACGGTTGATCGTTCTACACTGATAACCCATTTGTCGGGCGCTGGCTTGGGAGGCCAGGTGTTGAGCTGTTTCGCAGATTTCTTGACCAACCAGTCTCAATCTGTTTTCCTGCCTCCTTTCTGTTCGGAGTCTGTCATAATGTTTTGTGGAGTGCCGCAAGGGTCTGCCCTGTCTCCTATTCTTTTTACTATCTTCATCCATCCACTTCTTCTTCTCATTCTATCTCATGGTTTTCGGGCCTCTACTCATACGCAGATAACAAACAGATCCTGGTACGCCTAGATCTCACTCGTCCTGACACTGCAGCCCGGCTCAGGAACTGCCTTGAAGACTTGGGGGCCTGGATGGCAACCAACTCTCTCAAACTCAATGGCAGTAAAACAGAGGTCCTGGTGGTCGGGACAAACAGCCTCCTCAACTACTGGACCCCAGACATCTGGCCCACCCCTCTTGGCCCGTTGCCTTTACCTTCTCCCACGGTGAGAAATCTGGGGTTTAAGTTTTCATCTTCACTGACGATGACTGAGCAGGTGGGTGCAGTTTGCAAAGCTGGCCATTTCAAACTGCGGACTCTGAGAAAGGTTCTTCCCTTCATCCCTGGTCATCTTCATGCCCCGGTGGTAGGAGCGCTGGTAGATTATCGTAACTCACTGTACTACGGCCAATCACACTATCTACTTAATCGTATCCAGATGCTACAAAATGCAGCAGCTCGAGCAATATTGCGCCCTCCGGCACATTCTCATATGGCCCCACTCCTGAAACAACTGCACTGGCTCCCGATCGAACAACGGATCCTATTTAAATCCATGTGCCTGGTTCACCGTGCCTTTTATAAGGTGGGAGCGGAGTATGTGCAGGAGAAATTTGTTCACTATGTTCCTGCTCGCTCCTTGTGGTCACAGACTCTGCTACTACTTCTGGTTCCTCACTTTAAACGTACCCGAATTGGCGGCCGCGCCTTTTCGGTAGCAGCAGCTAAAGCATGGAACCAACTTCCTTTGGCTCTTCGTGCTACTGTCAACCACCTGGCTTGCAGGCGCGCCTTAAAAACTCTTCTTTTCTAACTCCACATGTCTCACTCTTGTTACCCTCCAGCGCCAAGATGCCTTTGGGCGTATGTTGCGCTTTTTAAGTCTTTATAACATAACATAGCGATATTCATCTCTACTATGGTCATTTTGGACATGTTGTTTCTTTATTAATTAATTTATTTATGTAAGGGTAACCTGTATTCGATTGCTTTCTGTCTATTTTGGGGTTGATTTAGCTTTCATTTTTAGACACAGGCCTGGTACTTAAGAGTATTTGTTTTTGGGGAGGTGCTTGTACAGTATAACCCAGTATTCCAACTACACAAAGTATCACTACCTTGCAGGTTAGTCTGCTGTGTTAGACTGTCATGGGTGTCAACCAAAACCCAAGCCCCCAAGTTTGTTAAGGATTTCAATCAGGCGACACACAACTTGGTCTCAGCCTAGGATGTAGCGCTCAATTGATATACCTTTCTCTTTATTTTATGCAAATTCAATTTGAGATGATACACAACTCGTATCACACCCCCTTTTTCAAATACCTCAGGTTACAATGGACCATGAACCAGGCTGGTTGGTGAAAACGCAATATTTATTTATTTTTAAAAGGAAATGAATCAGACAATTTTTTCTTTTTTTAAAATTTTAGTTTTACAGAAGACAACTTTTACAAACATTTTTGCAGAACATGGCCATTTAAAATTACAATCATCAAATAACCAATCATAAAAGTAAATTCATCAACCATCAGTTTTACAATAATGGATTAATTTTTCCAAAATCATACTTTTAAACCTAACCAATTCATACCTAGAAATTTGTCAAACAGTAGTATTTACAATCTTAGGCTGCATGTTATACAGAATGTCTACTAACAGTAGTTAGTTTGTCATTTTCAGTTAGTAGAACCGTTTTGATTTTACCCAAAAGACGTACTAGCAATATGATGAGTGCCATGCTCCCACCATACATGCATCTTTCCCAAAAAGAAGATTTAGAGATGTATGTGTCTTTTGGAGCAAAAATCCCCAGATGATTAATTCTATAGTGTTCGAAAAAGGAACAATCAACTACAAGGTGTTTCAAAATTTCATCAGTTCCACAGTCACAAAATCGACAGTTCAAGTTTGCAAGTACACGATTAATGTTTCTCCAATAATAGATTCTTTCAAGTGTATGATATTGGTTCAATTTAAACCTCAAATATGCTCGACGTATCTTACTTGAAGGGCATTGAGACAGATAAGGTGATCTAATCTCTCTTCGTCGTGGTCTTTTTGCATATTCCAAATATGAATTATAGGAATTATTGCAGTCCAAAGTTGCAGACCAGTCACGATGATATAAGTTCCTTTTCACTTTTGGAAGCTGCATAACAAGATCTAAACTAGTGCAGTCACAATCATCTAAGATGTTCTTCATTTCACTATCAAATTTATTCATGGATTTTAGTTTGTGAGAAACAAATGACCCATTTAAATCAAGGTAAAGGGAATTTTTGTGAGGAGCCATAATATCTGCATATCTTGATTGTTTTCTCCATGACCATCTGGCTGCTCAAGATGATAGACCAAGTTCATCTCTAATGATTGAATTTGGGATGGAAGCAGATAGTCCAAGAATACTTTTCCATAGATTTCCCTGTATTTGATTTAGTATTCCACCCACATCAAAGAGACGCATATTCAAGCCATATAAAAGGATTGGTTCTACTTTCATCAAATAGAAGTTGATCAACGGTAACAAGGAAAACTCACAAATAGTTCTTATCAAAACCTTCATCATTGATGCTAATGGACGCACCTTCATCTTTAGATATGATTGCCAAAATTGAAGAGAATAATGGTCATTTATAGGGTACCCAAGATAGCGAATTGAATTATCACATTCAATTACATTTCCATTCAGTTGCCAGCTGTAAGTTTTGATTTTTTTATAATTTCGAAAGACAACAATTTGTGATTTGGAAGAATTAGGTATTAAATTGTGAGATACTGCAAATTTTGAAAATTGGTCCAGTTTTAATTGTAGCCCACTAGGGGTTCGATCAAACAGTAAAATGTCATCTGCAAAAGATAACCACGACATTTTTAAATCCCCTAGTTTCACAGGATACATAGCAATCTCATTCCATAACATATCTATGTCACAAAGATATAAATTAAACAATGTGTCGGCCATGTTACAGCCTTGCTTGACTCCTGTATTGGTATTCATAGAAATTGTGAGCGTGCCATCCTTGTTAGTCCTTATTTGAAAAGTAGTATGATTATGTAACATTGCAACCAATTGAACCATCCTTTTTGGGAAACCTAATTATAAAAGTTTTGTCCATAATATTTCTCTTATAACTGTGTCAAATGCGCTGCTTATATCTAAGGCTGCCATATAGACAGACCCGGTCTCAGGAGTTTTTGTTTGACCAAAAATATGTGTAATGATAAAGGCATTTAGCGATGTGCCCACATGTTTTCGAAACCCTGTTTGAAATTTGGAATAAATGGTCTTTGTCTCTATAAAATTTTGGAGACGCTGTGATAAAATAATGGAGAAGACTTTTTCTGATGCATCCATCAAAGCAATTGGCCTAAAGTTAGATGGTAAGTTTGGGTTTCCTTTCTTATGTAATGGAATGATTATGGCATTTAGCCATGACCTCGGAATTGAGTTGGTCTTTAGTATGTAAGCAAATTTAGTATAAAGAATGGCTCCCCAAAAATAGGGTTCATCTTTTAGAATACAAGCAGGCAGACCATCGGGCCCGGCTGCCTTCGAATACTTAAGTAAATTGATTGCATCGACAATATTCATTCATAGAAAAAAATATACATTCCTTACAATTGTATTCAAAAATACCAGAGTTGTAGTTTTGAAATTGCGAAGGAAGACTATATTTGCTTTTGAAATAGTCTATCCATGTAGATGCTGCAATTGGGGATCCTAGATCTTGCGCCGCGGCCCCTTTTTTGTTATTCAAAATTGCCCAGATGTTTCTGGTATTGTGTGTAATGAGATACTTCCTCATTTGTTGATTCGCAAAAAGTTTTGTGTTACATTTTATAGATTTTAATAAGTGACTATAATTGCTATTTATCACACTTTTGGCTTCTTGATATTTGGCATAATGTAAGTGTCTCTGATTCAATGCATGTAGAAGTCAATTTTTTTCCCTCTTAGCTTTTGCTATTTCCGAATTGAATCCCTTATCAGCAGCTAAATTATACATTTTCGCTTTATGGGCAAGATATTCGATGTGTGCTTTGATTATATGCGAATTCCATTCTTCTCTTCTATGTACATTGATAAACAGATCTGCAATATGAGATACCCGAATAACATGTCTTTGAACCAAGAAAGAAAGTTCTCTACACATTTTCGGATGCCATCCAACCAAAGTCTGTGCTCGATGTAGGGTCACCAGTCCCAATGCATCATCTTTGTTCAAGGATGCTAGATCGCATTTTATACTAGTACTTATTGGATTATGATCACTCTGGGTATGGTTATTATTTGATACTTTATTTACCATAGAGATTGAGACAGAAGAGACAAAAAAATAGACTATATAAGAGGTTCGAAGCCCCCTCTTCCATGTCCCTTTATGAGGACCAGCTTTATAATCCAACAATTGTATATTCAATTCTTTGAAATAGGAAACCCATCGCTTCCCCATAGTTACCGAGGAACCTGTAGAAGAATTGCACTTAGGGTTTTGCTTAGACATTGATGGTGAACATACAGCATTGAAGTCGCCCCCAATAACAATCATATAGTTTGGATTTCTAACCATAGCCTCCTCAAGTAGCTCGTCCATATTGTCAAATGCAGCCTCAATTGAGGAATTAGCAGGATTGAAATACAAACACACAATTAAAAATACACATGTCGTTAAACCAATGGGGAGGAACTCAATTGCCAACATGCCAATTTTCGAATAAACAACCTTTGATTTATGATTAATGGCATTGCTGACAAGAATAGCGATCCCCCCATACAGACGACCAATTGGACCTTTTTCAGCTGATATGCAAAAATTTGAAAATCCCTCAGTATTCAACTCATTGACACACATGGTTTCCTGTAATAAGGAGATCGTGGGTGATCCCATTGCAACATAATTAGAGGGCCAATTCTCTAAGTTCCTTTTCCCACAACAATTCCAAGACAGAATTTTAAAACTCTGTGTATTAGAGACTGGGACATTTCTTGTCTATGATTTGTTTTGATTATTTGAGAATTCAAGGATGGAAGTCATTAAAGGGGCTAACCAAGTAATATTAGAGGTTGCCCCCACCAATTCTGAGATTTTAGATATTAATTCAACAGTTTGAGCAGGGACAGCCAATGGGTTGGCTTGTGTGACTCCCATTTCTTCCTCTGGTTTGGGGACTTCATTTAGAAATTCTTCTGCCTCCTCAATGGTCCTGAACAAACGTAATGTTAAACCACAGGAATTAAAGTCATCTCTGTGTTCCCACAGTAGCCTAAGTATCATTGCAGAATGTGGAGCACAGATCATTCTGAGGATATTATGGTTCGCCAGTCTCAGCCACTCAATGTCATCAGTATGAAGGGTCCTCAATTGAGGACTATTTTTAAATAAGTTAAACAGGAAAGATCTGTTTAACCTTTGTTTCCCATTAATGGCCTGATCACTGGACCAACCCAAGAAATACCTTGTATCTCTATTGAATGAATATTCTGTTTTGTCTTTTTCAGAACTGCCTCAGGAACAATGTTTGTTCTCTTTTATTTCCCTGACACCTACCACTCCCATTCCCTCAGGATTAGTTGCCCCCTCACAATCAGTTTTTGCTATAAGATTTCCAGAATGTGTACTATGACTTTCATTACCATCTGTGGAATGAAAGTTGGCGGTGTTACTTATGGGATTATTTTTAACCTTCAGAGAACAGAACTTTTTTTGTTTGGGCACTGCACCCAAATTCATTACCATTGTTTGGTCTTTCACCAGACCTTTTACCGTTTTTTTTTTCAATGACTGGATAAAAGGTCGATAAGCGACTTTGTGACAAATGTCCCGATTTTGATTGGTCGCCTTCACCCTGATCATCCCTTGGTCTCATCATATTGGAACCCTTTTTTTTATTTGGTGATGGTTGCCAATAGATGGTACCACATTTAAGACGGCCTTGGATTCTTCATTCAATTGTGTCAAGTCAATCCTTGACTCATTTGAGGATCCTATTGGTTGATTGGGTGATGGGATCTCATCCAGATCTTTGTCATTTTTCACCATTTCTTTGTTTTATTTGTACTTGTTATTGTTGTCCTTAGTCAGTTTTTTTGAGTCCAGGATTATTTGTACATTAGAGCTCTTTTTTAATGTTTATTTTCTCTTTTTAACGCCCTAATATGAGCACGCTTCATTTTTCGAGACATAAATATTGTCTGTGTCCCGTCAAAATCATTATCCTCACACTCGCTGTTCGCTGCCACTCCATTTTCACTCGATTTGGCCAAATTTGCAGCAATAATAAAATCGCTTCTTATTTGTTCATCTTCAGCTTCGTTGATGACATTCACTAAAGGGGAGGGGCTATTAGGTGATACCTCTTGTGGCAGTGGCATTGAACCAATTGCATCTACATAATCACCAAGTCTCCCCCCACCAAATTTCAGTTCCAAATGCTGTCTTGTTAAGAAGCAAAATAACTCATCCAGTCTCCATGAGTTCTGCTTGACTTCAGCCATTATGGGAGATGTTGTGAGTGACTCCATCGGGGTACAAACCTCCTTTGAGCCTTCCGCAACAGCTCTCGCATAAGTTTGTGAATCAGAATTCACTATTTGTGGAGAATCAGTTGTTTGAGTAGATCGATTTCTGCACATCTGTGCATTGGATGAGAGATCTTTCAATAGACATGCATCAACGAGTCCCTGTTTTTCTGAATGGACGGCAGATTGCATCATCAACATGCCCTCAAATTTTGATACCTTATTAGTTAGGGCCAACATCACTTCCTTTAAGGAGTTGATGTGCATATGAGTTAAATCATGGCCCTTATCCAGTAGGTTTAGTAAGGAAGAAATCACCGGGAAGTTAGATAAATCATCATCGTTTTTATGCCCCAAGGACTTATATCCTGGGGTTTTGTCGGAATCGGAACACGCCCCTTCCTCACGACAAATATCTTCATCAAATATTTAATTCATCATTTGTATGGGTTCAGATATAGGTCCTTTACCTTTTGGTGTTTTGCTAAACATGGGAGAGCTACATGAGGGTCTCGTAACTCCTTCATAATGATAGTTATCAGTCCCAGCAAAGGAGTGCATAAAATGCCCCTCTTGTAAATTGTGCAAGCAGATTCGTTCTACTTCAGATGGTAAAAATACTACCAGTGAATGAGGGGTGAGAGAAATTCTACAGCGTTTCTCCCATTCACTAACAAGTACAGGAGCCAAAAGGAAACATCTGAGATAATTTTTGGTACCACATAATGAGTATCATTATGTATGGGAATTTCCGAGATCCCAAGTGTCTTTTTTTGAAGTGCTACAGCGGTAATTTTAGTACTGTCGGGTATTCTACCTACTTCTGCATCCACTGTTAATTCATTAAAAATGCGAAGAGGCAGCCGTTCCTTTATATCATCATTGGGTTCTGTTGCCAGTGGTTGCATGCTATACGGGATGTTATTTATATCATTTATGCCGTCATCATACACCGATATTTGTAGTGCGATTGGGTTTGATTCTACATCGGAATCGTGTAATAACACCGGGTTTGTGGAGTTCAGCCCTGTTTGAGTATTGCCTTCGGCAAGACTTTTGCCACAGCGTAGACTTCCCACCATTTTACTTTCTAATTTGTAGCAAGTGGTGGTTGTTTGTAGTTACGCACTCCAATGAACTCCTGTTAGTTTTAAGGTGAAATAGTACCCAGTTAGAATAACAACCACAAGGATGGCTAAGCAAAGAAAAAATAAATGGACAATTGAATACAAAAACCAATTATAAAAGCCAACAAAGATAAATCGCTACGTTTACATTTACATAAACCTCATGTTCAATTCTAAATGCTTCCCAAAAGATTCTACCTGTCTCCCTGTCGACCCGCCGAACAGCCAAAAAGCCCAGCACACTTAGACACACTTCGGTGCGCCTACCTGTGTGTTTTGAAGCATTTGTGCTCCAATCGGTGCAGGACGCGGGCGGGGCCTTCTGCGGGATCGAAAACAGAGGCTGCAAACAAAAAAAGGGAAGTCAGGACCCAGAAAGCTGTGGGAGAGAGACAGTATCTGTCGCGCACGAAGTGCACGGCACGGTATCCTTTACAGTCAGTAAGTTCGCTGATACCAAAGAGTACCTGGTAGCAAAGAGTAACGAGTCCAATAGTCCAATAGTAAACTGGTTTCAGCAATGTCCAAACATGATACAGCTTCTCGCGACCTTCTCCTTGCCGACTGCTTGTTCGGGAAGAGCGAGTACAGCCAAACAGCCCAGCACACTTAGACACTTCGGTGCTTGCGCGGTGCGCGTACCTGTGTGTTTTGAAGCAGTTGTGCTCCAATCGGTGCAGGACGTGGGCGGGGCCTTCGGCGGGATCGAAAACAGAGGCTGCAAACAGAAAAAGGGAAGTCAGGACCCAGAAAGCTGTGGGAGGGAGACAGTATCTGTCGTGCATGAAGTGCACGGCACGATATCCTTTACAGTCAGTAAGTTCGCTGATACGAAAGAGTACCTGATAGCAAAGAGTAACGAGTCCAATAGTCCAATAGTAAACTGGTTTCAGCAATGTCCAAACATGATACAGCTTCTTGCGACCTTCTCCTTGCTGACTGCTTGTTCGGGAAGAGCGAGTACAGCCAACCAGCCCAGCACACTTAGACACACTTCGGTGCCATTTTAATATGGGGCAGCAATCGCCAATGGGATGATAATTACAATAGAAATGTAAGCAATGCACTGAATTAACCTTCTCCAAGAACAGGAAAACACTTTAAACCCTTAGCAAAGGCCTAAAATACCACTCAAATTTTACAAATAATGAATTCATGTATGGTTACATTATAATATATATATGTTTTATCACAATAGCAGGTAGTTTATATCACTGGCAATCTCAAGGCAATCTCAAGGCAAGGGATCAGCAACAGGCATACAGTTCGAAAATGAGTGGAAAGTTTAAAGCATGCTGCAGCCAAATGACACGTTGGAAAGTTGCAATTTTCTCAATTCCCGCTTTAAATTACCCAAACGGTTTTTAATAAAAATGGGTGAAATACTCTGATTTGCAGTGCAGTATTTGGGCTGGGGAATAGAGGTATATCACAGGGACAATATAGAGGTGAAATAGGTCTCTAGCTGGTGAATTGAGAGAGATTTGGAAGGTAGAGTGAGGTTCATTTTTAGGAAAAATAGAGCAGTTAAAAGTGAGAAAATCGGTTTTGAAAGAAAGGAAAATGTTACTTACACTAAATTATCTAGGCTATATTGTTAAAGAGGAACACAGTAAGCTCCAAGGTTGATTCGTGAGGTCAGCCTTGTCCCGCCAGTGCACAACCCCACCAATAAAATATATGGAAATTAGTTTGATTACTCCAAATATAACTAAGGGCTTATAATTTACTCCAGACAAAAATGAAAAGAGATGGCGCTAGCACTTAAACATTAAGGACAGGATACGAGGATCATTCTAACAGTTTCAACAAGTTACCAGGGTATAAATATGACTACTTAGAGAGTGGGATAAGGACAAAGGCAAGACATGATAGGCTATGTGTTTCTATGGGGTGGGGATTATACTCACAGTCCACTTTTTGGTTTTGGGATTTTTCGACAGACAACAGGGTCTGTTCACCACACGGTGGTGCGCCTGGCAAAAGTCAGCTGGGCAAGGTCTCGTCTCCGGTTAGTGAAAAGCTGGGCAATTTGGGTCACTGGATGGCACAGGTACTGCTGGATGCAGTCAGTGGGCAAGCAGTTAGTGGGCAGCAAGCCGGTCTGATTTCAGGATGCAAAAGGTACCACCGCTTTCCCCTTTTTGTGAATGGGATATTAGTGGGGGTTTTTCTGGATCAATGGCCTTGCTGTAGTAGGAATCAGTTATGCTTGTGTTTTGCAGTGGGCTCTGGAGTAGGCTCAGCAATGCTTAGGCCTGATAGTTGGAATCAGCAAGATGAATGGAGATCAGGAACGTAGCGCAGGAATTCAGGAAGAGTGTGTGTCTAGAGTCCTGTCATGGACTCTTATTTATAATGCATAGTGACATCATAGAAGTATATGGCTGGGCAGGCTTAGCTAAACACACCTCTAACCCACTGGATTGGTCAGGGGTGCTAGTCCCCGACTCGCTCTCAGCTGGTTGGATTTCAAGGGCATGATGTAAGATCTATGATGTGAGTTTTACAATGTTCAAAAACCTCCCACAGTTACTTTAGCTAAAATCCAATTTTGCCACAAATGGTACATTTATACATCAAAAAGGTAGCAGGCGCTCCTCTCCAGAAAGAACATGGCATGATAACCTGTTCTGAGATGAGATTTTGCAGCACACGCTTTTTGCTCACTGTATCTTTCACAGATGGGAAATATCCATTTGCACATCAGTCTTTGTCCCGCCCACATGGGCAGTCCAGCACCGAAATGCTATGGCAATTCCTCTCTGAACAAGAGTACCAACAGCAACCCCATACACTTGTTTCAGCCTTGTTGGGCCTCATCAGTGAGGTGAAGCTGTGCCTCTCTGAGCACAGTGAGCAGGGAGTCCACGTCTGGTTGCCCCCAGGTAACTCAGGGTGACCAACCCCAAGTTCCTTGCAAATGGATAGTTCCCACCTGTGGAAGGTACAGTGAGCAAAAAGCAGATGGCTGCGAACTCTCAAAGTGGTTAATAACCACTCAACAGGTTATCATGCCGTGTTCTTTCAAGAGAGGGGCGCCTGCTACCTTTTTTGGTACATTTATACAGTTGAAGTCTCTTAGCACATGACGTAAACAGGTTACATATTTTATGCTGACCATTGCAGTCCAACTCGGCAATCTGTGAGACATTATTTTGTACGTTTAATAATCTTTGGTCATTTTCAGTGTGAAATGATCGGCCTAAAATTCTGGGACTTTACACATGCGTACATAAAATCATGGGGCCTATTTCTGTTAATTTTTAACATTCCATCATGTGTCCTTTCCCCATGATTCACATTCTTGTGGCGTTCGTGTCCCATACATGCTATTGACAGCCAAGACCTCTTATTTGAAAGCCACAAAAATCATATTTAAACTACTAAATGTTTACATTTTTGCAAAGTCCTGTTGCAAAGATAACCATCTTCAAAGTTTCTTAATAAAATAGTCTTTTGAAACAAATGGGCATCCTTTGTCCTACACTTGCCCATTTTTCTTCTTTTCAGCTACCACCAACTGTCACTTCCCCCAGAGGGAGGATGGGGTTTTCCCAGCTTGATTGTAGGTTTATTGCCCCTTCTGTACTTCGCATGTCCGTGTTTTGGAAATTCCATTGTAGAGGGCTCAGCCCAAACCAGATTCTGTCCAACCTAGTAATTATCACTGGGGTGTTAGTATCTACTGAGAGGGGCCCTTTTGTTTCTGTCATCTCCTCAGCAGAAACCTGTCTTGGGCTGATTCCTCCCCCCATGCAGCCACTGAAGTTTAATTTACTTGTATTTATTTTTGTTCTGAATTGGAAGAAATCTGCTGAATAGAACCATTCCATACATTGTATTTTCACAGTGCAATCCCCTTTCACCTTGCTAGGCAAGAAGAAGTTTTTGTTCAACCTAGTACACTCAAGCAAGCATTTTTCTCCTTTAGTTTGCAAAGCCCATTTTTACACATGTTGTGCAAGCTGCTAGCACTTTGCTTTCAAAATCGGTTTTTGACTTTCCATCTGGATTCCCACACTGTTTTGCAGCTATAGTTATTTTCTTTTAGGCAATAGTTTATTTGAACCACCTATGCACTGAAATTGACATAGCCCAGAGCTGGAGTTCCTTTGAAGTACTGATGCATGATGCTTTGTAACTTAAAAGTGAAGCTTTGTCCTGTGCGGCGGAAAAATGAAGTTTCTTTGTTGATTTTTCTCAGATTCGGTTTGACAGAGCCTGTCATTCAGGGATCATGCTTGGTTTTGCTGAAGCAAAATGGGGATATGAATGGGCATGGCAGGGCCTTATTAGTTAGGCCATTCAAACTGAAGCAGCATCGCGAGGCGTTTGGGATCGAGCGAGCCGGATCCTGTACATGGATTCTAGCAAATGAAGAAACCCATTCACGGCTGCACAGCTAGACAAAAGACCGAAGAAAACTTTACTATGAAAAGTAACCATCAGGACGCAATCGTATGAGTAACCATATACATATCATCAAGATTGATTGACCATTTGGTCTTTACAAAACGACCCGTGCCACACCAAAGAATCGATTATCTCAGATCCTCGGTCTAAATATTGTTAACACCTTGAAGAATTGCTCCCTCACTGAAGGTCCTAGTAGTCCTATTGAAGCTTTCACGACGGACCTAGAGGACTAACGCTTGCATACGACAGGAATACCACTGATTCAGAACCACTCGCCCCGATGAGACTAGCTACAGCAAGAACATTCAAGCTCAATACTAAACACTGGCAACAGAAACCAACCACTCAAGAGATGCGCAATCATAGCACGCTCTAAGATTGTTGTCAAAGTTGTTGTTTTTTATAATATGACACTACTCCTGAAGAAAGTTCTATAAATTGTTGTAAGAACTGAAAGATGTTGAGTTCTACCATCTAGAATCATTACTAGAATGATGATCTAACAACCTGAACCAAGGTCCCGTGAACAGTCTGAGACAGCTACTGCTCCCCAGGCTGATCACTGAACCCAATTCCAGCCATCTAGACGGAAGTGACTACTTCCTAACGGCCCAGTTTAAGTGTCAAAACATAGTTGTTTGTATTTTTAAACAACGTATTATTGTTTTACGTCAAGTGAATGGGATTGACCCACTGCTTTTTTAAGCTATTATGTGTTTTTCCATTAGTAATGAATATTAAAAACTGATTGAACTATTTGTTTCACAGCGCTATTTAATGAAATTTGTCTGTAACCTGTTGATAAAAACTAACTACCTATCACGTCTAATAAGATTGCTTCCCCGATAAAAGGTAGAATAACTACCTTGGTAGTAAAAATTGGGATTCCCCCTTTATAGTATATAGGGCCTTATTAGTAACAGTAGTTTGAGGAAGAACAGGTAAAACTAGCGTCAGAGCAGCATCATTTTAAGGTAAAATACCCCCTTTTTAATGGAGACTTTGGGCTGGCAGCAAAGCAGCGCTTCTTTTTCACTCTAATTCTTTTGTATATGGAAGAACACACTGGCAGGCTTCCTCAGTGTGCCCCCTTGTTCCATCCATCCTGCCCAATATGTGCTTGGCAAGATGGTGAAGCCATCTTTTTGTCGCTGCAAAACGCAGTTTTGAGGCCATGGTGCCCAAAGGAGCCAGTGCAGCTATTTTGCTGGTGACTGCAGATACGCAGCTTGGTGTTGTGGGGAAGTACTACTGAGTGGGTAAATATATCCCACAGTGTGTTTCCCTGGAAATCTGGATGGAATCAGTAAGAGCTCCATTCACTTTTATTCTGGTGTGAGCGGAGCCAAAAAAAAACACTCTTAGACATGATTTGGGATATCATTTGACTTTGTAATGTGTTTTATGGGCTATGGGGTCTTTTACTCCATAGGGTTTCATGTGTTTTTTGGTAAGAGTGTTACACAGCACCCTCAGTGCAGTAACACAGGGGTGGCATAGTGACCCCCAAACATAGACTACTGCCTCCCAGGGCATGTAAAGTCACCATTGACTTTACTAGTCTTAAATTGTGAACAGAACCAGTACAAACCATCATATTGTGGAAGTACTGGTAGGGGTAATTAGATTGCCCCAGGGTCTGTTTTTCGAGGGGGCACTGTGCAGTCCCCCCTCGTCTAGTTTCTGCCTGGTGGCAGTGGTTACCACGCAAAATATTTCCCCGGAATATTTCCTACGGGATTTTCCCATTCATTTTAAACGCACCACTTTTTTGGTGCAATGTTAAAGATACCGCCGGGTTATTTATTTAATATTTATTCCCCGGTTGGGTCTTTTTGCCAGGACTCGGTTTTAAAATGGCATTTGTGTTCGCCTCTGTAACTCCAATCCAAGTCGAGCCCTTTGTTCCACTTTTTGGCGGGCTTCTGCACTGGTCTGGATCTAAAGGTGATGGCCGTGCACTGGCCACCTGAGAGAGAGACCCCC
The DNA here is from genome assembly GCF_040938575.1 of Ambystoma mexicanum. NCBI lineage: Eukaryota > Metazoa > Chordata > Amphibia > Caudata > Ambystomatidae > Ambystoma > Ambystoma mexicanum. Next base: position 577,096,633 of record NC_090922.1, on the reverse strand, counting down.
AGGGACTAGCAGGTAAGAAACCTTCTGGTTTCTCAGAGCTGGTCTTGCATTGTGCAAAAGCCCTTTAATCTGTCCCCTGTAATCTGGGTTAATCACACATCTGAGCACTATCAGTCCTTTTACAGCCAGGTTTGATCATGCTGCAACTCTGCCATATGTTCCTTTTGGCAACTTTATGGCAATTCCTGTCTGGATTTTTGCAGAACGTGTTTCGAAGGGATTGTGTCCTCCGACGTATTCCTTATCTTTGATAATACGTTTCCAGTTTGTTGGCCTCGGAAATTTTTTCTGTAGAGGGCGCTGCGCGTCGACGTCCGCCCAGTCGATGTCCCTCGACGGCCACCGTATCGGCGCCGACGTCACCATGCCCATAAATAGCCACGCTCTGCGTCCTTTGCCCAGTTCCATTTTTCCGCGCTTCGTGGAGCCTCGGAACGTCGTTGCTCAGTTCAGTCAGGATAACTCTATATCTACTCGAATAATACCTACTTGTTCTCGATGGCTTCTTCATCGGAACCGACGACGCCGCGATCCGGCTTCAAGAAATGTCGAGACTGCGGTAAAAAAATGTCGATAACGGATCCACACAGGATCTGCTTGTGGTGCTTGGGATCCGAGCACCAGTGTTAGGAGTGTGAGGACTGCATGTCCATGACGGCGAAAGCCTTGAAGGAGTGCAAGGGGAAGCTCGAGACAGGTAAGTCAAAAACCTCCTCGAAGATTTCTTCGGCTGAGTCGAGGCATTCGTCTCCTCGCCGTCGAAAATATTCCCATTCTAGATCTCGAAGTAGCTCCCACCATTCGTCGCGATCAAGACACTCAAAAAAGAGACGTCGAAGATCCCCTTCCTCGTCGTCTTCTGTGTCCCCAGAAAGGGTCTCCTGTCCCACGAAACACAGCTCTCAAGCTGTGTGGGAGGAATTCAGAAAGAAAATGTTAAGCGTCTTCGAGAACGCAGCCTCGACCCCCTCGAAGACAGCTGAGGGTGATACCCCGGGTGAAAAACCCAAAAAATCAAAACACAGCGAGTCGCAGCACCCGGCGAAACATTCCACCCGAGAGCGCCACGAGCCATCGGGTAAGAAGGCACCATCTTCGACGCCGTTGTCGAGAATTCCTTCGACGCCGTCGTCGAAGATTCCTTCGGCGCATGGATCGGCGCCATCGACGCCGTTGTCGAAGGGTTCCTCGACGCATCGGTCGATCGACTCAACGCCATCGTCGACGCCGACATCGACGCCGATGAAAGAGAAGACCAAGGCTACTCCACAGCCAACAGTGATTCCAAGGGCCTCCGGCACGACGTCGAGACCGTCGTCGATGTCCTCGAGTAGGATCCGGATCCTCTCGAGTTCTTCGAGACCCCTTCCAGTTTTTTCGATGCCGTTCTCGGCGCCTTCGAAGCCTGTCACATCGGCGTCGACAACATCGACGTTTTCTCGCCCAGTAATGACGAGTTTGGGCTCCTTCTGCCATAGAGATGGGTTTTACACCATTTCAGAGGTCAGAGTACCCTGGACTATCTTCAATTTATAAAGAGGGGGAAGATTCTGACCAGGAAACATTTGGGTTACAGAGGACCACACTGCCTATTTCAGAGAATTTCACCTCTGAGGAAAGAAGGCTGAAGGACCTACAAGAGTCACTACATGAGACAAGTGGGCTGGACACTTCCCCAGAAGTGGAATTTGTTAAGCCAGACCCAGGGGAACATGACGAAACACCCTATAGAACCCTTATGGCAAGAATTATTGAATTTATGGGTTGGTCTGTGCCTTCCCCTGTTTTTCAACAGGATGACCTAACAGACATATTAGACAAAGGTCTGCAGGAGGACCCTGTGGTCCCCTTCCATGCAGCCTTACAAAGAAAAATTACATCTAATTGGGAAACTCCTGAAGTTATTCCTGCGGTCAATAAAAGATTGTCAGCCAAGTATAGGGTAGCGGCTGCTGACCCTGAATACTTATCAAAACACCCGACTCCAGAGAGCCTGGTGGTTCAAGCGGCAACTTCATCTAGCAGTAGGACCGCTTTCCCTACTGTCCCACAGGATAGAGATGACAAGAGGTACGATTCTATGGCGAAGAAAGTCTTCTCTGCTTGTAGTATGGCGTTGAAGTCCATCAACGCCACCTGTACACTTGCCAGGTTCAGTCACACACTATGGGAGTGTGCTTCATCAGCGGCTGACTGCATACCCGAAGGAGAGGAAAAGGAAGTCTTCCTTAACATTATTAAAGATGGCAAAGATGCCATGTGCGAATCACTTCAAACTGGCATCGATTCCGCTGACAGTATCAGCAGGGCCATGGCGGCAAGTACAACAATCCGCAGGCATGCGTGGTTGCGAAAGTCTGGCTTTGCTCCAGATGTACAGGCCAGACTTTTGAATATGCCCTTTGACTGCTCTTCACTATTCGGAAAAAAGGCTGATGACAGTCTAGAAAAGTTGCAGACTTCTAAAGCAGCAGCAAAATCTTTAGGAGCTGCTATCCGCCAAACTCCTTTTTTCGTCCCTCAGGAACCTCTAGGAGAGGAAAGTCCTTTCGCTATTATTCCGCATTCAGGAAAGGCAGAGGACAGCCGGCTCAAAGAGGCCAAAGGAGATCCACCCGAGGTGGACGGGTCAAAAGTACTAAGGCCGCAGCAGCAGGTGCCTCTTTACCCTCGGCATCTGCATCAGCCGCCCCCAAACCACTCTGAGGCCTTTCCACACAATACACCTGTAGGGGGCAAGTTAACTCACCATCTGACGGAATGGCAGGCTATAACGTCAGATGCTTGGGCATTGGAGACAGTTGCCCAGGGTTACTGCCTACCCTTTCTACACATCCCTCAGAGTCATCCACCGGGGAACAGCTCTCTAAAAGTTCCAGATTCGCTCCTCTTGCAGGAAATTATAGACCTGCTAGAGAAAGGTGCCATAGAACCGGTACCTGTAGCGGACAGGAACAAGGGCTGGTACGCCCCCTACTTTCTCATACCAAAGAAGGACGGAGGACTGAGACCCATCCTGGACTGACGAGAATTGAACAAGTTCCTCAGGAAGGACAAGTTCAAGATGGTAACTCTCTCTCAGATCCTTCAGGCCCTCCAGGTCCAGGACTGGCTGGTATCTCTGGACCTTCAGGATGCTTATTTCCATGTGCCAATCCATCTCAAACACAGGAAATACCTGAGGTTCGCAATTGGCGACTCTCATTATCAATTTCGAGTTCTGCCATTTGGGCTGACCTCCGCCCCGAGGGTTTTCACCAAGCTGATGTTGGTAGTGTCGGCGAGTCTAAGGAGGGAAGGGATCCACGTCTACCCCTACCTGGACGATTGGCTGATCAGGGCTGTATCTTTGGAACTGGCCCAGGCCCAACTAGATTATGTCTGCCACTTCCTTCACAAACTGGGCTTCTCCCTCAATTTAAAGAAGTCACAGATGATACCATCACAGAGACTCCAGTTCATTGGAGCGGTCCTGGACACTTCCCTGGGAAAAGCCTCGCCACCAGAGGTGAGGGCTCAAGATATTCTCCAGATGGTCACCAAGTTTCAAAATGCCCAGCGTCTTCCAGCCTTCTATTTTCAGAGGTTGCTCGGCATCCTGCATTTTCCTGGTTGCAGAGGCTCTCCTGAGAATGAGATCCCTCCAATGGGCTCTCAGGACTCAATGGTCCCAATTCTCAGGCAGATGTTCGACCTGCTTCAGGTTCCAAGACGAGTAGTACAAGACCTTCTGTAGTGGACCTACCAAGAAAACATTCTGAAGGTAGAACTTTTTGGCAACCATGGCCAGAGATAATTATAGGGACGGACGCCTCACTCAAGGGGTGGGGAGCCCACACCAATGATCTGACAATACGCGGTTGTTGGTCTCCATCAGAGTCCAAACTACAGATCAATCTTTTGGGGCTGAGGGCGATCAGACTAGCCCTGAAGGCCTTCCTGCCCTTTGTACGGTGAAAACATTTCCTCATAATGACAGACAACAAGGTGGCCATGTACTACCTCAACAAGAGAGGAGGTGTAGGGTCACTACCACTGTGCAGAGAGGTAATGCAGCTCTGGTTCTGTGCAATTCAAGAAGGAATCTTCTTATCAGCAATTCTCCTAGCCGGAGAGGAGAACATGGTGGAGGATGCTCTGAGCAGGCAGGGCACAGTCTCCCCTGAGTGGGAATTAGCTTGGGAAGTCCTTCAGGAGATCTTCACGCTTTAGGGTACACCTCAAGTGCATCTGTTCGTGACCGGTGCCAACCGGAATTGCAAACTTTACTGCTCCAGGGAATTTCCCCCAAGAGGAGCTCTGGGAGACGCCTTTCGTAGTGGACTGGTAGTTACCACACCTATAGGCGTTTCCTCCAATCCCCGTCATTCCTCAAGTCATCAGGAGGTTGAGAAAGTTCAGGAAATCCATGATCCTAATTGCTCCAGATTGGTCCAGGAGGAAGTGGTACCCGGACCTTCTGGACATGTCCATCTGTCCTCCAATACATCTGCCACAAAGAGAGGACCTTCTCTTGCGAGGGGAGGGTCGGGTTCTCCATGCAGAGGTCAAGACACTCAAATTTCATGCATGGTTTTTGAGCATTTGAGCTATAAGGATTGGGACCTCCCCGACAACTTAATGGAGATTTTGCTTTCAGCCAGAAGGCCAGCGACTAAGTCCTTGTACCGCTGTCATTGGAACAAGCTCTGCAGCCGGTGCAGGGATAAGAATGTGGACCCTTTTACATGCAGTACACCTATGGTTTTATCTTTCTTGTTACACCTGCCTAATCTGGGGCTCCAGGTTGGCACAATTAAAGGGTATCTAACAGCTGTATCTATTTTTAAGCGCTCCTCTGAAGAGGTATCTTTCTTCAAGATTCCACTGGTCATACAATTCTTGAAAGGATTGACAAATGTTTTTCCTCCGGTCCATTTTCAAGTCCTGGTTTGGGATCTCAACCTGGTTCTACAATTCCTTATATGTGCTCCATTCGAGCCTATCCACTCCTGTCCTTGAAGATTGTTAACTTTAAAGACCATTCTTTTAGTGGCTCTTACATCAGCCTACAGGGCGAGTGAACTCAAGCCTTGTGCTGCAAGCCTCCTTACACAGGCCTCTTTAAGGATAGCGCAGTCCTTAAGGTCAAACCTTTTATACCAAAAATTGTCTGAGTTTCATTTATCTCAAAAAAACATTCTACCTTCTTTCTTTCCCCCATCTCATCCTGGAAAGGAAGAGGAGAGGCTACACAGGGTTGACCCAAAATGTGAACTTAGCTTCTTTTTTTACATTTTTTTTATTTTTTATTTTGTTTTTGGTAGTAAAAATTAATTTACACCTTTACAAACATTTTTATCAAATAGCATCTCTAAACACTTTCCATAACCAATAATAAAATAATGCTTGTAATATTTACATAAAATATAACACAAGTACAAACAAATAGATTTATACATTCACTACAAATTAAAACAGCACAACATAACCTAAACAAGCATTATATTGCAGTCTTCAACAATTCATCACACAATTCATCAGTATACAAATTAAAACAAAAATTCAAGCAAGATTGCTTGTTAAGTTTCATTGCAATTCCAAGGTAATTGTAATTCCTCTCGCCACTTCCCAAGGTTCGTCAGTGAAGGTCTCACATCAGTGTGTTCCATAAATAAATCCGGTTGCTTGATGCCTTAAAGATCCCACCAAGGCTCAACCATGGTAAACCAAAGTTACTTCAACTTCATGGTTACATTCAACCTGGTGTCAACCACACTGGAGGCAGTTACAGTTGTTAATAAACATCAACTTTACATATCGATCCTTTTGAAGCATACAGGATATCATTTGGGATTGAAAGATCATCCTCAGTCATGTTTACAAGCCTCATTTAGGATTAAAAGTTCATCCTCAATTATGTTTACAAGCCTCACAGTTGCCAACATTATTGGGGTACACTGGCCACACATACAACGCAACCAAATCATGTTACGCTCAAAATGAGACTTAGACACCAAAAAAGAACAAAGAAGACAAAGAAGCCTTTGTTGCTCAAAATGAGCACAATACATGAACAAATGTTCAAGAGTTTCGGACTCCTCTCAATTGGAACAAAACCTACAATGGTCTCAACTTCCCATCTCTTTGAACCCTGACCAATTCTTGATACGTGAACCCGTATGGATAAGATCCAACTGGAATCTCATGTATGTCTTTCTGCCGTTCTTATCCGGAAAACACAGGATATAGAGCAGGCGTGGGAGAAGGGCATGTCTAAATTTAGCATATGTGCCAAATGATGTATAATCCGCAATTACGTCCGAATTACGAGCCCAGACGTTCCTATGGAACCTAGTCTTAGCTTTCCGTGTAGAAACAATTAACTCCTGCTGTGACATATTCAAAGTACTCAAAATTTCGGACATGCGTATTTTAAATTTCAAAATTGATTCTGGCTGTTCTGCTTGAAGCATTACCCTAAAATCCTCATAGAGAGAATTCGGCGGTGGCGAAAGCATTTTGCAGTATGTATTAACCATCTACCATTCATGTTTATCTGCCAAGGGATATAGACCCAATTCATGTAACAAGATGGCGTTGGGCAGATACCCAGGGAGACCCAAAACTTTTTTCCAAATATTCCCCTGCAATGTATTCCTAATTGGGGACCCATATTCAACAGACAGACATCGAGACTATACAGTAGGATAGACTCTACTTTCATAGTATAAAAGTATAACAGAGGCATAAGCGAGTACCTACAGTACCTGGCGAAAATGATTCTCATCTGGGCAGACAGATGATTCAGCTTGACGGTCAGTACACTTCGCCACTTTGCGAGAGACATACTGTTTGATATTTGGTAGCCCAGGTGGGTAATCTCTTCCATGATGACTATAGGTTTGAGATTTCCAACATACTTAAACCTTATAGGTTTCTTCTTCTTTGTAAAGGCTATAATATGGGATTTAGCCGAATTGATGGTCAAGTTATTGAGCATACAGTAATCTTGAAAGATATTTAATTTGTTCTGTAGCCCAAAGGGTACCTTATCAAACAGGATGACATCATCGGCAAATGCCAACCAATTCAAGCACAGTTTGCCCAGATTAACCGGGAAAACATTTTCACCCTCCAAAATTTTCTCAATGTCTGCCAGATAAAGAATGAAAAGTAGCGCGGCAAGTTACAGCTTTGCTTCACTCCAATTTCCATCGATATACTATCAGATAGTAAACCCTCCGAGTTAATGCGCACACAATACGATGTATTTTGATGGAGTGCGGCAATGATTGCTACCAACTTAGATGGAATACCGTAGGATAGCATTTTCCGTCAAAGGCGGGTACGCGGAACGTTGTCAAATGCAGCCGATAAGTCTAAAGATGCCATATAGACTGTTGTATTAGCCTGATTATGAGATGCTGACAGTAAATGGCCAAGTATCGATGCATTAAGCTGCGTACCCATATCTTTCCGAAAGCCCACCTGTGCTTTGGAAAGAATTCCTGCAGTAGTAACATACTTCTCCAAATACCACAAAACTAAACGTGCAAAGATTTTAGCCGCTTTATCTATCAGGGCAATTGGCCTGAAATGTATCGGGTTGTTGAAAGCACCCTTTTTGTGGATGGGAATCACTATTGCCGTAAGCCAGGAGACAGGTATTTTGCCCGTCCGATATATTAGCTGGTAGCGAGGCAATAGATATCTGGCCCAAAAATGAGGATCATCCTTGTAAACACATGGCGGCAGTCCATCGGGAGCTGCCGCTTTATAAAACTTTAGTTGTGCAATCGGCCAAATTATGTCACTAAGTTCCCATGGACACTCGATCGGGATCTTCAAGTATAGGTTCTCCAACTCCAACCTTCTATGTACCTCTGGCAGCTCGTATTTTGCTGTGAAGAAATGCTGCCATACAGGGCCAGAAATGGTCGCAGTCATGCGCTCGTCCACCTTGCCTGAGGGATTTCTTAAGGTAAACCACAGTTCCCTGGTGTTTCTCTTCCAGAGATGTTCCAACATCTGTTGTTTTGCAAAGATATGAGCTGCGTAACGCAACAATTTCACTTTAGACTTAAAGCATGCCACAATGGAGTTTTTTTGTATTTTATAGGCCGATAAGTTTGTAATAAACTTAGCTTCTATATTTCTAGGAAGACAAGACGATCAACTTTTTGTTGGATACATGGGCCATAAATTGGATATTGTGGTTTCAAAACAAACCTTATTTAGGTGGATCATCCTTGCAATCTCTGAATGCTACAGGTTAGCTGGGCAAGATCTTCCTGAGGCTCTCAGAGCACATTCGACCAGGGGCATGGCTACTTCCTCTGCCTTACAGAGGGGAGTCCCAATTCTGAATATTTGTGCGGCAGCAACGTGGTCCTCAGTCCACACATTCACCAAGCACTATAGTCTGAACTCCTCCTGAGGCCAGGAAGGTGTTTTTGGGAAGGCAGTGTTACATTATATACACACAGGCCAATAAGGAACTCCTAAATTCTAATTTGAAACTGAAAATTCGGACTCCCTCCTACAGAAATACAAACACTGCTCTGGGAGTCTTTCATAAAATGAGGAATATGTGGGAGGACACAATCCATTTGAAGAACAAGTTACTTACCCATGGTAACGTTCTTTCGACTGGATGTTCCTCCCCCGTATTCCTCATCGCCCCTCCCAGCCTACCTCGCAGTAAAATTTCCGTGTTATTACAGTTTATGCTCTTTCATGGTGAGTAGCTGTCTGGAGTAGGATAAACCAATAGACGGAAAAATCAGAACTGAAGCCAACAGTCCCTGCTTGCACTATATACCATTGATGACGTCGACACAGAGACGGAGGCCCTCTAGGGAAATTGAGTCGACAGGCATCACCACGCAGCGCCCCCTGCTGGAAACATTTTCCGAAGCAGCTAAAGCTGGATATGGAGATATCATAAGATGAGGAATACATGGGAGGAACATCCAGTCGAAAGAAAGTTACTACGGGTAAGTAACTTGTTCTTTGCTTTCTGGAAGCCTTTTTGCTCATCAAGTCCCCACTGAATTTTGCTCTTTTTCCTAGTCACCGTGTAAATTGGCTTCAAGATGAGACTCAAATGAGGAATGTGATAGCACCAGAACCCCATAAGCCCTATAAACATCTGGGCTTCTGTCTGGGGAATTCTCTTTACAGGCCCCATCCATATGGCCCCAGAAATGTCATTTCTTTGGAAGGGCCCTGTATTTTCTTTGGGTTAATAGCCCACCCCCTGTCCTGCATGTGTGCAATCAATTTCTCCAGAGCCTATTCCACAAAATGTGTCTCTCTTGTAATCATTACATTGTCAATGTAGTGTGACATTTTCACATTTTCCAGCTTCAACATGGCTAAAAATCGCAAGCAAAGCATTCCACCGCAAAGTGTTGCACTGTGTACCTAGGGCAATTTTCTAACTGTCCACTGCCTGTTGCCCCATGAAAATGCAAACTGATCCTGACTTGCTTCATGAATGTCAATGGAGACAAAAGCATTTGTAAGGTCTACCACTGCTTGCCACTCCCTCATTTCCCGACTCAATGTTTCCACAAGCGTAATAATGCCAGGCACAGTTGCTGCGAGAGGGGGCACCTTCTTATTCAACCCTCTAAAGTCTACAAGTGCCCTCCAGAAACCATTGGGTTTGCGAACAGGCCACAGGGTTATGAAATGATATGATATGATATATTTTATTTATATCGCGCTCATCCACAAGTGTTTCAGAGCGCGACCAAGAAAAGGGGGGGGAACAAGGGAGAACAAAAACAAACGATCTTACTAGGCCCAGTGACATTACGAATATGCAAGTGCATGGAAAAGGGAAAAGGGGGAAAGTGCGAGGAGGGGGGAGAAAGTGGAATGTGCAGAACAGAGGAGAGAACAGAATAAATAATAAGGGAACTAAATAAATAAATAAAGGCAGTGAAAAGTGGTAGTGCAGCCATCCAGTGGCAAGTGCATGATTAGTCAGATAGGATATGTGTGGTAAGTGCAGAGGAAAATAAAAGGGGGACTGTATGGGTACAGATACAGAGCCCAGTGCAAGGGGTGGCCCGGAGGCAGTGCAGGAGGGAGGCAGGGTTAGCAGGTACCTGGGCCCGAAGGACAGAGGGTGGGCAGGTGCACTGTGCCAAGAGAAAACAGATCAGCAGGGGAACAGAGGGGCAAAGGCAGAAGCGAAGAGGAAGGTCTTTGTTCTATTCCAATTTCAGGCCGACCTCCGGTGGCAAGGGAGGTTGGTTAGCATACATAGGCCCGCACGGGCCTCCAGGCATACAGCGCAGCAACAGAAGCAACAGAAGACATGACACGCTTGGATAGTGCATAAACCCAGACTGCCCCTGCTGACGCAGTTTCGGTGATTCATTTATTCTTGCCCCCCTCCCCTGTCATGTGACCCTGGTCTCCCATGGTACCTGTGACATCACATTCCTCCCAAACCTGGAATGCTGAAACAACTTGTGTCTACAACTTTTTGAGAACTGTTCATTAATCATATAGTCTCTTACGGGTAATGCTCAGTCTCACTCCTTCTACAATATATCCCTTGCAGGAAGTAGCCATGGAGGCGGGATGATGGTTTTGGCTTTCCCCTCCGTTGGTAACGAGGATGGGCTCCTTCCACTTCTTCGGTCCCATGGGTGGCTGCGTTCTTACACAATGCGTATTACTTTGTTCAATGACCCCATGAAGCTTTCTGCATCACTATTAGCCTGTGGCCAGTAGGGAGTGATTTTCTTGTGCTTGATGCTCAGGTCTTGGAGGAATTGTTTTAGTTCCTGGCTGGTAAACGGCATGCCGTTGTCACTTTTCAGCTTGATGTGGATTCCGTGTACTGCAAATACATTCTCAAGTGCTGTGATCACAGATTCTGCATTGGTGGATCTTACATATCCGACTTCTGGGTAGCGGCTGAATTAGTCTACTAGAACTAGGAGATATCCTTCTCCAGCAATTGTGCAGAAATCTATGCTTACGGATTCCCATCTTGTGTTGCTTCGTGGGGCGCTGCTAATCTGTTCTGGTGCTGCCAACCTCCTTGATGACTGACATGCTGCACATGACTCGACTAGACTCATCACACGTTGTTGCATGCGCGGCATCCACATCCTGGATTTTAAATATGATAGTGTTTTGACTATGCCTTGGTGCCCGCTATGTGCAAACTTGAGCGCTCTCTCCTCCAATGTTGTTTGTAGGATTATCCTATGGCTTTTCAGCAGCACCCCCTCAGTTGATATTGTGAGTTTGTGGCGGATCCCGAACAATGCCTGCAGTTTCTCTTGGGTAGCTTGTGTCCGCTGTGCCACTGCTGCTAGGTAATTCTTCCAATCTCCCGTTTGGACGGCTTGTATGGTTCGCATCAGGCAGGCACCTGTATTTGTTTCATCCGCTATTTCTTGTAGTGTGAGGGACCGTTGCCGCGCACATGCAACCACGTTGCACACGTGTTCTTCAGTTTCTTCTGCGTGTTCTTCTAGCTCTGGCCGAGCATGGATGGCAGGAGAGATAGTCTGCTGGGTAGTCTGCTCCAGCCCGGTATTCCACTTCGATGTTGAAGGGTTGTAGCTGTAGCATCCACTTTTCTATCCTCGCAGGGAGTGAGGTGCAGTCCCTTTGAAAATGGAGATGAGTTGCTGATGGTCACAAAAGACTTTTGCTGGCTTCCCTAGCAGGTATACATTGAAATAGCGGCAGCCCCAGAGGATCGGTAGCACTTCTTTTTCGATGTGCGCATAGTTCTGCTCGGTCTTGGTCAGTGCGCGGCTAGCAAAAGCAATGGGGTGTACACTGCCATCCCTGTCTAGGCTCCTAGCCCCACAGGGTTGGCATCTACCAAGAGTTTGGGTTGCTTGTTCAATGTTAAAAAATGCCATGGTAGTGGTGCTGGACAGCGAGTCTTTAATTTGTTGAAATGCCTGTTGGTGTTGAGTTGTCCATTCCCACTTCACGTCCTTCTTTGTTAACTCTCGCAGGGGGCTTGCAAGAGTGGCAAGGTCGGGAATAGACCTCGCACAGTACGTTGCCATGCCCATAAAGCTCCTCACTTCGGTGACTGACGAAGGGGCCTTGGCGTTCTTTATGTCGCTCACTTTTGCTGGGTCAGGTGATACTCGGTTAGAGTTGAAAATGTATCCAAAAAACTCAGTTCTTCCTTGCAGAATTCACATTTGTCGGCATTTAGCGTGAGCCCGGCTTCTTCTAGCCATTGTAGGACTGCCACAAGTCGCTCCTGGTGTTCTTTTGTGTTCATCCCATAAGTTCAAGCGTTTGTACCTTCTTAGGCCGAGATGGGATGAGAATGTTGTAATATATCTTGATTCTCTCACTAGCCTTAGCTGGTGATATCCTGATCTGAGGTTCAACTTGCTGAATACCCTGGCTCTAGTCAGGTTGACGATCAGCTCATCGATGGTTGGAGTGACGTGTCGCTCTCTTCCAATTGCTGGGTTCGGGAGCATCATATCTATGCAGATTCTCACAGCATTAGGTTGCCTTGGTTGCCTTGGTTTTTGTGCTACCACCGTAGGTGTAACCCATGGGGTCAGTCCTGATATCTTTTCAATGATGCCGGCTTTCTCTAGCTTTTATAGCTCCTTCTCAACCGCTTCCCTCATATGAAAGGGGACCCGGCGATGCCGTACTGCTTTCGGCTCTATCGTTGGATCGATATGAAGTTTTATGGTCCTGCCCCGAAGGCATCCAATGCCTTGGAATACACGGTGATGCTTTTTGAGGAGATGGTCAATCTCTGTTGGTTGTATGTTGAAAGCGAACTGGATCAGGTGCAGTTTCTCTGCTGTCCGACAGCTCAGTAGCATCCCTACCCCTGCATCTACTATGTAGATTCTCGTTCGGCATGAGGTGTTTTCGTAGGACTGGTCCGATCGGAATGACCCTCGTACTGGCAGTGGTTTCTTGCAGCCATATGCAAATAGCTGTACTTTCCTGTCTTGGAGCGACGGTGTTGTGTTAAGTTTGTTGAATGCGTGTGTTGGCATCACGTTTACCGTCGCTCTCGTGACAATGACTACTTTCATAGGGTTTCCATCTGAAATGACAGTGCAGGAGGGACGCTTTCTTTGTTTCTTGCTCTTTCCATACGTTGTTTTGCGTGGTTCTACTGCAGATATTGTGTGCACATAGTGTATCTTCTTGCTAGATCTTTTCCGCCTCTCTTTTCTGCACCTGTCCGGTGAGACACTTTCTTCGCTATCTTCACTTTAGCTGCTGCTGGGTGACTTTGTTGAGCTGTCAAGTGCTCTTGCTCTGCCTCTTCCTCTTGGTTGGCGTGATGGTTCTCGCTGAGCGAGACTCCTTCGTTGATTGCTTGTTGCTGGTCTGTTTCCCTCGGCCGGACTGTAGGTATACAGCGGCAAAATGGTTTAAGTGTTTGCACCTGCGGCATGTTACGCCCCATGCGGGGCTTGGCTCACCCCGGTGCTATGGGCTGCCACACCACTTGCATGTGTCGTTCCGCCTTTGTAGGCGGTTGGGTCCCAGGTAGTTGAGGCGCTTATGGTCTTGTTCCTTGTTAGCTTGCCGCCTTTTTATTGCTGCTACATCCTCACCTTTCTGGGGGTTGTCCAGTGGTAGGTGTTGGATCGCAGTTTCAATCACTGCCACTTGGTCGCCTGTGCGTTCTCGAAGTCAACCCATTTCGAGGATGCGGGTTAGTTGGATACCTTTCTCGGACAGTACGGCTCTTCGCAGCTTTTCAGATGATAGGACATTTATGACTTGGAGGCGGATCGCAAATTCTTAATTTGGAAACTCACACCCCACTGCCATTTCTTGCAGTCTTGCGTGGAAATTGTCTATGGTCTCCTTTTCGCGTTGTCTGGCCATGCAGAAATGGAACCTCTCGTAATCGGGGGTTGAGATCAGGTTTGAATGTTCTGGTTAGACCAAGTTTAGCTGCATCGCAATCATCATCGGTGCCATTGTTGGGGAGCGTGTTAAATAGACGCAGTGCAACTGCCCCGATATTGAGCAGGAGGAGTGTGCGTTTTTCTTGTCTTCAGTGACATCACTAGCTTCAAGATGCAGTACGAACTGTTGTAGCCAAATGCCCCAGCGGATCGCAGCTCCTGTGGCAAATGGGTCAAATGGCCCCATGAGCGTGGTCTGTGATGGGTCCTGCCGATCAGGATTGAGGATGTTTCTCCTCCTGTCGGTGGAACTAGCCCCTGCCTTGACCAGGCTTGTGTTAGCACTTGACATGGTGCCAGTAAATACTGTGAGTTAACTGCACACTGTTAACAGCTTTCTTGGGCACGTGCGCGCATGTGTTCTCCAGGAGTGTTCTTTGGCAGTGGGCCTTGTTTTCATATTTAGTGTTTTCAAGTCTCTGTGTTTCACGTCTGCTGTGTAACTTGAGATGGAATTGTTCATGGGAATCAGAATGCCCCTGTGATCGTATTGTGCACGTGGCTCGGGCCGTGAGCTGGACCTTGCCTTACACCGCACTGTTGCACGTATGGCAGAATGTTTATAATACTTCTGTAATGCGCAGACTTTCATGCACCTACCGGAATGTTTATTGGTCTGACAAGGACATACCAGTGAGCCTGCAGGGGTGCGGCGTGCATCCACGTGAGCGTGCTTCACTCCTGTGGGGTAGTGGCACTGGGAATGACCGCGGAGACTGTGACAACGTAGCAACATTCTTTCCTTCGTTGCCAGTGTTCTATTCCGATTTCAGGCCGACCTCCGTTGCCAGTCGGTTAGCATACATAGGCCCTCGCGTGCCTCCAAGCATACAGCGCAGCAACAGAAGACACAACACGCTTGAATAATGCATAAACCCACACTGCCCCCGCTGACGCAGTTCCATTGATTCCTTTATTCTTGTCCCCACCCGTCACGTGACCCTGGTCTCCCATGGTATGCATGACCTCACATTCTTTAGGTGCTTCCGGAACAGGAGATGGTTCTCCTCAAGTTTCAAGGTGGCCGGGAGGCTGCTCCAACGGGAGGCCCCAGCCGAAGACAGAAATCTGCCCCTAGCTTGTTTCTTTGAAATACGACTGACCCTAAGGGAGTTAGAAGTAGAGGAGCGAAGGGCTCGAGAGGGGAGGTATTTACTGAGGCATAGTTGAAGGTATTTTGGACCCAGGCTCTAAAAAGTCCTGTGGACAATGCAGAGGGTTTTAAATTGAATCCTTGCATCCATTGGGAGCCAATGAAGGGATTTCAGAGCTGGAGAGATACGATCGCAGGGCTTGAGGCCAAGGACAAGTCCCGCAGTCCTGTTCTGGATTAGTTGTAAAGGGCAGAAAGTTGAGGCAGATAGATTTAGAAAGAGGCTGTTACAGTAGTCCAACCTAGAGAGAACCAGAGCTTGGGAGACAGTAAGCTTCTGAGGGAAGGAGAGGAAAGGCAGAGTGCCTCTAAGGAGGTGCAGTAAGAAGTTTGACTTTTTTTAGACGTCAGAGATGTGTCCGGAGAAGGAATGTGTGGAGTCAAAGATGACACCAAGATTCTTAGCCTCGCAGGTAGAATCTAGAATTAAAGGGGCTAGTTGCTGGTCTAATAATCCCTGTTTGCAAAAGGGACTCAAATGTTTCTATTAACTCTTTCTGTCCCCTGGTATTCTGTACTGCTTGATGTACACTAGCTCGGGAGGTGGGGGCAAGTGTGAAGCAGACCATTTTGCATGCCCCACCAACATGGGAAAATTTCTTTTTACATGAATGCTCAGAATTCAAAACACAAACTTTCCCCAATCTGTTTCAACGGTTCTCTGCAAAAGCAAATCCATTCCGATTTATGTATTCAGGTACCTGGGCAATTAATAGTATTGTATTGAATTGAGGACCTTTCCCAATTGCACCTCCATACCCATTAATGATAACTTGCAGAGCTGGTAGTCTGTCAAGGTTACCATTTAGCAATGTGACTTCTGCCCCGTTGTCTAGCAGCGCTGAAACATGATATGTGCCTTTCTATGGTAAATGGTTATCGGAACATAGGGTCTTCGGTATCCAGGGCTGGCTCCCTTTATTAACTGCACCCCAAACAGCGTGCCACCCCATCAGTCAAATGGTTCAGGTACCACCCAATGCTGAGGGAAGGTAGTGCCAATTTTCTTCTCAGGTTTCTTTTCCTCGCCTATCTCGTAAACTGATTCAGGGTTTCCCATCTATCTCTTCCTTCAGAACTCCTGCCTTCAATAGCACTACCCACATCTGCCTATGGGTCACCTGCACTGTTTTTCCTGCCTCAGTTTGTCTGGATTTCACTGTCCTAGTAGATTTCGGTGATTCTATTCCTTCCAGTTGCCCTAATAGCATGGCCACTTCTCCTAATGTTCTGCCCTGCGCTGGTCTTAGCAAAGCTAGCAAGTCTCCCGTCATATGGCCAGGAGAATTTCCCAACATGCGTGCCCTCATTCCTGATGTGAACACGTAGTCATTCCACAGACCATCCATTTTTTGATAACAGCCATTGGCCACACAAATTAATCTCTCGTATATTTTATCTTATGAGGTTACGAATGATACTCTTTATGTAGATAGGAGGCACGCATTTGCATGTTTTTTCAGGGTATTTATTATAAGTAGGTAGTATGGAGAAATCGTTTTTTGGGGGGATACAAATCGCCCATGTTGTGACTATTCCAACAGACACCTTCAATGTAGAAACGTTATTAAGTTGCCTATACGTTGCATTGTGTTAGGCAATGAGCTATACTTTTGCTTATGTAGACAGCAGGTACATAACTAAATGTGCCTTCATTTACACCATAGTTTCAGCTTCAAAACCATCTTCATCACCTGTTGAAACCTCACAATAAAATTGCCAACTGATAAATTGAGGAAGATGCAGGCCAGGTAAGAGTTAAACCAAGTGTTTATTAAGACCAGGAGCAAGCGACAGGCACCCAGCCTGGCCTGGCCCCAATGACCTAATGGCTCCAGAACTCGTGTGAGTTCTGGAACCACATTAGAACACAAACAATACACATCCAGAAGCAAAAAGCATAACTTAAACACAACATATCTAGCTCCTTATAATAAACCACAAAAGACGTTCAATCACAATAGAAATCCTTACATTTGACAGGAACTCTTCTGATCCTTCTCTTGAGTTGACCGCCAACATTCAATTCACCATCACCCGCACAATTCTCCTCACCAACACTCAATTCACCATCACCCACACAATTCTCCTCACCAACACTCTTACCACCCACCGGAATCCTGCCACCGCCCAACACAACACCCTTTTCTTGTTCTTGCCACCCCTCCTCATTATTCATCCGTACACTACTCAAAACCAGCATTCCCTTCGACCACACCTCACCTCCCTCAACAATCACCACACCACCTTTTACAGCCTTAATTCTCTTAGGACCTAAAAACTTGCTTTCTAGGCATTTTAATACCTTATCTGGGATTTTTAATCATAACCACATCCCTGACTGTCCACTCTTGATCCTTAACTTTAGCCTCATTGTCAAACACACCTTTGTACCGAGATTGGTTTTCCCCTATCAATCTCATAATCTCCTTATGATCCACATCAACACAGCCAGACAACCCGATCCAACCCAGACATAACTTAGAGGCTGGCTGATGCACCTTCAGTGACACAAACGGTGACACCTTGGTAACCAAATGCGGCATGGTACAGTAGCCCCAAACCATTTCCTTGAGTACCTCTGACCACAACAATCCAGCTCTCATCGCTAACTGAATGCCTCCCTTTAGAAACCAATCTGCTCGTTCCACCAACCCATTGGCCCTGGGATGGTACAAAGCAGTGCGAGTCTGACTAATCCCAAACCACGACAAAAAATTCTTCATATTCTCAGAACAGAACTGTACACCATTGTCTGTTATTATCTCTGAAGGAAAGCATTCCCTAAAAAGCACATCCTCAAAAAATATAGCAACTCCACAGTGGTAGCCTCTCTCAAACCCCTCCGCTCTAACCACTTTGAGTGGTAATCAATTAACATAACAACAAACTTAAAACCATCGCCCAACCCCTGGATGGGATCCATCAAATCTACTGCTACCTTCTGCCACGGCTCATCCGGCATGCGCACCAGTAACAGAGGTGTCTCCCTTACCACTTTATTCTTGTCACTCGCCACACATGCTCCACGTTCTCTCACCTTTCTGTCCACTTCACTGTCCATGGCTGGTCACCAATAGCTTTGCCTCAGCAACCTCTTAGTACCACTCATACCAGAGTGTCTTTGATGAGCAATATCAATGAACTTTTCTCTGAGTCCTTCTGGAGGAACCACCTTGGTACCTCTTCTAAACCTTCCCCCAGCTTCTGACAAAGACAAGTCATCTTTAACTTCATAAAAACTGTCAAATTTCCTTTCCATTTCTCCTTTTCTCAACCACCCCAGCACTGTCCATTCCTTCACCTTGTTGAGAATATCATCTTCTTCTGCCTTGATCCACTCTTGTTTTTCCACTGCACCCATCTCAATACTGGCAATAATCATTTAATCCTCCTGCAAAACTTTGCCAACCTCCCCCTGTTTCTCTACAGGAAGCCGTGACAAGCAGTCAGCAACTACATTTTCTCTACCAGGTACATAACACATTTGAAAATGGTATCCTTGCAAACATAGCAACCACCTGGATATTCTGGGTGAACCTTTTGCCCAACCTTCACCATCCATCATTTGTACTAAAGGCCTATGATCTGTTTTGGTCAAGAATTCCTGACCCCACAAGAAAAACTTGAAATGTAACACCGCCCAAAACATAGCCAGAGTAGTTCTTTTCATCACCCCTCAGAGGTCTAGATGCAAACGCAACCACATGTTCCTCCTTACCACCACCCACTTGCGAAAGAGATGCTCCCAAACCTAACAAACGGGCATCCACAGTCAACACCCTCTTTCTATCACTTAAAAACCCTCCTAACGAAGGAGCTGTAGCAATCCCTTCCTTTATCTTTTGAAATGCATTCTGACACTCATCCGACCACACAAACCCAACACCCTTCTTAAGCAACTCCCTCAAAGGTGTTGAAATAGTGGCAAAATTGTTCACAAATGTGTGGTAAAACTCGCCCATCCCCATAAAGGACCTCAGCTGATCTTTATCACGAGGAGCAGGAACATTATTTATATTTTAATCCAAACTAATCTTAGGAACAATCCCACGCGATGATATCCTGTGTCCTAGATATTGAACATCACATACCCCGATTTTACATTTGCTCCTCTGCACCGTCAAACCAGTAGCTCTCAACATGCTCAAAACACACCTTAAAATTTCATCATGCCACACCATACTTCCAGCAAACACCAGAATATCATCTTGGAAAACAATCGCATTCGCTACACCCTCTAATACTTTCTCCATTACACGTTGAAATACTGCTGTGGCTGATGCCAATCCAAATGGCAAGTGTAAATATTTAATTGTCCCTTCTGGTGTAATAAAGGTGTAACATCTTGACACCCTTCAGATAACGACACTTGATGGTATGCCGCTGACAAGTCAATGGGGGTCATTACGATTTCTTAGATCAACACAAAGGGCCTCATTACGAGTAGTCCGGTAAAAACGGCCTCATTACCGGCATGTCAGTTAGTGCGGGTCTGTGCTCCCTTGAACCCGCTAATAGCAGCTGATTACGAGTGCGCAAGCACACGCGAACCCCCATGCCGGTAATGGCCATACCGGCATGCCGCTAAAGGCCCTCCAACCCCCCCCGATAGCGGCATC
Organism: Ambystoma mexicanum; assembly: GCF_040938575.1. NCBI lineage: Eukaryota > Metazoa > Chordata > Amphibia > Caudata > Ambystomatidae > Ambystoma > Ambystoma mexicanum. The sequence goes on along the minus strand of NC_090922.1, from coordinate 577,076,918 downwards.
ACGGTACCCGCCGATACCGGCACCGCCTAGGAGGAACCCCTAAATACTGACCCGGTAATACCACAATGCTAATACCGGGCTTGCAAAACCGGACCGGGAAATAACGTCATCGCGTCGGACGGGAAATTGGCCGGCGGCCATCTTTAAAAACACAATCCATTGCAATCCTCCAAAACCACCAGTCTATTCGCGTTGTGCTGTGTTGGAAAACCCTGAGGATGTACAAAGCCACCAGGAAGACGACCCCCCGGCAGCGGAAACAGCGTTTCTCAGACGTAGAGCTAAACATGCTGGCTGACACTCTCGCCGCACATGCAGACATAATCAAGGCCAATGACATGAAGCATGCTGCCCAGATGAGGAAAAAGGAAATCTGGCAAGAGGTTGCCCGGAAGGTGTCGGCTGTGGGGACCACCCCGCGTACTGTGCGTGACTGCCGCAAGAGGTGGGACGACCTCCGCATGAGGGTGAGAAACATCCTGTCAAGCAACAGGAGGGCGGCCATGGCAACAAGCGGGGGTCCCCACTCACCTGCTAAGCAGATGCCCTGGGAGGAGACTGCCAGCACATTCATTGATCCTGAGTCAATTGAGGGATTCAGAGAGATGGAGATGGGTGCCGTATCATCCCCAGAAGGAGGTGAGTGACCCTGCACATCCCTGTAGGGGAAACCATGATGTAGCACAAGTGACGTGGAAGTGAGACCAGGCAAGGCAATGCATGTCCCTACACCCACATCAACATATCCAAGTCAAGATTGCGTTCCAAACCCTGCCACACAGAAATGCATGCTGAGTGCCAATCCCATAACCAACACACAGGCAACATACCACGACCGTGCCCATGTAACCCAACACACAAACCCCATATCAACGGCATGCCACCTGCCATGCATTGATTGCCAATATGCTCCCTCACAACACCTTGTGCCACACACCTGTAAGACATGGATGCATGAATGTATGAATATTGAACAGCACAATTGTATGTCGCTGGCATGTGACACCATCACTGATGACCTGCATCTCTTCTAACCCCCAGGCACCGATGAGGAAGATGCCAGTCAGGAGAGGAGCGCAAGGGCATGCACATCACGCCATAGGACAAGTGCCACTGCCACCACCACCCCCTAGCCAGACCGGGTGGAAAGCCAGCAAACAACACCTGCTGCCAGTGTGGCCGACACACATCAGGACCAGCAGCACACTCCCACAACAGTTGGAGGGGTGTCCCTTCCTGCGCCACCAACCACCGCGGACGTTGTGGATGCTAATGTGGCCCCTGAGGGTGTCACAGTTGTGTCTACTACACCGACCCCACCCCCCACCCTAAATGGAGGCCTACAGCAGTGATGATCCCTGCCTCCATGACTCTGACCTCAGGGATTCGGACGTGTGCCCCTTCGAGGAGGACAGCACCCAGGATTTAGGCCCCGTGCATGCACCATCCACCACTCTAGCTACCATCACTCCAGCCCCCACCACTCCAGCCCCCACCACTCCAGCTCCTACCACTCCAGCTCCCACCAACACCTTTGAGGCACGCCTGTCGAGGGTGGAGGCACGACAGGAGGCAGTGCTGGATCTCATGCGGCAGTATATTGCCGATGGGGAGGACACTAGGAGGGCCATTGCTACTGCCATTGCAGGGACCACAGCTGCCATTGGGGAGACCACAGCGGCCATCGCTGCGAACACTGCTGCCGTGAATGCGTCAGCTGTCCTCATGAGGGACTGTCTGGGGGCAGTAACCCAAGTCCTAACGTCCATCCTGCTCCATATGCAGCGGCCATGCCTTGGAGCAGGCGTGGAACCTGCCTCGGACACATCCACTGCTACAACACCTGCATCCTCAGTCCCCGCAAGCCCTGTGCGGATGACCCGGAGGAGTACACGGCACTCAGAGATGCCACCCCCAGACAACAAAAAGTCCAGGAAGTAGAGTGCCCAGACAATGGGAGTGGGACACGTGGTTGTGGGTTAAGGGAACCATTTCTTGGAGTACATTTGGGGACATTTGGGGTTTGTGGGGTGGGTTAGGGAGTTCAATGGGGGTTTTTGGGGCATATAGGGTGAGTTTGGGAGTTCACTGGGGGTTTTTGAGACATGTAGGGTGGGATAGGAGGTTCACTGGGTTTTTTTGGGGCTTGTAGGGTGGGTTAGGGAGTACACTGGGGGTTGGGGGCGGAGTGTGCACATTTTTGCCTGTTTGAAAAAAACACACCCATTGTGTGCCAAAAAATTCAATGGCTGGATATTGTTCTTTTTGTGCATAACCTTTTAATGTGTGATGGTGTTCAGTGGCCAACTCCCAACAATCCAAGTGTGCATGTCCACATGGAGCCAGTGTGTCACTGACACATGTCTATCATAGTCCCTGTGGTTCAGAAGTATTCGTGAATTAGTGCTTGGCGTACAGCATGGCCATCCCGTGCATCACGTACTGGCAGGGGGGCTACTTCACCTCCGTCTCCATCCTCATTATCCTCACCCAGTGCATGCATGTCAATGTCAGGGGGCAGTGTTACATTTCTCCGGATGCACATGTTGTGCAGCATGACACAGGCCATGGTGATCTTTGCCACCTTCTCAGGCCTATATAGGAGTGCCCCACCAGACCTGCTTAGGCAGCGGAAACGCGCCTTCAACAGGCCAAAGGTCTGCTCAATCACAACACGGGTACGGGTGTGCACACAATTGTACTCCTCTTCATGGCTGTTCTGCGGGTTCCACACAGGGGTAAGTTGCCACAGCCTCAAGGGATATCCTCCATCACCTGCAAGCAAATACAAATCGGTGTGTGTCACTCTGAGAGCTGCCACCTTCAGGAAGCACAGTCATGGCGGCAGCTTTTTGATGTGGACATGCAAATGTCCCTGTACGTATGCAAAATTGTCACCTTGATGCAATCTATACTGTTATGAGGTGTGGTAGTCCGGATGGCGTTCAATAGATGATGCAGGGTGTAATAATGCATGCTTAGGCGGATGTACTGTGGTAGTACGACAATGTTTAGCCTCCCATTCATGCAGTTTATTCTACACTATGCATGGTCATACTAGCCACATTGGCACAGTTGCCATCCTGTACAGTCATGCATTGCTTGCCATCACCATGGTGGCCTGGTTGTGCCTCTTACTTGTTGTCATCGATATGCATTATTTGTGAAGTTTGTGCCAGTGATGTGTCATGTTCCATTTGGGGGGTTCAGGTCTGGAGTGTTTAGCTCTGCATGCATTCTCCAATCACCGACAATTGCCACCCATGTGGAGTATGCATCCCCCCTTTTCCCACCCAGGTGGAGTATGCACCCCCCCCTTTCCCACCCAGGTGGATTATGCATCCCCCCTTTCACAACCAGGTGGAGTATGCATCCCCCCCCTTTCACAACCAGGTGGAGTATGCATCCCTCCCCCCACTATCCCACCCAGGTGGAGTATGCATCCCTACACATCAGTACCCCAAAACATTGCTATGGGCCAGTTGTGCAACTCACCAAGCAGCCGGCACGTGGTCCAGCATGTCGCTCCATGTGACGGGGTAGCGTGGAGTTGCGCAGTACCATGGCATCATGTGTTGATCCGGGAAATCGGGCGCAGCAATGTGTGATGATCTTGCTGGAGTCACATACCATTTGCACATTGATGGAGTGGTATTGCTTGCGATTGCGGTACACCGCCTCTATGGCATGGGGGACTACCAATTCGACATGGGTGCAGTCCAGGGCACCAACACAATTGGGCATGCCTGCCAGTGCATGGAAGCCTACTTTGGTGTCAGCTATCTCCTGGGCAGTCCGTGGTAGGGATATGTGGGTGCTTGCGTGCTTCAGGAGGGCATCCAGCTCTTGGTTCAACATGCGTGAAAATAGTGGTTGTGAAATGCCATGCAGCTGGCCCACTGTGTTTTGATAGGTGCCTGTGGCCAGGAAGTGGAGCACAGAAACCACCTTTAGTAGCGGGGGATGGCAGTGCGTATTTTTATGAGGCTGCCAATGTCATTGTGTATCATGTCCACTATGGTGGTGATGGTTTCCCGGTCCAACCGGTACAGGGTGTGGATCTGCTGAGGGGTTAGGTTGAATGGGCTGGGTATGGTGCGAGGGATTGGTGGCTGCCTACGAGGCACTGCTGGCTCAGCTGGTGGTAATTGCTGGGCCTGTCTCACCCTCCTTCTCCTCCTGCGTCTCCTCTGTGCTGCCTGTTGTTGCTGCTGTAGTTGTTGTTGTAGTTGGTGTTGTTGCTGTAGTTGTAGAAGTATTGGCATGTCCTCCAGCACCATGATTGCAACAGCAAGTGGTAGCATTTTGGTGTTGGAAGGGGTGTGGTGTGTGGGTGTGCTCATTTTATACTGGCCCAGCCTCCATTGACTCCACCTGTGGGGATTGTGTGCACCTGTGGCAAATGGCTTGTTTCCTGATTGCTGTTTGCGGGTGGTCCGCGAGGCCTGTATGGCCGGCATTGTGCAGCCCGTGATTACCGGCTTCGCAATGCCGGTATTTGCATGTCCACGTGGGTTGGGATTTCCTCCTATTACCGGCATGCCGGTATTTGCTCCCCGAAGGCGCACGTGTACGAGCCCATGCTGCTATTAGCGGCACCGTTCTTCAGGGTGCCGTTAATACCGGCATCGTTTTTCGCTTACCGGCAACCTCGTAATGAGGCCCAAAGTCAAATTTTTCCATTTGCTTTCGCCACCAGAACCACCGGAGACAACCATTCGAAGGGATTGTGTCCTCCGACGTATTCCTTATATTTGATAATACGTTTCCAGCTTGCTGGCCTCGGAAATTTTTTTCTGTAGAGGGCGCTGCGCGTCGACGTCCGCCGAGTCGATGTCCCTCGACGGCCACCATATCGGCGCCAACGTCATCATGCCCATAAATAGCCACGCGCTGCGTCCGTTGCTCAGTTCCATTTTTCCGTGCTTCGTGGGGCCTCGGAACGTCGTTGCTCAGTTCAGTCAGGATAACTAACTATATCTACTCGAATATACCTTCTCGTTCTCGATGGCTTCTTCATCGGAATCGACGATGCCGCAATCCGGCTTCAAGAAATGTGGAGACTGCGGTAAAAAAATGTTGATAACGGATCCACACAGGATCTGCTTGTGGTGCTTGGGATGCGAGCACCATTGTTCGGAGTGTGAGGACTGCATGTCCATGACAGCGAAAGCCTTGAAGGAGCGCAAGGGGAAGCTCGAGAGAGGTAAGTCAGTCAAAACCTCCTCGAAAGTTTCTTCGGCTGAGTCGAGGCATTCGTCTCCTCGCCGTCGAAAACATTCCCATTCTAGATCTCGAATTAGCTCCCACCATTCGTCAAGATCAAGACACTCTAAAAAGAGACGTCGAAGATCCACTTCCTCGTCGTCTTCTGTGTCCCCAGAAAGGGTCTCCTGTTCCACTAAACACAGTTCTCAAGCTGATTGGGAGGAATTCAGAAAGAAAATGTTAAGCGTCTTCGAGAACGCAGCCTCGACCCCCTCGAAGACAGCTGAGGGTGATACCCCGGGTGAAAAACCCAAAAAATCAAAACTCCGCGAGTCGCAGCACCCGGCGAAACATTCCACCCGAGAGCGACATGAGCCATCGGGTAAGAAGGCACCATCTTCGACGCCGTCGTCGAAGATTCCTTCGACGCACGGATCGGCGCCATCGACGCCGTTGTCGAAGGGTTCCTCGACGCATCGGTCAATCGACTCGACGCCATCGTCGACGCCGACATCAACGCAGATGAAAGAGAGGACCAAGGCCACTCCACAGCCAACGGTGATTCCAAGGGCCTCCGGCACGATGCCGAGACCGTCGTCGATGCCTTCGAGTAGGATCCCGATCCTCTCAAGTTCTTCGAGACCCCTTCCAGTTTTTTCGACGCCGTTCTCGGCGCCTTCGAAGCCTGTTACATCGGCGTCAACGACATCGACGTTTTCTCACCCAATAACGACGAGTTTGGCTCCTTCTGCCTTAGAGATGGGTTTTACACCATTTGAGGTCAGAGTACCCTGGACGGACTATCTTCAATTTATGAAGAGGGGGAAGATTCTGACCAGGAAACATTTGGGTTACAGAGGACCACACTGCCTATTTCAGAGGATTTCACCTCTGAGGAAAGAAGGCTGAAGAACCTACAGGAGTCACTACATGAGGCAAGAGGGCTGGACACTTCCCCAGAAGTGGAATTTGTTAAGCCAGACCCAGGGAAACATGCCGAAACACCCTATAGAACCCTGATGGCAAGAATTATTGAATTTATGGGTTGGTCTGCGCCTTCACCTGTTTTTCAACAGGATGACCTAACAGACATATTAGACAAAGGCCCTGTGGTCCCCTTCCATGCAGCCTTACAAAGGAAAATTACATCTAATTGGGAAACTCCTGAAGTTATCCCTGCGGTCAATAAAAGATTGTCAGCCAAGTATAGGGTAGCGGCTGCTGACCCTGAATACTTATCAAAACACCCGACTCCAGAGAGCCTGGTGATTCAAGCGGCAACTTCATCTAGCAGTAGGACCGCTTACACTACTGTCCCACAGGATAGAGATGACAAGAGGTACGATTCTATGGCAAAGAAAGTCTTCTCTGCCTGTAGTATGGCGTTGAAGACCATCAACGCCACCTGTACGCTCGCCAGATTCAGTCACACACTATGGGAGTGTGCTTCATCAGCGGCTGACTGCATACCCGAAGGAGAGGAAAAGGAAGCCTTCCTTAACATTATTAAAGATGGCAAAGATGCCATGTACGAATCACTTCAAACTGGTATCGATTCCGCTGACAGTATCAGCAGGGCCATGGCGGCAAGTACAACAATCCGCAGGCATGCGTGGTTGCGAAAGTCTGGCTTTGCTCGAGATGTACAGGCCAGACTTTTGAATATGCCCTTTGAGGGCTCTTCATTATTCGGGAAAAAGGCTGATGACAGTCTGGAAAAGTTGCAGACTTCTAAAGCAGCAGCAAAATCTTTAGGAGCTGCTATCCGCCCCTTTTCGCCCCTCAGGAACCTCTGGGAGAGGAAAGTACTTTCGCTATTATTCCGCATTCGGGAAAGGCAGAGGACAGCCGGCTCAAAGGGGCCAAAGGAGATCCACCCGAGGTGGACGGGTCAAAAGTACTAAGGCCGCAGCAGCAGCAGGTGCCTCTTTACCCTCGGCATCTGCATCAGTCGCCCCCAAACCACTCTGAGGCCTTCCCACACAATACACCTGTAGGGGGCAGGTTAACTCACCATCTGACGGAATGGCAGGCTATAACGTCAGATGCTTGGGCATTGGAGACAGTTGCCCAGGGTTACTGCCTACCCTTTCTACACATTCCTCAAAGTCATCCACCGGGGAACAGCTCTCTAAAAGTTCCAGATCCGCTCCTCTTGCAGGGAATTATACACCTGCTAGAGGAAGGTGCCATAGAACCGGTACCTGTAGCGGACAGGAACAAGGGCTGGTACTCCCCCCTACTTTCTCGTACCAAAGAAGGACGGAGGACTGAGACCCATCCTGGATTTACGAGAATTGAACAAGTTCCTCAGGAAGGACAAGTTCAAGATGGTAACTCTCTCTAAGATCCTTCAGGCCCTCCAGCTCCAGGACTGGCTGGTATCTCTGGACCTTCAGGATGCTTATTTCCATGTGCCAATCCATCTCAAACACAGGAAATACCTGAGGTTCGCAATTGGCGACTCTCATTATCAATTTCGAGTTCTGCCATTTGGGCTGACCTCCGCCCCGAGGGTCTTCACCAAGCTGATGTCAGTTGTGGCAGCGAGTCTAAGGAGGTAGGGATCCACGTCTACCCCTACCTGGACAATTGGCCGATCAGGGCTGTATCTTCGGAACAGGCCCATGCCCAGCTAGATAATGTCTGCCACTTCGTTCACAAACTGGGCTTCTGCCTCAATTTAAAGAAGTCACAGATGATACCATCACAGAGACTCCAGTTCATTGGAGCGGTCCTGGACACTTCCCTGGGGAAAGCCTCGCCACCAGATGTGAGGGCTCAAGATATTCTACAGATGGTCACCAAGTTTCAAAATGCCCAACGTCTCCCAGCCTTCGACTTTTTGAGGTTGCTAGGCCTCATGGCATCCTGCATCTTCCTCGTGCCAGAGGCTCGCCTGAGAATGAGATCTCTACAGTGGGCACTGAGAAGTCAGTGGTCGCAGTTCTCAGGGAGAATGACGGACCTCCTCCGGATTCCGGACAAGGTAGCCCACGACCTTCAATGGTGGGCCTATCCAGAGAACATCTTGAAAGGAGAACTGTTTTGGCAACCATGGCCGGAGATAACAGTAGTCACAGACGCCTCACTCACGGGGTGGGGAGCCCATGCCAACGATTTGACCATCAGCGGTCGTTGGTCTCCATCGGAGTCCAGACTACACATCAACCTATTGGAGCTAAGAGCGATCAGACCAGCGCTGAAAGCTTTCCTGCCATCAGTACAGGGGAGAAATGTCCTGATAATGACGGACAACATGGTGGCCATGCACTACCTCAACAAGAGAGGAGGCGTAGGATCACTGCCACTGTGCAGAGAGGCGATGCAGCTCTGGTTTTGGAGAAGGAATCTCTCTATCGGCAGTCCACCTAGCCGGAGAGAAGAACTTGACAGCGGATGCTCTGAGCAGGCAGAGCACAGTCTCCCACGAGTGGGAGCTAGCTCAGGAAGTCCTTCAAGAGATCTTCGCCCTTTGGGGAACCCCTCAGGTGGATCTGTTCGCCACAAGCACCAACAGGAAGTGCGATCTGTTCTGTTCAAGGGAATTTCCCCGAGAGGAGCTCTAGGGGACATGTTCGTAGTGGACTGGGAGTTTCCACTCCTTTACGTGTTCCCACCAGTCCCTGTTATTCCTCAAATGATCAGGAGGTTGAGAAGATTCCGGAAAACCATGATCCTAATTGCCCCGGATTGGGCCAGGAGAACGTGGTACCCGGACCTTCTAGACATGTCCATCTGTCCTCCAATCCGGCTTCCACTCAAAGAGAATCTTCTCTTGCAGAAGGGAGGTCAGGTTCTCCATCCAGACACCAGAACCCTCAACCTTCACGCTTGGCTTCTGAAAGGGTGAGGTACAAGGATTGGGATCCCCCTGATGACGTCGTGGAGGTGTTGCTTTCGGCCAGAAGGCCAGCAACAAAGTCTTTATACCGCTGCCGTTGGAACAGATTCTGCAGCTGGTGTAGGGAAGAGAATATCGACCCTTTTTCATGCGGTACACCAACGGTGTTATCGTTTCTACTCTACTTGGCAAACTCAGGCCTTCAAGTTGGCACTGTAAAAGGCTATCTCGCAGCGCTTTCTATCTTCAAGCGCACTGCGCAGGAACCATCGTATTTCAAACTTCCTCTAGTGGCACCATTTCTCAAGCGATTAACTAATGTTTGTCCTCCAAAACCATTCCAGGTTCCCTTATGGGACTTAAATTTAGTCTTAAACTTCCTATTGGGCACTCCATTCGAACCACTTCACTCTTGTGCGCTGAGATTTCTCATGCTTAAAACTGTCCTATTGGTAGCACTAACATCTGCTAGGAGGGTGAGCAAGCTACAAGCTCTCTCCTGTAAACCCCCACATACAATATTCCACAAGGACAAAGTTGTCCTACAGGTGAAGCCTAATTTCCTCCCAAAGGTGGTTTCTGAATTTCATATTACTCAGAAAATTACCTTACTTTCGTTCTACCCTCCTCCCCATCCGGGGAAAGAGGAGGAAAGGCTACATAGGCTGGACCCAAGGCGAGCTCTCAGCTTTTACATCAGCAGAATGGCTAGGATCAGGCAAGCAGACCAACTGTTTGTAGGATACTCAGGTCACAAGTTGGGACTACCCATAACAAAACAAACCATCTCCAGGTGGATTATTTTGGCCATTCTGGAATGTTACAAACTGGCAGGAAAAGAGCCACCCCAAAATCTCAGGGCTCATTCAACCAGGGGTGTAGCAGCCTCTTCGGCTCTCCAAAGAGGGGTACCAGTCCCAGACATATGTGCGGCTGCCACATGGTCGTCCGCACATACATTCACAAAATTTTACAATCTGGATTCCTCCACTACTCAAGAGACCAGATTTGGCAAGGCCGTATTACATTCGGTCCATCCCTAAAGGGATACATAACATTCTCACTCCCACCTCCAATTACATGCCTTTGCTATGGGAGTCTATCAAAGATAAGGAATACGTCGGAGGACACAATCCCTTCGAAGAACAAGTTACTTCTTACCTTGTAACGTTCTTTCGACGGGATGTTCCTCCGACGTATTCCTTATCGCCCCTCCCAGCCATCCCCGCAGTGATACTTCCCTTGTGGTTGCAGCTTATGCTCCTTCAAGGTCATTAACCAATTCAGGCATGACTTTTCTTATGCTACAAAACGGAACTGAGCAACGGACGCAGCGCGTGGCTATTTATGGGCATGATGATGTCGGCGCCGATACGGTGGCCGTCGAGGGATATCGACTCGGCGGATGTGGACGCGCAGCACCCTCTACAGAAAAAATTGCCGAGGCCAGCAAGCTGGAAACGTATTATCAAAGATAAGGAATACGTCGGAGAAACATCCTGTCGAAAGAACGTTACCAGGTAAGAAGTAACTTGTTCTTCTGTTCCTTGCACCCTCTCTATTAGTCCACGTTGCAACAGACTATCCAACTCTTCATGGAATTGTTGTTTCATTTTATGCAGAACTCGTCTCACTTTGTGCACCACAGGAGAAGCATTGGATTTCAACATGATGCATTGTTCAATATCAGTTAATTTTCCCAGTCTTTCCGAGAATACTTCCGGAAACTCCACTGCCCACTTGTCTTTCACTTCGTCAATTGAAATCGGTGATGAAGCACTCGCCTGGATTCTCACTCCCAAATTTCTTTGTTCCTCCCATCCTAATAAGGACACACCCTTTTTTGCCACCAGTATATTGTCCACACAGTCCCTGCCTTTGTAACTCACACGAGCCTGCCATTTCCCTATAAGGTCAATTTCACTTTCACCATACCCACATGGCTGACCCAGGGCTGCTGATAGTTCCGTTTACATCTCTTAGCAAGACACGCTCGAAGGTGTCCCCTGATACAATAGTCCACGGCGAAGCAGAATCTACTTTCATTGCCAAGTCAACTCTATCAATCTGGTACTCATCCACTGGACCCTTTGGTCCTTGGCTTAACGCAGACATTTTGAAAATATGTCTTGGCTTACTTTCACTACTGGAGACAGGTGGTACCCTTTGGTCATTGTGGTTTTGCTTTTGCTCTACCACACTGATAATTGCTTCCTTGCACATATGCGCAAAATGACCTTTCTGCCTGCACTTAAAAGACTCTGCATTTCTTTCAGGGCAGAATGAACTGTTCGCCGCATGTCTGGGGTTCCCACACCTGAGAGGCTTGTGTCCCCACCATTCTTTCCTTGGCCCAGGTGGTTTTCTTTGGGCTATTGCACATACATCTTGCCCCCCATGTCTCTCCACTTTAATTTCCTTCATGTACTGAGTAGTTTGTTCAATGCCCCTAGTAATCTCCACCGCCTGGTCCAACGCCATGTCTTTTGCTAACAGCTTCTCCTGAACTGTGGGGTTATTTGCACACCTGACTAATTGGTTTCTGATCAGAGAATTTGTTAGTGTCATGGCCACTGGGCAGGAGCCCAGTGCTTCACTTCATGCAGGGTCCCAATGGACCCAGTCTTGGCGCCTGTGGCACAAAGCTCATTTCAAAGTGTGCATGGCACACAGAACACCAAAGGCACGTGCAGCAAGGCTGGGCAGGGCCCTATTATCACAGGCAAGGCACGTGCAGAAGACCGAAGGAGGAGCAAGGTGAGGCCACAAGGCGGGCCTAAGGGGAGTGGCTGGGGCCAGGCTATATAAGCCGTCCCCACCCGCATACTGGCGCTTCGTGTTAGTTTGCTGAGTGCAGCGTAACACTTACCGCCATTCAGAAGACTCTTACCTGATTCAGCATGTGCGCCTTCAGTCTCCAGAACCCTCCAGCACCTACCTGGCTCAGCACGTGCATCTCCAGTCTCCGGATACCTCGACCATCTTACCTGGATTCAGCCACACCATTGCAGGAAACACTGCCATCTGCTTCACATTCTGCAGTCGCTGCGCACGCCTTACCTGAAACCACACAATCGCCGGAAGCACCACCATCAGCCTCCATTCTACAGTCCCTGCGCACGCCTTACCTGTTGCCACACCATCACTGGAAGCGCTGTCATCTGCTCCCGACTCCGCCGCAGCTGCCTTCATTTTACCTGTCTTCCGGAATCCTCTGCCGGTACCGCCCAGCATCCTTACCTGTTCCAAATTCCACCAACACAGGGCCTTCATCAGGGTGCAGCCTCCACGCGGATCTTCATCTCCGGCAGCCAGTAGAAGTCGGACACTGCTCTCCGGCCATCGCCAACCTGCCGCGCCTGCAAAGGGAATAAGAGACACAAGGTGAGCGGCCGCATAGACTTTAACTCGCTAAAGCGGCACTACTCACGAACTTGGTGCAGCTTCTGAAACTGCCTACTTACCAGTGTTGGGGAGAGCATCAGGAGCAGACTATTTTCTCCATCACGTGCTCCTGGGTCATCTTCATCACTACAGGGGAGAGGGAACAGTATACCGTTACGAACAATATTCCTTGGTACAGTATTGTTACAAGAATACCAACAATAATCATAATCATAAAAGACTTACCGTCAAGACGGAATGTTCGCAGCCGGTCTGGGCTGACGCAATTTGGACCAGTGATGCAACTGGGTCCATCCGCAGCGCCCCTGCTGAAGGAAAGCAGGACGGAGAGCTCATCCTTACGTACAAACAGGTGAGCCTGCATGGGTAAACTTCTACGCACTAAATTTTGGCACGAAAGGGCAGAGGGGAACTGCGACTCCACCACGCTTTCCTCATTGCCTCACATCTTATCACAGGAACAGGTCCAGCCTTCCGGACCCACGGAAAGACAGCAGTTGGGGGAGAGAAGCGACCTGAAGGAGCCAACTCCGGGGAGGGCTCCAACCGTGCCCCAACACCCCCGCAGAGACCAGGTAAGCGTAACAGTTAGATCACAAAATCACAGGTATAGGACAGTGTTCTCAGTGCAGCCACATAAGTTTCCACGGACTCTGAAGATTCATTTTTTTTTTAATAACATATTTTATTGGTTAATTTTTAAACATACCAACAATTTCCCCCCCACCCTCCATCCCCTGGTCACCGGGTTGGTCCATCAATCTGCTTGTGTCTTGCCACTCTATGCATCACTTTCCAGTAAAATGTTACTTGCCGAGTTCCGTGTTGTGCACCTGCGTTTTCTCCCCCCCCCCCCTTCTTTCTCCCCAGGTCCTCAGGTCACACGTGCTTCCCACTTTCCCCAAATTTTTGTGTCCTTTGCTGGGCACCCACGTGCTGTATATATTCTGTGTTCTTTCGCCGCGCAGATGTCCATTTCATTTGACCATTGGGCCACTGTCGGGCACTCCGGGGCTCCGCATTTCTGCGCTATGTCACGCTTTATCAGGCCCATTGCGATGAAGAGAAAAATACCCTCCCATTTGTTTGAGGTGTTCTCATCTGGGGCCCCCAGTAACATTATTGCAGGCTGTAATGCTATTGTGCGACTCAGCGTCGTTCCTAATATTTGGGAGCATTGTGTCCAGAAGGTCTTGATTTTGGGGCATTCCCAGAGGAGATGGATGAATGTACCTTCCTCCCCCTAGCATCTCAAGCAGTTGGTATTTGTTGCCCTTCCCCAACCGAAAAGGGCTACACGGGGGTAGTATACTCTATGGAGTATCTTGAGCTGAATTAGTCTTATCCTGGAGTCTATTGCAATTTTGCGTGGGTGCATGAGAACCTGAATCCAGTCCACAGGTTCAATGGCCCCAACATCCAGTTCCCATCTGGCTTTGAGGCTGACCAGTTCTGGGGTAGCGAATGCATTAATAGCTTTATATAGGATAGTTGTTACCTTGGTGGGGATGTGTTGTGTGCGTAGGTTGCGTTCAAGGGTGTGTAATCTGGTGCATCGGTAAGTGCTTGCCTTTAACCATTGAGGGCATGCGTTAATTGTGTGTAATGGTAGTGTTCTGCTGCTGGGATTTCAAATTTCTGCTGGAGTATTTCAAACGGGAGAATGGAGCCATCGATAACGACATCTCCTATCGTGGTTATCCCCGCCCTGACCCACCGGGTCCATGCGTTCAGTTTTCATACCTCCGACAACATGTGGTTGTTCCACAGCGGTTGTGCCGTGGTGATCCTGTTCCCACAACCTATGTGCATGTGAGCCTGCCTCCAAATGGTCGCGATGTGGGTCGCATTGTTTGTGCTGGGGGCCTGGCTAGACTCTGGTATATTATTTTGAGTTATGGGGTGTCCTGAGTAATAGGTAGTTCCGCCCTAATATGTGGAAGTTTGCGATCCCCGTGGAGGAGTTCATTGACTACATTTAATTGGCTGGCCCAGTAGTAGGACCTAAGGTGTGGGACTCCAGTACCCCCCTCCCAGATAGATCGTTGCAACGTGGTCAGCACAATTCGGGGCTGCCCTCCCTTCCATATCAGCTTCCTGAGGAGGCGCTCCACCCGGATGAATTCCAAATTTGGTATAGCTAGTGGGGCATTTTGCAGTATGTAAAGGAAACGTGGAAGTGCCATCATCTTAAAGAGGGCCGCTCTGCCCATAAGCGTAAGGGGTAGGAGCATCCAGTGTTCTACATCCCCAGTGAAGCGGTCAATTAGTGCGTGCAGGTTGTGAAGCACATAGTCCGATAGAGCCCCGAGACCCATATGCCCAGGTAGCAGAAGCCCTCCCTCTCGACTCGGTATGGGGTGTCCCGAGGAATTGCTAGGTCACCACCTCTTACTGGGAAGAGGATCGACTTTCCCCAGTTTACTCTGAGGCCACTGAAGTCCCCATAGGTCTTTAGCATTTGGGTTATGATTGGACATGCGTGGACTGGGTTGCTTAAATAGAGTAATAGGTCATCTGCGTAAAGGGCGAGCTTGTCGTCTCGCCCTTCTGGCCAGTGGAATCCGGACCATGTGGTAACCTGTCGGAGCCATCGGGCCAGTGGCTCTATTGCTAGGGCGAAAAGGAGGGGGGACAGAGGACAGCGCTGTCGGGTGCCTCTACCCAGCGGGAAATTCGCGGAGGTCCAGCCGTTCACCCTAACTGCAGCCAATGGGGCCTCGTATAAAAGTTGGACCCAGCTAAGAAAGGCTTCACCGATGCCCATGCGCCTCATTATTGCCCAGAGACTTGCCCATACCACCAAATCGAACGCTTTCTCAAAATCAATTGCGAGTAGCGCAAGTGGTGTATTGAGAGTTGGGGCTCTTTCCAATAGCAGGTGTAATCGGCGTAAGTTCATCCTAGTCGATCTTTGCGGCATGAAGCCGCATTGATCTTGATGAACCAGTGAGGATATGACCGGTTGGAGCCTATTGGCCAGTACTTTAGCCAGGATTTTGGCTTTGCTGTTAATAAGCGATATTGGTCTGTACAATGTGCACTGGTCAGGGGATTTGCCTTGTTTGGGAATGACCACAATGTTGGCCGTTCGTAGGTCTAGTGGAAGGGTGCCCTGTTCTCTGGCTGCAAGGAACAGGTCACGGAGGGGGCGGCCATCTTGTTGCTGCCCAGCTTCTTCCAGGTCTCTGCCGGGAAACCATTTGGGCCCAGTGTTTTCCCGGATTGTAGCTGGGTCATAGCCTCTGCTATTTCAGCTTCGTCCAATTCCCTATCTAGGTGTGTTCTCTGCACTTCCGATAATTGCGGGAGCACAATCTCATCTAGGAGGGATGAGTGTATAGGGGCCTTTGGGGCGGCATAGAGCGTGCCATAGAAGTTGGCGAATGCCTCCGCTATCTCTGGGTCTGTTTGGGCAGGCTCATTTTGGCTGTCAGCAACCTGTCTGACGTGTCTATGCCCTTCCTCACATCGTTCCAGCCACGCCAATAGTTTGCCTGCTTTGTCGCCCTGCTCATAAATTCTGGTCTTTGACTCCCAGTGCGCCTTTCTTGCGTTATCTAACCGTATTATGGAGGGCTGCTCTCGCTTTCAAGAGGGAGCAATGTGTTTCAGGGGTAGCATTGGAGATGTATCTGATTTCCCATTTCTCAACCTCATCCTCTGCCTCTGTCACTTTCCTATGGTGTTCTCTCCTTTTATTGCACGTCCAGGCCGTCATTTCCCCTCTAAGTACTGCCTTATGTGCCTCCCATAGTGTCACTGCGTCCTCTACCGAGCCCGTGTTTAATTCAAAGAATTTGTTAGATTTTTCTGTGATGTGTTCCACGAACCCGGGGAGGCCCAGGTAGTAGTTATTTAGCTGCCATATTTTAGGTGGTAGGGGACATTCCGTACGGAGCATCACCTCCAAGGGGGAGTGATCTGATATGCCACGGGAAAGGAGTTCCGCCGTTCTTACCCTATATGCTTCGGGGGTTGGGAGGAAGAAATAATCTTCTCTGGATAAGGATGCGTGGGCCCCCGAGTGAAAGGAGAATCCTCGGTCTGTAGGGTGGAGTTCTCTCCACACATCACTCAGACCAAGCGCTGACGCAAAGGTCGCCAGCCTCGTGGGCTGGTTTGGGTTCCGGTTGCGTATGTGGGACCGGTCCATTGTGTTGCACATAACATCATTAAAATCCCCTCCCAAGATCCATACATTCGATTGTTGTTGCGCCATTAAGGCCGTCACCTCTCTCAGGAGACCCAACCCCGGTGGGGAATATATCGCTAGAATGGCCACTGTCTCCCCCCAGAGTATGCCCCAGAGCATCACGGAACGGCCACAAGGGTCCTGCGTCACAGCAGATAGTTCAAAAGGGAGTCACTTATGTAAGAGGATCAGGACGCCCCGGGATCCCATTGTGTACCCCGCGTGGTAAGCTAGTCGATAGTTAGTTCTGTGGAAGAATTGGCATGTGGAGGCCGCTAAGTGGGTCTCGGTTAGGAGGGCTATGTCAGGAGAACGTCTATTAAGGAATTGCATGATCAGCCATTGTTTTATACTTGTGCCCATGCCATTTACGTTCCAGGTAAGGATTTTAAGGGACCTTTGGCGTTTGTTGGGTATCATTGGAGCTTGTGTTTTCCCATTAATGGAATCTACATGGTGTTGTGTGGCCATTACTATCTAAGAATCTGGGATGTTGTGCCTGGTAGATGCTTGGTGCATTTGGCCGTAGGGACACAGCGTTCGTGCCTGGTGTGGGCCTGGGCGGCGAGCACAGTATGTTTGGTGGCGTCTTGATAGACATTGGCATGGTGTGACCTCCCGGAAAATAATTAACATAAAACACTCCCCTCCACCCCCCATACTCCTCCCCAACATGAAGTATCTGTCGCCCAAACTCTACTGGCGTTTAAAACTATATCGCCAGATTAACTAATATGAACTGTTTCCCCCTTTCCCACTGACTTACTACTCCTTTGTGGGTTTGGTGTCTCGAGTCGGGGATGTGGCGTCCGCCGATGGCATGGTGTGTTAATGGCAACCACATGTGACTCATATGATCCTCTATACAGGGGTGAAGGCAACTCACTGCTACTGTCGCTTCAGGAGGAGTGTTGCATTACAGGTGGTTGCCAAGAGAAGGTTTGATTCGAGTCCATTAATGGTTCAGTCTGCTCCTGCATCTGGGCGGTGTTTCCTGTTTAGGCTGTGCTAGGGATTGGGGTCTCCGTCTGGCTCAATTGGGATTTCAGGTATAGGTTGCTGGGCTGGTCTTTCTCCCCGCGGTCGGGGTCTTGATCTACCCCTGCGGTGTTGATCTTGGCTGGTCCAGTCGCCTCCGATGTGGGTCTCCGCCCATTTCCAGGCTTCCTGTGGGTCGGTGAAGTGTACAGTTTTGCCTTCATGTTGGATTTTCAACTGGGCTGGGAACAGCAGCCCGTATCTCACGTTCATAGAGTGAAGCTTCATTTTTAGGTGCCCAAAGGATTGTCTGGCTTTCTGGACTTCGCAAGTATAGTCTGGAAAGAAAGCAATTCTGGCTCCATTAAATGTCATTGGGCCTCATTACGACCCTGGCGGAAATCGAAAAACGATGGCGGAAATGCAATACCGCCATCGAATAGCGCTCGGTGCGACTATGACCCGTCATCGCAAAGTACGATGCCATTAGCGACACCGTAGTGAACGCCAACGCTAACTGCACCAAGTACGCGCGCGCGCGCCATGCCAAACCATAAATACCACCATGGCGCAAGGGTACGCGAATTCCGACCCTAGCGGACATGTACCTAACGCCATCAAGCACGGCGCAAAGTACCATTCCGCCATGGTGAGAAGTACGGCATCGCGAATCAACCGTAAACGGCCCCACTGAGTGCCTGTACACCGCTCCCTGGCCACATAGTACAACTCCCCGTAGGTGCAATGAAGTCACAATGCAACCAGTGAAATGTACAAGTCACCCATGCATGCCAACGAACAAAAGAATCTCAAGAGGGGCCAATGGGAGCTGCAGGGCACAGATGGCACGAATACAGAAGCCATTCCAATGGACATGACCTCAGTCCCCCACCAAGAAACGCACGCAAACACAGGCACCTGTGACCAGCAATATTCCGAAAATCACATCATTCCACCAGTCCACCTGGCTGACCGGCATCTGTTACACAAAACCTAATCCCCCGCCCCTGAGCATGACATCATTCAAACAGTCATATTGGCAGCCCTCATCCCTGACCTCACTGGGCTTCGTAGGCAAACGCGCCCAGCACAGTACCACGCAACTATACTCCGAAGCCGGAACCCAATGCAGATCTCCTCACAATACATCGCTCCCCAAATAGGAATATGCCACATCACTTGCAAAGAAGAACACTACACGGCCCATATCAGAATAGAAATTTAATGCACAACAAATTCACCAAGCCCATACAGCCATTAGGCCATGAACTCCAAAACGCATTTCACCATTGTGGGCTGCATCCGCAAGAAATGACCAGCTACTTCTTGTGTGACGCCCTGTTCCTTCATGGTACACAGGGCCACATTCTCGTACGAAAAGGCAACATGGAAGCGCACAGAACCGCAGGGCCGTCCCAATGGGGAGGCACTAGTCCAGCTGAAAGGCCGAAATGTTGCTCCGAGCCACTAGTACTGCGTAAGGGCATGTGGCCCATTGGCGATCGTCCCATAAGATCGTAATGCTGCTCCACTGATTAACACGAAGCAGCAGGTGTCGGGAGTAAAAGCCATCTGCAGGAGTGGCATACAGATGGCAGTGGCAAAAGGGGAGGAGATACCTGTCAACCAAAAGAAAAGAAAAAGAACAGAATGGCCATCAGAACTACATTCGAACAACTCACTTCAATGATCACACTAAATCCACAGCCATATGCATGCTAGCCCACTCCAAAGGATCATCACCACCCCAAAACCACTTGCGGCTCATAACTATCTATATCGAGGTGTAAACACCATCACAAACGAGTGTACCTGTGCATGCGTCTGTGAAAACAGAATCCATCAGATGGGATTGGTAACGTGCATGGACACAAGTGTCTGAGGGCGCGTCGAGACAGGGAGGGCTCAACAAGGCCAGATAGACGATGGTCCCACTATGGCAGCCCTGCATCACATAGCGCAGGGGAGGCGGACAGATTCCAAGAAGCCCTGTACATGGCAAACACTGTATCAAATCATCTGTCCATGCATCCATTCATCATTCCCTCATCCCGGTATAAAAACGCCTGAATATTTACTCACATAACATTAGAAATTTCCATTGAGTCTGTGCGTTATGCAGCCTGCAAAATCCACTGTGCCCCAGCCCGTAATTCCAGTGTTGTGAAGTAACATGTATTTGGGAACGCCCGGCCTCATCGTCCACTTCGCTATTGCGCATCCCAAACTATTCATATCAATCATTGCATCCTCGCCATGGCCCCTGTCCCAAGGACATTGAACAATAGAACGTTATATTTGCAGTCAGACCTGTGGGCATCTCCTCGCCGCTAGCTGATAACCGAAAGCGCCGCCCTTCGAATTCCTCATTTGCAACATCACGTTGAAAAGGCATCTGTGGCCGCTTGAAATCACAAATTAATCCATCTAGTGCGGCTGTGTGTGAAAATGGCAACTGCCTTCACTCACAAATGGGACGCCCCGCCCGTCGTTGCAACTCGGTACAGTGATGCATGAGGGTCCACCGTTACTCGAGTACTACGTTCCACTGACCCTTCACAAGTCTGTTCGCGACTGCAAAGATTGTATGTGAAACAATGGGACCATAGCCGAATGAACATATCAACCAATGTTACACGGCCATCGGGTACAAATACATGATTGTAATAGCAAGATGCCATTCCTCGAATTGCAGCGTTGTGTGCGGGACGTGCTCGGCCAAAGGGGAGAGCAGCTTGCACTGGTGGAATGAATCACCACAGGTGGAGGCCATACAGCCTGAAAACACATAAATTGCACACCCAGTCTCCTCCCACAACCACACCCACTCCGAAATGCTACCGGCAGGACTCGCGATGTTGGCCCTGGGGGACCTGATAGCACTGCAAGTACTCCAACTCCAAGAAGAAGACGAACACCAACTACAACCGGCCGCACGGAGGAGACGCAGGAGGAGGAGGAGGGCAAGGCAGGGCCAGCAAGGGCCGCCAGCACAGCCACTACCACCACGCAGGCAGCCCGCAATCCCACGCCTCCGAGCACATCCGTTCAACCTCACTGATGAGCAGATCCACACCCTCTACCGTTTGGACCGGGACACCATAGCCGCCATTGTGGACATGACACAGGCTGACCTTGTCAGCATGATAGATAGCCCAACCGCCATCCCACCCCTACTGAAGGTGGTGTCTGTACTCCACTTCCTGGCCACAGGCACCTACCAGCACACAGTCGGACAGTTGCATGGCATTTCTCAGCCACTGCTCTCATGGACACTATTGCAAGTGCTCGATGCCCTCCTGCAGCACGCAGACGACTACATCTCTCTACCACGCTCGGAGCAGGAAATTACCAACACAAAAGTGGGATTCCATGCACTTGGCGGCATACCGGGTTGCCTTGGTGCCATCGACTGCACCCATGTGGAATTGGTCGTCCCACATGCCATGGAGGCCCAGTACCGCAACCGAAAACAATTTCATTCTCTGAATGTACAAATGGTGTGTGACTCCAACAGGATCATTACACATTGTTGTGCCCGATTCCCTGGATCAACCCATGATTCTATGGTCTTGAGGAACTCAACAATACCACGCTACATGGAGCGACACGCAGGGTACAGATCCTGGCTACTCGGTGAGTCTCATTTCATGCATGATGATGTGGGGTATGTGATGCGGCAATGACCTGGCAGGAAGGGGGGGGTGCGTACGTAGCAATGGCATTCCACATAATTCGTTTATCGTCCACATACAGGTGATGCCGGGTATCCACTGAAGAGATGGCTCCTCACACCAGTCCGGAACCCACGGGACCAGCATGAGGAGGACTACAACCATGCCCACTCACGTACCCGTGTAGTCATTGAACAGGCATTCGGCCTACTGAAGACTCGTTTCCGGTGCCTCAGCAGGTCTGGCGGGGCACTCCTGTACCGCCATGAGAAGGTTGCAAAGATGGTGATGGCATGTGTCATGCTACACAACATGTGCGTACGTAGAAATGTGCCCATGCCCCCTGACGCAGAACTGCAAGCACCTGATGATGGTCATGATGAGGGTGGGGATGTGGCAGCACCTCAAGGAGTCCGCGAGGCACAGGAGGGCCGTGACATTCGTCAGCATCTCATTGATGCATGCTTCTAGCACTCACGCCTGGTGGCTGATACATGGACACGGGACTCGTGGCACTGTGTGTGTCTGGTACATGCACAATATGGACTGTACGCCTATGATGGCCTAGTACACAAAGATCATTGTCCACAAATCTCATTGGTTGATCGTGCATTGTTTATGGCATATGTGATATCATGTTGAACACCCTATCGACCCGCCACCCAAGTGAGCCCAACATACCCCCTCCACCCTCCTACCTCCCCCTCGAACACCAGTGTCCAAAGATGCTCATTGTCAGTGGGCAGTCGCTATTGCAAGCCCCCTCTGCGGGTATCAGGGGCACCCCTGCCTGTGGAGCGCAGGTTCCTCCCAGATCTACGTTGGGGGCTGCCCTGGACGGAACTTGCAACGGATGATGTCTCTGCCTGCTCACGTCCATGCATGTCCCGAAGGGTTTGTGAGAGCTCAGTGAGCACACGGCGCACTGCGGCAAGTTCGGCACATACGTCTTTGGACGTCGCATGCAGTTCCCCCCTCAGGCTCTCGGTGCTTCTCTCCATTTGGACTCTCAGGCTCTCGGTGCTACTCTCCATTTGTGCCCTTAGTGTCTCTGTACTTCTCTCCATTTCTGCCCTAAGTGTCTCAGTTGATGTTTCTATGTCTGCCTTAGTGCCCCCACATTCATCGGCATGGTCCTTGAGGAGCGTGGCCAGTTGCTGCTGTTGCACGATTAACTGGTCTAGGGACTGTTGCCTCTGCTGGGCCATGGCCATTTGCGGTGGTGTCACAGAGTGGCTGTTCGCCTCATGTTGCCTTGCCACAGGGCTTGTGGGGGATGGCCAGTCGTCGTCTTCTGGGTGCCCCTGCGTGGTATCCTCATGGTGTACGGGATGGAACAGACAGGGGGATTGGGACAGGTCATGGATGGATCTGACTTCGACATCCCCGTCTTCTGTGTCGGAGCATGCTGCCATTAATGGGGTGTCACCTATGGTGCTGCTGCCACCAGAGGCAGTGCCTTCTGTGGCATCCATTGGGGGGACCTGTGGTGCTGCTGTTGTGGGCATGCTGGCTGCTGGGGTGCCTGTTGATGTTCCCTCCTCTGTGCTGCCACTTGATTTGTGCTGCTGCCGTGTCTTGATGCGTGCAGCTGAGGTGGAGGGTCTTTGGCCGTTGGTCTTGGCCCTCTTTGCAGGTGTGCTGGTAGGGGTGTCCTGAAGCTCGTCGTTTGGATCGGACCCTGTGGTGGAGTAAAGGAGGGCGAGCGTTATTAATGGGTCTGTGGGAATTGGAATGGCAATGTATCACATGCATTGGGGTGGTACCTGAGGGTGATTTGGGTCGGGGCCTTGGAGGTGCTTTCATTTGTGTGTGGAGTGAGGGTGCAGTTGTTTGGCAGCCTGCAGTTAGGGTGTGCCTGCTGCACGTGTAGTGGGTGTTTTTGGGGTTTTTAATTATTTATGTATTTATTGTGAGTTTTAAAGTGCGCTATCAGGCCAATGTGTGTGGACGTTCTCCTGGCCATGTGTTGCTGTTGCGCTATGTGGACACATGTGATTCACATGATTGGACATTGTGGATTTGGCATGGTTTTATTTGGGCCACCTACCGGATTCTCCGGATGTCTGCACTCCTTTCTCCATCCCTCCGACTCCCTCTATGCTCTCTATTCCAATGGTGGAAGCACAGATTTCTTCCCAGGGGGTCAACTTGATGGGTGATTCCGATCCTCCCCCGGTGGCTGTGGCAATGTTGCGGTTGGCAGAAAGTATGCTACGGACGCGTATCCGCAGGTCGTCCCATCGCTTTCTGCATTGCTGTGGGTTGCGGGGTGCGGTCCCCACCGCACTTACCCGCTGTGCCACCAGGGCCCATATGGCCTTTTTGTTCGCAAGTGCCGTCCTGGTCATTTGCGTGGAGAAGACGGCGGCGGCATTCTCCTGGAGGGTCTCTGTAAGCACGGTGAGTTCCTCACGGGAGAAGTGGACCTGCCGCTTGCGGTCGCACGCTTTCTTCGCTACTTTTCCCATTTTTCTTGGTTTCACTAGGGTGGATGACGGGTTGGGATGTGTCTCAGGGTAGTGTTTTTAGTGGTTGTGTGGATTTTGTGGTTTTATAGGTGTACGGCGTGTTGTTTCCCGTTCCGGGCCCATGTTTTTACTTCCGTTTCCGTATATTTACGGTCACCGTACTTTCCGGTTGGCGCTCACTGCGGTGTCCGCTAAGATGGGTGGCGGTATTGCACCTAGGGCGCCGTACGGCGGCGGTGTGGGCCGTTTTGGGGTCATTTCCGCCATCGCGGACTTTGCACTTCCGCCATGCCGTGGTGCTCGTGCCCGATGGGTCGGAATGGGCCGCACTTTGCTCCATCGTGCAATGGCGGAAACGCTATTTACGCTGTGGCGGTCCGGTCAGTCACTTTCCGCCAGGGTCGTAATGAGGGCCATTGACCCTTTTGTTCGGGCCATTTGTAGGATGACATCTCTGTCACGATAATTAAGAAGCCTTGCAATGATTGTTCTCGGGTGTGCACCCAGGGCCGGGCGACCCGCGGGCATGCGATGTGCACGTTCCACTGAGAAAATGTTTGAGAAGGTCTTTGGCGCAAAGAGGTCTGCCAGCCATTCTTCCAGAAAGAGTTCCGCACTGGGTCCCTCCGTCCGTTCTGGCAGTCCCAGGATGCGAATCGACTCGGCTTCCAGGGTTTTCAGTCGGGTTAATGCTTGTGTAAGCTGTTGGTGCACCCCCAAGGTCGTCCTCCACGCCAGAAATTCATTGTTCCACCTCCCCGGTCCGAGACGAGAGTTTCTGGAGGTCATGGCGGAGGAAGGAGACCTCCGTGGAGATAGTGTCCATTTTTTGTTCCACAGAGGAGCGCGAGCCGGCGATGGCGGCCATTAAACCTTTTAGCGTCAGGGCCTCGTCTGGCAGAGGGGGGTTCCCCCCTGGGTCCTCGACGCTTATTGCTGTAGATGTGCTCGTAGCATATTGGTCCATTGTACTTTGTGTCGAGGTTTTCTTGCTCTTTTCTTTGCCCATGATGTTGCTTTGTGCTTGTTTGGAGGAGCACTCCTTTTCGTGGCGTTGTTCGGACCTTTACCAGTGCCTGCCGTGCCTTTGCGGTCGTATGCTGTGTTTTGTCGCAGTAGCGTTCCCCCTTGGGTGCCTCGGGATTGCGTATATATCTTTAAATTCAGGCTGAGAGTCCCCACGCGGCTCACTCGTTGCCGTCTCTCACCGGTAGTCGGGAGTGGAGATATGGCGCCGGGTGCGTCACTGCCCGCGTCGGCCTCACCCACAGGAGGAGTCTGCTTTCTATCCTGGTCCCGGGCTGCTCCCTATATCTGCAGGCGACGCCGTGCGGCTCCAGGTGCGGATCTGGTGGTTGGGGTCGCTATCCACCTCCGCTCGTCCCCGCCGCCGTTCACTGCGTCTCGATGGCGGCCATCTTGATTAGGGCCGGGCAAAGTTTCCCGCCAGTCTTTCAATGCAAATAATTTGCGATTCCCTTCAAGGATTCGGCTCCTTTCACCGCGAGGCATTGCCCCAAGGTTCCGCTGCCCGGAGATGTCGTTTTTAAGCGTTTTCGTTTCCCATATCAAAGGATATTGCAGGATATTTCAGGCGGCCGCGGGAGCGCCGAAGAATCGCATCTCCATTGTACGCTCGCTGGCCACGCCCCCTCAACTCTGAAGATTCTTGACTCCTCTGAAAGAACTTATGCCTTTCAAATGTAACATTTTTCTTTGGCTCAAAGTGATCTTCAATCCTCCTCATAGCTACAGAGAACTCGTCTAGATCTCCTGCCCCTGCTTCCAGTATATTTGGGAGGCCATCGAATATACAGCACCCCTCCGGGCTCACTAGTGCACGCATCAGGAGTAGTGGCAGAGTATGTCTACACTACAACCGCAACGTCGTACAACCAGTCCTAAGGGACGGAGGGCTGGCACAAAGACCGGGGGCTCCATGCTGGAAGTTACAACTGTAGTGGATAAAGGAGACATGGATATAGCGTCTCAATTCAAGGCAATTCTGGCTGAAATGAAGACCTTGAACCAGTGTTCAGAGAAGACCAAAGCTGGATGATCATGAAAATCGATGCCGCCGAAACAACCTGTGATTGGCCGGGATACCTAAGGGCACTGATCTTGAAGGATCTTGAAGGATCTTGAAGGATTCATCTACACTTTTTGGCAATCCGCACTTCACCTTGAAGAACCTCAGGGTTATTTAATCGAACAAGCCCACAGAGCCCATCCCCCAGCCCCCTTCAGAAGATCTCCCCTGTTTGATCACAATATGCTTTTTGAACTTTCAACACATGGGGCCTCATTACAAGTTTGCCGGTCCGGGAACTACGGGCAACAAAGGCACCCCTGAGCAGAGTCGGATTTACGAATGGTGCCAGTGCATCCGCCTTCCCCATTCCCATTGAGCCCTATGGGGCCGATATGGGAATTGGGAAGAATATTTTCCGGCACCCTGGAATGGGCAATTACCGGATCTGCCGGGGTTGTTATACCTCGGTTATTGCCCATTCCAGGTCGCCGGAAAAATGACTACCCCGGCGGCAGCCGTGCCTAGATTACAGGCACGGCTGCCGCCAGAGTCGTAATGAGGCCCATGGTCTCTGTCCTAAAATCATACCGCAAGCACGAGCCGATCTGGGTGAGCGCTGCCCAGGTACAGCTCTTTAACGACATCTTGCTGGAAGTATCCAAACGACAAAGAGAATTCAATCCTATCTTTGAGGCGCTTATGGGGTCCTCGCACCATTACTACCTAAAATTCCCATCACTTTGGTGCTTTCAACTGGATGGCAGCTGGCACTTTTTTGACTCCACAAGGAGCCATGACAATTTCTGGTCAGGCATTATATTCTGGGCCCTGAGGTAGTTCCCCCTCTCGATCCTCGTGATTACAGCTCTCAGGGAGGCAGCGCGGAGCAATGCTGGATGGAAGAGAAGGCGCAATGGGAAAAGAGGAAAACCCGACGACCTAAAGGCCCCGCTCGCACTGCAGGGCTAAGGAAGCTGGACATATTTTCACCTTGACAGGGCCGATATTATAGCCTCCTATGCCCCCTTATTTGGGCTTTCTCTGCCACTGCTAGCTATGCCACTTCTGTCTGAGATGATGGGTCACCTAGAGGGACCCACCCCGTAGGGGATCCAGATATGGACGCTAAGGTGACACTGGCCAAGACTTTTGTCACTCTCACGTAACTGGGACAGGGCATGCCTCGCGATGGAAGTTCCAGAGATGCGGCTCGTAGAAAACTGGGAAGGAATGCCTTTGGCGGGTGAACTGTGGGGTGATCATTCTGAACTTGTGTAAGAAGTAGGATCGCTGGTGACAGATACCAGACATGGATGACTCATGGTAATTTTATAACCCTGAATATTCAAGGCCTAGGCGATCGGATCAAGCAGCGTAGGTTGTTGAATTTGATGAGGGGGATATAGTTTTCCTCCAAGAGACCCACCTGGATAAGGGGGTGGGGAAAAACTGGGGCGTGATGTGTAGAACACGCCTTCCATGCTCCCTGTCACCGCAAAAAAGAGGGCTCTTTATCCTGATCGGTAAACGTCTTCCCTTCGCTCTGTTGCACATACAGTGGGATCCTGAAGGACGGTTTCCTTTGGTGACAGAGATGTTGTTCCAGCAGAGTTTTACCCTCTTAAACATTTATGGCCTGACCGATGATAGATCTGTTTGTTTTTACGCAATGCGCCCCAGAGATGAGCCCACTCACGTTCACTGGGGGGAATTCAATCTTGCTCTTTCACCGGTTTGGGATAGGCAGCCACCGCCCACGACCTACTTCTGGAATAAACACGGGCAGAGCTTCGATTACGAGACGCAAAGAGACTTCTCTTTGTACTCAAATCGTCACAGGAGCTATGCCCGTCTCAATTACTGAACACTGGTCTCTCATATGTTGTCAATGGTTGACCAATGTGCAATCAGACCCATTACAATCTCGGACCATGGCCCGGTGGTTCTGCCGATACGGATGCCAGTTGTGCCTCTACAGCCCCCAGTGTAGAGTGAATCTAGCGTCAATACAGTACCAATACAGCACCCTGATTGCATAGAGCGCCTGGGGCAACACAGAACGTTTCTGGGATGAGAATTTGACGGAGGGCTTCTTGGACGCTTTTAAAGCAGTGCTTAGGGGCATTGTGTTACTGAATGGGCAAATGGACCTGACGGCTGGAGGCAGTGCGAACAGCTCCATGGGGAGCTTCTAAGGTTGGAGCGGGCGCATAAGGCTTACCCGGGATAGGTCCATGTTGGGCAAACTACAATGTTGTCGGAGAGAGCTCAAAGAATGCACTATGCTATGAGCACAGAAGTTATATTCTAAATGCCCCGAATCCTATTTTGAAAACAATAATCAACCACTACGACCGATGGCTGTTCTATCACGGGACCACCAGAGAGCGGAACTGATTGATGCAGTTAAGGATGACTCTGGTGCCCTGCTCACCGTTACCAAATTGATCAACGATCGCTTTGTAGCACCAAATTGATCAACGATTGCTTTGTAGCTTTTTATTGCCAACTATATGCAACACCGCCTCCTCCCGCCGAAGAGGCCCCGTCTGAATTTTTTAACTGACATCAGCTGCCCATGGTGACAGCGGACGATATGGCCAAATTAAACGCCCAAATTAAAGAGGGAGAAGTGGTAGCAGCCATATCGAGGCTGCCTGGAAGGAAGGCTACCGGGCCTGACGGCCTTCCGATGGACCTATATAAAGCGTTGGTAGACAAGCTAGCCCAGAGACTTACTGCGGTCTTAAATGAAGCCAGGGACATTGGGGCTCTATCCCACTCCCTGCCCCTGATCATAGTGTTTCCGAAACCGGGCAAAGACCTGACTGAGTGCAGCGCATATAGGCCAATATCACTTATCAACACTGATGATTTTGGCCAGGTGCCGAGTAAGCCGACTGGACCCCCTTCTCCCAAGACTAGTCCACCGGTAACCAGTGTTATTTGTGGGAGTCACTCATGTGACAATCTGCTTTTTATTTTTTAACATAACGGCCGTTGAAGCGGATTGCGATGATGTTATTTTATCCCTCGATGCCAAGAAGTCCTTTGAGGTCAATTGGATTTAAATGTTTGCGATTCTGTGGAGTTTCGGCATCAGGGGATACTTCATAGATATGGTCCGGCTACTATATGCTGCTCATAGGGCGTTGGTCGTCACAAATGGTTTTACTTCAGCGCCCTTCCGGTTTGCATATTGAAGACGACACACAAAAACAGACGAGGTGCTAGAACACCTATTGGGTACTCGACACGGCTACCCCTTCTTTACGCTCTAGTCATTAAATCGCTTGCGGCCAAAATTCAGTGGGATCTGGTGGTGAAGGGTATTGCTAGAGAAGGGAGGCAACACTGCATTTCATTATACACGGATGATATTCTTCTGTTTCTCGCTAAATGGAGATTCAGCTTTCCTCGAATCCAATCCATATTATACAGCTTTATTTATTTATTTAAAGTATTTGTATAGCGCCTTATGCCCACAGGCATCAAAGCGCTTCTAAAAAAACATAACATACAAACAATACATAAATGAAGGACAAAAAAAAAGCAGAATATTAAAATGACATGTAACGAAAGTTCAGGGAAAGTTCAAAAAGAGATTAACTCATCATGTTACTGCTAGAGATGAAAAGCAGGTCAAACAATGAGACTAAGATTTGTGGAGCCCATGGGCAGATATTAACACAATCTCAGGTAGGTAGGCAGGGAGCAAGCTCCACACCCCACCAAAATGCAGTCTCTGTTCTCTAGGGCACACCAATTAGCCAAATCAATCCTGCGCGCAAATTTCAGGTCGGAGGCGCGCACTACCCCGGGCCCCGTTCTTACACAAAGCCAAGAGAGTACTTTGTTACGGAGTGCATCTCTCGGTTCGCTATTCGACGGTTTCGGAACGTTCGTGATGATGAAGTTTTGTTTGTCCATGACCAGGGATTTAATGGCTTTATCCTCAAGAATGAACATGTTGGTTTTCCTTAGGCACATAGACCTTAAGTCTACTATTCTCGGATTCATGGACTCATGCCGACTAGCCAACCGACCCTTCGCAGGAGCATTGATGTGCTCCTGCAGCGCTAATGTTTTGCAACAAATTGTTAGCTAAAGAGCGGAAATAAAAAGGAACTTCTTTCTGAGGGAGCCACAACTCGCGACTCAAGCCCACACAATGAAGGTTAGTCTGCCCCAGCTGGCCTGCAAGTAACGGTGCGCAGCGCGCCATACTGAAGTACCCATCTGGTAAAGTACTGTTTACGGAAAGCATTTCATTGTGCCTTGTTATCTGCACTAGAAATAAAAGCTCAGTCCTATAAGGACTGAAGCACTAGCACTTTAATTTACCAAAGTGGTTTTGACAATTGCTTTGTGACAGGGAAAAATTTGAAATTTAAATCTAAGCCAAAATCATAGTGGAAAATCAAACAGCTTGAAAGGCTTTTTGCTTTTGCTGATCCGCTCGTTGTTTCTGCTTATTGAAACCAAGTACCACGCGTGTCTTCAGGCTTAACTGCCGACGCAGACACAAGCTCAGACACCTGGGAACTACCATTCCCACAATCCTCGAACGTCTCTTTAAGGAAACGTCAGGCGTTC
This sequence comes from Ambystoma mexicanum, assembly GCF_040938575.1. NCBI lineage: Eukaryota > Metazoa > Chordata > Amphibia > Caudata > Ambystomatidae > Ambystoma > Ambystoma mexicanum. The sequence continues at coordinate 577,046,515 of NC_090922.1, read as the reverse complement.
AGCGCTGGCGCTTCCGCGACGAAGCCGGTCTACGTCGGTCCCGGCGGACCTCTATTATAAGCAGAGCAGCACACTTTCCCTTCAAGGTTAGTCTGCCCCAGGTGGCCTGCAAGTAACAGTGCGCAGCGCGCCATACTGAAGTACCCATCTGGTAAAGTACTGTTTACGGAACGCATTTCATTGTGCCTTGTTATCTGCACTAGAAATAAAAGCTCAGTCCCATAAGGATTGAAGCACTAGCACTTTAATTTACCAAAGTGGTTTTGACAATTGCTTTGTGACAGGGAAAAACGTAAGCCAGAATCATAGTGGAAAATCGAACAGCTTGAAAGGCTTTTTGCTTTTGCTGATCCGCTCGTTGTTTCTGCTTATTGAAACCAAGTACCTCGCGTGTCTTCAGGCTTATCTGCCGAAGAAGATACAAGCTCAGACACCTGGGAACTACTATTCCCACAATCCTCGAACGTCGCTTTAAGGAAACGTCAGGCGCTTCAACGCCGGCGCTTCCACGACAAAGCTATTCTACGCCGGTCCACGGCGTCCTACGGCATAAGGCTAGAAACGCTGCCGGATTCCAAACACAGGCATCGTAACTACAATTCAGGTATGGGCTACCCAAATGTTAACGATTTACTGTCCCGAGCTGCTATATTACAGCAGCAAGGGTTGGTCCAAGACTTTCTTAGACACAGACCTGAGCCACTCAATCAAACTGCAACACAGATCAGAAGCACACCACCTAAAGCTGCCCCCTACATCACAACAGCTCAGGAGACAGTAGCTGATAATGTCAATCTTAAAATTGCATTACTAAACACCAGGTCAATGTCTAAACATGCACAAGAAATCCACGACTACATTATAGATGAGAAATTAGACATTTTATGCCTAACAGAAACATGGCTACAAGAACCTGTTGGACCTACTATAGATATTGCAATACCACCTAACTACAACATATACTTAAAAAACAGAGAAACTGGAAGGGGCGGAGAAGTGGCGATAATCGCAAAAAACTCCCTTAAACTCTTTGCCACCCCTATTCAGTGCTCAGGATGTGAGGTCATTCACCTCAAACTGACTCCCACTCAAAACAACTGCATTAACATTATTACTATATACAGACCCCCATCTCTAACATCGGAGTTTAATGATGAGATTGTGACCATTTTAAACAACATCAAATCAACCAACACATAGACCATACTGATGGGTGATATAAACAGATGGAGGGGAAACCAACATGACCAACAAGCCATAATCCTACAAGAGGATCTAGAGAATAGCGAGTTTACCATTATTAACAAAGGCCCCACGGCAACCAGAGGGAATCAGCAGGACTGGATTGTCACAAATAGCCCTAAGTAACCATGCTTGGAATTTATCCATGCATTTCGTCAGATCATTTCAAAATTGAAATCTCCCTGACACTGAACTTTAAAAAGGAAAAACCAGCTAATATACCGAAATCAGTCCATGACAGGAACCTGAAAAAAATCACGAGCACCATGCTTTCAGAGGAAATGCAGAAAATCATGACCATCACTAAAGATGAAGACTCTTGCGAACATATAATTTCAATATACAACCAAGGCATGTTAAAATTATTAGATCTCCATGCCCTCCTAAAAGACAAGAAAGTCAGACCCAATTCCAATCACCAAAAATGGTTCAACGCCGAAGCGATTGAGCTCAAGAAGGACAAAAGGAACCTTGAGAGGAAATGGCTAAAAGAACCTACTGAAACAAATAAAACAAATTGGAAGAATGCAGACCGCATCTACAAATCTAAACTCATAGATCTGAAGAAAAATTACTACAATGACATCATTAGTACTGCGGCAAACTCCACCGGAAAGCTCTTCCAGATTCTCACATCCATAGATAAACCCATAACACTCACCCCTCCCTTCCAACCCACTGAAACAGATTGTGAGAAAGTTCAAATTGCATTCCATAATAAAATTGTTAAAGCCAGAGAAACCATCATAAATTGCCTGACCACAAATACTTCAATTAAAACCCACCTTACAGAAAACATGAATGAGATAGAAAACTCAAAATTCCATTTCAGGTCCTTCACCCTAGATGAAATGAAGAAAACACTCTCCAACATGAGATACATCTCATGCTCGGAAAATGTTTTATCACCAAAACTCATTCTAGACAATCCTGATATTTTTGCCCCTTTCTTCAGAAGAATGGTGAACGCTTCTTTTAGGGACCAAACTGTACCCAACATCATTATAAACGGTCACGGTCACTCCTCTACCAAAAAAACCTGACCTCAACCAACAAGACCCAGCCAATCTCAGACCCATAACAAATTTCGATTTTCTGCTGAAAATCTTGGATAAAACAGCTACAGAACAACTCCAAAGCTATGTGGATGAAAACAACTTATTACACCCACAGCAGTCCGGATTTAGAACCAGCCACATTACCGAGTCTGTTAGACCTCCAGACTGAAATGCTGTCCATTTCGGACAAAGGCAAATCAGGCCTGTTAATATTATTGGACCTCTCGGCAGCCTTTGATTTGCTAGATCACACAAAACGCTGAGAGGCACTTGAAAACTCAGGAAACTGCTCACCAGGGGCAACTGAATGGATAGCCTCATTTCTACAAAACAGGCAATCCAGGATTGTCTGGGGAAACAAAACATCAAATACCAAACCGGTCGATTGTGGGGTCCCTCAAGGGGCCAGTTTTTCTCCTCTGCTTTTCAATCTTTACATGCGCTGCCTTTGCACCATGCTATCCCAAATGGGTATATTTTTTACCAACTTTGCTGATGATACCCAACTAGTCTTCGAACTTAGTGGGGATTACAAAATGGACAGCGATAAACTATCATCCCTATACAATACCATAGAGTGCTGGATGAAAGAAAACTGGATGTGCTTGAATGGCTCCAAGACCGAGTTTATGATATTCGGCTCCACTCAGGCCAGAAAGAAATTGAGCCCACTTTACTCTTCATTCTTTATTAAAAACACCCAAATCTCAACATCAGAAAAAGTGAAGACCCTAGGAATGTATCTTCAAGCCTCATTAGGTGTGAGGCACACACAGCCTACCTAAAGAAAAATTGCCAGTACCACCAAATTCTTCTGAAAAAAATCAGACCACTGCTAGATCAAAAAAACAGCACGATCATTGCTAGAGCTACTATATTATCTAGATTAGATTATGGAAACTCCTTACTCTTAGGAGCAAACAGTAAATGTGTGAAACAATGCCAAGTAATTCAAAATAAGGCCATCAGGACAATCACAGAAAGATCTTGGAGGGAACATATCACCAAAGAAAGGAAGGTGCTCCATTGGTTGGCTATGAAAGAGAGGATTACTTTTAAGTCTCTCACCATGGTTCATCGCTGCTTATATGGCAAAGCTCCGGTTTACCTTAAGAAACAATTCAAGTGGTACGAGCCACCTAGGCGGCTCAGATCCTCCAACACAGGTCAATTGCAAACTACCATAACGAAAAAGCAGCACAGCCTAGGCAAGGCTTTCCCGACCTTAAGTATCAAAAAATGGAACGAACTTCCCACCTCACTGAAGCTCGAATCCAACTACATCCTTTTCAGGAGAAAATTGAAAACGTTACTTTTCAAATAAATCCTGGAAGCAGGTCTAATCTATTATGAGGTATATCGGCCATCCATATCTTGACCCGTCTTTAACTTTCTGTTGTCTTGTCTTTTTGAAAGCGCTCTGATGCCTGCGGGCTTTAGCGCTATACAAACAAATAAATAAAATAAATAAATAAATACACACAGGGCCCCAATTGAATGTACCTTATTTTCAACTTCCTTTAAAGGCAAGTTTGTCTGTGAAGAACGATTCGCTTTACTGATGGGCAGCAGACTCACAGCTGGAATGTTAGCTGCTTGCGCACTATTCCCAAAGAAGAAAGCATGATATTTCTCTGCAGAAATGTCAAGGGACACTAAACAAGCATCAAAGTCCTCAGATGAATCACAGCTACTCAATTCCTTTTATCTTTCCAACCACTCCAAGGCTCTGAGATGGAATTAGTTTCTGCATCCTCTACAGAAATGGAGGGGGACGCGAGGATGTATGTAGCAACCCTCTCCAACCGAGGAGAGGGTGCTGACATGGTGGAATATGACCATCCCCCGTTATTTTTGGAGACTCGGGAGGACGCCTGGGTAACCACGGTGGTCCTGTCCACCCCGCTAGAAGTAGCCAGTGGGGTAGCAGTGTCTGCATTATTTGCCTGATGATTTTTATTAGGGTAACTACCCCATGGGCTATAGGAGTTATGTTGGCCTTGCCGTTCATTATTGGACTCTTGTGCACTGGCAGGCTATAGAGTTAACTAAGATAAGTCGGCGGTTATGCCACTCTGCAAAGACATCCCCTTGGATCCGGTGGTGGCCCCGTTTAGGCTGCAACCGAATAACATCAAATACACCCTAGTTTAAGATAACTATCCTGCTTTAATTTTAAAAATTCAATTGGATTTGCGCAAATAGAATTAATTACTCCTATCAATGCAGTGTAGGCTAAATGTGGTTAAAATGAGCACTCTTGATTTCAAGATGTCAGCCGGCAGAGGAGGACGTATGTAGGTTTCTCTCCCCAACCGGCCGCGCCAGTAGCAGTGATAATAAAGCGATTCTGAATGAAAATCACACCCCCAGAACGTTCAAACTGAAGAAAGAAGTAGTCACCATGCTGCTTGGCAAACGCTTCCTAGGAATACAATTTTTCAGTGGAGGATCGGGGACCCGGATCGCAGAGCGCATCCAGCGTAATAGCAAACCACGGGCGGGCCGCAAAAAGAGAAGGCAGCGAGAAGAGCGGAGTCTGTGAAGGAGACAGGAGGCACTCGCTTAACTCCCCACCGTAACAGAAGAACGAGGGGAAGAATGTACACAACCCGGCAGCGAGGAACCCAGCCTTGGGGCGCCGACTCCGGCGGTAGACAAACGGCAGTACCTGAAGGCCAGGACAGCCCTGTGGGTGTGTAGCTCCAGGGTTGTTGGGCCGCTTAAGGTGGATCACCGGAATGGCACCGGAACAGCAGTGACTGCGCGTAAAATGCCCACAGCGACCGCAGTGCAACGTTAAGGAGATAAAATAAGAGGGACAACTCGGCAGAGAGTGAGGGACCGACCGCTCAGAAGCAATCCGTGGGGGAAAGAAACTCCAGAAGCTGAGAGCAACATACAGAAACCCGGCAGGACGGACACCCCGCAGGCTGAACACGGCACAAACTTATGTATCGTCCGGTTCTCCGCTTGACATCAGCAATAAAGAAATAAAGCGAGGGGCTGACCACCAATAGGAGACCAAGGAATAACGAATACAACTTGCAACAGGTAAAAGGAAAACCCACACACAGCAGTTATATCATAGCGCCGATCTTCACCCACCTCAAAGGCCACAGGGACCCCCTCACCCATACAGAAGTAAATGCCTGACCTCTCAGTGGATGGGCAAGAGCAGTAAGAAGCCCTGACAGGAAATGAACAGCAGACCAGGAAGGGGGAAATAGTACCACAATAGACTCACCAGGGGGAAAGCAGTGAAAACAGAATCTGTGTGAGTGCCCCCGCACCCCATGTAGAGCAGGAGAGCGGAAAAGAAGAAGGCAAACCGTCATCGAGCAACAGCAGGCTCACTGAGGGCTAATAGAGGGAGGGACCCCGCCGCTGACCCAGCCCTAGTGAATCGGTGGATCAGGTGAAAGTGAGCCAACGGAAAGAGAAGCAAAAGCAACATCACAGAAACAGCATATATGTCCAAATCCAGACCAAAAACTACAACCCCAGCACATCAACCCCCCCTACGGAAGCAACCCAAAAACATTTCTTTTTTTTTTTAAAATTTCTTTATTGGTTTTAACAGTATAACAAACATAGTTGGCATCACTTGTAATATTTACCGCAAATCAACAGAATTACACGTCCCCCCGCCCCCAACTCAAGACTACAGTCAACATTATCGTCCATTCTTATTGGACCGGATTGATGGCTAGGACAGTCCGAACCATCCGAGGTATCGTCCGTATTGTTAGGATAAAGTAGTGGCACTGTTAACGCCACCCAGCAATGCAGTTCCCCACTGGAGTCCAGCCTCTGTTCGAGGATTGCCGTTTCCCACGCGCCAGTCTCAGCCGTTATCCATTTGGTAAGGTCCCCCCACCACTGTGCCTCGATCGGGGCCCTTGGGCTCTTCCATCCCAAGGCTATACGTCTCTTCGCAGTTATGTATATCAGATCTTTGAGTTTGTTTAGAGGCTTATTTTTGTGGTTACGTTTGCATCTGCCCAAGATGCAGGCTGCGGGATTATTCACTTCTAGCTCAATATCTGCGTTCGCCACCCTCTCCTGTACCTGTGTCCAGAAATTGCGTATCTCTGGGCAACCCCAAAACATATGCGTCATTCCCGCCCTAGGCTCCTTACATTTGGGGCATACTTGGGCTTCAGCCCCCTTGAATTTAGATATGGCCTCAGGTGTTAGGTAGGCTCTGTTGGTGATGTATAATTGAATGAGCTGCAAACGGGCATTCCTAGAAACTTTCTTGTGGTAGTGGGTTATTTTCTCCCATTCTTCATCCGCAAAGTCCTGGCCTAGTTCGGTTTCCCATTTTACTTTGCTTTTGAGCTCGTTGCTTGTCGTGCCCTGAAGTAGGGTTTCGTAAAGCGCAAGGTTTCATGGCCACCTTCGGCTGTATTTAACAATGTTTCTATGACCTCGTTTTCCGTCTTTGGGGTAGTAGCCTCTTGCCATCTAACCATTATGGCTTGTATCACTGCCCTATGGAGCAAGAATTGACCAGCAGGTAATCCCGTGGTCTCAGTGAGATCGGTGAAGGGTATGATCTCTTGGTCTCGTGTTAGGTCTCCTAGGGTAGCCACTCCGTAGGGTTCCCACTGGGCGCGCGATTCAAGAGAGCCATAATTGCTGCAATGGGGATTTGTGGGGAGTAGGGATCAGCTGACCCCACTGTTACCCAAAAACATTAAACAGCTGTGGAGCATGGACAACGCAATGAAAACAAGACATGGGGAGTCCAGTCGAGACCTACCCTCCCAGGAACAGCAGGTTGAGGGGGCGAAAACAATGACCAAGGAGGCCATGCAAAACTGCTTCAAGGAATTTCAGAGCCAATTTTTACTCTCCTTCCAGGAACCATTTCAATCACTGAAAGAAGATATGAAACAGTTATTGCAGGAAGTGAAAATAGATATAGCAAAACTGGAGGAAAGTACTGATACTTTGGAAAAAGTGGTCCAACATATTGAATATGACACACAAAATACCGACAAACTTGGAAATCCAATGTGAAGACTTGGAAAATCGATCGCGAAGATACAATATTTGAATAAAAAATCTCATGGAATCAGTTGACGATAAGGACCTTACCAGCACGGTCCAACAATTATTTGCGGAAGTAGTGGCAGAGGACCCATAATTCCCAGTTCAGGTTGACAGACTGCACTGAGGCCTAAGGAGAGAAATTGAGCCCGTTTTGCAACCAAAGAATGTGCTAGTAGCAGTAATGTTGTATGGCTAAAAAGAACAGATCCTTTGAAAGGTGAGAATAATGGGGCAACTGAGAGTGAATGGAAAAGAAGTACAACTATATCAGGATCTTGCACAAACCACACTCCAGAAGAGAAGGAGAATGGGACCAGTAGTCCAGCACTTAATGAACAACCAAGTAAGGTACAAATGGACTTTCCCATTCTGTCTCCTGTTTACATGGGAGGGGTGGCAACATAGGATCATGAAGTGCGAGGAGGGGGAACAGATCCTGAATCTTCAGCAGTAAGACGAAGATGGTCGAGGACAGGCACATGGACCATCAACGGGCCTAGGAAAACCAGAGAGGTGGAAGACTGGGGAAATGGGTCGAGGGGGACGGAAGAAATGAAAGTCAAAGAAGTCTCGAAACCAGAGCAAGCAAGATGGAGGTAAAGTCGCTCAGACAAGGGGGTGTGATCCATTCGTGATCAGACATTTCGAGGCCCTGGGGAGGAGGATGGAGTACGATTTTGGAATCTTGAGTGGGGCTTAGGATGCCCCACAAGTTTGTTCTGAGGATGATCGAGGGCCAGGCGCGAGGGACACATAGTCCGTGCGCTCTTAGGAACCCAGTCTCTTAGGCGGAAGGAGGAAGCTGGGGGGGATGGCAACGCAGGGTATCAGGTATTGGTGGAGGATATGGGGATACAGGGTAGTGGAGGGGACAAGAGGAGGGTGAACCAGTGGTGGGAACTCAGGGTTAAGTGGACAAGAAGACCAGGATATCGCTAGTGAAAAGACTACACCAGTGACAATTCTAATGTTCAATGTGCGGGGGATGAATACCCTGATCAAGAGGAAAAAGATAGAACGACTGGTCTGGTGACTGAAAGCAGACATTTTAATGTAACAAGAAATGCATATTAAGAAAGCAGATAGGAAGCAATTAAAGATCAGAGGGACAGCACAAATATACCAAGTATACCAAGCTAATGCAGGGGAAAAGAGGGTGGGAGTCCTGATTGCCCTACATAACAGGCTAAATGCATGAGTACATAACTCCTTAGCAGACAGGAAGGGGTGCTACCTCTTCCTTAATGTCGGAATTGGGGGCAGGAAACTAACTCTGACGTTGATATATGCCCCCAACATGGGACAGGATGGCTACATAAGAGAGGTCCTGATGAACGCTGGAGGGATTTGCCACAGGGGAGATTATTTTAGTAGGAGACCTCAACCTAGCCTGGGATCCCAGACTGGACAGGAGCTCAAAGACACAACAGGGAGCATATGCTCCCTCAAAAGCCCTGAAAAAGACATTTGAAACACTAGCACTCCACGACATATGGAGAGCCATAAAAGGGGAAACATAGAGTTTCACCCAATACTCACAGGTACACAACTCCCAGTCCAGAATAGACTACATCTCAGCCTCCACAGACCTAGTGGGAAAGGTGGGAAACGTTGAGGTAGGACCAATCTCTCTCTCGGACCATGCCCTGATAACGGTAACATTTAATATAGGTACGACGTGGGGTGGGATATGGACCTGGACATTTCCTACAGACCTATTACAGGATCAACTCGTAGCCGAGGAAATAAAAAACAAGATTGATCAATACTTCTCAGGTAACAATATGGGAGAAAGACCAGAAGATATTGTGTGGGATGCCTTTAAAGCTTTATTGCGGGGCTTAATCGCCATGAAAGCTAACAGGGATAGACAAAGAAATAGATGGGAAGAAGAGTTAGAGGGGAAACTGAAAGGATTACAAAAAGTAGTAGCAACCCCAGTTGGAAAGCAAAACTACCCCTCAAACACGTACAAGGCCAATCTGAGTTGTTACAGAATAAGAACGCTGAAGTAGCGTTCCTACATCTAAAACATCATTACTACCTCAGGGCAAATAAGGCGGATAAACTACTTGCTAGACAACTACGGGAAAAAGGACGTAATAAAATGATTATGAAACTACGAGACAAACAAGGTCAAATCAAGATATCGACTGAGGACATAGGGGAGATACTGAGGGATTTTTATCAGACCCTATACAAGTCAGACGAATCACAGGAGGGTTTACAGAAGGAATATCTAGAGAAACGTAATCTTCCCCAAATCTCAGAGATAGATGAGACGATACTAGACAAGGATATACAGGTCGAGGAAGTTCTAAGTGCAATTGAAAAGCTACAGAGGAATAAAGACCGGGCCCAGATGGGATCTCTGTCATTACTGCATCCCCCAGAAGTCAGACGGCCGAAAATGCTGATTTCTTTTTTTTTTCAACCCCCTTTACACCACATACATATGCGGGGGGAGACCTCCCGCTCCCCCCCATACTTTTATTATATCCCACACCCTCCTCTCACATATATATGTAGTGTAAGAGGGGTCGAAGTAAAAATTTAAAGCCCGAATTTTCAGCAGTCGGAGTTCTGGGGGCGACATTTTGGTATATTTCCCCTAGTTGGATACGCGGACACCTTCTACAGGGAAGAGACCTCCCACAGCCCCTCCATACTTTTATTATATCCCACACCCTCCTCTCACATATATATGTAGTGTAAGAGGGGTCGAAGTAAAAATTTAAAGCCCGAATTTTCAGCAGTCGGAGTTCTGGGGGCGACATTTTGGTATATTTCCCCCAGATGGATACCCGGACACCTTCTACACGAAATACCAGAACATCCTAGCACCAAAACTAACCAACCTGTTTAATAGCTTTAAGACTAAAGGCGACATAACTAGTTCAATTAATGAAACTAAACTGGTGGTGTTTCCTAAACAGGGAAAGGACCCAGCACTCCCGGGATCATACAGACCGATTGCCTTAATAAACTTGGACACAAAACTATATACGAATGTTTTGGCCGAAAGGCTTACACGACTGCTCCTGACCCTTATAGGCCCAGACCAATCGGGATTTATACCTATGAAGCAAACATCAGACAATACGCGCAGGGTATGTCATTTAATTGAGAAAGCAGAACTGACCCACACCTCAGCTATCCTCGTGTCCCGAGATGCAGAGAAAGCTTTTGACAAGGTAGAGTGGACACAACTTTTTCACACAATTGAGGGCATGGGATTTGGGGCAAACTATTTACAGGTGATTAAGGCCAAATACAACTCACCAAAATTGCGGGTGGCCTTAAATGGAATACTTGTCAGGACCAGTGTCCTTGAGTAGAGGCACCAAACAGTGATGCTCGCTTTCACCATTATTAAACGCCATATTCTTGGAGCCGCTACTGGTTAGGATCCGGGAGGCCCAGCAGGTGAGGGGGATAGTAATGGTGGGGGACGAACATAAAATAATGGCCATTGTGGACATGTTAATAGCTTAGACAACCCCAGAACAATCTCTTCCGCCGCTGATAAATGAACTAGATCTATTTGAATCTATCTAGATATTGAACTTAACACAAAACCCCAAAACAGTAGAAAGATTGGCTCAAATCACACAACTGAATAACACAATAGGAGGGATTACATATTTAGGGATCAAACTAACGTCCTCAATAGGTCAGATGTATAAAGCTAACTACCCGAAACCCCTGGAGAACCTAAAATCAGATCTAGCAAAGTGGAATCCCCTAAAGATTTCATGGTGGGGCAGAATGGTCGCAATAAAAATGACAGTACTACCAAAACTACTCTACTATTTTCAAGCGCTGACAGTTACGATCCCCCAATTTCTTTTAGGATATCGATGTCAACATTTATAGTACAGAAATGTCAAGGTGGATTAGCAATCCCCCACTTTCACAGGTGTTACGAGGCAGCACAATTGATGGTGATAAGGGACTGGGTAGCCCACACCCCCCAACATATCTGGGCCAAGCAAGACATGGCGGTTGCGGACTGTCCCCTCTGGAACCTATTATGGTTAAACAAATAATACAGACACCCAAACACTAAAATAAGTAAAGTAGTGTGAGTTGGGATCGAGGCATGGGATAAAGCGATCAAAAGGGGGTTCCTAACAACATTTCCCTCTTCGTTTTGGCCAATGTTTGGAAAGCCCGGACTTCCAGCTGGCGATGGGACAGAAAACATACACAAACTAGGTGAAAGCAGGCTGCTGCAAGATTAGAGATGTGTACCAGGGACAAACAATGATGACATACCAGGAATGCAAACAAGCCTTGGGATAACGGACAGAGAGGAATTCAAATATAACCAACTAAAACTTTGCATCACCTCCCCCCTCATAAGAGAGGCAGCCACGAGACAGTTAACACCTTTCGAGAACTATATGACACCAGACACTGGCTCGAAAAAGATAGTCTTGAATCTCTATACGTTTTTGAAAGATCAAGGGGAAGAAGTACGATGGAATTATATGAAGCGCTGGGAAAGAACATTCGGGGAAGCCGTTACAAGGAAACAATGGGAATATGTTTGGAGAATTGTCCCAAAGCTAACACACTCGATACAGGTGAGAGAGATGTGGCATAAAGTTCTACTTCAGAGGCATTACACCCCTGAGAGACTGCATGTATTGTACCCATCTACCCGAGACGAGTGCAGGCGAGGATGCACCACAAAGGGGGACTGGAGGCATATTTGGTGGAGCTGCCCGAACAAACAGCAGTTTTGGGGAGAAGTGAAAACTCAGGTGGGCAAAAAGGTACATGGAATAGACCAACTTTGGGAAAGGGTTTGGATGGGCGGAATATGGGACCCGGGATCGGGGATTCACAAGAAAACACAAAAAAGGGGAAGGATGATCTTGATAATAGCAGCATGGCTGACGATTGCCCAACATTGGATGCAGAGAGCCCCACCTATGATCTACGACTGGCTACAGAAAGTGTGGCGATTCGTGTCTTTAGAATGGATGACATATATGAACTTCAAGGATAGTCTGAAGCTTTTCAGAAAGACTGGGGGCAATTCCTAGCTTATTTGCAAAGTGACTATACGCTGCAATGGTGTCCACACAACATCAGAATACTGGACATTTTGTAAGAACCTTCTACACCCTGGATGAACTAAAAATCCACACCACCGAGGGAGGCAGGAGGGAATAGGGAGTTGGGGGGAACTTAGAAGATTGTTTGTGAAATCAATAAAACATGTTTTTAAAAAAATGAACTCTTCCCAAATTGTTATACTTCACACACATGATTCCCTATCCTATGCCCTCAGGGATGCTACACAATCTCAATAGACATATTGGGAAATGTATTTGGCACCACAAGAAGGCTAAGCTAAAATCTTAGTGGCTTTGCGCCTCCCAACAGGATGGAGGAATGACGCACCCTGCGTGGGACTCATCACCTGGCTGCACAGGCTTGCTGGATTAAGCGGTGGCTGAACCCAACGGAGGAGGCTAGTTGGCATGAATGTGAACTAGCAATCCTGCAACCCCTCTTGCCTAGGGAGGTGGTGGCTCTCCCATGGGCCCGCATTCCACACCACATTACATCACACTCAATAATGGGTTCAACCTTAACATCTTGGCTGCAGTTGCTGAAAAAGATTGGGTGCGACATTCAGTCGATCCTGGGATGGCTTGGACTGAGTGCTCTTCTCATTACCGACAGGGTGGGGAAAGGGAGATGGCCCGACTCCAAAGCTTGGCAGCAGGTTCGCATACTGGATCTGTTTGAGGGGGAGTCACCTTGCCCTTTGCTGAGATCAGGACAGTGTTAGGTTTGCAAAGAACACTTTGGCTAGAGAGCAGGGCAGTTATCTCGCCGATCCGTGCTCAGGTGACTGAAAGCACATTCACGCATATCCCCTAAGGCTGCGAGCTAGAACTAGAACATGACCAGATACAATTTCCCATATTGAAGGCATTGTATTTACTGAGCATCCAGAACAACGTAGAGAGAAATACGATTTTGGCCGTGCAATGGGCGTCTGACTTGTACACCCAAGTAGACTGCAGGGACCTGTGCACCTTTTTGCACTGATCAATGAGGTTTCCTATAACATGGGTGACAGAGAAATCCAATATTAAGTCATCCAACAATACTATTACACGCCAACCAGGATGGCAGCAATGCAATTGCTATCATCAGCTGTCGGGGGTGTGGGCGACCATGTAGGATGGGACACATATTCTGGTCGTGCCCGGTGGCACAGGAATTGTTGGAGAAGATCCATTATACCATTGGGACAATACCAGGAGTAACATTGAATATGGAACCTAAAACTATGCTTTTTGGTATGTGTGTGGAAGATGGCCATAAGGGTAGTATTGTGATCAGGTTGATACATATGCTGTTGTTTGCTGCCTGGAAAACCAGTTTAACCCACTGGAAGTCGCCAGAAGGCCCGCTTATGAAAGTCTGGGAGGGCCTGGTGTCTAATCTGTATACATTGTAAAGACAAGCGTATGCTAATAGATGAGGTATGGACATGGCGCAACATCTATGGGAACTGTATGGACAATACATCTGAACATCAATTGAACATAGTGGGCAAGCTTGACTGGGTCACTCCAGGGGAGAGGATGGCCGGCGTTACGTTACAAACTGGGACATGCACTGGTAACCAGCAGACCTCCTACCTGAATGGACATACTGACTGGCCCCGCCTGGCGGAATGTACTTTAAGTCTGGGCGATACTGGATTGCCATTGTTTACCCTGAATGTTGGGTGGGAAGTAGGAACCCAGTAATACCAGAGGGTGTGGGCGTGATGATCATTTAGGGCGAGTAGGACTTGGAAGGAGCTACACGATACTTCCAGCATGGACTGAACTGTATTCAGTGCTCTGTATGTATACCCTGAATCCTCCCAAACAGGTTTTTTTTTGTTCTTCTTCTGATATACTGTTCCTTCATGTTGTTCTGATATCTCGCTGATGTATGATCATCTTTCTATTAATAACGTTGTCCTGCACTGGTGCAGCCTGACTCTCTTCATTAGGTGCTTTCCTCTAGTGACTGGTTGGCATTCTACTTGACGTTCCTCTCCCAGTTCTGGGGCCATGGAGCGGGGATAAAGCAAGGCAAATCAGAGCCGTGAATCCCTGGAGCTGAAGTAGGACAGCAGCAAAGCTACTTCACAGCCACATCAGCTTTTCCTTTTTTCTAGCTATACCCCTTCCAGGCCCGTTCTGGTGACGGCAGAAGGTGCACGCTTTGGAAACAAGGTCACCTGGACCTGGACCTCACGGTGAGCGGTCTGGTGAGTCAGCCCCTGTGGCACTGGGGCTTCGGGGCTTTTGTACAGAATTCTGCATCTCCCACCATCTCCATGTGCAAGATAAAACAGCATTGCAGCTGAAGCCGTACCTCAGCTGAGTTTGCATCTGTGCCGCTGCTCGGTGCAGTTGTGAGCGAGCGGGCCTTCGCTGGGCCCATGCGGCTGATTTTTGTGGACTTTCAGTCGCTGGGCAGTGGACGGCTCGAAGTATAGTTGGAGCCGGGTCTCAGCCGAGTTAGATCTACATTGGGGTTCAGCACGTCTATTTGATTTGCACACTATTTGCTACGAGAAAAGGGATACCTCCTTCACTTACTCCAGGTACGGCGACTGCGGGTTATACACCTTTGAGCCGTGTCGCAATCAGAAGAATATTGGATAACTCTCCCGTCAATTTCTGAATAATTAAAGTTTCAACAGAAGCAAAGCACTTACCTGATGGTGTCGTGTTGGCGGGTTTGCTCTTCCTGTTTGTTTCGTTTCGTCTGTGCTCGGGGGCACAGGCTTTGTTACCGCCCTCCCTGCTGTTTCTGTGTTGCAGGCTATTCTGCTTTGCGGGGCGTCTTGGGCGGTGCAGCCCACTGTAGACTCGTCCGTTCGGGGGATGGTGGCTGTGGGCTGTATGTGCCTTTGGTCCGGCACTGGGACACAGAAAACAACCTGCAAAGAAGGAAGGAAGTCAATAACAATAATAATATAATAAAAGAAGGAAAGAGGGAAGAAAAAAAGAAAACAAAAAAGGTAAAATTTACACTTCCATTACATATGTCTCCTTCCTACAGTCTGCTGAGTGGCCCTCTACAGGATGCTTTAAGGGCTCCAGAAACAGACCATTTGCCTTTAAAACAAAGCTGGGATCAGACCCCAATTAAGGTTAATAAAATGGAGAAAAAGTAATAAACCCTTTACAGGCACATTTTGGCACAGCAAATTGGAAAGTTCTGAAAACAACGGCCTGATATGTTGCAAAGGGCTATACAATTGGACGAAGTAAGAACAGTAGCAGTACCAACCTCCCATCTTGAACCCACGTTTACTGCAGCCACCCTAAAAGCCAAAATTAATGACTATTTCCCTAAGTAAGTATGGGAGACATAGATTTCTCAGAATTGGATAGGGAACCAATGGCAAGCCACATGACAGATCGAAGCAATCATGAGATCAGTAGGAGGGGGGATTGGTGTACAGGGAAATGTGCTCAATGTCATCTTCACTCCACACAAAAATAACAACGCAGCCCACAGTCTTTCTACACAAACAGGCAGTTACAGTAAAGACAAACAAGTATGGAACTCTAAATAAAAGATTTCCAGAGATCGTTTCAAAGATCCCAGACAAACTACTGTCCCATAAAAATAGAGTATACAGAGAGAGGAAGAAACAACAATAATACACTGTCGGTCCTAAGCTTTGTCCTCAACTCGTTGGTGAATGTGTTTGAACTGGTGAAGGATGAAGTACAGAACTATTCCAGGGTCTTGACAGATATGTCCATAGAAACAGAAAAATGCAATCAGGCGTTAGTCAACATTCAGACAACCCTCCGTATGAAATTTATAGACACATTTTCAGACCTCAAAGAAGAGGCGATTCATGAAACTATGAACATCGAACAAATACACATAACTATGAAATCAGTGCACCAACACACTGAACATTTAGAACAGAAAAGATTCACCTTGGAAGGGAAACTTAATACATCCATGACGCAAGATGCTGATCGGGAACTCGCAATGGAAGCAGTCATATACGGCGACCTGGACGATGCACCATTGTCGGAATCGGTAGTGGTACAGTTCATGAGACTCGCCCAAATAGGAGATGACCTGGGTACCACCACAGCAAACGTAGTCAACCCGACATCTATATCTCCTGATTCATCAGAAAACACATTCCGAACAGGCTGCATCTATATCAAAACAAACAAAGTCGCAAATAAAGAAAAAAAGAAAAGTAAGTCCAAGGGTTGTGATCACAATATAGACCCGGCAGCAGAAGATCAACGTGAATTAAAAGCGGTTTCATCAACCCCCCCTTGGACAAAACGGAGAATGTAAAGCAATCAAGAAAGATAAAAAATACAAGCTGTCCAAATAGACCACCTTCAAGCAATCCCTGAGAATGACAAGCAGTCCATAAATGACTCATCGATACAAATTCCTAATATAGGCAGATCAAACAATGTGCCAGAAAAGCCCTCACTGAAATTGCCTCCCATACTTCTAAAAAAGAAACAGCTTCTCAGTATGAAATGCCAGGTAATTCTGTTGAAGAAGTAACAGCAACTAAGCAGCAAATTGTTGTTAAAGAAACAAGTAATTAAATAAGTGATGCAGAACCCCCGGGGTCATAAAACTGAAGATAAAATGAACAAAGAGAATTCCTCACAGCAATTAACCGACAGTCATTTAGGGCATGAAGAACGTCAAGACAATCCTATCATAAATGCAGCTAAAGGCAATCCTTTTGCGATCCCTAGAATATGGATGGAAGGTATAGCAAATGACAGAGCTACCCAACCATTAAATAGGAGTAATCTCTTATTGATATTTAGAAAAATGCTGATTCTGTGCTTCTTTTTCTCTCAGGAATTAGAATATGTGTGATTTCCTTATATAAAACATGTGCACATTGTGGATCATGGATAGGTACAAGAGCGCTAATGGATGCCAACTATGAACTCAACAAGATGAACACTAAGGTGACCGATTTTCCTCCTGAACGAGAGTATGGTGAATCAGAGGATTTGAATTGGAGCGAACCTAAAGAACGTCAGTGGAACAATGCAAAGCCGCAAAAAAATGAGAGACCCAGCCAGATGTGAAAAGAGGAGTTGGCAGGAGGACAGTCTGTACCAAAGTCGGAAATCTATCCAATGCTTCCTGAAATAATAGCACAGGTTTTAACGAAGTTGGGATTGGCAGCAGTTTCTCTCTAGCCAGAGGAGAGTTAAAAATTGCCTGTTGGATCAACAGATGAGGCAGAGCAATCAATGTGTCACCTCAGACAATGAAGTCGAAACAGGGAACCTGATGGACCAACCATGAACAGGCAACAGCAACTGCCAAACCTGGGCCCGCAGAGAAGGAGGAGAGGCCACACAGGGAGGAAGTATATGAAACTGAACGGCCCATCTCCGCGTGGGACCCCAGCGATGCCAAAGCAGCAACTGGGCAATAGTACTCCCGGAGGAATTGGTTGAAAGCCAAGAATAGCCCAGCAAACATCAGGAGGTAAGGGAAAATAGGAAAAATGAGTGCTGGAGGGAGGGAATCTCCTCTACTCCAAGGTGGCCCTCTGCAATAAGGAAGTTTGACAAGTTAAGGTTATCAAGGAGGAGGAAGAGGAAGAGAAGGAGGAGTTACAATGTTCAGGCGGGCTCAAAGGGGGGGTTACGCTTCAGGAAAGCAAATTTCCGTCAGGAAAAGAAGAGACTCTACTATAAAGATGACGGAAGGTGGGAGTCAACAACCAACCGAGGAGCAGAAGCTCAGGGGAATGAGTCACAACAAACCAGGTACAGATAAGAGAAGTGGGAGTCTGGTCGTGGGTACTCTAAACGTGAAAGGCATAAACTCACCAATGAAGAGGACTCTAATGACAAGGGAGTTTTGTAACGCCTCTCTAGATGTTCTATTTCTACAAGAAACACGTCAGGTTAGAAGGGATGAACGAACTCTGAGATGGGCAGGTTTAGGACAGGTCCATTGGGCTACTGGCGCGGTAAAGAGAGGGGGATGATCCTACACAAACAATGTAGAATACAGGAATGTGAAGTGAGTAAACTTATGGAGGGACGGCTGCTTGTGATAAGGGCAGATTGGAGGGAGCAAGAGTTGTGTGGGCCACAGTATATGCACCCAACCAAGGGCAGGCGGGATTCATACAAAGAGAACTAGATGGCGTACAAATGCTGGGAGCAGAGTGGTGCATCATCGTGGAGGATTTCAACTCCTGGGCGAATGAGGCGTGGGACAGGAAATCAGAGTGCGAGGACGGGACCCTGGGGGTGGTGGAGAAGCTAGGACATCTAGGGCGGACAATAGAGGCACACGGTCTGGTTGATGTGTGGAGAATAACACACCCGAGAGAGGGGCTATACCTTGTTCTCCGCACCACATGCAACATACACTCAGATAAACTGGCGAGTGGGCTTCACAGACCATGATATGGTCCGAATGACCCTGGACATAGAAGGAATGCACAGACCTGATAGCAGCTGGAGATGCAATGAATCACTTTGGGGAGACCATGTACTCGCGGACCAGCTTGCAAAGGTATAGATGAATACTTTGAGATAAACGACACTGGGGAGGTGGGCACATGAGTTGTATGCAATGCGGGGAAGGCAACTTGGAGAGGGCACCTGATCAGGGAAGGTTGGCGTAAGAAACAGGAAAGAAGGCTACAGGAGGACAAACTCCGAAAAGAGATAATTGAGGAGGAGGAAAGGATGCATGCTGGGGGGGAGAGTTAGACGAGACCCAGGAGGCACTACAGGCAAAGAGGGCCGAACTGAAAGCACTGGGAATGGGGGCAACCCTGAGTAAGTTACAGTACCTCAAGCAGAAGTTTTACGAGAAGAGGGACAAAGTGGATGCGCTCCTGGCAGCTAGACTCTGGGCGCAAAGGGCGGAAAGATAGGTGACAACCTTAGTGTCAGGAAGCCATCAACAAGCAGTAACAAGCTAATGCAAACCAACGTCTCTGCTGTTAAGAAGCTAAAGAATAACAACTGCCTATCTCGTTATGCATTCCTTTTGCCACCAGATAAATCAATTTATAGTCTTGAGGAAGCAAAGAGAGCACGTGCTGACAAACGGCAGCATCATGTTCAACCCAGAACTATTCTCCTGTGCGGCTTGCCGTTTCAGAGACGCTGGGGGTTGCCATGGCGACAGTGGTATCCAATTCATGTCAGACGTGGTCCGTCATAAAGGCCGTTCCGTGGTCGAAAGATCAGGTGATCTGATATAAGTACCTCCCCCAGTAGGAGCGGTGTGTCTGAATTGTCTTCAATCAGTAGTGCTATAGCTATTCTTGGCCACAAAATCTTGCTTTTTAACCTCTGCCTGTTTATCTGGATTCGTCTTCTCTACCCCTTGTTTCGGAAAACCTTCATACCTGGTATTTGAAGCAGAACGCTTATCTTGTATTGTCTTGCTTCACGGATTGTTTTGTCTTTGCTCGCACCATGCCAACTTGGAACGCGCTACAGACTTCTTGGAACTTAAGCACTCTTGTCATTTCTGCCCGTACTTTACCGATCCCCCCTACCTTTGGACCTCATCATGCTCCTGTTTAGGGTTGGTGTCGGTATTGCTTTGTCTTCATCTCTGCCCATGTATCGCCATTGCACGGACTCACAGTACAAGGACTAGAGACGCTTTGCTGAAATTAGGCGTCCTTGTGCCAGCGGTCCAAGAGACAGTGCTTTGACTGGAGACTTCCTTTTTACCACTTCTCTTATCAGGTTTAGGCGTTCTCGTGCTGGTGGGTTACAGGGGCTATTGCCATCTGGACCAGCCTTTGCAAGCGTTTTCTTCTCCCTCCAGAACTCTCTTCAAAGCAATCGCATCATCGGAGTTGGGTTCTACCGTCTGGTATCTTAATGGGATCTGACTTGTTGAAGTGTTCTTCTGTGCCAACTACCCCAAACAGGATATTTCTCAGAAATACACTTTGGCTTCTATAGAGAGAGATTGCACTGTTTTGACATTGTGTCTTTTTCCCTTACAGCCAGCGGTGTCCCACGAGGTCCAACACATCTTTCGGTCAATAGATCCTTTAGTTTATTTAAGTTTGAAAACGTAAAGGTTACATTGACATGAAGAACTTGTCTTCTAAACGACAGGTTCAACTGTCAAGCTGGTTACTTCTTCCCATCGGTTTTGTAACGGTGTATCTGACATAGAAGACCCAAAAGTAGGCTCTATACATACACTCACTGGTTTAGCAGAGAGTTTCACACAATATTACGTAGAACTCTATAAGTCAGAGTGCCCCGAAGCAGACACAGTGATAGAAGAGTATCTACAGGGGGTTGACATGATTCAACTCACAAGCCCAGAAATAGAGTACCCCGAGAGCCCAATAACTATGCAGGAAGTGCAGGAGGCGATTTCTCACCTCCCGAATGGGAAAGCCCCGGGGGAGGACGGGTACACCATAGGATTCTATATACATGATTAAACTCTATAACAACATCCTAGAGATGGAGGAAGCACCAGCATCCTTCAGAAAGGCATTAATAATGGTAATACCTAAAGAAGGGAGACCTGGCCCAATGTGCGTCTTACCGCCCCATCTAACTGCTAGACGTGGATGAAAAGATATTTACGCGCATACTGACAACCTGAGTAGGAGAGAAAAGGCCATGTATCATGCACCCAGACCAAATGGGATTAATAGCGGGTAGGCAGGGCCCGGATGCGATACGAAAAACCCTCGACCTAATGGAGCATGTCACAGGGGACCTGGGTGACTATGCACTACTGAGCCTCGATGCGGAAAAGGTCATCGACCGAGTAGAGTGGGCCTTCCTATTTACAGTGTTGCAAACGATAGTTTTCGGGGATGAAATGTGCCGCGCCATGGGGGCAGTCTACGCAGCCCCCACAGCGAAGATAGTAATAAATGGGAAAATGTCCAGGGAAATCAAACTCAGCGGGCACAAGGCAGGGCTGTCCACTGTCTTCTTTGCTACTTGCACTGACAGTGGAGCCCCTGGGAATGAAAATAAGGGCGGAGGACCAGATAAGTGGCATCAAAGTGGGAAATGAAAGTCACAAAATAAGCATGTACGCAGACAACGTATTACTATATGTCTCAAATGCTGCTGTGTCGGTCCGCAAGGCACTCCGGGTACTTGAAGGTTATGGGCGAGTGTCGGGATTCAGGGTCATTGTGAACAAGTCAATCCTCCTCCCGCTGAAAAGAGAAGCATGGGAAGGTAGTGAGGAATGGGGCAGTCTGGGGGTCCGAGTGGAAGAAGAAGGTATAAAATACCTGGGGGTAAGAATACCCAAGGACCTGGACAGGCTATATGAGCTTAACTTCCCCCCGCTGATGCATAGGCTCTTTGAGGACCTTGAAACGTGGTTGAGGCTCACAATATCAAAAGACAGCAGGAGTATGTGAAATATGTAATGATGTAAAGCCTGTATTTGGTTTTGATGTGTCACCTCGCTAATAAAACACATAAAAAAGATAAAAATTGCCTGTTGGAGCACTCGAGGGTCCAGGTCATTTAAACGCCAACTATATGGAAATACATATTTGGCGATTTCGACGTTTTACTATATCAGGAAACATGGCTCATGAGCGATAGAAAAGCCTTATCGACATATAACCAACTAGCACGAAAGGAGAAGAGCGGCCGACCTGCCGGTGGTCTACTAATTGCAGTTTGCAATTCCATCCTCCCAACATCCTTTCTCATCACCAATGACTTTCCTGGTATTCTAGCCGTTGGTTTGATATCTCATGAAAGCCCTGCTCTTGTGAAGATAGCAGTCATATGCATATACTGGAATCCTGCGACCGCAACACAGACCCTCTTCTAGCAATCTCTGATGTCCACCATCTTCACCATTGAAAATAAATATGAAGATTTTTCTCTCATCATTGCTGGTGATTTAAACTCTCAGTGCATTCGTAGTGATGCACCAAACTCGAAACTCAAAACAGGGCAAATAAACAATAAAGGAAAACAATGGTCCTTTTTTTATGGATGACTGGGCGCCCATTATGGCAAACGGAAATATAGAGGGTGACATTCCACCAAAACTAACATGGAAGCAAGGAAGAAAAGGCTCAATTATCGATTACATGTTTCTATCGAACAATCGCTTCTCTAAATGTACTAAATTCCAAATTCTACATCAGACATCTAGCGACCACAACTTGCTGGAAGCCAAATAAATTTGCACTTAAGAGCAATATAACAACACATCTATATGCATCAGAATTAAACATAAATGGGGGTCAAATCAGATTAGGAAATTTAGGCAATATGGTCTTGTTCTGAATGAAAAAATAAAACATAATCGGCTGCCTCTAGCCGAGAAACAGACAAATTATGCTCACAAAATTCCTTTATAAATTCACTCTCTGAAATAGATCCCCCAAGACTAGGGAAAAGAAACCCAAATATCAAATATAACCATGCATAGGACAGAGAATCTGCAGAAAGGAAAAAAGAGTCTAATAAAGTCCATTCACTCCTTGAAGTGGGACAATCATAGCAGTACAGACTATGCAATCAAATTAAAATACTTAAAAAACATCTATAGAAACTGGTCAAGAAACCATAGACAATCAAGGCTTCAGAATGACGGCAATCTCATGCTTCAGTCCTTACAACAAAACAACTCCAAACATTTTGGTCCTTAGTCAAAAATCTGCATTGTCCTCAAGGCCTGATTCAGGGCAATGTTGTTTCTGAACCAACGTGGTGTGATTACCTTGGCAAGCTATATAGGAAACCTACATGTGGCCTCTTCAAAACAGATAAAAACACTCCTTGGCAATTGGACTTCACAAAAGATAATCTAATCAAGAAATCCTCCCCCTCGCTGGCCGCTGGCCGCTCGCACAAATGGCCTCTCGAATCAGACCATGAAAGTTGAAATAGATCTATGGGCATCTGTGCTTGAAACATTGTTTAGAGGAATACTGAAACAAAAAAATATTCCAGAATAGTGGGTAGGAGCTATCGTAATACCAATATACAAAAAGGGCGACAGAGAA
Source organism: Ambystoma mexicanum (assembly GCF_040938575.1). Classification (NCBI taxonomy): domain Eukaryota; kingdom Metazoa; phylum Chordata; class Amphibia; order Caudata; family Ambystomatidae; genus Ambystoma; species Ambystoma mexicanum. The sequence continues at coordinate 577,023,091 of NC_090922.1, read as the reverse complement.
AATCCAAAGAACTACCGACCAATCACATTATTAGATGTTGAAAGCAAGATCTTTTTTGGTCAAGATTTTATGGAACTTGAAGCATGGGCCACAAAGAATAGAATTCTATCCAAGCACCAATTGGGTTTCTGCAAGGGAAGCGGTAAATCAATTAAAGGCCTACTAATGAGTATGGCCTGCGAGAAGTCCTTGGAAAAAGGGGGTCCCATCTTGTACAGCGCCTGGGTCGACCTCTCACTGGCCTTTGATACCATCAATAGGGAGCGCCTGTGGAATAAATTAAAAGCATGGGGAATTCCGATGTCACTATTGGCAATCATTGTCTTGTTATATGACAAATCGAAACTCCAAGTTAGATTAAACCTTGAAGAGCATCTAACAAAAACCATAAGAACAAGAAGGGGAATCTGTCAGGGGTGCGACTCCTTCAGTTGCGGCTCCCTGTGTGTCTGCAGGTGTCCGCAGGGGACGCAAGGCGCCTGTACTTTGCCATTTACACCTTTGCGCGGCCCACCCCACCTACACCTGGTCACTTCCTTCGCATGGTGTCTTCACCTCACTGTGTTCCACAGTTGAGGTAAACTTGGGTTTTTTCTCCCCTCGCAGGATTCTCTAACTTAGGTGGCCTCTGTACCTAATACTCATTTACTGTTCTGAAATGTGGTAAACTTGGGCTTGCCGCTCACATCCTGCCTGCATGCTTCTCGTATCGTCTGTCTTCCTGCCCCCACACTCCCTTCTACTCCATGGTGCTCTCTATCTCGCCTATCTTCTCTAACTGCTTCTCTATTGACTATCCTGCTCTCCTCACTAAATCTGGTAGGAAAAAGTTTAAAAAGGACATCCTGGTCTCCAACCCAGGCCTCCCTATCGCTGACACCTACACTAGTGCCTGCTCTAAGGAAACTCTCACTGACATCCTCTTTTTCGTGCCTTCACCTGACCTATGGACCCTTCATATGGTCTCTGTGCTCTCTCCTTTTTCCTCTTCTCCCATTAATGGTGGCAACCGTTGGGATGTCCTCTTGGCCCCCTTCCGCTCCTCTAAGGCCATCATTAATGTCTACGCTAATGGGACCGTCTTGGTCCAAGGCCCTCAGGCCAACTTTCACCTCTTTGATAGACGCTTCCCTCGCCTCATCAACTTCCTTTCCTCCCCTGCTGTCCCCCCCCTGTCTTCGGCTACCTTGCCTCTACCCTCCCTCCCTGCCCCCTCTCGCACTCCCTCTTCACCTCCTTCTTCTACACCTCCGCAGGGCGTACCTCTGATCTGTACCCCTCCCCGGAGGTCCTTCAAGGATGGCAACCTTCTCCACTTTGCCACTCTTAACTCTCGCTCTGCCATCAAGCATTCCTCCGATATCTGTCGCCTTCTTGAGGAACTGGACCTTGACGTCCTCGGTCTCACTGAGACATGGTTCACAGCTAGCTCTGTCACAAGCTTTGACACACTCCTACCTGAAGGTTACAAGATCCTCTCTGTGCCCAGGCCCAACCGTGCAGGGGGGGGTGTTGCCCTTATCTTCCCTGAGTGGATTCCTGCCACTGTCACGCCTACGCAGACCTATTCCTCTTTTGAATGTCTTGTCTGCCGACTCTCTCTCTCTCCTAGCCATTCCCTTACCGTGGCTACTATCTATCAGCCACCTGGTCAAATTTCCTCCTTCCTCTCTGAGTGGGCTGACCTCTCCTCCTCACTCCTGTCCTCTACCACTCAACTCCTCTTTCTTGGTGACTTCAACATCCACCTAGATGCCTCCTGTCCCCCCACTGGACTCTTTCGTGACCTCTGCGACTCTCTCTCACTCTCTATTCTCCCGTCTGGGCCTACTCATTCTGCAGGGCACACTCTTGATGCTCTGATCTCTTCTGACCTTCCCCTCTCTGTCCCTCTCTCCACTCCTCTCTCCTGGAGTGATCACTTTCTCCTATCCTCCCACCTCACCCTCCCTACCCCACAGGCAAAGCCACCCTCATCATTGCCACCCACCTTCTCGGTCATCCGACCCATGAAGCGCGTGTCAGTTGCGGCTTTCGCTGCCACCTTCTCGCCCCCCCCTCCCCCTTCGGCTGACTCCCACTCTGACACAGCCCTCTCCTTGCTCCACTCTGCTATATCTGATACTCTTGATATCCTTGCCCCTGTCATGAAAATCCGCCTGAAGCCCAAAGCCAAATGTAACTCCTGGTATGATTCGGATCTCGTCACCCTAAAACGCAAGTGCAGGGTGGCAGAGAGGAAATGGCGTGCTTCATGTTCATCCTCTGACAAACTGGCCTGCCGCCTGCTCCAAAGGCAATACCGTCTCTCTGTTCTCACCAAGAAGAGAGCCCTTATCCAAGCCCGCATCTCTGAGGCATCTAACAACTCGGCTGAACTCTTTAAAATCTGCAAGGAGCTTGCCAACCCCGCTGCAGTCTCTACCTCTCCTGTCCCCTCCCAGGCCCTCTGCACTGCACTGGCCTCCCACTTCATCTCTAAAACTCAGGACATCCTGTCCTCACTCTCCTCCTATCACCTCTCCCCCTCTCTTCCCTGCTCTTCCTCTGGCCCTTCTGAAGCCACCCCTCCTCCCTCCTTCTCTGCCTTTCCCCTTTTTTCTGCTGACGAGGTTTCCAGACAAGTCCGATCTATGAAAGTCTCGTCTAAACAGATTCACCCCTGTTCCTCCAAAATTATCAAGGACCACATTGACTCCCTGGCTCCTGCCCTGACTGACTTTTGCAACCACTCCTTCGCCTCTGGAGTCTTCCCATCCCCCCTCAAGCACTCCCTTGTGCACCCTCTGCCGACCCCTCCTGTCCGGCTAACTATCGCCCAATCTCCATCACTCCCTTCCTGGGCAAGCTCCTGGAGAAACTGGCCATCTCCCAGCGTAACCTCCATGCTGAAGCTGTTGATAGTCTCCATGACCATCAATCTCGCTTCAGAGCGGCCAGAAGCACGGAAACTGCTCTCCTGAACATCCGTGAGGACCTGCTCTTGAACCTCGACTCCAACACTCCCTGTGTTCTCATTCTGCTCGATCTCTCTTCTGCCTTTGACAGTGTCAACCATGCCATCCTGCTCAACCGTCTCCGTGATAACCTGGGTATCACTGGTCAGCCTCTTGCGTGGCTGACCTCTTTCCTTTCCAATCGACCTTCCCAGGTCCAACTTGGGTCCTTCCTCTCTGACATCTTTTTCTCCACCTGTGGCGTTCCCCAGGGATCTAATCTCTCTCCCTGGCTGTTCAACCAGTATCTGGCTCTCCTTGCCCACCGCATCGCCGCCCTCTGCCCCAACTTTCAGTGCTATGCGGACGATACCCAGCTCCTTTTCAGGATACCCTCGGCCTCCTCCTCTCCCTCCCTCATCTCTGACTGTCTGTCTGCTATCCAGGAATGGTGTGCTGCCAATGACCTCTGCCTTAATGCTAGGAAGACTGAGATCCTACTCATCGGCACACCCACTCCCTCCTTCCCTGCAGCTCTCTGGCCGGCCTCTCTTGGCCCTCTTCCTGCTCCTACCTGCAAGGCAAAAAACCTCGGGGTCATCTTCGACTCCACACTCTCCTTCTCTCCTCATATATCTGACGTCTCTAAGAAGTCACATTACCAGCTGCACCTCCTCAGAGGTATTCTTCCCTTCCTCTCCTTCCCCAAGAAGCTCACTGTCTCCCGAGCCCTGGTTCTCTCGAAGCTGGACTACTGTAACAGCCTCTATCTTAATCTGCCTGCCTCCACTCTCCGCCCTCTGCAACTCATCCAGAACAGAACTGCAAGACTTGTCCTTGGCCTCAAGCCCAGGGACCGTATCTCTCCAGGACTGAAATCTCTACACTGGCTCCCAGTGGCTGCGAGGATTAAGTTCAAAACCCTCTGCATTGTCCACAAGGCCTTCTGGGGCCTGGGGCTTAAATACCTTCAACTCTCTCTTCCTAAATATCTTCCTTCCCGAGCCCTACGCTCATCCGTCTCCAACTCCCTCAGGGTCAGCCGCTTCTCGAAGCAACGAGCTGGGGGTAGATCTCTCTCCGCGGCAGGGGCCTCCCTCTGGAACAGCCTTCCTGCCTCCCTGAAACTTGAGGAGAACCATCTCCGGTTCCAGAAGCACCTCAAAACCTTCCTCTTCACTTCTGCTTTCTCTCTCCCTCTCCCCTGCTAAATTCTTCACCAAAACTGCACTGACTCTGCAACTGGGCCACTCTCACCGACATCGGTCCTGGGCCCAGTCACTCTTCACTTGCACTGCCTCCCTGGCAACCCCTGCACTGCGGGACTGTCTCTGTATCACTACAGCCCCTCCCCCCCCCAGCACTTGTCTGCACTTACCTTGCAGTTGCCACCAGCTGGCCCTATTTATTTATTATTTTATTTCTATTCTACTTATTTGTACTGCACTCCCCCCTCCCCCTTCCCCTTGTACTTTTTCCCTTCCCCCTACCCCTGCACTTGCGCGGTCTGAATGACACCTGGCCTAGTAGGATCATTGTCTGTCTTCCCCTTGTTCCCCCCTCCCTGCCTCGTCGCGCCTTGAAACACTTGTGTATAGGCGCGTTACAAATGCCATATCATATCATATCATATCATAATAGCCTCCCTCCTATTCAACCTATACCTGGCTGATGTAGGAGATGCATTTTGTCCATCAGCACTCAACAGCCCAAGAGTTGGAGGAGAAAAACTTAATTGGATAGCATATGCAGATGACCTTGTATTGCTAGATTACGCCCGATAGGCTTACAATGAATGCTCAGTGCCTTAGAGCAGTATGCAGCCAACAATTACCTAATAATAAATCCAGCAAAATCTCAAATAGTTAGATTTAAAAGAACTCCCAAGCATTGTCTGCATTTCAGCTGGAAATTAAATTAACAATCGTTACTGATAGTCAATGAAACTACATATCTGCATTTTAAACGGAAGGGCTTTCCAACTTTAGCGTGATTTGAGCTCTTCCTAAATACTAAGGCGGACCACATTATTTGTCAAATGAAAAAACCACTGGTTTCATTTTGTCGATTCTCTGTCCTACCGTTGGTTAGATTCTATAAGTCGAAGGTCATTCCCACCCTGTTATACAGGGTCAAAAATAATCCAATGACCAAAAGAATCAATTGGACCAATTAGAAGGAAGAATTTGGAGAAAAGAAACTCTGGGACTGCCAATGAGCCTTCAGGCCTGCTGCCTAAAATACAAGCTGGGATTGTCTTCTATGCAAGTTCAAGTGTACTGGAAGGTCTTATCACTTTTCAGAACAGTGCGGCTTGCTCCTCACGGCTCCTTAATAGAAAACATCAATAGGACATTAAATGGCAAAACCAACAACTTCCTGGACAAAATAGCCGACGAGGTTTGCAAAATCTTACAATGCAGTGAAAGCTCAGAGGACGACCTCAAAACCACTCCACTAAGAATCAAAACAATAATGCTCACAAATGATTGGATAGAAACTATATTGATGGCTCAAAAATCTAAGGTTGCAAAACCCTTATCCATCTTCGACAAACCCAAGGTTGATCTTGTCCAGTACCTCCGGAAATGTCCAAGTCCGGCAAGTAGATCAAACTTTTTAAGATTCCATCTAAACCTGCTACCGACTGGGGAAATAAAATCGATTAGAACGTTAGTAGATTCAAATAAAATCGAATGTGAATCGTGCAAGAATCCCTTGGTACAGATTTTGAAACACATCATGATGGGCTGCACTGCTATTGAAGATTTAAGATTAAAAATGTTTCCACACTTTGTGCATAGGGAAGAAGACATGCACACAGACGAGTTTTGGGAAAGACTAATTGCAGGACATGAAATTCTAGCTCCTGACTGTCAATATGCAAACAAATGGTAGTGATGACTGCTACTTTTGATCAAGATTTAATACATAAGAAGCATGTGTTATATATACATTAGGCAAACATAGAACACTCGATAAAATACATAAAACGTACATAAAATGGTACATGAATGTTCGTCCCAAATAGATTCTTTGGGTCAGAATTAACAACAATTACATTCTCTGTGGTCCTTTGTTGGGGACATCATGAGCAACAAAAGTGCAATTGTGATACAGGGTGTGGAAATCACTGAACTGGACTGTGTGATGGTGAAATATTGAGACAAAAAGTAAACACAACTGTGTTTCGGCCTCAAAGCTATCCTTGTGTAGCTGTCATTTGATCGGCCTTCATCATGAAGGGGGAATTATACAATTGTAGAAAGATTCTTTCTGCAGAGGACGAGAGGCTGCTAGATGTCCTCGCCGACACCCGGACTCGCTAAGAGCCGCTCACGCTATGATATGATTTCTAGACCTGGTCCACCTCCTTGTGATTTACCACATTAAGCCTACCTTCTCCCACTCATCCGGTGTACAGGCTTACAGATGATTTGACCCGCACTGGAAATGTCCTTTCTTTTAACTGATGATTTGTACCTTCAGATGGTTGCCCCATTGCAACTCATTACGATTACATGTGATTCCAAGTGTGTACAATTTCCCCGTCCTGATGAAGGCCGACCAAATGACAGCTGCACAAGTATAGTTTTGAGGCCGATTAGAACCTACATCTTGTAGGATGCCCTCCCACTCTTTCCTAAATAAGAAAGGGACATTAACAATGCCCACCTCTATAGAAGCATTCATAGCTGACAAAATATCACCATAAAGTGTGGCATCTTCTGCAATTCGTTTTTACAATATAGGTTCAAATAATTCGACATCCCTCTCGATCTAAGAGATTGGATGCCCAATTCATACCTTATGACCACAACCGAGAGTGAGTTTGAGACCTTAAACAACTTCCCCCAAATTAGCACCTCCAGAACTGAGAGCATACCCAGAATTGAATAGTTATAGATTTCTACAACATAGAGTAATTTGGGTATTTTTTTACTTTGGTAACATTTCAGGGCAGGAAGTATTGAAAACATCTCATACTTCCCGTCCACCTTTTTTATTTGATTTATTAACCCGGTGGTTCTCTGAACAAAATGCGCCCATGTATCGGCCTTAGTGGGTTTAGCTGTTATGTAAAACCTCAAAATAAGCAAGAGAATCAACGGTCTCCAGTTTTTGACCTTCTGTCCACCAAGACGAGGGAATATTATTCCTTTTTCTTGTTAATCGAATAAGCTTTGTCTTAGTTGGATTGATGATAAGGTAATTTGTCTGAGAGTATGAACCAAATGCATCAATTAGTTTCTGCATACCCCGTGGGGACAGATTGAACAATAGAAAATCATGGACATAGGAGATCCACGTTAAACGTTGGTGGTTCAGCCTAGGTGACACAAATTCACATTTCTACAATTCCTCTCCCACATCTGATATAGTTAAAAAGACAGGGAGCTAAACGGTCAGGATTGATCTTGTTGCTTCGCCCTTCATGTTCAGTCTAACCCTAATATTTGATTCATCATGGAGAGCAACTAGGGGTCTTAACAGCCAAACAGGAATGTTCCAACCGGCAAGCTTCCGCCACAGAAGATTTCTATTAACCGTGTCGAAAGCTGCCCTCAGACCTATACTTGTCACATAAGTAGCGCTAACTTTCCCCATCAGGGCAAGAATTTGGACATATTTCAGCAGGAGACTGTTAAGATTAATACTGTAATTCTTCCAGAAGCCGGTCTGCCCTATTAATATGACCAGCTGGAGTCGACCAGGCCTTCAGATGTTTTAACAGCGAGGTCGCAAAGACCTTGCTGTAAGCGTGGAGGACTAAGATAGGCCTATAATTTTGTGGGTCATTCCGCTCTCCTCTCTTAAAGATAAATAGGCAGTTTGCCAACTAACAGCGATATTCTGTACTTTTAAAATATGACAGAAATATATGGTTAATATAATTGACCATGTAGCAGGGCCATCTTTAAATAACATATTTGAAACCCTATTTAGTACTGGCGCTCTGGATTTGCTGATGGCCTTTATAATATCGAGCATTTCATCAAATTTAATTAACAAATACCAATTATCTCCTATATCGTCCAACAGTATAGGAGATAGATCCTCCAATGCCGAATTCTGCCCCATAATAGGTAATCCACTGCTGTTCCCCTATTGGGTTGAATTGCACATCTGGCTGGTTTCTCCCTAGGTTATTAATTAGATGCCAGAAGGATGTTGTGTCCGATTTGCACAAGGATTCCAGCATTAATTCAGCATTGTTTTGTAGAAGCTGCCCTTTATACAATTTAATCCAGTTGCGATAGAATTGTTTTGCCAATTTAACCTCTTTCACTGGGGTCGAAAGGTCATCGTGATGTTTACACTTTATAACCTTCATTTCTTTCTTCAGACCTCTTTTTCACCCCACATAGTAGGCCCAAACTGATGACAGTGTTTAACGGGACACGATTTAAATTTGGATTCTGCCTTTGTTAGTAAACTCACCCAAAAGGTATTAAATTATTTAAATTAAATTTATCCATCTTCTAATCCATGGAAGTGAAGGCCAATAGCCCAGCCGCCCTCTTATTAATGAGAGACGCTTTATGTTATTCTGTTTACCCCTTGGTTGACTATGATTGCAGGAAGAGTCTGACCTAGCCCCTTATCCAAAGGGATGTCAAACTCCACTGTAATCATGTCATGATCACTCCATTTACACAGGATCACTTTAAAATATGAGCATATATGGAAATGACCTTCGTCGACAAACATATAGTCAAAAATGGACTGTCTCTGACCCCTTGCCCAGGTGATTTGACACCCAGTCACCCAGAGTCGCACCATTTAACCGATGAAGGCAAAGGGATTACAGACTTTCCAGCCATCTCTTGCCATGTTTCACTTTTAATAAAGAGGGGGTATGACGGGGGGGGGATCGAACATGGCCGCCTAGTTGAGAGCTCTGGCTCGGACACAATCCTTATTAAATATAAATCCTGTCAGAAGCGTCCCTGACTCAACTGAAAGCTAAAATCTGGTGGCGGAGATTGCAAGATATGATCCGGTGAAAAAAACGGTGGAAAACCGGGGGCGGGGTGGCAAGATATCCTGCTCGGCGATCCTAGCGGAGGCCTGTGTGGCCGCCTGTGGGCGCCACGAACACTTGGACGGCGAGCCGAGGTGGTGGGAGGGGCATCGCGTGGCCTGCAATATTCTGTGCACAGAGAAAGAGCTGAGTGGCCGCCCACCCTGAGACAGCTGTGGCTTCGCCTGCGACCGCTCCCCGCGACCTGTGGAAGGAGACGGGAACCTGCGGGAGCGGGAAGGAGGAGCCCGGAGACCGTGGGCTGCTTCCCGGCTGGAGGAGCCGTGATAGCCACTTGGCCTTGCCCCTGGCCCGCGGCTCCCCGCGATACTGCCCGCGTGGGCTGCCCCCCGGCTGGAAGAGCTGTGACTGCTGCTTGGCCCTGCCCCCGGCCTGCGGCTCCTCGCGGCGCTGCCTGCGACTCCCCGCGGCCTTCACTGGGGACGCGGACCTGGCCCAGAGTCGCGTGGAGCGGGAGCCCACCCCCCTCGCACGCCAAGTAAGTGATTCTGGGCCGTGATGGAGGCCCCATACTTGGCACTTGTGGAGCGGATCGGCGTAACACGTGGCCCACGGTGACTGCCGCAACATCGCGCATCCTGCTCCACAATTATGGACTGGGCTCACTAGACATCACCCCCACGAGTACGGGGGAAAGTTTATACTAATCCTTGAACGGGGGCGGCTGTCCGCAGCCCTACAGCGCCCTGTGTGCCATTAGTACAGTGCAGGGGCCCACCAGGATATATTCAAGTGACTAAGGGGGAGAGTGGACGTACACCCTCAAGTGTGCAATAACCGCCTGCGACCTCATGCCCTATACCGCGCAGACACAGCAAGACTCCCGAGTGGATCCGGGTGCACTGCCGGACGCTCCAATAAGGCCCTCTAATATATGGTCCGGAGTGGTGGCCCGGGGGGTTCCCGCCAGCACAGAATTGCTGGATTTACTCCTGTACATAAGCAGTGTACCATGTGGTAAAGACGGACATAAAAGGAATACCCCCTCTCCATTTCTGTGCCACATAGTGGGGCTCTGGGCAACAACACGTGGGAGAACACAGTCCATCCTTATCTGAAAGCCACAACACATGGGCCGCAATGAGAGGAAAGGGGCAGGAGGGAAAAAGATCAGCCCCATGGATACCTTTACCAGTTCGCAACCACAGGGGGCGACTGGGGGGGAACCACCGACACCTGAAGGGCAGGAAACTGACCCGATGGAACGCCTAGCAACGCTGGTGCAAAATGGATTCATGGCTGTGAATGTAAAACTGGATGACATAGTGGTGACGATCGGATCCCTGAAGGCACGTGTGGAAAAGGAGAGCGCACGTGTTATAGAGGCGGAAAACAGGATAAGTGCAAGCGAAGACACGATATTGCAACACAGTCGAGACATAGCCCACCACCAAACAGAATTACACAAAACTCAAAATAAGTGCGAGGACCTCAAATCGAGATCCTGGAGAAACAACATCCGGATTGTTGGGGTATCGGAAAACTTTGGCAAAGGTCCCATGGAGAGACAAGTAGAGTGCCTGCTGAAAGACATCCTAGGTGCCGACTCCTTCTCGGAACACTTTCTGATTGAAAGAGCCCACTGCACCCTAGCACCGCACCCGAAAACCAGGAGCTCCCCCTCGAACTATAATTGCACGTCTCCTTAATTATAGGGACAGAGCCACTATACTCCGACTGTCGAGAGAAAAAGGAACCTTATATTATGAACAAAACAAAATTCACATATATCCGGACTTCTCGGCCAATGTGCAAATGCAAAGGAGATCTTATGAAGGGGTGAAAAGACAGCTACGTATGCGGAATGTGCCCTATGCCCTTATCTTCCCGGCGAAGATGAGGATACAACATGGGGGAAGGGCTCACATCTTCGAGAACCCCACAGAAGCCATGTAGTATATGGAGGCTTCCATCCCGTTGCCCCCTGGAGACCGAGTGGCGAACCAAAATGGGAGACCACAACCGAGAGATGAGAGGCGAGACCCAACGGAGTAAAAATGGGAATGGGGCCCGACTGCCTGCCGCCCGAGGGAAAATTGGAAGCTATGTAACAGGGACGAACTGAACAAAGACTGCTGCTTACCGAGCCGTGAGCCTCCGTCTAGAGTGTGCCAGATGGCTGCAACTAGTGACCCTCAGGAAAGCTCCACCTGTTTAAGGGAATGTTTTTTGTTGGGCAGCATTGTCAAGTTGGGGTAGGTGATGTGGGTGGGGATTAAAGTATCGCAGGATGCTTAGCTCCGTTGAGCAACGTGGAAATGTCCGGGGGTAGTTGGGGTGTTGGGACTCAGTTGGAAGAGTCCTACAAGTTTTCAAAAAATGTGGTGACAGTGCAGCACAAGAAGCTTTTAGGAATAACATTGAGATACGGGGAGTGACGTGAATATGCAGATATGGCTAATCCCAATATGACGGTCCGAGGGTCGAGGCTGAGGCTCCTTACATGGAACGTCCGTGGTCTGAACAATCGGACCAAGTTAAAAAAGGTGGGGACCTATGTCAGTCGACACCATCCCCAGATAGTAATGCTACAAGAAACTCATGCACTTCAGAAAGTTAACACGGAGCTTTTGAAGGGTTGGGGCCAACAAAGATACTATACTGAATACTCTTCACAAGCGAGGGGAGTACTCGCCCTGATCCACCCCTCTGTTGGGTTTCAACTTGAGAAAAGTAAGATAGACCCACTAGGTCGCTACGTAATAGTGTGGGGAAACATAGCAGGGGAAAAATTAATATTAGTGAACACATATGGCCCGAAAATAGATGACCCGGACTTCTACACAAATGTAATACAAGAGATGGGCTCATCTGGTGGCACGCACGTGGTGTGGGGAGGAGATTTTAACACCATTCTGGATGGCACACTAGACCGCTCCACCTCCAGACACAGAAACCCCACCAAAACCACTGTTGTCCTGCACCAAATCATATCGCAATTCACACTAGTGGACGCTTGGAGAACTCTTCACCCCCATAAAAGGCAGTACTCCTTCTACTCCTCAGTGCATGACACAGAGTCCCGCATAGATTACTGGTTGGTAACCGCGTCTCTTATGAACCAAGTTGACAGTAGTGAGATGCTCCCCGTACCCTATCTGACCACTCTCCAATCCTCTTAGACATGACACTGGAAAATATAAAGCCCCCGGCCAGGAGGTGGCGTATGCCACCCGATATTCTGAGGGATCCCGCAGTGGCAGAGGCATTGCACATAGAGGTGGAAATTTTCTTTGAAACAAACAAAGACTCAGTAAATAGAAGTGCAACCCTATGGGAGACGTTTAAGGTTTGGATGAGGGGGATACTGATCTCCAAGTCCACGGGACTATTGAGGGCGGTCAGGGTGGAACTGGTGGAAATAGAACAACGGCTGGGCGAGCTGGAAATGCGATATACGGCCGCACATGAAGATAATGTTCTGGCAGACATTAATGATAACCTACAGGAATTCAATAGACTGGCCACTAGAGAGCTTCTGTATATGGCAACCCCAGTTAAAGCGCACCGATACGGCGAGGGGAACAGAGCCGGTCACACTCTAGCCAACTTGTTGAAGGCCGAAAGACAATATACCATAATTTCTAGCATAATGGCAGGGGATGGTACGGTAACCACAAGTGAGGAAGGTATAAATAAAGAATTCACCCAATTCTACACAGACCTGTATGCCAACCATGATCTGAAAACACCACAAGAGATTGGAGAATACTTAGACAACATCACGCTCCCGAGATTGTCAACAGAACATGAACTGTTGCTTGATCAGGCCATAATGGTCGATGAGATAAAGGATAAAATCACTAGCTAGCGGGAAGGCACCTGGCTCGGACGGACTGGGGGCTGAGTTATACAAGGAACTCAGTGAGGAGCTGGCCCGGTGCTCCTGTCCGTGTGGGAAGAGGCCTTTGAATTGGGGACACTCCCGTCATCCATGAGAGAGGCTATAATAACGATGCTCCTCAAGCCCAGGCGTCCGTCAAATGAGATGTCCTCATACCGGCCCCTATCCCTCATAAATTGTGATGCCAAGATCTTTGCTAAGATCTTGGCTACGAGACTCCAACCCTACATCCGGACCAGTGCGGGTTTATCCCTACCAGATCCACAGCTCTGAATCTCCGCAGGTTGTTTGGTATCATGGCTCAGATTAAGCCGGAGGCCCTGGCGGTGGCCGTGTCGCTAGATGCCGAAAAGGCGTTTGATTCGGTGTTGTGGAGTTACCTGTTCCTGGTGCTTGAGAAATTTGGACTAGGTCCATACTTCCTACAAAGCGTTAAGCTATTATATACTAACCCCAGGGCTAGGGTATTGACCAATCGCACCATGTCTGAATGGTTCGAGCTGGGAAGGGGCACGAGACAGGGCTGCCCGTTTTTTCCCAATATTGTTCGCCCTCACTGTGGAACCAGTTGCAGCATCAATTAGAGAACACCAAAATCAGAGGGGCATATGGATGTCGGTCCTGACCCAATCCATTTCCTTATATGCAGATGATGCTCTCCTATATATCCGAGAACCAGACACACACCTGGGGCCTGTGTTGGAAACGGTGGATGAATTTGCAGAATACTCAGGATACAAAACCAACCACTCCAAGTCGGAGATCTTTCCCTTAACCCCGGCCACTAGATGTCCGATAAACACACACGGTTTAAGATGAGATACCTGAGTGTTATCGTGTCGAGAGATAAAGCCTCCCTACTCTTGAATAATCATGACTCCCTTTTAGACACGATGGCCGCTAAACTTAGTTTTTGGGCCAAACTTCCCATCTCTCTTATCGGCCGGGTTGCTGTACTGAAAATCCTCCCCAAGCTATTATATATATTTACTAATGTCCCGATTTGGCCTGGTAGGCAATTCTTTGATAAACTCAGGTCCATGGCGTTGGAGTTTGTCTGGTGCGGAGGGGCTGTCAGGATGAAGTGGGAAAAAATGGTTGAACCCTATAACAAACGTGGCATAGCAGCACCAGATTTTGAATTATATTACCTGGTGGCACAGACCCAGTTTGTTAAACACTGGTATGATGAGCAAGACACCTCACCCCATATCTGCTTAGAACAACACGCAGCACGCCCAACCGACCTGAGGTCCGTTATTTTTAAAAACAAACATAAGGACGAATGCCCATTCGACCCAGTCAGCACAACAGTACAAGCATGGTCCAAGATTTTTCGTAGGATTGGGCTGGAGACACCATACCATTCAGATGCCCCGTTCTGGAATTTCCCAGGTATAGCACCCACGTATGATACAGATGTGCAAAAAACATGGGATCCAGAGAGGCAATTCAAAATCAAGGACATATTCCCTAATGGTAAATTTATAGTAGTACTAAATGGTAGTGGAGGAATTCAAGACGAGGATGGGTAGGGATCAATTGATGGTTTTGCAATACTATAGAATGAGAATGGCATTTAAGGCCAGATGGCCCCTGTTCCCTGATGAGCCCCCACCACACCCGTGCCTGGTGGCCCTGTCTACCTGATCGGGAACCAGTGTTTCGGGACTTTACAAGACCATACAAGCCAATACTCCAACAGTGAACATGATAAGGGCTTCCTGGGAATCAGATCTGGTTGCCACCATCACCGATGGGTCCTGGGAGAGGTACTGTGAACTCACTAAGAGGGTATCCATGAATGCGGGTCTCCGGCCGATTCAATTTAAGGTGTTGAACAAGCTACACTACACGCCCCAAAAAAATTGCAAAATTCACACGAAACAGCCCGGGCAGGTGTCAGAAATGCGGGTCCGACCAGGCTGACTCGTTTCACATGTATTGGAGCTGCCCAAGCATAAGTGTATTCTGGGGGGAGGTGGCGAAAATTCTGGAAGAGGATACGCAGATACCGGCAGATCTCACACCATTAAAGTACTTATTTGGGGATATAGGGAAGAGATCTGAGGTGACCAGAAGGCTCTTTAACATCGCATGTGTGGTAGCTAAAAAGTGCATCTTGCAAAAATGGAAGAGTGCACAGGCATCACAAGTAAAACACTTTCTCAAGGAACTGATGTATGTAAATGAATGTGAGGAATACTATGTAATGACGCTACCAAGTTCATGTAAACCAAAAGACATCTGGGCCCCGTTCAGCGTATACTTAAGTGAAATGGACTCAGCCAACAGTAGCCCGGCAAGGCCTAACAACACCTCTGCTCTGTAAATACTGCATGTTATGTTGAAAAACTGTATCGAATATCCATGATATACACAAATTTGAATCGACATGTTGCTGCACCGTTATGTACCACAACTGTTAAATAAAGTTTTTGAAAAAAAAGAAAAGAGGGGGTCTGCCCCGCCATGACACAGCTACTGGAGTAAAAAAAAAAAAATTAATTCAAATCACCACCCAAACCGATTGAGCCATCAATCCAGGTAGAAGACCAATTGGATATAAATTCTAGCACCTCCTTCAAGATGGACTCAAATTTACGTGCTAAGCTATGCCAGTAAATATTCAACAATAAAATCCCCTTCTTTATTACGCTGATCATTATTGTTATTTGGACTGCAAGCATGCTTTTGTTCCCCATGATTTGATGGTCGATCACAACCTCTGAGCCCTCTTTTATCAGTGTTACCAGGCCCCCCGAGGGTCTACCTTGTCACCCTTTTCTGCCGCAAAGAACCAGAATTATTGTATACAAATGATAACGTAATGTTGTAGAAATGTTCCTAACATCGGATTAGTGTATAGGTGAGTGTGACCACAGCTGTTCCAAGATAAAATTATTACTTTACTAGATTCTTTACAAATGCCCCGAATGTGGATGGTCATTAATCGCGCCCGAAACCCAGGACCAATCATTCATCTCATTAGCTATGGTTGTTCCTGCTACTCCTTGCTCTTGAACAGAATGATAACCATTATTCTCCACCCTAAAAGGAGCTCTCAGTTCCGTACCTTCTACTTCATTTCACCCTACCATTCTTTAAACAACGTTCTGCCCCATCTGAGAATCCACCTGAGAGAAGACGAAACCCAGATGGCACAGCAAAATTGTTTCGCTCAATATAAGGTCAGAGACTATTTTGAAGAAAATTGTCACCATTACCACATCAGCTTGATCACTGAAAAGAGAATTCAACTCATTCAATATCTTTTGTGGACATTGCCCTCAAACAGGAGATCTGTGAAAGCAACCTCAAAATTCCAGTACGATACAATTCAATACCATGCATCTTTTGTCATGTGATATACATTCTACTTTAAACTACATACCACTCAGGTTGTTGTTTCCGCAACTACTCAATTTTCTTTTCTGTACTTCTTGCCATTTGTGAAGGGGGGCTAATTCATTAGTTGCTCTGTCTTCTTGCCCTCTCCCTTCTGGACCTTTCACACTCTGCAGAATACAGGACTGGGGAATACCATTTCTTTTCACAACCTAATCCAATGTATCAGAAGAAGACGCAGGGAAGCAATGTGAGGAGGACTCAATTTGACATTCTCGTGACCCTGGCAATTCCATTTGATTATATCTGTCATACTAAGTCATCTCCTGCAGACTATACTGCCTTTCTTTCCCCTTCCCCACCCCTTGTGAACCTTCACCCAGGGGGAGTTTATTAAAATCTAATCCCCCATTCACAGATCTCCTAATCCCCACTGGAACCCCCTCAATGTCCCAACAAGAGCTGCTTTTATCCAATGCCCCCCTATTAAAAGCTGGAGGGATTGAATCACACTGTGTTTGTCTCTCGGAGGGAAAAGTTGTTTGAACCGCTGAATCCTTCCGACTAACATTTAAGCTAATCACAGTTGTATTCTTAATGTGTCTGGTCTTCACAGACAAGAATAGTGCGGTTGTAGGTCATCTGGTCGAAAACAAAAGGATCGAATGCCTTTTGATCGACAGTCAAATGGTCGAAAAAAAGGGTTGTTTTAAAAAAATTTATATATATTTTTTTTTAATGGGGGCGTTCCCCCCCAACCCCCTGTTTTCTTTATTAAAAACATTTTTTTACCAACCCAAACTAAAAAAATATATAAATAAATAAATAAAAAAATTCGCCCTTTTTTTTCCGACCAATTGACTGTCGATCAAATGGTCATTCGATCAAATGTTTTCGACCATTTGACTGGACAGCGAATAGTGCCTCTTTACCTTGAACCTCCCTCACTCGAGACATAGCGCTGTTTTGTTTCACCATAGGCCTCGAGGCCTGTAAATTACTCGTGGGGTTAGACAAATATTTTTAAAAAGACTTTGCATTCAAGTTGGGTATCTTAGTTTGTTTGCCATTCTTGGATTTCTTTAACTATTTGCCTTTCATATTTGCCACATATTTAGAAGGGGGGCAGCGTTGGAAGCTCGACCCCCTCAACCCTGTCCCTCGGCTCTACTATAAACACATCTTGTGCTGTTACTGATCAAAATGTGCTCAGAGTTAATGAATGACTTCTCAACCGCTAACCCTACCCCACAATAGAATCTTTTTTTGCTAAATTAGCTGTGCCCATATGTTTGTTTTCCCCAAATTAAATCCAGAAAAACAGCATGCGATTGAGAATCACGCTGTAAATTCTCAAACAGTGTCAATAGTGCACTCAGCACCTGCTTCAATTCTAACAAAATGGGGTCCGAGGCCCCAGTCACTGTTTGATCAATGTTCTTAATCATTGAAGAAAGTCTTTTTTGTTGTGCTGTCTTTGGGGTTGACACGTAAGAGGTTATCGAAGAGTCTGAGTCTGATATTGACGGTAGTTGGAAATCTGATCCTTTATTCTTTTGCATTGAGGTAAAGTAGGAAGCATTTGATTTTGAAACCATATTTATTCTCTTCAAGCCAGCCCACTCTAATCCCCCTTTATCACCCTGCAGTACGTATGGGGGTAGAGAGGAGTCGAGCGAAGGGCCAGATGAAACTGCAATCAGAGACGCAGGTAATGGCAGTTCCATTGCAAGAGTCAGTGCAGCTGAGGCATCCAGCTCTGTAAACAGTGACAGAGCTCTTGTTTTTATCCTTCTCCTCAGATCATATATATTCTTTCTGGGATAAGCCATCTGTTCTCTCGTATCTGTGTTGATTATATACTTCTAGAGTATGGCAGCTCAATGCAGTAGACAATACAGGCCCTCAAGCAGAACTTGGATCTATTCGTTCCAACACCCCCGGACTCACCAATATAACTTAATAGTGAGTAGCAGGTAATATATCTCAAATTTCTCAAAGTTGGGGGCACTCGTGTGCTCACGACCAAGATGGCCACTGTTTGCTGAGCTCCTTGTTTTGGAGTAGCTGGGGGGGAGGCCATTTACCCACTACACCATTCACACCGAAAACCTTTTGCGGCGCATGCAATCTACAGAGCCCCGAGTGCCTGACGACTTTAAATTCTTTGTGTGGACTGGCAAAGGGTTGCTAAAAGAAGTGCTGCATAGCTTGGAGGTGCGGCTTGTGTGCACCACGGCGAGACGAAATGTTGGACTGCACCGAGATGTGTGGCGACGCTCAGGGCTCCAGATTAGGTGAGTACCAGGCCTTTTTACGCATGAAAATCTTGTAAATACGCCATCTTTATTATTTTCCTGGGTACATTTATACACAGGTTTCGAGCAGAGGGCAGTGCAAAGGTCAAGTTACTTGACAGAAACCAGAAGGCTTCTTTTGATTTTTATCTACATGGATGTAATTGCAAGCCACCTCTGAAACAGAATGTATTTCTCTGAAGACTTTCAAAAAAATAAACTGCACACTGATAAAAGGAATTGTTTCTTTCCATTCAGCTTCAAAAGCACTGTGCATGTTTTCCTAGAATTATAGGATTGTATAATTAATAAGATGGAAAACTAAGTTGCAATTGAGAATTTTTTTTTTAACAAGTTATGCTTTTTTTCCAGTGAAAGCAAACCAGTATTGCACAGTTCCGGTGCTATATCATGCAGAGGCAGATCATTTTTACACTTCTAATTTAATTTACAGTCTAATTATAAAAACAGTGTCTAAAATGATGACTATGCACAGTCTAGTTTACATCCATTCAACCTTGCAGTCAATGGGGTATATTACTATAAATCGTCAGTGGCAGCAGAGTCTTTGCTCAAGGGTGAGTAATTGTCATTACACTGATCACAGGTGTTCTAGCCTCTCAAACCTTCAAGACTACAAATAAAACATCCAAAACCTGACTCTCAAGAAAGTGCAAGCGCTGTTAAAAAACAAACAAATGAAAGTTACATTGGTAATTGAAATAGAAACTCAGCAAAACCTGTCCCTGTGATAATCCAGATAGGTATTTAACTTTATGTAGCGCTTCATAAATGGTTCGTCATACATCTAGGTACTGTGATCATTATACCTCAGTCGATACTCAGTTAACCAACCTCTGAAGGATGTTAGCCAATAAGATAGCTCAGCTTGTTGAGCACTCGTTGCTGCAATCAATTTGCGGGTTCGAATCCTGCCAAGTCCCAACTCAACCTTTCATCCTTTCGAGGTCGATAAAGGAGTGCCGACTTTGATTTGGTGGTAATTGTGATAAATATGTTCTATGTACAGCGCTTTGCCTAAAGGGCTATATAAATATCCATTTGACCACTAGATTAGATATAGAATTTAGCATGGAGTCCTTGCCTCTCTGCACTGTTGTATCATAGCATTGGCATACCATAAGGTAGTAATAGCTCCAGGAAATTAGGACTTTCATTAATCAAAAAACAATTCTGCTATCGAATCTCAAAACACACAATACAAATTCATGTATGCTTTACTATATAATTGGCTAGGTTTTTGTGATTTCAACATTTAAATATATAAAGGAGAGATCAAATGGCCAGAAATAATGAATGGTGTATTCTGTTACAATGCAGAAAGCTGGTAGGAATGATTTCCATACAGTTTTTTCACACGTCGGCTGGATGTCGCATATATTTTACTCTCTTCCGAAGGAGAAAAGTCATTTTTACTCTCTTAAAATCACATTTATTTACTCTCAAAGTTTAAAAATAGAGCGTAAAATACTCCCACCTCAAAATCTTATCTGGAGCACTGGCGACGCTGACTCCTGATGCGGAGACCGGATGGTTGCTGCTGCCGGCTTTGAGGCGTACATGCTTGGTGTACCTGGCCTGCGGGCTGTGGCGGCGATGGAAAGGTGTCCCGCTCCGCCGAACCAATACTTAGCAGTGCACATGAGCCTGTGATTACTATTAGAGGCGGAGGTGGGCTGATTCCCTTCGCACCCCGAAGAGAGCTGTGAGTCCCATTCGATGTGAGTGTCCCGACTAAGGCAGTTGATGCGGAAAAAGATAAACGGCAATGCAATGCTCTTTTTGAGCACCTCCATCTTTGAGGCCCTCGTCGTTGCAGAGATGCCTGGTCCTGAGCTGAAGTTGCGGTGGGCCGATTTGCAGGAGCTGGGGACACAGAGTGCTGCAGGTCTGATCCGTACCAGTGCGCCGCGACACTCGGGCACGGGAGATTTCTTGTCCGGTCAGCAAGATCTTTCTGGCTTGGTGGTGGCTAAAACTGCTGGGAGCTTGGAAGATGTTGCTTGGGCCGGTGTGAGACGCTACTAACATGGTGCTGCTGTGGCCTGCTATTAGCTTGTAGTAGTTGGACCGCGTTCTGTGCCTTGGAATTCACAGATACCTGGGAGTGAACTGCGCTTGGTCTGGCCTGCCTGAATTGGTGGACGCTGGGAGCTGGGCTGCTTTCTACATATTTGGAGAGAGTTTACTTACTTCGCTTGTGGTGGGGGTGGTGCGACTACGACTAGCTTCCTTAGGAGCTTTGTCTGGGATACTACTGTGCGCAGTGGAGCTGCATTGTACGCTGAGACCACAATACATCAGGGCTTCCTTACATGACGGAGGGAAACAAACGGTAGTCCTGCTTGCCATTCTCTCATAAGGAGGACCTCAGTGCTGGTAGAGAAAAAATGTCATTGCCTGGAAAGGCAGAGAGGCAAGGCTCGGCTGGCTTGGGGGAGGCAGACCCCAGCGTCACCGCCCCGGCTACAGACCTTAGCCTAATGCTAATTGAGATTGAGAGTGGATTAGCTTCAATTAATTCTAAGCTTGACGGTATGGCCTATAATATCGATCGCATGCAGGAACACCTGGATAAAGAAAGTGGCCAAATCTCTGAGGCTGAGCATCGGGTAGGAGAACTTATACGAAGATACTGGGGTTGAGGTGACACAAGCGATCGAAACGCTGCAGAGGGGGGGTCAAGCAGGTCAAGGAGAAGAACAAGGACTGAGAGGCGAGATCTCGTAGGAACAACATGCTGGTTGTGGGGATTCCCGAGACGGTGCCACAGCAGAATATGAAAGTCTTCATGGAGAGATTCTTGGTGGAGAGAGCACATAGGGTGTCCCAAAAAGTCACCAGGACGGGACAGAACACACACCTGGTCATAATTTGTCTGTTGGATTATAGAGATTGCAATATGATTCTTCTGCAGAGCTTGTAAACTTGGTAATCTACAATACGAGGACGCTCGTGTTTCATTTTATCCTGACTTTACTCTGTCAGTCCAAAGGTCCCGACTCTCCTTTTTGGCAGCAAAGCAAGCTCTCTGAGAGAATGGCCTACAGTATGAGATGCTGTACCCGTCCAAATTAAGAGTGGTCCACAGCAGCAATATCCATTTCTTCACCGATCCTGCAGCTGTACAAGACTTTTTGGAAACTTTACCGAAGGAGGGATGTGGTGCTACCTTGATGGATCGCCGATACTAACACATGCAAGTTGGGTTGGACACTGTGGGTGGGGCCGGGAATATGGGAACTTTGGTTGGTCTGGTGACGGGTAATGAGGAAAATGGGGGTGTGGAAAAGGGGAGTGTGTTTTAAAAAAATGATTCACGTCTCTGGGTGGCAAGACTGGTACTTAACTGGTTCTATGGACAGATTGCTGTTGGTAGAAGGCACGGGAAGAGCCACGCTTTGTTTTCTGTATACATGGTCATGGCAGTGTATGGTATTGTTAGCTGGAATTTTTGTGGGCTAAATAATCTGCGCAAGGCACGCAAAGTCATTAGCTACTGCGAGAGGCATGGGGCTAAAATGATCCTTCTGCAAGAGACCCATTTAATGGGAGTGGCAAATGAGGGGGTTGCCAGGTCCTGGGGTGCCAACAGACACTACACGTCCTTTTCTACTTATTCTGCAGAGGTTGTGGTACTACTACACATAACCTTGAGGTTCTGATTGGTGGAGAGATTAGTGGACCCGAAGGATGGATTTGTGATCGTGTCGGGCACCTTGGCTGTCGCAATTATTATTGTAAATATGTACGGCCCTAAAACAGACGATCCCTCATTCTTTCATACGCTTTTAGCCATTGCTACAAATATATGCATACCAACATTATATGGGCCGGAGACCTTAATGTAGTTTTGGACTGCACAAGGACAGGTCTGCAGGACACTCTTGACCCCTTTTGAGTGAAAGAGTATGAATGATTTTTTTAACTGCTAGATGTGTGGCGGGTGTTACACCCTGAGGACAGCGAATTCTACTACTACTTGTCGGTACACAACATGTCTTTGCGTATTGATTATGTGTTGGCGGGTCCAACACTAGTGCGGATGACAGTGGAGTGCTCTGTTCTCCCTGTGACACTATCGGACCACTCGCCTGTTTTTTGGCCTTGGATCTGGGCCATGAAGGCATGCCTAGACCCTTCTGATGGGGTAAATCTACAGGACTAGCTGACATGGTATTTCAGAGCAAGGTGGTAGATATAATCTCGTCATATTTCCGGGACAATGTGGGATCAGTTCCTTCAATGGCTACCATATGGGAGGCATTTAAGGTTGTCCTAAGGAGTAGGTGTATGTCATTGGAATTTGGCGTGTTGAAGATGATTTGGCGCCAGCTATCGGAATTGGAATTGGAAATAAAGGATCTTGAGCTCCGACTAGGGAACAATAGTGATGCAGACACTATGGCATTTTTGAGGGGGCCACTGGATCCTTTCAACGTGGAGGCTGATCGCAAGGTTAAATACCTGGTGTGCTCTGTGATGGCTCGTAAATATAGGGAAGAAGGTAGGCCTGGCCTGCTCTTGGCAGCGATGCTTCGTAGAGAGGGGGGTGGTACGGATATAGCTGCTTTCGCACAGAGGATGGGCGGATGGTGGCTGATACGGATTGTATTTTGGATACCTTTCATATATACTATTGATTCCCGGGAGGGGTGAGAGAATTGTTGTCTTTATACGCTGTGAGAAACTCATGATGGTGACACAAGACAGATACTAATGATCACAGTTCAAGGGTGTCTATTGAACAATGAAAAAGGGTGTACGGGATAGAAAAATGCCTAATCTAAACCTATATCTTAGATGGAGACAGGCATCGACCATAAACTGAAAAAAAAGGCAGTCCTGGTGGAACTCCAGAAAAGGGTGTGGGATAGTTCTCAAGAAAAAAAGTGTTCTCCAATAATAAGTTAGGATGCAGTGGTTTGGGTCTCACTTCCCCACATTTTAGCACGGGGTAGGTTGGGAGCTGGTGGAGCACAGTACAGTCCCGGGCTTCTCTAACACTAAACAACAGTTCCATTGGCCGTTCTCAGGTTCGTCGATGGCAAAGTCTCTTGACTTCGGGGCCTGATGTGTTCAGATAACCAACAAAACAAAAGTTTCTTTAACAAATGAAAGTTTGTTTCCAAAGTTCAATGTGGGTGATGGTTTCACCCATGGGTCCCCCTCTTTTGCGCTGACACTTCATGTATCGTTTTTCACAATTCTGACAGGGTGACGACTTCACCCCCGGTTACCCTTCTTCTGGGCTGACCCCTCTCAATTTTATTCCAAAGTCAAAATAGGGTGCTGGTTTCACCCTGGGTCCCCCGCTTCTGGGCTGACCCTTCGCATATCGTTTTCCACATAAAGTTCTGATGAAAGCTTCGCCCTCGTATCTCCCTCTGCCGGGCTCGGACCTCTCTTGACTGTCAGTACTCGGGTGATGGCTTCATCTCTGGCATCCCTCCTTCAGGTTCACTCTTGTCGTCTCTTTTAACTTCTGCTTTGGGGTGATGACTTTTCACCTTTGGATCTCCCTTCGCTGGGCTCCGACACCTCTCGATTCTTAGCCTTCCTTCGCTGGAATTAGTATGGATCTCGAGCAGGGTGATAGTGGCTCACACTGGGTCTCCTTCTTCTGGGCTGACCCCTCTTTACTTTCGATGTTCTCTTTTATACAGTTCATAGGTTTCAGGATTAATTTTCCGTTTCGGGATTCACTTCCCTTGCTTTCATGCCAATTCACAAATCAAAGTCTTTCGAATGTAAAGGGCTTTTGATCGACCCTCATGAATGACCATTTTGCATTCCTTTGGTGGCCTTCCCATGGCCTTCTGGTTTCTGTAGTTTCTCAATATGGGGCTCGACCAGAGTCTCTTGAATTGACACCCACGTGGTGTTGGTTTCCCTCTGCCGCTGATCTCCCCTTCACACTTTTTACAGTTCACTTATAGTTAATTCATTTTGTTCAAACTTGCCACTTCGCGATTCTCACTCATCACAGACCAGGTGTGTCTGATGGGAGTCAATTGCCTGACTTTGCCTGACCTTTGTGTCGGGAACGGTTGAGTAAACAGTTCTAGGGTTGTGTCTGGGAAAGGAAGCTGGGAGAGTTTCTAAATATTCTAACGGGTCTGAAGGGAAGGAGATAGTACATGGAACAAAACCCCTAGTGTTATGGTTTTCGGAAGGGCAAATTACTTTTGACTGGAACGTCAGAGAATAACAATCAGAGGAATGGGGTTGGTGAAACACATGGGAATAAGTGGGATTATGCTTTGTCAGGATAAACTGGGTGTTTGAAAAGAAATAATCGGAAGGATATGAAGAAGAATGATTCAGAGTAGTCGGATGGAAAGCAGAGGGAAAGCCGTGCTTCTGGAAGATGTAGTTTTCTGGCTTAACAGGGCTCGTACTTCTAGATGATCTACCAGATGAAGGGAGGTTGGCGGATTTGGGTACAGGAGATTTTTTGGGCGATAGGGGCCAACTGTGGCACAGCCCATAAAGATCTCAGGGATTTCACCTTCCTGGTCTGTTTCCCCTTTACCATACCGCGTCTCACCTTGGGCATCCCCCTTAGCATAACCCTGGGTTTGCCTACCCAGGTGATCCTCCCCCACTGGTCCAACCCCAAGAACTGGATTCACCAGCGATGGCCGTGTCCTGGCCACCTGAATAAGGGAATTCCTGGGTCTTACTGTGAGAATACCCATAGATTTCTTACAACGTGGTTGGTCTGATTCTTTCCTTCAAGGATCCGGCAGCTAATCTAGGCCCCTTGACAAACGAGGTAACAGAGTTTGGACGAGTCTCAGGACTCACTGTTAACTGGTCTAAATCAACATTGTTTCCCCTGAATGAGTCCATGGTCAGGCTGGATGGCATTGGATGGTAGAGTTGGGAGAAAACCTCTGTGAAGTACTTGTGAGTGCTGGTTAGTAGTTGATTCAGTTCTCTTCTTCAAGATAACCATTTGACCTACTTACAGATTCTCAGGATTAAGGTGATTAGGTGGTGCACCCTGTCTCTTACTCTGCTGGGGAGGGTAGCTTTGGCCAAAATGGTGGTAGTACCCAAATTATTGTATTTTTTCCAGAATGTCCCTATCTGGCTGGGTATGGCCTTTATTTCCGATTTAAAAGCTTTAATGGTTAAGCTTGCATGGCACCCTAAATCTCCTCGTATTTGCTGGGATATGTTGACTCTTCCACAGGATTGCGGCGGGATTGGAGCACCATATATTGAATTGTATTTTCTGGTGGCGCAGGTTCATTTTGCGTCTTATTGGATGCTGGGCCTTACCCGTTATCCTCATGTGCGTATTGAGCAGTGCTTGTGCGCCCTTTCTGCCTGCAGGGTGTACTGGTGTCCAGGAAGTTTGCTGATAAATGTTCATTTGACCCAGTGGCCAATAGAATCCTTATGCGGTTTTGGGGTGAGTACTCCCTTCGCCCCTGCGCTCCAAATATGGAATATTAAGTGTTTGCGGCTGACATGCTATGCGGCTACTGTGGTAGAATGAGGCTGGCTGCTGGGGATTCGACACGTTTGTCTTATATCCCGGGGGGCACGTTTGTTACGTAGGAGCAATCCACAGCTAAAATGGGTCACAGGAGGCTACAATATTTTAGGATGCGCGCAGCTTTTTAAAGATTGGTCTCTGTCTTTCCTTGCTGAGCCTCAGATGGTGTCAGTGTTACAATACCTCCTGAATTTGGCTGCAGCGTAGCGGGTAGTCTCCAGTGTTTATTGATTGCTCGTGCGTGATTCCCTGTGGCCAGCTTAGAAATGTAGAGAGCGGTGGGAGGTAAATGTAGGTTGCCCTTTCACGGACAAGCAGTGACCGGGGCTTTGTGAGTGTACCCATAATGGAGGAACCAACAAAAGACTTAAATTGATTCAGCTCAAGACACTCCATAGGATGTACCTTACTCCCGCCCGCCTCTGCCTCTTTGACCCCACCAGAGAGGATAAATGCCTAATACCATGCGCAAGCAGCTGGCTTTCTTCATATGCTGTGGTCATGCCTTCAAGTGCAGGAGTTTTGGTAGGGGGTTTCATGTCTGCAAAACTAGCAGATCCCCTGTGATCTACTATGTTCCATGTTTGGGTGGCTTCTAGGGGTCCATTGGAAATTGTTGGCAACAGGCATGATTGTAGCACGCACGTGTGTCTTGATGTGTTGGACTAGTTCTCCCATCCACCCCCCCCCTTCGGCCACGACTTGGTTGGATATTCTACTCAGGTTAAGTGAGATTGATAACGAGTACAGTGCTTCTGCAGAGCGCAGTCTAGGCCCAAGAACATCTGGGACCCCCTGTGACTTACCTTATTGCACAGAGGCTAGTTGCCAACGGTGAGATGGTGGGTCTACAGATTAAGGTACATGGGGGATTGATTACATGTGATATAGGGGGGAAGCACCACTCAGAATTAAGATCTGTCTACTGCGAACCCATGCAATGCAGAGCTGAATGTTAATGTTTTTATGTGTACCCGAATGAGATGTGAACCTTAA
The DNA here is from genome assembly GCF_040938575.1 of Ambystoma mexicanum. Lineage (NCBI taxonomy): Eukaryota > Metazoa > Chordata > Amphibia > Caudata > Ambystomatidae > Ambystoma > Ambystoma mexicanum. The sequence goes on along the minus strand of NC_090922.1, from coordinate 576,996,093 downwards.
TAAATAAATAATTTAAAAAAAAAAGATTCTCAACGTTTTGGTCTTTGCTTCCCTAATAAATAGACAGTCTCACTCTGGCAGTGGAGTGACACAAACTTCTGTCCACTGCCTATTGTAAACTATTGTTCATATTGTAACCTTATCAGTGGGCAGGGGAACAATAGGGGAAAATAGCCCTGATTTGTCCGCCCCGGGGACCCACACTCGCACACTGGGTGCTGATTGCATTCACTGCTTATACTACAATAATCAATTACTTGTTCTTCTTAAGAAGATCTCCGGGTAACTCTCCTGCATCCTCACCCCTCCAAACCACTAGTCCCCACTCAAGTCTAATTCTCACCACGGGGGGGTGCAGGGGGGGTTCCAAAGCCTTTCCATTTCCATGGTGTAGTAGCTCGTTCTCACACACTGCTATTGCTGCTTCTTATGATGAGTGCATTATGCACTGGGGTGAGGACTAAAACAGTGTTATTATTATATACATCTGTAGGTCTCCAGAACAAAAGTTGAATCTTTGCTTGAGAGACAGTTTTTGTCATAATACTACTTGCCATTTAAGCACAGAGTAAACCTCACGTGAGGTGAGTTGTAGTTTTATCTGTCCTAGCACACAGATTTACAGTACGCCCATGCCACATCTACAGAGCAGTCATACGTTTGGTTATCTTTTCTTTCAGGCTGGATGAGATCCTGTAGCTCGTGACTATATCATTAACAGACTTTAGAATTGTGACCTCAGAATTGCCATATAACGCGAGGATGTGAGATAGCTGTCCCTTTGTGGACATCCTTTTTCATTCCTTATATTCCCCCTTCATACTTGAACCTCTGATTACTTTTATTTTGCATTATTTTGCTTTTACCAGGAACAGTGTCTTTGCGTTTTTGCACATTGGTCAGCTAGGATTAATTATTTACTAGGATACATGAGTGACATCAGCATCTTGTAACTTGAGGTATATCTTTCAAACTTATGACAAATAAATATTGAGCTCATTATAATGTTTTGCTTTGAAGCCTTAGTACACGTTATGAATACCTTTGAATGAGTTTTGTTTGGATTGATGTGCCAGTGCTGTCTTTTCTCCTGCGCACCTGTATCTCGATTAACTTGAGTCTTTCTAAGACTACACTATTACACTGATACACTTTAACATTGTACATTGTGCAGCTCATTTAGAATTTCCAGCAGCATAACAAGCTGCTTGAATTCCCATTTCCTGCAGCGTTAATATGGCCTTTGCCAAATTGTTCCATAGCCCCGCCCGATGTCTCTTCTAAATCCATATGGGTAGGATACACTGTCAGCAAAGCAACAATCCACCATTCTAACAAAGAATGTGCACTTCTGTTCCCTGCACCCCTCTCAATATATGCCCTAAATTAGCTTGATAGGTAACCAAACCAATTTTCAGCAAATACTGCAGAGTCAGCTGTAGACCTTCCTCCCCAATGTTCAATAGCTTTAACAACCACTGAAACAAGATCTCTCCAGCTTTCTGTCTTAACATGCGAGCAATATCAACAAGTTAATTATGTGCACAGTCTTGTGACCACACAAGTATTTTGCACCTTTCCTCCTTGGAAATTCCCTTTTGACGTGTTCGTAATCAAGGTCTCACTTACACTGCGTTTTCATCCAATAATCCTGTGTCGGTTTCTTCACTTCCAACACCTCTGCTGTTATCAAACAAATGCACCATACTTTATATCAACAATTAAAATGTCCAAATAACAGTTCAATCTACAATGTCACAAGCCTCTCCGGCTCTCAATCATCCTTCTGGGAGTGCTCAGTGCAACGCCTTCTCTGATTATCCGCCCTCTTAGGCACACCCACTAATCTCGCGCATGCGCCTCAAAACCGCCACAATTATTTCAGCTCTCAATCGTCAAAAGTTCTGCACCTTCTCGTGCTCTCCAAGTCCCATACAGAAACCTCACTGGTGACGTCACCTCTATACTGTGTAAGTGAAGGACGAAAAATTGCCACTACCCACCTACTCACATTGCCCAAAACAATTCTCAAATTCACCAAGACCTCGACAAATACAAACAACTTATATTCACGGCCGTCTTCCTGCCTAACAGTGGATACCAATATTTCACGTGCTCAATCTGTAGCTACAGAGTCGCCTTGTAGATAAAATGCCTCTGTGATACTTAACCAGAAGAACACCTTCTGCAATTCAAGCTAGCTTCAGTTGCTAAGCCCTACACACAGGAATACCATCATCTATGACCCGAGCTACAATGCCCAATTCACAGGAAATACAATATGTACATAACTTCTGTCATTCGTACCCTGAAGTCCATTGTCTAGGCCACCTGTCGCAACTAATCACCTCAAGATCGAATGCTCCCTAACCATAGGTAACTAACGTCCACCTCTGCTTTGTACCACCCAATACTCAACAAAACATAACAATACTCAATAGCACCCCGCACCCAACAATTGTTCCCCACTTCCCTTATTTGCTGTATGGCTTAGTCAATACTTACACTCCGGATCTGATGATGTCGCTCAGTCACCGGCTCTCCCCAAATCTGACACTCCGCCCTTCTGGGCTGCTGGGCGTCCCACGGACCGCGGGCTGGATTTTCTCCAAGGCAGCTCCTGATGGCCTGTTCACGGGGTGCACTCTCCGTGTGTTCCTCGTTTCCGTGGGGCACCTCACAGCCCTCCAGGCGTCGCGACGGAAGAGAGCTCTGTGCCGATCGAATTTAGCAACCATCCTCTGCTATCAATTTGTAAAGTAGTCCAGAGGATCAGGAGTTTGCACCACAAATCACAGTTTAGCAGAGTACCCTGGACCCACCGAACCCTTCCCTGGCAATGACGGAGGACTTAGCCAGGGACCAAAGCAGTACTGTCTTTTAATTTCCGAACAGACAGGAATCATACAGGAAATGGCAAGACTCCAGCAATCACAGCTCCTGGCCCTTGTCACAGGCTTTTATCTCACCATGACATCACAATGCATAACCCATCCCCAAAAACCTAAGAGTCAGCCCTATTGGGTAGCTCAGGTACTATTACCTATAGTTGTCACCTATATGAGTGGCCTAACTGGTCCTTCCATGTCAGGTGGGTTTGCCTGTGACTTCCCCAAAAACTGTCTATAACATTGTTGCAAGGTCGTAGGACTACCATTGGTTCTCTCCCCATTACACACCACCCGAGGATTTGTCTGCCCTGATTGGCTGGAGTGGGTCTCCTCAGGCCTGGGACCCTGCTCTTTTCACAGTGCTTAGTGTACCTTCTCAAGGTAATGAGTAAGATTGTGTGTCCCAATTGTTACCACAGGTATAGCCACCTAGTATTTAGTATTTCTTTTATTTGTATAGCGCACCGAGCCCTGAGGCAACTCGGCGTATTTCTTACATATACATATGTTTCGCAGGTACATACAGGTTAAAGACATACAACAAGTTCAGTGAAAGTGCATGGAGAAATACAGGCAGTTTTGACAAGAAGCGAGAAAGGTTGCTAGGTCTCCTGAGAGAAGAGCCACATTTTTAAATTTGTTCCTGAATATGTGGTTTGAGGATTCTGTTCTTACGGTAGTAGGTAAGGTGTTCCAGAATTCTGCCACTAATACGGGAAAGCTACTGCCTCCTGCCTTCTGTAGCTTAAACCTAGGGATCTTAAGGCAAAGAGACTGTGCCGATCTGGTGGGGCGATCTGTTACGGTCACCTGATATCCCCGGGGGCGTCTGGAAGGCTCTGAGATCTGGAACCCTGGATGCGTAGTTGCCCAGTGCTGAATAATGAATCTGCAATTACAGAAGGGAGGATTTGTGATAACTGTCTCTAATGGGTGAATCTCCCACCTCCCTCTGACCGATTACCTTCCCACTGGGTTCTTTTCTCACCTTAGTTATTTGTAGGGTGAGCTATCCGTCCTACGTTATCTTGTGCAAGGGTGCTTGACGTTTTTTGGTGAGCTGCCCGAGTTGCTTCACTGGTGAAGTACGCCTTCCTTGGGCCCAGGCCTGCTGTGACCCCGAATCTGCTGGTAGGCAGGTAGGTTTGTTAATTGTAAGTCTTTGTTCTGTTTATGGTGGGAATTCATTAATGTCTTTATCTCCTTCTTTTCAGGTGCGAAGGTCTTGATGCTGGCGTGCCTGAGGGAGAGGCACGTTTCTAGGTAAGAGGAAGCGCGAAGTGCAGCGCCTTTATTGTCTTTTAAAGCTAACCTGCGTTTTCTTCTTCTTCTCCTCACAGGCCGCTGTGGTGCTGCGAGTGGATGAGAGCGCGATAAAAAACAGGCCCCCGGAATCCTTTAAGGTAAGTACAGCACTGTGCAGTTGTTTAATATTGAAAGCAAACCTGAATATGTCTCGTTTCCTTTGCAGATGTTGCTGTGGTGCTCCGGATGGAAGCGTGGCGTAGCGTGATGGAATTCAGGTAAGACTGATGGAATTCGATGTTTTGGAAGCGCACGTTCTAATATCGTTTTTCCCTTTCTCGTTATTGCAGGTCGCAATGTTCAAACAGCAGCTGTGGTAGCGGTTCCCCGGAAGTCCTTAAGTTGGTACTCACAGGTGAGTGATGTTTCTTCTTCTCTCGGTTTCCACAGATTGCAGCCCAGTTGAGATGCTGAGTGCTGGATGGTGTTTTCTCAGGTAAGACAGAATAATCTTGTTCTTGCAGGATTACAAGAAGATGCTGAAGACCAGGAGCTGGACATGGTGAGCGTCACGCTGCTGGTTGCAGAATAACATGAAGTGTGTTCTTCAGTCAGGGTGTGGTGTATATAGCCCAGGTAAAGTAGTACCAGGGAAAGTAGTTCCACGCCTGCCACACCCAAAACACTAGACCGCATGGCTTGGTTCTTAGAACTAGACTGTGTGGGTGCTTCCATGTTGGATGATTTAAAGGCCCATGTGCATAAATGGAACCTTGTTTGAACAGCCCTTCCTTCCTACATATGAGCCTGGTGCCAAAGGCGCCAAGACTGGCTCCAGGAGCCCTTTTGCAGTATTTTTAAGGCCCTCAGGGTTCTGGTGGGAGCCTACTTGTGGCACAACTTGTGCCCCCTCACAGTGGTCATGACACGATCTGAGGAGGTACGTGCAAAATTGTTAGTCAAGTATCTAGGCACTATGTTCGCGAGGCATTTATGTGTAAGTGACAAGGTTTTGTAGGCAATCCTTTGGTTGACAGAACCAGTGCAAGTTGCGTCTTGCTTCGGATATGTGTTGGGATCTGGGGATGTAAGCGCAGATCTGATAGCATTATTTTGTGATACTTGCAACTTTTTTATGTTCCTTTGGCTGGTTCCCAGGTAAAGCGCATTGCAAAAGTCTAGTTTAGATAAGACTTATGCTGTGGCTATAGATATGCAGTTAGTTATGGGTAGGAATGGTCTACAAAAATTAATTCACTTCAAAGTGTAAGCTGTAGAGGAGGCTGTTGCATTGTTTTGTCTTGTTAGCATTAGTGCGGAGTCAATGTAGATGTCTAGTGTTTTCACATCCTTCGAGACCTTAATGATATTACTGTCTATATCAAATGATTTGAACTGTCCATCTAATTTGTTGAGTTTAGTTTGGGATCCTAGGAGAAGTAACTCAGTCTTATTGTCGTCTAGACGTAGTCCGTGATTGGCCATCCAAGCTTGTATGATAAGGTAGATGTCATTGACTGCTTTGGCGTCAGTTTCGTATTCTCCGGTGATGGGGATGAGTATCTGGGTGTCATCCGCATAATTAGTGTAGGTGACACCCAGATAGTCAAGGTCATCAAACAAAGGCTTTGTGAACACATTATATAGAGTGGGAGACACGCAGGATCCTTGGGGGACACCACAAGTAACTGGTCCTGGTTTGGCAGAGGCAGATGGTGCAAAGACCCTCACCGATCTGTTATCTAAGAAAGACTGGATCCAGGTATTAGTTTTATCAGAAAAATGTGCTGCTGAGTTTACATGATTACAAAGGACTTTGTGATTAACTAAGTCGAATACAGCCAAAAAGTCAAATAATAGCAGGAGGGCAAGTTTGCCTTTGTCCTTGAGGTCTTCAATTTGTGTTTTAAGGTCGATCAGAGCCGTTTCCGTACCATGTCTGGGTCTAAAGCCTGATTGCCTTAGACCAAGGAGGTTATTGATTTCTAAATGTTCTTGAATCTGCAAATAGGCTGCTCTGTCCAGAATTTTCAGTAGAAATGGTACCGTACTGATTGGTCTGTAATTAGTGGGGATATTGGGGTCAAGAGTCGGCTTTTTGAGTAGGGGAAGGACCCATCCGTCTTTTAGATTATTGGGGACTATGCTTGTTTCAAATGATGCATTTATTGGGGAGGTAATAAATGGAGCAAGTTCCTTGGCTGCCTCTTTGAAGAGAGGCGCGGGGCAGATATCACCCTGGCATCTTGATGGTTTTAGTTTAAGGATTATGTTTTAGACCTCTTTAGTGGAAAGTGCAGAGAAGGTAAATAGTTTGTGAGTAGTTAAGGTTGGTGCTGATGGGACTGGTTGAGATGTGGTAGAGGAGAGACTATGTTTTTTCTGTTCTATTCTGTTTTCCCTTGTAGCATCGTTGTTTTGACCAGTAATGCTTTCTGAATATTGGAGCACCAAGTGTGGTATTAAGTACAGGTGTCCAGTGGTGCAGCAGGAGATTCCAACTCTCTGAGTATATTAAAGAGTTCTTTGGTACTAGATTTGGCTTGAATGATACAGGCATTATAGGTGTCTTTTTTTGGTTTGGAAAATAGCTTCTTTGTAATTGAGAGATGCTATTAGTAGTGTCTGTGTTGAAGGCAGACGGATGGCTTTTCCAAAGAGCTTCTGCTTTTCTTTTAATTTGGAGTAATGATCTGAGGTGTGGAGTGAACCACGAGTTTAAATGCATGCACGGTTTATCTTTGTGCAATTTGAGAGGAGCTATTGTATTAATGGCGTTGAGTAGGGTGTGCTTGTAGAGATCAACTAAGACGGTGAGGTATGTGTGTGTGGTGGGGACATTGGTGATCGGTTGTAACAATGGTAGTAGTTTCTCAACTGTTACGTTACGGTTATTTCTCGTGCATATGGTGGTTGGCGTGTTTTTAATTTTTGATAGAGAATGAGATAAGGTTGTGGTTCGACCAGGCGCACGGTGGAAAGTATATTTGTGTCACAATTAAGGTCGGCCAGCCAGTCTAGTGTCCTTCCTTTATTGTATGTGGGTTTAGTGATGCGATGTAGAAAGCCTAGTTCTGAGATTGTTTTGGCGAGGGCTAGCACATTGACCTCTTCTGAGTCCAGAAAGCATAGGTTCAGATCACCCATTAGTATAATTCGAGAACATGGCTTAGTGTTGGCAGTGAGGAGGAGGGTAATGTCTTCTTCGAACGTGGATAGAGGACCCCGGGGCCTATACATGAGGTGGATAGTAATCGTTTGTGATGCTGAGAGAGGTAACTTAATGGACAATAGTTCTGCTGATGGAAAAGATTGACTTGGTACGGGCCTGAGATCTAGCAAAGTTTTAGCCATAAAGGCGACACCCCCGCCTCTAGACCGGTTTGCGTCTCTGTCAAGGCGAATGTTGGAATACTCATCGGGGATGGCTAGGGAGAGTGTGTGCCCTGCTGCAGCATGAAGCCAGATCTCTGTAATTGCTAGAAAGTCAAAGTCTTGGGATGTTATGATGTCGGCAATATCTAGGGCGTGGGCTGGTAAGGATCTAGCGTTAATGAGTGTGCCCTTAATTTCAGTGGTGACACTGTTTAGATTTCTTTTTGGGTGGGAAGTGTTTTCACTGGGTGAGGAAGCGTCATTTACTGTGTTATTTGTAGAGTTAGCTACTTTTGTTTTAGGTGTGAAATCTTTATCATTAGAGGGGTTATTGGAGTTAAGTGAAGCGTGAGTTGGTGAGAATCTGGAGCCAAGTCTGGCGTTGATGGTTGGTTAGGTGTAGGTCTTGTGGCAAATAGTTTGATCCATTGGGCCAGTGTGATGAGGTGGGGTTTGCTTAGCGTATATGGTATGGTGAGCAAGGGTTTAGATCCTACTTGTAGGTAGGAGGGTAGAAATGCTGCGGGTGGTATAAGGTCCGATGAATGTAGGCACAGGGACATGGAAAGAGATGCTTGGGGTCCTGAGAGTCGTGTCAGCATCAAAGTTGGGTGGCAAGAGGTTGAAACGAAGACCTTTGGTAGTCATGGTAGGCAGGAGCAGGAGGCTGAGCACTAACGGAAGGTGCACTATAATAAGGAGGAGCACAAGCATGACTTGAACCATAGTTCTTGTACTAAAGTCAGTTCAGTGGCTATGGAACTATGCAGTAGTTGCAACTAGGGTTCTGGGATGTCAAAAGGCTTCAGAGTGCAGAGTTTAATGGCGGTCTATGATCCCAAAAGTAGGATCCCGCTAATATAACTGTCTGCTGGAGTTGCGGCAAGTCACGTGTTAACGAGCCAAGTAGGTTAGCTCAATTACAATTATATCAGTGCTCAAGTGGGCAAGTACTTAGAATATGCTTACAATATGCTGTAATACGTGCAGGGCAGAGAGTAATGATTGGCAGGTAGGCCGCGTCTAGGCATATTAGGCTATGGTGCGAAGGTGTCATGCTTCAGGCATGGAAACCTTGGAACCGATGGCGACTCACTTAACATGGCCGTTAGCAGTCTATCTTAACGGTATATGCCTTTTCCAATATGGCCGCAGTAAATAAATAGGTCCTTTTCTCTAACGCCGGCGCATTGTATCGTCTTTGATTCACTCGCCGAGAGTTCCAGAGATTTTCCTGTGAATTTGCCTTTCGTGATTCCTTCCTTGTTTCCTTCTACCTGTTCTAGGTCTTCTCCGTGTTTTAGCTACTCACCCTCCTCGGATTTATTTCTATAAGGTACGTTTGGTGTTTTACGATCCTTTTCTTTTTCACATCCTGGTCTGCCCTTAATCCTCCTTGGTGCTTGGTGCTAGCTCTGTTCCTTTTTCGCTCTCTGTCCTTCTTGCCTTTCTACTATTTCCCTCGCTCTGCATTATTAGTATCTTTCGCTCATTCGGATTCTATCCGAACCCTTCGGCGCTCTCTGCTTCGCTCTCTAAAATACGAGCGCTTTTTGGTTTACTTTAGTTCTGCTTACTCCGCCTCCTTGTGAATCTATATCTACGATTTTTCTTACCTTTCGCCGCTATCTTGTGGATACACTTTCGCGTCTTCCTTACCTGGACCGCCTTCCTTGCGGCTCTCCCTTACTTGCCTTGCTTTCCCTTATTTTCCTTGCTTCTGCCCTATTAATTACTCTTGTGCCAGTACTCCGACTGCTGCCTCCTCCTGTTAGTCTTTTCCGCTTGATGTACTGCCGAATGCCGAATACACCCGATTCACTTTCAAGAACCCTTCCTCTTCCGAATCGCAGAGTTGTGATCAGCATCCATTGACCGTATACCACCAAATCCTCCAGACAGGAAAGACTGAGCCTGCTGTATTCGCCTTCTGCCTTTCAAAGTTACACCTTGAAGTCATCCTTCAGCCTTACTCTACTGAAAGACCCAGCGGTTGCTCTCCTTGTACCAAGACTTGAATACCAGGTTTTTTTCTGCTACGGCTTTTTCCCTGATTTAGGGGCTTGCTCCTTGGCCTTCCCCCTGACTCAGGTTTTTCTCCTGGTCAAGGTGGCGGCTGAGGGGGCTCGCCCTTACCTACACCATAAGATGGAAAGAAAGGAAAGACCTACCAAGTTGTCAAGACTAAAGAAGAAGGCAGAAAGACAGGAGAGTTCTTGGGAAGACACAGGTGAGGAGGAGTGGGGTGAAGTTTCGTCCAGTCTTGACAGAAGGCAAGGAAGGAAGCCGCTAAACAATTGGGTTTTGCAGAGTGTCCCATAATTTATGTGAATTTTAAAATGCAGTATGCAGGAGTGCATATGTATACAAAATTTACAGTAACGATAGGTAACTGAGTACATCACAAGATTTACAGTAATAACAGGTAAATGAGTACATCACAGGACAATTCGTAGCACATTGCAACACCACAGAGACGCAGTGTATATAGTTTTAAGTAAGCAGCTATGAAATGTAGGTGGCAGTGAATAGCTAAGCTATGAGGAATGATCAGTGGCAGCGCAACATAATCAGAAAACTGTGCAATGGTTGACCGGGTATAGGCCTGGGAAAGATAGGATGAATAATCCACGTCTATAACGGTGCATTGCAGCCTCTGTGGTGCGCAGACGACTAGAAGTTCATTAGGTTGTATGCTATGCGAGAAACTATACAGCAGAGGAGATCGACCCATCGGCACATGAACATCATGCAGTAGTCCTGGCTAGTAAGGTATGCTAAACTAGGCTAGTCAACATTTTGGTCAGAGATGTGCAGCTGCAACAGCTACTAGGGTGCTGGATCCGACCACGTGAGACAGGATAGGGGGGCAACAGTTACAGTGCCCAACCCTGCATTGATACGCTCTTTGAAGCCTGTGCAGGCAGACTGTAATAGACGCAGTGAGTACCTTAGTTATGATGAGGGGGACGAGTTGGAGTGGCAGGCATCTGTGGTAGAAAAGTCTTGTGAATCCTTAGTGACTATAGAGCGCAGAGATTTTGCACACAGCGAGATGAAGGGCTGTAGCTGTGAGAAGGTATCCAGGGCATGTTGTAGGCAGTGTTGTGATAGCCAATAGACAAGGAGATGTGGGTAACGCGGGACAAATTGCTGAGACATTCAAGCAAAATAAATAACCATCGCATGGGAGGTTGGGATGCGGGCTTCCAAACATTCGGGTTACACGCGAGGGCCGTCGGAACAAACCACACACAGACTCGTACATGGTCCCGTATTCTGGTGCTTGCGACTGAGCGAGCGAGTGCTCCGCGGTTTAGAGGCATTTTTCTACCATAAACAAGCCGGCAGCTATCTAGCTGGTGGAAGCAAGATTGAATTCTTCTCTTCTATAGTGAATTTCACTCTATCAAGACATCATAATACCCCATCACTTAGGGGTCCACTCTTTCCTGTGTTGGTACCCAGAAGGAGTTGGGATTTTCTACATTTCCAAAAGTGAAGAACTGGATAAAGATGGAACGCAAGGACTATACATATACATAAAAGAAGAATCTGGTCATGGAAGGACACAAGGACTAATTTTAAGACGCCTTTCCGTTGACCATATAAATCCATTGCTGTTCCTATATTTCACAACCATTTTCGTCCTGTCCTGAGGAAGACGACTGTTAAGCCATCCCTCTCTCTTTTGAGAATGGTGGAAGTCGCACTAGGTGCCGGTGGTTGACTGTTTAGGTCGAAATGGTGACAAGCGTTGCAGGTGGCATCTCTTACATATCTTGCACTGCAAGCTTGTCCATCACGTTGTATAAATAATTTCTGTCACTTTAGAATATGATACTGGAGAGGTGTCATAATTTTGTAATTGTTGCATTTTTCAAATTTCTCTTATTTTCTATTGTTAATTGTTTGACTAGTTGCAGCTAGATTCAGAATACATTTTTGGACTGTGCATGCATTTCGAGATTGGGATCAGTATTAGGACTGCCCCTTTTCAATTTGCTCTGATCCTCCCCAGTAGATTGGTCTCCCCTTTTCTTTCCCCCTGGGGGGCTATTGCACATTGCACTTTGTATTCATCCTGCATTGCAGGGAGCTTAGGTGGTTGTCATGCACTTTATCTGTATATATTCTATATTGATTGTCTGTTTTTATGCTGTTTTATGATGGATTCAGTACCATATGTTATGTGATTTTATATGTAAACAATAAAGATTAATTGATTTTATTATCCTTGACCTGGCCTATCCCCTCATTTGGGCTCCCATACGATGGTTACTTATTTTGCTTGAATGTCTCAGCAATTTGTCCCGCGTTACCCACATCTCCTTGTCTATTTGCTCTAGTTACTCCCCAGGGTTTACGCGGTAGGGGATGCCTATCCTTGATCAAAGTGTTGTGATGGCCAGCAGGCAAGCGGTTGGAACACACTGAGGCAGTGTGACCCATAGACAGTGGCAAAGCAGGTGAAGGTGTGGGGCAAGTCAGGGTAGGAAAGATGGTGACAAGCACGTATTATGCAGAGGCGCGTCCCTCGTGTTCCTCCCGGCTCCGACAGGCTCGGGACAGGAGCCTTATCTGTGGGCCTTTGCTGGGTGCCGATTACGCCTACCGGAGATCAGGGTTGACTGATAAGCGGATGCGGCAGCCAATGGGCGGTGAAAATGGCATAGTCAAGGCAACGGGGTAAACACAGGCCCGAGAGTCACTTGATGGCCATTTTGTAGCAACACATAGAGAATGCCTTAAGTGAAAATGTACGTGGAATCATGTTGAAAGGCTGCTCGGGGTTGCTCATCATAGCACACAGAATGAGTTGAATATATGATAAAGCAATCTCAACATGGGAGATAATTAGTGGCGGAACGCTACTTTCGTCAAGGATGGTTGTGAAGCTTACCTCCAGGCTGCGGGAATCAGCTGGAGTTTAAGGAGCTGCTCCTGCAGCGATGGAGGCAAGGTCAACCCTCCTGGGCATTCGACGACGAAAGAAGCTGAGAAAGCAGGCTCGGGACAGGAGCCTTATCTGTGGGCCTTTGCTGGGGGCCGGCTTACGCCTGCCGGAGATCAGGATTGGCTGATAAGCTGATGCGGCAGACAATGGGCAGCGAAAATGGCGTAGTCAAGGCAACAAGGTAAACACAGGCCCAAGAATCACTTGGTGGCCATTTTGTAGCCACACATAGAGAATGCCTTAAGTGCAAATGCGTGTGGAATCATGTTGAAAGGCTGCACGGCATTGCTCATTGTAGCACACAGAATGAAATGAATGTATGCTAAAGCAATCTCAACACAGGAGATAATTAGTGGCGGAACACTACTTTCCATCAAGGATGGTCGTGAAGCTTACCTCCAGGCTGCTGGAATCAGCTGGAGTTTAAGGAGCTGCTCCTGCAGCGCAGAGGCGAGGTCAGTCCACCTGGGCATTCAATGGTGAAAGAAACCTAGCCTGAGAGAGTGTCTGCAGGTTCCAATGTTCGTTGGGCAACATATGTAACAATTCTGTCTGTTTTTGCTGGGAACCGCTTCTCTACCCACCACAGCTGCTTGGCTGCCTCACGTGGGTGAGGACCGCAAAACTGAGCTTTTCGGTCTGTAATTAGTGAGGATTTATTCTGTTATTTTGCAGGTGGCTCCCTGCCCCGGGAGTTTGGAATGTTCCACCTGCCCTTGTCCTTGGCTGCGAGCACTGGCCTGGTACTTCGTGCTGCAGAGTCTGCATCTCTTCGTCCCACATTCTGAGGCCTGTGGCTTCATGTGAATTCACTACAGTCATTCTATGGTTTCCCTATATATATATATATATATATATATATATATATATGGAACAAAAAAGGAGGAAAGATGAACCGCACTCCTGCAAGCCAGGCATAGATTGCAAAACTCTGAAAATTCTGGATGTAAACAAAAAAAGCACGCCGTGTGTATACTACGGATACCTTTAATGTTCAACAAGAAAAAATATACTTGTACACATAAACATGTGATACAAAAATGCAACAAAACACAGACAAACAGAGGCAGGACGCCATGGTATGCGACCTGCAAACAACGCGTTTCGCGCTACACCGAGCGCTTGATCACGAATGGGGAAAGAAAGAAGACTGGTTAAAATGCACACAGTGGAAAACAGTCCTATTACTCTGTTAGTTACAATGACAAGTCATAGCTAAGGATTGAAAAGCAGGCGGCCATGATGGAAAGGGGTAAAAGTGCATGACATAATATAGTTGAATGCATGGGCGAGCTAAACACAGCCAGTGTTGGAAATCAGCACAGCACAAATAATTTATCATGGAAGGTAATACAGTACTAAAACCAACATGCAGCAAATCATGCATATAACATTGCTAAAATTAACACATATATATATATAAACAGTTGTAGCAAAAGATTAAAAACTGTATATATAGATATTAAAATTCCAATCGAAAACCATATAGAGAAGCCAAGACTTCAATTTCCAGCAACCTCAAAAGACCACCCTGCCTGGGCTTCTGACACATACAGAGGTGGACGTTAATGTGTTATATGATAAAGGCAAGTGTTATGTGTTGTGTAAAGTGCAAGAGCAAGTAATATTACCAAAGACAATGCATACATAGCAAGACATCAATGTGTCTATCAAGCCTCATAGTGGCGAAGCCACAGTAAAGTGCGAGTGCAAAAGCAGCAAGAACAGGTAATATTCCCAATATAGCAGCAAGTAAAGTGCAAGTGCAGAAGCAGAAACAACAGGTAATATTCCCAATATAGCAGCAAGTAAAGTGCAAGTGCAGAAGCAGCAAGAACAGGTAATATTCCCAATATAGCAGCAAGACACCAAAGTGTCTAGCAAGGCTCGTAGTGGCGAGGCCACACTAAAATGCAAGTGCAAAAGCAACAAGGACAATCCTAATTGGTAATATCGGATGAGCACAATTACACACTAGGCCAATGATAACATTAGATGAATCAATTGATAAAATGGGCAAAGCCAACTGCAAAGAGCAGAAACACAACACAATAAGCACACACAACCAGAGAAAGGGGAAATACAAAGGACCGCAGATAAAACCCAAAGTGGGACCACAACAGCTGCTTGGCTGCGTCACGTGGGTGAGGACCGCGAAACTGAGCTTTTCGGTCTGTAATTAGTGAGGATTTACAGACCGAAAAGCTGCCCCGGGAGTTTGGAATGTTCCACCTGCCTTGTCCTTGGCTGCGAGCACTGGCCTGGTACTTCGTGCTGCAGAGTCTGCATCTCTTCGTCCCACATTCTGAGGCCTGTGGCTTCATGTGAATTCACTACAGTCATTCTATGGTTTCCCTGTGTGTGTGTGTGTGTATATATATATATATATATATATATATATATATATATATATATATATATATATTCTATTATTCTCCTTAGGGGTTAGTAGTATACGTCCCTGTAGTTACATATGGTTAGTTGCAGTGAAGCGATTGCAAGCTTGCTTTGTGTGACTTTTTGCTTTCTTGCATTTCTGCATTTGGTTAGTGAAAAAAAGAGGCTTCTGACACTATGTATATGTATCTGTCCTCTAGCTACAGAACTGTGTATGCATGTTCTTCGTATGTGCACGTGTTTGTCTGCGGAGCTCCGTGCAGGGATGCAAGTTTATTTTGTGACTAACGTTGCTATGTTGTGGTGTCACTAATGACGCCCGCACGGCTGGATATTTATCATTAGTCAACCTGGTCCAGGATGGTGCACCTGTATCCGCAAAGACATCAGCTGGATAGGGTTTGAACGGTTGTCTGAGCGAATATCTACTCACATACGTGGAATGCACCGGTCCACCTGGGGGCTGCCCAAACAGTGATTGGCATCTATCATTTCTGAGCTTTCGGGCAGTCATGTGTATAGGCGAGACGAGGGCCATTAAAGGGACCCTTTCTTCACCTGGTATACTCTCCTGCCAGGACTTTGTTATTTAAATATATTGTTGAACAAATCCTTACCTTTATCTTGCCTACTGTCTTGCTAGGACTCTGTTAATGTAATACTTTATGTTACAGCTATTCAACTTCACCTGGTATTGTCTTGGTCAAGGGCTTCATTATGAAAACAATTTGTTGCACAAATCTTTAACTTCATCTGGCCTGATATCTTGCAAGGACTCTGTTACTTTAACATTTTATTGTACAGATACTCAACTTTGCCTGGTATTCTCTTTGTCCAGGACTTTAGCACACAAACACTTGGTTGCACAAATCTTTAACGACACCTGATGTACTCATGTGCCAGGACTTTGTTACATAAACAGTTAATTACTCAAATCTTTAATCTGGTGTTTACTTTCCAAGACTTTATATTATGGAACACTTTTCCTTGTAGGTCTTTTCTATCACAACCTTCATTTAGTATAAATGCTTGTCTGGTCTTTGCCATATGGGTTATTCGTTCCTTCGCGATTGGGGTTCAATAACCCATGAACAACTTGCGCTGTAAACTATCTGCCTTCTCTAATGATTTTGTTGCTTCCTGCTCGCGGCATTCTTGGAAGCGTTTCACTTTATTTAACCACTCAGTAACCCATCGGTTTCTTCTAGGTTCACCAGAAATTTATGTTGTTACTACACATAAACCTTTGTTCGTTGATAACCCGGTGACCCTACTTTCTTCCCAGGGCTTGTAGGCTGTTTGTTGTGCCTTTTCGTTCCTCTCTGCTTTGCTGTACTGCCTTTGCATGTGCCTCATCTAGCGATGCAGACCCGTGGTGTCGGTTTGCGTGCTGTGCCGTTTCCACAGTTTTCTCACTCTATGCGGTGGACTGCTCGCACCTTGGCTTTTCTGTTCCTTTCGTGGGGTCTGACTCGCAGACCTCTGCCATGGTGCCCCTGCCTTCAAGCTTACGGTTTGCGAGGTGATTCGGTGTCTGCAGATTTCCTCTCTCCTGGCTTCTGTCAGCTGCGACCAGCCCGTATTTAAACTTCTCGGTCTGCTTACTCAACTCCCAATTACTAGACCATGGGTTCTCTGCCCGGTCCTTGTAATCATCCTTACTTTGTCACTCTTCTTCTGGTTGGTTGTTTTGTAATTGGTTTCTGAATGGCTTGGTGGAAATGGATACTATGCTATGCTTCCCGGGGAGTGATCTTCACTACTCCCTGCCTCTTCGTTGTCCCAGCCAGCAGTAAGTTTTCTCTAATGGGAGATTGGGGTTTAAACACCCAAGCTTTATACAGAGGTGGAGGATAAGTATGACAATATGCCATGAGGGACTAAGGAGACAACCCTGAAGGGGAAAGGAGGCCAGGTCATTGAGTCTCCTTGAGAGTCACCTCCCCACAGGTGGTCCTCCCTCATGTAGCCACTCCCAGGGTCAGGATCGTGTAGCGGCTTCCGTCCCTTGGCCACATAGGGGGAGGCTAAGCCTGGGAAAGGAGTGATGACATTCTCAGATTCATCACATACTAAAAGTCTTACATACCTAAAGTCTCCTTCCAGGTGGACAGTGGAATGCAACCGCTACCTCTTCCTAACCCTGGGGGTGGTATTAGCCAGATGGATCACCTAGGCGGAGAAGGCCACCAAGGGAATATGGTGACTCAGTATTTATCCTCTTACGAGGGTGAGGTTTCTCTTATACCAGAATACCTAATGGCTTGTTGTCATAGTAAGGCTTCCCTTCCCAAGAGTATCAAAATTGTCAGCTCTGAAAACCTGTATGGTAAACATGGGAATGGTGTATGTAGGGATCAGGGAACGAGTACCACCACTTCTGATAATTATAAGTCCACCTTAAGTTTGAATCATAAAACCAAGAATCAACCATTAACTCCTTTGAAACCTTCTCCTGAAAGTACATTTTATGAATCATTAAATCAGAAGGGATTAAATAATGTTGAAATGAATGAGAACATTAGGAACTTCAAGTCCCATAATGCCCTAGGTACTGGGATGAGGAAAAGGCACTCGTAATCACAGAACTGTGGTGTGCGGTCTAGTGGTTCTAATGACCCACATCTGAGAAGGACTTTTAAACATTTAAAACCCCCTTAGGTGTGGGCCATTAAGGAGAAGCAGATTGAGCAGCTGAGGCACGTGGAGCGAGACGGAGCTGGCACTATAGTAGAAGCAGGACGCTGTGTCGTGGAAGCAGCAGAGGTCAGAACTCGAATGATTTGTCAAGTGCAGAGGACGTGCAGCGGGAAGTGCTATGAAGACTGGCTGTCCCGAGGGAGAGAGGTGCCCTCCTGATCCTGCCTGTGGCACCAGTGTATATTGAATATAATCCAAATAATCTTAGCCTATATAGTAAGAGAAATTGAGTTGAGGAACATTGTATCCAGCATTGTCAGAGGGGGTGAAACTTGTATATTAAGAGAGACCAAGTTGAGAAATATTGTAGCCACCATTGTCAAAGCCAAAAGGGGATAGCATTCAATCAGAGTGTATACGAATATTGCAACCACCTTTGCCAAATGCCAAAAGAGAAGAATATTTAAACAAGGAGAAAGTGCTTTAAAGGAAAAAGCACTTGTAGAAGAAAATTGCAGTCAATATTGTCGAAGTCAACGAAGAGCATTGATGAAATCCAGTATTGCCAAGAGGGGCAATTCAGGAAAAGCAGTATTGCTAAAGCCAAAGAAGGGTAATTAAGGAAAGCCAGTATTGCCAAAGAGCACCAATTCAGGAAAACCAGTATTGCCAAAGCTACGAAGGAAGTAGAAAAGGAAAATAAAAGATGGCAGAACGGAAGCCCTCCTTGTGACTGTTATCAAGGGGGAGAGAAATATAATCTGCATTGCCTGGCGCAAATGAAACCGAGAGAGAAATATTGTCAATGTGTTGTGATCTATTCATGAAACAGTTGTTGGGGTTTTACTTTTCCACATTGAGGATTGAAGTGTGGAACATTCGAAGCAGCCTCACCACAAAGCATTTATAGTAGCGGTAGGAGTTTTATCCTGGCAGGCGAGTACACCAGGAAACGTATTATTAGTGGTTAGTCTTGGCAGGTTAGTGGCTTAGGAAGAGGATAATTAAAGTACTGCAATGTGGTAAAAGATTGTGGTAAGAAAGTGGCAAGACCATTTACTGTGCTGTGATGAACTGTGGTAAAACAATCCTGACAGAACGATGTTGTTTATCAAGAAGCGATGTGGAAGTAGTTGTATTTTTTGAAGAAGATAAATTATATTGAAACCTGACTGAAAGTGCAAAGACAAAGGGCCTCATTACAGGTCCGGTGGTCCGGAATTAACAGTGGTGGTAAACCCGCTGCCACTGTTAATTCCGGACCGCCCGATTCCGAGTCCTGCAGGCGGGAGATGATCTTCCCGCCAGGTCTGACCTGGCGGGTGGAACACCTCCCGCCTGCAGGCGAACGTGGAAACACCAGCACCATCACGAGATGGTGGCGGTGTTTCACTTCCCAATTCCCATTGAGTCCTATGGGACTCAATGGGAAAGGGGATTTACACCATTCCGCCTCTGGGATTCCCAGGACACTAGGGTTGTAATGCCCTGGTATTTCCAGGAGTCACGGAGGCGGAATGGTAATACGAGTCTGGCGGTAACCAGGCGGTTTTACCGCCGCGGTTACCGCCGGACTCGTAATGAGGCCCAAAGTCTTTTTTTATCAAGCAAGAACTGTGGAACTTTGACAAGTATCTTGAGGAGTGACACATTCTGTTTAACAATAAGACTGTTCAAGTAACAAGTGAAAGATGTATGGAGTGAAAAGAACTTTG
This sequence comes from Ambystoma mexicanum, assembly GCF_040938575.1. Classification (NCBI taxonomy): domain Eukaryota; kingdom Metazoa; phylum Chordata; class Amphibia; order Caudata; family Ambystomatidae; genus Ambystoma; species Ambystoma mexicanum. The sequence continues at coordinate 576,976,873 of NC_090922.1, read as the reverse complement.
CATTGTGTTTGAAGCAGAACTTGGCTATTGAAAGGAACTTTCTTGATTTTAACTTTTTCTTAGAAAATCCTGAATCAATCGTGGAGAAGGGGATCCAACCCTAGTTACTAGGATATGTTTGTAAAGGTTATGTTTGACTCTTAATTGTTATTTTGGTCATATAATGTGGAAAATGTGGAGAGTTTTAGCCAGTCTTCAAACTTCACCAGACACCTGCGAACACACTCCAATGAAAGACCTTATGTATCTACTGACTGTGGGAAAAGCTTCACCCAGAAGCCAAACCTTAGTCTACACCAACAGCGGCATAGACAGTGTACTCTCAGCGTGCATGCTTAGAGTTTTATGGAGTTATCAGAGCTACTCGCACATAAACACGAACACGTAGCACAGGAACAAGTGAAGATAGCTGAGCAGAAGCACATAGCGGACAAGCCCTTTCCATGTGGGCCATTTGGGAAGAGTTTCAGTGTGTCTTCCCAGCTGATAACGCACCAGCGCATCAATGTAGGAGAGAGACCATACGTATGCAGCATTTGTGGCATGTCTTTTAGCCAGTCCTCAAACCTCAGTAGACACAAGCGAATACACACCAAAGAAAAACCTTATGCATGTAAAGAGTGTGGGAAACCTTTCACTCGGCATACCAACTTGGCACTACACCAGAGAATTCACACTCAGGAAGAGAAATACAAATGCAGCAAATGTGGAAAGGGATGTATTAGTGAATCGGATTTGCACCAGCAAAAACATATGACCAGGAAATTCCAGTGTAGTATACGTGGGAGGGCTTTCAGGCAGTCGCCCACCTTATTTACACACCAGCAAACACACACAGGACAGAAGCCATTTCCATGCAGGGTATGTGGGAAGAGTTTCAGTGCCTTATCACAGCACATCACTCTCCAGAGAATACATGCCGGGGACAAACCTTTTGCATGTGATACTTGTGGGAAGAGGTTCAGCTAGTCTTCGAATCTGTATCTTCACCATAGGGTACGAACAGGTGAAAAGCTTTATTCATGTAATGACTGTGGTAAAAGTTTTACACGACAGTCTAACTTAGACAGTGACATGGAAAAACACACAGGAAAGCAGACTTACATATGTAGTAACTGTGGAATGACTTTCAGCCATATATCAAAGCTGGACAGACACCAGAAAAATTATGGCAAGGAGGATCAATAAGAATACAGTTAATGTGTGATTTGTTTCAATATTTTAAAACGTGAAAGGAAACCGCACAACCTCAGAAAAAGGGGGTGGAGGGGACATGAGAGGGCCAGAGAAAATGTAGAATGGTCAGGAATATAAGAAGGAGCAGCACCTTAAAAGGAAGCATTACGAGTGGGACTCCCCTTGAAAAGGCACTGGACAGCTAATGGTAGCGCTGAAAAGTACTCAGTCATTGCAGGCCTGCACTTTTTCCCACCAAGCAGCGTGCACCAGGCGCAGCACTTCCCTTCATACTTCCAATCGCAATTGTCCATCACGGATGATGAAAGAAGTAGCTAAAGTCATGGGTCAGGTTAAGATCACATGATTACCATTCTCCTGCCGCATGGCTTTGGTGCCTGTGATGATGTAGGACCATCAGAACAAGAGTGACAACATACTTCATCACCTTTATTGACAAAACTCAGCAGGTTTGTCTGGATTGAATGAACGAACAAATGAACGAGCGAATGATCGAGGGAAGGATCGAACGAAGGAATGCCTGAAGTGTGATGGCTCTCAAAGTGGCTTACAAAAATAGGGCAAGTGCTTAACTAAAGGACCCCTAGTCCAGGTTCCTAAATCATTAGGTCCCTGGAGGATAGCTGAGTGGCAACGTGCTCTCCTTGGAAGCAAGACGACACGAAGCATCGCTTAGAAACCTCTGGATATTTAAGCGCGTTTTAAATATGCAACTAAGACAATAACAAAAAAATTCTGTAACAGTGCCTCAATGCCTGCCGGCCATGTGAGCGCTTTAAAAATGCAAAATAAATGCAAAGAATAATAATAATACCTGTATGATTTATATTATGTATAAGTGTGAGGGTCAGATACCTTTTTAGAGTGTTTTACTTATAGTCTTAGTTGGACAGGTAGGGAAATCCTCCTTTGGTTAGGGAAAGTGAGTCGTTTAACCCACCTTTATTATTTCATAAAATGGCTATTTGTGGAAAAACTCTATTTGTCCGCCTCCCATTTCTGACCTCTCACAATACCCTTACCCTACGAACCTGGTTCCCCACCCACAGGTCTTACACTAGACTATGACTCGGGAACCCCTCTGAAACCCTGTTTGTGCTCTATTTTTTTCATGCTCCGCTCCCATCTAGGGTTTTCAGGTACAAACCCTTCCTCATCCTAGGAGTACAAAAGAGGTGAATAACGAAGGATTACCTTCTTACTATCTATTAAGAGGTTCGCATCAGCAGGTTTACCCTTGTGGGCTCTCATTCGTATTGGTATTATTTGGGAAACCCATTGGTCAAATCAGGAAACATCACCTCCTATGACTACTGAAGCTGGTAAATTGGAATCACTCCCATTATAACCAAAGGCTCTTTTCCCGGATTGCTCTTGGGAATGTGTGTTTAAGGAGGGTTTTCAATATTACCATACGCCCAACCTATTCCACCCCCGGGGAAGTAGCTCAGGTCTAATAGCATATCCCTTACTCTTAGAATCTAATTGAGCCAAAACGGTTTTCCCATTAAAAATGGATGGAATTTCCCATATAGTTGAGTTTTTGGCATATGAACCAGGGTATTGTTTTCCCCAGGTTTTACTTCTTGTTCTTTTGGTTTGTTCTTTCGGGCTGGATATCTTTAATGACAAAGAATAGGATGTTTTAATATTATTCAGAGGACAATGTTTCACTGAATGATAATCCTTTCTTAAACTTTGTTTCTGGGAATTATAAAGAGTTAACTCTGGGTTATATGGGCTTAATCCCCATTTATCTGAGGGACAATATCCTGGAAGGAATCTGCATTCTTCCCAAGAAAGGTCTAATTTGTTTTTCTCATCAGTTGATGGTTAAGGGGATATTGTTTCCTCCTCTTTCCTACTGCAGTGAAGGTTTCTTGTTAGTCTAGGGGCATGGACGATTTTGTTATTTTGTCTTCCTTTTCCTGCTCATTCCTGATGGGTTTATTATCTGAAGCAGCATGTAGGACTCCTTTTGAGTAGGAAGTTTTAAGAATTTTCGTCTCCCAATGATTCAGAAATTCCCCAAAATGATGTTAAATTAGAAAAGTCAGACTTGTTTCTGACCTGGGGCTTAATTTGTTCCCAGGTCTGTTGGAAGATTGTAGGGGATAGTGACATCGATCGCTTGGGTGTTTTACTGCTTCTCAGAGAGGGTGTACTGTTTTTATTCAGCTTGCTGTTCACATCCCCTTTTAATGGTAGAAGAAAGTTTTCCAGGGGTTCTTCCTCATTAGGTGTGCTTTTAAAGTTGTCCTTTCCCCCTTTTCCATGGACGTCAAGGGGAGGATATTCCTCTATGCTTTCATATACTAGTCTTCCCAGTAACTCCTCTCTCTGGATTTCAAGTGGGGTTGGAGAGCATTTTAAGAGGATAAGCTTTAACTCAGATCCACAAGGTAGAATGGGTACAATTTTTAAACTCTTCTTCCTTAGTAGTGTATTCCATATGTAGGCCTAAGGACACTATTATTTTGTCTTTCCCTTGTATCGTATAAACTATGGGACAGAAAGGCTGATAAATATTTACCTCCACTGTTTCCCTAACAGGAAAAATAGCCTGTGAGGTTAGAAGATGAAGGGTAACTCCCACCCCACAGACCACATGCTTAAGGGACTCATGTTTTCCTACCCAACTTTGGTTTTGTAGACTGGATTCAAAGGAGTGGGAAGGATAGGTTCCTGTATCTTGAAAAGATGACCCCTCCTGGAGGAAAAGATGGTGTTTGTCCAAGTTTCCCCAGACACAGTTAAGGTATGGCTACATTTTACACTACTTCCCGTGTGAGCCACAGTTTGTATCAACTGAACCCGATCCCACCCTGACACCATATGTGAGGAGCCAGGAATGAGACACGGACACAGAGGAGACATATTTTTGGTTATAAATATTTATTAAAATAAGTTGGATTGGAAAATGCCTCACTATCCCTATTCTCTGAGGAATTTCCCTACCTCAAACCAAAACTACAGAGTCTGTCTAGTGTCAAGATGTCCAAACTAAAAATCTGTCCTGTGTCCATAATCCTATTCTGGCCTTCATACTCTAAAGGTGTAAAGGGAGTTGTTTCTTTACTTTTCCAAAGGCTCAAATGTTCAAGTTCAACACAAGAGTTCAAATCCAATAAAATGTCTCTTCTCAAAACAATGGGTTTGTGACAGAGGCGTTGCTAGGGGGCCCTGAGGGGGCTATAGCCCCGGATGTTTTGGTTGTAGCCCTGGATAAAAGCTCAGGTGCTACAACCAAAATGCTAGCTAGCCCCCAGTCCCGCTAGTCCGGACATTAGCTTAGCCCCTGATCTTTTCCATACCTAGCAACACCCCTGGTTCTTGATTTTTCCAAGTGATCAAATGTACAAGTTAAATACAAAAAGTTTCAATTCAACAGAAATGCTTTTCTCATGAATAATGCTATTTTTCCCTTGGATTTTAAAACCAATTGGTTCCTTATATTAACTCTCACTGGTTCAACACTTGTGGGGAAATTTTCCCCAAGCTTTCTCTTCCTTTAATACGTTACAGTTATGTTAGGGAAATGTCTTCTCCTAACGACTTCCCTCTTCTTTTATAATTCCCAATAGTTTGTTAAACCAAGGACCTTTCCTTGCAGGTCTTTACAATATTCTTAATATGAGTCTCCATCTAGGCATAATTCTGCCAGGTCACGTTGCATACTTGTTTCACCTTCACCTTGTGTACCTTCTTACCAGGACTTAATTACTTAAACAGTAACCTTCAACTGGTATACTCTCCTGCCAGGACTTTTATTTTACAACCACTTTATTGTACAGATACTTAACTTCCCCTGGTATACTCTCCTACCAGGACTTTGTTGTATAAATAGTTTGTTGAACAAATCCTTAACTTCATCTGGCCTACACCTTTGCCAGTACTCTGTTACTTTAACACTTTATTATACAGATACTTAACTAGCTTCACCTGGCATACTTTTTGTCGGGTACTTTTAATACACAAACAATTTTTGCACAAATCTTTAACTTCACCTGGGATACTCTTGTGCTGGGACTTTGTTACTTAAACAGTTCATTTACTCAAATACTTATTTTCACCTGGTATGTTTACTTTCCAGTACTTTATATTATGGAACACTTTTCCTTGCAGGTCTTTTCTATCACAACCTTCATTTAGAATTAATGTTTGTGAGGTCTTTGTCATATGAGTTATTCTTTCCTCCCCGTTGGGGTTCAATAACTCGTTAACAACTAATAAACACTCTGGCTTCATGGTTTTTGTCAAAGATTTTTATTAAAATAAAAAGGGGGTGGGGAAATGCCTCTCTGTCCTTGCTCTAAGAGGTGTTTCCCTTCTTAAAACCAAAACTAAGGGTCTGTCAATGTCAGAATGGGTGGTCGGTCAAAAGGCCGAAAAAAAATCCCGAATAACAAAAATCTCGGAAAAAAAAATATCGAATTTATTATTTTTTTATATATATGTATTTTTTGGGTCAGGTAAGTAAAAAAAAGGGTTAAAATAAAAAAAGGGGGGGGGGTTGACGGGGGAACCCCCCATTTCGAAAAAAAAACGTCAGAAAAAAAATTAGATATTTTTTTTTCGCCCTTTTTTTTCGTGATTTTTTTTTCGAGATTTCTAATTTCGGTTTTATGACCATAAACCGTCAGAATGTGCAAAACAAAACAAACTGTCCTGCGTCCAAAATGCTATTCTGTCCCTCACATGTTAATAAAATTAACTCTAAGGTGAACCGGGTAATTTCGTTGGCCTTTAGTAGTGTGCAAATGTTCAAAACGAAAATGCGTAACTCCAACCCAAAGGTTCCAGAAGGATATAGTTCCTTGTACCAGAGGCTGAGTCCCTTCCCCTGGATTTTCCTTCACTCTGTTTTATATTCCAGAATCTCATTTCCTTATGTTTCTCTTGATCAACAACACAACTGGTACATAAAACAACTTGGCTGTTATGCTTTATCTTGTTGGGACACCTGGTGTACTCTCTGCGAAGGTATCATGAAGTAAGACACAGACAACAGATTCACTTTTCTAAATAAAATGGTTTATTTTTCTTAAATGTCAGGATAGAGTAAGACCTAACTTGCCCTATGCTAAGGTGGGATTTCCCTACCTAAAGAAACTAAGGACAGTCTTGTGTCAGTAAGATCAACTCAAAAGTCTGTCACTGTCCAAAACCTATACGTGCCCTCACAACTAAAGATATACCATGTGCAGGGATGTCGGCAACAAAACAAACAGTGTTCCAAATAAAGTTCTGAGCTTCTTCCAGCTCCTGGCTTACGTTCCAGCCTCCCCTTCCCCAAGTTGGAAACAGTTCCAAAAGGCCTCAGGGTTCGCTTCCGCAAGAGTTCAACCAAGTTCACAAAGTCTTTGGGTTCCCTTCCCCAAGAAGTCAGCGCTTCCAGCTTCAGAACTAGAATTAGTTCAAATCTCTTGGCTTTCAAAAACAGTTCCAGTTAAACTTTGTAATCATCCAGGTTTTTCAATCGTTCACACAGATTGCTCATTTTCTCATTCACTTCAGCAACTTGTTATACAATACAGCTGACACTCCATTCTGATTCCCCTTGACAGTCTCTTGGCTTTGCCACAATGTGTATTTCACACAACTCACTCTGTGGTGTTAATCTTTTTCTTCCACCCTGCTTTCACCTTATTCACAAATACTCCTCACTTTGTTCGTAAGTGCTCATCACTTGTGTTTCACTTTCTTCATAAGTGCTCATCACTTGTTTTTCACTTGTGCTGTATTTGCATATAATTTTCATAACTTTCCTTTAGATCGGTATTCAATAATACTTGTTGCACTCTTTTTTTTTTAAATATGTTTATTTTAAAACAAGGCAGGACAATTTACAAACAACATTGTATGAGGATTTTACTCCTTTTTAATAATTCCCTTTAGCCTATGTTCTTCCTCCCTCCCTCCCCTCTCTCCCCCCTCTAGTAAGCAGGTTCTTTCCACCAGTTCCCCCATTCCGTAGGATCATCCGTTGCCCTTGCCGCTCATGTGGGCTCTTGATCCTTTAGGGCCCATCGAGTGTTGAGCGGTTTAAATGTTAAGGCGTCAAATCGTTGGTCATATTCCAGTACTGGGGCCCATGCATTCTGGATGCGGTGCAGGACTCCCGCCCTTGCCGCAGTCACTATTTCCGCGATCAGGATGTCCTATAGTTTTCCCCACCAGTGGGCCATGCATGGGCCGTCCGGGGACTTCCAGAAGCGGGCTAGCACAGTTTTGCCTGCCAGGAGGCATTGCGTTACTATTTTCACTCTGTTTCCGGAGCGGGGGTATATCCTGGGGGTCGGGACCACCAGAAGGACCATTTCAGGTTCTAGGGGGAGAGTCGTCCTGGTAATTTGTTCGATCGTCGCCAGGCAACGTTCCCAGAATTTCTGGATCTTTTGGCAGGCCCACCACATGTGGAAGAAGGAGCCAGGCTGGGGGCATCTACTTGTTGCACTCTTAAAAGTACTTATAACACTTTGCAGGTTGTTCAGCATTCCAAAACCCTCAATTCGGTCTCCAAAACCAACTATCACAGAGTTCAGTTCGTTCAGCATTTACATATCCCTACTTCCAGCCCCTGGAGCGCCCCAGTAGGAGTGTTCCCTTCCTTACGATCACTGGTATGCGGCCGGTCCTCTGGGTGTCTTCTTTCTCTGCTTGTGCTTTTCGGGAGCCCCTGCGAGCAGCGCTCGCCGTCTTCGAACCTTGCCGCGACAGCCCGTGGCACTCGGAGAAACTCCAGTGTCCCACAGCGCCGGCTGTGGACACGCGTCTAAAGTGGATGGCGGGTATCTCGACCGTCTCACAGCCCGCTCGGGCCTCGGTGTCTTTTTCACACTTCTTCTGCACACAGCGTCCTTACCGCCAGCCCCTCTCCAGCCCGCTCTACAGCTGCCAAGCTGTGTTCTTCTCTCCAGGCAGGTTTCTCTCACTGTTTCCCTGTTGGACAGTTTGTGTGTAAGAAACAGGTAAAGACTGAAAACCTACAAATGCAGGGGAGGGGAAGGTTCATTCTGACAAGGGAAAGGGAGGATACCATGTCTTGCCCAAAAACATCCTCTTCCCCACTCCCCAATGTCTCTCCACCCAGGTGATGCTCCCTCCTATATCCACCCCCAGGGTCGGGATCCAAGAGCGATGGCCTTTCCCTGGCCACCTGAGAGGGAAATCCAGGGGTAGTAGATGTAAGGATGCCCTCAGGTTCTTCACATACCCGTCCCCTATGCGGGTTGGACCGGGGTTTTTCACACGGAAACCGGGGGAGAAAGTCGGCATTACCCTGATCTCGACCCTTTCAGTGTTCCACTGTGAAACAATAGGGCTGAAGGTCCAGGAACCACTGCATAACTCTTTGATTAGACTCTTGTCTTTGACTAATCCACACTAAAGGGGAGTGGTCTGTGATTAGTCTAAATTGGTGCCTAACAGGTAGTATTTGAGATGGCATACCGCCCATTTAATTGCCAGTTCCTCAAGCTCGATAACTGAGTAGCTCTTCTCCCTAGGAAACAGCTTCTTGCTGATGCATAATATACAGTGTTCTAGTCCGTCATGATTTTGAGTATCGGTCTGTAAGATGAATTCCTTGGAACAATCTGCTACTTTCAAAATGGTGCTCTAACGCAGGGTCTGTTTTAGGGTGGTGTAACAAATCTCATCCTCTTCATCCCAACTTATATTTTGGGGCTCAGCATTTTTCAGTCTGTCAGTGAGTTGTGAGGTTTTGCTTGAAAGTTTTTGGATAAATCGGCAGTAGTAGCTGATTAACTCCAAAAAAGGCTCTCCGCTCTTTTTTTGTTTTCGGTGTGGGGTATCAAGAACATCTGTAACATTTTCCTGCTGGGGTGGATCAGTACCATTAACCTAAAAAAAAAGTAGGTATTTGACTGCAGATTGAGCCAATTTGCATTTTCTGGGGTTCACAGTTAGGCCGGCTTTTATGAATACTTGTGTGACTGTGTAAAGGTAGAACAAATGATCTTCCCAAGTTTTACTGTGTATCACAATATCGTCTATATAGGCTCTGCAAAAAGTTGGACTAGGGTTGTAGAATTGTATCCATTAATCTCAGAAATGTTGCCAAAGCCCCCATGTAGACCAAATGGTAATACTTTAAATTGAAACAGACCTATAGGAGTAGCAAAGGCAGTTTTCTCTTTGTCAGGCCCATATAGTATAACCTGCCAAAAGCCTTTTGTAAGTTCTATAGTAGAGAGATAGACATTACCCAACCGTTTATTAAGATCGTCAATACGTAACATTGGGTAAGTGTCGAAAGCAGATACAGCATTTACCATTCTAAAGTCCATACAAAACCTCCAACTCCCATCAGGCTTTGCCACCAACGCGATAGGGCAGGACCAGGGGCTAGTAGATGGTTCAATATTAGCCTCAAGCATATGTTTGACTTCCTGGATAATGGTTTCTTTTCGGGACTCAGGTAACAGTAAGGTTTTAAATGTACCACTTTGCCTTCTTGAGTGCGGATATGATAATACATATCCTTCACTCTTCCTAAATTGTCTTATGAGATCATACAGATATGACAAACCGGACAAAATGGTGGCATTAGACTCTGAAGGATTTTCCCTCCACTCCTTTAAACAATTAATGTGGTAGACTTGTGGTTTTAGGCAGCAATCAGGTTGGGAAATGTTATAGCTACAAGGTCCCATTTGTTCTAATACCTCATATGGTCCATGTAACTTGGATAGTAGTTTGTTCTCAGAAGTGGGTAACAATACCGATAACTTTTGGGCTATTGAAAAAGATCTTAAAGAATCCTTTTTGTCATAAGAGGCTTTCTGTTATGCTTGGGTCTTGGCCATATGGGTTTGTACCAAAGATCTAACTGCTGTCATGTGTTCTTTAAGCCTAGTGGCAGTTTGGGGAAGTGGTATTGGGGCTTCTTCTCTTTCTTCCCAGGCTTCTTTCAACATATTGGCTCGGGTTGGAGCGGTCGCCGTAGCCCCGTGTGGCTTGCTGCTGAGGCTGCCTCCCGAGCCCCGTTGGGCTCCAGTTAAGCCTCCAGTTATATTATTTTTTGAATCGTTTTTGTTTTCTTGCTGCCAGCGCTCCGTGCGCGTCTGTGTGCTGCCCCCTGCCCCCTCCCTCCCCCTCACTTCCTGGTCCTCCTTCTCCCCTCTCCATTCCCGCCTCCCTTCCCGCCCACCCCCCCCTCTGATTGGCTGTCCTTGCAGCCGCTCCGGGACTACGGCTCGACCGCTCACCACGCTCGCTTCCTTGTTGAGCCTGAGCGGGTTGGAGCGGTCGCCGTAGCCCCATGTGGCTTGCTGCTGAGGCTGCCTCCCGAGCCCCGTTGGGCTCCAGTTAAGCCTCCAGTTATATTATTTTTTGAATCGTTTTTGTTTTCTTGCTGCCAGCGCTCCGTGCGCGTCTGTGTGCTGCCCCCTGCCCCCCCCTCACTTCCTGGTCCTCCTTCTCCCCTCTCCATTCCCGCCTCCCTTCCCGCCCACCCCCCCCTCTGATTGGCTGTCCTTGCAGCCGCTCCGGGACTACGGCTCGACCGCTCACCACGCTCGCTTCCTTGTTGAGCCTGAGCGGGTTGGAGCGGTCGCCGTAGCCCCGTGTGGCTTGCTGCTGAGGCTGCCTCCCGAGCCCCGTTGGGCTCCAGTTAAGCCTCCAGTTATATTATTTTTTGAATCGTTTTTGTTTTCTTGCTGCCAGCGCTCCGTGCGCGTCTGTGTGCTGCCCCCTGCCCCCTCCCTCCCCCTCACTTCCTGGTCCTCCTTCTCCCCTCTCCATTCCCGCCTCCCTTCCCGCCCACACCCCCCCTCCCCTTCCTCTCCCTCTGCTTTTTTATCCCACTCCCTCTGGGCAGCCCCCCCTGCCCGGCAGCCCCCTAGGCCAAGGGCGGCTCCTACGACTGCGGCTCCTTTGTGTGTCTGCAGGTGTCCGCAGGGGACGCCAGGCGCCAGTTCCACCTGCTCTCCGCTCTCTGGCCCCCCCCTCCTCACCTTGCTCACCTCATCCACATGATGCCTCGCCCCCCCCCCCCCTATTCCTATTGTTTGGTAAACTAGGGTGTTTTTTCTCCCCTTGCAGGATTCTCAAACTTAGGTGGCCCTGACCTACTACGCATTACTGTTTGCTCTGCATTGTGGTAAACTAGGGTGTTTTTCTCCCCTCGCAGGATTCTCAAACTTAGGTGGCCCTGACCTACTACGCATTACTGTTTGCTCTGCATTGTGGTAAACTAGGGTGTTTTTCTCCCCTCGCAGGATTCTCAAACTTAGGTGGCCCTGACCTATAACGCATTACTGTTTGCTCTGCATTGTGGTAAACTAGGGTGTTTTTCTCCCCTCGCAGGATTCTCAAACTTAGGTGGCCCTGACCTACTACGCATTACTGTTTGCTCTGCATTGTGGTAAACTAGTGCCCTCCACTCACTTCCTGTCTGCATACTCGTGTCGTCCGCCTCCCATCCTACTCCATGGTGCTCTCTATCTCGCCTATCTACTCGATCTGCTTCTCCATTGACTATCCTGCTCTCCTCACTAAATCCGGTAGGAAAAAGTTTAAAAAGGACATCCTGGTCTCCAACCCAGGCCTCCCTATCGCTGACACCTACACGAGCGCCTGCTCCAAGGAAACTCTCACTGACATTCTCTTTTTCGTGCCTTCACCTGACCTATGGACCCTTCACATGGTCGCTGTGCTCTCTCCTTTCTCCACCTCTCCCATAAATGGTGGCACCCGTTGGGATGTCCTCTTGGCCCCTTTCCACTCCTCTAAAGCCATCATTAATGTCTATGCTAACGGGACCGTCTTGGTCCAAGGCCCTCAGGCCAACCTTCACCTCTTTGATCGACGCTTCCCATGCCTCATCAACTTCCTCTCCGCTCCCGCTGTCCCCCCTCCTCTGTCCTCGGCTACCTTGCCTCTCCCCTCCCTCCCTGCCCCTTCTCTTGCTCCCTCTTCAACTCCTTCTCTAACACCTCCGCAGGGCGTACCTCTGATCTGTACCCCTCCCCGGAAGTTTTTCAAGGATGGCAACCTTCTCCACATTGCCACTCTAAACTCTCGCTCTGACATCAAGCACTCCTCTGATATCTGTCGCCTTCTTGAGGAACTGGACTTCGACGTCCTCGGTCTCACTGAGACTTGGTTCACTGCCAGCTCTGCCACCAGCTTTGACACACTCCTACCTGACGGCTACAAGATCCTCTCCGTGCCCAGGCCCAACCGTTCAGGGGGTGGTGTTGCCCTTATCTTCCCTGAGTGGATTCCTGCCACTGTCACTCCTACGCAGACCTACTCCTCTTTTGAATGTCTTGTCTGCCGACTTTCTCTCTCTCCTAGCCATTCCCTTACCGTGGCTACTATATATCGGCCACCTGGTCAAATTTCCTCCTTCCTCTCTGAGTGGGCTGACCTCTCCTCCTCACTCCTGTCCTCAACCACCCAACTCCTCTTTCTCGGTGACTTCAACATCCACCTCGATGCCTCCTGTCCCCCCACTGGTCTCTTCCGCGAACTCTGCAACTCTCTCTCACTCTCTATTCTCCCGTCTGGGCCTACTCACTCTGCAGGGCACACTCTTGATGCTCTGATCTCTTCTGACCTTCCCCTCTCCCTCCCTCTCTCCACTCCTCTCTCTTGGAGCGATCACTTTCTCCTATCCTCCCACCTCTCCCTCCCTACCCCACAGGCAAAGCCACCCTCTTCACTGCCACCCACCTTCTCGGTCATCCGACCCATGAAGCGCGTGTCAGCTGAGGCTTTCGCTGCTACCTTCTCAGCCCCTTCTCCCCCTTCGGCTGACTCCCACCCTGACGCAGCCCTCTCCATGCTCTATTCCTCTATATCTGATACTCTCGATATCCTTGCCCCCGTCATGAGAATCCGCCTGAAGCCCAAAGCCAAATGTAACTCCTGGTATGACTCGGATCTCGTCACCCTAAAACGCAAGTGCAGGGTGGCAGAGAGGAAATGGCGTGCTTCATGTTCATCCTCTGACAAACTGGCCTGCCGCCTGCTCCAAAGGCAATACCGGCTCTCCGTTCTCACCAAGAAGAGAGCCCTTATCCAAGCCCGCATCTCTGAGGCATCTAACAACTCGGCCGAACTCTTTAAAATCTGCAAGGAGCTGGCCAACCCTGCTGCAGTCTCTACCTCTCCTGTCCCCTCCCAGGCCCTCTGCACTGCACTGGCCTCGCACTTCATCTCAAAAACTCAGGACATCCTGTCCTCGCTCTCCTCCTCTCACCTCCCTCCCTCTCTTCCCTGCTCTTCCTCTTGCTCTCTTGCAGCCGCCCCTCCGCCCTCCTTCTCTGCTTTTCCACCTTTTTCTGCTGATGAGGTTTCCAGACAAGTCCGATCTATGAAAACCTCGTCTAAACAGGTTCACCCCTGTTCCTCCAAAACCATCAAGGACCACATCGACTCCCTGGCTCCTGCCCTAGCTGACTTTTGCAACCACTCATTCGCCTCTGGAGTCTTCCCATCCCCCCTCAAGCACTCCCTTGTGCACCCCCTCCTCAAGAAACCCTCTTCCGACCCCTCCTGCCCGGCCAACTATCGCCCAATCTCCATTACTCCCTTCCTGGGCAAGCTCCTGGAGAAACTGGCCATCTCCCAGCTTAACCTCCATGCTGAATATGTTGGTAATCTTCATGACCATCAATCCGGCTTCAGAGCGGCCAGAAGCACGGAAACTGCTCTCCTGAACATCCGTGAGGACCTGCTCCTGAACCTCGATTCCAACACTCCCTGTGTTCTCATTCTGCTCGATCTCTCCTCTGCCTTTGACACTGTCAACCATGCCATCCTGCTCAACCGTCTCCGTGATAACCTGGGTATCACTGGTCAGGCTCTGGCATGGCTGACCTCTTTCCTTTCCGGTCGACCCTCCCAGGTCCAAATGGGCTCCTTCCTCTCCGACATCTTTTTCTCCACCTGTGGTGTCCCCCAGGGATCCAACCTCTCTCCCTGGCTTTTCAATCAGTATCTGGCACTCCTTGCCCACCGTATCGCCGCTCTCTGCCCCCACTTTCAGTGCTATGCGGGCGATACCCAGCTCATTTTCAGGCTACCCTCGGCCTCCTCCTCTCCTTCCCTCATCTCCGACTGTCTGTCTGCTATCCAGGAATGGTGTGCCGCCAATGACCTCTGCCTTAACGCCAGTAAGACTGAGATTCTACTCATCGGCACACCCACTCCCTCCTTTCCTGCAGCTCTCTGGCCGGCCTCCCTTGGCCCTCTTCCTGCCCCTACCTGCAAAGCTAAAAACCTCGGGGTCATCTTCGACTCCACACTCTCCTTCTCTCCTCATATTTCTGACGTCTCTAAGAAGTCACACTACCAGCTGCACCTCCTCAGAGGTATTCTTCCCTTCCTCTCCTTCCCCCAGAAGCTCACTGTCTCCCGAGCCCTGGTTCTCTCAAGGCTGGACTACTGTAACAGCCTCTATCTTAATCTGCCTGCCTCCACTCTCCGCCCTCTGCAACTTATCCAGAACAGAACTGCGAGACTTGTCCTTGGCCTCAAGCCCAGGGACCGTATCTCTCCAGGACTGAAATCTCTTCACTGGCTCCCAGTGGCTGCGAGGATTAAGTTCAAAACCCTCTGCATTGTCTACAAGGCCTTCTGGGGCCTGGGGCCACAATACCTTCAACTCTCTCTTCCTAAATATCTGCCTTCACGAGCCCTTCGCTCATCCGTCTCCAACTCCCTCATGGTCAGCCGCTTCTCGAAGCAACGAGCTGGGGGTAGATCTCTCTCCGCAGCAGGGGCCTCCCTCTGGAACAGCCTTCCTGCCTCCCTGAAACTTGAGGAGAACCATCTCCGGTTCCGGAAGCACCTCAAAACCTTCCTCTTCGCTTCTGCCTTCTCTCTCCCTCTCCCCTGCTAAACCTGCTAAACTCCCCACTGAAGTTTGCACTAAACCTGCATCTGGGCCACTCTGTGACCTCGGTCCAGGGCCCAGCCACTCTCCACTTGCACTGCCTCCCTGGCTCCCCCTGCACTGTGGGACTGTCACTGCATCCCTACAGCCCCCTTCCCAGCACTTGCTCTGCACTTACCTCGCACTTGCCACCAGCTGGCCCTTTTATTATTATTTATTATTTTATTACGCTACTTACCTTGTACTGCACTTTCCCCCCCACCTCCTCCCCCTGCACTTTCTCCTTTTCCCCTTACCTCTGCACTTGCGCGATCTGAATGACACCTGGCCTAGTAGGATCGTTTGTCTGTCTTCCCCTTGTTTCCCCCCCTCCCTGCCTCGTCGCACCTTGAAACACTTGTGTATAGGCGCGTTACAAATACCATATCATATCATATCATATCTAGGGCATCCCAGGGTTCCCGTCCATAGAGTAATTTGAACGGGGAGAATCCTGTGAAAGGCTGAGGGGTTGTCCTAACTGCAAATCAAGCCCATGGAATAATCTGATACCAATTTCTTCCATCTTTTCCCACTAACTTCTGCAGTGTGGTCTTCAATGTCTTATTACATCTTTCTACAAGGCCATCTCATCTGTCTGTGGGTGATATACTGAGGTCCTCAAAGTGGTAATATTGTCATGATTTCTGCCCATCATGTCCCCAGCCCTCCAAGATGTCAGGCTGGAGCCAGGCCACGATCACCTACATGGCCCTCAAGGGCCTCTCCATCCCTCCAAAGACCCACTTGGAGTCAGACTTGGCGCTTGTGGCACCAGACTCACTCACTCCCATAGGATAACATTGGGGATTGGACTTGTAGTGCATTGATGGGGAGAAGATGGAGGCCCCCACATATTTCGGTTCCCAGAACTGCATGTGCAGTCTAGTCTTTTGGGTGTGGTTCAGTCCAGAGAAACCTGGGATACCCAGAGACTATTTAAGCCACGCCCAGGCTGAGAAACATGCTTTGTGTTTTCTGCACCTGCAGCGTGACACTCACTGTGTTTGGATCGGTCTCCAGTATGCCTGCATCTTTCTTCTGTGTTCAGCTCCTGCAAGAGCAAGAACACCGTTAGGAACAGCCTTACCTTGCAGCGCTTCTGCCCATCATTCATCGCTCCTTCTGTTCTGCGGGCATCTTCGGCGGTGTCATTCCCATCCCAGCACGCCGCTTCCTAAGGAAAAGGGAAAAGAACAGAAAAAAGGCATTAGTAAGCATTCAGCAAATCTTCGCTTATTTTTAAAGACTGTACAAGCTTCAAACTCTTACCTGAATCCCAGCCGCTCTGGGAGAACTCTGTCTCTGGAACTTCTCATCCATCTGCAAGAGGGAAAAGACACTCCAGGTTACCGTGGAAACATCTAGAGGCGGCGCATACCGTGCTTACTCACCGCATTTCTTCTTCATAACCGGCATGAAAATGTCGCGGCACCTAAAAGACACAGAAAAAGAACTCAGTTCAATACAAATACAAAAGGGTCGCATCGCGCTCTCACTAATCTTCGCGCTACTCATCTCAGCAGCACGTCGTCATCTCTGGACGCCGGCCATCATCTAAGGAAGGAAAGGAACGAAGTTAGAGAACTGTTCAAAAGACTCATTATGCTTACCTGTCGGACTCTTGCCAGTGAAGTAACTAGGCAGCAACAAGCCCGCATCAATCAACGCGCCCCTGCACTGAAAGCAGGATGGAGAGCACACTTTCCAAGAAAACAAGGTGAGCTGTGGATCAAAGGGAAGGGTTGGACCCCGGGGAAGAAGGGGTTCAAGCACACAGAGACAATAGGGAGTTAAACTCTACCAATCCTGTGTTTCAGGCCCAGTCCCCAGTCGAGTAGACTCCAGGGAAGGGTTTGAGGTCGTAAGAGGTCAGAACAGGCGGAGTGACGTCCCCGTGGATACCAGGTGAGCGTTACAGAACACAAAGCCTCACATCAAAATCCACCTGGGCGTCATGGAAACGTCAGAAAACGACCAGTTAGCCCACATGTTGGGGCAGCTACGTTCCGAAGTACATGCAGCCAGGCAGGAGACCAACACCCTGAGGAGAGAGCTGATAGTAGCCAAAGAACGCACTGATGATGTAAGCTGGCAACCTCTCCAGTCACAAGCAGGGCATGCACCATTGCCGGGAAGGGTGCTCTCGATGCCAGCACCATCAGCCAATCCCATTCAGATAACCCTTCCTGACGCAGTTCCCTTGGCCCCGCCCGAACGATTTACAGGGGATCCCAAGAGGTTTGCAACGTTCATGAACCAGTGCCGCCTGCACTTCCTTTGTAGACCAGGGACCTTTCCACCATTCTCGTTTCGCTTTTGTGGTATCTTACCTATGTGGTAGCGCAGCGGACTGGTCTGTACCCTTTGTGGCCCAAGACGATCCTTTGCTGCATGACTACAGGAGCTTTCAGCAGGAGATGGAAAATCTGTTCGCCTGTCGTACTGATGGGCAGGCATTAGACAGCGAACTTCTGTCCCTACGCCAAGGGAATCAAGACCTATTAACATACATAGCCACGTTCAATAGACTCGTAGTTGAAACATAATGGCTAGTGGAGAAGAGAACCACGTGATTTCATCTGGGGTTGCGGGGGGGAGCTCAAGGATGTTCTCGCACAAGTAGTTAACCCCCCGAAAGACTGCTCGGAATTCATTGACCTTGTTGTTCAACTGGATCATAGGTTGCAGGACCTAAGAGCAGATCGAACCAGACCGGACCCTCGCCCTATGTATGTGCGTTCGAAGGACAATATTGCCCGCACAACGGAAGGTTCAGGAGAACCAATGCAAATCGGAAGGGTCAGATCCCCTTGACTAAAGCGGAAAGGGATAAAAGGAGACATCAGCAGTTATGTCTGTACTGTGGAAGGTCAGGTCATTTCCTTAAAGAGTGCCCTGTGAAGCCACTGAGGAGGACGGTAGGGGCCATGGACAAGGAAGATACCAGCAAGGAATCGGAAAACTCCCCAGCCCGGCAAGTGTAGGGGTCCACTTGTTGAGCGAAGAAAGTGAACTACAGACCTCCCATTTTGCACCATCTGTGGTCTTGATCAATCACCAACAACCATCTCGGATGCACGCAGGAAGAGCGTAAATTGACAGTGGAGCCGTTGGGAATTACATCGACCAGGATCTTGCGGCAAAGGTGGGGCTTCCGTTACGCCCTAAATCACCCACCGACACTGTTACCACTGTCGACGGCACGGAAATAGCTTCTGGTCCTGTATCCCAATGCACTGCAGCTTTAACCCTACTGTGCCAGGATGGACACCAAGAATCTATCGTTTTCGACCTCATTAAGGCACCACAGTTCCGGTTGATTTTGGGAATACCATGGTTGGTAGCTCACAATCCTCAAATCGATTGGTGAGCAAAAGAATTGGCCTTTCCCAAGACTTTCGCCCACACATGTTATCGCCAAGAGAAACAACCAATAGACACCAGAACCTCCACGCTTGCAACTGTGGCAATCGGCACCCTACCAAGTGAATACCAGGACTTTCAACATGTCTTTCAGAAAGAACAGGCTAATACCCTGCCACCGCATAGACCATACGATTGCCAAATCGACCTGATACCCGGCGCACTAATCCCTTGTGGGCGAATTTAAGCACTCACGGAACCAGAAAACCAGCACTTGAAGGCCTATCTTGACCAATACCTGGCCAACGGGTTCATCCGTCCCTCGAAGTCTCCAGCAGCCAGTCCTCTATTCTTCGTACCGAAAAAGGAGGGGGACTTGAGAACGTGCATCGACTATCGCGCACTGAACCAGATTACCGTAAAAAACCGCTACCCCCTGCCACTGATCCCTGAATTGCTTGATCAAGTCAAAGATGCCCAAATCTACACAAAACTAGACCTGAGGGGGGCATATCACCTTGTTCGCGTAAAACAGGGGGACGAATGGAAAACTGCTTTTCGTACCAAATATGGCTTGTACGAATATCAAGTAATGCCCTTTGGCCTTTGCAACGCGCCTGCAGCATTTCAATACTTCATGAACAATGTCCTACGTGAATTGATTGATGTCTGTGCTCTAGTGTACATGGATGATATGCTAGTATATTCCGCATCAAAGCAGGACCACATTAAACACATCCGATCCATATTGGAGAAACTCCGTCAACACCAGCTCTATGCCAAGCTCGAAAAGTGCTCATACCACGTCTCTGAGGTGGAATTCCTGGGCTTTATTCTCAGCCCGAATGGAATCCGAATGGATGTACACAAGGTAGATGCTATCCTGAACTGGCCATCCCCAAATTCATTCAAGGGGGTTCAAAGTATGCTGGGTTTTGCAAACTTCTACCGCCGGTTCATCCCAGGATTTTCGCAAATCGTGCATCCCATCACGTCATTGCTAAGGAAAAGCAACAAAAAGTTGAAGCCGAGGAAGCTTTCCAGGAACTCAAAGCAAGATTCACATCTGCCCCAATCTTACGCCACCCTCGCCCTGATCTCCCATACCTGGTGGAAATGGACGCCTCAATCATGGCTATGGGAGCCGTCCTCTCACAAAAGGACCCCGAAACGGGCCAGTTACACCCTGTTGCCTTCTGGTCGCGTAAATTCACACCCCCTGAACTCAATTAAGCTATCACAGACAAAGAACTCCTGGCCATTAAGTCAGCCTTTAAGGCATGGCGGCACTACCTCTTGGACGCCAGACACACAATCACCGTAATAACTGACCAGCGGAACCTACAGTACCTAAAAACGGCAAAGGCCTAATCCTCACGACAACTACGTTGGGCTCTTTTTTTTGCTGAATATGTCTACGTGATTACATTTCGACCAGGGATGAAAAACGGGAAGGCCGATGTCCTTTACCGTATGGGGGTGGAAGAGCAAGGGTATCAGACTCCTGACCCAATAGCAATCATCCCGAGTGACAAGCTCCTAGGAATCACAGCAACCATAACTCAGAAAGAATTACATGAAGAAATCCAAAACCTGATGAGTCCGGAGCAATTACAAGCGTGGAGTGCACAAGGAGAACGTTACATGATAAAAGATCAGTTGCCCTACTAAAGGAATCGTTTATTCTTACCACACCAAGAACTACGAGAACAAGTCATGTCCGGTTATCATGATTCCTTGATCGAGGGCCACCCCTAGCCAAGGTAAAACGAAATTATTGGTGGCCCACGTGGCGTTAAGACTTATCCAATTCATCCTATCTTGTCGAGTGTGTGCTCAAAACAAGTCATCCAAGCAGAAACCGGCTGGGCTATTACAACCATTGGAAATCCCACCAGCACCCTGGCACACGTTGTCCCTCGATTTTATTACTGACTTACCACCCAGTCAAGAGTTTAACACTATTCTTGTGGTCGTGGACCTATTTTCATTTTCAAAAATGGCACATTTCATTCCTCTTAAGGGGCTCCCAAATGCTTCCACTCTGGCAAAGGTATTTCTTGAAGGCATCATACGGCTCCATGTGTTTCCTTCAGTTTTGGTCTCAGACCGAGGTACTCAATTCGTATGTAACTTCTGGAGAAAATGCTGCTCTATGGCCCAGATCGCCATCCGGCTATCCACCAGTCACCATCCCCAAACAGATGGTCAAACTGAGAGGACCAATCAGACGCTCGAGCAGTATCTGCGTTGCATGTTACACCAAGCTGAAGGAAGCTGGTTCGACCTATTATGGATAGCTGAATATGCTTATAATAATTCCCTACCCACCAGCACTGGGCAGACACCCTTTATACAACTAATTTGAGACCACTGCATGAGACCACCAGGGTGAATAAGGGATGGACAGTTAGAATTTGGACACTCTACTTTGTTTCCTCTTATTCTGGCACTCACTTTCTGTCACCAAATTAGTATGACATCGAGTTGGCATATTACACTCGGGTAATATTATTTTTTTGATGTTGGCATAGTCATCTTATAGGACAATTAATTTATTAGGGACTAATGCCATGTGATAAGCTTGCACTATGAGTGGTACCAGGATGTCCAGCTCATTGTCTGTTCTATATTCTTTGTTCCTTCTCCATGAATGCAATATTGGATGCCATATCTCTGGACCCTGGCTGTTGAATGTCCGTTTTCCAATGGTAACATTTTATTTTGTCAATATGAAATCACATCATTTGTGTCTAATGTCCACCATGTATATGTACCTTTGTGCTTTTCTCTGATTGGTTCTGGCCCCATTCCTTCCTTTTTTAACCATGCTTTGGGTAAAACATACTTTCTTTTTATTTTTATTTTTTGGTCTGTATGTATTATGTGTATGTGATACCATGTGATTTTTGTTCCATATCATTAACAGTTTTGCCTTGAAAAGGACCCGTTGTTCAGGGTTGAAACACGTGTCGGCAGTTCTGTTTCATATTTTGATCATAAACTTTTTCACAAAGCACCTAGGCTGATGACTTTATTGTTTAGCATGATTTGACCTACTGCTCTACAGTATCGACATTGATCTGGTATATCTCTGTACACATCAACTTATGTTTGGGTTGCACAACGAAATAGAGATGACACTCTTGCATCATGAAGTAAGACACAGAAAACATATTCACTTTTCTAAATAAAATGCTTTATGAATAAACCTCAAAGAATAATGCCTCATGGAACTATAATTCCTTCCAATTACTTCATGTTCAGGACTCAAGACAGTAATGAAAAATCGTGATGGGCCAGTGTGAGCTGTTAATTCATTATAAAATCAGTGTTTCTTATTTTAAGATGTAGATTTAAAATTTCAAAAACGATTTACAAATCCTTCTGAATTTCTTATAAACAATTCATGTTTCTAAAACACCTTTTTGATACATCTACAAAAAACATTTTCATGTTGTAATATGCAAAAAATGCAGAGCATGCATGTGCAAATGCGCACATGAAAATGTAGTCGCTGTTAAATTCATGCACCATAACGACAACATGTGTGTCAATCTATGACAACTGTAGACTAAAGGTGTATTCAATTGTTTATCACAACCATGATTGATTTCAAGTGTAGGTCAATTTCAAGTGTAGGTCAAGTAAAGGTATTCAAGAGAAGTTTAAAGATAACCAAACTCCTCTACTTTTAATTAGTGAATTTCCCATATCACTTAGTTTCGAAGGAATTATCATCTAGTTCCACCAGAGCTGGGGCCGTGTTCCTCAGGACTTGAAAATGGCAAATAATGTTTTACTTTTTTTCACAAGAAAGTAATTTTTTCATATATATATGTTCTTTCTTTCTCTTATTCTTTTTTACACCATCCTGTGGTAAAGTCTAAGTGGTTCTTAAAAAATAAATAAAACCAAAATTAAAAACTATAAAACACTGCCCATTCGCAACTCTTCATACTATCTCATAAGTTCCTATTAGTTACATTTTGAAGAACATTTACCAATATGTTCCTTCCTGGTTGTATGACGGGGTGTTATCTCTGTCCATAACCACATGCGCAGGATAAACCTTAATTATCTGCAAAGACATGATACAAAATAGGGCATAAACCTCTGATTCTAAACTGTGGAGCTATGCTAGCATAATAACCAAATGACACAGAGCCCGAGTCAGTAACTTCTGTTGTATGTGTCTTTTTTTCCTTTTTTCTTTATGGCTTTCGAATCTACTTCAACTAATGATTCTCCTGCTCCCCCTCTCATACGACTCCGCCTTTCGTCTGTTCAGGGATACATAACCTTATGAGTTTCTCAGTCAAACCTGAGAGAAACTACAAGGATTCTATGCTGTTAGTCTAAGTGTAACAAATGGCTGCATGTCGTCACATGCAGCATGGAGCAGCGCTGCTTACCTTTCAGATCTTTTTTATAAAAAATCATCCATTGGGGGCGCAGCGCATACCATAGCGTTCCTCAGTTATTTGCGAATAGAGAGGCTTACGGCCGCATCATTCAACCGCGTAGTCATAAATGGTAGAGTGGCAAACTTCGTCTCCCGCAGTCTAGTGTTAGAAATAGAGGCCATAGAAAGAGGACTGAGTACACAAACCTGAAAAAACTCAAAACTCAAGGTGTCCTTGTTTACAACTACTAAAATAGAAAATGCCCAACAAAGCCCATAATGCCATTAGAAAATGTAGTTTCAAACCGAATTTTTAAATTGATGTAGTGCAAACACTATATTGCAAAATATATAGAAGAGTATATAGAAAGTGGCTGGAAAAAAACACAGAAAGAGGACTGTATTAACATACATGAATACACCAATTCTTAGTGTGAATCTTGGATTTGTGCTCAGTGATTCTTTGTTTGTTGCATGGACACGTAACGCTGGTAAGATGGAAAACGGCTGGTAAGGGTCACTATATTAGTGAGGAATATAGTATAAAAACTAAATGAAGCTATCAATATAACTATATATAAAGGACACCAAATTAGAAGCCTGCTGTAACAGAAAAGACCCATAGGAAGATTATAATCATGTTACAGAAAGCCTTTTAGTGGATAGGCTTACGGCAAGAAGGTTTTACAAGTGAGACTCTGTATTAGCCTATATGTAGGAGTTGTGTCCATTGGTTCAGCGCACAGATGTTGTTCTGTTTAGAGGCAATGTAACTATTCCTCCTGTTGGTTCAATCCATTAAGGTACCTCTGAGTATGGTAAAGCCACCATTGTTCCCTCTAGGACAACCTGATAGATGTGTTGCGTCTATCATTTCCCCATATCCGGCCAATGGCCCACCATTTAAGTTCTTCACATCCGTGGTTTTCTTCAATAAAATGGGCTACGAAACTGAGATGTAATGTTCTTACTGCGAATCTTGGATTTGTGATCAGTGATTGTCTGTTTACTTGTTCTCGAAGATTTTCCTATATACGTTTTGCTGCATGGACATGTTATGGTATATATTACGTGGTTACGGTTACAAGTGGTGTGGTGTTTCAGAACCCAGGTTTTGTGATTAATTAAGACTGAAGTACACAAAGAAGTAGAATTACTCTGGCAACAGCCCCCCCAAGGAAAATGACCAATAACGGGCTCCAAACCCTATAACGAAGTAATAGTGGGTGGACGGCCTCCAAACCCTATAACAAAGTAATAGTGGGAGGTTTCTTTCTTATAGGTCCTCTGTCTGCTCTTGAAATCCATTGCTTCAAGTTGTTTTCCTTTTTTGAAGGCATATATTGGACGTTGTAACATGGGATTATTCAATTGCAACAAATGCCAATGTTTGCATATCGCTTTCTTGATTTCATTATGGTGGGTGTTGTATGTCATGGGACAAACCAAACGGGAATTATTGGTATCGTGTTTAGTCTTTTTGGTCAAGTTGTTATCCTGTTGATTCTGTGCTCTTTTTTTAGATTGTCTAAGCAATCTAGAAGGATATCCTTAATCTGAAAGTCTAGCTTGTATTATATTAGATTGCGTAGTGAAATCTTCTATTTTGGTACAATTGCGTCTTGCAGTAAGGAACTGGCCTTAAGGTATGTTGTTATGTAAGGCCTGAGAATGAAAACTGTCGTACCTTAAAATGGTGTTTCTATCAGTTTCGATAATTATATGACCACTTTCTTCTTTGATCATCAGGTCTAGAAACGCTAACTGTTTTGGTCAACTTGCATAGTAAAACACAAGTTGAGATGATATGATATGATATGTCATTTATAACGCGCCTATACACAAGTGTTTCAAGGCGTGACGAGGCAAGGGAGTGGGAACAGAGGGAGACAGAGATAACAATCGTACTAGGCGAGGTGTCATTCAGATCGCGCAAGTGCATGGAAAGGGGAAGGGGAAAAGGCGGGGGTCAGAGGGGAGGGGACAGTGCAGTACATGGGATAATAAATAACAATAAGTAAAGTGCGGCCAACTGGTGGCAAGTGCAATGGTAAGTACAGAAAAACAGGTATCAAGTGCTGGTAGTGGGACTGTAGGGATACAGAAAACAGTCACCAAGTGCAGGGGTTGCCAGGAGGCAGTGCAGGTGTGCAACTGGCTGGGGAGGGGACCTGGGCCCAAGGTCAGAGGGTGGCCAGGTAACCAGTGCAGTTTCAGTTTCAGGCAGGAAATTCAGCAGGGGAGAATAGGAGAGAAAGCAGAAGCAAAGAGAAAGGTTTTGAGGTGCTTCTGGGACTGGAGTTGGTTCTCCACAAGTTTCAAGGAGGCAGGGAGGCTGTTCCAGAGGGAGGCCCCGGCCAAAGAAAGAGATCTACCACCAACTCGTTGCTTGGAGAAGCAACTGACCCTGAGGGAGAGGCGGATTAGCGAAGAGTACGAGAAGGAAGATATTTAGGAAGAGGAAGTTGGAGGTATTGAGGCCCCAGAAGGCCTTGTGGAGAATGCAGAGGGTTTTGAACTTAATCCTTGCAGCCACTGGGAGCCAGTGCAGAGATTTCAGTCCTGTAGAGATACAATCCCTGGGCTTGAGGCCAAGGACAAATCTTGCAGTCCTGTTCTGGATGAGTTGCAGAGGGTGGAGAGTAGAAGCAGGCAGATTTAGAAAGAGGCTGTTGCAATGGTCCAGCCTAGAGAGAACCAGAGCTCTGGAGACAGTGAGCTTCTGGGGGAAGGAGAGGAAAGGAAGAATACCTATGAGGAGGTGCAGCTGGTAGTGTGACATGACCCCGAGGTTTTTAGCCTCACAGGCGGGAGCAGGAGGAGGGCCAAGAGAGGCCGGCCAGAGAATCACAGGAAAGGAGGGAGCAGGTGTGCCGATGAGGAGAATTTTAGTCTTGCTGGCATTAAGGCAGAGTTCACTGGCGGCGCACCTCTCCTGGATGGCGGACAGACAGTCAGAGATGAGTGAGGGAGAGGAGGTGGCTGAAGGTAGCCTGAAAATGAGCTGAGTGTCATCTGCATAGCACAGGAAGTTGCGGCATAGAGCTGCAGTGCGGTAGGCAAGAAGGGTCAGATATTGGTTGACAAGCCAGGGAGAACACCACAGGTAGAGATGGAGATAGAGGAAAGGAAGGACCCAAGTTGACCCTGGGAGGGTTGCTCAAAGAGGAAAGAAGTCAGCCACGCCAGGGCCAGACCAGGTTATCACGGAGACGGTTGAGTAGGATGGCATGGTTGACCGTGTCAAAGCCAGAGGAGAGATCAAGTAAGATGAGGACACAGAGGGTGTTGGAATCAAGGTTGGAGAGCAGGTCTTCAGTTTCTGTGCTTTTGGCAGCTCTGAAGCCAGACTGATGATTGTGGAGACAACCAACAGATTCAGTGTGGAGATTGAGCTGGGAGATGGCCAGCTTTTCCAGGAGTTTGCCCCGGAAAGGAGTGATGGAGATTGGGCGGTAGTTAGCCGGGCAGGACGGGTCGGCAGAGGTTTTCTTAAGAAGAGGGTGCACAAGGAGTGCTTCAGGGAGGAGGGGAAGACTCCAGTGGCAAAGGAGTAGTTGCAGAAGTCAGCCAGAGCAGGATCCAGGGAGTCAATGTGGTCCTTGATGGTTTTGGAGGAACAGGGATGAACCTGTTTTGACAAGACTTTCATAGATCGGACTTGTCTAGATACCTTGTCTGGGGAGAACAGGGGAAAAGCAGAGAAGGAGGGGGGAGAGGTGGCCGAGGAAGAGCCAGAGGAAGAGCAGGGAGTAGAGGGAGTGAGGGGAGAGGAGGAGAGAGAGGACAGGATGTCCTGAGTTTTAGAGATGAAATGAGAAGCCAGTGCCATGCAGAGGGCCTGGGCAGGGAAAGGAGAGGTAGAAACTGCAGCAGGATTGGTCAGTTTCTTGCAGATTTGAAAGAGTTCAGCCGAGTTGTTAGATGCCGCAGAGACGCAGGCTTGGATGTGAGCTCTCTTCTTGGTGAGGACAGAGAGTCGGTATTGCCTTCAGAGCAGGCGGCAGGCCAGTTTGTCAGAGGATATACCAGAAGTGCACCATTTCCTCTCAGCCACTCTGCATTTGCGTTTAAGGGTGACAAGGTGTGAGTCGTACCAGGAGCTCCACTTGGCTTTGGGCTTCAGGCAGATCCTCATGACAGGGGCAAGAACATCGAGAGTATCAGATATAGCAGAGTGGAGAATGAAAAGGGCTGTGTCAGTGTGTGATTGAACCAAAGGGGGAGGTAGGGGCAGAAAGTGGCGGTGAAAGCCTCAACTGACACAGGCTTCATGGGTCGGATGACCGAGAACGTGGGTGGCAGTGTAGGAATTGGCTTGGCCTGAGGGGTAGAGAGGGTGAGGTTAAGGGAATTCATCCATACCAAAGATTGTTTGTAATCTCCTTTCTTGATGTCCCAGATAATGATAATATCATCTATTTAGCATTTGTAAAACTTCAAAGCAGATCTGTATGGGTCGATGTCATTCAAAATATCCAACTGTTCCAACTTCCACATGTAAAGGGTGCCGTAGTTGGGGGTAAAAGCCGCCCCATCGCGGTTCCTTTAATTTGCATATAGTGTGAAGATTTGACCAGAAAACGTTTAGTCAAAACCACCTTCAATAATTCTATCAGAAAGGTGCTCAGAGCTTTTCATGATCCTTCTCGCTCTTCAAGAAAACCTTTCATGATAGTTAAAGATTCCATTTGTGTACTGTTGGAGTACAAAGATTCCACATAAAATGTAATTAGGACGTCGGTGTTGATGTCAAAAGGTAAACCCTCTATTTGATTAATAACGCCAGTAGTGTCCGCCAAGTAAGTAAGAGATATGGCTACCAATGGTTTAAAAAAGGAATCCAAGAACTGTCCAATAGGTTCCAGAATCGAGTCACATAGTGACACTATCGGTCTTCCCAGAGGGTTCATGATATGATATGATATGGTATTTGTAATACGCCTATACACAAGTGTTTCAAGGCGCGACGAGGCGAGGGGGGTGGGGAACAAGGGGGGACAGACAACAATCCTACTAGGTCAAGTGTCATTCAGATCGCGCAAGTGCAAGGGTAGAAGGGAAAGGAAAAGTGCAAGGGGAAAGGGAGATGGGAAAGTGCAGTACAGGGTTAGTAGAATACAAGATAAATAATAAGGGCCAGCTAGTGGCAAGTGCAAGGTAAGTGCTGGGAGGTGGGGCTGTAGGGATACAGAGACAGTCTCGCAGTGCAGGGGTTGCCAGGGAGGCAGTGCAAGGAAGAGTGAGATGGGCCAAGGACCGAGATCAGTGACTGGGCAAGTTGTAGATTTAGTGCATGTTCAGTGATTTTATCAGGGGAGAGGGGGAGAGAAAGCGGAGGCAAAGAGGAAGGTTTTGAGGTGCTTCCGGAACCGGAGATGGTTCTCCTCATGTTTCAGGGAGGCAGGAAGGCTATTCCAGAGGGAGGCCCCGGCTGCGGAGAGAGATCTACCCCCAACTCGTTGCTTGGAGAAGCGGTTGACCCTGAGGGAGTTGGAGGCGGAGGAGCGAAGAGCTCGGGAAGGAAGATATTTAGGAAGAGAGAGTTGAAGGTATTTTGGCCCAAGGCCCCAGAAGGCCTTGTGGACAATGCAGAGGGTTTTGAACTTAATCCTCACAGCCACTGGGAGCCAGTGTAACGATTTCAGTCCTGGAGAGATACGGTCCCTGGGCTTGAGGCCAAGGACAAGTCTCGCAGTCCTGTTCTGGATGAGTTGCAAAGGGCGGAGGGTAGAGGCAGGCAGATTTAGGT
The DNA here is from genome assembly GCF_040938575.1 of Ambystoma mexicanum. Classification (NCBI taxonomy): domain Eukaryota; kingdom Metazoa; phylum Chordata; class Amphibia; order Caudata; family Ambystomatidae; genus Ambystoma; species Ambystoma mexicanum. The sequence continues at coordinate 576,948,244 of NC_090922.1, read as the reverse complement.
AGAGGCTGTTACAGTAGTCCAGCTTCGAGAGAACCAGGGCTCTAGTGACAGTGAGCTTCTGGGGGAAGGATAGGAAAGGAAGGTACCTCTGAGGAGGTGTAGCTGGTAGTGTGACTTCTTAGAGACGTCAGAGATGTGAGGAGAGAAAGAGAGTGTGGAGTCGAAGATGACCCTGAGGTTTTTTGCCATGCAGGTAGGCGCAGGAAGAGGGCCAAGAGAGGCCGGCCAGAGAGCTGCAGGGAAGGTGGAAGTGGGTGTGCCGATGAGTAGAATCTCAGTCTTACTGGCATTAAGGCAGAGGTCGTTGGCGGCACACCATTCATGGATAGCAGAAAGGCAGTCAGAGATGAGGGAAGGGGAAGAGGAGGCAGAGGGTAGCCTGAAAATGAGCTGGTTATCATCCGCATAGCACTGAAAGTTGGGACAGAGAGCGGCGATGCGGTGGGCGAGAAGTGCCAGATACTGGTTGAACAGCCAGGGGGAGAGATTAGAACCCTGGGGGACACCACAGGTAGAGAAAAAGATGTCAGAGAGGAATGTACCTAGTTGGACCTGGGAGGGCCGATTGGAGAGGAAAGAGGTCAGCCACGCCAGAGCCTGACCAGTGATACCCAGGTTATCACGGAGACGGTTGAGCAGGATGGTGTGTTTGACAGTATCAAAGGCTGAAGAGAGATCGAGCAAAATGAGAACACATGGGGTGTTAGAGTCACGGTTCGAAAGCAGGTCCTCACGGATGTTCAGGAGAGCAGTTTCCATGCTTCTGGCAGCTCTGAAGCCAGACTGATGGTCATGAAGACTACCAACAGATTCAGCATGGAGGTTAAGCTGGGAGATGGCCAGTTTCTCCAGGAGCTTGCCCAGGAAGGGAGTGATAGAGATTGGGCGATAGTTAGCCGGGCAGGAGGGGTCGGAAGCGGGTTTCTTAAGAAGGGGGTGCACAAGGGAGTGCTTGAGGGGGGATGGGAAGACTCCAGAGGCGAAGGAGTGATTGCAGAAGTCAGCCACGGCAGGAGCCAGGGAGTCGATGTGGTCCTTGATGGTTTTGGAGGAACAGGGATGGACCTGTTCATAGGATCCTTATGCATTTTGGGTAGTATATAAAACAAAGGATTCCTCGTATTGTTGGGAGTCGGGAAGTTAAATTCTTTTTTGTTCAGGTACCCCTCTTCTGGACCTCTTTTTGAAATGTGGGTGATTTCCCTTTGTATGCTCTCTGTTGGGTCTCCCCTCATTTTGAATAGAAATCTGTGTTATTTAATTGTCTCATGACCTCTAGGTCATATTTCTTTGCTTCCCAAACAACCACTCCTCTACCTTTGGGCCTCATTACGACCCAGGCGGTAAGTTACCGCCTGGGCCGTGACTTTACCACCATGGCGTAAACTATGTTTACGCCATGGTGGTAGGCGGACTTACCGCCCCATTCCAACCTTGGCGGGGCGGTAAATCCCCATTTTCCCTTCCCCATTCCCATTTTGCCCCATAGGGCATAATGGGAGTGGGGAAGGCGTTAATTACGCCACCGTAAATTACGGTGGCGTAATTAACTCCATGGTCCCTTAGCGCCATGGATTTTAACACCTGCTAAAAGCAGGTGTTAAATCCGCCATGGCGCTAAGGGACCTCGTACTCAGGCGGTAAGGGTCGGCGCTGTTTACGCCGCCGTAAAACCCTTACCGCCTGAGTCGTAATGAGGCCCTTTGTCTGCCTTTTTTATCACAATGGACTGATCACCCTGTAATTTTAAGAGATGGTCCCATTATGTTTTGGAAACATTTAAGCTAGAGTTGTTTGTCATTATCTTGTGAGTTATAAATAGAATGAAATTCTCTCATTATGACTTTTTCAAAAGTGGCGGTTTCTTTGAAAACCAACTATAAATATGGTGTAAAAGATGATTTAGGATTAAAAGGAGTAGTACTTTCTGTCTCAAAACTCTCTATATTTTCTGTGCCGAAGAAGTCTTTCAACTGTATTTTCTGAAAAAAGGTTTGCAGTTCTATTTCTGCATCCATTCTGGTTGGGTTTTTTATAGGTATAAAATAAAACCCTTTTTCTAGTACTGCCACCTCTTGTTTAGTCAGTATTTTGTTAGAGATGTTATAGATAGCTGAAGGTTTATCTATCGTCTGTAAGCTCATTTCCGAGTTTCGAAGAAATTGGGTATGGGTGTAGGGACTTTTTCTTGGGGAGGAAAAGGGAGATCTTGAGGGGGTTATAACGGGGGATATCCCTGACGTGGAAAATTAGAGGGTGGTTGATAATTTTGTTGTTGCAAATATTGTCTTCATCCTCTCCCCCTGGAATAGCCTCTATTCCATGACCGACCTCTGAATCCTCTAATTCCTCTGCGATAAATCTTGTTGCCTTCATCTGCGGACATATATGAAAAAGTGACCCTTTTCCTGTATGAATTCTGACCTTCGGATCATCAGGATCATTCCAATAAGTAGGGCACTGATAGTTCAGTCTGAGGTATGGGTATGCCGATTCTTTAGAAAAATTCTGAATATCCTTTTTCAACTTTTTCAATTTTTTTGTTTGTAGTGTTTTTGATAAATCCACTTGTTTGTTTCTCTATCAGTTCTAGTTTTTCTTTTATCTTTAGTATCCTGTTGTCTGGCAAAAATGCTAGTTCTGCTCTTTCGATCTCTTCCCCTATTTTGATGCTCTTTTTTAATACAGTGTTAATTGTCAGGAGCACGCAGTATCTACTGCATTTAGTGGCGACTACAAAAAAGAAGTTTTATATTCTTCATCGTCCACAACCAAGCAAGGTCCATTCCAAACCAATAATCCCATGGGGATAATATTTTTCTTAAGGTATTCTGTCAGTAAGTGACCGTACATCTCAGTCCTAAATTATTTTACTAAGTTTGAGTACACTCACTCATGATGTTGGAATTATTTCCAGTAGCATTACTAGCATGTAAATGATCAAAAATGGAAGGAGCAGTGATAGCCTCCGCTAGTTGCTCTTCACTGAAGGATACTTTGTCAAAGGCTGCCATTCTAAAGAGTTAGTGAATTGTGCTGTGTCCCAAAGATATATGTGCCAAATAGCCACCACAGAGATGCCTCAAAGTCAACACCCACTCAGCAACGTGCTGCACATAGACCAAACCAAAAGGATAGCCGTCCCCTTCATCATGGGCATCGGGGAAATAACCATTAAGAAACCACAAAGAATGATGCCTGACGGAACTATAATTCCTTCCAATTACTTCATGTTCAGGACTCAAGACAGTAATGAAAATGCGATGGTCATTGTGAGCTGTTAATTCATTATACAATCTGTGTTTTTTATTTTAAGATTTCAAGTGTAGGTCAACTAACGGTATTCACGAGAAGTATAAAGATAATAAAACTCCTCTACTTTTAATTAATGAATTTGCCTTATCACTTAGTTTCAACAGAATTATCATCTAGTTCCACCAGAGCCGATGTCTCTCTTCCTCAGGACTTGAAAATGACAAATAAAGTTTTACTTTTTTTCGCAAGAACTTTTTTTTTATATATCTTCTTTTTTTCTCTTTTTCTTTTTTACACCATCCCGTGGTAAAGTCTAAATGGTTCTACACAAAATAAAAAAAATAAAAATGAAAAATTATAGAACACTGCTCATTCGCACTCTTCATACTAACTCATAAATTCCCATTATTTAAATTTTGAAGAACTTTTACCAATATGTTCCTTCCTGGTTGTATGACACAGGGTTATCTCCATCCATAACCACATGCGCAGTGTGAAGAACTCATGGTGGCAACAAGTAAGACAGACACAAGTGATCACAGTTCAAAGGTGTTTATTGAACAATGAAATGCTGTATGCAGGTTGGGAAAACGCCTAATCTAAACCTAAATGTCAACCATCAAACGAAACATAAGGCTGTCCTAGTTGCGTCATGTCAAATAAAAAGGCCTATACTAAGAAATCTATTGCCAAACCTTACAACTAATACAAAAAGAGGTGTGTGATAATTCTCAAGAAAAGAAAGTAGTGTTCTATATATGTCAGTATGCGGTAGTCTGGGTCTCCCTTCCCCACAGTTTGTGCACAGGGTAAGATGGGAGCTTGGAGCTCAGTACAGTGTCTGGCTTCTCCAGCACCAGACAACAGTTCCTTTGACAGCTCTCAAGACCATCGATGGCCAAGTCTCATTTCCTTTGAAAGTCTCTTGCCGTCGAGGGCCTGGCATGTTCAGATAACAAAAACCAAAGTCCCTTTAACCAAATGAAAGTTCCTTAGGGTGATATTAGTTCACCGTGGCTCTCCCTCTTCTGGGTGCTGACCCTTCTCAATTGTTATCCACAGTTCAGATAGGGTGATGGTTTCACCCTGGGGCACCCCCTCTTCTGGAAACTGACCCTTTACGTATCGTAATCCTCAATTTATATGTCAGTTCTTTTCTTAATGAACTTTGGATGATAGCTTCGCCCCTGGATCTCCCTCAGTCGGGCTCTGCCTTCTCTTGACTGTCAGTACTCGGATGAGGGCTTCACCCCTGGATCTCCCTCTGCCGGGTTCAGACCCTTCTTGACTGCTAGTACTCGTGTCTGTGTCAGTAAGTTCACCTCAAAAGTCTGTCTGTGTCCAGAACCTATACCTGCCCTCACAACTAAAGATATACAATGTGTAGAGATATCAGAAACAAAAGAAACAGTGTTACAATGAGGTTCTGAGCTTCTTCCAGGTTCTGACTTACGTTTCAACCTCCCTTTCCCCAAGTTCAAAACAGTTCTAAAAGGCTTTGCGGTTCCGTTGCCCAAGAGTACAACCAAGTTCACAAAGTCATGGTGTCCCGTCCCCAAGAAGGAAGCTCTTCCAGCTTCAAAGCTACAATCAGTTCAAATCTCTTGGCTTTCAAAAACCGTTCCAGTTCAACTTTGTAATCATCCAGGCTTTTCAATCTGTTACAGACTGTGGCGCGCAGTGATGCGCGGTTCTCCGCAATCGGCGCAAGCCGATGCGATGTTGAGACAACCTCCAGTTCAGTTGCCACAGACGTGAAGGGCGGTAAATGCCGGTCCTAACATGCTGTGACCTGCTGTGACGGAAGTGAGGGGTACGTGTGCCAGATTGTGTATGTCGGGTAGCAGGACGGATGGAAGTTGTGTGCGGGGAGGGGCGTGACCTTGCAGGGAGAACGCTAGATCGTGTGGTCGGCATGACAGAGTCCCCCCTCAAAGGACCACGACCCCGTGGGCAAGCAGGGCAATCCCTATGAAAACGCGCAACAAGCCGCGGAGCCCGGATATCCCGGGAAGAAACCCAAGAGCGGTCCTCGGGACCATACCCCAGCCAGTCCACCAGATATTGGAGGCGACCCCTGTGGAAACGGGAACCCAGTATCGCACTGACCTCATATACGTCCAGAGAGGACGCAGAGACAGAAGCGGGCGGAGCAAGGACACGAGTAGGAGCAAGGTAGGGCTTGAGGAGGGAAGTGTGGAATACCGGGTGGATTCGCCAAGCAGGAGGAACAGAAAGGCGGAAAGCCACAGGATTCAGGACCCTGGCGACCCTGTAGGGACCCACAAAACGAGGAAACAGCTTCCGACAACCAGGTATCCGTAAGTGTCGAGTCGACAGCCATACCCGGTCGCCCACACGATATTCCGGTGCCACGGTTATCCTCCGATCCGCCTTAGCCTTCATCACCGTCTGGGCTTCACGGAGGTGAACCAGAGTTTGCGCATGGACCCCGGCCAGATCGCGCACACAGGCATTGGCAGCTGGAGTGGCAGAGGAGAAATCAGGGAGCGGCAGGGTACGCGGATGCTGTCCATACATACAGTAGAAAGGGGAGAAACCAGTGGCTGTATGTTGGGAGTTGTTGTAAGCGAATTCAGCGAGATGGAGCAGATTGAACCAGGAGTCTTGGTACTGGAGGGTCAGACAGAGCAGGTATTGTTCCAGGGCTTGATTCACCCTCTCGGTCTGCCCATCGCTTTCTGGGTGATAGGCCGAGGAGAAGTGAGCATCAATACCCAGGAGCTTGGTAAGGGCACGCCAGAAACAGGACGTGAATTGAGTCCCACGATCTGATATGATGACTTGTGGCAGACCGAAAAGGCAGAATATTGACCTAAAGAACAGGCGGGCCAGGGTTGGAGCTGAGGGGATGCCCGTACAGGGAACGAAACGGGCCATCTTGGTGTAGGAATCAACGATCACCCATATGGTGTTGTAGCCCTGTCTGCGGGGTAGGTCTGTGATGAGATCCATGGAGATGGTGTGCCAAGGCCTGGGGGGAATGGGCAACGGCAGGAGCAACCCCAGAGGTCGTCCTCTGCGTGTTTTGCACTGGGCACAGATCGAACAGGTGTTTACGTAGTGTTCTATGTCTTTTCTCATTGACGGCCACCAGCACCAACATTGCAGTAGTTCTAGGGTGCGTTGTTGCCCAGGATGGCCATTTATAGCAGCATCTTGAGACCAGACAAGCGCCTGGTTACGTACATCGCACGTAGGAAGAAACAGCTTGCCCTGGACAAACGGCAATCCCTCCTGGAGGGTAATTTCCCATTCAGTGAGTGCATGTGGGTTTTGGGAGACCCATTGTCTAATGGCATTAAGCATGGGTGGAGATGGCGTACACAAACATATGACATGACCCTTTCCTAACAGAGTATCAGGAAACGAGGACAGTGGTTCCCCACCAGGAGAACGAGATAGGGTGTCCGCCTTGCCGTGGATGAGACCCGGCCTGTGCTTGACCACAAAGTCGAATGCAGCAAAGAATAGGTGCCAACGCACTTGTCTGCTGTTCACGCATTTCAGGGAGGCCAGGTCTTGGAGGTTTTTGTGGTCCGTATAAACCACCGTTTGATACCTAGCCCCCATGAGATGGTGCCGCCACGTCTGGAGGGCGTCTTTGATGGCCAATAACTCTTTCTCGGTTACTGTGTAATGGGATTCAGCTACGGAGAACTTCCGTGAGTGGTAGGCTACTGGATGTAAACTACCCGTGGTTGGACAAGGCTGCGACAACACAGCACCCAATGCGAAAGAGGAGGCGTCTGCTTCCAGAACGAAGGGAAGGTCAGGGTCAGGGTGTTGCAAGACAGGAGCAGTAGTGAACCTGGATTTAAGTGCCTCGAAGGCCGGTTGATGTACGGAGGTCCAGGTGAACGGGACAAGAGGGCTGGTCAGGGCGGTCAATGGTGATACAATAGAAGAGAAACCGGCGATGAATCGCCGGTAAAAATTAGCAAAACCGAGAAAGGACTGGAGTTGTTTGATGTTACCGGGAACCGGCCATTCTGTGACAGCACGGAGCTTTGACTGGTTCATGGATATCCCGCCGGGGTAAATATGGAAGCCCAGGAATTCAACTTCGTTTGAATGGAACAAGCACTTCTCGGGCTTGGCGAACAAGGCGTTCTTCTTGAGGCGAGAGAGGACCTCTCTGACATGACCGACATGTTCCTTCAAAGAGGAAGAATATATCAATATATCGTCCAAATAGACCACCACGAATGTATCCAGGATGTCAGAGAATACATCGTTGATGAACCGTTGCAACGTAGCGGGGGCATTGCAGAGCCCGAAGGGCATCAAAGTGTATTCGAATAGTCCCTGTCGGGAACAGAACGCCGTCTTCCACTCGTCTCCACGCCTCATGCGGATCAGGTTATATGCCCCCCTTAGATCCAGCTTGGTGAAAATGGTTGCCTTTGTCAACCTGTCAAGGAGCGTGGAGATGAGCGGAATAGGGTATCTGTTTTTTATGGTGATGGAGTTTAACCGTCTATAATCCACACATGGGCGCAGATCGCCTTCTTTTTTCGGCACAAAGAAAATAGGGCTGGCCGCCGGAGAGCAAGAGGGACGGATGTGACCTAGACGTAAGGCCTGGAGGATATATTCCTTTAAGGCCCTTTCCTCCGACTGTGACAATGAGTAAATCCTACCCCTAGGAATGGGTGCATCCGGGAGCAGGTCAATGGGGCAATCGTACGGTCTATGTGGGGGTAGCCCCTCCGCAGTGACTCTATCAAAGACCATATGGAAATCATGATAATCAGCAGGGATACCTGCCATAATAGCCCCCACGAGATGTGAGGGCACAGTGTCAGGCACTACATCACTGATACGGGAGGAAGCCATAGCACCAAGGATCGCGGCGGGAGATGAGAGTGACTCAGATTCCGAAAGGCAAAAATGTTGGCACACCTCCGATTCGAACGTCACTTGTCCTGTACCCCAATTAATCAAAGGGTTGTGATGTCTTAACCAGGGTATCCCCAAAATGATACCGAACTGTGGCGTGGTGATAAGATCAAACGATATGGTTTCCCTATGGGTGCTCTGTATCACCACATCCAACGGTGCAGTCTGGAACTTGATCGGACCGGAAGACAAGGACGTGCTGTCAACCGCATGTACGGGTTCTGGGTGTTCTTTTCTAATCAGAGGCAGATTGAGACAGTGGGCTAATGCAATGTCGATGAAACAGCCAGTGGCCCCTGAATCAATCACGATCTGAACAGTGTGGATGATTTCCCTGGTGGGTTTCAAAAGGGCTTGGACCACCACCGGTCTGATGAGACCGAAGGCGGGTTCAGTGGGGGTCGTAGACGGGCTCGCCGATGCCCCCTGGATCAAGGGCGAGCCTTCTGAAAACCCGGTGTCTTGTTCTTGGGCCGCCGTGGGCATTCCCTTACGTAGTGCCCGTTTAGCCCACAATAAAAACAGGCGTTGTTGGTTCTCCGACGTTCTCGTTCGGATTGTGTTACCGGGCTTCGGGTTCCGCCTATTTGCATAGGTTCGGAAGCTGCAGAGGAAGGAGGCGGGGTTGATTGGTTGCTAAATGCTGTTTCCGCCCTCCGTTCGGATCTCCTAGCGTCCACCTGTAGTGCAAGGTACACTAGATCCGTGAAAACCGAGGGGAGGGCAGGAACCACAGAAAGGGCGTCCTTCATGGCGTTGCACAGACCGCGATAGAATACAATCGCCTTCTTCTCCTCTGGCCAGGAAGTCTCAGCAGCGAGTTGGTTATAGCGGGTGATATACTCAATCAACGTTTGCCTACCCTGTGTGAGGTCTAGCAGCTCCAGATCTCTTGATTGGGCCTTATAGCGGGTATCAAAGACTTTGGCCATTTCGGTTATGAGGAGGTTAAAGTCGTACAATGCTGGATGGTCGTTTCCCAAAAACGGGTTTGCCCAGGTGGCTGCCACCCCAGACAGGTGGGACAACAGAAAAGCAGCCTTTGTGACAGAATCAGGGAATGCAAGGGGTCTGCACAAAAAATGGAGCTTACATTGATTTACGAAAGTACGGTACTTCCGGGGGTCACCCTGATAGCGTTCTGGAGCAGCTAAGGGAACAGGTGTCGGAAGCAAAACAGGAGTCGGTGCGGGGACCGGAACAGGGGCAGGCTGATCTGGGGGGGCTGGGTACCCGAACTCAGTGTCTGCGGGTAGTGGATGATGTGCACTCTGTAAGGTGTCAAGACGGTGGTGTATGGCGGCCGTGGCGGTGGCCATGTCGGTCCTAAGGGCTGCCACTGCCTGCATCAAAGCGGTCACTGGGTCCCCGGCGGAGGGATCCGTGTTCATACTCCGGACGGCCGAGTGGCTTCACAGTCTGTTACAGACTTGATGGTCGTGCAGAGTATGAACAACCCCTCCATCCCCAAGTACCACACAGACAACACCAGAAATACTGTCTGTATGGTCTTTAAGTCCATCTAGCCTGGGTTGAGGGACAGCCGGAAAAACCACTGGAGCGCTGAAAAGCAAGTTGTAATGCAGTTATAATCAGGGCAGGACAATGAAGCAGAAAGTAGGTATAAGAAATACTGTTTACCTGTGAGCGTGAGGTAGACCCAGATGATGGGAAAGGAACAGGACCCCAAACCGAAAAGCCAAAGCAGGAGGCAGGGATAGGTGAACACCTAGCATGGGACCAAAGATTCAGAGTGACACGTGGTCCGTAGAATGAGAGTGTAGGCAATAATGGTCCTTAGAGCACCACATGGTCAGGCAACAGGTAATCCGAAGTCCGTGGCAGTTTATAGGAGTAAACGCAAGCAATCCGTGAAACAAAGCGGGGTCAGGCAACAGGTGATCCGAAGTCCGTAGCAGTTTATGGGAGCAAGCACAAGACAATCCGTGAAACAAAGCGTGGTCAGGCAACAGGTGATCCGAAGTCCGTAGCAGTTTATGGGAGCAAGCACAAGACAATCCGTGAAACAAAGCGTGGTCAGGCAACAGGTGATCCGAAGTCCGTAGCAGTTTATGGGAGCAAGCACAAGACAATCCGTGAAGCAAAACGTAGTCGAAAGCAGTTCCAGTAATCCTTAAACCATAGAACGAGCGACACGTAACCCTGGTGAGACAGCTGTGAAGCAATGCTTTCTGTTTCCGGGCATCCTTTATCCAACCGGCAGAAGTCACATGATGTGTGTGGAACAGAAGCGTTGCGTCGTTGCTAGGAGACGGAATCACGGGATCTGTGGCGCGCAGTGATGCGCGGTTCTCCGCAATCGGCGCAAGCCGATGCGATGTGGAGACAACCTCCAGTTCAGTTGCCATAGACGTGAAGGGCGGTAAATGCCGGTCCTAACATGCTGTGACCTGCTGTGACGGAAGTGAGGGGTACGTGTGCCAGATTGTGTATGTCGGGTAGCAGGACGGATGGAAGTTGTGTGCGGGGAGGGGCGTGACCTTGCAGGGAGAACGCTAGATCGTGTGGTCGGCGTGACACAATCATTCACACAGATTGCTCATTTTCTCATTCACTTCAGCAAATTGTTATACAATACAGCTGACACTCCATTCTTATTCCCCTTGACAGTCTCTTGGCTTTGCCACAACGTGTATTCCACACAAGTCACTCTGTGGTGTTAATCTTTTTCATCCACCCTGCTTTCACCTTATTCATAAATACTCTTCACTTTGTTCATGAGTGCTCATCACTTGTTTTTCACTTTGTTCATACATGCACATCACTTGTTTTTTACTTTTGCTGTATTGTCATATACTTTTCATATCTTTCCTTTAGTTCGGTATTCAATAATACTTGTTGCAATCTTAAAAGTACTGATAACACTTTGTGGCATGTACAGCATTCAAAAACCCTCAATTCGGTCTCCAAAACCAACTCTTACAGTTTTCAGTTTGTTTTGCATTTACATATGCCTGCTTCCAGCTCCCGGAGCACCTCGGTATGAGTGTTTCCTTCTTTACACTCACCGGTATTGTAAGGAACTTATGGTGGTGTTTTCATGATCCTTCCTAGCTGGGTGAGGTGAGGTATGACAATATGCCATCAAGGCATGGAGAATGGCAGGGGTATCCTTAAAAGAAAAAAGGGGATACCAGGTCTTGTCCGATGATGTCATGACACCCTCCCAAGGGCTGCCTCCCACCATTTGATCCTCCCTCCATAATGCCACCCTCGGGGTCAGGATAAGGTAGCGGTTGCCGTCCCCATGCCACATGGAGAGAGGTCCCAGTTGGGAAAAGAGTGATGACTCCATCAGATTCATCACACTTCTCTAATGATTTTGTTCTCAGGAAGCGTTTCCCTTTTTTTAACCACTCGGTAACCCATACGTAGGTTTACCGGCTATTTCTGTTTTTGCTACACAGCAACCTTTGTTCACTGACAACCCGGTAACCTTACTTTCTTCCCAGGGCTTGCCGGCTGTCTGTTGTGCCTCTTCGTTCCTCTCTGCCTTGCTGTTCTGCGTTCGCTGGCTAATCCAGCGCTGCAGTCCTGTGGTGTCAGTTTGCGTGTTGCGCTGTTTCCACGGCTTTCCATCTGTAAGCGGCGGACTGCTCACACCTTGCCTACTGCATTCAATCGTCAGGTCCACCTCACCGACCTCTGCCACGGCACCCCTCCCTACCACCGTAAGCTTGCGGTGCTCAGCAAGCTTATGGTTTGAAAGGTGATTCGGTATCTACAGCTTTCCTTTCTCCTGCCTGCTGTCAGCTGTGACCATCCTGGTCTCATTTACTCATTTCTCAACAACTAGACTGCCATCAAGTCTCCCTGAGAGTCACCTCCTCCCAGGTGGTGCTCCCTCATATACACACCCCCAGGGTCAGGAACAGGTAGCAGCTGCCGTCCCCTGGTCACATAGGGGGAGGCTAAGCCAGGAAAAAGAAGAGTGATGACATCCTCGTATTCATCGCAGCTCCTTTATACACATTCCCAAGCACAACAGTTTAATGTTGGATATGTATGTTTATATGGTACTAATTATCCTAGGGAACCAAAAGTAGCTCATTGATGCTATTTCAAGCCAACCAGGAGGTCCTAGGCTATAACCAGGAGCTAAATAGCTCCTAATCCAAGCAGTTTCAAATTCTGGCTATTATTACAGCTATTGTCCTCCCTGCTTTCATGTCCATATTATATCAGTAAAGTGTTCAGGTTGCTTTCCTTAATCCTAATTCGTATCCATATTTCTCTATAATTATGGGGCATTATGTCCTTCATACATGGCAAATAAGCATTCATTTAAACAAAGAACATTGTGCCAGGCTTAACGCTCTGTCATGCGTTTATGTGGCACATCACTTGCACTTGTGTCTGTCTCCTACCACCAGTGCTTTTCTCTGCAGACCGATTGTAGAAGTTGTGGTACGGGGATGTGAAAGATCTGTGCTGTTTTTCACCTAACATTTTCATTTTTTTTTGTAGTTTCAGTTCTTTCCGCTATTATAGAAGGTTCAAAGAATTGGTAATACACTTAATTGCTGAAAAACATCTGCCTACCGTACTAACAATACGTTTCTTCTTGTTCTTTCATCAAGATCATATAGAACTGCCATTCTTCTAGGGCATCCTTAAAGCAAACCAGTATTTTTTTCATTAGAAAAGTATAAACTAAAACCAAAAGGGATGTCAAGATGTCACAGACCTAAACTCGTCGAAAAGGAATAACCTTTTAGTAGTTTAGAACAAATATATTACTGAGCTTGGATAGAGTCAAGCATGTTAACATTCTAATAACCAATAAGGGAGCTTGGAATGCCGTCTCTAACTTCTATTAGATCCCAAGCTGTTCTTTTCTGCTCTTCTTTGTATTGTTTTCCAATGAGTGGGAGATGGTGAGCCTGTCACACCGTGCTGGGCAGTGAGTTGCTCACCCAACTCTGTCACAGAGGCTCATTTCTACTTAGTTAAACACAGACTGTATGTTAATTTCACCTGCCGTGCATGCTGGATATTCAGAGAGCGGCTCCCATTTATGCCCCCTGTAGGCCTTCTCTCGCATTCTTTCCACCCCAGACTGGGTGACACTAAAACATCTTTGTCTTTTCTACTTGGTTTGTAATAGTCACACTAGGTGTGCAGGTGCAATTTATGATGGCTCTTCCAAGCTGCCACTCAGCTAGGCTTAACACGCACGAGATCCTTGCGGGCATCTAGCACTATCATAGCATTAGAGTCCTTATCAGGCGGGCTTAAGTGTGGTCAGTCACTTTTGTCCTCGTAAGAGGCACTGATCTGTGGCTCAGGGTCCACTTACTTGATGGCCTCATACCACACATTATAGCCAGCTGTTGCAATCTAAAATGCCAGTAAATAGATATTGAAAGATCCAAAAAATAAAGCATGCATTATAAACTAGGGAAATGTAAAATGATGGCTACTATCCACAGATCGTCTTTTGATGTCAAAAACATTGTACGTGATTAGAACATGTATACATAGACATAGCCATGCTGGAAGCCCACACATGTTTTTACCTAATTCTATGAGGTTTTTCCCTACCTAGTTACAGAGATTCTGAACCTGAAAAGCTATAGCTGTTCTAATACTGTACAGCAGCTGAGCGATCACGTAATTCTGAATGACATGGCTCAGTTGCTCCTCTGATATTGTTCAGCACTCTTTGATAACATTTTTGGACACACAATTCTTTTTTCTTCTGTTTCCTTATAGATCTTGCTCTTATAATCAAATATGTCACGAAGGGATGGAAGGATGTGCAGGAAGCATACCAGGACCAGGAGCTATCTGCAGAGACAGAGAAAGTATTCAAATTTCTGGAAGCGGTTGAGAAGGTGAAACATACAAAAGACGAGCTAGAAGTATTGTCTCTTATTGGAGAGCATCAGTTAGTGAAGGAGCATCTTCTCACCAACCACCTGAAATCTAGAGAGGTGAGTTGATCTATACAGATAATTTGAGAGCGCAGGTATCTTGATCTCAATGGAGTCCTCCTAATGATCTAATGGATGCATGAAACCAAATGAATATTCAACCAGGTGGAGCAAAGTAAACCATCCATAACATATTACATCATGCAAATACATTAAACATTCATTTACCACATTAGTTACATATGAACCAGTCATTACTTACTATTTTACAGCATAGACTAACTAACCTCTTTAAGTGAGAATTGGTGTACAGGTATTTTATTTTAAATGCTGAAGGTTGGTCTTCCACTGCCAGAAACACATATCCATAGGTCATTTTGTCTGTTTTGTAGTCTATTTCCTCCAAATTCCACTAGTTTTGAAATGTTTTGTTTTAGCTTATATCATTTAGCAGAGTTCATCGAGGCCTGTAGTCTCTTATCAAATGCAACGTATACCGAAGCAGCACCATTGTGTATAATTTGCTAAATCATACATTGAAGAGTTTTTACAAAATATCCAAACCTCTGGAGGACTCAACACGCTGTAAATATCGATTTGAGTAATACATATCTTTATACATACTGGATATAGTCTGAAAACAGGGTTGGCATGACTTGGATTGGGACTGGTGAAATTAGGGATTTCACTAAAAGATGCTCACTGCACTGGTGAGAGTGTGATAATACGTTAGTCCTTAACCTTGGTGCTTCTCACACACGGTGTTGCTGGAAACGCTGGAGGAGGAAGCACACCTAGAGGATTTAAAATTGCAATAAGGTGTAGAATCAATTGTGTGTCTGCCTATGTTTTTAGGTATTGGGAGTAGAAGTGCAAATGGATAGAGATTGCTTCCACGTGAGGTAACTGAGTACAAGGGATATTTGAACAGCACATAATATGATTTTGGGGTCTTGTTGACTGATAAGCTATTTATCAATTTCCAAAATGCCACCGGTGTTGATAGGTTTTTCAGGATCGTGTTTCGCGCAATGATAGTGAATATGAAAAAGTAGGGAAAAAGTAGGGATTCGAAAGCTTTGAATAATATTTGCAGTTGTGACGCTGAATATAAAAAAAAGAAATATGTGTATGTATAAAACATAACTTTATTCGGACCAGCAATCCATAATCGACAATTACATACAGTAATTATTTGATTTCTCAGGATTACCCCAGACTATACATTGTTTGTTGAAGTATGCCGAGAGTACTTCCCAACAGGTGCCACCATTAATGGGTGAGGAAGAAAAAGGGGAGAGCAATGAGTCCATATGGGGAATCCAAAGGTCCGAAGAGGGAACGACAAAGAGGGTGTCAGTGACAGTCTGTCTGGAAGAAGCGTTGACATAGGTGTCAGTGATGGGCCGGCCTGGAATGGAGGCCAGGAGATCCTTCTTGAACTTTTTTCTTCCAGACTTCGAAAGAGAGATTGAAAAGGTGATAGAGTAGCAGCTAGAGAAAATAGGGAAGATTGGAATCACTATGGAGGGAGAGCGCAGAGAGAGGGGACGGGGGGCTGAGAGGGAGAGGGGAGAACTTCAGTGCATGACGCCCATCTTCAACACAAAAGCAGTGCAACAATCTAGATTCAAGTGTCCAGGAAAGTTATTTTCCACTAGCCAATTCTCCAGTCTTGCAGGACTTTCCAGCTTTCTACCAAATTCTCTGTTGTGGTCTGGGGTCTTCAGATCTCCCAGTCCCTGAGGAGGGGAGGTTTGAATCCAGTGCCCATGGCTTGGTCCCTCTGTGTCCTTCACCGTCTTTATCACTCATTTCCTGGGCCCATGTGTGAAGAGGAGAATAGAGGGGAAAACCCCATATGTAGCCCACCTTTTCCCCTCTGGGCCAAGATCTAAATGGCCGGAGTGCTCTCCACTTCCAATTGTGGAGGGAGCAAGATCCTGGAATAGCTAGATGAGTGTCCCTAAACATTTTCTTCTGAATTTCCTTGGGAAGCTGAACAGATGAGCCTTCATCTATGTGCCCCCCTGGACATCCTTCGGGCCCCCCAGTAGAGCAGCATCATTGTTTGAAGGCCACTGATATGTTTTGAGTGTAGCTAAAAGAAAACTCAATCTTACACAGTCCAAGAATTTTTCAACATCTAATAAAATCATAGCTAGTAGTAGTAATAAGCAATAGCATTGTCTGAAAATTAGTAGCCATATTTGTTTGATTTCTTGTATTTTGCTGCTGGATTAATCATTGTTTTTCTGACGATACTCATATGTTTTTAGCATAGATGGGGCAATCACAGGTACCTTGTTATAGATGCCACCATCTACACTGAGTAGAGAAAGAGTCTGGTAAGTTTACTAAAATTATAGGTCTTCACCCTTCTCAGGAAACACAACTCTGTTGGCTTTAATACATGCACAGTTTATTGAATTGTGTGCTAACTACCTAATAGTAGAAAAGATAATTCATCAGAAAATTCCGGACAGATTACATTTGATCATCCACTGAAGCTGCTTTATTGTTAGGTAATGCAATTCCTAGTCCACAATTTCCATGACCATTTTTTGTTGATTGATTTGTAATAATAAAGTAATTAAGATGTTGTCAAGATATATATAAAGAGATTGCTCAGATTGGTTTTATCTTCATTATAAAACCTTTCCAGTAGTTAAATGTTATATGTTCTCTGTGTGCCAGGGTTGAAATTACCTTGCCTTCTGGGTTGATATGCCTCTTCTGTACTTTACTTTAGATGATCCTTCAACCTCCAAACTGACTCTCTCTCCAGATGCTACCACCTCTGCCTCCAACATCCTCAGTGTTCTCATTCTGGCCTCCAGCTCTTTCGCTTAGCCTTTGCTAACCTCTCCATCTTCCCCAATCTCTCTTCCCCTACAGTTAGTACCAAATCGTCTTGCAGCCTCCTCCTCCTCTAAGTCGAACTTCCGAGCTTCACCTCCAGCTGTTCTGCCAGCACACCTTTAGCTTACAAACCCTCTTCAAACATCTTGCTCCACCTGCTTCACAGATGTGTCACACTGCCAAACTGAACTCGCTGTTTTTTCTAGGGTGATCTCCCTTTTAGGCTGTGCTTGGACGGGTTGGGCTGTTTTGTGATTGGAAAATGTGCTTAGTGTCATGTGGGCTTCAATGAGGCTTTCCTAACCTTATTTCAAGCCCTGTCTCGCCATTTTGGATTTTAGAACTGGTCTGGTTATGTGTGGGAACTCCTTCCCTGCTTCAATGAGCTATGTCTTCAGTGCCTGATTTACCCTGGGGCCCTTCTACTTGCCTAGCATGTGAATTAAAAAGTCAGAAAACCTTCTAGTAAGCCTGTAAAGCTGTCTGGTACATGTGTAATTTCTTCATAGTGGGAAAGTTAAAACTTTGAAACTCCTGCAACGTTCACCAGAGTGGGAAAATGGGCTTCGTTTATTTTTCCTTCTTCATCTACAACATGAGTCAGTTTCATTTAGTTACATGCAAGTTTGTATCTGTGGGTCTACCCCACTTGGTGTGAGCATGACTCATAATGGGGGTTGTTTACCTCAGCATTGTTGCAGAAGAAAGAAAAATATTTCTCTTATGTCCTGCTCTCCCTCCTTCCCAACTGTTTGGGTACGTCTGCATCCACAGGCGGGTGGGAAAAAGCTGACTGAAGAAGATAGCTGCCCCTTTAAGAAGTTTGAGTTGGTGAGACTACGTTGCATGTATGTCCATGTCTGTGCCAGCCCTACCCCTACGTGACCAACTGCCCACACCAAGTTCCTGTTTTTTCCACCTACTCGGCAGGTCGGAATTTGCTGCGCTCTATGACTTATCTTTTCTGGGGCAGTGCCTCCCTTTTACTACGGGATTCAAGCAATACATCCGTTGTAGGAAGCAATTCTCAGCGGCCGATCCACATGATGCCTGCGTCTTATGCCTGGGTATCCATCACCCGGTGACTTTGTGTGTCCTCTGCTGTGGAATTCATCTGTGGTCTCTGCTTAGTCATCTTCTTTCCATTTCACGGCTGGGACCAGTACCAAAGATGACCAAAGACTTCGTAATGACCAGCAAGGTGGCCGACATTGGTAAGAGCGAGACCGTACCTGCAGGTGGGATATGTGTTTCGGCACCTGCCCTTGGTACCCAGGTGATGACCCCTATCCTAGTTCTGTGGTCTTCACAGGACTGTTTAGGGGGAAACCCCAGGAACTTACACCTGCAAGTACCTCTGGGTGGGAAATATTAGTACCTCCTAGTGGGAAAACGTTAGTACCTCCAGGTGGGAAAGGATCTGAAAAGATCTGCCTGGTACCAGTAGATTTGTTCACCCCTGACAAAATCACTACGGTATTCGGAAAGATCTCATCTGCCTCGGAAATCATCCGTACAGGCAAGATTAGCCAAACAAGCCTCCAGGGTAAATTCATTCGTACCCACGTTGTCTACCGCATTTGAATCTTCGAGTCCTCAGTACCGAAGACAGGCCAGGTACCCAATTCGGCTACGGCATTTGAATCTTTGGGTTCCTTCGTAACGAAGAAGACAAAGAAAAGCTTGCATAAGAGGGATGATCATTCTCATTCGAAACGGAGCTCTGTACCGTCCTCTCCAAAGATGCACAAAAGAAGGAAATCTTGTAAAGACAGGTGCACAATTTCGGCATCTACACCAAAGAATCAGAATGATCATATTAGCCTGATTTCGGACTTGATTCATCAAAATACTTCACAGTGCCATCTGTTGAATTCTTTTGGTACTCCATTGAGGCCTGGGATTGCAGGCATTTTTCCCCAATTTTCTACTGACGCTGAGGAGACTTTGATGGAACCTCTTCAGGATCCAAGGGCTCAATTGGCTCCACAATTGGTTTTGACAAATATGCAGGTATCCAGGCCTGTTGTGTTCAACATTTACAATCGTTCTCAACAGTCATCCAAGATTGACTCTTCAACATCTCCTTTCAGATTAGAAGAAACCCAAATCGAACCATCAGATATGGCTAAGGATATTACAAACACAGTCCTTGAGATTATGTTGTCCGAGACATTTCTGGAAGTTTTAGCTCAATGCATCAAGGAAAGAATGGGGTTTCCTGAACCTCCTCCGGGAGCCTATCCCAAAGTACCAGATCCATTACCAACCCCTGTTTCAGTTGATGGAGAAGACACTATTCTTTTAAACATTTAAAACCCCCTCAGGTACAGGCCATTAGAAAGTAGCAGTGGGAGCATCAGAGATAGGAGAAACAAGACAGAGCTGCCGCTGTATTGAAAGCGTGGTGCCGTTTTATGAAAGTTGCAGAGGTCGGAAGCCCTGTAGACTGCAGAGGACGCGCAGTGGGAAGTGGTTCAAAAACTGCCAGCCCTAAGGGAGAGAGGAGCTCTCCTGGTGTTGCTGAGTGTGACTGTGGTGTGTGTCATATTTTTGCTTTTTGTAGGTCGCCTAACAAAAAGATTTTCTTCCGACGCTTTTAGGCGGTTTGCAAAAAGCGAATATATATAAGAACCCTTTTCCCACCCACCCTCGCTTCCAGGATGTCCATATATTCGGGGATTTCCCAAACCCCTCTCTCAGCTGCCCCTCCATGCCTCCCCACCCTAGAATACCACTACCCACTACACTCACAAACCCGCAACACACTCACACACACACACACACACACACACTCACACGTAAACATGTGCCTGTTCTCCCGCGACGGCTCTTCCTGGTCCCGACGTGCCTATCAGCCTCTACGCGCACACTTGTGTGTGGCAGGGGGGTGGCAGTCTGATTTAGAAAGACTGCTGTGTTCTTTTTAAAAATATTTTTTCACTTAGTACCGTTCCCCAGAGTGCAAGCGGAGCAGTGAAATCTATCTCAGCTACATAAGGAGCAAGCAAGAGAAACATTACCGGAGCTATCAGTGCCTGTGCAAACCCGAAGAAGAAAGCAGTAGTGGGTTTATTGGATGCACACAAAAAGACCGGTGAGTTTGCCTTTGTAATCACCATTGTCAAAGCCAAAAGGGAATATTATGTAACCCCAGGGTAAAAGAATATTGCAACCACCTTTGCCAAAGCCAAAAGGAAAGAATATTCAAACAAACTGAATGTTGTTTAAAAGGAAGATCATTTATACAAGAAAATTAGAACCAATATTGCCAAAGCCGAGGAAAGGCAATTAAGGAAAATCAGTATTGCCAAAACCAAAGAAGGGCAAATAAGGGAGAACAAAGATGGCCATTGGAAGCCCTCCTTGTAATAATAATCAAGGGGGAAAGGAATATTATGTGCATTGCCTGGGGCAAACGAATCAGAGTGAGAGACATTGTCAATGTGTTGTGACTTACTGATGAAACAATTGTTGATTTAACTTTTCCACATTGAGAACTGAACTGTGGAAAGTTTAAAACAGCCTCACCAGAGCGTACTTATAGTAGTGGTAGGAGTTTTATCCTGGCAGGCAAGTACACCAGGAAAGGGACTATTAGTGGTTAGTCCTGGCAGGTTAGTGGACCAGGAAGAAGATATCGAAGCACTGTAATGTGGTAAAAGCAGGCTAGTCCATCATTATGTTGTGATGAACTATGGAAAAGCCATCCTGACAAAACCTTATTGTTTATGAAGAAGAAGTTGTTCTCCAAAGAAGAGAAATTGTATTGAATACTGATTGCAAGTATGAAGCCAAAATCTTTTTTTTTTCAAGCAAGAACTGTGGAACTGTGATAATCATTTTGAAGAGTGATGAAGCCTGTTTAGCAATAAGACAATTCAAGTGCCAAGTGAAAGACCTATGGAACTTGACTATTGAAAAATCTTTCTTGATTTGAACATTGGTTTGGAAAATCCTGAATTAATCCACAGGGAAGAGGGTCCAACCCTGGTTGCAAGGATATATGTTTGAATATAACTGTTATATAAATGCATTTAAGCAGCCATTTGATACCTGCATCATTTTATTGTATGTATATGTGTGAGGGACAGATACCTTTAATTAGAGTGTTTTCCTTTTGTCTTAGTTGGACAGGTAGGGAATTTCTCATTAGGTTAGGGAACGCAAGGCATTTATTACACCCTTATTATTTAATAAAATGGCTTCTTGTGAAAAACCTTTATCTTCTTGTCTGCCTCACATTTCTGACCCTTCACACTTCTCAACAGACCAAGGGCTCTATCACAAGCTTTATGGTATCCCGATGAGATACCGCCAACGCAAATAGCATTGCTGCAACTCGGTCCGGCGCTGTTAGTGTCAGATCCCGAGTTGCAGTAAGGCTGTAAGTCCCCATTTTTTAAAGAGTCCATAGGACTCCATGGGCATGCTGGCTGCTATTACCGCAGCGCAATTTGTGCTGCGGTTATAGCGCCGCAAATGGGCGGAAAGGAGAGATTTTTACCTCCAGCAAAAAGCTTGAGGTAAACCTCCCACTTCCCACCAAACGCTGGATTGGGTGGAGCAGTAATGCAGCGGTAATATCATTACCACTGCATTTTTACCCCCAAGTCTCCTCTACCTTTGGAGCTGCCTGTTATGGAACATGGCTTTACTTATTGGAGTAAGCCCCATTCTGATCCTCCTATTTCTAAATCTTTGGATGCTAAATACAAAGTACCTAAGGAAGAACCTTTTGTGCTAATGGGAAATCTTCCTGTGCACGTTACTGTGGTTTCAGCAGGTTTGGGTGCTAAGGGGAAGGGTCCTGCACCTTCTCTTTCTACAGTATTGGATAAAAGAAGTCCTATGCCAGTGCTTCTCTCCAACTCAGGCAAGTCAACATAGCCATAGTGTTAGCAGGTTTTAATATTTTAAATTGGGAAAACTTGGATCGCTACACAGAACTGCTTCCTCAAGAGGCAGCAAATTAATTCTCTTTCTGGGTCTCAGAATGGAGAGAGATGGCCATTCAACAACTTCAGGTCGTTAAAGATTTAACAGACACCACTGCAAGGGCAATTACGGGCACTGTTTGCATGCGTAGACATGCTTATTTGGCAGCCATGTCCCGGCATTAGGCTATTCAGTACAACGTTTTAGACCTTCCTTTTGATGTAAAAATGCTGTTGGACTCTTCTACTGATGAGGTTCTTCAGAAATGCAAAGCAAGTGTTACTGCAGCTAAATCACTCCGTTCCACCTCAGTGAAACAGCTGTATCATCAGAATTTCGAATCTTTTAAGCTCAAGGAAATAATGGTTCATCCGCGACCACTAGATCCTATTATTCGAGGGGATTGGGTCCTCCGACTTATTCCATATCTCTGACAGGTAATCACCACAGCTTTGCTGCTTTGGAAAATTATTGGCGTCTGCGTCCTGCGTCAATGATGTTGATAGGCTGTCCTCGAGGGCCGCCGTCGAGCCGACGTCACCGGATGTTATAAGTAAGACGCACAACGCCCGTAGCCTCAGTTCCGTTTTTTCCACAAACGTGTTCGCTTTGGAGAGCTCGGCGCGCCTCGGCTTCTGAGTTGTTCTATCGGTTCTTCGAACCAGTTTGTTTGTGAAGATTTCCGTGATGTCTTCGTCTTCTTCTACCCCACGCCGGGTTTCAAGAAGTGTCATGACTGCGGTTCCAAGATGTCACTGACGGACCCGCACATCGCCTGCCTCTGGTGCATCGGTGAGGACCATGCCACGGACGATTGTGGCGATTGGCAGGCGTTAATTTCGAAGGCCTTGCTGGAGCGTAAGAAGAAGCTTTCTGTTGGTAAGGTGTCCAAGCCCCGAAAGTCGAAACCCACTGGGCTTTCGACTGACGGTTCGAGGGGCAACTCTCTGCATCGTCGGCGTAAGTCCAGGGGGTCTCGGTCCCAGAGCGGGTCCCGCCATTCTTCTGCTTCTTCGAGGCACTCACAGAAGCGCCGTCATCGGTCGCCTTCCCCGTCCTCGTCCGAAGACTCCGCCCGTCGGCGGGTTTCTTGTCACACCAAGCATTCCACTCCTGCGGAATGGGATTAATTCCGTAAGGAGATGATGGTGATTTTTCAGTCGCAGGGCTCGGTTCCGTCCGCGCCGTCGAAAGACGCCGGCAGAGAACATGCTAGAGACACTGTTTGCACGCCTTTGGGCTCGAGCGGTCGTCACGATCACCTGGAACCTTCGAGGTTCCGGTCGGACAAGGTGGATCGCTCTAGCCATGCTCGCACCAGGTCCCGGTCCTCGACGCCATCGAGACTTTCGGAGCCTGTGAGGTCTTTGATGAAGACGCCGACGCCTCAGGCGCCGAGACCATCGAAGGACTCTCTCGATGCTCTGCCTCCGAGGAAGCCATCAACGCCATCGGCGCAGAGGCTGTTGAAGGTCGCGCTCTGGGCTCTGCCCTCGAGGCCTGTGTCAAAGCCATCAGCGCCATGCTCGACGTGCCCCGGAGACCGGTGGAAACTCTGAGAAAGGCCCTGCAGAATTCAGTAAGGCCTGTATTCGAGCCTTTTTCTGTGACCTCATCCATGGAATTTATTCCAGCCGCTGGATTACATCTCTGAGGTGGATGACGGGTCTGATGAAGGTATGGTTCTTGAAGAGGTTCCTGACGAACCCATGTCTGGTCATAGCCAGCTAGAAGACCTGCGTCAGTCCTTGCATGACGCCAGTGGTCTGGACACCTCTGGAGGTTGAGTTCTGTAGGCCTGAGCCTGGTACGCACGCCGAGTCCTCGTACCGGCGCCTTATGTCGAGGGTGACGGAATACTTGGGGTGGTCTGCGCCACCAGTGGATTTTCTGCAGGATGACCTGAAGGATATCCTTGACCAAGGTCCCCCAACTGACCCGGTATTACCATTCCATATGGCCTTGCAAAGAAGGGTGGCAGCGGCTTCGACTGCTCTGGAGAGTCTCCCGGCAGTGATCAAGTCTTTGCCGAAAAAATACCATCCAGCCAGTAGTGACCCCAGCTACTTGACTACGCACCCCACTCCGGAGAGTTTGGTGGTACAGGAGGCTACGGCCCCGGCAAAACAGGCATCGTACCCTACCATCCCTCCTGATAGGGATGACAAACGTTTTGATGGCTGGGCAAAGAAAGTGTTTTCTTCAGGGGGTATGGCTTTACAGGCAGCCAACTCCGTGTTTGCCTTAGCACGTTTCACTCATACTCTGTGGAAATGTGTCTCTTTGGCGGCTGAACACATTCCCGAAGGGGAGGAACGGGATGGCTTTCTTGCTCTTGTTCAGGATGGCAAGGATGCCATGTGTGAATCCGTTCAGTCGGGTCTCGACATGGCAGATTGCGTCAGCCGGTCCATGGCGGCGAGCACCGTAATGTGCAGATTTGCGTGGTTGTGGAAGTCGGGGTTTGCTCCTGATGTACAAGCCCGGCTTCTCAACATGCCCTTTGATGGTGAACATCTTTTTGGCAGCAAGGCTGACGAGAGCCTTGAGGTTGCAGACCTCCAAAGGTGCAGCGAAGTCATTTGAGCGCTGCAGTTCGCCAACCTCCGCCTTTTCGTCCTAGGAGACAGCAATGGAGGGGAGTTTCCTTTCGATATTACTCATCCTTTGGTAGATCGAGAGGAGCTGCAAGTCAAAGGGGCCACAGTAGGAGTACCAGAGGTGGAAAACAAGGTACTCGAGGTTACAAGGCCGCTCGGGCAGTTGCCTCTTTACCCTCGGGCAATGCTGCAGCCGTTTCACATCAGTCATGAGGTCATGTCCCATGTTTCGCCAGCTGGGGGAAGGCTGGCGCTGCATCTTGTAGAATGGTGTGCCATTACTTCATATGTGTGGGTTCTGGAGATCATAGCCCACGGCTACTGTCTTCCTTTCCGGCAGAGGCCTCACGACAATCCACCAGGGAATCTCTCTTTGAGGAGTCCGGATCCGCTTCTTGCGCAGGAAATAAAATCCCTGCTGGAGAAAGGTGCCATAGAACTGGTGCCTGTAACGGAGAGGAACAAGGGATGGTATTCCCCTTATCTTTTGATTTCGAAGAAAGACGGAGGATTGAGACCCATCATGGACTTGCGTGGCTTGAACAAGCTCCTCAGGAAGGACAAGTTCAAGATGGTTACTCTTTCTCAAGTCCTCCAGGCCCTTCAACTTCAGGACTGGTTGGTGTCTCTCGACCTCAAGGACGCTTACTTTAATGTGCCGATCCATCCCAAGCACAAGAAGTACCTGAGGTTCGCGGTAGGCGACTCGCACTTTCAGTTTCGGGCCCTGCAGTTCGGATTGACCTCTGCCCCGAGGGTTTTCACCAAGCTCATGGTGGTGGTGGCAGCATATCTCAGGAAAGGGGGGATTCACGTCTACCCCTACCTGGACAATTGGTTGATCAGGGCACGCTCTCCCGAGCAAGTCCTGGATCATCTGTCAGTCATAGTGCCACTCCCTTCACAAGCTGGGCTTCATCCTCAACTTAAAGAAGTCCCCCTTGACGCTAACGCAGCGGCTCCAGTACATCGGAGCAGTGCTTGACACGTCCCTGGGGCAGTGTTTCCCTCCCCAGGTGAGGGCTCATCACATTCAGCAGATGGTGCACAAGTTTCAACATGGCCAGAGTCTCCCGGCGTTCGAGTTCTTGAGGTTGCTCGGCCTCATGGGATCCTGCATTCTTCTGGTGCCAGAGGCCAGGTTGCGGATGAGATCTCTGCAATGGGCTCTCAAGATGAAGTGGTCACAGTCCTCGGGCAGGATGTTGGGCCCCGTCCAGGTGCCGCCCTCGTTCGCCCAGGATCTTCTGTGGTGGGGCGTTGAAGGCAATCTGATGCGGGGGGCTCCATTTTGGCTACCCTTGCTAGAGGTGACGATTGTGACGGACGAATCCCTCACGGGATGGGGAGCTCATGCCAACGAGTTGACAGTCAGCGGCCGTTGGTCTCCGTCGGAGTCCAGAGTCCATATCAATCTGTTGGAGCTGAGGGCCGTCAGGCTTGCCCTGAAGGCTTTTCTGCCTACTGTGCGAGGAAAGAATGTGCTGATTCTGACGGACAACACAGCGGCCATGCACTACCTCAACCAAAAGGGGGGGCAGGGTCACTTCCTCTATGCAGGGAGGCAATACAGCTCTGGTTCTGGGCCATCCAGCAGGAAATTTCAAACTCGGCAGTTCATCTGGCCGAAGACGAAAACGAGATGGCGGACGCTCTGAGCAGGCAGAGCGCGATCTCTCACGAGTGGGAGCTGGCTCAGGAGATTCTCCTGGAGATCTTCTCCCTTTGGGGGACCTCACAAGTGGATCTCTTCGCCTCCAGTGTGAACCGAAGTGCAAAAGGTTCTGCTCGCGGGCCTTAGGGGACGCATTCGTGGTGGAGTGGTCCTTCCCACTGCTGTACGCGTTTCCTCCAGTCCCCGTCATCCCACAAGTGCTGCAGAGGTTACGGAGGTTCGGTTCCCGGATGATCCTCATTGCTCCGGCATGGGCCCAGAGAGAGTGGTACCTGGACCTTCTCGACTTGTCCATCTGCCCTCCACGCCGTCTTCCCTACCGAGATGATCTGCTCTCATGGGAGGGGGGTCAGGTTCTCCATCCAGAGGTCAGATACTCAACCTTCACGCTTGGTTTCTGAAAGGTTGAGGTATAAGGATTGGGACCTCCCTGAAGACGTGATGGAGGTGTTGCTTTCGGCCAGACGGCCTGCAACAAAGTCCCTGTACCGTTGGAGAAAGTTCTGCGACTGGTACAGGGTTAAGAATGTGGATCCTTTTTCATGTGACATTCCTGTGGTTCTGTCTTTTTTGCTTTTTAGCCCACAAGGGCCTGCAAGTGGGTACAATTAAAGGTTACCTGGCGGTGCTGTCCATATTTAAGCGCTCGTCTGAGGAGTGTTCTTATTTCAAAATTCCTTTAATTTCTCAGTTTCTGAAAGGGCTCACTAATGTGTTTCCACCATCACCTTTCTAGGTGCCCGGTTGGGATTTGAACCTTGTTCTAAAATTCCTAGTGGGTGCTCCATTTGAGACTTTACATTCTTGTCCTTTGATACTGTTAACCCTTGAAACTGTATTTTTAGTTGCGGTTACTTCCCCTCGCAGAGTGAGTGAGTTGCAGACACTTTCTGTTAAGCCACCCTTCACGGTGTTTCATAAGGACAGTTTTGTCCTTAGGGTTTGTCCTTCCTTTCTTCCGAAAGTGGTGTTGGAATTTCACATCCTGGTAAGAAAGAGGAGAGGCTCCATAGGTTGGATCTTAGGAGAGCTTTTAAGTTTCTACATTTCACGCATGTCGCAGGTCAGAGTGGACGATCAGTTCTTTATAGGTTTCGCTGGAAGGTGGTTGGGACAGGCTGTTACTAAGCAGACTTTGTTTAGATGGATTATCTTGGCGATTTCTGAATGTTACCGCTTGGCGGGTAAGGACCCTCTGGTAGGCTTACGGGCCCATTCTACTAGGGGTATGGCTGCCTCTACTGCCCTGTATACTGCTACTGAATAGGGGTGTTCCTATTTGTAACATCTGTGAAGCAGCCACATGGGCTTCGGTCCATACTTTTGTAAGACACTACTCCCTAGATTCTGTCCATGGGCAGGTTCTGGCCTTTGGCAAGGCGGTCCTTTACTCTGCAATTTAATTGGGCATTCTAAATTTCTATATTCTAAGTTCTTTTCCCTCCTCCATACGTTGGTACTGCTTTGGGAGTCTGTCATAGATATGGACTACGTCGGAGGACCCAATCCCCTCGAAGAACAAGTTACTCTCTTACCTGGTAACGTTCTTTCGATGGGATGGTCCGACAACGTATTCATATCGCTCCCTCCCTACCCGCCCCGTTACAGAATTTCTTATGCGATTGCAGCTTTCGTTTCCGCAAGGCTTTCTGTGGTCATACTGGCAGACGATTGGTGCCACACATCCTGGGAAAAAACTACAACTAAGGCTACGGGCGTTGTGTGTCCTACTTATAACATCTGGTGACGTCAGCTCGAAGGAAGCCCTCCAGGACAGCGTATCGACGTCATAGTCGCAGGACGCAGAACGTTTTCCGAAGCAGCACAGCTGTGGTGATTACCTGTCATAGATATGGAATACATTGTCTGACCATCCCATCGAAAGAACGTTAACAGGTAAGAGAGTAACTTGTTCTTCCTCGGATAAGAAGTGGAGATACAGGCCAAAGTCGAAGTCAGGGGTTACTCCCTCGACTACCTCTTCTCAAGAACAACAGTCTGTTTGACTTCCATCCACGGATGTATGTTACAATTGCTCTGATTACTATCAAGGAGCATACATGCCCGGTAGCAGGACGGATTTCAAGTTTCCTTCATCAATGGCAAAACATCACTTGGGAGGAATAGGTTTTAAATCTGATTCATGACAGTTACTCCCTAGCCCTTCCTGCTACACTTCCATCTTCTCCTTCGAAGTTCCAAAAATCATCTCTGGAACTTTTTTTTTGAAAACTTGTTTTTATTGTTTTCACGTTATAAACAGATACAATGAACGACATTATCACCCAAACAGAATGCATCTCCCCCCACCCCGTCCCTCCCCGCTACGGAAGAGTTCTCATTGTTTCAGTTGTTCTCGGGACTGATTATGAGGTGAATATGTCTGTTATTTTGATGTTGTGCGGGCACCATTGTTCAATATAGTCCGATTGTAGGTATTCTATGACCCCCCGCATTCCTTCATGAAGGAGTCCTTCGATCCCTGTAGGTTGTGCATGATCCTCTCCATTGTCATTTGTGACCAGACTTTTTGTAGCCAAGTGTAAATTAGTGGTGGGTCATGCTTCTTGCAGTTCTGTGCGATTGTGGCTCATGCCGCTATGACCAGGCCCATGAAACTTCTCCATTGCGCTTTAGTGTATTTCTTGGCTTGTTGCTCTTTCAGACCGCATAGCCAGACTTTCTCCCCCAGTTGATCCGCCTCAGGGAACATCTTTTTCATATCCGAAATCAGTTCTGTCCAAAAACCTTTGATCCCTTGGCAGTCCCACCATATATGCCTCCACATGCCAGTTTCTTTGCAGCCTCTCCTGCAGCGGTCTGAAGTTGTCGGTACATGTTGTTGAGACTCTCTGGTGTGTAATGCCATTGGGTGACTATTTTTAACCACATTTCCCTGGTCTGGGCCGCTTGTGTTAGTTTAGGGATTTCTTCCCCCCGTGTTTTTCCCCATTTTTTCATGTAGGCCCATTTTACGTCCTCCTCCTGGTATTAATGAAGTTGTAGAGTGTGGAGACTAACTTCCTGTCCCCTGAGTTGGTAAGGAGGTATTTTTCAAATGCGGACAGCTCCCTGGTCGCCGCCTGCGCTATATCAGGCGTTGTTAACCAGTGTCTGAGTTGCTCATATTTGTACCTGTCCGCCCTCTGAAGATTCCACATAGATTTGCATTCTACAAACGTTCTTATTTCATTCTCCTGGAACTTTTCCCCAATTTTCCTGCACCCTGCCTCTTCCGATTTCTCAAAGGCCCCTTGCTCTACTCCAGGTGGGTATTGAGGGTTCCTGCATATAGGCGTGAATGGGGCAGTTGCCGTGGTCATGATTCCCTTCCGCGTTTGTTCATCCCAGGCATTCAGAGTGACTTTCATGATCTCGCTGATTCGCAGGTTTCGGTGTCCGTGTTGCTTGAGTTTCCA
This sequence comes from Ambystoma mexicanum, assembly GCF_040938575.1. Taxonomy (NCBI): domain Eukaryota; kingdom Metazoa; phylum Chordata; class Amphibia; order Caudata; family Ambystomatidae; genus Ambystoma; species Ambystoma mexicanum. Next base: position 576,918,675 of record NC_090922.1, on the reverse strand, counting down.
TAGGAGGTCTTCCAGTGGGGTCCGTGCGACCGCCCTGTCCCGGGTCACCCAGATCGTTCATTGGTCGTCCCCCAACCATTCTTTGAAAACCCTTAGTTGCGCCGCATAATAGTAGTTTTTGAAATGTGGGAGTGCTAATCCCCCCTCTCTGACATGGGTCGTTAGAACGGTTCTCGAAACCCTGGGAGGTTTCTTGTGTTCCATACAAAAGACAAAATTATCTTTGCCAGTGCCTTAAAGAAGGAGTTAGGGATTGTTATCGGGAGGGCGTGAAAGTAGTAAAGCAGTTTGGGGAGGGTGTTCATTTTCACTGACTGGATTCTCCCCCACCAAGAAATGTTTAGCGGGCACCAACGTTCCAGATCTCTTTTCACTTTAGCAAGTAAAGGGGGGTAGTTTAGTTTGTATAGAGTGCCCACCCGGTGCGTGAGCGTTATACCCAGATATTTTATACCCTCTTCCGCTAATTTTAGGCCTGTTGTACCCATCTCCCTTTCCAAAGATTCTCTGTTCCCCGCTAAATGTAGAATTTCAGATTTTTACTTATTTATTATCATGCCCGAGATGTCCCCAAACGCCTTTAGAGTTTGTAAGGTTCCAGACAATGAATTAGCCGGATCCCCTAATGCTAGTAGCATATCGTCTGCGTAGGCTATCACCTTATGTTGTCTGCCTGCCATCTCAATCCCCTATATTTGGGTAGATTCCCTTATTTTGATCAGTAGCGGCTCCAGAAAGATAGCATATAGGAGGGGGGAAAGAGGGCAGCCTTGTTTTGTTCCTCTAGTGATCCTTATCCGATCTGTGACTTCTCCATTGACCGCTATTCTTATCGATGGGGAGGTATAGTTGGCTTTGACCATGTTTATGAATTGGTTCCCGAATCCCATGCGTTCCAGGATTTCAAAGAGTATGGACCATTCCACCCTATCGAAAGCCTTTTCAGCATCTAGTGATAGTAATTTTGCTGGGGTGTTTGTAATGTTTATTTTTTCTATTAGATGTATTAGCCTTCTAAGGTTGTCATGTGTTTTCCTTCCCGGAATAAAGCCGGATTGATCCGGGTTTATTAGTGTGGGTAGTAGCGGGGATAGCCTAGCCGCCAGAATTAACGTATACATTTTAGAGTCCAGATTGATTAATGCAATGGGTCGGTAGGAGCCGGGGAGGGAGGGATCTTTTCCCTGTTTATGGAACACCAGTACCTTTGCTTTGTTCATGGACGGGGTTACGTTCCCATTAGTCTTGTAAGGATTGGGGTTAGGATGTCTGCAAATTCTTTATAAAAGGGGGCCGTGAAGCCATCCGGGCCGGGCGCTTTATTGTAAGGAAGATCATCTATTGCCTTCTTCACTTTGTTTTCTGTTATCTGAGAATCTAGTGTTAGTTTGGCGTCTTCTGATATTTTTGGGATTGGGAGTGACTGCAGGAATCTATTCTGGTCGTCCTCATCTGGGTGCTCTGTTGCGTACAATTTTTGATAGAATACCTTAAAAGTTTCCCCTATATCTTTAGTGCGCGTTAGTGTCTCTCCATGTGCGTTTCGAATGGTCATGGATTTTAGCTTTGCGGAGAGTTGTCTTGCTAGAAGTCTATCTGCCTTTTTGGCTTTGATGTAGAATCTTTGTTTGAGGTAAAGGAGGGATTTATCTGCTTTTTTGTTACAGAGGAGTTCCAATTGGCCCTGCGTATGCCTCAATGCCTTCTTTAAGTTTCTGGTGGGGTGGATCAATAGCTCATCTCGAATCTCTGTTAGTTTCTTTTCCAGTTCTCGTTCCCATCCTTGCCTTTGTTTGTCCCTTGTGACTTTCAGAACAATCATGTGACCCCTGGTTACTGCCTTAAACGCCTCCCATACAGTTCCCAGTGGGATGTCGCCTGTGTCATTGTGCTCAAAGAACTCTGATATTTTATCTCTTAAAGCCTCTCCCATCACCGGGTCTGATAGCAGTTCCTGCGGCAGCTTCCAACGCCATAGGCCTCCCTCTTTCCCTGGGGTCGATAGATCTAGCCATATTGGTGTGTGGTCTGACAGTGCGATGGGGCCTAATTCCAGTCTGTGCACTTTACCCAGAATCCCCACCGATACCCAGAAATAATCTATTCTCAACATCGTATTGTGAACGTGCGAGTAGTATGTGTATCCTTTGTTTTGAGCTTTAAGCTCCCTCCCTGCGTCGCATGCCATACTATCCATCTTCTTTTTGAGATAGTCGGATGGGGCGCCCTGGTTGTGGGGTCCACCCGTGCTCCTGTCTGTCTGGGGGTGCCATGCCATGTTAAAATCACCCCCCATTATTATCTCTCCTTTCGCGAACCCCTCCAATCTCCCCATAGTATCCCGCAGGAAGCCATCTTGGCCCGTGTTTGGAACTAGATTGATGCCAGAGTTAGCTTGGTGTTGTATATCTTGATATTGGCGAATGCGAGCCTCCCTTCCTTGTCTGTCTGCTTGTCTGCCAGTAATGCATCCATTCCCCCCTTTATTGCAATCATTACCCCTGCTCTCTTCCCTGAAGCATTCGATTGTGCCAGTACATCGAACCCTCTCAGGCATACTTTCCCCTTGTCCTGGGCTCTAATGTGTGTTTCCTGTAGCAGGAGCACTTTGGCTTTCTCCCTCCTGAGCATATTCTCTATTTTTTTCTTCTTCACTGGGGAGTTCAGGCCCCTTACATTTAAGGTTAAAATTCTGATCCTCCCCATATCAACGGCCCAATTTAGCTGTCTTATTTGTCCGAGTGCTGTGGTCCCAACTCTCGTCCGGAATTTTCCCCTCAACCCACCCCCCCAAACTCCCCAACCGTCCCCCAACCAATAACCATGAACGAACTTTGATCCCGAAGAGGGCCCGGGTACCTATGGTAGCTATGCCATTCCGCCTATCGCTCCCTGCCCTCTGTGGACTCGTGACTAAACCCTGCATTTCCTCAGACCTTAGTGTGTGTCCGTTCTTGTTCCGCCGCCAGGCCGGTGGAAGCTATTGATTTCGATACCCTTCGTTGGGTACCGCTCCAGGTACATCGGATGGGAGTTAGGGCCCCTCCGAGTCCAGCCACGTAGATTCCTCTATTCTGCTGATGCCGGCTTGAAGTTCCCCCTCCCACTTCGTTTCTTTTTTGTCCAGCCACTTCCCATCCTCTCGGCCTCTTTTGCTGATCTCCCTTTGCCTTGCTGCCTCCGAATATTACCTCCTCTGTTGGAATGTCCATTATGTGCAGCCCCTCTTCCCAGGTGGTCACTCTCCTTTGCTTTCCTTCCCACTCGAACATCAGGCTGAATGGGAAGGTCCATTTGTACTTTATCTCTTTCGTGACCAATTCCCTGATCAGGAGGGCCATTTCTCTCCTCTTTCAGAGTGTTACTGCTTCCAGATCTTGGTAAAGCTGAATGTCCACCCCATTCATCCTTATTTGATCCAACTGCCTCGCTCTCCTTAAGATAAGTTCTTTCTGCGGGTACGAGGAGAGAGCTGCCAGCACGTCTCTGGGTCTTTCCCCTGGTGCGCCTGTGCGTTTTGGGCCCATTCTGTGGATACGGTCTATACCTATGTTTTCGGCTTCCTGTGCTTCAATGATATCCCTAAACACTTTCTGGACAGCTATCTTTAGGTCTTTGTCCAGGACTGATTCTGGCATATTTTTAATGTGAATGTTCGATCTGCGGGACCTGTTTCTAGATCTTCACACTGGATCTCCAGGTTATGGGTTAGTCTCACTAAGTGCTCTTGGGTTTCGCTATTTTGTAGTGCCTCGTCTTCCACATTTTGCACTATTTTTTTTAGGGTGTCTGTCCTTTCCTCCAGATTGCCTATATCATGTTTAATGTCTTGGACTGCCTGCTTCATGTCATTCCTTACTGTAGTCAATTGATCCTGCACTGTCAACATGAATTTGTCTTGCAGCTCCATGAACCAGGCGTGCATATCATCCTTTGATGGGGGTTGGCTACCAGTGGTGGCATGGATGGAGTCTGGTGTTGAGTTTTCCTGCGACCTGTCCCTGGTTGTCACTGGGGTATCTGACGCTCACATTTGTAGTATGCTCATGTCTTGTTTGGCAGGTTGTGGGTTTTGTTGGGACCCCCCCTTTCCCTTTTGCCTTTGACATAGCCCCCTTTTCTTGACTGTGCTGCTGTTTGCCTAGTTCCCTCCACTCCTTTATGAGGCAGGCCTGTAGCACTCCTACTGATGATGCCTCTGCTGACCACCCCCTGTTTTCTAGACTTAGGCCCGTTTGGCTGTCTGCCGATTCTTGTGTAGTGTCCTTGGTCCTGTGGTGGGTTCCAGTTCTCCCCACTTGATTGAGGCCCCGGGTATGGGTGATTCTCTGTTAGGCTTGTGTCTTGTGGCACCGATTGACCATTCCTTCCCCTCCGGTCTTCACCCCCCTGCTCTGTTGATGCTCCTGTGTGCGTGGTGTGGGGGGGTGGGGTACTTCCCCCCATCGACACTGGGATTGCTGACCCCTGTTTATACTCGCAGCAGGGTGTAAGGGTGTCTCCCCACTGCAAGTGAACCTCTTGTCCAATTACCCGTTTACTGTGAGTGGAGGGGGTGGAGGGGAGCCTCTAACCTGTGGGACCGCTTTGCAGGTCTCAGCCTCTGGTGTCCCCCTCCTCGGGGCCGGTACGTGTGGCTGTCGTCTTCCAGCGCAGCCTCTCTGCCGAATTCCCAGCCCCGTCCGCGACGTCGGAGCTGGGGCAGAGTTCTTTTCGCCCTCGCGAACCGTCCTTTGTCCTCTGTTCCTGCTCGTTGGAGGGCTCCGTGGCACAGAAGTCCCCACCTCGGGGTCCCCGCTGTCTCCGCTTTCGACCTCCTCCGTGCTGGTCCCGTTATACCTAATGGGGGAGGGGGAGTTCTTACAGCATGTTCGTGCTGCGGACGAAGCACGGTTACTGGCCGCCTCGCTGCTGTCCCCCGCTGTCCCACCTGGGAGCCTGCTGCGTCCTTTTCCGGCCGTGTCGCCTGCTGCTGCTGTCCCTACACGGCCTCCCTCTTCATCCAGGCCGCGAGGGATATGTTGCTGCTCCGGTGGGGGAGGGGTGTTCCACTCACGCTGCGTCACCCACTTATGCTCATCTGGGGCGAGTTCTCTTCCAGACCATGTCCTAAGCCTCTGGACGTGATTGCCGGCGAGGAATCGGGGCTGTTAACCTCTGGGTCGAAGCTAAGTGTGGTACTGTAGTAAGGCCCAGCAGGAGCGAGACTCACACACGTCTCCCTGCACCGGCGGCCATCTTGGAATCTGGCATCTCTGGAACTTTTAAAAGACATTCAAAAACTTCTCTGTTTGGGAGCAGTGGAATTAGTTCCAGAAGAAGAATTGGGTCAGGGGTTTAACTCCCATTATTTTTTTAATCTTTTATTTCAGCTTTATTGAATTTTATGAGAATCACAGAACACATATGAAACATAAGATCTGTAAACATGGATCGACAGCAGTACAACAAATACAAAAAAAAAAGTATGTGAATGCAATCTTTAGCCTACTCCCTCCCCACTCACACTCCTAGCCCCCCCCTCCCTGCCCCCCCCAGTTAACCTAACAAAAGAACGGCTCTCCCATATTCACCTATACTTCGTTACATCTCTGGGGTAATTCTTAGTTTCCTGGGCAGGTGTCAGTTCCAGTTTGTGCATGTTTTGTTTTTGTAAATTAGTTTTTCGTTTTCATATTATTCAAGATACAAAACAAAAAAACATCACTAATTACTACACGTTCCTTTGTTAAAATCACAGCAGTTACAATCATTGCCATATTTTATAGATTGCATGTTCATGTATCCTCAATTATCTGCTTCAACATAACAACTAAAAACTACTTCACACTAGAGTTCAGACAACTGAATTTCAATTTGTGGACTGGACTGTTCGGGGTGTGTGTGCATAGGGGGTCCATTTCCATTTTGGGCGGAGCACCCACCTCCCAAACTGCAGTTATACCTTTCAATCTCAAGTCTATCATGTCATACTGTATTGTGTTCAGGGCAGCCTTTCATCCAATGGTGGAAACACTGCCAGCAGCAGGGGCTCCCATGCAGCAAGCTGATTTGACTGACCATCGTCTACCCCTCTACTAGCGCCTGCCCATGCCCTTGTCTCTGCAAGGCTCCAGTATTCAAAGTCCCTCAGCCATTGTTTATACACAGGTCCGTGTGTGCACTTCCAGGACATAGCCACTCTCTGCTTTGCCAGTATGCAAGCTAAGTCCCTAAACTTCAATACATGCTTGAATTTAGCAGGTCTTGGATATACACCCAGGAGGCATTCTGAAGGGGTCCACTCAAATCTAATAATTCCAAGGCCTCTGCAGGTCTGTTGTATTTGGTCGCAAAAATGAATCTCCATATCATGTGCATTAGGCATGCTTCTTCCGAGTTACACCATGGGCAGACACGGTTACCACTCTCCCAAACTTAGCCATTCTGCAGGGGTCCATATACGTCCTATGTAGTACATTAAGTTGTATTAAACAAAACCTCTCGTTGCGCGATACATATTTGACAAAAGACAAGGCTTGCTCCCATTGTACAGCAGTAATCTGTTCCCCTACATCGCCTACCACTTGCCCTTCAATTTGTCATGCATATTTTTGTTCACCCCTCTAATAAATTCATATATGCGAGTGGTCGGCTTAATTCCATCTTCCAACTGGCAAAATAATGACAATAGCGTATCCTCTGCAGGTTCCTCTGGTAGCCCTCCCAAGTCTTTCTTCGCTATTCTACAAACCCTCAAATAGCACAGGAATTGTCCTCCTGGTAACCCATCTTCCTTTCCTAGATCGTCCAGCTCTTTAGACTGACCATTGGTAAACATATCTCCCCATGTCTTTCTCAGACTCTAGCTTCCCCCAGGTCTGCATGGTTAGTACTGGCATATGCCACCATTGGAGCTTGCCTAGCATATTGGCGCGACGAGCTTGTAACCTTCAATACCATATCCACACCAGCCTGCCTAGTTGCAGCAGCATACATTTGGACCTCATGCATGTCACTGGAGCCCACAGACATTCCTTAAACCCACTCGGTCACACCACATGCCTTAGCAAGTCTGTTTCCGCAGTTGTCTCATCCGCAAACCACAGTGGCACAAATATTAGCTGCGATGCCAAATAGTGCCATTCGAACTGTGGTAATTGTGTTGCCCCTTCTTGGTACTCTGAGTATAACGTATTCATAGCTATCCTACACCGACCGACTACCCACAAGAAATCTCTCAGTATCCCCGCCAGCCGTCAGAAGAAGCTTGGTTCCACATAATAACCAACATTGATAATGCATACAGCAGTCTTGGGAGTATCACCATCTTTGTTATGGACACCCATCCCATAACTGAGAGCTGCAAGCATGCCCAGAACTTCATGGAGCGTCTTATCCCATCCAATGCTCGCACTGTTTTATAAGTATGTGCGTCTCTTGATTATGTGCTATATGTACCCCTAGATACCGACTTGTACACAGTTCCTATTTCAGCCACAATTTGGGAGATCCATTTCATCTTCCTCCCTCAATCCCGCCAGAGAAAATGCACACGACTTTTCTCTACTAAACTTAATCCATGTCAGCCTAGCAAAGTCATCCCGGACCTCCATAATAATGGGGAGGTTATGCGCTGGTTCACAAAGGTACAGCAGAACATCATCCGCATATATATCGATATAAGGTGTCTCCTTTCATCAATCAATATGCTAGCGGCCAGGTACTCCTGCCTCAGATACACTGCATTTGTTTTTTTTTAATTTGTTTTTTTATTTGTTTTGGCTCAATGAGCCTTTACAAAGGATCAAATAAAATCAAACAAATTACAAAATGTCTTTGCAAATGTGCACATTTTTGTCTAAATAAAAAGAGAATAAAAGAAAAAGACAGAGAGAAAAAAAAACGTTTTGTTCTCCTTTTTGCCAACCCTGCCACTTTTCAGGCGTTTGTGCTTTTTGGTTTTATGTTTTCACATGTCGCCTGAGTGCACAATGTTGTGGTGGACTATTTTCCTGGGTTATAAAGGTTAGATGATTATTTCACAGTTGGTTAATACCTGGATGGCTGCTGATGTCAACGCGGCATTGGTGCCAGAAATAAGTCTGTCCCACAAAAAGTCTGATATAATGTCCTCCTCTCTGCGCACAAAGTTCCTGAATAGTCTTGACCGGTGTATCAATGAGCCTTCACAGTCCATAAGTAAATGCCTTAATGTTTGTTTGGCAGGGTTTATGCAAATCGAACACCCTTTTTTTGCCTTATCCCCTTGGGTTCGCTTTTCTAAAACTGCCCCGCAGTGGACCAAATTTAATCTCATTCTGAGGAAGTTTGAACGCAGCTTTCTATTTGGAAATTTCATTAGATAGCACGGAAGACACCCAAGTTCATTTCCCCCCCTCAAGAACACACTTTGAACTGGGTCTGATCTAACCTTCTCTATCGTTTCGATCCAGTCTGAGAGTTCTATTTTTATTTTTTATTTTGAGTGGGTTTAAGACCAGGGTTTCCTCATCAAGGTCTATTTTTATGAGTGCCTTTGTTACCTTTTCCCCAAGTGAGATCAAAAGTGATGATTTGCCCTGTAGCTTCTGAGACCTAAGGTCTCCATAAAGGGAGGTTTGTTTGCCCGTAATTATTTCTCAAAACAGGGAAATCAGTTTCCAGTCTGCCATACACTTCAGCGACTTTAGGCCCAGCTCGAATCTCAGACTTCCTATAGATATACAGCTTGGAAGTCCCAAGACCCTTTTCCACAGTCGACCTTCGAAACTTTCCCAGTTTGCTGACCAGAAACCCGGTTTAGCTTGCAGACCATAAAGTATCACTGGGACCACTTTTGCTAGGTAATATTTCACTAGCGGAAGGATGGAAAATTTACAGAATTTGTGGTTCAGTTTGATCATTTGTGATGCAGCTTGTGTTACCTTATCCATAATCTCAGATTCTGCCTTGTAATGGGCTGGATGGGCGTGTATATTATATCCCAGATATTTTATGGTTTCTACAATGCTAATACATTCGCCCCCCAGTTTCCAGGTCTTATATTTAGTTTTTGACAAAGGATGTTTAAAGATGAGGATGTTTGATTTGGCAGGGTTGACTGTTAGTTTGTTTATCCCAACGTACTCATTCAGTCTGACTAGCAGACGTTGCAGACCAATTGGTGTTCTATCTAGAAGTACTATATCGTCTGCCTAAGCTAGTCAACAGATCTTTTTCCCATTTAAGGTAGGGCCGGCCAACGCAGGTCCCATCTCTGCCAAAAGCAGATTGAAAAAGAGAGGCGCTCCTAGGCACACTTGTCTGACCCCTTCGTTTACCTCTATTAGTTTTGAGAGGTGGCCCATTGCATCAAGACGAACTCTTAAGTTTGTAGCTCTGTGCAGTTCCACCAAGATGGACAATAGTGTTTCTGGCAATCCCCACCATCGCAGTTTTTGCCAGAGTAATGCTTGTTCTACTTGATCGAAAGCTTTCGATAAGTCGATCCAAGCTCCATACAATGGGGGCGATTTCTTGCTCTCTGTTTGTTCGTTTAAGAGACTTAAAATCAGATCATTGACTGATGTCGAGTGTCCCTTCCGGAATCCTGTTTGAAAGCGTGATAGGATGTCAAAATCTTCTACCCACTTTGAGACGTACTTTAATAGGAGTTTCATAAATATTTTACTTTCGATGTCGAGCAGCGCTATTGTTCTGTAATTTGCTGCTGTCCGATGATCCCCATTTTTAAAAAAGGGTATTACTAAAGCCGTTTTCCAAGAAATTGGAACTGCCCGCTTCTTAAGGATTTCCCTAAAGAGACCGGATATTAGTTTCGACCATAGTTCCGGTTCACTTTTGAGAGTCTGGTAAGTCAGGCCATTCAATCCTGAAGCTTTAGATGTCCAAGAATTCATTATGATTTCGTAAATGTTTCCTCGTCAACATTGAGTTGCCAAGGTGTGTCTGGCTTGTTCGTAAAATGACAGGTACTGTGACTCTTATAGGTCTCTGTTAGATATTCGACCCAGCCTTCTTCAGAGACTAGGTTACAAAGAGAGTTGCCTGTTTCCCCCTCAAATCGGTTTAATGTTTCCCAGAAGCTTTTATTATTATTTTCTCTTAGTATATTAAGTACAAACTCCCCGTCTGTTTGCATCCGGATTTCCCTTTGTGAGAGTGACCAAGATCTATATTTGGTTTTCTCTCTTTTTATTTTTATTTTCAGTTGTTCTGCCGGATACCCTGTTTTCTTAATTTCTCGCAGGGCTTTCCTATGCTATCTTTTTCTCCTTTGTGTTGTTTCATCAAAGGCGTGGAGATGTTTTTTTTATCTCTCCCCGCTAAATCTCCAGGTGCTAGGGTTGCCCAAAGAAATTTGGTGAACCTCTGCGGGTCGCATTACAATTTCCAGATATGCTCAGGAATCTCTTTTAGCCGCTCATTGAGTTTAAATCCCCCATCTTTATATTTCACGACTCTAATTTTCCCTTTTTTTTCGACTCGAGGTTCTGAATTTCTCTCTCTGTTTTTGTTCCTAGAATGTTTTGGAACAAAAGCTTGAGTCTGCTATGATCACTGCTCCCGTGCCTTTTTAAAACAAGAAGGGATGGTGATGCATGCAGATTCTTGGAAACAAAGATGAAGTCTAAAGCAGAGGATGATTTCCCTCTATGCCACGTTGTGTATGTTCCTTGATCTCCCTCTTGTGGGCTATTGACCATTCTAAGGTCCCATCGTTCCACAAATTCCTGCCACATTCTTCCCCTAACTGTCTTCCCAGCAGTCGAGTGTTTAACCTCAGCTTTTTGTGAATATGGGCAGTTTGTATTGAAATCTCCTGCCAAAATGATGTTGCTAGAGGCTGAATTCACTTTCACTGCTTCCAATAATAGAGCCAAGGCTTCCAAGAAAATGTCCAGTTTTGAGCTGGCGGGTTTCCAGTATATGTTTATTATGTCCCAAGTTGAGGGTTGAATGCCTAAAGTATTTTTCCAAATTTCTACTATATTTTTGAAAATTTGATTCTTGAGGGCTACTAGCAAACCCCCTGACGGTCACCCTAATGATTTTTGTAGTGCTGGTAGGCAGAAAACTGTGTACCCTTCAATATTTAATGGGTTCACCAACCAGGTTTCTTGCAATAAAATTACATCACAATGGTTAAATTAATGTGCCAGCGTTTCTTTTGCTCTTATAGAACTGGAGCCCCGCGAGTTCCAACTGAACACATTTAAATCATCCTTTCTAAAGTTGCTGCATGCCCATTCCTAGTTTCTGCAGTACTTGTGAGAGAATCTCTGGAAGGAGTGTAAGGATGTTATCTTTTGTGCTTGGTTCCATCTCTCCGCTTCCCCCTTTCGTCAAGTTCAGTTAGTTTGAGGTTTCCCTTCTCTTACTTTTTAGTGTTGGGGTGTTCTGACGGTTAATAGTGATATTTCTTTCTTTCTTTCCTTGCATGAAAATTCCAACCCATGAGATTCTAGCTCGACAGACTCTTGCAACATGACATTTTTTGCGTTCTCTGAGGTAAATACCAGTTCGACCAGGAAGGGGTCCTGCGACATTGGAAATGTAACACTTTCTATATCTTCTGATGAAAGACAATGAAGGTTTTTCACTTTCTTCATTATGCCCAGTCTCACTGCACGACTCAGTGATTTTTGACGCCCTATGTTGGAGCGCAATCTCAACCAAACTCTTTGGATGATATTGGGCCTCATTACGAGTCCGGCTGTAAACCGCCTGGTTACCGCCGGACTCGTATTACCATTCCGCCTCCGTGATTCCCAGAATTACCGGGGCATTACAACCCCGGTTTTCCGGGAATCACGGAGGCGGAATGGTGTTAATCCCCATTCCCATTGAGTCCTATGGGACTCAATGGGAATGGGGATCATGGAAACACCGGCAGCATCTCGTAATGCTGCCAGTGTTTCCTCGTCCGCCTGTAGGCGGGCGGTGTTAAACCCGCCAGGTCAAACCTGGTGGGAACATCACCTCCCGCCTGCAGGAGTCGGGATCAGGCGGTCCGGAAACAACGGTGGCGACGGGTTTACCGCCACTGTTATTTCCGGACCGCCTGATTTGTAATGAGGCCCAAATTGTCTTTTAGATTGCTTTGTTTCGAATATTTGCTAGTTTTTGCTGGTATCTGCGTCATCAGACCGGTGTCCTCTTGGTTTCCTGGGCTGTTTAGTTTTACTGATTTACCTTCACCATTTCGAACTTTGACTTCGTTTGTTACAATTAATTTTATTTTGTTCAAGGTTGTGGCAGTAGTCGGGTTTATCGAAGATGTACTGATTTCTTTGCTGGTCTTCTGATTCTTGGTTTCAAAGATGGGAGCAATTTTTATGTTATGATCGCTTTGTGCTGCCGCGATGTCATTTGAACAATGGCTCTTATTTCCAGATTGAAGGTCTTCTTTCAAAAAGATCGGGGCCCACTTTATTAGTTTTGTTGCGAGATTATTTTGAGGGGTTCCATTTAGTTCTTTCATGGCTTGTGGTTTTTCTGATTTTGGTTGATTTTTCTGAATGCTGTCTTCTGTTTTTGTCCTCGAATTATTGCTTGCCTCTACCTTGTTCTCAGTTTGCAGACCGATACTTGCTTCTAATGCCAAAATGTAAAGCATCAGCGACAGATGGCACCCTTGCCGTGTGCCTCTATGGCTGTCCCACAGGCCCAAAATACACTTCCCAGACTTCAGCCTAGCCACCGGGCTAATGTAAAGCAACTTGAACCAGCGCATGAATGGCTCCCCAAACGCAAACCTCTGTAGCACCACAAACATCAATTCCCAATAAACTGAGCCTCATTACAAGTATGCCAGAAAAAATATCGGAATTACCAGCATGTCAGTGCTACCATGTCCGTGCGGCACTGCTGCCAGGATCAACGGCTGATTCTGTGTCAGCGTGCATGCACATTCCGGCATGCCAGAAACTTGTGCATCGGCCTGCCGGTAATACCACCAAACTCCCCCAACAACCCCCCCACTGGCACCCTCGGTGCCAGTAATTGCGATTCCAGCTCCATGCTCCCGGATTTACTGTCACCGTTGTTACCGGTTGCGTTATTACCGTGACCGGAAATAACGTGATTGCTGCAACAGGAAATAGACCGGCGGCCATTAACAAAACACAATCCATTGCAATCCTCTGTGCACAGGAGTCACAGACACATTCCAGGCACAGATATCCAACCACAGACATGGCTTCAAGGGTACCAGCAGCACAGAGGCGTAAGCCGAGGTTCAGTGAGGCTGAACTAAAAATGCTGGCAGACAAGTTAGTTGAAAATGCTGATGAAGTGTTCGGCAGTGACCTACAGCGGCAAGGGCAAATGCGCAAAAAGGCAATCTGGGCAGAGGTGGCCCAGAAGGTCCCGGCGGTTGGGACAACTCCAAGAACAGTCCGGGACTGCCACAAAAGGTGGGATGATCTACGTCTCAGGGTGCGGAACCTGCTGTCAGCACAGCGCACCTAGGGTACGGCCACAGGAGTTGGACCTGAATCCCCCATCCACCTGCAGCCATGGGAGGAAACCTGCAGCAGCGTCATGCACCTCAAGGCCATTGAGCGAGTAGGAGCAGCAGAGGCAGGAGGTGCAACATCGGATGAGGCTGGTGAGTACCCGTAAACCAAATCTCAGATTGCACACCTTGTAACCTGTATACAATTGAGTAGGTAAACATGTCAAGTATGTTGTATCCAACGGCAGTGCAGCCCTGCTGGTGGCCCACCCCTCTTCAACCTGGTTGCACACATCCACATAGAACTTCCTCCCAAACCACATTCATACACTACTCGCACATCACACAGTTCCCCTCTACAGCACTCACAAGATGCACCTGCAGACACTCAAACACACATCCCTTTGACAAAGCACAACTTCTGCTGTCACCGCCGTGCTAGGACATGGCCAAAGTCACATCATTGTCAAGCACCTCCACCACCAGCAAATGACCAGATGCACACATCAATGATACATGTGGCCCACTCGTCCCATCCACCACGGCCCATCACGCTATATCATCACCAACGCAGCAACTGCCATAGGCAGCGGTCACATTTGTAACACATCCGTATAACAACCAGCCACAACACCATATCATACAGCTTGTGTGGCACTTGTGTATAGGCGCGTTATAAATGCCATATATCATATCATATCACCCATAACACCCAAACTGGGAAACACCAGTACCCCACGCAACAGCCACTGCACAAACCATGTTCGCACACGACACAAGCACCCACACAGCATCCCGACACATGCATGTGTGCACCATCCCATGGCCACCACCATGTCCATGACACAGGATTCACATCGGAATGTACTACCACTTCTGTCTGTCTCATGAATCCACACCCATCACTGACGCCCTGCCTTTCTGACTCCCACAGGCACATCATCTGCCAATGGGGCTGAACAGCCTAGCACATCCAGGACCACCAGGCCACACCGCCGCCTAACCACCACCACGTCCACCCAGGACTTTACTGCATACTGCATCCTCTGGCTGATGAAAGCGGGCAACAACACCTGCCTACCTCGATCCAGCAGGCACCTGTCCCCCAGCCGCCCACAATACAGCAGGCACCTGCCCTCCAGCCACCCACAATCCAGGATGCACCAGCCACCCACAATCCAGGAGGCACCTGCCCCCCAGCCACCACCCGGCCAGGAGGCACCTGCACCCATTCCCAAAGGGGGTCCACAAGGGCTTGAAGCTGACAACATTGGGAATGACGGTGGAGTTGGTAGTGCTGAGAGCGACCACAGCTATGAGGAGGTTGACGGCTTCAGTCCTGTGGACCTAATGAGCCCCCAACCCACACAACCCCCACCACCATCCCTGCACAATGTCAGGGATGTTGAGGGGCGCCTGGCCAGAATGGAGGCATGCCAGGAATCCCTGGCCTCAATGGTGCAACAGCACCTGCATGAGGCCTAGCTCATTCGGGCGGGACGACAGGCCAGCTCCAGGAGGTCTGCACGGGCACAGGGGAGAGCCACAGGTGCCAGTCTGCATTTGGCACGGGGTGTGCGGGAGGGGAACAGTGTCATGTCCTCCCTGGTGGAGACAATTTCCCTATTGGTGCAGGCACTCGTCGACCAAAGGCACATACCCATGCACCTTGCTCCCTATACAAGTTCGACAATAGGGAGTTAACTTCCAAGCAGCCCAAGGCGTTGATCTGAGCAGCTGACTCAGCCAGCAGAAGGCTGCACCCCTCAGCCCAAAAGGGGACGGAAATAGGGCACTGATTGGGTGTGTGTGGGGAGGGATAGTTGGGGAGGGGGAGTGGGGATAGTTGGGGAGAGGGTGTGGGGAGGGATAGTTGGGGAGGGGGTCTGGGGAGTGATAATTGGGGAGGGGGTGTGGGGATAGTTGGGGAGGGGGTGTGGGGAGTGATAGTTGGGGAGGGGGTGTGGGGATAGTTGGGGAGGGGGTGTGGGCATAATTGGGGAGGGGCTGTGGGGAGGGATAGTTGGGGAGGGGATGTGCGGAGGGATAGTTGGGCAGGGGGTGTGGGGAGGGATAGTTGGGGAGTGGCTTTGGGGAGGGATAGATTGGTGGGATTGTAGAGGGATTTAAGGCTTTTCACTAATGTAAATAATTGTTTTTTTCACAATATATTTGGTGTTGAAAAAGAAATCAAGACTGAACATTGATCATTCAGTGTGAGTGCATTTATTCATGTACAGTCCCCAGTGCCCAATGTGCTAGATTTCCTGTGCTGTGTGTGTAATAGGAGCTCAAAAGTAGTTGTGAATGAGGTCTTCACGTGTGACACGTCCATCCATGCCATTGCAGCGCGGTGCAATAGCCAGCTCATCTTCACTGTCGTCCTCAGCCTCTGGTGGGTACATGTCCGTGTCAGGGGGCAGTGGGACGTTGCACATGAGGCAAGCACAATTTTCCCAACCATTTCAGGGTAGTACATGAGGGCACTCCCCCTGCCCCCCGATCTGCTGAGGCAGCAGAACCAGGCCTTCAACAAGCCAAAAGTCTGTTCAATGGTGCAGCGAGTACGCACATGGGCATGGTTGTATGCCTGACAGGGGTCATCATCCATGGCATCAGGAGATACCCAGCATCGCCTTTACGGGAGCAACAGAAAGTGTAAATGTCAATTGACTGGTCATTTCATGCTGGCACAGGCTGTATATTGTACATTTGCGGAGTCAAACATGTACAAGCATGAATTAGATTAACTAGCATATGTAATCATTTGGGTACCAGTACGGCACTTTGTCAGGATGCGTGTGTGGGGGGTGGGGGGGTGTTGTATATTGACATTCACATGGGCCATTCACAGTCAACATGACCTCTGACCCTTTTTGTAGAACTGACATACATGGAATGGATGGATATGTCATCAATGTGTCACATATCTATTCCTGCCATATGGCCATCTACGAAGGTACATTTGGCATTCCTATGAGAAGCATGCGCGATTGTGCCTTTGTGCCTGTCGTCACTATGGTGTGGTGCATTCTGGTACATGTAGCGCATTGATTTTTCGCTGTACAGGATAGATGTGGTTATTTATGCACTTGGTATTTTTCATACATGGATGCACGCCTGTCAGGGACTTGCACTCTGCCATGCTACTACTCTGCTGCACCTTCAGGAACACCTACTCACTTGTACATTTAATGCCCTCCCAACACTGATTGGGTTCATCTCCACTTCAATGTCTCAGGTGTACTTGTTTTACAGTTGGGGTAATTATGTTCCTTGCTCATGTTCTTGGTCTGCCTTCCCCTTTTGCCGCCCTATCCGGACTCTGTGCACTTATATGGACGTTTTGTAATATTTTCAGCTAATTGCTGTGGGAGTAATGATGGAGTCATGCATGTAGTGTGCACATCCACTCGTCATTCCTGGCATACTGGTCCATGATACGACACTGCACATGGCTTAGTGATTAGACTCACTCAACAGCCAGGTATGCTATGTTGTTCACTGCCCCCCGCCCCTATTGAACACTGCACGTAGCCCAGTGGTTAGACTCACCCAGCAGCCAGGTATGCTATGTTGTTCACTGCCCCCCCCCCCCCCCCAATTGAACACTGCACATGGCCTAGTGGTTAGACTCACCCAGCAGCCAGGTACGCTGTCCAGCGTTTCGTGCCATGTACCGAGGCAGCGTGACGTTGCGCAGCAGCATGGAGTCGTGTGTTGACCCGGGATATCATGCACAGCAATGGGTGAAGTGGTGGCGGGCATCAGACACCATCTGCATGTTCAGTGAAGGAATGCTTCCTGTTGCGGTACACTGCCTCCACAGCATGCCTGGCCACCAGCCCCACATGTATGCAATCGACAGCACCAATAACGTTAAGCAGGCCTGCAAGGGCATGCAAGCCAATTTCGGTGGCATTTACCTGGTCAGCAGTCCTGGGAATGCTGATGTCATCTCGTACCTGACACAAGAGTGCATCAATCACCTGGAATAGTACACGGGAGAAACAGGGTTGCGAAATGCCACAGAGCTCACCAACAGTGTGCTGGCATGTGCCTATGGCCAGAAAGTGTAGCACAGACCTTCAGCAAGGGGATAGGGGTGTGGCTGTGTGGATATTGATGATGCTGACCAGGTTGTCATTGATTATGTCCACTATAGAGGTGATGGTTTCCCTCTCTAGCCGGTGCAGGGTGTGGATCTGACCTGGGCTGAGGTTGAATGGTGTGGCCCTTATGCAAGGGATTGGTGCCTGTCTGCGGGCTGCAACCTGCTGGACATTGGGGATTTGCTGGGCCATGATGGCCCTCCTTATCCTCAAGCGCCTCAGCTGCATCCTTTGTCTCACTGCCTCTTTAATTAATAGCTCTGCAGGCATGGCCTCCAGCTCCAGTACTGCTACAGTAACTGCAAGCATTGTGGTGTTGGAAGGGGTGTCGGGTGTGGGAGTGGTCCTTTTGTGCTGTGGCACAGCCCATTGGGTCGACCTGTGCTGATTTTGAGCGCTTGTGGCCTGTTTCTGCACACCAGATTCCATTTACTGCCGTATTTCCAGCATCGTTTTCACGTTGTTACTGGCATGTCCATGCCAGTGATTGTGTGTCTGTGCACCTCGGAATGTGCACTTACTTATGCAATAGAACTCCTACAGCAATCCGTCTCCCCCAGGGGCTTTACCTGAAGCCAATGTTTCAGTCACACTTTTCACCTCCTCAATTGAAATAGGCTGATCTAATTCCTTGAACCTGCTCATCTGACATATGCGGGAAGCTAATCTGTTCAAGCACCCTCTCTATCTCATCCTGTGGCACAGGCTGATCGTGACTATATAGTCGTACATAAAACTCTCTGAAATTGTCGTTAAAAACCATTTGTGACCGCCATGGAGCCCCACTCTCATCCCAGAGCAGCGTTGTCATTATCCTAGGGTTCTCTGGCTTGCACAGCCAGGCCAACATTCTCCCAGATTTGTCTCCCTCTTTGTGTGTCAGTTCCATCTCCACCTCATAAAGAAATGTTGACAAACTGCCCAGGCCCTATCACAATTTAAGCAAACCTCACCAAGTGCATTTTCCGAATCACCATCTCCATTGGACTGAGTTTCTAATCTCATAACCTCCTCCACCAGTGCCTCCAGTTCCCTCCTCAATTGCCTGCGTGTGCCCTCGCCTTAGAGATTGTCTCGCCCCTTACCACCACCTTCAGCACCTCCCACACTGTTCCTCAACATTTTACACTCCCTAAATTCACCTCCAAGTAATGATCTATAGTTTCCCTCAGCAAATCGATGAAAACCCTATCCTCCGACGCCTGCTCCAGTAATCTCCAAGTCGGTACCAAAGGTCTATGGCCTCCCGATTCCCAAATTACCAACAATGGGGAGTGATACGATGCTGTACGGCCTGCATATTCGGCACCAATATTTTCCCTCAAACTGTCTGCCCCTACCAATATATAGTTGAGTCGTGTATATACAGCATGGGGGGGTGAGTAGGGTGAATATCCCCGGACTCCAGGGTGTAGTTCCCGTCATACATCCACTAGTGCGAGGTGTAACAGGACTGCCTTCAAGGCCACCATTGTCCCGGATGGCCCTCCCCGAGGGGGAAATTATCTATCCAGCAGGGTATCATGCATGCAATTAAAATTGCCTCCCCACAAAAACATCCAACCTCTCTTTGTAACCAGCCTGTTGCTTACTTTCTTGACATGCGTCGGAATCCCAGTGTTTGAGAAGAACAAGTTACTTCTTACCTTGTAACGTTCTTTCGACGGGATGTTCCTCCGACGTATTCCTCATCTTAGATATATCTCCTTCCAGCTCTGCTGGCCTCGGAAAATATTTTCTCTCTAGAGGGCGCTGCGCGTCGACGTCCTCCGAGTCGATGTCCCTCGACAGCCGCCGTATCAACGTCGACGTCATCCTGCCTATAAAGGCCGCGCGCAGCGTCCGTTGCTCAGTTCCGTTTTGTAGCCCACAATAATACTTTCTGGACTAAAGTAATCACCCTGAAGGAGCGTAAGCTGCAACAACAGGGGAAGTAGAACTGCGGGGATGGATGGGAGGGTCGATGAGGAATACGTCGGAGGAACATCCCGTTGAAAGAACGTTACAAGGTAAGAAGTAACTTGTTCTTCGAAGGGATTGTGTCCTCCGACGTATTCCTCATCTTAGATAGGCTCCCATAGCAGTATTCTATTATTGGAGGAGGGAGTACTGACTTCACGCTGTCTTCTATTGATGAATAGAATGCAGTACAGCCCTTCCAAACCTAGTCTCTTGACTGGAGGAGGAATCCAAATTGTAAAAACGTGTAAAGGTATGGACAGACGACCATGTAGCGGCCGCACAGATGTCTTTAACCGGCACGCCTCTTTTGAGGGCCGATGAAGCTGCAATACCTCTGGTCGAATGAGCCCTAAAGTTTTGAGGGGGCTCTTTCCCTGCCAGTTTATAACATTCCAGAATGGCTAGAATGATCCATCTGGAAATGGTCTGCTTAGTTATTGGTAACCCCAGCTTGTGACCTGCGTAACCTACAAACAGCTGGTCTGCCTGTCTTATCCTGGCTAGTCTACTGATGTAAAAACTTAAAGCCCTCCTAGGGTCTAGCCTGTGTAACCTCTCTTCCTCTTTCCCCGGGTGAGGAGGAGGATAGAAAGATGGTAGGGTAATCTTCTGAGTGATATGGAATTCAGAAACCACCTTTGGGAGGAAATTAGGCTTCACTTGCAGGACAACTTTGTCTTTGTGAAATATTGTGTGAGGGGGTTTACAAGAAAGAGCTTGTAATTCGCTCACCCTTCTAGCAGATGTAAGTGCTATTAATAAAACAGTTTTAAGGGTAAGGAATCTTAACGAACAAGAATGGAGCGGTTGGAAAGGTGTGCCCATCAGGAAAGTTAGTACTAAGTTTAAATCCCATAGGGGAACTTGGAATGGTCTTGAGGGATAAACATTGGTTAACCCCTTTAGAACTGTATAACCAAGGTTAATTTGAAAAAGGATGGTTCTTCCGCAGTGCGCTTAAAGATGGATAGCGCTGCGAGATAGCTCTTAATGGTGCCAACTTGAAGGCCTGAATTTGCCAAATATAGTAGGAAGGACAAAACCATTGGTGTACCACATGAAAAAGGGTCGATATTCTGTTCTCTACACCAGCTGCAAAATCTGTTCCAACGGCAGCAGTATAAAGACTTTGTTGCTGGCCTCCTTGCCGAAAGCAACACCTCCATAACATCATCAGGGAGGTCCCAATCCTTGTACCTCAGCCTTTCAGAAGCCAAGCGTGAAGGTTGAGGGTTTTGATGTCTGGATGGAGAACCTGACCTCCCTTCTGTGAGAGTAGGTTCTCTCTGAGTGGAAGTCGAATTGGAGGGCAGATGGACAAGTCTAGAAGGTCCGGGTACCACGTTCTCCTGGCCCAATCCGGGGCAATTAGGATCATGGTTCTCCGGAATCTTCTCAACCTCCTGATCATTTGAGGAATGACAGGGACCGGTGGGAACGCGTACAGAAGCGGAAACTCCCAGTCCACTATGAACGCGTCTCCCAGAGCTCCTCTCGGGGGAAATTCCCTTGAGCAGAACAGGTCGCATTTCCTGTTTAGGCTGGTGGCGAACAGATCTACCTGAGAGGTTCCCCAAAGGGCGAAGATCTCTTGAAGGACTTCCTGAGCTAGTTCCCACTCGTGGGAGACTGTGCTCTGCCTGCTCAGAGCGTCCGCTGTCAAGTTCTTCTCTCCGGCTAGGTGAACTGCCGATAGAGAGATTCCTTCTTGGATTGCCCAAAACCAGAGCTGCATCGCCTCTCTGCACAGGGGTAGTGATCCTACGCCTCCTCTTTTGTTGAGGTAATGCATGGCCACCGTGTTGTCCGTCATTATCAGGACGTTCTTCCCTTGTACAGCTGGCAGGAACGCCTTCAGCGCAAGTCTGATGGCTCTCAGCTCTAACAGGTTGATATGTAGTCTGGACTCCGATGGAGACCAACGACCGCTGATGGTCAAGTCGTTGGCGTGGGCTCCCCATCCCGTGAGTGAGGCATCCGTGACTACTGTTATCTCCGGCCAGGGTTGCCAAAACTGTTCTCCTTTCAGAATGTTCTCCTGACAGGCCCACCACTGAAGGTCTCGAGCCACCCTGCCGGGAACCTGAAGAAGATCTGTCATTCTCCCTGAGAATTGTGACCACTGAGTCCTCAGTGCCCACTGGAGGGATCTCATTCTCAGGCGAGCCTCTGGCACTAGGAAAATGCAGGATGCCATGAGGCCTAGCAACCTCAAAAAGTCGAAGGCTGGGAGACGTTGGGCATGTTGGAACTTGGTAACCATCTGTAGAATATCTTGAGCCCTCACCTCTGGTGGCGAGGCTTTTCCCAGGGAAGTGTCCAGGATCGCTCCTATGAACTGGAGTCTCTGCGATGGTATCATTTGTGACTTCTTTAAATTGAGGGAGAAGCCCAGTCTGTGAAGGAAGTGGCACACGTGATTTAGCTGGATCTGAGCTTGTTCCGAAGAAACAGCCCTGATCAACCAATCGTCCAGGTAGGGGTAGACGTGAATCCCTTCCCTCCTTAGACTTGCAGCCACTACCGACATTAACTTGGTGAAGACCCTCGGGGCGGAGGTCAGCCCAAATGGCAGCACTCGAAATTGATAGTGAGAGTTGCCAATTGCGAACCTCAGGTATTTCCTGTGTTTGAGATGGATAGGCACATGGAAATAAGCGTCCTGAAGGTCCAGAGATACCAACCAGTCCTGGAACTGAAGGGCCTGGAGGATCTGAGAAAGAGTGACCATCTTGAATTTGTCTTTTCTGAGGAATTTGTTCAATTCTCGTAAGTCCAAGATGGGTCTTAGTCCTCCGTCTTTCTTTGGAATGAGAAAGTAAGGGGAGTACCAGCCCTTGTTCCTCTCCGCTACAGGTACCGGTTCTATGGCACCTTTCTCTAGCAGGTCCAAAATTTCCTGCAAGAGGAGCGGATCTGGAGCTTTCTGAGAGCTGATCCCCGGTGGATGACTTTGAGGTATACGTAGGAGAGGCAGGTAGTAACCTTGGGCAACTGTTTCCAATGCCCAAGCATCTGACGTGATAGCCTGCCATACCGCCAGATGTTGAGTCAACCTGCCTCCTACAGGTGTCCTGTGAGGGAAGTCCTCAGAGTGGTTTTGGGGCGGCTGATGCAGATGCCGATGGTAAAGAGGCACCTGCTGTTGCTGCGGCTTTTGAATATCTACCCCGTCCACCTCGGGTAGTTCTTCTTTGTCCCCTTTGAACCGGACGTCCTCTACCTCTTCCGAATGCGGAGTAGAAGCGAAAGGACTTGCCCCTCACAGAGGTTCCTGTGGGACGAAAAGGAGTCTGACGGATTGCAGCTCCTAGGGATTTAGCTGCTGCTTTTGAAGTTTACAGTTTCTCTAAACTGTCATCCGCCTTTTTCCCGAACAAAGAAGAGCCATCGAATGGCATGTTCAAGAGCCTGGCTTGCACATCTGGGGCAAAACCAGACTTTCTCAACCAAGCGAATCTCCTGGTTGATGTACTTGCCGCCATTGCTCTGCTGATACTGTCAGCCGAATCAATGCCCGTCTGGAGGGATTCGCACATAGCGTCTTTACCGTCCTGTATAATATTCAGGAACGCATCCCTTTCTTCTCCCTCCGGGATGCAGTCAGCCGCTGTAGAAGCACACTCCCAAAGTGTATGGCTGAACCTAGCAAGGGTGCAGGTAGCATTAACAGATTTTAACGCCATGCTACATGCTGAAAAGACTTTCTTTGACATAGCATCACATTTTTTATCGTCCCTGTCCTGTGGGACGGTAGGATAAGCCGTCTTGACATTGGTAGAGGATGCTGCCTGTACCACCAGACTTTCTGGGGATGGGTGTTTAGACAAAAACTCCGGGTCTGTAGAAGATACCCTGTACTTTGTAGACAGTTTTTTATTTACTGCTGGTACGACATCTGGGGTTTCCCAGTTTGTCATGATCTTCCTCTGAAGAGCTTTATGAAAAGGCACCACAGGATCCTCCTGTGGGCCTTTGTCAAGAATATCCGTGAGGTCATCTTGTTGGAAAGATTGTGAAGGTGCAGACCACCCCATGAACTCTGTGATCCTGGCCATTAAGGCTCTATAGGGTGTTCAGCATGCTCCCCCGGGTCTGGCCTAGCAAACTCCACCTCAGGGGAAGTGTCTAACCCACTTGCCTCATGTAAGGAATCATGAAGATCCTTTAACCTGCGTTCTTCAGAGGAAAATTCCTCTTTAATTGGGGTTACAGGTCCCTGCAACTCAAATGTGTCTTCCTGTTCAGACAATTCTCCCTCTTCCAAAATTAAGGACATAGTTCTCAATTGTTCTGAACTCATAAAGGGAGTAAATCCCATTTCCAAGGCAGAGGGTGCCGAACTTGTCATTATCGGCCTCGAAAACGTCGATGTCGTCGACGCCGACGTCGAAGGCTTCGAGCGTGGCGTCGAAAACAAAGGCGGAGGCCTCTAAGACCTCGACAGAATTGGAATTCTACTCGACAATCTCAAAGCCATCGACGTCGAGGACCTGGGGATAGTCACTGGGTGTGTCGTAACCGTGAATTTTCTTGGCGTCGACGCCGGTGTCGAAGCTGGCGTCGAGTCGACAGACCCGTGTGTCGAAGGTCCCTTCGACAACGGCGTCGAAGACACTGACCTCGGCGTCGACGGAACCCTCGTCGACGGCGTCGACGGAACCTTCGAGGAAGGTTTGGAGGTCATAGTCCTACTCGAGGGTTAGAGACGCGCTCGAGAGGTTTCCTTCGCCGGGCACTGCGACTTGCGGCGTTTTTGACCTTCGGGTCTTTCGACCAGAGCATCACTCTCGGCAGTCTTCGAGGGGGCCAAGGCCGCTTTCTCGAAGACGCTCATCATATTTTTGCGGAATTCCTCCCATTCAGCCCGGGAACTATGTTTCGTGGGGCAAGGGATTCTTTTTGGCGAAACAGAGGAAGAGGCAGACGGAGAAGGGGATCTTCGACGTCTCCTCTTCGAGTGCTTCGATCTCGAGGAGTGATGGGACCCACTCCGAGACCTGGAGCGCGAATGGTGACGAGGAGACGAGTGTCTCGACTTCGTCGACGAAGAAGAAGCTTTAAAAGTCTTACCTTTCTCCAGCTTCCCCCTACGCTCCTTCAGGGCCTTAGCTGTCATGGACATACAGTCCTCGCATTCCGAACAATGGTGTTCAGCTCCCAAGCACCACAGAGAAACTCTGTGAGGGTCAGTCAGCGACATCTTTTTCCCACAATCTCAGCATTTTTTGAAGCCGGATCGAGGAGTTGTCGGTTCCGACCAGGAAGCCATCGAGTACGGATCGAATAACTCGAGGTAAATATGGATTAATCTGACAAGAACTGAGCAACGGTATTCCGAGGCACTGAGTAAGCGCGGAAAAACGGAACTGAGCAACGGACGCTGCGCGCGGCCTTTATAGGCAGGATGACGTCGACGTCGATACGGCGGCTGTCGAGGGACATCGACTCGGAGGACGTCGATGCGCAGCGCCCTCTAGAGAGAAAAAATTTTCCAAGGCCAGCAGAGCTGGAAGGAGATATATCTAAGATGAGGAATACGTCGGAGGACACAATCCCTTCGAAATACGAGTTCACTATACAGACTTCTTTTTGTCATATATAACCATGCAGTATGACATACTTCCCCTACTGTCTAGTGTTACTTCCAACACACGCAACAGTACTGATGAGTCTACCCATATTAGGACCCCTCTTGCGTACTGGGAATATGTGGATCCATATCCTGCGCGACCCCCCTGGACAATAGTAGTTCTTGACCCACAGGAAGTAGATGTGCCTCCTGTAATAGGGCCACAGATATCTGCTTCCGCCTGAGATAGGACCGCAACCTATTCCTTTTTATATACGTCCCTAGTCCCCTAACATTCCATGATAAAATATTGAATCTGGGCATGGTAACTTCTGATAGCTGCCTCCCCTCCTCCCGACGGGCCCGCTTCCCCTGTCCTCAGTTTAGGCGTGGACCACTCTGTACTGCGCATACATTCCAGTACCCTACAATTTGTAAATCCTCTACAATCTCCTGATATCGCCACGCCATGCACACCCCAGTCTCTAATTATCTTGAGCTCAGAACCAACACCACCCAAAACAAACCAAAACCAAAACAACCTCTCAAAAGTAAAAGGGAAACAATGCCCAACAGGGATGTCCCGTTCGAGCAGACCCGTAACCTCCTGGGTTACACCCAGTCATGGGGTACCGGGTTCTAAGCCAGAACCAGCTGGCCTAACCAAACACCTGTTTTATGGTTGTCTTAACACCATCTAGTGGTTTCATTGTCCTCCCCTGCAACAAAAACACATTCACAACTGCAGACTTGTGTCAATTATATAGCATTAACCTGCAGTTTCAGCCGTTGCCACATCGCAGCACCTTCCAGCGGCTGATCCAATCCTGTAGTCAGCCCATCTATCAAGTTCATTATGCCGCCCGGGGTGTCCTTGCCAGCATCCGCCTTTCATTTATTAGGGTCGTCCATTTCGCCTGGAAGGCCCTTCTCTCTTTTATCTCTCAGATTGATGTGGTCTAGCCACGTGTTTAACGCAGATGGGGTTTCAAGAAAGTGTATCTTTCCCCCATAGAGGATCTTCAGCCTCGCCGGAAACATCAGCATATATTTGACACCCAGCCTCCTGAGTTGCGCCTTTACAGGGATAAAGGAATTCCGTTTTTGCTGCACCAAAGGTGTATAATCTGGATACATGGTAACTGTTGCGTCTCCTCTCTTTATGGTTCCACATTCTCTGGAATAGCAGAGCACTACTTCTCGATCCCTGAAGTCTAATATTCTCGATATTACCGGCCAAGGGTGCGAGCCTGATGGAGGTTTCCTTTGTAGGGACCTATGTGCCCTCTACACTGCAAAGCCCTGTGACAGCTTTTCAGGTCCAATTTCTTGCAGCAATAATGTTTTGACATAGTCTTTCGGGTCTCGGCCCTCGATTCCCTACGGCAGCCCCAGTAGCCTAACTTTGTTTCTTCTGGACCTCCCTTTGCTTCCTCAATCCTGGCTTCAAGTGAGGCATTTTTAATTTCCAGTTTCTGTAGTTTCACTGTGTGATCCTCCACCACATGGGCTAATTCCTTCAGTGTTGAATCTGTGGGAGTCACCCTTTCTGCCAACGAACGGACATCCTGGCGGAGGAGTTGTACGTCTATGCCCACTGCCTCGATTTTACCCTCCAAGAAAGTTTTCAGGTCCAGTTTTGCAGCTAGTATCTTTGACTCATGTGGGTCTTCTCGTGGTTCCCCCTCTTCTTTGGCTGTCACCCCCGTCGTAGGCTTATCTTCCCTGGCCTTCACCTGCATCATGAAGGAGTCCATAATCGACCCCTTCTGTTTGTTCTTTTGGGGGGGCATTGCTGCCTTAGTCACACCATTTTGCTGCTATTCACTCTCCTTATGCCTCGCCCACAGCTATATATTTCGCGACTCAGATCTCCCTATGGTTCCCCTCTTTAACTGCTTATCTGCAAGTTTCAATTACGGGACAAACGTCTATGGTATGCCTCCGCCTTATAGTCCATCTTTCAATTCACTATGCTTTTAGTGCCAAGTTCTACATATGGGACTCCCATAGGGGGCCTTGTCTCAAGTGTGCTTCCAGCAAGCTTAGCACCCCCTTCTCCATGCGTCCCCCCTCCTCTCAATGGTGTCTGCGGTGGGTGCCTACTGCAGGGTGCCTATTGCAGTGTGCCGCTGGTGCAGTAGCCCTGCTGCCTCAATTCAATGTCAGCGCAACAGTCCTATCCTAACCACCCTTGATTTCTTGGCAGCAGACCTACTCTCATATCAACTTTTGCTGCTTTGTCGAGAGCAGCAGTAGCACTGGTCGTGCTCTCCGCTCTCAATCTGCCAGCAGCTCTTTAAGCCATGCTTATTGCGTCAGCTATCTCCCCAGGGTTCCATTTTCATGCTTGCCATCCACCAGCTATCTGCTGCCTCCCTTCTCTGTCCTCTCCTGTTATCCCTCACTTCTGCGTCCCGATTCTCCCCACTGTCAGGCACCACTCTGCAGCGTCACTCACCCGTGTTCTGGGGTAGCCAGTTCCTTGGCCATCAGACGTTCGGTTTCTGCCTCCCAAACTTGATCAGCACTGCAGGGGCTGCACAGCTGTTGGCTCATCGATTTCTCTCCCCCGGGCGACTCAGTGGTATCCTCACACTCACAGCAAGTCCGCCGCCAGCATCCATATCAGCTATGCCGCACCAATGTGCACACAACCCTCCATTTTAGCTTGTCCTTTTCCTCCAATCTCCATCAGCAGTGCAGGCTCTCTGGGAAATGTTCCTCTTTCAAATTTCACCAGTTTGTTGTCTCGGGTACCCTGCACCCGTCCCGTCCTTCAGGACTGCACACAATCGTCTTGGTCTGCAGTATCAGGATCTGCTCACAGGATCTCTGCAGGAGCTGCAGCAAGACATGTCTGGACTACATGGGCCCAGACCACGCCCTCCTCCAGTTTGTGTATGTTAACCTCGATATTGGGAAAGTCAAGACTTCATGGTTCCCCTTCACCAACATATAAGGCAGATATTCCCAGTCCCATTGGATGTATTTTTCACAGAAATCCGACCATTCCATTTCAACAGACCCAGCGTCACCGTGAATGGCTGCTGTTAAACATTCTGCCAGTATAAGTTCCGGGCCATGATGACCCCTTCTTTCTTTCTAGGGGGGAGCTCTCTTTTCCAGTGTGCTGCCAAATACGCCCTCCCAGCGAAGAGCAAGCTGTGGATCATTTGCAGCAACCTTATGTATTCTCCTTCCTGCTCTTGCCAGCCAAATAGTATCAGCATCAGTGTTTTCGCCCTCCTGATCCCCTCCAGGTCCCTAATCCAACTAAGGCCCTGAACCGTATAGGACTGGATCATCTCGCATCCCCACCCCATATGCCAGAAGTCGGCTCTCGATCCACACCCATGCCAGCACATGGGGCTCACACTTTGGAACATCTTGGAAAACCTAACCGGGTCATACTGCCACCTATGCAGCAATTTAATAGCATGCAGTTTGTACTGGCAGAAAATTGATGCCTGGGAGGCCCCCCTGCACATCCTCTGCGGTGTCCGGGGGGGGGGAAGCTCCACTCACAAATCTCCCTCCCAGCGCTGTCTCAGCCTGTCTGAGGGTCCCCTTCTCGTCTCCAGTAGGGCCCTGTATAAAGCATCAATTAATCCCTTGGAACCAAATCCGGTGTCTAAGATCTTCTCGAAGGGTGTAAGCTTCCTCTGTAATTTCTCTTTCCAGGCATCCCTCATCATCCCCCCCCTTCAACTGTAGGTATGAGAAGACAGAGAGCAAGCCCAGTCCCAATGCCTCTTCCAACTCCTGCATTGTAATGAAGCGGCCATCTCTCTACAATTGTCCGACCCTTTCCAAAACCGCTTCATACCAAGCTTGGAACCTCTCTGGGTTCGCGATAGCGTCCTTGATCCCCGGCACCCAACTCCCATTATTTTATAATTCCAAAAAAGACAAGTGCAATTCATCCAATTCTAGAGCTTTCTGTTCTGAAACAATTTCTGCTGGTGGAGACTTTCCACATGGTCACTGTGCCTCAGAGTCTCACGGCTCTCCAGCATGACGACTGGATGGCATCCATAGACTTTCAAGATGCGCACTTTCATATTCCCATATTCAAGGAACACCGGCAGTATCTGAGGTTTACCATGGGGAAGTTACATTACCAGAACACTTGCCTACCATTCGTGCTCAATTCAGTCCCCAGGGTCTTCACCAAATTCATGGGAGCTGTTGCAGCTCACCTTTGGTTAAAGAAGATGCATCTTTATTCATACCTGGACGATTGGCTTTTAAAAGCACTATCTCCAGAGGAATTGTTACAGAAAATGCAACTGACATGCGACACGCTTTACGATTTAGGCTTTTTAGTAAACGTGGGAAAGTCAAAACGTATTCCTTCTCAAAGGATTCAGTTACTGAGAGCAGTACTGGATACTACTCTAGAAAAGACCTTCCCACCATCAGAAAGGGTGTCAGCAATTCAGCAGGTGATTTCAGTGTTCAATGCACATCGTTATTTAGGAATGGTGGATAAAAGGACTTTTGGGGCATATGGCTTCTTGCATCAACCTAGCCCCCTACGCAAGGCTTTGAATGAGGATCATTCAGTGGTATCTTGCCAGCAACTGGAACCAGCTATTGGAATATGAAAATTCCAATCCTCAGTTACATTCAGGATTCCCTAATATGGTAGAACAATCCAGAGTACCTGTTGATCAGATTTCCCTTTCAAGCTCATCATCAGATGTTGATAATGTCAGACTCATCAGAGTACGGGTGGGGAGCCCACTGTCAAGATCTGAGGACTCATGGTCTTTGGTCAGTCTACATTAATATTAAGGATTCTTGTTCTATTCTTAGGTAGGAAACGGGTGCTGGTGGTGGTTGAATTCTGGTGAACTGTTTTTGCCTCATCACAGGCACAGATATGCACCAATCCACGGTTACTTCCTATACAATAAAAAAGGAAGTGGACACAGATGGGACCTTGTGGGTGTTGAGACGTAATAGATACCTAATTGGGCTGCCTGAATTATTGCATCATTGTTAAATTGCTGACACTTAACATATTGCAATTTCTAGGTTAAAAGGTTGAGATCCTGTCAATTTAGGTAGCATTCAGACTTTTTCTGTCTACAGGAAATGCACCTCCTAAAAATAGATCAGTCAACATTTAAATACAAAAACTTCCCACAAAGCTGGATCCAAGACATTTAAAGTTTCCTCTTAGCATATTTTCTCTTGTTCTCACTCATCACCATTCATGTATCTGTTACTACTGTTCTAGTTCTGTATGTTTAGCACTGTATATAGTTCCTTAACAACATTAAGCATTGTGGCATTATACAATCAGCATTAGGAGTTCTGGTGTTAGTCTACTATGTGCTGTGAAGAGGGTCACTCATGGAACCTGGAGTGTTGGTGGAAGTCTAGAGTGGGAGGCTACTCCAGGTTCCATGAGAGTCAGTTGGAGGGTGCTGATCTGGTAGGTTGCTGCTCAGAACTTGCACTTAAAATAAAGTAAGCCTAATCCATACCAAGTTTCCTTGAAGTCATTGGAAGTACTCATTACACTTACACTCACATTTTTCACAATTCTCGCCTTCATTCCAGCCATCTAGGAAAAGATCATCAACTGTCTCACTGCAATCTGTCACTAGATGGCTCTCCTCATGCTGAAATCTTCAAAAACTAAAGTCATCTTTCTCTCTGCTTCCAACGCCATTTCCTAACCTCTCCTCTTCCATCTTCTTCGCTCCCAAACATCTTGCTCCCTCTCCCAAGGCTCGCAACCTTGGGGTTCTCTTTTTTTATTGCGCCTCTGACTACAACAATTCATCACTACCACCACGTATGCTGCTCGTATTAACCTACTCAAAATTCAGACCATGTCTTACCCCTCTACGAAAACCTGAATCTGCACCCTGGTGTTTACCAAACTGAAGTACTTCTTATGCCTACTTATTGGCCTTCCTCTTTGCTCCTTACTCCCTCTTGACAAAGTACTCAATGTTGCTACCCACACTCTACAATCTACCAAGATCCTCCTCTACTTCACTATCTACCAAAAGCACCGTACCTGTTGGCTCTCCATGCACAACCATTCTCTTTTCAGGTTCCTTCTACTACTCTACAAATCTATCAATGTTCTTGCTCCTCTATACCAGACAGACAGTATCAATGTCTATTCCGCATCTCATTGCCTCTGCTCCAGCTCTGCACTCAAGTTTACTACCCAATGCCCCTCTGTACCTCCACTCACTTCCTCTCTTTCTTGCGGCTCAACCTGCACCATTGGAACCCGCTGCCCAACACAATCAAAGCCAGCCCAATGGTGGATCTGTTTAAAGTTTGTCTTAACTTCAACTATGGGCCAAAGAGGGAGCTTTCCCCACCCGTTTCCCCATCTTCACTAACTGACCCCAAAGTTCCCTTCAGTGGCAAGGAATAATTGAATTTTGTAGCACATTTTAGTTTTTAGTTTTTTTATCCAAGTAAAAAGTCAAACTGTATCAGTCCTAATTATTTCCTAAAGGGATTATATGTGATGTGGTAGCATTTGTTTTGTTTTAATTTTGTTGCAACATTGTTCTTATTGGTTCTTATGCATGTTAAGAATTTTTATGTACTGGTATAAACCTTTTGTATGTTTACATTTTAAATGATATTTTGTTTCGTTTCTATGTATATTGAAATGTTAATTCAACTTAATCAATAAAAAAAAAATTAAAAAATTTGAATTTTGCATGTTTCTACAGTATTACTGTTTAATTGTAGCACTCGCCCCCTTGGGATAATGGTACCTTTGTAAGTCACCAGCTTTTTATGTATTGACTTTTAATTAGACAATAAACTGCAATCAACAAACTAACCTCCCCATGTAAAAGAAAACACATAGAATGTAGACAATTGTGAAAGGGCAGTCAATTGGCAACAATTTCACAGAAGAAAACAAGTAGACAAAATAAAAATATTTTTCAGGGAGTGCCCAGGTTTCTTTTCTCACAGTGTACTTAAACAGCATTATGTTCTCTATGGATGGGAAGAAACTGTGTATCTCAAGGAAACTGACAAAAGCCACGCAAGTGGTGGCTTACTCTTTCAAGATTTGTAGGTATGCTTTGATGCAACTCTGCATCATTTAGTGCCATAGCTTTTGGCAGTGAAGGACCATGCAGTTCGTAAGACTTTTTTAGCTGGAGCATTGCTTCTCTAAAAGAAGTACAGATCCTAAAACATGTACACCAACAGAATAACAGGGTTAATGGCCAGAAAATTGAAAAATCAAGTCTTTTAAAAAATGATATAATGATTTTGGTATATGTTCAAAGTAGGCATTGGATATTTCAAAAAGGCTTCATGTAGGGTCCTAACCAACTTGGAGAATCTCTCGCACTCCCACCCTGGTGCTAAACACTTAATGATAATACTCTACAAGCTCATCAGGTAGGCTGAAAAGTACACAAAATTAGGACATTTTCAAAGGGCAATCAAATCGTGGATGACGGTTACCCCCAAGCAATGTGTAAGAGCAATGTGTAAATATTTAACAAATACTTGCACTACAGAGAAGCTTTGATTACGATTATCCACAACTCGCTTCTAACCCCAACAAATTTGCATGTGATGTACCAAAATGCCTCAGACCTAAGTTGGAGAAATTGTGGTTAAAGGGGGCATGCTCCACCTATCTCGTCTTCCTACTCCTTAAACGTAAGCTATTGGAAGGTCTTAGTGCCATAAAATAAATTATCGGTTTTCTCATTCGGAATCACCATTTGTCAAATGGGGAATGGAAAATTGTCGCTACCCTAACAATCATAGTCTGTTAGTAATACCGGCTCGGTGGGAAAAACCTTTGCTGTGGATTCAGAAACTGAGGCATTTGGTGGAAACATCCTCTTTCCTTGTTTTCAACGTTAATTTTAAACCATCCTTATTCCCGTAATCAAGGAGTCTGTAAAACACTGACAACACCCTGATGCATGAAGTTTTCGAACCGGCACAAGGCGACCAGATATCTGTGTATTACCCTACTTGTCTTCACATCACAGAATGTTCACACAAGCATTTTCTAAATAAAATGTGCAAGTGTGTATGCATTATTACCTAACTGTTTTCATGTCAATGTAGACGCATCGCAGACTAGCTATAAAAAAATATTGCTTATGTGGTGCATTTACTGTGGCTTATACACAGACTGAGGGGCTTTGGGGTGCTAAAATGGCCCCTTCCCAGTGAGCTGTGACTTGTCATGGAAAGGGGCAATCAGCACCATCCATCTCACACGTCTCTGTCCCAGCCCAGTAACAAATCACAATACTTAAAAGAAATATGCAAAAAAACAAAACCCTTTATCACGATTTCACAGAGGCAAACCTCTGTTTTACACTTCAAAAAACACCCTTTTCCTTGTTTTTAGGAACGAAGATGCATTACACAGAGCAGTTTAAGGGCCACCACCGGGGTTCCTTCGATGCTGGCAAGCTGTCATAGGGTATCACTCAGCACACCATAGTTTACTCACCCCCCCACGGAGGGTGATAATGTTAAATCTCGGTTTAAAGATGCCTAGAAGTTCACCACTGCATGTTAACTGTATGTAAAAGGATATTGAGAGAAAAAAGACGTTATTTAAGGTATTTTAGGACTTTGTGAGAGTGGGTAGGGCATTGTTCTTTAATATAATTGCTTACTACTCTTTTCGTCTATCTTTTCGTGTTCATCAATGTATGGTTTTCCGTTAGAAAGAGAAAGTAACCTGGGTGATCTGTACTCCTAACACATTGGCCCTCATTACGACCCTGGCGGAGTGGGATACCGCCAGCGGTAATCGCGGCGGACCCGTCCGCCGTACTACGAGTTCCCTTAGCGCCATGGAGGTTTTCTCCGCCTGGTTTTACCGGGCGGAGAAAACCATGGCGCTAAGGGACCTCGTTGTTAATTACGCCGCCGTACTTTACGGCGGCGTAATTAACTCCTTCCCCACTCCCATTATACCCTATGGGGCAAGAATGGGAATGGGGAAGGGTAAAATGGGGATTGGGGATTTACCGCTCCGCCAAGGTCGGCATGGGGTGGTAAATCCGCCAACCCCCATGGCGCTATCGGCGGCTTTCCGCCATGCTCCGCGGTGCATTTTGCACCGCGAAATCCGCCAGGGTCGTAATGAGGGCCATTGTATTTTCCATCATGCTGTATATTATCTTTGACTTAAATAAAACAAATACGAAGAAGAAAATGCACAAACTACAGGAGAGACAAACCTGTACAACAAAAACACAAACAGGGAAAGTCTAGGAAAGCAAACAAAAAAATAATCTTTTTTAGTGCTTAACCCCGACTACATCTACAGTCCCATACCCACAAATTACCGACCCATAATGACCGTTCCTTTCTTACTAAAAATCTTAGACAAGGTCGCCTATGTACAAATACAGAAGAACTTGGAAGAACACCACCTCTTAGGATCCAGACAATCAGGGTTCCGCCCACAACATGGGACTGAAACCGCACTTATTGATTTGAAAGCTCAAATTGATACACTCAGGGACAAAGGGCAAGTTGCCCTACTCCTCCTCCTCGACCTATCTGCAGTCTTCGACTTGGTCGACCATTCTGTCCTATGCTCACACCTCCACACAGCAGCACACTTCTCCCCCGAGGCCATCACATGGATCACCTCTTTTCTTAACGGAAGAACGATGAGGGTCTTCTCTCCCACTGCTGCAACAGACCCGATACCCATTACCTGCGGTGTCCCACAGGGCTCCTGTGTCTCCCCGACACTTTACAACATATTTACCAAGCCCCTTTTCGACGATCTGGATCATCTCGGTATCACCTACAAAAACTACGCAGATGATACCCAGATCCTCCTTCTGCTTTCAGGAGATTATGAAAAGGATTTGGCCTTGCAAAATTGTATTTATTTATTTATTTATTTGTTTGTTTATTTATTCGCATTTGTTTAGCGCACAGGCAGCCCAAAGGGCATCGTGGCGCTTGTTACAGATATGAAAATGACTTGTTGTACATACAGTGAAGTCATTACTTAGTTGCAAGAGAAGAGTAGTAGCTACAGGAGAGGAGAGGAGGAGAAGAGAGGAGAGGAGGAGGAGAGTAAACGACACGAAGGAAGAGGAATTAGTTAAACAAGGTGGTTTTCAGCTTTTTTCGGAAGGCAGTGAGAGAGGTTTCTGCTTTGAGCGTGCTAGATAGCGCCTTCCATAGCTTAGGGGCAATGTAAGGGAAACTTATTCCACCTGCTCTAGCTCGTTTGATGCGTGGGACCCTAAATTGGTTGGTGTGGCATTGCCTAGTTGGTCTGGTGGAGTGAGATATGGCTAGCGTATCAGACAGGTATGAGGGTGCAGACAGGTTGATACATTTGTGTGCGGTGGTAAGTATTTTGAATGTAATGCGCTCTTTGACAGGTAGCCAGTGTGCTGCCTTTCTGGCTTGCGCGATGTGGTCCCTTTTTGGTATATTGAGAGCTGCTCTTAGTGCATTATTCTGTGTTGTTTGGAGTTTATTGAGATTGGAGTTGGAGGTGCCAGCCAATAGCGCATTACAATAATCTAGTTTGGCTCCAATGGTGGCTCTGGCAATAGAAAGGCAATTATCTTTGGTTAGGAAAGGTTTGATGGCATTAATGAGCTTAGTGCTCAGGGCGGAGGCAGAAACAATGGAGTTGACTTGTTTGTCCATGGCGAGTGAGGCGTCAATGTGGACCCGTAGTGTTTTAACAGAAGGTAGAACTGGGATGACACAATTGTCTATGCAGAAGTTGGTGTAAAGTGGGTCGAGGTTCGTGAGAGTGGATTTTTGACCAAGGATGAGAATTTCGGTCTTATCTCCGTTAAGACATAGGCCGTTCGTGGCCATCCATGCTCGGATGATGGCGTATATATTCTGGACGGTGGCTGCGTCCTGATGTAGAGTCCTTTGAGCGGGAGGAGTACTTGGGTATCGTCAGCGTAGTTTGTGTATGTGATCCCAAGTGTGTCCGGTTTATCAAAGAGAGGTTTGGTAAAAAGATTATAGAGGGTAGGAGCCGTACATAGGGTGTACATCATCATCCAGGCATGGATGGCCACTCATGGAGTATGCCTGAATGATGAGAAAACGGAGCTGATCATCCTGGGTACCACGTCTAGCTTAAAGAATCTTAGCCCGGCCTACAACTCCTTCATGATAGATGGGAACAATATTAAAGTTGGACAGGAGGTCAAAACTCTGGGATTTTACTTGGATTCCAACCTTTCCTTCAAAAGACAACTGAGCTCCCTGGCATCATCATCGGCATACACGTGCAAATTGATCCGCTCAACCAAACCATTTCTCTCAGACACTAGCTGCGTCACACTCGCTAGAGCCATTATACTTTCCCGCCTTGACTACTGTAACGCCCTTTAACTGGGAACTCCCAAGGCTACCACCAACAAGTTACAAACCCTCCAGAACAATGCCCTGAGAGCAGCCCTAGTCATCCCCAGAAGAGAACACATCTCAGGATTCAGCCAACAGAACAATTGGCTCTCGACTAAAAACAAAATACTCCTAAAAATGCCATCACTCACCTATACATCTCTTAACAATGCCGCCCGATCTACTTGATCAATAGATTCCATAGACAAGCCTCCTCGAGACCCATCAGAACTGCATACAAAGACTGCCTTTCCATCCCAAACTTCAAACTTGCTACTATAGGAGGTAACAGCTTCCCGGTAAAAGCAGCCAAACTATGGAACTCCTTGCCTCCCAACCTGAGAGTAGACATGCCTTACTTGAATTTCCGCTCCAAGGTAACCTCATGGTTGAAACTGAACGACCACCAAGATAGCTAAATGTTATGGCTTCCTTCATGCTATCTGCACACCTTTGTAACCTGTGTGCCCACCCTTGTAACTTTGTTGTTACTGTTTACATTGTTTGCTCTCTCTATTATGTTTTGTATATACCCCCTACTGTGAATGTGTACCTTATATGCATGTAACTAAGCTTTGCATATTCTTGTAATTGCTGCGCCCTGATACCCTTGGCTATAATTGCGCATTATAAATAATAAAAAAAAAACCAAACAAACAATGCAATAGTTTGCCATATAATCACTCCGAAGACTCCACTGGAAGCCAAAACTAAGAACCGATTATCACAGTATGCACCAGTTGTTGTCCTTCTTTACAGTCCGTTAAAAAAACGAAATTCAGTATATATTGAAGTGTGATTGCTCTTGCTCCAAAGCAGAGTTTTTGCACATTGCTGTCAGTGCATACTCTCTAGATGCATCAGCAACACTTTTTTTCTGTCACTTTTCAGTAACATTAAATTCAAGTGTTTTTATTTGTCTGTCTTAAAAAAAAGCATCCACATTTTGTCTTGCTGTAACATGCACATACTATTCAGGAAGATTGGGTGACCACGTCCAACACAGTAAAACATGAATAAACCTGCAAGTTACCCAGGATAGAGGGAGATATCTGCTAAATAGCTAGGGTGGCCTTTTAATAATATTGTTGTTTCAAGTCTTTTCTTTTGAACCAAATGTTTGAATCATTACAGATCTGGAAGGCTTTGCTCAGGGACATGCCGATGGCAGCTATGCTCAGGAATCTCGGAAAAATGACTGCTGATTCCATCCTCGTCCCCTCCAGCCCAGAAGTCTTATTGGTGTGTGAAAGATTGTGTGATGAAAGATTACTCAAAAAGGTAAGCTATTTCACTTCTGTTATTAGGCCTTCTTAGTAAAAAGGAAAACTGTAGGGTGCATGCGGTTAGCAGCATAACATTCTATAAATTATGCGAAAGTATTGACTATTTTGAAAATTACTTATTGCATGCAAATCATTTCAATGACATATAATTGTAGACCTAATTCTCTTCAGGAATACTTGGATCAACTGGTTCAAAATAAAGTCTACATGTCCACATAACTATGAAGCTCCCCATCCCTTTTGCCCATTTTGAGTTTTTCTTACCTCTTCTTCTACAGTAGGCTCGCAAGCCAAACAACAGCATGTTTATTTCTTTGTTTTTGACTTGGTGTTCTGATTATTTCTAGTTTCCGTCTAGCTTCTCGTTTGCAATCTCACTGGTTGCCTGGCTTCCCCCCTCTGCGCTCTATTTTTGTGGATTCTTGGGTTCTTGGGATTACCCTGGGCAGGATCCATCACAGTTTAGCCACTTTGCAGTGAATTGGGCTGTACGGTTATGTGTCAGTGCAATACACTTCATTTCACCTGATGGCTCCCTTCTGTTCCAAGTACAGACGAAAAGCTCTGTTCTTGTTGCCTGTATGCCACCAAGACAAGGAAATAACCTGCCAATCTTCCCATACCTCTTTTTGCCATACTTGTGACTTCTAGGTTCTCTTTCAACACATTACCACATTTCCCCCCTCTGCAATCTTTTCTGTTCTTCTATTGTTCTCTTGATAACCATGTATGCACTTTGGCTACAGAAAAGGTAGCTACTGTGCTACCCCCCCCTCCACTTTCTTCTCATTACAGAAACTTGACTTTCATTGCTCTCTTCAACTGCTTATCTCTGCTGCACCAATGATCAGATGGATTGCTTCAAGTCAGTAGGAGGGTGGGGTAACAAATGTTTCCCAACGCATTACAATTGTCTCCTTCTCTTGTACTAGTATTTGGGACGTTATTGGTTCATGCCTCCAGGTACCCCTTCATGTCATATTTTAGTGTTCAGTATATATATAGTCATCCCGGTCCTGTCTCTTGGTTTTTCCATTCCCCTTTCACAGCCCTTATCACTGCTGATTTCAATTATTGTTCTTCGCTCCCTGTTTAGCAAATTGGGGTCAGCTGTTGGTTATGCTGCTGGTCAGGGCCGAGCTCCCTCCCTTGTCCTCTGGCTTCTAATTCTAACTCCCTAAAAACTATGTATCACCCTTGAAAGAAATTCCTTCTTGACTTGTTTTCTTCTGATTTACTTGATTCCACCCTCCTTTTGCCCGATTCTGAGATCACCTCACTTCTGCTTGTTTTTTTATCAATGAATTAGTACAACTGTAGACGATGAAATACTTTGCAAAACCTAGATGTTTTAATCTAGAAATAAGAATCAGTTAACTTTGTTTACTTACCCCC
The DNA here is from genome assembly GCF_040938575.1 of Ambystoma mexicanum. Lineage (NCBI taxonomy): Eukaryota > Metazoa > Chordata > Amphibia > Caudata > Ambystomatidae > Ambystoma > Ambystoma mexicanum. The sequence goes on along the minus strand of NC_090922.1, from coordinate 576,879,516 downwards.
TTCAGGCTGAATTGTGTTGGTGTTTAAATTACGTTTAAATTACTTCCCGGATGCTTTGGTTGTGTTATCATACTTCTTTGCTATAAAAAACAAATCAGATGCTAAAAGAAATCATATTTATCTTCTCATTCACACTTGGCTGACACCACACACGATCCTCTGTATTTATGCTAGCATAATACTGCATCCTGAACATGATCAGTGAGTGGCTTTGTCCTGGCAGACTGTGCTTTACTGTAACAGCATATTTGGGGGCATTTTAAACGCAGCTGCACCCTAGAGCGCTGCAGAAGACCCTTCCTCAAAGACCCACCCCAGGGCAGCCGCTTGCCCATGTAACCCCTCCGGCTAAGGGCTTCGGAGCAATGGGCAGCTCCCAAAGAAGCAGCTCCAGACCGTGTTAGCCTGTGTAGCCTGCAGCCATCAACCAGCAGCGACTGACAAGGTAGGCGAGGTCTGGACAGGGTATCAGCAATTACTGCTCCCCTTTAGACTGTCCAACCCATTTTATTATCCTATTATCATATTATCTAAAAGCCTGTAGTATGTTGCACATTCATTTTTAGCCATATCCAACACCTAGGCCAACTGGTCGCTCAGCCACATCTGGCTTTTAGGCCAATTGTATTAGTTAGCCATGGGCCTCATCACAAGTTGGGCGGTAAGCACTAAAAGTGGCAGTAACGGTATTAGTGCCGCCAATACCGCTCCGCTCGATCAGAAGCCGGTGCAAATACTGACAACTGTAAAATCAACCGGCGCTATTGCAGCCGGCGCTATTACAGCCAGCGGTATCTGCCCCGGTAACACAAAGCGCAATCAATACTGCATCACAAGTCCATGTACGGCGATATTAGCACCAAAAACCGGCGCAAATACTGACAATAGCACAGCGCAATTACCTCCAGCCTCCAGCTGGAGGTAAATTAACATATGTGCCAGAAATTAAGCCACAGGTGATCCCAATGCACTCCAGAGGGCCACATCAGGCACACCCCTACCCCGAGGGCCACATCAGGCACACCCCTACCCCAAGCACTGTTCACAACACCATGCTGCCACTAGCCACTATGAGTTGAGACAGGCAGCTACTCATGCTGCTCCTGGTAGTAGAGATGCATGACATCCAGGCCAGGGCACAGGCAGTACAGGGGGGTATGAGGAGGAGGGAGATAGCCCAAGCAAGGCATGCGCCAATCCCCAGGGTCAGGCCCTCACATTGGACCCTCACTGACAGACAGTTGGTCACCCTGTGCCGCCTCAACAGGGAGACCATAACTGAGCTGCTCACCGCAATACAGGGCGGCATAGGGAGCAGGATCAACATCCGGACAGCCGTGCCCCCTCTGTTGAAGCTAGTGTCTGTCCTACAATTTGTCTGAACTGGCACCTTACAGCACTCCGTGGCCATGATGCATTGCATGGCACAGCCCTCCTTCTGTGCAGTGTTGGTCCAGGTGCTTGAAGCCCTCCTGCGGCAAGTACAACGCCACATCTCACTGCCTACCACCCAAGCCTAGGTCAATGGCATGAAGGCACAGTTCTATGCCATTGCCCAAATGCCAAATATGATTGCAGCCCCGGACCCTACCTATGTTGCGCTGATAGTCCCTAAGGCCCACAAAGCATTGTACTGTAACGGGAAGCACTACCATTCCCTGAATGTGCAGGTGGCAAGCGACCCCAACCTGTACATCGCCCACTCCTGTGCCTGCTATCCTGGTTCCACCCACGATTCTATGGTCCTACGGAACAGCACACTGCTAGGATACATGGAGAGGCCCAGAGGACCACATACGTGGATAGTGGGTGAGGAAAATTGCATGCAGGCATGCACTGAGAAGAACCTGACCAAATGCGGGGGAGTGCCAATGACTACACAAAGCATGGCATGACAAGCGAATACAAAAGTCGTACCTGACCACCTCCCCCACCAACGTCACACTACAGCCCAGGGAGCATGCACATGTTAGACATGCCTGGATGCAGAATCTGATTAACACATAAAGTACCAACTCCTAACACAAACATGACTACAGGTACCACAATGCAACATGCACAATCCAAAGCAATGCTGAAAAATGGCCACTTCGCATCACACAACAGCAACCCTGCCAGTACCACAGCCATGCACCGATGTGCGTCCAGCCCACAATGCCGACCCGGTGACTCCAGAAGCCTAGTGAGGGCCAATTGCAAACCCAGCATGCCACATACACAGGAGAAATACATTGCCACAAGACAGCCACCATGTCAAGTGCACATGAGACTGACAGACACCTTAAGTAACATCTGCTGCAAGGGAACAGGGTGCATGTGTAGCAAAAATAATGTATGATACGAGTGACACAGCATGCACAGACATTGTACACACATGCTACGAAATGAAGCCCCATATGCATACACATGATGTCCCTTGCCCTGATACTGTCTAAGGCCCCCCCACACATTGCAATGTGACTAATGGCTGTGCCTCCACCTATTCAGGTGACTCTGGATACCCGCAGCTGCCCTGACTAATGACCCCTGTTTGTGATGCACAAAAAACACAGGATATTGCCTACAACCACACTCACAGCAGGACCCGTGTGTGCATTGACCGTATCTTCGACCTTCTGAAGGCACTTTTCCACTGCTTCGACCGTACCGCTGGAGCCCTGATGTACGCTCGAGAGAAAGTGGGTAAAATTGTGCTTGTGTGTGCCATGCTGCACAATATCTGCCTGAATAGAAATGTACCTCTATGCCCTGACGTGCCACCCCCAGAGGATGAGGCTGAAGTGCCTTTGGCAGAGGCAAATGCATGCATTGCCAGAGATGATGTGAGGGGTGGGAGACTGGCTCGCCAGGGACTGATAGACAATTTCTTCTGACACATTCACAAGCCATGCACGACTGTTTGACACTCAAGTTTTTTAATAAACACACCATTGACACAATCAGGAATGTCCTCTCATTGATGAAGTTCAACAGTTTTAATGGAATGATGTGCCCCAATAATGCCCCTGAGCTCCCACCCGCCACCCACTCACCAGTACCCTATCTCCCCTACCCAACCCACCACCAACTCCCCAGCACACTATCCCCACTCCCATAACCCACCACCAATTCCCCAGCACACTATCCCCCTGACCCTACTGTAATGAACTCATGATGACAACAGTAAAGACAGACACAAGTGATCACAGTTCAAGGGTGTTTATTAAACTGTAAATGCAGGGTGGAAAAACGCCTAAGCTAAACCTAAATCTAAGATGGGAGCAAGCGTCGATCATCAAATGAAAAATAAGGCAGTCCTTGTGGCGTCTTGTCAAAATTAAAGGCCTATACTAAAAAAAAAACTATTGCCAATTCCTTACAACTAATTACAGAAAGAGTGTGGGATAGGGTATGCAAATAAAGAAAAAGTTGTTCACAAATAATATGTCAGGATATGATTGCCTTGAGGTCTCCCTTCCCCACGTTTTTAGCATGGCACAAGGTGGGTTTTTGGAGCACAGCACATGCTCGAGCCTTCCCGGAACGAGCTAACAGTTGCAGATAAGCCACAAATTAACAAGATAGTTCCTTTCTCAGTGAACTTTGGGTGTTAACTTTCTACCCCTGGATCTCCCTCAGCCAGGCTGAAACACCAAATGACAAGGGGGGGCGCTTCCCTTCCCCTTGTCTTTCAATGCTTCTTGCTTTTACAAATTTTAGCGTCTTTTCAAACATGGGGTGTAAACTTCCCTCGATTGGGTTCACTCTTGCCAATCTTCGTGTCACACTTTTCATGTGCTCATTTCACCAAGTAGGATTAATTTCTCTCAGCTTCCAGAATCTTCTGTCGGTTAAAGACTTTCAACGGTACATAGGATTTTGCAAGACCCCTATATGACCACTTTGACCGTTCTTTGCCTCTTCCCAAGGCCTTCTGTTTACGGTAGTCTTTACCGTTGGGTTATCGCCAAGAGTTACCTGTGTGAGCACCCCTGTGGTGCCAGACTCCTCTGTATCTGGTTTTCCCCCCTCCTTCATTAATAGTATCCCTTTGCTTTTCAAAGTTCAACCTAGCCTTCGGCTACTTTTCATTCAACACAGTTCGGTTTCTTGTTGACATTCCCCTCGACTCACCGACCAGCTTTGATTAACGGCTTGGCTTTCTTTCGTCTCGGAGTCAAGGCTGGTACCACAGAGACAAGCGTCTGTTCCCGACTTGGCAATCAGCAGAGGAGGGACTTGTGTACCGTTGACATCTGGTGCAGTACACGCTGACTTTTGTTTGCAGACTTATCGTTCCCTCGGCAGAGGCTTCACAGGCCTTGGTCGGAAAGGGCAAGGTCGACTCTCTCCTTGTCACCGTCTCGGTCTGCGCCGTCTTTCTCCTCCTCCTGAACTGCTGTGCGGGGTTAGCTTTTACATCGTGCTGTCTGCCTTGCTTTTAGTGTACTGTTGTGATCCATCTTTTATCCTTTTGGGGAAGAAGGGAAAAGGCTGTCAGGTGTGTGTGATTCTGATCAATTGCCTGACTTTGCCTGACACTTGTATTGGGAAATGTCAGGTAAACCGCTCTGGTGTTAGTTGTCTTCCGTGTTGTGCGAAAGTGTTTTTGTGGAAAAAGGGGTGTGGGCAGTGTTTTGGAATATCCTACATGGTATGATGGGGAAAAGGTGTTGCAAGAAGGGGGATACCACATCTCTCCCGTTGGTGTCCCACTCCCCAAGGACCCCCCATTCAGGTGATTCTCCCTCACTGGTCCACACCCAGGAACTGGACCCAATAGCGATGGCCGTGTCCTGGCCACCTGGATGACAGATCCCCAGGGACTAGCTAGGCAGACACCTTCAAGTTTCTCACACCACCCACCATCAACTCCCCAGCACACTATCCCCCCCCCCACCAACTCCCCAGCATGGCAAAAATTGTCTCAGTGTTAGTTACATCTGTGGCCTCTTTCCCTCCATGAGAGCCCCAAGTGATCTTGAGCCCAAAAGGCGCTGGTACTGGGCGTACACTTATGCGACTCCTCAATGGGTGTCATTGAACTGGAGAATATCGAGCCTGGCCCTGAGATGTGCTGTAGTGTGACCTCCGTGCTCTAGCGGATGGCCTCTGCAAGTGCAGAGATCCCTTCTGTCAACTCCTTGACTCTCTGCCCATAAACAGTGAGGGTGGCAGTACTGGCAGCTGCCTCTGCTCGGTTCCTTATCATGGCCTGCACAATCCTGCGGGTGGTCCCCTGCAGGCAGTTACGAATCACCTGCAGGTGTTTGGAATGGGTGTGCCCAATTCCCTCCATCTCCCTATGTCGCCTCTCCATCTCCTCCAGCCTGTGAAGCACAATGTTGCTTGGTGGTGTGTGCTGTATTGTAGAGGGGCTGGGCATTGGCTCTGGGCTATAGGCCAGGGAGCCATAGATATGTGTGTCGATGTCTGGCTAAGGTGTATGTACACGCTGGCGGCGGTGAGGGCTCTCAGGAGTTAGGACCCTTCTGCGGGCGGTGACACTGGGCTGATGTCCCCCTGTGTTTCCACAGTACTCCTACGTCCCGTCCCCTTTCCTCCATAATTGTGGGGCATTCCGTCCTTCGGTAAGGGACCGGAGCACTTTTGTAAAAAGCATCAAAAACGTCTTTTATTTTTACGCTGGATACCGCACATGGCCGTAACCCTGCCCTCCTGACCTCCGCCCTGTTCAATGCCCTTCAGTCCTTTTCTCTGCGCGGTAAGGGCTGGACGCACTAGCATCACTGGGAATTTTTATTTTTATTCCTTTTATCCTTCCTTCCTGCTCTGATTCCTCGGTCATCTAGTCCTCCGCCTATGCCAGAGCATCTGGGATTCGTGTCCTGTTCTTCATGCGAACGTCGCTTCGAGAGGGTGGATCCCCACTCTCTTTGCTTGGAGTGTCTAGGCCTGGAACATCGCTGGGATTCGTGCTTCTACTGCGACTCCCCCTTTCCGTCCGGGCACTCCAACGTCTTCTTCGGTGGGAGGAAGTGTTTCAGCGCGTTCCTCCACCTCATTTCCAGCTTTTCATCAACCAAAAGAAGAAACGCCCGGTAAGTTCTTTACATTTTAGGGTACCCCGGCCAGGGGACTCCTTCCCGGGGTCTTCCAGGTCCGGGAGGGGCTTGTGTAACTCTGTCACCAGGGGTTCCCCTGAGGTGCCTCAAGGGCCTAATAGGCGCACCGGAGTGTTGTCTGAGGGTTCCTGCAGCAGACCTGCCAAAACACCGGATGCCGTTCCTGGAGTTTTCCACACTGTTACCGGGGTACGTCCCAAGGTCTCCATTTCTGGAGCTTTTCATACAGAGTCACAGCTAGAGGCCCCTCTTGAGGGAGCTATATGTCCTGGGTTAAGGAGATGTGCCCTCTGTGTCCGTTACTGCAGCTACGGGAGTGGGTGCAGTGGCCTTTGGGGTGCTCCTGGTGGCCTGTGGTGTTGCCATGGGCTTGGTCTTGCTGGGTCCTGGCGTATCACGGTGGTCCATCCGCCTAGGCTTAGCCTGTTTGTGCCTTTATGGGGTAGTGGTGGTGGCAGACCTTGAGGGCCTGGAGGCGCCACTTTCAGATGGGCCTGCTCCCTCGTCCTCCTCCGAAGCCTCTGGTGATGCGTTTGTGCATGTAGGGGACATATGCATTTTTGTCAGATATGGTTCTACCAACCTTGTTGGCATGCAATACACATTTGATATGGTTCAGAGTGGGGCACCACACATTTGGGCAGATGGGCATAGTTGGTCAGGGGAGATTACATGTGGGCACAGCATTGTGGGGATGGTTGCAGCAATGTGTGTGTGACACATGCCAGTTGGCCTTTGGCCTGTGTGTGGGGAGGGCAGAGTGTCCATGCTCGGGCAGCTGATGTATGGCTTGCATGCTTGTCGTACTTCATGTCCCCTCATCCCCTCCCCGGGTGGCACACACCTTATGGGAGTGGGTGTGGTGGCTTCCTAGCCTGCAAAATGTTGGTGTGACTGCTGCATGGTGTTGTGGTTGCACATGCACCACAATCCTGCTGGCACATGGTGCACCTGCATGCGTGTGCATGGCACTTAGAGGGGTCACGTGCCACCCCTTCCACTGATGTTATGCTCAGGGTTGCCCTTGGTGCCCTGCCCCATGGCTGCTGTGGGTGGGTGGCTGATGTGCCATCCCGTCACTTCACCCTGATTGGCCTGCCCAGCTTCTGTGTCTGCTGACATGTGTCCCTATCCACTGGGGCGTCTTGTACTAGGCTGACATTTGTGCATGCACTTTTGCTGGGAGAGGGGGGTTGGGGGTAGTTGACTCATCTCATGGCTGCTGGCACCCACCTCCCTCTGTACCCTCCATGTACAGGACTGTGCTGCACTTCTCCCAGACAATGAGGACCAGTGGTTGCACAGTACCACCTCCAGTTGCCAGGGACTCCTGGCGGTGTTGGGACAGGAGTCGATGCACCCTGACGTTATTCCATTGCTTCCTGCAATCATCCATCCATCTCCGTCACGGGGTACACTGGCCACAGCAGTCACCTTCTAGCTCATGGCATGCAAGATGGCTGTCCTGCACTCGTCGGAGGTTTTATGCTGCCTACTGCCATACAGCTTCTCACAGTGGGCAACAACCTCATCAGTGAGGACCACCAGCTCTCCCTTACTGAACTTTGGTTTCCTCAAGAGATTTTCGGGCATCTTGCCTCTGGTCCTCTCCTGTGTCATTTTTGCTTGTTTCAAGGTCTGGGTGGCTGCAGGAAGTGGAGATTCTGGATGGATTGTGTTTTTCAAGATGGCCGCCACCATGCTTCCTGTTCTGGTGGTGATGCAATTTCCACTGGTGCTAATAGCGGTAGCGCTATTAGTGCCGATATTTTGGCAGAAACCCTTATTTTGGTGCAGTTTACGCCAGCCGGTAATAGCACTACTGCCGGAGTGGGGCGCATGTTCACACCAAGTTGTGATGGGGCGCTAATACCGCAGCACAACCCAGCAGTAACGCTATTTACGCTCTGCAGAAATGGCGCCGGAATACCGCCAGACTCATGATGAGTCCCCATATCTGGCATTTAGGCCAATTGTGTGTGTTAGCCATATCTGGCATTTAGGCCAATTGTATTAGTTAGCCATATCTGGAATTTAGGCAAATTGTGTTAGTTAGCCATATCTGTTATTTAGGCCATTTGTGTTAGCTAGCCATATCTGGCATTTAGACCAATTATGTTAGTTAGCCATATCTGGCATTCAGGCCAATTGTGTTAGCTAGCCAAATCTGGCACTTAGGCCAATTGTGTTATTTAGCCATATGGCATTTAGGCTGCTATCCAGGCAACTCGAGCCTGGGTGTTTTGCATCAGCTTTTGTGCCTGTAATTTAGGATTTCTCCCTCTACCCAGGAAACTTGAATCACTGCAGATCCTGCAGTCTGGGGAGCCTGCTTCTGCACTCTTGGCGCACCGGATCAGTTGCAGCCGGCTTGCTGCCAAGCCTTCCGTTGTCTCTTATGCAATGCCGGTGTACAGTGTCCACGTCTCCAGGCACTCTCCCCACTCTGCTTCCTCTGTCTCTCTGCCGTTCAGCTCGTCAGCATGGCCCTTTTCCTCTGGCGCCTCCGTTAGCTGTAACACGGCCTCTTTGGTACTCTTTTAGTTCCGATGTTACTCGCTTCCCTCTGCCACTGTGCTCCTCACACTGGGACTTGCTGCTCCGAAGTTTTTTATTGTTTATTTATGCTGCTGGGCTAATCGAATTGGCAGATCTGGCAGGAGCTCACGTAGCCTGCGACCTCATCGCATGGCTGCTGGCCATGCCCCGCCACCCCCTCCGAGGTGATGTTGCTGCACTACCACAGTATTTGATTGCCCAGGGGAGCCAGAAGTAGAGGCCGCTGCTGCACCCCCCCTGGAGCAGTGTTCCCTGAGTGATTAACCCACTAACCTGCATCTTTAATGTGGTTGTCTCCTGCCGAGACTGCCCCAACTCCGCCTGAATATCCTGTAGTGCCTTGAGCACCTCTGTTAAGGGTGGAGGGGACTGCATATGACTTACGTGGTTATCTTCCCAATTTGGGGGTTGGTGATTGTGTCACACCGTTGGAGTATCTCACAACTGCTTCCTGACCACAAAGCCAAATGTAGTTGACCCCTCCCCTCTTGGTTGGCACAGGCTCCTGATTCTTGTTAACAGGTAACCTTGAGGCAGCCAATTGGGGGGGGGTTAGGGAGAAGTTGTGGATAGGGAAGGGGGTGTTTAGGGTAACCGGATAGACGGTGAGGGTACGTGTAATTCATGGGTAGTGGGGTTGCAAGGGGAAGGCACATACAACATTGACCATCAAAAAACAATAGTAACCCTCTTGTTCCTGAGGTTCTTTTCCTCCTGACCTCTCTCCTAATCAACACAGTACAATCATTCTTGATTAGGAACATGCCCTCATGGTACTTGAAGCTTCAAACATTCATACCCTAGTTGTGAGCGACTAACATAAGCACATAGCTACCAGGAGACACCTGGACAAGCAGTAGCACAGGCAGAAAACGAAAAGAACATAAACATGACATTTTAGCACTTGAGCACAGACTGAACACATGACCCCCTTGAGCTCTTAAATGCATTTCCCAAAGAGTTATTTGCACAGTACAATTTGCCAAAAAAGACACAGAACGCCTCCTGCATGCTTTCACGAGTGCCACTTTGAGCAAGCAGCGACAAAACAAACATAGCGTGCCTTCGAGATAAATGTTCTCACACAGTGTGTCCTTGGTAGCATTCAAAGCTTTCCGCACAGTTTTCACTAATTAGCGTTCATGTGCTGTACAACGTTCCTCATTAACAGTGCTATGCGTGTCTTCCTCTGACTCCCCCCCCCTCGTTTGCTGTGTTTGCAAAAAACCCCAATGAGGTACTTAACTGAGGCCTGGGGGCAACATATGGCACCTCCCCAGGCAATGAAGAATCCATGTTGAAACAGGCAAACCCACAGTCTCACGAACGCTTGCCTCTCATGCTGAGAGGGGGAGGAAGCTGTGATATCCTCCGTTACCAGCCTGCACAGCCTCTCACCCCCTCCGGTCTCCTTCATCTTCCAGCACTCCTTCCTGCTCTGTTCTGGCCCATGCCTGCAAACGCCAGAATTACCAACACTCAGCACGGGCCAGGGAGGAGCTTTAAAGGCACTAGCATAGTGCGCATGCGCGCACTCCAACGCCCGTGAGGGTCATGGGAGTTGAAGTCTTTTGGGCCTCCCAGCCCGTACATAGTGTTTCCTGACCCCCCATTTCCTCACAATATTAAACGTGAAAACAGCCTTTCTCAGAGTTAGAAAGCAATTTAACTGTTACTGTGAAGTTTACAACAGTTCAACTGGCCTAACACAGATGTGTGCAAGTATTATCTGAAGCTAAGAGAGTGGCACCAAGGCTTCTGGGTAATTACTTGGGCTGATAAGGCTGGGGAAGGGAAAATGACTGCTTGTAAAGACTATTTTGAAGTTGACAGCCTGTATTGCCAAGGAGTTTGGAAGACTAAGAGAAGTGAATCTTAAAGGCAACCCCAGGTTGTTATTGTCGCAGACAGACAAGAGAGGCAAAGAGACTGGCGCTTTTGAATAGAGATATTCAGAGGAAGAATGCCTTGCCTACTTGAAGGTGTTGAAGTACTTTAAAGTGTATCTTGTTGAAGCCTGTCTAGAAGTACAAATCACTGAAGCTGTGGTAGAAATTCAAAGTACTGAAGCTGTGGTGGTATATATGGTTGTCAGTAGATTCAACATTGTAGTAGCCTAAACAAAGTGGAGTACTGTGAGAGAAAGATGACTGTTCTCATGGTGAATCAAGTAGAACTGAAGTTGTTGAAGTGGTAGCAGCAGCACTGTGAAATCATCCTGGCAAATATACCATTGTCAATTCTAAAACTGTTACTAAGGAAATACTAACTGTTAACCAAGAACTGTGTATCACTGACAGTTGTGCATCTAGCATTTCTTTTGAACTGTGGCAAGTCTTCTTGAAGAGGCGATCAATCATCGTGGTTGGGATTACCATTGGTGCTATTAGGTGGAAGTGGAAAGTGGATATTTTCCCAAGAGGAAGGGATTTGCTATCATCTGAACTTTGGTTAATAAACCTTAGTTCGACTTTGAAATGTCAGAACTGATTTGAGACATTTATTTCTTTGGTTGAACATTAGCAGAATTGACCATGAATCCTGAGGAAGGGAATGCACCTAGGACATCAGAAGGTTATTCAGAAACTGTGAATATTGTTATGTTATGTTATGTTGTATTGCCATACATTTTATTTTCTTTGTGCGTTTGTTGCTTAGTGTGAGGGTTATATATCGTGTGTGCAGTGTTTTCCCTTAGCTTGGGTTAGGCAGGGAAATCCTCATCAGCGTAAGGATAGTGAAGCATTTTACTACATTTATTTTGAGAATAAAATGGCATGCTTTGATAAATCATCAAACAGTTGTCTGCCTCGCTTTACTGACCCCTCACATGGCCCGAAGACACACAGAACACTTCAGAATGCCCACAAAAAACTGGAAGCACACCTTGCCATTCAAGCAGGCCAGGCCCTAATTGCAGTGAAACAGGGGTATTACACCAAAGGGAAGAGAACAAGTTCCTAGTCAGGAAGTTTGTGAAAACAAAGCACCGTAATATAATACTGGGACTAAGGGATTTTCAGGGGGCTGTACAATATGCAGAGGATGCCAATCTGTATTTGTCAGAATCCCACCCACGGGAAACTATGTCAACTGTACCCAGACAGTAACGGATAAAAGCAATAAATCGTAGAGGGAGCCGTCCCCATCGTACGGACACAGACAGAAAAGCCCTAAATCTACCCATTTCATTAGAGGAGGTAGATGCAGTGATTAAATCCCTGAAAGCGAGGGCTCTGGGTCTGGATTGCATCACACCTCATTTTTACAAAATCTTCTGGTTGCAGCTACTGAAGCTCCTAACTAAACTGTTTAAAACCTTTCTTCAATCCGAAAGGGTGACAGAGTCCATGCATAATTTCTCAACCATCCTTCTATTAAAGCCTGGTAAAGACCCCTGAGACTGTGCCTCTTATAGGCCAATTTCACTGCTAAACATCGATGTGAATATTTACTCCAAAGTTCTGGCCAACCGGGTGACCGCGATTCTGCCCAAGGTGATTGATGCAGACCAGACTGGCTTTATTCTGGGCAGAACCACAGGGCATAATATCCACCAGGCCTTAAACCTGGTGGAAATAGCAACAATGGATCGCTGTAAGACGACTCTCCTGGCACTGGACGCCACTAAAGCCTTCGATTAGATTGACTGGGCCTTTGGAGGCGTTCCAGTTTTTATTATTTATTTTTTTAAACATTTTATTAATTAATTCAATCAAACAATACAAACCAAACAGGCAGTGCATATATCAACAGTTTCGTTATACATTGTTAACTTCTGACCACTGATTCCCTTATCCCACCCCCCCTTACGAGTCTATTACTTTACACATTCTGTTTCTGCATCCTGCGGTACAGTCTCTCCTTCTGTGGGTTCTGCCGGGTCTCGTATTGACCCGAACAGTTGGGCTATCAATAATTTCCAGGCCATCAGGGACTCGGTCTCCTCTTCCCCCCCTGCATTACTCGTTTCTTACCATACCATAGTTTCTGCCTCTGCCCATTTCTGTAAATCTCTCCACCACACTTCCACTCTGGGTTGGTGGCAGGTCTTCCACCCCATGGCAATTCTCCTTTTTGCAAGCACATAAGCCAGATCTTTCAGTTTACCCACGTGCTTGAGCTTCTGTGATCTTGGGAACGCCCCCAATAGACAAGCCCACACCGTGTCTACCACAATCTTGACCCCCTTTTTTTCCAGTCTCCCTTTTATTTCACTCCAAAAGCGTTCGATGACCGGGCATGCCCAGAACATATGCACCATGCCCGCTTTCTCCTCATCACACTTAGGGCATGCCTGCCGTCCTGCATTCTCAAACCTCGAGATCCTTTGGGGTGTCATATATGCCCTGTGCGTAATATACAGTTGTATCTGTTTCAATCTCGCATTTCTAGATACCTTCTTATGATACCCCTGCGCCCGTTCCCACATCCCGTCCTCCATTGGGGCTCCTACTTCCGTTTCCCAATCTAGTCTCAACTGTGTGACCTCCTTCCCCACTTTAGACATCAACATCTCATATATTCTACATATCTTGTGGCCTCCTTCCGCTATGTCATATATCACATCTATGGTGGCATCTGGTTCTTCCACCAGCAGTTTCGGGCCATATTTTCTTAATTCTCTGCACCATTCTATGGTATGTAATATACTGGCCCGCATGCAATCCAGTTTCTTCCCGCAGCCCATCAAAGGTAATGATAGAACCCTCCCGCCAAATATCACCCATTGTTGCTAACCCAACCGGTTCCCAGTGGTTTCTGATTATCATCCTTAGCTGTTCATCTGCCCCTGTTAACGCAGCTAGTGGTACATGCGGAGAGCATGGGGACAGGTTCTCCATCATCTGGCATTCCCTTCCCCACATACTCCACCCCAATAGCATCATTTTAGGGCGCCCTATCATTTCTGCCTTGGGTACCCACATCATCTCTTTCAAATAAAATGGTGCACAGTCACGCCCGAACAGCCTGGATTCAGAGGTCTCTTCATCGGAGAGCCATTTGGCAACATACTGCAACTGGCTTGCTACATAATACACCTCATAGTTGGGCAATTGTATCCCTCCTTTATCGTAAAAGTTCTGTAGCTTCCATAACGCCACTCTGTTTCGCATGCCATGCCATAGGAAATCCCTGCTGCACATGCTATTCAATTTGGTGAAGAACTTCTTAGGTATCAAGTATGGTATATTCCCAAAGTAGTGTAGGAGCCTAGGCAGGACCACCATCTTGAGCATTGCTCCCCGGCCCATCACCGCCAGTGGGAGCTTTGCCCAGAACTGCATGCATTTTTCAATTTTTTGTATGGCCACCTCTGTGTTGCACCTATTCTCCCCTTCCACTGTGTGGTATATGTCTATCCCTAGGTACCGAAATGTGCTGACCGCCCATGGTACTTGCAATACGGGCAATCGCTCCACCGGAATCCCATTATACCCTCCTAATGGAAACATGCAGGACTTCTGGGGGTTCACCGCTATACCAGACAACCCAGCATATCTCTCCATTACTTCAAGAATGTATTGGAGATTTTCTTCCAGGTGCTGCAAATACAGCAACATATCATCTGCGTATAGGGAGATCAAATGTCGCTCCCCTTTCACCTCAATGCCTATGGTGTCATATTGTTGTCTCAGGTATATTGCTAGGGGTTCCAGGGCCAGTATATAGAGCATTGGAGACCACGGACATCCCTGCCTAGTGCCTCTACCAAGCTGCCACCTTCCCGATATTATTGATCCTGTCTTAACTCTAGGCACTGGTTCGCTACACAGTATTTTTGTCCACCTCACATAACCAGGCACAAACCCATAGCACCCCAGGGCCGCAAGCAGCCATGGCCATTTAACTGAATCGAAGGCCTTTATTGCGTCCAAGGACACAATTGCCATTTCACCTTCCTTTTCACTGTCGCTTTCAATAATTTGTTGCAGTCGTCTATGGTTATTGGTGATGTTCCTATTTGGGACATAACCCCTTTGATCAGGATGTATTAGTATACCAATAACCCTCTTTAGTCTATTTGCTAAGTTCAGCATCGACAAGGGTCTATAGGAGCTGCAGCTGTGCCCAGGCTTATTAGGTTTGGGAAGCAGTATTATAATTGCTTCTCTCAGCGACTCTGGTAAGCTCCCTGTCTCAAACGCTTCGTTTAACATTTCTAACAGTGGGGGAAGGACCTCTTCTATATATACTTAGAGAAACTCACTAGGAAGTCCATCTGCCCCCGGGGTTTTGCTAGTAGGCAATTGCCTCACCACCTCCCCCAATTCTTCTAAGGTAATCGGTGCATCTAGCTCCTCTTTTTCTTCCTCACTTATCTTAGGCAATCCTATGTCCTCCAGCATTTCTCTTATTGTAGCGCAACTACTCTTACCACCGTCTCCATATAATGACTTATAATAGTGTGCAAATTCTTGATTAACTCCCTCTTGGGTATAAGTTACGCTCCCGTCTTCTCTCGCTATGGTCCTGATTGTGGCTCTGGGGGTCTCGCTCTTATATAACCACGCCAAAAGTCTCCCTGGTTTATCACCTCCCACATGCTGTCTCTCCACATATTTTTTATAGTTGAGATTACACAATCTATACCAATATTCCGCACATTTTTGCTGTAGCATGGGTATCAATTCTGTCTTCTCAACTGTAACATCTTCGCCCCTTAAAGCCTCTTCTAGTTTCTCCTCTGTCTCCTGTAGATCGGCCAGAATCCCACCTTGTAGACCTTTAGACTTTGCTATGGCTACTCCCCTCATCACAACTTTGAAGGCCTCCCATAGTGTTCCCGCCGAGTCCACACTACCAGTATTCGTCTCAAAATAATTTACAATCTCCTCCCTCAAGTCCTCCCTAAAAAAGGGGTCTCTCAGTGCTTCCGCTCGTAGGCGCCATGTGGGAATCCTCACTCACGGGAGGCAGTATTGCCATCCGAGAATCAGGGGCGAATGGTCCGAAAGCACCCTAGCTTTATATTCTATCTGTGTAATCACTGCTATCACTTCAGGTTTTGTAAAGACATAGTCCAACCTTGTGAGTAGTTGCTGTGGGGCAGAATAATGTGAATATTACCTCTCCTGGGGGTGTCTCGTTCTCCATGTATCCTCCAGGCCAAAGTCACTCAGCAATATTTGTAGCGCTTTAGCGGCTGGGGAAGGTCTATCCCTCTTCCCATCCGATCTATCCACCCTTGGATTCAGTACGCAGTTGAAGTCCCCTCCCCAGATAATCGCGCTCCCCACACACATGCTCAGACTAGTACACAATGTTCTGATGTACGCCGCTGTGTTCTGATTCGGGGCGTACGTATTCACTATACTTATCTCTCTATTTTCGACCAGTCCTCTCAATATAACCATCCTCCCATCTGTCTCTGCTACCACTTGCAATCGCTGGAAAGGGACATGTGGCGCCACCCATATAAGCACACCCCTGGCATAAGCGGAATATGATGAGCCCACCAACACTCCCTTCCACCTTCCGGCAATCGTATCCATTCTCTCCCGTGTCAGATGAGTTTCTTGTAGCAGTGCAATATCTATTTTCGCCCTACGCAGGTACAGCATAACTGTATTTCTCTTTAAATAACTATTGAGCCCTCTTACGCTTCATGTAACTATTTTAAGGTCCCCCATGGCGATTCGAATTTCGTTACTCCTCCTGCAGGTGCAGTCTAACTTTAGGTTCCATTCCAGTCTATATAGGCTTGTTCCCCAATTTAAACTCCCCTTAACCAAAAACACTCCAAACTCCCCGTTCTCCCCCCTCTCCCACCTCCCGTCCCATCCCCAACAACACCCCCCTTAACTGTTGCCCAGCTCCATCCCTGGATCTCAGGCACCCCCGCATCTAGCTCTTTCCGGCCCTCGCCTGTACTCGAAGCTCCGCAGGGTGAGGTCGCCCTAACGGCTAACCTACTACTATCACAACTATTGTTCGGGGGGTAGGGTGCTTTCGCCCTGCCGCTCCTGTTTGCTTCAGTTCAACCACACATTGCTACACAGTTTGCGTATGTATAGGCGCTGCTATTCCAGTTCCTTAAGTTTGTTACAGTCAATGGTATCCCAACCAACTATCCACCTTACTCAGTCGCACCCCTCAGTCTTAATCTTTATCATAGGCTCTGTTGGGGTGCTCACTCTGTGCCATATCAATATACATACAGTATCCCAGTCACTTATCGTGTTCCTCCTGCGCCTGCTCCGTGTCTCGTTCCAGGCAGCCCTGCAGGTCCAGCCATGTCGTTGCTTCTTCCGGAGTCTCAAAAAAGTACATTTTGCTCTTATGCAACACCTTCAATTTCGCGGGGTACAGGAGCATATATTTTATTCCAGCAATGCGTAACCTCCTTTTGATTGCCACATAGCTGTACCGTTGCCTCTGGACCAGCATTGTATAGTCAGGATACGCCGTGATGATGCTTGAGGCCCTTTCAATCGTTCCCCCTGTACGGAAGTGCTCCAATATCTTCTCACGATCTTTATAGTTCAGTATTTTTGCAATTATCGCCCGGGGAGGGGCCCAAGGCTTCGGCTTCCTCATAAGGGCTCTGTGTGCACGCTCCACTGCAAATCCTTGCAAGAGTTATTCGGCCCCTATTTCTTGTAAGAGTAGGTTCTCAATGTAGTTTGTCGGATCTTGTCCTTCCTCCTCCTCCGGCAGGCCAACCACACATATGTTGTTCCTTCTTGCTCTCCCTTCCGCTTCCTCTGCCCGATTCTCCAGGTTAGCAACCTGTTGCTTCAGTACATGAACCTCCTTTGCGTTGTTGGTGCTAGTGTCCGTCTTGATTTTCACCGTACTCTCCAGGCTGCTCGTCCTCTCTGCCAACGCCCTAACATCTTGCCTCAGCAGGGTGACTTCTATGCCTACTACATATATTTTAGCCTCCAGGGAAGTGCGCAAGTCTGACATTGCTATACCCCATGAGTCCCTCAGCTCCGTAATGGCCGCTAGTATCTGGTGATTTTCGGACGCTACGGTGCTCTCCACTGGCGCTGGCAAGCCTTTGGGTTGTTTGTTCTTGTTCTTACTGACGGCCCTTCGCCCTGTCATCTTGCAGCCTCAGTTATGCTCCCGAGGTTGCTTGGTCTCGGGTGTGTTGATCCCGCTCCTCTGAGTTGATACGGCACCAGTGTGGCTCTCTGGGTCTGGGGCAATTATCCCAAAGGAGCCCCGGCGTAGGCTTGTGTCTGCTGAGCTATTTCTTAGAGTGGGTTGTGTCCTTCCAGGTTTCAGATTGTTTTATTGCGTCTTAGAGACCACGCTGTCCCTTGTCATGATCAGCTAGCTTCCAGGCTCTTAACAATCAGCACCCCACCTTCTGCATCCCCAGCAGTCTCTCTTACTTCCACCTCTGCTTGGATTCACCCTACATGCTGTGTCTCCACGTGGAGGCGTCCACTTTTTAACTCTTTGACTCCTCAGGGGTCATATGCTTATCTGCAGCCCCCAGAGTATCCACAGCCCCCAATGTTATAATTCCCCTTATTTCCAAGGGCACAGGCGTACCTTCATTAGAGCCAGTCCAGTGGTTTTATAGTACGTCTTCCGGTAGCCATTGCTACCAAGTGCCCGTTTTCTCCATCATCAGCATCTGTTAAAAGCTATGAGCAGCCGTCGTCTGCATTTGCTGTCCTTATTGTTGAGACTCCATATCTAGTTACACAGCTCAGCTCGCACGCGCCACTGTCTTCCGCGCAGCCGTCCCGAACTTCACCATTCAGGTCGGGGATCAGCTGTTTACGTTCCAACAATATGTCCTTTTTAGTCCCGGCGCGCGGCTCTCAATCCTTACACAAAGTAGGCGCTCAGATGGCTGCTCCGTCTGGCCCCACTTCTGCCGCACTCGGCAGCATCAACCTCGCGCAGCCAGCTCCCTCGCTGGATCTCTCGGGGGAGCCCGGCTTGCGCTACAATGTATACGAATTTCGCCGCTCCCAGGCTCAGCTGCTCAATGCGAACTGCGAGCGAGCGTGGAAATGCTGCGTCAGGCGCCCCTTCTTGGACGAGCTCCGCGCTGCACTATTCATACTCGGGTTTCGTGATCCTGATGGTAGGGGGTCCCGATTCCTTTGTCATCCGCCATTTTGTGGGACTACATGCCCACAAAGTCGCGCCGGAAACAATCAATATCTCGGGCCCGTTTACTCCAATTAGCCTGCAATTTGCTGTGGTTGTGGGGCACACCTTCCGACGTCTTGGCTAATAATTTCAGGAACTTTTAGCACCATTTAGATGTGTGGACATGGATCGACGTCGGATCACCGGAGCTGCAGCACAGGAGCACGTCCTGCTCCATGGGTAGTTAGCCACGCCCCTGCGAGGCGTTCCAGTTAGGGCCAATTTTTTAGAGTATGGTTCTGGAACACTATCACGCCCCCAAGACATCCCTAGGGGTGAATCAAAGACAATCAGAGGCTATACAGCTATTGTGCGGTATGAGACGGGTGCCCCCTCTATCTGCACATATTTACCCTAGTAATGGAACCATTTGATAAGCGTTTCAAGGATAACCCAGCTATTGCGGGTGTAACAGTAGGCCCGAAAGTGTATAAGCTATCTTTGTATGTGGATGACTTGGTGTTAACCCTTACACATACAAATGTTCAGTCCTTCCTGGGTCAATCCCTGAGAGAACTGGAATCTTTCGATCAACGGTTTTGTGATTAACTACCACAAGCCTGGAGCTATGGGGGTGTGATGGAAGAGAATATTGGGGCACTCCACCCCTGTTTCCCGATTGTGTGGAAAAAGGAGGCATTAGTATACCTTGGAGTTCAGATCTCGGCACGACTGACGTAGTTGTATAATCGTAATTTCCCAACTCTGTTTAAAGACCTGGAGGCAGATTTGGAGAGATGGAAAACCCAGGAAATCTCACTAATAGGTTGCATTATGACTTGCAAAATTAATTTGCTGCTGAGGTTTCTGGATCAATAGCACTGGCCCGAAAACAGCACTTAAGCTTAGCGAACGATGCAAACCGAACTAAAGCTGCTAACAGGACATCACAACTCTCACTTTCCTATTCCCACTACACACTAATAACCCCCTCCCCTTTTCCTACTGTTCTTTTCAGATCTGCCAGAGCGCCTGGGGACCACTCCGGAGGTGACGGTGCGCAGTACAAACACCTTTAACATTAACATCAGCACTCCCGGTGGAGATACCACAGAAACCCTTAATAGGACTTCAGCAACAGGTTTTCCAATTTATATGGCGGAGGACAATGCCTAGAATATCCAAAATTGTAATGTTGGGTGATGCGCATCTAGGAGGGATGGGAGTTTTGTCATTACTATGCAGGAGCGCAATTGGTGCACTTACTCACCTGGAATAGAGCCACTGATCACCCCAAATGAGTAGAGACGTAGCAAGCCAGACTCTCGCTGCCCCTTCGCTCCTTGTCATACATCCACCGATGGGCGCGGACACTTTGGCCCAAACTCCTCTCCTCCACGAAAACAACAGTAAAGGTATGGGACTGGGTGAAGAAGCCGCCAGGTATCCCAGTGGGATTGGGCCCACACACCCCCATCTTTCACAACCCAGACTTCATCCCAGCCCTTTGGCCCATAGACTTTAGGCGTTGGTCACAAGGGGGCCTAAACCACAATTCACAACTCTTTGAGAATGAGTCGCCCCCAACCTTTGTAGATTGCCAGAACAGGTCTGCCTTAACGGAAGCCAACCGTTCTATATATGCCCAGATCAGACGCTGGATAGTTGATCCCTTGACCCAACAGGGGGCAGCCCGGGAACTGGGGGCTATTGAACACGACCTGCTGGAGGTTCTATATCCAAAATATATAAGCTCTTGCGTATAGATATGTGGTTGATCCGGCCCCGCTACATGGTGCAGTGGGAGGCAGACCTGGACCGCCCCATAGAAGAGCAGATGTGGGTGGATATCTGGTCACAGAATTACTCCTCCTCAAAATGTGAGACCAATAAGGAATGTGCCTTTAAGCTGACATACTGCTGGTATTATACCCCAGCCAGGTTACATAGGATTAAGAGATCACTAGACCCATCCTGCTGGAGGAAGGTTGGGTCGAGCAGAACCTTCTTTTATATGTTGTTGAGAATGCCCATGGGTACAGACCTTTTGGGAGGGGGTGGCATCTACAATTGAGGCTATAACTCGGGTTCGACTCCCTTTGGAACCTGATGTAATGCTACTGGGTGTCCCAGTTCCGGAGGTGCACCCACGATCAGTGGTAAGGGCCAAGCTAATCACTCACCTCCTGTTGGTGGCAAGAATGACAATTGCCCGGGCCTGGAAGATCCAGGGGGACCCTCTCAGTCCCCAGTGGTGGTCCAAAATATGGGACATCCTAGTGACTGAAAAAGTCACAGCAGCTAAAGAACAGATACTACACTGATTCACTGAGATCTGGACTCCCATCCTGGAATATGACCTGAACTTCCCCGGGCAGGCATACCAGCCACGGCCAGTGGCACAGTTCTTGCAAGGAAATTGATGACACTGGGCCGTGCCTATGTTGTGGGTGGCTGAGAGGAGGGGGATAGTAGAACAAAAGGGATGGGAGTTCCCTTGAAGCCTTAGTTGGCATTCTCTGACTACCTATTGTTTAAGAACTGCTAATATGTTTTTCTTTTATGTGCAACCAAACTTAAATAAAGTTGTTATAAAAAAAAAGAAATCTTTTCATGCTTACTTTTAGAGGAACTTTCTGCTTGGGTGGCAACAGTTGACATACCATCTAAATACCAAACTGTTTCTGGAAGCAATGTGGGACCACGTTAAATGGATTGATAGTACAACTTTTATAAACACATATGCTAAGGACAAACTATCTTAGTTCATGGCCTATGTTGACCTGTTGAGTGCCTTTGATTATTTAGATCATACCAGACTTTGGAGCAAGTTATATGATTGGGGCATTTCAGGTATCAGTAATCTCAGATGTCATGGAAATCCTTGATGAATGAGGAGCAGATGACCCAGGAATACTGCCCAGACTCCCCTACAGTGAACTAAGCACCACAGAGGGAAAGCAAAGCTAGCCTCCCTTCGTCACAGCGTGACACCTGGATGGTAGCACCACAAGGATGGTGCAAGGCACCGAGTTGGGCATCAAATCGGAAACAACACTGGGCAAAAGGGGAATGACCAGGCTGGCAAGGACGTGATTGAAGGCCTAGGAAAACAAGAGTGGAGGATAAGGTAACAGAGCAACAAGGGAGAGGACTGAACTCCTAGAACAGGAGACAGAGATAAGGGGAAGCAAAGGGAGTGAAGCACAACAAGAGAAGTTGAGACACCAGTAATGCTGTCTCAGCCAAGCTTAAATAGCCCCGGATGAAAGTACAGTAATTTCTACTCCATATCCTAGCATGGCTAGGACCCTTCTGAATGTGCATGTGCAGAGCCGCGACCATGGCTCCATGCGCATGCATCCTGACCGCAAGATGGTGGCGCCCTTCCAAGCTGGCCATTGTCGATGCAGAGAACCCAACGGTCCTCTGGTGCATCCATCACTGTGACTCCATTTGCGCAAGTAGAGTTTTTAGGATCCCTGCGCATCTAAGGCCATTCTCCGCACTCATAGATTCCTGGTGTGCCGTTGCTAACACTCTGCCCTCCTCCAGGAAAGGTCGGTTCCCCCAGCTTCTATGGATTGCGATCTTAGAATTGGCGAAGCAGATGCGTGGCATGCACTTGTGTGGCAGGTTCACAAGTAAAGTCGCATGGGGCATAGCCCTTCCAGTGAACAAGGTATTGTAAGCAGCACCAATAGTGCCTGGCATCACAAATGGCTTCGACTTCATATTCAGGGTCGCCGTCCACGACTATTGGTACTGGACGAAGTCCTGATTGGAGGTTGCTGGTAGCATAAGGCTTTAGGAGACACGTGGAACACTGGGTGAACACATCATGACGAGGAAAGGAGAAGCTGAAAGGCCTCAGAGTAGTTTCTTTGCAATGTGGAATGGACCCACATAATGGCGATCAGGTTACCTCAGGCAGTTGCGATACAGAGCCATACATTGTCACCGATGTAAGTATGAGGTTCCTTTTTCTGTTAGCATATATTTCCTGGGTTTTCTTGGTTTCTTCGAAAATGGCCGATGTGGTCTTGTGGATCTTTTTCAGAGTTTGTACCATGGAATCCGCAATGGACAATATAGTGGAAACGACAATAGACATATGCAAGAGTTTAGGCTGTTGACCATAGGTACAGAAGAAAGCACTATATTTGGTGGCTACATGGCTGGAATTATTAAGGCCACCTCTGCAGTGCAGGTACTCAGCCCAATCAGACTGCAAGGCGCTGGTGTAGCAGCGCAGGTGTTCCTCCAGAGTCTGGTTAGTCCTCTCAGTCTGACCGTTGGTCTGCGGGTGGTAACCTGAAATGAGGGCTCTTTCGATGGATAGGGCTTGGCATCCTGTAGACCAAAAGTGAGACACAAACTGCTGGCCCCGATCAGACAGACACTATTTTCACTGAGAGACCATGAAGATGGTGTATATAGTAAAGCAAGGCAGCTGGCGTCTGATGGGTAGTGGGTATAGCAACTTAAACAGTCTATAATGACCAGTAGACCAGTATAGTCTTGTGAGGGTGGGAGTTCTACTATATAATCAATTGCTGTTGTGTGCCAAGGGTATGGTGGGCTCTCGAAAGACTACAAGAGCCCAATAGGTCTGCTTTGAGGGCACTTTCTGCAAAGGGGACAGGTAGAAACGTAGGGCCTCATTACGAGGTGGGCGGTAAGGGATTACCGGCACCGATAAGGGCACCGCTGCTGGTAATCCCTTACCGCCCTACTAAGAGTTCCCTTTGCGGGTCCTCTCTTAACGCCTGGTTTTACCAGGCATTAAGGACGGGACCCGCAAAGGGACTTTGGAGCTAATAACGGTACCACAATTTGCGGTACGGTTATTAGCGCCTTCCCTATACCCATTGAGCCCTATGGGGGCTCAAATGGGAATGGGGAAGGGCCCTGGTGAATGGGGAATTACCGCCCCCCGCCAACCTTGCAATGGGGCGCTAATAGCTCCATTCACCAGGGCGGAGTCGGTAAGGATTTGGAGGCAGCCATGGCGCTAATAGCACCATGGTTACCTCCAGCCTCGTAATGAGGCCCATAGTCTGTTATTAATGTTTTTATCTTTACCAGAATTGCAGAATCATTTGACAGTGCAAGACGTTCTAACTCCTAAAACAATTTGACTGCCAAAAGGAAATGCTTGGCTTGGAGTATTTGAGAAAAAGTAGCAGACATCAGATCTTCTGTAGTGTGGGACAGCCCTTCGGCCTTAAGGTAATGCTTACCAGGGATGTAAGTAATCCTGAAATCAAATTCTTCACAGAAAAAGGCCATGCGGGATTGACGGCTTTTGGTACAAGGTAAAGTAAGCAGGAATTGTAGGTTTCGGTGGTCGGTGCGCACTTCCATCAGAGGATCCCCCCATCCCCCAGGAGATGTCTCCACTCCATAAAATATTAATAGCCAACAACTCCTTTTCAATGATAGCATAGTTGTGTTCACTGATGGTCTACTCTAGGGAGAAGTATGCCACAGGATGCTCAAAGCTGGTCACGGCATTTTGTTGTAAGAGGACAGAACCAATCGTTGAAGTGGAAGGGTCGGTTTCAATCACGAATGGGAGAGAATCTTCACAGTGTTGTAGGATGGGCGCTTTGGGAAATTCCTCCTTAAGGGCTTAAAAGGCTTCTTTGGTCCTGGAATTCCAAGAAAAAGGTTGGCCCTTCTGTAGAAGACGAGCAATGTCAGTCATCCGTCAAGCTAAACCAGTTATGAAGCTGCGATAGAAATTAGTGAATCCAAGAAACCACTGCACCGATTTCACGTCATGTGGGCTGGGCGATTCTTTGACTGCCTTTACTTTTTTAGGGTCCATATGGAATCCATCTTTGTTGATTATATAACCTAGGAATTCAATGCTGGTCTTGTGGAATTCAGACTTTTCCACTTTGGCAAATAGGTAATGGTTGAGGAGTCGTTTAAGAACTTCAGACACATGGGACTGATGTTCTGTCATGGTGGGAGAAAATATCAGAATGTCGTCCATGTAGGCCCATGCAGTTATACCCAGTAAGTCTGAGAAAATAGTGTCCATGAAGTGCTGGAAAGACCACTGGGACATTACAGAGTCCAAAGGGCATCACTCTATACTTGTAATGCCCCAGTGGGGTTTTAAAGGTGGTCTTCCATTCATCGCCTTGTTTTATGCAGACAAGGTGGTAGGAGCCATGTAAATCGATCTTGGTCAAAAGTTTAGCATCACAAAGTGACTCCAAGATGTCTTATGAAGGGCTGGGGATAACGATCTTTGATGGTCATGTCATTGAGGAGGCAATAATCAATACAGGCTCGTAATATGCCCTCCTTCTTGTGCACGAAAAATAAGGGTGCCCTGGCAGGTTATCAGGAGGGCTCAATATATCCGTTCTTCAAACATTCGTGAAGGTACCTGCAGAGCTGTTCGCGTTCTCGGATGGTGAGAGAATAGATCAGGCTACAGTTTTTTTTTCACAATCAAAAGGCTGGTGTGGTACATTTTTATATGTTTCTTACACTTCTGTTATTCCTTGGAAACAAAGAAGTCTTTGGTTTTTGTATTCAGTTTTGAGAGTAAAGCGACCAGAGGGCGAAATGGCGGCCAAACAACACAATGTGGTGCATCTACCGGATCTGAATATCATGGTCTGTATGACACAGTTTATGAACGGGTTGTGGAAAACAAACCACAGTAGTCCCAGCCACCCCAGCGATAAAAATTGTTACAATCCTTGTTTATTAACGGTCGGAGAACATCCGGTACAATTTTAATAAAAGCCTGACTTGAGAAAGCCTAGAAATCCTTCTGAACAGGGTGAGTGGGAACACCGTAGTGAGACAGTCGACCACAAGAACCATGCCGTAGGGCGTTGGTGCCGGAGGCGGAGCTGAACTCTGAAGGCTGCAGAGGGAGAGGAGCCAAACAAGATGACTGGCACGCTGCATAGTACAACGCAGGGAGCTACACTCCACTGTGAGACGCTGCGGCTGCTGATTACTTTGCTGAATATCCTGTGTGGAGCACGAACCGGCTGGTTCTCCGGCAACAGTTATCGATATTCCCCCCCAGGTACTCCTTGCCACAGCCGCGCGCGGCTTGCGTGGTCCCCCTGACCCGTAGTCACAAGAATGAGTGCCAGGCAGCGGGCATGCCTTTCGAACCCTGTGGAGGTTCCGGAGGGCGGTCTCAGCTGCCCATGCACGGGTGGATCTAGCTGCAGTGCGACCCGGCTCAGTGGATACAGCTGGAGCCATTGTAGCACAAGGGCCACTGAAGATATCAGCAACAACACTCGCCAGGCCCAGTTGGAAGCTGCTGCCTCCCCCACGCTCACCTCTGGAGCTGTGCCATCAAGCTCGGAGGCGGCTGACAGCGTGGTGCCCGCCCGACAACTACACATTGGGAACTCTCAATGAGCTTCATTTGGACTGCTGCAGAGAACGCAGTGGGTAAGACATTACCACCTTCCCCTGCCTACTCCTTGGCTCCTTTACTGACATTGCCACAGAACGCTATGGATATACACCCAAGCAGTAAAAGGGGCAACGTTTAACACCCCCACGTGTGCCCTGCACCGCGCATGCAGCAGACGTCAAACATCCTGATAAAAACAACAAATCCTGGTACACGCAGTGTACACTGAACACCTATTATAAGCCGCAGTGTGGATACCCGGAACAGTCTGTGCGAGCCGGAGCACCGCCAATTGCTCCATGAATACTAGCGTCTGGCTGGTGATACCTAGGACCTAGCGGGACCAGTACAGGGGACATCATGACCTACCTCCCCGGCTACACTCCATGAAACCACTGGAGCTGGGGCCCCTGTTACGTTGAGCTTGGCGGGAGCCCCTGATTGGTTAAACAACTCCATACAACTTGGCCAAGAAAGGACAGTATAGAACTACTGACCAACACAAACCAGCCTAAACCCTGCTACAGATCCTCCCATATCAGGACAGCCACTGGGGGTCACATGCACAGTACTAAATACTTTGTCAAACAAAGCAGAAGGGTTTGACCATCAACGGGGCTACACATCCTTTGCACGAAGAGCCCATTATAACGCACTGAACACTGCAATTGCAGAACTATGCACGGATATCTCCCTGTTCGCAGGACAACTGGCCCTTGGAAACTTATCCTACCACTGACACAAGTCGGTGGTTCACCTCACACGATCCACAGGGCGTCAGACACGGAAATTTGACAATGACAAAGGGCACTGGTGCTAAGAAGAAGGGTCCGATGGACTTGTTCCCAGACCCCGGCAGCAGCAGCGACGGCATCGCCGGCTGGAGACACCCCGACAACATCCACAGCGAACCCCAGAGACGATCACCTACTCGCCACTCTGCATAGCTGATTCCTATACGTAAATGTTAAATTGGATGATATTGTGGCCAAGATCGGGTCGCTCAAGGTGAAATTGGACAAAAAGTGCCTGTATAACGGAAACCGAGGCCAGGATAATTGTGAACGAAGATGCAATCAGTCAGCACAACCGTGACATTACACAACTGAAAGGAGAACTCTCCAAGATGCGAGGCAAGTGCGAGGATCTGGAGTCCAGATCCAGAAGGAACAATATCCGGATAGTCAGAGTTGCAGAATCCTCATGTAAAGGTCCAATGGAAGTTAATGTTGAAGCCCTCCTAAAGTCCCTCTTTGGTACTGCATCGTTTCGGATCATTTTTTGGTGGAAAGAGCTCATCGCACCCTAGCCCCGATGCCTAAACCTGGGGCTCTGCCCCGCACCATCATCACCAGGTTGCTCAATTATAGGGACAGAGACTCGAACCTCAAAATGGCCAGAGAGGTGGGAATGCTACACTACGAGGGAAACAACATCCATATTTACCCCGACTTTGCTGCAGGTGTGCAGGCTCAAAGGAGATCCTACGAACAAGTGAAGCGGCAACTCTGACAGCGCTGAATCCCATATGCGCTGATTTTACCGGTTAAAATGCGGACACAGCACGGAGGCAGAGCGCATTTCTTTGAGAACCGTATGGCAGCTATGAACTACATTGATGCCTCGATTCCATTACCAACACGCGATCATGGAGCAGATCAGACATGAGCCCGCGGCCCAATGAGGAGAAAAGGGACTCAACAGACTGAATGTTGTAGATTGTCGTATAGTTTATATTCATTGAAAACCAATGTAAATGGGTGGCACTGATGCGTAAATGAGAGTTATGCCCGATCGGTGGCAACCAGTTGTGGCAGAAATGAAGCTGCACCACAGGAAGGTTCCAGAAGTGAAGAGGGAAACATCATCATGTTGGAGTTGATGGTGCGGGTTGGGGGGGCGGGGAGGGTTGTTCAACAGCCAATTCCTGGTGAACCTGAAGGGTGGGATGTATGGTTTAGGGAGGCCGGTCGAGTTGAGGGTGTTAACATTTTTTAAAAGCAATGGTATGAGATGAGTGCAAGTAATGGTAGTGATAAGTATGGAAATCGCAAATGGAACACAACACATCTACGGGCAAAGGGATGAAAGTTAATTTATTAACCTGGAATGTCAGGGGTCTCCATAACCTGGGAAAGGTGGAAAAAGTGGGCATATGCGTGTCATGATACAGCCCACAGATCCTAATGCTTCAAGAAACTCATGCGTCAAAAATGTGAAAACCGACTTTATCACCAGTTGGGGCCCACTCCGATATTTTACTGAGTATTCCACACATGCCAGGGGATTCCTTACACTTATCCACCCTTCATTAGGTTTCCGATACATGGAAAGCAAAATAGATCCACTGGGATGCTATGTGTTGGTGTGGGTTGAAATAGCTGGTCACTCAGTGGTACTGGTGAATACTTACGGGCCCAACATAGACAACCCAGAATTTTATCAGAATGTGTCCAATATGCTCATCCCACTGGACGAGACATGGGTGTTTTGGGGAGGGGACTTAGGACAATTCTTAAAACAGCCCTAGATCGGTCATCTGATGCCCCCCAGATGCTCACGAAATCTGCTAACACCCTACACCAGATATTACTACAGTTACCGCTGACTGATGCTTGGAGGACGCTCCACCCACAGGATAAACAATACACATATTACTCCATGGTACATGACTCAGAATCTCGAATAGATTACTGGCTGCTGACTACTTCACTTTTGAACATGGTGCTGAGCTGTGATATTCATCCGCGCACACACGCTGACCATTCTCCGGTCTCATTGTGTCTCCAATTGTATGATATCCCCCCACATACTAAACGTTGGAGGAAGCCCTCTACTATCCTTAAAGACCCCAATGTATCTGAATAACTGCACACAGAAATTGCAGAGTTCTTCAACATCAACAAAGGCTCTGTTAGCACCCATGCAAAACTCTAGGTTGAATCCCAGCTACGGGACCGTGCGAAAAGCTACAGTATTACACACAATAGGGAAACCCTAGCAGACATCAACAAATTATTAAGCGACTTTCACAAGTTGGCTGACAGAGAGGTGCTATACATGCCCACCACAGTGATAGCTCGCAGATATGGAGAGGAGGACAAAGCGTGCAAATCCCTGGCTAACATGTTGAAAGCAGATAATTACCATAACCCCATCGCCGGTATGCAGGCAGCAAGTGGGCACAGTGGTGACTCAAGAAAAAGATATAAATGACGAATTCACCAGTTCTACTTGGCGTTATACTCTAATTGTGACGAGAGGGCAGTGGAGGAGACTTCGGAATACCTAAGTGAACTGGGGCTCCCTGTGCTCCCGCCCGAGGCTAAACACTCCCTAGATCTACCGATTACCCAGGTAGAAATAGTAGATGCCATTAAGGCACTGGCATCAGGGAAAGCCCCATGAACTGATAGCCTAGGGAATTGAATTATATAAACAATGCCACAGGGAATTGGCCCCCATCCTGTTGAATGTGTGGGAGGGGGCTATGGAACTGGGCATAGTTCCAGATTCGATGCGGGAAGCTAGAACTGTATTATTAAAACAATATCGTCCCCCACATGACATGGCCTCCTATATACCCCTTTCCTTAACACAGACGCGAAGATATTCGCTAAAATCCTTGCGACTAGACTGCTCCACTACATGCCCAAATTAGTGCACCCGGACCAATCTGGCTTCATTCCTTTGAGGTCCACTGCCCTAAATCTCTGTCGTCTGATTGGGGTGATGGCACAGGTATGCCCGAAGGCGAAGGCTGTGGTAGCTCCCTTAGACGCCGAAAAGGCATTTGATTCTTTATCCTGGAAAATACCTATTCTTGGTGCTTGACTGTTTCGGGATGGTCCATACTTCATACAATGTGTTCAGCTCCTATTTACCAGCCCTGGAACAAGAGTCCTCACAAACCATTCCCTATCTGCACCATCCCTCCTGGGTAGAGGCACTAGACAGGGATGTCCCTTCTCGCCCATACTTTTCGCCCTAACAATAGAACCAATGGCCGCTTTTGTATGCAAAAAACATGGACACAGGGGAATCAGGATGACGGGTCCTCCTAATAATTCTAAATCAGAACTATTCTCACTTACACCTGCTACAGAATGCCCACCGAATATTAGTGGATTCAAATCGGCACCGGTCCGAGTTCGCTTCCTGGGCATCACACTGTCAAGGGAACGGCAAACATTATATGCTAATAATCATGAAACGTATCTACAGCTGCTGGCTGTGAAGCTACAACTGTGGGCCAAACTTCCCATCTCTCTCTATGGACGGATAGCACTCCTGAAAATGGTGGTCCTTCTCAAACTCTTATATTACTTTGGCAATGTTCCCCTGTGACCAGGCAGGGTATTCTTCACTAGAATCCAATCCTTGGTCACCACGTTTGTTTGGGGAACTGAGTTCGCAAGGATGAAATGGGAGAAATTGGCAGAACCATATGCGAGTGGTGGCATCACTGCACCTGATTTCGAGCTTTATTATTTAACGGCACAAGCCCAGTTTGCTAAACATTGGTATGACCAAGAAGCCACCACCGCACACACACCACTAGAAAGATATGCAGCTCCCCCACTGAACTTCGCTCTGTTATATTCAGTACACGCCATAAAGATTCCTGTAGATGCGACCCGTTAGTGTCACTGTTCACGCTTGGTCCAAAATGTATAAAAGAATCAACATAGAGACAACATATGACCCTGAGGCCCCGCTTTGGCGTTTGCCCAGAATCTCCCTCACCTTTGATGAGACATTACAGAAAACCTGGGACCCAGATAAACAGATGAAAATGCGGGGCATGTACCCGGAAGGCAGATATGTGAGCCTAGACGATTTTGTGGGCACCGTCAGGGGAGAGCAGCTGACATTTTTACAATATCATCATATCATCATATAAAGGCCGCTTTTGGTGGGAGATGGCTGATGTTCCCAGAGGAACCTGCCTCACATGAGTGTATACGAGCTGTAATATCCAACGATGGCACAAAAGTAGTCATATCCAAACTTCTATCAGGGCTTCTCAGGTCTTGGGTAGAACCAGAATGCCACTGGTCCTTTCTTAAGCTTCATCACAATAGTTGCCAGAAGCCCTGGAATCCATCAGGGCAATCGTAATCTATTGTTTAGCGGCCCAAGCTAACTGGACTTGTAGAACAAATAATTGATAAGGGGCTTTGGCTGCTGACTTTCCATAGGAAGGCATTGTGTTGTATCTCGGTGTATTGACCTTGTGGGGTAAGGAATCACTGCCAGACAGGTAGGTCAACTGATAGTGGCTTTATTCCCTTGTTACAGCGCAGGTCTTCAGTGAGACAGATAAGAGCAACACTGGCACTCCCCACCCGGCAGCAACTGTAAATTAACTGCCACTCGCGGAACTTGTGCGCCTCATACCGCACACAACACGTATCTGGGCTTTCTTTTTTCTTCCCATCCGACAACAAGCCGGATAGTTTACCCCTGGTTTCAATGGTTGAACAGGGCATCCGTTAAGGAAATTACTGCTTTCACCACAATAGACACACAATTGGTTTGTTCTGCATCTTTTCTTTTCGGCCTGGGACAATGAGCCTTGAATAGCTCCCAATTGCATAGGTTCAACTGGTGCTTCTCAGGGCGGGACAGTTCCTGGTACCTTTTGGGGGAAGCGGTTTAAAGGCTTGAATGCCTCTTGGCATTGTCTTTCGGTCTGTCTTTCAGTAAAGCGATAATATATCTTTTTTTTTTAATGACAAGGTCTATCGTGGCTTGCAATGTTTTGGGCTCAGGGGTGTGGATAAGCTTGTCCTTCTATTCTATTCGCAGAATCTACATCTGAACAAGGTCTTTTGGGTGTCATTAGGCCAATAGGATTCAGCAGCTAACTGACGGAATGGGCTCACATAGAGAATGACGTCCTGAGAACCGGGCTTAATATCCAATAAATGGTTCTGCGACACAACTGTCAGATTAGGAGATTGAAAACCCTTTACTAATGTCTTTTCGAAATCGGAAAATCTTTCCAGGATAGGACTTCCAGAAGCCCCATAAGGGGCTGCCCATGCTAAGGCATTTCCCATAAGGCTCTTGAGGATATAGCTGATCTTGGCCTTGTCACTAGAGAAATAGATTGCTTTAAAAATGAACTGTATCCTGCAGTGGTTATACAACTCAGTCAAGGATTGAGGATCCCCATCATATGTCATAATCCCAGACTGTGCTATTGCTACTTCAGCAATTGGAGCTGTGGTGTTTTGAGATTTTCTGTCTCGCAACATCTGTTTTTCTTGCTTAAGGGTGACCATCTCCAGGCGGAAAGCCCTCAGCTCATCGCAGAGTTCCTGTATGACTTCACTTTTGGGAAGAGGTTCAGGCCTGTGGCGTCTCAATCTATCAGTACCTTGGAACACTGGCGCCTCATACCTATGATCTTGGTATGGTGAGAAGGCAGCAGCACCATGATGTCACAGAAATCCTTGATGAATGAGAAGCAGGTGGCACAGGAATACTGGCCAGACCCCCTACCGTGAACTAAGCACCACGGAGGGGAAGCGGATCAAGCCTCCCTGCGCCACAGGGTGATGCACCGGATGGTAGTGGCACAAGGACGGTGCAAGGCACCGAGCCAGGGCACCATATGGAAAAAAGGCAGGAAGGTGCAATCACCACTGGGCAGAAGGGGAATGACCAGGCTGACAGGGACAGGAGCGAATGTCCAAGGAGAACAAGAGTAGAGGATAAGGTAACAGAGCAACAAGGATGAAGAATCAGAACAACAAGGGAGAGGACTGAACTGCTAGAACAGGAGACAGGGAAAAGAGAAGGCAAAGGGACAGGAGAAGTTGAGACATGAGGAACACCATCTCAGCCAAGCTTAAATAGCCCTGGATGCAAGCGCAATTATTTCCACCCATCACCCAGGAATGCAGAAGGCTTCCAAATGCACATGCTTGGAGCCGCAACCATCCAAGCGGGTCATTGTCGATGTGGAGAATCCGTCGGTCCTCTGGTGAATCCAGTACCGTGATGCCATGTGCCCCATTGTGGGTAGAGCCTCCAGGCTCCCCGCACAAGTAAGGCTGTTCTCCTCACCCTAAGATTCATGGTGTGTGGGACGCGCGATTAGGTTTGACAGTAACAGGAGTTTGGGTGCCTCAGTTGACACTTTTCTGGCTTTAGACAGAGTTGCATTCTAGCTCCCTATCTTTTTAATGCATCTGTCAGACTTAGTGGGGCACTTAACATACTGTTGCTCCTTTTGTCCAAAAATTGGCCATCTAAGGATTCCTACCTTACTATCCCCCGATGATATAGTGGTGTTCGACAGAACATATATTGGGTTACAAAGAGCACTCAACGCACTACATACATTCTTGACGAATACCAATCTTAAGTTAAATGCTGAGAAATTGGATATCATGGTCTCCTCATCTTAAAGAATAAAGAGTAATTATAAATGGTATATGGGAGGGGCGTGGCTACATGGCTGCGTGAGCGGACGTCTTCTCAGAGGGCTCCCGCGGATCCGACATTGATCCTTTGAAATGGATGTGCTTTACCCTGCTTTACCCTGGTCATGTATGCCTGCAGCACACCCATGAAGCATGAATATAAGGGGCTCAAACAGAGCGTCGTGACAACTCGATCCGCAGAGGGACAGGCGAGTTACAGCTGCCGGAAGAATTGGGGAGCCTGAGTCTCGGAGCGGCACAAGATGGCGATGGCAAACAAAGGGCCATAAACTGACTGCTGCATCGCGGTAGAGGTGGCAGGCGCAACGGAGATCGAGCATCACACAGCGCCGGGGCCCCTACACATGAATCCATAAAAGGCTGACATGACAAGGAAGCTACTGCGATGGGGCAATAAGTGGTCGGGCTGGCCCACACTTTTCTGATACAGCACGATCACCAAAAAACCCTTAAGAACAAAGGGCAAGCAGTCCACGCTCGCCAAAACAACGCCGGGTGCAGAAGGGGCCAGGAGCAAAAACAAAACCCCCGTAGGGGGCACAGAAACCATGTGCACGAACCAGGAGATCTTTGCTGCAATCGCGAATCTGAAAGTGGCCAGGCCCAAATTGGGACTGGCCATGAACAAATTAAAGGTGGCTCTGGAGCTCAAAGTCGGGGCAGTGCAGGAAGAGGTGAACCTTCTTCGGCAGGATGTAAGGACACTGGCGGAACGCACGGGGGACCTAGAAAAAGAGATGGCCCCGAATACAGCAGACTGCGCAGCCCATAAATTGGAACTTCATGCCCTGGTGCAGCATGTGAGCAACTTAGAAAGTAGGGCGGAGGAGGCGGAGGGACGCGCACGAAGAAATAATATCTGCATCATGGGATTGCCGGAAGGAGCTGAGGGATCCAACCCTACAGAGTATATTGAATCTATGCTGCTGCAGGAGATAACCGGATGAGTGTTGACCGAAGGGTTCGCTGTTGAAAGAGCGCACAGGGCCCTGATGAGGAGGCCACCGCCGGAAACTCCCCCTCCTCCCCCCAGGCCGGTGATAGCCAATATCCTGAATTACCGGGATCGGGAAAAAATTCTTTAACACTTTCTGAAGGACGGAACAATAGAAAGAGGGTCGGCAAAAATAACCGCATACCCAGATTACACCTTGCAGGTGCAGCGCAGACGTATGAACTTTGGGACTGTGAAAAGAAGATTGCGGGAAGCAGGCCACAAGTATATGTTGATATACCCGGCCAAGCTGAAGGTGTTCCACAAGAACAGAACCCTGTTTTTTGAGTCCCCGGAGGACGCTATGGGGTGGCTGGACACGCATAGCTGCCCCCAAGAATCGGGATTCCAGACAGGAGAAGGAGAAGATAAGTAACATGTGGCTGCGGCACCTAGGCTGTCACAGCCTAAGACAATGGGACTTGAATATAGCATAAGACATGGCTTATGGGAAGGTACTGCTAGGGCTATACATGCATGTATGATCTGATAGTACCGAGGAATCTTGATGATAGTGCGGGAGCCTAACAGTGCCAACCTTCGTACCCCCACAACGTGAAGTTTGGTCAGGTCACCGATAGTCCGGTGACACCCTGCCGGGTTCCTAACTTCGGCATTCTGAGGCAGGACCAAACGCGGGGGGGCCTGAGATCCAGGGATGGAGCTGGGCACTTGTTGGGGTTGGGCGGGAAGGGGGGAGGGAAGGGATTGTGTGCAGTGGTTTGAAGTTGGCAAAAGGGGGAGGGGGAGTTTGTTGGGAGCGGGAGGGGAGCGAGCCAAATTTTGTGTCACCATGGGCGGAAGGGGAAACTGGGAGGGGAGGCGGGATACCAAATAAATGGCATTGGGTAGCCTCAGAGTGGTGACCTGGAATGTGAGGGGCCTCAATAGTTACCTAAAGCGTAATAAAGTAATGATGTACCTAAGAAGGATGAAGATTGATATAGCATTATTACAGGAAACCCACCTCACTAGGGAGAAACTGGGGGTGGTCAAGAGGAAATGGAGGGGGAGCATTACGGGAGCCACATATTCATCATACGCAAGGGGAGTCATCACATGTGTGGCACCGCATGTACCGTTTCAGCTGATTCGGTCGACGGTGGACCCGGAAGGTAGAATGGTTGTAGTGCAGGGGATGCTGGAAAACCGAGAGGTGAGCATTATAAATGTATACCCCCCTAAACAAGATACAGCGGCTTACTTCAGGACTCTATATGGCTAAATTAGCCCCCTATTGGGTGGTGCGATCCTATTGTGAGGGGACTTCAGCTGCACTTTGAATCACAAAATGGACAGATCAGACGGTAAGCTAGTCAAACCCACCCCGGCCGCTAAGGCGTTAAAGGCCCTGTTGACAGATTTTGACCTTGTAGATGTCTGGAGGCGGCTGCACCCAACGGACAGGCAGTACTCACACTACACGGCGCCACATGTCTTGCACACGAGGCTGGATTATGTGTTTGCCGCTGCTGAGTTAGTAGTAGAAATGGTGGGTGCAGTATATAAAGCCAGGGTGCTTTCGGATCACTCCCCCTTGGTCCTGGAGTGGCGACACCAACCCCCTAGGGCGCGGATCCCGACGTCGAAGCTTAGAGCTGAGGCCCTGCAGGATCCCAGATTTCGGGTGGACCTGAGGGAGGCGATCACTGAGTACTTCGACATTAACACCGGCAGTGTTCAATCTGTGGGAACAGTATGGGAGGCATTTAAGGTAGTAGTGCGGGGTGTAGCCATATCAAAATCCAGAGGGCTCCAAGGGGGTATAGCACGGGAATTGCAAGAAACGGAAAGGGAGTTGGAGGACATGATGCGTAAGGGCAGTGCCTCTCGGGAGGATGGGGTAAGGATGAGGTTACTGCAACACGCCAGCAGTGAGCTCTGGGATAGATTATGTAAATTGAGCTATAAGAAATATGTGGAAAGGCAGCATGCGGCAGGAGACAAGCCGGGCAGATTGCTGGCCTGGTTATATAAAAATGCGACACCACAATCTGTGATCAGAGAAGTCGGGGCTGACGGGGGCCAGATCTGGGATACCCAAGAGGGAGTAAACGAAGAGTTCCTCAGATACTATAAACGTTTGTATGAGGACATAGGGGAAAATATGGACCAAGAGATTCAAGGAACACTAGAAGACATAGGTCTGCCCTCTTTAGATGACCCGGAACGGGCAGACCTGGACACCCCAATCACCTCAGACGAACTAGAGTTAGTGATTCAGCACCTGCCTACATGCAAAGCTCTGGGGTCAGACGGGCTCCCCAGTGAATTCTATAAAACATATAAGCAAGAGTTGCTCCCGCCGCTGCTGGCGATGCTCAATAAGGCATATGAGCGTGGTAGGCTGCCGGAGTCCCTACGGGAGGCGGTGATCATCCCGCTCTTGAAACCAGGTAAGCCAAGCACAGACTGTGGGTCACATAGGCCCCTATCGATGCTTAATCAGGACAGTTAAATCCTCAGAGCCGTGCTGGCTAATAGGCTTAAACGAGTCATCGGCAGACTGATACACCCCGACCAAAGGGGTTACGTCCCTGGCAGGCACATAACCGACAATCATAGGAGACTCCACCACATTATTGCCTAAACAGAGAAGGACCGCGGCGAGTTGGCAATTGTCTCGCTGGATGCGGTCAAGGCCTTCGATTCAGTGAGGTGGCCCTGGTTTCTGGCGACCTTGAAAGAATACGGAATGGGGCCGGGGTATTTGAGATGGGTTAAGATGTTATACAGCTCCCCAATTGCAAGGGTTCAAACAGGCACTACAATCTCAGATACATGGCAATTTAGCAGGGGCACTCGACAGGGAATGCCCCTGGTCGCCCATGTTATATATCCTAGCGTTAGAGCCACTGGCAGTCTGCCTCAGACAACAATACAGGGAGATAGGGATCCGCACTACAGGAGGTACGCATCTTATATCATTGTATGCCGATGACATGCTTTTATATCTGCGCTTCCCAGAGGAGAACCTACAATATGTCCTGGAGGTGATGGAACGTTACGCTACCCTCTCGGACATAGCAGTGAACCCCAGGAAGTCCAGTGTGTTCCCCCTGGGGAGGTATAGAAGCGCCCCACCGAGAAGCTTACCGGTTTTGCTAATACCTTTGCGAACTGAGACGTTTCGATACCTAGGTATCGATATATACCACACGACGCGGGCAGAACACAAACACAATACAGAGAAGGCAGTTGAAGGCATTAAAAATAGCATGGGATTTTGGTCCAGATTGCCCCTGGCCATGGTGGGGAGAGCAGCTCTGCTTAAGATGGTAGTCCTGCACAGACTGTTACACTTTTTTGTAAACATCCCGTATGTGTTCCCTAAACGCTTTTTTGCCAAATTCCATAGCCTGTGCAAGGGTTTCATATGGCACAATTCCAGGAACAGGCTAGCCCTCTGGAAACTACAAAACTCGTGTGATAGGGGGGGTATAAATCTGCAGAATTTTGAGTTATATTATTTGGCAGGACAGCTGCAATTTGTGGCCAGGTGGCTGTCTGAAGAAGAAATGGCTGAAGCCAGGCTGTTGCGCAGGGATCCTGCCCCCTACTTCCTCAGAGAGACAATGTGGTTGCCTAAACCAAAGATACTAGGAATGGCGAGACTGTTGGTGCTTGGCTGGGAAATGTGGCGTAGAGCATGGCAAACTGTGGGAGACCCAGCCCGTTCTCCCTGCAGGTGCCGTTAGTGGCGTTATGCGGGGAAGACTCCCAACTGATAAAAGGGGTCCGTAGATACTGGGAACCGATGGGCCTGGCCAACCTTGGAGATATTTGGCAGGAGGGGGAGGCGTTGGACTTTCAGAGACTAATGGAGGACACCGGGGTGCATAAAGGCCAACACATTACTTATTCAAGAATTATTAAACGGGTGAGAGAAAGGTGGCCTGCGGCAGTGTTTGCGGAACAACCTGATGCTAACATAGAGAAGATGTATGATATCTCGGAGGGTGGGCATGAAATATCTCGCATATATGAGTTGCTGGGGACTAGGGTGGGGAAGGAGCTGCTCCAACTGAGGCAAGACTGGGAAGAAGACGTGGGTGAACCCATGTCGGATGGGCAATGGGATGGAGCCCAAAGGTATCATAAGAAGGTGTCCCAAAACGCGAGACTTCAGCAGACCCAATTATATGTCACTCATAGGGCATATTTGACCCACGGCAAAATTGCCAGATTTGGTGGCCTGGCGATACAGAAATGCCCTAGGGGCGGGAGGAGGAACCTGGAATGCTGCACATGTTTTGGGCTTGCCCGGAGGTGAGAAGGTTCTGGACAGAGCTGAAGATACGCTTAGCAGGGAAAGGGGTTATGCTGGATGTGGAGTCAGCTTGGGCATGCATGCTTGGGGGTTTTACCAGACCGTGCAACCTAAGGCACATTAGTAAAATGAAGGACCTGGCCTACATCTTGGCCAAACAGAGAATTGCAATGTGCTGGAAAGCAGCCCATCGGCCTAGAATTGAGATGTGGTGGGCAGACCTCATGAAGTGGGCGGAGGCTGAAACGGCTGCTTGGTATGAAGCAGTCACCAGGGGGGAGGGGGGAGAAGAGGTGGGACCCCTAATAGCATGGAGGCAATTGGTGGCCTCGATGGTGGGTCCCTCCCAGGCCGACCACAGTGATGATGACACGGAAGAGACGATGGCAAAAGACAGGTCTGAAGATGAACGGGCGGATGACACGGATGCAGGGGCTCGAGTTAGAGGGGGGAGGACCGAAGAGTGCATTCTGCAATGTAAGGTTTGAAGTTTAATCACAAAAGTCCTTATTGTTTGTAATGTTTGGAGTGTTGTTTATAAAATAATAAAAACGATTTAAAAATGTTTATTTTTTATAAATGGTATGTGGAGGGTAAGTGCATTAATATAACATCTAGACTTATATATTTGTGTTTCCCAATGTAAAGTATAGCCATGAAGGAATGCGACTTTCTTGTAAGATTCAAAATCAAACTGTCTCCACTCTATGCACAAATGCGCAAATTCTTATTTAAATATTCCAAATACATGATAATGCTGATACTGAGATTCTATGACGGTAAGGCGGTTCCCAAAAACTTCTACGGAGTAGAGTTACTATCAGTTGATTGGAATTTATTGAACAGATTGGAGGGTATGTTCTGGAAATAATTGCTGGGACTTGCTTTCGCTGTGATGATTGTTGTATTAAGGCATGAATTAGGCCTAGTATGGAAATCTTATGTCAACATAAATAAAATTAGATTATACCGTGAATTAAATAGTCCATCAGAGGCCGAATTATTTGTATACCTTAATTCTGTTATGACCAAGAAAATTGATCAGACGCTGAATAAATTTGTACAGGATTGTGATGTTCTCCCTGCTGACATATGGGTGTAATTACAAGTTGGCCAGTGTGGTTTAAATGCAGCGGTATTACTGTATACCACTGCATTACTGCACCACCTAACTATAGGTTTGGCGGAAAGCTGGAGGATTCTCCTCCAGCCATGAGCTGGAGGCAAATCTGCCAGTTTACCACCAAATTTCAGCGGAATTACCGTGGCAGAACTACTACAATAGTAATTCCGCCGAAAATGCTCCATTGAGTCATGTGGACTCAAATAAATTGGGATTTACACTGCCACTTGTAATCCGGCGGTAATACTGCCAGACCAAGTGGCGGTAATGGTAATAGAGTTTGGTGGTATCTGGGCATATTTACAGCTGAGATACTACCAAAACCGTAATGAGGCTTATAGTCTCCAACAACTCTCTTTTTGTGTAAAACCAGACAAGAGTTTACAAAATGATTAAAATGTTAGAATGGGCAAAAGACGATCACATTTCGAGATATAAATTATATTCCGATTTTGCTTTGTTGCACAGGCCATTTAATTGTTTACTGCCATATTTTATGAGATTCCTAATCACATTTACCATCACATTTTTATGCTTTACGTTGGGCACTTTAGAGCGGCTGGGATCAATAAGAGGTCTTGTGCAGAAAAGGGGTTGTAGGTTATGTGCGAAGATGCAACCTCTCTGGAAACCTTGAAACATTGGGTAACAGCATGTAAATCTGCTAATGTTTGCATTTGTTAAATTTGGGATTACTATGGATTTTTTGCTTAGCAATAGCTTTTGGGCTAGATTGAGTAAAGGAAATTCGACGTCACTAACCACCACCTTGATTAAAGTTTTATTAATGATACATAAGGAACTGGGAGAAAACTTTTATATTAATTCATTTTAATGTGTCAAAATTAGGATATGTAATATTACCTTTTATCGACTAGTGGGATGGTGTTTTATTTGTAATGTGTAATGTTTTGTTGAGAAGTTATTGCGCTAAAGTTTTCAAAACCTATAAATAAAAATTAAAAAAAAACAAGTACCAGAAGTCCCCGTAACAAAGTAAGAATGAGGCAAACAGACAGAAAGACAGCACACGACCCAATCTGCACAACGAAAACGAAAAGCAATTCCAATTTCAGAAAAGATTCAAACAACTCAGCGCACAAAATGCCAGACCCGGAGTACATTATGGAAACAGCAGACTGAGCTGGTTAGGAACAGGGGGCTTGGAGCATTCTACCTATGTAACCCGACCCTGGGGAAAGAGTAGCTATACATTGACCGGCATAGTCAGGTGAGCGTCCAAACCAATGGAAAGGGGGATTGATAGATTGAGAAGAAGAACAGTATAAAGGGAAAGGATTGGATGTTAGAGTGCAACTGAACATGCATCCTCTGTCACGTCTCCACCAAATTCTTAGGTAGTCTTCCATCACTGTAATTGAATACAGCAGGTAATATCGGTCCGTAATATTATTATTTTTTACTCCACTTTTTATTAATGCATTTTAATATGGGCTGTGACAGGATAGCCGATTCGAAGGCACAAAGATGCTGACTCAGGATATGGTTTTAAGAAACTAGGGTTTTGTACTTACAACAATGAAGGAATAGTAGGATGTTTCTCCGCTCACAGATGCTGATCAAAGTAAAAAGTCTTCTACGAAATTCCTGGAAGTGGGTTAATTGAAATATCTAATGACCCATATCTTTGTCTTCGAAGTTTCATGTTTTTGGGCTTCTGGAACAGCATTGATTCACTGTCTCAGGCATTGGGCTTGGAGTGCTTTGTCCTCGGACCACCTTGCTCAAGGGTCTTGGTCCCCAGGACAACCCCTTTCTGAACAGCCCAGTAATAATCTCCTTGGTGTCCAGTGAAATGGCACTATCTTTTACCTCCTTCAACCCATTCTAGAGTCTGTCCTAGACTGAACTGGTCTGCCGAGACCTCTCAAATCTGTCAATGTAATATGGGTTCTTGTTCTCGTCCCATCTCCTACAGTATAGCAGCTTTATCTCCCCTCTCCCGCCTTCTCTAACAATGGTAATGCTTTATTTCCCTTCCCTACCGTGATTCCTTTGCTCCTTAAGGAACTGAATGACATCTGTGTATTGGGGTTTTTGCTTTCTGATTCGCCATGTGTTGTGGTCATGTGGGTTGGAAGAGGGCTGGCCTGGGGTTACGTGAAGGCCTGCCGCCATCTGGATTTCAGAAAGACTATTGACATGTGTGAGATCTCCTTCCCTATCACTTGAATACCTACTTTCATTGCCGGCAATAAGCTCCCTGCCTGCTCTAACCTCCCTGCTTTAAGCTCCCTGTTCTCTCAGTGTGTGAATCTGGAGTCAGGCAATCATCAGGTAAGGAGCAGTTTATTTCATTTATAACATCTCTGCTGCAGGGAGTTTGCAACTTTGTAACCCATACGACTAGTGGGACAGGAGAACCAGGTTTATTTTCTACCCTGTGCTATATGTGTATATCAATTTCCCACTGTTCAAGTACAACATTGTGTCCACGGGTTGTGCTTGTTTGAGTCAAATGAAATTGTTTTCCTTCCGTATCACTGCTGAAGGAGAAAATGTATTTTGCGAGTTACTGTGAGATCATTGTTTCCTTAAAGCGAAAGGCTCCACTCCCTATGCTGAGTGTTTGGGTCTAGCTAGAGAGTTAAAATTGCTGTCTGAGCGTGTCAGCCATATGAGTTGGGGTAGCTTTAAGGAGTTTTGATTTCCCCCTTTCCCTGTGGTGGTCAAAGGTGTTGGCTTTCCTGTGACTGTTGTAAGGGAGGCATGGTATCACAGGTATGACACTTGACACAAGAGGTACAATTTCAAAACATTTATTCAGTTTTCGGTGTTTGGAAAAACTCCTGCTTTGCCCTATAGCTATGATGGGAGTAGTCTCTACCTTCAAATAAAGGTAAAACAGTCCCAGTAAGTATCTGTCAAATCAAATGGCCTATACTAACAAAACCTAAAGCCTGTCCTATCTCTTATACAAAAAGTGTGTAATGGGGAATATGTATGCAAAGGAAAATCAGTGTAATAACAAAAAGGATCAAAATGACTGAGTCAGCTCTCCTCCCCAAGTTGGACAGCACGGAGTAAGGCGGCCCCCATAGACAGGATGACACACTCTGGCTCAGGTTCTCAAAACAAAGGCCGGTCAAAACATAGATCGAGGGCCGCCAGGCGTTCCACGTTAAAGTCACTAATTTCAGCTTTCAAAAGTTCTTTCGCAGTTCAACAAAAGTTCACGCAGGTCTCCCTCGGTCGGGCTCAGACCTCTCAAAGCAAAAAGTTCAAAGCAAAACGTTAACGTAGGTCTCCCTTGGTCGGGCTCAGACCTCGCAATCACAACGCTTGCAGGGGTTCCCTTCCCCAAGCTTAATTAACATTCTTTAGGGATTCCCTCCCCCTAGCTTATCACACTTCCGGTCTCCCTCAGTCAGGCACTGACCTTTTCCTGATGTCGAAGACTTTCGAATGTGCAAGGCTTTTGCTATAGACCTCTGCAGGACCACTTTGACTTTCTCTTCAGCTCACACTCTTACGTTGTTTCTCCCAGTGTGTCTTCGTGTTGGTAGTTCAGTACCATAAGCACAAAAGTTCAAAAGAAAGCTTTCTCTTCAAGAATTCACCTTTTCACTTCCCCTTTTGCCGGGGTTAATCTTGACCATTATGCATTTCCGAGCTTGTTCACTTTGCTGCTTTATAACAAAACATATCACATTTCGCTGAGATTTTCCAGTGTGCTACTTCCTTTCGCCAGACCACTCTGCTACTCTGTATTACTGGCTTCACAGTTATCAGCCACTTAAAGGTTCATCACTGGTTAGCTTTCTTTCGGGTCTCATCAGCATGTACACAACCTTTACTTGTGAGATACACTGTTGTAACTTCAATCTTTCCTTGACACAAACCGGCCTTTCATGTCTTTCACTAACTCACCGGTTGTGCACGTTCCTTTCTTGTCTTTGCAGCTTTGATTCACAAGTCAGGTTAATACCACAGGCTTGGCCTCGCCTCCCCAACTCTGTCGTTGACCTGGGGGTCGCTGGCATCCTTGAAACACAGTGCAGGTTTCTTCTTGTCTGCGATTTGGCTTTCTCCACGTCTCCTCTGCGGCTTCCAGGAGGCAACGACCTCCTGCAGGGAACTTCAGGTTTTCTTTACCCTTTGCTCTAGTCCCTCGATCGGTCACTCTGCTCCAGTAGGTTCACCTTTGCCCCAGAAGCTCTGCTCCTTCTCGTGTTCCACCTTGCTCAGAGAGTGTCTCTATGTTCCGCCTTTTGTCCGTCCGGGGAGAGCTAATGGGGATCAGTTCTATGTGATTAAAGTCAAACGCCTGTCTTTGCCTGACCCGATTTGCGGGACATGCCCAATGAGATGCTCGGGTGTGAGTCTGTCTTTGCCCAGAACGCACTGTCCATCTGAAAGTGTTTGTGTAGGGAAGGGGGCTGGGGGGAGTTGAAGTCTCAAGATATCCTACCTGGTAGGATGTGGCATGGGTACGGGAAACGGGGGAATACTGCATCTCACCATCGGTTGCCTCACCCCCACTTCCCGAAGACCCCACACCCAGGTGATCTTCCTGGACTGGTCCACCCCCAGGAACTGGATCCAAAAGCGATGGCTGTGTCCTGGCCACCTGGATGACAAGTCCCAGAGGACTAGCGGGTGAGACACTTTTTGGTTTCTTATACTGTCCCCTGTCCTTATTGTGGGGACCCAGTGACAATGGTTTGAGGGACCCTGTGTACC
The DNA here is from genome assembly GCF_040938575.1 of Ambystoma mexicanum. NCBI lineage: Eukaryota > Metazoa > Chordata > Amphibia > Caudata > Ambystomatidae > Ambystoma > Ambystoma mexicanum. Next base: position 576,834,874 of record NC_090922.1, on the reverse strand, counting down.
TCCTCTGGGCCAAGCTTCCACCGCCTCAGGGGTAGTGCCTGGCTCCTTTGACCTCTCTACTGTTGGGCTGCAAGCTTAGACAGGGGACTTTGTCACAGGGATATTCAAAATATTCTTCCCCAAGATGAAACTCAACATCAGCAATGATTTTCAATTATCTTTTTAGTCTGATTAGTTGCCGAGTTCTGCCCACATAAAGACATCATGAATATACACATACTGTATAGTAGCTGCTTAAAATCAGACACTGGTATTTAGGCAATGCAAGTTTGGCCTCAGGGAACTGGTTGAGTCAGGAAATGTTTACCACTAGCCTGAACTCTGGAAATGCCCCTTCTAGATGAAAATGCTCATAGGGTTCTCTTACTGTACAAGGGCATTGTCAGACAGAATGTGTGTAGTTTTCTTGTTTTGGTCTTCTCTGGTTAACTAATGATTTTTTCCCCCGTGTTTATTTTGGGAGTTGATCCACATGCCCAAAATACGTTTTTTCACATATTTCTACAGCAGATGGTGACTTTGTTCTGTGTGGTTCTCTCAGCTTGTGTGATTTTTATCAAGTATAAAAACTCCATAATGGTATTATTTCTTGTTCAGCTCTGTGAAACACTCTTCCTAAATAGTATTCGTTATCATGCTGCCCTACACTTTATCACCTGAATTGGATTTCAAGTAGGGGCAGTTGTTGAACATCACGCTTAGTAGCCTCAGTAAAAGTAACTGCTTAACAGTGTTGAAGGTCTCTTTGCATTACAGGTAGGAGCCACACCTCTATGAAGAGTGTGGAGTAGGTGTCTTGGCTTAAAAGAAGCTAATTTGCGCTGTGTCTGCATCATTGTCAGAGTGTCCTTCGACCAGTAGTAAGAACCATCATCCAGCAAGAATGAGCTATGAGTTTGATAATCCCAATGAACTCATATTATTTGTCTTCCCCACAGTACAATATACCAGCACACACCAGGCACCATCACATCCCTTATTCTTTTTATTGAAACGTTGATAAGGCCAGTATTCTGGCCTTGTCCAAAGGGGGTGACTGCCCCTCTCATGCAGTGGGAGTAGGTAAAGGGGCAGTCCAGAGCAGGCCCTAGAGTTCAAGGAAAACTCACATTAGGCAAGCCTCAATTCATGTTGCTAGGACATATTTTCCTATTGCAACTAACCTTCCATAATTTCGTCTGGAACCCCATTCCTTTTGCTCCGTTTTTCATCTTGTCCTGACTTATTAAGTGATGTTGGGTTACTTTTTTATGTGCCTAAAGACAAGCTGTTGGTAGCAGTTATATTTATACAGTTTTTGCATAATTTTTGGTGTGCACATTTGCGTTTACTGCATATTGCTACTAAACGTGGCCACTGCCCTAAAATGACAGTGCCACAGGATTTTCGCTTGTTCTTTAGCCATATTGTAGTTTGGCCTTCTTCCTGCCCTCGCAGCTTGGCAAAGTCGTTATAAGGTCAAGCACTTGCTTGGGAAAGCTGCTGCTTTCGTGGGCTTGTGAGCCTTTGTATGTGGGTGGCCCAGGAAGGGGGCTGGGACTGCCTAGTCCCAGCCCAAATCACTGGTGCCAGGAAGTCTGCTACTGGGCGGATTTTAAACCAGTAGTTTTCCCTAATTGGACAACTACTGGCTGTTTGAATGCTGCAGATCCTTACCATTGGTGGGTTTGGACTGGCTTCCAGCTTGGTTTTGGATTAGAGGAGGCCTCCTGCAGCCATTCTTCAGATGTATGTTGGAGCCAAGAATTCCTTGAGGAAGAACAAACCGTTGAGGACCTGTAAACAACTCCTGAAGTGGCCTAGCATCCCCTCCAGTGTCCGGCCTGGCGAAGCCTTGCTCCTCCCCCTGAACTCCGAAGACCCTCTGCGGTACTTCAGCCCTTGACTAGTGGGACCAACTAGTCTTGACACCTTTCCGAGGATCCAGCTCTTCAGAGCTTTTGGCAGTATCCCAGTGAACTGACCAGCTCTCTCGTGGGCTACCTCACCAGAAGTGGTGCTGTTGCGCGTTTTGAGTCCGGGTATTTTGGTGGTTGCCAGCTTGTGCTACAAGTCACCTTCTCCCTGAATTCTAGCTTCCTAAAGGAACCTGTACTGGAGCTGCTTTTGTGATCGTGACTTGAAGGATGCCTGTCATCGCCTGCAAACTCTGATTGTCACTGGAACTCACCTTCCTCCATCCTATGAACTGTTATGAAGAGGTCTGCTTCGTTGGAAACTGTATTTCTTTGCCGACAGGGATTGCATCTTGTAGTTGCACCCGACCAGAAGAATTTTTGAGCCCGCAACCCCTCGGCACCTCTCACCAGAACAAAGGGCGGAGGTCTGTGCCCCGAGCGACCCCCAGATGATTCATCACGATATCTGGGAAAATCAGAATCAGAGGGGTAAGTAAGCATCAGTGTGTCAGCCCACCTCCCGCACTTGTCGTCCATAGGATAACATTGGGAACTAGTCCCTTTGTCTCCTACCTCCCTTCCACTCACCTTTTGTCGTCAAACCTGGGTCGGGTATCCTGCCCCTGGGTTAACCTTGGGGTCTGGAAGAAAGCAGAGAACTTGCCTATCTTCTGGTAAATTGTTATTAATTAAACTTTTAATTCATTTGAAACTAATCACCACCACATGCCCATTGAATCATTTCTCAATAGAACTCATACCCGTGAGAAACATTGTGTTGGAACCTGTGACTTTTTAGGCACAAGGCTCCATTCATCTTAGGATTTGAACATCTAAAGAAAAGATTATTGTACTTGTGACTGGTTCCCCTCATTTTATTGCATCTGAATTCCTTACCTGCATTGCCTGATAAGTTATTTGCTGATGTCTACTAAGTAAACCTAACAGTCATTGTATATTTTTGTATAATAGAGTATTGTGTGATAGTACTACTTGCTAGTTTCATATGTCAGTGTGTTCTAAAGGCGTACATAAAAAACTGTTTTTTTATAACTAAGCTGAATCAACGAAACAAAAGTGCCTTGACTGCTCTCCACACTACCTGGATTGGGTTTTGGCTAAACTCTCAGAGCTGTCTGTTCACCAAAACTAGGATGGCCTCCTCCACCAGGCCAGATTCTAGAAATCCGTCTTAACACAAGTTGGTCCCCTTCTTTTTGCCAGTTTGAATGATTTCAGACAACTGTTGTCTCCAGCCGTACCTGAATCAGATTCTTGCCAGTGTTTTTTTCACCAGCTTAGCCCAAAAAGAAAAGGCAGCATACAAGCAAGGAAGGCAGAACCATTGACCAATGCCCACCTGAAAATGGTGAAAATCAGTATGATATCTCACATGACAAGACAAGACCCCTGTATACACACAGAACCGGCTGCCACAATGTACCACCCAGAGAGAGCAAGACATCAGCTATAACTGCCCACATTCACTGTTCGGCAAGAAGCTTTGCGGAGTCGCTAGAAGACATTGACGAACTTGCGCAACAAGACAAAACCCCACTAAACAACCATTGACTAAATGGGGAGAAGCATTCACCCTCCCCAGAAATATATATTAAAGGGATACTTTGGATTTTGTACCTTAACAGGATATCAGAAATGTAGCATTCTGAGACATCCTAGCCGCTCCGCTACAGACTTGACGAGGAAAGTAGGCAGGGATTAGCCCACACATTTAACAATTTTGCCAAGAGAAGCCAAATTGGCTAGGGAAAGTGAGCCAATTAACAGATGAGGTGGGCTATTAAAAGAGCCCACAGGAAGCAGATAGTGTGGGTTATCAGGTGAGGTCAGCAGTGTAGATGAAGGTGGACCAAGAGAGGAGACCAGCAGGAGGAGGGAGGGAGTGGCAGTTTGTAGAGAAGAGTTGTGCATCAGGTGAGGTTTTGGTTTAGGAGTGAAAGTGATTCTGCAGTTTGAGTGTGTGTGTTTGTGTGACGAGTGAGTTGTAAGGAAGGCATGGTATCAAAGCAAGACAGACACAAGTGATCACAGTTCAAGGGTGTTTATTAAACTGTAAAATGGGTGAGATAAACACCTAATTTAAACCTAAGTCTAAGAAGGGAGCAAGCTGCGACCATCAAATAATAATAGTACAGTCCTAGTGAATTCTAGTCAAATAAAAGGGCCTACACTAAGAAAACCTATTGCCAATCCTTACCGCAATGTTACAAAAGAGTGTGGGGATAATGTTCACAAGAGAAGAAAAAAGTATTCACAAAATGATATGTCAGGATCTTATGGCCGGGGTCTCCCTTCCCCACATTTTGAGCACGGGACAAGGCGGGACTCTTGAGGCACACTCCTGGCCTTCTCTGGCACGAGCTTACAGTTCCTTTTCTCTATATCAGGGCCTTCTGTGCACAAGTCTCTTCTCATGCATAGTCTCTCGCTTCAGAGGGCCTGATATATTAAATCAACGACACAAAAGTTCCTTCGATCAATCTTCACATTGGTTGATTACCCTTCTACCTTGGATCCCCCTTTGCCGGGCTCCAATCCTACTTGCAGCATCAACCTCCCAGAGCACTTGCCAATTTAAACAAAGACTTCCGATGGGCGATCTCGTCTCGCTGGGTCACTCTGTTGGTCTATGGCAAGTGCAGATTTTTACAAACTCACAGTTCGCTCAGCGTTCCCCTCAGCTGGGCGCAAACGCCTGTTTCACAATTCCCTCTGTCGGGTTCACAATTTTACAATAGCCATAACTTCTGCAACGTGTCAAGGAGTACAAGGGGTTTGACTCTACCCTTGTATGACCACCTTGACACTTCACACCAGCCTTCCCTATGGCCTTTTGGTACTTGTAGTTTCAGGAGAGGGGTACCAGCTAGAGACTTCGATTGAGCGCCCACGTGGCGCCGGATCACTCTATCTGCGGTACCAAGTTCATTCACAAAAAGACCTCTGTCTATTTCTCTTAATGTTGCCACTGCAACCTGGAGCCTCACGTAGTCCGGTCCACTATCAGGATCTTCCGACTCACCGGCTGTTTTGAACTTGTGGGCCTTTCCATGGCTGCTGGAATCAAGGACGGTACCTCTATGGTAACCGCGTCCCCCCGCCCTTGCTATCAGTGCAGGAGGGTTCCATGTTCTGCTGACATCCGTCACACTATTCACCATCTGCGATTCCCGGTCTTATGTTTCCTTTGTTGGAGGCTTCGCAGGTCTGGGTTGAAAAGGGCAATGGCAACTCCCTCCTTGACGTCCTTTCATGTCTCGCTGCCTTTCTACTCCGTTTGAACTGCCATCCTGGAATAGCTGCTTTCTCGTGCATTCAGCCTTGCTCCGAGTGTGCTCTTGTGCTCTGCCTTTTATCCCTATGGGGAAGGGAAAGGGCAGTCAGGTGTGTGTAGTTGTCGGCAATTGCCTGACTCTTGTGTTGGGATGTGTCCGGTAAATGGCTCTGGTATTAGTCTGTTGTGGCTCACGTTGTGAGAAAGTGTTTGTGTAGGAAAGTGGGGGGGAGTTTCTAAATATCCTATTTGGCAGGACGGGGAAAAGGTGTCATAAGGAAGGGGATACCGCATCTTACCCTTCGATGTCCCACTTCCACTCTGCAAAAACCCTACATCCAGGTGATCCTCCCGCATTGGTCCACCCCCACAAACTGGATCCAAAGTGATAACCGTGTCCTGGCCACCTAGATGACTGATCCCAGGGGACTAGTAAGTGAGACACCTTCAGATTTCTCACAGAGTACAGTAAATTAGTGTAAAGATTGAATGTGAAGTGGTTGTTACAGAGTGGAAGAAGAGTGATTTAATACCTGGGAGCGAGGAGAGTAGTAGTAGTAGTGGGAGGAGGGGAGTAGTGGTGGTGGCAGGAGGATAGTAGTTGTGGTGGAAGAAGGAGAGTATCAGTGGGAGGAGGAGAGAATTAGTGGTAGGAGGGGAGGAGTGGTAGTATGAGAGAGGGGTAGTTGAATGGTGTGAGAAGAGACATAACATCCAAGAATGGAGGTGGGAACTAGGAGGAGTGAAACATCGGAGGACAGAGGAGTGGTGAGTGGAGTAAGACAGTGGGTGCTACAGTAAGAGTAGAAGAGAACAGGTGGGTGTGAGTGAACCAGCCTGAGTCCAACTGAGTAAGTGCAAAACACTATCCCAAATTCCCATTAGGACCCTCACAACTGGTTAGAGTAGGAACAATTAGGAGACCTTTAGATGGTTTTAATAACCAGCATTTGGGGAGACACCTCTAGACAAATGTAGCTATTAGACAGTGGGGGTTACGGTTTGGTAGAACTAACCAGGGTTAAGGACGCCTGGGTTAGGGAGGGAAATCCCAGGGTAGACGAGAAAAAGAGGGACAGTCCCAAAGCTCTCAAACGTCTTAATAAAAACCTGTGAACTGTCTTTGAGGCTCAGAGTAGTCTATGTGCCATCTGTGACAGAAGGGCTTTTATTAAGCCTAAGGATGCGTGGATTTAGATAGGTTGTCCATGTCTTGAAACTAAGACAAGGGCCCACATAACGAGTCCGGCGGTAGCCACGCCGGTAAAACTGGCAGGCTGCCTCCGGACCCGTAGTGAATTACCAGCGCTGGACTTGCCGGATTTACCGGGGCATTACAACCCTGGTGGTCCAGTAAATCCGGCGCCGGCAATTCTTTTAATCCCCATTCCCGTGCAGTCCTATGGGACTCCACGGGAATGGGGACCGCGGAAACACCGGCAGCATGTCATAATGGTGCCAGTGTTTCTGTGCATCTCTGCGGCTGGGTGCGGTTCCGTCTGCCAGGTCAGACCTAGCGGGCGGTACAGCATCTGCCTGCAGAACTTGTAGTTTGCTGGTCTGTAAAATGGTGCTGGTGCGGTTTTACCAGCACCATTAATTCCAAACCGGCAAACATGTAATGAGGGCCAAGGGTTATTATGTGGATGACTGTGTTAAGTTACTTTTGTGAAACTCAGCCAGTGAGCACTGTGAGGGTGTAGAAGAATGAGATTGACAAGGAGGGGTCATCTTGTGGGCTCCAAACTTTTATTAAATCAATAAAGAAACCTATCTCTCCCTACTTGTAAGGGGCTTGCCTCAACCTTAATTAAAGTGAAGTTTGTCTTTTCTTCACCAGGAGTATGACTCCTTTCTCCTGGTTTCTTGCCTCCGTTTTATCGTAGAAGTAACTCTGTCAATGTTCCACCACAAAGGACCAGGGCAAAGACTCCCTTCTCCTGGTCCTTTTTTTAAATTTGTTTTATTGTTATTTAGCTGACTGGCAGCTTTTACAAAGACAAAGAAACTTTCACAGAAATAAAACCAGTGAGAACAAAATCAATATAAAATACATATGCCATAAAATTTGACATAATACAATTTAAAAATCTTAAAAAAGAGAACATACAAAAATTCTTAAAGGAAAATATGATTAAGACAACTGATTTTCCAAACTTAACCTAAAATGATAGCCTGAAAATCACCCACCACCGCTAGTATATGGGAAATTACATACCCCCTCAAATATCTATTGCAACCCTCAGTTTCATTTGAGATAGTTTTGTTAGCACCTCATCTGTTAAGGTACTTAAATCGGAGCACATTGAGGGAGGGACATTGCATTAATAAATGTCTTGATGTTTCAATTGGACCGCCCTCACAAAACCTGCATTTGGCGTCTCTTATTTCAATCATTTTGTATCGCAATCGAGTCTCCCTTGTGTACAAAAGATTACACCGAAATCTGCAGAATTAACTCCTTGCAGACCTAGCTGGATAGACTAATAAGAATGGTACCACAACACCGGGTTTCTTGTGATCTGTACTCAAGTGAGCAAGGGATGGTATTGAGTGTAATAGATCATCGTTTGAGCCCAATCCCACAATTACAACCAATGTTTGGTGTGTTGAGGTCTATTTATTAGTTCTTCACATGAAATCCTTGCTTTCTTTCTGGAACTTAAATGGGCCAAGTGTGACTTGACAGCATAGAGCCGCCCTGACATCTTCATAAAGAGTGGAGACATCTGCAGTAAGGATCTTTTGGTACAAATTGAGGAAACTCCAAATTCCCATCGGTCTAAATGACTGGAATCCTAAATCATATCTTAATAAGACTCCAAGAAGAGAATTGGGAGTATGGAACCATTTCCTTCAGAGAGAAGCCTCCAATTTACTAAGAACGTCAAGAATTACTATGTCCTATATTTCAAACCCATATAGAATTTTCAGTACTATTTTTTCAAGGTAGAACTTGAGTGATGGGAGTACGGAAAACCTTCCGTACATCCCATCAATTTTTTTTCAATTATAAACCAAGGGCCAAGGTCTTGTTTAGAAGGGTTTCCACCAACGATTGCTTTGAGGGTTTCGAGACAAACCGGAACCCCAGATAAATCAAGGAATCAACTACCTCCAGTTTCTGGCCTTCTACCCACCATTGGTAAACACAGGGCTTCCTTTTTTTCAAAAATGTCAATACATTGGTCTTAGTGCAGTTCATTGACAGATCATTGGTGTTGGTATAATTAACAAAGACATCAATCAATTTCTACACACCGCAGGGAGTGAGGTCAAAGAAAAGGAAGTCATAACAAAAGGAAGTCATCCGCGTAGGACACCCAGGTCAGCCGCTTGTTATTGAGGCTTGGAGATGCGAAAGCAGCCTTCTCTAGCGTGTCCCTGCGTCAGAGGTATATAAATTAAATAGTCATGGTGCCAACATGCACCCTTGTCTAACCCCTGAGGTGGTGATCGGTAAGGAAACACCCCCCACCCCCTCTGTTTAGCCTTATCCTCACTTTTGAATTTTCATTAAGAGTGAAAATCAATCTCAGCAGGCCCATAGGGATGTTCCAACCTGCAAGCTTATTCCATAAGAGATTCCTATTAACGGAGTCAAATGCTGAAGTAAAGTCAAAACTGATGACGTATGAAGCCTTGGCGAAGCCTTTCAAAGCCAGACCATTAACGTATTTTAGTAATAGGCCATTAAGGTTTTTACTGTGCTTTTTACAAAATCCGGTCTGCCATTTTTTTAAATGCCCTGATTCAACAGACCAAGCTTCCAGATGTTTGAGTAGCATGGACACGAAGATTTTACTTTCAGCGTCCAGCGCTGATATGGTTTCTGTGCTTATTTCAGTCTCCACTCTTGTAAATTAGTATTAGGTAGGCAGTTTGCCAATTGGGAGGCAATCTTTGATCCTTTATAATCTGTCTAAAGTAAAGGGTCAAAATAGTGGCTCACATAGCAGGATCATTCTTAAAGAGCAGATTGTAGTGTTTGTTGGGGCTGGGAGCTCTAGAGTAATATTCCACTCGTCCGTACACCACCCCCTGGAGAAGGAGGGGAGGGGAATCAAAGGTCTTACTAGACCCCAGTTTAGATTGATAGTGGCAAACCCATTGTTGTTCGTCGATGGGCTTTAGCTGCAAATCACTCTGGGTACGGCCAAAATTATTTATTAACCGCCAAAACGAGGCAGAAGATGTTTGACACAACGCAGCCATTATAAATTCAGCGTCATTCTGATAACAGATATGTTTGTGCTGTCTACAGCAATGGCCAAAAAGTTGTTTTTCCCTTATAATTGCACATTGCCGATAGTGTAAAAACGACAGAATGATTATTCTTAATATCCCTAATTGATTTCCTCATCTCCCTCTTACGCGTGGACATGCCCTTGTCAAAGAGATGGTGTTTTATATTTGGCATATTAATTCTCTCCTGTACATTCCCCAAAGGATTGAACAGAAATGAGTCAAACTGGTTTACATTGAAGGTAAGGATCTTCCAATCCAGTGTGCTGCTCGCCAGTTGATTATCTGCTTTTCTATTCACCATAGAGGCTCTGTGTGGATTCCAAGTTATTCGACTAGATCTTTGATTTACATAAACTAATGGGAAGTTGGACGTCGTGGCTCTGGCAACTGGCCAGTCAAACTCTGCGATTATAATCTCATGGTCACTGAGCGCTGTAGTTTTAACATTAAATGTGAAGCACTTATGAAACAGAAGCTCATCGACATATATGTCATCGAGTGCTGCCTGTTTCGTACCCTTTGACCAAGTGCTCTGACATTGTAGGTCCCCTTGGACTGAACCATTTAAGCGGAAGGGGATTACCGCTTTCAAGGAGTCAAGCCATCGTACTCCATGCTTGACATTTTGGGGGGCAGGTTGCCACATCGGCCCAGGGAATGGGTTTGACTCGGAGAAACAAAATTAATTTAAATACCCCCAGAATGATACCGCCCTCCCCAGAGCTATCCATCCAACCTGAGATGAGGTTGACAACCTCCTCCAAAATAGCTTGCACAGTGGTCAGTTTATGGTGCCAGTAAATGTTCAACAATAAAACGTTATAATTCTTTCCATCACGCAACATGGTAGCTTGAACTCCTAATAGACATTTGTTTGCAATAACCACATTATCAAAAAATAAACCTTGCTGTCTTTTTCAAAAGGATAACTAAACCACACAAAGGCTGACCCCTAGGACCTTTAATAGCAGGGGAAGCAAAACAAACATACCCATCCACTACAGTTGTTTTAGTTAACCAAGTTTCCTGAATAAAAAGAATAGTGTATTCCTGCAAGAATAGACCCAAATCAATATTTGTGAATAAGTCAGCTATTCCAAGAAAGAACTGTAAATGTCTCAATATTCATAACGAACCCTGAGTAGGTGGAGTCAAAGTTTGCTTTAGAATGCCAATTCTGGTCCCTACTGTAATGCTCAAGCAGATCCCCTCCCATTCTGTGACTGGATGAAGGCAGACCCGTTTGCCCATTAACAGACATGGGGAATGTATCCTGATCCACCCCGCTTTTAACAGTTAAATGGTCAGAGTAAACAGCCTTCTTTTTGGTGACATCAATTCTACATTCAAATTCCAGGGAAAGCAGTGAATCAGTTTCACCCAGTACCAAGTCAAATACCATTTGTGAAACCATGGTTATAACAACAACATCAGTTCTACCTTTGTGGGGGAATAAAATGGACTCTATGCCTCTTGAGGAAAGGGCCTTCAGGCTTGGGACTTCGGAGAGTAGCTTTAAGATTTCACTAGGATTCAGAGTAAAGAACCTCTTTACATAAGCTACACAAGAGACCCTCAACCTTAGGTCAAGTGGTTTACTAGGACTCTAAACCGAGTATACCGGTCACTCTGTGATTCACAGTCTCTTTTGTTGGAAACTGGCACTGTCACTTTGTTGAGCGCAGGCGGCTCATGAAGTCCAGCTGGAGCATTACCGCGGGGGGCTGCGCTGGTGATAGCAATTGAGTCAAAACATCTGGAATCTGCTTGCGTCGCAATGGTCACAGAATTTGGGGGATGGTTCTTCGTTGAAGATCTCCCCCCGGTAAGAGACACTGATTTAAAGAAACCTTTGGCGATAGAGTTGGGAATTTTCATTGGCTAATGTTCTTAGATTTTTTAGGAAGATTTTGCTCTTGCTTTTTGCTTTCATCGTGACCGCACTTTGTGCTTTACTGACTATATCGACATGAGCCAAGTCTATGACCTTAGGATCCGAGCCCTGACAGTTGGTTTGTTTGAGTGGGATAGATAGGTCTTTTGTTGGGACTCCTTGTTTTGACCCGACCTGGGATATGTCGGGCGGGGGTCACAATTACCCTTTTGATGTAACCCGGGCATTGGTGGAGCTTGAAAGTGTTGCACTTTACCCCAAATTAGGTCCACTTTATGGGCCTGTACCTTAGTGTCCCTTTGTAGATTTTCAAATAGGGCAAGCAAAGCACTCAAAATATGATTTAGTTTGGTTATCATTGGATCAGAACCCCCTACTACAGGGGGATCTAAAGCTTTTATTACATGTGACAACCTCCTTTGCTGAGCTGGCGTGACCATGGACTCGTAAGAAGTAATTGAAGAGTCAGCATTGGATTCAGAATCAGAGTCTTGAGCATCTGAACAAATGGAGGGGGGGCATTCAGAAAGAAATCTTTGTCTTGTCCAGCATTCAGGATTTCCATTTCATCTGAAGATATCAGGTCAATGCCTGTTGGAGGCGCCATTTGTTGTGCGTGAGTCATAATAGGGCCCAGAAGCTCTTTTGTCAGCCAGGAAGTAGAAGGGTTGTACGAATCCAGTGAGTTCTTATTCGCGTGTTTAGAGAAAAAAGGGCTTATCAGCTCAGTAGCCTTAAGCTCAGTTGCTTTAGGGATGGCTTTCTTAAATCCGTGAGTCCCGCCCTTTGCATGGTTGTTACTAGTAGCATGTGGCTTTCAACATCCAGAGAAGAGACTCTTGGGTCGGGTGTGGGAAGGAGAGGTAGGTTTATTACAAATTGCAGCACAACCGAAGCATCCAACTCTTCCGAGTGCGGAGTCGGCAGGGTTTTCGCTCTGCTCCTTAGATCCATAAGTTCTGGGAAAGATAAGCAAGTTCTCTCACTGGGTTCTCTCACACATGTTCAAAGGCTGGTTTAGCCGACAGTCACCCCTAGAAGAGGAAAGGAGGAGGTGGGACAAATGGAGGGATTAAAGGCACCAGGCCCACAGACGTCCCCTTGAAGTCAGAAGGAAAAAAGCGGCAGATTTTAGGAAGCAGCTCTCACCCTCTGTCCTGCTCCCTTCCAACACTGCCTCCTATGCCCAGACACGGGGTGCAGGATACTCTTGCCGCGTTGGGACCATATGAGTCTGTGGATAGATATAAGGGATTGTGGGGGAGAATCAGGGGGTAGGGGAGGGCTAATTTCCACAGGATTCAGTGAAAAGCAAAGTTATGGCACTACCGGCCCTGTGTTGCCTTGTGTCGTCTGGATGTTAAATGGATGTAACCTGAGGAGTGCTGGAGAGCACCTGCTGCTGAAACACACCTCAGCGACAGTGGCTAAACTTTGTCGGAAAAAGGCGTTCTGGGGCCAAGAGATCTACAACAGATGCCGGATAGACACAGGACCGAGCGCGGGCTCTCAGCTCACAGCTCTCTGCTTCTCCGTCTTCACCTTTGTTCGTCTTCACGCAGAACATTAGAGTAAGGGCTCAAACAATGTAGCAGGAGTGTGTCAAGCCGCACTGCAATCGATCGTCTCACTTTGCACAGACTCACGGGTTAGCAGCCGCTTCTGACACACATAGGCAAGCAATATCTGGTCCTTCTATAAAAGTTCTCCACAGTGGTCTTTAAGCACTCTTACAGAAAACTCGGATTAGTCTCTTTAACTTCTAACAGGAAGTAGAAAAACGTATAGCTTTATTTGGCCTCCATTTACCTCTCTGATGAGGCAGATGGCTCCCCTTCCACTCTACGTGGACAGCAGTATTTGGTTGACCACTACGAAGAGGGAGATGACTCCCGGTGATATCTGCTCGGGCAATGGGGGTTGGCTGACCACTGTGACTGGGGAGATGACTCCCAATACACTCTGCTTGGGCAGTGGTGTTTGGCTGACCACTGAGACAATGGAGATGATTCACTATACTCTGTTTGAGCAGTGGTATTTTGCTGACCAGTGCGACGAGGGAGACAACTGCTGATGCACTCTGGCACAATACTATGGTTTGGGTTGTAACCATTGTTGACGCGGGAGATAACTCCTGATGCACTCTGGCTTTTTGGTTTGGCTTCCCGGGCCCCTCCAAGTCTTCCTGCCATTCTCGTTCCCTTGTTCTCTGTTGGGGCACGGCTCTGGTTCTTCCTGGGGTTGCGGGTTTCTTCTGTGATTTCCGACACCTGCCCGGCTCTGTGGCAGGCCCCAGCTGGTGGTCTCTGCACTGTTTCCAGACCTCACAGTCCACCTTTCTTTGTTCGTGCCACCACCTCGATTGCTTCTTCCTTCTGGCGTGTCGGCTCTCAGCTGGCTCCTGGGACGTTGTAGCAGTGTCCAGTTCTTTTCGGCCTCCGCCTGGAGGACAGCTTCTCCCCGTCTCTGGTCCTCCCGGTTTGAATCTACCAGGCAGGACTTGCGTGCCGGCTTCAGAAATGAGAGCTCTCTAATCCATTCTTACTTTCTACTACTCGCGTAACGTCAACACCATCTTGGAAAGTCTCTTTGTCACTCTTCATGCCTCCAGTGAGTCACTACATTGCAGTACGTGGCTGGTTTTGCATATGGCTTCTCATGTTCTTCTTCGTCCCAGTATGATATATATTTGTCACAGTCATGGCATTACATTAACACATGGTTCCACTATCAAGGGGGGGAGAAAAGGGTGACCATAACGGTAGGGCATTCTATGACAGGGTTGTAGGGAGACTTTTCTCAGGGTGGACGTTGTTATCCTCAGGAGGGGAGATCCCTCCTTATGAGGTCCTCCTGCATATTATCACCCCAGGGGGACTATATTGGGTAGCAGCCTCACCTCCTTAGACTCATAGCAAAGGGCTCCCTTCTAGGAAGAAGTGACGAGACCTGGTGAATAGTCACAGCACCTACTAGTTTGCAACAATATACTGTTTGTAGTCCTTTATTTTTGTAATTAGCTTATCATTAGAAATAATTCTTAATTACTTCCTTGGCGCCAGTGGATGGGATCTTCTGACTAGAGTGTTTAATATAACCTTTCCCCTGTCACAGTGAGTTGTGGAGGAAGTGTGGGTGGACTAACTAAGCAACCAGAGGGGTATATTACAACAGAAACCATGTAGTGCCCTCAGTTCTACTATGGCCTTACATAGTTGCAGCCTCTTGACATGTTGTTATTTTTCATTGAAAAATCTAAAAGGAAAAAGAACAGTGGTGCAAAGGTTATAACCCAGATCCCATGGCTGATCACTTTGTCTTCAGAACCCCGGTCTTCTTCCTTACTCAAGAGGTATCCTTGTATGACAATAATCTTCTCTTTAGAACATACATAACTATAGCTGTCGACATGTCCTCTATGCAGCTACCACTCCTGGTGGTACTAAACATGGTGTTAGTATCTTGATAATGTATCCATCCTGAAACATTCTCAACGAGCCAGCCGTTTTTGTTATGACACAACATCTTTTTGGAACTTTAATTACTTTAAGTGTGGCAAATTGAAATTGAGCTTTTGCATGGCGGCATTCTAATCACTTTAGCCCCAAGAGGGAGGAACAATAAGTCTCATTTCGAATGTTTTCTGTGACTGTGCCCTATTAGACTACATATGTACCTTTTAACACTATGGTTCCCTGATGATAGTTTCCAGTTAATCTCTTCCTTTGATGTGAGCACTATCATGTTATAAGGGTAATCTCTTGCTTTGTTGTAATATCATGTTATAAGGGGCACATGTTATTCTACATTACTTTATTGTTATTGTAGTTAAAAGAAGCATGATTTATCTGCTTTTATTATAATTATCATGATGTTGTTTGTTCTTTATTTTAATTTTCATATGTTTTCTTTATTTTGTTTGTATTATATATATCTTGACTTCTGTTTTGTATTCTTATTTGATATTTATTGACCTCTGTGCTTTGAGGAAAGGAACTACAGTCAGCCTATTTTGTTATTATGTTGCAATGATACCACTGTTCATGAATATTAATTACTGACACCTTCCCAACATGGTGTCTTCAAAGAGCACCATTTCTCTGAACACTTCAACTTTCACACATGTCACCCCATAAAGTTGTGTGACACTAACAGCTGTATTTAGAGAAGTTAGCAATTAACACTCTTTTTAGTACCACAATGAGTGATCTCACACCAAGGGCATGTCAGAAGTAATAGTTGTACTCTAAAGAGAAGTTAAGGTTAGATTTTTATATTTCATTGACAACATTTTTTATTTAATTTAGTTGAGCTAGTGGGGCGCTCTTGCACACAGGCAAGATGGCTGCTGGGGCCCCGGAACGGGGTGCGGTGACCACGCCAGCTGTGAGCAGTGGAGTAAGAAGCAGAGCAGCATATCCCTGTGGGAGCGCCTGGACACACAGTGAATCTCGTCCCATATTACCATTGCCCTGCCGCCCTGTGCCGCTAGAGCTGTGAGCTCTATACATGCCACTGGTACCTTCTGTTTGCCGCGGTTGTACCCCTCCTGGGGGAGGGGGGGCTGGATGACTGCTCCAGCCCCCAGCCATAATCCTTGAGGCAGAACTATCCGGATAGGGAGCCAAACTTGCCAGGTGCCACTCACTGGGATCTGCATGCCACCATCCTGCCGGGCGCACTACGTTGTGTACAATCTATAAGGCGGCCAAACCTAGTGACTCTGAGGTCTGCGTTATTGACACAGCTGCTCTAAAACACTCTCACTATGCACAAAACTATCAGAAACATCAGGGGATCCATCCCTGGAGACGCGCTGCCTCCCCTGCTGATCCTGTACATAGCATGCCCAGCACCCTCTGTCCTGACAGTGTGGTGGCAGGGGCAACACTTGTTTTGGGTGCGAGAGCCTGTGGTGCATCACGAGTGGCTGCCTGCTGACCCTGAAGATGACTGGGCCCCATGCACCTACGATCACCTAGCCACTGCTGCCGCTATGTTCTTGGGCCCAGGGGGTGGATTGCCTACCCCTGCTAAAGCGGAGTGGTGAGTGACCGCGCGCCCCAGCGCTCTAATCCTTTACTCCTGAGATACTTACCGGGGCACCCATCCGCTCCTTCCCTGAACAAAAAGGCCACATTCTACGGAGAAGTACTGGACCGTAGGGCTGCGTGCCCATTAACTGTTATCCTTATCCTGTGCATTGGGGCGCATAGCCACAGGAGCTGCTGCACCCGGCTGTACCTGTTGCTCAGGCGGGGCTGTGCTCTGTGCTAGCACGGGAGCTGCGAACGTTTGGGGTCGGCCCGCTGACGATCTGTGCTGTGGTCGGGTGGCCGGCGGCCTTGCAGCTGTCACTACTATGGCTGGCCCACCCAGCAACCCGGGAGGGGGCTAATTCCCTGGACGTTGCACTCTCCATATCTGCAGGTCTCCCTAGCCTCGCGCCAGCGGTTGCTGCCCCACTCAGCCCACGCGCCCATCACCCTAACAGGAGGCACAGTAAGGAGAGGGCACAAAACAAAGCTCCATAGAAATGTTCACCAAAACTGCCAACAAAGAACCAGGAGAAACTGACGAGGCAGTGGTGGGGCCTCCTCCTTCCCACAGTGTGGAGCCCACAGAGATGCAGCGCATGATGGACTTCATGCGTGAGGGGTTCACAACTCTCAACACCAAACTCGAAGACATGAGCAGCATGATTAGCGCCATAAAGGCCTGTATGGAGAAAACCGATACCCGGGTTACCGAAGTTGAGTCCAGAGTCGTGCTAGCTGAAGACGACATCAACTCACTCAGGACAGACTTGACCGCACTCACCAAGCATGTGCAAATTGTCAGTAAGAAAAATAAATATTTGGAATCCTGATCATGGCGTAATAACATACGCATAATTTTAATCCCAGAGGCCAACATCACTGGCTCCATGGAGGACTATGTTGAGCGCACCCTTCTCTCCCTGCTCGAAGGGCTCCAAGCTCTCGCCTCAGTTTGCCATAGAACATGCTCACTGCTCATTAACTGCAAAACCTAAGCTGGGGGCCCATCCCCGCCCAGTTATTGCCAGAGTCTTGAATTACAGAGACATGGGTGTGTTACTGCGGATGGCCAGGGCCAAGGGAGAGCTCATGTTGGAGTCTAACAGAGTTCACTTGTACCCAGATTTCCCCGTCTCAGTGCAGCAAGAACGGAAATCCTTCATGGCGGTGAAAGAGAGACTACGCGACCTGGGAGTCAATTATGACATGCTCTTCCCCACCAAGTTGAAAGTAGAACGCTCTGAGGAGGTTTACCTCTTCACAGTTCCTGAGGAAGCAATGACATTCCTGGACCAACACTTCCCTGGGTGATTCTGCTTATCCTCTCACTATACTAGTGGCTGATCCCACTGGCCATTGCTTAAGTACCAACGCTGACTTACTATCAGTATCTCTGCACTGGGTCCCCAGTGCCAACTACTGTTTCCCCCCTGTGACGGTTCTAACTCTACGGTACTGTGCACTCTATACTTGAGACTCTTTACCCTGCTGTGTTGCGGACCAGGCTGCATGACGCGAACAGACCCCTCCCCCCATGCTATGTTGCAAATGTTGTTGTTATCACAGTTATGGGGTTTTTACCCCCCTGATTGGGAGAGGGGTTAGGGAGGTGGGAGGCAGGAAGGGGAAGGGTAAAAGGAAAACGTATGACAGGTGCGATAGGGCTCGGTGGGCTATCACCTCCTAGAGTATTTCTGGCAAGGTGCTAAACACTGGCCTGATTGGGGCAAATTACTTTTCACTTACAATGGCCAGATGGCGGCTTATACACTGAGATGCATGAGTTGGAACATTAGAGATCTGGGTAACCACGCCAAATGCGGAAGCTACAGCTGTATGCTGAACAACACAATACTTGCATCCTCTTTCTGCAAGAAATGCATTCTATAGCGGCGGGCTATAGGATGCATTTTTATACACAATACTCTACCCAAAGCCGAGGTGTCATGATCCTTAGTCCCAAATCGTTACAATATTCACCCAAGGCCACATGGGTGGACCCCATCGGGCGTTATATGCTGACGCATGGCGTGCTATCTGGCCTAGAGGCGGTGATGCTTAATATCTACGGGCCCAACATAGATGATCCTGACTTCTATATTCATGTTGCAGACTTGCTGGCAATGTACCCTCTAGTTCCTGTCCTGTTGGGCGGGGAGTTCAATACCAACATAGACCTAAAGCTGGATAGAACCGGAAATAAGGCCAGGCAGCTGACTAGAGCCGCCTGGACCATACTTGAGAGACAGACTGGACTGGGGGTAGAGGACGCCTGGAGACTGCTACATCCCCAGACTCAACAGTACACGACTTGCATTCTAGAATTGCCCAGACACTCGTATCTGGGACACTAATAAACTTAACGATAGACGCAGACATACTCCCCAGGGCATACTCAGATCATTCCTCGATCACCCTGATGATGACATGGTGTGGGCTACAGTCGCCCAGACACCCCTGGAAACTCGAGCTCCAGGCGTTATTAGATTCTGTATTTGGAGCCGTGCTAAAGGAATGTGTGGAAGACTGTTTTAAAATAAACGCAGGCACAGTGGACTCCCTGGCTATCCTCTGGGATGCCTTTCAAGCTTATATCTGCGATATGGCCCTGTCCAAAGAATCAGGGATCCTCAGGGCGATACGCTGCAATATACTAAATAGCGAGGCTACCCCTTAAGCAACTTGAAACACAATATGCTACAGACCCCACCTCCACTACACTAGGCGAAATAAAAGAAGCTCTGGGCGGCTTCAGGGACCATGCTGTGAGAGAACGGAAGTTCCTCAACAACCCAGTAATAGCAAAATAATATGGCAAAGGGGAATGCCCAGGTAGGCTGCTGGCCAGGGTGGTGCGACAGGAGGAGGGTGGGAACCACATTCCATTAATCTTAAGATGATGGCCAGCGTTTGCACCAACAGTCGACTCTCCTCACCATTTGATATTTGCAGGGGGGCCAGACAAGGATGCCCATTCTCCCCACTTATTTTTGCTGTAGTCATGGAGCCTTTAGCCGATCTGATGCAACAGAAGCATGCGCACAGGGGGATACGCCTTACTGGCACCCCGGAGATCAATTTGCTGTATGTAGGTGACACATTACTTTACATCAGGGAACGTTGCTCCCATCATGTTCAATGTCTTCCACTTCGGACTTGGGTCTGGGCTGCGGGTCAACTGTGCCAAGTCCAAACTGTTACCCCTGACAGATTCTACTGCAGCCTCAACTGACCTCTTGGGGTTTGCTTGGTATCCTACCGAAACCAAGTATCTGGGCATTATAATCATGAGGCAGCAGAACTCACTGTCTGCTCAAAACGTTGGATCCTATTTACGGCAGCTCAAGCCGAAGCTGCGCACTTGGGCTAAACTGCCCATAACCCTCGCGGGCAAGGTGTCAATCCTTAAAATGATAATATTACCACAATTACTTTCTAAATATCCCAATTTGGCCTGGTGCTGTGCTGTTTGATGAGCTGAGGTCAGAGATTAACAGATTCCTGTGGCATTCCGGACAGGTTAGACAAAAATGGCCAACACTCACAAGACCATATAACAAGGGTGGCCTAGCGGGCCCAGACTTTGAGAAATACTGGATGGCAGCCCAGGACCAGTATGCCAACAACACAAAAGAGAGGTGGAGGGAAAGAGCTGCCCACTAATAACCTACCCTCTAAAAAGGTCAAACACCTTTAATATGACACAAAAGGGTTAGGTGGGTATTAATAGGTAATGACGTGGAGAGACCAAAGTGTTTTCAGACAGGACTGCCTCCCGTTGCATTAAATCACCAGGCAGTACAACAAGTTCTTGAAAAATATAAATCTGCAATATTTATTAAAGTACATAAAACATATTAATCCAAAAAAAGAACCCGTAGACAACAGTGTTAAGACTTCAAAAAGACAGTAATCTAGTTGATGTAGAGGGCTTGTCCTATGAGTCGCCCTCTAATGTCAATGAAGTAAAAAAAGAAAGTGTCATATGCTGTGCAAATATGCAATTACTTAAAAAGAGTTGTTCATACAACATATCACACATTCTCACCATGACCATTTCATACACATTCTCTCAACTGAACTCATCCAACATGTTTCGTTCAAACAAACAAAAAAAGGGGGTGAACAATAAGTAAAGGGAAATTTGTCAGGGAACTATCCAGGGTAGTGAGGTAGTCCGTATGCACTGTAAAGTGCAGTAAGTATCAGTAGAATTGTATCACAACACAAAAGCAGTTCCTCTAGTAGCTGCCTGTATTTAACACTTCTAACAGTCAGCAAAAGATGCAAACAGTAAAAGAGCACACTATCAATAAACGCTGTTAATGACAGTTTGAATCCGCGTCTGCCTCCAGTAGGTGTTACAGTGAGTTGGCTCAGCTGAATGAGCGTTGGTTCCACCGTCGACGACCCTACTTCTGTGAGAAGACTACCGGTGAGTCTCTCGTCACTAATGCAAGGGTTAATCTTTGATTTTGCCAAAATGACACAGTTCCAGGCTCGTCGGTCCCGGTCTCTTCGTGCTGTTCAACACATAGTGGCCGCGGGTGTAGCAGGTCCGGTTAGGGGGTTAGCAGGCGGATGACCGTATGTTGGCGTTCGTGATCTTCACGGTCGGCAACGCCACTATTTTCGCTGCTCCTGTCCTCGCTAGTGTGAACTAGCTTATACGACCCAGTCATCTGGAATGGGCGTGGTCCCGAAGTGTGCAGCATACTGGTTCGCTATTGGTCCCTCACTCCCACACGTAAAATTCGAGCGACATACTACCGGACCCCAGGACCTTCGCTCCTTGGCACTAACCCCACTTTGGAAAGATCTTGGGTTGCCCAGCCCAGCAGCCATTACAGCACTGGCATGGGATAAAATAAGGCGACAGATCGGTAATCCTCACCCATATCACGGTGACCTACCACTATAGAACCTCTGTCCGGGGTTTACTAAAATAAGCAGTACCGCTGTGGATACATGTCAGGCTGATGGCTACTCCACTCTAGGTGACATGTTCAAAATGGGCTCTTTCTTTTCGTGGGCCGATCTACCTAAACGCCCAGGTGTGCAGTCCTCCCAATGGCTGCAGTATGGAGGGCTCCGCCACGCAGTCAAGAAGACATGGAGGGAATTCCCCTCACCACCCCCGGACAAACTACTTTTAGCACTAATAGCGGGAAGTGCAGTACCTACTGAGGTAGTATCCAGACTATACAAGATGCTTCAGGACAGTATTAATAAACCGCTTTCTAAGCTCTGCGAGACATGGGGAAGGGAATTGGGTACCAACATCACAGACGAAGGCTGGGAGGCTATGTGCATGAGACCCGGGAGGATTCTCTGAATGCTAGGTTCCGCATGATCCAATTCAAGGTGCTACATAGATTCGACTACACCCCAGCTAGACTACACATTGAGCCTCATTCCGAGTAGGGTGGTAAGGGTTAACGGTCACTGGTAACGAGACCGGTGCCGTTAAACCCTTACCGCCCTACTACGAGTTCCCTTTGCGGGTCCTTCCTTAACGGCTGCTTTTAGCATGGAAATATCTTTGGCTGGTAATGCTGAATGAGTTACGCGCTGGAAATGGATGGACGGTCCTGGCATCCCACGAAGGAAATGTCGCTGGAGGAAAGGAATAAGTAAAGAGAGGAAAGGCAGGTAGTGAGAAAGAGAAGGCAAAGAGAAAAGTCAGGAGAGCAAGTTTAGGGGAAAACTCACAATAGCGTCAAGTCAAGGAAGAAGCAACGCGCCAAGTCCCATGTGAGGATGCTACATATACAGTTGCTAGAGTGTTTCTGAATTAATCGTTTTGCTGTCAGCAATTTTGAAATAAACTAGACAGCAGTTGACAGTGCTCAATGGAGGGGCAATCCGGCACCATCAGTATTATTCCTCTTTTTCGCCACCGGTGCCATAATGACCACAGAGGGTAACCAGTCTTGACAACAATGACCTCTGCCTTAATGCCAGTAAGACTGAGATTCTACTCATCGGCACTCCCACTCCCTCCTTCCCTGTAGCTCTCTGGCCTGCCTCCCTTGGCCCCCTCCCTGCTCCTACCTGCAAGGCAAAAAACCTTGGGGTCATCTTCGACTCCACACTCTCCTTCTCTCCTCATATTTCTGACGTCGCCAAGAGGTCACACTACCAGCTGCACCTCCTCAGAGGTATTCTTCCCTTCCTCTCCTTCCCCCAGAAGCTCACTGTCTCCCGAGCCCTGGTTCTCTCGAAGCTGGACTACTGTAACAGCCTGTATCTTAATCTGCCTGCCTCCACTCTCCGCCCTCTGCAACTCATCCAGAACAGAACTGCGAGACTTGTCCTTGGCCTCAAGCCCGGGGACCGTATCTCTCCAGGACTGAAATCTCTATACTGGCTCCCAGTGGCTGCGAGGATAAAGTTCAAAACCCTCTGCATTGTCCACAAGGCCTTCTGGGGCCTGGGTCCTAAATACCTTCAACTCTCTCTTCCCAAATATCTTCCTTCCCGAGCCCTTCGCTCATCCGCCTCCAACTCCCTCAGGGTTAGCCGCTTCTCGAAGCAACGAGCTGGGGGTAGATCTCTCTCCGCGGCAGGGGCCTCCCTCTGGAACAGCCTTCCTGCCTCCCTGAAACTTGAGGAGAACCATCTCCGGTTCCGGAAGCACCTCAAAACCTTCCTCTTTGCTTCTGCTTTCCCTCTCCCTCTCCCCTGCTGAACTGCTAATTAATTTTCACTGAAACTGCACTGATCCTGCAACTGGACCACTCTAAACGGCCTCGGTCCTGGGCCCTGCCACTCTCCACTTGCACTGATGCCCTGGAACCCCTTTGCACTGCGGGACTGTCTCTGTATCCCTACAGCCCCCCACTCCCCCAGCACTTGTTCTGCACTTACCTCACACTTGCCACCAGCTGGCCCTATTTATTTATTTATTACGTACGCCACTTACCTTGTACTGCACTTTTCCCCCTCCCCTTCCCCTTGCACTTTTTCCCCCTCCCCTACCCCTGCACTTGCGCGATCTGAATGACACCTGGCCTAGTAGGATCGTTGTCTGTCTCCCCTTGTCCCCCCCTCCCTGCCTCGTCGCGCCTTGAAACACTTGTGTATAGGCGCGTTACAAATACCATATCATATCATATCATAACAGTCCAAAATCCAAGTCTGTCTGTGCCTAAACCTATGCTTGCCCTCACTCTGTACAGAAATGTGATAGGAAGTATTTTCAAAATAAAACAATAGTGGTTCAACAAAAAGTGGAAACCAAGGCTGCTTTCAGGTGGTCTTCTCACAAGGTGCTGCTTGGTCAGTGTCACACAAATGAGTTCAATCGACAGGGCTGTTCGTAAGACCTTCTCCACAGGCCCCTGATAGTTATTCCAACTACCTTCAGTGTCTTTAAGTTCCTTGGGGCTCCTTTCCCCAAGCTTCAGCTTATTCAAGTTTCAAAACACCATAAAATAATTGCAACACAGTTCCTTTTGTAAGCTTCTCAGGGTTCCATTTTCCCACGCTTCAACAGTACAACAAAACAAATAAGTCTCCAACTTAGTTGAACCGTTTAGGGTTCTTTCCCCAAGCTCAGGCCCCTTTCAACCTTTAAACGCAAAGTCACTGTGACCAGGATATTTTTCTTGATTGGCCTCTCAGGGTTCCTTTCCCCAAGCTTTAGGCCTCTTCCAGCTTTCCACCACACAACTTAACAGGTCACAGTTCTTTCTTTATTTCACAGGGCATCCTTCCCCAGATTTAGGCCCCTTCAATTTAAAATACACATTCAGTTGGCTGGTAGGTTGCTCAGATTTCCTTTCCCTGAGCTTAGCCCTCTTCCAGTTTTTAGCACTGAGTCAGTTTTATCTAAATTACACTCTGCTTGCTTTGATTTCCGTGGTAGGCTTTTCAGGGTCCCTTTCCCCAAGCTTAGGCCCGTTTAATTCAAAACACAAGTTCCACAGTATGGAATGTGCTTTTTCCTTTTCACCAACCTTTCCCCTATATCATCTTTTCATGGGGTAGAATCAACACCAGGTGTTTTACTTTTCCTAGGCACGACCACTCTGATCCTTCTGCCCCTCTCTTTATAGTTTCCTGATACCTTTTGTTTCTCTTCAGGTGCTTCCTGCACCCCTTTGTTTTTTCTTTCCTTTCCATGCACACTTGCACCTGATTTCCTGTTTCCTTCTTATCATGCCCCTGGCACCTTTCTTTTCTTCTTCTCGTGCCCCGCTCTCTTTTTGTTACAGGCAAATCACACCCCTGTGCTTCTTTGCACTTTCTCTCACTTTCTATTTTGATCAGTCTTTTGCTCGCTTCCTGTTCCGATCTGTTTTTCTTGCTTTTCGCTTTATCCGTGCTTACAGCTATGCATTTAGCCTTCCCGCTTTCTGCCTTTATGCTTTTGCTGTCAGCTAGGCTTTCTGCATCACTCTGGCTTTCTGCTTCGCTCTCAGCCTTTCTGCTTCGCTATGGCTTTCTGCTTCACTCTGGCCATTAGCTGCACTTTCAACTTTTCTTTGCAATTCCATGCCGCTTTTACTATCCGTGCCTTTCTCCCGCTCCGCTCTTATCCAAATGCACACTCCTGAGTTTCTCTCACCTCTCACATTCCCCATGAAACTCACTGGGCAGCGTCGCGTTGAGAGGTGGTTACTCCTGGAAGTGCGGATTTGAGGTCAGGGTCTCACCACCTGCCCCTCAGACGCCCTTGTGGTCGGCACTGGTCCCAAGGGAACGAGCAATCTCCTAGACCTGGCCTGCAGAATGTAAGCAGCGCTTCTCTGGCTCTGTGCATGCACGGCTCCCTCGCTATGCTGCAGCCCACACACACCGGTACAGTGCCTCTGCACACCGTCTTCCTTCTCCAGCCTGTGTCTCATGCTTCTCTCTGCTCCTGGTGCGGACTGCATCCCCAGCTCGCTCATTCCACATGCATGACCACACCTTTTATAGTGAACCAAACTGTCAAGTGGAGTCGGGTATTAGTAGTTACTATAGAGTGCCTGACCCTGCCTGACTCTTAGTGGGACAACCTGAGTTCTTTCTAGGGTAGATTACCCTTACTTTCCCCATGTTATTCCTATGGGTAATCTTTACTGATCTTAGTCGTCTCCTCCTCGTATCAGACTTTGATGGAAATGGGTGGAGAGTGATGTGGTGAGATTGTAAACCTCCCCTTGAGTTTAAGAGAAAGGGTTTACACATATAACAAGATTGAGACTGAGTTCTGTTCAGGGTGTTGACAGCGGGTGTGAGAGAATCTTCTTATTTGCTCTACCCCAAAGGAGCAAGTTGTCCCCTTCTTTATGTCTGACGATGGTTTATCGGTATAGGGTTCTAGGTGATTGGAAGAGGATGAATAACCCTTGTTCTCAGTGCTCTGATCTTGTATTATTTGCGCCTTCCTCCTCTCCCCCTTGGGTAATCAGCTCCTTCCCTTCTCACTCTGTGGTCTTGACGGATAGAATGAGATCTAAGGATCTTGCTACCTGGACCTGGGTTATGGGCATCGAGATATCGCAAGAAGGCATCTGGAACTTCCCCCTCCACTTTCTGGTTAGACTTCTGCGTCTCTCCTAGGGTATTCTCCAGAGGGCAATCCCGGCTTTCCCTACACAGGTGATCCTCCCTCACTTGTCCACACCCAGGTTTGGGATCCAAAAGCGATGACCCTTCCCTGGCCACCTGAATAGAGGATTCTCTGGGTCGTCATGTCAGGTTTCTCACAATGGGTATTTTATTGGATCAAACACAGTATAATTTTTTGGAATTGTTGACAAGACAGATCAGTATTTACGATCTTCAATTAAATCAAGAAATAAACAGTATTGGATAACCTTTCATACAATTTAAGTTGTATTATTACTGAAGAAGGATCCATAGAGTTTTGAAACACGTAGTTATTTACATCTTACAATCCTGACTAAGTTGAACTAAACCTGCACAACCTCTGGTGGTCCAACAAACTCAGGACATGATTTGTTTTGTTATTTCACATGAACGTGAAACATTGTTATCTTTATATGTATGTTGTGATGGGGGGGTGTGGCCAACAGCCATCTGAGGAAGACGAGCTCCATGAAAGCTCCCATTTATCCGACATTAAGAACGCTCCATACTCCTGCTAAACTTCGAATTGGAAGCCAGAAACAGAAGGAGAGGTCAAATGAACCACCCATACTGGTCGGAAACATTTCACGGAGTTCCCTGGCCTTAGCCATAATTTTGCAAAATATCGTTATATTTTCCCCATTCTCCACCCCAATGTCGAGTCATCGAACTTCCACACTCGACGCCGGCCCGGTGAAGAAATCTACCGTCGACAGCTGCACGACGGATTTGGGCCTCGGAAGGCCTCTGGCCTCGGCCTGGGCCTCGGAAGGCCTCTGGCCTCGGCCCTGCAAGTAGGGAGAGTGGGGGGTGGACATACTCTACACTCTTTTGGTATATAGGTGCATTCTTATATATTCCTACACTTAACAGCCCGCTGCCACAAGGTGCGTATGGAGGGTACCCCTTTCCAATTCTGCCCCAAGTGCAACCGCAAGTACCCAATCTCTGCTTGCCGAGGGACCACCCCGAGGCGAACTGCAGAGTGTGTAGTAGGTTTAAACCGAAAACACTTAAGGAGCGTTCGATCAAGCGTTGGGCCCACCACGCCAGGCGTCAGGAGGCCATGGCAGCGGAGGGCACCTTCAGCGATGGCAGCGACGCCGTGCTTTCAGACGGCGAGGGCAACGTGGCGTCAAGAGACAGCCGAGCGCAAGTCCCTGACCTCGGAAGGTCGTCCGGCAGGGCGGCTATGGGGAAGACCCCCGGCGACACAAGCGCTACCCACAGCACTTCTACAAAGCACATGAAGTCCAACCGAGACTCGACGCGCATGTCGAGTTCTCGGAAAGAGGCACATAGAGAACGGTCCGAATCTGTGTCCTCTGGGAGTTCTCGATCTAAATCGCTGCATGACTCCAGGCAATCATCCACTGTTGCCAAGAGTGCCTCGCTCCCCAAGGTAACGGAAGTTCGATCGTCGGAAGAAGAAGCCGACTTCCATCCCCAGACCGCACTCCAGGAGTCGGTGCCCACAGACCGCGTAACGGCGGCTCCCGAGTCCCTACCTCCACGTTCTAAAGATAGGGACACTACCCCCGAACCTCGACGCCAGGCGTCGGAAGCCTCCGAAGGGGAGAAATGGCAGGGAAAACACTCTTCCGCCCACGGGGAGGGGGGAAAACAACAAAGGAAGCAGTCTCAGCCTCCTTACACACCTCTAACATTTTCCACTCCACATAAACAGACAAACAAGTCCCAGTCTTCTGTTATCCCAAGAACCCCTGCTAAAACCAGTAAGTCTAGTCAGGCTAAGGTGCGAAAGTCCCAGAAAGGGTCATTCCCAGTTCTAGAGAATGGTCTAGTGATGACATAGACAGGGTTATGTCAAGGATGTCATCATTGGCAGATTTTTACGCAAAAAACCCTGAACACTTTCTCTCCTATGCTCCCGACGGGTCAGCACCCTCAAGCTCTAAGGATCCAATACCTCCAAGTAAGAAGTCCCGGTTTGAAGCCCCAACACGGTCTTCGGACCCCTTCTATATACAGCCCTACTCTCAATATCAAGGGGATACATCCTTTTGTGAGGATCCAGATTTGGGCATGTTGGAAGAGCAAACTGGTACGGGCTACTATGGGGATGATGAGGACCAAGAAGAGGAAGAGGAGGACACTGAGACCTACAGAGTAGATTCCCCGGTAGAGAAAGAACCCCCGATTACCGACTCCCCTGTCGACAATCAACCTCTCCTGAATAAAGTTCTGTCCCGAGCGGCAGAACACTTCCACATTGAGACTCAAGGTGCTCAGGAAGAGAGAGACTTCGCTGAGGAGTTAGTAGGAGAAAGGAGACCTGTTGCGCAGGCCATCCCTATCCTTAAGTCTATTCAGAGAAGAATAGACCCTTCACTCATAAATCCCAACCTCACCAGGGCAGTGAACCCAAGGATTGAAAAACTTTTCAGGGCAGCCCAATCAGACCCACTATACATAAGGGGGCATCTGAAGCCGGACTCCCTGGTAGTTACAAACACCCGTAAGAGTGGGAACACCCTTGTCATCGTCCGAAGCTCCTGCCGACAAGGAGAGCAAGAAACTATATGGGTTGGGCAGGAAGGTAGCCTCCACTTCCGCCTACCAGGCAAGGATTGCCAACTCCACCACCCTGTTGGCCAGTTACAACTGCCATCAGTGGGAAGAAGTCGCGGCACTCATAGACTCCGCCCCAGAACTCTTAAAGAGCCAATTGGCACGAGTTTCCGCGGAGGGAAGAGCCGTGTCCGGTTGCATTTTAAAAGCATGGATAACGCCGGCAGATTGATAGCAGAAGGGACTGTTATCAAGAGACACGCTTGGTTATGGCAGTCTGGATTCAAGGCTGAAACCCAAGCATCATTGTTAGATAAACCGGTGGAGCCGGATCTGTTGTTTGGGAAGGCGGTCGAGGACGCACTGAAAAATGCCAAGGATGAGTATGAGACACTCAAATCCCTAGGCCAACTAACCACTAAACCCCCTAATCAAAGAGGGAATGGCAATTTTCGTCGCCCATGTGGACAATTCCCAGGGGCAGGGTACACCATGGAACAATAACAACCAGCAGTCTACCCAGGGTTATTGCAGGGGTAATAAAAGAGGACGTGGTAAAGGTAGAGGCACGCCTCCAACAAAACAGTGACGCTCCGTTCAGGGTCCCTTGTCACGCAACCCCAGTAGGGGGACGCATTTCCAACTTCACCCAAGCTTGGGAAGGGATCACATCAGACAGATGGGTGCTGTCCACAGTATCCGCAGGGTACTGCATATAACTGTTAGAGCGTCCTCGGAACCATGCTCCACGACAAAAAATACATTCTTTGGACCACCAGAAGATCCTCCTTGAGGAGATTGTCAATCTGCTAGCAAAGGACACGATAGAACTCGTCCCGGGACACCAGGTAAACAAGGGTATTTATTCAACTTACTTCCTTGTGCCAAAAAAAAGATTTGACAATGCGCCCAGTATTGGACTTACGGCCTGCAAACAAGAATGTCAAGCCCCAAAAATTTCGCATGACTACTCTCCAAGAGGTAATCCCCCTCCTAAAAAAGGGGTTTACATGGCAACATTGGACATGAAAGATGCCTATTTCCATATTTCCATGTTCCCAGTGCACAGAAAGTACTTGCGCTTCAAGGTGGACAGTCGGCAGTACCAGTTCAAGGTACTGCCCTTCGGGATAGCTTCGGGTCCAAGGGTATTCACCAAGGTACTGGCTGTGGCGGCAGCACACCTACGCAGGGAGACCCCAGTAATTTGCAGAACAAACATTCAAAGGACAATCGACCTCCTCTTCGAATTGGGTTTCTCAATAAATGAGGAGAAGTCAAGTCTGGTGCCAAGCACCTCCAAACAATTCCTGGGAGCTATCCTAGACACCCAAGAGGGGTTGACCTTTCCATCCGAGGAAAGAATTCGGAATATACTACTGCAAATTCCGCATGATCAGGCCGGTCGCCAAATAACGGTACGCAAAGCAATGTGTTTGCTGGGCATGATGGCGTCGTGTATTTACCTGGTCCCCCACGTGCGCCTGTGCATGCGTCCCATGCAGGAATGGTTGGCAAAACAGTGGTCTCAGGCAAGTTGTCAGTGGGACGATCTAGTGGTCGTTTCACCAACACTTGTACAAAACCTTCACTGGTGGACAAGAGAAAATCTGTCCAAGGGGAAACCCTTTTACGATCCCGAGATACAGGCGGTAGTCACAACCGATGCATGCCTGAGAGGGTGGGGAGCTCACTATCTCCACCACACAGCTCAGGTTCTCTGGTCTCACTCAGTGGCCAGGAATCATATCAACCTAGTAGAGCTTCTGGCGGTATTCAGAGCGCTTCAAGCGTTTGAGCCCTACCTGCAGAATCTGTCAGTGCAGATCCGGACGGACAGCACTACAGCCATGTTCTACCTGAACAAGCAAGGGGGGACTCGTTCGCCAAATCTGTCCAAGCTTGCCCAGAAAATTTGGATATGGGCACTCAGACGGAACATCTTCCTGTCATCTCAACATGTTCCAGGGGACCTCAATTCTCTGGCGGATGCTTTGAGCAGAGACTCCCTTCCAGAGGAACAGGAATGGTGTCTACACAGAGAAATCGTAGAAGATATCTTCTCTCAGTGGGGTTCCCCCACTATAGACCTATTCGCCACATGCGAAAACAGACAATTCCCAGGATTTGCATCCAGGTTCCCCCAACCAGACTCCCAGGGGAACGCCCTGTGGATGAACTGGTCAGGGATGTTTGCGTACGCTTTTCCACCAACTCCCCTCATCAGGAAGGTGGTCAAAAAGATGAACAGAGAATCAATGACGCTCGTCCTAGTTGCTTCCATGTGGGCCAGACAACCGTGGTTCCCACACCTACGCAGACTAGCAGTGTGCAAACCCATCAGGCTCCCAGGCTAGTACAACCTACTGTCCCAGCACCAACG
This sequence comes from Ambystoma mexicanum, assembly GCF_040938575.1. Lineage (NCBI taxonomy): Eukaryota > Metazoa > Chordata > Amphibia > Caudata > Ambystomatidae > Ambystoma > Ambystoma mexicanum. Next base: position 576,804,003 of record NC_090922.1, on the reverse strand, counting down.
GCACAATGTGCATCCTCAACCCAACTCATTGAACCTGGCAGCATGGCTCCTGAGGTCATAGAGTTTGGACATCTCAATTTACCACAGAGATGTATGGACATCCTAAAAGAATCTAGGAAGCCAAACACGAGGCACTGCTACTTTGACAAATGGAAAAGATTTGTTATCTGGTGCCAAAATAAGCAAATCAACCCAGTTGATTGCACTCCTTCAACTATTGTCACATACATGTTCCACTTGCTGGATGCAGGACTGGTTTTTAACTCACTAAAGGTACACCTGGCAGCTCTGTCAGCATACACCACCTCCCATAACAAGGTGTTGTGGTGGAAGGTACCAGTAGTTAAAGCCTTCATGGAAGGAGTAAAAGAGACTTCACCCTCCTATTTCAAACCCACCACCAGGATGGGACCTTAATGTGGTGCTATCTAAGCTCATGGGCCCCCCTTTCGAGCCCATACATAAAAGCAGTCTCAAACACCTGACTAAAACGGCCTTCTTAGTAGCTATTACATAGTAGCTATTACATCTATAAGAAGGGTCAGTGAAATTCACGGTAGTGGCCATGTAGTTATGGTTAAGTTGCAGTTTCCATAGGAAGACCACTTTTTGGCCGGCTTATAACTTCGCTTCCCCTGGATGAATCCTCACTAAACATTACAAAGGAAGTATATGGGCCACTCTGAATTCTTTTGCAAAGTTTGGTGAGGATTTGTCCAGGGGGGGCAAAGTTATAGGGGGGGTCCCAAAACTTTTTTTTTTCCCATAGACATAATGGGAAAAAACTTTGCTCACGCCTACAGCCCAAACCGCTGGACGGATGTACACCAAATTTGCGGCAGGAGCGGCGCCTTGGTCCCAAAAGCGTGCTTTGCTTTATTTGGTGTAAATCCGTCCAGTAGTTTTTAACAAAATGACAAAAATGTAAGTGAAAAAAATTAGTGATATCTGTGTTCGCTTCGCGGACACACTTCCCTGTTCGCTCCGCGGACAGGACGGTGATTGGGAAAGCAGCTTGCGTGATGTCCGCGGACATCTGACGTGTTCTCTCATTGGATGCGGTGAAAGCGTGCAGTGCGTCTGGCTTCAGAGACGCCCGCCATCTTTGTTCCTCGCATGAGAGGCTTTGTATCCCGCCTGCACAGTAAGTCCCCCACCCCCGCTCATGCCCGTGTCTGTCTCCTGTTCCTCCCACCCCCCCACCCCCACTCATGCTCCGTGTCTTCCCTTTTCCTCCATCCCCCTGCTCACGCCATCGGCACACGGTGGCCAGCGGAGGGCCAAGGAGCGGGATCTGCCGCCTGCACACGAACGCCGTGTGTCTTTCTCCCTCCCGCCCACCCCCCGCTCATGTCCGTGTGTCTTTCTCCCTCCCGCCCACCCCCCCGCTCATGCCCCGCTCGTGCCCCGCTCGTCTCTCCCCTCCCACCCACCCCCCGCTCATGTCCGTGTGTCTCTCCCCTCCCGCCCACCCCCCGCTCATGTCCGTGTGTCTCTCCCCTCCCGCCCACCCCCCGCTCATGTCCTTGTGTCTCTCCCCACCCGCCGCCCACCCCCCGCTCATGTCCGTGTGTCTCTCTCCACCCGCCGCCCACCCCCGCTCATGTCCGTGTGTCTCTCCCCACCCGCCGCCCACCCCCCGCTCATGTCCGTGTGTCTCTCCCCACCCGCCGCCCACCCCCGCTCATGTCCCGTGTGTCTCTCTCTCCTTCCCCCCACCCCCCGCTCATGCCCCGTGTGTCTCTCTCCCTCCCCTCCACCCCCGCTCATGCCCCGTGTGTCTCTCTCCCCTTCTCCCCACCCCCCGGTCATGCCCCGTGTGTCTCTCCCCCTCCCGCCCACCCCCCGCTCATGCCCCGTGTGTCTCTCCCCCTCCCGCCCACCCCCCACTCATGTTCCGTGTGTCTCTCCCCCTCCCACCCACCCCCACTCATGCCCCGTGTGTCTCTCTCCCTCCCTCCCACCCCCGCTCATGCCCCGTGTGTCTCTCTCCCTCCCCCTCCACCCCCGCTCATGCCCCGTGTGTCTCTCTCCTTCCCCTCCACCCCCGCTCATGCCCCGTGTGTCTCTCTCCACTTCCCCTCACCCCCGCTCTTGCCCCGTGTGTCTTTCCCCCTCCCCCCTACCCCCGCTCTTGCCCCGTGTGTCTTTCCCCCTCCCGCCCACCCCCGCTCTTGCCCCGTGTCTCTTTCCACCTCCCGCCCACCCCCGCTCTTGCCCCGTGTCTCTTTCCCCCTCCCGCCCACCCCTGCTCTTGCCCCGTGTGTCTCTCTCCCTCCCCCCCACCACCGCTCATGCCCCGTGTGTCTCTCTCCCTCCCCCTCCACCCCCGCTCATGCCCCGTGTGTCTCTCTCCCTCCCCTCCACACCCGCTCATGCTCCGTGTGTCTCTCTCCCCTTCCCCCCACCCCCGCTCTTGCCCCGTGTCTCTCCCCCTCCCGCCCACCCCCCGCTCATGTCCCGTGTGTCTCTCCCCCTCCCGCCCACCCCCCGCTCATGTCCCGTGTGTCTCTCCCCCTCCCGCTCATGCCCTGTGTGTCTCTCTCCCTCGCCCCTCCCCCCCACCCCCCGCTCATGCCCCGTGTGTCTCTCTCCCCTTCCCCCCACCCCCCGCTCATGCCCCGTGTGTCTCTCCCCCTCACCCCCGCTCATGCCCCGTATGTCTCTCTCCCTCCTGCCCACCCCCCGCTCATGCCCCGTGTGTCTCTCTCCCTCCCGCCCACCCCGCGCTCATGCCCCGTGTGTCTCTCTCCCTCCCCCCGCTCATGCCCCGTGTCTGTCTTCTGTTCCCCCGCTCATGCCCCGTATCTGTCTCCTGTTGCCCCCCACACCCCCCGCTCATGCCCCGTGTCTGTCTCCTGTTCTCCCCACCCCCCGCTCATGCCCCGTGTCTGTGTCCTGTTCCCCCCACCCTCTGCTCATGCCCTGTGTCTATCTCCTGTTGCCCCCCACCCCCGCTCATGCCCCGTGTCTATCTCCTGTTGCCCCCCACCCCCGCTCATGCCCCGTGTCTGTCTCCTGTTCTCCCCACCCCCGCTCATGCCCCGTGTCTGTCTCCTGTTCCTCCCACCCCCCGCTCATGCCCCGTGTCTGTCTCCTGTTGCCCCCCACCCCCCACGCTCATGCCCGTGTCTGTTCTCCCCACCCCCCGCTCATGCCCTGTGTCTCTCCTGTTGCCCCCCACCCCCCGCTCATGCCCCTTGTCTCTCCTGTTGCCCCCAACCCCCCGCTCATGCCCCGTGTCTGTCTCCTGTTGCCCCCCGCTCATGCCCGTGCCTGTTGCCCCCACCCCCCGCTCATGCTCCGTGTCTGTCTCCTGTTCACCCCCACTCATGCCCCGTGTCTGTCTCCTGTTGCCCCCACCCCTGTTCATGCCCGCGTCTGTCTCCTGTTGCCCCCCACCCCCCGCTCATGCCCCATGTCTGTCTCCTGTTGCCCCCCACCCCCCGCTCATGCCCCGTGTCTGTCTCTGTCGTTCCCCCCCAACCCCCGCTCATCCCCCGTGTCTCTCTCCTCTTGCCCCCCACCCCCCGCTCATGCCCCGTGTCCGTCTCCTGTACCCCCCAACCCCCGCTCATGCCCCGTGTCTGTCTCCTGTACCCCCGTCCCCCCGCTCATGCCCCGTGTCTGTCTCCTGTTGCCCCCCCACTCATGCCCCGTGTCTGTCTCCTGTTCCCCCCACCAGCTTATGTCCCGTGTCTCTCTCCTGTTGCCCCCCACCCCCCGCTCATACCCCGTGTCTGTCTCCTGTACCCCCCACCCCCCGCTCATGCCCTGTGTCTCTCTCCTGTTGCCCCCCACCCCCTGCTCATGCCCCGTGTGTCTCCTGTACCCCCCACCCCCCGCTCATGCCCCGTGTCTCTCTCCTGTTGCCCCCCACTCCCCCGCTCATGCCCCGTGTCTGTCTTCTGTTCCCCCAACCCCCGCTCATGCCCCGTGTCTGTCTCCTGTTCCCCCCACCCCCGCTCATGCCCCGTGTCTGTCTCCTGTTGCCCCCACCCATGCCCCGTGTCTGTCTCCTGTACCCCCCCACTCCGCACTCATGCCCCGTGTCTCTCTCCTGTTGCCCCCACCCCTCCGCTCATGCCCCGTGTCTGTCTCCTGTTGCCCCCCACCCCCGCTCATGCCCCGTGTCTGTCTCCTGTTCTCCCCACCCTGGCTCATGGCGGTATCTGTCTCCTGTTCCCCCCATCCCCCGCTCATGCCCCATGTCTTTCTCCTGTTCTCCCCACCCCCCCCGCTCATGCCCCGTGTCTGTCTCCTGTTCTCCCCACCCCCGCTCATGCCCGGTATCTGTCTCCTGTTCCCCCCATCCCCCGCTCATGCCCCGTGTCTTTCTCCTGTTCTCCCCACCCCCCCGCTCATGCCCCGTGTCTGTCTCCTGTTCCTCCCACCCCCCGCTCATGCCCCGTGTCTGTCTCCTGTTGCCCCCCACTCCCCGCTCATGCCCCGTGTCTCTCTCGTGTTCCCCCCATCCCCCGCTCATGCCCCGTGTTACCCCCTACCCCCCGCTCATGCCCCCGTGTCTCCCTCGTGTTCCCCCAACCCCCACTCATGCCCTTTGTCTCTCTCCTTTCCCCCCACCCCCGCTCATGTCCCGTGGGTGCCCTGTACCCCCCCGCTCATGCCCTGTGTCTCCCTCGTGTTCCTCCCCACCCCCGCTCATACCCCGTGTCTCCCTCATGTTCCTCCCCACCCGCTGCTCATGCCCCGTGTCTCTCTTGTGTTCCCCCCACCACCGCTCATGCCCCATGTTTCCTTCCTTTCCCCCCCACCCCCTGCTCATGCCCCGTTTGTACCCTGTTCCCTCTCACCACCCGCTCAGGCCCATGTGTCTCCCCTGTTCCCCCCAACCCCCGCTCATGCCCTGTTGTGTTCTTTATACACCCCGCCTTCCCTTTCCATGGTGGCCATCTTGGTAAATGATTTTCCTTCCTACACCGTGTAGGAAGGAAAATCTTTTTGTTTTTTTTACCACCCGCCGTTCCCACTTTGAGGACATGAGATGTTAGTGGTCTTCATCTATTGAAAAGGATGTTATGGTGACGTTGCACTAATAAAAACCTTTAAAATTTAGTAAAAAAAAATGTTACAGGGACGTTATGGTTAAGTTGCACTAATAAAAACCTATGAAATTCAATGAAAAAACGTTGTTAAAGGGACGTTATGGTTAAGTTGCGCTACTAAAAACCTATGAAATTCATTGAAAAAACTTTGTTAAAGGGACGTTATGGTTAAGTTGCGCTACTAAAAACCTATGAAATTCAGTGAAAAAACTTTGTCAAAGGGACGTTATGGTTCCAAGTAAAACCGAAAAACCCTTGAAATTCGCCACTTATGGTAAGCTAAGCAACCATAACTCGCGCCACCACCGTGCACTGCTAAGACTAACACCCAGGACATCAAAGATGACATCACAAATTGGGAGGTATGTATTGTGAATACTTATGCACCAAACCACAACGCCACAGTGTTCTTCAAGTCATTGTATGCTAGATTGGCACCTTAGAGAGATGGGAAACTGATATGGACTTTAATTGTACTTTAGATCCTGTAGTGGACCGGTCAGATAATAAGCATAAGAGATCATCACCGTCAGCTAAGGTGTTGATTGCTTTATTGCAACGTTTCCAGTTGTTAGATCTATGGAGGGAGATTCACAAGGAGATCAGGGATTATTCTCATTATTCATCCCCACATCGAGTGAATACAAGAACTGATTATGTGTTTGTCAGCGGAGACCATGTGAATAGATTCACAGGAGTGGAATACTTAGCAAGAGTCCTATCGGATCACTCCCCACTTATGGCGAACTGGCAGGTGTTTGCTCCGAGGCCACCCATTCCTACGTGGAGGTTATTGAGCGAATCGCTACAAGACAAATTATTTGCCGAACACATTAGGAAAAAGACGGAGGAATATATTGCAATAAATGTGGGAGTGTCCAGAAAGTAGGTATTGTGTGGGAAGCGTATAAGGTTGTTATTAGGGGGTAGAAGATAGCTGAGTCTGGGGCAGTGCAAAGAGTAATTACTAATGAACTACAAGCGGCGGAAGAGAAACTAGCGGAGTTGGAGAGGGAGGCCAAATCAGATAAGGACCATGTGGAGGAGTCGGATAGGCTAGGGAAACTCAATTATGCGAAATTCTTGGAAAGGAGTCACGCAGAAGGTGACAAGCTGGGGAGGATGTTAGCCTGGTTATATAAGAATAGAGACGTCAGATCCCCCATATGCTCCATTCAAACGGGAAAGCAGGAAGTAAATACACAAGCCAGCTTTAATGGGGTGTTCGTGGAGTACTATTCAATGCTTTATGCGGATCCCCAGGAGCGAGAAGACAGGGACCTGTAGGACACCCTGGATCTCATCTCCCTGCCAAGACTGGATGCAAAACAAGTTGAGATATTGGAGGCACCTATTACCCCGGAAAAGGTTGCTGCCACCGTTAGAGCAGCCCCGGGTACAGACGTGCTCCTTGGTGAATTTTATAAATCATACGAAGGGGCGTTAGCATTGCTATTGGCTAAGGTATACAACAAAGCATACGCTGACAAGATGCTGCCAGAGAGCATGAGGGAGGCCCTGATAATTCCGCTGTTGAAACCGAACAAAAATAGCAAAAACTGCGGTTCCTACACCACGTGATGTATAGCTCAAAGAAAGATACAACAGAATGTGCAGTGGCGTCCTTGGACGCTACTAAAGCATTCGACTCAGTTCATTGGGACTGGTTGTACGCCACTATGACGAGGATGGGAATCGCGCCGCAGTATATGAGATGGGTACGATTGGTGTACACTGTGCCAGTGGCCATGCTCCGTATGGGGAGTACATACTCAGATAAATAGCAATTATACAAAGGTACAAGACAGGGCTGTCCACTTCTCCAATGCTGTATATCATAGCAGTGGAACCAACAGCGGCATACTTGAGGAAAGAGTATGGGGACGAAGGGATAGATGTAGATGGGGTCAAGCATGTAGTGTCTATGTATGCAGACAACATGCTACTGTATCTTAGGGATCCAGAGACGCATCTACCCTATATCCTAGAAGTGTTGGACAATTTTGGTTTATGGACAGGAATTAAAATAAACAAGGGCAAGTCATGCCTATTTCCTCTGGCAGCAATGGACCACGTGGCAGAGGAAATACTAACTGTTCTGCCCCTACCTTGGAGCAAGAACTCCTTCAGGTACCTGGGAGTAAACATATATCACGACCTCAAGAGGGAACATGAATCTAATACTGTGATAGCCAGGAGCGGGTTAGTGAAATCCATGGAGTTCTGGAGCAGGCTCCCTCTCTGTGATGGGTAGGGCCGCGCTGCTGAAAAAGGCGGCCCTACCACGACTAATGCATTGTTTTGCGAATGTCCCTTACAATATTCCAAGACGGTTCTTTCAGGACCTGGAGAAGATTTGTAGAGGCTTCCTGTGGCAGAATGTGAGAAATAGAGTAGCCCTGGTTATATTAAAGAGACTTTATGGTTTAGGGGGCTTGAGGATCCCCAATTTTGAGATATACTTTTTGGCAAGCCAGCTGCAGTACGTGATGCTATGGATGGCTGATGATTCCATTACAGAAACGGCACTACTGCAGCCGGCATTTAAAAATAGGTATTTGCAAGATCTACTTTGGATCTCTGCTAAGGAATTGGGACAATGCTCTTATCTAGTGGAGTTGGGCGTTTTGATTTGGAAACGTGCCTGCAGGGGCATGGGATTACACGACCCACTGTCACCACAGGCTCCTATTCCAGCTATATTGGAGGGTGTGCCAGGAGGAAAGGCGATGGTGAAAACAAGATCGGAGGGGTGCGGTATTGTCACGTTGTGAGACTTGCGCAATGAAGGGGGTATGATGACATTCGGGGAGTTACAGGAAGCTACGGGAATACATCAAGGCCAGTTCCTGTTGCATAATACAATATTGGGTATAGTTAAGAGAAGGTGGTCGAAGTGCACAGAGGAGACCATAGAGAGCGAGGAAATAGAGATGTTACTTATGGTTGCAGAGGGTGGACACACCATCTCAAGGATATATGAGGTTCTGTTTGGTGGGGCCTCAAAAGGGAACTTGAAGTGTGAGAAGTGGGAAGGAGAACTGGGCAGGCCAGTGGAGGAGGGTGAATGAAAGGGAATTATGCAGTACCATAAGAAGGTCTCTAGGAATGCAAGACTACAATTGATACAGTTCTATGTTACACAAAGAGCCTTTCTTACGTCGGCCGTCATTGCCACATTTAAAGGGGCAGGTATACAAGGTTGTCCCAGATGTAGAGAAGTGAACGTCGGACTTATACACATGTTCTGAGGATGCCCAGTTGTGCGGGGGTTCTAGAACAAAGTAGCAGACATGGCGACCTGGGGAGTGGTGGAACTGGACATCCGGACTCCTGAGGCTTGCATGCTGGGGAGATTCAAGAGAAGTGACAAAGATAAACCAATGAACAAATTAAAGGACTTGATGTACATCACGGCTAAACGTAGCATAGCTATGCAGTGGAAGGACTCCAGAGAACCACATATACATAGATGATGGAGGGATTTAGAGAGGTTGGTAGAAGCAGAAACGGGAGTGTGGGAGAAGGCATCGGCACACCAAGATACAGACTCTGAGATGGGTATACAACTATGGATTGTGCTCACTGTGACCTTATTTTCATTTAATAATGGACAGGACGTTTTGCTGGACTTGAGCGAGGAGGTGCAGCAGTGTGTTTAAACGATATCTGAATGCATGGCACATGCGAATTGGGGATTGCCTGATGTGGGGGAGTAGGTTAGCGGAGGCATGTTAATGCTATGTTGTTTGCGCCCTATGTAGGCGCGTGAGACACATGTAGTTGGTTTGAAAATGTTAATAAAAATATATATAAAAAAAGAAAATGTATGTTGTGATGAATCTGATGATGTCATCACTCATTTCCCTTGGATAGCCTCTCCACATGTGGCCAGGGGACAACAGCTGCTACGTGATCTGACCTTGGGGGTAGCTATTTGAGGGAGGGTCACATGGGGGAAGGCGACCCTCAGGGGGATGACACAACATTATTGTAGAAAGTCACCCCCATTTCCATTTTAGGGAAACTTCGTCCATTCCTCATGCCCTGATGGCATATTGTAACACTCTTCCTCAACGACTTGCAAGATCTACTTCAAGTATTCCCCAACATCACACAAGGAACCGCATGGTAACAAGTGAGAGACATGAGCGACGTATGAAAATGAGGTAAGAGGCCCCCTACAAACCTATTTCCAAAAGCCAGGCTCAACAAACTATCGATGACTGTGACAGTACGGATACCTACTATACAATAGGCTGAAACCCACAGCCTCTCAAGCCTAGCCCCCCTGCACCGACACAAACCTAAGGGTTGTGCCCCCCGTTTATTCATCAACCAGCAGCAACCAACAAAATGGGGGGAGCATGGTTACGGAGTGGGGCGGTTACTCGGCTCCGGCAAGCCCGGCCACTCTACACTGCCCTACCCCGGAACTGGGACTACTATCTTGTCTCAAATTAGGACAAGAATTATGAATGTTAGTCCCTACTCTCTAAGGTCCTACTATTGTGTGCAACATCCTGCGTCGCATCTAGATGTGACAGTAAACACTAGTAGGTGCTGCCCATGGTCATAATTGTGAATATTAGTGTGTGCCTCACTCGGATGGAGTTGGGATTACTGGTAGGTGCCGTGCTTAAACGGAGTTGTGAATGCTGGTATGTGTCGCGCTTTGACGTAACAGTGAATATTGTTGTGTCACACGTGGGCAGAATTGTGAACATGAGCCAGCATCGCACCCACGCCGTAGGACTCCCAACTCGAGATGTAGCCTCCATCTCTTGCAATTATATGAGTTAAGTCGTGTGCTCAGGTTGCTCTGTTGGCATGCGGGCCTCTCTCCCACTGTGCAGGACTCTTAAATCTAGCTCTGCTTGGACGGGTACTCACTTTGCACTGTTGGGTGTAGGCTCTAGCTCCGTTCGGTCTTGTACTCATATCAGGCTGAATCCTTCATAAATAAGACATTAAAAACAGCAATTAACACCCTACTTCCCTCCGTTCCTGCTTCTTACCTCCGTTGGCTCCTCTGTCAGCGATTTCATCGAGAATCGGATCTCCCTTCGACTGTTTCTGGGACAGCCCCTTGGTGAGGCCCCCTCCTGTTCCGTCGCCAGCGAGACTCTCTTCTTCGTGAGCGCCTCCTGCCTCCTGTGCTCCGTGGGCTGCAGATAGAGCCCTCAAGACCAGCTCAACTGCCCTCTGCGGGCCTCATCTGGCTCCTCTTGTTCTCCGCGGGCTGTGGACCGAGCCCTCAAGACCAGCTCCACAGCCCTCTACAGGCCTCATCCGGCTCCTCCTTTTCTCTGCGGGCTGCGGGCCGAGCCCTCAAGGCCAACTTCACGGCCCTCTGTCGGCCCTCTCCACGGCCCTCAAGGCCAGCTCCACGGCCCTCTGCAGGCCTCATCCGGCTCCTCCTTTTCTCCGCGGGCTGCGGGCCGAGCCCTCAAGGCCAGCTCCACGGCCCTCTGCGGGCCCTCTCCACGGCCCTCAAGGCCAGCTCCACAGCCCTCTGCAGGCCTCATCTGGCTCCCCCCGCTGCTCCTCCCACTTGCTCCCACTGCGGCCCCCCCTCCGCTCGGCGGCAGCTGCCCAAGAGCCTGCATCCTGGACCCAGTGTCTCTGTTTATAGCCCTACCCACACGGGGTTGAAGCGGCTGCCGGGAATTGCGGTCTCACCCGCCTGCCTCAACAGCCTCGAGCTTCTTACATCACCTTACCTGCTGGAACGGGTGTTTTGCGGACGGCTTCTCCGCTTTAGCTCCAGTCTTCCACCACGGCGCCGGATCCATCTGCGTCGGCGGATCCTGGGTCCTCCATCTGTAGCGGTATGTGCTGCTGCCTGGTGTCTCCTTTCTGGCTTGGAGCCCCCTTCCACCAACCAGCAGGGGTCCTACGCTCCTAATCCGGAGCCTCCAGTGCTGCCTACCTGCAGTGTCCTCTGGCTTAGTTCCGCCTCCCCCCCCCACCACTGCCTACTGACTGCGCCTCCATTCTGGTGTCGCCCGCCTGCCCGAGCTGCCTCGAACCTCCATTCCGCCTACAACAATGGGTGTCTGCTGACAGCACCTCCGCTAAGGTTCCTACTATCATCCACGGCGGCGGGTCCATCCACGGCGGCAGGTCGCGGTTCCTCCATCTCACCACTCAGCCTGCTACCTGTGTCTCCTTTCTGGCTCAGAACCCCCATCTACCTACCCACAGGGGTAATACGCTCCTAGTCCGGATCCTGCAGCTGCAGTGGCGCTTGCCTGCAGTGTCCCCTGGCTTGCCTTGGACCCCCAAGTGTCTTCCATCTGCGCTCCCCATTCCGGCTCCTGACTTCCATCCACAGAGCTGGGTCCTGGGACCTCCATCTGTAACGGAAGGTGCTTGCCATCTGGTGCCTTCATTCTGTCCAGGGGTCGCCATCTGCTTTTCCCGCAGGTAACCTGAGCTCCAGGTCCTGAGCTTCCTACTGCAGCAAAGTTTCACCTCTGTGTCTTCTGACCTGCCTCTGCCGCCTGTGACCCCCATCCTGTTGTGTGAGACACTACTTCCCGCACCCTCAGCCAGGAGTGTCTGTTGAGGACCCACCTTACAGCGGCAGGAGCCGTTTTATTTTACACTTGATACGGCCCGCCTCCTCTATTGACCACGGCTGTACTGTTATCCTCCCACCTCCTGGCTGGGCCCCACGCCTGCTTCCTGGATCTATCTGCTTTGCTGCTGAGAATCCCTCCTAACAGCGGCAGAAGCTGCTACACTCGTGGCATTTCCGAGTTGCATTTGAATTTGCATTTGATTTGCGCTGCACTTAGACTTGCATTTTGGATTGAATTTTGGATTTGCATTTGATTTGTGCTGCACTTAGATCCCTGCACTTCCCCATCCATCTGGCTGCCTGACTTCCTCCTCTGGCACCTCCTTTGCGCTTCAGGCACCACCATTATCTACTGTCCCTACTTGCAATTTCTACACAGGTCTCAGTCCTCGCCATCTCTAGTCTCTACAGCCACGGCCCTTCCCTTCTTGTCCTATCTCTGAGCCCTCTGATATGCGATCTTCCAAAACTCCTTTCCACCACCCTCTCTTCCCTCTCCCTCCCCTCTCTCCCTCCTACTATCTTCTCCTCTCCCTCTTACTCTCCTTTTTCCTCCCAATGCCCAGTCCTCTCTCTCCGCTATCCTCCCCCTCACTCCTCCTATCACACTTCTACCTTCTCTCATCGCCCTAATCTTCTTTACCCCCCTACCACCAACCATTCCGCCCTCGTGAACATGGCACTCTGGAACGCTAGATCTATCTGCAACAAAACCACAGCAGTTCTTGAGTTATTCTTTCGCCTCAACCTTCATTTCCTCTGCCTGACTGAAACCTGGATTCCCCCCCATAACACCTCTGTCCCCGCTTCACTAACCACCTCCTCCTCCTCCTCCTCCTCCTTCTTTCACATCCCTCGCGCTACTGGCCGTGGAGGAGGCTTTGGCCTCCTCTACCACCCTAAGTACATCTCCTCCTCCTCCTCACCATCTCTCCCTTCTTTCCCTTCCTTCGAATTCCTTTACAAATCTTTCTCCTCTCCCCACCCTATTTCCTTCCTGATCATCTATCGTTCCCCTGGCCCTCTCTCTTCCTTCTATAAAGACCTTGATCACCTCCTCTCGCTTACCTTTCCCTCCCCAACCCCTCTATCAGTGCTTGGTGACTTTAATCTTCATCTTCCTTCTCCCCCGCAATCCTCTCCCCTCCTCTCCATCCTAGACTCCTACCTCCTTTCCCCCCTTCCTTCCTCCCCCACTCACTCCTCAGGCTCCACCCTTGACCTCATCTTCAATTCTTCCTACCCCTCTTCCCCAGTCTCTTCTCTTCCTGTCTATCTCTCCGATCACGTCCTACTCTCTTTCTCCCTTTCTCCTCTCCCACACTCCTCTGCTGCTAATCCCTCCCCTCCAATCTACTCACGGCGTGATTTACGTAACTTCGACCCTACTCTCTTTATTGACACTTGCTCTTCTTCTCTTCCAACTCTCCAAGACTTCTCTTTACTATCCGCGACTGATGCTCTATCCTCCCTTTCCTCCTCTAGCTCCTCCGCCCTTGCTCAACTTTACCCCCTTTCTCTCTTCCGTCCAACTCAGAAACCCTCTCAACCTTGGCTTACTCCTCATCTCCTCTCTATGCGCCGCCTTCTCCGACGTCTGGAGAGACTCTGGGCCTCATTACGACCCTGGCGGTAAGGGGTTTACGCCATCGTTAGCTGCGCCGACCCCTTACCGCCAATTACGAGGTCCCTTAGCGCCATGGAGGTCTTAACACCCGCTTTCAGCGGGTGTTAAAATCCATGGCGCTAAGGGACCATGGAGTTAATTACGCCACCGTAATTTACGGTGGCGTAATTAACGCCTTCCCCACTCCCATTATGCCCTATGGGGCAAAAATGGGAATGGGAATGGGGAAGGGTAAATGGGGATTGGGGACTTACCGCCCCGCCAAGGTCGGAATGGGGCGGTAAGTCCGCCAACCACCATGGCGTAAACGTAGTTTACGCCATGGTGGTAAAGTCACGGCCCAGGCGGTAACTTACCGCCTGGGTCGTAATGAGGCCATCTGGCTCAAAACTCCCTCACTCTCCAACCAAACATCTTACTTCTCTTACCACTCACTCTACAACTCTTGTCTTACCTCAGCTAAATCCTCCTACTACTCTAACCTACCCCAATCTCAAGCCACCCACCCTCGCCGCATCTTCCAAACTCTTTCTCGACTTCTCTCTCCTCCCACTCCTGATCCCTCCTCCAATTCCAAGCTCTCTCCTTCTGACTTCGCTAACTTCTTCTCCTCCAAAATTCTCACCCTCTGGCAACAAATCAACACCCCCTCTGACTTCCCCTCTCCCTCTCTCCCCTCCCCTCCCTCATCCTCCATGTCCATCTTTTCACCCGTCTCCCCGTCCGATGTCTCCGCCCTTCTATCCAAAACCCACCCCACGTCCGCCCCAACTGACCCTCTCCCTTCCCTCCTTATCCCTAAGATCTACCCTCTTCTTATCCCCTACCTTACCTCCTTCTTCAACATCTGCCTCTCCTCAGCAACCTTTCCTGCCGCGTTCAAGCATGCTACGATTATTCCTATTCTGAAGAAACCTTCTGCTGATCCACTTCTCACCTCGAACTTCAGACCTATCTCTCTTCTCCCATTCCTCTCTAAGCTTCTTGAGCGTCTTACCTATTCTCAGCTCTCATCCTTTGTCACTACTTTCTCTCTCCTTCCGCCCTCCCAATCTGGCTTCCGTCCGAAACATTCCACTGAAACTGCTCTCACCTCTATCCTTAACTCCCTCCTCTCTGCTCGCCATGCCAAGCAATCCTCCATCCTTATTCTCCTCGATCTCTCTGCAGCCTTTGACACTGTCGATCATCCCCTCCTTCTCCACACTCTTTCCTCTTTCGGGTTCAAATGCTCTGTTCTCAACTGGTTATCCTCTTACCTCTCTTCCTGCTCCTTTACTTTATCCTGGGGCGGCCGGACCTCTCCTACCCATCCTCTTGATTACGGAGTACCCCAAGGTTCAGTGCTTGGTCCTTTTCTCTTCTCTCTTTACACCTCACTCATTGCACCTGTTATCTCCTCGTTTGGCATCTCCCACCACTTCTATGCCGACGACACTCAACTCTTCCTCTCTTTCTCCTCCTTCTCAACTGACCTTCACCAAAAACTCTCTTCCTGCCTTACTGCCATTAAGAACTGGATGTCCTCCCGCTTTCTCTCTCTTAACACTGACAAAACCAAAGTCCTATTCTTTCCCTCCAACTCTCTTCCCCCTCCCTTTCCTCCCCCGTTCATTCACTTTCCTCCCTCTAATCTCCCTATCTCTCTCCAAGCTCGTAATTTAGGCGTCCTCTTTGACTCCTCTCTCTCTTTCTCCCAACACATTTCCCTCACTTCTCGCACCTGTCGCTATCACCTCTTCAATATTCGCAAAATCCGTCCCACCCTCACGTTCCACGCTACCAAACTCTTAATCTCCTCCCTCATCTTCTCCCGCCTCTTATATTGCTCTTCCCTACTCTTTGGACTACCTACATCTCATCTTGCCCCCTTAAATCCATCTACCACTCTGCTGTTCGTACCCTTTGTCTCCTTACCTCCCGTGACTCCATCTCCACCTCGCTATCCTGCCTTGGCTGGCTACCATTCCACGCTCAACTTAAATTTCACTTTCTATGCCTTGTCCTCAAATCCCTCCATGGTCTTGCTCCCCCTTACCTCTCCTCCCTTCTCACTTTCTACTCCCTCTCCCGTTCCCTTCGATCCGCTGACCATTTCCTTTTCACTGTTCCTCCTTCCCCCTGTGCCTCCTCCTGTTTCCGCTCCTTCCAACTCCTAGCACCTCTGCACTGGAACTCCCTTCCTCTCGCAATCCGCTCCACCCCTACCTTCTCCTCTTTTCGCACTTCCCTTAAATCTCTCCTCCTCCATTCTCCTCCTTGAAACCCCCTCCCCCATCTCCATCCCCTCCCTCCTCACTCTTGTCCCTTGACTATCTCTCCCCCCTCTCCTACCTCCCCTCACACTCCCTTCCCTTTCCCTCCTCCAACTAACCACTACTCCCCCCCTTAGCCCCTCAGTTAATTGCTCTTTTCACTGTTTTGTTGAATGGTTCATAGTGTAATTTTGCTTCTACCGTTATATTGTTTATGTTTTATTTGCTAAATTGTTCCACTGTACAGCGCCTTGGTGTAAGGCGCTTTATAAATCAATAAATACAAATACAAAATACAAATACTTATATTTGCACTGTTAGGTTTAGGTTTCCAGCGTGCTTAGTCCTGCACACAAATAGCAGTGTCAGGGGTAAGGTCTGGCTCTGTCTAGTCGTGTACTCTGATTTGCGTTGTCAACTAGTCGTGGGCACCAGCTCTGTTTAGTCCTGTACTCTGGTCACATTGACAGGTTCAGCCCTTCCTCCCATTGTGCAGGACTCTCAGTTGTGGGTGTGTCTACTCCTTCACCCAAACTGCATTGTCAGGCGTAGACCCTCTCCCACTGTGCAGGACGCTCGGATTTGGCTGTGCCTACTCTCTTAACCAAGCTGCACGTTTATGGTTGTGGGCCTCCCTCCAACAGTACAGGATTTCCAGGTCCTGCTGTGGATTCTCAGGGCATGGTACTCAAACTGAATCGTTGGGAGTGGGCCTCTCACACACCATGCAGACTCTCAATTCTAACTGTCCTTTGCCTGTATCCAAATTTGCACTGTTGGGTGTAGGCCTCTCCCCCACTATACAGGACACTCAAATGCCAGCTGTAGCCGCCATCTCGGCTTAATATATGCAGATACCTTCTACATTATGAAAGCCAGGCCCCCCTGGTATAGACCTGGACATACATTTCCTCAGCTGAGCAACATCGCAGCCTACGGTACGTATATCTCACACCACTAGCGTGGATACGGGCCGCAGGCACGGCCAAGCATCCATGCAGGATAGAACACGTCTATGGCTAAGCACATCCGGTCTAGTGAACACACAGCCGTCCAGACTGAAACATCTGACGTACCTCAACACCTCTGCCACTAGCATACAGCGACCACCAACCAAAAGGAACTTGGTATAGGTGGCCTCCCATAGACTCTCTCAACAATAGCAAGCTATCTCTAACCCTCACCAGCACCCACCCATGTGTCTGACCTCTCTTGGGCTGCTTAGTCACGCCTTGCCAGCCACCCAAGTCCAACAACGGCAACATACACACACGCATCACCTAAAGTAAACCCCCCTGGTACTTTCCAACCACATCGACTACGGTCACCAAGGACGTTCAACCGAGGAAAAAGCACATTGAGGCCACACAAGTGGGGAAAGAGCGCTATATAAATATACAATACAATACAATAGTTCTCTCTATCTTGGTCTTCTCTTCCACCCTCGCTCACACTAACTGTTATCATTCAACACCCTTACAATAAAACTCACCATGCAGCCATTTACTTCCTCCTCCCTTTTAAAATGTGCGTTGAAGTTTTGAGTGGAGTAAAAGTTTATGAATGTTACTTTGCATTGCTCCTACTCTCAAATATGCAGTGAAGCTAAAATCGTAATCCCCCAATTCCTTCCTGACGTCCCTTCTTATCAAGGTTCCTGGAAGTGGAAGATCCTCTTGTTTTCCAGAGGAATTCCCCTCTGGGTTGTCATTGTCTGCAGAATAAGCTCCCTATCTGCTGCATCTCTCAGTATTACAGGAATGGGTGCATAGCCTCTTGGTACTTCTTGGTTGACAACCTTGCTCTAGCAACTTGTGCCATGGCAGACCAGAACTGAAGGTTGTTTTTAATGGACCATGATGTGGGTGGTTGTCCTTTTGTGTTTGTGCTTGGGTGTACATGTGTGTGCGTGTATGTTTGTGCATGCATGCATGTGTGTGTTTGGGCCCGCCGGCTTTGCACTTCATCACATAGCTAGATTGAGGAAAGTGGTGTACATGGGAAGTAATGAAACCTATCAGGGAAAGGACAAGATAGAGTTGGTAACTTTGTGGGACTGAATGAATGTGTTTTCAAGACCGACATCTTTTCCTTCCTGGCAGTCGGTGCTAAGTACAGAGTTTGGGTCTGTTGCCTTTTCCAGGCCACCATTTAGGGTCATTGCCCTTTCTCTCAATAAAGATGGAAGAGGATCACATATATCGTTTCATATATCATGTCCTTTGTGACCTGAGAATGTAATTGTGAAAATAATGTACGATTGTTTCTTGCTGTTTGTGTATTTGTCCTGGGCTGCAAATACATCGCTTATTTTATTGAAACACTTTCATTGTTGGTACATTGTGTAATTTCCACAGTTTTTAATTACTGCCTCAAAAGCTAGGCTCTTCAAGATCTGAAAGGCGGGTTCTCGACCAACAAGGACCGCTAACTCTGGGTTCATGCATCACAATGAGTTCTAAACATTCTCCCTTTCATGGGGCGTATTTGTGGACAAGAAAGTGTGCATATATCCAAGGAAATCTCCTCATACAGTCCTTCACACACAAAGGTTTGCTTTGATTATAGCTTTTTCCAACTTCACCTTCTGAATTGTAAGTGTGGGAGCTAGTGACATTGGTCTACTTGCTATAATTTTTGGAGCTATCCATTTAAAGTCAACACAATACAGCGCTATCCCTAAAAGTCACATCTGAGTCTCTAGGTAGCAGTGGCATGTTCCCTTCAACTTCTGACCTTGTCATGGCCAATATTGAAGAATTCACCATTCATAATAGTTTCCTCTTAAAAAAAAGCTTTTTTTCAGCATCCTAGAAGCAGACATTACTTGCGGGATGCGGGTTCACCTTCGTCACAGGATTTTTCCCTTTTGGTATTGAACAGTGATTTTGTTGGTGTTGAGATCTGCTGTGTGTTGGCTCGGGAAATTACAGGAACATCTCTGCTTTGTTCCTGCTGACCCGTCTGTTTATGCACCACATCCGATGTCCACCTTGCACTTCTGGCTTATCCGCAGACTTCCACTGCCTACTCTTTACTTTGCCTTTGCAATAACACATGGATGGTTTGGTTTTTGAAGTGGCTATACAATGTTGTACTATACACATTTTCATGGTCTATCTTCTAACACTGGTCATTTTCTGCCAAGAATATGAACTTATAGTTCATGTCATACTAGAGAACCATTTTAACAGGCAAGTGTATTTAACTCCGATCCAAGGAGGGCGATGATTATTAAAAATGGCGTCCAATAGAAAGATTGTAATGCATATTTCTTACATATGCCCAATTGAAAATGTTCTTGTTTCTTCTCTTGCAGGCTCGGATTCATCCATTCCACATTCTGGTTGCCTTAGAAACATACAAAAGGGGGCATTGGAACCGCGGAAAACTTCACTGGCCTCCAAACCATGACATAATGCGAGCTCTTGACCAGGCGTTTTACAAAGCGTTTAAGGTATTTAGCAAGTAATTGATTATGGCATCACTTCTCATGAGTAATTATACCGAAAAACCACTTTCCGTCCCCTTAACCGAAGCCTCATTCACTTTGCTTCCCTGCCTGCCCACCACTTTTCCCAATAGTGAATATGAAAAACGTGGTTCCGCAGGCCTCCGTATCCTCCCTTTAGTACCATATGTATTGACACAAAGTTACTTGTCCTGACTGTTCTCTTAGTGGGCCACTTGGCCGAATCTTCGCTCCTGGATAATGTACCTCTCTCACCAACCCTGACCACACACTGAGTGTCAGCAGTTGTAAATATAATGCACAACAGTCACCCGGTGTAATGCATTTTATTTCATGTATACATAGAGAGCATGTTTGTGTCTTTTAGACAATAAACAGAGCAGGA
This sequence comes from Ambystoma mexicanum, assembly GCF_040938575.1. Taxonomy (NCBI): domain Eukaryota; kingdom Metazoa; phylum Chordata; class Amphibia; order Caudata; family Ambystomatidae; genus Ambystoma; species Ambystoma mexicanum. Next base: position 576,784,612 of record NC_090922.1, on the reverse strand, counting down.
GTGGAACAGCCTGAAGTCTCTGTTTTTTCAAGTGGCTTTAATGGCTGGACTTCCCCTTGAAGTTTACTCATCAGTGGCAGCTTCAAATACAGCACAATAAAAGTGGACCATAACCTCTACCGAGACCATTTCTTTGATGCTGTTGATCTCTCCTGGACCGTGATCAATTGATTCTTTTGATTCTTCTTTTTCCTCCAACACATTTTATTTTCCTTCCTGTAAAATGAGATACTACATTCTGCTGCCACTGCGTACCACTCTCTGTATTGTAGAGCACTAAGCTGCTTTCTAGGGAGGTTACTGCTAAGTAAAATCTAGCATGACATGGGAAAAACTGTTACTAATAACCATTTTGAAATCAAGGTTCCAGACCTTTTTTTGTTCTCCCAGATTGACCACTCCATTCCCTTACTTTCTGTTGCCAAAACACTCTTCTTTATACACACTATATTCTTTTTTTTCCCAATACGTTTTTATTAGCAAATTTTCATAACAAACTAGAAGAACAAGAAAAACAACACCTTAACCCCGAAACACCCCCCTCCCCACCACCGAACTCCCGCCCTCTCAACCACCCCTAACCCCTCCCAGATACACACTATATTCTTGACTATTCCTGTTATGGCTGAGGCTTAGCAGTTACAAAATGTACATTCTGGAATTTGCCATTGGGTAACAACTACGGAGACCCCTGGGAAAATAAGCCACCAAACTTCCACGATTGTACAAGCACACTCTGTAGGCAATTGTGTATCCAACATTACATTGCGTACTAGCTTACAATTTTCTGAATCAGCCTTGGAAAAAGAACCCAATTATCACACTTCTTTTTTTGTTTTGTTACCAAAATATTTTTATTTTGATTTTTGCAAACATTTTCAGTTACAGCATACATATTCCACCTCATAAATGGGCAAAAATAGCAACTGAAAGCCGCCCCACCTTCCTCCCTCCCAACACACAGAAGATGCTTGCTTCTATACACCACAGCAGAACAGACAAGTATTTAAGAAATAAAACAATACAACCAAGTATGCAAAATTAGCCCAGTGTGACCCATCTCTAAGTAAAAGGCCTGTGACCGTACTTTGGGTAGCTCCCTGCTTAAGGCGTTGGGATCTCTAACTTATCCAGTTCCACAGTGCCTCCCCTCCTCCCGTCTCAGCCCATTTCCCACTTGCTCACCAATGGACCCCACTCCTTCTGGAACGCACCAACGTGCTCATTCACAATAGCTGTAAGCTTCTCCATCGTATAGAGGTCTCTCTATTTCTGTTCCCGGACCACCCTGACTGGCACACCCAGGGTCTTCCAATTTTGCGCCAACGCAAACCTACGCGTTCTAAACATTGCTTCCCATAATCTTGGGAGCCATGCATCATTCCATTCCAGCAGAGAGACCCCCAATAGGTTCTGGAGGGGGTCTGGGTATAGAGAGACCCTGCTACCTCCTTCCTCCAACTCGGAACCTCTAACTGAAAGGTCTGGGTCACTGGGCAGTCCCACCACATATGAAACCATGTGGCCCTCTGGCTACAAGCCTGTGAACAGAGCAGGGAGGAGCCCTGAAACATTTTGGGGATCCTAACTGGGTCTCTATGCCATCCATGCTGGACCTTGAAATTGTATTCTATGGTGGAGGTAAACAAATTCCCATGAAAGGCAATCTTGCATATCTTGGACCATATCTCCTCTGGGATTTCCGTCCCAACCCTTTCTACCTACCGTTGCTTGAAATCCTATCCATTTGCCACCACTGCAGTGATCATAGCCCTATATAAACACGAGAGGATTCCCCACGCTGGCCCTCCACAGAAGCCAAGACCCCCTCGAACTGCTTCAAGTCCCTGTCCCTATCCAGTTTACCCACCCACTTTCCGACAGTGGGAAATCCCTCACCGTGAGATATTCAAAGATAGACACTGGTTCCTTTCCCGCCATATCAGCGAAGGCGTCATATCCTATGAAGGTCCCCTCCGATAACAGCTGGCCTACCCTCTCTAACCCCCTGTCCGACCAAATCTGAGAGTGACGCAAGCCCAGCTTGGCCAGATCTAGTGGGGGCTCCCATATCAATGTCAACGGCCAAGAGGAGAAGTGAAGATTGTACTTGGATTCCTTCCATATGGACCAGAGAACCCCCAAAGTAGGGTGTGACCGCAACCTTTGAGGGATCGCCCCCATCAGAGACAACAGATAATCCCTAATCTTTTTGGGGTGTGCCGCTACATCCTTGAGGAAAGTCCAGTAGCTACCTAGGTCTTCTCTGCGTGCTCCACCAGCACCCGCAGCTGTGGAGGTCAGGCTAAGCAAATCCCCCCAATCCCTGGGTAAGTTTAGCGTTGAATGTTTAATTCTGGGAACCATGTTCTGCCATACAAATCAGGCCTGCAAGGTCTTCAAATCTCAAAAGTATGGCTCCTGGTCCACCGTGGGTAGGCTCGAAAAGAGATGGACCAATCGGGGAAGAACATTCATTTTAACAGAGATCAGCCTTCCATACCACAAGAGCACCTGAGGATCCCACCTTGCTAAATCCTTCTTCAGAGATGCGAGCATTGGGGTAAAGTTAGATGAAAACAAGGCAGTAAGATCCCTAGGGTGCTGAATTCCCAGGTATATAAGCCCCACCTTCTCAACGCTCATCCCCTTAAATTGGACCCTGTCCTCTAGACCAGCGCCCTTGTGCCGGATTGCCATGATGCAGATTTATGTACATTAATCTTAAAACCCGAAAACTGCCCTAAGGACAAGATCTGGGACATATGCTCAGGGAGAGATGAGTTTATGTCTGCTACATATGCTAAGATATCATCAGCAAATAGGGACAACTTAAAGGACGTTGCTCTACATTTGATACCCTTAAATTTTGACTTGGCGCGGATTGCAATTGCTATTGGCTCCAGGAAAATGCACAAAAAAGAAGGGGTGAAAGAGGGCTACCCTGCGTCGTTCCTCTGGCCAACAGAAAAGAGGCAGACAGTATCCCATTAACTAATACTCAGGCCGTCGGAGAGCCATAAAGTGCTGCAATTCATTGCTGCATGTTCGGCCCCAGTCTGAGGACCTGAAACATATAGGGCCATTTGACACAGTCAAATGTCTTTTCCGAGTCCATGCCCTCCTAACACAAAGAAAGGAGGGAATCATCCCTTAAGCAGTGACGGAGAGGGACTAAGAACTATACTAAAACAATGGGGTCCATACTGCTATAAATACAATTAACAGTTGGTTCAAATAACAAGTTATTTATAATGGGTGTACCACAAGGGTATCACTCAAATGGGTTGTAAGCTGTGGCAGACTCTGAAAACAATCAGGGTAGTCTCATGTTTGAAAAACAGTAAAAATATTTATTTGACAAAAAAGGATTATTTTATGTAAAATGTAGATAAACAACTGAAAATAATGCAATGTGATAAACATGTAAATACATAGTTAAGAGGTTGATAGTTGAAAACACAAAAACACAAATTAGGTTTTTCTTCGAAGTTTTAAACAGAATAAACAAAAGAAAACACGGAAAGAAACTGGACAAAAGACTGCCAATGCTGAATGGTGGACCCAGCTGAAAGTTAGCTGTGGTGCTAGCTGTGAAGGGCAGACAACTTCTTGCCTTCAGAGGGAGCGACAAGTGCTGTCTCTGGCCAACAAAGCACCTGGCTATCTCCAAAGATGTCAATTTTCATTTACTGTTTATGTCATTAATTTCTGACACGCACACGTAGGCAGACCTGTCAACAAATCGTACGACATAGAACAATTCTAATCCTGACAATTTTTTTAAAATAACCTGTGCAGTGGCTAAACATAAGCCATAAATAGGAATGTTGGCTTAGGTTTAGGTCACCATTCAGCATTGGCAGTCTTTTGTCCAGTTTCTTTCCGTGTTTTCTTTTGTTTATTCTGTTTAAAACTTCGAAGAAAAACCTAATTTGTGTTTTTGTGTTTTCAACAATCAACCTCTTAACTATGCATTTACATGTTTATCACATTGCATTATTTTCAGTTGTTTATCTACTTTTTACATAAAATAATCCTTTTTTGTCAAATAAATATTTTTACTGTTTTTCAAACATGAGACTACCCTGATTGTTTTCAGAGTCTGCTACAGCCTACAACCCATTTGAGTGATAACCTTGTGGTACACCCATTATAAATAACTTGTTATTTGAACTAACTGTTAATTGTATTTATATCAGCATGGACCCCATTGCTTTAGTATACTTTCATGACCTCCACCTGTGCCACATGCATCATCTATGGTCTTCCTAATGTTGTCAGATCCCTGGTGCCGCAGAATAAAACCTACCTGGTCCTCGTGGATCAGTGTTGGAAGGGACCCCTCCAGCCTCCGTCCTAGGAGTTATGCTAGTATCTTCAAATCTGTATAAGAAGCGATACAAGCCTACATGAAGAACACTCCCCGGATCACTTCCTGCATTATGGATAACCACGTGATAGAGCTCAACATAGAATCCTGAAGTATTTCACCCTCTAGTACTTCATTAAAAACCTTGGCCAAATGGGGGGCCAGGATAGATGGCTACATCTTGTAGAATTTCAAGGAAAAACCGTCATCACCCGGGGTGGTACCAGGTTTCATTCCCTTAATCGTGAGAGCCACCTTCTCTGGGGTAATCGGGCCGGCCATACTGTCAACCGCGAGGTCGGACAATCCTGGCATTGGTAGAGAGCCGAGGAATCCAGAGATGTGAGCGCCATCCCCATGAAACTCTGACTTATATAAGGTCTTGTAAAATTGTCGCAACGCCTCCCCTTTTTGCCCCTGGGTCGAAAAGTTCCCCCCATCTGGGCTTTTGATTCTGTTGACCAATTTAGAATTCTGCACCTCTCATAACCGCTATGCCAGAATACAATTCGCCCTATCCCCCTTCTCATGATATTTCTGCTTCAGGAATTTCAACTTATTTTACGTATCCTGAAACAGAAAATCCCTCAGCAGTGCTTTATAGCGGTGCAGTTGTGCCGCCCGTTGTAGGTTTTGCCCTCCCATCCTAATACCCCTGGGCTGAGGTTCTCAATCTTTGCTCACAGTTCCCCCTCCTCACTAAGCCTTTCTTGCTTCATCGGTGCGCCACGGCCAATTAGCACTCCTCTGATCGTGGCCTTGAACCCTTCCCACACAAACTGGGCCCTGGACTCACCCCCATAGTTAAACTTGAAATATTCCTTAGTGTGCCTCCGAAGTGTCTGAGCGATCTCTTTGTCCGTAAGCAACAGGTCATTGCACATCCACCTCCCCAGGGGCCTGCTTTCCCAACCCTCCCCCAATACCACCCAAACTAAATCATGATCTGACCATGGAACCGGGGGCACGGTTACCGAGTTGACAAACCCCTTCAAGGCACAGTCCACCAGGACAATGTCACTCCTAGAGTAAGAATCTTGGACTCGAGAATAATAAAGGGGGATCCCCATCTGATTCCAACATTAGGGCTTCTGTTACCCCCAGGTCTGTGTTTATGTTATGAAACTTCCTGGATTGGGAACACTCAGCCCGAGACACCACCTCCCCTCTTGGTCTCTTCCTATCTCTTTGTAGGTCCAGGACCATATTAAAATCACCCCCAAGTAACAGTTGGCTCCCGATAAACAATTTCAATTTCTCCTTGAGCTCATCCCAGAACTGGATCTGTCACTCGTTGGGCCCGTTGGGCCCATACACCGACACAACCGTGATTGGGCTGCCCCTCAGCCGACCCCTGATAGCAATGCACCTCCCCTCAGGGTCCTGCAATGTTTTGTTAACTGTCAGCCAAAGTGTGGACGCCACAACTATCACCACCCCTCTCTTCTTAACCAGTGCCGAGGCCTGGTATACCGCCCCAATAAATCTGGACTTCAGCCCTGGAGGGGTGCCCCTTACCCTCTGAGAGACCCCACCACCAGATCAAGATTCACATCAGCATAGAAACAGATTACAATATAATCCCCATATTGCTCACAATCAGGCAACTGCACTGACACCAAATTAACCCTGCCTGCTGCACAGGTCGAAGCTCGAGCTTCCCACACCCCATTATTACAATCCATAAAACAACCTTCCATCTCCTTACAAACTAGTTCCCCCTCCCCCAACTTGAAACAACCACCGTCCGCCATCCCAGGCATCCAGTCCAGCCAAGTTACCATCACTGGCCTAGGACCGAACCACCAGGAAAAAGCCGGAACCACTGGGTTATACTCCTCGAGTTTAAACACTGAAGAGCCCTCACCATCCCCATCACCTCCCCACTAAAGCCGCAAAGAGCCACAGGTCAACACCATAACGGCACCCGTCCAGGAATAATTGAGTATCCCCACTCCCCCTCCCCAAACCACCTCCACGTTACACCCCACAGTATGCACTATCTGACTAGTATCAAGAACACCCGCACATCCATACCCGCAAAGCATGTGGCACTAGGGCTTTGAATATTCCAAGTCTCCACTCCGTCGACCTAAGTCAACTGGACACTGGGCTCCCCCCCTGCACACCAACCCTAGCCGCCTGCACCGCTCCTCCACTCAGCAACAAACAAAAACATGTGCTGTGGGGCTTCCAGTTCTGCCCGGTCCTCAGACCAAATAGAGTCCAAGTCTCAAAGATTTCCACCTCCGGCTCCCCCTGATCGATCCAGCCGGTCATCCCCAGCTATGAAACACCCACATCAAATCTGTGAAAACACCCACCCCAAGCCCCTCCCCAGATCACATAAGACTAGGGTCATAGAATTTTCAGGAATCACCCCTCGCGGGGGTGTTCAGGTTTTTTATACTTTCTGGAGCCAGGAATTCTCTGCCACCCACCCTGTTTAACCTTCTGAAACCCCTCAGCCATTGATCCTTCATCTTCCCTAGGTAGTTTAGCTGATGAACCCATGAGCTCTTCAGTGACCGTCTGGATGTCGTCTTCCGTGGCCAATCTGTACTTATGAGTCTCATACTCGAAGGATATGGAGAAAGGGAATCCCCAACAATAACAAACCCCCTTCTCATTGAACCATCGGGTCATGTGCGCACACATTTGTCGCCTTGGCAGATTGAAGGCCGACAGGTCCTGAAAGGTAGTTATCCTCAAGTCCCCCAGGGAAACCAGGCCCTCCTTCCTGACATTTTCCAGAATCCTTGTCTTCTCATAATAGTGCAATATGGGCAGCACCGAACTTGGGCCCTTTCCCCCTCCTCCTGCCCGATGAGCTTTGTCAATGTTAGGCTTAGCCGTGGAGTCCCCACCAAACAGGAGTTTAACCACATTACGGATGACCCTCTAAATGTCCCTCTTAGTGTCCTGTTCCCTCTCCTGTATTTCAAAGAAACAAAGATTATTTCGCCTTTCGCAATTCTCAAAGTTATCTATCCTGAGAGTCATCTCAGATTCCCTCCTCTTGAGTTCCAAAAGCTACATGTCAACGTGGACCTCCATCGTATCCAGTGAGGTCTGGTTGTGCTTAAGGTTCTGCAATCTGTCATCGATCTTATCCACTAATTGCCCAGGGTGTCCATCCACCATCATGCCCAATGCTTTTCCAGGCCCCAAGGGAGCCATTGGCGAACTAGCAAACTGAAACCTCTGCAAGGAGGATTTCCAGTCCATGGGTGTGTGGTAAACCGCAAGCCCAAACCACCCCCAGGTCATTGCAAATACTCAGCACCGGGCGGCACCAGGGCCCCCCCAGCTACCAGGCCAAGGCATGCCCAGTGCGGAAAGAACTTCAGATGGTGCCCAGGTACACCGGGCTCCAATTACCACTGCCACCGATAAACTCAGAGAAAATCAAAGTCCCCCAAAACACCTTCCAGAAGGCCGGACAAGACTACAGTGGGGGCGCGCAAGTAAGAGACCCTGTCACCCCGACCTGGGGAAAAAGCAGGGCACAGTCTCGGTGCCAGAACAATCTCGAAATCGCGATCAGGCCCCTCCCACCCCCCTCCCGGTAAGGGTGTTGTGAGAAACCTGAAGATGTCTCACTCGCTATTCCCCGGGGATCTTGTCATCCAGGTGGTCAGGACATGGCCATTGCTATTGGATCCAGTTCCTGGGGGTGGACAAGTGCGGGAGGTTCACCTGGATGAGGTGTCTTCGGGGAGTGGAAGAGAGACACTGGGCCTCATTACGACCCAGGCGGTAAGTTACCGCCTGGGCCGTGACTTTACCACCATGGCGTAAACTACGTTTACGCCAAGGTGGTTGGTGGACTTACCGCCCCATTCCGACCTTGGCGGGGCGGTAAGTCCCCAATCCCCATTTACCCTTCCCCATTCCCATTTTTGCCCCATAGGGCATAATGGGAGTGGGGAAGGCGTTAATTATGCCACCGTAAATTACGGTGGCGTAATTAACTCCATGGTCCCTTAGCGCCATGGATTTTAACACCTGCTAAAAGCAGGTGTTAAGTCCGCCATGGCGCTAAGGGACCTCGTACTCAGGCGGTAAGGGTCGGCGCTGTTAATGCCGCCGTAAAACCCTTACCGCCTGAGTCGTAATGAGGCCAACTGAAGGGTGAGACCAGTGCTCCAGATAGGATTTTGGAGTGAGAGTATTTTCCTCCCAATTTTTAGAATTAGAGAGTAAATTCAATTTCAAGAGAGTAAACATGTTTTTGTTCTTTCGCAAGACAGTAAAACGTGTCTGACAACTATCCAATTTGTGTGTAAAATTAAAACTTTGTTTGGAAACATAAGTGACAAAACAGCTGTATTTCAAAGTGGTTCTAAATAATTCATTTCACCTGTGGAAAATATTTTCCCCACACAAGAACCTTGTAGATGCATACTACCCAGTTTGTTCTTCATGGTATTTGGGCACAAACTCTTATGAGTTACTACAGATGCCAGCTATTTACATCGAGTGATTCATAAATCAAGTCCTTCCCCCTACCAGCATCACTTCTCTGCCTCTCTGGCCTACTGTTGCTGCCTTGCACTATCTGCTTGACAGCCACTCCATGTCTTTGCTCCATCTCTCCTTCCCCTTGCTACTTTGTTTCCCCTCTCTCTCACTTTCTGACGCTCTGCCTCTCACCCTTAAGTGTTGCAATGCCACATTTTGCGGTCTGTTTCTCTGTCACTCTGCCTCTCCCATCTCTGCATCCTATTGTTGCTTTTTCCCTACCATATCTCGCTGTATTGGTTGATATAACTTCTCTTCCTCTCTCATGTCATTACTATGGCTATGTCTGTTTTTCTTTTAATTTTTCTCGGTTGTGGTTGCTACTCCTTTTGATTATCTTTCTTGCACTGTCTCTTATGTTATTGGCCTGCCCTTCTCTAGTCTTGCTTTTCTATTTCCATCTCTCCCCACCTGCTGTTGATCTGTGTTTTATCTTACTGTCTCCAAATGTCTTGTTTGCTCTTCTTCTATCCCTCACTCCTATTGTGTGTTTGTCCTATTATTAACTCTGTTTCCCTTCTCACTTTCTTTGTTGCCCTATCATGTAGTTCATTGCTCTCTCTTCCTGTTGCTTGAATTCCTGTTTTGGATTGTCTAGAATGTTCTCTGTGCCTTCGCTCCCCACATCCCGCCACACCTTTGTTCTTTTGTATGCCTTAGGTTCAGAGTTGCTCTTCCTCTCCGGTTTTTCTGTTTGTCTTTTAACATAGCACCAATAAATATCCAAAAAGCTGAAAATGCCTTTTTCTATTTTAAAATCTAGTGCAGCTTTACCATTGGGTGCTCCTTTTTTAGATGTGCGCAAACCTTCTTTTGGCCATTAGGCTGGGAATTATGGAGTTAGAGGTTTGTCTGACCAGATGCAGCACTTGCTTGAATGCAGATGCTTTACCAAGTACCAGAGCCCATATGAGATGTGTGTTCTGAGCGATTACAAGTATAGCAGCCTCGATGAGGTGTGTATTCTGAGCCATTACAAGTATAGCAGCCCAGATGAGATGTGTCTGTTCTGAGCCATTACAATTATAGCAAACCTCATGGCATGTGCTTGTTCTGAGCCATTACAAGTATAGCAGCCCAAGTGAGATGTCTGTTCTGAGCCACAAGTATAGTGGTCCTCATGGGATGTGCATGTTCTACTTCTGAGCCATCACAGGTATAGCAGCCCTGATGAGGTGTGCGTTCTGAGCCATTACACATATAGCAGTCCTCAAGGAATGTGCTTCTTCTGAGGTGTGTGTTCTGAGCCATGACACGCACAGCAGGTCTGAAGCGTTGTATTCTGAGCAATCACAGGTATAGCAGCCCTACGATTTGTGTGTTCTGAACCATTACAAGTATAGCAGCCCTGAAGAGCTGTGCGTTCTGAGCCATCACAGGTATAGCAGCCCTGATGAGGTTTGTGTTCTGAGCCATTACAAGTAGAGCATCCCAGATGAAATGTGTATGTTCTGAATCACTGAACATTTAGTAGTCCTTTTGATAAGTCGAACGTTAAGTCAACTCTGTAACAATGGAATGTTACCTGGATCTTAAACGCATATCTCTGATGCAGACTCATTAACTAATTTATTAACAGGATCTTAACTAACAGGTTACACAATACTCTCTGCAGCCGGGTTATTGACCCACTGCGCTGCCTTTCCCAAGAGGCTGTTGACACTGAAAGGCACATGGGATTAGGGCACTGGCAGTTCCATGTGAGGTTTGCCTGACATAAATGGCTTGTCAAATGATATAAGCCTGTTTGGACTATCCTATATTAGTCCGGAGATTCATAATGAGGATTTGAAATGTGCTTGATTTTTGGCAGTGGGACTCAGTAATCAGACATGGGAGAAGCAGAAGTTTTGAAAAGCGCAAGATCGAATAGAAGGGATTGAAGTATATGACAGCAATGCCATCTTCTCACACTGTCAGAGGTTGGTGGGAAGAGCTCAGACATTTTTCTTGCTCTGAACTTTAGCTCGCTACAGAAAATGGCAACACATGTTCGCGCTTTCTTAACAGCAGCTCTGTTAAGAAATTCAGGTACTGTCCCAAAACCTAACAGTCCTGTTAAGAAATATGGGCATGATGCAATCACCCCTTCTGTGAATATTTGGCATTGTGCCATGACATGTGTATGGGACAGCAGCTCTGTTGATGAATTAGGCCTGAATATATAGCAGTCCTGTTGAGGGGTACAGGAACACTCTGTGCCACTAAAAATATATATAGCACGGCTTCTACCTGTATCCATTGTACCTGCTTAAGTTTTAGTTCAGACCCCATGCCTAGCTATGCAATTGGTGTGCTTCTGTGATGGAAACAAAGTATGACATGCCCATGCTGCTGCAACTGTGCTGCCTCTATTAAAGCCAATTAAGCAGAAATGCAGCCCTTGTTTAGGACAATTTTCATTTTACACAATACTACCTGTGTCCTAAAGCAAAGTGAAAAGCATGTTCATGAATCAAGATGCTGTAATAACACTGTAACCAGGCAGGCAGTTGAACAAAGTGAAACAAACACACATTCCCTTCCTTTTACATTACTCAGAAAATATTATCTTGATAGAATAATTAACAGAGGAGAGTGTTAAAAAAATGAAACAGGCCAGGATTCATCCACGTTGCTTCTTTCAAGGAACTATGTTGATTACTAAAGTAAAGAGTGGATTTACAAGCTGCTGCTAGCCAGGCTGTCATCAGTGAGCTCCATGATTTAAGTGGTACGCAAGGATGAATGAAAAAGGCTGTATTTACAAGATTTCTGTGCGTAAAGAAACCTGATAAGCACCTTATCTGGAGGGCTGGGTGAGACGCAGTATCCCCTTCCTTATGACATCTTTTCCCCGTCCTGCCAAGTAGGATATTTTGAAACTTTGCCCTCCCCACCTCCTTTTCCAACACAAACACTTTATCACACCGTGAGCAACAACGGACTAGAGCCGTTTACCTGACATGTCCCAACGCAAGGGTCAAGCAAAGTCAGGCAATTGTCGACAACTACACACACCTGACTGCCCTCCCTTTTCCTTCCCCATAGGGCTAAAAGGCGGAGCACGAGAGCACACTCTGAGCAAGGCCGAATGCACAAGGCAGCAGCTATTCCAGGATGGCAGTTCAAACGGAGGAGAGAGGCGGAGAGACCTGAAAAGACGTCAAGGAGGGAGTTGCCCTTGCCTTTTTCAAACCAGGCCCGCAAAGCCTCCGACAAAGAAAACACAAGACCACGAATCACAGCTGGCGAATGGTGTGACTGATGTCAGCGGTACATGGAACCCTCTCAAACTGATAGCCAGGGCGGAGAGACACGGTTGCCATTGTGGTACTGTCCTTGACTCCAGCGGCAAAAGAAACGCCAACGGGTTCAGCACAGCCGGTGAGTCGGAAGAACCTGATCGCAGACCGAACTGTTTAGGCTCAAGGTTGCAGGCGCAACATTAAGAACATTATTAGACCAAAGTATTTTTTTGGGAACGAACTTGGTACCAGAGATAGAGTGGTCCGGCGCCATGTGAGCGCTCATTCGAAGGTCTCTAGCTGGTACCCCTCTCCTAAATAAAGAGAATGTGAAAATACAAAATTATTGAAAACAACAAGTACCAAGAGGCCATAGGGAAGGCCGGCGAGAGGTGTAAAGGTGGTCATACATGGGCGAAGCCAAACCCCTTCTACAATCGAAAGTCCTTGACACATTGCTGAAGATTTGATGATTGCGAAACAGGCATTTGCATCCGGCTGAGGCAAACGCAGTGCAAATTGTGCCAGCACTTGCCATAGGCTAACAGAGTGACCCGGCGAGACGTGATCGCCCTTCGGAAGTCTCTGTTTAAAATTGGCAATCGTTTGAAAGTCTGAACCCGACTGAGGGAGGCTGACGATTGAGAGAAGGATTGGAGCCTGGCTGAGGGGGGATCCAAGGGTGAAGGGTAATCACCCAACGTGAAGATTAACAGAAGGAACCTTTGTTTTGTTGTTTTGGCATATCAGGCCATCAGAAGCAAGATACTTTATATGAAAAGAGACTTGGGTACAGAAGGCCCTGATATAGAGAAAAGGAACTGGAAGCCCTTGACTGTTCTGTGCTCAAGAGTCCCGCCTTGTCCCGTGCTTGCTAAAAACATGGGTAAGGGAGACCCTAGCCATAACATCCTGACTTATCATTTTGTGAACACTTTTTTCGTTTCTTGTTAACATTATCCCACACTATTGTATAGCATAACAGTAAGGATTGGCAATAGTTATTTTTAGTATGGACCCTTTTTATTTGACTAGACTCTACTAGGACTGTGTTATTATTATTTGCGGGTAGTAGCTTGCTCCCATCTTAGATTTAGGTTGAGATTAGGCATTTATCACAACCTTTTTACAGTTGAATAAACACCCTTGAACTGTGATCACTTGTCTGTATTACTTTGATACCATGCCTTCCTTACATCCGGCATCCACAAAGAGCCACATGTCCCGATTAGGCCACACCAGCACCTCACCTGCTGGGCCTCGCACCCCTCAGGAGCTCACGGGCGCTCAGGAGCTCACGGGGCACTGAACCCCCCACCACTAGTGGCCTCAGCAGTCTGGAGCACCCCCCAGTGCCTTGAAGGTTTCTGGGCTGTTATGGCAGGATGAGTATGTAAGCCCCCTCTCCGCTGTATTCCAGCCGACCCAGTGAGAAGTCACCACCTGGCAAGCACTCCCTTTACACAGGGGCCTCTAGCTTCTCCCCCATAGTCCCAGACACAGGGCCTCAGTGCAACACATCATGCCTAGGGGACACTGCTACCTGACCGAATCTGCACCCAGTTGGGCCCACCTTGAATGCAGGGCACCAAAAACACTCCTCTGCTTCCAGGCCTCCCAGTGCATTGACTTAGCCCCAGGCCGCCTCCTCGACTCACAGCAATCCAAGGTTTCACCCACCACGGACGTGCCGTATGTGGCTCCCGCTCTTCCGAGTCCCTTGGCTGGAAATCGTCACCAGGCGATATAACTGTCCGCAACCCACACAGCACCAAGGGGCTCACTGCTCCTCTGGCACTGGTTCCTGGGGTCTCCGCACCCCAAGACCCTCAGGGACCACGACAGGACTGCTGGAACGCATTCGCTCTAGAACAGTAGAGCATCCTGTTATATTTCTGCTCTGGGCTTTCGTGCCGGGTGGGATGAGAGGGGGTCAAGTGTCTGGGCCGGGGTCTCGACCAGTTGGGCCCACAGATTCGAGGTCCAGCTACAATGGCCTGTGGGCCCGGCTGCAGCAAACTGGAGAGCCACGGCACCCTGCGCACTCCCCTGGGCCTCACACTAGTTGAACCTGCACCAGGCTCCATGTCCCCTTCATAGCAAGCTCAGGAGCCAGGACAGCAAGATCTGGAAACAGGATTTCTCCCTCAAAGACACGAGACCGCCAGCAGTGCAACAATCCACGAACGAACCTCCTGGCGGTGTCCGGGGCGGGATGCTCACACTCTACCAGACCCAGTGGATTCGGAGCTGACCTTTCAGGCTGCTGACATGCACGTGCCCCCTGGTGGCCTCCTATACAACACTTTAAGACATCTACCTCCGCCCTTTTTTCAGAAACATGGTCACCTAACAGGGCAGATACACCCATGCTATCACACAACATTCTTTCTTGCGCTGCATCTCTCCCTCCCTGTGTTTATAGCATCTTCTTGTCACATTCACATCCTCTTATCTTTCCCTTGCTCTTTTTCTTTCTTAGATCTCGTTACCTCTGGGAGGGGCACAGTGTGCCACACCACGGACAAGCCTAGATGCTCTGACACCACTACATTGGTGTTTTGGTGCAGCATCAAACTATATTATCATAACCTATATGCATCACCCACAAAAATACCTACATGCTTCCGAAAAGCTGCCTACGAAAAACATCAAATAAAGGAATAGTCACACAAACATAAGACAACTCGCAATTGTCTGAATTACACATCAAATTACACTGCTTTTGTCTTTAATTTAAATAATGTAATTTCATTTAATGACATGAAAATGAAAACTCTAACTTGGGTCATTGTAGCTGTGCCTATGCTTACTAACATGTACAAATCCATTCCTCTTGAATTTGTACTTTTCAGAATCTCAGTGCCCATGTCCTGTCGGTACACAACTCATCCAAACTGGTAAATGGTTCCTTCATCCGTAACATAATCAATAATTAGAGTCCAATGTGCAAATTCTAAAAGCATGTATGACCTCTTGTAAATTGGAGGCTTTACTAAGCACAATGAAGGACACTGGAGAAATCCCCAGTTCACAACACGACATCTGCACTGCATTGTGGAACAAAAACAGATACCGCACTGTCAGTGTGCAAGCTTTTTCTGTGTTTTTAGATAACCTGTTACAGAATCCTTCATTGTAAACAACGCACAATCATTTTTCGAACAGCATAGATTTTACTTGAAGGATGTGTTTACATATGACCCCCTCAGATAAAAGAGGATGCTGGGTTACACGAGAAAGGAGCTCTATGGCTTTTACATGAATTAAATACTGAGCAGTTCACTATCCATATATGTGTGCAAAGGCTTCAATTCAGTGTCGCAGATGATTAAACACAGACTCCTGCGCATTAGCAAAATCATATTTCGTATGTTCCAAATATATGTTCAAGACCAATTGAACATCTATTTGCAAGAATGTAATTTTTGTCAAATCGGGTCATTTGATTTAGGGGGTCATTTTCAAAACAATGCTAATTTCATGCAAGGGACCGCCAACATGAGCACTTCCTTGCTGTTGGGCCCTCTGCATGCCATTTCCAAAACTCACAAAGCAGTGTAAAGGTCACCTTTACTCTTCACTTTGTGAGAAATAAAATGCTGTCAGCATGTTATGCTTTGCATGCAGTGTTTTATAATGGATTCCAATGCTATTTACCTTTTACCATATTGCTGCGGACTATAGAATGTTGAGTAGATTGGAGGGGAAGCTTTGGTGACCAACTTTAGGCTTACCTCAATGCACTCCAGTACAGTGTGTGAGACTTGAACCAGGCTTGATCTCTCTGGCTAGTTTGTTGGGACTGAGGAGAAGCGTATTACTCATAGGTATCTATGTGACTTATGATAACGCAATGTTGGGTATCGTAGGGCAGATCCTACGGGATGAATCGTGTAAAGGGATGTTGGAATACGCAAATGTATTCAACACATTTTACAATAAAATTGGACGGGAAGTGGACGCGTCTTTAAGATTTTAAGTGATAAAAAGCCAGGTGAATGTTAAGGCAAGAGAGTGGAATTGGCGTGCTAATATTACACATAGTGCTGAAAAAAACTTTGGCTGATTGTGCTAAACAGGCTTTTCTCATTCTTCAACCGCAGAAATATGTAACACACTTTCCTTTCCCAAAATTGCATAGTTAGTTTGATGTTGCTAAAATGTAACCTTTTATGACCATAATTAGTAACCAGAGCAAGAAATGTGGGGACTAGAGAGAAAAGACTGGGTAGGATGTGTCAAGGGGTAAATACACTAGAGAGCACATGACATTTAGTAACTCAATGCTCTAGTGTGCAGTCTATTTTGTATATATGGAATATTTAGTTAACTTTGTTAGTCAACCCTATATGTTTGAGATGGATATGTTCTGGTCATACTGCATACAGTTTGCAAAAATGCAATTATCGAATAATTTTCTAACTTTTTTCAGATGGAATGGATTTTCATTCAATATTATATTTGTCATTATCCTTTGTGTATAATATTAGTACTGTCTGTAAAGTGTATACATGACTAAATCACACGAAAGAATTCATGTAAAAAAGGCTGCTATTTACCAAGTGTAAATATGCAGCATATTCCATTGGAATTCCTTGGTTTCCTGCCTGCATGAAACTCACGCAGGCGTTAAGCTGTGTGCTGTTCCAAGACGTAGGTGGAAAGCAAAGTGGAGATGCACATTCTGCTTTGCTGGCCCCTACGTCTTTGTACAGCAGGGAAATGGGGCAGATTGTTAATTGGAAGCATGATGAAAAGGACCCCCTTAGAGTTGTTTTAAAAAAAAAAACGTATTTGATTTTCCTCAAGTAGCCATCCGACCATTAACTTCATCTAAGCAACGTGACCATTTCGCATTCATTCCATTGGTACAACCAATTATAAGAACGCCCCATTCCCCCCTTTTCCTCCCTTGCAGGATCTCGAGTTATCTTTTAGAAGTACATCAGGTACGCTTGGAAAACTCTGATCGGCACCTCCTAAGCGTGGCGTTAGAGCATATCGATTAGGTTCAGTGCTCGCAGTCTAGTCGGGCAGAACAACGCATAAAAGTCCTTTTTCATAGGCGCCAGGAATGGGGAGCAGATATTGAGCCATTTCTTTCTCTTATCTCTTCTCAGATCTGTTCTTAGCTTCTCCAATGCTAGAATTGTCTAGGTCTTATCCAGCCATTGCTCTATTTTCGTAGAGTCCGGGCTCTTCCATAGTCTCAGGATGACCAATTTAGCTGGAAGCATTAACACTGACAGCAGTTTAAAGCGTTCTAAAATACTGACAGCACAGTAAAAGCACAATCAACATTTTATAGTCGCAGTGATTGCTTGCCCGTTTCCCTTTTTTAACAAATAACTGCTTCCACTTTGCTGACAGCTGTTATGAGGAAATTAAACTGTGGGCTCATGAGTGCCAGCTTTTGTTTTCCACTATGGGGGCAGAAATTCCCTCACACTCACCCTAAATATAATCGAACTACCACCCCAACCCATGGCCTGGCCGTAGCCATTTCATAGCACTTTTTTTTAAAGGAATTGCAAAAAGTAATACGTTTTAGCGCCAGTTTTAAATATATAACATCTTAACAGCAGTCACTCAACCTGCTGAGCTACCCTGGTAGCCTTCTATTGTAGGACATGCCTACGGATCCGTTTATGTGTTCAAAATCGCTCATGCACATGACTTCCAAGTCAACAGTACTTGACGGAAGTGCCAGTAAGTGCCTGTTTTTGCCTGTCCTGCTGGCCCACTGTTGATCTGCATCACGGACTTAAAAGAATCATCAAAGTCAACAGTATTTAATCTCCAGCTACACTGACCATGTGCATAGATTCACATACGGTGTACCAGTGGCGGCCTCACCATAATTGGCGAGGGGCGACGACCCACGGGCACCCTCGTCCATTACGGAGGAGCCAAGGAGCCAGTCCAGAGTAAACACTGAGCACTCCCTGAGCTTCGTTTTGCAGCTGAGGGAGCGCTCCTCGGCTGGCGTGTACTGTTAAAGGAAAGTGCAGTTTCCGTTTGATAGTTCTGTTCCCCAGCCTTGCATATCCAATGAGCCATGCAAAGTCGGGGCGTTTTGCTTCCCCAACATTGGATGGGCCATTACGGGTGCTTATACCGCAAAGTCACTCTCTTGGCCTGCGTTTCTGCAAGGAGTGGGCTGAGGGCTTGTGTTGCTGCATGTAAGCCTCCTCCCAGGTGTCTATTGGGAATGCAGCTCCCTGTCCCAGCCATCAGAGTATGATCTGTGTTGCGGTGTGGCGAGATCGTTGACAACTTTATAGAGTTTGGAAATAATAACCTTCTGAGTCTGCCACTAGTTGGAATTTTGGCCTCTTTACAGATGTGCCTGTCCGGAAACAACGGTGCCAGTAAGCCTACCGGCACCATTGTTTCCGGACCAGCACACTACAACTTTGCGGGAGGGTGCCGTCAGACCTGCCGGGCGGGACGGCACCCGCCTGCAGAGTTTTTACAACAGTGCCGGTGTGCTCCCGTTTCCCCATTCCCGACTAACAAAATTACTGGCACCTGACGTCCCAGCCTCCAGACTTGAAATAGCCCAGTGGCACTGGGAAGTCAGGCACCAGTCATTTTGTACGGATCGGCAGCAACCCGCCGGTAGCACCGGCAGGGTTACCACTGGACCTGTAATGAGGCCCCAGGTTCTCTAGGGCCATCAACTGTCTGGTTGCTGCCTTTGCGCTTGGGGGGTAGAGAATATAGTGCCTGACTTGCATATAACGAAGCCTATCAATTTCCTTCAACTCCCATTTTTGCTTGCTCTCCTCAAACATGCAAATCCTCTCTTCTGCAAACCTGCCCCCCATCTTCCTCACTCCCTTTTACATCCAAATCAGGTAGCCCTTGTATTTAGTTACATGTTTAAAGTCACTATTGTGTCCAATAGGCATGAATGGAAAGGGGTAGGTTGTAAATTTGGCGTTGTTGGTCAGTCCATCCCAAATTTCCAGTGAAGCCTCGGTCTGATAGTTCACATACAGGCTCTGCGCCCTCATGCTTTACGGGAGCTATATCAGTGGCCACAGGTGATGCCCCGCCACTGCCTTCTCCATTTCCACCTATTTCTTCTCTGAATTTTCCTGGATCCAGTCGACCAAAGGGCGCAGCTGCGTGACCCTGTAATAGTTCCAAAGCTGACGGAAGGCCAGATCCCCCGTGCCTTTGATGCTTAAAGGGTACTCCTGTTGACCCTAGGCATGCCCCCCGACCACAAGAACTGCAGCAGTAACTTCTCCCATGTCTCCAGCGTCCTTCTGGGATTGGGGATAAAGACCGTCTGAAAGCTGTAGAGTAACCTTGGCAGGATATTCATTTTCATTACGAATAATGAGATGCAGAGATGGCTCGACTTACTCAAGTCCTTTCTAATTCCCTTGATCAGTGAGGGGTAGTTAACCCCAAATAGATCCGATAGCCTGGACGGGATCTCTACTCCCAGGTATTTAGTAATCCATCTATATGGATAGGTGCGGTCTAGTTCCTCTCTTACTCGTGGCAGGATGTTGAGACCCAGGACCTCAGATTTGGATTCATTCATTTTAAAACCGGATACCTGCCAAAAGGAGGTCAGCTCCTTTTCTATAGCAGGCAGGGACGTTCAGGTGTTTGATACTGATAGAATTATATTGTTTACAAACAAATGTATTTTGTGCTGCGTGCCCCCAAAGGTGATGTCTGATATGTCCTAATTAGTTTGAATGTGCACAGCTCATGACTCCATGATCAGGGCAAATAGGAGTGGGGACAGAGGGAAGCCCTGCCTTGTACCCCTCCCCAGCCGGATTGCCTCTGTGAGAGCTTTGTTTACCATGAGTCGCACTGCAGGTGTCTCGCAGTTTGTTAGAATCATTTGCTTCATTCTACGACTGATGTAAAATTTGCTGAGTGCCGCCTCCAGAAAAGGCCAGCTTACCCTATCAAAGGCCTTTTCTGCATCTAAGGCTGGCAACAGAGATTCAGCCGAGTTTCCACCTGACTTGTCTACCAGATGTAGCACCCGCATTATGTTCCCCCTCCCCCAGATAAAGCCTGATTTATCTGCGTTGACCCCCAGAGGCATGAACCTCTCCAGTCTCAATGTTAGTATTTTCGTAAAAATCTCAGCGTCAAGATTTAGTAGTGCAGTTGGTCTCTAGGATGTACACCGTTTGGGGTTTTTCCCCAGATTCAGAATAAGGACAACTTGGGGCTCGGGCATGGAGAGTGGTAGGCTGCACCCCTCTCTGATGGCATTATACACAGTTGCTACTGGTTTCACCAATATCTGGACCATGGCCTTGTAAAAGAAGGCAGTCCGGTTCCAGGGCTTTGTGTACTTAGAGGGCTTTAATAGTCCAAAGCACCTCCTGCGGATCTATCTCAGATTCCAGGTATTCCTGTTCGCTGCCGACAGGCCTGGCACCTCTACAGACTCCAGGTAGGATGTTATTGCTGTGCCATCTGGGGCTGTGTCCGCGTAAAGGACAGTGTTGAAGTTGCGTAACAGTTCTCGTTTGTTATTTTCCTCCGCCTATTCCCTCCCTTGATTGTCAAGTGGCGTGTGTCTAAAGGCATTGCCCTCCTGTTCTCTCAGGAGCTTGGCCAATAACTTCCCTTCCCTGTTTGTAATAATTCCTCCTCATTCTGAGCATTGTGCGTTCTGTCCCTTGTGTTCTTAGCACCCTCAGTTGACCTTGGGCTGCAGTCGATTGCCTAAGTGACTGCCAAGATGGCTTGGTGTGGTATGCCTTTTCTCTTTGTTTAACCTCCCCCAAGAGTTGTGACTCCTCTAGGCCCTGTATTCTTCTTAGCATTGCTGCCCCTGCTATCAGGCTCCTCCTAGCAACTGTCTTTAGAGCATCCCACAAAGTCTCCAGAGAGGTGTCTGTCAGGGAATTAGAGCTTAAGTAGTGCCTAACTGTCTGCTTAATGTCGTTCAGAGTGGCTGCATCCCTGAGGGCCTCTGGGGGCATGCACCAGGGTCTTTTCCCCCATGACCTCCCCTATTTCCTAGCGTCAGCAACACCATACTGTGATCAGATGGCACCATCGGTTCTATGTCAGCTGCTATGGTGTGCTGCATGCAGCCAGTTGGGGCGAAAACATAATTGATTCTAGAAGAACTGTGCATGTGTGAATTGAATGTAAATACCCTGTGTGTTGGGTGTAGCTTGAGCCATGTATCCACCAGGTTCAGGGTGGCCAGCTTGCTCGTCAGCGTTCCTGAGGCCGCACCTGCCCAGAGTATGTGTCCCTTGCTGATCTGTCGACCTTCCCTGCCATCACCAGGTTCATGTCTCCCATCATTATAACCTCTCCCTCCAGCAGCCGGATCAGCCTTAGCATAAATGGTTCCTGTGCCGTGTTGGGACCATAGAAAGAGACTAAAGTGACCCTTGTCCCTCGGAGCGTCCCCTTAACCTGAACATACCTTCCTTCCAGGTCCTTTTTGCTAGTAGCTCTTGTCAACTGTACGTCTTCCCTCATCAGGAGTGCCAGCCCTGCCCTTTTGGACAATGCCGAGGAGAAATACTGCATGGGAAATCGCTTATGCCTCAGCCGACCCTGGTCCCTCCTCAATAGATGAGTTTCTTGCACCGCCATTATGTGGACATTTAATCGCTTGAGTTCCCTGAATAGTTGAAAGCGTTTGTTTGGGGTATTCAAACCCCTAACATTAAGGGTCCCTGTTGTCAGCGCCATGGTGCAGCCCAAGCCGGGCCTCCCCAGAACCCCAATCTATGCCTGCCCTTGCCTTCCCCGTAAGCCATTATTAGCCCCCCATTTAAGGGAGTAGCCCACCGATTGCCCTGTATTATCCCCTTTGTTCTAACTTTGCACCCTGTGCATAACGCCCTCCCTCGCCCCACCATATCCTGCATTCCCGTTCTTGTGTCTTCCACCTGACATAGTGCCTTAATGTTGAAGTGTTCCCTGCTCCTTTCCCCCCACCTGCGACTCACCAGGGGCTCATTTTTCCCCTACTAACTACCAAACCTTGTGGCACCCCAGCATGATGTGAACTCCTCAAGTCAGTTTCCACCCACCACTCACACAAAGCAACCACAACCAAAACGTGGCTAAACATTGAACCATCACCAAACATAGAGATGAGCGAAACCGGTCCTCGGCAACCGCTCGGGTCAGCAGCTAAACTCCTTTGGAATCCGCTCTGAGGACCTTGTCATGGCGGCTCTTCCGCCTTCCATCAGAGTTTGTGTCAGTGGTCCATGCTCTTTCTGCCCAAGGGGACCGCCTGCCATGAGCCCTTCGCCGGGCCCCTTCCGCTCTTAGTCGCTCTCCCACCTAGGTCCTCGTCAGCCACCGGGATATTCAGTAACTTGCCTCTGGCCTCTCGCAGGAAAAGTGTACGCCCTCAGCCGGTACACAAATCTGAGGCATTCAGCTTATGACTGTAGTTTGAAAAATGTGCACACCAGGATGTATGCCACACAAGTGACAACTATTTCTAACTAAAGAGTACAATTGACCAACTGGCACATTAAAAGCAACCATTTTTCAAAGCCTAAATGGTGTCAAGCATTATTGAAGAATGAATCAAAGTACTTCTATATGACAACAGGTTAAAACCTGATCTAACGCCAACGTATAACAAGGTTCCAATCCCCACAACAAAGTACATTCCCAGATCTTGGACTGCAGAAGCTCTGTCCTTTTTGGAAACCCATTTACAGGCAGCTGGATGCATAACGCCAACCATAAGTTATGAACTAACTAATCCACGCAAGCTAGCACAGAGATCCACAGTTCCAACAAGCTTCATACCCCATTGAGCTTTCCTTGAAAAGCAGTCAGAGAGGGCTGACTATCGCCTATGTAAGAAAGATGACGTCAAAAACCTCTTTACTCCCAGAGGTTCCACTGAACATGCATTTCCACCTAAACCAACTGTGCTAGATAATTTACGCCAAAAATGTATCAAATTGGAAAGATGCTGCACCAAAGAAATTAACACATTTTGGGAAATATTTACCCTCCAAACATATATAGAACAGGAAAAAAATACCAAGAGGCCTAAGAATCATAATTTTCCAGGACTTCAGCAATCCCGAAGAGGCAGACCTGGCTACATAATGGGAAGAAAACCTAACACAAGGCTCAAGAACTATGCTAAAACTTTTGATCGAGCATGCCGAGAGGGAACACCAGAGACTAACAACAGAACTAGACCGTCTCAAAGCAGAAATTGACAATAGCAACGCACAGACCAGCACCAAGGAACGTAATGACAAAATCATGTATGATATTCTTAAAAACCATCAAGACGAGGTGAAACTCAGAAAATGTCGCACATTTTCCTGTGATGAACGGGTTTACACATTCCAACCCAAATATGGTGATAGCTATCGCAGCAATTCGTGGCAGAGTACTCCCAACAGCTCACCAGCCAGCTCTGAAATTGATACTGAAAGTGAAACAACAACTAGCGGAACCAATCATACGGAAGAAACAACCACAAAAAATACAACCTCTGAGGCGTCAGCCAGCGAAAGTACCAGCTATGAAAAGGGGTACAGTTTTTTAGAAGAAATCAAACGCTACAGAAAAGGATCAAAGATAACACAGAATACCAATAAAATACGCTTCCAGGAACCACTAGTCAGTGGACACCAGAAAAGAAAGACCAACCTCGAGAGGTACCTGCGGAGGGACCAAGAAGCATGAGCATGGAACACAAAAGTGCCATAAGACTTACCAGATCCCAAATCCAGCTGCAACAAAGGGAACCCAGGAGATAAACCTTGTCCTCAATCTTTCCAGTCACCCACTCAGCATGATGGAACTAAATGTACTTAACAAAGGACTCTCATTCGCCCCGAATGCAACTATGGACCACGTAGAAGCTCACATTGAGCTTTTCAAATTCACCAGAAAGCTGAAACTGAAAAAAGTCTTTGCCAAGCAAGTGAACTGGCGAACTCCAACACAGGCGAATCTGATTATCAGCACTATTGACTTAGAAAACTTAGACTATACCCACCTCCTAGTAAACTTGGAATCAGAAGATACAAACACCAGCCGCACCAGGGGAGACGTAATCAAGGACCTGAACATCCAAGAATACAACATGGATATAGCAGAACTACGTAAGAAATCCAAATTAACTCCAACCCTCTATGGGGACTGTTAGGCAAAGTTTGTATGCAGTACCCTCTGGGACCACTACACACAACTAGGACTACAGGTGTAAGAAAAACCAACCTTTGGTATAAGTCTGTACCACACAGTTTTTGGTAGCGAGCTGAGCAGCCAGGCTTATCTCAAGAGGGAATGTGAGCTTGTAAGGATGTTACACAGAGGTCTATAATTACAAGTATTCAGATAGACACTTATACTCAAGGTTCTTGGTAAAACACTTATTAATTTATTACACAGTCAGTTAAAAAACATTCACTAAAAGGAGGCAATCAATATCACATGGAAATATACTACAGTACTTTACACTATCAGGTTCTGAGACATTTAAACTACTTTGAAGTAGGAGAAAAATGGCATTCAGAGCATTTGAAGTAGGAGCAAAAAGGCATAAGTTAATAAAAAGAATAATAGAGTTACTCTAAAACAGTGCAAATAGTTTGAGTTCATCAGAGGAGTTGATTCAATGCAATAGGTAGGAAAAGTCAATGGACTATAGTCTTGTATAAGAAAAACGGTTCTGGTAATTTAAACGGGAAAGTCTTTGCCACGGTTCTCAGAAGTAGTTCATAGAAGAAATGTTTGTATGCCGGGTTACAAGCTGACTAGGCCTACAAGTTGCCAAAGTTGTACGCACTTACGCAGTGAGAGGTAAATTCTCTCGGTCGGGTTTTCACAGTACCTTGTATTGAAGAAAAAGATGCAGCTGAAGACTTCTGTTCCTGGCAGTTCCTGCATATCTCGTTGTTCCTGAGCCTCAGTCGTGGGGACAAGAGGGAGGACTACGGGGGACTGCTGCACTGCATGGGGACTGTTCACAAAGCTGGCAAACTGGCAAATCTTCGATTCCGGTAGCTTTCTTAAGGCACACAAACTGGTGTCCTTCTCCCTGGCTATTCGGTTTCCTGCAGCACTCTGAGGAAAATACAACCAGCTCCGAGAATGGTGTCCAGGTGGCTTACGAGTTGATTGGTCCCACCAACTCAAGGGGAGAAGTCGTCATTGAAGGGCTTCTCTGTCGAGATTAACTTGGCGATTCGGACCTGCAGCAGGGCTTCACCGGGCAAACCAACGGTCCGGGAGTTGCAGCACCCATCCTCTTCCAGCTTGTCTTTGGTTCTTTCGTTCCAGTGATTGACTACCTTCCAAGCCAAGAGACTCGCCTTTTAAACAGTTTTCTCCCATTCATTCCAGCCTAGCTGCCACTCACCCGGCAGGGTGGCTGTACTTGCTGCACAGGCAGCCAGCCCAGCCAATCTTGCCAGAGTGCATTTGGGTCTCCTAGGAGACTAAGCACAGGGAGTTTCAGGCACCTCCCTCACTTCCTGCCCACCCCAGACACTCGGGCGCCAGAGGTGGTCTTCAGTCCAGAAAGCCTGCCAAAGGAGTATAAACAAAGGGACCAAACCTAGTTTGGTACGCAGAGACAAACTCTAGAAGGACTTTTCCAAAAGAAATGGCGAAAAAAGAAGACCCGGGACCTGTTTAAACAAAAGGGGCTCAGACGCCATATTGAAAAACATGGCTCCCGCGAATTTTAACTACCGATATTCACGGTCGGGAAAAATCATGGTAACTCGTCGTAAAACCACTGCCACCTGCCATTTCGATAGGAAAGGGTAGCTTTTGACTGCTACATGAGTTTCCAGACATATGGTATACTAGGTAACCCCTCCAGCACTCTATTGGAAGATAGTGTGTGCTGGGTCTAGGAATTTAAAAAGACTAGTAAAGCCAATTTAACTTTACATTCCCTGGGAAACAGTAGTTTATCCCAGAGAAAGTGTTTAAACCTTCGGACAGCCAAAAAAGGCTTCCCTGTGTCACTGCACTGAAGGTGCTGTATGACACACATGGAAGGATGATGTCTATGGAGTTGTCTAAAACTCCATAATCAAAGAATACAAGAGTAAAACACACATCAAAATACATGAGAGAGTAGGAAAAAAAGCTCACACACTTTCCAGGTAAAGAAATCAAGTCCTCAAAATCCAGCAAAGTTTCTGGGGGTCTCTAAGGTGAAGGGAATTAGCACATTTATGAGAATTCTCCCTAACAGGGACCAAGCCATTGACATATTTCACCAAGCAGTCACCAAAGATTTACACACACTGGAGGATGGAGCACGAGACAAGAAGTACCACAAACTGTACAATTTCAAACCCGAGGAAACTAAAGCTCTATAAATGCTTAAAGAAAACCAGACTATCATCATCAAGGAAGCAGATAAAGGGGGGCGACATTGTCATCCTAAACAGAGCAGACTACATAGAAATGGCCTCGAAACATCTAAAGACACCGGGCTGATATCTTAAGATAGCCAGCAACCCCACAATGACTATTACAAACCAAGCAATGGAACTAATCACTTAATTGCACAGAAGAGGCTTGATTAACAATGAGGAACAGGAATACCTGAAACCAAGACACCCGAGGTTAGCAACATACTCCTACGTCCCATCCCCTTTACTCCATACTTATGGGACATTCCTCCGTCCTGTGGGACGGGACCGGAGCACTTTGTAAATGCATCAAAATTTTGCAAAAATGTTGTCCTTCCTCTCTTTTACGGAGGGTACCGCACGTGGCCGTAACCCCGCCCATTTTAGCTCCGCCCAGCGCATCGCCCATCAGTCTTTTTCTCTGCTCATTTGAGACTGGACGCACTTGCATCTGTGGAAGGTTTTTTCTTCCAGTTTCCTCCTCTCTGGCTCTTGCTAGCAATCGTGTGATAGTCCGTCTATGCCGTTTCAGCTAGACTTTCCGAATTGTTCTTCCTGTCAATGATGCTTCGCTAGGGCGGATCCCCATCCTCTTTGTTTAGAGTGTTTGGGACCTAACCACTGGTGGGACTTGTGTTTTTATTGCGATTCCCTTTCGGTCCGGGTGCTTCAACGTCGGTTAGAGCGGTGGGAGGAGGTGTTTCAGCGCACTCCCCCTACGCATTTTCAGTCCTTCATCGACGAGAAGAAGAAACGCGTGGTGAGTTCTTTACTTTTAGGGCACCCCGGCCGGGGGACTCCTTCCCGGGGTCTTCCCGGTCTGGGAGGAGCGTCAAAAGCTCTGTAACTGGGGCTTGCCCTGAGGTGCCGTCTAGGCCTAAAAAGTGTACCAGAGTTTTCTCTGAGTGTCTCCGTAAGGGCCTGTTGACACCGGATTACATTCCGATGCCCTTCCTGTGGGGGCTGTTTGTAGGCCCAGTTCTACTGAGGCGTTGGGTACCGGAGCTTGCTCCGAGGCCTCCTTGATTGGAGCTTCCCGTAAAAACACTGGGTGCGCCCCGAGGCCTCGGTTGTGGTTGTGGATACCGAACGGAAGTTCGAGGCCCGGCGTGAAGAGGCTTTAACTGGACTCAGGTCTGAGGTCCCTCGTTTAGAGGCTAAGGTGACCAACAGTTCTGAGAGGCCTGTTAAGGTCTTGTCGGTGAGAGGTGCTCCTCATCATTCACGCTCTTGCGGTGACTCCAGATCTGTTGAGGGGGCAAGGAGTGAGGTTTTGAACCGTAATTTCTCCTTTACCGGCAGTGCCGAGGTCCTTCCTGTGAAGGCTAGTTTGGCTATTAGCATGTCACAGAAACATCCTAGGCCACACAGTACCGGCTTGGCCGAGGTTCCTTGTGTTAAGGCTAAAATGAAGACCCCTGACCCACCTGTGGGGACCCCTGCCTCACTTCCACACGTGTCGCAGTTCTCCTCAGGTGCTGACAAAATGGCGGCCGTTCCCGCCAAGACCAGGGTGGCCATTTTGGATACATCCCTTACAACTACGCCATCGGCCTTAGGTGTAGGGGTTGGTTCTGTGGGTGAACATCGGTTTCCTTGTGCACATCCGTTTCGTCCAGTTTACGACTGGAACGCTCAGATGCCCCTACCGCACAATGTCTCGCTGCCTGCGGCATCGACGCCCTTGATTTATGTGGACGCCACTGGGGAAGGGCCCTCTTGGCAACCCTCTCCCATGCGTCCCTGGAATTACTCCCCTCATGAGAGGGCTCCTCCGGTCGCCCCTAAATCTTCGGCGGATGACGCCTTTTTCAGCAAGTTTCAAAAAAGTATGTGTTCCGACCCCATGAAGGAGTACTTTCGAGGCTTGTTTAGGGAGATATGCCCGCTGCGCCATCGGTTCCACCTGCGGTTCCTGTGGTTCTGCCGACGCCGCTTTTGCCTGCTGGGCCTCCCCTGACTCTTCCACCTCTGCTCCCGTTGTCCCCAGTGGACAAGGCCATTGTGGTGCCCGATGTGACTCAGCCTGATCCGGACCTGTCAGATGACGCACGGGGGCGATCAGGACAGTGAAGACCAGCCCCGCTCTATCAGAGCTTTTCACGACCGGGTGCTGGACATGATGTGTCTGTTGGATGTCCCAGTACCCGAGGCACCGGCTCCGTAGGAAGGCGTGTTTTCTGGGGCGTTCACCTTGTCTCCTTCGGAGCGGACCAGCTTGTTCTTGCAGAAAGACGAAGACGTTTTGGCAGAGATCCGTAGAGTCTGGGAGAAACCACACTCTGGGCTGTTTGTCAACAAGAAGATTGATGCGCGCTACAGGCTCCATTCTTCGGAAAACGTGACCTTAGTGTCATGTCCGCCCCCCTCCTCCACAGTAGTGGCTGCGGCCACTTTGCAATCCAGTCCTGCAGCATCCTCTTCTACGACGGCCACACAGGTCCTGGGCAAGGAGGATAAGCTTCTTGACTCCCTTGGGAGGAACGTTTAGGCTAATTCAGCCCTGCAACTGCATCATGCCAATGCAGAACTGGTGTTAGCGGGGGTGAATATGAAAATGTGGAAAGGTCTGTCGGAGTTTGAGGAGTTTATTCCTGCTGAAAAGCTTGAGGTTTTCAGGGCAGGATTGTCGGATGCCAGGGTCCTGGCGCAGGATCTGTTGGAGGCTGCAGCGCATCATGTCGACACTTTGGCCTGGGGCCTTATGCTTGGCATGGATACCTCTCGTCAGACTTGGTTGCATGCCACCAAGTTTTCTAAGGAGATGCAGCATAAGGTTTTGGATCTGCCCTTTGATGGCAAGGAGCTCTTTCATTCTACAACGGACGTGTAGCTGACCAAAACGAAGGGCAGCACTCAGACCGCCAAGTCCTTGTCTGTCCTGGTAAAACCACCTTTTAGGACTCAGAGATCGTTGTCGCAGCCTCGGCCATCCTCTGGTTTCAGGGGCTTTATAGATCGAAAATTCTGCAGGGTTGACACCCCTTTGTGAAATTCCCGCCGAAGGCAGCAACGGAGTCGGTTTTTTTCCCGCTCCTCAGCCTCCTCCTCAGGTTCAGGTGGTGCCGCCACCGAGAAACCAGCTAAATGAGGGTTTTCTGCACTTGCACGAGGCCCCGGTGGGAGGACGTATTGCGTCTCATTGGGAGGCGTGGCAGACCATCACCGAGGACCGGTGGGTCTTGTCAGTCGCTCGGGCGGGCTTCCGCTTCCCCCTTCCCCCTACCCCACCCATCAATCCTCCCTTCCAGCAGTCTGGGTCGCCCTCCCTCAGAGCCGAGATTCAGAAGTTACTGGATCTCAGAGCGGTGGAACTCGTTCCCCTGTGAGAGCGAGGAGAGGGCTTCTACTCCCAGCTGTTTATGGTGCCCAAATCCAACCCGGCTGGCCTGCGCACCATCCTAGACCTTTCCCAGTGCAATCTTTTTCTACCCCAAGAGAAATTCAAGATGATCACACCTGGTCAGATAAAGTCCTCTTTACAGAAGGACGATTGGCTCAGCATGGTGGACCTTCAGGATGCATTTATGCATATCCTGATCTGGAATCCACACTGGAGATACCTGCGTTTTTCTGTGGGGGAGGAGCACTTCCAGTTCCGAGTGCTCCCTTTTGGCCTCAGCTTGGCACCGCGTGTCTTTACGAAGATGATGTCGGTTATTGCCGCTTATCTTCGGCTTCAGGGTATCCATGTGTATCCGTATTGGGATGATTGGCTATTACGCAGTCCTTGCCCACTGAAAGCCGCGCGCAATCTTCAGTCTCTCCTCCAGCTCCTGTTCCACCTTGGGCTGTCGGTGAACTGGCGGAAATCTTCTTTGACGGTCTCTCAGGACTTGACTTTCCTGGGTTTTCGTTGGAACAGGATCAACTGCAGAGTTTACCTGACTGGGGACAGAATGGCAGATCTGTTGGCCACGTGTCAGATGTTTGTGCAGTCGGAGAGCATGTCGGCCTGGTGGTTCCAGAGACTTCTGGGGCTCATGGCCTCCTGCGTATTGGCTCTTCCTCTTGCTCAGCTCAAGATGAGGAGGAGGCAAATGGCTCTTCTAAATTCTTGCCCTCAGGCTGTGGATCCGGACTCCAAGATGATCTCGACTCTGGCTTTTATGAGAGTGGACCTGGTGTGGTGGTCGTCTCTCAGCAATCTGTCGGTGGGTGCGGGGTTTCAAAACCCTGCTCAGATAGTGACGGTCATGACGGACTCCTCCCTTCTGGGGTGGGGTGCGACGTTGGATCATCTTCAGGTCTCGGACCTCTGGTCGCCCCAAGACAAGTTCCTTCACATAAATCATCTGGAGTTTCTGGCGATTTTCCTGGCGCTCAAGGCGTTCAGGCCAGTCATTGCCAACAAAGTGGTCAGTGTCCGCACGGACAATGTGGTGTTGATGTTTTACATCAACAAGCAGGGGGGCACCAAGTCTCCTCCTCTTGTGGATCTGGCCATTCATATTTGGGAAAGGGCGGTTCAGCATGGCGTCTGGCTGGTAGCAGTACACATCCCGGGCCAGCTGAATGTCATGGCAGATGCCCTCAGTCGACGGACAATGGTCAGCTACGGGTACCTCTAACAGATACTCCGGAAGTGGACCTCTTCGCAAAATCGACAAACAAGAAACTTCCTCTATATGCCTCCAGAAATGGGCTGGGAGCCTCCTCTCTGGGGGATGCTCTCGAGATTCCATGGCACCACATGAGGGCCTATGCTTTCCCGCCTCTGCCTCTGATTCATCGGACGATTTGCAAGCTGAGGAACATGGTGAACTGTTCTCATAGCTCCGTGGTGGCCGGCCAGGTTCTAGTTTTCAGAGCTTCAACATCTGTTGGTGTGTGCACCGATCAGGCTCCCGTTGGTTCCCAACCTGCTTGACCAGAAGGATCGGCAGCTGTGGCACTCCTCCCCACAATCGTTCAGCTTGGCGGCATGGTGCCTGAGGTCAGATCTTTAGAGCATCTCAATCTGTCTGCTGACAACATGTGCATTATCCAGGCAGCCAGGAAGCCCTCCACAAGGTCTCAGTACAGGAGAAAATGGCTTTGGTTCTGTCACTGGTGATTAGCCAAACAGCTGGACCCCAGGGTGGCTATGATTGACACTGTGCTGTCCTTTGTTTCTCACCTAGCAGAGTCATTCATGTTCTGACATGCAGAACTTATCTTTCGGCTGTGGCCGCCTATCTATCCACGGACCAGTGCTGTTATTCACTGTCAAATCCAGTGATTAGGAGACACTTTGCGGGTCTAACGCGTCTTTAACCTCCGTTTCGCAAGGTGCACCCGACGTGGGATCTGAATGTGGTCCTTACGGCGTTGTGCCATAAGCCGTTCGAACCAATGGCCACGGTAGATCTTAAGCACCTTTCGTGGAAGGTGTCTTTTTTGGTCGCCGTTACTTCAGCAAGGCGTGTGAGTGAGCTCCAAGCTCTGTCGGTGGAGCATCCCTTCTTGGTTTTCCACAAGGATAAGGTGGTCCTACAGACAAATCCTTCTTTCCTACCAAAGGTGATTTCTAATTTCCATCTGAATCAGTCAATCTCTCTACCTGTCTTCTTTCCAAACCCAGCTTCAGAAGTGGAGAGGGTTTTGTATTGCTTGGATGTTAGAAGAGCTCTTAAGTTCTTTCTGGACAGAACATCTGAATTTAGGAGTTCTTCTCAACTATTGGTGACCTTTGATAATCCACAAGGCAAACAGGCCTCTAAAGCGACTATCTCCAGATGGATCGCTGCCTGTATTACAGAGTCTTACACTGTCCAGGGTCTCCAGCCTCCTAAAGGGATTCATGCACACCTGGTACAGGGCAAGACAGCTGCGGTTGCCTTTCAAAAATATATTCCCTGGGAGACCATCACGAAAGCGGCTACCTGGGTCTCCCCATCGGCTTTTTGTAAACACTACTGTTTGGACCTGAGCTCCAGATCCGATGCTCAGTTTGTTCAGGCTGTGCTGAAGAACCTTTTTAAGTAGGGGGTTTCCATCCACCGTAGTTCCTGTGGGGATTGCTTGGGAATCTCCCATAAGTATGGAGGAAAGGGGACGGGACGTAGGAGTATAACCAGGTTACTCACCGTAGTGACCACCTTACTCCTAGTCCATAGTCCCCTTTCCTCCATACGCCCGCCCGCCGTCCCCTCTAATAAGGTTCCTCTATTATTGCTTAAAGGTCTCTGACCTGGCGATAGAAAAGGACTGATGGGCGATGCACTGGGCGGAGCTAAGATGGGCGGGGTTACGGCCGCGTGCAGTACCCCGCATAAAAGAGAGGAAGGACACATTTTTTGCAAAATGTTGATGCTTTTACAAAGTGCTCCGGTCCCGTCCCATAGGACGGAGGAATGCCCCATAAGTATGGAGGAAAGGGGACTATGGACTAGGAGTAAGGGCGTCACTACGGTGAGTAACCTGGTTAATCTACTTTTTGCCAAAAGTGCATAAAAGCTATGATGGAATACCAGAAGGGAGACCTGTACTCAGTGCCATAGGATGGGTCACGGAGGCCTTCGCCAAATATGTCAACAATGTGCTGGGACCAGAGGTAATAAAGATACCTACGTACATTCGAGACAGCATGCACACCCTGCTGATATTACAGGAAATTGAATAGAAACAGGAATGTTTACTTGTGACACTCGATGTGAAAGCCCTTTACACATCCATCGAGCATGCACTAGCACTAAGGGCAGTGGGCTTCACCTTTTCCAAGACATCGACATCTCATTAATCGCATGTGGAATTAACCAAAGAGTTTTTGGGATTCTCCTTGAACAACACAATCTTCCTATTTGATGAGAGATACTACCACCAAACTAAAGGGATTGCAATGGGGGCAACCTATGCCCCATCGCTAGCCAACCTCTTCATGAACCACTACGAACAGGTTCATGCCTTTGCCAATAAAGACTTTGCGCCATCAATACACAAGTAGTATAGATACATAGATGACGTTCTAATGATCTGGGCAGGAACGGAACAACAGCTCATGGATTTCAAGGAATACCTGAACACCAACGACTCTGGTATAGAGTTCACTGGAACACACACTGCACAAAGAAAATATTTTCTTGACATCACCATCTCGATCAATGGGGGAAGAATAGAAACCAGCACCTACAGAAAACCTACTGCGGTCAACTCAGTACTCCATGCACAAAGTTGTCATCGCAAAATAGTAATACACAACATCCCCAAGGGCGATTTCATCAGGGCACGCAGAAATTTCAACAACAATACAGCATTCGTATCTGAATGCGAACTATTACAGAATCACTTCATACAAAGAGGCTACAGCATGACTGCAATCACAACCGCAGTCTACAAAGCCAGACACATATCCAGGGAAACACTGCTAACCCCAAGACAAAGACTGGACACTGCAAAACAAGATATGTTACTGGATACCAACGAGACAGTCACTGAATCTAAAAAATCATAGCAAGATAAAGATCGATGAAGATATCAAGCCATGGTTAGCCGAAAGACCACAAATGTCCTACAGCAAGGAACCTACCCTAAGGACCCTGCTCACTCCCTCCTACATGAAATCAGAGGGACACGCAAAAGACAATTGGCTAACTGTGGCTAAACCAACGGCCTTCTTCAAATGTGGAAATTGATCCATGTGCAAGCATGCGTTAGACACAAAAACTGTCACTTTCAGAGATAACCACCGTCACAAGATCACTGACTTTATCAACTGTGAATACAAATATGTGATCTATGTAATTATCTGTACATGTAAGCTACTATACATCGGTAGCACTATCAGAGAACTGCGCACTAGGATTCTGGAGCACCTCGGATCACTAAAATCACAGGACGCCAAATTCCCACTGGCCCAGCATTGGCAGGAAAAAATCAATGGGAAAGAAAGGAGGACATCAGATTCGTAGGACTCGAAGTTATCAAAGGAGAACCCAGAGGAGGAGACAGAGAACTAAGACTGAGACAAAGGGAGGCCAAACACATATGCAAATACAGGAATGTAATGTTTGGCCTCAACTCTGACCATGAATTAAATATATTTCTGTAATGATTCATAACAAAACATGTAGTAACATCCCGGTCATAAAGTATTTACCTGAAAGACGGTGCACATGGTACTTCGTAGCACTTAACTGCCCAGACATTAGGAAGGATATCAAAATATAACACACAAAGGCCGCCACATTGAAAGCCACATGATGCACACCTGCCGCACACCCGCCAGGTCAATCTAGGGCCTAAATCCAACAACCCCTGACATCACAGGAGCTATCCTTCCCCCCCCTCCTAACCCTAAACATTTTTCAAACCTACTTGTGCACTGGACCCTTAGACAGAATTGCAAGCACCAGTTTAGGACAAAGTTTTGAGACACTACCCTCTGATAAGCCTCCCCTCACCTGCAAGAGGGGAATGCACACCAGGACTGTCAATACATAGGAGTGGACCCACCCAATAAGGCCATCCCCACTGTACCACCACCCAACAAGGATTGGGATCCAATCACAGAATTAACAGAGGCCCGCTCTTACGTGAGCCATTTTAACAACACCAATCCATCTGGCTAATTCAACCCACC
The DNA here is from genome assembly GCF_040938575.1 of Ambystoma mexicanum. Classification (NCBI taxonomy): domain Eukaryota; kingdom Metazoa; phylum Chordata; class Amphibia; order Caudata; family Ambystomatidae; genus Ambystoma; species Ambystoma mexicanum. The sequence goes on along the minus strand of NC_090922.1, from coordinate 576,749,545 downwards.
CAACCAACAGAGCACAACACCACACATGGGTACTTCACACGCAACTAGTGTTGCAAGCTGGCAATATCTGCCAACCCCACCTATTATTAAAAATAAGGAGCAGCCACTGCTGACCAACCATGGTGACTTGGGGCCCCCCAGGCAATTCAGATCAGGGGCATTCACCCTGACACGACCACATAACACACGGCCTGCAAATACAGGCCTTATGCCATCCTCACTGTTAAACGGGGCCAGACACAACAATAGATACACGGTCCCTTGCAGGATCGGCGTACTCGTATCCCGAGGAATGGCAGAATACCATTCCCCGACACACGTCACTCGCCAATCGGCTACCTGCTTCCAACAGCCAATGGGAAGCACCTTAACTTGAATATCACACCGGGCAAGGACCGAACGGGATCGCTACTCAGCAGATCACTGTGAGACCACCAGCGCACCAGAAACCCAATCGGGCACAGGTAAGTCCTCCACCAGGCACCTCTCAACCCCTTCATCCCCCACCTACAAAACCCTCCACCGGGCCTTACACCTTTCATCAGGTGAAATAAGCACTTATACCCCGCCACCTTAACCTTGCCAAAACACAGTCACAAGACGTTCGCCTCAACCCTTTCAGACACTCGCCACCTCTCCCCATTAACACGGCCATCTGCCTCCTCCAGCCAGATCAGAGTGGCGTTACCAACACGCTCACACCCAAGGCACCGCCGCAGCACAACAATGCAGCCCTCAGACAGCACACAAATCTGAGGCATTCAGCTTATGGCTGAAGTTTGAAAAAATTTGCACACCAGGATGTATGCCACACAAGTGACAACTATTGCTAACTAAAGAGAACAATTGAGCAACCGGCACATTAAAAGCAACCATTTTTCAAAGCCTAAATGGTGTCAAGCATTATTGAAGAATGAATCAAAGTACTTCTATATGACAACAGGTTAAAACCTGATCTAGCGCCAACGTATAACAGGGTTCCAATCCCCACAACAAACCATATTGGGACAGTATTGAGGTTGAAATAGGGATTTCAAGAAGAACGCAAGTTGAAAATAGCTTAACCTTTACTTTTGAACACTTATATTTTGTTGAGAAGATTCCCCCACCATTTTTAGTTATAGTTGTGAGGACATGCATAGGTTTTGACACAGACAGATTTATTTTGTACTTGTAGACACAGACTTTCCTTAGTTTCTTTAGGTAGGGAAAATCCCACCATAGCATAGGGCAAGTTAGGCGTTACAACATCCTGATCATTAATAAAGTTGTGTATGGAACTGTACATCTGTTGTCTTTGTCATCTCTCTTGATACCATGCCTGTCTCACACCACGAAGCAATCGTGGTGGGCAGCCTGCCTGTTCAACGACACCTACACAACCCCACGGAGGAAGCAACAAACAGAACGGTTACGCATAGCAGTATCGAGACGCAGAGAAGAAGAGAGAAACTTGCAATAAACGGACAGTGCAGAAAGCAAACCAAGAAGCAAATGGAAGGAAGGAAAAGGTCCCCAGTACCTACAGACACTGGAAACATTTCTCTGCAATACTGGAGGTAACAGGGAAAACAGGAATACCCGGAAGTCAAAAGGGACTTGTCCCAGTTCAAAAGACGAAAGCGTGAAAACCAAGTTGATGAACTTGAACTGTGTTTATATGACAAAGAGAAGCATAGAAACCGCAAAGAGTGAGAGAAATAGAATTGGATTATCAGTACGTTGGGAAGAGCGGACAATTACCTGTTATACAAGAAAAAAAAAAGTGGAACATAACCGAGATGGATGACTGTGAACTAAAACCCAAAGAGGTCTGTAGGATAAACATTGTAGAATAAAGTCCATACCAGGAAAAGGTGAACTATAATTGGTTGGAAACAGGGGCGCCGAGTACGCGGGTGCCCTGGGGCCCAGGCACCCGCTAGTAGAATCAATTCGGGGCTGTGGTCCCCCCACCCGCGGGCCGGAGAGTAGATGCAGTATGGATGGCCCGATATTTTGGACACCATACTGTGTCTCTCTCTCTGACTCGGGTCCATCAGGAAAGGAAAGCGAACGAGGGGGCGGGGGTGTAGAAGACACGGGGGTCATTACGACCCAGGCGTTAAGGGGTTAACGGCGCCGTAAAAGATTGCGGCGCCGTTAACCCCTTAACGCCTTACTACGAGGTCCCTTTGCGGCTCCCGACCTTAACTGCTGGTCTGGACCAGCCGTTAAGGTAGGGACGCCCAAAGGGACCTTGAAGGTAATTACGGTACCGTAATTTGCGGTACCGTAATTACCGCCTTCCCCTTTCCCATTGAGCCCTATGGGGCAAAAATGGGAATGGGCAAGGGCCAGTGGTAAATGGGGAATTACCGCGCCGCCAACCTTGCAATGGGGTGGTAATTCCCCATTTCACCATGGCGGAATCGTTAAGTTACCAGCGTTAACCATGGTGCTAATAGCGCCATTGATTAACGCTGGGGTTGTAATGAGGGCCACGGAGTCGCGAGAGTCACGTTCAGACATTTACTTGCTGGGCGCAAATCCGCTTTGAAAATAATGCTAAAGGGCCTCATTACGACCCTGGCGGTAAGTTACCGCCTGGGCCGTGACTTTACCACCATGGCGTAAACTACGTTTACGCCATGGTGGTTGGCGGACTTACCGCCCCATTCCGACCTTGGCGGGGCGGTAAGTCCCCAATCCCCATTTACCCTTCCCCATTCCCATTTTTGCCCCATAGGGCATAATGGGAGTGGGGAAGGCGTTAATTACGCCACCGTAAATTACGGTGGCGTAATTAACTCCATGGTCCCTTAGCGCCATGGATTTTAACACCTGCTAAAAGCAGGTGTTAAAAGCGCCATGGCGCTAAGGGACCTCGTAATTGGCGGTAAGGGGTCGGCGCTGCTAACGCTGCCGTTAACCCCTTACCGCCAGGGTCGTAATGAGGCCCAAAGTGTTGAATGAAATTTGGCTAACTTTGAGTTTTGACCTTGCCGTTGTCTTTCATAGTAAATATCAATTAATGTGCTCTTCTATTTGTCATAGATATGAATAAGAGTTCAAACAACGTAGTTGTTGCACAAGATCACAACTCTGCACTGCAAATAGCTGCGACTCGCTAAATCTCAAACGAGAGGTGGAAACTTTGCCTGAAAACACACGAGCCGGCAGACAGTGGAATAATGTTATCAGAAAACACGCGAGCAGTGCAGGCAGGCAGGCTTGGAATGTCATCACTTAACTCAAGACATTTTTAGATCGGAATCGGGACTTTCTAACACTTCCTATGGAGGTCTGATTATTCCCAAATGACTTCCTCTGACCTCTCAAGCTTGCAATCGAAATCCGTGGCAGCCCAGACTTGTGTCACTTCTGCTTAAAACAAATAACGTGATTTTCCAGGGAATTAAATTCAATTATTAGTAGGACCCAGTTAAAGCTCAGTTTCAAAAATATTAAAAGTGCATTCGGGACTGGGCAGGTTGTTTACAACGTTATCTGGGCAAGTACACACTCATTGGGCCTCATTAGGACCCAGGCGGAGTGGGTTTCCGCCAGCGCTAATCGCGGCGGACCCGTCCGCCGTACTACGAGTTCCCTTAGCGCCATGGAGGTTTTCTCCGCCTGGTTTTACCAGGCGGAGAAAACCATGGCGCTACGGGACCTCGTTGTTAATTACGCCACCGTATTTTACGGTGGCGTAATTAACTCCTTCCCCACTCCCATTATACCCTATGGGGCAAGAATGGGAATGGGGAAGGGCAGAATGGGGATTGGGGATTTACCGCTCCGCCGAGGTCGGAATGGGGCGGTAAATCCGCCAACCCCCATGGCGCTATCGACGGCTTTCCGCCGTGCTTCGCGGTGCATTTAGCACCGCGAAATCCGCCTGGGTCCTAATGAGGCCCATTGTAACTTTACAAAAGGTAAATCAAAGTAAACTTATGATTTTGTTGTGGTGAAGAAGGGACACAGCCTGTCCCTGCCACGAGACAGGCATGGCGAAGCGTGCCAACGGCGTTGGTGAAGCTGTGGTGGGCTTGGCACTAAAGGCCAAGATGGTTGCCACAAGAAGCAGCACAGCCTATCCCTGCCACGCGCCCGGCGTGGCGAAGCGTGCAAACACGGTTAGTGAAACCGTGGTGTGCATGGCACTAAAGGCTATGATGGGGTCCACAAGAAGGGACACAGCCAGTCCCTGCCACGCAACTCGGCATGCTGAAGTATGCCAACAGCGTTGGTGAAGCCGTGGTGTACATGGCTCCCAGAGCCAAGATGGTGGCTACAAAGAGGGGCGCCGCCTCCCGAAGCACCCAACATGCAACAGACCTGCTGGCCTCCCTGGTGCACTAAAGGTCTGCCGGCCTGCCTGGCAAGCAACGAACAAAAAAACCTCCCCTGCTAGCAACGGCTGCTGCCCGGGGGAGACTCGACAGGGCTTTGCAGCACCTATGCTGTCCTGCCACTGCGGCTTTGAATGCCGCCATCAAGAAACACTCTGGGGGCTGTCTTCGGTGTGGCCCCAACCCCGCAGCAATTGCCCCCGCGTGGGGAGACTTGCGGCTTTGAACGCTGCCTTCAACCAGCCCTTGAATCCCTCAAGACATTGGGCCTCATCACGAGTTTGGCAGTAACCCTTAAATCCGGCAGTAGCGCTGTTACTGCCAGATTTAAGGGTCCGCCAAATCAGGGCTTTGGCGGATTTCTCCCCATCTCTGAGCTGAGTGGAAATCCGCCGAAAATTCGCGCATGGGCTCAATGGGGAATGGGGATTTCCAAATCCGCCAAACCTGTGATCCGGCGCTAATAGCGGCGGTGGGTTTGGCGGTAGGGCAGATAGCGCCAGCGCTATTAGCGCCGGCGTGACCGCCCAACTCCTGTTGAGGCCCATTGTATGCTGGCCTCCCCGCTCCTTCCTGGAGGGAGTGAGTGCAAGCGGCCCGTGATCGCTGCCTATTGTGCCGCCTCTATCGCAGCATGGAAAAACTCCTGCCATGTGAAATGGTCTCCGCCACCGCCGCTGCCACATGGGGTATAAAGTGGGCGCATGGCAGTGCCGCAGAGCTGGTGTCCCTTCTCTGCTGCCACAGAGAGAACCAAGGAGCGGCGCAGCCTCTGCCCCCCCTAAACAGATGAAGCAGAGGATTGCCAGACAGCAGTGCGTCTAGAGAAGTTGAGAAGCAGGTACGTTTTAAAATTTTAAAATGTTTGTCATTTTGGGCATTTTGTCCCTTTTCCTCCTTCGCAAGCTGCTTTTTGTCTTCCCCTCACGGCCTGTCATTCTTTCATTTGCCCAACACCCCCCATCGCCTAATCCCCCGCGCTCTGTTTTTACCCAGTCATTTATTTGAATTCTATAAATATCAATCGTTTTTCCCCCATTAATTCTGGATTTTCATGTTACCTACATATTTTCAAAGTGCTAAGAGGTCAGAAAGCGCCCCGCCCCATGCCCTGCATTTCCTGGTCACCTGGCCTTTTCAAATTTTAATTGCTGCCCATACCCCCCCACCACACCCCCCACAATCACCTACATCGATCCTCCACCCCCATTGGCCATAATCAGTGGTGAAAAAAGGAACTAGTGTGGCTGGATCCAAAATGGAGGGAGCAGGGCTGGGGGTTACTTTTGTCGAGTGTGGGAGGGGGGTGACCAGGATCACAAACTTTGGCTCAAATTGTTGGATTTCAAGGTCTACAGTAATGTCTTGCAGTTTACTTACAAAACCACAAATTGCATAATAAAGCCACATGACAACTTGTAAAACATGTTAAGGCAAAATAAACCATTAATCCTGAATGGTAAACTACTAACCCAGAATGCAAGATAATGGCAACCTAAAAAATCAAGTTAACCCCACTGTACTTTCAGTGATTTGAGAAATGTAATAAAGGAAGCCGTGTAATAAACAAAGATAGATATGCAGATCCTTTGAGACAAATTTACAGCTCGTTGTTATGATGTGTTGTTGCCATAGCTTCAGGTGGGCATTTAGACCACCTTTGGGTTAATGGCTATGCTCCAGTATGCAGGGTATGATGTAGATCATGACAAAGCACTGTTGTCCTTTTAATCAAGAAACTTCTTTACTTGGTTTCCCATGAATCTGGAACTTTTCCCTGGTGTTGGTACTCCACCTTGCAGCTGTACCTTCTGTTTAGCGAGCATGTTGTTCTCCCATCCTAGTCATGTTGCTCTGCCTCTTGAGGGCTGCTACAACCTGGATGATTTTCGAGGGGTGGAGTAGGGGCAGTGATGGCTTACTGGAATGCAACTGGAAGGCTTGCATCTCCTTACTTGACTTTAGTATATGCTGTGCATACCAGCGAATGTTTCTACTGTTCTGCTCTACCACCCTTGCCCCAAGTTGGCGACTAAGTGCAAATGCGGTCATATAACAGCCAGTGATGTAACTTCCCTAGATTTGGGCACCCCGCGGGAAATTCATAAGTAGGCTTCCCTGGTTGGAAAGCCAAATCCCCAGAGGAAAAGGCACTATACAAGAATATTTAGAACCCTCTAAAACAGAGTGAAGGATTCAGACAAGCATAAGGGAAACCCATACTAAAGGGGAGAGAAAGACTGCCAGCCCCATAAGGGAATTACAGGAACTGATGCAAAGGAAAACAAGAGATTCTCCAGTATTGGATCTTTCATAGATTCAGATGCTTGAATATTCCTGGTCGTCAGACTGGGAATCCTCGGTGATAAAAATAATTATTAACCATTTTTTAATACACAGTCATTATTCCATAGAGAATGCATGTAAATACACAATTGTGGCCTATGAGCCATTCTATTGTGTAGTCCCTCCACCTCACTTTGGTCCTTTATGGTCCCAACCAATGAGGTAACGGGGCTTAAGCTCCGCCTCAGTCAGCCATCTTCAGATTTTTCACTGCAGTCTAACAGACAGAGGGAATCCTCCAGCTCTCTGAGCTTTCGAATATTTCTCTCCTTTTTGTGTAGTTTATATTCTTATGATATATTCTACTTTTTTCCCCTGCTTAGGGGCTTTCTATTCTGACCTTTTGGGCACAGAGAAGCTTTTTTCTTGCCTCAAATTTGTCGAATGAATTTCTCCTCAGCATGGCTGAACTTCAGGCTGCCAAGAAGCCTTCCCTGTTCAGGGACTGCATGAGGTGCAGGAAAAAACTGATCTACATGAAGGATCCACATGACCACTGCATCTACTGCCAATATCCTCATCACATCGATAATGTGACATTTGCAGGTCTTTCTCCACCAAAACCCTGCAAGACAGACACAGGAGACTTCTGTTATACCTAGAAGCCAAAGGTCTGTCCTCCGACGAGGAGTCTGCCAAAACAGCTGCTGTACTGTCTACTAAACCATCTGAGAGACACATTTCTAAGAGAAGGGCCTCTTCAGTGGAAAGGAGTTTCTCTCACACTCTAAAGAGTAAGAGAAAGCTGGAAATCACTTCATCCATGCCTCCCTTGGGTTCTGGAGGCCACAAGGTGCGGCATCCTGAAGAAAAACCACCTCCAAAGGTAAGGAGGTGTTTTCAAAAACCGGGGTGGGGCAGTCGTCCACGGAGAAGCCGTCTACGAGCGGCAGTAAGGATAGGGACCCGCCGACGACCAGGCTGCAGATGAAACCCCCATCGATGATGACACTCCAAGCCTCATCGTCCACGACCAAATCCTCATCATCGAGGTCAACCTCTACAAAACAGTTGTTGACGAAGGAAGCTCATAACTCGTCGACGAAGTTCTCGTCCACGAACCTCTCGTCGACGGATAAGGGTCACCAAACTCCTTCAAATTCTTCGCCCACGGAACCACGGTCGACAAAGCCGTCGTCCACGAAGCCATCGTCGATGAAACCACTGTCGTCGAAGCCGTCGTCGACGAATCCACCGTCGACGACACCACAAACTCCCTCGTCTACGGAAGAAATAAGGCCCAAAACGCCCCTCGCGGATGTCGTGGATAAACCATCCAATGTGAGCAGTCTCCCCAAGCCTATGGGAGCAATGCCTCCGGTTTCAGAGGCTCCTGACCACTTGGAGCACAATTAACTCCTTTAAAAGAGTTGACAGAACTCCCTGACATAATCCTTCAAGAGGATTTCTCAGACACGGAATTTCTTGGTGAGCAACCTTTTCTCACTCCCAAGAAGAACAGTCCTCCCTGGCAGCCGTCTACTGAGGTTGTTGCAGATCCTTATGACCCTGTCATCTGTGCCGAAAGAGTCGAGAACCCACCAGAGGGACATCTCACCTCGACATAGTACACCAAGTCACTCCCCTTCCAGGAGTAGACCACAGAAAAGAGAAGATCACCTGAGCCTCCATGTAGATCCAGGAGCAGAACACTCAGTGCTTCACAGACAAGGGTCCCGTCTCCAGCATCGTCACATAGACCTCGATCTCGGTTCGAGATCCAACTATGGTACCATCGTCTGTGTCAGTCTCTGATTGCCAAGAGGACCCATTCAGGGATTTCTCAGACCCTGAAGAAACGGAGATCACACAGGAGCCTGATGCTCCCAGCGAATGGGATGATTATATCGTTGAGAAGCCCAGAAAGAAAGACTCTCCAGGTGATTCTTCACCACCGAACGATTTAGTATCGTTTCATACTATTATCAGAAAAGCTAAGCTGCGGACTTGTTCAAATTACAAGTAGCATCGGAAGAGAAGAAATTGGTGCTTTACGAGCATAGGGACAAGCGCAGAAGAACGGTGACCACCATTCCTCTTCTTGACACCATATAGGAGTCTGGGTCAAAGATACTGGCCACGCTATTATCCACACCTGCTCTTGTTTCAAGACCTGAAAAGAAATACAAGGCGCCAAAACAGCACCGTTTTATCGAAGAGGTCATACTAAACCAGATTCTGTTATCACTGTAGCGGGCAGAAAAAAGTTAGCCAACCCTTCATCACTACTGTCAGCACCGCCAGATAAGGGAGGACGTAAATTGGAAGCCATGGGTAGAAAAGTATCTTCCTCAGCATCCCTCACTATTAGAGCGGGCAATGCGCTGGCCATGACCGCTAGGTTTGACCGCGAGCTTTGGCTCCGCATGTCCAAGCTGACCAAACATCTACCTGTGGATCTCCAGAAAGAAGCCAAGTCGATCTTTGCAGACGGAGAAGCTACTTCAGATCACACGATCAATGCTGCAGTCGATGTGGCTGAGTCAGGATACAGGCAGATGGCTCACGGCACTGTACTAAGGAGACAGGCCTGGATGAAAGCTACAAATTTCAGACCTGAGTTGCAAGCACAAATACTGGACAGGCCCTTTGATGGGAAAGAGTTATTTGGTGAGAAGGTCGATGACCATCTAAAAGGAATAAAAAAACGGACACGGACACAGCTCGAGCCATCAGTTCCTTAAAGGATAAATATAGAGACCGTAGGTCTTTTCGCCCTTTTTGAGGCTCTTCGTCAAAAGACAGAGGATATAATCGATCTTCCTATGGTCAAAAGACGCAAGGAAACACATTTCAGGGCAACAGATACCAATCCTCCAACAGGTACTCCCAACAAGGAAGACGCGGCTCTACCAAAGGTAAATCCCACAACAAACAAAATTGACAGGTCGGTTCTTCCCCCTCAATGTCACACTCCTGTGGGGGGGAAGAGTAAGCAAATTTTTCCAACGCTGGCATTCAATAACATCGGACAAGTGGGTGTTGCAGGTGGTCCGCGAGGGTCACATTCCTAAACCAACCTCCATCCCTTGCTCCCACACTTCACAAAGTGAATATGCTAAAGCAAGTCATGTCCAAAGCAGCAATAGAACCAGTTCCTTACCCTCAGAAAGGGAAAAGGTTTCTACTCCTGTTTTTTTCTAATCAAGAAGAAGAACGGCCAGTGGAGACCCATATAGATTTGAGAGCGCTCAACAAATACATGAAATGCATCAAAATCAAGATGATTTCCCTGCAGGGCGTCCTACCGTGGCTAAACAGAAATGACTTCGTAGCCACTCTAGACTTGGAGGACGCATACTTCCACATTCCAATTCATCCTGCCCACAGACAGTTCCTCAGGTTTGCGGTAGGAGACCTGCATTTCCATTTCTGGGTGCTACCATTCGGCCTAAAGTCAGCACCGAGAGTTTACCAAATGCCTGGCACCAGTTGCAGCAAAACTCAGAAGGATGGGAATGGAAGTCTTTCCATATTTGGACGACTGGTTGATAAGGACGAACTCCTCCAGTCAGGCTCGATTGGCAGTTTCGAAAACATTAAAACTCCTAAAAGGGTTCAGTTTTTCGATAAACAACATAAAATCCTGCCCATTACCCAGCAAGACAGTTCTCTTCCTGGGGACCGAGTTCGACACCAGCATTCCCAGGGTAAGACCATGAGCGGACAGAGTAACAGCTATCCTTTGCTCCACCTCATGGTTCCAAGAAAAAGGGACAACCCCGGTACGCTTTTTCAAATCCCTCATGGGCATGATGTCCTCATGTATATTTCTCATACCAATTTGCAGACTTCACATGAGACTAGTTCAGGAGGCCCTGGACCACCAATGGAAACAAGCTACAGGTTCATGGGAGGATGTAGTCCAGATACCGACAACAGTACACAAAGCACTTCGGTGGTGGAACACTCAGCGGAGACTTCTACAAGGAATTCCATTCCAGACACCAACATCTACTCTTCTCTTAAGGACAGATGAGACCCTTTTCGGCTGGGGAGCCTCCAAGCAAAAGGGACTTGGTCAGATCAGGAGTCACAGCTCCACATCAATGGCCTAGAGCTCAGGGCGATACAGTGGGCTCTGAAAGCCTTCCCTCCAGTAGTAACTGGACAGGTACTGACCGTCCAGACAGACAATACAACCTCCATGCACTACACAAACAAGCAAGGGGGCACGAAATCAGAGGTCTTGTCACAAGAAGCTCAACTGCTTTGGGCATGGGCCTTACACCACAGAGTCCAAATCAGGGCGGAACATCTCCCGGGAGTGAACAATGTCCTAGCGGACAAACTGAGCAGGGATGCACGTCATCCCACGAATGGGAGCTAGACGAGAAGGAAGTCCAGCGAATTTTCTCCATATGGGGCCATCCACAGATCGACCTCTTTGTCACCAACCTTGCTTACTATATTTGGCTAAGGCAGGGCTCTCACTGTCCTCCATCAAAGTTCACTTATCGGCCATATCAGCATGCACGACAACTCCAGAAACACAGTCATTACTCTCTCTTCCGGCTGTCAAGGTCTTCCTGAAGGGGTTAATGTGTACTTACCCTCCTACGCCTCCTACGCCCTCACCACTCCCAACCTGGAGTCTAAACACTTTGTTAACGGCTCTCCCTATTCGAGCCCATTCACAGATGTGACATGAAATTCCTAACTTGGAAAACTGCCTTTTTGATAGCTAGGGTTTTCCCTAGCTACATTACTAACTAAGGTACTTGTCAGTCATCAGTGAATGTCCAAAAAGGAATAGGTCCCCTGTCCAAAACTAATCCTAACTGACCCTACCACGAGTTTAATCAATTACGGTCAGGAGAATGACTCCCTTATCCTGATGGTTTTTCTTTCACATTCATCTTCCCTTCTTTTATAGTTCTTGTTAATATGCAAGTCTTAAATAAGTCTTGGTTACTTACCTTTTAACTGTATTTCTCCAGCATTGGTATCTTTCATAGATTCACATGCTTGACTATTCCCCATCGTCAGACTGGGAATCCTCGGTGATAAAAATAATTATTAAAATTGTTTTAATACACATTCATTATTCCATAGAGAATGCATGTAAATACCCCATTGTGGCCTATGAGCCATTCTATTGTGTAGTCCCTCCACCTCGTTTTGGTCGTTTTTGGCCCCAACCAATGAGGTGACAGGGCTTAAGCTCCGCCCCAGTCAGCCACATTCAGATTTTGATCCGTAGGAGCTACAGTATGATGGGTGCTGAGCATAGGAGCAGCCTCTCAGGGGAGGCGGGTGGGCGTATGTGAATCTATGAAAAATACCAATGCTGGAGAAATACAGTAATAGGTGAGTAACTAAGACTTCTCCAGCATTGGATCTTTCATAGATAAACACTTTGTTAACGGCTCTCCCTATTCGAGCCAATTCACAGATGTGACATGAAATTCGTATCTTGGAAAACTGCCTTTTTGATAGCCAGGGTTTTCCCTAGCTACATTACTAACTAAGGTACTTGTCAGTCATCAGTGAATGTCCAAAAAGGAATAGGTCCCCTGTCCCCTGACTCCAACATCGATTTAGATGGGGGATTTACCGTTTTAGATTTCTGAGGAGTTAACTTTTCCTCTATACCATTGTTCGACTTTGATAACTCCCCCACTAACTCATCCAATGGAGGATAGTCCAGGGCTTGGAGAGGACGAAAATTTAGGGTCCCATTCCTTCGATCAAGGGCCCGCGCTAGATATTTATGTTTAATGGCCTCGGATGCAGCTATGGTGGTGCGTTTAGGTACTGAGATTACCTTAGAAAAATGTTTGACCGACGATTTTCATATCGTTTTAGGGGTCTGTTGATTCTTTGGTAACTTTTTTGCAGGTGTTTTAGGGACCTGTTTTCCTTGCTTGCTTTTTTGTTTAATCGGGGGGTGCTACTATGTCAGGCGTTTTATCTTTTGGGAGCTCTGCCGACAAATCCTCTGTGCTAGCTTGCAGGATTTTTAGGCTATCTTCCCCCTGAGCCATATGCCCCCCACCCCCTCGCGAGCTTTCATAGATAAAATTGTCAAAACACGTGATCACTGATTCCACCACCTTTGGTTTTAAGTTCCCATTTCTGTCGTGAGTCCTTCCTGTACTGATCTCAGCAGATATATCTGTTTGAGCAGCTACAGTATTCATATGAGGTTTCAATACCTAGCTGCCACACATAAATCCCAGATTTTAGCTAGAGAATCCTCATTAACCACTTGCCCTTTCATGATTTTATCCAAGCATTGACTCTGCAGGATTAATTTCTGTTCACATGCCTGCAGAGATCTAGACATGGCGGTTAAGGCAGGATTCATGGCATGTAGAGCAATCCCCCACCCATTATTGGATTGCTGTGCTACCACAGACGTGTTCATACTTTGGTTATGGGTTGACACTATTGCCTCTTCCCGCTCATCATTCATGGAGTGGGGTTCACTTACAGAGATTACTTACCCATTTGCCTGACCCTGTTCATCACTCCTAGAGTGGGATTCACTTATTGAGCTCTCCGAAAACATTACCGGAGAGGCTGATAAGTTTTCGGGGAGGAGGTTGTCCGAAAAGACAGAATCATTTCCATCCAAGTCATTCACAGCAATGTCCATGAGCCAGGGCGCAAGTCGCAGGTATTGATTCCAATAGAGCCGTGTCCGATATAGAGCAGTCCTTCGCCAAACACTCTGCAGGCAGCCTCATCGGTTGCCCCTCTAATTGCAAGTTAGCAGCATTGACACCCAATTTGTTGTTTGTTCCAGACAAATTCACCCCCTCACAAGCACCCTTCTCTGGATGATTTTGGGGCGTATTCCCAGACTGAGCCCGAAATGCAGAGAGAGACCCATTGCTGAATTTGCGTATATCTGCATTACCCGGTACAGGGTCCTTTGAGCCTCTCTGTCTCGGGGTGGAGCATGACAGGGCAGTTTGCCCTGTTTTCTACAACCCCCAGTATTCAGACTCTTGAGGGGGCTCCGGGCCGGCATGCCCGATTTTAGTGATAGGCGCATTTTTATTTAAATTTAAAAGCTTCTATACCCAGCTCCTATTGAAACTGGGGCTCCCGCCCCCCGGGAGCCTCGCAGCCGCGACGCCGCGGCAAAGCGGCAAAGCGGGACTCTCCGGGACTCCACGGGTGCGCGCACGCAGTGCGCGTGCGTCCTCAGTTTTATAGTCACCCCCACAGGAGCGGCAGGAGGGGCACAGAGCCTAAGTAAACAGAAATTAATATAGTGAGCACTATGGGCAAATGCAAATGCAAAAGGTCCAATACTCAGTCTTTTGGTGTCTTTTGTCGCTTGAGTGTTCTTCACATTATGGGGGATGTGTAGTGCAGGCACGAGTGGAAAATGAGCACTAAATCCAAATGCAACGAAGCAGCCGGGAGCGGCAAAGCGGGACTCTCCGGGACTCCACGGACATCTATTCCTGAATATATGTGTAATTCCTAGATCTGCTTTGCAGTGTTTCCAACAATGAAAATATTCTCAGGTCCCTCTGGACTTTAAGACTCTTCTTCTCAGTATACAGTATTTCGAGCAGTGAATAGTTATGAGTTCAGTGTGGGCTCTAAGACTCACTTTCCCGTCATGCAGCGTTTTATGCAGTGAATGATTTCTGTTTGCTTTGGGCTTCAGCCCGGTATTTCCCAGCTGGCAGTGTTTCACACACAGTTCTGCACTTATACATGCTGTCATGCTAAAGTGTGTCTGGCTTCTTTCACAGTTTGGGATAGGCAACTATACTCCTTGGTCCCAGATGGCTTTTTGATTTTCTCAGCATGCTCCCACCCATCCTCTCATTCTGAGTTCGGGTTTCGGTCTGTAGACTCTTCTCTTCATGATTTCTCAAGCTATCCTTGGACTCTGGCTGGTGTTCGCTTCCTCAACCTGATAACTCTCTCCTTCACTCTCTCTGTCTCTGTCTCTGTCTCTGTCTCTCTCTCTCTCTCTCTCTCTTTCCCATTCTGTCTCTCTTTCTGTCTCTCTCTCTCTGCCTCATCAGTAGTTGGGTGTATGCTTCTCTGTTGATGCTCTCTTGGCTAGTGTATGGTACACCTCTAGTTCTCTCTGGTTCCTTGTGCCTGTCTGTGTCCTTTTGGTCACCCACTGCCCATCAGGGTTGTTCTTCATATCCTCCCCGTGATGACAGCCCCCCGTTTTTGACATCCAGCAGATTGTCTGCTGGAGGCATCAATCCACAGATGCTCAGTTTCTCTGACCTCACTGTGCACAGCTCCACAAGGCAAGAGGGGTGTGATCCTGCCCTTTCCTCACAGTGAAGTTGTTCAACTGCCCCAGTTCAGCTGGCTGTATTACCTGACAACAGATGAAATATCCTTAAACCCAGTCTTGTCAGCTCTCTCTAGAGGGCTTTCTCGCAATATCCAAATGACCATGCATGTTCCTTTGGATACACCATTGGTATAGGAAGGTACATGGTGCAATACTGCAATATAAATGGCCCTGTATATCCACAGCCGCCATAACTAATACCCTTCTCCCCTTCTTTTTCAGGGCACTCTGGAAACCCCAACAACTCTGGCTGATGACACTGGTATGCCTGACAGGCACAAAGTGAGCAGCTGTACAATCAGGCACACATCCGCATCCAGATCACCATACAGGATGCATTTGGTGTTCTGTAGGACCGTTCAATTGTCCACAAAGGACAGGGGTCTTACAATACAAACCAGACAAGGTGTGTCTGATTATCTCATTGTTCTGTATGCTACAAAATACTGTCATCAGGGGCAATGTGCCCATGCTTGTTGTGGAGCTATATGATGATGACATTTGTGATGGGGCTGACGTACATGGGTATCATGGACAATATGTGGACAATGTAAATCAGGTGGTGTAAAAGGCTAACTTAAAAGTAATTGACTTCTGTTGTATTGATTTATGATTCCTCTTGACTTATACAAAACAAATACTGAATCAAACACTCACCCATCAACCATATCTCACCCCAAAACCGAAAGGTATTCCACTGTTTCAGAATTAATCTATTTCTGCAAAAGAAGGTGGTTGTAAAAATAGAAAAAGAAAGTTCTCCAGGGATTGGGTCCAACAAATATACAATATTCTCTGCAAGGGATTTGGTGGTACAAAAGAAAATCCCAATTTCTCACAACCACCTCCACTACTGGTGAACTGCCTTCAAGGTCGCTCTGAAGACTGCTTTTCCACAGAAGAGGGGTGGAGGATGTGACAGCAGATGCTGGGCTGCTGTTGCTCCTTCAAAAGGCCTGCATTGCAAATAGGGGCTCCTCCTGGAGCACTACTAGAAAAGTCAAAGTGGTATGTGACTGGGTGTGCTTAAGGCGGTTCCCTCCCACCCCCCATCTCATGGCTGGTCGGAGTAGTTCAACCATGCAACATTAAGCAAAGCACCTGCAATTCTACCTGCCTGGGGCATGGATGAGTTATGAATTGTTCTTGAAAGCTGTCATGGCTGCCCTCTTAACCGCACAGTGATAGCTCCCATGTCAGTCGTGAACTGAGCTTCCTCTGCATTGGTTCTGGCCTGGCCATCTTCTATCTCCGATCCCAAAGCAGGGCCCACTATGTGCTTGACACCACCAGCTGCCAATTCCTTCATCAGGGTGTTAGATCTGGGCAGTTTCTGCTGTACCTGCTACAATATCCAGTGTTACTCCTTAGACTTCTCCTAGGGTTCCCAATGTTGCTCCCTTTTCTCTTTCTAGTTACATTTTCATCCAAATATATTTTTGTATGTTATTAGCGGGAACCAGTCGAGGTGAATAACAAGGTGACGTAAGCACTACCGTTGCTTTAAAGGCAGGCAACATAATGGCAACAGTATAGATGAAAGCCTGGTAGAATGTAACTGTTTGATATAATTCAGTCCTGTCCCTGTTGGGCTTGTAGCGCTTGATAAAGTGTTGCCAAGTACAATTGCTACTGTTCTGACTAAAATGAGTCCCTGCTGGAAACACACAGGACACCAATTTGGCCGAGCCTGCCTTAATACAGGAGACTCTAACTTGTAATCACTGCAAGCCACACAGGGCCAGGACCCATTTGAACCAGAGCAGTAGCAATTGTACTTGGCAACACTTTATCAAGCGCTACAAGCCCAACAGGGACAGGACTGCATTATATCGGAAAAGTTACATTTGTGCTTGGCAACAACTCACCATTTTCTATCAGAATGAGACACTGTGTCCAATAAGTACAATTTTACACTTAACCTTCAACAAATTCTATTTGGTAATGACTTTTTCCAAAAAGAATGATGTATCGTTTCTAACAAGCCCAGCCTTGATAAAGACCGATATTATGTCAAAGCCCGCTCTGCAACACCCTCCCTAGGGGTCAAGGCAAGTGGCATCTCACCGGGAGGGACTCCCCCTTAGGGGACAAGGACTCCTGTTCCTGTGAGGAACTCCCTACAGCCGTACATAGTGTAGCCTACATGACAGCCTCTCCAATATCAGAAGCTTCGAAGTATCAAGACTAGGACAAAGAAACTCCTCAGAGATGACAGTATCTTACAGGAAAAGATCATGTCCCTTTAAATCAGAATATTTAATTCACTGAGACGAGTACGTTAAATAACGTACACATGACAGAGAGAAGAGAGAGTAACACGTACGTGGGATAGAGAGTGCCCCGTGCTGCATAATACCTGGAGGAGGCGAAATACACTCAAGCGCGGAAGCCCGCAAATTTCAAACTCGTCAGATACTGTAAGCTAGGATGCCAGAGTCATGGCGCAACCCCAGAAAGAGAAACCAGCAGGGCAGGAGCCCGAAGCAAGAGACTGGGACACCAAAGTCAAGGCGCAACCCCGGTACGAGAAACCAGCAGGGCTGGAGCTGTAAGTTAGAGACTGGGATGCCAGAGTCATGGTGCAACCCCAGCATGAGACACTAACATGGCAGCATCCCGAAGGAAGGTGATGGCGAAACCACAGAGGGCCTGTGGTGGATAGTCAGTACGAGAACCATCGCCGATAACTTCGCGCATGGAGAACCGCAGGGTGTCTGGCCCCTCGTCGGAAGACTGGGACACCGTATAGAGAAGAGAGACTAGAAGGAGAAACACGCAGACAAAGGCAAGGTGGTCATACTGCAACAGCTGTGAGAAGGTCGTCAAAGAACAAGGCACCCGAAGACGTTCCCCCTCATCATGGAAGGTACTGGGGAGAATGGAAGTAATGGGAGGCAGAAATGGGATCATTATGTTGTGCAAACAACTTGTCTCAGTAGAAGTCATGAGACAAAAGTGTCCTTGAAGCGGATGAACTTAAATGCTTGGAATACAAGGAAAAGAAATAATATTAAGAGAATTGAACAAGAGATAAAAATATCCTGGGATAAGGGGAAAGTCATTACATATCTTGTGCAAGAGGAAGAAAATATCCAAAGAAGAGAATATCCTCAATCAGAGTTTAGAGGAACTAGACAATTGAAGCAAATAAATAATCAAGCTGAGTTATAATTTACCCGGAAAGAAAGACTATCTGAATAGTATCGTCCCAGGATATGCTGGAAATATCAACCAGGAGTTTATAGTTTGTAAAAGACACCAAAAAGGAAATCCCAAGGAGAAGGGAAAAGTTCAGAAAGCAATTGAAGAGTTACAGAGACTGATACAAGAAATCACAAGAGACTCTTTGAATATTTCAAACTGACAAATAAGCTCACGTATTGTATTGGAGTACCCTCAGAATAAGGGAGTCATTCTCTGAATATAGGTTACTTTTCATAGTGGTAGGGTGAGTTAGGATAGTTTTGGGGCAGTGGAGTATTTCCTTTAGACATTCTTGACTGATGGACAAGCACCTTAGTTAGAAATATAGGCAGGGACCACCCATAGAGATAGGGAAAGTTTGGCCTTATCCTTTATTTTAATACAACTCGTGAACCATGTCCTCAAACCATCCGTGTTCTGACTTGCCACAGTAGTTAAAAAGAGACATATATAAACATTTAGTATACTCATAATTTATACAATTTATACTATCTCCATACTGCTTGCTGAATTAAATTGTTTTGTAATCGTCCCTTGTTTTTTAACATCAGTGTTATCAGTACCTATTCTAGTTTAACAATGTTTCCTAATAGAATGCTTATGATTTTTTGTCCTACATCACATACATAAACCTCATGTCTATCAACTATATATGCATTGTACATTACATTTCACCATATAACGTCTAGAAAATAGCTCAAAATGATTTATTTCTGTATAATAATTTGATTCTTATCAATAAAGGGTTAACTTCTTAGTACCCATTCCAGAATTTTAGTCTACAAATAACAAAAAACATATGTTTTAGTTTTAGTAGGTACTCCTCTGTTTCTGATACTTAATTAGTATTCTGATATGAATTACTTTAATAACAGAGTGCCTTCAGTTATTATTTTCTCTTCAGGGATATCAATCTAACAGCTTTCAAAATGTGTTGTCCTTTCAAAAAACGGCTACAATATTCTTTCTGTCGGCAACACTTATAGATTGTTTTTCACAGACAGGGTTGCATAATGTGTAATACAGAACTGAAATAGTTCAGTTATTTCTTCCACGTAGTGTTAAGATGCGTTTCTAGAATCTGGCCAGGTGGCCAGATTTTAGGAGGCCACCCTAGCTGTACTGAACTCTGAGAAGTTAGTTAAAACCCAATCAAGCTAGCAATGGAGATTACTCAAGGCTATTCTCAGGAAAATGTGAGTGGGGTCACGGGTCCACAATAAGTTCACACAGTGAAGCAGACAATCATTAAATTTAGACAGGAATGTATACAAATACAGTTTTTATTTTAGGCCTTAAACACACACTAAATAAAATGAAACAATCAGGTGGTAATATTGCATAGCACTCAATAATAAACATATATACAGTCACCATAGGTTTTTAAAATGCATTCAATGACTTAATTCAACAATGGAGGTAAGTAAAGTGATGCAGTAAAATGGAACCAAGCCACAAGAGATATTTCCTAGCTTCAGAAGTCCAGTCCCTAAAGAGTGTGGCATGGTGCCCACAAGTCACAATGCTTCTCCCCAGAATGTATATGAGGCAGTTAAGTTACTTGTGTTGGTGATTGTTCAAAAGAAGAAATGCAACTAAGTTACTGTGTAAGTAAAATGTGTTCTTATCTTTCAGGTTTTACTGTTCATCTGTGATTACCAAAAAGCAGTGCGATGGAAAGATACACACAGATGTGTTCCCAATGTCATTCTATAGAGGACAGAGGGAGACAAATGCTTTGCGTTTACTAACCCCCCTGACTCTGAATTTCCCATATGACTGGATGGGTTGACTGGGTGTCGCTGGAGGTTGGATTTCCCATGGTTGGTTCTGGTGAGAGGTTCCCAGGAGCTGCAAGCACATGGATTCTTCCGGTCGGATCCAGGAGCAGTGTGCAACCCTTGGTGATGGAAAAATGCAAAAGGCACTGACCCAGACCTCTTCGGGACACTTCACAGGACGGAGGAAGGTGAGTTCTAGCAACAGCCACCCCACACAGATGATGGCAGGCGTCCTTCCTGTTGCAGTTGTAGGAGTCCTTCTAGGACACGATCCCTTGAAGCTGGGAGGCTGAAATTTGGCAAGAAAGTGACTTATAATAGACCACCAAAGATCCAGCTGCAAAAGCAGAGCGGTGACGATTCTAGTGAGGTAGCCCACTGGAGAGCTGGCCACTCTACAGGGTGGTCCAGCAACAGTTCTGAAGGCTCAGGATGGCTGGATACTGAAGACCACGTCAACACTGGTTGGTCCTACTAATCCAGGGGTTGAAGCACCACACAGGGATTGTACAGATCAGGTAGGCCAGCAGGGCTTCCAGGGCCAGACGCAGGAAGGGATGCTGGGCCTCTTCGGGAGTCTTCTTCTGATCTTCAGTTGGCTGTTATTCTATGGAGGATTCTTGGGTGCAATGCTGATCTGAAGAAATAGCTGCAGGAATCCTCTACTTAGCCAAAATCCAGCCTGGAAGCAAGTCGAAGCCCACCAATGGTAAGGATCTGAACCATTGAAACAACTAGTAGTTGTACAATCAGGGACAACTATTGGTTTCACGCATGCCCCACTCGTAGTCTCTCTGACTCCAGGAATGTGGAATGGGACCAGAAAGTCCCACCCCCTTCCTGAGTCACACACAAGGCATCAGTAGCCTGTGAAAGCTGCAGCTTTCCCAGGCAAGTGCATGTCCTTATGGGATTTCCTGACCTGGCAAGGCAGGAAGAAGGCCAAACAACAATATTGCCAAAGAACAAGCGAAAATCTTGTGGCATGGCCATTTTTGCATCCTAGTCACGTGTTGTAGTCATACGTGGTAAATTCGAATGTGTAGACTAGAAATAACACAAACACGGTAAAATGTAATTGCTGCCACCAGCTTGTCTTTAGGCACATATAAAAGTAACCAGAAATCCGTAGTGTAAAAAGCTAGGGTGATACGAAAGTATCCCCACTGCACTGCATTGTAAGATGCTGTGTGCAAGGTTAAAAAGTACAAAAAGAGAAATATAATTTTCCAGTACTGATAGTCTGAAGGACTGATCAGTTTACCAATAACAAATGAGCAAAAGGCAGGGGAAGTGAAGGTGAATGCTTTACTTCCCCTCAAAAAGTCAGAGCAGGTTAAAAAAAAAAGCAACACATTTGGGGGGTGCATAGAAACTATGGAGGAAAAGTTGCCAAAAAATATCTTTCATAACACATAGCAATTGAAAATGTTTTTGATTTCTTTTTTTATCACCTCACTATGCCGCTGTAGTTATTAGAAACAGAACTCCCGCTGGGGCGAACCATCACCTTGTGCATGGGATAGTTAACATTGCGGTAAAGCTTTAATTTTCCACTCGTCTTAGTTGGCATGTTTCTTTGTACACTGAGTTATCAAAAGTAATTACCATTAGCATCTTCCTTAAACCATCTACGGTATGACAAAATTCCTCAAATCCAGCCTCAGTAAGTGCATCATATTATTCTTACCGAACTATACATAGTAGCCTGTATACCTTGCAGTTTCACTACAGCGTTCGCCGCACGGTGGGAAGACACCATCTTTGTTGAACTCCTTTTCATATCTACCACCTCGAGCATGAGATCACATGATAATCTAATCATCAGCGTCTCTTAATACCGTGCCATATTGGGGTGTCTTCCGGCTAATGCCTAAATACAAGTACAGAATTGAGCGGGTTTTATGGATATCGTATGGCAGTATTATCCATGGAATTACTATTCGATATCCCAATGCAACAATTGTTCTCCATGTTCCCAAGTTATATACCACGTATCACCCTTATTGTTGGACTCAACTATCTAACATGTAGGGCGTACGATCGCATGACCATCTAACTTTAAAAGTCAATAATTGTGCCATATTGGAGTGTTGAATTGTATTTTTTTTTCTTGCTATCGCCCTCCAATTTGTACACCTTAAGCTGGTTGCGAGGATATCAAATTGCATACATTTTTACGAGTTAGCTATTAGATGGTCTAACCATTATTCTTGCCTAGTAAATCATGTGCATACTTAGAAGGCATGCTAACCAACTAAACAAGCATTGGCAATGCCAACAGTTGGGGCTTTTGTGTATGCACCTGGAAGGCACCTGCCAGGCACTGCTGTAGTGGTTGTAGCTGACCATTGATGGTAGCAGGTGCAAAATCGTGCCAGTACCCGGCCATATAATAGCAGTGCCTGGCAAATGCCCAATACTTAAACACATCCCAAAACTATTGGCTTTGTCAGTGGTTGTTTTTAACAGTACTTCAATGAAGGACACACATAGAGCTTATAAATAGAGTGGCTGAAGGGCGACCTGGTTAAAACATTTTTATTGCACCAGTTATTTACTGCTCCAATAAATGTATTACCACTCAGAAGACTGCTTTGAAAAAACACTGGCTGGCAATTCAAGTGCAAAGTTTGATGTGAAGTCTTTATTAAAGCGAGCTCAAAGATTTTCTATGAGTAAGTGTTTTGGATGGGGAGTGGCAGGAACTGGCTGGGAATCAATGAGTGGGCAAATAACCAAAGAACATCTACACGCATTGTGTCCCCAGCCCTCCCTCATATGCCATTTCTCCCTATCTGTACTCTGATGCCATATGACTCAAGTGCCACCTAATAGCCCAAACTAGTCAGTTTCTGCCAACTTTAAAGTCCCTGCTCCATTGTTTCTGGGGAAGAGTATCCACTGCAAACAGCATCCCCTTCTCGCCTTTCATCCCTCTGCCTGGGTCTTCAAGTAATCAGCATATGCATAATGCTGCAAACTGCGAGTGAATGCAAGCAAGCCACAGGGAGTAGGTCACAGCTTGCTTTAACACTCTTGATCGACTCTCCTCTACAAAGTGGGTTCAGTTCGTGGCATCTAAGCCTTCTAAGGACCGTCCTCAAACACAAGATTACCGAATTCAAAATGCACCCACCTTTCCAGCCACTTACTCGGATGATACAGAATAGAGGCAACACGTTCTGTGTGCCTCACTGACATTCGCGTTCCCATGAATTCAGCCACTTCAAATATAGGAAAAGATCCAAGACCAGGCTGTTGGGGATAACAGTCTACTCCACATACCCCCTTGTAGCCCGCCTCACAGATGGCAGTCAAAGCGGGACATTCAGCATGTTAAAAATTAAATAAATAGTAAATAATACAAATAAATACACAAATTGGGCCACTGACAAAAGTCACACTAAGATCTCGTTTTTTTCTAATGAGAGGTGAATCTGGTTGTGAATACATAAGCAATGCGTATAATGAAGATCGCAGCAACCCAATTCCTGGAGTGTACATCCTACTGACTAGACACTCCAAAGTCATTTTTCACACAGAAAGGCACCAATTACGAGCGGTGCCACTTAATCACGCTCTGTGCAAAAAGTAACAAGAGGGGTCTCCAAAAATCGGAGAAAGTAAAGAGCCTCTTATCGACAACAGAGTCAAATAAGCAGCGAGATTTGCATTTCCTTGACCACACCAACAACAATGGATTCTTTTTTTAGACCATGTACATATATTTGCAATAACACGAGTTGTATCTTCTTGACCATACAAAAATACAGAGACTAGCAATGCCTCTCTGACTAAATCAAACAAACTGACAACGGCAGCACCCTCTTGCACACCATACATTTGCACTCTAAAGAGGTCTTTTACAAACCGCATGCACGTACAAACTAGTGTTATGTAATCTATGCCATAGAATAAGACACTGACAACAAGGTGTACTCAAAGTGTACTATTTAATGGACAGAGGCATGAATAATAGATGCTTCTAACCAACCACTGGCACACATCAAGGTCCAGTGTCAAAACACAATCCTACCATAGTATCAAATTCTAAGCTCTAGCGGTCCTCGATTTCTGATTCCATTGCTTGCAACTAACATGCGCGGCCCTGGAGCCACAATCCCGAGCGAGGACAAAATGTCAGATGCACGTAGTGCTGGCAGCCTCTTGCAGCGTGTCTGCGGAGAGTCTTTGATCAGTTCTTTAGTGGCTGTATAGTATAATGCAGCATAGCCGACCAGCCATCAGCAGAGGGGAAGGAGGGTTGCCATTTCCATATTCTAACAAGCCTGTGCTCTTAAATTCAACAGGTTGGATGGGGAATGAATCATTATTTAACCTCGGGGAGAAGGCTGCGCAGTGCATGCATTTTTTTTGGTACTGTGACATTTTCAAAAGGGCATTTATTATGCAGTGAACATAGGATGCACAATTAATGTAATAACTAAGAGGTGTATATAGAAGCACACAGGAGCATGTCTACTTTAGCTATTCTAAACAATATATCCTTTTATTTGGAAGATGCATTGTATATTTACCATTCAAAGATGGCTGGCGTGTTGTTTCCAGAGAGCCACCGAAGACAGTAGTCATCCAAGATGACTGCCTCCATGGTAGAGCTCACTCAAAATCAAAGAGTTCTGAGATGGGCATGAATGGGTGGGATTAGCCATAGGGATTACATTGGCTAGGGGCGGGGAATGGGCAGGATTACAAATGTGTATCCCTCCTCAAATGTCATCCCCATTGGAAAAGCATTACAGACCCACTTTCAAAGCCCATATTTGAAGCTCTTATGATAATGACAATCATTTTGGCTTTTAAGGTAGAGCTTTCAGCCCCACCTAATTGCCCAAACTAAAGAGGTGTGTGGATACTCTTCTACATGTTTAACTTATTGAAAAAAATAGAGTCTCAATTTATCCTTAAGATGCTTACGTGGATATCATACTGCATACATTTTCACGAGTTATACTCAGGTAAATACCGCAGGTGAGACGCAGTACCATCACGGGAAGGATGGTGAGGGATTGAAGTTCCTGAAGCTTTTATAAGCTATTTCCGCTCATCATCCCTTCCACCCATTGAATCCCCCTTACCCAAAGGCAAGTCCCATAGAAGCCAAACTTGGTTTCAGTCAAAAACCACAACTCCCAGAATACCAGTTTTTCTGTTACTTACCCAGCCATTCTTCTCCTCCTCCCTTTAATTATTATTTCCCACGCTCCAACCTGCTCTGACCAAACACTACTGTTCCCCTTGTTTATTTCCTGATAGGAATCCTGGTCATGCCTGTTAATTTCACAAAACCTAACAATCTCCCCCTTCTGAGTTTATTAAGAACCCTATTAGGAAGGCTACCATTTCCTATAACACCTTTTCCCCCACCTATCCCGTAGGATGCTCAAGAACTCTATCCCTTTCTTTTGCAACCCAAACACTTCTTTGCAATGTAAACAGACTAATGTTAAACCTGTTTACCTGACAAGTCCCAACCCCTAACGGCAGGCAAAATTAGGAAATTAACACAAATCACACACACCTGACGGCTCTTTCCTTTCCACGCAGGGATAAAAGGTGGAGCATGACAGAACAGTCTGAGCATGGCAGACAGCACACCAGCACAGCTAACCAGGCACAGCAGTTCAAGAGAAGGAGAAAGGATGCGGGAATCGAGAGAGTGGCGAGGAAAGAAACAACCTTTCCCTTTTCGTCCCAGGCCCATGGAACATTTGTGGAAGAGGACATAAGACTGCGAACAGTAGCACAAGTGTCTTGTAGCAGATGTCAACGGTACATGGGGCAAGCCTATGCCGATAAGCAGGAGCGAGGGAAGCTCCTGCGACTGTAGACTGACCTTGAATCCAGTGAAGCCGAAAGCCAAGCGGTGCATCATAGCCAGTGAGTCGAGGGGAGAACCGATAAGAAATGTGCTGTGTTGAATAAGAAGCGCAAAGTGGCGAGTATGAATCAAGTTCAATGAACTGTGAACGAACTATAAAAAGTGTCAAGGGGTGACCAGCTGCAGAGGGAAACCGGCATCACATGGGTGCTAACTCAAAAGACTCTTGTCGATCCCCTTCTGAGCGGAATTATAGATACCAGAAGGCCCTGGGAGCGCCACCGAAATAGGCCTAGTGGTCATACTGAGGGTCAAGCAAAATCCCTGTACAATCGAAAGACTTTGGTATACAACACAGTAAAGAAAACAAGTGAATCTGCCATAACTGAAAGTAAAGAGGAGTCAGCACCGAGGAGAGGGGGAGCCAGGGGTGAGCCACTAGCACCCTAATCAAGGGGCTGTCACGACGACAGCCCCTGGTCCTGGCATTTGGGCCCTCAGGACCACATCGCAGTATTCCTGCGGGGCCCCAAGGGCCCAATCATGCTTCCAAAGGCTCTCTTGGAGTCAGGCCTGGCGCTTTTGGCGCCAGGCTCATGTTACTGATAGAGAGGCCATAATCTCCAATGGCAATAGCACAACATGGATGCCTCCACATGGTTCAGTTCTAGAACTGAACCATGCGGTCTAGCTCTTTGGGTGGTCAGCCCTGAAGACACCTGGGATACTTACAGACTATAAAAGCCACGCCCGAGCTGCAGAACACGCTTCGCGTTGCTCTGCACTCGCAGCGTGACGTTCACCGAGGTCTGATCTCTGCATTCCGGGCCTGCATCTGTGGAAAGAAGGAGCAGAACAGCATTATTCATCCTTACCTGCGAGAATCCAGCGTCTTTTGTTCACTCCAGTGTCCTGCACCTCCGGCATCACGGCAGACGTTCCCTTGGAATCAACCTGAAGGAAGGAAAGGAAACGAAAGACGACATTAGTAAGCGTTCGCATTTGCATCTAAACCATTATTAACAAAAACGCTTACCTGAGTGGAAGTCGCGGTTGGCTTATTCTCATCGTGGCCTTCCATCAATCTGCCGCAGACTTACTCGACGGTGAATCCGGACATCTTCCTCTCACCGTTCCGCATCCTTTCGCCAGTCTTCATCCGGAACATCACGGCGTCCTGTGAAGAAGAACAGGTTAGCAGATCATAAAAGCGCACATAGCGCCGCGCTCTGCGCAGTCACCTCCATCTCAGGCACAGCTCCAGTCTGCTCGGTGCCTCCGCCATTCCTCCCGCACCTAGGGAGATAAAAGACATTAACAGGGACAATAACAATTAAGGACAAATAAACAAAGCAAAAGACTTACCTGAAGAACTGAGTCGCAGCAGGCCTGGACTCGCGGGCCCGCGCTAGTGAAGCAACTCGGCGGCGAAGCGCCCCAACCACAACGCACTCCTGCACAGAATTGCAGGACGGAGAGCGCACCATATCCGAATCCAAGGTGAGGAAGGCTCTACGGGGACTCTGAGGGTTCTCGAGGGAGGTGGGCCCAGAGAGGAGGAGACTGTAGGCTAATCCAAGCTCCTGTATTCCAGATCAGATCCTTGGCAGAGTGGGAACCCAGGGAAGAAGGATCCGGGTCAAAGGCAGTCCAACTAGATCGGGTGGTGTCCCTGTGGATACCAGGTGAGCATTACAGGGCCACAGTGAACCCGGAGGAGGGAGGCTCACAGTCGAGAGGGGTCGAAGCATGGCAGAGGGGGATCCAAGGTTGAAATGTTGTCACCCTGAAGATTGGTGAAAGTAAAAGCCAGAAGTGAAAGTAAAAAGAATTGAGAAACTGCAAGAGTGAACCCGAAGAAGGGATGCCAATAAAGAGGGGCAAAATCTAAGGTTCCAAGGAAGAGTGTGTTCACAGACGAGATCCCGGCCGAGGGATTTCCTCTACGAACTGTTTAAAAAGACATTGAGATTTTCGTACTGTAGAAGGGAAACCCAGAGTGAACCCAGCGGAGGGAGACTGAAAGCAAATAAGGGTCTGCGCCCAGAAGAGGGGGACTCAGTGGCGAAGCCATCACCCAAGAGACATGTAGAACAGAACTTTGTGTTTGTTAATTGTTTTGTGGAACTGTGACTAAGAATCGCAAAGGGTCTACGCCCAGAAGAGGAAGACCCATGGGGTGAATCATTACCGCCCCACTACTGTGTGAACGGAACTTTGAATCAAAGTAATGAGAACGGTCAGCGCACAGAAAAGGGGGTCACTGGGGTGAACCATTATAACCCTAAAGAACTTTCATTTGTTAAAGGACCTTCTGTTCTGTTATTTGAACACGTCAGGCCCTTGAAGGCAAGAGACTTTCTAGGGAAACGACACTTGGCCATCAATGCTCCTGATAAGCTGGAACAGAATTGTCGACTTGTGCAGAAGAAGCTGGAGTGTGTACTGTGTTCCAAGATCCCACCTTACCCCGTACTTAAAACGTGGGGAATGGAGACTCAAGCTGCTGCATCCTAACATATTATTTGAGAGCACTTCTTTCTTTTCTTGAAAACTATTCTGCACCGGTTTTTGTCTTAGCTCTAAGGAATTGGCAATAGGTTTTTCTCAATAAAGGTTTTTTGTTTTGACACGACACCACAAGGACTGGTTATTTTCATTTGATGATTGACGCTTGCTCCCATCTTAGATTAGTTTGGTTGTTTTTCCACCCTGTATTTATAGTTCAATAAACACCCTTGAACTGTGATCACTTGCGTGTGTCTTTACTGTTGTCACCATGAGTTCCTTGCAATGTCTAGATCTAACCATTGTTCTCTGCTAGTGTATCATGTGTATACTTGGAAGGAACGCTAGCCAACTATGAAATGTGTGCGAATACTCTTCTCCCTGTTTAATCTATTGGAGAAAAAGTGAATACTTCTATTTTACTCTTGTCATGTTGTCCTCATTTTATGCCATTTAATCTCTTCGTTAAACTCTGTCTGCCAGCTTTTTGTGCGATAAATGAGTTTTTGTTCTCAGTGCTCCAGATAGGATTTTGAAGTGGCAATATTTTACTCTCTATTTTTGAAAGATGGTAGTATTGCCAATGGGTGTATTTTTTAAACAAGTAAAAATATCTCCAACTGTAAAACAAATATTTTTGTGAGAAATACTTCTTTACACCAAGCTATTCATGCAGATTACAAGATAAATTTGATCTCTTACATAATTATAGTAGTTTCTTCCTCTGGTATTACATGAACTACTAGTCCAAAGACATCCACGGATCTTTTTGGGCGAAACCAGGGCCACACATTCCCATGTGTCTATTTCCCATTTTTTTATTGGGAGTATTTTCACCCCCCATTTTTATTTTCTGTTAGTATTTGCTTATTTTTAGGGAGTAAAAGCGGCTGATGCACCCCATATCTGGAGGGCTGCTTGTTCTATTTTAAAATGATTCTGTTCTACCTCGAAAATGGATGATCCATACATTTTGTGGACAACTGTCCATTCAAAACCATCAAACGTATGGTTCATTGTATTAAAATGTATTACCAGTGGTGTATTTTCAATTTTGTTTTTTAAACCACTTCTATGTTAAAAAAAAACGGTTCTAACCTTCCTAGTTATTTCCTGCAGGTATTTTAGCACGCAAGGGCACATGATCATATATGTCACAGTATCTGAATCCAAGTTTGTGAACGTTTTGCTTCCATATTTTTTCCAGACGCTTATCTATCTCCTTTGTGTTCTGTGTTAATTTTCAAACACCACATATAACATGTAAACTGTCTATTGTGGAGAAATTGTGGAGAAATGAGGGGAACATGCTTATAACAGCCTTTGAAGGTTGGGGAAGGGTTGGGTTGGTTGTCAATAGGAAAAGGGGGGGATACCATGTCTCGCCCAAAGGTAGGGGTAGATGGCCCAAAGAGGGTGGCCAGAGGGTAGGAGGAAAAGGGGCACAGGTGTCCTGATGAGGAGGATCTCCGTCTTACTAGCATTGAGACAGAGATCATTCGCTGTACGCTATGCCTAAAGGTCGGACAGACAGTCTGGGATGAGAGAGAAGGAAGAGGGGGAGGTAGAGGGATGTTTGAAGGAAAGCTGTGTGTCGTCGGCATAGCATTGGAAATGAGGAGAGAAGCAGGAGATCAGGTGAGCAAGAGGGGTGTGAGAAACCTGAAGGTGTCTCACTCGGTAGTCAGAGATCTGTCAGAGATCTGTCAGAGCTCTGTCATCCAGGTGGCCAGGACACGACCATTGCTATTGCATCCAGCTCCTGGGGGTGGACCAGTGGGGGAGGATCACCTGGATGAGGAGTCTTCGGGGAGTGGAAGTGGGACACAGAAGTGTGAGACGCGATACCCCTTCCTTATAACAATTTTCCCCATCCTAACCCATAGGATATTCAGAAGCTCTGATCCCCCTCGTCCCCCTTTCCGACACAAACAATTTCTTACGCTGTGAAAGACAAAGGACTAACACCAGAGCCGTTTTCCTGATATGTCCCAACACGAGGGTCAGGCAGAGTCAGACAATTGGCAATAACTGTGCACACCTGACAGCCCTTTCCCTTCCCAGCAGGGATAAAAGGCAGAGCACAAGAGCACACGTTGAGCAAGGCCGAACGCACAAGGAAGCAGCTATTCCGGAACTGCAGTTCAAACGGAGGAGAAAGGAGACGAGACATGGACGGTCGACGAGGTGGAATGTCCTTGCCCCTTGCAATTCAGACCTGCGGAGCCTCCGAAAGGGAAATCATAAGACCAGGACGTCCAGCTGCTGTGTGGTGTGACGGGTGTCAGTGGCACATGGGGCCCTCCCGCGCTGATAGCCAAAGCGGGGAAAAGTGCTTGCAGCCGTGGTGCCATCCTTGACTCCCGAGAAAAGAAACTCCAACAGTTCCGCACAGCCGGTGAGTCGAAGAGGACTGATAGTAAACCGAACTGTGTTGGGTCCAAGGTTGCAGGCGGCAACATTGTTGAACAAAGAACTGTATTTGAACTTTAAAAGAAACCCCAGTAAAGGTCCAGAGGCATAGTGGTCCGGCGCTGCAGGGGCGCTCATTGGAAGGACTCTGACTGGAGCCTTTTTGCTTTTTGTTGCAACTACGAGAACCAGGAGGCCTTACGGGAGGCTGGCGTGAGGTGTCAAAGTGGTCTTACGAGGGTCGAGCAAAACCCCTCGTACACTCAAAAGTCTTTGACACGTTGAGGGAAAACTGAATGAACTGTGAAATTGGCAAATGTGAACCCGACTGAGAGATGCCTGCAAATTGGGGGTAATCAGTGATATACCCATGAACATTGTGGCGACAAGTGTGAACCCGGCTAAGGGATGTCTACAGTGAATAGTTGTTTAAAAAGAAATTGAGACTTTTGAATGTTATGTTTTAATTGAAAGGCCGTAATTAACCTGACTCAGGGAGGCTAACAGAGAAGGACCGAAGACCGGCTGAAGGGGTCCAAAGGCAAAGAGTAATCGCCCTACGTGAAGATTTATTGAAGATATTTTTTTGTTTGTTGTTTATGGTCCATCAGGCCTTCTATGGCAAGAGACTTTGCAGAAAAAAGAAATACAAAAAGGATGCATAAACACCCAAAAAAATCCAGGACAGTGCACCTTATAAGGTTTGTGAAGTGTACATTTAATTCAATCATAAATTAGCCCTTGTAGATAACACGTGTTTCGGCCACTTTGGCCTTTCTCAAATCTGGGCTGATATTAACAGACTGTTCGGAATTGAAAAATATATGTGAGAACATGTTTTACATCATACATTAGGGGCAAACAATAATCATACAAATTGGCCATTTAGTCACATAAAAGTAATGGATTTCAATATATCAACATAAAGCATAATTATATGATCCAGGCCACCTGGACAAAGGATCCCTGGCGTCTATCTGTGAGAACGTTCTCAGGTTTCTCACACTGGTCAGTGATGCCGAGGGTGTCAGAGTCGTTTCATGAGGATGGAATGGTTGACTTTGTCAAAGGCAGAGGACATTTGCAAGCATGGTTTCATAGGTGTTCAGGAGAGCAGTTTCAGTGTCTTTGGATGCCCGGAATCTAGATTGATGCTCATGAAGGCAACCAACAAGATCAGTGTAGAGGGTCAGTTGGGGGAGGACCAACTTTTCCTAGAGTTTGCCCAGGAAGGGGGTAGTGGAGATAGGGCGATAATTCGCTGGCCAGGATGGTCAGCAGACTGCTTTTTTAAGAGAGGGTGCAAAAGGGAGTGCATGAAGGATAGAGGGATGGAGGGAAAGAGCCAGAGGCGAAGGAGTGGTTACAGAAGTCAGCAAGAGCCAGGCGAGAGAGGAGATTTTGTCCTTAATGGTTCTTGGGGAGCAGAGGAGCACCTGTTTGCGGGAGACCTTCATAGAACGGACCACTTTAGAGACCTCATCCTGTGTTATGGGCAGGAGGGATGAAACTGAAGGTGGTGGTAGGACGGGGGTCAAAGGAGGCAGGGGAACAGTCGTGGAAGCGAAGATTGGGGGTGGAGGAGAGTGAGGACAGGATGTCCTGAGTTTCGAAGGTGAAGTGGGAGGATAAGGCAGTGCAGAGAGCCCGGGAAGGAAGGAGAAAGGTGGAGACTGCAAGTGGATTGGCGAGTTCCTTGCAGATTTTGAAAAATGTGGCCGTGTTGTTAGTGGCTCCATAAATTAGGTCTTGGATGTGGGCCCGCTTCTTGGAGTGGATAGAGAAGCGATATTACCTTTGGAGCAGGCAGCAGGCCAGTTTGTCAGAGGATGAGCCCAAGGTCTGCCACTTCCGTTGAGCAACTCTGCACTTGAATTTAAGACATGCTAGATCAGAGTCGTACAAGCTGATGTTCTTGGTGGCAGGTTTTAGGCGGACCCTCATGACAGGGCTAAGGATGTTAAGGGTGTTTGAGATGGCAAGATGCAGATTAGCAAGGACAAAGTCAGAGGGAGAGTCAGGAGCAGGGGTCAGAGGGGGGATGAAGATGGAAGCAAAAGCAGCAACTGACACTTGCTTCATCTGTCGAATGACAGCAAAGGAGGCTAGCAGTGCAGGGGGTACCTCCGATAGAGGGTCAAGTGGCCCCAGGTGGGAGGAAAGGAGAGAGTTGTCAGATCAGAAGAGGGGGTGGTGACCAGATTAGAGATAGGGATGCAACTAGAGATGAGGTCATCAAGAGTGTGACCGTGTATTGCTCTCCCCAGAGTGCACGGAAAAAACATAAATCACCAATGCAATTATAGAGCCAATACTTTGAACGCAGAAAGACGCAATAACTCGCAACCACACACTCTTAGACGATAATCAGCACTTATATGGATATTTATTCAAAGTTTAGAAGCAACCAGTGACAACATAGAAATAACTCACAGAAATAACATAAATCAGAGAAGAAGCAAAGAATTCAAAAGGAAATACATCACCGTGAGCGTAACTGGATTCCTCATCTCGCCCAGAAGCGGCTGGAAGACCCCGGGAACAGCCAGGCCGAGAGTATCACAGGAGTGCCGGAGGTAAGCCTACTCCTCCGGCTGAAGTCTCACCTGACCACCTCTGGGTTTCCGCATATATACACACTCCGAAAAGGGGTGGCAGTTCTCGAACCTTCTGGAAATGGCACTTGCGCAGTTGATGAGCAGCCATCGGTTGCCAACTGGGTCAATCGACAGCCACCCTCAAGGAGCAGAGTGCCTCCCTCCTCTAAAAACACGCTCCACGGAGAGCAGTAACAAACCATAACAAAGTTAGCTTTCCCAGCAGAAATGTCCTTGACCGCATACCAGGTTTGGAAAGCATGTTTTCCTCAGCACCGCGAATCTAACACTCAGCAAAATGTGTGCAGCATTTCACTGTGGCATGAAATAAATATCCATCATGGCTCCGAGCGCTCCCAGAATACACTGCGCACCAGCGCATTTTAGTTCAAGCATAACAATTCCACCCTTGCATATTTACCTTCCATAGCCCGGTGGCAAAGGAGCTGGTCTCTGAAACCTACGAAACATCAAAACTAAATTGGGAATACATTGAATACAACAACAACAAGCTATTATGATAGCTAATATAATGAAAATGCAAGCAAAAGCGTAACGTAGTGTACCCCCAATGTCAGGTATCCATGAAAATAACCAATCCCACCAATTCCCAGTACGTTCTTGAGACACTTGAGAAATGAGATCCCTCAAACCTCGAATATGACTTTCAATAGATTGTGAATGGTCACTTAAATTGAAACAACACATACCTTTAAATGCGTTACACCCTAAATTATGCTTTAGCAATAGATAATCAACAGCAGCTCTGTTCTGTAAAGTTGCTTTTCTAATAACTTGACTATCAAGGAGTAATTCTTCTAATGCCTGAGAAGTATGATTAAGGCTTTTGACTACTAAACATGCTAATTTCATCAAAGATTTGTAACCCCCAGCAGCTAAACGCCAAACTCCCACTTATGAAAGGGTTAATGCTAGAACCTCAGCTTCTGATGACAAGTGTACATGCGAATCACAATCAGGAGACAGAGCCACAGATTCGAAAGTTGACCGTTTACCTCGAGTTATCGCTGGGTGTAAAGGAAACATCATTAGTCCTAATCGAGTTAAAGCACATGGACCTCCGGAAATGTTAGCTGGAATATAAGTGTATGTGATGTTGCCACATGAAAAGAGCCATCCTGTTGGAAGTTTCACATGATTCAAATGACTGGCAGCTATCACTGAATGATTGCAAGACATAGTATTATTTACACTGGTGCATGTGCGTGGCACTCGCGAACACAGTCGTCCCTCAAACATTGTGTAATTGTGCTGTTTGGTTAAATCGATCTGTTGGCATTTGCCAATTTCCTGTGCATTGCATGTCACGAAATAACATCACCTTGGGTTATATTATAAGTAATAACGCGTGTCAAATTTCTCCATTTGCGATCGGTTTCTTGGCAGAACCTACAGTACTCATAAACGGAAAAAGGTTGCCTAATATCCGAATCTTGAACCAAAGAATCATTGTGTGTGACGCCGAAGATATGCTTTAAAACCGGAACAGGCGTTGGCACTGCTACTAAGCACGTAGTCAGTAAAGCTTCAGCATTGGGCACATCAGTAAGACAAAAGTGTGATATGTTGAGCACCTGCTGTGCCAGATATATCCACATATTCTCCGTCTGGGTGATCATAGGAGAATGTTTTCGCCGTCCTGAAAATGCTTCTGGCATGACTGGCATCAAGATTGTTTTCACTTGCTCCTGACGTGTTTGCTGCAGTTCACGAATCCATGTCTTCGGTCTGGCTGGC
This sequence comes from Ambystoma mexicanum, assembly GCF_040938575.1. Classification (NCBI taxonomy): domain Eukaryota; kingdom Metazoa; phylum Chordata; class Amphibia; order Caudata; family Ambystomatidae; genus Ambystoma; species Ambystoma mexicanum. Next base: position 576,714,470 of record NC_090922.1, on the reverse strand, counting down.
TTTTCGGCATCGGCATAAGGCTGCTTTAGGACAACATTATTCATCACTATCAATATCCCCTTGATCACAGGCACGGTTTATAGTGAAAAAACCGAATTACAAAATCTCGAAAAAAAAATCTCGAGTCCAAAATCTCGAAAACAAAAATCTCGAATTTTTTTTTTAATACGTTTTTATTTCGAAATGGGGGGGTTCCCCCCCAAACCCCCTTTTTTCTTTTTTTTTTTTATTTTACCCTTTTTTTATACTTACCTGAACCCACAAATAAATATAAATAAATAAATAAATAAATAATTCGAGATTTTTTTTTTCGAGATTTTGGTTTCGATATTTTTGTGATTCGATATTTTGTTTTCGGTTTTTTGACCGACCACCCACTGGCACAGATGTGACATTTTTCGTTGGTAGCAGCAGGCTGTTTAACTCTCCCAAATGGAGTCTATTTAGTACCACAATTACACCAGCCACACGCAGGATCTACAAGGCAAACCCAGAAAGGTTTGCCTTGTAGATCCTGTTGTACATCAGTGTTGTACATCACTCTCTCAGGTAACATTTGTTTGCGGGCACATATTGCCATTTCTTTCTACCAGGCTCCATGACTAAAACTACTTGATCTTTGCCTGATGCAATGACATCTGCGGGCACTGGTGGGCCACTTGGCTTTTCCACCCACACCTTTGCACCCAGTACCATACTGTCTGAAGAGCCAAAACCGCGATCCCCACGGGTAGTTAACACTGTAGGAGGCTCCCCCTTCTTCATCATTGACAACTTAACGGAAATAATCATCAATTGGGCCACTCGATCACCCTTGTGGATCGATAACAATTGGTCCCCACTATTCATCAGGATGACTTTAATCTCGCCTTAATAGGTAATCAGCATCAATTACCCCTCCCAACTCTTGAACTCCCTTCAATGCTAGGCCAGATCTAGGGGCAATCCATCCCATATGCTCTGGGGGAATTTGTACTCCAATACCTGTTTCAATTACAACCATCCCTCTCGGGTCTAATCTGATTTCTTCATGGGAATGCAAGTCTACCCCTGCTGACTCTGGAGTTGCTCAATAGGGAGCTAAAGAACCCTGAGTAATTTCCCAGTACAATAGTGTTTCTCTGACTGAATTGGGTTGAACCTGTAAAGTAGGAGTCATTAATCGCATCAAAGGAGTTTCATGCTCATTCACAGGTCTATTGTTTAATACTTGCACCGCATCAAACACATGATCACACCAGCCTGCCAAATTGCTGTCTCCATATTTGCGCAACTGTTCTTTCAGTAACCCATTTATTCGTTCAATTAACCCTGAAGCAGCTGGGTAATAAGATACGTGAAACAACCACTCAATGCTATTTTTCTGACAATACACCTGGATTAATTTGCCTTTGAAATGTGACCCATTGTCACTTTGAATCTGCAAAGGCACTCCATAATGTAGTATAATCTGATCTAACAATCTGATGGTGTTCAGTTGTGTTGCACGTTTGCATGGCAAAACCATCAAATATCCTGAGTATGTATCCACAATAGTGCATGCATACTGACAACCTCTACTGATTGGCATGGGACCGATATAATCAATCTCTCAAATTTGACCTGGTAATTTTCCTCTTCGCAATGTACCTCGAACAATCTGAGGGATAGGTCTATGCAGTTGGTGTTGGCACACTGGACATTGCAAAATGATCGTTTTCACTACTTCTAAAGGAAGACTGATTCCTCGAGATTGTGCCCACCTGATAGTAGCCTTTTCTCCAAGGTGCCCACATTTCTGATGGGCCCATTTGGCCAAACCCTCCAAATTGTCTTCCTGAGCCTCTGCATCCACAGATGAAATCTTGGTGTGTTCGTCTGCAACAGAATTAAACCAACGTTCTAATGAGTCTGTGGCACAATGCGCGTCCACATGATATACAGTGACTTCACTTTGTAATAACATTTCTGCAATATCTTGCCACAGTTCTTTTCCCCACAACTCTTTTGAATGAATCTTCCACCCATTCTTTTGCCAAGTTGGCAACCATACTTCCAATCCATTTGCCACTGACCATGAATCTGTGTACACATAACATTGACCAGGGGTCTCTTGTTTCAATGCTTGGTAAACATGCGTAAAGCTCTGCAAACTGACTGCTCTTCCCTTTCCCTGACGTTGTCGACATCTTTTTTGTCTTGGGATTGTACAACACTGCTTTCCAGTACCGCTCAGTTCCCACATATCGAGCTGAACCATCCTTGAACCAAGCATGCTCTGTTTGCTCCACGGTCAAATCGCTGTAAGGTACTCCCCATTTCACGGGAGACTCACGTTTTTCAGGCACTTCCGGTGGTATGTAATCTGAGGGCGGTATGTTGGCTACTTGCTCATGTAATTTTGCCACTCCACCCTTTCCTGATTTGGCTCCGTCTTGAATATACCATTTCCACTTAATTATGCTGGCTTCTTGAGCATGTCCTATTCTATGCGTTTTAGAAGAGCTCAGTACCCATTGCATAATTGGTATTTCTGGTCTCATCAATACATCATGGCCCACCGTCATTTGCTCAGTATCAACAAGGGCCCAATAACACGCCAGCAATTGCTTCTCCAACGGAGTGTATGAGTTACCAGCATCAGGCAACTTACGACTCCAAAACCCCAATGGCACACGTTTCCTGTCTTGTTTCTGCCACACACTCCAGTTAGCATAATTGTCTTGTACAGACACATTTAATTCCACTTCGCCTTCCTTCAATGGCCATAAATCAAGCACCTGCTGCACGGTGTCTTTCGCCAGCTCAAAGGCTTTCTGCTGCTCTTCCCCCCACTGAAACTCATATTTCTTTCGTGTCACCTTGTAGAGGGGGTCCAATATCTGCCCTAAATGGGGAACGTACTGTCTCCAAAACCCAAACAGCCCTATAAACTGCTGAGCTTGCTTTTTGTTCATTGGAGTGGTGAATTCAAGTATTTTCTGTCTGGCTTTTGGCACCATTTCTCGATGCCACTGAATCCCTAGGAATATCACTGTTTCAGCTGGACCTTGAACTTTACTCAGGTTAATCTCCCACCCTTCCTTCTTCAATCCTTCCATAATGACATCTAACTGACTTTGCATACTGTGCTCATCCTTGCCCTGAATCAAAATATCATCAATGTAATGAGAGATTTGTATGTCAGGTTTACACGGTATCTTGTCTAAGTGCTCTGCCACAAGCCGGTGACAGATAGTCGGACTGTGTATGTACCCCATAGGTAGCCTCGTGAAAGTGTACTGACATCCACTCCACGAAAATGCAAACTGCTCTTGACACTCTTCAGCAATTGGCACAGAGAAAAATGCATTGGCTAAATCGATCAATGCATACCAAGTCCCCTCAAACTTTTGGACATTCTCAATCAAGGTAATGACATCTGGGACTGCGGGCACTAAGGGGGGAGTGTGTTTATTCAACTCCCTATAATCCACCGTCATCCTCCACGACCCATCTCCCTTTTTAATAGGCCAGAGAGGATTGTTCCATGTGGTGGTAATAGGGCGTAATACACACACCTCCACATACCCTTTGATGGTGTCTGAAATTTCCTTGTGCCCCCCAGGAATGCGGTATTGTTTCATTGCCACCCGCTTGGTTGCCACCGGCACTTGCACTGGGGGCATCTTCAATTTGCCTACGGTAATGGGTGTACAGATCAATGCACTCACCCCAAACTGGTACGTTTTACCGCCAAGTCCCAAGGTTAACCCTTCCAAAATGTCAAAGCCAATTATATATTCAGGTATCGGGACAATCAACACTTGGTATTTCTGCCTATTCAAATTGCCTATTTTCATCTCCACTTTCGTTTCTACTGCGGGGGTCTCCTTTCCCCCTAGATCTGTAATAGTAAACTGTTTGCCTTTAAATCGTGTTGGATTGCCATGAATCAAAGAGGCCTCCGCCCCGGTGTCTATCAATGCTCGCAACCCTTGTGTATTTCCTGGCCCCCAAAAAATCTTTACATCAACATGAGGCCGCCTATCAACTTTTATGCGGGCAGATGCTGCCGGAGCTTGGCTGAAGCCCTAGTCAAACTTCGAAAAAGTGTGACTCGACTCCGCCTCTAACATTGCACTCACCACCTTTCTCAAATCAGTGTATGTTGGCTGATACGGGGACGGTGTCCCCATAGACCCTTCGTCTTGTTCTTCCACAGGGGGAGCAGAAGGTGAGGTATCCCCCTGTGGCGTGGTGACTACCTGTTTCTTAACCTGTTTATAGCGCTCTTTGGCTGCAAGTCCTCGTTTTTTGTATAATTGATACATTACTCTGGTTTCAATGCCATCAATTTCTTTGTGTGGCACACCATCTTTTAACAAATCCAAAAACATGTATTTTCGGGACACTCGGGAGTCTCTGCTATCTTGCTGCCTGCCTTCGGTTCTTCTCTCACTACGCCCCTCTCTCTCCCGTGGCTTGTTATCGCTCTTATCCCATTCCCCTAAATCTGCAAGTTGCCGAATGGCATCCTCTACCTCATCAGTAGCTTTGCCCGTTATACCTACGAGCAAAGTCATAATGACACTTTTGTATGCGGGTGGCGCGGTTCTAATCACCATGTTTCGAGTTGACCATTTGCATCAGGGGGTGGTCCTGCCCTTAAGACCTCCTGTACATTGGTGTCAATTGACAGGGGTAAAAAACGCGGTGAATCTGTAAAATCTACCAACAACCCTGCAGCACCCCCATCTAGTAATCTCACCATCCATGTCAATAAAGCTTCCCCTGATTTTTGCCTCAAACGGGTAATCATTTCCCCAACCTCCTGCTGTGTGTAATCCTCCAGTGTGGTTAAATCCACCATTCCACCAGCAGGATTCTGAGGGTGGGGTCCGGGTCCGGCTCGCCGTCTTCTAGCGGGCTTAGCCGCCACTGTTTTCTGTTTCAATTTCATTTTGGGGGTCAGACTTATTTGCGGAACTACTGTCTAGACTGGTTGAATCAAAAATATCACCATCCCACTTGTCCGGATCCCAGTCCACACCAGCGGTAGCGATTACAGTTGCCACCTTTCTTTTGTTGACCCCTCCCCGTCTTTTCCTATACTTATACCGGGCTACTCTGACTGCTGCCCTCTCGGCCACAGCCTGATATGTGTCAGCCTTATCTTTAAACAGTTTCATTTGAATCTGCTGCATTAACGCAGTCTGCCTTTCTGTAGCCAGCCCTCTTTCTAATCGCAAAACTTCATTTTTCATTTCTACCTTCATTTGATGTATTTTCCTATAAGCATGCAAAAGAACCCAACCTCGCCTACCTAATGCCGCACATTCTCTGCCACATTCTACTGGAACTTGTTGCAAGCATGCCATTACATCAGACGGATCGGCATCTCCTAATCCTTGATCCCATGTTTCACTTAGACCTGCACCACATGCCCACGCCTGGGCCAACTTATCATATGGACTCTTAGTCCAGCCTGGAATAACAACATCAGAACAGTCACCGCCAGCGGTAACGCTCTTCTTCCTGAACAAACTACTCATTATCGCAAACAAAACAAAACCTCTTTATATTTATATATTTTTCTCTGCAATCACTCCCACAGGCACGCACACACCGGCAAAGGAAAAAACACTTACTCAAAAACTTCACTTGCAAGACAACCGAATCCTATCTACGTTCAAACAGATTCTTGAATACTCAGTACAACTCATCACAGGTATCCTGTTCGTGACGCCAAAAATGTATGCTCTCCCCAGAGTGCACAGAAAAAACATAAATCACCAATGCAATTATAGAGCCAATACTTTGAACGCAGAAAGACGCAATAACTCGCAACCACACACTCTTAGACGATAATCAGCACTTATACGGCTATTTATTCAAAGTTTAGAAGCAACCAGTGATAACATAGAAATAACTCACAGAAATAACATAGACATAAATCACAGAAGAAGCAAAGAATTCAAAAGGAAATACATCACCGTGAGCGTAACTGGATTCCTCATCTCGCCCAGAAGCGGCTGGAAGACCCCGGGAACAGCCAGGCCGAGAGCACCACAGCTCACAGGAGTGCAGGACGTAAGCCTCCTCCTCCGGCTGAAGTCTCACCTGACCACCTCTGGGTTTCCGCATATATACACACTCTGAAAAGGGGTGGCAGTTCTCGAACCTTCTGGAAATGGCACTTGTGCACTTGATGAGCAACCATCGGTTGCCAGCTGGGTCAATCGACAGCCACCCTCAAGGAGCAGAGTGCCTCCCTCCTCTAAAAACACGCTCTGCGGAGAACAGTAACAAACCATAACATAGTTAGCTTTCCCAGCAGAAATGTCCTTGACCGCATACCAGGTTTGGAAAGCATGTTTTCCTCAGCACGGCGAATCTAACACTCAGCAAAATGTGTGCAGCTTTTCACTGCGGCATGTAGTAAATATCCATCATGGCTCCGAGCGCTCCCAGAATACACTGCGCACCAGCGCCATTTGAGTTCAAGCATAACAGACCGACAGAGTGGGTAGGGCCGAAAGGAAGAATAGGGAGAGAGAGGGAGTCACAGAGGACCCGAATCTGAGAGGAAGGTGATTCAGGAGCGTCGGGTGGATGTTAAAATCACCAAGGAGGAGGAGTTTAGAAGAAGAGGTTGAAAGGGATGAGGCATGCACAGCCCATTCAGAGAGGAAGAGGGAGATAGGGCCAGAGGGTCTGTAGATAGTGGTGAGGGTGAGGGAGGGAGTAGGGGGACCCCAATCTTTCAGACGAGGCATTAAAAAGAGGAGTACAATTGAGTAGTAATGAAGAAGGCAGCGATCCACTCAGGGAAGATCAGGGCCATTCCACCTCCAGCCCCGTTGGGTCTGGGTTTGGAGAGGATTTTGTAGCCCTCAGGGAGGAGAGTGTCAAGATCAGTGACAGAGCTGGTATTGAACCACATCTCTGCAAGAGCAAGGACATACATGTGACGGTCTTCGAGAAGGAGGCAGATGTCAGAGGAGTGTTTGACAGCAGAGGAAGCATTCAGAGTAGCTAAGTGAAGCTGGTTGCCACCTTTGATGGTTTTCCGAGGGGCTGTACAGGGCTATGGTACTCCCATCAGTGTTGGTGGAGAGGTGAGGGTAGAGGAAGAAGGGGTGGCAGGAGAAGGTAGGAAGCTTATGTGAGAAGGCAGGCGCTGGTTGAGAAGGAGAGCAGCAGGTTGAGAGCCTTGGGCCGTGAAAGTGCCATTGTGATAGACATTAATGATGCACCCAGAGGATGAGAAGTATGTAAGGTGTACTTCCCACCTAGTGCCACCATTAATGGGTGAGGAGGAAAGAGGAGGGAGAGTTGAGACCAGATGGGGGTGTGAAAAACCAGAATGTGTTTCACCACCCAAACCCTGGGGATCCTTTGCTCAGGTGGCCAGGGCACAGCCATCGCCTTTGGATCCAAACCCTGGGGGTGGACAAGTGCGGGAGGATCACCTGAGTGAGAGGTCCTCGGGAAGTGGGAGAGAGATGCCTGATGGCGAGACATGATATCTCCCTACTTGCAGTTACCACAATCGCACAACCCTTTTACCGTTTTGGGACATTTCCAATCACACCATTTTCACATAATACTGGGAAGAAGAAGAGACAACTGGTTATAGTAAAGATTGTCCATATAAAACACTTTACGACACAGAGGAAACACTACCACCAACTCCCCTCATATTGTCCCGCTGATTAAATCAGGCAGGGTCAGGCACTAAATTGTAATCGCATACACCTGACCACTATTACCTCTCCCCACACGGATAAAAGCCGGAGCATGAATGCACACTCTGAGCAAGGTGGCACAAGAGCAGGTCCTGTTCCCTTCCGGCAGAGACAACCCTGAATGGAGAAGCTGGATGGCCAGGCATCGCGAGGGAGGTCGTGGCCATATCAGTAGTAGAAGGAAGGTGGCATAGCGGAGTTGAAGAAAAGGGCTAGACATTCCTCGCCAGTGTTCAAGGATGAGCAACTCCTCTTTCGGGTGTATGACCGAGTTGGAAAGAGTCAGATATAGTTGATGCATCAGCCTTGACTTCAACTTCAAAAGGAATGCCGAAGAAAAGTATCCTACGCAACCATTGAGTGAAAGAGTGACACAAAAGGCTGGTTGATCGTAAAAGGATGAAAGATACAGTAAGGCTTTGAAAGGTTGCGCATGTGCCGTGAAACCACGAGAGAAGCAGAGACATTGTAAGAAGAAGCAAGAATACATAGTAACAGTGTGGTGCAACAACATGTGGTTGCCTTCTTGAAAGTCTCCATGAACTGTAAAAGCCTATTGTGAAATACAGGAAGAAATACAGGAAGATAAAAGGAGCATTATATTTGCTAAACTACGAGTACCAAGAGGCGTTGGGAGAGGCTTTTACGAAAAGTCAAAGTGGTCATACTGAGGTGAATGTGAAAGCCTTGTACAATCAAGTCTCTGACAACAAAGGATATAATTGTGGTGTGTCTGATCGAGGGGTGCCAACAAAGCAAGGGGGAAGGGAACCCCGTCTGAGAGAAACATAAACTTTACTTCACAAGGTTTGAGCCCGAATGAGGGAAACGTGTTGAACTTTTATGCACAGAGTTTGAACCCGTCTGAGGGGAACAAAAGAAAAGTGAAACCAAGATGGTGTAAGCCCGATCAAGAGAGGCGAGTTGCGAGCAGAGAAGTAGCAAAAGTTAAAGTTTTAGAGTTGTAAGGAGAAGGAGTTTGTGAATCGAAGTGATCCGGCTACGGGTCAATCTAGTCCCTGCGCACAGTCGAAAGTCTTCGATTTTGGATACAGAAAGGAAAGATTGGAAAATGAGATAGAAATGGTCAGGGCCCGATCCAGGTAGGCCAATTGAGAAGAAATGAACTGTTAAAGGGGGTCTGTGCCTGACACAGGGGGACCCGGGGTGAACAATGAATCACCTGAGAAATTGTACATGTGGAAATCATGAGAAGAAAGGAACATTAATGTTTGTCGCACCAGACCCTCTGTAATAAGAGACTTTGAATGGCAAAGAGACTTTGGCAGAGAAGGTCCTGATACTGAGGTTTTGAACTGCATCCTCGTGCTAGAGAAGCCGGAGTGTGTGCTAAGCTCGAGTGTGCCGCCTTGTCCCGTGCTGAAAATGTGGGAAAGGGAAGCCAACGGCTCAACTATCCTGACATATAATTTCTTGAACGCTTTTCTTTTGCATAAGGATTGTTTCCCATACCATTTGTAATTATAAGTAAGAATAAGGATTGGCAATATGTTTATTAGTATAGGCCCTTTTATTTTGACAAGACAGCACAAAATGGAGGTTGCTGTGATTTAAGAAGCACACCTAGATTCAACTTTGCCAAAATGCACTAAGTCAGCACAAAATGGAGGTTGCAGTGATTAAAAAAGCACACCTAGATTGGACTTTGCCAGAACGCACAACCTGGATGATAAAGATATTAAAGGTGCTCTAAAGAGGATGTATGGGTTTGGCACCAAAAGGCAACAAAAAGCAAGCTATATGTGGATTTTACGGCAGAAACACATAGCAAGTGGGAAGAAGATATAGGTTGCAGTCAGGATGTAGGCAAGGAAGGTAGGATTCAACAGGCAGCAAGGTAGAGAGTCGTGCTCCAGGAGCAGGTAGTCTGGGGATGCTTAACTGTACAATGTAATGGCCCATGTTTCATGGTCCCGAAATGCAGGGGCACAGTAAGATTGGTGATTGTGTAGTGTGGGCCTGGAGAAAGTTGCAGGAGCTGCAGCATGGATGGGGGGTCCCTCTAGCTCCAGACAGGGGCCTTTGTGTAAGACCTTTAAGTGGCCCAGGCTGGCTAATCACAAATCCTGCAGACTGGGCTGGCAGGGCACTTCTACGGTCTACATTACCTTGTTCTTGGTTTTTCTGGTGTTCACCTGTGAAGCACCCGGGATGATGGTCCAAGAAACCCTGCATATCCCTTTGTTTGAGATATCAGGTTTATTTCAAAAGCATCAGTATTCTCCTCCTCGCTAACTCTTCTTTAACCCTGGGGAGATTCTAGTCTCCCTAGGCGAGGAGGTAAATTGAAAATCACTGCTACAGTTAGGTATAACTTCTTTCCCAAAATGGTGATAGAGATTTTGGTTACTGGGTATTTTTTTTTTGTATGGCCATGTACACAAATTACCTTCTCTTTTTCAACTTCTTTCTAACCATGGGGAAGTAACTATTTTCTTATGGCACTTTCCCTATTTTCGGTGTCCAATTCTGCCCAAACCAATTTTTCTTTTAAACTAACAGGGATCTTGTATGAGGTTTTCCCTCCAGTACATAAAAAGGCATAAGGCTTTCTCTGAGTCAGGTTCTCTGGATGAATACCCAAACCATAAAGAAAATTAAGCTGTAATCCCAAAGAGATTATTATTTTGTCTCTCTTCAGCACTTGACAGTCATGGGGACAAAAAAGATGGAAATAATTTCGCTCTACGGATATCCTGATGGGGAAAATGGCCTGTGAGTTCAAAGCCTGAAAAACGATGCCTACATGATGTTCTACCTGGCGCAGAGCATTAGTGTTTTCCCAAAGAATCCTACTTTGCAAATCTGACTTGAAGAAAAAATGTATACTAGCGTCTGGTTCTTGGGTTTTTAGACCCTTGGTAGACCAGGTAGTTAATGTATGAGTTTTTGTTTTCTGGCAAGTGGTGCACGCCTGTATTATAGTTTGAATGTCAACATCCATTCCATGCCAGAAAAACCCTTCCATCAAATAGGTCTGAAGTTTCAAATGTTCTAAGTAATCTCTCGTCAAGTGTGCCCGAGCTCTCTCCAGAATCACCTTTTTATGACTTTCTGGGACCACTAACTGTAATTTTACCCAACCCTCTGGAGAGGTGTCTCCCCTATAGAGAAACCCTGTTTCAGAAGGAAGAAAGGTCCCCTGTCTCACAGCCCTTTATTTCTGAAACCACTTGCTAAAAGGCTTTAGTAAGAAAGGGGTTGTTTCTTTGGGCTGCAGTTAAATCTAGTAGTGTAGTCTGTTCTCCTTGACAATCTTTTCGGGATTCAGGGTTGGAAGGGTCCGTGGGTATCTCATCAGCCTACTCAAAACCCTTTGTTTTCACATTGGTGCTTTCTTCCCCTGTTTCTTCTTTGAATCTAGGGAGCATCACTCTCTCAATTATCCCTAGAGCAATCTTATGGCCTTGGTGAACTTGAAATGGGTCCCTTCTGTGGTTTTGCAATAAGATCTTAAACATCACCTCAGATTTTTGGGTCTATCACCCCTGCTTAAACATCAATTCCAAATCTCCATGCTAAGCCAATCTTGAGTGCTATTCTGATGTAGGTATCAGGGGATGGAATCAATATCAAGTTAGTGGGTATCAGTCTTCTCTCACCAGGAGGAATTGTCTCATCCCTACTACTACAAATATCAAACCCGATAGAGCCTTTAATGGTTACTGAAGGATTCAATGTTCTGGCACTGAAATTCTCAAAGTGTAGGGTCCTCCAGCTTCTATCGGTTGAGCTGCCTCCCATTCCTGACACCATCTGTGAAGGCATCACGAAGAAGGACACAGACAACAGATTAAAAAATGTCAGGATGGAAAAAGGCCTAACTTTCTCTATGCTAAGGTGGGATTTTAAGAAAACCTTAAGAAAACGAATAAAGACTGAGTCAAAGAGTTCAACTGAAGAATCTGTGTCCAAAAACCTATACTTGCCCTCACAACTAAATCTGTACAATGTGTAGGGATGTCAACAGTGTTTAACCCAATGTTCTGAGCTTCTTCCAGCTCGCAACTTCTTTTCAGCCCCCTTCCCCAAGTAGGAAACAGTTCCACAAAAATGTCTCAAAATGATCTTCTGTGGACTTTAAAGGAAATAGTCTGAATCAGGCCCCAGGGTTCCCGTCCCAAGATTTCAGTAACACAGTTAAAAAAGCAAGGTGTCCTTATTAAAGTTCCAAAGTTCAAGTTCCAACACCTTTTATTTGTAGCTTTCTTAAAGTCGCATTCAGTTTAGAACTCAATCTGCCGTGGCTTGTTGGTTCCTTAAAGTTGTATTCATTCCATCATTTAATATACCATTTGTGGTTTAAATTTGGCCTTCTGTTCTCGGTTTGGCTTCAAAATGTCTTTTTTCTGATTAGTAACAAGGTTTGATTCAGTTTGGTATTCAATATTCATTAGTTTTGCTTATTATTCCTTTGAGCTTTATTTGTTGTTCAACAACAAATAACGTTCCTGCACGTCTCCCCTCAGAGTGCTGAGCCAGCTCCAGGGAGTTCCAACTCCCCCACCACGCTTCCATGGACCACCTCTCTCCTTGGTCCACAGTGTCTCGCCGTCCAGCTCTTGCTGCTTGCACTGGCCTGCCTGACCACAGATCTTAGCAAGCTTCTTCCTTTTCCCAGTACCAGAGTGGGAAAAGAGCATAGAGTTCATTGCTCTTAGTTGCTTCTTCTTCGTCCCAGTACTGTCAATTGTGGAGAAATGAGGGGAACTGGCTTATAACAGTCTATGAAGGTTGGTAAAGGGTTGGGTTGGTTGTTAATAGGAAAAGGAGGATACCATGTCTCGCCCAAGGGCACCCCGCTCCCCTTCCCCGAGGACCCTCCACCCAGGTGATCATCCCTCGCTTCTCCGCCCCCAGGGTCAGGATCCAAAAGCAATGGCCTTTCCCTGGCCATCTGCGCAGAGGTTCCAAGGGGTTGAGGAGGAGTGAGAATACCCTCATGTTTCTCACAAAGCTCTTTCTGCTCCTCCTTTAATCTTTCTTCTAGGGTATCCTAGAACCATCAAGGACCACATTGACAACCTTGCTCCGGCCCTTGCTGATTTGCATATACTTCTCAAGAAACCCACAGCTGATCCTTCTTGCCCGGCTAACTATTGCCCAATTTCCATTACTCCCTTTCTGGGTAAACTCCTGGAAAAGCTGGCCATTTCTCAGCTTAACCTTCATTCCAATTCTGTTGGCTGTCTCCATGACCACCAGTCTCGCATCAGAGCTGCCAGAAGCACGGAAACTGCTCTCCTGAACATCCGTGAAGATCTGCTCTCCAACTTTGACTCTAACATTTCCCTCTGTCCTCAGCCTACTCGATCACTCTTTTGCCTTCGACACGGTCAACCATACCATTCTGCTCAACCGTCTCTGTGATAACATGGGTATCACTGATCAGGTACTGGCATGGCTGACCTCTTTCCCCTCCGATCGACCCTCCCAGGTCCAACTTGGGTCCTTCATATCATCTATCTTCCGCTCTGCCTGTGGTGTTCCCCAGGGGTCTAACCTCTCGCCCTGGCTTTTCAACCAATACCTGGCAACTCTCGCCCACTGCATTGCCATTTTCTTTTTTTCAAACCTTTCTTTATTGGCATTTTACTTAACTATACAAATAATCAACAGATCCCCCCTGCCCCCGGTACATTCATGAAGGTATGGAGTAATTTCAGAGCGGGACCATCCGTAAAGGCGATAAAGAAAAAACAATCCAATGTTAATAGGTATATTATAGCAGACATCAGTGTGAGTCTGATGCAATACGGGTGGCAAGCCCAACGCCCCACAGTTAACACTCCCGGGAGATTCAGACCCCATCACAGCCTCCGCTTAGTCCCAAATCCAGATGCCAGTGTTGTCCCACAGCCTTGTGTACTTTGGTCCGTAAATAGAACACAGGTCAATTGGTGAGTGCCACCTACTAGACAGGCTGAGACAGGCATTGCTTCGGCGATGGGGATGCGGTATCCTCTCCACTTGGCTGCTTGAGAAGATATATCGTATATGCGTCCCACATCTGCCTATCCCCACAGCTCGTCTCTTTCGTTGCGCCCCACCTAGTCTCCATATCATTACAATATAAAATGTCTTCAGACCATTGGGCGACTGTCAGCCTTTCCATTCCTACCCCATCCCATAGCAACACAGCGTTTAGCCAGGAACAGGAGGAGGCTTATCAGCTTTCTGGTTCCTCTAGGTATTTGCTTGGTATACCCCAATAGAGCCATTACGGGATCCGGCGTAAGCCGTTGCCCCACAATGTCACTGATTACCACAAACACCAGCTCGCAGAAGTGCTCCAGCCCCCCACATTCCCAAGCCACATGAAGGAATCCCACCGCCTCTCGCCCACATCTAATACAGGCCCCCGACCTTTGAGGGAAATACTCCTTCAGCTGAACCGGGGTGTAGTAGCATTGATGCAAAAACTTAGTGAATCAGCTTGAAGTTTGTGTTGACAGCTCCCTTCCTAGTCATGTCACAACAGTAATCCCAAGTGGCTGCTGATATGTCCCTACCCAATGTCTTCTCCCACAATTCCTGGGATGATGACACAACACCAGATCTGCACTTCAGGGCCATTGCATACAATTCCCAGAGGACACGCTGCCCCATACCTCCCCTTATCGTTCTATCAAGCATCGCAGCCACTGGGGGTGAGTTGTGAAAGGATGGGAACAGCCGCTGTAATGACACCTGAAGCCTATAATACAAAAACATATCTAATCCAGAGAGGGTGCCTTTTCCCTTCAGTTGCTCAATTGAAATAAACCTTCCACTAGGGAACAAGTGCCCAAATTTAGTAACACCCAACCTCTTTACCATCACCACGTACCGTGCCTCACTTGTCAGGGGAATGCCAGGAATAAATATAGTTGGGAGCTCTGGCGAGGAGAGGATGCCATCTACGGGCACACGTTCCAGGAGAGACCAGACCCTCCATGTCAGCTCCACCAAATTCTGCGGTATCCGCGAACGGCTCGGAGAGGTGAGAATGACCGACTGCAACAATGCTGGTGATGCAATTGACCTCTCTATCTCCATATGCCGAAGTTCCGCCGCCATCCCATACCAATAACTGAGAAAACTAGCCTGCGCTACCAGATAGTATAATTCCAAATCAGGCAATGCAAGACCGCCATCCCGAACCGGCGCAATGAGTTTATCCTATGAGACACGAGCCTTCTTACCAGCCCATATGAAGTGTAACACCAGTGAGCGGGGATCTCAAAAGTATTTCTTGGGTACCTTTTATAGGCACATTAAGAAACATATATAGAAGCCTGGGCAAAATGGTCATTTTGATGACAGCAATCCTACCATATAAATTTATCGGGAGGGAGTCCCACCTCATCATCGCCAATTTGGCCGCCTCAGGGCTTCCCCATAATTCCTGCAGTACACCACTTCCTCCTCCCTAGCTACTGTGATCCCCAAATAGCGAGTGCTACACAAGTCCCATTGGAATCCCCAGGCATCCTGGAATTGACACACCCCACCTGTCAACGGATATATGACTGACTTACTGGTGTTTACCTTAAGTCCTGAAAGCTCACCAAATTATTGAACATCCACCATGATCGAGTCTAGGTTAACCTCTGGACGACGAACGAAGAGAACCATATCGTCCGCATACAACGAAATCACCACCCTCTGAGTATGCAACTGGAATCCCCGATGTAGGTGTAGCTCCCTAACCCTTTCAGCCCAAGGCTCTATCGCCAGGGCAAATAGTAAAGGTGACAATGGCCAGCCCTGGCAAGCCCCCCGTTCAAGTGGTATTAACCCTGTGGGCAGTCCATTTACCCTCACCCTGGCTACCGGATTCGTATACAATAGTTCCACCAAGGAAATAAGGAACCTAGTTAGACCCATCCTGCGCAGAACTGAGAATAGGAACGGCCACTCAATAGAATCGAAGGCTTTGGGGGCATCCAACAAAACCACCACCACTGGTTCCTCCCTCGGCAGCACCGCCATCAGACAAAACATCCTCCGCAGCCCAAACGAGGTCGACCGACCAGGAATGAATCCCGCCTGATCTGCCCTCACCATTATCGGCATCAACGGAGCAAGCCTTGCCGCTATGATTTTCGCCAAGATCTTATTATCCAGGTTGATAAGCGATATCGGGCGATACGAGGAACAATCTCCCTCCGGCTACCCTGGCTTTAACACTACAGCCACTACCGCCTCTTTAAGAGAGTCCGGCAGCCGGCCCACAGACAATGTCTCCTGATACACTCGCAGAAGATATGGCGCCAATTTGTCAGCGAAGCATTTATAAAATTCGGCAGTAAAGCCGTTTGGGCCTGCGGACTTCCCACCCGGTAACGATTTAATAGCCCCCAACACTTCCTCCAGCGACGCCCGCCTATTCAGTCCCTTTCTTTGCTACTCTGAACACCAATACAGGCCCACCTGGTCCAGGTATGCCTCAATATCGGCCTGCGCAGTCTGCAGCTGGGACGCGTACAGGTGACTATAGAATTCCTGAAATTCATGAAGTATCCCCTCATCCTCAAAGTGATCTACCCCTCGCACATCTGTGATCACCGCTACCCTGTTCTCCTGGCCGCGAATCCGAGTGGCTTTAGCAAGTGACCTCCTCAGGGCTTGACCTTCTTCATACTTGCGAGGGGCCGCTCTATCCCACATATACTTCACCTGCCGCTGGGCCAATGCATGGAATTCCTGTAATTTCCGCATGATGTTTCCCTGCTGGGTTTTTGTCGTGGCAAAGCCCCTCCCCTGAAAGACACGCAACTCCCCCTCCACTGCGGCCAGGTCCCTTCGTATCTTCTTCACGATCCCCAGCTGCTTAGCTATGCACGCCCCCTTTATCGCGCATTTAAATCCTTCCCACAAGATACCAGCCGAAGCCACTGACCCCTCATTCACCTCAAAATAACCATCTATGGCCCTCGCTAATTCCTCCATGAAGACCACATCCAAGAGCTCATCACTCTTAAATCGCCATGGGGGTCTCGCCCTCATCTGACCCCTCATCCGGATAGACAGAAGAACGGGGGCGTGGTCCGAAAGAGTCCGGGCTAGAATATCCACCCCCGCAGACCGGCCCATAATCGCATGCGACACCAGGAAAAAATCTAACTGAGTGGCCGAGCCATGCCGTGCAGAGTAGTGTGTGAAGTGGCTCACCCCCGGATTTCTTACCCTCCATATGGCCTCAATACCCCACACTGTGAGCATGCCCCGGATTCTCATAGAGCTTTTACTATTCAAACTTGTGGTGCTACTTACCCGATCCCAAGTCGGATTCAAGACAGAGTTGAAATCCCCTGCCCAAACAATTTCCCCT
This sequence comes from Ambystoma mexicanum, assembly GCF_040938575.1. NCBI lineage: Eukaryota > Metazoa > Chordata > Amphibia > Caudata > Ambystomatidae > Ambystoma > Ambystoma mexicanum. Next base: position 576,697,424 of record NC_090922.1, on the reverse strand, counting down.
TCGGGAAGTCCCCCCAACTGCCTCTCCACCCAATCCAACAAATCCGTCGTATCCAGGTTGGGACCATAATAACAAATTAGCGTATAGAGCTTCCCTTGAATAATCCCTTGCACCACCAAGGCCCTACCCTCCTGGTCTTTAACTACTTTTGTCAGCCTGAATCCCACCGAGCTATGCACCAAAATACAAACACCCCTGGAATAGGAGGAATAGGAAGAAAAATACCTATGGCACCCCCAGCTCTTGCCGAATTTAGACTCAGTGGCCGCTGTCAAGTGAGTCTCCTGGAGGAAAGCTACCTCCACCCGATGACGCCTCAGGTATTGCAAAACCTTCCGGGCGTTAGGTTGGCCATTAAGACCCCTGACGTTCCACGTCATAAAGTTCAGTGTCGCCATCAGGGGACATCTTGATGTATGCTGACCAACCGCCTCATGGCACCCCACATACCCACACCTTCAGTACCGCCTAATCTCTCCTCCTCCCTCCCCGCCCCCTACCCCCTACCAACTGCCCCCCAACTTGTTGGTAATCTCCCCACATGCTAACTCAACCCCCGCTTAACCCCAACACAAACCCCTGTCCCCCTACGCTGGATACCCCAACCTTCCAGCACCTTAACAGCCCTGAGCATGTGCGCAGACAGCTTTTGCTCAAGGGGCGGCTACAAGCCCAACCCCTCCACGCACCATTGCAGGAGTATTGTCTCCTAACATAAGTGTAACTCCAAGTATTCAATGACATCACGCTACCTATGTTTCTTCCATAGTTAAACAGCCTCAATCATTATTATTTCTTGACCCGGGGGTGTTTGGTAACATATCAAGGAAGGCGGTGGTTTCCTCCGGGGTCTGAAAAAACAGAGCCTTCCCCTTATGCACAATCCGCAGCTTGGCCGGAAATAGCATGGCATATTTAATATCCCTGTCCCGAAGCCTCCTCTTCACATCCAGGAACATTTTCCTAGCCGGTTGCACTTTATCGGAAAAGTCCGGAAAGAGCTTGATCACATCACCTTTATAAGATATTGTTCACTTCCCCCTAGCCTTTCAGAGAGCCGTATCCCTATCCCTGTAATTGAGCAGCCGAGCAATCTATGGACGCGGAGGGGCTCCTGGGACAGGTCTCCTTCCACTCGGGATCCTATGTGCCCTCTCCACGATGCACAACTGGGAGAAGCCTTCAGCCTTCACGTAGTGTGTCCTCCACCAGTGACTCCAAGCTCCCCTGGCTCTCCGACTCGGGAAGGCCAACAATCCTGACGTTATTCCTACGGGATCTCGATTCGATGTCATCTTGCTTCTCCTTGAGTTCCCGCAGAACTTTCCTGACCACAGACATTTCTCCTGAGACTGAGGTTGCCACATCCTCCACCCCGGATACTCGCCCCTCCACTTTGTCCAGTCTTTCCACATGCTTGTCCAAACGGACCTGCATGTGGTCCACTTTGCAGGTTAACGTATCAAGTTTGCCATCCAGAGATTGTATACCAGACTGCAACTGCGTAAACATGGCCTTTATGTCCTGAAAAGCAGTTGCGGGATCCGGCTAAGTCGCTACCACGTTGTCCATTGTTCCACTATTTTTGGATGGAGCAGCGGTTTCAAAGTGCAACTTCGACTGCTGTTTGCCTCCCTTGCCGGACTTGGACATGATACAAGGGACAAACGCACTGCCAAAGCAATCTGCAATATATAATGGCTAGGGCCGCTGGCACCCCTATACCCTCCACCACACTCCCCTCAGGGGACCAGGCCCAACCATGCAGCCAATCCCAAATTCCACTGCCGATGACACGTACAAAGAAGAAGTAGCGCCCCAGCCTGCAATGACCGTCTCACCACCCCACAAGGAGCACGCCAGGCCCAGGCGTCCGTATGCCCACATGCCCACAAGAGCGACCGTCCGTGATTGCAAATGTAAATATGCCCACTCCACCTAAGGACAGCTCCTCCATCCCCCCCTCCCCCCACCAGAACCCAACTGTGCACCCAGGTTACAGGAGTATCAAACAGATGCCCTGGAGGCTGTTACCAGACACTCCCAGTCCTCATGGTGGCCGGACAGTGCATCTTACATCCCAGATCTGTGGTAGGGCCACTCCAATAGCTGGCTTCAGTATAGGGCCCCACAGTCCTGGCTCGGCGCCTCCTCCTTCCACAGACCACCAGCCTCCACAGTCCGTGACCCTGTCCTGCCCAGCGCTCCACTGAACAGGTAATCTCTGCTCCAGAAAGCCTTAGCAGGGCCCGAGCCGTTTACCAGCCCCCTGCCCTTAGTGTCCTCACCAGAGGCCGTTCCTGCCCCTGGGCCTCACTGGCGCAGTCCCACTCGTCCCAGCCAGCTGCACATAGAGGGCCGGTGCGAGGCAGCTGTCCTCCTGTTCGTGCCGGCCGCGGGGGGTGCCCGACCCCCACGGCCCACCCAAAGTGACAGGCCCAACTCCTGCCGCTGTCTGGGTCAATCCGACGGTCCCCCCGGCACATTGCGCAGACAGGCGCCACGGTCCTCTCCTGACGAAGCACACCACCAGTCTCCAAGCACACACGGCGGCTGTCCTCACCTGCACAGGCAGTGGACACTCCAGTGGGAAAATTCAGGGCACCACACACCACCAGGCCCGCGGGAGGACCGCACCTCCCCCACTCCTCACGAGCTCGGCCCACGGCTGCACCCCCCAACCAGCTCTGAGTTGGTCCAGAATGAAGTCCCCGGGGGGCCTGCTGCAGTCAGGCAGTTAAACACACAGCATGATCACGAATTGCAGTTTTGAGACGGCCGGATATCGGACCGGATTAATGTGGTGCTGGAGAGCTTCATGGGCCTGCGGTCGGGCTCTCTAGCGCCCCCCTGCATTGCCATTTTCTGCTCAAATTTCCAGTGCTGCGCTGACGACACTCAACTCATTTTCCGGCTGCCCTCGGCCAACTCCTCTCCTTCTCTCATCTCTGATTGCCTAACTGCCATTCAAGATTGGTGTGCAGCCAATGATCTCGGGGTCATCTTTGACTCCACACTTTCCTTCTCCGCTCACATGTCTGATGTCTTTAAAAAGTCAAACTTCCTACTGCACCTCCTCGGAGGTACTCTGCCTTTCCTCTCCTTCCCCTAGAAGCTCACTGTCTCCCAAGCCTTGGTTCTCCCTAGGTTGGACTATTGTAACAGCCTCTTTTTAAAATGACCTGCCTCTACTCTCCGCCCTTTGCAACTAATCCAGAACAGGACTGTGACACTTGTCCCTGGCCTCATTCCCTAGGATCGTATCTCTCCAGCTCTGAAATCTCTCCATTGGCTCCCAGTGGATGCAAGGATTAAATTCAAAACCATCTGCATTGTCCACAAGGCTTTCTGGGGCCTGGGTCAAAAATACCTTCAGCTATCCCTCTGCAAATACCTCCCCTCTCAAGCTCTTCGCTCCTCTACCTCTAACTCCCTCAGGGTCAGTCATTTTTCAAAGTAACGAGCAGGGGGTAGATCTCTGTCTTCGGCTGTGTCCTCCCTCTGGAACAGCCTCCCTGCCACTCTAAAACTTGAGGAGAACCATCTCCGGTTCTGGAAGCACCTCAAGACCTTCCTCTTAGCTTCTGCCTTTGCTCCCCCTCTCCCCTGCTGATCTGTTCTCTCTTGGCACCGTGCACCTGGCCACCCTCTGTCCTCTGGGCCCAGGTACCTGCTCACCATGCCACCCTCCTGCGCTGCCTATGGGCCACACTTTGCACTGGGGTCTGTATCTGTACCCATACAGTTCCCCCCCTCCTCCTTTTTTTCCTGCACTTATCTGACCTACCCTTTCTGCTGCCTTAAACCCAGTACTTGCCACTTGCTGGCTGCACTACCACTGTTTGTTGCCTTTATTATTTATTTATTTATTATTATTTATCTGTTTCTCCTTTGCTTCGCACTTTCCACTTCTCCCCCCTTCCATGCACTTTTCCCCTCCCCCCTCCCATGCACTTGCACGTTCTCAATGTGACTGGGCCTAGTAAGATCATTGTTTTGTTCTCCCCTGTTCCCCTGCCTTGCTTTGTCATGCTCTGAAACACTTGTGTACGAGCGCGATAGAAATAAAATATCAATATCAATCCTCTGGATTCCAATGTTGTACTCTAGAAATCAGCCTCCACTTCATTTGATTTCTTTGTACTACTATTCCTTTTTTTTTAAACTTTAGTTTTTATTAACATTTTTTTAATAAATGCAACTGGCAAAAACATTAAAGAACCCCCTGCCCGCCCAACCGCTCCCCCAACCCCACATCCAACCCACCCCCCTTCCCCGTGTCCGGTTCAGATTGCTCGACAAAAGGGGACTCTTAATGTTCACTCCATTTCCTGTGCCTGGGAGGCGAAGTGACCACAGCGTCAGCTGGCTGGGAGCCGCCGTTCCCCGGGCCGTGGGACCCCCAGTTTATTGTTGTGTCCTTTCGGGATCATTTTCCCCCTTCTCGGAGCCGGGGCTAAGCCTTGAAGTCAATGGACATCCCAACCCCAAGTCAACCCCCATACCAGTCCGTGAGGAATGAGCTTGTGTCTTTGTTCACCATGGCCGTTAGTTTGTCCATCAAAAGCATGTTTTCACCTTTTTCATCCACTCTTCCTTGGAGGGGGTTTCCGGGCTCTTCCATTTCTGAGCGAGGGCAACTCTGCCCGCCCTCAGCATGGTTTCCCACATCCTAGGGTACCAGTATAGTTCTGCTTCCTCCGGGGGGAGTCCCAGCAACATGGTCAGGGGGTTGAACGGTAAGAGTTCCTCTGTGACTTCCGCTATCCAGCCCCTCACTGACCCCCAGTAAGACTGGACCTTCGGGCAATGCCACCACATGTGGCCTCTGGAGCCTGTCCACCCTCATCCCCTCGGGCACCTTGGTGATACCGCCAGGAACATCTTGGACAGTTTTGCTGGGTCTCTGTGCCACCCCTGCAGAATTTTAAAGTTGTGTTCCATGTCTGAGGTGAATAAGTTCCCATGAAATGCTATTTAGAAAATTTTGGCTCAGGCATCCTCTGAGATCTCTTCGCCCGCCAGGTCATTCCAGAACGAGTGTTGAGGATCTTATACATGCTGGACACCGCTCCCTTTCTGGAGGTTACCGATTCTAGGAGCTTTCCGAAGGGAGTCAGTTGTCTCCTCAGGTTTGGACCCCATAACTGATCACAAAGGATGCCCTTAAGGCGGAGGTATTCGAAGATGAAAAGCGATCCACCCCCAAGGGCATCCCTCAGGTCCTCATAGGATAGGAATTCACCCTCCCTGAACATCTGACCAGCCCATTCCATTCCCATGTCCGACCATTGCTGGGAGTGCCGGAACCCCCTGCTACGCAGTTTGAGGGGGTGTCCCCATAGGGAGGTCATCGGGGACGGCCATGTGGTTAGGTGTGCTGTCCTGGGGCCCTCCTTGCAGATGTCCCAGAGAACTCCCAGGGTCGAGTGGGATCTCACATGCTTCGGGATTGTCTTACGCGGGGCCCACAGGAGGTCCCGGACCTTCAACGGGTGTACATCCATGTCTTCTAAATATGACCAGTACGTTCCCAGGCCCTCTTTCATATGTTCTAGGAGGACGCGCAGTTAGGTGGCATAGAAGTATAGTTGAAAGTCTGGCAGTCCGAATCCCCCCTCGTCCCCTGCCACACAAAGTCCCGGACCTCCTTTTGTAGGTCCCTGAAGGTCTGAGCTGGGATGCTAGTGGGGAGCGCAGTGAAGAGGCATAAGAGCCGCGGTAGTATATTCATTTTTACTGCCGTCATCCGGCCGTACCACCAGAGAATCATCTTACCCCATCTCCTTAAATCAGACGTAATCTCAGCCATTATGGGGTTGTAGTTAGTGGGTCCTAATTTCGACAAGTCCCTAGTAAGAAGAACGCCCAGGTATCTTATGGCGTCATTCCTCACTGCAATCCCATGAAACCTACTCAGGGGGTCTATCACCGGGTCCACCATTCTCATTGGGAGCAGGATAGATTTAGCTGTGTTAATTTTCAACCCCGAGAAGCGCCCGAAGGTGGAAAGCAAAGCCAGGAGGGGGGGGATCGAGGAGCCAGGGTCTACCAAGTAAGCTAAGATGTCATCTGCAAACAGGGAAAGCTTGAATTCCACCTCCCCCCTTCTAATTCCCTTGATGTCTGGGTGGGATCTGATCGCTATGGCGAGCGCCTCCATTGTAAGGACATACATTAAGGGGGAGAGCGGACAGCCCTGTCTTGTCCCTCGGGAGAGGGGAAAGGACTCAGACAGCGACCCGTTCACCTGAACCCTAGCCGTGGGGGCTCTGTAGAGGGCGGCCAGCCAACCCATAATGTGTGCCCCAAAGCCCATTCTCTGGAGAAGGAATTCCATGTACCTCCACTCGACCCTGTCAAAGGCCTTCTCCGAGTCTAGCGAGAGGACACACGCGTCAAGCTCTGATGTTTGAGCTAAGTGGAACAAGTCTAATGTTTTTCGAATGTTATCCGACCCTTGTCTGTCCCTGATGAAGCCCACCTGGTCCCCATGGACTAGCTTCGGCATGATCCCCTCCATCCGCCTCCCCACCATCTTGGCCAAGATCTTGACATCAATGTTTAATAAATAAATGGGCCGGTAGGAGGCACACTCCGCTGGGTCCTTACCTTCCTTGGGCAAAACGGCTATAATGGCCCCCATCATGGCGTCGGGGAGGGTGTCTCCCTCCAGTACGGCGTTAAAAACTCTCACTAGATACGGTATCAGGGAGGAACGAAATCTCTTGTAGAAGTAAACTGAGAAACCGTCCTCCCCAGGGGAGGTTCCCATTTTCATTCCACTAATCACCTTGTCTACCTCCTCCTCTGTAACCGGGCCCTCCAACCCCTCTGACATCTCTCTCATCAGGGACGGGATTTGTATGGAGTTGAGGAAGTCCTCTATCTGGGAATCACCCCCGTCGTATTCTGACGAGTATAGTGACTTGTAGTATTGGCGAAAGGCCTCTCCTATGTGGGGAGAGTCACGGCCAAGGGACCCACTGGCGTCCCTTACCTCCTTAACGGTTCTGCTTCTCTGGACCTCTCTCAACTTCCAAGCCAGGATCCTATCCGCTTTGTCCCCCTTGTCATAGTATTTTTGTTTTACCATTTGGAAGCTCCTTTACGTTTTGTGTAGGAGCAGGTCTTTTAGCTGGAGTCTGTAGTCCTCCAGTGCGGCCACTCGGTGGCGCTCTAATGCCTGTTCCGGAGAGCTCCCCGGCTGGAGGCGAGCTAATTTCTCCCGCAGGGTTTTTTCCTGGGCCTCCCTCTCCCTTTTCTTCCGTGCTCCCATTTTTATAAGTACTCCTCTCAGGGTGGCCTTAAAGGCATCCCAAAGCATGTGCGTGCCCCCCTCCCCATTATCGTTGATCTCGAAGAACTCCGTTATAGAGTATGAAACAGCTTCAGCAAGTACCTCGTCTCTCAGTAGGGCATCATTACATTTCAAGCGTCCCTTGCGTTCCCCGCACCATCCCAGCGCCAAAGAGACTCGGACCAAGTCATGGTCTGACCAGGGGACCGGGTCTATCCTGTAGCCTGCGACATATGGGCGAAGGATCTCATCCACCAGGATGTAATCTATCCTGGAGAATGCGTTGTGGATGGTGGAATAGTAAGAATAGGAGGGAGCCCCGGAATTGGGGGTCGGGATCGTGTCTACCAGGCCCAGACACTTGTTAGCCCTCTGAAAGTTTCAAGCCAAGTCTTCGTCTGCAGGTCTAGGGTGTTGGGGGCCTATCTGCTTTCTATCTCTAGTTGGGTCAAGGACCAGGTTGAAATCTCCACCCACCACCAAGGGTCCCTGTACAAACAGTCTGAGCTTGTCCCTTACTTCTTCCCAGAATAGGGCTTGACCTTCGTTCGGGCCATATACCACCGCCAAGGTCAGGGGAGAACCCTGTAAGGACCCCTGCACCAACAGGTAACGGCCCTCAGGGTCCTTCAGGACCGACTCTTTCTCGAAACCTACCCCCCCTAGCTACCAGGATGGCCACCCCTCTCCTTAACCCTATGGGATGCATGAAAGACCTCCTCGACTCCTCCCCCTCGCATTTTAGGCTCTTTCCCCCGCGCCCAGTGAGTTTCTTGCACGAAGAGCAAGTCTAGTTTCGCCCTCCTAAATTCCATACAGATCAGGGACCTTTTCGTAGGAGTGTTCAGACCCCACACATTCAGGGTACCCATTCCCAGGGCCAGTCTGTCGTCAGCCATAATCTATATTTCCCTCTCTCTTGGTCAGCAAAGTCGCATTGTTACTCTCCCCCTGCCTCCTCTGTCTCCTCGTTTGGACACTTTTTGAACGTTTCCCCAACTGGTCCCCCAACTTCCCCCCAACAAACAAATCCCAACTGGTTCGTGAACCCCCACCCCCATCCCCGGCGTCCAGCCAGTTAGTTCCGCCATTTCTGGCATTTTGGCCGGACCACCAGCCTGTCCCCTTCGGCCAGGCGTTGTTTGCCAATGCTCGATATCATGATCTCCCCCCGCCCCCCAGTTTCGTCCCCTCGGTCTACCCCACATGAATCTCATTTCTAGGGGGGGTTCCAAGTTCATCTTAATCTTCGAATTCTGATTCGTGATTGGCCGGGACCTCCCCCCTGCCTCTATGGACTACCCCTCCCCGAGGTCAAATGGCCAGCTTACCGGCCCCAGCCAGGACCCCAGTATATCGTTTGCCTCCCTTCCCATAGCTGCGCCCCTTCCATTGCCCACATCGTACTTGCTGTTCAAGGGGAAACTGCTTTCAGCGCGTCCTTCATGTCTTCCTTTTCCGCTCCACTGCCGGCCCCGGAGCCCCGGTCCTCAACCCTCCGAGTCGATGTGATCCTCTTCCATTGCAGACGGCTTTGCCGGAGATGGTGTGTTCATTTTCCTGAATTTCTTTGCGTCTGATTTCTTTCTTCTTCCGCCCGAAGGGCCTGGGCCATCTGTGCCACTTAGAGCCGGGCCAATTGGGCCCCTTCGTGGGGTTGGTTCAGCCACGTAGTCCCGTATGGCCTCCTTGATGTCCTCCTCTGAGATCAACATCGACCGCTGGCCCAGGTATTCAAAGGCTAGAGAGAAGGGGTAGCCCCATCTATAGCGCCCCCCCTTCTCCTTCAGCAGTTGAGTGAGGGGGCGGCACATCCTGCGCTTGGCCAGCGTATATGCGGAGAGGTCCTGCAAAATGGAGACCTGGGAGTTGTTATATGTAACCTCCTGGGTTTTCCTTGCGGTCTCCAGTACCCTTGTCTTTTCCGAGTAGTAATGGAACCGGACCAGAATAGAGCGGGGCCCTCCCACCCGTCCTCCTGCTCTGTGGACACGGTCAAAAGTGAGTTCTGTGGTCATTTCCTCTTCGAAGAGGAGGGCAATAATGTCTCGCACCACTCGAGTGACCTCCCTCTCCGTCTCCCCCTCTGCCTCAGGGACTCTGAAAAATCTAAGGTTGTTCCTTTGTTCCCTGTTTTCAAAATCGTCCATTTGTCTCGGCCTCTCCTCTTCCCCCTTCTCCAGGGCAGCTAGCCTCATATTAGTCTCTATCTCTTGGGTTGCCAAGGACGACTGATTGATTTCCACTTGAAGAAGTCTGTCTTCAACTTTGCCCCTTCTCTGATCCATTTTTTCGAATTTTTGCGCAATATCAGAGCGCATCTCTCTGATCTCCTGTATGATTGAGGCAAAGCCCCTTTCCATGGCCAGCGACGAAGACTCCGAGTGGGCCATTGCACTCTCGTGGGTCGCGCCTGTCTCGTGGTAGCAGTACTTTTGCAGAGACCTCTGCCAATGCATCAGGCGACCCCACGGGCCCGCTAGGTGGATGCGCCTCAGCGCTGTGGGGGCCACGGGATCACCCGGCAGGCCTGCAGGTGCCACACGAATAAAGCCTCCCTCAGGGGCGGGGGGTAGACCGGCAGAAACCACTCCCCTCCCGCCTCAGTGTTCTTTCGCTGTTTCCTTTGTAATTTTTCTTTTTTGTTTTCTTTTTTTTTCCCTTTACCCCCTTATTTTTGTATTTGGTGGGGGGCCTCACACTCCTACCACCTCTTGGTCCTTCACCGTCCTTGGGGGACCACTGCCAAGCGGGCACTCGCCCCGCTCTCCTCTGGCAGGGGCCTCACACCCAGCGCGGGAGCCCCCGGGTCTCTTGCTTTCTGCGGGGGGAGTCACTTTCCCCCCGCCTCCATGGTCCTTTGGTGTCACTACAGGGGATAGCCGCCGGGCGGGCACACGCCCCACCTCCCTCTGGCGGGGGCCTCACACCCGGCGCAGGGGGCCCTCGGCGACTCTTGTGCACTCCACACGGGGGGGGGCACCCGCCCACCCCTCACTCCGGCAAATTCCTCTGTTCGGCCCACCTGGCCGGCCCCTTCTCTATGTTGGCAGGGGCGGGGGCGGAGGCAAGCCCAGGGAAGGCTTTCGGCCCCCGCGCCGCCTCCCTTTCTCGGGCGGCCGCTGGTCCGAGAGACAAGGGGGCTCCCTCACTCCCCTGGAGCAGGCCGCCGATGCCGCGATCAGGCCGCTCCGGTGCGGGGAAAGCCCTGTCTCACTCGGTGGGGGCGGCTCACCCCGCGTGGGTCAGATGACCCCGCACAGCGGTCCTCGTTGCCGGCTGTTGGAGGTTGTCTCCGTGGGGGGGGGGGCGATCGCCTCCGTGCTGGTCCCCGGGCTCGGCGGGCCTCCGCTTCTCCTTCAGCCCGCAGCAGCACACGCCGTGGAGGCCTCGGTGCTGGTTCTCCTCTTCTCCGGGGTCTCTGGACGTCACTCTTTCTACCGGGGGGCCCCGGGGGGTCGCCTCCCGTCTGGTCTCCTTTGTTCTCCCTCAGGGGGTATCGGGGGGGGCTCAATCCCCGTGAAGACCTGACTCCGGCGGGAGCTCGGGAATTAGGCTGCCATTGCCTAAACGCCCCCTGGTGGCCTCCTACTATTCCTTTTTAATGGAAGGAATTGGCCAAAGGGTACACTGGTCCCTAAATTATTTCACATGATGACTCTGATAGCGTAGCAGAGCATTTTTGTCTGTACCTTTGTGGAAAGGTTTAATAAGCACAAAAAGGTCAGAGAACTATAACTTCAACCTGCGCTAGTAAATTTTAAGTTAAACTTGTGTACCAATGCCCAAGAGGAGGGACACTTTTCTTTACGTCCTCAAAATTAATCTATATCCTCCAGAAATGGTATCTCTTGGATGAAGACTGCACCCATCCTGAGTAAATTATTCACATGTTATTATTCTCTGAGTTAGTATACTTACAAAATACTGAATCACAGTTTTGTATATTGATATAGTTCCTCTTAATTCATTCTTGTGGAGATATATTTACCAACCTATTGGTACTCTGTCCAATCTAGATATGCCATAACTGACTTTCTGGAGGGAAGCTTCTCTTACGTGTCCAGGGAAAGGCAAAATCTACCGGACTCTGACCCTGGGGGTTGGATATCTGAGGGAGCACCACGTAGGGGAAGACCAACTCCAGAAGGGGAGAAAAACATTGTACCAAAATAACCTTGCAGCCACAAGTCCACATGACACTCATGGGCCTTTACAACATTCCTATATGGCCTTTTGTGCTATAGATCATGATTTTCCAGGTTTTCCCAACCAATCACCATATTTGCCACCCCCCCCATCTTAGCACTGAGACATGGAGGAGGAATGGATCAATGAAGATGACTTGAAGTGGGAAGACAACACCACGTTCTAGTCTTTGGAAACCTTTGACCAATGCTGGGAAGTTTAAAATCGCCATAGATGCTCTGTGTGAGAGAGAGATGCAGAGTCAGAAGCTGTATGGGACTTATTCTGACGCCGGTTAGGACGCCAGGGACATATTGATCGTAAGAAGCAGCACAGAGGCTAATACGAACGGTGTGCAAGAAAGAGCTGAAGGAAGCTTACTGCTTGATGACCGTGGGGTGCTAGAGCCGCCTGGAGTGAAGGAAAGATAAGGGAAAGCTGACAGGATGTATGCCCAGTTAGCGGATCGAGCGAGAAGCGGAGTAAAATTTGCGAGGACCGCCAAAGCTGACTAGTAAGCCCAGGGAGAACGAATTGGTTACCGGGGTGCCTGACGGTGAATGCTGTGTCGCAGTGATAATACGGGAAAGCCCAATTAAAGATAGTAAAGAAACGGACACAGATGAAAACATTGTTAAAAAAGGGGCGCTGATCCAATGCTTGAGAAGAGGATTTGATATACTTAGTAGATCCATGGACAGTGTTAAAACTGGGTCAGAGACTCACTGCTTGAGAAGGATATTTGATACAAATGCAAATAGTATTGAGAGAGGGTCGGAGACCCAAACCTTGAAAAGAAAGAGGAAAGAACATAGTTATGAACTTAGACAAGAAAGGGTCAGGGATCCAACACTGGAATAATTGTCACATGGATGAAAAAAGAGTGAACAGAGAAAGTAAGAGACCTGGCAGGTTAGTGCACCAGGAAACCAGTGAGGCTGGGACTCACACCCAGGAAAGTAGTGAGAAGAGAAGCAAAGTCATATCCTCTCAGGAGAGTAAACCAGGAGTGAGAAGAGAAGCGAAGTAATATACTGTCAGGAGAGTAAACCAGGAGTGAGAAGGGGAGTGAAGTGATATCTTGGCTGGGGAGTAAACCAGGAGTGAGAGAAGTGAACCTGAAATTGTGACTACAAAATGAATACAAAATGGAGGATTCATACCCCATTTACAGATCAAAAGGAAAGTTGCAAATACCCTGGCAGGAGAGTTTAGTAGGGGTCAAAAGAGTACTGAGCGTGTGAAATTGCACTGTGATCAAGTGACATTTAAACTAGAAGGATTCTAAGGGGAGGGGAGCCCCTGTCCTGGTGGAACTTTATTTCCTTTCGGTTTGTCACCTTAAGAGCTTTATTGAGAAATTTGAAAGAAAGCTATACGAAATAGCATACCAGAACCCTTCTTGTGCACATTTTGAGTTTAAAGTGTAAAGCTCAGTTTAGGATTTTTGGACACAGGATGGAGGAAAATCCGGCCACATGCGTTCCTTAGTTTTTTTGAGGCAGGGAAACCCCTCTTAGGATGAGGGATAGATAGTATTTCTCCCAATCCTTTTTATTATATTCTGGGAGTAAACGTCTATAATCAAAACCTAACATGCCACTGTGGCTGGTTCTTATTATTGATCCCTTAAGGTACTTTTGCAGCCTACACGTGTTCTAGCTCTTGCTCTTTCACAGGACTCCTAAATGCAAAGACGTGGAGAGTACATTTGTATATTTGTACTCAGTCACGTTTATCAACCTAATTTGTTTAAATGCTGATATTTTGTTTATTACAATGTACAGCAGATAATTGGTTAAACAAATTTAAAAAAGTCAGAGTTGATGTACATGCATGTACACATTCCGAACAGTTAGTTCCACAAGACTCAATCAAATCATATTTGCATGCAAGAAAAAGTTTTTTAAAAAAAAGAAGAAATCATGCATGTAAATTAAACGTAGTTAGCAAATCAACAGGAAAGAAACCAAAAATTTTAGGGGATCTGGGAGAGAGGGGATGAGACTGGGAGAGATGGGGATAAAATTGACAAACAAAGAAACAAAGGAAGCAACATTAGTTACATTATTATGCATTTTTGGCTAAGATGTGATTATTAGAAACATATCTCTGAATAGATTGAAGTGTTGTACAGTGTGGCAGTTGTGAACTGTCAAACAAGTAATCAAATAAACAACTGTGCATCCGATATAGTGATGTTATCAGTATACATATGGGTGGGTCCTGGTGGTGAAGAAATCACACTTACAGTGAGGGGTTCCAATTGGTTTAGTGAAGAGTATTTGGAGCTATGTCATTGGTTACGATAACTTTTCTTAATGGTGTATGTGGTACATTCTCCTTTAGTCTCATTACCTTATAACAACCTAAATGATCATACAGGTTGTTGCCTCTCTGTTACTGTTCAGTTCTGTCTTTCTGTCACGGACATACACTAAAGATTTCATTGATATATCAAGTGAGGTTCATATAGTAAAGGTAGAGAGTGCCAGTTTGGCCAAAAACGGACCTAATATGATGATTAAATGTGCGTTCATCAGGGTGCTTCAGGATTTCTTGAAATATATGAAAAAACTGTTTTAACATGTTGACCTGTTCGCAAAATAACTGTATGTTAGCATGCGTCTTGAGGGTTTCCCCTGTAAAATGATACATGTGTATGAAGTATTCTCCATTTCAAATAAGGGTTTGATATTTTCATATCGGAGAGAACTGACATATTCCAGATATTCCACTTACCTAGTCTTCCATCGTGGACCGTCTCTTCCAGCATAGCGTTCTGGCATCAGAACCATGTTGTATGTGTAATATACATGCATAATGGAAATGAAGGATGGCCAGACATATCACTATTGGGTGGACTGTGCAACGTAGGCACCATCTTGTAATGTGTGTTGTGGTGACAAGGAATGAAGAGACTGGCCAAGTGGTGCCAGGATGATTGCTACAAACCTTTACTCAAAGGAAAGATTACCCTATCTGTCCTTAACTCTAATGGGATTTCCCTACCTAAACTAAAGAACCAGGTGCTCATCAAGAAGTCTGTGAAAGTCCAAATCAAAAGGCACTGTCCAGTCAAAAAGGCTCCTATGCTATCCCTGTCACTACATTCAACAATAATAAGGTTTGGGTTCTGCTTGTGATCCAGGAGAATGACTCCCTTCTCCTGGATTTAAAGTGTTACAAAGACCGCAAGTTTTCTCAAAGTAAAAGTTCCATTAAAGTACTAGGCTTTTTGTAACCCACAAACAAAGCAAAACAGTTCTACAGGATCCTCGTTGGACTAGGAGAATGACTCCCTTCTCCTAGCTGGTTCCTGTTTCTTATAGTTTTTTAGCAGAACGTGTAACTCCTTTAAGGAGGTTTCACACATTATTTACTGTGCCTCACTGGGGTGATGAAGATGCTCCCTGGGTCCCTCTTAAATCTCTAGCAATACACACTTGCAGAACTGTCCAGGGAATTGTGCTACAAAGTGATTCACTACTTCATCTGCTTCTTCATGGCTTTCAGTCTCGCATCTTCCCGGTCCCCTTCCGGGCTTATACTTGTTCCTGTTACCTTCTTCCAGGGAAAACTCTTCACTGGTTTGGCCAGGGGTCACCAATCTACTATCTTTTCTTCAACTACTCTCACGCTACTTCTGCGGCCTGCTTCTCTCCATGGCCAATTACTGCTGACGGTCACTGTGCAGTTGTTGGACCCTCGGTCCACCCACGACAGGTCACGCCAACACCACAGTCTCTTGTTTTCTTTGCACATTCACCTATGCGGCTCTGCTGTAGGCTTTGGTAGGCGGTCTCGGCACCGTTGTCGGACCTGATGGTCCACTCACTGCAGGTTGCGCCACCACCTTTCCATCTCTCCAGGTTTACTATGCTGGTTCCCAACCGACTCGTAAGACAGTTCTCGAGCGATGAGTTGCTTGCCTCTTCAACTTTGGAGACATGCCTTTCAGCAGTCTCCTTAGGCCCAAGTTCAGCATTACGGTCTTCAATGCAGCCGTCTTGCTCTGCCAGGTTCTCCTTCTGGATGTAAAACAGCTCTCAGTATACAAGAACCGCTCGGGCTACTGCCGGACAGGTCAGAAGACGATGAAGAACACAGTCCATGTTTGCTGTTCAGTTTATATAGCGGGCACATCCGCAGTGTAATGTCAGTCCAATTGATAGCAGCTGATCAAGCCTTCTTCCCGCTCAATTGTAGTGTTCTAAAGCTCTTCTTCATCCCTGTACCTGTGACATCAAGGTGGTTTGATACTTTACAATAACACATAGGTTCGGACGCAAGCTTAAGTGCAGACGATTTTGAAATTAACAGCCTGCAGGGTTGGGATTTGAAGGGGCCGTGTCTCCCAATAGTGTCCTTATCCTCAGGATAGCAGTCCCTCTCCATGAGATCATTCCACATACTACCACCCCTAGGGGTCTATTGGTTAGCGGCCTCACCTCCCAAGCTTCATGGAAAGGGGCTCCCTCCAGGGGAGAAGTGACGCTATCTGAAGGATCATCACAGTTCTCAGATATCGGACTGCATCAAAGACTGCTGTCCAAATGTATGCAGTGTACTGGGAAGGCCGAGATAAGCTTTCTAATCTGGTTGACTTGGAATATTGGGCAAATTGATTGATATATCTAGGATGCCTAGTGATCATAAGTACATTACACGTTTTGATGTTGAGTGTTTTCATTTGGAATATTTTCAAAAATGAGTTATATTTTTCAAAATGAAACTTGAAAGTACAAAGGCACTAAGATATTATCTGCCATATTGATAGAGTGCCTATGTTCTCAAATGGGTAAACTCTAGAATGGCAGATTCCAAATGGCATTGTTAATATTGAGCTTCAGAGTATGGTGGTGTAAAATTATTTATTTGCAACTACAATTTGAGCTGTACAAAATGCTCTATCCGAATGGATTGTGTCCTCCCACGTAAACCTCATCTTTAGATAAATTCCTTCCAGCGTCTGCTGCATTAGAATTATTTTTTAGCAGATGTCGCTGTGTGTCAATGCTGTCGACTCGATATCCCTGGAGGGCCTCCATCTCGAGGTCGACGTCATCACAGGTATATATAACATCTGCAGTGCTGGTTAGCTTCAGTTCGGTTTTTCCATGATAGCTTACGCTTTGAAGATTACTGCACGCTTCTGGTTTCCTCGAACTGCAACAATGAGAAAATGGCCTCGTCATCGCCTTCGTTGACCCCGAAGACCGTGTTTAAGAAGTGTCTTGCTGGCGACTCCAGCCGAATGGGAGGTGTTCAGGCAAAAAATGCTTGAGATCTTCGAGAAGGCGCCCCTGGGCCCCTCGAAGGAGAAGACTAAAAGTAATGTTCCTGTCACGCCATCAAAAGCCGACAATGAGAAGTCGAAGACCAAACCCTGCGCGCCCGAGTGACAAGCCATTGACCCGTCGAGAACCGTCGAGGTCTCGTCTCGACTCGACGACAGGACCATTCCTCGTCTGTTGAAGACTGCATTGAGTCGGGGATCGAGTCCTTCAAGGACTCCATTGACGCTGATAGCGTTGAAGCCTGTAATGCCAAAAGCTTTGAAGTCATCAACGCCATCAGCAACAAAGTCATTGATGCCGTTTGTGTTGAAACTTTGATTCCATCCATAGAAATATTGAAGTCCTTTAAACCTCTCCCCAGAAAGGATTTCTTTAAGTCCTTGCCCTTCATATATGAGGAACACGAGCCATCCAACCGGTCTACACCGCCTTTTGGACTAGAATTTTAAACACCTAATGTCCCTGAAGCTCTCATTTTAGAGGAATCCAGAATGAAGTACCTCTATGAAAACGTACAGTCAGCCAGTGGCATAGATACATTGCCAGAGCTGGAATTTGGCAAGCCAGACCCGGCAGAGCATGCAGATGTGTCATATAGACTGCTAATGTCTAGCTTACTTGATTTGTTGGGGTGGGGCACGCCTGCTCCTCCATTTGAACAGGAAAACGTGTCACGCCTCTCGGAATACGCTGGTCCTTATGGCACCTCTGGCTTCGGAGACATGCAGCGTCCATTTTCTTACCCAAGATGGCGACCGTTACTACTCGTGACAGTCTAGCTGCCTGGCTCCCACACGGCAACACGGCTCCTACGAGCACAGTATATCAAGCTCGCGTCACAACGAACAAGCGCGTTGCTACTCCTAATTACCAACGCTACGTGAGTTCGGATCAGATCTAGGATTATCTTTTCTATCCTTACTATGCTTTGAATGCCTAATAACCTTTTCTGTCTGTCTGTCTTCCGTATCAGCTCCCGTTACTCCCCAGTGGTAACCTCCATTGCAGAACCTGTTTCGCAGTGATTCCAATCGCTGTTCGAGCCCTCTCTTTCTCAGGGGAAAGTTCTGGGTTGCCTCGGCACTTCTACTACGATCATCCTTCGGTCTCATCCGAGGTACGAAGGTCGGGCTGACAATTACTATTCTCCCTCCTATGGTAGAATTATCCTAACGTTGTTTCTTCTTCCATCATAGCCAATCTTACACTTCCACCACATCGCGGAAGAGCTGTTTGAACAACAGATTAGCGGTCAGGCCATTCCTAGCACAGGTACTCTTTGTTTAAAGAAATATACTAACATCTCCCTTCCTACCGGCCCCAAAACTAACTCTAGCCTTCTATCTCAGTTCAGCCTCCCGAGATCTCCCAAAGGCAGAGAACCAGGGTTCTCGTACTCCATTCTCCCGATCTGCAACAAGGTGTTTACCCTTTACCCTTAACATTTTTCTTGATTCTAATCTATTACCCGCCATTACTTACTGTATATTATCCTCTTTCCTATTAGACGACTGTACGATGTAACCGTTCCTGGGAGTTCCACGTCTACTAAACACCACAACCAGACGAGTTGATTGACACGCAGGATCATTTCTACAAGACACCAGAAGCGGACGAATAGACCGACACACAGGGTTTTATTCCCCCGAGGGTTTCCCTGGATTCCCAATCCGCCCCCGGGGCTTGGCCACGGGGGAGGAAGGAGGGTTCAGTGGAATCCACACCAGCTTCGTCTTACCAGAATCCAGGTCAAAAGTGGGTCCTAACGCCGGCTCTGTTGGTGAGTTCGCTCTAAGGTTATCTTTCCTGGTCATTGCCACTGTTTTGAAGAACTTAAATGAAATATTGTTAACACAACGTTACTGATATTTTGGATAAGGAACCACAAAAGGATCCTGTATTACCCTTTCACATTGCCCTAGAGAAAAGGGTTAAAGCAAATTGGGAGGCACCGGATACAAGTCCGGCTGTCAACAAGAAACTTACTAAAAATACAGATCCAGACTACTTATGCAAGCAACTGACACCAGAAAGCTTGGCAATCCAGGCAGCAACCTCCACGTTCAAGCAAGCAGCATATCCCACCATAATGCCAGATAGGGATGATACGTTTTTCAATGCAATGTCAAAAAAGGTGTTTTCAGCCAGAAGCATGATGTTAAAATCAGTCAATGCCACTTGCGCTCTTGCAAAGTTCTAGTTCACCTTGTGGGACTGTATGTCCATGGTGGCTGAACACATTCCCGAAGGGAAGAGAGAGACAGCTTCCTGAACATTGTGAGAGACAGAAAGGAAGTCATGTGTGAGTCTCTCCAATCAGATTTGCACTGTATCAGCAGAGCCATGGCGGCAAGCACAGTGATACGCGCTGTCCAGACTGCTCAACATGCCCTATGACTGCACTCTGCACTACAGGCTGATGAGAGCCTGTAGAAGCTGCTGACCTCGAAGGCGGCAGCCAAATCACTTGGCGCCGCTATCAGCCAGCCACAACCCTCACACCCAAGTGGATCAGCTTGGAGGGGTAGGTCCTTTTGTTACTACTCTTCTTTTGGTAGAGCGAGAGGTCTGGCCAGTTAAAGGGTCCAAAGAAATTCTCTCATGGTGGACGGGGAAGAGGTGCCAAAGCCACCCAAGCAACGGCTACTTTACCCTCAGCCGCTGCTTCAGGTGCCTCAAAACCATGGTAGGAGGCAGACTCTCTCTGCATCTGCAAGAATGAATGGCAGGTCATTACTTCAGTTGCAAGGGCGTTGTAAACAGTAGCACAGGGTTACTACCTCCCCTTTTTAAGGCGGCCTCAGGATCATTCACCGGAGAGCCACTCGTTCAAAATTCCGGATCAGTTCCTTTTGCAGGAAATGTTGAGCCTGCTCGAAAAAGGTGCTATAGAACCATTACATGTGACGGAGAGGAACACAGGCTGGTACTCTCCCTGTTTCCTAATCCCCAAGAAGGACAGAGTATTGAGACCCATCTTGGACTTGAGATGCTTGAACAAGTTCCTCAGGAAGAACAAGTTCAAGATGCTTACCCTTTCTCAGATCCTTCAGGCCCTCCAGCTTTAGGATTGGATGGTGTCATTGGACCTTCAGAATGCTTATTGTCATGTGCCTATCCATCACAAGCACAGAAAGTACCTAAGGTTTGCAGTTAGCGGTTCTTATAATCAGTTTCAAGTTCTGCCATTCGGGCTGACCTCTGCCCTGAGAATTTTCACCAAGGTGATGGCGGTGGTGGCGACGAGTCTCAGGAGAAGGGGGGATTCACGTTTATCCCTACCTGGACAATTGGCTGATCAGGGCCTATTCTCCCGAGCAGGTCCTAGAACATCTTGGCATAACCTGCCACTTTCTCCACAGACTGGGCTTCTCCCTCAATGTCAAGTCCCACGTGATCCCATCTCAAAGGCTTCAGTTCATCGGAGCAGTCCTGGATGCACCCTTGGGAAAAGCCTTGCCACCCGAGGTGAGAGCGCAACACATTCTACAGATGGTCACCAAGTTCCAGAATACCCAGCATCTTCCGTCCTTCAATTTATTTTCTGAGGTTACTTTGCCTCATGGCATCCTGAATTGTTTTGGTGCCAGAGGCTCACCTGAGAATGGGATCTCTCCAATGGGCTCTCAGAACACAGTGGTCTCAGTTCTCGGGCAAGATGTCTGATCTGCTTCAGGTAATTAGCAGGGTCCACAGGATCTTCTGTGGTGGGCCTGCGAGGACAACATTCTAAAGGGAGAACCTTTTTGGCAACCATGGCCGTAGATAACCGTAGTTACGGATGCCTCACTCACAGGGTGGGAAGCCCACACCAATGTTCTGTCAGTCAGCGGTCGTTGTGATCTGTCAGTCAGCGGGCGTTGGTGTACATCGGAGTCCCAATTACACATCAACCTTTTGGGTCTGAGTGCAATCAGACTAGCGCTGAAGGCCTGTCTGCCCTCTGTACAGGGAAATAATGTCCTGATAATGATGGACAGCAAAGTGGCCATATACTACTTTAACAAAAGAGGTGTAGGGTCATTACCACTGTGCAGAGAGGCAATGCAGCTCTGGTTTTGGGCAAATCAAGAAGGAATCTCCCTAGTGGCAGTTCACCTGGCCGGAGAGGAGAACACAGCAGCAGATGCTCTGAGCAAGCAGAGCACAGTCTCCCACGAGTAGGAACTAGCTCAGGAAGTCCTTCAAGAGATCTTTGCCCTTTGGGGAACTCCCTCAAGTGGATCTGTTTGTGACTGGTGCCAACCGGAAGTACAAACTGTTCTACTCCAGGGAATTTCCCCCCAGTGGTGCTCTAGGAGACGCCTTTGTAGTGGACTGGGAGTTTACACTCTTGTATGCGTTTCCTCCAGTCCCCCTATTCCTCAAGTAATCAGGAGGTTGAGAACGTTTGGGAAATCCATGATCCTAATTGCTCCGGATTGGGCCAGGAGGATGTGGTACCTGGACTTTCTGGACATGTCCATCTGCCCTCCAGTGTGTCTTCCACAAAGAGAGGACCTTCTCTTGCAAGAGGAGAGTCAGGTTCTCCATCCAGAGGTCAAGATGGAGTGCAGTCTTCACACATGGTTTCTGAGAGGCTGAGGTACAAGGATTGGGACCTCCCGGATGATGTAATGGAGATTTTGCTTTCGGCCGGAAGGCCAGCAACAAAATCCTTATAACGCTGCCGTTGGAACAAGTTCTGCAGCTGTTGTAGTGAGAAAGATGTGGACACTTTTTAATGCGCTACTCCTATGGTGTTATCGTTTCTACTACATTTGGCAGATCTGGGGCTCCAGATTGGAACAATCAAAGGTTATCTAGCAGCGCTTTCCATATTCAAGCGCACCTCGGAAGAGATATCCTACTTCAAAACATCCTTAATAATTCAATTTCTTAAAGGACTCACAAATGTGTTTCCTCCTACACCATTCCAAATACCAACTTGGGACCTTAACTTGGTTTTAAAGTTTTTGACGTGTGCTCCTTTCGAGCTACTTCATTCCTGCCCTTTAAAACTGCTTAATACAAAACTATGATCAGGGAATATCCTGGATACCTCACTGTTTGTTGAGTGGGCTCATGGCCCCAGTTAAGGTCAGCCCTTAACTGGGACCATGATCCCACACAACAAACAAATTGATGAATACAAATTTTCTTTGCACTTATCACCAAATGAAAAACAGTGTGGAAATTCTATTTCTGGAAAATTAAACAAACAGCGAGGTATCCAGGAAATTCCCATATCATACCACAAAGGAGGTGTGGGCTTCACCTCAAAACACATCCTGTGACCTTGCATTAAACAAAAAGGACACCATAACAAGTAACAGAGTTTAGCAAGGACGGTTCCAAACCTAGGGTCCCAACACAAAAATCTACTTACAAAACTATTTTATTAGTAGCGATAACATCAGCCCGGTGAGTGAATTGCAGGCATTATCCTGTAAACCTCTGTTTACCACCTTTTACAAGGATAAGGTGGTCCTTAACCCCTTAACTGCCAAGGCCTTTTTGGTGATTTCTGTATGTCGCCAGTCAATCCCTTTTAACCTTTTTGTTACATCAGCCAAATCTGGCCCCTTTTTTTCCCACATGTTGGAATCCTAGTTTGCTGTAGGGGGGTGAGAGAAAATAACCAAAATGGGAGAACATTTTGGATTTTTTCAGAAACTTCCAATAAAATGATGTAAAAAGAAGCCGGTGTTTTTTTTCCTTGTAGATGCTAGGAACAAATGGTTTGCTGTGCTGAATTCCCCATTTTCTAGGCTTTTAAGAACAGTTTGAGTGGAAACCAAGAAAACATATTTTGATATGGTTACCAGCCGTTTTGTGAGAGGAAGGCGATTTTGGCCTTTTTTTCCAATAGGACATGCGTGGACGGAATGGAAGAGAAGGGTAGGAAAGCTGAATGGGAAGACAGAAAGACATACAATTCTGAAAAGCAGACAAAATTCCAAGTTTAGGAAGGGGTGACTTGAGCAGGTCAGGCAACTAATATGTAGAGAAAAATTCCATGGTTTGGGGAAAAATCTGGAAAATGACAGAAAAAAAGGTATGTGGTGGACATGGTTGGCCCGGTAAGGCAATTACTTCTGTGAATTTTGAGAAGAACAATGCTCTGCTACATTCCCCCGACTCTTTCAGTTAGGAAATCACATTTTTCGTAATGTTTCACAAAACAAGCAATACCAAAAGCCAAAAACGGAACTGTGGTACACAGGAATTTTATGCTTACATCCTAAACAGACGTACTTAGCATGTGGAAATAAGGAAAACAAATGTGGTGAGGAAGGGCAAACATGCATTTTTTGAAAGAGCCCAGGCAGACCTTTTGAAGGGTAGGTGACTTGTGCAGTTTCCAAAAGTGTATAGTGCCTAAGGCAGTGACTAAATGTAGGTCACATTTGGCAAATTAAAGGTTTGTGTGACAAAGGGCAGCAGCAAATGTGTCGAAACGTTAGGATAAGCACACAAACACAACAAATGTCATACCTTTGTGCATTCCCTCCGGTGTCTCGACGGAATCGGTACCTCACATGTGTGGGTGCAACTACCTGGGGGCAAAGGGAAAAGGCTTAACCACTGGTAACCCCAAGTTTTTTGGCAAAGCAGATTTTGAGGAATTTTGCTCATGTGGACAACCTAGAGATTTGGGCCTAGGGTGTCGAAGCCACCAAGGAAAACAGGATACCCGTGGGAATCCAGAGGTCTGACTTGCGCGAATCGCCTCAGAATGTATTACCCACAATCCAACAACACATGTCCTACCTTCCCGCGTTCCCACAGGTGTCCTGACGAAAACAGTACCTCACGTGTGGGGGCACCTAGCTGGGTGCAAAGGGAAAAGGGTAAACCACTGGTAACCCCAAGTCTTTTGGCAGAGCAGATTTTGAGACATTTTGCTCATGTGGACAACCTACAGATTTGGGCCTAGGGTGTCGAAGCCACCAAGGAAAACGGGCAACCCAGTGCATTTCTGTAAAGAGGACACCCGTGGGAATACACAGAGGTCTGACTTGCGCGAATCACCTCAGATTTTAGCAATCTGCCCCCAGGGAGGGCTACATGAGATGCCCCCATCCATTTGGGGTTGGGGGGAGAGGGCCACCCCCCTTTCCACTAAAAACATCCATGGTGGTTTAGTGGCCCGCCACACCCACCCAAAACAAGTTATAATTTTTGTTTGTTTTCTGGTGGCCCTCTCCCCCCGACCCAAATGGATGGGGGCATCTAATGTACTCCTTCTTAGGGGCAGATTGTGCCCCCAGGGAGGGCTACATGAGATGCCCCCCATCCATTTGGTGTGGGGGGGAGAGGGCCACCCCCCTTTCCACTAAAAACATCCATGATGGTTTAGTGGCCCACTGCACACCCAGCCAAAACAAGTTATAATTTTTTGTATTTTTGTTTTTGTTTTGCCCCTTTCCTAGGGGTAGATGGGCACATGTGTGTTCCCATCTGCCCCCACGGTGGGCAAAACGTACTGCCCCATGCTTTGGGGGCCATTCCAATGTGTTCTGGTGCCCCTCCCCTCACCCCAAATGGCTGGAGGGGCATCTCATACACTCCTTCCTAGGGGCAGGGAGGGCTACATGAGAAGCCCCCCATCCATTTGGGGTGGGGCAGTGTGGGGGTTTGGGCCAACCCCCTTTTCACTAAAAACATCCATGGTGGTTTAGTGGCCCCACACCCACCCAAAACAAGTTATAATTTTTGTTTATTTTTTGTTTTGTTTTGCCCCTTTCCTCGGGGCAGATGGACACATTAGTGTGCCCATTTGTCCCCAGGGTGGGGAAAACATACTGCCCCAGGCTTGGGGGAGGGGGTCTGTGGCAAGATTTCTGGTGATCCTCTTCCCCCACCCCAAATGGCTGGGTGGGTGTCTCATGTAGCCCTCCCTGGGGGCAGATAGGGGTAGAACTCTGCCCCCAGGGAGGGCTACATGAGGTGTCCACATCCACTTAGGGTGGGGGAGAGGGCCACCCCTTTCATGATTAAAATAGAAAAACCTGGTGGTCTAGTGGCCCTGCCCTCCCCCCACACCTCCACCTGAAATACATTTTTTGTTGTTTTTTTGTTAGGAACCCCTTCCCTTGGGGCAGATGGGCACCCATCTGCTCCCAGGGGGGGGGGGGGCGAACCTGCAGCCCCATGCTGGGGGGGCCTGCACCAACATTTCTGGTGGCCCCCCCCACCCCAAATGGATGGGGGAATCTCATGTAGCCCTCCCTGATGCCCCTTCCAACATGAGGTGCCTCCCATCCACTTGGGGTGTTGGGGAGGGGGCCACCCACCTTTCATCACAAAAACAATCCTGGTGGTCTAGAGGCCCCCCAAACCCCAAAACAAAACTTGTATTTGTTTGTTTATTTTTGTTTGTTTGGGCCCCTTCCCTAGGGGCAGGTGGGCACCCATCTGCCCCCAGGGGGCCCGAACCTGCAGCCCCATGCTTGGGTGGGCCTGCACCAACATTTCTGGTGGCCCTCTCCCTCTCACCCCAAATGGATTGGGGGCATCTCATGCAGTCTTCCCTGAGGGAAGATGCCCCTTTCTAGGGGCAGAAATCTGCCCCCAGAGAGGGCTATATGAGGTGCCCCCATCCACTTGGGGTGGGGCCACCCCCTTTCATTTACAATTCCTGGTGGCTAGTGGCCCCAACCCCCGCCCAAAACTCTGTTTATTTATGTATTTATTTTTTGTTGCCCCCTTCCGTGGCGTCGGATGATCACCCATCTGCCCCCAGGGTATTGGCCCCATGCTTTGGGGGCTGGGGGAGAGGGCCTCTTACATAGCAAGCAGCCCCCCCCCATTCAGAGACAGATCCCTGGCGGTCTATTAGGCATTGCTGGGTGCTGATCGGGAGCACACCGCCCAATCCGCGCCCAGCAATGCTTCAAAAAAGGTGTCGTTGGAAAGGGGAGAGTCTCCCCTTTCCAACGACACCTCCCTCGATCTGAACGGTACAAAAGTGCCACTGATCGAGAGGAAGAAAGGTGGAGACTCATCTTCCATTTTCACTGCGGCAGCCGAAAATGGCTGCCACAGTGAAAATTACTTTCAGTTTCATGTCGGCATGCATTACGCACGCCGACGTGAAACTGAAGTTAATCCAGCCCCCGGGCCGTGAGGAGGAACTTCCTCCTCACATAGCCCGGGGGTTGGATTACAGGTTTGTGTGATCCCTGCTTTGCAGGGATAGCACAAAACGGAATGCCAAAAAGGACAAGCTATCTCGTCCTTGGCACTACAAACGTAATGTCAAGGACAAGGTACCTCCTCCTTGGCATTCAAAAGGTTAAGGTCAAACCCTCTTTTCTACTCGGATTACCATTTAGCACAGAAAATTGTGCTTCCGGCCTTCTATCCTCCCCCTCATCCTGGAAAGGAAGAGGAAATATTTCATAGACTCGATCCAAGGAGAGCTCTAAGCTTTTATGTTTCAAGGATGGCAAAGTTGTGACAGCATGACCAACTTTTCATTGGTTACACACAACACAATTAGGTCTGTCAGTTACCAAACAGACTCTATCCAGATGGATCATACTGGCTATTTCGGAGTGCTACAGGCTACCTGGGAAATATCCACCAGAAGGTTTAAGTGCTCATTCCACTAGGGGCATAGCAACTTCTGTTGCCCTTTAAAGGGGATTTTTGGTAAACAAGGCATAAAGTAAGCAGTGTTTCATAGCAATTTGCTGTGCAATATTGTAAGTTTGCTAATCAAATTGACACTTAATGAGGAAAACTAGCTATTTAAGTTACCCTGTTAAATGAAAGCACAACTTGCCCTGCATGCCTATCTTGCCCTCAGGCACGCTTCACCCTCTTTTCCCCGTTCACTGCAAGTTCAAAGTAGCTATTGGAAAGAGAGTGCAGCAGTAATCATCTCCACTCGTAAGTGTCAAAGGCCTGTGTGGGACTACTAAGCAAGACTTTTCTTTTTAAATTAATTGCAAACCAGAAATAATCAGTATGATCATTTTATTAAGCCAACTATATGTTAATGTTATGTTAAAGGTTACTTGTACCGTGCACTATCACCACCGGAGTGCTCCCCTGGCGAATCTGAAAAAGGAGTGAAACAGGGAGGCTGCGGGAGTGGTTAGTAGGGTGCAGTAGGAAAAGGAAAGAGATATGATGTTCTGTTGGCAGCTTCAGTTCGGTTTGCACAGTTCGATGAACTTAGGTGCGATTTTCGAGTCTGAGCGATTCCCATGTGCTGTTATGAATGTTTATGTGTTGTTTGTATGTTGTTGCAGTGTGGTGAAGTACATGCGGTTAGCTGTTCAGTGATGTGGTCGTCTGAGTTTCTGTAGAAGAGTATACGGAAAAATTAGGTTTTAGTATTGGGTTAGCAAGGGGTTGTTCTTACCTCTGTGTTTTGGTTTCTGTAATCGGCATCTATGACCATCCTGTGTGCTTTGATATTGTTTGGCATCCTAGTTGGTAGGTACTTTGCAGTGTGGTAATTATCTTCTGTAGAAGTCTAGCCGTATGTGGACATGGCTCGTGGAGGTGTGTTTCCCCGCCCTAGGGTTATAGATGTTTAGATTAGGAAGGTTATGGGTTGTTTCCTGGACTTCTAGTGGGGGGTTCCTGCCTACTGTGTTATTCCTGTGTAAGCTTGGCGGTGTGTGTGCATGAGAGGTCCAAAATGTCCTCTCTACGCCCACCAGTTGAGGATGGTTAGGCAATGGATTGTAGGTCCCTCCCTGGGCTTCCAGTTTCTGCCAGAATATATGATTCCTACTCATTCTCTTCTGATTCTGGGGTGAAGAGCCAAGTTTTTAGTTTTTTTCTGAATTCCAGATGATCCCTTGTATTGCGTATGTTTTTTGGTAGGGAATGCCATGTTTTAGGAGCCCAGTGTGAGAAAGATGCTCCTCCGAAGGTGTTCTTTTGTTGTATGGTTTTGGTGCTAGACAAATGTCGTAGCTTGATTTGAGTTGTCTTGCTGGATGGTAGATGGTTATTTTCTTCTTTAGGAACTCTGCTCCTCGGCTGTGGATTTCTCTGTGCGTTATGCACATTGTCTTGAACCTTATTCACTGTTTTATTGGTAGCCAGTGTAGTATTTTCAGTGCTGAGCTAATGTGTTCTCTTAGTGGTAGTTTGAGCAGGAGTCTGTCTGCTGCGTTTTGGAAACGCTGAACTTTCTTTAGTAGGCGTTCCGGCATTCTGAGGTATATAGGCTGCTGGCGTAGTCTACTCTGGACATGATGAGTGCGATGATAATGAGTGTTTTGTGGGTGAAGGAGAGGAACGGTAGGATCCTTTTTATGTGTAGGAGGAAGAAGCATTTCTGGATTATAGCATTTACTTGTGGCTCAAGTGTTAGTTTGTGATCCATCAGGACTCCAAGGTTCTTTATTATTGTTGATAGAGTCAGTGCTGTTCTTAGTTCTGTTGGCCAAGGGATGTAGTGGCTGTTTTCGTATATAACCATTATTTCTGTTTTGCCAGGTTTGAGTTTGAGGTTGTTTGTGTTCATCCTGCTGTAGAGTTCTTGTAGGCATTCTTGCAGGTGTGTGTTTTCTTTGCTTGTGTTTTGTACTTTGTAGATGATCTGTGTTTCATCAGTGTAGTTGTAGCATGTGAGGCCATGTCTTTTAATGAGCTTGATTAGTGGAGCCAGGTATATGTTGAAGAGCAGCAGAGGATCCTTGTGGTACTCCACAGGTGGATTCCCTTGGGGTGGATTTGAAGGGCTGGACCCAGATGGTTTCTGTTCTATCTATTAGGAAAGATTTAATCCAGAGTAAGGCTAGTTCGGTGATTCCTATTTCTTCCAATCTCCTGATGAGGATGTCATGGCTGGCTGTGTAAAATGCTGCTGCGAGATCCAGAAGATTTAGAGCTGCGCTTGTGTCTGAGTTTGAATTAGCCTTCAGATCGTCCCAGATTGAGAGGAGTGCTGTTTTAGTTCCCCTCATCAGTCTGAACCCTAATTGTGCCTGGTCCAGCAGAAGGCGTTCTTCTATGTAATCTTGTATTGTTCTATATACGTAGTTTTCGAGCAGTTTCGCTGGATAGGGGATGTTTGAGATGCCTCTGTAGTTGTCAAGGCCGTCCACACTTCCTGATGTGTCTTTGAGGAGCAGCTTTTGTATGCCGATTTCAATGATTGCAGTACTTTCCCTGTTAACAGTGATTGGTTGAAAATGTTTATGTAGTGTTCCATGGGTGCTACTTGCCTGAGGATTGATTTTTGTATGTCTGGGGGGCAGGGATCCATGGGGGAGCCGGCTTTGTTGCTGTTTCTTACCAGTTTGACAAATGTCTCTGCTGATATTTTGGGAATGTTTTGTAGTTTGTTCTGACGATCCTTGGCTGGCAAGGTCCGTTAAGTGCTGTGGTAGATTGGTCTGCTTTGTATGATTTGGTGGTTGGTGCTGATTTTGTTCTTGAAGTGATCTGCAAGGTCGTTGCATAGTTTCAGTGAGGGCATGGGTGTGTTGTTGCAGCCAAGGGGGTTACTCATTTCGTGTATGATGTTAAACAGTTCTTTTTGAGTGTTGGCAGCTTTGGAGATTCTGTTGTTGTAGAATTTGTTTTTGGCCTTGTGGAGTTTCTTTATGTATTAGCGGATTTGTCGTTGGAATTGTAATTTCTTTGCTTGGTCGTATTTTTTCCTCCACTCTAGTTCAAGCGTCTTGTTTTGCCTTTTCATGTCGTTGATAAGTGGGTTAAACCATTTTGCTTTTGCTCTTTTGAGTGATGGAGTGAAATGTTTTTTCTTGGAGATGTCGGCGATTGTTTCGGCGATCCACTTGAGCAGTAGTTCTGTTTTTTTGTCGAGGTCAGCTTCGTCCAGTGCTGTTGTCGGTGGTTTGTTGATTTCCAGTTGTTCAATTAGGTTGCTAGCTTTGATGGTCCCCCAGTTTCTCTTCATGATGGCGGTCAGTTTGTCCGGTTTTTTGGCTGTTGTCCTGGGTAGCGGGATTATGAAAAGGGATGATGAGATGGTCACTCCAGAGGATCTGTATTGGTGGTGCTGTGGTGATGAGGTTTTTGTTGGCGAAGATTGTGTCTAGTGTATGACCCGCCGTGTGAGTTGCTCCTTTGACTAGCTGATGTAGTTTCATTGTCTTCAATTGTTTGACTAGTGATTTTTGTGAGTTAGCGGTTTCTTCGTCAAATCAGATGTTGAAGTCTCCCAGGATTATCGGGTGCTCCTGCTCGATGGATGTTTTGGGGTTTGCTATTAGGTGAACGATTAGGGAATCCCAGTTTTCGATGCTTAGTGGTTCATCCGTTTTAATTTTCAGGTGTTCCTTGTAAGCTACTGCCAGTCCTTCTCCTCTTTTGTTTTTTCTGCTTGCCTGTGTGCACTTGAAGCTGTCAGGGAGGCAGTTGCGGAGTGTGATTTTGTAGTTTTCGTCCAGCAAAGTTTTGGTTATGAATAGGATTTGGGATCTGCTTCATCATTGAATCGTTCTGTTAAATTGAAAGCTGTTTTTGAGAAATCTACTTCATCATCTTCTATGTTTTGATGTAGTTGTCGACGCTACTCTTGTATTTTTGTGATATAGGGGTGAGGGTGTAGATTTCGTTCCTTTCTCTTCTCAGATCTTCTCTTCTTTTCCTGCAAGGTTCCAATAGGGTTTCTGTCTACCTAGAACTGCAGGTGGCACCGCAGTGTTACAGTGAGGAGGCAGTTGCGAGGTACGGTGTTAGGTATAGGGATTTTTCTGTTCTTTTGATGTTTGTTCTGTTGGCTCTGGTGTTTGTAGGGGTGCATTCTGTATTTGTGGCCGTTTCTGTTGGAAGAGGGAGCGGCTGCATTGGGATTGTTCCTTGTTCTGTGTTTCTTTGGCAGCGTCCTGTTCTGTGTCGGGGCATCTTGTTGCTCTATGTGATCGCAGGGCTTGGATTTTTTCTTTTCTTTTCTTTTTTGGTTTGGGTTACAGGGGCTGTAGCCCACCTGTAGATTCTCTTGTGGTTTGGATGGTTTTGAATCTTGACCTCTTGCCTTGTGATTGCGCGGTGCACTATGTGACCTCGCTTCTTTTGTACATAGTTGTGATATAGTGGGCTGCTGTTGTAGATTGGCTGTGGTGTCTGCATATGAGTGATACTGAGATATTTGGAGGATTCTGGGCTTGGGTTGTTCTCGGGTGCAGGTCCCTTTTTCGGATGACTGTGGCCATTTTTCAACATGTTTTTATGGCCATTTTATAAACTTTTTTCCCTGTCGGGAGATGGGCTTGTGCACTCCGTAAGCTTCGCTTGGGCATACTTTGGCGAGGGCTGGCGGGCCGCTACCGGCCATGTCAGCCCCCCTGCCATTGTGTTGAATGCCACAATATCTGTCTCATATCGCGACATCAGAATCCATTGGAAATAGTGCAAGCGCAAGAAACAGATGCACATACTATTTCCTGTGGAACCTAAGTAGGCATTAAACTTTGGACAGGAATCATAAAAGACATCAGCAGCAGATAGTGGGATGAGGAATCCAGGTGTTGCATTGTTGGCATTCATTTTTCTACACCCACCTCTCCTTTTGTTTTTAATTCTGCAGTGCCGACTCCTGCAGGCAGCCCTTTCACTTCACACACCTCTTGCAGAGGTGGTTGCACTGATCCTGAAAGGGCTGCCTCTATGGTTCAGCGCCTCAGATAAAGAAACAAAAGAGGTGGTTGAAACAAAGTGAGTTCTAGTAATGTGCCTATCTCTCCCACTGACCTTTTACTAAAAGGCACTGCCACCGCTTGTCTCTCACCTTTGTAAGAGGTCAGTGAGCAAGGCAGGCACATTGCAAGCATTCATTTTGCTGCACCTGTCTCTCCATTTTGTTTCCTAATTTCTGATGGCAACCCCTGCAGGTTACCTTTGGGGGACTGCTAGGGGCTTTTGCCCCTGCTAGCTCCAGCCCACTTAAAGCCCTTCCTGTAGACATATACTGAGTTTGACCATTTTCTTTGAGTGCCTGTTTTTGTTAAAGTTTAAGATTGCGAGAAGAAAGCACAATCTTTTCTTCGTTCTCACAGAAAATTATGTCTTTTTTCTTGCAGGTGGTTGAAGCAACTGAAAAACGTTTCCTGTTAGCAGTGGATGTCAGTGCTTCCATGACGCAAAGAGTTATTGGGAATGTTCTCAGTGCTAGCACAGTGGCTGCTACCATGTGTATGGTAAGAAGGTTGTGGCCTACAGACTGAAATTAAAACAATACTCTCATTTGATGTGCCCTATCCTAAGGTGGAGGTGGATCTAGGTCACGTGGCCTATGCCCCGCCCACCTGTCAGTCACTTCTAAACTGTTAATGCATTCCTGTTGTGCCACCCTTTTTCCCTATTTAAGCAGCCCTCCAGCCTCTTTTCCTTGGAGTTGGGGAGCAGGTGCAAGAGGATCTAGGTCAGGCGGCCTAAGCCCCACCCACCTGTCAATCGCTGCTAAACTGTTGGTGCCTTCCTATTTTGCTGCCCTTTTCTCTTTCCTGTTTTGAATCCAGCATCCCTGCTGCCTACACCCTATGATGGCGAGCCACAGCAGACTGATACCCATGATTGTGTTGTAATTACCCACTATCATTCTGCTCCCTGAGACCTGAGTAACACCCATTTGCATGATGCAGATTTGATTTACTTTGTTGGTAGGTAATGTTACCAAGATCAATGAGGTGTTTGGTGGTAAGGTATGCAGCGTGTGCCCCTAGGGAGGTTGTGTAAAGCTGCTCCATGTCACCTCAGCACAGGTAGCAGCACTTGTAGCTCTCACTTGAGCATACAAACTAGCAGAACAACAGACCGTGAACATATGCACTGATTCCTGCTATGCTTTTTTGGTGGCCCAAGATTTTGGACAGCTGTGAAAGCAAAAAGGTTTCCTGACTTGCTGAAACTCTCCTATAAAGAACCACCAGTATGTCAAAGAGCTCTTAGATGCTATTATGCTTCCGAAAGAGGTCGCCATAATTAAGTGTGATGCCCACCAACCACTTGGTCAAGAAGTTAGTTGTTGTAACAACTTTGCTGATTCAACTGCCAAATTGGTATCGACAAGAGAATATTGTGGCATGGCAAAGTGGGGCTTGTGTTTTTAGTAAAAGCTGGGGTTGTGGAGTTGACTTTTTTGTAGGATTTCTACTGAAGCCAGCACAATGTCAGCTAGGTCAGTTTCCTTATGCATGTGAAGACTGTGCCCGTGCTCTGTCTGCTGAGTAGCAGTTATATACTGCCCCCCAACAGTGTTGAATGCCACTAGCATGACAAAAAATATTTCGAGACAGTTGAGGAGACAGTTGTACTACCTGAATTAACACACCGTTCTGATTTAAAGCAATATTGTTTCTCTGTTCTACTTTTTAGAAGAAGGGGTCAGTGGATGCAGAGGTGGTTGTAGTGGTTCAGGAATGGGTCAGTAACTTCAGCAGAGGTGAGCGTTCTCAGTCAAAAGTGAACTATGACAATTGCACCAAATTAATAAATTCCTAATGGGTTTCATTCAGTGGCACTGCCAGGCAGCTGTAGGATGGAGGACCTAGAAAGTGAAATGGGACCAAGCTTTAGCAATGACGATGGCTTGGTTTGTTTTCCGATAACGATATTGGATTCTAGGAAAAGCACGGTGGTGGCGAGGATTTGTTTAAATGAAAAAGGTAATATATGAATATACTAGAGAGAGTAATAAACAATGTACGTTTGACCAATACCTGTGTTCCCTTGCCATCAAGGTTTCTGAGGTTTTTATTAATAGAAGAGTAGGCTTTCAGTGGTTTTGGTATGACACTGTCAGTAAAGTAGATAGGCTAGGGTTCCATTATGTTATTGTAAACGCCACCTGAGGCATCATAATATTTTCACTCGCTTAATCTGCTTTTCAGGTCACCACAGTCCCCAACTGCTCAGGAAGAGCCTAGAAATGTGTACAGCAGCAGTTTGAAGAAATGTTTTCCAGAAAGGGTTAGAGGGAAACTTCGGACAGGTTGTAGGATGGTGCAGATGCAGCCCTTGCAGCATGGGGAATCTACCAGGGCTATGGGTTAAATTACCGTTTAGGTTGATTAGAACGAGCAGCAGAATTTATTACTGGGGCACAGTTGACAAATACATATACTTATATTGGGATGCTCCATGTCATTGGGACTCAGCATTATCACACATGACATCTTGGTCCAAGCCTGTATGTTTAAAGCAGGGATGGTGCAAATGCAGCACTTGCATCATGGGGAATCTACCAGGGCTATGGGTTAAATTACCGTTTAGGTTGATTAGAATGAGCAGCAGGACTTATTACTGGGGCAAGTTAACAAATACAGACCCTTATTTCGGGCCGTTCCATGTTATTGCATTATTATCAATGATGTTTTGGTCCAAGCCTGTATATTGAAAGCAAAGGGGCATGTGAAAGGACTGTGGGCTCTGACCAGCAAAATTGTTCCTTGTCCATGGGCAGGCTTCGACTACAACTGGGTATCACACAAAGAGGTGTGGGAAGTTTGACCACCTGGCAGTCCAGCCCAGTATTTTTGTCCCTGGGGCAACTCCTGACCTATGGAATGGGATGGGCAGCTGAAACTACAGCGTTTTGTAATGGGCATCCATGATAAAGCAAGTATGATAGGTGTTAGTACGTGGCTAGACTAGCATTTGGGTGCAGCCAGTATAGACATTTTGAATGGATTGTGTCCTCCCACGTATTCCTCATCTTATGATAATGCATCTCCCAGCTTTGCTGCTTCGGAAATATTTTTTCACCAGAGGGTGCTGTGTTCGAGGCCGCGGAGTCGTAGTCCCTCGAGGGCAGCCGTTGAGCGTCAATGTCATTCGCCGTATAAAGGGCTTGAACAGCGCCGTTACCTAAGTTCCGTGTTTCCGACTCAACTGCTTTGTGTTACGAATGACGCATCAGATTTTTCCTCGATGATGTCCTCGTCATCTACTCCTACCACACCCAAGACAGGAGAAAAAAAATGTCAGAAGTTTGGTAGGAAAATGTCAATAACCGACCCCCATCGGAATTGCCTCTGGTGCCTCAGCCCAGACCATCAGGTTGACAAGTGCAGTTCCTGCCAGGCCATGTCCAATAAGGCTCTTAGGGAACATAGAGGTAAGCTGGCGGTGGGGGAGGAAACTTACAAGTCTTGTAAAAGTCAAAAAGATTCGGATGAATCTAGTCGAAAATCTCGACATGGGTCGAGTAGGTCGAGATGAAAGAGTTGCTCAGGGAAATCCTTCTTGTCTTCGACTAAGAAGTTAAAAAAGCAATGTCACAGGTCTTCTTCCTCCTCTTCCTCTTCTGAGAGGAGAGTAACTTATCCATCCAAGCACTATTCCCCAGAAAAATGGGAGGCCTTTAGGGCTTTAATGCTTAAAATATTCGAGAAAGCGGCCCAGACCCCCTCGAAGTTGGCACGTGGTGATCATGCCTCTAGCCACTCTAAACACGCGAGAGCTGAAAAAGAGTCGAGAGTGTCATCAATGGAAAGTTCCCCCGACGCCTCGTACTAAGTCAAAACCTCTGGTGCATAAATCAGTGGTAGCGGAATCGACATCGAAGTCGAAACTCGACTCGACACAGTCGACGACTACTGCATCGAAACCGCCGATGAAAATGGCGTCAACGCCTTTGCCTGTATCGAAGCCTTCTTCGGCAGTATCGAAGACGCCTTCGAAAATGTCAAAGCCAGCGTCTTCTTTATCGACGCCTTCAACGTCTTTATCGAGGCATTCATTAATCCCGATACCCAAGTCGACGGCATTACCCATGCCTAAGTCGATACCACCCTCTTTACCTGAAAAAGCTTTACATCCTCAACCCAGACAGGAATATTTCAGATCCATGTCATCCATTTTTGAAGAACACTCCTCTGAATTGGATGTCACTTCAGCTGGAGTTAGTTTTGGAGCCAGAGAGGTCCCTAAAGAGCTAGTGGACCCGAATTCCAAAATAACAGATCTTTATGACTGTCTCCAAAATGCCAGTGGCCTAGGCACTTCACCTGAAGTGGATTTTGAAAGACCAGACCCTACAGATCATGCTGATACTAGTTATAGGAATCTTATGGGAAGGGTAATTGATTTTATGGGTTGGAAGGCAGCTTCCAAAGGTTTCGACCAGTATAACATGACGGACATCCTGAGTGAAGGTCCTCTAAAAGATCCTGTTCTTCCATTCCATAAAGCACTTCAAAAGAGGGTGATGGTAAATTGGAATACTCCTGATTCTATTTCAGCAGTAAACAAGACATTTGTACCAAAATACAGGCCATCTTTATCAGATCCAGAATATTTATCTAAACATCCTTTCCCTAAAAGTCTAGTGGTTCAAGCTGCAACCTCTACTAGGCAATCAGTTTATCCATCAATACCACCAGACAGGGATGATAAAAAAGTTGATGCTTGGGCCCGCAAAGTTTTTTTCTTCGGGCAGCATGGCCCTTAAATCGACTAATGTCACTTGCACGTTAGCAAGATTTACATATACCCTGTCACTATCCATGCCCCTGACCCCCTGAGGTATAACAGCCCCCTGGCAGCATTGGGGCTAAAGACCTTCACACTGGCCCCAAGGGCCTTAAAACTCCATCGGAAACATATATGGAGTCATTCCTGACGCCTTTGGCGCCAGGCTCATTATCAGGAATAAAGCAATACCAGTTTTGGACCTTAATCCAACATGGAGACCTATTACACAGATCAGTTCTTTCGAACCAAGGCATGCGGTCTAGTGTTTTGGGTGTGGCTGGGCCTGGAACTACTTGGCCTGGAACTACTTTACCTGGGCTATTTAAACCACACCCAAACAGCAGAACACGCTTCGCATTATTCTGCACTCCTGCAGCGTAACGCTCACCATGTCCAGCTCCTGCTCATCTGCTTCTCCAGCGGCCCGATCCTGAAGCCCTAGATCCGGATTCCATCAATAACCTGGAAGAACAAGAACAGCATTAGCGAGCAAGAACACTTACCTGTGAAGTAACCGGTCTTGAATCAATCCTACGCTTCGCTTACCTCGCCCATCTCCGGAGTTTGCCGCAACCTGCAAAGGTAAATAAACAAGGACAGCATTAATAACAATTCTTACCTGAGCAAGCAGCGAGTCCTGGCAGCACCCTGCGCTTCTCTTACCTCGCCCATCTCCGGGTTCCACCGCAACTTGCAAGGGAGAAGGAACAAGCTGAGCATTAACAAAGCACTTACCTGGGCAAGCAGCGCTTCGATCGCTCATCAGTCCAGAACATCACCGCAACCTGTACAAAGAGAAGAGAACACAGGTTAGCAATTAACACCAATAAACAGCGCAGTGCTCCGCACATCAATAACTCACTGTGGTCTTCGCCATCGGCGCGGCAACTCAGAGATCGCAACCATCCCTGTGAAAACAAAAAGAGACATTGGGCCTCATTACGAGGTGGGCGGTAAGGGATTACCGGTACCGGTAAGGACATCGGTACGGTAATCCCTTACCGCTCTATTACGAGTTCCCTTTGCGGGTCCTCCCTTAACGCCTGGTTTTACCAGGCTTTAAGGACGGAACCCGCAAAGGGACTTTGGTGCTAATAACGGTACCGCAATTTGCGGTACCGTTATCAGCGCCTTCCCCGTTCCCATTGAGCCCTTTGCGGGCTCAAATGTGAATGGGGAAGGGCCCTGGTGAATGGGAAATTACCGCCCCTGCCAACCTTGGAATGGGGCGTTAATAGCTCCATTCACCATGGCGGAGTCAGTGAGGTTTTGGAGGCATCCATGGCGCTTATAGCGCCATGGTTACCTCCAACCTCGTAATGACCCCCATTGTTAGGGAACAGCGTAGTGGAGCAAGACGCCGAGAAGACAGAGAAAACGGAGGGAAAGAAAGAGACAGAATAAAGACGGAAAAGACATTATAACTCACCTAGAAGACAGCAAGCAGAGTCGGAGTCACAGCCGGTCTGGACCCGACATAAGGGCACACGGAACGCCCGCTCCAACCATGCGCCCCTGCACAGAGACGTAGGACGGAGAGTTCAACGCACAAAAACCTAAGGTGAGCAATAACCCCAAGGGAGGGAATTTGGACCAGAGGGAGGTGGGAGTCCACCCATCACAGAACCAGTATCTTAACCCTCCATTCTCCTGTTATAGGCGCTACCCAACGTCTGGCACATAACCAAGCAGAGAGGGGTCCGGGATAGCGCTCCAGTATCGTGTGGTGCCCCCGTAGATACCAGGTGAGCGTAACAACCCCGTGGGACTGCATGACATCAGCGGCTGAACGCATCCCGGAAGGTGAGAAACGGGATGGTTTCCTGGCTATAGTAAAAGATGGTAAAGAGGCTATGGCGGAATGCCGTCAGTCAAGACTGAACACTGCGCATAGTGTAAAAAGGTCCATGGCATCTAGCACGGTCCTACGCAGGTGTGCATGGCTAAGGAAATCTGGCTTTGCACCTGATGTGCAGTCTAAATTACTTAATATGCCCTTTGACGACTTGAGGTTGTTTGGCAGCAAGGTGGACGAGAGCTTCGATAGCTGCAGACCTCAAAAGCGGCAGCAAAATCAGTTAGCACCGCTATAATACAGCCTCAACAACACTCTTACACAGGCTCATCTTCCTGGAAGAGTCGCTCCTTTCGCTTCTACTACTCTTTTGGAAAAGGGAGGGGGCAGGTCAGTCAGAGAGGCCAACAGAGAAAACACTTTCGTGGGGGGAAAGGGAAAGGTGCTAGAACAGCCATAGTAGCGGCTACTACCTCCTCAGCCACTGCTGCAGCCTCTGCAAAGCCACTTTGAGGTCTTCACCCACAAGACCCCAGCGGTAGGCAGAATCACTCGGTATCTGAAAGAAATGGCGGGGCATTACGTCAGATGCCTGGGCACTAGAGATAGTGACCCATGGTTACTGCCTTCGTTTTCATCAAAGACCTCAATCATCCAACGGAAGCCAACTCTGTAAAAATTCCAGACCCACTGCTTGTGCAGGATATTTTAACCCTACAAGAGAAAGGTGCAATAGAACATG
This sequence comes from Ambystoma mexicanum, assembly GCF_040938575.1. NCBI lineage: Eukaryota > Metazoa > Chordata > Amphibia > Caudata > Ambystomatidae > Ambystoma > Ambystoma mexicanum. Next base: position 576,658,704 of record NC_090922.1, on the reverse strand, counting down.
TACCTGTAGCGCAGGGTTGGTACTCCCCTTATTTTCTCATCCCCAAAAAGGATGGAGGATTGAGATCCATCTTGGACTTAAGAAACTTGAACAAGTTCCTCAGGAAGGACAAGTTCAAGATGGTGACCCTTTCTCAGATCCTTCAGGCTCTTCAGCTTCAGGACTGGCTGGTTTCATTGGACCTTCAGGATGCTTACTTTCATGTGCCAATCCATCTCAATCACAGGAAGTACCTGAGGTTCGCAAATGGTGATTCTCATTATCAGTTTCGGGTTTACCTTTTGGGCTGACCTCTGCCCCGAGGGTTTTCACCAAACTGATGGCGGTGGTGGCAGCGAGTATCAGAAGAAGGGGGATTCACGTCTACCCTTATCTGGACAGTTGGCTAATCAGGGCAAGTTCACTCGAACGAACCCAGGAACATCTGGCCTTGATGGTAACGAAGTTTCAAAATGCCCAACATCTACCGGCATTCGACTTTCTAAAGTTGCTAGGCCTCATGGCATCCTGCATTTTTCTGGTGCCAGAGGCCAGATTGAGGATGAGATCCCTTCAATGGGCCCTCAGGACTCAATGGTCCCAATTTTTGGGGGAGATGTCAGATCTTCTGCAAGTCTCGACCCAAGTGGCTCAAGATCTCCTATGGTGGGCTTGCAAGGAGAATCTTCTCAAGGGGGAACCTTTTTGGCAACCATGGCCGGAGATAACGGTAGTGACGGACGCCTCACTCATGGGGTGGGGAGCCCACACCAACGATTTTACAATCAGCGGTCGTTGGTCTCCATCGGAGTCCAAACTATTTTGGAACTTAGGGCAATCAGACTAGCGCTGAAGACCCTTTCTGCCCTCTGTACAGGGAAAGAATGTCCTAATAATGAAGGACAATACAGTGGCCATGTACTACCTCAACAAAAGAGGAGGCGTAGGATCACTCCCAATGTGCAGAGAGGCAATGCAGCTCTGGTTCTGGGCAATGCAAGAAGGAATCTCTCTATCAGCAGTTCACCTAGCCGGAGAGCTGAACATGTCGGCGGACGTTCTGAGCAGGCAGAGCACAGTCCTTCAAGAGATCTTCACCCCTTGGGGAACCCCTCAAGTGGATCTGTTCGCGACCGGTGCCAACCAGAAGTGCGAACTGTAGTGCTCAAGAGAATTTCCCCCAAGAGGAGCTCTAGGGGACGCGTTTGTAGTGGACTGGGTATTTCCACTCTTTACGCGTTTCCTCCTGTGCTGTGATTCCTCAAATGATCAGGAGGTTGAGAAAGTTCAGGAAAACCATGATCCTAATTGCCCTGGATTGGGCCAGGAGGACGTGGTACCCGGACCTTCTGGACATGTACATCTGCCCTCCAATATGTCTTCCACAAAGAGAGGACCTTCTTTCGCAAGAGGAAGGTCCGGTTCTCCATCCAGAGGTCAAGACACTCCGCCTTCACGCATGGTTTCTGAGAGGCTGAGATATAAGGATTGGGATCTACCGGATGACGTAATGGAGATTTTGCTTTCGGCCAGAAGGCCAGCAACAAAATCCCTATACCGGTGTCGTTGGAACAAGTTCAGTAACTTGTGCAGGGATAAAAATGTGGATCCATTCCTTTATAATACTCCAACAGTACTTTCTTTTCTCTTACACTTAGCCAATTTGGGGCTCCAAGTTGGCACTATAAAAGAATATCTGGCAGCGCTATCTATCTTTAAGCGTTCCTCGGAAGAGGTGTCCTATTTTAAAATGCCCTTAGTAATTCAATTCTTGAAAGGGCTAACAAATGTGTACCCGCCAACACCTTTTCAGGTGCCTATTTGGGATTTGAATTTAGTCTTAAAATTTCTCATGTGTGCCCCTTTCGAACCTTTGCACTCTTAAAACAATTCTGTTGGTGGCTATAACATCAGCCCGCAGGGTAAGTGAGTTGCAGGCACTGTCTTGTAAGCCTCCTCACACCATTTTCCATAGGGACAAAGTTATTCTAAAAGTCAAACCATCTTTCTTGCCTAAAATAGTTTGATTTTCATCTGTCACAAAAAAGTACCTTACCTTCTTTTTACCTCCTCCTCATGCTTGTAAGGAAGAGGAAAGGTTGCATAGACTGGACCCAAAAAGGGCTCTCAGTTTCTACATTTCCAGATTGGCAAATCTTCGACAATGTGACCAACTATTTGTTGGGTATACTGGACACAAATTGGGCCTTGGAGTGTCTAAACAAACTCTATCCAGATTGATAATTCTAGTAATCTCTGAATGCTATAAATTGGCTGGAAAAGAGCCTACAGATGTTTTAAGGGCTCATTCCACTAGGGGCATGGCAACTTCCACGGATCTTCAGAGGGGTGTCCCGGTGCAGGATATTTGTGCTGCGGCCACCTGGTTGTCAATGCACACCTTTGTGAAACATTACTGCTTCGACTCTACTTCATATCAAGGAGGACTATTTGCAAAAGCAATCCTTCATTCATTCTATAGTTAAAATGTCTAGTACTCCCACCTCCAAAATTACCACTTCTATGGGAGTTTATCATAAGATGAGGAATACGTGGGAGGACACAATCCATTCGAAGAACAAGTTACTTACCAACTGTAACGTTCTTTCGATTAGATGTTCCTCCCACGTATTCCTTATCGACCCTCCCAACCTACCCCTCTGTACAGTTTACGCCAGTTGCACTCTAACTTCCTTAAGAGCCTGAGGTCTTAAAACCTGATCAGCTGATGCAACCATGAACACCGTAAAAACAGAACTGAGGTAACGGGCGCTGCTCGAGCCCTTTATACAGCGGATGACGTTGACGCTCGACGGCGGCCCTCGAGGGACTACGACTCCGCGGCCTCGAACACAGCGCCCTCTGGTGAAACAAAATTTCCGAAGCAGCAAAGCTGGGAGATGCATTATCATAAAATGAGGAATACATGGGAGGAACATCCAATCGAAAGAACGTTACAGTTGGTCAGTAACTTGTTCTTCTTACTGTGGCATGACATTTTTTACTTGCATCTATGATAAAGCAAGCATGAGAAGTTTTATTATGTGGCTAGATTGGCATTTTAATGCAGGTAGTCTAGCTGTTTGTTACTGTGGTATGGCATTTTATTCTGTGCATCTCTGATAAAGGTAGCATGATAAATGTATAACATGGCTATACTGGCATTTTGGTGCAGCCAGTCTATCTATTTTCTACTGAGGTGTGGCATGGCATTTTCTTTCTTGACATAAAGGGTAAAGCAAACATATGTGTTATTAAGTGTCTAGAGTGGGCTACTTTGTGCACCCAGTTTGGACTTGTTTTCTTATTGTGGCATGGCATTTTTATGGCAACTCCAACAGGAGTATGTCTTTACATACGTGGGAAACTGCCATATGGCAGGGCCAGTGTAGACCTATTTTCTCATAGTATAATTTCTGGCATCGTGTGCAAAGCAAACAAGAGTATATTCTTAAATGGGAATACTGGCATATATTGGTGCAGCTATCATGGAAATGTATGGCCTCAGCCAGTGTGAAAATGTTTTTATCCTGCCATATATTGCGGGAAAGGCATCTTGCAAATACATTGGGAAGTGCTCCTTTGCACTGTTGGTGACTTGTATCTATTGGAATTTTGGATTGGAGTTCTCCTACAAAACCAATTGCAAACTGTGTATCTTCTTACCCAGTTTTTCGCAGAAAGTGTGCTGTACAATGCACCATTTTAACCCATTATTTAACAATGTCCTCAGTTTGTTTGCTCGGTTGCTCTAGCATATTTGTGGGAAATGTTTAAGTCCCTATAATTTAAAAAAAATCATCAGCTGGCACTGTGTGAGGGACTTCTGCATGAATGGGTATGAATGTGTTTGTGCAAGGCTGGGCCTCAGGCAAGGAGCATTTATTAAGTTGTTAATGGGTATTGGGGTTTTGTTTGGATAGGACGGCATGGCCATCAGGGGCTACTCTGCATGGTAAATTGTTGTTTCAGAAAAAGTATTTCTGTGTGGAACTAATAATAAATAATAATTTGGCATTTATATAGCACTTCGAACCCTCGGGTATCTGAGTGCTGCTTATTATTACCCACGGTGTGTGGTGCTCATTTATCGACCTCGGAAGGATGAAAGGCTGAGTTTGGCCCTGCTGGGATTCGAACCTGCGTTAGCAAGCCCTGCACAGATGTCAAAGGGAGCGCTCTACTCGCTGTGCCACTTGACCGGCACTTGAAAGGACTTTCCTGCTCTGTCCCCTTTTGGAGTTACTGGAGCAAGGAAGCGGGATCACGTCCAATGGATTTAGCTGGTCTAAACAAGTGCAGACAAGGGACAGCTCTATAACAACGGAAGAGGTCATGGGGTGGTAGGCGAACACCTCTTGGCTGATTCGGCTGACCTGAAAGGAACTGGTGTCTATGTCCTTGGTGGACATCCAAGTCTCCAGTTTGATGTTTTTTGGTCCGCAAAAGTAAGAAGGTTTGTAACATTGCATTTGGAAATAGAGTTGAAGTGAAGTAAAGTATTGCCACAGTGATTTGATAATTTCTTGGTTATTGCCTGCGGTTAGAAGGATCATGGATGTGAAGAAGTGTCTACAGGTGTTAAAACCAAATGCCCTTTCCTATGATATTATATCCCACATATCCCTAGTGTTTTCCTTTTTAGCGGACATTCAGTAGACATGCGTCTCCCCTTTTGGCTGAAGGCACTTGTGGACATTTACGCATGTGTGATTGAAAGGACTTTCCTGCTCTGTCCCCTTTTGGAGTTACTGGAGCAAGGAAGCGGGATCACCTCCAACGGATTTAGCTGTTCTAAATATGTGCAGACAAGGGACAGCTCTATAACAACAGACGAGGTCATGGGGTGGGTGGTGGGCGAACACCTCTTGGCTGATTTGGCTGACCTGAAAGGATTCTTCTGGACGTAATCACCACCCCCGGCTGGCTACATCATTCCGGAACTGCGTGATACTTTTTCTATTAAAACATTCAACCAACTTCCATGTCCATGACAGGGGCGAGCATGCCAGAAGGCCTAAGAAGCAGGTTTTCTTTTGTCATGTGAACAGGAAAGCATATAGACCCCAGGCCTGGAAGGTGGGTGAGCTTAGTTTGGTGGGATGCAGTGGTTGCTGTCCTGCATTCCTTGACTTGCAAGTGAATTAATAAAATGACCACGATTTGCCATCTCTGAGAAAAGAAGGTGACTTGTTTTCTTCCATATTACCAAAGGTGGAGGGAGGCTTTGGACTTCCTAAATTGGAGACATAATTTAAGGCAGCCCAGCTCAGAGTTTTCTAGAAGCATTTGAGTGATAATTTCAGAACTTATTGGGCATACCTTGAAAACTGTATGAAACACCCAAAAAGGTCAAGGGATTATTTGTGGGCCCCTTGGAGAATTGTGCCAAATGAAGTAACAACCCTTCAAATGTTGGGAAGGATGATGCAAAGAATAAACACCTGTCTTCCTAGCCCTCACCAATGAGTTCTCTATGGGGGGAACTGATAGATTTGGGTACAATAAGAGGACTGCCTCTCAGATATGGTGTGATGTAGGACTAGAAAGCATGAGCAAACTTGTTTTAAATGGAAAATATAGGAAATATGAATAAGTTAGGGAATTGTTAGGCAACAAAAGGTTTACAGTTTTCCAGTACCTAAGGATAAAGGGGGCAAGACTGAAAGGAAGGAAAAGGTAACACATGAACTTACACAGTTTGAGATATATGGAATGCATTCCAAAATAGGGAAGGCATGACCTGAAAGCTATATAAAGTATTGTTACTTAGTGAATCCAAATAGATTCTAAGATTCAAAAGACAATTGCAAAACAACTTAGGACATAAACTCCCTGACACGCTTTCGAAAAAGATGTACAATATAACTTTTAGAGGAAATATATCAATTAATGCAATGACCCACAATTATAAAATGTTGCAGAGATCGTACTATGACAAGATAATAATAGTGAGAATATTCCTGGGAAATTCACTTAAATGTCCAAGAGGATATGGTAATCCCATAACATTCTTCCATATGTGGGCACTCTGGTTTATTTCCTGTGCCTGATGAGCATTCCCTGAATCCAATACAGAGGCCTTAGTGTTTGTGCACGCTCCAGCCTCTGTGACTTCAGCGCCCTCAGATCCTATCTGGGTACCTGCCTGCATCTTTCTCCCTCTTTTCTTACTGCAGGGCCCCTGCAACTACTGCCTTTCTTCTGCAAAACACTAGGTCTTGCCTTTTGTCTCTGGCATGCTGTGACTGTCCTTGTTCTCCCTTACTCATCACTCCTGCAGTGCTCATGGTTCCTCCTTCCTTAGCCTACAACTTCGCCCGACTGGGTTACAGCACGTAGGAGCCTTTTTCCTAACCTCACCCCACACCAACCATGATGTGTTCATATTGAACTGCTACCTACCTTCACTGAATCATTAACTTCTCTGCCACCTAACTTTTAAAGCCGTTTGACCCTACCTGTTTCTTTGTGTGGATCTGCCTTCGCTCGTCGTGCATATTGGCCTTCACTGAATCAAATCAAATCCACGTGCTACCCGCAAATTGCTTGCTTTGTTCAACTGTGTTGATTTTTTACAATATTTAAGTAAGTCAAATCATGTTGTTCAGATTCTCTCAATGTGAGGCATTTTTCACCTTTATATTGAAAGTCAAATCTGAGTGTTTTTGTGTCTCTGAATGTGTTTAAAAGCTGGGCCTTTTCACCTTTATATTGGAAGTCAAATCTGAGTGTTTTTGTATCTCTGAATGTGTTTAAAAACCTTGGCCTTTTTTTACCTTTATTTTTAAAGTCAAATCTGAGTGTTGAATTCACAGGATGCTCCTTCATATTTGCTTATTTCCCTATCTTGGAAAGTCATATCTGTGTGCTTGTAATTGCTGGCTGTGCCTAGGTGTTCCCCTCAGTTTCTTATCTCATTTTCTCATTTCCCTTGAGTCGTGCTTTCTATTGCTTGTTGTAACCTAGGCCCTATCCCCCCTGGACTCTTGACTTACTGCTCATTTAATTTGCCTTCCCCTGTCCTGCTGCTAGGCTGCCTGGTGAGTTCCTCGTACACTGTGCAGTCCCTCTGTCTGCTCTCTCCTCCCACATCCATATTGGTCTCCGTCTCCCCTAACTACTCTGTTACTATATCACCTATTCAAATGGATTGTGTCCTCCATCGTATTCATCATCAGAGATATATTCGTATCTTCAGCTTTGCTGCTTTGGAGAACAAAAAAGTCCACCAGGGGGACGCTGTGCTCGAGGTTGCGGCGTTGATGTCCCTCGAGGGCTGCCGTCGAGCATTGAGGCCATCCGCAGAATAAAGGGCTCGAGCCGCATCTGTTGGCTTCAGTTATGTTTTTCCGACAAAGGTTTTCCTTCGTGTGTACGAAAACAGCGCTTCAGTCTTTCGACAATGTCTTCCTCATCAAATCCTTATACCACCAAAACTGGTTTTAAAAATTGCCAGAAATGCGGGAAGAAAATGTCTATTACTGACCACCATCGAATTTGCCCCTGGTGCTTGGGTCTTGATCGAGTTGACGAATGCGGTTCCTGTCAAGCCATGACCAACAAAGCTCTCAAGGAATGAAGAGGTAAATTGGCGGTGAGGGAGGAATCCTTGAAGTCCTCTCCGAGAAAAAACAAAGACTCTGTTGAGCCTAGTGGAAAATCCCAACGTAAATCGAAGAAATCTAGGTCGAGGAGTCGGCCTCGAAAATCTTTGTCTTCTTTGAAGAAGACGAAGAAGAGGCGTCACCGATTTCCCGCTTCTTCTTTTTCGTTGTTCGATACAAGTGTTATGGATTGTCCATCAAAGCACGATTCCCCTTGGAAATGGGAGGACTTCAGAGCCTCGATGATGCCAATCTTTGAGAACGCGGCCCAGACCCCCTTATGCCACATACATGATGAAGATATTCAGTCAGTTTAAACCTGTACAGATGCAAGTAACTGCAAGAGGCAAAGCAATCATGAAGCTTGCTTATGCTTAATAGTAAACAGATTGTGGCAAGCGTCAATATGTACAAATATATACCTCAAAAGCACTTTTATGTACGAGTATAATTCAACTACGCACATGAGCAGAATTGAACAAGGGTTACTAAAAGCCTCAAAAGGAGTGTGTTGCAGTAGAAAATCGAGAATCAAGGCAGCACGATACCCAGCTGAGGATGATCATGCCAAGAAGCTGAGGTCTTATCTGGCTGGAAAAGGCGGACATTGGATACAATTAAGGAGAAAAGAAGAGAAGAGCCTGTTCAGAAAGGTCAAGATAAGCCACAAATGGGAGAGCACTGGTAGAATTAAATCAAATATACAAAAAGACACAGAGAAAAAGACGATTTCACGGTGTCCAGTCACGTGACAAGGCAGGCTGGAAGAGTGAGACTTTCACACCTACGCATGAATCCCCGCCATGCCCATACTCCTTAAAAGTTCTGTAAACAGGATGACGTAAGAGACCAGAATCGATTAAAGACAATCCAAAATAGATGGGCTTAAATTCCATTTTTGGAATAACCATAGGGGCAAGATGCGTCTGAGGAAGAAGACGGCATAACATTTGTGTGGCTGGCCATAGTCTGTCTGTCTGTTTTATGTATTTAAGTCAACTCGTGACGTCACAAAATTGAACACTGTTATTGTGGAAAAAAAGAGCATGAAAATTGCACGATTGTAAAGGAAAAACGTTGCATGGCATGGATTGATGGTTGTTCTTTAGCAAGAGTAAAGTAAAAATATTGTTGAGATAGCGGGATTGGAGCTTGCGACGATTGGTGCTCACTCATACTGTTGATTTTTTAAATGCAAATATAATAAAGTGATATAAATAGGGGGTAAACGGGTTAAACATGGAAGACATTACTCCGCTGATACACTTGTGCAAACAGTTGCCGAAACACGCACCTAAGCTTAAACAGTACAGTGCGGAATGGGTTAAAGGGACCACAGACAAAATGTTTATGCCGTGGCCCCAAGGCGGATCACTATCTAAAACGGTCCTACAGCACATGATAACATATTTACATGCCACGTATGCTGGCAAAAAGTTAGACAAGTGCCTGGAATTTTGGAAAATGTACCGAGAAGAAAAAGAGGAGGAGACATTGTTAGATTGCATACTGAATATATGTAAAGAGGGGGTGAAGAGCCTCTGCGCCACCCGCCCCGTCTGAAATAAAAAACAAAGCTAGTAGAGACGAAGGATTGTACCCATTAGGAGAACTTAAAGCAGCAACGGGATATAGCAACCCGTCATATGAGTCACCTACGCAAAGTAGTGACAAAAGCCCAGAGAAGGACAAGGAAAGAAATATTACCTCCAAAGTCCCGAGGGACAAGGAGAGACGCAAAAAGGAAAAAGGTGATCAAACGCAAGTAAGTACATCTCTAAGTACGGGAAGAGAGGTAAAGAGATGGAAGGGAGATGAGGATAGAATTGATGAGATGACATTCACACAGAAAGAATGGATGGGAGGGCAGATTTGATTGAAACTCAATGGTAAAGGCATTGAGTACATGAGACAAAGGGGAGAACAAGACGAATTAGAAGGAAAAAGAAAGACGATTAAGAGACGAAGGGGCAAGGAAAAAAGATAGGCAGAAACAAGAGCAGTTATATCATGACAAGCAGATCAGAAAACAGGAAAAGGCGAGAGAACAAAGAAAACGCGATAACAAGCAGAGAACAGCTGATGATCAGGATAGAATAGAACAGAGGAGACTAGAAGAAGAACAAAAGATACGAGAGAAGAGAATGAAAAGACAGAAAGATAAGGAAATACAAAGGGCAAATGAACGAAGAGATGCAAGGAAACACGAGGAAGACAGGGTTAGAGAGGAAGCAAGGAAGCGTAGAGAATTTGATGACGACATAGAACGTAAGCGAAGACAGAGAGCATGTGATATCGAATATCTGGAAAGAGAGGTTAGAAAACCCGATCCAGTAGTTGAATGGGAAGATGTAGAAGAATTCTTTCCTGGGTACGATTCAGTACCAGTCACGTCTAGAGTAAATCTAGAAGATGACTTATACACCAGAAGTATTGAAGAGACAATCGATAGAATATATGATGAGATGGGACTAGAAAAAATACCCCAAGGGAAAGGAAAGGATGAGCGCCTTGAGAGCACTCAGTTGTATGATACTGAGGACGCTTCCCGAAGCAGCAGACATAAATAGCTGTCCTTAAATAGGCTGACTCTAAATAGAGATGAGGAGTATGAGAGAAGCTGCACGGGTTGGGCACAGACAATATCAGACACAGAAAGAGATGAAAGTGAAGAAAGAGAAGAAGAGAGCGATTGCAAGAAACGCTTCTCTAGGGGAAAGGGAATAAGATGGTAGGATTCTACCGGGTCCGCGCTTAAAGCACCGGAGTCACTAATACAATCAGATCGGCATGAAGGATTGCCACGTGGTCAAGGGGGGGTGCCTCCACCGCCATATGTAAGCAGGTTAAGGACATTGCCAGGTAGACGGTGATGTGGGAATATTACCCCTGCGGTAGACAGAAAAACTATGAGAGAAGAAAAAGAGTTTAGTGCGTTACAGTTCCTCTTATTAGAGAAAGGAGGAACGAGGCCACAATATATACCATGGCCACAGATGGATAGAGAGAACCTAAAAAACAAGCTCCCAATGTTGACATCTGGAGCCGGAAAATGGATACATGAGTTAGAAAAAATGGCAGGAGGTAAAACGTTGGCTGTAGGGGATATCAAGGGTCTTTTGATCGCCATACTTGGTGATAGAGCTGACGATATTTGGACACGTGCAGGTTACTCTGGTGTGACTACAGTTAATACTGCACACGACAGAGCGCTGTTTAACAATTGCAGAACCGCGGTATGGAAAGCGCTTCGAGTGCTATACCCGGACACTTCTGATATGGGAGCTATAATGACACGCAAGATGAAGGAGGGAGATGATCCGTTGCTTTACATTCAGAATTTCCAAGACGCATGGGTGCTGGAAACGCGTGAATCTTGGGGGAAATCTATACCAAAGTTTTACCATTTATTATGTCAAGGGCTGCCAGAACAGGTGTAGAAGCTGCTCAAGAAACTGGTAGGAATCGAAGCTAAACCATGGTCAGAAATACAACTGACCATTGCGCGTTATTGCAGGCTGCTGCAAGAGAAAAATCGCAAAAAGGATGCTGTAAGGAAGGTTGAAGAGGTTGAATTAGTACAGAAAAAATTATCAAAGTATGCCCTTGAAGGGGCAATGATAACTAGAACAGACGGATCAAATACGCAGCAGGTCAATAATCAAAGGCAGTTCGATCAAGGCAATAATGGGTTTAACCCGAGAGGAAGAGGCTTCCGAGGAAGGGGATGACAAAATAATCAGGGAGGCTTTCAAAATATGCAAGGTGAAAATCAGAATATGCAAAATGGGCAAATAATCAGACCACCCCCAACGTGTTGGATGTGTGGGATGACAGGGCATCTTGTGCCTATGTGCAGAAGTCAAGGGATGGTGCAAAACGACCAATTCAAATGAGGGGGGATGATGAATCTTCCTGCGTTCTCGCAGCAGGGTGGAAATGGAGTTGGGCAGAATCACACTGTGCAGCAGAAAGCGCCAAGAGTGCAGCAAAGCTTGCAGCTGCAGAAGAATGTGACCAATTTTCCGCAAGGACAGTCTCAACAGTCCCCAATGCAACTTCTACAAACAACAGGCACAGGACAGGTACCGAACCATGGAATAGGAAATGCCACTGGTGATGGAGGAAATCCATTCACCAATTGTGGGACGAGATTTTATATGAGCTAGGACAGTTCACTGGGAGACCTGATGTGTTCCATTCTATCAGTGACACCAAACCCTCACTAGGGACGAAGGGGGTAAAGAATATTCGTTCTTAGTCGACACGGGGCAACACGTTTGTGTATACGTGAAGGCAAGTTTTCTTTGTCTGGCGATGCCATGAATACTCAGGGCTTTACAGGAGCAACAAGCCGTGTTCCTTTCACAAAAGAACTTCCAGTTTCTATAATAGAATGTGACATGAAAGTGTCACTGTTGTATTCGAGACAGACGCCTGTAAATATATGGGACGAGCCTTAATGACAAAGTTAAATATGACGATCATGTTCACTGAGGAGGGCATAGTATGTTCAACTTCAGGAATGCATTATTTAAACATGTGCAAAATGATTAGAGCATACACAAGTCAAATGGCTATGAGAGCTATTCCGTTAGAACCTAAGATATTTGCATATGGAGTGCGCATATTAATGTCATGGCTACCAGGCCTTGCAGACAGAGCAATAAGAACTCCAGATGAGTTTCTGTTCAGACCAAGAATACCTATGCATGAGGAAAATGGACGAATGTTTCCCTTAGCAATATAAGCAGTCATAGTACGAGGTGAAATGGCTTTGCTTGACGGTTGTGATGATGAAGGCAGGCAATGGTGTGCAGTTATTGCCATTGGGGAAGGTTACAGATTAACTGACGTCACTGATGACGATCTTTTTGAAGAACAGATAAGTGAGGTGAGGATGAGATGACATTTGAAGTAAACTCATTTATTGGGTGGAAATGATTAAAAGAGAGGTGCCTCAGAGAATGATGCTGGCACAAAAACATCCTAAATATTTTGATGATGACATGGCAAAAGTGCCTGTTTCAGTATGGACTGCAGGCTCTTATGACATAGGTTTACTGAAAGGAGTCGGAGAAGTGAAGATTAAATTGAAACCAGGAGCAATACTACCAAAGGCACGACAGTATCCCATGTCCAGAGAGGCAGATGAAGGGATGTTTAAGACAATTTCTGCCATGATGGATCAGGGCATCTTAGTGACGCCAGAGTCATCGTGTAATACTGCGGTTTATCCGATCAAAAAATCAAAGGGAGGGTCTTTGCTTTTAATACAAGATTTAAGGCCAATAGACCAGATAGTAGAGGCTGAGTTCCCTCTAGTCCCTAACCCATTTAAAATTCTATGTAACATACCTGTTGAGACACAGTATTTCACAGTGATTGATTTGAAAAATGCGTCTTTCTCAATCCCATTGCACAAAGATTCGCAGGATTTGACATCATTTACATTCAGGCAAGTTTGTCTGAAAAATACAAGGCTGCCTCAAGGATATTGCGAGTCCCCTTCGATTTTCAATAGGGTCCTGCAGATGGACTTGAGCAATATTGCATTAGAGAGTGTTGTCTTGCAATATGTGGATGACATTCTGATTTGCAGCACAACAGAGGAAGAGTGCAGATGTGATTCCATTCAGCTATTAATGATACTTGCTGAGAAAGGATATAAAGTTGGCAAGGAGAAGTTAAAGTATTGTCAACAAGAAGTGTTGTACATAGGCCAACTGATTTCACATGAAGGGAAAAAGGTCACCCCTGAAAGAGCTGAAGCTATATCAAAAACAGCTAAGCCACACACGATATAACAAATGCAGAGTTTTCTAGGGTTATGCAATTACGTCAGGGCATGGGTCTTTGACTACAGTTCTTATACCAGGCCCTTATTACAAGCCTTAAAGAAAGCACAGGCAATGAAAGAAAAGATTGTGTGGACTAAGGCCATGGAGGAAGGGTTTGATGAACTAAAAAAGGCCATTTGCACGGCACCAGTCTTAGGGATTCCCAATTATGCAGAGGAATTCTACCTGTTTTCACACACCGATGGCACTGTTATGACAGCAGTCCTCACACAGAAAACTACATTAGGGTACACGCCCCAGGCATACTACAGTGGGATTTTAGATCCAGTGATGAGTGGTCATTTCCCGTGCGAACAAAGTTTGGCTGCTTCAGCGTTCACCATAGAGAAAGCTACAACCATTGTAATGGGGTGCCCAATGACGTTATTCATCGAGCACACATTTGCTATTTAAGAGAAACCAAAAGGCACATTGACATCACAAAGAACTTCTGCCTATGAGGTGGTCATATCAAACTCAACAATTAAAATAGTTTGCTGCAGAATAGTGAACCCAGTTATGTTTATAGCAGAGCCAGTCACTGAAGGAGAGCCAATAGATGACTGCACAAACTATGAAGAATTCTATGATAAGATCCCCAGAGTAAAAGTAAATGTATTGGCAGAAGGAGAAATCGATTTCATTGATGGTTCCTCTAGAATCGATCAAAATGATGGAAAACGATACACAGGTGCCGCTGTAATGAAGCACACAGCAAATGGGGAATTTCGAGTACCTATCAGTGCACATATACCCTCTTGTTATTCAGCACAGGCTGCAGAATTATTGGCGCTGATACTCACGCTCGAGAATCACGCAGACCAGGAAGTAACGGTGTACAGTGACTCTGCCTATGTGACGTTGACAGTACACGCAGGCTTAGCGTGCTGGAAAAGGAGGGACTACCTCAGAGCGGACAGCACGCCAGTACAGCATCCCACCTTATTTGACAGGCTCATTAAGACACTACAACTCGCAGTGGGCATAGCAGTCGTGAAGTGCGCAGCCCACATGAAAGGGACGGATTTTATCTCACGCGGAAATCAAGCAGCTGACGCTGAGGCCAAGCGTGTGGCAACCGAAGATGAAATAATGATGGATGTGGAAGTGCCTGATGTGTATGAGAAAATGATTGTTGTAAGAAGTGGCCGGAAGGCTACAGCAATATGCCAAACACTCATTTACTGGAGCTTCAAGGAGAGGCACCGCAGGAAGAAAAGAACCTCTGGAAGCGAAGAGGATGTCCTTTAAACCCATCCGAGGTGTTGTGGCGACAATACAGCACTGGTAAACCATTGATGCCTATAGTCTTATTGAAGATAGCACTGGAACAGTTACACTATCCAGCACACATAACAAGAGAGAATCTAGCAGCAACAATTGTTGAAGACTGGTTTATAACGAACTTGGCAGAACATGTTGCATTTTTTATTATAAATTGCATAATCTGTCAGAAATTCACGGCTGGGCATACACTACGTGTGATCAGGGGAGTCATCCCAAGGCCTAATGGGCCTTTTCAGCACTTGCATATCGACTATGTCGATCTGATTCAAGTATATAACGGCTACAGGTACTTAATTGTTATGGTGTGTCCATTCTCTAGATGGATAGAAGCAGGTCCATGTACACACCCAGACTCTACCTCTGCGGCCAAATTCCTGGTGAGGGAGATGTTTCCCAGATGGGGAGTGTGTGAAGTGATGAGGTGAGATAACGGTCCTCATTTTGTTAATGCAGTATTTGAACAGATCAGCTTGTTGCTTGGTATAAAGCACCAGTTTTATTTGGCGTATCATCCGCAAGGGAATGGGATATGCAAGAAGCTCAACGGCTTGTTAAAGGAAAGGATAGCCAAGTTGAAGCTTACTCTGAAGAAGGGATGGTTGCACTGTCTTCCACTGGCATTGTATGCACTCAGAAACTAGCCTGGTTCTGATCACCATCTTACTCTGCACGAAATTGTGGCAGGCAGAAGGATGCGGACATATATAACTCCTCGAACTAGAGCTAGATGTGATGCTCAGCCAACAGGAGAAGTGTTAGGTTTGGAAATGCAAAACTACCTGAACTGTATGACTTCCAATTTTTCTGTAATTTCAGGACAGCAGCAGCAGCGAGGACAAGAAGGGTGTAGGGTAGCACAGAACACAGAAGTAGATGCTACAACAGATAAAGTTCCAGAATTACGTATGCCTCAACTATTCCCTGGTGACACTGTCCTAGTTCTGAATCACACAAGGAAAAAGTGGGACTAGCCAAGGTTCCACAGCCCGTTTATAGTGGAGGATATTACACCATCTGCAGTCAAGTGACGGGGAAGAAGAGCTTGGATTTTCCTTGGAGATATCAAGACATATGTCAGAGAGACCCCTCTGCCTGCACCCCATCGCGAAGAGACTACAGACAACGGGGAATAACCACAGCACGTGCAGGCAAGATCTATGACAAGGAAAAAGGACGCATGACCAGTCAAGTGAAAAGCAAGAAAACTTTGTGTGTGTTTGTGGCTTAGTTCTGGGCATTTCCTTTGAGCAAAATAAGGGGAAAGGGACACAAATACGAACACTATGTGCATCCTGGTTTCAGGGTAAAATAAAGAGAATTATGCGCATAAGCCACAAATAGCTGTAGACTTTGGACTGAGGCACACTGAAGCCTTGATAAGAAAAGCTATGCCAAATTTTGGTTGAGGATATATAAACTGGAAAAGAATACAGTATCCCGAGTCCTTTGACACAGAATCTTTGTTTGCACTGACTTATGGTGTCACGCAATAGTGACCTCACCAAAGACATACTGATCTATTTGGAATTAGTATGGAGGTCCTACCCGGCATTGGTGTAAAACTCACAAGCATAACAGAGCTTCTTCAAAATCCTGAGAACGAAAAGACAATCAAAAGGCTGCTCACAGTGATCACAGAACAATTTCTTTTACTTCCAGAGTACAGAGAGGATAAGACAAATGTCCCTATCACAAGAGAATCATAGACTAGCACATGCAGTGTTCTTTCGCTTAATCAAAGAATTTCCAGAGCTTGTGGTGAGGCATGCCAATGTTGACGTCCTCACTTTCATCCGAGACCCAGTTTACACTACGCATCTGAGAATGCTTTTGCACAGTGTTGTGATATAGGTTGCACTTTCTGATCACCATAAAAATCACAGAAGAGTATAGAAAAATTCATTCGAGGGACAGATCGTTAAGGTGTTGTCAAAGACTTCACTCTTGTTCATGCTGACAAGGAAGCGATATGTCATCTGGAGTGAAGCAGATTCGAAGCATTGATTTGGGAATTAGTCTACATGGAGTATGTAAGTGGGAGCTGTAAGGAAACCATGGTATCAACAGTTAGACAGACACAAGTGACCACAGTTCAAGGGTGTTTATTGAACTTCAAAAAGGGTTTGATAAACACCTATCTATTCCTAAATCTACAGATGGGAGCAAGCTACGACCATCAAAGAACCAAATTGATGACCTCAGAGACGTAGGCAAACCAGCCCTCCTACTACTCCTTGACCACTCTGCGGCTTTCGACCTGGTTGACCACGACACCCTTTGCCACCACCTCTCAACGGCTGGCAACTTCTTATTGGATGCCACTGCATGGATCGCTTCCTTCCTCAGAGGTAGAGCTATGAAAGTCTTTTCAGACCAAGCATGCACCCAACCTCATCTAATTAAGTGTGGGGTCCCACAAGGGTCCTTCATCTCACCCACCCTGTACAACTTATTCACAAGGTCACTATTCACAGACCTCGATTCGATGGGCATCACATACACCAATTACGCGGATGATACGCAGGTCCTCATCCCTCTTACGGGCGACTACGAATCCGACCAAAAAACTCTAAACTCCATGTAGACTACCATCCAGACATGGATGGCTGAAAACTGGCTCTGCCTTAACAGTGAAAAGACAGAACTCCTTATCATCGGGTCATCGGTTACAATAAAAAAAATGGGATCCCAATACGACTCCCTTCTCATTGACAAGACCCGCATCCCGGTATCCCAGTCAGTCAAAACGTTGGGGGTTCACTTGGACTCAAACCTCACCATGACTAGACAGGTGAACGCAATCTCATCAGCAGCAGCCTAACACTCAAAACTTATCACTGCAGCCAGGCCCTTCCTAACGCAGCAAAACTCCCTCACCATCGCCAGAGCAATCATAGGATCTCGCTTAGACTACTGCAATGTACTCCTACTTGGCACCTCAGCAAGGAACATCAAAAAACTTCAAATGGTGCAGAACAATGCCCTCAAAGCTGCCACAGGGGTCTCAAAAAGAGACCACATCTCGGCCACCAGGAAATCCGTCCACTGGCTACCCGTCAAGGAACGCATCCCTTTTAAGTCACTGGCACTTACCCACAAATGTCGCTATGACACAGCACCTCACTACCTCGCGCAAAGATTCTCTGTGCCTCCCTCAATCAGACCCGCTAGATCCAGCCACACCAACCGACTAACCATTACTAAAAGCCTCAGGATTAGAGCAGGCGGCTCAAGCTACCCAGTTCTAGCAGCTACCAACTGGAACCTGCAACCCCCCTCTATCAGAGGCATTGAGTCCCAAACGGTCTTCATGAAAGCAATAAAAGCCATGCTGTTCATGTAACCGCCACATAGGACTTTACCACATCCCAGTGGAGAATCTCCAGTTTGACGGGTTTGGTCTTCTGGGTCTCCTCTTCTGTTGCCACCCTGACTGTTGTGGTCCTGTATATGACTCCCTGGTGTTGTTCTCTGCATAATACGCATCAGTCACATAGGTATAGATCCTCTCATACGAGAAAGCTGCAATGTCTTTTTTTTTAAATGTAATTACTTTTTTATTCTGATTGAAATCGAAACTCCTTGATGGTGGCATCCAGTTCCTCGAGTTTCTATTTGAATGCGTCCAGTACTATATGTGATTTTAACAAATCTTATTTATATTAGATTTCATGCATCAGTTTGACCGAGACATCTTTGGCTGTGTTAATAATTAGGATCAGCCAATCCCTGGTACACTTGTTTGCAAAAAAATCTCCAATCTTTGCAGAACTGTGTATGTTCCAGGAATGTCCGCAGTTTTATTCAGATGATCATCCCATTTGGCACTGTGTGTGATTTTAAGTACGCTGTCATCATGGAGCCATGAAGTTCTGTGCGGATCAATCTTTTTTTCATCCCCTCGAACGTGTTCCATTTATCGCCTGTTTGATCACAATTGCCTTTTGGAATAACTCAAATAGACCCAATGATGGTCGGGGTAGCTAGAATGCCTGCAGCCAACTCTTCGGCAAACGCCAAAAAATGAAGGTCTGCCATTCTAACCTTACTAAGGGGAACTCGATTTCCCTGAATGATATTCTCTCTGGTGCAGCATTGCTCCCTCAGTCTGGAGTAGTCGGGTAAGGGGTACCTGGATACCACAGGGGACGGTTAATAGCAGGGTAAGCCCGCCTGAGCCACTTGGTGGCTCAGATCATCGACTCAAGTGTAGTCGATTCTATGCCTGGACAAATCAAAAAGGCCCACAGTGCACCAGCGCTGTCAGAAAGATCAGTAAACACTTATGAGGATAAAGTGATTGAAAGGCACTATTCAAACAGGGCCCCCGATAGGTGTGACCTAGATTTTTTGCAGAGGGTGCCTTAGAGAAATACGGATGCTGCCTTTATGCCATCATCTGCAGAAATGACAGATAGTTGGGGTTACCAATCCATAGTGATCATGCTGGGGCGGCTGTTAGGGCCTTTTCTGATTTTGAACAAATAAAACCTGTTGAATCATATCTGGGAGTTGGTGTATTATCTGGGAGTTGGTGTATTATTAAGGCCATCTGTGACTCAGGTCTGGGTCTGGAGCCAAAGGCATGGAAAGGAGAGTTGGCTGTGGTCGGCAGTTGCCAGTGATGTAGGGTCCCACGTCATCCTCGGGTGCAGGCTCCAATTTCTGGGGATGGAGTTTGTTTAGAGAGGCCCAATCGAAGACCAGATACTGAAGTAAGTTTGAAGAAAGCACATGGAGGGCGCCAGCAATGGAAGGGCTGCAAAGGAGAATTTAGCTGTGTGGTTGCAGGATTTGAGGCGGCATGGCCTCTGGAGCTTCCTAGGTGAGAGGAGGCGGAACCAAAGTGCTTGCCTGCAGTCTGGGGTGAGGATTCTTGGGTTGGTTCCGCTTGGAGAGTCTTCAAGGTGCTGGAGCACCTGCTTCTCTATCTTGCGATGTAGCCAATGTCAGTAGATTCAGGGAGACAAGGACTTCAAGCAGGCGCTGAGATGCAGTAGTCCCTGCCAGGTCTGGGAAAAAGAGTGCCTCTGTAAATTCTTTCTGCTCTTTTTTGGAGAGGCAGAGCTTTGCTGTCAGGTTTTTTCAGAACGTCGGAGTGCAGGTTCAGATATCCAGCCAGCCAGACAAGGTGAGTGGGCAAGGGGAGTCTGCTTTGATCCCCCACGGGAGCCAGTGAATGAACACTGCACCCAATTACCCGCCAAGCAAAATTCAAACAGACTGGTGGCCATCCAGTGGCAGACCATCCCTCCAAGCGCACCCTTTCATTCTGGAAAGGTGTCTCACACAAAGGAATTAATCCAGACTGTCCCAGACAAGCGTTTGTATATGCCAGGCCGAACTCGATTCAGACGGATTACAACCCCCTGTCCCGGGACACACACATCCAGTGACCAAAGATGGCCACCTGCTCTCACATACACAAAGAGGGACAAGGATTAGTCATGTGGCCACTCAGGTCTTCAAGGCAACAACTCCAACCAACATTTTGTTGACTGGAAAAGGGGTGAAAAAAGACGCAGCTAGGTAAAATGGAGTCCATCCAGTGGAACCATTTTACACATGTGAAAAAGCCACTAGCAGGCTAGGATACTCTGGGAGATTGAGTGGTACCTTCTGGGTATCCCTGCCTTAGGAGTCATAAGGACTGTTGGTTGGGCACAAAAACACAGAGCCACGCTCTCAGTCAGGCTTGAGATTGAGCCAGACTGGGAGAAAATCAAGTCACAAATACAGAAAAGCCAGCAACAAATGCAGGGCGCTATCGCTTATGGTAAAAGTTGGCTTTCTACCTAACACTACTCCATGCCCACATGTTGCCTCAAAGTTTATATATAGCGTATGGAATTTAAAGAAGAACCATAGTTTTCCATTAATGTAGTCTAGAATTCTACTACTGTAAGGCGTCTTATATATTTCTGTAATTATTTTATACCTACTGTTATTTTTATTGGCAATCTTACATGTTGTGGAAAATGCGTGATGAAATGACTTGAAACTCTCTTTACTTATTTTGCATTATGTTTTCTTTAATTGCATTTGAACTTAAGTAAGCGTATAGATGTAGCGTATAGATGTATTGATGAATAGATCTAGTATACTATGGTATACATCCGATATGTAAGTCAGCTTTGGCATACTGTGATGCTTGTATATATTGAGTGCCTGTTTGCTCCAACTATATTTAGTGTGCAAGTGGGAGTAGCTACATAACAAGGTATTGCTGTGGAATTTTACTCTGGGCGCCTTCCGACTTGGTTGGCCTTGAGTGAGTGCATAGAAACAGAAAGGAAATTGCATACGATACAGATGGACTGGTTGTTATTTTTCCGACATCCTGGCCTATTGGGGCTCCATCTGGATTAAGATGGATCACCTAGCAGGAACACATGGAGACCACTGGATTACAGGCCAATGCCAGGGGTGGTGCAGGTAGGAAGAACATGTGCTCATGTGGGTTTAGTAGACACACTATGTTGTTTGCTCTTGTCTATTGCTTTTTCATTGTGGTTATGTTTTTGGTACAGAATGACAGTTGGTTTTATTTGTTAATGGCAACGTCAACTCACCATTGAATAAGTGTGTAGCAGATGTAGTTTGCTAGCCAGCAAAGTGTTATCCTGAAATCTATGGGTGATTGCACTGTTCATGGGCTTCAGTATGTGAATATGCATGAAGTTTCTGAAAAATGTCTTGAAGGAGTGTTAATCAATGGACAGAACACTTGCCACTTGCTAGTACATGGCCTGGCTATAAATATACAGAGTTATTCTTAATGGCTACATTTTTGTGCATGACTTGATCTGTTCAATCAACATTTATACTATGTGAATTTAAAGCTCGATCTGAAGTCACTAACTCAGCATGCACTGTAAATTCACAAAGTGTAAATATTGATTGAACACATCAAATCAAAACAAGAAAAGCTAGCATTCAAAAAGGATACTATTCATGAAATGATTTATGATATAGAGACAATGCCGCCTTGATTTTACCAGTCGACAGACCAGTGTTATGGGCCTAAAGTCTAGGGACTTTTGGCCAAACACAGTCATCAACCAACACTCAGCCACACAATGTGGAAATTAGAGTGTCCTTAATAATAATGTCCTCTGACATTTCATTCAAAGTAAAATATAATAATCTATTAAATAAGGCAAAACAAGGAGGGTTCTGGGAGTCCCTCTACCAGCACGACCATGGCCAGTTGACCTGTTCTTGGGTGGATGTGAGTCTCAACCAAGTCTTTAGCTCACTGTCCCTTTCACAGAGGAGAGATATCCCTGCATATCAGTCTTTGTCCTGCCCAGGGGCAGTCCAGCACCGAAATGCTAGGCAATTCTCCTCGGAACAAGAGTACCAACCGCATCCCCAGACACGTGTTTCAGCCTAGTCGGGCCTCATCAGTGAGGTGGAACTGTGCCTCTATAAGAACAGTGAGCAAGGGGTCCACGTCTGGATTCCGCTGGTAACAGGGTGAAACCTGAAGTTACTTAATATGCAAAACAAGGGGTGTTCTGGGAGTCCCTCTACTGCACGCCCCAGAGACCTGTTCTTGGGTGGATGGCCCCCAGGAAGATCTCAACCAAGTCTTTAGCCCACTGTCCCTTTCATTAGAGAAAATTGATATCCAGATATAAAATAGTGTCTTAGACATCCATGTCATAGGTAATTGTAAATCAAAATCCTAACTTTTATACGTCCCAGAAAATCTAAACACAGGAAAGGTTGGACAGGATCCTCGGCCAGGGAATGGAGGAAGGAGTAGGGTCTTTTAGAATAGGACTCACATATTTTTAAGGGGGCAACACACACTCTAATCCTTACTAGGGTTTTCCCACAGCATATCCACCATTGCTGCTTCCTGAAAACACTGGTAGGAGTGTTGCTGGGCAAGGAGGCAATCAGCCCTTTAGTGGTGCTTCCTGAAAACTGTGGTAGGACTGTTGCTGGGCAAGGAGGCAGTCAGCCCTTTAGTGGTGCCCATGGACTCTGTCATTTTATTTGCATGGCTTGCATATATAGCAGGTTTCATTGAATCGATTCTTACTTTCATTCAATTTTGTCTCATTTGTAGCTTGTTTCACGCACAGAGAAGGATTACAGCATTGTTGCCTTCTCCCATGAAATGGTCCAGTGGCCTGTGACTGCATACATGACTTTTCCTCAAGTACTAGACAGCATGTCTGCGGTATGTAATAATCTTAATGTACACATTTTATTGAACATTGGTGCAAACATAATATTGTAAATTAAGGAACTGAAAGTATTATGATTAATACAGAAATCATTGTCAGCAATGCCGTAACTACTGTGTTTAGGATCCCTGCCTGGCTCGGGGGACTACCAAGTGGGTGACTCAGGAGGCCGGTGGCCTCCTCGAACCAGTGTATGATGGGCCTTCGGGCGATATAGAGTTGATTTCCTGGGTCACCCACTCTTGCTCTGTCACATGGCAGCGGGTGTCACAGAAGAGTTGTGTATGGACCACTGCTTGATAGAGAGAGTCTAAAGGACCTTCTGGGCAGATCCAAAACCCCTGTAAGAGAAACCAAAGACTTCACTAAAAGTCAGTGTCTCTCACACACACACGCACACACACAAAATATTTTCAAGGTTCAGCCTACTACTGTTGCAAAATATTCCACCGTGGCACATAATTTAAAGCCTATGCTATGACATGGGACATCTGAGCCCCTCCAAGGCATTGAACTCTCCCATCTGGTTGTGATACCCGAAAGCCTTTCCCATGAAGAGTAATACCACCAAGAGCAGGGTGAAACACCTGATATCATATGTCTCAGGGTTGGGGTTCCCAAAAAAGACAGTTATCGATCAGGGAACTCCCCTCATGTCTAATGTCATGACTTTGCTAATAGGGTTGTTAAAGTTCTTCTTATCCTGCATCCTCATTTACCATCCCCACACTAACGGGCCAGCGAAGCGCTTCAAATCAGACTTTGAATTACTTTCTTAGGAAATTGATTTCAAAGGACTTC
This sequence comes from Ambystoma mexicanum, assembly GCF_040938575.1. Lineage (NCBI taxonomy): Eukaryota > Metazoa > Chordata > Amphibia > Caudata > Ambystomatidae > Ambystoma > Ambystoma mexicanum. The sequence goes on along the minus strand of NC_090922.1, from coordinate 576,634,989 downwards.
AGGTACTGGGATGCGCTACTACTGTGGGCCTTGTTCACAGCCAGTAAAACACTGCAATCCCCCACAGGCCGCTCTCCATTGAAGCTGGTTTATGAAAGAAATGATGAAAAGGAGAAGAAAAACAGACAAGGATGGTAGAGTTCTTCCTAGCCACCTAAAGGCCCCTGAGAATAACGTGACCTAACAACAGTGGCAGTACAACCAGATAACCAGAATAGGCTATATGGCTGGGGAGCCCAAGAGAGGAATTTCCAGATGCAAGACCCAGTGTTTACCCTCTTACCTCAAAGACTACGATGACCTCCCATTGGCAATAAGGAGGTGAGAAGTAATCTCACACAGGTTATTGTTTATGTCGAGTCAGCAGCCAACATTGTTGTTTCTTTGGATGTTAATAAACAAGCTTATCTATTCCTTTCGAGGGCATTTGTTTGTGCATCCCATGTGCCTTTCTTGACACTGCTTATTTTTACCACTGAATTGAAATGAATAATTATTCAGTAACCAGTACATGAGCCACTTCTCAGGTTGCTTGAAATCTTCAGTTCTCCAGCATTGGGCGTTTCATATATTCATGTGACTTAAATAGTTTCATGTCATCAGGCTGGGAATCCTCAGTTTTAAATGATAAAATAGCAGTAGTAAAAATATCGTACTTTCAATGCTATCACTCTCATGTTGGTCCTTTTGTCTCTGATTAATGAGGGGATTGGCTTGAGACATCACTACCAGAAGCTGTCTTCAGTTTTATTACTGTAAGTCATGTGCATGGGAGTCTTCATGTAATTCTGCAGCGCATTCAATTAAATTTCACTTTAAAACTGCACATGTATTTATTTTCCATACAGAACCACATTTTCTGGTCAAATCTGTACATGGGAGACATTTCAGCCTATATATACATAGGCTGCAATGGAAGTAATTCTCACAGATTTTATCCATATCGTTTTCTTCTTCATATATATTCTACATGTCTATTTTTCTATGATTAATTTTTCATCAAGTAATTTAATGTATTGTATTTTTGTATCCTTTTTCTATTTCTTTGTACTTTTCCTTATTCATCTGTTTTTCCTCCCCTTACCCCTTCACGCACCCTTTTTTCTATCAAGATGCCATTCTAAACAAGATGCCATTCTAAACAAGATGCCATTCTAAATGCGGAATGCTGCTTTCCTCCCCACTCTTCTCCTCAATCCTACTTTTTCTATCCTATTTTCTGTTTCTTTGTATTACTTAAGCTTGTGTCTGAACTCACAAGACATCAGGCCTCATTACGAGGTGGGCGCAAAGGGATACCGGGCACCGTTAAGGACATCGGTGCCGGTAATCCCTTTGCGCCCTATTCCGAGGTCCCTTAGCGGGTCCCTTCCTTAATGGACGGGGCCCGTTAAAGGACTTCAGAGCTAATAACGGTATAGCAATTTGCGGTACCGTTATTTGCGCCTTCCCATTCACCCCTATGGGGGCTGAAATGGGAATGGGGAATGGCTTTTTCAATGTGGACATACCAGTCCTGCAAAGGTCTGAATAGACCGGTAAGTCCTCATTGAATGAGGGCGGACTCGGTACCGGTATTGGAGGAAGTCATCGCGTTAATAGCGCCATGAGTACCTCCATCCTCGGAATGAGGCCCATCCTCTTTTTAAAGACTCTTGATCTCGTCACATTATGACACAATTGTATTAATAGTCATAGGTGTATGATTGCATATGCACTGACCCGCTCTCCCCCTCAAAATGTGATTTTACTGTTCTTGAACCAGTAAGGTTGCACCAGGAACAGGTTTGTTAAATCATCCTTAGCAGACAATATAAGTTTCAGAAATTCATGCCGAATATGACTGTTGTTGTTAATTTAATTTAATTGTTAATTTATAACATGCTTAATAGCAGCGTTGTGGTTTCTAAGTGCGGGATTGGGATTCTAACCTCTGTGGCGCTGCATTGTCTTGCTTCCAAAACAAATGCGTAGCCCCTGGGCTATCCTTCTTCACCTATTAAAAGATAATTTCAGCATAGACTGCCATACCCAGAAACCCACACTAACAAAAGGAGTAAAGTTGCACTAGCCTTGAATACATTCAAATGAGTAAATAAACTTGAGAAACTTTATATTTCTTTTTTTGTAAACAGTTTTTATTGGTTTTAGTAGACAAACATATGTATCAAGTAAAACATGTATACATCAGTGAGCATTTCCATTACCAATTCCTAAGTTAACCTGATAATTGACACACATGATTGGTAACTTCCCTAACTCCCTCCCCTCGCTCCCGCAAACTCCCTCCCCACGGTGTTGCTTGTGAAGCCTCAGTTCTTCCACCCTCACCTGTCGTACAAGGACGGGTCTGTTTGCGCGGTCTCAGGGGAGACATGTACCATCCCAGCACCTTAAGAAGCTGATGCAAACAATGTTTTGGTAAGTGTGATCCATGTCGTGATCTCCACATTAGTGTCAGAAGTGCTTACATGTGCTGCTCTCTGCCAGACTGTTGACTCGGGCAGTGCCCATTTTTTAAGGTCTCGCCACCAGTCTTCTAAATGAGGTCCCCTCTGAGATTTGCAAGTCATCGCTATCCACCGTTTGGCCAGTACAAACGCTAAATCTTGCATCGGAGTCAGAACGTAGATGTTTGGGGCTTGTAAAGCAACCCAGCATGCGGGCCTCTGGTGTGAGTGGGTGAATATTAAGGCCTCCCTTGTACAGTCTGTCCACTATCCCCCCCAGTACTGTGATATGCTAGGACAGGGCCAAAACATGTGCAACATACCAACATCTGTGGCATCACATCTAGGGCAGTGTTGTGCGGCAGCCCCAGGGAACTTGGATATCTTGAGAGGGGTCAAGTACGCTCTATGGGTTACGTACAATTGGATCAATTGCAATCTCGCACTCCGGGACACTTTCTTATGATACCGCAATATCTGTGCCCAGTGCGTGTCCAGGAACAGAGTCCCCAGGTCCTCCTCCCACTAGGACCTAATGGTTGCATCGAAGGAGGGTCTGCTCTCTAGAAGGAACCCATACAACCTAGAGGTTGTGTGGGGGCCTTCTGCTTTGTCATACATATTGTCAATTAAGGAGAGCGCATCTGCTGCTTCTACATACTTTGGCCATCTGCATACAATCAGGTTTTTTTATGGTGCAATATAACAGGTTTTGGCTATAATGTAGACCGTGGTATTGGCTAACTCTAGAAATGGTGTAAAAGAGGTATCTGTAAACAGGTCCTCTATCGTGGCAATGCCCTTGGGTTACCAGTGTTTTCGGATTATCAGGTGCACCTGGGATGCCTCTGGGGCCGGAGAAGCCAGAAGGATCTGTACTGAAAACGGGTCCTTCAGTTTTATTAGTGCAAATTCCCTATCCCACAGTTGTATACCCAATATCACCAGGTATGGGTAGTGGTTTAGGTGTAATCCTTTACTCCACAACACTTCTTTCAGAAAGATGTATGACATTGCCGGATGCAGAAGCTTGGTGTCTGGGGTAGGTTCGTCCACCAGCTAACCTAACACGAATTGTAGCTGCCCTGCACTATAATACAGCTCAAAGTGTGGGACCTTAATGCCCCCTCCTCACATGGTCTTTGCATTGAGGATAATGCAATCTGACATCTGCCCTTGTGCCGCAGGAATTCCCTACACAAGGAATCTATAGCTTTAAAGAAGGCCTTTGGTATATTGTATGGGATTTTTGCAAAGTAGTGTAGGAGCCTAAGGAGGACGAACAGTGCGGCTTTGCCCATTATTGAAAGGGGTCATTTGTTCAAGAAAGACATGGAGTTCTTAATCCCTACTAGGTCCCTCTGTGTATTGTTGGCATGCTCCCTAGCCGGGTCATGACAAATTTTGACCCCAAGTAACTGAATGTGGTCACACTTCACTTTAGGGCTAGCACTTGCAGCTTGTCGGGTTGAGTCTTAGCCAGACCGGCTAATGGGAACAGAGAGGACTTTTCCATACTAACTGTAACACCCCAAATCTGAGCAAAACTAGCGAGGACCTCTCATTATCAATTCTAAATTATCTTCAGGGTTTCGCACATATGAGCGTGTTGTCAGCATACAAGGAGATCAGGTGATGGGTACCCATGGCTGGTATACCCGCCTCGATGTATTCCGATCGTAAGTATGTGGCCACCGGTTCCATCGCCAGAATGTACAACAGCGGGGACAACGGGCATCCCTGTCTAGTGCCTTTTCCCAGCACCCAAGGCTTAAAGAAATGCCTACCTGTTTTGACTCTTGCCACCGGCTCCTTGTATATTATCTCCACCCATCGTAGATAGTAAGGTCCAAAGCCTAACCTGCATAGCCTAGCATGTAACCAATCCCACTTAATGGTGTCAAATGCTTTTATTGCATCGAAAGCAGCAATAGCGCACAGTGTCTCCCAAGAGGCCATGCTGTGCATGATGGTGCAAATGTCTTAGATTCCATCACATATTTCTACCCGGCACATAGCCCGTATGATCGGGGTGTACCAATTATGTATCACTTTCTTTAGCCTATTGGCCAATGTTGCAGTCAGAATTTTGCTATCCTGGTTATGCATGGACAAGGGTCTATATGAGCTGCATTCTTGTGGAGGCTTATTGGGTTTCAGCAGGGGTATTGTTGACTCTTTCAGGCTGAGCGGAAGGAGGCCTGAGTCTTACGCCTCATTTAGGGTATTCAGAAGATGGGGGGCTAATTGCGTAGCAAATTCTTTATAGAACTCTCCAGGCAGACCATCTGAGCCTGGGGTTTTCGCTGTAGGTAGCAACCTTATTGTGTTGATCAGTTCCTCGGCCGTAATATGGGTGTCTAATTCCCTGACCACACTCTCATCCAATCTAGAGAGTTCTATTTCGCTCAGTATCTCCTCTATGACCAGGCCAGTAGACCTAGGCGTTTCTTGGTATAGACTACAGTAGAAGTCATAAAAGACTGTGTCGATGCCCTCTTGAGTGTTACATGTGGTGCCTTGTGGCGTCTGTATTGAGTAGATGGGTGTACATTGTTCCTCTTTCTTACTTAGCCATGCTACTTATCTGCCTGGCTTGTCCCCCTCAGCGTGCTGCCTCTCTACATATCTGGTATAGCTATGTTTCCCCAGTCGTTCCCAGCTGCTCTGACATTGCTGGTGCAAGGCCGTTTTGTTCGCTTCCCTGTCTCTCCAGTCGATGTGGGATCGTGTCAGTGCTCCCAGTGCGTCCTCCGCTGCGGACAATTCCCTGCAAAGGTAGCTTGAATGCCCCCTGATTTGGCAATTGCTTTGCCTCTAACGACCACTTGAGGGCTTCCCATAGAGTACCAGCTCTAGGTACACTGCCCACATTGTGTTGAAAGTATTCCCTGATACAGTCTCTCAAGTGTCTCGGAAAGCATGGTGCAATAGGGCCTCACTTCTCAGTTTCCAGGTTGGGATTGGAGGCTTCGGAGGTGCGTACCGCCACTGCGGCAGCAGAGGAACATGGTCAGATAGAACTGTACTCTTATAGTCTGCTATCATGGAGTCGTCCATTAAATCCTTCCCCACAAAGAAATAGTCGAGCCTGGTGTGGACTGCGTGAGCGGATGAGGCATGGGAGTAGTGTCTAGAGTTCAGGTGGTGCGCTCTCCAATATCAACCAATTCGAATGATGCGAGTAACGACTGTAGGGCTCTGGTAGGTGGGGCGGTTCAGGACCTTGGAGTCCGACCTATCCATACAGGGATTCAGGATGAAATTAAAGTCACCACCCCCCATATGACAGAACCATTTCTGTAGAGACCAAGTCTAGGGTACAGTGTCTGAAAGAAAGCTGCTGTGTTGTAATCGGGTGTCTATGTATTTATCATGCAAGTGTCCACATTCTCTTAGAGGCCTTGTACAAGCACCATCCTGCCCTCACTGTCCGTCCTAGACTGCGTCACCTTAAAGGGTACTATAGGTGCTATCCAGGTCAGTACTCCATGGGCATAACCTGAGTATGTAGATGCTATGAACCCCCCCTCTTTTTCTGGTAAGTAGTGCTTGCTTTTCAGGTGTCAGGTGGGTCTCCTGCAATAGGGCTATATACATTGTATGTCTGCGAAGATGAGGGTACACTCTATTCCTTTTCACAAAGTTGTTCAGCCCCAGACATTCCAGTTTAACAGTTTTATCTTACTAGCCATCATCAAACATTTGCGGCAAAGGAGGCAAGTACTTACGACCCCGCCTTCCTCTACTCCCCCTACCTCGCGCAACATGATCCATCATCCAAGATACATTATTGCCTTCAAAGAGATTGCATGTCATGTATAAATATTGTTGCTTGAGCGGTGCTCGCTCTCTTGCGTCTCACGAGGTCTGGGTACCACACGTTGCGAGACGTTATACCCCAGTCGGCCGACTGAGAATACTTTGAAATAAAGCATACTTGTTTGGAAAACAAACCTTGTGTCTGTCGAGTCACTAGCATATGGTGATTGTGCCTTAGTTTCCATATGAGGGGTCTTTACGGCCTAGCAAATATGGTGCCCGAATAAGGACCCTTCCCCTTTTACTCCATCGTATATGTTAAATTTGAAGAAGGCAAAAACGAGTCGAGGACGAAGCCGTTGAGCGGGATCAAAATGTGTTTGGGGCGCCCCTGTAGAAGTGGTGAGAGATTTCTTTGCAGATCTGTACACAGCCAATCCCTGATCGACGAGCAGCGCCCAGAGAGCATCGAGGTGAGGGATCTGAAACGAGGCAGATTGAGCCAGACACGCAGTCACGACAATTCTTGGTTGCGTTTGTATACAGACGAATTGCATCCCGAGTGAAGAATTGATTGATCAGGTGAGTCGTGCCCCGATTCTTAAAACGTCCTGATATTGATCGAGTGTTGCTCTTGCAAGATCAAACTCCCAGGGTAAGGATTAATTATTCCTGAGAAATTGTCTTCCTGCCTAGTGGGATGTTTCCACTGCGGTAGACAATCTTTGGAAACTGGCCAGGTTGCGCCACCTGCAGGGTCCCCGCCATTTGAAATGTATGTGAAGTATGGTATAGGGGCAATAATGTTTAATGCGATTTGGCATACACAAACCAGCCATGTAGAAGACTTGCCGTGGCCTAATAATGAGAGTTTTGAATTAGAACGTATAGAACAGCTAGAATCAGTATTGCTACGCAAGAAGGCCCGACCAGCAGCGTTCAACGTCATAAGAGACTGGAGGAAGGAAGCTAATCTCCGGTTGAGAAGTAGAGAGAAACATGCGCGCAGACATAAAACGAATGCAGAAAAAGCATTAGAGCTTGATCAGCATCAACAGACAGAGGACCTTAGGAGAATGGATAGAGCTTTCCAATTGTGTGTACAGAAAATATATCCACAACAAGATTTGCATACATCCCCGCAATCAGATTTGCATACATCAGATGAGTTAATAAGTAAAATATTGAATGAGCGAACAAATGAACCTCAAAGTAGTACGGACCCAGCTGCACCTCCTCCATATGTACCTCCCATTCCCGTAATTCCATCGGCCCCATCTCCTCCCCCTGTGACACCATTTCCTCCACCGTTTTCTGAGAATGAGTTAGCTGCTATGATAGGCAGTTTTACAGAAATGGGGCCTGTGCAAGGAAGCGGTAGAGTGATTCGTAGTACGGTTAACAATGACAGGAAAGAGGTGCTGAGAAATTGGGCAGAAACGTATATTGAAGGTGTTGATGAAGCAGCCGTGCAAAGTTCCATATCTGATTATAGAGGCATTGGTGAACAGCAGGTATTGTTAGAATGCATGGGGGATTATCTTGTGAAAAATTGGAGTGATTTGACGGACACATTGGCACTGCAAGGGTTGCGTGATTTGGTTGTTCTTTCTCGGTTGTGGGATAATGCATCGAAAGTACGGGAGCATGCAAGCCGAATGTTTGAATTTAAGTACGAGCTTGATCAATTGTATAGAGAAATAAGGAAAAAAGTTAAACCACATATATCATATGTCCAGCGATTCTTGCTGCCGTTGAAGCCTGTTAGTGAAGAGATGAGGATTTGTATGCGAGACGTGCTTAGATGGATTTCAGATGCCACCATCTACCCAATTGAGGTGCATGATACGTTTAGTCAGTATACACCAGAAATGCAGAGCAAGGTATTACAAATGATGGCTGAGTATTTGCAAGATGAATGTATGAAGAAAATGACATGTTGTCCCGCTGATTTAATGACGATTTACAAAAGAGCATTTTCACCTGAAACTGGGGTGACAGCTTTTTCTCTTGATTTAGCTTTTTTGCTTAGTAAACGAACAAATGTAGAAACACCTAGTTTGCAATCACCTATGAGAGAAGTGCCTCCCACGTTTGTCCCGAAAGTAGAAATACCCGCCGCTGGAGGAAATGCAGCGTGCACGATAGAAGCCCATTATATCACGCAGTTAGTGCGTCCCTTTTTCTAGACAAGAGGTAAATAACATCAGGCAGACAATCCCTGATATTAGGAAAAATCCATCAGGATTTTACAAAGAAATTGAATCTGTTTTGAATTCCTCTGTTTTTACATTAAGTGACATTGATCTATTGTTTCCCATGATTCTTCCTGTAGATATATGGAAACAGGTTAGAAATATAAATGACGTGAATATATTCGGTGATACATGGGAGAATTTGACTGGAATTGATGGCGAGAGAAAGGCTAGAGAATAAACGCCACCGGTCATGTTGGCCTTTCCAGCATGAATAGTGCAGAAATTGAAAACTTTGGTACCCGAGAAGAGAATAGTTTGGGATAAATTAACTGCTTGTTTTCAGGGCAAAGATGAAGGAGCGACAGATTATTTTAATCGATTTGAAGAAGTATTTGCAGATTTTAATGGTCAAGATTTAAGTACTGAACCCGGGAAAAGATTGTTTGTTGATAAGTTTGTGCGAGGGTTATTACCAAAAATTCAAAATTTAATAATGTCATCTGAAAGTGCATGGCAAGCAAAAATACAAAGTGAAGTATTACATATTATTATATGGCACAGTATTATGAGAATAGAGTAAACGCAGAGAAGGACAAAGAAATAAGGGACAAAGGAAATTTTACAACGAGAGTATTTATGCAGCAAGTAGCAAATAATAATAGAGGTGGCGGGAATGCACAATCCAGAGCCCAATTTTCCCACATGCAGGGTGGTCCAATAGGAGTTAATCAATGTGCCTATTGTAGACAAGAAGGCCATTGGCGAACAGAGTGCCCGCAGATTCAGAATCGGAATGGGGCTTTCCCAAGAAGACAGAATAGAGGCCGCCCGGGAACACAAGGACAGAATAGAAACCAGAGAGCGCCACAATTTCAGAATAACCAGGGGAATCAGATCCAAAATCAGAATCCGAATCAACATCAGGGAAATAGCACTAATGATGGAAATATTTTTTACAATCAGGCCAATGCATATTAGACTGGCGACTTTACATCTGACAATGTATTGTTTTACTAGGACAGGCCAAGACTGGTTAGAACCAGTATCTATTCCCGTAGACCAGAAAGGGCCCTACGTATGTTAACTTTCGTGCTAATTGTAACTGTGGTAACTCAATGGCTCTATTCACCACAACATGACAACTGGAGATTTCCTTCCTTGTCTTCAGTAGAGAGCTGTGGCTAGTAAGAATTCACCTGTTACACCCTCCAGTCGCCTCCGACTCGGCAAATGGAGGATGCTTCAGGGAAATCCTTTGTTAAGGGGAAAAAACCCTGGGTGGCTTCAGAGCGCTGAATTAAACGGAGCTTAACAAGACTTCTGCCGCAGCCTCGATGTGGAAACAAATCAGCGAGCGAGTCTCTCCAGGAAGCTATCCTGCAGTTCGCCAATGGCGATGACGTTTCTCGGAAGTGGGATTGTTGAAAGATTCGGGACTGCAGGTGACTTTGGGAGAGGAAGAAAAACAGGGTCAGTTATGTACAAAGAGAGGACAGGTTGTAGGAAAAATGTAAGGGGGTTTGATTCCACCTACCCAGTCTACAAAAATGGATGTTAAAGATGTTTTCGCGTGATTAATGATGGGAGATGTAGTTTGGGAATTCCTAATGAATAGGCACGACAGAGAAACAATAAGAGGTAAGTGTTGCGTGGGGATTCCTGTGTATAGAAATGCGAATTTAATGGAGAGGTGACTGTAAGCAGGTCTGAAGGCGACTTCCACGGTAACAAGCTCTTGAACCTAATGGAGTGACGGTGATGGGCAGCAGCCAGTCTATGAGAGAAAGAGGAGGATAGATAGACAGTTTTCAGTAAGGTAAGGTGGTGGAAGCTTAGAACCAATTCGGATACGAATACCAGAAATTCCCCTAAGTGAAGACTTACGGAGCGTGACCACCGACAACAATAGCAACGCACTGAGTCTTCCCTTCAGGCGGTTTAAGTAACGTGATCAAAGCATCGGGCGGAGTTTCCTCAATGGATGGAAAGGGATCTAGACCTTCCATTAGATCCCGCGACGCCATCTTGGGAGAAAAGGCATGAACAGACGGCATAAAGCGCCACCGGCGCAGAAAAGACCACCGTTGTGAAGGTTGGGAATAGGGAACACATTTTTTAGTGGACACAGGTGCACAAAAATGTTCAATCGACCATCAGCAGGTTCCAGATATTCCACTGTCAGGGCATGACAATGTCTCAGTAGGGTTCTCAGGTACACCAGTGATCAGTCCAGTGTCACAATCAGTCCCTATAACACTAGGTCCATTTACTGAGTCTTGTCCATTTCTTTTGAGGAAAAATTGCGGCGAAAATTTGTTGGGATTAAATTTGCTGAAGAAATTGAATGCGGTTATTTATTGTTCTCCTGATGGAGTGTATTTGAAAATATCGTCACAAAAGACTCCTGTGTCACAATTTTTATCCAAACCATTACCGACTGAATTGAGTAAAGTACCGACTTGATTATGGGTGGTTAATGATAACGATGTTGGTTGTTTAAAAGTGGGATTTGATCAAAAGAAATGTAATTGAAGAAATTTCTGGTAGCACTTGCAATAGTCCGATTCTTCCAGTTTACAAGAAAGCAGGTGATGATATACCGTATCGTTTCATAATTGATTTGCGCAGAGTGAACAAAGTTGTTGATCCACAATTCCCATTAGTCCCATATGTGACTACAATTTTGACTATGATCCCAGCATGTATTATAGATTTGAAGAATGCATTTTTCAGCATTCCAGTACATCCAGATAGCATATATTTATTTGCTTTTACTCTAGGAGGACGTTCATTTACATTCACACATATTCCACAGGGTTACATGGAGAGCCCAACAGGCCGATTCATGGAATAATTAGCGCGGCGCAAGTGGGCAAAAACGTGCGAATCGTAGTGGAATAGCGAAAATCGCAGTGCAAGTGCGAAAATCGCACGAAAAGCAGCGCACATCGATTCATGGAAGGCCGTGCGCGAGAAAACCATCGGATGTGCGATAAAAAAGTGCGCGGCGCACGTTGGCGCACAGGCCATCTAACTGCGTGCGCCAGGTCACAGCGAAAATCGCACAGGCCACAGCGAAAATCGCACATAGCGCGGCGCACGCAACAAAAGTAGGCGGAACACAGGGCGTAACACTCGGAATGGGGAACAACTTGCCAAAACGTGGGTCGTCACGGGGGAAGTACAGGGTACAAGTGCGCGGAACGCCCACACGCTCACCTACAACACGTATTCATGGAATAGAATAGGGCAAAAAAGCACACGCTCAAACCAGCGCACAGGCACAAACACGACCGCCACAAGAAAGCAGGCGGTAGCGTCTCTGTGCCTGGAAGAAATGTGCGCCAAAAGGTGCGCCAACAAATAGCACCTATATACAGCCATGATGAATGTCCTATACTGTGGCCCTCCAGGACAAATGACGTGCAAAGGGGTACCCACAAACACGGACACCCGCTGACAAAAAATACGTGTGCGTGTATACCGGGGTGCGCGGGAAGTCTCACACGCGATTTCGGCAGGGTACGTGTATTTCAGGGGTGCGCGGGAAGTTCCACACGCGATTGGCCCAGTGCGAGCAGGGTACGTGTATTCCATGGGTGCGCGGGAAGTTCCACACGTGATTTCGGCAGGGTATGTGTATTTCAGGGGTGCGCGGGAAGTTCCACACACGATTGGCCCAGTGCGAGCAGGGTACGTGTATTCCATGGGTGCGCGGGAAGTTCCACACTCGATTTCAGCAGGGTACGTGTATTTCAGGGGTGCGCGGGAAGTTCCACACACGATTTCAGCAGGGTATGTGTATTCCAGGGGTGCGCAGGAAGTTCCACATGCGATTTCAGCAGGGTACGTGTATTTCAGGGGTGCGTGGGAAGTTCCACACGCGATTGGCCCAGTGCGAGCAGGGTACGTGTATTTCAGGGGTGCGCGGGAAGTTCCACACGCGATTTCAGCAGGGTACGTGTATTTCAGGGGTGCGCGGGAAGTTCCACACGCGATTTCAGCAGGGTACGTGTATTTCAGGGGTGCGCGGGAAGTTCCACATGCGATTTCAGCAGGGTATGTGTATTTCAGGGGTTCTAGGGAGTACTACACGTGAATTGGCCGTGTGGGTCCTCCCAGGTGTACGCTCCACAACCTCCACGGCCCCTGCAGGCAGCCCACACCACGGGGGACTACCCTGCACCCCTGCTCATGTCCCGCAGGCAGCCCCTCCACCATGGGCATGCCCCCCAGCCAACCCACATGTCACCTTGCACTACTGATCAACAATGCATGTCTCCCACCACCCCCACCCCCCAGCCACCATGGCCAGCCCCCACCAGGCCCCCACTCATGTCCCCTATCACCCCCTCCCCCCAGCAGTGCAGGGACAGCCTCCACCAGGCCCCCACTCATGTCTCCCACCACCCCCACCCCCCAGCAGTGCAGGGGCACCCTCCACCAGGCCCCCACTCATGTCTACCACCACCCCCAACCCCCAGCCACCAGGGGCACCCTCCACCAGGCCCCCACACATGTCTCCCACCACCCCCACCCCCCAGCCACCAGGGGCACCCTCCACCAGGCCCCCACTCATGTCTCCCACCACCCCCACCCCCAGCAGTGCAGGGGCAGCCTCCACCAGGCCCCCACTCATGTCTCCCACCACCCCCACCCCCCAGCCACCAGGGGCACCCTCCACCAGGCCCCCACTCATGTCTCCCACCACCCCCACCCCCCAGCAGTGCAGGGGCAGCCTCCACCAGGCCCCCACCCATGTCTCCCAACACCCCCACCCCCCAGCCACCATGGCCAGCCCCCACCAGGCCCCCACTCATGTCTCCCACCACCCCCACCCCCCAGCAGTGCAGGGGCACCCTCCACCAGGCCCCCACTCATGTCTCCCACCACCCCCACCCCCCCAGCAGTGCAGGGGCACCCTCCACCAGGCCCCCACCCATGTCTCCCACCACCCCCCAGCCACCAGGGGCACCCTCCACCAGGCCCCCACTCATGTCCCCCTGCACCCCCACCCCCCAGCATCCAGGGGCACCCTCCACCAGGCCCCCACCCATGTCTCCCACCACCCCCACCCCCCAGCCACCAGGGGCACCCTCCACCAGGCCCCCACTCATGTCCCCCTGCATCCCCACCCCCCAGCATCCAGGGGCACCCTCCACCAGGCCCCCACTCATGTCTCCCACCACCCCCACCCCCCAGCAGTGCAGGGGCAGCCTCCACCAGGCCCCCACTCATGTCTCCCACCACCCCCACCCCCCAGCAGTGCAGGGGCACCCTCCACCAGGCCCCCACTCATGTCTACCACCACCCCCACCCCCCAGCCACCAGGGGCACCCTCCACCAGGCCCCCACTCATGTCTCCAACCACCCCACCTCCCAGCCACCAGGGGCACCCTCCACCAGGCCCCCACTCATGTCTCCCACCACCCCCACCCCCAGCAGTGCAGGGGCACCCTCCACCAGGCCCCCACTCATGTCTCCCACCACCCCCACCCCCCAGCATCCAGGGGCACCCTCCACCAGGCCCCCACCCATGACTCCCACCACCCCCACCCCCCAGCCACCAGGGGCACCCTCCACCAGGCCCCCACTCATGTCTCCCACCACCCCCACCCCCCAGCAGTGCAGGGGCACCCTCCGCAAGGCCCCCACTCATGTCCCCCTGCACCCCCACCCCCCAGCATCCAGGGGCACCCTCCACCAGGCCCCCACCCATGTCTTCCACCACCCCCACCCCCCAGCCACCAGGGGCACCCTCCACCAGGCCCCCACTCATGTCCCCCTGCACCCCCACCCCCCAGCATCCAGGGGCACCCTCCACCAGGCCCCCACTCATGTCCCCCACCACCCCCACCCCCCAGCAGTGCAGGGGCAGCCTCCACCAGGCCCCCACTCTTGTCTCACACCACCCCCACCCCCCACCAGTGCAGGGGCACCCTCCACCAGGCCCCCACTCATGTCTCCCACCACCCCACCCCCCAGCAGTGCAGGGGCACGCTCCACCAGGCCCCCACTCATGTCCCCTATCACCACCACCCCCAGCCACCAGGGGCAGCCTCCACCAGGCCCCCACTCATGTCTCCCACCACCCCCACCCCCCAGCCACCAGGGGCAGCCTCCACCAGGCCCCCACTCATGTCTCCCACCACCCCCACCCCCCAGCAGTGCAGGGGCAGCCTCCACCAGGCCCCCACTCATTTCCCCCTGCACCCCCACCCCCCAGCATCCAGGGGCACCCTCCACCAGGCCCCCACTCATGTCTCCCACCACCCCCATCCCCCAGCAGTGCAGGGGCAGCCTCCACCAGGCCCCCACTCATGTCTCCCACCACCCCCACCCCCCAGCACTGTGGGGCACCTGCCAGCAGGCACCCACCCATGTCCAACTCATGTTCCCCACCACCCCCACCCCCCAGCACTGTGAGGCACCTGACAGCAGGCCCCCACTCATGTCCAACTCATGTACCCCTGCACCCCCACCCCCCAGCATTGTGGGGCACCCTCCACCAGGCCCCCACTCATGTCCCCTATCACCCCCACCCCCAGCAGTGCAGGGGTAGCCCCCACCAGGCCCCCACCACCCCCCAGCCACCAGGGGCACCCTCCACCAGGTCCTCACAATCCCCAATCATGTGCGTTATGGTCAGCCTCACAGCCAAAAAGCCGTACCAAGTAACCCATTCACCCACATGGAAATGGAAATTACATGTTACACCCCCAATGTTCATGAAGCTAATAAACCCATGTCCGTCACACACAATGGTTGCAATTGAATGGGAAAACACCCAACATGACATGCATGAAACCAATGAGATGATACCACACAGTGAAGTATGAAAACAAAAGTGTATTGAAAAAAAGAAAGAATGCTAAAGAAATGAAAAAAAAAAAAACAGCAAATCCGAATCCAAAAAAATGTCGTCCAAAGTCAAATGTAAAAGAATATCTATCCAATTAAGAACTATGTAAAAAACTTCCAAGGGTCCATGAGCCCAACTGAACAAAGGAAACCTACAAAAAAACCTAACTAAAATGCAACTATATACAAAAAGTGGAGCAGTGTCCGTCGACTCCAAATCATAAGAACAAACAAAGGAAACCTAAAACTAAAGAACTATATACAAAGGCGGCGGGCAAGTCCAGCGGCTCACTCCGTGGTGTTCCGGGCCAGGGCATCATCGAACTCCTGTTCGATGTCCCGGAGGCGGTCCAGTTCCATGGCCCCGAGGGTCCGCAGGAACGACGGCGTGTCCTCCTCCAACCCCCTGCGGATTGCCTCGAGGCACTCGGCCCGCCTCAGGGCCCTCCGCATGGAGTTCTCCGCCCTGACCATTGTGAGCCGCGCCTCTTCCGCTCGCCGCCGCTCCGCACCTATGGCGTGGCCCAACCGCTGCCAGACGGAAGACACTCTCTGTACTAGGTCCTCCTGCCCTCCGGCCGATGCCTGCCCCTCCGATGTCGAAGGCCCCGAGCCTTCATGGCTCCCACCATGTTGCTGCTGCTGCTCTGCCTCTGCCCGTGCACTGCCTCCTGCTGCCTGCACATCCTCCGCTGGCTGGGGTGCAGTTGTTGATGTGGCCACCCCTGCTGGACCTCCGACTCCCGACTGTGGCAGGGATGCCTCCTCCACCAGCCTGGCCGCACCGTCAGAGGCAGCTCCACAGGGCACCCAGGTGACTGATGGGTGGGAAGATGGCACAGAGGACGACTGGCGCGTAAGGGGTCCAGTTGAGGAGGGGGTCGGAGCAAGCCCCATCAGACGGAGGAATCCGGTCTGGGTGACTTGTCCCAGCAGGCTGACGTGGTCAATGAGCCATTCGAGATGACGTGCAGTCTCTCCATGAAAAGACTGCAGGTCACCTCGCATGGCCCGTTGATGCAACGCCACACCAGCCAGGACAGGCTCAACCCGGACCTGGATGGCCACGTCCGCAGGCAGAGAAAGGCCAGTTGACGTCAGCTCATCCCCTGCCTGAAAACGGGTCTGGACGTAGGCATCCCTGCTGGTGCAAGATGATGCAGGGACAGGATCGGGGACAGGATTGCACACAGGCACCTCCGCGGCGGCCTGTGCTGCCTCCTGTCCCTGGTCCTGTACTGCACCACTAGCACCAGTGGGATCCCCACCTCCAGACCCCGTCTCTGGTGCTTGCACGGCCTCCTCCTCCACCAAACCCCCCACCAACCTGGATGACTCCGTGCCATCTTCCCCTGTTGGGCCCTGTGGGGTCCCAGCTGCCCCTTCTGCTGCCGAGGAGTCCAACTCCAACCTCCGCCTCTTGGACCTCCCCCCGGCAGCTGCGGCCTGGGACGCGGCACCGGACTCCTCACTCCCCGACGAGATGACAACACGGGAGGGGAGCCGGGCCTTGCGTCTCCGGCTGGCGGTGGGATCCCTGCCGCTGTGCTCCACAGCACCTTCTCCGCCCTCTTCATCAGTTGACGCTGCAGACAGGGAGAAACAAAACAGAGGCATCAGGGCACTGTACAATGGAAACATACACACATGACAGTTGCACATGAGTGACATTGGCAAACCTCAGACATGTCATCACAATCCCCAACACACATGTCATTGCAACTCGCACACATGAGCCATACCACAGCCATATCGCAACTGCCACCACCATCCATACACATACAACAGCATGAGCAGCCAAAGGTGAGCCAGACATCACATGCAACACAGGAAGTGCACCACACATGTACACACACCACCACACTTGCATGCATGTGTACACCTCTGCCAAGTGTCGCACTGTTCAGACGGGCACCCATGTCACATTTGCCAATCAGGCTTCCACATACCGCTGTCACATGCATCCATGTTGCATCACTGTTGCACCCTTGTCAAATACACACACATGCACATGTACACAGTGCTCATACATGTAGCCGAAAACAACATACATGCGTGACATCACGGACATGTCTACTTACATACACATTCATCCAAACATGTGTGCACGCACAACTGCATTTGGCATGCAAGCCTGCACACACAAGCACCATCCATGTCTCACACATTACAGCCCTCGCATGTGTCAGCCCCACGGCCCTGTACACCCCCACCCATACTCGACCCCATACAAACAGATGTGCAACCTGCACAATACCGAATAATCACCACACGCACTGCTCACAATCAGGATGCATGTACACTCACCGCTCGACTCCAGACGGGTCTGCTTCTCCAGGACCTGGACGTGGAGCGCTGGGGATATGCGTTCCAGGACCCTCATCTGTTCTTCCGACAAGTGGCCCCGGCGCCCCTTGGCATCCGCTGCCTTCAAGAGGCGCCGGGCCTTGTTCAGGGTCCTGGACCTGAAGTCCTCCCAGCGCTTCCTGACATGTTGTAAGTCGCGGACTGCCACCCCCTCCGCGTTGATGGCAGTCACGATGTCAGTCCAGATCCGAGTCCATCCTTCCTTGTCGGCACGGGAACTTCCGAAGAGGGCATCATACTGCCCCAGGACTTGCTCCACCAGGACACCAACTTCGGTGGCACTGAAGCTGGTGCCCCTCTGCCTCTCTGGCCGGGGGTTGTCAGTGGTCACAGATGGTGTTTGCCCCGACATGACAACCCCAGAGGCAGGAGTGGGTGGGCAACTGGGTCCTGGGGCTGGGCTGTGGAGCGATGGAATCCCAGTCGGGAGTCTTCGGTTCCAGCAGGGGTGGTCACAGCAACAGCACCCCTGCCTGATGTGCAGGCAGCAAATGGCAGTGCACGTGGGCAGCAGGCAGTCAGGCAGCAGCAGATGGCAGGTGGGAGCGTGCTCGGGGCTCTGGGGGGCAGTAGTTCGGCCTTCTGGGCAGGAGCGTGGTCTTCCATGTGCATACGCGTGGCCAGCTTGATACGGAGTGATTTGGCACGTGAAAAGTCTGCACGTCAGCGTGAAAATCGAGAAAAGGCCCTTAGCGCGTAAGCACGCATACGCGATTCTATTGGACCAAAGGCCCTCAGCGCGGAAGCGCGTCTGTGACGTGACCCGCACGGGTGTTTCCCACACAGCACGTGATGACAGAGCACACGTGGAAAGACTGCACGTCAGAGTGTCATCGCGTGTAATTGGACAGCACGTCAGAGTGTCATCGCGTGTAATTGGTGGAACTGGGCCTAGCGCGTACACGCGACAGTGACAAAGCGTGTAATTGGTGGAAATGGCCCTACACGCAGAAGTGACAAAGCGTGTAATTGCTGGAAATGGCCCTAGCGCGTACACGCCGCGTAAGTGACGCTGGACGTGTGGGCCTGTATAAAAGGTACGTGTAGAACACCATTTCCTTGTACGTGCTTTTCGTGGAGAGCGAGTGGGTGAATTCTGTACTTCTTGTCATTTCACACGCGATTTACTTCACGGCGTTTCAAGTTCGTATTCCCTGTTACCTCTGACAGCTTTTTCTCTTTTTTCTCTTTTACTGGTTTACCTGGGCCTGTTCCCTCAAACAGTGTTCCCTTCTACTGTTGTCCTGTCTCCTCAGACAGCGTACAAATCTTCTTTTGGCGGGGGTGTTGCCAACCAAACGCGCTCCTTTTTCACGCTCTTTTACCTGGCAGACGGTGAGTCACGCACGTATCTAACATCTGTGCTTGCCCCGTGTGTAGCCTACCCCTTCAGAGGTCATTCTAGGCTGCGTGTGACACGCATACGTTCATTCTTGTGTTACTGGGTGCCACAGCGTAGTGCAGGTTTTTCTTTCTGCACACGTGGTCTAGGAGGGGTTGCGTGCACGTCATCTCCCTTTTTTGGGGCTCCTGTGCGTAGCGTGACCCGTCATCTTTCCCCAGGGGTTACATTCAGCCTTGCAAGAGCACTAGGGTACAATTACCATCTGGTACCCAACCCCTTTGACCCCCAATTGCCCAGGACAATAGTTTACAGCCACTCCCATACGCACATTAACATCAGTGCCATGGCTGGGAGGCGAGGATTCCGTAAGGGTGGCAAAGGTGGAAGAGCCACAAGTGGTGGCCGTGGTGGATCCGGTAGGGGACGTGGTCGTTACTTGCAGGGTGAGCCTGTCCCCCCATGTGTGGAGGACCAGTCAAGGGCACCCATAATCCCCCCCCTCCCGTTAAGGCTGATGTGGCTGACACCATCCATGCTCAGCCCTTGTTGGACCAGCCCATTGTGGCACCAGACCTGTCTGACTCCATGGCTGACTTCCAGGTCAGCAGGCCTATGACACGTGCGCTGGTGCACGTTGATCTCACCATGCCACGTGCATCTGGGGCAGCAAGGTCATCTGCTGCCCCAAGTAGGCAGGGTGGAGAGGCTGCAGGGGCAGCTGCGGCTCCATCCACCCCAGCCCTCACACACCCAGCCAGGACAGTGTTGGTCCTAGTCCATCCTGCTGACATTCCCCCTGACACCATCACACTTGAGCCAATGCCTGCACCAACTCCCATGCTGAGTGTGCAATCCCACACTCCTGATACAGATTCCACCAGGGCTCCTGCCCCTAGTGTCCAGAGCGGCGCAGGACACTCAGGATCACCACCACCTTCCAAGCGGAAGAGGAAGAGTGCTCGTCCGGCACAGGCTGATGCCCCAGACACGGCTACACAGTCCGGCCCGTCCAGGAAGCCCAGCTTCACGGATGACAAACTGAATGCACTTGTCGAGTATGTGTCCGCACATGACACGAGATGGTCATTGTTGCAGGATCCAAGACCACACCTGCACAACGCCAGGCACACTGGCAGACCGTTGCGGACATCGTAAGTGCCCTTGGAATCGTGAGGCGCACAGCCAATGATTGCTATAAGCGCTGGAATGACCTAAAGCGCAGGGCAAAGAGTAAGCTGGCCTCAAGTCATGCCGCAACTCTAGTGACTGGAGGTGGGTCTCCAGTAGTAGACATGGAACTCACTCCACATGAGTCAGTCGCTGGGACCTACGTCACGGAGGAACAGATCCAAGGCGTGGGAGATCTGCCTGATTACGAGGCATTGTCCGGTGAGTGCACATGCATGTGTGTGTCATCCATGTGCATGGTGTGTGTGTGGGCTTCTGTTTGTGTGCCAGGTGAGAGTGTGTGCGCCTGAGTCGTATGGGTCAGCCATGTGCTTCATGCAATACATCCTGCGCAGCTGCATTTGGCCATAGCAGTATCCCTTCTGCCAACAGTAGACATCTAGCCCAACTGCACGCCAGTTGCCCTTGAAGTGTCACCTTGCCACAACATTGTTGCTTTTTTTTCACTGTTCATTCAGTCAGATTGTTTGCATTCCACCACTTTTACTAGGCATGTCACAGTCCTCTAGTCACATGTCTGACATGGCTATGGTAAAGTGGAGTGACTTTGTTACCTGGATATCATTTGTTCACACATGTCCCTGTGCAATTGGACCATTTCGGACTGGCAGCTCCAGGTGAAAAATCTGACCTGTTTGAATTAGAAAAGCTATTACATGCAGGAACTGGACTGAATGAATAGGTGCTGCCCTCCTCTCCATCTTCACTCAATAGCAATGGTACATGCCATCTGTGTGATGGCATGTGTGTTTCACCTGGCAATCACAGGCCAATGTGTGATGCCACTGCCAGGCAGCATGCAGAAAATGTGTTCATCTTCCATCTTGGTGTCATCAGTGTGTGCCATTTGCCTGCCCTTCATATGCAGTGAGGGTGCATGCATGGGAGGGTTTTAGTCATGTGGGACATGTGTCAATCAAGTACTGGTTCTCTTGTTACTCAGCCCTCATTGTGTGCCATGGTGCTAATGCCTGTTTCCATTTCTTTGTTTTTATGTCTTTGCAGGGGAAGACGCACTTGATACTGCTGGGGTTGTGGAGATGGTGCAGACCCAGGAGGGGTCCGAGGGCCGACCAACCACCAGTGAGGGACGTGGTGTGGTGGTGGGTGAGAACCCACAACTGCTGCAGGTCGTGCTCTCAAGGGGTGTCTCTGGCTGCACCTCCCCCGAGCTGTACTCAGGTGTTGATTCGGATGAGACCTACGTGCCGTCGCAGGTGAGTGTTCCAGGGAGGGATTCTGTTCTGTCCCACCCACCTGCACCAGGGTCAGAACCCTCAATGGGGATGTCAGTGTTGGCAGCTACGCCTTTGGTGGTTACGGATGCAGGGTCACACTCCGCCACATCTGATCCTGTTCCTGGGCCAGCAGATCAGAGGGGGAATGCAGTCCTGCAGCCTCAGGCAGTGCCGGCACAGCAAGGCGCAGTTCGCCTTGCCCCAGACAGGTGTGGTGCCCGCCGACGTGGTGGCCGTACGCCATCTGGCAATACCGCATGGGAGCAATCCATTTACGGTATGGCAACCCAACAGGCAGCATCATCCGAGATGATGGCTCAGGCCATGGATAGGGTGGCCACTTCCATTGTCCCCCCTGAAAGGCTGATGGAGCGACTACAGCAGGAAACCGACTCCATCTGCCAGTCACACAGGGAGGACATGTTGGGGTCCAACAGGGACAGGCGGGCGGCACTGGCGACTCTGCAGGAGGCCATCTCCATTGAGTCCCAGGGCCACAGGGAAGCCCTGAGGCAGGAGCTCCTTCACCTCAGGACGACTCTTGTTGAGCTTGAGGCTTCAACACACCAAAGGACAGAACAGCAGCTGGAGCGTCTCACCCGTACGCTCTCAGCTGAGATGCAGGCAATGAGGGCGGAGGTCCGGGCATCCCGTGAGTTGTTGCATGGGGACCTCCGCACACTCATCCTCCAGAACCAGACCTACCACACCCCCATGCTTGCAGCCATGGAGGAGCAGACTAGGGCCTTGCATGGGCTGCCTCCCATAGTGCAACCACCTCCGGATGCAGCTGCACAGGGTGATAATAGCGACAGCAGTGATACTCCCACA
This sequence comes from Ambystoma mexicanum, assembly GCF_040938575.1. Taxonomy (NCBI): domain Eukaryota; kingdom Metazoa; phylum Chordata; class Amphibia; order Caudata; family Ambystomatidae; genus Ambystoma; species Ambystoma mexicanum. The sequence goes on along the minus strand of NC_090922.1, from coordinate 576,612,749 downwards.
ATAGGGTAGCCGTGTGGGCCATGAGCCCATGGAGGTGTTTTTTTTTCCCAGGATCCACACAGGTGGGTTCTGGTGTGCACCCTGTCCTCGGACCTCCTGGGTTGCCTCCCCAACCCCCCTGGGCCCATCAATGGCCATTTTTGTTTTTTTTTATTTTTATTTTTATTTTTAATAATTTTTTTCCCAATTTTTTTGGGACAATTTGTTGGCTTCCGTGGTTCCTGTGGGCATACGCTGCATTGTGGCTGGGCACATGCAGGCTTGTCATGTATTTGGTTCAGATGCTTGGGTTTGAGTCACACACACCCCTCCTGCTTCCCGTTTCCATGGGCTTGCAAAGGGTGTGCCCAAGTGACATTGACGTACATGGTGACATTGGACTCCCACTACATGTGTAGGTAGTCTAGTCAATACTGTGTATACATTCCTAGTGCATATTGCTGTTGTGTTGTACACTGCATGTTGCATTGATGTGTAACTCATCATCTGTGTCTACCTCCCAATTTGCAGGTCCCTTCCTCATGTCTACACAAGGCCCTCTAGTCTGGAGATGGGGTCCATGTTGGCAGCAGTGCACCTACAACTCTACATGGCGCCAACACTGCACAGTTGGTAGTGGTGGGAGTGCAGGCATTTCCAGGTGGTGAGACTACTAATATATAACATTTGTGATGTCATGTTAATGGTAGTACCTGCTCAAGTTTGTTGTTGGTCCTGCATTACTGTGAGCATTTTAGGTGTTGCAAGTTTCAATTAGGGACACTCTACATTGTGACACTAGTGTCATGTTGTGGGGATTACTTTGTTTAGCTGCAAATAGCATGACATGGCACGGTGTGTCGTGTGGCGGTGCTGGGGATGAGTTGGCTGACATGGCACTGTCCTCTTGTTGCATTTTGCAAGTGGGTATTCATTTTAGCTGCTTGAATGTGTTACTTCACAAAATTGCATTGGTGGTGTCTGTGTGGGTAGGGATGCACACATTGTGACACTTCCAGGTGAACAATCTCAGGCTGATATGGTTTTCACGGTTCATTCTCCAGACATTCAGGATCAGTGTCAGGTTGAGTCATCATTGATTGTCAGATGGAATGTGCCAGGGCAGTGTGCACTCCACAGGGGTGTGATTTCTATGTGAAGTAATTAGCCACTAGCTGTGTGCGGGCTGCCTCCCCCCGTGCCCTTTCCCCTCCCATGCGCAGCGGCTGTGCATGTGGTTGGGGATGTGGGGCCACCACCATGTCCACGGCCAGGCCCCGGCATGTTGCAACGTTGTGCAGGACACATGCTGCCACTATGATCCTGCACACTACTGGGGGAGCGTACAACAGCTGCCCGCCAGAACGGTCAAGGGAGCGAAAGCGTGACTTTAGCACTCTGAATGTGCGCTCCACTATGCCCCTGGTTGTAATGTGGGCTGTGTTATATCTTACCTAGGGTGGCGTGGTGGGGTTCCGAATTGGCGTCATCATGTGGGGGCTGAGAGGGTAGGCACTGTCCCCTGTGGAGGTGGTGATTGGTATCATTGGTGGGGTTGTGACCTTGCTCAGTATCTGACATGCATGCATGTGCAGTGGCATTCATACTCACCAAGCAGCCATGTATCGCCATGCCGCCCAGCTTCTAGGTCCCAGCTTAGGGTGGACATTCGGTAAATGAAGCTGTCGTAGGTTGACCCGGGATAGTTGGCATATACTGAGGTGATGATTCCCTTGGCATTACATACTACCTGCACGTTGATGGAATGCCAGTGCTTGCGGTTCCTATAGATGTGCTCTGATGCCCTGGGGGGACGTAGAGCCACATGGGTGCAGTCGATGGCACCTAGCACTTTGGGGAATCGTGCCACACCGTAAAAATCCAGGGCGGCAGCATGCCTTTCTGCAGGTGTTCTGGGCAGGTATATGTGCCTGCGGACTGATGGGCGTGCAGTGATGATGTTCAAGACCTGGTGTAGGCAGCGTGACTGGGTGGCCTGTGATACACCACCCACAATGGCACTTGTCCGCTGAAATGATCCAGTGGCTAAGAAGTGCAGTTCATTGAGGACCTTCTCCAGGGGGCTGAGTGCTTGGGAGCACAGGGTGGGTGATGTGAGGTCATCCTCCCACTCACTCACCAGGTCCAGTATAATGTGTGGTGGAAACCTGTACCTCCCATGCACCTGGTCATCAGGCATCCCGAAAAGGCTGGTTCTGGGTGTGAATATTCTGGCCCTGACTATCCTCCCCCTCCTCCTTTGGTAGCCCACGCCCACAGCTGCTAGGAACGGTATGTTCATCCTGGGTCTGAGCTTGTTATTTTGTCAGCGCGCAAATGTATGCGTTGCGCGTGTTGTAGGCGAGCGTGTGACCCGCGCACCCCTGAAATCCAGTACCCAGTCCAATAGCGTGTGGAAATTCCCGCGCACCCCGGGATACAGGTGCGCTGACGTACTTGCGTGTGTAAGTGCCCGCGCACCCCTGATATACACGTACATAGGCCAATCGCGTGTACGCGCATTTTTGTCCAATTACACGCGATGACACTCTGACGTGCAGTCTTTCCACGTGTGCTCTGTCATCACGTGCTGTGTGGGAAACACCTGTGCGGGTCACGTCACAGACGCGCTTACGCGCTGAGGGCCTTTGGTCCAATAGAATCGCGTATGCGTGCTGACGCGTTTACGCGCTGAGGGCCTTTGGTCCAATAGAATCGCGTATGCGTGCTGACGCGTTTACGCGCTGAGGGCCTTTGGTCCAATAGAATCGCGTATGCGTGCTGACGCGCTTACGCGCTAAGGGCCTTTCCTCGATTTTCATGCTGACGTGCAGGATTTTCACGTGCCAAATCACTCCGTACCAAGCTGGCCACGCGTAAGCACACGGAAGACCACGCTCCTGCCCAGAAGGCCGAACTACTGCCCCCCCAGAGCCCCGAGCAAGCTCCCATCTGCCATCTGCTGCTGCCTGACTGCCTGCTGCCCACGTGCACTGCCATTTGCTGCCTGCACATCAGCCAGGGGTGCTGTTGCTGTGACCACCCCTGCTGGAACTGAAGACTCCCGACTGGGATTCCATCGCTCCACAGTCCAGCCCCAGGACCCAGTTGCCCACCCACCCCTGCCTCTGGGGTTGTCATGTCGGGGCAAACACCATCTGTGACCACTGACAACCCCCGGCCAGAGAGGCAGAGGGGCACCAGCTTCAGTGCCACCGAAGTTGGTGTCCTGGTGGAGCAAGTCCTGGGGCAGTATGATGCCCTCTTTGGAAGTTCCCGCGCCGACAAGGAAGGACGGACTCGGAGCTGGACTGACATCGTGACTGCCATCAACGCAGAGGGGGTGGCAGTCCGGGACTTACAACATGTCAGGAAGCGCTGGGAGGACTTCAGGTCCAGGACCCTGAACAAGGCCCGGCGCCTCTTGAAGGCAGCGGATGCCAAGGGGCACATGGGGCCACTTGTCGGAAGAACAGATGAGGGTCCTGGAACGCATATCCCCAGCGCTCCACGTCCAGGTCCTGGAGAAGCAGACCCGTCTGGAGTCGAGCGGTGAGTGTACATGCATCCTGATTGTGAGCAGTGCGTGTGGTGATTATTCGGTATTGTGCAGGTTGCACATCTGTTTGTATGGGGTCGAGTATGGGTGGGGGTGTACAGGGCCGTGGGGCTGACACATGCGAGGGCTGTAATGTGTGAGACATGGATGGTGCTTGTGTGTGTAGGCTTGCATGCCAAATGCAGTTGTGCGTGCACACATGTTTGGATGAATGTGTATGTAAGTAGACATGTCAGTGATGTCACGCATGTATGTTGTTTTCGGCTGCATGTATGAGCACTGTGTACATGTGCATGTGTGTGTATTTGACAAGGGTGCAACAGTGATGCAACATGGATGCATGTGACAGCGTATGTGGAAGCCTGATTGGCAGATGTGACATGGATGCCGGTCTGAACAGTGCGACACTTGGCAGAGGTGTACACATGCATGCAAGTGTGGTGGTGTGTGTACATGTGTGGTGCACTTCCTGTGTTGCATGTGATGTCTGGCTCCCCTTTGGCTGCTCATGCAGTTGTATGTGTAGGGATGGTGGTGGCAGTTGCGTTATGGCTGTGGTATGGCTCATGTGTGCGAGTTGTAATGACATGTGTGTTGGGGATTGTGATGACATGTCTGAGGTTTGCCAATGCCACTCATGTGCAACTGTCATGTGTGTATGTGTCCATTGTACAGTGCCCTGATGCCTGTGTTTTGTTTCTCCCTGTCTGCAGCGTCAACTGATGAAGAGGGCGGAGAAGGTGCTGTGGAGCACAGCGGCAGGGATCCGACCGCCAGCCGGAGACGCAAGGCCCGGCTCCCCTCCCGTGTTGTCATCTCGTCGGGGAGTGAGGAGTCCGGTGCCGCGTCCCAGGCCGCAGCTGCCGGGGGGAGGTCCAAGAGGCGGAGGTTGGAGTTGGACTCCTCGGCAGCAGAAGGGGCAGCTGGGACCCCACAGGGCCCAACAGGGGAAGATGGCACAGAGTCATCCAGGTTGGTGGGGGGTTTGGTGGAGGAGGAGGCCGTGCAAGCACCAGAGACGGGGTCTGGAGGTGGGGATCCCACTGGTGCTAGTGGTGCAGTGCAGGACCAGGGACAGGAGGCAGCACAGGCCGCCGCGGAGGTGCCTGTGTGCAATCCTGTCCCCGATCCTGTCCCTGCATCATCATGCACCAGCAGGGATGCCTACGTCCAGACCCGTTTTCAGGCAGGGGATGAGCTGACGTCAACTGGCCTTCCTCTGCCTGCGGACGTGGCCATCCAGGTCCAGGTTGAGCCTGTCCTGGCTGGTGTGGCGTTGCGTCAACGGGCCATGCGAGGTGACCTGCAGTCTTTTCATGGAGAGACTGCACGTCATCTCGAATGGCTCGTTGACCACGTCAGCCTGCTGGGACAGGTCACCCAGGCCGGATTCCTCCGTCTGATGGGGCTTGCTCCGACCCCCTCCTCAACTGGACCCCCTACGCGCCAGTCGTCCTCTGTGCCATCTTCCCAGCCATCAGTCACCTGGGTGCCCTGTGGAGCTGCCTCTGACGGTGTGGCCAGGCTGGTGGAGGAGGCATCCCTGCCACAGTCGGGAGTCGGAGGTCCAGCAGGGGTGGCCACATCAACAACTGCACCCCAGCCGGTGGAGGATGTGCAGGCAGCAGGAGGCAGTGCACGGGCAGAGGCAGAGCAGCAGCAGCAACATGGTGGGAGCCATGAAGGCTCGGGGCCTTCGACATCGGAGGGGCAGGCATCGGCCGGAGGGCAGGAGGACCCAGGACAGAGAGTGTCTTCCGTGTGGCAGCGGTTGGGCCACGCCATAGGTGCGGAGCGGCGGCGGGCGGAAGAGGCGCGGCTCACAATGGTCAGGGCGGAGAACTCCATGTGGAGGGCCCTGAGGCGGGCCGAGTGCCTCGAGGCAATCCGCAGGGGGTTGGAGGAGGACACGGCGTCGTCCCTGCGGACCCTCGGGGCCATGGAACAGGACCGCCTCCGGGACATCGAACAGGAGTTCGATGATGCCCTGGCCCAGAACACCACGGAGTGAGCCGCTGGACTTGCCCGCCGCCTTTGTATATAGTTCTTTAGTTTTAGGTTTCCTTTGTTTCTTATTATGATTTGGAGTCGACGGACACTGCTCCACTTTTTGTATATAGTTGCATTTTAGTTAGGGTTTTTTGTAGGTTTCCTTTGTTCAGTTGGGCTCATGGGCCCTTGGATGTTTTCTACATAGTTCTCCATTGGATTGATTTCATTTTTGATGTGACTTTGGACAACATTTTTTTGGATTTGGATTTGTATTTTTAATTTTTTTAGACGGACATGCAGCTTCTCTTTTTTTCTTTGCCATTGTAGTTTGTTTCATTTAATTTCCATTCTTTTTTTAATACAATTTTGTTTTCATACTTCACTGTGTGGTATCATGTCATTGGTTTCATGCATTTCATGTTGGGTGTTTTCCCATTCAATTGCAACCATTGTGTGTGACGGACATGGGTTCATTCGCTTTATGAACATTGGGGGTGTAACATGCAATTTCTATTTCCATGTGGGTGAATGGGTTACTTGGTAGGGCTTTTTGGCTGTGGAGGCTGACCATAACGCACATGATTGGGGATTGTGAGGACCTGGTGGAGGCTGCCCATGGTGGCTGGGGGGTTGGGGTGGTGGGAGACATGAGTGGGGGCCTGGTGGAGGCTGCCCCTGGTGGCTGGGGAGTGGGGGTGGTGGGAGACATGGGTGGGGGCCTGGTGGAGGCTGCCCCTGGTGGCTGGGGGGTGGGGGTGGTGGGAGACATAAGTGGGGGCCTGGTGGAGGCTGCCCCTGGTGGCTGGGGGGTGGGGGTGGTGGGAGACATGAGTGTGGGCCTGGTGGAGGCTGCCCATGCACTGCTGGGGGGTGGGGGTGGTGGGAGACATGAGTGGGGGCCTGGTGGAGGCTGCCCCTGGTGGCTGGGGGGTGGTGGTGATAGGGGACATGAGTGGGGGCCTGGTGGAGGGTGCCCCTGCACTGCTGGGGGGTGGGGGTGGTGGAAGACATGAGTGGGGACCTGGTGGAGGGTGCCCCTGCACTGCTGGGGGGTGGGGGTGGTGGGAGACATGAGTGGGGGCCTGGTGGAGGGTGCCCCTGGATGCTGGGGGGTGGGGGTGCAGGGGGACATGAGTGGGGGCCTGGTGGAGGGTGCCCCTGGTGGCTGGGGGGTGGGGGTGGTGGGAGACATGGGTGGGGGCCTGGTGGAGGGTGCCCCTGGATGCTGGGGGGTGGGGGTGCAGGGGGACATGAGTGGGGGCCTGGTGGAGGGTGCCCCTGCACTGCTGGGGGGTGGGGGGGGTGGGAGACATGAGTGGGGGCCTGGTGGAGGGTGCCCCTGGTGGCTGGGGGGTGGGGGTGGTGGGAGACATGGGTGGGGGCCTGGTGGAGGGTGCCCCTGCACTGCTGGGGGGTGGGGGTGGTGGGAGACATGAGTGGGGGCCTGGTGGAGACTGCCCCTGCACTGCTGGGGGGTGGGGGTGGTGGGAGACATGAGTGGGGGCCTGGTGGAGGGTGCCCCTGGTGGCTGGGGGGTGGGGGTGGTGAGAGACATGAGTGTGGGCCTGGTGGAGGCTGCCCCTGCACTGCTGGGGGGTGGGGGTGGTTGGAGACATGAGTGGGGGCCTGGTGGAGGGTGCCCCTGGTGGCTGGGGGGTGGGGGTGGTGGGAGACATGAGTGTGGGCCTGGTGGAGGCTGCCCCTGCACTGCTGGTGGGTGGGGGTGGTGGGAGACATGAGTGGGGGCCTGGTGGAGGCTGCCCCTGCACTGCTGGGGGGTAGGGGTGGTGGGAGACATGAGTGGGGGCCTGGTGGGGGCTGCCCCTGCACTGCTGGGGGTGGGGGTGATAGGGGACATGAGTGGGGGCCTGGTGGAGGGTGCCCCACAATGCTGGGGGGTGGGGGTGCAGGGGTACATGAGTTGGACATGAGTGGGGGCCTGCTGGCAGGTGCCCCACAGTGCTGGGGGGTGGGGGTGGTGGGGAACATGAGTTGGACATGGGTGGGTGCCTGCTGGCAGGTGCCCCACAGTGCTGGGGGTGGGGGTGCAGGGGTACATGAGTTGGACATGAGTGGGGGCCTGCTGGCAGGTGCCCCACAGTGCTGGGGGGTGGGGGTGGTGGGGAACATGAGTTGGACATGGGTGGGGGCCTGCTGGCAGGTGCCCCACAGTGCTGGGGGATGGGGGTGGTGGGAGACATGAGTGGGGGCCTGGTGGAGGGTGCCCCTGGTGGCTGGGGGGGTGGGGGTGGTGGGAGACATGAGTGGGGGGCTGCCCCTGCACTGCTGGGGGTGGGGGTGATAGGGGACATGAGTGGGGGCCTGGTGGAGGGTGCCCCACAATGCTGGGGGGTGGGGGTGCAGGGGTACATGAGTTGGACATGAGTGGGGGCCTGCTGGCAGGTGCCCCTGCACTGCTGGGGGGTGGGGGTGGTGGGAGACATGAGTGGGGGCCTGGTGGAGGGTGCCCATGGTGGCTGGGTGGTGGGTGGGAGACATGAGTGGGGGCCTGGTGGAGGGTGCCCCTGCACTGCTGGGGGGTGGGGGTGGTGGGAGACATGAGTGGGGGCCTGGTGGAGGGTGCCCATGGTGGCTGGGGGGTGGGAGTGGGAGACATGAGTGGGGGCCTGGTGGAGGGTGCCCCTGCACTGCTGGGGGGTGGGGGTGGTGGGAGACATGAGTGGGGGCCTGGTGGAGGCTGCCCCTGCACTGCTGGGGGGTGGGGGTGGTGGGAGACATGAGTGGGGGCCTGGAGGAGGCTGCCCCTGGTGGCTGGGGGGTGGGGGTGGTGGGAGACATGAGTGTGGGCCTGGTGGAGGCTGCCCCTGCACTGCTGGGGGGTGGGGGTGGTGGGAGACATGAGTGGGGGCCTGGTGGAGGGTGCCCCTGCACTGCTGGGGGGTGGGGGTGGTGGGAGACATGAGTGGGGGCCTGGTGGAGGCTGCCCCTGGTGGCTGGGGGGTGGTGGTGATAGGGGACATGAGTGGGGGCCTGGTGGAGGGTGCCCCTGTACTGCTGGGGGTGGGGGTGGTGGGAGACATGAGTGGGGGCCTGGTGGAGGGTGCCCCTGGTGGCTGGGGGGTGGGGGTGGTGGGAGACATGAATGTGGGCCTGGTGGAGGCTGCCCCTGCACAGCTGGGGGGTGGGGGTGGTGGGAGACATGAGTGGGGGCCTGGTGGAGGGTGCCCCTGCACTGCTGGGGGGTGGGGGTGGTGGGAGACATGAGTGGGGGCCTGGTGGAGGGTGCCCCTGGATGCTGGGGGGTGGGGGTGCAGGGGGACATGAGTGGGGGCCTGGTGGAGGGTGCCCCTGGTGGCTGGGGGGTGGGGGTGGTGGGAGACATGGGTGGGGGCCTGGTGGAGGGTGCCCCTGGATGCTGGGGGGTGGGGGTGCAGGGGGACATAAGTGGGGGCCTGGTGGAGGGTGCCCCTGCACTGCTGGGGGGTGGGGGTGGTGGGAGACATGAGTGGGGGCCTGGTGGACGGTGCCCCTGGTGGCTGGGGGGTGAGGGTGGTGGGAGACATGGGTGGGGCCTGGTGGAGGGTGCCCCTGCACTGCTGGGGGGTGGGGGTGGTGGGAGACATGAGTGGGGGCCTGGTGGAGGCTGCCCATGCACTGCTGGGGGGTGGGGGTGGTGGGAGACATGACTGGGGGCCTGGTGGAGGCTGCCCCTGGTGGCTGGGGGGTGGTGGTGATAGGGGACATGAGTGGGGGCCTGGTGGAGGGTTCCCCTGCACTGCTGGGAGGTGGGGGTGGTGGGAGACATGAGTGGGGGCCTGGTGGAGGGTGCCCCTGGTGGCTGGGGGGTGGGGGTGGTGGGAGACATGAGTGTGGGCCTGGTGGAGGCTGCCCCTGCACTGCTGGGGGGTGGGGGTGGTGGGAGACATGAGTGGGGGCCTGGTGGAGGCTGCCCCTGCACTGCTGGGGGGTGGGGGTGGTGGGAGACATGAGTGGGGGCCTGGTGGAGGGTGCCCCTGGTGGCTGGGGGGTGGGGGTGGTGGGAGACATGAGTGTGGGCCTGGTGGAGGCTGCCCCTGCACTGCTCGGGGGTGGGGGTGGTGGGAGACATGAGTGGGGGCCTGGTGGAGGCAGCCCCTGGTGGCTGGGGGGTGAGGGTGGTGGGAGACATGAGTGTGGGCCTGGTGGAGGCTGCCCCTGCACTGCTGGGGGGTGGGGTGGTGGGAGACATGAGTGGGGGCCTGGTGGAGGCTGCCCATGCACTGCTGGGGGGTGGGGGTGGTGGGAGACATGAGTGGGGCCTGGTGGAGGCTGCCCCTGCACTGCTGGGGGGTGGGGGTGGTGGTAGACATGTGTGGGGGCCTGGTGGAGGGTGCCCCTGCACTGCTGGGGGGTGGGGGTGGTGGGAGACATGAGTGGGGGCCTGTTGAGGGTGCCCCTGGTGGCTGGGGGTTGGGGGTGGTGGGAGACATGAGTGTGGGCCTGGTGGAGGCTGCCCCTGCACTGCTGGGGGGTGGGGGTGGTGGGAGACATGAGTGGGGACCTGGTGGAGGCTGCCCCTGCACTGCTGGGGGGTGGGGGTGGTGGGAGACATGAGTGGGGGCCTGGTGGGGGCTTCCCTTGCACTGCTGGGGGTGGGGGTGATAGGGGACATGAGTGGGGGCCTGGTGGAGGGTGCCCCACAATGCTGGGGGGGGTGGGGGTGCAGGGGTACATGAGTTGGACATGAGTGGGGGCCTGCTGGCAGGTGCCCCACAGTGCTGGTGGGTGGGGGTGGTGGGGAACATGAGTTGGACATGGGTGGGTGCCTGCTGGCAGGTGCCCCACAGTGCTGGGGGGTGGGGGTGCAGGGGTACATGAGTTGGACATGAGTGGGGGCCTGCTGGCAGGTGCCCCACAGTGCTGGGGGGTGGGGGTGGTGGGGAACATGAGTTGGACATGGGTGGGGGCCTGCTGGCAGGTGCCCCACAGTGCTGGGGGGTGGGGGTGGTGGGAGACATGAGTGGGGGCCTGGTGGAGGGTGCCCCTGGTGGCTGGGGGGTGGGGGTGGTGGGAGACATGAGTGGGGGCCTGGTGGGGGCTGCCCCTGCACTGCTGGGGGTGGGGGTAATAGGGGACATGAGTGGGGGCCTGGTGGAGGGTGCCCCACAATGCTGGGGGGTGGGGGTGCAGGGGTACATGAGTTGGAGATGAGTGGGGGCCTGCTGGCAGGTGCCCCTGCACTGCTGGGGGGTGGGGGTGAGGGGAGACATGAGGGGGGGCCTGGTGGAGGGTGCCCATGGTGGCTGGGCGGTGGGGGTGGGTGGGAGGCATGAGTGGGGGGCTGGTGGAGGGTGCCCCTGCACTGCTGGGGGGTGGGGGTGGTGGGAGACATGAGTGGGGGCCTGGTGGAGGGTGCCCATGGTGGCTGGGGGGTGTGGGTGGGAGACATGAGTGGGGGCCTGGTGGAGGGTGCCCCTGCACTGCTGGGGGGTGGGGGTGGTGGGAGACATGAGTGGGGGCCTGGTGGAGGCTGCCCCTGCACTGCCGGAGGGTGGGGGTGGTGGGAGACATGAGTGGGGGTCTGGTGGAGGCTGCCCCTGGTGGCTGGGGGGTGGGGGTGGTGGGAGACATGAGTGTGGGCCTGGTGGAGGCTGCCCCTGCACTGCTGGGGGGTGGGGGTGGTGGGAAACATGAGTGGGGGCCTGGTGGAGGCTTCCCATGCACTGCTGGGGGGTGGGGGTGGTGGGAGACATGAGTGTGGGCCTGGTGGAGGCTGCCCCTGCACTGCTGGGGGGTGGGGGTGAGGGGAGACATGAGTGGGGGCCTGGTGGAGGGTGCCCATGGTGGCTGGGGGGTGGGGGTGGGTGGGAGGCATGAGTGGGGGCCTGGTGGAGGCTGCCCCTGCACTGCCGGAGGGTGGGGGTGGTGGGAGACATGAGTGGGGGTCTGGTGGAGGCTGCCCCTGGTGGCTGGGGGGTGGGGGTGGTGGGAGACATGAGTGTGGGCCTGGTGGAGGCTGCCCCTGCACTGCTGGGGGGTGGGGGTGGTGGGAAACATGAGTGGGGGCCTGGTGGAGGCTTCCCATGCACTGCTGGGGGGTGCGGGTGGTGGGAGACATGAGTGTGGGCCTGGTGGAGGCTGCCCCTGCACTGCTGGGGGGTGGGGGTGAGGGGAGACATGAGTGGGGGCCTGGTGGAGGGTGCCCATGGTGGCTGGGGGGTGGGGGTGGGTGGGAGGCATGAGTGGGGGCCTGGTGGAGGGTGCCCCTGCACTGCTGGGGGGTGGGGGTGGTGGGAGACATGAGTGGGGGCCTGGTGGAGGGTGCCCATGGTGGCTGGGGGGTGGGGGTGGGTGGGAGACATGAGTGGGGGCCTGGTGGAGGGTGCCCCTGCACTGCTGGGCGGTGGGGATGGTGGGAGACATGAGTGGGGGCCTGGTGGAGGCTGCCCCTGCACTGCCGGGGGGTGGGGGTGGTGGGAGACATGAGTGGGGGCCTGGTGGAGGCTGCCCCTGGTGGCTGGGGGGTGGGGGTGGTGGGAGACATGAGTGTGGGCCTGGTGGAGGCTGCCCCTGCACTGCTGGGGGGTGGGGGTGGTGGGAAACATGAGTGGGGGCCTGGTGGAGGCTGCCCATGCACTGCTGGGGGGTGGGGGTGGTGGGAGACATGAGTGGGGGCCTGGTGGAGGCTGCCCCTGGTGGCTGGGGGGTGGTGGTGATAGGGGACATGAGTGGGGGCCTGGTGGAGGGTGCCCCTGCACTGCTGGGGGGTGGGGGTGGTGGGAGACATGAGTGGGGGCCTGGTGGAGGGTGCCCCTGGTGGCTGGGGGGTGGGGGTGGTGGGAGACATGAGTGGGGGCCTGGTGGAGGCTGCCCCTGCACTGCTGGGGGGTGGGGGTGGTGGGAGACATGAGTGGGGGCCTGGTGGAGGGTGCCCCTGGTGGCTGGGGCGTGGGGGTGGTGGGAGACATGAGTGTGGGCCTGGTGGAGGCTGCCCCTGCACTGCTGGGGGGTGGGGGTGGTGGGAGACATGAGTGGGGGCCTGGTGGAGGCTGCCCCTGGTGGCTGGGGGGTGGGGGTGGTGGGAGACATGAGTGTGGGCCTGGTGGAGGCTGCCCCTGCACTGCTGGGGGGTGGGGGTGGTGGGAGACATGAGTGGGGGCCTGGTGGAGGCTGCCCATGCACTGCTTGGGGTGGGGGTGGTGGGAGACATGAGTGGGGGCCTGGTGGAGGCTGCCCCTGCACTGCTGGGGGTGGGGGTGGTGGTAGACATGAGTGGGGGCCTGGTGGAGGGTGCCCCTGCACTGCTGGGGGGTGGGGGTGGTGGGAGACATGAGTGGGGGCCTGGTGGAGGGTGCCCCTGGTGGCTGGGGGGTGGGGGTGGTTGGAGACATGAGTGTGGGCCTGGTGGAGGCTGCCCCTGCACTGCTGGGGGGTGGGGGTGGTGGGAGACATGAGTGGGGGCCTGGTGGAGGCTGCCCCTGCACTGCTGGGGGGTGGGGGTGGTGGGAGACATGAGTGGGGGCCTGGTGGAGGGTGCCCCTGGTGGCTGGGGGGTGGCGGTGGTGGGAGACATGAGTGTGGGCCTGGTGGAGGCTGCCCCTGCACTGCTGGGGGGTGGGGGTGGTGGGAGACATGAGTGGGGGCCTGGTGGAGGCTGCCCATGCACTGCTGGGGGGTGGGGGTGGTGGGAGACATGAGTGGGGGCCTGGTGGAGGGTTCCCCTGCACTGCTGGGGGGTGGGGTTGGTGGGAGACATGAGTGGGGGCCTGGTGGAGGCTGCCTCTGGTGGCTGGGGGGTGGGGGTGGTGGGAGACATGAGTGGGGGCCTGGTGGAGGCTGCCGCTGGTGGCTGGGGGGTGGGGGTGGTGGGAGACATGAGTGGGGGCCTGGTGGAGGCTGCCCCTGGGGGGTGGTGGTGATAGGGGACATGAGTGGGGGCCTGGTGGAGGGTGCCCCTGCACTGCTGGGGGGTGGGGGTGGTGGGAGACATGAGTGGGGGCCTGGTGGAGGCTGCCCCTGCACTGCTGGGGGGTGGGGGTGGTGGGAGACATGAGTGGGGGCCTGGTGGAGGCTGCCCCTGCACTGCTGGGGGGTGGGGGTGGTGGGAGACATGAGTGGGGGCCTGGTGGAGGCTGCCCATGGTGGCTGGGGGTGGGGGTGGTGGTTAGACATGCATAGTTGATCAGTAGTGCAAGGTGACATGTGGGTTGGCTGGGGAGCATGCCCATGGTGGATGGGCTGCCTGAGGGACATGAGCAGGGGTGCAGGGTAGTCCCCCGTGGTGTGGGCTGCCTGCAGGGGCCGTGGAGGTTGTGGAGCGTACACCTGGGAGGACCCACACGGCCAATTCACGTGTAGTACTCCCCAGAACCCCTGAAATACACATACCCTGCTGAAATCGCCTGTGCAACTTCCCGCGCACCCCTGAAATACACGTACCCTGCTGTATTCGCGTGTGGCACTTCCCGCGCACCCCTGGAATACACGTACCCTGCTGAATTCGCGTGTGGAACTTAGCGCGCACCCCTGAAATACACGTACCCTGCTTGCACGGGGCCAATCGCGTGTGGAACTTCCCGCGCACCCCTGAAATACACGTACCCTGCTTGCACGGGGCCAATCGCGTGTGGAACTTCCCGCGCACCCCTCAAATACACGTACACTGCTCGCACTGGGACAATCGCGTGTGGAACTTCCCGCGCACCCCTGAAATAAACGAACCCTGATGAAATCGCGTGTGGAACTTCCCGTGCACCCATGGAATACACGTACCCTGCTCGCACTGGCCCATTCGCGTGTGGAACTTCCCGCGCACCCCTGAAATACACGTACCCTTATGAAATTGCGTGTGGAACTTCCCGCGCACCCATGGAATACACGTACCCTGCTCGCACTGGCCCATTCGCGTGTGGAACTTCCCGCAAACCCCTGAAATACACGTACCCTGCTGAAATCGCGTGTGGAACTTCCCGCGCACCCCTGAAATACACGTACCCTGCTTGCACGGGGCCAATCGCGTGTGGAACTTCCTGCGCACCCCTGAAATACACGTTCCCTGCTTGGCGTTTGCTGTTTGCCAGCCCGGTGAACTGGTCCAGGTTTAGCGCAGCCCTTTGCGATGATTTAGCGATTTTGATGGCTTTTCCTTGCGCGAGGGCGTTCTTGGGGGCGTTACTGGCGCTGCTGCAGGGTCGCTGCGATTCTCTGCGCCACGGCTGGTTTGGGAGCCTAAAATCCATGAATACGCTGTGCGCGGAAATCGGTTTTAGCGCACATGCCTGGCGCAGTCAATCGCACGCGGACACTCTGCGCCAGCCGCTTGCGACACTTTTCTGCGAAATTCTATGAATTACCCTCCAAGTATTTACAGTAGAGCCTTAGAGCCTTAAAAGAACAACTGGATATGCTAGAACTACCAACAGGTTGTGTTTACTACACAATACATAGACGATAGTTTTACAAAGGTAGCGGGCGCCCCTCTCTCGCAAGAACAGACATGATAACCTGTTCAGTGGTTATTAACCACTTGAGAGTTCGCAGCCACTGCTTTTACTCACTGTGCCTTTCACAGATGGGAAATATCCATTTGCATATCAGTCTTTGTCCTGCCCAGGGGCAGTCCAGCACCGAAATACAATGGCAATTCCAATCTGAACGAGAGTACCACCAGCAACCCCATACACGTGTTTCACCCTTGTTGGGGATCATCAGTGAGGTGAAGCTGATGCCTCTCTAAGCACAGTGAGAGGGAGACCACGTCTGGTTGCCCCCAGGAGACCTAGGGTTACCAATCCCAGGTTCCTTAAAAAATAGTTTTACAAAGGTAGCGGGCGCCCCTCTCTCGCAAGAACAGACATGATAACCTGTTCAGTGGTTATTAACCACTTGAGAGTTCGCAGCCACTGCTTTTACTCACTGTGCCTTTCACAGATGGGAAATATCCATTTGCATATCAGTCTTTGTCCTGCCCAGGGGCAGTCCAGCACCGAAATACAATGGCAATTCCAATCTGAACGAGAGTACCACCAGCAACCCCATACACGTGTTTCACCCTTGTTGGGGATCATCAGTGAGGTGAAGCTGATGCCTCTCTAAGCACAGTGAGAGGGAGACCACGTCTGGTTGCCCCCAGGAGACCTAGGGTTACCAATCCCAGGTTCCTTAAAAAATAGTTTTACAAAGGTAGCGGGCGCCCCTCTCTCGCAAGAACAGACATGATAACCTGTTCAGTGGTTATTAACCACTTGAGAGTTCGCAGCCACTGCTTTTACTCACTGTGCCTTTCACAGATGGGAAATATCCATTTGCATATCAGTCTTTGTCCTGCCCAGGGGCAGTCCAGCACCGAAATACACTAGCAATTCCAATCTGAACGAGAGTACCACCAGCAACCCCATACACGTGTTTCACCCTTGTTGGGGATCATCAGTGAGGTGAAGCTGATGCCTCTCTAAGCACAGTGAGAGGGAGACCACGTCTGGTTGCCCCCAGGAGACCTAGGGTTACCAATCCCAGGTTCCTTAAAAAATAGTTTTACAAAGGTAGCGGGCGCCCCTCTCTCGCAAGAACAGACATGATAACCTGTTCAGTGGTTATTAACCACTTGAGAGTTCGCAGCCACTGCTTTTACTCACTGTGCCTTTCACAGATGGGAAATATCCATTTGCATATCAGTCTTTGTCCTGCCCAGGGGCAGTCCAGCACCGAAATACAATGGCAATTCCAATCTGAACGAGAGTACCACCAGCAACCCCATACACGTGTTTCACCCTTGTTGGGGATCATCAGTGAGGTGAAGCTGATGCCTCTCTAAGCACAGTGAGAGGGAGACCACGTCTGGTTGCCCCCAGGAGACCTAGGGTTACCAATCCCAGGTTCCTTAAAAAATAGTTTTACAAAGGTAGCGGGCGCCCCTCTCTCGCAAGAACAGACATGATAACCTGTTCAGTGGTTATTAACCACTTGAGAGTTCGCAGCCACTGCTTTTACTCACTGTGTCTTTCACAGATGGGAAATATCCATTTGCATATCAGTCTTTGTCCTGCCCAGGGGCAGTCCAGCACCGAAATACAATGGCAATTCCAATCTGAACGGGAGTACCACCAGCAACCCCATACACGTGTTTCACCCTTGTTGGGGATCATCAGTGAGGTGAAGCTGATGCCTCTCTAAGCACAGTGAGAGGGAGACCACGTCTGGTTGCCCCCAGGAGACCTAGGGTTACCAATCCCAGGTTCCTTAAAAAATAGTTTTACAAAGGTAGCGGGCGCCCCTCTCTCGCAAGAACAGACATGATAACCTGTTCAGTGGTTATTAACCACTTGAGAGTTCGCAGCCACTGCTTTTACTCACTGTGCCTTTCACAGATGGGAAATATCCATTTGCATATCAGTCTTTGTCCTGCCCAGGGGCAGTCCAGCACCGAAATACAATGGCAATTCCAATCTGAACGAGAGTACCACCAGCAACCCCATACACGTGTTTCACCCTTGTTGGGGATCATCAGTGAGGTGAAGCTGATGCCTCTCTAAGCACAGTGAGAGGGAGACCACGTCTGGTTGCCCCCAGGAGACCTAGGTTACCTGGGGGCAACCAGACGTGGACTCCCTGCTCACTGTGCTTAGAGAGGCTCAGCTTCACCTCACTGATGATGCCCAACAAGGCTGAAACACGTGTATGGGGTTGCTGGTGGTACTCTTGTTCAGAGAGGAATTGCCATAGCATTTCGGTGCTGGACTGCCCATGTGGGCAGGACAAAGACTGATATGCAAATGGATATTTCCCATCTGTGAAAGGTACAGTGAGCAAAAAGCAGATGGCTGCGAACTCTCAATGTGGTTAACAACCACTGAACAGGTTATCATGCCTTGTTCTTCCGAGAGAGGGGCGCCTGCTACCTTTGTTGAATTTGTTGAAGGAACCTGGGGTTGGTCACCCTAGGTTACCTGGGGGCAACCAGACGTGGACTCCCTGCTCACTGTGCTTAGAGAGGCTCAGCTTCACCTCACTGATGATGCCCAACAAGGCTGAAACACGTGTATGGGGTTGCTGGTGGTACTCTTGTTCAGAGAGGAATTGCCATAGCATTTCGGTGCTGGACTGCCCATGTGGGCAGGACAAAGACTGATATGCAAATGGATATTTCCCATCTGTGAAAGGTACAGTGAGCAAAAAGCAGATGGCTGCGAACTCTCAATGTGGTTAACAACCACTGAACAGGTTATCATGCCTTGTTCTTCCGAGAGAGGGGCGCCTGCTACCTTTGTTGAATTTGTTGAAGGAACCTGGGGTTGGTCACCCTAGGTTACCTGGGGGCAACCAGACGTGGACTCCCTGCTCACTGTGCTTAGAGAGGCTCAGCTTCACCTCACTGATGATGCCCAACAAGGCTGAAACACGTGTATGGGGTTGCTGGTGGTACTCTTGTTCAGAGAGGAATTGCCATAGCATTTCGGTGCTGGACTGCCCATGTGGGCAGGACAAAGACTGATATGCAAATGGATATTTCCCATCTGTGAAAGGTACAGTGAGCAAAAAGCAGATGGCTGCGAACTCTCAATGTGGTTAACAACCACTGAACAGGTTATCATGCCTTGTTCTTCCGAGAGAGGGGCGCCTGCTACCTTTGTTGAATTTGTTGAAGGAACCTGGGGTTGGTCACCCTAGGTTACCTGGGGGCAACCAGACGTGGACTCCCTGCTCACTGTGCTTAGAGAGGCTCAGCTTCACCTCACTGATGATGCCCAACAAGGCTGAAACACGTGTATGGGGTTGCTGGTGGTACTCTTGTTCAGAGAGGAATTGCCATAGCATTTCGGTGCTGGACTGCCCATGTGGGCAGGACAAAGACTGATATGCAAATGGATATTTCCCATCTGTGAAAGGTACAGTGAGCAAAAAGCAGATGGCTGCGAACTCTCAATGTGGTTAACAACCACTGAACAGGTTATCATGCCTTGTTCTTCCGAGAGAGGGGCGCCTGCTACCTTTGTTGAATTTGTTGAAGGAACCTGGGGTTGGTCACCCTAGGTTACCTGGGGGCAACCAGACGTGGACTCCCTGCTCACTGTGCTTAGAGAGGCTCAGCTTCACCTCACTGATGATGCCCAACAAGGCTGAAACACGTGTATGGGGTTGCTGGTGGTACTCTTGTTCAGAGAGGAATTGCCATAGCATTTCGGTGCTGGACTGCCCATGTGGGCAGGACAAAGACTGATATGCAAATGGATATTTCCCATCTGTGAAAGGTACAGTGAGCAAAAAGCAGATGGCTGCGAACTCTCAATGTGGTTAACAACCACTGAACAGGTTATCATGCCTTGTTCTTCCGAGAGAGGGGCGCCTGCTACCTTTGTTGAATTTGTTGAAGGAACCTGGGGTTGGTCACCCTAGGTTACCTGGGGGCAACCAGACGTGGACTCCCTGCTCACTGTGCTTAGAGAGGCTCAGCTTCACCTCACTGATGATGCCCAACAAGGCTGAAACACGTGTATGGGGTTGCTGGTGGTACTCTTGTTCAGAGAGGAATTGCCATAGCATTTCGGTGCTGGACTGCCCATGTGGGCAGGACAAAGACTGATATGCAAATGGATATTTCCCATCTGTGAAAGGTACAGTGAGCAAAAAGCAGATGGCTGCGAACTCTCAATGTGGTTAACAACCACTGAACAGGTTATCATGCCTTGTTCTTCCGAGAGAGGGGCGCCTGCTACCTTTGTTCAATACATAGACGATTTGTTAATAGCAGCAGACACAGAAGAAATTTGTAAAGAAAGCACAGTTGCACTATTGACACATTTGGCAATGCATGGACACAAAGCTTTGCTAAAACAATTCCAGTATTGTCGAAAGGAAGTATCTTATTTAGGCTACCTCCTCAGGGAAGAAGATTGACACCAGAAAGGATAGAAAGCATCTCTGGTATGCCTAATCCAAATACATAGAAGGAAGTCAGGGCTTTAATTGGCATGGCTTCATATTGTAGGCAGTGGATCGCAAACTTTTCGATGATTGTGAAACCAATAGTGGCATTGACAAGGAAATATGTTACCTTACCTTGGCCATGGAACATGGAATGTCAAGAAGCATTTGACCTGCTCAAAGCTGCATTATGTTCAGCTCCAGTTTTGGGCACACCAAATTGTGATAAGAATTTTAAGTTATTTGTGCATGAGAATGATGGATGTGCTTTGGCTGTGTTGACTCAGGAACAAGGAGGGAGAAATAGACAGTGCGGCTACTTCTTATCCGTGTTGGATCCTGTTGCATGTGCTTTGCCGCGCTGCTTGCAAGCTGTTGCTGCAGCTGCCGCGTCAGTAAAACAAACCGAGGGTATGGTTTTAGGTCACGCTTTAACCGTCATGGTTCTTTTAAGTAGAACGCAAACGCAACACCTTACATCAACCAGATTGACAAGGTACGAAATTGTCCTTTTTGCACCGCATATTCAAATTTCGAGGTGTTGTGCTTTAAATCCAGCTGAGTTAATGCCCCCTCCCAATGAGAAAAGGGGTGAGAAGGAATTCCCCCATGATTGTATAATGGTTACTGAGCAAGAGACAAAAGGAAGAGTTGATTTAACTGATACCCCACAGAAAGAGCCAGATGGAGAACTGTTCTGTGATGGTTCTTGTTTTAAATTGCCTTTGGTACATCAACTGCTGCATATGCCATCACTACACTAAAAAGCATTGTTGAAAACAAAAGAATCCCATACAACTCAGCACAAGCCACAGAGATAGTAGCGTTAACAAGAGCATGCAAAATTTCTGCAAATCTCAATGTAAACATATATACTGACAGTCAGTATGCATTTGGGGTGGTACACAATTTCGGTTGGAAATGGGCAGAAAGGGGGGCGCTGTTGAGCAGCCGACAAAATGGCTGCCTAGCTTTTCAGCTCCGTGTGCTGCCGCCTTCCATCTGCTTCCATCTGCGGTTTGCTATTCTGCCCCGTCTCCAGATTTGGCTCCCACATTGCTGACACTCGGGGCCACCTGCCTGTGAAATCTGGCCCCGAATCGGACCTTCTGACCCTGTATTCGGCCGCTGGCGCTGCCCCCGTGTTGGGCCAAGCTGTGCCCCCGCACTGCCGGTGAACGACGCGAGCGGCGGCGCTGATTGACGCCCGTGGCCGCTGGCGGCCCAGCGGTTCACCCCCCCATCTGGCTTTCTATCTGGCCCTCCACGCCCGGCTGCCTTGGGGCTGGTCCGGGTTCGTTGCGCGGGGGCCGCCTGTGCTGCCTACGCTGACGCGTGTGGTCGGATCTAGCGCGGAAGTCCGGCGCCTGACATCTGGTACTCCTGGCGGCCGACCGCGGCTCGTGCGCCGCCTTTGCCTGCTCTCCCCCTGCTGCCTCTGTGATACCGCAGCACGCCCCGGAGACAACGCTCCCTCCGCGCCTAACGGCCCGGAGGCCTCTCTGGTCACTGCTGGGGGCTGGATCATCGGTTGCGTGTGATGCCGCTGAGAACTCCGCTGAAGACGCCACTATCCTGATACTGCTCACGGATGTGAACCGAGCCTGAGGTGAGGAGTTGGGGAGGCCATTGTGTGCAGTATTTTTCTGCAAACCCCCCTGGTTCAATCTGACTGCCGCCCTAAGAACCGCGCTGTGCTCCATTAGGGTGAACTTTTTTAGCCACCACCCCCGTCACTTGGATTTCTGGCTCAGGGACATTTATCATCCTTGCCTACCGGTTCTGCGGACCGCTGCTACGCCACTAACAAGAGAGCAGCCTTTTCCATCTTGTCACTGCACCACCCCGCTTCAGGGTACACGATACCCACACGAGACTAACCACTTTGAACACTCTGTACCACACGCCACACACGATGTCCAATAGGTCCAGGAACACTGGTAAAACAGGGGCCATGGACAAATTTGCGAAGGCCACCCCGAGGCCCGATTCGGCCCATACATCATGCGACCAGATCGAAGTACCACTCTCTGCAGAAGGCCCCCCCACGGACCTGACGGTCGTCATGGAGTCAATGGCTAGAAACTTTGCAGCTTTTCATGAGAAGCTAGATGACATCAATGCAAATGTGGCATCTCTCAGGACCAAACTAGACCAACAAGGGACGCGAATCACTGAAACTGAAAACAGGATCAGTTCCAATGAGGACAATATAACCACACTGCAGAGCACGGTATCCACCCTTGTCACGGACATGAAATTGGTGAGGGCCAAATGTGATGACCTCGAATCTAGATCACGGAGGAACAATATACGCATTATTGGGGTCCCCGAAAATGCGCTGAAGGGTCGACTCGAACTGGCTGTCGAGAACCTCTTGAAAGACCTATTAGGCAACCCGGATTTGTCCCCCTTCTTCACCATCGAAAGGGCCCATAGGTCACTGGCCCCACGTCCCAAACCGGGAGACTTTCCGAGGCCCATTATTGCAAAAATTCTGAGTTTTAGAGATCGGGATCAAATCCTCCGCCTCGCACGTGAGAAGGGTGAGCTCAGATTGGACTCGCAGGTGATCCGAATCTTCCCTGACTTCTCGACCGTAGTTCAGCAGGAGCGTCGCCAATTTCTTGGAGTCAAGAAACTGCTCAGGGAGAGAAGCATTCCATACGCCATCCTATTCCCTGCCCGTCTAAAGTTCACATTTAACAACAAACTTTACTTCTTTACGGTGCACTCGGAAGCGGTGAAATTCATAGAGGCACACATTCCTCCTCATCCACCTGCTGAAGATGTGGTGGAGAATGACTGAACTTGGTCCGAAACTTGTTCTCCTTGATCGTCGTTTGCTCAAGCAGTCTGACGGCTCCACCATCCATCGGCCTCCCCCACAACTACCCTGCTGTTATATTTCCCATGCCCTCCGGGCTGTACTCACTGTACCTAAACTCTCAGATACGCACTGTTAATTTTTCATGTTGTTGAACTACTCATCGTGACCATGCTGACTTCCTGTCTTCGTCGAATGTAACGTTTCTCTGTTTCACGCTTAGGCCCGACACGGCTGCATATAGATGCTGTGACATGCATTACTAAACCGCGAACACTGTTCAATTTCTCACGGGCACCTTTGGGTACCAAGCGTGCTAGCACACGGCAATAGCGCACCCCACTGAGATTGCACTGCTTCTTATACCTTTGTTCTGGGTTTGCCCCTGTTGGGCTCTTGCACAGGCTGGATCATGTTGGGGTCAATCCGACTGTGCGCTGTTTGGGATGGGTGGGGTGTACACTGCTAATCATGGGTTGGTGGTGAGGGTGGGGGGGGAAACCGGGAGTTATCTACAAAGGCACACGAGGTTGCATGGGGCGAGCACTAATGGGCCGCGATCGCGAGTTTATCTTCAA
The DNA here is from genome assembly GCF_040938575.1 of Ambystoma mexicanum. Lineage (NCBI taxonomy): Eukaryota > Metazoa > Chordata > Amphibia > Caudata > Ambystomatidae > Ambystoma > Ambystoma mexicanum. The sequence goes on along the minus strand of NC_090922.1, from coordinate 576,589,954 downwards.
GCTTCGGGGCATACACTACTGTTGGATCCTAGATGTTCATTGACAATACGTGTTGCATAATGGGGTATCAGTCACTGCAATGGCTACCGTCATAATGTTATGGAATGTCCGTGGGTTAAGCAATCACACCAAGGCACGTAAAATCATGGCTTATGCCAACAGACATAGCTGCAAAATACTGCTCCTACAGGAGACACACTCCAATGGCCACATTCCTAGAACCATGGCCCCGGCATGGGGACCTGCTAGATTTTTTACCTCCTACTCCACTCAATCCAGGGGGGTTCTAACCATGATTAATAAATCCATTAAGTTTACATTGCACAAAAATTACACTGACCCCGAGGGACGTTATGTAATACTGCACTGTACTTTGGCCAACAAAGAATATCTACTTGTCAATACCTTTTGCCCCAATGTGGACTCTCCCGATTTTTTTGATAAAATCACCACCATACTGCTGGGATATGTGGGCACACTGATCCTTTGGGGGTGAGATTTAAATCTTATCCTTGATACGGCCCTGGATAGAACTGGAACTACTCCCCGGCCTTTGTCCAGCGCTGCGCGCAGACTGCACTCTCACATTAAGACCCTCGACATCTGCGATGCCTGGAGAATGCTACACCCCCATCTTAGGGATTACACTTATTACTCATCAGTGCACGATAGCTCTTCTAGGATAGACCTATTTTTTGTCTCAAAAGGAGTCATGGGAGGGGTGGTGGACTCCCAGATCCTGCCTCGCACGCTGTCTTATCATGCCCCGATTACACTCTCAGCCAGACTGGGGATACCTGTTCCGACGTTTAGCACCTGGCGTTTCAAATCCGATGCCCTGCGAGATGTTGTATTTAAGGCTGAAATACTTGCTGACATTCTGTCTTTCTTCGAACAAAACACTCTTCGGGACACTTCTGCTGCAGTAAGATGGGACGCCTTCAAGGTATATATCAGGGGAATGTCCATCTCCTGGGAAGCTGGGGTGTTGAAATCAATTAGAACAGCATTGGGTAGGTCTGAAAGCAAACTGAAGCAATTGGAATTGCAAGGTGCCTCTGGTGCCGACCCTGCCACACTTGCCCAGATCTCCGATTAACTCCAGGCATTTAACAAACTCGCCATCAGCGAGATACAATTCCTTGGCCGCCCTCAAGCGGCCAGGAAATATGGTGAGGGAGATAGGCCCGGGAAAACGTTAGCGACACTAATCAAATGGGAATCTGGTCGAACGCAAATCACCTCTCTTAAAGATGAACAGGGCAATGTTCAATGGGCTGACCAACAAATCCTAGACACATTCACCGAGTTCTACAGGTGCCTCTACTCTCAGCCTGCTGAGCACACTGAACAACATATGCGAGAACTCCTCGACCGGATCCCCACCACAGAGATCTCCTCCACCACTCGAGACGGACTAGACTCCCCAATTACACTTGATGAGATAGTAACAGCCATCTCCGACCTACCCAAAGGCAAAGCCCCGGGGCCTGACGGCCTAACCGCCGATTTCTACCGAGAACACGTTTCCATAATCGCCCCCAAGCTACTTGAGGTCTGGTCAGAATCGCTCCGAGTCTCTATCCTCCCCCTCTCCATGCGCGAGGCAGCCATTACAGTGCTGCTCAAGCCTGACAAACCGGATGATGAATGTGGGTCCTATAGACCCCTCTCCCTTATGAACCTTGACACAAAGATCTTTGCAAAAATTATAGCGAACCGATTTCTGCCCATTATGACGCACTTGGTCCATGAGGATCAGGCCGGCTTTGTACCTGGAAGGTCCACCTCCCACAACATCAGAAGACTATTTAACGTAATGTCCCGCATTGATCAGGATGTACAAGCGGTGGCGGTCACACTGGACGCCCAAAAGGCCTTTGATATGGTCTCCTGGAGATACACTTGGTTGGTGCTGGAGACTATGGGCATTGGCCCAAACATGATTAGGTTCATCAAATTGCTATACACCTCTCCTGTGGCGCGGGTTAGAACCAATACACTAACATCTGACCTTTTCACACTCTTCAGAGGTACCCGACAGGGATGCCCCTTTTCTCCAATACTGTTCGCTTTAGCAATAGAACCAATGGCAGACTATGTCCGTGCTCATCACGCCCGCAAGGGAATAAGATTGAAAGACAGCCCCGAATTTATATCTCTATACGCGGACGATGTTTTGTTATATATCAGAGACCCTGCGACACACCTTGACTCAATATTGAGGGATATTAGCCGCATTGGCACTCACTCCGGCTTCACTATTAATTATTCCAAATCAGAGATCTTCTCGCTCACTAAATCCACCCAGCAACCTACCTCTGAATACCCCCTTCGTTGGTCACCGAATGGTGTTAGATATCTGGGCGTACACATATCCTTAGCTAAATCCACCCTCCTTGCTGATAATTACTCTGCGGTAGCACGAATAGTTGAGACTAAAGTCCTCCGGTGGCGTACCCTCCCACTATCCATTGCTGGACGGCTCTCCCTCATTAAAATGATCCTGCTCCCCAAACTTCTTTAGACGTTTAGCAACGTACCCGTGTGGCCTGGGAAGGTCTATTTTGCCAGGCTACACACATTATTTGCGCAGTTCCTTTGGCACTCGGGCGCAGTACGCAAAAAATGGATGGACATGACACTTCCATACAAACTAGGGGGACTCACGGCTCCGGATCTATCACTTTACTGGCACGCAGCTCAGGCCCAACATGCTACTCACTGGTATCCTGGTACACCGGTGCGTCCCCATGTCAAACTGGAAAAACTGGCAACTGCTGGTACCGATCTAATGTCCATCATACTGCATCGTCAATACACACCCGACTCTCCCATTGACCCTCTCAATACGACTCTTTTAGCCTGGGCTCGCCTGCTATTCCAGACACCAGGAGCCTCCCCGTACTACAAAGTGGCTTCCTGTGTGGGCCTTTCCCGGCCTGGAACCAACTCACGATGCAGCGCTGGCCCGACACTGGGGGAAGCTGGGATACCAAGCACTGACGGACTTCTATCCCGAAGGCAGGTTCATTGACCCCCGATCTTGGAAACCGGGACACACCGGGACCGCCTTGGAAACCCTCCAATACTATAGATTGTGGGCCGCGTTTCGCTCCAAATGGCCCACATTCCCGGACGAGCCCCCAGACAACTCGGCCATCGCATACATTGCCAACTCAGGTGGTGCCCGTGGAGTGGTCTCCTCACTTTACAAGATATTTCAGGCTGCTTCCCCTATTCCCACTCTCAAGGCACGAGATGAATGGGCCAGCGACCTGGGCCTGGAAATATCGGATGGGGCCTGGGAGGGTATGTGCCTACACACCCAAAGAGTCTCCCTCAATTTCCGTTTTCGCGCCATGCAGTACAAACTTCTAAATAGACTTTATTATACTCCGTATAGAACCTCGAGGTTCACCCGTACTGCGGCGCACCCCTGCCCCCGCTGCGGGGCGACAGAGGCTGATCACCTACACATGTTCTGGTCGTGTAACAAACTGCTTGGATTTTGGGAGGCTATCCTAGAAACACTCTCTGCTATCACTGAAACGGTAATTGACCCGGATCCGCTGGCCGTCCTGTTTGGTGCCTGGAGGACCGATGACACTAGATGTTCAGCTAGATTCCTTAATATTGGTTGTATGATAGCCAAAAAATGCATTCTTCAGAATTGGAAAAGTCCCTTCCCTCCGGCCCACCGGAAGTGGCTCCATATGCTTACTTGGTCACGTAATTGTGAGGAAGAATTCATATCCATGCTCCCTGCCACCTCTCGCCCCAAGAACATATGGATGGAATTCAACTCATACCTTAACAGTAGAAGCACGAACACCTCCAGCCCCGGCTTCTCCCCCACTCCTTCCGTAACCACCCCTACTATATGAACATATACTTGTATAAATCTCATGTGACCAATGCCTGACACTACTATTACCATTGTACTATGCTTTATGTATTGCTCCACCTTGTAACGTGTGCCCATACTTAAGGCCTTGCTGTTTGTACCATGTAACCTTCTGCCGCCAAAAATAAAAGTTTAAAAAAAAAAGGAAATGGGCAGAAAGAGGTTTCCTGACATCACATGGAACAAAAATCCAACATGGCACTTTGATAGTGAGACTACTGTCTGCACTTGCGCTTCCCAAACGATTAGCAATAATAAAATGCGAAGCGCATAAAAAAGTAACATGTGACGTCGGAAAGGGAAACGCATTTGCAGACAAAATTGCGAAACAAACTGCTACTGACTTACACCCAAAAATGTTTGTTGAAACAATGAAAGAGGTAACCTGCATGATAGAAAATGGGATTGCCACAGTTAAGGAAGTGCAATCAGAAGCTACTGCAGATGAAATAAAAGCATGGTCTGAGGGTCCAGCCGAATTAGACTTTGAAGGTTGTTGGGTAGACAAAAAAAAATAAAAAATGGATGTTGCCCAATGCCTATGTGCTAGCAATGGTTACTATGTCCCACAGTCCTACACACATATGTGCCAGAAAAATTATTCTACATCTAGATACAGTGTGGCAGAATCCCAATATCAGGGCAACTACTGACAGATTGGTCCAAAACTGCATGACTTGTTTACAACATAACATTGGAAAAGGCACAGCAACACCAACAGGACGTTTTGGCCCTCCCGCCATGCCATTTGAAGTGATCCATTTTGATTTCATAGAAATGGAAAGGTGCCAAAACTATAAGTACATTCTTGTGGTGGTCTGCACATTTAGCAAATGGGTAGAAGCCTATCCCCTAAAAGATTGCACAACTATGTCCACAGCTAAGGTTATGCTAAAAGAGTACTTTTCCTGCTTTGGCCTACCCCGTGTCATACGGTCAGATAACGGGCCGCATTTTATTGCAGCCGTGATATTACAGATTTGTGCCGGTCTCCAAATAGACAAGAGATTCTATTCGGCGAGACACCCGATGAGTGCCGGTCTGGTGGAACGCCAGAACGGTATTTTGAAGAACAAAATAAGCAAGATATGTGAGGGAAGTAATTTGAGATGGCCCGATGCCTTGCCCATAGCTTTATTGTGTATGCAAACCTCTGCACAGGCAAGGACTGGACTCTCCCCCTATGAAATAATCATGGGGAGACCAGCGAATGTTTGGAGTGCCCGACAGCCTAAGCATCTTAGCGATGTAGAACACCCTTTGCTTATTGATTATTGTAAACAGTTAACTCAAAACTTGCATTTGATTCATCAGCCGGTGCAGGAGGCTCTTCCTGTCAGATATACCGGCCCCAGGACATTGTCTGTAGCCTGCCGACTGGATACTGACCAAGAACTTTGAAAAGAAGTCTTTGATCGCACCGCGTTGGAAGGGGCCCTATCAGGTGCTCCTGGCTACACAGACGGCAGTCCGAGTGGATGGCCGCGATTATTGGATCCACGCAACGCACGCAAAAAGAATTCTGTTTCCTTTGAAGGAGCTGCTTGATCCTGATGTCGAAAGAAATATAGCTTTGCCAGAAGTACTTCCCAAGCCTGAGAAAGGGCCTGGGGAGATTGCAACAAAGACTGAGAGACCAAAGATGCTTCAGCCTTTCCCGACTGCTGCTGCATCATCACTCATTGCATTGCAACCTCGCACTAAATGAGAGTGCATTGTTCATTGATCACACCATACCTGGAGCCATAAGGTACAATCTATGTTCTCAAAATCGAAAGTGTTTGTTTTTCCTCTGTTCCCAACATGGATGAAGTGGAAAACGAAGGCCTAGGGAAATGGAGCGTATGAGCTGTATCAATCTGCATCAAATTGAAAGCTCTGAAATGCGGTTTCCCGGTGCTATCTTTGAAAAGTGAAGGACAAGTGCGAGCCCGTGCGGACAAGCGGGGTGGCATAAGGTACCGACACAATTGATGCTTGCTCCTGTCTCTTTGGAGCTCTGTGTGAAATTACACCAGCTTGCTGTCGTCTATTAAGCTGGCTAGGCTGGACTGGCCTGAACGTTTTGCTGCTACCTAGACGCTTTGCTGTTAAACGTGTGTTGCTGTGGAGAACTTTTTTGCGACGGACATTGAAAACTTTTCCTGAGATAAGCACTACAGACAATGTATACACTTACTCCTACTCCTACCTGCACCTATGCTGATGATATTATAGAAATAGAGACTAAGCCTGTTCCTAGAAAATGTTGGTTTGGGAAAAATATGCTAATAAGTATGATACTGCTTTGCATTCTGTTAACACTGATCCTCACATTCTGGTATCTGGAAGCTATGTACCCTTTGAATTCTCTTTTGCCTGCTACCAATGCTCCAACTACAAGCAGCCCAGTACATGTGCTCTCTTACACTCTCCCCTCACAGGAAGTAAAACACAGAGAAGGCTATGATAATAATACCCTGCTATTGATTATGAATACAACACATGCTATCTTGAATAAGTCTAACTGTTGGTTCTGTTCCCATTTACCCCAACATGGAGGAAAATGAATGGGTTGGTATGTGCAGCCTTTACCACTTAATACTGCATGTTATGCATCACTAAGAGCGTTATTTTATGGAAAGTGGAATGACAGTGATACTGGTCAGTTGGATGGAACAAATATAAACGAGTTTGGAGGAATATTATTGGAACCGGTGGGTTGTTCTATGTTTAGCGGTACAAGAAAAGTAAACAAGGTAACATTAAAACCAGTGGATAGGTTGTTTGGGACTCACAAATCCCTAATCACTTTTACCATGGCTCCAGTAGGGAACAGAGATGTTGTGCCTCCCTCCTATACTATTAATTATAGTGCCTGTTCCATCCCATTTTGCTTACGGAAAAAGGGCTCCTATCCAGTGGGAACATTTACTAGATGCATGAATACTGCAGTGCTCGAGAAAGAAGGGGAACCACTATACATTGGAGGTTCTGTTTATTTTGTATGTGGAGATCAGGCCTATCCATGGTTACCTAGAACTTGGAAAGGGACTTGTTATTTAGGTATACTTTTCCCTGGTGTATTTCTCTCTAAAACGCCTGAAATAGCAAAACTATCCCGATCAAGACCTCAGCGACATAATACCGCAGGACTGATTGCAGGCGATATTGCAAAATCATTTATACCATTCTGGGGTCAAGCAATACATTCATGGAATATAAGAAAACTGTCTAGGGTGTTAGAAAAAACAATAAATGAAACAACAGATATACTCTATAATATGGCACTAGAAGAGAAAGCAGTTAGATTAATGACGCTTCAGAATAGAATGGTCCTTTATCGTTTTGGCTGATCGTGGAGACGTGCAAAATCGTGGGGTCAGCATGCTGCGTATTTGTAAGTGACTCCTCCCCCACAATATTTGAAGCAATCAAGAAATTGCATGTCCTAAGTTCTGATATTCATGACCCACAGGTAGCTGGAATCTGAATATAGGTTTATGGTTCTGGGAATTATTGCGATCATGGGGATGGAAACTAATTGCAATATTGATCACGATATTTGGAATCCTTATGTTCTGCTGTTGTTGCATACAATGCATGCCAATCCTCTGCTCTCAGATTGCAAATGAATGTGTACACGCTATAGAATGGAGACCTCCTTGCGTATTAAATAGAGGTGCACAACATGAAAATGAAACAAAGAATTCATGTCAATTAACATTTCTGATGATGATTATAGCAGTATCAGTAGATCAGAATCGGACACATGGTCAGATGAAGATGTGATGTATGGATGTTGCTCTTGGGTTACGGCCAAAAGGAGGGTTTGTTAGTCCAGAAATGACCCTATAATATGTATAGTATGTATGTTATGTTGTCCTGAAGTCAATCGCATCATGTACCAGACATCACCCACACGGAATCATCAATGTATTATGAGTAACCAGAGGGCGTCCATTTTGTGTGAATAACCGCCATTTGCTTTTTTCTTTTCTGTACAACCGCTTTGCAAAATGTATTCTAAACTTTGAACTCATACACGGTGCGAGGCCACAGCCTGAATGCTGGAAGGCCAACACAGACAGGAATGTCAGACGATACAGAAATACATTGTTTTCCTCCCTCACACCGTCCTTGAAGGTGAGCTAAAACTGTATCTAATCAGCAGCCCAGGTGCCGACCTGTCCCGCAAGCTCTGTAGCAATAACAGTTAAAGCATGAACTATATTCCTTCTAGCGGTACTCCTTCGCGGAGCCTGGTATTTTCTCCCCCAGAACTGTCTGGCCTTGGTACATGAATAGAAACGCACAGATAACGTGCTAAAGAATGTCTCACTCCTACGAACATGATATCCTTGCTGTACTAAGGGCTCTATGTTCTCCGTAACAAAGAACTGTCTCTGCTACCATTACTAGAATAAGTATATTTAGACTAAATAAGGACTTGTCATAACGTGTCATAATTGCCATGATTGTCAATCATCGAACCCTAGCCTGAAAGATACATTATGGGCGGTTTGAATTGCCTTCAAAGAGATTGCATGTCATGTATAAATATTGTTGCTTGAGCGGTGCTCGCTCTCTTGCGTCTCACAAGGTCTGGGTACCACACGTTGCGAGACGTTAGACCCCAGTCGGCCGACTGAGAATACTTTGAAATAAACCAGACGTGTTTGGAAAACGAACCTCGTGTCTGTCGTGTCACTAGCATATGGTGATTGTGCCTTAGTTTCCATATGAGGTATCTTTACGTCCTAGCAACTTGACATAGCCATCTTGTTTTTGGGCCTTTGGAGCGGGAGTATGGTGTAGTTGTTGAGCGTTTTTTGGCTGCCCTTTGCTTTGGCAGCCTTGGGAGGCATTCAGCTTGCCTGTGTGTAGCGGTGTTGTCCCCTACGCATTGGATATGTCTATCATATTGCTAGCCGCCACGCTCTTAGCTGAACCCAATAATTGCACTATGCCCCACTGGTCCTCCCACGGGCACTCTCATATGCTTTCCTTAAAGAATTGATCATGGGAAAGGGAGAATCAGTGTGGGTGGACCATGGAGCTCCCCACCCAACTAATTGCAGGTTCCGTCTCCCTTATCCCCCAAGCTGGGAGTGCTCCCTCCAGATTCCTCCTGCTTGGTGCTGTGCCAGGGTATATGAGGCCCAGTGAGACAGTGCAGTTATTCTGTGGAGGTACACTGCAGATGAAGCACTCTCAAAGTAAGCATCTAATTATCAGGCAGTGGCAGCACTCTGTGCTCTGTGCTTTCACTCCTTGTCACTGCTGTCACTTTGTACAGTCAGTTTAGCACACTTATTAACCAGGTTTACCAGTGAGGCCAACTGCCTGCTTGGGTTTGCGGACTCCTTGTCAGGATTTCGTTCTCTTCTGTGGCACCAGCTCCTTGGGGGTCCTCTTCTCCCCCTTATAGTGTATGGGGGTGTGTTGTGAATGATGTGGGCTTCAGGTGGTATGTATTTAGACTGCTTGTCGTCTCCTCAATGCCGTGAGCACTCCTTCTGCAATAATACGTGGGTGGCTGGCTCCTCTTCGTAACTCCCTCCTACCGGCCAATCTGCACTGCATACCGCTCTGTCTTGAAGTGAGATGCCGGGTTGCCAGAGCCACTGGGGGTCAGCAGCTCATCTCTATGCGGGGCGTGTGGGCTCACCTCTTCTTCGTCGGACATCCCCTCTGCACCGTTTCTCCGCTGCCGGTGCTTGTAGATTCAGCGATTCCCCGCTGTTATATTAAACAGCTTCCCCTCGGGAGCTTTGACTCTGGCGCATGAGATTGTGGCAGGCGCTTGCATTGGCTCCTGGCTGCTGTTGCTTCTACGCTCGCTGCTGCCTACTTACAGTCGTCATCTTGTTTCCTTTGTTTGGAAGCGCAGCTTCGGGAAGCTATCACACAGTGGGCTACCGTGCTGCGTCGTTCCGCTGGCCAGGAATCCTTCGCTCTCATATTCCGAAAGGTCCTTCAGTGTTCATAGTTCGTGCCAGCTCTGTGTTTCTGCCTGTTATTGTCGGATTTTGTAGGATCCGGCAGGTACTCCTCTTAAAGCAGCCTTGCACCATGGCTGCTAGTCATGCCCCCTTTGAGGAACTTTCTAGTTGTTCCTGTCAGGCTACCCAATCTGCTGCATGCAATGTCCAACCTCTAGCCATAGTGTAGGATTTCTTTCTACTCATCACAGGCATTTGAGTTTTAAACTTAGACTTGTAGTCATTGGTATTCAATGTGTCTTTCCGGGAGAAGACATATCTACGGTTATTTGTTTGTTTTTGTGTTTTCCAGGAGTCCACTTGAGAAAAGAAAGACATCAAAACGTTCTAGGGAATGTGACAGGTTGTTGGAAAGTGTTTTTATTTACAAATCAATCATAAGGCAATCATAATTGAATTAATATTCAGAAACATAGAACGTATGTCAATAATAATATGTGCCTCATTAATAGTTTGGCAGTATTACTTTAAGAACTACAGTCAAATGGAATTACTGTTACTGTATGCACCAAGCATGCAGTTACTTGAAGGGTCTTCATGAATTCAGAGTCATGTAGATCATTTATTTCATATTGTCACTCAAAATCGGTGTTTCCGCATCTACCCAGGGATTCCTTCATACCCTCATGGGTTTCCAATCTCCTTTTGCTTTTACCTCCTTCCCACCCTTCGTTCTCCCACTTCTCCTCAAAGGTCCTCTGTGTGCTCTCTAGGCTCACCAGTAACCACTCTTTTGCTTCAGCTCTGCTTGCTAGCCTCCTTCCTCCAACCTCCAACACCAACTGAGTTGGAGCATGAGTTTATAAAGGGATTTGACACCCGTGGACTTTGGGGAAGAGCCTGCACCTCTGTCCCAATAGTAGTAGTTCTCTGTGATTGGTTACTCTCCCCGAATTCACTGGAGCCCAACTGCCTGAGACAGCAGGACCAAGCCTGCATTAGGCGTGCCTGGCATCATAGAGTCCACTCCTTCTGTCTGGCCATGTATAGAGGGTCCAGTCCACTTGTCTCCAGAGCTTGTGGTTTTGCTGTTGCAGTGTGTTTTAGTAAACTAGTAATGCTAGACTCTAAAGGGTGCATCTGCCCAAGTTAATCCAGCAACTCATTGTCCCTAACGTCGAACCTGGGGCCAGCAAATAAAATACCTGTTTGGTACGTGTATTTTAGTGGTGCGAGATTCATGGGCCACAGTGGGAAGGAAACTGCTGCCAGTGGTTCCTACACCTGCTCTGAGTTGCGGGGTTCACGGATTGCAGACGGGTATTTTGTCAGTGTTTAACACTGACACGCTCTGGGACACGGGGTTCGCAGGACTTCTCCTACCTTGCAAACATGTCCAACTTGTTCCCTATGCCTCGGGTCCTTGTATTAAGAGGGTTTTGGAAGATAACTGAGCTGCTTACAAAGTTGGTAGTTGTTTTTCTCCTCCCATGATGTTGGGTCTAACCATACCAAGCATTAGAGTGCCACACATTCCGAAAGGTTTTAGCTGATACAATGTGATAGCCCCCTGCTTTCCAGTGGGGTCCAAAGGAGGGTGACCATACCTTCCAAGTCGAACACTCCCTCTAGAACCCTTAGAATTCAAAATATAAGCATTCATTAAATCTTGCTTTGGGAAAACAATGACATATGCATTTTACAATTACTGACAGCTTTCATACTTTAGATTGAAATATATGTATGCTGAAGGAGACCCAAAATCATTCGTATGGCTCAAACCATTTCAGATCAAACCGCAATCACGAGCAACCACATTTCAGGACAACCTGGCCGCTTGCATCCTTTTTGATGATATGCGTGGAAGTGGTGCTCAACAGTCATGCCCATAACAATCAGATCAAGCCAGACTTTGAAAACCCAACTGAAGTGTTTGCAAGGGCAACGTAATGAAAGAAGCATGGCTGGGAAATATGTGTTCTAAATGGACCAGTTTCAGCTTGCACATCAGGAGCTATAATCCAACGTCCAGGAAACAAATGTTTTTGCAGTATGAAGAATTTGCATGGGGCCTCATCAGTTAATTCACAGTGCAAAACCAGTTGCAACAAGACCCTAAAATGTTTGTGCCCGGCGTATAGATAAGTGTGAAATTAAAATTGGTAGGTCTTCTGTGGAAAAATGGTGTGCCTTAATCCAATTCAACGATATTGGCAGACCAGTCTTCTAAGGTAATAAAGGCAATGATAAATCCTCAGTATGTACTCCGAGATCCTCAGCAGATACTAATCCACCTGCATAAAGGAACAGAGAGGAAGACGGAAGGGGAAGCAGTTGGCACCCAGGTGAGCTGTCGTCTGGCTGTGGCCAATCAAGGTACGGTCAGTTGGGGACTGCACCAAGGAAACATAGCTCCTGGCAGAGGTGCACCTAGACCACCTAGCCCGGAGGAAGTGCAGAACTGGTGACACCATGATGGGGGACCCGTCGGAGGGGAGGAAGGCAAGGATGTCCCTCATTCAGGCACTGGCCACTTTTTAACACACTCTATTGCACCAGGGCTCTTTGAAATATTTTGCATGGGCACTTTTCACGTGCACTATGAATTTCCTACTGTTGAAAAAGAGTGGTGGTACTAAGGGAAGGTGTGTTTAACTCTTTAAAGCTTTAGAAAATCCTGCTACGGTCTAGCACCCACAATTACAGTGGGTGCCATGAGAACGTGGCCATTCACTTTCTGTCTTGCCAAGTCGTAGACAGCCAAGTCTGGTGCCGGCAAACGGTTAAGCTGTTCTTTTTTGACGTACTTCTGTTTGTTTGTTTGTTTATTATTTCTAATGCGCACCAAACCCAAGGGTAGCAGGTCGCAACAACAGGGAGATGCAAAGCTTACAATGCTACAGAAAGGTCATGGCCATACAATCACAAAGTAAAATATAGACAAATGTACAAATGATATACAAAACAGGTCCTGGAGGGCAGTATTATTACAAGGAAATCTAGGGTCAAGTAGATGAGGTGAAACTATTTAGTGGTCGGAGGAGTAGAGCAGGTTCATGTTATTCTTTCTAAAGTAAGAGTACGGTTGGTCTACTCTGAGCTCGTGTGGCAGGGAATTCCCAGGTTTAGCTGCCTTCACAGGGAAGCTATTACTGCCGATTTTAGCAAGTCTGAATCTCGGCACCATGAGACAATTGGCATTTCCAACTCTTGACGGCCTGGTGGTTATCGTTTTCTTTAACCTATCTGAGAGGTAATTTGGGGCAGCATTGTTTAAGGCTTTATGGGTCATGGAGGCAGTTTTTAGCAAGATTTTACTATGGATGGAAAGCCTTTTATGTTGCCTTCTGATAGAGGATATGTGTTCTCGTTTGTTGATACCTAAGGCAGATCTTAAGGCATTATTTTGAAGAATTTGTAGTTTCTGAATGATAGCTTTATTGGCGCCACTGTGTAGGGCGTTACAATAATCTAATCTCGATAGCATTAATGCTCTAGCCAGGATCATGCAACTATCATTGGACAGGAAAGGTTTACCTGCCCTAACGAGCTTGCAGGTGTATGAGGTAGTGGAGGCCAGTGATTTCACCTGTTTGACAAACTTCTATATGGCTTTTTTTATTTGCTTACATGAAAGGAAAGGATTGAGTAGTGAAAGTGTTAACAAATGAACGCTAATGCAGGCAGGATACTACACTCATCGATTCGTTGTGAGTACGTCCGTTTCTTGAGTGTATGAGTGCTGAAATAAAGTAACGACGATTTTTGTTGAAACACCTATGGAGTGGCTTTGAAGCATTAGATGATTCGAAATGTGACTCCTGAAAGTCGGAAACGTTGGTAAATGTCCCAGGGAAGGGGCGTGAGCAGGCGCATGGCAGTTGTTAATAAAGGCATGCAAGGCCTTCCCTTAGGAATCTTTCTTGAGCCGATTTCAAAATGTATAGCAGATGTTGGAAAGTGGTTATAGGCTTTAAAACCGAACTCGTGACACTACAGGGCTGAGAAAAAGTCGTTTGCTGCTTAGTGAAGACTTGCTTTGTTTGTTTTGCTTAGATTACAGTGGGCAATACTGACTGTGCTCTCCCTATGCTCTGGGCCCAGAAAACGAACACGGCCGTTGATGTCTTCATGGTGTTAACTGATAACGAAACAAATGTGCGAAACACCCACCCGACTGTTGCCCTCAAGGAGTACAGGGAGGTAAGCATGTGTTGCTTTTCTTTTGCGTCAAAGCATTACAGTAAACGATTTCAATTGTGTCAATTCGAAATTGTGAAATAAGTGATAAACCAGTGGGCTATACAATTGTGTGCAAGTGAAATCTCCCTATGTTAACTACCACACAGCATAACCACTTTGCCACCCTTTATTCAAGGAACTTGACCCCCAGGGTCAGTGAAAGACACCACTTCTCAGCTTCATTAATTCCTATTGCTCATTAAAGGAAGGGTGAACTCACTTTGTTCACCAGTCGTTATAGCACACGCTCCACAACACACATGTACGAAACCTTTCTACACAGCTTCACTTACATTTTGAAGCACTTATCCGCACGACCCGTATGTTTTCCCCATGACCGTCTTGTGATAACGTTATCTCAGCGGCAATCTCGCTAAGGACGACTGCCGAGGCGCCTTTAATATGGACCACACGTCCCTGCTCATGACGTATGCGACCACTGGGCCAAAACGTAATCTTGGTGGATTTGCGTAATCAATCACGTGTCAACAGACACAGACACAGGCAGAAGACACTTTAGCGTTCTATGCATATTGTTTTTGAAAAACGGAATGTTAATGCCTAATGTTCATTCCAAATCGCTATAAACAGTGCTATTAAAGTATTTTGCGTACGTAATGGGCGGTTCTTGTATTTCTTGTCTCAGTCCTTATTCCTGCATACATGATTGAAACACGAAAAATGTGCACAGAAAACAATTTTCAGGGAACAATTATAATGCTGTTACATGTGGGAGAACCTTTGCCATAAAAAGGCAATTGCCAATATTATTTAAAACAAGAAAATATACTGTACCAAATAAAAAATAAAAACAGTCCATCGTGGCTTGTCAAAAAAGATCAACCTCAGATAACATGTTGCTTCTCATTTATAACACTGGCGATCATAAAACGGCTCAATAAACACTGTGCGTGGCTGATGTTTAGACTTCCAACCATATAGTGCTCGCTTTTCATTTCTTTCTTGATATAGAAATGTACTTACAATTCCTATAAGGCAAAGTGTCATTTCAGAAACTGCTTTTCCATCCCATACTGTGGTTGCTGGCTTACAAAAGATTTCGTTTGCTCATGTATCATGTGACATCATAGCCACAAGATTAGCTATGCCCATGCCCTGTTAACAATCCAATGTTGACAATGTCAACTTGCAGTGTGTGTAATGTGTACCAGTGTTCAGATTGTTTTTAGGAAACATTATCAAAATATATATAAAAAATAGTATTTTCATTGTAATACATAAACAGTACAGGTTTTTCTGTATGATGTGTTGGCCTTTACAAGTTATGTACGCACCAAAAACCTCAATCCAAAAGGGAAAAAGGGAGTAAACATACTGGCACATTATTTCAAGTAATGAATATAAAAATAATTATTTGTTTAATCCAAAAACATCATGATGCATAGTAGTAGCTATGCGGTACTTGTAGCGCTATTTCACAGAGCCTCATCGTGGAGCTCCATCTAAACATTTCATACCCTTTTAAACATCATGTTCTGTATCAAGACTAAAGAGAATGGAACATCTGAATGAAATGTCAAATGGTTGCACATGGCAAGCATACCCATGCCACGCACGAAAGCATGATTCTAAACACTTCACTTGACAGTGCTAATATCACAATAAATAAAATTGCTCGCGCTCCCATGAGCATGCTCAACTTTACTGTGATAACATTGTATTCTCCACTGTTTTCTCAAAGAACAAGTTTATTTTCAAGCTTGATATGTCTTGAACAATAATCCATACTTATTGTGGGGTACATGTGTTTGTCCAATGTTAACAATGGGATTTGAGAACCTTATCTGAGACACAATTGGTAGGTCTGTAACCCTTTGTTGAAGATACCACAACACCTCTTACAGCATTATAGCCAAATCTTGAAATGTTAGCGATTACGTGGATTAAGTTCTTCATTCTATTTTCTTGTCCAATGCATCCATTCTCTGGTACCAAGTCACAATGTGTACTGCCACACCACTATGCAGCTTTACAGATGGCGTTCAAAGCAGGGAAGAGGTGGAATATCTAAAATGTAACCCACTACCGCCATGGCTTGGCACTGATTTTTGATAACTTGTTCAACATACCACTATACACAATAGCACTTGCCCAACGAAATAAGCCGGATGAACCGCCCTAGTTGACTGTTGAAGTCTGAGTTGATGTGCCATCTACCCACATTTAAATATAAAATGCATTTGTCAAAGGGATGCAAGCTCCATTGGCATGCAAATCAATGCCCCCACACAGACGTGGTGACTCCTGCTCGCCAAAACCAGATGGTGTAAATCCACACACACCTGTCAAGCAACTGTCCAACCTCCCGTTCAAAGTCACCTCACATCACCTTAGAGATCAACAGAAATGATGAACAATAACAGTAATTACATCAGTTCTGTAGCCAGCGCCAAAGGAGTGTGCTTCATAAGTCCTCTATTTACAGTCAGTTGAATAGTCAAAGGTTTACAAGCTTCCATGGCACGCAAATATCTACTGTCACAGGCATGCTGTCTCGTGCTAGTTAAATGCAGGCAGTGTAAATAAAAAACTTATGTGAACAGACCATTCCGGCTCTTGCCAAAGGTTTCCTCACATCACCTGTAGAGCATCACAGACAAAAAACAATTGCATGAGCTCATGGAATTCAGCCGAATCGTACACAGGGTTGTGCCATAAGTCCTAGAAGATGAGAAAGCAGTTCGCTTGTCACAGTCAATTTACTACTCCAAGGGATACAGTGTTCAATGGCCTGCACGTATCTGCCCTTGCAGAAGTTGTGCCTCGTACTGGCCACATACAGACTTTGTTAATACATGAGAATATGTGAAACGACAGTGCAGGCTCAATCTAATGCACGCCTGGCATCATTGACTGACCACTGCAAACACCGAACAATCGCATCAGATAACTTAATTAGGCTGAATCTTACATTGGGGAGTGCCTCAAGACATTGTGGCGGTCCGGAAATAAGGGTGCCGGTAGCAACGTACCGGCACCCATTACAGACCATCACACTAGAAGTCTGCGGGCAGGGGACAATGCGCCCAGCAGTTCTGACCGCCAGGCGCAACAGCACCCGCCTGTAGAGATTTCATGGAAGCACCGTTAACCAACAGTGCCGGTGCTTCTGTCTCCCCACTCCTATGGAGTCCTATGGGGATTAACATTTGCCAGCGCCGGGACTTGTAATGTCCCAGTGGCACTGGGATGTCAGGTGTCGGTAAAGTGTTGCTAGTCCAGCTGCAACCCGCCGGAAGCACCATACTTTCTTTGGTCATGGGCACGGACATTTGAGTCTAAAGTAGATCAGTGTCATGAAGTCATAAATATTGCTCCTGTCAAAGTATTTCCAAGTTCAAATTTATTGTTGAATGCATAAGACATTCAGGCTCATTATGAGTCTGGCGGTAATACGGCAGTAATTTCTATTATCGCCGTGGTGTCAGACAAAATCACAGCCATATTGCAACTTGGTGGTAACAGTAATTCTGTCCAGCGGAATTACTGGCAAAACTGATTCCCTGCCGGTAATTCCACCTGTTTTCAATGGAATTACTGTTGCCGCCGTACTTTCAGCACTAATTCTGCAAGTGGAAATAGCATAATCGCCAGAATGGGAAGCACGGCAGTGGCCATTTAGCAAAACTCTGTCCGCCCTGAATCCACGACTTCCTGTAGCCATCCAGACCCACAAGGGAGGGAAATTATGTCTCAAGAAAAAGCCACGGGGAAGGTGTCTGATCTGAGGCTAAGGAAGCAGAAGTTCAGTGAGGCTGAGCTGCAGGTCCTCACTGACGAGGTGGTGGACCATGCTGAGGAATTATATGGCTGCCAGCATCCTAAAACATCTGGTCAAAGGAAGGCAGCTAGCTGGTCAGGCATCTGTGACAAGGTCACAGCTGTGGGCACAGTCCCACGGGCCGGTGAAGACTGTTGGAAGCAGTGGAACGACCTGAAGGGCAGGGTCCGCAGCCTCCTATCTAAACACTAGCAGGAGACACCGGCCACAGGAGGCGGCACTGTGGACCCCCTTGTTCTGATCCCGTGGGAGGAGAAGGCCAGCTCCATCCTCCACATGGAGGGGATTGAGGGATTTGGGAGTACCAAGGTCAGAGTTAGCAGCCTAAGAAAATCTGGTGAGTTTTAATGTCCCCCCTATCCCTGACAGTGCACTGGCCAAATGACCCCAAGCATGTCTCCGTCAGCATAGATGGGCCCAATGGACAGGGGAAGGTGCCATCACATGGCAATGCACCCAAAGGCAACACCACCCAATGCGTATGAAAGCAGAGCAGGGCTTAGGCATTGACCACATCAACTCCCATGACACGCCAGCTCGAGGGAGTCTTACAAGGGCTCCCCCGAGCTGGCATGTTGAAGCCTTCCTATTGTAATGGAGAGCGCCCTGCTCCCGTGCTGGAGCAGGGAAGTCATCATTTCAACAGAGCACAACTGCCAATACCAGCAGCCTTTGGAAGGCATTGGCCTGCAATCGACCATACCCATCAGACCACATAGGTATGACGTCCCCCCACCATTGAGCAGTGACGGGTACACTTTCAAGCCCTGGTGGACACATAAGTCCAACTCCTGCAGGCCATTCGAGACTCTGTTCAGGGTGCCTCACAGAGGATAACAAGGCCAGGGACCAGGACCGACGACAATCAGCTGTTACATCTGCCGCCCTGACTGTCATGGACAGAGGGTGAGGGAGAAGGTCGAGAGCATCTCAGCTTTTGCTGTGACAATACAGGCCAACATGCACCTGACTCTCCAATGCATCCGGGGGCCTGAGTCGGACCAGTCCACCTCTGTCACCCCCCCACCTGGTATCTTTGCCCAGCACCCCAAGGCGCTGCTACGCCCACCATCTGGCTCCAACGGTGCGGAAGCAGGCTTGTAAGGGCAAAGGCCTCACAAGGGACTGTAGATGGCACTCTGTACATAGGCTCAATGGAGATGGGGGTGCATGGGTGTTTTGGGGATGACATTTTGGGGAGGGGCTAGGTGGGTGGGGGAGGGTGTGTTAGGGGTTGGTGTTGTGGGGAGGCTGGAGGTGGATGGGTAGGTTGTGTTGGGAATGGTGTTGTGGGGAGAGGGAGGTGGGTGGGTCGGGTGTGTTGGAGAGGGCATTGTGGGGAGGGGGAGGTCGGTGGGGATTGTGTTTGGGATGGCGTTGTGGGGAGGGGAGGTGGGTGGGGAGGGTGTGCTGGGGATGGCATTGTGGGGAGGTGGTTTGTGAGGGTGTGTTGGGGGTGGTGTTGTAGGTATGGGGGAGTTGAGTGGGGAGGGTGTGTTCACATTTATTAATGAAATAATAATTCACTTGAAGCACTCCTGGGACATTCCTCGTTGTGAACATGTGTTTAATTCATAACGTGACTAGATTTACATTGGGGCATAGCATGTTGATATCAGTGTGCTAAATAAACAATTGTCCTTCAGTTCTTGCAGAGCAAGACGTCCATCCCTCCCTCTTCACACTCAATGCATGGCTGTATAGCACCCAAAGGCAGTGAGGTCTCCTCTTCCGGGGTGGCATGTTCTCATCAGGAGGTAGGGAGACGTTCCACCCGAGTCAAATGTTGTGAAGCATGGCACAGGCATGAAAAATTTGTCCGACCTTCTCTGGCCTGTAGATTAAGCCCCCTCCAGTCCGGGGTAGGCACCGGTAACCAGCCTTCAACAGGGGATAACCAGAGGCGTGCAAGGGAGTTAAGCGAGTGCCCGGGGAGGACAGGTGGACAGAGCCCAAGGAGGAGAGTGTGCAGGGGCAGAAAGGTCCACGTGCTAAGTGCCAGGAACGAACTGGAAGGGTTAAGGGGGTGCAGGCCCAGCCAGGCTAGTGCAGGTGGGAGGGAGCCAAGAAGGCCAAGTGCAGGTTGGGGGTGGGCGGTCAGAGGAGACCAAGTGCAGAGGTAGACTGGTACGGGAGGGCCTGGTGCCCTGTTAGAATCTGAAGGAACTAGACAGCCAGTCAGGAGGTAGAGGGGGACAAATAGCAGGGGTTGGGGAGAGGTAAGGAGGAAGAGAAAAGGCAGGACTTGAGAAGCTTCTGGAACTTAAGGAGATCCGGCTGTAGTCTGCGAGGGGCAGGGAGGCCACTCCAGAGGGAGGCACCTGCGAGGGAGAGGGATCTGCCCCCCACTCTCTGCTTTGATAAGCATCTGATCTGCAGAGAGTTGGAGCTAGAAGACTGAAGGTCTCTAGCTGGAAGGTATTTTGGTAGAGAGAGTTGGCAGGCCCCAGAAAGCCTGATGTATGATGCAGAGGGTTTTGAACTTGATCCTCGCAGAAATCGGGAGCCAGTGGATATGATATGGCATTTGTAATGCGCCTATACACAAGAGTTTCAGATTTTAGGGCTGGAGAGGTGTGATCCTTGTGCTTGAGGCCATGGATAATTCTCTTCTCATAGGCACTTGTTCTTCCCTCGCCAGACTTGATCCAGCCTACCAATCCTTCCTTATTAATGGCCACTCCATCCCTGTCTCCCCATCAGTAAAAACACTAGGTGTGTGCCTCAATTCCTGCCTCAACATATCACGGCCCATTAATGCCATCACATCCTCAGCTGCTTACACTACCACGCTCCTCAACGCCTGCAAACCCTTCCTCTCTACCAACAATCGTCTTGCAATCGCACGTGCCGTCATTGCCACCAAATTGGATTACTGCAATGCCCCCTTTGTGGGCACCACTGAACATAACCTCAACAAACTACAAGTGATAAAAAATAATGCACTCTGCGCCGCCCTTGACCTCCCCAAACGGGAATATATCACAGCCGCTAGGAGGAAGGCCGACTGGCTCCCAGTCCATGACCGCATCAACTTCAAGACCCTGGCTATTACTCATCAGTGCCTCTCCAACTCAGCACTGCCCTAGCTTTCGCAAAGACTCTCCCTCCCGACTCACTCAATGCCCACTCGCTCCTGCAACAGCCTCAAGTTCTCTGTGCCTAGATTCAAACGAACAAGTGGAGGAAGCTCCATCTTCCCTGTCAAACCCGCCCAGCTCTGGAACTCCGTACCACCTTCTCTCAGATCAGAACCATCCTACAAGTCCTTCTGAAAAGAACCTTAAGACTTTATTATTTAAGTAAGTTGCCTCATCTACCTCATCCGTACTGTCTTGATATACTTCCTACTGTCATGTACAGATTTGTCGATACTCTTCACTCATGTAACCAGCGTCCAGATGCCTGCGGCCTTGAGTGCGCTTAACAAATGAAAAATAAATAAATAATTACTTTTAAATTCAGGCCTAGGAAAAGGATGAGATGGAAAATCCAGACCACATCATTAACACGTGGCCTGTCAAACGATGGTGATGTGGAAGAACCGTTGCAGCAATCTAAACTTCAAAGCAATTTTGTCATGATGGATGCCCAGGTGCAGTGGCCTCCATTCAAGTTAAACACAACTTCGGAGCCGTAGAAGGTGATGAGAGACCATTGCTGTCCACAATCTGTCCTCCTCACCTGCCATTATCAACAGAATATTTAACCGAATTCAGATCCGAAGGAGTGAAAAAATGTACACCTTGTAAGGCGTGTTTCAACATTCCACGAACGTTTTCCTACTATCACTAATCATATCACAGCGAGCAGGTGTATCCCTGCTCCAGTGAAAAGAAGAGCTGCAAGACATTATTGATAACTAAGATATAGACCCAGACGACAACATCTCATGTGTGGAGGAAATTACCATTACATTTGAAGCTGGTGAAAGTAACTTGCTAAATGAATGAATTCTGTGGGAACCAAAATATGGAGGTCCTCATTCCACGTTTGGCTGTGTGGGGAAAACGTGGTGGCTGCCATTTCTTTGTGCAGGAACGGAATTACCACAATTTTTCCTGCACCAACCAATTCCATTTTTTGGCGGATTCACCGCTGGTGGAATAACAGTGTGGTAAATCTGCTGATTTTTGTAGGAAAGTGGCAGATTCACCTCCAGGTTATTACCGTAAACTAATTACACCGACTGCAAATCCGCCAAAAATTCCCATGGAGTCCTATGGACTCCAGAAATGGAACAGTACACCGCCCTACCACCACTTATAATCCTGTGGTAAACTCGGAGGACCAAGTGGCGGTAACAGTAACTGATTTTGGCATTAATTCACCAAATTTAAGGTACCTGTAAGTAGGGCTGGGCAAAATTTCCGTTAGTGGTGCAAAACAGGTGGCTTTCACCCCTGATTCCTCTTCTGCCTGTTTTGCGAAATCAGGAGTCTTTTTCCCAATTTTCCCTACTTTCGCTCCACTGGTGGATTGCTCGCCCCTTGTTGAATTCAAGCAGGCATTTTGCAAATTTTGTGCGCCAAAGTACGCCTGAAATACTTCCCGCCCAAACCCGATTCGATTCACACTGTCAGTTTGTTAATGTTAATCAAAACGTGAAACTTTATGTGGCATCCTATGATTCTTGGCGCTGTGTTGTTACTTACTAGAAACCATTAAAGAATAGTCAATGTTAGGTGGTTGTGATCGGTTCCCTTCTATTCTCATGTCTCTATTGGTTTTTTGTGACCAATATTAGATAGTGTGTGCCAATCATTTAAGGGGAACAGACCTGCTGCCTAGCCCTAGCTAGTATAAATATGTGTGCTTGATCTGGTGTGTTCAGTAGCAGTTGGCTGCCTCTGCATCTGACCTATGCACAGCTGGCTTTGGTACCCGCCGACCACGCCTACTTCACTGCACCTGTACTACTGCTGCTCCTCATTTCATTGATGAGCATGCTTAATTAACACAGTGTTATTATCTTTTTGTATTTTTCATGCATTTGGGTTCTGAGTACAACTTGTATATCTCTGATCCATTTGGGGGCCGCTTGTTCTTGAGTTGTGTTGTGTCATGCTTCCGCATGGCCCTTTCTCCACTTCCAGAGAAACGTGTGTAGGGTGGCAGGGCCAACTTGTGTATTTGTCAAGCATTTGGGGGGGGCGGCTTGTTCTTGAGTTATTTTGTGTCAAATTTCCACATGCCCCTTACACCACGTTCATAGAAAGTGGGGTGGCGGGTCCAACTTGTGCATCTCTCATGTGTTAGGGTGGCTCAACTGCTAATAGTCTTTGTATGTTGCATTTTCACAGGAAGTGAGCAAATAAATCACATTGCCACCTCCATGTGCCGTATGTCCACTGCACTTGCTGTGACAGATATAATCAACAGATATGTTGATGCTCCTCTTAATTGCTGTGTGTCAACACACTCCATGCCTGTGTCAAAGGTGACAAGTGGCATTGTTTGCCATGAGAAACACAGATTGCGGGGTCACGGCAGTACTCACGCAGGGAGCCTGCCCCCAAAAATAAACCGATGAACATCAAATGCACCATGTCTGGCTGAGGACTCTGAATACTCAGTACTGGAGAACCTTTCTGTGATTGTAGAACATGAATGTCATTTGAACAGCGTCTGGCAACCTCTGCAACACTCAGCATCAGTAAGCATATACTCCCATGCCACTGGCAACAATCACATGCACACAAACTGATTGCAGCAGCACCCCACCGGTGTGGGCTTACTTCACAGCTGACAAAGCGAGGAGCAACAATGCGTTTTGTTCTTTATGCAAAAAGGAGGTGAGCAGAGCAAAGGGGGTAACATCTCGCGAAAGATGGCCCACATGAAAAATCACCAAAAGTCAGTATGGAGTCAAGCAGGCAGGAAGAGGAGCATCACTGATAGGCCGCTAGCACAGGATCAACCAATAAAATGTGTAATGACAATAGAAATACACCCTACAGGCAACATGTGCCACGCAGTGTTTACTGAGGTTTTGGAGAAACAAACATCTTACGATTGCAAACATCCCATTGCCCAGCAACTCGAGGCTCTCACAGATAAAATGCTTGCTGTTGACCTGCTTCCCTTGATGTCATGTGCTGTACAAAGGTGGACAACTCAAAGTCGCCATTATGTCTCAAGGGTTGCAGTTCCGGCTCTTTATAAAAAAAAAGGTTGTGAAAGAGGTGCACAAGGCACTGCAAGCGTCAGAGGAGAAGTTGTACCTCACCATGGACATGTGGGCTAGTGTGCAGAGCACTGACTACGTCACTGTAATGGCAGACTGGATCACCTTTCTTAAAGCTCTCACCCTTGCTGAAATGCTGCATTGCACTCACAAGGTATGTGCATACTTCATCCGCTCCTATATAGCTTGCTCACTGGAATTCCACCCTCTATATGGTAGAATACCTCCTTGAACAACATTTTGCCATAATCGACTATTGCATGGCACTGCGACAAGCCAAGGCATGAGGTGGCACTGTTCTCTCGGCAAGCTTGATCGGCATTGTCTACAAGGTACTTTGGCCTTTTGAGGAGGCAACTGTGAGGGTAAAACATGAGGAAGTGGGCCTGCATGAAATCCTGCCACTCATTGTTCTTCTTGAAAGCAGCCTGGAGAACATGCAGCGTGGGTGCACAGTGCAAGTCGATGCACAGGGTGAAGAACTGGGGACGCTGCGCAGGAAAATGTTGATGTGCTTGCGGGCTGACACACACATCTGTACAATTAAAAAAAGTGATCTATACCTCACCACCACATTTTGGACCCACGGTGCTGGGAGCGTGTGTCTGCTCTTTTCCCGGAAGAGCAGCCTGCTTCCATGTTTTCCGGGTACAGAAAAACATTTGAAGACAAATTACATGGAGTCTTGCTCAACGCAGGCAGTGGTGCCGCCTTGGCAGTCGAGCGTAATGGAAGGTCTTCCTGTGGGGGTGAATGCAGAAATCTTTTATACCTATACTTATGAGACTCTTTGGGGATGTGTCTCATATTGAGGAGGACAGCCCTCGTGCCAGGGCATCAGAGACTGTAGCGGCATATGTACAAGATAAATGCATGCACATACAAGGTAAACCCATCCAATACTGGTAAGGATACAAGGATGTGTGGCCCCCAACTAGCTGCTGAAACCCTTTGCATCCCCCAGAGATTGTCACATCAGAGTGTATTTTCAGTGCTGCTGGGGGGATAGTGACAGACAAGTGGACATGTTTGTCTACAGCCAGTGTTCAGAGACTTACATTTCTAAAAACGAACACGCCCCGAACACCCAAAACCCCTTTTCTTCCACCCACACCCTTTCAAGATGGATAGGCCAGCGGTGATGGGAATGATGAGTTGCAGTGGTGAATTATATATTCTCAATAATTATAGGGCTGTGAATTGTGTTTGAATTCCTTTCTTGTGTTTGACCCATTACTTCTCGAATTGCTTTATTACATACCTTGCCTTATTTTGTCTTACCTTACAACACTACAGTGTTCTATTCAAAAGCAAAGTGTTGGAAGTGAATGTAGATATATTAGTATTTAAATAAGATCCAGATGAATTCCATGCGCTATGGTTCAAGAAGTTTTATCATCAGCATCATACACTTTAATTTGGTTGATCAACCATAAAAGTATAGAAAGAAAAAAAGACAATGGGCCTCATTACGACCCTGGTGCTACCCGTACCGGTAATCCCTTAGCGCCTGATTACGAGGTCCCTTTGCGGGTTGGAGACTTTAACGCCTGCTTTTTGCAGGCGTTAAAAACCAACCCGCAAAGGGACCTTGGTGCTAAGTACGGTGCCGCAATTTGCGGCACCGTACTTAGCGCCTTCCCCATTTCCATTGAGCCCTATGGGGCAAAAATGGGAATGGGGAAGGGCCATGGCGGCATGGGGAATTACCACCCCACCAACCTCGGAATGGGGCGGTAATTCCCCATGGCAGAGTCAGTAAGTTACCGGCATGGACCATGGTGCTATTAGCACCATGGTCCAACGCCAGGGTCGTAATGAGGGCCAATGTATTTGAATTAAAACCAAGGCAAAACTTGATAAAAATCAGCATATCAAAATTAACTTGTCCTGGAAAAACATTAAAATCCAACATAACCAGAGAACAGAAAGTTATTACTATAAATTACTAGTGCTTTATATTATAAATTCAAGTATTTATACTGACAAGGCAAAATGAGGAGAGGCTACTGCCCGCAGCCTCATCTACCGTTAACAGATGTCTGATTCCGGGGTTCTCTGTAGTTCTTGGACCTTTGCGCTAAGTAACCATGCTCTATGTATGTAATGAGCCGTTTATCCAACCACCTGCACATCTTTACACTGACCCAAGAGTTTCATGGCATCGTCTAGATGTCTGACACCTGCCTCTCTCTATAGCGGCTTCAAATACATTTTCCTCAGTTTTAGCTAACCTGTGGTTAGCCGATCCCTTGTTTCAAGCAATCGTATATATACACAGTATCCAATCTCCTTATATGCTCAAAATTGGGGTTTCCTTAACAATCTTTAAAAAACAAGAAGATACATCCCATTATTTTGAGTATCTGTAATCTACATCTTGACTTGTAACAATTCCATCTTAAGTCTTATTGTACCTTAAGTCTGTATGCCAAAGTTGTTTCTTCATCAACATTGTTTAGTAGTTTCCTGTTTCGTTCCACAATGAGTATTCCAATCTAAAACAGGTAAAGAGCCACTTTAGTAAGTGATATGATGGACCAGGGCTTCAAAGCCCAAGTAAGTGATGCTATACTCAAAATAATGGACTGTATCTTCTTGTTTTTTATAGATTCTTATGGAAACACCAATTTTGAGCATATAGGGAGATTGGATACTGTGGGCCTCATTACAGGTCGGGCGGTCCGGAAATAACAGTGGCGGTAAACCCGCCGCCACTGTTAATTCCGGACCGCCCGATCCTGACTCCTGCAGGCGGGAGGTGATGTTCCCGCCAGGTCTGACCTGGCGGGTTTAACACCGCCCACCTGCAGGCGGACGTGGAAACACCGGCACCATCACGAGATGGTGCCGGTGTTTCCACTTTCTCATTCCCATTGAGTCCTCCGGGACTCAATGGGAATGGGGATTTACCGAATTCCGCCTCCGAATTCCCGGGACACCATGGTCGTAATGCCCTGGTATTTCCGGGAGTCACGGAGGCGGAATGGTAACATAAGTCCGGCGGTAACCAGGCAGTTTTACCGCCTCGGTTACCGCCAGACTCGTAATGAGGCCCAGTGTGTGTGTTTATATATATAAATATTTACAAACATATATATATATATATTGAGTGAAAAAACATTAAAGGGACGTTATGGTTAAGTTGCACTAATCGAAATGTAACAAATTAATTGAAAAAACTTTGTTAAAGGGATGTTATTGTTACAAGTAAAATCCGAAACCCCCCAGAAATTTGCCAGTTATATGGTAAGGTAAGCAACCATAACTCGTGCCACCACCGTGCACTGCTAAGACTTACACCCAGGACATCAAAGATGACATCACAATTTTCATTGGTGACATCACTGATGACCTCAGAAATCTGGGCCACTTTGTTTTGTTCACTGACATATGAAAGCCAACCAGTTTTCTTCACTGACTGTAAGAATGTTTAAATGGAAAAGTTGCTATATATGTAGAAGACGTTAACCTTCTTGTATATTGTAGAAGTATTTGTCTTAGGGTTTGGTGTCAGCCAGCTCATGGTGCACAGATATGGGCCAATAAGCAGGCCGTACACACGCAATTCATTGAGTACTTGAGGATGAACAATAATGTTATTGACATTTTGTCTTGATGTTGTTTCTGTCTTCTATACTGTAGTTTGCCGGTATGTGCCTCTAATTTGTATGCATTGTTGGTCTTTATATGTATTGTTTATACCAACACACATATGTAGTAAGTCTTGACTTATTACATATATATTCCATGCTTAACATTACCGAAAACTCTGCAAGGTATCTTTCATTATTTTGCAAAGCAAAATTACCGGAATAAAAATATTCTACCTCTACAGTGTATGCTGCATCCATTTCGTATGCGTATCTATGATTAGCTTCTTGTACTAAGAACAACACTGTAATATAATGTTTTCTTTACATAAGTATGTTCATTCTTATGTTAAGTAGTTTTGCATAGATCTACCAATCACCCCTAACACCTTGTTATCAACATTATAAACAGAACCCCCTTGTAAGGACTTAAAAATTGTGATGTCATCTTTGATGTCCTGGGTGTTAGTCTTAGCAGTGTACGGTGGTGGCCCGAGTTTCGGTTGCTTACCTTACCATAACTGGGACATTTCTGGGGGTTTTCAGTTTTACTTATAAAAATAACATCCCTTTAACAAAGTTTTTCCACTGAATTTGTTATGTTTTTATTAGTGAAACTTAACCATAACGTCCCTTCAATGTTTTTTCACTGAATTTCATGGGTTTTACCCATGTTCCTAAGAATACCCTTAATTTTTCTACATGTTCCTTACATCATACTGAGCCCCCCAAACTCTGTCTCTGGACCATTGTGATAGATTCAGAGTCCGTGGACTATGCGCATGTCTGTGGACTTCGGGGCAGCATTCCCACTGCGCAAAAGCACAGGGGTTAGCTTACATTGTTGTATCCTCCAATGGGCAAAGACATGTACATGAAAAAATAAGAGATATATGTAGCACATCCAAAAATAAATATGTATACAAATTCTGTACTTGAGAAACCAGAAGTATGTTTTCATAGGGTGCAGGCCAAGTTCCACCATATGGGGCCACTCAGGACCCTGAGTCCTCCCAAATCATTCCTCCCCACCCTGTGCCCGATCTCCGGCCCCACATTACGCCAATCCCAGAAGCTTCATGCTGCGCGGGCACCAGGCCGCCCTGGAGTCTCTTTTAAGAAATTGCAAGACCAGGTCCCAGTCCAAAAGAAACTGCTGGTGTTCTTCTCTTAGCGAGTACATCACTTTCTCCAGTACTGCTAGCCTTCAAATCCTTCCTATCTATCCATGTTCTGCGGGTGCTACCTTCGCCTTCCATTTTTGTGCTATTAACTGTGCCCCTGCCATCACCAAGATCACATAAACCTTCTTTTGGGCCTTTGTCCGCTTCTCGTCCAGGGTACCATCCAGCCCCAAGATAAACAGCCCTGTGTCTATGCCTCCAACGATATCTATGCCCATCGTGTCATGCACCGCCTCTCGAATCTTGACCCAGAACGGGGCAACCTTTGGGCATTGCCACCAGACGTGTCCCCAGGAGCCCTCTTCCCCACATCCCCTCCAACACAGGGCGGTCCTGGACCGATATATTTTAGCTATCCTGTAGGGGGTGAGGTGCCATTGATACATCAACTTCACACACATTTCTTGAATTTGTAAGGAGTTTGTCAATTTGGGAATATACACCCATAGGGATTGCCACTGTTCTAGCGCAATTGATTGCCTGGTTTCTTTTTCCCAATTGGCCATAAAGCCCCTCTTGCCCGCCGCTTCCCCCTCCTTGAGCAACCTGTACAAATCCCCCACTAGGTGTCTGTTCCCCGCTTAAGTTGTAACATATTTCTCAAATTGGGTAAGATCCCTGGTGGCCGCCCCCTTTATAGCTGGATGTAGGGTCCAATGTCTTAGTTGCATATATCGGAATTGCTCCTCTTCCCTCACCCCGAAGATGCTCTTACAGGTAGGGAAGTCTCTCACCTGCCCTCCTTCGTAGAGGTCTCTTAGGCACCTACAGCCCCCCTCCTGACACGCGTCAAAACCGGAGTCCGCTCCCAACCCAGGGGTAAACTGAGGATTAGCAAAGATGGGTGTGAGAGGTGAAGGGAAGGTAGTCATCTTTGATCTGCGCACCGCTTCATCCCATGACCTACCCACCAACGCCTCAGTTGCGCTGCAGTACATCCTCCTGGGCCTGTCCTCCAGGGGAAGCCACAGAACACCTTCCAGTCCATATCCTACTACTGCTCTATCAATTTCGCTCCACACCTTTCCCCTGTCATCCTTCGTCGAATCTCGTAGTACCCTCATCTGAGCTGCCCGGTAGTAGTTTACCATGTCCGGTTCCCCCATGCCTCCTCTATTTCTGGGCAATTGCATAAGCCTACTGGGAACTCTAGGCTTCTTCGTCCCCCATATGTAGGCCTGAGTAAGCCTGCTTAACTTTCTAAAGGAGGGGGCCGGTACCCTAACCGGTAACGCAATAAACAAATACGATAACTTTGGAAGGATAACCATCTTTAAAACATTGATCCTACCTAACCAAGACACAGCCAGCGGTCCCCATCCCAGGAGCATCCCCTTGATTGTCCCCAGTAGCGGGAGATAGTTTGTCTCGTACATTTGCTCTATTGTCCCCGCAATAACAGTTCATAGATACTTTATCCTACCCTTCGCCCAGGCAAATTCAAAGCTCTTCTTCAACTCCCTTTCTACCCCAGGGGATATCTGTACACACAGCACCTCCGACTTACTTTTATTGATCTGTAGCCCTGCAATTTGGCCAAACTCCCCAGAAATTCTCTCGACCGCTTCCAGGGATTCTCGGTGGTTCGTCACGGTCAGCAACATATCGTCTGCAAAGGCGGCCACCTTATGGTCCCTTCCCCCAAACATCACCCCCTTAATCACCTGGTGAAATCTGATTCTACTCAGAAGCGGCTCCAGATATATCCCAAAAAAGTAGTGGCGATAGCGGGCAGCCTTGCTTCGTACCTCTAGAAACCTCCACCGGGCCAGATGCCTCCCCATTAATCATCAGGCGCAGTGTGGGACTACGATAGTTCGCCTCTATCTTGCCCATTAATTTTTCCCCGAAACCCATCTTACGCATAGTGGCGAAGAGAAAGCCCCATTCTACTCTATCAAACGCTTTCTCAGCGTCAAGGGCCACCACAATAGCCTCCATCCTGGATTTGTTCACTTTCTCTATAATATGGGCAATCCTCCTGGTGTTGTCATGCGTTTGCCTCCCCCGTACAAAACCAGACTGGTCCTGCTCCACTAGGGATGGGAGGAGGAGTTCGAGCGTGGCTGCAAAAATCTTAGTAAAGATCTTTGCGTCTAAATTGATTAGAGCAATCGGTCTGTAGGCACCGCCCGACGTAAGATCTTTCCCCTGCTTTGGGAGTAGTACAACTTTCGCCTCCTCCATAGATGAGGTTATCCCTTTCCCTCCCCCAAAGGCATTATATAAATCAACCATTCTCGGGGCCAAGACATCCCTAAACGTTTTATAAAAATCCGCTGTGAAGCCGTCAGGCCCTGGGGCTTTGTTAAGGGGGAGAGCCGCAATAGCCTTGTGGACCTCCTCTATATTTAAGTCATTCTCAAGCTCCTCCCTATCTGCTACCGTAATCCCAGTGAGGTGGCACCCTTCAGAAACTTCCCCTGATCTCCTTCCGCTGGACTGTCAGATTTACACACCTCCCCGTAATACCTCGCAAACTCCCTTTTGATTTCTTGGGTCCCCGTCAAGTCCCTCCCCCCCGTCGTCTTAATTCTCAGTATTGTTCTATCTTTCTCCTCGCTCCTCAACTTTCTTGCCAATAGCCTATCCGCCCTGTTGGCCTTCACATAATACTTCTGCTTAAGATGTAGCAGTGCCCTCTCCGCCTTGGCCGAGACTATCGTGTCCAATTGGCCCTTAATCACCCTACACCTCCTCCTAGTCTCTGCGGAGGGTCTAACGGCTAGTCCCTGCATGACCGCCTTCAAATTAGCCTCCAAATCAGAATACATTTTTTATAGCAGAAAAAGTGATGTAATTTGTTGAGATCTCACTAAAAATGGTTTTGTTTTTAACAGTACATAGTGGGAATCAGGAAAGCAGGCCCTAATTACATTTAAATCAACCTGAAGATGGCCACAGCCACCCCCTAACTGCAAATGCACAAAGTTAACTAATTAACTTATCTGCAAAAAAGGATGAACTAAATAATAATTTAATACAGTTGATGTTTGTCAAAAAACATGTAAAGGGAGATCACTGCCCAACTTGTACCTGTGCCCATTCACCCTGTCCCAACCAATCATCCCCTTTAAATTCCCTAAATGAAAGACGCTATTATGAAAGCTCAATCCCTTCCTCCCCTCATGAACAGTGTGTAGAAAACCCCAATTCCGTGGAAGAACATTATACAGGTGCACACCAAATATTTTGTGTATGAATGTAGCCAGTTTGAGGTTAGTAGTGAGGTGCAGAGCAGTATGTAGCAACCCTGACACTAGGTTGCATTCGTCGAAAACAAGGAGAAGACGGGTGTCCACGATCTGTG
The DNA here is from genome assembly GCF_040938575.1 of Ambystoma mexicanum. NCBI lineage: Eukaryota > Metazoa > Chordata > Amphibia > Caudata > Ambystomatidae > Ambystoma > Ambystoma mexicanum. Next base: position 576,557,805 of record NC_090922.1, on the reverse strand, counting down.
GAACACTCGCACCCCCTGCACACTCTAGATTTTCTCAAGTGACAAACAATAATTCATTATTAGTCAATCAGGACCACTGTCCATTCATATTGGGATTTTTAGAAAGAGGAATGACCACTTGTATCATTTTTGTTCAAATAATTTCAAATAATCAGTAGTAGTTTATCTTTAGAGAAAATGTATTCATAAATGTCCATACATGAAGAAATATTTTGGACAAAATATCTTACAATAGTTGATTCAATTGTATAACTCACATGTGTCTATATGTTTCATAGTATCAACATCCAACAATGAGCTCTATGCGTTTCAGGAATTTTGTTCCCTTCGTCAGGAGCAATAATTCATCTAGTATTCAACTTTCTTATTCATTCTTCTAGTTCAATCAGCTGATTCTGTGTGACAAGGTTAAAGAACAGGGTGTGCATTAGCTCTGTCTGTCTACTATACTCCAAAGTCAGTTGTATTATCAAACATATACCATACTGCCCTACCTCTCATGGGTGCCCCTTGAAGGCCCCTGTGTGGGTGTTGAGGATAGGTATTTGTGGGGCTCAATAGTGGAGCCTTTCTTTCAATGTATCTAGACCTGGGGAAATGGAGATGACAATGTCGGGTAAATAATGGAGTACCTAATTCGATTCAAAAAGATTACTTAAAATTAAAACATGAGAGCTATATTGTTGCGGTTCCACAAGTCCTACCTGCTATCAGGCGCTCTATGTAAGGATCTTCAGTTGAAATCTCATCAGGGTCGCCAATAGGACCCTATCTGCAGGGTGGTGTTCGATAATATGCTCTATTTCCTCACTGGAATCTAAGTATTTCAAAAGGGCATAATTAGTTCCTTCTTGTACTGGTTATTGTGCTACTGTCTGTGATGCTAAAGTGCGAGGCACGCTTACTCTATCAGCAAGCTGCCTCTCCTTAGATTGCAGGGTTAATTCTATTGGCATGAAGGTCATCAGATTAGGAGAGTCTGGCAGCTGTCTGTCGCATGTGTAGAGAGATCTGAAAGTAAATTGAGAGCAGCATTTAAGAAACGTGCCGCGATACAAAATGCCTCTGTTCTGTCTGATATGTGCTAAGGCGCTTGTTTGCCTATAGTGTCTGTCACTTCCCTCATCTGGTTCTGCAGTTTGTAGGTATGATGAAACCTCAATCCCTTCCTCCCCTCATGAACAGTGAGTAGAAACCCCCAATTCCTCCATATTTGTTTCCCATTTCGATTACCCATCTCTTTCCTAATTGATTGTATGTTTTTGTTTTAATAAATATGTGTGTGTGTGTACGTTTGGTGTTTTTTCTTTAAAAGCCCAAGTTGGTGTCCGCGGACTGTGCGACTGTCTGGGCTGTCCCCTCGCACATGTCACACTTTTAATTAGTTTGGGGACTCCAGCCCTGTCCTACGACACTAGCGAGCATGCACACCTGATCTCATTGTGCCCCCAGACACCGCGCCTGTCCGGACATGTCCCCCTGCACGTGTCACTCTTTTAATTCATTCAGGGACTCCACCCCTGTCCTACGGACACTAGCACACATGTGCGCACCATCTCCCATGCAATAGGTGTCCGCAGGACAGCCGTCGTGTCTGCGGCCGTCCGGGGAGGTCATCATGTGACCACACCCACGCTGGTATCCACGGACAGTGTCCGTACCCCCGGATAGTTTAAAACTGAATTCTTGGCCAATCCAGGGTGTTTGAAGCTCAAACGTTACCCTTGCAGAGCTCCTAGACCGTATCTTAACTTTTTAAACCCTATCTGTGGATCGACTGTCTGCGGACAGTCGCGCCGTCCGTGGACAGCCCCTCTAAAGGGACCCAGCCACTACTGCTCCTCATTGTGTTTCTGGATGTCCAGGAGAGAGTACCTGCTGCTAGTTTTGTTGCTATCTATCTCTGCTTCTGTGCTTGTTGGAGACAATGGCTTCCATAGCCACTGCAGCTGCCCCACCACCACCACCATCTGTAGGGCCTGGAGAGGAGAACAAGCGTGGTGATACAGAAGTGGATCAAGAGGAAGATGAGGATGAGGTACTAGAAGTCCCTCTCTCCAGCTCCCGATGTGAATCCTGGGTGTGGCAGCATTTTACCACCATTGGGGGTGTACCTAAGGCTAGGGCGGGCAAGGTTAGATGCACCGAGTGCAAGGTGCAAGTCACGGAAAACCAGGTCTGTACAGCTACAGGGCCACCTCCATTCGGCACCACCTCAGGTCCAATCACAAGAAAGCAGTTTGAAAGGTCGTACCTTCCGAATGGGTGAGTAGGCTGACAGCCACTACCTCACCCTCATCATCCACTCCTTCTACCATATGGGACACTCCTGTGGTGCAGAGGATCCCTGCGGAAGCCTCGCAGGCCATCCACAACACAGTCGACCCTTATCTTTCGAGGGTGACAGTGCTGCGCATGTACTGTAACACACTGCTCTGTAGGGGGGAGCAGTTTCGCAGTGCTTTCGTCTGTGGTCAAGGAGCATGAGAAACACTGTCCCCTACATGATTAAGGTCCACCCAATATTTTCCTATCTCCACCTGCCCCTTCGTCCCTGTGTTTGGTGCCCCTCCCCTCCCTTGTCTCTCCTGCAAAAAAAAGCCAAAAACAATATAAAACACAAAAAATCCCCCCAAAAGGTTATTTTCAGAGCCACCTTTCACAGTTTAAAAGTAGAAGTCCCAAAAACAGTTATGGCCCGACGCAGCCTGTGAAGTCCGTGGACAGCGCGGTAGTCCGCGGACGTCGAAAAAACATGTGTGGTGGTTGCATCAAAAACATTTAACTCTTTTGCGTGGGAAAGTGGTGGCTCTGAAAAAAACCTTTTTTTTGTATTTTTTGTTTTTAAAGTTATTTTCAATTTTTAAGGTAAACTAAGCAACCTTCTATTAAACGAAACTTTTTTTTTGAACTTGCAAAAAAGTAGGCATTTTGTTTTCGCCGTGCTTCTATATTTACAAAAAGTGCTTCAACGCATTTTGAATGTTTTGCAGAAAAAGCTGATTACCAGCATCAGTAAGATGTACTCCATCTCTGGGGTAAATATTGGCAATGTCAAATTTAATATTTTCATTATGGAAAGCCAATGTCTCCTTCATTGCAAACTGCACTGAAATCCCAGTGACATACCCTAAACTGTTCCCTCCACAATGAACAATGACAATGCCCGGATGTTGCAGAGTGACCAAATTGACACAAAATGGGAGCAAGTCCACCCACTTCATGCCGCGCACTCCATATCATTGCACATGAACATCATGAAATCCAAGATTTTCAGCCACTCCACACTGCTCTGCATACACCTTCAATCAATGGATCCAAGAGTCCCCCAAAATCCACACACTGCCTCCTGAAAGACATAACCATAACCATAGCCATAGCCACCTGCACGCCTCTCAGCAAACAGACCTTCTGCCACACTCTCTGCTTGCATACCACACCCAGGAAACCTTATTGGCTAATTCCCTGGGCTGCACAGTCCCATTCCATGCCTGGTATCCTCAAAAGACCCGAAAGTGGCACGTGCCATCCGCGGACTACCGTGGTGTCTGTGGACAGATAATCCAAATGAAGGGAGTGGGGAGAGAAATTAAACACAATGTATGTTATTTACTCTTTAGTGGTGGCTCTGAAAAGAACCTTATTTTCATTATTTTTCCTGTTTTGATTTTTTGGGGGGGCTTTTCAGATTATTTTTCCAACAACTACTCACATGCACTCTACAACATTTTCACAAGAACTTTCTGAGTGCAGTTTGAATATTTTCAAGAAAGATTGCATTGCCACAATCAGTAAAAGTGATGCCATCACTGAACAAAGTACGTCCAGCATCCAGCAGAATTTTCTCATTTGGGAAGGATCTCATCCCAACACCATGCAACAATGAACATACCCCTTTGTTCACAAGGCACCTTCCTGTGTCTTGTTGAGGACGAAACACATTGGAGCATCTCCATAGTGCTCCTTTAGATATCTGTGAAAAGATTACCTTTCCACATGGAAACAGTTCCAGTAGTGCCTTAAGCATATCTTTCAATGCAATCTGCAAAGTTATTGCACTGATGTACCCCCAAACTATGTCCTCCACAGTGCACCACAATGATATCTGGACATTGGAAATGGGTCATATTTTTGAAATGTGCAAATAAAGTCTCCCAGTTTTGCCCAGGCACACCATACCAAAAAGCCCCCACTCCCTCCAATCCAAGGTTAGCAGAAATGCCACACATTTCTGTGTACTTTCTCAGATTCACCCTCCAAGAATCTCTCACCATCCACACAGTAAGCCTTCTCATCTGAACAACCACAGCCATCATCCAAACACACAGCAATGAAAATAAGTGTTCCCCCTTCTTCCTACAAAGCACAACCAGAAGACCTCATTGGCTAATCCCCACAGTCTCCTTTCCATGCCAGGCACCCTTAAAAGACCCGATTGTGGCACGCCCTGTCCGCGGACTACCGCGGTGTCCGTGGACACTGCAACACAGGACAGCCCTTCTTCCCTTTCCACTTTAATCTTTTTAGAACTCCCTTATTGGCTGCTTTCAAGCAGTCACACACCCATCCACTAATCACATCCAAAAACTCTACATCTAACTCTCTCATCTCAGTTCAACACTTCAGATGTCCTGTTGAACACTCAGAGTACATGTCTTCTGTTACTCCCAAGCACCTGCATCAAAAACTACTGTACAAATCTCCAAGATTTCTATTTGCAGATTCAATCACATCTGCATCTTTCAACACAAAGTGCAGGTATGCATATATTTTTCAAATTAAATTTCCAACTCTTTTACAAATGCATTAAAACAGGGTTCCTACCACCTACCCTGCATTAACCTACTCAATAATCATACTCTCGTTTGCCCCACCTCCTGACATTGAGTGGCAGTTACTTACAATGCTGTGTGGTTGCAAAGGTTTCTTTTAATGAGCATTTTCATAAAGGTTTCAAAACACCTATTTTCAATTTCAGCAGCACTCTGTCTTTTTTGTGAGAGAAAAGAAAACCACATTTAAAACATTTCCACAGCATGTTTAAGTGCCAGATCCTGTGTCAAAGTTCAATATATTACCAGTACATGCATACTTGCCAATATGACCCATTATAATCTACCAAGTGTGGTTGTTTTCATTCATTTCTGTCACTTTTAACACCAACTATCCACACTAGCAAAGTTACACTAAAGTTCCCACAATGCAAACTAAAAAAGAAAACTGCATGTATGTTATCAAAGCATGGCATATACATGGAATGAAAAATGGCAAAATGCAATGCATTTACAAATATGTATTTCAGCACCATTTCAAGTAAAACAAATAAATGCATATATACATTTGCAACAGTGCTGTGTGTAATTTTTAATAAATAAATGAAAGAAAATGGAAACGATGTCTCCAACATTTTGCAATAACGCCCAGTATGTACAATTTCATTAACTTTCCTGGCCATGCATACTTGCTAACATTCCCCTTTCTAATCTGTACATTCTTATTGTCTCCTCTATTGTTCACTGCATTCTGGGACTTGCAGTGCACCTTTTCTAATGCCAATGCTGTAACCACAACGTCCACAATACAAACAAAAGAACCATCATTTAATAAGCAAGTACACATTACAATGCATCCTATTCACAAGTATGCATGTACTGACAACATAAGAAACCTTCACACAAGTGTCACTTAAGTGTTCTACAAATATTTTCCATCTCCATTTCTTTATTTTATAAAAAAAAAGTTACGCACAGTGCTGCTATAAATCCACAAAACCATTTCTTAACTTTCATGTACAACCTCCCAAAAAGGACAACTTTTTGAACGCTCAGCATTTTCCATTTTGAATTGTATAAAAATGTCACACTTTCTTCCTATGGCCCTGTTAGGCATACTTATCACGCGACCACCGGCCCCATTAGCAACATTGCCAGTGATCCTGTGTCCCCATTCCCGTAGAGTCCTATGCGACTCCACAGAAATAGGGACTAACATTATCCAGCACCTAACTTTCCAGGCCAACAGGTCCTCTAATGTTCTGGTGGAACCGGGAAGCTACCTGCCGGAAAAGTATTAGGAGTGTGGTGGCAACCCGTCTGCAGCAACGGCAGGGTTACCACCATCCTCGTAAAGTCGCCCAATGTTATTAACTCTTCTTCCCAACAACTCTTCCTACATTCACAAATAATGTCTTGTTCTACTAAAATTACTTCACCATTACCATACATACCCACTAATGTTCTTCTTTCGCAATTGCAGTGAAGAACAACCTCCTGGAAGACAACAATCTAAAGAAAACTATTCTTCACAACCTGGAAGCACAACTAAATGAAGACACTCCTGAGGGCAGTCAACCTGCTGTTACAGGAAGCCGAGAACCACTTGGAGAGCCACTCATAGTAAATGAAGCAGAAATAGCCATGACTGAAGTAGAAAACACCCTGGGCCTCATTACGACCATGCCGGTCCAGTAACAACGGTACCTACCGGCACTGTTGTTACCTGACCGGCATAGTACGACTATGCGGGCGGGTGCCGTCCCGTCCTCCAGGGTCAGACCTGGCGGGCGGAACGGCACCCGTCTGCATAGTTTCACGGAAGCACCGGCACCGTTACTAACAATGCTGGTGCTTCCGTGGTCCCCATTCCCATTGAGTCCTGTTGAACTGAAATGGGAATGGGGATTAACTTAACATTTACCGGCGCCGACTTCCCCGAACGCCGAGGCGTAATCCCCCAGTGATTCTGGCAAGCCTGGTGCCGGTAAATATTGCAAGTCCTGCGGCAACCCGCCGGTACCACCGGCAGGGTTACCGCTGGACTTGTAATGAGGCCCTGTGGGCCTCATTACGACCATGTTGATCCGGTAACAACAGTGCTTGTAAGCCTACTGGCACCATTGTTGCCGGACTGGCATAGTACGACTCTGCAGGCGGTTGCTGTCCCATCTGCCAGGGTCAGACCTGGTGGGTGGAATGGCACCTGCCCGCAGAGTTTCACGGAAGCACTGACACTGTTATTAACGATGCTGGTGCTTCTGTGGTCCCCATTCCCATTGTGTCCTATGGGACTCAAATGGGAATGGGGATTACCAATGGGGATTACCATTTACCGGTGCCTGACTTCCTGGAACGCTGGGGTCGTAATCCCCCAGAGATTCCGGCAAGCCAGGCGCCGGTAAATATTCCAAGTCCGGCGGCAACCCGCCCGTAGCACCTGCAGGGTTACCGCTGGACTTGTAATGAGGCCCCATGTATCAATATGAGCAATCAGAAGACAACTTGTCAGTGCTGAAATTGCAGCTACATGATGAGCAACTTACCATTTTCCCAGAAGTGACTAAAGAAATTGAACAATGTTTGAAGTATGAAATTAAAACTTGTAGTTGTCAAAATTATAAACCTCTACGGCCTTATGTAAGTGGTGAAGCTGGTACTGGAAAAACATTCTTAATTAAAATCATCAGCAAATTCCTACAAAAGTTAACAAAAAACAACTTTTCAGCTGTTGTAACAGCCCCCAAAGGTTTAGCAATTATATTACTACAAACTATCAGCAGAAGCTGCTACTGAAGTACGCAGAATTCGGAAATGAATGAAAATTCTCCTAAAAGATGAGGTAAGCATGGTTTCCAACCTAATGTTGACTTTAATTCACCTCAGATTACAAGAAGTCCTTAAAACGGACTACGAAGAACTCTTTGGAGGAAAACACGTTATTGTTTTTGGAGATCTCCTACAATTAACACCAGTGAAAGGTGAACCTATTTTTAAAACCTTAGGACACAAACAGTGCCGCAACACACTTGGCAGCATAGGAAATGTAAATCTCTGGCAACATTTCCAATACAGCGAACTAACTCAAAACATGCGTCAGTCTGCAGACCTCACCTATGCTAACTTTTTAAAAAGGATTAGGACTGGTCTTCTTTCTAAAGATGCACAATCTATCTTAAATAGTAGACTCATCCAGGAGCTATATGGGCATGACTTATCTGCTTCTGAAGTCTTTGAACAATTAGCACAAACAAATGTAAAATGTATGTCCCTAATGCCAACCCTAGTAAAATGAGACAATGTTAAAGAAGAAATGCAACCAATAGTGCATATTAGCTCCACAGACAAACTGGAAGTGCATAGCTTGACACTCCCTATGTGTCAACAAGCAACAGCACGGCTAAATAGCTTAGAAAAATGTATCTCCAACACAGCTGACTTGGAGAAAATGTTAATGTTGTATTTAAACTGCAAAGTAATTCTGAAATGTAAACTTGACGTGGAGCAAGGATTAGTCAATGGAGCAATTGGTACAGTTGTTGGCTTCCAGGCGTATCCACATGACAACAACATTCAGTTTGTCATTCATTTGTCAACATCCACTTTGACAAACATTCAGAAGTTAAAAGGACCCTCAACAGCATGATTCCTTCTTTTCAAAGACATTTATGTACGCAGAGAGCAATTCTCTCTGTTGCTTGCATATGCAGTCACTATTCACAAATCACAAGGTCTAACCCTAGATTAGGCATTGATTGACATTGGCAGCACAGTCTTTAAAGAAGGTATGAGTTATGTAGCGCTTTCACGTCTACGTAGACCGAAGGACTATTTCTAGTCAATTTTGATGCAAACAAAGTCATGGCTGACATTACTTGCCTCCTAGCGTACAACAGACTACGTGCACTCTACAAACCCCATCTCAATATGTACCCTGTTCCTGAAAAAGGTAAAGGTTTAAAAAGAAAATTAATGCAAACAGAAACTTATAACAGATCTTCCAACAATACCACCAAAGAAACTGAAAACAACTGCAACTCCATCAAGTAGTAGAACACAAAACTATCTAGTGCAAACGCAAGTGCACATCCATCAGCAGATATAAAGAGAAATATTTCTTCTAAAAAAACAAGGTGAGGTCAAGAAAATGACACAGAGACAGAACTCTTTGGTCCATTTATATTGTCCAACACAACCGGTGTAGAAACAGATTTCTGCTGAATTCTGTTCCATTATGTATTCTTAAGGATAAAGCCGTCATTAGATGCTTCAATTTTGGCCAACTTTCGTCCCATCTCTCTTTTCCCTTTTTTCAAGGAAATTACTGATGGCTTTGGTGTACCCTCTTCTTTCTTCATTCGTTATTTATATATTTATAGTGTGCCAAAGACCGCAGGCATCACGGCGCAGTACACAAACACAAAGAGACTTTGAAAGACAGGACAAAGGAAACCTGATGTCATGCGCCCGGGCGCATGGCGCCTTTGGCATCAGTGGAAGCGGTTCCATCATTGATTTGCCACCACGCTATGCACGTGTCTTTCGCGCAGTCTAGTTGTTTTTCAAGATGGCGGCCACTGGGAGGTTCTTATTCACTTCCCTCCCAGCGGTCCACTGCGTTGCAATTTTGGTATTGCTACCTCAACGCTAGTGCTTTGCCTACCCCTTTGCTTTTGTTCCACACCGGAACGCTGTCTTTCCTTTGCTCGCCCTCTCGCATGCACTACTCCCTCTTTTTCTTCTCTCACAGATAATTTCTTACCGTCATCTCGGTGGCGCCTTTTTTCTCTCAGGCTCCCCCTACTGTCCTTCGCTCCTCTCCCTCTGTTTGTTACTGCTTGGCCCTTAAGGTTGTTCTTTCTGGCACCTTGCAGCCGTTATCCTTGTGCCTGCATATTCTGCTCACACACTTCCTGTTGGGCTACAGCTCACAACCAGCCTTCCCCGAAAGGCTATTGCTCCTCATTTCTCTCTGCCAGTTCCATACTGAGATCACAGATTACTTTGGACCTTGCCACGTGATCGCCACTACTCAGCTCTTCTACTCTTTGTTTTTTTTGTGCCGTACAGGCTTTTCCCCTAATCCGGCTATCTCGGAGAGGGGGCCCCGTTGCTGCTACATAAGTGGAATAGTAACAGTGACTTCTTACCGGGGTAGACCACTGCTCAACAAAAAAAAGAGACCCTACAACAACCGGAGGAGATCGCTGAAGGACGAATTGGAAACAGACTTCAGACTCAGGTGAGGAAGGGGAGTTCAGTGGATTTGGGGAAGAAGATGGAGAAACTGACACCTCTTTTGACCATTTTATTCAAACAACCAGGTTTGTATTTGTTTCTTGAACTTGACAAAGCATGATTCTCATTGAAGAGTTCCTGGAAGAGAGTTCCAGGCTGATGCTGCACCCAAGACAAAGGAGCGTTCAAGTCCTTTGGATTTTTCAAACCTAGGTAATGTGAATTGGCCTAGAGAACTGGACCGAAGAGACCTTGATGGAATATAGGACGGAAGTTATTTTTTTTGTTAAGATAGGCTGGCGCACTTCCAAAGGTACATTGGTGCGCTATTGAGAGGGCTTTAAACTTCACTCTCGGGGCTACTTGAAGTCAATGTAAATTCCTTCTTGCCGCAGTTATATGGTCTTTCCTCAGAGTGTCATAGATAATCCTGACATCCTCATTCTTGGGAATTTGAAGTTTAGCTATGCATTGTTTGCTAGCACCTAGCAGTAAAGTGCTACAGTAGTCAATGTGAGGGGCGATAAAGGCCCGAACCAAAATGTCCCAATTCTTTTGCGACAGGAGAGGCCTAGCTTGTCTCAATACCTTAAAATGGTAATGGGCATTCCTAACTTAAGCATTCATCTGTAATTTTGAGTGTAAGGATGCTTACAGACACGCCTTTAGGATTTTTACCTTGTCACTATTAGCAATGTTACAACCTTCCAAATTCATAAAATTATATTCTGGGCCGAGTTTAGCTCTTAGTTGTGGATTGCCAAAGATCATGAGCTCTGTTTTAGATGTATTCAGACAGATCCAGTTGTTAGACATACATTTTTTTTATTGTATTTGGTTAAAAAAACCTTTTACAAAACCATTTAACAACACATTCCAATTAAATACAATCCAAATAAAACCATAAAAAGAAGAGAAAGAGAAACATAGAAAAGAGAGTAGAGAATATAAAAAATAAACAGTGAACAAATTGTCCACACTATTTACTAAAACATCACATTAGTACTAAAACTACTTTCTATTTTATTGGACCACTTAACATGGCTCATGACCGGGTTTTAGTCTACAATTTCTAGATGACAATATCTCACAGCATGACCAGGCGATATGTACAGCATAATTTACCATCCCTGTGCAAGCATGTTCAAACTCTCATATGGGAGGCTTCCAACCTATCTGATGGACCCAAAGTTTCCCATCCCTTTCACCTCTGATATAATTAAGGTCCTAAAAAACAATGTTATTCCTCTCCAGTACCTTGACCACTGCTGTCGTCAGAGCAATATCATTGCCGGCTATCAGTCTATCCCAAAACATGTTCTCCAAATGGTTTTCATTGCCCACCCCAAACCTCGCAAACAATGTAGGTCTGGAGGGCCAGGTGCCTTCACATTCCGTCAGTAGGTGTTTGAGGGATTGGTTGGCTGGATTTTTGCATACTCTACACAGAGTGATCGCCATTCCTCCTTGGCCCCTTCTTGACAGGATTTCCCCGTATGGACAACATTTAAACGGATTCTTTTGTGTCTACTTTCAGAAATAGGTTTGTTGGAGCTGATTAGCACATATTATCTATTGGGCCTCATTACGACCCAGGCGGTAATCTGCCGACATTACCGCCATGGCGTAATGAGCGTTTACGCCGTGGGCCGATGGCGTAAAGAGCGCCACATTACGACCCATCGCGCACGAGCATTACGCCATGGCGGTAATGTAATTAACTCCATGGCGGAAAAGTCCCCTACCGGCATCATAGGGCGAGCAAGGTGCACTTCCGCCACCGTAAGTAGCGGCCACCGTAATTAGCGGTGGCCGCAATTAGCGGTCACCGTAAAAAGCAGAACCGGAAATAGCGTCATCGCGGCGGAACGGGAAACAGCACGTCGGCCCTCTTTAAAAACACAATCCATTGCCATCCTTCCGAACAACACCAGATCCAACCCTGACACCTGTCCCAACCAATCACCCACCCATCCAACCACCCAAAAATGCCTAAAGTTGTTAAGAAGGCATGTGACCGCCAGCGCCAGGAAAGATTTAGCCGAGAGGAACTCTGCATGCTTGCGGAGACCCTGCAAGACAACGCAGCTGTCGTTTTCTCGCCGGAAATGACCAGGCCAGCGATAGCAAAAAAGAAGGCCATCTGGGCCCTGGTGGCCGAGCGCGTCAGCGCGGTGGGGACCGTACCCCGCACCCCACAGCAGTGCAGGAAGCGCTGGGATGACCTTCGCATACGGGTCAGAGCCGTCATCTCTGCGAACCGCAACCTTGCCCTGGGTACCGGTGGAGGTTCGGAATCCCCGCTAAAACTCCAACCGTGGGAGGAGATTTGTGCAACCACGATTGGCATGGAAGGCATTGAAGGCGTCGGAGGGATGGAAAGGGGAGTTCCGACATCAGGCGATGAAGGTAGGTGCCTCAAACAAGACATGCCATAGTCACTGCAGTCCATTCATGTGTAGCACAAGGTTGCCGTAGAGTGTAAATGCAACACATTAGCTCCACAATGCCCATAGCCACATGCGAGCACCACCGTGTATACACTGCTGGCACCCACATACCTGCATCCACATTCCACACAAAAAGGAGACAACCTGCATGGCCCTGCCTGAAATCTGCCTCATCTACTGACCAGAATCATGTCAATCATTGTCATTCCAAAGTCCGCAGACCCATCAATAACGCCCTCCCTCCTTTGCTCCACCACAGGCACAGATTCACACCCCGAGGACCAGGACACCCCTGCGACGAAGAGAGCCAAGAAGGCCAATAATACCATCCCCGCACCCTCAACCTCAGCTGCAGTGAGGCAGACCCCACAACAAGCAGAATCCACTGCAAGCAAACCGGACGGCCCACCGGCAAGCACCCCTGTAGGCAGCAGGCCAGCAGCAGCAGCTCCACCTGTACCAACATTGCCTGCCATAGAAGGCACCGGGTCTGCGGCCAGCAGCAACATGGGTGAAACAGCTGCAATTGCTGCATGTTCAGACTCTGACATTGAGGAGCACAAAGTCAGAAGCCCCACTGACCTTCTACATTCCCCCTGTTTGTCAAACGCCAGACGCCATGAGGATCACACACAGGGGCACACAGAGGAAGAGGAGTGGCCTTCTATCCCATGCCCAGTCCTCAGTCCACAGGAGGGGAGCAGCCCCTCCATCACACCACCAGCACTGGGCATGGCCCAGCAGGGGCAGCAGTCCCTCGAGGACATCATAGAACGGCAGCAACAACTGTCCACGATGCTGACTGAGCATGCCGCGGAATGTGTGGGGGCTAGGGCAACCATTGAACAGGCCACGGAGACCCTAACGGCCGAAGTAGCTCAGAGCACTGCCACCCTGAGGGATGCCATGGTGGCCATGTCTAGGGACATTTGTGGTGAATTTGCCGGGTTGCGTCGTGTGCTCACTGAGCTCACCCACACCCTACAGGACGTGCATGCACGGGGCAGGCAGGGACATCCTCCGCTGCCAGTTCTGCACAGAGCAGCCCCGTCCGACGTTCCGGACGTAACCTGCGCTCCACAGCCAGGGGTGCCCCAGGGGCCGGGAGAGGGGGCGTGTAACAGCCTGTGGCCACTGTCACAGGCATCTGTTGACACTTACATGGGGTGTGTTGGGGTGTGCAGGGGGCAGGGGGGAGTTGGGAGGGGGTGTGTTGGGGTGTGCAGGCGGGAGGGGGGAGGTGGGAGGTGGGAGGGGGTGTGTTGGGGTGTGCAGGGGGAGAGGGGAGGGGGTGTGTTGGGGAGTGCAGGGGGGAGGGGGTGTGTTGGGGTGTGCAGGGGGGAGGGCGGAGGGGGTGTGTCACGACGTTTTATGATTGAAATACACTTTTTGCTTTTCCGAAATGAAATGTGTGGACATTTTCATTGCATATGTGTGCTTTATTGGTGTACAGTCCACAGTGTGCATGTCCCAGAGACACACAGTGCCCCAAGTGCAGTCTCCATGTGATACACACCAGCCGTGTGTGCTAGAAGCAGTGGTCGATGATAGTTTGGCGCATTGCACGCCCCTCCTGTGCATCGCCTCCTCCATGGGGTGCCGCCCCATCTGCACCCTCCTCATCCTCATCGTCAGGTGGTTGCAGTTCTGCGTCAGGGGGTAGGGGCACATTCCGTCTGACGCACATATTGTGTAGCATGACGCATGCCATGACGATCTTTGCCACCTTCTCATGGCGGTACAGGAGTGCCCCACCAGACCTGCTGAGGCATCGGAACCGTGCCTTCAATAGGCCGAATGTCTGCTCTATGACCACACGGGTACGTGTATGTGCACGGTTGAAGTCCTCCTCGTGCTGGTTCTGCGGGTTCCGGACTGGTGTAAGGAGCCACCTCTTCAGGGGATAGCCTGCATCACCTGTATGTAGGCGAGAATGTCAGTCATGACGTCTGATCAAGAACATGATGTGCCACCATGGCTTGCATCCAACTGTTACTTTTGCTCACTTCTACATGCACTAATTAATTCACACAATGCAACCAGTATATGCTCATGGCTCCCATGGACTGTTTTGCATGCCATCACCCAATGTATGCAGAGGGGTTGAGTGCATTGTGAGTGCCCATCCACTGTGTCTGTTCATGCCGTTTGGTTAGTTGGCCTGGCACATGTCCTGTGATGGCAATGCGCACATCATTGCAACATTGCTGTGGGCCACATCATGACCCCAGTGAGCAATGCTGATGTGGACAGGGACATTTTGGGGGCCCTGCTGTCTGTGTAATGGTGTGTTGATGTTTCTGTCCGTCATGTGCCTCCTTCGTGGGCAGTTATGGGGGACAGGCCTATCGGTTGATGGTGTTTGGTGACGTGCATGTAGGTGCTTTTCATTGTTGACAATGTGGTCTGATTTGGTAGAATGCACTTGCAGATGGTTGTGCCATGGTTGGGACACAACCTCATTCACATGGTAGGGCTGCATACATTGGGTATTGGCTTTACTGGTGTTGGGTGGAGTATGGGTTGCTTTAGGGTATCCTCTGTCTCCGTTCTCTCTGCTACTCACAGCCAGGTGGAGTATGCATCATTCCCCCTCCCCCCTTTCAGCCAGGTGGAGTATGCATCATCCCCCCCCCTTTCAGCCAGGTGGAGTATGCATCACCCCCCCCCTTTCAGCCAGGTGGAGTATGCATCACCCCCCCCCTTTCAGCCAGGTGGAGTATGCATCACCCCCCCCCCTTTCAGCCACGTGGAGTATGCATCATTCCCCCCCCCCCTTCAGCCAGGTGGAGTATGCATCGGTACGTCATTCACCTACCAACTTCACATTTCCATGGTCATGACATTGGACTCACCGAGTAGCCAGGATCTTGGGCCTGCATGTCGCTCCATGTAGCGTGGTATTGTGGAGTTCCTCAGGACCATAGAATCATGGGTTGATCCGGGGAATCGGGCACAACAATGTGTGATGATCTTGTTGGAGTCACAGACCATTTGCACGTTGATTGAGTGGAACTGTTTCCGGTTGCGGTACGGTACCTCCATGGCACGTGGAACCACCAATTCCACATGGGTGCAGTCGATGGCACCAATGCAACCAGGTATGCCTGCTAGTGCATGGAAACCCACTTTGGTGTTTGCAATCTCCTGGGCAGTCCGTGGTAATGAGATGTGGTCGTCTGTGTGCTTGAGGAGGGCATCGAGCACTTGGATGAGTGTTTGTGAGAATAATGGTTGTGAAATGCCATGCAAGTGCCCCCATGTGTGCTGGTAGGTGCCTGTGGCCAGGAAGTGGAGTACAGACACTACCTTCAGTCGGGGTGGGATGGCGGTTGGAGTTTCTATCATGCTGACGATGTCGTTGTGTGTCATGTCTACGATGGCGGTGATGGTGTCCCGGTCCAAACGGTACAGGGTGTGGATCTGCTCAGCAGTGAGGTTGAATGGATTGGCTCTGATGTGTGGGATTGGGGGCTGCCTGCGTGGTGGCACTGGCTGTGCTGGTGGGGCTTGCTGGGCCTGCCTTGCCCTCCTTCTCCTCCTGCGTCTCCTCTGTGCTGCCTGTTGTTGTTGCTGTTGTAGCACTTGCATTGCTATCAGGTCCTCAAGCCCCAACATTGCTAGTCGTATTGGTATCATTGTGTAGTGTGACTGGGTGTGGGAAGGGGTGGGGTGTGCTCTTTTTGTACTTCCTGAGTCTGTATTGCCTTCACCTATGCTGTTTCTGTGCACCTGTGGCAGCTGCATTCACTTTACATGGCCCTTTACGGTTGGTTCGTGATGGCGTAATTAGCACCATGGCGGTAAGGTACTTAACGGGCTGGGTGATGGCGTTAGGTGCATGTCCGCTTGGGTCGGCATTCGCGTACCTTTCTGCCATGGCGCTAAGTACGGTGTGGGAGGTCGCGTGCGCGCGCCCTTGGCGCAGTTAGCGGCAGCATTAACTACGATGCCGCTAATGGCATCGTAGTTAACGGTCACGGGTCATGATCGGACCTGGCGGAAAACGATGGCGGTAACCATTTACCGCCATCGTTTTTCACTTAGCGCCAGGGTCGTAATGAGGCCCATTGTCTCTAACTAGTACATCTCAACAAGGGCCTTTTTTTACTTTCCCTGGGTTGTGGATCAGTGTTTCCCGATCTGTGTTTGCCTTAACCAACCCTTCTTCTACCTTTACTTCTAAGCTGGAGAGAGTATTAGATCTATGGTTGCCCAGATGACTATTAATATCAGCATATAATGTACCCTCCTGTGCCGTGATGATAAGGCAGAGGGAGCTTAATTTCCAACTTGCTTGTGCCTTCAATGAGCGTAAGCCTAGTTGAAATCTGAGACTGGTTATGGGGAGACTTAAGGGAAGACTAAGAGCCCTCTTCCAAATAAGCCCCTCCAGCCTTTGCCAATCCACATTCCATAAAAATAGCTTGGCTTCTAACCCATAAAGAACTACGGGGACGACCTTGGCAGAGTAGAATTTAATTAATGGGAGGATCAAAAATTTACAAAACTTCATTAGTACCTTTTTCATCTGTGGAACCGACTGTGTGATCTTAGTCTCAATGTCTATTTCCACCTTTGAGATGGACGGTGAAGCATAGATGTTATAGCCCAGGTAGACCTCAACTCTTGGGATTGGTTGTCCCCCCCAACTCCCACTGGGAGAAGGCCACCTATTTTTGCAGGTGCCTGAAGACCACTATTTTTGACTTCTTGGGATTGATTGTGAGCCCGTTCTCCTTAACATAGCAGTCCAGTTTATTTAGCAACCGCTGCAGCCCTATTGCAGTGTTGTCCAACAACACCACATCATCGGCATAGGCCAGCCAGTGAATCTTTGATCCATTAATCACTGGGCTGACCAATGCGGACAATCCCAGGTACTTCCCCAGATCTGCCAGATATAGATTGAAGAATAGTGGTGCACCCAGGCAACCCTGATGAAGCCCTCTTTCTACCCTAATAGGGTCAGAGAGTAGTCCCTCAGCATCCAAACGGACTCTGATTGTGGTATCCTTGTGTAGCTCTACGAGCATTGCCAAAAGACCCTCAGAGTTTTTCCCACAGCCGATTTCTGTTGACTAGGTCAAATGCTCTGGAGAAATTAACCCATGCCCCATAAAGTTGTTTTTCTCCTTTAAGCCTTGTCCTCTCACTCAAGACACTCAGTACCAACCCATTCAGGCTCGTGGAAAGACCCTTTCTGAACCCTGTTTGATATTTAGGCAGGATACCAGCCCCTTTCACCCATCCATCCAGTTCCCCCAAGAGAATCCTCATGAACAATTTACTATCGATATCCAGGAGGGCGATCAGACTATAGTTTGTCGGTGAGGTCCGACCGCCCCCCCTTGAACAGTGGAATAATTGTCTCGGTCTTCCACGACGGGGGAAACCTTTGCCTCACCAAGATGTCCCCAAACAACCAAAAAAGCAATTTTGCCCAAAAGGCTTGGTTATTCTTCAACACCTGGTAGGTCAAGCCATTCGGCCCAGCAGCTATAGACATACATCCGTTGATCAGGTTATACACTGATGATAATCTGGCCAGATCAGACACATAATTCCCAATCAGTTCTAATACCAGCTGAGTGTCATCTGCGCAGTTGACAAAATAGATCTCCTGAGTGTCAAGCAAGTCAAAAAAGGGTTTCATGTAGACGTTAAAAAGAGTAGGTGACAAACAAGCCCCATGTGGAACTCTGTACACAATGTCCACAGTATCAGAAGCTCCACCGCCCTAGGAAATATGGGATTTCCTGTTTTTAATAAATGAGGAGAACCATTGTATAGCCTCCTCTGAACAGTTGCCAGTGCTTTGCAACACATCTGCCAGGCAAGATCTAGGGGGATGAAAAGCCCCATTCTGCCTCGCTCCATTAGGTCCAGCATGTGCGACTGTAGATCCAAAAGGGTGCTTTCTGTGCTATAATGAGCTCGAAAGCCTGACTGCATAGAATGTAGTGTCATTGTTGCCACCTTGTCCAAAATCTTCATGAGGAATATCGAGTTGGTGATTGGGCGAAAATTATTAGAATCCCAAGTTTAGGCTTCTTCAGTAGTGCAGTAATTGCTACTGTTTTGATCACATCAGGAACAATCCTGTGTTTAAAGGATGAATTGACAAAGCGAACCAGAAACGGGGGAAACATATCTCGATTACGTAAAATGAATTTAGACGGAAGAACCTCGCTATAACAGTGTGTGCGATGCATAGGATTAAGAACGCTGAGCATCTCATGAATTGTTATAGCTTTGAAATGGAAGGGATTAGTTTGTTTATTCCCACTAAACTTTGACTCTGGGATTCCAAGGTTATTAGTGGGAATGATTTTAGCCCTGGTTTGTGAGATCTTATCAGCAAAAGCATTCTGCATTTTGCTGCAATGATCGTCCTTTGGGAGGAAAAGGGGATTACCCATCTCTGTTTTTTCCAGTTTTTTCTATATCTCAAACAATGCCCTTGTCTTATTTCCAGATTTTTGTTTCTCCTTGTCAAAAAACATCTGCTTGGCATGAGAATTTGTAATCTGTAGGCCTTCTGAATATCTAACCAACAGGCCTTATTATCCTCTGTGGGGTTTTTCTCCCAACAGCGTTCTGGTTGTCTTTTCTTCCTTTTAGAACTATTAGTTCTTCCAAAAACCATGTTTGTTGGCATGGTTTTTATCTCACAACCTCAGTTTTAAGTGGTGCAACTTTATCCAGATAACATTTTATTTGACCATTATATACATTAGCAGGGATTTCGGGCGTCTCTGCGTCAGTTGTGTGTTCCAAAATATGTTGGATGCAAAGCTTAAGTTCATCTGTCACGATGGATTCTTGGAATCTTCCTGTTCCCTAGACCCCTTTCAGTCTGGGTTCCGGCCGGGACGTGTAACTGAGAGTGTCCTGGTGTCTGCTGTGGACGACCTGGCCAAGTTGGTTGATGGCGGTGGAGTGGGTGCCTTGATATTATTAGATCTCTTAGCGGCTTTCAACACTTACGTTTAAATCCCTTTATTTGGTGCACCGGGCATATCACCGCCTACGCAGGGTTGGAGGTTGAGCTTTTTCTGCTGCTGCCGGCAAGTTATGGAATGAATTGCCGGTTGCACTTAGGCGTACTGGGAATCATTTGCAATTCCAATGCTTGCTGAAAACTCTACTATTCTAGTTCCTGTGTCACCTAGCACTCTGATATATTCCCTGCGCCAAGATGCCTTTGGGTGAATGTGCGCGGTATAAGTGTAATTAACATAACATAACATCTGTTGACTTTGGTAGACTTTAGGCACGTCGACAGATGGGAGGTTTCGTTCCTCTAGGTTCGACTGGTCTCAGCGTTGTTTAGCAGGCCGTGGGCCCATCCCAGCTTTCTCATGGTCACGCTACCAAGCGGGACGGTCTCCCTGATCCCGTCCCAGCAGTAGTTGCTCCACTGCTCGTTACACCCGGCTTGATTTGATTTGATGATTTATATTGTGCAAACCCCAAAGGAGCCGGTCAGAAACTGCATCTGGGCGCAGAGGTCAACATCAAGAAATAAAGAGCTGAATAGTTTCATGAAAGGCACTTATTGAAAAAGATAGGTGTTTTACTTTTTTCTGAACTGGGACAGGGAATTGATTTCCTGAAGTTGGGCCGGGAGCAGATTCCACGCTTGCGGGCTCGAGATGGAGAAGCACCTGTCATCCTGATGGACAAAATTAGATGAAGGAATCCTAAGGAGATTTTGACCCACAGACCAAAGTGGGTGGATTGACCGATAGATAGACATTTTAAATGTGAGATAGCACGGAGGCAGGTCATGAAGACACCTAAAAACGTGACAGAGGAGCTTAAAAAGGACCCTCTACTACACTGGAAGCCAATGAAGGCTCCTGCGAAACTGAGAAATAGGGGTAGCTCTAGAGAGGCTGTGGAGAAGCCTAACAGCTGCATTCTGAGCAACCTGGAGGCAGTGCATCTGATCAGTTGGAATGCCCATAAGGAGGACATTACAGAAGTCTAGTTTACAGTTAACTAGAGCCCTGACGACTGTTGAGCAATCTTTTTCAGTAATAAGGGGCAAAAGCCGTCTCAAAGGTTTGAGTTGAAAATAAACGGATTTAACAGTCTCACTGACCTGCATGTCACAATTTAAATTTGCCTGCCAAACAGAGCCTAGGTTTTTTACTTTAGTGGTAAAAGCAGTCAGAACTTCAAAGAGGGCTGGATGGGGGACACAGGGGTGCATGTTGGCAAGTTGTTTTTTAGATCCAAACACAATGATCTCGGTTTTAGAAAGATTAATTAGTAGCCTATTTTCTAACATCCAACATTTAATCTTATGTGCACAGGCTAACACTCGTTCTATTGTTTGCAAATAATTATTTTTTTTAGCCTTAAATAGATTTGTGTGTCATCAGTGTAGGAATGATAGCTCAAGTTAAACCGAGAGAAAATATCCAATAAAGGCTCATTGTAGATTTAAAATAGTAATGGGGAAAGAGAAGACCACTGTGGCACACCACACCCAACTAGTAGGGAGTGGGAGTGAAAGGATCCCATTTTAGGTTGTTGAGTTCGATTTGACAAGAACAAAGTGAACCATTTCAAGGATTCCTCAGAGACCAATGCCACTTTAGTCAATCTGGAGATAAGAATGTCAAAGTCGATAGTCGGCGGCCCTCAAGATGTCATTCCAGACGGCTACAAGATCAGTTTCCTTCGTGAATCCTGATTGATAGGTCTCAAAAATACCATGGGTCTCATGAAAACTTTGGAGTTGTACCATACATTTTTTTTTCAAGAACATAGAAGGCCATAAGAGGCCTGCATTGGGTCAATAATTGGACAGTAACTTGTGGTCCAATGATGGCTTTTAAGTAACAGGTAGGAGTCAGTTAGGATCTTTTGAGGTTAGATGGCACACAGCCTTGAGCTAAAGATGTGTGGGTGAAGGTATGGATAAAGTCACTTAGTGAAGAGGCATGTTGTCTAGCAATATCGGCTAAATTGGGTCATGGTTAAGGTTGATAGGTTTCAAATTAAGAATTAATCTGCTTATTTCCTCTAAAGTAACTTGCGTGAAAACAAAAGAAAGTGATATCAGTACGGCAGATGTTGCCGAGTCAATATCTGATGAGGTAACTTGTGGAATGGCTAGTTGGAAGTCAATTTCAGCCGAATAGAGCTGATTTTGTTCATTAGAAAAAGTTAGGATTCCAAGATGGCCGCCAAAGAGGAGAGGCCTCCCACCTCTAGTTTAAGCTAAAATACAACTGCCACCCAACCTAAGGCATTAAGGAGAGAAGACCCGCCACCTCGGGATGTGCTGAGAGCAGTTTGTGACACAGATGCTGGCAGTTTTCCATAGAATTTGTCCACAATTAGATTGAGGCGTCGGCTGGGGTGTGGCACTTACAGTTTTGATTTGGAGCCAGAGAGGAGGTTGTGACAGGCACATCACCCCCAAAGAACTTCTGGTACTCCATGGAATTGTATGGGAAGGAGCAATAGGAAGGAAGAGGTGAGGTCCGCCCCACTTGGGAAGATCTGCGCGGCGCGTCCGCATTGCATGGGCAGGGGACAACTGGTGAGATGGAGTAGATGTCATACTGCAGATAAGGGTACTCAGAGGTACATAAGAAGGAACCCCTTCATAGTTCGCTATTAAAGACCCCAAGCTGGTAAAAACAATTGCGGCGTCGCCCGTGATAAGAGGCGCAATACAATGGGGGCTGAGCAATTAACAGCTTCTATCCGTTAGTGTTGGGGGCAATAAGTACTGTAACAATATCCTTAATAATACAGAGGCGGGAACTGTAAGTCTACATTAGAACTGTTATCGATCTCCGGTCCAAATGTCCAGGAACAGGCCTAAAGATCTCACGCAGGGGGTGCCCACTCCTAAAGTGTCAAAGAAGAAACAGGAGGGTGCGCTCCCGAAGCTATGGCGCAAAGAAGGGGATGAGAGGACAACCGAAGAATGGCCAAACTACCTCAAAATCCCAGGGCGGTCTCACCGGTCAGAAGTCTGATCAAGAGTCCACTCAAGAAGTGATACAACAATGCTTTAAGGACTTCAAAGATTAGATGAACGCTTCAGGCGCAACTAACTCTTATAAAAGCTGAACTCGCACAATCTTTAAACGAGGTGAAAGGTGACATTAAAGATTTAGCTGAGAGAGTGGACACCAACGAAATGGCAATGCAAGATCTCGCAGAGGACACGCGTAAAATAGACATTTTAACTGACCAGTTGGCAGGGGCGACTCATAATATGGAAATCCAAATGGAAAATCGATCAGCATCAGGGTCAAAGCCCTCCCAGAAACAATTGAGGATCGGGACCTAAGAGGAACAATGCAACAAGTGTTGGCCGACCTTCTAGACTTGGACACTGGGGAAGAAGTTCTGCTGGACAGCATTCACAGGGTTGGCACGGAACACAAGGATCCGGAAGCTAGGCCTCGAGAAGTGGTTGCAGCAATACAAATATATGGACAAAAAGAGGCAATCCTGCATGCAGCAAGAAAATCAAACCCCATCAAGGTTAATAGAGTAGAAATTCAATTGTATCAGAATTTGGCACAGACAACATTGCTGAAAAGAAGATTGATGGGACCAGTGGTAAAAGCTTTGATCAAATCCCAAATCCGATACAGATGGACATTTCCATTTGGATCACTTTTTTCATGGGAAGGTCAACAACAACGAATTACCACATCCAATGAAGGACTGTAGATATTAAAGATTGAGGAAGAAATAGAGAACTCACAGACACAATCAAAATAGAAAGAGGCACGAAACAAGGATGCCCCCTCTCCCCGGTGCTATATGCGATCTTCCTGCAACCTTTCATGGCAAAAATTAGAGCAAATCCAGACATCAAAGGAATAGAAATGGGAGGGATCACACACAAAACAGTGGTATACGCGGATGATATGATGATGGCCCTGGCAGATCCGGAGAAAACAATGTCCCCTCTCGTACAAGAAATAGATAAATATGGAACCATCTCTGGATTCAAGATAAATAAACAAAAATCAATGGTGATGGTCTTGGCCGGAGACAAGCAAGAAATCCATAGGCGAGCAGAGGAATTACAGCTACACACAACGGAGAGCGGGGTAAAATACCTGGGCGTGACCATGACAAATACAACAAGAGGCCTATATTCGGACAACTACCCAAAACTGCTAGAGCAAGTGAAAAGAGACCTAGAAAGGTGGAATCCACTCTCAGTCTCATGGTGGGTCAGAATAACGGTCATCAAAATGACCATCCTGCCCAGACTACTATACTACTTCCAAGCCCTCCCCATACGAATCCCAACCACATTCTTCAAAACACTAACAAAGATGATATCCAAATATATCTGGCAGAACAAAACACTGAGGCTATCAAACATGGTTCTCACGGCGCAGAAAGCAGAGGGAGGTATGAAAGTACTACAAGGCTGGCCAGCTGTGGGTATTAAAGGAATGGATCCCCAATAAATCAGAAAAACTGTGGGAAGCACAAGACAGAGCAATGACAATGTCAAACTTGCGCCAACTATTCTGGATTGCCCCCAAATTCAGACATCAAAACGTCCGGATAAGTGAGATCATGAGTGCTACCCTAGAAGTAGGGAACAAAGCAACAGAGAAAGAAACGTTAACTAGAGACCCGGCCTCTTTTATGCCTCTATTCGATAACCCAGAATTCCACCCAGGCACTGAGAAAGAAGCATTTCGGAAATTGATAGACGCTGATTGTACAAAAGTGGGTGACATGTACGAAGGCCAGCAGATTAGAACCTATACAGAATGCCGGGACCTACTAGGCCTAACAGACGCAGATACATTTAAAAGACATTAAGTAAAGAAATCACAAGGGAACAATGGACATATGTCTGGCAAATAATCCCCAAATGAACCCGGGCGATCAAGACAAGAGAGGCGTGGACGAAAATGATGATACAATGGCATTACACCCCGGAAAGAATATACAGAATGAATTCCATGACACAAACAAATGCAGGAGGGGATGTGAGGAGGAGGCCAACTGGAGAGACATATGATGGGAATGCCCAGTTCTACAAAGCTTCTGGACAGAAATAAAATCCCAAATGCAAGTAATGTTTAGGGGAGCGGAAGGTCTGGGAGAAGAGGTATGAATGTGTGGCATGTGGGACCCCAAGGATGGAACAATGACAAAAACACAAAAGAGGAACTTTATGGGACTCCTTACGGCTGCCTGGCTAGCGATTGCTCAAAAATGGAAGCAGAAGACATCCCCAAACAATCTAGATTGGCTACAGAGAATTTGGACATTTGTAGCGATGGAAAGAATCACGTACAATATACAAGGGGCACGACAAAACTTCGCAGAAGACTGGGGAGTCATCATAGAACACCTACAAAGCGTCTATATGCTACAGTGGTGCCCACACTAAGGGAAGTCGTATGGACAATAACACCCACCAAGAGGGTAAAAGGTTCTATTTTTCAGTTTAGGAAATGTGGGACCCTGGGGGAAGCTATGGTCAAATGTTCTTACTAGTGGGTGACAGAATTCTGAGGGAATGGGGCGGCGGGGGCGGTGGGGATGATCCCAGTGCTTGGAATCGGGTAGTTGGGTCCGGGTAGGCCCGCACAAATAATCACCGGAAGTGCAGTAGAGCTCAACCTCCATTGCTTAATGCATGGGATGAGGGGGAATAGGTTGGGCTTGACCGTGGACGAGAGGGGGGGATGAGGGAATGAGGGGAGGGGATCGAGGGTTAAATATTCAGGGGAACTAGAGGGATACATAAATGTTGATGGGTAGTAGGAAAGGGATTCATATCTTGACCCTTAATGTAAGGGGTTTAAACTCCCATGACAAAAGGCGCAAGGTGCAGTCATTCCTAAGACGTGAGAAGCCCGACGTGGTGACACTACAAGAGACCCACGTCTGCAGGAAAGATCGTAGCAAATTAAAGCTAGCTGGATGTCCACATATGTTACAATCAAACAATAAGGGGAAGACGGGGAGGGTCCTAATAGCTTTGAATGGCGAAGTGGTACAGGACATAATAGCCAAAGAATCAGACATGGAGGGAAGATATATTTTTGTTCGTATTCAAATAGGGAGACAACGTTATACCATAGCTACAGTATATGTCCCAAATTCGGGGCAAGACGGGTTCCACGAGAGGGTCCTGGGTAAGCTGGAACTTTTTGGAGAGGGTCAAATAATCTTGCCAGGAGATTCAATATGGCATAGGATCCACAGGTAGATAGAAGTGGGGTAGGACAGTCTTCGCAAACGACCTCCCTCTCAAAAATGTAAATCTAGCATGACCCAACTGACTCTAATCGACGCCTGGAAAGAAACACAACAGTAACCACCGGGGTATACGTTTTACTCAAATGTCCATCAGTCATTTTCGAGGATAGATAATATGTGGGTTTCATCCTCGTTGTGAGGACGAATACAGAAAATGGACCTGGGCCCTATAAACCAGTTCGATCACGCACCATTAACGTTAGTAATTTTTCAGGAAATAGAAGTGTCAGGATTATGGCGGTGGAAAATTCCCAGATCATATATCAAGAGATCCGGTATTCCGTGAAGAAATACAAATTCAAATTGAGGAATACTTCGAACTAAATGGGCCCCTGCGTACATCAGAAAGGTGGGTTTGGGATGCCTTCAAAGCGACCATGAGGTGAGAACTGATAGGGAAGAAAGCCCTGAGAGAAAAGCAATTAGAATCGACACAAAAAGGTTTAGAAGAGCAATTGAAAACAGTTATGAGGGAGATGGAAACAAATAGGGGTTAGTGGTACGGAACAAATTTAGGTATCTCAGGGGGCAATTAGATCTGCTACAGACCAGGCGCACAGAGAAAGCCTTCTTGTATTTGAGACAAAGGTATTACATAAAGTCCAATAAGGCCGACCGCCTGTTGGCACGGCAAGTGCGGATGAAGGAAGAAGCAACGACCATTTGTAGCATAGAAACTGGGCAAGGCACAATTAGCTCATCTTCGAAAGATATAGTAAAAGCATTCACTGAGTATTACTCAGCTCTGTATACCACCGGCTCCCCGGATTGCCAAGTACAAAAGACATATTTGGAACAATGCAGGTTGAACAGATTGGAACCAAGCAAAAGGGAGGCATTAGAGGGTGTGATCACCCCAGAGGAGGTACGGGAAGCAATAATCGTGAGCTTAAAGCCCTTTGGGTAGCACGCATGCAGTGGATGGGATGCAGAATAACTCTGACACCAAATCATCGAACCAACTCAGGAAGGTGGCAAAGTTTTGCTGTTTTATTTATCAATTGTCTAAAACAGGGAGTTTACAACGGCCATCAACGGACGTTCGCTCGAGCTCTCAACTCATCCCACATAAAAACACATTTTATATACTATAAAGTCATCATATGTGATGTCATACTACGTGGCAAATGAGAAAAACCTACTAGGAGTTGTGAGAGGCTCAAGGGGAACATCTAAGTATACTTTCTATATGGGGAGGGATTATGATTGGATATCTACTGTCAGGTGGACAACTTATGCCTACCTCTAGTGCAAGTCATCTTCAACATTATTAAGTACACAGTATATCATTAGCTCTCAAACTATAAGGCCCATAGTTATATGGCCCCCTACAATTGGTTGGCATGCTCGTACCATGTCTGGAAAATTCAGTTCACTTAGCAGCACATAAGCTCATACCAAGGTGCGGGAGGTGGACTTAACTTTACCTCCCCACCCAATTAGCCCAATGTCTCTCATCCCCCATGCCTTCTGCTATGAAGATTGTCTTTGAACTTGGCCTTGCAGTGTATTATTGTCTGTGAGAATATAAGGGAGTGAGAGCATGCACTATCGCTTGTTCTCGAACTCCATGCCCAACTCTATTTCCATCCTTGGCCCATGTGAAAGGAGACAATGTTCTGGACCATTTTGCAGCATTTAAATGTCTTAAATTAATAAATCTTGGCACGCCTGGTGTTCTTTCTCTGCACCTTAACAAGGAATGATTCCACTTCTCACGTTCACCGCCTTCAAGCATAGATAACCGGCCTTGGCTGCCTTGACTTTGATACCAGGCCAAACAGTTTTGCCATTCGTATCCACAATCTCAGCTAATTCTTGCGGCAACACAATTCTCAGCTTCTCTTATCCATGGGTCTGAGCGTACTAAATTCATGACGCCGATGTCCAGTTCCTATACGATTGCAGCTCCGCCTGCAGTCTATTCGCTACGGATAGCCAGCTTCTATGATCACTTAATCTACTTGCGTTGCTACATATGTATAGTTATTAAAAGACTTGCATTTTCTACAGTGCGTCACACATATGTAATCTTCTTTTTGCATATGAAGGTTTACTCGATTCTTTACTTCATTGTCAGTTTCTGTAGGGCCCATGCATTCTCTTCAGCCAGCCTTCTCAGTGTGTCATGTTCGTCTCTCGTGATGTCACCAGCTCCTCTTTCTCTTATTTTCATATCTCTTCAGGGAGTTCCTCCCTCAGATTGTCGTCTCTTCGGGAATACATTTGATAGGGTTTTCTCAGCGGGTATCCTCTTTCGAATATACGCCTTGGTATGGTCACTACTGCTGGTGTCAAGCATGGCGCAGTCTCCGACTTCCAACATACAGGAGGTAGGGGGATTTCCTGCAGAGGCATGCAGCTGCTCCTCTACACTCCCCCCTTTGGTCGAGTCCTCGACCACCTTCTCACTGGTTTCCACATTTTGATACCTTCTCTTGAAAATTGCTTCATTCGGAGTCCAGATCTCCATCACCCCGTTCAGGGTGCCGGCTGATTAGTCATGTTCATCCACACTCCAAGTCATGAAGCTGTATTGTCCATTCGGAATACAATCGACCCATCGTCCCATGTACTTCTTGTGATTCTTTGGATACAGAAACATCGTTCCTTCAGGTGCCACGATGCTGTCAATTATTTGGGTCCAAACCCTGACTCGACATCGATCACAATCTTCATTCCTACTGCCTTATTTTGCTGTCTTCTTACATAGGACATTGTTTATTTTGATCACATAGAATCCAAACATCACCATGAGTAATAATGCTCCAAGAAACTTGAAGATGGTTGCCATCCACTGCCGGATCCATGAGAATATGGACGCAAACCAACTGTCATCTGCAATGTCCTCTGTCTCGTCTGTCATCTAGGTATGCAGATTCGTCAACAGCATTATGGCCTCTGTCAAGGTCCCATTCTCTTCATCATGAGAAGGTATGAATGTGCAACATGATGGCCCGATTTTGGTGCCAACTCCTCCTTCCATCGCTGTGATCATGTCAAGGATGTATCTGTTCTGTAGGGTCATCAGTCGTATGGCCCTCAACTCTTTCTTGATGGCATTGAATCCGTTTATGGTGGTGGTAATCGTCTGCAGGAGCTCCCATCTGGTAATTTGCAACTATTTGGTATTGGCCATCGTCTGGATCCCAGGCATGAAGATAGTTGTAAATACTGAAGCAGTCTGCCCAAACAATATATGCTCGTAAGGAATGGCCTCAAAGGCTTCTATTGACTTAGCTGAGAAGTAGTTCTCTCTTCTTGTTTTATTGAGAAATTCAAGCACTCTTCTCTTTCTTAAATGGGCATCTACTTTTGGAAATTCTCCAATGTTCAGGTCACTCTGAGGAATCACTAATGCTGGAACATGGCTAAGCACCAAGGAACAAGTTCCTCCCCAATACTTGGGCAACTTCATGTAGGCCCTGGGCCCAGAAGCCCAATATCGATTCATCAGGATGGCTGTCCCTGCTCCCATTCTGGAAGTGTCAATTATAGTTTTGCATCCTTTGTTATCTCCCACACGATTCCTTCCTTATCTTCAGAAGCACAATGTTCCATTCGTCAATCGGATCACCATCATTGGACCTGATTCATTTTCGACCCATGTCAGCAGCTTGGCATGCTTTGCCCATGACTTCAAACACCCATTGTTTACTCTCTATACCTCTTGCACATATTCCGACTTTAATAGATGAGCTGCACAGGGCATCAGTCCTCCTTCCCATCCCTCCCTGGACTTCACTTGTCTGTAGACTAGGTCTTCAATTCATCCCAACATCCAGGTGATCCAGCTGTCTCTGTTATATCAGGGCATTCCATTCTCTTTATGTCTTTTATGATCACCTCTTCCTGTCCATTCGCAGGATACACAGCATCTTACTCTCCCATCGTGGTTGCTTCTCCATCTGTGACGTCTTGATATAATCATCCTGAAACGGAAAAGACCATTTCGACCTCCATCGCAAAGTAGCCCAACTTACCTGGAATTGTCCTCTGGTCATGCTTGCTGCAAGATGAACGAGGCCTCTAGCATTGTGTTCTGGAATTTCTCTGGAAATGGAAGTTCGTGCTGCGTTCATGGCATAGGGTCTGAGAGCGCAGACGTAAAAACTTTCCTTAGATGTTCTTTCCACCACTTCTTTCACGTGTTGTTACCACATGTTATTACCCACGTGTGCTGGATTGCCTAGATAGGTATTTATCCCCTCATTATCTATCTCTGTACTTCTCTTATGTCTTCCATATGGAAAAGCGGTGTAATACTCACGAAGCAAATCAAAAACAGTTCTCCCCATCGGGAGAACTTTAGGGATCTTTGTGTCAATGGAAGTAAATAAATCAAATGCAGCTGCTGTAGTGGGGGGAACCATAAGGGCCTTTGTCTCAGTAAGAGTACTGATGTGATAGAGAGTGTGAAAGTGGAGAAACAGAAAGATAAAAAGTGTAATTGTGCAGGCATACATTATACACCAAAACATAGGCAACCACCTTTTGCGCCATCCTGGTATTTGTTGTTCATTCTCTAGAACTGTACCAGCTTCCAAATTTCTCATCTTTGATACAATTTGTTAAAATTCTATATACTTGCAGTTGCAAAATCCCTTCAATAATAGCAATGAAAGGCCTTCTAATCACAGGGCCATTTTTAGGATCCTGGAAAAAAAGTGTGAATATCAACGACTCTTCTGACAAGAGCAGGATAAGCTTGAAGTATAAATACAAAAACAGCAGGCACAAGCCTATGCACATCACTATCAGTGAGTACCATATGGTTAATTTCTTAGAGCAGGTATGCACCACGAAATGAATCTGGATATTGATCTTGTTTCTAATTTCTGATCAAGAACTGACTTTTAGGCATTATTTCGATGCTTCGATGTGTTTCTAGAGTTCATTTCTGGCCTACTAAAACTTGCTGCATGTTTTTGTACTCCTGCTAAAGTATCTATAAGGAGTATCACTTGAGTTTTAGTCCACACTAAATCTGCATCATTCACAAATCAGTGTTTTGTTGTCCTTCTTTGTCATTGATCGAGTGCACACGTTGAAATTCTTCTTCTCATCTTGATTCTGGACTGGCAACAGTGGGAGGGAGGGTCTCACCTTTATAGGCTTTTACGTCATTTAAGTGAAGCCAGGCTCGTCTTCCTTGGACTTTTACAGCTGAAGGGGTTATATTTTCAACACAAAAGGGGCCAGTAAAGAGTGGCTCATGCTACTTACGAGTAAGGTTTCCAATTAGGACAGAATCAACAACATACAACTTGGGTGCCAAAAGAAGTTCAACTGGGCTGGTTGTTGAATTGGCTTCATCCGTGTTCTCAGACCGAGCCCCCTTCCTCTTGAGTTGATCTGAAATGAGAGAGATGCTAGAGGTCATACATTTCAAATAATTACGTAGTTCATCACCTAAAGTTTTAGCTATACTCTGGGCATCACTTCTACTTCGAGACAGAGGTGTAAAAGGCGTTCTCATACGTTGATCTGTCACCAGCTCATGAGGGGTGAGGTGGTGGTCTGAGTCAGGCTGATTCTGAAGGGCATATAAGGCTAAGGATAGGCAATATAGCCATCCCTTCTTCAAAGTCAATTTAATCTTGGCAATCCTTTCTTTAAGGTGGCCGTTGAGTCGCTCACATATGCCGTTCGCTTGCGGGTGATAAGCAGAAGATAACTTGTGTTTTATATTTAATAGAAGCCCTATTTGTTCAAATACCACATTAACAAAATGTGGCCCATTGTCGGATCTCAGCACTTGACACACACACCATCTCGGAAAAACTTCACGTATTAAACACTTCGCTGTGCAAGTGGCCTCGGTGTGTACACAGACCTGCCTCGATCCACCTAGAGAAGGGAGACACCGCCACTAATAAATACCTATATCCATTACTGACTTGCAGCACATCAATATAGTCGATATTTAAATGCTGAAACTGACCATTTGGTTGAGGTATTACCCCTCTAATTGTTCTTAGTGTATGCCCAGCAGTAAACGTTTGACACACAGTGCAGTTCACTATAAATAGTGCGACGTATTCCAACAAATTCAGAATGAACCAGTCTTCAGCAATTGAAGCAGCAAGACTCTCCCTAGTTACATGCGCGGGGTAATATAGCAGTTGAAGCGCGACTTTTAATAACGCTACTGGCATGACTGGCTTTCCAGTGCTGTCTTGACGCCATAAGGCTTCTGTGGGGGATGAAGAACACCCCCTCTGTTTCCCTAATTCCTGCTGATCCTGCGGTGCACTCCCTTGAATCTCCATTAGTTGGGTTATCAATAATTTATTAAACCCTTCTTGCATCACCATGGTTGTAACTATGTTCTCTTTAATGTTTTCAGTATCAAAACCCAAAATATCTGGAGAATAGGCTACCCTTTTGGCTTCCTCGTCCGCAGCTTTATTCCCACAAGAGATTAAATCTGTTTAATTACTGTGAGCTGCGCAATTAACGACCGCTATGGCCACTGGGAGTTGTAGTGCCTTACTAAGCCTGTCCAATAATGATGCGTGCTGCACTTGAGTGCCATCCGCACAGAGGTAGCCCCTCCTTTTCCAATGCGCTAACAATGCGTGTACAGTTGATGTCACGTAGGCGGAGTCACTGTACACCGTCACTTCCTGTCCTTCGTGTTTCTCGAGTGCAACAATGAGTGCTACTAATTCTGCTCCTTGCACTGAAAAGTGAGACGATAGTCTTGCACTTGCCACAACTTCAAATTCTCAATTTAATCTGTCTCTTAATAATGTGGCACCTGAATGCCTTTCCCCACTATTCTGATCAATTTTTGAGGAACCATCAATAAAGAGAATTTCCCCTCCTGCTAAAGCGTTTTCCTTTACTCCGGGCATATCATCATAAAATTCAACATAATTAGCACAATCCTGTACGTGATCACCTTCTTCTATTGGCTCAGCTATAGACGTGGCAGGGTTCACTATTTTACATCCTGCATCCTTAATCATTGGATTTGAAATCAGTATCTCATAAAATGAAGCTCTTTGGGATGTCAATGTGCCTTTAGGTTTCTCTAAAATAGCAAATAGAGCACACTCCACGAAGAGAGTCATAGAGCAGCCCATCACAATACTTGTAGACTTCTCAATTGTGAATGCGGCGGCTGGCAATGACTGTTTGCAAGGAAAGTGTTCTCTCATGACTGGGTCTAAGATCCCACTGTAATGTACTAGAAGCTTGTACCCCAATGTAATTTCCTGTGTAAGTACTGCTGTCATGACTGTCCCATTTGTGTGCAAAAATAGATAAAATTCCTCTGCATAATTGGGAATTCCCAAAACAGGGGACGTACAAATTGCCTTTTTCAACTCCTCAAACCCTTCAGTCCATTCTATTTTTACTTTATCCACTTGTGCTTTCTTTAAAGCTTGTAAAAGGGGTCTTGTGTATGACTGTGAGGCTCTAACATAGTTGCATAGCCCAAAAAACTGTTGCATTTGTTTCACTGTATTTGGCTTTGAGGTTTTCATAATCGCTTCAGCTCTCACAGGTGTCACCTATTTTCCTTCATGTGAAATCAACTGCCCTATGTATAATACCTTTTCTTGGCAGTACTGTAACTTCTCTTTGTTTACCTTACATCCCTTGTCTGCTAGACTAGTCATCAACTGATTAGAGTCTGGTCTGCACTCATCTTCCTTGGGGCTTCAAATTAAAATGTCATCCACATACTGTATCACTGTACTCTTAAGATCAATATTGCCTAAATCCATCTGTAGGACTCTGTTAAATATCGATGGGGACTCACAGTACACCTGGTGCAAACAAGTATGTTTCAGACGAGTTTGGCAAAACTTAAAGGAAGTCAAGTCTTGTGAGTCTTTGTGCAACGGGATCAAGAAAAATGCATTTTTCAAATCGATTACCGTGAAATATCGAGCTTCCACTGGGATACTGCACAGTATCAGCGCTGGATTAGGAACTAAAGGAAACTCTGCATCTACAATCTGGTTAATCAGTCTCATATCTTGTATAAATCTCCACGACCCTCCTTTAGATTTTTTAATCGGATGCACTGCGGTGTTACACAACTATTCCGACCAGAATTCCTTGTTTCATCAATGCTTTAATGGCCTGAAATATACCCTCATCAGCCTCTCGAGACATGGGGTACTGTCTTGCTCAAGGTAAAATTGCTCCTGGCTTCAGCTTTGTTTTAACTTCTCCTATTCCCTTCAACAAACCTACGTCATAAGGGCCGGTTGTCGAGAAGACACTCTGCACATTTTCCAAGTCTTCCTAATAATATGCTGGACGCTGCCTCACTATCGCCATTCGCTGTGGGACTTCCCTTTCCTCTATTCTTATCTTGTATGTGATGCTCATAAAGAACACCACCTCATCATCTGTTTGCCATGTCACTAGAATGCTCACCCCATATAGAAAAACTTAAATAGTGTATTCCTGGTGTGCAGAACCCTGGAGCATTCATGGCAATTCCCGACATTGGATATTTTCCCTCTCGTATACATGAACGAGTGGCCCCAGTGTCTACTAGGAAAGAAAAAGATTTGCCTCCTATCGTCACATCGACCCTTGGTTCCTCTTGGGGGTTTGGAGTCACAGATAGTACTGAACACATCAATTCACCCTGTGAGCTGTCCTATTGTGGGTACAGGCTCATCCCTGTCTCTATGAAAGGATTTCCTCCCACCACAATGATGCCTATTCTGGGTGTCAGCACTTGTCCTGTGTTTGCATACTGTTGTGTCTGCATGGGAGCCTGTTGCGACTGCCGTTGTGGTGGATTCATTTGCACTTGCTCTTGCTGCTGTACCTGCTGCACTCACGGCGCTTGTGTCTGATACACTGTATGATCTTGGGCAAACCCTTCCCTAGTTTGTGTGCTATATGGTGGAGGATAAGCTGTCTCCCCTCTTGAAAATCAGCCATTCTGTACATCCCCTTGGCTCCCACATGTGCGTGCAATGTGCCCTGTCATCCCACAAGTCCAACATACTGGGGGTGCCCGTCTAACAAGTTCCCCTTGTTTAAATCCTCCCTGGACACTCATTCTGTGTATTCCTCCTCCTCTTCCTCTATAGCCTATACCTCTGCCTTGTGACATAAACCCATATCCACCTTGGTCCACTGGGCGTTGATTATTTGCCTGTGATATACCCATTGCTTTTTGCATTCCCAATCCTTCTCTGCTTGTCAATACTGCCCCTTCTAAGGCAAATGATAACAATTGTTTCTGAACTAACTTGGCTTCTTCGATTTTCCTAGTCTCATCTTTCTTCCTATTTTTCTCTTGTAACAACCGAAAGTGATGCACTATCGTCAACTGTCTCTCAGGCCACAGTTTCGCTTCCAACCCTACTTGTTTCTTCATCTGCCTCTGTACTGGTTCAGGCAACCCTTGACATAAAATGTGGTAAAATAATGCCACCGTTCTTCCCACGGCTCCAGAGTTTCAAGCTGCCATTTCTCTTGAATATCCTGAATAGAAGCAATAGGGTCTTCATCTTCCTTCATTTTACGTTTCATAATTGCACCCCTATCTGATGTGTCAGGATACTGTACCTTGAGAGCCCTCCACACATCTGCTCTACAATGGTTAAACAATGCTCTATCATGCGCTGTGTTTTGTGCTGTCACACTTGAATACCCAGCTCTCCTCCATATGTCATCAGCTCTTTCCCCAAGAATAGCTGCCAGGAGACCCTTTTTGTCCCCTATGGCCAGTGTATTTCCTCCTGTCATATTTTCTAACTTATATATCCAAAGTCAAACTTGGGAACTTACACCTTAAATTATCCTTATACATCTGTGGCCATGGAATATACTGTGGTCTTGCTCGCCCTTTTTCCAATAAGGGAAACTGCGTAAACCTCAACCCACAATCGGTTCCCATCGTTAGTCTATCCATGACAAGGACGATCGTCCCTGTCCGTCTCCTTGCTGGTAGTGACCTTAATCTGCTCACATATGGCGGTGATTCCCCCTTCTCACTATACGATCGTCCTCAGGGACGCTCTGGATATGCTATGGGATCTGGCGTCCTATCCTTAGGTTGTTCTATATCGGATCATCTTACTTCTTTATCTATTTGCAGGCTTCCTTCAGGGGCGCACGCGCTCCCTCCGCCTACCTCGAGGATGGACTCTTTCCTTGTCTGACATGTCTTGTCCCCAACTAGTGACTATCCTCCCCTTCACCTTTGTCTAGGTTCGTTCTGCTTAAGGAAAATGCTCTATGTTCGAGACGGAACAGATTTTCTTCTTCACCTCATAACTGAGGTGCTAGGGATTGATCCCTTTTCCCTTGTCTTTCATAGTTGCTACCTTCTTTTAATTCTTGATAGACCTTATCGAACCTTTCCCTGATGCTTCCTGCATCAACGTTTTCTTCTTCAAATACTACTCTAGATGTCTGTGATGTTGCTTCCTTTATCGGAAGAAACTCTTGTATTCTATCCCATCGTATTGCTGGGCTTGGCCTTACTCGTTCTTTTCGAACAACATTGGCATCGAGTCCCCGCTGTCTTCTCCCTCGTTCTATTTCTTCATCCAGTTCGTGTTTTCTCACCTCCCATCTAATTCTGTCTTCCTTTTGCCTTTGTTCTTCTCTCCTCACTCCTTTCCTTCTTCCCTGTATTCTTTTATCCCTTACTTTTTGTGCTTCCTCTTCTTCTCTCTTCCTTTCTCCTCTTTCCCTATCTTCTTTCATTCTCTATTATCATACTTTCTTTGCTATTCTGCCCATTATTTTCTCTCTTGCTCCTCTTGATATATCTGTTCTCTTCGCTCCCTGTTCTTCTTTTTCTGCTCATCTTCTTTTAATCTCTTCTGTCGTTCTTTGTCTCATTTTTCTTGTTCATCCTTATCTTCTCTTTGCCTAACTTCCTCGATACTTTTCCCATCAATTCTAAGTAATATATGTCCTTCCATCCATTCGTTCTTCATGAATGCTACCTCGTCAGCTTTATCCTTCTCTCCTTTCCATCTTTTAATCTCTCTTTCTATCTCTGTTGATATATTCGATTGCTCACTCTTTTCTTCTTTGTCTTGTAAGATCTTACAGATCTCTTCTTTTCTGTTATTCTCCTCTGGACTATCATCACTGCTATAAGCGGGAGGTTCGTATGTTGGGTTACTATACCCCGTTGCCGCTTTCCACTCCTTTAAAGGGTACCACCCTATTTCTTCCATCCTGGTGCTTTTTTCTACAAGCGAGGTAAGGGGAGCTGAGGGCTCAACACCTTCCTCCTTACGCTGACTAAGCATCCACTCCTCAGGTGGCGGATCCTCTCTCTCTTTCTGGTACATTTTCCAAAGCTCTAGAATGGCTAACCTTTTCTTTAATTTCTTCCCTGTGTATGCAGCGTGCAAGTATGTAGTCATGTGTTGCAATTCCGCTTTTGGCAGTGATCCCCCTTGTGGCCACTGCATGAACATTTTATCTGCCATGCCTTTCACCTACTCCGCACCATACTATTTGAGCTTGTTCATGTGCTTTGGTAGTGTCTTTCATAAGTGCATCAGAGGAGTGTCTCTCATAATGACAAGTCTCAATTGACTGTCAATACTTACCAGACTTCTAAAAAGACTCTATATACTTTTGCCTAAATCACCACTTTTCCAACTCTTTTAAAACAACAAATATGAGCGTGCACCATTAATTTCCACTCAAGCCTTTAATTTCTCAATGAATTATCTCTACCTCTTGATTGGTACCAACCACTTCACTAAGGTAGCCACTATAGCTCCTCAACTTTTTTCTAAATGACTTGACAACTTTTATCGCTCTTCGATATTTCTATTCAACAAACAATATACAGACTCGTCGACCGTAATCACCTTTTCCTTTCTCGCCTTTTCTTAATACCCTGTACATGGTTTAAGAGGTCTCCTTACATGAACCTGTTCATGCGTTACATGTTTCTACTCTACCCCCATTGGGATTTGAGACGTCTTCTTCTAAACTCCCTTGAGTTAGGACTCTAGGCGCTATTCTTCTTCACACAATATTTCCTGTCACTTAAAAATGATCACAACCCCAAACACATCCCCTTCATTTGCCATTCCCCTTAGTCTACTCACCATTTGTTCGTTTATCGACTTGAGGCCTTCAGTATCGACTCCTCCTCCAATCGATCACTTCACCTTCCTTCCGCAGAGCGACGTGGAAACCGAGCAGGGATTTCATCAAAGGGGGACCTGCCCACCGTCTCGGTTCTTCTTGCAAGTTCATTTTTATTCGGCGACTCTCCACAGGAAACCCCGCAACCTTAATAGCAAAGGATGCCCAATCGTCCGAAACTCTTGAGACAAACTAGTGTTTATCTATTAACCATCCGCAGTGCTACCATGTGAGCTTAAAGCCCTTTGGGTAGCACGCATGCAGTGGATGGGATGCAGAATAACTCTGACACCAAATAATCGAACCAACTCAGGAAGAGGGCAAAGTTTTGCTGTTTTATTATCAATTGTCTACAACAGGGAGTTTACAACGGACATCAACGGACGTTCGCTCGAGCTCTCGACTCATCTCACATAAAACACATTTTCTCCAGCATGGGGTCTGGCATGGATTCACATGCTCATGAATATTCCCCGTCGTCAGGCTGGGAATCCTCGGTAAAGAAAAAATCAGTATCAGTTTCGTTTCTGATCTGTCTTTCTTAGTAGTAACCAATCACTGATCTCTGGGTCATACTGCCCCCAGCCAATGTTTGTTTGTTTGTTTGTTTTATTCACTTTTTATGCGCGCCAAACCCAAGGGTAGCAGGGCGCAGTGGCAAGGAAATGCAAAACTTACAGGTTACATCATAGCATAACATACAGAAGAGAATACAATAGGTCTCTGGAACACAAATAATTACAAATATACAAAGTTCAAGTAAGGTCAATCAGAGTTGCAGATGTATAGAGTCAAGAATTAGTGCAAGTAATTCCAGTAGGAGGTAGGTGACACAGGTCAACTGAAGTCAGTCGAGGTGAGGAGTTGAATGACATTTTTTCTGAAACGAAGATAGGGCAAGTCCGCTCTCAAGTCTTGTCGTAGTGAGCTCCAGGTTTTTGCAGCCTTTACCGGGAAGCTATTTCCTCCGATCGTAGTGAGTCTAAAGTTCTGTATTGTCAAACAATTAGAATTGACAGCTCTAGTCGGTCTGAGAGATGTTCTCCTGAGGAACTTGTCAATCAGGTATCTAGGGGCGGCGTTATTAAGGGCTTTGTGAGTCAGGGATAACATCTTGAGTTTTATTTTACTCTCCATGGTCAACCAATTGTGATGGCGTCTGGCGGAGGAGATATGGGATCTTTTGTTTATGCCTAGTGCTGCTCTCAGGGCATTATTTTGTAGTATTTGTAGTCTTTGAGTTATTGTTTTATTAGCTCCGGAATATAGAGTGTTGCAGTAATCAATTCTGGAGAGTATTAAAGCTCTAGCCAGGATTAAGCAGCTCTTATTGGAGAGGAATGGTTTACCGGCTCTTATCAGTTTGCACGTGTAAGCCGTGGAGGAGGCAAGGGATTTTAGCTGTTTATCAAGTGATAGGGTAGAATCAAGATAGAATCCCAGGGTTTTTACATCCTTGGACACTTGGATGATATTCCCATCTATGTTGAATGAGGAGAATTCCTGGCCTAGTTTTTTTATATTGGCTTAGGTGCCCAGGATAATCAACTCTGTCTTATCATCGTTCAGACAGAGGCCATTAGTGGCCATCCATGCCTGGATGATAAGATATACCTTGTCCACCAATTCCGTGTCTTTCGCATGATCCCCAGAAAGCGGGAGGGGGATCTGTGTATCATCTGCATAGTTAGTGTAGGTGATACCGAGATGGTCCAAATCATCAAACAAGGGCTTGGTGAAGATATTGTATAGAGTTGGGCAGACACACGAGCCCTGGGGGACACAGCATGAGATGGGGGTAGGATCTGCCGCTGCAGAGGGGGAGAAGACTCTCATCGTTCTTTCACTCAGGAATGACTCGATCCATCTAATGGCTTCTGGGGAGAAATGAGCGGCGGAATCCAGGTGACTAAAGAGGACTTTATGATCCACCAAATCAAAGGCAGCTGAGAGGTCCAGGAGTAGCAAAAGTACTGTTCTCCCTTTGTCTCTCAGCTCATCAATTTGGGATTTCAAGTCAATAAGGGCAGTTTCTGTACCATGTAGGGGACGGAAGCCCGATTGTCTCTGTCCTAGGAGGTTGTGTAGTTCTAGATGCTTTTGAATTTGGTTGTATGCAGCTTTGTCCAGAATCTTGAGAAGAAACGGTACCGTAGTGATGGGGCAGTAATTAGTGGGGATGAAGGGGTCTAGTGTCTGCTTTTTAAGGAGGGGGAGTACCCAGGACTGATTAAGGTTAGCAGGGATGGTGCCTGAGGCAAAGGAAGCGTTAATCAATTTAGTGATAAAGGGATATAATTCTCTGGCAACGTCTTTTATTAATTGTGTTGGGCAGATGTCACCTTTACAATTAGATGGTTTAAGCGACAGGATGATTTTTTCTACTTCCAAGGTGGTCATTTTGGAGAAGTGGAAGGTATCACTGTGCGCCATTAGATTATTAGTGTGGGGGCATTTTTGGCGAATCCTGAATTTTGAGTACTTCTTTTTGTTGCTGGATTTTATTTTGGAGTGTGATCATTTTATTTGTTAGGGCTTGCTGGATATCTGGGCACCAAGGTTTGTCCTTGGTACAGGCGTCCGGTGTGGCGATAGGAGACTCAAGTTCCTTTAGAATGGAAAAAAAGCTCTTTCATACTGGAATTGGATTTGGCTATACGATCATCATATGAGTTACGCTTTGCCAGGCAAACTTCTTTTTTGTAAAGTGAGGAGAGGGAAGTTAATTTAGCTTTGTTATCGACTGAGGGGCAGAGCCTCCAGGTGGTTTCACTCTTTCTTTTCAGAATGCGTAGATCTCTTAGCTGTGGAGTAAACCATTTGTTTAGATGAGCCTTCGGTTTGCTTGATCTAAGTTTGAGAGGTGCCAGTTTATCTAGAGTAGAGAGCATGTTATTATTACATTCTTGCACTAGGGTGCTGGGGTTTAGATTAGCTGATAATGCGTTGAGGGTCGGTAATATAGCTGGGATCACTTTCTCTGCCGTAATACATTTTTTATTTCTGGTTAGGCAAGGTGGCGCTAGTGGAAGGGCCCTGGGGTTAGGTCTGGAAGTAGCTTGGTTAAAGGACACCAAAGAATGGTCTGTCCAATGTAAGGGCATTATGGACGAAATAGTGGCTGAACAGTTACAGTCAGCTATCCAATCTAACATTCTTCCCTTCAGGTGCGTAGGCTTGTCAACTCTTTGAGTTAGGCCTAGTGCATGAATAGTATTGGCTACCAAAGTAGCATTAGTATCCGTGGTGTCATGGAAACCTAAGTTAAAGTCCCCAAGGAGGATTAGTTGAGAACAAGGTTTGAGGTTATTAGTGAGTAGGTTGTGGAGATCCTCTTCAAAGGTGCCTAAGAGGCCTGGGGATCTATATAAAAGGTGAATAGTGAGTGCTTGATTATTATTTATCTGGAGTTTGGCAGATAGGGTCTCGCAGGATTGAATCGATTGGGTGGGTACTAGTCTGAGTGAGAGGCTCGTTTTAGAGATTATGGCGATGCCCCCACCTCTTGCACCTTCTCGGTCGTGTCTGATTATCGTGTAGCCATCCGGGATGGCTAGCATGAGCGAAGGTCCTGCTGCATTGTGTAGCCAAGTCTCTGTGATTGCGAGAAAGTCGAGGTTACCTTCTGAGATTAGGTCGGCAATATTTAGGGCATGGGCGACAAGCGATCTCACGTTAAGGAGTGCTCCAACGATAGGGAGTCTTAGTGACCTCTGTGGCTTGGGGGGATAGAATAGTAGATGTATTAGGTGTTTTAGGCTTGTTATTCTGAATTGGGAAAATATTGGAATTGGGTTGAAGAGGTAGCCCAGTATAACGAGGTTTACAGGCCTGCTGGAAGTTAGTTTTGATGTTGGTAGGGGGAAGAGACCTACGGAGAGGTTCGTGCAGTTTAGTTAGTCTGGCACAGAGTCTAAGGCTTCTGCTAAGTGTATCACAAGGGAGTGATACAGAGGTGGCTGTCTCAGGGGACCCATGGCTAGGATGTAGATATTGGCCAGGAGAGTTACAGTTCAGATGTATTACAGACGTCAAAGGAGGCAGGGTGTTAGGTAGGTTAGCAATTAGCATGATAAGTGAGTGTAGGATAGTCCTCAGTAGGACTGTGTAAATAGCTGGTAGATACATAGTTATATAAAGGAGGCCTATCTAGAATACCACATTAGTAGTCGGTGGGAACCGTTGGCAACAATACAAAGCACAGTATATGCTAAAAATATCAGCATGTAGGAACAATTTGGTAGCGGGAGTCACCTAAATACTAAATCAATGTAGTGTATGTAATCAATGACTCAAAGGTAATGGTTCAGCTAGGCCGACTAGGTGAGTACAGGAGCAAAAATACAATCAATGACTCGAAGGTAATGGTTCAGCTAGGCCGACTAGGTGAGTACAGGAGCAAAAATACAATCAATGACTCGAAGGTAATGGTTCAGCTAGGCCGACTAGGTGAGTACAGGAGCAAAAATACAATCAATGACTCAAAGGTAATGGTTAGGCTAGGCCGACTAGGTGAGTACAGGAGCAAAAATATAATCAATGACTCAAAGGTAATGGTTCAGCTAGGCCGACTAGATGAGTGCAGCAGGTTACAGGTAGGTGGATAAGCATCGCAGCTATGCGGGTGGTGAGCACGTATGCGCAAAAGCGGCATGCATATGAACAATTTAAAGACGAGGCAGTGATTCAAACCAAGGTAATAATATGAGCGTGATGGCCACTTTGAAAATACACTTCAGGGAGGAATGTTTTATTGGCCAGATGTCCATGAGGCACAGGAGAAGAATGCAGATGCAAATTTGTGGTGTGCTGGGTCAAGGTAAGTTGCAGCAGATCAGGTAAGTTTGTGGGAGCTACTGATCATTTAGGGCTTCTGTGCAGCTGTAGGGGTGTGAGCCCGGAGTGTTACCTTAAAGAACTGGGTGTTGAAGGTCCAGGGGATCTGGCAGTCTGCAGTAGCGGCAGAAAACAGGCTGAGAACAGGCACCAGCCTTGTTCCCGAGGGCCTTGGAAGGAGAGGGCCGGCTTCGCCTGCCGGCGCCCAATGGCAGGGGATGTAATCACAGTGGCCAATCAGGCAAGGCCAAAACTACTGCTGTGTGCCTGGTAAGGCACAGGGTGAGACAAGCCTATATGCGGCGGCCATCTTGGAAAGGGGTACCTCGTGTACATCAGCGCTGGAAACAGGGCAAAAACGTGCTCTTGCAGGTGCGGGGCGGGTGCAGGGCTGC
This sequence comes from Ambystoma mexicanum, assembly GCF_040938575.1. NCBI lineage: Eukaryota > Metazoa > Chordata > Amphibia > Caudata > Ambystomatidae > Ambystoma > Ambystoma mexicanum. Next base: position 576,514,719 of record NC_090922.1, on the reverse strand, counting down.
CTAGGTCCTTAGTGGGGCATCACGGAGCACTTGTGGGCATTTAGGCATCAATTTTGGAAAATCGAACTTAGATCCGATGAAAATTAGCGCATTGTGGAAGCGCTTACCGAATTGCAGGAGCTGATCCGGGAAGGTATCCTGGCCAGGCCCGCTGCTCCTGCAGTGTCGGGGCCTCGGGAGATGAGCTCCTGCTGATCCAAAGGAATCCACACGATCTCCCAGGCAGAGAACAGGCACCAGCCTTGTTCCCGAGGGCCTTGGAAGGAGAGGGCCGGCTTCGCCGGCCGGTGCCCAATGACTGCCCTCTCCCTAAGCCCCTCCCCTAGCAGCCATCCTCAGATTTTTTACCGCACGTTCAAGTGTTGGGAGTCCTCGTGCTATAGCTCTCAAGCTTTTACTGCGTTTTCGCATTTTTTATTTTTTTTAAGGAGATTTCTAATTTTTCGGTTAAATCGTGCCTCAAGCTCCACCGTTTCTTCATCCGATCAACGGGGACCCGTTTCGGATTTTCCTACGCCCTTCAAGGGCAAGTTTTTCGTCGAGTTACGCTTCTTGGAGGATTCCAGAAGTTTCTGAGGCCTAATCGTGGACAGGAGAAAGGAAGCTCGACACCCGGATACAAGCTGTTCAGGATTTGCCCTGGATGCCAGCCTCATAATGTGTTCAAGGAGGACGAGCATTCGAGATGCCTCTACTACCTTCACGAAGACAAAACGCACGTGGAGAAGGACTGTGCGTTTTGCATGAACATGTCGGAACGGACTATGAAGGATTGTCGTCTCCGTCTCACCAACTGGCTGGAAGGCAAGACCCCGTCAGGTGAGAAGAAGAAGAAGAAGTCCGAGCGGTCTTCTAAGTCCTGTGAGGGTGCCCCGGCAACGGGGGCCCAACGGAAGACAAAGCACTGCGAGTCCTCTGTCACCGGGAGCGCCGAACGGTCGGGCTCCTCGGCTGCCAGGCAGGGCGCATCCTCACTGGCGCCATCAACCACGAGCCAACGCTCTGGCTCGGGGAAGAGGAAGTCCGAGAACCCGGCTAAGCTTCTGGAGAGGTCCCGGTCGATCTCGAAGGAACTAGCCGAGCGGGAGCATGGCGGGGACCCTCCCCCCAAGGTGAAGGCCACGAGCACGCACAAGGTGGTGAAGGCCTTGATTCACCCGGCTAAGGCCTCTATCGAGGAAGTCGCTGTGGCCCTGGTGCAGCCTGTGGAGGCTACCCCAGTGGAGGCGACCTCGTGACCAGAGTTTCCCTGCCCCCGCGGAGGGAATCTTCTTTCCAGCCCATCGAGAAGAACACCGTGAAGACCCTGGTGGAAAAAGAAGGGGGGGCCGGTGGCCATTACGGATACGGACACAGCCTCCGAGGAGGAGCTGGTTGAAGTCTTGGAGGGCCTCGGCAAGAACGTTGAGGAGGCCCGGTCCCACAGGAGGGATCCCGATGAGGAAGACAACGAAAACGGCGGTGGTGCCGACGAGGTTCCAGTGGAGCAACCATCGTGCCCGTCGCAACCCGAGCCACAGGACAACTCGCCTGCCATTTTGATGGCAATCCAATCCTTATGCACGGAGATAAGGACGAGATTACCTCTATCCACAACGGACGACCCAGAGCTGGGCCCGTCGGGAAACCCTCCGAACAAAAGGAGGAGAGTTCATCCACCCCCTCCGTTTCAGCCCTCACGGCCCTCTCAGCCTTTGTCCCCCTCTCCCGTCCTTGGGGACGACACGGGAACGGACACAGCCACGACGGGGACGGATGACGACGGTGGTGACGACGGGACAGATCTCCTTTCACCAACTCCTCGGGCCTCCCCGCCCGACGAGATTGGCTCTTTCCACGTCATGATTGCCAGGGCATCCAAGGTTTTCCAGCTCTGCTCCGAAGAGCAGAAGAAGGAAGGCTTCCTCTACCAACGGCGCGAGGCCAAGAGGAAGACGGTCCTCGCAGTGCCTCTGCTGGATGACATCTGGGACGAGGGGCTCGCCCTTCTGAAGAACCCGTCCACGACGCCTGCCAGAGAGACCGGTACGAGAAGAAGTACCGGGTCCCCGATGCCGCCCCCCTATGCCTTAGGGCACAACCGACCCCGGACTCGGTCGTCTCGGCGGCTGCCAAGAAAGCGGGGGGGCATCGGCTTCAACTTCGTCTTCCCCGTCGGACGGCGAGGGAAAGAAACTGGATGCCATGGGACGACGAGTCATCTCGTCGGCGGCGACGACGATCATGGCAGCCAACGCCCTAGCGATTGTGGCCTGCTACGACAGGGAGTTGTGGTACAAGATCGCCCCCCTGTTGGACTTCCTACTGGACGACAAAAGGGCAGAGGCCCTAGCAATCTTACAGGAAGGTGAGGTGGCGTCGGACCACGCCATAACGGTGGCCACGGATATTGCCGACACGGGTTTCCGCCAGTTGGGCAACAGCATTTGCCTCAGACGGTGAGGATGGCTCAAAGCGACGGATTTCCGCCAGGACATGCAAACCAAGGTTTTGGACATGCCCTTCGACGGGAACAATCTGTTTGGGAAGACTGTGGACGAGTCACTCCAGGCCATCAAGACCGATACGGAGACGGCTCGGGCCTTGGGAGTTCTGCAGCAACGACGGTCGCCCTTTCGGACCTCCGGAGGCAAGCAAGGTGCCTCCAAAAGATTCAGCGACGGCTCCTCGACATACCGCCAGGCGGCCCGCTCCTCGTCGCAAGAAGCCTACAGGGGACGAGGCAAGTCCGGTGGATCTCGCCAACGTCGCCAGGGAGGCCAAGGCGGCAAGGCGGCCTCCAAGCAAAACTGAACCGGCCGTTGTGTCGGGCCCCCACCGAAGCACCCCGGTGGGAGGCCGGCTGACGAAGTTCGTCAGCGTGTGGGAGTCCATCTCCACCGACCGTTGGGTGCTTGATGCCCTGACCCAGGGACACGCTGTCGAATTCCTGAAGAAGTGTCCCCGCATTCCTCCCGTGGCCAAGAAGGAAAAAAACGTCCCTCAACTGCTGCTCGAGGTAAGGGCGATGCTCAAGAAAGGTGCCATTGAGCTCGTCCCAAAGAGGCTCTGGGGCTCCGGAGTATACTCAAGATACTTCCTCGTCAGAAAGAGCACAGGAGGATGGCGCCCCATCCTGGACCTGCGTCGACTAAACAAGTACATCAAGGTTCCGGATGGTCACCCTCCAGCACGTGCTGGGACAGCTGGAGGAAGGCGACTTCCTATCGTCGTTGGATTTGGAGGATGCGTACTTCCACATCCCCATTCTAAGGGGTCACCGAAAGTTCCTCAGGTTTGTGGTCCAAGGACGCCATTACCAGTTCAAGGCCCTCCCGTTCGGATTGAAGTCGGCACCCAGGGTATTCACCAAGTGCCTAGCACCAGTGGTGGCGCGGCTGCGCCTGCAGGGGATCCACGTCTACCCCTACCTGGACGACTGGCTCATCCGAGCAAGAACAAGGTAGCTCGCTGTCAAACACACAGCGAAGACTGTCCAGCTACTCACGGACCTGGGATTCTCCATCAACTTCCCCAAATCCCACCTGGTCCCGTCGGAGGTCGCACTGTTTCTGGGAGCCAAGCTCGATACAGTAAAACGATTGGCCTCGCCGTCGGAGAAGAGGACAAAGGCCATCCTGGGCAAGGTGCAGTGCCTGCGGGCCATGGACGTGGCCAGGGTGAGGTCCATCGTGCATATACCTGGTGCGCCTTTGCAGGCTTCGGATGCACCCTTTACAGGAGTTCCTCGACGCCCGTTGGATGCAAGCGACAGGCAACTTCGAAGACAGGATCCCTCCTGACGAGACTTTCCGCCAAGCAATCCGGTGGTGGGGCACCCGCGCGCACCTAGCGGCGGGCACAGACTTCCAGACCCCGGCTCACCAGGTGACGGTGACGACGGACGCCTCCCTGGAGGGGTGGGGAGCTCACACTGGAGATCTGCACGCGAGAGGCCTTTGGCTCCCGGAGGAGAAGCCTCTCCACATCAACATCCTGGAGCTCCGGGCAGTGTTCTGGGCCCTCAGTTCTTTTCTCCGTCCCTCAAGGGCGAGGTGGTGAGGATCTTCACCGACAACACCACCACGATGTTCTACATCCGGAAGCAGAGAGGAACCAGATCCCCAGCCCTATCCAAGGAAGCCCAGGATCTGTGGCATTGGGCCGTTGCCCAGGGGATGTTCCTGGTACCCTTTCATCTGGCAGGAATAAAGGACACCATCGCCGACTCGCTCAGCAGAGCGCTGCACTCGTGCCACGAGTGGGAACTGCGTCAGGATCAAGTGGATCGACTCTTCCAGCGATGGGGCAAACCCCAGATCGACCTGTTCGCGACGGCGACGAACTCCAAGTGCCAGATGTTCGCCAGCAGGTTTCCCCAGCCAAGGAGCATGGGCGATGCGTTCTCGTTCCCCTGGGACGGCCTGTTCCTGTATGCGTTCCCTCCGTTGCCATTGCTACTGCTACTCGTCAACCAGCTCAAGAGGTCCCGGTGCAGGATGATCCTCGTCTCACCGGCGTGGCCGAGACAGATCTGGTTCCCGGACCTTCTGGACTTGTCAGCGTCCCCACCAGTCAAGCTGTCGACTGACGCAGATCTTCTCTCCAGAGAAGGAGGCGCCATCCTTCATCACGACCCGGAGTCGCTGAACTTGCAGGCCTGGCTCCTGCAGCACTAGAGTTTGGAGGATACGATATCCCTGCGGACTGCAAGGAGGTTCTTGCAAAGGCCAGGGCGTCCTCAACTCTCAAGTGCTATGGACACAAGTGAAAGAGGTTTTCTGTCTGGTGCCGTGCACAGAAGATTAACCCTCTACGGATTACAGCCCCTCAGGTGCTGCCGTATTTAATGTCGCTGGGCAAATCTGGACTAGCTCATGCTTCCATCAAGATACATCTGGCGGCGATCTCCCGATACACCAGAACCACGGGACGGTCATCCTTGTGGTCTCATCGCCTGGTGAAGGAAGTTATGAAGGGACTGTTCCGATCGTTCCCGCCGGTGAGGGCCCCAGCCCCGGCGTGGGAGCTCAACGTGGTGCTGACGAGGCTCATGGGGATGCCATTCAAGCCCATGCATTAGGCACCGTTGAAGTTCCTGTCGTGGAAAACAGCGTTTCTTGTGGCCATCACCTCCGCACGGCGAGTGGGAGAGATCCAGGCCCTATCCTGCAAGCCTCCATACTTGACTTTTCACGACACGAGGGTGGTGCTGCGGACGCACCCCTCCTTTATGCCCAAGGTGCCGTCGGACTTCCATCTCAACGAGCCCTTGGTGTTACCAGTTTTCTTCCCGTTGCCTTTGTCGCCGGCCGGGAGGACTTTGCACTCGCTGAATGTAGCTAGAGCGCTGAAGTTCTATGTGGACCGCACAAAGAGTTTTCGGAAGACGTCACAGCTGTTTGTGAACTTTGGACCTGTAAACCAAGGGAAGGCCCTCTCAAAGGCTTCCATTTCCAGGTGGCTCTCTGGCTGCATCATGCACTGTCACCGGTTGGCAAACCGACCGTTGCCCGGCCGTCCGAGAGCCCATTTGACCAGAGCGATCGCTGCTACCATGGCGTTCTTGTCTGGTGTGCCCCTGCTGGACAACTACAGGGCTGCTACATGGAGGTCGACGCACACCTTCACGAGATTCTACTGCGTCGACCGGGATTCCAGGGAGGAGTCCAGGGTCGGCCAAGCAGTGCTGCGCAACCTGCTCGCCTGAAGGTGGGCCTGGTGAGGAGGTGAGAGTTGCTTAATGTTGAGTTTATGTAATGCTTAATGTTGAGCCTTTGCCACCTCCCATGGTTGTGCATGTGTGTACTGCTATGTATTCTTATATTCATGAGCATGTGAATCCATGCCAGACCCCATGCTGGAGAAGGAACAAGTTACTTACCTGTAACTGTTGTTCTCCAGCATGGGTCTGGCATGGATTCACATGCGAACCCTCCCTCCTTCCCCTCTGCGGCTCTTCACCTGGTCATACTGCCACTTTACGTGCTACCAAATCTGAGGATGGCTGCCAGGGGAGGAGCTTAGGGAGAGGGCAGTCATTGGCTGGGGGCAGTATGACCCAGAGATCAGTGATTGGTTACTACTAAGAAAGACAGATCAGAAACAAAACTGATACTGGTTTTTTCTTAAGCGAGGCTTCCCAGCCTGATGACGGGGAATATTCATGAGCATGTGAATCCATGCCAGACCCATGCTGGAGAACAACATTTACAGGTAAGTAACTTGTTCCTTATATACTAAACATTCATCATACGTGACGTCATACTATGTGGCAAATGAGAAAAACATATTTGGAGTTGTGAGAGGCTCAAGGGAAATATCTAAGTATACTTTATACACGGGGTGTGAGTATGATTGTATATCTACTGTCAGGTGGACAATCTATGCCTACTTCTAGTGCAAGTCATCTTCAACACTATTAAGTACATAAGGCCCTTCGTTATATGGCCCTCTACAATTGGTTGGCACGCTCGTGCCATGTCTGGAACATTCAGTTCACTTAGCAGCACGTAAGCTCATACCCAGGTGCCGGGAGGTGGACTTAACTTTACCTCCCCAAACAATTAGCCCAACGTCTCATCACCCATGCCTTCTGCCATGAAGATTATCTTTTAACTTGGCCTTGCAATGTATTCTTGTCTGTGAGAATATAAGGGAGTGCAAGCACGCACTATCTCTTGTTCTTGAACTCCATGCCCAACTCTATTTCCATCCAAGGCCCACGTGACAGGAGACCATGATCTGGACCATTTTGCAGCATTTAAATGTCTTAAATGAATAAAACTTGGCACGCCTGGTGTTCTTTCTTTGCACCTTAACAAGGAATGATTTAGCTTCTCACGTTCACTGCCTTCAACGATAGATAACCAGCCTTGGCTGCCTTGACTTTTATACAAGGCCAAACAGCTTGGCCATTCGTAGCCATGATCTCAGCTAATTCTTGCTGTGACTCAATTCTCAGCTTCTCTTCTCCATGGGTCCGAGCTTACTAAATTCATGACACTGATGTCGAGTTCCTATACAAATGCGGCTCCGCCTGCAGTCTATTCACTACGTATAGCCAGCTTCTATGATCACTTAATCTACTTGCGTTGCTGCATCTGTATAGTTATTGAACGACTTGCATTTTCTACGGTGCGTCACACATATGCAGTCTTCTTTTTGCAGATGAAAGTTTACTCATTTCTATACTTCTTTGTCAATTTCTATAGGGTCCATGCATTTTCTTCAGCCAGCCTTCTCAGTGCGTCATGTTCGTCTCTTGTGATGTCACCAGCTCCTCTTTCTCTTATTTTCATATCTCTTCAGGGAGTTCCTTCCTCAGATTGTCGTCTCCTCGGGAATATAATTGGTAGGGTTTTCTCAGCGGATATCTTCTTTCGAATATACGCCTTGGTATGGTCACAACTACTGGTATCAAGCATGGCACAGTCTCAGACTTCCAACATACAGGAGGTAGAGGGGCAGGATTTCCTGCAGAGGCATGCAGCTGCTCCTCTACAATGTCCATAACACTCAGTAAGGCTCCGGGTCCGGAAAGTTTTCCGGCACTATTTTACAAGACCTACAATGAGCTCCTGACCCCGCTGTTGACCACCCTTTTCAACTCCTTCAGTGTGGAGGGCACTATTACTTCTTCAATGGAAGAGGCAAAGGTGTTGCTCTTTCCTAAATTAGGCCAGGATAAAACTCATTGTGGGTCGTTACAGACCCATAGCTCTCATCAACATTGATGCAAAGCTCTATACGAAAATATTAGCATCTCAACTGGGCAGGCCCGGCTCCAGGAATATTCATCTGGGTGGGCCAATTTTGTGATAAGGGGGGCCCAAATTCCAATGGGGTTTGGTCTAGGAGCACCCTAAAGAAAGTGCTGGCGTCGATCCAGATTTCACAGATCCGTGATCCTGCAAAAATGTCTTCCCTGTTCTGGAAAAATACATTTGCATCTCTCTATAAATAAACAGTATAGAGCAAAAGGAGAAGCAAGGAAAATAGTGTTGCAAAATCAATCTACCTTTCTTCCCTTCCCATCTGCTCCTCCCTTGCTATTGTGTCCTATCCTCCTCTCCATTTCACCCCCAGCCACCATCCTTTAGCTCCCCTAATCACCATTCACATTTACCTCCACTCCGACCAGCCCCCAGCATGTCTTTCTTAGCCTGGCTGGGGATCAGAGGGTGATTCATCCTCCACCTCCTCTTAGAGGGCAGAGCAGTGAGGCCCCCAGTCTTTGTAACATCTCAGATGATGGTGTTTGCCCAACAATGCCTTCCTGAACACTGTGGCTATCCCAAGAGGCCCAAGAGGAGGTGCTTGTGGTCCCTCCATCTTATGTGAAAGATGGATCCCCTCCCCCAGAATAGCAAAGTAAGGAATAGGAGATTGTGTTCCTTAGAAAATTACATTGCATTTTTGCAGCAAATTGTAATTGAGTTTATGGTGTGCGGGAGTGCTAGCATGTAGGAGAGAATGTTATGGCCGGTAGAGCTGCATGAGGAGGCAGACTGTGCAGTTTGAGGGGTTCTGGCCTCCTGGTATCACTCCTGGTGGGGTGTGGCAGGGAGGAGAGGGCCTTGTTCCCCTGCCTTGGCCCTGTACATTATTGTTTGGTTCATACTAGTTATTATATGCAATTGCCCATGATTACTTTTTGTTTGATGTGTTTACTTTGATTTGCTATTGAATAACACAATGTTGTTCAATAAATGCAGCCTGATATTTTTAAAGAAAGATGTGTGTTTGGGTTCTTGGCGGGTTCCGATGCGTGTGCTGCCCATCTATTAAACCATGAGGGGGGTGTTTGGAATAGCTTATAATGCAAAATGAATCACTTCTAGGGGCACCTAATTTTAGCAGGTATGCCTTAATGAAATTAAATGATTTGTACAGGATCACACACTTTGGTTGAGAGGTAAAGCCAGAATTTGAGCCTCTCCTGAAATTTAGATACTTGAACATGCATCCCCCAAGCACAACTTGGTACAAATATGTGTTGAAGTTTGGTTTTGAATACCTACAATAATACTTAATTTTATACAGATTACTTTAAAAATGCACAAGTCAAATGATGGTTGTTTGTTTAGTATTTATTATGCGCACCGGACCCTGGGGTATAAGGGTGCAGAAAGTAAGAATATGTACAGCTTAGAGCATAAGTTACAGGTTACAGTTACAAGTTACAGAAATTACCAGTTACAGGTGCAAGTTTACAATACAAGTTTACAATCGTATGGTGCAGATGCTGTGTAGCAAACAGGCGTAAGCATTATCATAGGTTCAATTAGCAGTTACTGTCGTTAGCCAGTTAATTACAATTTGCCTGAATTTGGAAAAAGAGTGTTCTAGCCTCGCGGTAGTGGGTAATTCGTTCCACAATTGAGCAGCTTTGACTGGGAAGCTAGCTCCGCCTATGGTGGTCAGTTTAAAGCGTGGTACTTGTAGGCGATTGGTGTAGGCAAGTCTGGTTTGTCTTGTGGGGTGTGATCTGGTGAATCTGTCCTTTAGGTATTGGGGGGCTTTGTTATGTAGAGATTTGTGTGTGAGAGATGCAGTTTTGAGTCTGATTTTCTCATGGGTGGAGAGCCATTTGTGTTTCCTTCTTATTGCTGTAATGTGTTCTCTCCTGGGGATGTTCAATGCCGCTCGGAGGGCCTTATTTTGCTGTATCTGGATTTTGTTGATGATGGATTTAGTGGCTCCTATGTATAGTGCGTTACAATAATCTAGTTTAGAGATGATAAGGGCTCTGGCTAGTGTTAGACAACTGTGCTGGGAAAGGAATTGTTTCCCTGCTCTAATGAGCTTACATGTGTAGGCTGTTGAGGAAGCTAGGGAGTTTACCTGTTTGGAGAATGATAAGGTAGAATCAAGGTAGATCCCTAATGTTTTAACTTCTTTGGCAACTTGTATGCAGTTCCCATCTATGGTAAAGGAAGAGTAATTTGTGCTTAGTTTATTGATGAGGGGTGCGGTGCCTAGGATAAGAAGCTCAACCTGACAATGTATTCATCTTTGTAGAAACGTGTTGATGAAAAGAGTAAGATGGACATTTTGTTTTGAATCCTAAATTGCACAAGAAGGGACCACTCCTGTTTGCACTTTTTGCAAAAGGGGCAATTCATTAATTGTAATTGTTTCAAACAAGTACTGGAAAAGTAAAGTGAAAACACAGGCTAAAAAAATCGCATTTACTCTTTACATTTCCACTATGTGTCTGGGAAAGTGTAAATCACTTCCACAATTAATGAATGTGGGCACCTACCACAATGGATTTGTTTGGAATCTGCCTGCTTTTACCAGGTGTAAATGTCAGATGGACCCGAGAGGAATCCATTGGTTTTCTGCCAACATAAAAATACATGTTGGTGGAAAACCAATCTGATTTGGCAGGGGGACCTCTGGTCTCCAAACTCACATGCCAAATCATACAGGTCATAAAAAGTGGAGTTAAATGCATTTATCACCACTTCTTGCACTCTGCTTCGCTTGACAAATGACCCCCTATGATTGTAGCTTTGTTTCTCCCATCTTGAATGGAAGCATATAGGCTCCAGCATAGACATTAATGAGAATTTACAAAACATCTCATACAGATAAAAAGTGAAATGAAATGCATCATTGTTTCACACCGCTTATTCTGTATCCTAATCACCCAACAATCACACTTAAATAGCTTGTTAAAACCCTATATAATGTAAAGAAAAAAGTGCCACAGCAGTGGTCACTACCTGTTACCCGTTCTCATCTCTAATTACTTTCTGTTAGTTACTTCCTGTTTTAAATAAGTTGCCTCTGAGACACGTTAATAATATACAACCTCAGTGGGAGGGCCTATGCAGCCCTGGCTGTTTGTATTTGGGGGAGAGAGGCAGAGCAGGCGGGTATGGGCATTTGTCCCAGGTCCAAATATTAAATCCACCTCTAATTGCACTCTTTAGGAAATATTTAAATGCTAGGAAATATTTAAATGCTAGTTTTTAGTTTTAAAAGATGTAGACCTTTTATACTTTGCACGCAACATGATAGGAAATGCTCTTCTCTCGTGTTATTTTAAAGGTGCTCGTTAAGGGATTCCGGCACTGCCTAAACACCCAGCACCCATGATTTACATTATACTTGCCAAACAAGACCCCCAATACACATGACATATTCTGTTGGAATGCAAACTCTTAAGTTACTCAAACGGTATGAGCTTATCAAGTTGGTACTTAGTTTGAATCATGAAACGCTCTGGCAGACTAGCTCAGGCTTCCACACAGACAAAGATACATTGTTTTTAGGTAGGAGCCCCACTGTTACGTATGCATGAGAATATCTGAAACTGGTCCATACTTGCCACCCTAGCCTTATCATTTTCAGGTAGGGCCTTGTTGGACCAACTCAGTGAGGTGCAGCTTGATTACCTAGGCTTAGCAAGCAGCACACTCACGTCTGCGCATATGTACGTGTTCACTTCAGGAGACAAACTGAAATCAACATGCATTGATAAAGCAAACAGCTTGGGCTTTTGATTAGACATGGATAGGCATTTGCCAGGCACTGCCATAAGGGTACCAGCTGGCCATAAAATGGGAACAGCTGGAAAATGGTGCGAGTACCTGGGCATATGATGGCATTGCTTTGCAAATGACTAATACCTGTACACAAGCAAAAACTGTTGGCTTTGCGATTGCTTGTTTAAGACAAAGATATCGCTTATAAAAATCAACTGGCTGAAGACACACATTAAGAGGTTTTTTTATCATACCAGGAGCTCATTTACAGTGGCAACTAAGTAATTAAACACTAAAAGAATGCTTAGATATAACACTGGCAGGCCCTATATAGCACTGGCAGGCCCTATATAGCAACACGTTGGTGTTACTTTGTGAAAGAGCTTGCTCAAAGAGTTACAGAAAGGTTACGTTTTGGTGGCGAGAGCCAGATAGTTGGTGGTAATGCCATCGGCTCGCACATAGCCATGGCTAGTCATCGGGTGGGTAAATTACCAAATACACCCATAGGATGTGTGTTTCTCCTCGCAATTTATCTCCATTCTATCTGTGTTTCACTGCATGAGTTCTGGCTTGAACCTAATAGGAACAAGTCTGAATCAATTATAACCACTTGCATTGCACTGGCCAGCTTTCTTTACCATTGTTTGCAAATCACCCGTGGCCCATTCACCAGTGTGAGAATCCCTTCCCAAACTGCTAGACCACAAGGCCTAAAAATGCATGTGGTTGCTGTGTCCACGGCAGATGGGTCATGCACCTTTCGTTGGCAGCACCAAGAGTCATTTGCTAATGGCTTGTCCCCTTCTGCAATGGCACAGACATACTACAGAATTATGTCATGGAATCTTGAGCAGAACAACGGTACTGGTAATGTTTAATTCAGAGCCTTACATATATCACTTTTATTTTACTACACTCAAGAATTACATTTGTGTTACTATCAACCTTATCTTTTTACTTTTACTCAAGTAGTTAATGCAGCAGAATAAATACTTTGAATGTAAATTGTAAGGTCCCCCAGTCAGATGATGCACCTTCTTCAGAAATCCGTGTTCAAGCAACATCATCTGTCATTTATTGTTTGATATAACAATTTTATTAAACATGATGCGAAAAACCGCTATATTCCCACCAAAGATAAACATGCTTTAAATTACAGAAAGCAAAACTGTGATTTTAGGTTTGAGAAAATAGTTGTAGGCAGCCAGCCTGAATAAGTGCTACCTCACATATAGATGTGAATGGCCCTCCATCTCCCTGGTCATTTTATGCCTGTGGGGCATACATCATTGTCTTGGGCATGAAAACAAATCCTTGCCGACCTCCTCCAGTTCAGCCTCTCAAAATGATTTCTCTGAGGTTGCTGCTGCATGTGCAGAGTGAAATCCACCCCCACACCCATATTCCCTCAGGTCCCACTGGCATGGCCTACTTTCTAGGGGGGCCAGAGGGTGGCCTTGGGGGGGCATGGCCCCCCTGTACCCCCTGCTAGAGGAGGGCCTGCAACTGGGCAGACGGGTACCGAAATTAGTTCATCCTGATCAATCTTGGTTCGTCATGGGCAGGCAAACATTCGACAACACAAGATGGCTGTGCAATTTGATTGAGAAAATTAACGAAGCAGGACTATCGGTGGGGGTAATAACGCCAGATGCCGAGAATGCGTACGATCATATGGAGTGGTCTTTTTTATTTTCTACTATGGAGGCTATGGGATTTGGACCCAGATTTTTGCAAATTGGCAGGGCAAATTACCAATCCATAATTTTATGCCTCGCTATCTACGGAGCTCTCTAGCAAGAGGTACGGGTGACCAGGGGGCCCAAACAGGGGTGCTCATTATCTCTGGTATTATATGCGCTCCATCTTGAGCCATTATTGTCTAGAATCAGAGAGGAAGATAACATCAAGGGGTATTCAATTTGGGGGAGAAAAACATAAAGTGATGGCCTTCGCGGACGATTTATTACTGATGGTGACTGACGTAACCACTTTATTGCCGGCCTTGGCATGAAAATAAGCATACACAAATCGGTCATGATGAGATTTCAGGAAGGAAACATTTCTGGGATGGGTGACAACGACGAGAACCAGTTTGAATTGACAGATAAGGGCATAAAATACGTGGGAGTTCTGATTCTCTGGAGCCAATGTATCGAGCTAATTATCTCCCTTGATTAGAATCAATTAAACAGTGGCTCATAGAACGTAACTCCCTGACCATCTCATGGACGGCGAGAATAAATGTAGTTAAAATGATAGTTCTCCCAAAAGTATTATATTACTTTCAGGCGCTGCTAATAATGGTCCCCCAGAAATTCTTCAAAGCACTCAATAAGATAATAAGGGAATACATCTGGAAATGTGAAAAAAATCAAGGTTATCATGGAAGGTACTAACGGCGTTACTGCTTAAAGGAGGGATGGAGATGCCAGATTTCAAAATATACTTTCAGGCGGCCCAGCTGAGAATTAATAGGGAATGGTTTAAAGGGGACATGGAAGAAATGTGGATGCGGATGGACAGAGCCGTGGTGGGTAGGCCCCTTCAGGAAGTCCTTTGGTATCAAAAACATGATCGCCCTATAAATATGTACAATAGCAAAATCACTGCTCTGATGGCACCGGTATGGGATGCTGTGGTTAAGCAGTCAAGTATCACTACATTTCCCTCTCCCTTTACAACACTTTTTCGCAATCCCCAGTATTCTCCGGGATTAGAACAGTGTGCTTTGAAGAAACGGGAGGAAGCGGGATCTCTAAAGATGGGTGATATGGTGGAGGGTCAGGAGATTAGGTCATTCCTGCAAAGCAAACAAACATTTTCTGAGTGAAAAAGAAAGATTGAGGTATGCCCAGCTTCGACACTGGTTAATGGGAAATAAATGCTTTATAATATGGGATCTTAGCCCCTTTGAGAGATACATCACCACAAACCCAGGGGACAGACATGTGGTGGGTGCGCTGTATAAGATCATCGGAGGTAATCCCGGCCAAGTAGAGTGGGGGTATATGAAGTTATGAGAAAAAGTTACAGGTACCACCATTACGGAGAATCAATGGTTGGCATTTTGGAAGGCGATTCGGAAATTAATGCGGGCACTTCAGATACGTGAAATGCGGGTTAAGATAATGGTGCAATGGCATCTACCCTGGAGAAACTACTTACGTTCTACCCAAATGTTGGCAGGATGTAAGATAGGAACATGGGGTCATATATGGTGGTAGTGCCCCAAATTGAAAACATTCTGGGGAAGTGTTAATGAGGCGATGAAAGCAATTTTTGGTTCCCAAATACATAGAGACATGGGGGAAGCAATGTTAGGTCTGGGGATGTAATGGAGGTTCCTCCTATAAAGAGTCATATGAAAGCATATATGATTCTAAGTGTAGCTGCTGTCAATCATTGCACAAAAATGGAAACAACTTATTGCCCCTACCAAGCAAGATTGATTAATGAAAATGTGGCATTATGTCTCTTTGGAATGGGTTACATATGTGGTTGGTACAAGGGGAACAAAACGAGTTTAAGGGGGACTGGAGTTTGGAGTTGGACTTACTTCATAAAGACTTTCGAGAGAACTGGTGCCCGCAAAGAATATTTTGCTGAATGTATGAAGGGGACGGGTTTTCAAGGCCTTGAGATTGACGACGGAGGCAGCTGTGTGTCTGAAAGGTGGGAAGTAAGGGGAGTTGTGGGCGGTTGTATGCTAAAAGTTGAAAATGTCAATAAAAATACGTTTTGAAAAAAATGCAATTCATTAGCCAGATCAGACAACGGGGAGAGACAAAGTGTGGTACATGAATAGGTGGCGAAGTTCTTTATAGCTGCAATTTGTCATTTAGGTCTGTTGTTCGCGAGGTCTAGCTGCTTCTGAAGAAACAAGATTTGGCATATATAATGCCTTTTTTAAAATAAATATTCACATCTGTTTTTACAGCCAGGTGGCCTTTAAGATCTCTGGACTTTAGCCATGTCTTTTCCTTCTTACGGTATTCTTAAGGCTTTTCAATGATTCGGAGTATTACTCTTATTTCTAGGTCTTTTTATGGATTTAAGAAACACAATAAGGTCACAGTTTTTATGCAGATTTGCCATATTAGTCTGGTAAACATCTATACAATTTACATCGATGAGAAAGAGATCAGCCCCATATATATAGTCAGCACTTGTGATAGTGTTAAGGTCTTTTTTGCTGTATGAAAAGCTGGCAGTGGCTATGGGGTTTTTGTGAGAGTCTACATGGTGTGTGGGGATGGAAAAAGCTACAACAAAGTGGTCAGACCATACGACTGGGATATTTTTCTGAAGACGTAAGGGTTTACCTTTAAAAACTACTAGGTCAAAACAATGGCCGCCTATATGAGGGGTATAGTCTACAAGTAATGAAAGGTCATGAGACTAAAGAATGTCATTATGTTTGATGCAGTCTGGGTCATTAGGGATGTCACACCAGATGTTAAAATCTCCAAGAATTATCATATTGGAGTAATGCAAGGCTTCTATACCAGGAAAAGCATCAATGTTGTCTTAAAATGTACTAGTAGGACCAGGGGGTCTATAGCAGAGAACTAGCCGGTAGGAGTCATTAGGAGATAAGGAGAGTGTACATGCAGAGATTTGGGGCATCTCGTCCAAATTCAGGGTACAAGGATTAAGTAGTTCCCAAGTAGACTTGGCAATAATAGTAATTCCTTGACCTTTCTGGGTTTCTCGATTCAGCCATTTGATTTGAAAATTGTTGGGTACCAGTAAGTGGAAGTGTGCGGTAGAGCTGGCACTAAAGCATGTTTCTGTTATAAAAAGTATATATAGTCTTAGAGACTCAGTAAGCTCTTTGAGTGCAACTGCATGCTTAACAATTGGTCTGTCATTGATCAGCACGGCATGTATAAACAGGCTTTGATTTTTAGAAGTCATATGGTGTACAGACTGTGGAGCGTCTCTAGTTTTGCAAATGCCCAAGTGTCTTAGTTTAAGAGTTCGGAGCGTGAGCGTGCCATACTCATTATTTAATTTCAAAAGTGAATTGTTAGTATATTGTAGCACAGTCCTACAGTTATGTGCAGTAGCCATAACAGGTTATTAAGCAATTCAGACAATTCAATGTCAGTAAGACAGGTAGAATAGTACTAAGTAGATAGAAGTTCCCCCAGCTGGAGGTGGAGAGGGCAGGAGCCCCCACCAGTCCACCCTGGAAGAACCCTCCACCACGTGGAGCGCTGCAACACCTGCTGCGGGACCGTTGAGGTCTGGAGCCCCTTCTGCTTTGATCCACGTGCCACCCTGCTGCAGCGTTTGAATATGGTGAGGCTTGTGCATTTCTAAGCACTCCCTCTTGCCCACCAAGGCCTACCTGCCTCCTACTCACTTTGTCAGCCCCTTGCCGTCGCTCGATGCTCATGCTGAAACTATCGCCTGGTTTCAAGATGTCGGGCGCATCGCGACTCCATAGCGAGGGTCTGCTTGCTTCGTTGCCTAGCAACAGAAGCACATAACTACCGTCTACATCCGCTGGCAGGCGGAAACGCCAGCCAACGAGGAAGGCCTAGATAAAGGCCCTGTTTCCCCCGTAGCACACAGAAGTTCCCCCAACTGGAGGTGGAGAGGTCAGGAGCCCCCACCAGTCCACCCCAGAAGACCCCATCACCACATGGAGCGCTGCAGCATCTGTTGCGGGACCATTGAGGTCCGGAGCCCCTTCTGCTTCGAGCCACGTGCCACCCTGCTGCAGCGTTTGAATATGGTGAGGCTTGTGCATTTCTAAGCACTCCCTCTTGCCCACCAAGGCCTACCTGCCTCCTACTCACTTTGTCAGGCCCCTGCCGCAGCTCGATGCTCATGCTGAAAGTATGCGCATGGATTCCCCTCCCCACTCTTCAAGATAGTTCACGAAGACAAGGGGTTCCCTTCCCCAAGCTTCAAGATAGTTCAGAATGTCAAGGGGTTCCCTTCCCCAAGCTTTCAAGTCTTTCAACTTATTCAAAACATAACTGCTGGAGATGTGTCCCATCTCTTCTGGTTTGGTTACCTGTCACCCATTTCACAACATATACTTCTTTAGGTTCTGTTCACACAACAGCTCCTTTAGTTTTAATCATAAGCTTCTTTGCAGGAATTCTAAGTGGATTTTCCATATGTGGGTGTACTCGGTCTAGGTGCAGTTGTCGGACCACATCGTCCACCCATTACAGATCACGCAACTGACGCACCTTCTTTGCCTCTTTTTCTTGGTATGCACGTTGCCACTGTTTCAGCTCTACAATGGTGCTTGATTCACTTTAACTTCACATCCTCATGATGCTTTGCCATTGCTTATTTTGCCACTATTCACTTAATGCAGTTTCATATAATCCTCTGGCTCTTGCCAATGCTTGCTCTCTCTCGTTACACAGTTTCTTCATAAATGATTCTATGGCTCTTGCCAATGCTTGTTCTCTCAGGTTATACAGTTTCTTTACAACTGCTCCTATGGCTCTTGTCAGTGCTTGTTCTCTCAAGTTACAGTTGATTTACAACGTGTGCATCCACAACACTTCTTTCATTCAAATCGGTATTCAATATCACTTGCTTCAATTCAGATCGATATTCAAAAAGGCTTGCTTTCATTTAGATCGCTATTCAAAAGTGTTTGCTTTTCATTCATTACAATGTTCCCACGTCTGTCCTGCTCACCCTCGCCCCGGTGTCCCTCTTCTAGGCTGACTCACTGGTCAGTGCTTACAGTGCTACAGCGAGGCTTCCGGCTGCCCCAAGCTCTCTCTCTTGTGCAGTCCCTCATTCGGTCTCCTCAGCGGTTCTCCGTGGCTTCGCTCCTGCTCCCGATGCCTCTCTCGCAGCTCGGGTCTCCCTCAGAAGCTTTGCCTGATCACGTCGGTTCTCCTGCAGTTCCCACAGGCCTTCATCTTCCTTCAATTTCGCTTTCCTCTGCATACGCTCTGCATCGTACCGGGGTCCTCAAGCACTCCGTCTGCCACGCCGCCTTCCAGGAGAGGTCTGCGCTCTTCCAGCAGTCCGTGGATCTGCTTCCACAGCTGACTTAATTTTCACCATTCTTCCTGTTTTTAAACTTCCCGCCAGGGTCAGAAAAGAACTAGACCGCTCACGGCTGGGGTGGGAGTTCATTACTCTTGCTGGCCTCCTCCCCGTCCCTGTACCAAACTGCAGTGTGCAAGTGTGTTTGTCAATAAAGAGAGGATGTACTGTTCTGGTGTGTCTTTTCCTGGTCCCAGTACCTAATTGGTGTGTGTAAATGTGTGTTCCATTGTGCACATTGGGAAAGGGCTGGCAATGGCCTATAAAGGCCTGGGGTATGGTGGACTCAATATGAAAGGGAATTGGGGGATACCATGTCCCACCCAAGGGTGTTTGACCTGCGCTCCCCAACTCTCCTCCACCCAGGTAGTCCTCCCTCGCATATCCACCCCCTGGGTCATGGTACAGTAGCTTGGCCTTTGCCTGTCCACCTGGGAGGAGGATATATTGGGGAAAGAAGTGAGGACGCCTTCCTTCATATTCCTCACAGCCCCCAGACTCTGAAACCTCCTCCCTGTCGACACCAGACTCGCCCCCTCGCTTCTACATTTCGGTAAGGACTTCTAGACTCTCCTATTCAAGGAATGGCTTCTCCTTCGCACCCAAGTCCACACACCTTCCACTCCCCCACCGAATCTTAGAATAGTCAATCTGCTCTCCCCTGTTTCCTCCCCCGCTTGCTTGTAGATCCCTTGCTGCCAAATGCCCGCCCTTCCCCTCCCCTGTTGTTATTTGCCGAATCCCTTGTTTGGAACCCTTGCAATCTGCTTAACGTGCCATGTACTCTCACCTATGACATGACACTCTCCATTTCCTCCCAAAGCTACATCCACACTCAATAAATACCCTAACAATACGAATAATAAAATAATCAGACAAGGTAGATTAGTCATGCCAGCCGAGGTGTAGGTCGCCAGTGTGTTTCTGAAATTGGAGAGCCCATCAGCCCCCTGTATCTTCAGTGCTTTTTTGGACTTGTTTTTGCAGCGTGGGGATGACTGCTCCATTTTAGCTTGGCATGCTCCAGAGCTGTAGGTGCCAGCCTTATGATATGTCATTGAGATGGGGTGAGCCTCCAACAGCAAGGCAGTATGGGGTTGCATTCGCCACAGACTGGAGCAGGCAGTCCCAATGGCAAGTGTTTACCATGAGAAGACTTGCTTTCCAGTTGCCAATGTAAAACTCGCAGACCTCTCAGCGGGACTCATATGGCACTGGCATCTCACATTACTGCTTTCAGTAACTGCTGTCAATGGGGTGGGGTGTTGGAATTCTTGGGTGAGCCCCCTGCAGCCTTCAGCTCACCACATGTTTGTTTCCCCTAAGGGTGGGAAATGGGATACCTATCATGGTAAAAACGCTACCGGTCAGCCAGTGCTTCCCTCAGCCACCATCATTATGTGCCTCCTCAACATGGCAGTCACTACACTCTGGGCAACCCTTCCATCCCCCCTCCCCTGCGTGGAAAGAGCGGGGAAATGTGCTAAGGGCCTGGAGCTCCTTGATAAGCAGTCAGTGGCCGGCTGCTCTGGGAGACCATCACCAGGACCCCGGGTCATTCAGGACATGTTCAGTGCCCCAGAATGGACGTTGCTGCTCACCCCTCTATTTCCAGATTTGAATTGAGCTGCCTCACCCTCCTTTTCACCCCTAGTCCAGCTGCACAACTCTGTGATGTTCATATCCAGTGGGGTATTTCGTGGCAGACGTGTCCTTGCTCCTTATGGTTCCCCACACCCGTGCTGTGAGGCTGATCAGCGGCCTCCAGTAGGCCCATTATCGTTCAGAGGGTGTAGCCTTTGCAGCCGCATCACACAAACTTCAGACCCTCTGCAGCTCCATAGGCGCTGGGACAACTGATAATTCAGGATGTTTTTAGTGTCCCTTGATTGCTGTGCCTCCTCACCTCTCTGTCCTTCTCTGGGTCAGAATTGAACCACCTCACACACCTCATTAAGTCTAGCCTTGACAGCCCCCTTGGCAGTGTCAATGTCCCATGGGGCACTGGCGGCCAAGGGAATAGTCCGTGGCAGATGTGTCCTTACACCTTCTGCAACCTCACCCCTTTCCATGGGCTCGATCAGCAGACAGAGTGCCTGGCATTTTGATGGATGCACCATCGACTTGTACTTCACAATTTGAATAAATGGTGGATCAGACGGGGTGGGTTTTGCCTACATGGAATGCAATGATACAGATGGGTTGGAGGTCCCAGTGAATCCCTTGTACACCACCTCAAGGGCCAGCATTGTGGAGCAGGCAGCAGTCCCAGGCACCATGGTGTCCCAAACACCATCCGCTAGTTTCTTAAATATGACCTCCTCGCGCCACTTACTCACGTAATCCCCAACATTGTCCACACCCTCCTCTCGCTACTTTTCTTTTTACTCTGGGTTTGAGAGCACTCTCAACAACTATCACCTCACACTTGTTATGAGGGAGAGTATATATCCTGGTCATGAGAGCCACCCCTTTCTCAGTCCTCTACAGCACTGACTACGATTGTTCATTCCCACCCATTTCACTTGCCACCGCCCATTTGCCCTCTATTTTCACCACCCCCCATTTTCGGTCTACCTTATGACATTAACATTGTCGCCATGGTTTTTACGGAAATGCCTGTGGATCAAGATGGCAGTCCACACAGGTCTGAACGCCATGAAGATTGCACAACGACGCAGATCCTGTGTTTTTTTAAGTGAGGCCATCTTGGTGTTCTTTATAATTGTTGTGATAAAACCATCATTTGTTAACAGCGGATAATAATTGCCATGCCCATGTGTATTCAAGTCTTTTTTCTCCCCTTTCTGTTCCAGAAAATGGGTATACCTTCAAAACTGATCATTTGTGGAATGACATCAGAAGGCTTTAATATTGCAGACCCTGATGATCGAGGCATGCTGGATATATGTGGATTTGACAGCGGAGCTCTTGACGTCATTCATAACTTCACTATGGACTTGTTTTAAATAAGCAGATATGTACCACACTGGAGCAAGTACATCAACGAGAATATTCAGACCATTTGCAAGATGTCCATGGTACTTTCTGAAGGACAGCTAGCATTCACCACTAGAGGAAAGATGTATTTTACACAATAATGGTCAGGGTTTGATTGGTGACCAAACGCAACCTAGAAAATGTTGCCAAACCAGCTCCATAACAGCTCCTTGCCTTAACAATGTTTGAAAAAATCAGGCCGAAAGGTTCATTTTTCAAAACAGTCTTTGCATATATAGTAGATGAAGTAATTGTTTAAGTGAACAGTTCATGGTCTCAGAGTGCTCCACTATCTCCAGTGACAGTGTGAACAACTAAGGGTCTAAACAATGGATAATATTTTGACTTCCTTTAGTACAGACCTGAGATTAATGTGTGAAGTTGGCTTCCATTGCTTTATATTTGGGGTAAGCAGTGGGATACTCCACTTTGCATGTAATACTTTGGTTCAGGGACCCGTGTGATCTTGTAACTAAGTATTTTATAGGTGGCTTTGGCAGAGCCTGATATACCTTACATCCTTACAAGGAGGATATGTCATAGAGGAAATGGTTAGGGAAAGAAGATGAATGGAGTTCAGAAATGGAGAAACACATGGATAGCGCTCAGGAATAAGAAGAGCGAGAAAGCGAAGAAGAGAGATATCTGCAGAGGGATGTTTAAAATGAGTGTGTGCAAGAGTAGAGAGGAGAAGGAAAGACTACAGGAATGGAAAGGAGGAGGAATGTGTGCATGAAAGAATAGGGATACATGAGGCACCCAAGTATGAAGAAGCAGTGATGAGAAGAAGGGTACTCAGAAATGGAAAGAGATGATAAGGTGGGAGGGAGCACATGAACTGAGAGTAAAAAGGAGGAGGAGGCAGTCTAGTAATGGAAAAGGAAAGAACAAAACAGAGGTGCAGGGGTAAAGAACGTTCCTTAAGCAATGCTATCAAAATATTCTCCAGAAAGAAGTCACTGTAGCATAGAACCAAATTCAAATACAAATATTTACTACAGAATTAGGTTTAGAGATTTTGGTGAATTATGCTACATCAGTGCAATCACAACAGGAGACATTTCCATGCAAATGTTTAAAGGTACATATCATTCTGTCCTCAAACCTGCATTAATTCAAGAATTAAATCTAGAAAATGGGCCAGGTACATTGAGATCAAGTGCCAGAGGCAGGATAGCTGTGTTAAGTGTTGCAGATTTAATTGCTTGTGTCATATTGCACTTTTCTATTATACTCCAACATCCCATCCCCTCTCCTCCGTAGTCACATAATACCAGGATTGGGACATGAGCTTTTTTGCGCAGCAAAACAGCTATTAAAAAGCACAAAGCTGGGGCGCATACACGGGCCATCTGAACCCAACTCTGCCTCTGTGACCAGCCCTGTCTCAAACCTCTGGCTTTTCCCACTAGTCGTTTTCTCAGTCATGATAGGACTGGATGCTTAGCACAGCCTGTACTTCCTGCATTTGCTCTAAATTATTTTGTCTATTCGAGTCCTTTACTTCGTCAGCTGCGCTCTTCCCCTGTGCCTTCCAAATTTTGTTTGTTTTTGTTTACACAGTCTGTCTTTGCCCCACTCCATGATTTTTGCCTAGATTGCCTAAGCCATGACCACTCCTGACCACCCAAACACCATAAGGAGATTTTCAGAAGGCACTGTACAGACATCCATGAATTCATCTTCAACAAGATCTTTCGTGTGAGTGCTAGATCCTATTTTCTCCTCTGCATCCGACCTGGTGATGTGTTTCATGTACCACTGTTCCCAAGAGGGCTTGGAACAGCGGTTCTAATGCGAAAATGAATCACTTCATCATGGACAATCCTAAGGCTCATCTTTTTAGTGGGTAGCAGTAGCACCAGTCCCTCTCGGGACCTACACATGATTTTGCACCAGATACATCTTTGAGGTGGCACTCCAGTGCCCTACAGTCACTGGGACTATCACCGACATTTGCTCTAAAGGCACTACATCTATCATCGAGAATAATCCAAAGCCTTCCACCCAACAGTCTGCAAGAGGCTGCCCCTTCTCTGCAGATTGTGCTAGAGCTGTTATTTGGCTTGGACTTCTATATCACCCCTTGATTGGGGGAAGGAAAGCTTGAACAACCAGCAGAGAACTTATAGGTTGCTTAATTACTGTGAGCTGTCAAGTGAACGTGTACATCTCTCATTAGTACCCGGCTAGAGTCAAGCAGAATGCAACATGCATTCTGATTGGCACTCGCCGGGTCGTTACCCTGCCGAGAATCCTACGATTCTCGGCCGGGATTCCAGCCGCCTTGTCCTCGGCGGGGGGGCGTGGCAGCCCCTCAGCCAATGAGGAGGCTCGAAGCGGGGCCATCCCCGCTCCAAGCTGCCTTTAACCCCCAATGGGGACTCAGGTACGGGGTTTTTTTAAATTTTTTTAGCATATTTCAGAAGATGCTTTACCACACATTAGTGCGGGACACAGATATGAATATGGACAGGACCCGCAAAAGGATGCCAGTAGGGCAGGAGTGTCACGATTGAGGGTGCAGCACGACACAGGGCTTGGGAGAGGGCCCTTATTGAAGATACAAGATTTGGACTGAAGCGCGAGGGAGTAGGGAATGCGGAAACGAAGGCTGTGTGCATCGAGCAAACAATGCGATGCAGCAGAGGCCGTTCAATGGGGATCCCCAAAAAAGATGAAGGGGAAATGTACATTTGATTATTGGGTCCTCATGTGTTCTGCCCGTACTAAGCACAGGCTCATTCAATACAAATTGACAACCAATCAATATCTAACGGAATGAGATTTACCATTCATTTCAAAACTGTCATCCAGTTACACATGGGGATCAGTATTGTCAAAAGTTGGGGATGAATAGTGATACATCCCCATGCTCATGTGATCTGGTCAAAGTGCAATGCTCACCTTTCAGGGACATGTGTCCATGGAGGTTGTTTGCATTTCAGTATCACGGGCCACTATGTTGGCTTTCTGTGGGTGTTATTTTGTAGTCTATGGTTCCAGAGTAGATGCTAAATTTTGTTAAGCTGGTTTCAAAACTGTCTTTAGGCTTTAGCTAGATTAGGAATCAAGGCCAGACTTCTTTCTGGATAGCTGCTGTGAAGTCTCCCATGTGTATGGAGGAAAGGGGATTGAATTTAGGAGTAAGGCTAAATTTCTCACAATAGTAACAGCTGATCTGCCTTATGTCCTGGCTAAAATGTAGCTATCTACCAGGTTCAGTGCTAGTCGCATGGAAAAGGACTAGTGCATGCACCACAGTTTTGTGCTTTAGAATTATTGCTTTGCTACGGTCTGATCTGTACCCTTTTGAGGTAATGTACCATGACTTTGGGGGAAAGGTACTATAAATTAGGAGTAGAATAGCCACGACTGTACTGCTGCATTGCACAACCTATATTGCACATGTATTACAATTGCACATGTTGGTGACAAGTTGTGACATGTTCACCACGTCACATGCAACTGATTTATTTCTTCAATCAAGTTGTGGGAGGAGAGCAAGAGGTTCCTTATCGGTGCCAGATGAGGTTCCTTCATTGTTGGCCCTGCTCCACCACCTCCTCCAGGCACTCTTGACTGAGAGGTATGTTCAAAAGTAAAGTTTAAGATTGCTTTTTGGGGGGCTGCTCCCTCCCCAAAATGTGACACTGAGGAAAGCCCAAATTAGCCACCACCAGCATTCCGATAATTCAGCACATGCCCCCCCCCACATACCCACCTCTTTCATACATCGTGACCTAGTTGGCCCTGGTTAACTTCAAAGTCCAGAGCAGTCCGTCTAATCCTACATCAGTATGAAATGCATTTTCGTTTTCTGTTTTTGCTTCTACTAAAGACGAGTAGTTAACAAGCAAAACAACACAATGAAACGCAGTGTCTTGTAGTCACACAGTTGTCTGACCCCTCCCCCCCATTACAGCAACATGGTCCTCTCTGCCCCTCTGATGCATGTTACACAAAACAATACGTTTGGTTTGATTCTCCGGAGGAATGCTCCCTCCACAAATGTATGGCAATTGTAAAAGCACAAAATGGATCCCGTTCCCAGCAGCCTCATGGGGAAAATCCCTGTCTCCCATAGGAGGAGGCCTCTGATGCTAATGGACTAAAAATAGGTGCTCATGCAGGATCGAGATTGTGTTGTTAGTCCCTGGACGTTTTCCTGCTAATTTGGTGAACATATTATTTGTTACTGTAGGTCTTATAGTTGGAAGTGCATAAGCTTTATGGTGAGTTGATGGCATTGACAAGCAGGGGACAAGCCTAAGGGCCCAGTACATTGTCTGTTTACTCCGTGGTGTAAAACGTACACCCTTTGCAAACCTGTTTAATGAGACCTCTTAGTGTCACAGGGAAGCAAGCAGCTGCTATATACTGGGACAGGTGATCTGCAATCGCTTGAGTGATAAGTCCAAGCGATCTAGCTGTGTGCATGCACTCTTCACTCATCAGCGCCGCTTTTGAAGCAATGTTTTATTGCTGAAACGATGCTCGATATATATATATATATATATATCGAGCATCGTTTCAGCAATACAATGGAGGTGTTCTTATTTTTGTCCTGATCAGTGCAGAATTCGAAGGTATTTTGAAGGAAGGTTGCATTTGTTTGCATGTTTTCTTGAATCAATATGTGAGTGATTCAAATATTTGTTGAAATGTGTGAAAGTAGTTTTTATGTATGACAGTTTATGTTCCTGTTTTCCTGCTTTAGTGTTCACATTTCAAGACTTTTTTGTCATCCTATTCTCCTGGCCACAAACGGATGAAATGGTTTCTTACATTTTAAGCACATTATCGAATGGGCGCACACACCTCCCTTACTGAACCCGTCAGTCTTCCTGTTTTCTGTCTCCCCTGCCACAACTAAATGCATTAGGTTGTTCCTTGTGCATTTTACGTAGGGTTTGAATGTCTCTGTATATTTATAATATCAGTTTCGGGGTAAAGTGCAATGTGTATTTTCAAAGCAGTATCGTGGTCTGTAGCGTCCTTCCTGCATTGTTAAAGTTTGAAGGCGTGAAATGAAGTATTAACTTTGCTTATTTTCGAAAACACACTTCTACAAGTCATTACAGATTCTCCTGCGCTGAAAACTGGAGATTCGTCAGGTGGTAGGACTGTCTTAAACACACTGAAAGCCCATTTTGCTGCAGGACGTATATTTCCAGGAGGGATTTGATACGATTGCACTGAGGTGCGAACAGGTCAATTCCAGGCAATTTTCGTCATTTGCACTGTGAAGTGCAAAACGGTGGTGTTATTTTTGCATGTAAGCATGGCAGACAGCATTTACAATAGGATGAAGAACCGTGACCCCTTGGTCCGCCCATCCGCACTGACTTCAAAAACCACAAAAATGCAGAAGTACTTAAATAAAAATGTTAAAACAGTTGTAACACCTGTTTGCCTGTCTTTAACAACTTTATTTATGCTCCGGGTCCTTGAAAAATTAGCCTCCTATGTCACTATTGAGACCAGCTAGTCTTGATAGGTATCCAAAGCCCTTTCAAGGTGTTTTTCAAGATAGCAAGGACATTTGAAATATTCCTAAAGGGGTTCCTCGTTACTGCTTTGCTTTAATGTGGAAAGTCTTTCAAGCTGCATAAAAAGGTTAGTGAAAAGGAAGGCAAAAACATCCAATGACTTTTGAAAGGATTTGTTTAAAGCAATTTGATGCATAGTTTGACTTCTAATAGGAACATTTTTGACTTGCCACAGATCCGTTTCTTAGCTGCAGGTACAAAATAAACAATTCTCTTCTTTCATCAAGAAGAGGTCCCCTGCAAAACATGTAACAGAAATGCAAGTACTCTCGTTTACTTGAACGTTTTTTATGCTTATACCATTATAAGCTCAAAACTGTAAGAAACATTCATTTGAGTATAAAGTTTAGCTTGTTACTGTATTTGTGAATTAAAAACAATTCCCAAAGCAAATTAGACCATTTAACTGTGAAATATCTTTAATGTT
The DNA here is from genome assembly GCF_040938575.1 of Ambystoma mexicanum. NCBI lineage: Eukaryota > Metazoa > Chordata > Amphibia > Caudata > Ambystomatidae > Ambystoma > Ambystoma mexicanum. The sequence goes on along the minus strand of NC_090922.1, from coordinate 576,487,225 downwards.
AAATATGGAATGTTGAACTTCCTTTCATTGCAAAGTAACCATAACCTCTAGCCTTTGTGTATCTTCTAGAAGAAATGCATTACATTTATTTTGAATATGAGCATAATCAGTATTGAAATACCGAGTGTGCATGCATTCTCTTCTCCTGGGAATCCCGGCTGCCAAAAGCTGTCTCATACACTTGGCGTAGAAAGACGTGAGCCGTGGGCCTGCGCATGCGCACCATTTCTACATAAGTCCTTTATCTCTCTGGTTCTAGTCCACAGTGCCATCAACTTGAAGCTTTGCAGATCAATCAAAGATAAGGACGGAGCAGATTGGGATGAGTGCCGGTCGTTTAGTGAAGAAACCTACTGTGCCCTTTGGATTACTTTAATGTGCAACTCCTTAACATGGCCCACTACTGGGCTCCAATCACAAAGCTTTAGAGTAGCTAGGAGGTGGCAGCAGTGCAGGTCACTCTTAAGGTGTAGCCAATTTCTTGACATCTCAAACAGATCTCCAAATACGCACCTGGCTAATGAAACATCTTTACTTTGTGTTCCCTAGTGGCAAAGAAGGGAGCCCTACGATCCAGTGGTGACATCCATGTGCTTTTCATAGGGAGAATCATTTACGTTAATGTTAATTTTCATTCAGATTTTTATCATCCGCTTCTTACCTAGCAGGCTGGGAAGTAGTGGTATGTTTTGCACCCAGCTGCTGATTACCACCTTCTGCTCTGGCCAAATCCAAACATAATACTTTGGAACTTTAGATGTTGATACACAATATACATTACTCTGGGGAAAGTTGTAACCTGCACAGGGACTAACCACAACTAGATCCCCTCCCCCGAGAAATGTAGGGTTAGGCATAGAGCCATACACATGTATTGTATGTCTTGAGGTGGGAGGCTTTGGGGCACTTTAACACTTAGTCATTTCTTTTTAAAGTTTTGTTTCTTTCAGCTTGCCTGTACCTTAAAAAGTCTATATAAATGTTTGTAATTCCATATTTCCTTTTCCTCACTATGGTAAGTGTATTTAGGGAAAATGGCTCCATGCTTTTTAGGTCTGTTGAAAAATGTATTGTATTTTAACAATTTCCATGTCTTTTAAAAACAAATATTTTTCGGTGTCAATGGCTGTCGTTTTTCTTTTTGATCGATGTGCCCGTAGCTTTCATATTGGACCAAGATGGGATTTTTCAAAAGGCGCTCTTTGCCAGATGATAATGGAGAGAATGAAGTAAAAGTTGAGCAAAATATGCAGCTATTCCACTTATCTGGAATCCAGGTGACAACAGATTTATCCATGTTTGGCTGATGTGATGCAACATTGAGGAGACTTTGGATTCAGGATCTCTGGAGCCCTCTGGATCAGTCCACCTATATAGTTTTTCTGGTATTGTGTCCTTTCCTTCCATTACTGCTGGGCATCAGGGTGTTGGCATACACAGATAATACAAATGCAGGGTTTTACCCAAAAAGCAATGGACAAGAGATCCTCTGCCGTATGCAAGCCGTATGCAAGCTCATGACTGAGTTGTAGGATTGGGCCATCCTAAAGGAGTGTTATCACCAGGCATCACGCGTAGCAAATATGATGACAGATTCAACTCTATCTCAAAAAACCACAAGTGTATATTAAAACAGGAAATATGTCAGATGCTTTTGCAAAATGTTGCTCCTCCCTAACACCTAGGTCCACAAACCCTCCACTCCTCACCCTACCTGAGACTGGGTGATCTGCTCCCCACTGTTTCCTCTCCTGGTTTCTTTTAGATACCTTGCTGCCAAATTGCTCGCCCTCCCCGTTGTTAGCTTGACGCTCACTTGTATTTAGCTCTCCGCTACTTTGTATGTCTGGCTCCCTCACCATGTCCTTCTCCCTATGATTTGTAAAGTGCCCTGTTGCTTCCAGAAGCTACCTATGTGCTCAACAAATACCCTAATAATAATTATAAACTATGGGGAAACCCACACACAAATGGACCCGAGAACATGAGGGTGTACTCATGTCCTCCCTCCCTCTTCTTCAGGAGGTAATTATGAAATGCAGAAAGAGGCACACTTTTTACATGATTCTGATAGCTCCATTTTGGCCAGGTATGTTTTGTTGTCAGAAGTTGCTCGATTGGCAGCCTTCCAGCCTCTAGGTCTTTAAGTCAGTTGAGCTCTCTTGAATAACCAGGGGGTGTTGGTACTGCATCCCTGATCCAAACCACTCACCTTGGGATCCTGGTTCTTGATCAGCTAATCATAGGTCTCCTAGGATGGTCTCTGCTTGTTCTGGACATTACCAAGCGTTAGAGAAGGAGATCAACCCTGCCGCTCTTCAGTGATGATTTATCCTTTACCTCCAACATGGCTAGGTCATGAGTACAAAATAGTTCATCCAGAGCTTACTCAGTGCCCTTAGAAGTCTACAAAAACAAAAAATCTGAAATGTTACTTTTTACCCTGCAATGTAAAACGACATTGTAACAAGCTGTTGCATCTGTTTAGACCATTCAGATATCCCCCTTCTTCTTGGGACTGGAAGGTTGTTTTAACAGCTCTGGATTGCAATCTGTTTCTGTCTATAGCATCACTAAATGATCAGTTGGTTTTGTGGAAAGCTGCCTTCTGTGTGGCTCTTAATTAGGCTCATAGTATTAGTGAAATACAAGCGCTTTTCGCCATTGAGCCCCTCTCAGTGTTTCATAAAGATGCAATGGTGTACTGGATACCCCCCTTTTTGCCTAAAAGTCTTTAACATTTTCACATGCCATTACGCCCCTCTTTGTGTTTCATAAATATAGTATCAAGTATAGGATACTCCATCCTATTTTCCTAAAGTTGTTTCAGATTTTCACATGAACCAAGAGATATTTTGAACTAGTCTTTTATGAAGCCATCTTCTGAAGCAGTCAAAACTCTGCAAATCATGATGTTTGTAGAGCTTTAAGAGTCTGCCTATATAGGACCAAGGGGATGTGTTCTTTGGTCAGACTCCCTATTTTTTTTTACTTCTTTTTTATTAATTTTCAACAGTTGAACAGATTGAGTGAACACCACTGCTTTCATATACCCCTTTTCCTGTTCCCCTGCCCCAACCAAGGGCAAACATGCATCGTCCCTAAGGAGTAGATTGTGTCCTTCAAACTGCTTAACAGAGGTCTAACAATTTCAGGCGCTGTGGGCACCATTGAGCTCTATAGTTGTCCTTTAGAAAGGAGAGAACCTTCTCCCAGTCTGTAGCAAAGTGTGTTCAATTGTTACTCATCGCATACGTTGCCCATTCTAGCGCCACATAGTCCCGCAGCCAATCTTGCAATGAGGGAATGCCCGCTCCTTTCCATTGTTGTGCTTAGAGAAGCATTACTGCTAAAGTGCGCACTGTTCTGGCCTTCCTCTGACCTCTGGGTTCTTCCCCCTGGGCCCCACCATCCCCCCCAGTGCCACTTCCTCATATATTCTATCAAAACGGACTGGAGTGTTGTGCCACCTGAAAATCAATTCATACCACCATTCCTGCAATTGGGATGCCTTAACCACCTTGGGTACGAGGCTCTATAACCTTTACCATTCGGTCCTGCCCTGCTTCCTCCCGATCGACTTCTCCCACCGCCCCATATATGGCAACACTGCTCAGGGGTGGCCTATCTAAAACTTTGTAAAGACCTGAAATGCGGCCCCTTAACCAATTGTATGTCGTGAGACATTTTTCATAATAGGTGATCTGACCTGTTGCTGCTGCCTTGACCTCTGGATCGAGCAGCCACTGCCTCATCTGAAAGTACTGCAACCTTTCATTTTCACTCACCCCAAAACATTGCTTGCACTTGTTGAAAGGTGTTATGGTTTGACCCTGGAACACATCCTGAATTATGCGGCAACCTCCTTTTTGCCATTGCGTAAATGACCCCAGTTCTGTTCCTGGTGAGAGGCTTGGATTATTATATAGAAGGTTAAACTGGGACAGAAAGATCATGATCCCATACTTCTTACCCAGTTTGTGCCATGTATTGGCCACTAGTTTCGTTATTATGCTTAGATACAGATGCCGAGGCCTATGTAGGTGCGGTAGCCACAAGACTTCCTTCATGTCCCGTCTCACCACTGCCCGATCCATTGCCACTCACAGCTTTCCCCCGCATCCCGAAAGTCATTTCCTAATTATTCGTATCTGGGATGCGTCGTAATATTGCTGGAAGTTAGAGAGTGCCAGTCCTCCCTCCCACCTTGGTGCCATCAAGAGCCTGCGGTTGATCCGTGGCCTCTTCCCCTCCCAAATAAAATTGGCTGTTATTTTCCGCAGGCCGCCAAAGAAGCTATTCGGAACTGCTAGAGGCAGTGCCTGGAAGAGATAAAGCAACCAAGGTAGCGTTGCCATCTTTACTGCAGCCATTCTGCCCACCCAGGAGATCCTAAGGTTTTTCCATTTATTGAGGTCCACTTTTATGGGCACTAAACCATCCCGAAAGCTGTGAGGTTATATGAATACCCAGATAACGGATCCCCCCTGGTCTCCAAATAAACTGTGAGGAAACCTTCAACTCCACTGCCTCTATCCCCTTCACTGTGATCTTCAGGCCTGAAATCTCCCCAAATTCCAATAGGATCCTCCTACATGCTCCCATTGACTCCCCCGGCTTCGGAAGTGTGAGAAGCATATCGTCGGCAAAAGCCGTGACTTTATGTTGGACTCCTCCAAAGGGTATTCCATGTACCTCGTTGGAAACCCGCGGGAACTGTGGTAGCGGCTCTAGAGAGGGCAGCCCTGCTTGGTCCCTCTACTTAGTGGGAAGCTATGGGACAAAGCTGTGCCACTGGAGTGTTGTAATTTGCCTGTACCATATGGATGAAGTCCCCTCCCAGCCCCATTTTATCCATTACTTTGAGCATGAATGACACTTCCATACGGTCGAAAGCCTTCTCGGTGTCAAGGGAGAGGAGGACTGCCAGTGGCACAGTCTTGTGGGCCTTTTCCACCACGTGTGCTATGCGCCTAATGTTGTCAAACGTCTGATGCTCGTCAATCAAGATGACCACCGGGAAGAGAGCAGCGTAAAGGCTATGCTCTCATCCCCCTGGTGCCAACAATAAAGCTAATCCGCGAAAGAATCCTTTCCCAGGTGGGGAATCTGTAAAATACGATGCAAGGACCGGTGCTGGTGAACCAGTGTGCAGGCGGATGCGGGGAGCTGCATGGCAGTCGAGCAACCCAGGGTCTCGAAGCCCTTGAGGTGCAGGAGCACGGAGAGCATCTGGCATGGAGCGCCGGCAGACGCGCAGGGTCGGGCACCCATATGAGAGGAGGAGCGCTCAGAGATTAGGCGCAGAGCGGGCTGCCAACATCAAGGAGACCGTCAAAACTGAGCCCCCTGGCACCAGAGCAAGTCGGGGGTGAAACCGGGCACCGAGGAGTGGCCAGCTGGCAAAAAAGAACCATGTGGGCGTAATGCTCCCCTTGATCCCTCTGCCCCCCTCCCCTACACCTTTCTGACAATCAAGAAGTGTTGGTGGCCCTGGGCCTGAAGATCGGGGAAAAGAGGAGCAGGACGAGACAGCCTGACTTGGAGACAGGCTGAAGCAATTAAGGTGAAGGGCAGTGGGCAGCATCACCTTGCAGCGACTGGAGCAGGGGGCCGTAGGGAGATCCAGGGGACATGAGGAGATGGAGGCTGACACCCTGTGGCAGGGTTCTTCACAGCAGAGGCACAACCACGTGAGGAAGGCGAGATAAGGGGGCCATAAAATAAGCAAGGCTTTGTGATCCCCTGGACTGGCCCAAGATGTCAAAATCCACAGGGAAGGACCCCCCCCCCGACTACCACAAAATCAGAAAAAAAAGCCCAAGAGGGGAATCTACAGAGACTTTGGCGGAGGGAGGAGGATGCAGTGCAAGAATGTGGACAAGGGTCCTTGAGCCAGGGGGAGCCCAGAGAGATCGGGCTCCTCGCAAGACAAGGACAGGTTGGTCACAGAAGGTGTCCTCCGCCAATACTTTGAGGACTTTGGTGAAAAGATTGCAGACACCATTCAGTCCCAACTGAGCTTGATGCAGGAGGAACTATCCCATTCCCTGAAGGAGGTTAAAGGGGAGATCTCAAAGCTGGAAGAACAACTCGCCAGGGCCACGCAGACCTTAGAGACCGAGAGTGAGGACCTTGAAAATCACTGAAAGAGGTGCAATATTAGAATTAAAGGTCTCAACGAGACAGTGATGGACAAGGATCTTGAATGATGGCGCAGCATGTTTTGGTGGACCTTCTTGGGGAGGAGGATTGGTCTATCGTAGAATTTGACCGCATCCGCAGAGTGGGGCCTAAGAGGAGCAAACCCGGGAACAGACCCAGAGACATCGCGGTGGCCCTACACCAATATGGACAGAAGGAGAGGATCCTGGTGGCCGCTAGGAAGGTCAAAGTGACTAGTTATAACGGGTCGGAGATCCAATTCCATGAACTAACCCAAACCACTCTGACAAAGCGGAGACTGATGGGGCCGGTGGTGCAGGCCCTTGCCCAAGCGGAAATATGATACAAGTGGACTTTTCCCTTTGGTCTACTATTCGAATGGGAGGGGAAGCAGTACTGAATCACCACATGTGAGGAAGGTTTGAGGATTCTGCGACTCGATGAAGACGAGTCTCAAAGATGCAAGCAAAGAGGGACGGATGAGCCTCTTAAAAGGAAAAGTTGGGAAGGGACAAAATTCTCTAAAAAGGAGCCAAACTGTAGGCTCGGAGGGGTCCAGAAATCCCAACACCTAAGGAAGACGGAGGAGGACAGAAGTGCCAACCAGAGACGATACAGGGGACTCTGCCACGTTGAAAATATGATGGGTGTACAGGCAATGAGTGTTTACCGCCATCGATCGGATTCATTCATCACGCTAGCTCAAAGGTACCTGAAAAAGAGAAAGAAAGAAGAGGTTAGAACACGCAAACCACACCTGAGCTCGCTCTGGCCCCTAGACACAAGGCAGGCCACCCTGACCCACTGGCACTGCCGCTCACACGCGTTGGACCAAACCAATGCACACCAAGGTGGGCTTAGTGCCACAACAGCGACACGAGCCGCAACAGTGAAAGGAGCACGGACTGCGGCACGCAGCAAAGGACAACATACAATCCAATGGATTACACGAACAATAACGAGCAGAGCAACACAAGCAACATGAGTGGTGACCACAGCTGTACTGGGTTGCCACACGATGCAAGGGTCAGTGAAATAACTGGATCCTACAGGACATTGCGCCCCTGCTGAGACTAAGCAGGAAGGAGAGCCTACCAACCAAATGCACAAGGTGTGAGCACCCCCGAGTTGGAACACGTGTGGAAGGAACAGGGTGGGGGTCACAGGAGGCAGGCACAGACAGTCTCACTCACCACCATTTCCCCTGTCGTAGGAGCTGACCCAAGGCCAGTCCAGGGAACATAGGACGCGCAGCGCCTCAACCCAGGGAAGCAGACACTCCACGCACCAGCGCCTGACGTCCCCGCGGAGACAAGGTGAGCGTAACAGAATGCAAAGCCTCTCCCCGAACCTCTGCTTGGGCATCATGGAAGCCTCAGACTCCACCGACCAATTAGCCCAGTTACTGAGGGAGTTGCCTGCCGAGGTTCACGCCACCCGACAGGAAAACAATGCCCTGAGAAGAGAACTCATTGTAAACTGTGATCGCACGGATGAACTAGCCCGGCAGTTACTACAAACGCAGGCCGGCAAAGCCCAGCTGCCTGAATCTGCTCCGTCTACCGCACCTTTGCAGTCCATGCCCATGCAGGTTGTCCTCCCTGGAACTGTGCCCCTAGCCCCACCCGAACGCTTTACCGGTGATACCAACAAATATGCAATATTCATGAACCAGTGCCGCTTGCACTTCCTGTGCAGACCAGGGGCCTTCCCAAACGACAAGTCAAGAGTCGCGTTTGTGCTCTCTTATCTGGGTGGCAGTGCTGCAGATTGGTCGATTCCCTTGGTCAACCGTGATGACCCATTGCTTCGTGATTTCAGGGGTTTCCAACACGAGCTCGAGAGGCTATTCGCCCGGCACACCAGTGGTCAATCCTTGGATAACGAGCTGCTGTCCCTCCGACAAGGTAACCAGGATCTATTAACATACATCGCCACCTTTAACAGGCTAGTGGCTGAAACTAATTGGCCAGAAGAAAAAAGGACCAGGCTCTTCTACCGGAGCTTGCGAGGAGAGTTAAAGGACATTTTGGCTCAAGTAGTGAACCCCCTCTCGAAGGGTGTACAGAATACATTGACTTGGCAGTGCAACTAGACCACAGGCTACAAGACCGGAAGAACGATCGAGTCCGGTCTGAAGTGTATGTGCGACCCAAAGAAGCTCAAACTCAGCAACCCGAGACCCATCCCGGACCAATGCAAATTGGAGGCTTGCGGAGCCCTCTTATCAAAGCTGAACTAGAAAAGAGAAGGCAGCAGCAGCTATGCCTGTACTGTGGCAAGCCAGGCCATTTCCTTTGTGAGTGCCCAGTGAAACCACCCAGATAGACAGTGGGGGCCACAGACAAAGACACAGAACCCTATTCGGGAAACTCCAAAGCCCGGAAAGCGTAGGGGTCCGCTTTTCGAGCAAGGAGAAGGAATTACCTCAGGCCTCGCACCTAGTCGTACCAGTAATCCTGATAAGTCACGAACAGCCGTCCAAAATGCACGCCTTGGAAGCGTACGTGGAGAACGGCGCAATTGGCAATGACCTGGATTAAGACTTGGCAGAAATGATGGGTCTACCCCTCCGGAAGAAATTGGCAAAAGAAAACGTCACGGCAGCCGACGGCACCCAATTATCCTCCGGTCCGGTAACACGCTGTGTGGAAGAAGTGACCCTTCTTTGCCAGGATGGTTACTGGGAGAACATCATCTTTGATCTCATCAGTGCTCCGCAATTCCAGATGATCCTGGGAATACCCTGGCTGGAGGCCCACAATCTTCGAATCAACTGGCGCTTAAGAGTGTTAACCTTCTCTGGTGACTGCGCAGAAACTTGCTATGAAAAAAAAAACCTTGGGTGGACAGGTGAAGCCCCCCCAAGGGGAAGAGCAACGATTGGTATGATAGGAACACAGCCACCAGAATATCAAGACTATCAAGATGTCTTCCAGAAGGAACAAGCAAACACGCTTCCTCCACACCGGCCCTACGACTGCCAAATAGACCTTATACCTAGGGCCCAGATTCCATGTAGCCGGATTTATGCACTAACGGAAAAAGAAAACAACCACCTAAAGACCTACCTGGACTAGTACCTGGCAAACGGCTTCATCCACCTGTCCAAGTCGCCTGCAGCCTCGCCCCTTTTTTTGTGCCCAAAAAGGAAGGAGACCTGAGGACCTGCATAGATTACAGATCCCTGAACCAGATAACGATAAAGAACTCTTAGACCAGGTCAAGGATGCCCAGATCTACACCAAGCTAGACCTTATAGGGGCCTACCACCTGGTAAGGGTTAAAAAGGGAGACAAATGGAAGACTGCCTTCCATACAAAGTATGGTCTGTACGAGTACCAGGTCATGCCGTTTGGGCTATGCAGCGCCCCGGAAGCGTTTCAGTTCCTCATGAACGATGTGCTCCGGGAGCTGCTCGATATCTGTGCTTTAGTATACATCGACGATATCCTGATCTACTCAACTTCAAGGCAAGATCATGTCGCCCACGCCCGAGCGGTCCTCCAAAAACTCTGGCAGCACCATCTGTACGTCAAGCTAGAAAAATGCTCCTTCCACGTTACTGAGTTTTTGGGTTTCATCCTCACCCCGCGTGGCATTCAAATGGACACCTGCAAAGTGGACACCATTCTAAACTAGCCATCACCAACATCAGTGAAAGGAGGTCAGAGCCTCCTCGGTTTCGCGAACTTCTACCGCCGGTTTATTCCAGGGTTCTCGCAGATCGTCCATCCGATTACTTCACTACTTCGGAAGAACAAACGCTTTAGTTGGTCCACGGAGGCAGAAGAGGCCTTAAAGGGGCTCAAGCGGAAGTTTACCACAGCCCTAGTTCTACAGCATCCTGGCCCGATCTCCCATATGTGGTAGAAACCGACGCCTCCAGCATCTCCATGGGGGCAATCCTCTCCCAGAGAAACCCAGATACCGGCCAGTTACACCCGGTAGCATTCTGGTCACGCAAGTTCTCAGCGCCAGACCTAAACTATGCAGTCAAGGACAAGGAACTCCTGGACATCAAGGCGGCGTTCAAGGCATGGAGACACTACTTCCTGGGAGCCAGGCACACGGTCACGGTGATTACAGACCATTGTAATCTGCAATACTTGAAATCAGCCAAAGCGCAGTCGTCTCGTTAGCTCCACTGGGCCCTCTTTTTGGCGGAATAGGACTATGTGATCATGTTCCGGCCAGAGGTGCGCAATGGAAAGACAGATACACTGTCCCGTATGGGTGAGGGTGAAGATGCATACGCGATACCAGCCCCCGTAGCTATCATCCCAGAAGAAAGGATTCTGGGTGCTCTTGTCACTGCTTCACCCTTGGATGACCTGCAAGCCAAAGTTCAACACCTTATGAACCAGGAAGCCCAACAAGCCTCGGTGATGAAAGGACACAACAATACGATCACGGAAGTGCTGCCTTATTACCAGGGACATCTCTAAATTCCAAGCAAAAGGCTGCAACACCAAGTCATCGGCAGCTACCACGACTCACTAATAGAAAGACATCCGGGAATTGCCAAGATGATGGCCAAAATCAAGAGGAACTATTGGTGGCCAACCTGGCAAAGGGATGTAGCCCACCACGTGTTAACTTGTGGGATCTGTGCACAGAACAAATCCCAAAAACAAAGACCTGGGGGTCTGCTTCGTCCCCTGGCTATACCTCCTACACCCTGGCACATGCTGTCGCTTGACTTTATCACGGACCTGCATCCCCACAAGGGCTACAACACAATCCTAGTAGTGGTGGACTGGTTCTCAAAGATGGCCCATTTCATCCCACTAAAAGGCTTGCCGACTGCGTCCACCATGGCAAGGGTGTTTCTGGAGCAAGTTGTTCGCTTACACGGATTCCGATCGATTCTAATATGAGACCGAGGTAGCCAGTTTGTTTCCAAGTTCTGGAGAAAAAGCTGCGAACTAGCACAAATCGACATTCGCCTATCTACAAGCCATCAACCCCAGACCGATGGCCAAACTGAACGGACAAACCAGATGCTGGAGCAATACATGAGGTGTATGCTGCACCAAACGGAAGACACCTGGAAAGACGTGCTGTGGATAGCAGAATACACATACAACAATTCAATCCATACCAGCACCGAACAGACCCCCTTCTACACCGTATATGGGCGACACCCACGGACATCTGTTTTCGATCCACCTGATGCACTGGAGATGCCAGCAGTAACAACCTTGCACTCCATGATCACTCGTGTTTTCAAGGAAGCAACTGAACACCTCGTCAAGGCCAAGGAAAGACAAAAGAAGTTTTCTGACCAACACAGAAAGGAAGCTCCAGCTTACCATGTCGGGGATGCGGTATGGTTGGCATCTAAGCACGTACCCCTGAAGGGACCAAAGAAATTCCATCCACGGTACACAGACCCATATACTATTGAGGCCATCATCAATCCTGTTGCTATGAAACTGTCCCTACCCTCCAACATGCACATCCACCCATCACCAGCTCTGGTAGTTGTGGATGGCAAACCTGAATATGAGGTCAAGGACATCCTGGATTCCAAGGTAACAAAGTCCACATTGTACTAACTCGTGGACTGGAAAGGATACGGACCCCAAGACAGGACATGGGAACCCAGCGACCAAGTCCATGCTCCACGGTTGGTGAGGCGCTTTCATCGCAACCATCCGACCAAACCACGACCAGGGAAAATACCACCCTTGAGAGGGGCCTTGGGCGGGGAGTACTGTCACGATGAGCAGACCTGATCGCCCCAGTCCACCAGAAGTGGGAACATTGGGGCACATTAAGGGCCCCGACTGGATCAAGCCTCAAAGGAGGGCCACCTGGACCCAGTCCTGGCGCCTTTGGCACCAGGCTCATGGAGCTAACCCCAAGGAAAACCCAGGTATAGTCGGTCTGCCACTGAGTGATTGATTTATGTGCTAATTGCTGTTAGGGCATGGCTCTGAGCCATTAGCTTTTGCATTAGCCTGCAATCATGGGCGTGGCAGAGAACTTCTGGAATTCATTGCACCATGGGAGTGGCAGGACGTGGTTGGCTATATAAGCCCCTCCCAAGCCCTAAGGCATGCTTCGCGTTATTCTGCAGTAGCAGCGTAACGCTCTCCAAGGAACTTCTGCCAGCAACCTTCCACAGACCTGCAAAGAAAAGCCGCAGTCCATCAGGCCTTGCAAACTCACCTGCTCTGACTTACCTGTGCCTCCAGCAGCGTTCCGGCTGTTCGTCGAGGACTCCAGCTTTCATCGGTCGCCGGCACCTGCACAAGCAAAAGAAGGAGAACAAGATTAATCACTGAGCTCATTCATCGTGCTCTATCACCGCTGCACATTACTTACCGCTTCCATCGCCATCAATTGGATTCATTCATCATGCCAGCTCACAGGTACCTGAAAAAAGAGAAAGAAAGAACAGGTCAGATCACGCAAACCGCACCTGAGCTCATGCTGGTCCCTAGACACAAGGCAGGCCACCCTGACCCACTGGCACAGCCGCTCACATGCGTTGCACCAAACCAACGCACACCAAGGTGGGCTTGGTGCCACAATAACGACGTGAGCCGAACAGTGAAAGGATCACGGACTGCGGCACGCAGCAAAGGACAACACAGATAACTGGGCACGGACAACATACAATACAACAGATTACACAGACAATAACGAGCAGAGCAACACAAGCAACACGAGTGGTGACCACAGCAGTACTGGGTTGCCACCCGACTCAACGGTCAGTGAAGTAACTGGATCCTACAGGACATTGCGCCCCTGCTGAGACTAAGCAGGAAGGAGAGCACACCAACCAAATACACATGGTGAGAGCACCCCGGAGTGGGAACACGTGTGGAAGGAACAGGGTGGGGGTCATAGGAGGCAGGCACAGACAGTCTCACTCACCACCCTTTCCCTTGTGGTAGAAGCTGACCCAAGGCCAGTCCAGGGAACATAGGACATGCAGCGCCTGAACCCAGGGAAGCAGACACTCCACGCACCAGTGCCCGACGTCCACGCGGAGACAAGGTGAGCGTAACAATACTGTGCACAACTTAATGTCACAAACCATATGGCTGGGCCAAGGTTTCTTATCATACAGCGTACTTCTGCGTGTCGTCGGAACCAGTATTCTTTTGTACCACACATGTTTGCTAACAGATTTGTAATGCTTGACTGTAAAACTTTTTCTTGCACTCTTTGTAGTAATTGCGTAGCAGACATATTTTGAAAATTGGTACCTGATTTCAATGTGTGTGAAACTCCGTAGCATAGAGTTGCTAGTTACCTTTCAAAGAGAAGGTGGAATATGTATTCCACGTTTCGTCTGAATCAAGGGTCTTCAGAATAAATTAGTAAAGAGCGGTATTCTGATGCTGTTATTTGTGTGGGTCTTTCATCGTACCTTCCTCCTTTTCCACTAGGAAAGGCTTGTGCTTCTACACTTTTTTCCCATATACTGATTGGAGATCCTTTGGCTTGCTGCATTTGGTAAATTGGTAATAATGGTCTAAAATATTGGATTCGGTAGCAGAATCTAGAAGTTGAAATTAGCCAGTTCCTGATGAGTCTTGAATTATTTTGGTGGTTTCCCTCAGGTTTTCTTCAATGTTTATTTCTTTGTAGTATTCATTGTTGTCTTTTCGATATTGTAGGGCTTCTCTAACTTTATGTAAGTCTACTAGTTGCTGCCAAATTCTTTTGTCTTTTATAGGTATGCCATTTACTAGGATAATCAAAGATTGATCTTTTGGACGTTGCACTCCCAGTGTGTGTACATTTTCTTTGAGATCTAATGGCAAATAAACTACTTTGCCACAAATGCCTTTCAGTAATTCAGAGGGAGGTAGTTTGCTGTTTTTGGTTGAAGGCGTATTATTGCTTAAAATGGGTGCACTGTTTGAATTATAATGCTCTCATACAGGTTAAGTTGTTGCAGTGGTTTTGGTAGTGGGAATATTTCCAAGTTATTAGTGATAGCAGGTGAAGGTATTTGGTTGTTGTCAAGTTTTGCAGTGCAGTATCTGCAAATTATTGAGGGGTTAATAATTTCGCAATTGTTTCTGCTATAAGATAGAGAGCTCATTGGAACCACTTGGAATCTTCATTGTCTTCTATTTTGTACATTATGTCTACAGTTTTTGTGCTATTTCTTATTAAAAGTCCTGCGGCAACACACACACACATGGTTTGATACTTCAGCAGATTTGTTTTTAAACTTTAGTATTTCTTTTTTGTATGTGTGTAGTAGAAGGTTGCCATCTGTAAAGTTGTTGCTACTCTGTTCTAAAGATATTGAATTTTTAAAGTTGGTTTCACTTCCAAAATATCGTCCCTGGATGTGCTCTATTTCTTTGAGTAGTTCTTTGGCTGTACCATGTAGAAGAATGTTATTTAAATAGGCCAGTGCTAAAGCAGGACTTTTGGCATAGTACAGTTTGTGAACAAGATTTCTTACAGTTGAATGGTGTGTTCCTATCATTTTGATATGGTGGAAGGTGCTTTTGCAAGTAGGTCCAGAAATGCAGGCTAATGAATGCCCTTGTAGTCCTGTGTATTTTTGCACTGGACAGGAGTCCATAGTTTGTAATAGTTTTATTTTTTATTTGTCTTTGCCTGTCACATACTGATTGAGGAACTGGTGTAAAGATGTGAAAGATTTTTGCTTATGTTACACAATTATGTGCACGGCCATTTGTAGACTGGGCGTATTGGTTCAGTGGAATGGAGAGTTGATGCTACGTTTGTTGGAGATATTTTTGTGAGCAGCATTTCTTGTTCCATGATGGTATTATTAACCTTTTCATACCCTTGTCCACTGATATGTATGGCAATTGGGTTTGTTTGCTTTTGTTTGTATGCTTCTTCATTGAAATATGGTTCTGTGATGGCTGTGTGACTCCACTTACCTGCACAGATGTTTGTGAAGATATCTTTGTTGATATTCCGTTTGTTGAGAAGTCCTTGTTGTAGTTTAGTACTCAGTTTTGTTAGTGGTTTCATTCTGTTAAAAACTAATATAAATAATTTCCTTTTGAGGAGGATTGCACTGTCTATCAGAGCTTCCAGGATTCGTTTTCTGCGGTAGGTTTTAAGGGTTGAGCATGATTTCTCCCCTGTTTTTATAAGGTTCTGAAGGACTCTGTGGTGGAACATTTTTAGTAAAATAGTTTTTTTGGCATGCTTACTTGTGGCTACACCAAGATTTATAGGTGCTGTATTAGCACTAGTGGTAGCTGTAGTCTTTTTAATAACTTTCTGTTTAGTTTTACATTTTATAAGAGGAGTCAAAGTTTCTTTACTGCAAGCTGTTTTATTTTCGCCTAGTGACTGTATTAGCTGTTTTGTTTGAATTTTTTATATAAATTCAGCTAGAGGTGGATGCTTATTTTGTACAGTTTTATTTTGTTTTTCTCTATTTCTGCGTTACTTTCTACGGAGTTGCTTTTTGGTAGACATTCTTTGGTGTCTGTTGGAGAAAAAAGAAAGTGTGGGTTGGGACGTTGTGCAATGTATGTGTGCATTGTGCATGAGTGTCTGAGTATGATGGTAGGCATGTATGTAGAGGTGTGTGATTGTTGAATGGGCTGTTATTTCAGGTTAGGAAGGCTATTCTTGTATGTGTGTGTTACTATACTGGTGTTCAGAGGACAATACAAAGTGTGCACCTGCAGAGGTGCAATCAGTAATACTGAATCTAATGCTGTAGGGTTGATACAATTGTTTGTTCTACAATACTAGGATACTACAGTGTTTGAGTAACAGTTAAAACATTATGACAGTATTGCACTTACTTTGTTGGATGCAAAGAGTGGGTTTCTTCTGGTTTCTGTCTTGTACTTCAGACGCTACTGGTTTTCAGGAGTGTGGTCTTCACTGCAATTGTGAAAGAAGGAAGTTAGTACATATGTGTGTTAATGTCACAGTAATTTCACTTGAAGAATAGATTAGTTACATTTGCAAAATGGGGTTAGTGGAGCATTTATAGATGTGTTCTACGAGGTGCACTTTTGAAAGTATGTGTTGCTGTTTCACTGTTTAGTGTGGTAATAGATTAGCGGAAGTTGTAGTAGAGCGAGAAAAAAAGCTTGGAAAAATGTACCGATTGAAAAGGAGAAAGGTTTTGTGTGTGTAATTCCATTATTTTTTTTGTGAATAGATGTTTCCTTCATGAGTGCTGGAAACCTTTCAGTTCTTTGACTTTGTTATCCACATTGCTATTAGGACTGTTCTGAATGTACACGTGTATTTGTTTGGTTTTGCAAGTATGGCAAGTGTCAGGCATTCTGTTTAAATAAGTGCATTTTATGTACTTGCAATGCTTTTGTAAAATACAAGCTGGTCTCCTGTTGTGTGTGCATTCTAGGAATTTATAATCGTGTGATACCCAAACATATCATTAAATAAAAATAAAAAAAAGAAATAGTGTGTTAACGGGTAAGTGGTTGTGAAAATGACAGAATGAAATAAGAGAATAATAAGTTGGACATTGCAATGAGTAATATGGGTAAATTAAAATTTGGAAAGCAGACAGATTTGTAAGTGAACTTGATTATATGAGATCGGAGAAATTAGAGTGCTTTTTTGCAGATTATGCTAGCTCAATGGCAGGCACCCTGTTCACAAGCATTTATAAAAGATTTGCAAATGTACAGTAAACAAAATATTCATACCTGTAATTTTTATTGATGTATGTAGATGTGGATGAATCTGGAAGAAAAAATCTTGAAGTGTTTTACAGTAGTTTTAGCTGTAGGTGCTTTGCAATCACAGGACACTTTTACTCGGAGTGATGAACAGTTCATTGAAAGTGCTGAATTGTGATGACAGAGTTAGATGTAGAGTTCTTGGATGTGATTGGTAGATGTTTGTGTGACTGCTTATGTGTATCCAATGGGAGAGTGGTGCAGACAGTGATGTGGAAAGGGAAAAAGGGCTGCCCCTGTGTTGCAGTGTCCGCGGACACCGCGGCTGTTCGCGGACAGGGCGTGCCACATCCGGGGTTTCTCAGCATATCTAGCATGGAAAGGGGACTGTGGGGATTAGCAAATAGGTGTTCAAGTCATTTGTTGCAGGAAGAGAGGCTGTGTGTGTAGTGGATATGGCAGAGGTGAAGAAAGTGAGGGTGCTGATAGTTGGAGATCTGTTTGTAAATGTTTTAGAGAGGTATGCTATGTCTAAACATATGGCTGCCAGTTTTGGTTTTGAAGGAGTGAAGGTTTTGTGGTCAACTGTGCCTGGTTCCAATATGCAGGCAGTGGTTGGAGTTTGTAAGAGTTTTTCCATGTGGAACAGTCCAGATGTAGTGGTACTCTATTGGGGTGCTGTCCATTTATGATACATCAGTGTCCCTAGTTTGTTGAGTGCTCTTGAAAACTTGGTTCAGGCAGTGATGATGGTTCCTCCAAATGCCAAGGTGATTCTTTCTGAAATGTTGCATAGGGTAGTATGGGACAATTGTAATGTGTTCTGTCCCCAGCATAATGGTGTAAGGTGTTTGGTTAACAACGGCATGTCTGTTTTCTTGTTTAGAGCTGGGATGTTGTCTAGGAATAATGACAATATTGATTTTGTTAATGGTGATTATTTCAAAGCAGATGGCATTTCTTTATCCATATTGGGAAATTCAAAGTTATTTGAAAATATAAGGAATGCTTTACAGAGGATAATATGAAGACATCAGGAAGAAAATAAGTGGGGAAAAAATAACAAAATGAAAGGTGTTTTTTAAGCACTTTTAAAAAAACAGAAAAGGCTCTTTTCAGAGCCACCATCAAAGGGGAAGTGAAGTACACTATTTAAATTTTCATACCCCACTCCCAGATTTCACGATTTGTCTGCGGACACCGCGGCTGTCGCGGGTCACGCATGTTACATACAGGGATTTTGAGGCTGAGAGGCATGCAAATGAGACTGTGCTGGCCAAGGGATTGGTCAATAAGGTTTACTGGACTTCGGCAGAAAGTTTGTTTCATGAGTGGAGAGCAGATAGCTATGGCTGTGTCTTTTAGAAGGCAGATTGTCTTGACTCGTGAATAAATTGGTTGGAGGTGCATGCAGAGTGCTGTGGAGTGGCTGCACATCTTGTATTCCTTCATGTGAATGTGCACTGGCATGGAGTGCACTGAATGAAGTGGTTAGATTTGGTTCCTCTTTGTGCCACTTTGATGACCCACTGTCATCAAGACATTATTATTATTCATTGTGGAGGGAACAGTTTAGGACATGTCTCAGGAATCTCCTTACAGTTTGCAATGAAAGAAGGACTTGGGAAAGTCATGGACATGTTTCCAAACTCCTGAGTAATTTTTTCTCATATTGCGCAGAGACACGTGTGGCTGCATTCTTCTTCATTTGGTCCACAAATGAAGAAAGCGAGGCGCAATGTCAGCAAGGCTGTTTGGGCTTTTTGAGAGATGTTGGCATGTCCTCTTTTCACAATGAAAATATTATATTTTGTAGCACACACATTTTTTACAGAGATGGAGTTCATCTTACTGATGCTGGCAATCAGATTTTTCTGCGAAATATACAAAATGCATTGCAACCCTTTTTGGAAGTATAGCAATCCTTTTTTTCAGTAGGTGTTGACGACTTGAACTTTTTGAAACACAAAAAAACACCACAAAAAGGCTCTTTTCAGAGCCACCACTTCCTCCCGGAGAAGAGTGCAATAGTTTTGATAGTGCAGTACCTCAAAAATGTCAATGTCCGCAGACTTTTTAAAATGCACAGGGCCCTGCAGCATTTCATTGGCACTTCTATTTTTAAACTGTGAAAGGTGGCTCTGAAAAGAACCTTTTATTGTTTTTTTTGGTTTGGTTTTTTTTGATGTTTTTTAACAAGAAACACAAGGAAGGGAAGGGAGGGTAGGGAAGGGGCACCAACCATGGGGATAAGAAAGGGCAGTTGGAGAGAGGAAGATGTTGGGTGGGCTTTACTTAGGTAGATGGCAGACGTTCTCATGCTCCTGGACCGTAGCCTCGAAAGCACTTCGAAGTGTCTCCCCCCTGCAGAGTACCGCGTCGCAGTCCATACACAAAACAGTGACCCTCGAAAGGTAAGGGTCTTCTGTGTCGCACATGGCCTGCAAGACTGATTCAGGGGTGCAATGCACCACAGGAGTGTCTCTTGTGGTGGCAGGAGCAGAAACTGAGGCTGTTGTAGAGGAACTCAACCTACTACTTTGATAGAAGGGGACGACCCTCCGAATTGCCGGCTTGTGGAATGACCCAAGTTATCTCTGCATGGAAATTGTCCCGTTGCTGTACACACCAGGTTTGCCACGACGGAGTACAATGTTGCACTCAGTGCAGCGCACTTTGTGTGCACGTACCCTGGGTACCCATCCAATGGTGGCAAACAGCCTCCACACCCAAGACTCACAGTGGCTGGCAGTAGTAGGGACTTCCACTACCTCATTCTCATCATCCTCTTCATCACTCTCTACATCTCCACACCTGTTCCCCTCTCCAGACCCTTGGGAAGGTGGTGGTGGTGGTGGAAAGGGTGGAGGTGGTGCTGAAGCTGAGGCAGCTGTAGAAGTTGAAGCCATGGTTGCCATCTGGGATGTAGCACAGGACAGCGAAGCAGGCAGAGGCATGTTCTTCTTAAAATGTGGCACAGCACGCACAATACAGGAGGCAGAGGTTAGCAGCCAATCCAATATAGGATATCACCAATATTGAGCATTGCTCTCTCTGGTAGCCAAAAACAGAATGAGTAGCAGCTCTAGGGTGTGGCCTTTTATAGAGAGGCTGGGGAGCCCTTCACGGACAGCCGAGCTGTCCGTGGACAAATCAAACACCAAAAAGGGCTCAAAAGTTCCAAAAAGTATCCAGATCGGTAGGGGCATAGTCTGGGACCTCTACAAGGGTGAATTTTCATTGAAAGACATCTTGGATTGCTCAGAAAAGTGCTTTTTCAGTGTCCGGGGGCCCGGACTGTGTCCGTGGTCAAGGGCCTACACTCAGCATGGGTGCGGTCACATGATGATGTTACGGACAAGTTCGCAAATGGGACGGCTGTCTGTAGGACACCCATTGCGCAGGATTGGTTGTATGCATGCGCACAAGTGTTCTACGGACAGGTGCGATGTTTGTAGGACTCCGATGGTGGGATGCGCATGCGCACACGTGTTCGCCGGAC
This sequence comes from Ambystoma mexicanum, assembly GCF_040938575.1. NCBI lineage: Eukaryota > Metazoa > Chordata > Amphibia > Caudata > Ambystomatidae > Ambystoma > Ambystoma mexicanum. Next base: position 576,466,930 of record NC_090922.1, on the reverse strand, counting down.
AGGGTTTGGGTCCCCGAACTATTTAAAGGTGCGTCACAACTTTGCGGACATGTGGACAGGTTATGTGTCCTACGGACACCTCCATTTTGATTGCAGACAATACGAACAGGTAGAGTGTCCTTAGGACACCCCCCATTTTGGTTAATTGCGGACATGCGGACAGGTTGTGTCCTGCGGACACCTCCATTTTGATTGCGGACAGTACGAACAGGCATAATGTTCTTAGGACACCCCTCATTTTGGTTAATTGCGGACATCCTGGACAGTGGCGCCATCTGCAGACTCCCAAAAGGCTTTTTTTTAAAACAGTATACATAATACTTTATTAATATACAAAAATATAGAAATTATGAAAGAGAGGGGGAAGCAGAAATTGAGACATATACAGGGGAATTAGGGTTTTCTACATGTAGGGTTGTAGGGGAGGAAGGGATTGAGGTCTCATAACGTTTTTGGTGATGGGCAATTTTTGGGGATGGTTGACTGGGACATGCAGAAGGGACGCAGGTGCACGTGGGACACTGATATTTAATTTTTTCCTTGATATGGTTTTCTACAAAGTTCTTCAAAATAATGAAATTGGTGAATAATTGATACATTTTTTCTTCTAAGTGCACTAGATGATTTTCCACAGTGTCTGTTTGTTGTTCCATTACTACATGATGTACTGTTTTTGGAGTATTATTCTTATTTTCTGTATGTACTGTTAAAGAAAAAAATGTGTTCGGTACATGTGAAATAATGTGTGTTAATTGGTTTACTTTGAAAACTGCAGTGTTTACCAGTATTATCACTGTCTTCACTCATTTCATCCTGGGGAAATTTCTCTTCAAGCCACTCCAGAGTGCTAGCCATTTCTGTGTAAAAAGAAATAATTATTTTTTAGTGTATCCGACTAAACAAAGTTTGTAACGATAGGAATTAATGTAGTGTACTTACCAGTTTGTTTTTCAGTTTCGCTTTTACTGCTTTGTAGGTGTGCTGTTGATAGTTGGTTTGCAGTTTCTGTATAAAGCATCAGTGAGGTAATTCTGCTGGAGGCATATGTTATTTTTTTTTGGTGTGTTCCATTATTTTGGATAACCTATGTAATTGCACTGTTGATGTCTTACGTATACAGTTTGTACTTCTTATTTATTTTTAAATGTAATTAATTTATATGCTGCTATTTGAACATGTTCAGTGTGTATGTTGTATGATACAACAATGTACGATATCCCCATGAGCTTTTGGACAGTGTTGGTGTTGCCCGAGTCCACGGACAGTCGCGTGGTCTGCGGACATTGCCGCAATTAGTATGGGCCAGGGGGTTCAGTATGTTGTATGGTATATCTATATAAACTAAGGGTATTCTGGTAAAAACCTATGAAATTCATGATATCTATATCTATATTCAGTGAAAAAACTGTTAAAAAAACGTTACGGTTAAGTTGCGCTACTAAAAACCTATCAAATCATTTCCAATGTTGGATAGGAAAACAGTGAATACTTCTATATCAGACTTTTCCGTTCTGTGAAACATGTACTAAGTAGGTAATAATGCATCACTTACTACATACTTGTACCACTACACACAAAACATAAAGAGACCACAATGCATACAAATATGGGGCGTATACAGGGAGAGTAAAGTAAGCAAAAAAGAGGCAGTATCATTAGCAACTGTGAAACATATATTAAGTAGGTAATAATACATCACTTACTACATACTTGTGCTACTACACACAAAACATAAAGAGACCACAATGCATACAAAGATGGGGCTTATTCAGGGAGAGTAAAGTAAGCAAACAAGAGGCAGTCTCATTAGCAACTGTGTATAACCTACATGATTATCTTCACACACAGAAATGATTGCTGTGTTTCAGGCCTGCTTCTTCTCCTATGTATGTGCATCATAAAATGTGATTGAACTCTAAGGAAAGTAGTGTAAGAACATGTGAGAATGGCAACGTCTACAAAAGTAATACCTTTTGAATTTTAAGTTTCTGACTGTCAGTGAATAAACCCACCCGGCCTAGATATGTCAGTGAACAAATTAGAAGGGGCTAGTCATGTGATGTCATCAGTGATGTCATCAATGATATTTGTGATGTCATCTTTGATGTCATGGGTGTTATTCCTAGCAGTGCACAGTGGTGGCACGAGTTATGGTTGCTTAGCTTACCATAACTGGTGAGTTTCTGGGGTTTTTCTGTTTTACTTGTAACCATAACGTTTCTTTAACAAAGTTTTTTCACTGAATTTGCAGTGGCTGTGTAGTTATGGTTAAGATGCTAAACCCATAGGAAGACCACTTTTTCAGCGGCTTATAACTTTGCTCCCCGTGGACGAATCTTTGCCAAACTTTGCCCAAAAAGTATATAGAGCCTGCTGAAGTTGGGTGACGATTCGTCCACGGGGAGCAAAGTTATAGGGGGGTCCCACATTTTTTTTTTATACATAGACTGAATCGGGAAAAACTTTGCACACGGCTACAGGCCGAACGGCTGGATGGATTTTGACCAAATTTGCGGCAGGAGCGGGGGCTTGGTTCAGAAAGTGTGCTTTTGGGTGTTTGGTGGAAATCCGACCAGTACTTTTGTTGCAAGGAACTGAAATGTACGTCTCCAAAAATTAGTGATATCTGGCTTCTCTCCGCGGACCCATTTCCCTGTTCACTCCGCAGACAAAGGTCTCATTGGCTTGCAGTGCGCCGTGATGTCGGCGAACATTGGACGCGGCCAGTGGTTGGTTGGAGGGAAGCGTGCTGTGCGTCAAAATTGTTGGGAAACGCTGCCATGGTGTATCGGAGGATAATGCCGCGCCAGAAGGGGTTGCAAAACATGGTTTGCAGGATCGGGTGGGTGAAAGAGGGGATGAAAGGTTTGGCGGAGTGAAGAGTGGAAAATATGATATATTTGTTTAGGTAGAAGAAGACGGTGGTGTGCGAGTGGTGTACGCAAGCACTGCAGCAATTTTGCCGTGCCGGAAGGGGTTGCAAAACATGGTTTGCAGTATCGGGAGGGTGAAAGAGGGGATGAAAAGTTTGGGGGCGTGAAAAGCAGAAAATATGATATATTTGTTTAGGTCGAAGAAGACACGGTGGTGTGCGATGGGTGTACACGAGCAATGCAGCAATTTGCGGGTAGCTCCTCAGGCAACAACCTTCTGTGGCGACTGCATGGACGCTCCATTGGGAACGTGGAGTACATTGCAGTTGATGCATAGAAATTGACAATGTGTTGTGCTGTTGACTAGGGGTGCCGGTGCTTATGTTGACTTTTTGGGTTTCCATTGTGTTATGGCAGTGGGTTGGGCTGTTGGTGGCTGTGGTATGTTTGTGAAGTATGGTACGTGGCCAAAAGTTCCCATGCATGCCTTTATTGCCTTGTAGTGGTTGTGGGCTGGGCCTAGGCTTTTGGGTGCCTGCGCGGAGGCCGTACGCCTCCGCTTGTACCCAAGAGCCTAGGGCTTGGGCACCACCCCTGCAATGCAATGCCACTATGCATGGGAGAGCAGTGAGGCAATTCTCTTTTTTAAACATGTTTATATTAAACCAGCACACAGGTGACCATAACATCATTAGACAACAGATAAAACCTCACCTACAGTTCAAATTATGAGCATTCCCAATGCTCCTCCTCCCTGCCCCTCTAGGTCAGTTTGTGTCAGGGCTCAGCTGGGAGTGGGTAGATGCCCGCCGCTCGCTCTCTGACTGAATGGCCTGTGCGATCAGCCGGGTTTTTGCGTTAGCGTCGAGATGTTCTGGTCATAGTCAAGGAGTGGCACCCAAATGTTCGGGAAGTGGTGAAGAAGGCCAGCTTTTGCTGCAGTGATTTTCTCCTCTATCAGGATGTCCCAGAGTTTTAGCCACCAAAGCGTCATCGAGGGGCCATCAGCAGATTTCCAGGTGCGTGCTACAATAATAACTGCGGCCAGCAAGAGTTGTGTTAGGAGGGCGGCCATTCTACCAGTTCTCTGGTAGGTGCCCGGGATTGGGGCTCCCAGAAGGACAGATACCGGTTCCAGAGGGATCGTCACCTGAGTGATGTCTTTTATTGTAGCAATACATTGGGACCAGAACTCCTTCACCATTGGACAGGTCCACCACATATGAAAGTAGGACCCCGGGAGACCACATTGGCGCCAACATAAAGGATCTAAGGTCCGGTGAAAGTGGTGCAGGCGGAGTGGGGTATAATACCATTGTAAGAGTAGCTTGTGGGCGCATTCCTGGTTGGTAATGCAGAAGGAGGAAGAGTGTGTTCTCGACCAGATGTCTACCCAGGTCTGGTCCTCTGTGGGCGGCCCCAGGTCCGCCTCCCACTGTGACATATAGGGGGCCCTTGCGGTAAGAGTGTCTTCTTGTAGTAACTTGTAAAGGGTAGAGATTTTCCCTCATAATGGTAGGTCTTTCATGATGAGCTCAAGAGGGCTGGGGGCACGAAGCACGCAGCTAAACGAGTCAACGGATGGTAGCACCAGTGTCGGAGTTGCGAAAAGGTAAACTTATCTGCTTCTGTCAATTGAAAGGCTGCTTTGCATTGCTCAAAAGAGCGCGGACGGCCTTCCTAATAGAGTTGGCCCAGGGACTGCAGGCCTCCTGCCACCCAGTTCTTAAAATTTGAGGGGCAGGATCCTGGCGAGGGTTGTGAAAGACCGGAGAGGAGGGGCCTAGACCCCTCGGGATACCCTTATGTCTCAAAGCCCAGTCCCATGTTTTTAATGTATGTTTAGTAGAAGACAGGATTCCCAGGCAGGTTCGGCGCAGGGTGGGGGGGATGTAAGGAAGGAAGTGTAGGGGGAGGGTCAGATGAGATTGCTCTACCTCTACCCATTTACGGCGCAGAGGCCCGATTACCCAAGCTTGAATGTGGGCCAGCTGTGCTGCTACCTGATACTTGCGGAGGTTAGGGACCCCAATCCTCCCAAGATGGAACTGCACATCATAGTCTCCTGGGGGCTTCTCGACTTTCTACCGCTCCAAATAAAGCAGAACATTTTCCTCTGCAAGCGACGCAGGGGAGGCAGGGGGACTGTAGTGGGCAGGGAGGAGCAAGCATAAAGGAACCGTGGCGGGAGGTTCATTTTGCAGGCAGTGATGCGGCCAAGAAGCGAGAACTCCTGCGAGAGCCAGCAGTCTTTCTCCAGCTCTTTGAACATTGGAGCAAAGGTCACCTGATAGACGTCCCGCGGGCGGGAATCTGGACCCCGAGGTAAGGGATGGCCTTTTCACTCCATTGGATCAGGCATAGCGATTCTTGGGGTTCCCGCTCTCCTGGCATCAACCCAACCCCCAGGACCACTGATTTCCCGAAGTTAATGGTAAGGCCTGCTAACCTCCCAAACCTGCGAATCTCAGTAAGGGCTGGTTTCAATGAAGCAGAAATGTCTGTGAAAGATAGCAGCACTTCGTCAGCATATAGTGCGATCTTATGTTGGGAGGAGCCCACTTGGAGGCCTTTAATCTGTGGGTTCAGTTGGACTCGCTGGGCAAGGGGTTCCATGACCAGGGCGAAAAGCAAGGGCGAGAAGGGGCATCCCTATCTGGTTCCACAGGTCAAGAAACGTCAAGCCGGTCAAGTGGCACAGCGAGTAGAGCGCTCGCTTTGACATCCATGCAGAGCTTGCTAACACAGGCTCGAATCCCGGCAGGGCCAAACTCAGCCTTTCATCCTTCCTAGGTTGATAAATGAGTACCACACACCTTGGGTAATAATAAGCAGCGCTCAGATACCTGGGGGTTCGTAGTACTATATAAATGCGAAATTATTATTATTATTATTATTATTATTAAGGGAATCGGGTCAGACAGGAGGCTATTGACCCTAAGAAGGGTTTTCGGGGCCTGGTAGTTCGCTAGCACCAGCTTTTGGAAGGGTGGGCCGAAGTGGAAAGTTTCAAGGGTATATTGCATAAACGTCAAATCCACTTTGTCAAACGCTTTGGTTGCATCTAAGGCCAGCAGAGCCTTATTCGCGACATCTAATAAGTTCAGAACTCTACGAATATTGTCCCCATTCGATCTATGCATTATAAACCCTGTCTGATCTGCGTCTATAATGTTGGGGAGGACGCCTGCCAAGCGATTTGCGAGGATTTTCGAGTATATATTAGCGTCAATGTTTAGCAGTAAGATGGGTATGTATGAACTGTTATCCCTGAGGTCTTTCCCTGGTTTAAGAATAAAAACTGTGATGGATTCCTGCATGGAATGGCGGATGGTTCACAAAATGGTGAAGGAATTAAATAGAGTTGTCAGGGTGGCCATAAGTTGGGGGCAGAATATTTTATAGAAGCGTGTTGAATACCCATCTGGTCCCGGGGCTCTGGATTTGAGACTTGTGATAGTTGTCTCAACTTCCTCACCTGAGATTGGGGTCTCAAGGCTTTCTCTCGCAGAGTGCTTAAGGCGAGGAAGGGCGGCATTTCCTAGGTACTCTTATTGCGGGTAGCTCATCAGGCGAATACCTTCTGTGGCGACTGCGTGTATGCGCCCTTGGGGATGGGGACTGCATTGCAGATGATGCAAAGAAATTGAGAATGGGTGACATTGCCAAATGGAAGGATTTTTTTTTTACCATCACAGTTTTGTGATATGGTCCTTTGACGCAGCTACTCACATATAGTTCATTGGCGGGGAGCTGCAAAGGTGACTATAATTATTTGGTGAGTGCAGGCAGACTCCATTGGGGATGGCGAGTGTATTGGAGAAAATATGAGGATATTTCCAGTCAGTGTACTATGTTGTGTTTTGTCTGCAAAGCCCCTACTGCCTTGTGTGAATGGCTAGGGCCCTTGGACCTAACAGTCTGGCCACTGGTTCGAAGTAGGTTTCAGAATGTTGCATTGGTTGGGTCCGTTACTATACCCATACGTACCTCTAGTCAGTAAAACGACGTGGCCACATGTTCCCATACATGGCTCTATAGCCTTCTAGTGGGTGTGTCCAAGGACTAGGCTCTTGGGTGAATGGGTGGAGGCCATAGGCCTCCGCAGGTGCCCAAGAGCCTAGGCCTTGGGCACAACCCCCGCAAAGCAATTCAGCCATGTATGGGACTACTGCGATATTGATATGTGGATTGCACACATATGTATAAAGAGTGCATTCCCTTTGCCTTAGCTAATTTGGATAAGTTGTTATAACCATACATTGTGACATCCCACAGACTTTTAAATATGTAAGTGTCCTAAGGTACTCCATTCATTGTGGAGGACATGTTAGAGTTCTTACAGCAGCAGTGGTGAGACATGCCACCATTTGCCTTTGGAATGGTGTGGCCGTGAAGAGAGCCTTGCTTCAGGGAGTGCAATAAGACATTGGAACATGCATGGGAGCACTGTGATAATGGTATCTCGATTGCACACATATGTATACAGAGTGCATATCATTTGCCTTTGCTAACTTCGTTAAGTTATTACAACCATACCTTGTTCCATCCCACACACTTAAATATGTGAATGTCCTAAAGTACTCGCCTTTGCAGAATCATTGTGGAGAACATGTTACACTTGCTACAGCAGCATTGGTGAGATATACCACCATTTGCGTTTGGTGTGGCCGTGAACATAGCCTTGCTTTAGGGAGTGTAGTAAGACATTGGGACATTAAAGGATTTTTTTACCGTCACATTTTTGCGACATGGACCATGTATGCAGCTACTGACATATAATTCATTGTTGGGTAGCTGCACAGGCGACTACCTTCAGAGCCCATTGGGGATGGGGAGAGTATTGCAGATGATATTGGGATATTTCCATTCGGTGTACTATGTTGTGTTGGGAGTAGCAAGCCCCTACTGCCTTGTGCGCATGGCTAGGGCCCTTTGAACTAACAGTCTGGACACTGGTTGGAAGTAGGTTTCCGAATGTTGGCTTCTTTGGGTCCCTTCCTATACTGATATGTAACTCCAGCGTACACTCTTGGAAACATGCATGTCTCCTGTGGGTGCTCACCATTACAGAATGGTTGTGGAGGACCTTTTGCAGTTGGTACACCACCAGAGGTGGCGTGAAGTGCCTGAACTTGCATATGGTGCACGTCATTGGACTTTTTGCCGTTCACGGACTGATATGCCACCATTTGTGTTTGGTATAGTGTGCCCCTAATAATACTCTGTGCTTTGACAGTGAAGGAAGATACTGCAACATGACACAAGTTACTAAGCATTACACATTCAAAGTATGGATAATGTACAGACCGACCCACATATATTAGCACTGGACAAAATCATCAACGCTGTTAAGTCCCGCCATATACAGGATGACAGGCCACCTGACTGTTAGTTTTCTTTTGCGTACTTGTTGAGATGGCCAACAAACGCAGTTGGCGTTCCTATTGTGTGCAACTGTAATGTATGCATCGCTTCCATCACCTATATGTGTGGGTGGCATACCCCATCCCAACAGTCACTGGCAAAGCTGACTTTAGTTGTGGAGAGTCGTTGCTTGTGGCGTGCACTCCAGGTATTTTCGTTACGTGCGTGCCAAGCATAGCGCACTCTGTCATGTGAACACCTGGCTCCGGAAAGGAGCAACATAAACAAAAGCAAAAGCAGACATGTGCACACAGAGCAAGCATACGGTTCCAGAAAATTCCAATACTTTACCAACAGCACTGTGAATTGTTGCAAGTGCTTTATTTTGCTGCAGAATGTTCACGAGAATGTGTAAGGTGGCTGAAATCACTGTTCTTTTATTTCGCAAACAAAATCCAGTGTGCAATGCCGTCTGTGCACTTAAGTACTTCTTTTGTCATCTAGCAAAGTGGGAAAAGGATTACTTTGTGATCCTTGGTGGGCCGTGTGGAAGAACACATCTTCTTTGCAAGGTAGACAAGGTAGCAGCTGTTGCCTACGGTATGCCTTACAGCATAAATGTTTGCAGGTTGGTTCGTATTGCCGGAACCGCAAATGGGCATACAGGCCCATATCGGTCGGCCTAGATAACAACGATGGAAAACACATCGCTTATGGTAATCTTGCAAAGCTTGGTCCACCACCCGTCTGTTGGAATGTGGAAGGGGTGGCACGCGCAGTAAGGAGCAAGGTAACTGCGATGAAAGAGGAATAATAATAGATGTAAGTAGCCGTTATTAGTGGCAGCATACAGGACAAGAGTTTGTGTAAACAATGTCATAATAGGTGGCTGCCTCATGGACCATGTACTGTGTGTTATTGAGTAGCGTCATATTTTAACTCACTGCCTTGCTCTATGTTTTGTAGGTGATACTGTCCCTATACAGCTCCACACAAGAAAAATGTCTTTGAAACATTGCCACCAGACGCTCCTTTCATGTGTTTCCTTTTTACAAAAAATTACAGTGCTAGCAAGTGTTGTTAGACCCACGGCACAATGTCTGTGTGTGTGCCCAAAGAAAAAAAGAAAAAGCAATCCTCATGGGGATCCCCTCGGATTGCAGGAGAATGCAGGAGCTGGTTTGCTAAAAAATGCAACATTGAAATGTGAGCTAATGATGTTTGTGTGCCGGTTGACTGCTGCGTGCACCTGTAGCTGTTATTACTTTCAATACAATGAGGGTGCGTAGAACTGGTAATTGTTTGAAAGGACATACTAAGGGCAAAACAGGGAATGTAGCACTGCACGAGTGAGCATAAGGTGTGCTGTTTCACTGCACGAATTGCATTCCCTTTTCGTCTTGTCCAACCACTCCTCTGAGGTCATCGTTAATGTTTACTTGAATGGTACCATCCAGGTCCAAGGCCCACAGGCCAATCTTCTCCTCTTTGATAGACGCTTCCCACGCCTCATCAATTTCCTTCCTTCTCCTGCTGTCCCCTCTTTTCCCACCTCCTCTTCCTCTGCTGCCTCCTTGCAACCTTGCCCTCTCCTCCTTCCTCTTCTATACCTCCGCAGGGTGTACCGCTGATTTGTACCCCTCCCTGGAAGTCTTTCAAGGATGGCAACCTTCTCCATATTGCCACCCTTAACTCTTGCTCAGCTGTCAAACATTCCTCTGACATCTGCCACCTCCTGGAGGATCTTGACTTCGATGTCCTCGGTCTCACCGTGACATGGTTCACGGCCAGCTCTGTCACAAGCTTTGACACGCTCCTCTCTGACGGCTACAAGATCCTCTCTGCACCCAGGTCCAACCGCTTTGGAGGTGGTGTAGCCCTGATCTTCCCCGAGTGGATTCCTGCCTCTGTCATTCCTACGCAGGCCTACTCTTCTTTCGAATGACTTGTCTGCAGGCTCTCTCTCCTAGCCATTCCCTCACTGTGGCTACTATCTATCGCCACCTGGTCAGATCTCTTCCTTCCTCTATGAATGGGCAGATCTTTCCTCTTTCCTCTTCCCTCCTGGTCTCGACTACTCAACTCCTCCTTCTTGGAGACTTTAACATTCACCTGGATGCTTCCTGTCCTTCCTCTGGACTCTTTCATGACCTCTGCGACTCTCACTCTCTATTCTCCCCTCTGGCCCGACTCATTCTGCAGGGCACACTCTGGATGTTCTGATCTCCTCAGACCTTCCACTTTCTATCCCTCTCACCACTCCTCTCTCCTGGAGTGATCACTATCTCCTTTCCTCCAAGCTCACGCTCTCTTCCCCCCAGGCTAAGGCAATTCAAGCACTGCCACCCACCTTCTCGGTTATCCGAACCATGTAGCATGTGTCAGTTGAGCCTTTCGCCGCCACTTTCTCACACTCCTCACCCCCTTTGGCTGACTCACACCCAGACACAGCCCTCTCCATGCTCCACTCTGCTATGGCCGATACTCTCGATGTTCTTGCCCCTGTCATGAGGATCCGCTTGAAAGTTGAAACCCACAGCCAAGTGCAATTCCTGGTACGATTCAGACCTTGTCACCCTCAAATGCAAGTGCAGGGTGGCTGAGCGGAAATGGCATGCTTCTGGTACATCCTCTGACAAACTGGCCTGCCGCCTGCTCCAAAGGCAATACCGGCTCTCAGTCCGCACCAAGAAGAGAGCTCACATCCAAGCCCGCGTCTCTACGGCATCTAACAACACGGCCAAACTCTTTAAAATTTGCAAGGACCTGGCCAATCCTGCTGCAGTCTCTACCTCTCCTGTCCATTCCCAGGCCCTCTGCACGGCTCTGTCTTCTCACTTCATCTCTAAAACTCAGGATATTGTGTCCTCTCTCTCTTCCTTCCCCCTTCCCCCTCTACTCCCTGCTCTTCCTCTGGCCCTTCTTTGGCCACCTCTCCTCCCTCCTTTTCTGCCTTTCCCCTTTTATCCCCAGACGGGGTTTCTAGACAAGTCTGATCTATGAAAGTCTCATCAAAACAGGTTCATCCCTGTTCCTCCAAAACCATCAAGGAACACATTGACTCCCTGGCTCCTGCTCTTGCCGACTTCTGCAACCACTTCTTCGCCACTGGAGTCTTCCCATCCCCCCTCAAGAAATCCTCTGCCGACCCATCCTGCCCGGCTAACTATCGCCCAATATCCATCACTCCCTTCCTGGGCAAACTCCTGGAAAAGCTGGCTATCTCCCAGCTTTACCAGGAGTTTGTGGGTATTAGTTTAAATCACACAAGTACAAGTTTGTGGGTATTGCTTTAAATCACACCAACGAAACACCACAATAAGAGCCAGCAATGCGATTACTAACCTGCGTCTCTCGAGGATAAGACAGTGATTAACACCCTGTACCACACTGGGATAGTACTGTGATTATTGGCCTGGACCACACTGGGCTAGCTCTGTGAATATAGGCCTGCGTCACACCACTGGAGAATTGGCAAGAAGGCCGTTAAACCACTTCTAGAAGGTGCCACACTGGGACAGCACTGTAAGTATTAGCCCTACCGCGCTGAGGTGGTACAACAATCACTGGCCCTGACATTCTAAGATGGTGCTGTGAACAGTACCCTACTTCACACCACTGAGATTTGTCTGTGGCTGTAAGCCTCTTCCAGGGACAGCCACATTAGGGACAGCCATTATAATACCCTAGTGATTTAACCCTAGTAGACCTCCGCAACCAGACAGCCAAAACTAGAGACAGTGACTGAACTACCCTAGGGATATCACTTGAATAGACCACCAAAACAGACAGAGCCCAAGCTTGTATCAGACAATCCCCCACACCGAGTCCAACACCACATGACAGCCACACCATAAGTACAAAGACCAAGTCTGAAACAATGACCTGAAGAAAAAAACGGACCAAAAAATGCTCAAAACTCAATATGCCGCGAAAACTAACTGGACCAAAGGAAAGACAAAGAGCAGAAAGAACAACACCAACTGAACATAACCGAAGACTCACAACTGCAGAACACACTCCCACAGACTAGAACAATAACAGAACCAGTACCGAGAGAAGAGAGAAATCCCTATACCTAACTCCATAACGATCAAACAACCACACCCCGGAAGGAACCAACCCAACATACAAATCAGGAACGAATAACAACCAAACACAACCACGCAGAAGAAGAACGGACAAAGCTAGAGACACCAAGAACATAATCGATGCCCTAACCCCTTACATCCATCACCAAAACAAGCGGACCCTCCGCTCGACAGTCACAAATCTTAGAAGAGGAGTCTGATGAAAACAAAAACCCAAGACTGAACTTAGAAGAGCTCTTCGAAGACACAGACACAGCTGTACCAACACCTCATCTAGACATCGACTTGGAAGGAAACCTTAACACCAATCAGAAGACAACCCCGATAATAAAGCACAAACCAAACTATACCTTTAAAATCCACTGCAACCTAATAAACACAAAATCCATGTCAAAACACTCAACAGAGATCTTCGACCTCCTCTGCGACAACGGCATCGACATCCTATTCATCACAGAAACATGGCTGGATGAAAACTACAAAATCACACTCCAAAGCATTCAAAGAACACCTGAAAGTAAAAACAGACAAACTCCTTCACATCATGAACTGCGTATCCATGGTCATACACCTATCAGTGAATCCAAAAACAAACATTAAATTCATACTAATATACAGACCACCGACATATGAAGCAACCTTCGTCAACAACTTCATAGAAGCCATCACCAACATAGCTATCATCTCAAACACCTAATAATCCTGAGGGACTTCAACATTTGGTTCGAAGAAAAACACTCCAACCCTCAAAACTCACTAATTGAACAGCTAACGACCATAAAACTACAATTGGTCAAAGGGGCAACACACTCGGGAGGACACACCCTTGACGCAATCTTTGCCAAGAAAAACCTTATCCCCACGCCATCGCCGTTACAAATAATCTGGAACGACCACCTCATCACTCCATTCGTGATCATGCTACCAACTCAAGTCAGCATCCACCCCCTCAAGATCCCAAACACCACAAAAAGAAACTGGAAAACTGTCAAAGCAAATCAAAGGGGGGAAGGTTGGGTTGTTAGTAAGACAACGTTTGGAGAAGAGCAAGTGAGCTTTGAAGTACTGTTGGACGCTTCAGTTCGGTTAACACCGTTCACCAAGCATATTGGTGTGTTATTCGGTTCTGAGTCAGTTGTGTGCTGTTGTTTGGGGGTCTGTGTGGTAGTGTGGTTGTTGTTGCGGTGTGGTGAAGTTTTTGCGTTTTGCTGTGGCTTTAAGAGGTGTGGTTGTGTTTGGTTGGAGTGTGAGAGGTGTGTGAGGAGCAGTGAGATTTTCAGTAGTTTTTTTGGGGTTGGTTAGTATCCTTGTTGTTAGGAGAGATGCATATTTTTTATTGCGATTCATTCATGATTTAAAGAAGGTTGTTTCCTTTCAGAGATTAAGTTTCAGCGTGGTAACACTGTCTCATATCTCAGTCTTTATGCTAAGCTATCTACTTTTGTGTTTCCATTTTAGTGATCGGCCAGCCGTTTTATTTGTGGGCTAATGTAACCCAATAGCCTACCTATGTTCTGCAACTAAGACATATTCTTGTAACAGCGCCTCAATGCCCGTAGGCTGTGTGCGTGCTTTATAAATGCAAATAAATAAATAATAAATAAAAGAACAGCCTGGTGGACTGCGTAATCTGTGTACATGCTGTATTCCACTGATATATATTCGGCCATCCCCTCTAAAACTAAGATACTGAGATAAACTCTGCTGGATCACGCCCCGAAGACACAACCTAATCTGTCATTGGTTTCTCCCCCCTACTGCGGACGAAGGCGGGGTTGACCTTCATCCTACCTCTCTGGCCCCCTAAGTGGGCTTGCATACAGGCCCCCACCGCCTGGTGTCCTCCACGCCCCCCCCATGCCACACCTGGTTCCCCCGCAGCTTGAGTTCCCACCCTGTCGTACGGTTCTGTTCTGTTGGCTGAGGGCCTCGCTCTGACCACCAGTGAGCGGGTCTGGTCACCTCCGGCTTCAAGCTTACTCAACTCGCCCTCCCATTGCAGCAATCTACCTCAGGATTACGTGGAAAGCATCCTTCTCTATTTGCTGGATTCCCCGAAGCTCTCACCTCAATTCACGGTTGAACGGACCCACCGTTCCCTCACTTCAAAACCCAAGCCTGGTGCTCCCCCATCCTATTATAGCCAGAGTGCTAAACTATTGTGATAGGGATGTCTTGCTAAGTGCAGCTAGAGCCAAAGGCGAACTACTACTTGGCCCAGCCAGGATTGATCTGTATCCGGACTTCTCTGTGGCTATTCAACAGACACGTAAAACCTTCCTAGCCACCAAGAAACGACATGCGGACAAGGTCTTCCTTTTCACCATCCTGGAGGAGGCCTCCAAGTTCATTGATGATCACTTTCCTGGCTAGTAGCTGTATCCCACCACCCTTGGGCCTTTGCGGATCTTTCTCGAGACATGAACCTCCCATGCATACTCCTTAGATCGATGCTAGGTCCTCCTGTTCGATCTCCTATCACCCTTATCTGCAATGAACCCGTGCTTTTGGGAGGGTTTGACGTTCGAACCAGCTTCGTCTAAGCCCACTACAATTCTTCTTTTTCAATCTCCAAATTGTGCACCACACCATGTTTTCTCATGCCCTACATCAGAGTAGTTGCCGTTCTTGGCCAGCATACAGCCCCCATGCAGTGCTGCAATTGTTGCTGTTTTGGTTTGATGTTCTATTGGGATGTCACCCTTCTAATTGGGAGGGGGGGTGGGAGTGGGGGACGGAGGTGAGGGACAAATGTTTGAAAAACTGCTTGGCGTATGATTGAGGATACAAGTTACTGCTCATCTCTGTGTTGAATTCACCAGAATTCAACCTGTCATGATTCCTGCCCCTCATGTCCCCAGTCCTCCAAGATGTCAGGCTGGAGCCAGGCCACGATCACCTACATGGCCCTCAAGGGCCTCTCCATCCCTCCAAAGACCCACTTGGAGTCAGACTTGGCGCTTGTGGCACCGGACTCACTCACTCCCATAGGATAATATTGGGGATTGGACTTGTAGTGCATTGATGGGGACAAGATGGATGCCCCCACATATTTCGGTTCCCAGAACTGCATGAGCGGTCTAGTCGTTTGGGATACCCAGAGACTATTTAAGCCACACCCAGGCTGAGAAACATGCTTTGCATTTTCTGCACCTGCAGCGTGACACTCACCGTGTTTGGATCGGTCTCCAGTAGGCCTGCATCTTTCTTCTGCGCTCAGCTCCTGCAAGAACACTGTTAGGAACAGCCTTACCTTGCGGCGCTTCTGCCCATCATTCATCGCTCCTTCTGTTCTGCGGGCATCTTCGGGGGTGTCATTCCCATCCCGGCACGCCGCTTCCTAAGGAAAAGGGAAAAGAACAGAAAAAAGGCATTAGTAAGCATTCTGCAAATCTTCGCTTATTTTTAAATACTGTACGAGCTTCAAACGCTTACCTGAATCCCAGCCGCTCTGGGGGAACTCTGTCTCCGGAACTTCTCATCCATCTGCAAGAGGGAAAAGACACTCCAGGTTAGCGTGGCAACATCTAGAGGCGCTGCATACCGTGCTTACCCACCGCATCTGTTCTTCATAACCAGCATCCACGCTGAAAACGTTGCGGCACCTAAAAGACACAGAAAAATAACTCAGTTCAATGCAAATACGAAAGGGGTGTATCGCGCATCGCGCTCTCACTCACCTTCAGCGCTACTCATCTCAGCAGCACGCCGCCATCCCCGGACGCCGGCCATCATCTAAGGAAGGAAAGGAATGAAGTTAGAGATCTGTTCAAAAGACTCATTATACTTACCTGTCAGACTCTTGCCAGTGAAGTAACTAGGCAGCAACGAGCCCGCATCAATCAACGCGCCCCTGCGCTGAAAGCAGGACGGAGAGCACACTATCCAAGAAAACAAGGTGAGCTGTGGATCAAAGGGAAGGGTTGGACCCCGGGGAAGAAGGGGTTCAAGCACACAGAGACAATAGGGAGTTAAACTCTACCAATCCTGTGTTTCAGGCCCAGTCTCCAGTCGAATAGCCTCCAGGGAAGGGTTCGAGGTCGTAAGAGGTCAGAACAGGCTGAGTGACATCCCTGTCGATACCAGGTGAGCGTTACAGAACGCAAAGCCTCACATCAAAATCCGCCTGGGCGTCATGGAAACGTCAGAAACCGACCAGTTAGCCCACATGTTGGGGCAGCTACGTTCCAATGTACATACAGCCAGGCAGGAGACCAACATCCTGAAGAGAGAGCTGATAGTAGCCAAAGAACGCACTGATGATTTAAGCCGGCAACTTCTCCAGTCACAAGCAGGGCATGCACCATACCCGGGAAGCGTGCCCTCGATGCCAGCACCATCAGCCAATCCCGTTCAGATAACCCTTCCTGGGGCAGTTCCCTTGGCCCCGCCCGAACGATTTACGGGGGATCCCAAGAGGTTTGTAACGTTCATGACCAGTGCCACCTGCACTTCCTTTGTAGGCCAGGGGCCTTTCTGAATGACCAATCACGGGTCGCTTTTGTGCTATCCTACCTGAGTGGTAGCGCCGCGGACTGGTCTGTACCCTTTGTGGCCCAAGACGATCCTTTGCTGCATGACTTCAGGGGCTTTCAGCAGGAGATGCAAAAGCTGTTCGCCTGTCGTACTCATGGGCAGGCATTAGACATCGAACTTCTGTCCCTACGCCAAGGGAATCAAGACCTATTAACATACATAGCCACGTTCAATAGACTTGTAGTTGAAGCAGAATGGCCAGTGGAGAAGAGAACCACGTTATTTCATCGGGGGTTGCGGGAGGAGCTCGAAGATTTTCTCACACAAGTAGTGAACCCCCCGAAAGACTGCTCAGAATTCATTGACCTTGTTGTTCAACTGGATCATAGGTTGCAGGGCCGAAGAGCTGCTAGACTCACCTGGCTCCCACAGGGGCGTCGATCGGACCCAGACAGCTGCGACCTCCTCCAACGTGAAGCGTAGTGCAGAGATGACCGACTGGTCTGGACCGCCTATCTCGTCTGCTTGACCCGTAGAAGTATTCTCTTGCAAGTGGAGAAAGGGATTTAGCCACCCGTGGATTCTAGTAATGGCACCCCACTGTTCTCCCCACTAATCACCACCGATATTCACTTTCAGTAAACTCACCTTATGTTTTTAAATGAGCTCTCCATCCTGCGTGGAATGCAGGGGCGCGTAGATACCAGTTACTTCGCTGGTTTGAAGGCGTTGGAAGAGTTCCGGATGAATATTGACTCTGAGGTTCCAGGCGAGAACCTGCAAGTATAAAGTTCAAAGAGTTCAATATGTCCGATGTTCACTCTTGTACATTCCTTTCATGTGTTGCAGCTGGATCCAAGGGAAGATTGTCTTGTGGCAGCTGTTGGTGTTCAGGTAAGAGTCTGTATTACCCAACACTGTCCGGTAAAAAATGCGTGTATTTAAATTGCTGGTTTCTCTCTCCTTAAAGGTGCGGCGTAAGAAGTTGCGGTTTGTTACAGAATAATGCCTCCGGTTGTTAATCAGGTAAATCTATGGTGGACAGGTTGTATTTGTTGGCTCTCTCGGCTCACCTTATGTTTCTTTTGTCCGCTAGATGGTGGAATTTGGCGAAGAAAATGATGGAGGCTGCGCCGGATCAAAAAATGCTGTGAGGACTGGTGAGTATGGTGCGGCGCTGCAGCTGGTGATGCAACGCGTGTAGAATAATGTCCTTTTCAAGTTCGAAGACGTGATGGATCCGGAATTCAGGTAAGGATTGAAATAATATCTGTATTCTAACCTTTCCTTCTTCTTTCTTCTATTGCTAGGAGCTCTGGATTCGAGACGGGCGTGGCTGAAGACTGGATGCTGACTGCAGGCACGGTGAGCATTACGCTGCTGGATGCAGAATAACGCGAAGCATGTGCTGCTGTTCGGGCGTGGTTTAAATAGCCTCCAAAGTAGTTCCAGGTAAGAAGTCCCTAGAACCACACCTGCGTAAAAAATAGTCCCTGTAGTAAAATAGTCCCATCCAGGCCTCACGTTGGCTTGGATTCATTTGCAGCATGGTCTGCATGAGGTAAGTAAAGTCTATGAGCCTGGCTGCTATGGTGCCAGGACTGATTTCTATTATGAGCCTGGCGCCTAAGGCGCCAGGACTGAACCCAGACAGCCCCCAGCCAGGGCTGCTGGGGTTTTATTAAATATCTGGATGCCTGCTCCCGGGGCTGATGGGCTTGATCCGGATGCCCGGGGGTAGGCATCATGACAAGAGCAGATCGAACCAGACCGGACCCTCGCCCTATGTATGTGCGTTCAAAGGACAAAACTGCCCGAACAACGGAAGGTTCAGGAGAACCAATGCAAATCGGGGGGGTCAGATCCCCCTTGACTAAAGCGGAAAGGGATAAAAGGAGACAGCAGCAGTTATGTCTGTACTGTGGAAGGTCGGGTCATTTCCTTAAAGAGTGCCCTGTTAAGCCACCGAGGAGGACGGTAGGGGCCACGGACAAGGAAGATACCACCAAGGAATCGGAAAACACCACCAGCCCGGCAAGTGTAGGGGTCCACTTGTCGAGCGAAGAAAGTGAACTACAGACCTCCCATTTTGTGGTCTTGATCAATCACCAACAACCATCTCGGATGCACGCAGTAAGAGCGTACATAGACAGTGGAGCCGTTGGGAATTACATCGACCAGGATCTTGCGGCAAAGATGGGGCTTCCGTTACGCCCTAAATCAACCACCGACACTGTTACCACTGTCTACGGCACGGAAATAGCTTCTAGTCCAGTATCCCAATGCACCGCAGCTTTAACCCTTCTGTGCCAGGATGGACACCAAGAATCTATCGTTTTCGACCTCATCAAGGCACCACAGTTCTGGTTGATTTTGGGAATGCCATGTTTGGTAGCTCACAATCCTCAAATCGATTTGCGAGCAAAAGAATTGGCCTTTCCCGAGACTTGCGCCCACACATGTTATCACCAAGAGAAACAACCAATAGACACCAGAATCTCCACGCTTGCGACTGTGGCAATCGGCACCCTACCAAGTGCATACCAGGACTTTCAAGGTGTCTTTCATAAAGAACAGGCTAATACCCTGCCACGGCATAGACCATACGATTGCCAAATCAACCTGATACCCGGCGCACAAATCCCTTGTGGGCGAATTTACGCACTCACGGAACCAGAAAACCAGCACCTGAAGGCCTATCTTGACCAATACCTGGCCGACGGGTTCATCCGTCCCTCGAAGTCTCCAGCAGCCAGTCCTCTATTCTTCGTACCGAAAAAGGAGGGGGTCTTGAGAACGTGCATCGTCTATCGCGCACTGAACCAGATTACCGTAAAAAATCGCTACCTCCTGCCACTGATCCCTGAATTGCTTGATCAAGTCAAAGATGCCCAAATCTACACAAAACTAGACCTGAGGGGGGCATATCACCTTGTTCGCGTGAAACAGGGGGATGAATGGAAAACAGCTTTTCGCACCAAATACGGCTTGTACGAATATCAAGTAATGCCCTTTGGCCTTTGCAACACGCCTGCTGCATTTCAATACTTCAAGAACGATGTCCTACGGAAATTGATTGATGTCTGTGCTCTAGTGTACATCAACGATAACCTAGTATATTCTGCATCAAAGCAGGACCACGTTAAACATGTCTGATCCGTATTGGAGAAACTCCGTCAACACCAGCTCTACGCCAAGCTCGAAAAGTGCTCATTCCACGTCTCCCAAGGTGGAATTCCTGGGCTTTTTTCTCAGCCCGAATGGAATCCGAATGGATGTACACAAGGTAGATGCTATCCTGAACTGGCCATCCCCAAATTCATTCAAGGGAGTTCAAAGTATGCTGGGTTTTGCAAACTTCTACCGCCGGTTCATCCCAGGATTTTCGCAAATCATGCATCCCATCACGTCATTACTAAGGAAAAGCAACAAAAAGTTCCAGTGGACAACAGAAGCCGAGGAGGCTTTCCAGGAACTCAAAGCAAGATTTACATCTGCCCCAATCTTACGCCACCCTCACCCTGATCTCCCATACCTGGTGGAAACGGACGCCTCAAGCATGGCTATGGGAGCCGTCTTCTCACAAAAGGACCCCGAAACGGGCCAGTTACACCCTGTTGCCTTCTGGTCGCGTAAATTCACACCCCCTGAACTCAATTACGCTATCACAGACAAAGAACTCCTGGCCATTAAGTCAGCCTTTAAGGCATGGCGGCACTACCTCTTGGGCGCCAGAAACACAATCACCGTAATAACTGACCACCGGAACCTCCAATACCTAAAAACGGCAAAGGCCCAATCCTCACGACAACTACGTTGGGCTCTTTTTTTCCTGAATATGACTACGTGATTACATTTCAACCAGGGGTGAAAAACGGGGGTGGAAGAGCAAGGGTATCAGACCCCTGACCCAATAGCAATCATCCCGAGTGACAAGCTCCTAGGAATCACAGCAACCATAACTCAGAAAGAATTAGATGAAGAAATCCAAAACCTGATGAGTCCGGAGAAATTACAAGCGTGGAGTGCACAGGAGAACATTACATGATAAAAGATCAGTTGCCCTACTTCAGGAATCGTTTATTCTTTCCAAACCAAGAACTACGAGAAGAAGTCATGTCCGGTTATCATGATTCCTTGATCGAGGGCCACCCCGGAATCGCTAAAACCCTAGCCAAGGTAAAACCAAACTATTGGTGGCCCACGTTGCATAAATACATTATCCAATTCATCCTATCTTGTGGAGTGTGTGCTCAAAACAAGTAATCCAAGCAGAAACCAGCTGGGCTATTACAACCATTGGAAATACCACCAGCACCCTGGCACACGTTGTCCCTCGATTTTATTACCGACTTACCACCCAGTCAAGGGTTTAACACTATTCTTGTGGTTGTGGACCTATTTTCAAAAATGGCACATTTCATTCCTCTTAAGGGGCTCCCAAATGCTTCCACTCTGGCAAAGATATTTCTTGAAGGCATCGTACGGCTCCATGGGTTTCCTTCAGTTTTGGTCTCAGACCGAGGTACTCAATTTGTATCTAACTTCTGGAGTAAATGCTGCTCTATGGCCCAGAACGACATCCAGCTATCCACCAGTCACCATCCCCAAACGGATGGTCAAACTGAGAGGACAAATCAGACGCTTGAGCAGTATCTGCGTTGCATGTTACACCAAGCTGAAGGAAGCTGGTTCGACCTATTACGGATAGCTGAATATGCTTATAATAATTCCCTACACACCAGCACTGGGCAGACACCCTTTTATACCATGTATGGCAGGCACCCACGTACTTCTGAGTTGGACGTTCCTACAACCTGGAAATGCCAGCAGTCAAAACCTTGCACACAGCCATTTCTCAAACCTTTAAAAGGGCAGCTGAACACCTACTTCAAGCTAAGAATCGCCAAAAGAAGTTTGCTGATCAACACCGAGCAAAGGCCCCCAACTACCAAGTGGGAGACAAAGTCTGGCTGGCGTCTAAACACGTTTCCATTAAAGGAGCCTGAACTTTCCGTCCAAGATACCTGGGTCCATTCACCGTCACCTCCATGATAAATCTTGTGGCGGTCAGACTAGCTTTGCCGTCAAACATGCAGATTCATCCTGTGTTCCACGTGTCTCTCCTTAAACCTGTTCAACCTGGGACCCGGGTAGCAACGCCACCGCAGCCAGTAGTAGCCCCCGGGGAGCCAGAATTCAAAGTCAAGGCCATCCTAGATTCAAAGTACGTCAGATCCAAATTATTCTACTTAGTAGACTGGAAGGGGTATGGTCCACAAGACAGGACATGGGAGCCTTGTGAGTACATCCATGCACCTCGCTTGCTTAGACGATTTCATCAAAACCATCCAACCAAACCAGGACCAGACAGAAGAGCCACCTTGAGAGGGGCCTTGGGGGGGAGTGCTGTCATGATTCCTGCCCCTCATGTCCCCAGCCCTCCAAGATGTCAGGCTGGAGCCAGGCTACGATCACCTACATGGCCCTCAAGGGCCTCTCCATCCCTTCAAAGACCCACTTGGAGTCAGACTTGGCGCTTGTGGCACCAGACTCACTCACTCCCATAGGATAACATTGGGAATTGGACTTGTAGTGCATTGATGGGGACAAGATGGATGCCCCCACATATTTCGATTCCCAGAACTGCATGTGCGGTCTAGTCTTTTGGGTGTGGTTCAGCCAAGAGACACCTGGGATACCCAGAGACTATTCAAGCCACACCCAGGCTGAGAAACATGCTTTGCGTTTTCTGCACCTGCAGCGTGACACTCACCGTGTTCGGATTGGTCTCCAGTAGGCCTGCATCTTTCTTCTGCACTCAGCTCCTGCAAGAACACCGTTAGGAACAGCCTTCCTTTGCGGCGCTTCTGCCCATCATTCATCGCCGGCCATCATCTAAGGAAGGAAAGGAACGAAGTTAGAGAACTGTTCAAAAGACTCATTATACTTACCTATCGGACTCTTGCCAGTGAAGTAACTAGGCAGCAACGAGCCCGCATCAATCAACGCGCCCCTGCACTGAAAGCAGGACGGAGAGCACACTATCCAAGAAAACAAGGTGAGCTGTGGATCAAAGGGAAGGGTTGGACCCCGGGGAAGAAGGGGTTCAAGCACACAGAGACAATAGGGAGTTAAACTCTTCCAATCCTGTGTTTCAGGCCCAGTCTCCAGTCAAATAGCCTCCAGGGAAGGGTTTGAGGTCATAAGAGGTCAGAACAGGCTGAGTGACGTCCCCGTGGATACCAGGTGAGCGTTACACAACCCTTTCTAGCCTGGTTAGAATTTTGCTGGGCATATGTACATCGAGGCATGCTTCCACTGACACGAGCCTGCCGTCTTGATGGCGGATGAAGGCATAATATGTATGAACTGGAATATCAGAGGATTGGGTAACCCTGTTAAGATGCATAAACCGCAACTGTACGTTGAACAACACAAGGTCAAGGTACTTTTCTTACAGGAAACCCACGCATTAGCTAAAGAGTGTGATTGGTTTGCTCGGTCATGGGGCCCCCAGCGTTACTAAATCACCTATTCCACCCAAAGCCATGGAGTTATAACCCTGATCCACAAGACCCTCAAGTTCATCCACAAAGTTACACACGTAGAACCCCTGGGATGCTATGTTTTATTGTTTGGCTCACTTTCTTGGACGGGAGGTGGTTTACTCAATGTATATGGTCCTAAAACTGACGATCCTGATTTCCCCTCATTCCTATACTTTGGGGCAGTGATTTCAACACTATAGTAGACATTGACCTGGATAGGTCTGGCACGAAAACCTGTCAGCTCTCCAAGACCATTATAGAAGTGCAGTCCCTGCTGAGATTGTCAACGCTTGGAGACTGATACACCCTGGCTCTCGGGTCTTCTCCTTCTATTCATCGGTACACAACTCGCACTCGCGTATCGACAGATGGCTAGTTTCTGATATATGATCATCCTACCCAGGACCTTTTCAGATCACTCCCCGGTTACCGTTTCATTGAGGTGGGGGGAGGGCAGTGGGGTTGCACGTTCATGGAGACTGAAGCGAATGCCTTGCTGGACCCGGTGTTTGAATCTGAACTAGGGTCCAATATTGACGACTTTTTTACGTTCAATGCTGGGTCAGTGGAGACTCAGGCCACTCTTTCAGAGACTACATTTGCATTATCACACTGGCAAAGGAGGCAGGGATCCTTGGAGTGATTCGGTAAATCCATTGTGGAGAGCGAGCTCTTACTTGCCAGACTGGAAACACAATATATCTCATCCCCGTCCGCCGCTACGCTCATCGAGATAGGGACAGTGCTAGATACCTTCCGGGCCCAGGCCGACCACAAGCGCAAGTTTTTAGATGATCCTCAGACTGCCAGAAAATATGGGGAAGGGGAACGCCCCGGCTGTCTATTAGCTAGATTTATACGCCGAGAGAGGGGGCTCCCCATATTCCAACAATTGAGAGAGTGGATGCTGCCCTCGCGTCTCAAGAAATCAATAACAAGTTTCGCTCCATTTATGAAGCACTCTATACTAATATCGACACCTACGGTGGATATCGAATCCTTTCTCGACAGTCTTCTGCTCTCGGTGCTGTCTTCAGAGACGAGTGTGGCACTGGACCACCCAGTGTCAATGGAGGAATTATCTAATGCAATAGACTCACTATTGACAGGGAGGGTGCCCAGTGCTGACGGGCTAACTACCGAATTCTATAAATGTTATAAGGGTCACCTGGTTCCCCGGCTGGTGGCTGTGTGTGAGGAGGCATGCGTGGTCAGTAAACTCCCCCCCTCGCTCCGTGAGGAAATTATTTCAGTATTACTGAAACCTGACAAGCCGGCCACGCAGTGCAGCTCCTACCGGCCCCTTTCTCTCATTAATTGTGATGTCAAAATATTTGCCATGGTGTTGGCCCCCTGGTTGGCACCATACATGCCATTCCTTGTTCACCCCGACCAGTCGGGATTCATCCCGGGGCGCTCCACCGCCCTCAATTTGCGTCTCTTATTCGGCATCCTGGAGGTTTCTGTGGCTGGTGCTAGAGAAGAGTAATTTTGGCCCCCGCTTTCTGTCTTGGGTGAAACTACTATATGTGTCCCCTGTCGCCAGGGTCCGCACTGAATACCGGTGCTCCACCCAATTTAAGCTAGCCAGGAGCACCAGACAGGGCTGCCCCTTCCCGCCTTTGATATTTGCTTTGGCCATTGAACCTTTGGCAGACAGGATTCGTCAGCGGCATGCCCCTAGGCCGGGTATAAGACTCTCTGGGGATCCAGAGATCATCTCACTCTATGCGGACAATGCATTACTTTACATCCGCTCTCCTGAGGAGAATCTGGCACAAATATTAGAAGACGTTGTTCTTTTTGGCAAGTTATCCGGGCTAAAGGTTAACTGCACTATTCCCATTGACGAACACCACTGCGGTCCCCCAGGATCTTTGTGGGTTTACCTGGTCTCAGTCAGATATGAAATACCTTCGGGTGGTGGTTATGCGTCACCAGACCCCATTCTATGACCACAACTATGGAAATTACCTCGCCTCTCTCACCCGTAAGACTGAAAACTGGGCTAAATTGCAGATAACGCTAGCCGGGAGGGTGTCTGTTCTCAAATGGTTGTACTCCCTCAACTTCTATACAAATTTCAGAACGTCCTGCTTTGGCCTGGTAGTGACCTGGACAGTCAATGCCTTTTTGTGGCACTCTGCTGCTGTCCGTCTGAAGTTGGACACGTTGGCTGCCCCATTTGTGCCGGGTGGGTTTGCTACACCCTTACTTTGAGCGATATTGGATCGCTGCTCAGGCCCATTTCACTGTGTTTTGGTTTGAATCTGACGGATCCATCCCCCCACGTTATACTTGAGCACCTAGCAGCCGGTGATCTGGATGTTCGCTCTCTGGTTCTCCCTTCTTCAAGTCTCAAACTAGACCCCATCGATCCCACCGGAGTCACAATGACAGAGTGGAATAGACTTTGGAAACAGATAGGCACTCAACATCCATTTCATGGCAATTTCCCTATGTGGAACTGTCTCCAGAGTCTCCTCCTGTGGATGGTGCAACGGTTCGCCACTGGTCCGGGAAAGGTTTTGACACTATACGGGATGTTTTCACTATAGTAACCTTTACAGAATGACAGAACCTGCCAGAGTCCCTGAGGGAACGTTTCTCCCGATGGCTACAATACGTGGGCCTGCGCCGGACTCTCAAGGCAGGTGGCATGAATTCCCCTAGATTCCCCCTGATGACTTGCTATTATCCGAAATTATGATGGGTACCGCAACGAGGGGGAGGGTCGCCAGGCTGTATGGTTTTCTTCAGGGAAGGATAGGCCACTCATGGGAGATAGGCTTCGGGGGGCATAGAGCAGTGACTTGGGTATAGATATAACTGATCAAAAATGGGAATCTATGTGTGCCCGCATCCAAGAAGTTTCCCTTAACTCTAGATGCAAGCTGATCCAGTTTAAAATACTCCACAGATATGTAGCATCGGCTTGTGAGCATGTGTTCCGAGGCACGAGCAGCAATGACCCATGTCCAGAATGCGTGTTATGAGAAGTGGAATGCGGGGAGCGTGAAAAGACGGTTGGTGGAGAAGAGGAGAGAAGGGAGCCGCATCATGGGGCTCAATCCACTATACTTCTTTATATAAATATTTAATAGTTTGTTCTTAGTAATATGAATAAAGTACACATTTGTACTTACTCTACCTGCGTCCCTCATCCCATCCTCATCGCCACTTGTAATGGATGAGGGACGCAAGGAGAGTAAGTACAAATGTGTACTTTATCATATTACTAAGAACAAACTATTAAATATTTATATAAAGAAGTATAGTGGATTGAGCCCCACGATGCGGCTCCCTTCTCTCGTCTTCTCCGCCAACCATCTTTTCACGCTCCCCAGTCAAGTCTAGCACCTTATTGGAAAGTTATTGAGGATCATCCCGCCTATATATGTACGACCAAGGATTATAGATTTAGGCCATGAGGGACATCAAGGAATTATTAAGACCAAACAAAAGATAAGGAGCGATTATTGGTGGCTCGGATGCGACCTTCAGATTGAGAGAGCAGTTTGCAATTGTATCCTTTTCTGTAATAGTGAGAAGGCATGTGTGAGTTCGAAATATCCGATGGTTGTGACGGAGATTCCTGAAAAGGCCTGGGATAAAGTGGGTCTGGATGTGTTGGGTCCAGTACGGAGCGATGGTGAGCAGCAATTTTGTTTGGTGGTGATAGAGTTACTTACCAGGTGAGCAGAGGTTTTGATCAAACCATGCATTACTACGAAATCAGTTATTCATTTTCTGGATCAGATCAGTGAACGAGAGGGTTATCCCTGTGTCATAGTTACTGATAACGTAACCCAATTTTGTTCAAAAGAGATAGCTGATTATTGAGGAGCTCACACCATAGAACACACATTTAGTGCCATCTATCACCCTCAGGCGAATGGTGTTGTTGAGAGGTTTAATCGTGTTCTCAAGGAGACCATTCACTGGCCATGGTCCAATGGGGTGGAATGGAAGAAAGCTGTGAGGGATACCATTGTGGCTCATCGTTTCACCCCACACTGTAAACTAGTGTTTCACCTTTTGAGCGTAGCCGAGAGCACAAAGCCAACACCAAACGTGAACCACCCTGGTTAGGTAGGAGTACTAACACAGGAGATAAATCAGAGGGATTGATAGAACGCATCAGAAGCTCCCAAGTTAAGAATAAAACAGCACATGACAAAGTAGGGGTTACGAGAACAAAGAACATGTCACCTGTTGCAGGAGACACTGTCAGGATTAAACCTCCTCCTGCTTTCAGGAACGAGCCATGTAGATGGTACAGACCATTGGTGGTTTCTGAGGTGTTCAAACATGCGGGGAGAGTGGATGACGGACGTGTGTGGAATATGGAAAGAGTCTGTGTAGTGAGAGGTATGATGAATGGTTCTGATGTTCATGATTTAAAAAAAATGAGGACAGGTTTCAATGAGGGTAGTCAGAGTGTTGGGAGTGAAAGAAGGTGTAATGTGAAGGATGTGAAAAGTGAACAGAATTTGGATTTTTCCTTGGCCAATAATAACACCGGAATTGTTAGCCAGTGACGATGTGGAAGATCCTACTGTAGACCACAACGACTGGCTGAATACGTGTGTGAGTGAGGAAGACCACAGAGGAAGACCACAGCTGTTCATTTCTGTCATCTACAAAGAGTAGATTGAGCATTGGCTTGTGAGTATGTGTTCCGAGACATGAGCAGCGATGACCCGTGTCCGGTATGCGTGTTATGAGAAGTGCAATGCGGGGAGCGTAAAAGACGGTTGGCGGAGAAGACGAGAGAAGGGAGCCGCATCGTGGGGCTCAATCCACTATACTTCTTTATATAGATATTTAATAGTTTGTTCTTATAATATAATATAATATAAAGTACATGTTTGTACTTACTCTTCCTGCATCCCTCATCCATTACAAGATACCACTATACCCAAGCCGGACTGCATTGTATGTCAAGGGATCAGCCTTCTGTTAGCCCAAGATGCAGAACAGACAATGCTGATTATATGCACATGCTCTGGTCCTGTCCAAACCTCATGTCATTCTGGGAGGAGGTATGTGAGGCCATATCTCAAATGCTAGATTGCACTGTTACACCATCCCCAATGACTTGTTTTTTCCACGAGTTCCTCCGCACTGGCCGCGACCTCAGGAGGCTGGCTGGTCTTTGTATGTTGGTTGCAACCCATTGTGTGTTGTTACTCTGGTTGCGCCCTAGTGCACCCACCTTCAGCCAATGGCTTCAGGCTGTCACTTGGGCCTCTGATGTGTAGGAGCGTCGGTACGCCATGCAGCCAGCAACAAGCAGACCCAGGAACATTTGGACCCCTTTTCGATCCTATTTATTCTCCTTGACTGCTGAGGATGGGGGAGATAGTGACAATCCTCTGTCCCCTGACCTTTGCCCCGGTTAATGTGTCAACATGTGTATTTGGGTACCTACCTTCATGATGTAATGCTTATAGGTTCTTCTATTAAGACCCTGTGTGGTCACGTTGCCTGATTGCGTACTTCTATGTCAGATGTCGATGGTTCATACAATGCTCGTTGCTCCCTGTTACATTGTCAAGCAAGTTAAATAAAGTTTTTAAAAAAAGAACTTCAGACCAAATAACTAGACAGACTCAAGGGAGATGGTAAAATACTGCTGTAATCTTAAAAAGTAAAGCAGGGCGAATAAACACTCATCAATTCAACCCATGCAAGATTACACTGTCTTATAATTTATTCGTATCTTATATAATACTAGATGCGTCATCTATGACGTCATCCTACGTGGCAAACTTCATAAACCTATCGAGGGGTGGGATTGGATTATGGGATCATGTATACCTATAGAACATGTGCGTAGTAGTTCCTCATTGGTGGTCTCTGTTCTGTAAAACACACCCTGAGCTGCTTTTAATCACATGGTATAGGGTACTCGTCATTGTAGAAAATGTGCCCGCGGACTAATACTTTGCAACATCGGATGTAAAAGTGCATGGAAGGCTATTCTAATTGGTTGGCAACCCAAATCCACCATTTGAATTTTGGCTTGTTAGCAGCACGTAAATAGAAACGAAACCCAGGTGGTTGGAGAAACGTCAGCTGTTCCTTTGTTTCCAAATTAGGCCACTCTCTCTCATCGCTAGGCGTTATGCCAGTGACTTCTATTTGAAGCCTGACCTTGCCAGTCTGCACTGTCTCAGGACATTCGAGGGAATGTAGGTACACCACTATCTTTGCTCCAGGCCTAATGAATACCCCTTGTTTGCGAGCTCTTCGTCACGTGTAGCAAGCCTGTGAAATTGTCCATATCTACAGTGCTTTTAACATCATTTGATTCAATTTTTGCAGGATACAGTTCTCTTTAGAAACTTGCTAACTCTATCCCATGTTGACTTCATACCCTTTTAACGGTCCAATACTTGGCATCAGTAAATGTTCTTGTTCCTCCTTATCTTTGGGAAATATGTCCTTGCGCATGGTCTGCTCATAGACTCCCTTCGTGCTTTGCCTTCATCTCTCGAAATAGCATCCTTGGTTTTAAGCCAATGTACTCTCCTATTTCGCAAGGAAACCAGCTTCTTCATCATCTTTCCACTTTAAAACTCTGGGCTCGTATTTAGAGGTAGTTGGGTTGATTGATATAAGCCATCGTCCATCTTGTTCTGATGGTAGTCCTAAACGTTGAATATATACCTCTCATAAGTAAGCTTCTATGTATTCCTTCTACCTTGTGTTTCAGCGTATTTACAGTGATTGACCAGTGAACATTTCATTCTTCTTTGTGTTCATAAATACTGAATCATGGAGTATATGTTTCTCTCAGTGGTCCATCTACGTCGTCATTCTTATGTATTTTCATATCGTTTCAACATAGGTTCATATATCTTCTTTCTGACATTCTTTTGCTGTTATTAGACTTTGTTTAACGTGCATCCATGTCGTGCACCATTTTATTCATGGCTGCATTCCGACAATTCAGCAAGGGACATCCTTCTTGATAGGTTTCTTCTGAATGGTTGAATGATTGTATATTGTCTTTCATATAGTCAACGTGGTATGGACATATCGCATAGAATGTGTCCACTTGCTCCTCTAGAGCCTCCTCAAGTAACAACAAATCATCAGTCGCCGCTGTTAAATCTTTACCACCAACCTCTTGATACATCTCCACCTCCATTTGTGATTCTATTGACACCTCTTCTTGATCTTTCACCACCTCCTCTCCTACCACCCAACAGACTAACTCTTTTCCTGCCTCCTCCAATCTAACTTCAGCCTTCCTTACTCTCACCAATCTCCACCAGGGCCGTCTCCCCCTCAGATGTAACAGCTCCTCCTCCCCACTCTTACTCTCCAAACTCCTTCCACACATCTTCCTCCTGCTCCCTCCAAACTCTTTATTTCAGTTCCTGCTCCAGCTTGCATCCTCCTTCATCCAACTCCCACGCTGACTGGCAGAGGCCTTGGATTTCTATCCAGCCTCTCTTTGGAGAAAGGGGACTTAGGAATCAGGTTGTACTTATTCAAAAGATTCTTCTTAATTACATGCCAGTAGATCAGATCTCATCATTAAGATCAAGATTAGAGCAGCACCCACCAGACATTCATTCACTGAGGTCACAGGATCAACTGACACTTG
Organism: Ambystoma mexicanum; assembly: GCF_040938575.1. Taxonomy (NCBI): domain Eukaryota; kingdom Metazoa; phylum Chordata; class Amphibia; order Caudata; family Ambystomatidae; genus Ambystoma; species Ambystoma mexicanum. The sequence goes on along the minus strand of NC_090922.1, from coordinate 576,435,951 downwards.
GAACACACATACCTCTCACATCCCCATGGTTCCATGCATCATCCCTTTCATGACAATTTAATTCCCAGTAACTCGTATATGTATTTACTCAGGATACAATATATCCACCGCTCATAAACAAAACGTCACACAGAGGAAGGGAAGACAATAACACTACATGGAAATACACCATTTGTATTCCACTTCTAAATAGGGCTGACGCGCAGTCCAGTGTTGACGGTGGAATAAATGGCATTGATAACAAAAGGTGAGAGCAAGTTATCACAAATGCACTTCTTCCATCTATAGTGTAAAGAACCATAAAATGTGCATGCACATTGGTAGAACAATGGAAAGAGACCTCTAACAACTCACATAGTAAACCAGTCCCCCTTCTATTGTCCTTGGAGACTCATAGGTTCAGGTGAGAGGGGAAAGAACACATTCCCCAAGGTACATTTTATTTGCTAAAATGCCTAAAAGGCTGGATAGCCCCTGCCCCTATCCATCTCTAAATTAAGTGAGATGTTCTATAAGCTGTACATGGCTAACAATGTAATACACGCCACTAGGCATATTAAACAAGTGACCAAAGGTCACTTGTGCCGGGAGGATAGGTCAGGGGCAACATGTGCGCCTTGGAATCACGTGACGTGGAGCAACACAGGTTCGATCCCCGGGTCTCTGCTTAGAAACCTCTGGGTATTAAGCATGTTATAAATAACCAATTACAATAGGAGGGGGCTCTGGGAATAAAAGCATCTCTTGGCGCGTTGACAGAACTCCATAACGTAATATTTGATCGGGGTGGGCCACCAGGGACTGGGTTGGTGCGGCTGTTACCCAATGTGCCTCCAAGATGGTGGTTAGAGCAGCTCGCCATCCCCACCAAGGCAAGGTACTTCCCCATTTAAGACCTGAACTCCCAACTGGGAGTGTATCTTGCAGAGCCTTCCCAAACAGATTAGGTGATGGAAAGGAGGAATGCCAATGAGTGCTCTGCATTAATTCACGGGCAAGCGCAGTCTGTAAATTCTGATAATAACAGTCCCCAGAACCGGCTGAAAAGAGCCAACAAACAGTGCAACTGTGAACCACACAGCCAGACAGACGCTATAGCAGTCTGCTTGAACCTGTTCTTTGGGATGCAGCGAGCATGGATTCTGTCCTTTCCAATCCCTAATAGGACCCAACAGGAATTTACCTTTTCTTCTTCTGCCCTTCAATTCAGACACCCTGCCAAGAGATTATCTGAGACCAAAGAGCTAAAAAAGGAAATAAAAGGGCAGCTCTAAGCAGGAGGATGGAACTTGTGATCTAGATCCACTTGCACTGCCGGACAAACTGCAAAAGTAAAGTGGCTGGAAGGCAGCTTAAGTGGGGAAAGAAAATGGCACGGCTATGGAAGAGAGTGTAAAAAAAGGCACCAAAAGATAAGCAAAAAGATAAGCAGTGTTTTAGATGGTTGGTGGGCAGAGCTTAAGGGACACCTCCTGACCAACTTTGTGTCTAAATCCTTTTTGGCCTTTTCAAATCTTTAATTAACCTCTATATCAAAAAGGTGTGCCAAAAGTTGTTTGTTCTTTTTTTAAAATCTGCATGAGTTTCAGGCTAGAATCGAGTCACCCTTAACCAAGCATATCTATTTAAATCTATAGCATTTGCCACTTGGTGACCAGCTTTTTTCAGTTGCGTCACGGTTCCTTTCAATTACTACATTAGCAGCTGACTGCCCCTCCTGAGTGGTGAATGGTGAATAATGTCAGGTAAGTCTTGATATAGGTCTAGCATAGCATTCCCCTGCAAGTGATCGTATTTGCGTATGGGGTCGCGTGTATTTAGCTGTTGTACTAATCTTTTTACCCATAAAGAACAGTCTCTTACTTTCTTTCTCCATGGAGCAGTTACTAGTGTAGGTGAGGTTGCATCAGCAGGTTCATTTTAGACAAGGTTTGCGTGAGAGCTTGCTCCTGCCATGAAGGTGTGCCATCATATATTATATACCCCCTCAGTTTCATGTTCTCTTTTTCAACATCCTCCTCAGTATACTGCACCTCCTGTTCCCAGTGGTCCTGGTGTCCCCTTTCTCTTGCTGGAGAGAGTGAGGCAGTGTATCTGCAGCTAGGATATACCTCATCGACTGTGATCATTGGGTTATCACTATGGAATCAGCCATTCATTGCCCTATAACGATACATGGGTCAGAGGGTGATGAAGTTGTTGCATGTCTATATTAAAGAGTGATGCCGCACATTTAAACAACACCCCATACGTTGTTAGCTCTTCTGTAGGGGAATCTAATGGTGGAGGCTCCGTGCCATCTGGGGACACCTTTGGGTATTGTTGGGACAGGCATGAACCCTGTCCTGGCTTACATGGGGTATGTCATCCCTTCTCCTGGCCCTTTCTTGCATCAGCAGGCTAATATTAGGCAGGGTTTGCGTGAGAGCTTGCTCTTGCCATGAATGTGTGCCGTCATATATTGCACGCCCCCTCAGTTTCATGTTCTCTTTATCAACATCCTCCTCGCTATACTCCACCTCCTGTTCCCATTGGACCTGGTTTCCCCCTTTCACTGAGTGAGGCAGTGTATCTGCAGCTAGGATATACCTCATTGAGTGTGATTTTAAGAGGGAAGGGTGTCACAGAAAGTATTTTAAAAACGTTCTGCCTCCTTGGGTGATTTTCGTGGCCCAATTCAGGTCATTAAGTAACCTTTCATGGAACAGCCTCAAAGGTTGGAATTTCGGGAGTCCCTCAGTTGTGTACGCCTCTCGGCACTGGATCTTTCCACACCTTGGGGGTCATTACGAGGTTGGAGGTAACCATGGCACTATTAGCGCCATGGCTGCCTCCAAAACCTCACCGACTCCGCCATGGTGAATGGAGCTATCACCGCCCCATTCCAAGGTTGACGCGGTAATTCCCCATTCACCAGGGCCCTTCCCCATTCCCATTTGAGCCCCCATAGGGTACCGTTATTAGCTCTAAGGTCCCTTTGCGGGTCCTGTCCTTAACGCCTGGTAAAGGACCTCTGCCACCTCCTCTCCCTCTCTCATCTGTGATTGCTTAACTGCCATTCAAGATTGGTGTGCCGCCAATGATCTTTGTCTGAATGCCAGCAAGACAGAGATCCTCCTCATCGGCACACCTTCACCATCCTTTCCACTCACTGGGCCTCATTACGACCCTGGTGCTAAGGGGTTAACGGCGCCGTAAAAGGGTGCGGTGCCGTTAACCCCTTAGCGCCTAATTACGAGGTCCCTTTGCGGCTCCCGACCTTGACGGCTGGTCTGGTCCCCCGCAAAGGGACCTTGAAGGTAATTACGGTACCGCAATTTGCGGTACCGTAATTACCATCTTCCCCATTCCCATTGAGCCCTATGGGGCAAAAATGGGAATGGGGAAGGGCCAATGGTGCATGGGGAATTACCGCCAGCCAACTTTGGAATGGGGTGGTAATTCCCCATTGCACCATGGCGGACTTGTTACAATACCGGCAGCAACTATGGTGCTAATAGCACCATTGGTTACCGCCGGTGTTGTAATGAGGGCCACTCTGTGGCCGGCCTCCCTTGGCCCTCCTCCTACCCCCACCTGTGAGGCTAAGAACCTTGGGGTCATCTTTGACTCCACCCATTCCTTCTCCGCCCACATCTCTGAGGTCTCTAAAAAGTCAAATTTCCGACTGCACCTCTTCAGAGGGACTCTGCCTTTTCTCTCCTTCCCCAGAAGCTCATGGTATCTCAAGCTCTGGTTCTCTCTAGCTTGGACTATTGTAACAGCCTCTTTCTAAATCTACCTGCCTCTACTCTCAGCCCTCTGCAACTAATCCAGAACAGGACTGAGAGACTTGTCCTTGGCCTCAAGCCCTGGGATCGAGCTCTCCAGCTCTGAAATCTCTCCACTGGCTCTCAGTGGATGGAAGGATTAAATTCAAAACCCTCTGCATTGTCCACAAGGCTTTCTGGGGCCTGGGTCCAAAATACATTCAGCTATCCCACCGCAAATACCTCCCCTCTCGAGCTCTTCGCTCCTCTACCTCCAACTCTCTCAGGGTCAGTCGTTTTCCTAAGAATCGAGCTGGGGGCAGATCTCGGTCTTCGGCTGTTGCCTCCCTCTGGAACAGCTTCCCTGATATTCTTAAACTTGAGGAGAACCATCTCTGGTTCCGGAAGCACCTCAAGACCTTCCTCTTTTCTTCTGCCTTCGCTCCCCCTCTCCCCTGCTGATCTGTTCTCTCTTGGCACCGTGCACCTGGCCACCCTCTGTTCTTTGGGCCCATGTACCTGCTCATCCTGCCACCCTCCTGCACTGCCTCCGGCCTACCCATACAGCCCCCCTTTTTCTTCCTGCATTTATCAGACCTACCCTCTCTGCTGCCTTAAACCTAGCACTTGCAAATTGCTGGCTGCATTACCACTGTTGCCTTTATTTTTTATTTATTGTTATTTATCTGTTTCACCTCTGCTTTGCACTTTCCACCTCTCCCCCCTTCCATGCACTTTTCCCCTCCCCCCTCTCCCATGCACTTGCGCTTTCTCAATGTCACTGGGCCTAGTAAGATCGCTGTTTTGTTCTCCCCTGTTCCCCTCCCTTGCCTTGTTGCGCTCTAAAAAACTTGTGTACGAGCGCAATAGAAATAAAATATCAATCAATCAATCAAAAAAACGGGGCACTAAAGGCTTTTTTTTGTCCCAAAACGCTGCAGCGTTTTGAACCCCGCCCCCAAAAAAAAAGACAAAGAAAATGGCCATCGGGAAAGGGAAAACGGAGTCCCATTTCCCTTTCCATGGCGGCCATCGGGAGCGGACACGCTGGAAACAATAGCGTTTCCAGCGAGTCCACTACCGAAAAAAAAGAAGGTGAGTGCAGTTGGGAGGGCGGAAGGGAGGGGAAGGGGAAAAAATGAAGAAAAAAAATGTACCTGGGTCCCCGGTGGGGGACGATGGAAGCCTCCAGCCGTGTGGAGGCTCGGAGCGGGGATGACCCCGCTCCGAGTCTCCACACGGCAGGAGGCTGCCATTGTCCCCCGCCGGGCTCCAAGGGATAGAAGGTAAGTGGGGTGGGAAGGGCAGGGAGGTGGGAGGAGGGAGAAAAGGGGAGAACAAAATAAAATAAAAGCCTTACCTCTGTCCCTCGGCGGGGGGGGGCGAAGGTAGCCTCTCAGCCGTGGGGAGGCTCAGAGCGGGGATGGCCCCGCTTCGAGCATCCTCATTGGCTGAGGGGCTGCCACACCCCCGCTGGGGACAAAGGGCGTGGAATCGTGACAGAGGGATTCCAGCCTTGTAATGACTTGGCGAGGGCCAATCAGAATGGCTCTTTCATTCTGATTGCGCCCTCGCCGGGTACTAATATCGGATAGCCACCCCCAAGTTTGTATGTTGCAAAGTCCCTTATTGGAAGGCTACTCTGACCCCTAGCCTGACTTCTGGCTATAAGGAGGAAAGCTGAACCTAGGAAAAAAGCTAACCACCGGAACTGGAAGTGTTCCGAAGAAGATGACAACTGAGGGATGCTGGTGGACTGCTGCTGGAACCACCATTGGCTAACAAGACAGTTGTCCTGCTTGAACCCTACTGTGTGACCTTCACCAAAAAGAGGAGCCTGCTAGGAACACGAAGTCCAACCACTTAGCTGCTGAGGGCCTGCTGACCCTGTCTGGGGTTCATGCAAGACATGCATCTGTCCAGTCGTCCGCAGGGGTCTCTGCTATATCATGGTATAAATTCAGGGTTCATCCACTGCCGTCCGAGGTCTCCAAAGGAGCCAGAAGACAACCATCTGTGAATGCCTTCGAACCCGCAACCCGACACCCCAGCACAACTATAACGACATTGATGCAAGTCTTCCCCAGCAATTCCTAATTTAGTGGGGGTATTCTTATCTTTGTGGGGGGTCCCAAGGCTAAAATCACTTACATCTCTTGAATGGCCCCATCCCCATTAGATTTGCATTAGGTGCAAAGTCCTGATTATTATATTAGTCTTATCCGGGGCTGGTCTGTGGTGGCTGGGCCAGTAGTTCTGTAAACTAGGTCTACTTGGACTCTAGGTGTGTAGCTGCTTCCTACAACATTTACATTTTGACTTAAGCCACTTTCTGGCTACTACCTTTGGTTCTAAACTTGCTGCTTCTTTGTCCTGTACTACCTATCAGTGTGGCCTCTCCTAGTGCAATATACCTGCAATATTAATGTTACTCTAAAGAACGTTTTGGGACAACTTAAGACTCTGTAAGACACCTACTGGATAGAGATTGGACTTTGTATGAGAGCTACACTCTGTTTAGCGTTGCCTTATAAAAGTAAGCTCGATGTATTTGATGTTCTAACAAGTTTAGTAATTACCCTATATGTGTGATATCTGTGTGCAGTCCTAAAGTAGTGATAATACATTGCAGTATGTTTGTACTTACCTTTGTGGTGCCTTTTATTTGTGAACTTTGTAGGTGTTAACTCTACAGTATCCCCATCCCTCCTTTGTTCAGCCTGACTGCTCAGCCCTGGTATCATCAAAGGAGTGCTTTCGTTCAGTTCTGTTGGCCCCTCTAAGTCCTACCTCAGGCAAAGACTTTGAAAAACCCTTTCAACAATGGCTACTGTTCTTGGAACCATCACAATTTGTGAAACGTGTACAGCCTGTACATAGATGTCAGTCTGTAAATTTGCGGCTTATTATTGTATGGATTCCTATGGTAGAAAGATCGCCCAAACAGGTCAAGCAGCTGTGTGGAACTTGTTAAAGTCATACTCCTACTTTATAGTTTTTACTTTTTGTACCTGGTATCCCCTCCTCCGGGAGAACAGGGATAGGATTTCTACACTATTGATGGGTAATGGATATTTATAAATATCCCAAGAAGAAAAAGCACAAGTTACTTACTTGTACTCTTAGTTTCACATTATGGTTATCTTCAATAAATTCATAAACACCAGGAAACAAATGACAAAGATAAAGAGAATCACTTTTCAGAAATGTAATAAAATGAACCAAGTCCCAAATGCCACTGTGAACCATCATGAGATCCCGGAGCAGGTTTATCACCTTAAAGCAGAAAAGTTATTTGTTGTCTTTAACATGGCCTCCATTCTGTTTCACTATTTTTCCTTTTTTACTTTAACGAAAATGAGACAAAGGACGGTTTCAATGTAGCACCAATATGCCTTTTGACAATACATTGATTTTCCTTTAGAAAAAATGAAAGAAATATGTCACTTATGCTTGTATTGTAACTGAAAAGGAGAGTTTTCTCTTTGAAAACGTTTTCTGAAATACCACAGACAGGCATAGATATTCAGTGTTTATAATTTCTACGAAAAATACTCCTCATAAAGAACGAGGATTCCAAGTAAGTCATTTTCCCTTCCCACCCTAGTATGGTAGCTCTTGCCTGAAGTTCCACAATCCACATTTTGCACATTATTTGTCCTATGAAAGACCAATGAAGCAGTAGGAGAATGAATTCCAAATTAGGGAAGCGTTCTAATATTAACTGTTATTCAAAGTCAATTAAGCCAATTCTTTCAGATTCTGTAGCCCTAGGGCTAAATGTTAGGTCTTAGATTAGGTTGATGCTTCTCCACTTCGGGACCTTGATAGTGTAACTCGCTCCATTTTTAAACAACCTGTCTTCAAGATATCTGAAGACTTAAACAAATCAGAAGCCACTCTTGATTCAAAATTGATCTATATGATTATTATGGCGCCGCCTATCGTCGCGCACGGAAATCACCAAGGACCAAGACTTGCAATCACATCATGTAGATGGGTCTGAAGTTGCTGTCTCTTTTTCCTCGAACATTACTCACAATGAACTGCTTTGATGTACTCTATACATTTTTCCACTTTTTTTATTAGCACATTTTCAAGATAAACAATGATAAAAGACAGCATTAAAAAAGTGAACTGAAATAACTATGTATCTGTACTCTCACAGCAATATATATATATTACATTTTTCATTATAAATATAGTACTCTAAACACGGTTTTATAGAAAAATGTCACAGAATGTGTTTTGGGGGGTGTAAACTCAACATACTGCATTTTGATTAACTCTCTTTATGAATGGTTTCCAAATTCTCAAACAACTCGAAAACGGAGATCTGTTATATAAGATGCAATGTATTCACCAAAATCACACATTACTCTTCAACCTAATGAACTTCACTTTGCATCGGGTTGAGACGGTTTCCTTGGTAAGGAGCAGTGATACATTTTCTATTTATGGGGCGCTATCATAGTTCGTCCCTGGAGGAGGTGTCCATGGATGATTGAGGGGGCAAGGCGTCCGTATTTTGGGCATTTGTATTTATTTGTCCCTGTTGCTGGGTTTTCCAAGAATGTGTTCGGTCCCAGTCAGTGGCAACAGTCTCATTGTCCCAGATGGTTGAAGTTTCTGTGTCGCTGATATAGCCCACATCGCCTGTGTAATGTGTTGGGTAGATCAATAGCGGCTCAGTCGAGAAGGCCTTTAAGTCTCTTGGCTCGTAATAATCCAAGTACTTTGTCCTGAAATGATACAATGGAGATGCAATTGAATACACACATTACAAACCCCCAGACAGTCATTTCCCCTAGGCCATGCTCTCTACATAATACATCCCTGCAGATTTGTTTACCTGGATCGTCAGACCTATTATGAACGTTTTCTAAACTCACACAGCACTACAAATAGAGGTTTTCTTTCCATCCACTGCACTTTTATATAATGAAAAGAGCCTTTTAGCCCCTTTCTTAAATAGTGTCTTACAGATTGAGGGAGGAGTTATCACAGGTTAATGACCTGTCACCAAGTTATGGCCCGAGGAGAAGCTGTGGGCCATACGTTGGTGAAGGGTCATTACCCAAAGCGATAATGACCCCTCCCGAGGTCTATACTGCTATTAGCACATAGTGGTAGAAGCAATATATGTTTTGTCATTTTCAGTGGTGTAGTAAAAAACGTTAAAATAATAATGAAAGTAAAGAGAAAACTGTTAGTAAATTGAATGTAGTTTTATTTTGTAGTCTTTAAATAAAAAGATTGTCTTCATAAGTTAAGCATTTTAATTGCAGAAGTGGTTAAACTGGAAAAGGTTTAACTTGAGAATGCATTAGGTGTAATGTTTAAGCTTTCTGTTTGGTGTGTTAACTTGAATGTTGCAGTGAAATAAATATACTCCCAAAGTGGGAGTGTATTTTTGAAAAATAGTGTGCGCCGAAATTGCATTGTTGTTTCACTGTGTGCTTTTGCAGTTAGAATGTTCAGAATGTAGTCAATACCAGTAGTACTCTTAAGTCCCGTCCCCTTTCCTCCATACTGTATGGGCGTCCATCGCGAGGGATGGGAGACAGAACCTTATTCACCAGAAATATCTTCTCCCCCATTGAATTTAAAGGCACGCGGGGGTGCGGCCCTGGGAGCATGCGCTCGCCTGTCTCTGCCCACCGGCGCCACTCCCCAGTCCCCTTTTCCGTGTCGACGGGAAAGGGCCGTATTCACCAGCACTTTTGGGTTTGTCTTCGGCCATGTAATACCACGCGCTCTTCCCCAGATATTCTTCTATCTTTGTCTTTTTATTTTCAAGTAGGTACTTGGTCCTCCGACGCCATGCTCCTCCCAGGCATATGTCGACTTCAGCGGGCTTCAGCAGGTGTCCAGCTTACATACGACCCCCATGCCCTTTGCCTCTGCTGCCTTGGCGCCGACCACGGCTGGGCAGGTTGTTCCACGTGCAACGCACTGACTCCACGGGCACTGAAGAACAGGCTAGCTAGGTGGAGGGAGCTCTGCCAGAAGTCACCTCCGGAGGACCTAAAGGACTTTGTCAAACATCACTCAAGGACAAAGGAAAGGCCTCTATTCACCAGTGCACCCGGTAAAGGGGAATCCTTTCCAAGGAAGCGCCCGACCAACAGGACCCTGTTGGGTTCTAGCACCAGCACACGTACCAAGGCTAGTCCAGCTATCGGCCTCAGGGGTCTCTGGATCCTTCCGGGGTCAGTGTAGAGGGACCGCAAGGTTCTTTTACCAGGGTTACTCTCGAGGGGCAACGCCCTAGTACCAGCATCATGTCAGAGGGGGTGCCTTCACGCAGCACAACCGGCAGCTCTTCCAACGGCAATACGCCTTCCAGGTCATGGCTTGAGGTGCAGGATAGGCTTTTTGTTCCAACACCAAGCGTATTGGACGAGCTAGGTTCCAGCTAGCCAGGCACCACGACTTCAGCAGTGGCACGCAGATCGACAAAATGGCCACCGTGCCAGACAAGATGGCCGCTCATACGATGCCCCCTCTTGCGGAGCGGGTGGAGGAAAGAGTCACAAGGTGGGACTGGTGTCAACCAGGTGCGTGACCTACAGTTTATCCATCAGCAGCGCAGGGCAGGTTTCCCCTGCACCCCAGGCAGAGTGTGCCCCAGCCCCAGTTGCCCTTAGCCACTCCATCAATATCACCTGCCACCTCGACAGCCTCTGAAGACAGGTTCTTCGAAAGGTTTCTAGGGCTGATGCGAACTCCCCAGATGGGGGCCATCCTCCGGGATGCCACCAGGGACATGCTCCCCCAGGTCACCCCACCGGTACCCATAGTCATTCCTGCTATGTCTCTGGTGCCACACGCCCCAGCGCAGCCACCGCTGCCGCAGCCGGCTCCTCCAATTCTGGCTTCCCTGCCTCCCACAGTACAGGCGGATCCACAACAGCCTCCTCAGCAGCCACCGGCTCTGTTAACTACACCGCAGCCCACAGCGCCCAGCACCCCTCCACCAGCTCCAGACCATCTGCACACTCTGGTGGACACTGATGAGGAGGAGGACCCCGACATGCCATCTTGCAGGTTTGGCAGAATATTTGGGCCTTCCTCAGCCCAAGGTAGAGACGCCTGAGGAGGGGGTCTTGGCAGAAGTCCTCACCCTAAGACCCTCTACCAGAACGGGGATCTTGATGCAGAAAGACATAGTTGCCCTGGCCAAGAAGGGGTGGCTCAAGCCGCACTTGGCCCAACCTGTCAATCGGCGCCTAGAACATGCACTATTCTTCCTTCCTGATTGTCCAGTGTGTGATTGCAGTCTCAACTCCTGTAAATACACTAGGAGTATATCTTGATGCCTCACTCACCTTGTCTAGACAAGTTAGTGCCATTGCCTCTTCGGCAGCATATGACGAAAAAGTCCTCAATGCAGCCAGACCTTTCCTCACAAAAATGAACTGCCTCACCATGGCCTCAGCTATAATTGGCTCCAAGTTAGACTACTGCAACGTCCTATTTACAGGCACCTACACTCGTAACCTTCAAAAATTACAAATACAAAATAATGCCCTAAGTGCAGCCCCTAATATCCCAAAACGAGAACACATCTCCAATGCCAGAAGAGAAGCTCACTGGCTGCCGATCCAGGATTGGATCACATTTAAAACACTCTCCATTGCCCACGAGTGCCTCTCCAATACAGCACCCCCTTACCTCATACAAAGAATCACCAAAGCCCACTCATCAAGGCTCACCAAGACTCCATACACAGACAGACTTCTCGTGCCCAAGTGAGGAGATGGTAAACTGGAGGATCCAGCTTCCCCTACCGCGCAGCCGAACTCTGGAATGACCCCCCAGCCCCCACCATGAGGGCTGAGAAATCCTACTGGATCTTTCGCAAAGCCCTCAAGACTCGGCTCTTCACCTAACCCGCCCTCTCTGCCCATCACGCCTGCAAAGTCACCCCCCGTCCACATTACAGCATGCACAGTTTGACTAATATTTACAAGAATGCCCTGTCTCACTGTTTCTGTAATACCACCTTTGCTCATTCCTGTCGTTGATACAATTACTTGAATGTATGACTAAGCTTTCTTCCTTGACCTGTACCTGCAATAGCGCCTCAATGCCTCTGGGCTGCATGTGCGCTTGACAAATGAAATAAATAAATACAGCACTTGCCACAGAACCCAAAAGAGAAGGGCTTCCTTGCTGCACTGCTTTGATAACCTGGACAGAAAGCCCCTTCCTTGCTGACTCCTGGATCCATCTTTGACAGCAGAAGACCCTCTATAGTGCTGTCCTGTACGACTATGAGGCAGAGTCTGCTGGCTTCATTCATTGCCAGTAACGTAAACATTATGTTGCACACAGAGGAGCTTGCCACAGATGATGGGGTCGAATGGCTCAGCACCTGCAGATGTTGCAACTCCTCTGTAATAATGACATTTTTGGCATTGTCTCAATAGTGTTTCCACATAACTGGGTTACGTGCAACCTCAGGGCAAACCAACTGTGACTAAATGATAAAGTACCTCTTATTCAGAGGTGCCCTCTGTAAATGTTTCACTCCTTGAAAGTAGGGTCAACAGATACAAAAAGAAGCGGTTCAGGCAATAAACATAGAAGTAGGAAAACAGTAAACACAAACAGGACTTCCATAAAACTGTAATCTTCTATGTCGCTGGCCTGTTGCGAGGGTGTGTTCACAGGTACACTCCTCTCATTGGAGGAGAGCGGCCAGGGAGGTGAAGAGGGAGTAAATTGGGGCGTGAAAAGCCAGGCACCTGATTTCGGAACTTCGGATTCATTTCGCGGTAAAAAACAGGACCGCAATCCTTGGACGGGGTTTATTAAATTAAAAAACTGCCGGGACCCCGGGACAGGTCGATTTCCCTAGACTGTCCTAGGAAAACCAGGATGTCTGGTCACCCTATTTGAAGGGGCAGCTGACACACAATGAATCTTGCAATTCAAACTGATGGATCGATTGTGTTTTTTTAATGCCCTTTGCAAATGCTCATCAAAGTCCCTGGCCCTTAAGAAGCATATCTGCAAATTCAAGCATTGTCCTCTGATCTGCCTTAAACTGTTTCACGAAATACAAAATGTGTGAGATATAAACCCTTTTTTATGACAATGTTCTCAGAATTCAATGTAAATCAAATTGTTTAATTGACATCTTTTGTCCTTTTCCTTTCTTTTGAAGGCAGAATAAAGGTTACATAAATGGCTCTCAGAAGGGCCCTTACTCATTGGGGTATGGACAAGTGAAAGTTTAAAGATAACAATAACTTCAAGAATTGGCAGGAAAACTCCTTCAGCTGCAAAGCAAACCTGCTTCTTCCACATCCAGAACAAGAGAGCCAAAAGAAAGAGAGAGAGTAGGGACCGGAAATTCCACTGCAAAAAGGAGCTCACCAAAGACCAGCACACTAATCACTACAAGGGCTTGGGCTAAGGGTCAGATGACCAATCATACTGGTTGGTCAGTAGGACTGCCACTCAGCCTATACCAACCCACAGGAAGTTAGAGGGAGAGCTCAGGAGCTGGTCAAACCAGTTAGATCAACATGGTCGCTGCTATGAGTCCTCACAAAAAGCCCATGCGGTCAGAACGGCCATCTTAAGGAAATTAAGTGGTTGTGATGTTATGTTATTTGGCATTTATATAGTGCTCTATATATCATTGGTATGACCTCAAAGCGCTGGTCGGTTGAACGCCCTCAGGGACCGTAGTCCAGGTCAGTTGCGCGGGTAGGGTGTCGAAGCGTGCTTTGGGTGCACCAGTTAAGTGTGCAGCTGATGTAGCTGCCTATTGGTAGCTGCATCCTAGCATTAGGTGTGGCGGTATTGATATCGGATCAATGTGTGCAGTCTGGCGGGTGGACACCAAGACAGGGATCTGGCTGCGTTAGGCCCGTGGGATGCTTAGGTGTGCAGCTAGGCCAGTTTGTCGTGGGATATAGCAGTGTTTTATTATAATGAGGCGACATAGAAAAACAGCAAAAACGGTTATATTGGCTTTGACAATCCTAGCATGCAAGTACAAGACAAGGTGATCATTTGAGGGGGGCTAGGGGAGAGGGGGAGTGCAGGAGTGAGTTGCACTAAGGAAGGGGGGTGTTCAAGTGCTAGGGGAAAAGAGGGGTGGTTGGTGGGGTGGACCAGGTTAGGGATAGTCCGAGGGGAAGGTAGCCTGAGGGCAAGTGCTGGCAGGGGATGCTGGGGGGGACTGGTAGTGGAGTGTGTCTGGCCACTGTATGACGATTAAGGGAACAGGCCCCAGTCGCAGCGGCGGAGGGAATATTTAGCATGGGAGGGTAGCAGGGGGGGGGAGTAAGAGAAAAGTCTTGAGAAGTTTCTGGAACTTAAGAAGATCCGCCTCAAGTCTGAGGGGAGTAGAGGGGCCTTTCCAGAGGGAGGAACCAGCCGAGCAGAGGGCTATACCTTCCACTATCTGCTTAGAGAAATGTGACCTGTAGAGAGTGGAGCCAGTGGATATGATTTTATTTATAGCGCACCTATACACAAGCATTTCAAGGCGCGATGAGGCAAGAGAAGTGAACAAGGGGGAACAAGACAACGATCTTACTAGGCACAGTGACACAGATCGCTCAAGTGCAGGAGAGCAGGAAAGGGAGAAGTGCCAGGGGAAGGGGAGGATGAGCAAGTGCAGGACATAGGAACAAACATTGAAAACAAGAAGTGCAGCCAGCAGGTGGCAGTGCAGGGTTAAGTGCAGAAAAACAAGTGACAAATAAATTCAAATAGGGGGTGGGGGTAGGGTTGCAAATACAGCCTCAAGTGCAGGGTTGCCCCGGGGCAGTACAGGTGTGCAACTGGGAGTGCAGGAACCTGGGCCAGTGGATCAGAGGGCAGCCAGGTAACCAGTGCAGTATCCTATCAGACAGGAGACCAGCAAGGTAGCGGAAGAGAGAAGGCAGAAGCAAAGAGGAAAGTCTTGAGCTGCTTCCGGAACCGAAGATGGCTCTGCTCAAGTTTCAGAGAGACAGGGAGGCTGTTCCAGAGGGAGGTGCCAGCTGAAGAGAGAGATCTGCCCACAACTCGTTGCTTGGAAAAGCGACTGACCCTCAAGGATTTGGAAATGGAGGAGCGAAGTGCTTGAGTAGGAAGATACTTCAGAAGAGAAAGCTGGAGATATTTTGGTCCCAGGCCCCAGAAGGCCTTGTGGACAATGCAAAGGGTTTTGAACTTGAACCACGCAGCCACTGGGAGTCAATGGAGAGATTTCAGTGCAGGAGAGATACGATCCCTGGGCTTGAGGCCAAGGAAAAGTCTTGCTGTCCTGTTCTGGATGAGTTACAGAGGACAGATAATAGAGGCAGGCATATTTAAAAAGAGGACTGAAGAACTCAGGCAGGGAGGTATTTAGGGAGGGAGAGCTGGATTTAGAGAAGTCCCAGGCAGCCTTGTGGATGATCCATAGGGTCTTCAATTTGATCCGTGTGGTCACTGGGAGCCAGTGGAGAGATTTTGGGGCTGGAGCAATGCAGTCCCTGGGCTTGAGGCCAAGGATAAGTCTTCCAGTCCTATTCTGGATTAGTTGAAGGGGGCAAAGGGTGGAAAGAGGCAGATTGAGGAAGAGGCTGTTGCAGTAGTCAAGCCTAGAGAGAACCAGAGCTCTGGAGACATTGTGCTTCTGGGGTCAGATGAGGAAAGGTAGAATGTTCCTGAGGAAGTGGAGCTGAAAGTTGTACTTCTTGGCAAAGTCTGTGATGTATGGAGAAAAAGAGAAGTCAAAGATGATCCCCAGGTTTTTTGCCTCACAAGTGGGAGAAGGGAGGCGACCAAAGGCGGCTGGCTAGAGAACTTTGAGATGGGGGAAGAGGGGTGGAGGAGAAAGAACAGGCGTTCCAAAGAGTAGGATCTCTGTCTTACTGCCACCAAGTCAGAGATCATTGGCAGAGCACCATGCCTGAATAGAAGTCAGGCAGTCTGGTATTGGGGGGCAGAGGATGGCAGCTTGAAGGAGAGCTGTGGGTTGTCTGCATAACACTGGACATTATGGGAGAAGGTGTAGATCAAACGGGCCAGAGGGGCCAGGTAGATGTTGAAGAACCATGGCAATAGGATAAAGCCCTGAGGGACACCACAGGTAGAGAGTGAGGTGGAGGAGAGACAAGGACCCATTTGCACTAGGGAGGGTCTGTTTGAAAGGAAGGGCAGCCACTCCAGTGCCCGGTCTGTGATGCAAACGGTATCATGGAGACTGTTTAGGAGTATGGAATGGTTGACTGTGTCCAAGGCAGAAGACGGATCAGGGAGGATCAGTACAGAGGGCGAGTTTGAGTCAAGGTTAGAGAGCCGGTCTTCACAGGTGTTAGAGAGAGCAGTTTCCGTGTCTCTGGATGACCTGAAACCGGACTGGTGGTCATGGGGGCAGCCAGCCAGATCGGTGTGGAGGGTCAGTTGGGGGATGACTGGCTTCTCAATGAGTTAGCCCAAAAAACAGGTGATAGCGATAGGGCGATAGTTAGCTGATAGTTCTTAGGAAAAATTAAAACATCTCAAAGGCGAACCCAAAGGGTCCCCAGCAACACTGCATATAGGGTGCTGTGTTCTGCAAAAGTTGACCGATTACTTTTAAGAGATATGGAGGAAAGCAGGACTCCATAGACAATGTAAAACAAAGAACAGTTCCCAAAGTAAGAGCAAATAAGAATGAATGAGGAGAAAAAGTCTCCCCTCATTCAGAAGCAAAAGAAAAAAGGTCCAGAAGTCCAGCAACAAAGGGAGCCCTAATATACAAAATAGCCAAAAACAGGATTTAAAAAAACACATGGGGGCCCCAATGGGCATGGAAAAAGTGCATAGCTCTACCTATGCAACAAAATGGCTTGCAACCCTGGTGAAGCCAAAACTAAAGTATAGCTGCCACCAGCCTACTTCCTAAAATCTGATAATGTTCAGAGAACAGGCAAATATAAAGGTATGCTTCTTTCAGGTGCAAGACGGTCATAAAGGCTCTCTGTTTTAATAACCAGATAACTTCTTGAGGTGTGGTCATGCTGAATATTTGTGGTTTTAATGATGTATTTGCTAGCCTTAGGTCCAGTACTGGCCTCATGATAAGATTTTTCTTTGGAGCTATCAAGAATATTGTGTAAATATGTGAATTCCTTTTGTGAGGCAGTACTTCCTCTATGCCTTCCTTAAGCAGACAACGTTGTATTTCTTTGTTTTATGTTTTATAACGTCGCATGTTTCTTGGGGAGTCATGTGTTTAAGGTATTTCTGAAGACTGGAGATGAGCACAATAACCTTCCTGCACTATGTCCAGCACCCACTTGATTGGTGATTCTCTCCCATGCGTGGGTAAACTTAGTTAGTCATTATGCCAGAGTACAATGGGAGGGACGATGAATGGGTGGAGGGGCCTCTTTGGAGGGTGACCTTCTTCCGACACCTCTTCCATATTACTGTTGCCTGTACTGGGATTGTTGATATAGGCTTTGCAGAAAGGAGGATGAGGACTGGTCCCATGTCCTGTGGGCGATTTGAACGCTGTGACTCCTATGGGTAAAAGGCTAATGGCTTTGCCCTCGTAAGTTCTGCATTTAGAATAACGGTGGCTTGCTAATTGCCCCAAATATTATAGAGTGTCAAACTATTTCTTGCTCTGTCAAGAGCTTTGTCTACCTGTTTACTGAACAGGGTCTCTTCTTCTAGAAGTCTGTTGATCAATGCCACCTGCGTTTCAGGTTTACACCGGGTGTATGTCAGCCATGCATGCCTTTTGGGGACCACCACATTTGCAATCTGTCTGTCTATGTTTTCAGCCGTGATTTGGCATCTCTTTGTGACAGCAGTGGATGCTAATTTCCCTTCCTTGTCAATAGTATCCACTCAATTGGATTGCTTGTGCCATGTCTTTAATCAGTGTGGCATGTTAGTCCCATCGGGCACGGCATATGAACTCATCTGTTAAGATATCAGGCTATCCCATACTCCCTCAAAGTTTAACTTTGGGGATAGGTTCTCGAT
Source organism: Ambystoma mexicanum (assembly GCF_040938575.1). Taxonomy (NCBI): domain Eukaryota; kingdom Metazoa; phylum Chordata; class Amphibia; order Caudata; family Ambystomatidae; genus Ambystoma; species Ambystoma mexicanum. The sequence goes on along the minus strand of NC_090922.1, from coordinate 576,418,228 downwards.
AAAATAATTTGACTGATACAACTGCTTCACACAACGCAGGGGGCCTTAGGAAAGGATCATAGAGCCTTCAGGGAGGCCTCTTGCGAGTGCTTGAGTAGATGACTCGTAAAGAAGTTAACAGGGAAGGTACAGACAGTAATTGTGATACAATCGCAACCCTGGAAATACAGGGAAGCAGTGAAGAAAAGTGAGTAATGTTTCCCTTGTGTGGAGAAATCTCCATGCTTCCATTAACCCAAGTTCTCATAGGACCCTAGCAAACACACCAGCATTCCTGAAGTCAGAGGTGGAGGGAGTGAGAGTCTTATCCACCATAGGACCTAGGCAGCATTTAGGCCTTCCTAGGAATAGACAGCTCCACCCAGATGCACTCTCAGCAATCTCCTCTGGTGTTTCCTTGCAACTGTCAGATTGTAAGTTGCAGCAGCACTCTTTTGATGGTAAATTTCAGCAGTTCTGTGACTTAGGAGCACTGCGATGTGCAAAAAGATGGGAATAAGAATACAGATGAAGCAATGTGTTGATCGCCTGTGATTTGGCCATTTTCTTTGTGGTCCTTCTTTGTCCTTTTTGACCATTCTGCCTACTTGAGCTCTGACTCAGAGGTCCCCAACTGCTACCCGACAATGTCACAACGCAGAATATTACAGCTCTATACATAAGTGGTGTATTGGCTATTTTTACTCCCTAAACCACAAGAAGAAACTAATGTTATAACTGCCTGGTCAGAAGTAGTAAACATGCATCTTTTAATGTGTATGAATAACTAGGTGCAAAGAATAAATGATAACAAAAACATTTCCGTTTACCAGTTTAAATATATTTGTACTCACTTATAAAATACTCCCATTGAGATTTAAACTTGCATTTCTACTACCCAAAAAATAATTTTACTCCCAACTTTAAAAATGAGGCAGTAAAATATGCCTACTTCGAAATCTTATCTGGAGTACCAAGCATATACCCCTGCAGACACATTATTGGGACTATACCTTGATGATAAAATGCTGGGGGCATGCTATAGACACCACAGAGAGGACTGGCTTGGAGACATGCAGGTAAAAACAAGGTCATAGTCCCCAAACAACATTCTAACTACAGTAACTGAGCTTGTTCGCAGTGCTATGCATTTGTAACCTCTAGTTTGTGGGGCACATTGTTTGTTAAGAAGTGCTGTATTGATGTTTTGAGATACACCTATGCTTTGAGGGTGGAGCGGGCATGCTGCATGGAGGCCTCCAGAGACTCCCTTGACTGCCGTAAGCTGCCTGAAATTGAGGCCAAAAAGCAATCACCCTCCTACCAAGTGGGGGCTCCAACCCTGAGCTAAGGAGACGGACGAGATAGATTCCAGGCGGAATCTAGAACAGAGTTCAAACTGCTCTTCACTGTACATGGGTCATCTGACGAAGATCGGAAAAACATGGCCAAGGGAATAGAATGGTACGAGGAAACAAAGAACCTTGAAGAGCAAATCTTTGGTTCCCTCTGCATGAAGGTACCTAAGAAGGCACACAGCGGAGTTTAGACTGTGGGTCTTTCATCCCAAACACTCGACTTGCTAGAGAACCTCAGACACCCAAAAAACGGCCTCTTCTTCAGAAAAGCTGAGAAATGTTTTCTGCTCCTTATTGCAGACCTGAAACATGGTTATCATAGATTCTGCCCTAACCTCTGCACACCACTCCAGTATCCACTTCAAAAAGACATTTTTCAAAAGGGCCTGCACCATTTCTCATGACACAGACTGGGTCTGAATCTAAACCATACCAGCACTTCCCTCGAAATAACGGCGCTGGGTCTTCAGCAATGCTGCAAGTGGGCAGTCTTTGGATTCATGTGGCTCCCTTCCACTCTTTTACCCTGTCCACCCATTCCTCCTATTCCTATTCCTAACCCATCCTAATATTTCTCCATCCCCAGCAGTGACTAGTTCCGTCTGTGTGCAGCACTGCTCAAAACAGCAAAAATAAACATAGTTTTGCCGTTGTTTGGGCCTATCTAATTCAGCTGCTCCTTGGGGGAATCCAAATTATCCAGCAATGAAGGACTCTTTTTCACTGTGGTAGGCGATCGACATTAAAGCGCTCTTATCCCTTTGGGTTTGAGCGTTATATAAATAACCATAACGATTCCCTATTGGTGCATAGAGTTTAAATGCCTAATCTTTACCCAGAGATGGCAGACTTTTAGGATTCTACTTTTTGTCAGATCAGAATCAAGGCTGATGTAATTGCAGTTTAAAAATCTAACCTTCTCATTACCCCATCGTTGTGACAATAACTAACACAATGCTAAATACTCAAGCAACCGAGCCCTATATCTATTTTACAAAGCAGCACATGTCCTAAGCAAAGGCCAGCAAAAGGTCACCAGAGACTCATGTGGACTCATGGTAGTCCAACTAGAATTTAGCCTAATCCTACCATGTTACCAAGAACTCCCCAAAGAGCCAGCCTGGTCAGTAAGACTGCAGCTAGCGGCCAATAAAAAAAGGCCAGAAGAAGTCCCACCACATTTACTTTATAGAATAAAAAGAAGTGTGCTTACACTGGGTGCTTGTTATACATGACTGGCAGGAACTCATCCACGGGCAGCATCTTCTTGAGTGCATCTGCAGCAATCAGCTTCTTAGCCCCTTGCAGGGAGATTGCATAACCCAGGGTCCAGTAGGAGTAATCTGCTTCCACTAGATTCATGACATTCGGGACAGCCTTCTCGGGGCGTTGCACCTGCATCCTTTTCCGACCGATGTAGCTGTTGAGAAAAAAGTCAATATGAAGATGAGCCAAATAAAGGGAAAAGATGCAGTTGTGTTCCGACTTTGAATAGATTTGGGGTCTGCAACCTTTGGCTCTCCAGAAAGGTTGGATTATACCTCCCAATCGCTCCAGCCCGCATAGGCAAAGGCGAGGGGTCATTTAAGTCATAATCTAAAACATCTGGAGAGCAGCAGGATGCATACCCCTGGATAGCTTCCCGGTCAAGGCTGCGCAGTTATGGAACTCCCTCCCCCATGACGTCAGAGAACCTCAGCCTTTCGCAAAATTTAGACAAAACCTCACTAGGTGGCTGAGAGCCAATGACAGCTAACTATTTCATGTGTCACATTGTACATAACTGTATATAACTATATATTACATGAACAGGACCAGGAAGGAGCATGCTCCATGCTCCCCTGTCCTTGATTTCTCCCTGTTCATATCTGCTTACTGTAATATTGCTGATGTCTATGTCTACACTTCCTGCCGTTTCCTTGTGCTTGCAATTAGCCAAGCATATCTGTAACCAAGCTCAGCGCATCTGTACTTTCATCTGATTTCTATGTATCTGTAACTAAGTTGAGCATATCCTTGTCTGTTTGCGCCCTGATACTCCAGGGTATGGCGCGCCATACAAATAATAAACTAAACTAAACTAAACTAAACTAAATAGATCTTCATTCAGGAGGACCCAGTTCAAAAAGGAAAGGCAGTTGCCTATTGTGTGATAATGCCAATCCTCATGTGTCGTGTTAAGATGGATTTCCCTGGGGGTGGACTTTGGGCGGCCAACATATTATGTGAACAGGAAAGACACTAAAGTCTAGAAAAACCTAATCAAGGTAGCGTAGCATAGCGGTAAGGCTTAGACTTAGGACGGTGTGTGGGAGTGTTCTAGGGCTACAACGCTTCCCCACAGACACCACCAATAATTCTAGTTACACAAATATACAATGATTTATTAGGCCTTACAAAAACACACTAAACAAATGAAACATCTAGGCAAACATTGCCACACACTTATTATTAATATATATATATATATATATATATATATATATATATACATATATATATATATATATATATTAATAATAATATACATATATATGCTTAGAAAAAGTAAGCAAGCCCAGCTCTAAGATGGTTTGGGGCCTTGTGCCCTACAGTCATCAATTCCAAAGGTATACCTTTCAGGAAGGTTTACTATGTGATGGGACGACGCCAGTGATTATGGACCAAAGTTCAAAAATCTAAGGAAAGTTCAGATAAGTAACTCACTCAATTCCATACACTAGGAAGGGATCCTTGACTAGGTCCCCACTGACCAAAGTCAGGAAAGAGAAAGATAGGGACCAGATTTTATAACTGTGTAACTCTGTGGAGAACAGGGAGGTGGGAGAGGGGGCAAATTCCTTTCTTGGTTCGGTCGAGGGAAGCTCGGGGGTCACAGGTTTAGGGATCACTGCACTGGCAGTTGGGCAACATTTACTGTATTTTGGATTGATCTGGCACTATTTAATTGTTGGCAGCTGACTTTCCACTAGGCTGTGCGATTGCTTGGTTCTGCCTGGGAGCTCAGTGTTTCAGAACCAGCCTCCTGGGAACCATTAAAACCCTCATTTGTGCACAAAACGCATGCAAAGGAAGTGCGTCGGGCCGTGAGTTTGGAGCAGCAGCAGAAGTACTATACTTGTGTGATTGTGTGTCCAGAAGGAAGTGAGTAATTTCCACTTTGCCATCCCATAATCTGAGATTTTTAATCTGGCATTTGCTTTTGGTACATGTTCACTATGGCTGGTCGCTCAACGTATGGGCTCTGCAGTCATTCTGTTCTGCCACAAGATGATTTTATTTTCAAATGTGTTTATTGGCATTTGTTATGTAGTACATTTACAGGACACCAGGCGTGTCCGCATTTCTAGAATAATGAGCATTTCAGAATAAAACATTTAACATTTAACAAATTAACATTACAGCATTCAACTATCTCCAAGTGTTTGATGTTAAGGTGAAGTTGCTTGGTGGAGCAGGGGGGGGGGATCCTGATGGTCTGGAGGGGGGGAAAAAGAAGGGGGCCCATGCCTGTGAAAGCCCAGTGGGGTGACAGCGTGGTGGTCACAGGTCTTGTCAATTCAGTTCATGGTTCTGTTTCAGTGGGTTCATACCAATTCATGGGGGCTTGTCATCTGAGGGGTAGAACAGGGAGTCTGTTGAGTTCTTTCAAGGCCTCAAGGGTCATACTAGAGTCATCTGTGGATCTGGCCACACTGTCCTCCCAGGCCGTTGTTTCTGCTCGTACCCAGCGTTTCAGTTCAGAGTGCCAGCTTTTCTGTTGGGGTCCAGTCGTTTTCTTCCAAGACATTGCCATGGTCCTCTTTGCCAGTATACACATAATATCCATTAATCTGGTGAGGTGCTTGAGTTTGGCCGGTCTGGTGTATGTGCCGAGCAGGCATTCCTCCGGGGTCCATTTGTATCTAGTCACCCCCAGATTGTCGCTTGTCTGCTGCATGGCGGACCACAGGGATTGTGTCTTAGTGCACTTCCAGAACACGTGGATCAAGTCCGCATTGCTCTGTCCACACCATGTGCAGTTAGAGGGTAACGTGTTTTTGATTTTTGCCAGCCTGGATGGAGTTAGGTATGTTCGGTGTAGCAGGTTGAGTTGTATTTGTCTGAATCTGTGGTTCCTGGAGACAGACTTGGGGAATGTCAAGGCCCTTTCCCATTCTCCATCTGACAGTTCCCGGCTCATGTCTGCTTCCCATTTGCCTCTCAAAGCGGGACCCAGTGGGTTGGGGACGTCGCTCATGTGGGCATAGATCTGGGACACCGGCTTCCAGCCCTCACCTAGAGTATAAAGTAGTGTGATCAGGGGGTTTGGTTCCGGTTCTTCCGGCCATGACGACCATTTGGTTCTAGCTGTGGTTCTCATCTTCTGATACCACAGGAACTGGCCCGTATGGACTCCATCTACTTCCTGAAGTGTTTCAAAGTCTTTAAAGGCCCCATCCGCAAACAGGTCCCCCCATGAGTATATCCCGTTCCTTTCTCAGCACCTGAGGTGGTGCAAATCTGCTACGGAGCCACATAGGTCCGAGAGTAATGGTATGTCCGGGGAGTAGTGGGGCTTAGAGCAGGCGAGGGTTACTGTCCTGCGGCATACTTTTTGCCCCAGGATAGCCATGGAAGGGGCATTTCGCATTAGGTGGGAGGGGGCCCAGATGAGTTCTTTCATATGCAACGGGGATACTAGGGTCTGCAGGAGGGGGGGTCTCGGATGTGGCTTCATCTGCTAGCCATTTAGTGACAAAACTAAGCTGTGCTGCAAGGTAGTACTTTTCGAAGTTCGGGAGTTGGATTCCCCCTTAGGTGTACGGTAGCATCAGGGTGGAAAATGTTATTTTGCGTCTCCCTGACCCCCACAAGAAGTCCCGGGTTATCCTTTCTAGCAGGCGGAAAAAAGGCGCATTAATGTAAAAATGTATGTTCTGGAACCCGTACAAGAATCTGGGAAGGGCAATCAGTTTAATTATAGCAGCTCTTCCCATCATGGATAGGGGGAGTTTTGCCCAAAATTGCATGGATTTTCTCAAGGCTGGGATCGCAGTCTTCGTGTTGTGTTCATGCATTAATGTAGGGTTATGCATTATGTGTATACCTAAATAGTTAAATGAGGTCAGCTCCCAGTGTATTACCGCAGGAAGTTCTGCTATGTCTTTCCCCTTGAGGCCTGCCAAAGGGAAGAGGCAGGACTTTGCCCTACTAAATTGTATACCAGAGAACCTTGCAAAGTTGTCTAGGACGTCTAACATCGTGGGCACGTTATTTTGTGGGTCTCTGACAAATAATAGTACGTCGTCTGCGTAAAGAGAAATAATATGGTCAATACCCCCCAGCCGTATCCCGGCATCAAAGAATTGTCTTCGGAAGTATATGGCAATGGGTTCCAGTACCAGTACGTAAAGCATGGGGGAGAGCGGGCATCCCTGCCTAGTGCCCCTGTGTATGTCCCAGGCTTCTGATATGTGTTTCCCTGTTTTTACTCTGGCCGTAGGTCCGTTATAGAGTATCTTGATCCATCTAATGAACCTTGGGCCAAAGCCGAAACTCAGAAGAACCTCCACGAGCCACTCCCAAAATATAGAATCGAACGCCTTAATGGCATCTAGGGACAGCAACGCATATGTCTCCGTATTGGCCTCTGTCTGGGCAATAACCTGTTGCACTCTACGTAGGTTCATGGTCGTGTTCCGGCTTGGTATGAAGCCACACTGATCCTTGTGTACCACGTCCCCTATCATTTTCGCCAGTCTGTCTGCTAATACCGTGGTCAATATTTTCACATCGCAGTTAAGCATGGCTATTGGGCGGTAGGAGTCGCATTTATCGGCGGGCTTATTTGGCTTGATGATTGGAATTAACAAGGTTTCCCTCATGCTGTCAGGAAGTATCCCTCTCTCATGTGCCTCCTGGAAGACCTCATGTAACAAGAGTGTTAGGGAGGTCTCATATGCCTTATAAAACTCAGTGGGCAGTCCGTCACTCCCGGGGGTCTTAGCATTGGTCAGTGACTTGATTGCCTCTGCTATATCCTCCGCTGTGATCTCTGCGTCAAGGGCTTCAGCATTGACCAGGGGTCAATTTGGGGAGCCCTATTTCCTCCAGGGCGTCTATGATTTGGTCTCGGGGAACCTGATCCTTGTGAGAGTAAAGGTGTTCGTAGAAGCCCTTAAAGGTTTCGTTTATATCTTGCTGTGTCTGTACTACCTTACCTTTTTCAGTCTGTATCATGGTAATCGTGTGCTTGGGGTGTTCTGCCCTACACAACCAGGCCAGCATTCTGCTAGGTCTATCGGCTTCTCTGTGCGTTCTGTTTGTTTTGGTGGTATAATCAAACTTGGCTAGTCTTTCCCAAGCCTGGGCACATTTAACTCTAAGTTCCTTAAGGTTATCTTCCCTTTGGTGAGTATTCACCGGGGTAGATTCGAGCTGCTCAATCTGTCATTCCGACTGATCTAATTCACCCCTCAATTGTTTCCTGATGCCCCCTGCTTTCGCGTTGATTTCTCCCCTAGCCACTATTTTGAGAGCGTCCCACATCGTGCTCAGGCAGGCAACGCTTCCCGTATTCCTCTCAACAAAACCATCTATAAATTCATGCAGTTCTCGTCTGAACACCGGATCACTTAAGGCGTCTATCAGCATTCTCCACATAGGGATAGGGGGTCTGGGGCCCGTTTGATTCCAATCTATTAAGAGCGGTGAGTGGTCTGAAATGGTCCTTCCCAAATATTGCGCTTCTTCTATTCGTGACAGGTGTTCTTCGCCTGCGAAGATGTAGTCTAACCTCGTGTGAAGATCATGAGGGGAGGAGAAGTATGAGTACCCCCGAGAATCAGGATGGCGCTCTCTCCAGACGTCAGCCAGGTTCAACCTATCTGACAATAAGGACAAGGCTGTGGTTGCCGCTGAGGGCCCTTTCGGGTGGGGCTGGGACCTGTCTTAGTTTGGACTAAGATGAGGTCGTGGTCAGAAAACTCTGGGACCCATCTTAATTGCCTAGGCCACTGATGTCATCTGCTGTGGCCCGTCAAATTGATTTCATGTTCTTTCTATAAATCTTTCAGATGAATTAATTATGATGAATTTTCTTATAGATTTTATGTCGTACATTGATTGGTGTTTAGTATGAATGGTTTGTCTAAATGGATGGATGAGGTTGTATGCTTGGATGATTGAATAAGATGATTTTTATTATATAGATGTGTCTTTTTTAATAAAAGTTGTTTCCTGCTATGTAAATTGTTATTACAAGTGCAGATTTAATCATGATTTGTTTGATATATTAAATTAGTATCAGGTTTAATAAAATCCTTGATACCTTTATTTTTGAATTGTTTCCTTTGGATGTCTTTCCGCTATCTAAATCTTAATTAATACTCCAATCCAAAGCGTGGGGTTTCCTGTGTCTTTCAGAGAATACAAGGCTCGCATCATGGACACAATTAAAGCCCCCCCCCATAAGAAAATACCATGTCTGTAAGGTGCAATTTTAGCATACATGGAGTTCAAGTGTGCTGGAATGTTAGTATTGGGGAGGTAAGAGTTCACTATGCATATTTCATCCTGTTCCAAGCGGCCCCAGAGAATTACAAACCTGCCCTCAGGGTCTGTCTCAGACCTGGTTAGATGGAAAGGGAGTTGGGGATGGATCCAAGTGTACACACCTCTTGCATATTTGGAGTAGGTAGTGCCCACGCCCTGTCCCCCCCCCAATGTTCTCCCAGTCTATCCAGGGAGTCCGCAGTGCGTCTCCTGCAGCAGCGCTATCTGCACTCTTTTCCTGTTCAAGTAAGACTTGATTCTATTCCGGCGTAAGTAGGTTCCCAGGCCCCTCACATTCCAAGTCATTGGGCCTCATTACACGGACGGCGGTAAGGGTTAACGGTCACCGTTAATGGCAACGGTGACCGTTAACGCTTACCGCCGTACTACGAGGTCCCTTTGCGGGTTGGAGGATTTAACGCCTGCTTCTTGCAGGCGTTAAAATCCAACCCGCTAAGGGACCTCGGAGCTAATTACGGCACAGCAAAATTGCGGTGCCGTAATTAGCGCCTTCCCCAGTCCCATAGAGCCCTATGGGGCAGAAATGGGAATGGGGAAGGGCAATGGCGGAAAGGGGATTTACCGCCCCTCCAACCTTGGAATGGGGCGGTAAATCCCCTTTCCGCCAAGGCGGTGCCGGTATTTTACCGGCACGAGCCATGGCGCTAATAGCGCCATGGCTCACCGCCTACCGTGTAATGAGGCCCATTATCTTTATTTTAGTATTAGATGCCATTTCGAATCAATTGAGTTGTCAGTGAATCAGTCCGGCACCTACCAGTGACTTCCGCGGCGTCCCCTGGTCCATGTCGTCTCCCCTCCCGTCCACCTTCTCCAGCATCGCTCATTTCACTCGTAGGAGATTCCGTAACTTGAGTAACTCCCATTGCCTTGAATGGGGAAAAACAAACAAAACAAGATGAACAGTCCCTAGCAGTTGCTCCCAACTTGCAACGCTCAGGGGGTCCCGAGCCTTCCAGGCCACTCCTGGCCTTCCGGATCAGGTTGTGTGTGGGCAGGCTGCTCACACAGTTTTCAGTGGGGTGTGTTGCCTAACTTCACTCGTTTGGTCCTTTGAGCTCTCGTCCGATATAGCTTACTTGTATAGCTTACTTTACTGAAGGCTTGCATTGGATGGTGCTTGGTTGGGGTCGGTCGTTATGCAGAGAGTACCCGTTTCCTTCTCTTTCTGGCAGGTTCCCAATCAGCCCCCGTCCGACTTTGAAGGTCCTGTTCCATCATCTGCCAGGTTGTTATGTTCTAGCCACATGTTGGCCGCGGCCAGAGTCTCTAGAAATATCGCTTTTCCATTATAGAGAACCTTGAGGCGTACTGTAAATTAAGATTCCTTAGGCGGGCTTTTATCGGGATAAAGGAGTTCCTTGCTCGTTGCACTGCAGGGGTATAGTTGGGGTATATAACTATTGTTGCATCTTTCCTCTTTATCTCCCCTCCTTCTCAAGAGTATCTGAATATGGTTTCTCGATCTCGGAAATTTAAGATCTTAGCTATAATTGGGCGTGGATGGGATCTGGGTGGAGGACGTTTCTGGAGGGATCTGTGGGCCCTTTCCACGGAGAACCCTTGGGAAAGGTTACCCGGTCCAATTTCCTGTAGCAACAGTGTTTCGATGAAGTCTGTCGGGTCTGGGCCCTCCGAGTCCTCAGGGACCCCCAGTATGCGGATATTGTTTCGGCGGGCCCGTCCTTCAGCCTCCTCGGAGCGGCCCTCCAGCCTGATCACTTTCTGTTCCAGATCCTGGACCGTCCTCTTCAGGACTCGGGTGTCCTCTATGTTTTCCTGGAGGGTGGTCTCTGCTACTGTGACCCTTTCCGTTAGGTTGCGGGCGTCTTGACGCAAAAGCTGAATGTCCGATTTCACCTCTTCCAGTCTTCCTTCGAGTGATGTGCGGAGGGCCGCTATTGCTTGGAGGACTTGCGCATGTTTGAGATCCTCTCCTTGTTGGGGCAGTTCCTCGACAGGTTCTGGGTCTTGTTGCGACTGTCTCTGGTGTCTAACTGTCGTGAAGGAATCCATGGTGACCAGTTTCAGCTTGCTCTTGGGGGGGGGGGGGTGGGGAGACATTTTTGGGGGGGGCTGCGGGTTCGTTTCCACGCACTGTGTAGAACGTCCTAGTAGCCCCCTCTTTTCGGCTGATGTGTTAAAGATATCGAGTTGCCCTTGGCAGCTCCGTATCTGGCGACCCAGTTGCGGTTTCGCGAACACCCCTCTCTCGGTTCCAGGGCAGTTGAGTGGGGTGCTGTCGCTGTTCGGACCATCGATACAGCCGGGCGTAGGCCCCGGCTGCCCACCAGTTTCAGGGTCTCGGCCCGCCTTTGCCACCGTGCCTAGCAAGGAGCTTCCCTAGGGCCGGTCTGCAGACTCTCGGCTCGTGAGTTTCGAATCCAAGATGGCGTTCTCTCAGAAGCTTATTTGGGATTTGGAGGGGTCCACCATCTATGTTGTCGCTGGATTGCCTGTGGGGTTCGGTGTTTCCCGGCCCTCCGTTGCCAGGGGCTTATTGTCTGCTCCTTTTCTAGGAGCTTCGATGTAGGAACCCCGGGTCTATCAGGCAGGGTCCGCTCCCTCCTCCTCACCTGCTGCGCTCTTCCCGGCTCGGGGCGAATTTCTCCGCTTCCACCTCGATCGCTCCGTAGGCCCGGAGGGTAGAATCCCAGACTTCTCCGCTCCTCCACGCAGTCACCAGGGCAGAGGCGGGCCGGAGCGCGATCAGTTAGCCCCAGTGGTCTCGGTACCAGCGTACGTCTCGCCCTGCAGTATGTCGCACTTGGTCACAGCTCTAGTCTTGGCGCGCAACGGGCGCCGCCATCTTGCGGGCCCCAGAGGCTCGAGTTTGGGCTTCCCGTTTTCTGGCTTTGCTTCTCCAATTCGGGCCGGGAGTCAGGGAGAGTGTCGGGAAGTGGTTCCCCTTCCTTTCTGTCCGATCCGGACCTGGGTTACCAACCCGTTACCGCGATATTCTTGTCATATGGAAGGATCACGGACGGAGCTCTGCAGGAGCCTGTCTTCACAGCATGCGCGCAGGCCACGCCCCCTGCCACAAGATGATAACGACAGAACTGATGAGGGCTTGGTCATTCTGAGTGATTGAATTGACTGTGGGGAGACCCGTGTTAGAGGTATTACTGAAAAAGCCCTGGATTATTGCAGAACAAGGGGGGTTGGGAGAGAATCACAGATATGGGAGTGGACAATTCTTCGGCTCCCACACTTTCCCCGGGCAGGCAATCTAGAGGTAGCCCACTCCTTAAAATGAAGTCAGCAAAGCTGCCATCCACTGTGGTGACCGCTATTGCGGTGCACAAAATTACTGATTTCTTCCTGAGATCGGGAACGAGCACGGAAGTAAGGTCCATCAAAACAGACCATTCTGATGTTAATGACATGAGTATGATTGAGCCAGCAGGGATTGTGCATCCGGTTAATGAAACGGTGGATGGAAGGGAGGACTTCGGCAAGTCTCCGTTTCTCCTATCCATGGAGCCTCCCTGCCCTGGAACCCCTACTGTTCTAACCACGTTGATTACATCTAACTCATTGGGGGTGTCGGTGGGGGCTACTTCATGTGAAGGTGTCCTGTTGCATCATACCCTCAGAGAAGTCGACAAACGGATCAGGTTAACCTCCCCTACAATCTCAGCCTTAAATACTGTCCTGAGATTCTTCGTCGATTTATACAATAACATCTGTGGTGAAGTCAGAGCCCTACTCTGATTTTGAGTGAAATAAACTTAAAGTTGTAATCGGTGGTCGCCATGTCTCATCCTCCAGTCTCCTTCCCATCATTCGATCCTTCCATTTACTTAACAAATCAAAGAAATTAGTGTGCTAGAGGGTCGGGGTCTTAATCGGGATCTGTACGGTCAGTTACTCGTGCTACTCAGTATGATGTCCAACTGGCTAATGAACATGATTGTGAGGGTGACCAAGCAGAGTGGATGTGCCCCCGTTTGGTAGGTGAGGATTTGGTCACCAGGCTTGGGCTCATTGGTAAGAGCGTGGAAGCTCCTGAATCATTGGGACCCACGGTTGAAACACCTGCTATCAACAAAAGACAAGTCCAGGAATAGAAGACCGCATGAAACTTACCTACAGTGTTTTGACTAAGAGTCTGAGCAATCAGGGAGGGAAGAAACAAAGTAAAAAAGCCAAAAATATTAAGATCGTAAATCTCGAGCTAAATCGTCTAGAAAGTGGTTGCACAATTTGACTATCTTGGAAGCCTTGCATAGAATATCCCTTAAAGACCCTAAAAAAGGGAAGATGGCAACACCCTCCTTTGAGACTACTGAGGCAGTGCTTGAAGACTGGGGTTCGGAGGCTGTGAAGGCCACAACTATAACTGATGAAGGGGTGTCCATTGTTTCGTTGAATGTGTGGCTGAATACAGCCGTACAAAGTGATGCCGCACCCAAGCCTTCGGTGTCGACGGGAATGGAGTGTACCCCGCAGCATTGCCTAGACAGTATCCAGCAGGTTTCCTTACCCCAGTTTCCATCGGTCTCGCAAATTAACGCTCCTATACAGGGGAAATCTGTATGTTTCTTGGGCTCTGGTAAATGTGGGTAAATGACTCTGGGTTAAACTTGGGGGCCAAGCCTGGTTTAAATACTGGCCTGCTGGGGAAACTATATTGGTCAGAGTTGGAGAGGAAAGCCAACCATGGGGTTAATAGGGTAACTCTGATAAAGGGCCCAAATGGGGGAGAGGCGAGTAGTTCAATCAATCGTTCACAAGTTAGTGGAAAAGGGTCTGATATGGTTAACGTCAGCTCGGGGGGAGGTGTAGCTGAGAAGGTGATTTACAGTGGGCCTCATTACGACCCTGGCGGAGTGGATTTACGCCAGCGGTATTCGCGGCGGACCCTTCCGCCCTACTACGAGTTCCCGTAGCGCCATGGAGCCGTTTTCCGCCTGGTTTTTCCGGGCGGAGAAATCCATGGCGCTACGGGACCTTGTTGTTAATTACGCCACCGTAATTTACGGTGGCGTAATTAACGCCTTCCCCACTCCCATTATACCCTATGGGGCAAAAATGGGAATGGGGAAGGGTAAAATGGGGATTGGGGATTTACCGCCCCGCCAAGGTCGGAATGGGGCGGTAAATCCGCCAACCCCCATGGCGGTATTGGCAGCTTTCCGCCGTGCTCCATGGTGCATATTGCACCACGATCTCCGCCAGGGTCGTAATGAGGGCCAGTGTGTCTTAAGGGTGCTCGAAGGATAGATAAAGAGTCACAGCAGTGTAAGAATCAAGAAAATGGGACCCTTACAAATATGAATACCCTGCCCTCTGGCATGGAACAGCAGGATGGTGTGACTAATAATAAGGTGCTTATGACTAATTTGTATGGAAATGATGTTGCAGTTTGTTTAAATTGTGTAAATATTTTGGCCATATTCTTTGAAATCCCGAATATAAGGGCACTCTCCATAAAGGACATCGACCGGGTGGAGTTTGTGGACCAAGTGAAAACGGACAAGGTTATCCTCCACATTGATACAAGAATCATCAGTGAATGTATGTTAAAAGAAAAGTTATCTACACATCAAGACCCCCGTCTGACCCTGCATTGATTCCATATCGGCGCAGGAGCGCACAGAAAAACCCATCCAGGGGGGTTTCAACCATCAGGTAAGCCACGTTGGGCTTTCACACAATATTGAGCAAATCCATTTAGAAATGGCCGGCTGACGAGAAAGAAAAGGACAAGATCACTCAGTGAGCCTCCACCTATTTGCCCGCTCTCACATCAACCTGATTGGCTGGCTGCTGCACAAAGGCAGCCTCATCCTGTGAGCCGGCAGGCAACGCTGGACACCTTTATAGGCAACCATTCAAGGCCTGCTTCCAAGACCCCTGTCTGACCCTGTATTGATTCCATCTCGGCACAGGAGCGCACTGAAGAACGCATCCATGTTATTTTCAGCCCTCAGGTAAGCCCTGTTGGGCTTTTGTACTATATTGAGCAAATCATTTAAAAATGGCCACCCCAACGAGAAAGGAAACGACAAGCTCACTTGGTGAGCCTCCACCTATTTGCCCGCCCTCGCCCCGACTTCACTGGTTGGCTGCTGCACAAAGGCAGCCTCATCCTGGAAGCCGGCCCCCTTTAAAGGCCACCGTTCAAGGCCTGCTTCCACGACCCGCCTAGCCCTGTTCGGGCCTGGAAGGGCAATGGGACTCAACAGTCGCATCTACGTTTCTTTTCAACTTCGTCTTTTGTTGCATTGCAGTTTTGCTCCTCACGGCAGGTAAGACAGCCCTTTGCCGCTTAAACCCACATAACTGACCGGGCCGCTGCTTCTCTCTAGTTTTGTTTCTCTCCCTCCTCCCATCCGTGTAAACTGTGGGGGCTCACAACAGCTAGTCCTCTGTCGCTCCTCTTACATGCTAGGAGCTTATTGTGTACCATCGTCCTCCCTGCACTGATAGCCGTTGCACAAGCTGACTTTCGTGGACGCTTCTAATAGGATTTGTAATCACTATTCTTAACTATTGCACACTCGACCCGATTGCTTATGCCAAGTATTTGACTATGCTTACCGAATTGATCAGGCTGTATCATGTTACACTGCTTATACTTACCTGATTTGTCTGACTTTATCATGCAACCTTTGTTACTATCCTCACCTAATATGTTGCAGCAGCACTGTGTGATCATGTAACCCATCTTGTCTGTTTGCCTACAAGATTTTGCACCCCTCACCATGAGGTGAGGATTCTCCAGCATCTATTCACATACTTACTTCTGATTGTAACCATCTTGCTTGTGCAGCTGTCTTGCGATTTGTACTATTGCATTTTTGTTTTTAGTCTACACTGCGTGGTGCACTAGCCGCTTCCTGCCATTGCTTGCCTGCATTTCTGTTACAACCCTGCTCCATGATACGAGGCCCCATTGTCTAGGTTCACCACTGACCTGTCTAGTAGCCTGCTTGCACTTCCAAGTCTGCCCTACCATTAGGAGTGATCCCATCCAGCTTGTGCACACCTACGCTGCGTTTTGTATTTATCCTAGCTGAATCTACCGGATTGACACTCCCAGCCCTGCGCTGTGTTTTTTATTTAGCCTACCTGAAGCCACCTTCAGCCTCGCAACATGAGGCGCGGCTTTGCCAGTTTGTGCACTCACACCTTTCCTGTTCTTTTCACTAACATGCATAAATTGTAATGCACTTCATAATTTGTCTCCTCACACTTTCTGTAACTAGCCTGCAGATACCGGAGGGTCTTGGGCCCTGCTATCAATGCAATAAATAAATAAAATAATTAAAAATAAAATAAAAATTAGACCTTGAAGTATCCGCGGATTCCGATTCAATCCCCCAGAATTTGGCTTGTGATTATAGGCATGGAAGCCAAGATATAGTGGTTTCGGTGGCTGCAGGTGGAGGTCATAATAGAGAAATTTCTTTTGCGCATAATGAAGGTTTAAGTAGGATGGATCAAGGCGATTGGTCCTGGATAACAGCAGCACTCATGAGGCCGGACGCCGTAGCGCAGCATCATTCACAACCGTCTTTTTAGCACTAAAGTGCAGTTACAAGTTCTTTTGTGGAATTCAAGAGGGAATTCCACAAAATGTACCAATGTGTTTACCGAAGTGGAAGTGAATGGGATTATAACAACATACAGAATTTTAATGTTACAAGAAACATGGTTGACTATGTGCATATTGCTGGACGGATACTCGTTGTTTGTGCAAGAAGCATCTAATTTACCCTATGGAATTTTAGGGGTTGAGGCAACGTTGGAGAAGGATTGTGATGTTAATATATTATTGCTGGTGAATATTTATTGGCATGTAGGGGTTGGTGACTTGGACGTGTGCTTGAGTCCGATCACCAATTTCATCTGTGATTGGAAATGCGAGAATGAAAGGGGGTTGGTGCTACTTACAGGCAACCTAATGTCCTAGTGTATTAATTATGGAAATGATGTTGAGGGGTGGAATGTGCTACCTCTTAAATTAGGCGGCATGGGTATCAAGTTGCTGGCAGTAAGTGGTGTGCAGTTCTATCTTCTGTGGGTTTGTACTCTTTAAATGGGAAAATAAGACGTATCTAGAGTGACCATACTAAGTTTCTCGCAGAATTTGATATTAACATGGGAAACTATGCAGCAGGAGTCTCAAGGGGCCTTTTGATTAACCATGGAAAGAATCGGGTCATATGAGAGACCCTGCTGTTAATCGATTAAATAACAACTTGGAAGTTGCCTTCCGTAGGGCCACCTATGAGTGGGAATTGGAGACATTTAACTTGCATAATTTTGACATTTCGATTGAGTCTCTACATTCCCTGTCAAATAGCAGCAAGCATTAAGTTCGCTTAAAAGAATCCGAAATTACACACTCACACATTTGATGATAAATTAGCAGAGGAAAAAATAACTATGCAATATATAAATCCAAATGGTTAGGACAGCCAAACAGCGTTATAAGAACATCTGTAAGCAGCATCGTGCTATACTAATGCAGAATGAATGGAAATTTAAAAACTAGTTATTTTGCTGCATTTTGAGAAGTTATTAATGCGCTGAAATATAGTCAATCTAGGAAACAGCTACATGCGTTATCCGAAAATGACTGGGTATCTCATTTTGAAGAACTGTATTCCTGTAAATGTCAGAATACTTCTAAAATGTAACACAGATTAAAAGGTGATCTGGAGAAATGGGATCTTAACTTTGATCAGGAGGATGTTTGGGATTTTATTAGTCGCTGTAGTAACTCCAGGGCGCCAGGCCCTGATCAGTTATCTAACATTTTGTTTAAAAACATAATTTAATTAGAATCTTGGAGGCCTTCCTATGTCATCCCAATTTTTAAAAGAGGCGCGAAGACCGACCCTAAAAACGATCGTCCCGTAACAATAATGGATTCGGACAGTAAGGTCTTTACTTCCCTTTTATTACATCGTTTGGAGAAATGGCCAAGTGATTCTGGACATCTGAGTAGACGGCATTTGGGTTTTCAAAAGAGTCACAGCACCAATCTAAATGGGTTTATGGTCAGCTTTTTACAGGACCCGGCCAAGAGCAAATAATTGACAGCTGTGTACGTGGCGTCAATCAACTGCTGCATTCAACCAGGTTGAGCGTAACCTTCCCATGGCAAAACTGCCAAAGAGGGGGATGAGTCCTCTGGGATCCAGGCTAGACTGAACAATGAGGGACATTTGTCCCGCAGGATGGAGACGGGTACAGGATTGAGGCAGGGATGTATATTGGCACCCTGCCTCTTTAATCTGTATGTGTCAGATGTGGGGGATTTTTTTTTTCCCAGCTACGCTTGCTTCTCTTTGCATACGCAGACGATTTTCTGTTTTTTGATCGTACCCCCGTAGGTCTGCATTTTCTCTGTTTGCAAAAGAAAACTCCCTTATAGTTAATCCCGGTAAGACTAGAATTTTAGAATTTGCAAAGAAAAAGAACTGGTGTACCCATAAATGGTATTTGGAAAAAGTTGTGTTGTCCAGGCCGGGCAGTGTTACTTACTTAGACTTTCCTATTACCGGACAACCACAGAAAGTAGTGCTTTGTACTCTGTTTAAGCAAAAGGGGACTTTCCTAACTAACCAAATGAGGAAAATGAATCGGAAATTTGGGAGATTTTCGATCAAGCCTGCCTTAAAGTTCTACAAGGGTAAAGTTGTACCGAAAATAATCTACAGTATGGAACTGCAGGGACCATGCGCCTATGACTTTCTGGACAAACTAGAGGCTGCAATTTGCCACATGGTCTTGGGCGTGCCAATGCGATACCAGTAGCAGCCTTACGATACGAATTGGGTCTTACATCTCTCCAAGCTAGAGTGAGGTGGAGCCTTCTAAGTTTCAATCAAAGTGTGTGTTTTCTGCAGGTGAATACTTTATATGAAGAAATGAATGGCAATCATATAATTGCTAACTTGAGAAGTCAGTGTGACTTGATGCTTAGTGGGATGGGGAGAAGTATTCTTGATTTAAGGGGACATTTGATTATGGTAGCATGCGCTCCCTTTACTCCGCCCTCCGGCACGACACATCAGTCCTCTTTTCCGCGTCAACTGGAGCAGACCTGCTTCAGCTATGCTGCGTTTGAGGCCCTTTTTTCCTCGTAATTCCAGCCGTTTTGAGTCTTCCCCAGGGATATTTGTCCCTCTATTTCTATTGTTTATTACTAATGTAGATTTAATTTTTATAGGAACTAAAATGTACAGCGTCCTGCGGTACCTTACCTCTCCACGATGCATATCAGCCCCGGCGGTAGGTGCCCAGCCTGCAACAGATCCTTTCCTACGTCGGACCCGCACCCACTCTGCCTCCAGTGCCTTTGGAAAAGACCACAGCTGGGACTATTGTTCGGAGTGCAACACCCTTACTCCCCAGTCACTAAAGAACCGGTTGGTGAGGTGCAGGGAGCTGTTCTCCAGATCTCCGCCAGAACATATCGGAGTACGTACGTAGAAAAACCAAGCTCAAGGTAAGCACTCTATTCTCTAAAGCAACCCAAAGGCCATATCTGATCTTAAACTGCCGTCTATGCAATAATGCTTGCAGTATGCAGAGGGGTTAGCCTAGGTGGCCACCTTGCTGATTGTTTACCATGGCACATGCCTCTGGAAGGTGAGGGCCGTTGCCTTGGCCCTGATAACATGAGCGTTCATGTTTGCTGGTATATTTATATGTCCCTTGTAGGCCTCTTGAATGGCCGTGATCATCCACCTACCTATGGAGGCCTTTGATGCCTGACCACCTGGTTTTGAGCCACCGAAGGTGACGAATAACACATTTGACTTGCGCAAACCCTTTGTCCTGTCCAGGTAGAATGTTAGGGCTCTACTGACGTTGAGAAAGTGTGACTCCTTTTCTGCCTCCTGCTTTACAAGAAATCTATAAAGAGAGACGAAGGGAGTGGAGTGGGGTACCCAGGGAGGCAGGCTCTGTAGTTCAGGGGAAACCTGAGGCACTACAAGTGGACAGTGGAATCAGGTTACCCATTGGAGGTTACTTCACCCGCTGCAGCAGTACGGCATGGAGCTGCAGTTACCAGATGCTTACAGCAGCAGCTTCGTAGTACCGGCCTTTGTGCTGCTGGTGACTAGAGCCAGGGATGAGAGGAGGAGGAGCCAGTTTGTGGGTGCGCTGGAACGAGATGGCACTTCCCAATGACTGCACTGTGGTACAGAGCATGCAGTAGCAGTGTAGGCCCACCCAGGAAACATGATTGCCGCCAGGAGTGTGAGGAAAAGCCGGAGCATAGGGCTTCTGGGTCCATCGTGGTGTGCGTGGAGAGATGGAACCAGGATGCTCAGGGGAGCTGAGTGAACGCATTAGGTATGTCAGGCATGTTTGTTGAAGGTAGGTTTCTCTGCCGCCAGCGCAGATTTTTTTTTCCCGCCCTCCGCAATGTGGGGTGGACATTAAATTGTATGTCCACAATGGTCGCTGCTTGGACCACTCCCCCGCTATAGTGGGAGCAGCTTGGTAATGCAGCCATCAGACAGCCAGCTGCCATGGCTGTGTAGCGTGGGCCTGATTACAACAGGAGCAGACGAAGTGTGAGGTCAGAGCCAACCAGTGGTCCTGACAACAGGATAGGGAACTGGATGCATCAATGCATAGGGAAAGAGTGGGCACTCACACTGCAGACTACAGTGTGTCAGCTGGGAGGCTGACATGTCATTAAGAGGGATTTACAGAATCATACCTGAGAGTGGATTCTAAGAGGCCACTCTATTATAGCGACAGGCAGAGGATACCCATGTCTAGCCAAAGTCAATCATGTTAGGGTAGCAGAGCAGTAAGGAATAGACTTGTAAGGGTGTGAGAGTGGTCTAAGGCTACAATGAGACATACACATAGCATACCAATAATTTAAGTTATACAGAGGATGTACAAAAATACAATTATGTATTTGGCCTTTGAAAACCCTCTAAGCAATGAAAACCTCAAGTAAGTATTACCACACAGCTACTACATTTACACATATATAAAATCACTGCTTGGGGGTTATGATAGTAGAACACAAGCACTGTACCTTTAGGACAGTTCAACAATTGTAGTCAATTCGTTAGATAACTGGGTATGGTAAAGTAAGTGAAGAAAACAACCGTTAGCAATTTAGAACCAGCTGGAGACAGCTAAGAAAATTGTTAGGTTCCCTTTGTGGTGGGATTGGGAGAGGAATGTGCAAGAACTTTACTTAGCTTGTTTTTCTGTTTCCGGAACACTTACCTGCAACCGTTGACTTTGCCAACTCT
Source organism: Ambystoma mexicanum (assembly GCF_040938575.1). NCBI lineage: Eukaryota > Metazoa > Chordata > Amphibia > Caudata > Ambystomatidae > Ambystoma > Ambystoma mexicanum. Next base: position 576,397,086 of record NC_090922.1, on the reverse strand, counting down.
TGTTCATGGATCACATAGTAAAGCCTCTTGCAAAGTGAATCTTGTGGAACTGGTGACTTTTGAGCACTAAGCCCTGTTTCCTAGAAGGGCAGGATTTATTAAGAATTCGGGACCTTAATCTAGATTTTCTTGTGGGTGTTGTCTTTTCTAACAATTTACTTACAAAATAACTTACAAAACAATGAGGATATTGATACTGTCACCTATATATTATATATATTATCTCCAAAAATGTTGTTTTTGTGTATAAACTAATGAGAATGCAGCCTTTAATATAGGTGAAAGTATTCAGAACCTATTTTTTTTGGAAGATATTTGCAATGGCTGAGATGCAGTAAGAATCTGCTCAGACAAAGGTTGCCCTGAGAAGACATTAATCCAAAATGCATTTGGCATATACAACAAACATTGTGTCTGTTTTCTCTGGTTAGGACCTGGATATTAAACACCTGGCCACAGATTCATCAGAGCATATCTTTATTACACATGTCTGACCTTTATTATATTGATCTAAAGCCGGTTCGGCATTGAGCGTGTCCATGCAACTCTCTGAAAAGACATTTTTCGGGGTTGCAGAATTTCTGTATTATGCCAAAAACACTTTCTAATAGTTTGTTTTGAAAATAAATAATAATTTGTGTTTAAAACATCTTGCGTGATGTGGTGAATACAATGAAATTGAGGAAGGGACTGTTCAGTTTAATAAAGGAGGTGGTGGTTGTGAAATGAAAATTGAAACCTTAGGAAACAGTTGTGTTGACTTGTATGGGTCAGATGGTGATGCTAGATGCGCACTTTTTTGGGATGTACCACTATGAAGCTGTTGTACTACATTGGTAGTTATTTGTTCACTGAACAGGAGCAACATTATTGCTGTAAGGGAGAATTCTCAGAAGTGTGCTAATTACTCTCTACCTTAGAGACCCCCAACAACTTTGCTGGATTTTGAACACTTTAATTTTTAACCTGGAGAGAGTGAGAACCCTTTTCCCACTCTCTTGTGTATTTTATTGGGATTTTGAACACTGTGTTTCTTTTGGTTGTGAAGTCTGATAAACTCCATAGGCATCATCTTTTACATTGTGTCACACAGCACCTTCAGTGCAGTGGCACAGGGAATCCTTTCAGATTTCCCCAAGGTTTAAATACCTTCTCTTGGATAAACTACTGAGCAGTGAAGTGAAATTGACCTTACTTACATTTGTAACTTTCTAGACCCAGCACACACTATCTTACAATAGGGTGCTGGAGGGGTTACTTAGTATCCCCTTTGTCTAGTTTCTCATGTAACATTTTTATGTTACCCTTCCCTCGATGAATGGCTGGTGGCAGTGGTTTACTTTTAACTACCGTGGTGTGCTTTTACCGTGGGCTGCGTTCGTTTACACCGGGCTGCATTCGCAGCTGCAGTAGAGCACCCAAGGGTGCCATTTTTGTCAAAATGGCCCGGTCTTCTTTTTTGGCCATTTCTTTGTGGGAAGGTCCTTCTTGAGATTTACTCTGCGTGCCAAACCAGGTTTGGTCCCTTTGTTCGTCTTGCCTCTGGTGGGATTCACAAGTGAAGCCTGCCTCTGGCTCCAGGGTGTCTGGCGGGGGCAGGAAGCGAGGGAGGTACCCGAAACTCCCTGTGCTTAGTCTTCTAGGAGACAGGAATGCACTCTTATGTGATTGGCAGGCTGGCTGTCCGGCAAGGACAGCCACCCTGCTGGGTGACTGACAGCGAGGCTGCAATGAACGGGAGAAACCTGCATAAAAGGCAAGGCTTTTTGGCTTGGAAGGCAGAGTCAACCACTGGACAAAGGAATCCGAAGAAGAACTTGGAAGAGATGCCTGCTGCAATTCCTGGACAGTTGGTTTTCCCGGTGAAGCCCTGCTGCTGTGCTGAAGCTCCAAATTCGTCTCGACTAGAGAAGCCCTGCAAGGACGACTTCTCCCCTTCAGTTGGTGGGACCAATCAACTCCAAAGTAAGCCACCTGGACATCCTCTCGAAAAGCTCTCGGAATGTCCACTGCAGTCGCTCCTGGAACCTAATAGCCAGGGAGAGGAACACCAGATCGTGTGCGTTGCTTTTCAGCTGGCCAAGAGCACCAGGAAGATCCTCCGGACTCGCAGGAAGCAGGACTGACCGAGCCTGAGCCACCTCAACAGAGTGCTGGACCTCAGATGCAAGGAAAGGCCATCTCGACAGCCAGGAACCGTGGTGTTGCTATTTGCGGTAGATGCAAGGAGCTGAAACACCGAAGGGCCACTTGTTCGAAGATTGCCGGTTGCGGTTGGTGACCGTCCCATTGCAGTGCAGGAGTCTCCAGAAGTCCTCCCTCTTGTCCCCACGACTGAGGCCCAGGAACACCAGGATCTGCAGAGCTGCACATGAAGAGAAACCATCTGCTGCACTTTTCTTCAAACTAAAGGTACTGTACAGTCTAAGAGAACTTACCTCTTGTGCTACCTTGCTTGTTCTCAGTTGAGACTTGTCTTGGTTGCTCCTGTAGGGTTGCTTGCATCTTCTACTACTCACAGGCCTAACAGCTTGTGACCCTACATTTGATTCTACTTTTTCTACAAAGATTTCTAAAACATTGTGCAAGACTTTTCCTTACCTGCAAGACGTGCTTCAGTTCACCTTGACTTTTGCTAACTTAACATTGGCTGGCCGGGCTCCCTGAATGACTCTTCTCTCCTCTGCTTATGTGTTTTGCCTTCCTTCTAGGAAAGAGTTAACTCACTTTGCATTGTTTTTTTTTAAAGTACTTACCGGATTAAGAATAATTGTGTGAACACTTGTCTTATTCTGACACCTCTTTTCTTTGACACTTCTCTCAATAATATTCTAAATGCAACAGGGATATATTAATGTCCCCAGCACCCTAACTATTGAAGTCACCTGAGGGTGTAGGTAGTGTCTATGGGCCATCCCAAAAGGGTATTTGCCGATTTAGAAAACTAAGAGTGTGTATTTTGAAGTATATTTGTGTATTGCTTTATATTGCTCCCTTCTGAAGAAGGTTTATTCAAACTGACAGAGTTGATTTGAATACTTGTCACTGTGAATCTCGGTGTAACACATCTACAGGTCACATTGACCCCTATTGAGATAAGCCTAGCTGCTCAACATGCTACCAACCTGTATAGTACAGACGTATACCAAAGGTTGGGTTCCTATTGCCAGACGGTCAGGGTTGTTGTAGTGCACCCAAAATGGTACTGCATATAATCTTGCCTAACAATTACCAAAGGATTATTAAGTCCTATTACCCACACATTTTCTTTGTTGTTCTTATTGCTGTATTTCACCTTTGGAAAGGCCAATCCGGCCATTTTGCCAATGTGGGTTCTGATTTAGAGTTCACAAAAGCTTCCCTGGTTGAATCTGATCCGGTTTAAGCTAGATGAGGGTCTTCCAGATACCTCAATCCACATCCTCACGTGTGTGTTCACGGAAGTGGAGCTTAGTCTCCCATCCCTCATTCAATGGCTGCCAAATCTTTGAATGGTGCACAGATGGTGAATGGAGGACTGGGGTAGACCTCATCCTTCTACGTGTGTGTTTATCTGTGGAAGCCCAAGATTATTCACCAGAACAGAACCTACCTGGAGCCTTATATAGAAAGGTGCAGAAGATATGACGCCCCCTGAGGATCCTGATTGCTGGCTCTGCTGCCCATTCCTGATCCTCTGGACAGTGAAGCTTTGCTTTTCTTTGTCTTTGGGAATCCTGTCTCAGGCTCTTCTTCCTCTTGCTGTGACAGGAACAGCTGGATTTCCTGGCATTGGAGCCCTATGGGTTCCCCTAGATACTCCTGGACTTTGATACTGACCAGAACAGAAGTGGGAACCTCTGCGGCCTCTGTTGGAACACACACCGGTGGCACTGCTGATCAGAAGTGCCTGCTCGTTCATGAGGCATCCTGGACTGGACCTTGCCAGCTGTCCATCCTCACTGTGGCCTCCTTTGACTTTGTTCAATGGGTCACTTTAGCTTTTGTTGAAACAAGCTCTTCATGGGCCATCCTGAAGGGGTCTTCCAATGTATCCAAGTGTGTTTTCTTCACCAACCCATCATGAGGAACTGTACTTGCATATCCACCTCCCGGAACTGGCACTGCTATCGAAAATACAACCTGATGCCAGAACAGATCCTTGGCAATCTCAAATTCTGGGCTTCCTCAGCCTCCTCAGTCAGCATGGTCCACATCTTGGGGTGTCTCTGAACTTCATCGCTGGTCTTGTCCTCTTGGGTCATCAGGCTTCTCCTGCTGACCTTCTGCATGCTACCGCCCCTCTTCCCGACCACGAGACTCACTGCACTGATGTTTGGTTCCAAAACTGCAGTCCTCCTTCCAAGGACATTTGGTCATTGAACCTAGGTCAGGATATTTTTTGCTAGGATCCTTTATTGTCACCACCCTCAGGTGGCCTCCTCTACCTCTCTCCTAGGGCTCTGCTAATACTTGCATCTATTTTCATTATAAAGGAGAGCTGCCTCTGTACTTTGTTAATGTACATTTCTATGGCAAAACCATTCCTACCTTCTAAAACAGTTTACAAGTATCTGGAAATAGTATTTATCTGTAATCTGGAGTAGCATACTTGTGTAGATAGGTGCTTAGAATTTTGGGAACACTTTATGGTGTAAAATATGTACATAAAAGACATTAAAGTATTTAGCTGTACACATGGTTATTTTTTAATGCTTTACTTTAATGAGTATATTTTCAGTAATGTAAAGTGTGGACCTTCCTTTATTGTCTGTTGATTAGTGTTTAAGTTGTACTTTAGTATCACACTTCTCCCCTCTAAAGAATCTAGCCTTACTGCTATGTAACATTTAACTGTATGAGTAGCAGGAGGAACTTGGCTGAAATCGTGCCTAAGACTCACTACAGGTTGGTCTTCTTAAGCCATCAACAGAGGACTTGGGGAAAATCTTCGAAACAATAGGAATCAGCTAAATATCAATCATAGGATTACTCGTTTGTCTTAGTTATGGTGGTAAAATCTTCTTTTTTGTTGTTCACATAATACATACAAATTATGAATTACAATGTATGTCTTTAAAGTGCCCTTTTCAGTTATTCCTTACAATAAATATGTGGTGTTAATTGTTTTACTTATGGATGAAGGGCCATCCAAAACTTAATGTTACCAAAGGTTCCATTGGGACATGTGTACTCAGCCCCAAAAAAGTTTGTGCCAACCAGGATCAAGCATTTTGAGATTTTAGCTATGACTGAGTAGCTGTGCCAGGGTATAAAGCAAAACAGCCATTCTGTGATCCCTTTACCTAGTAAATGGATCAGTTGGTGGAACTGTTTTCGTTAGTACATTAGTTATTGTTATTGTTATTGTTATTTTGCACTTATATAGCGCCTTATATACCATTGGTATGGTCTGAAGGCGCTATTTCCGTGACCAGAAAAAGCTCTCTCTATAGAAAAGGTTGCAGACCCTTGACTTACATCAACTCCCACTCCAGCTGTGCTTCTTCAATGTCATGCATCACTTTCATGAGCTTCCTCTTGAACTGGTTCTCAAAGCGGACATCATCTTCGATGACAAGTGCAGTCTCAAGGTTTCTGTCCACCACCTGAAATAACATTTCCCAGATTTATGGCTGTAAAATGTTGTTATTGAACAAAATGCATGTTTTTAGTAATTCAATTTCATGATGATCTTAAGCTGCAAAGCACTTACCTCATTCACACGGGTTTGCCGCTGCTCTCTATGCTGTTCCAAAACATCAGTTCTACATAGCAGTAGTCATACTTAGAGCATTTTTGCGTCATCCCTTAATTAGTGTTTAAACAGGGCCTCTTCTTTGATGTTAATGGGAATTATTTCCCATTACTTGAATATGTGTATTCCTGAATTCTTCCCCACCTATGACTCTTTTGACATTTATGACACATTCATATTTATAGGACAATATAGTAGAGACATATCCAATATTAGTAGGACTGTTTGATTTTCCTTTACAAATAATGTAATGAATTTGGTCAGAACTACATCATGATTTTTCTTACATGTTTTGGTAATATGAGATTGCAAAATTTGACAAAAGAATGGTCAAAATTGACCTAAAAGAAGTGTACTTTGAGAGCTGTGATCTCCACAAATGACCCTAGAGCAAAACTCCATAAATACTCGTTGGCTTGAGGTCTGCTCTTGTGTATGCCTTACAAGACGCTAACCGTCCCTAGATATTGATAATCTAGCTGCTGATCCAGACTGTGTCCGGGAATGCTCAAAAACTCTTTAATGACTGTGATGAATCAAGAGTATTCACCGCTTCTCCCCAGGGGGAGCCACCCCTTTATTATTATCATTATGATGGTATTTATTGAGGGCGTACCTAGCTTTGAGAAGCATGGAGCACTTTACCGAGGTATTCAACAATGGAGATGCATATCGGAGCGCTTTTCAGAGGTAACAGCAGAAATGATATACAGCAATGGTAGGATACAGAGAGGCACAGAGGAGGGATCCAGCTGTACCGGGTTGCAGGGAGGAGGGAGGCAGGCTGCGTCTATCGAGTCAGGTGGCGCGAGGGGCAACGTGGTGGCCTAGGTGTTGAGTAGGAGAGATTCCTTGAAGAGGTGGGTCTTAAGATCTTTTCTGAATTGTAGGAGCATGGGGGCAAGTCTGATGATGCTAACGGGGAGGAGGTTCCATAGTCTAGGGGACAACATGGAACTCCCTATGCAAGCAACACTATCTACTTATCTGGGATTTCCTGCAATAACAAATAATGTGCCTTTCTATCCATTCGCTTCAGGTAATGCTGGATCAAATACGAAACCTGAAGGAAAACAGAACTCCCCTTTGAACGGGGACTTGCATGTATAGTGGCACATCATAATAATACCTGGCTGGAATATTTACATCTTTATACTATCGCATGTGCCCTCCAAAAAGCAGGCTTAAAGGCTAATGCAAGGAAATGCTATTCAGCCCAATCAGCCATCAGATATCTGGGTTACTTTGTCGGGAATGGCCTGATCCAACCCCAGGCCGATAAAGTGAAAGCGGCGCAACAAACACCAACACTTAAATCAAAACCAGACCTTCAAGCCTTCCTGGGATTGACCAGGTACTACTGGAGATGTATCCCTAACTATTCCACCCTGGAGGCTAATCTTACCAAACAAACTAAAGAATTCTCAACCACAGAAATTGACTTGCAGAAAAGAAGATCAACAAAGCTTTGAAGGTGTGAAGCACATCCTCTGTCAAGAGGCAGTATTCAAAATGTCAGACTTTAATAAAGAGTTCATCCTACAGACCGACACTTCCAAAGTGGGCTTGAGAGCGGTACTGTCTCATGAACACTAGGGTATTGAACATCCCACACTGTACACTAGTAGGAAACGCTTTCCTCGAGAACAATCATAGGCCACCATAGAACTCAAAGCCCTGGCTATCATTTTGTGCCTTGAAACACTTGTGTATAGGCGCGTTATAAATGCCATATCATATCATGTGGGCTGTAGTACATCTGCGTTATTACCTAAGAGGAAGACAATTCAGATTAATAACAGATCATTCACCACTAATCTGAACAAGTTTTAGAAAAGATTCTAACTTTCGAGTCATGAGATGGTTCCTAGGGCTACAACCTTTTTGTTTTACGGTGTATCAGAGGAAAGGAAAAGAACAAGGAAATGTGGATTATTTAAGCTGATTGCCACTTAGGACTGAAGAGAAAGCCACACACTTAAGGGGAAGGGTATGTGACGAATCAAGAGTATTCGTCCCTTCTCTCCATGGGGGAGCCACCCGCTGTGAGGTTAGGGACATCTGCCCACTTAGCAAGACCCTCACTATGGGTCTGGGCAAGTGGGACCTAACTGGGAGTGACTCCACATCATTCTAAGTAAACACTGCTGGTTACACACTCCCCAGCCAGGTGTTCTCCTGAGGCCTAACGCAGCCACATCCGGTCTGGATAAATCCTGCCAGAACGAACACATACTCCTGATCTCTCGAACACCACACCTACCGCTAAAATGCAGCTATCACACGCATGCCGCACGAGCTGCACACATACCCGGTGTTCACACACACCTTTTGACTCTCTCTACCCTCTCCACTTATCTGAACATCGGTTCCCAAGGGCGTTCAACCTACCAGCGCCTTCAGACCATACCAATGGTATATAAGGTGCTATATAAATGCAAAATAACAATAACAATAACAACAATAACAGGTACTCTCATCCCCACATGGAACTCCCTATGCAAGCAACACTATCTGCTTATATGGGAAGTAATGTGCCTTCCTCGCCATTGGCTTCAGGAAATTCTAGATCAAATATGACACCTGAAGGAAACCGGAACACCACTTTGAATGGGGACTTGTATGTAACATTAACAAACTGATCGAGAATGGAGAGAGGGAGACATATGCAGGGGAAGCCCACTGACGTAGGCATGACTTGGAAGGGCGGAGCAGTTTGGAGCAGCAGAGCCTGTGGCAACCCGTGAGGGAGAGAATGCGTAAATAACAGTGGGGACACCGCTGTCAGGACAGAGTCCTGGAGACAATCCTATGTGGTGGTTTGACCACAGGAACACTGTAGTGGGCCCTGGCCCAATCAACAACGCTGAAACGAGAAAGGTTTGGAGGAGCGAAGCCTCTCAACAGCAGACCTATGCTGAACACGCAGACATAACGGGATGCCGAGACCGACTCCACGCTGGAGCTGAGAAAGCAGAGACAGAAACCAAGCAAATCCATCGCAACGGCAAGCCTCGTGAATTCACCCACATCAAGTGAAGGTACCAGGGTGGATAAGGTCTGGGGGAGGCAACAGGGACTATATGCATTACTGGAAAGGAACTGCAATATTGACTGTGGGTCATGGAGAAAGCACAAACCTATATATTGTGAAGCACTAAGAAAGTTGCCAAGCATAATGTTGATGAATATTGGAATCTATTACTAAGAGACTGTGAGAAACCCTCTGAATGAAGCACAAATATCACTCCCAAAAAAAGTAAGGGGAGACCAGTGGACAGGCCTCAGGAGTGGTGAAGCTACACGTTTAACAAGGGTATACTGAACCCACAAAGAGGGGGAGTCGAATGGAAAGAGGCTGAAGGACTCAAATTAAAAGGAAGACGTGCAAAAGATTACATACAGAAAGACTGTCCGAAGGACATGGAGGAGATCGATGGGTCTCACAAACTCCGGGATATCAGACCTATGAATATGTACCATGGGCTACAAAAGCTCATGAAAGAGGATTTGTAAACCCAGATAAATATACGCTGCTGAGTTGGTTGATTTTTACAAAACTGGTTGCAATTGGAATAAACCTGAAACAAGGCCCAGGAAACCCAGTTAAAGGGAAGATGTCAGAAGATATATATTCCAGCCACCTTTAGTTATTAGTTCTGAGAGTAGGATCAGGTAGAAGTAGACTTTTCACTGTGTCCAACTCCGTCTTCTGGTCTGTCACACTACCAGGAAGAGAAAGGTCATCAGGGCATCCCTGATTTATAAGTGACTGACATCTTGTTGAGTGAAAGAAGGTGGCACAGTACCTGTATCTTTTGGTGGTAACGGCCGACTCTCTTAGTGGCAAACTGAAGGTTAGCTTTCATAAGGCAGTTTGAGGTAGCTAATCTTAGGGCCATCAACTGATGGTGTATAATTCTAGCCTCCACTGAAGGGAAGTCTTTGTAAGGCTCTGGAGGTCTGACATCCCGTCTTAGGTTTTAGGACCAGATAGGCGCCAGAGATTTGATCCTTCAGGTGTTATCCTACCCCTTTTCTCTTGAAGTCCCATGTACAAGTTATTCATTTAGTCTTCTCAGCAGTTTGCGGAAAGTCCAACCTAAACTCTTCAAATATTACAAAGGTTTAGACATTTACTTTTGCAATCTGTGAATTTGTAGGTATTAGGAAGATTTTTGCATAACCCCAAGTCTAAACTGATTACAAAAACACCCCACATTGGTATACTGACAGTATACACTTTAATAACAAATTACAAACAGAATCTCTATTTGGTAAAATAAGGTGCTATAATACATAGTATTGAATACAGAGCATGTTAAAAAGTAAAAGTCAACAAGACCTAACCCACTCTTTACAATAATATACTATCTGGTGACATACACAATTCATATAGGTTAAGCAGGGGGTAAGGAAAGTATTGTATACAACACTGACATACATCAAAATAACCATGATGGCATCACTGAAAAACAGTCACATTAATCCAAAACCTCTAGAGCATAGTATTAGAAATAATATTAATATGCACCATCCAGTAAATGTAGGACCTTGCAGAGGGCAGGGCGAGAACACTTAAGAACAGAAAGCCATAGGCCACCATGAGTTACAATACATGTATAGTGATGGTACCAACACATTACATTCCTAGGAAAAATAGATACTGCAATACTTTGCAGTTACAATTTGTCACAATGCATGTCACATAGGCATTTGTGTAATGCAAGACTTGAAAAATACATATTATCTCAATGGCACAAGCTAAAACTAGACTGTAGTGAAACCAGGAATAAATGTCCAGAGGCAAGAAAGCACCACCAAAGTCACTTTAGGAGAGAGCCAGTTAAGTTCAGAAGTTTCCCATAGGTATTAATGTGACATACTCCATAGGCACAGCCGTGGTTATGGGGAAAGTAAGGTAAATATCAGTTCTACCACTCGCGTGCAGAGAAGACAGCATCTGACCCACAGGAACCCCAAAGGAAATCCTCTGAAGAGGTCCAGTACCAGGTTCGAGACCCAGAAAACCCAGGCAGAGATGTAGCTAAGCAGGATTCAAGCCAATAGAAGGGTTTGCAAAACAAGGTTGAAGGGGACCTGCAGACACCTTTCTTTAGGGCCCTGTGTGAAGACCCTTTATGAACCTACGCAGGATAACATTGGCCCATTGTTTCCTCTGGGCCCATAGACTTCGCATTCGATCAAGTGTGCAAGTGCTGTCAGCTGTGGAGACTATCAGTCTGCGTGCAGTGAGGCTTGTGAATTTGCTTCCCTGGTGGTCTAGTGCTCGGCATTGGTTTTTCTCTGTCTGGAGCTTAAAAGGACCTCTGTGCTCGACAAGTGCGGCAAGTGCTGTCAGCTGTCTGGAGGCAGGAGTAATGACCGGATAACTACAGCCTTTAACTTTTGACTGCTAGCTTTTGCGGTAAGTGGGTGAGGATGCCTGAAAAGCCAGAGCGGTGTGTAGAGATCTATGATAAACTCCGGATATAGACTGAGGAGCAAGCTGACTCACCCGTCAAAGGCCTGTAGCCAAGCCAAGGTAAGTGCTGAGCTTGGGGAAGAATGCGCACCTGCTCCTCTATCGAACTTACCATCTACCAGCGCAAGCGTCCTTGGTCATAAGTTTGGGTGACTGATAGAAGTAGGTCGCAACCCGACTTAAATAATTTGGTACCAGGAAGTAGGTATGGTCCCATCCAATGTAAAGGAGTAGTTGAAAGGAACGGTGGCTGAAATTAAAACCTTAGAAAGGAAGATTAGTTCTTTCTTTTCAAAATCAATGGTGGAAATTCCGAGACCAAGCTGTTTGAAACTTGCAGAAAAAAGGTGTGAGATTACAGACGTGGAATTGCTTGCAGAAATGTTTCCCACAGACTCCACTGCTCAGAACATTTCAACCCCAAGAATACTCACTATGGTTAACAGGTCAGAGTATCGAGCAGCAGATAAGTGGAGAACTCACTTGGAGGGGCACTTTGATCCATCAGAGGTACAAAAGGTGTTTGTGGGGGATATAGTAGGGGATGCCTTAAGCCCGGTGGGTCTGGCAACCCCAAAATAATTAATATCTAATGGGTGACAGGGGGCATTACCCAGGGCAGGAGTAAGCATCTCTTTGCTGGAGGGCCAGGATTTAGAGGTGAACAATATTGGCACTCAGGAAGATGTAAATCTTGATGCCTTGATGTGTGCCTCTGAATCTACCTCAAATTCTTCTTCATCTTCGTCCACAAGCTAGCACAGGAGTGGGAGGTTTGGTAACAGGATGGGGAATGTTGATGTAATGGCAGGGACGACAATTGCTTTAACGCCTTTTCTGAAAATACATGAGGCTCCTCTCAATGACTCTTTAAGGGACCAGGAGACATCACTTGCCATGTTGCACTCTAAAATGGTTTATATAGAGAGCTTTATCACAGCCATTAACCCAGATTACTTGAAGAGATGGATGGACTTGTTTCAGAAGGCGAGTACACCATGAAATAAAACAACTTTAAGGGAAGTGGCTAATGGAGCAGCATCAAAAACATTGGGGCCCACATCTGAAAATCCCATGGTCCTTAACAATGGTAGGGAAAGGCAACCTAGCTTAAGGGAAAGAGGCGATGCAAACCGAGGATTTAGACATACTGGAAGAGGTTGTGCAGGCTAGGATAATAATCAGTCCCAAATAGAATTCACAATTTTGCGAAAGGGAAGGTAATAAAAACAAGATGGCAGTAGGATAACCAAAAAAAGGCTAAAAACCAAAAGCTCCCAGCGAAAGGCAATGCCAATGGTTCGAGCAAGTTTCTAGGAAATGTAACCCTACCTAATAAACAAGCAATTGCTATGAGTAACATTGAGAAAGCCCTGAGGAAAAACAGGGATCAAGATATGGAGACAGTGGAAGAAGGGCTAGTAGAGGACTTGGCAGAAGTCAATATACCCTCACCAACACAGGAGGATCTAATGAATGTGTCAACTTCCAATATAACTAGTTTGGAAGAGGCTCCTCCGTTGGTAAAACATACCCCATTGGCTGGCCGGGAGATTTATCGGAATGAAGAATGTATACCTGTTGTGCCCATAGCGGCTTTGGATAGCGCAGGATATGCCCCAGGAATAAAAACACCAACCTTTTTGACGCTGGAGAAAAAAAAGACACAAGAATTAAATTAAACAGGACTTGGTCCAAACAGTAGACAAAGTAGAAGAGTGTGCAGAGGAACAGCATCAGAACCAGGGGAAACTAGCCACACAGAATGAAAAGGTGGCTGAAAACTGTTTATGCTTATAAATATTTCTGGCATGTGAGGATGGGCTCATTTTAAAGAGACAGAATGTGTTCAGTTGCTTTAAGCATGCAGTCTATTGCTTCCAGGGACATTAATTGTGTGGAGTTTTTGAATGACTGCCAACTTGGCCCAGTCTTATGACATATAGATTCAAGACTATGCTGCTGGAAGCAGCCCAGCAATTGCTTTACTTGAGGTTTGAGATGTTTGTGCCACCTAGACACGTCATTAAATGTAGATGGGGAGGTAGTAATTTGGCTTGGGTGAGCCACCCGAGACTTAGTGATAGGGTTGCTAATAACGAACAAAGAATAGATCTACCGGTATCCGATAATTTGCAAGGAGAAAATGATCTAGAATCGAGGATTGAAAAGTATAAGAATTATCCTCTGCAAGTGGTTTGGGCAGTAACTAACAATACCTTAGTGAGAAAAGTTGTAGATTTAGAGGATAAACGTTCAGGCACAAAAGAGGAGACATGGTCCTGGTTAGCTCAAGCTATGGGGTTGAATACAAATGAGCTGTCTGACACTTCTAGGAATGAAATGTTAACTATTGGCTCTTGGAATACTAGGGGACATGTGCACCCATTTAATAAGGGAAAATTCAATTTTGAAGATCATGATGTTGTTTTGATGCAATAAACCTGGTTATGTAAACAGCCGATCCTGGAATGGTTTTCATAACGTTGCTGAACCCTGCAGTAAAGGGCCCAAGTGGGCAAGGAAATGACAGATATAAGCATATACATGTCTATGATAGAGAAGTGGTACTAAAAAAGAGAGATGAGGGCCGATATTAGAAGGCTTAAACTCCTCTTGCGAGATGAGTATTATAACCAATAGAAAAAGAGGAAGCGGGAATATTAGAACTCCCATAAAGCCATGTTAAAGCAACAGGATGCAGAGATAATGCTTTTAGCAATTGCAAAAAAGCAGACTGGTGAGATCTGGTGAAAGTACTCAACAAATAACCCTACAAATAAATGCGGTAGCAGAGGCTATGTGGGTCGCCCATTTTGAAGGCCTATTTGCCCAGTTAGGTAAGGAAGGGTTAAAACTTGAAGAAGAAACAGGGGATGTGAATTGAAAGATGGAATATGATAAAGAGGGCATCATAACCGTGATTAAACACACAAATAATTCAAGAACTCCAGGCCCAGATGGCCTGACAAATTTGATGTTAAAACAATGCCCAGAGCAATGGGCGGGCAGGGATCCTGGATCCTTATTTGACAAGACAATGAGGGTAAGAGAGGGCCCCCGGTCATGGAAAAAGGCGGCAATTGTGTTAGGTAAGATTTTCATAGCAATGATAAATCTTCCTGACTGGGGTCAACCCCAGAACTTCTTGCTTTAATGGTGGATTATTTTTCCATATACCTCAGTGAGTGCAAACCTTTTTTATTTTTTTTTATTTTTATTGGTTGAATCAAATCAACCTTTCAAATAAAAAATACATACAGTTCTTATATACAAAATTTTAATCATTTACATTTAACATAATTAAGAAAGATCACAAAGAAAATTTCATCATTTAACAATACATACTGAAACAAGACTAAATGCATTTATACTTTTCGCTCATTTGTCATTTCATCATAGTAAAATTTAAGTGCTAGGATCTATGGTGCCTGCAAAATGAATGATATGTAATTAGCCCTAGATTGGGCATCAATGATATTCATTTTCAAAGAATCCAGGTTTAAACTTGACAAAAAAATGTACGGTTGCAATTTGTAACGGCAAATGACATGCACCAAAGATTATTGACCAGCAAGAGTACGAATCTTTTAAACACAAATATTTACAGTATCTCTTGATAAGATGTGGTAGAGTTGCACGAATGTCCATCACTAGGCAGAAACGGCAGAAATTACCGGCTACGGCTAAGAATTTTCGTTTGGCTTGTATGTCCCTGGTAATCCATAAATTGAATTTCCACACCAAGAGAATCTTTTACTCTTTTTATGGGTGTCGTTTTTTAAGACTCTCCATAGTATCCTCTTTGACAACTTTTGGCACATGCTGCCTATTGTTGCTGGGTTGCCCTTGGGGTTCCTTTTAACTTCCTCTGGCTAACCTTGTGAGAACTACAGTTCCCAAGGGTAGAAAGGAACTTTGGATCGCTTTTACATTTTGTTATGTGAAACCATCACACCCACCTTATGTGGAGTGCTGGGGAGATACAATGCATCCCCTTTCTCCTTTTAACTGTAACATTTTTGTTACAGGTACAAGCTTACCTTTAATGGCTTGTGGCAGTGAACTTTTTTTCTAATTCGGTGCACCTTTACCGCAGGCTATTTCCATGCGTGCTCATTTTTCCAAAATGGCCCCTGTCTACTTATTTCTCGCCATTTTAGTGTTCCTTGTCCTTTCTTGTTCCTTCCCCTGATCTCCAGGGCAGGAAAATCTTTTGTGTCAATTTTGTCTTCGGTGGAAATCCTGTGGAATCCCCACCCAGGCTCGAGTGTCTATGAAGGCAGGAAGCAAGGGAGGAGTCCAAAACTCTGCAGCCCTTTGTCTTCCAGCCTGACTGCGAGAATCCAGTTCAAACTGGGAGGCTGGCTGTCCTGAAAGGACTGCCAACCGCCCAAGTTTGAATGTCACATGGATGTTTGATTGGCTGGGTTCCTGTCTAAAAGTATGATCCTGGAAGCAGAAGAGGTAGTCGACCACTGCACCTGAATCCGAAGAGGAAGGTGAAGAAAACATGGCTGAGACGATTTCCAGCGACCGGAGAGCCTTTTGTGTAACCAGAGCCTGCTGTTAGCCTTCCTTCCAATCGACCTAGGGACTCCGAATACGGCGTTCCCAACCTAGAGCCTGCTGAGATCCACTTGTCACGATGCCCGCTCCCAGGGAGCCGGCTCAGGCCCTGCGTCCCCGAAAGCGGACATCAAGTCCCCGGGGAAGGTCCCAGCAACCCCTTATAGGGGCCCTTTGGACAGCGTCCTGGCGCCTATGGCGCCAGGCTCATAGAAAACGTCAGTCCTGGCGCCATAGGCGCCAGGCTCATTATGAAAGTGTTTGGGTGCACTTACCTGATGCAGGCCATGCTGCAGAACCCCGGCCTCCTTGAGGCCTGAAAGGAACTACTTTACCTGTGGGACTCATTGACCACCCGGGCGTGGTCGGGGAAGGATACATACCTGATTGGAGGAAGGACACATTCTAGGAACTTCTTCCAAGGCTATTTAAACCACACCTGATCAGCCACACGTGCTTCGTGTTGTTCTGCATCTAGCAGCTGGACGCTCACCGTGTCTGCTCCTGCATCTTGACTTCTGCAACACCTGCCAGCATCCTGAATCACCTGCAAAGGAAGGGAACAAGAGAACAGAAGAAGGAAAAGGCCTCACCTGCTAAATCTGCATCCCAGAGACATTTCGCCGACAATCCTGAAAAGGAAGACATTTATTTTTAAAAGCACATCGCATCGATCGCTGCAGCGCCGCATTCTACTCACCTTTACAGGGCGCCTCCATGTTCAGCAGCGACCATCCGGATTCGCAGTCGCGTCCCCGCGCCTAGAGAGAAAAAGACAAGAACAAAGGTGAGAGAAAGAAGGGAAAAGGGAAGCTAAAACTCCATGTCAAGACTTACCTGTTGGGTCATTCCCTTTTCATTTCGGGTCCGCGCCGCATCCAGGCATTTTCAGACCCCGGCCCCTAAGGGGAAAAAGACATCAGCGTTCATGAGTGAATGAAAAGACATTACCAAAACACTCATTAAAGACTTACCTGATTTCCGCAAGGATTTCACCGCTCACCTCGGGTCGGTGCCTGTTCCCCGGCATTCCGTACCCCGGCCCCTATGGGGAAAAAGACACTAGCATTAGCACATTAATGCATGGACACCAGGGGAACCACTTATAGAAAAACTTACATGGAAGCCAAGCAAGTTTGGTTCTCACCCATCCGAAAATCCAGTGACGTAACTGGATACCAACGCGCCCCTGCATCAGAAGCAGGATGGAGAGCTCGTCCTTCCAGACCCTAAGGTGAGACGCTACGGGGAAGCACAGAAGGGTTTTGAGGAGGGTGAGAGGGGTAAGTGGGAGGCCGATTGCATTACCCCGCAGACAGTTAACCCCCTATTCTCACCTACAGAAGGATACTTCTGCGAGTCAGACAAGCCAGATCTGGGGCCCGGTCCAGCCCGTCTTCCGAACCCTGCGCAACACCTTAGACGAGGTCACAGCAGCGCGAACCAGGCCAGCGCCCCTGTGGGAGTCAGGTGAGCGTTACACCACTAGACTCCAGAAGACCTGCATTTTGAGCCGTCGCACGCCGTGCTGCGACCTTGTGGGGCTGCAATACCCAATACCCTGCAACCTCGAGCCATTGTGCGCTACATGGTCTTTCAAATTCCGAATCTTGCTGAAACATTGTGGGCATCCTGCAGGACCTTCAGGACGTGAATCGAGTCTGAAAAGTTCCCTCACCAGAGTGGTGGACCTTGCAAACGACAAGAATCCGACCAGTGATATAAAGTCTTCTTGCGGCTCCTGAAATGGCGCCAAAACCACAGAGCCACATCTAGCCATGAAGAAACTCTTGTCTGGAACCTTCCCGTTGATCCTTGCTTCAAAAGTCCTTCCAGGGTCTTATTTTCAGTCTTCATAACAAGGAATTCAGTGACTGGGTTTTGGCTGCAGATCCTGAAGTCTCCACCGTTGCAACCTCTTCTTCTGTGCTGAGTAAACCATGTGAAGATCCTCTTGCCTAGAGCCTTCCCTATGATCCCTCCTGCTAAAATCCTTCTGGTGTCCTGTCTGCTGTCTTCATGATAAAGGAATTCAACGACCAGGTTTTTGGCTGCAAATCCTGAAATCTTTTTGCTGGAAATCTTCTTCTGTTCTAAGGTACTGTGCTGGCTGCGGTATTTACTTACATTAAGCCTTTGTGATTTCTGTAAAGCTTTGGGGTGGCCCACTGCTGGAAGCCTCCTGGGGTGTCTTCTCAGAAGTCCCTAGACCCTCAACTAACTCTAAAGTGAAACACTTACTTGTTTGACCAGTCTTCCTTAGGAACTCTGACTTTTGCTACTTCTGTGCCTTCCTGAACTGTCTGTTGGATCTAGTGTCCCTCTTTTGCCACAGAGAACACTCATGCTTCAACAATAAGGCAAAGACTTTCTAAGGATTGGGCCTGCTGCCTAGAAAATAGAACAAGTGTTTAAAAGTGTACTTAGTTGTAAATGAGTTAGTTGGTAACTGTAACTCTGAGAATGGACAGTTACAAAAGTTCTTACTTACCTTGAATGTGTGTTGTGCCATTCTGAAAAGTATACATTAGGTTAATTTACTCAACTGTGAATTGGTTGTGTCTCTTCCCCAAAAGTAATGCTGTTGGCTTCACTTTACTATTCCCGTTAGGATATAAATGTGTAAGTGCCCCAACTGGGTCTTGCTTCCCCTGACTTGCTGTTAGCCTTTCTAGATTAAGTCTGCCTTAGGTTATACTTATCTTTTTAAGTTGCTGACAGCTCCTTAAAAAGTATATAGGTTTTACTTACCTTGTGTTATCTGTGCGCCATCCTAAAATAAGTTAAAGACTTATTGCTCACCTCAGTCTGCGTTCCACTGATCTGAAAAGCGACTGTAATAGTATATTACAACATTAGGTTTTACCTGTCTAGAGTAGCCGTGTGCCATTCTTGAAAAGTGTTCTTTAGTTATAACTGACGTTGGTTTGCCTGGTGCATCCTAAATTAGTGTAGATTCATTGCTTATTTTAGACTGCGTTCCACTGAGCTGAAAAGCAACTGTAATTGTATAGTGCACCCAAAGGTGTTACTCACCTAGTGTAACTGGGTGTTACCATAAAAGTAGTTAAGAGGTATATGCGGGTCCTTGACTCCGTTTTATTATTAAGAAAAGTATCCTGGTAACAGGATTGATTTACTATGTGATTTCTTTGTTGAGTGTCACTGCCTAACTGACAGGGTCTACTACCCTTGTATTACTCCATGTAATCACAAAGTAACATATGGTTTTACTCCCCATGAATAGGTGTGACCTATACTAAATGTGCAATAAATAGACATAGGCTCCCCTCTGCGAGAACAAACACGGCTAAATGACCTGTTCTTTGGGAAGGTACCTACTCGAGAGTCCGCAGCCACAATTTAGATCACTGTACCTTTCACAGAAGGAAAATATCCATTTGCATATCAGTCTTTGTCCCGCCCACATGGGCAGTCCAGCACAGAAAGGATATGGCAATTCTCTTCTGAAGAAGAGTACCGACAGCAACCCCATACACGTGTTTCAGCCTTGCTGGGCCTCATCAGTGAGGTGGAGCTGTGTCTCTCCGAGCATAGTGAGCAAGGGGTCCATGTCTGGATGACCCCAGGAAACATAGGGTGACTAAACATAAGTCCCTTAAACAATCAAAACAATCAAAAAATAGACATAGGTGCCCCTCTGGGAGAATAGAGAACACAAGTCTTTCTCTCTTTCCAACAAAGCCATTAAAAGGCACTTCGAGGGCCTTTTACGCTTACATCCCCCTATTCATAAACCACCACCTCAGTGGGATCTCAATGCGGTCTTATCAGCCTATGGCCTCCTGTGAATTAGAATTTCAAACTTGGGAAACGGCATTCTTAGTAGCCATTACTTCAGCTAGACGGATTGGAGAGCTCCAGGCTCTCTCCTCAAAGGAACCTTATATTATATATTTCATTTAAATGAGGCAATAGGTCCTCCCGTTTTTCCTCCCAGACTGCATGCTTCTGCAGCCGAAGAAACATTACATAATCTAGATGTGGTCAGCACTTTAACATTTTATCTAGAAAGGACCAAACCGTTTAGAATAGCAGACCAGCTCTTTGTTACTTACAGGGGTCCCTCTCCTGGCAATAAGGCAGTTAAAGCTTCCATCGTTAGATGGGTTGTCTCCTGTATCTCCAAGGCTTACGACATGAAAGGGCTTGCGACTTCACAGAGACTTCAGGCTCATTCCAATAGAGCCAAGGCAGCATTTGTAGCCTTTACCAGGCACATTCCCATTGTAGACATCTGTAAAGCGGCTACCTGGGCTACCCCGCTTGCCTTTTGCAAGCACTATGCTATGGATACATCTTCTAGAAATGATGCAAAAAATCAGCCAAGAGGTGCTCCGCAACTTGTTTGCCTGAATCCCGTACATACTGTCTCCTCCATCCTTACTTTATCTAAGGCTTTTTAGTTTGGTCCCAACCAGTTGGGAAAGAGGGAGAGCCAGGACGAAAGAAAAATAAAAAAATCATGGTGAGTCAGGTTCTCTTAGTGCAGGCTCTCCCTCCTTCACAACACTCACCGAGAGCCATCCCCTACAATGAGCATATACTAAAATTCTCCCGCCATCTTCGGAACCACAGGAACTGGGTGTGGAATGTTGATGACGTAGGGATATGGTGTGGGCGCAGCTCGCGGAGGGACACACGCGTGACTAGGCCCTACCCCGTCAAAGTTCTTAAAGAGACGGCTATCTTTTGCAGCCAGTTTTTCCAGCCCATTGTGAAGGAGGGAGAGCCTGGACTAAGAACCCGAATCACCATGAAGGTGATTTTTCATATATTAAACTAAACGCGTTAAATAAAAAATAAAAAAATAGACTTCACATTGGAACTTGGGGGGTATGTGTTTTTTAAGTGTCTGTATCGTACAAAAAGTTTATTTTTCATTTGCACTTCTTTGAACTGTGTAAATCACTTTCTGTATTATTATCTATATTCTGCGAAGTTATTTTTATAAATATACAGACCTGTATATTTTGGAGTTAATTCCTACGCACACCTTTATTATATATAGAATATATTTATTCCAATATATTGTGTGTCCGTTTCCTTATTGCGTGATGAGCAAAATTATTTACTGTACCTTCAAACCAGTTCACACCTACTGGAGGGTTGTTTTTACTACTCAAGCTATTTGAGTGCTTGGAAAGTCAAGAATCCAAAGGAATAGACCCTTTAAGACAGGTGTCTTTGGACCACGTTCAATAGACTGCTACTAAAAAAAGACCGCCTATTGAACGCTGCCTAGCGAAGACAGCACAGCAAAAGGAGGGGCGCGCAGCAAGCCCAGAAGTGGAAAGCTGAGGGTGCCATCAGGGGAGTAGGTAAGTGATTTGAGGGGTGGTGGGGATCGAAGTAGGGCTTGTGCAGGGGTGCTTGAAGGAGGAGGGTCTGGTATTGTTGCTTTTGGTAGGGTGCGAGCATGGAGGACAAGGCAGGGAAGGGGGAAGGAAGGCAGAAGCATGTGACATGGGGATGCAGGGTGTGAGCCATAATCCCACCTTTTGGAGGCAGCTCTGTGACAGCCAAAAAGGATGTCTTTTGGAGGAGCGGTCTCCATTGGTTTGGATAATAACACAGCACTGTGAGCCAATATATCTGGGCCCTATAAATAGAGCCTAAGCAAAATCTCCCAGGCAGATTCTATAAAGGGAAAGGTGAAAGGCAGAATCCACCACTCCTACCATTCTTTCACAAACCAATCAAACACATGTGCATAATACCTAATAAACCTAACCCCCACAGATATACAGCACCAACAATGAGAATCCTCCTGCCCTGGCCAAAAGAGAGGTGGAGCCCGCCAGAGCCATCAGCAGCCATCCCACAGAGAGTGTGAGAGAGATAGGGAGAACATGCTGCACACCCAACGAGACCCTTGCACTTGCAGAGAGAGTACATGTGGGACACCGCATGTTGCTGCTGAAGGGGAGAGCAACATCCAAAATGATGGATAGGGTGTTTAACCCTTTCTGTCTCCACCTACCCCGATGACATCAAATCCATGACCCCAAGAGCTTGGCAGGATGGGCTTATTGTCCCAGGAGCTCAAGGAGAGCCAATAAATTAAATAGGCTATGAAATGCCTGATGAAGGAAAAGTAGGGAAAGGGGAACAATGGATGCCTGGCTAAGAAAAAGCCATGCAGAGGGTCAGTAAGCCAGTTCCAGTTTGGGAATTGCCTAGTGAGGGCCTGGAACCTTCTGTGAGACTGAAGGAAAGCTGCAGAATGCCTTTAATACTTCTGGTGCCTTACACCTACCAGGCAACCTGAGAGGCGAAGAAGCCATTGAGACTGCACGAAAATCGCACCTACCCTGTAATGTGTAATGTTTTATATTTTTTGTTTTAGAGAGCACCAGTCTTTATCCGAAAAGACCTCTTGGTGCCGGAAGGAAGGTGCAGAGAGGGAACAGATTACAACAGAAAGCATTATACAGTAAATTAAAGCAATTAGAAAACGTATGCAAAGCAGTAACTGGTGAATAAGTATAGAACTATGGTGAGAATAGAGTCCAATATGGCTTGTCCGTTCAGGGACCATTTACCATTAGGGCCCTATTTCATCGCATGAAGGCTACTTGACATCCCTGGCTCTACTGGGATGCAACCCTCTGCTTGACCCTGGGATGATGGTGGGTGGCAAAGGGGGCCAGATGTCCGCCATTTGCACCATGATGCTGGGAGTAGAAGGGCGGAGGAGGCGCCTCTGGCCAAACCTGCCATGACAGGAACCGGAGGCATGCCTCTGCAACTCCCCTATGACATCGGCGCCGGGCAGCAGCAAGGAGCAGACAATGCGAGCGTCAGAAGCATTGCTTACAGGCTGCGTAAAAAAGGCCCCACAGAGCGAGTGTTAGGGGAGTTTTCCTAAAGTGTACCAGCAGGTGAGACTCTGTAACACTATTCCTTGGTATACAGCCCCCAACTCTTAATATAAGACTGTACTACCCAAAGCTTTAGTAAAATAGCAGAGCCGCCAGACTTATCTTATGGGGAGGAGGATGTGAGCTGTAGATAAGTACAATGAACTCAGTAAATACATAGGCCCAAAGAAACTCTAACACACTTGTAATTACAATAAAATATACATTTATTTTACATACACAAGGCAAAGGTAAGTAGATATTATTCAGACTAACCAACACAAATACAAAACACAAGCAAGACTTTTTCGGGTGAGTGCTTCAATAGTAGTGGCTTGCACCCGTCATGAACAGTTCAAGAATAAATCAAGTCACTCAGATAATGTTCTATTGTAAGGAAAAAGGGTTATTCAGCACTAGCAACAGCAATATACTACTTTGTAATACTGTTCAATGGTTCTAATACATTAGCAGTCCATTCCCTATCTAGTTAAAAGTTCTTCAAAGTCAGTTGAGGAGGGGTGCAAAGTCATATAGCCGGTCAAGTGGCACAGCGAGTAGAGCGCTCGCTTTGACATCAGTGCAGAGCCTGCGAATGCAGGTTCGAATCCCGGCAGCGCCAAACTCAGCGTTTCATCCTTCCGAGGTCGATAAATGAGCACCACACACCGTGGGTAATAATAAGCAGTGCTCAGATACCTGAGGGTTCGTAGCGCTATATAAATGCCAAATTATTATTATTATTATTATATGCAGCAGTAGAAAAGGCAATGTTCCACAGGATACTTTAACTACTTTAAAGTAGGATGCTTTAGTGGAATAAAAACGTTATTAGGGACCTTGAAAAGGACTCCCATTGCCAAGCTGTTAGGCCTGGGCAATGGGTATGGGCGAACACCCAAACTCTGGATACAGCACTCAAGTAACAAAGGAGTGACAAACGGCTTGAGGTAAGTACTACCTTGAGCCCCACAGTACCTTAGGAGTATTGAAGAACATGCAGCTGGATTCTTTCCTGTGCAGCAGCGGTGGGCCCAATCACCTGTTCCTTGGTCGTGGTGGAGAAAGGAGGGACTCTGGAAGGAATGTCACAGCAGCAGTCGCGAGAAAGGTTCCTCAGCAAGGAATTCTTAAGACTCCCATGCCGGTCTGTGGTTTTAGCGCTTTTTCACAAGCTCCAACAGTGAACAGTTAGCACCCAGTCCATCCACCTCGATTCTGCAGTCCTGCACTCTGGTGAGGGGACTTTGAGGAGGGAGATCTTGCCTCTGGAGGTCCAACTGGAGTTCACCAACGTTCAGGGAGGATTTGTCACTGGAAGACGACACACTGTAATTGGGTCAGCGGTCCCCTAGTTTTGGTGGTTTGCAGCCCTGGAAGGTCACAGCAAGTCAGGGGATGGCTCGTTCTGCTGATGGCTAGCTGGTCCCACCGGTCAAAGGGAGGAGGTGTCATCTTCGGAGCTCCTCTGTCGATTAGAAAGTGGGGTCAGGACAGCAGTGGTCACTTGGTGGTTGCTTGAAGGTTCTGCCAGCGTCTCTAGCCATCTTCTGCCTCGGATCTTCTGTTCCAGTGGTCGACTTGCCTTCTGCCTCAGGAACCTCCCCATTTATCAGGATTTCCCATTCATTCCTCTGCAAACTCTCCATGCAGTTTACAGACAAGGGTCGGTGGCTACCTAATCAGGACAGCGAGCTCCCCAGGGGGAACTGGTTCCATTCAGGCACAACAGCAGACAAAGGATAGGGGACCTTTGGGCTCCTACCCTTCTTCCTGTCCTTGCAGACTCACTGGAGCCTTGGCAAGATACACAAAGGGATCCCACTGAAGACAAAACACATATCAAGACCTTCCCCTCCCAGGATGGCAGAAGAAGGGCTGACAAAGAACAACTAAACAAGAAATGGCGAAAAAAGAAAGGATCCCCATGCTGGAACATAGGTGACCCTTTTGTGCATACCCGGAGCTGTGAATGCAGCCTGCGGTGGAAAATTGCACAGAAGTCAGTAGAACACATCCATTGCCACCAGCCATAAATATAGGGTTGTCACTGTAACTAAAATGTTACAGGAGCAGAAAGATGGGGGGTACTAGGTATCCGCTTTGCACTCCACATAAGGTGGGGTGTGCTGATCTCTTAAAAGTAAAGGTCTAGGAAGGATAAAAAGTACCCCCCTTTCCTTAAGGACAGTCGTTTTTAAGGAAAAGGCAGGAGGCATTGTGTAATAGCAAAATACCTGGTTTAAAGGTAGGAGGGGAAACTGGTAACAGGAGTATGGATCCAGTGACAGGAGTAATATACAAATGATACAAACTGTTGACTGTATACCACCTTGCGCATCAAAAGGCACTTATGTAAAGTAAGGCTATGAGATGGAAAACGCTGAGATTTATCCTAGTGCATTGGATAACTTCATAGTATATACTTTAAAAATAAATATTAATCTCTCATACATTTATAAATTAATCCACCACGCAGGTTTGACATATTTGGGGGGCGGGGGAATGGCGTTAGGTTGGGTAGAGGGAGATTTAGGCAAGGTTTTGCCAATCTCTAATAATACTTTTATATTGGAGTTATTGATGTTGAAGAATATTGTCTCTTCTTTGTCTTAGGTGGCTAACTCTAGAAATATATGGTCTCCAGTACACTAGTGTATGCTATTACACATGACATGATGGTGTCTTAAATCTAAAAGAAGTTTAATGTTTTTTAACCAAAGTAGAAGAATGTACGTGTGTTAAGTGCTTTTTTTAAATTAAGGCAAGATTATAATAAACATGAAAATAAATAACTTTACACATACATGTTGTACTAGAACTAAAACAGCTTGCACACAAAATAGAATAAAATCACAATAAAGCAGTTTTTGTACAACCCTCTGTTGATGGATCTACAACCACTGGCCTTAATGGAGGCTACCACACCTAACCAGAAAGGGAAGCCAGACTTCTCTTATAGGAGCAGTGCAATCTATATTTATTGGTATAGTTGTAAACTGTGGCTACACTGCTGTGACTGTACAGTTGAAGTCTAAAGCATCTTTCAACTGTAAAAGCACAGCCCTGTGTAGCTGAATGTAAGTAGAACTTCAGATACACAGGACATGGTTGTCATTTCTTGTGTAGCTGAATTTCTATTTGCATTCATTTAAACAGGGCGTGCCAGTGGTGTTATAACGTTCATAAGACTGGCGTGTGCCAGTATTTTAAATCTTATACTACCACAAGTGTGTCTTAAGAATGCACTGCGTTGATGGCAGTAAACAACCAAGAGCTCCCTCTAGCTAGAGAGTGCTTGGAAGCACGCCTGAGGGAACTGGTTGCTTGATTATGGGCCAACACAATTCAGTACAGTGTTAAAAAAACACAACCCATCCCTGTTCTAAGGAGGAGGCCCTAGACCTTGTGGCCAGCACCTAACTCATATAGGGAGGGAATAGGCGAGAAAGGGAAGTAACATTTCAGCCAGCAAGAAAAATAACCTAAAAAGCCCTCTGGCCAACATGGACACACCACGTTAATTTTGACCCCTAGCAGAGTATTGAAAATAATACAAATGCACACATGATAATGAAACATAGTGGTGAGGGTAGGAAATATTTGAAAGCCATAGTCCAAGGCCTTCCACGAATTTAAAATACATTTTAGAAACAGTTACCTTTGCATTACACTTCAGGAAAAAAATGTACACAGTCTCACAATGAGAGAGGTGCAGAGGATGAATTTGAAAATCAGAGTTAAGTTACACAATTTTAGTGTTGGTCCTGAGCTCACTAACCCGTTTATAGGTACAGGGGAAATGTGTACGGTCAGGAAGGTACCCAAGAGTAATTTTAGGATAGTTCAAGTACAGGAGAGTTGCAACAAATGGGATAAGGTCAATGGGCCATCTGATTTAATGGTGGCAAGTCTGTTCTACCCCACATGTGTGAGACACCAACAAAGAAATCCAGAGGTCAGGGACGAGCCAGAAGTACCAGAGGAAAATGCAGCAGAGCAGGGATGGGAAATATGGTTGAGACTCGCCTCCAACAAATCTTGACCCCAGACCACATGGGTCCCTGAGGGTGAGGGTCTTCAATTAAAAAAACACCTAACAACCCAGAGGTAAGTACTCATGTCCACAGGTTTGGCAATAATGCATCCAGCACAGCAAAACAACCCAGGTAAGTAAGTATAGCCTTTTTTCTCAGGTGTGGTTTACAGGATCCGGTGCCTAGGGGCTTGCACCCTGTGTCAGCGAAGACCCTCATGACCCAGAAAAAGAACAAACAGCCACCCCGCAACATCAGCCTTCAAGTCTGGAGTGAAGAATCTGGCAAGCAAGGCCCAGGGAAGATGGGGGAACCCGTACAGACTGCTCCAGGCAAGCGGCTCAGCAGAAGGCAATCCCAGGATCAGAATAATGGCTGGTGGATCCCTCGGATGTCCCAAGCAGCAGACCACGTGGCACACTGGTGACCCAGCATCCTAAAGATGCCAGCCAGCAGAGACCCACACAGAATCTGAAGATCCTGTCAGGAAACAGCTGGAGGTGGTGGTAAACGGCCCAGAAAACAGTTCCAACATGGAAGGTTCTCACCAGCAGATATGGGGAGGCAGCAGGAGAATTAGGGAAACCCGGGCTGGATCTCCAGAGGCCGACCGGAATATGCCCAAACCACTGTACTCAGCCAGTATAGCCAGGAAAGCTTTAAAAACGTCAAGAATCAGTGGAAAAAAAGTCCTTCAACAGGTCAGCATACATGCTTCTTCCAAGAAGCAGAACAAAATAGCAAGAGGGGGGAAGTGGTAGCCCGGCAGGACCTTAAAACCATTGCAAAAAAGGAGCTTGTCAGAGGCCAGCCCCCAAATTACTAGAGAGGGCTGGGGGCAAAGCGTCAGATCAACAACCCTATTGGTTGGTTAGTAGGACTGCCACTCAGCCTAAACCCACCCAGGGAACTACACAGCCCTAAACCTGTTTAAACGAATATGTAGGCTGCCATAAAAGCTCACAAAAAAAAACATGTCGTCAGAAATGCCATTTGAGGTAAGCTCCTGGTGGCCCTCATCAAAGGGCGCCCTAAAATACAAAATGGCCAAAAATAGGATTTTAATGGCTATGCAAAAGGTACATTGGGCTATTAATGCGGTAACATCACTTGCACCACTGGGGAGTAGGGGTGACCAACCTACTTCCTAAAACCAATGCTGGCTGATGTAATCACTGTAGAGCAAAAGTTAGTTGCTTCAGAGGCACCTCCAAAACTGGTCACCTTGGAGCGACCCAACACAATATACCTTAAATAAGATAAAAAAGTGTTGTGGTGACAGGGGGACTTCTGGACAAGTTCCTATGGCAACTAAAAATAACTCAGTGATCCAAAAGAATAAAGGGAAAAAATGAAAAAGTTGAGGGACCTAAAAAGTGTCCCTAGAATACCCCAAAATAGAAATTATGCCTCAACCCTGAACACGCATTGGCAAAGCCAGTAATTCTGATGTTTGCAGTTCGTAATTGCAAGCATACAATAAATACTTGGTGGCATTACATACTCGGCAATTACTATAAAAGTTCAAAAAACGTTGTAAGTTAATGATTGAAGACACATAGTTAATAAAAAAAGACTTCTGTTCCCATTGGTGTACAAAGTCTTTTTGCAATGTCCACTGCTATTTGCCTTGTCAAAGCTTGTTTTTAATGTCTGCCAAAAAGAATATACTCTGGGTGTTGAGACTTTATTTTCAAGACACAGAACAATAATAATACTTGAAAGAATTAGTTGAAGCAAAAAATAAAAGATTGTTGCTTTGGGCCAATCAAGATCGTGAAGGTTCCCATAGGCTGCACAACAGAAGTGAGATATGTGGCTGGTAGGCAGATGTCCATCTGCAACAAATGTGCAACTTACCATTAAATACAGGCAACAATGTTAAAATGCAGCCGAGTTCTGCCGAAAATATTACAAAGGTCTGAAAGACTTTGAAACGTGTGTGTGCAAGAGCTATGGGGCGTGCAAGATGAGAGCCAGTGTGACAGTGAGAGCTTGGTGGATAGTTAGAGCTAGGGTGCGAGTGAGGGCGAGAGCGTGAGAGTGAGATCTAGGATTCTTGGGGTTGTGGGGGGTCTGTGTAAGGGCACATAGGTGCAACGGTGCAAAAAAGAGAACGAGAGAAAGAGCGACTGGGTGTGTGTGTGTGTGTGTGTATGTGCACCGGGGTCGAGCTAAGGTGTGCACGTGTGTGGGCAAGGGTGCATGAGGCAGTGAGGCTTTGTGCGAGGGGGCAAGGATGCTATGGGAGAGAGGCTGCATGCATACTGCGGGAAAGGTGAAAATAAGTTCAGGGCGGGTGACACCCTGCAAATAAGGGGGATTTATGAGCTAAGAATGGAACGGGAGAGGTAGGGTGAAAGAGAGAGAGTGAGAGAGAAGGGATGCGCGGGAGAGGAAGGAGAAAGTGTGTGCATGCATGAAAGGGTGTGTGTGTCTGTGGGCAGAACGAATGTGGGTGAGAAGGTCTGTGAGAGAGGGTGTGCAGGAAGAAGAGAGGGTGTGAGTGAGAGTGTTTGGGAGAGTGGATGAAGGTGAAAGAGTGGGTGATGGAGAGAGTGGTGGAGATAGAGAGCAGGTTATGAAGGGAGAGCGAGCTATTGATGGAGTGAGTGTGGATGATGTTGAGAAAGAGGTGGCAGGTGACGAAGAGAGGTTTTGGGTTGAGAGAAAGAGTTTGGGGACGGTGGGGTAGTGCGTGAATGCGGCTGATGGGGCATGATAGCGAGGAGTGTAGTTGAAGTGCAGGAGAAGGATATTGTGCCTGCAAGGATGTGAGAGAGAGTGTGCCAGGGTGTGAGAGTCTGTGCAAGGGTGCCAGAGTCAGGTAGGCATTGGAACCAATCGTATTCCGTCGTTCTCCTGAAACTTGCTCGTGTATGCCTTGTTCGGTGTAAAAACTGATCGGTGGTGTTGCCAAGGGAGCATGTTCCAACTCAACCCAGTCCTCACAGCAGATCTAGAAACTAATCTATGCCACGTTGCGGACTTCAGTAATATGGCTCTCCAGAGTTTTTGGACTACGACTCCCATGATCTCTCATCATTAATTATGCTGTTCAGCACTGATAGAAGTTGTAGT
The DNA here is from genome assembly GCF_040938575.1 of Ambystoma mexicanum. Lineage (NCBI taxonomy): Eukaryota > Metazoa > Chordata > Amphibia > Caudata > Ambystomatidae > Ambystoma > Ambystoma mexicanum. The sequence goes on along the minus strand of NC_090922.1, from coordinate 576,367,293 downwards.
CAAAAACATGTTTAGAGTCAAAGGTGGTAGTCCTATATGGCTACGTAGCAAAAAATATTCTGAAGAGACTGCAAACCTGTCGTTTCAGAATCTACATTCTACACGGACTCACTGTTAATCAACTGTTAACTGTCCAAAACGTCAGATTGAAGCACAAGGTATTCTGGGAAAGAAACTCCCTCTGCCTCTAAACAACCATATAGCATTACACAGTGAACAAGACTAAAGATCTAGCAACCAAAAACAAAACAAGCACTGACCCCACCAACAGAAAACTGCGCAGGAAGCATGCAGCTAGAAGCCAAGAGTCCAGACGCTTGGCCTGCTCCAAGGCACTCACGCAGGCAGTCACAGGAGCACTTCAACCAGAGGGAGGAGCTACAAACTGGATTGCCACTATTGGTGGGTAGGAATGGCATGCCCGATCTTTAACATCATTGTATTTGTCACTTCACAGGCTCATATGCGTTTTCCCTTAAAGCCGTGTCTGTATCTGACACTAGGAACGTCCTTCCCTTTCAAGCGGCCTCTGTGGGAAAATAGGCTGCCTCTCTATAAGAGGTACAGTGGAGAAACACTGAGAAGCTACCAGAGATGGAAGCTATGAATCCGTCACAGAGGACTAGTATAACGATTGCCTTGCATTCCCACTTTACGCAAGGTCATGAGAATGCCTGTGCCCCATTCATTGACAGCCAAGTGTCTGATGCAGAACTTTCCAGTCACATTATACCGTTATTTTGTATAACTGTATAGCACTCCTGTCACTGGACCGATAATCCTGCTACCAGTTTCCCCTCCTACCTTTAAAGCAGGTATTTTGCTATTACACAATGCCTCCTGCCACCAGACCGTATCTCGTGTCACCAGACAACACCTCGTGGTACTAGACCACATCTGTTACCACCAGACAAATCCCCTAAACATGTCTGTCATCAGACAACATCTGCCGCTGGATCACATCTCCTGTCCACAGACAACCTCTCCGACACTAACACCTCTGGTACCTATATCACTTTTTCTGTCTCCAAACCTACCAGACCACACTTTCTAACACACAACTACACCTACAGAGACCAGATTTCACTTCCAATCGCAAACCCGCACTCTCTGCTACTAGACCACACCAACTGTCACTAGACCCAATGACCTGCCCTTAGGCTAAATGCTGCACACCTACACCACACCAATTCCCATTATGTCACACCTCCTCTGCACCTTGAGCACACACCCAGTCACAATAACACACTGACATCCTGCTACTAGACCACAGCCTCTGTCCCTTGATTACACGGCCTGGCAGAAGAGACGCAAGCTACACATCATCAACAAGGCCCAATGAAGCTGAAACATGTCTGGGGCTGCTTGTGGTTTCCTGCAGGTTGGGCTAGACTACTCCCTTTAGGGTTGGACCAAGGATGATTTGCATATCAGCTTTCCCCTTCTGTAATAGCATGGCACGGTGGGAAACAATGCCCTGGAGAGTTGCCCATAGCAATGCCGGAGGTTGTGATTCATTCAAAACCCTTAAGCTATCACTCTTCTGTTTTGCCAAAATGTTATGGATTTCTAGATCCTGGCCTGATGGACAGATTTTAGGAGGCCACCCTAGTTATAGGCAACAGGGAACTCTGAGAGGTTAGCCAAACCCAATCAAGGTAAGCATGAAGAGTGGACAAAGCTTAGTTTTAGGAGAACGTGAGTGGGGTCAGGGGTCCACAATGAGTCCACACAGTGAAGCACACAATAATTCAATTTAGACAGGAATGTACAGAAATACTATATTTCTTAAAGGATAGTTCCGGGACTTTTTTTTTATTGTCCCTACGGGTCGGCCATGTGTTTGTAAGCATAAATCGGTAGATCGTAGGAAACTTTCCTATGGACCTTACCCGACTTTTCGCCCATTATCGCACTCGAAATCAGCCTCCATTTTGTGATAATCCTATCATTCCGCCGCATCGACCTGGCTCACCTGCCTTTGCGGCACTAAATCAAATCCCCCGCCCCTGAGCCTGACATCAGCAGACGCGTACTGCCCATTTCAAGCACGTCTCGTGTCAACAATCGCTGCGCCTCAGCTATTGACGTGTTGCCATGGAAATGGCAGGACGCCTCTTTCCCCAATAAGTATAAACAGACCGTTTCACAACATACAGCAGCAGATTTTCGATTCCATTCCTCTCTCTGTGTTACTTTGAGTATTCTGTGACTCGTTTCAGTGCTCTGGTCAGCTACCTTCGCCGCTTGTAGCCCGTGTGAACACCTGTACCATCTCTGTAAATTATTTTACTATCTTTACCGCACAATGGCCACAATAATGCCGTATATGTACGAGCCCGAGTACACCGAGGAGGAACTACTGGAAAGGCAAGCACGCGAAAACGATGGGGATTCGGACGGCAGTTGGGAGGACCAGTCAACGGATGAAGAGCCTGGACCATGTCGCATGGACGGCGTCTCCACCTGGTGCACGTGCAATCGGTGCGAGCTAATGCCAACTGAGGAGGAGAACTGCTGCTGCCGTGAAAATTCCGGGTGCTTGGCCTACATTTCGGAAAGCGAGCAAAGTCTGCAGGAAGGCGAGCAAAGTCCGCAATGCATCACCGAGCTGCCAGAGTTCAGGGAAGCCTGCCTCTCACGGACAGTGTTGAGGATGATGATGGTGCTTATGCACGAACTTCGTGGCACTGTTCGTCCGCGTAATCCGAGTAACGAGTAAGTATACTCTGTTTGTGATGTCAGTGATGCCACCACTATTTCATGGTCGTCTCCCACATATAAAATTACATTTACATATCATTCGAACGCATGTAAATTGGTTCCATATAGTGCATTTTCTAGATATAATTTTTTTCTAAGAAAAATGACATGTGTTACCTGAATCGACATTGATAAGAAAGTTTGGTCAGTTTAATACAGTTTGCATCTTTTTTTTTCACAGGTGGTACAGGTTGGTGGCCTATCGTTGCTTCACTTGGTGGCTTCACGGGAGGCTCGGACACCGCGTTCGGAGAGTAATACCTGCCTGTGCGGTACTTGCCATTAGACAACATTTCCCCAGTGACAGTGGACAATACCGCGGATTTTCCCTCGATGTGCTGCAACCTCAACTTTACAATGTGTAATGTTTATTATTTATGTTTAACTAAAATCTAAAATAAAGCCCAACATATATTTTAGCAATGGTTGTTTTGATTTTTTAAATGAATCTAGTGTGTCTCCGTTGAATAGCCTTCCAGTGCCTTGTCTTGTCACACCACATGTCTCCGGCCAGCATCCTCCCTCACGCTGGCCGCACACCTTCAATCCACATAACCGTTGAACCCATATATGCAGCAGTCATACATATATTATTTTGTGGGTTGGCATCAAGCGTTGGCAATAAAAAGCTGTTGGATTTTATTGATACAAAACATGGTTATAGGTAAATAATAAATATGGTTGATCATAATAAATCCTCTTTTTGGGCACCGGGTACAGAGATGACCCCCATATATTCTCCTGGGAGGGTGAGGTATTTATAAACTCACCCCCCTGCCTTCCATGTAGTAGATCCTGCAGCCATCCTCTTACATTCAGTTAGATGGCCTCTCCTTGGTGAGGCCCTGCGGCAAACGGGTCTTGTCTGCACGACCACCGCCCCGATCCACCCCCCCGCCCTATCAAAGGCAGTTCGCACCGGGGTACTTGTGCTGGCAAGTGGAGCTGTCAGGGAGCGATAAAGGCCAAGAGGTGCCAAAGACCATGTACACTTCAAAGTGGTCTATAGAGCATGGGTTGTTGTTCCCATGTCTACCTCCAGACCCCGTGTCTCCTGCCAAGCATCCCCCCTCACGCTGGACGGCCCCCTGCAATCCACATAAGTGTGTCTCCATTCACGAGTCTTCCTGTGTCTTGTCTGCACGACCACCGCCCCGATCCACCCCCCGCCCTATCAAAGGCAGTTCGCACCGGGGTACTTGCGCTGCTGGCAAGTGGAGCTGTCAGGGAGCGATAAAGGCCAAGAGGTGCCAAAGACCATGTACACTTCAAAGTGGTCTATAGAGCATGGGTTTGTTGTTCCCATGTCTACCTCCAGACCCTGTGTCTCCTGCCAAGCATCCCCCCTCACGCTGGACGGCCCCCTGCAGACCGCATAATGCCACGACATATACACGTCATTCATTCACAAACACACCCCTGTTTCGAATTCTTTATAACCCACTTCATATTTCTAATGAGAACTTCTTTGCGCTTTGCTAGTCAACCCGTGAAGGTGCTGGTTATCTGCTCTTCGTCTCTGTGAACTTCCGTGACCACTTTGAGCAAACTCGTCAGTTTGCAACCTGTGAACTGCTCCCTGTTCTACGACAAGAAACTACTCTGATCCCTGCATCTAACTGTTTGTTCGTCAAGGTAAGTCCATGTACCATAATCATTTTGCGTCCAATTTTTTAATTTATATCTATTTGCTAGTAGTCATCAAATTGCATCCATGTTTTCTTTTCGTTCACGACAGTACATGCAAGGAACTAGTCACATGTTCTGAGTTTAGTCAAATTACTTTTTCTATTTTTTGAAAGTTATTGAAATACTTATCCGCATGTGAATAACGTGTATAGTTCCAAGAACCAAAACGGACCTTGCATTGAACCTTTTATGTGTCATTTAATGTTTTAACACATTGGTATTCATAGAGAATTGTTGATCTTTACTTTTCAGAACTTTCCATAATGCCTGCCTGTTCCATTGGCGGTTGCCCTTCGAAGACCCATAACAAATCTGAAGATACTATAATGCATGTTTTCCCTAAAACAATAGATCAGATAAGAGAATGGGTCCGATATTGCGGATATCCAGCCTCTGAGCTAGAAAGTAGAGTCCTTGAAGTCTTTGCGGACAAGAGGGGTGATCGATACCGCATCTGCAGCAGGCACTTTAGCCCAGACATGTACTCCACATCATTGCTAATAAAGAAGAAAACACCGCGAGCGAGGCGAAAATTGCTCTCAACCGCTATTCCCACTCTATTCGTCCACATCCCTCCACTGGTGAGTCAAGTTTACGTATTTGTCTCTCGGCCTTGCGGTAGTGTGTAGCATTAGCTAACAATAATTTCCCCATTTATGTATCCACTCAATATGAAGGCGGAAGATTCTCCATCCGTGTCGTTATTGCAGTCATCAGCCACTTCAAGCGCCTATCGGGTAATCTTACTTAGCTATTCTGACACTGACTTGTTTTAGGCATGTAAATCAATAGTTTTAATTGATCGTGTAATCATTTTACCTAATGGTACACCACAGTACTCGTCCTCTAGTCTTTGTTTTCAGTTATAATTATTGTTATCCAAAATAATGCAAGTACTGTCTTTCAGGGAGATGCTGAGGAGTCCAACGCATTGACGACAACCGTAGATGTCACTCAGATGCTCGAGGTACGTTTTCGGACAGTTCCATCGATGGAGATCATCAGATCTTGCATTCTTGTAGCGTGATTGTTACACACAATGTTTCTTTCGTTTTTAGCCATTGGTATGTCCTTCTGTCGTCGCCCTCCTATGTGTCTTCTTTTTTCAATATTGTGTTCATTACTAATGAAAGTCCTATGTTTCAGGGAGTCGATGGAGCATTAGTCCAAGAAGAAGGGGGAGCATGCAGTTACGGGTCGGCGCAACAGCTTGCAGAAGTGTGCACCGCAGTTACAGCGTCCCTTGATGTTCTTATGCATTTCGAGGTATGGATACTGACAGATCAATCATGCGAGATCAAATGACGTGATTACATCCGCTATACTTCCTTCTTTATTAACGCAAGTACTATGTTTCAGGGAGCTGACGGAGCTTCTTCAACAAGAACATCACCCCTAGTAGTTGATGCAGATCTCTGGGTGGTGACACTTCCAACGATGGAGCAAATCGAATCATATTTAGATATCCATTATTTATTTTAGACAACTGATCATTTGTGCAGGTCTATTTAGATGAGCCGTTGACGCCTGCAGAAAGTTTATGTTCTTTTAAACAAAATAGAAAACCATACTAATGCAATTACTGTGTTTCAGGGAGTTGCTGAAGCGTCATCTTCAATAATATCATCAATGGAAGTCTATGCGGAGCCCGAGGTATGGATCTTGACAGTTCAATCTAACTAGATCAACAATGCGTGAACTATTGTCGTTTGAATGTTCTACACAATGCGTTCATTCGTGTTTTGCTATTGAGATGTACGTATGGGTATTGGTCCCCAAGTACATTTTGTGTTTTCAATATTATTATACATACTAATGAAAGTTCTATGTTTCAGGGAGTCGATGGAGCCTCAGTGAGTGATGGATGTGCTTATCATGAAAATATAGTCGTTGCAGCGCGAGAGGAAGTGGAGACATGCACACACGAGTCGGAGCAACAGCGTCCAGATGTTGAATTTCTAGGCAAGAAAGTTTCAAAGAAAAGAAAGCAAAAGAAGGTTAGTGTCCTGTTCACTATATTATGTTGTCTTTCACTGTCAATAGTTCAATACTGTAAGTTGTGTTTAAACTGAACATCCCTTTTCCAATCTGTCCTCTAGTTGCGAGTGGGTGTACGAACTAGATCTACACAGACAGTGAAGCGAACGAGAGATGTTGCTTGTCAAACCTTTTGGCAGGGACTTGAGACTGGAGATGCATCGTGCCAATGGGAAGAATATGAAGTGATTGACAACGGAGCTATACCACCACCGGCCATTGATAGTGAATGTCCTCTGGGTAGTTTGGATGCAGTCGGAGATCAATTCACAGAATCCACACCCGCAAAAAATAAGAGCGCGCGAAAGTTGAAGACATTGTTTTTTTCTCCCATCTCCGGACAAGGAACAGATGTTGCAATGGAAGAGAATGAAGTGGACGACAATGAAACACCATCAATATCACTCAGCATAGCGGAAGACGATATCAGAGATTGTACCTTTCATGCGAGTGACATGTCCTCAACGTTACAGGCCGAACCAGCTGGGATGCAGAGTGACAGTATAAGGAAAGAGGCCAAATTCATTGTATTCGATAGCTGTTTGATGGATATTATTATGATGATGAAATGTGGGCATTAGGTTGGTGGGGAAGTATGTGGGGAGCCATTGATTAATGTGACTCGTGCAATTCGAGGCACTAACCTTAAAATACATGCCACCTGTACACAATATCATCCGTTCGCATGGTCTGCACAACCCATGCTGGGGCAACTGCCAGCAGGCAATCTACTTTGTGCAGCGGCCGCACTTTTTAGTGGTTCAAGTTTTAAAAAGTTACAGTATTTCTTTCAGTTTGTGGGAATCCATTTCATTGCGAAAAGTCAGTTCTACAAATACCAAACCGATTATCTATTTCCAGCCATCAGCGAAGCTTGGAGAATGGAAAAAATGTCAATGGAAAGTACATTCGCGGGCAAACGCTTCAGGCTAGCCGGTGATGGACAGTGCGACAGCCCAGGATTTTCAGCCAAGTACTGCACCTACCACTTTCAGGACATGGAAAGTAAGAAAATTGTGAGTTCGGTGGTCGTGCAGGTGTCACAAAGTACATCCTCAGTGGCCATGGAGAAAGTTGGCTTTGTAGCATCATTGCAAGAACTACAATCGCGGGGAATGGTGATCGACCTGATAGCCACGGACAGACACGTTTCAATTGCCAAGACAATGAGAGAAGAGTACAAAAATATAAATCACCAATTTGACGTATGGCATCTTGCAAAAACAATCAATAAAAAATTGTCGGCTGCAGGAAAAAAAAAAGATATGCAAGGTATTTCACAGTGGTCCAAGTCAATCAGCAACCATCTTTGGTGGAGCTCAAAAACATGTGAAGGGTCGTTGGAAATTCTACTGGAAAAATGGCGGTCAGTAATGTTGCACTGTAGCAACGTACATCGATGGTCGACAAATGAGCATTTCCACAAATGTGAACATGGCCATTTGTCCACAGAGGAGGCACGGAAGAAGAAGTGGTTGATTCCTTCATCACCCACTCACAAGGCCATTGAAAAGATTGTATTTGATAAAACTATAACAAGAGATTTGAGGGGACTCACGGAATTCTGCCACACAGGAGATTTGGAGGTGTTCCACAATATGTGCCTAAAGTACAGGCCCAAAAGATTGCATTTTGGCATGGAAGGCATGATAAATCGGACTCTTCTAGCGGTCTTGGCACATAACCATAATGTTGGCCGTCAACAAAGTAGGACGACCGGAACTTTAGGGACGCTTCGCTACAATAAGGCCTTCACTAAAAGAAGTAAACAATGGGTGATCAAACCAGTGTTTGAGGATATGCAATATGAGTTTATTGAGAGACTTATCGTAGATGTCCTCGATAGGCACATACATGGAGTGGTGAACGAACCTATGCAGGGGACAACTGCATTGCCACCCAACATTGCCTCTGTTCCATGTCCACCTAAAGCAGAGCTCATTGAGAAATACACATCACGGTTTAAATGATTGTAATTTGATTGTCTGTTCTCTCGAGTCTCCTCATGTTGCAGGCCCATTGCAATTAAACCAAACAGTAATATAAATCATTTTTACAAAAATTATAGAATGTTTCCGTATTACAAACACATGGCCGACCCATAGGGACAATAAAAAAAAAGGCACGCAGACAAGATGCCCTTACACTAACTGGAGCTAACTAGAAATGTGTGCTCGCTCAAAGTGAAGGTCAGCTGCTTTGATGTTTTGCTCGGGTGGCGGAACGGCCCACGACCCAGTATAAGGTTCTATTGTGATTTGACCTTGACAGGCCGGGACCATCCTGAAAGACTAAGAAAAGATAATGAATAAAATTTCAGAAACGAAACGATGAGCCACGTTCATTAGAAGAAGTAACGTCGGCAAAGAAGGAGTGGTGTTTCGGGTCTGCCCTACACAGAGACACAATGGAAAATGCAAATATAATGTAAGTAACTTTTGATGAGTTTATACCGCAATTTCATTACTATACAGTGGCTTTAAAGACGGGTTCAGTTGTACTTGTTCGTTCTATGTGGCATATTGTTTTCTACCGCGCACTATCTTGAGGAGAAACATCTGCTTTTACTGAAGCACCTCAAAACCTTCCTCTTTGCTTCTGCTTTCTCTCTCCCTCTCCCCTGCTACAACTGGTCCACTGTCTGCGACCTCGGTCCTGGGCCCTTCCACTCTCCACCTGCACTGCCTCCCTGTCAACCCCTGCACTGGGGGACTGTCTCAGTATCCTACAGCCCCCCCTTCCCAGCACTTGTTCTGCACTTACCTTGCACTTGCCACCAGCTGGCCCTATTTATTTATTATTTTATGCTACTTACCTTGTACTCCACTCCCCCCCCCTCCCTGCCTCGCCACGCCTTTAAACACTTGTGTACACCCAGTAGCGCTGTCCTCGCTATGATTTTAATAAGGATCTGATGGTGAGACTAATTTCATTTTTTATGTTTTTAGGTACATCATTCACTACTGTCTGTGTCACGAGTACCGGACACCGGCGGACAGCTTCTACAGCCGCCAGTTGCTTCTCCGCGTGAACAACGTTACTACCCTGACCATTTTATGGGACGATCGCCAAGTACAAGTATGCCCTTACGCGGTACTAACGGTTAGATGCAACATACCTACCGTTGTGGTGGCCTAGTGCCTCGTTGTTGGAACAGCCATGCGATTATCAGTGCGACCGAAGAGCTTATTTTTATCGTAAACCAACACCCTGTGTACTGCACACGAACATCGCTTCCCTCAAGACGAACTAATTTGGATCGAGAGCAAAGAAAAATGCAAATCGCTGAATATTCTCTAAACATTTGATGTCCAATAAACGTACTTTGCCAAATGTACAATCTTGCCGTTTGCTTTTAAACCACGGTTTCACATTCCGAATTGTGGCGCTGTATTGTGAGATGCTCTAAGACCCTGTGTACAGCAAAGGACCATCGCGTTCCTCAATACGAACTTTTTGGAACATGAGCAAATAAAAATGCAAATCGCTGAATATTCTCTAAACATTTGATGTCAAATAAATGTACTTTACCACATTTACAATCTTGCGGTTTGATTTCAAAGTACAGTTTCATATTCCGAATTGTGGTGCGCTGTATTGTGAGCTGATCTGTGTTGATTTCCGGGGTCTGTGTGGAGTCGCGTAGAAGACGCCTGGGCGCGTTTGCCTACGCAGCTCAGTCACGTCACGGATAGAGGCGAGGAATATGAATGTTTTGATAAAGTCTGTTTCAGGGGCGGGGGATTTGATTTAGTGCCGCAAAGGCAGGTGAGCCAGGTCGATGCGGCGGAATGATAGGATTATCACAAAATGGAGGCTGATTTCGAGTGCGATAATGGGCGAAAAGTCGGGTAAGGTCCATAGGAAAGTTTCCTACGATCTACCGATTTATGCTTACAAACACATGGCCGACCCGTAGGGACAATAAAAAAAAAGTCCCGGAACTATCCTTTAAAGGCCCAAAGCACAGACTAATACATGAAATAAGCAGGTAGTAATATCACACAATACTCAATTATCAAGCATATTTACAGTTACCTTTAGGTTTGTAGTAATGCATACAATAACTTGGACAACTAAACAAAGGTAGTGATGCAGTAGAATGAAACCAGTTCCCAGGAATTATGCCCTAACTTTATAACCCAGTCCATATGGTGTATAGGCCCTTGTGCCCCCAAAAGTCACAAAGCTTCTTCTTATGAGAGGGGCCTAATGTAGTAAGAGTCATTGGGCCTCATTACGAGGAGGGCGGTAAGGGGTTAACAGCGCCGATAAAGGTGCCGGAGCCGTTAACCCCTTACCACCCTATTACAAGGTCTGCTCGCGGGACCCACTAACGACGCCTGGTTTTACCAGGCGTCCTTAGCGGGTCCCGCCAGCAGCCCAGGATGCTAACAACGGGCCCGTCATTAACGGGCCCATTGTTAGCATCATCCCCATTCCCATTGAGCCCTATATGGGCTTAAATGGGAATGGGGATGTACCAGGTCTGGGTTCCATGAATGGAGAAATACCGGGCCCTCCAAGGTTGGAATGGCCCGGTACTTCCCCATTCAGGTAACCCGGTACCCGGAATGGAGGTAGCCATGCCGCAAAAAGCGGCATGGTTACCTCCTTCCTCGTAATGAGGCCCATTGTGGTGGTGAAATGGTCCAGAAGATATTCAACAACATTACAGGGCAGTAAAATGATATTCCCATCTTTTAGAGACAAGCTTTTAGATCAAACAGTCAAAAAGCAATCAAAGTCCATTCTAAGGTAATACTATGGAGATCAGGGGAAGGTGAATGCATTGCAATTACTTACCGTCCCCTGAACGCAGAACAGCAATGATTCTACCGAGGTAGAATTCTGAAGAGCTGGTCAGTCCACCGGGTGGCCTAGGGTTGCTTCCGAAGGCTCAGGATGGCTGGATACTTGAGAATACATTGAGATTGGTTGGTCCAACAGTCCAAGGGTTGAAGCACCAGTCAGGGCCTTCACAGATCAGGTAATCCAGCAGGGCATCACTGGGCCAAACGCAGGAAGGGGATGCTGCGCCTCGTCGGGAGTCATCCACGGATCTTCAGTTTGCTGCTCTTCTACACAGGATACTTGGCTCCAACGTTGATCTCCCGAAATGGCTGCAGGAGTCCTCTTCTTATCCTAAATCCTGGCTCGAATGAAATGTTCATGCATGGTAAGGATGGGCACCATTCAAACAGCCAGCAGTGGTCCAATCATGCACCACTCTGGGTTTCACTCATGTCCCAACTTCAGACTTTCAGGCACCACGGATGTGGAATGGGACCAGACAGTCCCATCCCTTCCGGGGCCACACACACAAAAGCATCACTAGCCTGCGATAGCAGCAGCTTTCCCGAACAAGTGCCTGATCCTATAAGGAATATCCTGATCTGAGAAGGCAGGAGGAAGGCCAAACAACACAATGGCCAAAGAACAAGCATAACATCTAGTGGCGCAGCCATTCTAGGACACTAGCCGCGTTCAGTAGCCCTATGCAGTAAACGCAAATGTGCACACTAAAGATCATTCAAAAATGGTAAAAAGGTATCTGCTGCAACCAGCTTGGCTTTAGGCACATATACAAGTAACCGAAAATCCCAATTGTAAAAGACTAGGGTGATACAAACGTATCCCCACTGCACTGCATTGTAAGATGCTTTGTGCACTTGTCGAAAAGTTACCAAAAAGGTAAACAGGCAAAGGGAAAATAGTTTCCCAGGAGTGATAGTCTGAAGTACTGACCAGCTTCTCCGGAACAAAATGAGCAAAAGGCCAGGGGAGTGATGCTAAAGGTCGGGACAGATTCAGAAACAAAAGTAAAAGGTTTGGGGGTCCATAGAATATGGGGGGAAAGTTGCCTAAAGAGAAATCTTTCCTAAAAAAATAAACCCCAAATTGGACGGGTATGCCCAAACATAGATCCCAAGCTTGCCATGACAACAGGGACAAGCCACACTTCACTGACGATACCGAATGAGGCTGAAACATGTCCCAGTTCTTCTGGTCTTGTGCAGAAGAGATGTGACCCAACAGTTCAGGCTGGACTGCCCTTTTTGAGGTTGTACCAATCCTAATTTGCATATGATCTTTCCACCGCTGTAATAACATGGCAGGCTGAAAATCGATGGCCCTGCGGTTGCCAGGAGCAATGCCAGAGGTTATGATTTATTCAAACCCTTCCAGCCATTACTCTTCTCTTATGCCACAGACTGGCTGTAGACCACATATTATTCCTACTGCTCATTAGATAACACCACTTCCCTAAAGAAAATATAATTACAACGACAGGTGAACAAGACCGACAAGTGGCCGAAAAGGCGCAAGGCCTCCTGCCATCTTAGCTAATAAGAGCCGGTGCCACTGTGCAGCGCTATGAAGCGCTAGTGTAAAGCAATAGGTAAAATGATAGTCAGAGAATAAACATGTACAGCAGCAAATGTAAATGAATGGAAGGAAATCCATTAGGCAAAGCCATGCTTAGTACTTGTAACTGGGGCTATTATGCAGGCACTGTTATGACAGTGTTAGTGCTAGGGGCTATCCAATGGATGAATATGTGACTTGTACTGTCGAATCAGGCTTGGCAGGGTTGCAGCTGGGCATAGCTTTCTCAGGATCATTTTCAGCTTGCTGTATTCTCGTCAGGACTCATCCCCAAGCTCAACTTCTTCTGTTTCACTAAGTAAGGACGCAGACTCTCGGGTTAAATGAGAAACTTGGAAGTTGAGTGAATACTCATCTTACAAAAGAAAAGTGCATCTTTTTACACTTTTGGGGCCTCCCAGTCAGTGTGGGCTTCTTCCAGGCATAGACTCCAGACATGCATTCATTCAACCAGCAGATCTGTTTTTGGTCACTGTAGCGCCTCTATGAGGCACAAAGCAGCCTTAATCAGACATAGCTATCTCCTTATTCCACACACTCTCTCGTAGGAACAAAAGCACACCTGCTGGAATCGGGACTGGATTTTGTAATGGGGTTCAATATACCAACACCATAAGGGGCACAGCAGAACCTGCCCTGCCAGAGTTATACAGATAAACCATAGAGCGCTATCAACCTTTGGCTTGCAGTAATTGTGTGAGGTTAATCGTCCATGGAACAGGGTGTCTTTTGAGCACCCTAACGGCCTAACCCTGAAAGGGCTGTGATCTCTCAGTGGGATTATAGAACAAAGGTTAATCCAGCCATGAACAAGCAAAAGGTTCAGGGTCTCTCGCAACGGGTACAGTTTAGGACTTGTATGCTCCGAACACCATCATTCATATCTGGGCATTCCATTACTGTATGTTATTTGTGTGCCACCTTGTCCCCTCCTGAGAGGTGACCTTTACTGTTTAGCAACTAATACCACTAAGCAAGGCAAGGACAGATGAAGGGAAGCCCTGTTGTCTATCTGCGGGTCAGTGCCTCTTGTTATCTGAGCACAGGGCTGGGAGAAACTGTTCAAACACGAGTGATCATGAGCAATACGCCTTTTCACCATACACTAAAGGGTGGGCTTTTTCATAGTTCACGGAGCCACATCCAACCCGCCTTCAGGGCAACCTGTATTCAGAAGTGGCTTTTAAACCAGCAGCATTTTGAATGCTGCGACTTGTAGTTTCACTTTTCACTTTATATGTTGAGGCCTACAAATGCCAGCGCACAAGGGGCGCCCTTTACTGCTTTTCTCATTTGAATCCACATTCTGAGGATGGAAAGGTCGTTTGTACAGTAGGAGATGATACGGCCACTGTACATGTTTTCCTAATGCAGAGAATGGTCACTATTGACCTGTTTCTGCATTAAAGGTGTCGTAAAGGTGATCACAAGGTGAACATAACAGATGTCCACTTTTTCGCCCCCTTTCAATGTGGCAGTCGAAAAAGTATTTTCACTGGATTGTGCTTCCCTTTAGTACAGGAATCAAGCATTTTAAAGCATCAAGGTTTTAAAGCACCAAGGACTTCTTAAAAGTTTTATCCACCTGTGGGGTGGATGTTAAAATTGGTGGATTTATAAAGCGGTTTTGCACCCTGTACTCTGATGGTATTTACCAATGCCACTACTTCTTTTACTACATGCAATAAATATTCACACGGTGGTGGTTGCAAAAACAGTTGTGAAATACCACCTTTTTAGCATGGGGCCCAAAAGTCGAAAATCAAAGGTTAAACAAAAGTTATTCTGATGACATTGGACCCAGGGGCGAGGTCTATAACGTTGTATGGGTCCAATTAACCACAGAATAGTAGCACCCCCAACAAATCCAGCAGAGGTACTGTGTTATGCATGCGCCAAAGTCAGTTCATTTGTACATTAAGTTCTATGCATTTACAAAGTGCTAAATCATCAAAGCAGCAACAAAGTGCATTGTGAATAATGAGCCGCAACACTTTTTTATGTGTTGTATTGGAAACAGGTTAGTCCCAAGCTCAGGAGAACAAGCAGCATGGATTGTTTTTATGGCTCCTCCGCATTTTATGAAACAAGAGGTCTGATGGATTGCGTGGCTCTGACCGTGATAGTTTCCGCATCAAGGTGTACTCTTGCTTCACTGTCATCCAGTCATAACGTACCTCTTTCCAAATATAGTAATGGCTCAGAAAACATCCAATTTCGCCTCTTGTCAGCTCTCTCCCCGAGTAGGGGTCGTGGTACCCGGGTAACATGTCAATATTCATAGCTTTCAGCTGGCTGGAATTCAGGGCTCTGGGGGCAAACAGAATGATTTTTAAACACATTATTAACCTGTAAAGCAGACATATCACCCACCTAGCAAGGTATCACATTTTCTACAAACCTTACACAAGTTGGACCATCTACATGTGTGATCAGAAAAGTACAAAGGACATTTTATTTACCTGTAACAGTATTTGTGAAACTTGCAGCTGTTTTAGATTGAAATGCTTTGCATAATCTGCCATCTAGCGGTTAGTATGGAGAAGTAGTTTACTAAAGTTTAGTTTAGGCATGGCAGATGCATGGTAATGTAATGTGGTCTTTTATAGCGCCCTTTTGCAATTTTGGAGGCCTTGCTTTCTGCACCTGAAACCTGAGTGCCCCTATGATGCTATGAATACGGCAGAGACACCTGGTTATGCGTTATCCTGATGAGAGCGCGCCAGATCTGAAGCATTATAGCACTGTGAGTTAGGATTAGCAGGTGATCTGGGGATGTTTGATAGAGAAGACTATAAAACAAGTGAGGAAGAGGTCTGAGGTAATATTTATGCTAAATCTAATAGAAGATTATGTTTCAGGTCTACTTCGTACAGCAACAGCGAGAAGAGGGGTAGTAATGACTATGAATATAACAGAGAGGGACAATCAGGTTTGGGCATGAATAACTCAAATAGAAGAAGGGACATTAGTAACAGAAGAGGCAGACACATGAGAAACAGACTAAGAAATATACAATCTTTTTTTGGAGAGGGGCCCAGACAGACACGATTGGGAAGAGAATCCTAGAACAATGAGAGTGACAGACTCTTGCAATTGAATATAACCTACCCAAAGAGGAAGTCCTTATTTATTTATTTTTGCATTTGTTAAGCACACTAAGCCTGGAGGCATCCTCAATAAGGGTTCAGGCTATGTAGCAATAAGCATTTATAATCCATTTGAATTTCGTACAGAATTTCAACAGTTTCTAAGGAAACTTAAAATCATTTTGAACATCAAAGCTATGACGTGCAGCAGAACTGTACAAGCCTTCCAGAACCGTCAAGTTTTACGCCACCTACACATCCATTTTCACCAGAATAATTTTTTTTAAAGAAAACTATATGAGGAGGTTGAACGATTGGGGAGAACATATAATAACAACTTCTAAAATGTACCCACACAGGAAAAGGATCTTATAAATAGCCTCATAATTAATTAAACAATTGCAATACAGAATGTGGACAAAGGCAGGGTGATTTTATTAATGGATAGAACTAAATACATTGATGTATGCGCCACACTATTAAATGATAATAACTAGCTATCTAAAACTAACGGAAGATCCTATAAAATATCCGTTACATACGATAGAGACGAAAGTAACAAAAGCATTGGAGCGGGAATGGACATGTTCATAAGAGGCTAGATTTTTGATAAATAAAAGATCAAATATACTGACTTTGTATATGTTACCAAAAATACATACGACTTTAGTAGACCCTGCAGGATGAGCTATAGTATCTGGCATAAACTCGGTACTTGAACCACTTTCTACGTTTGCAGATATTTATCTCAGGCCCTTTGTTTCACAAATGAAATCCTATGTGCGAGATACGATGGATATAATCCGAAAAGTAGAACATTTGTATTTTGACCCTGATGTTGATTTGCTATTGGATCTTGATATTGTCTCTTTAGATACTAAGATACCACAGACAGCTACTCAGGAAGTGGTAGAGGAATGTTTATGGGGAAGAAAAGATGACGATCCCGTACCCAACTCGTTCATTATCCATTGCACTGTTGTCCCAAATTTGGCTAATCTGTACGTGGAGGCCTTCGAAAAGAAAGTAATTTATACAAGCAATAATCCCTTTCTAATGAATATCATCATCTGGTAAAGATTTATTGATGATGTTCCGTGTGTATGAAGGGCTACAGGGAACAGGCAGAAGCATTTGTCTTATCGATTAATGAACAGAATCGTTTCTTGTAATTCACCCATAACATGAGTGCTAATGCGATTCATTTTCTTGTTATTATCATGCAAATGGAATATTACGAATAAAACTATACCATAAATCCACTGATACAAATGCATTGATACATTTCTAGAATTACCAACCAAGGCAGTTGCGGTAAAACTTGACCTTTGAGCAATGCCTTAGGCTTAAAGACAACAGCAGTACAAATCCGGTCTGCGAACAAGAAGCAGCGATTTTGCACTCCAATTTAAAAATCAGGGCGTAGCCTACACAAATTGTGAGAGAAGCAGCAAAGCGTGCTTTCAATAATAATAGGGAAGCCTTATTGGAACCAAAACAAAAGAATAAAGAGAACAATTGTCATACAAGATAAAAAAACATCATAATGAAAAGTTGGTGGGTGTTTGACAACCCGATAAAAAACAGGAGAGGCCTATTTTTGCATTTAAGAAAAGCAAATATTTAAGGGACATGGTGATGGCAAATGAGATTAGAACTAGAACAAATAATCCACAGAGTATGACTGAGATCAGCCCTCCAGATAAGGTGCGTAGTAGTCCTTTTTACGCATGAAAATCTTGTAAATACGACAGCATTATTATTTTCCTGTGTACATGTACACACATGTTTAGAGCAGAGGGCAGTGCAAAGGTCAGGTTATTTGAAAGAAACCAGAAGGCTACTTTTGATTTTTATCTGCACGGATGTAATTGAAAGCCAGGGATAAATACCTCTGAAATGGAATATATTTCTCTGAAGCTAGAGAAATAATGAAAGGTGTATTCTGCCACAATGCAGAAAGCTGCTGCATCGTAATGATTTCAATACAGGTTTTGCACACGTTGGCTGGATGTCACATACATTTTACTCTCTTGCAAAGAGGCAATGTCATTTTTACTCTCTTAAAATCACATTTACTCTCAAAGTTTAAAAATAGGGAGTAAAATACTCCCACCTCAAAATCTTATCTGGAGCACTGACTGAGATGTATGGTTTACCTCCAGTTAAAGGCCATTATGCATTTGGCAAGAGTGGAGTATGCCATTTAACCAAGAAGTCCACGTAAATTGACATAGGTTTACCGACCAGATGAATGCAAACGAGTTTCACGAATTGAGACTCCCAACAGTTTGTATATATGATGACTTGCCCCTGCTGGAAACAATATATTGGCAAAACCATCAGGAAAGTTAAAACACAAATTATTGAACATAGGAGTTGCCTAAAAAAAAAGGTTAAAGATGCAACTGTGGTTAAAAATGTCCTAACCCTGAATCACAAATATGATGACTTTACATAGACATTGAAGTGTATTGGGGAAAGCCAAGTGTCAAGCGCACCTACGTGTGAAGGTTATTTTCTTATATTCTCCCTTAACCCCCCCATTTTCTTTAATTTGTATTTATTCCCAAACACCCACACATATAATTTGGTAACCCCCCTAAAAAATGTGATTTTATTTGGGGGAAAAAATTTTGCGCCACAAAACCCTGTGAAAAAATATCCCACGATGAAAGGACGTCGTACCGTTTTGCCGTATTGCCCTGTCCGCTATGGTAATGAAAATATGAAATTCTGGTGACACCACATTCAGTGCGCTGAACCGAACAGTTAGTATTTATTTGAATATAAACACTCAATTCATAAAAGCGTATTTTTTCAGTATTAACAATGCTATGTTGTCTCCTAGCTTAGCCAATACGTATTTCGACCTGATGCAGTCTTTTTCAAGGCAAACATTGCTTCTATATGCCAGTCTTATTTTCCAAGGGCTGGCACTATAATGTCAAATATTGTCTCTCAAACCAACCTGATTCGTCACTGTTGATTCTTGCAATAGATTATTTAGTTTTCCATGGGCCAAGTTATTTGTATTAGCATTAGATATGTTAGCAGATTTACTCCATGTTAGCTCCCCAGTGAAAATCTGCAGTTTTCTGCATAATGTCAGAATCCTTTTTTGTTGTATTGCTTACAATTATGTTACTGTACGGGAGTACTTACTGTAAGGTGCTCCCTACGATTGAGTGCTTATATTAAAATAAATACTAACTGTTGGGATCAGCGCACTGACATGGACAGTGATTCAACAGGTAGAATACAGGAACACTGTTGATGTCAATACAAAACTGCTAAGAAAGGAAGACCATTTTCTTTTTTGACAAAAAGCTGCCAGATAGGACTTAATGAGGGTATTGAGTGGCATATAATCAACTAAACACATGAACAATCTTGCATCAATTGTGTGAACAGTACCATAATCAGCAAAAGGGATCTAAATGCAGGACTGGTAATCTTCTGAAATACTGCTAGGCACGTTCTTTTACATGTGAATATTTTAAGTTCTACATCGTCATGGGAAAGAACATGGATTGACGGTTCTATGTATTTTTCCTGCTTTGTGAAGGCTGCACAAATAAAATACCAATTTATTTTGGTCAATTTTGTGCAGCTTTTTTTAAAATTGGAGATTTCACCCGACGAGCCCCACCCATCCCTACTTACTACCCCGCTGCCCCACCCACACACACAAACATACAGTTTTGTTTCACCCCGCCCTTTCGTTTTCAGACACACACAGAAACTTACCCGACAATCCTGCGACTCCTCTTACGGGTCTCGCAGCGCCCGTCAGCCCCTTCGTGCACTCGTGTGTGTCGCATGGGCTGACAGGTCGATTTAGAAAGACCGTTCTGTGCGGTCACAGAGCGGTCTTTCTAAATTGTTCTATTTTTAATTGTTTTTTTCAATCTGATTTTTTCAATTAGGATCACATTGACGGTAGTTTGCATCAATGAGAAGCTTTCTAAATTCATGGTAATATCAGTTGGAAAATAATTTATGACCAGTTCTTAATGAGGTTGTCTAGTAACATCATATGATCTGGGTATGTTCATCAATTCAGAAATCTGGAGCCAATGGTCCTGCTGACCCACAATAAATACAGAAAAAAAACAGCCAAACACATATCACTCGCCCACTCATAAATCTAACCACAACCACAATCTCACACCGATAAACTACATGTAACAGGTGGGGTGCTCCTGGCAGCAACGGAAGTCTTAAACTTAAAACTATTACTATAAGAAACAGAGGTTAAAATGCTTAACATTAACTATTGCTAAAGTGCGCACTATATACAGGTTATGTACATCCGCCGACAATTTCAAACCTTTTTTTTTTTTATTTTGGCACAACCCTTATTCAGTCAGTTGCCCAAACTCTTTTTTGGCGCAACCCTTATTCAGTCAGTTTCCCAAACACAGTACCTCACATCAGAGCGTACACATATGTACCCCAAACAAGAGTATACATACCGCCACATTTTTCCTTTATGGCTCTAGTCTCCAAGACTAGTTAATCAATGCACATTAACAGGAATACCCTGCACCGCGACCATGAACTACAACACGTGTGTCATGGCCGGGATGGAACACATAACAGTGGGCCACAACATCACACAAACTGAGCAAGACAATGGCCCAAAGTCAATTGCAGGGTATCCAATGTAACTAATGTTTTGTTCAACAACTCTCCAAAGGGTAAATCAGACCCTTAACACCATAAGCATAGCATACATTATTCATTATGTAAACATTTCTTGGTGATGGTGGAAAATTTAGAAAATAAAAAAAAATATTGTTATTCACTTTGTGCTTAAAAATTTTAAATTCATTTTTCCATTTGTATTGATAAGTGTTGCATAAATCCATGGTGGCTTTTCCATATACATTTAGAAAAAAATATATAAAGTAGAGAAAAAAAAATGTAAATTGTCACGTTTGCATTATTGCCACACATAATTCAATCCAAATAATGATGCCAAGGGAAGGGGTTTCTCGTAGTTTATTTCACAAATATGCTGCTTGCTCACGTTGTGCCTTTAGTTCCGTTGATGTATATAATGATAAAGAAAATGTCGTGCAAAATGTTCCTTTCAGCGCCCCAAACTAAAGCTTTCTTAAGGTACGCACACGGCAGCAAGTGTTTGCATATTTGCCAAAAACCAATAAATCCACTATTTTGGAGCCAACAGAAAATATATTTTCTTGTAGCTTCTTTTACTTATCTGCCGCTCCCCCACGTTGTAATTTCAGTTCTGTTGATAAAATAAAATTTTGTCTTGCAAGTGTTCCTTCCTGCACCCAATACCACCAGTTTGTTTAAGGCAATCATTGAAATTATTCATTTCCCGGACATGTTTGCACGTCACGATGGGCGAACTCAGCATCCTTTTTCTCCATTAACCCATATTAAGTTGAAGGAACTAAACTGCCACGCATCACAGGCTTCCATTGTCTGCTCCTCATTCCATGGATCACCATCACCCACTGAATGTTAACACACGTCATCATTCACTCGAAGGGCTGGAGGAGAACAGACCTCGCTGGGCCTCTGATGTAACTGTCATTTCACAGAGCATTTTTTGAAATTCAGGCAGGATCTTTGATAAAATCAAACTCCAAACTTTATCCATGTTCATTCCACATGGGAGACATTGTTTAATACACACAAAAACTTGGCACAACAAAAATGTCTTTCTTTACGGGTTGCGCACTGCTTTTATGTATTCATTTTCACAGTTAATATTCTGAGTGCATGGAGCTCTGGCGCCACCCAGTGGTTTGCAGAATGTACAGGGTGGTCAATGAAACAGTAAAACGCTCCCATGAAGTTGCTGCATTTCATAGACACACACCGCCCCCAACTCCTACGCTGAGAGTTACAATGTACAAGACTATATATAACAGACCCCAGTGCTGAATTTCCAAGAAAATTTTAATGAAATATTTAATTCATGTTAACGTATTTACAACCTTAGTATATTCTTACATTATTTGTAAGAATATCCCTAATAATTTTAGGGATCATTGTGTCAGTTGCTGGTTTCTTCAAGATAATCTTTTTCTCATCCTTAAAAACAATGTTTCTAGAATTAATTCTTCACCTACTCAATGGAGGACATAATTCCCTGAGAATACTTTATGTGTAGGCAGTACAACACTCCTGATTAATGTGTATTATGCTAATGAACAGAAACGTGTAGACGTAGAGTGGTGTATTATGACGTATTTGAAAAAATGTCAAGTAACTAACTACATTTAAAGAACAAAAGAAATGTTTTTCAACAATTATAACAGGGTCAAAAGTATTGTAAAGTTTGAGGACTAAGTACAGTTGTACTGTAAATAATACTAAGTATATTGATTTGAAAATAAGAGTCGCACATGATGAATTTATATGTAGCAAGGATGTCTTTCTATGAAGAAGGAGATAGATGTATGTGTTTTTCATGCGATTAGTGTATTTTTCAAAACAAAATGTATATTGATTTTAATAAAACAAATTTGAGACTATTTGCATGCAAGTCAAATTACTTTTAAGAAACCTGCAGTGACTAATTCCACTGTGGTAGGTATTTGTTTTATAGTATTGGGATGTTTGATAGCACTTAACGGGTGTGCTTGGTAATAGCTTCATTAAGGATGATGTCATAACCGGTAGTTGTGAGGTCACCATTTGCAGGGTTTTTTTCTGTGTGCAGTGTAGAGATTTAGGTGGTGATTCTATTAGTAGCTGAGAGGAGGGATAGTAAACATTCTAGAGGTACATGGGTCAATTTGTGCGTTAGGGCAGAAAGTCCATATATATATATTTTATGTTGGACAGGTGGCTTGTTTTCTAAGCTGGCTCAGGGGTCTTTTTTCCATTTTACAGCCTGTCTTAAGTTTCCTGATGTGTTTGGCCTCTCATGAGATTTCATCTGCAAAGTGGTCTTATCATTCTTATGGTATTAGTCAGCTGTTAATTGATGTGCAGATCATTCAACGCTCGGGCTCAAGCCTTTAAACATGAGCCAGGCCAACCGGGTACTTCTGAATCTGCAAATGTTGATAGACGTGGCTCAGCTGTGTTCTAGCAGGAAGCGTGGATTTGTTGCGTCACCCAACTGTGAGTGTTCCTCTTCTTACTCTGAAGGTACAATGGTTTACTGGTATTCTCGCAGATTCATGTCTGTCCGTGTTCTGCAAGGTCCAGCTGTTCAGCTTTCCTTCGGCATTGAAGTCCGTTGAAGGAATACATTTAGATTTAGCTTTATAATAATTTTTCCCTGTGTTTTGTTTTCTAGTCTTTTAAAGATATTCCAATATTATAGATTGTATATGATATGATATGTATGATATGATATAAGTTATTTATAACGCGCTTAATACCCAGAGGTTTCTAAGTGCGGACCCAGGGATCGAACCTGTGGTGCTCCGTGTCATCTTGCTTCCAAGGCGAGCACGTTGCCCCTGAGCTATCCTCCCGAGACAACATAGGAAACATTTACAAAGGCCATAGTCTCTACAGTTAGAGTCTGACCATTCTAAAGCATGTTAGGACGTGTAGCCCTGGAACATATTTTTTGGCAAAGATAGAGTCTTATGGATTGAGGGAATATCACATCTCTGAAGGGAGAGTGAGCCCAGGGAGTTCTGCACGATCCATCCTCGGTGAGGCACATCGGGTAGCAGTCGGACCAACACAATCCCCTGTGCCTCATCCCCCTCATAAAAAGGATGGGAAGTTCCTCCAATTCAACCCAGAGTCACAACCAAAGTCCCTGAGTAGGTAAGGGAGGTTCTGGCAGATCAGGTTAGGCCAGGGTAGAATCTTGAACCATTGGGAATACGTCTTCTCACAGGGAAAGGGCAAGACTTCAGATTGTCAAACGACTCAGAAGACGCATTGCAAGAAATGAAAAGGCGCATCTCCTCTGCTTCATGCATGGCATATTATGACCCAGACCTGGAGACAGAACTGACTGTAGACGCGAGCCCCGTTGGCTTGACCTAGGAGCCATCCTAGCCCAGTTGAAATCAGGTTCCTCCTCATCATCACGACGCTTTGTAGCATATGCCAGTCACAGTCTTTCTCCCACCGAGTGCGCATACTCCCAACCTGAAAAAGAGAGCCTGGCGGTAGTATGGGCCTGTGAACATTATCACCTATTTGTATATGGCCGAAGGTTCACCATCATCATTGACCACAAGACACCTAGAGCCATCTATGGCAAATTCAATGCCATGATGCCTCCTCAGATCCCACGCTGGGACCTCCGACTGCAAGAATACTCATTCACAATAATTCACCACTCAGGGAAGGATAGCAACCCTGCCGATTTTCTATGCTGATATCCACTGCCTGCGAAAGAGGAATCACAATCCGTCAAAGCAGACCAATACATTAATTATATTGTAAGCAACGCTCTCCCAAAATCATTGACCATCCCTGAAATCCTCAACAGCCTGCACTAGGACTCAATGCTTATGCAAGTCAAAGACAGGGTGTTCTCAGGGAAATGGCATTAGTCAAGTAAAAGGGACACGTCCACATCTGATACAGAGCGGAAACTGCTCAAAACATTTAATCCACTCAAACATGTACTGTCCATCTTGCTGCAAGGCCTGCTGCTGAAAGAGAATCGGATCATCATTCCCGAGACACTGCAAGACTGGGTAATCAGCATGGCTCACACTGGACACAGGGGAATAGTATCAACCAAAAGACAACTTCGAACAAAGGTAAGGTTCCCACAAATGGACACAGAAATCGAAAAAGCTCTAGGAAACTGCGTCACATGCGAAGCCGTGGTACGCTGCACACTTCCTGAACCACTGAAGATGACAACCATGTCATTACAAATCTGGGATGAGGTTGCAGTTGACAAGTTCGGATCATTACCCAACGGGAAGCGCATACGACGAAATGTCAAGATTCCTGGAAGTATACCCAAAACACTCAACAGCGGCTCATACTGTCATCCCAGCTTTGGACAAAACGTTTGCAGATTACAGCAACCCAATCATCATAAAATTGGACAATGGCCTACATGACTTTGCGATGTTCGCAGAACACCTAGGCTTTCAACATCGGAATGTCACCCCTCTATGGCCACACGCAAATGGCACCATTGAACAGTTCATGGCCAACCTGAAACGCACTCTTCAAGTATGTTCCATCACGAACGGACTGTTCATGCAAGCAATCTGCACTCTTCTCAGGGACTATCATAACACCCCACGTAGCTCTACGGGAGTAAGCCCCTCAGAACTGATGTTCGGCAGAATCATAAAAAACACTCTCCCACAGTCTCCCAACATGGTGGTGGCTGTGGGCACAGAATCAAAAGCTTGTGACAAAGACGAAGAGAGCAAGGCAAACGTGAAAAGCTATGCTGACACCAGGAGGAAGACCAGGAAACCAGAAATGCAAATAGGGGACCTGGTGCTAGTGCGTCAGTCGCAAGGATCAAAAGAAAGGCCTGCGTTCAGTCCGGAGCCCATGACAGTGACACACATCATGGGATCCATGGTAACGGCGGCGAGCCCTGGCGGTCACATCACCAGAAACTATTCTTTCTTTTAAAAAATTGGAAGGGAACCACGAGAAAACAAACTTTCTGAGACGGCAGGTTCTTTATCAGACAGCTGCTCTGACTTCATGGATGGTGATGTGGAGACCAATGACAGTGACAGTGAAAGGCCAGGTTGCTCCTTGTCCCCTTTTCGTGTTACTTAGTTACAGACCGCGTTCAGTCACGTGTATAGACACAGCAAGCGTTCCTGAAAGAGAGCACCCGGTCTAATCTCCCTTTGTATGATCTTTTAAGACCTAAATGCTTTGTCTATTCCGCCATCCAGTGGTCAGTCTGGAGTATTACAAGTATTCTTCAAAATAAAATTAGGCACGGACAGAGACATTCCTGTCATTCTATCCCTCACCTACACGTACCTTGATGCCTAAGTCCCCAGATTGTTTTTTTCTGCAATTGTGTTCAACTGAAAGCAGATTGTAGAAATGTAAGACCACTGTGTCTTGTGTTATTCCTGTATAGGGAGGTTTGGCAGTTCTCTAAACAGATACAAGCCCATTGTTGGGTAATTTATGTTTGTCTTCCGAGACTTTCAAATCTGTTTTGGTTCATATACTTTGCATGGACTAGATAGCATGTTTGTGTGTGGCATTGGGCTTGCTGAAGGCACAGCAGAAAACAAAGTTATTGAGAGACACTTGTCCCACCTATGAATCGCCCTCGTTTGTGTAGCTATGCAGGCATGTTTAGTAAAAGCATTCACTGAGCTCCAACTTTCACATTTCAGATGGGAGAGATTTTTCAAGCCTTTTGAAACCCACCATAACTTAATTGAAATCATAATAGAGATTTACTGAGCAACAGGTTTTGACTCATCCAGTAGGTTCCCTATGAAATCCTGCTCTTCTGGTTTTCGCTGCATGTCTACATTGAGGTGTTCTGCAGCCCGCTTAAGTAAAGCCCCATATGTTTGATCCTCCGTTGGGGAATCTGACAGTGGAGGTTCTATCTCCTCTGGTGGACCTATAGGGTAGTCCTGTATGTCTTCCTTGTCTGGTGTAGACCCATGTGAAGTGCTCTGAATGTCCAAGGCAATGTCCTCTACCTGTTCCTCCTCTACTACACAGTCCAGCCACTTTCTACTTTTTGACGGTGGAGTGCCTTGCTCCACACGACCCCTTGTGGGAACAGAAGGTCTTGGATCACACTTCAAAGTAGACCAGTCTCTTACCCACTGTTCTTTAAGACTGTTGATGAGCACATTACAGAGAAGTCTACCACCACAGCAGAATACCAAGCCCTAATGCTGAATGAACTCTTTCGGGCAGAGGTCCCTGGACTCTTCAGGTGGGGACGTTGGGTTTGGTGTTCTCTAAGTTGGGTAATTCTCTGCCTTTTCTGTTCTAATTCTGGTCCAGGCCTACCCTTCATGCTACCACATTATGCCATGTGCACATTCCTCCACCTACATGGGTTGGATCCCTTCAGATTGAGGTTTCTCCCCTAACCCAAGGCCACCCTTCCTGCGTTCCAACTGCACTACCCCCAAAACCTCCTCTTCTGACTTCTTCATCCGCCTCCTGAAGATCAACCACCTGCACCCTAACTCCACCTCCTTTAAACACTGCGCCTTCACACCTGCTCATTTGTAACCACCTCCACCTTCAATCTGCCTCCTTCCCTAGCCACACCTCCTCTCTTTCACCTCCTGGAACCACTCCCCCATGTCCGTCCTCTGATCTTTTAACACGCTTCTCGTTTGATGTAAATATCTCCTCCTCCAAAAACATCTCACCTCTCACCCTTCCTCCTCCAACACACTCTGCTCCTCCAGTCTCCTCCACCATACGCCACACTCCTCCTTACGTGACTTCCTTCCTGTGACACTCTGGGGGCTGGGCCTAGGGTGACAGAGGCTATAAAAGGGTGGGTGGTCCCCATCTTGGTTCTCACTGGTCTGCCCATCCGCTCCATGTATGCCTGCTGACTAGTCCAGGCTTTCAAAAAGGTAAACGTATGTTTTTCCATATACAATTACTTTCTGGGCCCCTTTTTCCATTTATACTTCGCCTGGGACTTAAAGAGGTTCTAGAAATGTGTAAACTATTTTCATTGTGTTTCTGCTTTACAAAATCCTCAAAATTAGCGGCGTAGCTTGTATGCATCAATCCCTGGCTTTTAAAGATATGTATTGTTATGGGCTGTACCTGTCTTAAAGGGGTTATCTGCCCTTCTAGATCATGCTCTGGTGGTCCTCTCCTCAACTCTTTACACTTGGGAATAGTCTGGCAGGGTAGGCTCTACACTGGGAAAAAAGGCTGGGATAAGCCTTATCTAAAACGCATTTTCCATGGATTTAGGGATTATGGGAAATGTAGTGCCTAAGTGGTTGACACCTGCTATGTTGCAGGGCTGCACTGCTCTGCTTCAGGGGATCCTCGTACACCTCCCTAGGGGCCATCATCTTGAAACATAGGGGATAACCACCCTGTCAGTGCCCACTGCCAAGCAGGGGACCGCATGACAGTAGGAAGGCATTTAAAAGTCCTTTAGCCCCTTAATTTGTTTTGTGACCTTTCTCTGGGCCACGAGGGATCTTTCTTTGCTCATTTACCACCAGTACTTATTTGACTGTGGTTTACCTTATGCGATACTTAATGGCTATTACATATATATTTACAGCATACTACAGGTGGCATATGTTGTTGTGGATAGGCCTGATTGTACCTTGATACCAGCCCATCCCCGCTTAAGGGTAAAGCCAGACTGCTCTGTTACACAACCAATGAGAGAGTTTTGGACAAATGTAGTGCGCACCCTGTTCAGGCACTGATTTGGCCTTCTGAACCCCTCACCATAGGGGGCGGGGGGGTCACCGAAAATCTCCTGAGCAGCTACATTGGAACTGACTGTCCTGTGAGCGAGCGCTACCACAGTGACAACCCTCCTTACGTTCTCAATGTCTAATCTATTGTGGATACACCCGGCATGTTCCAGCTGCACCACTAGGGGCATAATGGGCACCAAGGGAAACACTTGCGTATAGGCGCGTTATAAATGCCATATCATATCAAAAGCAGAATGTTGGCGATTTCAGAGTCTTGATTTAAAACAGCAACTGGCCAGTATAGTGCAAGCTCCATAAATTCCTTATTTGGCTTCAGCAGTAAAGAGATATTTACTTCTGCCATGGAACACGTGATACTAGCCCTATTAGGCAAGTCATTCAATAAGACAGGCAGCGGCGCAGCCAGCGTGCAGCGGAAGGTTCTGTAAAACAAAGCCATGAAGCGCGTGAGGCTTTATTAGGTAATTTTCTAATGGCTGCCACCACCTCCTCAAGAGGGATTAGTGACGGTGCTCCTCTGGAATACCTTGTAGGTCAAACCGTTCTAGGTATGTGTGGACAAGATGCTGGAAAACTGGTTGATCCACATGAAGCTTTGAGTAGAAAAAGTTGGAAGCCTTTTCGTTTGCCAGGGTCTCTAGGCAGGACCCACCCATCCATAGTCCTAGTTTTCCCGAAAATGGTCTGCCCGTGGTCAGCCTTCAGGTTAGGGACTGAAAGCCTATCTGTCTTCTTCACATTATCAAAACGGTGTTCATTAAACTAGCAAAACACCTTCTCTGTCTGCTCCATTAGAAACAGTTCTCATTCATCTCTGGTGTTGGCCTAAACTTGTGGGCTTCCCAGCGATGATCTTGTGATGTTTTTTTAACTGTAACAAAAGCTGTAAACTCACTAATGCATTTTTTTCTTGCCCATTTCGCAGAGGCTGAGAGACTTAATAATGGCCTCTTCAAGACTGCCTTATGGGTGTCCCACATAGGCTGCAGGCCTATTTCCCCAATAGTATCGGGGTTAACCCATCTATTAGTTTCCCTGGTGATGGCCACCTGCTGCAGCAAGTCTTTTAGAAGACATTCGTCCATTCCCGATCTAAAATCTGCCCTGTTAACCTGACTTTGGAAGGTAACGTTCATCCAGAAGGGGGCATGCGCGGATATAGTAATGGGTGTCGATTCAGTTTTCGTGGTAGCCTCCAGAGTACCATGCAAAACCAGAACAAATTGAATTCATATATAGGCCTTATGTGAGGGAGAATACAAAGTCTAATTTACATTCCATGCCATGATAATTCATCCAACAATCCATGAGCTCAAATATGCAACGTGGCCCTGTAAAGCCAGTGTTGCCCTTTGCACTTGTTTGGTTGAGGTATGGGAGCAACCCATTGTTTCATTGTGTATAGTTTTATATTCACCTCCAAAGACACATTTGCCCTGTCCACATTGTGCTAGCCGAGGGAACACTTCAGCAGAAAGGGGGGACTGTCCTTCGTGGGTGCACAGAATGAGGGAATTGTAATTTGTCTAAATGCCCTTTCACTGCAACCATTCCTTATCTGTTGCACCATTATCTAGCATGATAGGGAATCTGGAGTAATATGGCTACCCCACTCCCCTTGATTTGGGGAAAGTGTGAGTATAGCTGAAGTGGGAATGTTTTATTGAAGAGGCTGCGTTCATCTCTTTTAATGGAAGCCAGTCTCCTGCAAGGGAACAATGTCAGCCTTGGATCCCTTTAAGTTGCCATAACCATTGCTCTCTTTTTTTAACGTATGTTTATTGGCATTTTTATATATATAAGAACATCCAGCACAACAATCCCTTTCCCCACCCTCCTCCCACCCCAAATCCCCTCCCCCCCTTCGTCTGTTTGGGTTACGGTCACACCAGCTGATATTGCATGTGTGGGTGGTTCATTCAATCCCCAATATGAATAGTCTCTGTGAGCAGTAAGATTCCTTGAAGTCATCATGCAAGAAGGTCAGGACCATTTCCCAATTGGTCGAGAACTTGGAGTAGTCCCCTTGGAGCAAATAAGTAATCCATTCAAGCCCTACGAAGTTCCAGACCTTTGTGAACCAGTCCTGTTCGCGTGTGGGTTCTTTTGATCTCCATTTTTGTGCAATGACCAGCAGCGCTGCTAAATTCAATATTGTGTCTGCTTTGAGCCTTGGCATCAGCCAGGATCCGCATTCTGGATCGTGAAGTCCCAGCAAGCATTCCCTGATGCCTCTTTCAATCCTATTTTTTTTGATGATTTTTTATTTGCATTTATAGCTCAGTAACACGTTTAGCAACAGAATCCATTATTATCCACTCCCGATATAGGTTTCCACCCAAAAGAGAAAGGAAACAAATAACCCCATAGCAGCATCCATTCTCAAATGATCTACTTATTCTAAACATTCCATTAT
The DNA here is from genome assembly GCF_040938575.1 of Ambystoma mexicanum. Classification (NCBI taxonomy): domain Eukaryota; kingdom Metazoa; phylum Chordata; class Amphibia; order Caudata; family Ambystomatidae; genus Ambystoma; species Ambystoma mexicanum. Next base: position 576,336,541 of record NC_090922.1, on the reverse strand, counting down.
AAAAGTAATTGCTGAAATTCTTAATGAAGTCCTTTTCCCCTCTTAACAGCAAGGTCCACCACTCTTCTGGTGATAGGGTGGAAACCCCTTCTAAAAATGGTTCAAAGTACCTTGTCCCCAATGAAGTTAGGGCCATACAAAGCAAGAATAAATGGGACACGTTTTCCAACGATCCCTCCTTTTTACAGAATCTACATGCGCAGTCTCTTGGAACGATCCCAGATTGCACTGATAACACCTCCTTGGTGTTATAAAGGTTTAATCTGAGCCTAATAAACTGGAACCTATAAAGAGGATCTGGGAATTTTCTCAGATAGTCAGGGATGCTTCCCAACGCTCTTATTTCCTTAGATACATTTTGATAAAGTCTGTACTTATTTGCTTCAGTACATGTTGAGATCCAGTCCCTTTCCCACCATTTCTGTTTGACCTTATCAGGGTTAGTCAATAGTTCTTCGACTGAGGCGTTTAGCTGTTTCAACAAATCTCTACACCCTGCGGCCCACCTTGAGACCATAGTATCTGAACCATTGTCAAATTCAGCTTTAAATGAAGCCAAGATTGGAATAGGAGACTCTAAGGCACATTTCCCAAAAAAGGCCATAGTTTTCCACTGTGCCATCCCTTTCAGTCAAGATAGTATAGCAATGAGTCCGAGCCATATGTCAGGATCGGCACAGCCTTTACCTTATAAAATTCCAATGCTGGGAACATTGAATAGCAACAGAACTTTTGTTTCAAAATTCAGACTTGATTGGCCAACATTATGGCTCTCTCTTTTAAGATCAAGAGATTTTGGGATTCAACTGTGCTACTGCTAATTTGCATCCCCAAAAATTTGAAAGAGTCTACTCTTTCAATTGTTATTGTAGCAAGATGCCATTTTGATAAGGAGTTAATCTTTCTTCCACTCTTTTCCAAGTTTAAGATCTTTGTTTTTGCTATGTTGATTTGGGGGTCGTTTAGAAGGACATATTCAGCCAGTCTGTTTAACTAACTTTGGAGCCCGATGTCTGTTTGATCTAAGGACTAAATCGTCCACATATAGCAGACGACTCATCCTTGCTTCTCCAGTTTTCAGTGGAAAACACCTGGTTACCTCCATAAAAGGGCCCAAATCCGAAAGATAAAAATTAAAAAGAGCAGGCACTAAGGGTCAACCTTGTTCAACTCCCCGGTCGACTGGGTTTTCTTCTGAAAGTAGGCTGCCAACATTCGGACAAACTCTCAATGTAGTACCAGAATGGAGTGCTTTTAATTGGGCAACCAAATCATCTGGACAGTTCCAGCTTGTCAGTTTCCAACATAGTCGTTGTCTATTTAAACTGTCGAAGACCTTAGCAAAATCCACAAATGCAAGATATATTTTACCAGTTGTTCTTAAGGCTTTAACCTTCGACAGTGATGTCAAAAAGGTCAGTGGATTGGTCCCCAAGCCACTGACAAATCCTGTCTGGAATATATCTTGTCGCCCTTCTTCATGTGACCAAGCATTCAGCCCTTTTAATAGGAGTGAGAAGTATATCTTGCCCATAACATCCAAGAGGGCAATAGGGGGATAGCTGTTTGGAACCTCCCTATTGCCATTCTTCCAAATTGGTATTACATTTGCGGTCTTCCACAAGCTGAGGACATTATGCAGGTTCAAAATAGTTTCCAATATGAAGCATATCAAAGATGCCCATGTCTCTGGATTTTCTTTTCATGTTTGACAGCCCGTCCGGGCCCGGAGCACGGGAAGCACTTGATCGCTTTATTAGGTTGACTATCTCCCCCTGATCATACTTTATAGTTCATGCAGATTGTGTTTTATGTTCCATTTCTGTGCTCAGGTTTGGGTCAGCGTATAGTTGTTTGAAATGTTTCATCCAATCTGCCTCAAGTACACCGTTTATTTGTTTCTGCTTTTGGCACTTTCCTGTAGATTTAAGGAGATCCCAAATTTGAGATGAATTCTTTTTGGTAATTGCTTTCATCATTTTTTCTGCATCTTGCTGAACCAAATTGCTCCTATACCAAATCAGCCAGTTTTCATATTGGTTTTTTAACCTCTTTATGCTGGATTCTCTATTCACTGCTAAATCGAGTTTTGCTTGTCGTGTGGCAGTCTTTCATTTTCTCCTTTTTTCCACCACTCGCTGATCATACACATGTTGAGGACTTAATTTAGGATTTTTTCCCCGCTGCATTCCTTGTCATGAAGGTTGCCAGGATTGGAGTGTAGTCAAGTGCATTTGCTGTCCTTACCTCATTTTTTTGACATCTCGTGCCGACAGTTTTAGCCCTGAGCCATTATTAGTTGGTGCCACAGACGTGGCCCTTTTTGTAATCTCTCTTTCTCTTACATCTGTCCAGGACATTTCTAGCATATTGCGGTCACTCTCTTTGGTTTCGCCAATTTCAAAGGAGGCCATATCAGCAAACAGATCTCTAGAGATGAATATATAATGAATCACTGAGGCTTGGCCACCCCTCCTCCAAGTCAGGTGGCAAAGTTTATTCTCCTCAAAGTAGCCGTTTAATATGGAACAAGCTACTTACCTGTAACTATTGTTCTCCAGTATGGGTCTGGCATGGATTCACATGCTCATGAATATTCCCTGTCGTCAGGCCGGGAATCCTCGGTAAAAGAAAAAACAGTTTCACTTTCAAACTGTATTTCTCATCTAAACCAATCACTGACCTCTGCATCATACTCCCCCCAGCCAATGCCAGCCCTCTCCCAAAGCCCCTCCTCTGGCAGCCCTCTTCAGATTTGGTAAGCACGTAAAGTGGCAGTATGACCAAGAAGCCGTAGAGGGGCAGGATGGAGGGTTTGCATGTGAATCCATGCCATACCCATGCTGTAGAACAATAGTTACAGGTAAGTAACTTGTTCCTTCTCCAGCATGGGGTCTGGCATGAATTCACATGCTCATGAATAAAGAATACATAGCAGTGCAACATTATACAACCACAGGAGGTGGCAAGGTTCAACAGAAGCAATTACTCTTACCTCTGGAACCGCTCACCTCAAGCAAACAGGTTGCGCAGCACTGCTTGGCTGACTCTGGACTCCTCCTCCCTGGAATCCCTGTTGACGCAGAAGAACCTCGTGAGGTGTGCATGGACCTCCACGTAGCAGCCCTGCAGATGTCCAGCAGGGGCACACCACACAGGAACGCCGTCGTCGCAGCAATCGCTCTGGTGGAGTGGGCTCTCGGACAGCCGGGAAGCGGTCAGTTCGCCAACCAATGACAGTGTGTGATGTAGCCAGAGAGCCACCCTGAGATGGAAGACTTGGAAAAGGCCTTCCCATGGCTCACAGGACCAAAGTTCACGAATAGTTGAGAAGTCATCCGAAAACTCTTCGTGAATGCCACGTGGAACTTCAGGGCATGAGCAACGTCCAGCGAGTGCAATGCTAGTCGTCCAGGTACGGGTACACGTGTATCCCCTGTAGACATAGATGGCCCGCCACCGGTGCCAGGCACTTCGTGAACACTGTGGGGCTGACTTCAGGCCGAAGGGGAGGGCATTGAACTGGTAGTGCCATCCCTGCACCATGAATCGTAGGAACTTTCAGTGCTTTTTGTGAATGGGGATGTGAAAGTAGGCGTCCTTCAGGTCCAGCGACGTCAAGAAGTCTCCTTCCTCCAGTTGGCCGAGCATGTGCTGCATCGTGACCATCCTGAATACTTTTGACTTTAAGTATTTGTTAAGACGTCGCAGGTCCAGAATGGGTCTCCAGCCCCCGGTCTTCTTTTTGACTAAAAAGTATCTGGAATAGACTCCTGAGGCCCCGAGTCATTGTGGAACCAGCTCTAGCACTCCTTTTTGCATCATGGCCTGTACTTCCTCCAAGAGTTGAGGGATGTGCTGCTCCTGCCGGGCCACCGGAGGGATCCGTAGACACCTCTGCTGAAAGTCCAGTATATGTCCATGGGCGAGATCATCCAGCGCCCATTTGTCAGTGGAGATCTTCCACTCGCTGATGAATTCGGCCAGTCGGCCTCCCACTGGGTGCATGGGTGGGGGCCCGACGTCCCGCCCCATTCAGTCCTGCTTCGGTGTCGGCGCCTTGTCTTGAGGGTGATGGCGGCACTGACCAACTCCACTGTAGGCCCTGGAACGGCTGATTCGTGGACCTGGGAGGCTGGCGGTATGAGGAGAAACCCTTCGACGATCTACTTGACTTTCCTCCGGAGGAGCGAAAGGAAGAGCGGGGTTGCTGTAGCATACCCAGGGCCTTCTCTGTATCCGCCTTGATGGTCTGCAGCGTTTCATCGACAACCTTCCCAAAAAGGTTATCTCTGTCAAAAGGCATGCCCGGCACACTCGCCTGGACCTCCTGGCGGAAATGTGTGGCCTTCAGCCAGCCTTGATGATGGAGGCAAACACTGTTCCCCATCTGCCGGAACCCTGTGTCGGCGATGTCCAGTGCCACTGTGATGGCATGGTCCGAAGCCACCTCTCCCTCCTGGAAGAGGGCTATCGCCTCCACCCTCTTGTCGTCGGAAAGGAATTCCAGAATCAGGCCCAGCTTGTAGCAAAGCTCCCTGTCATACCTGGCCACGATCGCCAGTGCGTTGGCCGACTTGATGGTTGATGCTGTGGTGTAGATAACCTTCCCACGAGAACAGGATGCCGAAAGGGAAGGTCCACTTAAATCTAATTAGTTTGGCTGTCAATGCCTTTGCCACTGGGCCCATCTCCCTGCGTTTCTGTAGTGTTGATTGGGCTAAGTACTGATATATCTGAATCTCTGATCCATTAAAGGAGATTGTCCCTGCACGCCGAGCTTCTCTAAGAATGCGTTCCTTTTGGTTATATGACATTATCACGGACACTATGTCTCTCGGTCGAGCTCTCGGTTCAGATCGTTTGTGGTGGTCCTATGCATCCTACTTTCTCATCTCCCAGTAGATCTGCAAAGACCTGATGCACTGTTTCTTTAAGGTCCTTCTCTGCCACTTCCTCTGGCATATTCCGTACGCGAATGTTTGATCTCCAGGATCTATTTTCTAGTTCTTCACATTGTATTTCTTCGATTGTGGGAGATTCTAACACATGACAAGAGGACTGGAGTCCTCTGCCAGCTCCTGGAGAGTTCTTTCTGTGATGCCGGTCCGTTTTTCTAGTATCAACACATCTTTTTTCAGGTCTTGAATTGTTTGTTTTATTTCAGTCATAAGCATGGATTACTGGGTCTGGAATGAGGCCATTCGTTTGTCCTGAAATTCCGAGAAGCAGCATTCCAGGTCTGCCTTGCTCATAGACATGGTGTGGTCTTTATTGCCGGCCTAGGCGTTATCCAAGGTGTGGTCTGAGGGCATTGAGGCACTAGCTGTTGGCTCTTTGGACCAGCACTGCAGCTGGGTCCCTTATTGGGGCTTTTTTGTGTATCCCTACAAAATATCCCCACCAAAAATATTGCCGTACATATGGCTGTTTGTCTCGCCATAGGTGATATTTTTGGGGGGGATAATTTGTGGGAGCAGGGGTTGTGGGGGTGTCCCCCGCACCTTTTGAAATAATGCAGGGGTTGTGGGGGTGTCCCCCGCAGGGTCCATGGGTCAATATCGCAGCAAATATATGGTGATATTTTTGTATTGCAATATTTTTGCGGGGATATTAACACATGGAACCCTTTTTTGGTGGTATTCTCTTGCTAGAGGTGCTCTGAGCGGGTCTGCAGGGGTGCTGATGGAACTACACCTGAGAAGGAAGGGGCAGCACCCCCCCTGTGGATTAACGGTCCAGCTCCTTCAATTGTCCATCTGGACTTAGTGTTTTGTCTGATCTCCCCTCTGCTAATGTTGGGGCCCCTATTCCTGCCTCAGTTGAATGTTGGATTGCAGGTATGTTCACCCTCCCGTGGGGAAGCGTGCTTCTTGGGAGAAGGGGGATTGGGGGACATGTAAGGCAGAGTTTAACTATAATTGTGAACACTGCTTACTGTTCACAATTAAAATTAAACCCTGCCCGACAAACAATCATGTCAGGCAGGGTTTAATTCTAATTGTGAACTCTGCTTACCATGCAAGCATGGTGAGCAGTGTTCCCAACTGAAATTAAACCCTGCCCGACATGCAATCATTTCAGGCATAGTTTAATTGTAATTGTTAATATTGCTTACCATGCGAGCATGGCAAGTGGTGATTACAATTAAAAGGCAGCGTTTACTCACTTTGCACAGCGAAGTGCAAAAGTGCAGGGCAAAAGGGGGCGAACACATGTGTATGCTGCCTTTTGCCCTGCACTTTTGCAGTCATCAGTGCAAATTATGAAAATGTGGTGGCTGGAACCTGGCCAGGCTCGCAACACCATTGAGCTGGCCGTGCTTCAGCCCCTCCACCCCCCTGAAATTTAAGCAACACTTTAAAGCTGCTAGTTTCATGAAAGGCTTCCATCACCGCACTGCCTTACAAAAATGAAATGCACTATCAGCCCCCTCCCCACAGATGCAAGCGAACATATTACAACGTTACGTGTTCTTTCACATCCGAGGGGAGTGGGCTGATGTGCAAACTTGTTTTATGTTAGGCAGAGAGGCGAGGAAAGCCTTTTCTGAAACTAGCAGTGTGAAAGGGTGTTGCATGTTAGCTCATTAAGTATCTATTCATGTGTGCAAGGAGTGTGTATGCAATTTATGTATGTATGAGTATGTGTGAATGAGTGTATGATGTATCGGTGCGCATGTAAATGAGCGAGTGTATGGTCAATGGGATGTTTAAATGGGAAGGTGAATGTGTAATTGTGTGTGTGTGTGTATATGTGTTCGCTTATGTGTAATGCTGGACCAAGGAGCTCATTCTGGCGGGTAGAGGGTGGGGAGGTGTGGTTGTTGGTAGGAGAGGGACGGGTGGGGAAAGGGGGATAAGATATATGCGGGCTCCCCCCATACAACCCTTGGGGTAGAACAGAGGGGGAGGAGCCTCTAAGTTTGCCCCACCCCATTTCTAAAGTGGCCCCACCCGTAACCTGTTAGCGCTCCCCCCTCCGCACCCCCAGAATGTAGGTTTAGTTGCACTCCTGAACCTGACTATGCTCGAGTGCAAACGTACCAGGTCCCTGACATCAAACTACGAACAGGTGCAACATGAGCTCCAATGTGTGTGAATGTTCTCCTACTGCAGGGGTGTCAAAGAGGTCAGCGCCAAAAACATACTTGTGAATAATAGTAATGGTAATTTGTTGAGTACACGCCACGCATTGGCCTCTTCGCATTGATTGACATGTTTTATCGTTAGCAACTAGATGCTGCTAATTTTGTTTAAGTCAAAACTATGAGAGCTTGAGGTCGTGGGGCAAACCTTTGTTACTCTACTGAGCTCATCCACTCTGACACCCCTCCTTTGAGTAACCCTGGCTAGATCCCAAAATCTTCCAGTGACATTAACCAACCCGACTAGACTATCCAGCTAACTAAACAAATTAGGAACTCTATTCAAAACTTTCAATATGGACGGTAACATTATCAAGGCAGCGAATGATGTGAAAACACTTGCTATCTATATAGAGCCGACATTATCTCTTAGAAGACAAACTAACGCCTTAGCATCCGCAACCTCCTACACATGCAAGTTAATCACAGCCTGCCGTCCATACCTACCCACTGCCAACTGTATCTCAGTAGCAAGAGCCCCAGTATTATCCAAGTTAGACTACTGTAATGCGCTCTACTTAGGAACGTCCCAACACAACATTAACAAAAAGCAAGTTATGCAAAATAACCCAGTCAGATCAGTATGTAATATACCTAGAAAACACCATATTACAACAGCGAGACAGAACTTAAAATGGCTGAACATTCAACAAAGAATAGACCTCAAATCACTCTCACTAACACACAAGTGCCTCCACAACCAGGCACCTTTATACCTCTGTGACACCTTCTCACGCCACACATCATTGCGACCTAGCAGATCTGCCCAATCTCATTGTGTCACCATACCCCGCTTTAACCAACAGCGAGCAGGTGGGGTCAGCTTCCCAGTTATGGCTGCTAAAAAATGGAACACACTTCCTATTTCCATAAGAGCAGAACCTTCCTTCATGGTCTTCCGTAGCAAGGTCAAAGTTTGGTTATTGGACCAGGTTCATAACCTTTCTACTCACTAACTCTTGGTTTCACAACATTCACTATCTCAACTGTATACATGTTTGATAACTGTATTTTCTCATGTTACTGTACATAATTAACTGTTTAATTGTTTAACTGTAATATTGTATATGGTGCAAGAAATGCGCTCAGTTGCCCCAGGGCTGGACGCGCTATACAAATAAATAAAAAAATAAAAAAGAAGTTAAAAAAAAATACAAATACAAAATACAAATATGTCAGAACTCAAAATTCATGCCATCAGAGAGTAACTTTCTCATTTTACATCTCATCATCCTTGTATCTCATGACACCCCTTTCTAGGACCAGCATCGCGTCACCCTCTCCCCATAATATGCTATCCCCCTCCGAGTGGTTCACGCTGCTGCAAAGGGGTCCGCCAGGCTCAGTATGTTTATTTATTTATTATTATTTTTTTAAATTCGTTTGGCGGGCAAATTATTCAGGAAGCGAAAATACACTTACTTTCCGTCAACGGCCTCGACGACCTGCGCTTGGATTTCTTGCTCGTACAGGCTGCGCAGCATTCGATCCCTGCGGTCTTTCCTGCGCTTCAGGTTGATCAGGAAAATCTGTCCGGAGAAGCAAACGTGCACAGGGTTTAGCAGGAAGTGTGCTTTTCTGTCCCTCATCTCATACCATTCACTTTTCAGAGTGTATTGCAGGCCCATAAAACAGGCGCACTGCTATTTCCAGGCGCTTCATGTTCCCTACACATGGTCGTGTGACACCACCTAGCGGTAGGAATCAATATCTACATCTCAAGCTTTTCCGAGCCAAGCGGCGGCAGTGGGTAATGGCTGCCTACAGCAAGTTAAAGTAGGCATGAGCAGGATGGTATTGCCTCATTGTACAGCGATATAAAAGATTTACATTTAATGCATGGGAATAATACCACATGATTTCACTTCACAGATATCCCCTAACTGACACGTGTGTAATGAAAAGATGTCTATTTTCTTTTTCAATATACGTATGTTTTGTGATTTTATTTTTACAACTTCACTCGAGGTTACCAATTACAGTGCAACATCTTCACATCTTGAAAATAACACAGATGCAGAAAACAAGGCGACTTTCCCAAAAGAGGCGCGCATATGGTAAAGTTTAAAAATGCACTGAAAACACCTGCACATCTAACATAAGGAAGACCGGAGCACATTTAATAGACCTATGCAATGTTATATTCTATTTACACTGTGCCCATCCCCGCCGTAATGATTTTACGGCGCCTCGCCTTGTTGCGAGAGGTGACGTATTGTAGTGACCCCGCCAGGGTGTCTCCAGACCGTAGTCTTCTGGTAAGCAGAAATACCATAACCAGAAAGGGAAAGGGGTTAGAGATGACGAGTCAGCATGCCAGACAGTTAAAGGGATGTGTAGCTTGTTGTGAAGCAAAGCTTTTACCTGCGGGCATTACCCCCGACCTGAAGATTCAGGGTCCGGGGTATAAGTGGTGTGTGGTTGCGCAATGGGCTTGCGGTGTGCTCTCAAGCGGGCCCTTGTATTCTGGAGTCTCTACCAGCTAAGTTTATAAGACGCCATTTCTGTGTCCAGGGAAATAGTGGTGTGTCAGTGCCAGCCTGCGGGCGTGTAAAGAGGCATGCATAGGAAAACAAGTGGTAAGCACCGGTACAGTACGAGAAGTGGAGATCCATAAGCAATGGCCATTTAATCGATTGTAAGTTAATGTGCAGGAAATATACCAAATGCTAGTCATATACTCCTGGAGCAGGACTCCAGGAAAGTGGGAACGTCTGTTTGGAATCCTAAGAGGTAAGGGGATTTTTATTTTTATAAAATATGCATGCAGTTGGCTCAGTTAATTATTGAGGCGAATCAATTTAGTGAGTGTTGTTTTCGCAATGCAGCCAGCTTGCTTCGCCGTGGCTGCTTCAAGCGCACACTAAGGAGCACCAGCCATGATTGGCCCACTCACCAGGGTCCACATGGAGTGCAGGTCCACCGGTGTGTTGCTCATGTGGGCAAGGAGACTCCTCTTCTCGTCAATGAGCCAGCTGATTCGTTTCCCTGTGACTAGAAAAGGCCAATGCCATCCTTAGGTTACCCGCCAGCAGGGTCTCTTTCAAGCTGTGCCCTAAGGAGCGAGGCCAGATTTCCTCCACGTGTGCCCAACCTCTCAGACAGCTTAATCAGCACGCCGTTGGGGCTCAGCCTCTTTCTTCCATGAGAAACTGTATTATGCAACAGTGTAAAATAGCTTGAGCAGGGCATCGTCGTCACGGAACCTCAAGATGTGTGCACAAGGAGGGTTTAGTGTTTAAGAATAATAGAACATGGAGGTCAGGACATCGCCAGCATTCCATGCAACCGATTACTACGCCATGCATTTGTAGTGTAAACATAAAAGGGGGCTAGATAATAAATCGTGCGCGCTGACCCCTTAGGAAAAGCAAAGAACACGGAGGCAATGGTTGACGAGTTCACATTAAGATTAAGGAAAAGGAAGGAACAAGTTACTTACCTGTAACTGTTGTTCTCCAGCATGGATTCACATGCTCATGAATATTCCCCGTCGTCAGGCTGGGAATCCTCGGTAAAGAAAAAATCAGTTTCAGTTTCGTTTCTGAACTGTCTTTCTACTAATAGCCAATCACTGGTCTCTGAGTCATACTGCCCCCAGCCAATGACTGCCCTCTACCTAAGCCCCTCCTCTGGCAGCCATCTTCAGATTTGGTAGCACGTAAAGTGGCAGTAGGACCAATAGAAGAGCCGCAGAGGGGTTGGAGAGAGGGTTCGCATTTGAATCCATGCCAGACCCATGCTGGAGAACAACAGTTACAGGTAAGTAACTTGTTCCTTATCCAGCATGGGGTCTGGCATGGATTCACATGCTCATGAATACAAGAATACATAGCAGTACACACATGCACAACCACAGGAGGTGTCAAGGCTCAAAATTAAGCATTTCAACAACTCAACATTAAGCATCTCTTACCTCCTCACCAGGCTCACCTTCAAGCGAACAAGTTGCGCAGCACTGCCTGGCCGACTCTGGACTCCTCCCTGGAATCTCGGTGGACGCAGTAAAATCTCGTGAAGGTGTGCGTCGACCTCCACGTAGCAGCCCTGCAGATGTCCAGCAGGGGCGCACCAGACAGGAACGCCGTGGTAACAGCGATCGCTCTGGTTGAGTGGGCTCTTGAATGGCGGGCAACGGTCGGTTTGCCAACCGGTGACAGTGCATGATGCAGCTGGAGAGCCATCTGGAAATGGGAGCCTTCGAGAGGGCCTTCCCCACAGGTCCAAAGTTCACAAACAGCTGTGATGTCTTCCGAAAACTCTTCGTGCTGTCCACGTAGAACTTCAGCGCTCTAGCCACATTCAGTGAGTGCAAAGTCCTCTCAGCCGGCGACGAAGGCGACGGGAAGAAAACAGGCAACACCAAGGGCTTGTTGAGATGGAAGTCCAACGGCACCTTGGGCATGAAGGAGGGGTGCGTCCTCAGCACTGCCCTCGTCTCGTAGAATGTCAGGTATGGAGGTTTACAGGAGAGGGCCTGGATTTCTCCCACTCATCGTGCGGAGGTGATGGCCACAAGAAATGCTGTCTTCCACGACAGGAACTTCAACGGTGCCGAATGCAGTGGCTCGAATGGCGGCCCCATGAGCCTTGTCAGCACCACGTTGAGCTCCCACACCAGGGCCGGAGCCTTCACCGGTGGGAATGACCAGACCAGTCCTTTCATGAACTCCTTCACCAGGTGATGAGACCATAGAGATGACCGCCTCGGAGTTCTGGTGTAGCGGGAGGTAGCCGCCAGATGGAACTTGATGGAGGCATGTGCCAGCCCCGCCTTGGCCAGCGACAGCAAGTAATCCGCAGAGGGTTAATCTTCTGTGCACGGCACAAGACAGAGAACCTCTTCCTTTTTTGTCCATAGCACTTGAGAGTCGAGGACGCCCTGGCCTTTGCGAGCACCTCTTTGCAGTCTGCCGGGATATCGTACCCTCCGAACTCTAGTGCTGCAGGAGCCAGGCCTGCAGGTTCAGCGATCCTGGGTCGTGATGGTGGATGACGCCTCCTACCCTGGTGAGAAGATCAGCGTCTGCCAGTAGTTTGACCGGGGGGACGCTGACATGTCCAGAAGGTCTGGGAACCAGATCTGCCTCGGCCACGCCGGTGCGACGAGGATCATCCTGCACCGGGACCATCTGAGTTGACTGATGAGTCACAGCAGCAAAGGCAACGATGGGAACGCATACAGGAATAGGCCGTCCCAGGGGAATGAGAAGGCATCGCCCATGCTCCCCGGCTGGGGAAACCTGCTGGCGACCCTCCAGCACTTGGCATTCGTCGCTGTCGTGAATAGGTCGATCTGGGGATTGCCCCATCGTCGGAATAGGAGATCCACTTGATCCTGCCGCAGCTCCCACTTGTGGCACGAGCGCAGCTCCCTGCTGAGTGAGTCGGCAATGGTGTTCTTTATTCCTGCCAGATGGAAGGGTACCAGGAACATCCCTTGGGCGATGGCCCAGTGCCACAGGTCCTGCGCTTCCTTGGATAGGGCTGGGGATCTGGTGCCCCCCCCTGCTTCCGGATGTAGAACATCGTGGTGGTGTTGTCGGTGAAGATCCTTACCACTTTGCCCTTGAGGGATGGAAGGAACGACCTAAGGGCCCAGAACATAGCTCGGAGCTCCAGGACATTGATGTGTAGTGACCTCTCCTCCGGGAGCCAAAGGCCTCTTGCGTGGAAATCTCCGGTGTGTGCTTCCCATCCCTCCAGGGAGGCGTCCGTCGTCAACGTTTCCTGATGTGCCGGGGTCTGGAAGTCCATGCCCGCCGCTAGATGCGCGCGGGTGCCCCACCACCGGATCGCTTGGCGGAAATTCTTGTTGAGCGAGATCCTGTCTTCGAAGCTGCCTGCCGCTTACATCCAACAGGCATCGAGAAACTCCTGCAGTGGTCTCATCCGCAACCTGCATAGGCATACAAGGTAGATGCACGATGACATCATGCCGAGTAGGGACTTGATGGACCTCACCCTGGCCATGTCCATGGTCAACAGTCGTTGTACCTTGCCCAGGATGGCCTTTGTCCTTTCCTCTGACGGCGAAGCAATCGCGCCACTGTGTCGAGTCTGGCTCCCAGGAACAGGGCGTCTTGCAACGGTACCAAGTGGGATTTTGTGAAGTTGATCGAGAATCCCAGATCCGTGAGCACTTGGACAGTCTTCGCTGTGTGGTCGACGCCGAGTTCCCTTGATTTTACTTGAATGAGCCAATCGTCCAGGTAGGGGTAGACGTGGATACCCTGCAGGCACAGCCGCGCCACCACTGGTGCTAGGCACTTGGTGAACACCCTGGGCGCCGACTTCAATCCGAAGGGAAGGGCCTTGAACTGATAGTGTCGCCCTTGGACCACAAATCGTAGGAATTTTCGATGTCCTTTTAGAATGGGGATGTGGAAGTAGGCATCCTCCAAGTCCAGCGACGACAGGAAGTCGCCTTCCTCCAGCTGTCCCAGCACGTGCTGGATGGTGACCATCCGGAATTTCTGGAACTTGATGTACTTGTTTAGATGATGAAGGTCCAGGATGGGTCGCCAACCGCCGGTCTTCTTCCGGACGAGGAAGTACCGCGAGTACACTCCGGAGCCCCGGAGCCTCTTTGGGACGAGTTCTATGGCTCCCTTTTTTAGCATCGCTCGTACCTCCAGAAGTAGTTGTGGGACATGGTTTTCCTTCCTGGCCACGGGTGGAATAAGGGGACACCTTCTTTGAAACTGCAGCATGTGCCCGCGGGCCAGGGCATCTAGCACCCAACGATTGGTGGAGATGGATTCCCACAGGCTGATGATATTCGACAGCCACCCTCCCACCGGTGTGCTCAGGTGGGGGCCCGACGCCACGGCCGGTTCAGTCCTGTTTCGTCGCAGCCTTGCCGCATTGGCCTCTTTGGCGATGACGGGATCCTCTGGTCTTGCCGCGTCCGCTGTTGGCCTGTGACGAGGAGTGGGCCGCTTGGCGGTACGATGAGGAGCTGCCGCCGAATCCTTTGGAAGCACCTTGCTTGCCCCCGGAGTTCCGAAAGGACGGCCGTCGTTATTGTAGAACACCCAAGGCCCGAGTCATCTCAGTGTCCGCCTTGACGCCTGCAGTGACATGTCCACTGTCTTGCCGAACAGGTTGTCCCCGTTGAAGGGCATGTCCAGAACCTGGTCTGCACGTCCTGGCAGAAATAGGTGGCCTTGAGCCAACCATGCCGGTGAAGGCAAACGCCGTTGCCTATCTGGCGAAAGCCAGTGTCGGCGATGTCCGTGGCCACCATAATGGCGTGGTCCGAAGCCACCTCGCTTTCCTGTAGGATTTCCAGGGCCTCAGCCCTCTTGTCGTCCGGAAGGAAGTCCAGGAGGGGAGCGATCTTGAACCACAGCTCCCTGTCGTAGTGTTCCACGATTGCGAGGGCGTTGGCCGCTTTAATAGTCGTCGCCGATGGCGTCCAGCTTCTTCCCCTCGCCGTCCGGAGGGGAAGTTGAGGCTGTCGCCCCCGTCGATTTCTTCTTGGCCGCCGCGGAGACCACTGAATCTGAGGACGGCTGTGCTCTGAGGCACATAGGGGCGGAGTCCGGGACCCAGTACTTCTTCTTGTACCGGTCTCTCTTGGCAGGAGCCCTGGACGGGTTCTTCAGGAGCGCCAGTCCCAAGTCCCAGATGTCATCCAGTAAAGGGACTGAGAGGACAGTCTTCCTCTTGGCCTCCCGTTGTTGGTAGAGGAAGCCCTCCTTCTTCCGTTCTTCGGGGCAGAGCTGGAAGAGCTCAGATGCCCTGGCAATCATGGCATGGAAGGAGCCAATTTCGTCGGGGGGGCCCGAGGAGGTGGTGATGGGAGGTCCATACCGTCGTCACCTTCCTTGTCGTCCATCCCCGTCGTCGCCGTCGCCGCTCCGTTCCTGTCTCATCCCTTGGGGGTGAAGGCTGGAAGGAGGAGGAGGGGGGGGGAGGATGGACTCGTCTCCACTTGTTAGGTGGGCTCCCTGACGGTCCAGGCTCCGCTGGGTCATAGGTGGGTGGTAAGGGCATCCTTGTCCTTATCTCCGTACACAGGGCCTGTGTGGCTATCAAGATAGCTCCTGAATTGTCCCCTGGTATGGGCACTGGCTGCAGCGGGACCGACGGCTGGGGCGTGGGGCCCTCCGCGGCCCTATCTTCCTCGTCGGCTCCCCCGTTGCTCTCTTCCGTCAGCCTCATCGGGATCCTTCCTGTGGGCCCTGGATTCCTCTGACTTCTTGTCCCGGATCCTTTGGACGCTAGCCAACTCATCCTCAGAGGTGGTATCCGTGTCCGTTATGGCTACCGTGCTCCCCCTCTTTCTCCTACTGGGGTTTCACTGGGGTCTTCTCGATAGGCAGAAAAGAAGATTCCTTCTGGGATGGCAGGGAAACTCTAGCCCCTGAAGCCGTCTCCACTGGGGAAGCTACTGTAGGTTTCGCCAGGGCCGCCATGACTCCTTCAATCGAGGCCTTAGCCGGGTGAATCAGGGCCTTCACGACCTTGGGCATGCCTGAGGCCTTCACCTTGGGGGGAGGGTCGCCGCCTCGCTCCCCCTCGGCTGTCTCCATCGGGATCGACCGGGGCATCTCCCGAAGCTTACCCGGGTTCTCCGACTTCCTCTTCACCGAGCCAGAGTGTTGGCTTGTGGTTGATGGCGTCAGTGATACTGCGCCCTGCCTGCCATTTCTTCTTCTTCTCACCCGCTGCTGGGCTCTTCCCCTCCAGCCAGTTGGTGAGTCGAGTACGACCATCCTTCATTGTCCGTTCGGACATGTTCTTACAAAACGCACAGTCCTCCTCCACGTGCGATTTGTCGTCGTGAAGGCAGTAGAGGCACCGAGAGTGCTCATCCTCCTTAAAGACGTTCTGTAGTCCGCATCCAGGGCAGCTCCTGAACAGCTTGGATCCAACAGGTGTCATGCTTCCTTTGTCCTGGGCCATGTCCACGTGGGGGTAGACCCAAAAGATCTTCTGGAATCCTCAGAGAAGTGGAAAACTCGACGAAAAGATGCCCTTGAGGGGCGTAGAAAATTCCAAAAACGGGTCCCCATTGATCGGAAGTAGAATCGGTGGAGCTTGAGGCTCGATTGAATGAAAATATAAGAGTAAACTCTTCGAAAAACCGCACAACGCAGTAAAAGCTCAACAACTACAGCAAGAGGACTCCCAACATTTAAACGTGCAGTAAAAATCTGAAGATGGCTGCCAGAGGAGGGGCTTAGGTAGAGGGCAGTCATTGGCTGGGGGCAGTATGACCCAGAGACCAGTATTTGGTTATTAGTAGAAAGACAGCTCAGAAACGAAACTGAAACTGATTTTTTCTTTACCGAGGATTCCCAGCCTGACGACAGGGAATATTCATGAGCATGTGAATCCATGCCAGGCCCCATGCTGGAGAAATATTTAGCAAGTACAACATACCTTTATGAGAATGTAAGGGCCGCCCCATCCACATTTCAGTACAAAGCAACCATCGAACCTGGGGGAAAGTGCTGGGTTTAACCAGCAGTAAAATTGCATGTTGAGATCAGGACTCGCTATCATGAATTGATGTGTGTGATACTGCTTAGTCCTGGGTCGAGTATGCAGTAATGTCAGAAAAACGGTGCAAAGCACTAGGCAATCTATTGCGTGCATAAGTAGTACATCTCTAGCATAAGTCTGGAGAGTCATAATATAGCACCGGGGAGCTGTTTGCGTTGGCGTGTTCAAGCTCGCTTAGAATGTGCTCCATACACTGAAAGCCATGTGGATCTTTAGTCATTCTTTCATGACACGCAAGCTTAGTTAGCAGAAAAAGCTGTGACAAATGTCTAGTAATCGCCTATTTCCCACCATTAAGAGACGATATTCTATGATAAAAACACATAACTGCTGTAAAAGAAGGCTTTCCTACCTCATTGAAACCCATTTTGTCACTGCGTTTTGGCGCGACATAGGTGTACTGCGATGGCTCCATTGGTGGATGATCAACTGAAACAAATACAAATACATATGTGTTTGTGATTGGATGAAAGAACACCAAAAAGTAACTCCAGACAAATTTGTGGAAATCGTCATCTGAAAAAAACTCATGGCCATCCTGTTGGGAAGTACCAATTTAGTGAGAAAGAGTCAAGGCGCAATACATAATATGGCCAAAGAAATGCATTGCACACTGTCGGACGCCCTATACCATATACCCTGGCATTATCCAGTGTGACCACCATAATGTTATTTTGTGTGAAAATATCTGAGTGGTTGGTGGCAGTTTACTGTAGTTATAGTTTAAGTACAGCCTGTACCACAGAGATGGTTCTTCAGAGCATTCCTCTAGAAAATAGCACAGTCTACTTGTATCAGTCCTATGTTTGCCGTGTGTGTATGTGTATCTGTGTGAGCAAACGGCTGATAGCAGTGACTGTTCCCCATGGGCTCCTAGTTTGTTGACTATTACAAATGAAGGCCAATCCTGCTAGCACAAAATGGTGGATTAAGTGAAGGCCTTGTGCGGTTGGTTCTTAACCAGAGCTTCTGTTCAAAGACAGTGCAAGATCTGACCAGATAAGACTGGAATGCTGTGGTGTCTGCACACCTTTGGAATACAAATTCCAGCCCCAAAGCCCATAAACAGACCTGTCAAGTTTAAAGGGGCCCCAAGTGATTGGCTGGCCACCAAACCTTTGAATGGATGCCCACCTGCCAGTGGAGGCTTAGATTCCCTGTTAGCCCTCATTGTCCAATAACTATTAAGGGTCTGCTCCACTGCTTGGTTTATCTCCTGGGATGCCTCCCTGAAGACAGAAGAGGAAGACTTTATGCTCCCACATCATGCTCAAGCTCTGCACGGGAGTAGTCCTCTCCAAGACCCTTCCTCACAAAGCTCTGCTCGGGAGTAGTCCTCTCCAAGACCCTTCTTCACAAAGCTCTGCTGGAAGTTAGTTCTGATTTCCATCTCTTGTTTCAGATAATGATCTTGCCGCAGTGTCATGTTCTCTTGACCAGTGGGGACAACCATGTCTGGTTGCGTTCTACCCTCCCTGCCTTCTGACAGGCCTGTAGTGTGTTGCCCT
Organism: Ambystoma mexicanum; assembly: GCF_040938575.1. Taxonomy (NCBI): domain Eukaryota; kingdom Metazoa; phylum Chordata; class Amphibia; order Caudata; family Ambystomatidae; genus Ambystoma; species Ambystoma mexicanum. The sequence goes on along the minus strand of NC_090922.1, from coordinate 576,318,370 downwards.
CGGCAGGAACCTGAGTCGCGAAGCAAACACGCATTAATGCAAACACAGGTAACTGGATCAGGTTGATTGTAATGTTCTGAGGAGATGCACCACCCTTCATTTTCTGTATGTCACCACTGTGACCACTCCTCCACAGCCTCCTTTATCTCAAGAAGCCATTCTCCATCGCTGGAAACCATCCTAGGATTTCAGGACCCACCAGCAGTTGCCCTCGTGTAACCAGATAATTCACCTGCACTCATCCCTGGCCCACAGGAAATCATTGGCCCATTGGATTGCATTAGTGTCCAGAGCCTGTGTGGCCACGGTTGGAAACTGCTGAAACTCAATGCAAGTGGCTTCAACTTTTACGGCAGATTCCCCGTAGGACAAAATTGGCCCAGAGAGCATGCCCATCTTTAACACCCAACACAAACAAGTATTGCCAAGTGCCAAAATGGTGCATAACAACAGCTGAACAATACTTGCAGGCACACTAGGAGAACACTGAAATACTTTTGTACCCATCACCAGAGACTTCTTGTGGTGATTTCCTTCCCCACAATGTGCCAGTAAGCTTACATTTACCTACATGCAAATCTGTAAATCATAAATTAGCCTTGACAGCCTTTTATTCCAAGCAATAGAATGTTACACTATATTTCTGCCGTCCCACGCCCCTCCTTAGAGGTGCACGTTGGCTGCTTGACCACTGCTACACCAAATGGGCCACAGGAAATATGAAGGACCCTCTCCTTAGCTAGATCAGGGGGGTGATCTGATGGTTCCATGTCATTTCATCGCGGGATGTTATTTCGTGGGTTTTTTTACTGCGATTTTTCTCTCGAAAAAAAACCCATCTATTGTTTCTTTTTTGGGGGGGGGGGTTCGAAAAAGGATTGCGGTAAAAGTACCCGCGAAAAAACATCCCGTCGTACCCAATTATCTTTATCCAGAGGCACTCTGATCACATTTCCACAGCAGAAATACAGCCCTGGTTTACCAGGAAAGCACTATATTGCTTTCAGAATTCTGTGCCTGTGGTGTTAACACCCGATCCGTCGGGCCGGATCAAGTGTAAAGGCCATTAGCACGCTGGATTACCAAAGCGGCAACCCGGGGAGCTAAAAAAAACTATTTTCCTTCATTCAACGGGATGTCGCACACGTCCCATTGAACGAAGGAAAACCCTTTCCCAAGATGGCCACCATGGAAACGGAAGGCCGGGCTCCGTATGGAGCCCCTTTACCCTTTCCGTGGCGACCAACTGGAGTGCTCAGGAAGGCTGGCAGCAGCTGTGGGTGGTGGACAGAGCCACCGCTGACAAAAGGTAAGTGGAGAGAGGGGGGGTTTAGGGGAATATTTTTAAAACAAAACAAAATGGCGGGCCACCGGGGAGGCAGTCTGCGGGTTCCGTAGAACGCGGGCTGAGATCAGAGATTTCAACCCGCATTCTGCCGAATCTGATTGGCTGTGCCCCCCACCCCGGGTGCTAATGGCTGATAAAGCCTTTTGCAGGCATTTGACGGGCCATCCCTTGGGTCCTTGACCTATCATTCATCCAGAAGTCCCAGGACAGACACCCAAAAGCTGTTTACCATCCGCCAGCACAGACACAAACCTTTTGGTGGTAAATCCAAGGCTTCTCCCTAAGGAACTCTCTCCATCCCCATCTCCAAATCGTAGCTGACTGACTACATAGATCAGGGAGCCCTGAAGATGTGCCCTTCATGCTCAGCCTTCCTCCTGCTCTGACATTCTGTAATAGCCCAGACTGCCCTCCTTTCCTCAGACAGTATATTCCTCATCCTACCATCATCCCCTCAAGCCCCCGTCCCCACCGAAAAAGGAAACTTTGATCAATGTATTTTTGAAATTCAAAGGACATTTTAAGTATCTGGAACTGAGCTATAAAATAGTCCAGAGGAAGAGACCTCATCTCTGACGGCCTCATGAAATTGCAAAGAAGGGGAGAATTATTTAACCTCATGAGATGAGGGAAGTATTTGATCTAGTGGGGAAAAATATGCAAAAACAATATTTTCCAATTTAGTTCCTCTTAACATTTCTGTTAAAAGTAGTATAACACTGTTTAAAAAAATATTAAAAGCGTTTTTAACCAATCCTCTACAACTGTTTCCATGACTCAATGAATCCCAAACCCATTGGTGTCAGGCAGGATCTCCCGAGGCTTGTTTCCAAGCCATCAGATCCAGATCGGTACGACGTCCTTTTGTTGCGGGATGTTTTTTCGCAGGCATTTTTACTGCGATTTTCTTTCTCGAAAAAACACATCAATTTTTTTAGAAAAAGGGGGCAGGGGGAGAGTGGGGGAACCCCCCACTCTCTCCCCGCCCCCAAAAAAGCAATGTTTTTTCGAAAAAAAATCGCTGTAAAAAACCCCACGAAAAAACATCCCGCGATGAAATGACATGGAACCAGATAATTGGGCCTCCTTATGACCCTGCCAGTTTGGTAAAAAGGTGCGGGTATTTACATATAATGGCACTTTACCATCCCAGCAGAGTACAAGTATGCTGGTGAGAGTAACCTGACTTACCTCCAGCTCTTGGCCAGAGGTAACTCAGGTTACCCTCAACGGCATACAACAGCTGGTATTTTTGGCACTGGTATTGCCAGTGCCAAAAATACTGCAAATCCTCCCATGGAGTCCTAATGGACTCCATGTAATGGGGATTTACCGGTAGTTCTGCCGCCTGTACTAGCCCGGTATTGCCGGGATATCAGGTGGAGGAAATGGTGGGTGTGTATGCCGTTATCCCTGAGGATTATCCGCCAGGATACCGGCAGACTTGGAATGAGGCCCAACGTGTGTTGCAAAGTTCTGAAAGTGCAAGGTTGGGTGCGATTCTATGGGTGGCCTGCAGTAGCGGTAGCTCCTCCCACTAGAGCCACAGGTTATAGAATGCTGTCTTTGTGAGTGACTTTACTTGTGGTATTAATGAGAGGATATTTGAAAGGCCACGCCAAGGTTGTGGAACTGCTTTTGGTTTCTAGGTAGTTATTTACTATACTGAACTTTGCTTCTTTGACTCCTAGATAATGCTCCAAATAATTAAATTCAGCTTATCAAATATTTAAATGCTAACCTGCCTGGTTGAGCAGATCAGTTTCCATAGTGTCACCCAACCAAAGAAATAGACTGATTCAAACATACGTGTTTCTAAAGAGATTGGTCTACATAAAAGTAAACACCTATTAAATCCCTTCAGGCTTTTCATGTTTGTTATTTCATTTAAAAAAAAAGGATGGCTCACTCATTGCTTCAGTCTGCACATGGATGAAGTTCTCCAGGTCTTCTTGAAGAGTTTGATGCGATTTCATTGGCACAGACAAATAGCCGTAGTGTACTCTGTTGCAGATGTACATTTGAATGCCTGTGAATAAGGAAAACACAGCTGGTGTGAGACGACGTTCACCATCAATCTAGAGGCACAAGGCATTGTACGTTGCCCTTTTCCTGTAGGTTATTTCTATTGAGCAGGACAATGCGCTCTGACCCCAACAGAGCGTGTGCAGCCAAGACACGCCAGCTCTGTGGAGGGACAGTGGTAGAAGTGTACCGAAAAAAGTAGTGGAACTGTGGTCTCAGCAGGGAAGAGGGAATGTGGAAGCATAGTGCAACATGTGACAAGTGTTGCGGCCGGTGCATTCTAATAGTCTAAGTGACTAGTAACTAAGACTCCTATTACAACGTTACACTTCCGCAGGGACATGAATGGACAAATCCTCTATATAGAATGGTCAATATGGTTGTAAAAAGTAGAGGAATGGTGCACAGCAACAAAAAAAAAGTAGTGGAACACCGCTCCCGACCGTTCCCGCTCACTTCGATCACCATGGAGGGATCGGGACAGGCTTAAAGATGTGGGTCCAGTTATTTTTAAAAAACATTATTTAATCAAATCATCTTCAGTAGAATACACAACATTGAAATCACTATTTGCAATTTTGTAGCACTTTAAACCCATATCTGTCCCACCTCCTATGGAGCCCGCCCACCATTTTAGTTTACATCTTGCGTAAGTAGTGATAACATAACCCTAGTCAACCCTCCAATTAATCGGCCACATCTGATATACCATTGTTGGTCTGCATGTAGCCTTGCAACCCTGCCCACATATTCTTAGGGCGGGTAGCGACAGGAACAGTTGAGATATGTTACTTCCCTTTCACTCGAGTACATCAACTCTGTTAGCCATGCCTGTCGGGTTGGAGCCACATGCGATTTCCACTATTTAAGAATACACTTCTTTGGAATGAAGCATGACAAATTAAACAGCCTACGGCGCTCAAACGTCGCCTTACCTATGTCTCCCAGGAAATATTTCACAGGGGTTAGTGAGGGGGGAATATTTGTCATCTATGCCAGTACTTGCGCCACCTCTGATCAAAATTGCAGTATTAGAGGACAAGTCCAAAACATATGTAGGGAATCTGCTGGTACCCGACGGCACTCGGGGCATGCGTCAGGGGTACCAGAGGAGAATTTGGCTATCTCGCCGGAGTGTAGTGCAGTCGGCCGAGCACCTTGAACTGTATCAAGCGATGTCCAGCATTAAGTGATACCTCCTTAGTAAGACGGCAGTAAGACACCCATGCATTCTCCGGTATTTAGCGACCAATGTCTACCTCCCATTGTGACTGGACTCGGCTATGCTTCCTTTTGCCTGTTGTACTGCACGGTATAAGCCAGATGCCAATCTACGCCCAAGTGTGGTCTGTGTAAATATATTAAGTATATCATGGGGTTCGGGTTCAGTAGGGAAAGAGGGACGGACGCAATCATGCAGGCATACTGCAACAATACAATCGGGTTGCTTCCCAGTTTAGCTTTGAAGTCAGATCTAGATACAAAACTCCTATCGGGAAGAATGACTCCCCTCGTGAGAGTGAAGTCTATGTCCCATCTACGCTGTATTGCTTTGTCCTGCGTGGGCAGAATATTTGGAACCCCCTTAGTTGTGCATTCCTGCAATACAGGTCTTTCACACCCAAGTGTTGGAATAGTTTAGCCCATGCTCCAATCGTTATCCGTACCGGATCGAAGGAACAATCTTCTGCATATTGTGTGTCAAATATAACAGACCGTAGATTCAGTGGTTTTGCACCCATTGCCTCCAAATCCATGTGTCGGTGGGCTTAATGTGTTACATAACAGTGCACAGCAAACTGTGCCTGAGCTACCAAGTAATAGAACTCAAACTCAAGTGCTGCCAGTCCCCCCTGTTAATAAGGCTTGGTCATATTCACCCATGCTAGCCTAGCAGCACTCGCCCACCCCCCAACAAACCTTGTTGCTAGTGTTTGAATTTACTTTAAAAACGATTTACTAGGCTGTATATGTATATTAACAAAATAGTACACGAGTTTTGGCAGGATTATCATCTCCAAGAGCGACAGACGGCTGTACAGTGATATAGATAGCCTCGACCAAAAGTCTAGTTTAACGCGAGAGTCGGTACTGTGACGAATCTGAGGATGTCGTCCCTTCTCCCGTAGGGGGAGACATTTCCCATGGGCCTTGGGCAGTGTGTCCACAGTAAAATAGTCCCCCTGGGGGTTATGCACCGAGGGAGGATCACATGGGGGAGGAACCCCGTTATGGGATTGTGGCTGACCATGCTCAGAGCATGCGATATTCCCCCATGTCAGTCCACCTGAAGCCTTCTGATGTATCTTGCATCCTTCAAGAGGTACTCCCTTCTTTTCAATGTCTGCTATTGTCAACTTAGCCAACCTAATATACTTGATAACATTGAAACATCAGAAAATATAACGCATGCTGCATATGGCTTTACTTCAAGTATAGGGAAACCTAATATACTTGGCAAGATTCAAACATCAGGGAATGCAAAGTATACTACATATGGCACTCCAGGTTCTCAATGAAAGTGATTGGCCCAAAGCAATTCCATTTTCCAACAAGGGAGTTTAAACCCACCACAGCTGAGATGCGGAAGGAGACCTATCCTCCAAGGAGGAAGCCAGTGAGCCGTGCAGCAGGGAAGCAGATGAGAGCCAGCAGGAGGGAAGCCACGAGTGGAGGAGGGGAACCTGAAGGTGGCCCAAGAAGCAAGGACTGCTCAGACCGCTGCCGAGAAGAACCTCCAGGCATCCAGAGCACCGGCAAAGCGTCCATGAGAAAGGACGCACCGCCCGGGAGAAGCAGACATCCGTAGAGCCACTGCAGACTGCAACAGAGGTCTGAACCCTACCGGAGGCTCAAGCTATGCAGCAGCTGCTTGGGAAATGCTGGTACCTGCCAGGAAGACCCAAACAGGTACGTGGGTTACCCAAGAGGTGCTGGAGGTCTGGGGTAGCAAGGTGGTGAAGGCAGAAGCTGGAGCAAGAGAGGCTGAGACCCTGGGAGCAAAGGGCTAGTCTTGGACCCGCGACCACATGAGAAACGGAAACAAAGCCAATCAGAATATTAGGAGTCTGGGACTCGCACCCAAGTGAGAAGTTCATGAAAGGATAACTACTTGGCAGTAGAGTGAACCAAGCAGCTATAAATATTGCAAGATTGGGACTAGCACCCAAAAGAGAGACAGTCTATGAGAGCACAGTTACTTGGCAGGGGAGTAAACCAAGCCATCCTGAATACTGCGAGTCTGTGACCCGCACCCAAAATAAGTTGAATATATAGTGAAATGAATCCTATACTTGGAAAAAAGAGTATGCAAAAAGTGTGCTTGGATGGTCTGGAAACACAGATACCTAAGCAAGCCCCCTTGAAACCTAGCATTTCATCAGGACGACGTGATTTGTTAGTCAGTGAAAATATCTTGGATTTGAACCTATTTATGTGGCATCCTGAGTATTGTGAAACCCCCTGTATCTCTGCCAGAACCGGATGTAGGGTTAAGTCGTCTTCGTGTATGAACAACAGTGAATAGTCTGCGTATAAGGATATTATATCCAGAAATGCAAATGCCTTAATCTCTGTGTTGCACTCTCATTATTTCTGCAAGAGGTTCAATACATGCAAAGAGGACAATGGAAAACCTTGCCTTGTGCCTCTCCCCAGTGTAATAGGGGACGTATTCTACCCTGAGGGGAACAGTACAGTAATTTAACACAATCAATTAAATAAGGCCCTAGTTTAAACAAGTCCAAAACTGGCACTAGAAATTCTCAGGATACAGAATTGAATGCATTCTGAGCATAAAGCCAGGCCGCCACCAAATTAGCTTGAGGATTGATTTGGGAAAGAATACAGAACAGGAGCCTCAAATTAAGTGCCGTAGATCTATAGGGAACAAAGCCTGCCTGGTCTGGATGGATCAGGTTCAGCATCAATGGCATAAGCCGGGTTGCAAGGAGCTTGACATACATTTTAGCATCCGTGTTAATCAGTGATATGGGGTGGTAGGATACAAGATTCTCTTGCGATTTATTAGGTTTCAATAATACTGTGATAATAGCCTCGTAGGAGGAAGTATGCCACAATCCATTGTCTCTGTCCACACCGGCAATAATAGTGGCACCAGAATTTGCTTGTATTCTTTATAGAACTCTGCCAGTAGTCTGTCCGATCCCGGAGGGTTTCCAGACAAAAGGTCAGAGATAGCAGCTGTTATTACCCCCATGGTAAAAGCACATTCAAGGCTTCCGCAAAGTCCATAGAAAGGGTAGGGAGCTTAATGACCGACAGATACACTTTGATATCAGCAAGGGACTTCTCATCATGATTAGAATATAGCTCATTGTAGAACTCGGCGAAAGCTGCACATATTAAGGAGTTGTCCGTAAGGACTAGACCACCCGGTGCGAGTATGCCTGTTATATTCCTCCCAGCATAATTTGACTGCACCGCACGAGCCAGAGCCTTACCCTTACCCGGTCTATCCTCCTCCCCATACTTCTGCGCAAGCACAGGCTTATTAATAAAGTGAGTTCCCTTCATAGCCAATTCATGAAATGTTACTAGCTCAGCCTTAATTTCACCCCTCTGGTGTTCCATGTGGTCATTACTGTACTGATTTTCAAGCACACGTATCTTAATTTCCTGTACCTGTAACTCACTGCTTATTGACCTTAGCACACCCACAGAAGTGGACAGGGCCACCCCCTGATGAACACCTTAAAGGTTTCCCACAGTGTTGCGTACAAAGAGACAGAGCCCACATTAGTTTCGAGGAAAAGCTCAATATTCATCCATTGTTTGAGAAAAAGTGGCAGTGCGCAGCGCTTTGATGGTCAATCTCTACAGATGGCAGGCCGGGTGGTGTACACCTAGTCTGAGCTTAAGCATTATCAGGGAATGGTCACAGTAAGTACGGGCCAACCTGCAACAGTCCTCCAACAGATGGAGTAGAGAGGAAGAAATTAGTCAATAGTCTATTCGGGAAACCATATCAATAACAGTGGAATAAAAGGAGTATTTCCTGGTCCGTGGATTTTTGGCCCTACAAACATCTACAAGCCAAAATTGGTCCAGTAGTTGTTTGATAGCCATCACAGCACCTGATAATCATCTCTGGGTTACCATAGAGCACTCCATTGTATATCAAGAATTGTATTGAAATCTCCACCCCATATTACCGGGAGTACTGCCGAACCATCCAGGATGTGAGCCAGTTGCCTGTAGAATTGAGGGTCATCTAGATTCGGACCATGGGTATTTACGAGGAGTACCCTTGAGCCTGCTATCATTCCTTGCTTAATAACATATCTACCCCCTGGATCAACAATCAATTTTTGTATGCTGAAAGGGCAATGTACGGTGAATTAATGTTAGTGCTCCCCAGGCTTGTGACGAATACGATGTGTAGTACCTGAACCTACTCCATTTGGGAGCAAAGGCCTCGTGAACAGTATCAAGCGCATGGGGTTCTTAACATAAGTATCTGCGGGGCATGTTGTTCGATATATTTGACCAACTTTCTGGTCTTCACCTGGTTATTGATTCCACAAACATTCCAGGACAGGAGCGCCACAACAGCTAGTAACTGTGGGTGTGCCATAACATTAAGCAATGAATAATCGCTTCCGGCATCATTTTCCCAAGCTCTAATAGCTTCATATGCCGATATTCATTTGTTTCCACTGATGTTTCGTTCAACATTGATAAAACAAAAACAGGCGCCGCCTGCACCCAAACTGTCATACTCCAACTCGCAGTGAATATCCCAAACCCCAACACAACACAACCCCAAACCTGAAACATTGGGTTACCACTCAGCGGTATCATGGAGCACCGACCTAGCCGCTTCAACCGAAGGGGAGACAGACGACCCTCAAAACCTCTGACACCTCTTAGGATTGGCTAAGGTGTTACATTATTAGGCAAGAATCAAATAACCTACAGAGAACAACATGTTATATGGTCCCAAAGTCCAGGCACACAGAGAGGGAAAGCAAAAATCCTTCTGTAGACCCACCCTAGAAGGTGAAACAATACAGTGCAACAAGCCAGGAGGTCCCATCCCCCTGGTAACCCAAGGTGGAACCTACACATAGAAAATATGCTGCGACGGGCTCGCGAACCAGTCCCAGTCACCTACTTTCCACACGCTCAGCCCTTTAGCAAGGTTTCCGAGACACCAAGAGCATCTGCCGGGTCAGTAAAAAATATGAGTCTTGTTATTGTGGACCACTCGCAACTTCGAAGGATACAGCATAGCATATGGAAGACCTTGCTCCCGCAGTTGAAGCTTTGCTGTTAGGGGAGCTTTCCTAAAGCCCACTTGAGGTAAGATTTCATAAAACTATGCCTTGGTGTACAGGTCCCCAGCTCTTAGTATAAGTCTTTACTACTCAATGAACCTTGGTAGAGTTGTAGGGCAGTCAGGCTTATCATAGGAGGACGATGTGAGCTGTAGGTAAGTACACTGAACCCAGTAAATACAATAGTCCAAAAAACAATACATATAAAATGTTATATTGAAATATACATTTATTATATTTACACAAGGAAGGTAGATAAATACTTAGTTCATTTTACCAAAATGCATAGGAATTCTTAATACTTATCAAAGGCCATTGTTTCAATGGTAGTTGCTCGCGGTACAACTGTTACAGAGTGACGCTAATGACAGTTCTACCGTATTATCGGTACTACTGCGTACTTGCGTTAAGACAAAGATATACGGTAATTGTATTTAGTTAGCAAAACCACATAAGATAAAGTATTTCAGGAAGGAAAAAGGCTGGTTAATCACACAGCAGTAGAGCTTAACGTTCTAGAGACACTTTTCAGACAAACTAACGCTTTAAAACTCCAATCCCTAACTATACGAAAAAGTCAGTGTAGGAGTGGATTGAAAGTCTTTAGAAGCAGCAGTACAGCAAACGTTCCTCAGTATACTTTTAGTCTCTAGGATAAGTTACTTGGCAATTCGACACATCAAGGACTCCCTAAAGGGACACAAGCTGGCAGCTTGGGTCAGAGGTAGAGTGGACACCTCTTCACGCACTCCAGTCACCCTGGAGTGACTTCTCAGTTTTAGGGTAAGTTATACCTTTCACCCCAGCGTACCTTAGGTTACAAGAAATGCTGGTAGCTAGATCCTCCTCTGTGCAGCTGCGACGGACCCGGTCTCCTGCTTCTTTGGTCTAGTGATGAAAGGAAGGACTCTGAATGTGATGTCCCAGCAGCAGTCTCGAGAGAGAGGACACTTGGCACGGATTTCTTCAGTCACCTTGATCGGTCTGCAGTTTCGGTGCCCTTTTCTCAGCACCACAAAGCATGCTATTCACCTGGTCGATCTTCTTCACTTTTGAAGTCCTGCACTCTGGTGAGGGGACTTAGATGAGTCGGATCGTACATCTGGAGGTACAACTAGAGCTCAGCAAAGACTTGGACAGATTTGGCCTCGCAAAGATGTTGCAGTGCAAATGGGTCAGAGGCCGCCTGGTATTCGCAGTCTGCAGCTCTGGAAAGGCACAGCACCTTGCGAGATGGCTCAATTTGTAGTTCGTCTCAGGGCTGGTTGGTCCCACCAGCCAAAGGGAAGGAGTTGTCCTCTTCGAAGCTCCTCTGTCGAGTAGAAAATGGGGTCAGGACAGCAGTGGTCGCTTCACGGTGATTGGAAGGGTCTGCAGGCGTCTCTGGTTGTCTTCAGCTTCGGTTACTTCAGTTCCAGTGGTCAACTTGCCTTTCACCTTAGGAACCTTGCCTTTTATTCACTTTTCTCACACACTCTGCAAACTCTCTCAGCCTTTTTCAGAAAGGGGCGGGTGGCTGTCCAATAAGGACAGCCAGCCCCCCAGTGGGACCTGTTTCCATTCAGGCACTCAGCCAGACAAGGGGCAGGGGAGTGAATAACCCCTCACCCACTTGATGCCTGCCCAGACACACTGGAGCCTAGGCAGGGACTCAAAAGGGTTCCCGCCAAAGGCAAAACACACACACAGACCTCCCAGAATGGTACATGAAGGGCTAACAAAGACAAACCATGGTAGAAATGGTGAAAAAACTAAGGAGCCACCATGTTAGAATATAGGTGACCCTATTGTGCACAACCAAGATTGTGAATACAGTGTTGTGGTAAACAATAGCACAATAGTTGGTAGAACACATCCACTGCAACCAGCCATAACTATAGGGTTGTCTATGTGACTAAAATGTCACAGGAGCAGAGAGAAGGGGGATACTAGGGATCCCCTAAGCACTCCCCATAAGGTGGTGTGTGCTAATCTCTCATAGTATAAAGCTTTAGGAAGAATACAAAGTATCCCTCTATCCTTTAGACACGTTGGTCAGTATGGATAAGGAAAGAAGCTCAAAGGAGATCCAAAGGGTTCCCAGTAACACTGCACACAAAGTGCTGTGGGCTGCACAAGTTAAACAGAGATGCTTTAAAGAGATATGGAGTAAAGCAGACTCCATAGTTAAGGTAAAATACAGAGAACATAGTTCCAAAAGTCATAGCAAATAAGAATGAATGAGGGGAAAAAGGCTCCCCGCATTCAGGATCAAATGAAAAAGGGCCAGAAGTCCAGCAGAAAGTGCTGGGGGTCTCACTAGGAGAGGGGGTGGAGGATAAAAATGACAAATCTCCCTAACAGCCATGGCAAAAGACAAACAAGCCTCTGGATTGAGGGAGTGAAGTCTGAATAAAAGGAAATCCTGGCTTCCTGGTAGCATAGTTCACCCAGATCACATGCTTGTCGCAGAGCCATGTCTCTATCCCTGTAGTTCAACAGCTGGGCAATCACCGGTCGAGGGTTCTGCCCCGGTCTGGGAGCTAGACCAGGTATACAGTGTACCCTTTCCACTAGAAACTGCATGGACAGTGAAGGATCCGACAGCACCTCTTTAATAAACCCCTCCATAAACAACTCCATGTTTTGCAGTAGCACAGACTCCAGTATTCCAACCACCCACATATTGTTCCAACTTCATTGTGCTTCTAGATAGTCATTCTTTGTATCTGAAATCCGACCACTCTCTTTCTCAGTGCGCTGCTGCATCCTAGCCAAGAGCTCACATCAAAGCCCGAGTCTCTGCGGCCTCTAACAACAGGGCCAAACTCTTTAAAATCTGCAAGGAGATGGCCAATCCTTCTGCAGTCTCCACCTCTCCTGTTCCCTCCCAGGCCCTCTGTACGGCTCTGACTTCTCACTTGGCCACTAAAACTCAGGGCATCCTGTCCTCGCTCTCCTCTTCCTCTCCCTCTACCTCTTGCGCCCCCCTCTGGTCACCCTCCCTTTCCTCCTCCCTTCTCCTCTTTCTCTCTGATTACACCTGACAAGGTTTCTAGAAAAGTCTGATCTATGAAAGTGTTGTTCAAACAGGTGCTGCCCTGCTCCTCCAGAAACATCATGGACCACATTGACACCCTCGCTCCAGCCTTGGCTGATTTCTGCAATCACTCTTTTACCACTGGAACCTTCCCCGCTCTCCTCAAGCACTCCCTTGTGCACCCCTCCTTAGAAAGCCTTCTGCCGATCCTACCCATCTGGCAAAAAAACAATTGGCCAATCTCTATCACTCCTTCACTGGGCAAACTCCCGGAAAAGCTGGCCATCTCCCAGCTTACTCTCCACACCGAATCAGTCTTGCTTCAGAGCAGCCAGAGGCACGGAAACTGCTCTCCTGAACACACGTGAGGAGCTGCTCCCTAATCTCGATTCAAGCCTCCCTTCTGTCCTTATCCTCCTTAACCTTTCCTCTGCCCTTGACACGGTCAATCACGCCACCCGTCAACTGAAATTCTGTATCCCGTCTGCTGTGACTTCATAGAAGTTGAATATGACTTTCATAATCCTCTGCTAGGACATCTCAGCAAGAAGACACAACATTTAGAAATTTAAATAGTTGCTTACATATTGATAATATTCGCTGAAATGTCAGTTTACCTGCTTGTCTTGCAGAGAATGCAAAGACTATTATGTCGTCAAAAGCCCAGGTGTAGTCTTTGTGTGGTGGGTGGAATCGAAGCTCTGTAGACGCCTCCTTCTTCAGGTCAATGAGAAACGTGGAGTGCACCATCGGGACAGGAAAACATCCCATTCTTTTCCACTCTCTTATGAGGACGTAATCCGGCGTTCTTTTGTAATAGCCCTGAGAACAGTAGCGAAAGAAAGATTCTGGTTTCATCTTCTTCAATTTTCTTGTTTTTTTCAAGTATCTTTTTGCATAGTGAAAACAATGGTTATTTACTTTTGAAAAAAGAAAGTTATAAAAAGCCATATTTTATTAAACACTCACATTTTCTGGAGGGACAAAGAGGGTCAATTCTGTGTCTCAAAATAGATATTGTATGTCTTAAAGAAGGGCCTTCAGGAAATATTTTGGGAGAAAAGTTGCAGGTCTCTAGACTTATGTTACTTTGTTTAATTTTACGTTATTTGGGGTGTTCTTCAGCGCTAAATATGCAACTGGCATTTTAGGGTTGTGCCAAAATATTGAAAAAATCATAAAAACAATCCAAAGCTAGAAATTTACACAATTTGACAACAATGGAAGATAAAAATACTAAATTGGCCCAGACACAATCGGAGTAAAAAGATGGCCACTGGAGAGAATTGCCACTGTGCTGTTCAGGCTTTCGGTGAAAAAGTGCATCAAAGTTTTACCTTTACTGAAATAAGATGTCCAAAACGAGGGTTTGGCGACTTCTAGATTCTCTTTGCACACACAGAGATGTTCCATTTGGCAGCCTGCTAAGCAGCTTGTCCCAGAAGAATGATTGTGCATGCTAGGCAGTCTACCTCCACAATACGGCAGGCAGCAGAACACTGCACAACCCCCAGGATAGCCATTCAATAATGCAGCCCAGACATGCACATTTAAAGCCAAACATTAATAGAATGGCATGCAGGGATAGCATGCCATTACATTCTAGTCTGAAGTAAATAGAAAACGAAATATCCCTTTGTTTAGCCCAGGAATGGGGGTTGAGGCTTTGGACGGATGGCGATGGAAGGGTGAGGGAAGGTACAGCTGGACATAGAAGGTCCAGCCTTGACTTTCCCAATATAATTGCGGGACCAGTGGTGGCCCCCTTCCAGAGCCATACCAAGTCCGTTTGTCCAGTAATGCATTCTGGGGCTCGGAATCTGGATAACCCTTGGGCAACTTACTTGGGCTCGCTTATTCCCACCCAGTCCCCTGGCTCTATATCATTTTCTTTATCAGGCATTATGCAGTCATATCGCTCATATGCAGATTCATGACCTTTGACAGTTTCTTATCTTCAAGTCCCCTGCAGAGATGACTGGCTCTTTGGTTGGCCTTTCCGGACCTCAGCCACTCTTCTTGGATTATGCCTAGGACAATGGTTGCCACTGTGGTTCCATCTTCCTCCCTCCTCTCCTCTTCGTCTACATCCTCATTTATCGGTTTGAGTAGTCTTGAGATGCAATTCACCCTGGTGTTCTTCTGGGCACTTAAGTTACCTAAGGAAGGAAAACCTCATATCGGAGTAAAATGTCCTTGGTGCACAGTTGTAGTCCAGACAAGGGGAGTAATCCAGTACTGATTGCAGTATCGTAGTACCAAGGCAATCTAATGACCTGAGCCCACAAATTATGGTAGGTTGACAACAGGCTGAAGTAGAGAGCAATGGTGCAGAAACAAGGAACAAGGAACCAGAGCTATGGGTTTGGAGAAGGTAGGAGGCGTGGAGCTGCTAAGAAGGAAGTCAGAGCGGGATGAGAAAGGGGCTGAAACAAGAGCAAGGGACAATATCAGGGAGCATAACAGGAGCGGAAAGGGCGTTAACGGCAACGGGAAAGTTGCAACGCAATGCATTGTGTCCCTCCGATGGTTTACGTGGCCGGGTGTGAGAAAGCTCCTCCCCCGGAGCGTAACACTGCATAAGGCACGCTGGATCCTGGCTTGGTTGGCCAAACAGGTTGGTTGGCCTGATGCGTGAGGCGCCATGTCTTGGTTGGCAAACGTGCGTGAAGTAGTGGGCGCCATGTTGTGGTTGGCGAAACAATCGCCATCAGCCATACAAGGACCAGGAGCAGTATCGCGCTCCGACATCATGCCCCCTGGCAAGCCGAGTCATGCCTGCTTTCCATGGATGTAATCGATTAAAGCGATGTATCAAAGTAGGTGCATGATCGTGACAGGTCAGTTCCCAGGTACGTTCTGAAGGGAGATACACCTTCCAGCGAATCAGGTACTGTAGGGTACCTCGGTGGAAACGGGAGTCACAGATCTGTTCCACTTCGAATTCTTGATGTTGATTACAGACAATGGGGGCTGGAGGAAGAACTAGGTGCTAGGAAGATGTATCAGGGAATACTGGTTTGAGCAAGGATGAGTGGAATACCGGATGGATGCAATGCTATGTCAGAGGTAATTGAAGCCTGATAGCCACAGGTTTGATTCTCTTCTTTATTTTAAAAGGTCAGAAATGCCTGGGTGCAAACTTGCCTTTATGAAGATGAGCTGGTAAGTACTTGCTGGATAACCAAACTCGGTCTCCTTCCTTGTACCGATGGTCAGGATTGCGATATAGATCCGCATACCATTTGCTATTATTTTGAGCAGGAGTAAGGTAAGAAAGTGCTTGTTTTTTAATTTTGAGCAAGAGTGATAATGCTTCTTCTACTGCGGTAAAGGGGTACTATGGTTGAGCAGGGATGTAAGCCATGTAGGGTGATACCCATAAAAAAAAGGTGTCATACCAATAGAAGAATTAAAAGAATTATTGTACAAAAACTCAGCCGAGGGTAACAAGTCTACCCAGTTGTCTTGTACTGCGGAAATGAAGCAGCGAAGATACTGTTCAGGAATCTGATTAAGGCGTTCTGTCATTCCATTCGATTGGGGCTGGTAACCAGAAGACATGCATGTTTGGATATCTTGCAAAGAAACTTCCAAAAAGCAGATGTGTATTGGGGCCCGTGATCTGAAATGATTGCTTTGGGTAAACCGTAGAGTCTAAAAATTTCTTTAAAAAAGAGAGAGCTCATTTCAACTTCTGCAGGGATCTAGGAACATGGAGTGAAATGAGCCATCTTGGAGAAAGTATCCACTGTTACCATTATCACTGTACAATTCTTTGAAGGAGGCAGATCCACAATAAAATCTGTGGCGATCTTTTCCAATGGTTTTGAGGATAATAATTGCTAAAAAAGTTTACCTGATGTTTTCTGTCGATGTGTCTTAACCTGTGCACATACCAGGCAGGATCGACAGAATTGTTCTACTTGGTTACGCATGTGTGGCCACCAGAAATGTCTTCACAGTAAATGTAAGGTAGAGTTCATTCCTCTTTGTCTGGCTATTCTTGAACTATGACATTTGTAGGACCTTTCTTCTTAATTCCTTTGATCGTATGTAGAATACAGAATCAAAACCACAATCCATCTTGAGTATCCAGAGCCGACGGAGATGGATCAGTGGTAGAAAAAGCCTATTGAACTTCATCTATGAAGGTCTGCACCAGACCTATGAATGTGGTTTTCGGAAACATCTTTTTGCCGGGCACTTGTTCCTTGTCAAAGGGTGCGTTGTGAGAACCCTGAAGGTGTCTCCCTAGCTAGTCCCCGGAATCTGTCATCCAGGTGGCCAGGACACAGCCATCGCTATTGGATCCAGTTCCTGGAGGTGGACCAGTGAAGGAGGATCACCTGGATGGGGGGTCCTTGGGAAGTGGGAGTGGGAGACCGATGGGTGAGATGCGGTATCCCCCTTCTTTCAACACCTTTTCCCCACCGTACCAAGTAGGTTATTCCAAAACACTGCCCCATCCTTTTCCGACGCAAACGCTTTTGCACAACACGAAAGACAACGGACTAACACCAGAGCCGTTTACCTGACATGTCCCAATACAAGGGTCAGGCAAAGTCAGGCAATTGACCAGAATCCCACACACCCGACGGCCCTTTCCCTTTCCCACAGAGATAAAAGTTGGAGCACGAGAGCACAGGACGAGCAAGGCAGATTGTATGACGTGAGAGCTAACTCAGCACGGCAATTCGAGAGGAGGCGAAAGACGACACATACCGAGGGGGCGATAAGGAGAGAAGCTACCATGCCCTTTCCGACCAAGGCCCGTGAAACCGCTGCAGATGGAATCATAAGACCGCAAACAATAGCCAGCGTGTATTGCAGCAGATGTCAATGGTACATGAAATCCTCCTCCGCTGATTAGCAAGCCGGGTAGAGACGCTTGTCTTGGAGGTACCAAACTTGACTCCAAAGAGGAAGAAAGCCAAGTGGTTCATCACAGCAGGTGAGTCAAGAGGAGAGCCGATAAGAAGCCAAACTGTGTTGAACGAAAAGTAGCAAACGGCTGATTTGAACTTTGAAAGGTTTAAAGAAAGTATTGCTGAAAGAGGGGGAAAACCACAGCCACAGAGGTGTCCCGCACCACGTGGGTGCTCACGCACGAACCTTTGGGTGATTACACGATGGCAGTGACTACCGTAACCAGAAGGCCTAGGGAAGAGGCGAAGAGAGGTCAAAGTGGTCATACAGGGGGTCTTGTAAAATCCTCTGCACCGTCGAAAGTCTTTGGCCGACAGATGATTGTAAAAGAAAGGGAAATTAATCCAACTTGGTGAAAATAGCACATGAACGATGTGTTACAAGTTGGCAGGAGTGAACCCGAAGGAGGGAAGCTGGCGTTTGAATTGTTTAAAAGAACCTTGTGATTTGTGAATGCAAGAAAAGCCATTGTGAACCTGAAGGAGGGAGGCTGGCATTTGAAAAGGGGTCTGAACCCGAAAGAGGGCAATCCAGGGGTAGAAAGTCATCACCCAAAGTTCCCTGAGAAAGGAACTGTTTAGTTGATCGGTTCAATACAACTGGTCTGGTCTGCATCCGGAAGAGGGGTACCCAGATGTAATTCTAATGGGTTATTTATAACATGCTTAATACCCAGAGGTTTCTAAGTGCAGACCCTAGGACCGAACCTGTGTTGCTCTGTCTCGTCTTGCTTTCAAGACAATCACTAAACTTGGAACAGAACTTTGTGCTTTTTGAAAATATCAGGCCCTCGAAGGCATAACCATTGAAGAACCTGATAGCTGGTACGGAACTGTCGGCTCATGCTGGGAAAGCTCAAGTGTGTACTGTGCTCAGGAGATCCGCTGTGTCCCGTGCTCAGACGTGGGAAAGGGAGACCCCTGACAATCACATCCTGACATATTATTTGTGAACACTTCTTTCTTTATTGAAAACACTTGCTTTGCACTAGGTACAGACCACACATCAAAACCTGTAAAATAGAGACCAATTATGACAACACTTTATCTAATCCTTTGTTAATCAACATTTCACATTAAAACCTGAGGTCTGTGCTCACCTCAAACAACAGCAACCCCCATATTAACGTACAGAACGTTTATACTTCCCACTTGACCATGAGTAATTCTCTTTCAATCACCACTTATCTGTCTTCAGCGACCCCAAGCACCTAGAGGTAATGGCAATGGTATATTCTTTCCCTTCTCTTACCTACATGAAAACCGCTTCAAACACACACAATCCGTGAAAAGTATATTATTTCTCCTGCATTGATATCTTCTTTTCTGGGAACAATTCATAACATCTTTTTCCATAGAAACTCCTTTCCCTTTTTGTCAACCTCTGCAGACGTTGTGTTAAGCAAGATTCTTTACAAATCTAAAATAATATATTTCATACCTAAAAATGATATCAATTCTTCTGTAGTCTTGGTTGTGGGAGAGCTATTAATGGCATTAACTAAATATTTTCTTGGCTGTACTCAATCACCTGAAATGTTGATGTCCTAAGTAGTCGATACTTTGGCCTCATTACAAGATTCGAGGTAGCCATGCCTTTAATAAGGGCATGGCCACCCGCAAACTCGGATCCGGCTCCGGTTCCTGCGAAAGGGGAATTACCGGGCCATTCCCACCTTGGCGGCCCCGGTAATTCCCCTTTTGCGGGACCCGGAGCCGGTACGTCCCCATTCCCATTTGAGCCCCCATAGTGCTCAATGGGAATGGGGAGAATGGTAGCAGCGGTACCGTTCATAACGGTACCGTTGCTACCATTCTGTTCTGCTCGCGGGTGCCGCTCTGCACGCCTGGTCTGACCGTAATGTGGCGGCACAGTGATAACGGCCCCGGTAGCACTACCGGCGCAGTTA
This sequence comes from Ambystoma mexicanum, assembly GCF_040938575.1. Classification (NCBI taxonomy): domain Eukaryota; kingdom Metazoa; phylum Chordata; class Amphibia; order Caudata; family Ambystomatidae; genus Ambystoma; species Ambystoma mexicanum. The sequence goes on along the minus strand of NC_090922.1, from coordinate 576,298,841 downwards.
TCACTGTACCGCCATTGTTGTAATGAGGCCCTTATGTCTTCTAAATTTGCACTTATTTTTCCAGTGTATTGCACTCTTTTCTAGCTTTTTGTCATTTTACAATAAATCAAAACACCATCATAGTGCACTTATGCGTCATCTTTAAAAAGGTATACATTAGTCTCATGGACTGTGACAGTGATCCAAACGCCAAGTCTTGTGTGTAGACATGCAACAAATGAGGTGAGAATATCTCATTGAAGTCAGAGTAAAACTCAGCTGGTATCCCATCCCCATCTAATGTTCTACCCATGGCCACTTGAGAAATAGACCATTTCACTCTTGTCACTCAATGGGGGCATCAAGGCCCTCTCTCTGACTGTCAGAGAGAGTGGCAGGATGCACATCAGTTGACCAATCAGAAATGTTTGCTACAACCGGACGGACGTCTTGAGTGCAACTGGATTTATAGTACTCAAACATAGGTTTAATTATTCAGTGATCGAAGGGCTAGCCGCCCTCCACTGTCACAATGTAAAGAAGGGCTCCTATTTAATTCCTTATTTAACAACCAGTCAAGCATTCTTCCAGACTTGCCACCCTAAATATGTTGCTTTGTACTTTACCATTTTGAAAGCTCTTTTTTATAAAACACAACAAATCGATATGACATTTCTTTTTCCTAAAGCAAGGAACATCAATGTACTGTGCTAGTATTTTGTAGGGCACCTTGGTCTTGCCACAAGGGTTAATAGGTCCCCCTCGGGTTTCAGTCTGGCCGAGATAGCCAAATTGACACCTTTTTATATGTATTGGAATGATATGTTGCTTTGTCTTGTTTTATAAAAGCAGTGTGATATGTGGATGTGTTTTGTGAAAACAGTTCACATTGTACACAAGTGTGGGCATGGAGATATTTCCACTGTAGGGACTCATTCCTCATTTAGGATGGGGCATGGTTATGTAACTTGACTTGCTCGGTTCCCTTGTTTCTATATACAATTAGGTTGTTTTAAAGAACAAAGAACACATTCTATATGTTAAATTCACCAACAAGTTTACAATGGTATATCAAGAAGATGCGTGTGTGGAAGAAGGTTTATTTGTGATTGACCAGAATAACATTACAGAGTCCTGTGCAGAGGCTGCCCTCCCTCTGTCAGGGCTGCACTCAGACCCACTGAGGTTTTGCCGTGACCACAAGGTTATATGTAGTTACACTGACAGCATTGCCTAACTAACAGAAGAGGCATACTTTGGCATTTCCAAGAGATGACAAAATAAGACAGCGTAATGCCACATGAAAAGGAGAACACTGCACATTCCTGTGGCATGAGCAAGCAGCTCGCGATCTTGCTAGGCCCAGAAACATCCACCGCTTGACTCCATGGAGTGGGGTGGGAACATCTGAATTGCAACCTGAAAACTAAATTGAAGCAAAATCAAGGACCAGGTTTCTGTATGATTTTTTTACGCATGGACTATGCCTCTTTCAGGTGTCGGGGCACTGTATAGAAGCTGTGTGTATAGAAGCTGTATGTCTAAGCATCAACAGTGGTCTTCAATGCTTTTGCCTTCCAGTGCAGAAAGTTATGCTATTTGGCTTTTACACTGCACAATTCTCTACCCTTGCATAACGCGCCAAGACAATGTCTATGTGTGAGCAAAATGTGACCCCGCCCAGGCAGAGGCATACCCAAGATTGTCTAAAAGCCGGTCCCGAGGCTAATGGAGTTGCACTCACCACAGTGCCATTAACATCTGTAATAGTCCACACAGCGCTGCTGAGTGGGCATTTACAGATTTTGGATGGGCCTTGCCCCTCAGGCCCTACCCTGTGGGATGGGAGGGGAAAAATATGAGGGATACAATGTGTGTATCTGAAGTTTTGTTTTACCATAAATCATCTTTCCAACTTACAAAAGCATCTTGTGGCACTGGTTGAAACAGATGAGTTATCCAGCACAGTCCTGAGGGTAGAGTGTTCCCATTGGAAGTCTGGTGGATTTCTGTTCACTTCAAATGAGTGCTCTAAAAGTGCTCACTTTAAACAATGCTCCGGGATTGCTCATCAGCCTCAGCTCTCCTCAGTTCTCCATGTTTCCTCGCTCTCTAGATCTATGGTGACCTGGGACACCCCACCACCCTGAAGGCTTCTCCACTTGCACTCATTAAATTGCTGATTTTTGAGAGTTGAATGATAACAACGTATTGCAGCAAAGAAATTGCCCGGGTTAGAACTCAGAGCCATTTGGTCGCTCCATCATGGTGGGCTTTACCTTTGAATTATGAAGGATTTATTTATATCCTCGGAGCATGCAGGGCTTGTAAGATATTCTGCCACCTGCCCTTTTAACCCTAGCATGTGCACCGTATATAGGGCGGAAAGGGAACGTGAAACAGTAGTGTTATTACTACAGAGAAGATGCATTGCTGTGCTCCTTGTTGGGTAGGGGTGGAGGCAGTGCTCTTACTGGGACATATACTATTCTTCTCTTTCAATGCCACTTGTCAGGTGCGTTTTGACTAAAATCCTGTGCTTCTCACTCTGCAAACTACGGCCTGATATGCATGCATACCTTGCAACGGCACAGTGTGACGTGTTTTGTTGAACAAATAATTGTGTCTGCATTTGTATGATCAGCCTTGCGTCTCGCCTATGCATAAAAGTATTGTGCATGACATAACATAACATAACATGTAAACTATTTCAGATCCCTTAGCTGCAGTCACTTTCTCCAGGGTCGCATAGTCGTGTGTGTACATGCTGCTGCAGTCACATTCTCCAGGGTCGCATAGTCGTGTGTGTACATGCTGCTGCAGTCACATTCTCCAGGGTCGCATAGTCGTGTGTGTACATGCTGCTGCAGTCAGTTTCTCCAGGGTCGCATAGTCGTGTGTGTACATGCTGCTGCAGTCACATTCTCCATGGTCGCATAGTCCTGTGTGTACATGCTGCTGGAGTCAGTTTCTCCAGGGTTGCATAGTCGTGTGTGTACATGCTGCTGCAGTCAGTTTCTCCAGGGTTGCATAGTCGTGTGTGTACATGCTGCTGCAGTCACATTCTCCAGTGTCGTATAGTGTGTGTACATGCTGCTGCAGTCAGTTTCTCCAGGGTTGCATAGTCGTGTGTGTACATGCTGCTGCAGCCAGTTTCTCCAGGGTTGCATAGTCGTGTGTGTACATGCTGCTGCAGTAAGTTTCTCCAGGGTTGCATAGTCGTGTGTGTACATGCTGCTGCAGTCACATTCTCCAGTGTCGTATAGTGTGTGTACATGCTGCTGCAGTCAGTTTCTCCAGGGTTGCATAGTCGTGTGTGTACATGCTGCTGCAGTCAGTTTCTCCAGGGTTGCATAGTCGTGTGTGTACATGCTGCTGCAGTCACATTCTCCAGGGTCGCATAGTCGTGTGTGTACATGCTGCTGCAGTCAGTTTCTCCAGGGTCGCATAGTCGTGTGTGTACATGCTGCTGCAGTCACATTCTCCATGGTCGCATAGTCCTGTGTGTACATGCTGCTGCAGTCAGTTTCTCCAGGGTCGCATAGTTGTGTGTGTACATGCTGCTGCCGTCAGTTTCTCCAGGGTTGCATAGTCGTGTGTGTACATGCTGCTGCAGTCAGTTTCTCCAGGGTTGCATAGTCGTGTGTGTACATGCTGCTGCAGTCACATTCTCCAGGGTCGCATAGTCGTGTGTGTACATGCTGCTGCCGTCAGTTTCTCCAGGGTTGCATAGTCGTGTGTGTACATGCTGCTGCAGTCAGTTTCTCCAGGGTTGCATAGTCGTGTGTGTACATGCTGCTGCAGTCAGTTTCTCCAGGGTTGCATAGTCGTGTGTGTACATGCTGCTGCAGTCAGTTTCTCCAGGGTTGCATAGTCGTGTGTGTACATGCTGCTGCAGTCACATTCTACAGGGTCGCATAGTCGTGGGTGTACATGCTGCTGCAGTCAGTTTCTCCAGGGTCGCATAGTCGTGTGTGTACATGCTGCTGCAGTCACATTCTCCAGGGTCGCATAGTCCTGTGTGTACATGCTGCTGCAGTCAGTTTGTCCAGGGTCGCATAGTCGTGTGTGTACATGCTGCTGCCGTCAGTTTCTCCAGGGTTGCATAGTCGTGTGTGTACATGCTGCTGCAGTCAGTTTCTCCAGGGTTGCATAGTCGTGTGTGTACATGCTGCTGCAGTCATATTCTCCAGGGTCGCATAGTCGTGTGTGTACATGCTGCTGCAGTCAGTTTCTCCAGGGTTGCATAGTCGTGTGTGTACATGCTGCTGCAGTCAGTTTCTCCAGGGTTGCATAGTCGTGTGTGTACATGCTGCTGCAGTCAGTTACTACAGGGTTGCATAGTCGTGTGTGTACATGCTGCACACTAGACCTCTCAAAGCAGCGTCCCCATGTTAGTTGGTTGAGTCCCATGCCAAATTCAAATGCACACATGTGGTTCCATTTGGGTACCAGCTTGTTTTGTGGTCCTGCATTCTGTGAGTGGACCCTAAGGCACAGCTAAAATGGCTGTGTTGCTGACATAGGCACCTTTTGGTTCCACAAGACTCCCTTGGTTTGTGTTTAAGCCCGTGTCAACTGGCCTAGGGTCTTTTAGACATTCTACTGAACATCCTTGGGGGGAAAGGCTGTGTGCTTGGTGGTTTTTCTGTTGAGCCCTGATTGGCTCGCCTCCAATCCTGTGTGTGCTGACTGGGAGGGGATAGGTGGCTGGCAAAGCGAGCCAATGTCGGGATGTGCTCCTCAATGGACAGGCCTTTACCATCCCTCAGATCGTTGTGTACTTACCTGGAGACTCTGCTGACATGCAAGGTTCACTCAGAAACCTGATTGAACAAATGTTCTATGGAAAGGAAACAGCAAGCAGAACCGATGTGCATCATTGCACGAATCCAAACGCCAACAATACATAGGATTACTAGGGCTGGCTAAATTGGCTTGGTAGAATGTTATGAAACTAGAGCGTGATTATTACGTTTCCAACCCTCCGTGGCAGGGAGTTGCAAAGAAGGGGGCCCGTAGCGCTGAATTATCAACATTCCTCTGAATCGAAAAGTATTTCCAGATGTAAAGAAATATCCTATATTCACAAATGCTTACAGATACTGCAAAGCTTTCACTTATGAGTTGAACCCAAGGCTTTACAATGAAGCCAGCTGAGAAAAGGGAGAAGAAGAAACGGCACTTATTTCTCTACCTGGAAACACCAACCGTGACCAGCATTTTGCAATCGCTGGAAGAATTGAACAAGGTAACCCAGTGAATCCTCTGCAGCAGGTGACTTGGTCGAAGTGCAGCTCAGAGGATAGCTCAGGGGCAAGGCGTTTGTCTTGCAAGCGAGACAACGCATAGCAACAAATCCTGGTCTCTTGCTTAGAAGCCTGTCTCGTTTATAAAAGAACAATTATAGGTTGTCCATATATAGAAAAGATAAATTAATCACATCCGTCCAAAGATTCAATACTGTTTAATGCAGCATATTTACACAGCACATGGCCAGTGTTTCTGTACCAAGGCACCTTAGTTGGAAAAACCCCACATCTAAACTGTCCAACAAAGAGGTTGCATAGATTCACTGTGTTGCGCCAGCAAATTGGAAGCTACACTACAATGAACAGATAAACTAGAGTGGTTATGATTGTGGGCCAATGGGTTTGGGGACAATGGTAGATTTATTATCAGGATTTCAAAAGAGAATCTGCGGCAGTACCTAGCTTGGAAGAAGAGGTATGGGGAATTGCACCCAAGAGACGAGGGTTCGGAGTGAATGGGGTTTTAGAAAAGAGATGGCCATGTTCAACCAAAAGGGCAGAACAGGAGTGACAAAGATACTGAGAGAGAGGAGGAGGGGGGAGGTGGGAAGATGCTAACACCCTGAAGGAAGTTTGAAACTCTGTAGTATCGGAAGGAAAAACTCTCAAATCTTCCTTATGCACCAGCAAAGAGGAGAGGATGGTCCAGAAATATCAATTCAGATAAAGGCAAAGATATACCAAAGGATTATTTTCACAACACCTTTCTGCAATGTGTGTAGTAAACAGAACAGCTTACCTGAGGTGTGATACCACACCAGAAGTTGGAGTACAGGCTACGGGATTCCAGCATTGGCGCCACAATTGTTTTGTTTTCGGCTATCAACAGATTCAGCGTTTGTGGGTTCGTCAGGAAGTTGTCAGAATCTACAAACTAAGGAAAAAAACAAGTTTTTAGAAGAGCAAATATATCCTTCTTGCTGGCAATCCAGCTCTAATGTTAAACTAAAATCTTCTAAAGTCTGCGCTTTTTTGAAGATGTACATTTTCGGATGCACATGGATTTTACACATTGGAAAATATAATGTAAATAAAAGTGTGTTTTTTTGCCTAGTCATAGCTCAAAAACATAAACATTGAAACTATGTAACATCGGAAACAAAACCGTCAAGGTAAATCCCACCACGCGGACACAGCAGGCGCAGGAAAGCCTCCTCTCTGCAGCACTCTGCCGCACTCCCGCCATCCACTCTCCCCAGACTACTTTCTGTTTCCAGCTGTATTTCTGGCTCATTGCAAACGTCTTGGTGGGCTAGATTTCCTGTCAATACCAGTTGGCCACAGGAGGTTTCCTGCTGCCTGTCGGACATCTTCAGATGACTAGACCTATCTTATGTTCACTTCTGGCTGCTTTCCTTTGGCCCATCCCTGTACTCATGCAGCAACGTGGTGGCGACGTGGAACAAGCGCAGGCCGAGGGCTCCATATCGGACTGTGCAGTCATGCAGTGGTCGTTTGCCTCTGCAGCGCATGCTTTTATGGGGCCTACTTGTGGTTGCCCCTACTCAACTTGGCTGACCTTACGTTTGTGCCGGTCTTCGGCTGCAGTTTCTGGGCCCAGGTTGCAGCTATAATGTGGGAGATGGCTGGTTACTGGGTTGCTCCATGTGAGTGCTCCATGTGAATGTTCCATGCACTTTACTGTTAAATGTCCCACTATCCTTTGGTCGTTTGGATGTCCTCCTCTCTTGCCAGTGCTCTCTCCGCTCTACCCTGTCCTTTTGGTGTGGTGTGACCTACCTCTCAGGCGTGTAGCATTCCACCTTCTGGCCTTCCCATCACGTTGTGTCACTGGAAGGTGGACCATGGTCCTGCAGGGATGTCTGTTTTCCTCTCTGTGGGCTTTCTGGTTTATTCTGTTTAAGCGCCATTGGGGTTGCCAGGTCTCTGCTTCCTTAGGGTATTTGTGGGGTTGGAAGGTGGAGCGAGCATGCTCTCTCTGCCTGGTGGCAGGTTCACACCCCTTCCGCCCCCTCCAAGGCATTGGTTCACTTGCCTCTAGTTTCCTCTCGCAGTACCGGTTCGCCCTGGGTCTTCCTCTGTCTTGGTTTGGCTTGGGAGAGGTTGGGATGTGAATTGGCACTATGGTGAAAGGCTGGGCTGAGGGAGGTCAGGGAAGACTTTCCTTTCACAAATGGGAGGGGACGTGGTTATAATACGGTAAGACAGAGGGGATTCTTGCACAGGACAGGGTTTTACAGAATAACTCCACATGCAGCCTTTGCACACGTTGCACGGTGTGAATTTCAGGCTGGTCCACTGGGGCGGCATTGAGTGCAATGGGGAGGCCGGGATTGGGCCTGTGGTGGCTCTACTGCAGCCTGCATTCTTTCTGCCACCCTGGGCACCGAACAACCCTGCGCCAACACTGGAACACCGAAATCCGACACCAGCCTTTGATGCCATTTTAGAGATGGAGTGGGCCCATAGGCTCAAGGGGGGACTTGGGAATCCCAGTCCCCTGCTCCGGGCATTACGAGTTAGATGGCTGGGCTTGACAATTTCAATCTTGAATAATGCCTCCCCTGCAGCAGTATTGGTGGGGTCTGTATGTAGCCCAAGTGGTTTTCAGGGATGTGTGCTTGGGACCCCACTAGTCAGATGGTGTGCTTGGCATCCTAAACGTCAAGAATTCCCCCCTCCCACAAATGGCTTTACTTAAAGTTCTGTCTTGCAAGGTGGCTAGGGGCTTTGTGTATGTGAGTGATGAACAGACGTGTGCGGATAAAGGGAGTGGAGCCTGCACTAGCTACAAGATTCGGAGGTTGGTGGGGCAGGTGTTGTGAACGTCGATTTTTGGGGATGAATCAGCCCTCCGCCCTTTTTTGTGCATGCTGCATTTTGTAATTCCCTGGGTTGAGGGATTAAGGTATGTTGGCATCGTTTTTCTGAAGTCCAACTAAGGGCTTGGTAAAACCATGCAACGAGACAGTACAAAACTCAACTCTTATTATAAGGCTGTACCCACTGAGAATTTGGTAGCGTAGAAAGAGCAGCCAGGCTTATCTCAGGAGGGAGAGAGGGCTGTAGCTTGGTACAAAGAAATGGTAGCATACATATGGTCCAAAAAAACACTGAAACAGAATAAAGGGTTTATTTAAATACAAGTAGGCCAAGATGAATAAGTACTATCACATTATATATAAATACAATTATAAAAAGCAACTCAATACTTAAGGGATCCAACCCAAAGTATTACCTTGCTAAGAATGGCAGTCAGCATTTCAAGGTTAGGTAAACCTATAACACATTCAGAATGCAATCAGCTATTCTTGGGGAGTAAAACCATCTTACATATACTTTTTGAATACAGTTATTAATTCAAGGGTCGTAGACCCTGTCAGTCATGCAGTGACACTCAGTTAAGGAATTACTTGGTAAACTAACCCTGTTACCAGGATACATTTCTAAATAGTGGAACACAAATTCATGAAATAGTATGAACCTATAACTACATTCTGGATAACCCTCAGTTATACTAGGCGAGTAAGACCTAATGTATGTTGCAATAAACTATTACAGTTGATTTTCAGATCAGTGGAACACAGATTGATGTAAGCAATAACTATTTACATTATTTTAGGGTTGCACCTGGCAAATCAAGGTAATCTAAACCACAGTATACCTATTCAGAATGGCACACAGCTATTCAAGGGGAGTAAGATCTATACACTTTTTAAAGGCGCTATCAGCAACTTAAACGTACGTATTAACCTAAGACTGTTTTAGAATCTGTATAAAGGAGACCAGGGAAAGCAACACCCAATGTTACACTTTGAGAATGACCAAGTGTTATTGAAGGTCGGTAAAACCCAATGTAGACTTATTCTAGACATGCTATACAGCAGGTCAGGGGAAGCAAGATCCAGTTGGTTAACTTATACATTTATATTGTGAAAGAAATAGTTAGGTGAAGCCAACAGCATTACTTTTGGGAAGTGGGGCAACCAATTCACAGGTGAGTAAAATAACCTTATGTATACTTTTAAGAATGGAAAAAACATTCAAAGTAAGAACGTTTGCAACTTCTGATTTCAGAGGGACAGTTACCATAGCAACTCTGCTACAAGTAAGTAACTTTTTAACACTTGTTATACTTCAAGACAGAATCCCTTTCTTATCCAGTCCTTCCCTAGTCTATTGCATGAGTTCTCTCAGAGGCAGACAAGGGACCCTAGTGGTCTAGGTGCCAGCTGTAGGCAGGGTGAGATAGGGTTCAGTTTGCAGGAAAAGTCAGAGTTCCTGAGGAGGTCTCTTCAAAACAACTAAGTAGTTAACCTCAGACTTCGTTAGGGTCCAGGGACTTCAAAGAAGACACGCTAGGAGGATTCCAGCAGTAGGCCTCGGTGAACTGGATGAGAGGACTCCCAATCACATGAAACACCCCAAAGCTACACAGGAATCACAAAAGGCTTAAGGTGAGTAATTCCCCAGCCAACACAGTACCTCAGCGCGGAAGACAAGTTTGCAGTAGGACGTCTTCAGGATCTGCAGCCAAAAACCCAGTTGCAAAGACTGAAGACAGGACACTAGAAAAGAATTTGGAGCAGGGATCAATGGGGAAGACTCCAGGCAAGCGTTTCTTCGTGGCTGGATGCGGCTCTGTGCTTTTGGCGCCCTTTTCACCAGCCAGATGAAGAATACATTTTGTTGTTCGGATTCTCATCCCTTCATCAGTCCTGCGCTCCGATGAGGGGACTTCAGGGATTCAAATCGTGTCTCTGGAGAGCCAGGAGGATGCTACCAAAGTTTTGCACTGATTCGGACTTCGGAAGACCAGGCACTAAACAATGGTTTGAGGTCCCAGGGTATTGGGGTTTTGCAGCCCAACAAGGTCGCAGCATGTCGTAGGATAGCTCAAAATGCAGGTCTTCTTGAGACTAGTGGATCCCACCAGCCACTGGGTAGGAGTCAATGCGTTTGGGAACTGCAGGTCGATTGGAAGGAAGGGTTACAAAGCAGGCTCTCAGTGTGTTGGTCCTGGAACTCGTTCCCTCCATCTCTCCCTTTCATCCGCCCCATCCCCCCCATTCAAGCTCGGCTTCGCCTGGCCTCCCATCCATCCTGCTTGCTCTGGCCCATCCATCATCTCTGATTGTTGGAGCGGTACACCCGCCTTAGGTACAGAGAGAAGGTAAGTGTCCTATCAATTGTCCTTCTCACTGAGCACTTTCTATTACACACGCATTGATACATGCTCCTTTCACGCACCTGTTGAATATTACTAAAGGTAGGGGCTCAATTGGTTTGTGCTTTTACACTTTCACTGACATACGTAGCGAGTGGTGCATTTTGTGATCACTATGTTGTCTTGTTTCAATGAAAACATGTTATGGATCTATGTAGCATTCCAGATTGTCAGTTCTTGTGGGATTTCTTTGTTAAAAAAATGCATATCGTGCCGAAAACCCACAGGCACAGTGGAACGAACACCAATGACAGGACAGACAGGAAAACTATAGAGATCCTATTTCGAGGCACTTCGACTGAACAGCAGGGGTTTTAGGGATCTACAGAAATATACAGGCTTGCATCCTGTCGTAGTTTCACTGGTAGAGAGTTCCAGGTACCTGTCGCCATGACTGGAAAGGACCTGCCTAAGCCGTTTGCCCGCTTAAATCTGGGGCAGCAAACAAGAGCTAATTTACCTGTAAGGGTCTCTTGGGTTCATAAATGATCAGTCTGGTTTTCCAATAGGTTGCAGCTTTACCTTAGAGGCATTTGTGAACCAGCGTGGCAGTTTTAAATTTGACACAGGCTGTAACTGGGAGCCAGTGCATAGCTTGCCTAGTAGTGGAGACGTGGTCTCTCCGAGAGATCCCTTTTATGATACATATGGCATCATTTTGCAGAACTTGACGTTTATTGAGGCATCCTTTGGTTGCATCAATTAATAGGGCAATACAATGCTCTAGCCTTGACAATATGATTGCACGTGCTATGGTTGTGCAGTTGGCCTCGGAGATGAACGGTTTTATATTCCTAAAATAGTATTGGCAGTTTTTAGTTGTCTGGTTAACGTGTGCTTCTGCACTGAGGGAGGATTCCAAATAGGTGCCCAAGGTTTTAACTTGTCCTAGTGATGGTGATGGTACTGTCCTTGATGTTAAAACTAGAGTAACTAGCATTCAGTTTTGCCCAGGCTTAAGGGAGACCAAAGATCAACAGCTCCGCTTCCCACGGTTAAGACGCATCCAGTTGGTGCTCATCCAGTGTTCAATCGTACTGTACACATATGAAAAGTTTGCCGAATCAGTATCACACTCTCCATTGATCTCAAGTATTACTGTAGTATCATCAGTGTAATTTGTGAAAAGCACCCTGTTTTCAGCCAGGAGATTGCAGAGTGGTCTGATGTAGATGATGAACAATGTAGGGGACAGAGAGGCCCATGGGGGACACCACAGAGGATGGGAGCAGGTTCTGAGGTGGTGTCACCCCAGTGCATGGTGGACTTACGGTGGAATAGGAATGATTGAATCCAATTGACTGATTCTTGTGAGCTGTTCCATATATCGGCAAGGGTGTTGAGAAGACGCTCGTGATCCAAGAGATTGAATGCTTCCGATAGGTTCAATAAGATTAACAGTCCTGCTTTTCCCTTGTCTAGGATCATAAGCATGTGGGTCTGGAGGTAAAGCAGAGCTGTCTCTGTACTGTGCATTGAGCGGAACCCTGACTGGCTAGTGTGTAGTTTAGATGTGGAGTCTAGGTATACTTGAAGTTGCAAGGTGGCCATTTTATCTACAATCTTCAGCAAAAAGTTAGAAATGGTAACGGGCCTTAGTAACTTTTAGGACAAGGCCTGCTTTCTTTACTAGTGGGGTGACAGTGACTTCCTTGATGATGGATGGGACATGGTTGTAATGAAAGGATGCGGTCATGAATCTAGTGAGAAAGGGGGAAAACACTGTCAGGATAAACTTTGAAGGGATAAGATCTCCAAGATAGGAGGTGGGGTGCACTGTGCCCAGTGTTTTTTCCATATCCGATACTGTGATGGATTCTAAATAAAACATGGATTAGTTTTGCTTTGATGGCAGTTTATGATTAATGTTTGTTGAATTGGGGCCAGGAGCATGTGGGCCAGAGAATTTATTAGCTACCAGGTCTTTATTGATCTTATCATATGCCATGCTAATTGTGTCAGCGCATGCTTGTTGAACCTTGGTACAGTTTTGATTTGAAGGGGAGATAATACTTGTGCCTTCGGCTTTTCAAGCGATTTTAATATTTCCAAGAGCTTTTTGGTGTTGTTGTCTGCCCCACTGATTTGCTCATTGAAATAGTTCTTTTTAATCTCATATATGGTTAGTCTGCATGAATGTTCAAGTGTTTTCCAGATTTCCATGTGTGTATCAGAGTGGGTTTTCTGACATTTTTTCTCTGCTTGTCTCTTTTCTTTTTTCCTAATCACAAGATCAAGCGTAAACCATTTGTTTTGCACTGTGTTCTCTCTATTTTCTTTCTCAGAGGAACTACCTGGTCCAGCATATGTGTCATGGAACAATATGTTTCTGCTAGTCAGTCACTGTTCATTAGGTAGTCAGTCATATGTTTATGTTATGTTTGTTTATGTTTGTTTGTTTATTTACTTATATAGCGCTCCAGACCCATGGGTAAATGGGCGCTTCGGTAAGTGGTTACAGGCTACAGTTTATACTTTTGGATATATTTTACAATGTATACAATTATACAATTTAGAAAGTTTGTATACATTTGTGGTACAGAACAATACAATCAAGCGTGGAGGTAAGATAGAGTGAGTACTGGGGTATGCGTATGTGATGTCATGAATGGGACAATGTGGTGTTAGTTTTGTTAAGTATCCATGAGATGACATGGTTTCTAAATGATTGAAAAGTGGAGATGGATTTGATGTTTAGTAGTAAAGTATTCCAGAGTTGGGAGGCTAGAACCGGGAAGCTGGTTCCGCGGCTCTTTTTAAGGAAAATCTGAGCACCACCAAGCATAATGTGTTGGAGGATCTTGTAATTCTGCCGGAAGATTTCAGGGTGAATTTGTTGGTGAGGTATGGGGGGGGCTTGGTGGTTCAGAGCTTTGTAGGTGAAGCAGGAGGTTTTTAGGTCTATTTTTTGTTGTATGGAGAGCCACTTGCACGATTTTCTAATAGTAGAGATGTGCTCTCGCCTGGGAATGTTTAGGGCCGCTCGTAATGCGTTATTTTGGAGGACTTGCAGTTTGTTGATTATGGATTTGGTTGCGCCTAAGTATAAGCTGTTACAGTAGTCCAATTTGGACTGTATAAGAGCCCTAGCCAGTATGAGGCAGCTGTTAGAGGACAGAAAAGGTCTGCAGGCCCCGATCAGCTTGCCTGTGTAGGCAGTGGCTGAGGCAGTCATGTTGGTTTGTTTAGAGAGGTTTGTGTTGGTATCAAGGTAGAAACCGAGGGTTTTTACACTTTATGCAATCTGTATGGTATTTGCATCGATGATGATGCTGTTGTAGATGGGGCTAAGTTTCGACAGGTTATTGGATTGGATGAGCCGACGAGGAGCAGTTCAGTCTTATCATCATTCAGGCCGAGGCCATGTGTGGCCATCCAAGCCTGAATGATAGTGAAGACTTCGTTGATCCGGTTGACATCAGCGTTGTAGTTACCTGATATAGTTAGAAGTATCTGGGTGTCATCTGCTTAGTTAGTGTAGGTGACACCAAGATGGTGAAATTTGTTGAATAGAGACTTTGTACAAATGTTGTACAAAGTTGGTGAAACACATGAACCTTGTGGGACACCACATGTGATGGAGATCGGATCAGCCGCCGCTGAGGGTGAGAAAACCTGCATTGTTCTATTTGCGAGGAAGGACTGAATCCACGTGACAGCAGAGAGGGAGAAGTGTGTTGCCGACGACAGGTGGTTACAAAGGATTTTATGATCAACCAAGTTGAAGGCTGCTGAGAGGTCTAAGAGAAGTAGGATGGCGGCACTGCCTTTATCTTTAAGTTCATCAACCTGACTTTTGAGGTCAACAAGGGCCGTTTCAGTTCCATGTTGAGGTCTAAAGCCAGATTGACGGATTCCTAGTAGTTGGTTTGTCTCTAGATAGTTTTGAATTTGCAGGTAGGCAACTCTATCTAGAATTTTCAGAAGGAACAGGACAGTAGTGATTGGTCTGCAATTAGTGGGTATAGACGGGTCTAAAGTTTGTTTTTTTAGAAGTGGGAGAACCCATGATTGTTTCAAGTTGCTTGGGACAGAATTACTGGCAAAAGATGAGTTTATTAGTTTGGTAATGAAGGGGTATAGGTCTTTGGCTGCGATTTTTATAATTTGAACAGGGCAGCTGTCCCCTTTGCAATTAGATAGTTTCAAAGAGGCTATAATTTTTTGTACTTCATGTATATTTACCTTCTTGAATGTGAAGCCTAAGTTAGGGTCAATGGTGGGTGGTGTGATGGGGCTGGTAGTCTTGCTACCGGTAAGTTGTTGACGTTTGTTCTCTATTTTAGTTTGGAGCCCTGTGATTTTGTTGGGGAGTGCATTCTGTATGCTAGTGCACCAGGGTTTGTCCTTCATACAAGTATCTGCAGGAGGACTTGGGTTTTCTAGTTCCTTTAGAATGTTAAATAGTTCTTTAGTGCTAGATCTTGCCTGGTTTATCCTGGAGTTGAATGATTCTTTGTTGGTCCAAATTATCTAATGTTTGTATAGGGATGTGATATTAGTGAGATTAGTTCCGTTTTCTATGGAGCGTGCCGTTTTCCACAGCGTCTTAAGTTTTCTTTTTTTTTTATTCTAAGTAGTTTGAGCTCGGGGGTGTACCAGGAGTTCACGTGTGTTCTATGTTTCCCTTCGCGTATTTTCAATGGGGCGATAGTGTCTATGGCTTTTGACATGGCCTTGTTATAGGTATTGACCAATAGGTTAAGGTCCGCTGTAGCAGGTAGTGCATCAAGTATGGGTACTACCAGGGGTATTAAGCCTCAGCAGTAATGTTGCGCTTATTCCTGGTAGGACAGGCTGGAGCATTAGAGGATTTTGTAGGCTCTATGTTGTTGATATTAAGGTCTAGTGAAAGGAGATGGTGATCAGTCCATATAAGTGGTAGGGGGTCTTTGCAGGTAATACTGCAGTTAAGGGCAGCTACCCAGTCGAGAATCCTACCTTTCAGGTGTGTGGGTTGAACGCTGAGCTGTGTGAAGCCATGCTCAACTAGTGCAGTGGCAACAGAGGAGGCTTGGGGGTCATTTGGGTCATTGTAATCGAGGTTGAAATCCCTGAGGATGATAATTTGTGCAGATGGTTTAGAATTTGCGGCTTCTAAGGAAGGGATGTCTTCTTCGAAAGATCCTAGATGACCTCGGTGCCTATATATTAGGTGAATAGTAATTGTGCTTTTGGGAGATGTTTGCCATTTGATTGTGAGGTATTCACATGATTTTAGTGGAGAAGAGGTGGCTAATCTGATGTCTAGTGAGGATTTAAAGATGATAGCTACGCCTCCTCCTCGAACATTGGGTCTATAGGCTCTGAGAATAGAGTAGTTGTCAGGGATAGCCAAGGTTAAGTAGGGGCCCGCTGCATCATGCAGCCAGGTTTCTGTTATGGCAAGGAAGTTAAGGTTATTGGTCAGGATGATGTCAGCGATCTCAGTGGGATGGGCAACAAGGTACCTGGCATTTAGAAGTGCTCCTTTTAGGGGGATTTGTTTGGCGTGGTTAGGGGCTGCGCTCTTTTTATTAGTCTTTGTGTGAGATTTGGCTAGCAGATTGCTATTCGAATGGGGGAGTCTGGTGCCTAGTCTGTTGCTACGGTCAGTAATATTAGGGTTGGCTGTGAGTATGCTTACTTGGTCATTAGTTGCGGAGAACTTAGCTGTGGGTTTAGTGTGGCTGTAGTTGGGACTGGTGCCAAGGGCAAGGCCAGGAGGACTAGGTCTCAGGCGGTGACATTAGTATCTGTCAGTAATGAGGTTGGCTAAAGTGTCAACTAGATGGATGCTATCGCTAGTAGTGTGGTCTAGATAGGTGCCTAATAGGAAGGGAGGCGTGGTGGGCAGGAATGGTGTGGGGCAGGTAATAGGGAAGTGTCTAGGGAAAGTCATTTTGTCAAGGCCGTTATTGTGAGCTATGTAGCTGTTGCCACTGCAGGGTGCACTATCTTGCATAACACAGAACGGGAACATAATGATGGTGAGCCAGATTAGCATAGTGGGATACTGTTGGGGTGCAACTGGGGTACTTGGCCTATCGGTTTGGCAGGGGTGCAGGCAAAAGGCAGATTCAGCATTGGCTAGGTTGTACGTAACGGGCACACTAGACTGCATAGGCTGCAGTCAGAGAAGGCATACAGAGAATGCAGTGGGCTAAAGTCAAATGAGTATACAATAGCTGCATTATGCTAAGAGCAATATGAGCACACAGAGATTGCATTAGGCTGAAGACAAATGGGTGCACCGAGGCTGCGTTAGGCTAGAATCAGATGAGTGCACAGTGTCTGCATTGGTCTTAAAGCAAATGGGTGCACAGAGGCTGCATTAGGCTAAGAACGGATGAGCACACAGTGACTGCATTAGTCTAAAACAAATGGGTGCACAGAGGCTCTAAAGACAAATGGGTGCACAGAGGCTCTAAAAACAACTGGGTTCACAGAGGCTCTAAAAACAAATGGGTGCACAGAGGCTCTAAAAACAAATGGGTGCGCAGAGGCTCTAAAGACAAATGGGTGCACAGAGGCTCTAAAAACAAATGGGTGCACAGAGGCTCTAAAAACAAATGGGTGCACAGAGGCTGCATTAGGCTAAGAACGGATGAGCACACAGTGACTGCATTAGTCTAAAACAACTGGGTTCACAGAGGCTCTAAAAACAAATGGGTGCACAGAGGCTCTAAAAACAACTGGGTTCACAGAGGCTCTAAAAACAAATGGGTGCACAGAGGCTCTAAAAACAAATGGGTGCACAGAGGCTCTAAAAACAAATGGGTGCACAGAGGCTGCATTAGGCTAAGAACGGATGAGCACACAGTGACTGCATTAGTCTAAAACAAATGGGTGCACAGAGGCTCTAAAGACAAATGGGAGCACAGGGGCTCTAAAAACAACTGGGTTCACAGAGGCTCTAAAAGCAAATGGGTGCACAGAGGCTGCATTAGGCAAAGAACGGATGAGCACACAGAGGCTACGTTAGTCTGAAAACAAATGGGTGCACAGAGGCTCTAGAAAAAATGGGTGCACAGAGGCTCTAGAAACAAATGGGTGCACAGAGGCTGCATTAGGCAAAGAACGGATGAGCACACAGAAGCTGCATTAGTCTAAAAACTAATGGGTGCACGGAGGCTGCATTGGGCAAAGAACGGATGAGCACACAGAAGCTGCATTAGTCTAAAAACAAATGGGTGCACAGAGGCTGCATTGGGCAGAAGTTCAGAAAGGCATATTTGCAATAACTACAGTTATTGGAGTGAGAGAGGCATAAACAAACAGAGCATATAGGGCTCGCAGTAATATTAAAGATTTGGAGGGTAGGCCTCCGACGGTCAGCAGCGTACGAGGCTGGTAGTGTTAGAGTGATTAGGTCCACGTAGTCGTGCTTGCAAGAGCTGGACTTGCATGTGCAAGCGAAGATACGCCAGCAAGTAGATACTTTACTAGGGGTGTTCTGTAAGGTTATGCTACAAGTACGGATGCCGGCTACCAAAGGATTGCAGGAGCAGAATCACGACTGGTAGGGAAGTATGGTGGGGCGTGCAGGCTCATAGCTACGAAGTTAGAGATGGTGCACATAACAAAAGAAGAAAATCTGGGTGCAGGAGTCATATGAGTTGTCTTAAGGCAGTAGGGCCGTTTTTACCGTGTGGGTGCTAGCGTGCCGTGGCCATACGGCTCCAGACAGGCTCATGACAGGGGCGTGAGCCTTTGTGCGAGCCTTTGTGTATGCCGGCTTGAGCCTGCCGGCTCGAGATAGGCTGGTAAGAGGAGGCTTTCAGCGAGTGGAGATGGTCAGAGGGCAGGGGGCCTGCCTCAGCAGTTTGGGAGGCTTCTGGGTGGTGAGACAGCAACACAGGCGGCCATCTTTAAATGAATATTCTCCTCATGGTGACCAATGGAGAAAATATGCTGGGGGTCGAACAGCAGACTCCCGCTGCAGTTCAGGCGTAGTGGCGGCTGATCAACGGTCGCAGTCTGTGCTGTGTACATGCAAGGATATTTATATGCCAAATATCAGCATTGCGCGGCGGGTGTACTTAAAATGCGGAATCCGTCAGGCTAATCACTGCGCGAGGCGGTTTTCATTCAAGTTTTCCACTTTCTTTGCTGGGTTATGTGGTTGGAACATAAGTTTGTATCATTTCATTTTTACATTTATTATCACTTCTATGCTTGAGTCTCATTTGTAATATTCCGTACAAAATCAGCCTTACCTGTTCCCAAATTGTCTGCCACTTTTTGCTGTCTTCACGCGCACACTTAAGTTGAAGTATGTCTAGATGACCTCGTTTTTGGCATGGTTACTTTGCACATTTGTTGCTTTCACGAGATTAAATTATACAGTACATGCCTTTCCCCTTGCTCTAGGAAAGGCTACTTTGTGTGTGTCCAAGCATGTATGGCGCGCTGATGGTTGTCCTCTCCTCCGCACACCTTTCGCCCCTTATGTTCTTATTACATTCACCTTTTACACAGTCAACTCTTGACTGTCATTTCTGGCTGTCGGCTTGGCAGTCGCAGATTGACTTTCTGGGTCTGACCTGGGGAGGGTAAATCTTAGCCTGGCAAATAAACCTTCACGTTCCAAAGGAATGCTTGAGCACATCTAGCCCACACAACCATTGACCTCCTTATTGCAGTGCCGCCCAGTGAGTACGATATTAATGTTTATTTTTTTAGCAAAATTGCCATAAGACCTACATACATTCATAGAAACATTTGAGTATGAAAATGATTTTTTTTAAATCTCAGAAAAAATAATTACACTTTATGTAAACAAATCTGTCTTAAACTCCAGAGAGATTTTAGAAAACCTGAAAACGAATTTCAATATTTTAATTGGTCAGCGAGGTATTGCTGTAGCTACTTTTATATCTTTAATTTAAAAGGTAGTAAGTATATTGTATATATATTATGTTCAGATAAATAGGGCAAAGCTGTAAACAAAACAAAAAAAGTCTATTGTTTCAATGGCCATTTCTTCAAAAAACCATTGATCCAATCTTTTTGGGGAGTACTACGGTGGGACTGCCACCAGGAGTAAAACACCAAGGAGGTCAAATGGCTGGAAATCCATATTTAAGTGTTTACCAAATGTACGTTTACCTGCCAAATTATTATTATTATGAGGCCTTTTGTACTGCATCAGTTCACCACCGTAGTGGTCTCAAAGCGAGTAAACCTTGTCCAAGTTCAATAGGTCCTGCCCAGGGACAGCAGGACTTTGCTCTGCTTGGGATGCATTGACCGGATAATGGTGTGATATAAGAAGAGAGATGTGTAGAAGTAAAAATGGTAAGTGAGCAAACAGAGAGCTTCTATGAGCCCTGATCTTAAAAAGATTGTAGGCCCATGTTTCAAATTCTTGCATTCCTAACATTGTGTTGATTAGGACTTTCAAGCAGGAGATTAGCGGAGTCTGATCTATTCAAATCTATCAAAGCTGATTTGAAGCTTTCAATGAAAGGATCGGTCCTCATTATCCAATAATAGAAATGCTCAGTGTTAAGCAAAGTAAGGACAGCACAAATGTGACAAACATGTTTTGGGCAGTATCAAGAATGGAATATTTACAAGACTCCATAGTACAGTGTTCTGAGTTCTATGAAACTGCCCCATGCTAATAATGCTTGTCTTCATACCTTAAACCAATCAGCATTTGTCTTGGATCCACCTGCAACGCCTTCTATCTAGCCCATACTTTGATGTTCCTCCAAATCTGTTTGTGATTTGCCCACCTTCCAACCTTTACCCTTATCTGTTCTCCTGCAGACGACGATCTGGACACCCCCGAAGAGGGCACAATACGTCTTCTTCCAGACAAACCTCAGCACTGTTAGACAACTTTGGTGTAGAGTGGTTGTGAACATAATCTGATAACTTTAACATGCATTGAGAAAGCTGAAAATGCGAATGATTATGAGAATGTTGCTAGTAACCCCAGTTCAAACCTAAGCAATTTTAAAGTTAAACATTTATTGACCCAGATATCTGACTGAGCCGTCTGCTTCTGAAAAAATAGAAACACTGGAGTAGCAAAAGAAAACCATTGACAGCGATTTCTACCAACGTCTTATTAGGGAGGACAACTTGTTCCAATGTAAGAATGAACCTTTAAAAACACTCAGACATGCTTTAATGCAATGTTGAATGCAATGAGGAGTCCAGGGCTACCTTTGAATAAAACCTTAAAAGATAAAGATACGTGTGTTTTTTCAAAGACAGTTAACTTATGGTTCTACTTTTTTTTATTATGTATCTTTTTTAGGCCAGAAACTATTTCCAAGAGAAGTCAGAATGTTTGTGATCAATTCTCAAGCGTGAAGTCATTCTTGTAAAGTACGTAATCACATCTGGATTTCAATAGCTATGCAAATTAAATTTATGGAAAAAGATCATTTTGCCAAACATCAATGTATTTTTATATATTCTTAGCGTGTCAGTGTCTCCTGTTAATCTCTGTCCGTAAATGTCTTGTCCTTAGTAGCGCCTGGAACCAGAGTCCCTGTAGACGTTCTACAAGATCTACCTGTCTGCAGTCGCTCTCCTGAGAGGCTCACATGAGCCTTTGAGTAATGCAATCCGTGAGGAGACTGACTGTAAGAGAGGCTTTATGTTTCTTGCCTCATTAGCATGATACTCCCTCCTCTCACAACTACACCGGAGTCTTTAGGGTTTTGCTGCAGAACTGAGGTCAAAGCTACACTCCGAGTTCAGGAGAAACATTTCTATTCTCAAACCCACAGACAGGATTTATACTCAGTCTCTGGAACAGACCCCAACTCACATGGTACAGGTTTGATGGAAACAATTGGATAGAATTCAATACGTGTAGTAACCATCCCCCTCGCCCTTTTGAGAGTGTATACATGATGGGGGCGATGGAATTCTGTCGATACTCTCCTGCAGAAGGCTTACGGATTCCAGAGAAAGTTCTTGACCCCTAAAGAAAGGAGGATTATCCATGAGAGGTACATCCATCCGGCCAGATTCTCTGTTAGGGACTCTCTTCCTCTCACTGAGAACATGTTACACTCAAAGATAGCTGCCATTCACTTCTTTCTTCAAACCGCATGGCAGATTCTTTTGGCCAGTTTGTACCCTCATTCTTCTTGTCTTGCCGTCTTCATTTAAGCTGCAGCCTCTGGTACCGCCTGTCCATTCACGAAGAGTTATCCTTGCACTCTTTCCCCCACTTAACATCATATCCCATACACGTTTCCCTTGTTGGAAATTGGAATCTGTGGTGATGCGCCTTCTACTCCTCATATTTTCTCAGTTCCAACAGAGGATATTCTCCGTCCTACGGTAGCCAGAGGACACAGAGGTGGTGTTTGCCAAGAGCTCCCCCAGGACACCACACCATGTTTAATGCAGAGAATTTACTTCAACAAAAACATCAAATGTCACATCATTCACATACATATAAAAATAACAGGTTCATGTCTTGCTGTCATTTGATAGTTCAGCTAAGGAATGTAAAGTTGTATGATAACTCAAGATGTTAAGGCACCTGCTGCAGGGATCTACATTTGTTACTCAATGGACACAGATTGGTCAATTGGTCAATCGGCAGGTTGGCACAACTTAGTACCACTGAGATGGGTAATGTAGCGTTGTGAGCGCCAATGCACCAGCCAGATTGTATCCCTATTAGTATTATTACCAAGATGTAGTCAGCCCACTTTTCTCTTGCAGCTTTCAGCGCAGCCTGCCGCAGCTTCATCACATGAGCAAACCGAGAGTTTGGCCAATGTTTAGGTCCAATTTCATCTGGATACGACCTGGAAGAAAACACAATTGTCACTCTTAGTTTATTAAGCATTGTGGGATGCATTCAAAGGCCCAAAACAGAAGTCTATTTCACATGAAAAGTAGGATTTTTCAACACTGACACAAAAACCGCTATGCTTGTGGCTGCAAGTGATAATTGAAGGGCCCTTTTATCTGAAAAGCAGGATTTTTAAACACTGACCCCAAAAACGGATTGACATGTTTATCTGCAGTTTAAATGTGAAAATATACCACTGCTAACAGGAATAATGTCAGGGAAAAACACATGGTGCGTGTTGACAAAAAGTAATGCATATTATGTTTCACATACAAAATACCAGTGACATTTGAAAAGCTACTTTGTTTTCATGAAAAAGTTTCTCTGGGCAAACCCTTTTGCTGGCTGTTGGACACATGTAACCATGAACTCCCCCACTGGAAAGTGACAACCCCCATCTAATTACAACTGCAATAAAGTGTGTCCTGCAAAAGGCGTGGAAGGTCCCCAGTGTTCCCCACACTTGCTAGCTCTGAAGGCAGTTACTGCAGGACAAGTTCCCCTTTGCTGGAGCCCAACAAAAAGGTGTGAAGACCTGGGGGCTACAAATTCAAACAAGGAACCAACTTCAAACAGCAAGCTGCAAACACATAGAAAATAATAAAAACTCTGGTTACAGGCTGACACAGTGAGACCATATAGCCTGAAGGCAGGAGAATGGCCATTTGTCCAACATGAAGTCATTTAAAATGACTATTATAACTTAGGCCTTTTTCACAGCAACCATATGGTGGATTTTCTTCATTTATGTACAATTTTTTAGGTCATTTCCTGGCAATTTTCGAGATATAAAATTCATCCACCTGCGACTCAGGGAACTGTAATGGCCATCTAAGATGTGTTACTGGCTGATCTGAAAATGTTCTAAATGTGAGAGTTGGTGAAAGGGTGGAGGGTGACATTGGGAATATGGGTAATAAGCTACATATTCATAACTGTTATACGTTTTGGGAAAAGGGCAGAAAAGTGCCACACGGCCGTGCAAAATGGTGCAGACCTGGCATTCATCTTATTTAATTCCCTGTGATTAGCAGAATCAACAAATATGAATATAATGGCAGTTCTTAATAAAATTATAAAGGTTTGGGGCATAACTGGATTATTGCAAAATGTTGACATGAGAACAAATAGAGCTTGTAACTTAAGCTACCAATCCTGACTGGGAGGCTAGGTTTGGGAGGAGAGAGAAGGGTAACTGTCCAATCCTATTTGGGTGACTTGCAGGGCACTTCCCCAAGATTGTAAAATTGGTGGTGTCATCGCTGCTATATAAGGGGGCCTGCACTAGGAGGAGGGGACAGAGCTGCTGAAATTTACCATCAAAGAGCGCTGATGAAACTTAACATTTGACAGCTGCAATGAAACACCATAGGAGATTGCTGAGAGTGCTTCTGGGTGGAGCTATATACTCTAGGAAGGCCTAAACACTGACTGGGCCCTATGGTGGAGAGCGGGAGGCCATAATTGATAGTGGAGTGACCAGACCCCTGCCCTATCTTTCCAAAGGGTCCTGGTATGCAGCTGGCTGTCCTGAACTTTAAACAGAGGCTTTCCATGCAAGTAGAACTGAGCCTTAGGAAACCAACATGTGGGGATCTGCTTGCCTCAAATCCTTTCCCTTAATAGTGAGCGCGAGAGCAAAACTGTGTAGAGTCTTAGCCTATTTATCTAAAAATATCAATTTAATTAATTCCCTATTTGGTGTAACACTACGGGTGATTTTTGTTAAAATTCGAAATGTACAAAGCTCACTTCCCAGTGTGTGCTGAAAAACTATAGCCTATAATTTAATTGTGTAATCCTTTTTGTCCTGTTGACCCTGACTTCTTTAAGGAAGAGGGGTGTCTTGGTTCTTAAATCTGTCCAATCTTTTTGTTGAAATTTCCCCTAACACAGGCCTTTCAGTGGAGGAGGGTGTGAAATCCAAAATTCCCCAAATCATTCCCATCTTTCTGTCTGACTTCCCCAACACAGGCCAAAGTGGGGGAGGGGGTCTGAGAAACAAACCTAAATTACCCTGGGCCTCATTACGACCCAGGCGGTAAGTTACCGCCTGGGCCGTGACTTTACCACCATGGCGTAAACTGCGTTTACGCCATGGTGGTAGGCGGACTTACCGCCACATTCCGAGGTCGGCGGGGCGGTAAGTCCCCAATCCCCATTTACCCTTCCCCATTCCCATTTATGCCCCATAGGGCATAATGGGAGTGGGGAAGGCGTTAATTACGCCACCGTAAATTACGGTGGCGTAATTAACTCCATGGTCCCTTAGCGCCATGGATTTTAACACCTGCTAAAAGCAGGTGTTAAAAGCTCCATGGCGCTAAGGGACCTCGTACTCAGGCGGTAAGGGTCGGCGCTGTTTACGCTGCCGTAAACCCCTTACCGCCTGGGTCGTAATGAGGCCCCCTGTGTTTATTTTAAACCAAAAGTGTGGGTGAAATAATAATTGCCATATGTATTTGTACCAATCTTGAAACCCTACTGCTAGCCTTTTAAGCGTGCAGGAAAATCAAAATTGGACAACACTACATTTATAATTGTTTTGGTTATTGATTAGTTTAATTATTTTTCAAGTGAAATTTGTAGAAATTAAAGAATTGTGATTTGTGTTTTTTAAAACAAATTTGTGTAATTGATTTGAGTCACAAGAAGTTAACGGTGAGCCACAAAGAAGGTGGCGCGTGTACTTCAGTATGATTTCTATTACTTTTCATTTAAATAAATACAAATATATTTCCTGCACAACGACCTGGTCCCTGGCTCATTGGTAGCTCAGTGGGAGGGATCCAAGGGGCATGATATGCGTCTGAAGTAGGGCTGAATAAAAAGAACCCGTGCAACAGTTTGTTGTGTCTCACCTTGAGTGGGGAGGGAAGGAACTCCCCATGTTGAGGGTGGCGTCTCAATAAACCGTTACAGCATCGTGCACTCATTGGTGCAGCAGTCTGATAAATGCCACAAGATAAGGCCATCCTTGTTCTAATTATGTACTTTGGGGTAAGGGATGGGGCAGTCACAAGGGTTGGGTGCAACCAGTCATGCATGATGCTCGGGCCGCAGATGCTGGTGTATGGTTCCCATGGACCACCAGACGATGCCCCAAACATGTTCATATTCAAGGGATCTATAGTTAAGCCTCACAACAACCCTAGTACCTTTAAGAGACATCAAAACATCAAACACCCTATAAATAATAATGCACTCTCTGGGGGCGAATTCCCTCTGGGGCTTGCCATTATAGTAGGGAAAAAGCAAACAAGATATGCGAAGTGTGCAAGCCACCTATTGAGGGGTCCCACGAGATGCACCCGTCTGGGAACAAGAAAGCAAAGCAGCGTGCACGAGGGCAGGCTTCTCGGAGGTGTTCCAGCAGCTAGTGCTGAAGAGGAGGTTGCTGAGAACATCATGGGAGAAGAGGAGGTGGAGGAGTTTCACGAGGAGATTTGGAAGAACAACTGGTGTACGGAAGGAGAGGACAGTATTGCGGAGGAGGTTGGAGAGAAGATCAAGAGGGAGGCAGCAGAAGGCCTTAAGGAGGAGCAGGTCTCTGCAAGGGGGAATGGCTGAGGGGAGGAGTAAAGGAGTTACTGAGAAAAGGAGTGGACCAGAGCGAGCAGGCCAGCCTAAAGCCAGTGCAGAGCATGTTAGGGGGCAGAGGAGGTACAAGCATGTGGTGAGGTATCAAGGAGGCTAGGAAAGACACAATGTAAGGTGCAGGCGAGGTCCTCCTATGAACAAGGCTATTGCGACAAGGAGGCATGAAAGAAGAGTGTTGGGGATGGAAGCCACAAATCTGAGACAGGGAGGAGGCAAGATTATCCAAGGTAAGCCTAAAGAGAGAGTGAAGTTACCAGCCTGTTGATGGTCGCTTGGGGGAGTATGTACATAATCACCCCCTCCCAGCTGTGATGTTTGGCCAATCCTACCATGCAAGGACACAATGAGCACCGGAGACCCAGGAGGGGGGGTCTCCCTGAAGACGAGAATCAGGGAACCTAACACTTCTGAGTGCTTGAGAAAGATCTATACAGTTGGTAGGGTATCCTGGAGCGGAACACTTTCAAGAAAGCAGAGACTTCAAGGGCTGAGAACCAACGAGAACCCCCCCTGCTTGTGGACAGTTTTACTTAACTGTTCCCTAGTCTGGCCCATTCAATAACTATCCCCAATAAACCTCTGCGCCTGCCCCGTCGTCCCCACAGTGCCACAGAAGGGGCATGCCCTAAGAAGCTGGAGGCATGGCCTGCCCAATGCAGGTGAGCATCTAATGGCTGAGACCGATACACTTCTAAACCGAACCGTTCTTTACAGAAGTTAAAACAAGTGGTATGTTACTGTGACTTGTAAAGTGAACCGCAGACATGTAGCACGATCTCCAGGTGCTCTGCTGGGTATGAAGGAGGGTGTGTGTTAGGTTAGTGGGGCGAGAAGCAAAACACTACATAGTTTCGCTGCTGTGTAGATGCGGGCAGCGAAAGAAACCAAGAGCGTGTACTGGATACTTATCTAGGCAGCAGTGAACGCGCGGACTCGCACACTCTGAATTCTGACAGTTCAGTGGATTGAGACAGCTCTACAAATAGCGGTTTTCCCAGGATCACACAAGATGCAGGGAAGCCCAGTTTCCTGCTATCATATTGTATGTCTCCTGCAACAACAGTATGACAACGAGCTGCATTGCAGCAGCAGGCAACCTCAATACTACCCCTGCCACCCTGGCCAGCACCCACCTATATCACTTGTTCATTGGGTATGAACACCTGACTGGTCACTGCTTTTCTAGTCCAGCCTGGGGGCAGGTGTTCATCGCTCCCCTGTTTCTGAGGTCGCCAGTTATTCCAATGTGTCCCGCAAGTAGCTGCCGGTGGAGGGGAAGAGGGTACCTCCCCTTCGGGGGAAGGGGAGGCACTTACTTTGCGCGTGAACTAATTGATGAGGAAGGGAACGTGAAGGCCAGTCAGGTCACTAATAATCTACTAACCTCCGCTCATATTCTCATTTGTGTTAAATGTGCAGAAACACAGCCTTCCAGTTGTCCAGGTCAGCTTGTGATTTTTTTGCAGGCCTTGTCGTTTTACCTCATGTCGTTTTGCGCTCCTGCACAATACTTGTAGTTTTCGTTTCCGCTGTACATGCAGGACCAAGCGTGCCGGAATACAAAGTGATGGGAGCCTAAAAGCCACCGCGAGATCTCTGTAAAGTCGCAGCTGGGTTAAATGTCAAGCCCTTGTGATAGACACCTGCTCATTGGCGCCCGTGGGCAGTTTATTGGTGATGTGATTGAATGGTAAGGGCCCATACAAGATTAAACAGATGTTAATGAAATGGTTTTGCTAAATTATTCATTGTGATGTTTATGTTCTTGGAAGCAAGAGCAGTGTCTGAGCAACTTGGGGATGTGTGACCTTTGGGCATTGGGATGCAGATGTGCCCGCCTCCCCTTTAATAACCAAAATATTCTACAATCATAACACAGATAATCTCATTAATAGGCCTCAGACTGCCAACCCAATGCAAAGCCCTGCTGCGCATGTAGCACCGGTCACACTCATGATGGCTTGCACTGTCTCCAGAACCTTTCAAAGCTATGCTTTATTATTTGCGCTTCTTAACCAGTGATTCGCCCAAAAACGGGTTTCGTGGCGCTGAGGTAAAGTGGCAGAAATAGGGGGAAAGCTAGCTGGAAACGCCCGGGTTTTCCCAATCCTATGGTAAGGTATAAGACGAGTAAGAGAGCGAATGGAAAGAGGCGGCGAGTTCAATAGGGAGTGGGCCAACGCAGACACGGATTGGCCAACCTTTCTAATGTTCTGGAAATGAGGGATATTCAAGAGGAGCCAATCAGAAGGCTGATGCACTAGAAGAGGGTGATAGGGGGACATGTGTGCAGAAAGGAAACTTGATCCACACAGGGACATCATTTCACCAAAACCACAGGCATAGAGGAATTGACATCATGAATCCGATGACATCACAGGAAGTGACATCACATGACCGTTTAACCCCCAACATCACAGAGAGTGATGTAACATGAATTTTGATACCAGTAATGTCACAGGAAGGGACATCACGGATGTAAACAATAACAGGGATTTGTGTAAACTAAATACAATCGGTTTATAGGGAACAGAAAAGGCTATTTTAATGAGTGCCCTGTTAAGAGCTAGCTGATGCTTTGTTGTGTCAGAGATGCAGCAATTGTTTGCCAGGGGCACACACATAAAAACATCATAGGTCAGGGGCACCCCTGTGTTATGCTAGTACAGTCTGACATGGACAGTTACTGCCATTCTGGTGAATCCTCATAAGCCACGTATAAGTTACTTCATGCAAAATACAGCCTCAGCTGCCCATGTACAGCCATTATGGATGGTTTAGCCTCACATGTCAATGTGCTGCTTTCTTAGGTCACATGCAACATCAAATTCCAAAGTACTGCCGTCCGATGCCAGGGAAAGCCTTATAACCAAGGTGTAATCATTGTATGCAAGGTACAGTATTAAAGACCCATGTACATGATGTAAAGATTGGATGTCAGGGTTTACTATCTTTTTACTGTCATTGAGGGTTTGTTAAAAGGTTGGGCAACGTAAAGCAGAAATCCGATTTTTCCAGATGCAGGCTTTTCATGGCCCCATACCTCACAATTGACTCTATTGCTGGTGAGTTGGTGGATGTAGCAAGCAGGGAGCCCTAGAGAGGGGCTCCTGGGGTATCTCTGGATTCCCTCGTGGTCTTTCTTTCCCCACCTCTCTAAACTCACAATACACTCACAATATACCCAGACCTCGTCCCACTGCTTGCTCTTGTTAGTGCAACCCCGGTCTGCTGAAACCTACCTGTTCTTACTAGCTAGGTTACTAGCCAGGTTTCCTCCTCCGGATTGTTTTGCTCACCTTCTGATGTTCCTGTCTCGTCTCTTTTTTTCTCTCCAGGTGTTAGTCAACTCTTTCCCCTGCAATGCCTTTAATACTACCAGCACATGCTCCATGGACGTCATTTCACCAAAATGCCTGGGGTAGCGGAAGTGACATCACACAAGCCTTGACCCCCTGATGACATCACAGGAAGTGATGTCTTTTGACCCCATCCCGAAGTGATATCACGGGAAGCGATGGAACATGACCTTTCACCCATTGATAAAACAGGAAGTGGTATCACATAGCATTGTACACTACGAAAAATATGGTTATGATAGATGTACATTTCATACAAGAATGGATCGCCATATGTATCGTTAAGATCAGTGTGTATAGGCCCATATTACCAAATTACTGTGAATGCAAGCAGACGTCTATGACCAAATGATAATGATGTGTTATTATATAGCACTTACGTTTAAGCGCTTTATATAGAAAAAATATACACCCAATCTGTGTTGGTACTCATTTATTGACCTCAGAAGGATGAAAGGCTGAGTTGAGGCATTTAAGAACCAACTAAATCAGTGACTCACCCTCTAAAGTGTGCCTGAAATAAAACTTTAATGAGTCTAGCAATTATTGTATAGAATTCCAGAAAGACACATTATTTGGTATTCCTATTCTTTCTTATTTAGGGTCAGTGCTGAAAGTGTTAGACTTGTGGCACTCCTGTTCTTATTTTTCTTCTTTTTTTTAAGGGGCCTGAACAAGAAAGCCAGCCACTCCACAAGTAAAGAGGCTCAAGGTGCTGGCCACAGCCCAGGAGCTTGCATTTTTTTTTAAAAGTTTTTTTTACATTTTTTTACATTTATTTTAGAGGTCGCAAGGGAGACCACAGTGGTCGCAGTTGCAAACTCTGGCGACCCCGAAATGACGTCACTGACATGCTCCTTGCGGTGTTCTCTCTCCATCTTTTAATGGAGTACATCTCCTCCTGATGTAACTTCCTCTGTTTCACTCCGAGTCTCTGATGTTGTCACCTCCTCTTTCTCCTTGTGCCACACGGCATCCTTCTGCACCTGGGCTCCTGCCACCTCCTCTGGCCTTCCACTCTGCTGCCATGATGTCAATGTCTACTCCTGCCACCATGCCTCTGCTGATGTCAACACGGCAACTTCTACTCCCTTAACTCTCATCACCTTCTCCTGTTCTCTTTCTCCCGCTATCATTACTTCCTTACTGATTACACAGCGTCATGTACACAGTCATCCTCTGGTGTCATTAGACCCTTCTTCATTGATTTCCACCACCTTCTTTGGTTCACTCTCACCCTCTGATGTTACCACCTCCTCAAACCTCATCCCTTCTTTCTGCTCGTCACTCCTGCCACTCCTCTGTCTCTCCAGCCTATGTTTCTTCAACCGCTCTTCAGTCACCAGCTTCCTCCGAACAGGTGCCTCCCACTCCAACAACCCACACTGCCTGACTGGACCTAGGCATTTTCTGCTGGGTGGGTCTTCTGGTCAGGGTCTGCACCTTTGGTTGGTAATTAGTACGGTGACCAGACGCCCCGGTTTTGCCAGGACTGTCTCGGAACTGGCCTTCTGTTCCCATGCCCCAAGGGATTTTTCATTGAAAACCCAGTCCCGGGTTTGGGAAGAGGGTCTGGAGATCATGCAGAATCGGAGCTGAGAGTCAAGTGAGAGTATGAGTTCTGATCTCAAGGTAAAGCACAATGTTCATTTACCAACAATTCAACATAATAGTTATAAACTAAATAAATGCAACCAGTCATTTTAAATGAACACTTAAGCCATATATATGCCATTTCTAGGTGGGCTTGAACCACCACCCTTTCATTTAGCTTCCACATCACCGTGCCACAGAGACTGCTATGACAATATTTGCATAATCAGCCCTGGAATACCAATCAGAGCACAAGGCCCATCGCGTGCAACAAGTTTTACAGTCACAGTCAAATGCCCACAGTTTATATTCGGAGGAATGTCTGGAATCACCCACTACTTTTTCCACTACTGAAGTGTGGTCCTGAGATCCACTGTCAAAGTGTAGTCCTACTTTTATGTTGGTCGCCTGTCCTAGGTTTTTATTTTGATAATCTGGTAACCCTATCATTAGGTGAGGTCTCCGATTGGTGCACTTAGAGATCTGTGTGCACGTGTGGCTGCTTTGGGTCCAATGGGCTTGGCCGAGTCTATAATTGGGATATCCGCTATTTTGGTTTTTACTCTGCTGTCTGTGCTGTACCGAACGTGTTGCTGTTTCCAGCTTGTCTTTACCTGGTTGGGAACACACTGGGCAAGATTGTGGGATATGTTGATTTACCAGGTGTGCAGGAAACTAGCAATATGGTATCCATGGTGGGAGAATCTCTTCCCGGGAAACAATGCTGCTGGGACCCCTTTCCCCAAGTTCAATTCTCAGTATTTGGAGAGTCACAAACTCCTAATATTGCATTTGGAGTTCCACAGGGTTCATTGTGGGTCTTGCAAAGTCTAGGAAAGTTCTTTGATGATCCATGGGAGGTGGCAACAGTATCTGAACACTTGCTACAAATGAAGAGTGCATGGAAACCTTATCCCTTAAACGGAGAGCATCTTTTACCATTGTTAGGAATTTTGGCCTGATCATAGAGAGCTTTTGGCTCTCTCGGTTGGGAAGTTGGTGTACTAGGGTTACTCTGTAGAGTCTCCCAAGGGTTCTGGGTAGCGGTAGAGCTATCAGGACTGGGCTTCCCTGGCAGGCCCAGGAGTGGGGAAGATCTGGCTTCCTTGGGCTGGCCTGAAGGATAGCACTGTGACTGTCCCCTGCCATGTGGCAGGGCCCAATGTGGGGTGACTCGGCGATCCTCCCAACAACCCATGGGCCCAATATCCAGTGACTATGGCTCAGATCCCCTGACATCCCACCTTGTGGGTTCCCAGAACCAGGCAACAGCGCTCGTCACAGACGCCATTCATTTATCAACCACCATGCATTGTTGGAATTGAGAAGAGTCGCCCCCCATCTTGCATTCTACATGGCTGAAAAGCTGGGTGTTATCAGCATATATTCAAAAGACAAAACTGAAGGCCTGGATGAGCTCAACTAAAGGGCTGAAGTAACAATTGTAAACAGTTGAGGGTATAGAGAGGAATCCTGGGGAACACACAGGGAATGGAGTGACATTTAGAGGTGAAAGTGTAAACGGAGATAGCCTGGTTCCTGTCTGAGAAAAGGGGGCAGATCCAATTATGGGCATTGTTGGTGCTATCAAAAGATTAAATATAATGTACAAGGATGGAGGGATCAGTGGTATTGAATGAGACAGACAGGCCCAGCATCCCCAAGGCTGTGACCCCACTTTCATGCAGCAGCTGCCTGAGATCGTCAATGGCTGCCACAAATACCATCTCTGTGCCACTGCCAGAGCGAAAGACCACTTGAAAAGGATGGAGAAGGGCGTTTGCCTCAACAAGTGATTGATGAAGCCTAGTGACATGGGTTCAAAGTATCTTAGAAGGATCTGAGTGAAAGGATATAGTTCGAAAATTGGTAGGCACTAAAGAGAAGAGAAGGCTATTTTAAGGGGGCAGCCTTGAAGGCAAGCAGGAGTTGTGCCTGTAGACAGCAAGATGTTAAGCAAGTGGGCCAATAACCTTGGAACAATGTTTAGGAAATCTCATAAGACAGCTGTCAGCTGGTGAGCCAGATTTGGGGGCCATGATTACAGTACACAAGCGATCGGGAAGAATAGGGGGAAAGGAGCAAAGACACGGAGAAGGAGGTATTTAAGAGAGAGGGGAAGGCAATAGGACAGAGAGATGTCCTGAGGTTTATCATGAAAACAGTCAGTGAAGCGGTTGCAAAAAACCTGTGAAGGAGGGATGGAGGGAGTCTCTGCAGTGTACAATGGCAGTTCTTTAAATAGGAGTCAAGAGTTCTCACTGTATATTGGGAGTGTTATCGATATGAAAGGGAAAGAAGTGGCTTTTCTTAGCAGTGTGAAACTGCTTTTTTAAATATCGGTAATATTCAAGACGGTAAGCTACGTTAAAGGTGGGCAAGCAATATAAAAGTTAGGTTCTTTCCATACTTTTATGAAGAATGTTAAAGTAGCAAACTCGGGTGAAAACCAGTCAGGCGTATCGGGTGTCAGGGAAGTTATCCGCGGTTTATCAAGAGCCGTGTAAAGCAAGTTTTCAAATGTGGACTCAACAGTATCTACATCTATAAATAAAAGATTAGTGGTTTAAGAAAAAGTGTTACAGAAAGAAGATGTTCTCAATGGCCTACTTTTATAGACATTTTCTTGGCGGAGAGGCAGGAATGCATCCCCTCATAGTTAAACAAAACACGAATGAGAAAATGATCTGACCACAAAAGTGGGACAGCCTTGAGACCCTGCAGTGGCTTGTAGCTGGAGAAAATAACATCAAGCAAATGTTCCATGGAGTCGGTCAGACGGAGGGCTCACTGAGACAAATGCAGAGGCTCCAGATAACCGAAGACAGTAGAAACTGGAGGCGAGGAAGGAGGTCATCCCAGAGATTAAAATCAACCAACAATGAAATATTGGGAGTCAGCTGTAAAGTCAATGAATGCTTCTGGGAAGGTAGGGTCAGATAAGGGGGAACGAGAGAACACTGCATAGTGTAGGCAAAAAAGACAGAGTGGCAAATGTAACAAGAGCAGTTGCGCATTTGGCCAATGTGGGGTAAAAGAGCAACAAAGTTGCCGTAAAAATTATTTCAAAATGAAGGCAGTGCCTCTGACGCATGAGCTCATGCTGTCGGATTGCTCGTTTGTAAATCCATCCGGGTAGCGGCTACTAAGACATGGCCGGATGAATCACAAAGCTAGCTTTCTGTAATGCTAAGTAAATTAAGGTGGTCAGCGAAAAGAAGATCGTGAATCTCAGATGAGTTTTTAGGAAGGAAATCCGTGTTGATAAGAAAAACAGAACGAGTAGACGAATGGCCAAGGGAGTGTTTGGTTTGCACTAAGAGGGGTTCTGAGAGAGGAATACAAATAGTCATAGTAGGACTGTGGTCTCTAATTAGGTTTCTTCAAGAGGGTCGCTCGATGGCAAGTATTAAAATACATAGTATAGAAGATGGACAATGAAGTAAAGTAGATGTGAAATTTAGGGTTGAGTAGATCGATCAGGCAAGGGAGATGTTCTTTGAAGGGACGGTTTTAAGGTACTTCCTGAAATTCGGGATGCTGGAGGAAAGTCTTATATTCACTGGTAACTTGTTCCAGAGGCACGTGCGTAGGGATCTTTCTGTCCTCTTCCCATCCCCTTTCATAAACAATGGGTCGGCCCCTCTTTTTTTGTTCATGGGGGCCTCACTCGAAAACAGTGCTAATATTTCGACAGAAACACACGCGAGTTTGAGGCTACCCCTCATTGTATTGAGCAAGTGAGATAACCCATCTCAGGAAACGTGCAGTTTGTAAAAAACAAAAACCGCACTTGACCTCTATTTTTATATACAGTAATTTTATTCAAAAACAGAACACATATCATTCTAAAATCGTTAGTGGCATTCAACACAACAATGGAGGTGATTTCACAGATTGCGACACAATACAGATTACAAAAACAACATTAGTGACAGTACTGTTTTGAGTACATAGACTAGACTTAGACCTCTGTTTGATAATTTGTGTTCATCTTCATCCCAAGATGAACTGCATTTTGCGCCCTCCCTGGGAGCGATGTCACCTCCACGGCCCGCAATTCGCCAATAACCGGGCTCTTGCGCTATTTTGCGGTGCAACATCAAAAGAAGCGCGGTTTTGTCTGACACATTGCAGGCATCCTCCTGGAACTCAGAGGCTGGATCCGCTCCTGAAAGTCCCCTTAGCCGAGACGAGGACCGAGAACCGGAGCAAAGTCTACCACAGGACAACTGTCCTTCAACCAAGCCTTGAAAAAGGCATTAACGAGTCAGGGCTGTGAAGATCTTCTGCTGGGCAGCCAGCTCTTCGAGAGCAACCACCAGATCCATTGCAAGTTCTTATCTTCAGTCCCCAGGACCAGGAAACCCAAACCGAAGTCTGCTGTCACTCCACAGGAGCCGTCCTGCTGCACAAGCTTCTTCACTGATAAGGTACTGCCCCTAAAACTTACCTGGAGCCTGCTTTGGTGTTCCTGTGCTTCGGGGGGTTGCAGTTAAGCTGTTACTTGCATTCCCTCCCAGGCCTCCATTGAGCCAAATTGGGGTGGACAACCCATTGTGCTCTATACCAAAGAAATCTTCTGCTACTTAGCTGAAAACCTGAACAACTGTTCATAGTCTCTGCCTTGTTTGCTGCTTTCCTGCTTTCCATGTTTTGCCCTTCGTCAGTGCACCCCCTGACTATGGGAGGCTCACTTAGAATAGGGCTGGACTTCCTAGGATTTGGTTAAGCAGGGGTTAACTAAAGTTTACAAGATGGGCTACAGTTTACATACCTGTTTGAGAAACTTCTACCACGTTTGTGTTATTTTAAATGTGTTCTAAAGTATCTGTAATCC
This sequence comes from Ambystoma mexicanum, assembly GCF_040938575.1. Taxonomy (NCBI): domain Eukaryota; kingdom Metazoa; phylum Chordata; class Amphibia; order Caudata; family Ambystomatidae; genus Ambystoma; species Ambystoma mexicanum. The sequence continues at coordinate 576,263,155 of NC_090922.1, read as the reverse complement.
TTTTGAAATTGCATATATATTCTATGTCTAGTGCTACTGTGTGATAGTACTTACTTTACTTATATGTTACAAGCTTTAGTGTATATAAAATAAATACGTATTTTGATATAACTGCTACTGTGTGTTTCCTTGGACTAAGCGTATGCTCGGAGTACTGTGTGCCTCCCTACAACCCCCATCCCTCCTAGACTAAGCCTGGCTACTCAGCCATAGATACCAAACATTTGGGTAGTATAGGCAAAACCTGAGGGGTTTCCGCCAGTTCATTCAAGGTAAACTTTCTAAAGTCTTATCAAAGATAGGACTTAAAACCTTCTAACAGTGTAACAGTAATAGCTTTAACTGAAATTGAAAATGATTTCAAATTCAATTAACAATTTTTCCATCACATTAAGGGTACTGCCCTGGGCTCCACTATGACCCCAAATATAGCCAACCTTTATGCAGGTGCATTTGAACCTGAACACATCTATGATATCTTCAAACCATATAAAGATAACATATTTATCTGTGTAGCAAATGTACACAGTGGGGTTTATGGTCTTTCCATCGAATCCCAACCATCGAAAAGCAAATCCATCAACAAAAATACAACGAAAATAAATGCATTGAAATGCTATCTTTTACATTTAAAATTACATTTCCATCCAAACTTGTCCATCAAATATAGGAATGGACAAGTTTCGATGGATATGTACTTTTACATGTAAAAGATAGCATTTCGATGCATTTATTTTTAACGTTAAAATGTTACATGGAGCTGTCAGCCCTGAAATATTTAAAGTATTTCAGCACTGGCCAGCTTCATGTAACATTTTCTTTATTGGTGGGGGGTTCCTCTCCGACCCTCCTAAACCCCTAGGGCACCCCCCAACCCTAACCCCAACCCTAAACCAACCCTAACCCTAATCGAGATCTAACCAAATATATTCAATAAAAGTGCATTTTGATGGAAATGACTTTCAATGAATACATTTCATTGGATTTCAGTTCGATTAATCCATTTTCGATAGAAAGTCCAGATAGCACACAGAGGAGGGAATACTTAATGTGAATGTTGAACAATCCAACGGATAAGAACATATTATTGAATTTTAATTCATTCAATCTGAAATCATGGAAATTCAATTTAACCTATGGACAGTTCCTAAAACCATGGAAACAGTACTGTAAAAGCAGACTAAAAGGAGAGTCATTTTCTGACATGAGGTCCAAGTGGGGGATGACAAAGGACTGTCTGGGTGCGCCTGGTGATGTCTAAGTGAGATGACTGCTTGGGAGTCTTCAGCAATCCACAGTGTTTGGGAGAATTTTCATTTCTGTGCCAATTCCCTTTAATCTTAGAGACCCCCAGCTCCTTTGCTGGACTCAGAGCTTTCTATTTTAACTCCTGGGTGAGTGGGACTTTTTCCCCCGCTCCCTCATGTATTTTTCTGACTCAGATTTTTACTTTCTTACTGTTTAATGGAGTCTGGTAAATTCCATAGGCATCTGCATTTTGTACTGTGACACACAGTACATTTTGTGCAGTGCCAAAGAGAAGTCCCGTAGACTTCTCAATGTTTAAATACATTTTCTTGGGTGAACTATTGTTCCCAAGAATGGTAAGATGACTTTAGTTTTACATTTCTTTTGTGGATCCAACGCACACCACGCTATGTAGAGTGCTGGGGTTTATATAGTAACTCCTTATCCAACTTCTCATGTAACATTTTGTTACACTAACTTGAATGGCTGGTGGCAATGGTTTCCTTTTTACTACCTTTGTGCCATGTATCTACAGGCTGATTCCTCAGCTGCAGTACAGCACCCAAGGGTGAAAATATTTCCAAAATGAGCCCCTGTCTTCTATTTTCGCAATTTCTTGTCAGGTCCTTCTTTCTGGGCTCTGTTGTTTGAATTGGGTTTGAGTCCTTTGTGCATTTTGCCTCTGCCAGGCTTCAGCCCTGACGCCTGCCCAGCATCCAGTGTGTCTGGAAAGGCAGGAAGTGAAGGAGGGTCCCGAACCTTCCCTGTCCTTTGTCTTTATGTGTGCCTGAGTGAAACCAGTTCTGATTGGCTGGCTGGCTGGCCAGTAGCCTACTGGGTGATTTAACAGCCCTAGGGCTGTGACTGAACGAGCACTTGCTTAAAAGACAAGGTTTTTGGGACTAGAAACAGAGTTGACCACTGCAGGACAACATTTGATGAAGAAGATGTGAAGAGACGCCAGCAGCACCCTTCTGGGCTGTGAAGTGCCCAGTGAAGCCCTGCAGCTGTGCTGACCCCGTTTTCATTTGGACTGGGAAGACCCGCAAGGGATGACTTCCTCCCTTGGGATGATGGAACTAACTAGTCTTGAGACAAGCTTTATTTTGGTGCAACCCCCGACTTGCCAAAGCTGCAGAATTCCAATGCCCGGGGACCCATGACCATCATCAAGTGCATTGTCTTCTGAAATGCAAATTCGGCCAAAACTTCAGGGGGTTCCAGAGGACCCTACAGAGCAGGAAATCATCATCCAGAGTCGCCTGACCAGAGTCCAGGACCGAGGGATCAAGTAACTTCCAACCGGAGCTGGTCGTTCTTCTTTGGCGCTGAGAAAGAGGTGCCAAAACCACAAAAGGCCGCTGAATCAAGGAGAATCCTTTGCTGCAGAGCCCCTCTCGATTGCTGCCACAGTAGCCCGCTAGGCATCTTCCCTTTCGTCACCATGACCCAGGACAAGGAACAAGGGTCTGCTACACTGCAGCACGAAGGCACCCAGCTGGAACCAATTCTTCAAATCTCAGGTACTGTGGGGTTTGGGGATACATATATCTTTTGTCATTTGTGGTGCTTCCTAGCTTGGGGAGTACTATTTTAAACCCTTTTGAGTGGACCTCAACTCACCTGCACTGACCTCTCAGCGTGTGATTCTTCAAGGTGACTCCCCTTGAGCTTCTGTGATTTCCTACTGAACTACTGACTAACATGTTCTAAGAAGAGAGCATCAGCACTTTGAACTGGCCCATTGACTTTGGCTGTCCTGACTACCTAAAGGCCCCCCTTCTGAACCCATTAGCTTTGGCAGTGCTTGTTCCCTTACAGGTCTTAATTGTTGAACACTAGTATTGCTGGGATAAAAAACTTCCTTCATCCCTCTGGGAGAATCTAACAGCTGTATTACTTACATTCTGACGTATGTTGTGATCTGACTAACTTTTTCCTCCTTGAAACTCAGTATTGTAATGGTGATCACAAACAAGTACCAATACTGACCTCAAATGACGTCACTCAGTGTGCTGGAATATGTTTAGCATACGAAAGATTTACTCACCTACTTTATTGCTCTTGTTGCACTGAATCCTAACTTTTATATTAATTTTACTATTAGTTGCTGCTTTTTAAAGATTGTCTAAATATCCTTGTGTATATATAAATAAATATGTATACTATAACTTAATTGTGTAAGAGTTTACCTGGTATTTACTGATTTCATTGTAGAGCTCTACAGCTCACATTACCTCCTTAAGATAAGCCTGGCTGCTCAGTCACTCTACCAACTTGTGTAGTACAGGCCTACATTAAAAGGTGGGTTACCCAATACCAAGAGATAAGTCTTGTTAAATCCCACACCAGTTGAACTCTACACATTCTTACCTAACATTGCTCAAGAGAATGCCTGCAAATGTTGGTGATATCCAGCACTTATTGGCTGCTCACCAAATGTCTGAATGACAAGTGAGGGTGTAACTGGTGGTTAGGGTCACTCTGTACCCTATGATCTGGACATAAAAGCGAACACTCAAACGTTATCAACTGCTGAAGCATCCAGAGAGACAACTGACCAGAGGACGAAGATGGAAGCTCTGCAACACCTACTTTTAAGAACCTTGAAACCCGACTGTCACACCGACAATGGTTCTTTCCCTTATTCTATGTCGGGAACACTATATCCATTATCCTGAAGGCATTTTCGTATCTCTCAAAATTCTTGGGCCCACCTGTGTTGCTTGACCCCAGAATCTGGGCACCACATCCATCTGGCATCCCAGTGTGGCTGTTGCCTGCTCTATAAATTTCCTTCAATCTTTTGCCTGTGTAGCGGGACCATGCCACTGTGCTCCCTGCATGGAGACCTCCAATAGCATGTCCGTCTACCCTTTCATTAAACTATAACCTGTCATCACTGGCTAGGGCCACATTTGCTCTCTGCGATCAGAAGGCACTGAGTTGCATTTTCTTCATCTGTGCTTCTTCAGGGAGTGCCTCTGGCTTTGGCTAAGTTTGTTGATCTATTTCTGTGGGGTGTTTGCTTACCTTGCCCATCAGGCTGATAACCATGACCTTTGTGGCTGCTGCACCAAGCACGCCTCTCTGTAGGCTGCTCAATGGTTTGTCTCTGACTGCATTGATTCAGTGGATCATCTTCTTTAAGGTCCTCAGGCTCTGCTTGTAGACTATTAGTTGTGCGCTGTATGGCACTTATGTACTGAGCCCAGCTCATCCAGATGACAACTGCAATCACGCTGGATGTTGCTTCGAAGGCTACCTCTGCAGTTTCCGAACTTATGCAGTTCCGACCAAATTTCTTAGCAGCTCATTAGGGTCACCGACTGAGCTGTAAGCTTTGGCCCGATTCCCCATTGCTATAGGCCTCCTCTGCTGACCGTGCCCAACTAGAACAGAACCACCAAAGTCCAGCTGGTGATGTCACTATTTTCCTCTGCAATCTGTCATTTTGGGGAGTTGAACTTTGTGACCAGACTTCTTGGTTTTGATCAGCTCTTCCCACTAGAGGTTTTCTTGCAGCCTCTCTTGCTTGTGGGGCGCTGCATGCAGACCTCTTATTTAACCCCATTGGTTAATGTTGGCCGATTTATCCCAATGGGCTCATAGACTAACACTGGGACTTGGGAGTAAATGTTCCTACAGAGGCTTGCAAGCCTCACAAATGTCCTGTTAGAATTTGTTGGCTTTTGTAAACGTTTCACGATCCTGTGAGATCCCTATTCTGCATTTTCCAGTATTATTAAAACAGGTTTACTTGTGTAATTTCTTTATTACGAAGAATATGTTTTTACAGGTACATGCTGTGTGGGCATTTCATTTTTGTGTATTCATCATAAATGTTTATTGTACCTTTAAACCGGCTCTCGCCTTCTGACGATTTGCCTTGACTGTGCAGGCCATCCTACTCGCTGGAGAGTCAGGGGAATTGAGAAGAAATGCCCTGAATGGCAAGTCAGTTGGTTTAGCTGAGCCCTAGTATGAAGGCCTTCATAAAATATCCCTAAACGGCACCAAGCACGTGTAACATTGCTAAGTCTCTAGCACATACCTATGACACTTAACGAAAAGAAATCTCGAATCATGCACTTCTTACTGAATTACTGCCCACGTCTGTGTTCACGCAAGACTTAAAAGTAAATAAACAGTGGTTCAAAATCTGCAGCCATCTACTTTATTTTTTAAATCAACTTTACAAAGGGAAATGATATTGTTTTATTTGTTACTTGTTACAGACGGAATTTCTTTTTTGCAGGCATCTTTCTAAACTTCCCACGGAGCCATAGTTACAGGGCGACTTTACCTTAAAGATTTCTATAGAGGGTTCACGAAGTCCTAGCAAAATTGGGGCACCAATATACAATGACCAGTAAATTCACTATTATTATGTGGTCCTCCATATGGTTGGGCTGCAAATCCCATGATCCTTCACCACTGACTATTGTAAGTAGGGATAACAGGAGTTGAAGTTCACACCATCTGGAGGGCCACATAATCAGTAACCATGGACTACAACGTCAATAGATTAAGTATCTTTGATATGTCCAGGCTGAACAAAGTAAAACCAATTACCTTTCTGTTCCATTTGTGAAATGTATTTCCAACAGGCCAGGACAACACATCAGCTTTATCATTGAGGTAATTGAGACATGATTAGCTCCAATAGCGCGTTCATTAACTCATCAGATATGATTTCCTCCATTTTCTTGCAATTATAACAAAATCTACCTGCATATTTAAAGCATTTCATCCATTTCTCGCTAAAAAGGCTTTCGATTTTCTTTTACACTCATGCCTCAAAGCTTTATAAGTAGTAAATTCCTTGCGTAATCCAATTAAAAGATCCAGGAAAATGTAAAGGTGTTTATCCTGATGAAGTCTTAAGAAATATTGATAATAGCCATTACTTTGTCGACACTTGTTTTACACTTTTGTTTAAAGAACTATGTTAGGCAATGGATGTTTCAGCACTCAGGTCAGCAATTCTTTCACTTGGAGCAGTGTGATGTTTTTGGAGGATGTTTGTAATTAATTCATGAGTGATAAAGAAAACCCCTCGCACCTCAGTGTGAAGCCATTCATTTCTGAATTTTTAATTCTTACAGTTGTCATTACATCAGAAAATTAGGAAATATATGTTTGTGCTCTTGTAGTTTCTTTGTTCTTTTCACTACATTGGGGAAGACAGCTGAGTAGTCCATTACATTATCAATGTATATTTCAGTGGCAGGAGTACACCAGGTGATCCGGTCTATGTATTAAACTAATCCCAAATTACAGAATAACAAGAAACTAATTCCTGTTTAGAGGGTGTGAAATCTATAAGCAATACTAAAATCAACAAAGGCCGGGAGATTGCTACCAGCATTTCCTGGCCGGATTCTGATGCCTCACATCACTTAAAAGAAGGACTTTATCCTGACCCTCCTAAAACAAAGATTGAACCTGGTCTCACTGTTAGACCTACCTGCCACTACCTACGTCTCCAGTTGAATAGGGCAACATGAGCGGCTACTACCAATACATATGAAGGAGAAAGACGGGACACCTGGAAGGGCCCACAACCTCTCTCTATTGCACACAAAATACTACAACATCCGCAGAGCGTATCACGTGTCATTATTGAGCTTCATATAATTGTTATAAACATGATTATATCACATGTTCTACATTTTACGACAGGGTTTTAGAGCAGCGACCGCCTCGTCATACTCACAGGGGCTCCTCCATAGGTCTCCACTCTACAGAGTGGTACAGTTTCTGGACGTTTCTAATCCATTCCCTCAGAACAGCTGTAGTGTTGTCAATGTTGTGATCTGTTGCTGCCCTGCAATGAACACATCTCTTGATTAATGAAAGACAAAGCAAATGATTCGTGCCATCACGCATGCTACATAACCAACATTTATCACTGCCACTCGATTGTATCATAACTTAAAAGGCCCCCTAAACATTTATGACTCAGACTGTCCAACCTGCCTTTTACTATTGTTACCTGAATTACTTTGCACTGTTAACATAGCTGTTACGCCCCTTACATATTATAGAACCTTTTTAATAATATGATATGATATAAGCCATTTATAACGTGCCTGTACTAGGCACGAAGTACTTTCAGTTTAATAATTGTGCTACTTGTTTTTTTTTAGTCTCCTCTGCCAAAGGAACTGTTTTTCTGCTTTGCAATGTACTTCTTCATGAAGTGATGCAATTGTTGGACTCCGGCCATCCGGAAATTCAGACGAGCCGGCAGGATGCACTGCCATGCAGCCTACGCTACTCAGCGGAGAGTGACGTTTACCCTTTACATATACTATGTGCATAACACATTCACCCCCTCCCCAAGTTTAGTTTATTGGATTATTCACTTACAGGGTGGAGAGGCCACACAGCAACCCTGCACGGTGCAGAGGGAAGGTGCACCTCTGCCCTGTACTTGCATGGCTTCAGAGGGAAACCATGCACAATAGCCTCCTGGCTCTGCAGCTTCGCTTTTTGAGATCTTAATTGTTAAATGATGTGAAACTCTTGTCCAATCAAAACAACGGATAATGAAAACGCGCATCTGCACCACTAGCGCTTCTGTGGCACAGCTTTTCTTCAATTTCGATCCACAAATTAAAGCTTTCCAAGATAATCCCACCTCCCCAGATCATAAAATCCCACTCCCCACACAACTTAGGTTAATTGAGGAAGAAAACCCTGCATTTTCTTTATAATAAAATAGCTGGGATTTCTTCCTAGATTCATTTAAAATACTTCTCTTCCTCCAAATACCATGTAATATGTTTGTCACAACTTATTTTATATTTGTGAAGTAGTTACTCTTTTCTTTTGCCACGGCAAACTTATGGTGAACTGGAGGTGAAATTCCAGCAGTGTTTAATAAGTGGCGCTGTGGCATGTGACTTGGCTCAAATGGATTTCAGGGGAACATTTTTTTCTCCAAGCCTTTTAACCGCACCATAACTTTGCTGGTGTTTTCTAAACATGCCCCAATGCTTCAACCACAAGGTTGTCAGACTATTAAGGGTGAAACCAGGTATTTAGTTGTCTGCAGCCTTGAGAACTGTGTCTTACGTTGATTAAGCTACGTATAAAGTAGCACTGTCCTGTAAAACAACAATGCTTACATTTGGGCTAATTTGCATACCCACAATGCATTGCTGATGTGAATCTGAACTGGAGATGAACTTCCAGCGATGGTTACTGGGTGGCACTGTGGCATGTGTGACTTGGTTCAAATGGGTTATTCTACTTTCACATTTCAGGGGAAGGTTTCATTTCCAAGTTTTTTTAAGCCCACCATAATTTTGCTGGCGTTGGCTATAAAGGAACAGTTAAGGATGTTATTATCAAGCAGTTAAAACATTAAAAAAACTAAATGTATGTTTTTTATAATATGTATATAATAATAATATATTATAATAATCACAGCATTGTGTAGTACTGTTGTACGTTTTTGTAAATATAAAGTACCACACATCCTTTATTATACTGGCGTCACACTTCTCAACCACTCTGCAGCTTTGCAAATGCCCCATTTGCTTTTTTTTAATCTAGCTGCACTTGAACTATACTAACTTGGTCCCACCTGCTTTAAATGTAGCCACACTAAAATTGTAATGATTTGGTTAACATGTTTTTCGAATTTAGCCACACCAGAATTGAACTGAGTTAGGTGCCCCTGTTTTGAATTTAGCCACACTAGAATTGTACTGACTTTGTTGTTTAGATTTAGTTTAAACATGCAACTTCACAATCCATACAACAGGACCAAAGAAATCACGGGACAATACAACTAATCTACACCTGGAGATCACCTGAAACCAACTAACCACCCCTTCCCTTTTCCACATCTTCACACCACCTCTCACGTACCACACATGCACAGAGGACTAGGGAAGCAACCCACCAAAACCTTGCAAACTGCACACCCTCTCCAATCATACTGCAAACCCCACACCTGTTACACTGGATTCATAAACTCTGGCCTGGTGGACAGATGTTTAGAATGCCATCCTAGTTAGTGAACAGGGAAACTCTGGGAGCTATAGCCAGAACCAATCAAGGTAGCATGGAGCGTGGCCAAGGCTAGGTCTCAGGAGAGGTGAGTGGGGTCAGAGGTCCACAATGAGTCCACACAGTGATCAATCAAGCATTGCACTTAGACAAGTAGTTATAGAAGTACTCTATTTATTTGTGGCCAAGCATACACTATAAAATGACTATAAGCAAGCAATAATATCACAGTACACTAAATAAAAGATACATATATACAATCACTGTAAGTCAGTGTAACATAACCAAATCCCCCTGCCCCCAATACCTGAAAAGGAAAGGGAAGTAAGCAGTTCTTACCAACAGTCCACAATTTTTTAACCCTACCTTATAAAAGCTCATCCCTAAATTGTCCAAAAGATAGCTGAAGTTGCATACTGGTAAGTAAAACTGTTCCTAGCTTTTGGAGAGCTTTCGCAAATAAGATTTGCCAATGCCAAACAGTTACAAAACTTTCAAAAGTTATCAAAACCTTTAAAGTGGGGATATAGGGGTGCAGGTTAGTACCACTGTAACTTACCCCCATACTCCGAATCATCTTCAGACTTGGCAGGTCATTGAAGGGTAGCCAGAGGTCAGTTTTCCCATCGTTGGTTCCTGTTCCAGCTACCCAGGAGATGAAGGTGCAAGAGAGGCCCCAGTTGGATTCAGAAGTTGGTGCAACCTGTACCTGTTGAAGAACGCTGCTCACACCGATGCAGGCACACGACCAGATGTGGGAAAGCAGTTTTTGTTGATTGTCAGCATTGCCGCGTCGACAGCAGGGGACACACATGTCAGATCAGAGTCAGCCTTCCATTTCGAGTCCCATTGGTGTTGGAATGCCAACATTTCATAGAAGGGACTCTGGTAGAACAGGCTGAAGACCCCTCGAGTTTTGGTCCGAAACTCGGGATGACAATGTCTCTACCGCCTAAATGGGAACTGGCCAGTCCACTGGATGGCCTAGGAACACTTCTGAGGACTGCCAATCGCAGGGTACCGAGCAGAGGTCGGGAGTGGTCGGTCCCACCACTCCAAGGATCAAAGCTCCACTGAAGGACTTCTTAAGATCCCTTGCCAGATAGGGCTCCACCGGGACAGCAGCAAAAGTTGGTTACCAGGCTTTCTCAGAACAGGTCCACGTTTTTTTTCACAAGTCTTCACAGCACGGCAGGATGCTGGACTCCTCGCTGGATCTCTGCAGAATCGCTGCAAGACCTCAAAAAGCAGGTGAGCACTGAAACTCAGCCCACTTAATGGAAGATCTTCCCCACATACACACACCCCAGCAGTGGTCCAATCAGGGACTGCTGTTGGCAAACTCATGCATATTCTCTAGACATACAGAAACCAGTTTGTGGATTGGAATCAAACAGTCCTACACACAAGGCCCTGCCCTAGCCCACGAAAAGTGCAGCTTTTCCCGGGGAAGGCATGCCCATAAAAGGATTTTGCTGACTAGGCAAATCAGGAAGAGGGGAAGAGGACAAAATGGCCAAGGAACAAACTAAAAACCTTGTGGCATGGCCATGTTGGTACACGAGCCACAGTCAGTAGCCAAACACAGTAAACGCAGTAAGGCTAAAGAAAAATATAGTAAAACATAGGGAACAGTAACTGCTGTAACACTGTTATGTTATTCAAAGCCCCTTAAGGGATACACATTTTAAAAAAGGGAAGGTACCAAAATAATATTGGTGAGTTAAGTTGGCACACGTTAGTATAGAGAAGTGGAATATTGACTCACTTTTGGCCGAACTTGTGGACATTCAAGTAATGTATGGCTAGTCACTTTCCTCACAACTCTGATCCTGTAAAGCGTGAAACCTGGTCTGATATTATGCAATTGACTTGTGGGAACCTATGGGTAATTAAGTAGGTAAAGTGTGTCCCACTCCAATCCCCTCTCTGTAACACTCTTACCTACTATCTTTGTCTGGAAGCGAAGCCCGGGCGGAAAGAAGCAGCAAAAGCGCAGCCTCCTGTTCCGTACTGAAAAAAGTGGTGATCTACCAACTAGAAGATTTTCTTGAAACTTTATGATTGCTTGAACAATTTCCAATCTGGTTTCTGTGTGAAACCTGGTACTGAGACTGCTCTATTGGTGATCTGGGATTATATTTTCACAAAGGCAAAAAAGGACAACTTTACATTCTGATTCTATTAGACTTCTTTGTGGCCTTTGACACCATTAACCACGCGCTTCTCCTGGACAAGTTATAGAAGGTGGCCTCAGTAAAGGGCATCTCACTGGCCTGGTTTTGCTCTTTTCTCTGTTAGGGGCAACAGTGGGTTAAACTGAGCCCCTACCTCCCTTCCTCTGGTGTCACTGATTGCAGAGTGCCGCATGGATCCCATCCCCTTTTTTTTTTTTTAACATATCTGATCCCCTTGTTGGACCTTCTTAAAATCTTGGAGCTCAGGTACCATTTCCCTGGGTGCCACAAGCCCCTATTCTTTGCACATTAATGAACATTTTAAAAAGTATACTTTCGTTTAACATGTTTTACATGCTCAGTGGGTCTGGCACCGAGTATATGTTGTAGTTCCATCACATTCAGGTGCGCAGTGGTGACTGATTTTGGGTAAGATAGGTAGTGCTCCAGAGACCAACTCCATAAATATGTGTAATTTATTTAAAAAATTCAGAACTTAAAAAACGTCCACGATTAAAATGGGAGTAAATAACTTGCGGGACAAAAATAATGCGGAAATCAGTAACTAGGTAAAAAGGTGGGTAGTGTTGTGGGGAGGAGCTGGCCATGGACATCGCACCAGCTCCCCCGTCGGATGCTATGGGACACCAGCATCAGGAGGTCCAGCGCCTTGGAGGTTGGAAGGGTGGGGGCTGGCCATGGACCTCGCACCAGCCCCACCCTGCAGTGCTATGGGACGCCAGCACTTGGGAGGCTTCAGTGCCTAAGTAGGTGGCAGGGCTGGCCCTGCCAACTCATGCGGGCTCGACCTGCCTGCTGTGCAGTGCCCCCCATGGCAACGTGGCCTGAAGGCCCTGTCTAGTCAGGGCGGGTCTGCAGGCCACAATCAGTGACACACAGACAGATTAGTTAGTCATGGAGTCTGCAGCCGTTAACCTTCACGTCCCTGCAGGGCTCCCTTTTATTAGCTTGGGCCATGACGACGTCCTGGCCCATCTTAAAAGGGCAATACATGGGGGAGGGACCCATCCCCTTAAAGGGGCGGTACACATAGGAGGTTTCACTACACAACAGGTAGGATATTATTTCCTGCCTTCTTTTCTGGAAGAAAAACATCAACAGTATAACGCATGGGGTGGTAAAAGCTGTACTCCGCCCATGGGAAGCAGAGGAAGACCCCATGCGCGCCACTCCAGGGAAACGCCAGCCCTAGCAGCATAAGAACACTCCGCAGGCTCCACAAGTGCAAGTCATGTTCTAAACACAGTGTTATCCACGGAAGCCTATCTTGTGGATTTTTATGTATTTAGAAACACCCAAAGAGGGAATAACTGAAGCACTGAAGATTGCCCAATGGGTGAAGTACTTGCTGCTAATGCCACTGTACATCCCGTAGACATGGGGTTTAAACTCTGGGAGTGGACGCACGCAGACGTCCAGACTTTTGAGGCTCATGAACTGAATGCCATTGAGTTTTGGCAATAAGAAAAGGCTGCTCATTACAGGGCTCCCAGGCTGCAAACCAGTGGCAGCAAGTGCTACATACATCAATATGAGGGTATTATTATTAGCGAGATCAATGCTGGGGGGGGGCATGATCTACAGCTAGAAACAGATCCCTTTCTGCCAGCTTCTGTGTGGCTACCGGGCACACCCTGGCATGCACCTTGGCAGGCCCCTGTGGAATTGTTAGCAGTCTTTAACTAGAATAAATATACAAGGCTGGGAAAGGCAGCTGTTTTGATTTCACAGTTATAGTAACTTGGCAGTGTAGGTGGTCAGGAGTGCCAGGGCGCTTGCCCGTGCGCTTGCTGGGAATAGGCCAGGCTATGGGATTGGTTCCGTATCCTCTAAAACTCTCATCATCAGGTTCCTTTGAACCCCACTAATGCCTGTCCCTGAGCGTGGTTTGTCACCCCTTCCTCCTCCTGACATACAAAGGACAGAGTTTATCTGGCGGCGTGACGCTCTGTAGCCTCAAAGGATGCACCGAGCGATCCAACACCACCCATTTGCAGAGCCCAGCCCTCATCTAGACCTTTTATGTTATGTTATGTTAACGGTTCTTGTACTGTGCACTGTTGCCACCTGTGTGGTCTCTGAGCGCTCTGGCGGATCTGTAATGCCAGGAGAGTGGTGGGGTTTGTTAGTAGGACTGAGCAGGAAAAAGAGCACGAGAACTGTGATGTACTGTTGGCAGCTTCGTAGGTGTGTTTTTCGGTTGGTAGTCACCATGTGGTGTTTAGTGAGATTGCGTCTGGTTTGTTTTCGTTGTCGTGGTGTTGTGAAATGCGTGGGTCTGTGGTGCTGTGTAGAGGTGTGGTTGTGTTTTATGCTGGTCAACTGAGCTCGTAGCTTACAGTGGACAACCAAAATGGCCGGTGTGGCAGACGCCCTTCTCCCATGACAGTGAGGGGAGGTCCATTTGAAAAAGCATTAGCCTGAGAGTAAGCATAGCACAGAAGCCAAGGGTACCCCTGCAGCTCCCGACCGTGACTCCAGCCGAGGCTAATAGTGGTTGAGGCCTGGGGCGGCCAACATGGAGTAGGAGAGGAGGTTTTCCATCTGGCGTGCGTAACTTGCGGCCACCTGGCTGTTGGCTATCAAATAGGTCACAACACTGCAGGGCAGAACAGAAGCTTCCCTTGCACTGCTCTTCAATGGTTAGATGTATTTTCTTTAACTTTGGATAAATTGCTAAAACAGTGTTGTGTTTGCATTATTTCTTGTTTATAAACCGAATAAGAGCTGCCTCCTAAGTAAAGGAATTTGCAGCTCAGGGAATATTGTTTGCAACATGTTTTAAAGTGGTGGTGGCCGCAGCATGGTATTTAGGTGACCACATTTATGTTTTAAACTCCCAAGAAAATATGGGGGTCATTTTATTTAAATAAATGCTTATTGCATGCAGATGACCGCCAACTAAAGCACTTATGTTCTGATGGGCACTCTGCATGCAATGTTTGACTTTCATAAAATGGGGTATCAAAGAGAGAGGGTCTGATCACGAGTTGGGCCGTAGCCCTTAAATGCGGCGGTAACGCTAATACTGCCACATTTAAGGGCTGGCCTGATCATGAGTTGGGCACTAAATGGGCTGTGTTACCTCCAGCTTTTTGCTGGAGGTGAAAATCCCATTTAGCGCCCTGTTTTGGGCGCAATTACCACCGGTGGTATTAGCACGCCGTAATTGTGCTGAAAATGCTCTATTGGGTCGAGGAATGGGGATTTCCCATTATCGCCCAACCCGTGATCCGGCGCTAAAAGCGCTAGAGCAGGTGGCGCTAACGCAATTAACGTTTTACTCTCCGTCTTGTAAATAATGCTAGCTTTATTGTATTCATCGAAAAGTACTATTTGCTTGGACAATGTCTGACTTGTATGGATGAAGAATATTGCATTCCTATAGTGGAATGACCCACATGAAAAAGCAATTTGTATGATGTTATGTTTCCTGGATAGAGGAGTATGCGCTCGGATGGCCTGTCATGCCCCACTTCCCTTCCCACTCTAAAGGGAGACCTCTAAACCTGGATTTAGTCAAAGCTGCATGGCCTCCCTTCCGCATAGACCTTTGCTTACAATTCCCCAGTTATGTATGGGCTGTCAGCATCCTGAAATAGGACGTTGTCAGGCCTGTACCACCTTGGGCAGGACTTCTTTGAACAGACAATTCTGGCTGAATACTCACTAAGAATCCAGGTCCAGTTACTCTCACTGACCATTAAAAGCTTTTCAAAATCTAGAGCTATGAACCAACTTGGGTAAAAGGTGCTGACTCCCAGCATCCCCAGGGAAGTGCTTTTCATGAGAGCCCCTTCAAGAGTGGTGAGTCTACATAACATCTCTGTGACCAATAACCAGCTAATCAGCACCCCCTTACATGTTGCTTTTCATCCCTTTGTAATTTGTATTTGTATTTATTTATTTGTAAAGCGCAGCCAAGCCCTGAGGCAACTGGGCCCTGGTCATACATGTTACATAAATATACAGTGGCCATTTGAATTTACATGTTTCATGTGCATATATAGACAACAGAACATCTTGTGTTTGTAATGCCTAGCAGGGGTCTGCAACCTTTGGCTCTCCAGATGTTTTGGACTACAACTACCATCAGCCTTAGCCAGCATGGTCAATGGCAAGGGATCAGGGGAATCATAGCCCAAAACATCTGGAGAGCCACAGGCTGCAGACCCCTGGCTAAGAGGATCTTTGCTCACCCTGGCTGTTGTCTAAAGTATGATCTACCCACATTGGAGGCTGTCCTTGTGGCAGAGACGACCATGCTGTCTGGGCGCTTCCCAGCAGGGAGTGATCGGGAGCAGGGCAGAGGGACTGTAACAGTTGTTATTTTGATTGTCAACTGTTTGTGTCCAGAGGAGACCTTTATAGACTTGTGGGTGGCCGGGCGGCGGTCTTTCTTTTGGTAAACGGACATGCTGCTAGTGAATCGAGACACAATCCTGCCGTGCCCTGAGGGCCTCTTGCTTTGAAAAGCTCAAACTACAAACTCTGAGCACTACATCTTGGAACAAGACCAATCAGATTCACTGTAGTTGCATTCTCAAATGAACCTGTCCTTAGCCTCTAGCTTTACTGGGGACTTGTTAGAGATCTAAAACTTTATTGGGTGTACGAGAGAAGATATTTGCAATCGCTACCTCGTCAGTGAATTCAGGTGCGAACTATTCTTATATTTGTATTCATAACCTATTTTGGATTTAAACATTTTTTGAAAATATATGACCCTGTGATCCGGAAACAACAGTGGCGACAAATCCGCTGCCACCATTGTTTCCAGACCGGCAGATTACGAGTTCTGCAGGCGGGGGGTGTCATTCCCACTGGGTCTGACCAGGCGGGAGTAACGTCACCCGCCAGCAGACGGAAATGGAAACACCAGCTCCATCTTAGATGGAACCAGTGTTTCCATTGTCCCAGTCCCCATGTGGTCCCTTTGGGACTCCATGTGAATGGGGATTTATGGAATTTTGCCTCCGGAATTACCGGGTCACGGGGTTGTAATGCCCCAGTGATTGCCGCAATCACAGAGGCGGTAATTCATTCCAAGTCCGGCAGCAACCTGCCGTTTTTTTCTGGCTTGGTTACCGCCGGACTTGGAATGAGGCCCAATGTGTTACAGTTCCACCGAAACTTTTCACATAAAATTCATCATAGTAAATATTACATCACAATCATACTCTAACTGGCATTCTTAAAACATCATTGCATAGTAAGTATTTCATATAAATATAAATAAATCTGAGATTCATGTCACTATACCTAAAATACTCAATAATGTATAGCTCCAAATTTCACATAAAACCCGGTTCACCTATAAAATATCATAAATCTCTACTCTTTAGCTGATAGACCATATCTCACTAACTTGTCTCTTAATATCAAAACGGTACGATCGTCACAATATTACAATGAACTCTAATTCACCTTTAATCTGGCTACTATCTTTGGCCTTACTCTGTATAGGGTGGTCTGTAGTGGGGCAATTCCAGTGTGCCGGCAACACTGCCAGAACTCATCACAGTGCATCGCATCACTATCGCGCACACATTTGCCAGATTGAGCCTATACACAGAGCCCATGTCACTACATGCTCAGAACATGCTCAGAACATGCTGACTAGTCTCGAGGCATGTCATTAACTGACATATTCCAAAGCTACGAGCCTCCCAGGTAATTCGCAATTGAGGACTGGTCGTCATCAAAATGGGTAATTGATTTAACCTCATCAACAAAATGAATCTTCTGATAGCCGGGGAGGGGCATATCACCAAATATCTTTGGGGTCCGAGATAAACGTATTGTACTATCCCGTATTAGAATATCTTTTGAGTTTTGCAAGATGTTGAAAGTTCATTCGTCAATCCCACAGATCTCATTTGCCCTCAAATACAATTTTCAATCGAGAATAATCATCATCCCAATTCGGCACCTATTCAATATTTTTAAATAAGGTTTTAATGCTGGCACGAAAGGTAGCCATTTTAGTATCCGCTGAATTGGCCAGAACATTACCCATAAGTCTCAACGAGGGACATTTAGGATCTTTAATAGCTTTTAAATACAAAGTTCCCTGTTTTTTTTAGTAACCACTCAACATCCCCAACTGCGAGTCCATGGTCATACACCTAACAACTAGCCCAAAAACCAACATCACATTCATCCTGGTGTACAGACCCCCAACTTATGATGCATCCTTCGTCGACAACTTCATAGAAGCCATAACCAACATAGCCATCAACCACGAACACCTAATCATACTGGGGGATTTCAACAACTGGTTCGAAGACAGTCATGCCAACTCCCAAAACTCACTGATTGAACAACTCGCCACCATGAAACTACGACAACTAGTAAAAGGGGCAACTCACTCGGCAGGACACACCTTGGACGCAATATTCGCAGAGGAAAAACTCATCACCATGGCACCGCCGATACAAATACTGTGGAGTGACCATCTCATCATCCCATTCGTAATCACTCTGCCTACTCAAGTCTACATCCAACCTCCCAAACTCACAGCCACCACAAAAAGAAACTGGAAAGACGTCAAAAAAGGCAACCTATTCGAACAACTGGAGTTAACCAAGCCCTCAACAACAGAACTAGACCTAGCTGACCTAGACGGGAAAGCGGAGATACTACACAAATGGATTGCAGATACAATCGACAAGATCGCCCCAGAAAAACCATTCACACCATCAAAAAAAAGAGCAATGGCAAAATGGTTTACCCCACTACTAAGCACCATGAAAAAAGAAAACAAAAAGATGGAAACGGAATGGAGGAAAGATTACAATCCAGACAAAAAAACAATGTTCCAGAAGCACATTCACGCATACAAGAAGGAAATTCAAAAGGCAAAGAGAAAGCATTATGATGACAGAATCACAAATGCCACCAACACACAAAAAGAAATGTTCCGTATCATTAAAGAAATGAGAAACCCACCAGGCTGTGACAACACCCCAACCCCCTCGGAGAAACTATGCAACAACCTTGCAGACCACTTCAAAAAGAAAATCAATGACATCCGACAAACCATCCAACAGAGACCAACCAGCAGCGACTTACAACCAAACGAACCTAAATCAGAACCGCAGCACAAACTCAATAACTACCCTCAAATATCAGCAGAGGCATTCGCAACGCTGATAAAACACAGCAAGAAAGCAGGCTCACAGATGGATCCCTGCCCCCCGGACATCTACAAATCAATCCTCAGACAAGGAACACCAGCAGAATACTTCAGAAACCTTCTAAATCTATCACTGGCAACAGGAACAGTACCAAGGATCTTCAAATCGGCTTACATCAAACCACTTCTGAAAAACACAAGCGGGGACGTAGATGACCTCTCCAACTACAGACCAATCTCCAACATCCCCTACCCAGCCAAACTCCTCGAAACCTACGTATACAAACTAACCCAGGAATACGTTGAAGAACACCACCTGCTAGACCAAGCTCAAGTCGGCTTCAGACCCACAAGAGGTACAGAAACAGCACTACTATCCATCTGGGATGACCTAAAAACAAACGCAGACTCCAACACAACATCTGCCCTTATCCTGCTCGACCTCTCTGCAGCCTTCGACACAGTTAGCCATGACACCCTAACCAAAAGACTAGAAGACATAGGCATAACAGACACAGCGCTACGCTGGACTAAATCATTCCTAGCAGACAGAACTGAAACCGTCTGGATCAAACCCTTCAAATCCACCCCACGAGTCAACGACTGTGGAGTACCACAAGGATCCTCACTATCTCCACTGTACTTCAACATCTACCAAACCCCAGTAATCAGAATCTTCAAGAAACACAACATCAAATGCTACAACTATGCAGACGACACTCAAATCATCTACAAGATCGAAGACACCCAAGCCGATCATTCAAACTTAACCGACTGTCTAAAAGAAGTCTTCAACTGGATGAATGCCAACAACCTGAAAATCAATCCAGGAAAAACCGAAATCATGATCATATCCAAAGACCAAGAGAAGGAAACCGCCATCCCGTGGCCAACGGAAATGGGATCTACACCATCACCATCTAAGGTAGTAAAAAATCTGGGAGTCCTGATGGACAACACCCTAATCTTAGAACCGCAAATAAACGCAACAGTCAAGAAATGCTTCTTCCTCCTCCACACGGCAAGAAAAATACTACCTTTCCTCTCCTTCACACACAAAACACTCACCATCGTCGGCCTCATCATGTCAAATATCGACTATGCAAACAGCCTCTACCTCGGTATACCGGAATACCTACTGAAGAAGCTACAACGGATCCAAAACACTGCAGCCAGACTACTCCTCAAACTATCCAGAAGAGACCACATCACCCCGGCCCTAAAACCACTACACTGGCTCCCAGTAAAACAGCGTATCCTCTTCAAAACATTGTGCATAACGCACAGGGCAATCAGCGGACAAGGAGCAGAATTCCTACAAAAAAAAAATAATCTACAAGCCAACGAGACCGCTCAGGTCAACCAACGAAATCCGACTGGAACAAAAACCTTAGATCAAGAAGAAACTCGGAGGCACCGCTTTCTACCACTTAGCCGCGAAAACCTGGAACAACATCCCAAAAGTAATAAGGAACACCAAAGACCACCTTAAATTCAGAAAATTACTAAAAACCTGCCTCTTCAACACCGGAGACTAAAACCGAAACAACAATAAGACAAACGACTCATCAAAAAAGGACATTGACAAACCCCTAGAACCGACAGAAGTACCCTGGGCACCAGTAGGGCTGACGCTGGACACAGGGGTCCACCCGCGAGACCCAGAGAAATGGATACAACTACTCCAGCCAACCCTTACCATCCCCCACCGCCCGTACAGCCACAACTAGGTTCCACGAGGCTGTGGAACGAACAAGATACCACCAATCACCACACAACCGGGTGTATGGACACTAGCAGCGGTGCTAGTCATGTGGAGGGGGTGAGGAGCATGCAAGGTTATTAAGGGAGCGGGCGGAGGGGACAGCTAGATCCTCAAACGGCCTCGAATGGAAAAACGGGCACGTACCTCCTGAGGCTCAGGGTGTACAAGCATCCCGTCGGGTAAGATTACACGAGCCCAACCGGTTCAGTCCAGGATAGAGATGACTAATGAATACCATTAACAATTTCCTTCTCTGCATACACCTCTCAAACTCCAAACCAAACACAACCACAAACCTCTAGCGCAGCAAACCGCACGAACTTCACTACACTGCAACAACAAAACAAAAAACACATAGACTCGCACATCAGCACACGACGACTACCGGCAGCATACACCCCAGGCCCAGCCGACGGAACCACCGGGCTGAGGCTGCCAACAGCACATCACTGCAATCTTGCACTTTTCCAGCCTCCACCCACTAACCCACCCTCCCCCCGTCTTTCAGAGCCGCCAGGGGACCACTCCGGTGGTGATAGTGCGCGGTACAAATGACCTTTAACAATAGTCCTCCTAGTGACCTCAACCCCACCTCCAGTCTAATAATCTCAATGGGTACTGCCTGGGGTAGATTCAGGATACTACGCCAAGACTTCCCTCCCACAACCGTAAGCCATTCATAATCATCTAATACAAAGGCCTCCAGACCATACAACAGGGCCGGGCCGAAACATTGTTTATATAATTGAATTATACCCTGCAGGCTGTAACAAGCAGCCCCGTTGGCAAATCTTTTAATCAATGTCATAAGTGTCGAAGCTATGCAGCATTTATCAGCAATTAGATCAATATATATATTATATATTTCTTCTCACCTAATATGATCCCAAGATATTTATATTCATGCACCAACTTGATAGTGCCCCTGGAATATGTATCGAGGTCCTCCTTCAAGTCGTATTCCCATAGCACATATACTTAGGGGCCGATTCATGGAATACTTTGTAGGGTAAATCTGGACTTTGCGGGCCATTCAGTGCGCAACACCCCCTTCATCGATTCATGGAATCGACTTTGCGGGGCAAATCCGTACACTGCAGGTCCTGCGCGTCTCTGCATGCAGTCGGGTGCGTTGCAGGTGATTCCACGCAGAGGGTGGTAGGGCCTATGCAGAGCTCAAAGTAGAGGGCGGAACATGCAGAATGAGGAAGAACAAGGGAAAATGTGGACATATCGAGGGTTGGCCCACGCGAGTCAATCACACGCCCACAACTATGCTTAACCAAGCATATTCATGGATCTGACCGCACAACCTCACACAGAGAAATCACCACGCAAAGCTTGCTATCTAACCGTCACCCGAAGGCATGCATAAAGACCCATGCGCATAGCAATCACTGCGCAAAGGTAAGATCAGATCATGGATTTAGGGGTGTGTGCAGGAAGTTGGGGTTACGATCGAAGTCAGAGGTGCGTGTAAGCAGTGTTTCGGGGTGCAGACACTGTTTACGCGGTTCGCATGTATATTCACTGGGAAATGACTGCCTTTATGATACATGGTACGCATGTTGAGGGGGTGCTGGGAAAAGTTACAGGGGACCCTATGCAGTTGTATTCCATGAATAGGTTTGTGTTCGTGTGGGAATGGGTATGTGAATGCTTGGCCGTGGACTGTTCCTCGAAACGCCCCCATTCTCCCTTGTTCTTCCCCATTTTCAGAGTTCTGCCCCTTCCCAGCCCTCTGCGAAAGCCACGCCCACGCTCTGCATAAGGCACTCGGCCGCCGTGACATGCCGGGCCGGCTCAAAACCCATGCAAGTCATGGGGAAATCCTGCGCAGTCAATTCCATGAATCGATGAACAGGGATTTGCGCACAGAGGGGCAAGCAAATCCCCAACTTTCCATGCAATTAATTGGGGCCTTAGTATTCTGCGGGGGGGCTGCAACCTTTGACTGTCCAGGTGCGTTGGGCTACAACTCCCAACAGCCTTAGCCAGAATAACCGCAGAGAGGTCATGGTAGTTGTAGTGCAAAACATCCCAACATGATATCTTGTGCCCATTTTTTATAATATCTTGATGATTTCAATTGTCTTGCTCTGAAAAGCTTTGTCAATCAGGCGATGTGGTGTTTTAGCAGGTGTAAGTATGTCCATTTGATTGGATGTATAAGAATGAGTTTTCATCTGCATAGAAACCTATCGAAGAATTTTGCAGATGTTAACCTGTTTTGCTTATTATGCAGTTAATGATGTACCATTTTTGGTATTATCACAGATGCCCTTTGGTTTAAATCCTTGCATTCACCAACAATTGTACCATTGCATTGTACAGTGTGGATAGTGAAGCTGTTGCTGTCAAAACGTGATGTGCTAGTAGCAGTCTTTGACTGTTTACCGTGAAACTTTACTTATTTGTTTACACTTCGGCTTGTGCCGACAGGACAGAAATCTCCAGCCACGCTCACTCTCCACCCAACGTCAGCCCCTGAAGATAAAAATGTACTACTGTTGGGGCCATGGGGCAATTGTGAAAGTGACAGACAACTGGGTAGCCCAGAAGGGCATGGAGGGGATTCTACACTGCCGTGCCCCATCTTTAGCCAGAGCCCTGCCCCCGTGATGAATGTTAAGGAGGAGGCAATTTAGCGAAAGTCATTCCCTCTCAGTGTTAATGGCCAAGGACAACTTTTGTAGTTACTATAGTCACAAAGGATGCCCGTTCTGATTTCTGCAAGCAAACTGCAGGATTCCCAGAATGCACCTCCGCCATATTAACGCATACATTCAGGAACAGGGAGAATGAACAGCTGTGTGAATGTTGACTCGAGCATCTCAAGTTTATCCACCACAAAAAGACACACGAGCCAATTTCTCCACACGTCAACACTTTCTCCCTGCACCCGATTAACGGGGGCAGTGGATGGGCAGCCAGAGAACTCGCCGGCCTCAAAAGAAATGCCTCACCTCACCCAGTATCTTGCAACCTCACTGGATTGCCATCAAACCCGGATCCACCGTAAATAACTTTGAATCATCCACGAGACCCGCGTTATGGAAAACCAACATACCCTGTGAACAAACAACTCCTCCACTATAAAAGCTACTCCACAAACATTTAAAAGCTGGTCTTTCGGACTGGTCTCATTCCCCTTCTCACCCTGCCTCGGGGACGCTTTATCACACACATCTGAGACATGATATAACCTAATGACATTAACAAAGCTACCGAAAACACCTCCTCTCCCAAGCCTGGTCCTCCAACCTCCTAGAGCTAAAGAACCAACTCCCCCAACAACATTAAGCAAAACTGCCCCTCCCCATCTACCTCCAACGCATAAATAAATAAATAAATAAATAAATACTCCAACTAATCTACAGCGACTACTGCCACTGCTCATCAACCAAAATCCCCCACTCCGGTTATTCACTAGGCCGCCCAACATGAACGCGTATGATCATCACCCACTTTTAGAATTTAACGCCTACCTATCACCACCTGTTTTTAATGTTTTCACCTTGTAAAGAGCACTGTGCACCACACGCGTGGTATATAGCAATGGAAAATAAAACAATGTGAGAAGACTGGTCTGGAAGTTGACCACTCAGATACAGACCAGACACTGGACACCCAGTACACGGGGGCAAAGAGGTCTACTGCCCTCTCTATTCTTTAGCAACAGGGGCAGGATCCTAAGTTTGCTCCCAGGGAGAACTTTAAAGTTGTTGGCTTCCGACTGTACTAAGCAAATACTAAGACTATAGGCACTGAAGATGCTGTTTAAGGAGAGATGACAATTTACTTTCAAATCATTTAGAGAAACTGCAATGTTGGTAATGCAATAATATTGCTCAGTGTCAGGAGGGATCCACGTCTGAATTAGAATTCTTTAAAAGTTGACTGAAGAGTTAGTTGTGAGGCACACCGTTGGAAAGGTAGCTCAGCAGGCTGAATGGCTGCTGCTGAGATCTCTGCATAACCTGCATTCCTGTGTGCCGGTATGAATCCTTGTGGGATGGCCTCAGCCCCTTTCTTTTCCCTAAAGAAGTGAACTACACTTGTTTTTGCAAACCTGTTTCTATCAAGGTCTCTTATATATTGTCCGGCTGATTTACCGAGTGAATGGGGACTTAGCAAGTCACATTCTTGAACAGTGTACTTGCTTCTGTGCATGAAGCACTGTCTCCTGGATGGAAAACTGAACCTTTTCCTTGTTCCGCTTTAGCCAAAGGTGAAGTGGGTTCCTAAGGGCTGCTCTTCAGACAGGCCTGTAGGTAGAGGTCCTCAAGGCGAGGAGTGGGTTCCACTGGTGGCACACTAGAAGGGCAAAGCACTGGAATCTGGGAGTGGTGCAAAGCGTTTTTGGGGTAATCAGGAGAAGATGGGTTTGGGGAAGCCCAGGGCAGATGCAAGGGCAAGATGAGAATTGGAGTTTGACCATGAACCGCTATAGAAAAAGGGAGAGCGATTTGTACAGACCTTTCTTGTATTGGAAAAATAGGAAGCAAAGTCCAAAGAAGGGAAATTAATTAAGAAAGTATGCTAGGGAGGATTAGAGTAAAAAATAAATACTGTCATGTTGGAGTGGACACTATTAAGTTGCAGTGCTGCACAGATGTCTCTCAGAAGCATAGGATGCAAACATACAGTCAAAGTCAGAAACCCAGAAAAAACTGTTCGGTGCCTCAACATGTCCGTGCGACAGTACCAGACAGATAGTATCGGAGGACAAGATCCACTCCCAGCAACCATGCTTTCTAAGAGCACCCAGGATTGTAAGTCTGGGCACAGTAGGCTAGGAACCTGATTCTATGATGCACCCTGGCTGCAAGGCGGGAAGGATGGTCCTGGGGAAGGCATCCCCTCTGGTGTTTTATGGTCAATATCTGGTGTGGCCACGCTGCTTCGGGTGACATAATGGTATCTGCCCTAGCTGTTGCGGCAGATCACCACTCACACAACTAGACTGTGCCTGATCAGCAGCTGGTCAGGGACCAAGGGGAGGAAAGTGACCTACAGACTTAACTGTTGCTGTCCACTAGCAATCACATGTCTTTGATAGGCAGGTGGGAAGAGCTGCTGCATGGGACCAGGAATTCATCTGTAAATCTGAGTGAGATTCAGGGAGACCCAGCATTGGTCCTCCTTAAACTCCCTGATGCGCTAGCATACGCAACTCAAGCACAAACCCTATGCAAGTTTCAGAGTCTTTGATAGGCCGGTGGGCAGAGACCAGGAATGAGTCTGTAAGTCTGAGGTAGATTTAAGGAGGCCCAACGTTGGTCCTCCTTAAACTCCCTAATGCCGTGGCATATACAGCTGTCAATCTACTCTCAGGTAAAGTGTTTGTGAGAACACCTGATCAGCATTTGCTAGTGAGGCTGAATGCTCAAGATGTACTCTGTAGAAGGCAACTGAGGAAAAAGGAGCAAAAGAGGGCTTAGACTACTGCACAGCACGTGGATACAATTGCACTAAACACACAGGATCTTACAACGGCATGTTACAGATCACACAATATACTTTCATAAAACTATTGCTAAGCAACAGACATACAAACACCTGCACTTAGCTCTTCATAAGCCATTATCAAAAATATGACTTACCGACTAGACAGCAAATGGTACATAACTGTTTGCCTGAGATCGGTGGCACTCAGATAGTATGGATATAATTTGCGGGCGATATTGTCATAGCAGACCACACATATGTTAGGCTACAGAGAACTGTGAGCGAGCTCTGTATGTACGCACGTAAGAGAGAACAAATTGACATTGAATGTTGAAAAAACGGAGGGCCTGATCCACAGAAAAGTGCGTATTCATCCCACAAAGTTTGCATGTCGAAAATGTAATTTGCGTGTCCCTGCACGAATTAGAAAACCTGCGCCCTACGTGTATTCATCGAATATTCCCTGTGAAACAAACCGATGCACAAGTAGCGCCCGGAATGCCCACGACACGCCCCAATGCATAGCAATTTGAGCCGCGTATACAGACCTTAGCGCACTCCTCGACCGCAAAGTAATGCACCTTGGCAATACCGAATGCGATCCCCCACAACCAAGGCAGCACCCCAGCCCATTCCCACGAGAACACAAACGTATACCTGGATTACAACACGTTACCTCGTATTGGGAAAAGGTGCACGCAAACCTTGTCATTCATCTGCCACCAGATAGCCGGCGTAAAGTCCAAAGTTCCATAGGAAACAAAAAGCGTGCAAAACGCTGATCATACATGTGATGGTATGTACAATTGCGGGGGAGCACCCAAGTTACGAGGTGCTCATAACTTTTGGGGTGCACACAAGTTACAGTGATTGCACGCTGTTTCTCCAGGGTGCTGGAGTACAAAATGCAGTACAAAATGACTTTGCAGTGCAAAAATACACTTTGCACAGTTCCATTAATCAGGGTTTGTGTCGGCAGTGCAAAGTCACTTTTCAGCAGTGCAAAGTCACTTTGAACTGTGCAAAGGATTCCATGAATTAGATTGTTGTGTGGTTTGCGTGGGGGCATGTCGTGGTCCTTCCGGGCACTCCTTGCTCACAGGGTTGTTTTGCGTGGGAAGTTCTGTCAATACGCAGAGCGCGCAGATTTTCTTATTTGCGCAGGGAGGCGAAAAGTAGTTTTCGGCACGTGGGCTGTGCGTGCTAAATGCGCCTTTTTTCATGAATCAGGCCCTAATACTTTAAGTGCGCAGAAGCACTATTTGCGGGCTATGTCATTAGACAGAAATAATAGCTTTTTAGGGAAGGCGGCTCAAGAAACGGTAGGTCGACATGTGACTACTGTGGTCCCAATTGGTTATTGGACTCCAGCAAGGACATATGAGTATTCAGAAGATAAATTGCCTTTTTCTCATGTGCAGTTTAAGGGATATGTTGGAGGGATGAGCCGTGGCCAGATTGTTGCGCACTCTGGGAATGAGATGGAAAAGCTGAATGCAGTTTATACAAAAGCCTGTATTCGTTTCCTTTTTTGCAGAACCAAGGAATGCATTTGGGTAAACTCCCCAAAGATATCATGTTACATGATCAGGATATGAAAGAAAATGAATAGATTCCATTGCAGAATGCTTCTCACAGCTGCAGGTTTCTCCTAGTAGGCAATCCCATTGGAGCTCATTTTCCTCCTAATCGCAATGTGATGGCTGGGAGACGTTATGTTAGCAATGCAACGTAAATGGTTCCCTGCCGGCAACTTTTTGTCATTTGCAAAGCAGAGTGAAAACGTGCAGTGCACAAGGTGGCGAAGGCATGTGTACGCCACCTTTTGCCCTTCACTTTTGCACTCTGCTGTGCAAATTGAGTAAATAAGCATGCCAGGCATCGTTTACTTTGAATTGTGAGCACCACTTGCCATGCACACATGGCAGACAGTGTTCACAATTACAAATAAACGCTGTCCGTCATGCGAGCAACAGAACTATTTTCAGAAAAATGATCACAAAATAAGCAGCATGAGGCACCCTTTGGAAGCACAGGCTGTCATAATGTTAGACGTTCCAGCACGGGAAAATACTGCGCTCCCTCTGATATTTTGAAAACACTCACACCAACAAGCATCTACAGTATCACGTAAGAGGCCTAAGGGAGAGATCCAAGCAAAAATAAAAAGACATTTCGTGAGCCTGTAGATACCTAAAGACGTGTTTTCGCACAGAACAGTCTGTGGATTCACTCTCGCTCTGGAAACTTAATTGAATACATCGATGCAGCGACCTAAAAATGAGCGAAGACTGCATTCTCCGCCATTTTCTATAATACACCCCAGCTTTGCTAGAACACAATCTGAGCACAGTAGACACACATGTGCATTCTGTACATGTAATGTTTATGCACATGCTAGCAAGCCATACTTCCGTAGCAAAGCTCGGCTGGCCAGGAGGCCTCCCTGAAAAATGACATCCTTGGTGTTTGGCAAGGGACGCTCTCTCACTGGGACATACTGCCCGGCAGTGTTAACAGCATAGGCAACAGATTCCCCCAAGGCCGTCAAAGTATAGGACAGCAGACATCTATTCTGATTGGCTGGAAATGGTGGCTCTTGATTGCAGTCACTCAATCCCTCTGAGCAGCAAAGAAACATGTAAATGGGCCAGGTCGGCCTAAACATGTTTTCCACTGAGTATATACCGAGTGCACGGGAACTAGATATGTATAGCTTTATGAAGTAGCCCGGTCCCGCGCGTGGTCAACGGGATTCATATGGGTCACTCAATTCAGAAAAAAAGTCTTGCAAAGGGCAAGGAACTGGCAGCTACTTCCAGTGTAATGCCATCATAGATGTCAAGAGGATCACTAAAGGAGGCGCCCCAGAGTATTTCGTGTACGTGTGGCGCACTATCAAACACCAACTAGATCAACGGTGCCCGCACTGTGAGGATCCACTATGAGCAAGAATGGAACCAGCGAGAAGACATGGTAGACACACATGGCAAGAACATGAAACAACGTTTAGGGAGGAAGGCTCTGCCATTCTATACGATTAAAATCATATGTCTACTTTCCAGAAAGAGAACGACTTTACAGGGGAGGGGAGCGGGAGGGTTGTTGTGGAGTCCCAGTACAAAGATCCGGAAACAAGCTGCGGTGGGCACGGAGGAGTTGAAACTGGTCCTCAACAGGGAGATCTGGAGAGAAGACTACATCTCTCGTGAGACGTGGGTGGGGCTCACGCCATTGTGTGGTGGCAGCCATTTTGTTTTTTTCAATACCGTAAATTAGAAGGACGGTGCTTGAGAAATTCAGTAACTACAGCATTGAGAAGAGAGCGCACGTCGCTATTTTTTGGTTCCTTCTTCCAAAAGTGTTGAAAAGGCCTAATAGAAGCCTCCAGAGTGTAGCATTTGAACAGAGGCAGAGTACAGAGAGTCCGAGGTTTAGTTAGTCTCATCACATTTCTTCTGCTGAAAGATGGCATTCCAATCTGGGCAGGAGACACACACAGATTGCGTAACATTGTGGTTTTTCAGGAACCGGGATAATAGATTTTTGGGATGCGGGTTTCCAGGCTGCTTCTCTGGGGGTGGCTTTTAAGATCCGACGAAGAATGCACAGGTGGGGGTGCCTTGCATGGCAGACAGGCACCCTCACAACTGGGAACAAACAGGAAGTCTGTAGTTTACTGTGCTGCATAAATCAGCACCTCCATAGGCGTGCAGCTGACTTTCAATCTTTCTATTATCTGGTGAGCACATTCCCCTGAAAATTGACTTTTGACCTTTAACACCAAGTTTTGCCAAAGTTAATCATTACACCCTGCCTCACTTACAATGAATGCACTGGGGGAAATATATCATTCCACCCTGCCTCACTTACAATGCACTGGGGGAAATGTATCATTCCACCCTGCCTCACTTACCACGCACTGAGGGAAATGTATCATTCCACCCTGCCTCACTTACCATGCACTGAGGGAAATGTATAATTCCACCCTGCCTCCCTTACCATGCACTGAGGGAAATGTATCATTCCTCCCTGCCTCACTTACAATGCATTGGGGGAAATGTATCATTCCACCCTGCCTCACTTACATTGCACTGGGGGAAATGTATCATTCCACCCAGCCTCACTTACAATGCACTGGGGGAAATGTATCATTCCTCCCTGCCTCACTTACAATGCACTGAGGGAAATGTATCATTCCACCCTGCCTCACTTACAATGCACTGAGGGAAATGTATCATGTAGATGCAGGGGTGTAGATGCTGCAGGATGGTAGGGGTAAGCAAGCATGGGCAAGGCCGACCGTTTGGGATTTTGTGCAAGCCTGGGATATGCAATTTCAGGGCACTGACATCATGGTAGTACGAGCCTATAAGATGGTAACAGCTGGCAAATGGTGTTAGTTCCTGGGCATATTATGGCAGTGCCTGCCAAATGCCTTTCTAATGCCTAAACAAGAGACCAACACTATTGGCTTGGACAATGCAGGAATTCATTCCAAGCAACAGAAACAAGGACACATATATTGCTTATAAATCAAGTGGCTGAAGGTACACTTGGTTTAGACAATGGGCCTCATCACGAGTTTGGCGGTAACCCTTAAATCCGGTAGCGCTGTTACCGCCGGATTTAAGGGTCCGCCAAATCACGGCTTCGGCTGATTTCCCCCCAGCTCTTAGCCGGGGTGAAATCCGCCGAAATTTCACGCTCTTACCGCCGGCGGGAAATCCGCCAGCAGTAAGAGCGCAAAATTTCCCCATTGAGCCCAATGGGGAATGGGGCATTCCCGAATGGGCTCAATGGGGAATGGGGATTTCCCGTTCTGCCAAATCCGTGATCCGGCACTATTAGCGCCGGTGGGTTTGGCGGTAGGGCAGATAACGCCAGCGCTATAAGCGCCGGCGTTACTGCCCAACTCGTGATGAGGCCCAATGTGTGTTAACCAGAAGGAACCTGATTTACAGTTGCCATCCAGCTACTCCCTTTCAGAAGACTCCTTAGAAAACGTTCACAATCGGGGTTGGGGGGGGGTCAACATGTGGGTAAAAAGCCAAACAGGACCCATAAGGTGTGTGTACCTTCTTACCGCCCATCTCTCGCCTTTCTTCACTTCCCATGCCAATAGTTTTGGCTTATAGGCCGCGCTTATAGCGCCACCTAATTCTCAAAACTAAAAAAAACGCCAGCAGGGGACATTTGTGACTGCCACCATTCTTAAACTGGTGTTTTCACGTAGATCCCACTCACGCAAAAAATAGAGCAAAATGGCCCCGAAGTGCATTTCCCAAGCGCCCGAGGCTGCGAAGATATCAGACACGGATAGGTGTGCATAGGGGTGAGGCTCCCACAGGCTCTAAGACCAGCTGAGTTGGCATAAGCACATTGTTAGAGAGCAACGTGTATCCGTCCACCCTGCTCCCTTCCTCGCTTTAAGAAATATCCCACCCGGACCCCAATCGTGTACGAGTGCTCCTATTCAATCCAAAAGCGAGGTGCAGGCACCCCACCCATCTCTTCTCACTTCTGCTCGACTTGAGAGGTTAGAGAGGCAGAACGTGATGCATTGTGGGCGGGAAATGGCCCTCCTGCCTCCCGCGCATTTCACAGGCCGCCTCAGTACATCCAGTGCTTTCTCATATGGAATCATCCTCTCGCGCCACCTGACTCGCCGGGCGCAGCCCGCCCCTCTGCTCCCCGCCACCCGGTACAGCTGTACCCCTCCTCTGATCCCCTCTCTATCCTACCCCCGCTTTATATCTGTCCAGTTGTTACCACTGAAAAGTGCTCCATTAGGCATCTGTAATGTTGTACACCTCTGTAAAGCGCTCGGTTGCTTCTCAAAGCTAGGGCCGTGTGTTAAGACGGATTTCTGAACTCTGTCCTGGTGGCGCAGAAGTTCAGAAGGCCAACCTAATTACTTGGAACAGGGTAACCTCTGGACGAGCCAGACCAATCAAGGTAGCGATCGCGGCGGTCAAGACTAGGTCTCAAGAGGGGTGAGGGTGACTGAAAGCCCGCAATGAGCACACAAAGCAAGAGCGCTTACAAACTACTCCAAACAGTTGTTATATCAAAAATATATACACATTTATTTTAAGGCCTTTAAAATAATGACCGTAGCGAGAAAATCACAATATCACAATATTAAGCCAACACATACCATATCAACACAATATATATACAACTACGACAGTCTCAAGCATTAGAGGCACGAAATGTGTAGTCCACCTGCAAGGGAAGGAAAACAGGCAGTGCGATAATGCTTTAGACTCAGTTCGCCTTCAGAGGCACCTAACTAGATGGAAGTCCGAGCCCTGCGAAGAGTGGAGCCTTGAGCTCAAAGTACCTGCACACGCTGGTGCCAACGGGCAAAAGGAGAAGCTCTTCGGAGGAAGTCAGGCAGTTCGGGTTAGTGCACAACAGAAGAAGAACAGGTTCCGCGACTCAAGTGCAGCCTCCACAGTGAGCAGAAGCAGAGCGCGAGTACGGACAAAAGGGTGCTGTTTTTACACAGCGGGGAAAAGCAATGGGCTACTGCAGGAGGGCGACCAGATCCTAGCTATACTACTCACCGGTCCCCGATGCAAGCAGACCCAGGCTTCTCCACGTTAGTTTCAGCAGCTGGCAGGTTCAGAAGAGCCGGGAATGCCTCGTCGTCGTGTAGAGAAAAAAGACGTCCCAATCGAAGAAACCTGCACAGTTTTGTCACCACCGCAGGGCAACGGAGCAGCCGTGTGTATCTGAGCCAAATGTACACTACTCACTTCAGACTTGGGAACGCCAAGTGAACGAAGCGTGTGAGAGTGACCAGGACTCGAAATACAACACAACCTGGCGGCGGTTACAGAGCAGGACTCCCGTGTAAGCTGGTCAGTCAACTGGATGGCCCAGAGACGCTTCCGAAGGCTTACTGGCAGGAGATGATGAAGTCGCCGAGAATAGCTGTTCCTGCTATTCCAAAGGTCGAAGCACCAGTACAGGCCTTCTGGTTCGATCAAAGGAGGAAAGGGTTTCACAGGACGACAGCAGTGCAAAGGAGGAGTCCTTCAGCGGGTCACCAGCGATTCCTCGGTCCAGCCTCTTGGTTGCAGGATACTTGGCTCCTGTATTCCTTCGTTCGTGAGAACTCAGGAGATCGACATGGTAGTGGTGTTTCCAGCCCCCTCTTATCCACGGTTCCCTTCGCGCCAAAACGGAGGGGAGCCAATGGGAGATCCGCTCATCAACACACACACCATTCGTGGACCAATCACGGACCACGGTGGTCCCAGGCATTCACACCACCCTAGACTCTCTGGCACCCAGGATGTGTATTGGGACCAGACATCCCAGCCCACACCCTGGAGGCACACAAAAGACATGTAGAAGCCCGCGAAAGCATCCGTGTTTCGCGGGAAAGTACATGCCCAAATAAGGAAGGCCCCGGGTCGCTCGACCTGGGGAAGGTGAAGGGAGCAAATCGGTCAGTGGACAGGACAAAGGAGCCTCGTGGTCTGGCCATTTTGGGAGCCAGGCCACCATTTTGGGTTCAGTGCGAAAAACGCGCTTAGAACGCCAAAAGGAGCTCAAAATACAAAGAAACGATCGCTGCCACCATTCCAGTCCCTGAATGACTTGCACCGATCAAATACAATCCTAAACGAGTATCTAGGGCCTGTAGAAGGCTAGAGACCCAAGAGAGCGGTAACTTAGCTTACAGTGCCCTCTTGTGTCATGTTGCACTAAAGCCGCAACATGATAAAAGAAACTACGGGAAACAGCGTTCCCCGGTACTGACTGTCTTAAGGGCATAAGAAAAGGAGCGAAAGCCCAGAGGAGTGCGGCAGAAGGCAAAGTCAAGAACAAGGTGAAAAACAACAGCAAAAAGATTAGGGGTTGCCACATGGAAGGAAAATTACCTACAATTAGGAAATCTTTCCTAACACCGTGCTCAATAAATACAGTAATAATGATAAAAGAAGAGCACTGCTCAGATTCGGTTTTTTGAGTTTGTTTTCAATGTAAGAATAAAGTGTGATTAATGTTAGATGGCTAGAGGCACAGCAGTGAGTGGGTAATGGGGGTGGTTATGGTCCGGGGCAGGTTCCTTCAGAGGGGCGAATCTTGTGTGATGAGAAATGAGAGGAGTGCACAAAGTGCATGCTAAAGGGTACACACAGGTTATCGTCTCATGCACTCTTCACTGCGTTTCTTTCAGTCCCAATAGTACAGTTCAAACCCCTGAGGAGATTTGCTTTAGGTTCACATTACAGCTTATACTTCCATTCAGTATGGTGAAAATACAGCTACACTCGTACTGTTTTTGCTCAATGTGTTACTTGCACAATGTATGTATTGTCATGTTGCTTTATTAAGTGATTTGTGCACATTTCAAGTAATCTTTATAAAACAAAACCCTGTGCCTTTAAGCACTTTTTAAAAGCATATCTATTGCCTGTCATGATTCCACATTTCGCCCCACCATCCCCCACCCCCTTTCACCAATCCGGCCACACCCTGCCCCCAGGAGTTGGCTTCCACCCCCCCACCCCCTAAACCCCCATTTCTAGCATTGCACATGTCTATTTGCTATTTTCTGTTTCAGTTTGTTTACGGTCTACTGCCTTTCTACAGAGAGCCCCAGCGGGAGAGCGCGGGGTCCAAGCCAGGCTGACTAATGCCCTGCACCTGTGATGCCAAGCAGAAGTGAGTGTAGCCTCACAGAAGTGGACATTGAAATGGGATTAAATATTTCCAGAAAACACAATGTTCAAAAGTTCAAAACATCCGGATTGCAATTAAAATGCTGCTCCAGCTTGAAAACACATTGACATGAGCCGGGCTGGAGGAATATTTTGCAAGGTTGCAGGAGGAAAAGAGCCAACTGCTTGCCAGAAAGGCAGCGTGAAGGAGTGCTGCCTGGACTTCAGAGCCCCGCGTTTCCTGTGGATATATTGGAGGGACCCTCAGTTCCACACAATGCTTCTGTCCATTGTGGCACAGAATGGAGTGGACATGATGGTCCGCAACATTGATCCGCGATGCCGCTTTCCATTCTCGATGAAGAAGGGAGAGGAGTTGCGGTCTTGTAACATAGCTAGTTATTTAGACACACTGTTTTTTGAGGGGGGAAGGGGACGGCGGGATATCTAGTCCAGACCCAGCACGCTCGCTAGCAGAAACCTAGAACTTATTGTTGACTCGCTTGATAGAGGGCAATACAGTCAGTGATATCAGGGAGAAGCCATCCTCCATAGGATCCATATTTGAGCTAAGGGACCATGTTGTGCCGGTAGTCGGGTACATCCTTTTCTATGTGGTGATGTATCTAGGCATATGAAGGCTGCAGCTGTGTAGCTGAGGTGGCACCAGGTGGCACCATGGCGGTAGCTGAGGGTATGGTGCTCTAGCTGGCACAGGATGTCTCTACCTCATCATATGAAGCTGCCTCTGGAATGACATGGCTGGCCCTGGGCCTGTGATGGCTACATCCGGGCATATAGTTCTCAGGTAGCATAACATGATATTACCCTGACGCATGATGCCTGGATCTTAGCATATGAGGCTGCAACTGGATGAGATTGCACATAGGTGCACGAGGCCTAGGATGCGATACGAAGTGTACGATGGCAGCGCCTGACTTTCCCTGGGCGTAGGTGGCCGTACATCGCCATGTGAGGACGCACCAAGTCATCTGATGGCTGGAGCTTGACATCTGGAGCTGTGGCCGACACACGATGCCTGTGAATACGATGGCCAGAGCAGGGTACATTATGGCTGTGCTGGCTATGTGATAGCGGTGTCTGGGGGAAATGAAGAGAGTACCTGGCCATATGAGGCTGCACCTGGGCATGTGAGGACGTACCCCGATGCTTGATGCTGTACCTGGCCATATGAGGCTGCACCTGGGCATGTGAGGACGTACCCGGATGCTTGATGGTTGTACCTGGCCATATGACGCTGCACCTCGGCATTTGAGGATTTACCTGGATGCTTGATGGCTGTAGATGGGCATATGATGCTGCACCTGGGCATGTGAGGATTTACCCGGATGCTTGATGGCTGTACCTGGCCATATGATGCTGCACCTGGGCATGTGAGGATTTACCCAGATGCTTGATGGCTGTAGATGGGCATATGATGCTGCATGTGGGCATGTGAGGACGTACCCGGATGTGTGATGGCTGTAGATGGGTATATGATGCTGCACCTGGGCATGTGAGGACGTACCCGGATGCTTGATGGTTGTACCTGGCCATATGACGCTGCACCTCGGCATTTCAGGATTTACCTGGATGCTTGATGGCTGTATATGGGCATATGATGCTGCACCTGGGCATGTGAGGATTTACCCAGATGCTTGATGGCTGTACCTGGCCATATGATGCTGCACCTGGGCATGTGAGGATTTACCCAGATGCTTGATGGCTGTAGATGGGCATATGATGCTGCACCTGGGCATGTGAGGACGTACCCGGATGTGTGATGGCTGTAGATGGGTATATGATGCTGCACCTGGGCATATGAGGACGTACCCGGATGCTTGATGCCTGTAGCTGGACATATGAGGCTGCACCTGGGCATGTGATGACTTACCCGGATGCTTGATGCCTGTAGATGGGCCTATGAGACGGCATGTGAGGATGTATCCGGATGCTTGATGGCTGTACCTGGCCATATGATGCTGCACCTGGGCATGTGAGGATATACCCGGATGCTTGATGCCTGTAGATGGGCATATGAGGCTGCACCTGGTGTAAGTGAAAGCCATACCTGTCGGCGAGCGGGGCTTGTTTTCCAGTGAAGTGCTTGAGGCTGGGAAGAGCTGCACCTGCCCTGAAGGTTAAACAGGCGTCATTACACGCTGTTCAGCATGAGGCTGTCCTACAGCGAGAGACGTGCATTGGCTCGTCAAGCGACTCTCTTTCACAGTCTTTCTATTGCGGCAGTGAATTGGTGTCGGGGGCGCGGGTGCGGAAGGAGACGCATTTGGGTGCCCAGGGCCTGTCGACCCCCAACACCACCGTAATGTTACTATCCTCACGATATCAAAGCCGGTGGCACCATTTCATCAAATTCAGTATAGTGGTAGTAGCGCAGAGGGCTTCATGCGCTTTAGCCGTCGATGACGTCAGAGTAAATGACGTCACACAAACCTTCACAGCCAATGAAGGGTCCTACTTCTATATTCAATAACCTTCATTGGAAATGGGAGGTTACACAGGTGAATAAACCGTGGCTGATGACAAGCACAAGCAGCCAGCTATTAAAACGTCAACGTCTCAAAACAATTTGTATTTTAAAAGATCACTTGCCATATTATTTCATTCTCAGTGGATGCGAAATAGCGAGTAGCAACTGCTGCCGCCAGTTACCCCTAAAGAAAATGGCTGCTCAAAGCTCTACGAAAGTGTTAAACGGTGCCATGCGTGAGCGACACAAAGCACACCAGAAGACATTTAATGAAACGTGCGTTGTTTAATCCGATGTAATAACTTTAGCGAAAGGGAAACTCTCTCAGGCTGATGCAAAAAAAGCGCGGGTGTCCTGCCCCAGGCCACGCTATTTACGGCGTGCAAAACAAATGGGCTGGAAGTGCACGGCCTGGTACCGAAGGCGCCCCACTTTCCGGGAAAGGTCTGGCCTGGCATGTGGTGTCCAGGCAGAGCAGAAGCTGCTTGCCCGCCATGCCCAGGGATGGAAAAGTACCCTAGACACAGGGCAACTGTGCCCCCATTGTAGCATTTCGGGGAAGGAGACGCGAGCGCATCCAGAGGATTTTTCCAGCAAAACATGTTGTAACATCCTGTAACTTTAAGGGTGCATTTTGGAAAGTACTTTGGCTGGACAAGGTGCTGGATATGAAAGGCAGCTGGCAACAGTGATGTCAGGGTGGAAACTAACCTCAACGTGCGCTGGTCTTCCAAAACAAAATCTTGTCCCAAAACAAGTACTCTTATGTTTTCATGTACTTTAGTTACACAATTTGTCGCGACCGCACTGCACCCACAATCGTCTCGAAGCGCGGCGTGGTAATTTGGCATTTATGGATCTGTGCTGTTAAGACCCCCACTCCAACAGATGAGACTTCGAGCCCGATTCATGGAATTTTTAGCGCAGGGCAAATTGACTTTGCATTGACAATAAACACCCTGTGTCACAGAGCGGTGCAAAGTCTATTTTTGCAGTGCAGTGACTTTGCACCACTTTAGCAATACACTTTGCACAGCTCTGTAAATCAGGCTGTTTGATGGCAGCGAAAAGTGACTTTGCACCACGCGAAAAGCTCCATGAATCAGGCACTAAGTGCGATCTTGCCATAATGGGCTGAAGAGTGATTTGGGATCCTGCCACCACGCCCCCTCCTACTAAATGCATGACAAGAAAAAAGGTCAGGAAACACTGCAATCATCCATTCTATTTCAGACAAATTGCTAACAGACCCATGATTGACGAATACGTTGAGAGGTATCCCCTCAGCAAGCCATACAGACCAGGTACAGTACAGATCTATCTGTGTATGGTTGAAGAGCCGCAGGCTATGATCAGAAAGACCTATATGGACAGCCTGCACTAGAGCACTAAGAAGCCATGTTGCTGACATCGTTAGAGACACCATGAGAAGCACACGTACCATCCGCATTTCGGTACCCAAACGCACACTCGAATACATGAAGCACATGAGCGCGCAGTTCTGTAGTTAGAAGACAGATACATATACATACTGTCACAGCTTTTATAATTTTTTCCATTAGCCAAATGCAGTAAAGTAGAAACCACAAGGTGCAAGAGATCCTGAGCAAAGCTTGCAGATGCTTAAACGCGAGTAACCCTATTCAACTGCAGGAGCACCTATGGTACCTGACAGAGACGTGTGACTAACCTATTGAGAATATAGTATAGCATGCACACTGTAGGAACTGCATTACAAGGTTTAGGAAAAGTACAGCAGGCCTCAGGCCTCTGAACGAGAGACAAGCTGAGGTGATTCAGGCTGGACAGAGAGCAAGACTGTCCCTGTGCTGATCCCTGATGGTTTTGTTTGTTATAAACCGCAGTTTGAACTTGCTGTTGACTGAGTCCTCCGTTTATCCCGAGGAGGGTGTTGGGCCCGCCAAGTCAGCAAACTTCCATGTCCCTCTGGCATACCTGGGGGTTCCTCCCAACAGGGCGCATCCTTCTTTATGCCCCCTGGCTTTTACCCCATTCTCCCATTCTGTGCAGAGGCTGTGGACCAATTTTTCGAGGAAGTCTTGTTGGGTTTGCCTCGCATGAATTCGGAATAAAGAGGTGGTACTCCGCATCCGCGTGCAGAAATACCCACAGCTGGTCTCCATCGCAACACACTTCTCTGACGTTTCAGCTTCCCAGATACATTGCCACTTTTACCATTGACCCCCACACTCACCTGTGATTTTATGCACCCTTTCGACTGATAAAATCATCAAAGCTCAGTCCCTTAACGTCTTAACAAGTAGACAGTATTGTACTTATTATTTCTCTCTACACGTATTTTACCATAGTTAGTTCTCTATGGCTCATCAGGAAAGAATCCTAAGTTTAACATTGGTTGCTTCTTTCTTAATTTCAAGTTGGTATTTTCTTAAACTAGTGATGTTATAGTCATTTGGCATGGTATTCTGTTAACTCAGCGTTATTATTGGTGTGGGGATACGATTGCCCTTGCAGGGGCCCGATCCTCTCTGCCTTAACATAACAATGTATATTGTGCACATTGCTTTTTTGTGTGCTGTGCAACACTATCTATACCTTGGCACCAGCCTCCCACCCTAGTAAGAGGGAAGCCAGACCGCTATGCCATGCTATCAATCATTGAGAAGATTTGGGCAAACTTGGTGGTCACCCTGTGAACACACCAGAGGTTTGGTCTTCTTGAACATCTCACCAGAGGAATTCGGAAAAGCCTCCATAACATGATGGCTGTGTATGAGCATCCATGGGACTCTAAGAATATGCATTTAGGAGGAAGCAGTGGATGGTTTCCGGTTGACTTATTCTTCTCCAAAGAAATATGAAGGTACGGCAGTCTGACAAGCAGGAACCCCATATCCAGCCTATAGCTTATGGTACACAAAGTACTTTATGTTAGTTGCTTGTAATCCGCACACTACAACCTACGTAGTCTCCAGGTAGAGCCATCAGGAGGAAACCCAGAGAATAGAGGCTGATTTAGCAAAAAGATCCGATGATTTGATGACACAGCGACACCAAAGATAGAACTCTGCCGAGCTCCAGGTACGTATAAACGCACCACTTAGTTGGAAATCTGAAGCAGGCACGGCATTCCATCCACACACAATAGAATGTAGCTGTAACTTATGACAAATTTGGGCTAGCTCGCTAATTAATGTTTTAAACCTACTTACACCCGACTTGCCTCAACATCTCTGCCATTAGGATACAGTGACAACCGGCAACAGAATTCGGTCCAGCTGGACGCATAATGAGTCTCTTGCACTCACACAGACCTGTGACCTTCCTCAGGACCCAGCCAAATGGCTGACCTCTTGGGTTGCTTACTGGACCCTAGCCAGCCTTTCCAAGATCTTTCCCATACCAGGACTTTGGTCCCCAAGGGCATTCCCACCACAAGTGCGTTGAGGCTAATGATGCAATACAAATGACTACTACTACTACACAGAAGCTTCAGTTTCTGGGTTTCACGTTAGACTGTGCATCCTCTACCCTTCATTGGATGGCATGAATGGGCCCTGCGGGTGCATGTGATTACCCTAACATTAGCAAGGATTGTAGGCCAGCTATATCCTTCAATACAGGCAATTGTTCCTGCACCACTTCATTACAGAGCCCTTCAGAGGTTGGAAATAAAGTAACGCTGCAGGCGGAAATTCCAGCTAGTTACAAATGTACTTAGGAGCGCACAACAAATTGATTTTGTGTAGTTAAGATGCTCAGACTCTTGGAATGCCAGGGCAATGTTTGGTATTTGCCTCGATCTTGTCTTAGAATAAGATGCAATCCTCAGTGGGTGGGGAGCTCACTGCCATGGGGCCTCCACTACAGGTCGGTGGTCAACGCAGGAGTCACAGCAGCATGTCAACTTTTAAGAGACTCTTGCTGGTTCCTTTGTGGTCCAAAGTTACACAAAGGACAGGTGGCAGTGTTCAATTAGGCTCTGTGTGGACAATCCATCTGTGGTTCATGACATCAAGAAGTTGGGGGGGACAGGGTCCAATGACTTTGCAGACCATGCAGAACAATGCTGGATGTTTTGCCTTTCTCTGCAACTAAAGATCCAGGCAGAGTTAATTCCAGAGATCGCCAATGTGGTGCTGGACTGGTGTTCCTGGTATTAGCAGATCCATGCAGATTGGCATGTGCAGCCAAGGGTATTTTAAAAATACAGACACTGCAGGGACTGTTCAAATGAGTCCTTTCTGCACTCCATCTCAAGGATCAGCTTCAGAGATGTTTCCATTGGAGCCTGGACCAAGAGGCTTTGCAGACAGCCACCTTTGCCTAGAACTGGAACAAAGGCATAATGAATGTGTTCCATCCTTTTGCAATCATTCCCAGAGTTCTTCTTCAGGTACAGGCGGAGACTGCCATGCAGGTGGTAATCTCTCCGTTATGTCCGTCTTAGGCGTGCCACCTGCTGGTCCTGCGTTGCTAATTGACCTTCTAAGGCTACTACCAACCTTTCCTGACATTATTCAATGTCCTGCAAGGGAAAGGCATCAGTTGATCCTGGACGGGTCCCTATGTTGGATCACTTGGCTAATATCGTAGAACGTTAGGCTCCATAGAGCATTTCTCGGGTGGATTCCTTGTTATTCTGACAATCCTGGGCTCCAAGCCCCCTTGATCATATAAATCAGCCTGGGCAGCCCAGATGCTTTGATGTTCTCTGGGAGGCTTGGATCACTCTTGATAAATTTGGTAGCAGTGGTGAATTATCTAGCACATTTGGCTTTATCGTCATATTTTACGGTAAATATGCATCGGTCCGTAATCTCAATTTATCATGAATTGGTGGACGGGTTTCCAGTTGGGGAACATCCTCTGGTTTGTAGCCTTCTAAAAGAGTTGAACATTTTGGCTCCTTCGTGATATTGTTGAATGTAGGACGTAAACCTGGTTTGTGCCTATTTAAGAGGAGACTGGCTCATAAACATTTATTAAAACAACTTTTGGCAAAGTTGGTTACTATAATATGCTTGATCATATTTGAAGGATATAGGAGTGTGAAATCTTGAAGGTCTCGTATTTATGATTTTGGGTGTTTCCTATTTTTGTATCGCTTTACCATGACTACTTCCAAGGTTATTAATTTTTCTGCATTTCATAATAATCCACAGGTTTGTGTGGTACAGTGCTTAAAACACTTTGAAAGCATAACGGCTAGCTTGAATAACCACCTGGAGAGTTGTTTTTACTTATCAGTAATAGTCTTTAGGTGACTTGCATCGTATTAGAATCACATGCTGTGTGCATAAGCTGCCATCTAGCGATTGGTGCTGAATATAATTTAGGTTTTTTGGAATTCGAAAAAGTGTGCGTTGACAGGGGCGTCCCTGTAACACTATCCATATTCTAGGTGTACAGGTACACATGATCCTTCATGCGTTGATGTCCTCAGATTGATTGTTTTCTGACATGGTATGTGAAAGTAAATTGTCTCTTTGTAACATCTTTTTTTCTTTATAATCTTTCACATTTGCACCCATGTGGGGAGGATGGGTGGGCACGTATGATTCTAAGCAGTACAAGCCACAGAAAGACCATTACTGGTAAGTAATATTTGTCTTCTGGTGCTTGCTTTGCATAGCAGTATTCTGTGAAGTCGATGGGTGAGCTGAAAGAGTAGATGTAAATACATTTCTTAAAATGGCTTGAACTACTTGAGGTTCTGCTCTTGATTGTGTATCCACTCAATGGCCCTCATTATGAGTCCGGCGGTAAAACCGGCACGACTGCCGCCGGAGTCATTTTTCTTTTTACCGGCAATGGGGACCTACCGGGACATTCCAGCCCCGGCGGACCCGGTAATTCCCCTTTGCCGGGTGCCGGTAATAATTGCTCCCCATTCCCACTTGAGCCTCATAGGGCTCAATGGGAATGGGGAGGACAGTAGCAAATAACGGTGCCGGTGCTAGCGTCATGGTCTACGAGTGTGTGCCGGTCCACCCGCCAAGTCCGACCTGGCAGGCAGAAGGGCACCCACTCACAGAACTCGCAGTATGGCGGTATGGTAGCAACGGTGCCGGTAGCTTACCGGCAACGTTGTTGCCGTACCGCCATACTTGTAATGAGGCCCAATGTGTGTAAAAGTATGTACTGAACTCCATGTAGCTCCCTTGCAAATGGCTTTCAAAGAAACATTACCAAAGAAAGCCATTGTTGCTCCCCTACCTCTGGTTGAATGTGCTTTCAAGGTACACAGAAGTGTATTGTTCAAAATAAAATAATAATAATTCAGCATTTATATAGCGCTACAAACCCTCAGGTATCTCTGCTCTGCTTATTATTACCCACGTTTTGTGGTGCTCATTTATCGACCTCGGAAGGATGAAAGGCTGAGTTTGGCCCTGCCGGGATTCGAACCTGTGTGAGCAGGCTCTGCACAGATGTCAAAGCCAGCGCTCTACTCGCTGTGCTATCAGACCAACACGACAGAGTAGCACATTTGAATATATCTGCCAATCACCTTGCAATAGTTTCTTTGGAGACTGCATCTCCTTCTCTACCTGTTGCTATTGAAACCGAAAATTGATGTTTTCATTTTTTTTAGTTCTGTCTAGATAGTACATTACAGCTCTACGATCATCAAACGTGTGTAAGGCTTTTTCTCCTCTGCTTTGTGAATTTAGGAAGAATGCTGGTAATTCGATAGATTGATTGCCATGGAATTTTGAGATTATTTTTTTGTGAAAACCTTGGATGTGTTCCTAACACAACCTTATTTTTGTGTATAGTTACAAATGGTTCTGATAGGGGCAACGCTTGTAACTCACTGGCCCTTCTGACTGATGTGTTAGCAACCAGGAAGACCACTTTGCATGAGAGTTCTTTAAGTGGGGTATTGTGTATTAGTTCAAAGGTTGAACCCGTAAACCGTGAGAGTACTGTGTTTAAATCCCCCCCAGGTGGAGGGTGAGACACTGCAAGATAAATATGTTTGAAACCTTCCGTAAAAGCTTTAACTACTGGTGCCCTGGACCATGATATTTTATGTTGTGATGTGCTATAAGCGGCCAATGCACTTTAATAAGAGAATTATAAATTGGACCCGAGTCAAATAGATACAGAAAGGATATTCCCACATCTGGCCTATGCAAAGCATGTGAATCTAAACCCAAAAATGCCTTTTCCCCGCCTCTTCTCCTACTTTAGCCGAGTGGGTCAAGGGAGCGATGTTCGAGTTTGGAGAGGACACATAGATGTCTGAGGCTCATACTACCATAGGTGCCATGACTACTAAAGGCTTCTAAAACCTGGTAGTCTAGTGCCACATTGGAGGCTGTTCTCAAGGCTAACATGCACACTTTGTATCCTTTCTATTTTAAGTCTATTGTGCATGCTTCAGTTGCTGTAATTTCACAGCCTGGAAATATAACAAACAAGGGCCTCTGGGA
Organism: Ambystoma mexicanum; assembly: GCF_040938575.1. Taxonomy (NCBI): domain Eukaryota; kingdom Metazoa; phylum Chordata; class Amphibia; order Caudata; family Ambystomatidae; genus Ambystoma; species Ambystoma mexicanum. Next base: position 576,218,734 of record NC_090922.1, on the reverse strand, counting down.
AGTGACGTCATGGGACGTGTACATACCTCAAATTGAAATATTCATATTTCATTCAGTGTGCCTTTCACGATTATCAAAAAGTACACATGACGAAAATGATTTTGCCAAGAGAACATATTTTCATATTATTGTGCTGCCCAAGTATAAAATGCATGCACATTGTGTTAGTTGGCCAAAGTTTGCATTTTGGGCAGTTTAAAGGGGATAGAATTAAGTATTTTTGCATGTGTCACAACTTGATAGAATTGTTGGAGGTAAGCATGTGTCACATCTAGGCAGAATTGTTGGAGATTAGCATGGGTGACATCTAGATAGAATTGTGGAGATAAGCATGCGCCACATCTAGATATAATTGTGGAGGTTAGCATGCGTCACATCTAGACAGAATTGTGGAGGTTAGCATACATCACATCTAAATAGAACTGTGGAGATAAGCATGCGTCACATCTAGATATAATTGTGGAGATTAGTATGCATCACATCTAGACAGAATTGTTGGAGATTAACCTGCGCCACTTCTAGATAGAATTGTGGAGGTTAGCATGCGTCACACCAAGATAGAACTGTGGAGATAAGCATGCGTCACATCTAGATAGAATTGTGGAGATTAGTATGCTTCACATCTAGACAGAATTTTTGGAGATTAACATGAGCCACATCTAAATAATAAATAATAATAATAATTAGGCTTTTATATAGCGCTACAAACCCTCAGGTATCTGAGCGCTGCTTATTATTACCCACGGTGTGTGGTGGGTAATAATAAGATAGAATTGTGGAGGTTAGCATGCGTCACACCAAGATAGAATTGTAAGAGATTAATTAGCGTCACATCTAGATAGTGATGCCATTTGCCAACCGTACTAAAAACTCACTCCTCTGCATACACCTCTCAAACTCTGAACGAAACACAACCATAACTCTACAGCACAACGTCAAGCACTTCACTACACCGCAACAACAAAACAAACCACACACAGCCTTGTACAACAGCATACGACTACCAAACGTAAATCACACCTAAGCTCAGCAAACATTGTAAACCGAACTGAAGCTGCCAAGAGCACATCACAGCTCTCTTGCTCTTTTCTCCTGCTCAGTCGCACTAACCTCCACCCCAGCCCTTCACCATCTTGCCTTACAGATCCGCCAGCATGCCAAAAGAACCACGCAGGTGGAGATATTGCACTATATAAAAAAACCTTTAAGATAACACATTTAAAATCACATTTCCTGTATAGTGCGATGTCAATATGAGACATTTTACTCAGTCATCAAAAGGGATTCCCATGATCATGTGATTTACGTTTCTTGTTTCAGAGGCACATGGCTTACGTTCGATTCCCCGCTGCGGCACTGCAGCAGGTTACAATTATTTTTTTTTAGAATTCCTTAAACACAAGAGGGGATTGCCATCCGCCCCCTCAAAATAGTGGGCGAACGCCATACAACCACGTCGTCCCTTGACTTGTGCCCTCCTGTAAAGTATGTTTTTTCTTGCTTCCGTGTAATAAAGGAAAAGAGGAGAGCGTAATACTCGGCTCAGTACTATTAATAGAGTCACGACTGTCCATCATACTACTAGGACTAATCGGAATTCTCTCCTGCTTTACCTTTCAAATCCATGAGTGGGCCTGGAGACAATACAAATTGCAGAGGTGGACGGCATAAATCCAAAACAATATATCAATATTTCATAATGTGGACAGTAAAAGCAACTTTCAGATGGCCATATTTGCCAGAAATGCTCATATTTACCAGGTGACAGTTTATGCTTTACTGATTTAATAAAAAACATGTGCCACATGTTTTTCTAGTGATGGAAGAAAGCAATCTTTTAAGCATTAAGGTATTACATTTTTTTCTGCACAGATGTTCAAGGAAAGGGCTCATCTTTCTCCATGTGAACTCCTTATGTGCTCTACTGACCTATGCAAATGTCACACGAGTCAACAAAAGCGGCTCTCAAATAGAAGCATACTCATGCCGGGAGCTTGAGAGGGCTTTGCCACAAAGGATACCACTATTTACTAAATCGCTCGAAGCTCCCCCAGTGAGGCCCTGAATGGTGGGGCCCATGTAGCAGTGAAATTGACTCAAGATGTTCGGGCTTGCAGCTCGAGACCGCCTCCATCCCTCGCTTGGGCCGTGCAATTTTCTTCCCCCTTTTCCAACTCCTGGGTGTCCTATGGGCTCTGCCCTCATGCCATCTGAGCCCTCGCGGGAGCAGCATGCCTTGCTATGCAATCTCTCATGAGAGTGACGCACTGGTGCCCGAGTAGTAGGGGTGGGTCAGCCCTTGGGATCTCTTCTGACAGGCTAATCAGCCTAATTGTGTAAGGTAGCCATATTCTGCATTTAGACTAATTGTATAAGGTAGCCATATTCTGCATTTAGACTAATTGTATAAGGTAGCCATATTCTCCATTTAGCCTAATTGTATAAGGTAGCCATATTCTGCGTTTAGACTAATGTGTAAGGTAGCCATATTCTGTGTTTAGCCTAGTTGTGTGGGGTAGCCATATTCTACATTTGGCCTAGCTGTGTGGTGTAACCTTAATCTGCATTTTTGGCCGAATTGTATAAGGTAGCCATACATTGCATAAGATGCTTTCTAAAATCAATCCCTCATTGTCTGTCCACACATTTTAGCCTCTGCTCTCCTTTTAAATCTAGGCGTTTTCCTAATTTTGTTAGTCTTCTTACGCATTTTAGGCCCTGCTCTCCCTTTGAATCTAGGTGATACGTAGCACTGCTCTTTGTACATAAATGTAACCCAGGATGTAAACATTGTTGTTTATGCAGCTAACCCATTTCTCCCCTCGCACACCACACCATCGAAATTTAGCCGAAGGCACAGACTCATTCCACACACCTTGCACTCACATATAACACAAACACCATTGCACAACACCACTGCCATTAGAATGAAGCTATCTTTAACGCTAAAAATTCGAAATGTAGCTTCCCACATAATTTGCTATCTCCTTAAACACAATCCACCCTGTTCAGTTCATAGTTTGCCGCCACTGCGCCCATCCACACGGCATTCAGACATGGGTAACAAACAGGGTCTTGGCAACCCTCACATAACTTTAATGGCTGAAATGCACGCACCCATAATAGCACCTCCCAATTCTCCCAAATTTGGACTCGGGTCCCTCTGAGGGCGTTGGGAGCATAATTCTGGTGAAAGGCGCTATACAAATGACCAAATGAATGAATAAAGAGCTATTATGCCAAGCCTAAAGCAGTTCAATTTAGTTGCAAATTTAAACACGTAGCTCACAAGTAAAGCCTCAAGTTCATATTTCTACGATCACAGGAATGGGGGATATCAGCCAAGTGTTTCATTGCTGACAATCAGAAAATGAAAAGAAATAATCCGTACCCAAATAATATGTATAAAGGAGGGGCAGTTAAAATTCCAAGCAAAATCCCAAACTCTGCTTTTACGTTTTGCACAGAGGTGCATCATTTGAATTTAAAAAGAAAATGAAGAGTAGGGAGTGTTTCTGCGTAGTTCTTCCTTCTCAATACCTACTTCAAACACCACAGTGGTGACCAGGGGTTCTGGAGTGTTCCACATTCTTCTCTCATGGGGTATAACTAGTGCTTGCACTCTCCTCCCTCTGATAGCAGACCCCAACTCTCCAACTCTAATACTCCATTTGATGCCAGATCACTAGGGTAGACATCAATAGTGGTAATGAAAGTGGTATTTATGGATACCATGGAGACGATGCACCACATGTTTATCCCTTCTCTTGACGTGATGGAGGGACAGGTTTTTCAGCAGTCAGGAAAGGTGGCATGCTAGTGAAGGTTTTGGTTGTGTAGGGACTTTATATATTGTAAGGATTTTCTCAGATCGAAGGACCAGATGCTAATGCACCACTGGAGAGTTTGGAAGAAGTGCAACAAGAAATAGAAAAATGGTTTGACTAAAAAAATATAGTCCTCCCAATGCAGATTCTCAAATTCCATACAAGGCCCAGAATGCACATGGATCTATCAGTAACGTTACAGTGTAACTTTTAGGGTTGGCCGTCCCATGGCACTTTGGCAAGTCTTAAGACTAAGTTGATTTTACAAAGTTCCATCAAGAACACACAAAGCAAGATGCTCAGTGCCAACACTAGGCGTTGGCTGTGCATAAAGGTTGGATGTTTTATCACATGTATCTGGTTAAGAAGCCGCCATACTTTAAGGACATAAGAAAACCATGTGTTGACCATCTCCATCACCACTCCACAATGTACCAGAATCTGTCTTCACAGAAACAGCTGATGGCCTCCCTTCTGATCAGCACTCCATCTGATGCATTCCCACTACCACAACCATATCCCCCCCACCCAATCCCCAGCCCCGTTTTCGCTTTCCATTTAACTGTCCATTTGTATCCTGTGTCCTCTTCTCCTTTCCCTCCACCTCTGCTACTACTTTCTTCCACAGTCGTTCATTCTGGGTGTGGGCACAATGAACCACCTTTTTAAAAAAGCTTTGATGCCGTAAGAGCACTGTAGTGGTGATGGGCACAATAGACATGCCTTTTAAAATAAAGAACAAAAGTGTGGCATGCGTGTGAAAATATAATCAGTGATAATAATGTATAATCTTATTTGTACTAACAGGTGTTATTATCTCCCAATTTAGTGAGGCTAAATATAACAACCACAGGAGGATGAAGGACTGTGGGCCTTGCCACAGACACCACAGGATTCAAGCTTGAAAAGTGTTGCTTGGCCCAATGGCTGAGGACAGCACTTAACGTGTGAGCTATCTACCCATGAAAGAAGACGATAAGAAACAAAACACAGTTGAAGTGGCTGTAAAGAGGCAGAAACCAATGAGGCATCTCAATGAGTAACAAAACAAATGAAAATAAGGGAGGCACATCAAAACAAGGGCATACCAACAGGAGCACCATGAACAAAGAATGTGGTACATGTTGTGGCGAAAAGGAATGAAGAGACTGACCAAGTGGTGCCATGGTGGTTGCAAGAGACTTTAATTAAATGAAAAATAAACCTATAGATCCCTAACCTGAAAGGGGTTTCCCTACCTAAACTTAAGAAACTCAGCTGCTCGTCAGGAAGTCTGTGAAAGTCCAAATCAAAAGGTACCGCCCCAGTCCAAAAGCTCCTATGATATCCTGGACCCTGTCACTACAAAAAAACAACAACTTAAGTCCAAGGTCTTATCTGACTCCAGGAGAATGGCTCCCTTCACCTGGATGAAAGGCTCTTCAAAGAAAGGTTCCAAGGTTTCAACAAAAAACAGTTCTACAAGGTTCTCACTGGGTTAGGAAAATGACTCCCTTCTCCAAGGCGATTACCCAGTGTTCTGGAGGATGTTCAACAATAATTGAAATTCTTTAAATGACGTTTTAACATATTCGACTTTCTTTATCGTCTTCCCCTCATCTTCCTCTTGCCCCCACTGGGACAGTGAAGACATTATCGTAATCCCACTTGACTCTCCAGCATCACACTCTTGTGGAACTGCTCAGAGAATTGTGGTACAAAGTGGTTCACTACTTTCTCAGCTTCTGTATGCTTTACAGTCTCTAATCTTCCTGGCGGCCCTCCAGACTTCTCCTTATTCCCGTTACCTTCTCCCAGGGAACGTTTCACTGGCTTTGCCAGGGGTCGAGGGTTCCTCCCTTTCTGCTTCTTCTTTCTCAATGCTGCTTCGGTGGTCTGCTACTCTTCGCGGGTAGCTTCTGCTGGGGGTCTCTGTGCAGTTTTCAGACCGCTTGGTCCACCCACAACAGGTCATGCCACCACCACAGTTTCTCGTATTTTCTACAGGGCTCCACAGTAGGCTGGAGTAGGCGGTCTCAGCGCTGTTGTCGGATCGGCGGGTCCACCCACTACAGGTCACACCACTTCCTTCCCCTCTCTCTGCTTCTGCCACACCAATCTAACACCCACTCACAAGACGCGTCTTGGGCATCCTGCTCCCCGACTCAGCAGCAAAGGGGATCGGTCCTGCTGCAGTTTCTCTGAGCCGGTGTTCTGTCTCAAAGGCTCAACGGTGGCCTCCTCGCTTGCTGGGTTCTCCTTTGCGATTTACACGGGCTCTCAGCAAACCAGAATCATACAGGCTACAGCGGGGCACGCTAAAAAACGATGTAGAACTGCTTCCAATCTTGACCTTGGTGGCGAAGAACATTGCTCTTCTTTGCTGTTTAGTTTAAATAGCCTGGACAGCCTCAGCCGAACATCAGTCCAACTGACTCCAGCTGCTTGAGCATTCTTCCCGCTTGACTGTAGCGTTTCAGGCTCTTCTTCGTCCCGGTACTTGTCAAACCAAGGTTGTCAGAGATTTTACAATAACACATGGTCTCCAACATGAGCCTAGGCACAGAATGTTTGGTCACTGATATGGATCAGACATTAAGCCAGCCATTCCAAAGGCCCAGTGAGAGACAACGAAGTAGGGCACGTTGCCCACCAGAATTAAATGGATGGTTCCAGCTAATTATCAAACAGTATCATACTTGTAGTGAACAACAAAGAAACATGAATAGTCAATAGGCCAGGCGTCTGCAACCTGTCGCTCTCCAGATGTTTTGGACTGCATCTCCCATGATTTTTCACCACTGATTATGCTGCCTAGGGCTTTTGGGAGTTTTAGTACAAAACATCTGGAGAGCCAAAAGTTGCAGATCTCTGTAATGGGCCACACTTTGAAGTCAAACTAGGCATCAACAAATGAAACGTTTGGCAGACTGCAGATCAGACTACTTGATCATTCGAGAGAAAGTCCCCAACAGGAAGTGAGCAAATAAGGTTCTCTCACCCAGGACCATATAATGTCCTGAGATCATACAGTACTTGTCATCAACATTTGTAATATTGTTCAACATGCAATGCACCCTTTATTGCAATGAGAACTCCTTTGCCTTGATGAACGGCCTCTGGGGAATTTATTTCTTGGTTCCCAATAGTCGGTAGGCTGTATGCCAGAGCAGATTCTACCCCAAAAGCGGAGTGAGGGATTTGGGAAGGTCCAAATCCCTGCCCCCTACTGAGTGTGCAGTGCATATTCTGCAGGTACCGCTGTCCTTTCCACAATGCTGGTCAGCCTCCTACCTGGCTAGAGTTCTGGGTTTTTTTCAGGACAGCAACTGCCAGAATGCACCTGGGTGCAAAAAGAAAACCCAGACTGGTGCCATGGGAATGGAATCGCGAAAATAAATGGAAAGGGATTCTTTTTTCAAAACAGAGATGAGAAACCCAACATTTGACTTACCAATCCCACACAATCAGACACAGAAATCCTCAACAAAACAAATCGGAAGCAAAAAACAGCACACGAAGAAAGCCACAAGGAACATGAGCAGCATGAGCACAGGGATAGCTTAACCATTGACTGCCTAAGGGGAACATATGACCAATGGGAGACCAATGGGAGCCAGGAGCAGTGTTGGAAGGAAGTAGGCTGGTCTATAAAAGCCAGGCCAGCTTAGAGAAGACTGCAATGTATTTGTTTGAGATCAGATGAAGTGTTGATGAATTATTAGACCAGGCGGTGGGCATTTGATGGAGTGGAATGCTGAGGAGACTGTGGAAGTGTTCTGAGAGAGAAGGGCATGGAAATAGTGCGAGATGATAGTGGGAGTAGTGGTGAGGGCAGAGTAAAGTGCGAGGGAAGGTAGTTGGAAGAGATAAGCAGAGAGAGTGCGGTAAAATTAGGACACATGTTTATATGCAGGATCAATAGTAACGAGGGAGAGGGAAGAAGATAAGAAGAGTAGGCAGCATACAGTAGGCCTCATACAGAGCCAAGGGGCAAAACATTGTGAGAGGAGAGAAGCCATGCAGAGAGAAGGAGGGAGAGAAAGTAGAAAGGAGAAAGAAGAGAGGTGTAGATAGTGCGTGAGGGTGTGAAAAAGAGGGGAGAGGAAAAAGAGAGAAGAGTAGCTAGAAGGAGGGGATAAAGGGAGAGAGGGAGTTGAGGAAGAGCATACCGGGAAGAGAGTGAAGATAGAGATAGATATAAAGGAAGGGAGCGAGACAGAGAGTGAGAAGGGGAGATCCTGAAAGAGAAACCCTGTTCACATCAGGCTGTCCAAGTGTCCAACGGACCAGACAGAAGTATCCCTTAGAACGTCGCATAGGGAGGTAGATCGCAAAGTCCCTGTCTATATTGAAAAAAATTAAATAGTAAGGGTTACCTTGCTTTAGAGTATGTTGAGAGATTCTGGGGATTATGTACACTGGGCTAGGGTGGAGGGACCCCACAGGGAGGTCATTGAGTCAAAGGTACTCGCTTTATTAAAATACCTTATATCGAGGGGCACTTGAGATCAAGATGGCTGCAAGATAGCGAGCTCCAAGGAAAGACAGGCAAATGCGCCGATACTGAACCATTGTGGCCCCAATATGAGATGTAATACCATGTGGAATTGTACAAGAGAGGCCTGGGCAAACAGTGATCTGAAGTGAAACCATACTGCTGCCGTAGATTCATGGCATGGCGACAGAACGTCCAGACCGAGGTGTATGAATACAGCATCGCAGCACCGATTGGCCCATGCTGGAGGGGCAGAGGTGGGACGAGGGTGCGAGGAGAGGATGTGCCCCCAGAGGTGTGGCGATCGAGATGGACTGCAGTGCAACCATCGAAACGGCTGTGGGCGACCTGAACACTAGCAACTGCACCAACGGCAGCTGGGGGAGAGCCGATTGCAGGTATAGCCCACAATGGAGAGGAAGTAGGGTGCTTGCTCGGCTGCAGCCGGGGTGCACGCACCATCATGGAGAGGTGGCCCAGACGCCATATCTGAGACCCAACAGATAGAGCTGGGATGTGATGACCGAAATAGAACTACTTACAGTGCTGTGGCCCATTCTCGCCATGCTGCTTGCTCACTCACCACTTAGATGAAGCAGACCCTGCACACTCTAAAATGGATGGTACAGGAGGGCACGCCCTGCTGAATGGCCCTAGTCTTGGCTGAATGTCCAGTTCTGGCATACTGTGATTTTAGAACCCCCGGAAGGCAGGAGATGGACATAGTGTTGCGCTCCTGCAGCACCTGGCGAGGTGATTCTGTGGCTCACTAGAAGGCTCTGTTCCACTGCCGACCTGACATCATGGCGCACATTTAGATATTGATGAAAGGCCAATGTCAAAGGAAATATATAGCCTGCGAAACACAGGCATTGCTCAAGCTGCCCCCTGCATACCTAGGATTGCTCAGACACAGTCATCAGGATAGCAGTCCATAGAGCCCTGAAGACGCACAGCTGTGCTCTCAGACATGTCCATTAACTCCTCGAGTGCGGGTACAGCGAATGTGACCCAGAACGAGGGGCCTACCACAGGATCACTGAATCCTCATAGATCATCCAAACAAACAGCCAAAATGGATACTTCTTCACAGTTGCAGGCGATACTGGCTGAGCTGCAGATCATAAATCAGCACACAAAGCAAACCAATACCACAGTTCAGGACATCATGAAGGAGATGAAAGATATCATAGTCGCATCAATGTACAAGCTGAACGTACCACGGAAAACAAACAACATAAAAGCACCATTGAAGACGATCAGGAGGCCATTTAATGGAGAAATACAACAGCTCAGTGCAAAAATTGAAGACCAAGAAAATCGTTCTAGACTAAATAATATACACCTTGTCAGCATTCCTGAAAGTCTGCAAGGTACGGACGTGGAAGGCTTCTCACACTCCATGTGACAAGAGGGCTTGCACATGAACAACCCGTGCGAATATGTGAAGGAATGGGCACAGAGGGCACCCATTCCAAAGCCCAACAAAGGTGAACAACCGAGAATCGTAACAGTGTGATTTCTGAATTTCCAACACAAATGAATAGTGATGAAGGCCTACCATTAAAAAGTAACGCTCCAAAAAGACGGCTCTTAGACATGCATTTTCAATGACTTCTCGGCAGAGGTGTCCAGGTGTCGTAGAGAGATCTCAATATGGTTTTTGAATCCAGCAAAGGATCGGACTACATGTACTTTCTTAAATTCCCTGCAATATGGTGCTTCCAATACCAAAAACAACAGCATACATTGGAGTTCCCGAAGGAAGCCTGGCAGTTCCTACAACAGCATGACATAGTAATGGTGGTTCATGCTCAGGATTGGGGTGCCACTCCTCTACAGCAGATGCCGACCTGTGATGACAGGACCCCTCAGGCTCCCAAAATTGCTGGAAAAAATTGGACGGAAGCCCAGAGGTCTGATCCACATTTGGACAGTAGACCAAGAAGAGAACCAGCAACATGATTAGTAGGATCCTACTGAGAGGGACGGCTGGACATGGATGAGAAATTAGGTCACTGAATACATACAGCCTGGCGTAGGACCATGATACTTGTATGCTTTGGTGTACCATGTGAATATGCTCGCCAACCTTGGATATTGGTCCAATAACAGTGACCATCATGATGCATATGTAAAACCCAGCAATATTGATTGATTGATTGATTTGTTTATTTATAGAGCGCCTTACACCAAGGCACTATCTACAACTGATGCAAGGATAATTCAGTAATCGAGGCACACGTGCTTTGCATCTTCCATCAATGGGGACCCCTACAACTCCAGCTTTGTATGTGGCGGCCCATCTCCGCCCCTCCCCTCCCAACAGTGACTATGAGCAAGATATCATATCGGTTACTTAATGTTGAGCAACGACAGAGAGGCCAAGCAGGCCTAGTCCACCGGCTGCACATTGGTTATACCAAGTTCTTATTGGGCTCCTACTCCAGGACCCCAATATTTAAGGGGTGTATTGTTATTGTTATTCATTATATACATATTTGGGGATTTTCCATGCAGTATGTAAGGAGAACAACTCCAGGCTTGGATGTACTGAGGTACTCAAATACCGACATGGGATCATGAAGATCAGAGAGCGTACTCCTCACTGGAAGAGGACATTTGACGCCCATAATGCCAGTCCTCTCTCGCACTTGCCTCAGGGTCCTACAACCCCGCCCCCCTCACTGCACGTGAGAAATAACCCAAGAGAGTGTCTCTCTCTGCACTTAACCCAGTCTCCACCGACCAGGTGCACTTGTACCTTCCCCTGCCTGTGACTGTCTGTGTACTTGCACGATCCAAATGCACCGTGCCTGAAGATCGTCTATCTGTTCTCCCTTGCTTTCACCCCTTAATTACACTGGTAACACTGCAGAATCGCCGTCAGGCCTATTTGCTGTGTCTCAACTGTTAAATATATTATATGCACTTACTCTGCCTGTGCCGACTATTATCGTCTCGGAATTTCAAGGGCTCTGAGCGACTGTTGTTTTTTCCCCATGTTCCCACAGTCCTTGAGCGCTTTGAAAGACTTGCCTGTGTATAGGCGCTTTATAAATAAACAATACCATGCCATACAGTGTCAGGTATTTCCATGCAGACACTCATACAGGTGATACTAATAGGGGACAATATGTACTAGAATTAATCACAGACACTGTAGACAACCGAGTACGACCCTCACCCTAAAATGACTACGCTCAGCTTTATAACACAGAATATACAAGGTTTGGGAGACCCAATTAAGAGACGTAGGCTATTGAACCTATTAAGAGATGATCAGGGAGACATTATATTATTACAAGAAACACACCTAGATAGCGCAGAATCAAATAAGCTACAGAGAGGATGGGTGGGTCAAGCCTCCCATGCACCATATCATAGGAAAAGAGGGGTGTCGATCCACCTGCACAAACGTATCCCGTTTGTTGCTCTTGATACCCTGGCTGACACAGAGGGAAGGTACCTGATGGTTCATTGTACACTATGTCGGTAATGGCTTACACTGATTAATATCAATGGGCCCACAAAGGACAATGTAGGGTTTTTTCGCAGGTGGGGTCTCACTGTTGCTCTCTCACTATCACTAGATAGTCAATCCACAGTCGATGCATCTCATTATACACCCCAAAAAACTAGGACGCTTTTGACTCATATGGAAGTCCTTCGACTGACAGATGTGTGCAGGACACTCCATCCACTATGAAGAGACTTCACCGTCTACTCACATCACCATCAGACCTATACCTGATTAGACTGTGGCTTCTGTTGACCACTATGTTACATATAGTCAATTAATGTTATATCCTCCCTCTGACAATTTCGGATCATACCCCAATTGTATTGAAGGTCAAGTTCGGATCTGTACCACAGCAGGCTCCACCCTGGAGACTTAACCTAGCAACGCTGCATACAGACTTTGTAGAACACTTAATAGAATGATCAAACATTTTCTGGGAGGAGAACCTGGGTAGCAAGTTTAATTCGCTGAAATGCTGGGATGCCTGCAAGGCCTTTCTCAGAGGACAATGCATCTCATGATAGGCATTTAGACTAAAGAAAGTGAAGGTTCACAAATGGAGGTTGCTGGCTGAGTTGCGAAAGATGGAACTGGAATATAAAAAGACCAGGGACCGCTCACTCCTTTTGAAAGAAAAAACATTAGCTGATATTAAAACCATCACCACCACGCGTGCACAAAAATGCTTCTCTCAATGGGCTCAAACCTTCTATGAAGAAGAGGGCAGGTATCTTTGGCCGATGGCCCTATCTATGAAATGCGTGTGGAATATTACTTGGAGCTCTATGCACCTCTGGCCCACATTGCAGATGACCTAATACCTTTCTACAACAGGTACAAACTCCAAGTGACACTACGGCAGAGTTGTTACCACTGAATGCCCTGATCACAGAAGTGGAGGTAATCTCTGCCATTGCAGGACTGGCTGCTGGGAAGGCAGCATGACCAGATGGCCTCCCACAAGATCTACGTAAGGCGCTCGCTGAGAAACTCACACCCAGATTGACTGCTGTATACACTGAAGCGGGGGAAGAGGAGCACCTCCCGAAATCAATGCTTTCAGCAAACATAGTGGTCTTTCCCAAGACCAGCAGGGACCCCGCGGACTATAGTGCATACAGACCTATCTCTCATATCAACTCTGACGCAAAGATACTGGCCAAGGGTTTGGCGAGATGTCTGGAATGAATACTGCCCCACCTTGTACATCAGGATCTCCTGTTCATGCATCAAGAGAAATTACTTTGTGGTAATATACTACAAAGTAATTACTTCGAATTTACTTTGCCGAATATGAGTATTTAAGGGTTATGGGATAGAAAGGGGGTGGAGAGGGTTTTGGGGAGATAGTCATGAAGGGGAAAGTGGGGAATAGGCGACCCCCCAAACTAAAAATAAAATAATTTGAAGTACAAATTCACAGTAATTACTTTGTAGTAAATTACCATGAAGTAATTATTGTCGATGAAATAACATGGAACCGTACATCAGGATCAGACGGGCTTCATAATCAATAGACATTCCACCAACAGCATGAGACGATTGCTAAATATTATTACTGGCCAAGCGGATCCTGAAGACATATTATCCCTCGTTGCCAAAAAAGCATTTCATAAAGTCTGCTGGGACTACATGTTCTTGTTCCATCAGAAATTCAGCATTGAGGGATATTTTACTGACATGATCAAATTGCTCTACCTAAACCCTGACAGTGTCATTGCTCACTAATGGCCACACATCTGCCCCATTCTCATTGTATAAGGGACCACTGTCCCCACTGTTATATGCGCTGACTATCGAACCATTGGCCATCCGAATTAGAACGGATGACACCCTTGGGGGCGTTGTCAGATCTGGAGTGGAGTACTGCATCTCTCTGTATGTAGACGATGTTCTGCTGTACATCAGCCATTTGCTGCAGAATCTCCCGCGTACATGTGCTATACAACATGAGTTTGGCCAGATCGCAGGCTATAAAATAAATAACAACAAGTTGGAGGTAATTCCACTGAGGACAGACATACCATGAGACCCAGGTGGGGTGGCCCTATTCAAGCATTCAAGCTACAGCTGCGAGTGAATAGATACCTTGGGGTATATGTGAGTGCCAAGTTCGAAGACCTGAACCAAGACAACTACCCCCCAATATTAATCACTCTAATAATAATAATAATAATAATAATCTACCACTATCCACATCAGGCAGTCTTGTGTCCACAACAGGCAGAATTAATGCAGTGAAAATGAACACACTACCTAAATTGGTTTAGCGTGCCCAGATGATCCCTACGCCCATGGCCACGGGAAGATGGAAAAACAGATTGGGAGGTTTATCTGGACTTATTTTATTCAAATGTTATTCCTACTGCTTTCATCCCTACAGATCACTTAATAGGCGCCTGTAGTGACGCCTATCCAAGGAAGGGGTAATCCTTAGATAGGCGTCACTACAGCGCTTACTAATGATAGGACAGAGGGTTTAGGGACAGTAAGATTCTCGTTGTAGGGAAATTAAGTAATCTGTAGGGACGAAAGCAGTAGGAATAACTTTTGAATAAAATAAGTCTGTCTTCTGTTATGATAAACTGTATCTGGGCCGAGACAGAAAAGGTAGGCCCTGCGACTCTAATTGTTGTAAAATAGAGGTTTATCTGGAGGCACAAGCGAGGCTCAATAGCAAAATACTACAGGCAACCAGACAGGATGTATGGCTTGTGCTCCCTTTGTGGAAAGCATATTTCCTGGCCGCACAAGCGTTCTGGGTCCAAAGATGGCATAATGCTGAGGGTGTACCGTAGCTGGCATGTAACAGAAATGGCCTTTTTTTAAATTGATTTCGAGAAACCTTTAAAAAGTACAAAATTGCAACACAACAATAAAGCCCACACAGTCCCTCCAGAACATCAACATCTGTGTCATAGACTTCATCGATTGCACTAGATGTCCTGTCAGATGTAACACAGGATCCCTAAAACGGCAATTGTTGCCATTTAGGTTATGGGATTCAGTTCAACAAGAAAGGTTTTCAAGTCTTTCAAGAACGTCACTAGCCCAAACGTGAGTTTTCGCTCTGAACCCTCGAACATGGATTTCCATCAGTCATCGGCAGAGTAGCTTTGTCGCGCCCAAAAGAGAGGTCCAAGCAATCTGGTTCGTAGTGATCGAAACTTCGGACAAAACAGATGGCCCTTTTACAACCCTTCTCGCCCCAGGAAATCCTTATCCTCACACAATCTAAAATCTTGAAACGCATAAAGAAAATTGTAGGGCCCACATTAACATACTGGCACCAAATGCTCAAACTCACTGGAATGAATATAGACTGTATCCCACCATGGCTTAATCTGAGCGGCCTAAGAACCCATTCAGGTAGGCAGCCGAAGTTCAAACGAGAAGAACAATGGCAGAATGTCTGAATCATGAACCTCTAGGAGGACCACATTCCAATATCTTTTGGGGAAGCCAGAACCATGTTGGGCCTGGCACCAAATAAGTGGCTAGCGCGTAGAGCACTGATCTCCATATTCATTCTAACATCATAGAGGTGATCGGGGGAAATCGGTCTGTGAATCTGAGTTGGTCCAAGTTGTCTCCAGCCTTCCCAAAATGTAGGCCTTCTGCTTATTATTTATCCCAAATAATTTGGGGAGGAGCTCTGTATTAGCAACCAAGTGTTTGGAGGTCCTGGGGATCCAACTCAATAGTGACGACATCTATTTGTTCTTCTCACTGATTCATGAAGTGTCATGTAATCTTAGCTACAGGGAAATTCAATTTAAAGTAATACAACGCTTCTATTACACCCCAGTTAAGTTCTATGCAATGAAACTGTTGAACGCTCCATCGGACAACTCGAGACAATGGGACACCTGTTTGGGACTTGTCCTAAAGATTCAACAGTTCTGGGGGGGGGGGGGGTGGTATTCCCTAAGATCATAAGTATTCAGAGCCCTGATCCATTTCTGGCTTCTATGTCCATGCTGTTTGGGGTTGAGGTGGAGGAATGGCACGTCGATACCTCGGGTAAGAAGTTATTACACATCATGGGCCTAATTACGAATCAGGCGTTAAGGGGTTAACGGCGCCGTAAACGGCGTCGACCCTTAACGCCTGATTCGGAGGTCCCTTTGCGCCATGGTGAGTTTAACGCCTGATTTTTGCAGGCGTTAAAATCCATGGCGCTAAGGGACCATGGTGCTAATTACGCCACCGTAATTTACGGTGGCGTAATTAGCGCCTTCCCCACTCCCATTATGCCCTATGGGGCAAAAATGGGAATGGGGAAGGGTAAAATGGGAAATGGGGATTTACCGCCCCACTCACCTTGGAATGGGGCGGTAAATCCGCCATCCACCATGGTGTAAACGTAGTTTACACCATGGTGGTAAGGGTACGACCCAGGCGGTAATTTACCGCCTGGGTCGTAATGAGGCCCCATGTCATTTACAGCCCGGAAACCTATCTTCTTAAGATAGAAGTCAATAGAGCCACCAAGCCGGGAATTATGGGAGGGCTTTTTGTCATGGATGTGCTCATTTCAGCGACAAGCCTACAGGATTCTCCATGGGCCCCCCAAAATCAGATGGGATGCGGGAATTGTTCGAACAGTACATTTAAACCTAATATCTGCTACTCCCACATGAATACTCGAAAGTGTAACAGGACTATGTGTATCTCATCATTGACCATGGCGGGAACACAGGGATAGGGGAATGATTATGTCAGGGACTGGATATCATGTACATTTGATGGTATATGATCCTGCAATGTATAACTTATGATCTAATACCCTTGATGATAGATGACAAGGATACGCCTGTTCTAGGGAAGGGTACCTGGCTGAGATGTCTGATTCTTGGCCGAGATGTCTGATTACTAATCGACCCTTGCTGCACTGCCCCAGACATTGTTTTATTATGGTGTATGATATGATATGGCATTTATAACGCGCCTATACACAAGTATATTTTTGCTTTTGTTTCTTTGGGTTTAGGGGTGGGAGTGGGGTAACAATGAAGGGACACAGGTAATATTCTGCTTTTCGAACGTATTATGCACTTAATGTATCCTATGTGAAATTTTGAACTCAATAAAAAAATGTTTAAAACAAAAACGAAAAAAACACCTTAAATCTACTATCATTGCCCATCATTCCGAGTAGGGCGGTAAGGGATACCGGGCACCGTTAAGGAGACCGGTGCCAGTAATCCCTTACCGCCCTACTATGAGGTCCCTTAGCGGGTCCCTTCCTTAACGCCTGGTCTGACCCGCTGTTAAGGACGGGACCCGTTATGGGACCTGGGCGCAAATAACGGGCGTGGCATACGCCGGCCCGTTATTTGCGCCCTCCCCATTCCCATTGAGTTCTATGGGGGCTCAAATGGGAATGGGGAATGGTTTGGTAAATGGGGACTTACCGGTCCCTCCAAGGTCGGAATGGACCGGTAAGTCCCCATTGAACCAAACCGGAGTCGGTACCGGTATGGGAGGCAGTCATGGCGCAAATAGCGCCATGACTACCACCATACTCGGAATGAGGGCCATTGTCTGTGGATTTCTGAGGCCAACGGTGACATTAGGGTGACTTTTTTAAATTTCTGGGTTGCTGCGCAGGCCACAGGACAGAGAACCTCATATATTTTTTTTATGTTGTAACCACAGTATTTCTCTCACGCTTGCCACTCAGAGCACCACTGTTGCAATATATAACCGCAGTCAGCAGCCACCCATTTATAATCCTATGTGCATATTATGCTGAGGCTTGTATGCTCGACTTGGCAAAGGAAGCAACCATTGAACTGCGTCACGCTTAATGATATGGAGATGTTAACCTGCTTTAGAGAACCCGATACTGCCACTGCTTGGTATTCACACCTTTTCACATGGGCAATTTCTGTCCAGCCAGGATGCAATAGGTCCTGAAAAGGGACCCAAGCATTATTAGCTCAACTCAGCATGCTACTCTAAGAAACAATTAAAATCCAGACTTTTATGAGCGTATTGACCCTCTTTCTGGCCCTAACACTTTAAATTATGTTTTGATGACAACCATACATCTATTCATTTTGCATTGCAACTCACAAGCTACTTTCACCTGCTGCCATACTCACTCCTTTTCATGTAATGTTACCACAGCAGGGCTAAAGTGCACCCTTAGAAGAGGATAATTAAGCATAAGGGTGAGTAAATGATGAGGGGGGATGTATGGATTCAGTGGGGTGTTGTACTGTATACTGTAAGAGGTGGTGAAGCCCAAATGCCAACCCTTCTTATTTAGAAGGCAAAACCTATTATCTTTAGAATGAAATGTACCTATTTTGTATAACTTCTTTCTTCCACCTAAATTATCACTCACCCTATGTATGTAAGTCAAAAGGGATACTTAGTTATCCAATTGTTCCAGAAAATCTCCCTTCTGGTTGATCTAAAATATATGCTGGTGCCTTTTCTGTATTGGAAGCCACATGTCTTGTATGTCTTTTTGCATGGTTCAGAACGGAAACATTCACCTTCATTTTCCATTGCTGTATTTCAAGGCACCTTTGCGAGGTCACCGCTGTCTTGATTAAGGAAGACGACGCGCTAACGGTGTGGCGCTTCAAATCTCTGCTGTCTTCTCTTCACAGGATTCAAGTTATGAAGAGAATCATCCTGTGATTTTGTCGAGCTCTGGGTTGGATTGCTGCTTGAGTCAGACTTAACAGTTGGCCTGGACTGAGGGTGAGGTTGGGTTCTGTGCTGTTTTTATCTGCTGTACAGTAAGTTGGGCATGTCTTTCAATTAATTTATATCTGAGTGGAGGATGCCACTTGACTTCGATGGGATCACCCGCCAAACATTGCAACCCCAGTGGGCAAAAAGGATGGTTATTGTACAGTATGGTAATGGTTTGATTATGTTAGATATTGTGATCTGTGACGTGAATAGGGAGAAGCAGGTAGTTCATGCACAACAGTGGCACGAGACAGATGAGGACTTTGGAGATATGTTGTTCATGGATGAGACATTTGTCCCGCTTGAACGTTTCAACAGCATGGCATTTATGAAGAGAGGGAAACTGCGTAGTAAACCATGGCGGAAGCACCTGGTGAAAGTCTATTTCTGGGTCAGCATCGCAAAGTGAACAAGGATCAAACAAATGCCAAGAGTGACATTGTTCCCAAGACTTCTTTATTAGGATTGATGAGGATAACTTCAAAAAATTCCCAAATGTGCATAAAAGTAACACAATCGGGGTCAGCATATTTGGGTTCAAAACATACATTAGTGTCTCTTAGTGTCACTCGAGAATGTTCAAAAAAAGTCCAAAGCAAAATGGTCTTTCAGATCCAGTTGGGGCCGTGACCTGGTGCTTCAATGTGGCTCTAGAAGACAAAACAAATGTAGAGGGTATGCGCTTAGTGTCCCCAACGAAGCATAACGAATTCCAAAACAAGTCTCTCTTGATCTTGCAATTTCTATCTGTAAGTAAAGTTTTTACTGCTCCTAGCCTACTTGGTTCTTGTGCAGCTAGGGCACAGTGGGAGGTCTCCACCTTCCCGGTATGAAATCACACTGGATCCTGGTAGTTGATTCTGAAGTTAGTCGCACCCTCGAGATGGGCTTATACTAAAGGTAAGAACCATATGAGGACAATAGACAACCCTAGGGTCTTTAGAGTGCCATCTCTAGGCCTTTCCCTCACACTTCTTACTCAGGCTCCTGGTACTACAGCCTTTTAACACAAGCTCTCTTCTCCTCCATGATGTACCACTACAAGCCTGCACCTTGAGACGTTCTCTTATTCCTTCCTTCTCTCTATCTTTATCCTTGTGCTTCTCCTGTACCTCTTCGGTGCTTCCCTCAGGCTTGTTGATCTGTCTGAGACTCCCCCTGTCACTTTCTCTCAGTCTCCTCCTACTCTTCCAGCATTCTCTTCTTCATCTCCCCTCTCTTGCCACTTACCCATAATTGTGTCCTCACTTTTCACCATGTTCTTTTTGGGCACTTCCTCCATGGACACCACTATACTGAGGGCTGACTTTTCCACACCTTCCTCAGTGGCTCCTCGCACCACCTTCTCCTGAGATTCTCTCACCACTTCCTTCTTGGACTCCTCTGTGATCAGTGCCAACTTCATAAACTCTCTCTTCTAACTTCCTGGGTCCTTCTCTGTCCAGCTCCCTGGTTCTCTGTCTCCAACCTCTTGGGCGCTCTCTATCAAGCATCTGGAGCCTTTCTCTCCTCAGTCTCTGGGGGCTCTCTCTCTGCAGTCTCCTGGGTCTCTCTCTCTCTCCGCTGCTCCTTATATTTCGCTATCCCCAGCCTCCTAGGTTTCTACCTTCCAAGCCTCTTGGATTTCCTCCCAAAATCCTATGCTTCTCACTCCCCTGTCTCCTGGGTCTGGTCTCTCTTTCCCTAGAATAGTGAGTCTCTCTCTCTCACTTCCCCCAGACCCCTAGGTCTTTCTCTCCCTAACCTCTTGGATCACTCTCCCACCAGGTTCCTGGGTCTTTCTCTCCTGAGCCTCCTGGGTCTTTCTCCTCCTAGCCTCCCCAGTCTTTCTATGCCTTTCCACCTGGTTCTTTCCATTCATAGCAGCCTTTATCTCACCTCCACACGCCTATGTCTTCCTCCTCTCATCTTCCTGCAGCTCTCCTCTGGCCTCCTGCTCCTTCTGACTCTTCACAGGTGTCTTCAAAACGAGGGCCTTCTCCAGACTCACAAAGGTCCTCTGTCACAGGCCTTCCTTTTATAGGGCTTTGCCCTTGCCCCTGCCTTCTAGCCTCTCTCAGACTTAAGGGAACAGAGGCTTGTCTTCCTATGCAATGGGTATGGAGAAAGGTTGACGGGCCTGCCCCTCTGGAATGCCTTGCGGTTTTCATTTAGGACTTGGGAATGGCTACTCTCTCCCAATGGATGTTCCTCTTTCTGCCTTACAACTCCTGCGAGGAGACATCCCTTAGCCTAACAGGTCTTATGTGTATGCGTTTGGAGACCTTGTGAGTTGCGTGTGGGTCTCAGGGGCAACGTGCTCGCCTTGGAAGGAAGGCGACTGGGGCATCACAGATTCGATCCCCGGGTCCTCGAATAGAAACCTCTGGGTATTAAGAGCGTTATAAATAACCAATCATATCACTGCTGGAGTTTTCTCTCATAGTTCAAGTCCTGCTCTTTCTTTCCTCTTGTTTTGTAGTTGATTTCTGCGCCCACACAAGAGAGCTGGGCGTGTGGGCACTACTGCCTCTGTGGGTCGTCCATTGGTCAATTTTCTTTAAAGATACAGACATTTCTAAAGTGGCATTGTGATTAACTCCTGCCTCCCGCGTGTGGCATGTTGGCATTGTGATTAACTCCTGCCTCCCGCGTGTGGTATGTTGGGATTGTGATTCACTCCTGCCTCCCGCATGTGGCATGTTGGCATTGCCTCCCGCATGTGGCATGTTGGCATTGTGATTAACTCCTGCCTCCCGCATGTGGTATGTTGGCATTGTGATGAACTCCTGCCTCCCGCATGTGGTATGTCCCGCATGTGGTATGTTGGCATTGCCACCCGCATGTGGCACGTTGGCATTGTGATTAACTCCTGCCTCCCGCGTGTGGTATGTTGGCATTGTGATTAACTCCTGCCTCCCGCATGTGGTATGTTGGCATTGTGATTCATTCCTGCCTCCCGCATGTGGTATGTTGGAGGTAGACCGGGGAATCTTCCCATGCTGCCCCAGGCCCAGCATTGCCTGGCTTGTGGCAACATTTGCCCACCCTTCATGGTGATCCACCATCCATCTGTAAAGTCAGGCATTAGTCTTCATTACAAAGGGATAATGGACACTGCTTTCTTCAATGAGCACATTGGGCCTCATTAGGACCCAGGCGGATTTCGCGGTGCTAAATGCACCGCGAAGCACGGCGGAAAGCCGTCGATAGCGCCATGGGGGTTGGCGGATTTACCGCCCCATTCCGACCTCGGCGGAGCGGTAAATCCCCAATCCCCATTCTGCCCTTCCCCATTCCCATTCTTGCCCCATAGGGTATAATGGGAGTGGGGAAGGAGTTAATTACGCCACCGTAAAATACGGTGGCGTAATTAACAACGAGGTCCCGTAGCGCCATGGTTTTCTCCGCCTGGTAAAACCAGGCGGAGAAAACCTCCATGGCGCTAAGGGAACTCGTAGTACGGCGGACGGGTCCGCCGCGATTAGCGCTGGCGGAAACCCACTCCGCCTGGGTCCTAATGAGGCCCATTGTCTGTGGAGAGCCAGTCAAGCATGTGAGAAGGTTTTTATCCCCAAGACACCTGAAAGTTCAGGATAACACAGGACAACTATAGAAAACATTCCTCAGCTGCAGGAATCATTGAGAGGCAGGGACGTCATTGAGTCTTGACCTAACCCCGATGGAAATAGTATGGCAGCATCCTAAGAAATATTTGAAGCAAGTTCATAAACCTATGAACAAGGCTAAGATAATGGATGGCATCACAGGGGTTTAGTTAGAAGTACTTGCACAAGACATTTGATGATGCACAAATGGTTGTGTTAAAAAGTTCCCATTAGGGATCAAAAGAAATGAAGCAGCAACAAACACAGGACGTGCGTATTTAAAAATATGATATTTGAATTTGATTAGGAGTTTATAGGCCTGCAACGTTAATGAAATAAGATAGATATGTGATCTTGTACCCGATTACTACATAGTTTCGCTTTGGTGCCCTTTTGGGGAGAGGCAGTAGGTGGGGGCATGGTGCTAAGGGCATGTGAAGATTTTTGCCCATGCAAAGCTTTTCTTGACCATCTTAGTGGCAAAGGAAGATGTCAGGGTGGTACAGGGAAGCGATAGCTCTACGAGTGGAAGGAGTGTGAAAAAGTAGACAGAAAACCAATCTCAGTTAAAGGCACACGTTGCTTTATAGGAGGCACAAATAAGGCTTCTGGCTGAGCATTTCATTGAAAAGAAACCTGGTGCATAGGGGGCCGGGGCACTGATAAATCCTAGCGGCAAATGTCTTGGTACTACAGAAAACAAATGTACAGCATGTTAATGTCATTGACCCTCACAAAGGAGAAGTCACGGGAAACACAACACATAGTACTGCAAACCCATGCCAAAGTTCTACAGTGTTAATAGAAAATGAAAATAATATGACAACAAGCACTGTGCCACCATAACAAACCCTCCCAGAGCCCATTTTTCAGGGAGGGGACATTCCTCTTGGTATTGACCTTTGGGCAGACATTTTCCTCCTTGAGCATTAATGCATTAATGCTTTGAGGAAGCAGCAGTTAACACTTGTATTCTTTGAGTCTGACTTCTAGCCTATGGCTTACTATTTGTTTACTGTGATGTTTTGTCTTGTAGCACCCTCACACCCTTGGGTCTAAGGCTTAGCCAGGGTAAATGACAGTCCTAGCTTCACTGTCCATTGAAATTCAGACTAACTATGGGTATGGTGCAGTACAATGTACCCATGACGGAAGGCCGACCTGTCAGGCACAGCGACTCCGGCAGGCAAACCCGCAGTTTGCCGGTCCAGAAACAACGGTGCCGGTAAGCTTACCGGCACCAGTATTTCCAGACCAGCCAACTTGGAATGAGGCTCATTATCTCTCGGGAGCCTGCTTTGAGAAAACACTGGCAGGCACTTTGAGCATGACATTTCATGCTAAGGCGTGATAAACGTAGCTCAAAGGAATCCCAGGAGAATGCGTTTTAGATGAAGATGTGCAGGTAGTAGGTGGGAATGGCCATAGGGATTAGCATAGGCAGTAAATGGGTAGGTAAATAACCAAACAACACCTAGAAGCTTTGTGTTCTCATGTGCCAATTCCCCCTAGGTGTTGTAACGGTTTATTGAGAAGCCGCCCTCAACCCAGGGAGTTCCTTCCCTCCCCACGTAAGTGGTTATGCAATAAACTGTTTAACAGATTCTTTTTTTAGCCCTATCTCAGACACATATCAAGCCACTTGGATCCCTCTCCCGGTATCAGCTAATAATCTCCCCATAGATAATGTCCCCATACATAGTGTGGCCGGGAGAAGCCATTTGTGACATTATGTATGGTGACATAATGTGTGGGGATGGGTTGCGGGGATGTCCCATGCTCCGATTTAAAAAATAAAAAGAACGGGGGTTGCAGAGGTGTCCCCCGCATGTTCAATGTAATAATGTCTCTGCAAAATACTTTTTTGTCAGGGGACATTTTTGCAAGGAGATAATTACATGGAAACCGTCTCCCCTGAGCCAACAATGAGCCAAGAACCAGGCCGGTGTATGGGAAATATATTGGTATTTATTTAAATTAAAAGTAATAGAAATTAGCACGAAAAGGTCAAAACACCACTTTATCCGTGGCACAACACAATCAACTTCTCTCAGCATAAACAAATCCCAAAAGTGAGTTAAAAAGAACACCACCACAATTATTCCCTTTCTGTAAATTTCACTTCGCAAAATAATTACACTGATCAATAAAGAAGGCACTTGTGTAATGTTGGGCGATTCTGATTTTCTTGCAGGCTTAAAAGGCTAGCA
Source organism: Ambystoma mexicanum (assembly GCF_040938575.1). Taxonomy (NCBI): domain Eukaryota; kingdom Metazoa; phylum Chordata; class Amphibia; order Caudata; family Ambystomatidae; genus Ambystoma; species Ambystoma mexicanum. The sequence goes on along the minus strand of NC_090922.1, from coordinate 576,194,396 downwards.
GTAGGATTTCAAGATTGGTTCAAATACATATGGCAATTATGATTTGCTTTGGGCTATGTTGGGAAGTCAGACAGAAAAATTGGAATGATTTGGGGAATTTTGGATTTCAGATCCCCCTTACTGAAAGGCCTGTGTTGGGGAAGCTGGATAAAAAGGCTGGACTGATTTAAGAACAAAGACACCCCTCTTGACTGGACAACAAGGATTACCCAATGAAATTATAAGCTATAGTTTTCAGTGCACACTGGGAAGAGAGTTTTGTTAATTTCAAATTTTAACAAAATTCACTCGGTAGTGTTCTGCCAAATGGGGAATTAATTAAATTAATATTTTTGGTTGCATAGGCAAAGGATCTACACAGTTCTGACCCCCACCAACCCACTATAAAGGGAAAGGATTGAAGGCAAGCAGACTCCCCACCTTTTGGTTACCCAGGGCTCAGTTCTACTTACATAGCGAACCTCCGTTTAAGGTTCAGGAAAGCCAGCCGAATCTGAGGACACTCTGGAAAGATAGGGCAGGGGTCTGGTCACTACACTTTTAAAGATGGCCTCCCGCTCTCCACCATAGGACCCAGTCAGCTTTGAGGCCTTTCTAGAGATAGACAGCTCCACCCAGATGCACTCTCAGCAATCTCCTTTGGTGTCTCCTTACAGCTGTCAGATGGTAAGTTTCAGCAGCCTTCTTGATGATCTGTCCTTCTGTCTTTCTCCTTTTTTTCCTGTGTCTCTCTGTCCTAGTGCAGTCCCCCTTATATAGCAGTGATGGCACCACCAATTTTACAATCTTGGGGAAGTACCCTGCAATAATCCCTGCCACTAGGATTGGGCAGTCACCTTTCTCTCTATGCTCAAACCCAGCCTCCAAGTCAGGATGTGTTTAGGGATTTGGAGCAACATATGGCCATTCCCATTTGTCATCATCCTTTGTTCTCCTTTCAACTTTTTGGCAAAAACTAGTTATGTATCACAACTTCATAATTTTACTAGCAACTGCCAGACTAAACATATTTTCTGTTTCCGCTAATCATAGCGAATTAGATAAGCTGACCACCAAATCTGTATCACGGTCATGTGGCACCTTTCTGCTGTTTCCGTAAAAAGCACAACCGTTATGAATATGTAAATTATTAAGCATGATCCTAATTTCATTTTCCACCCGCTCACCAACTCTCACATTTGGAACATGTTCAGATCAGCCAGAAAACGAGTTTAACTGGTCCTTACAGTTCCCAGAGTCACAGGAAGATTAATTTTATATCCCCAAAATCGCCTGGAAATTACATGAAAATGGTACATAGATTAAATCCATCTGCCTTATGATGGCTGAGAAAAAGGCCAAAATGATAATAGTCCTTTTAAATAGATTGTGAATGTTCATGTTGGACAAATGGTCCTGCTTCGGGCCATTTGCTTTCACTGGGTCAGCCTGTACCTTTATCAGTCACCTTTGTGTTGGAAGCTTGCTCTTTGAAGTGGGTGCCCCCATGTTCAAACATATCAGTCGTGCTCCAGCCAAAGATGACTTTTCTTGAAGTCCCTGCTTTCAGAGCCAGCAGGTCTGGAGAACACTGAATTTCGATGCCTTTACCAGGACATTTTCATTGCGGTTGGTCATTAGATGGGAGATGTGACATCCTGGCTGGAAATGGGAGATGTCCTTGTGAAGTTTTGCCCACAGCCAGCAAAAGGGACTGTCTTGGGCAGACATTTTGTTTCATGAAGACGAAGTGGCTCTTCAAATGCCACTGATGTTTTGTGAGTGAAATATAATATACATTGCTCTTTGCCAACCCACACATCATGTTTTGTTTTCCTGACATCTTTCTGTGAGAAGTGATATTTTTTTCACTTTTACTTTTTTTAAAAACGTTTTTATTTGCACACATATGTGCAGGCCGGTTTTGTTTTCAATGTTTAAAATCCTGTTGTCTATGTGACAGAGGTCTTTGATTCCTCCTTCTTTTGTAAATTAAAATGCTGCTTATTCATTGGTAATGACAGGTACGCCCCTTTTCACATGACTCTTTAATTTTACTTGAAAAACAAAAACAAATGCCAGGCCGTTTTTGTTTCAGTGTTTAAAAATCTTGCTATTCATGTGAAAGGGACTTCTGTTTGGGGCCTTTAAATGCACCCCACACTGTACTCTAACATAATAGCTTAAAGCACCACCTACTAGGCACAACTTAAAATATCTGGACTTGATGCAGACGATGGGCCGAATAGATCACATATGAAGAGGTACTATGCCCTGCAGCCAACCTGAGTGCCGTAAGACCCCTTCATGAACTCAGGAGTTGAGTTTGGTTTAGAGACAATGAATTAGAGTGAAATACGATGTTTCTTGCGGAAAAGGGATGATGTAGTGTTATGTCCCCTTTCTTCCTTTACCAATATATGCATTGCATGCGATTCCTGGCCCTGTACTTCGTGAAATGCAAGCTCGTGCAACAGCAAGAAGCCAGCCGCAAAGGAGAGCAAATAGGCAGTGCCGGCTGTTGGGCTGAACGCTGGCCTAAAACATCTGTGTTTTGAGCCAAATGAGTGTTCATTTTCCCAGAGATGTGTCATTTCAATAAAGACGTAAACCAAGGAGGTATTCCACAAATAACTCTTCCTTTCCCATACCTACTTGAACTTGTATGTATGTAGATGTGTGTGGGGACCGATCTGCTTGTGCTACTGATACTTATGCAAGCTGGTTGTAGTGTCTGGAAGTGGCCATACAAAGGAGTTATGGAGGCATCAATAGGAGGCAAATACGGATGTTATTGTAATTTACGAATGTATAAATATTCTCTCAGAAGAAGGGCTTAGTAGCAAGGAACCATAAGGAGCATGCTCAGAGTTTGATCTACTTCTCTCGCGCTATTGGCAGTTTGGCTGTGTTCTGAAGAACACAGCTGTGAATGTGTGATTGCGGGGTCTTGGTTCCCTTTGCGGAACAGAGCAACTCTCTCTAAGTTCCAAACTCTGATGTCCACCATAAGGATATAAACACAAGCTCTCTTGCTTACCATCATGGGTGAGCTATAGTTAGACAATGGGCCTCATTCCGAGTTTGCCGCAAAGGGATACCGGGCACCGGTAAGGACACCGGTGCCGGTAATCCCTTTGCGCCGTATTCTGAGTTCCCTTAGTGGGTCCCTTCCGTAACGCCTGGTTTTACCAGGCGTTAAGGACGGGACCCGTTAAGGGACTTTAAAGCTAATAACGGTACCGCAATTTGCGGTACCGTTATTAGCGCCTTCCCATTGAGCCCTATGGGGGCTCAAATGGGAATGGGGAATGGCTTTTTCAATGGGGACTTACCGGTCCCGCAAAGGTCGGAATAGACCGGTAAGTCCCCATTGAACGAGGGTGGACTCGGTACCGGTATTGGAGGTAGTCATGGCGCTAATAGCGCCATGATTACCTCCAAACTCGGAATGAGGCCCAATGTGTCTGCGTGTTTGTAGTTCCATCATTATTTTCACCCAGTTGCCTTCACGTACCTCTGAGGTGTCATCATTTCTGTTTGTCATGTTTGTTTCATATTCTCCAGAGAATGTTTTCAATAGTGATAGTGCTGTCCATCCTCACATTGGGTAACTATGGAGGGATGAGTTTGGAGTGGGCTCTTTGGCCCCACATTATTTGAAAGGCGGGTACGCCTTTAGTTGAATTAGGCATTACCATATGTGCTCTGACTGCTTCCATGGCCGTGATATAATGATACTAGTGGGATGACATGGCTAACTTTAAGCTGCACTTGATGAACCTATTGGCTCTCTCGAACTGCCAATTGGTTTACGGGTGGTAAAGTGCTGCTTTACAGCACACAATGTTCTAGATGCATAAGTATTGTTGCATGCCTCCTGAAACCAACTGCAAGCCATTGCAGGTGACCAGCTGTCCGGTTATCTCTTCTCTGAGAAGAATATCTCAACTGTTGATGTTTTAAAGTTTGGGACAAAGCAAAGTTCTCTCCACTTGAATAGTTAGTCAATGCCTATGATACTACATATATGTTCTGAAGCTATGTGCCCAAGTGGAGCTATGAAGTCTAATCTGGCTTTTCCCATAGAGCTTCAGGGGTTGATGCATTCTGTCGTGGATTGTGCTAGATCTTCATTTGTTTGCTGCTCTGGATACACTCATGGCAATGTGCAATAGCATTCCTTACTTCTGTGTCTGCTTTAGGCCACCAGTATACTTCTCTGATCCTCACCGATAAGGTGATGGACTTGATGTGCTTTTTCTGTGATGGAGAACTTGATATCTGCTCGCAGGACTGCCCTGTCCTTTCTGAGCATCACAGGCTCTGATATGGATAGTTCTGCGGCTATTCGAAGATTGTTTGACTGAGTTGAGGACTTTGAATGTTTCCATGGTTATGTTCCATCAATTTTGCAAAGGGAATTGGGCCATTTACCACAAACGTTGGAGAAAGTGGCCACCACACATTCATCTTGGAGGAATGTATAGTTAAGCGACTGTTTTTGAGGAAGCCTTGACATGTTGAATACTGAAAATATAGGGCCTCATTACACGGTAGGCGGTGGACCAAGGTGCTATTAGCACCTTGGTCCATGCTCTTAAAATACTGGCACCGCCTTGGAGGAAAGGGGAATTACCGCCCTATTCCAAGGTTGGCGGGCGGTAATTCCCCCTTCCCCCATTGCCCTTCCCCATTCCCATTTTTGCCCCATGGGGCATAATGGGAATGGGGAAGGTGCTAATTACGGTACCGCAAATTGCGGTACCGTAATTAGCACCCTGGTCCCTTTGCGGGTTGGTTTTTAACGCCTGCTAAAACGCTAAGACGCAGCATGCAGGCAAAATTGTGAGTGACACGAACATAGCTGCCTCCTGGCCCTGGGCTGCTACTCATGCTATTGCCTAATGACAGTCTGCGCTTGCGCAGCAGGGAGCCGAGCCACCGCCCAGGCACAAACGCACGTGCCCTGGGTCTTTCCCTGCATGCGCACTTGCGCAGATCATGCCAGTAGCAGGTCACGCCCAGCCCCATGCCTGCAGACACTGATGCATGCTTCCAGTCCCTGCTGTGAGGAAAGCAAGTTGCCACGAGTCTGATGATGCCAGTCGCCACCATCTACTCTGTGACCCCACAGCCGCGTCACCTACCCGCCCCCCCGACCCCTGTGAAGCTGCAGTGCACTGCCGGCTGACTCCGAGCCCCATGCCGGCGCCAAGCGCTAAGGTAGGTATTGGTAATAGCCGTGGCCCGTGGCCTACGACATGAATCGCAATGATTGCTTTCAGTCTGAATATAAATCTGCAATCCGGACAGATTCAAGTTTTTTTTACATACTTCCGACATTTAACTGTTTCTGACCAACCAATGCTTCCTTTTACTTGATCATGTTTTTGTTTTTAACAGAATAGTGCACCCGTGCGAGTATCTTTGCTAAACGCGCAGGCAATAGCACCATCCTAGTTGGGAAAACCTTGACAGTCTTTCAGAAAGACACTTGGGGCCCGATTTAAAAAAGCATTTTACAATGATGCACTCCCATTGAAAAACGCTCTGTAAATCAGGCCTTTCAGCTCTTGTAATAATGGCGCCACAACGTGTCTTTACAGTGATTGCCTTATAAATCAACAATAATCAATACATTTTTTAATATATACCCAAAGTGAATTAGAGGTCTTCGTTCTGCATCTGGCATTCTCAGATGGAGTTTGATTTGCTCTTCAGTTCTGCTCTCAAAACGTTAAAGGGACCAATCGGGAATTATCCTTGCATAGACCAAACTAAGGGAGGGCACGTGAACGCCTCAACTAAACGTTCATATCAATTTGTAGCAATCCCCACCTTGTATCTGCAGAAGCCTGTGCACATATTTTTGCCTGGTGATTACTTTTTTGCATTAGTGTAAAAAAGTGAATTCCACCAAAATGTGGAATAATAGCTCCCCACCCGAGTTAAGGTAGTGATATCTGTGCTTCACAACACTGTTTTGGGGATCGATTCTCATTTGGAAGCATCAGCAGTCATTAGAGTAAACAATTGGTCTTCTATGCCATCCAGCTGGTAAATTCCCATCCCTTGTGCCCACTAGTTTTCACAAGGTAGCACAATTTTAGTGTATGAAAGTTCTGCTTGACATCTGCCCCCCCGTTTGAGTGTGATTTTCTCCAGCTGTTACCACAGATGGTTTCTCGAAACAACAATGCTACAATAAAGGTTGACGAGGACTGGGAAACCAAAAAGGTATCTAGCTAGAATTCCTACATTTAGTTAATTCAACATAAATCTAAAATAAAGTCAAGCGTGAATCAAAAACATGTACCAGCCTTTGGTAAGGGCAGTTGTTTTGCCACCTTCATCCTCATTTGTGGTTATTAATATTAGGCTATGTATTGAATGCGGACCTGGCTATGGGATGCAATGCACTGTTTACCATTCATGAGATGTAAAGTTTGGGATTAAAGATGCCTGTTTGGACACATTTAAGTTAAAATACTGGCTCTCCCCCTTCCTTGCGAATGCTATATTTCTATTTCGTTAACAGAAGTTTTTATAAAACACATCCCTGGAATGCAGTTTACTGCGAGCTGAAGTCAGAACTAGTGCTCAGATAATGTGCAACTATGAGGAGTAGTTGTTTCCCAGACACCTTTTATCTTCCTTATGTTGAGATGTAATGTTTCTTATTAAACGTGCTTGCAGGCATATGTTTAATTCATAATGCTGCCTGTCAGCCTTTCTCATATAAGGTAAATTTTCTTTCCCTGATGCAGGAAAAGGTGATAGGACTTAATGTTGAACAGAATTCACAGAGGTCTGGGCTACAGTTCATAAGAGACGAGCCCAGGGACAGTCAAACACCGGGTTCAATGTCAGTGAGAAGCTTGGGGGAACAAGACAAGGTGCTAAAATTTCCCTCAGAGTGAAAACAATGAACACATAAATAAGTGAGGTGCACATTGCTGAGGCGACACTGGAGATCGAGTGAACTCCCATTGTGTGTCGAGGAAGTCGGGGTTAAGCAAGAAGGGCTTTCTTGGGGAGGAATAGGGCATTTCTGCACAGGTCCTAAAAGGTTAGAAACCTCACGTGTGCAAGTGTTGATTAGGTTAGATATATTCTTAATGAATTTAATAGCTTTAAGAACGTGAAGCCAGTGTCTGCCGGTCCATAATGCGCATGCGGGTGCAGGCCCTCTCCTTATGCCATGGCCGTCACTCATGCTGCCAAGAAAAGTGCTTCATTTAGGAAACACAGTGCATGACAGAATGATGGCTAGAACTATGTAAAAAGTCGTGAAAGCATTTTCTTTTGTACATAGCTTTGCCCTATATTCCATAAACTGGTGGGGAGCAGCCGTTCAATGTTACACGCGCATGCACATTGTTTTGGGGTTTTGGCGTGTTCCGTGTGCCCCTGCGCCATATGGAGGACACTTGCATCCTGCTCTCAAGCAAAATAGTTAGGGCCACAATAATTTAAAGGGAAAGTACAAGAAAATGAAGGAATGTGGTCACGATCACACGATCCAGACGCGGGGGTGTCGGTATTAGAAACCTAACAGCGTTTCTTGCTCCAGTTTCAGCAATGTAGCCACTTCTAGACCAATCTCTGGTTAATTCCCTGCTTACAAATGCTCATTTCACCATCTGCTGAAATGTTGGCTGAATATGTGGGGGATATGCATTATGCCATAAATCAGTTGGGTGTCACGTTTTGGTGTTTTACCAAGAGACGAAAGGGGTCATCTGTGGTGCATACTAGTCAAGAGAGTTGATGTAGAAGGCCTTGGGCTCTGATATTACGAAGACGGCAGATTAGGTTTGGCTGCTGAGCCTCTCCCGCCCCCCCCTCCCCTTCACACTTTCTCAGACTGCGTGTTGCCAATGCCGGTATATAAACCCCAGACGTGATCTCAGTGTCCTATGTAACCCAGTGTTGTGCAACCTCTGCAAAGCTTAAATACCCTGTGATCGCCTGTCCAGAGGTGGCCAAGGGAGGACGCTGCTTGCTGTGACTCACTGGGGGCCCTGTGCGGGGGCTGAAGTGGAGCATTCCATGCCTCTCAGTCTCTGCCCAGTCTCGAGACTTTTAGTTGTTTAATCGGCTGCCCTTTTCTTTACAGTGTAGTGCTTGGTGCTTCGTAATTGGTAAATCAGTGTTTCGTGAATGAATGTACACCGCATGGCATGCATACATGAAAGGGGCTGCTAACATGTGAGGACATTGGCGCGACACCATTGGGCAGATCAGGTTCAAGCCCCCTCCTCCCCTCCACCATTGGGCTATGTTGACTCAGGCAGAACAGGACAGAGTTTAAACGGTGCCCGTGCTTCGCTGTTAACAAAAACCCTGCAATTACTACGTCACTGTAGCACTTGCATTCATATGCATACATTTTAAGGCAACTGAAGTTGTGATGTGGGGTTAGTACTTGCGTGCCAGGGGAGTGATTGGAAGGGTGGGTGGGACAGTTCATTCTCACAGCAGTCTTTCAGTGTGTGGCTTCAAACAGGAAGGGGAGAGTTAACTGCTTGTAACATTGGGGCTGCACTAGACCTGTCTTATTAGAATGCGTAAAGAAGTTAGATGTGTCCAAACAAGTACCTTTGCCCCTCCCTCACAGTCTCTGAAGTTAGTGCCACTCCCAACATTTTAAGTGTTAGCCCCCCGACCCTCCAAAACTTTAGCCTAGGGTCACCCCTGTGTAAGATCATGTGCTACCAGCATTCGCCTTCTGGCTTCTGAACGGCTTCACCACCAAACGGATTGAGGCCAAAATGACTGCCTATGCACAGTTCTAAACATATGCAACAGCATACATCACGTGCTCTGGCTGGCCACCATGGACAGTGTGTGTGGGTTTGGATGCCGCTATCCAGAATCTGGAGGCTGCAAACCAACCCAAAAATTGCAATGGGCTCTAGCCCCAGATCTTTTACAAACCTAGCAACGCCCCTGATTAAGCGCATTATAAATTACATATCATATCATATCATACCATACATGTGAGGTTTTGAAGGGGGGCGGACAAGGCCCGCAGCACAAGAGGAATGTGGGGGGGGGGCAAGCTTGGGAATGTACTAACATTGCCTGCAGTGCCAGTCCCGGAAAACTGGGTCTCAGTCAATATTCATAGAACCCTCTGTAGGCCATGCACACGGCAACATTTCTTTCTCCATCATGCGTGGGATAAGGTTTTGGAGGCAAACATGACAATGTTCTCTGTATTCTCTGGGTAAGATCGAGTGCGTCCTATTCAGTACGAGCTAGCATCCACTGTGAGGAACGTTTTCAGTTTGGGGTCAAAAGGATTTCGACATAAGTGTTCAAAATATGTTTCGTCACTTCTTGGAAAGCTTTCTGTTGTGGTAAATGTGTACTTTTCTTCAAGGCCTCTTTTCCTGCTTGTTTATTTTTTATTTTTTTGGAACAATGGTACTAATTCCACTTAGTATTCAAACAACCCTAAAAAAGGACATAAGTTCTTCTTTCGGGGTGGATGGGAGTGGGGGGAGGGGGGGTAAGGTGAGCTTGGGCTTGTCAGCTTCTGCGTGTCTCAGTCTGTGTGAAATGCGCACTTCTCCTCCCTGAGAACACTATTTTGACTAGATTCTTTTTGTCCGGGAATTAGGGTGCCGTTTTGAACGTACACTACATTGTAAACTTCCGGGATCAAAAAGTCCACAATATGTTGGAACATGGATGCTGCCGACGGTAATCCTAAAGGCATGTATGTCAAGCGTTCAGAATGTCGCGTGTGGCTTTTTAATTACCGTGCATGTTGGGCTCGGGGAATACATGCATGACGCGTCTCATAGCACCCGCACAATAACGCGCAGGGGGTCATTATCCGTGAGGAGTTCCCTCTTGCGGCTGAACAAGCCAACACACGAACAAACCAATTTGAGGCCGTTTTTTACATTTGAACAAAAGCACTGAACAGCTCTGATGGCTGACCTGGTTATGTTGTCTTATCGTTTTAATAAGGTTCCTTCAAAGCTCGTCGAACAGCTGCAGGTACTGGCCGAGCTTTGTGCTGCACTGGGACGGCTCCTGGGCACTTCTTAATATTGCGCACAATCCACACAGCCTAAGACCCATGTGAAGGGAGTGTTGTACTTGCTTAGCAAAGTCCTCCCGCTTTGATCAATTCATGCAAAGCACCTGTTCTTCACTGCAGGGTTCAAGCTTGATGCGGACTTTGGGTTGGCCATGCCAGCTTAACACCGAGGGACCATTTTTGGCCAACTAGACCTTGGTTTCTGCAGGGTGATCCTTGAGTTCCATAAAAGCAGTTGCAATACACCACCGATGTCCGCATCGCTCCTCCCTACACTGTCCGTTGGAAGTTCATGCTGTTGGCTGTGCCTTGCACTTTCCCCACCCTTTTCTTGCATGCCTATATGGGGGTGACTGTAACATCGGAGCCCGAGTCTGTCAAAAGATTGACTTCATTACCTGTGTGTCTAGTCTGTAGTGCAGGCTACCCCGCCCTTCCACACCACGTAGTACAACCAAAAGGGAGTAGCAATTCCCCCGTAAATCTGATCAGTAATCAATGTGATTTATTGTAACAAAATGTATTCACCATTAATATCCAGAACAACATACATTCCAAAAGTCAACGTGTCTAAGACACACTGGTGTTTCCAGCTGAAAGGTAAACGTTCTGTTGTTTCAGTTTGTATTCACATCATCCCCTCTGAGCTTGCTTGGGGACACATAGCCCAGCGCGGGCCATAGCCGGATCGTGTAAAAGGTGGGGCCTAAACTAATGTAGTAGGGTCCACCCTAAGGGGATCCCGCAGAGGGAAGGGGGTTTGTTCTGTGCCTGGCCGAACGGACAGGAGTGACCGAGCGTGGCAAGGGAGAGTGAACCAACCAAGGGGAAGTCGGAGGGTGGGGGTGAATAATAATAATGGGTTGAAATGATGCATTTTACAGACCACTTGATGTGATTAATTGGGTAAAAAGCCACACAGTTTACAATGGGTTTTGTAGGGTAAGACATGTAAAAAATAATTAAATGCCGAGTTACCAACAATGCACAGTACGCTGCAAGTGTTCATACCGATTGTGCCTACACATGGCCATTCTGGTCCACCTATATATGCCATTATTCCCACATTAGTAAATACTCATGTTTGCTTTGCCCATAATGCCAGTAATGATACTATAACAAAACACGTTCATCCAGGCTTTGCCAATATATACCAGTATCCCCACATAAGAACATACTCCTGTTGGCTTTTGTCGTCATGACAGAAAAAAAGCCATGCCAGAGTAAGAAATCATGACCTTGCTGGCTACACAAATCCCCCGTACCCACACATATAAGAACATTCATGTTGTCTTTGCTCCCTAACGCTAGTAAAAAATGCCATTCCACAGTAAGGAAACATGCACTCTCCTGCCTCATGTAAAAACACCCATCATGTTGGCTTTGCTCTTAATGTAAGTACATAATTCCATGCCACAATAGTACACATCCAGCCCCATTGAAGTATCCTCCACCACTCCAACCCCGCCTTTACATAATAACACTCAAGTTGACTTTTCCCAATAAACAGTAAAACATGACCTGTCCCTGTCAAAAACAATTCATCCTCCAATGCCCCTCGTCCTGGCCCCAGCTTTGCATATGCAGACACAAATGCACACACACAGTCGAAAACGGGCACAGAGACACACAAGCACACACACACACACAGATAAGCACACACACACACACACACACACAGATCAGCACACACATATATGTATATATACACTCAGACACAAACTTTCATAAACATTTACCCACACGGAATTCTCATTCACACGCACACTTGCACACTGAATTCTCATTCACACGCACACGTGCACCCATGTATACCATTCACACTGCATTCATTCATATACGGACATATAAAGACCCCCCCTCACATACATGCATACATACATGCACTTGAGTGCCTAGAGACTGCCCTTGGGTGGTAGCGGTGCACGGTATAAATCAACATAACCTACACACATACTTGCATGCTTGCACACCTACATTCATACATACATCCAATCCTCACACACACACAACCTGTTTCCCTCCAGACTCAACACAACACTGCCTCCTAAGTTGCTGCATAGGCCTCCGGCTCCCGCATGCAGTCAGGAACCAGCAAGATAGGAGCGAATCCTGGTTCCTGACATGCGCGGTTGAGTCGGAGAGAGACCCCGGCTGCTCAGCCTGCACAGTGACATCTGTAAATACCCACCCAGCCCTGCTGAGTGGGCATTTACAGATTTTGTGTGGGCCTTGCCTGCTCAGGACCTACCCTGTCTACATCTCTGCGGGGCATGCTGCCATATATGTGCTCCGGCCTTCACGATAAAATGCATCATGATGCAGATGTGTAACTTATGCATTGTCTTACAATACACCTCGTTCCCATCGCCTGCACTGAAAATACATTTAGTATGTGCGCCAGGGCCGGCCTCAGGGCAGGGTAGGCCGGGCGACTGCCCGGGGTGCCATAGCCCCCAACGCACCCTACTGAGATAATTACCTCCCTGCTGCGCCGCGGGAGCGCGTCGGTTTTCATTAGAATAGGGCGCTGATGCTTGCATCAGCACCCTATTCCAGTGATTAACTCCCTGCTCTGGCGCAGGAGTGGGGAGATAATCATCTTGATAGGGTGCTGCAGCACCCTATTGTTGTTAAATGCGACTGCAGCCTTCTTCCACCATCGAAAAGAAACATTTGGCACCTCCAACCCCCATATTGAGCAGGGGTGAGGCGGGGGATGGGGGCAAATTGTTCTTTTTCTGCCCGCTGCGCTGCCGCCACTAAAGCCTGCAGTGATGCGCGCCTAACCTCAGCACAGCATGTCTCTCTGAGAGACCCGGAAGAAAACCAGGCGCAATGAACTGCAGCTCTCACTCAGTGCTGGACTAATAAAAGAGGGTATAGGGCCTCTTTTATTGCTTCGGGTCGAACATCCAATTAAAATCGTAATTATTTTTCACAACACTTTTTTTTTTTGTTGGAGGATTGCCTCGAACCCCCAACCTTTCAGTTACAAGTCACAATGCTTACTGACTGTGCCATAGAGACTGGCTTGGAAACGATTGTACAGTAAGCATTGCAATATCAATTAGAGCAAACGCTTATTTTGAATGAACAGGCCAAGATTCACAGACAAAAGTGCACAAATGAGATCATATGCAGTTTATAGAAAGGAGAAGTGCTGGAAATATATGATTGGGTGGTGGTTGTGAGGGCGTGTTGGGGGAGGGGTGGTAATTGGTGGGCTGAGATGAGGTAGTCCTCCTTTTATGTTGCTGGTCGTCTCGGTTTTTCGTTTTGCAAATCTGGTCACCCTATCACTGCTAGACGAGACGATGAAGGAGGACACCGCCAAGTAAGTGTCTAATATTCTGACAGTGGCAAAAGGGCTTGTGTTAAATTGACTTTTTCAGAAGGATTATGCGCACTACACAAATTAATTGACATGATCTCAAATGACGGTACCGACACTCTCCAGAAACGTGCTGTGTGTGCACGCATGTTTGGGGTTCATAGAGCACGAAATTAGCAGAGCACAGTCGTGCAAATGATGAGAACCCAGGGAGAGCAGTGACAGGGCAGTGCACATGGAGGGAAGCACAGTTAATGCACATGCGAAAACATGAACACGGGTTCATTTTATGCACAGTATTAATTGCATGCAGGGGGTCAGAACTTGGATGTTACTGGGTCCCCTGCACGCAATTTTAAACCTTTACAAAACGTAGTCTAAAAGCGAAGAGCAAAAACAGGTCAGATCGCCTCTACTCCTGGTTTTGTTTTTTTGTGAATGATGATAGCATGCGCAATGCATTTACAATGGAGCTAGATGGAGGCGCAGTGCAGAGGAATCCAATGATTGTACGCCCATGTAATGCAACCTGCACATTGTGGTCAGAGAAGCAAATCGCGCGGCAGAAACGGAACTCCCATTCCGGGTCACTTCTTCACTTCTGAGTGAATGAGCATGCGCAGAGCGGCAAGGGAAGCCCTGCTTTTGCACTCCACTGCACTGACTAAATAATGACCCCTAAAGTTTCCTATAATCATTTCAATTGCCAATGCCAGTAGTAGGTGCTCTTCCAAATACCTGTTGGTTTTCTCTAAAGCAATTCCTAGATTCGTGGGGCTATATGTAGAGCACACACATTTCCGAAAACATCCTAACTTTGCACACTTGGGGAGGGGGTTATTGAAAAAAGGCAATTGCACAGAAGGCCGCGACTGCGGCATAACCACCACACACTATTCAATGTGGGTGGCGAATTGGGAGTATTTACAGCACAGCACTGCGTGGAGAGAGTGGGCGGGCTCTACACCCCACCCCCGGCCCTGCGAATGCGTCAACATGACACAGGCATTTACTGATGTGCGTTTGCGCCTGCCAGTAAATCAGGAGCTGCTAGTTGTCCTGGTTATAAATGACCTGCTGTGGCCGAGTGAGAGTGGGGCCACCTAATAAAGAAAAGTGCACCGTTACTACGGAGACGTGTACGGAGTTTCCACAGTTCTCTTTCACACCCCTAGAAAAGTGACGTGGGATATTGCACCTGCAACATGGATACTGTGCATTTTCCAGCGGACAAGTATTCCAGTTCCATGCGAATACTCGTTAACACAATTCACATCTCTTGCATCTGTGTTTAATCCTTCATGGTAAGTAGTCTAGCACTCAGTTCTTAATAAAAGATGTTTGTTCTTATAAGAGTTCATGTCTCAGCAGCAGGCAGCTGTGTGTGTGACCTGCAAGCTCCAAGTTCCATTACTATTAAGATATCTCATTGTATTGAGGTGCCTGACTTAGATGTGTACATAACATTCAATCACTGTGAAATAGCTTTATGTATAACCACTATTGCTGCAGAGGTGTGTGTATATCCAGGCTCGAAGCGCTAATCCCTGTCGGATACCTCAGTGGGTTCATGTAAATGCTGCACAGTTATGTGCATGTAAGAAGCTAACCCTGCAGATTCCTTCCAATTCTAGCAAGAGAGTTTCAATGGTTGGCACACCCGAGGTCTGCTTGTGGAATAATCCAAATGATATATACCAACCACTATTGCCCTCTGCCTCCTCAATGCCTCCGGGTTTTATGTGCGCTTCATAAATTAATGTTAATGTTAATGTTAAAGGACATTTGTACCGCGCACTATCACCACCAGAGTGGTCCCCTGGCGCTCTGGCGGCTCTGAAAGAGGGAGGGAGGGCGGTGAGTTAGTGGGTGGAGGTTGGAAAAGTGCAAGAGAGCAGTGATGTACTGTTGGCAGCCTCAGCCCGGTGGGTCCGTCGGCTGGGCCTGGGGTGTATGCGGCCAGTAGTCGTTGTGTACTGATGTGCGGGTCTATGTGCATTTATTGTTTTGTTGTTGCAGTGTGGTGAAGTTTGTGCGGTTTGTTGTGCTGGAGGTTTGTGGTTGTGTTTGGTTTGGAGTTTGAGAGGTGTATGCGGAGTAGGAAATTGTTCGTGGTCTCGGTTAGTTGGCATCTATATCCTGGTTGACCAGTTGTGCTCGCGTAATCTCGCTCGATGGGGTGCTTGGGCATCATGTGCCTCTGGAGGTTCGTGCTCGTTTTGTGTATGAGGCCCCTTGAGCATCTCACTGCCTCTTCCGCCCGTTCTGTCAACAGCGTTGCATGCTCCCCACCCCCACCCCCATGGCCAGTGCACCTGCCAGTGTCCATATCTTAGTGCGGTGATTGGTGGTATCTCGCTAGTTCCATAACCCAAAGGTACCTAGTTGTAGCTATACGGTGGTTGGGGATGGTAAGAATTGGCTGGGGTTGTTGCCTCCATCTCCTTGGGTCTCGCATGTGTACCACTCTGTCTGGCGTCACCCCTCCTGGTGCCCTGAGTGCTTATCAGTCGGTTCTGGGGCTTGTCAGTGTGCTTTCCGGTTTAGTTGTTTGTCTTACTGCTGCTTTGGTTTTAGTCTCTGGTATCGAAGAGCCAGGTTTTTAGTAATTTTCTGAATTTAAGGTGATCTTTGGTGTTCCTTATTTCTTTTGGGATGCTGTTCCAGGTTTTTGCGGCTAAGTGGTAGAAGGTGGTGCCTCCAAGTTTTTTCTTGATGTAAGGTTTTAGTTCCAGGCGGATTTCGTTAGTTGATCTGAGGGGTTTCGTTGGCTTGTAGATTGTTATTTTCTTTTGAAGGAATTCTGCTCCTTGTCCGCAGATTGCCCTGTGCGTTATGCACATTGTTTTGAAGGTGATACGTTGTTTTACTGGGAGTCAGTGTAGTGTTTTTAGGGCAGGGGTGATGTGGTCTCTTCTGGATAGTTTGAGGAGTAGTCTGGCTGCTGTATTTTGGATCCGTTGTAGCTTCTTCAGTAGGTATTCTGGTATTCCTAGGTAGAGGCTGTTTGCATAGTCGATACTTGACATGATGAGGCCGACGATAGTGAGTGTTTTGTTTGTGAAGGAGAGGAAAGGTAGTATTTTTCTTGCCGTGTGGAGGAGGAGGAAGAAGCAAAATGAAATAAATTAAATTAATTGAAATAAATACATTGTCTGCAATGAGCTGCCCGCATTCCAATGTCCTATAAGATTATGTACAAGGCATTGTATCAGTGCATTCTGTGCATTTTACAAATTAAGAGCATTCCTGGCACACTCCAATAGTAGAGTGCCGCCTTTGTGGTCCAGTACCGCTAATGCCACCCCTATCTATGCATCTCATCAGCTGATTAGGGGTCAGAGCAGGAGGCCGATCTGACCCGGCAGCAGCAGCCGATCTGCTACTGCTTCTTAGGAAAGTCAGGGCTACAATAGAAGTTTGGTGGTATTTCGATGGTAAATGTTCCAAAAACAGAATTCATGTTACCGCCACTTTGTGTAAATACCCATTGTTTTCAGTCTATAAAAATGGGGATTATCCGTGTAATGACTACTGATGGTAATTCCACCAGCAGTAATTCCAGTGGTTTTTAGCAGTATGAAGAAAGGCATATCTGACTGATCACACAGACCCCTGAGTACAGCAGGTTTTTGGAGGGTGTCACACAGACCCCGGAATGCAGACAGGCCCCGGAGTGCAGCAACGTGCTGATCACAGCTCCTGCTGTGCATTGATCATGGAGGGTGGGGCGTATCTGACTGGCCACACAGACCCCTGAGTGCAGCAAGGTGCTGATCACAGCTCCTGCGGTGCATTTATCATGCAGGGTGGGGCGTATCTGACTGGTCACACAGACCCCGGAGTGCAGCAAGGTGCTGATCACAGCTCCTGATGTGCATTTATCACGCAGGGTGGGGCGTATCTGACTGATCACGCAGACCCCCGAATGCAGAAGGTGCTGATCACAGCTCCTGCTGTGCATTGATCATGGAGGGTGGGGCGTATCTGACTGATCACACAGACCCCGGAATGCAGCAAGGTGCTGATCACAGCTCTGGCTGTGCATTGATCATGCAGGGTGGGGCGCACAGACCCCCTAGTGCAGCAAGGTGCTGGAGGGTGGGGCGTATCTGACTGATCACACAGACCCCTGTGCATTGATCATCGAGGGTGGCGTGTATCTGACTGATCACACAGACCCCTGAGTGCAGCAAGGTGCTGAGGGTGGGGCGTATCAGACTGATCACACAGACCCCTGAGTGCAGCAAGGTGCTGATCACAGCTCCTGCTGTGCATTGATCATGGAGGGTGGGGCGTATCTGACTGATCACACAGACCCCGGAGTATAGCAAGGTGCTGATCACAGCTCCTGCTGTGCATTTATCATGCAGGGTGGGGCGTATCTGACTGATCACTGCTGTCCATTGATCATGGATGGTCAGTGCTGGACTGGCCTACTGGGATACCGAGACTTCGGTAGGCCTCGGGGTATAGGGCCTCTTTTATTGCTTCGGGCCGAACATCCAATTAAAATCGTAATTATTTTTCACAACACTTTTTTTGGAGGATTGGCTCGAACCCCCAACCTTTCAGGTACAAGTCACAACACTTACTCACTGTGCCACAGAGACTGGCCTGGAATATTAATTAATATCAATTAGGGCATAAGCTTGTTTTGAATGAACAGGCCAAGATTCACAGACAAAAGTGCACAAATGAGATCATATGCAGTTTATAGAAAGGAGAAGTGCTGGAAATATATGATTGGGTGGTGGTTGTGAGGGCGTGTTGGGGGAGGGGTGGTAATTGGTGGGCTGAGATGCAGTAGTCCTTTTATGTTGCTGGTCGTCTCCGTTTTTCGTTTTGCAAATCTGGTCACCCTATCACTGCTAGACGAGACGATGACTGAGCTCAGGCGCGGCGCACTGCCATTTCAGGTGTGAATTAATGTTTTTTTATTTTCGCTAATAATCTTCAATCAGAGCTGGCGTGTTGTTCAGGTGTTTTGGACCCAGCTTCTGGTGCCTTGGTGTTGTGGTGTGGCTGAGCGTGGGGGGCCTAACTGCTGATGAGCGTGCGGGTGCACCATAGATATGTTTTTTATTTTTGCTAATCTCCATTCAGAGCTGGCGTGTTCAGGCGTTTGTATTTCCAAACCGGCTGTGCCTCGGTATGGTGCCCTTCTGTTTTCGTTCATGAATTTGGTACATTTTACTTTTGCATTTCTCACACATCATGTACATGAAACATGTAAAGTACGTGCAAGTGTGCATGTGAGCAAACTTTCCTTTTCTGAATAGTCGCCTGTCTGCAATAAGGAGAGTAGCAGGAGCATTTGCCTCTGCCTCTGGTGCACGAAGTGCTGCTGCTTTAAGACATTGTGACTTGTGAAGGACTTTACCGCCCTCCCCTGTCGTTTCCTTTTGTCCCCATCTGGAGTCCTCATATTCTCACTCGATGCTAGTCGGGGATAATGGCATGCCTGGCGTGGCTGGGCCTAACTGGTAGTGGATGTGTGTGAGCTGCAGAGTGGCGCCATGGGCCAAAGGGGAAGAGGACCGGAACAAGCAGCCATTCTGCAACTACGCTGCAAACGCTGCTTATCGGGATGAATGTTCTGATGAGAGGAGCAGAAAGGTGGGAAGGGGCACCATGGCATAGAGAGTGCGGTTTTTGGGAGCGTGGGTTGGGGAATGGCTGGAAAGGAGGGATCACCTGCTTGAAGTGGATTGCTGCTAGGGGGCACCCGGGGCAGGTCTGGTCAGAGGAGCTACAGGGAGATGGCTTGTTAATAGTATGGAGCTAGAGCAACCTTCAGGGTTATAGCCAAGTGATTGTTTTCAGGTGGGGCTTATTGTGCCAAGGTCAGGGGAGGGTATATATGTTTAAAAAAAGGACATCAAATAATATAAAAGCAATATAAATTGAAAATGTGTATATATTTGCCACCCTGTGTGAATGTTTGCTGCTGTATATGTTCCGAGTGCCTGGTCCCTTCTCTCTCCCCGAGTTTGCTCTGGCCCCAGCCTGGGGAATAGCCTCAGATCTAGAAAAAGTGAAGGAAGAGCGGCTCATGGGCGAGAAACTCCAGTGCTGGTCTAACAGGCGCAAGAAAAGGCTTAGGGGGCTAAATGCAGAGAGGACAATGGTAGTGCAGAGGCGCGAGTGGTATACGTTCAGGAGAAGAGAATTCCAAAACGAGAGATGTGCAGGCTGTTGAGGGGTAGCAGGGAGTGAACCACAGAGTTAGAGGTAGGGGAGAGAGAAGGGTGCAGTGGGATCAAAGGGGAGCTCATGAATCGAGAGAGGGTCCACAATTGTGATACTCTGGCATTTACAGGGTGGAGGCTAGAGAATGGCAGTAACAGAGCTTGAGAGACAGCAGTTGCTGCTGGCAGGTGGGTCGTTTACTGGGTGCATGATAGAGGTGTACAGGGAGATCAGAGTATGCAGAGTGGTGCGGCGGAGATATCTGTCCAGTGTACAGTCTGGTCAAGGAGTGGGGAAAAGAGGTTTGGGAGCATAATCGCAGCACAAAGAGATTTTGGGGAGCCATAGGTGTGCAGTGAGAGGCAGTGTTATAGGTGTACACATGAGTGCAGCAGGATCAGAAGAATAGGGTGCAGACGAGAGTGAGAAAGTAGAGGAATATAGAGGGGTGTAGGAATAGGCACACACTGCCAAACACTGAGGTGCAAGGAAGATGCCAAAACTCACACCAATCCACCCAAGCCAGCCAGGCATTCCTGAGGCAGTGTGTGTCAGGGGGTAGCCACATGGGCCAACAGACCCCTAGGAAGTCAGCCACCTACCATGCATGGATTTGCGGAGGAGCACAGGCAGAGTCTGGGGACTCATTGGGTGTGTGATGACAGCAGTAGAACCTGAGTACCGGGCTCAGTCCCCAGTCCCTCACTTGAAAAGCCACCTGTGTCCCCACAAAACAACAACATGGGAGCAGCCAACACTAAATCAATTGCAACCAACCTAATATCCCACAACCGCATACCGAAGCCTCTCCGGGTAAATGCTAATATGCTCATTTATTTGCTATTAGAGGGCTTTCAGTGTGTATTAGCGTTTCACCAGCGGAGCATAGTTATTGACATCTAATCAGCACTATCTATTTTAAAACCTGCAACACATTTTCCTAGCAGCATGAGTGCCAGCATGTCTACATTCCATTTGGGAGATGCTAGTCCAGTCCTGTTTTTTTCGTTGCATTCTATGAGTAATTGTCTTAGAATTCCAATCATGAATCCAGAACTATAAATCTGAGAATGCCAAAATAAAACCAGGACTGGATTCGCATCTTCAGAATGGATTAGGGCATGTTAGCATCCATGTAGTTTTCATATTACATCACCACCCACCTGCAATAAGAACATGTCATAAGTACCCTACTGTAATAGTATTTTACAGTTCAGCTCTGTTGGCCAAATGCATGTTGGCCTGCCAAAGTCAGTCAAAAGTGTTGAAAGCAGGTCCCTGAGCAGAATACCAGCTGCCACTGTTCAGATTCCTTCATTCTGAACTGCCTACCCCTCACAATTCAATATCGTTAGCTAAGAATAAGATATATTTATACATGGAAGGATGTTTATTTAATATGTAGCGTGCTGTGAGCAATATTCTGTTGCAATGTTACTACACATCTTAAAATAAAGCTACTTGCAAAACTAACATATTTAAACACTTTAAGAATTGGTTTCCAACCCAGAACAAGCTAAACATTGGTGTCTTATTTCTACAGTATGCTCTCTGCATGTATTCTGCATATTTGCCATTCGTGTGGTAAAGAGCATATGTTTTTACAGGAGTTGGGTGATGTTGTGTCATGCTTAAGCAATACATACTCTATCATCTGCTGCAGATTCTGCTGTGCCTGTCCATTGTGAGGGAAAGATGTGAGATTGCAGCCTATGATGGCCTGTTCTTTGCTTGAGCGAAAAGTGCAGTGTCTGCTATGGCCCATACTGTGCCTCCTTTATGTGAGGCAAGCTTGCCCTGAGGGCGGCCAATGTTGATTTGCCCAATATGAGGAAATTGTGAAATGTTGTAGCCTATGCTATATCTATGAAAGAGAACCTTCTGCTGCTGTGTATGCTGATATGTTCTGTGTTTGATGGAAGCATGCTTGGCTGTTGACCATGCTGTATCAGTTCAATGTGAGTGGATCTTGCACTGCTGCTGCTTATGCTGACCTGTTCTGTCTTTGTGTTTTCGTGGGGGATACGCCCAATCCCCTCATAGAAGGGTTGGGCTCACGCGCTGTGCTCGCTCCTTCGGTGAAAAATATGGGGCCACTTTGAAAACCTTTTCCAGGGCCACTTTTGGTTCCCAGTCCAGCCCTGCTCTCACTGCACTGCTTAAACAGGCCGCCAAGGATTCCTCACAAAGCAGCTGCAAACTGGTGACGTCTTCTCTGGTTTCCTCTGACAAAAGTGAGGAAAAGCAGTCCGGCGGGTGTTGGAGGACTGAAGGTGGGCTGTGGAACTATTCCCGATCCGCAGACGGGGAAAAGCTGGGGGCCTTGCCAAGTGAGTCACTGGGAAAGCTGCTGAGGCACCTGCACCCAAGCCCTGCTGGGGAGCCGTGATAAAAAGGCAGGCGCCCTCCCGCAGCGTTCCCCTGGCCTGCACGATTGTTTTAAAATGATGTTTGCTCGAGAATATGTGTTTGAGACCCATTTTTTACACATTTCACTACAGGAAAAGCAGGGGGGAGACCCTGCAATCCCACCCCCAACTTAATATATACATAAACCTAACCCCAAATCTACTTTTGTTGCACAAAAAAAACCTTGAGCAAACGGACCACGAACAAATGGGCCTGCGACCAAATGGGCTAGTACCGATATTGCATAATCTGTGGAATGGACGTTTACCAGCATAGCTGCCAAGTGGACCCAGGTCATGTGTGGCATGCTGATGCCCACCTGGCTTTTTTCTTTACCTGTTGGGAATTGTAGTTTTATTTTTCCCATTATATTAAAGGTCTACAAGTCCATGCATGCAAAGTGAAAAGCCAAGACTGGCAGAGGGGGCCACGCATGGCATTGGGCCACTTGGCAGCTATGAGCATTAGTACATGGCACTGGCGCTCTCTTCCTGCCCAGCCGACTGCAGCTTGGCATAGAGTTTGCCTTGCTACCACTGTGGGTTTCAGATCAGTTGAGATCTGGGATTTGCAGCACTACAATTTCAAGGCACAAAGTAAGGCTTCAAGTAGCCGATTGCAAAAAATAGATTCGTGTCCGGGGTAGGCAGCTCATAAACAGCAGGGAGAACCTGAGAGCTCTGCTGGGGAGGATTCCGTCAGGTGACCCAGTATTGGCTGGGGAGTTTGAGAGGGTGTTTTTATATGAGCAATCCTGTGGCTCACATCCTCCAGTATAACAACAAACAGGGTAAGTTAATATAAAAATGAAAAAACCACGGGCAAGCCGTTGGAATCCTTCTAACCGTTAACAGGATGAACGTAGTATCACATAAAACAACGGTTTTGTAGGAAAAAGTGAATCAAAATGGTTCTATACGTGGGAGAGCAATTATGTATAAACACTCGACCAGAGTGGGGGGCATGGGGGAGGGAGGAAAAGGATGGAGTCAAGGAGGACAATTCCTCAACGTACCGTTCCCTAAAAAGAGACAACCTGTCCTTAAAGGGAGTGCCTATCCCTAGGTTGCGTGTGTGCTGGCGCCTGTCTGGCAGAAATAGAGGAGAGGGCTAGCCCATGTCAACTAAACTGGTGACTTGGGTGAGTATTCAAAGCACATTGAGACGCACAAAGAGTAGAGATTTTTTATTCCATCTTCAAATTAGTAAAGAACTCCAATTTTACGGGCGATTTCAGTTTCGTGTTTTGTTCAGCAATGTCCAGAACTGGGGATTAGATTCTGTGGCTGGCTGGATGTTGTTGAAAAGACCTAGGAAGAGGCCAACTGTCTGTTATTCCTTTTCTTGTATCAATTTTAATATTTGCCCATAGGTCGCATGAGGAGGAATTCCTAGCAGTTCAAATATTGAAAAAGCCTGGGAACAGGTAAAGGTAAAATGGCCATGGGGCCTAGGGGTGTAGGAAAGGCTCTTGTAAACATACACACTTTCACCATGAGTGTGCGTAAGAGCAATTGTCTGTAGCAATATCCTTTTCTTCTTATTCAGGATATTTGTCATAGGACATGAGAGCCCTCTCGAGAGCCTTTCAGTCATGTAATCATGGAAGTGGCGTTCTGTAGATTGGGGCTTATTTAGGTACTTATTTTATTTTTACTAAGTTGTTTGGTACATATGAGTTAGGGCTTGCTAGGTGCAACAAAGTGGGTGGGCTTGGAACTCTGTGGCCACCTGCGCTAGCCACAACTTTATTGAACCTAAAGGAAATAGTAATATATCCCGCAGCATGTGTCTGGGTAAGAGACCCGAGCCTAAAGGGTCCAACGAGGTGAACCTTGAGGTGTTTAACACAAACCCAATTAGCTGTTCTATTTTCAGGCAGACAGTCTCTGCATGGTTTTCTCTTTTGGAGCACAATGTGGGTTTATTTGATTTTGTACCAAAGACTTCAATTTGGTTTCGCTTCAATTTGGATCACCACACATCCTTTCCATGCGCATTGTTGTCATGAGTTATTAGCCTCAAGTGAGGGCTTGATAGGTGCCTATTGCTATGAGCTGACGAGGCTGTGTGAGTCATTGAGTTGCTATGCATGTCGCTTTTGGAGTAGGTAGGGCGTATGCTTTACGTCTTTGCTAGCAGGGTATTTCTCTAGAGTTGAATGGAACATCGGGCGGACGCCCTTGCTGGGAGCAGGTTTGTTTTCAGTACACTAGGCCATATGACTGACGGCCTTCTTACTTGCATGTTTAGATCTAGTCGATTGGGGCGTCAGACTCACTGCTTTGATACACACTAGGTTTTCAATGGATGAGGCTGTGCCCTCATGGCTTTTTGGTACTTGTGTTGTTATCTACTCAACAAAGTAAAAAAACTTAGATTACTCCTAAGGTTGGAAAGATTTCAGCATATCAGACCAGCACTCCACACACGTCATCGTCTCCCATCGAAAAGAGGATCTGCGTCATAACTCTATGCATCGCTCACTGCGTCTACCTGCAAAAGGGCCCGAAATCCATGGCAAGGACATTTTCCCATTACATACCTCCCAGAACACTATAGTTTAGTTTAGTTTAGTTTATTTATTTATATGTTCCAGTAACGACTCATTTATATGATCCAGTAATGACTCAGTATTGATCGTACTAAACTTCCACCGAAAACTGCACAGAGGAACTGCCTTCTCCCTCCTAGCAACCAAACTCTGGAACTCATTATCTGTTCCTAAGTGGCCATTCCAGGACATGACCTCGGGAGGATAGCTCAGGGGCAACCTGCTCACCTTGGAAGCAAGACGACTCGGAGCAACACCGGTTCGATCCCCGGGTCAGCGCTTATAAACCTCTGGCTATCAAGTGCGTTATAAATAACCAATTACAATTACAATTACCTTCGTTCTAGTCCATGTCACCTCAGACACCCTTCAATGATATCTCGAAGTGCCCAAATGTACCTATTTGGCATGACCAGTAGCTATGCCCAGTGGGCACTATTGCTCTGGGTTCCTTAAGGTGCCCCAAGATGCCAGATTTTCCCAGGACATGGCTTTGGACCATGCTACAGTCACCTTAAAGAGACCCATCATGTCCACTGCTTGTCAGGAACCACAATGTGCTCACCAGGGATGCCCTGTACACAGTCACAATGCCCTCGATTTAATTTGAGTTCCATATCCACGGGTACTGATAATAGTCAGCGGAACTTGTGAGGTCTGCAGACCCTGCTGTGAATCTATGTGCCTTATCACCCAAATCCACTGTTTTCTTCCCTTAAAGACACTTTCAACCTCTCTAAAGGACATCATAGCCCTGGTACGGTTTGGTGTATACTCCAGAGGGTTGCTTCACACCCCTTTCTCTTGGCATGGCTTCCTCGGATAAAGATGGTGGTGAGCTGAAAGATTTTCAGTTCCTCTCTGCCAATCAGAATTGTTATTTATTTTTACTGAGGTCAGTGGACGTAAATCAAACAGTTAGGTTTCACAATACCCGCATGCAGATCAGTGGAACAGTCCACAAGTTTCAACCATCTCTAACTTACCCATCTCGAATGCACACAAGTTCAAAACTGGCTACGACAGATGGACCAGAACAGCTCCTCCCCCAAAACTCATCCTTAGTGCAAAGCCCCTCTGCTTCACCATCAATTGTGACCTCTCCTTTAAAGCCCACACTATCAAGAAGACACAAAGAACATGATACCAGCTCTCATTCCTGCACAGAATGAAGCCATGCATCCCTGCATCAGACTTAATACCCGTTGTTCACACCCCAGTGTTCTCCTACCTGGATGCCAACAATGCCCTCCGGGAAGGTGTCCCACTGCTACTCCAGCCCCCCTGTAAGCGGTCATGCATGCCATAGCATGCCTCATCACAGGACTGAGGACATTTGACTGCATTTCCTCCTCTATGAGGAACTACACAGATTACCTCTCCAAGCTCGCATCACCTTCAAGATAACCCAAAAAAAAGGGTTGCTATCTCAGGAGGTCAAGCGCAATGGCAGGAGCCAAGATGCTACCAGACTGGAATGCACGAGGTGCAAGAAGGAGAAGACCAGAAAACAAGCATTATCCAGCTTGGCTCCCATGCTCTGGAACACCCTTCCTGGTAACATCAGCCTGGCCCCCTCCTGCGATTCAGAAAGATTTGAAGACCCTGCTCTTCAAGCAACACTACACCAACAAGTGACGACCATTGACCGACAAGATATGATATGATATGATAGTTTATTTATATAGCGCCTATACACAATGTGTTTCAAAGCGCTTCAAGGCAAGGGAGGGAACAAGGGAAAATACAATGACATTCTTACAGGCGATGAACAGTAAGGATGTGAAATTAACTATCGTACTCGGCCTGACAATATTTCAGATAGTGCAAGAGCTAAGACATAGATAAGGAAGGGAGGGAGAG
Source organism: Ambystoma mexicanum (assembly GCF_040938575.1). Lineage (NCBI taxonomy): Eukaryota > Metazoa > Chordata > Amphibia > Caudata > Ambystomatidae > Ambystoma > Ambystoma mexicanum. The sequence continues at coordinate 576,168,005 of NC_090922.1, read as the reverse complement.
TGGGAAGGAAATGGAAACAGACAGGCGGCTACCATACTAGGCCTGACGACATTTCTGGTAGAACCTGAGAAAAAAAAAACGTAAGGGAGAGGGGTGCAGAAAGGAAGGGAAGGAACAAAACAAGCATCTATCGTACTAGGCCTGACAACATTTCTGATAGTGCTGGGGGGGGGCAGGCAGGCGGATAGGAGTGAACAGATAGTAAGCAGTCAAAAAGAGTGCAGAAGCAAGAGGGGAGCACTTATACAATTGCAGAAGTCAGTAGTAACACATAATGTTGCGAGCCAGGATACAAGATGATTCAGGGCCACCATGAGTACAAGATGCAAAGGAAGTCCAGCATGAGAGTTCAGAAAGGGTGACGCACCGTGAATCGATGAAGTCCGTAAAAGTAAAATCCACCATTGGCCACAAGACGGTGATGGTGAAACCAGAATGTATCAGGACAGACTCTTGTGTGCAGGAGGGGGGGCACAAGGGATCAACACGGGGGACCAGAGAGGGTGGGGATGGCCTGTGGGGACAGAGAGTGTAAACACATGTTGGTGCATGCTTACCCGCTGTTTTAGCAGGGGGTCGGACCCTGGATCCTCTTGGTCCGAACAGGTCCAAACAGGAATTGCCCTTTTCTTTGACTGCCCTTTGCTTTGGACGCTTGGGCGAGAGACACCCTTGATCTAAGCGTTAAGAGCAGGAAGGAATAGGCAGGGCTAAAAAGGTGGGTGGTGCTTAGGCCAGGTGACCTAGATCCACTTACACCTGCTCCCCAGCTGCAAAGGAAAAGAGGCTGGAGGGTTCCTTAAGTAGGGAAAAGAGCAACAAGCAGGAAGGCACCAGGTGGGCGGGGCTTGCTAAGTGGTTAAAAAGAGCGGCAAAAGATGGCCTGCCTCACCCCCTGCCCCCCCCCCAATTCCTCTTAGACTGCTAGCTGTTGCTTTCTAGCTGGCCCACATTTTTCTGGATGGATTTTCATGAAACCAAGTGGGACCATACCCTGGCTTTCCAGCACAGGTTTGTGTAAATTCGTCAAGCAGTTTCTAGATGACAGCAAAGATTACTGATAGGTGTTTGGATGGGAAATGCAACTATAATGTTTCCCTAGCCAGAACTACAAAACACCTTCCAAATATAATTCTGATATGGGTACGTTTCATGAAGTTAGTCGAACAGTGGTAAAGTTAGAAAAGAATCTGGAAAAGTGATCTTATGTGGAGTTGATTTTACAAATAACAGAACACATTTTAGCTAACACAAGCCACAGCACCACCCAGCAGCCAGCCCTGGAATTACACCTCCAGTTTAGAACTACTGAGCAATGCACTCTGGATAAGAACCAACTCAAAAGCATGTTTTTTCCTCCAGAAATATGTTTTTGTCTTAAAGGGCAGCATAATTTTATATGTAGCCTTCATCAACCATAGATAGACAGAGGTCAAGCATGCAGACACCAACAAACACGTGTCAGCCCCATGATGGGTGATCAGTGCAGTATAGTCAAACATCCTTGTGATTTGAGTACTGGGGTACATTTAGCAAATGCCTACACAGAGGATATCAAGGTGGAAAAGGTGTTTGAAAGTGATCACGGCCCTCAATAGTTAAAGATGAAGGTTCCGGGGCAGTACACTACATTGCAGCCATCTTTGCCGATTGGAGAATTAGATGTAATGCCAAACCATCATAGGATTATTAATAACTCTGGCAACGGAGCACCAATCTTCAGGGTAACGTGCAAGGTAGCCAGCACTAAGGCAAGGCTTAGCCTGTTCACAGACCACAAGTCTATGGATGTGGTGACATCCTTAGAGCAGTTAAAACACACATCTGCCCTAATTGGGCCACTTTCAAATGTCTTCTCCTGGTTCACAAATCTATCCATGGTAAGGCACCACTGTACCTATCCTCCTCTATCCAACTCCACAAGCCTTCTCGTATTTTCTGCTCTGCCTCCTCTACTACGCTTGTGGATCCTCGCCCTCCCTGTGCTTCCTCTTGCTTCCGCCCTTTCGCTCTTCTTGCTCCACTTCAATGGGATTCTCTTCTCCCCGGACATACGAAAAACAGTCCACGCCGATTTCTTGACAATCAAACTAAAAGCCTAACTCCTCGACGCTGAGTAACCCGCTTAACCTAGCTCTCATCTGTCTTCTAGCTAACATGTTTCCCTTGCCTCTAACCTGCCTCTGACCTTCACTGCCTCTGCCTCCACTCTAGCACTTCTCTTCTAGCTAACATGTTTCCCTTGCCTCTAACCTGCCTCTGACCTTTACTGCCTCTGCCTCCTCTCTGGCACTTCATCCATCATGGTCGCACCCTTAACAGCTGGCCCTTCCGCCTACCTACCTGCACTTAAACATGTCTAATGTTGGTTGTCCTTAATCTGGGTATGTCCACCCCTGTATTGGGTGATCCACCAATGAATGTAGACAAATAAAGACTGCCCTGATTGCAAAAGTAAAACCTCCAGTACGAGTTTCAAAAAAGGTATCCACTTAAAGAACTGCCTATACCAAAAGTGACATCTGAACATATTATTTAACTTGGGGGTGATTTGGGGGCTGTGGCCTTGGCACGAGATGGTAGAGCATGTTGGTCCCTAATCTGCAATGGGCATAGGAGCGAGAAGGAACAGAGCACACACATCCCCTATGAATACTGGGTCTCACACTTTCAGTCTCTTTATAATGGGAGGCTGGGGATGAGAGAGAATCTGAGCTTGGATCATCTGAGGGATTGCTGAGGAAATACTTTGAAAGCTGGAATATCTAGTGGACCCAGACATGATTTCTGATGTAACTATTAAAAGGAAAAACAATAACGCACCTGGACCAGATATTCCTATTACTGGGCTCCTTTAAGTTTTATGGTGTTTCCATTGAAAACTTTCCAGCAAAAGTATTTGCATTGAAAATGTTTGCATCAAATGCACCCCCAACCGCCCGTTTATTACACTTAAAAACCCACCCCAACGAAAATGAACCCTTTGCCCCACCCATATATGCATTTGATGCATATTTTTTCGATGGATAAGTTTCGTTGGAAACCTTTTCGATGGAAAGACTGGATACCCTCCGTGAAGGCTTCTGCATCACTTGCATTTCATGCCTTGTCTGGATATGATTGCACAGGTGTTTTGACAGGGAAAGGTAACATTTCATATTGGAGCGCATTTACTACAGCGACTGAAGACACACTTTTGGCGGGTTATTCACTAGGACCACTAAAAGAAATTCTTGAGCCGGTATTAAACTGAAAGCATTTACTTGCCAGGTCTAACCGCCCAGAACCACTATAACAAAACTTGCAGAGTATTGTACTATGTTTTCTAAGAAACAGAGGAGCTGGGAATATTACCACCTACGAGGAGGAGAGCCTACCAGCAGGCCATGATTTGGAACTGAGAGGACCAATGCCCGGCCAGTTACCCAGAGCAATCCCCTAGACTACGATTCACTCAGAACATTCCAGCCATCACTCTTCTGTTTCGCTACAGATAATCAGCGACAGTGGGCAAGGACAGCACCCAAACAGAGCCGAAAGGCAGAGGATGCTCAATTTCATATCACAACCTCTGCAACACCTGGATTCCAATTCTTAGCTTACAGGCCAAACACAATTCTCAGCGTACAGACATGTAACCAGTTGAAAGCGGTTACATGTCTTTATATCAAAAACTTTATAGTGAAAGACACATATATTGAGTATTTTATAACAAAAACCTTTATACCGATTACATTTTTTTTTTGGAGGGGACCCTTTTGGGGGGTGGGGGGTGACCTCCCAAACCCCTGTTTACCCCCTTATAAACCCACCTGAAACATTTACTATTTTATTTTACACCTTTACCCAACCCCAAAAAACATTTGATGTACAGGTTTTCGTTATAAAATACTCGATATATGTGCCTTTCACTATAAAATGTTGTATATAAACACTGCGTACCCTTCCAACTCGCTCAGCCTTTCCCACCAGACTATAGTTGGTTAAGGCCCCCTGAAGGAGGAGTCCTGCGGTCTGTAGCGTGATTGTTGTAACCTCTGCCTGAGCATAGGCCAGTAACGAGCCTTGGAGCCTGCTCTGCACAGGGTCCCATATGTGGCTGTCTTTCTCAAGCCGTTCCTACCAACAGTGTGGCAACGCAGATTTCTAAAAGTATTTAGTTTCAGGAAGCCAAGGATTGCACGGCGCTAAAAACGTCTGTTCAGGCCTCATGCTCAATGCCTGTGCTCCCAGAATAGGGAAACAGCCACTGGGTTATCTTGAGCACACTAAGGGCCGATTCATGGAACTTTTAGCGCGGTGCACGTGACGTTGCACTGCCAACAAACACCCCGATTCACAGAGCGGTGCAAAGTGTATTTTTGCAGTGCAAAGTGAGTTTGCACCACTTTTGCACCGGTGCAAAGTCACTGCCCTAAGTCGCATGAATCGGGCCCTAAATATTATTGGCACCCAGATGGTGCAGCTCCACCAATTACGGGGGCTTTGAAAGAGGCGAATAGCTGGTGCTAATGTGTGGGAGCCGACGACAAGTTATTCCGCACTTCCCCATCACCTCTGCCGCGTCTTTGGTGGCAATGCTTCCACAAAGCCGGGCTCCGGTGCGCTGTTTGAGTGCCGATCCCCAGTCAGCGCGTCCTTTTGGCCGTGGCTAGCAGGGCGCAGGGACCTAGCGGCGCCGGCATGTTTCGGCACATGCAACATGCAGAAGGGGGCCATTTTTATCATAGATATGTAATAAAGTACTTAAATAAGTCAATGGTGCGAGGGGTGGGAGCTGTCATTTAATGAAATGACAGTCATTCAGCAAGATAGGGGCAGATTTCACTGCATCATAAAGAAAGCTTCTTCTGGACTTGTGGTTAAGTGCCAGGCCTCAAACACTAGTGACCTGGGTTCACATCCTGGGTGCAAAACCACCAAATTTGTATATTATTTTTAGCCAAATTCATATATAGGTTTATGGTGCTCATTTGGCGTGAGGGCGATTTACAAATAGGGTGCAATGCCATCTGCGACACTTAGCAGTTGTGTCTAAATCACTCTCGTGCCAAATGAGTGCGCCGAGTTGCTTCCTCGCCTTTCACTCCTATCGCCTTGCCCCTCTGGCTGCTCCTTATCCTCCTCCACCCCTTCCTCTAATCTTACCCTGGAAATGGAAAGGAGTCTATCTAGACGGGGACCCCAGTTCCTTTTTGGATATCTGTGCCCGGGTGATTTGAGTGTCACATTCAAGCCAAGGTAGGACCAACACATTTTGCCCAGCTGTGAAGGGCCACAGTGCCAGCCACTGCCAGCTATACTGACTGCTAACTGCACTGGTGATCGCCTTAGCAGTCCCTGGGGAGTATGGTCAGTGAGACAGGCCATATACTCCAACACTTAAAGGAGAAGTCCATCACTCGGTCTTCCGCAAAGCAGTCAAGACCCTACACTTTAAATAATCTCACCATCTCTCCGCCATCAGGTGCAACACTGTCTGACAAATGTATCACACATGTATGTAACTTACCTGCCTTGACTCCAAAACGGACAAATGTTTCACTCATGTATGTAACTAACCTGCATCCGATTCCAAAAGCATCTCTGACGCCAGTTGTAACTAAGCCTGTCACATGGGCTGTTTGCGCGCTATATAAATCTAAATATAAAAATAGTGTTCTAGAGTGAAAAACTCTCAGCATTGACAATGAGTGTGTCTTATTCAAAAAGAAGGGTGAGGCCTGGATGGAATGGGATTGGGGGAGAAATAACCGAGACGGGAATTTAGGAGTAGGCAGGATTCTGTAGTGTTGGGAAACTTGGTATGTGGGGGTTATTTGGTCAGTTGCTTTAACAGCTGGGACGTCGCCGCCAGGCCTGTGATATGTTCCTTCTCCTGAAACCCTAATCATCTTTTCAGAGTGCCCGCATTGATGTGAGATGGTGGAGGAAGGCCAAGCAGCGACTGCCAGGTGGGTGCATACCAGCAATGGGGCAAGCTGGGCATGGTCTGGCACACATGTGCAATGGGCTGGGAGCTACGGGTTCAGCGTGAGATGGTCCTGGACTAAGTGTGTCTGTGTGCGTCAGTGACCTCATGGTAAGAGTTTACATGACACAACTAATTAGGGCAACTGTGAGCGTGTGGCACACAATGTCCAGGGTGGGCTGGGTTAACAGCATAAGATCCCGTGCGTGGTTTTCAAGTATTATTTAAATTAGGAAATGCACTTCTGTGTGACCTAGAAATGTTTCCATAGTTTGCGGTATGACGCTGATGTTGACACTCGCTTGTACCTCATGAACACACGGGAAACTATAGTCCTGCAATGGCTCACAAAATATAGCCCGTACCCCACTAGCGGTGGAAGTTGGGGTAAGACATATTAACAAAACATAGGGGCCTTGCACCGGAAAATAATACTTCTTTCAATCATGCATTCTTCGTTACACTGGGGGTTCTAAAAAAAAGTCACCCACTGATCATTAGCGCAGGAGGGAAAGGCACTAAGCAGTTGAGTTGCGACCATTTTTTATTAAAAAATCTCAAAAGCTATTTAAACAGTTGTAAACAAACATTCATCCAAGGGAAATTGTGGACAGAAATTAGAGGAGCAATGGGCCCAAAAGTGTGTTGTGGCCTGGGTTGGGCACAAGGAATTAGAAACAAAGAGCCCATGATTGGTGATGTGAGAATGAGAAAGAAAAAGCTAAAAAGGTTTTAAATAAAGTGCTTCCAATTAGTATCCAAGTGTCATACATTCATTTCATGGGCGCAAGAAAACAAATGTCAGCCAAATTGAATCATTCTTGACAACCTCATTCAGTTATGACTTCAACATTTTCTAAAAAAGTAATAATAATAATAATAATAATAATAGATTTTTTTTTAATACAGCACTTTAATCTAAAGCACTTTACATAGGACATATTATAATTTTTGCTTGGAGCATTTGAGTTGGTGCTGGATATTTTGGTTTCCAGGAAAGGACATATTATTGGGCCTGCCAATGTAAACATAGGATCACAGAGCATGTCTGGCTAGACCAGTGGTATTCAAACTGTGGGTCGCGACCCCCTAGGGGTCCGCGGGTGCATCCCAGGGGGGCCCTGAGAGCTCAGCATGAAAAAAGATTTTTTTTTTTTTTTTTTTTTTTTTTTAGATTGGAAGAAATGGGCAGGGGTGGCCCACATGGGCGGGCTGAAGCATGAAACTGTCTCAGGCAACAATGAAAAAGTGGCCCACAGTTGTAAATGGATATTCATTCCTTTAGTCACAGACTGGGCCTCATTACTACTATGGCGGACCAGTAACAACGGTGCTGGTAAGCTACCGGCACCGTTGCTACCGTTCCGCCATAGTAAGAGTTGTGCTCGTGGGTGCTTGACAGCCCCCGCCAGGTCTGACCTCAGCTCGTCGGATGCACCGGCACCGTTATTAACGGTGCCGGTGCATCCGAGCTCCCCCTTCCCATTTGAGCCATATGGGGCTCAAATGGGAATGGGGATCTACCAGCACCTTCGAAAGGGCAATTATCATGTCCGCCTAACTCGGCATGACCTAGTAATTGCCCATTCGCGGGTGCCAGACCCGGATGCAACTCCAGTGGCAGCCGTGCCGGTTTTACCGGCACAGCTACCGCCAGAGTAGTTATGAAGCCCACTGTTTCAATAGTACCCAAAGGGGTGCTTTGTGTTAAAATGTAAGTAAATTGTGATATATTCAGCAACAATGGTCAACATTACTAACTGCATAGTGGCCCCTCACCCATTATGGAGGAGCTAAGGAGCCAGCCCAGTGAAACAGTGAGCACTCCCTCAGCTGCTTTATCCAGCTAATGGAGTGCTCCTGGGCTGGCTGAACTGTCAAAGGGAAACACTGTTTCCCTTTGACAGTTCAGTTTAGTTCCCCAGCCGCACATGCTCACTGAGCCATGCAAGTGCTGGGGCGTTTTGCTTCGCCAGCATTGCATAGCTCATTGGAAATGCTGGCTGGGGCACTGCATGTCTGTATGTCCGAGGGGGAGCTCCTGCGCCTCCTCGCACATACGGACAGAGCAGCTGGAGCAGCAGTCACACACAGGCCAATGCAGAAGGTACGTTTATGTTCATTGTTTTTATTTAAACATGTGTATGGATGCGTTATGAGTGAGTGTATGGTGATGGATGCTCATGTGAATGATAGAGTGATTGCTGTATGAATGTGCAGCGCCTTGCATATACACATAATCATGTTCATTGTGTTAGGACCAGTGGGGCCCAGGGGACAGGGATGGTATCTTTTTACCGGACATCTATCATTCAAAACCCTCTGCCTTGTCCACAAGGCTTTCTGGGGCCTCGGTCCAAAATACCTTCAGCTATTCCTCCGCAAATACCTCCCCTCTCGAGCTCTTCACTCCTCTACCTCCAACTCCCTCAGGGTCAGTCGTTTATCAAAGAAACGAGCTGGGGGTAGATCTCCGTCTTCGGCCTCCCTCTGGAACAGCGCCCTGCCACTCTAAAACTTGAGGAGAACCATCTTTCTTCCTGCACTTATCAGACCTACCCTGTCTGCTGCCTTAAACGTAGCACTTGCAAATTGCTGGCTGCACTACCACTGTTTGTTGCCTTTATTATTTATTTATTGTTATTTATCTGTTTCTCCTCTGCTTCGCACTTTCCACTTCTCCCCCCTTCCATGCACTTTTCCCCTCACACTTGCGCGTTCTCAATGTCACTGGGCCTAGTAAGATCGCTGTTTTATTCTCCTCTGTTCCCCTCCCTTGCCTTGTCACGCTCTGAAACACTTGTGTACGAGCGCGATAGAAATAAAATATCAATGCCTGCCCCCTGGACTCCCAGCAACAATTGCAAACTGTTTGGCTATTTACCCATTTTTTGTTAAAAGTATGCTCTACAATGCAACATTTTAACCTATTATTTAAAAAAAAATTCACAGGGGGAAACCCCCCCGAACCTCCCCTTAATGCCCCTCCACTTAAAAAAGATTCACCAGCCGCCACTGGCCCTCAGACTGTGTTGGGAACGGGATGGGGGAACCGAGGGACTATGGTGGGAGCACAATGGGCGGGAACCATGGGATAGTGATGGGAGCAGAGTGGGGAGAGCCCTGGGTGTGTGATGGGGTGGGGAGAGACCAGCGACTGGGTAGGAGTGGGATGAGGGAGCCCAGCGACTTTGATGGGAGCAGGTGACGGCGCGCAATATATACTGTCCATTTGGCATTTCTGGGGGGTCCCGACCTGCCCAAATTTTGCTCAGGGGGGCCCTGGCCAAAAAAGTTTGAAGACCACTGGGCTAGACCAATTGTGTATCATATTAGATGTAGTCCCCAGTATACCACATTTCAGCGGTGGTAGATGCATTTTTTCCACCTTCATCAGGGCTGATTGCCGGACCCCTTAGAATCCAGGCAGTCAATCCTCAGTGGGGAGATAGGAGGCAGTAGGGATGATATTTGGAGATTGATGAAGTTAGAGATGCGTTCCCAGTAGGGGGTGGGACCCAAATATAGTCCCAGAAGAGGTAGATCTGGAAGGTTGCTGGCATGGACAGGTCTATTCTGCGCGGTTCATACTATTGAACTTGCTTGCGGCATTATGTTGGTAAAAGGCGCTTTGGTTGGTCAGGTGGGAAAAGACGAGGAGCCGCTGGCTTGCTGCCACGGCTTGCGTCGTATTTCCAGTGCTGTTTAAAAAAAGTCTGGCTAGGGAGTTTGGAGAAACGCCTTTTACCAACATAATGCCGCAAGGAAGTTCGATAAGATGAACCACGCAGAACAGACCTGTCCGTGCCCGCAACCTTCCAGATCTACCTCTTCTGGGAATATGTTTGGATATGCTAATATATGGCGGGACATGTGTTGTAGTGGGGGCTGATTGGACTATGGGTTGCTGGGAGGTTGTCATGAAAGTATAAAATCGGGTGGGATTCTGGAGCGTTGGTTGAATCCTGAATGTGGCGGTATTGAAAAGGTTTTATTTGTATTTAGAAGGGGTGATTCCACCAACCTTCTGGTAAGTTGGGTCACAATGTGGGTGTCATGTGCTGCCCCATGTATCTGGTGCCTCCGGGTGGCCTGTACTGCCCAGGGTGCCCAGGCATACTCTAATGGGCTACTTACTGTACGTGTCACAGCCTGACCACTGGTCCAAATCAAAAAGAGCTGTTTCACATATAACTTTGGTGCCTGACACATTAGACCGGCAGGAAGCCAATATATTTAATGGAGGAGTACAAGCACTTCTGAACAGTAGTAAGCAGGTACTCTGGGATACTGAGTACCTGCACTTCTTTGTTTCCATTTCAAGCACTGGTTATATAGGAAAGGAAAAAGCCATATCAGACTACACAAAAAGGGCTCTGAAAATCAACTCTGCACTTCTGTCTTCTGCCATACCATTCAGGGCTGTGAAACACTTTTGGGAGAGGTTCAGGAGCTGTAAAACCACTATGGTGGTGATTAGCGCAGTATAAACGCTTTATAAATGTGGCATCTCTAAAGATAGTGGTGTCTACTTGGAGTATCGCCTCCATCGTACATCTTCACTGGCATATATTAAAGCATTCCCGGCTCCTAAACTGCTAATGAAATTTAATTCTAGCATTACCTGGAATCAGAGGGGTAAATTTGATGGAGGTCTTCGACCTAATAGGTGGCGTAGACTGTGCGGCAACATCGAATTGGAAACATTGAAGCACATATTCATTGATTGTGAAAGCTTGCTGGGTCTTGGAATGTCGTTTTTAAAATGTTATGACAATCAGTTTAATTACATCAATATTTCACAATGTTGGGATTTATTTATGGAAGGACAAGACATGAATTTTATTTATTTTTGTGTGTTGTTTTATTGGAAATGCAAGAATATTTTAAACCACCTGTCTGAAGGAGTGCTGTAAACAGAAATAGAATCCCAGTCATTGTTGCTTAATTGTATAGAGACGATTGGAGGTCTAGCACTGCTCCTGAAAGGGCTATTGTTTTATGTTGTAAAGATTGTATAGTATTTCTATTTTTATTCTATTTTAAACCTGCATATTTTTTTATAACAATTTTTAAATATATGTAATGTTGTTTCTTCATTATTGTGAAATTTTTTTGATGTTTGACATTGTATATACAAAACCATTCGGTTATAAGTATATTAAATACATAAAAAATAAAAGCTTTGTAACATAACACAACATATGGCGTACAAGGAGCTTCCTACAAGTAAATCAGGCAAGTAATTGTATTTGTTTTTATTTGTATTTTTATGCAGCGCTTTACAGCAAAGTGCCAAACAGTTTAAAACGGTACTTCAAATATGGGCATTGACGAAAACACTAAATGAGAACCAGTTAAATGGAGAGAAGATGGAGTTTGAGGAGAATAAGAAGAAAGAGAGCGAAGATGGAAGTGGAAGTGCGTTCCAGTTCAGCGGGACCAACAAGACAAAAGAACGGAAGAACGATTCAGCACAAGGAGGCTGGGAGGCAGTAAAAAATAAATTAGTAGAGTGAACGGAGAGGTCGAGGAGGAGAATAGAAAGACACACGAGAAGACAAATATGGCGGGGAGAGAGTTACATTCAACTTCCTCTGGTTAGTCTTTACGGCGGGAATGGAAAGGAAGCCAATGTACAGGGGGAAGAGAGGGAGCACTAGAGTCACGAGAAGAGAGAGGAAATAGTAAAGGAATAGACGAGCTATAGATAGATTCAAGAGGACTTAAGTGGGAGACAGGAAGACCACAGGGAAGAGAAGAACAACAAAAAAGCGAGAAAAGATTAGTGATAATAGTAACAGTAAAGAAGCACGAAAAGAAAGAAAGGGCACACTTTACGAATGGTATATAGAGGGACACGACAAGATCGAGACATGAAACAAATGTGATGTGCAAAAGAGAGTGAAGAGTCCAGATAGCCTGCAAGATGTCGAGCGATAGGGGAAATGGATAACTTAGTGGGAGGAAAGGAAACAGAAAGAGGTGAAGGGGGAGGAGGAACCGTAGAAGCTTTAAAGAAAAGAACCTCAGTTTTAGAGGAATTTAAAACTAGCAAGTGATCAGCCATCTATGATTGGATAGCCAAACATCAAGAAGTTATTTTCTCGGGTATCAGAGATGAGAAAGATGAGAAGGAAAGAAAATGTTGAGTGTCATCAGCATAAAAATGGTGCAAGAGCCCAAAAGAAGAGATAATAGAAGCAAGAGGACAAGTGTAGAAAGGGAAAGGTAGCAGGTCGAGGACCAATCCCTGAGGGACACCATCGTGAAGGGGCAAAGTAGAGGAGCTGTTAGCAATCCAGGAAACAGAATAAGTGCCGATAAGATTTGAACCATTTGAAAACAGCCCCAGAAAAAACAAAAGGAGAAAGAGGAAAGCAGAAGGGAGTGCTCAACAGTGTCAAACGCTGCTGACAGATTGAGAAGTATCAAAAGAGAAGAGCGCTTAGCGTAGCGAGCAGGTACATACAGAGTTACATACAGAGAGAATAGCAGTTTCTGTAGAAAGGTGGGGGCGAAAACCAGAGGGAAAATGGGGGAGCAAAGAAGTGGAAGTGATGAAAGTAGAGACTTGAGAATAAGCAGCACGCGCTAGGATTTTAGACAGGTATGGGAGGGAAGATATAGGGCGAAAGTTGGATAGAAGAGAAGGGTTTGAAGAAGGATTTTTCAGAACAGGAAGGATAGCTGCGTGTTTAAAGGAAGGAAAGACAGGAGTTATTGAAAAAGGAAGTAAGAAAAGGAAGGAGGAAAGGATAGACTTTAAGAATAAGAGGAAGGGGAAGGGGATCTAAGGAGGTGGACGTAGAGTGTGCTTTTGTCAGCACAGCAAAGCACAGATATCAGTGATATGTAATTGGAATTAGTAGCAGGGGGGAAAAGGTGCAACAAAGATGCGCAGCAGAAGGAACATACAAGACTAGCAGACAGGACTGGGCAAGCATTAAAGATGATACTTAAAATACAAGCACACTGAAGTGGCCCTGAGGTAACAATTAGCCCTTACGTAAACCAATAAAGAAAATATAACACAACGTGTCACGTCGCCTCGATGTAGAAAAGGAAGTCATGGATTCCCTCACTGTAAAACCGTAATTCTTGCAGCTGTGGTCCTGACAGGCCTGGCCCTAGCGTCTAATTATATAAGTGGTGACAACATAAAGACCTGGTAGAGAACGGAGGTATGAGGTTCAATTATCACAAGTGTGTAAAGTCGAGGTTGGGGGAGGTGCAGTTTCTCTCCTATGCATGGCCACTACTTTCATGATGTTCCACTCCCAAATTCCTCCCCTTCCCCCACACACAAGGCAATACATATCTTACCGCCTAGCAGTCGAAGATCCTCATGGTCTATAATATTCCAGTGCAACGTACCGTTCTGTTACTAACTTAACTGAACGCCTATGTGGCCTGCGTTCATCCCGATACCCCCATTTATGCAGTTGAAGATAACTGGAAAAGAAGGTGGAAAGAGCTGGCCCATTCAGATAATGTCTAGAGGAATCCTAGCGCTGACCAGACAAGACCTTCCATGGTGCTGCAACCATCTACGTAAGGTGGGCGTGTTGTTTCTAAAGCTGCCAGTCACATCAAAGTGTGGGGCACGGACATCAAACAACCCACACATGAGAGTCCCCCTTCATTTAAGTGTTCCCCTTATCCACCCAGATATCATGTGTGGAGAAACTGGGTGCCTCTGGGTTCTGGGGCTGCAAATAAAACATCTCCTGGACACATAGAGGATCCCAAAACATCTTCCTTTTCACCCACCAGATCTTCCATGGTGCTCATAGTGTCATGGATCGCTCCATTTGGCAACGTTGGAGGCTATGGCCCTGGGGGCTGCCTGCTGTGTGTCTGTACTTATGCACTCCATGATGCCATCATGTAGATCGCATACCAGAGTGTGCGGTCTAGCAGTTGTTTCTGCAGATGTCCCTCAGCACTCATAACGGTTCCGGATCAGCGACTCCTCGTGTCGCAGCTTTGGTGAGTCCTCCACCAGCAGATGTTTTCCTTCGCGGCCTCCTGTTTCTTCCTAGATGCTTTGCCGTTCTTCCTCCTTCCCTTGTTCTACTGCTTGTTCTACTGCTCTTTGGAGTTCCTATTTCTTGCCTACTGGAATTACCTGGATCCACTGATTCCTGGTGAATCATTTGTGGCTAACTGGTTTTTCCTCTATTACTCTTAAAGAGGTTAACAAGGTGGCTACCAATAGGGGTCGGCCTTACCTCTACATGGCTCGCCGTACACAGAAGAGCAAAAAATCGGCCTGCAAAGTGAAACCGGTGGAATTCGCATTGGTTTCCACTTCGGCCCGCTCTGCGAAATCACCATTACGGTTCTGCTGCCACCGGAATTTCATGAGCCAAGCGCCAAGCGGAATATTTCATCCATCAAAGGTTTGTTTCATGAGCCGTTGTCAAATTTTACACAAGTAGACTATTCTGCGGTGCCTTGAAAAGTTTCGGGGCATGATGAACCGCTTCGGTCTTGCGGTGCCGAAATGCGGCGCTAGGCACATGCGCACGATCATGAAATGTGCGTTCTGCATGGCTGAAATGAAATGGACCGATGCACGCGTCCGTGCGAAAGGGAATCGTACGAAATACGCGAGGTACACGAAATTCGGTTCATGCGTGGGCTTTTGCACGACAGTCAATATTTCGCATTTCACGACCCACCGGTCGAGTGCAAACAAATCGGGTGAATCCACAAGAGATTTCATTTTAGCGGTTGGCCCAGCGGAATCTAGCAATTTCACCCAGCACTAGTGAGCATTAGGTGCGGTCAGCCTTGCTTCTTGGGTAGGTAAGGGCAACGTTGCTGTTTCTGCAGTGGAGGTCAGAATTGCCTCTTTGCTGGAGAGAGGTGAGCACTGCTTCGTTGGTAGGAGAGGTCAGCATTGCATCTTTGGTCTGAGTGATGAACACTGTATCTTTGGAAGCTGAGGGCAGCTGAATGGATGCGAAGGCCCGGCTTTTATAGTCCACTGGCATTTAGCAAGCGTCTGACTGCTCACAGTCTTGGTGACAGGAGAACCAATGTTCGGTTTTCCCCACAAACTAACCCAACTGGAATCCAATCTCTATCCCCTCTCTGGTGAGCAAACGGGCACAGCAACCAGGAGACATTCTGTCAAACTGGGCAACCCCTAACATTTACCGGCGATGAGGGGGTCTTATATCCATGCTACTATTTATTTATTGGTGTTTTGTTTGGCACCAACACCGTACACAGCCGCTTCGTAGCACCCCCATGAAAAAGGGAAGGGGGGAAGACAATTAATGTTTCACAGGCCCTGGAAGCCTTCAGTTCACTAAGAGCAGGGGAGACAGAGGGATAAGAGCAGGGGAGACAGAGGAGGATAAGAGCAGGGGAGACCGAGGAGGATAAGAGCAGGGGAGACCGAGGAGGATAAGAGCAGGGGAGACCGAGGAGGATAAGAGCAGGGGAGACCGAGGAGGATAAGAGCATGGGAGACAAAGGGGGATACGAGCAGGGGAGACAGAAGGGGATAAGAGCATGAGAGACAGAAGGGGTAAGAGCATGAGAGATAGAAGGGGATAAGAGCATGTGCGACAAAGGGGGATAAGAGCATGAGAGACAGAAGGGGATAAGAGCATGGGAGACATAGGGGGAGACAAAGGGGGATACGAGCAGGGGAGACAGAGGAGGATAAGAGCAGGGGAGACAGAGGAGGATAAGAGCAGGGGAGATAGAGGAGGATAAGAGCAGGGGAGACAGAGGAGATAAGAGCAGGGGAGACAGAGGAGATAAGAGCATGAGAGAAAAAGGGGGTATGAGCATGGGAGCCAAAGGGGAATAAGAGCATGGGAGAAAAGGGGGTACGAGCATGGGAGACAGGAGGATAAGAGCAGGAGAGACAAAGGGGAAAAGAGCATGGGAGACAAAGGGGGGACAAGAGAATGAGAGACAGAAGGGGATAAAAGCATGGGAGACAAAGGAGGATACGAGCAGGGGAGACAAAGGGGCATATCAGCAGGGGAGACAGCGGAGAATAAGAACAGGGGAGACAAAGGGGGATAAGAGCAGGGGGGGCAGGGAGGATAAGAGCATGGGAGACAGAGGAATTAAGAGCAGGGGAGCCAGAGGAGGATAAGAGCAGGGGAGCCAGAGGAGTATAAGAGCATGAGAGAAAAAGGGGGTACGAGCATGGGAGACAGGAGGATAAGAGCAGGGGAGACAAAGGGGATCAAGAGCATGGGAGACAAAGGGGGACAAGAGCATGAGAGACAGAAGGGGATAAGAGCATGGGAGACCGAGGAGGATAAGAGCATGGGAGACAAAGGGGGATACGAGCAGGGGAGACAGAAGGGGATAAGAGCATGAGAGACAGAAGGGGTAAGAGCATGAGAGATAGAAGGGGATAAGAGCATGTGCGACAAAGGGGGATAAGAGCATGAGAGACAGAAGGGGATAAGAGCATGGGAGACATAGGGGGAGACAAAGGGGGATACGAGCAGGGGAGACAGAGGAGGATAAGAGCAGGGGAGACAGAGGAGGATAAGAGCAGGGGAGATAGAGGAGGATAAGAGCAGGGGAGACATCGGAGATAAGAGCAGGGGAGACAGAGGAGATAAGAGCATGAGAGAAAAAGGGGGTATGAGCATGGGAGCCAAAGGGGAATAAGAGCATGGGAGAAAAGGGGGTACGAGCATGGGAGACAGGAGGATAAGAGCAGGAGGGACAAAGGGGAAAAGAGCATGGGAGACAAAGGGGGGACAAGAGAATGAGAGACAGAAGGGGATAAAAGCATGGGAGACAAAGGAGGATACGAGCAGGGGAGACAAAGGGGCATATCAGCAGGGGAGACAGCGGAGAATAAGAACAGGGGAGACAAAGGGGGATAAGAGCAGGGGGGGCAGGGAGGATAAGAGCATGAGAGAAAAAGGGGGTACGAGCATGGGAGACAGGAGGATAAGAGCAGGGGAGACAAAGGGGATCAAGAGCATGGGAGACAAAGGGGGACAAGAGCATGAGAGACAGAAGGGGATAAGAGCATGGGAGAAAAAGGGGGTACGAGCATGGGAGACAAAGGGGGATACGAGCAGGGGAGACAGAAGGGGATAAGAGCATGAGAGACAGAAGGGGATAAGAGCATGTGCGACAAAGGGGGATAAGAGCAGGTGTAACAAAGGGGGATACGAGCAGGGGAGACAGAAGGGGATACAAGCATGAGAGACAGAAGGGGATAAGAGCCTGAGAGACAGAAGGGGATACGAGCATGTGCGACAAAGGGGGATAAGAGCATGAGAGACAGAAGGGGATAAGAGCATGAGAGACAGAAGGGGATAAGAGCATGGGAGACAAAGGGGGATACGAGCAGGGGAGACAGAAGGGGATAATAGCATGAGAGACAGAAGGGGATAAGAGCCTGAGAGACAGAAGGGGATAAGAGCATGTGGTACAAAGGGGGATAAGAGCATGAGAGACAGAAGGGGATAAGAGCAGGGGAGACAGAGGGGGATACGAGCAGGGGAGACAGAGGGGCATACGAGCAGGGGAGACAGAGGGGCATACGAGCAGGGGAGACAGAGGGGCATACGAGCAGGGGAGACAAAGGGGGATACGAGCAGGGGAGACAAAGGGGGATAAGAGCAGGGGGGACAATAAGAGCAGGAGAGACAGAGGAGGATGAGAGCAGGGGAGGATAAGAGCAGGGGAGACAGGGGAGGATACGAGCAGGGGAGACAGAGGAGGATAAGAGCAGGAGAGACAGAGAAGGATAAGAGCAGGAGAGACAGAGAAGGATAAGAGCAGGGGAGACAGGGGAGGATAAGAGCAGGGGGGACAGAGGAGGATAAGAGCAGGGGGGACAGAGGAGGATAAGAGCAGGGGGGACAGAGGAGGATAAGAGCAGGGGGGACAGAGGAGGATAAGAGCAGGGGGGACAGAGGATGATAAGAGCAGGGGGGACAGAGGAGGATAAGAGCAGGGGGGACAGAGGAGGATAAGAGCATGGGGGACAGAGGAGGATAAGAGCAGGGGGGGCAGAGGAGGATAAGAGCAGGGGGGACAGAGGAGGATAAGAGCAGGGGGGACAGAGGAGGATAAGAGCAGGGGGGACAGAGGAGGATAAGAGCATGGGAGACAAAGGGGGATAAGAGCATAACACCAAAATAGAGGAATGAGGAACAATGAATACATGCCAAAGGACAAGAAGTGCCATAGTAATGAAAGAAGGTAAGTGCTACCACCCGGGAGGTTTGGGAAGAAGAGGAAGTAGCATGCAGAGAGAAGGTCTGACCCAATGACAGAGTAAGGATGTGAGCCCAGAACTTGAGGCCAGTGTAGGTCATTCCAAAGGGAAGCCCACACTAAGTCCCAGGTCCTCCCCCTGAGAGTCTTCCTTCTGGAGGATGTGGGGACGGTGCTTTGTTCTGAGAAGGCTCTGAGCAGTCCCAGTGGGCCATGGATCTTGATCTTCTGCTTTCTGTGTGCTGGGCAGGACTCCCAGAAGTCTTTGCGAGTGATGCACTGGTGTTATGCGGGCTGAAGCAGGCAGCCAGTGGGGAGTGATGGAGGCAGGACTGATGTGTTCAGGAATTTTAAGATGCAGTGTTACCTTGGCTGCCTCGTTCAGAGTGATGTATGGCTGCTGAGTCGCGGGTGCAATAATGAAGCCCCGAAATCAGCAAGCCTGTGGGAGGGCGCCGGTCCTAGGCCCCCATTATCATTCCAGCTACGGCCTCCAAATCTATCCCACTAAAACATGCACACATGCATGCATGACTGCACAAGAGCTACACAGGATCCTCAACTGGTCGCCTTCAATATACAAATACGATACAATCTTAAAGAACACACCATGTATACAACAAAGAGACCTCAACACTGTTGGCACAGTGAAATATCAACAAACTCGGTGTATACAGACTCACATATAAAACAATGCTTATAGGGTCTTTTGTGGTAAAATGTCAAGTGGAGCGGTTTTATTTATTGACAGCTTCGAGTGCCTCATAATTTAGTCATCAGAACTCATGTAATGCAGCAATGGTCACCCCAAATGGGCTCTCCTTGGGTTTAGTGGGCCTTCATCGGCAGGCCTTGTTATAAGTGGCATTTTAGGCCTTGTTGTACATTAAAAACGTCACCACGTTTTATTTTTCCATGCCGTTCTTCCTCTCTCTTTGAGAAAGGGCAGTGTGGAGGGCTGGCGAATCGACAGAACCCGGAAACACATCTTTAGATTCTTGTGAGCATGCGTTCCATTGTCGGGCCCACAGGGGCTGTGTGGGAACAGACACGTGGGCACACACTGTGGGCCTGCTCGCGGTGGATGGTGGGTTTAGAAATTGCGTTGTTCTCTTCACCTTCTGTTGCATGTACCTTGCCCCGTTCAGCATCTGTGGCTGCTCGTGGAGAGCAGAGGAAGGAGGCGGTGGAGGCCCAGCATTATACATACTAATTATGCATTACTCATTCTACCACTTAAGGGTTCTGTCAGCAATAGAGGGAAACGGTCCATTAAACGTGAGAGCTATTCTTTCCAACAAATGATGCTTGTTGCCATGAATGCATGCTTTGCGCTGCACACCAGTATTTCAAGCAGGGGCAGAATGGCAAAGCGGGGGCAAAGGGGCAATTACCCCCCAGGCTGGCTGGGTTGTTGCCCCATGGGTCAGAGCTCCAAAATGTAAAAACATAATTGAAAAAGATATTTTTCGGAATCTAGCCTGCCCATCTTGATTTCAGCAATGTTGTAGATGTGTCTGGGTGGCCCCACACATGGCCCTCCACAGTGAGAGAGAGGGGAGGGGCATGTTCATACCGTCCAGTGGTAATGTATGCTTTTAAATAACACATTCTGTTACCCTGGATGGTAATGTTGGCCCCACTGCTCCCCATACACCATTGGTCTGTTACAATCCAAAGCAGCCTCTCATGACTCCTACTAGCCAAGGAAGTAAAGGTCCACATCTTATTAGAGTTGTGTCCTCGGTTTCATTCTGTACGAGTGCTTCCCCTATGTTCTGATGAATCCCTTGATCGCCAGAGTCTTCACATAAAAAGAGTTTAACAGCACCCTGAAAAGCACCCATAGATGTTGCTTGCATAGTGGTTATAGAAATGGCTGTTGGACTGTTTGTGGTTCTTACTTTTGGACACAGTTGAAAAAACGCATAGAAAGATGTAGTATTCAGGTATTCATTATTAGAAGACTACAACCTAAGGGAGTCATTCAAAGTTGGGTACATTTTGTAAAACCGCTAAAGAAAGTTACCCGCTCCACCAACGGCATTTTAGAAACTCTACTCCAACCAAAGATTACCAGAAGCAGATGTGCTATTTCTGGAATACCACCTCTGACGATGATAACGTAAAAGGTGTTTTCTTTCATTTGTTCAGCCATTTTCAGCATCAATGTGAAGGGAGAAATTGATTATGTAACAGTAGTGGCTCATATCACTACTGTTGTTTTTTTGTTATGCACATAAGTGTGAAATCCAGCTCTTATATACATTATATGGGTAAGGTGGTGAGAGGAGCCATTCAGACATGCCAATCTTTTTACCCCCTCAACATTCTCCTTTGTAAAAACTCTTCACTCTGTTGAAGGGAAGCACCTGTGCTTCGGTTCTGTACAGTAAAAAGAAAGATTTAAAAAATGTGGATTTTCTGAAACTGACACACACACACACTCCGCCTTATTTGAAAACACACATACATACAGTCGGCCGCTCTTGCTCCCTCCCCATCACCAGTTCCAAGGCATGTTCCCCTTGCAGTTCTCTCTGCGTCAGTAAATTGAAATATGCACCTGACTTTGCAAGAAAGAGCAACTTTGGAGCACAAGAAAAAGCCACGTCCCTTGGCAGTCTTTCGCTCTGCATTGTCCAACCGAGGACCTCGTAGCCACAATTACCAGCAAGACCCAACCAGGGCTTCTTCTCATGTCTGGAAGAGACTGACTGGCAAATTGAGGTGGTCTAACTGTAAGCCACGGCGACGGAAGAGGGCGAGGGGCAAGTAATGGGCATGGTATGATGGGCAATTAAAGGGTGTGAGTGGCAAGGAATTGGTGACAGAGCAATGTTGGCATGGGAAGGAAGTGCGTGCAAGGGAAGGGGATTGAGGTAATAGTTAAAGGATGGAGCAAAAGGGCAACATGTGTCTGAAAGTTAATTGAAATAAACAGGGGGCCATTGAGAAATGGGTGCAAGGGAAGGACAACAGAGGATGATGGGTAAGGAAAATAGGGTAAATGAGACGGAGGTTCACATCTGGAACCATAGGGAAGCGGGATGACTGTTGCTGATATCTATGTCCGACCACCATGCAATTGCACCCAATTGTACGACTGGCTTGACCACCTTTCTTTTTTCTGATTAAGTGATGCATACTTGCTTTATGAACATATGTTTCAAAGGTTCTCTGTCAAAATGCAGAATATTGCAGGCCGTACACAAAACGGCTGATTTTTTTCAGCCGATTTGGTGCGGTCCGAAATATACAACATATCTGACTTATGGGGGGTTTCAACCCCCCTCCACGACCCATCATTGAATCCCCCACCCTCTACCTTTTAAAACCGAGGGTTTCTTCTCCGCCCGCTCCCCTCAAGAAACGACACTCCAAAGCCCCCTCCCATAACACACTCCCAGACACACACCCGTTTCAGCCGTGTCTTCAGTCTTCCGGCCTGGCAGTGCCTGTCAGCCCCAGTGCGCACTTGTGTGCGGCCGGGGCATGACAGTTCGATTTAGAAAGACCTCTCTGAGCGGTCTCAGGGCGGTCTTTCTAAATCTACCTTTTTCTCATTCGGAAAAAAGAATGAGATCTTTTGACTTAATACCGTTTCAAATACTACTTCTCATATATTTTCAAATTGCTATATCATGTGACTTGGTGCTTTGAAAGTACACCCAATTGTACAGACTAAGATTAATTAAAACACATTTGCATTATAATTATAATCTAAGTGTGTTTCTCAGATGCATTTGCCTCAGAATACAGATGAGCAATAGGCATCACCCTTGTAGATCCATTGATGCTTTGAAAAACAGATTTATTGTACAGTAAACTAGTTTAGCCCTTTAATAATAACTTTGCAAAACACGTTTTTTTGTTTCTAATACTGAAGATTGAATAGGAGAAGATGAAGTCTCCCCTGGTTTCTGAATTGGAAACTGTGGAGCCAGGAAGATAGGGCTCAAATCCCAACCTTCCCCATTTCATAAATTATGTGATCCTGAGCAAATCACTTTTCATCACTGTGCCTTATTTTCCTTAACTATCTGTAGAGGAATCCTCACTCATATGGGTTTATTCTCTATAGTGTTTCTCTATGAATAATTATAATTTTAATAATTTATTTTAAGCATACTGGTGAGTGGACAGGATGACGGGTGAGGGTTTTATGTTGTGGGAGTGGGTACACAGGGTGCAGGTATGGGTTTGCGTGGGGTGCTGGGGAGGCAGGGAGCCTGGTATGGGTTGATTGTCATGCCAGCTCATGCTTGGCTCTGAGAATAAACCAAGACCGCCTGGTTCAGCAATGGCTCTGTTCTACCAATTAATTCTCTAACTTCAACACCTCCTTACATTGTTCTAAAACTAAAGATGGGATGGGAGGAGATGTAGCCTGCTGTCAAATTACAAACTAACACATTGAAAACTGTGTTCAAATCCCAGCTTTCCCATTTCAGCAATTATATTATTCTAGTGAAATAATTTTAGGATGTTTGGTAAGTGGGAGAATTTCGCTAAGAAAGCACACACATAGCTGAACATTATGTTGCATTAAAGGAAAGTAATGTCAATAATGTCTACTATATATACTTGATAATGCATGAGATGGGGAGATGTTTGTATTGAAATGACTTGTTCTGGAATTTGGGGCCACTGCACTGTGGGCTAGAAAAGTAAACTTGACCCCCCAGGCTAAATGTTGCCACTCCTCCCCTGAAGAAAGAGTTTCTGTCTCCAAGTGGCATCAAAAGCCGGCCATGTGACATGGGACTACCACCCAATTGTAGGAGAATCATTTTCACAAGTATGATACATTAAAGTCATATCGTTTTGCTACACAACTCTGTTTTGTTCAGAATATGTTCTACTTGGATTTAAGATCAGGCGCATATCGAATGCTTGCCACATACTTTTTACTCTGGTGAGAAGGAGACCGCTCATGTTTTCCCTCTTGAAATTTCATTTGCTCTTTAATTATAAAACACTGCACAACATGCTCCCACCTCAAAATATTATCTGGGTTATTGTTCATGAGGACGGTGTTATCTAGAATAAATCATAGCTAGGAACCTACAGCAGAAGTCACTGCAGTGTCTTGGGAGACTGGCACACACTATGTCGCCAACAAATGACTAGATAAAGCAGAGGCCTGCAACCTTTGGTTCTCCAAATGCTCTAGACTACAATTACCATCAGCCCCACCCGGCCCTCTCCCTGGCGAGGGATGATGAGAGTCATAGTCCAAACATCAGGAGAGCTGCAGGTTGCAGACCCCTGAAATAAAGCCGGTCACTGGGCCAATGAAGCACCTAAAAGGTTCACAGCAAAATGCATCTAGTCTATCGTTCGCTTCTTAATATGTGAGACGTAAAAGACCTTAGAATTTGGTCCAGATTTGCAACTGTGTGCTTTTTGTCTCCAGGGGGCCAATTTACAAGAGATTTTGCTCAGCTTGTGGGTGTCGCCTCCCAACACATGGATGGCCTCGAGGCAGCACAGGAAGCGCTGCTCTCGATGCTGAGACATTTGCTCAGCTCACCTCTGAATGTGAGGTCCTGAGGTACCCCTGTTTAATGTATGGCTAGAAGTGGGAGCATGATAGATCTGAAGACTACTGCTTCACTAGTTCGGGGGTCCTGTAGATCTGAAGACTAGTGCTTCACTAGTCGGGGGTCCTGTAGATCTGAAGACCAGTGCTTCACTAGTCGGGGGGGTGCTGTGGATCTGAAGACCAGTGCTTCACTAGTCAGGGGGTGCTGTAGATCTGAAGACCAGTGCTTCACTAGCCGGGGGTGCTGTAGATCTGAAGACAGTGCTTCACTAGTCGGGGGGTGCTGTAGATCTGAAGACCAGTGCTTCACTAGTGTAACGATCACCTGGTATCCACGGGGACGTCACTCAGCCTGTTCTGACCTCTTACGACCTCAAACCCTTCCCTGGAGTCTACTCGACTGGAGACTGGGCCTGAAACACAGGATTGGTAGAGTTTAACTCCCTATTGTCTCTGTGTGCTTGTACCCCTTCTTCTCCGGGGTCCAACCCTTCCCTTTGATCCACAACTCACCTTGTTTTCTTGGAAAGTGTGCTCTCTGTCTTGCTTTCAGCGCAGGGGCGCGTTGATTAATGCGGGCTCGTTGCTGCCTAGTTACTTCACAGGCAAGAGCCCGACAGGTAAGTATAATGAGTCTTTTGAACAGTTCTCTAACTTCGTTCCTTTCTTTCCTTAGATGATGGCTGGCGTCCGGGGATGGCGACGTGCTGCTGAGATGAGTAGCGCTGAAGGTGAGTGAGAGCGCGATGCGCGATTCGACCCTTTCGTATTTGTATTGAACTGAGTTATTTTTCTGTGTCTTTTAGGTGCCGTGATGTTTTCAGCGTGGATGCCGGTTATGAAGAAGAAATGCGGTGAGTAAGCGCGGTATGCGGGCCTCTAGATGTTTCCATGCTAACCTGGAGTGTCTTTTCCCGCTTGCAGATGGATGAGAAGTTCCAGAGACAGAGTTCCCCCAGAGCGGCTGGGATTCAGTTAAGCGTTTGAAGCTCGTACAGTATTTAAAAATTAGCGAAGATTTGCTGAATGCTTACTAATGCCTTTTTTATGTTCTTTTCCCTTTTCCTTAGGAAGCGGCGTGCCGGGATGGGAATGACACCGCCGAAGATGCCCGCAGAACAGAAGGAGCGATGAATGATGGGCAGAAGTGCCGCAAGGTAAGGCTGTTCCTAACGGTGTTCTTGTTCTTGCAGGAGCTGAGCGCAGAAGAAAGATGCAGGCCTACTGGAGACCGATCCGAACACGGTGAGTGTCGCGCTGCATGTGCAGAAAACACAAAGCATGTTTCTCAGCCTGGGCGTGGCTTAAATAGTCTCTGGGTATCCCAGGTGTCTCTGGGCTGAACCACACCCAAAAGACTAGACCTCACATGCAGTTCTGGGAACCGAAATATGTGGGGGCATCCATCTTTTCCCCATCAATGCACTACAAGTCCAATCCCCAATGTTATCATATGGGAGTGAGTGAGTCTGGTGCCACAAGCGCCAAGTCTGACTCAAAGTGGGTCTTTGGAGGGATGGAGAGGCCCTTGAGGGCCATGAAGGTGATCGTGGCCTGGCTCCAGCCTGACATCTTGGAGGGTTGGGGACATGAGGGGCAGGAATCATGACAACCCAGGAGGATAGCTCAGCGGCAGCGTGCTCGACTTTAAAACAAGACGACACGGAGCAACACAGGTTCGATCCCTGGGTCCGCGCTTAGAAACCTCTGGGTATTAAGCGCGTTATAAATAACCTATCATATCACTAGTCAGGGGTGCTGTAGATCTGAAGACAGTGCTTCACTAGTCGGGGGGGTCCCGATCTGAAGATCTGAAGACCAGTGCTTCAATGGTTGGGGGGGGGTCCTGTAGATCTGAAGACCAGTGCTTCACTGGTCCGGGGGTCCCATAGATCCGAAGACCAGTGCTTCACTAGTCGGGGGTGCTGTAGATCTGAAGACCAGTGCTTCACTAGTCAGGGTGCTGTAGATCTGAAGACCAGTGCTTCACTAGTCGGGGGTGCTGTAGATCTGAAGACCAGTGCTTCACTAGTCGGGGGTGCTGTAGATCTGAAGACCAGTGCTTCACTAGTTGGGGGGTCCTGTATTCGAGTTTTCCTACCAGCACTTTGGTGGTATCTGACCATTGGGAGACACCCGCCAGCGCAATGTAAATGTACACATCCACAATGCCCACCTGCGAGCGCTCCACACAACAGCTAAATAAATACACACATGCTGTGAAGGATCCATCAGCTAACATGGACTTATCACCTCTTCACTCATTGGCCGTGTAAAGAATTCCTAAATACCATTATCTAGTCTCTTGGCATCACACATCAGCTCTGCTTCTGTGCATCGTTGGGGACATTAGAGTCTACAAACGTGCTCATCTGAAGGAGGAAATCAGAAAAGTGGAAAGTGTATTAATTTGCTTGGACTTCTTCCTCTACTTTAGGTAGGTAGGTAGGTAGGTAGGGATGTCTGGGGCTTGTATAGTGTGAGTCTAGCTTGAAATGGAAAAATATAGGGAGAGGGAAAGCCAGCGGTGGCCATGAAGAAGAGAAGAAGGGTGAAAAGCTGAAAGAGGTTCTATCCGGGAGTCAACAGGCACCCAAGTCTTCCGTTGCTTCCTGGAGAGCCTCACAGATGGGGGTAAGTAGGGGGTGCTTCAGTGTTACTCCAGAAGCGGGTGCGTAGAAGGAGCAGGCCTGCGTTACAGTTCCTTCCTTCTGGGATCTCTTAGATCCTAGTCTGGCGACGTTGTGGCTCCCGGCGCTGTGGAGGCCGCCAGAGATGGTGGGTTTTTTGTTCGGCCAGGTAGATTGGAACTTTGTCCTTTGCGTGCGAACCTCTCTTCCACATCCAGGGACCTGGTAAATCATCACAACAAATGTGCCCTCTGATCCTTTCCCGAGGACGTTTGACTTTCAACAATACACTGTTTCGGACTTCAAAAGTACACACATCATAATTAAAGTACTCCAGCTGTAGGAGTCCTTATACACATATGTTACACAATAAAGGCACAAATGTTGCATTATTTTCACCCCATCTTGAAGACTACAAGTACCAGAATGCAATTCAAGTATACAAAATGGCTATAGGCTTTCTTTCAAGGCTTAATCATGACAAAAGATAACGTGAAATGGTCACCTTTTGCATTGTTTGACAAAGGCATTATATGATGCGAGTGAAATGGGGGGGTGGGGAGTATTTAACACACGAAATGCAAACATATGAATACTATCAAGATGGTGCACAACTATTTTTTATCAGCCTATTTTAATGGTCTTCAAAGAAGACAGATTTGGGCGGCAACTCGCTCTTCTGTATGTGCTTTCAGAATAAAATGCCCCTTTTTAACCCCTTGTTCCAACCATAGGCTCTTAGATGGACCATTACTTTAAACAAAGATTGTGATATTCCCCAGCTGTGAGGCCCCGCTGGACTGGTCGGCTGGTGGGTAGGTGGACGCGAGGCATTTGTCTCTAGATACACCAGGGGGTTGGGCACAGACTGCCCATGCCTCAGGCCGGCTCTGGGGGGAGCCCTCGAGCAAGTGCTGCTGGGGAACACAGGGAGAAGGGCATTGTTTGGGAGGCTGCCTGTTACCAGGTGGATCAATGCTTTACATTGTCTGGAGTAACCTAAGTGTTCTGCTAGTCGACATGAATCTATTATACAAAGAAAAGAGTGCAGAGCCCTTTCTAATTAGATGGTTACTGATATCTGCATGGGGCACTACCGGCTGCAAACACTGAAGATGTTGAGTTCTAATCTCAGCTTCTCCACTTGACAGGACTGTGCGATCCTGGGCAAGTCGGCTCTCCCCTCTCTGCCTCGGTGCATCTGTCACTCACACTGGTGGGACTCGGAAACAGCATAACGCAGACATCTGCATCTCCCAGGAGGAAGGCAGCCAACGCGCGCCAGGAGAGAAGCATCGGTTTGTCCTGCGCTGCCTTCTGCACAATGGCGCCGTTTGTCGGGGGCAGCCGGCTGTTTTCCGGGATGCCAAAACCACGGGAAGCGCCTGCTTATTTGCAGAGAGTGAATTATTAGCTGGAGACGCCGGCCAGTATCGCAAGCCTTCTCTCTCCCGGGGCCTGGAACATTGGCCCTTTGAATCGCGGCACTGCCGTGCGCTCCCGCCGGTGACTGGCCCGCGCTTCTGCCCGGTTCTCCGAAGTGGGCCCTAGTCGCTTTTAGTAATAGCTGATAGGGTTTAACAAAGGACAGCTACGCATGTCCATAAAACATTGCAGACTGCCATACACACAATATGCAGCGCTTAAATGAAGTTTGCGCGGTTCCTTCATGCTGCAGGCATACTATTCCAGTCCTGGCATTTGCTTTTACATTGGTCCTTTGTGTACAACTGAAGTCACGTATGACTACAACTCCCATAATGCAGTTGGCATAACATTAAAGTCTAGGACTGGTACATGGTGTTCCCGCTCGCACGGAGGCACCTGGAAACCTTACACTTGATGTTCAGTGTTAAACGGTTTCTGAGCATAGGTTTCACAAATACAGGAAGTGTGGAAAGAAAAAAGTAATTTGAACGAGTTCGCACAATTTGGTCAGGTGGATGATTTAGGATAAGAACTCATGTCTCCTAGGTCCACACCAAAGTCACACGGCGCATTCTCATATTCACGGGAAAAATACTCAGCAGGCTCATAACCTGGGCAATTGTCCATTAGTTAGGCCATGTGTGTCACCCATTTCTCATTCTTGCCAGCCCCTTTCCTGTCCCCTCTAGTAAGGTGCTGAATGAGACATTTTCTTTTGGTTTGGCGTAACAAGGCCGCAGATTTATTTTCACATAAATACAACCACAGCAAACAGATCTTGAAAATAGTTCCAAAGATGTAGCGACTGCTCCTTCTCCTGTTTCCCCCTTTTTATCCATGTCCATTGCAGGCTCAACTCCCCCAAGACCTTCGAGTCTGAGAACCGCCTGCCCCTGCAGGTATTTGCGGACTGGGGGAGCGCCGTTTGTTGGGGGGAAGCTGAGCCCCAATTGCTACCGCCAGACGCCCCCGCCGTTTAGGCTCCCAGGAGGCGCTGTCCAGACTGGGCGAAGCCCCTTCCGGTTTAGCAATGGCTCGTTCGGAGTCTTTCTCTTCTCATTGGTCGCCACAACACCGCCACGCCAAAGGTGGGTTACCGCCCACCGTGGCTCCCCCCTTTCCTATTTTGTAGTTCTAGCAGATCTGAGTACACCTTGCTGCCCAGTGCAACTCCGTCTATCCTCCTTTGACCAGGGATTTCACCTTTGCCGGTTGTGTCTGATCTAGGGGTACCTCCGTCCCCTCCATCTTTTCCGTCATACCTTGACCTACTCTCGCACAACCGGCTCCTGGTTCGACCACCGCTTTAAAGCCAACTGCCTCGCCTCTCTTCCAACCATCCCTTGCTAGCCCCAACTCTCTCACCCTCCGTGCTTGCTATCCCCCTGCCCCTGCAGGTGTTTCTGGGCTGAGATAGCGCCCTTTGTTCGAAGAGGCGGAGTCCTCGTTGCCACCACCAGACGCCCCTGCCGTTTTAGGCTCCCAAGGGGCGTTGGCCCGACTCCGTTCCTTACATAGTCCAACCATCTCCTTCTTAGACACCACTCTCTCAACCCCCCATGCCTGATACCCACCTGCCCCTGCAGGTGTTTTGGACTGAGAGCGCAATTTGCTCGAGCCATTTGTTCAAGAAAGCGGAGCCCTCGTTGCCACCACCGGACGCCCCTGCTGTTTCAGGCTCCCAAGGGGCGCTAGTCTGACTCTGTTCCTTTCCTTGTCCAACCATCTCCTTCGTAGACACGACTCTCTCAAACCTCCGTGTCTGATACCCCTGCCCTTGCAGGTGTTTTTGGGCTGAGAGAACGCCATTTGTTCGAGGAAGCGGAGCCCACGTTGCCACACCAGACGCCCCTGCCGTTTAAGCTCCCAAGAGGCGCTGGTCCGACTCCCGAGTAGTGGAGTCTATACCTGAGGCTACTGTACATACTGACTTGCATTCTGGATCGAAACTTATCCTCTTTTTTTTTTTTTTTTTTTTTGTTTGCCTCCTACTACTGGTGTTATATTGTTTCAACTTAACTGACCACCTCGCACAAGCCCCAATAAATTGTGCTGTGTATTAGTATCCTTCCTGGCCACTTCTGCAGCCCAATGGATAGCCTGAGCCATCTCCCCCGCCTCAGTGCCCTTGCAACTACCAGGCCATGCAGTGATAAGGGACCCCACCATGCCCCAAACCTGAACAAACTAACTCGTAGGGTATGCCCTCTTGTGCATCCACCTCGGTGGATCAGCCACTGACCTGAGTGACCCAGCCACCTTCACCCCCTGGCCTATTTAGACATGTGTCCCATACCGTGAACCTTAGCATCTGCCCAGATCTGGCCTACAGGGGTATCCATCTACCTCTGTGCCCTTATTTCCTCGCCGGCCTGTTCCCCCATCCTCTCCCAACCTGCTTTATAACCTTTGGCACGTTGGTATGAGAGTAGGTTCTTTATAATGCGCTTAATACCCCAAGGTTTCCAAGCGCCAACATGGGGTCGAACTAGTGTTGCTCTGTGTCATCTTGCTTCCAAGGCGAGCTTGCTCCCCCTGAGCTAACCTCAGGGAAGCAGAACCGCCTCTCTTAGCTTTCGCTCCTGCGCTCTATTTACTCCAACTCAACCCAAGCCTTATTTCCATTCAGTGCCTTAACCATACTAAGCACAAGTGCCCCCATGAGCCCCCCCCCTGTTGACTCCGGGCTCTTACCCACTGCCCACTTGCATCCGTCCAGCCAATCCCAATGGAGCCACTGCGAGTAACCCAGTCCCTTCAACCATACCAGCGAACACTGAGCCTATACCATGCTGTGCATTGCCAATTGACCCATAGCGAACCATCATAAGTGAAAAGCTAGCCCTTTGTCGTCCCAAATGCACATCACAGCTGCCTATACCGATGTAAGTAGTGAACACTTGCGTACCGGTGCGTTACAACTGCCCTATGTGGCTGGCGTTCCCTTCGCATTGTGGAAAGCGTGAGTCTAGAACATATATAGTTCCGCCAATACTGCATGCTCCCCCAAGCCAATATCGCCTCATTCCTTGTGCATACACCACTTCGAGTCCGCATTATATATACCCACACCTGCCAGCAGCACCGTTCCAGGCCCACCCTTCAAAGGCCTACTCAATCCTACACGGAACCGGCACTGCACCTAGATACTCTTTCCTTAATGGTAGTTCTAACAGCGACGCCACTCCGCCTGTGGTGAAATGTACACGTGTACAGTCTATAACACCACCAGGTAACCATTTGCCCACGGGTATCGTATAATCACATCCTGCTTCCATCACTTAGACGCGTGCCTATCGCAACACCAATTCGTTTGGGCTAAACCGAGCATACTCTGTTTGCAGTAATCTTGGGCACCCAAAATCCGCTCTCCCAACTCTTGCATGCGGACCATAAGCCCCTTTACCGCTGCAAACCCCCTACAGCACCACATCCCTCCCCCAGTGCTCGAACGCCCAGGATGTGGCTTTCATTTTTACTCTAGTAGAGCCCCCACTGCGCGACCCCTCACTGTAGTCCCTCAATACCGCGCGCGGCCGTTCCGAATGTCCTGCCATTCAAATGCCGGAGTTGGGCATGCCTTTTTTTCTGCTCCGTCCTTAATGCACTTAGGCCCGCACTGTGTCAAATGGCACCTGTTTGGCTGGCTAACCACCGACACCTCTATATGTCCCACACCGTACGACTGCCACAAAAACCTCCCCCGGGGATAGTTGTGCGCATTAATCCCCACCTTTCCCCTTTCAACTGCACCTCATCCCGAATCCGGGACGGGCAGGGAACTGAAAGAAGCCCCGGCTATCGTTACTGGGGACCAAAAGAGGCCCTGGAAATAATGTTCACAGTGGCCCCATATGACACATTTTCAGCAAGCCTAATTCTTTTCTTCTGAGCACATTTGGAATGACCACACAAAAGAGGCCCTGTGTGCCAAGGCCCGCCGGGAAATCTCCCGGGTACCCTCTAGGCCAGCCCCCCCTGCCTAGGGTGCAGAGACTCACTGAGAATTCCCCAGAATCTCCCATATGCCTGTTCTCCCCTGGCCTGCTTAACATCCTCCCCTGCATAACCTTGTGCTATGACCGTACCCCTGCAGCACCTTACTGCCCATTCTGCTGTGTGTGCGCGTGTTCAGCGCCACAGCTCCGCCATACAGGTTACTCTGAGAAGGCCAACAACCAGTTGCTCCTCCTACGCAGTATTTCTCCTTTCAGGCCCTGTTTACTGCACCGCTTTGTGTTGTGACCCCGCTCGTGTCCCTGTGGCCTTTCGCAAGCCTTGTCTGATCTTCCCGCTGCCTTCTTGCTTCCTCCCTGTCATCGTGTTTTGCAATAACTCCCGAAGGGTGCTAAGAATACCACCGCCACCTTATGCATATAATTTCCGTGCTTACTGAAAATTAGCATCAGTATGTATTTTCAACCAACACCCCAGGTAAGATACCAATCGTATTCCGTCGGACGAGATAAAAAGGCACACGACACACCCAAATGTGCAACTGCATTTACCGTCAAAACCCCGCCTTAAAACTCTCATACAGGCATACAAATATCTGGCAGTGGTAGCTTTCTCGCATTTAGCATCATGCTGTATTCCCAACAATCGCCCTTTAGAAGCCCATAGTGTAGGAAAGAGACGTCTTGCGACGGGCGATGGCTACATAGATACAAAAACGCCCTAAATGCACCGAAATGATCACAATACGGTCAATGGACAGAAAACCCCAAGCAGCCGACCAGAGAAAACAGAAATTGTCACATAATATCCCGGCCCAAACCATTAGCTGCGACCAAACCAGCAAAAACTCGCCGCCGGTATGAGATTATTACAATTGTAATTTCCTAATCCGCGTAATATATTCCATTGCACCCATAAACAAGGTGCTGCGCGGCGTCTTAGACACTTAACCATGCTTGCAATAAATTAAATCTTCTTTAAAATAACAGCGCTCCATCCCCTTCAAAAACAGTGTACATTCCCATGGTGTAACCACGCGCCTCGCTGAGCTGAGACTAAAAAACCAGACTCCGGCGAACTGTCGCCCTCGCCTTGCGACCACTTGTGTCCCCCACCACTCTTTTGAACCACTTTGGTGGCTGTCCCAAGAGCGTTTTTCATCTCAACAACTCGGGGGCCGTAGTCGCTTCGCTGAAAGCCTGTCTTGCTCTCGGAAAAACCATGCCCCCAGCTCGTCAGTAAGCTCGGGAAAACACCAAGCTCATCACACCGTACACGGAACCGAAAAAACAAACCCAGTATCCAAACACTTTGCACAACCCCGGCAATATTAGCGCGGCTCTACATTACACTGTTAACCTGCTAGTTCCCCCGGACAACGAATGGCACAGTGTATCCAAGTAGACCCGAGGCCCCTTCCCACTCACGACAGGCGTAGTACATATTAGGCAAGCCCAGCCGTTATTTCCCCACACCAAGCTGCCGCCGCATCCCGCCGCTAGTATGCTAATAGCGGCCATGCTCTAATAAACCCCATTAAAAACATCTCACCAGCAAAGGCTCTGTTCCACAATGTGCCCAGCTTGCCTTTCATACCATATTCTGGTTCCGCTGCAATGGCATTCCCTCCTTCACTGGAACCGGCCGTCCTGCGCACTTCTCCTGGAACGGAAACCGCATCCCGAACAAGCCACACGAACCAGGACCAGGAACAAAGCGAAATCCTGCTGCGGCGTGCGACGTCCTCTGCCGAAGGGGCTGGATGCAAAACGAAATCCTCTCCTGGTTGACGGGCGCCCGGCTGCTGGAAGAGCTGCAAGTGCTCCTGTGCCGGGCGCCCGCTGCATATGAAGCCCTTGCCCCTCCCCTTTCCATTGTTGCCCTTCGCGGGCTTCCTGTTGCGCTTGGCGCTCTTTTGAAACTCTTGCCGCCCTCTCCCCTGCCCCCGAGGGGGGAGGGGGACGAGAGAGCGGAAGGAGGAAGGCCCCTGCCCCGGTTATCGGGGTGCCTCCTCCATTTTCTTTCTGTATTTCCGTCGTCACCTTCAGAGTCGGTCTTCGTTATCCCCCCTCCCCTCCTCTCCCCCTCGCCCCCATATCATTGAGCAAAGCAAGATGCTTTATTGAAGAATGTATTACGTGAACCCCGCACGCGACTTTTTAGCCAACCGCACTTCACACAAGGGGGCTTGCGTGCCCATAACAACAGCAGGGAAAGCGAAACCACAAGTGCCGGAATGGACATCGCTGGCGAGCGAAAGGGCGGGACGGGCTAACTGCGTCACACGTGATAGGTGGTCTCTTGACGGCCATGACCTAAACTGGTGGGAGTTTGAGAGAAGAAAACGATCATTTAAAAAATGTGTGATCCAAACGGTGACGTTTTATTGGGCTGGAAGAGTTAAGTGACGTCAGGAAAGGTTTGGACAGGGGAGTCTTCAGCTCTGCTATGGTATTGCCCTGCACCTCAAATGATTCCCCGCCCCATCCCGAGCAGAGCGTCGTCCCAGGCTGGAATCCAAGCTGAGCTCAGTGGGCCTTTCATTCTGGCAAGTCAACGCTGCCAGCTACTGGCCTTTCCGTTCAAATACACTGTCATGTAGGTATCTGTAGGCAGGCACTACTAATAGGAAACATGGAACTATACATCCCAGACTCCAAGCTTCCTTTGGCTGAGAGGACTGAAATGGCTGAAGGTGACCCTCGTGGCTTGGGCCCACTTGGCAGCTACACAAAGTCAATAAAATGTGCGCCACAGAGTCGAGGTAATGATGGGAGAGGTTATTTAGAGTGCTATCAAATGCTAAGCCTGGGATGGCAAGTGCTATATAAAATCAAGTACTCTTTAGGATTGAGTTACTATCTTGCATGTAGGGGGGGCACGGTTATGACAAGTCTGCTGCCCACACACTTGCCCAGCACACAAGCCTCGTCTAATGGAAGGCCAAGCGTTCAATCTGCTCCAAACACTGCATTCGAAAGTTCTAGAACAGGGCAACATGCGACCCCCGTGATCACCCAGCATTGCCTGTGCTGGCTAGGCCTAGCAGGAGTTGCAGTCCAAAGCTTCAGGAGAGCAGGCAAAGTTTGCAAACCCCTGACCTCGGCATACCTGTCCTCGAAAACAGCAAGCCTTCTTAGCAGTTAACGACACTCATGCAAGTGAGAGGATGCAGTCATCATAGGCGTGGCCTGGGGTGGCACGTGCTAGTATTAGAATTTGATTGGCCGCCCCATTATCCTAAACTATGATCATTATGTGAGTGTGCACTCGTACTGCATGACCCCTGCATAAGGCAGTGCCCCACCCCACTCAAATGAGTCTGGACACGCCACTGGCAGTTATACATGCAGTAAGCGTTGTAAAAACACTAAGCAGGCTTGACATGCACTGTTTTCATGCATTTGCTGTAGAAATAGCTCAGTGGCTTAATGTGCCTGCTGCAGCAATCCGTAAACCTCACATGTCCAGTTCCCGCGTACTCGCCCCACTCCACTGGAATGTGCTCCTCCAGATAACAAAAGTACGCCATCTCTTGCACCCTCAAGAGCAGACTCCAGCTCCGCCTTCTGTCCTCAAAGGGGCTCCCACACCATCCCCAAAGGACTCCAGGACACCCCATCAAAACGACCCATTCCTATTCTCCGCTGTAAATACGTGAAAACATAAAATATGGCATATCGTGGCACTAGGCCTAAATTACAGAGTACCAGCAATGCCTGTGATTGGTTCATGTCCCGGTCTTCTGTATAGGGAGGATAGCTCAGAGGGCAACGTGCTCGCCTTGGAAGCAATACGACACGGAAGCGCGTTATAAATAACCTATCATATCATATAATATCATATCCCACTGCCTGTCCTCCTAAGCACCCGGCTACTCATTCCCAGATACCCTCAATATATTGTAAAGGCACCCCATTCTGAGAATGCCCCTTGTCTCGTGTATTATTTTTTAACTATGTAATTTCTGTAATTACACCCCAACTTTCAATAGAAATTCAATAGAAATACACAGTAAGGTAGCTTGCCTGATCT
The DNA here is from genome assembly GCF_040938575.1 of Ambystoma mexicanum. Taxonomy (NCBI): domain Eukaryota; kingdom Metazoa; phylum Chordata; class Amphibia; order Caudata; family Ambystomatidae; genus Ambystoma; species Ambystoma mexicanum. The sequence goes on along the minus strand of NC_090922.1, from coordinate 576,132,211 downwards.
CAGCGCACACGTTGATAAAATGTGTTCACTGAGATACTGAAGTGCTGAAGTGCTGAAAAGATGCAACGATGCGACAGGAAGTGTTGTTTTTAAAATAAAACACGGGCTAGCATCATCATTTCGGTGTGCACTTCTCTAGGAGACGCCCATAAAGCTAATCTAGTTTCGCGAACCTAGTTGGAGATTTCGGTGTATCGCCCATTGCTGACATAGGATACCCCATGCAATGCAGGGGGCTGGCAGCCATGGAGGGATCCGCAATCGCGACACATTCCAAGATGGCCGCACCACAACTCGCACACTGGTAACATATCATTGCGGGAGGTGGATGCCTGCAGGCAGACCACGAAGCACGAGTTTAGTCAAGGATTCAGGCCGCAAGGCCTCGTGCAGCGAGGGAAGGACTCCGGGGAACCTGCAGAGGGAGGCTGGCTGAAGAAGAGGGGGTGTGGGGCACCTGGCCTACACCCTACACCTGCCAACATTTATCAACGACAAATACAAAAACAGATGCTGCTAGTTTAAGGTGCTCGGGGGCATGGAAAAGGGTACGTGTGTTTTTTGGGGCACAATCATTTCCAATGGATGGAGTTTTGTATCCCGGGTGCGCGCATCTGATCACACACTCCATACATTATAAGGAATGGGGAAACTTGTTGGAAAAGGATCTGTTTTGTTTGGGATACTTCATGGCATTTTTACCATCTACCTTGTTGAATAACAGGTCGGCCGCCTAGAGATTTCTAATCTTCCTTCTAATCTGGAGGACTCGGGTTTTGAGACAAAACTGGTCTAAGAGTTGCTGACTCTCAAACCATCTAAATTAGGGTGGAGCTTATTCAGGCACTCCCCTAGATCGAGGGGGACTTATACTCTCCTAGGTTGAGTAGCTTTAACAGCCCTTCTTGTCTAAGAGGGGTTGACACCCTCATAACACTGGGGGCTCTGAACTTGGTAGCCTCCTAGTTTGGAGAATGCCGACACTCTCCGGGTCTGATGACCCTTGACTCTGTGACCCTCTGATTTAAAAGTCTCTGACTCACGGACGTTCATAACGTGAGGCATTCAGACTGTCCATCGTTAGTCTTTGGCACGAACTCAATGACCCTCCTATTCCAGAGGGCTTTGATTGTGACACCTCTTACACCGAGGGGGGCCTACATCTGAGGGGCTCTGTGTTGATCTTGTATATGGGCGTGTGTGGAATGTTGTTCCATGTTCATGGATCAACAGTCCACACGGGCCAGTTGGTTTTCCTTGTTGGTTCCTGGTGGCGGCTTACCTGCTCTGGGTCCAGAATAAAGCAGTAAACTACCTTACCATGCCTCAGTTTACTTCACTGGTGACGGTGGAAGTCTGGACCCTGTCATTCCCACTCGTGTACAGCTGTTTACTATCTTGGTTGGTGGTCGGAGGAGCAGGAGCCGCGGGGTGCATCGGCCCTGGGCCTGGCGTTGCCCTTCAGCCTTTGGCAGCGCTGCAGCCCGATTTGGCCGGAGCCGTTTTCCGGTGCCGCAGGCGGTCGGCCGCCTTCTGCCGCCGAGTTCAGGCTGTGGTGTTGCCCCCAGGCGGGGGGTGGCCGTGTTTGAGGCTGCGGCTGCGGTGCCCGTCGCAGTGGGCGCAGGCGAACGGAGGCGCCACTGCTGAGGAGCGCCGTGCCCCGCGTTGTTGACACGTACCGCGGCTGCTTCCAGGAGGGGGGCGGCTGTGTGTGGGGTAGCGTTGCAGACACACAGAGGCACCGGTTGCCGTGACCGCATCCCAGGTGGCGTCGGGGGTGCTGCCAGCAGTCAGCCGCCTCCGTGATCCGTTGGCGTCAGATCCGGAGGCGTGGCCCCAGTCGGGGAGCAGGAACCGGTGTAAGTATGCTCCGCCGCCAGCTGGAAAGGCGGCACTAAAGCGTTTACGCTCTGGACAAGGTGCAAAGCCTGCTCACGTTTCTGGCGCAAAGGGAACGTTTCCTGCCCCACGGAACTGTCTTTGCCCTGCTAGGGGTGCCGACTGGACAGCGGTTCCAGTGTGAGACAGGCATACACATTGCTGGGGGGGCAGTTGCCAGGTGCGGAGGCATTGTGCGGGCAGCCGAACTGTTGTTGGGAGCTGCCTGGGAGACTTCACTTGTTGCTCACCTGTTGTGATTCTCTTATTGGGGCGATCAACGCATCCAGAGAACATTTTACGGTTTGACTGGCTTTGTGTCTGTGCATAGGATATGTTGCACAGTGCTGCCAGACCCCCTCCTGCATTTTTGCCAACTCCTGGTGAGCCAGCGGCCCCATGGGACCAGTGGATTGACTCCTTCAAGGTATATTTAAGGGCTGCTGGGGGTGCAAAATTCAATGATGATGAAAAAGAAGCAGCACTTCTAAACTACGTAGGTACTGAAGGCTTACAAGTCTTTCGCCACTTGCCAGGGGAGGAGGTGACAGTGCCTGGTAGTGGCGAAGGGGAAAGAGTGGGGAGTGCATATGAAACTGCATTGAAGAAACTAGAGGTTCGCTTTGGCAGGAGGATAAACGTGGTGTTAGAGCGTTACAAATTCTTTTCAAGAGCACAAGGGTCGGGCGAGTCCATAGACGCCCATGTGACAGCAGTGCGACTTTAATGGCCACTTGTAGGTTTTCGGGGATTGTTGATGAGTACATTAGAGATCAGATCATGATGAAGACGAGTAATCAGAAGATTAGGGAAAGACTTTGAATGGAAAGTGACCCGCCATTGGAGAAGGTGGTCGAAATCGCCAGGGCCATTGAAGCTTCAAGGGCAAGCGTTCAGATTGTCACTGAAAGGGACAGTTCCAGAGATGTAGTCCAGGCTGTTTTGCCTCGTAATAAGGGTGGCGGCATGGACAGCAATAAAAAGAAGTTGGACAAAAATGACAATCAAGGTGGGAGGGTGTCCAGAGGCAAGGAGCCTTGCAGGAAATGTGGCTGGTTGAGTCATCTTACTGGTTCAAAAGAATGCCCTGCTGTCAATGTTGAATGTAGAAAATGTAGATGTAGATGTAGGGGACATTACGCCCGCATGTGCAAGTTTAATGTGGTGGTTGGTGTGGTGTCAGATGGCTGTGTTTCAGATCAGGATGCTGGGTCCCTTGTTAAGACTGAGCAGGTGGAATACTACAAGTGGAAGGGGCTTCACTGAAAGGTCCATGGGTTTTGGAGTTGGTGGATGGCCATCCTGTAGAGATCTTACTAGATTCGGGCTCACCCTATACCATAGTGTCTCCAGAGATTTATGTGGGGAGTCTGGGGGAGGACATTTCAGCTTTGTATGCGTCTCACATTAGCATTAGTGTTTATGGGCAGAATCCTATTAGTGTGTTGGGTTATGATCGGTCTTGTATTGAATTCAAGGGTCGACAAACCATGGGAAAATTGTATGTTGCGCTCAAAGGTACCAGTGTATTGGGATGAGATGAACAAGCTGCTTTAAGCATTGAAATCCATCAAGGGAAGGAGGTCCTCGCGTTGAGTATTTAGGAGGCTGGGGATGGGTGTGGACAGGTGACGTCAGAATCTCTTAAGGTGGAGGCTGGGGATGGGTGTGGACAGGTGACATTAGAATCTCTTACAGTGGAGTTCCCGGATGTATTTTCTGATAAATTGGGGAAACCCAAAGGATTTTCCCACTGCATCATTTTAAAAAGGGGTGCAGTGCCCAAGGTACATAAGGTGGGGGGTGTCCCAGTTCTGGCAAGGAATTGCTTAAAGGAAGAATTGGACAAACTAATGGCGGCAGGGGTCATTGAGCCCATTGAATCTTCGGAATGGTTATTCAAAGTGGTATTGGTTAAAAAAGGGGATGGGAACCTTAGGATGTGTGTGGATCTTCGGGAATTGAATTAGAGTGTTTGGGTTGATCGTCATCCTTTGCCAAACATTAATGAGCTATTGCTTACAATGGGTAGGGCAAAATGTTTTTCTATATTCGATTTGTCTGCCGCATATCACCAAATTGATTTACACATGGATTCCAGACCTCTCACCTCTTTTGTGACTCCTTTTGGAGCGTATTGTTTTTGCCACATGCCTTTTGGCCTTGCATCAGCATCGGCTGTTTTCAGGGGAGTTGCTAGGTCTGGAAAAGACTTGGGGCTAAGCTGATGTCGGAACTGTTGGGACTGGGGGCTAGCTAGTCTTTTGGCTGTAGCTCCTGAGATTCTATCAGGGGCTACAACCAAAAGATCAGGGGCTATAGCCCCCTCAGCCCCCCCCTAGCAACGCCCCTGGCTGTTTTCCAACGTTTGGTGGCTTGTCGGGAGTGTGTTACTTCCAGTATGACATTTTGGTGTGGGGTGGTTGTAGGGAGGAACATGACATCAGAGTTCGCGAGGTTTTGAAGGTGTTGAAGGAAAAAGGCTTAACTGTGAAATTGGCGAAGTGTCAGGTGGGTGTGGATAAGGTGACGTATTTGGGTCACACCCTTAGCGCCGAGGGGATCAGTCCCAAGGCAGAGCTAGTACAGGTGATGAAAGATACACCGGCGCCTTCCAACAAAGATCAGTTGAAGGCATTTTTGGGTCTAGCTGAATATTATGTGAAGTTTATACCTAACTATTCTGAAAAGACCATCAGGATGAGAGACTTGTTAAAGAAATGTGTTAGATTTGACTGGTCTGACAAGTGTTCAAAGTCGTGAAGAGTGATGTGGATAATGCCCCATGTTTGAGGTCTTTTGACCCGAAGTGCAAAACCATGCTTACTGTGGACGCCAGTGAGGTGGAGTTAGGTGCTGTTTTGGAGCAGTGGAGTGAAGGAGAATTTGGACCAGTGGCTTTTGCATCCAGGACCTTGAGAGAGGCTGAATGCAGATATTCTGTGATTGAGCGGGAGGCTTTGGCGGTGACCTGGGCGTCAAAACACTTTAGAATGTTTCTATGGGGCATTCCGTATGTGGTTAGGACAGACCATAAGCCTTTGGTGCATGTGTTCTCCACTCGCGGTGCGGTGGCCGTATCTCCAAGGATAACCAGATGGTCTGTGGAGTTGCAGGAGTACAACTTCACCATGGAGTATTTGCCTGGGAGACAAAATGTGGTCGCTGATTGTTTATCACGCTTGCCCACTGTGGAACAAGTGGAGTGTCAAGGGAACGATGCGGGTGAAGAGGAGGAATTTCAGATTGCATGTGTCATTCCCACCATTGACAAGTCTGTTTGGACCGCAGAATCTGAAAGAGATGTTGAATTGTCTTGGGTCAGAGAAGGCCTAAGCAAGGGTTGGGAGGTGGTTAAGAATAGACCGGAAGGTAAAGGTTACTCTCAGGTATTGGATGAGTTGGCTGTTGGTCTCTGGGGTGTGTCTAGAGGGGTGAAATTGATTCCACCTGTTAACTTAAGAGATAAGATCATGGCGTTGGCCCATGAGGGGCACTTGGGACGATCTTTGACCGAGAGGAAGTTGCGAGAGGAGAATTGGTGGCCTTCCATGGATCGTGATGTTGAGTTGGTAGTGAAGGATTGTTATGCGTGCGCCATGAGTGGTAAGAGCAAGGTGGTACGTCCCCAGCCTGTCCATCCTGTTGACATTCCCAGGGAAGTGTGGCCAAAGGTAGTTCTAGACATCATGGGTCCTTTTGAATTTTTGCAACCGGAGTGCAGGTTTTTATTGGTGCTTGTGGATTACAAATCCAGATGGGTGGAGGTGGCGGCGTTTGGAAGTGTGACAATGGAGTGTGTCATAGCGTTCCTAAAAAAGGTATTTGATAGGGAAGGGATACCTGCCAGTCTAGTCTTGGATAATGGTGTCCAGTTTACCTCTAGACGTATGAAGGAATTTTTGGGACAGTGTGGTGTTAAACACCATCGCACTGCTTTGTACAATCTAAGTGCCAATGGCCTAATGGAAAGAGTTAATGGTATGATTATGAATGCTATCCAGTTGGCTCTGGCTAATGGGCTCGATTGGCAGGAGGTGGTTTCGGAGTATTTGTCGGCCTATCGCAGAACTCCCTCTGAGCACGGGTAGGTCACCCTTCGAATTAATTAGGGGAAGGAAACCAGGAACAACCTTGAGGTCCCTGGCATTGGGTGGTGGTGGTCCATGTGAGTTGGATCTTGAGGGCGTTCATCGTAAGGTTTTGGCATGCCAGGAAGCTGTAAGGTTGTCCCAAAAGGACAGGAAGGAGTTACAAGTCAAGGTGGGTGATCTGGTTTGTGTAAAAAATCCTAGATTTGTACAGAAAGGTGGCAGCGCATTTTTACCTTCTAAGAGAGTTGTCAAATGTGGCAAAGGTTATGTGCAGTTGGAAGGTGGCTCAAAGTGGAGCAAGAGGCGGGTGGTGGTTCTCGATGAAAGTAGTGTAAGTACAAGAGTGCTGGGTGACGGTGATGTGAGTGATGAAGGGAGTGATGTATTAGACTTTGTACCTGGGAGAATGGACGAGCGCGTGGTGGTGGAGAATGGTGGACGGATGAGAGAGTCTGCCCCGGAACATGCTACGGGGAGTCAGATCCTGGAAGGTGCTGTCAGCGAGGCGGAGGTTATTGGGCATCCTGTTAGACGCTGTGGGCCTCCCGTCAAACTCAGAGACTATGCGCGTTAAGGAGCACCATTTTGGGGGGCATCCACGTGTGGTGTCCAACCATGTCCATGATGTTATTAATTGCATTTATTTGCTGTGTTATGGTATGATCTGTTCAGGCAATCCTTATCCTGTTTTCGCTTTCAAATGTTTTATCCCAATGTTGCTTTTTCTGTAGTAAGTTAATGTACCCTATGTTGTTTGTAGAATAAGGAGAGAAGATATGTTGTATCTTGTATATGGGCGCGAGTGGAATGTTGTTCCATGTTCATGGTTCAACATTCCACACGGGCCAGTTGGTTTTCCTTGTTGGTTCCTGGTGGCAGTTTACCTGCTCCGGGTCCAGCATAAAGCAGTAAACTACCTTACCGTGCCTCAGTTTACTTCACTCTGTCTTTGGGTTGGGACTTTTCTAGTCTGAGAGATGCTGGCACTAAGATCATGTTAGTCAGATAGACTTGAACACAAGAGACTCTGAAACCCCCCTGGTACGTCTGAGTCTTTGACTGTTAGGTCCTCTGGGCAAGCGAGGGGTTCTAACTCGGACACATCTTTGGCCAGAGGGTTTTGGTATGGAGATCCTCTCATCTGGGGGGGACTGTCACCCAGGGGCCCTCTTAGGCATATGGGCTTCGATATAAAAACCCTCCACGACTCAGGCAATAGTACTCTGATTCTCTCACGGTAAGAGCGGCTTTGACTCCGAGACCCCCCTTTTCTAGGTGGTGCTGACACTTGAGCCCTACTAGGCTGAGGGCCTCTAATTGATCAAATCCAAGGGGCATTATTATCCTATTCAGTTTTCCTGTTTTAAACGACACTGACTGTAGATTAGAAATTATAATGTGCTTTTGCCAGAAGACAAGTACCAGAGTGCAAATGAAGAATGAGGAATGAAAGAGGTATTCACCCCTGACAAGGGCCAGCTTGAGGCACGGGTCTGCGTGTGCCTTGAACCCAGGGCAGAATTCCTAATAGCTGTGGTGCATAGACCATCATGTAAATTGCAATAGGCGGTATGCATAGCTCCCGAGAGGCTACATGTCATGTGTGACACCCTCCGCCAGTTATGGTTTTACACACTGCATGCTGGGAGTTGTAGTTTTGTTTCCCATTTAACGATAAGGGTCTGCAAGTGCCGTCATGCAATGTCCAAAACCACGACTGGCTGAAGGTGTGGGGCCGCTTCGTAGCTATGAATTTCCTTTGTTTTATCATTGGGGTTGCATGACACAAGACAGGCCACTTCGACCGCCACTGATCTGCAAGCATATTCCCTACCCGGCATGCAAGGGCAGGAAGCAGTGTGAAACATGTATGAGGTTCATAAAAGCCTTTTACCGATGTCTGTATGTAACTAACAAATGCACATTCAAAGAGACACAGCTGAGCCTCTACGACATTTTCTAAGTTTTGGCAGTGGAAACAGTGAGGCTAATAAGTGTGGCTTTTGTAGTGAGTATTTGCATGCCCGAAACTCACGGTGTGCCCAGAAACTGTGGCAACATCCTAGGTAAAGCGATGGAGCGTGCAGTGTGCACTTTATCAAGGGAAATGTTTATTGTCCACTGCACAGCAGAACAAACAAAGGCAGCCAGCAATGACCACTTAAGTGTTTAAACCTTTCTTGTCAGGGTAACAGAGGGCCACCTTGGCGTGGCAATCGACTGCAGCTGAAATAGTTTAAATGCACCAACGCTGCCATTGCTCCCGAAAGCTGGCACCACAGTATACAGCAAGCAGGTACCTACCATTGGCCGATCCACCCTCCGAACTTAAAGTGACAAAGCCATCACGAACAGGTCCCTAGGAGAACAGGGCCAAAGGCTCTGGAACACGGGCAACCCGTCTCTGACAGCACAACCAGCTCAATGAAGCTTGGGTCTGAGGTGTGGAGGCTCTACATCTGTACCCCGAGCACATTTCTCTATCAACTCTTCTTACCTGTGATGTCTTGCCTATATGTGATCAATACATGTACGCGTAAAAAACCAACTCACAAGGTGACATGTTTGGCACAGCATCGAACTGCCTAATTTAATACATACTTATAAAACCTAATAAACCATACTTTCCCCAGGAGGCTGACATTCTTTGGACAAGATCCTCCTCTTCGGCACACCTTCACCATCCTTTCCCCTCACTCTCTGGCCGGCCTCCCTTGGCTCTCCTCCTACCCCCACCTGCAAGTCTAAGAACCTCGGGTCATCTTTGAATCCACTCTTTCCTTCTCCGCCCACATCTCTGAGGTCTCTAAAAAGTCAAATTTCCGACTGCACCTCCTCAGAGGTACTCTGCCCTTCCTCTCTTTCCCCCAGAAGCTCATGGTATCTCAAGCTCTGGTTCTCTCTAGCTTGGACTATTGGAACAGCCTCTTTCTAAATCTACCTGCCTGTACTCTCCGCCCTCTACAACTAATCCAGAACAGGACTGTGAGACTTGTCCTTGGCCTCAAGCCCTGGGATTGTATCTCTCCAGCTCTGAAATCTCTCCACTGGCTCCCAGTGGATGCAAGGATTAAATTCAAAACCCTCTGCATTGTCCACAAGGCTGTCTGGGGCCTGGGTCCAAAATACCTTCAGCTATCCCTCCGCAAGTACCTCCCCTCCAGAGCTCTTCGCTCCTCTACCTCCAACTCACTCAGGGTCAGTCGTTTTTCTAAGAAACGAGCTGGGTGTAGATCTCTCAAGACCTTCCTCTTTTCTTCTGCCTTCGCTCCCCCTCTCCCCTGCTGATCTGTTCTCTCTTGGCACCGTGCACCTGGCCACGATGTCGATTGATACCAGGGCGTGCCCATTTCTGCTCTCCACATCTCTTCGACCCGAAAAATATAATCCATAGCATCTTCCCCGTCATTCATTGTACACTGCATTACTGACTGTAAGTCTGGGGTATCTGGAAACGTTTCCCTCAAAGCATCCCACACCCTTGCACGCACTGTGTTAAAGGAGGCACCATCATGGCGATCGCAGTCTAACGTTACTCCCGGGAAACCAGCCTTGACCCATACTCTGTCAGCCTGATCCCCCACTGCTGATACAAGCAAGCTCTTCACATCCCCTATTGCTAGGGGTACTCCGGCTGTGTGTTTCTCAAAGGCATATATCCACTTGCTCGCCCCTCCTGATAACGGGGGCAGTAACTTTAGTAAGTTGGCCTTGTCCATCTGAGCCCAGGGTATGTAATTCGGCCTCCCTCCTCCCCTATGTATCAGCGGGAGCTGCAACTTGCCCTTTGTCGTTGTATCTGTACTCCCCTTCATTCCCGATTTTCCAAGTGATGCCAATTTCCCCACTCTGTTCCTTAATCGCCCTGTCCACTCCTCATCTAGTGTCCTCATTGAGCATGCACCATCCAATCCTTCGCTTCCCCCTCCCATTGCCATACTTAACCTTTCGCTTTCTTCCAAATCATCCCTTATATCACATAGTAGCTCCTCCCTGCCCCCTATAGGCCTCTCTTCATTGTCAGTACATCCCTCTCTTTCCTCTAGTTCAATTATTCGGGTGGGTTCTTCCTGTATTCTGAACAGTATCTCGCCTTTTTTCCACCCTTCTTCAAAAGTTCTACTCTCGCTTTGCGCTCTAGACGCACACTCTGAACCGGCTGCATTAAGTGTGGTCCGCTCACATATGCTTTTTATCCTCGAGAGCTCATCTTTGGCTATAGAGAGCCTTCATTCTAGATTGTCTGTTAGTTTTTCTATGTCCACCCTTGGTGTGCTCACCTGGGCTCGCTCCCTATGACTCTCGTATGGCGGGGGTGCCGTTGGCCTTTGGGTTGTAGTAGTTGTCGGGGGAGGCACATAAGTAGGGTCACTGTACCCTTCTGCGGGCACTGGCTTGTTTAGTATTGGGTACAACCTTGTTACCTCTATTGGTGGCTCTTCGTCTGGCAATGCTTTATCATCTTTTTGTATCATTAGTGGATTGTCAGTGGTAGATCAGGATTTAATTCTCTTGCCTTAGGCGGCGGTATCTCTTCAAACAGCCTCCAGAGATCTAATATTTCTCTCCTATTATGCAACTGCTTCCCCTTGTATTTCAAACAAATACATGTGGCTACCATATCTAGGACACTCTTGTCAAATGAACCCCCTTCGGGCCATATCTGGGGCAACCCCTCTCCCTTCAACTCTGTGATCCATTGGTCATGATATTTTTTAATCCGCTCCGCGTACCCAGGTAGGTTCTTGCAAATATGTGATAGGGGTGTTTCTGCCCCCATACTTTGTGCCCTCCTGGTACTTGTGTATCTCTATGTATCTCGATATTTCACTATAAACGTATCACCATGTGAGTCCTCGTATTTTAGGTCTTACTGAATCGTGGGGGCCTTCGTGTTCCTCCTCCCGCCTGCACACCATAAGAATGGCTGCACACAGCCTCTATTATATTCTCTTTGGGGGGCACGTACAAGAGCAAACCATCAGTAATTTCAACAATGTTAACCCAGAAATCAGAAAGGTACACACTCACTTCACCTTATTACTCTTGTCTTTATAAAGCTTTGTCTGGCCACACTTACCATGACCACTCAATGGCTATACATTTATGACCATTTTTACACACCCATCACACCAAATTATCTCCCGACGCATACGATGTGCACACACCCCTCTGTAACACGCTATTCACAGTTCGATTTGCCCTCCCTTTCCTCCCTGGCCGGCTGTCCCTGTCCGTCTTATTCAGATATATGTATATATATACGTTTGATCTTCAATTTTAGAGTAAAAACTCTGTCTCCTACTTTATCTCTTTTGTTTTGTACTAACCCACTTTTATTTTTCCCGTAACCCTAAAGAAAAGAATATAAAGAATAGCAGTCACTAATATATTCTCTGTGTCTCTCTTTACCAGACACCTTTATCTTATTTTCCACTTCTTCATATATTCCCAGTACTAGTCAAGATAGCACTATGCGGCGCCGCCTTCCACCCCCTCTCGGAGCTAGGTTCCCGTCACTTTTTATCTCTTAATCACCTCTTAATCCTAATGGCCATATGCATAGAAAAAGCAAAGAAAGTTTAAGATGGCCCTTAGTAGACCCAATGTGCCCCTTTTTACCCCGCCTCGTTCCCCGTCCTAAATTTCCTCCTCTACTCCCTTTATGGTCGCTCGCACTCAATACTCACGTGCCCGTCTTGAACCGAGAGTCTCCGAAACTGGGTCCGTCCAGGCAGTGCTGCCGTATGCTCAACAGTCAGCCCCGGCTCCGACGAGCGGTACTCAAAGGGGATTTTTCAACCGGGATCCCGTACCCTCTCTCTGTTGAGTGCGCACTTCTGAGCGTACTGGTCGCCGTTGGCGGGTAGCCTCCCGGAGCCGGCGCACTATGCGTATCCCTTTTCGACCGGAGATTTTCATGCCAAAGGGGACGGTAGGGATATGTTGGAAGAAAATAATAATCACGTCGGGGTCCCCACTGAAGGCAAGCGTCCCCAACCAGCACGATCCTCCCCGCAATGAGAGCAATGATGGACTCTCCCAGAATGGGAATAAGGCCAAGACAAGTGCGGGTGAGCGAAAGAACTCTGCAAACTCCGAGAGCGCTCTGTCTGACAATAGCAAAGACAGGCGTATATATTTACAAAAAAACGTCATCAGAACCTACACACTATAGGGGGCACAAGTTCAATGGGATTGGGTGGCGACGACTAGCTATAGGTGCTGCTGCGATGTGGTTAGCCTTGGCTGGAGGACGTCACTGGTCAGCCTCGTGGGTTGGGCTGGGCCTGGCAGGTCTGCTGGGTTTATCCGGACGGTGTTGTTGTGCCACTGTGGCCAGTGTCAGAGATGAATGTCTTTTCCTGACTTATTTGCCCTAGGCCATGCACACCGCTGTCATTCAGTTATTGCAATATTATCTTCTTTAGTAAATCTTTCAATAGGTTATTCTACAGGTTAATGGAACACAGGAAGAATGCACCTTAAGAGGGGTTTGATGGCAATTCATCAGTACATGGTTACCAGTGTACTGTTGACCGGGTACCATAGGTTGTGGGGCTAGGTCTCAGGGCATGGGACAGGGGGTACATGTCTTTCTGTCTTGTTAGATGTCGTTATGAATGGGCTGCTGTATGTTGCTATAGTATTGGGTGTCCTAATGTTATAGGGGCCATAAACCTAAGGTGATCCGGTGGGTTGTGGGGTTTAAGAGAGGGCACCTTTGGATTTGTGTATTCAGGCGGAGGTTTACTACTGGGCTGTAAATAATGCAGGTGGCGGGCCGTGGCCTTGGGTGCTGCAGAGGGGACTACAAATCTTTGAAGCGGCTCCAGCCTGGTTGGGGGAGGTGGAGCAGCGCGGTGCGGGCTTCTGCTCTCTCGTCTGGCAGGCTCCACTGGGAGGGAGGGGGAATGGCCTTGCATATACTCACAAAGGCATCTTCCTCGTGTGTTGCTGATTTGAGGTGAAAGCATCATAAACATTCAAATAACACACAATACTATTTGAGTCATTTCAAACCTTACATCTTAACATTGCTAATTCCTCTCGAATATAACCAGTCCGAGCACATTATTTGTACACTATGTTTTAACAACTACAACATTGTGTTATATGCATATACATTTGCAGTAAGTGAGGTAGTAGTGAGGTTGGTGGAGCACATGGAAAATGACTTGCCACCGTACATGACGGTAGTGGCACATAAGGGGCTTGGACTTGCACACATGGAGAGTGCATTCTTGCGTGTCCTTCACATGAGCCCTCAGTATGGTTGCATTTGTCTTTCTTTGCACTCTAGCAGCATTAGTTTGGTTATGGCGCGGGACCGTGGGGTGTAAGCTTTTCAATGATGCATATAACAAATAACCCCCCGGGACGCTTTTATTATTTACACACAACTGCAGTGTGTGGGTGCTTCATTGCTAATGCCATGTGAACATGTATTCTGCCATATCTGTACGTTTTACAAATTTTCTAATCAAAAAGGGGTTTGTGGAGAAAATGCGCGTATTGCAAGTAGTTTTGGCATTAGTATTTGGGAACGTTTGCTTTTGTCCGAGGGCCATTTTACAGGTCTCTTTTTCACCCAGGCTTCGCTGGCCGGGTCATGCTGGGAGCAGTGATACACTGCGGAAGGTGAAATGTTACAGTGTTGGTATCTTACACTAGCTCATGTCCGTCTTCTTCGTGGGAACGGGCTCACAGCGGATCTGCCAGGGAGCTGCGGCCACAGGGATAATTGAAACTCTCCAAAGGTGGGGGCCGCGCTACAGTGCGCAGAGCTCACACCATCTTTATTAGACAAAATGGTTTCTGAGGCCTAGCTAAATTCAATGCGTTTGGGCAATGTCTTCAGCAGGTGAGCCATCCACCACCTGGGGCTTGGTGGTAAGGAGGGGACGCCCGATGAGCCCTGGCCCTCACCTGGGGAAGAGATGTAGGCAAGGGGGGGTCTTTTGGACCAATCCTCCCCTACACCACCCTCTGTCTTTTGGGCCCAGGTACCTGCTCATCCTGCCACCCTCCCGGACTGCCTCCGGGCCACCCCTTGCACTGGGGTCTGTATCTGTACCCATACAACCCCCCGTTTTTCTTCCTGCACTTATCAGACCTACCCTGACTGCTGCCTTAAACCTAGCACTTGCAAATTGCTGGCTGCATTACCACTGTTTGTTGCCTTTATTATTTATTTATTGTTATTTATCTGTTTCTCCTCTGCTTCGCACTTTCCACCTCTCCCCCCTTCAATGCACTTTTCCCCTCCCTCCTCTCCCATGCACTTGCGCGTTCTCAATGTCACTGGGCCTAGTAAGATCGCTGTTTTGTTCTCCCCTGTTCCCCTCCCTTGCCTTGTCGCGCTCTGAAACACTTGTGTACGAGTGCGATAGAAATAAAATATCAATCAATATCAATCAATCAATCAACAAACGGGGGATCGGCAGATTACTGCGCAGCATATTTGGTCGAAGGAGACTGTCGCCATTTTTTTAAATGAATTTTGCGACATATATATGTGTTAGGTGGGTTTGGAGAAATAATTGTTGTAGGGAGGTTAAAGGGGAGCTGCCGGGGGTCTCCATATACACGCAGCAAAATCAACCTGCCAACAACAAAAATTCAATTAATTCTCCTTCGACCAAATGTGTTGGATGAAATCACCCCAAACAACAAATGGACGTGTAGTGCATATTTGACCCCTCTACTTGGGTCAGCTACCTTAAAAGTGTCAGAGGGAATGTAGAATCTTGTGTGGGGGGGCTTCTAGAGATAACGGTGGGCGGGGGTCTTGGAGATGGGAACCAGTAGTATAGGATGCCTAGCCCCATCTCTCCCCTGTAACCTTCCTGCCTGAGGTCCAAGCAAGAAAGCACCTTTCCTGTGTGTACCTGTCCGACTCCTGCGCGGTTCCTGCTGGCTGGGTTACCAGATACTACAGTGCAGAGAGCAGACGTGTACTGCGACACCTATCTGGAGGCCTGGCAAACACAGCCTCCGGGGGGATGGAGCTTGCACGTCGGTTAGGCGGAATGTGGGTAAATTTATGAACGCAAACTTTTTTGAATGTCACCTTATAGGTATGATTTTAATTTTTATAGAGTGCTAAATCGGCCATGGGCCTCGAAGCGCACAAATAACAAATCAATTACGGACATACAAAAAGGGAGGGGACTCGGGTTACAGCGGGGGAAGTGGGGTGCAACGCGGCAAACGCTGTGGTAATAACGTGTCGACATTCTTTTTTTTACTTCATTCTGCTTCACTCAAAACGACGCCTTTAATCTCCAACGACACCTTTGTGCTCTCAAAATGTAATGACACCATCTTTAAAACACATGTAAAAACGCCAGCACACATATTAAGAGGAGTCATGCTCCTGTTGGTTCTGCTTCACGCGCACGTCCTCACAAAACACACCTTCTTCCTGAAGACACGGAAGCGTTCGGTCATGAACCTCCCGCTGTGGCGCGCGCGCCCCCTTGTTCCTGGCATTCCCACTTCCTCGCACACATGAGCGAGAGTCTTCCACATCCTCCCTTCATCTAATGTTGCAGCTACTTCCGGCTATGTATTCTTGGGCCTATTAGGCACGACACGATGCGATTCTCAGTTTAAGGAATTGCGTGTTCATTTGCAGTGGCTCTAAATTGTCAGGTGGTTGGGCTGAAGTGTTGGAAGAACAGCTTTAATTTTGGAATTATTTTTTTTATTACTTGCTTTAATTGAAAATCAATTTTTACAAGAAAACATTGTTTTAATACATAAGATCCTTGTCCAAAAGAAAGAAAGAATTTCTCAACTTCAGAGAGGTTTCCCATAGTTAACTCTCAGCGGTCTTGACTAGTCCGAACTTTGAGAAGAATCCAACCACTGCTATCACCCAGGTGGACTTCTATCCGCTCATTAGCTTAGCCCGCCATTCGTCCTCGCTGTAAACATAAAGGTGCTTGAATAAGTGGCCAAGGTGGGTCATCCTGTCCTGATCCTGATCTCTTCTGTCCCCTTGCAGGCTAGTAAAAAGTCGCATTGCCAAAAATTGTATAGGATTTAAAGACAAAGGACCGTTTTTTATACCTGTCAGCATAGTAACAGCCCTGTATTGAGGTGTGCAATAGGCTTTGTCAGTTGCCAGGTCACGTCAAGCTGCGCCACTATCATAATCCCATGGAGCCTTCATAACACTATGGTTAGAGTGCCTTTGAGGTGTCAGTGGGAGCCGGAGGGTAGTCCGGGGAAATGGACTATAAATTGTGGGCCCTGAATTTGCACCCTGGCCTAGTGTAACCTGACATAACACTGCGTCATTGCTGACTGAGTGGAGCGATGCAGGTCACCAGTAGCAGGCAGGAAGTGACGATGAAGGTAGGGCTAGGGCCGCCTAAGAATGAAGAAGGGGCTAGCCCTGCCAACATGTTGTATTTACAAATGTAAACCCTGTCCACGAAAATGTGACTGGTCAATGCGCCCAACCAATCATTTTGCAACGAGCAGAGTTCCCCCCTGACCCTCGTGTGGCACTAAGTCCACAGAGGTTTCAGGCCCTTCCTGAATTCTCAGCGCCTTTGTTAGACAGGAAGGGGAGACCCAAGGCGCTAGGCAGCTAAACACAGGGGCAAACCACCAGGATATTTTGCTACGGCTGGTCCTCGGATATGCGAGGCCCTCTGCGGGCTATCATTTGTATACACGCTGACATCACTGGAAGGGATATTAGTCGGTGCTACTGAAGGACATCAAGGGAAGGGGCATGTTACCAGAAGTGGAATCAGATAAAGGGACATCAGAAAAATGGGCTATGACTCCCTGCTATGGCGTTATTGTCAAAATGTGTGTTTATTTGTGAACATAGATACATCTAAAGCAAAGGTTTGACTGAATAGTGATATCTTGTTTATTTCAATTTTCACTCAGGAGGGGTTCCTAGTTTTCAAGTTTGCTATTATTAAGTAGAGACAAAAAACGTTGTATTGTGCAGTATAAGATGTGTCACTATTATTATACTACATGATGCAACAATATAGTTCATTAAACACGGGAGAGTTTGTATTCGATTAGGGTCCACTCTGCACTGCTTCCCTTCTAGAGACACCCAGTGTGTGTGGAGAAGCTGGGGACTGGGCCTATTCAGCAATTTGAGCACTTGACCACAAACCTTCTTAGTGCTTGTTTAAAATATGTGTCACGTTTTGGTTTTAAAGAGCTGCCAAACTAAACGGCTTTATATAGAAGCTTGCTAAGAACACAAATCTCATAATCAACCAACTTGAAAATAGGACGATTGTATGCAAGAAGATGATGATGGCAGCTTCATTTGCCCCACCAGGAATGCAAGGCTACAAGTCAGCATTCAAAGGTGAGCCTGTAAAACCCTGGCGTTTCATCGCTGTACTTTCAGGATTAAAATAAGGTCCCCTGCCCATAGACCTACTTTGGTACAGACATGTAGCTTATTATGATTTGATTTAAATTTGATTTGAATATTTGTATCGTGTTCATAACAGACCGAATCTTATAGTGGCACAGCTGGAATTATAAAGAAAAGATTGAACAGACAGACTGTAGCCAACATCAAACCTGAAACAGAGTTCATGTCACAGGCATGACTGTAGACAACCTATCTAAACAGAAATGTTTTTAGTGCCCTGTGAAATTGATAAGAGTGTGTCTAGAGCCCTAATCTCTCTGGGGATACTATTCCAGAGCCTGGGGCCGAAGACAGCAAATTTTCTGTCCCCCCTTGATACAAAGACAGATGGGGGATGCTCAAAGGTAGTTGATCTTGGGATCGTAGGCACCTTGCGGGTTGGTAACGGCAGATCTTATCCCTCAAGTAATCCGGAGCACGTCCATTTAGGCATTTGAATATAAGACATGCCACTTTATACTTACTGCGCTCCTCCACAGCTAACCAGTGCAATGCTCGGCGGGAGGGAGATACATGGGCCGATTTACTCAGTCCACAGACCAATGCGACTGCCGCGATCTCGGCCTTTTGGAGCCTTTACAGTTGTTTTGCAGTGATGCCCATCAACAGACTATTACAGTAGTCCAGGTGGGCATTGGTCAGGGCCCCCACCACCATTGCATGATCTTCTTCTGGAATGTTTGGCAGGACCTGTCGGAGTAGTCTCAGCAAGTAAAAGACTGCCTGTTCCTTGGCACAACCTGGCCCTCACAGCTCAGGTTGTCCTGCCAGGTACAGCCCAAGTTCTTTACCTTAGAGGCAAAGCTTAGCCTTATCCCCAGAATGAATGTTAGGGACTGGCTGTTCTTTAAAGGCTGCAAGTAGATGTTTGGGCCCAAACAGTATAAACTCGGTTTTAGGTGTATTCAATTGCAGCTGGCTGATGGACATCCACTTGCTGATCTCTTGCAGGCAATGACTGAACCCGGAAAAGGTTTCCTCAAAGTTCCCAATTTCGATGAAGATCTGGGTGTCGCCAGCACAGGATTGATAACTCATCCCATGACGCCTCAAGATCTCCAGCAATGGTTGGAGATATAGGTTAAAAAGGAGAGCCGAAAATGAGGACCCCCTTGGTACTCCACATCCCATAGTGATGGGATCAGAAGTAAAACCTCCAAGTTTGACGTGGTGTTGACGGCTCTATAGGAATGATTTAGCATGTAGTTAAGAAAATGTGATTTTCGCACAAAATGGAAACTCTCTTTTGATGCGGCAAAGTAACACCCATCAGGAATATAGACTTGACCATTTAAAAAAGGAGTTTTATTTTGTGAGTTGTGGTAATTGGCACATGTGCAAATGTGGTAGTAGTCAGGAGCTGTGTTCGGGCTTTTAGCTAGAAATATGTCCAGCACAGTTCCAACCACCTAACCATTCACGCGCATTAAGCATACTGGGCATAAGTAAAGGTGGTCCAATGCAGTGATTAATGCCTCACCTACTGCTGTGCCTGCCGCCCTCTGCTACAAATAGTTTCTCATTTGAAATGCGCTAAATTGCTTTGCTCATAAAAAATATATTTTTTGATGTATTTATCTGGCCCTCTTAAATTACTGTGTTAGGTCAGTGGCGTTAATCAGTGGCACCTTCGCCCTCCATATGACCACTCCAGAAAGGAGTAAAGGCCGGTGACCACTGGCCCTCGACTTTGGAAGAGGCTAAAGCCCAAATTCTCCAATGCTGTTACAGGCATGCCCATCTCGAGTGGTTTGCTGAAATACATTCAACTTTAATTATTTCCTCTCTAGAAAACACCACTTTTGGCTGTTCAGGTCAGCAGCCTTGAGCCGCTAAAGGTTACAGTGGTTGGCACTTGCACGCCTGCTAAGTGGCGCCAAGTCATCTGTGGTGAATTCAGCCAGCCTTGACGTATCCAGCGATATTGTCGCCAAGGAAAGCATCGCCAGGAGGCGACATATAACCAAATTTGCATCCTGAAGGAAATCAGGCACCCCCCTAAATATTCTAGAATGAAGTTTAAACTAGAAAATAACACCAGTCCTAGAATATGTTGGGGAAGGCTTTTTATGGATCAGGAACAATAAAGGTCTTGCTGGTGACCTTTCCCTGGCGACATTTTCACATAGAAACGCCCTGACTTTATAGACAAACACTACTTGGCACCCAACACCGCACTATTTTTAGTCCTGGTCGTATAATGGGAAACACAAAACGGCATGTGCCATAATGTAAACGGCTCCTGGATGAAGCCATACAGTGCGACTGGCCGAATGCCTCATGCAATGTGTGGGGCCGCGCGCGGCGATGGCTTTTGCAATGCCTATTTCTAACTCTGTCGTTGTGCTGCTGCAGCTATACTGACATCCTTTGCAATTATAGTTTATGTTCTGCACCCGGATCGATCTTCAGAATCTAGTGGCAGGTTCGTGTTTTGCTCTTTCCTCAAATGCAATCCTTCTGAGTAGGAAGACTACGGGGGTCCTTCCGACTTCCCCGATCCGGAATAATTGCTAGAAAAAATGCAGGTAATTCCAGCACCGGTATTTATTCTGGACCGGGGAAGTACACATTTGCCAGTGGGGGAGTGATCTACTGGCCCCTGCTGACAAATAAATGCCAGAATCACCGGCACCTGTGCTACCAGTGCTGGTTATTCCGGCAATCCCATCCCATGGAGTCCTATGGAATGGGCACTTACCAACTCTACGCTGCTCATAATAGCCTGGTAACACTGGGTTATCGGCAGCAGAGACGGTAACTGCAGTTTGCCGACATCCTGCCGGTACTACCAGAGGGATAGCGGCAAACTCGTAATGAGGGCTGTAGGTTGACAGGAAACCTGCATGCATACATGCTTTTTTGGACCTCTGGGTTTGGAGTTTTAACACCTTAATTCATTTTGGGATTTGTAGCTTTGATTCTCTTAATTTGGACCAACTGGACAAAAGTACCAGGTCACAATGGTTTGTAAAAGATTAGCATGTCATGGACTAATGAAGATAACTATACATGTTAGCATGCGCCAAGTCATTCCGGAGATGCTCATCAGTCCTGTTTTCTCTTTGCATTCTGGGACTTTTTTTTTATTATTTTTTTTATCATCTTTATTTAATTATAACTCATATATAACAATAACTACAATAGTGAGAATCACAAAAGTAACAATATTCCAACAATTCATAAAATACAAGATATGAACTACATAGCAAAGAAACCTCATCCAGAATTCCCACCCTAAATCCAAAACATATAATAAAGATACACACACCCAAAGACAACAACACCCACTTCCACCCTAACCCTGTTATTAGCCAAATCGATGAACTTACACTTTACCCAAATAAATCATTGAAGGATTCCCAACTTTCACAATATTCAGTTTATTGGACTCCAGTGAGGATGATGGCGAGGGGTTTAATAGATTCAGATTTGTGTTGGGGGTGTACTCATTTAAGAGGAACTTATTTACATATGTTGTGGGAGTGTGAAAGAGTGCTTGCTTTTTGGAAGGATCTTCTGGATCGAGTAGATATAGTGTTGGGTGATTCATTTCCTCAAACTTTTGAATCTGTGATTTTCCTCTCAAATGAAAGTAGAAGTCTGAGGATTTGTGGTGCTTCTGATTGGATAAATAGGGCCTTGGTGGTAGCTGTAAAACATATTATGAAGGTTTGGAAATCACGGAAAAAAACACATATTGATTGTTGGTTGGTAACTCATCTGCATTCTGGGACTTGTAGCAAAGACACAGGGCATGTCTGGTTATCATTAGACCTACTTCACATGTCTCCTTATCTGTGGCTCCGACCTCCATTCTTATTGATTGACATTCTTGTGGTTGGGACCATTTCTGAAAATGATCGCATAGAGTGGTGCTTGAGTGGTGTTTGAGGGTGGCAATGATTCTTGTTGGTGATGGGAAGGGTAACTTGTTCCACCCTCTGCATGCATCGCACTCAGCACTCCTCCTAATCTACAAACAGTCTCCCCTCCTGGATAGAGAGCCCTACTAGTTGAACCCTTCTTTCTCGTGCCCTAACATCTGCGTCCAGGGATCAGGAACAACCTGATGACTACAACCCAAGCTGAAACATGCTTGGTGTTGCTTGTCTTCCTGTGCAAAGGGGATGCAGCCTAGCAGCTCAGACTGGACGTCTCTCATTGGTAGCAGGACCAAAGCTGACTTACACATGTCTGGCCACCTTCTATAATGGTGTGCACTGGAGTAAAACAATAAAATGGATGAGGCCCAAAGTCATGCCCATGGTTATGATTAATTCATAGCTTTCCATTCATCACTTTGAAGCGAGGGACCTAAACATTGCCCTTGTTGCACCTATCCTGCTCTCAGCCCGTTAACAGAGAAATGAGTGATGTACATCGCTCGTGACCCCCTCCTCCCCTTCATCAATGAGGTACTGCAGGTGCGAGAGATGCTATTCACTCAGACAGCAATTCAGACCATATCCTGATGACGTCACAGAAGAGACAAGCCTGCGTTCTATTAAGCAAGTCGACTGACTGCAGCCACATAGAACCGATGATGTCATGACTGACATTATGGCATAGATGCGTTAGACATGAAGCACATATGCATTCCTGCATGAAGCTACGCAGACATTCGAGTCTATTGCTGATAGACACCAAGCAAATGCTTATGACCCACATAGTTAGAAGACCCACACACATACCTTTCGCTAAGCAGAAAACCGCAAGACACATATGAATACATATGGGCAGCTTGCTGAAGCTCAATGCAGCTAACAGGGACAGCCATGCAAATAAAGATGGACGAGATAGGTACATTGGAGTGAATGGGAGAGGCTTTGAGGCACAGAGAAGGCTGATAGACTGATCCAGAGGAAGCTGACAGAGCAGGCTCCCAGCACAGTTACCACACACCAATAGCCAAGGACACAGGGGAAGGAACGTTCCCAGATAAGAAGAAATATTAGGGCACCTGCAAGAAACCAAGGCACACAATCCTCATAATGACAAACAGAAGAGAGCCATTTCATGGTCCTTACACACGTGATCCTTACACCCTGAACATGGTGGGCTATTCATTTGAGCTAGATAGAGATTGCTGTTCCCACCGGACTGAATACAGGGAGATACAAATGTAGCACAGGTTAAACAATAAATGTTCTGTTTCACGGCATAGGAGATTGGGGAAAGCAACTTACTGGGAACACGCAGCACCTTCGGAGTGGTTCCCACTAACTTGAGTATTGCACTTGGCTTGGTACCTGTCCAAGACTCCAAGGCTGAGAAGACCTTCTCTGTCCAATCCCTATTCACCTACTCCGATGAGTTTATACAACTTTGCACTGGACAACCATCTTTCGCTAACCTGTAACTTTGTATTTCATACTTATGGACATGGTCTCAGGAGAAGCCACCAGATATGGTTACCCAATGTGTGCCCTGACACCTATAGAAAAGTTGATATAGCTCACCTCACTAACCTATCCCAGTTCACGTTAGGTATTTTGGGATGTAACTGCATTTTATGTCATGTCACTAGTGAACAAAACCAGCTGACAACCGCCTAGACACTGTGCGTGGAGAATGGTATTTGTTCATGCTGCAATCCCTGTCACTCGAATGCGTAATAAAGACAGTTGAACTTTGCTCTATGGCTGGGTGTTGCGTTCTTGGTGCAAGGAAGTTCCAGGGCCCAGTTCCTCTTGCCTGTACACCGGGAGGCTGCTAATAGTCCCCTGACCGCTTTTACACATTTTTTGGTGTTTTCTCACTGGGGAGGGGTGGCTGATGTGTGTGTGTGTGTCTGTCTTTTAGAAACTCTGACTACAAGTTCCACCATAGAACATTTATCCTTGTTCACAGGTTCCAACTGTCCTCTCAGAACTCTGACCTAAAGTTCCAGCTGTGTTCAGTTTCTTAGTGCTCTCTTGGAACTCTGACCTCAGGTTTCAGCATGCGCAGTAGCTTCTCGTGTTCAGTTTCTTAATGGACTCTTGGAGCTCTGACCTCAAGTTCCAACTTACAGCGTTTCTCCTTGCGTTCCATTTGTTAATGTGCTCTTGGAACCTTGACCTCAAGTTCCAGCATGCGCAGTAGCTTCTCGTGTTCAGTTTCTTAATGTGCTATTGGAACGCTGTTCCAGCATGCAGCGTTTCTCTTCGTGTTCAGTTTGTTAATGCGCTCTTGGAACCTTGACCTCAAGTTCCAGCATGCAGCGTTTCTCCTCATGATCAGTTTGTTCATGCGTTTGTGGAACCCTGACCTCAAGTTTCAGCATGCGCAGTAGCTCCTTGTGCTTAGGTTCCAAATGCGCTCTTGGAACTCTGACCTCAAGTTCCAGCTTGCAGAGTTTCTCCTCGTGTTCAATTTGTTAATGCGCTCTGGGAACTCTGACCTCAAGTGCCAGCATGCGCAGTAGCTTCTCGTGTTGATTTTGTTAATGCACTCTTGGAACCTCAAGTTCCAGCATGCAGCGTTTCTCCTCTTGCTCCCAATGTGACCTATGGGATTTGGACTTCAACGCTTTCACTTGATCCCTGGTCTCTCCTTCTCATGCATGGCCTCCATCGCGGAACCCTCAGCCGTGCCTCAGTGTCATGTGTCACACTCTCTCTCGCTGTCCTTTCCCCTGCTCTCCCTCACAGCAGGACACCTTCGGGCAACTCTGCTTGGCCTCAGCACCAGTGCTGCTGCTCTGCCTCTTACCTCCAGTTTGCACTGTTGTGGACTACACGTGCCCCCCATTACCGACCCGTGTGCAAAAGGGCAGTTGGAAAGCATTGGCTGCTGGAGGAAAAATCAATAACCCTGCAGGGTCATGCTGCCCAGGTTACCCAGAGAACTCCTAACCTGTTTCCCGAGAGGAAATATTCGAATCCATTTTCCTCATTTGATACATAATTTAGCATCTGTATCTATATTCATTAAATACGGTGAAGTGCTCTGAACAAAAACAAAAGGTTATGCGGTAACAGTAGCAATGCCATTGCTGGGTGCTTTAGAAAACTTTCAAATGTATAATGGATGACACATTGCTGGTGTGGGAGAGCATTGCAACATTACATTGGGTTCAATGCAACCGTACCTACACTTTAGAAGGAATTACAGCAACATGCTCAAATCCACTGAGTACTAGGTTGGGTCGTTGCATTATCCTCAGCTAGGGTGCCTTGTTTCTGTGCTTATTAACCTGTATATTTGTATATATGTCTTATTGTGACCTTACTTGTAACTATATATGTTTTACTGTGACCATACTTGTAACCATGTAAGCCTTGCATTCTGTTACTGCTGCGCCCTGTTACCCCTGGGTTTGGTGCGCATTAGAAATAAATAAACAAACAAACAAATACAGAGGGAGGGTTTCAAGGATACATTGTGAGACTTGGGGCCCGATTCATGGAACTTTTAGCACAGTGCAAAGTGGCTTTGCGCTGGTGCAAAGTGACTTTGCGCTGGTGCAAAGTGACTTTGCACTGCAACAAACACCATGATTCACAGAGCGGTGCAAAGTGTATTTTTGCCGCAACAAACACCGTTATTCACAGAGCGGTGCAAAGTTTTATTTTTACAGTGCAAAGTGGGACTATGCACTGGTGCAAAAATGGTGCAAAGTCACTTTGCACTGAAAAAATACACTTTACACCTCTCTGTAAATCAGGGGGTTTGTTGGCAGTGCAAAGCCACTTTGCACCGCGCTAAAGGTTCCATGAATCAGGCCCTTGCAATATAAACAAGAATGACCATATGAAGGAACAGGGAGGGCATCCAGTCGTGGGAGAGAGATGACACGCCAGGTGTGCGGGTTTGCCCCAACAAAGAGGATCTACATCTTCAGGGCGGTTTTGGAGATGTTCTTCACCCTCTTTGGGGCGGGGAGTTCCAGAGGTGGGGGCAGAAATGCGGAAGCAGGAGGCAGTGCAGGGCCAGTAGGGTTGGGAGAGACTTGGGATCTGAGACCGCATGGAGAGTAGCGTGGGATAGATCCAGCCAGGCGAGGGTAACTGGGAAAGAAGTTCGTGAATACATGTAAAGACCAGAAGATGGAATTTGACACGCGCGCGGTTGCGCATGGAGATCCAGCCTGGCTGGGGGTGGTGAGCAGAGAAAGGCGAGAGGCAGGGGGGGGGGGCGGGGTCGGAAGGACATTCAAGAGTCTGTGGGTAGTAAGCGTAAAACTTCGCTTGAACAATGAAACGCTCCTTATTCAGCAGACTTTTCACAAAGTTGATAACTTGTACATTGTATTTCATTGTAAAGCAAAGATGGCGGCGCCAAAAAGAGCGTCTACAACACACAAAACTAAAAAGCCCTAGTAATCTTCCAGTCTCCGCTGCTACAGCAGCGTTCCGCAGACTCCTGTGTCCGCTGGGAGAAGCACATCTAGTCCGGCTTTTCCTTCGCATTTTAGGCCTCCTACGCCTACATTTACAATGTCGAAAGCAAAACCACAAGTACCAGAATGCAAAGAAAAAGACATAAGCAGATAAGTAACCATGCCCTGAAGATACAGGACTTGCACGAGACAACTTGAGACCACTACTCGTGCTGGCCCCTCACTAACACCATATTCTGCAAGCCTGCTCCATGCACCCCAAGTTTTGCTTTGCGCGGGCAGCCTCCTGGGGGAACCACAAGCTGCCCAGAAAACCATTCTGACCCGGTGGCCCCAAAAAGAGATACCATTGCACCACTTCCTTCCACATAAAATGCGCAGCAACGCCTAAAACACCTCACACAGCTTTGGATAATAAAGAAAGCATTAGGACTTTCTGCAAACAATATATTACTTTCAGGAACTTGAGATGATTTTAAACATGCGCCATGCTTGTGAACATCGAAACAGTCGTGTATTTGAGCAAATACAGGACTCCAGGTATGCAGAGAAAAAAGGGCATTAATGAAGAAAGGGCATTATGGGGCATGCACTCATCATCTCAAAATCAGCCTGCATCCCTTACAGGGCCCGGGTGGCATAAGTGCCTTTCAGACCTGACCGAAAAACTCACCCCCCTCGAGAGGCAAACACACCACCAGGAGCAATGACACCACCAGGGGCAAGGACACCACCAGGGGCAAGGACTCCACCAGTAGCAATGCCATCACCAGGTGCAAAGACATCACCAGGTGCAAAGACATCACCAGAAGCAGTGACATCATCTGGTGCAGTGACATCACCAGGGGCAGTGACATCACCAGGGGCAGTGACATCACCAGGATCAAGGACGCCACCAGGAGCAAGGACGCCACCAGGAGCAATGACACCACCAGGAGCAATGACATCACCAGGTGCAAAGACATCACCAGGGGCAGTGACATCACCAGGGGCAGTGACATCACCAGGAGCAATGACATCACCAGGGGCAAGGACACCACCAGGGGCAAGGACACCACCAGGTGCAAAGACATCACCAGAAGCAGTGACATCATCAGAAGCAGTGACATCATCAGGAGCAGTGACATCACCAGGGGCAGTGACATCACCTGGGGCAGTGACATCACCAGGAGCAATGACACCACCAGGAGCAATGACACCACCAGGAGCAATGACATCACCAGGAGGAATGACAACACCGGGTGCAAAGACATCACCAGAAGCAGTGACATCACCAGAAGCAGTGACATCACCAGGGGCAGTGACATCACCAGAGGCAAGGACGCCACCAGGAGCAATGACACCACCAGGAGCAATGACACCACCAGGAGGAATGACATCACCAGGTGCAGTGACATCACCAGGGGCAGTGACATCACCAGGGGCAGTGACATCACCAGGGGCAGTGACATCACCAGGGGCAAGGACGCCACCAGGAGCAATGACACCACCAGGAGGAATGACATCACCAGGTGCAAAGACATCACCAGAAGCAGTGACATCACCAGGGGCAGTGACATCACCAGGGGCAGTGACATCACCAGGGGCAGTGACATCACCAGGGGCAATGACATCACCAGGGGCAAGGACACCACCAGGGGCAGTGACATCACCAGGAGCAATGACACCATCAGGGGCAATGACACCACCAGGGGCAATGACACCACCAGGGGCAATGATACCACCAGGAGCAATGACACCACAAGGTGCAATGACATCACCGAACTGCCAACCATGGACTTCGGGAAAGAAAAACAAGAAAACAGGCCTTCTGCAGCTCGGCACCGGCGCTCTGGAATACATTCATTACCCGTATCTCTCCCACAATCCAGGGCGGGTTTTAAAGAACAGCTCTCCTGACATGGACTATGTCTGTATACAAAATAAGCAATTTTACAACAGCCTTTTTGTACTGGAGCTAGGCTTGAATGCAGGCGCAGAGCTGCAGTGGGGCGCAAACAGTGAACAGACACACCACAAGTAACATTGTGGTGCAGCGGCGAGTCAGGGGGCGCCGCAGACACTGGTGCTAAGTACTTCATTTCCCACAACCTGAATGCACACGAACATTGCCAAGTGTTGAGTCCAACAACACTGCGCTGCGGCGGTGGCATGAGAGTTTCTAGGAGGCACGCAAACCCAAGGGCAGTCACAGAAACTAATTATGGACACTTTAACTTGCGATAGTTTTGACCTGCAATGAGAAAACGTAATACTGAGTCCTGCTAACGACTTTGCATAAGCCATTAGAAAAAAATGAAAAATGCTAGTTCTGATAAGCTTACTGTTATGGCAGTGAGCCAAACTGTATAAATCCCTCCACTCTTTAGGGTATTTAAAATTTAGATGCGGGTGTTTGTAGGGTTTATTTAGGATATGCACGTGTTAAAGGCAATATGTTTTTGATGATGATTGTTAATAGATATGTAATTAACTGAACTGCAATTTTATTATGAGGTGCTACTTTTTGGAGGGAAATTGAACCGTGCAAAAATGTCTATGAATCGGGCCGTAAGGATTCTAAGCGGCTTTGCACTGCTGAAAAGTGACTTTGCACTGCCGACACAAACCCTGATTCGTGGAACTGTGCAAAGTGTATTTTTGCAATGCAAAGTCTTTTTGCACAGGCCCATCATGAGGGGGGTGCAGGAAGGGCAAACTGGCCCAGGTCTCGCACTTGGGGGCGGGGTGCCTCACAGCACATTCAACGACAGACCGTCATTCCATGCCTATAGGGGCCCAGAGAACGTGGTCTCATGGAGCCCTGGCAATGCTGAGCGACCTTAGCCGCTATTGGACAATCTTTTGGCTTGACTGCTTTATATCCCTGATAACTAGGGCGGTAGCAAGTCAAACGGGGTCATTACGACCTGGGTGCAAAGGGATACCGGGCACCAGTAATGACACCGGTGCCGGTAATCCCTTTGTGCCCTATTCAGAGGTCCCTTTGCGGGTCCCTCCCTTAACGCCTGGTTTTACCAGGCATTATGGATGGGACCCGCAAAGGGATACCGGGGTCAATAACGGTACTGCAATTTGTGGTACCGTTATTGACGCCTTCCCCTTCACATTGAGCCCTATAGGGGCTCAAATGGGAATGGCTTTCAAATATGGACTTACCGGTCCCGCAAAGGTCGGAATAGACCGGTAAATCCCCATACCACCAAGTCGGTGGTGGTACTGGTATTGGTGCTAGTCATGGCGCTAACAGCGCCATGAGTAGCACCAACCTCGGAATGAGGGCCAAAGACTCTGAGAGCTTGTATACTGTGACTGAGGTGACACATACACACGTACACACGCGCGCGTTGTGGGAGTTAGACCCGCAGGATGGCATAGATTTTACCAATCGATTACGGAACATCATTTTCAGAAGGAACAGCGTCTCCTATTAAGCTAAAGAACCAGAAAAAACATACCTGCTGCTGGCCTTCCACACCACACTCAGAATGAGTGTTGCCGAACTTCCAAAACTCTAACAGGGTGGGATGTACTCTTGCCAACCTTCCAAACCATATCAGGTTTAAGGCGCTTCTCTCCTCTTATAAAGCACACTTGAAATGGGTAAAATATAAACTTTCCATCTTCAAATGCATTATAACATGGAAAAATGAGATGCTCTGCATGAACCCACAATAACACGGAAGAGTGATATGTACTGCATCAAACCACTACAAATGAGCATTGATAAAGCCAACAGATTTGGCTTTTGTGTAGCCATGGGATAGGTATTTGGCATGCACTGCCTGAATGGTGATACTTGACCATGATACAACGGCTGCAAAATGGTGTGAACACCTGGGCAAATGATACCAGTGCTAAGCAAACGCCTATGATACCTATACACAATCCATCCAAAACTGTTGTGCTTGAGAATGCTTGTTTTTCATGACTTCAGTGCAAGGAAGAGATGCAAGGACACACACTACTTATAAATCAAGTGGCTGAAGGCACACTTGGTTAAGACACGTTCCATTACACCAGTAGCACAATTACAGCTACAATTATTATTTGTATTTCTATTATTATTATTAGGGTATTTATTGAGCACAGACCGTGCTTTGGCAAGCAACAAAGCGCTTTACAAGTCTTAGGAGAAAGTACACATTGAGGAAAGCAGAGATTCAACAGACCGGGGAGCGAAGAATGGGGGTAGGGGAGGTTAGACTGTTTGGCAGCAATGGATATGCAAGCAAACAGGGGAGCAAAAAGGAGGGAGCAGATCCCCCAGTCTCAGGATAGGTGGGGAGTTGAGCCAATAACTCTCAGAAGACTGCTTAGAAATAACACTGTAAGGCCCTCTATTGAACAAAGTTTGGTGTTACTGTTTGATAGAGATTGCTCAAAGAGTTCTCATGAGGATATGTTTTGGTTGGGAAGATGTAGGGAGTGGGTTGGTATGGCGATAGGAATTATTAGCATGTGGTAGTCAATGGGTGAGTCAATAAACAAACTACACCCACAAGCTGTGTGCTTCTCCTGATTATCTATATCTCTCCTATATGTAATCCAGTGTAATAGTTTTAGCTCATAGGTGGTGCTTAGGCACCACCTAATAACCAAAACTAATAAGGGGTGCCTCCTACCACTCTGAAACAGAGGGAAGAATCCACATATTGCATTAAGAAGACAGATATTGAAATTAGCTATAGCCTTCCACCTTTGCAGCAAATCTGAAAATGTCAAATGTGCCTACTTCAAACCTCCCAGACATCTCACCCTGTGATACACTCTGAGAACAATCAAACATGCACTGGACTAAGAATACATATATTGACAGCCCAATACCTCTGAAAGACTTATAGGGCTGTTTCAGAGTCTGTCAGTGGTTAATCAGAGCCTGCTGTGAGACTGGCAGAGTCTATCCCAACCCTGCTGACCTCTCAGAGGAACAGATCCTTTGTGAAATGCCATAATGTGTCCAGCGGTGGGGGAAGCCAGCCTGCCCCCACACTGGGCTCCACAGTGCAGAAAACTTCCCTTGGCCATGCTAATCCCTATGGCAATTCCCACCCAGTTCTTGCCTACTCCCACCCAAAACACCTTCTCATTGGAATTCTTTGAGCTAACTTCATTCAAGCCTTATCATCAAACTTTGCCCTCAAAGTGTCTGCGAGTGGTTTCTCAAACAAGTCTTCTGAGAGGTAATGACTAATTGAAGTTGTAAACACGCTACTGCTGTAATACAAATGTCTTGACCAGGTCTGTCTTCAGCCACTTAATGTTAAAGCACCACGTGTCTTTCACTGAAGTCCTGTTAAAAACAAGCATTGGCAAAGCCAACAGTTTTGGCTTGTGCATAAGTATTAGGCATTTACCAGGCACTGCTATTAGATGCTCAGGTACTCAAACCAGTTTGCACCTGCTACCATCAACGGGCAGTGAATACCAATACAGCAGTGCCTTTCCCATTCCTACACAAACGCCCAAACTGTTAGCATTACCAATGCTTGTTTTGCTCTGCCCTTGATTTACAGGACCATGCATCAAGGGTAAAGCAAATATACTACTTAGCTAAACTGAACCACATTGAATATAGGTTGGTCTAGTCAGTAATAACATTTATGGTGCATAGTCAGCCTGAACATACTTTCTTTTACTGGCTGGGAATTTTTATATGGTAATAATGGCATATATTGGTGCAGCCTGAATGGACATACATGGGAACAACCAGCACGAATATATTTTTATATTAGCATATGTTGTGTGGAAAAACGGGATGACATGTATTGGAAAATGTTCCTGTGCATGGTTGGTGACTTGTACCTATTGTTTTTTTTTCATTTTCTTCCGTACAAAACCAATTGCAAACTGTAAGGATTTCTAGGCAATTTTGCAAAGAAAGTGCCGTAAAATGCATAATTGTAACACAATGTTTCAAACATTTTCTTGGTGGTGAGACACCCCTCAAATTCCCCTTCTTTGGTTTGGTCTACCTCCCTGAGCTTTGTCGATTAATAATTGATGCAAACATTTAAGCCTCTTCAGTTCAGAAATTCACCAGCCCTCACTTTACATCATCTATCTGTCACTGTTTATGTTGTGTGTTTTAATGTGCACACAGGTGAAGGATGCTCCTTAATGCTGGCATGATGCACCACATGCCATCATACCATCCTATATATCTTTATGCATATGATACAAAAGTTAGTCTGGCATAAACCTTTCTTCAGTACAGAGATCTAACTTTGCTGTAGTTGATTTGCAGTTGTAATAATTACCCATTTTTGGGTTCCTCCACATAAACTTAAGGGGAGATTTCTCGCGTCTCCTGTTTGCGGTGGTGCTGCCGCTGGACCAGTGCAAAAAATGGTAAGGGGGCCTCACCCAATTTTTCCCCCGGGCTTTACCACACCTTGTGACAGCCCTGGCGGGGCAGTTGTTTGCAACTTCACTTGCATGCAAAGACAAATGTTCTGCTCGTGGCGTGCCACGGCCCGAGCCACGCGCCTGCGCATAGGACTCCAGACACTGCCCGGGCGAGAAACAAACTGCACATGCCCCCGTCCAGTCACAGTGCTGCTGACTACTGCCGTCGAAGCGAGCACGGAGCATGAGCAAGCAGGCTGACTGAAGCAGCGATGCTGCATTTTGAATCTCAGGCTGGGCAGGGACAGTCACATCATATTTGCTTTTGCAGCAGCGACCAGCTAAATTCAAATGGTTGCAGTCTCACTTGCTGGGCTGTCTGGTGTGGGCGGAGGTAGCCCTGCAGCAGGATTCTGGTGTGGACAGAGTTAGCCCTGCAGCAGGGGTTCTGGTGTGGGCAGGGGTATGCCTGTAGCAGGGATTCGGGTGTGGGCAGAGGTCAGTGGTTGTTGATTTGATAGGTGGACAAGTGTTTAATTTGACTCCACCTTTAAAAATATAGAAACTGCTTTTTCTTTCTTCCACATTTGCGTATGTGTCTCCCGGCTTTCTCTGTCCCAGTTTTCTTCTATCCAGCCTCTTGTTCTCACGCGCCTCTGCTTATGGGTGGGGTGATGGGTCGGGTCGGCTGCCTGAAAGGCGAACAGTCGTACTCGTACCGTAACTGACACTGGCCCCATGCCACATCAGGGACCGGGTCACGGTGACCTGGCCACCCTGCAGCTACCTTAAAACGCAATAGGGTTACTGCAGCACAGTGTGGGCATTAGGGGAGGTGTGGTACTCCGATTATTACTGAACAGCTTAGCACTGGCCACTGGCTTGAGAGGTGCTCTGTGTGTCTTTTCAGCACCTGTGAAACTGCCAAGGCAGAGAGGCTGGCAATCTCACAGCAGCGCACTGGTTTGCACCCCTTACATTCTTTGTGTGCACGTGCACCACCTGTCAAAAGGCTGCCGCCAGCCCCTAACTGATGTGCATGCATAAAGGGGGCCTAGAAAATGTCCAGGCTTTGAAGGCTCAGAACCGCCCATGTCTCTTGTTCTAACCATTAATGGTCAACAATGGGACTCGCCAATGGGGAACATTTGGGAGACAATTGGAGGTTACCTAGCTTTGTAATCAAGGTACATTGGTGGAAGGGAAGTTCTAGCTGGAGGGATGTTGAAAAGAATACATTTTAGGGCTAGGACCACTTTTTAAATATCTTAAATGGGGAAAGTGAACAGAGGCACGTGTGTTCTGCAACCTGGCAGAGCAGCCACCCTTAATCCGAAGCTTACCGCGCTACGCAGGGCAATGTTTCACTGTAGCATGTAAGCTTTCCCAGGCTATGTCACACTTTCTCGACAGTAGTAAGGAATTGCTCCGTGGATAAATGCCTGACAGTGGCACTAAACCATTCCTTGCCTGAATGGAAGATTCTAGGAGTGCCCTCGCAATGCTACCTACATCCAGTCCAGACTAAGCCAATCCTTAGAACGCTGGCATTCCTCTGATTTTGGGGTTCAGCATGTGCTGGGTTTGTCACCTCTGCTGAAAGAGCAATAGTTCATTAATTACATGCTCCTATTTCCTGTAATGACATGAAGCACATTCGGGTGCTCTCATTGTAGCCTCTTTCACAAGCACAGTTTCACCCGAGTGCCTAGATGTGGGGAAGTCGCCTCTGGGGGCTACATAGGTAGGTTCTCATGCTGTGTAACATTTACTCTCTGTGGATTACCCTGCATTCCTGTGGAGGCGCTCCCTTTGTCTTCCTATATTACCTCTCACAGTTTTGGGTGTTCATGCAGACTGGACTAAACAAGGCAGGACAGATCTGCCCCCTCATCCCCAATGTGCTCTGGCTCTCTCTGCCACCATTTGAATTTGCTTTCAAATATTAAAGCAGATAGTGGGGTGACCGTGCATTTTAAGCAGTCGTTACTCTGCTATGACACACAAAAGTATAGTATAGTGTATGTTTCTTGACCTTGATTCGAGCTTCAGCTTCGTTCCTGTATGTGGTCATGGCTCTCCTTGGTCGGTGACTACAATCAGGGTTGGATTGGCCCCGTGGCCGGGCCGAAATCGTCCCTGGGGAGTGGGGGCCGGTTTCTGGCCATGCCTGGGCTGGTTGGAAGAAAACAAAATTGAAAAAAAATATTGTTTTTTTTAAAAAAAATCTTTTTTTTTTTAAAAAGCTTTTCATCCTTCTTAGGTCAATAAATGAGTACCAACACAGGTTGGGTGATATTGTATGTATATGTGTTCTATAAAAAAGAGCTTAAGGGTAAGTGCTATACAAGAAGATATTATCATTTGGCCTTGGACGTCTGCTTGGATTTACAGTGATTTAGTGTATTTAGGAACAATGCTATTTGATGCCACTTCCTGTTTTGTCAAGGGGTGAAAGGTCGTGTTTCATCACTTCCCGGGATGTCACTTTGGGGTGGGGTCAAATGACATCACTTCCGGTAATGTCATCAGAGGTCAAGGGTCGCGAGGCGAGGGGTGGTCCACTTTTTTGAGGCAAGGGGTGGGCCACTTTTTTTTGGGTGACCGGGCCTATTTCTTGTCCCAGTCCGACCCTGACTGCAATATACTTTATCCCATGTGCAATTCACATGTGCTCTGATTAAAAACATGCCGCTGTTGCAAACGTGATCAACCTTTGGCACTCGAAACACCGGTGTTTCTGCTGTGGGTATTATCATGTTAAAACTCTCACTGTTCTGTCTTTTGCATTGCTTGCACCTGCAATTGCACAGATGAGCTGGGTGTCTGTCTTGAGCACCTCGCCAGTATCCACATTACACATTAGACTCAATCATGTTTGTGTGGCAATACACACAAAGATGTAATGGATCTCGTTGACATACAAACAATAGCAACAGAATTTAACATGCGTACAGAGCGCGCAAAAGAAATTTGGTTTTTGAACAAGTGTGCGTGATCGTCACTCACTACAAATAAATTGACAGTTCATTTTACTCTGTGGTTTGTGGCTGTAGCAAGGTCCCCAGGGTGTCCCCTGTCTCCTCCCCCCGTCAGATTTTGTGCGTCTCCTACTTCCCTGGACATGCACACAGGTACAACAAGAGGCACGCAGGCACGAGGGGGGGCAGAGCACGTTAACAGGTAGGAGGGGACAAAGACAAGCAACAAATACACAAAAGAAACATTGCCACAAACCGGCCAAAGAAGGCTGCGCCCGAAGTGATCTACTTCCTCCTGTTAGGCCGTCACAAGGGGATCACGGTCACAAAGCTTAAAGGTAAACACGTGGTCCACGTGCACGAGACACGGCACATGGACAGCTAAAAAAAGATATTGATGACTTTAGGGGGGCTCTTTACTAAAAAAAATAGAACGTTTCTTTGAGGGGGTGGTGTGTGTGTTCAACATGGAGGGATGGTGGGGGAAGGGGGCACCAGCCAGACTTCAGAAATGTAAACTGAATGTGTTTCAGACGGCACACTGCTGCACATCTGCCAGATGTGCAGGTCTTTGAGCAAATGCTCAGCGTGTCTGCCAGCAGCCTATTCCACGTCTGGAAAAAAAACTGCATTTTTTCCATTGTATTGACCGAAAACATGTGACAGCCGCCCCCGAAATCGGTACACTTATGTCACTCACGGTATGTGTATCGGTCTGAAGGCCACGTGCATGGCTTGCGAGGAGGCAGGTACGCAACTCCCAAGCAACCTTCTCAGTCACAACCTCCGAAGACAGGCCACCGCCAGGGTAACCTCATTGCAGACTCGAGCGGGTGGGGTACGGGTCCCTGTGCGCCTGGGGCGCTTCCCGGGGACTCAACCCCGATACCATTAAAGGGAGAAAGCGTAGTCTGATGTAAGCTGCCTCGGCAAGCAGCAGAACACCACGGCTCTTACAGCCTCAGTGGTGATGTTAAAACAGGCGGTATTTCGGCCGATTTTCTGGCGGCTGCGGTACAGATTTGCCAATTTCATAAAACATTTGGCATGTTTTCACTTATTCTGGCTCTCCGGTTGTATCATCAAAAACGGGACACTAAATTAATGGACAGGGCAGAATTTTTAGCGATACATTTTAACTGGTCAAAACTCAAAATCCGTGTTTGGAGGAAAATGTTTGCCTCTCCACAATGTATCCCTTTAGCGGCTATAAGGCTTGAATTGGGTCTGCTGTCGCTCCAGGCGCGTTCTAGTTGGAGGCGGCTACGATTGCATGGGAAAATCTTGTCACCTCCTTCTGGGAGTATGTTTGTTGGGCTTCAGGAGGAATTACTATGCAAAACTGCAAAGGAGTTACTCCTATGGCATTCACGCTCTGACACGCTGTTAAGAGGGATTGGCTCATCAGAGGAGGGGCTGTTTTTTAGGCCCCGGTGGTACAACAAAAAATAAATGCTTTCAGGCAGATTGCATCACGAACAGGAAACTATTGATGGCATATTGTGTGTTTGAGCATTTTATATGGGATGTGAAAGCTTTTCACACTGCCACGCCTTATTTGATTAAGCAAACATCATGTGATTTTAGGAAATCAATTTTAAGATGTAAACGAAAATGTATATCCGACTTAAGTTTGCGTGCGGGTGAGTTGAAGGATGAGAGAACCTGCCGCCACTGTAACAATTCCGTCAAAACATTGAGGCACTTATTAATTGAATGTCCACCACTGTCCCAAACTCGTAAGCAACGGTTTTGTAAATGTGTGTGGAATGTGGATTGTTTAATGTTACTGGAATTTTGGAAATTTATTTAAAAATTTGAATGAAATTTCTTTCAGTTTTGCGGTTATTAGATTTTTAAATTCTCTGCGTTGTAATTGTTGATAGTGCTTAGCTTGTGTGTATGGACCTATATGTTTGCGTACATTTACATTCATTATGGATCATTTACTGTGATTATTGCTGGTTTTAAACATTTTAACTGTTGAATATATATATATATATATATATATTCTAGGATGTTTATATGTGAAAAGTTTTTTTTTTAAACGATAAAACATTAAATGAATTCAATAAATAAATCAGACACTTTAGATTACATTGTATTACATTACAGTCAAAAGCCATTTCTTCGATCGAGAATTAGGAAGGGGTTGGGAAAGGGGGCTCTCCAGCTTCTGTGTAATGCATTAAGGGGTCAGGTTTGACCCTCCTTTGCATTAGAAAGGTTAAGTGCAGGAGCAGCGTGGTCCCCTATTGTCCCTTTACCACACTTATAATGAGGGAAACGGAAAAATAAATAAAAAATGGAGGTAGTGCTGTAATGGTGATGCTGTAAAGGGTGGTGAAACTTTAGGCTATCACTAGCGCTAACGCGACCTACTGCCACGTGCAAACAATCTAAACATCTCACTGGGCCTAAACATCACTTTATAGCCTAGCCCACCATTTCTCTATACATCTGCCTGCTTGGAGAGGGGGTTACATTTCTGTCTCTTTTTCCACTGTGCCTCCAAAAGCCACTTGCTTGTGTGCCAACATTACAGCATGAACTCCTATAGCATCCGCAAAACAAAAGAGGTGATGGCTAGAAGGTTTGGATTTAATCTTAACCTCTGGCATTGCTGCGGGCAACCCTCCAGACCATCCTTCTTTGCCTGCCAAGCCATTGCAAAAGGGGAAAGACCCTGCTGGGCCTAGAGGCCCAAGCTATTCCTCACTGATGACACCCA
Organism: Ambystoma mexicanum; assembly: GCF_040938575.1. Lineage (NCBI taxonomy): Eukaryota > Metazoa > Chordata > Amphibia > Caudata > Ambystomatidae > Ambystoma > Ambystoma mexicanum. Next base: position 576,094,425 of record NC_090922.1, on the reverse strand, counting down.
ATGGGGCCGAACAATGTCTGCGGATGCTTGTGGTCTCGTGCAGAAGGGATGTGGCATAGTAGTTCGGGCTGGACTGCCCTTTTTGGGGTGGCACCACGTCTGATATGCATATGGTCTTTCCCCTTTCTGTAATGGCTTGGCAGGCTAAAAAACGATGGTTTGGAGGGTTGCCCAGAGCAATGCCAGTGGTTATGATTCATTCAAAACCTTCCAGCCATCACCTTTTGTTTTGCTCCTATGGCATTAGCCAGCTTTTTTACACCAGAAAAAAGTAGGCAGATGCCATAGGAATACATTGTCAATGTCAGGCAGTGGTTTTTACTCAATTTGATTGTGAAGTGCAAAAGTGGGGTGCAGAGACCTTCTGCACTATTTTACGCCTCCAGTGATCGAAGTGAGCGGTAACGGTCGGGAGCGGTGTTCCACTACTTTTATTTTTTCTGTTTACCATTCCTCTACTTTTTAGGACCATTTTCACCATTCTATATAGAGGATTTGTCCATTCATGTCCTTGTGCAAGTGTAACGCTGTAATCAGAGCCCTAGTTACTAGTCACTTGGACTATTGCAATGCGTCGGCCGCAACACCTTGTCACATGTTGCACTATGCTTCCGCTTACGCTCTTCCCTGCCGAGACCACAGTTCCACTACTTTGTTCTGTGCACTTCTACCACTGTACACCTCCCTTTTGCACTTAACAGTCCAAATGACGAAAAGTACACAGAGGGGATCTACTGGTAAGCATAACGGTTCCCCTCCACAAACTCTGGACGTAACTGGAAGGCACAAATGCCTTGAATCAGGCTGTAACACCTTGCATTCAGGCCATGGCTCATTTTCAGTCATTTGCATGGTGGGAAGGGGCGGAACACAACTTGCATTTCTGCCGCCACCTTTCCTCTGGCCATACAAATGCTCCAGCATATGCTGGCGATTACTATGGGGTCCTCCAACTTTATGCACCAGCATAAAGCAGGCGAAACTCATAAGGTTCATTGCACACGCTGCCTACCATGCTCACATGGCAGGCAGTGTGTACAATTAGTGAAACCCTGCTTGACATTAAAGTCTGGCAAGCGGTGCTCACAATCAAAAGTAAACGCTGCCTGACATTGCCAGGCAGCGTTTACTCACTTTGCACTGTGGAGTTCAAATGTTAAATGTTAAAGGTATTTGTACTGTGCACCGTCACCAACGGAGTTGGTCCCCAGGCGCTCTGGCGGATCTGTAAATGAGAAGGTGGGATGGGTTAGTAGGTGAAGCGGGAGTAGGATAGTGATAGGAGTGGTGTTCTGTTGGCAGCTTCAACTCGGTATACACCGGGTGCTGAGCTTTGGTGCGAGCATTTTATCAATGCCAGTCCTTGTGTGCTGTTGGTGTTGCTTATGTGTTGTTGCGGTGTTGTGAAGTGCGTGCGGGTTGTTGTGCGAGAGATGCTTGTGTTGAGATTTTTGAGTGAGATATGTTTGCAGAAATGCTGAGTTATTTCGTTAGAGGGGGGGCTGTGCCTCTCTAAGAACAGTGAGCAAGGGGTCCCCGTCTGGATTCCCCTGGTAACTTAGGGTGAGACCCAAAGTTACTTAATATGCAAAACAATGGGGGTTCTGTGAATCCCTCTCCCAGCAGGAACACAGCCCATTCACCTGTTCTTGGGTGGATGGCCCCTGGAAAGACTCTAAGTCTCTAGCTCACTGTCCCTTTCATAGAGGAGAAATGTCCCTGCATATCAGCCTTTGTCCTGCCCAGAAGCAGTCCAGCACTGAAATGCTAGGCAATTCTCCTCAGAACAACATTCCCAACAGCAACCCCAACCCCATACACGTGTTTTAGCCATCATCAGTGAGGTGGAGCTGTTCCCCTCTAAGAACAGTGAGCAAGGGGTCCACATCCGGATTCCCCTGGTAAATTAGGGTGAGACCCAAAGTTACTTAATATGCAAAACAATGGGGGTTCTGGGAATCCCTCTCCCAGCAGGAACACAGCCCATTGACCTGTTCTTGGGTGGATGGCCCCTGGAAAGACTCTAAGTCTCTAGCTCACTGTCCCTTTCATAGAGGAGAAATGTCCCTGCATATCAGTCTTTGTCCTGCCCTGGGGCAGTCCGGCACCGAAATGCTAGGCCATTTTCCTCTGAACAAGAGTACCAACAGCAACCCCATGCACATGTTTCAGCCTTGTTGGGCATCATGTGCATCAAATGTGAAGGGCAAAGGGAGGCGTACAAGGAGGTACACCGCATTTTGCCCTTTACATTTGCACCCCGTAGTGCAAATTACCAACATTTGGCAGGGGCGACCTACTTACGTTTAAGTGTCAACGCCGCCAAATTACACTTCCGAGCAAAATGAGCTCCTATGAGTTTGTCATCAGGCTGTCAAAACAAAAACCGAGCTCGAGACTGTGCGGCGTGCGTGTTGCTAGAGGGTACTATAGCCAAAGATGGCCCTAGCAAAGCCTGCAACCCTCCACCTCTCCGGGGAGGTAAATTGCCCCAGGCCCCGTGCCATACAGAGTATGACACGATGGAGGGCCTGGGGGGTTAGGCGCAGGGTGGGGGAGAAGAACGGCGGGAAACAAAGAGGGAGGGGCAGCCAAAGCGGCACCCCCACCCTTGGTGCTGCCAGGGGAACGCACCAAAAGGTGTGAAGGAACCAGCAGGGGGGGGCAGGAAGAAGCCCGGCCCCCAGCAACACATCAAAGGGGACAAGGAGGATAAATACCCCAGTAAAACCCAAGGAGGCACAAACAGGTCCGGAGCTCACCTCACTCGGGTAGGCTCCCCGGACCTGGGAAAGGGGGAAAAGGAAACGTTTTACCACCCAACCCACCCGGCAAAAGAAGAAGGAACAGGATCAAGAGCGCCAAGTACTCTTCATCGGTACATGGTAGAAGAAAAGGTCGTAGGCGGCGGCACGTGTCCAGGAAGGGATGCCACAGGGCAACGAAAACTAGCCTAAGGGAAGGCTCGGCATCCATAACCCTGGACACGAGGTGCCCAAAAGCGATTGATAAGGATGTTGGCTGTCATGATTATTGTGTGGCATTATTTCTGTAGAAAATAAAAAGGCCTACGGCCACAATTTTTCCACAAAGCAAGAATATGGTCTGTACTATCATTTCATTATCACAGGTGACAGTTTCAGGTACAAGAGCAGGGGGGGGAGCCCACACTACTCAGCCTAACATTTTCACCCCGGCTCTCACGTGCGGCTGCCAGGGCTCTGCCCGGGGCCCCCCTGGCACAAGTCACTTGAGCGGCGCATTATGGGCTCGTCTGTAGACACGAGGAGAGAGCACTCATGAATTCCGAGCTGTGCTCGCGTCACCTTTTCACGCCACTGTCTGGGTTTCTTTGAGTTGGTATCACGTGCTCTCTATTTCACTTTGAACGTTCCCGTGAATCATCACAATGAAGGGGTTTGCATAACACTATCAGAAAATCCTCTGCAGCCAACGGTGCATCCCTGAAGTTAGCTAGACCCAGGCCCGGGGTCACAGCACAGGAGAGTAATTGCACAAAGACAGAGCTGGAGATCAGGTGGGACTCATTGTGAAGCATGTAAGAGCAGGCGAGATGGTCCTGCCGGTCTCTAGGTGTGCGTCCATATGTTACGCATGCTCGGTGGCGTCGCCAGGAATCACATTTAGGAGGGGCACAGAGGGGGCCAAAGACAAAAGTAGGGGGAGAACATGGTCACTGCTCGTCTTAGGTAGGGGGCATAAGGGGGGCACAGGCCCCCCTAGCGACGCCACTGCGCATGCCACTATTCATGTATGTATTAACTGTGTGGACCTTGCATAGATAGATATATAAATAAATACATGACTACGGGTGGTATGAACTTATTATTGTCTAACATGTGTATCTGAGTCGGACTGTAGGAATACATGCGTGTATATAGCGACCCATGCAAGTAAACCTGTATGTACTTGTATGTCTATGGCTCTGTCCATGTGTAAAACGCATTTATCCATTTGCAGATCTAGCTAAGCATCCATACATGCAAACGTGTGTGTACGTGTATTATCACAGCTATGTGGGGGGCGCATGAATCTATGCAAGGATCTGCGTAGCCACGTATCCGCGTATCTATCAATGCCTTCATTCACCTGTGTATCCACGCATGCACCTATGTGCGTATCCCACCTAAAGACACGTGCACAGGTGAGCCAGGAAGGCTCTGGAAGGAACTCCTTTCCAGTTGGGAGCCGAAGCGCCCCGGCTCCAAGCAGCGTCCCCTCTCCCGCCCTGCGAGTACGACCACCCAATTCATCCTGCCCCCCTCCCGCCCCCTCACTCCCAATAAATGTCGAGGCGCTCTGGAGCCTTGCAGCCCTGCCAGCCCCGCACCCGGCCCTTCTCCTCACCAGATGGCCATGCGCCCCTTGGGGTACTCCTGTCGCTCCAGCGCCCCCAGGAGGTAGGGGAGAGTGTGCGCCGAATTCCGGACCAGCAGGGCGACCAGCACGGTGGGCCTCTGGGGCTCGGACTCCGGAAAGAACCCGTAGTCCACGGCCCGGCAGCCCCCCAGGCACAGGGCGAGCAGCAGGAGCCGAGGGGCGGCGGGGGCCATGGTCCGTGCGGGGGACAAGAGCCTGTGTGTGCCGGCCGGGAGAGCCGCACTCTGTGCAGAGAAGTTCTGCAGGAGGAGGGCTGGGGCGGTAACCTGAGGCCCCCACCTCCTCCGAGGGAGGGGGCAGGCTCTGCACGAGGGGCAGCTGGGAGCGAGCTGACAGGGGCTGCGGGAGTGGGGGCCAATGCCAGGGGGGAGAGTAACCTGAGACCGGCCACCGGTGAGAAGGTAGTCCCTGTCAGGGGAGGGCGGGCGAGTGGGGATGGAGAGTGTAGCGGGGAGGGCGATGCCAAGTGGGGGAGGGGAGGGAGGGCTGCAGGGGCTCGCAGAGTTAGGGGGATGGCAGCGGTGGGAGAGCGAACGAGTCAAGTGCGGGACTTGGTGGGATGGGGCGAAGACATGATTTACAAAAACAATGTTGACAATTTACAATTCCCCCCCCCCCTTCATTTTTTTAGGGGCTTTCATTTTGCTTCACCAGACGTGTTCAGCGAGCAACAGTCATTTATGAGAACCCCGATTTACAGCGCCCGGATCTGGGGATACAATCTTTTTCACGTGCTTTGTAGAGATACAATACACACAACTATGCCACCAGCCTGGACTGTTGGTGGGGGTGGGGAGAACAGAGCAATCTGTTAACTGTTAAACAATTTACCCTCATTTGTTTTGAAATGGCATTCCTCCCGCTTCACCGCACACCTTGCAACGAATGTCCAATTGCATTTGTGCACCAAATCAAATATGCATATTTGTTTATGCATGTGTGTAAAACAAAAAAACAAAAAAAAGGCTTATTTGGAGGGGCTTATAGTGCATAGAAAGTCAAGGGGTAATAATGCCTTTTGTACACCCATTCTTTGCAGTGAGGGCGAGGTTACACTGCTTGGTGGCGGAGAGGCGGGGGGGGGAGGCAGGCAGGATGTAACAATATAACCACATTTCCCCTGCCTCCCTTTGCTTTTTCAATTTCTGGCATTTCGCCCTATACGTTTTTGGTAAAAAAAAAATGTAAACTGACGTAACCGCCCCCAGGCTCCCCACCCGTCCCCTCCCCCCGCTCGGTGTCTACATTCTCCCTTGCATCTACTAGCAGGGCGGCAGGTTATGGTTGCCAGCTGGCCCGACTAACTGACTTACTGGGGCGCTCGCTGCTCCCCGGCAATGCAACTGACTTACTGGGGCGCTCGCTGCTCCCCGGCAATGCTTTTACCCTTTCATTCTGGGCACCCCTTGCTATCTTGCTATCTTTGCCGCTCGCCACACAGCATGCCCTTCATAGTTGGTTCGGATTTCTAATATGCATTCATAGGGCGGACTACCCTACCCGAGCCCGGGTGGGACTGGGGCATACAATTGTCTCGGGCACCAATGAAAAAGTGTCCCACAGTTGCAAATGGCTATTCACTCCTTTTGTGACGCTGTTGAAAAGTAACCAAGGGGGAGTTTTTTGATGACATGTGATGCAAATTCTGCAATTTAAAGAATAGGTATTCAGCAACACTTGTCAAAACTACTAGCCGTACAGTGAAGGTACTCATCCAACTGGGCCACATTGGCCAAAAACGTTGCCCACCTTGACCCAAAAAATGACCCATACTCGCATTTAGCGTTTTTGACCCTATTGCTCTATAGGCCAGTCCGATCCTGACCCGAGAGGACCTCTTGGCGCTGTAGTGACCCACATTTTAATTTATTGTAGGATTGGGGGGGTACATAATGTGATTATTACACAAGTGGATTAAGTGTTGTTGGAGTGGGCCTCTGTTGTGGTCTAGCCGGGAATAGATTTGAGTTATATTTTGGCAGTACCGTGCTAGCGGCTAAAGTAAGCAGCATATTTAGGAATGCAGTTTCATGCAGTCATCTGTTTGTGGGAAAAGTTATATGACTTCTCATTTAATTGCCTTTTTAAAAGCAAAACTACTCCGTTATTACTTTGCCTACAATTCAAGGATGTGGCCCGCTATTCTAACCTGTCGTGCGGCGACGCCAATACATGATCGTCAATTTTTTAATGGCGATTACGCAAGCCACAATTTGCAAAGCTAGAAAAACAATCAGATTACAAGCAATAAAGTGGGGTCTGGCCCCGACCACTTCCTCATCATCGTGTCAATGACCGGTCTGTATTACGAATAACCGAACTTTTGTTCCAATCAACAGCATGGCAGTGTAAAAAAGGGGTGTCGTACTCCATCGGACAACAGACCGGAGTGGATGCAAAAGCACCTTCGCTGGGCACACCTTTGGATCTATGAAAATTGTCAACATATGAACAGACGCTGTTAGTGCAGGCAAAGCGAGCCAGGCTGACCCCACACAGGTGGGTTCAAAGTGGATTTCTCTCCAGAAAAATAAAAACAATTAGGCAGAAAACAATGGGTAAAAGCCATTCACTTTAAAAACATTTCTGTATGGGAGCACATTACATATTTCAGTGCTTCAAATGCCAGGTCTCCAACTGAAAGCAGGGCTATTTCACTACAGCAAATCATGGATGTGCCTATCAGAATAATGTGCCACCTCATAGGAACAAAGCCTGTCTGAGGCCTGGCACCTCTCTACATCCAGCTTTCTCTCCCGAAATACCTCACAGCCAGAGTCCTTCAGTCTTCTGGCTCCAACTCTCTGCATATCAAACGTTTCTCCAAGCAGAGAGTGGGAGGTAGACACTGTTGAGATTAATTTGACGGTCACTCTCAACTCAGTGAGTTCCTTCCCTAACTCCCCTCAAGCAAGGTGCTGCTGTAGAGGAGGAGCCAAGTACCCCCACTCCACCTGCCCCGCCTACATTACCTGAAACATATGAACCAAAGTATGTAACGTATACTGAACAGTTAAACCAGCAAAGAGAAGAGCATGGACTATGTGCAGTACCCATAAGAGTACGTATACCTATGGGAGGTAAAGTACCCATTGAGGAAACCATACTTGCAACCAAGACAATACGATGGCTATTTGAACAAGATTCCTAATGAAACTGAATGACCAGGATGAATGGGGACGTCATGCAAAGCTGAATCAACACCTGTATAAAAGATAACCAGACCAGAAAGGCAGACGATTTATAAAGAACAAAAAAGTACTAAGGATAAGTAACATCTTGGGATCAAGATGAAGAAACTTATGGCACAAACCCGATGAAGAAACTTAGTTTAAATGTGTACAGATGCAATGAAACGCAAGCAGCAAAGCAATCATGAAGCTAGCCAAATGCTAAAATAGATTAGACCGCGGCAAGCGCCAACATTTACCTATAACCTCATAGATACATATGGATTAAGTAAAGAATGAATGTTTCTGCTTTATATAAAGCAGTTCTGAACAATGAGGAAGGCCTCATTTCAGTGTCGGAGTTACAAAAATCAATTAAATTAAACAGAATATATTTCAGCTAAGGAGTTGACTGAGCCAAGAAAGCCAAGGTTTTATCAAACTGGAATTGGCTGACATTAGATACAATTAACGTGAAAGAACAGAATCTCGTATTCAAGAAGGTCAAGCAAAAACAAAAGACGTCAGAGGACTATTGAAGAATAAAATCAAATACACGAAAAGGCTCAATTCATGGTGTCCAGTCACGTGATGGAAGAAAGTTGGACGGATGAGAAGATCATACCTACGCACGGAAGCCGGATAGTACCCAAACTCCTTAAACATTGTCAGAGAAGAGTACAGACTCAAGGCCAACTTCAAAGTACTAATTGACACTGGCCCATTGAGGTGATGATGGATCACATTTTTAATTGGTGGGAATCTGGTATCCAGACAAACTCACCTGCACCTGGTTGTTTGGTCTGCGTGCTGCTCACGTAGGTGGACAATTACTGAAAGGGGTTAGTAGCCAACCAATTGTAAGGGACCATGTAGTTTGGGGTCCTATAGTTTGTGTAGCCAATCAGACCCTCTAGCTCATAGCAATTTTGCGATCCCGCAAAATGCTGTGAAAAACGGCCGTTTTTGCAAAAAAGCGCAAAAATTACAGTTTTTGCAAAAACACCCACAAACATGTCCGTTTTAAAAAAAAAAACTCAAGGGGCCCAACTTTTATTATTTGAACTCAAGAAAGGAAATGCACAAGCACATTTCATCACTTCAGCAAAAGAAAGAGCAGTCCAATCCTCAAAGGACATCTGAATGGACGCTTCTTATATGCGCCCATTCAGATGTCCTTTTTCACCACTTTGCGCAAATCAGGTGGCATTTCTGCGCATTTAAAAGTGCATCCCAAATTGACAAGCAAGATGCGCTTTTAAAGGTGCAGAAATTGTAGATCACTCTAGGGGCCCACTTTAAATACGTGCACGAGGGAGCCACTGCTTTACACGGTCTTTACTGACTCATGCAATACTTTAAAAAAAAACAGTTTTAAGTGTGACATCTGCTGTCTCACTTGCATTTCTGTTCCCCAAATGGGATAGAAATGTGTTTTTTTGGGTTGCATTTTACAGTGGCAGGACCCTTAAGGGCCAGTCATGGTGAAATGCACAGGAGCCTGTAGACCATTGTCGGGAGAGCATTTCTAACACAAATGTATTCAAGGTGGCTGGCCAGCGCATCATTTGTGCTACTGCTCTTCCCCGTGGAAATGCGCAGGTCACCTTTGAGATTAAGGTGGCCTGCTCATTCCAAAAATGGCTTTTTTGAAAAAAACAGCACATTTTCTGCTCTAGTTTTAGATGGCCGTTTTTTTTAGGACAACATTTACAGTTTTCTTCAAAAATGTAAAAATGGTCACAATATGTGAGAGAAAGGAGTGAGAGGGGAATGATGGGTGAGTTGTGGCGTGGTAGGCAAGAAAGCAAAGGGAGATCAGAGGGAGAGCAGTGGGTCAGAGGGGGAAGCAATGATATGATATGCTATGATATGATATGGCATTTATAACGCACCTATACACAAGTGGGCAATGTATGACTGAGCGTTAGGTTCAAAAATACAAGTTGTGATGGGGAATTGGTGAGACGTGTGAGGTGTGTTGGGTGAGAGAGGTGTGTGGGTGTTTGCGGGATTGGGGAACATAGAAGGGGAATATTTTCAGCATTACAACTGATAATGATTAATAACGTTAATAATATTAAATACGCATGCACATTAAACCAAAAAACGTGGCCAAAACAAACACTGTTCTGCCAAGCCAAAGACATCTAGGACTCTTCCTGCTTGATATAAAAGATACATATATTGACACCCTGGCTCTCTTGTAGCCTTGCACACAGCCTCTTTCCTACAATGTATCAATCTTGCACCCTCCAGTCAATAAATATTGTGCTGCAAAAATGCCACCATAAATAAAGGTTTGTGCCGCAAAATTTGCCATTTCCTGCTGCAAAATGTGCATATCATTCCACAAAATCCTGGAGGGTTTGGCCACTGGGAAGTCGTACACTTAGTGACATTCATAGTGGCCATTTTGAAGGGATGGCTTAGTTGCCCCACCTGATGTTAACTATCCTATTACCTCTCTGTTACTCCATACATATATAGAATCTATGCTTGGTTATTCACTTAGAACTAGCCCCGCTTCACAATAAGTTTATATAGTTTGCCACGTAAGATGAAGTTGGTAATGACGCAGGTCAAAACATCAGCTATGACCAATTGTGGGTATAAGAACCAGTGCCATCATTTTGATCGATTCTCGAGGAACTGTCAACAAAGACAATTTCCCCTTCTGCCAATGCATTTTCTTTCACTCTGGGAATCTCATGATAGAATTCTTCATAGTTCACGCAATCATGGATTGGTTCTCTGTCAGTGACTGGCTCTGCTATAAACATAGCTGGGTTCACTATCTTACATCGAATTATCTTAATCGATGGATTAGATATGATTACTTCATAAGTAGAAGATCTCTGAGATGTCAATGTGCCTTTCGGTTTTTCTAGAATGGCAAATAATGCAAGCTCGACGTACAACGGCATTGAGCATCCCATCATAATGGTTGTAGCCTTCTCTATGGCGAATGCTGCGGCAGCTAAACCTTGTTCGCAAGGGAAGTGACCTCTCTTCACTGGGTCCAAATTCCCACTGTAGTACGCCAGGGGCATGTACCCCAACGTGGTTCTCTGTGTGAATACTGTTGTCATAACACCGCCATTCGTGTGTGAAAACAGGTAGAATTCCTCTGCATAATTGGGAATCCCTAAAACTGGTGCAGTGCAAATGGCTCTCTAGTACAATAAGCCCTTCTTCCATGGTTCCATTTTTTCTTTCATCACCTGTGCCTTCTTTAGGGCCTCTAACAAGGGCTTGGTGTATGAGCTGTACTGAAGAACCAATGCCCTGACATAATTGCAAAGACCTAGAAAACTCTGCATCTGTTTTATGGTGTGTGGCTTGGCTGTGTTCAATATGGCTTCAGCCCTTTCAGGGGTAACCCTTTTCCCCTCATGCGAGATCAGCTGGCCAATGTACAGCACTTCTTGCTGACAATATTGTAACTTCTCTCTGTCAACTTTATATCCTTTCTCAGACAATATAGTCAATAGCTGAATAGAATTGTGTCTCAAAAGTGAACTCAACCATATATTTTCCATCATTGAACATTGGATGATGCATAACAATCTTGCACTCAATCGGGTAAGACCAAACTCATGGTAGTGGGTTCTGAGGGCATCCTAGCAAAAATTGATCCAGTTTATAAGTACTTTCAGTTGGGGGACATTCAAATCCCCACCCTCCCCAAAGTTAAAATCCTGGGAGTGGTCCTGGATCAGTCGCTTAATATGAAGCCCTATGTGGCTAGCACAGTTGCATCTTCATCCTACTATATTAAACTGCTGGCTCATTTGAGACCTTTCATCTTTAAACAGAATGCTGAGTCAATAGCACGAGCCATCATAGGTGCTAAATTAGATTACTGTTGCAGTTTGTTGGCAGGATCTGGTAAAGCCACCATTAGCCATCTTCAGGTAGTCCAGAATGGAGCAGTAAGAGTTGTAGCTGGTCTCTCATATCGGTCCCATGTGACCGAAGCACGACGCGCACTGCATTGGCTTCCTGTAGAGGCTCGCATCTCCTTTTATACTCCTGGTCATCACCTTTAAATGCCGTATGGGCATTATGCCCCTTTACTTACAAAGGTATATTGGGGAAAAACCATGCCACAGAAACTTGCGCTCTAATAACCAAAATCTCCTCCTCCAGCCCACATCCAAAACTAAGAAAGCGCAACTTGGTGCCTTTTTTCTTGCGGCCCCTAGGCACTGGAATAACCTTCCAACCCATCTGAGATGCTCATCGTCCTTGAGCACTTTTACGAAGGGACTAAAAACCTTTCTTTTTAACTATGAACTCCTTCTGGCTTCTCCTCTTTCTCTCTTCCTGGCTCTCCTCCTTTTGTCTTCCTGGCTCTCCTCAGACAGTTTGTGACTGTTCTATGTTGTTTTGTTCATTCCTGTCCGCGCCCTCACATCCTCGGGTCTATGTCTGCACATTACAAATGCAATAAAGGAAAGTGAAGTAAAGTCTGCACCTTTCCTTTGTCGTGCTGCAAATTAAGATGTCATCCACATATTGCAAGACAACACTCTCTAATGCAACATTGCTTAAGTCCATCTACAGGACTCTGTTGAAAATCGAAGGAGACTCGCAGTACCCCTGGCGTAACTTTGTGCTTTTCAGACGCATCTGTTTGAATGTAAATGACATCAAATCTTGTGAGTCTTTGTACAATGGGATTGAGAAAAATGCATTTTTTAAGTCAATCCCTGTGAAATATTTTGCCTCAACGGGTATATTACATAGGATTGTGGACGGGTTAGGGACTAGAGGGAATTCGTTCTCTACAATATCATTTATCGGTCGTAAATCTTGAATTCGCTTCCACGTCCTTCCCTTTGATTTTTTAATCAGATAAACTGCGGTGTTGCATGACAACTCTGACGTCACTAAGATGCCCTGTTCCATCATAGCAGAAATTGTCTTGAAAATCCATTCATCTGCTTCCTTAGACATGGGATATTGTCGTGCCTTTGGCAAACTTGCTCCTAGTTTCAATTTAATCCTCATTTCTCCGACTCCTTTCAGTAAGCTTACGTCATAGGGGCCTGTGGTCCACACTGAGACAGGCACCTGGGCCATGTCGTCATCAAAATATTCAGGAAGGTTTTGTGCCAACATCATTCTCTGGGGCACCTCTATATTGATCAGTCTCACCCAAAAAATTAGATTTACCTCAGCTGTTGTTTCCTCAACATCTGTATGTTCATCAAACAAATCGTCATCAGTGACGTCAGTCAATTTGTACCCTTCCTCAATGGCGATTACTGTTCACCAATGTCTGCCTTCATCATCACAATAATCGATCAAAGCCATTTTCCCTCGCACTATGGCTGTGTGTATTGCCAAGGGAAATACTTGTCTCTTTTCCTCATGGATAGGTATTCTTGGCCTGAATAGAAACTCATCGGGGGTTCTCATGGTTTTGTCTGCAAGGCCTGGTAGCCCTGCCATTGACACACGCACTCCATACGTGAATATTTCTGGTTCCAATGGGACAGCCCTCATAGCTGTTTGTCCTGCGTATGCTCTAATCAATTCGCATACGTTCAAATAATGCATTCCCGGAGTTGAACATACTATGCCCTTCTCTGTGAACGAGATTGTCATGTTTAACTTTGTCATTAGGTCTCGTCCCAGGTCGTTTGCCTTGAATATAGCATTGGCACATTCATGTCACATTCTCGTATAGAGACTGGAAGTTCATTTGTAAAAGGAACACGACTTGTTGCTCCTGTGAAGCCCTGAATATTTATGGCATTGCTGGACAAGGAAAACTTGCCTTCTCGTAAACACGAGCATGTTGCACCTGTGTCAACTAAGAAGGAATATTCTTTATCCCCTATAACAACATCTACCCTTGGTTCCTCATGAGGGTTAGGTGTCACCGGTAGGATAGAACACATCAGGTTTCACAGTGAGCTGTCCTAATCCATTTATAACGTTGTCCCATGCTGAGTGAATGGACTTCCTCCATCACCAGTGTTATTTCTCATTCCAGAATTCAGTACTTGTCCTGCACTTGTTGTCTGTGACAGTTGCATAGGCGACTGTTGAGACTGTAAATGTGGAAAATGTGTCATATTCTGAGGTTGCAAGCTTTGTTGTGCTCCCAGCGCTTGCTGCTGCACCGTGTGAATTTGTGCAACTCCATTTCCACCCTGCTGTAAAAACACAGGTAGGTTCACCATTCCTACTCTTGTTCCTTGGTCGTTTTGCATCATGCCATGACTTCTGCATGTGCGTACTAGATGCCCTGTCATCCCACACGTCCAACATATCGTTGGTGGTCTGATTATTTGCCCATTGGACATATCCTGATTGCCATTTTGCATGTTTTGAAAACCTCCCTGATTACCTTGGAAACCTCCTTGATTACTTTTCCATCCTCTTCCTCGAAAGCTTCTTCCCCTTGGGTAGAATCCGTTACTGCCCTGATTAACCTGCTGTTGATTATTGACCTGCTGTATGTTCGATCCGTCCGTGCTATTTATCATTGCCCCTTCAATGGCATATTTTGACAATTTATTCTGCACCTATTTTGCCTCTTCAACTTTTCGTGCAGCCTCTTTTTTGCGATTCTTTTCTTGCAGAAATCTGCAATAATGAGGTATGGTCAACTGTATTTCAGAGCACGGTTTGGCCTCGATTCCTACCAATTTCTTGAGTTGCTTCTGCACCTGATGCGGCAGCCCTTGGCATAATAAATGGTAAAACACAGCTATAGATGGATTTCCCCCAAGATTCACAAGTCTCTAGCACCCATGCGCCTTGGAAATTCTGAATGTAAAGCAAAGGATCCTCTGACTACTTCATTTTCTGTGTCATTATAGCTCCCATGTTAGATGTATCGGGGTATAGCAATCGTAATGCTTTCCATACCGCGGCTCTGCAATTGTTATATAGAGCTCCATCGTGTGCAGTGTTAACTGTAGTCACGCCAGGGTAACCTGCATGTGTCCACACACCGTCAGCTCGATCACCAAGTATAGCGATTAAAAGACCCTTAATTTCCCCAATAGCCAAAGTGTTCCCTCCCGTCATTTCTTCCAGCTCATGTATCCATTTTCCGGCTCCCGATGTTAACATTGGAAGTTTATTTTTTCAGATTTTCTCGATCCATGTGTGGCCATGCAATATACTGTGGCCTTGTTCCTCCTTTTCCGAGCAACGGGAATTGTAATACATGGCACTCCTTTTCCTCTCTCATCATTTTTCCTATCCACCGCAGGGGTGATAGTTCTGCATCGCCGTCTACCTGGCAATGTCCTTAGTCGGTTTACATAGGGTGATGGAGACACCCCCTCGGACCGTAAGATACTCCTTCGTGTCGGTCTGACTGTGTGGCTGACTCTGATGCCTTAGGTGCAGACTCACTAGAATCTAACCATCTTATCCCTTTTCCTCCAGAGAAGCGTTTTTGGCGTCTTCTCTCTTCTTCCTTTTCCTCATATTCCTCTATTTCTGCATCTGATATTGTCTGTGACCAACTCGTGCAACTTCTCTCATCCTCCTCATTCCTGTTTAGCGTCAGCCTATCTAGGAACAACTCTCTTAGAGAGGCGTCCTCAGTATCGTACAGCTGAGTGCTCTGAAGCCTATCGTCCTTTCCCTTGGGGCACTTGGTCTAGCCCCATTTCATCAAATATTCATTCGATTGTCTCTCCGATCCTTCTGGTGTCATAGTCATCTTCCATATTTGCCCTAGACGTGCCTGGTACTAAATCGTACTCAGGAAAGAATTGTTCTATGTCTTACCAATCTACTACTGGATTGGGTTTTTTAACCTCTCTCTCCAGATATTCAAGATCGTATACTCTCTGTCTTCACTTATATTCTATGTCATCATCGAATTCTCTGCGCTTCCTCGCTTCCTCTCTGACCCTATCTTCTTCCTGTTTCTTTGCATCTCTTCGTTCATTTGCCCTTCGTATTTCCTCATCCCTTTGTCTTTTTATTCTCTTCTCCCTTATCTTTTGTTCCTCTTCTATTCTCCGTTGTTCCTGCCTGCTCTGATCGTTAGCTGTTCTCTGCTTATGATCGTGTTTCCTTTCTTGCTCCTCACTATACAACTGCTTTCGTCTCTGTCTATCTTTTTTCCTGATCCTTTTGTCTCTCCTTCCTTTTTCCTTTTCCTTCTCTTTTCTTTGTAAATCATCTGGCTCTCCCTTTTGCCTCACGTCCTCAATGCCTTTACCATCGAGATTCAATAGAATCTGACCTCCCATCCATTCGTTCTGTGTGCTATCTCATCAGTTATATCCTCATCTCCTTTCCATCTCTTGCTCTCTCTCTCGGTATTTAGAGATGGACTTGCTTATGCCTGGTCTTCTTTCTCTTTCTCTCGCCTCTCCTTGTCCCTCGGGACTTTGGAGGTGATATCTCTATTATCTTTGTCTGGGTTTTCATCACTGCTTTGCGTAGGTGACTCATATGCCGGGTTACTCTATCCCGTGGCTGCTTTAAATTCCTTTAACGGGTATAATCCTTCATCTTTACTGGCTTCGATTTTTGTTTCAGATGGGGCGGGTGGCGCAGAAGGCATCTCATCCCCTTCTGTGCATATGTTAAGTATCCAATCTAAAGGCGGATCCGCCTCCTTATCCTCTTGGTACAGCTTCCAAAGTTCTAAACTCGCTAGGCGTTTGTCCAACTTTTTGTCCGTGTATGTGGCATGCAAATATGTTGTCATGTGTTGCAGGACCGTTTTAGATAGCGATCCTCCCTGAAGCCATGGCATAAACATTTTGTGGGCGGTTCCTTTAACCCATTCTGCACTGTATCTTTTCAGTTTAGGTGCATGTTTTGGCAACTGCTTGCACAAGTGTGTTAATGGTGTAACGTTTCCATGCTTAAATCTGTTACCTTCTCTTTATATAACACTTTGTTATGCTTTTACGCTTCTTAACCAAGCTCCAATCCCATTTTTTCACATTTTTTTTCTCCAAACAACAGCCATCAATTCATATTATACAATATCTTAGCTAAACAATCGCGTAATTTTCATGCTAATTCCTCCAAAAAATGTTCTTGTTCTATGACGTCAGAGAAAACAAAGAAAAATAAAACACAAGACAGACGTGACCGACTAGACAGACTCCGGCTGGCTACACAAATCTGCTGCCCCTATTATTATTCCTACATGGAATTTAAGCCCATCCCTTCCAGATCGCTTCTCTCATCAATTCTGGTTTTCTAGTGCGCCCTATTTCTTCAGGGCTTTGAATGCAGGCTTCTTCTAACCGCTATATTAAAGCATAGGTATTTGGGCGTATCCTCTCTCTGCTCAGGTATCTTCCTGGTATCCTCTCTCTATTGCTCGGGTCACCTCCCGGTATCCTCTATGCTAGGGTATCCTCCTGGTACCTTTTATCTATTGCTCGATCACCCTCGAGTCATTATTTCCTTCAACTTATATATATACATTCTACTCTATCTCTGACTTTATTTTTGTCCCTCCTCCCTCCGTTACCTTCCCTTACTTGTTCTAAGGCATGCAACTTTTTGCCAAAGCCTTTAGTCTTTTTCACTCACCATTCGCATGTTTTCCTCTCTAGATCCTCGGGATCACTGCGTTCGTCACCAACACTCCTGCTTTTCACTCGATCGGCTGCTCGTAGAAGTGGGAAGGGGTTTGTGGGTGAAAACACAGGTTCCTTCAGACCTCAACCTGAAGGTTTTACAATTTAGTCTAGCCCCTATCTACGGGGAGCTTCTCTGTCTACTTAGGTGGATGGCAAAGGACTTGTGATATTGACGAGGACCTAGAGCTACTTTATGTCGACGGTCAATGGGTGTTTTATCTAATCGATAAACCATCCTCTCCCTGCTACCAAGTGTGCACTAGGACCTCAACCGGCCCATAAAGCTGGGTGTTGCCCAATAGCACTTTAAGATGAGTAGCAGCACCCGTGAGATGGATGATTAATACTCTATAATCAAATTAATGATGACAACCCAATGGTTTGGCAAAGGGAGTCAGTTTAATGACAAGTACAAAAAATGGGGAGTTCATGAATATCAGCAATCGCTCGATCTTCCTTCTCGCTTCAACAACTCCAACAAACATCATAAAAACCACATCATTTATACTAAAAACTCAACATCACTGACGTGTAATGCTTAAAATGTTGCATGCAATTCTACTTGTTCTAGGGAGGTAACTTTAATATAGGTACTATATCTGTATATGGTAACGGAGTGAGGGGATTGGACAAACACTGTCAGGTGGGGTATCTAAGCCCTACCTTCAAAATGGCTACTGTAAATGTCACTAAAAGTACAATGTCTTATTGGTTCTACTAACTATAGGACCCTAGATTACTTGGTCCTCTATGATTGGGTTGGCAACAACCCTACTCTTACTTTTCACTAGCTTAGCAGCAGAATGCAGAATAGCTGGCCAGGTGCAGGGAGCTTGTCTACACCCCAGCCCTCCTACAACTATTGCTACAATCAATCATCACCTAAGTGGTCATGTGTCAATTATTTCTTTGTGGTTGGCCTCGAGACTACTTCTCGGTCTGGAAAAGTTAGGTTATCTGTGCATGGCACGAAGCCACGCGTAGCTGTGAAAGTTTCATCCCTTCTCGCTTGGCTGGTCACGTGATTCAGACAACGCAACATCGTCTCATTCTTCATGTAATTTATGTATTTGATTTAATTTTGCCAGCCATCTGCCTTCTGTGGCTTATCTTGACCTTTCAGAATAGGATACTCTGTTCTTTGCTTCATTAATTATATCCATTGTTGGTCTATTTCAGCCGATACGACCATGGCTTCTTGGCACGATTTGCATGCATCTGAGTTTCTTTCTGTCTTTAGTTTTCGATTTGCTTGCTGCAGGGCTCTTCTCCTGAGACCTTTAGTAACCTTTGGTTGATTCCGCTTTTGTGCATAGTGGAAGTATACTTATATAAAGCACTAATTTTGAGGTAGATATGTATAGGTGGTGCTTGCCGCAATCTATTTTACTACTAAGCATAGGCAAGCTTCACGATTCTTTGCTTCTTGCGGTTCCATGCATATGTACACGTGTAAACTAACTGAATAGCTTCATTGCACTCGTGGCATAAGCTTCTAACATTTTGACATTGTTATTTCACCTTTAGGTTCATGATGTCCGTTATCCATGGTGTTTCATCTCTTTTCACCATTCGCAGGTCGTCATATCTTCTATGTTTGAGTCAGTCCGGGTTCTTGTGACGTCACCATTCGTCTTCCTTCATTATCTTTTTAGCTTCTTCAGGGACTGTGCTCTGACACTCTTCATTTTGGTTCATTTGTCGATATGGCTTCCTCAATGGGTACCTTACTGTCCAGGTTTTCTTAGGTGTCGGTACTTCAACAGGTGCTGTTCTTTTGATAGGTACTGGACAGAGCCCCACTGCGGCTCTCTGCTGGTTTATTTGCTCATCATACGTCACATATTTCAGCGTGAATGTTCCTGGTACTTCAAAATGGACGGTTGGCGTGCGGGTCGTGCCTGGGATCTCCTCTACAGAGCTGAGGCTATTTTAAAAACAGCCAAGCCACACACAATAAAACAAATGCAGAGTTTTCTAGTACTATGTAATTATGTCAGAGCATGGGTATTTGACTACAGTTTATGTACGAGGCCCCTTTTACAGGCCTTGAAAGCAGCACAGGCAACAAAAGAGAAAATCGTGTGAACTGAGGCAATGGAAGAAGGGTTTGATGAATTGAAAAAAGCAATATGCACAGCCCCAGTTCTAGGGATCCCCAATTATGCAGAGGAATTATTTTTATGCTCGCATACAGATGGTACTTATGACAGCAGTCCTCATGCAGAGAACCACTTTGGGGTATAAGCCCGTTGCATATTACAGTGGAATTTTGGACCAAGTGATGAGAAGTCACTTTCCATGCGAACAAAGTTTGGCAGCCGCTGCATTTGCCATAGAAAAGGCCACAAGCATAGTGATGGGATGCTCCATGACGTTATTTGTTTAACACGCATTATTTGCTATTTTAGAAAAACCGAAAGGCACGTTGACTACTCAAAGGGCTTCTGCCTATGAGGTAATCATATCAACTCCATCGGTTAAAATAGTTCGATGTAAAATAGTGAATCCAGCTATGTTTATAGCTGAGCCAATTACCGAAGGAGAACGTATACACGATTGTGCAAACTATGAAGAATTCTGTGATGAGCTCCCTAGAGTAAAGGAGAATGCGCTTGAAGGGGGAGAGATTGTCTTCTTTGACGGGTCTTCAAGGATCGATCAAAATGATGGGCAAAGATATACAGGTGCCACGGTAGTGAAACATCTGGCAAATGGAGAATTTTGAGTGCTTGTGAGTACTCGATTGCCATCTCATTATTCAGCACAAGCTGCAGAGTTATTGGCGTTGATACTCGCAATTGAGAATCACATAGACCAGGAAGTAAAAGTGTACAGCGACTCCGCCTATGTGACCCTGACGGTTCATGCAGAATTAGCACACTGGAAAAGGAGGGGCTACCTCCGAATCGGACGGCACACCAGTGCAGCACACAGCCTTATTGGACAGGCTTATTAAGGCACTACAACTCCCGGTGGACATAGCAGTCGTTAAATGCGCAGCTCACACGAAAGGGACAGATTTTTATCTCACACGGAAATCAAGCAGCAGATGATGGTGGCAAGCGCATAGCAAATACAGATACAGGGATGATGAATATCGAAACCATTAATGTGAATGAAAGAATGACTGTGATGACGATTGTGGATGAGGGATATAATTATATGCCTCAAACACAGATAGTGGAGCTGCAAGGAGAGGCACCGCAAGAGGAAAAGAACTTGTGGAAGCGAAGAGGGTGTTCTTTAAACCCCTCTGAAGCATTGTGGTGACAAAACAGCACTGGTAAACCAGTGATGCCTATAGCCTTATTAAGGGGAGTGCTAGAACAATTACACTACCCAGGGCATACAAGTAGGGAGAATCTTGCTGTAACCATTGCTGAGGATTGGTTTGTACCAAACCTAATGGAGCATGTTGTATTTTGTATGGTAAATTATATTGTTCACCTACAATTCACGGCTGGGCATACACTGCGCATAGTGAGGGGAGTCATCCCAAGACCCAATGGCCCTTTTCAGCACTTGCATATCGACTATGTGGACATGATACAAGTTTGTAATGGATATAGATACCTATTAGTTGTAGTATGTCCTTTCCCTAGATGGATAGAGGTAGGTCCATGTACGCACCCAGACTCTACCCGTGCAGCTAGGTTCCTAGTGTGCAAAGCGTTTTCCAGATCGGGAGTGTGCAAAGTAATGAGATCGGATAATGGACCCCACTTTGTTAATACAGTTTTCGAGCAGATCAGCTTGTTGCTTGATATAAGGCACATGTTTTCTTCGGCTTCTGTGAAAAGCTCATTGGCTTGCTAAAAGAAAGAATAGCTAAGTTGAAGCTTACTTTGAAAAGTAACGAAATTGTGACAGGAAGGCGAATCAGAATACCTTTAATGCCTCCATCCTGTGTTAGAAGTGGTGCTCAGCCAACGTCAGAAATTTTAGGACTTGAATTGCAAAACTATTTGAACTGATTAACATCTAGTTTTTCTGTGAATTCAGGACAGTTGCAGAGACAAGGGTGTAGGGCAGTACAGAACACAGAAGGAGATGCTTCAACAACCCAAACTCCCGAATTTCTACGTCCAAGAATCTACCCAGGAGATAAGGTCCTAATTCGTAACCACATAAGGAAAAAGTGGGAAGAGCCCCGTTTCAACGGTCCTTTTGTTGTTGAGGACATTATGCCATCTGCTGTCACATTGCAGGATCTTCCTGGGAGATATCAAGATCTACTCCGGAGAGACCGCTCTGCCTGCACCCCACCGCAAATAAGCTACAAACATTGGGGAAGAACCACAGCACGTGCAGACAAGATCTATGGCGAGGAAGAAGGACACATAACCCAACAAGTGGAAAGAAAGGAACCTAATAGTGGACTGTGGCTTAATTTGGACACTCCCTTTTTAGCTACAAATAAAGGTTAAAAGGACACATTTGAAGATCTGCATTCTCAAAAGCCACGGTAGCTTATTGACTTTGGACTGAGGCATTCTTAAGCCTTGATAAGACTAAGCATATGCCACATTTTGATCGTGGACACAGCAGTTGGAATAGGGTATAGTACCCTGATTCCTTTCACACAGAGTTCTTGTTTGGTTCTACTCATGGTGTTACCCAGTGATGACCTTTATAGGCACGTACTTACGTATTTTGAGTCATTGTTCAGTTCTTATCCATCATTGGTGGGGAGAACTTGCCGCATTCCAGCTTTCATTCACGATCCTGACAATGAGAAACTCATAAGAAGATTGCTTATAATCATCACTGAAGAATTCTTGAAGTTAGCTGAGTTCAGTGAGGAAAACACAAATGCCCTTATCAACCGATGCAGCACATAGACTGGTCAGTGTGGTGTTCTTTCGTCTAATTGAAGAATACCCGCATCTCGTTGGAAGACACACAGATGTGGGAACCTTCCTAAGAGATCCAAGAAATACTGCGAATTTGAATGTAATCCTGGAAGGAATTATTATCCAGGTGGCAATCTATTCTGAAAGAAATGACAGAGCTGTGTAGAAACTTTCCACTGAGGGACAGATTGAGGAATTGAATGAAGGACAAAACTCTTTGTTCATGCTGACCGGGAAGCAACACGTCATCTGGACTGGAGAAGATTCGAGGTATCGATTGGGAACTAATAAATGAAGCAGATTTCATAGAAGCTCACCGAGGACATTTTCTTCACGATAAAGGAACATTTGCATCCTGATTGGTGAAAAAACTGATTCAAGGGAGAAAGATAAAGTCACTTCTTAAGGCATCCAGAAAGCAGATAATTGGTCAAGGATGAATACTGAAAGAAGACAACAGCTTCCAGAAACAATCTAAAAATGCAGAGCCATTAAAGTTGTTTTTCCTTCCTTAGCATCAAATGTTCGAGATGGGGAAACCAAAGTAGCAATATTGTGTTGCCCTATGAGGACAGACGTACAATTTGTCCCAGAAGCAGATGCTGCAGGTTTACTTACCACTGCATCATCTACACATGTATTATATTCATACTCATATTGCTTTCACTGACAGTGAGAACTGCATTCTATATAGGAGCGCATGATGCAAGGGCTCCTGTGTATGTTTCTGAGCAAAAAATCTAAATAAGTGTGGCAACTACAAGGCAGCATCGACCCTACGTAGTCATTCCTGTCCCAAGAAAAAATGGGAAGATACTTGAGCTTGAAATGGATGTTATCAGTAATACATCACACACAGCACTTGCTTCAAACACTGCTTTTAAATGCCGGAAACAGGGTTGGAGAATCAGACACAGTAAGGGGTTGACAAAGGTTGAGCCTACACAGATAATGCACGAAGAAACACCTAGTCCAGCAACGAAAGGCCCAAGCACAAGTCCCACAGAAAGATCACGTGCAGAGATGATAGCAGAATCTTTATGGCCGCTTTTAGCTGTTGCTACAAAAAGGCACATGGATAAAGAAAGACTTGCTGAACTTTCTTCTATGCAAGGAACCCGGATGGATGTACCTGCAAACAAACCAGCCAGAAGGAGCTATGTAGATGCAATTAGAAATGTAGTGATAGACAACTACATGACGAGTTTGAGAACCAAAAGAAGCACCCAAGAAGATAAATATGACCTGAATGATTATCCGGACAGCACAGCCCACTTGGGAAACAACATATGGTACCAACACATGAAATAAGGTGGAAGAAGGACGTCAGATAAAGAATGTTTTGTATGTGCACTCCTGCCATACAGCATGGGGAAGTCAAAGATCTTCATGGCTATTGAAATAGATGTCCTGACTGCACAGTGCACCTAGCTTTCTGTAGTACCAGAGGCCAGTTCATGGGTCGAACAGCCTCTCTCAAATGGGAAACTGAGGAACAGATCCAAATGAAGATGACTATGTTCAAGACATAAAGACAAGAAACAATGCCAAGACAAAGAATATTGTAATCAGATATGAGAAACCTAGAGTAAAATGAACCAGAATAAGAAGAGAATTGAATAAAAAACAGAAAGTTCCAGGACACTCTACAGAAGACATCTGGAGATGAAGAAAAAGAGGCCAGATGCAGATTTGGGGACTGTCTTATCACCAGAGTGCTGGGAAGAAGGAGTAGTGATCTGCAGAGACTGGGTAATAATGGGTCACTACCAACCAACAATTGAGAAGGCACAAATGTTTTGTAAACTATTATGGCCAAAACTTGCTAAACTACTGACATGGGTCAATGACAGAGGAGGGCCCCTGCAGATAGTACCATTGGACAGTTCTAAATTGTGCTTCAGGAACAATGGTACAAGAAAAATGGGGGAAAATCAGAACTCTGAATGAATCTTAGATGCACCAGGAATGAATATCAGAATTGCAGTAATTATGGATCATTATTGGGCGTGTGGATCCAAAGCCTACATCAGAGTGCCAAAAGATTTGGGAGGAATTTGCACATTGGTGAATGTCTGTGTTCCTGCATTGGTGATTCCTAAAGGTGACCTGAACATTGATAGTTTCCCGAAAGCACATGCTCATCTAACAAAGAAGAGATCTGTGGAACTGATAAATCAAATGAAGAGAGATAACTACTTTTCAGTTAAATCAATAGAAGCCTTTGATGATATACCATATGAACATAGACTGTTCAGCCAGACTTCTTCAGTGTTTACGTTGATCTTTATGCCAAGGATCCAGGTTAGAACAAATGCCAAGTGGCTTCAGCTCACCAGATTTGAACTGCTACAAATGATTAATACTACCATAAAGGGATTGATGACCCTCCAAAAAAGATACGTCCTGGACATGATCACAGCGATGGATTGAGGTGTTTGTGCCAAAATTCGATAATCATGTTGCACATTTATACCTTCTCATGATGATGAGAATGGAACATTGACAGAGGCCATAGATATGCCAATGAAGCTCCATGGCCAGATGATAGAAGAAGTCAAAGCCATTGCTGATGACAGCTGGTTTGGATCACTGTCTCATGGGTTCCACAATTGATGGCAGACATGTTCAAGTTTTTAGGAGCTTTATTATTATTAGTGATGCTTGGATTCTGGTTGATCAAGATAATAATCTCACAATGCAAGAAGACAGCAAAGAAAGCCATAGGGATAAAAATCATGATTGATGTTGAACCAGGATGGAAGCCTAAAGATCTAACTGATGAAGGAATCAGAGACTTTGTAACGACCAGTATCCATGCACCGGAGGAAACAAAGTTCCTGTAGCCAAAGGACCATGAGAAATATGTGGGAAGATGGATCTATTGCAGTCCAAGTGGACAGTGCATGCTCATGACATGGAACAAGGATGAGCACGTTAAGTCAGCTGGATGCCTGAAGGGAGTCATACAAATATGGGCCCCTAAGAGGCATTTCTTCAGACCAGGATGTCTAGGTATAGAAGATGATGTGAGAGTGTTGATAAATCGCCCAGAGGGGGGGTATAGAGGAGGAGCCAAGTACCCCCACTCCACCTGCCCCACCTACATTACCTGAAATGTATGAACCAAAGTATGTGACGTATACTGAAAAGTTAAACCAGCAAAGAGAAGAGCGTGGACTATGTGCAGTACCCATAAGAGTATCTATACCTAAGAGAATATGGGAGGTAAAGTACCCATTGAGGAAACCATACTTGCATCCAAGACAATATGATTGATATTTGAACGAGATTCCTGATGAAACAAAGAAACTGAATGATCAGGATGAATGGTGATGTCATGCAAAGCTGAATCGACACCTATATAAAAGATAACCGGACCAGAGAGGCAGACGATTTATAAAGAACAAAAAAGTACTAAGTATAAGTGAAATCTTGGGATCAAGATGAAGAAACGTATGCCACAAACTTGATGAAGAAACATAGTTAGTTTAAACGTGTACAGATGCAATGAAACGCAAGCAGCAAAGCAATCATGAAGCTAGCCACATGCTTAAATAGATTAGACTGCGGCAAGCGCCAACCTATACCTATATACCTCATAGATACATATGGAATAAGTATAGAATTAATGTTTCCACTACGTATAAAGCAGTACCGAGCAACGTGGAAGGCCTAATTTCAGTGTTGCAGTTACAAAAAGCAATTGAATTAAACAGAATATATTTCAGCTAAGGAATTGACTGAGCCAAGAAAGCCAAGGTCTTATCAAAATGGAATTGCCTGACATTAGATACAATTAACGTGAAAGAACAGAAGCTCCTGTTCAAGAAGGTCAAGAAAAAACAAAAGATGTCAGAGGACTATTGAAGAATAAAATCAAATACACGAAAAGGCTAAATTCATGGTGTCCAGTCACGTGATGGAAGAAAGTTGGATGGATGAGAAGATCACACCTACGCACGGAAGCCGGATAATACCCATACTCCTTTAAAAATTCTCAGAGAACAATACAGACTCAAGGCCAACTTCAAAGTACTAATTGACACTGGACCATTGAGGTGATGATGGATCACATTTTGCATTGGTGGGAAGCTGGTATCAAGACAAGCTCGCCCCCTCCTGGTTGTTCGGTCTGTGTGCTGCTCACGTAGGTGGAAAATTACTGACGGGGGGTTAGTAGCCAACCAATTGTAAGGGACCAAGTAGTTTGGGGTCCTATAGTTTGTGTAGCCAATGGGACGTCGTATATTTAGTGGTGTTCATAGTGGCCATTTTGAAGGGAGGGCTTAGTTGCCCCACCTGATGTTAACTATCCTATTACCTCTCTCTGTTACTCCATACAGATATAGAAGCTATGCTTAGTTATTCACTTAGAACCAATCCTGCTTCCCGATAAGTTTCTGTAGTTTGCCACATAGGATGACGTTGGTAATGATGCAGGTCAACACGTCAGCTATGACATTGTGGGTATAAGAAACCTTCTTTTTTGTGAAGTAGTTAGAGTCAGAGTATCGAGCGATTGCTGATGTTCGTTGTACTCCCTGTTTTAAATACTTGCTTTAAAACAAACAAACTTTTGCCAAACTATTTGTGTCATCTTGATTATTGATGTTTGATTAAAATCTGCATCCCCATCTATCTCAAGGGTACCGCTACTCATCTTAAAGGGCTGGAAACCTCCAGTTCACCGCACACCCAAAGCTCTTATACAGATTCACCTTTGGTGAGACCTCCAACCCCTCTCGCACCACCCCAACAAATACCCTCTGAACCACCAAAGAGCTAGGAACCAGGCCACTGTATAGCAAGAATATGTATTTATTTAAGGGTTGACACAGAAGAATAGCAACCACATCAGCCGCCAACGCCGTGGCATTACACAATATCACAATTCCAAATTACTTGCACCAGTTGACTGACTTATTTTTCTAATGAACCTACAGATACTACAACACACAGCTACAATTTAGAGATGGACAGTCATCACTTTACCTCAAATCTCTTGCAATTTTAGCCACAAACAATATAATTCACCCAGTGATTGCTTACTTTGTTATCAAGCTCTTTTCTCCCAGGAACCCACACCCCTAGGCATCAGTTATATATGACCCCTTAAATTGAAGGCAAGGTACAGGGAGTGGGAATACAGCAGCAACATTGTGTTGGCCTTTTATTAAAAGGCAGAGGTTGACCAATAGACACAATGGAAAAAAACAGTTTTGGTGTTTTTATTTGAAAGGCAAAGTTTAGGAAAGGAACTCAATGGGAAAATCGTTTTGAGCTTTTTATTTGCATAACATGCAGGGCTTTGGGAAAATCATTTTGGGATGCAAGTAAATAAATGGGACATTTCATTTTGCATACTGTACATTCACTGGAATGGCAATGTTTTAGGGTTACTGATTTTGGGATTATGGACACCCTCCTTATGTAAAGAAGATGGGGGTTTCAGAAAAGTAGAGTCACCCAAATACTTTATTGTCTATACCGGCTCTAACACACTGGGCATGAACATTGTTAGTTTTGAACTCTAAGAACACTCATCCCGTGATTTTCTATATGGAAATTAATTGATTCAACTTCAATACACTGTGCTAACGATCTACACAGCTTCCCCCCTCCACAAAATGTAATGGAAAGGATTCAGGCAGGCAGTTCCCAACACAATTCAATATAAATGAATAGGGTGATTTTCTATAGTGGAATTTATTTAAGTTGGATTTGGTAAAATGATTGAAGGGTCTCCCCAGTTCCACCCCATACCTGCTATGCAAGATGGAGATTAAGGCTGGGAGATTCCCCCACCCCTTTTGTTGGCATTCAGATTAATCTACTTACGTGGGAGGCCTCGATTCCGGGGTACAGGGAAACAGCAGGGCTCCTCTGAGGACAGCACAGATCTGGTCAAAGGCTTCGGTCAAGGGTAGTCCCCAGCACCCAGACTTCCTCTGGCGCCTCAAATGGCAGGCCCAGCTAGCTTCTGGATTTCCCAGTCTGTCTCCCACACAATGTTTAGGGGACAGCAATAGAGTGGGAAAATCAAGGGGAAAAGCAAAAGACCAAAGAAAGGTCCCAAGAGTGGAAAAGTCAAAGAGAGATCAGCCAGTTAGTCCTTTCAGATAGAAAAATGATCTCTTATGGGGCTGGTGAAACTCCATTATTATCAAAATTCCCACGCTATGGGTTGGCCAGCTCCCTCTCCCTCCCCCCAATACGCCCACTGCCTGCTAATAGGACAAGAAGTTAGGGGGTGTGAATGATGGAGGGCAAGGGAGGAGAAAGATTCATCATCCCAAAATGTGGATTTAACTTCTTCGGTGTCCTTAAAATCTAACAACATGGCAGCTATCCTAATTCTTCAGATAATTGCTGGCAAATATATATTTTTGAGTTCTATATTTTATGGCAAGTTGGAAAATACGAACCATATCCTTCCTGGGAGGAGATACCATTTTTATTGATTTACTCCTGAGCCGAAATAGTCGCAGATGTGCCCGCTCCTGATTCAGACCTTACTTCCACAACCTATCATCACAGCAACTTCCTATTCCCTCAGAATTATGAGAAGGCCGGAATCATAATTATTCTCATAACTCAAGTTGTATCCATCACACACAATTCATTTTTACCTGGCCCAACAGGCATTTAATCCCCTTCAAAATGAGCCTGGGATGAGCTCACTGGGACCCACAACACTCTTTGTATTAAAGAAAAGGTGACCCAATGTTAATCATATGGTAAGGCTTCCATGTGTCCCTCAGTTTCACATAGCCCCCATCACTTCTTAGGTTGCATTTCTCTATTGTCTCCTGACTCGAACATCTGCTTATAAGCAATCTGTTTCATACACAATGTTTGATCATACATTAGTGGCTCGGAAGACATTTCTTGAGGTCGAGTTAGCCCTGAACATGTCATTTCTGTTGGCCACTAATGCACAGTTAATGGGGAGACCTGACCTTACAGGTCATTTCTGCTGTCTGTGTTATCTTCAAATCCCAAAATTTTGATCTAATTCTCTGTATATTCTTTGTATTTATCACTAAAAACCAGACCTTCTTCTCTTAAAGGTCCTCAGCCAAAGTTCGTGTGTTCAAATTTCCTAAATGCACAGACCTTCCAGTTCAATGGGGAAAACAGCTGCAGCCATACTTCAGAAAATACAGCTTTAAATCGACAAGCATTTTTTACATGTAACATTTTAGCATTATAACTGGGCAAGTGGGTTAAAATACAATCTTTCTTTTGTACTATATTAGAGCAGAGGTAGATTAATTATTAATCTTATGCATACAGATAGGCCACGGTTAACATAGGAAACCAGTGTTCACATCTACAAAAATGAAACAGGGCTTTCTCTTTACAGGCTATCATTTTATATGATGAAAATGAAGTCTCTTTATTCCTGAAAAACGCAATCTGTCAGTCGACTTTATTTCTTAAATGTCAAGCATCATTCCTCCTTGGTATTTTTCACATGCCTATCCATTCAAAGTATATTTTCACATGTGTACTGCTGCAGTTTTGAATCTGTGAAAAGGTGTCTTTTCCCAGTTTACACAAAGTCAGCATTTGCAGCACCACTACTACCCATTCATTGGGCATATACATCAGTTTTAAGCTCTCAGGTAGATTCCCCATTCACTTGCGTACCTGTCCATTTTAGTGGAGTTGACTAGGCCCAATTCTTTCCATTTCACTAGGCCTTATGATGACAAATCACTGTTTTGCACTGGCTTTCATATTTCAAAGGAACTCCACATTAGTAAGCTTCAGTCTCACAATAGGGGCCTACCATGGCCTCTCCATCTCTGTCACTCTGGGGCTGTCTTTTCACCCCAGAAGTCCCCCCCCCCGGGTCTTTGACTTGGTTGACCCGTAGAATAGAGCAAGGGAGAGTGGGGTTTTTGTTTTCTTTTTGCTTTGGCTCATTCCATGAATTTCCTTGTTGGAGCACGTCCACTCTTTTCCTGCCCTGAGGGAGTGGCGCTCTGGTCTGCACTCCACCCCTTTTGGAGTTTGGGGTTTGGTCTGCAGAGAGCAGAAACAGAGGTTAAGTATATTATACAGTACTTCTTTCCCTGGTAATGTCACTAACGTCGGTTATATCTTCTTCTTCAGATGAGAAAGCAGATTCACCCCCTTCCCCCAACTCCTCACCTTCCACCTTCTTCTTGAGTTTTCCTTCCTTGTGTCTTGAAGGCTTCTCCTTTTTTTTTATGAAGATAAGGACGCCCTCGATAGGATGCCACCGTGCCACTAAGATAGGGGCAACGGGGGCGTTCCCACCGGGAGCGCCACCCAGGGGAAAAAGCCAAAGGCACAAAAAAC
Organism: Ambystoma mexicanum; assembly: GCF_040938575.1. Lineage (NCBI taxonomy): Eukaryota > Metazoa > Chordata > Amphibia > Caudata > Ambystomatidae > Ambystoma > Ambystoma mexicanum. Next base: position 576,064,074 of record NC_090922.1, on the reverse strand, counting down.
CCCTAAAGACTCCTTCAGGTAGAATTGACGAAGCAGGCTGGAGCGCTGGAGAATGGTATGTGATGGAAGAGTAGACCAACCAACCGGCACAGGTTGGAACCAGAAGAACCAGCGAGGTACCAGGGGAACACCAAAGCAGTTTGGTAGGTAAACACAGGACTGTTAACAGTAGTTCCAAAAAGGTACAAGGGAGTAGTAAAGGCAGTCCAGTGAGCAGGCACGGGTCAGAACCAGCAGATCCAACAAGGTACAAGGGAGTAGCAAAGGCAGTCCGGTGAGCAGGCATGGGTCAGAAACCAGCAGATCCAGCAAGGTACAAGGGAGTAGCAAAGGCAGTCCGGTGAGAAGGCACGGGTCAGTGAACCAGCAGAACCAACCAAGTAACAAGGTTGCTTCAAAGGCAATCAGGAAGCAGACCAATGAAGAAAGGATGAATGGAAGGAAACAGGCGAGGAGGGAAAAATAAGGAAAAAAGGACTAGAAACAGCAGCGGACAGAAAAAAGAAGGAGGAAAAAAAGGAAAGGGAAGGTAGGCAGCGAAATAGGCAGGAAAGAAGGGGAAAAACTAACTAGAAACAATGGAGAGGCAGAGTAACCCTAGCAAGGCAAGAAAGTCAAGAAATAATGCTAGCGGAAAACCACGGGAGCGGCAGCAACACAGGAAGGAACCTGGAACATTGCAACGCGCACGTAACCCAGAAGCGGTGGTATATATACCTCCGGCCACGTACGCGCGCAACCTCCAGGACGGCATAGGGATCGCTCAGCAAGAAATCAATGACGGACTGTCTCGCCAGCGATCCCGCACCAGTGATTCCACACCCGCCATCCCATAAAAGTGGGGCATGTACGTGAGAGGCTGGTTCCCATGAGTTTTCGGACCAGGGATAACCCTTCCAACGTACCAGGTATTCCAAACTACCCCGCCGATAACGGGAATCACAGATTTGGGAAACCTCAAATTCCTCCTGAGTAGAATTTGTGGGCAAAAGGGTTCTTTTGGGCTGACGAGACCAAGTGTCTTCATGAAAACATTTCAGTTGAGAAGCATGAAACACTGGGTGGACTCGGTGCAGGCCTTTGGGTAGTTTTAATCTAAGGCCACCGGGTTGATAACTTGTGTAATTTCGTATGGACCCAGATATCTAGGGGAAAGCTTGGAAGGGTGTGCCCATCGTGGTAAGTATCTCGTGGATAACATGACACGAGAACCCACCTCTCATCTAGGGACCGGGTTGCGATGTTTGTCGGCCTGCATCTTGTACCTCTTTTGGGCTTCACTAAGGTTTTGTTTGGCCTGCAGGTGAACGTCCCGCAATATGGCGAGAATGGAATCTACAGTGGGTAAGCTGGTAGATAAGTTAGAGACGGGCAGTAGGGCCTGTGGGTGATAACCGTAGTTGCAGAAAAAAGGGGTTAGACCGAGAGTAGAATGAAAAGAGTTATTGTAAGAGAACTCGGCCAGAGGTAGTAGAGAGACCCAATTATCCTGTTGAAGGTTCACATAGCATCGCAGGTATTGCTCCAAGGTACCATTGAGGCGTTCTGTTTGTCCATTGGATTGAGGGTGGAATCCGGACGTCAAGGCTCTCTCTATTCCCAATCGGTCGCATAACTTTTTCCAGAATTGGGAAGTATACTGGCTACCCCGATCAGAGATGATCTTCTTAGGTACCCCATGGAGACGGAAGACATCCTTGATAAACGTTTCGGCCATGCCAGCCGCTGTCGGGATACCTGGTAGAGGAGAGAAGTGAGCCATCTTAGTGAAATAATCTATTACCACCATGATGCATGTGCACCCTTGGGATGGAGGTAAGTCTACGATGAAGTCGGTTGAAATGACTTTCCAAGGTCCTTCAGGAACGGCATTGGGTTCCAAATGTCCTATTGGTCTTAGACAGGTACTCTTACTACGAAGACAGGTCGTACAGGATTGTACATAACGGTTCACATCTCTTTTCATATTAGGCCAGTAGAAATGTCTCTGCAGATAGTCCAAAGTGCCTGTGGTGCCCCTATGACCAGCCATTTTGGAACCGTGACACCAATTCAAAGCCAGTTTCCGGAAGTAGGAAGTAGGCAAATACAACTTGCCTTCCACAAGGTAGAGACCCTTCTTGATGTCGTATTGGATGTTGTGAGGGTGTTTCTCTAACTCAAATTTGCCTCCTGAAGCTTCTTTCACTTGACTCAGAAATGTGGTTAGTACTCCTATCCGTCTTGGTAGAGGAAACATCAGATCATGAGCACAATCAGATCCTGACATGTAGTCTCCTCAGCGGGACAGAGAGTCAGCGAATGTAGGTAATATCAAAATCAAATTGGGCAAAAAAGTGGGCCCATCGAGCTTGACGTGTGTTGTAAGACTCGAATTGTCGCAGTACTTGTAAGTTCTTATGATCGGTTCTGAGGGAAAATGGATGTTTACCTCCCTGTAGTAGATGTCGCCACTCCAAACAGGCCGATTTCATGGCCAATAGTTCACGCTCAATGACGGAATAGTTCTTTTGGCTGGCATTGAGGGTTTTTCGAGAAATAGGCAATCGGGTGTTCTACACCTTGATGTTCTTGTAACAGAACCGCCCCTATAGCAGAGGAGGAGGCGTCTGTCTCAACAATGAAGGGTTGGTCTTGATCTGGCTGTTGAAGGATGGGAGCGGTACAAAAGGCTTCCTTGAGTTGGCGAAAGCTGTCTTCAGCTTCGTTGGACCAGAAAAACGGATTATAAGATTTCTTGAGCAAGGTGGAAATGGGTATTATTCTGTGGGAGAAATTGGAGATGAATTTTCGGTAAAAGTTTGCCAGTCCTAGGAACCTTTGTACTTCCTTGATAGAGGTAGGAGAGGGCCATTCCAGGATGGCGGATACCTTGTGAGGGTCCATGGCGATACCCTGACTCGACAATATGAATCCCAGATATGGAATAGAGGCTGCAGAAAACACGCATTTGTCGAGCTTGACCGAGAGACGGTTGTCTCTTAATCTCTGGAAAACCTCTTTGACATGGCCTTCATGTTCTTCCGTAGTCCTGGAGTACACTAGGATATCGTCGAGGTAGACTATGGTGGTCTGGCACAGTAAATCTGAAAATAGTCTGTCCATAAAGCGCTGGAAAACTGAAGGGGCATTTACTAATCCAAATGGCATCACCTGGTATTCGTATAGCCCATAAGGAGTCCTGAACGCTGTCTTCCATTCATCCCCCTTTTGAATCCGGAGAAGGTGGTAGGCGTTCCGGAGATCCAACTTGGTAAAAACCGTGGCGCCATGAACGGCTTGAATGATTTCGGAAATGAGTGGCATAGGGTATCTGTCCTTAATGGTCACCTTGTTCAGACCCCTGTAATCGATACAGGGTCTTAATTCCTGTGAGTCCTTCTTGGGGATGAAAAACAGCGAAGCTCCTGCCGGAGATTTCGATGGTCTTATGAGCCCATTGGCCAAATTGTTATCCAGGTATTCCCGGAGGAAGTGTCTCTCTCTGAGTGATAGAGGAAACATCCTACAAAACGGTACTAATGCTCCTGGGACAAGGTCTAAACAGCAATCTTCCGGTCTATGAGGAGGTAGTTTGCTAGGAGATTTCTCAGTCACTACTTCAGCGTATTCCTGGAGGTGATGAGGAAGGCAGTGGATGAGTCTGGAGTCGTAGATACTGGTGGTCTGGACGATCTCGAACCTTGGCTCTGGGAGGCATTCGGCTTTACAGAAAGAGGACTGAAAGCTCAGTATGTTCTTAGTCCAGTCTATGTGAGGGTTATGTCTTCTGAGCCACCCTATCCCCATTATGATAGGAAAATGAGCTGCTTGAATGATATTGAATGAGATCATTTCCGAATGTTGCTGAATGCGTAGGTTTAGCTCTTCAGTGGTGTGTGTGATCATGCCGGAACTCAAAGGTTCTCCGTCAACACCCTCTACCTTCTGGTCCTCTTGTTTCGCCAGGCGGTTGATACCCTTCTGTGTTGCCCACAAGGTGTCGATGAAGTTGCCGGCAGCACCACAATCGAGCAAGGCCTGGGTTAAGATCTCAGTCTTGCCCAACGTTAAGGTAACAGTAAGAACCATCACCCTGGAATCCTACTTTGGCATGATCGGAGGCGAATGTCTGAGGACGGAAGGAAAAGTGCAGATTGCATGCATCGAGGAATTCCTTTACTCGCTTAGGCGAACCGTCGAATTTGCCTGACACCAAAGGAAGCGAGGGTAGATCTGAAGAAGGTCGTTCTCTATCAGTCATTCTTTGTTGTAGTGCTGCATTGGCGGCCTTAAGGTTCTGAACTTCCAGGTTAAGGTTTTGGACGGCAGCTACAAGTTCCTGCACTTGCTGGGGAGTTGCCATCTCGGTTTCTTGTTGGCGTTGCAAACTGTCACTAACGTCGGTTATATCTTCTTCTTCAGATGAGAAAGCAGATTCACCCCCTTCCCCCAACTCCTCACCTTCCACCTTCTTCTTGAGTTTTCCTTCCTTGTGTCTTGAAGGCTTCTCCTTTTTTTTTATGAAGATAAGGACGCCCTCGATAGGATGCCATCGTGCCACTAAGATAGGGGTAACGGGGGCGTTCCCACCGGGAGCGCCACCCAGGGGAAGAAGCCAAAGGCACAAAAAACACCTAAAGACTCCTTCAGGTAGAATTGACATAGCAGGCTGGCGCACTGGAGAATGGTATGTGATGGAAGAGTAGACCAACCAACCGGCACAGGTTGGAACCAGAAGAACCAGCGAGGTACCAGGGGAACACCAAGGCAGTTCGGTAGGTAAACACGGGACTGTTAACAGTAGTTCCAAAAAGGTACAAGGGAGTAGTAAAGGCAGTCCGGTGAGCAGGCACGGGTCAGAACCAGCAGATCCAACAAGGTACAAGGGAGTAGCAAAGGCAGTCCGGTGAGCAGGCACGGGTCAGATACCAGCAGATCCTACAAGGTACAAGGGAGTACCAAAGGCAGTCCGGTGAGAAGGCACGGGTCAGTGAACCAGCAGAACCAACCAAGTAACAAGGTTGCTTCAAAGGCAATCAGGAAGCAGACCAATGAAGAAAGGATGAATGGAAGGAAACGGGCGAGGAGGGAAAAATAAGGAAAAAAGGAGGAGGAAACAGCAGCTGACAGAAAAAAGGAGGAGGAAAAAAAGGAAAGGGAAGGTAGGCAGCGAAATAGGGAGGAAAGAAGGGAAAAACTAACTAGAATCAATGGAGAGGCAGAGTAACCCTAGCAAGGCAAGAAAGTCAAGAAATAATGCTAGCGGAAAACCACGGGAGCGGCAGCAACACAGGAAGGAACCCGGAACGTTGCAACTCGCACGTAACCTGGAAGAGGTGGTATATATACCTCTGGCCACGTACGCGCGCAACGTCCAGGACGGCGTAGGGATCGCTGAGCAAGAAATCAATGACGGACTGTCTCGCCAGCGATCCCGCACCAGCGATTCCACACCCGCCATCCCTGCCGCGATGTGACAGGTAAATAGGCATAGAATTTGAAAAATAAACAACATCACATAACACATTGACACTTATTTCCCTTACATGAACATTTCTACACATTTTCTTTTCTCCTGATTTTTATACTTTCTTTGTGAGTATAAATTCCTTTACTCCCTGTAAATGCGTGAAATTCTCCATCCAGGTTTCCATCCTTTCCTTTCCTTCTTCAGATGGTTCCTGGGCTCTACCTTTACTGGGCTCTTCAATCAGTCATCGCACCTGTCTGGGTTGACAGCTCTTCAACTGATTGATATGGACCCATTTCTCTTCCATATGTTCTCCTTTAAGGATGCAGATCTTATAGGCGACATGTGAGATTTTATTGCCAATATCAAAGGTACTGCGCCAAGAGCGGAGGAACCTCTGCTCCTTGGTGTGGTTCCTTTGAAAATTGTAGCGGTAGACCCTGTCTTCTACTTCGTACTCCTTCTTGGTAGTTTTTAAGTCGTAGTGGGCTTTCATTCCTTCTGCCGACTATCCTAAATTGTGCTGAGCGTAAGCAAAAGTGTGCTGAAGGTGTTTCCTTAAATTCTCAATGTACTCATTGATAGTCGACGTGTTGATCAGGGTCTGCTCTCGAGTTCTTTAGAGCAGATGCTGAGGTAGCACCATTTCTCATCCAGTCATGAGCTCAAATGGAGACATTTCGGTCCACTACAAACTTCTTCAATATGCCCACAATTGTTGCATTGTAGTTCTCAACTTCCCCACTCAAGGCTAGGCGATAGGCATTGTGGAGTTTTCTCTTTATCCCTAGTGTCTCCCACATCTTGTTCATCAGTTCGCTTATAAAATGACTTCCTCTGTCCGACTCAATCCTTTGGGGAAGGACAAAATGAGGAAAGATGTGATTGATCATTAGTGCAGCAGCTGTCTCTGCCTTACAATTCGGGGCCATAAGACATTCTACCCACTTGGTAAACAAGTATGTCATGGTCAACATTTACTTGTTTCCTCTAGAGGAGCGAATCACTGGCCCGATGAAATCGACTTGCACATCTGACCAAGGCAGTGTCATTGCCCTTTTCTGTAGGGGAGCTCTGTGCGTTAGAGAACTTGGCTGAAACTGAGCACACACAAGACACTCCTTTAAGTAGATGTCAAGGTCCTGACCCATATGTGGGCAATATGCGACCTTGTGCAAGATTTCTAATGTTGTATGAAACCCCCTATGACTGGCAGTGGCCGACATGGGCGTGACTTAACCTATGGCTTCAGAATGACATAGGTACTACCCACTGGTCACATCCAGATGTGGATCTCCGTACCAACACACCATCTTGAATTAGGAACATTTTGGAAAACTTCATCAACACCCAGAGATCCTTCTTCCTGATATAATTGGATTCTGTCTGAGGAAAATTCACAGGGTCTTCAATTTGTTGATAACATTTCCCAATAATTGGGTCCTCTTTTTGAGCAGTAATCAAATCTGCCTCAGGGGTTTCTTTACTCCTCTGGGCAGTTGAGAGTTCATTATTGGCATGGGTTTGGGACCTGGTCACAGCAGTGACCTGGATTTTTCTGCAACAGGGATTCACTTTTTATGAGATCCCTGTGAATGGCTCTGGTTTTTGCCAACTGGTCAGCCAAGTCATTACCAGTTTTGTCTGGACCCTCTAGTTTGAGTTAGGGGTGTCACGGTATTAGTTTTATGACGGTACGATAACCTTCTTGCCAAATGACGGTATATCATGGTTATCGCGGTATAGCAGGTGGAGTTAACTAATCTTAACAAATATTTTCTAAAAGGTCATACATTGACAGATTTATCATCACAAACAAAACCAGGCACCCAGGGCCAGAATTGGGCTTTTCAACATACTTTCCACTGAAATGCCTTGCTTCCACCAAACACAAACACATGTGTGGAGAGGAGGGGGGGGGGCTGCTGCAACTGGCAAAGCAAACTGAATAGCTTTTCTTAAGTGGTAATTTAGGCTTTATGCTCCCCCACTGGCTACTGGTGAAGATGAACATGTTGCCATCTTGATAACCTGCATGCCACCGATCAATGGAGGCTGATGGTAGTATACGCTTGTGCGCATATACACACACAGACACACACACACAGACACAAACACACACACAGACGCACTCTCTTTACGTTACAGCCTTTAGTTTACTTGCAGGCCAAAAGGTGTTCAGTACTCACGGACATGTTACCCTTTGGTATGGCAGCAGGGAATACCCACAGAGATGAGTGAATTTCGCAGTGTGACTAATTATATGTAAATTCAATGATAGAACCAGGGAAATCCCCCATTGCCATATGTTTAGAGAACATTATCCATTATAAATATATAAACCCCAAAGCCGCCAACCCAAAGTAAACCCTTTTCCTTCTTGGCACTGTATCTATTCTTCCTATTGCTAACATTGATTTAGTGTCAGGCACATGTGGTTTATGGAATGGCATTAAAAACTGCTCCAACTGAAACTACTTGGCAGACGGCACATCCAACAGTGCAAGACCAAGACTGCGCAGCACTTGCTTACTGCAGCCTTTCCAAATCAGATTGAAAAGCACACTTTACGGTATGAACGGTATAACGGTATAAACAATGTGACGGTTATTATTGTTCAATTAAGTGGTTCACGGTATCTTTAACGGTATACCGTTATACCGTTACATCCCTAGTTGGAGTGACCTCTGATCTTTCTCCAATAGATGGTCATCTCATTAGAGGTTACCAGATCTTCAATTGACTGAATTAATTTCCCATGCTTTAGCAGTTTATTGTTTGCACACAGCATGCCTCGATTTTTCCAGTTAATCAGGTGTTCTAAAACCCATTCCTAACATAATCAGAGTCAGTGATTATGACCAGTTGTTTGAGTTGGGGGTGTGCTGCAGTGAGGATGGCTTGATGTACCACCATCAACTCTGCCACCTGACTACTTCGGGGACCTATTTTGTACCAAGCAGAGGGCTCCAGGGGGCATAATTCACCCAGGCATTCCCAATGCCAGTCACTCATTATTTTTCCCTGTGATTGTCAACATGGAAGGAGCACCCATCCACATAAACTGTAGGTATACCCTGGCACGTGTCTTCCTCAAAGACTTTGTGCAGGGAAGTAAGGAACATCACCATATTGTCATTGGTCCTTAGACTTCCATCCTTGAGACAGTTTTCATGAGCATAGTCATGAAAGCCAATCCTTGGACTAGAGGACTCTTCTTGCTTTGGCCATATCTGTCCTCCACAGGAAAGCCTTGCATGGACAGAATCCAGGAAGAAATTCTGGAATTACTCACATTCCCTGTTCCGATTCGGTCACTTTGTAAGTATTGCAAGGGTTGGTGAGGAGTCTCGACTATGATGTGCTTCCCCAAGATGAATGGGTGGTAATTCTTCAACGCCCACACCGTTGCCAGGAGTGCCTTCTTCGCAATTATTAAATCTTTCCTCCACAGTGGACTAGGTCTTGCTCGCGTACAAGATTGCTTTGTTGACTACGTCGTGCTTTTGGTACAATACCGCTGTTAAGCAAGTATCTGAGAACCCTGTCTCCAAGAAGAACTCTTTATGGGGTAAGCCGAACTTGGGGAAAGGCTTCTCTTTAGTTGTTTTACTGCCTTGGATTGTTCCCGACCCCACTCCCATTTGACCTCTGCATAGTCTTCAATTAACTTTTTACTATAATTAGTGAGTCCAAGAAGGCTTCTTAGTTCTCGCAGAGTAGTAGGGTCTTTCAATTTTAATAATGCTTCCACCTTTTACGCCTGTGGACTCAGGCCCTCAGGGGTGATTTCGTACACTAAGAAGTTCACGCGGGTCTTACACCACTGTGCCTTCCGAAAGGACAGTTTTTCTCTAGCTTTCTGCAACTGGGCCAGAACATAGCGTATTTCCGCTATATGTTTCTCCACAGTTCAGCTCTTGATTAAGACATCATCTACATAGGGCAGGTTTCCCCTTTCGCCCAAATCGGGCATGACCTCATGTAGAAAGATGTTAAATTAATTGCCGGAGTTTATGTATCCAAAGGGGATTCAGGTCCATGAGTATTGCTGCCCCGAAGGTAAAGGCAAGCTTATATTGATCTTTCCTACTCATGGGTACTGTCCAGTAACTATTGGTCAGGTCAATGGTGGTACACACCTTTGACCCTTGGACCTGGGCCAGTCCCTGATTGATGTAGGGAAGGGGCCATCTTGACACGTGGACCCGTTTATGTAACTCCCTTAGGTCTGCACAAAGTCTCCATTGGCCATAGGGTTCGAGTATCCCCAGTACCGGGTTGTTGAAGGTACTGTGGATTGGACGAATTATCCCACAGGATTCTACGTTTTTAATAATCTCTGTGAGTGACTCCATGGAAGCGAGAGACTTCACAAATACTGTAGCCATCTTGGGTCTGTGGGTATTGTGGTTGAATGTATCTTTGTTCGTCCACAGTCATAAGAATCCATGGCAAAGATATCCTGAAAATCCAGAAATGCCTGTTTCAGCTCCTGTTTTTTGCTCCTCGGTCTCACAGGCATCAGCGAGATTGATTAGTTCTTTGACCATCTGCTTAAAGCCTGGAAGACCTCAGGCTTGGCAATTTCGGTGGCATTCTCCAGTTGGGTGTCGAGATCTCTTGTAATGGTATTGGCCTGGACAGGAGATTCCAAGGATGGGACGTAGTCACTGTTGACTCAGAATACCACCTCATCCTTTCTGATGTCACAGGTCACCCCTTCCACACCATAAGGGCAGGAAGAGTGCTCCAAGAAATTCCCCCATTGCTTGGTTAAAATCCTTTCCGCAGGGATACCGTCATCTATATGTAAGCAGTCATTTGGAATTGGTCCAATGATCTCATTACCTAAAGCAATAGAATAATGTTGGGCATCGAGTCATTCCAATAGAGGTGTCTGCACTCAAAGTGATACTTCGAGGGTCGCTGTTATCCATCAATATTCAAATGGTGTTGTGTTGTAGGTCAGCTAGGGGTGTCGGATGAAAATACAAACCTTGCGGTTAGAGATGATAATTCAAATTTATATAGGCGTCCTTGTTTTTGAGGCTCTGTCCTCGCTTAATTTTTAGGGGAATTCTAAATTGTTGCACCTGTCCTGGGATGGTAACCTCTTCTCTCACCTGAACTTCAACCGCATGCGGCAGCAATTGGGCTGACCGGAATGCTTTCTCAGTTGTCCAAGCTGATGGGGTTACCCGCCAGCCGGGACCAGGCGTTGTCAGTAATAAGGTCCAAATTGCGAATCGATTGAGAATGTCACTGCCTAAGTAAAAGGAGGAGGGGACATCTCTCACAACCCAACAATCATGTTCTATGCTTTTGTCGCCAATGGAACCTTTTTAGCATACACCTGCTTGATGACAGGAGATGTTTGGAATTTGGAGTTTCCAAGCCCATTTCCCACTTATCAATCAATTTAAATGTGGGAATGGTCTGATCTTTTGGGAGTTTCCTGAATAATTCTCAGCTGATGCAGCTTCTTCTGTTATTTTGGCATACTCTAGCAAGATCAGGCTCCTCCCCCTCATCTGAATGGGGAAAAACAGCTGTTCACCCTTTATCTGGATATTGGTCAAGCTGGTTTTAATCATCTTTTGTAATGGGATTTGGTTTTTCCTCTGATTGTGGATTGGTATAAAACTTCAGAGTATTTCCCTCCAGCGTGGAATGCCACTTAAAACTGGGAGAGAGTTTGAATTGCAGGAATGGATAAGGGTTCCCATCACCAGTTTGTTCTCCTACAAAGATGATGGTGATGTCTGGGACTTGATTGTTCCTAAAGAGGAATTCCATTTTGTCAGACCGTTGTTAAATCATGTGGCATGTGCCATTCAAACTCACATAATTTGTACTTTGTTTTAATTTATTGGCCAGCTAGTCTGGGTCCAGAGGACCTCTTTCATGCAATCAATCAGGGGTGATAACCTCCAAAGGGGGCTATTCCCCAAGAGACAAGGTGTGCCCTCCAGAGTAACGACTATCACTGGGTATTTCACCATAAATCACCATTTTTTATCTCCAGATCTGCAGTCCCTTCGACAAAAATATAATTCCTATCAAAGTTTTGGAGTTGTCCAGGAAGAGGTTTGAGGAAAATTTGATGACTCTTCCCCCCCCCCTTCCTGAATTTAGTTGGTCGAAGGACCTTTTGGACTGAAGGGTGGCTTTGGATTGAGTATCCACCAGCACTGATAATACACACTGACCCTGTACCTTGACAGAAGCATAAAATCTTCCTTCTCTCTCCTCAAAGGGGCAGAGAAAATGTGCATTCTGTGCCAGCTTTGTGGTTAACTTTTTTTTTTACTGAACTCCGACACTGTGTGATCTTGGGCAGTCCAGGAATTTGTAAAAAAAAGATTTTGCACCCAGAACAAGTGGGATTGAGAAGTCTCCTATTCCCCTAATTCTTTGCTGTCTCCCTTTTCCTGGACACAGTTCTCTGAAGTTGTTTGGGGTGAGGATACCTCTGTGACTTCTGGTTGACATTGTTTGGATTGAAGCCCTTCTTGCTCTGGGTCAGTTTCCATACTTACCCTGTCAAAATCTTGGGACCCATTTTTCCTTGGGAGGGATCCTTCCATTTCTGAAAGAGAAGATTTTCTTCCCTGAATCCTCCAGGGATTCTTTTCCTTCAAAAGGGATGATATGATATGATATGATAGTTTATTTATATAGTGCCTATACACAATGTGTTTCAAAGCGCAATGTGGGTTGTCATTGGCTTTCAATTTCTCCTACTTACCCTCTGTTCTTTAGGTTCCAGCTTTTCGGGGGTAGAAGATTCATGTTCAGGCTCAGAGATTTCCAGGGGGTTTGTTCCGGTGGGAAAGGAAGCTTCCTCTAGGGCTTTGCATCTTCCTTGCATCCGGGACCCTCCTCTGGAACCTGTTGGTTTTCAGAGGTTTCTTCCAATCATTTCCCCCCACAGGGCATCAGACTCGGGTGTTAAATTTTTCGGGGGAACAGTTTCCAGTTGAGGGTTCTGCTGAGCCCTCGACATGTGACTCGGGTCATGGGTTAACTGTTGGACTTGTTGCTCCAGTTGTGGCATTTTCTCTGGTTGGTACAGAGGTCTGGATTCATACCTTTGTTGCTCCCAGAAAGGGTAGCTGCCCCTTCTCCCGGAGTAGCTTGGGTATTGGGAGTTTCCCTGATAACCCTCCATCCTAGGTCTCCCTTCTCCCAGGTTCGGGAATCTATTGTCCTGAAAGCGGGAAGAGCGAGGAGGATTATTCTGGAATTAGGGGTTGAAGGGTATCTGGGGAAGAAGCTTCGGTTGGGGGGTGTAGTATTTCTTCCCTCCTGAGGGAAGTTTTGAAGGAAGTTTCCCGGGAAGGTACCTCCCTAGTTGTGCCCCCCTTTCTGCACCAGGGGAGTGTAGACATACCCAGAATGGGTCTGTTAACCTTGTATCTCGGACTGATGTTGGTGTCAGGGTCAGATGGAGTGCTAGTTTGGTATCCTGCCTGGCTACCACTCGATTGGGTTGGATACAATGATCTCCTCTGCCTCTCGTTCTGCTTTTTTGTGGAAGGAGTATTTTTAGGCCCCCCCGTCTCCAAGTCCAATGGGGGAGTATTTTTCACCTCTGCTACTTTTGCAGTGGCAGGTGTTTGATGGTTTGGGGTTTTAAGATTTGTTTTTGTTTTCTGGGCTTTTGGAGCTCATAAATCCAGGAGGCCTGTTCTATTACCCAATCCAGGGTCCTACACTCATGGAAATCCCTTACTAGTTGGGTCATTACGTATTTAGGGAGTGCATGGAAATATGTGTTGATGAACTCCCGGCTATTGGTGTTAACCCCCCTAGAAGTCTGCGCAATTGCTCGTTTCAGCTCCTGCATAAAGTCTCTAGGTGCTTGGTCTTCCCCACACTGCAGGTTGTATGCAGCCTTTCGGGCCTCCTGAGGATTTCTATGAATGGAGCAGTGTTTTATAATGGCCACCTTGTAGGTAGACCATTTTTGGTGATCTTGGTCCTCCAGCTCTCCAAAGAAGCTGGAGTATTCAGGGGAGAATGTCCATTTCACAAACTACATGGAATTTCTATCATCGCTAATACCAAATGATGTCATACCAAATGATGTCATCATTTGGCCATAAAACTTCAGATGCTCCCATACAGAATATTTGGTGTTCCTATGGTAGGGAGCCATAAAGCTCTATGACCTTTATCTGCCGAATTAGGTTTTTCACAAGACCTCTCTTCTGTTTGGCAGACTTTCCTTTATGCTGCACCTGAGTCCACTCACCGTCTGACTCAGAGCTGTTGCTATTGGTGGTCCCTTCCCTGTCCTCTAGGCGCCCCCTACCTTTATGAGACTGGGAAGACCTCCCAGAAGACCTCCCAGAATGACAGGGGTTTGGAATCTTCTCTCCTGTGGTGCTGTGGGCTCTCAGGGTCATTTCCCTTGTACTCCCCTTTTTGCACAGGAGAGTACTCATCCTCCTCATTCTTTCCTTCCATGTATGGTGGGGAATTCCCCCCACCTCCCTGAATGGGTGTAGGTTTGTAAAATACTCTTTTGAGGCCTAAACTGAGGTTCTTCACTTTCTGTAAAGCAGACCTGGTGGCCCCTTTGGAACTTTATTTTCTGCAAGTCCAACTCCCCGATCTTTTCATCATAGGAGCCCTCCCAGTCAGAATTACATGCCATGGTATTTTCTAATTCCCAGAGACCACTGGTCCGGCAGCCTTCCCTTCTACTTGGTAACCCTGAACCCTCATCAATGTCAGATAATGACTGGCCTCCTGGATCAGTTGGACTAGGCCTGTTTAAGACTAGCTGTCTCATGTTTCCCTGTTCTTGACAACTAGCAGGTGTGAAGTCAGCTGCACTCTGTTGATATGAGGTGGTGAGTTGGCTTGAGATCCCTGGTAAGGAGGTCATCATTCCGTAATCGGAGGGTGCTTTTCCATTGCCTGACTGGTCAGTTTGCCTCAAAGCCTGTTTGTATTTGGCTATTTCACTTTCCAACCTCTCACATTTGTTTTTCTCAGTTCCTATCTCTTGGTGGTATGCAGAGACCTGGGTTTTAAAATCTGACATCAGTGCTTGAGTGCCTTCTAGCACTTTACTTAGTGCCATTAATCAGTCTCTTAGTCCCTTGTTCTCTCCACAATGGGACTCATTTTCCTTCGGTGAGACTTGCATTGTCTGCACATATTCAGAGTGTTTCTTTTTCAGGAGATTAATCTGCTCCCCGTGTGCAAATTTGGCCTGTGTTCTCTGCTCTAGGTCAATCTCTGATTGCCTGAAATGTTCCATTAATGGTGCATTGTGTAACCTACTGTCAGTTCCTGAGAACAGGACTCACTTTTCTCCACATCTATCCTTAACTGATGCCCTTCCTGAAACAGGGCACTATTCTCTTGACTTAATTTGTTACTTCCTACCCTCACCTGCACTCTTTGCTGTTTCAAGGTGTTCAGAACTTGGTACATCTGATCAAACTCACCCTGCTAATCAACCCCCTTAATAATTAACTTGCTGTTTTCAGCTTTCAGTTGTTTAGCCTGTAATTGAAATGTGAAAATGCCCTCTAAGCAGGCTTTATTGTGAAGAAACCTGCTAATTTAATTTGTGTTAACTTGCGCTCAAATTTTCAACACATTCTTTATACTCCCCTTGCAGTGCAGGGAATTGAAACACTTGCTCTACATTTTCTCGCTGCTTTGTTTTAAACTCATGTTTTAGCTGTTCAATAATATTTCCTATGTTTTGGCAGTGTTGCGCTTTAGCTTCTAATTGTTTCAGCTCTTTCTGGGCTTGATTCAAAAGCTCAGCCTGATTTTTCACAGAGACCACACTATTCTGGTGTCTTTCTGCCATGATCAGCATATGGAAATAGCTGTATGCTCTGAGCTGAGCCATTTTAATTTGCTCTTCTTTGCTGGTCTTTGTCATGTAAAAGTTTGTCAGGGCCTGATGTAACAGCCCATTATCCTGCCACATGTCAACATTTGCAAAGGTAAACCTCCTGCATCATTCTAGCTTGCCACATTTCATGTTCTTGTTCTACCCATTCACCTTTAATAAACAATTTGGATAGGATGTGCTTCTTGGCCATATTGATTTCTACGGTGCTCATTCTGAAATGTGTTCTGCAACTTATATACTCTTTATGGAAGGGCAACAATCTCAACCCACTCACAATGACAGCTCAAAATCAACACTGTTTTATCTGAAAATACTTGTGTATGAGCGCGATACAAATAAAATATCTTATCATATCATATCTATACACCACCCAGGTCTGAATGGCACCTTCACAATGCAACACAACTTTCCATCCACTACAATGCAATAATGCCCAAATGAATAGTCTACTGCTACTGCACTGTCCTCAAGAAGAGCCCCCAGCTTTGCTATGATTAATTAGGCAGTCACTCTCAACTCAGGGCGTTTACTTCCCCCCCAAGCAAGGTGGCACGCACCCAAAGGACATATAGCCTCTGTTCATACTCAGGCACCACCAACACTTCCGCAGGGTGTACCTCTGGCCTGTACACCTCACTGAAAGTTCTTCAAATGTGGCAACCTGTTCCTCATCCCTACTCTCAACTCTCGTTCAGCTGTCAAACACTCCTCTGACATCTGCCATCTCCTGGAAGAGATTGATTTGGATGTACTCGGTCTCACCGAGACTTGGTTCACAACCAGCTCTGTCACAAATTTCAGCACTCTCTTTCACAGTGGCTACAAGATCCTCCCCAAACTCAGAACCAACCGTACTGGTGGGGGTGTAGCTTGATTTCCCCAGAGTGGATGCCTGCTTCTAGCATTCCAATGAAGCACTACTCATCCTTTGAATGTCTTGTCTGTATGCTCCATCTCTCCTGGCCTCTCTCTCATGGTGGGCACTATCTACAGGTCGCCTGGCCAGGTCACCCTGGTCACCTTGGTCGCCTTCTTCCTTCCTGAGTGGGCTGACCTCTCCTCCTCACTCCTTGACTCTACCTCCCAACTTCTCCTCCTCAGAGACTTGAACATCCACCTGAATGTTAGCAGCCCATCTTCAGGACTCTTTCGCAACCTCTGTGATTCTCTCTCTCTATTCTTCCCTCTGGCCCGACTCACTCTGCAGGGCACACCCCGGATGTTCTGATCTCCTCAGACCACCCCTTCTCTAACCCTTTCACCACTCCTCTCTCTCTTGGAGTGATCACTTTCTCCTTTCTTCCTACCTCTCTCTCTCTTCCCCACTGGTCAAACCGACTCCAGCACTGCCACCTACCTTTTCGGTCATCCAACCCATGAAATGTGTGTCAGTTGCGGCTTTTGCCACTACTTTCTCCCCTCTTCCTGCACTTTTGGCGACTCACACCCTGACAAAGCCCTCTCTAACCTTCATCTCTCTATTGCTTACAGTCTGGATGTCCTTGCCCCTGTCATGAGGATCCACGTCAAGCCCAAATCCAAGTGCAGCTCTTGGTACGATTCTGACCTCGCCGCCCTTAAACGCAAGTGTAGGATGGTGGAGAGGAAGTGGAGGGACGTGGGCGCACCCCCTGACAAACGGGCCTGCTGCCTGCTCCAAAGGCAGTACAGACTCTCTGTCGTCTCTAAGAAGCGAGCCTACATCCAAGCCTGCAACTCGGCCGAACCTTTCAAAAGCTGAAAGGAGCTGGCCAATCCTGCTGCAGTCTCTACCTCTCATGTTCCCTCCCAGGCCCTCTTCATGGCCTTGGCCTCTCATTTCACTACTAAAACTCAGGACATCCTGTCCAACCTCTCTTCCTCTACTTCCTACTCCTCCTCCTCTACTACTACTAGCCCATCCGAGGCCG
Source organism: Ambystoma mexicanum (assembly GCF_040938575.1). Taxonomy (NCBI): domain Eukaryota; kingdom Metazoa; phylum Chordata; class Amphibia; order Caudata; family Ambystomatidae; genus Ambystoma; species Ambystoma mexicanum. The sequence continues at coordinate 576,046,823 of NC_090922.1, read as the reverse complement.
TCTCTCCTGCTCCATCCTCTTTTCCCCTGTTCACCCATGACAATGTTTCTAGACAAGTCCAAACTATGAAAGTCTCATCGAAGAAGGTTCTCCCCTGCTCATCCAGAACAATCAAGAACCACATTGACACCCTTGCTGCAGCCTTTTCTGCAATCACTCCTTTGTCATTGGAACTTTCCCCTCCCCCTTAATCACTCTCTTGTGCACCCCTTCCAAAGAAGATCCTTCCTCTCCGACTAACTATCGCCCGATATCCACCGCTCCTTTCCTTGGAAAACTCTTGGAAAAGCTGTTCACCTCCCAGCTTAATCTACATACTGAATCTGTTGGTTGCCTCCATGACCACCAGTCTTGCTTCAGAGCTGCCAGGAGCATGGACACTGCTCTCCTGAACACCTGTGAAGACGTTCTCTCCAATTATGACTCTAATCTCCCTTCTGTCCTCATTCTTCTTGATCTAACCTCTGCTTTTGACATGGTCAACCATGCCATCCTGCTCAATCATCTCCGGGGCGTCCTTGGTGTTACTGATCAGGCCCTGTCCTGGTTGACCTCCTTTCTCACTGACCGACCCTCTCAGGTCCAACTGGGGTCTTTCCTCTCTGTTATCTCTCTCTCTACTTGTGGTGTTCCCCAGGGGTCTAACCTCTCTCCCTGGCTCTTCTTGCCCACTGCATCGCTACTTTCTGCTCCAATTTTCAATGTTATGCGGATGACACTCAGCTCTCTTTCAAGCTCCCCTCAGCCACCTCTGCTTCTTTTCTCATACCAAACTGCCTGGTCGCAATTCAGGAATGGTGTGCCACCAATGATCTCTGCCTTAATGCCAGCAAGACTGAGATCCTCCTCATTGGGACACGCACTCCCTCTTTTCCTCTCTCTTTGTGGATGCCCACTTTGGGCCCTCTTCTTGCTCCTTCCTGTGAGGCTAAGAACCTTGGTGTCATCTTCGACTCCACCATCTCCTTCTCTCTTCACATCTCTGACGTCTCTAAGAAGTCAAACTATCAGCTGCACCTCCTCAGAGGTATTCTTCCTTTTCTCACTTTCGCCCAGAAGCACACTGTCTCCAGAGCTCTGGTCGTCTCTAGGCTGGACTATTGCAACAACCTCTTTCTAAATTTTCCTGCCTCTACTCTTCGACCTTTACAACTTATCCAGAACAGGACCACAAAACTTGTCCTTGGCCTCAAGCCCAGGGATTGTATCTCTCCAGCTCTGAAATCACTTTACGGGCTCCCTGTGGCTGCAAGGATAAACTTCAAGACCCTCTGCATCGTCCACAAGACTTTCTGTGGCTTGGGACCACTCTACCTCCAACATTCTCTTCTAAAACCTCTTCCTTCTTGAGCTCTCTGCTCATCCACCTCCAACTCTCTGAAGGTCAGACGCCTCTCCAAGCAGAGAGTTGGGGGAAGATCTATCTCCTCGGCTGGCGCCTCCCTCTGGAACAGCCTCCCTGCCTCTCTCAAACTTGAACAGTACCACCTCCGGTTCTGAAGCAACACAAGACCTTCCTTTTTGCTTCCGCTTTCTCTCTTCCTTTCCCCCGCTGATGCACCTGACTGCACCTCGCACTGGTCACATGGTCACCCTCTGAACTCGGACCCAGGCTCCTGCATGTCCAGTTGCCCTTGCACTGCCTGTGGGCTCCCCAGCACTTAAGGGTCTGTATCTGCAACCCTACAGTCCCTTCTCTCTGCACCTATGAGCCACCCGCCAGCTGCACTTGTGAGCTAACTGCACTTCCCCTTCTCCCCCCCTGTCACGTTTCCCCTTACCTCTTCCCCACACTTCCACGATCTGATTGACCAAGGCCTAGTAAGATCGTTATTTTGTCCTCCTTGTTTCCCCCTCCTCTTGTCGCGCCTGGAAACACTTGTGTACATACGCGTTATAAATGCCACATCATATCATATCATATACAGATTCATCTTTAGTGAGGCCTCCAACCCGTCTCGCACCACCCCAACAAATATGTGTACTCATCACAGTTGTTAGGATGTCGTCATAATGATGCATAGACGATACAGGTCATATAAAATTACTTGACCTTGTACAGTAAACAGTATGTTTTAATGCAAGCTACCTCTTAAAATGCTACTGAAAACATCATATTTTGGTAGAAAATGATGCTGCTAGATGGATACTCGAGCTCAGTGCGTGTGACATCATCCAAACAATGATGTCATCACGCAAAGAACTGGAACCATATAGGATGCAGCACAGCCTGTACAGTTGGATCTAACCTTGAGTGTTAATTTTGTTGTGTAAAAGAGACATTGCCCAACAGGTACAGATGATAAAGAACACTCGCTGTTTGTATCATTGCCGTATAAAGATGCACATCTGCCCACTCTGTTCCAGTATTATTCATTATGCTCTTTATGCAAATCTATCACTAACTGTTGTGCTGATTACTATTCAAGTGTCGTGTTTGGTCTTTCTGGAGTCCTGTATGCATTTTTGCATTCACTTTGATTTGTCTGGGATGTACATTCTGACCAGAGTTCCTGCTATTCAGTATTTGCTTCCCCATTGCCTGTCTGTCAATGCCAGGCTAGCCTGTATGATATTTTGTCTAGAACGCGGGGATCAGGGATCATAACGAACTGATATCACTTTCCCCACCACTACATTTGTAGAGCCATACCAACATCATTACCGCCAAAACCTCCAGCTGTTGCTTACGCTCTGTTGAATTTGCTCCATTGGTTGCCCCTGTTACTAGGCATTCTGTGGGCCCACCCGCTGAAAAGGCCAGGCCTAAAGCGATCAACCATTCTTCAGGCTTAATTCGCAACCATCTTTATTATCGTCCTTCGTTTTATTTACCGTCATTGCCACTACTACAAGGTGTACTACTGATGCACCCCTTTCACAGGATAATCTGCCTTGGTCGGTAACACCTGGGAAACAAAACACAATCTCTCAGCATGGTGGGGCTGGGTGTGGTGCTTGGGGATAGTCATCCCCCAGGAGCTCTTTCTAGGTTTCAATAGCCACCCCCATGAGGCCGGCAAAATAGTGAATTAGTACAACTGGTGCACCGTGAGGAGTCCTTCAACACCTCTGTTGCCAAAAGATGCCTCTGCCACTGCCTCGAAGTGGAGTTCCAGCTCTCCAAGTTATCAGGGAATTGGCTGCCCCAAGCTTAATCAACCAGGCCATATTTCTCAACATAACTCCAGAGGCCATGGTTTCCTGCAACACCTATGAAAAGCATGACTAAATCAGCCCAGTAACAACTACAAATACCTAAAGAAACCACCTCATTCCCACTCTCCACAGTTTCAACAAAGCAGTGTAGGTCCTCGCAATGCCCAACTTGATGGACTCTTCGAACCCGCTCTGCATGGATTAAAGCTAGCCTCATTGCTTCCATCCGCTTCATCTACAGAAGTAAGGATATTGATTACATAAACCCTGTTCTGAACGCACCACACTGGCTTCCGGTTCAAACCCACATGCCATTTGAACAAACAAAACACACCTGTCTGCCAATCTGAGAAGCTGGTCGCCTCTCGCTGTCTCAGACAGACCCGAAGTAAATACACATCCTGTAACCCAGGCGAGCAAAGCATCACTCGGTCCTTCCCCCCCTTCTCTGAAAGTGCACCCCAATCAAATCCCACACTCCTGGAACACTTCCCATTGTGTCATAACCTCCCACGGTCATCATCAACGGCTCTAAACTGGAGGCCCATAGATGCCGCAACATGCTGCCCCCAGATGGGAGACCCGGCTGGCAACCCTCCCAGGAAATGTCTGGAATTACCTAATTTCTTTAACATTCTGTCTCGGCGTGATATTTAATTTCTACAGTTCGAGGAACAATCAATATGTGCAAAAAATCCTAATTCTGTAGTTCTAATCCAGTGCCCGTTTGCCCTGTAAAATGTCAAATGACAGTGAATGCACCCATTAGCCTCTAATTGTACCCATTCCCATTTGTTTACTCCCTTTTTTGTCAAAGAGCAACTGAACTTCCATTTTCTCTGTGTAGAATAATCCTAGTTTAAGTGTTCACTAAAACAGTGAGTGTCTGACTGTTTCTAGGGTGCCTGAAGGCTGTCTGCTAAAAGAACTGAATTAACTCTGTGTCACTGAGATCTCACATCTGCCTGGGAGACCTCTTGGAGCCCCACCATTATGATGCCCACTTTGATTCTGCACTCCCAGTTCCCAGGCTCACACCGTCTGCTTGGGAGACCTCGTGGAGTCCTACCATGTGCCTGCCGTGATGCCCGCTTTGATTCTGCATGCCTATCACATAGCTGTACATAGAACAGAGCTAGATGGACTCACTGTATTGCCTGCGTACATAGCACATACTCATTCTGCTACTTGCATACCTAGTACATAGCCATATCCATTTCAATTCGATATTACTTGCATACCTAGTACCTAATCATATTGACTTTTGTATTGCCTACATACCTAGCACATAGCTAGGCCGACTCATTTTATTGCCTGGATATCTACCACATAGCTAGATTGACACAATTTGTATTACATTCATACCTTGAACATAAGTAGACTGACACATTTTATTAATATCATGCCTAATACATAGCCACACCGAGTCTTTATACTTCCTGCATACCTAGAACATAGCCATTTTTACTCATTCTATTTCCTGCATACCTAGCACACGTTGCTATATTGACCCACTGTATTGCCTGCTTAAGTAGCACATAGCTACACTGACACGTTGTGTTACCTGCATATCCAGCACATTAATAGATTGGCTCACTGTATTGCCTACATACCTAGGACATAGACATATCAACTCATTGTTATTGCCTCCATACTCGATGGATAACCATGTTGACTTGTAATATTGTCTGCACATCTCTAGATTTGCACATTGCGCTGCCTGCACATTGTATCAACAGTAAGACAGACACAAGTGACCACAGTTCAAGGGGGTTTACTGAACGTTCACAAGGGTGTGATAAACGCCTATCTAAACCTAAATCTACAGATGGGAGCAAGCTACGACCATCAAATAAGAATAATGCAGTCTTAGTGGAGTCTTGACAAATAAATATATTGCAACAACTAATGGACATGGATCGATGTTTGTATCATTTACCAGATTTTTTCGTCTCTTATTACCACTGAAATGCAGAGGACGTAAGAGAGATAGTAGGGCACTTGTATCACATCGTATTTCACACATCTAAAAATTCAAGTGATGCTTACTTCAATGTCGAATTCAGATTCGCTTGCCCGAACTTCTTAATGGCCGTCAATAGTCAGCAACACTAGCCTGTATATGAGCGTGAGGAACAAATGGTCCTCCCGTTCTAAGAGAGTAAAAAGAATACACAGGGTATGTTATAAAATCACTCTTTATAGTGACCAGTGTCAAGGTCCTTATGGTGTACGATAGCTGTATGTGAACATTTCAATCGACAGATGGGTTTGACCAGCCGTACAGAACTTTAGAGGTTTCCGACCAGTATTGCAAGCGTATTGTTCGCTCCAGACGTCCGGATAGCCGCTCCACTATTGATTAAGCTCTAATCTTGCAGGAATATAGGTTGCTTTGTCGAGTAACATGTGTGTATGAAAAACGTACCAATTTGAATATATCACTCATAACAGACGAAAGCGGATATCTTAGAGCGGTGTCAATCATTTTACGAGTGATTCAAAATACGTCTTGTATAGCAGGGTATAGCCAGTTATAATTGAAAACTTACCCTCTTGAATCCGGCTTGGTCTATTTGTGTACGCGTATAGAAAACGTACCTAATTGAATATGGTGATCATTTTAGAAAAAAGCAGACATCTTGGAATGGTATCACTCATATTGCAAGTAATCCAAAATATGTCTTGTATAACAGAACTTTGCCAATTATAAGTAGAAACGTACCCTCTTCAATCCGGCACACATTGCAGACCACAGCGGACATATTGGAACAGTATGACCCATATTTTGAACAACTCAAATTATATCTTCTCGTTTGAAATGTTACCAATCTTAGTAGGAAACTGGGATGTGTCACTTAGTTTATATATCATTTAGTATAAATATCTAAGTAAAAACACGTGTGGGGTTTACAATAATCCCTTCAACTTATCTTGTTTCTAACTATTGACAACGTGACTAACTGTTGAATACACCAAGTGCAACATCTTACTTCTCTTAAGTAGACAATCTCCACAAGCTTGTTACTTGCCCAAGCTGTGCCACTCAGTATTTTCGTTCACTCCTGTTACATGACTGTTTGTTAAAAATATCAAGCGCATTTCTAAAAATATCAAGCGCATTTCTTCTCTAGTGAGTTTCAATTTATCAAATTTGTTGTCATTGCTCACATTGATTTTTCAGAGAACCGTCCATCTTAACTCATCACATTAATGTTGTATTGCCACAAAATGCCCAAATATTGGGGCATTCACTGTTTCATTACTGATGCAGCTCTTGTGTTCACCAATGCGAACTTTGATTTTTCATTCAGTTTTCCCCATATAGATTTTGTTGCAGGGACACCATACACATAAATGACCCATGCAGTATTGCAGTTGGTAGAAGCATGTTGTTGCCACGGTGTGTTGAGACCGATATCAACGTATGTTGATCTTCTCGTTGGCAAACATCTACAGTTACCACAATGGATGTGGCCTACTGTGCTACCCAAGCCCCATTTTTCTGTTAAGGTTGTTTACTTTGTTGTTCGTTCGTATATGTAATTTCTTGTCAACAACTCTTTGAAGTTACTACTCCTTTTGTAGGCACATCTAAGTGGCTGAATTGGTTGTGTACCCTTGGACAAAATGGGCCAATTTTTGTTTATTATTCTCTTAATGCGATTAGACAAGGGATTGTAAGTACTTCCAAACACAATGGGCCACATTATAATGTTGGTGGATACAGTATGAATGGTGCCAGTAAGGCACCGGCACTGTTCATACCGTACCACCAAATTACGAGTTCTGCTTGCGGGTGCCAGCACCTGCAAGCATAACTCGTAATTGCACCGGCACCATTATCAACGGTGGCGGTGCAACCATGCTCCCCACCCCCATTCTTCCCTATAGGGCAGAATGGGAATCGAGAGCCCGGCAAAACCGCCACCCGCGAATGGGCAATTACCAGCTCATTCAACTCGTAATGGGCCGGTTATTGCCCAATCGCGGGAGGCGGTGCCGGTAGCGAGTTTGGCAGTAGCCGTGTCTGTAAAACAAGCACGATTACCGCCAAACGCATAATGAGGCCCAATGTCATTGCATCTGTCTTTTTATTGTGATATTCTGATAGTGGCTCTCGATTATTGTTCTATGCCCTTTTGAAAGCATTCCTTATGATATTTTTAGGATATCCTCTTTCTTTTAGATTAGTACTCAGCTCTTGTCCTTCTTTTTCAACCTCACTCCTACGAGTGCTATCCTACTGGTGCTTTTTCATTTTCACTGTAAAAACTGACCTACAGGTAGGTTCTCACAGGTGTGTTTATGATGGAAACTGTTCAAGGCTAGTGGGGAGTTTGTATCTGTTTCCTTGTGAAAAAGTTTACCTTTTAATACCTTCTCATCAGGGTCTGCATAGAAGGTGATGTCTAGGAAGTTTATTTTCTCCGTGCTACTACTACTAGTGAACTTCAAATACCGATTCCGCTTGTTAAGCCAGTGAAGAAGGCTTCAAGACTCGCTGTATCTCTGTGCCAGATAACTAGCACATCATCGATGTAGAGTTTCCATTACATATCTTGATTTGATCATTGAAAGGGTTTTCAATGGAAAAAACCCTACTTTGTTCTAAACTCAGTACATCCAGATTTGCTAATGTAGGAGCCACTGCTGAGCTCATTGCAGTACCATTGATCTGTTTGACAAATCTATTATTAAACAAAAAATAATGTTCTTTTAGGGCCATTTCAGTGCACCATAGTACGAATGAATTTGGAGTAATGCCTCCTTCTCTTTTGTCGAATAACAACTATTCTACCATATTAAGCATAGCCTCCTGTGGAATCTTAGTGTACAAAGAAAATATATCTAAATCTACAAGTATCTCGCTTTAGGTATGAAACGGGTGCCCCTTTACAAGATTAATGACACTTGTAGTGTCACGTAAGTAAGAATGCATCTCTGTGACAAAGCCTTTAAGGAAGTGATCTGCAAATTTGCCCAGAGGTTTCCATTTTGAACCAGTACTCAAAACAATTGGTCCCCTAGGGGGATTGGCCAAGGTTTTGTGGACTTTAGGCTACATGTAACATTTAGGTACAGTCGGATTAGTCATGATCAAATATTCTGCTTCCCTTTTTGTTATCCACTGGCTTTCACTGGCTTTCTCTACCTTCATGATTATGAGGGATTGTAATCTTTCGGTAGGATCTAGATCAATTTCTTCATAAAAGGAAGTATCGCCCAATTGGCGATCACATTCAGTGATATACACTTCCCTATCTTGAAGTACAATGGCTCCTCCTATATCAGCCTTTCGAATCACTGCAGACTTGTTGGACTTCAATGATTCGCCGCTTTCGGTTCTTTACTGGACAGGTTTTGAAACACATTTGCTTTTTTGGTTTTGTTTTCCAATGCTTGTAATTCAGCCAAAACTCTTTTTTTCAAACACTATGGACTCAGGGCTAAGCTGGCCTTAGGGGGACAGAATGATGATGTTTTATGGAACCCACTTTTAACGTCCTGTGTCTCGAAAGGATTGTCTGAGAAGTATTGTTTAAAATGTATCCTCCTTTCCAGCTTTCAACTCACACTCCTATGTTATTTGCCCCAGTGCGTCCTGGTCTGTGTAGTTCACTGTATTATGCACCAAAGTTCAACTTTCAGCTTTTTACTCTACCCTTTTCTCAGGATTAATTTCAATCACCTCGCTTTTACAGTTCACTCACTTAATTGCTACAAACGTTTCGCCTTTCACTGAGACTTTTGAGTGGGCTATTTCCTTTCATCGGACCACTCTGGTCAGTATTGCTGACTTTGCAGCTATGGTTACTTCAAGGTTCATTTGCAGGTCTGCCTTTCTTCGTATGTCATCCACACACATGCAGCCTTAAATTGTGTGATATAATGTTGCCACTTTTATCTTTCTTTAGCACACACCGGTCTCTCATGTCACTTGCCAACTCAGCGGCTGTGTGCGTTTCTTTCATGACTTTACTGTCGTCCAGTTTACGAGTCAAGGTTAGTACCATAGGCTTGGCCTCGCCTCCCCAACTCTACTGTTCACCCGGAAGGGTCGCTGGCGTCCTTAAAAAACAAAGGGCCTCATTACGACCCTGGCGCTAAGTGTTTAACGGCGCCGTAAAAGGCTGCAGCGCTGTTAAACACTTAGCGCCCTACTACGAGGTCCCTTTGCGGGACCCGACCTTAATGGCTGATCTACACCAGCCATTAAAGTAGAGACCCGCAAAGGGACCTTGGTGCTAAGTACGGTACTGCAATTTGCGGTACCGTACTTAGCGCCTTCCCCATTCCGATAGAGCCCTATGGGGCAAAAATGGGAATGGGGAAGGGACATGGTTCAATGGGGAATTACCACCCCGACAACCTTGGAATGAGGTGGTAATTCCCCATTGAACCATGGCGGACCCGTTACAACACCGGCCCCAACCATGGTGCGAATAGCGCCATGGTTTACCGTCGGTGTTGTAATGAGGGCCAATGTAGCCTTCTTGTTTGGGACTCGGCCTTCTCCATGTGTCTTTCACGCCTTTTGGAGGCAATGACCTCCTGCAGGGAACTCCTGGGGTTCTCCACCCGTGGCTCTTGTCCCTCGGTCCATTGCTCTGCTTTAGTAGGATCGCCTTCATCCCAGAATCTCTGCTCTTAATCGCGTTTCACCTTGCTCAGAGTGTGTCTCTATGTTCCGTCTTTTATCCGTGTGAGGAGAGCTAATTGGTATCAGATGTATGCACTTAGATTCAAGTGCCTGACTTTGCCTGACCCGATTAGCGAGACATGCCCAATGCAATGTGTAAGAGTTAGCATTATTACTCTGTCGCCCTCTTCCTTGGCCCAGTGTTTGTGTGGAAAAGGGGGGAGGGTTGGGACACCGCAGAATCCTACGAAATAGGAGGGATCATGGGTATGGGAAAGGGAGGAATGCCGCGTCTTGCCACCGGCTGCCTCACCCCCACTCCCCGAAGAGCCCTCACGCAGGTAATCCTCCCGCACTGGTCCACCCCGAGGGTCTGGATCCAAAGGTGATGGTTGTGGCCTGGCCTCCTGAGAGAGATCCCGGGGGACTAGCAGGTGAGACACACTTTGGTTTCTCACGCTAGTTATGCTCTTGCGGGGATGATGCTCTTGCCCTTAAATTTCAACATCTGGCTCAACAAAGAAGACAACCTCGCCACAAAATGAGTCAGAGCCAATCTTGTTGCATTACGGCTTAATCAAATGGTGAAATGTCCTATTCACATAACAGGTCAAACTTTGAATCATATCGTCTGCAATGAAAATGCAGTCACTGTTTGCTGTCAGTACACCTTCTAAGGCAGTGGAGTAGCTTTTCTGAAAATGTTGGGGATGGGATATGGCATCTAAAGGAAAGGGGTGCCTGCCAAATAAGGGGGACAAAAGGGCGTTCCACCAAAGTTGGGGGGGACAAACACCCTTGCCCCCCCCTAAAACTATGCCCATGCTCTAAGGGGTGACCACTTATCCAGATCATTCACAATGTTCAAAGAGGCACCACTTCTCATTGAACCTTCGAGTGCTGTCGATCATGACCAGATCCTGGAAAGGTGTACAAATCAACAAGAAAAAACACTTTTAGAGATCCTAGGTACTTTTGTTTATGCAGCAGGCAGGTTACCCCTGGTCACTGAAACTTATAAATACTTGAAACCTGGCTGGACTGCTAGAACTAAGATATTTTACACATTTGTTTTGCTCATATTGTTTTAATTTACTGCTGCTGAAAAGGAACACAGGTTGTACATGAGGGGGTAGAGAGAGCAGTAGCCCCTGATGAAGATGATTGCCAATGGTGAGAGAATGAAACATGTTGGGCTAGCATGTAGATCAAGTAGAACCACATATTTGGTTTGAATAATAGTTGTGTAATGTGTATGAAGATTGATTGTATATAGGAACAAGAATGTATTGGAGTTAGCACTTGAAACAGTACAGGGCATTACATTTTAGGATGGAATTTAGGCTGTGTATTGTAATATATTTATTGTGTATGTTGTCTAAATGGTTATATTACTGTATCTTTGTCGAACCTTTAGGTACAATGGTGTTCTAGTACTTGTTGAATCAATAGTCCAAATTATGGAAATGTTTTTTTCTAATTAAAGCACTATGAGCAAAACAGATGTGTAGAGTATCCTACCTTTAGCAGTCCAGCCAAGTTTCAAGTACAAATCAACAAACCTACTGGTAAAACTAGAAGCAAACAAAATGGCCTTCCGCACAGATGGATTGCCATGCCCACTGGATGACAGCTGCAACATTCATAATTGAATAACCTGCGTCTCACACAGTATTGCTCCAAAGAAACTTTTTTAAAACTCTAAAGAGAAGTAACTGGCTAAAATGATTACAGCCACATTAAACTTATTGCAAAAGGAAAATTGTAAACTAGAACGAATCTGTAGGAAAAGTAACCTACAAACTAACTATCATCAATAGCTTCTACAGGGCAGAAGCCATCAAAGCGAAGAAAGCACAGTGTTGCAGACGCATAGAATCAGCAAACTGTATCAAAAGGAAATATTTAAGATCAACCAGAATTTCAAAAGCCCTACAGCCTTTGCAATACAACCCCTACTCCAACTCAAGAACTATGTGACCAGATTGCTGCTCACTTCAACAATAAGATCCTCCAAATCCAGAGCACCTGGATGATAAAAGATGCTCACAGAACTACCTCATCATCGAGGCAGGTAATCAGTGATGCTCCCCCCCCCCTCTCTAACCTCATTTTGCCTCTTCTCTGCACAGAACATTCTTGTTATCATTGATTCCTGCGACCCTGCTGGACCTCCAGAGTATCCAACCCCCTCCAAATCTTAAACCCATCACAAAAAACACGGATCTAATGTCTATATTCCTATCGTTTCTTATTGACCCCTTCAACACCGGACGTTTCCCAGGTCTATTGAAAACTGCATACTTTCTCCTTTGTGATTTTAAATCCCCATCCCCTGGTTTTATATGGCAACGCATTATAACCCCTGGAAGCAATTGCTGGGGCTTAGCAGCATTACGTTTAAAAAAAAAAAGATTTTAAAAACTAATTTGGGAATGGTTTGCTTTTTTAAAAAAAACTTTTCTTTAACTGAATTCTTTGTTTTTTTATGGATTTTCTTTAGATAATGTGATATTGTTTGTTTTGTTTCTTATTACATTTATGTTTTGTTTCTTATTATATGTTCTGTTTTTTAATGTGAAAACATTCTTATGAATGTCTTTCACAATAACCAATCAAAAAAAGAAATATGCATACCATCAGAACCAACCAGCTATCATTCTATCTCGAAGATTCCTTTACTTGGAAATTACTGGAACAATTCATATATAAAAAATCCCGGATTTTGTTGAAACAAGCAACCTTCTGCATGAGGCACAGAATGGCTTTAGACAACGAAGGGGAACAGAATCCGCTCTTTGTTCACTCTAGGACACACATTAAAAACAACACAGATGAGAATTCCGAGTACACTCATCCTCCGAGACATCTCAGCTGCTTTTGATACCATCAGCCACGTCATCCTTTTAAAATGACTAGGAAACTTTGGTATCAAAGGAGCAGTAGTACAACAGACAACCTCCTTCCAGACAGGTAGAACCCAAACCAATCTCATGGCCTCCTGCAAATCCCAACCACACAGACTGACCTGCGGAGTACCTCTATGATACACTCCGAGTCCTTTTCTATTCAACATCTACATGGCACTGCTATTGAGCCTCAACAACTACTTGTGCATCACCTGCTTCAATTAGCGAACAACACACACATTATCTACAACCTTCGGAACAATCCATCAAGAAACCTTAAAACAGGTCTTTACCACTTGGATGGAGGGATGTTGGCAAACGGACAAAAAATCTGTCCTATCAAAACAGAACTGATGCTCTGCAATCATCCAGCTTCCTCTAACACCACCTCCATCTCTTTACCTGACGAGATGGGCCCATGCCCGTTACCATCCTTCACAGTAAGGAATCTTTCAACCGCAATGGACAAGACCCTCACACTTGGAACACAGGTGAGTCACATTGTCAAAAACAGTTTTTAACAAGTCTGCACTCTATGCCATAGCATACCATACCTAACCTTCGGCCACATAACCATGGCTATGATATTCCTAGCACTATCCAGACTAAACAACACTAACAGCCTCGATCTCAGACTCTCAAAACTACCTCATGAGGAAATTACAAAGAGTCCAGAAGGCAGAGGCCTGATTTCTCCTCCGGATTCCTTTTTGTACTTTTTAATGCATAGAACCCTTTTGCCTCAGCTCTGCACAAGTAGTGGACCGGTAGAAATTATGGCCAAAAAATACTAAAACCAAAAGGGAAAAATTACATTTGCATAGAAAGTAGGGAAGCTTTGAGAGAGAAATGGAAGATGGACAGAGGGGCAGATGAATGAATGGAAAGAGATAGGGAGTTTCAGTTTTTGGGAGCAAATAAAGAAAAAGAGCGAAAGCGTGATTGCATGCATTGTGGTTTAGGAACAGGTAAAAGCAAAACAGATTGAGAACGTGGTAATTGTGTAGGAACGTGGGAGGAGACAAGAAAGGAGAGCTAAAATGGGGCAAGACCATATGTAGATTTGTAGACAATACGTAAGAAACGAAAGTGTAAGAGAGATTCAAAGGAGACCTAAGAGATAGGCTGAAGGCAAGAAGAAATAGGAGAGCGAGCAGAGAGAAGGAAAAGGGTATGGATAAAGGAGCTAAAAATTGAGCGAAAAGGAGCTAGTCTCGATTCAGAAAGACCCATCAAGACAGCAGAGCAGGAGTCAAGGTGTGAGAACACCAAGGCAGAGATAAGTAGTTTAGTGGGACCGAAAGTAAGAAAGGGACAAACATTTCGAATGTTGTAGAGAGATAGACGACAAATCCGAGCGATGTTAGAGATGTGGACAGCGAATGAGAGATCAGTCAAAGGTTACACCGAGATTGTGGGCGTGCAGAGAAATGGGAATAAGAGAAGGGGGGAAAGGAAATGGAGAGAGGGTATGAGAGGAGGTGGGATGGAAGTGGAGGCAAAGTATAGAATTTCAGTTTTTGAAGAGTTGAGATGCATAAAGCAGGAATGCATCCAAGGGCAGATGAGAGTAAGCAGGCAGTGATCTTAGCATGGATGGAGTCTGAGAAAGAGGAAAAAGATATGAAGATCGGGGATTCGTCGGCATAAAAATTGGAGGCGAGACCAAAAGAATTAACAATATCAGTAAGAAAAGAGGTATAGAGTGAAAAAGGAAGGGTGCTGAGAACCAAAACTTAGGGAACACACTGTTGCAGTGGAAAGGAAGAGGAAGATTTGGTGGCCCAAGTAACTGCGAAGGAGCGATATGAGAGATATGACTGGAACCATTTAAGAACAGACTTGAAAGACTTATGAAACAAAGGATCAAGAGGTCCAAACATATAACACAAGCATTATGAACACCCCATTGGCTACAGGGCAAGAAAAGGACACATTTCCAAATGCTCTGCACCGCCAATTACTCTTGCTATGGAAAGGAACCACTATCATTCAGAAGGAAGTTCTAGTACACGCCTTCCAGAACACTACAGTCTGGTAATGCAGCTTTTGTCCCTAACTTCAATAAGAAATTACAGGGACGATCCTTATTCTCCCTATTGTCATGAAACTTTGAAATGCTCTATCTAAGCATCTCTGCCTGGAAGGAAACCACCTGATGTTCAGGAAGCAGCTCAAGACTTGGCTCTCCAACTAACCAAGTTGGAGAAAGCAATGAATTAAGAGCTACAAACTAACTACCAATCCCTTCACCAATCCCTTCACGACACTACACACTGGGGCAAGGTGTTCAGCCTGTCTTGCAAACACATTTTAGTGTCAGACCACTCTACTTTACAGCATTTCTGGAAGAACACTCACACCCATTACTTCCTCCCTTGACATGAACAGGTGCCACTTCTGACAAATAATATCCCAATAAATCATTCTCTTTAACCTTCACACCAAAGTCCAACTAGGAACTTGATTTCCAAACATCAAGCAGCACAAGCTACAGAAAACTACCACTCATGGGAGACCCCAACGGCCTGTAGACCCACTTCCTACCTGACACAGGACCACAGTGCAATCTCTCACTCCTCGGAAGGACGCTACAACCAAGATACAGAAAGTGGTCAACCCTTCAATCTACCCCCTCTTCCTGCCCCTCTCTTCCTTCAGCTAACTCCTCATTACTAAAATCTTGCAAGCGTACACTTGCTACACTCACTCCTTATCAGATAACCCAGAAGCTCTAGTGTGCTTAGCAGTCTACCCTATCCATCTTCTATCAACAGCCACACTGATTACTGCTTTGCAACCAGTGGGCAGCCCTTCTGGCACCAGTGGATACCACTCTCCAAAGATCTGAGTTTGGCATATCGGCACACAAGTACTTCTGACCTGCTCTCATCAACACCACATGTTTCTGCATCTGCCTGCCCACTATCTAACGCCCCGCCACACCTGCTTCCCTTACAGAGCCACGCACAGCGAGGCCAACTTTATTGGCAGCAGGGAGCTATGTAAGCCCACTCGCCTTACATTAACTAAGCAATGCCACCAGAATGTGAGAAGATACGCCTTTTCACAGAACTCAGCATGGTACTGTACAGTCAGAAACAATGATTTGTCTAGATCTGTCCAGTGGGAAACCAGTAATATGGGCCTCAACACTGGTTTCACGGTCAAGAATGTGTTTGCCAGATCACCACTCAGGACTACTGCTCTTTATTTGGAGCAGTGGCCCAGTTTTTGCAAACCTCCTTTAAGGATCCAAGCTCTAGACCTGCTCCATTCTGAAGCTATGTCAGTTTTACGACTATCCTTGTCTGGTGCTTTGCTGTTACTGTTACAAAAGCTTTCAATCACCTCAGAGAGAGGAAAGGCAGAGTCTTCCTTGTTGGTATTTGGTACTGCAACCTGGCATAATAGCATAGATCTCTGCAGCTAGTGAGTAACACACTGAGCTATCTTCTGAACCACTGTGGCACTCAAACGTATTAATATGTATTTCAACTTTGGTTATTGTGCGTGATCCCTATAGTGTACAAATAAAGGTGAAATCACTACGAAACCTGTGCCATAATGAATGCACGAACGATGTACTATGCCAGCACCGAATTCATTGATCAGATCAAACCTAAACTGTAAACAACAGCCAGGCAGCAGGTTCAGCACAATAGAGTATGTCATGGCAAAGGTTATGTTTTGTAAGAAATGTTCACTGGCTTCTTTTGCCCTCCCATGAGGATGTCTCTGGACATGTACTCTCCTGCAGGCATAGGGCGGTGCTGCCTGCAGAGTGCACAGAGGCTAATTGGCTCAGAGGTCGGGTCTTATGAGCGCTTTGCATGCCTGCTGCCTCGTCACCTCCACAATGGGCGGTGGTCACCTCTGAACTGAAGTGGAGGCTGAGGGGGGATGAAAGTGGTAAGTGCCACCGAGAGAGTAGATGGGAGCGGTGTGAGAATTCTGAGTACAACAAAGGCTGGTGTGTGTATGAGAGAGGGAGAGAGGCAGATAGACAGTTTGTTGTGCGAGATTGGAGCAGTTTTGTGTGTTCGAGAAAGGATGGTGTGAAGGAGGAGGGAATGAGATGCTCTGTGTCCATGAAATGCGCTCCCCGCAACCATGTGTCAGCTGATATATATATATATATATATTTATTATAGGGCAGCGATAGCCGCCCTGTAGTTAAGGTGAGTCGGACTGCTGCAAGTGAGACTGCCTACCTGATGACGTGATAAGCACAGAAACCGGTTTGAGGTGAACATCAGTAGCTGTGGAGGTGAATTGTGCAGGGAACCAGAGTGCGCCCCTTCCATCCAGTGCTGTGTGTGTATATATATATATATATATATATATATATATATATATATAGGGTGGCGATAGCTGCCCTATAGTCAAGGTGAGTCAGACTCCTAATGGAACTGCTCAAAATTCTATTGTTAATAACTTTTGATTCAAGTGATGGTTTTGGCTGAAATTTCGAAAGTGATTAAAAACCTGTGCCACCCCCCATTTCTCCCAGACTGCAAAGTTCTGCAAAGATTTGTTAAAAAATAAAAAAAATGATTAACATAACATGAGTATTTGTAAAGTGCACATTCACCCCCATAGGGGCATCTTGGCGCTAATAACAGATGTTTATTGTTACCCAACTTAATGGTGCTCATTTTATCGACCTCGGAAAGATGAAGGGCTGAGTGGACAGGTCGGGATTTGAACCTGTGACCAGGAGCTAAAACGCAGGCTCCTGTAGTCGATGCATTAGTCCACTGAGCCACAGACCCTGCATATCAAGCATCACCAAATTCTTTTTCTCCAAAAGTGCGGCCTACTTCCCATTCATTTTCCCATGGACAAACAAGGTCAAATTTTGCCAAAGCGCACAGCCCAAACTGCTGGACGGATTTGGACCAAGTCCGAAACAACTTGGGCACGAAGCGTTACATGGTTTCGGGTTATTCCTTGCAGTAATTATTTAAATATTTAACGCAGAACTGGGTGCCCCTTCCCAAAAATAGATAGCTATATCTTGCGGATTTACGCAGAGCCAGGCGGTTTTAGAAAAGAAATGGTCGCCATCTTGTTTTTCTCTCGATGCGAGAGATATCCGCAGCAGTAGCCAAGGATATGGGTAAATGAAATGCAGGAAAAAAAGCTACTTGGAGGTTAAAAGAATCTAAATGCCATCAGGCTGTAGGTGGGGTGGGAGGGTGGATAGAGGGCATCAAGTGAAATCTGGTAGCTGGAGGGGGTATAGGGATTATGTTTGCAACACAAAGCTTTCTGTAGCCTCGAATAGCCGACATCTCAAAGCAAAGTGTGACACAGAAACGGCGTATTCTGTGGGGGGAAAGGGAGAGAGCACGGAAGGTCATCTGGAGAGTAGAGGGAGCTGGCACAGATGAGGGGGCACTTGAGGAGAGGACCTGTGGGGGCAGGAAAGCATTATGTTTTCGGCTGTTTTGCTGATATTTGTGGCTATATTCAAAGCTATAAAAGACTATGGATAGCCGAGGGTATGTGTAGTTCAGTACCTGCGGTTACAGGCGTTTTTAAAAGATATTTTTACAGCTATAGAGACATCTGGGGTAAAAACCACTGACCATGGCTAAAGTCTAAGGCCAGTGACATGATTGCTTTCCAAATCTCCCAGTCATGCAGCAACCAGGACAGCTCTTGCTTAGCTTCAAAGTGAGGAAAGGGCCAGCCTCCTCAGGCCATAATGCCCGATAAATGAGCCAAAGTTACCAGACCACTTAGAGAAGCTAAGAAGGGTCAGTCTCGGTTACTGCATGTATGGGCGACTGAATGGGCATCCAAATTATTATTATTTTTTTTAACTGTGCTACCATCAGTTCTTGCACATTTTGCACTCAGAGACCATTTTTGCCTTTTGCTGAATTGCATTCTGGTATTTGTAGTCTCCCAGTCAATAATTAAGAAAAATAGATATTATTACAGCAACATTGGGTTAACCATCCCGGCAGTAACTGAGACAAACCCTGCTTAACTTCAAAGAGAGGGAGGGGTCAGCCCCCTAAGGCCATGTTGCCTAATAAATGAGCCTAAATTACAAGACCACATAGAGAAACATGCCCTAAGGGGGCTGGATCCGTCCTCGCTTTGAAACTAAGCAGGGTCGGTCCCCGGTTATTGTATAGATGGGAGACAGTCCACAGTCCTGAATGCTGTGCGTTTTCTTATTTTTAAATATCTCATAACACACTATAAGGAAGGCATGATATCAAACAGTAAGACAGACACAAGTGATCACAGTTCAAGAGTGTTTATTGAACTTCAATTGGGTTTGAAAAACGCCTCTCAAATCCTAAATCCACAAAGTCCTAGTGGTGTCTTGTCAAAATAAAAGGGCCTATACTAATATACCTATTGCCAATCCTTACTTCTGAATACAAATAGTGTGGGAAACAATGTTATGCAAAAGAAAAGTGTTCAAGGATATTCAAGCCATTGGCCTCGCTTCCCCACATTTTCAGCACGGGACAAGGCGGCCCACTCGAGATTAGCACAGTCTCTGTCTTCTCTAGCACGAGGATGCAGTTCAATCTCAGTATCAGGCCCTTCTATGTCAAAGTATCTTTGTCATTCAAAGTCTCTTATTTCAGAGGGCCTGATGTGATAAACAAACATTCAAAAGTTCCTTTCTCCTCACGATTCTCATGTATAACTTCTTGGGTGATTTTCGATTCACCATGGGCCCCCCTCCGCCGGGCTCAGACCCACTTTAAAATTGCTTTGAAACACTTGCTTTGTGTATAGGCGCTTTACAAATAAACAATACCAATACCAACACAAAGCTTTCAATTGATCTCCCTCTGTCGGGCTTGGACCAAATTCATATAATTTTCCAAACCTTTTTTACTTCATTGAAATCGAAGACCTTCGACTGTGTGCAGGATTTGACTTGACCTGTCGCAGGACCACTTTGATTCACCTTTATTTGTTTGATCTCCCTCTATCGGGCTCGGACCAAATCCATCTACTTTTATCACTTCTCAGCTGGGTACCTTACAGAGACCTTCGATTGAGCACCCATGCAGTGGCAGACTAGCCTGTCAAAGATATTGTAGCTTGCTTTAAAGTTCAATCACTCATCAGCAGTTTTACTTCAATCGCGTCTCTTGTCACACGCGTTTTAACAATGTTCATTCCAGCGCTCACCATACAATGTTTATGCTTGCAACCTTGGCTTCAACACAGACCGGTCTTGTATCGGTATCCCAACTCACCGGCTGTGTTGATTTCACTGATGCTGCTTTGTTCCTGGAGCCAAGGACAGTACGACGCCAGCTGGCGCTTCTTCCCACCTACAGACGGCCACAAGGTACCTCTGACACACAATGCAGGATTCTTCAGCCTGGTTTCCTGGTGTTACGAGTTCTTTCGAGGTTTTGTGGAAGTAACGGTTCCTTGTTGAAGAGGTTAAGGGAACCTCTCTCCTTGCGACCCCCTTCTGTTTAGCCATCTTTCTCCATCTTTCTCCTCTCGTTAAACTGACATCTTGGAGCTGCTGTTTTCTCATCTGCTTAGCCTCGCTCAGAGCGTGCTTTCGTGCTCTGCCTTTTATCCGTGTCGGGAAGTGTGATGGAAGTCAGGTGTGAGTGAGTGTCGATAATTGCCTGACCTCGCCTGACCATAGTATTGGGACATGCCAGGTATACGGCTCAGGTGTTAGTCTGTTATCCCTTAGAGCGGGCTGTCAGTGAGAAAGTGTTTGTGTTGTAAAAGGGGAGGGGGGACTACATTTCCTAAATATCCAACTGTGTCCCACTCCCACTCCCCGAAGACCCCTCACCCAGGTCATCCTCCCGCACTGGTCCCCCCCAGGAACTGGATCCAAAAGCGATGGCCATGTCCTGGCCACCTGGATGACAGATCCCCGGGGACTAGTGGGTGAGACACCTTCTAGTTTCTCATTAAACAACATTCGTATTATTATTTTTTAAAACGTGTTACTGTGATAACTTTTAGGTTTTGCACTCAGAGACCATTTTTGTCTTTCGCTGAATTCCATTCTGGTTGTTGTAGTCTCAAAGTCAAGATGGGGGAAATAATGCCACAATTGTACACTTTTTCCCTAACATAGTACTATAAGGATTTATATATTTGAGTGATACTATGGTATGACTATTGTTGAAAGCTAGACATGGGAGTGAGGAGGGTAAATGATGAGAGGGCAAGTAAGTCATGAGTATTTGCCCACAATGTGGAAAGAGAGTTTGCAATCCTGGACACTGCTGCAGTTATCTTCCCCTGATTGTGGCTGCTTTTTAGGGGACCAGTAAAGGACACATGTAGCTGGGCAGCGTAACTTTTTTTCAGAGGGCGGATGCAATCCGTTGGGTTTCTGTTGAGGTTGACAAGCTTGCTCAAGTATTTGGCTACCAGTATTTAACTCAGATTATCATGTTCCCAGTGCAGACGCTTACTCACAAGACCACAAGCACTTGTTTCGTATTGGGATTTAGATTTCCAGGAAATATTTCACGACAGATTGCTGAGTTTAAAAGCTGAGCACCTTTTATACTTTGCCAGCATATTTATTGTAACATTTTCTCTCTCAGGTGTTCATTACTCTTTTTAAAAGTCCAATGCTATTTTGTCATGTGCACTTTCGTCTAAGGAGTAGGTCTATTGAACTAAATTTGTATATTTCACTTTAAGGTATATGTTCACTTACTATGCATATATTCCGGGATGACAGCTTTTGATTTTCGTTATTGGGCAAAAGTACCTCAGCATATATTATTCTTGCAGCCCGTAATATTTTTCCTGTTTCCGTGCTGCTTAAATGTGGTTAGTGTAGGTCGTCTGATGCATCACAACAGTTCCAAGAGACTGGCCATAAAACAACAAGCTTGGAGCACGGCACAGGACATTTTGGCGCGGCCAGTTATGTGCATGCCGTTATTGCGTGACCATTTTACCGCAGGTCCCAGTTGGGCGTGTCCAGTTGTGCACAGGGACCTCTCAGCGCAAGGATGTTTGGCGCAAGAGGTTGCAATTGGGACGGCATGAACCTGCAGGCACTTTGCATTTTGTACCTCTCAGTGCAAGGATGTTTTGGCCAAGAGGCTGCAATTTGCATGAAACTGCAGGCACTTTGGATTTTGTAATATGGATTAAACGCGAAAAACATTTATTTACTGCAACATTATAAAACAGGATGGGTCATGTATTACACAGTCGTTGTAGAATTTAACCCATATTAACATGAAACACATTTATTTACTCTCTGTATTCTGGACCATGTAGTGTTAACAAGCATGCCTTTGATCCATGTGGGCGCCTTCATGGATATGTTCACCATGAAGGAGGCCACTAACCAACCACTAGCAATGTCCTTTGGTGCTGTTCAGTGACCCCGGCCTTTGTTATGGCCAAGTCCACAGCCTAAATTGTTATTAAGGTAATCAAACCTTTCATGAGCTCACTCATAAATGTTATGTCTAATTCCATTATTGATGAAATCAGTTATATTCAATGTAATTAGTGTTGTCACCAGTGATGGCATCAGTGATGTGATCTGTGATGTAATCATCGTGGTCATAGGCTGCGCAAAAGGGGCACAAAGTTAAGGTGGCTTTAGCTGAATTTTAGGGGCTTTGTTGCGTTCTTATCTTAACGCCTCGGTAAAAAGGGCACGGCTGCTGCCGGAGTGTCGGGGGGAAATTCTCCCGGGGTCGGCTGGGCCGTCCGCGGACCTCCGGGCAGGGAGGCCCCAACTCCTCCCGTATATCCCAAAAGAGATAGAGTATGAGACACATGCAAGAAGCAAGGTGATTCTGCTGTTTATTAAACAAAACGGCAGGGATGGCCAAGGATCGTACGCGTCCGTCCTGACACTCTCTCAACATCGTGGGGCTCGCAGGCCCTTTTTACCTTAGCATGACGCGCTACTTGCGTCACCTGAGAAAATTAGCAAAAAACCTATCGCCACTCTGGATTGGTTCCCCGAGTGGTAGGGTTAGTATGGCATACGTATAGAGAACGTTGTTATTGGTTAAGGGTCAGTCAGGTGGTATACTTGGGTTGTCCCTTCAGTTTGATACATAAAAATTGTTACATGAAGACCCCTGAGGATTGGTCAATGTTAATGGCGTCAGTGATAAGGGCCCCATGTTCTGATTGGTTCACCCGCGAGCCTCCCAGTCTGGGACCATCGCTGTTCCCAGCTCGCGGTGCACCTGTCACTTGCAACAATGTTTCACTATGGGTATGTTCAGACAATGTGAGGATTTATTCATAAGCAGGAAGGCCGACTACTCCCACCGCCGCAGATGTCCATTGAGTCGCTTAATTGTATCTGCCTGTGTCTTGAGACGGGGGATCCAGGCGCCTTCTTCCTCCTGGGCTTGGCATCCTATCAGGTTCGGCTTGGTCACGTGAGGTGGGACCGTGGTTGAGGCAGAATTCTGCACAATTAATATTGCATTTCTCACTGTGTGCCTGGCTTATCTTGCAGGTGCGACCTTGGCGTCGGCTTGCGGTATGAGAGTTTGCAACGTTGTGCCCTTGACTGTCTGCTTTCGCTGCGCTCATTCTGCAGGGTCAGCAACCGAACTCTTGCTCATTCAATGTTCATGGAGGCTTTTGCTTGTGGCCTACTTGGGCCTGGTGCATAGGTGGAACCATTTGATGCAGAGCGCTTTAGGTTATGGTATCATATTGCTCTATCCCCAGTATCGTGTCTTCGTTATATTTCTCATTATGGTACATGGTTTTAGAAGAAGCGTGAGCAAGCCTTTTTAGATGA
The DNA here is from genome assembly GCF_040938575.1 of Ambystoma mexicanum. Lineage (NCBI taxonomy): Eukaryota > Metazoa > Chordata > Amphibia > Caudata > Ambystomatidae > Ambystoma > Ambystoma mexicanum. The sequence goes on along the minus strand of NC_090922.1, from coordinate 576,023,344 downwards.
GTTCATTATGCGTCTTGCGTTTCTGCATTTTGAAAAGCCTATGTGGAAAATAATAAAGATGCACGTCCGTGGGTGTGTCCGTCGCCTACGTCATAGTACTGAGTATGTTCTTCGTGTGGATTGGTGTGGGAGTGTCCGGTGTGTATGTTTGCACGAGTGTGCTGACCGTTAGCTAGGTCGTCATGGCATCTCTAACGATGTGTTGATTTGGTGCTGGATGGTTTAGTCGAGTCCATCCATGCCGCAGGTGTCGGCATGTGCAGGGCAGGCTGGTGAGCAGGCGGGTGGGCACGCGAGTGGGCACATCCGTATGTTCTTGTACCAGGGTATTTGGTCGTCTGGGAGATGGGCAAACTCCTCTCGTGGCGGGTGTCTGGGCCGTGATCCTCTAGGCCAGGGTTGAGAGGGGATTGGTGGGAGCCTTTTGTTCACTTTTCCCACTTCAGTCCCCCCTCTGGTCGACTTGTCGACCACAAACATATCCTTTTCCTTATCTCCTCTCACTCTCCATATTTTAGTTACTCCTCCCAAATGTCCATAGTGGTTGACATGGTCTTCAAATGACCAGTACATATATACACAGGTTCCTCCATGTGTGCAATATACCCATTTCCCTATGTAGCTCCTTGGGTTTCTTGGGTTTTCGAGCTTCACAGATGGTGGGTCCAGGTGGTTAGTGATGATCTGGTTGCGCAACCTCTCTCTCTCTCTTTTATTATTGTGCCTGTGTGTTGGCCGTCATCTGCTGGCATCAAGGGGTGCATACCGACCATTTCGATCATCTCGTCTGTGGTGCGTGCCTTCCGGGCCTTCCAAAATCTTATTATGATAAGTGCAGCTCCAGCCAAAGTAATGCATCCAACTATGATCTTCAGTCCATCTGACAGCCAAGATGGCATCCATGACCATAGCGTCCAAAACCAGCTCTCATCCTTTTTCACACCTTTACTTTCATCCATCATTTTGGAGTGCATCTGGGCCAATTGTGATACTGCTTCTGTCAGTGTACCATTGTCAGCATCGTTAGCAGGAATGAATGTGCAGCATGATTGTCCTATCTTTGCGCAAACTCCTCCTTCCATTGCTGTGAGGAGGTCCAGTACATATCTGTTCTGTAGTGCTACCATCCTCACTGCTCGCAATTCCTCTTTTATTGCGTTGAATCCATTTACTGTAGAGTTAATTGTCATCATTAGTTCCCATCTAGTTATCTGGAGCCATTTTGCGTTTGCGTAAGCCTGTAGTCCCGGATGTATTATTGAGGAGAAGAACATTGCTGCTCTGCTGAATAGTCTGTGTTCTGGCGGAATTGAAGTGAGTGCTGTTTCCGACCTTCCCCACAGGTAATTTCCTGTCAGAGGTTCTCCTTGTCTTTTCTTTCTATTCAGGACAGTGCTGTTGCCGTTGTTTCGGTGCTCTGGCCCCTTCTGAAGCTGTGCAGATCTCTTCTTCCTCTTGTTTCCTTCATCCATTTTGGGGAAGTTCGCCACATTCACATGTTTCTGGGGCACCACTAGTGATGGTACATTAACGTGTACTATTGTGCACACACCATTCCACAGAGGGGGCAGTGTGTGGTATGCCTTGTCTCCACAGGCCCAGTAATGGTCCATTACTACTGCTGTTCCTGCTCCCCCCTCAGGTAGCTCTGTCACGCTTGCACAGTTGGTGTTGTATCCTACGTCCACTTCTCCTTTGTGTTGTTAGCATACCTTAGGTGCAGTCATTGGCAGTATTGTTATTGGGTCTTCATCCTTCTCTATCCACGTTAGCATGGGTACGTACTTGACCCAAGTCATCCAACATCTGTTGTTGTGTTCAGCAATAGTTGTAGTATCTTCTCTCATTATCATGTTGCTGCCAACCACTCCTGTGTCCCATTTGTCACCCAGGTACACCTTCCCTGTTATTATTATCAGTGGTCTTTCCCAACATCCTTGTTTACCAGGAACTTCAGTGGCGTACCAATCACATGGTAGGTACTGTAGTGTAACTTTCTTTGTTTCTCCTTTTTCAGGGCCACTTGTTATGTATCTGAATGCTTCAGCATGTAAACTGGCCTTGTGGTAACTCAAATAACTCTTAAGGAAGTTATTTTCGTACGGGTATGTGTCTCGTGATTTCCATACCAGGTGCACCGTGTTCCCTTGAAATCTCCCTTTCATTTGGAACAGTGCCAGGTATATTATACACCGTGCTGTTTTTTCATCTATTTCCGTGGCAACGAAAGTTCGGGAAGCACTCATGGCGTATGGGATCAATGAGCAGACGTAGCAGCTGTCTTCTGTTGTTTGTTTACCTATTTTAGTCATGTGTTGGTACCACATGTTGTTTGAGACGTGTGCTGAATTTTGTATGTAGTTGTCAATATCTTTACTGTCTGAGTATGTGCTGCGTTTAACTCTATTTCCCTTGTGTGGAATTTTGCTAGTACCACCTGACGTAACACCTGTTGCAGCTGGGGGTGGGGGTATATTAGGTTTGGGTACAGCAAAATTATTGATAGCATAACTGTTCCGCCATACAGAGGCAGCCACAAACCCGGTGATCATCAAAATCCCTATCATCTTTATTACAGAGGCTAGTCTCACCGGCATTTTGCTCTTACCTTGCTGCAGTCCGGCAGCTAATTCTTGCGACGTTAAAGTTGCCCGCCTGAAAATTCTCAATATGCTTGTTATTAGTGTTAGTTTTTGTTTTCAAGCTCTCACTATCAAGTAGTCGTTCAGTGCCCAGGCGAAGAGCTGTTCCCACGCCAATCTAAGCGATCTATCTCTTAGGACAGGCAAGTATGGGTGGAGGTGGGGCATTGATTGTTCTATGGCCAAGAGAAGTGCTGTGTAGTAGACACGTACCCTCCTCCTTTTCAGGTGCTTTGGCCTTTTTATGTAGTAGACAAATTGGTGCGATAATTCTTCAGGGTAGTTATTGTCTGAGGGTATCATCTACTCCTGGGCAGTGAACTTTGTTAGTTATCTGTTTTCTTAGCAGTACAATAATACACCGTACCTGCATGTGCGATAGAAAAAAAAGAGAACATTCAAGTGTTTACATGTGTATGTGTAAAACAATGTCCTTCAGTTGGGTTATTATTGCAGTGGGTAGGGGGTCAATGGGCAGAGGGTTTGGGGCTCAACTGGTAGAGGTTTCTTTACTCTTTGATCGTGTGATCATGGGGTGGGCGGTATGGTGATTACCCCTCTCTGTTTCAGTAGTTGTCTCTGGGGAATCAGGGGGGTGGCAGGGTATGGGGACACTTTGGCCGTTAGTTGCGGTAGAAGTCCCTTCCTCCGTTGGCGGCTCTGTTGCTGTTCTTCCAATGGCCCTGTCTGTGACGCTAGGGCGGGTCTGGAGTTTGCAGATCTTTACGTCGTGTAGGTGATTCCAAGCACGTTTGTCCTGTAGCTTTACTGCTCTCGTTGATACTTCCTCTACCAGGTGGGGGCCAGTGAAGCGTGGGCTATTCCACTTTCTGTTGAAATTGCGGAGTAGTACGTGGTCACCTTTGGCAATTTTGCACAGTTTTCCCTTTTCCAATTCTTCATCCGCGTCTTCTTGTTGATCACTCTTAGACCCGCCCCGCGTGCGCTCGAGCTGTTGAGACACAAACACTACACTAGTAATCAAAGAAGACACATATTGGTACATTTCATCACCAAGGACACATGCAGTACTCTCATGGTCGGTGAATGCTCTTGATGTTGGCATCAGAGGAAGGCGCATTTGGCGTCCGGTCACCACCTCGTGAGGGGTGAGGTGGTGGTCGGAGCCTGGTCTATTCCTTAGCTCAAATAGGGCTAGCGGAAGGCAATACAGCCAACTCTTCTTTGTTGTTTGCTGTATTTTTGCAATTGCCTCTTTTAATAGGCCATTCAGGCGTTCGCATATACCGTTGGCCTGCGGGTGATATGCACATGCAAATTTATGTATGCTTGATGTTCAGTAAGGATGTGATATGCTGGAACATTTCATTTGCGAAATGCGGCCCATTGTCTGACCGCAGTATTTCGCACACTCCCCACCTGGGGAAGACCTCCCTCACTAGGAATTTAGCTGCTCGGAATGCATCTGGGTGTGAGCAGGGCCCTGCCTCAATCCACCTCGAGAATGGGCACACAACTACAATCATATACCTATTTCCTTGACATACGTTGATCATATCAACATAGTCAATATGGATGTGTCGGAAGGGTCCCTCTGGCTGGGGTATAGTACCTTTTATCACCTTCAGCGTGTGACCGGCCGTGAACTGCTGACATGTGAGACAATTGCTGACAAAATTTGACACATGGGAATTTAACTCGGGGCAGAACCAATCTTCCCTAATTCGTGCTGCGATGACTTCCTTACCTGTGTGGGCTGGGTGGTGTAGTTGGCTCAGGGCGGTGTTCAATAGTGCCAGTGGCATTAGCATCTTTCCAGTGCTACTCTGGCGCCATAGTGCGTCAGTTGGCGACATTGTACATCCTCTTTTTACCCATATTTCTTTTTCTGCCATTGGTGCAGCCGCTTGTAGCTCCATTATCTGTGTGGCTGGGAGATGGGTGTACCCTTCTCTTATTAACATCTCCTTAGCTATTCCCCTCCCTCTCCCTCTCTCTGACTCTGGGGGGTTCCATATCTCGCCAAAATATGCAGCATACTTCGCGTGTGCGTCTGCTGCTGCATTCCCTTTTGAAATATGGTCTTCTCCATTAGTGTGTGCGCTGCATTTGGCCAATGCTAATTCTTGGGGGTCATTTATTACTTCAATTAGTTCAGCCAATAAGAGGGCATGTTGCACTGGGGTGCCGTCAGCTCTCCTAAACCCTCTTCTCCTCCACTTGGACAACCCTGAGTGGACAGTAGATGTGACATATGCACTGTCGGAATATATGGTCACTCGCTTGTCAAAGCTTTCCTTCAACGCCAAGATCAGTGCGACCAATTCCGCTGCTTGGGCAGAGTAATGCTGTGGTAATTGTACGCATTTCATCGCCACACACACCGGTACCTCTGTCATTTTTACCACTGCTGCCCCAGTTCTCCTAATCCCGTCACTTTGGTCAATTGTTGATGACCCATCAATGAACAAGAGATCACCTCCGTCTAGTGCATTCTCTTCAACCCTTCTAGTGCATGAATACATTTCAGTAGTCTTTGTACAATCGTGTGCATAGTCTCCTTCCTCAATTGCTTCTGCTATAAACCTTGCAGGGTTGACTGTGCTGCATCTAACAATTGATAGTTCAGCTCTAGATAATATTATCTCGTAACCTGACGCCCTCTGCGTTGTTAGTGTGGACTTAGGCTTGTTCAATATTGCAAATAGTGCATGTTCCACAAATAGTGTGGTTGGGCACCCCATGGTGATTGCTGATGCTTTCTCTACCGCAAAGGCAGCTGTGGCGAGACCTTGTTCGCAAGGGAAATGACCTAGCATCACAGGATCCAAGTGGCCGCTGTAAAACGCTACTGGTTTGTAGCCCATGCTTGTTTTTTGAGCCAACACTGCTTTCATTACTGTTGAGTCGCAATGTGAAAATATAAAAAATTGTCGTTCATAATCTGGGGTGGCCAGTACCGGAGCGGTTGATATTGCATCTTTCAGTTCATCAAAAGCCTCTTTCATTTCCATTGTCCACCCCAACTTTTTCTCCCCTTTGTTAACTTCTTTTAACCCCTCAAGTAGGGGTCCTATGTATGAGCTGTAATCAAATACCCATGCTCTGCAGTAGTTGCACAGGCCCCGGAACTGGTGTAATTCTCTCACTGTTTGTGGCAATGGCGTTTTTAAAATTGCCTGTGCTCTTTGTGGTGCAATCTGTCTTCCATATTGGGATATGAGCTGTCCAATGTAAAGTACTTGTTCCTGACAGTATTGTAACTTTTCCTTGTCTACCTTGTAACCTTTTTCAGCCAATATTGTCAGCATCTTTAATGAGTCCTCTCTGCATCTTTTTTCGTTTGTGCTGCAAATTATTATGTCGTCAACATACTGTAACACTGTGCTTTCTACTTCAATGTTACCCAAATCCATCTGTATTACTCTGTTGAATATTGAGGGTGACTCGCAGTACCCTTGTGGCAATCTGGTGTGTTTCCACTTTGTGTTTCTGTAAGTGAAGCTTGTCAGATCTTGTGAGTCTGGGTGCAGTGGTATTGAGAAAAAAGCATTTTTAAGGTCGATCACTGTAAACCGTGATGCCTCTGCTGGAATGCCGCACAATATTGTGGCCGGGTTTGCTGCTATGGGGTATTCTGCTTCCACTATGTTGTTCAAAGGCCTGAGGTCCTGTATGAAGCGCCAAGATCCACCTTTAGCCTTGCGCACTGGGTATACAGCTGTGTTGCATGGAGATTCTGATGGGACCAATATGCCATTATTTATTAGGGCCGTTATTGTTTCATATATGCCCTCATCTGCCTCTTTTGATAATGGGTACTGTTTCACTCTGGGGAGTATTGCACCCTTTTTCAATTTTATTCTTACCCCCCTATGCTTTTTATGCACCCCACGTCATAGGGGCTAGTAGTCCATAATGATGTGGGTACTTTTGCCATATCCTCCTCAAAAAAGGGAACTGGGGTGGACGTGGGTGCCTCAAGTGCCATTGCAATTTTCTGTGCCACCTGTTTGTACGTCACCCTTAGCCATATTTCCACACTCATCATAAGTACCATTTCACCTTCTTCCTTTTCTTCTGAGAAGAGCTCCTCATCTGACACCTGGGTGAGTCTACATCCCTCTGCTAGTGCTATCACTGCCCTCCATGCTCTTCCTTCTCTGTCTTGGGCATGCACTGCAATGTAATCAGCGGTTGCTATAATGCTCTCTATGTCCACTGAAATCACCTTTCCTTCTGGTTCGTTGGCTGGCGTTTCTGGTCTAAACAAGTAGGCTGCTGGCCTCCTCCAGACCTTTCCCTCTATCCCTGGCATCCATGCAAATGCCATGTCCTTCCCGTACTGGAACAGTTCACCATCTACTGGCTCAGCCCTAATCACTGTCTGTCCACAGTATGCCTGCATAATCTGTCGTGCAGTGAGCATGTTAATTCCTGGAGTGGAGCAAATTATGCCGTCCTCCGTAAAGGAGATCGTCATATTCAACCTGCTCATTATGTCTCTCCCCATTATATTTACTGGTGAGGCCCTAGAATATAAAAGTGGGACTGACATGTCATAATCCCCTATTGATGAGGGAATGTTATCAGTAAAGGGAACCAACCCCCTAGCCCCAGAGAATCCTTTGGTGTTCATGGCTTCACCTGACATCTTAAATTTACCTTCCCTTATGCAAGACGGGGTCGCCCCGGTGTCAACAAGGAATGATAATTTTTTGTCACCTATCATTACCTCTATGCGTGGTTCCTCCGCACTATTAGGTGTTACCGACAGGATGGGACACACCAAGGTCGTCTGTGGGCTGTCCTATTGGGGGTATAATGATTGACCACTTCCCGTGTAAGGGTTGTGTCCCAGGACTGTCACCCTACCCAGTTGTGTTTGCTGTAGTTGGGTATTGGTTGAGGTTATGTTATGGTCTTGGACTTGTGCAGGTGGCTGTACTTGCTGTGCTTGGGGTTGTTGTGTAATCGCTACCTGTTGTTGGGGCGGTGGATATGTCCGTGGCTGTTGTTGTGTTACTAGTTGTTTCTGTCCATTTCCCTGTTGCAATGTCTGCTGTTGCTGGATGCCCTGCTGTTCCTGTGTGAGCTCTTGTTGACCCTGTTCACTCCACAACGGTGTGCCTGGTCTCACTCTACACGTACGTGACATGTGGCCTACCAATCCACAAATCCAACACACCAGTGGTTCCCTGTTCTGCCATGGAAAGCTTCCTGTGTTGTCCTGGTATACTGGGTGCCTGGTGGGGTAGGAATTTCTAAGTCCCACCACCTGTTGTTGTGTGTTAAATCCGTATCCTCTCCCTCTCATTATTCCTCCCCTTCCCCGGTTGTAATTATAATACCCAGCTCCTGGCGTTGAGTATCCTCCTCCCATGTTAGTCGTGTATGGTTGGAGTGGCGGCATCTGTTGTGTTACAGTCTGCGATGATTGTATTTGGGAGGGGTCTTGTGCAGCCACTACTTGTGTGGGGCTTTGAGTTATTGTGGCAGGTGTAGTTATTAGTGCGCCTTCCATCGTGTAATTAGTGAGTTTCTTCTGTACTAGTTTAGCCTCTTCCGTTTTCCTATCCTCTTCCTTTTTTTTCATTTTTTTCTTGCCATGTCCTGCAATGATGTACTATAGTCAGTTGTATTTCTGGCCATGCTTTTGCTTCCATCCCCACTACTTTCTTCAGTTTCTGGACTGCTTCTGGGAGCCCCTGTACTAGTATATGATAGAATATTGCTGGTGTTTTGTCCCATTGTTCTCTAGTTTCCATACGCCACTTCTCTTGAATTTCCTGGATATAATCAACAGGATCTTCGTTCTCACGCATCTTGCGTGAGGTAATTGCTCCTATGTCTGATGTGTCTGGATACTGTACCCTCAGTGCCTGCCATAATGCATGTCTGCAGTTTGCGAATGGTGCCCCATCGTGAGATGTGTTTGTTATCGTTACCCCGGGGAAGCCCGCTCTCTTCCAGATGTCATCCGCAGCATCCCCTAATATTGATATGAGAAGGCCCTTTACATCTTCCACTGCCAATTTCTGTCCTGCGGTGTGTTTTTCCATTTCATATATCCATTTACCCGCACCTCCACTTAATGATGGGAGTCGGCACTTTATATTTTCCTTGTCTGCATGCTTCCAAGGGACGTATTGTGGTCTAACCCCTCCCCTCTCTAGAAGAGGCATTAAGTTGTGTCCCGTTTTACCCCCTGGGTTCCACAAAATCGAGTCCTCACACCCCTCCTCTTCTTCCGTCTCTTCTACATCGTCAGTTTCGTCCATATTTCTCCTGCTCTTAACTCTTTCTCGACCACCAATTCACCTTCTTTCATCATTTCCTTTATTTATTGTGGGCGTGTGTATTCGTTCTCCCTGCCTGCGTCCAGGGAGGTCTCTAAGCCTTCCTGCATAGAGTGTCAGTTCGCTTATGAAGGGTGCGAGTTTAGATGGGCATGTTGCACGTAATGAGCGTGAGGTGGTGGAGCATGTATGACGGGATGGTGACGGCGTGGCTTCACGTGTCTGCCTTTCCGCTATTCCATGCTCCTCCTCCCCACTTCTCTGCAGTTCTTCCTTTCTCCTGCAGATCCATGGTGAGTCTTTATTTGTCCGGGTGGTGTATAGTTTATCTAGGCTTTCCCTTTCACTATTTCTTCCTTCCTTCTCCATTCCTTCTTCTTCCTCACTACAAAAGTCATTCATAAATGGCAACCCCCAAACTGTCTTTTTCCCCCCAATCGTTACTGTTCTTAAGTCTATTAGGTCCGTTCCTCCCTTTTCTTCTTTACTAATCGCTCCCCTTTGTGCCGATGTTGTTGCTACTTCTGTGCCTCTATATACATGCCTCCTTACTTCACTCTCCCCCCTCCTATCTTCTCTTTCCCCTTCGTTTCTCTCCGCTATTCCTCTACCAATTTCCTCTCTTTTCTTTTTTAATTCTTCCATTACTTCACAACTCATTTTTTCCAATATCTTTTCATCTTCTTTCTTCCTTTCCCATCTCTCCCTCTCCCTTTCTAATATACTCTCTATCATCCTCCCTTCTTCGTATTTCCTTGTCGTTTCTGACAGTAATCTCTTCTTCCATATTGCCATTTCTTTTTCTTTCTCCTCTTCCTCTTTTTTCCTGTCGCACAGTGCTGCTCTTGATACCCTTTCTGCTGCTGCCTTTAACCTTTCGGCTTCTCTCCTTTGCTCCTAAGTTCGTTCTCTCATTTTTTCCAACTCATTCTTACCTTCTTTCCTTTCCCGTGCTCTCTCTCTCTTTCCCCCCTCTCGAGCTGCTTGATCAGTGCATTCTGCTCATCCCTTAATTCTGCTAATCATTCCTCCAAAGTCTCTTTCTTCTGTCTTAACAGCTCTTCCCCCTTTCCTTTTCCCTCTTCCCCTTCCATTTCATTCTCCCTGGTATTATCCTCGTCCATTTTCCTTACCACCTCCTTCTCTTCTCCTGTTAATGAACCTCGTAATTTTAATAGTATCTGCGCAGCTACCCACTCATCATTTCCTACGTCCGTAGTCTGCTCTTCTTCAGTCCTCCCCTCTCCTGCTAGCATCTTCCTCTGGGCTGATCCTGTTGTACTGGTCCGCTCCCCTCCCGTGTGGCCCACCTGTAGCTGTATATGGAGGCGGGCTGTATGCCGGGTTCGAGTACCCCTCAGCCGCCCTTAATTGTTCTCTTGCTATTTCTCCTAGTTCTCTTAAAGGATACAACCCCCCTCCCTCTGTTTTCACTACCTTCACTAGAGGTATATCGTCGCTCTGTTCCTTTTTTATTTCATTTTCGGTTGAGTTGTCACTCTTTTCTCCTCCCTCTTGTCCTTTCCCCGTGTTCTGTGTGCCTTCACTCTCCTTTTCCCCATTCTCTCCCTCCTCCTTAATCTCCTTATCTCCCGTTTTTTCCCCTACAATGAACATTCTGTTTGGTCCTGGTCGGGACCCTTGGAACATCCTCCATAAGTTGAACACCTCCACGTGGTGCATCAACTTCTTCCCCTTGTATGTATTGTGCAGATGGTTTAATAGTGAGTGTTGGGTATATGGATCGAAGCTACCATTAGGCGGCCATGGTGTCGTCATTTTGTTGTCCGTCCCCTGTGTCCATTCTATGCTGTACTTGATCAATTTCTCCCTATGGGGTGATAGTGTTTTACATATGTGTTGCAGCGGGGTAGTGACGGTGTTCCCCCACCCTGTCCCGTATGACATAGTAGCGCTCCACTTGTTACCCTTCCCCTATTTGGTAGCGGTTACCTCACTAGCAGTTTACAATATACAGCCTTATATCTTTACCTGGCCCCGTAAGTTTGGGGACTTGCGATAGTCCGCTAAGGAAAAATTAGTAAAATATAGTATTTACATTTATATATTCTTTTCTTTCGTTTCTTCCTTTATACAACACCCTTACGGCCCCCTGCGGCCGAGGCGCACGTAGCCCCCTGCGGCTGCGTGCCCCTTGTGACGATCTTATACTGCCGTCCTACTTTCACTTGCTCCTCCTCCCTCTTCTGCACTTGCCGTGGCCGGCGTTCTCCGTGCGCAGCCACGTCCCCCTTTTCGCCTTTCCCCGATCAACTCATTACCGTCTACCTCCATTTCCACGCCCTTAACACAGCTCTCCTCCCCGCCACTCAAAAATAAAGACGCCTGGTTCTCGAGATGTCCTATGTAAGACCTGCTGGTGACGTCACCGATCTCTTCAGCCCCACGATGTTGAGAGAGTGTCAGGACGGACGCGTACGATCCTTGGCCATCCCTGCCGTTTTGTTTAATAAACAGCAGAATCACCTTGCTTCTTGCGTGTCTCTCATACTATATCTCTTTTGGGATATACGGGAGGAGTTGGGGCCTCCCTGCCGGAGGTCCGCGGACGGCCCAGCCGACCCCGGGAGAATTTCCCCCCGACAAGTTGGAGGCACTGCTGAGATCTGTTTAAGGTCCGCTTTTATTTTTATTTTTCCAAGTACTCCCATTGCGAGGAGGCCCGGCGGCGCGGCCCCCTCTGCCGCTGCCCCCTTTTGAGGACTACAGGACCATCGCGGAACTGCGAGAAGACCGGACAGCGCAATCCGGATATTGGCCCTCGGGAGCCGGTTGAGAAGTATCCCGCCCGCGGTTGGCGAGTGTCCATCGTGGGGCTCGCAGGCCCTTTTTACCTTAGCATGACGCGCTACTTGCGTCACCTGAGAAAATTAGCAAAAAACCTATCGCCACTCTGGATTGGTTCCCCGAGTGGTAGGGTTAGTATAGCATACGTATAGAGAATGTTGTTATTGGTTAAGGGTCAGTCAGGTGGGATACTTGGGTTGTCCCTTCAGTTTGATACATAAAAATTGTTACATGAAGACCCCTGAGGATTGGTCAATGTTAATGGCGTCGGTGATAAGGGCCCCATGTTCTGATTGGTTCACCCGCGAGCCCCCCAGTCTGGGACCATCGCTGTTCCCAGCTCGCGGTGCACCTGTCACTTGCAACAATGTTTCACTATGGGCATGTGCAGACAATGTGAGGATTTATTCATAAGCAGGAAGGCCGACTACTCCCACCGCCGCAGATGTCCATTGAGTTGCTTAATTGTATCTGCCTGTGTCTTGAGACGGGGGATCCAGGCGCCTTCTTCCTCCTGGGCTTGGCATCCTATCAGGTTCGCCTTGGTCACGTGAGGTGGGACCGTGGTTGAGGCAGAATTCTGCACAATTAATATTGCATTTCTCACTGTGTGCCTGGCTTATCTTGCAGGTGCGACCTTGGCGTCGGCTTGCGGTATGAGAGTTTGCAACGTTGTGCCCTTGACTGTCTGCTTTCGCTGGGCTCATTCTGCAGGGTCAGCAACCGAACTCTTGCTCATTCAATGTTCATGGAGGCTTTTGCTTGCGGCCTACTTGGGCCTGGTGCATAGGTGGAACCATTTGATGCAGAGCGCTTTAGGTTATGGTATCATATTGCTCTATCCCCAGTATCGTGTCTTCGTTATATTTCTCATTATGGTACATGGTTTTAGAAGAAGAGTGAGCAAGCCTTTTTAGATGAGTTCATTATGCGTCTTGCGTTTCTGCATTTTGAAAAGCCTATGTGGAAAATAATAAAGATGCACGTCCGTGGGTGTGTCCGTCGCCTACGTTATAGCACTGAGTATGTTCTTCGTGTGGATTGGTGTGGGAGTGTCCGGTGTGTATGTTTGCATGAGTGTGCTGACCGTTAGCTAGGTCGTCATGGCATCTCTAACGATGTGTTGATTTGGTGCTGGATGGTTTAGTCGAGTCCATCCATGCCGCAGGTGTCGGCATGTGCAGGGCAGGCTGGTGGGCAGGCGGGTGGGCACGCGAGTGGGCACATCCGTATGTTCTTGTACCAGGGTATTTGGTCGTCTGGGAGATGGGCAAACTCCTCTCGTGGCGGGTGTCTGGGCCGTGATCCTCTAGGCCAGGGTTGAGAGGGGATTGGTGGGAGCCTTTTGTTCACTTTTCCCACTTCAGGAGTCATTTCTTTTCCGGCGTCCGTCAATGGGGACTTACCGGGGCATTACAGCCACAGTGGTCCCGTAATTCCTCATTGCCGGGCGTCAGAAAATATTACTTCCCATTCGAGTCCCATTGGACCATTCATGAATGGTGCTGGTGCATTCGTCAAGGTCTGCGAGCAGGTGCCATTCCGCCCGCCAGGTGAGACCTGGCGGTCTGAAAGGCACCCGCTCGCTGTACACGTAGTTTGCCGGTCCAGAAACAACGATACCAGCAAGCTTACTGGTACGTTGTTTCCGGACCGGCAACCTTGTAATGAGGCCCAATGAGTGTTTCTACAATGCAGCAAAACAATTTTAAAAGCTTGTATTTAAGCTACCCCATCACATGATTGTGTCCCATAGGACTTCAAGCATTGATACCTTTAACAGCTATGTGACAGATTCGGCCATCTTAGCCTGTTTTTCCTAGTGCAGAAAGCCATGCTTGCTTAGTCACTGGCGTAAAGGGGGCCCCCGCAGCTCCTGAGGTGCGGGGGGCACCGCTAGCACATGTTCTTGGAGGGCGGCCTGCAGGACTGTAACTCTCCATAACTCCGTGGCCGCTCCACGGTGGATAGAGGCTTTTGTATACTGTGTCCACCCACTAGCTGTAGAGGCTGTAGAAAGACTCAGGGTCACAGAGAACAGTCAGGGTCCACTGCAGGGCAGTAACTCTCTGTATCTCTGCGGCCGCTCCACTGTGGATAGAGGCTTTTGTATACTGTGTCCACCCACTAGCTGTAGAGGCTGTAGAAAGACTCGGGGTCACAGAGAACAGTCAAGGTCCACTGCAGGACTGTAACTCTCTGTAATTCCGCGGCCGCTCCGCGGTGTATAGAGGCTTTTGTATAGTGGGTCCACCCACTAGCTGTAGAGGCTGTAGAAAGACTCAGGGTCACAGAGAACAGTCAGGGTCCACTGCAGGACTGTTAACTCTCCGTAACTCTGCATGTCTACACTGGTCTACATTGTGCAGCCAGTGAGACATGTTTTCAATGTGGCATGGCATTTTTAATCGCAAAGCATTCATGTTCCTGTGCACTGTTGGTGACTTGCATGAATTGAATTGGTGATACCTTACAAAACAATTGCAAACACTCTGGCTTTTTAGGCAATTTTTCTCAGAAACTGTGTTGTATATTTCATTAAAACACATATTTATATCTTACTCCTAGTCCAGTGTGTGGCATACCCCTTCAGAAGCACGCTTATGCGTATTGTGTAAGCATGTTGGCACGACCCGTGATTTATGGCTGAGTTGGGGGTGGGGTCCCCTCAGCATGGCTTGCAGGGGGCCCCCACATTTTGTGTTACGCCATTGTGCTTAGTGCAAATATAATGGCCATCTGGTAAACTATAAATATGCAGTGTGAAAAAAACTGCTTATTATAATAACCAATCTGCAATAACATTTTCGGTTATCTGGAATATTGCGCAGCATATAAGATCCATACCAATTCTAGATTCAGGCTAAACAATGACTGCTCAGTGCATGGCAAAGAGTCCACACAGCAGCCACAAATCGGTCTAAATAAACGAATCATATCTCAGTGCTTGAAGTCCATGTATGTTGAAACAAGCAAAATTGAAAAAGTGACAATAGAAGCAACCATCGGTTACCAATTCATTCATAAGGTGCTTTACTAGTGCAAATTGTAAGCATTGTCATTCATATCAAAATGACGAGTGCAAAATAAGTGTGAACATGATCTCACAAGATAAAGTGCCAAAGGCATAGTAATAACCTATATATGTTTATTATTAAAGTGTGCTTTAGTTGAAAAGCAACTTTTCAAACAGCTTTTCAAACAATAAAAACATAAATTAATCTTCATATAAACATGCATACACATATATTATGTGAATACATTTAATAACAATATAATACAATCATTATACACTTCTAAAAGATCATTCTTGACATTATCCTACATAAAAATGTAATTTCATAATCCCAATGTTAGTTAATAAACATTCCACTTTAAACACCTCCTCCAAAAAGCTTCAGGTTAATTTTCTTCAGGTTTACAGACGAAATGACCATGGTAGTGTTCGTGTAGATGTGAAATAGCAGGACAACATGTCAATAAGTGTTGTAAGGTTTCTTCATGGCGAGGACTCTTACATAATCTATAGGTTCGTGATTCTTTTAACATTTTGACTTGGGGTCTAACGCAGATAAAGTAGGCAATTCGTTCACTGAAAAGCCTCCGATAATTCGGAGAGGGGTACACTACTAACAATTATGCACGCAAGGGGGCTGCCCAGCGCATTTGTTCTGCTGCTATCCCTGAAATGCGCAGGTCGCCATTGAGAATAAGGTTGCGCGCATATCTACAATGAGCGCAAATGAACACAGAGCCTCTTCTGCACTTTTTTCGTTTGCGCTGATTTTTGGGGATCTGGCACTGGAAGGTATGTCTGAAGCGCAGATCCCTTGCGGTGGAATTTCATAGAAGGGCCCCCATGATTGCTTTGTTTTGTGTGATTGTGGCCTTGGGCACAGAGGTTGGGAGCTGCCCAGACTGTCCACACAGCATCAAGAGATGCAGGTAGCGGAGCATCCTTGAAGGCCAGGTAGGGGGAAGAGAGGGGGGGTTCTGAGCCGCCCTTGATCATTTTCACTCTTGACTAGGGGTGCTGAACCCCAGAATCCAGAGCAGATTGGGGGCTCTCCCATGAAGGGGTTAGTGTTCTCTTTCTTGGACAGGTTCCGCGTTACACACGTTAGTAAGCTGGCCTCTGCATCATCACGCGCGTGCCCTGGCACTATCCTTGTCGAAACCTTTCCTCCATCTCAGAGGATCGCCTCTTTCAGAATCTGGGATCTATTAACACTAACATAGCTAGAACTGAATGCGTCTACTTTGCCCCGAGCACTCGGGGGTCGGGTAAACATCTGTGTTCTTATAACCCTGCTGCGCCCTAAAGAACTCTCTGCTTCCTTTAGGAAAATTGCTTCCAGTCGCTAATTTTCTGAGGACAATTTCCCATACAAAAGGCTTCTATATGGGGCACCCAGAGTCAAGGGCAGAGTAGAACTACCTACGTACAAGTGTGTCCTGCTGAGTACTATGCCGGATCCGGTGGGAAGATTTACCATATAAATATTACACTCTGTGGTGATTGCCAACCTCGATTTCTGCTGTACATGTAATGGAAAATGATGATAACAAATATACTTCAAACCACATTTCATAAGACAAACCTATAATTGTGTAGCCTTACGAATGACAGCTATAACTCATTATAGAAATGTGTTATGTTACATTATGTTACTGCGATTTCTTCCGTACACCATGCAAAAAGAGTATGCCTGTGGCATATTAATATATTACACATTTCCTTCGCTGTACGAAGGACGACTGGTTTAGTGTGAGACCTGAAAGTGTGACCAGCAAGTTTCCCCTAGATAGTAGCCACAAGAGTTTAATTCACTGAAGTCTCCTACCAGTATCTAGTACTACATTAGATGCGCTAGTAATTGACCGTCTAGTCATTCACTGCTGCTATTTATTCTTGTAGTTGTCCACTGCACATCTAATTCCCACATGATTATAGGTTTTGGCTATATCGGTTTTTATAGATGCATCAACAATGTAGATAGTCAATGCCTGTAAGGGCCATGCAGAATGACAGAGCCCACACACTGGGTGCTTCATGGGATGGAGGTCCACTGCACGACTCGTAGACACCCTGTTCACATGCACTGATCCCTGCCATTTGCATAACCATGAAGATTCCAATTTACATGGCAACCTGCTAAGATGGCAGCAGACACTGCAAACGTCCCCTGTGTCCATGCTCTATGCATTGTGCTCGCCGGAGAACTGCATGCACCCAGATCTTTGTGCAGTCCTGGTAAACGGGGAGTTCCTGCCCGCATGCACCCAGATCTTTGTGCAGACCTGGTAAACGGGGAGTTCCTGCCCGCATGCACCCAGATCTTTGTGCAGACCTGGTAAACGGGGAGTTCCTGCCCGCATGCACCCAGATCTTTGTGCAGACCTGGTAAACGGGGAGTTCCTGCCCGCATTCGGTGACTCTCTGATCCGTCCCCACCGAATGCACAGGTGGATCTGAATGAGCTGGAAGTTGCCGGACTACCAATCACAGCCAGTCGTCGCTCGTCAGGTCTGGGTTGTTTTGCTTCACCAGCCTTGTGCGGCCTATTGGGGATGGTGGCTGGGAAACTGCATCTCTGAATGTGTGTGGAGGTGCTCTCGCGCCTCCTGGCTTATTCAGTCAGTCGGGGGCGTTGACTTGGTAGTGCCCCGACTCAGGCGTACATGTGCAGAAACCAGGAGGTGCTCTTTCCTTCCTGGCTCATGTCTGTGTGGCGCGGGATTTCCTGTGAGGCTAACACACGGTGAGGAGCAGAGTTTGGACCAGGACTGAATGTAAGAAGAATCTGTATTATGCATGCATGCATGCGTGTGTGAATGAATGAGTGAGTGAGTGTATAATGCATGGGTGGGTGTTGGGTGCACATGTGAATGACCAAGTGTGTGGTGGTGTGGTGTAGGGGTGCAGTGTGCAAGTGAATACTGTGCGAATAAATAATTGAATGTTGCGTGGATGTGTGTGGTGTATGCTTATGTGTTTGTGCCGGGCCGCTGATTTGAGGGGGGATACGATCGCAAAATAATAGATGGCCAGTAAAAAATGATGCTGTGACTGCATCATTTGTTATTGGGCATCTTCGATTAAGCAAACATAATAGCTGTTTCTTACCGTTGCATGATATTTTTAACTGACATCTTTCATAGCGCAGGCATGATACGTGTTATTACCTGTCTAGACTGACATTTTGGGGCAGTAGTCTAGCCATTTGTTGCCATGGCATCACATATTTTACCTTGCATCTTTGATAAAGCAAGCATAAGCTGCTCAGCGACCGTCATTTGGATCGCGGGCTGCAGCTGTGTAAACATAAGCTTATCCCCGCTCTCTACGCGGATGATATGGTGCTCTATGTCAGGGATCCGCAGCGTAATTTGGACACAATCATACCGGATATTGACCGGTTTGGAGACTTCTCTGGGTTGAGAATTAACATCACGAAATTGGTTCTCTTTCCGTTAACGGAGGGCCCTGAACATTTTAGGAATAGGTTTGGGTTCCAATGCATGGGGTATTCATGCAAAATCTGGGGATTAATATAGCCCGAACCCCCAGGGAACTATACAAACGCAACTATCAGTGAAATACTGGGACAAGCCAAGTTGACTTAACCTGTATGGGAGGAATATCCCTGGTTAAAATGGTGTTATTGCATTGCTTTCTATATGTTTTTCTTAATGTACCCCTGTAAGTATCGAAGGGGTACTTTCTGGATTTAAGATCCATGATATTATATTGTGGTGCAAATGGGCTATGAAAC
Source organism: Ambystoma mexicanum (assembly GCF_040938575.1). Taxonomy (NCBI): domain Eukaryota; kingdom Metazoa; phylum Chordata; class Amphibia; order Caudata; family Ambystomatidae; genus Ambystoma; species Ambystoma mexicanum. The sequence goes on along the minus strand of NC_090922.1, from coordinate 576,004,858 downwards.
AGGTCAGGATTTCTTGGGAGAGGTTGTTGGTGCCACTAGAGGGAGGGGGGATGGCACGCCAAGATTTTGAAACGCACTATGAGGTGGCCCAGGCAGGGTTTCTTCTCTTACTGGTATGGGAACGGAACAGATAGGAGATATGTGAAAGTGGAAAGGGCATTGGCATCCCTGTTTCTTCTGCGTTTGGTTATACTGACAGCACTAGATAAAGCCTCCAGGGCAACTAGCATGGTTGAGCTGACCTGCAGATCTTGGGTCTGCATGGAGAAAAAAGCCAAATGGGAGGTTATCTACTCCCTGAATTCCCCAGTGGCTTACATACCGGGGGTCCCACTGCCCAGTGAATGACATTACGTAGCATGTATGCAGCGGGCTAATATAACCAGCTTTCGGGACATGTTCCTCAATGGGCAGTTTCTAACAATGAAAGCGATGAAAGAGAGGGGGGATCTCAGCCCTCTAGATGTGTTCTTATACTTCCGGCTGAACTCTCTGAAGCAAGTGTTCCCGAGCTTTCCCCAGGAACCAGAAAGGGCCCCAATCTTAGACAAAATGGGGAGGGTTCCCAAGAGTAGGGTGATATGGATGCTGTATGGTACGTGCATGGATGCTAAGGTGGTGGGGTGTTCTAAGCAGATGGGAGAGCTTGTTGGGATGTGGGATATCAGAGGAGACCTGAAACTACTGTTGTGGGGGTCGAGGAGAGTGGCCATAAACTCCAAATTTAAAGGATACATTTCAAATACTTGCATCAATGTTACTACACACCAACCTCACTACGTAGGTTTTACCCAGACATCCCGGAGAGTTGTGCAAGGTGCGACAAAATCCCCGGTGCCTTTCTCCATCTGGCATGGAACTGTCCAGTAGTTCTTCTGTTTTTGAAGGCCTTTGAAGTTTTGAGTGCGATAGTGGGAGACGATATGAACCCGAACCCACTGACTGCATTGCTGGGACATACAGCACAGATCCCGAAGGGGGTAAGAAGACTGTTTGGACTGCTACTGGTTCTGGCAAAAAGGCAGGTGGCGATGGTTTGGTGTGGAACTCAATCCCCAAGGGTGTAACAGTGGTGCACAGATATTTTGTACTGTAACGAAATGGAGACGGAACTCGTCAGGATGTCACAATCCCAGGCCAAACTGTGGGACATCTGGGGTGTGTATGTACACTACTAGATTGCCTCTTCTGAGACACAAACTGAGAATGCCCGGTATTCCCCCCCGAAGACCTACACAGTTATCATGGAATACATCAATCAGAGAACGGAAAAGGGACGGAGTTGTACCTGATGTTACCAGTGAAAAATAGATTACCGACTGCTTAATCTCAAGAGAAACTGGGTGCTGTAATTTGCTAAAATGTGATGTATGATCAATTTAAGGAATTGGGGAGAGCCCACTACCACCACAGTGTTAACCAGGGGTTGTTATTCTTTACCATGTCGTGCCTTATGCATTGCGGATGGTGCTGTTCATGCTGTAAATGCTAATATAAAAGAATACAATATAAAAAAAGAAAGCATGATAAGTGGTTTTACGCGGCCAGACTGGCATTTTGGTCCAGCCAATCTAGCTATTTCTTTGGCATGGTATTTATACTGCGCATCTATGATAACGGAACCGTGATATGTTATTATTATGTGGCTAGACTAGCATTTTAGTGCAGCCAGTGTAGCTATTCCTTACTTTGCATGGCGCGTTTTTACTGTGCATCTATAATAAAGCAAGCAAGATGTGTCATTACGTTGCTAGATTGGTATTTTGGTCAAGCCAGACTGGACATGTTTTTATATTGTGGAATGGCGTTTTTAATGGCAAAGCAAACTGGAGTATGTATAGTGCTACGTATTGGCAGAACCAGCGTGGGCATCGGTGATCGGTCGCTCTGGCATATTTGTGAGAAATATTTATGCCCCTCCAATTGAAAAATTCACCAGCCGCCACTGATCGCAGCATTTTTTGTGACTTTGGAATACTTCATACCACCGTTTAAACATACTCAGAATTATCCTGTTAGCCAGTTGCTACACCTGTCATACAAAGATCCACCCTTTATCTCTGTCCCAAATCTTTTTGAAATCTTGTCTTTATCTTCCAGCAATCCTGCTGTAAGGCAGCTCGACGTATTGGATACCTTTTTTAAAATATTGTTTTCCCTTAACGTTCATACCCTCCCCTCACCCCCACCCTTTTAAACCCTAACAGCACTTCCTGGTGTAGAAAGGCTGTGCCCTACCTCGAGACTGAGATTTCTGCTGTCCACGACACATACCTAACTCTCAGCATAAGTACTCACAACTCCTCCATGGCCCCACCTCCATGTTAAAAAGTTGCCTTTGTTCTCCCAGAATTGATGGATCCAAGAAATATATATATAATAGTTCTATGTTTGCAAAAGAAACCCCTTTATTGCAGCATGGGACCAGAGATTACAATGGTAGCATGGCAAGCTCTGCCTTGTCACCAAAGCCATGCGTGCCATCTACAAGGAGCTTGACAGGTGTGTATATGCGAGTACACATGCGCACATTCTCATTCTAAACTTATTGAAGTATGGAGTTATATGACAAAAATAAATGCATTGGCCGCAACTTGATATTAGCATATTTACTCTATTTTCATCTGGATAAACAAATGTTATTTTTTAATAATTAAAAACAACGGCAAACATTTGTTGTGTTTAATTATTAGGTCTTCCTCTATTTGGTACAAAAGGAGGACTAGGTCCTCCTTACGATTTTGCCGGTGACCTGCCGGGTTATTGGTAAACTTGCCTTACCATTACCAGCACCAGATATCCTGGTGTTACCGGCATACACGGTGCCAGTACTGGCGGTAAATTCTCAATAGGAATCCATGAATTGGGTTTGCCCATATCACTGGCACCGCTAGTACCGGCGCCGGTGATGGGGGCAATTCTCTTCCGGTAGGGGCTTGAACTCCCGGCAGGTCAGGCCTGTCGGTAGTTCACTGCCCCTACCGTCAGACTCGGAGTGAGCCAGTCCAGAAAAAGCCGGTAGTACAGGAATGTATCTCTCCTAATGAGGGCCTTAGTTTGCATTAGACCTGTGAGGAATCAGGAGTGATACTCAGACACAAGTTAGATATGATTTTGGCTAAAGACTCTATTATAGCATGAAAGGGGTTTGGGGAAAGACTTTGTTGTGCCTGCACTAGTGGAGTTTCCCCAAACTTGAAAGTCTCTCCTCTTAGAAAACGGCTCTTTCAGCTTTTCTCTCTTCAGTTTTAGAAACCGTTCCTTTTCTCTCTCTCTTGGTTTCGCTATGAGTAATTTTTTCAATTTGGCGTGGCCACCAATAAGCCCTGGTATTCCCTCTGTCCCTTCATGGACTTTCCGGTTCGTGATGGCATCTCTCGCTTCTTCTGCCGTTAATGGCCTCCTTCTGCTTTCCGCTTTGCGACCGTTTCTCCCCCGTTTTCCTGCTTCCTGAGGGTTCCACTGCACTTGTCTGCTTCGCATGGGATTCCGGTGAGGAAATCGCTGTTCTCTGACGCCGGAGAACACCCAGGAGCCCTGCACTCGCTTCTGGTGTTCTCACTGTGTGTCATCTGCTTTCAGCAGCCTTCTCCCTTCAGGTTCCCGAGCCTGTTGGATCCACCGACTTCCTTCCATATGTCCTTTCGCACAGAGAGGAGCAACTCTGTCCTGCCAGCAGACTCTCTGTGTTTGCTGCTTCATTGATTTAAATGTCCTCTATACAGGTGTGCGCTCGCTGCCACTATAGCGTCGCCTGTGATCATGGATTCCTGTGCTCTGCATTACTCCGCTCCTCTTCCAGTGTTGTGAGGATTGTGGAAATAGTAGTCCTTTCCTGAAAACACTGTATGAATGTTTGCAATGGGTTTTAAAGGCAAACTAGTTTCGGAAGAAGAGTAAGTGGAATTGGAAATAATGTCTTTTGTAATTTTATACGGTAGTTAGAATTTGAGAGTTGGCATTTGGGGTGTAACAAAAGATTTGTACTACTCTCCCTGGGGGGAGAGGGGGAAGGTGCTACAATAAGCTTTTTCGGGAATGGGGAACTGGAGATGGATCTTCAGAAAGGAAAGGGGCATACCACGTCTCACCCGATGATACCGCAACCCTCTCCCGGAGTCCACCTCCCCCATGTGATCCTCCCTCATATAACCGCCCCAGGGTCAGGATCAGCTAGCGGCTACCTCCCCCTGGCCACATGGGAGGAGGTCATCTCACGGGGGAAAAGTGATGATACCATCGGATTCATTACATTCCCTTCCCCTTAAAACCGGGGCTTCCCGGCCAAGGGCTATCCTTTGGATGTTGGTGGGTGGCTCCCCCAAGGAAGGAATTTCCTCTGGATTTCTTAATCTGACCCCTATTTGGACCACCTGGGAGACTTGAAAAAGGAAAGGGGGATACCATGTCTCACAACCGTCTCACGGAGGCCACCTCCCGCCATGTGATCCTCCCGCATATAACCGCTCCCAGGGTCAGGATTAGGTAGTGACTGCCGTCCCCGGCTACATGGGAGGAGGTCTTCGCTGGGAAAGAAGTGATGATAACATCGGATTCATCACACCTCCCAGAGATAAAGCGCAGTGAGATAACATTATTGAATATAATCACACTTTTTAGTAAAGTAGCGGGGGGTTGAGACCAGTTTAAAAACGTAGGCACTTCACCACACATCATCGCAGGTTTTATTCGCAGAAATGTGTGTTAATGTTTGGATTTCAAGAATACTCCGTTTTTAATAAAGATGCCCTTAGAAGTGCACAAATCATAATAAACTAAATTGGCAAATGAAGAACTCCTTATAGAAAAATGTTACGTTGAATTAAGTTAAGTCCCGTTACATTATGGTATGGTATTAATGTGACATACACTGTGCACCATGAACAAAAGAGCATGATTGTAGCTTTATTTCCCGCCATCTTGAGTGGATGAGTGGGAAAAACAAGTTCCAGAATGCAAACTAACGTGAGCTTAAAATACCTCTTGGATTTTGCAAATGTACTTTCAAGACTTGAAGATGCACAGCACAAGATACTGAGTAATGAGTTCACCTGCTTGTGGTTATTGTTTGACAGAGACATTCTACTTTGTAATATATATGATGTGAAGAAGAATGTAAGAACCAGAAAAAGCGAAACCCTTTTTTGTGCGTTAAATCAGCAGATAAGAAAATAAGGGAACATTTTTAAAACGTTTGTGGGACTCAACTTGATTGGAAATAAGGAGCACGTTTGTGTAGTTAACTAGAGCTTTATGTGGGCTTTCAGAAGTAAATGCACCCATCAGTTCTTATCACCCAAAAATGAACTCTTTAGGCCACCAGGGGGCGCACAGGCAATGGCTGCCTAAGTGCGTAGCTCCCGCCGTGACTGGGCTTCGGCAAGGGATTGAGCCCCCCCCGACCCCCCCCCGGCGGGCCCGCCCCAACGAATTCGCCGGGCGCCCCCCCCCGAGCACCTCGGGGGCGAGGGAGCGGCTCTCGAGGCCCCCGGGAGAAGGAAGATCGGGACTCGGGACTTGCGCTGGGAGAGGAGCGCGGCCCGGAAGGCCACGAAGACGGAAGAGAGGTGGGCCCCGCCCGCGGCAAGACAGGTCCATAGCCCGGCCCGCCCTCCCCCCCCGCGACGGGCATTGTTTCCCCGAGGACACCGCCGGGGCCTGGGAGACACGCCCTCCCCCCCGAAGCTCTTCGCCCCGGCCAGGCGGAACAAGCCTGGGGACTCTCCCTCCAACAGGAGACGGCGGGACCCACCCGGAGTCCGGGGACCCGTGGCGGGCTCTGGGGACCCGTGCCTTCCCCTCCACCCACGAAGACCGAACAAGGCAGACGGAGCGAGGCGAGGTGGGAAGCCCCCCCTCCACCCCGGATTCTCAAACGCGGGCTGCCATAAGCCCAACGAAAGAAGAAGGCGGCAGAACCTCAGGAGGCCCGGGGACCGCTCCCCGCGGGCGTGCGGGCCTTCGGATCGCTCTGGAGGTGAGAGCCGCCCCCCACCCCCCCCAACGCAGGAGCATCATCAGACAGGGGGGTTACCAGGGTGTGAGGCCCCCGCCTGTCGTAGGTGGGGCGTGTGCCCGCCCGGGGGTGGCCCACCACTCCCCCCCCCCCTAGTAAAAGCAAGCCACGGACGAACGGCTGGGACTCCGCTGGACGGGCACTGGCTCTGGATCGCCCCCTCCCCCCCAGCGGAACCTAAGAAACCCCCGAAACTGACCACACGGGCTATCGGGCCCCCGGCGCCCCTCCAAAGGGCACCCAGCAGAGGCCCCGATCCACCACGAGGAGTCTGGACAGGGTGTGAGGCCCCCACCAGGTGACGGTGGGGCGTGTGCCCGCCCCCCCGGCAACGTTTTACAGCCCCGGCTGGTGCCGGCCCGGGACGGGTCCGCCCGAGGGGTCGGTCCCTCGGTCTAGGGGGCCCCCCCTGCGGACGTCCCTGGGAGAGCGTTCTCCCCGCTGGGAACATTGAGGCCCAGACAGTGGACCACGGGAAGGCACCTGATGAGCTGGCGGGAGTCACTGCAGGAATATCGCTTCCAGGAGGGCAAAAAAGGCGACAAAGGTACAAGCCTGAAAAGAACCATGGCCCAGTCTGAAGACGCAGCCCCCTCCTCCTCAGCCATGGAAAGGGGCTTCGCCTCAATTTTGCAAGAAATAAGGGACATGAGTTCGGATATCGCACAGAAGTTTGAAAAAATAGACCAGAGGGTGGAAAATATTGAGGACAGATTGCTCCAGGTCGAGACGCAGCAAACAACCTCGGCACCCCAAGAGATTCAACTCAACATGAGGTTGGAAGCCCTGGAAAAGAGGGACGAGGAGAGAGCCCGCCAGATGGACGATTTCGAAAACAGGGAGAGGAGGAACAACCTCAGGATTTTCGGGGTGCCTGAAATGGAGGGGGAAACGGAGAGGGACGTCACCAGAGCGGTGCGGGACATTATCACTCTACTGTTTGCGGAGGAGATGACCACAGAGCCTACATTTGACAGAGTGCACAGGGCGGGGGGCAGAGCGGGGGGCCCCCGTTCGATCTTGGCACGATTCCATTACTACTCGGAAAAAACTAAGGTGCTGGAGGAGGCCAGGAAGGCCCGAGAAATCACTTATAATAACGCCCAGGTCTCCATATACCAGGACCTCTCCGCATACACGTTGGCCAAGCGGAGAATGTGCCACCCCCTCACGCAGCTGCTAAAGGAAAAAGGGATACGCTATAGATGGGGCTATCCCTTCTCCCTGACATTAGAATACATGGGCCAAAGATCTACCCTAATCACAGAAGAAGACATCCGCGGTGCGATCCAGGAATACGTGGTGGACACGAGCCCCCGGAGGGGCCCTTCGGGCCCAGGGGGGGGCGAGCCCGTGGACCCCGGCCCATCGAGAGACAGGAGAAAGAGAACCGGGTCGCGAAAATTTAGGAAAATGAATACTCCATCTCCGGCGAAGGAGGGTGTTCGGAACGGTTCCGAGGACTGAGAACGGACTCGATCCGTTATGACTCAAAATGGCACTTGGAGGAGTCGGAGGTGTATTCGCTATCTGCATCCCCACGAACAGCAAGTATATGGGTCTCACAAAAGGAATGCAGCCGTGGGAGGGTTTGGGGGGCTCAAGAAGATCAGCTTTAAGGGTGATTAGCCTGGCCACAGGGGGCAGGCTGGTGGTTCGGCCAAAAGCCAGTGTTGGCGGAACTATTTGGCTGGACGCCGGGGAGGGGGGAGGGGGGGTACACGAGAGTTAAAGGGGTTCAGTTGGGAGTTGGGGTCGGGGGGCAGTTGGGGTTTTGTTTCATGCCCATCCGGGGGGGAAGGGTGGGGGGAAGAGGAGAGTTCAGAGCACAATTCAAGGAGCATTCGGGAACGAGCATTACAGAGTCGTTGACAGTGCGGGAAAATTACTTTGACCATGGCTGAGAGTCTGCCGGCCCTGGGTGTGGGCTCCCTCAATGTCCAGGGCTTAAACTCCCCCACGAAACGATCCCTGGTTAGTAGGGAGTTCCGAAGAGCCAAGCTCGACATCCTCTTCTTGCAAGAGACCCATTGGCCCCTGGGGAGGGAGCCCAAATTGCGGGGTGGTGGGATTGGGGAGGTCTTCAGCGCCTCCCACAGGGGAAAGAAACGAGGAGTGGCTATACTACTAGCTAGAGGAGTCAACTTTGAAAAAGATACCACATTGAAAGACCCGGGGGGCCGCTTTCTGCTAGTCCGGGGAACCCTGCAGGGGGCCCCACTCACCCTAGCAGTCATTTACGGTCCAAACGAAGGCCAAGCACAGTTCTGGGAGGAGATGAGGGAAAAAATACAACTCTTTGTTCACGGCACGCTGGTGGTGGGTGGGGATTTTAACATGGTCCTGGACCCAATCCGGGACAGGAAGCGAACAGGCCCCCAGACCCTCAGGGCAGCGGATGAAATCATGGCCCGAACCTTCCAGAGGGTCAACTCAGAACTAGGCTTGGTGGACACGGTCCCAACCCCCAGAGCCGAGACCCCCTCCTTTACGTACTACTCAGCAATCCATACATCGTTTTCCAGGATAGACTACATCCTGGTGGACGAATCCTTGTCCCCATTTATATCTGGCTATGGGGTGGAGCCGGTCCCCTGGTCTGACCACGATCTGGTCAGGATTACTATAGCAAGGGAAGGGCTGAGTGAACGGGGGGGGAGATGGAAGTGTAATGACTTTCTTCTAAAAGACGATGTACTAGCGCAGGAGATACTTGAGGCCATCACCGAATTTTTTGAGTTTAACGACAACGGGGAGGTAGGCTTACACACCCTTTGGGACGCCTTCAAGGCCACCTTACGAGGAGTCCTGATCAAAATAGGATCCCGGGAAAAGAGGGTAAGGGCTACCCAGGAAAGGGACCTGAGGGAGAAAATTGCCCAATTCCAACCAGGGGGTTCCCCGGCGGAGCCCTTAGACTGTGACAGGATGGCCGCCCTGGCCGATTATAGGCTCCAGTTGAAGGAACTCCTACTCCAAAAAACCGAGAGAAGTCTCTAGCTGGTCAGACAGAGGTACTATGAGAAGGGGGACAGGGCGGACAGGATCCTGGCCTGGAAGCTGCGAGAGGTCCAGAAAAGCAAAATGGTGAGAGCGGTTAAAAATGAGGAGGGGAAACTAGGCCAGGATATACCCCACATAGGAGAGGCGTTCCGCAGATACTATGAGAAATTATACTCATCCGAATATAATGGGGATGAGGATGAAATCGAGGGGTTTCTAAACTCTATACAGATCCCGGCCCTTTCCAGGGAGATGGCAGAGGGGTTGGAGGGCCCGGTGACCGAGGATGAGGTGGAGCGAGTGATTAGCGGCATGAAGGGGGGTACCTCCCCGGGTGAAGATGGTTACTCAGTCTCCTTCTACAAAAGGTTCCGTTCCACCCTGGCCCCGTACCTGGTAAAGGTGTTCAACGCAGTACTGGAGGGAGGGTCTCTCCCGGACTCCATGATGGAGGCGATCATAGTGGTGCTCCCCAAGGAAGGTAGGGACCCCTCGGAGTGTGCCTCCTACCACCCGATATCACTGTTGAATACTGATGTGAAGATTTTGGCTAAGGTGATTGGGAGGCGAATAGAGGGGGTCCTGCCGAAACTGGTCCACGGAGACCATGTGGGTTTCATAGGAGGTCGTCAGGGTGCAGACAACATCCGAAAAACTATAGACTTGATCCACCATGCCCAGAGGGCTGATCTTAACGCGAGCGTCCTATCCTTGGACTCTGAAAAGGCGTTCGACAGGGTCGAATGGAGATTCATGGCACTCACCCTCCAGAGAATGGGCTTTGGACCACAGATACGGGACTGGGTGGCCGCTCTTTACAGGGCCCCGAAGGCGAGGGTTCAGGTGAATGGCAGGCTATCGGACCCGTTCTCCCTCTCGCGGGGAACCAGGCAGGGATGTCCGCTTTCCCCCCTGATCTACGTTCTTGCTATGGAACCCCTGGCCATCGCAGTCAGAGCTCACAGAGATATCAAGGGGATCGAGAGAGGCGAGGTGGAATTTAAGCTATCCCTCTTCGCAGATGACATCCTGGCCTACCTGGTGGACCCGCGGCGCTCGCTTCCCCTCCTCTTGTCTCTGTTGGCCGCATTTGGGCGCTTCTCGGGGCTCAAAATTAACACATCCAAATCGGTCCTCCTTCCCATGAGAACATTAGACCCGGGTCTGGACCCCCTGGACAGGTTGGAGGGGATAGCAGTGGGGAAGGCCGCTGTCCGTTACCTGGGTGTCCTCATCCCCAGGGACCTATCCAAACTCGCCCCTATTAATTACGATCCTGTGATGGCGGGGATTACGGCAGACCTGAGGAGATGGGGCTCCATGATCTTGTCCTGGTATGGCCGCATGACGGCAGTCAAGATTAACATTCTACCAAGGTTGTTGTATCTCTTTACCTCGCTTCCTGTGGTCTTCCCTGACCAAACCTTCAGGGTCCTCCAAAACGCGGTCCGTGAGTTTATATGGCAGGGTAGGACACCGAGAACCGCAAAAAATGTCCTGACTCTACCTAGGGAGGAGGGAGGGTTCGGGCTGCCAGATTTCCAACTCTACTATCGTGCCGCCCAGTTGAGGGTCCTCCTGGAACATATGAAAGAGGGGCTGGGCACATATTGGTCCTATCTGGAGGACATAGATGCCCATCCACTAAAGGTCCGGGACCTCCTATGGACCCCGCGGAAATTTATCCCGAATAGATTGAAGTCCCACCCAACATTAGGCGTTCTCTGGGCGATCTGTGGGAGGGCCCCCAGACAGCACACTTAACGTCATGGCCGTCCCCGATGTCCTCTCTATGGAGCCAACCCCTCAAGTTGGGCAGTAGGGGGTTCCGCTGTGCACAGTCCTGGTCCGATTTGGGAATGGAATGGGCAGGGCAGATGTTCAGGGAAGGAGAATTCCTACCATACGAGGAACTGAGGGAAGCCCTTGGTCAGGGGTCACTATCCATTTTTGAATATCTCCGCTTGAAGGGCATCCTATGTGACCAGGCCTGGGGCCAAGACTTGAAAAGACAACTGTCCCCCTTTGAGAAGTTCCTTGATACAGCATCCTCCAGGAAGGGGGCGGTTTCAGGGATATATAAAATTCTGAACACTGTTAATTTGGGAGAGAGGAGGCGGTTCCGCTCTTATTGGAACGAGCTGGCAGGGGAAGAGATCTCGGAGGATGCATGGTCCAGGATATTTAAAATAGCATTCCACGGGAATTTATTTACCGCGGACATGGAACACAATTTTAAAATCCTCCAAGGATGGCACAGAGACCCAGCAAAGTTGTCAAAAATGTTCCCCGGGGTGTCCCCAGCATGCCCAAGGGGCTGCGATCAGGAGGGTTCGAGGGCACACATGTGGTGGCACTGCCCGAAGGTACAGGCATATTGGGAGGAGGTAAGGGGCTGGATCGCTGAAATCTCTGAGGAAATGCTCCCCCAGAACCCTCTGACCATGCTGCTGGGCCTCCCCCCAGAGGACACGGACACATTGAGGTATCCAAGAATGTGGGAAACAATGCTACGAGCGGGTAGAGTTGCCCTCGCCCAAAAATGGAAGAGCCCAGAAACTCCCTCCAAGGTGGAATGGCTAAAGAAGGTCAAAAATATGTTCTTGATGGACAAACTGACGGCAATGGTGAACAATGTCCCGGCCTCCTTCCAGGCGAACTGGTACGGGGTGCAACAGACCTGGGGATGGGATGTCCATTGATCCGTAACGTGGAACTGGGAAAGGTGTGGGCGCCCATGGCCCGGGAATCGGCAGACGAACAACAACCATACGAGAAGTCAACGCTCACGCTCGCTTCTAAGCTCCAGACTAGAAAAGCTTGCAGCTCAAAGCCCCGATGTGGGGTTTTTGTTCTTTTGGGTTAGGGGGGTGGGACTGCATTGGGGTGGTGGGGGTGGGGGGGCAGAAGCCTTCGGGCCCGTCATTTGATTCCATGAGAATAAGCTTGATGCCCCACTGTTTGTCTAAGAAAATGTTAATAAAACCAAAGTTTAAAAAAATTTTTAAAAAATGAACTCTTTTTTTCATGGGGTACAGCTTCCTATATAAATGCTCTGCCAATAAGAAAGCAAGAGGGAGTCAAGTATTTGCTGCATCCCAGATGGAAGTCCTGTAGAACTGTACAGATGCAGTGTCCAGTTCTCTGCCTGATCCAAGAATCCTTTGGCCACTGCCCTGGCAGTGAGCAAAGGCTGCCGCTACACCCGACCAATGGTGTGCCAGTTCACCCTGGTGATCCAGAAAGGCAGTGAGCGAAGGTTGCCGCTACACCCGACCAATGGTGTGCCAGTTCACCCTGGTGATCCAGACAAGAGGACAATAACCAGAGACTCTGGGCTGATCCCCGAAAGTAGGCAGAGATGCTTACTGCTATCCACAAGCACTCCCCACCACTTATGATATAATGAAAGGGAGCATTGCCACTCTAGACATACCAATTACGGTAAAGATAGCAGGATGGGGCTGGGGTTCCCTCTGTTGCTTACAAATCATATGGATGGAAACCAAAATGTGAAGGCCTATGGCTAGAAAAGGGGAAATTTACACACTGCATTTGCCAGGCACCTTTTCATGAGTTGGCTCTAAACTATTGATCGGGGACAGGGATTCTCAGCTGTACCCCACTCCCAACCCCAGTTGCCAACAGGATTGCCAGTCATGGTGGCAACTGGGAATCGGGGATCTGAGGAACGCAGAATTGTTCCTGCAGTGACTGGGGAAGGGAGCTGTGCAGGAGCATCTTCGACCAACAGAGCAGGCGGCGTCCACTTGGGAGCCGCAGTCCTGGCCATGGAGGTGGCGCACTGCTGGTGGTGGGCACACTGCCTGGAGCACAGGAGACACTTTGAGGTTCACCAGAGGCACCAAAGATTTAATGGGAGTCCAGCGGCCACTCATGTGGGGAAGAAGCTAGTATGGCACGTGGGCCGCTACAGCCATGGAAATTGGCTGTTAAGCACATGTAGCCCGTTAAGAAGGTCTTACTCTGAATTCTTCCACCCCACGCTAAGAGAAGATTATTTAGCCCTTTTCTGAAATTGTCCTAACCAGTTGGCAGAGAAGGTTGAAAGAAGTCCCCCTCCCTTTGCTCAGGCGGAATAAAGCCGAGGTTTTGCAGGACGTATCCCTCCGGGTCAATATGCCGTGTGAACAGACCAGTGTGAATCCCAGATGGGCCAGTTTCGCCTTTCATCCTAAAGATTTCAGCAAATAAAGCCGTGCAGCCGAGTGATAGTAAAAGGTATTATTAGCACCACCAGACAGTTGGGTTTGTGCTGGACGCAGTATAAAGGGTCCAGAATCTGTTTAATGAGAACACCGCACCCCCGACCCCCCCCAGGAGGGCTCAGGCCGGAGGCAGATGTGGAGAGCACTGCCTTCCTCTATCGGCGTCGCCAAAGTCCCTGCAGGGGTTGCAGCTCTGAGGGGTACACTTGCATGGCCGTCCATCGACTTGGAGGCCAGCAGGGAGAACTTCAAGAGATGTGAAGATTCGGGGTCCACCAACACACGGGGAGAGGGGAGGAGGGGGAAGAGGAGGAGGGGACAGGCCTTTGCAACAGCGTGGGGCATCCATAGTGTGCTTAAAAACTGTCTACACAGGAGATGTGTAAATATAGGGGCAGAGCCAGCCTCAAAATGTTGGTAGCACGGATGAGTGTTCATCCAACGCACAGTGCCCCTCCATGTGCCTGCATTCGCACTATCAATTGTGACTTTTCCAATATAGGTGCCCCGCCGGAAACAAAGGAGAGAGATGGGACCAACCCAATCGAAACATAGAGGGCATTAGAATTAAAGGGGAGAGAATGGCAACCAGACAGATGGGCCAAGGACACAGGGAGCTCAAGGGCGCAGGGAAGAGGTGCCCCCCTCCTTGAGGGACCTGTGGGGCAATGGTTGCTGCACACCGGGATGGGCCAGGGGGTATCTATTTCTTTATTGTGCGTTTGTAACAAACTTATACATCAAGTAAATTGTGTTTCAAAGCACCCACAGGGCAAGAGCGAGGGAGCATGGGAATTCAAATCAAATGCAACAATGAAAGATAGCGGCGGACCTCATAAGCTTTGTGAGCATTCAGAATATGCAAGTGCAGGGAGAAGAGAAGGGATGGGGGAGTGGGGGGTAAGTGCTAGGTGTACCAGGAGGGAAGTGCTAGGGAGTGAGCAGCTGTAAGTGCCTGGGTGTGTGGTCAGCTGCCAATAACTAAGTGCAGGCCTGTGGTGGCATGGGCCAGTGGGTGCCAAGGCAGATGCTGGAAGTGGACAGAGGCCGAAGGCGATTGGGTGTGGGGGGCCAGGTTCCAGGAGGACACATAAGGGCCCTGGTCACCAATCTAAGCAACTGCGGGTTTTGGCAGAGGAGGGAGCAAGAGAAGGAGGTGAAAATGAAAGTCTTGCAGAGCTTCCGGAATTTGGTCTGAACATGGGGGGTGGAGAAGGTACCACTGATAAACAGCTCTGTGGAAGTGGCAATTGAAGCGCACCACAATGTACGACATTGGAAGTGATATGTGCCGCAGGCTGCCAAAACTGAGGGTGTGTGATAAGATATCACCACTACCCAACCTCATCCCTCTGCTTACACCTCTCAAACTATGAACTAAACACAGCCATACCTCTACAGCACAACAAACCACACGCCTTTCACTACACCGCAACAATGAGACAAACCACACATAGACTCGCACAATAGGCCATGATGCTACCGACTGAAAATTCACACCTATGCTCAGCAAACCGTGTAAACCGAACTGAAGCTGCCAACAGCACATCACAGCTCTCTTTCCCTTTTGTCCCGCTCAGTCCTACTAACTTGCCCCCCACACCTTACCCTCTTCCTTTACAGATCCGCCAGAGCACCAAGGGACCACGTAGTGATAGTGCGCAGTATACAAACCCTTTAACATAACTTTTCTTTGCCCACTCTGGCTTTGGTAACCCTCATACACAAGCTGCCTGTCTGCCCCCAAATGCCCTGAAGAAAATTAGGAATTAATTGAAGCTGGGGGCCAGTGTTCATATGTTACTCCTGCTGCGATTCAAACAGGACACCTTCTCAAGGGGATCAAGTGACTACAGGGCCCATCACAGCAAGGAAACCTGCACCAGCAACTCCCCAGGAACTGTAGATAGCAGCAGTAGGTGCGTTAACCCATTGTGCTCCTGAACCCCTCCCCTTTCCTCTGGAACCAGGAAACTGAAAATGATGCCTTCCATTGATTGGCCCATTAGATCGCCCTTTTCTCTTAATTCAGAGGATATTTAGTTTCACACAGAGGTGCTCGTCTTCTGGAGGCGTGAGCCATCTCCACCCAGAGCCCCGAAGTTAAGTCTCTGATTTGGTCATGAAGGCTGCAGTGATAAGGGCAGGACAGGCTCCTGTCCTTTGCCGGCTTGTTTCTGTTGCCTACTGCTAATGGGTTTTAAACATTAACACCCTGCTCTCAGAGGTGAGAGGTGACAGGCTTTTGCTGTCCTATTGTGTGGGTGTGGGGGGTGGGGGAGATTTTGGGCAGGGGACACTTCGCCCCTTCCAAGTCAGTGACTGGCTCTGCCATGGCACTGCTACTGGTGTGAGCAATGAAAGGTGCACACACATATATACAGTTGTGAAATAGAAAGTACATTTGTAAAAAAAATAAATCACCATTTGACCAGTACAACAATCAGCACTCATGAGAAGACAGGCAGTGGTGTTTAGTCATTCTACCAGTTCTTAAATGACAGGAAGGCAGCTGTGACTTCACTGTGCCGACAGCTAAACAGGTTGTTTCAGCGCCAAGAGCAATTCAGTGTGTGTGTTGCACGTATACAGATAAACATACACAATATGAAACAGCTGCTCATCCCTCTGCGCTACTGACGCCTATCCAAGCGTTGCTAGAATGGTGAAGACCCAGCTTTACTCACAGTTATGGCTTAAGATACATCTCCGCCATGCAGTGCCACAAGGCCATGGAAGTGGGAGATGTTCGCTGTGGCAATTACAGTAACTTAGACTGGGGAATATTTCTAATGCGGCCATTCAGCTGCAAAAAAAAACATTTGGCAATAGCATGCAAACGGAGTGTGCATTAAACACAAATGAAACCCAAAGCACTGTAGCCCATGACCGCGGCCATAGTAAAGGAACAATGGACGCTGGAATGGCCTTAAGCAGCGGGAACACACCATGGGCCTGGCGAGTCCTGCATATTCTATCTCCCTTCCTCTAGACTTCTCTAGGATGCACATATCTCTTGTGCTGGACCAGGGACCTAAGGGTTTGCACCAAAACGCTGTCCATCCCTAGCAAACTAAGGCAAAGATAGGGGATTATGGGGGACCTAGTCTGCAGAGATGCAGGTGGCAAACCACCCCTGCGTCTCCACCTCCATCTCCTGCTCATCTGCTCGCTAAATTTCATGTTACGTCATTTCATGTTTTCATTTTATTGAATTGATAGAGCCCTTTTCGCCAAAGGCGCTGAACAAAATATGTCAAAAAGCAGTACAATCATGATAACATGCACGCATGGGTAAAAAGGGAAGAGGGAAAGCAGAGGAATATACAGAGAAGCAGGGGTGTTGCTAGGTCTGGAAAAGACCCGGGGCTACGCTAATGTCGGGACTGGGGGCTAGCTAGCCTTTTGGTTGTAGCTTCTGAGATTCTATCCGGGGCTACAACCGAAAGACTAGGGGCTATAGCCCCCTTACCCCCCTCCACCTTCCCTCTAGCAACGCCTTTGCAGAGAAGAGAAGATGAAAGATGAGTTTTAAGTTACACTGGAAAATATGGAGAGAGAAGAGGCAGAGCAAAGTGAGAGAGGAAGTGAGTGAGTTCCAGTGTTTGGGAGCTGGAAGAGCAATCACTTTGTTCCACTCAGCTCCACCGATCCAAACTCCCACGCTGCTTCTATGATTGCTCTCTCTTTTATGATATGATATGGCATTTGTAACGCACCCATGCACATGTGTTTCAAGGCGCGACGAGGCAAGGGAGGGGGAACAGAGGGAAGACAGAGACAACGATCTTACCAGGCTAGGTGTCATTGAGATTGCGCAAGTGGAGGGGAAGGGGAAAAGTGCGGGGGGAAGAGAGAGGGGCCAGTGCAGTGCAAGGGATCGACAATAAAAAGTAAATAGAATATATAACAGCAATAAATAAAAGTGTGGCCAGCTGGTGGTAAGTGCAAGGGTAAGTGCAGACTTCAGGTGTCAAGTGCAGGTAGGGGACTAAAAGGATACAGAAAACAGTCCCCAAGAGCGGGGGTTGTCAGGGAGGCAGTGCAGGTGTGCAACTGGCGGGGGATGGGACCTGGGCCAGAGATCAGAGGGTGGCCATGTAACCAGTGTAGCTTCAGTTTCAGCCAGGACTTCAGCAGGGGAGAGGAGCAGAGAAATCTGAAGCGAAGAGGAAGGTTTTGAGGTGCTTCCAGAACCGGAGGTGGTTCTCCTCAAGTTTCAGTGAGGCAAGGAGGCTGTTCCAGAGGAAGGCCCCAGCAAAGGAAAGAGATCTACCACCAACTCGTTGCTTGGAGAAGCGACTGACCCTGGGGGAGTTGGAGGTGGATGAGTGAAGAGCTCCAGAATGAAGATATTTTGGAAGAGAGAGTTGAATGTATTGAGGTCCCAGGCCCCAGAAGGCCTTGTGGACAACACATCCTTTGAACTTAATCCTTGCAGCCACTGGAGTCAGTGCAGAGATTTCAGTCCTGGAGAGATACGTTCCCTGGGCTTGAGGCCAAGGACAAGTCTTGCAGTCCCGTTCTGGATGAGTTGCAGAGGGCGGAGAGTTGAAGCAGGTAGATTTAGAAAGAGGCTGTTGCAGTAGTCCAGCCGAGAGAGAACCAGAGCTCTGGAGACAGTAAGCTTCTGGGGGAAGGAGAGGAAAGGAAGAATACCTCTGAGGAGGTGCAGCTGGTAGTGTGACTTCTTAGAGATGTCAAAGAAGTGAGGAGAGAAGGAGAAAGTGGAGTCAAAGATGACCCCAAGGTTTTTAGCCTCGCAGGTGGGAGCAGGAAGAGGGCCAAGAGAGGCTGGCCAGAGAGTGACAGGAAAGGAGGGAGCAGGTGTGCCGATGAGGAGAATCTCAGTCTTACTGGCATTAAGGCAGAGATCGTTGGTGGCACACAACTCCTGGCTAGCAGACAGACAGTCAAAGATGAGAGAAGGAAAAGAGGTGGCTGAAGGTAGCCTGAAAATAAGCTGAGTGTCATCGGCATAGCACTGAAAGTTGGGGCAGAGAGCGGCAATGCGGTGGGCAAGAAGTACCAGGTATTGGTTGAACAGCCAGGGAGAGAGGTTAGACCCCTGGGGAACACCACAGGTACAGACCCCCCTGTCTCAACCCTCTGGGCTGGGTTTTCGCCAATATACAATTGCTAGGCAAAAGATCCAACACATATACATAAGATAGGTTGTTAAACTAGACAACCATAATTATTGGAATAAACTTGGATTTATTTGTAAAAACCATCTTGAATGTTCAAATTCAAGAGAAATATACATATGATGAATAGAAACAAAGGTGAGGGGGAGAGAATAAATTAATGTAGAGAATGATAGTATCTATTATGTAGGATTAACCATCATATTTTATATTTTTCATGATTGATGTAAATAAAATACACTATTTGTTTTTTCAAATGTACATTTTATGCCCATATTTTAAAATTGAAAAGTGGGAAAAACAATATCAGAGATTCTAAAATACTATGATCTAACATCATATGTTTTTTATGATCAATGCTCCCCCATAGCATCCAATTGTTTAATCGGCATCAAATTAAGAAAATTGCTTATGCAGATGTCCTCCAAATCACGAGGTCTAAGTAAGAAAATACTGTAGGTAAATAGTTTGTTCCTCATACTTTTGTGCTGTTCTCAGCTTAAAACGGACTGGATACTGATAACGCTTACCTATTCTGGTTCAGTTACTTAAGTTGCTTACGTGTTCTTTTTGTCATGCTTCATCAGTGTACATGTAAAGTTGAAGAGGTAGCCGCAAAGACTACATCATTTGAGAGGACACATTATATGTTGTTTAATTGGGGACTGTGGGAAGGCAGCAAGAACTATTTGGCTGAGAAACTCACCACTCCTCTTTTCAAGGGATGAGTGAGTCAGTAATGCAAATCCACATTTGCCTCCATTAGAACAAGAAATAAAGGACAAAGGGGAACATTCCTGGATGCTCATTATCCATTATGTGAAATTCCAGCAAGAAGATTGACATTGGGTTCAGTCCTTAGCGGATAGTTGTTCTGGGTCTGTGGAAGCGATGGATATTGGCTTTGTTTGTGGCCAGCTGACATGGAAAATAATGGTAGATGTTGGTGTTTAGGTCTGTTTCTTCATTTTGTTGAGAGGAGATATCTTGTGCGAGATTCTGTTTCACACCGCGGGGAGGAGTCCGGGAACAAGATCATCCACCTCAATTGATGGAGGCAAGGTGAGGTTGGTTGGGGTTGCTTCTCTTACTCAGGGATCTGGTTCTTTCAGATACAGTAGATCAATATGACGTTCATGAGTGATGTTGAAGGCATTCTAGCTTTTGGTAGAAAGGCCTTGGAGACACTTGCTTTGTGAGATTCCAGGGCCTCTGGCATGTGTATGGGCCAGGATTTGGTAAAGGGCAAACACTTCCCAGTAGCAAGACAGATCGCTAATGACCTAGCTGATGGTATGGTTCTAGGTTCAGGGCCAATGTATTTTCAAACTGATGGCTTGGGAGTTCTTTTATATGAAGATCAAGAGACCTGCTTGATTGAATGTCATCTGTTAGTGTTTACTTGATTTTTCCTATCCCATGCTTACCACAGGATAACATTTATATCTTGAGCACTTTGTCT
The DNA here is from genome assembly GCF_040938575.1 of Ambystoma mexicanum. Lineage (NCBI taxonomy): Eukaryota > Metazoa > Chordata > Amphibia > Caudata > Ambystomatidae > Ambystoma > Ambystoma mexicanum. The sequence goes on along the minus strand of NC_090922.1, from coordinate 575,985,001 downwards.
AGAACTACGAGTTTAGAGCCTTGTGACTAGAATTGTTTAAATGACATGAGAAACTGAAAGACAGACTCAGAGAGATTAGTGGGCCAGAAGAGGGTAATGGATGAATGTGGCTAATGTTATTGGTCAGTATCAAGAACTGGCTGCCGTTTTTTAGAAGCTTGTCACTAAGTGAATATCCCAGCTCAGGCAGCATGTGATTTTTAATTATGGTCCAATGTAATAGTACCATTTAGTAGCATGTATACTGGATCTATGATGTTGCCTCGCAGCAGTTTGCTCGAGGCCCATTTGGAAATGTTATTGTTTTTACTGAATTTCACTGCTAGAAATTCCAGCAACCTCCCCACCTTTCTAAATACCTAAACCCAAAACCCCATCTACATTTTGCAGTAAAATGTGTTAAAAAACCTCTGACCAAAAAGGCCTCGAACAAACTGGTCTGTGGGGAAATAGGGTAGTTCCTGTATACTTTATCAGAAAAGGCAGACTTGTTGTATCTGCATTAAAACCCTCAGAAATGGCAAATGATTCCCTGCAGACCTGTGTGCTTGCGGCACGTGTGCTCTTTATGCCCAAAAACGATTCTTCTTGAATTTCAGTCACGTGTGGATTCTCATCACTGGTTAAGCAGCACACCAGTGAAGGACATGTCTGCTTTGCTACCTAGCTGGACTTCCGTGGGGCTTATCTCTTACCCAACTGTAGGGAGGAACCCCCAGGTATGCCATAGGGACACAGGAAGTTTGCTGACTTGGAGGGCCCAACAACCCCACCCAGGATACCCAGAGGATTCAGTCAGCGGCAAGTTCAAACTGCGTTTTATTACAGAAAAAACCAACAGGGATCAGCACAGGAACAGAGAATATTCATGCACACCTCGCTCTTCCTCGGCTTGCAGGCCGTTTTCACCCTCAAATGGCATCAGCGCTTTGTCAAAACCTGGGCACCTCTCCAGAAAACCTATTGGGTCAAGTGATTGGGTACTGAGCACTCTATATCTAGGACACTACGGATGGACACTATAGATGTCATCCTACTGGCCCTCGCATGTCAGGTGGCTGGCCTGTCCCATTTCCAGTTCACTAACTATAACATTGTTGCAGTGTTGTGGACTTAGCATTGGTAATTGCCTGTTGCTACCTACCCCTAAGGTACTAAACTGTGATTGGCTAGAGATAATGTCCCCAGGCCTGGGATCCGCAATGATTCTCAGCTCACTGTTACCTCTTCAAGGTGATGAGAACGATTATATGTCTGTATTGTAACTTGTGTGTACCACCTTTACCGTATGAGAATATTCTCTTGTCAGGCGCAACACTTGTTGCATACTGTTACATACTTGTTGCAGTCTGTGTCTAGCTGCCTGAGACCAGCTCTACTTTCACACCGCCGATCGCTGTCCATTGTCTGCTTCAGCCGCGTCACGTGTTCAGAGACCGCGAATTTGAACCAAAGATTGCGTCTAGGGTATGACTAGCAGAGTGGGTTGGCCCTAAGACTAGCTGTATTAGGTGCAAGGTGTGCAAGTTGTCCAGTAGTGGTTGGGTCATTGGGTTATGTGGCATGTCAAACCAGATGTTGAAGCCCCTAATACTGTGAGGTGGGGTGGCAGAGACCATGATGGCTGCTCTGGAGTCACTTAGGGATTCCGAAAAGCTTCTATTGTATCCTTGGGGTCTATAGATGAGCAGGAAGCTGTAAGTATAAGAGCATGAGAGCAGGAATTTCACCAAGAGGGATTTGCAGCGTGTGTTGTGGGCCTGTTCGTCAGAGTGTGAGGTGGATAGAGAGCCTTTGTGAAGGTTGGCAATGCCGCCTGCCCTGCTGGCCCTGTTTTGAACAAAACATTTGTAACCCGGGGGAAAGACTTCATGTGCATTTGGCTGGCAATCTTGGGCGAATCAGGTTTTGGTGACGAAGAGGATGTTGGGGGATTCTGATGAGATTAGGTTGTATATATTGTGATGATTTTTTGGGACAGATCTTGCATTGACGAGAATGCAATTTAGACGGCTGTTTGGTTGTTTGATTGAAGTCGGGGTTTAGATTCTGGGTGGGTGCTGGGAGAGGAGAAGGGGTGACCGCGGACGCATGGGGTTGGCTCAAGGCAGTAGAGGGTGATGGCCGATGCAGTGATAGAGGTTGAGAAGGGGTGAGCAGTCTGGAAGGAGAGCTTGGGTGGTTGGCATGTGGTGTTGCAGAGGGGGAAGGTGGGAAATGGTGCAGGGCCTGAGATGTGTGTGTGGAAGGGGTGTCCGTAGGGGGAGGCAATTGGTTTCCAGGGGAGGGCAAGGAGGCAGAGGCCCTACGCCTTATTGGTGGATGTATGGTGAGGGCCTGGATGGTGGAAGAGTTCTGGATGTCAGATGGTAATGTGGCTACAAGGGATGGGAGTGTATGCGGGCGAGGGTGTGGATTAGTGTGCCAGGTGCTGCAGTGACATAGATTAGTGGAGGTGGATTCTGTAGTGTTGAAGGGGGAGAAGGGGACGGAAGGTCTCTGAGATTGTGTTGGATTTCCAGTCGGAGGGGGGAGTCCGGTGATGGTCCCCTAGAGATGCGTGGGGAGGAGTGCATGTGTGTGAGCCTTGGGGCTATTAAGTAGGTTAAGGGGTGGTTAGATGCGATGACAAAACTGCGGATAATGATGGGCGCTGGGGGGCTTCAATGGCCCAGGAATGTAGCGATTATGCTTAGCTATAGATTCATGGTCAGATTAGAGCAGTCATATTTGTGCTTAAAACTTATTGCTTTATTATTGCTTTTGCAATTCCACAAGGCAAATATGAAAAATCATAGTGGCAGATACCGACAGTTGTATAAACATTAGTGAGTGCAAACAGCCGACGCGCGTTTCGACCGAAGTCTTTTTCAGGGCCAGTTGAGTGGTATGATTAGCTCTGAATAGGGCTGGTAGCTGGTCTGCCCGAGTCCGGGTGCCAGTGGGGCTGAATAGCCTGATCTGGTGCCGCGATCGGCGGAGGGGAGCGGAGATCCTGTTTCACGAACATCTTCTAGACCAGCTACCAGCCCTATAGACTGCTCCAATCTGACCATGAATCTATAGCTAAGCATAATCGCTACATTCCTGGGCCATTGAAGCCCCCCAGCGCCCATCATTATCCGCAGTTTTGTCATCCCATCTAACCATTCAGTCAATTGAGGATCTGGAGTTGGTCCCCAGACGAACAAGGAGTGAGGCTGCAGGTTGACTCATCAAGTGTTCCTAAAGAAAGATGCGCGGTAGGTAGGGAGTCCCGACCCAGATAACTCCAACCAACTGCAACCTAGGTTAAGGGGTGTTTTCACTGGGTTTGGGATGTGGGGGAGGAGGCGAAGGTGTAGGTGTGAGAGTTATTTTTATGCCTGGGTGGTAGGTAATGGAGGTTTTACTCAAGGTGAATGGATAGGTGTCTATTGTTTAGGTATTTTGAGGGAGCTGGGGGCGTGTGCGTAAGAGTTGGGGGGTCGGTTGAGTGGGGGGTGGATGCAAGGATTGGCTGTAAGGTGCTTAGAGATGCAAAGCAGGGATCTGTATGGGGTGGTTGTGGTGCTGGTGGGCAGGTGTTGCTAGTGGTGGTGGAAAGACAACCCGAAAGACAACCCGTGAGGGAAGGTGTATGATCGAAGGGGTGCTGAGGGGATGGTTGTCTCGGCGGGTGGGGGATTGGTTGTTGCTTCTCATGAGTGCTAGGTTGGGAGGAGGTGGTGACATGTAAGGATGGTGTCTGACCAGGTGAATAGGGGTCTTTCTGGTGTGCCAATTGAAACCTCTCATTTTGGAGCTGTTAGCCACAGTGAGAGGTTGTGAGTGTGGAGGTGCTAACTTAGTGGGAGGGTGGGAGTTACTTATTTAGGAAATTAGGGTGTGGAGAAATTAGGTCAAGGCAGCTGTACCTGGTTCTGGATGGGTGTCGCAAGAATCGGACCCTCCAGTGCCTCCAAGAGGCGAAATGAGAGTGCAGCAAAATATCACAGAGGAGAGATCAAACATGGCAGATTTAAGCTAGTAAGATTCCGGGAGGCAAAATAGAAGTGTGGCAGAATGTCGCAGTGGCGAGATTCAAAGTAGCGAACCCAAATTGGGAACACTCGGAGGCAGAATGCAGGTGTGACAAAATATAAACAAGGCAAGATTCAAAGTAACAAACCTAAATTGGGAACACTCTGGTAAGCAGAATGCAATAGTGGTAAAATACACCAGTGGCAAGATTCACAGTAGCAAACCTATATCTGGAACACTGTGGGAAACAAAATGCAAGTGTGGCAAAATATAACCGTGGCGAGATTCACAGTAACAAACCCAAATTGTGAGCACTCTGGGAAAGAAAATGCAAGTGTGGCAAAATACAACTGTTGCGAGATTCACAGTAACAAACCTATATTTGGAATATTCTGGGAAGCAAAATGCAAGAGTGGTAAAATACAGCAGTCACAAAATTCACAGCAGCAAATCTATATTTGAAAGACTCTGGGAAGCAAAATGCAAGTATGACTAAATGTAACTATGGCGGGATTCAAGATGCTGCAAGTGTAAGTGGGAAATGGGAGACCAATATAGGGAAATAGTCTGGCATGCAAACTGCAAGCGTGGCAAAACACACTAGTGGCAAGACTAAAGTAGCAAACCTACATTTGGAATACTCTGGGAAGTGAAATACAAGTGAGGCAAAATATAACCGTGGCGACATTCACAGTAGAAATCCCTTACCTGGATGTAGCTGTTGGTGAGAGCATGGCGTCTGGCACGGCTAGGGTGCCAGGCAAACAGGGATTACCTGTGCCCTTCTCCGGCTGCCCGGGCAAGGCTGCCCTGGGGAGAGCTTCAAATATGGTGTTCCAAGTCCTGTGACCAGGGGAACACCAATAGGATGCTACGGGGGAGGGCAGTGGGAGGAGGAGTCGGAGCTTGCTCGCAGGGGCCGGGCAGCAGGCGTGGGCATGTTTAGCAGCAAAAATGCCCTACAAAGATTAAAGTATCTAGCAATGACTACTTATGCCCTATATCGCCTCCTCTTCTTCGCAGTGTCAGGGACATGGACGATTCCAGTCTCCGTCACTGTGTCTTCTTGGTGTTCCGGGTGCTGTGGCCAGGGGAACACCAATAGGAGGCAGCGAGGGCAGGTAGTGGGAGGGGAAGCTGGCTCACATGGGCCGGGGAGTGCGGTGAGGGTGCTTTTAGCAGAAACAATGCCCCCAAAAAATTGAAGTATCCAGCAAGGGCTACTCATGCCTTGAACCACGTGTATAGGCACGTTATAAATGCCATATCATATCTCCTCCTCTTCGCAGCGTTGGGGAAATGGGCGACCAATATAGGGAATTAATCTGGTAGGCAAAATGTAAGTGTGGCAGAATATCACAGTGGTGAGATTCAACGTAACAAACCTATCTTGAGAATACTCTGGGAAGCAAAATGCAAGTGTAGCAAAATAAGACATTAGAGAGATTCAAAGTAGCGAACTTATAGTGGGAGTACACTAAGAGACAAAATGCATGTGTGGCACCTATAGAGCTGTTGACTGTAAGAACTTGCCATGCCAGCGTTTAAAATTGGCAGAATGTAGAAAAGTGTGTGAAGCTGGAAGTGTATTCTGCACGGTTATCAGAGAGTGGAGGCTAGCTGTGTGTGAAACAAGATGTGTGGCCAGCAGGATATAGGGCAAACAGGTGGAGCTATCTAGGTGGCTGAGTGTCGATGAGGCTGAGCGTTACGGCATTAGTGCTAGGGTTAATTGGCATAATGGTGGGGCAGGCTGAGTGCCTTATTGCTTATGTACAACAGATACAAGTGGCACAATCGACATCCCATTCCTGAAAGCTGCTGCTGAAGGAGTAATGCAAGGCGTCTATGGTGTAATGCTGATGCAAATTGCTAATGGAGAGCCCAAGTGATTACCTGCCAGTAAATGACAAACCAAGCCGTTCTCCGCAGTTTCTTGCAGTAGCGAGATGCAATGCAGGTTTTTGAGAGGTTACAGAATAATCCGTTCTTTGTCAAGTTGCAAAAGTACGATTTTGAGAAAGAGTTAGTGGATTGTCTGGGGCCCATACTGTCAATCAATAGATTGGCCCTGGGCACAAATAAGACGGCAGCTCTGGTTGGGTGAAGACATGCTTGCTTCAGTTAAAGAGGAAGGCACTCAATGGAGGGTCATGTCTGAGATAGTAGGGATCTGCCCCGGCTCCAAGGTGTCATCACACTACAATTGGGCTGAAATCCTCTAAATTTTAATTATGTGCAGAAAAAAACATGCAAGCAGTCATTCAGAGAGGATGGTGATGTAACAGTTCTTTGGTTTTAGATCATGAAATCAACAGGGTTACAACAGGGAGGAAAAGGGGGACAAAGAGCAGCAGCTAACTTTTCCTTGATTAGCCCACCTGGCCCTAGGGAACGCTGGTGCGCCAACTATCTAAAAGTGGGTAGGTTAAGAAAAATAGAAAAGCGATCAATCTTTTCTTCTCTGATCTTCGTTTGAATTAATTTTTATCCCATCACGGCACCTCTGCAACCTCACTTCCACATTTACAAACAGTGTGTAGTTTAAGATATGTGGGGCCCAGGATACTATCTATGGCAAATCCTTATCTTCTTTAATGGCCAATAGCCTCGGAGCACAAGCTTCTAAAAACTTTTTTTTAAATGTATTTCAAAATAAATTGACACTTAAAAAAGACAAAGCTTTAAAAAGACCAACTTGTTCTACTGATGGGGTTTAGACTGCTTTTCCCCTCCCCCGAGAATTAAGTTTCTGTGGATCGTGGCTCTATTTATTCACTAGCCATCTCCACCGTTGTCTGTTAAAGAGGCCCAGTGTTTTGGGGTTTTACACATTTTTGTAAGCAATTTATTCCCATCCTGTGCCTGAGATTTCTAGTTGTGAGAAAAATGAATTTGTATAATTTCATTGATATGATCGAGCTGAGGAGGCATTGAGGAATTTGAAGAAGATATGTTAACCTGTAAGTCTCCTCCAAGGCATCCTTCTAATTCTAAATTCATTGTTGTGGAGACTGATGCCTCGGATAGAGCTATAGTTGCAATTTTGTAGTAGATTCTGTAGGACAATCCTTTAGAGAATCCTATTTGTTACCTATTAGGCACACTTCGGCCTTCATAAATTAACTACTGTGATAGATTCTTGTACCTCTTAGACCTTTGAACTCCCCGGAGTGTGCGTGATCGAAAACCTGGGCAAAACGTCCTTTACAAGAATCCACTATTTCAGGCGTTGAATAAATCCACTGCATGCGTAGCCACTGCGTCACATGTTTCTACGCACTGCAATTATGCTGTGATTCCAGAGCTCTGTGCCGTGTTAAATCAACTGAACGTAAAGCTCCTGCATGACACACTCTAAGCACTGTAATTACTTCAGCTTCCAGAGCAAAGCAGCAGCACACATACTACACAGACTACCAGGAAATGAAGACTCTCTAAAAGCCTGGAGAGAGGGGGGGAGGGAGCAATAAATAACAAAGAAGTACTACTCGGTGAATGCTGCAAAGAAGCACTGTTTTGGGAAAAAGGCCATAGGACAAAATTGTTTAAGAAACCAAGACTGATTTATTTTAAGCGGCCAAACGTTTCGTTTTTCTGCCAATGAGCAGAAGCAAAGTGCAACAAGGCCTACAGTCATGGTTACGTTCAAATTCGACAGTAGCACTGCAATGAATAACAGAGAGCATGCGCGCCACGTCACAATGATGGCCTTGAGCTAGACTCATAATCTAAATTTAATATGGTGGGTAGAATCAGAGGAGTAAACAATTTAACACAAAACTGCCTGTCCCCTTACTCCCTATCTTGTTAATTAATCCACAGGTCAAACGGAAGCTCTTCGATGTTTCACAATGGGTAGCTATAATTTAGTATTTGACTTCCTACCAAGAAATGTGAACCAACGACTGCCCTCTTTTAACTACATACATGGGTTTTTGACATTAAACTGAGATTACTAGTGGAAGTTAGTCATTGGTACCAAGGGTCACCGGTTTCATTGAGCTCAGAACTAAACGTCAGCATTTGATTGATATTGGCACACCGAGAGATGACACAGGAGAAGGCAGAGGGGGCAGACAGAGGCACGAGGAGGATGGGCTGTGTGAGGGAGGCGAGATGACACAGGAGAAGGCAGAGGGGGCAGACAGAGGGACGAGGAGGATGGGCTGTGTGAGGGAGGCGAGATGACACAGGAGAAGGCAGAGGGAGCAGACGGAGGCACGAGGAGGATGGGCTGTGTGAGGGAGGCGAGATGACACAGGAGAAGGCAGAGGGGGCAGACAGATGGACGAGGAGGATGGGCTGTGTGAGGGAGGCGAGATGACACAGGAGAAGGCAGAGGGAGCAGACGGAGGCACGAGGAGGATGGGCTGTGTGAGGGAGGCGAGATGACACAGGAGAAGGCAGAGGGGGCAGACAGGGGCACGAGGAGGATGGGCTGTGTGAGGGAGGTGAGATGAAACACGAGAAGGCAAAGGGGGCAGACAGGGGCACGAGGAGGATGGGCTGTGTGAGGGAGGTGAGATGACACAGAAGGAAGATGAGCAGATAGAGGCACAAGGAGGATGGGCTGTGTGAGGGAGTTGAGATGACACAGGAGAAGGCAGAGGGAGCAGACAGAGGCACGAGGAGGATGGGCTCTGTGAGGGAGGTGAGATGACACACGAGAAGGCAGAGGGGGCAGACCGAGGCACGAGGAGGATGGGCTGTGTGAGGGAGGTGAGATGACACCGGAGGAGGCAGAGGGAGCAGGCAGAGGCACGAGGAGGATGGGCTTTGTGAGGGAGGTGAGATGACACGGGAGAAGGCAGAGGGAGCAGACAGAGGCACGAGAAGGATGGGCTGTGTGAGGGAGGCGAGATGACACAGGAGAAGGCAGAGGGAGCAGACAGAGGCACGAGGAGGATGGGCTGTGTGAGGGAGGCGAGATGACACAGGAGAAGGCAGAGGGGGCAGACAGAGGCACAAGGAGGATGGGCTGTGCGAGGGAGGCGAGATGACACAGGAGAAGGCAGAGGGAGCAGACAGAGGCACGAGGAGGATGGACGATGTGAGGGAGGTGAGGAGCACTTGCTATCTATTGGCCAGAAGAAGCCAGGGGAGAAAAGGGCTACATCTGTATTCTTACACTACGCTGTTCACTGAGTACTGAAGGAGGTTTTTCTCATCCACTATTTCAAGTGAAACGGCGACATTCTTATATTGCGATTTTAAATAGTCAAAAAATTGTCATAGGCGTCCCTCTGCAAGAACAAAGACGGCTAAATTACCTGTTCTTTGGGAAGGTGCCCACTCGAGAGTCCGTAGCCACACTTAAGCTCACTTTGCCTTTCACAGAAGGGAAATACCCATTTGCATAACAGTCTTTGTCCCGCCCACAAGGGCAGTCCAGCAACGAAATGCTATGGCAATTCTCTTCTGAACAAGAGTACCAACAGCAACCCCAGACACGTGTTTCACCCTAATTGGGCCTCATCTGTGAGGTGGAGCTGTGTCTCTCGGAGCACAGTGAGCAAGGGGTCCACGTCTGGATGACCCTAGGAAACCTAGGGTGACTAAACCTAAGTCCCTTAAAAAATCAAAAAATAGCCCATAGGCGCCCCTCTGCGGGAACAAAGACGGCTAAATCACCTGTTCTTTGGGAAGGTGCCCACTCAAGAGTCCGCAGCCACACTTTAGCTCACTGTGGCTTTCACAGAAGGGAAATATCCATTTGCATATCAGTCTTTGTCCCGCCCACAAGGGCAGTCCAGCACCAAAATGCTATGGCAAATCTCTTCTGAACAAGAGTACCAACAGCAACCCCAGACACGTGTTTCAGCCTAGTCGGGCCTCATCAGTGAGGTGGAGCTGTGCCTCTCTGAGCACAGTGAGTAAGGGGGCCACATCTGGATGACCCTAGGAAACTTAGGCTGACTAAACGTCAGTCCCTTAAAAAATTAAAATGTAGTCCATAGGCGCCCATCTGCGAGAACGAACATGGCCCACTGACCTGCTCTTTGGGAAGGTACCCACTTGAGAGTCCACAGTCACAATTTAGCTCACTGTACCTTTAACAGATGGGAGATAACTATTTGCATATTAGTCTTTGTCCCGCCCACAAGGGCAGTCCAGAACCAAAATGCTATGGCAATTTCCCTCTGAACAAGAGTACTAACAGCAACCCCAGACATGTGTTTCAGCCTAGTCGGGCCTCATCAGTGAGGTGGAACTGTGCCTCTCTGAGCACAGTAAGCCGGGGGACCATGTCTGGATTTTGTTTTGTGTGAGATTTCAGATAGAAGCATTTCACTGAGCTTTTACATAAAAGTGAATTGTTGTGGTTCTGCATAGACTGAGAGCCAGCAAATAGGCTGATACAAGCATTTAGTTGACATTCTGAATAGAAGAATTATTTTATTTCTATGTTTACTGTCCGTTAGAAATTAAACAAAGTACATATTTTTTAGGCAAACTGCCAAAAGTGTGTTATGCAGTTGTAGACAAATATTTTTATTTTCTTTCCCACGTTATTTACAGAAGCAAATAGATGTATGTATTTTAGGCCAATACTCTATGAAGAGCTAGGAGTATGTGTGTATGTATTCACTGAAAAAAACCTTAGTTACGGTGCAGTTAGGTTGCGCAGGTTTAACGCAACGCAACACCACACTTGAAATTCAGCAGATGTGGGAAGTCATGACCAGCTTAACTCGGCGCATTCCCCTTGATGTCCCCCATAATACCATGGCCCCATAATGCCATTTTGTATGTCATTGTGAATCCCTTCTCTTATAATATGTATGTGCTCATGGGTTTTGCAATGGGAACGCACTGAGTTAAGCTGGTCATGACTTCCCACATCTGCTTCCCACATCTGCACCTTAACTAAGGTTTTTCAGTGAATTTCAAGGGATTTCTTATACTATAGGTTTTTTATGAGCCCCTAGCCATGGCCTTTGTCCATGTCCACTGTGCATGTTTCCCCAACGTTTCTTTTCGATCCACTATGTTGCCACGGTCTTTGGCCGTAGCCACTATACATGTCTTTCGGCCATACTAGCCAGGGCCTTTGGCCCTGACCAGTAAGCATGACATTTGGCTGTGCCCACTGAGTATTTTAAAACACTACCTGGCCACTAGCCATGGCCTTCAGCCATGTGCAGCCAAATCCGTTATGATTTAAATGTTTTGCGCTTAGTCACAAATTCTACAACGCCACCTAGTGACCATCACTGGAAGTACACCTCCAGGTCAGTGCATTATACCTCCATCCTGGAGGACGCTAGAGAGCCCAGCCAAGATGGCTGCAGGCCTGTGAGCTCCCTGCAACCCCAAGAAACTCAGACATTATCCAGCCGCAATCAGCCTGACACCACCTATCCAACCGCTAATAAAGCTGTTGGAACCAATCTGGAGCAACACTGTGAAACTCCGATCGAGCTAGGTGCCCAGATGTGGTTATAAGGGCAGCACCCGCAAGTTCGCAGACAGCGTGGGCAGCGCCGCTAGCCCAAAGAGAGGAAGACCCCACAGAGCCATGACAGCATGACCAGCTGCCAAAAGTCACAAAACCAGGGGACCGGAGAGGCGAACTACACATGTGGGACCCCACCTGAGAAGTCCAGAATGACTGAACCTCCGACGACTCGAGAGTTCCCTCTGTGGTGCCAAGTCCTACGTGCGCACACAACTCGGATGAGAACCTGGAGAAGCGAGGGACAACCGGCCCGCGAACCAGCCTGTTGGCGGTAAGGAGAAAGTCTGGTGCCGTGGACGGGGGAAGACTCGGCCCACAACAACCACAGTGGTGCACTCGCCCCCCCTCGCCACTACCGCGTGCACAGCCAAATAATACCGGGGAGCACACCTCTCACTGCCCGCAACGTGACATTGCAGCGCCAAGGATCGAAAACTCCATCACTGGAGCCATCAGGGGTGTGGCTTCCAACCCCCCTCGCTCCCGAATCCCACAGAACAATAAAACACAGAGGGCACAGGCACCACAACACCGGATCTCGACCCCGGGTGGGCGAGCTTGCGCTGAGGGACACTAAAATAAGGCATAAAAACACACTGCACTGTTCCGCGGTACAGAGGACAACTGAAAGAGACTGCCCCCCCATCACTAAATTGTACACAGTGAAACAGCGCAAGAGTCGGCCCCAGGCAGCAATCCACCACGTAGCACTAGAGCTGCAGAAGCTGGAAACTTAGCCACTGCTCCACCGGTGCAGGGTCTCCTACCCCTCCTTCCAAAACCCAAATACCAAAACAACTGTGCAAATATAACTAGTGGGGCGCGGGGCACCCTACTGCGGGATCCGATCCCCCGGATGAACAACACTACACAGTGAGGCATAAACAAGACACGCCAGGATATTGACAGGACAGGTAGTGCAGAGTTTAACCCGGCACACCTGTGGTATAACACCCACGGCACTGACTCACATGCAACAATAAACAACGCTGAGTCCCAGCGTGATAATGAGGAGACCCTACTGCTAATGCCTGGTCACTCGGTGGGGAGCCCAGTTTAACCCTGCGTCCCACAAACAGACTCACCATTGCAGCAGTTCGGCACGTGCCCAAATTGGAAACACAGTCCAAACAAAGTAAAACAACCTACTCTGGACTGGGACTGTCATACTGGACTCCCAATACAGCCATGTCAAAATCCTAAAAGGCAGGCAAGCACCAGTCGAAATTGCACTTAGAACAACCAGCCACGTCCAAGCAAACACCCTCTGAAGAAGACCCCCTGGGTGGTACTAACCTGCCCCCAATGATGGATCCTAGCGGGGCACCATTGAACATTAAGAATATGCTTGGCAGGTGCTGGTGAGCATACAATCCTTGGATGGGAAACTGCACACTTTAACATGCAAGGTCAACCACATGCAAGTCCGCTTGGACAAACATGGGGAATGCCTGGACGAGGCAGAGGGCAGAGCGTCCACGGTTGAAGACGAATCCCGCACCACCACAAGGGTCATGACTCTTGTCCAGAGGACCCTCAAGGAACTTTTGGACAAACAAGACAACCTTGAATGCCACTCCCGCAGGAACAACCTGAGAATTATTGGGGTGCACGAAGCTAGAGACCAGCGCAACATGGAGAAACTGGTGGAAGATCTGCTGACAGAAACCCTTGGTCGGGAAGGATTCTCAGAGGTGCTCATTGTGGAGCGGCCCATCACATTCCAAATGGGAAATGGCTGGTTCCAGGCACCCCTGCAAGACCCATAATAGCTTGCATATTAAACTATTGTGACAGAGACTCGGCCCTCAGGAGAGCTAGGGAACTGGGACCTATAACATATCAGAGCACCCAAATACGATTTTTCCCGGACTTCTCAGATAAAGTGCAAAACTCCAGAAAAACATTCATTGAGGTCAAGAAAAAACTCTGCACACGGGTTATTAAGTACACCATGCTATTCCCTGATAAACTGAGTACAATTCTTCCAAACCCCAGAAGCGGCAAACAGGTTTCTAGAACTGCTGCCGAGTGCACATCGAAGAGGGGGAGAACAACGGACACAGTGAAAACCGTCCTGAAGGAGAAATCATGAGCAAGCGATACTACTAAGCCGAGAACCCAATTTTGGGGAAGGCAGGCTGAACACAGTAGTTGAGGGGAATATGAGGGTGGCTGGCTCCCCAAGCGTCCTCCATGCGAGAGCATTGGTTTGTTGTTAAGGGGAGTGGGTGGGAAGTAACTGACAGATCGGGGTTGCTGGTGGAGGTGGGGGGGAGTTGGGAACTGGTTGGGATGTTAGCAACTTGCGATGGTCACTGATAATACACAAACCTGCAGGTCGTGAGATCACAAAACGGAAGCTAGGTCCATTCTGGAAATGGCAGGAATGCCCAAGCAGTGCTGGCTGGCACTGTCCCCCTTGTCACTGGTCATGAGAAAGGAGAGACGCTACAGCTCACAACTAAGAATCGCTGTGATGTCCAGGAACTCATTAGAACAGAATGGAGAACTTGTCCAATAGCATAACATGGAACGTCAGGGGCCTAAACTGCCGGTCCAAGAGTCGCAAGGTGGTCCTATATATGCAGAGCCACCAGGTGGACATTGTGTTCCTGCAAGAGACTCACCTAACCCCTGGCAGAAAGGCACAATTTGGACAGAGGTGGGGCTGCCATCGGTATTTCTCCTCATACTCTGCGTACCCCAGGCAGGTATGCATAATGATACGCAACACAGTGAGATTTATTTATTTATTTGAATATTTATTAAGCGCCGAAAGACTGCAGGTATCGGGCGTTGGAACAGAAACACAAAAGACGATCCATAAAACACGGTACAAAGGAGGCAGTGGCTGAAAGCTGGAGGAGAATCAAAGTCAGGAGGGGACCATGTAATTATCTAAATAGGTGTGTTTTTAAGGATTTCTGAAAGGTTTTCAGATTACTGTCTTCCTTCATCAGTTTGGGCAGGAGATTCCAAGTTTTGGCCGCCTTAATGGGTAAGGATTTACCAAAGCCTTTTTGCCGTTTGTATCTGGGGCATCTAATTTGCTTTTTACTGGCCGAACGCAGTGCCCTGCTAGGCTCATATTGTGAGATGCGGTGATTTAATATCCTGGAGCAGTGCCATGTATACACTTATGAGTAAGTGATATGGTCTTGTGGAATCAGAAAAGTACAATATTAAGGCTGTTACACCATGCAAAGAAAAATACACCGACACGGGCTTGTAAAGATTCCCAGAATCTTTATTACAAAACTGAACAGTATTGAACAAAGTACACAAATAGCTATTTGGCTGTCAATACATCACAGAGACCACCAGCAGGGTTCAATGTGAGCAGTGAGCAGAATTTGCTAGCTGGACATCAGCGTATTTATACAGTTTCTTATAATGATGTCCGGCCTCTTTCAAGTTAATTATACCCTGGGCTAGGGTCGCGCCAGATTCGTTTCCTAATTTACATATCTCGTGCATGCGGTTTACTTTTAAATACATTTACTAACAGACATTATTATTCTCTAATTTAACATTACACTCTTTACATATTGCTTTAATACAGATCAAACAAATGTTTCGCATGTTGTATTTGGATAGCTTTATTGTTGTTGTATACTTGCAGGTTAACATTGCTAATTCAAGTAATCCCCTGATCCCGAGGTCAACAAAGGACAAGGTCTACATGACCCTAACATGTAGCCTGAAGGCAGGTTGGAAATGAACCCTCCTACAGAGATTGAAGAGGTTAAGACAAGAACAAGAGCACACGAGACGGCCACTTTAGACTACAGGGTGACTTTGTACAATAAACTAAAAATGGCGGTTCTAACCTAAAATGGAGGCTTGATTCACTTGAGGTCACAACCTTGTAATACAGATTTCCTTGCAAAGCGACTGGGCATAGGCCAACATATACAATGAGGACAAAACAATATTATATCCGTTCTAACAAACCCTCCTTTTGGCCTATGCCAAGCGCTAAACTACCTTCAATCACTTTGCGACTAACTCCACATTTCAACATCTATACATCCCGAATTCATTGTCTGACATATCTATTGCCATTAGATCAGACACCAGAGTTTCTTTTAACACATACTCTTTGGAAACCTTCTCTGGGGTGTATATTTTATGCCCTAATACACTTGTTGCTTGCGCGCAACATCCCCCTAATACTGAGCATATACCAGGGAGACACTGTATACAACAGCAAAGAAACAGAAAACTTCCCAAGATAATCAGCAGGGCCGAAAACAACTTCCATCCCCATGACCATAGGAGGTCCCAAAACCATGCACTAAGTTCCCAGTTTCCCTCAGGAACATGTACTTCTGAACTAAGAACATGTAGATTTTGGATAGCCCTAAAGATCGTCGGAGAGGAGTCTGGTACGTAAACGCAGCAAGCAGACCCCACTAATTTACATACTCCTCCACGCTCAGCCAGAATGACATCTAATGCCATCCGGTTCTGAAGAGCCACTAATCTTATCACTTTCTGTTCTAACGTCATATTATAGAGTATGTCAGTGGTCCGATTGATGGTTCTCTCCAATACTCTCGCTAGTCCCCTGATATCTTCTGAATTCGTAATTTGCCCAAAAAATGGCACAAAGGATTTCATGATATCTCCTAGAGTTTGCGCTGGAGTATCCCCTTTCACACCTCGTTGTGGGCGAGTTTTCGAAACATCTGCAGTACTGGCAATAAATACCCCAGGTAGTAGAATCCCTAAATAGCAGGTTCCTTGCCAATCCCTGGGCAACCATGGAAAAGCCACATTGCAGCAAACAAAATAGACAGGTTCGCCTACGTACAGAGGTCTGTTCTCACTAGTCAAATTCGCAACGTTGGCGCACTTTCTAAAATTACCCATTGACCGTGTTCCATTCGTCTGTATGCAGAAGGATACTGAATCGGGGCTATGGTTAATAGAATAAAATGGAGGCATGGCATCCTTATTGCCTATAGGAGCCATTTTGAAAGAGATTAAAGACTGAAAAGGACGAGACAATCTATCAGAGGGCCTAACAGAAGCAACGTTTGGCTTACTTCTATTTGCAAAAAGCGAGCATCCCAGGGGCATCAAAACATGCCTTTCAAAACTATTCAAATTTGTACCATCAAAGTTCCCTGAGATGCTGTCATTCCATCGGCCAAAGAATAGTGCTCTAAGAGAAGCGTAACAGGCAGTTGTCAAAGGTAAAGGATGAATATACCAACCTAGTCCCTTATCTCCATGTTGCGGTAGATGTGAACAGATCCAACAATTGGTTCTATTTAAAATTGCATGAGTGGCATTCATAATTAACAAAAGGATATTATTCTGATAGTTCTGTCTATGTGAAGAATCTCTAGGCGATAAAGTATGCAATTGCACGGAAGGAGTGGGGACAACAGATACATTTTCAATAGGTAAAAAATCCTCTCGCGGATATGCTTCCTCCAGATACCATAACCCAAACCCTACAGTTACTAAAAATCCAGTAATTATCACAAAAAGGCAACAATACACTTTGGGGGTCCCCTTACATGCTTGATCATTGTCTCTGCTAGTCACATATTTATCTAAAAGTTCGGTATGAGCGGTAGCGGGTGCAGGCATTGTAGTCTTAAACCGAAAAACACCAATTGTTCGTTTGCTGGCGATTCCAGTTGCGCGTCGTCTTAATGTCTTTCCCACAACCCTTAGCCAACAGAATCTTCCCGTACAGTCGGGCCAAAAGACCAGCCCTCAAATGATTTTTTCCACTCGCACAGTCAGACCATGCTGTACGTTTACTTCCTCGGACGCAAATTATATTTCACAGTTTCTGGTGAAGACAAAGTGTCGTCACTTCCTCCTGGAAGTGGCGAATGAACGGAAATGGGATCAGAAAAGGATTGATCCGGAAGTTCCACTGTTGGGGAGTGCGGAGACAAGATGGCCGTTTGGTCTGGCCTTGCGGATTCTGAAGCGGTCTCCGATTCTCCCTTGTTGGTTGTTGCTGTTTCAGGCACGCTAGTTACAGCAGTGGGAAGGGATTCTGTATCTTCGGTATCGTATGGCATGGGCGGTGGGATCCGTTTGGTGTGCGTCGCATGGATCCAGTTCTTACGACCCGCTACCCGTACAGCATTCTGAGTGGCTAGCAGGACTTGGTAGGGACCCCTCCACCGAGGTGCAAGGCAAGACGACCTCTCAAAAACCTTCATGAGGATACAGTCCCCCGGCCGTAGACTGTGACTGGGACCCTCGTAGCGTACAGTTAATGCCTCTCGCACCTGGTGATAAATTGAAAACAGAATTTTAGTCAACTGGTTACAGTAATCTGAAAGAAGCACATTTTCTATGTCCCGTAATGAACTGCTTTTTGGCAAACCCCAAATATTAGCAGGTCTCCCCATTACCACCTCAAAGGGAGAGAGCCCAGTCTTAGTTTGAGGGGTTATTCTCATCGACAGCAACACGATCGGTAAGGCGACCGGCCATTTTAACTTGGGGCCAGCACACGTCTTAGCGAGCTTGTTCTTTATAATGCCGTTATGCCTTTCCACTAATCCGGCACTTTGAGCATGTCTGGCTGAATGGAACCGTTTGTCAATCTGTAATCCTTTGCAAATTTGTAGGATTACAGTAGCGATAAAGTGTGGCCCATTGTTCGACCAGATGACTCTCGGCAGCCTGAACCTAGGAAAAAACTCTTTCAACAGAGTTTTTGCCATGGTTATGGCCATTGCATCTCTAACAGGGTAAGCCTCAACCCACTAACTAAAAGCACAAATGACAACCAACACATATTTAAGATTGTTGCAACGTTCCATTTCAATAAAATCAAAGTGAATAATCTCAAACGGGACAGAAGGTGGGGCGAAACTTCCTCTAGGAGTCGAGGTACCTTTTCCTACATTGTGCTGCAAGCAGACCATGCACCCTTGGACAAAACGCTCAGTGGTTTTGAAAATCTTATCATTGGCCCATACACTGTGTAGCATTTTAGTCAATTTACGCACACAAACATGTGTCGGACCGTGAGCCATAATAACCATCATTGTAATGTAGGCGTCAAGGAGTAACCATTTTCCTTCAATATTGTCCACCCAACACCCATCATCATCCAGTCTCCCTGCACCCTCGATCCATCTCTTAGTTTCCTCTATGGTAGCATCTGCTTGAATGTCTTTTACAGCATCGATACTTTCACCCAAAGTGCAAATATTTACAGTTTCTCTTACAGCATACATTTCTGAACTGGAATCAGTAGCAGTTTGTTTAGCTATCTTATCAGCGAAAGCATTCCCTTTTCCTACATCATCTGTAACCTTTTGATGTGCTGAACATTTTATAATAGCTAACTGAACAGGGAGTGCGAGTGCTGAAAGTAATCGCACTATTAAAGTGCCATGCTGAATTTTCGTTCTGTGCGAGGTCAAGAAACCTCGTTCTTTCCAAAGTTTACCGAAGTTGTGGACCACCCCAAAAGCATACTGACTATCGGTATATATATTTACTGTAAACCCTTCAGAAAGGTCACAAGCTCGAGTTAACGCTATGATTTCTGCGGCCTGCGCAGAATTATGCATAATTCTTTTGGTTTCCACAATCATGTTTAAAGTAGTGACGGCATAAGCAGCCGTGGATGTACCGTTCGGAAGTTTAAAACAAGAGCCATCAATAAATAGCTCTCCTTGTGGGCTATTCAAAGGCATGTCTTTCAGATCGATTCTGCCTTTAGTCTCTTGTTCTGTCACATAAAGGCAATCGTGTGACGTTTCGTCACCATCAACAGTGTCTTGTGAGACAGGTAAAAGATCAGCCGGATTTAATACACAACACCTCTAAATTTGAATGTGGGGGGCAAACAAGGTTAGTTCATATCTTGTCAATCATGCAGAAGTGAGGTGTTGCGTTTGAGTTCTATTCAATAAAATATCTACAGAGTGAGGTACCATTAGGGTTAACGCATGACCCAGGACCATTCCCTCACTTTGTTTTATAGACGCAGCAGCAGCAGAGACAGTGCGCCAACATCTTGGCAAAGCGCATGCTACAGGATCAAGGGCGGAGGAATAGTAACCGCACGGCTTATTCTTCCCTCCATGCTCCTGTGTTAATACAGCCAAAGCACATCCATCACGTTCATGCACAAACAATACAAAGGCCTTGTCATAATTCGGAGTTCCTAAAACCGGCGCTGAACACAGCGCGGATTTGAGCAAATCAAATGCCGTCTGGTGTTCTAAAGTCCATGGCAATGGCAAAGAAATGCCCTTCTTTGTCAAAGCCAGCATTGGTTTAATCGTTAAAGAAAAGTTAGGGATCCACAATCTACAGTAAGAAGCCATACCTATCAGGGCTCTGACTTCCTTCTGCGTATTTGGGACAGACATGCCAGAAATAGTCTTTATTCGTTCAGGTGTCAACCGTCTTCCCTCCTTTGACAGGAGGTAGCCTAAATAGGCGACCTCCTGACAACAATATTGGAATTTTTTAAGTGAAGCTTTGTGGCCATGTTTCGCTAGATGACAAAGCAACAACACGATGCATTCTTTACAGGAGCTCTCAGAATCCGAAGCCAAGAGGAGATCATCTACATACTGTAGTAATGTGCAAGTAGTAGGCAACTCGAGAGTATCGAGCTGCTCTTTCAATGCCCTACTATAAATACTTGGACTCTCAGTGTACCCTTGTGGTGCACGAGTGAATGTAAACGAGCGTCCACCTAGGGTAAACGCGAACAAATACCTGCTATCCTTGTGTATGGGAATACTGAAAAACGCGTTTTTAAGATCAACAATGCTAAAATGAGTGGCAGAAGCCGGAATCATGGTTAGTATCGTTGTAACGTCAGGTACAATAGGAAATTGAGGAGCCACAATTTTGTTAATAGCACGTAAATCAATTATAAAACGAAAGGGAATCGCATTATCACATTTCTTGTATACTGGCAAAATGGGGCTGTTACATAGGCTACCCGTAATCTTCTCAATTACTCCACGATGTACAAAATCAGAAACTATACATTTCAGAGCCTGTTCGCCTTCAACCGAGATTTTATATTGCGGGATGCGAGGCAATTTTACTCCATGTTTCAAAATAATTTGAACAGGTTCAATTTGAAGAATGCCCACATCATTATCATCAATTTCCCATAAGCATTCCGGAATTACTTTACTGAATTCTGGCGGTAAAGGTCGAGTCAAAAACTGAGAGGCGAGTGATTGCTGAGGTGAAATTATTAACCGAACTCCGTCCAGAGAACAATGTATTACTGCATGCAATGCCTTCAACAAATTTAGCCCCAGCAAGTTCTCCCCACAGTTTGTGGTAAGTAGAAATGGACACTGTTCTGTGAAGGGACCCAGTGCTATCGGGACCGGCAAAGAGACCGGGCAAACTACAGGTGTGCCTGAAAACCCTACGGAAACGTTGGACTGCCCTGATGGGAATATTTGGAACCCGTGAATGATCGATGGAACATTTCTGTGCTCCTGTATCTACTAAAAATAGATGCTTCCTATTTCCCACCGCCATCTCAACGTAGGGGCCTTTCTGATGAACGGGAATAGGCGTAGGTTCCAAATCCTGCTTTGGGCAATCCTAGCGAAACAGAATATTATCAAAAGGAAGCTCTTCAGAGAGGTACGCGGCAGAAGGGTGATCAAAAATGTTTCTATTATCCACATTCAAAACTTGCTTATCTTGTGAAGGAGGTTGCTGTGATTCTGGTGCAAACTGACCTCTGCCAGGGCCCCCTGCACCTGGGCGACCTCTGGATCATCTACCCATGTTCCCAAATGACCTTTGCTGCAAAGTCGGACATTGTGCGCGCCAGTGGCCTTCCTGCCGACAATAGGCACACTGGTAAATGGTTACCGGAGCCAAGGGAGCACTTCCCTGTGGAATGTACTGACCTCTAAATTGATTACCCCCTCTAGGGCTTCTAAGAATATGTTGTAATAAAACTTTTGTTTTCAGGTCACCCTTTTTTTCTCAGGTTTTTCCTTTTCAGTATTTACACGATTTTCATAGTACTGAGCCATATGCAGTACTTCTGATTGAGACTTCGCCTGCCAAGCGCTTTCAGAAGACATAATCTGTAACTGGATGTCAGGCAGCAATCCACGAACAAATGTGTCGACAAACAGCCTTTTCCCTGACTCTGTGCCTAAGTCTTGTCCACTGAAATCTGAAAATACCTGCTCGAACCGATTGAAGAAATCGGTAGCACCCTCAGACTTTCCTTGGACACAGGCCGTAAGCTTGTCAAAAATGATTCTTTTTTCAGGAACTATGGTTTTCAATTTTACAATAATTCTATCAGGCAAGGTTAATATCACTTGAGGTGGTCGTTCGCCAGCTGGTCCTTCTCTATCTAGCCTAACCATGTTATCCCATGTATCTCCCAACCCAGGTATGTCATCTATAGTCCTAATCTGTTTCCACAAATCGACTGGCAGGAGTATGGGAAATAATAAATCAATATCACTTAAGGTGAATACCGACAACTGTAAGACCGACTCTATTTCTTTATAGAACCCGGTCAGATTCTTTCTTATATCGGGAATAGATTGCTTTATGGTGTTCACTTCCTGTCTTGAAAACGGGACATGAACAAACTGTGATACGTAATGTGCAGGGATGTCCACCGCGAGTATTCCTCGTGCAGCATCGGCCGCAATCTCAACTTTCGAGACAAATGTCAGAGGGACCTCTCTCATAGGCAACTGAGAAGTAGGCAGCTCCGAACGCTTACTAAGCAACAGAGCCAAATCAAGCGCTAGGGCAGTCGAAGAAGTATCAATCGAAAAAGCTCTCTTATAAACACTCAACAATTCTGCGGGACAACAAATCTTTCTTTTTACACACTCATTCTGCAGGTACTCTACCATCATATGTGTCATATACTTCATCTGGAGTTATCGACATATCCGAAATCCATCTTATTGCATCCTTTATACAAATTCGCGTTTCCTCAACTTTTAATTCACGGCGAGGAGAAAACCGTTTCTGTAAGTACATAATACCTAAACTACCACCATCTGCTTCCTCCTCATTCTGTAACCCTTCCAACTCCTTCCTATACTCAAAAAGCCTCTCAACATGCTCATATACCTTCTCCGCAGTATCTCTGGACAACGCTAAGGCGTTCAAATCCCGTAACCCCTGTGGGAAATCTTCATCATTTAATCTATTCCACATTATACTCAAATGAGTCCCTAATCCTTCAATAAAAACATTTTTCTCAGGAATACCTTTTAAATTTTCGAGTGTGGAAAAAACATCAGCTTGTTCACCCTTCTCCATTCAATGTTTAGCCCAAGCAATCAATTCACTCTTTTTGTCTGGGGACACAGTATTACGAGTCACAACCCTTGGTCTCGCTCCCTGGTCCACTACAAGCGATGCAGAATCACTTGGAAGAAGAAGAATAGGCACATTCTGAATATCAACAGGTGGAGGCAAGGGGGCAGGCAAAGGAGTGACGGCTGAAAGAACAGGAAGAACAGCAGGGAGGACCGGAGGAACTATAGGAGGGGGAACAACAACGGGAAGGGGCAAAGCACCGGGAGGAGGGACGTACGGAGGTGGCGCAGAGGCATCGGGCCTTCGTTCATGCAAACGTTTATTAATCAATTCATCTAACGTATGAAAATCTTTTGAAGGGTAGATTTTCTGAATGCCTAATTGAAACGCCCTGTCCGTGTTCCTAACTGACTCTAATTGTTTATTTTGGTCATATAACCGTGCCTTTTCGATACTTGTCATATGTGATCACTTTCTCCTATCCTCCCACCTCACCCTGCCTACCCCACAGGCAAAGCCACCCTCTTCACTGCCACCCACCTTCTCGGTCATCCGACCCATGAAGCGTGTGTCAGTTGAGGCTTTTGCTGCTACCTTCTCGCCCCCCCTGCCCCTTCGGCTGACTCCCACCCTGACACAGCCCTCTCCATGCTCCACTCTGCTATATCTGTTACTCTTGATATCCTTGCCCCCGTCATGAGAATCCGCCTGAAGCCCAAAGCCAAATGTAACTCCTGGTATGACTTGGATCTCGCCACCCTAAAACGCAAGTGCAGGGTTGCAGAGAGGAAATGGCGTGCTTCATGTTCATCCTCTGACAAACTGGCCTGCTGCCTGCTCCAAAGGCAGTACCGGCTCTCCGTTCTCACCAAGAAGAGAGCCCTTATCCAAGCCCGCATCTCTGCGGCATCAAACAACTCCGCCGAACTCTTTAAAATCTGCAAGGAGCTGGCCAACCCTGTTGCAGTCTCTACCTCTCCTGTCCCCTCCCAGGCCCTCTGCACTGCACTGGCCTCTCACTTCATCTCTAAAACTCAGGACATCCTGTCCTCGCTCTCCTCCTTTCACCTCCCTCCCTCCCTACCCGGCCCTTCCTCTGGCCCTTCTGCGGTCACCCCTCCTCCCTCTTTCTCTGCCTTTCCACCTTTCTCTGCTGACGAGGTTTCCAGACAAGTCCGATCTATGAAAGTCTCGTCTAAACAGGTTCACCCCTGTTCCTCCAAAACTATCAAGGACCACATCGACTCCCTGGCTCCTGCCCTGGCTGACTTTTGCAACCACTCCTTCGCCTCTGGAGTCTTCCCCTCCCCCCTCAAGCACTCCCTTGTGCACCCTCTTCTCAAGAAACCCTCTTCCGACCCCTCCTGCCCGGCTAACTATCTCCATCACTCCCTTCCTGGGCAAGCTCCTGGAGAAACTGGCCATCTCCCAGCTTAACCTCCATGCTGAATCTGTTGGTAGTCTTCATGACCATCAATCTGGCTTCAGAGCTGCCAGAAGCACGGAAACTGCTCTCCTGAACATCCGTGAAGACCTGCTCTTGAACCTCGATTCCAACACTCCGTGTGTTCTCATTCTGCTCGATCTCTCCTCTGCCTTTGACACTGTCAACCATGCCATCCTGCTCAACCGTCTCCGGGAAAACCTGGGTATCACTGGTCAGGCTCTGGCGTGGTTGACCTCTTTCCTTTCAAATCGAACCTCCCAGGTCCAACTGGGGTCCTTCCTCTCCGACATCTTTTTCTCCACCTGTGGTGTCCCCCAGGGATCTAATCTCTCTCCCTGGCTGTTCAACCAGTATCTGGCACTCCTTGCCCACCGCATCGCCGCTCTCTGCCCTAATTTCCAGTGCTATGCGTACGATACCCAACTCATCTTCAGGCTACCCTCAGCCTCCCCCTCTCCTTCCCTCATCTCTGACTGTCTGTCTGCTATCCAAGAATGGTGTGCCGCCAATGACCTCTGCCTTAATGCCAGTAAGACTGAGATTCTACTCATCGGTACTCCCACTCCCTCCTTCCCTGCAGCTCTCTGGCCTGCCTCCCTTGGCCCCCTCCCTGCTCCTACCTGCAAGGCAAAAAACCTTGGGGTC
Source organism: Ambystoma mexicanum (assembly GCF_040938575.1). Classification (NCBI taxonomy): domain Eukaryota; kingdom Metazoa; phylum Chordata; class Amphibia; order Caudata; family Ambystomatidae; genus Ambystoma; species Ambystoma mexicanum. Next base: position 575,960,156 of record NC_090922.1, on the reverse strand, counting down.
ATCTTCGACTCCACACTCTCCTTCTCTCCTCATATTTCTGACGTCGCCAAGAGGTCACACTACCAGCTGCACCTCCTCAGAGGTATTCTTCCCTTCCTCTCCTTCCCCCAGAAGCTCACTGTCTCCCGAGCCCTGGTTCTCTCGAAGCTGGACTACTGTAACAGCCTCTATCTTAATCTGCCTGCCTCCACTCTCCGCCCTCTGCAACTCATCCAGAACAGAACTGCGAGACTTGTCCTTGGCCTCAAGCCCAGGGACCGTATCTCTCCAGGACTGAAATCTCTACACTGGCTCCCAGTGGCTGCGAGGATACAGTTCAAAACCCTCTGCATTGTCCACAAGGCCTTCTGGGGCCTGGGTCCTAAATACCTTCAACTCTCTCTTCCCAAATATCTTCCTTCCCGAGCCCTTCGCTCATCCGCCTCCAATTCCCTCAGGGTTAGCCGCTTCTCGAAGCAACGAGCTGGGGGTAGATCTCTCTCCGCGGCAGGGGCCTCCCTCTGGAACAGCCTTCCTGCCTCCCTGAAACTTGAGGAGAACCATCTCCGGTTCCGGAAGCACCTCAAAACCTTCCTCTTTGCTTCTGCTTTCTCTCTCCCTCTCCCCTGCTGAACAGCTAATTAATTCCTCACTGAAACTGCACTGATCCTGCAACTGGACCACTCTAAACGGCCTCGGTCCTGGGCCCTGCCACTCTCCACTTGCACTGATGCCCTGGAACCCCTTTGCACTGCGGGACTGTCTCTGTATCCCTACAGCCCCCCCCTCCCCCAGCACTTGTTCTGCACTTACCTCACACTTGCCACCAGCTGGCCCTATTTATTTATTTATTACGTTACGCCTCTTACCTTGTACTGCACTTCCCCCCCTCCCCTTCCCCTTGCACTTTTCCCCCTCCCCCACCCCTGCACTTGCGCGATCTGAATGACACCTGGCCTAGTAAGATCGTTGTCTGTCTCCCCTTGTCCCCCCCTCCCTGCCTCGTCGCGCCTTGAAACACATGTGTATTGGCACATTACAAATACCATATCATATCATATCATATCATATGTCTACGCATATGTTTCTCTCTACTCTTTTGTTGCTGCAAAGCTTCTGTTTTCCAACTGTGCAAAGCGTCAAATGCTGCAGGTCTAGCCTTTTTCTTTACTAATACAGACTCTAACTATTCTATACGAGGGATTTCAAAACTACCATAGGTTGGCCACCGAAGATTAGAATTATGTCTGGTCTGTCTGTGCCAAATGTCGTTAAATGCTATACTACCAAAGCCTTTCTTACAGTACATAGTACATGCCGTCGACCCCTTCTGTGGTGCGGGACGGCTATCTTCCAAAGATTGTCTGTCGCTGCGGAATAATGCCCTAAAGCAGGCAGACAATTTCCCAGGCATATCAAAGTTCTGGTGTTACCTGGTTAAGTAATTGTGCTTGCGAGTACAATGCTCCAAATTCAAATTGTCAGGGTTAGATTAAGAATCGGGACACGATTCACCTGACCAAAGGACTGGGAGGCCCGATCGGGTTACTAAGGACAATGCTAAGGACCCACGTGTCTGGTGATTTTCAGCAAATTTACCCACCTCGATACATGAACCCTCGTCAAGACGTCGTCTCAGGCTACAGCTCACTGTTCAGGGATCGGATCGTGCAGTTTTGTCGAGGAATTCGCTTCACATCTAGAGTGGCCGATTCTGTTGGCACCGTCCGATCCCGGTCCGATAGCCGAGCCAACCTTCAACGAGACGAAGTCAATCTTGAGGGTCCCTATTCGGGCGCCATCTGTGGAATCAGAAAAATACAATATTAAGGCTGTTACACCATGCAAAGGAAAATACACCGACACGGGCTTGTAAAGATTCCCAGAATCTTTATTACAAAACTGAACAGTATTGAACAAAGTACACAAATAGCTATTTGGCTGTCAATACATCACAGAGACCACCAGCAGGGTTCAATGTGAGCAGTGAGCAGAATTTGCTAGCTGGATATCAGCGTATTTATACAGTTTGTTATAATGATGTCCAGCCTCTTTCAAGTTAATTATTACACTGGGCTAGGGTCGCGCCAGGTTTGTTTCCTAATTTACATATCTCGTGCATGCGGTTTACTTTTAAATACATTTACTAACAGACATTATTATTCTCTAATTTAACGTTACACTCTTTACATATTGCTTTAATACAGATCAAACAAATGTTTCGCATGTCATATTTGGATAGCTTTATTGTTCTTGTATACTTGCAGGTTAACATTGCTAATTCAAGTAATCCCCTGATCCCGAGGTCAACAAAGGACAAGGTTTACATGACCCTAACATGTAGCCTGAAGGCAGGTTGGACATTAACCCTCCTACAGAGGTTGAAGAGGTTAAGACAAGAACAAGAGCACACGAGACAGCCATTTTAGACTACAGGGTGACTTTGTACAATAAACTAAAAATGGCGGTTCTAACCTAAAATGGAGCTTGATTCACTTGAGGTCACGACCTTGTAATACAGATTTCCTCGCAAAGCGACTGGGCATAGGTCAACATATACAATGAGGACGAAACAATATTATATCAGTTCTAACAGTCTTAAAGAGGATTCTCTCTTGCACAGCCAGCCAATGTAGGTTTTTTCTGTACACGTTTGGGCGTTTATTCACAGTGCGCACTGCATTGTTTTGTGTCACTTGGCATTTGTTTAGGTTAGTTTCAGAGGCTCCCACTAATAGGGAGTTGCAATAGTCCAACTTTGATAATATGGTGGCACGGGCAATGGTAGCTGCATTCTTCAGGGACACAAAAGGTTGAATGTCTCTTAGGCGGTGGAGGGATTAATTGCAGCTTCTTATGATTTGATTGACATGTATGTCAGATGCCAGTGAGGCCTCGAGATAAATTCCAAGGGTTTTTACTTTCTCCTGGACGGGGATACTATTGGTGCCAATTAGGAATTTGGAGTTTTCAGCGTTTAGTTTGGTTTGAGAGACCTGGGAGGAAAAGATCATAAGCTCTGTTTTGTCCCGTTTAAGCAAAGTCAATTGTTGGACATCCAATTCTCTATGAGATGGTATATGTCAGTGGGTGTGGCCACGTCCTTTACATAGTCACCTGTGATTTCAAGGACCAGTTGCGTATCATCCGCATAATTCGTGAAAAACACACCCTTATTATCCAGCAAATCACAAAGTGGCCTACTGTAAAGGTTAAAGAGTAGTGGAGATAAACTTTCCCCTTGTGGGATCCCACTCCAGATAGGGGATTTAGGGGAAGATGCCTCTCCCCGCTGAATTTCGAGCTTCCCCATCCGAGAGAAAAGGATGCTGAAGTCCACCAGATAAAATGCAGCAGATAAATCCAATAAGGTCAGCATACCTGGTTTGCCTTCCTCTATTAGTTGTAACATGTGAGACTGGAGATCAAGGAGTGCAGTCTCGGTGCTGAAATTCGTTCTAAAGCCAGATTGCTTGATATGTAAGATGTTTTTGGTTTCAGTTAATGCCTTGTATTGCTTGTAGGCTGCCTTATCAAGAATATTCAGGAGGATGTTACAGTTCGTGATAGGTCGAAGGTTCTTGGGATCTTTGGGATCTTTGGGGTCTAGGTTGGGCTTTTTTTGAATGGGCCTGATTTCCACGGTTTTTATGCCAGTGGGCACTTTCCCATCTCAGTATGCATTGGCGAATCTAGTTAGGAAAGGTGCAAATATATCTTTATAGCAAATCATTTTTTTTGAGGGAACAATTTTCTCAGACCATGCAGTAGGCTTCATGATTTGAAGGATGTTAATCGTGTCGCTTATTTCCAACCTGGCAAATGTGAAGGCGTGGCTTGTCTCGTCAGCTGTCTTATGCTTTTTTGAGCTTGGGATATTACCTATTGTCGTATTGGTTCTCAATATCTCCTTGATTTTAGAGCATGATTTCATGATTTTCTCATTAAAGGCAGCTTGAACTGTGATCATGTCTTTTGTGGTGGGTATACATGGTATCTCAAGAGCCTTGGGTTTTACAAGAGATTTAATAATCTCAAACAGCTTCCTTGAGCTGTTTGAGGCTTTTTCAATTTCATAATTGAAGAAGTTTCTTTTTATCACAGTCACCTTATTTTTATATTTCTTGTCTGCTTGTTTCCAGGCATCCTTAGTGGGCGCAGATTGGTTTCTGATCCAAATGGATTCAAGCCTGCGTTTCTCCTTTTTTTGGTCTTTCAATTTGTCATTAAACCATTTCTGATGTGTTGGATTTTCCTGTACCCTTCTGCTTTTCAGGATGGTCTGTAAAGGAGAACAATGTTGATGCAACTGTTAGTGTTTGGACTCCATTTAGCGAGGAGTATCTCACATTCATGCAAGGCACAGAGCAGGGATCAGGAGGGTAGAGCAGTAATGGTAAGAGTGACCATACAAGGCCAGGTATATAGCCTGATTAACTTTTATGGATCTAATCAAGACTCAGTGGAAACCTTGGGGTGGATTGTTAGACAGCTGGAGGCATCCCCCCTGGGGAAATCACATGGGCAGGGGATTTCAACGCAGTAATGAATCCTGACCAAAACAGAACTGGAGGGAAAAACCACCCTGCATCGAAGGTGACAAATACATTACAAGACATATGCTGGTTGTGGAAGGTGGAGGACATTTAGCGACTAAGACACCCCGGGCAACAGGAATACACATTTCACTCCTTGGTACACGGCACAGCCTCTCATCTGGACTACTTCCTGATATCCCACACATTATCTGGAGGGGTAACACACGCCACCATACTAGCACGCACACTCTCAGATCATGCACCGGTACCCCTGACCCAGACACCCACCCGACAGAATGGCAGGGAGACCACCCTGGGTGTTTAAGAGTGAAAGCTTAACAGAAGAGGTGTTCTGGGATGGACTAGCCACATTCATTGACAACTTCTTTGAGCTAAACATCGGGTCAGTGGGGTCATACAAGACTCTATGGGAAAGCCTTAAATGTGTAGTTAGAGGAGAGAGTATTTCTAGGGAGGCGGGGATAATCAAACACAGTAGACAGCGACTAGCGGAAACTGAGGCCCAATTAAAACAATCACAAACAAAGGCAGTGGAATCAGACACACTTCAACATGCTGAGATGAGGAGCCACTGTAGGAATTTAATGACCTAGCACTGAGAGAGTTGAAGTTTCTCTGGGGTAAGACAGCAGCACGACAATATGGAGAAGGCCAGTGCCCTGGCAGGGTATTAGCGAGGGTGGTTAAGGTAGAAACACAAAAGGGCCGAGTCCTATCAATTAAAAATACACAAGGGGGAGTTAAACATGGGGATGCTGACATCGTTAGAGAATTCTGCGCCTTTTACAGCCAATTGTACTCCTGGCAAATCCAAGTAACACAACAAGAGGTGGGGGAATACTTGGACCGAATAGCACTAGACTGGTGTGCAGATGAAGAGAGGATATGGCTTGGCCGACCTCTGTCTCCGGAGGAAGTCCTCTCAGCAATTAAATCATTGCCATCCGGGAAAGCCCCGGGCCCAGACGGCTACACGGCCGAATTCTATAAATCCGACGTCGCTAAACTTGCCCCACACCTGTTAGAGGTATACCGCCATAGTTTAATAGATGGGCATCTGCCAGAATCAATGTGAGAGGCGGTGGTACTTTTGAAACCAGACAAGCCGCCAGATGAATGTTCCTCCTACTGCCCAATATCCCTAATAAACATAGACAACAAAATGATGGCAAAAATTCTAGCAACAAGGCTGTCTCCATTGATGCACAAGTGCGTCAAGGCTGATCAATCCAGGTTCATCCCTGTTAGATCCACCTCCTACGGGCTCTGCAGGATGTTTGGACCGAATGCGTCTGTCCCGCAGGACGAACCCATAGTGGCAGTACTATTGGATGCCACAAAGGCGTTTGACTCTGTGGAATCACCCCTCTTGTTCACAGTGCTTCGCAGAATGGGGTTGGGAGAGAAATACATAGCCATGGTCCGACTACTGTACACCTTACAGAGCGCTAAAATCCGGGTGAACGATCTACTGACACCGCAAATATTTTTGGGGAGAGGCACACAACAGGAGTGTCTGCTCGCCCCGCCACTATTTGCATTAGCAATTGAGCCACTTGCAGAGGGGATCAGAGATCGACACATCCACAGGGGGATACAATTATACAATCACAAGGTGGTTATTTCACTATATGTGGATGATATGGTGCTCTACATCAAAGACTCGGTGGACAACCTGGGGCCCATCATGCCAGATGTGGCGGCTTTCGGGGACTACTCCGGGCTAAAGATCAATACCACAAAATCTGTATTATTTCTACTCACAGCAAACACCACAAGGTGTGCAGATGAGTTTGGATTCCAGTGGCATGACACTCACACCAGATACCTGGGTGTACATATATCAAGATCCGTTGAGGAACTTTATAAGCGAAACTACCGCAGGGCACTAGATCAGGCTGAACAGATGGATGGAATTGCTGATGAATTTATATGGGAGGATATTGTTAGTAGAAATGGTGCTCCTTCCGCGTTTCCCGTACGTATTCCTCAATGTGCCGATCCTTCCCCCTAGGGAATACTTCCGGGAGGTATGATCCGAAATACTGCGGTTTATATGGCCTGGGAAACGAGCACGGGTGTCATGGGAGAAACTGCAAGCCCCATTGGAAAATGGAGGCTTAGCACTTCCTGACCTCAAGGTATACTATCAGGCAGCACAAGTCGGGTTTCTGCTATATTAGTTTGACGGGCAAACAGACAGAAGACACATTGAGGTGGAAAGGGCACTGGCAGCCCCACATCTCCTACGATCGATCATACTAACATCCACTAATAGGGCCCCACGAGTGCCCAACATGATAGTTAACCTGCCAATCATGGGCCTACACCGAGCGCAAGAAAAAAGGTGAGGTCATCTACACCCCGAACCTCCCAATAATACATATACCAGGAGTGCCGCTGACCTGCGAAAAAGGATATGTCAACCTAACGAAATGCCTTACGGATCTATTTCCAAACGGGCACTTCCTATCGATGAAGGAGATGAAACGCAGGGGGGTCACCACTGGATATGTTTCTATACTTCCGGTTGCAGGACTCCCTGAGGCAGATCTTTCACAACTTCCCCATGGTACCCGCAAAGGCCCCTATATTGACCCAAATGATCTTGAGAAATGAGAATACTAACGTAGTGTCAACACTGTACAAACTTTGCATTGAAGCTAGGACCCCAAGCAAAGACACCCCCAAGCAAAATGGGAACAATCACTGGGATGGGGAATAACAAAAGAGGCTTGGGGTTATTGCTGCAGGGAAGCGAAGAAAGTGGCCGTCAACTCCAGATATAAGCTGATCCTCTTTTAAGTTTTTGCACCAATGCTACTACACACCACTAAAGTTACACAAATTCTTCCCCGAGACCTCTGATAAGTGCCCAAGAAGCTCCATGTCCTCCGCTGATTTTGTGTACATGGCATGGAGCTTCACAAAAGTTAGACAGTTTTGGGCACAGATATTCGAGACACTGGGTGAAATAATAGGGGACGACGTAGAACAGACATCACTAATTGCACTGCTGGGACACACTAGATACATCCCAAATATGCCTGGAAGTTAACCGGGCTGTTACTACTCCTAGCCAAGAGCTGGGTGTTAATGGTGTGGGGCAGCACTCAAATTCCTAAATGGGGGCAATGGAGGGCAGACATTTTGTACTGTAACGAAATGGAGACAGAATATGGACGAGTAGAGCACCCACTGTCGAGACCTAAAGATATTTGCGGACCATACACACAATACCTCATTAAACAAGCCCGTCAGGACGACAGTGCCTCAGACTGCCACACACCTCCTTCTTCTCGGGCCACAACACTGACCTGACTTACAAAGACCACGGCGGGCACTGCCATACACCCCACGGAGGGGAAACCAGTGAAAGGAAATGAGAATGTACTGTGTTACGTAATGCAAGGTGCTGAGAGAAGGGAGGGCGGTAGGGGATTCTAAGTGTTTGTCCGTCACTGTAACACAGACAGCACGTGTTTTTCTTCTTTTGTTGAATAAATTACAATAAAAAGAGTTTAAAAAAAATACCTCCACCCTTATGTGAAACCACCCATTTCACTCCTCCAGATATAGTTTTTTGCGCTTTCTTTTTCAGATTTTGTGGGAGTAGCAAAGGAATCGCTTGCATGAAAACAAACAAATGGTGGCTTTTCTTTTCTGAAAGGTTCAGTGCTGCAAAGCACCATTGGAGATGCATAAAGGTTGTTTTCAGGTTTCCTTTCCCCAGCCAGAGGTACAGCAATTCATCCAGTACTTTGTAGCAGAGCGCGGGCCTGGACACAAGACTTGGAGAGCTTGGTGGTCTTTTGTTTCGAATGATTCTTCGGTGTGTGCTGCTTTTCAATCAAGTCTGAAATATTTCCCGAAAAGGAGCTTTGCCTCCCAAATGCGCTCCAGGACTCATCTGGGTAAAGTCTGTGCTCTCCAGATGGAAGTCTCCAAAATGTGGTACTTATAGATTTGGAAATGTGCCTAAAACCAGCACAGACGGTCTGCTTTCTAACCACCTGTAGTGCATGGGATAATTGTTGCAAGTGTGCTCCTCCATGTTGCTAGGAGCATCAGCAGCTGAGGAAGGTGTGACGTCGCTCATCACTTTTCCAAAAAAGAAAGTCTTTTTTTTTTAATTACTTTCATTATCAGGAGAATGATCTAATGTTGCTATGTTGTCTAGTCCATATGTAAACCATTCCCGCCTATGAGGAACTCTATCATGGGCAAGCAGCAGTGACTGACACCTTATGGTATGAAGTCCAGAGTGGAAGAACATGGACGTGCACCTGTGAGAGCGACAATGACGGAACCTCACTGATGCCATTGCATTCAGCAGTAACAGGAAACACAATGTAAAAATGCCTCAGGTGTAGTAAAATGCGTTATGACTAGGCGAGACTTGCGCAGCTGCTGCTGTTAGCTGTTGCAGTGCAGCAGTAATGTCCACTTGTGTAGCGCGGTCCCCGTGGTTGGGGTGGGCGCATCCACCTCATCCCTCTCAGCTCTCACTCTCCTTGACTTTAGAAATAAATAATTTCTTTCTAAAGTCAGGCCTAGAATTGGGCTGGGTCCGAGCTGCAGTGTCAGCTTGCTGGCGGCACGAGATGGGGGCGCTCTTCTTCCGGCTCTCCTGCACATGTCGGGAACCATAACCCGTGCATCCGTCCATTTGGACCCATTACATAGAAAACAGCTCATTCCCTTTATTCCCCCAGAAATGTGTAGAATGAGTCTTGTTTTTGTTTTTTGGCATAAAAAGGCCGCAGATTTATTTTCCACACTATCATAAAACCACACTGCACACATTAGTGGAAATAACTCTGAAGATGCGGCGACTGCTCTGTGTCCAACGATATGCTTCGCCCTTTTTTTCGCAAAGACCAGTAAAGGCCCAACTCTCCCAACCCTTTCCGCCTGAGCCTCCCCTGCCCATGCAGGTGTTCCTGGGTGGGGAGAGTGCCGTTTCCTTGGGGGAAGCTGAGCCCTTGTAGTTCCCCCAGACACCCCTGCCATTTAAGCTCCCAAGGGACGCTGGTCCGAGAAGAGAAAAGACCCTTGCGGCTTTCTCCTGACTCATCCGGAGTCTGTCTCTTGTGTTTGGTCGCCCAAACACTGCCACGCCACAGGTGGGTTACCGCCCGCGATGGCTCCCCCCTTTCCCCTCTCACATTTCCAGGATTTTGGTGCATAGGTTCCAATAAAACAGCTCCATCCCCATTGGTGACAAGTGCACCCCATCCTTGAGATAATATCTTCAGAATTTGGCCATTGCGCAATTCAACTTCCGCCTCGATCTCTCCATGGCTGCGTGATTGTCCGCGCCCCTCCACTCTGGTCTTGGTATTATTTCCGACCAGATGATTTCCGTCTCACCTAGTTGTCCTGCCAGCTCCTGTAATGAGAACATCATTTCTCGCATTAATGCCCCCCTCCCCAGGCTTGTCAGATCGTTCCCCCCCCAGGTGTATGACCAATACGTCTGGTTTCTGCCGCTTCCCAAGCAATTTGCGCACATGCCCCTGCAGCTGCACCCATTTCATTCCTGACACCCTGTGCCACTCCATCCTTAACTCGCCGGCCGTCAACTCCTCCTGTTATGACGTCCAACTGACCCCTGCCCTAGACACAAATAAGTGTCCTATCACCCAGACTGCTCGCTTTCTCCTCCGTGGTGGTGCTAATGGGATGAGAAGGCAGCAGGTCAACTTTACAGTTTTTCCGGTCTGATGTATCTCTTAAAACACCCGGACTTCCATCTCCCAATCTGCTTGATTTCTCCTGCCCCTAATACCATGGCGGCGGCTGACGTGGCCACCCCTATCCGGAATGAATGTGTCCCGAACACTCCCTTGTCTCCCCTATTCTTTCCAATGCTAGCTCCATAACCCTTCTAAACTGGAAGCGACTAAGTGCAGACCCATCCTGGTGAATGAGCAGTGGAGCCCCCGCCCCCGAGGATGGACTCCGCCAGAGAAATCCCAACACCGCCTTGACTGGGCAGACTGCGCTCCCTGCGATGGGTTGGAGTGCCACTGTGCATCCTTTCCCTTCCTGATCTGTCTTGGATCTCCTTTAAAAACAGGATCAACCGCCCCTCTGAGCAGTGTACATTGCCTACCTGTACAAAGCCTGTCCCCTTAGCCCCTTTGTTCTCTGGCACCAATTTGCTCACCCTGAATGCCCCAAAGAAAGCTAACGTGAATGCCGCTGTGAACAATGCCACTTCAAATCCACCCCGGCAAACTTCCCCCAGGCATCCCACTAACTTGTGCCGCTTCACTATGTCTATGGGCCTTCTCTCATCTGTCCTCAGCCCACCTTGCTTGGCCCAGCCCTTCATGGCCATTATAATGTAGTGTTCCTTGGTGGGGTCACCTTTACCTTCCAGTTTAAAATAATGGGCAATTGCGGCCAGGTGGTAGGCCATCCAAGACCTGATTTTCCCCCCGTGCCAGCCCCAGCCCACAAAAGCCCTTACCGGCAATTCCTCCTGCCCCTCACCTAATACCTCCCTCTTGAACTCCAAGAATCGTTCCCAGCATGCTTTATATCTACTTGCCGTGCCCGGTGCTAGGGCTGACTGAACCAGGGAACTCAGGTTGCCCCAATCATGTCCCACCAATGAGTTTCGAACGGGGTCATCACCTTGTCTGCTCCGGGACAACTCCCTCAGAATCTTTCCCACTGCAAACGAGAGAGAGCATCAGCTGCCGTGTTTTTGACCCCCGGTATGTGTCGAGCTTGCACCTCGATGTTGAGCCTCAACAGGCTCTTGTAGAGCTCCCTCAGTAACTTCAGCACCCGGGGGTTGCTGGCTGAACCTTGATTTATTATCTGAACCACCACCAGGTTATCAGACTTTTTGATCACTTTTCTGTCCTTCAGCTGTTCCCCCATAATTTAAATGCCGCCACTATGGGAAAGAGTTCCAGCAATGTGATATCCCTGGTGATGCCCTGCTGGTGCCACTCTCCTGACCATGCCATGCCACACCACCTGGTACCCAGGATTGCCCCAAACCCCAGAGCCTCCGATGAGTCCGTAAACAGTTTGAGTGTGTCACTGCTACTCCATTCCCCTCTCCACAGCAGTACCCCATTGAATTTGTCTAAGAAATCATCCCACATTGCCAGATCCTCCCGTACTTCGCCTGCCAGCCTGACATGTTGGCCTGCATGCTGCAACCCCACAGTTTTGAGTTTGATGCTCCTTGCAAACACTTTGCCCACCAGCATGACTTTCCCCGCAAAATTGAGGTTGCCTGCCAGCGACTGGAGTTCCCTGAGGGTTGCCTTGTTCTTACCCCTCAGACCATTGATGTTCCCCTTCAATTTCTTAACCTTGTCTTGCGGGAGCCTGCACTCCCCTTTAACCATGTCAATCTCAATCCCTAAGAAGGTTAGGCACGTCACTGGACCTACCGTTTTCCCCCTGTCTAGCGGGACCCCCATCTTGTTCATCAGCCCCTGAAAAGTGCTCATAAGGACCCCACACTCCCTGGATCCTTGTTTGCCAATGAACAGAAAATCATCCAGGTAATGCATCACCGCCCCCTCTTGACACTCCTGTTTAAACGCAAATTCCAAGAACTTGCTGAATGCTTAAAAATAGGCACATGAAATGGCGCACCCCATAGGCAAACATTTATCATAGTAGTATTGGTCCTGCACCTTGAAACCGAACAAATGTTGACTTTCCTTGTGAATGGGCAACAACCGGAATGCCGACTCTGTCGGCTTTCCCCATCATCGCTCCTGTTCCCGCTGCCCTCACAACCTCTACTGCATCTTCAAAAGATGAATAATGTACCCGGCTCAGCTCCTCGGCTATGCCGTCATTAACTGATTCCCCCTCTGGGAAAGAGAGGTGATGGATTAGACGATACTGCCCTTCCCCTTTCTTTGGGACCAAACCCAGTGGAGCCACTACCAGATTCGCCATTGGTGGACACATGAATGGACCGGCCACTCTACCCAACTTAACTTCTTTTCCAACTTTGAGTGCTACCAACTCAGGCATCCCTAGTGCTGAGCATAAATTAAGCGCCTCCTTGCCCTTCTTAACCTCTGTGCATGGGATTTTGAAACCCCACCTGAAACCTTCCCAAAGCAATTTGGCATCACCTGTGTTGTGATAAATATTTAACATGTGAGTCATGGCCTGGAGCTTCACTGGTGTTGGTAGACAATTTTTAATCACGTTTTTACACATCTGAGGGCGTGTTGCCTGTGACATGTTGCATTTCACCTCATTCCATCTTGACATTATCCTTTGCTTTGGGGCTGCTCCTACGCCTCCCCCCACTTGTTGAGGAGTTGTGATCCCCGGTACCTCTCCCCCGAGGATGCCTAGAGCAGCAGGTTTTCCCAAAGGGGCAACCCCCCTCAGCATTAACCCTCCAGCAATCTGCTTGCTCCCCCTGGTAGCTGGCTCTGCTGTTCCAGGAGGAGTGCCCGCAAAAGGACGCCCTCCCCCGCCGGGTATAACCTCCCCTGCCCCTCCAAACCTGGGGCTTCTCACCTTGGGCTTTCTCTTCCCCTTCCCCTGAGGGAACCATTTTTTCTAAGAAACCCCCCACATCCATCTCATCCCTAGGCAGTGCTGGCCATAGCTGCATTTTCAACCTGAACCCCCGATCATAGTTCAACCATCCCTCCCCTCCATGCCTTAAGTACAATTTGTGTAAATATTGTTCATACGCGATCATTGCCAATGCATCCTGCGAAAAAAATTCTAACATTATTGACATATAACGCCTTCAACCAGTTATGTATGGATGCCTCTACCTTGGGGTTCTCCCTATCCCTCTTTTCTTTCTCTTTTTCAGTTAGTTCCTTTACGCCCTCACCCAGAGGTTCCATCCCCACAAAATCCAGGATTTCAATAAATTCCTTTCTCCGCACCCTTTCTTTGATAGCCCCTGGTATGTGCCATGCTAAAGAACTTACTGACACCCTGACTGGGGCAAAGCCTGGCATTGGTCTCCCATACCTTGTCATGTTGGGCCCCCACATTCCCTCTTTCCCCCCACTGCCGTTGTTGCTTGGGAGTGCCCCTGGCACTGTTCCCCCTTGCCCTCACCATGCTGGGGCTTGTACTACCCCTGTTAGTGCCGTCCCCTCCTGGGTAATTGTATTACTGGTCATGGAGTTTGCGTTGGCCACTGTTCTGGCCTGCTGCCCTTGTGGGAAAAGGACCACCCCTCCAGGAAATGCCATGCAGGGATAGGTACCTGCCCATTGGCTCACCCCCCAGCCATGCCGGTGCTTTGCCCATTACCTGCCTGGTAGCCCCCTGCCACCGGCCCCCTCGGCCCCCCCCGGCCCCAGAGCCACCCCTCTCTGCTGAACCACTGCTGCCCCACATGCAATTTGGTTAAAAACATTCAATTCCCACTCAATAATTGCCCATTGCCCCCATTGCCCCATGCCTGCATACATTGCATTATCATATCTTTTACTGCCTCCAAGGACGTAGGCCCGTCTTCAGTCACAGCCACCGGTCTGGTTGCAGGCGTGCTGGGTGGACCCTGGTTCCTTGGCGCCTCCACAGGTGTAGGTGCCGGTATGGCTACAACCTTCTGTGCCTTCCCCTTGCCCCTTGGTCCTGTGGCCCTGGGCTTCCTGCCATTCTTAGACTGCTCCCTGCTCGCCTTGGCTTTCTTTGTCATAGTTCTTTTTCTCTTTGCCGCCGGTTCTTCTTCCTCCTCGACCAGCTCCTCATCGCCTTCTTCACCTTCCTGGTCTTGTTGTTCCTCAGTGTCCGGGAACATCAGAGGGGAATTGGGCCTCTGACTGGGCCCAGCCTGCTCTTCCCTGGGTTGGGGAATCAAGGCCTACATCAATTGGGGCCATGTTTGGCCGCCGCCAACCTGGCCATTTCCATAAATGCCTTCAAGTCCATGGTGAAAATTACACAAATAAGGCAAAACTTGGCCTCTTTCAGTCCTGTTTCCTTTTCCTACCATGTGGTGTCCCCCGTCTGTTCCTGCTCGTTGCTCTTGTTCCTTCCGCCTTGCGCCTGGCTGTGTGTGGCGGTCCGCCACGCTGTTCCCCCGCTTCCGCACTTCTTCGTGCTTGTGTGCGATCATTTTGCGGGCTTGCTTGGCAGCGAGTTTCTGCCTGCTCCGCGTTTCAGACTTGGTGCACGGCAATGGGGTGGCTGCTCGGCACCTCTGTCTTGATCCTGGAGGGAGCCATTGAGGGAGTCGCAAGCTCTTGGTCCCACCTCTGGCCCCAGGGTTGCTTGCTTCACCCTTTGCGGCCTGTGTCTGTTGTGGCCGCTGGCCTGCGCACCCCTTCCTGAGGCTGTCGTACCCGTGCGTCCCTTCCCTCGGGGTGGCCCTGTGCGCTCTGCAGCTCTGCTGTGGCTGCTCAGCGGCTTTCTCCGTTCAGGCACCGTTCACTGCACTACTGGTCCCTCTGGGTTTCCGCACTGCCGCCAGATGTTCCGCCCTTTCGCTGGTCCTTCTGCTGGTCCTGCGCCGCCTCTCCTCTCCTTCTTGCAGGATCCCGTCCGCTCGATCCTCCGTTACCGCTGCTGCAGATCCTGATGCTCTGCTTGCTGCTGGTCCCACGGCGGCAATGAAGACTCCCCCTCTGCGATTTCTTCTCCTCGAAACGACACAAAATGAAATCCTCTTCGTGGTCTTGCGGGTGGGCG
Organism: Ambystoma mexicanum; assembly: GCF_040938575.1. Taxonomy (NCBI): domain Eukaryota; kingdom Metazoa; phylum Chordata; class Amphibia; order Caudata; family Ambystomatidae; genus Ambystoma; species Ambystoma mexicanum. The sequence continues at coordinate 575,944,956 of NC_090922.1, read as the reverse complement.
TCCTTCTGCCAAGGCTGGATGGATGCTGCCTGCAGTAAGGAGCCCGTCCGCTATAAAGGGGTAGCTCAGCCCCTTTCTTTTGTAGCCCTTCGCGGGCTTTCCTGATTTCTGCCACGCTTTCTGTCAGCGCCTCCTCTTCGTCCCGAGGGGAAGAGGGAGGGCAGGAGGAGGACACTGCCCGGGTTATCGCGGTGCCTCCTCCATTTTCTTTTGGCTTGTTCGTCGTCACTGGCATGAAACTCGCTCTCTCTGCTTCCTGGTTCCTGTCTGCTTGGAGCGGGAGGCTTGGAGTAGAGAAGACGGTGCATGGAGTCCGGTCTGGAGCTGGGTGGGAAGAAAGACTTTTTTGTAATGTATGTGTGTGCGTTTATAATGTAATACACGTGCGTACATATCGGACATGAATGTCTGCATGTATTTATCTGTGCCTGCATGTATGTGTACCAGTCTTTGTACATGCTCATATGAGTGAGAGCTCAGTGGAAATGGTGTGTGTTTGTATGGATGTGAGTGAGAATGCAGTGTGTGAGAATGTTCTGGCTACATGCGTGAGAGAAGCTGTATGGTTGACTGACACATGGGTGAATGGGTATGCATGTGTGCGTGTGCAAGGCTGGTACCCAGGGTGCATTAAAGCATTGAGGTTTTGTACAGTGGCAACTAGCATGGGCTGTTTTGCAGCATTTTTGGGCAAAGCCAACTTGATGAGTGGTATAACGTGGAAGAGGGGTAGGAAGGTTTCGATGGGGCAGACAGCCTGGAATTTACTTTACTGTCACATGCCATTTTACTCACATTAATGGCAAGGCCTGGCTGACATGATGTGTGCTGTTACCTTCAGGCGGTGGCATGGGCATTTGTGGAGCCACCAAGGAAATGTTTTCTTACTGTGACATTTCTTTACTGACATTAAGGGCAAAGTTAACATTATAGTTATTACGTGGTGGAGGGGCATTTGTGCAGGCAGCAAGAAGACGTTTCCTTACAGGGGCCTTGTATTTTGTATTGCCATTCAGGACAAAGTCAACACAGAGTGTTCTTACATGGTGGGGTGGGAAACAATTGTGCAGCCAGCAATAACATGTTTTTTTTTCTGTGGCATGAGATTTTTACTGGCAATTTGAGCAAAGCCAACTGGACTATGTCTTACACGGGAATACTAGTCTATATTGGCATATCCAGCACAAACATGTTTTCTTATGGTATCATTACTGCACTATTACTGGTCATACATAGAGGTGGCTGATACATTTGGTTGCCAGGCGCCAGGCACCGCCTTATGTTTCTATGCTATCTGAAAGATTTAAGGTTTAAAGAAAATACTTGCATCTTTCACCCAGTGCAGTGCACAGCGTGGTACTCCATCAGAATAATCATCAAAGACATTGTGCATGCGTGGTGGTCCAGGTCGTCCTGGAGTGTGGCATGACCCATTCTCTGTTGGGTAGCTTTGGGACCCTCTCATCATGGTTTGCAGGGGGCCCCACATTTTGTGATACGCCAATGGTAATGTTGCGTGATCTAAAATGAAAAGACTGTCTGCAAAATGTGTCAGAGCTGCTATGTCCACAAGATAGGTCTTGGGCCAGTATGAGGCTCTGTAAATAGTGTTGACCCACCTGCACCACATAGTTTCTGTGGCACCACTGTAGGTACCCACACGTTATTCCACACACCTAGCTGTTTTATGCAGGCACATCCACGCTGTCCAGTTGGGTAGCAACATAGCCACCTACCACCACACAGCACGTATCAATAGACAAGGCCGGCAGTCATTGAAATAAAATAGCTTTTCTAGGTGCCAGTGATAGAGCCCATGTCTGGTGGGCGTGTTACTGTAGCTGGATAAAGGAAGACAACAGGTTCACTACAGAGTATACTCCCCATCCCTGCGGTGTGAAGGCCTCATGAAGCAAGGCACAGACAACAGACTTAAAGTTCAAAATAAGATACTCTATTAAATTAAATACCAGGATGGTTGAGGGCCTAACTTGCCCTGTGCTAAGGTGGGATTTCCCTACCTGAATGAAAATAATTAAAGTCTGAGTTCAAGAGTTCAACTTAAAAGTCTGTCTGTGTGCAAAACCTATACTTGCCCTCACAACTAAAGCTAACCAATGTGTGGGGATGTGCACAAAACTCTTGGCTGGTATCTTAGATCAGGGGACTAGTGCAGTTGAACAGAATAATCTGTCTAAGTGGATCCTTTGTCTTCTCTTGATCAGGATTCGTCCAGTATGACAAATCGTTCCTAGTTAATCCAAACCACCGCCTGTGCCAGGCTCCAAAACCGCTCACGTCATCAAACATTGTCAGAAATCCACTGTGATGCACCTTGGAATGATTCTGGCACTGCAACTTCAGGTGGATGTTCCCTTCTAAAGGGGACAGGAAAGGGACCTTGTCAAGTGGAAACCTGGTCTTGTTCAAGGACTCCAGCGAGACTGTGTGCGAGCCAAATGGTAAGAAGTTGCTAGTTCAAATAAAGTTGCTAGTGGGAGGACTGCAGGCTGGTGATGCAAGACTGGATTTTCTCGAACTCAGCAGCTTCTTTGGAGTGATTTTGGATCTGGTAGATTTCCTTTTGTCGCCTGCTGATGCAACTCCATTTGGTGCCATGCTGTAAACTTCAATGTCAATCTCAAAGGTAGAAGAGACATCGTTCAGCGTTACGGAGGTAGGGAAAACTATGGCATCTCCAGATAAGTCACCCAGGACGCTTGCAAGTGGTGTAGCCACGATGTAATGGAAGCCGAAGCGAATCAATAGTAGGAAGTAGTGACTAGGCTTCCCTGTGCGGTGCAAAACAGAGGACAAGTAGTCCATTTCCAGGGGCAAACGGAAGTCCTAAATAGTGACAGTGGCTCGGCATGGTTCAAGACGTTTTTCAGATTGGGTGGCTGCATTTTCTGGTGACTCTGTAGATTTAAGACGTGTCAGCATATTGAGTCGTGCCACACGCTTTTCATATGACACCAGCAGTAACCGTTCAGCCTCTGCCTCCTCCCGAGAACCTTTTCCGTGCTCCTCATCCACACAGCAATTTAACGCTTGACTCGTCTGCTGAATAATGCGCTGCAGAGCAGTCACTTCCTCATTAAGGAGTTTGATATTGTCCTTAAGATTGAGGTTTTCTCCATCCAAAGCGTTCTCTGGTGTTCTGCCAGATAAACTCATATGGGTGGGTTTCTTTATGCATTGTGTTCCTTCGCCCCCAGCTTGTACCAGGTTGCAACGCAATGATCTGTATGCATCAATACTGTAGGGAGGTCTAGTGTCAAAAGACTGGGAAACCAGCAGGCTTTTGGATCTAGTATTATGGTCAGCATCATCACTATATTCAGGCAAACTTAAAACCACAGAATTCAATGGTGTTGCAACAGACTCCAAGTTAATGGACTTTGCGAGCAGTGATAAAACAGAGAAGGGCACGAGGTCCTCTTGTTGCAGGTCATGGAAGCTTAAATTGGGCGCTGATGGCTCAGAGTCCTTGCTGTCCAGTACTCCATTGAAGATCTGATCAATCAGGGCAGAGCTATTCATTGCTTGGTTCTGCTCTTCGCCAGACTGGTCAAATTCACTCTCTGATGTTTTCTGAAATTGGCTCTCCACAGAATCTCCCTCATAACTTGGAAACAGGATGGTTTCAGTCACTGAAGCAAAGGTCACTTTACGAGGGGAACTGGTGCACTTCCTGGTATCTTGGATATCTTCTGAAGAACAGCACTTCAAGCGGACCTCCAGGAAAGACACACTCTTTTCCTTGTGCACATTACTGTTGAGGTCTTCTTCGAAGATGCCTAGATACACAGGATCTAAGTCAGATACCATCTCCTCATTGCTTGCATTTTTTAGACATTGCTGCTTAATCACTGCTTCTCTCTATGGGTTCTGGACATCCGACGCTCCACAAACCATTGCTAACTCAGCGTCTCGCTCCCTGCGCATACGGATTGGATTGGAAATACTTGGTGTTTCTTTCAGAGACTTCAACAGTTTGACACAAATTGCACTCATGCCTTCGGCATGAATGTCCAAAGGCTTTGAAGCTGGTGGTGCCATCTCTGGGGTCTGCTTCTTCTCAAACATGGTGACAACCGGTTTCACAACAGGCTGGTCAGCAACGTGAAACAGTGATAGATTGTCTCCTACCGATGCACTGGAATCCAGAGAGTTACTAAGATCTCCCACACTCGAATACTCTTCACCTGCAGGGTCCCAGTGACGCCGGCTATTTATCATGATGGGGGTTTCAAATGCATTACTGCTCAGTTTCTGGATTTGCGATTTCACAGAAAGGATTGCCGGTGTGTCTGGTTTCACAACCCATTCTTCCCTTGGTCATAAGACCCCACAGAGAGCAAGGGATCAGTGTTCTCATCTTCCTCAGAGGAAGTAGGCCTTCCTTTCTTGGAAGATTCATTGGTATTGTCTGAACGTAGTCTTTTCAGGGGCTGCCTTTCTGTCATCTTCTTTGCATACAACAGGTACTCTGGCCAGATGCCCTTTCCTGTGCTTGTCAGGCAGCTTGACCTCCCAGTTTTGCAGTTTACTGCTTGCCGATTTTTTTTTTAAAATCTAGCGGGATACGGATGTCAAAATCAAAAGAAATAGTGTTCAACTCAAGGTTCTGAGCTTCTTCCAGCTCGCAGCTTTCTTTCACCTATCCTTACCCAAGTATAAGAAAGTTCCACACCAAAGTCTCAAGATTACCTTTCTTCAGTTCAAGGTGAAACAGTTCAATATAGTTCAAAACTAATCCTCTGAATTCCCTTCCCCAAGTTTCAAGCACCATCGTTCGCAAACAAACAAAAGGTCTTGAGGCTTTGTTCTCAAGACCACACAATGCAGCTCCTCAAGTCTCAGGATTCCGTTCCCTAAGACTTTATGTACATGATCACTATGTCTTTAAGTTTCAAACATGTAGGGTTCACTGGTCTAGGTCCAGTTGTCAGATCAAACGGTCCACCCCTCACACAACCAGGATCCCTGACTCTTGGCCTCTTGGCTTCAAAGTGTATCTTCTAGCTTTTCCTCATCAGTCTCTTGGCTCTGCCATCAGTTGTCACACATCCTTTACAATCTTTTAGGCCTTGTCACTCTGCATTCATTCATAAATGTCCAGTTTAGGGTATTTTACTCACACCCAACTTCTTAGGTTTCTCTGTCACCCTTGGGCCCTCTTTGGTATCTGTTTTGATCTGGGCATTTGGGTTATTCACTTTTATTGCTTAGCTTTATTACATTTCATCCTTAAAATGTTTAATTTCAGTGTTTCATTCAATTCAGGGTCTGATAAACATTCAATGCCGCTTAATTATAAAGTTCCCTTTGGAGTGGCATTCAGTATGCATTGGTTTCACTGTATTTTAAAGTTCCATTTAGTTCAGTATTCAAAAACATTGTAGGAGCGCCCCAGCATTCATCCGTCTTCTGCTGACACTCACCGGCTTGTGGCATCTCCTTCTGTCACGCTCTGTTTGCCTGCCGCACGTCCTTCTCTGCACACCGGCTCCCAGGAATGCTGCTTTCTGGACGTGGGCAGCGTCCACTCTCCTTGGTGCTTCGTCGCAGCTCCTGCTGCCGAGCACAGTTTTCAGAGGCTCCCAGACTGCAAATACTTACACATCTCCATGGCTACGGGCTGTGTAGGTCTTCTGAGAAGTTCACCGGAGTCCTTGCTCCACGTCCGGTCCCACTAAACCAAGTTCCACTGAAGCGCAGTTTCCTGCTGACTACCTACGCACAGGCCTCCTTCTTGCTCTCTGCTCTGCTCTCTCAATCTCTTTTTATACACCTGTAGCCCCTTGACAGGCTGCAAGTGTGGGCCTCCAATGAGACTTGCCTGACCATAATTACAATGACATACCTGACCCTTGCAGCTCTCTGCAGGAATCTTCCTCATCCCAGTACCAAAGTGGTGAAAGTGGGCTGTGTTCATTACTCTTAGTTGCCTCTTCTTCTTCTCAGTACCATTACGTGTTATATGTGGGGGAATGAGGGGCACAGTCTTACAATAACCCATAAAGGTCGGGGGAGGTTTTGCTAGAGTCTCAACTAGATAAGGGGTATACCATGTCTCTCATAAGAGTACCCCACTCCCAGTTCCCAAGGACCCTGCACTCAGGTGATCCTCCCTCACTTCTCCACATCCAGGGTCGGGATCCAAAAGTGATGGCCTTTCCCTGGCCACTTGAGAAGAGGATCCAGAGGTCTTAGGAGTGAGAATACCCTCGGGTTTCTCACAGGGGGGACCATTTTGTTAGCCACATGGGCGCCAATAGCACTTGTTATCCTTCTTTTTCTTAAATGCTTTTCATTTTAGAAAGGAGCGCAAATTCAGCCTGTTGTCCTTTTGCATCCTGTATTTTAATCCCTGTAGCCAGTGCCCCAGATAAGATTTTGAAGTGAGGGTATTTTACTCCCTGTTTTTTAAAGTAGGGAGTAAAACGATTTTTAGGGAGTAAAAACGTAAGTCTAACTCCCAATGGGAGTATTTTGTAAGTGAGTCAAAATATGTTTTAACTAAAAAACAGAAATGTTTTTGTAATATGTATTCCTTTGCACCTAGTTACTCATACACAATAAAAGATACATGTGTATTTCTTCCGATCAGGCAGTAAGATTAGTAGTTTTTTCCTGTGGTACTACGTGCACTGCTGGCCCAAATATATCCATGGAGCTGTGTGGGTGAAAGCAGGGGCTCAGGGTCCACCGTGTCTGTTTCCTATTTTCTGTCAGGAGTATTTTTACTCTCTAATTGTAATGTTTTGGGAGTATTTGCCTATTCTCAGTGGGTAAAATTGGCCGATACACCCTTTATCCGTAGGGCTGCCTGCAGCTCTGCATACGCGTCCTTCCCTGCTCTCTTAGAATGCAGCTCCCCTGCCCTGCACTGGTCCTTCGGGGCAGCCGTGTGTGTGATATTTTATAAAGGTGACATCCTATGACCAGTGAGCCGCTTTATTTCCCATTAGAAACGTAATCGTTGCAGCAGCTCCCCCAGCAACGCCACTGGTGACCTGTTTACTGTAAGGTGGCATGTCTTTGGCATGTCATTGGCTACGGCGGATGACTAGGCAGGAGAACACAGCGTGGCACCTATATAGAAGTAACAAAGAACTTTTGGGAATGGATGAGTTGGTACATGTACGAGTTTGATGAAACTCTTTCGGCGCTATCCCGGCTCGTTGAGGGTCTCCCATCTTTCATGTAACATACGATGGCATGTCCATTCCATGTTTATGACATTTGCCACGCTGCTGTACACAAGTACATTACATTTTCGCTTGTGTTTTGCACAGAATATGTGGAAGAAACAAATATCCATCCACAGACCATACGATTCTTGAGATCCAGCAATGACATACGGCTTGAAATAAAGCAATATATTCAGAACTCAAATATGGTGGGTGAGGCTTCTCGCGCATCTCAGCTAAACTATGAAACTCGCTCCCCATGGAACTACCAACAACAGAATAACACCTAACATTCCGGAAACGACTTAAAACATGGCTCTTTAGCCTTTCAACCTAAAGAGAAACACACAACCTCATACAAGAGACACCACAATCCATGGTACCACCATAACCGACTCAACCAAACTGGCCAGTCCAAACAAAAGAATATCTGTAACCACTGTATAAGGAATGCCAGTCTAAATAAACACTGTAACCTACAGGGCACACATTGCTTTCTCACCATTAACCTTACGAAAACACTCTATTTTCCTACAAACACACTGCTGTACCACCACCAGAATATAACACACACACACCTCTACCACAGCACCAACTTGAAATCACATAGCAAACTGCAAACCCCCTCTGACATCCCACTCAATCATAACACACTGTCTCCAACACCACGCCACAGACCAGTTGTCAAAGTGTGTGAAAGGAAGGAGTGGAATTATGTTCCCTATTGGCCTGCCCAAGCTCCCCACAAACCCCATCACCACACCCCTTGCCCCGCACAATACAAACCCTCAAAACATATGCGCCTGCTGTTTAAGGGAGTGCGCAGTGCACTGCACTAAAAGTGCAAATTCCAACAACTTCTTACACTTTTATTTTAAAACGAAACCATTCCGGAACAGTTTCTTTATAAAATAAAAGTATAGGAACAGTAAAACTTAATTTAAAAAAGTAGAGGAGTACCACTCCCGCCCACTTCGACCACTGCCACAGACACACAAAACGACCCTGAACGGAACCACACACCAAAACACCAAACCCATGCCATCTAGTAGCAAACCCAACCCACAGTGACTTTTTTTCTGAACTGAAGCTACCAACAGCACAGCAAAAGCACTCTTATGTTCTCCCTCTTCGTCCCACTAACCAATGCTACCCTCCCCGTCTTTCCTTTTCAGATCAGCCTGTTTACATGGAGACCATGAAAATGCCAGCGGTGCGTGATATAAAGCTCATTACCATAACATGGACAATTCATGTGGCGTGCCATAGAGTTTAATTCCCTGCCCTGCAGCAACAACAGTCCGCTCCATCCACAGCCATTGGATGCAACTTTTCTGTCAGTGTTCTCATTTAATACCCCTGTTTGCAGATTTGAGCTGCAGTTGTCTTTCCAGCTGGCTTAAAATGTGCTAAATTGTTTTTTGTGACCCTTTTCACCCCCATTGCACCATGGTGCATTTGAGCATTACAATGTATCTGGCCAAAACCAAGGCACTATATGTCCTGTTCCCTCAACAGTTTGACTTGTGTGCTTAGCCTACATTGACGTGGTTTAACAACTGCCGCTAGTGCTCACACATGTCATGTTATTTGGTCTCCCCACCACAACCCCGTCAGAATGTCACTCAAACTCACCCCATTGTACGGAGCTCGCTGCTTCCTGTCAAATCTGATATCTTATCTTATACGTCCTTTTGCGATCAAAAGCGCCTTGTTCTTCAGTGTATGTAAATTAAATAAATAATATAGTGCCATTTGTATGGCCTTTCGGCGCTTTGGGGCCTGCAAGAGAGGGGTGGTGAAGTGGTTAGTGGAGTAGTGGGAGGAGACAATGAATAGTAGGATGTAAACCACAATGATAGTGATAGGTTCGCCCTCTTGGTTTCCTGTCCCCAGGAGGAAACGCTGTTGCAACCGTTTCCCACCTGATCCCCATGAGGGTTTGTGTGCATTGCAGTATATAGATGCAGAGCCACCCCTAGTAAAAAAGAAATCCACTTTTTGGATTGTTTTTGGATTGCTTCTGGCTTGTTTTCAAGCTGCAGATTTTTTTGGGATTTATTTTGGATTTTTTGGGGATTTTTCCAAGCAAGGATTTATTTGTCTTGGGTTGGAGGATTTATTTTGGATTTTTACTGACTTGTTTCTCAGTAGAAACAATCCACTAACACTAACTGGCAGGCACGCATTTTTACAGGATTTATTTTGGATTTTTACTGACTTGTTTCTCAGTTAAAACAATCCACTAACACTAATTGGCAGGCACGCATTTTTACAGGATTTATTTTGGATTTTTACTGACTTGTTTCTCAGTTAAAACAATCCACTAACACTAATTGGCAGGCACACATTTTTACTGGATTTATTTTGGATTTTTTGACAAGCAAGGATTGTTTGATTTTAAAGTGAGGATTATTTTGGGATTATTTTCAATTTGTTTCTCAATAAAAAACAATCCAGCAACACTACACATTTTTACCGCATTTATTTTGTATTGTTTTACCAGCAAGGATTGTTTGGTCTTACAATGGAAGATTTATTTTTGATTTTTTTCCAACTTGTTTCTCAGTAAAAACAATCCAGTAACTCTAGGCACACATGTTTACTGCATTTAAATGTTGGAATGTTTACCTAGTTTAAACATTGTTTGCCGTTATTTAGGATTTTAATGTGGTTAAAAATGTCACACAGTTTATTTCTTTTGGAACTTTTATTTGTGCACTAAAAGTTCCATTGCACTTAACTATTTCTTTATCAAATAATGCCCAGTCGCTAAGCTTTTTCTTCAGGGTATACGGATTTGCCGCCATAGGAATAGCACTCTATCCATTGTCTTCAGTGACTTTAGTGGCTTTGCCAATGCTTGTTTTACACGTGGCTTCAGTGGCTTTGCCAATGCTTGTTTTTAGCACATGGCCGATACTGAGTCCGGTCTCTGATCCACTTTTCTTATTTGTGATGCTGTGTTGTATTATTATTGGTAAACACTTTTGCTGTGTGTGTTGTATGTGACAACTTTGATCTACGGCAGGAGCATTCATTAAATCATTATTTTAAAAAAATCTCTGAATCATGCTATAGACACACATGTTTGTTTACATATTATTTTTGATAGTAAATTGGTTTCCATTAAGTTTAACAAAGCTTCAGAGAGGCTGTGGTGGGCAGCGCTTTTATTAAATCGGAGAGTCTAAAAAAGTGTACAATTTTGCAATCTCCATTATGCACCCATATACATGCAAACATCCGTTCAAGAGACCTTAGTCCAGTGCTGATATTTTCATTCTGCTTTCTGGGACGTAGAGTCTGGATTTATAATGGGGGAATACAAGCTCCAGGATGCAAGGAATAAAACAGGAATAAACTTGCACTTTAAAAACGTAATGGGGCATATTGACATGTATGCATAGCATTCACTGGGAGAGATTTATGTTTTTGCATGGGGGAACACAAAAAAAGATAAGACTGCCACACAAGGGTGGGTGTGGCTATTCTTTGTTAGTGGTGGAACAAAATCAAACTTCACCCTGCCGGAATAAAGCCTTCATTTAAGAACACTTTCCTCCCATTGTATTACAACGGGCATATGCAGCATTGCACTTATCTGATAGCAAATTGTCCACCATCGGGACTGAAAAACCCACACATGAACCCAGAAAGTCCCCTTGTGTGGTTCCCTGCACTGGAAAGGGAGATATCAAGACCCCAGTGGAGACAAGGAAAAATGAATTAAACAATTCACAGAAAATTAATGGCGGGTTGTCCTCTGCAGGAGGTATTTGGCATGTGTTGTACCCTGACCCAAGTGTGGTGGAGGCTGTGAAGACTGCTCATACAGATACCAGACCTCGTCCACCCAGAGCAAGTTCCAGGAGTTGACAGGCCCATTGCAGTAAAAGAGGTACAGGTGCAAATCACATGATAAACCATGCTGACAAACATATCCTTATAGAAATATGTGTAACACTAAAAAGAAAGTGCAATTTTAGTTGCCCCACCCCATCCTCCTCCCAATTTTCACTGAAAAACTACATTTACCAGAAGGAAAAGTAATTTGAGCCTAATCTCCATATGGTTTGCAAATGTGCTTTCAAGACACACAACAAAATGTATTTTGTAATAATAAGGTCACCTACTTTTAGTCATCTTTTTTTCTTCATTCACATGCGGCTGCCAGAGCGACTGCAACTTTCTTCTTCCCCTGCTCTCTACTATTATGCCTGCATGCACGTGCAAAGGTAAGCCCCTCACCACTGGGCTCCCACACGAGGCGCGCATCGGCACATTGACTTTGTTGAATATTGCAATAATTGTGCCTGCATAGACATCTTATCAGCGAGAATGTTTAAACACTGTTGAGCTTTGATAACGCTCTGTTTGTTGCCGCATTGCATTTTACCTGCCTTATGTCCATGGATTTTTGCCATTCTAAGATGGTCGTTTCCACTGCCTGCACCAGGATGCTGGGCACGGTGCTGCTGGGTATATGGGATTGGCTGGGGCTGTCTACATCTGGCCCAATGGGAAGGCCGGCAGGCTTGGCCGGCCCTCCTAACAAGGCCAACTCCTAAGGCCCTGTCTACCCCTGTCCATGACGGTCGTCTGTGTGTCCGTATGCTCCCCAACCCCCTTGATCGCCTGTATTTCCATATGCTCCCCACACCCCCTTGGTCGCCTGTGTGTCCGTCTGCTCCCCCCCCCCTTGGTCGCCTGTCTGTATGTTCCCCAACCACTTGGTCGCCTGTGTGCCTGTATGCTCCCCAGACCCCCCCTCCCCCCTTGGTCGCCTATGTATCCGTATGCTCCTCAACCCCCCTTGGTCGCCTGTGTGTCCGTACGCTCCCCACCCCCCCTTGGTTGCCTGTGTGTCCAGATGCTCCCCACCCCACCCCCCTTGGTCGCCTGTGTGTCCGTATGCTCCTCACAACACTCCCCATTGGTTGCTTGTATGTTTGTATGCTCCTCACCCCACCTTGGTCGCCTGTGTGTCCGTATGCTCCCCCCCCTTGGTCGCCTGTGTGTCTGTATGCTCCCCACCCCCCTCCCTGGTCACCTGTGTGTCCATATGCTCCCCACCCCACCCCCCTTGGTCGCCTGTGTGTCCGTATGCTCCTCAGAACACTCCCCATTGGTTGCTTGTATGTTTGTATGCTCCCCACCCCCACCTTGGTCGCCTGTGTGTCCGTATGCTCCCCCCCCTTGGTCGCCTGTGTGTCTGTATGCTCCCCACCCCCCTCCCTGGTCGCCTGTGTGTCCGTTTGCTCCCCACCTCTCCCTGGTCGCCTGTGTGTCTATATGCCCCCCCCCTTCCCGGTTGCCATGCAACATGTGGCTGGCACCATGTATTTTCCAATCTTTATGTACTTATACTGTAACCTTAAGCATTGTATGTACTTTTGCTCTGTAATCAGCAAGTAAAAGCTCCTTGACACCTCAGGGTTTTGGGCGCTATATAAGAACAGTAAATAATTTAAATAAATAAATAAATAGAGAATATCATTTAACTGTGCTGCTTATAACAGAGGGTGTTTTAAAAAAAAAGTGTTTCTGAGGAGAGTGGAGTTAAATTTGCTTGTGTGAGCAGCAGCTTATTGTAAAATATTTTTATTTTAGCACTGTGTATGTATAGTAATGCTATTCTGTTGCATTTTTTACTTTGGAGACCTAACCACTTCGTTTTGAGTGAGCGCTGTTACTTTCTGCTCATTGCAATGGGAGGCGGCCTGTTTTCGGCTTGTTTTGGAGGGGCATTGAGCTTTTTTTTGTTGGGCCTGGCAACGTGGGTAGCAATGGCGGCGGAAGAAGATACGGCGGAGGTGCTGGTGGGCTCGAAAAACAGGATAAATACCACACAAAAGGTAAGTGACCACGCGCTTATTTATGTTCGCGTCGTTAGGTAACACAGACACACATGTTTCAGTTTACATCGATGCGTGTGACTAGTGGTCTCTTTACAATTACTCGTGATAAATGCAGCTTTGTTTTTTATTTTTCCAGCTTTCTTTCAATGGTCCAATTTGTTTCATTTTTTTGCCTCGGAGAATATGATTTTCATCTCAAATCAATGGCGCCTCAAAATGCCCTGGTTTGTAGCAACTGCTAATTGTGTACATGTGGATATTTACTTTTTCGCATGCCTGAAAATTCAGCAAATGCAAAACGCATTGTCCCCAAAGCCCGCAATAGCTTTTCAGTCATCAGCCCTCGCAAGCACACAGACGCCCACAGCCACAAGGTTTACTGCTTCCCACGCCGATGGATGGTGGCTTTTCCGCCTGCCGCATTGCTTGTTTTTAAGTATGCAGTTTTATTCACATTCGTGCCATATCTGCGCACACACAAATACTAGGGATTCCAAACACAGCTCCAATCTTTTAAAATAAGCAGCCGTCATAACTCGTGCGCCATTTTACGCATTTGTGTTTTGTGAGCAGCTCTGCATGCCTAACGAACAAGAAAGGAGCCACACATCCAGCCTATAGTCAATATTAGCATTTTCTGGACTCGGCGTCAAGACTGGAGTAAATGATAATTTTAGTATGTGACTTTAGGGCAAACTTTCCAGAAAACCCTTATATTTCCTCTTTCATAACGGGAGTGTTTATAGCAGAACAGGACAGAGGCTGCATAATCAGGTAGACATGAAGCAGAGGATATAAACCGCCTCTAAAATCAACAGAATAATAGAGGGGATAAAAACAACAGAGAACACTTGCTTCAGAGTTCAGACCCTGTACAGGCAAGAGAGAATAGACTGTTTAAAAACCGAGCAGGTTCACGGGAGAGGACACCATTTCAGAACAGAGCACGTTCACATAAAAGAATGAACTATGTGTGTGGGGGGAAAGGTATAGCCAACAGCAGCCAAAGAAATCCTACGATCGCCCGGTGTGTTAGCAGCTTGTGAAGTGAACACCATCGAAATGCTAACAATTGCAGCATGACTGCGTAGGAAGACACGATCTGCCTCTTTACCCACGCCCCGCTGCACCCCTCGAAGTTTCAGTCTATTCACTTGTTGAACTTTTGTATAGTGCCTGGACAGCAGGAGAGGTTTCCAGGTCCTCGGCCCCCAGTCTAATGCCTGTTCTCGAGGGACAATACGTGGTGCATTTTCTTCAGTGGTGCATGCATGCTTCTACCAAACATGCTGCCCCACTGCTGCGGAAATAGCCACCTTGATTGGTTACTGCCGCATAGCGTTGCAGCATGCACAATCAGACTTCTTGTGTGGGCTGATAACCAAAAGCCTATCTATGTGACCCCTGAGCTTCGATTGGTATTGGTAGATATGGGTGAGGTGGGGTGTGCATGGTAGTGTGGAACAGAAGGTGAGAGAGGCAGATTGTGTGGTTAAGTGGGATGAGGTGACATTGGATGGTTTAGAGAGGGGTATGGTGTAGAGGGGTGGAGTAGGTGCATAGAGAATAGTAAAGCATACTCGAGCAACAGTGGGAATGGGAAGGGATGGGACAGCAATGCGTGACAAAGGATGGATAGGGTAGAGAAGTACAAGGAGGGGTGGGTCAGGGTTAGAAGAGGTTAGAAAGTTTGGCCCGGTTAGGGATCGTCACAAATGGCACAGAAATCACCCCAACTCTCTCAGGCAGTTTAAAGCTTTTTATTGAAGGTTTGGTAGGCCCTAAGACTCTCTTTCTCGTTTTGTAATTAACCCCCTCCCTAACCCACACATCCTTAAACCTGTAAGGCAAGACCTCCAAACAAGGAAAACCAATCCTCTTAGGTTAAAAGCTTGGTGCACCTCTTTGCAAGGAAACACATTTATTTTGTATATTTTGTATACCAGAACGGAAAAGGTGATGGACTGTCACCAAGTTATATAGTGCCCACTGCCAGTTTCCCTAGGCACACACGCACACGCTCTGCAGGTCATTGAGGTGCTTAGGTTGCAAACACGTATCTTTTTCAGTGGCAGTGCCTTTCATGTGCATAATAGGACAATTAGAACTCAAATGGAAGTTTGTGACAAAGAAGCTGCACATCTACGTTTGTTTATTACACAACTTCTTGCATGTCTTAAATCGCTGAAAATACAGTGGGGTTAAAGAGATTTTTCAGGTTGACATTATTTTGCATTCTGGGACTTATAGTTTACCATTCAGGATGTGAAAATTAAAGCCACAAGGAACATTTCCACCCACCTCTGCCCAAACACACACTCCTTGGATCCCCTTAATTGAAGCTATAAACGGGCCACTGGTGTAATAAAAATGTCTTAACCAGGTCTGCCCCCACCCACTCAATTTATAAGCACTATATGTGGTTCTGTTGAAAACAAGCATTGGCAAAGCCAACAGTTTTGGCTCGTGTATAAGTATTAGGCATTTGCCAGGCACTACTGTTATATGCACAGATGCTCGCTCCATTTTGCAGTTGCTACCACTGATAGCCAGTTAATGCCACTAAAGCAGTGCCTGCCTGGCAACTGCCTTTCCAAGCCTACACAAAACCCCAAACTATTGGCATTGCCAGTGCTTGTTTTTGGGCGGTATTTATTACTCTACAAAAAAATAGAGATACCATTATTTATGCTGGCTATAGGCAACTCTTCTACTGCAGTGGAATCACACTGTTGGACACAGCAGTGGCAGATGTTGTGTTGTGTTACAAGCATAACATCCAAACCATCTCTAGTCAATATAATTAAATATTATATTAGCATCATCTTTTAAAGAAAACTATCAGCATGGAAACACGACAAAATGCAATTCCTAGTTTTAATGCAGTATGCGCATTGTCGCAAGAGCATTTCTGCACATATTCACTGTCTATGCCAAGTTTGTCCAAGAGTTTCTTAAATAAGTCTACAACACAACAGTCAGAAAAAAACACTGGACAACATTCTTGGTAGAGAGTTTATGCAAGGGATGCATCATCTTGATGAATTAGATGGGGCAATTGACAATTTAATAAGATAGCTCATTGAGTTGGGCACTTTCTCAAACAGTTGTGCATAATCTGCAAACGCAGGTTCGGGCTCAGGGCAAACCCAGACTTGTATCAGTCCAATGTTAATAAATTATGTACATATACATCTGATGATAATATTAATCAGGTGTTAGAGTAAAGCAATATTTTAAACACAGCATCCTTAACTCAAATATGCCACAATAGAAGAGATTAACATAAACGCAGGGACCAAATATACCAAAGGATCTTTCCAAACCATTACTATTCAAATGCAAAGTGCTGGATTGCAATGAATACAATTGAAATGGCAGTTGCCGTTGTAAATTATACACATTGCAATCCCTCCTAAATTCCAAGGTAACTTGGGTGGGAAGTGAGTTTGGCGCGTATGTGTCATGTGTGTAGATATCCATTTCCTGACTGTTTTCTCACATGGAACACTAGAGATTGATTTTGCTGGTGCGCACATTGCTTCACAATTGATCTCTTGGGCCCCCCCTCTTCTCTCCTTCCTCTCCCCTGTCACACCTGATGAGGTATCTAGACCAGTCCTGGTACCTGCTCACCCTGCCACCCACTCGCACTACCTCTGGGCTACCCCTTGCACTGGGGTCTGTATCTGTACCCATACAGCCCCCCCGCCCTTTATCTTTATGCATTTATCAGACACACCCTGTCTGCTGTCTTATCCCAGCACTTGCCACTTGTTGGCTGCACTACCACTGTTTGTTGCCTTTATTATTTATTTATTTTCTATTTATCCGTTTCTCCTCTGCTCCACACTTCCCTCTCCCCCCCCCTCCATGCACTTTTCCCCTTCCCCCTGCCCCTGCGCAATCTCAATGTCACCTGGCCTAGTAGTCTGTCTTCCCTCAGTTTCCCCTCCCTTGCCTCGTCATGCCTTGAAACACTTGTGTATAGGCGCGTTATAAATGCCATATCATATCTATGTCTTAGCACAATCTGAATTGTCGTCAGGCCGAGTACAATAGTTAATTTCACATCCTTACTGTTCATGGCCTGTAAGAATGTCATTGTATTTTCCCTTGTTCCCTCCCTTGCCTTGAAGCGCTTTGAAACACATTGTGTATAGACGATATATAAATATACGATCGTATCATGAACTGCTTTGCTCACATAGCCTGCATCCTAGTTGCTATGTTTCATAAAGTTTATAGCGGCGACTAGTTGTACTTTGCTTGCTCTTATAAAACTTTTTACACAAATCTTTTTTTGCATTTCAGAATTTATCCATGTTAAAGCCAGGGAAATGGGCTTTCCAATACTCTCTGCATCCGAGTACAGAAAAGCCCTTCAAAATAAAATTGGGAACTACCGGATGAAGAAGGAGCCAGACCTGGTCTTTTCTACACCAGTGTAGTTGGGCATTCCCTTGCTCCCTGGGCTGGACCCCACCTGACTCACTTGCTTTCTGGGCTGGGCCTGGATAATTGTGTGACTCCCTGGACTGGTTCTGTGTCCCCTCTCAAACTTGCTCCCTGGGCTGGACCCCACCGGACTCACTTTCTCCCGTGGCTGGGCCCCACCGGACTCGCTTGCTCCCCGGACTGGGCCTGGATACTCGTGTGACTTTCTGGACTGTTCTGGTTCCCCTCACCCTTGCTCCCTGGGCTGGACCCCACCGACTTGCTTTCTCCCTGGGCTGGGCCTGTATACTCGTGTGACCCCCCCCTGGACTGGTTCTGTGTCCCCTCTCACCTTTGCTCCCTGGGCTGGATCCCACCTGACTGGTTCTGGGTCCCCTCTCACCCTTTATTTTTAAATTGTAAGCACCCGTTTTTGGGATTGCTACAGTCGTGTTTTTGTGCTATGTACACAGTGTCCGATTGAACCTCTGCTTCTTTTTAATAAATATAGTGGGAAGAAAAAAAATGTGTTGCTTCTTTTTAAATATAGTTAATATGCCATTAAATGGTCTTGACTTTCATGGCCATTTTACCTAAATGACTGTGACCTAATAAGTCATCACTATTGTTATAAAAGCAATTCAAAATGCAACACTGTGAAATGGGTAGTAATTAAGTCACAGTGACGCTTTTAAAGCCCAATTCAACAAGGTGAGCCAAATGTGTTTTTAAGCATTTCTTTTCAGGATTATAGTAAACATTATTTTTGTTAAACTCCTAAAAAAAAAGTCCAGCTCATAAACCGAAACAATGCCTATATTGTTAAAGGATATTTTGAGGATTGCTTTGTTTTTTTTATTTGTAAAGTATTATTTGGTGACTACATTAATTGCTTTTGAATTTCAAAAGGTTTATTTGGGGATTGCATTGCTTTTGGATTTCTACGAGGAAGGATTTATAAATAACATATTTCGGGTGCATTAAGCCAAAAGGAAGCCAGATGTAATCTGTTGCTTTTGGATTTATTTAGGGATGGCACTGGTTTTGGATTTTTATAGGATTGTTTGGGGATTGCATTGTTTTGGGATTTTTGCTGGATTGAGCATTGGATTGCTTTTGGATTTTTATAGTTTGGGGGTGGATTATTTGTGGATTGGATTGCTTTTGGATTTATAGTGGATTGTTTGGGGATTGGATTGTTTTTGGATTTTTAGTGGATTGTTTGGGGATTGGATTGTTTTTGGATTTTTAGTGGATTGTTTGGGGATTGGATTGTTTTTGGATTTTTAGTGGATTGTTTGGGGATTGGATTTTTAGTGGATTGTTTGGGGATTGGATTGTTTTTGGATTTTTAGTGGATTGTTTGGGGATTGGATTGTTTTTGGATTTTTAGTGGATTGTTTGGGGATTGGATTGTTTTTGGATTTTTAGTGGATTGTTTGGGGATTGGATTTTTAGTGGATTGTTTGGGGATTGGATTGTTTTTGGATTTTTAGTGGATTGTTTGGGGATTGGATTGTTTTTGGATTTTTAGTGGATTGTTTGGGGATTGGATTGTTTTTGGATTTTTAGTGGATTGTTTGGGGATTGGATTGTTTTTGGATTTTTAGTGGATTGTTTGGGGATTGGATTGCTTGGATTGTTTTCCACTGAGGATTGCTAATTAACATATTTCAGGGTGCATGAAGCCAAAAGGAATCCAAAAGCAATCCACTGAGTACAATGGGAGTTTCTGGAGTTAAAGAGGATTTAAAGAGGATTTAAATGTTTGGGAAAATCCAGTAGCAATCCACTTTCAATCCAGATTTTTTTGGTAGGGACGGACGGGGTGAATTCCATGGGTTTCACGGCGATGGTAACAGTCCCGCGATGCACCCGGAATCTAGCACATCCAAGCCACCTTCGCCCGGCAGTGCTGTCAGGGAAGACGCTGCCCTTTAAGGACCACCTTGCCGAACGCTGCCCACCCTACCTACCCTTTCACTTCTGCCAGCCTGCCCCACCACACACCACTCACGGGAGCTTCCCTCCATGTGCACCTGCTCCCATCTGCCACTGCTTGCCAGCTGGCTTTGCACTGCTGTAATTCTCCTGCATGCATTCATACGAACGAAGTATCCAACTTCACCCCTCGTTGCCTTTAAGCTTCAACAAAAGCCAGCAAGTACATCGCAACTGGAAAACAGGGACACTCTCAGATGTTCACGAAAACTGACCAAGAGTCCCATTGGAAACCCTGCATAACTTTAATTTCCAGCCGCGGGGGGTCCCGTGTCACTGAACTGCAGTCCCTGTCTCTGTGCTCGACGCGAGCGCAGAATCTGTGCATTTTGGACACTTACCATATGCGTGATGTTTCCTGCTCATCTGTATTACATTGGGACGTGCTCTTCCCATTTCTTCGCCTGGCACACATTGCGTTTTTGTTGTATTTATTTGTTATTTTTGTCTGCCATTTCTACCAGAAAGGCAGCACCCGGGACAACAGTACATGCAGCAAGATGCTTGCTTCAGCGTTCTATTGATTGCATGAGTGAGAGGGAGTCAGCCGGGGCCCCTGTGCATGGAATCAGGACTATCTGTGACCAAGGAACAGACCTAGACCTGATGAGCATTGGGCTATAGGCCAGGACCTCCACAGGTGCAGGGCACATATTTACATGTGTATGGCGCTCAGGTGGTGCAGGCAGGGCGGTCCGATAGTGAAGCGATCAGTGGGGGTGGAGGGTGCCCCAATGTAGGACGGCAAACAGTGCTGGTCATTGAGCCGGCTCTCGCCGAATCCGAGATCCGGCACCAGATGTGTAGCCGGATCTCGGGATCCGGCCAGAGTCAGCCACCACAAACCCCAAACGCATGCTTTGCACTGGGTTACATGGAAAAAAAATGGAAAAAAAACTCTGCAACAGCAGAACGCTCATGGCGGCAATGAGCTGCTCTCTGCCCCCACTTCCCCTCCCCTCCTACAGGACTTTGATCCAGGTCACAGCTGCAGGACAAGCAAACTGTAACTTCCTTTGGTGACACCCTGCTTGGGGTCACCAGTGGAAGTTACGGTTCTCGGCCACAACCCGGTTTATTTATTTATGTAATGTTTGTCGGATCCATGGACCCAGATTATTTATTTATGCAAGGTTTGTCGGACACAAGTTAGTCTGATGCTTGTATCCGACAAACCTTGCATAAATAAATATATATATACAGGTATCCACAAACATTGCATGAATAATAAATAGCCCTATTAACATTGGTACAATGACACATGATGCAGCCACCCAACTGCTCTCAGAGGGGAGCTGCAGGAGCTGTGCGGATGCGGTTCAAATAAAATAAAACGTTAATTCTGGCGAACAGAAATAACCCTGTTTGAATAGTACCCAATGGGGAGTTTCTTTTTAATAAAATGGGATGCAAATTGTGTATTTTAAATAATATTTACTCAGCAACACTGGTCAAAACTATTATCTGCACAGTGAAGTAACTCATCACCAGTGCCATGGAAGTGGTTTAAAGTGGAATTCATATATGAAGAAATTGCACTGTTTTAAACTATTATTTTGGACATTTCCTTTGATCGGAGGTCAACTGCCAGCTCCGCCCCCAACCGTGCCTCCTTAGGCACCGCCCCACCAAACTCCACCCCCATCCCCACCCAGACCTTGAGGGATCCCCCACCACATTTTTTCCATTTCCACCACTGGCTTGATCTTGAGTAGATCCATACAGTGGATTGTTTGATGGCCGTGTGGAGAGCAGGCAAGAAGAGGGCCATAAACTTTGGTGAGAGTTTAGGAGCATTGCGCTGTAGGGGAAGAGTGTAGAGCGATACAGTCCACAATGTAATTGAGGGCCAGGTCATGAGCCGGTTTGAAGACTAGGAGTAGGAACATGAAACGGTGCGATTTTGCCTTGAAACCTATTCGCCGTGATGTTGATGCATCAGGGTGTGACTGGGTCTAAGTAGATTGTACAGGGTGCCTGTAGCAAATCTGAGTACTAGAGCAGCAATTTATTTATTTATTTTTGCATTTATAGCAGCGTACAAAGCCCTGAGGCATCTAGGTGCTAGTTACAGTGGACATGGAATTACAATATGTGGTGTTACAGGCATGTTCCATGTGCGGTGCATGGCTGAGAAGTCATAATCGGGTAGATTGCAGGTGGGTTACATATGCAGCACAAGGCTGAAGGAGAAAATTAGGTAGGTTACATGTGCAGCACGAGGCTGATAGTCAAAACTAGGTAGGTTGCAGGTAGGTTACATAAGCAGCACAAGGCTGATAGTCAAAACTAGGTAGGTTGCAGGTAGGTTACATAAGCAGCACAAGGCTGATAGCCAAAACAAGTTTGCTGTGATGAGATGATTGAGATTGCTGTGAAAGGGGACCCCACATTGGCTGATCTTGGGAGATGGCGGGATCAGGTCTGGAGGAAGGGAGTTAGGGTGTGGGAGAGCAGGGCTGGCCTTACAGGAAGAGTTAAGTATCAGACAGCCCAGAGCCATCCATGGAGAGAAGGTGCAGGGGCACTCTACCATGCTCTCTTTGAATTGTGTGCCACCAGTTCAATTTGATATACACTGTTGTGACTAATTAGTTTGATAGTTGTTATATTGATTCTGCCTTTGTGAGACACCACCCTTTGTTGTTACTTCTATTTCTAGCCCAGGTGTCTACGAACTAAAGAGGTACACCCAACCTAGAGTGAATGATATGTTTTAATTTTCCTTTCATAGTTTCTTAGCTGTAGAGCTATGGCTGCTGATGGTAGGCTAATTTGTCTGTAGGAGGTGTGTTAGGTCAAAAACAGGAGACAAACATGGTGGCATTGTTAGTGACGCTCCTTTATTCTTCACAAATAAAACCTGAATTGTCCCTGAGTATACGTTTCTAGTCTAAAAAAGAAAAGATATCCGAAAGGGTGCTCGTCAGGATGTGTGTACACAACTTAGAAAGTCCTCCGTAATCAATATAAGATGCACTTAGGAGCTTAGCTCAAGCAATGGAATGGTGGCTGGTTTCTGACCCCCACCCTTATATGTTTCTCTCAATGGTTCTACGTGATTTCGCCGACCTATTTTTGATCGTGGTACTTTTCATCGCCGGATTTTACATCGCCAGAAACCCTGTTTTTGGTTTTTTTTTTTATTCTGGGGGGGTTCCCCCCAACACCCACCTACTATTATAATAATACCCCAACCCCAACAAAACACCCCCCAAAATAAAAAATAAAAAAACGGGGTTTCTGGCGATGTAAAATCCGGCGATGAAAAGTACCACGACCAAAAATAGGTCGGCGAAATGCGTGTATACCCTCTCAATATGGCTCCTTGCACTTGTCACAATGTCCAAGGATGAGTGTCTTGAAGTGTAGTTAGAAAAACAGAGTTTGGCTTGAGGGTAATCCCTCATACCCAAAAAACAGAGGAGTCCAGAAATGTGATTGCTGCTTTTATTAATCCAAGCAGGGATACGCACATGGATTCTACAGCTCCAAATGCACTCTCAGCTCATTACAGGCGGGCAGTGAGTTTTTAAATCTGCTGTGACCTCACAACCAAAAGATTAAAGGTGAAATGGGATTGGGGGCACAGTATAGGCATAATTACAGTCTATAGAGGACAGATAATTTGATTTGTCTGGCTAGATCTGGTAGCTCCACCTTGCACCCCCAACCACGTCAGTGCAAGACTTGTCAGTTTAGGAAATTTACCAGTATGTGAGCAAAAATGATGGGTGGGGAAGGTGAGCTCAGAGCACTGCCTGCTTCCCACAATTGTTTCACCACTCTGACTTCCCAGACCATGAGCAAGGAAACTCCATCTTCATGTTGTGTTGTAAATTTTTAATCTTCTGTCTTCAATTTGATGGGAACTATCTTATCTGTCTGAATGGGCTTTGTTCCCCAGCTCCAGGTCACGTGTTCATGGACCATAAAAATGATTTTCTCTGCTGACATTTATGAGGGATTTCGGCCTTTTTGTCCTTGCAGGTGTTGCATATTTTCAGCTGACTCAAGCTCTCTCACCCAGAGTCCTTGGTAGGGCTGGACATGCTGCCAGGCTTGTTTTGCGTCTCTCAGAAAAGTCAGTGTATCAGGCCTCTGCCCTGTGTTTTGAGCTTTCCCAATTCTTTCCAATGCAGTTGTGGTTTCCATTTTGCTTTCATGCATGGTAATTGCTTTTTCGGTATCAGCAAGCTGTACATGTGTGTTGTTTTGCACCTGGCTAATGTCTCTGCGAATGGGTTCAGCCATGTTGCCTTTTCATGATTACTTTGGTGATGTCATTCGGGTATGGTCTGTGGGGCTGCTTCAGTGGGTTTCATCTGTCATCTTGGGGGTATACTTCGGAAGAGGGGGGAGTTTGAGACCCCCTCAACAGTCTTTTCAGTCAGTCTTTCTTTTACGCCATTCCAACAAATCCACACACGTGAGTCTGTTTATCTTTCCTCCCCTCTGGGAGCCGTCTGGTCTTTGTCCTCAGCAAGGAGGGTATATATGGTGCTCCTGACCAGGAAAGGTTCTGGGCTTTGTAGCAGTGATCTTTTATAAACTGCTTTTTAGAACAGTGTACTGATAATGTGCAGAATGCTACCTCCCCTGTTTACCTTGGTGTCAGGTGAATAGAGTCCTGTTTGGATTCTGAAAGGTATGCGTTGGGTCAGAAGTGTCATGAATGAAGTTCCGCCATTTAAGATTCATGCTGTCCATTACACATTCATACTGTTTCGTTATTTGCTGTAATACTTTAAAGCTTCTTTGCTAGTCAGCAGTCTGAAGGGCGAGTGTTGCAGGGAGTAGCTGCTTGCTTTAGTTTTATTTTGGCCCGTTTGTGTTGGGCCCAAGACCCTTCCCAGGCCCCTCAGCTCCCCGATCCCACCCTACGCCCTCTTCCTGATTCCCATCCCTCCCGCCGCCCGACCCGCCCCCACTCCTCCCATTCATCCGTGAGTGTGTGCCGCGAGTCTAGTGACTCGTTTTGTCCACACCGGCTCCTTTGCCATCTGCAGCACAGTGAGAGTTGCAGGCAGTAGCTGCTTGCTTTAGTTTTATTTTGGCCTGTTTGTGTTGGGCCCAAGACCCTTGCCAGACCCCTCAGCTCCCGGATCCCACCCCGCGCCCTCTTCCTGATTCCCATCCCTCCCGCCTCACGACCCGCACCCCCTCCTCCCATTGGTCCATGAGTTTGTGCCGCGAGTCTAGCGACTTGTTTTGTCCACAACGGCTCCTTTGCCATCTGGAGCACAGTGAGAGTTGCAGGCAGTAGCTGCTTCCTTTAGTTTTATTTTGGCCCGTTTGTGTTGGACCCAAAACCCTTGCCAGGCCCCTCATCTCCCAGTCCCACCCACGCCCTCTTCCTGATTCCCATCCCTCCCGCATCCCCAACCCACCCCCCTCCTCCCATTGGCCCATTGGCCCGTGTGTGTGTGCCGTGAGTCTAGCAACTCGCTTTGTCCACACCGGCTCCTTTGTCATCTGGAGCACGGTGAGTGTTGCAGGCAGTAGCTGCTTGCTTTAGTTTTATTTTGGCCTGTTTGTGTTGGGCCCAACCCCCTTGCCAGGCCCCTCAACTCCCCAATCCCACCCCGTGCCCTCTTCCTGATTCCCATCCCTCCCGCCTGACGACCCGCCCCCATCCTCCCACTGGCTCTCCCAACTGGTCTTAACTGGCCCTCCCAGGGCAGCCCCTGGCTAAGGACCCTGAGGCAAAGGACGGCTCCAGATCGTATCTGCAGGTATCCGCAGGAGAAGCAGGAATCCAGCGCCCACCAAAAAGTAAGTGTGGCAAGGGGGGGGGACTGAAGCAATTACCTCACGCCATACTACCCTCCCACTCAACCCTAAAAGCCCTACTGCTGTAAACTCCTGCACCTAAACTCTACTCCCAACAACTTTGAGCGCACCTGATTTGTTCCATCCAGTTGAATATCACTTCTAGATAGTCTACACAAATCTCCCAAGTTTAGAAAGCGTACCTAATAGCATAACTGTGGTTTTAGTTGAATATTGAGTGTTGAATATAGAAATTGTGCCTAATAGCATAACTGTGGTTTTAGTTGAATATCGAGAGTGTTGAATATAGGAAGTGTACCTAATAGCATAACTGTAGTTTAGTTGAATATAGTAAGTGTGCCTAATAGCATAACTGTGGTTTTAGTTGAATATTGAGAGTGTTGAATATAGAAACTGTACCTTATAGCATAACTGTAGTTTAGTTGAATATAGAAAGTGTGCCTAATAGCATAATTGTGGTTCTAGTTGAATATTGAGAGTGTTGAATATAGAAAGTGTACCTAATGGCATAATTGTAGTTTAGTTGAATATAGAAAGTGTGCCTAAGAGCATAACTGTGGTTTTAGTTGAATATTGAGAGCATTGAATGTAGAAAGTGCGCCTAATAGCATAACTGTGGTTTTAGTTGAATATTGAGAGTGTTGATTATAGAAAGTGTACCTAATAGCATAACTGTGGTTTAGTTGAATATAGAAAGTGTACCTAATAGTAGAACTGTGGTTTAGTTTAATATAGAAAGTGTACCTAATAGCATAACTGTGGTTTAGTTGAATATTGAGAGTGTTGAATATAGAAAGTGCGCCTAATAGCATAACTGTGGTTTTAGTTGAATATTGAGAGTGTTGAATAAACAAAGTGTACCTAATAGCATAACTGTAGTTTAGTTAAATATAGAAAGTGTACCTAATAGCATAACTTTGGCTTAGTTGAATATAGAAAGTGTGCCTAATAGCATAACTGTGGTTTTAGTTGATTATAGACAGTGTTGAATATAGAAAGTGCGCCTAATAGCATATCTGTGGTTTTAGTTGTCTATTGAGAGTGTTGAATATAGAAAGTGTGCCTAATAGCATACCTGTGGTTTTAGTTGATTATAGAGAGTGTTGAATATAGAAAGTGTGCCTAATAGCATAACTGTGATGTTAGTTGATTATAGAGTGTTGAATATAGAAAGTGTACCTAATAGCATAACTATAGTTTAGTTGAATATAGAAAGTGTGCCTAATAGCATAACTGTGATTTTAGTTGATCATAGAGAGTGTTGAATATAGAAAGTGTACCTAATAGCATAACTATAGTTTAGTTGAATATAGAAAGTGTGCCTAATAGTATAACTGTGGTTTAGTTGAATATAGAAAGTGTACCTAATAGCATAACTGTGGTTTAGTTGAATATAGATCGTGTTGAATATAGAAAGTGCGCCTAATAGCATAACTGTGGTTTGGTTTAGTTGAATATAGAAAGTGTACCTAATAGCATAACTGTGGTTTAGTTGAATATAGAAAGTGTGCCTAATAGTATTACTGTGGTTTTGTTGAATATAGAAAGTGTTGAATATAGAAAGTGTGCAGAATAGCGTAACTGTGGAAAATGTGAACAGTCTCACCATGTAATACAGTTGAACTTAGAAAGTGTAAACAATATCCTCCTGTGGGCCTGTTGAACTTAGAAAGTGTCCCTAACTGTGGTATAACTGAACTTAGAAAGTGTGAAAATATCATTGTATGGTATTGTTGAACTTGGAAACTGTGAATAATCTCACCCTATGGTATAGTTGATCCTAGAAGGTGTGAATAATACCATTCTTTGGTACAGTTAAACTTAGAAAGTTGTCCCTAACTGTGACAGACCCAATCCCAATACATAATAATTTTCGAATTTGGGATACGAAAAATAATTAATTTATTTGTTTCTTCACAATTGCCCCACAACAAGGGGCACGTGTTTTCCTTAATAAGGTTACAACGTACGATGAATATTACAGTTTTTTCATTTCATCTTCTTCAATTTTATACTTTCACTTGTTAAGAGTTCATTTGTTAACCAACTGTGACTGTTAACGAACTTATGTAAGAGTTCATTTGTTAACCAACTGTGACTGTTAACGAACTTATGTTCAATTTTTTTCATTACGTATTCTCAATTTTTTAATGATTCTACACCCAATTTGTGTATGTACCATTTAAACCATTGTTTTTACATGCTGTTACATGTTAGACCTTACTTTTGTATATCATTTTCTGTTCCTTTGATATAAAGCTTTTAATTTGCAATTTCCATAATGTTTGTCTCATTTTGAAGGAATGACTTTAATTTCTGACTGCATGCAATATCTATGAATTACACTAGATAAAAAGGTTTTGGGACCGGATGAATAATTTTAATTTATTCACACCCCATACGGGCCAACCTTTGATACACCAGGACCTTGCTTTGTTGTAAACCTAACTGTGACATAGGCAAGCTTAGAAGGTGTGAGTAATATCATCCTGTGGTATAACTGAACTTAGAAAGTTTGAATAATATCCTCCTATGGTATAGTTGAACTTAGAAAGTGTGAATAATCATCCTGTGGTATAGTTGAACTTAGAATGTGCCCTTAACTGTGGTATAACTGAACTTAGAAGGTGTGAATAATATCCTCCTATGGTATAGTTGAACTTAGAAAGTGTGAATAATCATCCTGTGGTATGGTTGAACTTAGGATGTGCCTTCAACTGTGGTATAGTTGAACTTAGAATGTGCCCTTAACTGTGGTATAACTGAACTTAGAAGGTGTGAATAATATCATCATGTGGTATAGTTGAACTTAGAAAGTGTGAATAATCATCCTGTGGCATAGTAAAACTTGAAACTGTGTTGAAACTGTGAAAAAAGCATCCTACGCCAACCATAGCATAGTGCAATCCTAGCCACGCCATGAGTCCACCTGGCCCACCATTGTCCGCTGAAAGAGACACACTCGCACCTGCCTCCCTTCCCCCTCGTCCCACTTCCCTTCCCCCTCCCCAAACCATCCTGCGCTCCACCACACCCGCAGCCCACCCCCAATCAAACTCCCAAGACAGAAGAACCACCCCATCCCAACCCAGCCAACCCGCCACCACATTCTCAGCCCACCTGCTGTCTACCTTACCCCCAACCCAACCCCTATCCAAACACCGAGCCAGAGGAGCTCGATGGCGAACCAACCTTACTAAGACCCCTGCTTTTCCCATCTCCTCCACCCACCCGCTCACTTTTATCAAGCCCGCACCCCCAGGCTCACCAACTAACAGCCCAACCTGCCTCCAAGGCACGCTCAGCCCCGCCACCACCCCCTCCCGCTTCCTCTCATCAACTCCCCTAAACATCCTCCCCTGACCCCACTCCTTCCCCTCTCTAAAAACTGCACATCTTGCCCTGGCAAGAACAGTAGCCGCATCCCTTTCACCCTCTGACCCCCCTACCCTCTCTCACGCTCCAACTGCAACAAAAACCCTGAAAAGGAAATGCACCTGTCTCCCTCAGTCTCTCATTACTCCTCGCCAATCCTGTCTCGACCCACCACCTCAATCTCTCATTCTCGATCACCACCAACCCCCCCCACCCCACCCTGCCTTAAACCCATCTCTCTTGAATTCTCACCAAACACAACTGGAACACCCAACCCACAACACCCCACTTTCGAATCCCCTGGCCCAATTCCAACCAACCTCACTCACCCATCCAACCCAACCCCCCGCACAACCACCACCTCGACCGGCCACCTACTCTTCCCATCGACCACTGACCATCCCCCTCTCCCGCCCCCCAGTCCCCACTCCCTCCCCTCACAACCCAAAACCCACCCACCCCACCACCCCTCCGGCCCACTCCCCCACCCCTCTCAACCTCCACCTCTGCAACCTCCACATCATCCTCCTGCACCGACGTAAAATGCATCCTTTTTAATGCCCGATCCGTAGCAAGAAACCAACACAGCATCTTTGACCTCCTAACCTCTGACAAACCACACCTAGTCTTTATCACAGAAACCTGGTTCTCCGATGACTTTGCCCCGATCGCCATTGATGCCTTCCCCCAGACTACTCCCGCATCCCTCTTAACCGACCCTCGAGAGGAGGAGGAGTAGCAATCGCCTTCAAGTCACACTTCACCTCAATCACCGCCAGCCAGCCAACCATCCCTTCCTGCGAATCGCTTCTCGTCAAACTATCCCTCCCACCAACATTCTCCCACAGCTTCCTAATCATCTACAAACCTCTTGGCTATGACAAACAATTCTCAAGCAACCTCTGCGATTCGATAGCCACCATCCAATTAAACCATCCCACTCTCACTCTTCTAGGAGATTTCAATATCTGGCTTGACATCCCGACCAACCCTATAACCCACTCTCTGGTCGACTGCCTAGACGTGATCAACCTCCGTACCCACATAAACAGGCCAACTCATTGTAAAGGACACACGCTTGATGCCATCTTCAGCTCCCACGACCAGATACATCTAAACCCCCCGACCCCTGTCATCTGGTCCGATCACTTCATTGTCCCTTTCAGCATTCGCTCACCCGCCCCCCTCCCCGT
Source organism: Ambystoma mexicanum (assembly GCF_040938575.1). NCBI lineage: Eukaryota > Metazoa > Chordata > Amphibia > Caudata > Ambystomatidae > Ambystoma > Ambystoma mexicanum. The sequence goes on along the minus strand of NC_090922.1, from coordinate 575,915,097 downwards.
ACGGGAACCAGAACCTCCAAATCTACACAAATGCTGGAAGAAACTAAAAATCCTTCCTGACCTTGCTGATGCGCTCCTTCAGTCTCGCCCCCTACCTCTGCACGCAATGTAAGCTTAACCCCCCGAATCCTTTGACACATGGCTCAATACCTCACTAATCCCGCTCACGCCCACTTGCCAATCATCCGCTCGCCATGGCCCTTTTCCAAGATGGTTTACACCAGAACTGAAGACTACAAAACAACCATATAAATCCCAAAACGCAAATGGCGTAAAGATAAAACCACCGAGAGCAGATCCACCTTAGCCCAGCACCACCGCCACTACAAAGCCGAAATCCGGAAAGCAAAAAAAGCCCATTACAACTCTTGAATCCTCAACTGTGTAAACACCAGCAAATAACTCCACAAAATCATCTCTGAATTCACCAAACCATCATGTACCACCACCCAATCAACCCCCTCTGAATCACTCTGTGACTCACTCTCTCTCCACTTCTACACCACTGCTCTCAAAAGAACAAACTCCCTAATCAACAAACTGGCCCTCCTGCACCCACTGCACAATCCACCCTCCCCACCTGCCAACCCTCCGCCTGCAACTACAACCCACCCAACTTTCGACTCGTTCACACCGATATCAACTGACCAATTCACCAAACTTCTCTCCTCCCGGAAACCATCCGGCTCCCCACTAGACCCCTGCCCAGCCTCAACCCTCAAAGATATGTTTGCATCCACCTGTGCAGGAGAGTACGCGAGAACCATCATAATCGAGTCCCTCTCCTCAGGAATTTTTCCCAACGCGTTCAAAACTTCTCACGTCAAACCCCTCTTATAAAAAACATGCCTTGACCCTCTCGACCCCAAAAACTGCCGCCCCGTCTCAAACACCAGGTTCCTTGCTAAACTCATCGATCGAACCACTTACTCCCAACTAAATGCCTTTGTCGAAGCCAACAATCTCCTAGACCCCGCTCAATCAGGGTTCAGACCACGACACGGAACCAAAACCACCCTGACCTCAATCTGGGATGACCTTAAAAACATGGCAGACTCTGCGGGATGTGCTGCACTAATCCTTCTTGACCTATCCGCCGCCTTTGACACAATCAACCACTCAATCCTCCTCGACCGCCTCCACTCCCTAGGAATCTGTAGAAACGCTCTCAAGTGGATAGCATCCAACCTTAACAATAGGAAACAAATAACCCCCCTCTCCTGCTTTGTCTCCACCGCCCGACTAGACAATACCGGAGTTCCACAAGAAGCGTGCCTATCAGCCCTCTTGTTCAACCTCTACATGTCCAACCTTTCACGAATATTCCGCTCGCACAATATCCTGTGCTACAACTACGCCGATGACACCCAACTAATCCTAAAACTCATTAACTCAAAACCCAACTGCCAGCCCGACCTCACTGCCTGCCTACTTGACATTGATCAGTGGATGACTACAAACCACCTCCTTTTAAACCCCACCAAAACTGAACTCATGGTGTGTGGCAACACCGAAATTCTTCCTCACCCTCTACCCTGGCCATCATCCATGGGCAATCCCTCGACAACCTCGACTTCAGTAAAAATCCTTCGGTGCACCCTCGACTCTGACCTAACCCTCTCGCACCAAGTCAACAATGTCTCCAAGTCCTGTCACTACCACCTCAAAATTCTTAGGTGCATTTTTCCTTACCTCTCATTTCCCAACAGACTTGCTGCGGTCCAATCAATTGTAATGTCAAGACTGGACTATGCAAACTCCCTCTACCTCGGAGTCCAAGCATACCACCTGACTAAACTACAAAGAGCACATAATGCTGCAGCCAAACTACTGCTAGCACTTGGCCCAAGAGATCACACCTTCCCAGCTCTCAAAACTCTCCACTGGTTCCTGGTAGGACGAAAGGTGACCTTCAAAACCTTATGCATCTCGCACCAAGCAATGCACAAAACCGGACCTCAATACCTTCAGGACAAGCTAAAACCCTACCATCCATTGCGCACTCCAAGATCAAGCTCTGCCCGCCTCCTAGTGATACCAAACACCAACTCAGTCAAGTTAGGTGGATGATCATTCTCAGCCTTGGCCGCCACTCTGTGGAACTCACTTCCACCCCACATCCAACTCACCGAAGACCTCATGTCTTTCCGCAAATTACTGAAAACGTGGCTCTTCCCTTAAAATCGACTCTTAGCACAAACAGAACAAACAACCACAATAAACAGAAACCATGGTTGTGGAATCAAAAATAACAATCCAGCATAGAGACCGATCGAACAAACAGAAAATAAATTGGCCAATGTAATTAAAACGGATAGACCTAGTAGAACGGATATAGTGGATAAAATGGATAAGTGGATGAACCGAATGAAGTGGGTGAAATGGCGGAAACGGGTGAACTGGATGAAATGGATGAAGTGGATGAAACAGATGAAAAGGATGGAACGGATGAAATGGATGGAACTTATGAAGTGGATGGAACGGATGGACAGATGAAAGTAGATGGACAGATGAAATGGATGGTCAGATGAAGTGGATGATCAGATGAAGTGGATAATCGGATAATGTGGATGTAATGAATGAAGCGGATTGAACGGCTGAAGCGAATGGAACGGCTGAAGCGGATGGAACGGATGGAGTGGATGAAGTGGATCGAACAGATGAAGTGGATGGAACGGATGCAGTGGATGGAACGAATGTAGCGGACGGAACAGATGAAGTGGATGGAACGGATGAAGTAGATGGAACGGATGAAGTGGATGGAACGGATGAAGTGGATAGAACGGATGAAGTGGATGGAACGGACGAAGTGAGTGAAGCCGAAGGAGTGAATGGAGCAGAAGGAGTGGATGGAGCGGAAGGAGTGTATTGGAACGTAAGGAGTGGATGGGAACATAAGGAGTGGATGGGAACGTAAGGAGTGTATGGGAGCGTAAGGAGTGTATGGGAACGTAAGGAGTGTATGGGAACGTAAGGAGTGTATGGGAACGTAAGGAGTGGATGGGAACGGATGGAGTGGATGGGAACGGATGGAGTAGATAGAAACGGAAGAAGTGGATGGAACGCATAGAACAGATGGAGTTGATGGAACAGATGGAGTCGATGGAACGGATGTGACGAACAAGTAGAATGAACGAATGAAAAGGATGAGTAGCTTTACAGAATGGAACAGATGGAATGAATCAAGCGGATGGAACAGATGGAGCAAACGGACACAGTAGACTGATCTGAAGGAGTGGATTAAACAAATGGAGTGGATGGAACAGATGGAATGATGGAACAGGTAGCGTGGATGGAACAGGTAGAGTGGATGGAATCAGGCAGAGCGGATGGAATCAGGCAGAGTGGATGGAATCAGGCAGAGTGGATGGAACAGGCAGAGTGGATGGAACAGATGGAGTGGATGGAACAAACGGATGGAGTGGATGGAAAGGATGGAGTGGATGGAACGGATGGAGAGGATGGAACAGATGGAGTGGACAGAACAGGTGGAGTAGACGGAACAGATTGAAAGGATGAACAGATGAATTAAATGGAACAGATGGAGTGGATGGAACAGATGGATTGGATGGAACTGATAACTACCATATTACACCACCACGCTTACTCTCTCCTATACACCAACACGCAACTAGAACACAGCGATACTATGACACATTTGGTATAGCTGTTCTCATACTAACACCCACCACATACTCCTCATCATCCTAATTAAACATCAGCTAAGCTCACTGCTAGCTTAAGCATCCCCTCAGGCCGAATGCAGCCACAAATCAGTCTGGAAGTCATCCCTCCAGAATGAAAACATATACCCGACCTCCCAACCGATACACCTTCCGCTAAGAAGCAGCTATCATTCAACTACCACACAGGCTGCACACATATCCGTTGCACACATGCACCTTAGGACTCTTTCTCTCTCTACTGACTTGAACTACGGTTCCCGAGGGCGTTCAACCTACCAGTGCTATGAGATCATACCAATGATACATAAGGTGCTATATAAATGCCAAGTAACATAACAAGTAAAATAACATATAGTGCACTGTGCTGCAGGTAGTTGTGATTAATGAGTTTTAAACTGTAATATTTCCCATTCTTCAAAATGTGCCCCCAGATAAATACTTCATATAAATTTTGATGAAAACACATATCTAATTTCGGAATGTTGCCCTCTTTTCCTTTGATGCCAAGGCTTTTTTGTTGCCCCAGTCTCAGGTGTGCAGAAGGCAGCAATTAATGGGAGATGAGTCAGAGGGCACGCTCACACCTGTGATCCCTTTTCAGGGATGTGATTTGGGGATCACCAGGGGTCGCAGCCATGGTCCCTGCGTTCTCCCTTGCTACCCCTTCAATCTCACTTGGTAGCCCTGTAAAAGAAAATATATATATTTTTTGTAATGAAGCTCCTGGAGTAGCGGACCCCGCCACACCAAGTCTGGGGGTGCCCTGGCGCAGTCTTCAACCATCAGGGTAAGGCTGGGCGGGGATTGTAGCGCGAGAAGGAAGCACTGAGTAGGGGTTGGAGCTGACCGTGACATGTGGCACGTGTCACATGCCACGTTCAGCTCCAAGCCCTTCTAATCCGGCTTCCTTGTGGCTCATATACAAGAACCGGGTAGCTCTCCCAGCTTCCTGGTTCCTGTTTGTGAGCAGCACGGGGGAGCCGAGGGTGGCCTGGAGTAACAGACTGAAGCTGGAAAAACAGATAAGAAGGCTTTAAAAAAAATGTGATGTGTATTTTGCATTTGTTAAGTGGTAGGTGAATGAGATGAAATGTGATAGTGTGTGTGTTTGAATGTTCTGGGGGGTGGGGTGGGGCGGTGCGTATGTGTAGGCGTAGGCAGACCCTGGGAGACTGGGGATCACTAGAACATTTTTGACACATCCTTTATTGACTTTTCACGTTTTACTGGTATTTTCGGGCAAAGCCAAGTTCATGTGTGTCATTACCTAGCCAGACTGGCATTTTGGTACAGCCAGTCTAGCCATTGCTTACTGCGGCATGACATTTATTGCTTATCATTTTTGATAAAGCAAGCATGATAAGTAGTATTGCCTCTCTAGACAGACGTTTTGGTGTAGCGGTCTGTATATTTCATATTGTAGCATGACTTTTTATTAATTGAGCATCTATGATGAAGCAAGGATGATACGTGTTTTATGGGTCTACTCTGGCTTACATTGGCACCAGTTTGGACATGTTTTCTTATTGTGACATGTCGCTTTTAATGACCAAACCAACAGGAGTATTTTCTTACATTGGAGTACTGGCATATTTTGGCAGAGCCAGATTGTGGCTAGTGCCAATAATGATACTGTAAAAATCATCTCAAAGCGAACATGAGCATGTTCTTATATAGGAATACTAGCTTATGTTAGTGGAGCCAGAATGGAAATCTATGGGCACAGCCAGCATGAAAATGTTTTTTTTATACTGTTATATATTGAAGGGACCGGCATGACAATGCATTGGGAAATGCGCTTGTGCATTTTTGGTGGTTTGTATCTATTGTACTTTTTTCCATGAGTTACCCTACACCCTTCTTCCTAAATTTTCACAGAAAGTGTGCTGTGTCATGCACCATGTTAACCCATTTTTCAGAAAATGTTCTCGTGGGTGGGGGAAGAACCCCCCTGAAACCCCTCCCTCCGGCCCCCAAACACGTTTTCGCTAGTTCGGGCTTGCTCGCTATGCTCAGTCGCAATTGCATATTTGTGGCAAATCTTTACACCCTCAAATAAAGCTTCTCACCCCTGGTGATTGGTGAGCTGATTTATTGGCAGGTGTAAAGATTTGCCACAAATATGCAATTGCGACTGAGCATAGCGAGGGGGACCGAACTAATGAAAACAGGTGGCTGGTATAAATTGGGACCAGGCACCGCCCCCTTCTTTCCATGCTATGTGAATTATTTAAGCTTTGATTAAAAAACATATTTACTTCTTTCACTTGGAGTAGTGCATGTCCCTGCAGCGGCATAATCATCATGGATATTGCGCAAACATGGTGGTCCGGGCCGGCCCGGGGTGTGGCGTGTCCTGTGCTTTGTTAAGGAGCTTCAGGGCCCTCAGCATGGCTCACAGGGGGCCCCCCAAATGTTGTACTAAGCCACTGATTGGGCTCTGCTACCTATGAATGCATTCATGTGTGATGAAAATGGTTGAGAGGGGCTGCAAACTCGACTAGAACCCTGCTGTTGTGCAACAATGTTTAAGAAAATAAGCGTTGTACCCGGAGTCTCAGAAGTGAGAGGGCCATGGAGTGACCCACCCCTCCCCACTCAAATTCCTTCTTGGAAACGGCTTTGTGGTAGCTTAATTCACGTGCCTGTCCTGGGGAGGTGGGGGTCCTTGAATAACGCACCTCGCCCATAGAGGTCTGAAAATCATAGATGGATTGACCCCCACTCTTGAGGGAAGTGCAGCCCCCCTGTCACCACACCTCACCCTGTTAAAAAAGATTGAAGAAGAGTCATTTATCAAAGTCTAGGATATTAATGTGCTTTGTTCGGCTCTGGGTTGTGGGGGACCACATGTTGCTGCTTGTCACATAACTTAAAGATAGATGCACACAGAGACAGGTGGCCTCAGTTTACACCCGCACAATAGGTTTCTTCTATCGTAGTGGTACCTGACTCATAGATACATTTATAACCAGGGAATTTTGTTGATACTAAATCCTGGTTAATTTTCAGGCCTTGTGAGTGCAGCATTTTGCTCCTGGGTAAACAGACATGACACGCCTCCCAAGCTCAGTGCTTTTTTGGCTCGTTTAACACATCAGTGCCACAGATAACGAGTGCTTCTGTGTCCATTGATCTATAGATGTTTCATACACTGGCTGCAGCCTGCGTTGGAGATTTTGGTTATCCTGTTACAAGTACTGCATTATGTATGTTTTACATATAGGCTCCACGCTGAATCTGGAAAATGACATTCCTCAAGTGTGTGATCGTGGACAAATCGTGCCTCCCTCTGTGCTCGGTTCCTATATCTGGCTGAAATGAGAGTAGCTGGAAACACGGGTGTTAGATGCATCTGACGGTTGTGTGGCACCACGTCCCGTGATGTCACTTGGGGACGGGGTCAAATGAGATCACTTCCTGTGATGTCATTTGTAGAGGAGGTCCCAAATACAGCTCCAACCGTCCATTTTGAAGTACCAGGAACGTTCACACCGAAATATGTGACGTATGCTGAGCAAATAAACCAGCAGAGAGCCGCAGTGGGGTTCTGTCCAGTACCTATCAGAAGAACAGCACCTATTGAAGTACCAATACCAAGAAAACCACGGACAGTAAGGTATCCATTAAGAAAAACCTATCAACAAATGAAACGAAATGAAGGTCGTTTAAGTACAGTCCCTGAAGAAACCAAAAAGGTCTTAATGGAAGACGAATGGTGACGTCACGAGAACCCGGATTGACTCACATATAGAAGAAATGATGACCAGAGAATGACGCAAAGAGACGAAACACCATGAACAAGGATATCGTGAACCTAAAGTGAAAGGACGATGTCAAATGTAAGAAGCTTAAACTGTAACCATGGCAAAGATATTTGACCAATTTACTCATGTACATATACTTGGAACAGCAAGAAAGCTAAGAAAACCGTGTGGCTTGCTATGCTTAGTAGAAAGACAGTGCGGCATGCGCCACTATACATAATCTACCTCAAAAGAAACACGTTCTATAAGTGTATTTCCACTTAACACAAGAAGCAGAATCAACCCAGGTTACTAAAGGCCACACGAGAAAAAGCTTCATATTTAGCAAAATCAAGAAGAGACGGCTGAAACGAAACTCAGCAGAGGCAACTCGTGCCAGGAAAGCCAAGGTCGTATCAGTGGAGGAGACGAACAGTAGCTACATTTAATTGAAACTAAGAACAGAATATCCTGCTTCTGGAAGGTCAAGATAAGAAAACGAAGACAGGTGGTGGGTGAAACGACAATCAAATACACAAATTGATAGAAAAGAGGCAAATTCACGGTATCCGAATCACGTGACCAGCCGAGCAAGAAGAAGCGATAGCTCACACCTACGCATGGCACCTGGCCAGGAGAAGATATCAGAACGTTTCCAGACAGAAGATGCAGTCTCGAGGCCAACCACAGTGAAATAATTGACACATGGCTACTAAAGTGATGATTGATTGTAACAATAATTGGAGGAAGGCCGGGTAACTAAGGGGCACCCCGCACCTGGCCGACCATTCTGCCTGCTGCTAGCAAAGCGCTAAGCAAAGTGGAAAAGTATGCATGGGGTTGGTGCCAACCCAATCGCAATGACCAAATAATCTAGGGTCCTATAGTTAGTTGAACCAATGGGACATCATACTTTCAGTGACGTCTGCAGTAGTCATTTTTGAAGGAAGGTCTTAGAAGCCCACTTGACAGTGTTTACCCAATCCCCTCACTCTGTTACCATATACAGATATAGTACCTATATTAAAGTGACCTTTTTCCGAACCAATAGAATTGCATGTCAACTTTTGAGTGTTACACGTCAATGATGACGAGTTTTCAGTATAAATGTTATGATTTTTATGAAGTTCGTTGGAGTTGAAGTGAGAAGGAAGATCGCGCCATTGCTGATATCCGTGACTCCCCGTTTTTTGTACTGGTCATTAAACGGACACCCTTTGCCAAACCGTTGAGTTGTCCTTATTGATTGGTGTTGAAGTATAAATCTGCACCCCCATCCATATCACGGGTGCTGCTATCTTGTCTTAAAGTGCTTCTGAGCAAACCCGACTCTATGGGCCGGTTGGGGGTCTCGGAGCACACTTGATAGCAGAGATCGGATGGATATCGATTATCGGTTAGACAAGACACCCATTGACCGTCGACATAAAGTAACTCTAGGTTCTCGGTAATATCACAAGTCCTTTGCCATTCGGCTGAGTAGACCGTGAAGCTCCCCATAGAAAGTTGTTGAATAAAAATAAAATCTGCAGAACGAGATCTGAAGGGACCTGTTCTTCCCCACATAACCCCTTCCCACTCCTACGGGCAGCTGAGCGGGAGAAAAGCCGGAGAAGGCCGTTACGAAGGCGGTGATCCCGAGCATCAGAGAAGAAACATGCGAACAGTGAGTGAAAAAGACTAATGCTTTGACAAAAAGTATATACCTTAGAACAAGTAAGGGAAAATGTAACGGAGGGAGGCGGGAAAACAAAAAATAGTCAGAAGTAGAGAAGAATGTATATAGACATGGGGAAGGAAATAATGACTCAAGAATAATTAAGAAGACAGAGGATCTGGGGAAGACACCCGAGAAGTTAGAGGATCCGCCTTATTCCTATGCTTTTAATATAAAACCCTGATAGGACTACAAAAATTGCTTGTGGAATTCAACTCATATTTAGAGTTGAACGAACTAATAGTTAACACAAAGAAAACACAAATAGTCACATAATCAACTTACAAGAATAATCGGGATAAATATTTGTGGTCTATCAATCATACCAGGCTTGAGACAGTTGGTCAATACACCTACCTGGGTATGATTGTTGAAGGTGGGAGTAATTTAAAGGGGCAACTAGAGAGCATGGAAGAGAAATTAAATACGGCAATATCGCAGGCAAAAATGTTACTATTTCGTTATGGTAAATTTACAATTAAACCAGCAATTCTGTATTGGAATCTTAAAGCTGTCCCTACCCTGAATATAACCGAAGAACAAGGGGAGATTACAGAATTAGAACAGTCACTTCCACTGTCCTGGGAAAAGGACTCCCTAGAATACCTGGGTGTCCGCCTAACCTGCAAATATACTAACCTACACGAAGTAAATATAAAACCGCTATGGAAGTAACTGCAGGAAGACCTCCGTAGATGGGACAATCAGGAGTTGTCTTGGTTTGCCCGAATAACGGCTGTAAAAATGACCCTCCTCCCCCGTGTTATACGTTGTCAGCTCCCTCCCAGTAAGGATCCCCCACGAGTCTCTAAAGTCCTGCAAACAGCCATCTCCACCTTTGTGTGGAAAGGTAAAAGGCCTAGAGTACAACAGAAACTCATGACGCGCCCTCCACTCCTCAGTGGCCTAGGATTGCCAGACATCCAGAGATACATCCGGGCGGCACATATAACACCTATGCTATATAGGGCGGCTCAAAATCCCAACCTGGCTGGGTTCAAATAGAACAGGAGGCTACTACGATCCCGCTAAAAATGCTACACACTCTTCCACTACATGAACGTCACATAAGGGGCAAATTGCTAGAAGCGACTGGGGTGGCGCTCAATAGTTGGGACGAGGAATTAAGAAGGAGGAATATTCAACGTGGGCTGAGCCCGCACTCCCCATTAGCATACAACCCCGGATTCATCCCAGGACTCCAAGCTAAGTTTTGGGAAGGCTGGGTAGCAGCCGAATCTCTGACCCTGTCTGACATGTTCCGGGATGGGGAACCACTCTCCTTCGAGGAATGTAAACAGAAATTCCACATTGGAGAAAATCAGAGATACAGGTATGCCCAACTAAGGCATTGGATCACACACCCAATTGCCAGAAAGGCTGCTAACAGACCCCTATTAGGTCTAGAATTATCCCTACATGAGGGCTCAACGAGGAGGAGAATCTCAAGGCTTTAGAAACTACCAGACAGGGCCTTACCAGAGGATGTATTGCAATACAAAATGAGCTGGAAAAAGGACCTTGGGGACACTATTACGGTGGAGGAATGTGGAAGGATATGGGAAAGAGCCCATAAAAGCTCTAGATGCAAGGCAATCAAAGAATCGGCCTACAAGATCTGTTACCGATGGTATATGCCCCCCGCCAGACTGCATAGGATAAACTCTAGATACTTCCCGCTCTGTTGGAGGAAGTGTGGGGGAATAGGAGACTTTTTTCACATGTGGTGGACCTTCCCTAAGGCACAGATATTCTGGAAAGAGATCCTGGGACCCATTAAGACAATGACAGGAACTGAGATGCTATACGACCTGAAAGTCATTTTGCTGGGGGCGATAGCTGAAAATATATATGCGGCAAAGGGGCACAAAGCCATGTTAATTACGCACCTGCTCTCAGCTGCAAGATTGAATTTAGCCCAGGGATGGAAATCGGAGCAGGGTCCAATAGTTGCGTTGTGGTGGATAAAAATATGGGGATCTTGGCAATGGAGAAGATCTGAGCACTGCAATCCGGTAGATATCTCAAGTTTCTGGCAATTTGGAATCCCTTCCAAGAAATGGTAAAAGACAAAGAACCTCACTGTTTCAGACCCAGGATACTTAGAAATCCCGACACCTATTAAAAAACGAATGAGACTGGTCTAGTTGGAGTAAGATACCTGGCAATTTTCAACAGCAAACAAACTGGGAACCGAACAAGTAGGGGACGGGAGGGAGGGGGGATTACGAGGAGGGAGGGGAAGGACGTTGGGTGGGAGAGTTTGAAAAGTTAAAACTCGCTGAGCCAACAGAGACGCTTAATGGGACGCTAAAGGAACTATGACTTAAGTTGTAAGATAATGGTTAATGAATATGTTGAAATGTCTGTTCTCTGTATCAATCTGCGGAATAAGTAAACCATGACAATACTATATGGTATTGAAACACTACCAACTTGGCAAATACCAAATTTGGGAAGACTAGAAGCCAAGTATTGGCAAGCAGTTTTGCACTTGCCTCAGTGTGTGCCGGGTTCGTGGTTGCGCTATGAACTAGGACAAATTTCGATTCATGCTCTCTATCTTTGGCCCCTGTGTCCCTTTTTCGAAAATGTCTTGTAGCAACTGAATCAACTAATATACTGAATACAATTGCGACGTACATGTTTTCATCATGTACCAAATTAGCTAAATTATGGCTGGATAAAATCTATGCAATATTAGCGGATGCCAGGATATCGATCGATATGCTGATCACAAATCCGGACAAGGCAAAAACACTAATCTATAGATGTGATTGGATTGCCACGAGAACACAATGTCTAAAATATCGCCAGTAGTGTCGATATAGATTTTGGCCAAAACATCTGAAAGTGACAGAACCCTACCTGCTAAAAGTTCCATCTGTGGCTCTCAGAGCAGCCTTCCTAAGAGTGCGCCTTGATTTATGGGCAACTAGACAAGTTCAAGCAAGAAGGAAACTAATCCCCAGCTCCTTGAACTTTTGAAGATTTTGCGAAAATCAGAATGTAGTTGAATCACTTGAACATCTATTGTGCCAGTGCCCAAAGCTAAATAATATAAGAAAAACTTATTTTGTAAATGTTGTCTCAATGCTAGAAAAGGTTGATCAGGATCTCCTTTGGTCGTATCTTTTATGTTCGGGCAAGAATACAATACAATGGGCAACTGTACATTTTCTGCAATCTCTGAATTTAGACAGCTCTAGCTCACCTGTTTAGAAAACAGGATAAAAAGAAATATAGTAGGTGTATCTCAACGTATTTGATCGGCTATTGGGTGCTTTCATAATTGGTGCATTTTTGAGTTTTGATTTTAGTTATTTTTCTATCATGTCTTTTCTTGTCTGTCTAGATCTGGGAAAATTTCGAGTTAAATTCGAATATGTCTATATTTGTCATGGTATTGTTAGTGTGAAAATTGTAATTTTTTAATTTTTAAATTTTATTAGTTTGTGAAATTTTATACAGGAAGTGTGTAAAGGAATGGTTTTAGTACAAAGTGAATGGAAAGCTTACTGATAATTATGTATTTTTTCTTCTTTTTTGTATCATGTTTTTAAGTTTGATGTATTACATTGAAAAGCTGTCTAAGTACAGCTAATACAATAAAAAAAGAATTAAAAAAAATATAAACGGCTAGAAGAAACCTGCATCCAGAGTCCCAAATAAAGGGGAACAAATAGGCCACCACAGCGATTAAAGACGCTTTTTGTGAAAGGGTTGGGTTTAAACTCCATGTCGGGGTAAGAATAATTAGAGGCAGAGGTATATGTGGCCAGCTGGAGTTCATCTAGTCTGTTAACGGCTGTCTTATGTGTTGTTTGTTGTGACATCATAAGTCAAAAATGTTCCTTAGAGGAACTGACATAAGATTTACGTGATTAAATAACTGAGATATTGTAGTATATGCATTGATGTTTATTGAGTAAAATAAAAGATATAAAATTTTGTGTAAAAAATGGGATTGGAGCTTGCGGTGATTAGTGCTCGCTCATATTGTTGGAATTGTTTAAGTCACATAAAGCGTTCACAAGTGTTATATAAAGAGAAAGGGATCAGATTTAAGCATGGAAGACATAACTCCATTAGCACACCTTTGCAAGCAGTTGGCGAAACATGCACCAAAGCTGAAAAAGTACAGTGCAGAATGGGTTAAAGGAACCGCCCACAAGATGTTTATGCCTTGGCCACAGTGCGGGTCATTATCCAAAGCTGTTTTGCAACACATGACGACATACCCTCCACGCCCCCGAATGGCAAATGTCTGTACTGCATTATATACTGTACTATACATTGTATTCACATGTATGCACTTGCCTGTGACAGGCAATGTAACTAAGCTCCGAGACTTCTTGTACTGCTGCGCCCATCTGCCCAAGGGCTTGGTGCGCATTATCAAATTAATAAACATAAACAAACATAAACATACTTGCACACCACATACACAGGCAAAAGGTTAGACAAACGCCTAGCTAGTCTAGAGTTCTGAAAAATGTATCATTCAAGACAAGGAAGAGGAACCGCCATCAGACTGGATACTTAATGTATGCACAGAGGGGGGTGAGATGCCCTCAGCGCCACCCGCCCCATCTGAAATGAAAATTGAAAATGATAAGGAGGAAGGGTTATACCCGCTCAGGGAACTTAAAGCAGCCACAGGGTATAGCAACCCAACGTATGAGTCACCTACGCAAAGTAGTGACGAAAATCAAGATAAAGATAAAGATAGAGATATTACCTCCAAAGTCCCGAGGGACAGGGAGAGACGCGATGACAAGAGAAGAGAACAGACATAGGCAAGTACATCTCTGGAGGCAGAGAGAGAAGGCAAGAGATGGAAAGGAAGCGAGGATAGAACTGATGAGATAGCATTTGCAAAGAACGAATGGATGGGAGGGCAGATTTTATTGAAACTTGATGGCAAAGGCATTGATGACGCAAAACAAAAGGAGAAGTTAGATGATGTACACAGAAAGGAGAAGGAGAAAGAAAAAGGATTGAGAGAAGAAAGAATAAGGAAAAAAGACAGACACGAGAATAGTTATATCGTGAAGAGCTAGAAAGGCAGCACAATCGTAAACAGAGAGCAGCCAATGATCAAGACAGACAGGAGCAGCGAAGGTTAGAGGAAGAGCAAAGGATACGAGAGAAAAGAATAAAGAGACAAAGGGATGAGGAAATCTGAAGGGCAAATGAACGTAGAGACGCAAAGAAAGAGGAAGAAGATAGGGTCAGAGAAGAAGCGAAGAAGCACAGAGAGTTTTATGACGATGTAGAACGTAAGACAGAGAGCACCGATCTCGAATATCTGGAAAGAGAGGTTAAAAAACCTGACTCAGTAGTAGATTGAGAAGATATAGAATAATTCTTACCTGAGTACGATTTGGTACCAGGCACGTCTAGGAGAAATATTGAGGATGACTTCGACACCAGACGCATCGGAGAAACGATCAATAGGATATATGATGAAATGGGGCTAGAACAAGTACCCCAAGGGGAGTGGGAAGACGAGCGCCTGGAGAGCACTCAGCTTTACGGCACTGAGAATGTCTCCCGAAGTAGTGGGAATAGAGAACTGTCCATAGATAGATTGGAAATAAGCAGGAACAAAGAGGACGCAAGAGGTTGCACGAGTTGGGGGCAGACAATGTCTGACACCGAAAGAGAGGAGGTGAGGAAAAGGAGGAAGAGAGGAGATGCGAAAAACAATTCTCAAGGGGAATAGGGATAAGATGGTCAGACACTAGTGAGTCTGCACCAAGGGCATCAGAGTTAGCCAAACATTCAGATCGACGCAAAGAAGTATCTCACGGTCATAGGGGGTGTCTCCACCACCCTATGTGAGCCGGCTAAGGACATTTCCAGGTAGGCGGCGATGCGGGAACATTACCCCTGCAATAGACAGAAGAACCATGAGAGAAGAGAGAGAGGGCTATGCATCCCAATTTCCGTTGCTCGAGAAAGGAGTGGCGAGACCACAGTATATTCCATGGCCACACATGGATCGGGAAAACTTGAAAAATAAGCTTCCAATGTTGACATCGGGAGCCGGAAAATGGACACACGAACTAGAATAAATGACGGGAGGTAACACGTTAGCTATCAGGGATATGTATGGGCAGGTTACCCTGGTGTGACCACAGTTAATGCCGCGCATGACGGAGCTCCATTTAACAATTGCAGAGCCGCAGTATGGAAAGCACTACGAGTGCTATACCCAGATACTTCCGACCTGGGAGCTATCATGACACGTAAAATGAAGGAGTCGGAAGACCCATTGATTTATAATCAGAATTTTCCAGATGCGTGGGTACTCGAGACTTGGAATCTTGGGGGAAATCTATACCTGTGTCCTACCATATATTGTGCCAAGGGCTGCCAGAACCGGTACAGAAACAGCTCAAGAAATTGGTGGGAATCGAGGCCAAGCCATGGTCAGAAATACAGTTGACCATCGCACACTATTGCAGGCTGCTGCAAGAAAAGAATCGCAAAAAGGGAGCTGCACGAAAGGGTGAAGAGGCAAAATTAGTGAAGAAGAAATTGTTAAAATATGCTCTTGAAGGAGCCATGATAACTAGAACAGCTGAATCGAGCATGCCACAAGCCAATAATCAACAGCAGAATAATCATGGCAGTACAGGGCTTTACCCCAGGGGAAGAGGATTTAGAGGAAGAGGATGGCAGAGTAATAAAGGAGGTTTCCAAAATATGCAAAATGGTCCCCAAGATATGTCAAATTGGCAAGTGATCAGACCACCGCCAGTATGTTGGTTGTGTGGGATGACAGGGCATTTAGCGCGCACATGCAGAAATCAAGGCATGATGCAAAACGGCCAAGGCACAGGAACAGGTATGGTGAATCCACCTGCGTTTTTACAGCAGGGAGTTGCACAAAATCACACGGTGCAACAGCAAACACCAGGAGCACAGCAAAACTCGCAACCTCAGAATTTGATGTGTTTTCCAAAAGGACAGTCTCAACAGTCACCTATGCAACTGTCACAAACAATGAGCACGGAACAGACCGCGAACCCTGGAATAAGCAGTACAGGTGACGGGGGAAGTCCATTCGCACAAGGTTGGACAAAATTATATACGGACTAGGACAGCTCACTGGGAACCCTGATGTGTTCTATCCTATCAGTGACACCAGACCCTCACCGGGAACCAAGGGTGGATGTCGTTATAGGGGATAAAGAATATTCCTTCCTCGTTGACACAGGTACAACACGTTCGTGTATACGTGAAGGCAAGTTTTCCATGTCCGGCGCTGCTATAAATACTCAGAGTTTCACAGGAGCTACAAGTCGGGTTCCGTTTACAAACGCAATTCCAGTCTCTATAGGAGAATGTGAAATGTATGTGCCTCTATTATATTCACGACAAACCCCAGTAAACATTTTGGGTCGAGATCTAATGACAAAGTTAAATATGACAATCTCGTTTACGGAGGAGGGCATAGTATGTTCAACTCCAGGAATGCACTATTCAAACGTATGCAAAATGATTAGAGCATATGCAGGGCACACAGCTATGAAGGCTGTACCATTGGAGCCCAAAATATTTGCATATGGAATACATGTGCCGATGGCAGGGCTGCCAGGCCTTGCTGAAAAAACTATGAGGACCCCAGACGAATTTTTGTTCAGGCCAAGAATACCTATGCACGAGGAAAGGGGACAAGTATTTCCCTTGGTTATTCAGACAGCTGCAATATGAGGGAAAATGGCATTGATTGACGGGTGTGATGATGAGGGCCGACAGTGGTGCACAGTAATCGCCATTGAAGAGGGGTATCGATTGACTGACGTCACTGATGACGATCTGTTTGACGAGCAAGCAGATGGGGGAGAAACAGCAGTTGAGGTGAACCTCACTTTCTGGGTGAAAATGATCAAAAGAGAAGTGCCTCAGAGAATGATGTTGGCACAGAACCATTCTGAATATTTTGATGACGACATGGCTCAGGTGCCTGTCTCAGTATGGACTACAGGCCCCTATGACGTAGGCTTATTGAAAGGAGTCGGAGAAGTGAAATTCAAACTGAAGCCAGGAGATATTCTACCAAAAGCACGACAATGTCCCATGTCTAGGGAGGCAGATGAAGGAATTTTTTTTTTTTTTAAAACATATCTTTATTATTTTCATAAACACAACAAATAAAACTTTGTACCAACATTTCACCCCCAACTCGCCCTCCCCCCTCCCACCCAAGGACCATGTGACTTGATTCGTGGATTTCTTTATGCGTTGAAAATGTCTGTGACCTTTATGTTGTGGGGGCACCATTGATCCATAAAGTCTGACTGCAGGTGTTCCAAGACCCCGCCCCATTCTTTGGTGAACCTGTTCTTAGTGCCTTGAATTGTGTGAGTGACCTTTTCCATTGCTAGCTGCGCCCATACTTTTTGAAGCCACGTAAATATTAGCGGTGTATCCTTCTTTTTCCAATTTTGGGCAATTGATCTCCATGCCGCGATGAGAAGTCCCACAAAGCTTCTCCATTGTGCTTTCGTGTAGCTTCTTGTAGTGTCATCTCTCATGCCACACATCCATACGGTCTCGTCTAGTTGTCCCACATCTGGGAATATCTTGCCCATTTCTCCCTTAACTTCTTCCCAGAACGGCACTATTCCTTTACAGGCCCACCAGATGTGTCTCCACGTCCCTACTTCTCCGCACTCCCTCCAGCAAAGGTTAGATGTTCCTGGGAACATAGTATGCAGTCTCTCAGGCGTGTAGTGCCACTGAGTCACTATTTTAATCCACATTTCTCTCATCTGCACCGCTCTTGTCATTTTGGGGATCTGGGCCCAGATGTCCTCCCACTGTTTTCTCGTGAGTTCCCTTCCCAGCGTTCTATCCCATTTGCGCATATATGCCCATTTGATCTCTTCACCTTGTTTGTTTATAAAGGAGTATAGTGTAGAAATCCATTTCTTTGCCCCTGAGTTGGTTGTGATGTATTTCTCAAATGGGGTTAGGGTTCTCGTAGCCGCCTTCGCTATTTCGGGAGTTTTTAGCCAGTGCTTAAGTTGTTCATAGCTATATCTATTCCGTGTGGTTCTTGTTGGGAGTGTGAGGCATGATTCGAATTGAATAATTTCATTGTTGCGAAACATTTCCCCAATTTTCGTTATGCCCGCCTCCTCCCAGTTGTCTGATGTGCCCTGCTCCAACCCTGGCGGAAACTGCGGGTTCCTCCATATGGGTGTGAATGGGCCTATTGTGTTGGTCATTGCGCCCTTTCTTGTTTGGGTGTCCCACGCCTCCAAGGTCGTACTCAGTATGACGCTAATCCCTATATTGGGATCTCTGTGCTGTTTCTGCTTCCAGAGTAGTTCCACTAGTGGGGTTCTGGCCACCGCCCTATCTTGTGCTGCCCATATCTGTTGTGGGTCTTCTCCCAGCCATTCCCGAAGCACCTTGAGTTGGGCCGCTTGGTAGTATTTTTGAAAGTGGGGCAGTGCCATCCCTCCTTCCCTAGTTGACGAGGTTAATACCGCCCTGGACAGCCTCGGAGTTTTCCCCTTCCACACGAAAGTTGAGACTACCCTCAGGAGTGATTTGAAGAATGAGCGGGGAATCCCCACCGGCAGGGCTTGGAAGTGGTATAGGAGCCTTGGGAGAATGGTCATCTTTACCGCCTGAATTCTCCCCCACCATGATATCAGCAATGGGTTCCATCTTTCTATGTCTCTTCGAACGCTAGTAAGTAGCTGCGGGTAGTTTTTACTGTACAGTTGGTCTACCTTGTGTGTGAGAGTAATTCCCAGGTATTTAATACCCTCCTCTGCTATCTTGAGGTTGAGTGCCCTTGCTTCTCTCTTAATCTTATCCCCGTCTCCTGCCAGTATTAGTATTTCTGATTTGTTTCTGTTGATTTTTAGCCCCGAGATGGCCCCGAAAGTTTCTAGCTCTCCCATTGCTGCAGCCAGCGATCGGTCCGGCTCCTCTAGTGCCAACAGCATATCGTCCGCATATGCGGTAATCTTGTGTTGCATGCCTGCCATCTCTATCCCCTTAACATTCGCAGCTTCCCTAATTTTCATCAGTAGGGGTTCTAGGAATATAGCATATAAGAGGGGAGAGAGTGGACACCCTTGTTTTGTTCCCCGTGATATGTACACCTTTTCTGATACCTCCCCGTTGATGGCCACTCTGCAAGTTTGGGCGTTGTAGTTTGCTGTAATTCTGGCAATAAAGTGTTCACCAAATCCCATACATTGAAGTGTCTTAAATAATAAGGACCATTCCACCCGGTCAAATGCTTTTTCAGCATCAAGTGCCAGGAGAATTGCTGGGATTCGCTTTATACCTATCTTTTCCACCAGATGGGTGACCCTTCTGAGATTGTCGTGTGTTTGTCTCCCCGGGATAAAGCCTGATTGATCTAGGTGAATTAATTTAGGGAGAAGCGGGGAGAGCCTAGCTGCTAATATCTTTGTGTATATTTTGGCATCTATATTTATCAGTGAAATTGGTCTATATGAAGCCGGGCAGGATGGGTCCTTCCCTAGTTTGTGAAATACCAGGACCTTCGCTTCGTTCATGGTGGGGGTCACATTGCCACTTTCTTTAAAGGAATTCAATAACCTGGTTAGAACCGGGGTCAATTGGTCCGCATATTTTTTATAAAATGGGGCTGTATAGCCATCCGGGCCTGGGGCTTTATTTTTCGGTAGTTCATTTATTGCTTTTCTAACTTCTTCTTCCCTTATGGGGTCTTCTAAGGCCTGCCTGTCTGCCGGTGAGATTTGCTGGAATGTGAGGGATTTCAGATATGTGTCCTGTGCATCTGCCTCCGGTTGGTCTGTGTTATACAGTTTCTGGTAGTATTCTCTGAAGACTTCCCCTATGTCTTGTGTGCCTGTAACGTGTTCCCCTTTCATGTTTGTAATGCTTTTGATTGTTATGTCTTTCTGTTTAGCACGTAGTTGTCTCGCCAGCAACTTATCTGCTTTATTTGCTTTAATGTAGTACCTTTGTCTTAGGTATAGAAGGCTCCTTTCCGCTCCCTTTGTGCGCAGCATTTCCAGCTGGCCCTGCGTGTGTCTAAGAGTCCTCTGAAGTTCCCTGGAGGGTTGTGTCAGTATCTTCCCTTGTATCTCAGTAATTTACTTTTCCAGTTCTTTTTCCCACGCCGACCTCTGTTTCTCCTTCGTTATTTTTAGTGCCATTAGTTTCCCTCGGAGCACTGCTTTAAACGCCTCCCAGACTGTGGAGATTGATACTTCCCCTGTGTCATTGTCCGTGAAGTATTCTTCTATCATTCCCCTTATGGTTTCCCCCGTAACCTTGTCCTGGATTATGTCCTCCGGCAATCTCCACCTCCATAGACCTCTAGATTTCCCCTGAAGTTTCATATCGAGCCACAAGGGTGCGTGATCCTTTTCCACCTCCTGGATTCTGCCCATGAGGCCCACCGAAGCCCATAGGTAGTCGATTCGTGACATTGAGTTGTGGACATGTGAGAAGTAAGTGTACCCGTTTTGGTCCCCCCTGAGTTCCCTCCATACATCACTCAGGGCCAGCTGGTCCATTTGCTGCTTAAGTCGTTTCGATGGAGCCCCCTGGCCATATGCCCCTCCTGTGCTTCTGTCCCTTTGTGGGTCCCATGCCATATTCAGATCTCCTCCCAAGATCACTTCCCCACTTGCAAAGGATTCTAATTTGTCCAGGGTGTCTCTAAGAAAGCCGTCCTGTCCCACATTGGGCGCATATATTGACGCTAGGGTGATCCTCTGCCCCTCCAGCACCACATTTGCGAACGCATACCTTCCCTCCTTGTCTGTGATGGAGTTCTCCAGTATGGCGTCCCTTCCGGTCCTCATTGCTATGATGACTCCCGCCCGCTTGTCTGTGGCGTTAGCCTGGGCCCATATTGTATATCCCCTTATCCTGGCCTTTTGTTTGTCTTTTGCTCTTATATGCGTTTCTTGTAGGAGAAGGAGGTCCGCCCCTTCCCTTTTGAGTAATTTCTCCAGTTTCACCCTTTTTACGGGGTGATTCATCCCTCTTATGTTATAGGTCACTATGCGTATCTTCCCCATTTTGTAAGGCACAAGTTCTGAGTATTTGACATCCCTTCTTTCTCCGCTGCCCTCTGTCTGTTGTCCCGGTCCCTCATTCCCCGCCCTCTTAACTCCCCCCCCCCCCCAACTGGTAACAAAAACTGAACCGAACTTGTTGCCCCCGAGTAGGGCAAGGGTTCCTACTGATGCCCGGACGTTGCGCCCGAGGCTCCCTGCCCTCCTTCCTCTCGGGGGCTGTGTGTGTGGGGGCTCCTAAACCCCACATAAATGTCTTATCTTACCCGATTCCAAGCCGGAGGGTCCATCCCGGGCCGCCTTCTTCAGTTCATGTACAGCTGCAGTGTTCTCTCCCACTCCCTCACCAGAGAATGGTGCGATGTCGCTTGGCGCCCTCCGTTCTCTCTGTGACTCATCCTCTTTTCATGTCTGCTTCCTACGGCATTCTCTTCCTTTGGCTGGTCTATTGTGCTTGATCGTTTCCCATCCTGTAGGACTTCTCCTTTGCTCTCCGCTGGGTGCCGCTTGTTCCACGTCCTCCGTGTCTCCCTGAAGGCCCATTATGCTGAGGCCTTCTTCCCAGGTGGTTGCTCTCCGCTGTTTCCCTTCCCATGTAAACGTCAGCCCGAATGGAAACGTCCACTTGTATCGAATGTCTTTCGCCTGTAGGGCCTTGACTAGTGGGGCCATCGCCCTTCTCTTCTGCAGTGTAATCAGTGCCAGATCTTGGTACAATTGGATTTCTTGACCGTTCATTCTTATGTGGTCCATTTCTCTGGCCTTCCTCAGGATTTGTTCTTTTTGCAGGTAAGAGGAAAGTGCCACCAGGACATCCCTTGGCCTCTCCCCTGGTGCTCCCGATCTTTTTGGGCCGACCCTGTGGACTCTTTCGACTCCGATTGTATCCGGCTCTGCTGCTTCTATGATATTGCTGAACACATCCTTAACTGCCGACATGAGGTCTCTGTCCTGTACTGTTTCCGCCATATTTTTGATGCGGATGTTGGAGCGTCTGGAGCGGTTCTCCAAATCCTCGCACTGAATCTCCAGGTTATGGGTGAGTCTCATCAAATGTTCCTGGGCTTCACTCGTCTGCTGCATTTCCTCATCTATCCCCTGGAGTGTTCTTTCCAATATATCGGTTCTTTCCTCCAGTTTCGCCACATCGATCCTTAGGTCTTGGACCGCTTGTTTCATGTCGTTTTTCATCGTCGTGAACTGTTCCTGTACGGAGGACATGAATTTTTCTTGGAGTTCCTGGAACCATGATTGCATGTCATCCCTGGAAGGGGGTTGTATGGGGTTCACCTGTGCCATTTCTTCCCTTTGTTGGTTGTCTTGCGGCTTTCCCTTCTCTTGCGGCGTGGTGTCCGCCGACCACTGTTGAAGGATATTTGCGTCTTGCTTTGAGGGGATCGGGGTCTGCTGGGAGGCACTATGTTTACTTTTTGCCCTTGACATGTTAAGAATGTCTCTTGGAATATGTGTGGGCTTCTGATGGTCCCCTGTGTGTTTCTTGGTGTTCTCCCGGGGTGTGCGAGGGCTTCTGATAGTCCCCTGTGTCTCAAGAGGGTGTCTTCTTGGATCGCCCCTGGGCACCCTGTAATGGTCCCCGCGCTCTCTCCCCAATCCTAGGTGCTCACCAACTTTCTCCGCTTCGACCCCGCGGTCCTGGGGCTCTCGCTCGTGCCTCTGCTCTGCGCCGTGTCGGGGGCCCTGTGCCCTTGGTGCCGATCTCCGGGCGTCTTCTTTGTGGCTCTCTCTCCTTCCTCTGCGAAGGGCGCGGGGGGAGGGTAGCTGGAATGACCGCTCCGTCACCCGCTGTTGCTGCCGTCCGAAGTCTGGTTCCCTCTGGGGGGGGGGGGCGATGCCTCCGCGGTTCTCCTGGGAGGGGCAGGGAGTCACCCCCACCTCCTCTGTCCCTTCTCCCTCGGCTTCGTTGCCGGCGGTCTGCCACTCCGCTTCGCGGCGTTGGATCTGTCGGTCCCGAAGGGGGAGGGGTGCCTTCTCCGAGGGTGCCGTCTTCGGCGTTCGGCGCCCCGCAGTCGTGCTCCCTTTTGTCCGGAGCCCACGGGCGGCGTTGGGAGGAGCGATCCGCTCGAATGCTGCGTTGAGTTTGCTTCTAAGCGTGCTTATTTAGGCGGCCCGGTACGAGCGCGGCTTAGACGCAGCTCGTCTCCGCGGCGGCCATCTTGGAATCTCAGATGAAGGAATTTTTAAGACAATTTCGGCTATGATGGAGCAAGGCATCTTAGTGACGTCAGAGTCACCATGTAATACGTCGGTGTACCCTGTGAAAAATAGTAAAGGGGGGTCTTGGAGGCTAGTACAAGATCTAAGGCCGATAAATTGTATTGTAGAGGCAGAGTTCCCTTTAGTCCCAAACCCGGCTACAATCCTATGTAATATACCGACTGAGGCAAAATATTTCACGTGATTGACTTGAAAAATGCATTTTTCTCAATTCCGTTGCACCGTGACTCACAAGATCTGACATCATTCACGTTCAGACAGATGCGCCTGAAAAGCACAAGGCTACCCCAGGGGTACTGTGAGTCTGCTATCTTTAACAGAGTCCTGCAGATGGACCCAAGCAACATTGCATTAGAAAGTATTGTCTTGCAATATGTGGATGATATCTTAATTTGCCGCACGACAGAGGAGCAATGCAGACACGATTCTGTTCAGCTCTTGACTATATTGGCTGAGAAAGGATATAAGGTTGACAAAGAGAGGTTACAGTATTGTCAACGAGAAGTACTCTACATAGGTCAGCTGATCTCTCATGAAGGGAAAAGAGTTACCCCAGAAAGAGCTGAAGCAATACTAAACACAGCCAAGCCACACACGGTAAAGCAGATGCAGAGTTTCTTAGGCCTGTGCAATTATGCTAGGGCATGGGTCTTCGACTACAGCTCTTACACCAAGCCTTCGCTTCATACCCTAAAGAAAGCACAAGTGACGAAAGAAAAGATTGAATGGTCTGAGACCATGGAGGAAGGATTTTCTGAACTCAAAAGAGCAATTTGGACAGCACCAGTTTTAGGAATCCCCAATTATGCAGAGGAATTTTACCTGTTCTCACACACGAATGGCAGCGTTATGACGGCAGTGCTCACACAGAGAACCACATTGGGGTACAAGCCCCTAGCATTCTATAGTGGACATTTGGACCCAGTGATGAGGGGCCATTTCCTGTGCAAACAAAGTTTAGCTGCCGCAGCGTTTGCCATCGAGAAGGCTACTACCATTGTAGTGGGATGCTCGATAAAATTGTACGTTGAGCACTCACTATTTGCTATTATATAGAAACCGAAGGGCACACTAACATCTCGGACAGCTTCTGCTTATGAAGTGATCATATCGAATCCTTTGATTAAAAATGTCTGATGCAAGATAATGAACCCAGCTATGTTCATAGCCGAGCCAGTCACTGAAGGAGAGCCAATACATGACTGTGCGAATTATGAAGAGTTCTGTGATGAAATCCCCAGAGAGAAAATGCATTGGCAGAAGGAGAAATTGTCTTCATTGACGTTTCTTCGAGAAACGATCAGAATGATGGACAAAGATATACAGGCATTGCTGTAATGAAGCACACAGCAAATGGGGAATTTCGAGTACTCCTTAGTGCACAAATATCATCTCATTACTCAGCACAGGCTGCAGAATAATTGGCGTTGATACTCGCGATTGAGAATCATGCAGACCAGGAAGTAACGGTGTACAGTGACTCCGCCTATGTGATGTCAACAGTGCACGCAGGCTTAGCGTGCTGGAAAAGGAGGGGCTACCTCCGAGCGGACGCCATGCAAGTACAGCATGCAGCCTTTTTGGACAGTGTGATTACAGCACTACCGCTCTCAGTGGGCATAGCGGTCATGAAATGCGCCGCCCACATGAAGGGGACAGATTTATCTCACAAGGAAATCAAGCAGCAGACACGGAAGCCAAGCGTATGGCATCCAAGAGTGAGACGATCATGGAGGTGGAACTCGCTCACACAAATGAGAAAATGATTGTTGCACTGAGTACACCTGAAAGCTACAATAATCTGGGGCAAACACAGTTGATGGAACTCCAATGGGAGGCACCAGAGGAGGAAAAAGACGTATGGAAACAGTGAGGGTGTTCTTTAAACCCCTCCGAAAGCTTGTGGCGACAAGACAGCACTGGTAAACCAGTAATGCGTATAGCCCTGTTAAAAATAGCGCTGGAGCAGTTACACTATAAAGCGCACATGACAAAAGAGAATCTCGCAGCAACACTCGTGGAAGACTGGTTCATACCGAACTTAACTGAGCATGTTGCATTTTTTATAGTGAACTGTATAATCTGTCAACAGTTCACAGCTGCACACACATTACAAGTAATGAGAGGAGTCCTCCCAAGGCCAAATTGACCTTTTCAGCACTTGCATGTCGATTACGTCGACATGATCCAAGTATGTAACGGGTACAGATACCTAATTGTTGTGGTGTGTCCATTCTCTAGATGGATAGAGGCAGGTCCATGTACACACCCAGACTCTACCTGTGCGGCCACATTTTTAGTAAGGGAGGTATTTCCCAGGTGGGTGGTATGTGAAGTCATGAGATCAGATAACGGGACCCATTTTGTAAATGAGGTTTATGAACAGATTAGCTTGTTGCTTGGTATAAAGCACAAGTTCTTGTTGGCGTATCACCCACAAGGTAACGGGATATGTGAGAAGCTCAACTGCCTAATAAAGGAGAGGATAGCCAAGTTGAAGCTTACTCTAAGAAAGGGATGGTTGCACTGCCTTCCTTTGGCACTGTATGCACTCAGAAAACCAACCTGGTTCTGACCATCATCTTACACCGCACGAAATCGCCACAGGAAGAAGAATGCGCACTCCCCTGACATCCCGAGACAGAGCTTGATGTGATGCTAAGTCAACAGCAGAAATCTTAGGGTCTGAAATGCAAAATTACCTGAATTGCATGACATCTTGCCTTATCTTGCCTTGCATTTCAGGCCAGCTCAGAAACGATGAAAAGGGTGCAGGGCAGCATGGAACACAGAAGGAGATACTACTACAAGCACAGCTCAAGGACTTTGTGTTCAATCCGTTTTTCCTGGAGACACCGTCTTGGTAAAGAACCATAGAAGGAAAAAGTGGGACGAGCCAAGGTTTAACAGTCCCTTTACAGTGGAAGACTGCACTCCTTCCGCAGTGAAACTACAAGGAAGAAGAGCTTGGATATTTTTGGGTGACATCAAACCATACATCAGAGAAGGCTCCCTGCTTGCACCCCAGCGTGAAGAGACTACAGACGACGGGGAAGAACCACAGCACGTGCAGACGAGATCCATGATGAGGAAGAAGGATGCATTATCAGCAGCAAAGTAAAGACAAATAACTTTTGTGCAATAGTTGTGGTTTCACTTTGGACATTCCTCTGAGCAAAAAGAGGATAAGGACATAAAAATGGACACTCTGTGCATCCTAGTTACAGGGTGAAAAAGAAAATTGCATTTATAAACCACAACATAGTCTGTCGACTTTGGACTGAGGCTCACTGGAGCCTTGATTGCAGAGGAATATGCCAAACTTTGATTGGGGACACATAAATTGGAAGAAAATACAGTATCCAGATTCCTTGCACACAGATACCTTGTTCGGAATCACTTATGGTGTCCCACAGTAGCGACATCACCAAAGATGTGGTGACATACTTCGATCTAGTGCTAAGATCGTACCCGTCATTGGTGGGGAGGCTCACCAGTGTCACTGACTTTCTTCAAGATCCTGAAAAACGAAAAGACTATAAGGAGATTGCTTACTGTGATTGCCGAGCAGTTCCTCCTACTTCCTGAAGAACAGTGAGGAAAAACCAAATGTCCCAAGCGGAGAAGGAAGCGAATGAGTTTATCAACGTATTGTTCTTTTGCCTAATTGAAGACTGTCCAGATCTTGTCAGAAGAATGGCAGATGTATTAACTTTTCTTCGAGGTCCAGCAAATACAGAACGTCTGAGCATAATCCTAAACAGCATAGTAATCCAAATTGCTCTCCACGCAAACGGAAAGTGCAGACCCTGTTCACAGTGAAGCGAAAGCCTACAGTCCTGAAACTCCGCAAGACAGGACAAATGTCCCTGTCACCAGAAGACAGCAGGTTGGCAAGTAACGTTTTTTTTGACTTATCACGGATTTCCCAGAGCTTATGGGGAGACCTGTAGATGTTGACGTCCTCACATTCATCAGAGACCCAGCTAATTCTACACAGATGAGCATGCTCTTGCATGGTATTTTGATGCAAATGGAACTTTCTAACCATCAACAGAACTATTTGAGAAGATTTTAAACTTTCCGCCTAGGGACAGATCGAGAGAGCAGTGGCAGAGATCTCATTTCTTATTTTCCAAATGGACAAGGCCGCAACATGTCTCCGGGAATGAAGCAGATCAAGGGCACTGACTGGGAGGTAGTATATTTTGAACATGCACAGTAAAGAGACCTGTTGAATTATCGCCTGATTTGGACACTCCCCATAGCCTAACAAAAGAACTGTGTCCAGAAATAATAGACAATTTAGTGTTCAAACAAAGGGGGACACTTGTTTAAGTACCTGCAGCTCGCAAACAGAACAAACAGAATACAGAGACAATATTGTTTAGAACTGTATTAAAAGTTAGCATATTTTAACGGATGATCGAGATGGGGATCCAGAGCCGCAATCTCGTCCTCCCTACGAAGGCACCCAAACCGTACATAGTCATTCCGGTCCCTAGAAGATCTGATGGTGGAATGAAAGAACTTGAGATGGATATGATTAGCAATGACACACACACACTTGTGGTAACAAGCAAATCGAAAAGCAGGAGACATGGTCGGCAGGGTATGAATGAAAAAAGGCTACTGACAACCACACGCATGCAAACATTGAATGCACATACACCAGTACTAGTGTCAACAACTGCAGAACCACAATCCAAAGCATGGGAGAAGAAAAGACTGCCTACTATGGGAAATCTTACTATAAGCAAAGTATAGAGCCAAATGAAGAAAGTGGATGTCATGGAGAGACAAGAAGAGTCGGAAAGAAAGCCAACAGAAACCGCAGTATTAGAAACTCTTGATCCAATACCAAGGAGGACAAGAGCAAATCCGGAGAAGATCTCTGCACAAGCACAACTGATAGCAGATTCATTGTGGTCGTTCATAGCCAAAGCAAGGAAAAGACAAGAGGAGCTGAAGAATAAACCCACAGGGACAACATTGCCAAGCATATATGTTCCAGTGAAAGGGACAAGTACAAGTTCTACAGTACAGCCATATACTGGACCAACGCCAGAGTGGATACGGACATTTCTACCCAGAAAGAAAAAGATATATGAAGACAAGGAAAGAACTGCCAGACTTTTGTCTACTCAAATGGCACAGATGAGGAGGCCTGCACCATGGACCAGGATACCTGAGAATCCTCCAGCAAGAAGGAGCCATACAGATGCATTCAGGGATATAGTTATAGCGAACTACATGAAAACATTAAGAATCAAGAGAAGCATGCACGGAGACGACAATGAACTAAACGATTACTTGGACAGCACAGCACATTTGGGAAACAACATGTGGTACCAGCAAATGAAGGAAGTTGGCAGACGAAGTTCAGAAGGGAAATGCTTTGTTTGTGCACTCCTACCGTACAGCATGGGGAAGTCCAAGATCTTCGTAGCTGTAGAAATTGATGTCCAGACAGCACACTGTCTTTCGCATGTAGCATTGTGCCAGACCAGAGGTCAGTTCATGGGTAGGGATGCCTCACTGAAATGGGCAACTGAAGCATGTATGCATGGGGTTGGTGCCAACCCAATCACAATGGACCAAATAATCTAGGGTCCTATAGTTAGTTGAACCAATGGGACGTCGTACTTTTAGTGACGTCCGCCATTGTCATTTTTGAAGGAAGGGCTTAGAAGCCCACCTGACAGTGTTTACCCAATCCCCTCACTCCGTTACCATATACAGATATATTACCTATATTAAAGTTACCTTTCCCGAACCAATAGAATTCCATGTCAACTTTTGAGTGTTACACGTCAATGATGACGAGTTTTCAGTATAAATGTTACGATTTTTATGAAGTTCATTGGAGTTGAAGCGAGAAGGAAGATCGCGCCATTGCTGATATTCCTGTTTTTTGTACTTGTCATTAAACGGACTCCCTTTGCCAAACGGTTGAGTTGTCTTTATTGATTGGTGTTGAAGTATAAATCCGCACCCCCATCCATCTCAAGGGTGCAGCTATCTTGTCTTAAAGTGCTTCTGAGCAAACCCCGACTCTATGGGCCGGATGGGGGTCTCGGAGCACACATTCTAGGTCAAAGGCTGTATGATGGCATTTCTGCTACCCCTAGCATTTTGGTGAAATTACGTCCATGCCCCTTTTGTGCAAAAATGTCCACATCTTCATGAAACATGTTAATTAATGATGGTGCTGTTAAGACTGTGATCGGGCATCTGAATACTACAGTCTATGCCGCAGGCTGTATGTGAACAATTTCTGAAAGGAAAGGTAAACTACTTCCTTTAAAAAAGTGTACAAAGCGGCTTTACTTACAAGCACAGCATGTTTTGCTCTTTTCAGCATTGAACATTTTAGTCGTGGAATGCCTAGCAACATGCCGCATACCCGGCCAAACAACGATAAAAGCATAACACCGCCCTGAATGGAGTTTACTAACATGTCAAGTTGCCTAATTTCAAATGGAAAAGCAAAACTACAAGCACAGGGTGCAAAGGGAACACAGAGGACAGGATGGGCCAATTGCTCCTCACAAAAGGTATTGTGTGATATTTTCTGTCATTTCAGCACACAGCATTATTTTAGGTGTCTCTTCCTCTTTGCATTGAGGTACTCGTAGCTCCTTGCTCATAATGGCATAAGCAAAAAAGGGTGCATGCAATAAGGCAAAGAACAAGGACCATCCCCTCTGCCGAGGGACTGGACCCCACAGATCATTCGGAAACTTCAAGGCCTAAGAATAACAACCTTACTCCCTTGCTCCCTTCACGCCTTGAAGCACTTCACTTGTGTATAAGCGCTGTACAAATAAACAATAAACAATCAAAGAACACTGAGCCAGTTACTTCTCTTCTATCACTGCGTCTAACTAAGCTATCTACCGGTAAAAGGGTCTTCGAGACTCATCAAAACGAGGCTCAAACTATGCACCTTGATGCCAGCCACAAGGCCAAGCAGCTTGAAGGTACCCTATAGCACTCCACAAAACACACAAATCAAGAATAGCCATAAAGATGCACATGCTGACCAGGGTAGACATGCATTGTAAACTGGTAAGTTAGCTA
Organism: Ambystoma mexicanum; assembly: GCF_040938575.1. NCBI lineage: Eukaryota > Metazoa > Chordata > Amphibia > Caudata > Ambystomatidae > Ambystoma > Ambystoma mexicanum. Next base: position 575,884,574 of record NC_090922.1, on the reverse strand, counting down.
CACACCCTTGTTGGACCCAATATCACTTAACTATCCTCTTTGAACAGGACAAAGGTCAAAAAGGCTGGATCGTGCAGATTAAATTCCAAAAGAGCTCAGCCCAAGAGGAAGGCCGGATCCCCATACCACTCCTGCCTTCCCTGGCAGGCTCCGATTAGGCCTCAAGAACTTCCGGGCAGCCTGGTCCAGGACATTGTTACCAGAGGAGTCACAGTTCAAAGCCCACACTCATAAAGACTACCTGTAGTACCACGATCATCACTGCCTAGAAAACATACTCTCCTGTCTCCTGTGCATTGTTTTCACACACCCATACAGACGCTTGCAGAAGAAATGGCACATTCTTGTGTGTCGGGAATGTAGCACGGCTACTCCCAATTAGGAAAATCTTCCCTATGGAAAATGCATCCCTGTGGAAGCTACTACCCATCTCTCTTAACAACAGCTGTCAGTGCCAAGAAAATGGCGAACTTTAACCTTCATAAATACTGCTTAACATGCTATAAGAAAAGGCCCTTTTAAATAAGCACGCCTGCACACTTCCCTACGTAGTCAATCGTGTAAAGACACAACCCGCTGCCAGCAGCTATACTCCTTCAGCATTCACTTACACATGCTGTAGCACTCACATGTTACACATAGACCCCCTATGCAGTAGCATGGGCTGGGTATTTCATTCGTGGGACACGTTCGGTCCTTGCCCAGGTTGCCTTCACATGCCTCTAACACAGAGGTTTTTTTTTTTTAAGATTGGAGGAAATGGGAAGGGGCAGCTCACATGGTCAGACTGGACCATAAAACGGTCTCGGGCACCAATGAAAAAATGCCCAGCAGTTGCAAATGGATATTCAGTCCTTTAGTCACAGACGTTTGAATAGTACCCAAGGGGTTGTTTTTTTGTTCAAATGTAAACAAATTCTGATATTAAAGAATATATGTTCAACAACAATGATCAAAACTACTAGCTGCATAGTGAAGTAACTCCTCAAACTGGGCCACATTGGCCAAAAAAGTGGTCCATTTTGACTGGCCTACACTAGCATTTTGCATTTTTGGTACGGTCATCGCCCTATTGCCCTATAGGCCAGTCCAAGCCTGCCGGCTCATCCATAATGGGTGAGGGGGCGTCCACCCACTGGCCACCTCACCCATTATGGAGGAGCCAAGGAGCCAGCCCAGTGAAACTCCCTCAGCTGCTTTTTCCAGCTGAGGGAGTGCTCCTGGGATGGCTGAACAGTCAAAGGGAAACACTGTTTGCCTTTGACAGTGCATTTCCCCAGCCGCACATGATCACTGAGCCATGCAACGCTGGGTGTGTTTTGCTTAGCCAGCCTTGCATAGCTCATTGGAAATGCTGGATGGGCATGTATGTATGTATGTATGTGCGAGAAGGTGCTCCTGCGCCTCCTCGCACATACGGGCAGAGCAACCTGGAGCGTGGCATTTTAGCAACCACATGCAGGCCCCTGCAGAAGGTACGTTTATGGCGAGTTATTTTTTATTTAAATGTGTATGGATTTGTGTATGATTGTGCTATGGTACTGTGGTGGGAGCAGGATGGGCGGCAGCACTGGGATAGTGGTGGGAGTAGGGTGGGGAGAGCCCAGGGTCTGTACTGGGAGTAGGGTGCGGTGACGGCACACAAAAGTTCATAGCGATTTCTACATACTGTCCATCTGGCACTTTTGGGGGGGCCCGGCCTGCCCAAACTTTGCTCAGGGGGGCCCAGTTCAAAAAAGATTGAAGACCACTGCTCTAACACACACTTCCGTCATCTATTTCCAATGCACCTATCTTCACTTGGCTTCCGCAATCTCTCACAGCGGTCCTGTATCACAGGTTGGTGCTATGTTGGCTGAGGGAAGAGGACAGAGAGGGTGCCACCTCCAAGCGCTTTTTGTGACTAACATGAGGGTCACGCTCCAATATGAGAGTCCCTTTACAGCAATGATGGCCCCACTTAGCCTTAGGCTTCCTGGGAAGAGAGAGGCTTTGGCCTAACCAAGGGGGCAGCCTGCAGAGGGCAGCGAGAGCTGGGCGTCTGCTGAGGCCTGTGCATAAACCTGGGCTCAGAGCTGCTGATGTCTGCCTTTATAAAGCAAAGTAACAGACACTTCCAAAGTTAACAGAAGTGGATACTTCTCATGCAGCACCCTCTGAATAAAGAGCCTGAATAAAGCAAGAAAGGAATGTGATGTGGCATTGGTAGTATATCTCAGTGGCAACGTGGTCTTGGAAACAAGACGACGCAGAGCAACACAGGTTAGAATCCCAGTTCGGCTCTTAGACGAGGAATTCAGAATTAAGCGCTTTATAAACAATTGCCTCATCACTTTAGTAAAATGTAGCAAGAGTATATTTAGGTCTATACAAAAATGCTGTCACTCAAAATGTGTAACCACAGCATCAATTTCTTTACTATTGTACTGCTATCAAATATTGGCAGCTGGGGAGCAGGTGTAAGTGGATCTAGGTCACCTGGCCTAAGCCCTTCCCACCTGGTGCCTTCCTGGTTTCCGCTCTTTTTCACCACTTAGCAAGCCCCGCCCACCTGGTGCCTTCCTGCTTGCCGCTCTTTTACCTACTTAAGGAGCCCTCCAGCCTCTTTTCCTTTGCAGCTGGGGGGAGGAGGTGTAAGTGGATCTAGGTCACCTGGCCTAAGCACTGCCCACCTGGTGCCTTCCTTGTTGCCGCTCTTTTTCACCACTTAGCAAGCCCAGCCCATCTGGTGCCTTCCTGCTTGCCGCTCTTTTCCCTACTTAAGGAGCCCTCCATCCTCTTTTCCTTTGCAGCTGGAGAGCAGGTGTAAGTGGATCTGGGTCACCTGGCCTAAGGCCCGCCCACCTGATGCCTTCCTGGTTGGCGCTCTTTTTCACCACTTAGTAAGCCCCGCCCACCTGGTGCCTTCCTGCTTGCTGCTCTTTTCCCTACTTAAGGAGCCTGCCGGCCTCTTTTCCTTTGCAGCAGAGGAGCAGGTGTAAGTGGATCTAGGTCACCTGGTCTAAGCCCGGCCCACCTGGTACCTTCCTGGTTGCTGCTCTTTTTCACCACTTAGCAAGCCCCGTCCACCTGGTGCCTTCCTGCTTGCCGCTCTTTTCCCTACTTAAGGAGCCCTCCTGCCTCTTTTCCTTTGCAGATGGGGAGCAGGTTTAAATGGATCTAGGTCACCTGGCCTAAGCACCACCCACCTTCTTAGCCCTGCCTCTTCCTTCCTGCTCTTAGATCAAGAGCATCTCTCGCCCGGGCGTCCAAAGTGAAGGGCAGTGAATGAAAAGGGCAATTCCTGTTTGGACCTGCTCGGACCAGGAAGATCCAGGGTCCGACCCCCTGTTAAAACAGCAGGTAGGCATGCACCAACACCTGTTTGCACCCTCTGTCCCCACAGGCCATCCCCACCCTCTCTGGTCCCTCCGTGTTGTTCCCTTGTGCCCCCCCCTTCCTGCACACAGGAGTCTGTCCTGATACATTCTGGTTTCACCATCACGGTCTTGTGGCCAATGCTGGATTTTACTTTTATGGACTTCATTGATTCAGGGTGCGTCACCCTTTCTCAACTCTCATGCTGGACTTCCTTTGCATCTTGTACTCATGGTGGCCCTGAATCATGCTGTTCCCATCTTCATCTTGTATCCTGGCTTGCAACATTATGTGTTATTACTGACTTCTGCAATTATATTCGCTCTCCCCTCTTGCTTCTCTACTCTTTTTGACTTCTTACTCTCTGTTCTCTCCTCCCCTCCCCTCTCCCTTTTCCTATCTCCTCCCTTCCTCCCCTTACTTTCTTCTATGCACTTACTCTATCAGAATTGTCCCTGGACCTATTATGATAGCAACCTCGTCTGTCGCTCCCCCATCCCCTTACTGTCCTCCCCCCAGCACTATCTGAACCGTTGTCAGGCCTAGTACGATAATCGCTTGTTTTGTTCCTCCCTCCCTTTCTGCACCCCACCCCCTCACCTCTTGTTTTTCTCCGGAAACGTTGTCAGGCCTAGTACGGCAGTCGCCTGTCTGTTTCCATTTCCTTCCCACTTCCCCCTCCCTTCCTTATCTAGGTCTTAGCTCTTGCACTATCTGAAATGTCGTCAGGCCAAGTACGATAGTTAACTTCACATCCTTACTGTTCATGGCCTGTAAGAATGTCGCTGTATTTTCCCTTGTTCCCTCCCTTGCCTTGAAGTGCTTTGAAACACATTGTGTATAGGCGCTATATAAATAAACTATCATATCATATCTTAGTACCCGGCGAGAGTCCAGCAGAATGCAACACGCATTCTGATTGGCTCTCGCCGGGTCCTTACCCGGCCGAGAATCCTTTGATTCTCGGCCGGGATTCCAGCCGCCTTGTCCTCGGCGGGGGGCGTGGCAGACCCTCAGCCAATGAGGAGGCTCATAGCGGGGCCATCCCCGCTCCGAGCCTCCCCACGACTGGGAGGCTGCCCTCGTTTTTTTTTGTTTTTCTCTTTTTCTTCCCTTCCCTCCCTCCTCCCTGCCCTCCCCACCCCACTTACCTGCTTGCTCCTGCATCCCCGGTGGGGGACGATAGCAGCCTCCAGCAGTGTGGAGACTCGGAGCGGGGCCATCCCCGCTCCGCGCATCCACACGGCTGGAAGCTTCCATCGTCCCCCGCCGGGGACACAGGTACGTTTCTTTTTTTTTTTTTTCCATCCCCTCCCTCCAAACCCCACTTACCTTCTGCTTCTTTTTCGGGAGCGGACGCGCTGGGAACACTTGTGTTCCCAGCGCGTCCGCTCCCGATGGCCGCCATGGAAAGGGAAAACGGACTCCGTTTTCCCTTTGCATGGCGGCCATTTTCTTGGTCGTTTTTTTTTTCCCTGTCCCGAAACGCTGCTTTTAGTGCCCCAGTCACGCACATAATGCGGGCCGGGGTACTAAAAGCTATATGACCCTCGCGGCGGGGGCATTACCTGAGTCGGTAATGCCCCCGCCGCTCGGGTCATATTGCTTATATATCATTAAATGCAAACAGAGTGTCCACAACGTGAGACACTCCCGTCCCCTGCACACCGATACACCTAGGAATCCAACCAACCTTTTTGAGAAATCAAATTCAACTTTTTAATCAAATATTCAAATCACAAAACATATCACAGATAAATCATATACAAGATGCCACATTTATGTGCACTCAATTCAATTAAACAATACTGTTTACATTTCCCCTCCCAATACTTGTGGAGAAAAGAGGAAAGTTTTCTGACAGACTTATTGTTAGCTCCTAAAATAGTGTTTATACTATTAATGTCCGGCAGATGTACAAAAAAAGGACTCTACTAGATTTATTGTCATCCATTAACAGCGGGAAATGTACATTTGTTTAAAGAATCTTTAATATTCTATGCCCGTGATGCTATTCCAAACATAGCATTGCTTTGGGAATGCTTACTGGTTCTGCCTTATGCTGGATGTACGTGCACCACGTTGCTCGTCTGATGCAGTTCAAAGCAACACAGAACATCATGCCACAGCAAATGCCCTCGAGGGCCGAGGGGCTGCAAAAGCAGTAGCCTGTTCGCAGTGCTCCACTCGATGGGACCCTCCCCAACGCTATCCCAAACCGTAGATGCATTTGACCCGGTGAGTCACCCCCAACATTTCGACAGTGGTGGTTGTTCTCCGGGTCTCTTGCACAGGGGTCCCCTCGAAGCCTGCAGCGGATGAAAAAGCTACCTGTGATCCTCGCCACAGATTGGTGGCATTGTCATTCTTTGGGAGTAAGTGGGGCGAAAACACAGATAAAAGGGGGTGCAGACCAAGCACAGAAAACTTGGCGATATGGAGGAAGTCATAATATTTTGGAAACGATTTTAATGATCTTTCTGCTTAAAGCCCTTTTAGAGGATTTGATTAGAAAAATATGCTCTCTTGCTCAAGCCAGCTAAGAATCCAGCGCCCCCCTCCCACCCCAAAATGTAAGTATAAAAACATGTGGCTGATTGCCAGCTAGTCCAAGGAGCACCTTTAAGGCTGTTGAAGTACCCTCAGCTAGAGGCGCTGATGGGGAGAGGGACAGAGCACCAATTTGGGGAGGGGGGGGGAGTTAGGGTGAACAAAGCATCAAATAGGAAGACCAGTTGCCCCACTTTGCCCCTCCTGGGACGCCTGTGTTTCACAGCCATTGTTAACAGGCGCTTTTCCCTGTTGTCATTTGAATGCAGGACTCTTAATTTTGCAGCGCACTGAAATGTCTTTGGGGGCAGGCGCCAGGGCCTCTGGGCCAATCCAAGAAGACACCTACTCAGTATGGGGTTTCGCCGCCATCTTCTGTTGCCTCTTGCGTAGGGGGGCTTATAATGGTGTGCCCGTTCAAAGTACACCAAGTTTCTTATTTGGACCACAGTTTTACACAAGAGGGAATGGTACCACGTCCTGAAATGATGGATGCCTAGTTAAAGTTAAGTCACCTTCTAACAAAGATGAGAGTACACTAGATAGGTCAGTAGAATATAAGACCCCAGTCAGCAATGGCAGGGTGGAATGAAATGACCGTTGTCCAGAATCCAGGGCCAGTTGGTGACATTTCACCCTAGGCTACGTAATAGCCTCGGGTATGCGAGGTGAGACCAATGGCATCTGCCTCGCGTACCCGAAGCATGCAACAAGCCCCCCACTTTTTCAGTGGGCACCTAGATATTCTAATTGTGCTGACGCCACACATTCCATTTGTATGTTAATGAGTCTCCCCACTTCTTTGTTTAGGACTTGACCCCTAGCCAGGCCGCAGTGGACAGGCCCCAGCCCCACAACTTGTTTCTTTCTTACCACTCAGCAGAGAAGCCACTGTGACCACATTGATATTATAATTAAGGCCAGCGTGGTCACAGTGGCCTTGTGCTTTGTAAAGCACGTCATTCAGGGATTTAAGTCGGTGCTATAATTTTTGCCATTACCCCAGGTTATGTCATGATAACATGCTATGCGATAAAGCCAGGATAATACTAGGGTATTGCTGAAGCCATTGGATCGCAGACATTAAGAAGCTGAGTTCCTCCACTGGGATTCAAACCTATCACCTAGCGGTGGTACACAGCTCTTTGCAAGAGCCCTGTCAACTCACTGAGCTACCTTGGATTCTGACTTCTCTGTGTTTTTGTCCATGCTCTTGTTCATGGTGTTTACTAATACCGTGGTTTTCGTCAGTTCACTGTTTGGTAATGTGGGGCAGTCTGCTTCACACAGGGCTTGGTATGTGAGAAGCCTGCAAATCAGTCCCCTATGCGTTTGACCTTGCACCTTTACCCTACAATCAATCCTGACCCTAAACATATGCTCTGTAAACAGAGCCCTTTCCTGAGACCGACACGGTGTTTATACGTCCGACGTCTGTGCTGCAGCTGGATCTTGGGCAGGGCATTTAATATCTCTTTCTCAATTCCCCCCACCTTTCCTCTCGCTTCACATCTGTTTGTCTGGGTCTGTTCACAGCTGTCTCTCCTGTATGTTTGTTGCTGTATTATATATTATTTGAAATATTTTATGGCACTATAGTCTACCCAGACACTGGCCTCATTCCGGGTTTGGAGCTAACCATGGAGTAATTAGCTCCATGGTTGCCTCTGAAACCGGCCCAAATCCAGCATGGTGAATGGAGTAATTACCGGTCCATTCCAGGGTTGGAGGGACCGGAAATTCCCCATTCACCTTTTGTTCTTCCCCATTACCATTTCTGCCCCATAGGGCTCAATGGGAATGGGGAAGGAGGTAATTACGGCACCGTAAATTACGGTACCGTAATTACCTCCGAGGTACCTTTGTGGGTCCCGTACTTAACTCCTGCTAAAAGCAGGAGGTAAGGAAGGACCCACAAAGGGAACTCGGAATACAGAGGTAAGGGATTACCGGCATCGGCACCCTTACCGGTGCCGGTAATCCCTTACCTCCAACCTCGTAATGACCCCCACTGGCTTTGATGTCTCTACAAAGTTCTTTAACACATTTCATCACACTGCAAATGTAAGCAATAATGCAGCATTCGGGGCCATTACCAAATGGTAATGGCGGCCTTCAGCCCACGTTAATAGGTCAGGGCAAAGCCAAGGGCCAAGTGATGTTACCACCTTGTAATCCCTCAGTGATGGGGCCGATATTGTTATTACAGGATTTCAGCCCATGTTGGAAGGATACTCTGTTTATTTCAACGAGAAACTTTGGAATGTTCGGACAGAAGACTTATACCAGCCTTTACTGCCTCTGCATTGTCTGCAATGGAGCTGCCAAGTCCCTAGTGTTCTAATTAAGCAATAATGCCCTATTTAGTGGGCTTCACTGGTTGGTAAAAACCCAGACCCTTGTTAGAGGCCCGAGTGAATCTAGTCACCTGGTCTAAGCCCCGCCCACCTGGTACCTTCCTGCTTGCCGCTCTTTTTCACCACTTAGCAAGCCCCGTCCACCTGGTACCTTCATGCTTGCCGCTCTTTTCCCTACTTAAGGAGCCCTCCAGCCTCTTTTCCTTTTACTCGGGCCTGAAGGCTGCCACCAGTCAGTGGAGGCCACTGAATAGGGTATGTCATGAGGTAACCTCACGTTAATCATCACATGGACCTGGGCAAGACAGTACCAGGCACTCAAAGCCTGTTATAACCAGCCAGCCAGGACTGAGATCAAAGTGGTGTGATGGATGGGGATAAGCAGAGGGGCTATGTGGGGAATGAGGACAAGACAGCAACGGGCACTATTTACAATGTTGCTGACTTGTACTTCAAAAGAAAGAGTTGCTTCAAAAACATTGCCCATGTTGTGGACCATCTCCACCTGCGCCATGGAGGGCCCAAGAGAACTATGACAGAAAAGAGAGCATCCGCCACAGCTCCTCTTATCTCACTTCCCTGCAATAAGGCACAGTCCACTGGATCCCGTCCAACTCTGGACCTGCAGCAGACAATGCCCAATCTTCATCAGATCTTCTGTGCTCAGATCGAGGTGGACCAACAACTGGGTGTCATTAACAGGCAGGAAATGTGTTGCACTTGGATTTAATCTGGAGGTAAGAAATGTGTCGCACTTGGATTTAGTCGGGTAGGTTAATCTCATGTGTTGCGCTTGGAAGAAATGGTGTAGATTAGCAGATGTATAGCATGTGAAGAACTGTGGAGGCTAGTACATGTATTGCTCGTAGATAGAATTGTGTAGGTTAGCAGATGTATCGCCTGTGAAGGCTAACACATGTACTGTCATAGAGGGAATTTGGGAATGTAGCACATATATTGCACTCACAAGATCTGTGATGGGTAGACAGATTTCAGAGTGGGCAGTGTGCTGCACTGCGATGGACTTTGCAGTGGGCACTTGTATTGCACTTTATAATGTTAGCCTGGCCATTGCGCGTAAAAATATATGATAACCTATCCATTGCACTTAGAAGATCTATAAATTAGCCATTGTAACACCTAGAGATATATGCAAGTATCCTTGATTTTGCACTTAGAAGGCGCCTGAAGATAGCCCATTATAGAACTTATCGAGACGTCCTGTTTACCTTGCAAGAAGAGTATTAGGACCCTTTCAGATAAAAGGATCTTTACGCGTTTTAAGCTGTGGTTTTTACAAGTGTGTTTTTATTTACATTGAAACATAGTCTAGACACATTGCCTGCAGACGAGCAGAACCAACAGGCATCAGCCTAAATGACCCGTAGCATATTGGATGACTTCTGCCATTGGCCTGAGAAATTCAGGGAATTGGTCCCTTTCACCTTACCAATCTGCCTTGATAAAGACCCTCCGGGGTTGAAACACGTGTCAGATGACCTTCTCTTTGCAGACAATGTGTCTAGACTTTGTTTCAATGTAAATAAAAACACACTTGTAAAAACCACAGCTTAAAACGCGTAAAGATCCTTTTATCTCAAAGGGTCCTAATACTCTTCTTGCAAGGTAACCAGGACGTCTCGATAAACTCCTTTCTCAAGAGGTATTGGGTTTACCTCTTCCAACCTGTGATCTTGCAGAACCTGATAGAATCCAAGCAAACTACTCACTAAGCTCAGTACAGGAGTGTTCATTACCTAGAACCCAACCTTCTTCTCTACCAACATTATAGAACTTAGATGATATACAGTAAGACTATAAGGGTAGCGTGTCTATTGCGTTTAGAGATTCCTATGATCCCAAGATCGTATGGTAGCCTGACTATCACACCTAGAAGATGCACTAAGATAGCTGGTCTAGTGCTCTTAGAAGACTATGAGGGTACCTACATTTTCACACAGAAAATCTGATCACACAGCGAGATCAAAGATAAGCTCCATTTGAGATTAAGGTACGTTTAATGCACCACTCTGGTGAACATCTGCCGTAGGCACGGCCATCCATCCACACACATTAGAATGCAGCTAGGACTGTAAAAATGTGGTCTAGCTGGGCACTTTGCCTCCTTACACCACACTTGCCTCAACACTCCTGCCATTACAATACAGTGACAACCTACGACAAATGTGTTCTAGCTGGACACATAATGAGTCTCTAGCACTAGCTCATTTTCATTACCTCCCTTAGCACCCATGTATGTGCCTGACCTCCTGGGTTGCTTACCGGATCCTTGCCAGCCCACCTAATTCCTAATATTGGCCAAATGCACACGTCCTTTCAGAGAATTTCCCCATACCTGGTCTTTGGTCCCCGAAGGCGTTCCCACCACATGCGCGTTGAGGCTATATCAAAGGGAAAAGGTGCTACATACAAGATTACAACTAATACTACATACAGCTGAAACCCCTCCCAAACCTCCCTTTAAGCCCTGACAAAATGGTGCTGGTAGGAGCTGAGAAGCAAGTAATGTAACTAAATCTTCAGGAACCCCAGGAGGGAGGGTGGACAGAGGTGTTCTAAGGAGAGTATTCAAAGAGGAGAGGAGCCTGGCAGCGGGTACATTGGGGATGGGGGGCTCAATCTTCTCATCCCTAAGAAGCCATAGACTGGTCTCAAGGCTTCAGAGGAAAGCAGGCTGAACACCTTGATCTCTGCAAGAAACCCACAAACCAAAGTCCACTATTACCTAAGAGGGACCTCAGTGTCACCCTGTGATCTCAGCAATGCAGCTGAGTATTTGTAGGAAGTCAGGTGATTACTACTTTGGGGGCACATGCACAAACCATTTGTGTCCTGATGCTCTCTCCATTTTCTGTGGCTGTTTGAGCCCTGCTCGTTTTATGTTATGTTATGAGGATTTATACTGCACATAGCTGCCATTTGCATTGTCTCCAGGCGCTAACATGGTTCTGTAAGAAACGTGTGTGGGGTTGGTTAGTGAGGGAAGAGGGATAGGACAGAAGCTGTGCTCTTCTGTTGATGATTGCAGAAACAGCAGAAACTGGGGTATGTGCGTGTCAGACTTCTGGGTGTACTTTGGTATGTGCACTGGGCTTGTTGTGTCCAGAGGGGTAACATCCAGTGTCTGGGTTGTTTGCAACTGTTTGGTTTTGTGACGTGGTTAGTGGTGGGTGTGTGGTTTCTTTGTTTTGTGTGTAGTTTTGCTGGCTCTTTTGGGCGTGTGTAGTATGTGAGAGCTAAGTGAGTGTGGAAAAGAGGAAGGGGTGGTTAGTTGGTTTCGGTTTGGCTCTGGGTGTGGTTGTTTAATTGTTGGTTCTTTGAACCGTATTGTCCCGTTTGCTTTGGTCCCAGAGTATGGTTTGTGGGGGTGCACATTTTTATGCTCTTCTCTGAAAGGTGAATTTCCAGTTTTTCAGTCGTTTTCTGAAACTAAGGTGATCCTCCATCATTCTTATTTTCTTTGGTACCAAGTTTCATAGTTTGGCTATCAAATAGGAGAATAAGGTTCCTCCGAATTTCCTTTTCTCGTAGTGTTACATTTCTATTTGGACATTGTTGCTTGATCTTAGTTTCCTTCCTGGATGGTAGCCGTTGGTATTAGCTTAGAAACATTGGGCTCCTTGACTGTGTAGTGATTTGTGGGCGATGCAGAGGGCTTTAAAGTTAATGCCTTTTTTTACTGAAATCCAGTAAAGACTTCTCAGGGTGGGTGTGATGTGGTGTCTTCTATTTAGTCTCAGGAGTAACTTAGCTGCAGCATTTGTGATGCATTGTGGTTTGTTTGTGAGACGTTCTGACATTCTAAGGTAGATGCTGTTTGCGTAGTCTAGTCTCAATAGCATCAAGGAGATGATGCAAGGGTTTTGTGTGGGAAGTTGAGGTAGGGGAGTATCCCTCTTATTAGTCGCAGGAGGTAGAAGCATTTTTTGTAAAGAAATGTATGTTTTTTGATATTTTTCCAAAAAACAACAAGCGAGGCAGCAAACAACCCCATTTTGTAACCATGAATAAACACACAACCACAACTCCCATCTTTACCATAACCCCACCCCCTGGCATAGGCAACCACCTCTTCCTGACCCACATACGTCCTAATGAACTGCAAGTACAATACCTGAGCATGCATCCAGAGAAGCCCACCTAACAACCAAAATGTAAAAGTGAAAAGAAAAAAAGAAAGAGGGACCGGGCTGTAGCCAGACCTCAACATCCCACATGCGGGAGAGCCCTATACCAATAACGCGTCCACCTCGTTAACGAGGAGGGAACTATCTCACCCCTCCAAATACCCACCAATCAACCACTTAGCTCCCATTCCCACCAGCGAAAGACCTTAAAGGGGCAGGAACCGGGCACAGAACACACTCTATTCAATCTGTATACCCCCCACCCCATGACCATGAATGGCTGCAGTGATCCTGTCCATTAGGTAAATATTTGTAGCCATATTGACCCACTCTATATTCCCAGGTAACCCTAGCCTCTTCAAATCATGGTCAAACATGCCTTGGCTGTCAAAAACAAGCAGTGCGCTAAGGTCTGCAGACCCCTATAATCTACTTCAATTTCCTCCAGGCTAAACAACACAAGTAACGGGCTCCAAACCCACAAAATGTCATCGAACTCCTTTATCCATCCCAACACCTCGTCCCAGTAAATCTGATCTCATCACACCCCTACCATATAAGTCAATAAACTGCCCTAACACTGCACTCACGCCAGCAAAGTGGGCTCACCCCCGTGAACATCTTGAACAGGTGCACCGGGACATATTTATTTATCTGTCTATTTATTTATTTATTTTCATTTATTGGATACAACAAATGGTGTTTGAAGGCGCCACAAGACAAAAACAAGGGGGAGAACAAGGGACAAAATAAAAATAATGGTCCTACCAGGGCTTGTGTCATTTGGATTGTGCAAGTGCAGTGACAAGGAGTGCGAGGAAGAGGGGGAGGGAAGTGCCAGTCTGCACGAATGCAAAGTGGTAGGGTGGGAATGAAAGTGCAGGGTAAAGAGGGGAGAGTGCATGTGAAAGGAGGTGTCTAGGAGGGGGGAAGAAGGCCAAAGGGGCTAAAGGGAGGACAGGAGGGCAAGTGCTAGGGATTGCATGGGGTTCAGGTCCACATGATATGTGCAACTTGGGGGTAGAGTGGGTGGGGGGGCTGGTACCCTGTAGAACTCAGAGGGAACCAGGCAGCCAGTCACTGCGGCAGACAAGGGTGTTAGCAGGGAAGGGGGAGAGGGAAGGAAAAAGAGAAAAGAAGGGTCTTGATGAGCTTTCAGAACTTAAGGAGATCCGGTTTAAGCCTGAGAGGGGCAGATAGACCATTACAAAGGCAGGCTCCTGCTGAAGACAGAGATCTATCCCGTGCTGTCTGCTTAGAGAAGTGTCTGATCTGCAGAGAGTTGGAGCTAGAAGACCAAAGGGGTCTAGCAGGGAGGTATTTAGGGAGATAGGGTTGGATATAGGAGGGCCCCATGCCCCAGAAAGCCTTGTGGGTGATGCAGAGGGTCTTGAACTTGATTGTAGCAGCAACTAGGAGCAATTGGAGAGATTTAAGGGCTGGAGAGATGCAGTCCCTGAGCTTGAGGCCAAGGATACGTCTTGCAGTCCTATTCTGGATTAGTTGAAGGGGGGAAGGGGAGGAAAAAAAGATTAAGGAAGAGGCTGTTGCAGTAGACCAGCCTAGAGAGGACCAGAGCTCTGGAGACATTGAGTTTCTGGGGGAAGGGGAGGAAAGGGAGAATGCCTCTGAGGAGGTGTAGCTGATAGTGGGCCATCTTGGCAAGGTCCGCGATATGAGGAGAGAAGCAGAGAGAGGAGTCAAAGATGGTACCAAGGTTTTTTACCTCACAAGAGGGTGAAGGGAGGGTGCCCATAGAGGGCGGCCAGAAGGTAGGGGGGGGGGGAGGGAGCTGGAGTCCCAATGAGAGAGAAGGATCTCAGTCTTACTGGTATTAAGGCAGAGATCATTGGCAACACACCATGCCTGAATAGCAGTCAGACAGTCAGGGAGGAGAGAGTATGAAGAGGAGGCAGTAGAGGGAAGCTTGAAGGAGAGCTGCATGCCGTCTGCATAACACTGGAAGTGCAGAGAGAAGGAAGAGATCAGAGGGGCCAGGTAGATGTTGAAAAGCCACAGTGAGAGGATAGAGCCTTGAGGGATGCCACAGGTGGAGCGTGGGATAAGGGAGAGAAAAGGGCCCAGTTGAACCTGGGAAGGTCGGTAAGAGAGGGGTAAGGTCAACCAGTCCAGTGCCAGGCATGTGATGCCAAGGGTGTCACAGAGCTGATTTGCCAGGGTGGCATGATTGACCATGTTGAAAGCAGAGGAAAGATCCAGAAATGGATGGAGAGTTGGAAACAAGATTATAGATCAAGTCTTCACTGGTGTTCAGTAAAGCAGTTCCATGCCTCTGGCTGCTCTTAAGCCAGACTGGTGGCCGTGGAGACAACCAACATATTCAGTGAATCAGTTGGGAGATGACCAGCTACTCCAGGATTTTGCCCAGGAAGGGGGCAATACAGATAGGGCAGCAATTAGCCCAATAGGAGGGGTCGGCAGAGGGCTTTTTGAGGAGAGGATGCACAAGGGATTGCTTAATGGGTAGCAGGAAGGAGCTAGCGGCAAAGGAGTGATTGAAGAAATCGGCCAAGACTGGCACAAGGGAGGCAATGTTGTCCTTGATAGAGCTAGAGGAGCAGTGCCTTCCACGTATCGGCTGTAACAACTCCCTCTAATTGCAGATAGGAGAAAACTGACAAGCTCCCAATGCCCAGTGCCTCTTAAAATTCTGATATGTAGATAAACTGCCCCTTCCTTCACAACTGTCCAACCCGCGTCAAACCAACTCTGAAATCCAGCAAAATTTGGGACATGATCCCCCACCATGGGGCCCACAAATGGCTCACTCCGTGGAGAGGGCCACGTCGTAACCCCCTGCATCTCTGGTCCTTTATGCCAGATAGTCCAAAGGATCCCAAGAATGGGATGCCTCTGTATTCTATGCAGGATCAGGTTCCTCGGCACCCAGAGCCATTCCCCCACCATCGCCAGTTGGTGGTGGTAATTATCTGGCCCAACCCACTGCCTCTTCACCTGCTCCCTCAGGTGGGGTACTATGATCCAAAGCTGAGCTGCCTTGTAGTACAAGGAGAAGTCTGGGAAACCTACTCCCCACACTATTTTGGAAGCATCAAAATATCAAATGCAATTCGGGCCTTCTTTCCCTGCCAAAAGAACTTTAAAAGACGCCACTTCACTTTCCTAAACATCACCTCAGGAACCCTGACAGGGAGCATCTGAAATAAATACAACAATCTGGGAAGGAAATTCATCTTAATGGCATTCAGTCTGTCCCTGTTCCCCAGATCCAGAAACAACCTACCCAGCGGGGGGCATAGTTAGCCTCACACAGCCCCAGCAAATCCCTCGTAAGGTGGACCCCCAGCTATTGCAATTGGTCCTCCCGTACCTCCATTCCCAAATTACCCAGCCCACCGGGATCCCGATCCCCCTCCCGATCAAAGAGAAACAAGATATATTTGGCCGAATTAATGTGGCACCCCGAAAACCTTCCATATCAATCTAATCTACCGCCGCCGGCACCGAATCCAGCGGTTTCCAGAGATGCAATAAAATGTTGTCCGTGTGCAACCCCAGTTCATACGCCACGTCCCCCACTTTAATACCTTCCACCCACAAATCCTCCCACAACCTTTGAGCAAGTGGTTCCAAGGAAAGAGTGAACAGCAGTGGCGAAAGGGGACAGCCCTGTCTTGTACCCTGGGAGAAACCAAACCAGTGAGAAATCTACCATTCGCTGCAATGTACGCCTTTGTACTCCCATACAAGGCCGTTATTCCATTCCACACCCTTCTCCCAGATCCGAACTTGTGCAACACAGCCTCAAGAAACACCCATTCAACTCTGTCAAACGCCTTTTTTTGCATCAATAGAGAGTGTTGAGAGGGGGGGGGGCAATCGTCTCAGGCCCCCCACTGCTTTCGGATGAGGTAGAGGCCTGGAAGTGGGCAGTAGGCACTCAAGAGGAGACATGGGTGTGGGATCAATTAACCCACTCAGCTGCGCTTTACTACATCACTTTGCTGCAGGGGTGCAAGAAACAGCAAAATGGCCACACTGACACGTGTGCGCGCCAGGATCTCTAAACTGCATTTTTGCAACAACCAGAAAATTGCTGCATCACCCTGCCACGCACATTTAAGGTGGGGCGGAACAGAGTACTCACTGCAGGATTGTACCAATGTGCTCTGCAACATTTAACATGGAGTGAAGTGAAAGAGGCAGCATTACTTTGCTGAAAACCCAAAATGCCTCTTTAAAATGACATCTCTTTCAACCCTTAAAAGTGCTGCTTGGCGCTAAACTCATCCAGTCCTTATGAACCACTGTGATTAAAAAGGCCCTGCAATGCCCAGGATCATTCATTGTGTCTCAGAGGGACCAGGCCTTATTTGAATGACAGCTCCTATCAAAAGTATCTTTGAAAAATCAAACAGGGGCTTTGTTTTCATTTTACACGGGAAACGCGTCTATTTTCTTTGCAAAAGTATCTAAATCAGCAGTTCAGAGAAAGACTCTAAATAGATGCCTGTGTAAATGTATCCATGCTGCAAAACAACTCCAGCACTCAAGAAAAGACCTACAGCTGCATAAAGAGTGTATTTGCTGGAGATGAAAACCGAATTTAAAGAAATAGTAAAATGTTCTTTTTCTGACTGAAGAGAGAAAATCGCCTATGTAAAAGTAAATTGTTGTGTGAAGGCCTGTTTACTTAGCAATGTAAAAGGATTTGTTGCTGGTAAAAGTACACCTATAAACTGTTTTGATTCCACAGGTTTAAGTCAAGATGTAAAACTCGTAGGCTAAGTTGGCAAGCTAAAAAAAAAAACTTGCTCTGTCAGTTGCTAGCCTTGAGAAAGGGTGACACATCATAAACTTCTGGCACAGGAAAGCGCTAATTGCCAGCTTGAAAGACTTTGAATGCACCAGGACAAAGAAACTTCACAAGCTCATCAGACATTCATCTTTGCTCCAGGCTGGGACAATAGCAGGCTGAGACTCTCACCTGTCAAGTGTGAGGGGCAATAAAACCTTCAATCAAGAGAGAGGCCCCTCATCCTGCTTCAAAGAAAGTGACAATTGACAGCAGCTGGGGGAAAGAAAAAAAACGGATCCAGTGACAATGGACTTCCTTTTTGTCTTCAAAGGCTATTTTGTAACTGAACTTTATAGACGTTTAACTTTGCAGCAATAATTAGGAAAAATATGAAAAGTTTGTAGTTCTAAATCTAATTTTATGCTCTTTCTTTGAATACTTGGTAGAACTCATTACTGCATAAGGAACAGAAGTTATAAAAAAGGACAGATTACGGGGAAAATATTGATGTTGTGAACATAACATTTTGTACATAAATCTCTGGGGCAAATGCGCATCTGTGTACAAAATTGGGGAATTTTAGGCCAAATCCTTCATGTTTTGTATTACCAAAATGTATCAGAAAGGCAAAACTAGGTCCCACAGACTTGGGGTTTGGATTGAAATATGACACACAAAATATGTAACCTGTGTATCTGATTTTCTCAGAGGTTGCAACTGCATAAATATGTGTTTGTGGCAAAATTAGATTTTGGCTCCAGTACCTAGAGGAGGTTTCTAGACATTGTCAAAATCACCCGATAAACATGACATCCTTTTGCTGCGATTCAATCAGCGAAGAGCTAAGAAGAGACTTCTACCTTGCCCTGTCCTGTTATTAGAGGCAGGAATAGTAAGCCTGCCCTGTTCATATAATTCAGTGATGTCATCTGGCATGATAAATAAGTGCCCTTCACAGCACACAGGACACACTGGGCCTCATCACGACCTCAGTGGTAACACTTAAATCCGGCAGTAGCGCTATTACCGCCGGATTTAAGGGTCCGCCGAATCAGGGCCTCGGCGGATTTCAACCCAGCTCTGAGCTGGTGTGAAATCCGCTGAGAATTCGCACTCATACCGCCGGCGGGAAATCCGCCGGCGGTATGAGCGCGAAATTTCCCCATTGAGCCCAATGGGGAATGGGGCATTCCCGAATGGGCTCAATGGGGAATGGGGACTTCCAAGTCCGCCCAACTCGTGATCCCGTGCTATTAGCGCCGGAGGCTATGGCGGTCACGCTAATAGCCCCGCGCTAATACCGCCGGCGTTACCGCCGAGGTCGTGATGAGGCCCACTGATTCCTGACTTTCTTCCTGAATTCCTGCATGGTGTCCGGTTCCTGATTTCTTCATCCTGTTTGATCCTGATTCCAGATTATCATTACAAAGCCAAGGCCTATGCATTGCTGACCCCATTTTCAGCTAGGCCTCAAATTCTAAAAAAATCCCAAAAACCCAAGGAAAGCATCTTGATCCAGCCTGGCTTGCTGCCACTCACTGCATGCTGCTGCTATCCTACCCTGATGATCTGTAGTATCCAGTAACCAGAAGTTCTACCCGGTATCCAGTCCATGCCCGCTGGTTTTGTCCGGCTGTCCTGTGTTAGACCAGATCCGTGTGGTGATCCAGAACCCTTGACGGTCCTAAATTAAAGTGGACTCTAAGTATTAATGGGAATCATAGAAAACGATAGCATACCTTGTCTTGCCTTGTCCTATCCCAACCTCTAAACCATCCTATCATTACCTTAATAACTTGTCACATTGTCAGAATCCTTATTGCAATCCTGTCCTTGATTTATCTTGCTAAGCACCAATTCTTTAGTCATTTTTATCTTATGTAATTCCTAAACTATCAATCCTATTTCGAGTGATCCAACTGGTTCCGCCAGGGCGGGCGCTGGGGATCTGGGGTTGAAGTCATGAATCAACTCGAGAGCTTACTGTGTCCCTCTTTGGTATTCTAGCCGAAATCCTCTAGTATAGAGCAAAAACACAGAGTAAAACTATTCTTGTCTAAACTGAGTTTCTTTTCTGTTTTCCCCTCCCGATTATTCTAAGAACACCTCTTCTTCCACATTGCATATCTCCCTCAGTTTAATAGCTAGAGACCTCACTCCAAACCGCATTTTTGAAAAGTTTTACACATGATATTTTTATTCTAAATTATTTTCAACCTGCCATTCAAATTGTTTACTTTTGCTCAAACTATTGCTTATGTATGACTGCTAGTATCTTTCCAAGGTTGCTCCCATAGAAACTTGTACTGATTTAGGGATTTTTGCACAATTGCAGTGTTTAATTCAGCCATTTTCGAATGTCAGTTTATCATTGTAAGGTTTAAAATCTGTTTTTCTCTCTTGTTTGAGGAGGGACAGTTGGATTCAAATTTTGTTTATTGTTCCTCCTTCCTGATTACTTGCTGCTTCCTCATATCTCTTTAGAATTGATTATTTGTGGGTTGAGGAATATTGCAGGGGGAAATTCTAACTTGAGTGCTCTGTTTCCGAAAATTCAAAGTGTTCCTATTTCTCTGGTGTTTTCTATTTTGTGTTGCTAAAGACTGAATTTAAGTGCATTACATACCTTCTTATTTGTTATTGTCACCACATTGGTGATTGCTGCCCCATATATTAAAAAGTATATGTTTTATTTCAATTTTAAATAAATAAATAAACATTACCTTTACCAACCAGCCTGATCCCTGGTCCATTGTGACCCGGGGTATTTGAAAAGGGGTGTATCTCTCAAATATTGAACCTACATATATAACAAAATAGGCATTTCAGTTGTGCGCTGCATACTAGGCTGAGACCAGGGTGTATCGCCTGATTGAAATCCTTAACAGTGGAGAAGGGAGGTGGTGGCAAGGGCCATAGTGTGGGGAGGATATGGGGGTGTTTTTGTTCTAGCGTACATGGGAAATCAAACGATTTTTTATAGTAGTAGCCATATTGGAATCGAGACCTAGGCTTGCGCTGCAGCCAGGGCCGCAGGCCAGAGACACACACATACAAATAAATGTATGCATAGGAGAAGAGGTTGTAGCCTGGGCATCGGTAAAACAGTCCAGAGCTGCAGAGACTCATAGCCCCTTCATTGTTTCATGTCGCCAACATTTCGTATCCCAGAGGAATGCCCCCTGCAAGGCCAAAAGGGGGTTGAGAGCTCTCTGCGAAAAGCAATCTCATGAGAAGGAGGGCATGCGCCCGCGACCTTCCCTGTTCCCGCTCTAAATTATAGCACCCAAAAGCCCCAATCACAAAACCCCAGCATTCCAAGATACCAGTCAGTCCCAGGCCACCAACCATAAAGCCCAATCGATCAGGAAACATCAGAAAGCAGGGGCCAGTTGTTTCACCCTAGGTCGCGTGATTTGTGCTGTGAGGTGGCAGGAGGGGTAAAACAACATAGCTAAAATGAGGGTACGGAGATTTGGGTGGGCGCCAACGTGTCTGCAGTCGAGTTAGTGTGTGCAATACAAGGACCTCGAAGTATCCTCTTAGCTCTTGTCTGCAGTACCAGGTGCACATGAGATTTGAGCTAGAGCCTGCATTGTTTCTCTTCGCCTAATACCCAATTAAGTGTAGCTTTATGTCTGATGACACGCAAGGAGAAGCCCATGTGGAAGAAGATGGACAGAAGGGTCTGGGTCCCGTGGCCTGGCATCCCCTATGGAGTAGGTAGCCTATGTATAAGGGAGGATGTCCCGGGAGGATAACTCAGCGGCAACATGCGCGCCTTGGAAGCAAGACGACACGAAGCAACACAGGTTCGATCCCCGGGTCCACGCTTAGAAACCCATGCGTGTTTAAGCGTGTTATAAATAACGCAACTAAGACAAAAGAAACAATTATGCAATAAAAAAACTATTCCTGTAACAGCGCCTCGATGCCCGTGGGCTGCGTGAGAGCTTTAAAAATGCTAAAAATAAATAAGGTCGCACCATCCAGCAATTTGGATTTGTACATCATGTAATTTACGTCACTGATGACGCTGTGTGCCTTCATAAAGTGTTACTCATACTGATTTCGCCAGAACGTTCCGTGTCAGCAGAGTACTTTGCTGGCACATTTCTATTTTTGTGGAAATAAAACTTAGTTCTCCTTGCAATAGGTGTGCTTGGCCTTTTTCCCAAGTGGGTTGTATTTTTTCTGGTGTGAGCGTTGAGGGGTTTCTCTATATTTTTGGTGACCCCAGCAACCCCTTTGAAAATGGAAGCTTCCAGACCGCATCTCTGGAGGGGGCGCGCCCACCTACAGTGACCAATCCCAAGTGTGCAACCGGCAGTGGTGTACAGGAGCCGTTTTCACAGAATTCCTGTCTGCTCTTTGAAGCGGGCGCGGCTCCTAGGATGATGCAGGCCGTTGTTGGGACCCCGTGATGGAGGAGCTCGGGTGAACACGCAGATGTAAGTATATCTCTTGCGAGCGACAGTAACAGGGGCGAGAGTAAGTGGGCAGGGCAAAGTTTGTGTGTGTGAAGGGAGAGTGTGAAAAGTCATGTGACAAGTTTTTGCATTATTATTAATATTATTATTCTTATGAGGAGATAACAAAGAGGAAAACAGGAGTGTGGGATCCTTTTCGAGCAAGGGGAGAAGTTGGCGCAATTTTTTCTAATGATATGGAGGATACAAAAGTTGGAGCTCCATATAATTAGAGAGCTCGGATTCCCGTGCCCGATATATTCCAAGTGGGGGGAAGGAGCCAGTGGTTGTTGTATTAGCTTACTATTTTAGTTTATTGTTTTAGTGTATCAAATTATTATTGCAAATTTAGTGGAGACCTAGGGAGGGCCTGTGGAGGTGTTGAGTGTAAGGTGTAAGAAGTGTGCACAGAGGGGGGGGTGGACAGGGGACTGGGAGGTGGGGACGGAAGACTGATAGCAACGGCTACATTAACATAGTGTGTGCTGCATAATTTGACGTTTCTTTGGAATAATTGTCAATATGGGGGTGACAACTCTGCTGGAGTACATGTATAGTGCATTGGCATTGTACAAGGATAAGATGGAGAAGTATCACAAGCAGTGGATGGTAGCGACCCAAGGGGGAATGCCTTGTTTGTGTATGGGATTACATTATTGCTTGAAGCGGTGCCCCAGATTGGCAAGGCATGTTGGCGGGTACCATCAGATTTCATCTTCGGATCCGTGGTAACCCAATAGCTTGTGGCAGGTATGATACTTTCCCTAGATTCACAGAGTCTGGTTGTGTCGGCTAAAATGATTATTGTGGTGGGCATGGACTCTGATGGGTGTGAGTGGCATACTGTATTGTGCATTGATCCAACAGTGCTCCTCAAAGAAGTGACAGATGCAGAATTGTTTGAAGATCAGGTTGACAATGGGGAGATTGTGTTAGCAATTTGCAATCCTTGTGACATGATGGAGCAATATCGAAAGGTGCAGTGTTCCTTGATGGCCCTTGCCACCCCGCCCCTGTCACTGACAGTGGGGGTCATTACGAGTTAGGCGATAAGGGGTTAACGGCGCGGGTAAAGATGCCGTAGCTGACAGCCCCTTACCGCCTAATTACGAGTTCTGCTCGCGGTACCCGCTAAGGCCACCTGGTAAAACCAGGCGTCCTTAGCGGGTCCGCTAGCAGACCAGGGTGCTAACAACGGGCCCGTTATTAGCACCTGCCCCATTCCCATTGAGCCCTATGGGGGCTCGAATGGGAATGGGTTCCTTGAATGAGGAATTACCGGGCCCTCCATGGTCGGAATGGCCCGGTAATTCCTCATTCAAGGAACCCAGACCTGGTAGAGGGTAGCCATGCCGCTAATAGTAGCATGGTTACCTCCTAACTCGTTATGACCCTCAGTGACTTGGAGCTGGTCCCAAAGGGATTATGGATAGCTAATGCTCATGATCTAGGGCTCTTGCAGGGGAGTCTGAATAACACTAAAGTTAGGCGCGGTGTTACCCCGGGGCTAGCCAGTACCCATTGTTCAAAGAGGCAGAAGAGGGCATACAGGCCACCACTGTGGCCCTTCTGAATCAGGGAATAATAGTGGCATCCACCTCCCCATGCAACAAGGCTATCTATCTGATTAAAAAGGCAAAACAGGGGAGTTGGAGGATGATAGAGGACCTTTTCCCTCTAAATGACATTGCACAGGCAGAATTTCCTGTAGTTCAAAATCCTGCAACAATAATATGCAACATCCCCAAGGAGGTGACCCACTTCACTGTGGTAGATCTTAAAAACACCTTTTTGTCTATACCTTTGCACCCTGATTCACGGTATCTCACTGCATCCACACATGGAGGAATACGCTTCGAGCATACAAGATTGCCCTAGGGTACTGTGAGTCCCCCAGTATCTTCAACCAAATATTGCATGCAGACCTAGGAAACATTTAAGTGCCTTGAACCATCATTCAGTACGGTGATGATTTGCTGGTGTGTAGTGACAGTGAGAAGCAGTACCGAAAGGACTCTATCACCCTCCTGCAGTTGCTGGCATACAAGGGGTACAAAGTAGACAAGGCAAAGTTGCAATATTGCCTCCAAGAAGTACTGTATTTAGGCCAGCTGATATCTGTCCTTGGGAAGAAAATTATACCTGATCGCGCCACCTCAGTGCGTGGTACTCCCCAGCCCAAGACTGTCAAAGAGATGCAGACATTTCTAGGGTTGAGTAATTACTGCAGAGCATGGATCCTAGATTACACTGCATACACAAGGCCCCTGTTGCAGGGCCTCAAAGAGGCTCAGTAAACAGACCATAAGATTGCATGGACAGAAGACATGCTTGCCAGTTTCACTGATTTGAAGGAGGCCATTTCCGCTGCCCAGTACAAGCTACACCTGACTACACATAAGAGTTGTATATGTTTTCCCATTCCAATGGCCAGCTAATGACTGCAGTGCTCACACAAAAGAGCACGATGGGCCACAAGCCATTGGCCTATTACAGCGGAGTGCTAGATTCTGTGATGCAAGGCCAGTTCTCATGAGAACAAGCGCTTGCTGCAGCTGCATTTGCTATTCAGAAAAGCTCTGCGATTGTCATGGGGTGTTCCGTAACACTCTACATGGAGCATGCAGTGTTCGCCATCTTAGAAAGCTCCAAATCCCTCCTCACTACGCAGCGGGCATCCCCATATAAAATCATCTTGTCCAGCATGAACATTCATATAGTGAGGTGTAAGACTGTCAATCCTGCCACCTTTCTGACATGAGCATGCACAGGGTAAGACCTTGCGATGCACGACTGTGTGACATTTGAGGGAGAAGAGGATGACATCACAAAAGCAAAGGACAGCCCACTCGAGGGGGGGTAGGTGCTTTTTGTTGACAGGTCAGCAGCAATCGACCAGAGAAAGGTTTGAGGCATACTGGAGTGGCGGTGGTCTGCCTAGTAGATGGGATCTATGAGCTATTGGTACAGACAAGACTACCCATGCACTATTCAGCTCAAGAGGCAGAACTAATAGCGCTTATTGAGGCACTTCTAGCATCTCAAGGGTGCTGTGTCACCACTTATTCTGAGTCGGCTTACGTCACCAATACGGTGCGCGCAGGCCTTGCCCATTAGAAGAGAAGGGTTTTTTGGAGGGCCGACGGGTCCCCGGATTAGCATGCTGCACTGCTGGTTAAATTGATTGATGCACTATCCCAGCCTTCGATAAAGGTGGTGGTAAAATGCACTGCCCGACACAGACGTGGTTTCACTGGGTAACGCTGCCATGGACGCGGCAGACAAGAAAGCAGCATATTTATTGGTGCTGAGTGTTTCTGACTACCCAGTGGTAGCGCAGAGCAGGGACCAACTGCCAAACACCTACAATTCCTTACCGATTGCACAGCTAATTGTATTGCAGGGATGGGCCCCACAGGAGGAAAAAGATGTATGGTTGAAAAGGGTACGCAAGCAGTCCCCCACAGAAATATTGTGGCGACAGAAAATATCAGGTAAAACTGTTATGCCATACGAGTTGCTGCTGGCCGCATTCAACCAGCTGCACCACACTGCACATGTGTAAGAAAACAACATATTGCTGCAGATATACAGGAGTACTGGTTTGTCCCCAATTTGCAGGAGGCAATTACTAAAATGGTCATAAACTGTACTACTTGTCAAACTTACAGTACTGGTCTCACATTGAAAACTATTTGAGGTACACTGCCCCGCGCTACTGGGCCATTCTGCAAGTTACATATTGTTTACGCGGATATGTGCGAAAGGTGCAATGTGTCACACTACTTGTTAGCTGTTCTGTGTACTTTCTCATGGTGGGTGGAGGGAGATCCTTGTGCACACCCTGATGCAAAATGTGCAGCCATGTTTTTGGACAGAGAGGTTTTCTCTCGATGGGGCATGTATGATATTTTAAGGTCTGCAAACGGCATGCACTTTTTCAATGAGCTTTTCAAAGACATAACTGCATTATTGGGCATTAAACATCAGATGTTTACAATTTACCAGCCCCAGGCCAACGGAATTGTGGAGAGGATAAATGGTCTTCTGAAGAGCAAGTTGTCTAAGCTTTGCACCACCTTAAAGAAACATTGGGTGCACTGCTTCCCTCTCACTATACTTAGCATGTGTACGGAGCCCTTTAAGGATCATCTCTTATCATCCCACCAGGTGGTAATGGGGTGACGCATGCACACGCCCCTATCTCCAATCAGGAGAGCATCTGATGCTCACAGGGCTGCGTCTGTTTTATGGGACAAATTTTGTAGCTACTTGTGTGCCCTAACCAAAGCCATAAAATGTACCTCTCAACAACTCACAACTGCCATGGGTTGAAGAAACGACCAGTGCTTCATCTGATACTCCACCCACGTCGCTTCCTCTCCAGCTTTTCCCTGGCAACCATGTCTTTGTAAAGAACTTCGTCTGCCGCTGGAGCGAGCTATAATGGCCCCTTTGAGGTCATCTATGCTATTCCTCTTGCGGTAAAAGTTTGTGAATTACAGTACTGGGTGCATTTAAATGATGTTCACAAGGCACCCCAGGCCACACTGACCTGCCCAAATTCAGTAAAGTACTAAACAGTACATGTTAAGTGCCTGACAGTAAAAACTCTTCTCCTGGTAAAAATCTTCCCGATGTGTTTTTGACTTTATTTTTTCAAACAACAAGCCTACCTCTGTGATAAATCAAAATACTGCTATGCATTGTTTGCACTGAGAGCTCTTGCTCTCTCTTCCCCTCTCTCTATTTCTCTCTCTCTCCATTGTCTCTCTCTCATCTATTTACCTTGCAATGGATGGACAGGGGTCCAACAACTCCAGCTATAAAAAGCAACACTCTCGTTTTCAGAATAATTCTCTTATAACTGTGTTTTCCCCCATGTACATATGTGTCATGCAGTGACTGGTATATTTGCTATTTCTATGTTTGATTAGGAATATATTTAGGGTGTAGTTTTATATGGGGTGTTCATATAAAAAGGGGAGGTAAGAAACACAACTATTACTAACGGCTCTTTAGGTTCTTTATTACATGACAAGCCCTGTTTTGCCAAGGGCTGTCTGCTGTGCTCCTGATCTGTTAGAAGCTGACTAGAGTTCTACAACTGCAACTGTTACGGTATATACCAAGAGACTGTTTCTTGATGGACTAATAATAGAGCAAAGTTCTCTTTATGCATAGTGTGTTTCCATTGTTTTAGGTGCTTTTTGCAATGTTTTGGGAAAAATAATTCTAAGTGGCTAAGCCACTCCCTTGTTTCCCAGAAGGCTATTAGAACTAAGGTACTCGCGCCATTGCATGCGCACCGTTTTGCAAAGCCCTGTTTTGCCAAGGGCTGCCTGTACCTGTCTAGGGCGGGCTAGAAAGGGAGTGAACCAAGCCTCCGTACGTGCTGATTGTATCTGTGTGTCGACCCGATATTATTCTAAAAGATCACTAACGTGTATAACTTGGGAAATCAGCTGGGATATTTGGTTGTAGCGATTAACTCACAAATACATGTGTATACTATCAGTTGCTTTTTCTTTCTTTTTTTGGTATTTTAACGTGCAATACGAACGCTTATTATCGTGTTAAACATGGCTGTTGTTTTTCTCTAAAAGCGGGGCGGAGTCTATTGGATATTTGTTTGGTCGAAGAAGTGACCTTAGTAGCGTGAGTTTGGTTGTCATTTGCTCATTATAAATCCTCGAACGAAGTGAAGGAAATGTCCACCAACATTATGGAAAAAAAGTTTGTCTTCTTTAAAAACTGGCATGCCGAGAAATTATATGATACAAGACTGTATGCAGGCTAGTACAGCTAATTATACTCCTGCAATGAGCGCTCATACGCCCATGCCAAAAAAACAGCAAAGTACTGTAGCTGATAAAAAAGCCTTGAATAAAAGCCGGGAAGGCACCCAATCAAATGGTACGGATATACGCACATACTACAATCATGGTGCTTCATATGAGGGTAAGACAAGCAAATTAAAACATGCTAAGGAAACAGGTGTAACACAAAACAAATGTATGGAATTGGGTATGCGTTTTAATGTAGAAATTGATGCAATTGGGGTCAATTCAACTGAAAATACACAAGTTGTGAAAGTTAGCAGCATGCTCTCAGATACCACAATGGAAACTGAGAGCAAGCGCTGCGATCAAGATGTATTATTGACAAATGAAGTTTCAAATCAGAAGAGGATGAGTCCCCATTTGGTATGTTCCGTTGAGACACAACAAAAACTAAGGGATGCTTATCAGGCACTTCATATTACTGGGCAGGTAGATGAAGAAGCACTTAACTTTATGAATCTGAGTCATAATTCTGATAATAATGAAGAGAGGTGGTATTTGTGCACTCCAACATGGGTGATTTGATGCAAGTTGAAAATCTATTTCTAATTAAAAGTCCATGTGGAAACATCCTCCCAATGTTGAATGATGATGGGAACGGGTCACAAATGGTACTAAAACATGCATCCCTGCCCTCGCCAGTAGCTTCTGATTGCTCGGCCCACTCACTATCATTTATTCCGCCCACTCCCCGACGAGCAACATCAGTCTGGGATTGCCAACAAGTTAAGTGTGCACCCGAAAAACAAAAAGTAGATGTCAATCCTCAATTCGATACAATGGATGTGAACTTAACCTTGATGGCAATGAATACATCACTCCTAGCTTTGGCAAAACTCTATGAGGCATTGGATCAAAAGATAAATTACCAAACAATCCTTTTGTCTCAATTAACAAATCGTAATGCTGGGAGTATGTCCAGTGGGAGAGCAAATATAAATGATCCTGACTATGAAATTTTTAGGCACTGTGCACTAACAAATGTAGGATCACAAATAGCAAATATAGCTGACTATGGAGGAATAGTCCTGGAACAACCAAAACAACTGGTACTTGAGAGGAACCTGCAAGTAGGCAAGGATGCAAACATCACCGAAGTCAAACTGCTAATTCAAATTGATAATAATTACAGTGTTAGCATTACTGATATTAGTAAAGTGTTTAAAAACCAGGTGAACAATGATTGTAAAATTTCACAAGGAAATGCATTTAATATTCTTTCGAAGGATTATTTAATAAAGGAGAAGATATGTCAACCAGTGAAATCTAAGAGAGATAAAAACAGAAAGATATTAAACATGCAAAAAATTAATAAAGCTAGTATGAAAACGCAACGATTCTTCAAGATTCTAAATTCCACTAATGAAACAAATGGGGAAAAAAAGGACGATAAGATTGTATGTAGTGGTGCATCGTTGCAGCAGGTTTCTACTAGCCTGGATAAAGTAGCAATTGACTTATCATATAAACCACTCAATTACCTGGTTGCCAAATCAGTCTTATTAAAAGAGAAAGAAAAATGCGTAGTGCAAACATTTACAGACACGACAAAAGATCTCAAGGAGAGAAATAGTGTAACGCTGTTTGTGGTGAATCCTCCGAATAGCTTGTCTGCTAATCAGATAAGAGATAAAATAAACAAAACAGTGGAACGGTATATGGCTAACAGGCAGAAGGAGCAAAACATTGAGTCTATCAATGAAGGACAATCATTAACACCTATTTATCACCCAACATTAAATGGTCCCTGGCCCGTAAATGTGACAGGTAAAGCTAGTTCTCAACATAATTTGGATCTCGAGCAGAACTCGCAGTGAAAAACAAATGCCCCCATATTGAAAGATCCGGCATATAAGACCAAGCCATTGCCTAATAATAATCGCACACAAATAATTTACCATTGATTCATAATCGAATGTAGGGCCCATCCATTCACAAAATTTGACTTGAATCGAACAAGCATACTGAATATTTGCAAAGAACTTCAACAGGTACAAAATATAATTACCGCAGATATAAATAGTCGAGCTTTTGGATGACCAAGATCTCTCTAAATCACAAATTTTTATTCGATCTACTGTATTAGCCGATACTATGTGGAGGGAGAAAGCTGCATTATATGAGCTGGGTTTCAACCTATATCAAGATTATGATCAGTCTAATCTGGATGACAGCCAAGAGACATCGAAGAGAAGTCTGCGAATATTCGGTGTTGATCGTGCCAGTCGTTGCGGAATGCATGGTCCCGACAACATGCATAACAATCCATAACATCAGAAACTGTTTGATCTCCTTGAACACCCGTGGTTTTCACAATTTTATCAATTCTAGAAGCAGTGAGTTGAATAATCACGATATAGTGGTGCTTCAAGAGACATGGCTGGTTGAGCCTCCAATGTGGGATGACTTTGAAATACTATCAATACCAGCCTTGACACAATGTAGGGGACGCCCTATGGCGGGACTAATGATAGCCATGAGGAAATCAAAGGAATTTACAGTTCGTATGTACTCCACCTTCACCCCTTTCCTACAAGTAGTTAAACTAGTGAAATATGTACATACTGTGATAATAATTAATATCTATTGGGGGAGATCGCATTTGGATCTGGACTGTTTCTTTAACCATGTAGAAGTCCTTAACAACTTGGCCCTAGAACGGCATATAGACTTTATCCTAGTTATGGGTGATTTAAATCTCCACCTAATACCGAAAAGAGGAGAAAGACATAATGAGGAAGAGCAAAGGTGGTGCCATATGATGGAAGAAAGGAAGTTTATAATGTTAAATGGCATGATAACTGCAATTGGAAAATCACAATGCCCCCTATTGGGGAGAATACCCTATCCTGTTTTGCTGGAAAAGACATACAACAAGACCCAGAGGACTTCATGATTAATACAACCCATGTCAGTGTAAAGACTATCATAATGAATACCGAACAAGTCTCCACTCTCTATCCCTTGAATATATAAGTTAATGTTTGTTTGAAGGCGGGGATAGAATGTTTTGGGTGGGAGGGGCTGGGAGGGGTGAAAAAGGGAAAGTTATTTTCTGATTAAAGTATAAGTCGTTTCCTCATTGTTGCTTTTAGGGATGGAAATGCTGCACACAGATATGTTCCATTAGATCTGTATGTTCCTCGAACAATGTTTTGTAAATGTACCTAAATGTACCTTTATATGACTTTGCAAATTTCAATAAACTCAAATAAAAAAAAATGGCACGACAGAGGGTGATGTACCGGCAGGTTATACGTGGCATAAAGGCTCCTCACAAGCCACCATTGACTATATATTTACAAACTGTGCTAATAGTGATCATAGCCAATTATGTCTGACGTGGGAATGGGAATTGCCTTGGTTTCGGAAAGAGAAAGAAAGATATAGGGTTCAAGTGACTGCCGCTAACAGTAGAAATCGAATCACATGGTCAGAAACATCATTAATCGATTTTAATCACACATTGACGAATGATCAGGGGAATTGCTATGTATTATCTATGCAAAGGTATGTGTATGTGAAGTCAGCTGTACAAGGCTCTAATTTTAAACATCCTCATGTATTTGATTATGATGTAAAATGTAAGAAAGCTGAGCTGGGACAACAAATTTGTCTATTGATACATCGGCCACTGAATGAGAAGTTGTCTAAAACCAAGCATTTATGATCTGTGTATAAAAACTGGCAACGAGGGAGGAAAGCAATATGTTATCAAAATGATAGCGAGCATATGATGAGGAAAATGGCTCCTAAGTCATCAGTTGGGATATGGAACCTACTTAATGAGGCAACCTATAAAGATCGGGGCTCGGTACAAATAAGATCAATGATATGATATGATCGTTTATTTATATAGCGCATATACACAATGTGTTTCAAAGCGCTTCAAGGCAATAGGCGGGAACAAGGGAAAATACAATCACATTCTTACAGGCCATGAACAGTAAGGATGTGAAATTAACTATCGTACTCTGCCTGACGACATTTCAGATAGTGCAAGAGCTAAGACATAGATAAGGAAGGGAGGGGGAGAGTGGGAAGGAAATGGAAACAGACAGGCGACTACCGTACTAGGCCTGACAACATTTCTGGTAGAGCCGGAGAAAAACAAAAGGTGAGGGAGAGGGGTGCAGAAAGCGAGAGGAGGAACAAAACAAGCGACTATCATACTAGGCCTGACGACATTTCAGATAGTGCTGGAGGGGTGGTGCGGAGGAAAAAAACAGTAATGGGAGGGTGGAGGAAACAGACGAGGTTTCTATCATATTAGGTCCAGGGACAATTCTGATAGAGTAAGTGCATAGAAGAATGTAAGGGGAGGAGATAGGAAAAGGGAGAAGGGAAAGGAGGAGAGAAAAGAGAGTAAGCAGTCAAAAAGAGTGGAGAAGCAAGGGTGGAGAGTGAATACAATTGCAGAAGTCAGTAATAACACATAATGTTGCAATCCAGGATACAAGATGAAGATGGGAACAGCATGATTCAGGGCCACCATGAGTACAAGATGCAAAGGAAGTCCAGCATGAGAGTTGAGAAAGAGTGACGCACCGTGAATGAATGAAGTCCATAAAAGTCAAATGTAGCATTGTCCACAAGGCAGTGATGGTGAAGGAAGGCACCAGGTGGGCGGGGCTTGCTAAGTGGTGAAAAAGAGCAGCAGGCAGGAAGGTACCAGGTGGGCAGGGCTAAGGCCAGGTGACCTAGATCCACTTGCACCTGCTCCCCATCTGCAAAGGAAAAGAAGCTGGAGGGCTCCTTAAGTAGGGAAACAGAGCGGCAAGCAGGAAGGCACCAGGTGGGCGTGGCTTGCTAAGTGGTGAAAAAGAGCGGGAAGCAGAAAGGCA
This sequence comes from Ambystoma mexicanum, assembly GCF_040938575.1. Classification (NCBI taxonomy): domain Eukaryota; kingdom Metazoa; phylum Chordata; class Amphibia; order Caudata; family Ambystomatidae; genus Ambystoma; species Ambystoma mexicanum. The sequence continues at coordinate 575,852,226 of NC_090922.1, read as the reverse complement.
CCAGGTGGGCGGGGCTTGCTAAGTGGTGAAAAGGAGTGGCAAGCAGGAGGCACCAGTTGGGCGGGGCTTGCTAAGTGGTGAAAAAGAGCGGCAGGCAGGAAGGCACCAAGTGGGTGGGGCTTAGGCCAGGTGACCTAGATCCACTTGCACCTGCTCCCCATCTGTAAAGGAAAAGAAGCTGGAGGGCTCCTTAAGTAGCAGGAAGGCACCAGGTGGGCGTGGCTTACTAAGTGGTGAAGAAAAGCGTGAAGCAGGAAGGCACCAGGTGGGCTGGGCTTGCTAAATGGTGAAAAAGAGCGGGAAGCAGGAAGGCACCAGGTGGGCGGGGCTTGCTAAGTGGTGAAAAAGAGTGGCAGATAGGAAGGCACCAGGTGGGCGGGGCTTGCTAAGTGGTGAAAAAGAGCGGGAAGCAGGAAGGCACCAGGTGGGTGGGGCTTGCTAAGTGGTGAAAAAGAGGAATGAAGAAACAAACATGGTGTGATTATTTCCCAAAAATGTATCGGACCCCATTACCAGGTTTTCAGATACATATGAATAGTGGAGGTTGGAAACATGAAATTCAGTTTACTCATGACGATCTGCTTTATTACATCTTGCAGTTGAGTACATTGCGTGCCTTGGGGCCTGATGGACTCCACAATAGAATGTTGAAGAACCATCCCGAAAATTGGGATGTAATTCTTAAAAACATTATTGACAAAGTAATAAAATCAGGTGAATTACCTCGATCATGGAAGAAGTCTTTATTGATTGCACTATTTAAAAAAGGAAACAGATTAGACCCGGTCTCGTATAGGCCTATAGCCTTATTGGATTGCCCGGGGAAGATCTTTGCCCGTTTGGTCCTTCAGGACTTTAATTCCTGGTTAACCGAAAGGAACTTAAGAGACCCATGTCAAACGGGTTTCCTCCCAAGTCTGGGAACAGGTATTAACTTGTTCACCATAAATGTCATCATTGCTAAATATCGCAGTAGGAAACAACCTCTATACGTAATGTTTGTCGACTTTAAAATGGCGTTCGATTCTGTGGCAAGAGAATCGTTATTTGAAAAACTCATGAAACATAACTGCCCGTGGCATATTCTAAAATGGTTGATGGACTTCCATGCACAAACTACATTACAGATAAGACTGAATAGTGATGGACTACTTTCAGAACCAGTTTCCACATCGAGGGGGCTGAAGCAAGGTTGTATCCTTGCTTCAGCCCTCTTTAATTTTTTCATATTGGACATAGGATTGGGGTTTGCAAATATTATAACTGATTCTCCTAAAATAGGAAACCAAGTGGTAAAATGGTTATTATATGCAGAATACCTTTTGTTAATATTCTCCAAAACTCCAATGGGATTACAAAATATGCTTCAGGCCTTAGAAAAATATGCATTGGTCAACAAAATACTAATAAACATTAACATGACACAAGTAATACAATTTGGCAATATGAAACAGCGTAACTTTGCACACACTTGGTTATTGGACAAACAGAGGCTGAAAGTGGTGCCACACTACATTTATCTTGGTGTAAATGTCAACCATCATTTGAAAGACCTACCATATATTACCAGTACAAACCTGAAATTGAATAGCTTATTATTGCAAACACGAGTAATAAATGGGAAATATTGTAAGTTCTCAATTCAGCCACTGGTTATATTTTATAAACAAAAATGTTTTGCAATTATACTATATGGGTCCGAGACTAAGGAATGCAGACCAGCTATTTCTGGAATAGGAAAGAAGGGACAATCTGGAGGGCCTTGTTAAAACTGCCATCCATATTTGCAACGTACAAATGGAGGGTGTGTATGCTGTACAGAAAAATGCATGCTAGTCAACCATGAGAATGGCTTAGTCATAATGTTCTTGAAATATTTACAAAACCCTAATGATGTTTTTGTAAAACAATGGAAATTAAATGCGCAGGAGTTTATGTTTGAGGCAGATATAACTGAAGAACTGCTGTTACAAAATCCTAACAAAGCCAAAGAAAAAATGTGGCAAAAAGATGGGATACGGACCAGAGAAATATGTGGCAGATATAAGGTCTTTGAGAAGGATCCATTTGCATTAAAACGCTTTGGCTCCAGCAAACTATACCTTTTGAAATCACCTAATCCTCTGCATTGCGCAAGACTCTTGCGCCTAATTTATTTTAAAATGTTTTTATTGGCATTTATGGTATACAGTGCAGTTTGAGTTACATTTTATTATCATTGCCATGTGCATATGTAAAAATAGAACAGTAACAAGAACAACAGAACAACTTTACAACAACTGCAAACGGTCTTCAACTTTAGCTACGTTCGGAGGTAACTGGCGTGCTTTCGTGAGGGAGGTTCATTGCTTATAGGATGCGCCATCGTTTTTCTAGCGGTGCCATGTTAGTTTAGGCCATTACAGCATGTGGGCTTTTGTACGTGGTACGCCTCCTGGGACTCTGAGGCTTTAGCTCTTGTGCTGGTCTATGCCGCCTGGGTCAGAGTTCTTAGTTCCCTCTCTTTTCTATGCCATTGCAATGGCTCTCTTCGCTAATAAGCATGCCATGTCCATGAATTTTATTAGGTGCCGGATCTTGCTAATTCTCGGGTAGGCGCCCAATAGACATTCCGTTGGTGTCTATTCATATCTCAATAACCCTGCCCTTCTACATGCTTGTTCTATTTTATGCCAGAAAGGTCGTACCTTGGGGCATCCCCAGAACATGGGCACAGTGGGTCCGTGGTGCCGTGAAATTTGGCAATTTTACTAGGGGTCATATATGTTTTGTATAGAACATTCAGCTGAATCAATAGGAACCTGGCATTCCTTGACACTTCCAGGGGGTATTCCAATATACTTTCCCATTCTCTCTCGGATATGTCAACACCCAGGTCCCTCTCCCACCCTTGTTTCATCCCACTGCTTTTGAGGTTCGGTCTATCTGTGAGTTGTTCGTATATCCTAGATATTGGCCTCCATCTGTCTCCCAAACTGTGCAGTGATGTTAGAATTGGTATAGGTTCTGGCTCTTCAGGCCAGTCTGTCCAGACTGTTCTTGCTACCTTCCTAATTTTCTGGTACCAGAGGAAATGGCCCTTGGGCAGTCCCTCCTTGGTCACAAGGGAATCAAATTCTCTGAAGGCCCCTTCTTCGAACATGTCCCCCCACGTATAGAAGCCATAACCTTCCCACTGCCTAGATCTTTGCAGATCTGCTTTAGTCGTGCATATATCAGCCGCCATCGGACTGTCAGGTGAGTAGGGACGGTCTAGCCTTATCAACTTTAGGGCTCTCTTCCAGACCTTCTTGCCTAACTGGAGAATCATTGGGTGGGTACCAAGGCACTTCACTGATACCCACATGCCTCCTTCAGGCGTATCGGCGCAATCAGATGTTTGAGCAACCTTGTTTCTGAGGTTGTGTTGTCAGCCAACCATTTAGTCACGTAACTGAGTTGTGCCGCTAGAAAGTATCTCTCAAGATCAGGTAATTGAACCCCACCCGATTTGTATGGTAGCGTGAGTGTGTCTAAGGACAGTTTGTGTCTGGTGGGGCCCCATAGCAGTTCCCTCAGGAGCTTCTCTAGTAATTTGAAGAAGGAAGCAGGTATGAAGTAGTGAACATTATGGAAGAGGTATAAGAACCTTGGTAGAACAATCATTTTGACCACGGGCACCCTCCCCATCAATGACAACGGTAGTTTGGCCCAGAATTTCATGGAGATGCGTAGCCCTTGTATCGCTAACATCGTGTTACCCCCATGCATTTGCTCAGGTTCGTGCCAGATGGTCACCCCCAGGTATCTAAACATATGTCTTTGCCATCTGATCCCGACCCCCGGGAGGTCCCCTTCAGTTTTACTTCTCAGCCCAGCAAGCGGGAATATGCAGGATTTTTCTGAGCTGAAGCTGATCCCAGTTATACGCGCAAAGTTCCGCAGAACATCTAGGATCACTGGTGCGTTGAGATGTGGGGCTTTTATGTATAGCAGAACATCGTCTGCGTACAGTGTTATGACATGATTTTCCCTGCCCACTCGTATGCCGGTATAAAATAATTGTTTCCTAATATATATAGGGGCAGGTTCTAAGCCCAGAATGTAAAGCATAGGTGACAGCGGGCAGCCCTGCCTGGTGCCCCTTTGGATATCCCACAGTGCCGATACCACCTTGCCCGTTTTTACCCTTGCCACTGGTGCGTTGTAGAGCAGCTTGATCCAATTGTTCTCCCAGCCCAAATTGGCCTAAAGTAGCGAGCAGCCATTCCCAATATATGGAATCATACGCCTTTATTGCATCTAACATGATCACGGCGTAATTTCCCTGCTCCCCTGTCGTCTGCGCTATAATATGTTGTAGCCTGCGCAGATTACCCGCCGTGTTCCCTCCTGGCATAAACCCATTCTGATCCTCATGCACTATGGACCCTATTACCTTCGAGAGACGTTTAGCCAGTATAGTCGTAAGGATCTTAACGTCGTAATTCAACATGGCTATCGGTCTATATGAGCTACACTCAACTGTGGGCTTCCCTGGCTTTGGGATCGGGACAACCAGTGTTTCCCTCATGCTCTTCGGTAATATCCCAGTGTTAAAGGCCTCTTGGAACACTTCGTGTAGGACTGGAGCCAATTCCTAGCTGAATGTCTTTTAGAATTCCGGGGATAGCCCGTCGCTCCCCGGGGTTTTGCCAGTGGCCAGTGATTGTATCGCCTCACTCACATCCTCGACTGTTAGTTCAGCGCCCAGCATTTCTCTCTGGGCTGGGTCTAGTGAGGGCAACCCTATCTCATCCAGGGTGTCATGTATGGTTTCTTGGGGGACTTGCTCCTCATGGCTATAAAGCTGAGAGTAAAATGCCCTGAATGCTTCATTTATCGCTGAGTGGCATGTATAGCTCCCGTGTCGTCTTTAATGACTGTCGTCAGGTGCCTTGGGTTTTCCCTCTTACATAGCCACGGCAGTAGTCTGCCCACTTTGTTCTAGTGATTTTAGCAATATAGTCAAATTTTGATAATCTATCCCAGGCATTTCGGCATTCCTCTCTAACACCCGCAAGTTCCTGCTCTGCCTCCTTATTTTTCTGGCCCGAGGCTTCCAGCTGCTGGATCTTCTTTTCTCCCGTTTCTAGTTCTCCCCTGAGCAATCTCCTGATTCTCCCTGCGCTGGCAAGAGCTACCCCCCTGACTACGACCTTCAAAGCCTCCCATATCAAGTCCCACCCTTCGACACTCCCCACATTAATTTCTATATACTCCTCTATTTTGCACCTGAGGTCTTCTGTGAAGGCAGCGTCTGTGAGGCGTCTGTCGGAATACACAACAGTGGAATGGGTGGTCTGTGTCCCTTCATTCTCCATTCCATTACCAGGGGTGAGTGGTCTGAGATCGATATGCCAAAGTGGGATATCAAGTCAATCTGGGGGAGGTGTATTTTATCGATCAGCAAGTAATCGATCCTAGTGTATAGGTTGTGAGGTGAGGAATAAAAGGAGTATTCTTTGTCTGTTGGGTGCATTTCCCTCCATACCTATTCCAGGTGCAGGGTCCTTATTACTTCATCCAATGGAGAGGAGGACCGATGCGGCTCTTGCGGTGTGTGTTTGGACTTGTCTAGTGTGTGGTCCCGAACACAGTTAAAGTCTCAACCCCAAATGAAAAAGCTCCCCTGATAGGCCACCAGCTTTGCGCTCAATTTAGCTAGGTATGTTGCTGTTCTGTGGTTGGGGAGGTATGAGTTTACTATGCATACTAACTGTTCAATACTCCCTCTCAGTATTAGGTAACTCCCCTCCGGGTCTGCCTCTTTGGTTAGGAGCCTAAAGGGTCCACCCTCCCTCCCCAATCACATCCACCATTGCAATAATACCAGTGCGTCATGCCCACCCAGCATCACACAAAACAATCCCAGGTCAGAATAACTCCAAAGACCAATGCCCTATACCGGGGCTTCCCTTCCCCCCCTCTAGCTCACCAAACCTTCCGCATGGTGTACATCCCCACCCCGGACAAACAGGCATTGCCAAACCACAGAGAAAATCCAACACATATCCACACATATGAGACCCCTCACCCCACAACCAAAATTACCTTAGCACTCATAGTGACCTATCCATTAACCCCAGTCCATATCCAAACACAGCACTCATATGCAGGTGCGCCTCCCCTCCACCCGAAACCCCTAACTCCGCACCCCATCCAACATATCACATTAATGAAGAACAAACCAGGCCAAACAAGTGAACAATGGCCACTTCACAGGTGGCAAATGAGAAATTAACTCCTTACAGGAAACAGAAGGTCAGAGTAGCCCCTTCCGGGGGCATTTCATTTCTTGGACTTTCTTGATCCCAGAACACGGCATCCCTTGCCACGCTCCACCCTCTGAAACCCATCACCGCCTGTAGAGCCTGCATCATCCTTCGTCAGGACATCGGGAGTACCCATGGGCTCACTCCTGACCCTCTGACTATCATTCTCTGTGATGAGCTTATTTTTGTGAACCTCGTATTCAAAGGAAATGCAAAGGAGAAACCCACAACGATAGCAAACTCCTTTCCCATCTAGCAATTGGGAGAGGGGCACACATTCTTCTTCTTGATAAATTGCAGGCATTAAGGTCCTGACACACACTTAATCTGGAGGGGTCAAGAAGATCTGGACCCTCCTTCCTCACCTTATCAGGAAGTCTCAACTTTTCCTCGTAATAATGGAAGTGGGCAAGCACAGACCTCAAGCCCCTCCTCTCACATGGTGCACCCTTTCCATAGTGGGTTCAGCGGTTGTGTCGGCACCAAACAGAAGTTTAACCACCTCATGGGTGGTCTTCTTGAGGTCTCGTTCTGTCTCCCCCTGTCTCCTGGATCCCAAAAGAACAAAGTTTATTTCTCCTCTCCCGATTCATCCATCTTGATGGTCAGTTTAGATACCCTCCTTTCCAATTCCAAGAGTCTCATATCGACTTGAAGCTCCACTGTGTTCAGGGAAGTTTGATTAGTTTCCAGAGTGTGTAGCGTATCATCTATTCTGTCAACATGTTTATCCAACATGTCCAGCCTGACCCCTGTTTCGGCACAGATCCCCTGCACCACCTCCAATAAGGCTGCAATATCCTTTTTCGTAGCCGCAGCCTCGGTGGGGCCTTACACCATGATCAAAGGATCTGTCTCCTGCGCTATCAGAGGTGGGTCGGGCCGACGAAGTGAAACCTCTAGAGCGACAATTACCAGTCCTTGGGGGTGGAAGCCAGCGAGAAGGAAGACCTCGCCGACCCCCATCCAGGCCCATACCCCCTATCCAGAAATCCAGAGGCCCAAGACCACTCAGCCACTGTACTCCAATGCAATACGGGTCAGCGCCCCACACCCAGGGATGTGAGGAAGCCCCCAAGGCAAAGCACCTCGACCCAGCTCCCAAGCGGCTATGCTCCAATGGTCCCCAGAAGCTCGCAGGGATGAGGGACAGTTAGGCAAGTGTGCAAGACCTCCTCTCCTATCAAAGTATACACCACGAACACCCGCCATGGGGAGACTTGGGACCTCCTGCAAATTGAAGCAGCAAAACCTCTTCATGCACCTCACCACCCCCGCGGTCTCACTGGGGGAAGGCAGGGGACACAGCATCAACATGAGGTAGGGGTATTCCACCCTCTGGGGGGGGACTGAAGACTCCAAATGGTCCAACATCTCCTGCAAGGAGCCACCCCCGCCGCAACCTCACGAATGTAGCAAGCCGCCCATGGCCCGACTCTTCTCCATATACAGTCACTGGGTCAGGCTGCCTAATGCCACAGGGGAGTCTGCTGAATAAGCCACTCCCTGCCCAGCTTCACTAGGCTGCACTGCTCCCTAGAGTCCCTCATTGCCTACAGATGAATGGCTCCATGCGGAGCCCACTCCCCGGGATGATCCGACTTTCTGATGAGGCTCCTGTGCCCTGGACAGGCACCCGCCTCCAGCTGCCAGGCTCACTCTAGCTAGTTGCGGGCCTGTGCAGCGAGCAGGACAAGTCGCTGGTCCGGGACCCACTGCCTGCCACCTCTGCCACAATTCTGCCTTCCAAGCACAACCCGGGCTCCCAGCAACAAGCCCCAAGGCCCCCTGGGGCCAGCGGGACGCTTCTCTTCAACTCACCGCCCTCCTGGTGAAGCACGAAGTATCTGGGGCTTGGCAGCGCACAGGTCACAGGTCCCTGTGTGCACCCCAGGATAAAGTCTAGAAATGCTGCCGCAGACGCAGTACACCAACGCTGGGCAGACCTCACGGGCGGACTGCTTTCCACCACGTCTTGCCTTACCATGGATCGAGGCCCCCAAACTTTGCACACCTGTGCCAGGCAGCCTCGTGCGCAGAACAAGCAGGCTTGCACCTTGTGGGGCGGGGGAGTCAAAAGTGGGGATTCAGCACACTTTTAAAGCCAGTGGAACGAGAGCCACGCAATCAGGCTTCCACCATACGTGCACACCCTGGTGACATCCCGGCAGAAGCAGTCTTTTGCTATTGTATTGACTTGTGGTTTTAGGGAAAGTCAGTTGTCCATGAGGATTCCCAGGTTTTTTATCACTTACTATGTCTCTGGTTGGGTTCCCATGCATGGTGGCCAGCTCAGGTATGTCTGTGTTGCATTGTCTTATGGAGGGGAGATCATTATTTCTGTTTTGGTCGGAATTACATTGAGATTATTGTTTGTCATCCAGGTGTATATGTCTGTGCGACATTTGTTAAGGGTGTTTTTTGGGTCTTGGGCAGAGGTTATCTTGGGGATGAGTTGGGTATCGTCTGTGTAGTTATAGGTGATCAGTCGATGGGTTTGAATGAGTGTCATTAGGGGGGGCATGTAGATGTTGAAGAGGAGCGGGGAGAGGCTTGATCCTTGTGGTACACTGCAGGTGATGTTTTTAGTGTTGGATGTAAATGGCAGTAATGTAATGTCCGGTTGGTGAAGAAAGGTTTCTGCCATTGTAATGCAGAGTTTTTTTTTAATGGCGTGTTCCTCCAGTCTCTGTATTAGTGTTGTGTGTCTGATTGTGTCGAAGGCGACTGGCATGTCTAGTAGTATGAGGGCTGATTGGGTGCTGTTGTATGTGTTTATTTTTAAGTCGTCCCATATGGGGACAAGTGCTGATTCAGGGAATGAAGCCAACTTGGGAGTGGTTGAGTATTCCGTTGCTTTCTACATGGTTGAGTAGTACTTTGTAAATGTGGTTCTCAGGGATTTTCGCTGGATAAGTTAGATTCTATATAGGTCTGTAGTTGATGGGGTCTTCTGCATTTCCGGTTTAGTTTTTTTTAGGAGGGACTTGATGTATGCTGATTTGAAAGTGTTAGGTATTCCCGTGTTTTGCGATAGGTTCCTTAGTAGTCGGAAGTATGAGGCTAGCATTCTGTGGTATAAGAGTTTTTTTAATATGGCCGGTTGGGATGGTCACTGGGGGATCCGGCGAGGCTAGTGACTTTTTTTTAGTTTGTTGAAATCACTGTATCATGGTTACAGTGTCCAAAAGCACTCAGATGCATCTGGCAAGTCACATGTGAGTGCTACATAAAACACACAAACAATGCAAGTGGTTTAATGATGGGCATAGAACGTTTCACTTCTGTGCATAAAAATAGAAAGGCTGAAGTGTAGGTGCTCACTGCCCCAGATCCTCTGCTTCCCAGTCAAAGCACTGCTACTGTTCCTTTAGAAGTAGTGATTGGCCATGAGTGTGTGACTTTTGGTAGGCGATGTTATACTACTTATGCATTATGTTATGGTATGTAGTGGTCTCCAAGTGCCTCACTTTAGGTTGGCATATTGTGCACCCACCCAGGGTATACAGACTTTACTCTATGGAGAAAACAGAGAAGACAGAAGGTAAGAAAACGAGAGCGATGGTTAAATGCCACAGACATAGGGATGGGGTGATGTAGAAGGGGAGGAGCAATGTTTTGTGATCGCTTGGAAGCGTGTGGATCCATTAAGGTGGACCGTTGATAAGGATTGCAGAGAGGAAGGTATATTTTAAACATGTTTGGAATCAGACTATGGGCCTCATTCCGAGGCTGGCGCTATCCATGGAGTAAAGAGCACCATGGTAAGCAACCATGGAGCTATTCACTCCATGGAAATCCGGCATGGTGAATGGAGTAATTACCGGTCCATTCCAAGGTTGGAGGGACCGGTAATTCCCCATTCACCATACCGGTTCCCCATCCCTATTCCTGCCCCCATAGGGCTCAATGGGAATGGGGAAGGAGTAAATTACGGCACGGTAAATTACAGTGCCATAATTTACTCCAAGGTCCCTTTGCGGGTTGGATTTTTAACGCCTGCTAAAAGCAGGCGTTAAATGCCAACCCGCAAAAGGGAACTCGGAATATGGTGGTAAGTGTTAACGGTCACCGTTGCCATTAACGGTGACCGTTAACCCTTACCTCCAGCCTCGGAATGAGGCCCAATGTGAATCAATTTAGAGGCGCAATAGATAGTAAAAAACAAGTTATGGGTGGTTGTGTGATGGGGTAGAAATATTCTCCAGCCATATGGTTAAAATATGGTGGCTTTTTCATCAGGATTACCTATACAATGTTTCCTCAGAGTGAACTCCGGAATAGTAATTTGGGGCTGTGAGGCCTGGAGCCCATATGTGGCTTGTTCTAAAATAGACTCTGTGAAAGGGGAATGTAGTTGCAGAACAAAAGGTTAGGACAGGCTATTATGGATCTGTTGACACATTGCAAGTCTCCCACTCCCAAAAGAGGGGGAATAGTGAGATATTCTGTGAATATTGTATTAGCACCCTGGAAGTGGGCGCTAGCCAATCAGGATCCTCGGAGCATGGGCTTATTGCATGGTACAAACCCATGTTCCGAGCAGCCTGGGTGCTGCTAACCAGCACCCTCTTCCCTTCCCCACGCCCCTCCATCTTTAGCACCCATGTAGTTTCCTATGCGGATGCTAAGAGAGTGTGATTTAAAAAGAAAAAGAAACTTACCTCACTGCCCAGCCCACTGCTGATCCATGCTTTCCCGAGTCCATTTCACTGTTGATGACGTCACAGTCATCAACATCGAAAACGGACTTGGGAAACAACACGCAGTACTGGGTCATACAGCGAGGTAAGTTTAATTTGTTTTAAAAAAGAAATTAAAGCATTAGTTCCCGTATACAAAACTACATGGGTGCTAATGACGATATACACTGAGGCAGAAGGCCAACCGTGTCGATAACAGCACCGCCGACCACGTTAATGGGTGGCGGGCCGTTACCGACAGGGTCGGCCCGCCGCCTTAGTGTTTATCACCCAATGCAAGTACAGTTGCTGCACAGCTCAGGGTTCCTGAGCTGTCCAGGGGTATGCGTGTGTGACAGTGACAGGACTGTTACCAGATAGGACTGTGGCCTGATTGTTACTTGGTTAGCACAAGTGTGACCCGGAATCAGCACTGACGTTTCCCTCGGTCATGAACAGCCACGAACAGCCAGTTCTTTAGTAGAGATTAGTGGGCGGCTCTGAACTGAAGATACTTCTGGGTCAGGGTGGCTTTCAGGTTGCAGGTTCTCTGCTCAGGATACAGCCCTAAGGCTGTCTCTGGACCCTGCCAGCAAACTTTTGAGGATTTCTGTGGTGTTGTGGAAACTGGGCCCCACCTTAGGAAGTTGCTGGTCTCCTCTGGGAATGATCAGCACATAGACTACCCCTTTCCAACCACTTCCTTGAACTGCTGTTGCCTCGTTGGATTAACAGGTGATAGTAGTGTGAACACTGATAGCTCTGGCAAAGATTAGAGTGTGATTCAGTTACACTATAGAAAAAACCCTAGCGCCTCATACAACAACTGTGTCGGGAGGATAGCTCAGGGGCAACGTGCTCGCTTTGGAAGAAAGACGACAGGAAGCACCACAGGTTCGATCTCTGGGTCCCTGCTTAGAAACCTCTGGGTTTTAAGCGCGTTATTAATAACCTATCATATCATAACGCCAGACCAGCCATATCAAATCAGAAACGATGTTAGGTAGAGAATGTAAAGGTAAGCACTATAAAAGGCCAGAACAACGCAAGAACAGGGCAGAAGCAGTACTCCAGGAGCGAGCAGAGTAGAAAGGGAGCAAGGAGATGAACCCTTCCACCACAGCAGAGGAGCCTAAAGTGGACCTAAAGGCACTAACCGGGAAGACAGAAGCCTTGAGAATCCCGCACCAGGCTGGCCAAGCTGCTGTTGGTAGAAAGAAGGTGAAAAGTTCTAGGAGTGGGAATCCCGGGAGTGCCTGAAGAGCGAAAGGCTGGTCACTTTGCTATTGACACGGGCATGCTTTGGTAGTGGGAAGGACACAGACACACTATGCCGTATTAGTAGAAAGGGTGCTGTATCACTTGATAGTGGGAGGCTAGTCAGGTGCAATACCCCTTGTGAGTCAACCAGACGACGCCACCCCTGGAAAGGGCAAAGCGAGCCAGGCCCTTTCCTCCTGGTTGCATTACAGGTATGAGGCCGAATGGGGCCAAGAAGGGACTGTGCAATGTATGCCCTGTGACTCTTGTTGAGACAAGAAGTGTTTGTGTGAAAAACAGGTGGTGATCATTCCTGCGATCTGCCTGATTGGGTGTCAGTGTGTGTGGTAATGCTGGCCAAGACATGTTGACAAACTGCAGGGGAGCGCAAGTGCGCCTCAGCTTGTAAGCTCAATGCAGCCAAGCCACAGTGAGGCATCTTGAATGCATTGAAACATGAAAGACGCATACGAAAGCCACGAGTGCCCAATTAGTCTGAACCAGTTGGATTTAAACTAATAGTCCAAAACTACGAACCCACCTCTTGTTTAACGGCTGCAGAATCAAAAATATATATATTCAAAGGGATCAGCACTACGACTGATGTAACTCAGGTGTACTGTTTGCAGACGCATGCTGTCTTACATGCGGCCATTTTGATACATGTTCCTTTCAATATGATTGCATAATTATTCTCTCTACTACTATTACATTCACTGTAATGTTAGTGTTCCAATATCAATCTCTGGGGCAGCACTGAAGAGCGAAACACGTGTTTGCATGCATAATTAAATTGGGCATTGAAACCTAGAACATGTATGGATAAGGAAACTAGATGACAGGGGTGTCGCTAGTTCTGGAAAAGATCTGGGGCTATGCTATTGTCGGGTCTAGGGGCTAGCCAGCCTTTTGGTTGTAGCGCCTGAGCTTCTATCCAGGGCTACAACCATAGCTCTCCTATACCTGCATGAACCTGCTGCAAACATGCAAAAAAACATGCTTTGTGTCAGACAGTTATCACCTGCCCACAGAGTCATCTCACATCCTGGATGTGACCACCGGGCACATGCTCCCTCTATCTACCCCTCTCCACGCTGGTGCCACCGGGTACCTCGAGGTACTTGTACAACTCTGTGTTCTTGCAGGGCATAGAACCTGCAAGACCAGGCTATGCTTGAAAGCTTGCACCGGTAAAATAATCCAATGGGTGACTACATCTGCAGCAGAAATCTGTGGAGGCATGTTGTGGTATCAGGTGTGACCTGCCATGCAGAGGCATCTCACATCCTGGAGGCTGGACTTCAGTACCTTCAGTACCTGGTACACACTGCCTACATCTACCCCACTTTGTTAGTGCCACCTGGTACTGCTGGTGATCCCACAACTCTCTGAACTTGCAGGGCATAGCTCCTGCAAGAATAGTTTATGCTTGGGGGCATGCACCAGTAAAATAATCCAGTGGGTGAACACACCTGCTGCAGAAATCTGACAAATTAGGCTGTGTGTCACACAGGCATCACCCGCCCCTACAGAAGAATCACATATGCACCCCATGTCCTGGATGTGAGTACCTGGTCCACGCTCCCTGAATCTATCCCTCTCCATTAGTGCCACTGGGTACCCCAAGGCGATCTGACATCTCACTCCTGCAAGAACAGGCTAAGCATGCAAAGGAGGAGTGTGTTAATGCACATGCTGTACAATTCTGGGGACTGTGATGTGTGCAGTGGTCAAAGTGGAAAAAGGGAACTAATGGCACTCTGGCTGAATCCAAAAAGAAGGAAGTGGGATGGACGGAAAGCCGGCAGAGGGGGTGAGGGTGGGGACCAGGATCGCAAACTTTGGCTGAACAGTGAAGCGTCACTCTTCAAATTTGACCACATACCCTCCAAGATTTACTCTGTACAAATAGTATAGATTTCAAGGCCTACAGTAATGATGTCTTATAGAGGTTACTTACAAAAAACACAAATTGCATTATAAAGCCACATAACATATAAATCCTTATAGCAACATGTTAAGCAAAAAGAATATCATCTTGAGTTTAATTTTCACATCCCAGATGGTAAACTATAAGTCCCAGAATGCAACATAACGTCAACCTGAAAATTCTATTGAAGCCCACTGTACTTTCAGTGATTTAAACATGCAATAAAATAAGTTGTGTAATAAACTCAGATAGATATGGAGATTCTTTGTCACAAACCTCCAGCTCGTCGTTATTCATGATGTTGAAAACATTTTATCAGTGACATAAAGCAACTTTTATTTTTGGTTTTTGCATGTCATGATGGATATAAACAAATCTTTAAATGGGTGCTTTGTGTTTCTCACTTTAACTATCATATATGTGCAAGGTAACTGGTGCTTTGTAAGCTTTTTGAGTTGAAAATGTTCCATCATGCATAGGAAAGGCTCTTCCACTGATAAACGGAATATGTTTGCAACCTGAACACCTTAACAACTTGCAGAGCCTCGGATGTTGTGCGTGTGTCTGCCTAGCTGTGACTTGATAACTAGCAGTGCTTGAATGTCTATGGTAAGCTGATTCTACACTTGGCTCAGGAGTCAGAAGAAAGAGAAGACACTCTGTAAAAAGCAAACAAACAATCAGCCCAGGCACTGGCCCAGAGATATCAGTAAACATAAATCTTGATCACAACAACAGATAAACCCTCCAACCACACATGCTGCCAGCCTTGTCAGGCTGAGGCAGCTGAGCCCAGGAAAGATATGCAAATAACAGTACTAAACACTGATGCATAGTGTGCAGAGGCCCTATGTACAGAGAACGTTCTTACCTCTAGGCCTGAAGAAAGAAGAGTGAGCAGCATTCACTGGAAGGCTTTGCAGCTTTCATTTCACTGCAATATGATTGGTTGACTATGTCATGTGCTTTTCAGCATGTGTTATACTCACAATTCAGAGCACCTTATCCATTCCAATGCATGCTACATTCATATCCATCTGTGTCATAAGAATGTCAACCCAGGTTATATTAATTTCAATGATTGTC
Source organism: Ambystoma mexicanum (assembly GCF_040938575.1). Taxonomy (NCBI): domain Eukaryota; kingdom Metazoa; phylum Chordata; class Amphibia; order Caudata; family Ambystomatidae; genus Ambystoma; species Ambystoma mexicanum. The sequence goes on along the minus strand of NC_090922.1, from coordinate 575,836,975 downwards.
AGATTAATTTCAATGCATGTCATCCACTGCATTTGCTCCGAGTCTAACATCGCATCACCTTCAAAACAATGTGCATAACACACAGGGCAATCAGCGGAGAAGGAGCTGAATTCGTACAAAAGAAAATAACGATCTACAAGCCAACGAGACTCCTCAGATCGAGCAACGAAATCTGCCTGGAACAAAAACCATACCTTAAGAAAAAACTAAGGGGCTCCTCGTTCTCCCACCTAGCTGCAAAAACCTGGAACAACATCCCAAAAGAAATAAGAAACACCAAAAACTACCTACAATTCAGAAAACTACTAAAAACCTGTCTCTTCAACATCACAGATTCAACTTGAAAAAACTAAACACTCAAACGAGATACACAATAAGAGGATGACAGGATCTAGGATGACACTGACAAACACCCAGAACCAACCAAGGGAAACTCCTACTATAACAAGAGAGACGATGTTAGGTTGAATAGGACACAAGCGACACCCCATGAGAACAGAAACAGCATCCCTAGCCTAGCCCAGCCAACAACCCACCAGTTACATAATCGCTACCAGGTATCATTTTGAATAGAGTTGCATGAATTTTAGCAGTTGTCACACTTGAACTAAGCTCTGCACATCGCCATGGGCCAAGCCCAGATGTAGTTGTGAATGATGACAGGTGCCGCGTCTAGACGTGAATGCAAACCTTGGCATGTGCCACGCTTTAAACGGGCAGTGAGCGGTAGCCTGAAGCACCAGCTGGATAGGACGATGAATGCCGACCACCGCCACATATGGATGGCGTAGCGTAGGTTGACCAATGCCGCATACCGACTGGATTGGGAATGCTATCCCGGCTAGATTTGGATAGACTCACAAACGCCTGCTTGCCCCACATACAGACCGGTTGTACGGAGGTGGCCGGGGCAGAACTGGGACGGGGTTGTGAATGTGAGTGGGCGTCATGTGTGGAAGCGACTGTGAGTGTCGGCCGTTCCCGGATCTGGATGTAGATGCAGAGATGCTTGCGCGCCCCACCAATCCACTAACAATTTCACTCCTCTGCATACACCTCTCAAACTCTAACCAAACACAACCACAAGCCCGGAACACAACAATCCACACAAACTTCACTACATTGCAACAACAAAACAAACGACACATAGACCCGCACAACAGCACACGAGGACTACAGACCGAAAAACGCCCCACGCCCAGCCGACGGAGATACCTGGGTTGAGGCCGCCAACAGCTCATCATTACTCTCTTGCCCTTTTCCAGCTTATTCCCACTAACTCACCATCTTTACCTCTTTTTTTTTCAGAGCCGCCAGAACGCCAGGGCACCACTCCGGTGGTGATAGAGCGCAGTACAAATATCTTTTAACATTCACATTTAAATGCATGTTACGTTAATTTTAATCAGTATTATATTCATATATATCGGTGTTACATTCATTTCAGTGGGTGTTAAATTTATTTCAATGCATGTTCTATTAATTTCAAAGCATGCGCAGATTACTTACTGGTAATCATCATTACTCATAGACCTACTCTTCCTTGCCCCAGTACTTTCCTTTGAGTATTCTCCATGCTCACTCAAACTCTTTTCTTTTCAAGCTGGCCTCTTATGGCTGCCCCTCCATTCCCAGGAAGTATAATCTCCCAACCAACCAGCCCTAGACAGTAATCCAAAGCCCAGGTATGGGAACCTTCATTTAGCGGGTGGGAGGAAAGGGAAGTCCGCACTGGGGCGAGGAAGAGTAGGATTAGGAGTAATGGAGATTACCAGTAGGTAATCTGAGCATTACCTCCACGTCCCTCTTCCTCGTCCAAGTACTTACCTTTGAGTTGTATAAAAGCAGAAACAAGAAGGACGCCCATGCCCATCACAAAAGACACATACACCAGGGGTAAAGTGAAACCCACCGAACACCAATTTATTTAAGGAACAGCAAAAAGCAAAAGGCAGGCTGACCACGACTCCTGCCACCACCTCATCCAGAGACAGCCTCCAGAACACCCACACCAAAGGAAGTAGACTGGGGCCCCTCCACGTTGAGTTGGTAATGCAGAATAAATGTGTTGGGTGTAGCCCATGTGGCATCTCAGCAAATGTCCAACAAAGGTAGCCTCCGCAGGCGTGCCCAGGAGGCAGCCAGCCCTCTAGTGGCCCGACCTTGGACCCACCCTGCAGGACAGAGGGCGCAGACTCATAGGCCTGCAGAATCAAAGATTTAATACACCGACTAATCGCTGGAGTGGAAGCCAGCGACCACAATCCTTCGCCCCAAAGGTGACTAAGAGATGATCAGTGAGACAAAATTACTCAGCCCACTTGAGATCCAGGCAATGTCAAGCCTCCTACTCAGGAGGATAAAGCAGGGAAGAAAGCTGGGAGAACCACCTCCTGAGACCAATAAAACAAAGAGGTGATCTTTGGCACAAATGAGGCATCATAGCGCAACACAAGGGCCTCCTCCTGGACCACCAGAAATGGGGGCCTACGCAAGAGGGCCCCAATTTCCCCCAAACACTGAGCCGAAGTAATGGCAATCAGAAAGGTAGTCTTCAGCGTCAACCACTTCAGCTCCACCTCCTAAAGATGGGTCCCACGGGGATCCCCAACCGGGCCCACAGAACGAGAATTGCTACCCCTTTCAAGAGCCACGAGACCAGAGACCTCCCTGCCTGCCGGAAAGCCCGAATGTCCACCCATTGAGAACAGAGAGTAGAGACCGCAACCCCTTCTCCACACCATGAAGAAATTGCCAAATGGGAGGCCACACTCCAATCCCAGGACACCCTCCGGAAAACACCAAGCCAGAAAATGAGCCCAATGATGGTCAAAGGACTTGAGTGTAGAGGAACGACGTGCCCTCAGGACTGTCCCAGTCACTGTAGCAGAAAGGCCTAATGCGTGGAGTCCCATGCCTCAGTTTTTATACCCCTCAACGGATGAGGGAGTAGAAAGGGGCATTGACCATCTGCAATGGAGACGGCATCTGGGCAACACCAAAGGAGGAGCTAACTGCATCTCCAGAAGGCCCGGGAACCATCCCCTCCGAGGCCAGTAAGGGACCACCAGCATAAACACCCCCAGAAACTATCTGATTCTGCTGATGACCTTCGGAATCAGGGGAATTGGAGAAAAGGCATAAAGAAACTCTGGGGGCCAAACCAAGGAAAGAGTGCCCACCCACCAAGCCACAGGGAACTGAGCACTCGAGCAAAACCAGAGAAGTTGAGAGTTGCAGGGGGAGGCAAAGAGGCCCATCCAGGGAGGCCTGAACTGCCAACAGACCTCCTGAAAAATCTTTGGAAGAAGAGACATCTCGCCCGAGACTGGAAACAACCTGCAGAGCCAGTCCAGAGTCATATTGTCCTCACCCCGATGTGCCTCGACCCAGATCCTGATGGATAAAGCCAGATCCTCCAGGGAGTCGGACCCTGTGCCCCCTGATGGTTGATTTAAACCAGAGCCGAGGTGTTGTCTGTCCGATCCAGAACTTCCTTCCCCTGGATTGAAGACCTGAAGACCACCAAAGCCCTTACAATGGCCGCCAACTCCTTCCAATTGGAGGACCTCGCCTGGTCCTGAAGAAACCACCTTGCCTGATAAGTCCAGGAGAGTTGCCCCCAGCCCAGGCTGCTGGCGTTGGTGGTAAGAATTATTGGCAATCCCAGGGACAAGGGCATACCCCTCCGGAGATGGGATTGGACCAACCACCACCGGAGCGACTTCCAGAGGGGAGACGCCACTATGATCAGACAATTGAACTGAAGAGGAGCCAGTTGCCAATGGAACAGAAGATGACACACCAACAGTCTCAAATGCAGCGGCGTCCAGGGGACCACAAAAATGCAGGAAGCCATGTGCCCCTGGAGACATAACAATTCACTGGCCGAACCTCAACCCCGGTCAAAAACAGTCTGCAGCAGACACTGTAGCCTTGGAGGTCCTGTCTAGTGGGAGCTGAACCAGTGCATCCTTGGTGAAGAACTGTGCACTGATGAACTTTAGAGTCTGAGAAGGGGACAAGCAAGATTTCAGAAGATTGAGGAAGAAACCCCACCTGCACAGGCCTGACAGACAAGTCGAAGATGGGCCTACCTGGAGCCAAAACCCGGCCTTGATCAACCAATCATCTAAGTAACAGTACACCTGAACTCCGGACAGGTGTAAAGAAGCTTGGTGGCCACTGTGGGAGACCCGCAGGCTCCGCCACCAGCTCCCACCAAATTACTGATGCTCAGAGCAGGGCACGGAATCCCCGGCACTAAGCCAGCAGAAAGGCGAACTTCCAGAGGCCGACAGGGACACCCTGCTTGCACTTGGCTACCGGACTCCATCTGCCAGAACCGACAGTACTACAGGGGGCCTGGCAGGCATCCTGACAACCAAGCCCTGCAGAGGAGTGAGGGCCACCAGCCGCTGCCCCTCCTACCCAGCACAGAGAGGATTCACCAGTTCCAGCAGGAACGAATGAACTGCTGTGGGCTGGTTGGTTGGGAGGGCATACTCCTGGGAGGGGTCAGAGGAGGCCAGCTTGAAAAGTCTTAGTTACTTACCTGTAACTGTATTTCTCCAGCATTGGTATCTTTCATAGATTCACATGCTTGAATATTCCCCGTTGTCAGACTGGGAATCCTCGGTGATAAATTTAATAATAATTTTTTTTTTTTTTAAATATACACACATTGCTACCTAGCAGTGCATGTACATAGCCCATTATGGCCTATGAGCCATTTCATTGTGTAGTCCCTCCACCTCACTTTGGTCCTTTATGGCCCCAGCCAATGAGGTGGCAGGGCTTAAGCTCCGCCCCCGGCAGCCATCTTTAGATTTTGAACCGTAGAGATTACAGTATGATGGATGCCGAGCATAAAAGCAGCCTCTCAGGGGAGGCGGGCGGGCGCATGGGAATCTATGAAAGATACCAATGCTGGAGAAATACAGTTACAGGTAAGTAACTAAGACTTCTCCAGCATTGGATCTTTCATAGATTCAGATGCTTGAATATAATACCAAGCAGTTAAAACATGCCACCATTATATATATATATATGCATAAATACAGAAAAAACATATTTCTGATCAAACCTTTACCATGCAGCAACACAACGGTTACATACTTCGGGAAAGGTGGGAAAGGAGGCTGGTCCTACCTTATACAAAGAGATGGCGGAGCACTGCCTGTCCAACTGCAGCTTCTTTGTTGGTATCTTCAGTCAGGCAGTAGTGTTTGGCGAAAGTATGCAGAGTGCTCCACGTGGCGGCTCTGCATATGTCCTTCAATGCCACCCCTGCGTGGAATGCTGTTGACGCCGCCCTTCCTCTGGTGGAGTGCGCAGACGGCGGTCTAGTTAAAGGGTCGCCTTTCAACTGATGGCAGTGGGTGATGCAGGACGATACCCAGCGTGCCAGACTTTGTTTAGATATATGCTGACCCTTGGTACGGCCAGAGAAAGAAATGAATAGCCGGTTTGAGGAGCGGAACTCCTTGGTTCTTTGCAAGTATAACTTCAACACTCTAGCAACGTCTAGAGAATGTAATGTTCTTTCCGCTTCAGAAGCGTGATTTTGGAAAAAGGTTGGTAAAACAATGCGCTCAGTGAACGACATCTCCGAAAGTACCTTGGGGAGGAACTTCGGGTGAGGCCTTAAGATGACGCGGTCCTTCTGGAACAAAGTAAACGGGGGTTCAGAAGACAAAGCTTGTAACTCACTGATCCTTCTGGCTGATGTGATGGCTATCAGGAAAGATGTCTTCCAGGACAAGAATTTCATTTCGCATCTGTGTATGGGTTCGAAGGGAGGTTGCATGAGGGCTGTTAAGATGGTGTTGAGGCTCCAGTCCGGAACTGGTGTAGGTGTAGGCGGATAAGTACGCATCAGTCCTTTCAGGAAGATTTTAACCGCTGGTAAGGAAAGTAAGGCTTGCGTCTCCGCGATTACTGTGTAAGCCGCTATGGCTGACCGATGGACCTTGATAGAGGACAGTGAGAGCCCTGACTTAGCCAGGTGCAACAAGTAGGGCAGAATCTGATTAACCGAGGCCGTGAGGGGATCGATTGCAGAGGTCTCGCACCATTTGGAAAACCTGGTCCATTTCCTGGTGTAGGTGACTTGCGTGGACGGGGCTCTAGCGGCCCTGATGATATCCCAGCATTCCGATGGTAACTTTAGGTGCATCAGTTTGCGCTGCTCAGGAACCATGCTTTGAGAGACAGGCTCCTCGGGTCGTGGTGGAGGACCTTGCGGTTCTGTTACGTCAGTAGATATTGATGTGTCTTGAGACGAATCGGGGGTTGACAGGATAGATGCCTCAGCGTCGGGTACCAGACTTGCCGTGCCCAATCCGGTGCAATTAGTATCAAAGAACAATCCTGTTCTTTTACCCTGCGAAGTACCCTCGACATGAGGGGAATGGGTGGGAAGGCATAGAGGAACTTCCCCGACCAATTCACTGAGAACGTGTCTCCCAGTGATTGGTGCTCCGGGTATCTTGAAGCAAATCTCTTGCATTTTTTGTTGTTCCTGGTGGCAAAAAGGTCGATCTGCGGATGGCCCCATAAGGCAAATATCCGTTGGGTTTCTTTTTCGTCCAGCTCCCACTCGTGGGACGCTGAGTATTCTCTCCTTAGCCTGTCCGCTAGAACATTGTCCACTCCTGGAAGATGCTCTGCCCTGATCTGCACCCCGTAGTGCAAGGCCCATGCCCAAAGCTGTTGGGCTTCTTGCGACAGGATCTGTGACCTCGTGCCTCCCTGCTTGTTTGTATAGTGCATGGAGGTCGTGTTGTCTGTCTGGACTGTAAGAACTTGACCAGCTATAACCGGTAGGAAGGCTTTCAGCGCCAACCTTACGGCCCTGAGCTCTAACACGTTGATGTGGAGCTGGGACTCTTGTGTCGACCAAGAGCCCTTGGTTTGGAGGTCCGCAAGATGAGCGCCCCAACCTGATAAGGAAGCGTCCGTCCTCAGCAGAAGGGTCGATGTCGGTGCTTGAAACGGCATCCCCTGCAGAAGATTCCTCGGAACATTCCACCATCGAAGGGCCTTGTGCAACGTCGATGGAATCTGGACAATGTCTTCCCAGCCTCCGAAAGCTTGTTTCCATTGGTGGTCCAGAGCTTCCTGCACAGGTCTCATGCGAAGCCTGCAGTTCGGTATGAGGAATATGCATGATGACATCATGCCCAATAGGGATTTGTAAGAGCGTACGGATGTTGTCTCTTTCTGTAGGAAGTTCGAAGTTGAGCGTAGAATCGCTGCTATTCTTTCTGCGGATGGCCTCACTCTGGGAATGCTGGTATCGAGTTCGGCTCCCAGGAAGAGAGCTACCTTGCTGGGAATAGGGCAGGACTTTGTCTGGTTTATGGAGAAACCTAACTCTTTTAGGAGGTTGACAGTCCTCGACACTGCCGAGCGAGCCTTTGCAGCGGAACTTGGCTTTATCAGCCAATCGTCCAGGTATGGAAAAACGTCCGTTCCTGCCCTCCTGAGACTTGCTGCTACCGGCGCCAAGCATTTTGTGAAAACTCTCGGAGCCGATTTTAGCCCGAACGGGAGCACTCGAAACTGAAAGTGAAGCTCTCCCACCGTGAACCTGAGGAACTGCCTGTGCGCTGGATGGATCGGTATATGGAAGTATGCGTCCTCCAAGTCTAAAGTGGCTAAGAAGTCGTGCTTGTTTAACCAAGGTAGCACCCCTTGTAAAGCTACCATCTTGAATGTTATGCGCTTGATAAATTTGTTGAGTGCCCTCAGGTCCAAGATGGGTCTCCATTGACCGTTTTTCTTTCTGACGAGGAAGAATCGGGAGTAGAAACCTTTTCCCCTCTGAGAATAAGGAACTGGTTCTACTGCTGCCTTCTGGAGCAGTTTTTGCACTTCGGACATGACCTGTCTTAGCATATGCACTCTGCGAGATGTTGGAGGCAGGGAAGGAGGTTGGTCCAGAAATTCTAAGGTGTAACCCTTTCGGATCACCTGCAACACCCATTTGTCCGATGTAATTGATTGCCAGCGCTGGAATAACTGGCTCACCCTTCCCCCCACCGGGGTGTGGTGAAGAGGGGAAAAACATTGGTCGTCAGTTTTGCTTGCCTTGTGACTTCCCTTGGGCGGAGCCACGTCTGCCTCTATGGGCGTATCTGTTGGATGACTGATATTTATTGTCTTGGTACGTGCCGCCTTGTGCTTTTTGACCATACGAGGAACGACCGTATCCTCTGAACTTGGAAGATGAGCCTCTGAAGGGACGAAAAGACCGATGGTCCTTACTTTTGTCCTTTAAAGAACTGATGGCTCTGGCTGTGTCCGTGTCTGTCTTGATTCCCTTCAAATGATCGTCTATCTTCTTTCCAAAGAGATCTTGTCCATCAAACGGCATGTCTAGTATCTGCGCCTGGACTTCAGGTCTAAAGTTAGTAGCCTTCATCCAGGCTTGCCTTCTGAGCACTGTGCCGTGCGCCATCTGCCTGAAGCCTGATTCGGCCACATCAACCGCTGCGTCGATCATGTGATCCGATGTTGCTTCACCATCCGCGATTATCGATTTTGCCTCCTCCTGGAGCTCTGGTGGTAATTGTTTCGCCAATTTAGACATGCGGAGCCAAAGTTCGCGATCGAACCTTGCGGTCATGGCCAGCGCATTGCCCGCTCTGATTGTAAGCGATGCAGAAGATGATACTTTCCTGCCCATGGATTCCAGTTTATGTCCGTCCTTATCCGGTGGTGCCGACAACGGTGAGGAGGGGTTGGCGAGTTTCTTTCTGGCCGCCACTGTGATAACCGAGTCTGGTTTCGTATGACCTCTCAAACAAAGAGGTGCCGAATCCGGAGCTTTATATTTCTTTTCTGGCCTGGACACCAGCGCCGGAGTCGATAAGGGCGTGGATAGGATCTTGGATCCGGAATCCCAGATGGTATCGAGGAGAGGAATTGTGGTCACTGTCCTCCTTCGTTTGTCCCTGTGCTCATAGAGCACTGATTTCCTTTCCTCAGAAGAAACCTGAATTTTAAACAATTCTGCGGCTTTACCTATAATGGTGTGGAAAGAGACGAGATCATCCGGCGGCGAGGCCTTGCCCGGCGAGTCTCTCCTCCTTGGCTTCTCGACTACGTAGTCATCCCAATCCCACTCACTGGATGCGTCTGGCTCCTGTGTTATTTCTCCTTCTTCTGGTTCCGAGAATTCTCTAAAAGGATCCTCCTGCCAGTCTGATACCGAGATGGTGGACGGTACCATAGTGGGGTCCACATCCGGAGATTGCGGTCTGCGCGATGACTGTGGCGACGGGACTCTTGTAGGTGAAGCACTGTGGGTGCTGCTCCTTGGTCTTCGAGCAGGTTCCGGTGATCCCATCCGTTTTTGCGGTCTACTCCTGTGAGGAGAACAACCAGATGTGCCTGGAATCGGAGATGACTCTCTAGGAATAATTCCTGATTCTATGGGATCAATCGGGATTTGCTTCTCCTTTTGCCGCCTGTAAAATTCTTCTACAATCCTCTGCACGGATAACATGAGTATCGGGTCATGAGGGTATTCGGATTCTCCCGTGGACGGTTGCCAAGGAGGGCTGTATTGTTTAGGTAAAGGACCGGTGGACTCTTCCATCACTTCCGCATCAGAGAATTCTTCCTGAAGAATTACATCCGGAAGTTCTGCCATGTGACCCAAAGGTGAAAATTGCTGTACCAGTGGTTCAGTTTCAGTATTCTTCTCAATGACATTGCTTTCAATGACAGGAGTTTCAAATGTGGAAGGCCGCAATTCCACCGTAATTTGCGGTGCTATCTTCTTCAACAAGCATCCCGTATGAGATTTCGTCGACGACTGAGATTTTCCCGTCGACGAGGGCTTCGCCGTCGACGACTGAGGGTTTGCCGTCGACGAGAGCTTCGTTGACGAATGTGGAATGCGTTTCGTGGACGACTGCGTCATGGATGAATGCTTCGTGGACGAGTGGTGTTTGCTCGTCGACGATTGCTTCGCGGTCGACGTGTCCGATGACGATGATCTTATTGTCGACGATGTCTTAAGCGTGGTCGTCGTCGATGCTGGTTTCGTCGACGGTATGGCCGATGACGGGCCTTTACCTTTCCCTTCATTCGTGGGCAGTTTCCCCGCCGACGACTGCCCCCCCCCGTTTTTTGCAAACTCCTCCTTACCTCTGGAGGCAGATTTTGCAGACTTCTTCTGGCTTGGTAAGTCAACTGGAGGCAGAAAGGGTATCAATTCCAACTTCCTCTTTTTGGACTTGGGAGAGGAACTCCTTTCCACTGAAGAGGCCCTTCTCTTTGAAGTTTGTCTCTCAGATGGAGTGCTGGATTGGACAGGAGCTGTTCTGACAGACTCTTCGTCCGAAGATTGATCCCTGGATTCCAGGTAAGAAAGGAGTCTTCTATGCCTGTCATGAAGGGTCTTGGTGGAAAAAGTTCTACAAATCTCGCATTTTTTAATGTCATGTGGGTACAGACAATAAATGCAATGCTCGTGGGGGTCTTTGTTGTAAACCAATTTCTTTTTGCACCTCGTGCAGTCCCTGAACAGGGAAGGCTTCCTGGCAGCCTGAGGTGCCTCCATTTCTGAAGAGAAGTTCAGTCGACGATTTTGAGAGGAAAACAACAAGTTTTGTCTCCCAGGTTAATTGGAAACAAAGCCCCTGAGAAGGGGAACAAAATGGAATATATTTACCAAATATATTCCACACAAAAGTAGAAAGAATTTGAAAAAGCTCAGAGAGCTTGAGGATTCCCTGTGTCTGTTAGACTGCGGTTAAAAATCTAAAGATGGCTGCCGGGGGTGGAGCTTAAGCCCTGCCACCTCATTGGCTGGGGCCATAAAGGACCAAAGTGAGGTGGAGGGACTACACAATGAAATGGCTCATAGGCCATAATGGGCTATGTACATGCACTGCTAGGTAGCAATGTGTGTATATTTTTAAAAAAAAATTTAAAAAAAATTTATTATTAAATTTATCACCGAGGATTCCCAGTCTGACGACGGGGAATATTCAAGCATCTGAATCTATGAAAGATCCAATGCTGGAGAAGAAAACGCTCCAGTGAGCACGGAACATACTCAAAGGTAAGTACTGGGACGAGGAAGAGGGACGTGGAGGTAATGTCTTATTCATTCTAATGCATGTTATATTAATTTCAATGCATGTTACATTCACTTCAATGTGTGTCATATTAATTTCAATGGGTTTCATAATCATTCCATTGCATGTCCTATTCAATTCAACGTGTGTCAAATTCATTTCAATGGGTGTCATATGTATTCCAATGCAAGTCTTCTTCATTTCAATGCATGTTACATTCACTTCAATGTGTGTCATATTCATTTCAATGGGTGTCATGTTCATTTCAATGCAAGTCTCATTCATTCCAATGCATGTTGTTTTCATTCCAATGCATGCTACAGTCACGTCAACATATGTCATAGTCATTCCAATGGGTGTCATATTGATTTCAATGGGTGTCATATTGATTTCAATGGATGTCATATTAATTCAAATGCATGTTCTATTCATTTCAATGCATGTCTTATTCATTCCAAAGCATATTATATGCATTTCAATGCATGTTTCATTCACGTCAATGTGTGCTATATTTGTTCCAATGCATGTTTCATTCACTTCAGTGTGTGTCATATTCATTTCAATGGGTGTCATATTCATTCCAATGCATGTTCTATTCATTTCCATGCACGTTACATTCACTTCAACTAGAGAAAGTAAAGGTACCAGCAAGAGGTGGCAATCGGGAGCTACTCCATAGAGGAAAAGAAGCCAAAAGGATCTGTCTAATGGAAATTTATAAATGTAAAAAGTTAGTTAAAAAGCTACAGAATTCCACAACCCAACAAACAATAAATCTAAAGTAGCCTAGTTTTAAGGCTTAAAATGACTAAAATTGCAGGCATTCTGATGTAAAAAATATATACAATCAGGCAGCCATTTGTTAACACTAAAACAATTCGGATTATCTTATAATTGCGGGCTACATTGTCCAAAACAAACAAATGCGGCATTTAATGATGGCTGCGGCACTCCAGGCGCGATGACGTCATTGCGTATAGCTGCGCGATGACGTCATGGCGGCCGTAAAATAAAAGGCTGCCACTTCTGAGCCAAAAACACATCGCAAATCGACGATGACAGAGGGACAAACGGATCTCCTCTCAGCAATAGGTAAGAACATGGCGCCCCCCTCCTTATTTCTTTAAATCTGCAAACCTTTTGTATTATAGTGCTGGTTAGGAAGGTAAAATAATCCCAATACTTGAATAGAGGATTCTCAGCATCTCCAATTACTGTCAGAGTTTTAAGAAAATGTGGCCTTTTGCAAAACTAAGTTGGTCTTTAAAACAGTTAAATTAGTGATTACTTTAAACTAAATATAAGAAAAACAATTTCCCCTAATCTGTTTTTTCTGATTTTTATTTTCTTTATTATTTTAAAAGTCTATATCGACAGTGGCAAAAATAACAGTATGGTAACAGGATGCTTCAACAATAGAAATCAATTTCTATATAGTGAGAGCTACACAAAGCAATGAACAGGTTGAGTACAAAAGAAAAAATCAAAGGATTTAAATTAGGAAAAATTTTTGGGCACAAACATTATGATGAATGTTAATGTTTTGAAATGTATGATTTTTTTATAGTTTCTCTTCTGATGATCCATGATAGAAAAATGGAGAAACGTGTGTAGAGAGAAAGGTACGAGGATTTTTCATATCAAGAAAAATAAATGAAAAACTATGACCTGAGATTTAAAATGTGAAAAACAGAACGAAGGAAATGGAACACAATCTTTTGTATGATTTGAGAGAAAAACACAGTAAATAAAAATAACAACGGTGACAAGAATATTGAGTGGATATTGTGATTTCTAAAAAAAAACAGCTGGCGCACTGGGAAAGATACCATTCGAAAGAATACTGAACTTATATTGTAACAGTCATGATATGGGTATCCACCGTTCTGACAACCAAACACAATTAGAAAAAGATAGATTGGCCAAGGAGACAAGCCTATTTTTGACCAGTAACTTTGTAGATAAACACTTGACTTCAATGTGTCATATTAATTTCAATGGGTGTCATATTCATCTCAATCCATGTCATATTCACTTCAACGTGTGTCATATTAATTTCAATGGGTGTCATGTTCATTTTGATGCATGTCCTATTCATTTCAATGCATGTCTTATTCATTCCAATGCATGTTATATTCACTTCAAGGTGTGTCATATTCATTTCAAAGGGTGTCATATTAATTCCATTGCATGTCGTATTCATTCCATTAGTCATATTGATTTCAATGGGTGTCATATTAAATTAAAATTCATGTCCTATTTATTCCAATGCATGTTATAATTACTTCAATGTGTGTCATATTCATTTCAATGCGTGTCGTATTCATTTCAATGTGTGCCATATTCATTTCAATGGGTGTCATATTGATTCCATTGCATGTCCTATTCATTTCAATGCATGTCTTATTTATTTCAATGCATGTTATATTCATTACAATGCATGTTACATTCACTTCAATGTGTGTCATTTCCATTTCAACGTGTGTCGTATTCATTTCAATGGGTGTCATATTCATTCCAATGCATGTCTTATTCATTTCAATGCATGTCTTACTCGTTCAATGCATATTATATTAATTTCAATGTGTCATATTCATTTCAATGGGTGTCATATGCATTCCATTGCATTCCGTACTCACTTCAATGTCTGTCATATTAATTTTAATGGGTGTCATATTCATTTCAATGGGTGTCATATGCATTCTATTGCATGTCATACTCACTTCAATGTGTGTCATATTAATTTCAATGGGTGTCCTATTAATTTCAATGCATGTCTTATTTGTTGAATTTCAATGTATGTCATACTCATTTCAATACATGCCATACTCATTTCAATACATGTTATAGTCATCTCAATACATGTTATAGTCATCTCAATGCATGCCTTATTCATTTCAATGCATGTTGTATTCATTTCAATATGTCACATTCATAAAGGTGTAATTTTGACCTGAACGGCTACCTATAGAATCCTCCATTTGGCCTACTTCAGTTCCCAGGCACACTGCCTATTCCTTGGCAAAAATGGCAATGGTCCTTCATTACTTACCTTGAGGCTATTGATGGCCTTGAATTTGATTTGTGCTTAGCAGGCAGCACACACTCTTTGCAAATTTGCTTGCTACTGCAGGGGAAAAATGCTTTTACTTGCAGCATCAGTCACTGGTGGACGGCTCTGCGTATGATAATGGCTGCAAAGAAGTGCAGTCTTCATCTGAATCCATTCAGGACTTTGTTACTGCACTCACTGAACTCTCCAGCACATGCATTTGACGCCATGGTAGACCATCTGATTAGGGTCTAACTAATCCTACATTGTCGTGATTTCAAAGTTCAAGATGCGCTTTGGATGCACAAAGACCCATCTTTAGAGGAGGCCATTACTGGAGCGAAACTATAAAACACTAGCTATGATGCATGAAAGAAGCAAGTAAGGGAGTAGTTTCTTACCTGTAACTCCATTTCTCCAGCGTTGGTATCTTTCATAGATTCACATGCTGTGAATATTCCCCATCGTCAGACTGGGAATCCTGAGTTACTTTAATTTAGTACTTTTCCTATGGAAAAAAACATTTGACACCTTGAGTGTCCCATCAATGTCGTTGTGGGTGCTTTTGGTCCCTACCAATAGTATGTTGCGTGTGTAGCTCTGATCCAGCAGCTCCTCTTCAGATTTTAACCACTCAAACTGGAGAATAACCCCCCGTCAAGGATGTTTGCCTGGAGGGGAGGGCTGGAGGGTGCATGTGAATCCATGAAAGATACCAACACTGGAGAAAAGGAGTTACAGGTAAGAAACTACTCCCTTCTCCAGCATTGGATCTTTCATAGATTCACATGCTGTGAATAGATTTTATAGCAGTATACGTGGCTGGAGAAGAAAAAAACAGGCAAACTAAGATTTGAAACCTTTGCATTCTTACGCTTATGCCAGAAATATACATATGTAATTGCAAAACCCTGGAAGCTGCGGGGCTTACCTTACTGGAGCAGCCGTTGAAGGACTGTTTGTCCCATTTGCACGTCTTCTGCGTGCATTTGCTGCAGGCAGTAGTGCCCAGTGAATGTGTGGGGCACTGCCCATGGTGCCACCCGGCAAATGTTTTTGATGGGCACTCCCAACCAGAGAGCTGCTGCAGCTGTTGTGGCTCTGCTAGAATGTGCCCTGGCTGTAGTCTGCAGTGGCCTGTTGGCCTTTGTGTGGCAGAAGGAAATCACTGAGGATATACACATTGCGATACATTGCTTTGTGATGGCCTTCCTTTTGTTCGAGGGTCCAAAAGCGAAAAAGAGCTATCTTGCTGCAATAAATGAGTTTGTCCGGTCCAGGTAGTATTTTAACAGCCTTTACCATCCATGGAGTGCAACACTCTCTCCGCTGGGGAGCTGGTGTTCTGGAAGAATGTAGGTAAGGTCATAGTTGCATTCTTGTGGAATTCAGATGGCACTTTCGGGATAAAGTGAGGATTGGTAGAGAGGATTACTTTGTCCATTGCAAATCGGAGGTACGGAGGGTCCCCCACTAAAACCTGTAGTTCAGCGACCCATCTGGAGGACGTAATAGCAATCAGAAACGCCACTTTCTGGGTCACAAATTTGATGTGGGCCGAAGAAAGAGGTTCAAAAGGGGGCATGATGAGGCTGGCTAGGACCAGATTAAAGCTCCACGCCAGTGTTATTCTTTTCTTTGGTGGAAAAACACAATAAAGCCCCTTTATGAAATGCTTGAGCAGCCTGTCGCTGAAGATAGGAGGTTTCCTTCTTCTTCTGGTGAACCTGGAGACTGCTGCCAGGAGTGCCGTTATGGAGGAAATAGCAAGACCTTCCGTTGCCAGCTTCAGTAAATAAGGAAGAACCTGTTGTGGTCATTTGGCTAGTGGTTGCAGGTTGGACTGCTGTGAACACCATGCACAGAACCTTTTCCATTTCTGGTTTTAGGAGCTGTTAGTGGATGGGGCCCTAGCTGCCACCAGTATGCGTTGCCATTCCTGCAGGATGTGTAGGTTGCCGAATTCAGCATGATCAAGAGCCACACTGTCAGCTTGAGGGAGCATGGGTCGTGATGTAGGATTGCACCGTTGTTCTGCAACAGGAGATCAGTGTGGGACCCCAGATGCATTGGGCTGTCTGCCGATAGCTGAGGGAGGTCCGAGAACCAGTATGTCTGGGCCAGTGTGGTACCAACAGGATTATTTTGCAACGGTATCTGCGGATCATCTAGATTGTCTTCCTGGTCAGAGGAAGTGGAGGGAACGCATATACAAAGATGCCGGTCCATGGGTGAGCTCGGGTGTGGCAACCCGCTTGTGAATTCTTTGCATTGTTTGTTGCACATTGTAGCAAAGAGGTCCAGAGGAGGCTGGCCCACGCTGAGAAGATCTTGTTTATTTGGTTGCTGTGAAGACGCCATTCGTGAGACTTTGTAGAGTCCCTGCTGGGGGTGTCTGCCTGTTGGTTGTGTATCCCCGGAAGGTGGAATGTTTGCAGAGCAATGTTGTTGCGAATGGCCCAGTGCCAAATGGTTTGAGCTTCCTGAGACAAGGTGTTTGATCTTGTTCCTCCGTGCTTGCACAGGTAAAACATTGTAGTGGTATTGCCTGTGAGGATCCGCACTACTGAATTTTAGATCAGTGGAAGAAAGGATTTAAGAGCCCAATGGACCGCTCGCAGTTCCAGGACATTTATGTGTAGGGTCAATTCTTCGGGAGTCCACAGGCTTTTAATCTGGTGTCTGCCTAGGTGATCTCCCCACAAGGAGGCATCGGTCACTATCGTGAGTTGGTGAGTTGGTTCTACCAGTGGCATCCCTTTCGAGATGTTGTCAAGGTCTGCCTACCATTTCAGTGACTTTGAGAGAGCAGGAGTGATGATTATCTTGTCTCCCCAGGAACCTTGTATCTGCGACCATCTGGTAGCTAGAAATTGCTGCACCGGTCGCATGTGTAGCCTGCAATTTGGTATTAGTGGAATGCAGGACGACATGGTTCCTAGTAGAGTTATGTAACTGCACATTGTGATTTGTTTGTTTGGGTGAAAGAGCATGCCTGGGTTATTAATCTGTACATTCTGTTGGCTGAGTGTCTGACTATGCCCTGTGCTCTGTCAAAATGTGCACTCAGGAACACCAACCTTTTCGATGGCACTACGCAGGATTTGGTGTAGTTGATCGCAAATCCCAATTGTTGTAGTAGAGTTTCTGTCTGTTTCAGTGAAGTCGCAGTTTCTTGATGTGTTCGGCCTCTGACCAACCAGTCATCTAGGTATGGGTAGCCGTGGTGGCCCTCTTTTCGGAGGAAAGCTATCACTGGTGCTAGGCATTTGGTGAAATTCCTGGGGGCTGATTTGAGGCCGAACAGAAGGACTCGAACTAGTAATGACTTTCCCCGACTTTGAATCTGAGATACTGTCGGTGCCTCGGATGTATTGGGATGTGAAAGTAGGCGTCTCTCAAGTGTAAAGCCGCTAGATGTTTGTGAGGCTGTACAGTTTTTTTGACGTCTTGTAGTGTAACCATTTTAAACTTTTGTTTCTTGATGTTTTTGTTTAATTTTCTTAAGTTCAAATCAGACGCCACTTCCCATCTGGCTTTTTTTTCTATGAAGTATCTTGAGTATACTCCTTTTCCCCTCGATCTATCGAAGCAGAACTTTCTATTGGCCTTTTTTCTAACACACTTTTTGTTGAAGAATTCGATGGTGTCGATGTGACACCGTTAAGGGAGGTAAGGGTTTCTGGGTACGTTGTATGGCATCTAGCACCTATCTGTCGTTTGTAATTGCTTGCCACCTGTCGCCATGAAGTGCCACATTTCCTCTCCTGGTGTGCCTTTGGGGCAGTCATTGCTGGGCTTTGCTCTGCCTACCTCCCTACGAGGTGGCAGAGCCTCGTTTACGTTGTGGCTGGCGGTAGTCCCTGCTGCGTTGGGAGGCCTGGTTATGTATCCCTGGTAGTAGTAGCCGGATCTTGCGTAGCCCTTGCAGTCTCTTGTGGAAGACTGCCTGGTTTGACCTGAGACTCCCCGAAAGGGACGAAAAGACCTTCTGTCCTGTAAGGCAGTCAATGATCGAGCAGTATCAGAGTCTGCCTTCATTGCCTGAGGAGCCTGATTGATTTTGATCCCAAAATGTTTTCTCCCTGGAATGGCATGTCAATTACCTTATGTTGCACCTCCTGCCTAAACTCTGTGCAGCATAACTACCCTTGTCTTCTTAGGACGACCCCATTACTAATCTCCTTGAATCCCATCTCTGCGAGTTCCACTGCAATATTTATACTATGATTTGAGGCCTCCTTGTCCTCACGTATGAATGTCATGGCCTCCTTTCGCTGTTGTTCAAGCAAATGCTCTAAAATGGGAGCCAACCGGTGCCACATTTCGTCATCATAGCGTGCCACTATCTCCAGGGCGTGGCCGATTTAACTGTCGTTGCCCCGATAGTTAGTACTTTCTTGCTGAAAGCATCAATCTTTCTGCCTTCATTCTCCGGGGGTGTAACGCATTTGTGTTGTGTATGTGCTTTGCGACTTGCCACAGCTGACACTACTGACTCAGGAGAGGGTTGAGAGGTTAGACATTTTGGGGTTGTGTCCGGTGCCTTGAATTTCTTGTTTAGTCTTCCTTTTACTGCAGGTTCAGTGAAAGGGTGTTTTAGGGTTCGCAATCCCTCTTGCCAGACGTGATCTAAAATGGGTATTGCAAATACAGCTTTTTGGCAGTTACTCATATGATCAAAAAGAAAACAGTCTTTATTTTCCTCTGCTGGGTTCAGCCCAAATTCTTGGCGTGCCTTTGAGACCATGGCGTGGAAAGTACCAATGCCGTCTGGTGGAGAAGGTTGTGCTGGACTACCTTGTGATTCCTGGTCTGGGTCATCTGTATCCGAATTATCATCTTGGTGAGGCGAGTTGGAAGTGGTGGAAGAACTTGTGTCCCTTGGACCTGTGTCTCGGTCTATATCCAGTAGCTCCCCTTCTTCTTGTTCGCCTATTAGTGGATTATCTCTTCGTGGAGGTGGGGGCTTGGGTGGAGATTGAGATCTGTGTGCTGAACGTGAGCGTTTGGTGTGGTCTCGGGAGGAATGACCTTGATCTCTTCCTTGTAATGCTTGCTGGCTTGGCATTACCTGGTCTCCCTTGCATTGAGGGGTCCCCAGAGGCTGAGGCGGCGTAAACCTAGCAATGAGTTGTCCCAATAGACTTTGTAGAGTTGAAGGTACTTACAGGGATAGTAGAGATTGTGGATTTATAAGGGGGTATGTTGGCGTCATCCCTCCTGTTCCCGGTGGTGTAAAGGAAACACAGAGGGGTACACATTGTAGCCTTACTGGTGTTCTTTCCACTCTTGATGGGGAAAGGAAGATCTGTCCTGTGCATGGGATTGGATCACTGTACATCCCTCGGAAACCAAATCTGTGACTCCTGGGCACTCCTCCCTAGGAGGTTCAAAGTCAGACATTATCTGATGTTGCAGGATTTAATCAGGCATGATTTTGGTGTATTTTATTGGTGACACACCTAGAGGGAGTTGCCTCGACTCTGTTGGTCCCTCCATTTGTGTTCTTAGTATTCCTTTAATGCAGGATAGTATATTTTCCTCCTGCAGCTATAGGATAGGTTGTTCAGGATGTTCTGTGGCTTGAGCCACGGTAGAACTCGTCGACGGCAGCGTGTGTGTACTGCTGCTTCACTCCATGGAGATTTTCGCTTTTTTGTCGTTGCCGAGCGGGCAACGAGTAACATCCCGATTTTATCATTGGAGGAAGTACTGTTGACGGTTTCGTAGTCGGAGGATGTATCATCGACGACTCTTGTTCGAAAAGAGGATCTTTGACCTTCTCTGGAAGCACAAGACTCCGACAACGAGTGGTGGATATTCTTCGTTGACGAAGGAGGGTTCTTCGTGGACGATTTGGCCTTATACTTGTCTTTCGTCGGAGAGGTTGTTCTCGATGGATGGGAGGTCGACTTCGTTGACGGGCGTGAGCCCTGATCCATATGCTTTGACGACGATGGTATAGTTTTGGTCATTGTTGCTTTTGTCGACGGGTTCTTCGACGACTGTTTTAAAAAAATAAATCTTTGGTTTTTATTTGCATTTTAACAATCAATAAAAACACAGTGTTTCTTACACCCATATTTGACAAAGTTAGCCCCCCTCCTTCCGTGTCCCCCCCTCTCTTGATCAGTGTGTTCATGGAACAAACCTTCAGTTAACAATAGAACCTCTCAGGGATGGATACACAATGATAGTAGTTGCACTGAGTGGTCTAGAGTGTGTTTTGATTGGCTCCCCTCTATTGGATCAATCCAACGGATGTCATCGGCCCTTTCCCAGCTTCTCTGTCAGACTCTTACCCTCCATCCTGGACAGCAACAGGCCTGATTCTTCCCTGAATGATTCCCTGTAGTTGTTACAATGGCTGTCAACCTCTCCATTTCAATCATGTTACACAGTTTACATTTTTATTCCCGCCTCATGGGCAATCTCCCCACCTTCCAATGTTGGACCACTGCCGGTCGCCCGGCCCGTAACATTGACTCACACATCCTAGGCCACTGTTCTTCAAACTTTCTGGCCTGGGCCCACCCTGAGCAAAATGTGGGTAGGCCTGGCCCCCCTAAAAATGCCAAATGGACAGTAAGTCCAAATGGCTATGAACTATTGCACAACGTCACTGCACCCTGCTCCCAATATAGTCTCTGGGCTCCCCCATTTGCTCCCATCAAAGTCTCTGGACTCCCTCATCCCACTCCTAGCCCAGTCCTTGGGCTCTCCCCAACCCCCTACAGACCCTGGGCTCTTCCCACCCTGCTCCCATCAAAGTCCCTGGGCTCTCCCACCCTGCTCCCATGACTATCTCATGATTCCCCCCATCATGCTCCCATCACAGTCCCTGGGCTCCCCCCACCCTGCTGGCAGCACAGTCCCAGAGCCAGTGGCAGCTGATGAATTTTTTAAGTGGCAGGGCATACATATTCCCCCAGATATGCCATAGCGCCCGGGCGTAGCGAGGGTGCCCGAACCAATAAAGGGGAATTCCTGAGAAATTATTTAAAATAATGGGTTAAAATGTTGCATTTTAGAGCACACTTTTTTTTAATACAAAATTGGGTAAAAAGCCAACAGTTTGCACTTGGTGCGGGGAGGCTCAGGTGGCAGGAATGGTATTTTTTACTGGACATCTATGTTAGATGTCCAGTAAAAAGACACCATACCTGTCCCCTGCGCCCCACAGCGTCTAACAAAGGCACTGTAATCTCACTTGTTCGCTCTTCTACCAACTAACAAAACTCACCTGCTCTCTTCCAGATCTGCCAGAGTACCTGGAGACCATGCAAATGGCAGCAGTGTTCAGTACAGACCCTAATTACACAGCTTAACATAACATAACCTAGAAGCGATATCCAGGTGTGGCCTCTTTTTAGAAGAAGCCCTAGGCCAGGTCTCTTGGCTTTCTCCTTGAGGAGCTCTGAGGCTCCCTGTTCATCGCTAAAGCATGGTCCCACTGAATTATGATTTTAAAAAAAAGGCTGTGGCTGGTGCTAAGAACAAAGTTTCTAAGCAAGCGTATGTCAGCAGCCAGGAGAGTATAGGGCCGAGATGGGGAACACTGAGTGCGTGATATGTCCGAAATTAGGCACGAAGACTGGAAGTTATTAGAATGCACCAGAGTAAGCAATAACCTTTATTTAAATGATTCAGTGGTACCAGTGTGCTTTCCTCTGCAGGGAGAACCTCAAATACCCACAAATCAGAGCTCATTAACTGTCATGAATTACCATCACCCAACCCACCTGAAGTATGTTCATTTTAATGTCCTTAACAAATACTGACTTCTTCTCAGACGTCCCGTGAAGATCCCCATGTCCTTCATTTATTGTGATGCAGAAGCATGCGCCTACAGTCCATGGGATATGGTGTTACCCCCCCCACCATTCAACCTTAAAAACTGGCGACAAGTGGTGGGTGTGCACTACCCTCTAGTCCTGCTCTGGACCCATGTTCATCTGGACCACTGGTAGGCCGAGGACCACCAGGCGTAAAAGCGTGCTGATTGAGGGTTCTGTTCTGAGGATATTGGGTGAGCGCTCATTGTTGCACTTAAAGCATTTGAAAAATAAAAGAGACAAAGATAGAAGTAGCCGATTAGCACTCTGAGCACATTATGGAGGTGTGCTTCTTTTTCTTGACTGACCCCAAGCTTCGGATCGCTCTTAAGTCTAGACTAAAAATAAAAAATTCTTTGTATTTTTTTGTTTTTTTATTTTTTAGACATGCAGCTGTGGCCCACCAAAGTGTCGCGTCCCGCTGTTTGAATCCCGCTGCCCTAGGCAACCGGTACTCCGCCTGGTCCACGGCCGGGATTCCTTGTAGTATCTGGAGCGGGCCGAGGCTCAGCTGGGCCCCTACAAGGTCCTTGATCCAGCTAAGGAGCCCCTGCCAGAAAATGCAAATTCTGGGACATTCCCACCACTTGTGCGCGAGGGACCCCACTAGACCACAACCCCTGGTGCACATGCACATGTGTGATGCGCCTGCAAACCTTCTTGACATTTTCAACGGATCCCTATGCCACCCTTGCAGCATCTTAAAGTTATGTTTGATGGCAGAGGTGAAGTGATTGCTGTGAAATGTCACCTGGAAAATTCTAGCCCAGTCCTCATCAGTGATTTCACCCCCTGCTAGTTCCACCTAACATCTTTTGAAAGTGTATCTCCCCAACTCTGGAGTTGAGATCAACATCTTATATATGATAGAGAGAGCGCCCATCTGGGTGGTGGTGCCGTCCAGCCATTTCTCAAACTGGGTTAGGTCTCTGGATAGGCAGGTGTGCCACTTTGGGTTAGTAAACATCCCCTTCAGCCTCAGGTATTCAAAGATCGACATCATGTCCCTGCCCAGTCCCTCTTGGATTTCATCATAGCCCCTAAAGTGACCCTCTCCAAATAACTGTCCCTCCCTCTCCAGCCCCCCATCCGTCGACTGTTGGGCACACCTCATCCCGGGCTTCATCAGATGGAAGGGGGGGAGCAGACCGAAGCCATAAGTGAGGGCCAGGATGAAAGAAGTCTGTTTGCACCATTGTTCTTCGACAACTGTCTACTCACGGACTGCAGGCCTTCGTTGCGAGCCAGATTCCTTTTAGAAGGAGAAATGGGCTTTGTGGCAGTCTTGTCATGGCTCATCGATGATTTTGTCTCACCCGTTTCATTTTTTTGTAGGTCGTTCTTCCGACCTTGACCCGTGGATCGATGGCAAACACTTTTCAGAGGGAGTGGTAGCTCTTCCACTCCTTGACGAGCCCGCCTCGGATGCCGGGTCTGCGCCCTCGTTTAGCCAGCAAATCAGTCGACGCTTCCTGTCCTTGAGGGTTTTCTGAGATAAACCAAGACAGATTTCACATTTCTCTGAGGAATGGTTAGGGTATAGGCAGTATATACAGTCTACATGCCTGTCACCTTCATAAACAATTTTTAAGCTGCATGTCCCACAGGCCCTGAATAAGGATTATTTGGAGCCAACGGTCTCCATGTTCGTAGTAGACACTGAAGAAGAGTCGTCGGTTGCTCCGGATTTAATGGGTTGTAGAAATATATATTTTTTCAGTAGAAAGATGATTTCTGAGTGACGAGAAAAACTTCCCACCAGCTAGAAATATGGTTGAAATCTCAAGGGAAGTTGCTGGGGAAGAGCTACACACTTGATGTCCTATTGGTAGGAACCAAAAGCACCCACAACGACATCGATGGGAAACATACTAAATTCAAGGAACCAGGGTTTCCCAGCCTGACGACAGGGAATATTCACAGCATGTGAATCTATGAAAGATCCAATGCTGGAGAAACGAGATGACAGAGAAGAGGCTTTCATTGTGGAAAAAACTGTACGGGTGGCCCTGAGAAGTATCAAGGCAAGCGGAACAGTCGGGCACGGGAAGTCCTGTGCCCAGTAACGGAAATATTCAAGGTAAATGGCAAAAGCTGTTTTATTAATATTCAATACAAAACAGGGACAACAAACCAGAGAATACATCATAATTGATGTCACATCACAATCTTAGTTGCACAAACCTATGGGATCGAGGGATTGGTTAGGGGGGTTGTCTACATATAGTTCATATATTGATTGATAGTTTATTTGTATAGCACCTATACACAATGTGTTTCAAAGCACTTCAAGGCAAGCGAGGGAGCAAGGGAAAATACAATGACATTCTTATAAGGCCTTGAGACATTCAGGATGTGAAAAATTACTATCGTACTAGGCCTGGTGACATTTCAAATAGTGGAAGAGCTATGACAGAGAAAAAGGAGAGGGGTAGGAGATGAGACAGACAAGCAACTAAAGTACTAGGCCTGACAACAGTTCTGGTAGAGCCGGAGAGTTGACAAGAGGTGGGAAGTAGGGGGAGGGTGGGAGGAACAAAACAAGCAACTATGGGGTTAGTCTTTTCATTGGCTACTACTATCTGATGGCCCCACCTCGGACCACCTCTAAATTGATGAAGCTCAAAAAGACATCATCGTAACAGCACATAATTGGTTGCTGCAACAGTTACAAATGGCATTATTTCAGGAGTTGTGATTGGTTCGCAATGGTTTTACCAATCTTGGATACTTGGCAGGTCATCTGCACATGAGTGAAATAGTGGTAAGGGGAGCGACAACAAGGAGCCGCTTCTTCCAATTAAATAAGTAACCATCCTACTTCACTGGTGCTGGGGTGAGGCTTGTGGTGGCTTGGTGCTCCGAGGCACCATAAGGATATTTTAAACAAGAAAAGGTATTGTTACCCCACTGCAGCGTATTTCCACCCGCTTCCCCTCCCCTGTCCTTGTTAGGGTCTTTTGTGTCACCCTGCCCTCCCTCTCCTGTGCTTCTATTGGATGGTGGCCATTAACTTACTTACCTGGTAACCCCCAGCACCATCCATACTTCGCCAGAGCCTTTTTCCCCCACTCTAGGAGGGTTGAATCTGGTGTTTTGCATTCTGGTAACTGTGGCACTGTTACTGGGTCTCTTTAGGCTCCCTCCTACCCTAGATACCCCTGCAAGGCATGCCGTTCACTGTTGTGTGTTACTTGTTTTCCCCCTGTGTCTTTGTTGTTACCCCACCACCCCACTACGCATCCCGAGCTGTGTGCCACAGGGCTGTGCATCTCTCTCCCTTCCCTCTGGCCCTTCTCCTCCCTCCGGCCTCCTTAACACCCTCTGTGGTGCTCGCTGTTTCTCCCATCTTCTCTAACTGCTACTCTATCTCCTATCCTATACCACTCTCTAAGTCTGGTAAGAAGAAGTTCAAAAGGAACATCATGGTCTCCAGCCAAGGCCTACCTATCGCTGATATCTACACCAGTGCTTTCTCCAGACAGACCCTTACCGACATCCTCTTTGTCGTTGCCTCTCCAGGCCTGTGGACCCCCCCATATGGTCTCTGTTCTCCCCCCTTTTTCATCCTCTCCCATTAATGGTGGCACTCAGTGAGAGGTCCTCCTGGCAACCTTCCACTCCTCCAAGACCATCATTAATGTCTAACTGAATGGCACCGTCTTGGTCCAGGGCTCTCAGCCCACTCTCCTCCTTTTAGATAGGTGTTTCCCGCATCTTATCAACTTCCTTTCTTTTCCTACCTACACCCCTTTGGCTCCTCCGCCACCTTCTTTCTACGCCACCTCTCTGGCACCCTCTCCATCCTCTCTGCCATCTCCTTCTTACTCCTCTGCCTACTCTCGGGCCCTTCTACCACCTCCACAGTGCGTACCTCTTGCCTGTACCCCTCCACAGAATTCTTTCAAATGTGGTAATCTGCTCAACGTCGCTACTCTCAACTCTCGCTCTGCTGTCAAACACTCCTCCAACATCTGCCGACTCCTCGAAGAACTTGATCTGGATGTCCTCAGTCTCACCGAGACATTGTTCAAGGCCATCTCTGTCAAGAGTTTTGACACCCTCCTCCCCGATGGTTATAAGATCCTCTCCGGACACAGAACCAACTGTCCAGGAGGTGGAGTATCTCTGATCTTTCTGGAGTGTATCACTGCTTCGGTCATTCCTATGCAAGCCTACTCCTCTTTTGAATGCCTGGTCTGCAGGCTCTCTATCTCTCCAGGCCTCTCTCTTACTGTGGCCACCATCTACAGGCCACCATGCCAGGTTGCCTTCTTCCTCTCTGAGTGGGCCAACCTCTCCTCCTCTCCCCTTGCCTCTACCTCTCAACTTCTCCTCCTTGGAGACCTCAACATCCATCTGGATGCTTCTAACCCCTCCTCTGGGCTCTTTCATAATCTCAGAGACTCTCTTTCTTTTTCTTTTCTACCCTCTAGCCCGACACACTCTGCCGGGCACACCCTGGATGTTCTCATCTTCTCTGACATCCCCCTCTCAAACCCTCTCACCTCTCCTCTCTCTTGGACCAAACCCTTTCTTCTCTCTTCCCATATGATTTTCTCTGTCCCCAGGTGAAGCCAACCCCAGCACTGGCACCCAGCTTCTCGGCCATCCGGCCGATGAAGCGTGTGTCAGTGGAGGCTTTTGCCACTACTTTCTCGCCTCCTATTATACCTGCGGCTGACTTACACTCTGACGCAGCTATCTCTAACCTGCCTCTCTCTCTATCACTAACACTCTTGATGTCCTTGCCCCTGTCATGAGGATCTGTTTGAAGCCCACCTCCAAGTGCAACTCTTGGTATGACTCCGATCTTGCCACCCTTAAACACAAGTGCATGGTGGCTGAGAGAAAATAGAAGGCACCAGGCGCACCCTCTGACAAACTGGCTTGCCGCCTGCTCCAAAGGCAATACAGACTCTCTGTCCTGTCCAATAAGAGAGTTTACATCCAAGCCTGCTTCTCTGCTGCCTCTAACAACTTGCCGAACTCTTCAAAATCTGCAAGGAGCTGGCCAATTCTGCTGCAGTCTCCACCTCTCCTGTTCCCTCGCAGACCCTCTGCATGACACTGGCTTCTCAGTTCACAACAAAATATCAGGACATCCTGTCCTCTCTCTCTTCTTCCTCTCCCTCTACCTCTCTCGGCCCGCCCCTGTCACCTCTCCCTCGCCTCCTCTGTTCTCCTCCTTCTCCGTGTTCACCACTGACGATGTTTCTAGACAAGTCTGATCCATGAACGTATCGTCCAAGCACGTTCCTGCAAAACCACCAAGGACCACATTAACACCCTCGTGCTCAAGCCTCGGCCGATTTCTGCAATCACTTTTTTGCCAAAGGAACTTTCCCCTCCCCCTGAAGCACTCCCTTGTGCAACCCCTCCTGAAGAAGCCTTCTGCCGATCCTTCCTCTCTGGCAAATTACCGCCCGATCTCTATCACTCCTTTCCTGGGCAAACTCCTGGAAAAGCTGGTCATCTCCCAGCTTACTCTCCATACTGAATCGGTTGGTTGTCTCCATGACTATCAGTCTGGCTTTAAAGCAGCCATAAGCATGGAAACTGCTCTCCTGAACACCTGTGAAGACCTGCTCTCAATTCTCGACTCTAGCCTTTCTGCTTTCGACATGGTCAACCACACCATCCTGATCAATCATCTCTGTGACAACCTGGGCATCAGGCCCTAACCTGGTTGACCTTCTTTTTCTCTGATCGCCCCTCCAAGGTCCAACTGGGGTCATTTCTCTCCACCACCTCTACATATGTGGTATTTCCCAGGGCTCCAATCACTCACCCTGGCTCTTCAACCTTTACTTGGTACCTGTGGCCCATCTTATCTCTACCTTCTCTCCCAACTCTCAGGGTTATGCGGATGACACTCAGCTCTCTTTCAGGCTCCCCTCAGCCTCCTCTCCTCTCTCGCTTATTCCTGATTGTCTATCCGTGATTCAGGAATGGTGTGCCTCTAACGATCTCTGCCTGAATGCCACTAACACTGAGATCCTTCTCATTGGGACCCCTGCTCACGCTTTCCCTCTTTCACTCTGGCCGCCTTCCTTGGGCCCTCTAGCTGCGCCTCACTGCGAGGCAAAAAACCTTGGTGTCACCTGCGACTCCACCCTCTCCTTACATCATGGATGTCTCTAAGAAGTCCCACTACCAGCTGCACCTCATCAGAAGTATTCTTCCTTTTCTCACTTTCCCCTAGAAGCTCACTGTGTCCAGAGTCCTGGTTCTGGCTGCCTCTAAACTACGCCGTCTGCAACTAATCCAGAACAGGACTGTGAGACTTGTCCTTGGCCTCAAGCCCAGGGATTGTATCTCCCCAGCCCTGAACTCTCTCCACTGGCTCCCGGTGGCTGCAAGGATCAAGTTCAAGACCCTCTGCATTGTCCAAAAGGCTTTCCGGGGCCAGGGACCACACTATATCCAACTCTCTCTTCCTAAGCACTTTCCTTCTTGAGCCCTCCGCTCATCCACCTCCAACTCTCTGAGGGTCAGACGCTTCTTCAGGCTGAGAGTGGGGAATAGATTTCTCTCCTCGGCTAGTGCTTCCCTCTGTAACAGCCTCCCTGCATCTCTCAAACGTGAGCAGGACCACCTCAGGTTCCTGCAGCAACTCAAGAACGTCCTTTTCGCTTCTGCTTTCTCTCTCTCCCCTGCTGATGTTCTTGTCTGCTGCACTAACTGGTTACCTGGACTCCCTCTGAACCTTATGGGAACCAGGCTCCTTCACGACCAGTAGCCCCATGCACTGCCTCCGGGCCTACCGTACACTAGGGACTGTATCTGCAAACCTACAGTCCCCTGCCTCCTTGCACTTACTGAGAACCAGCCACCATGGCGGTTCTTACTTGAAATTCGCTTATTGCACTCTCCCTTTCCCTCCTCCTGACACCTCTCCTCTCCCTTCCCCCTGCACTTGCATGATCTGAATGACATAAGGCCTAGTTAAGATCATTTGTTATGTCCTCCCTTTGTCTCCCCATGCCTAGAAACACAGGAGTCATAAATGACTTATCATATCATATCCTTGATTCCCTAGGCCACGCGCCAAGGTATCTAGCTTTGAACTTGGCCTTGTTTGAAGTTACTTGTTCTGGGAACCTGTAAGGAGTCGAGACAGGTGTGCATCTGTCTGGAGCTCAATAAATGGACAGTGTTCTCATAAATCAGGTGTGAGGAGACCACGTTTTGCCGTAGTCTGCTTAGCTTTTATTAGGATTTGAGCTCCTATTAATACAGGTATCTTTACCCTCTTTGGCCAATAGAGACTTGTTCAAGCCACCTTTTCTTCAATATTATCCTTGAATTAATAGGTACTTGGCACTGTGTGGCTGTATATTCTTTTACCTAATCTAAGAAGAATACGGTTGGAGCTTGGGAATTATAATCTTCTGTTCTTTTCAGAGCTATCCAAACCTCCCTTGTCGCAGTAACCTTGGAGGGGGCTGTGCGTTTACTGTTTGGCCTGGGCAGGTCTGTGTTTTCAGACAATTCAGCAAACCAAATCTCTCTGCAGCTTCGTGGCTTCTTCAATATTTCCTATTCACTCTAATGTGGCTGCGACCTCCATTTTCTCCAAAATGGCCTCTCGTTAATGTTAAACGTCTGTGTTTAGCAAGGTTAACATGTATTCTCGTGTGTCTTGCGTTTCAGTGGATACATTGATTATGATATATTTCTAGTGTCTATTGGCGCAGGTAACATTTTTCATGTCGAAATGCAAATTTGATCTAATGTCCGTGTATCTTCATGGTGAGTGCGTATATGCTTCCTGTCTAGTTCGTCTACATGTGTCAGTCTGGTAATGATGTCACTTGCTCTCGTCTTCTTCAGTCACAACATGTTAATTTCTTCCAGAGTTTGAAGATCCATCTCTTCGATTGTCGCAGGTTAAGGCTGGTAGGGTTGTCTTAGTGAGTAGAGTCTCTCGCACTTGCAGTACTGTGGTTGGGAAGGGGCAGACGCTATAAATTACGTGCGTCTCTCATTTCTACGATATGGAACCGGGGGAGGGGCCAATGATATGTATGATGCACTCATTTTCCTCTCAACAAAACATCACTATGATGATAACTGCAGTAGAGAGGAAGTGAAAACACGTATGTCTTCTAATGACAAAGAAGACAATAAGGGCTGCACAGTGGGATCAGGGGTAAAAACACCAGTGTTAGGTGAGGTAGTAGTTCTTACAATGCAAGTCACTGTCAGTGTCTAGCCTGCAGTAAAAAAACATAGGTCATTTGACAAGCTTGTGCAATGTCAAGTTCACAATCACTGTGGCCGCAGTGAAACATGACCTTTTACGATTCTGAATGTGAAGAAGCAAGTCCATAACTGGTCCTGAGTGTAACTACCACAATTAACATACCAAACAGAAAAGCCATACAGTTTGGTTCCATAGATGGCCAACTCTGGATCGGGCTACACCGTCATTCCTGAACAAGTGAATAGTGACTACTTCCTGGTGAAAGCAAGTGGCTTTTCCCACATGACATATCGTCCCTATAAAGAGGACAGAACTAAGCTCTTAAGTGTCGAAAGCCGAACCATTCTTTTCAAGTCAGAAATACAAGATTCAAAGTCTATGGCCCTCATTACAGTTTTGCTGGTATCCATGGGATGGTTCTATGACATTTTATCGGGGGATGTTTTTTCGCGGGGTTTTTTACCGCTGATTTTTCAGTGAAAAAACAAATCAAATTTTTTATTTATGCGGGCTGGGGGGGTTCCCCCCAAACCCCCATCCACTTTTATTTTTTATATGATCCCAAACACCCTCACCCCAAATATATATTATTTCAACCCCACAAAAAAATTAGATTTTTTTTTTGTTAAAAGATTTGCGGTAAAAACCCCCACAAAAAAACATCCCGTGATGAAAGGACGTTATACCCCATGGGACTCCATGGGATGCGATTGTCTGAGTTATTAGCACTGATTCCGGCATTTTTTTGCCAGTAGGGGCATGATCTACTGGCAGGTCAGGCCTGTCGGAAGATTCATAGCCCCCACCGGCAAACTTCTGTTTTTCTGTTTGGAAAAAA
This sequence comes from Ambystoma mexicanum, assembly GCF_040938575.1. NCBI lineage: Eukaryota > Metazoa > Chordata > Amphibia > Caudata > Ambystomatidae > Ambystoma > Ambystoma mexicanum. Next base: position 575,805,942 of record NC_090922.1, on the reverse strand, counting down.
TGCTGGTGCTGGAATTACCAGCATTTTTTCCGGACCAGCAAAATCATAATGAGGGCCTATGTGTCAAAGAAGGACCTTCCATTGTAGATTGGGATGGATAATGCTTGCTTAAGAGAACCTGTGCACACGAACAAGCGCTCCTAGTGATGCCCCTTACTTTTACAAAATTAGTACAGTACTATGCATCAGTGTTTTGTGGGCAATCAAGTACACTGAAACACTACATACAAAGAATAACAAGGATAACACTTTTCAGACAGGAGAAACTGAAATCAAACATGAATTACACCCAACACATTTGACTGCCTGCAAGGATCTTTCAGACCTACTGCAAGCCCTAGCACGTGATTACATCATTAAACCCGTAGAAGCTAAGGAATGACTCAACCTCTTAGTTCTCATCCGCCAGCTTTTTCCTGGGCCTTTGCAGCCTTATTGACAGTGTACAAATTGACACTTTTCCACCACCAAACATCACCGAATTGAATAGTTCTTGCTCCTCCGTGATGGCAAATTTTTCATGAATTTAAATTTCGGGGATGCCTAACACTAAATACGACTCTGTGCTTATTCCAAAGCCTTGAGGGCATCCCAGTGCCTTTTGGACTCGCTTCCGCTAGTTGGGTTTTCGAAAGACTCACTGCACATCTGCTAGCGGGGGTTCAGAGTGTCATCTTCTTTCAGGATGACATCCTTATCCATTGGGTACTCTGAAGAAACTCACAATGCTCCTTAGAAAAAGGTGCTGCAAATGCTCTAGTCCAGCAGGATGACAGTTTGGACTGAGAATGATTATGATAGGTTATTTATAACGTGCTTAATACCGAGAGGTTGCTAAGCGCGGACCCGGGGATCGAACCTGTGTTGCTCTGCGTTGTCTTGCTTCCAAGGAGAGCACGTTGCCCCTGGAAAGTGCAAATGTACATAGGAGACAAATGTACATAGGAGACGATTGAATGCCTTGGCTATTAACTGTCACGGACTAGTCACAAAGGCTTCTCTTGTTGAAGTCATCAAAAACACCTCTGGTTCACTGAACAAGGATCAACACGACCCCTTTATTGGTCTGATAGAGTATTATGCACAATCTGTTGAGATTTTCCTGAGAACCACTTTGCACCCTCATGAAAAAGGACTGTCCTCCAGTGGACTGCAGGCTGCCTTCAATGGCATCAAATCTGACATTCTCTATGCCTTGTGACTTCACCCTTTTCATGCCCATGTCTTTGATATCATAGCTGTTGATGCCAGGGCTCTCGGGTTGGGCACAGTCATGCTGTAGGGCGGTAAGATGGATATACACACAGACGCATTTGCTTTGTTTTGGATGCCTGATATCATAACCCATGGATTTTGAGGACAATGCCCCTTTTTACAAACATTGGCATCTCCCATGGAGACCTGCTTTCCGTCCCCAGCAACGAAGACTACACGTCTCAGCAGTGGGATTGACAGAAATGTGTAGGTGACTTCTTCATGCCCCCCCACCCTCCCCCTGTCTCTCCGGCCCCCCTCTCCCACTGCTCGGACTTTCGTTCCAGGGAGACCATGACTAGCGAGACCAGCCAAACGCATTGGACCAAGAAAACAGACATTGGGGGTAATTACGAGTTTGGAGGCAGCCATGGTGCTCATAGCACCATGGCTGCCTCCAAACCCGGGTCCGGGTAGTCGGAATGGGGGCTTACCGGGTCATTCCAACCTTGGAGGACCTGCTAAATCCCCATTCTGAAAACCATTCCCCATTCCCATTCGAGCCCCCATAGGGTTCAATGGGAATGGGGAAGGAGCTAATAACGGGCCCGCAAACAACGGGCCCATTATTAGCTCCCTGGTCCCTTAGCGGGTCCTGCTAAGGGCGACTGGTAAAACCAGCCGGCCCTGGTGGGACCCGCTAAGGGACCTCGGAATGCATCGGTAGGGGGTTAAAGGCACCAGCATCCTTACCGGTGCCGTTAACCCCCTACCGCCGTACTCGTAATGAGGCCCATTGAAGCCGAACTCCATCCAAGCCTACGGTATGTATTGTGATGCTGGAAATGCATCGGAGGGACAGGGCCTCCGTATCCTTGTCCTTTACTGCTTTTTATCGTGTGTTCTGTCGTGTTTTCCGCGCAGGAGTTCATGGGGGACTCCTGGCGGTGCAGCTCTCTTTCTTTTGGTTTGGTGAACGGACCTCTGGGATACCCTTACGGCACCCATGGGTGGGGGTACAACCCTGTGCCCCTAGTGTATGTTTTTGGGCACCTGTGGGTGGCCCGCAGAGCAGGGTATGGGCTGGTGGCAGCTACATGCTGAATTTGACAGGTGCGCGGAGTATCCTCCATTTTGGGATACCCCGGCCCTGCCATTGGAATCAGTTGATTCCTGATGGAAAACAAGATGGCCCCGGTGGCCTCTTGCTTTCTATTACCCATTACCTTATTTTCCCAAAGTCCTGGGAAGCCCTGACTCTGTCCCTTCCCCCTGACTGGCTGTTGGGTGGAAGTGCCATATATGGTGTTGTAGTGAAGGCCCGGCCAGACTGGCTGGAGCCTTCCCGGTGATGTATGTTGTGGGTACCTCCTGTGGGTGGGACCTGGGTGAATAGAGTGTGTGACGAATATGCATTCTGTGTTGTGGATGTCTAGTATCTGGTGGTTGACACAATGTCTGAGACAGCCCTGCCCGAAACCGGTATGAATGCAGCTTGGAGTGTTGAATGGCTCGGTACTTGTCCCAATACACATAACTTGTTGTGAGTGTCTGGAGAGAAGTGGATGGCCTGAATACCTCGTGTGCCTGATTGGCTGCCTGCCTGCCTGCATGAATGCCCATAGTCTTGATTGGATGCTTGAGTGTGACCCAGCGGAATGAATGGGAGATCAACAGTATATGTGGGGACCTCTCACTGTTAGGAATCGTGTTCAGAAGCTGGAGTCCACTACGACGAGTAACTGGAGTAACTGACGCTTGACCTTGAAGCCCTGCTGGACGAGAAGAAGTGCTGTGGCTCTTCTTCACAATCTGAAAGCGGCTGTGCCTCCACGGACTGACCCAGAGAGGACCTGGTAAGGTGACCTCTTCCCGAGCTACGAGGGACCATCGTGCACAGCTGATCTTTGCCAACGCTCCCTGGGAGACAGACCTTCGACAGGCTGCCGACCCAATACGGGGACTGCTGCGGAACTCCAAGGAGAAGCACTCGGACTGTTGTCTGCCACTGTCGACGACCGCCGTCGCCGACCGGAGCCTCCGTGCTCCTGTTTGCCTAAGAACTTCAATTGATCATCGGATGCTCTCGCCTGCATCGTCATCCGCTTGTATCCCGCTGGAGAAGGCCCGACCGTCGACGCGCCGAGGAGCATCCACCGGTGGGTTTCCCGCCACCTAAAGACCACAGAGACGCCGACGACTCGATGCCCTTGCTGGGCCATAGTTCTTCATCATCTCTTTGCGGTCCAGAACTATCATCACCGAGGTGCCCCGCACGCCTCTTCCTTGCAGGACACCAACGCTCTGTCGTCGACGAGCACCGCTAGGAACGAAGCGGCCACTTCCCTGCCGTAGTTCACCCTGTTCACCGTCGGACGTTCGACGACCCGTGACTCCTGCCTTAAAGGGAGGGCACTCAAGAAGGGCCGTCGATTCCCCGACACCGAACGCCGAGTTCCTCGACACCTCTCGACGATCCGTGACTCCTGCCTTAAAGGGAGTCACTAAAGAAGGATCGGTCAACGCATCGTCAGAGAACTCTACTCCACCAGGTACATTGGGGGGGTAAAACCTTAATAGGAGGAAGTAAGACTATCTGTAATGTTCACTACAAGCCGAATCCGGCAGTTAATCAGTCTTCATGCATTGCAACACAGAAAGCGTAGAATCTCCTACCTGGAATTAGAGGAACGACCAATTCGTATTTCCCGTGGTGTACCAGGTTTCAAGAAGAAAGGGTGGAAAGTTATATCCCAGTAGAAATTAGGAATCCCCCTGGCAAACCCTTCGGAGCCTAGTTAAATACTTGGCGACCGTGGAGAAACCAGGGAAACCCTCATGGGGGAGAAAACCCTATGGAGAGCTGCTGGGGGAGCGTTGATACAGGCGAGGCGGACAGGAGGAAACTGAAGGGCCTCGATCCGATGGCAGCGTTATGTGTTGGTTAGATGCTGGAGAGGTATAAGGGTAAATACATGAGGGTCAAGAGAAAACAACACAATAAGGAACGGAGGTGAAGTTTGTAAGAACAGAGATTACCATTCACACATCTAGACGGGGAGTGTTAGTAGATGCGGCGCCCGGGAATTCGAGCCCGTTCAAGAAGTACTCCTTAGTGTGAAAAGGGATTTTCTGGGAAGCAAGGATATCAAGTATTCAAGGATCAAGAAATACGGATGGTACAGATTTGAGAGTATGAGAAAAGAATTCTACCTTCGAGGGGAACACGGGATAATGTCGCGATGTGTCGCGTTCTGAGGGGACGTGGTTTAGTTGTTGCCGTGACTTAGTGGTTGCCAAAGCGATACCTTCGATCCGCTGATCGTGTTCCGAATCCTAAGAACAAGTAGATGTAAGACTGAGAAAGAAACAAGAGACGGATAGAGAGAGAAAGGGAGGCAATGAGATTTAAAGGCTGGGCTGGCTATACTCACTGAGCGTCCGTATACTCCTAAGAGAGTAGCAACGCGCCGGTCTCCAGGACTTCCTTGTTGATATGCCGAAGAACGATCGACTTCCGCATCCTGCGTGGCTCGAGGCTGGAAAACAACTAGACCATTGCTAGGGCTGCCGCGGTCATAATCCGGTGCGGCTTTCTTGGAACAGATAGGAGAGGAATGATTCGTCCTCACGAACATCACAGTATGCCCCTTCTTAGGTCCATCCCCTCCCGGCTTGTCGGGATGTCTCGAGTGAAACAGTTTTACTAGACGAGGAGCATGTACAGCGTCAACCGGTTCCCAGGTGCGATCCGAAGGGGAGTAACCCTTCCAATCGATCAAATATTGTAAATGTCCTCGATGAATACGAGAATCACAGATTTCCTTCACTTCAAACTCAGGACCAGGTGAGGCCAAAATGGGAGGAGGACGAGTCGTTATCGATGGATGAAATGAATTACGGTTGTCCGGTTTCAATTGAGAAACATGGAAAACAGGGTGAATTCGGGACCAGGTTTTAGGAAGGATAAGTCTAAAGGCAGCACAGCCAATGGGTTTATCCACCCGGAAAGGACCAAAGTATCTTGGAGACAGTTTGGATGTTACCAGGTGTCTGGGGAGAAATCGTGAAGACAACCATACCCTGTCTCCTGATTTGATGATAGGGGCTGGAGTACGGGAGCGATCTGCAAATTTCTTCATTCTATCCTGGGTTTGTAACAGGGTATCTTTAGCCCTCTTGTGGCCTTGTCTGATTTGATTAATTAATTGGTCTACATCAGGAAATTTGTGTTCCGATCTTTTTAGTATCGGGAATGCTGAAGGACTAAACCCATAGGAGCAGAAAAAGGGAGAAGTGTGAATGGCGGAGTGATAGGAGTTATTGTAAGCAAACTCTGCCAATGGAAGTAGATCTGTCCAGTTATCCTGAGCTGCCGAAATGTAATTCCTTAGATATCCCTCTAAAGTTTGATTGAGCCGTTCCGTCTGTCCATTGGATTGGGGGTGATAACCGGAACTGAGGGCACGGGAAATCCCAAGATGTTGACATATGTGCTTCCAGTAGAGAGAGGTATATTGTGTTCCGCGGTCAGAAATGATAGTATCTGGTAGGCCATGCAACGCGAAAATGTGGTTGGTAAAGATACGGGCCATACCGGCCGCTGTAGGAATCCTGGCAAGAGATATGAAGTGAGCCATCTTTGTAAAAGAATCGATCACCACCATTATCGTCGAACACCCCTTCGAGGGGGGTAGGTCAACGATGAAATCCGTTGAGACTATCTGCCAAGGACGTGATGGAATTGGCATTTTAACCAGTAGTCCCAATGGAGACCTTCGGGGAGACTTATTCTGAAGACAATCTGGACAGGATCCAATGTATCTTTTTATGTCCTCCCGTAGAGATGGCCACCAGAACCAGCGTGAAACCATTTCTCGTGTGGTAGTGATTCCTCGATGTCCCGCTACCTTAGATTTGTGACACATATCCAATACTTCCTTCTGGAGGGAGGTTGTAGGGATGAAAGCCCGATGACCAAGGAAATAGCATCCTTCTTCCTTGACCAATGTAGGTAGCGTCCCGAGTGATATTCCTGATTTTCCTACTGTTTTGGATTGATACCTTAGACGCGCCAAGAAGTCATGGGAGGTATGTAACTCTAACGCCACCCTAGGAAATATTGGTTCAGATCTAAAGGAATCATTGGGGAGCTGTTCTTTACGTGATAAAGCGTCAGCGATCACGTTATCTTTCCCAGGTATGAAGGAGAATGTGATCCTAAAAGGGGAAAAAAAATGAGCCCACCGGGCCTGACGACTATTGCAAGTCTGGGCGTACTGTAAAATACGAAGGTTGTGGTGGTCCGTTCGAACTTCCACCGGGTACTTAGCTCCAAGTAGTAAATGTCGCCATTCTTCGAAAGCCCTTTTGATGGCTAACAGCTCCTTCTCCAATACCGTGTAATTTAACTCTGCAGGTACTAAAGTCTTAGATAGGTATGCCACTGGATGTTCCTGTTCGGAACCATCCGACTGAAGAAGGACTGCGCCCAAAGCATATTGAGAAGCATCCGTCTCCACTATGAATTGACGATTCTGATCAGGGGTCTGTAAAACAGGTGCCGACGTGAACAGATCTTTAAGTCTCCTAAAGGCTTGATCTGTAGTCTCAGGCCATGAGAAGGATACTCCCTTTTTTAACAGATTTGTCAGTGGTTTAGTCAGGCTTGAGAATCCCGGAATAAACCGCCGGTAAAAATTGGCAAGGCCGATAAACCGCTGAATGTCTTTCCCTGAGGTCGGGATAGGCCAGTCCAATACGGCAGAAACCTTCTCCGGGTCCATGGCTACACCTTTGGCCGAGAGAACATAACCTAGATAAGTGACTTGAGGTTGGTGGAAAGAGCATTTTTCTAATTTGCAGAACAGGTGATTCTGATGAAGACGACGAAGAAACTCTTCCACATGTTTAACATGGTCCTGTAGAGTATAGGAGAAAATCAAAATATCGTCCAGATACACTATTACGTTATGTAAGAGTAGATCAGCGAAGAGATGATCCATAAAGCGTTGAAATATCGCCGGGGCATTAGAGAGACCGAATGGCATAACATGATATTGGTAATGGCCAAATGGTGTCCGGAATGTCGTCTTCCATTCATCTCCGGCCTTGATCCGTATCAGATGGTACGCTCCCTTGAGATCCAGTTTGGTGTATAAATTTGCTCCCCTGACTGCTTCCAGAATATCTGGTATCAGGGGCATCGGATATTTGTCTGGTATAGTGATTTTATTGAGACCCCGAAATTCTATGCAAGGGCGAAGTTCCGTTGTGTTCCGTTTAGATATAAAAAACAGGGAAGCGGCGGCCGGTGAAGTAGATTCCGTGATCAACCCATTCATAAGATTTACTCTGAGATATTCTCGTAGTGCCTCTTTTTCATTCTGAGATAGGATGTACATTCGACCAAAGGGTAAAGGTTGGTCAGCGATCAGATTGATGGCACAATCGTCTCGTCTATGAGGTGGTAACTGCGAGTACTCAGAGGTGGAAAAGACTTCTTTATAAGGATAGTACAGTTTGGGGAGCCCTGTGATTTGATTTAGAGTAGTGATTCCCTGGAAGTTAGGAGAGGAAGAGCTGGTGTCCAACAGAACCTCTTGTTGATCTTTTATGCAGTGGCCAAGACAGAATTCGGAACCCAAAAAGAAGGACCCAGCTGTCCAATTGATAAAGGGATTATGCTTCTTGAGCCATGGTATCCCCAAAATAATAGGATGGTGTGCCGCCCGGATGATGTCTAGAATTATGAGTTCTTGATGAGAAGAGATAGACATAAGCAGAGGACCAGTATGATCCGTAATGGGTCCAGATATCAAAGGACTGCCGTCAACACTTTCCACGGGAATGGATTCTATCTTACAAGACCGTGGGATACCATGAGAAGAGGCCCAGTGATCATCGATAAAATTCCCGGCAGCCCCGCTGTCAATAAGGACCGGGATATCTTGTATGACCTGTTTCCCAAAGGTTAGAGAAACCTTTACAACCACCATGGTTGTATCCGATGAATTGTTACAAGTGGAGGTATGGACAACTTGTGAGGAACCTTGCTTGGTCATAGGATCCCGAACCGTGGTTCCCCTTACGGTCGGGCGTTTGCGTTTCCCGATCTCCTTGGTGGTGCGATTGGACATTCCTGTACGGTGTGTCTATTGGAACCACAATACATACATAAACCAAGGGATCGTCTTCGACTCCGTTCTTCAAGGGAAAGGGGTCCCCTGCCTGTTGCACCTAGTTGCATGGGTTCCTCGGTGGATGGAACCCGTGGAGCAGCAGGCAGATCACAGGAAAACGGGGTATCCGTCCTTTCCTTTTTTCACTGATGCGTTCCTTCATTCGGTAATCAATCTGAAGGACTAGGGCAATAAACTCAGTTAAAGAAGAAGAACGTGGAACCCTGGATATTTCATCTTTCAATTCTTCCGACAGTCCTCTCCTAAAGATGGTTATCTGTGCGTCATTGGCCCAAGTAGTTTCGCTGGCCATTTGCTTAAATCTGGTTATATATGCCAGAATGTCAGAATTTTCCTGTTTTAAGTCTAGTAAGTGTTCTTGGGAGGCTACTCGGATCTCCTGTCGGCCAAACATAGTACGAATACTATTACAAAAGGCCGTGTGGGAGTCTAATATAGGATTATTACTAGTGATTAGGGGTGTGGCCCAGGCTAAAGCTGGGCCAGTCATTTGGGATACCATGTAACCCACACGATCCCGATCAGTATGAAAAAAAGCGTTTTTAAAGGCAAACTGAACGTAACAGGAATCTAGGAATTCTTTCACCTTGTGGGGATTCCCATCGAACTGGCCTCCAGGAAGAGGCCCTGGAGGGACCTCTGAACAGTGAGGAACTCGTGAGGTAGCAGTATGTTGTGCTACTTGTTGGGCTATCTGTTGAGCTGCCTGTTGTTGATTCTGCTTTAGGGCAGTGTTCTCCTGCTGGAGTTGTTGGACCTCTGTGGTTAAGGATTGCACCGCAGCGATCAGCTGTTGGATCTGCTGTTGTTGTTGAGGGTCCATTATGAGGGTATTCCCGGTTTCTAGGTGCAATGTCTAAAAACAATAGTTTGTTTCAGGCGTTGCTATCTGTAATGTTCACTACAAGCCGAATCCGGCAGTTAATCAGTCTTCATGCATTGCAACACAGAAAGCGTAGAATCTCCTACCTGGAATTAGAGGAACGACCAATTCGTATTTCCCGTGGTGTACCAGGTTTCAAGAAGAAAGGGTGGAAAGTTATATCCCAGTAGAAATTAGGAATCCCCCTGGCAAACCCTTCGGAGCCTAGTTAAGTACTTGGCGACTGTGGAGAAACCAGGGAAACCCTCATGGGGGAGAAAACCCTATGGAGAGCTGCTGGGGGAGCGTTGATACAGGCGAGGCGGACAGGAGGAAACTGAAGGGCCTCGATCCGATGGCAGCGTTATGTGTTGGTTAGATGCTGGAGAGGTATAAGGGTAAATACATGAGGGTCAAGAGAAAACAACACAATAAGGAACGGAGGTGAAGTTTGTAAGAACAGAGATTACCATTCACACATCTAGACGGGGAGTGTTAGTAGATGCGGCGCCCGGGAATTCGAGCCCGTTCAAGAAGTACTCCTTAGTGTGAAAAGGGATTTTCTGGGAAGCAAGGATATCAAGTATTCAAGGATCAAGAAATACGGATGGTACAGATTTGAGAGTATGAGAAAAGAATTCTACCTTCGAGGGGAACACGGGATAATGTCGCGATGTGTCGCGTTCTGAGGGGACGTGGTTTAGTTGTTGCCGTGACTTAGTGGTTGCCAAAGCGATACCTTCGATCCGCTGATCGTGTTCCGAATCCTAAGAACAAGTAGATGTAAGACTGAGAAAGAAACAAGAGACGGATAGAGAGAGAAAGGGAGGCAATGAGATTTAAAGGCTGGGCTGGCTATACTCACTGAGCGTCCGTATACTCCTAAGAGAGTAGCAACGCGCCGGTCTCCAGGACTTCCTTGTTGATATGCCGAAGAACGATCGACTTCCGCATCCTGCGTGGCTCGAGGCTGGAAAACAACTAGACCGTTGCTAGGGCTGCCGCGGTCATAATCCGGTGCGGCTTTCTTGGAACAGATAGGAGAGGAATGATTCGTCCTCACGAACATCACACTATCGGACAATATATGGACTGGGCTTGTGCTATATATCTTTATTTACAGGTTGCCCAGGTGGGGGGATCTCCACACAGAACTGTGCCTAGCGGTAGGGGTCAGCATTCTGCCTATTGTTTCAACCATCTTACATTCCTGCCTATCTCAATTGCTGTTTTCCTCGTTATTGATCTGTGTGACATTTTAACCGTACAGTTGATGCACTTCAATGTGATTTGATAACATTGGTGGTACCACTTTAGAATTGTATATATTTATCATTATTGACTTCCGAGTACAAAGTGCGTTATTGTGATCTTGTACATACCTTTGAATATTAATTATATAAAGACTGTGTTTTCAGTAATACAGTGTGTGGACATTCCTTTGTGGGGGTTCCGGGACTACACTGTACTTAAGAACCAGCCTGCATCACCTCCTGAGAAGCTAGGCCTTGATTGCTCGACCACGTACCAATAATAGAGAATCTTGGCTGGGGTCCTCTGTGCCTCTCCTCTACCATATAGAGAGCAGAAGTACAGACACCCCCTACCAGTCTTTACACTGGTGGCAGCGGTGGGATGCTTATGGTTTTAAGAGTCAGTGTATAACCGTGCCACTTACAAAATATCTGCACTTTATTAGATTAAGGTTAGGGTGTGTACGAAATAACTGAATTACAAGCAATGGAGTCTATTGCGAATGGTAAATTGACTCGGATGAGTTTAGAGGCTCTTCAGAGTGCTTGTGAAGCCATGGAGTTAGACTTTGTGGATAAGTCTAGGGCTGAGCTGATTGCTGCCCTGGTGGACTACCAGACCGATGGTGAAACTCTTGATGAGGGGGGAATGCAACCAATGAGGACTCTGCCCCTGGGGTTTCTGCTGAATCTGTTTCTGGGAATGCCGCCATTTCTGCTGCCTCTGTTCCAAACCCCAGCAATTCCTTGGAACTTGAGTTATTAAGGATGAAATTGGCCTTTGAATATCGCATGTTGGAAATAGATGCTGAACTTAAGAAGGAGGAGTTGGCTCAACAAGTGGAGCTCAAGAATAGGGATCTTGAACTCAAGAATAGGGATCTTGAACTCAAAGACAAGTCACTGAATGTCAGAGAATCCAGCTAAAGAAAGCTTGAGTGGAGACTTCAGTGAAACCCAGTGAGAGTGTCAGGTCCCCAGCAACTAAATTTATGAAGGATTTGGTTGGTGTGTTTTCGGAGGGTTCTGATATCCTCCAATGGATTGAAGTGTTTGAAATGGCTTGTGCAATTCATGATGTTGACAAAAGAGATTGGGCTAAGTGTTTGCTAAGCAGAGTGCCTCAAACTGGATATGACTGTATTCTGAAGCTGAGTGTGGAAGAAAGGGGTCAGTATGAGTGTATGAATTCTGCTTTGATTGCCAAGTTTGGCAAGACACCTGCCCAATACCTTAAAAGGTTCAGGGATTTTAAGAAAAGAGAGAATGTGTCTTGGGTGTACTGGGTGAGTGCTGCGTACATGAATATGATGGGGTGGATTGATGGTTACAAGGTGAAAACTTTTGTTGAATTGTCCCACCTGTTGTTTTTTGAGCATTTTTCTGAAGACTGTTCACCAGAGCTGCGTCAGTATGTTGCTGACCAGAACATTTTGGATCCCTTTAAGCTGGCTAGGTTGGCTGACAAGTGGGTCTCCCACCGGGTGTCCCCTAAGGACTCCAGTCGGAAGGACAAGGACAAAGAAAAGGGGGCCTCTCAGAAAGCTGAGGAGTCCCAAAAGCAGTCACAGTCAAATAAACCTAAACCCTCCTCTCCTAAGACCCAAAAATCTAGTGGGGATAAGTCATCTGTGGGTGGGAATAAGAGTAGTGGTCCACCTGCTGCAAAGCAGGCTCCCGGTGGTTCCAGTACCGTACCCCGCACTCCTGGCACTTGTTGGGACTGTGTGTCACGGCTTCAGCTTCCAGGCTCAGGAATGGCACGAACCAACCGCACAGGAGGATCTGGGTTTAGGTTTAGCTGGATAGTTGCGATGGAATGCCTTGACCAGTCTCGGTGCATGGACATCCCGAGCAGGTTCCCAGGATCGATCCTCCGGACCATACCCCACCCAATCTATGAGGTAATAAAGCCCATCTTTCCGGTGTTGTGAATTCAAGATGGCCCGTACTTCATACTCAGGGTGTCCTGCAGTGGGAGCGTCATGACACCAACGCATAACTTCTTCCCTGAGAGCCGCCGTGGGTAAGTACAAGGCGGTAGCATAATACGGGAGGCCCTTCACTAAGGTGTGTTGTGAGCCTCGAGAACACCACTCATTCAATTCCTGGGTAGACATAGCGTGGAGTACATCCTCAAAGATGTTAGGCCGACCTACCACTCCAACAATACGAGCAGTGGGGATTATTGAACGTGTCTCCCTGACGTTTTTAGTCTCCTTTTCAGGGTATCGAGACAATAGGTCGGCCTTGCCATTATCCGATCCCGGACGATAGGTTATGAGGAAGTCAAAATCCGCAAAAATAAAGCGCCCAACGCAACTGTCGAGGACTGAGGCTTTTTGCAGTCTTTATAAACTGTAAGTTTCTATGATCTGTGATCACTGTTATAGTATGGTGGGCGCCCAGAAGGTAATGCCACCATTCTTCGAAGGCCGCCTTCACCACCAATAACTCCCGGTCTGCTATGGTGTAATTTACTTCAGCCGGAAGCAACTTTCGAGAATAGTAGTAATAACCCTGTTGATCCATCCCGTTGAGACAAGACGGCTCCCAGGGCGTAACTAGAGGCATCACTCTTGATCACGAAAAGCAACGCCAGATCCGGGTGCCTTAGAACTGGGGCCGAGGTGAAGGCTTGCTTTAGCTTTTGAAATCCTTGTTCTGCAGCCTCATCCCACTGGAATGTCTTACCTTTTTTTTAGCAAGGTTGTGATGGGTGTGACCAACTCCGAAAAGTTTTTTATAAACCTGTGATAAAAGTTCGCAAAACCCAGGAATGTCTGTACCTCCTTCACAGTGGTAGGAGCCGGCCAATCTAGAACTGCCTGTACTTTTCGTTGGTCCATCTGAACACCAGAGGGTGTCAGAAAATATCCCAGGAATTCCAACGTAGTGCAATGGAATTCGCATTTCTCAATTTTTGCGAACAAACGGTGTTCTCAAAGCCGTTGAAGTCCTGCCTTAAAATGTTTTACGTGTTCTTGCATGTTACTAGAATATATCAAGATGTCGTCTATATAGACCACCGCGAACACATCCGAATATCCTCGCAAAATCTCATCCAAGAAGTGCTGGAAAGCAGCGGGAGCGTTGCACAAACCAAACGGCATCACTTGGTACTCATAGAGCCCGAATTTGGTCCTAAATGCCGTCTTCCACTCGTCACCGGTTCTCACTCGCACCAGGTGATATGCCCCTCGGGGATCCAGCTTGGTATATACCGTAGCCTTGCGCACTTGGTCTAGTAAAACCGGTATCAGAGGTAAAGGATATCGGTTCTTGATGGTAATGCGGTTTACTCCGCGATAGTCTATACAAGTTCTCAAGTCTCCGTTCTTCTTGGGTATGAAGAAGAGCGGGGACGAGACAGGTGAATTGGACGGCCTAATAAATCCGTTTTTCAAATTAGTATCTATGTAGTTCTTTAAATGAATGGTTTCTGCTTCTGTAAGGGCGTAAACCCGACTGCACGGCAAAACCGCCCCTGGCTTGAAATCAATTCGGCAGTCAAATGGCCTATGAAGTGGCAGAGTTTCAGCTGCTTGTTTGCTAAATACGTCCCGGTATTCTTGGTACTCTGAAGGCAGAGAACTCAGATCTGTTGCCCCGACGGATGCATCACAAACACTTAGTACAGAGCTCTGAGCGGGCTCGTTGACCTTCTCTGAGACGATACAATGCTCCAAGCAATACGGAGAGGTCAGGGAGACTTCCCCCTTAGACCATCGCACCTGTGGATCGTGTTTAATTAACCAGGGTAAACCTAGAATGATCCCAAATTGCAGTGCTGCGATTAGATCAAACCGAATGTTCTCCACATGACATTGTTGGCAGCATAATGACAACGTTTGAGTACACTGCGTAATGAGTCCCGAACTCAATGCAGTGCCGTCAACTGCTCGTACCACCTCTGGGGATGTCTTTTGACATAAGGGTACTCCTAGTTTACGCGCATATGTTATATCAATAAAATTGCCCGTGGCCCCTGAGTCCAACAGCAGAGCCACTGAAACCTTCTGATTAAGGAAACCTAGGGTACCTGTCAAGGTTATATGTGGAGCAAAATTAGCAAACTTAACTGCTGGGGCACCTTCTGCCACTTGGCTCGACTGTATCACCCCTACTACTGTCGAGCCAAAAAGTTTCCCTGTGACTTGGGTTTGGTGGAGCATTCCTTTACAAAATGTCCTGCTGAGCTGCAATACATACAAAGCCCCTCCTTACGTCGGCGCTCTTTTTCCTCCTTAGTGAGAGGACCTCTGGTCGAGCCTATTTGCATGGGTTCATCTCCAGATGTCTTTTCAGCCGGGCCCATAGGACGTGGACCACGGAACTGATCTAACCGTGCTAGCAGTCTTGTGTCCCCGTGTTTCTTGTCTCCCCGGCGTTCTGCCTGCCGGTGGTCTAACCGCAAGGCCAAATCGATCATTGCTGGACAATCGAGTGGCTGGGGATCAACCTGTGCTATGAGAGCCTTAAGCTCTTCTCTCAGTCCCTGATAAAAAAGGGACATTTGCTTTTCTCTGGGCCATTCAGCCTCCGCAACCAGCCGGTTACATTGGGCGACGTATGTCACCAATTCCTTATTCCCTTGACGTAAGGTTAACAACTCCCGATCCTTACACATTGCAGCAGCCCTACGATTGAAAATCTTTCCAAACTCAGTTTGAAATTCATCCCAGTCGTACAAAACCGCATCATCCCTTTGTATTAATGGATTTTCCCAAGCCGCTGCATCCCCCGCCAAATCCGAAATAACAAAAGCTGTCCTGCCTGGGTTGATCGAAACGCTGCAGGTTTGGTCAAGAAATGAAGTTTACATTGCGTAATGAAAGTTTGATATTTCTGAGGATCCCCCCCATACCTTTCCGGGGGAGCCAGTGGAACCATATGTTCGGGAGTTACATGCACCTGGACCGGAGTGGGTGTCGCAGCACCACCGGGAAGGGGGAGGTTTGGGCGGACAAACTGCGCACCTGGGTGGCCAACACCACGTAATCTTGCCTAATGGCAGCAAGCTCAGCCTGCAGGTTCTGCAGGACCTTGGTGAGTTCCTTCATGACTGGTCGGGTCGTACCACTCGGGAGTCTGTGACACTTGGGCTTGTGCTTCTGTCACGGCTTCAGCTTCCAGGCTCAGGAGTGGCACGAACCAACCTACCCCTCCAGGGTCTTGGTGCCTGCAAGTTAAACTTACACAAGCTTCCGCGACCTGGGCGGGGAAAGAGGGTTAGGGTCTCGATGGTTGGATAGGTTCCGTAGCAAGGGCATCCGGTGAGAGGACTAGGAAAGGGGAGATGGTTAGGGAAGGGGACATAGGATAACACAATGCAACAGTTGCGTATTCACGTACACATTCACAATATGCACAATTCCACCCCACACCCCACAACAAGGGCTTGAACTAGAAAGAGACTTATCTCAGGGGGTGAGTGCTGGCCTCCTGCCTGCGCACTCTCAGGTCCAGAATCCGGAGCAGTGTTATTGCTGAAAAGAGAGTGGGAATTACCATCTGCGTGTTACATCACACACCAAACGTTACATTCACTCACTCTCGCACTAGAGGTTAATGCACCCTTAACGTGCTCGAGTAGTTAGGCACATGCAGCTGTTAACATTCCCCCTTCACGAGCGGATTACAGCCGCGCGTGGCTCCGCGTCCGTTATTGCCCAAAATGTAATTGCCACTAAAGGGCTCCTGCGTAGCAGAAACTTGTGTTGTATGTCACACTGAATAAGTTGTAGCCTCTCAGGTAGCCGCGTAATTATAAACGGCTGTTAGTGGGTTAAAACATGCTTGACTACGCGCTGCGTGGTTCCTATAGTTTGCGCGTAGGTCAGATTGCAGAAACTATGGCGTTAGTATTCAAGGCGTTTCACTTAGCTTGCTGGAGCAGGGGGGAACATGAGAAAGTTGGGCGGAGCCCCCCTGCACGTGCCCCTGACCGCAGCTGCTGGTGGAATCCTCTGACTCTCTACGGTGCAACAAAGCGCTGCGCGCCTTCCCCCAGATTCGCTTACGCTGCCTGTGGCTTGCGGTACTTATCTGAAGGGCATGAGGGGCCCAGGTGGAGGATGAGTGGGGCGTGGCCCCTCGTGAGCTTCCCCTTGCTCGGAGCTCCGGAGAACACGTCTTCTCTGGTTGCTGTCCTGAGCACAAGCCCCGTGCTCTCGATGATCTCGTGCGCATGCGCGCGCGTGCCCCGCCCGACGTGGGCTGCAATATGTAGTTCTTGGCCCGGGGGTGCTTGGGAGATGTAGTCCGTGAGCTGTTTCTCCTGCAGAAAGGACATAATAGTCTTTTGTACGGCAGTATTCTGTTTATAGAGGCATGTTTCTTTATGGTGCTGGTTGCCATTAGTTTCTGAGCCCTTCCCAGCACCGGAATACTATGTTTGTTACTGTGTCCCATGACACTGTGGGGCTCTGGATCACAAAAGGGGTGACTCCAAGTGTAAAGGTAAGACACTCGGAGTTCAGGCTGTCAGCCTGACCTACGCTTACCCCATGTCTGAGGTGGAGGCCACGGCCCTCCCCTCCTCTACAGGAATCACTTTTGGTGCTCCCGTAGAGATTTCCTTAGTGTCGCTTGGGGCATGTGACCAGTACGCGGAAGTATTGGCGACTATCCCACAGAACACCCGTAGATTTTTGAGAAGTGTCTTCCTGAATGGCGACCTTCTACTGGTTTGAGAGACACTGGGGCAAGCATGACAGTGGTGGACAGGACCCTGCTCAAGCCAGAGGACTATGTAGATGCTCCTCTGAGAACCACCAGGTTAGCTGGTGGGCCTCCCAAATTATTGCCTGTAGCCCGAGTCACACTCGTAATTGGAGACAAGACAGCAAAGCTTCCTGTCTGGGTTCAGGACAACGTCCCTGCTAACATTCTGTTAGGTAACGATCTAGTCAAGTTGGGATTGATCGCGGATGGTCTTCCCATGACTGCTGCTGCGGTCACTAGGTCACAGGTGACACCGGGTCTGGCTGTGAGTCAGGTACCCGAGCCGAAGGCGCAGCCTAAGGCACGACGAAGGAAGAGCAAGAAGGCCACCTCTGTGGAGGGAGCTCCTTCTCTTCCTGCTGTTCCTACAGCACCCATTGGGATCCATGCTCCGGACTGGCTGGGTCCAGTGGTAAACCCCGTCTCAACTCCTGTGGGAGAAGAGCCAGAAGACTCTCCTGTTGGAGAGGTTCTCAACCCGGAGGATCATTCCGATCTTCAATGCTTGTTAGCTGAAGGGAGACCCTCCCGGGCAGACTTCTGTAAAGGACAGAGAGAGTGTCCCTCTCTCGAGGGTCTCAGGAAACAGGCCCTGTCCCAGGCACACGGAGAAGTGCCTAGGACTTTCCGGATTTATTGGGAGGGTGAGCTCCTTGTTAGTGAGCCCACTAAGCCTGAACCTGGTGCCCTCAAGAGGTTGGTGGTACCCCAGGTTTACAGGCCCTTCCTACTGCAGTTGGCGCATGAGGTGCCCTTGGCTGGTCATCTTGGTACCAAGAAGACTAAGCAGAGGCTCGCTGCCCATTTCTACTGGAGTCCCACTGCAGGACCTGCCCAACTTGTCAGTTGTCTGGCAAGACTGGAGGCAGTGTCATTGCCCCACTGCAGCCATTGCCAGTGGTTGTCACACCGTTTGAGAGGGTGGGCATTGACATCGTCGGTCCCCTTGACCCTCCCACGTCAGGTGGACACCGGTTCATCCTGGTTTTGGTAGATCATGCCACCCGGTAACCTGAGGCTATACCCCTTCGGACTGTTACTACCAAGGTGATTGCCCGGGCCCTCCTGGGCATTTTCACCCGTGTTGGATTCCCCAAGGAGGTTGACTCTGACCGAGGATCCAACATCATGTCTAGTTACATGAAAACCATGTGGAAAGAGTGCGGGGTAACCTACAAGTTCTCCACTTCTTACCACCCCCAGATCAATGGTCTGGTTGAGAGATTTAATAAAACTCTCAAGGGCATGCTAGGTGCTTTGGAAGAGCCCCTAAGGAGGAAATGGGATCTCCTCCTGCCATGCCTGCTGTTTGCTTACAGAGAGGTACCTCAAGAGGGTGTTGGTTTCAGCCCCTTTGAGTTACTCTTGGGACATCCCGTGAGGGGGCTCCTCGCCTTGATCAGAGAAGGTTTGGAAGCCACCCCTCCCGGTCCCGCCAAGCAAGAGGGGGACTATATGTTAGGCCTCAGATGGAGGATGACACAGATGATGGGTCAAGCAACGGCGAATCTCAAGGCCAGCCAGGAATTGAACAAATACTGCCATGACCTTAAAGCATCGCAAGTGGATTGGACTCCAGAACAGGAGGTCCTCGTGATGGAGCCTACCAAGCCTCGGGCATTGGCAGATAAATGGACTGGACCCTTCAGGATAATCTCCAAGATGGGCGAGGTCAATTACCTGGTTGACATGGGAATCCCAGGGGTAGCCCCTCAGGTATTCCATGTTAATAGGCTCAAGCCTTTCCATAGGCGAGCAGAAGTCTCATGTCTCTTGCTAGCTTCAGAGCAAGAAGAGGATGAGAGTGAGCCCCTTCCAGACTTGCTGCATAGCAACCCTCAGGATGGCTCAGTGGAGGGAGTGCAGCTCTCTCCCGATTTGACAACCGAGCAGCAGAGGGCCTGCAGGACTTTGCTCCAGCAGTATGCCTCTCTGTTTTCGCTGACGCCAGGCCTTACACCGTGGTGTAAGCACGAGATTGACACTGGTGACAGCGTGCCTGTCAAGAGCAGGAGCTACCGAATGTCAGATACGGTTAAGAACCAAATCCAGGCTGAGGTCGCCAAGATGTTGGATCTGGGTGTTTTTGAACCCTCAACCAGTCCCTGGTCCAGTCCCGTGGTCCTTGTCCCCAGGACAAGTTCCCAGGCAGGTACCAAGGATTGAAGGTTCTGTGTGGACTACCGAGGAGTCAATGCCGTCACCAAAACTGACGCGCACCCATTGCCCAGGGCTGATGAGCTTGTGGACACCATAGGTGCTGCCAAATTTGTAAGCACCTTTGACCTCACCTCAGGCTATTGGCAAATAGCTCTGACAGATCATGGCAAGGAAAAGACGCCGTTCTCAACACCAGAGGGACTCCACCAGTTTAGGGTCATGCCTTTTGGGTTGAAGAATGCCCCTGCCACCTTCCAGAGATTGGTCAATCATGCTCTCAGTGGGCTGGAAGCCTTTAGTGTGGCTTATTTAGACGACATTGCCGTCTACAGTTCCACTTGGGAAGAGCACTTGACACATCTGGGTAGAGTGTTGCAGGCCTTAAAAAGGGCTAACCTCACTATCAAGGCCACCAAGTGCCAGATAGCTCAGGGGAAAGTCACGTATCTTGGTCATGAGGTAGGAGGGGGTCAAATCCAACCTCTCCCCAGTAAGGTACAGGATGTACAGGACTGAGAGACCCCCACTACTCAAACCCAGGTGAGAGCCTTTTTGGGCCTCACCGGGTATTATCGCAATTTCATGGCGGACTATGGAACCATAGCTGCACCACTGACAGCTCTGACTTCACCCAAGCAGCCTAGGAAGGTCAATTGGACTGAAGACTGTCAGAGGGCCTTTGATGGCTTGAAAGAAAGTCTGTGTCGAGCACCCGTGTTTTGTGCGCCTGACTACAGCCGACCCTTTATCGTCCAGACGGATGCCTGCAACACCGGAATTGGAGCTGTCTTGTCTCAGTTAGATGACAAAGGGAGAGAACATCCTATCATATTCATCAGTAGACAACTGAAGGGTAGAGAACATAGGTGGGCTACTGTTGAAAAGGAATGTTTTAGTATAGTTTGGGGCCTTAGGCGTTTTAGGCCCTACCTTACGGGATCTACCTTCAAGGTCCAAACAGATCATAAGTCCCTGAAGTGGCTTATGCAGATGAAGGGTGAAAACCCGAAACTGCTCAGGTGGTCCATTAGCCTGCAAGGGCTAGACTTCACCATAGAGCACAGACCAGGGAAGAGTCACGACAATGCAGATGGCCTTTCCAGAAGGTATGTTGACCGTCTGAATGAGGGTGTCTATCCCGTGGGAGATTAGGCACCCTCCACCTCAGTCTGGGGGGCGACTGTGATGCTGGAAATGCATCAGAGGGACAGGGCCTCCGTATCCTTGTCCTTTACTGCTTTTTATCGTGTGTTCTGTCGTGTTTTCCGCGCAGGAGTTCATGGGGGACTCCTGGCGGTGCAGCTCTCATTCTTTTGGTTTGGTGAACGGAGCCGTGGGATACCCTTATGGCACCCATGGGTGGGGGTACAACCCTGTGCCCCTAGTGTATGTTTTTGGGTACCTGTGGGTGGCCCGCAGAGCAGGGTATGGGCTGGTGGCAGCTCCATGCTGAATTTGACAGGTGCGCGGAGTATCCTCCATTTTGGGATACCCCGGCCCTGCCCTTGGAATCAGTTGATTCCTGATGGAAAACAAAATGGCCCCAGTGGCCTCTTGCTTTCTATTAACTATTACCTTGTTTTCCCAAAGTCCTGGGAAGCCCTGACTCTGTCCCTTCCCCCTGACTGGCTGTTGGGTGGAAGTGCCATATATGGTGTTGTTGTGAAGGCCCGGCCAGACTGGCTGGAGCCTTCCCGGTGATGTATGTTGTGGGTACCTCCTGTGGATGGGACCTGGGTGAATAGAGTGTGTGACGAATATGCATTCTGTGTTGTGGATGTCTAGTATCTGGTGGTTGACACAATGACTGAGACAGCCCTGCCCGAAACCGGTATGAATGCAGCTTGGAGTGCTGAATGGCTTGGTACTTGTCCCAATATACATAACTTGTTATGAGTGTCTGGAGAGAAGTGAATGGCCTGAATACCTTGTGTGCCTGATTGGCTGCCTGCCTGCATGAATGCCGTAGTCGTGATTGGATGCTTGAGTGTGACCCAGCGGAATGAATGGGAGATCAACAGTATATCTGGGGACCTCTCACTGCTAGGAATCGTGTTCAGAAGCTGAAGTCCTCTACGACGAGTAACTGGAGTAACTGACGCTTGATCTTGAAGTCCTGCTGGACGAGAAGAAGTGCTGTGGCTCTTCTTCACAATCTGAAAGCGGCTGTGCCTCCAAGGACTGACCCAGAGAGGACCTGGTAAGGCGACCTCTTCCCGAGCTACGAGGGACCATCGTGCACAGCTGATCTTTGCCAACGCTCCCTCGTAGACAGACCTTCGACAGGCTGCCGACCCGATACGGGGACTGCTGCGGAACTCCAAGGAGAAGCACTCGGACTGTTGTCCGCCACTGTCGACGACCGCCGTCGCCGACCGGAGCCGCCGTGCTCCCGTTTGCCTAAGAACTTCCATTGATCATCGGACGCTCTCGCCTGCATCGTCATCCGCTTGTCTCCCGCTGGAGAAGGCCCTACCGTCGACGCGCCGAGGAGCATCCACCGGTGGGTTTCCCGCCACCTAAAGACCACAGAGACGCCGACGACTCGACCCCCTTGCTGGGCCACAGTTCTTCATCATCTCTTTGCGGTCCAGAACTATCGTCACCGAGGGGCCCCGCACGCCTCTTCCTTGCAGGACGCCAACGCTCTGTCGTCGACGAGCACCGCTAGGAACTAAGCGGCCACTTCCCTGCCGTAGTTCACCCTGTTCACCGTCGGATGTTCGACGACCCGTGACTCCTGATTTAAAGGGAGGGCACTCAAGAAGGGCAGTCGATTCTCCAACACCGAACGCCGAGTTCCTCGACACCTCTCGACGATCCGTGACTCCTGCCTTAAAGGGAGTCACTCAAGAAGGATCGGTCGATGCATCGTCGGAGAACTCTACTCCATCAGATACATTGGGGGGGGTGAAACCTTAATAGGAGGAAGTAAGACTATTGGACAATATATGGACTAGGCTTGTGCTATATATCTTTATTTACAGGTTGCCCAGGTGGGGAGATCTCCACACAGAACTGTGCCTAGCGGTAGGGGTCAGCATTCTGCCTATTGTTTCAACCATCTAACGTTCCTGCCTATCTCTATTGCTGGTTTTCTCGTTATTGATCTGTGTGACATTTTAACCGTACAGTTGATGCACTTCAATGAGATTTGATAACATTGGTGGTACCACTTTAGAATTGTATATATTTATCATTATTGACTTCCGAGTACAAAGTGCGTTATTGTGATCTTGTACATACCTTTGAATATTAATTATATAAAGACTGTGTTTTCAGTAATACAGTGTGTGGACATTCCTTTGTGGGGGTTCGGGGACTACACTGTACTTAAGAACCAGCCTGCATCACCTCCTGAGAAGCTAGGCCTTGATTGCTCGACCACGTACCAATAATAGAGAATCTTGGCTGGGGTCCTCTGTGCCTCTCCTCTACCATATAGAGAGCGGAAGTACAGACACCCCCACCAGTCTTTACATGTATACCTTGCCCCACGTCTGTGGACACAGCCCACAGACACGGCCACCCGTCCATGCACCATAGACTGCAGCTATGGCTATGCTATTCCGGTCTAGCAGCTCACATAGCGTCCACACTGAAACCCCTGACGTACCTCAACACCTCTGCCATTAGTATACAGAGGCAACCTATGAAATGTGCTGGTCTAGCTGGGCACACATCGAATTCTCAGCACTAGCTCTCTACCCTTAGGCACCAACAGCACCTGCCCACGTGCCTGACCTCCAGGCTACTTGCTGGTGCCCAGCCAACCCACCGAAGTCCTAACCTGGTAAAATGCACACATGCTAATTTAATTTAACTCTTAGAGCCTCCCACACATGGACTGCGGTCACCGAGGGCCTTCCAACCAAAAAGCGCATTGAGGCCATACAATTGGGGAAAGTCCACTATATAAATGACAAATACAATACAATATTGAAAGCTGCTCTGGTAGATGTAAAACAAGCAGTTGCTTAAACTGCCACAACCCTCAGTTTCTCATTTTAAAGTGGAGTGCTCTCTGTTTGTTATGTGTTTTACTGGCAACCAAACTCCGCCTCATTACCGGACCTGTGTAGCCCATGGCCAAAATAGGGCCCAACTAGAAAGGGCTGCATGCTTGCCCCTCAGAGAAACACCTAGGAGTAAAGATACAGACACAACCAGTCAATAAAATAGTGTATTAAATGTTATGTGTGTGTGGACTAATCCATCCAACCCACCATTGGGCCCAAGAATGGGCTGGGCAGGGGAGAAAAGGATCTAAAGAGGATTAGAAAAATAAAGACAGTTGAAGAGAAGTCAGAGCAAGAAAACGAGAGAAGGTGAAAGAAACAGATAAGGGAGAGAAAGGAAAAAAAGAACTCCCTGGGGGTCTGCGGCCTCGAGTGGCCTCCTAGGGCCCTCTGTCAGCATGGCATGGGGCTGCATAGGTGGAGCAACCCGACAAGTCATCTGTTGGTCAGAGCTGCATGCTAGGAGCAGCCCACGGGGCTGTCGTGGTGTCGGCACGTCCACTGGCCAGACCGATGGGCGCAGTAAGAGCAAAGGGCCCGGGCAGCATGCACAAGGCTGTCTGGGTCAAAGATGAACTGCCCAGTCCGGGCCGCATAAGGGGGGAGCGGCCCGAACTAGGGAGCTCAGCTGTGCCCCTGACAGGTGCAGAGAAGCCCCAGGCTGCCGTGGAGAGGTAGCCCAGGTGAAGCACCAGTTCCCCGCACTTGCATCCCTCTGATGCAACGTATATAAGATGGGCCGGGAAGATCATCAGGCTGCGGGCGTGGCTGTGAACACTGAGTCATCCCCATGGCAATGTGGTGCCACCTAGAACTAATATGTTGCCGTGGGCATAGCGGTGCATACAGCAGTGTTCCCACGCCAAAGGGATGCTGCCCTAACCTAAGATGATGCCGCTGGGCCACAGTGGTGACGTGGGCAGCCCCCACGGCAATGGGGACACCTAGAATGGTATGTGGCTGCAAGGGTGGTGTGATTGTGGGTGGCCGCTCCGCAGCCTATGGCCGCCACACTGAAGGATGCAGGTCAAGGTGGTAATGTGGGCAAGGGCCCTCCCAAGAACGTTTAAGAAGAGTGGGCCATGCACAGTGAATCGGGCGGCCCCATGTGGTGGATGGGGACACCCAGAAGAAAGAGGGGGCCATGTCCCAATTTACATCAGAAACAAGCCACCAGAAGGACAGCACAAAAGTTATCAAAAGGGGGTGAGTTACTGCAGCAGTCACCCCTGTTGTGACATAATGTATATGTTCTACATATTGTATTTCATTGTTTGTGTAATGTTTATTTATGTATACTCACTGAAAAAAACTTTAGTTCAGGTGCAGTTAAGTTGTGCAGATTTACACAACAAAGCCCTTGAAATTCAGCAGATGTGTGAAGTCATGAACAACTTAACTGGGTGTGCTCTCGTTGATGTCCCCAATAGTGCTATATCCCCCATAAGACAATTTTTGTACTTCATTGTGAATCATTTCTCTTATAATATGTATGTGTCATGGGCTTTGCAACTGGAACGCGCAAAGTTAAGATGGTTATGACTTCCCACAGTCACTGAATTTCAAGGATTTTGTTGCGTTAAATTTGCACAACTTAACTACACCTTAACTAAGGTTTTCTTCAGTGAATTTCAAGGGTTTCATTATACCATTGTTTTTTATGGGCCACTAGCCATTGCCTTTGGCCATGGCCAGTGGTCATGACCTTCGGCCATGTCCACTGTCCATGTTCCACCAATATGTTTCTTTTGGACCCACTAGGTGGCCACGGCCTCCAGCCGTGGCCACTACACATGGCGTTCGGGCCCACTAGCCAAGGTCTTCGGTCATGCCCACTGTATATTTTAAAACACTAGCGGGCAATTGGCCGTGTCCACTGTACATGTTCCCCCAGTGTGTTTTCTTTGGACCCACTAGATGGCCACAGTCTTTCACTGTATATTTTTAAACACGACCAGGCCACTAGCCATGGCCTTCGGTGTGGTACAAGGATGGTACAAGGAATTAGGTAAGGGGTCCCTCGATTCATACTCACCCCTCCAAAGGTGGGTGGGTTACCGGAGCAGATCCCGATTTAGAGGAAACTCAGGCCAGGGGAATTTTAGAAAGGCAATAGGGAATTAGCAATAAGTGAATATGTGTTTTTTTTTTTATAAATGAAGAGAGGGCCCCGTTGGGATCCCTTTAATATTCAACTTGGTAAGGGTGTAGTCCCTCTCCTGTTAACAGCAATTTTATTTTACAGGTGTATATCCCCTCCATATCCTGCTGGGCGGGCAGGTGGGGCTGGTGGTGCCCATGGTGACTGTCCCATGCCTGTGGCGAGGGAGGTGTATACCCTTGCTTGGCCCAAGGCCAGAAAACAGGGCTACACCATCTTCTTGCTTCATTCCTTGGTATTGGTAACTCTGGGATGCTGTAACGACCTGTTGACATGGCCATTGCTTCTGCACTTTATTTCGGTTGCACATCCCTTGCCTGTTTTGGTAACCTAAGCATTGGTAATTGTTTTTCACTCCCTGTTGGAACTCCACCTTCTATACAGGTTATTCCCTGATACCCTTACCTCATATCAGCTTTCAAGCCACAGATTGGTTTGTGTACATTTGTTTGCAACTCTGGCTATGGTCTCAGGTTATTTTCAGGAGGGGTTACCACTTAGGTTCACAGACTTCCAACTACTGTCTTTAAGGTATATCAAATGTTCAGGGTGTGGTTTTTGGGTTAAAGAAATGTAGTCTGTATTGTATATATATGAGAACATTATGCACCACTATTTCCAGAGCCTGTGAGAGAGCCACTAGCATTCCTCCTGCCTTTTGCTTGATCCACCTGACACCGGGTATATGGAAGACAGTTGCATCAAGAGATCAGGAGGAAGGAGCTACTGGCTCTTGGATGCATCTATTCTACTTGAGTGTGCATTACATGCGACAGCTGGACAGCTTATGATTTAGCCGTAAGGACATCATTAGGTGTAACACATGGATTGAAGTTGCAGAAAGCCTTTTGTAGTTCCTGCTCCAAGATAGCGACCACTGGTGGGTGCGTTCCTTGTGTGCAGATAACAACTAGGCATAGGAGGAGCTCTTCCGAGGTAGAGTCTAGATGTTCCTCAAACGAGATGTTCCTCAAACGATCACTGTGCTCCTTCCTCATTGCCTGTAAGCACGTTTGCTTCCAGTTGCTGATGGCTGGCCTCTAGCCATGAATTACTCCTTCTTGATTCCTGTGGCCTTGTATTTCTTTTATTTTCCTCTCTTTCTGGAACCTGATCCTTGTCGTGCCATTTATATTGTTTCAATTGATTGTTCCGAATTCCTTGCCCTCCAAAGAAATTTGACATGATAGGACATGACATTTATAGTGCGCCTATACACAAGTGTTTCAAGGCGCGACGAGGCAAGGGAGGGGAAAAAAGGGAGGATGAGACAATGATCTTACTAGGCCAAGTGAAATTGAGTTTGCGTAAATGCAAGGGAGAGAGAAGAGGAAAAGCGCCAGGGGAAGGGGAGGCAGAGCAAGTGCAAGACATAGGATCAGAACATCGAAAGACAAGAAGTGCGGCCAGTAGGTGGCAGTGCAGGGTTTAAGTGCAGACAACGAGTGTTGATAAGTTCAGGTAGGGGGACTGTTGGGTTGCAGACACAGCCCCAAGTGCAGGGTTGCCAGGAGGCAGTGCAGGTGTGCAACTGGAAGGGGGGGGGCCCTCAGCCTTCGGTTCAGAGGGTAGCCAGGTAACCAGTGCAGTTTCAGACAGGAGATCAGCAGGGAAGCGGAAGAGAGAAGGCAGAAGCAAAAAGGAATGTCTTGAGGTGCTTCCGGAACCGAAGCAGGTTCTGCTCAAGATTCAGAGAGG
Organism: Ambystoma mexicanum; assembly: GCF_040938575.1. Classification (NCBI taxonomy): domain Eukaryota; kingdom Metazoa; phylum Chordata; class Amphibia; order Caudata; family Ambystomatidae; genus Ambystoma; species Ambystoma mexicanum. The sequence continues at coordinate 575,778,667 of NC_090922.1, read as the reverse complement.
CAGGGAGGCTCTTCCAGAGGGACGCACCAGCCGAAGAGAGAGATCTGCCCCCAACTCATTGCTTGGAAAAGCGACTGACCCTCAAGGGGTTGGAGGTGGAGGAACGAAGAGCTCGAGTAGGAAGATACTTCCGAAGAGAAAGTTGGAGATATTTAGTCCCATGCCCCAGAAGGCCTTATGGACAATGCAAAGGGGGTCTTGAACTTGATCCCGGCAGCCACTGGGAGCCAATGGAGTGATTTCAGTGCTGGAGAGATATGATCCCTGGACTTGAGGCCAAGGACAAGTCTTGCAGTCCTGTTCTGGATGAGTTGCAGAGGGCGGAAAGTAGAGGCGGTGTCATGTCTTCCAGTGCTCGTCAGCATCACCCACCAGTCATTCACCACCATCGGAGCTCACGTGACTTTCGTGTCCCCGCACACAAACGGCAGCGATATCCCGCCAAACAAAGGAGACCCGTTCATTACGGCCCGAGGGCTCTTCGCCCCTTTCTTCACTGGCACCTCCCATGGAGGTTCTCGCACGACTGGCGCTGCCGCTTGGGCACACACAGGACCGCGCGTCACGTGACGAGGCATCCACAACGGCCTTCGTCATCATCACGGGTCATGTGACACGGACCCTCACGTCCCCCACGTGATGTAAATCAGGTGACCCTCCACACAGTTAAAAGAAGCAGGGAAACACGGAAGCACCACTTCACAGCTGCTTCTTTCACAGACTGCTTTGGCGTTTTGGACACTCTTGATTACTACGATTGCTCGACCACGGAACGTTACACGGATTGCCTCATCTCTGCCCCGGATATCACGTTGCTTTGTCTGCCTTGTTGGAAATCATCCCTGGATTGTTAACCTGCTGGTTTCCATTTCCTCTGACTGGTTCCTTGACTCGGATTTGTTCACTGGACTGCCCACGGATCTCCTCTAGCTGAACTTTATGGTTACCTTTGGCTCTCGACCTCGGAACTGTATTTCTGGACTGCTCACGGATTGCCCTACGTATTTCTCTCAGGTGTTTCCATCTTCCGAATACTGTCAGAGAAACAACCGACCAGTGTATGCTGTACCCCCACTACTCCTCCATATCTCACAGGCCGCCATCTCCCTCACTTTTGGGTAAGCCCCTTTCTGAGCTTCTATCACATGGTATTGTTGTTCATTCCCTGTTTTGATTAACTCTCCATTGCCTTACAGTGGTCAGGGGGTCCTTTGGCGTTTCTGGTTCCTGATCGACGGTATTCTTCACCTGCGGCCTCAAGTGCCGCACGGGTAGTGTTTTTTACTTCTGGCCGTGTGGTGCTTGGGGACGGAGGTAGTACTAATCTGCACGACCGCCAAGAGTTGAACAGACTGTGAAGCCTCTCTCCTTTTTGGTCGTCCAGATTATGAATACCTCGGCCGAGGACCCTGTGACCGCTCTAATGCAGGCAGTCGCGGCCCTTAGGACAGACATGGCCGCAGCTACGACTGCCATTCACCATCGCCTTGATGCCCTACAGAGTGCTCGTCACCCTTTACCCGACGACACTGACTTCGGGGACACCCCAGCTCGTGATCCACCGTCTTCCACTCGAGCCACCACGCCTACACCCTTGGTTCTCCCAACCCCGTTCCCCCTTGCAGCCCCGGAAAGATACCAGGGTGACCCGAGAAAGTATCGTACCTTCCTAAATCAGTGCAAGCTTCATTTCCTATGCCGACCCCAAGCATTCCCAGACTCTGTTACCAAGGCCGCTTTTCTCCTCTCCCACCTGTCGGGTGTAGCAGCCACCTGGGCGAATCCCTTATTGGAGAGTGACCACCCGGCACTTTATGATTTTGACCTCCTGATAAACGAGATGGCCAAGGTGTTCGACACTAGATACAAAGCACACTCTCGTGACCTGAAATTGCTCGACCTTACACAGGGCAAACAAACACTCATCGAGTACATCACTCGGTTCAACCAACTCTCTGCGGAAACATCATGGCCGGAGAACAAAAGAGCTATTGTGTTCTACAGGGGCCTCTGTAGTGCAATGAAGGATGCTCTTTCTGTGGTTCCCTCTCTCCCGGCCGTTTTTTCGGACCTGGTGGACCTAGCCCTGCAGGTAGACGCTCGACGCACGGAGCGGAGGGCAGAAGCCAGTCTTTCCATGCAGTCACCTCCCTTGGGGGACACAAAACCCGAACCCATGCAAATAGGGGGAATACGTAGTCCTATAACCCAGGCGGAGCGAGAACGCAGAAGGACAGATAACGCCTGTTTTTACTGCGGTATTAATGGACACTACGTCAAAGAATGCCCCCGTCGCCCAAGAAACAAGAATACGGGTTTTCCGAAAGCTCGCCCTTGAGAGCGGGGGGACGGGCGAGCATTTCTTTGACCCCCACTGAGCCCTCGTTCGGTCCCATTAGACCGATTATTGTCCAGGCTCTATTGAAACCTACCGGGAATTGCATTCACCCAGTGCATATAGTAGTTGATTCAGGAGCAACGGGTTGTTTTATAGACATCGCGCTGGCCCACCACCTCAACTTGCCTCTAATAACAAAGAAAAACCCAGAACCCGTACAAGCGGTGGACGGTACCTCCCTTGCTTCTGGCCCAATCAAGCATCAAACCGCTCCTCTAGAAGTGGTGATCCAGGACACCCACAAGGAAACCATGTCCTTCGATCTCATCGCCACACCGCAATTCGGGATCATTCTGGGTATTCCATGGCTTAGGCAACACAACCCGTTGATTAATTGGGGCACTGGACAAGTCTCATTCGAGTCCGAGATCTGCCAGCATTACTGCCTAACAGAACCCGAGATTATCTCCAATCCGGCTAGTGTCCTTGGGGCCTTGGCCGTTTTGCACATGAACGATGGGAACCCTATGGTCACCACACCACATACGGTTGGAGCCGTTCAGGCTGGAATCCCCAGCGAATACCATGACTTCCTGTCTGTTTTTGACAAGGCCTCTGCAGAAGGCCTGCCACCTCACAGGCCATACGATTGCCCTATAGATTTGTTCCCTGATGCCCCGATACCAAGGGGCAGGATTTATTCACTATCACAGTCGGAGGAACAGGCCCTAAAAGAATACATCCAACAAGCCCTGCGGTTAGGTCACATCCGACCCTCCAACTCACCGGCCGCCAGTCCTATATTTTTCGTCCCGAAAAAAGAGGGCGACCTACGTCCCTGTGTGGACTACAGGCGTTTAAACGCCATCACCGTGAAGAACCGTTATCCTATTCCCCTCATCTCCACGTTATTAGACAAGTTAACACATGCGTCCATCTACACCAAACTGGACCTCCGGGGGGCATACAATCTGGTCCGCATGCGTCAGGGGGATGAGTGGAAAACAGCGTTTTGCACCCGACAAGGCCTTTTTGAGTACACCGTAATGCCTTTCAGCTTATGTAATGCCCCAGCCACCTTCCAGCGCTTCGTTAACGAGGTATTCAGTGACATCCTAGACGTGTACGTAGTGGTCTATCTAGATGACATATTGATCTTCTCCTCTACTCTGGGAGACCACATCCTCCACGTTAGGGAAGTCTTGGCTCGCCTCAAAAAAAACGCTTTGTTCGCCAAACCCGAAAAGTGCCTTTTTCACACCAAGGAGGTCGAATTCCTGGGTTTCCACCTAACGCCTGGGGGTCTATCTATGAACCAGTCAAAGGTTCGTGCCATCACGGATTGGCCTGCTCCAAAGAACCTCAAGCAATTACAATCTTTTCTGGGTTTCGCTAATTTTTATCGGAGATTCATTGCTGGGTTCTCCTCCATAGTGACTCCTCTTACCGCCCTTACCAGTACACTGGTTCCGTTCTCTTGGAACCCGAAACATCAGCAGGCATTTGAGGAGCTCAAAACCAGATTCGTAACAGCTCCTGTGCTCCAGCATCCCGACCCAGAACTCCCATTCGTGGTGGAGGCGGATGCTTCTTCTTTTGCTTTGGGTGCAGTTCTTTCCCAACCCTGTCCAACCACTGGCCGTCTGCATCCCGTGGCTTTTCACTCACGGAAACTTACCTCAGCCGAGTCACATTATACTGTTACTGAGAAGGAGCTACTGGCCATAAAAGACGCATTACAAACCTGGCGTCACCACCTCCTGGGGGCCCGATACCAGACCACGATTTACTCCGACCACAAGAACTTGCAGGACCTGGCTACCCTTAAGTGCGTTAACAGCCGACAGGTACGCTGGCACCTGTTCTTCGCAGCTTACGACTTTGTGATTAGGCATAGACCAGGTGCTGTCCATGGGAAGGCCGATGCACTGTCACGTTCTCCAGGGGGGGAGTCTCTTCCGTCTTTTCCTGCCACGTTGCTGGAGGGGGGTCATGTCATTTGTGTTTGTACTCCGTCTCCATCCATGCAGTCCACCATCCGTCAGTGGGTCTCCCAACATCCACACGCACTGGCGGAATGGGACCTGGTTCTTCAGGAGGGGTTGCCTTTCATTCAAGACAAGCTATTTCTTCCCACTAGTGACACACGCAACCAGGCACTAGAATGGTCACACGATGCCGCCATCAATGGTCACCCAGGGCAACGTCGCACTCTAGAACTACTAAAACGCTGGTGCTGGTGGCCATCAATGAAGCGCGACGTAGAGAACTACATAAACACATGTTCGGTGTGTGCACAGTGCAAATCACGCAGGGGCCGCCCACTGGGATTACTCCAACCTCTACCGATTCCCCCCAGACCCTGGCACACTGTCTCAATGGACCTCATCACGGACCTACCACGCAGACAGGGTTACGACACTTTCTGGGTAGTGGTAGACTCCTATACCAAGATGGCACGCTTTGTACCTTGTACGGGTGTACCCTCCGCTCCTACACTGGCCCAGTTGTTCTTTAAATCTGTTTTTTGCCTCTTTGGTCTGCCACAGATCATAATATCAGATCGTGGTACGCAGTTCACGTCCCGTTTCTGGTTAGCCCTGACAAAGCTACTCGGCATTGATGCCCGCTTTTCCTCGGCCTATCATCCGCAAACCGATGGGCAGACTGAGAGGGTGAACCAAGCCCTAGAACAGTACTTACGCTGTTTAACCCTCCAGTACCAAGACACATGGCTTAATTTACTACACCTGGCGGAATTTGCCTATAACAACTCCTTGCACTCCTCCACTGGCTTCTCTCCCTTTTATTCCATGTATGGTCAGCATCCCCGCACCCTTCCATTCCCTGATTTCGCTTCATCCACTACTCCTGCTGCCAATACCTGTGCCCGTGATCTGGTCTCGGTCCATGCGCAAACCCTAGTCCACCTGCGCGAAGCCCAGGTCTCCATGAAATTAGCGGCTGACAGAAAACGGGTGGCGGCTCCCGAGTACCGGGTGGGGGATCGGGTATGGTTGTCCTCCCGCCACCTACACATCCCTGGCTGTCGCAAGCTGCTTCCCCGGTTTGTGGGTCCCTACCGCATTACTAAAGTCCTGACCCCTGTGGCTTTACGGTTTTCTGTCCCTTCCACCTGGCGTATCCATCCGGTTTTTCACACCTCCCTGCTCAAGCCTTGCCTAGATCCTACCCGTCTCGCTACCCCTCCTGCCCCTGTCTCCTTGTCCTCTCCCGATGTCTTTGAGGTCAGTGCCATTTTGGGCTCCCGCTTTATCCGGGGTCGCTTACACTATCTCGTGGACTGGTTGGGCTAAGGTCCTGAGGAACGCTCCTGGGTGCCCTCCGGGGATGTCCGGGCCCCCTGGTTGGTTGGCCAGTTCCATCGTGATCATCCGTCCAGCCCACGGGGACGTGGGCCTTTAGGGGGGGGGCTCTGTCATGTCTTCCAGTGCTCGTCAGCATCACCCACCAGTCATTCACCACCATCGGAGCTCACGTGACTTTCGTGTCCCCGCACACGAACGGCAGCGATATCCCGCCAAACAAAGGAGACCCGTTCATTACCGCCCGAGGGCTCTTCGCCCCTTTCTTCACTGGCACCTCCCATGGAGGTTCTCGCACGACTGGCGCTGCCGCTTGGGCACACACAGGACCGCGCGTCACGTGACGAGGCATCCACAACGGCCTTCGTCATCATCACGGGTCATGTGACACGGACCCTCACGTCCCCCACGTGATGTAAATCAGGTGACCCTCCACACAGTTAAAAGAAGCAGGGAAACACGGAAGCACCGCTTCACAGCTGCTTCTTTCACGGACTGCTTTGGCGTTTTGGACACTCTTGATTACTACGATTGCTCGACCACGGAACGTTACACGGATTGCCTCATCTCTGCCCCGGATATCACGTTGCTTTGTCTGCCTTGTTGGAAATCATCCCTGGATTGTTAACCTGCTGGTTTCCATTTCCTCTGACTGGTTCCTTGACTCGGATTTGTTCACTGGACTGCCCACGGATCTCCTCTAGCTGAACTTTATGGTTACCTTTGGCTCTCGACCTCGGAACTGTATTTCTGGACTGCTCACGGATTGCCCTACGTATTTCTCTCAGGTGTTTCCATCTTCCGAATACTGTCAGAGAAACAACCGACCAGTGTATGCTGTACCCCCACTACTCCTCCATATCTCACAGGCCGCCATCTCCCTCACTTTTGGGTAAGCCCCTTTCTGAGCTTCTATCACATGGTATTGTTGTTCATTCCCTGTTTTGATTAACTCTCCATTGCCTTACAGTGGTCAGGGGGTCCTTTGGCGTTTCTGGTTCCTGATCGACGGTATTCTTCACCTGCGGCCTCAAGTGCCGCACGGGTAGTGTTTTTTACTTCTGGCCGTGTGGTGCTTGGGGACGGAGGTAGTACTAATCTGCACGACCACCAAGAGTTGAACAGGCGGGCAGCTTTAAAAAGAGGCTGTACAGTAGTCAAGCCTAGAGAGAAACAGAGCTCTGGAGACAGTGAGCTTCTGGGGGAAGGAGAGGAAAGAAAGAATACCTCGGAGGAGGTGCAGTTGGTAGTTTGACCTCTTAGAGATGCCAGAAATGTGAGGAGAGAAGGAGGGTGTTGAGTCAAAGATAACACCGAGGTTCTAAGCCTCACAGGTGGGAGCAGGACGAGGGCCAAAGGAGGCCGGCCAGAGAGTGGCGGGAAAGAGGGGTGCAGGTGTGCCGATGAGGAGGATCTACGTCTTACTGGCATTCAGGCAGAGATCATTGGCGGCGCACCACTCCTGGATTGCAGACAGACAATCTGGGATGAGAGAAGGAGAAGAGGTGGCAGAGGGGAGCCTGAAAGTGAGCTGGGTGTCATCCGCATAGCACTGGAAGTTGAAGTAGAGAGCAGCAATGCAGTGGGCGAGAGGTGCCAGGTATTGGTTGAACAATCAGGGAGAAAGGTTAGACCCCTGCGGAACAACACAGGTGGAGAGGGAGATAAAGGAGAGGAAGGACCCAAGTTGGACCTGGGAGGGTCAGTCAGAGAGGAAAGAAGTCAGCCAGGCCAAAGCCTGATCAGTGATACCCAGGTTATCACAGAGCCGGCTGAGCATGGTTGGCTGTGTCAAAGGCAGAAGAGAGATGAGGACAGAGAGGAGATTAGAATCAAGGTTAGAGAGCAGGTCTTCACGGATGTTCAGGAGAGCAGTTTTTGTACTTCAGGCTGCTCTGAAGCCAGACTGATGGTCATGGAGACAACCAACAGATTCAGTGTGAAGATTAAGCTGGGAGAGGGCCAGCTTTTCTAGGAGTATGCCCAAGAAAGGAGTGATAGAGATCAGGCTATAATTAGCTGGAAGGGAGGGGTCGGCTAAGGGTTTCTTGAGAAGGGGGTGCACAAGGGAATGCTTCAGGGGGGGAGGTACTAGAGGCGAAAGAGTGGTTGCAGAAGCTGGAGCGAGGGTGTCAATGTAGTCCTTGATGGTTTTGGAAGAACAGGGAAGAACCTGTTTAGAAGAGGTTTTCATAGATCAGACTTGTCTAGAAACCTCATTGGGGAGAAGAGAGGAAAGGCAGAGAAGGGAGCAGGGGAGGACGCAGGGGGGCCGAGGAAGAGGAGAGGGTGGAGAGAGAGGCAGGAGGAGCCGAGAGGGTGGACAGGAAGTCCTGGGTTTTAGAGATGAAGTGAGAAACCAGGGCCGTACAGGGGGTCTGGGAAGGGACAGGAGAGGTAGAGACTGCGACAGGATTGGCCAGCTCCTTGCAGATTTTAAAGAGCTCAGCCGAGTTGTTGGATGCTGCAGAAATGTGGGCTTGGATGTGAGCTCTCTTCTTAGTAAGGACAGAGAGTCGGTATTGCCTTTGGAGCAGGCGGCAGGCCAGTTTGTCGGAGGATGTACAAGATGCCAACCATTTCCGCTCAGCCACCCTACACTTGCATTTAAGGGTGACAATGTCTGACTGGTACCAGGAGTTGCACTTGATTTTAGGCTTTATGCAGATCCTCATGACAGGTGCAAATACATTGAGAGTATCAGAGATAGCAGAGTGGAGCTTGGTAAGGGCTGTGCAGGATGTGAGTCAGCCAGAGGTGCAGGAGGGGGAGAGAAAGATGCGGTGAAAGCCTCAACTGACATGCGCTTCATGGGTCGAATGATTGAGAAGGAGGGTGGCAGTGTGGGGGGTAGGCTTGGCCTCAGGGGTAGAGAGAGAGAGAGAGATGAGAGGAGAAAGTGGTCAATCCAGGAGAGAGAAGTGGTGAAAGCTTTAGAGAGGGGGAGGTCTGGAGAGACGAGAACATCAAGAGTGTGCCCTGCATAGTGAGTCGGGTCAGAGGGAAGAATAGAGAAAGAAAGGTCGCAAAAGAGTCCTGTAGCAGGACAGGAGGCATCCCTTTGATGCATTTATTTGATCCAATTCCTTTCAATTCCCTCGATGTCCTGGATTCCTCTTTAGGTAGCTGGCAGGAGCAGCAACCCGCAGATAGCTTTATCTCTTGTAGCATGTAGGTGCCTAAGTGGGGTACAGTGCTGGTGGTTCCTCTTGTGTTTCCTGTCTTTCCACATTCCCATTTCCCTCGGGATTCACCAACACTGCTGGTTAGAGCTAGAATCTGGCCGGAGTGTGGGGAGATCCTGGGGGAACAATAGGGCTGGCTTCTGAATTGTAACAGTATAAAACACAAATCTGACAGTCGGAAACAATGTCAATCATATGGGACACAATAGACTCAAGCTGCTGTGACACCCTGGCGCGAGCTATTGTAGGTTCCCGGCTAGAGTATTGCTCAAGACAACTGCAGGGCATAGGTCTGGGAGAACTGAATTGCCTACAGGTGGTTTATAATAATGCCGTCAGAGTGGTCTGTGGCCTGCACAAATCTGACCATGTATCGTTGTCAAGAAAATCTCTGCACTGGCTGCCCATTAAAAAGCGTATTGTTTTCTGCACGCTGTGCATCGCTCACTGCTGCCTATTTGGAAAATGCCCAACTTACTTGTCAGCTTTATTGGGTTGGCTGCCAGCAAGATGGACCCTGAGATACAACAACTTGGGGCTCCTGCTGACCCCGAAAGCTAAACTGCCTATGGTTCTGGAGGGCTGCTTCCCTATGGCAGCTCCTCGCCTCTGGAAAACACTGCCACCAGACCTAAGGTCTTGTTCCTCCTTCGCATCCTTCAAACGGTTACTGAAGACCTTCTTATTTGAATGATGACTTTTTTCTAACACCCGTCCTCCCCATACATGGAATCCTTGTTTTTGTGTATCTGTCCTGCGCTTCCATGCCTATGGGCTATGTCCCGCCGCATTATAAATAAAATAAATAAATAAATACATAAATAACACACTTTTGCACTTACATTTTGGGGTATGAAGTGTCAACTGTGCGCAGACCACAAGTCCTTGTCCCACACTTGGCTCTTGGGAGCACGAAAGATATCTATTCTAGACTGGTGAAGTCAGCTGAAAGGGCACAGGAATTTATCTTCGACAACCAGGCAAAGTGCCTGTTGCGAATGCCACTTCCTACTGGAGAAAACCTGATGTGGCACACCAATCAGTGCATTTTTGCATGCAAATGAGATGCAGTACCAGTAGCACATTCCTGCATCAACAAGCCCCTCTGGGTTGAATATGTCAATGCGGACCCCGCCCTAACCAAACTAAAGTACTTTACAGTCAAAGGGTGACCCTTTGGAAAATACAGTGTAGTTAATCTGGAAGATTGAAGACAAGCTTTCAGATGAAGGGGGCTTACACCTTTATGGAGACAAACTAGTGTTCTCAATTTTACTGCAGTCAAAGCTCATTCTCGTGGACCATGAAGGTCACCTAGGTAACACTCTGACAGAGAGATGCTTCAGGGATAGGTACTGGTGGCCTGCCATTAAACAGAAGGTCAATAATCCATCATATCATGCGCCAAGTGCAAAGGAGGCAACTGACTGGTTTCCTACATGCACTGCCCAATTATGAGCCTCAAATGGACTGGCACTGTGTGGGAAAAAGTAGGCACAGATTCAATAATTCCATTGGACTATATACCATTGACCTAACTGTATTGGCTGCTCCTCAAGGACTATACATCAAAATTGATAGATGCCAAATTCCCGGGTGAAATTACCATCGCTGCCACCACATACACATTTCCCAAAATGTTTCAACTTGAAGGGTAACTTAATCTTGGACAATGGGGGTTCATTGAACTTCCCATGAGGCGACATTGTTTCTGAAAACAATGAGGATTTGCCACTCACAATCATGTGTTATATCATCCCAAAGGAAATGGACAAGTCAAATAAGGTGAATAGGTTTCTGGAGGAAGCCCTGCAACTAAAGGACAACTGGGAGTTACCTTCATTCAGCAGTAAAACATGTGGAAGCAGCCTACAGAGTTACCAGCAAAACCCCTTCAGGTGTTGCACCCTTCGCCTTTATGAGAGGCAGGACAGCAAATACCACATTTATCCCAGCCTCAGCTCAATCCAAAAGTGCCAGAATTGCACCGAGCACAGATATAATAAAGGGAAAAGTGCTCAAAGAACAAAGCAAGATATCCACCAGATACAATGCATGAAATGCCACAGTGTCACTCTTTTCAATTTGGAGAACTAATGAAGATATCAAAAAAGTCAAAAGATTCTCATTCACAATTCAGTTGAGCATATAATGGTCAAAAGCTATAAAATACAGTTATTGTAGGAGGGGGAATGGTGTGGAGTCTATCCAGCGCAGCAGTATACAAACCTATATGCCAACCAAAGACCCCACATTCTGCTTTGCCTGCAGACCATGTGCGCCATCTGAGGGTCCTGCTTCCAATACGAAGCTCCCTGGGCCTACAACACCCAGGACTCTGCTTGCAAGTACAGCTGCCATCTGGAGCACTGTGCTTCGCCCCAAAGGGACATGGTACTGTCTGGAGGTTTGCTTTCACTATAATTTCCTGGCCACATCCTGCTTTGTCAGCGTGCCCCATGCTCTTATGTCTATGAGCTCTTTATTCTCTCCCCCTCCCCTGGACTCTTCCTTTCCTCCTTCAAATCTGCAACTGTTTTACCCTTATTCACTAAACCCTCTGCTAACCCAAACTTCCCAGCAAACTATTGCACAGTTTCTCTCCTTACCCATTATTCAAAAATCCTTGAGCAGGTAATCTTCGACTGGATCACTAAGTATCTTGTGGATAATGGCCTTAGAGGTCCACTTCAATTTGGCTTCCATAGTAAACACTCCATCAAGACTTCACGCATGCAAGCCTTCAACTTTATCTCTCATGCTCACCACTCCAAGCACTTTTCTATACTAATTCCTTTGAACCTTTATTCTGCTTTCGACACTGTAGACCACTCCTCTCTCCTCCTCACTCTCCAGGACCTTGGGTTTCACAAATGTTCTCTTGTCTGGAGCACCTCTTACCTGGAAGGTCGATCCTTTAAAATCACTTGGAACTTGCAAACTCCTGACCCCACTCTTCTCTGCCTTTCAACGTGCCCCAGGGATCGGTCCCTGGGCCTCTAATCTTTACACACTCTATACCTTTTTGCTGAAGATACTCAAATATTCACCCCAGCCACCTCAGAACGAATTACAAACTGTCTCACTGCAAAAGTCACTGGATGGCTCTCTGCTGCCTCGTGCTAAATTCTTGAAATATGGAAGTCATCTTTTATCCCGGCTTGCAATGTCATCCCTCCCCTCCCCTATCTCTTTCCCACCTGACCTTCTTGCTCCCTCACCCAAGGCTCGTAAATCTTATGGTCCTCTTCGATAGCGACCTACAACTGCAACAATTCATCACTACTGCTGCCTCGTTGGCTCGTATTAACCTCCTCAACATTTGGAAAATATGTTATTTTCCTACTAACCACTCTACAAAAACTCTAATCTCCACTCTTGTTCTCAGCAATCCTGACTACTGCTCAAGTTTACTCCTTGGCCTTCCTATCTTTTCCTTCCCTCCACTACAAATTCCTCAACCTTACTACCTGCAATCTCTCCAACCTACCCAGATCTTCCCCCACTTCTACTTACTGACAACATACTGGTTGGCTCTCCATGCACAACTGCTCTCTTTTCAAGTTCCTTGTCCTAGTCTACAAAGCTATCAATGGTCTTGCTCCACAGTACCGGTCTGTATCTCAGTTTACTCACTATCTCTTTCCTTTAATCCTCCTCTGCACTCAACCTAACTATATCATACCCTCCCTGTGTCTTCTCTCGCTTCCGCGCTTTCTCCCTACTCACCCTGCTTCACTGCAACCCCTGCCTACTACAATATAAACCAGCCCAATTGTGGATCTCTTGAAAGCTCAGCTTACACTTCACTTACTTGCTAAAGGGGGAGCTAAAGCGGACCCCAATGTAGCCGCCTCAGTGTCACTTCATAATATTGCAATAACACCCACGTCAGGAGGCATAGCACGGCTGGTAACGGCTCATCAGCCCGAGCCTAGGCAGGCCCAATCAAAGCAAGGGCCTCGGCAAGGGCTTTGGACCGTTACAAGCCCTTGGAGGCCCCCCAACAAGGGGGTGATAGCTATTCAAATTGTCTGTGGTGCAAAGCTTTTTTCTTTAATGGGAGTTGGTCTCTGTGCATATTTTGCAAGCCCAAACTCCAATAAAAAATGATAAAACAAGATGGCCACTGCCCTAGCAAAGAGAAAAGGGACTAAGGCTCTTTTCTTTTTCTATTGTAGAGGCCTGGTGGAAAGGAGCGACGACTGAGGATGCCCAACAGATAAGTGTGGTTGGCGACATGGTCTGGGGGATGACATGGGGGTGGTGGGCGGTGTGGGGGGCTTGCGGATATGGCCAATGTGCTAAGGCACCTAAATACATGGCACCACCCAGTGTGTCTTTCCCCGGGTACAACTGTAATGTTGTATATTTAAATAGTTCTCCTCTTTAGTTTTAAGCACTTGCCCCCTCAGGTTAATATTACCTTTGTTAGTCTCCTGTTTCCTTATATGTAGATATGTTTTAGTTTGTTTAGTCCCGGCTCCCTAGTCGGCCTTGGCTCCTCCGCCACACTCTACTATCCCTCTGACCATCTTGCCACCCTTGGGGGGACCAATGTCCCCTGTGCCCCCCCCCGTGGAAGACCTTTAAGGATGGCAAGCTGATCCACATTGCAACCCTTAACACTCGCTCTGCTGTAAAACACTTGTCTGACATCTGCAACCTTCTCGAACTCATGGATCTTGATGTGCTCACCATCACTGGGACATGGTTCAAGGATAGCTATGTCACAAGCTTTGACACTCTCCTCCCTGAAGGCTACAAAATCCTTTTGGCGCCCAGGCCAAAGAAGACAGGCGCTGGAGTAGTGCTGATCTTCCCACAATGGATACCTGTGTCCATTATCCCTACTCTGGCTTACTCCTCTTTCGAGGGCCTAGTCTGCAGGCTCTCACTATCTCCTAAATCTTCTCTCCTTATGGCCACCTTCTATCAAAAACAATGCCCTTAGAGGGGCAGTAGGTGTGTCTAAAAGGTCTCACATCTCCGCCATAAGGCGCCAAAACAATTGCCTTTCCACTCTCAACAAAATCAATTTAAAAACAGCCTCCTTGACTCATAAGGCATTGAACAATGCTGTCCCCAGTTACCTTGTAAACAGAGTCCAAAGAAGAATCTCCACTAGACCCACAAGACATACCAATGCCAACTGCATTAACATTCCTAGATTTAGACTAACCAAGATCAGGGGGAACAGCTTCCAGGTCAAAGCGGCCCAACTTTGGAACTCCCTACCACACCATCTCAGGGCGGATCAATCCTACCCTAGGTTCAGACTTAGTTATATCAACTGGCTCAAAGCAAATGATAACTAATTAAGAACTAATTAAGAACATACCCATGTATATAATTGCCATTTCTGCCTATTTTTGCATGTACCCAGTTATGCCTATTCTATGCACTACTTTGTAATTATATTTTCTGTGTATAACTTTGTAACCTGTTAACTAAGCTTCACATTGTCTGTACTGCTTGCGCCCTGATACCCCGGGTCCGGTGCGCATCATATAAATGAATAAACTAAACTAAACTATCAGCCCCCTGGACAACCCACTCTTTTCCTTTAGGAATGGGCTGACCTGGCCTCCTATCTACTTTCCTCCTCCTCTCAACTCCTCCTGCTGGGTGATCTCAACATCCATCTGGACTCTCCTAACTCCTTAGGACCTTTCCACAACCTATGTAACTCTCTCTCACTCTCTATCCTACCCTCTGGCTCCACTCACACTGCGGGCCACATGCTGGATGCTCTCATCTCCACTGACATCCCACTCTCTATCCCTTTCACTACCTCTCACTCTCTTGGATCGACCACTCTTCTATCTACACACCTGAAGCTCTCCTCTCCTCTTGCAGTGACACACCCAGCAAAGCCACTCGGCTTCAAAGTCACCAGACCGATGAAAAAAGTGACAGTGGCTGCCTTTGCCGCCACCTATTCTCCTCCTCCCATACCCACGGCTAACTACCGCCCTGACACAGCCCTCACTAACCTTAATCTCTCTAGCTCCAACACTCTTGATACTCTTGCCACTGTCATGAGGGTCCGACTGAAGCCTCCCAAAAAGTGCAACTCTTGGTACGACTCCTATCTGGCTGCCCTTAAATGCAAGTGTAGGGCAGCTGAGCGGAAATGGAACTCGTCGGGTGGACCATCTGACAAACTGGCCTGCCGCCTCCTTCAAAGATAATATCGACTCTGCATCCGCTCCAAGAAAAGAGTCTTTATTCAAGCCTGCATCTCTGTGGCATCAAACAACACAGCCAAACTCTTCAAAGTCTACAAGGAACTGGCCAATCCTGCAGCAGCCTCTTCGTCTGTTACACCCACCCAGGACCTCTGCTCGGCCCTGGCAGCACACTTCACCACCAAAACCCAAGACATCCTTTCCTCTCTGCCCCCACTTCACAGCACACACCAACACCCGTGCCTCCCTTGGCCACACCTCCACTTCACCTCTCCTCTCTCTCACCCGTCACACCCGATGAGGTTGCCAGAGAAGTCCGGTCTATGAAGACCTCATCCAAACAAGTGGACCCTTGCCCCTCCAAAACCATCAAGGACACCATTGACTCCCTCGCCCCAGCCTTGGCTGACCTTTGCAATCTCTCCTTTTCCATTTGAGTTTTCCAAACTGCTCTTAAGTACTCCCTTGTGCACCCTCTGCTCAAGAAACCCTCTGCTGACCCCTCCATTCCGTCAAACTACTGTCTGATCTCTATCACTCCTTTCCTGGGCAAACTCCTTGAGAAGTTGGCTATCTCTCACCTGATCCTTCACACTGACTCAATTGTTGTTTCAATGGCCATCAGTCTGGCTTTAGAACATCGAGAGGCACGGAAACTGCCTCTGTCCTCATTCTCCTTGATCTCTTCTCCGCCATTGACACAGTTAACCACAACATACTGATTGCATGTCTTCGTGACACCCTGGGAGTCACAGGTCAGGCTCTGGCGTGGTTAACCTCTTTTCTCTCTGGCCGCTCATCCCAGGTGGAACTTGGAACCTTCCTCTCGACTATCACTCTGACAACCTGCGGCGTTCCCCAGGGATCACGCCTATCCCCCTGGTACTTGAATGTCTATATGGCTACCGTGGCACGTGTGATCAACACTTTCACCTCTAATTTCCAGTGTTATGCGTATGACACGCAACTATCTTTCAAGCTACCCTCAGCCGTTTCCTCTTCCTCAACTCATATCTGACTGTCTGCCTGCTATCCAGTCATGGTGTGCTTCAAACGACCTCTGCCTCAACGCCAGTAAAACTGAGATTGTTCGCATTGGGACCCCTGCTCCCACTTTCCCAGCCGACCTCCCTTGGCGCTGTGCCCACCCCCACCTGCGAGGCCAAAAACTTTGGGGTCATCTTTGACTCCACTCTCTCCTCTCACATTTCTGACATCTCAAAAAAGTCTATCAACTACACCTCCTCAGAGGCACTCTACCTTTTCTCACTTTCCCCCAATGTCTCACTGTCTCCAGAGCCCTGGTTCTCTCTAGGCTGGACTACTGCAACAGCCTCTTCTGCTTGCGCCCTCTGCAACTCATTCAGAACAGAACCGCGAGAGTTATCCTTGGCCTCAAGCCCAGGGACTGCATCTCTCTGGTGCTGGAATCCCTTCACTGGCTCCCTATGGCTGAAAGGATCAAATTCAAGACCCTCTGCATTGTCCACAAGGCTTTCCGGGGCCTGGGACCTACATACCTGCAACGTTGCCTACCTAAATACTGTCCCTCTTGAGCCCTGCGCTCATCTACCTCCAACCTTCTGCGAGTGAGCCGGTTCTCCAAGCAGAGATTCAGAGGGAGAACCTTATCCTCAGCAGGTGCCTCCCTCTGGAATAGCCTCCCTGCCCCCCTCCATCTTGAGCCTTTTCTTCTTAAGTTCCGGAAACTCCTCAAGACCTTCCTCTTCTCCTCTCTACCCCTACCCTGCTAACCTAGCTCTCTGCTCTTTCCATCTCTCCCTTCTCTTCCATACAACTTTTCTGACTGACCGCCTGGAGTACCTCAAAGTCTCACAGGTCCTTGGCACCCCCGCCAGTCGTCTTTGCACTTGTCTCAGGGCCCTGCACCCCAGCCCCCTCACTGCACTTCTGAATAAATCCAAGAGAGCTTCTCTCTCCCCACTTATGCCAGTCTCTACTGGCTGGGTGCACTTGGAACCCCCCTCCCTTGACCGTCTTGCACTTGCGCGATCTGAATGCATCTCTGCCTGAAAATCGTCTGCCTGTTCTCCCCTGTCTTCACCCCTTAATATGCACAATTGCAGTCAGGCCTAGTTGCTGTATCTCAACTGTTAAATGTATTATTTTCACTTACTCTGCCTGTGCAGACTGTTATTGTCTCAGAATGTCAAGGGCTCTGAGCGACTGCTGTTTCTTCCCCTGTGTTCCCACCCTCCTTGAGCTCTTTGAAACACTGCCTGTATACAGGCAATTTATAAATAAACATTACCATTACCATTCGTCCCTGGTATATGTCCCACTTTTTTACACCCTCAAAAACAGGCTCACTCCTTGTTCTCATCTTTGTGCTTTTGTACAAGCACCCTTTGTGGGAATGACTATGCTATATCTAAATGTGTTATTGTAAGTTATTTCTGTTCTAAATTATCATCCCTGTTCTTCAAATAAATTCAAATTCAAATGTACACAAAAGACTGCAGCACAACACTCTGCCTTCAATCAGTGGAACTGAAACCACCAAGCATGCTCAGGCAGAAGTGATGAAATCCACACACTCCGATGACAACGTGTCCCTCCAACAGACTGACGTAAACAGTGGCACAGAAGAACACGTCAGAACCCTACAAAGCGTTCAACGAGGAAAAAGAAAGAAGAACACAACTCACCGAGCATTACTGTAAAGGCATAGAGATGGAGTGGGAAAATAAAATGAGAGAAATTAGATTGACGAGAATGTCAACTATGAAGGCTTGAACTGCATTAATATATGACCAAGTAGACGATGTAGCATCTTCTCTGCAATGTGTGACCCTCCACACCACTGTCACACAACAGAGAGAGACTGTGATTAATCAACTTCCGGGGTACCAGTGGACGAGTGGTGAATATCGGTTTCTAAACCGTCAATCAGCCCCACCATTCTAATACACCAGAAGGGATCCGAACAAATTGGAATAACAGGCAAATTATAAACCTTGCCCAATTTTGGTAACGTGGATGGAATGGCAGGCTTATCTCCGAAAGGTTATGCATCGTTGGTTAGTTGCAATACAGCGAAAATATAATTATTACCCAATGGTGAAAGGAACTGTCCAGTCAAGGTTGTATCAAAAATATCTACTTTATTTATATCAAAACAGACAGTTCTAGCAACACTATGAAATACAACCCCCCTGTAAAGGAATTCAGAGGACAGACAGTTTCAAAGAAAGAAAAGGGATGCACTCTTGATACTTATACTGACAGGAGGGTAGTCGGTGTGATTAATAACCACAACAGTTTAAGGTTACTTGGCTTCAGCACAAAGGGAGCAATGGGTCTTAATATGTCTAAAGGGGCCTTCCGAGAAGAACCAGGGGGACAGAACCACAATGCACCATGTGCTCTTGGTGTTCTTGGTGCTTGACAGGATCGAGTTGGCTTCAGCGCACTTTGCAGGCTTTTGTGACAGAGTTTAAGTCAAGTCGGGAGTCATCTGCGGGTATCAGGCGGCAAGATGGTTCGGCGAGCGAAGCTGGACTAACGGCTGCAGGCTGGCCTACATGGCAGCTTGGGATCAGGAACCGTGTCAGTGCTGATCGTTGGGTCTGAAGCACTGGTCGATGACGTCTCGAATGTCTAAGCGACTGCGGCTTGACAACAGCCAGCGTTACAGTCGGTTGCAGCTTGAGGAACTCCACTGGCTAGAAAATGTCCTTTAAGGCAGTTGTCGGTAGATGCTCATCGAAGCACTTCTCCCGGCTTCGTCATTGGGCTTGTGTTGTCCTTTAAGGTGGATGGCCCACAGCTGTGGAGTGTGTTGTAGGCAGCTGCCTTGTCCTTGGTTGTGGGTTCAGAGACCTTCTGGTACTTCCTATCCAGGAAGCTTGCTGCAGAGCCAAGCAGGGTGCGCTGTGTGCTGGCTGGGTACCGGTTCTGGAGAGGCTGGAGGGTCCTCTGAGTTATTTATCTCCCTCTGTTCCATGGGAGATATAAAAGGGAGGGATCTTCCTTCCCTCTTTGGTGGTCCTGGCCTTCCTTCACTGGCAGAAGATGTAAGGCAGACAGTACCTTAAGCCAGGGTCCAAGGTTGAGTTATTCTTTGTTACTTCTAGTGAAGTCGTCAGATGATCTACCAAAAGAGGGGCCCAGCCCTCTTTTAAAGCCAGGTGGGCCACAGTGATTGGTGTAGGCTAAGCCTACATTAGTGAACTTCTCCTGGGGGCCTTACCAACAATTGTCTATATGCCTGGGGCTATAATCAGTGCTTTGCAACAGAAAACGATAAAGGGGTGGAACAGGAACCAGGGGTGTCCCAGAAACAAAATGGCAGACACCACATCTCAACAGAAAGATCTCTGGCCACACTCCCTTGTAATACTAAGTCCCACCCATCTTCCTGTCTGTAGATCAAAGAGTCTCTCTGGTTAATGGTCTATGTGATCCCTGTTAAAGTGGCAGGTCTCCTTTTAAGCTGTGGCAAGACCCAACTCTCCGGCTCCTGCAAACCACATTCTCATCTTATGAACGGGGTTCCCCCCTAGCGGGGTGGATTACTGTACACAGCGTGCCCAGACTTGACAGCTCACTATCATTGATACTGAGGGCAGGAGCTGGCTTCTGGTTGACGCAGTTATATATGAAAGGTTGTTGGGTTTCCTGTCTCCTTTGTTAACCTCTGCAGCCGGGCCCCACGTGGGCCTGTTTGAAGTACTCTCTAATTGGTATGTTATTCACTGTCATCAGCTGCAGGACCTAACAAAAGAGCATGCTGGATCCATGGAGACTTTGTGAGTTAATCAGGCTGGTCATGGCAGGGGGAAGCTTGGTCCTCCCCCTTCAGGGAGGTGACATAGTGTACCCCTGGCTGTAACATTCCAAATAAATATGACAGGGCGGTCTGTGTCTGTAGGAGGTCTCCACCCAGATTACACAGGTCTATGCGTTTGTCGTGGTGTGAGCACAGGAAAATGTGTGTGTGGATTATACCCACACATACTACCATCATTTCATTTAATGAAAAATGGCAAAAAGCCCAGGCGAGAGCACGCTCACCATGCGGTTGGTTGAATTCCTCACAGAGACTGTATGCATAGAGCATGCCAGGAGGGGTGTGGGATTGATTGGGGCGGATAAATCTTTAGCAGGGGGAACAGCGCATACCAACGTGACGGATATGGAGCACAGAGAGAAGACAAGCAACCGATCCCGTGGGTCTCTATTTAGCGATGGAAGTAGTACAGAGCCCTGTTAGGAGCTTCAATACAGCAGTTTGTGTTCAACTGTTAAGGTGAGATTCCTTGCTTTCATTAACCACCACACAGAACCATCATGTGAGCAAATGTACATACAATTCCTAAAGCCCGGACCTGCTAAACATTTGTCAGGGTTTGTGGAGGCCCATTTCAATATGATGTTTGGAGGCCCTGTTGCCTACAGCTCGGGAAAACAGTCTAAGGCAACTGTGGGGTGCTTGAATATTAATGGCTACAACTGAATGCATCAAGGATGTTAATCGCTGCAGATTATCGCATGCAGGGAGCTGAAATGCTAAATATCCACTGAAAAGCTAGTAATTGCACTTTTTGTCAGTAAGGTGCTAATGCAGATGAAACCAGACCAAAAGGCACGCGGTAACAACGCTGCTGGATGCTGGGCGCCTAAAAAAGGCAGCCTGTAAAGTGCGAGCGGTGCAAAGCGCACATTTAAAGTCTTAAGTTAAGGTGACAGCAGCAGTCGCAAAAGTCAACCTGTAGCATACACGTTGCAAAGCGCACATTGCATGCCATCAGTAAAAGATATATGTTGCTGTGTAGTAAATGAAACTATAAAGTTCTACACGCATCCATTACTGCGCCACCAAAAAAATATTGTTCAAAAGCAGTTATGTTTGTTCATTTTCAGCCTTGTTTATTTTTAGTTGCAGCCCATATTGATGACACGTGTTTCGGCACTCTAACTTTGCCTTTCTCAAATCTGGGCAATTATTCTTATACAAATTACTATCCAAACTGATCAGTAAAGAATCAGTAAAGAACCAACAAAAATTCAATTTTCACAGTTATTTTAGAAAAAAAAAAGAAAAAAAAAAAAATTCAAAAAGCATTATTTTAAACCATATCATAATGCAGAAATAAACAAATTTGTCATCATAAATGTCCATCATGAGAAAATAATAAAATAATAAAAAGAGCGCACATACCAATATATTGTCCAGTTGCAAGGTAGGTGCATGCGTGGTGATTTAGTGTTCCGATGGAGATGGAGAAAGAGAGGGGTGGGGTAAATTAAATTAAAAGAAAAAGAGAGAGTAGAAATAAAAGGGGGTTAAACGAAATTTTAAAATTGAATAAGAGGGGTGGGGGGCAAAAATAGTTTAGCAATATGGTTAATGTCGTTTGTCCTTCCAAGTATCATTTGTTTATTAAGTGCAAGTATTGTCTAAAATAGAGCTTACCGATCTTTTGTTGTTCATGGTTTCTCTAAATAACGTGGGTGATACAAATGGAGAGAGTCCCGTCAGACTCGTGGACGAGGTAC
This sequence comes from Ambystoma mexicanum, assembly GCF_040938575.1. NCBI lineage: Eukaryota > Metazoa > Chordata > Amphibia > Caudata > Ambystomatidae > Ambystoma > Ambystoma mexicanum. The sequence continues at coordinate 575,757,105 of NC_090922.1, read as the reverse complement.
GTCCTGGTAAGGTAAAAAGAATGAAATATTGGGAATGGGTTGGTTCCCTCATTTTCCCGCTCGCAATTCACCATTTGCTGGTTTAGGGATTCAAATCTAGGCGATAGGTGCATTTGCTTTTTTTAAGGGTTTTAGTTACAAAACGAAATTATAAATTGATAAAAATTGCAACGTTCATAAGTAATCCTTTTTCTATGTGTTCTGCCATTCACAATGCATTTTTTACATAGCATGGAGGCCGGCTACGGCACATATATACTTTCACTTCTTAACAGCAGTTCATTGTATATTTGACTTTTTATTCTAGAGTTAGTGCGGCTCCATGGGCCGTCTCGTCTCTTTTGCGGATCTGAGACTGATAGGAAGGTAGGAATGGGTAGTCTCATGCTTAGTTAGAGCTTACCTGAAAAGTCACAATTCTGGCATCAAGCGTCGTGTATTTACTAGGCGTTCGCCTCCTACTGAATGGGGAGTATGTATGCTGTTACCAAGGTAATTTGTTCGTCCTACTTCGCTTTCCACCTTCTCCCTGCCGTCGGCCATAGATTGGGATACTTTGCCTCTATTAACCTGTGTCATGAGGTTACACGAAGTTTAGTTCCATGATGCAATTTAAACGCATAGTTATGCATTTAGCTTTACAAACGGAGCCCTTTTTGTTGTTGGCTCTTGTGAAAACCTAATAAATCTTTATTATTGTGTGATAAAGTCACGTGTATCTCCTTCACCCATAGTCTCATGGGAACTGTAGTTTCTGCTATATTTAGTGGCTTTTAATCCCTTCACCCATAGTCTCATGGGAAATGTAGTTTCTGCTATATTAAGTAGCTTTTGATCAGTCCTTTAACTCAGTATGTATTGTTCTTATTTTTACATTGTTAGTGCGAGTCTATGTGGACAAATATACAGGGAAATGCAATTACTTACACATTCTGTGCAAACGGTAAATGCATAGGAGCTGTTGCTTGTGTATAACCACAAAGTTTAATAAATGGTTCAACACTATCAATGGCATAGTTACAAGTTTTATTGCGTGGGTCCTTTTTGGTTCACACACTTTTTGATTATTATCAAAATTAAACATTGTTTCATTAATGAAACCAATATAGTTTTTATATGTGGTGAATTCAAGTGCATCTATTTTTACAATGTCTTATGGGAATTGTAGTTACTGCTGTATTAAGTGAATTGTTCTGATTTTAAATATATGTCCCCAAATATATACGGAAAACTCAATAGTTGTCAATTTCATACAAACAACTGGTACATGGAGCACTTATTTCAGTAAAAACACAAAGGTTAGTGTATGATTCAATCTTTTCAATGGCATGATTCTACATTTTCGGGCATAAGTCCTTTTTGGTTCACTCTTTTTGAGTTAATATTATAAAAAATTGGACATCTCATTGTCTGTGTTTAAACCTGTTTCAATACATCTGAAATACTTGATTAGCTTTGCTTCTTCTTGTCGCAATCTTAGTTCCTGGTTTCCACCTCTGCATCCCAAGGATACCTTTTTTAGACCAATAAACTTGATGTCCTGCTTACAATCTAATTGATGAAGACTCTGCCAGTGTTCTGCCAATAGTAGATTCTTATCTTGGTTTCCAATCACTGCCAAGTGTTCTCGTATTCTTGTGCGTATTTCTCTGATCGTACTTCCTATATAGATTTTGCTGCAAATGCATATAATCGCATAGATCACATATTTCGTGCGACAATTGATCTGCTCCCTTATTTTCATTTTGATGCCATCTTTATTCTCGAAGCAGTCAGTCATGGGAACCGCATGCTTGCACATGGTGCATGTTCCACATTTTCTGAACCCTACTTTGGGATGTAACCAGCTCTCTGTTTTCTCCTCTTTCTCGTCAGGTAGTAATGATGGACTAAGGCTCAGTTTTAAGGTTCTCGCCCGTCGATACACTATCGAAGGGTAATCTTGTATTTGTGGTCCAATGTGTGGGTCCAATTTGAGCAGGCCCCAGTGTCTTCTGAGGGTTCTTTTAATCAACTGGTTATTGGTACAAAAGGTGGTAATAAATTGTACCTGTTTGTCTTGAGTAGGTTTGTTGCGTTGTGAAAGAGTTTGTGATCTTGTTATTTGGTGAGCTTTCTGGTATGCCGTTTTGATGCTTGTTCCTGGATAGCCTCTAGCTTTGAATCTAGTAGACAGGATTTCACATTCCTTCTCAAAGTCTGTTTGTTCACGGCAGTTCCTTCTCGCTCTAATATATTCACCCTTGGGGATGTTGCGGATAACAGGTGCATAGTGACAGCTGGTAGCATGTAGCGTGGAGTTTACTTCAGTGCTCTTGCGATATGTTCGAGTCTTCAGGCTATTGCCTGATACATAGATTGTTAAATCCTGTGTAGTAACTCTGCCAACATGGGGACAAATGCTGGGACCTCCATGATGTTCAGGGCCCATTTCAACTTAAAAGATTTAAAGGCCCTGACTCTGTCAGTTTAGCCCTTAACTACAGGAACCACGACGGAGGGAAAAGGCAGAAAGTAAACACAAAGAAGCACATTTGTGTCCACGAGTTGAAAAGCCTCCTTAGTAAAAAAAATAAAACATGCTTTAAACGTTTTACATACGATTTCTACTCACTACGATTTTGGTGCATTTGTGAGGGGTAACTGGGAAGTGGATCAAAATGTATGTATGATCCTGCCATGCCATCCGCACCGGCACCACCTTACAAATACGCCAGCATCTCCGGTGGTGTGTGATTTTGATGCAAGCAGAGTTGCTATGGATTCCTATTGAATCTGCACAATTTTTGCACCTGCAAAAAGCAGGCGGATTCAATAAGAATCCATGTAAATGTCATCTGCTGTGCATGGATATCACAGGTGGGCTTTATGATTCACTTTGATATTGGGTGTAAACTGACATGGCAACCTGGGTCCGCCTGGATTTGCGCTATAGAACAAGGTAGCCTGGAGGGGAATGCATGGATGGAAGTGCAAACACATGTGGACCTTTATGTGCTGTTACGGAGGCAACCCAAAATGAGCACCAAAGAAAGGTTAGGTGTCTCCTTTTTCGCAGCTCAAGCCCCTATATGGTTCGATGACAGGTCTGATCAATAGGCTTCAATAACCCTGGGTGTAATATTTTAAGAATGTGTTCTTGCTAAAATGTCTATTCTTCTGGAAAGCTAAACAATTCGAGTACCTCCTGGGGACCTGCTACACTCTTTCTAAGCTTAACAATAAGTCAGTGCGCGCCCATTTCTTTGTTTTTGTCTGGTAATATCTGTCATTGATTTTGAAAACCCTCGTTATACACTTTAATGAAAAACATATGGAATGAATAATCGAATGCAGGCAACACGTTTTGGATTTGATTAATTCCCCCAGGAAGCAGAAAGGGTCGCAGTTCCAGATGAAGCTTAGCGTGAAGGATGACATTTAAGAAAGAAAATAACATGCAATGCTGGGGGATTAAACTGGTCCCTCAAAAACCTTAATTGGAGGGTAGAGAAGAGACGGTGCCATTTGCTTAACAAGCACACAGATTCACACCACCTCTGCCTATGTTGACGGGATGTTTGATCTCAGAGCTCTCAGTTATGGTTATAGTTTTTCACCATGTTTTGAGTCAAAATACAATGCAGGAGTTCTCCAGTAGAGAGATGGACTGCCAATGGCCTCTCCCTTGAGATGTATATCCGAGTAGCAGAAAGAGACCAGACTGCACAGTGCAGCCGAAGGTCTCTATTATTGAAGAATCTGAACGACGGTCACTCAGTCATTTCTGTTTGAGACACACAACCAGGAAATTCTCAAAGAGGCCTCCCTTTTCTTCATCTCTCTCTTTACTTGATCTGTTGGGTATTTGGGGGAGACCCCACCCGTAAAGATATCTCAAGGTCTTCAAGCTGCTTGAGGGAATGTAAAATGTACCTCTCCACAGTAACAGGCAGGGTTTGGAGACTGCTCCATGTTACATGCATTCCTTTCCCTTCTATTACACTGGCATCTCCTAGTCTTGCTTTGCACAGCACTGTCCTTCATGCAGTCATCTTGCCGCTCCCTGTCTTTGGACTGGTCTGTCCACAGATCCACCTTAGGGGTTCTAGAAAGATGTTCTGCACTTCCTCCCTTTGGAAGGTGGTTTTCCACTTCTCTGACACATTCCCTGGATCTCTTGCCACTTGTGTCTCTCCTGGACGCGGATGATCCCGGGGCGTCTCAGTTAGCAGGTCTTGGATTTCTGGTATCTCTCTGCGAGTGCCACATCAGTACCCCCTTGGTTCTTTCTTCCAGGAAACTACTTTTCTGAGGGCAGTGACACATCCTGGTCCACTCCTGACACCAGTGGCCCTTTGTGACCTCTGTTTAGCCCTGGAGGTGAGAAGACGTGCCAGGATCAGCCTGCTCCTCATTGGAGCTGGTCCTGGGACTGGTGCCATGGGCTGTCTTCTTCCTAGGTTAAGGATGTCTGGGACATGGGACTTTCTTTTTTCCCTAATCCGAGTTTGTGTTCCCAATGGAGAGGTGGGGGCTCTGGCCAAGTCCTGTTCTGGTCTTCCCCTGATCGCCACATTGGTTTCTCTGGATCTCTGACATCCTCCGTCTGTTCCTTCTGCAGGATATCAGAGCTCTCGGGAATCTATTTGCTAAAAGCATAAACATCTTGCTTTATACTTCTTCGCTTCTTATAGCTGCACATGTGGCACAGGGGTGAACAATTAATCTCAAGCCCAAGGGGATATGCTCATATCTGGTTCCGCAGGTTTATTGGCATTTTGAAAATGTCCGTAACAGCACATAAAGCATAATAACCTAAACATTCATGGCATAACATCATACAACGCAGAGGTCTTCAACCTTTCGTTCTACGGCTGTTTTGGACTACAACTTCCATCAGCTCTAGCCAGCACATGCAATAGTTCGGGATCATGGGAGTTGTAGTACAAAACATATGCAACATATGGCCAGCCCACATCATAATACAGTTTAGCAGCAAATAACATAGCAGCCCCAGAGGGACTGTTCTGCCAAGAGCAGAGAAAGGGTAGCAATGTAGCGACAAAGAGCGAAGGGCTGTGAACATTCCTTCACAGAGACACGCTACATACCATGCGCAGGGGAAGGACACGTGTACACGACTTTAGTGATCGGGTGCTTTTCTGTTGGCTAAGAGGCCTGGCCATACAATTGGGGCTCTGTGTTCGTGTGGCAGTGGTTACCGTGGGGGCACGGCGGTAGGGGGATGGTTTCTCGATGAGGCAAAGGAACTAGGCCACGTGAATTCACGAGGAGGGTTTCACAAATGGTCTGAGTTGGGGGAGGGGGTCGGTCCTCGCAGACAGCAAAGTACACACGAGGAAAGCACGGCTAGGGATTGCCCCTCTGCACAAGGTCATAGCCCAGAGCACAGTTGCTGCTTGTCTTAAAATGTGGCCATATTACACATGTAATAACGAGTGAATTCGAAAAGGTTCAAAGACGAGCCTGAATGAAGCCATGGAATGGGAGCCCTAAATTATGATGGTGAATGTAATGTAGGCACCAGTGGCGTAACACAAAATGTGGGAGCCCCCCCCCTCTCCCCCCGAGAGCCATGCACACTCTGGGCCAGCCTAGATTATCACACTTGCACAATACGCACGGACGTGCTGCTGAAGGGCTATGCCGCACACTGTACTAGGAGAAAGATATAAATATGTTTTAATGCAATATACAGCACACTTTCTAAGAAGAATTGGCAAAAAAGCTAGAGTGTTTGCAATTGTTTTGTAGAGTAACACCAGTCCAATACATGCTGGTCGCCTGTGTGTGAGAATGAGCCCCTCTGCCCCCCACACCAGTGGTGTTGCAGGAATCAAATTTAGGAGGGGCACAGAGGGGGCCAAAGACAAAAGTAGGGGGGCATAAGACAAAAATGGGGGGCACCTATGAAAGGTAATGTGTGACTTCACAAGCACTCCTGCAGAGAGGCTTTTGTACACCCACAGTACCTCCCCTCCCATCAGACTGCAGGCAAGAAACAATTCAGTGACTAATGGCCCATCATTAGCACTTTCAAGGACTACATTGTGATGGGAGGGGCTGCAAGTTGCTGGATCACTGCTCCCTTTGAGACAAAGGGAGTATTGCCTTGTGATCTGCAGCCATTTGCCTTAGTGAGTGTCCCAAACACCATGAACAGAGAACACAGTCACTGCTCACCTTAGATAAGGAGGGATAAGGGGGGGGCAGCGTTTCAGGGGGGGCACTGCCCCCCCCAGATACACCCCTAGCAACGCCACTGTCCCACACCCTGCTGGTCACCTGTTTGTGAGAATGAGCCCCCCTCCCCCACCCTGCTGGTAGCCTGTGTGTGAGAATGAGCCCCCCCCCACCCTGCTGGTCGCCTGTGTGTGTGAGAATGAGCCCCCCACCCTGCTGGTCGCCTGTGCGTGAGAATGAGCCCCCCCCACCCTACTGGTCGCCTTTGTGTGAGAATGAGCCTCCCCACCCTGTTGGTCGCCTGTTTGAGAGAATAAGCCCCCCACACCCTGCTGGTCGGCTGTGTGTGAGAATGAGCCCCCCCACCCTGCTGGTCGCCTGTGTGTTAGAATGAGCCCCCCCCACCCTGCTGGTCGCCTGTTTGAGAGAATAAGCCCCCCACACCCTGCTGGTCGCCTGTGTGTGAGAATGAGCCCCCCACACCCTGCTGGTCGCTTGTGTGTGAGAGTGAGCCCCCCACACCCTGCTGGTTACCTGTGTGTGAGAATGAGCCCCCCACACCCTGCTGGTCGCAAGTGTGTGAGAATGAGCCCCCCCACCCTGCTGGTAAACAGTGTGAGAATGAGCACCCCCACCCTGCTGGTCGCCTGTTTGAGAGAATAAGCCCCCCACACCCTGCTGGTCGCCTGTGTGTGAGAATGAGCCCCCCACACCCTGCTGGTCGGCTGTGTGTGAGAATGAGCCCCCCCAACCCTGCTGGTCGCCTGTGTGTGAGAATGAGCCCCCCCAACCCTGCTGGTCACCTGTGTGTGAGAATGAGCCCCCCCACTCTGCTGGTCGCCTGTTTGAGAGAATAAGCCCCCCACACCCTGCTGGTCGCCTGTGTGTGAGAATGAGCCCCCCACACCCTGCTGGTCGCCTGTGTGTGAGAATGAGCCCCCCACACCCTGCTGGTCGGCTGTGTGTGAGAATGAGCCCCCCCACCCTGCTGGTCGCCTGTGTGTTAGAATGAGCCCCCCCCCACCCTGCTGGTGGCCTGTTTGAGAGAATAAGCCCCCCACACCCTGCTGGTCGCCTGTGTGTGAGAATAAGCCCCCCACACCCTGCTGGTCGGCTGTGGGTGAGAATGAGCACCCCCACCCTGCTGGTCGCCTGTGTGTGAGAATGAGCACCCCCACCCTGCTGGTCGCCTGTTTGAGAGAATAAGCCCCCCACACCCTGCTGGTCGCCTGTGTGTTAGAATGAGCCCCCCCCCCACCCTGCTGGTCGCCTGTTTGAGAGAATAAGCCCCCCACACCCTGCTGGTCGCTTGTGTGTGAGAGTGAGCCCCCCACACCCTGCTGGTTACCTGTGTGTGAGAATGAGCCCCCCACACCCTGCTGGTCGCCTGTGTGTGAGAATGAGCCCCCCCACCCTGCTGGTCGGCTGTGTGTGAGAATGAGCCCCCCCAACCCTGCTGGTCACCTGTGTGTGAGAATGAGCCCCCCCACCGTGCTGGTCGCCTGTGTGTGAGAATGAGCCCAGTGGCAGATTTAAGACAAAGGGCCCCGTGGGCAGCACGTGATAAAGGGCCCAAGATGGGTTGGTCATAGAGGCAGATCTTAGGGTGAGCGAAGTTAATTGTGATCACGAGTGCGGAATGGCAAACTTTAGGAACAAAAGCAATTTTTTATAATGTTGGCTTTATTGCGGGAATGTGTTAATTTATTCACGTCTAGCCCATGATGTGTTTGGTCTACTTGGAATAAACTGGGAGGTGAAATGGAAAAACAGCAAATGGCCATCATCTTACGTGATGCCTTTTGTTTAAAGTTCCTTCTGGGCATGGGAGGGTTGTGTATTTGCCCCGCCACCCATTGACACCCAGAGTAGAAATTCTCACCAGGGGGAAAGGCCTGGCTATGGGGAGGCAACTGCTGCTCAGGTGGAGATAATGGGCCCTTGTAAATGGTGGGAGACCACCAACTGCCTATTCACAAGAGGGCACATCGCAAACCTGTTAGTTATGCATTTCTTTGGCATCACTTGAGACACCACCCCCCCCCCCCGCATTCATTAAGAGCAGTTAGGGCACTTGTATGCATAGTGAACTTGGCAGCCCCTCCACTTTAATGGATTCATTGCTCAGTCAGTGTTCACACAGAACACGCGGGGCCCCATGAGCACTGCTGCCTCTGCCTGACTGTGAAAACAAATGGGAAGGAAGGGAATGGGGGGAGGGGCCCGGTCGCCATTTGTCTGCCTAGCGACCGCTAAATCCGCCCCTGAATGAGCCCCCCCCAACCCTGCTGGTCACCTGTGTGTGAGAATGAGCCCCCCCACCCTGCTGGTCGCCTGTTTGAGAGAATAAGCCCCCCACACCCTGCTGGTCGCCTGTGTGTGAGAATGAGCCCCCCACACCCTGCTGGTCGCCTGTGTGTGAGAATGAGCCCCCCACACCCAGCTGGTCACTTGTGTGTGAGAGTGAGCCCCCACACCCTGCTGGTCGGCTGTGTGTGAGAATGAGCCCCCCCCCACCCTGCTGGTCGCCTGTGTGTTAGAATGAGCCCCCCCCCACCCTGCTGGTCGCCTGTTTGAGAGAATAAGCCCCCCACACCCTGCTGGTCGCCTGTGTGTGAGAATGAGCCCCCCACACCCTGCTGGTCGCTTGTGTGTGAGAGTGAGCCCCCCACACCCTGCTGGTTACCTGTGTGTGAGAATGAGCCCCCCACACCCTGCTGGTCGCCTGTGTGTGAGAATGAGCCCCCCACACCCTGCTGGTCGCAAGTGTGTGAGAACGAGCCCCCCCACCCTGCTGGTAAACAGTGTGAGAATGAGCCCCCCCACCCTGCTGGTCACCTGTGTGTGAGAATGAGCCCCCCACACCCTGCTGGTTGGCTGTGTGTGAGAATGAGCCCCCCTCCACCCGGCTGGTCGCCTGTGTGTGAGAATGAGCCCCCCCACCCTGCTGGTCACCTGTGTGTGAGAATGAGCCCCCCCACCCTGCTGGTCGGCTGTGTGTGAGAATGAGCCCCCCTCCACCCGGCTGGTCGCCTGTGTGTGAGAATGAGCCCCCCCAACCCTGCTGGTCACCTGTGTGTGAGAATGAGCCCCCCCACCCTGCTGGTCGCCTGTGTGTGAGAATGAGCCCCCCCAACCCTGCTGGTCACCTGTGTGTGAGAATGAGCCCCCCCACCCTGCTGGTCGCCTGTGTGTGAGATGAGCCCCCGCCACCTCGCTGATCGCCAGTGGGTGTACTAGTGCCCCTCCCGACCTGACCTGCATCTGCATGTAAGTACCGCCCCTCAGCTCAGAACTGCGCAATATTCTGTCTGTCACCAAGCATTAGAGCATAGTGGTTCCCTGGTCATTGTGGCTGCTCCATGCATTTGTTAATTATCCTGACTCAGCATCTGTAAGTTGCGCCCATCATGCAACAGGTGATTGCTCAATGTACTTGCCCACTGCTCCTGCCACCCTTCAAGATGAGGTTTGCTTGAGCACAATGCCACCACACACCTCATATACTTGACTTTATGCACTATACTGTGTTGCCACCCTGTAAGAAAGGGCTGTACATCATGTCTGTGCCACCTAACCCGGAATGACTTGCTTTGTGTAATTTTGCCACCCTTTAAGATGGGGCTGTGTATCATGTCTGTACCACCTAACCTAGAATGACTTTGCATTGTATAATGTTCCCACCCTCTAAGATGGGGTTGTGTATCATGTTTATGCCACTTACACTGTCCCTAGGCATTGTATGCTACTGCTGCCCATCCAACTGGATCAGGCAAACTGTATTCTTTACAGCACTTATTGTCACTAAGTTTGTTTTTTCACAAGCTCTTATGTAACCAAGTAAGCCTTCTTAACAGCGCCACGATGCCTCAGGGCAGTTGTGCGCTTCACAAACGCAAATAAATAAATAAATAAATAAATAAATAAATAAGTCACCAACAATACACAGGAACATTAATGCTTTGCTATTAAAAATGCCATGCCACATTGAAAACATGTCCCACTGGCTGCACAATGTAGACCAGTGTAGACACGTAATAGCATTACAGTAAAGCATGCAAGGCCACATTTAGACATACCGAGACTGGTTGCACCAAAATGCCAGTCTAAGCAATAACACTCATCAAGAAGAGAGCACACATTTAAGCCCGCGTCTCTGCGGCCTCTAACAACATGGCCAAACGCTTTAAAATCTGCAAGGAACTGGTCAATCCCGTTGCGGTCTCTACCTCTCCTGTTCCCTCCCAGCCCCTCTGTATGGCTCTGGCCTCTCACTTCCCCGTTAAAATTCAGGACATCCTGTATATCTCCTCTTCCTCTGCCTCTTCCTCTCTCAGCCCCCCTTTGGCCATCTCTACCTCTCCTCCTCCTTTCTCCTCTTTCTGTCTGACAACACCTTACGAGGTTTCTAGACAAGTCCGATCTATGAATGTGTCGTCCAAACAGGTGCTCCCCTGCTCCTCCAGAACCATCAAGGGCCATATTGGCACCCTCGCTCCAGCCTTGGCTGATTTCTGTAATCACTATTTCCCCACTGGAACGTTCCCCTCTCCACTTAAGCACTCTCTTGTGCAGCCACTCCTCAAGAAGCTGTCTGCCGATCCTACCTGCCCGGTAAACTATTGCCCAATCATCCCTTTCCTGGGCAAACTCTTGGAAAAGCTGGCCATACCCCAGTTTACTCTCCACACTGAATCAGTTGGTTGTCTTCATGACCATCAGTCTGGCTTCAGCGCTGCCAGAGGCACAGAAACTGCTCTCCTGAACACCCGTGAAGATCTGCTCTCTAACCTTGATTCTAGAATTGCTTCTGTCCTAATCCTCCTGGATCTTTCCTCTACTTTCGACACAGTCAACCACGCCATCCTAGTCAATCGATTACGTGGGAACCTGGGCATCATGGATCAGGCCCTGGAGTGGCTGACTTTCTTCCTCTTGGACTGCCCCTCCCAGGTCCAACTTGGTCCCTTTCTCTCCGCCCCTCTCTCTCTCTACCTGTGGCGTTCCCCAGGGCTCTATCCTCTCACCCTGGTTTTTCAACCTCTAATTGGCCCCTTTGGCCCACCTGATCTCTACCTTCTCCTTTAACTTTCAGTGTTATTCCGATGACACTCAGCTTTCCTTCAGGCTCCTCTCCTCTCTCGCTCATTCCTGACTGTCTATCCGCGATTCAGGATTGGTGCGCTTCCAACGATCTCTGCCTTATTGCTAGTAAGACGGAGATCCTTCTCATTGGGACCCCTGCCCCTGCTTTCCCTCTCTCACTCTGGCCGCCCACCTTGGGCCCTCTTCCCTCGCCTTCCTGCGAGGCACAAAACCTTGGTGTCATCTTCAACTCCACTCTCTTTCTCTCCTCACATCTCGGACGTCGCCAAGAAGTCCCACTACCAGCTGCTCCTCCTCAAAGGAACTCTTCCCTTTCTGACTTTCCCCAGAAGCTCACTGTCTCCACAGCCCTGTTTCTCTCTAGGCTGGACAACTGCAACAACCTCTTTCTCAATCGGCCTTCCTCTACTCTCCGCCCTCTGCAACTAATCCAGAACAGAACTGCGAGACTTATCCTTGGCCTCAAGCCCAGGGATCGTATCTCTCCAGCCCTGAAATCTCTCCACTGGCTCCTGATGGCTGCAAGGATCACGTTCAAGACCCTTTGCATTGTCCACAAGGCTTTCTGTAGTCGGGGCCCACACTACAGCCAACGCTCTCTTCCAAAATACCTTCCTTCTCAAGCCCTTCCCCCAGCTACCTCCAACTCTCTAAGGGTTAGAAGATTCTCCAGGCAGAGAGTGGGGCGTATATCTCTCTCCTCTGCAGATGCCTCCCTTTGGAATGGCCTCCCTGCCCCTCTCAAACTTGAGCGAACCACCTGAAGTTCTGGAAGCAGCTCAAAACTTTCTGCTTCTCCTCTGCTTTCTCTCTCTCCCTCTTCTGCTGACCTACCTGCTTGCTGTACCGACTGGTTGCTTGGCTACCTTCAGAGTCTGACTGGGTTCAGACTCTTTCTTGATCAGTCACCCTTGCACTGCCTCTGGGCCTACCACGCACTTAGGGGCTGTAACTGTAACCCTACAGTCTCTTGTTTTCCTTGTACTACCCAGAGCCATGCTGCCCTGGCTGCACTTACTCAGAGCATTGCTGCCCTGTTTTCCACTCCCCTCTTCCTTGAACATCCCCCCTCTCTTTCCCCTTGCATTTCTCTTTCTCGCACTTGCACAATCTGAATGACACAAGACCTAGTAAGATTGTTTGTCTTGTCTTCTCTCCATCTTCCCTCCTTTGTCTTGTCGTGCCTAGAAACACTGGTGTACAGGCGTGCTATAAATGACCTATATCATATCGCATAATTTCATCACAGATACCCAGACAAATATACAATGCTGCAGTAAGAAACGGCTATACTGGCAGCACCCAAATGCCAGTCTAGCCAGTTCATTACACTTAGCAGGACTGCTTCATCAGAAATGTGCAGTTAAAAAGTCATACCAAACTGAAGAATGATTAGACTGGCTGCACCAAAATGCCTCTCGAGCCACTAATACCACATATCATACCTGCTTAGCCTGGACATGGACAACCATTATATTTATCACACAATCCCGCCCCCCCACACATCACCTCTCCCTCCCACCCCCTACCCCAACCTCCAAAATCAGCTCCTTGGCATTGAATTACCTTCAAGTCCCTCTTCCTTGTCCCAGAGATTACGTATGGGGCTCCTTGCCTCATAGGTAAGTACTGGGACGAGGAAGAGTTGGACTAGGAATAATGAAGATTGCAGGTAGCTAAGTCAAGCATTACCTCCATGTACCTCTACCTCATCCCAGTGAGAGTGCCTCATACACAAGTACTGCCTCATACACAAGTACAGGGACAAGGAAGAATAGGGCTAGGAGTAATGACGATTACCAATAAGTAATCAAATCATTAAACACAAGTAGGGGCGTAACACCATTGAGTTGACTGGGCATCAGCGCCCCCCACCCCCTTGAAATTTTGGGCTATGTTGACTCACCCTGGTTGACCTTCAGTGTAGTTGCCGGACAGAACAGGACACAGATGTTAAACGGCAGCTGGGTTTCGCTGTTAACAAGGGCCCAGCAATTACTAACGTAAATTATTTCACGTTTAGCACCTGCATTCAAATGCCAAATTTTGTAGGCAATTTAAATTTGCATGCCAGGGGAGTGATTGGAAGAGTAGAGAGGGAACAGGAGACCACTCATTCTCACAGCAGTCCATAAGTGGGTGCTTTCAGACTTAAAGGAGAGAGTTAACTGCTTGTAACATAGCATATACACTAGAATAGTCTCATTAAAATGTGTAACGAAGTTAGATGCCCCCACACAAATAAGATTGCCCCTCCCCCACCGCCCGTGAAGCTAGCGCCTTTCTCAACATTTGAAGGATTAGCCGCCCCAAAATGTAGGTTTTGTTGCACCCCTGAACACAAGCACACACACCATTTACCATAGGCACAGTCACACACCCAGCCATCCATATATTTAAGTGTGCACTCTTTCACCATACAGGCACACCCAGGCAGCCATCCATACATTTATGCGCGCACCGTTTCACCATACAGGAACACCCAAGCAGTCACCCGTACATTTAAGTGTACACCATTTCACCATACACTCACACAGGCAGCCACCTATACATTTAAGTGTGCACCCTTTCACTGTACACGCACACAGGCAGCCACCTATACATTTAAGTGTGCACCCTTTAACCGTAGACGCACACATGCATACCCAGCCACCCATACATTTGTGTGCACCCTTTCACCATGCACTCACATAGGCAGCCCCCTACACATTTAAGTGTACACCCTTTCAAAATACATTCACACACGCACAAGTCATGGGGTTGAGGGAAGCTCTATTACTTAAAAAAGAAATTGTTTCGTTTTGCTATAGAAATAATTTATTTATGAATGCAGAGTGAATTCAAAAAGAAACATTTTTAAAAAAAAAGAAATGTTGAAAAAATATTCTTTTTCATTTTTTTTTCTCCAAGTGGGGCCCCCTCCCAGGACATGTGCTAGCGGGGCCCCCATTACGCCAGTGGTCGGCACTTTCCAATTCCTGTCCTCCGGTCACACACAGACATAGGCCGAGGCGCGGGGCGCGCAGTAATAGAGAGGCCGAGATGGAGCTCGATCTCTAACGTCTTTATTCATCGCCCTCTGTTACATCTCTGCCCTTCCCCTTGCGTCCCTTCCGTCCCCACACCCTGGTACCGCCCCTGCCCTCCCGGACTACAATTCCCAATGCCACACTGAATTGACCAAATGAAAGGCAGTGGCCCCAATGATGTTTTTAGAGAATCCTTGAAAAATTGCCACAATTCTGAACCATTTCTTCTCTGAGACGGATCAGGGCGTCGCATGTCTGATCGTGGGAGATCGGCAATGACGGACGACATTGCAGAAAGGAGCCATTGGCCCATAAAGTGCTCCAGGTTTTTCTGTGCTCAAAAATACTGCCATGACTTGTTGGCTACCCATGCTGTGAGGATCAGAATAGTGATCTCCAGAGCATTCAGGGGGTTCATTTTGAAGTTTCCTGTTATTTGAAGGTGGGGTCCTGTTACGTTTAGCCTTCAGCACAGACAGGTCCCCACTGCCAAATGTTCGTCATTTGCATGGCGAAGTGCAAGCGTGTATGGCGTCTTTTGCCCTCCCCTTTGCACTCTGCTCTGCAAATTGAGTAAGCGTTGCCTGCCATGTTATGTAATGCCAAGCTCAATATGAGTTCCATGGTTTTATGTCAGCATGTTTATGGATTTGTATTGAATCCACCTGTTTTAGTACCTTCTAAATGCAGCCACAATCAGTATGAATCCATTTTAAATGCTGTGTGTAAATGACAGGTGGCCTTTAGATTTTCTGCAAAACTAAGTGCAAAGAAAATTGGAAAGGCGAATTTGCTTGGTCATTTTGGCTATTAGGTGTAGGCACCACCTCTTAAACCTTTGTACTTAAGTACAGATAGGAGGGAGAAGGGATGTGATGGGGGAATCAAGGCCTGTATACATTGTTTGGTTATTTACCCACCTGTTAACCACCCATGGCCATGCTAATCCCAATGACCATTTCCACTAATGGCCTGCCGCATTCCACCCAAAAGGCACCCTCCTGGTATCTTTTTGAACTAGCTCTGTTATGCAGTAACATCAAACTGTGCACAGTTTAGGGCCTTCCAGTGTTATTTCTGAGCAGTCTTCTGAGCATGAATGCTTTATGCCACTGTACTTGAGATCCTGCTGCAGGAAAATTACCAAACCAAGCCTGCCTTCAGCCACTTCATCTGTAAGCAATAGATGTGCCCTTACATCTGCTTCTTGTCCTAAAGTCTTGTTAAAAACAAGCATTGGCAAACCAACCGGTTTGGCCTGTTTATAGGTATTCGATAGACATTTCCCAGGCACTGACATCATATGCCCAGGTACTGACACCATGTTCGAGCTGTTGCCTTCCAAGGGCCAGGCAGTAGCATTATGTCACTGCCTGCCAAATGCCCCATCCATCCCTTCCCAAAAGCAAAAACCTTTGGATTTGCCAATGCTTGTTTTAACACATTTGCACTTTGTCTAGCAAGTATTGAAATTGAATGGAGAGGATCCATGTGCATTTAAGTGCACAAGTCGGTCGACTCCTCTGTGCAATTAACACGTGAGAAAATGCAAGGTTTGACTTTAAACTGATATTTAAGGTTAGCAGCTGCTGGGCGTGAGGTCGAGGTGCTCTTTAACTTTTCTGTGCATGTCAGTCGAGGAGCGGCCGAACTTGACAGCGTTCTCAAACGACCCTACTTTGGATGGACCGACCAGCAATTTAAAACATAGCATTTTACACTTTGACCCTCCAAAAAAAGCTTCTAAAGCATTTCAATGAAAAGTTCAAGTTGGAGTTTGATTACACCTTCCAAATGTAAAAAGGCTCCGCTGTAGACACTTGCCCAAACAAGCATCAAGCATTTTCGGATTGCCAGGTTATGGCATAATGACAAGTGGAGAAGGAAGAAGATACACAAAGAAGGAACAGGCATATGCTGTTGCCTACTGTGCTCCAAAATGCCATGAATATTGGTAAAGACTCATCTATTGGACCTCTATACCAGGACTTTAAGAGGGCCAGAGATAGCCAGGGCAGTGCCCAGGCAGTCTCCAAAAAGGCTCCTGAGCCGAGTCCATGCCGGGGCTCCCCCTGACTAGCTCCAAATATGCTAATCCCGTCACGCAGCCCGTCCAGCCAAAGAGTGAAGCACCGACACCTGCTGGCAGCCCTTTAGCCATGCAGCTCTTTAGCTAAACATGCTGCTTGCTGGAGTTTGGTTCCTCACTCTAAGAAACAAAAGGAGAGGCCGGGCACCCCAGCTCTCTTTCTGTTTCTTAGTGAGAGAAGCTATCCTCCAGCAGGCAGCCCTTCCACTCAAGGAGTTGCATGGTTAAAAGGTTGCCTGCAGGGATCGTCAACCCCTCATTAAAAACAAAAGGAAAGCTGGGGCGCACTTCTATAATACCTTTGATGCGCCCGGCCTCTCCTTTCGTTTCTTAATCATATGCTCCGACCCCCCCAGGCAGGCTTGAAGCTTGTGATTTAGGAACAAAAAGGAGAGGCTGGGTGCACCAAAGATATGATACCAATGGGACCCAGCTCCCTGCTTGGCTCCCAATACCTGGGAATCAAGAAATTGCCAGGCTCCCAACCCCATATCCGAGGGGGGATCTAGTTAGGGGACATGGCCTATCTATGGGTGAACCACACATACTTAGGCTATGCCCCCTAACTAGAGCCCATCCTCGATTCTGCCTCCCACTTCAAGCACTGCTTCATACTATATGCTACATGTTAATGGATCTTGTACCACACATTGTCGGCACTTGCGTGGCCTCTTGGTGCTCTGGCGGATCTGAAATGGAAGGAGGGTTGCGGGTCTGTTAGTGGGTTGAGAGGGAGAAGAGCAAAAGACCTTTGATGTGCTGTTGGCAGCTTCAGTTTGGAGAAACCGGTCACTGAGCATTGGTGCATTTTCAGTTGATATCCATCATGTGATGCTGAGTTGTGATTGTGTATGGTTTGTTTTCATGTCGGGTGTTGTGAAGTGTATGTGGTTTGTGGTGCGGTAGCAGTATGGTTGTGTGTAGTTCAGAGTTTGACCGTGCGTATGCAGAAAGTTAGTTAGTGACAATACTTTTCGTACATCCGACATTCCATCTAAATGTGATCCATTTCCACCCCCAAACATTCATTGCGGTGCGATTCATTTACCTCCCCCAGCAATTCATCCAGGCGATACACATTCCCTATCCCCAGCCTTCAATCCTAGTGCAACATGGTTTCTGCCCCCACCCATCCCTCTTAGTGCCACGCATTTCTCACCCCCAGCAGCACATCTAAGTATGACACATCTCCCGATCCTAACCGTTCTTCTGACCGAGACACACTTCCCACCCTCGACACTTCATTCAGGTGCGATACCCTCCTCCTCCTCTCTAACAGCTCATCCGTGTGTGATGCATCTCCCAGTCCCGCAATCCATTCTGGTGCAACGCACTCCTCACACTTACACAATCCATCACAATGTGATACATTTCCTGTCCCCAACAGTCATTGGAGTGCGATGCATTTCCCACCCCACACAGTCCGTCTCAGTCAACCCATCATGATTCAGAAGTTATATAGTGTGTATCAGAGAAGTTATATAGTGTATGCCTCAGAGCGCAGCAGGAAGCATAAGGCTTAGCTATACTATTAGACTAGATGCTAAGTGTGGTTTTCTGAAATATCAGCTGGTCAGATAGCACAACGAGTAGAGCGCTAGCTTTGACATCTGTGAAGATCCTGCAGGTTCGAATCCCAGCAGGGCCAAACTCAGCCTAGCTCGATAAATGAGCACCACACACCAGCACTCAGATGCACCAGGGTCGTAGTGCTATAAAAATGCTACATTTTATTATTATTATTAGAGGTTGTACTCCCTGCTTTTCTGGGAATTTTCTCTTGGATTGGATTTTGCATGGTTTAGCGTATTGGATTGTTTTGATGGAGGTAGATCCCTTTGCGCTGTCTCTATTCATGTTGGTGTGTTTGGTTAGTCCCTGGTTTCAAGGAGTTACTTTCCGTGTGTTTGGTCATTTCGTGGTACGTATATGCTGTCCAGGCCTTTTCATCACTTTCAGTGCTGAAGAGCCAGAATTTTAGAAGTTTTCTGAATTTTCGATGTTTCACCGTAGTTCGTATTTCGTTCAGGAGGGAGTTCCAGAGTTTAACTGCTACGTGGCATTTATACAACACTCATCTGCCATTGGCATGGCTTCATAGTGCTGCATAATGTTTCAGTGTACAGCACTGATGTACGGTCTTCTGTTCATTGCACAAACAGCAACCGTGTGAACAATGTATTTTATGGATTCTGAAATCACATTTGAATACTATTTTATGGAATCAAGCATTAACTTTGAATCCACATCAAGTTCAGGCGCGTGTCGGTACTCAAAAGCACATAAGAGCCTCGGATTATGACTTGCAGGGCTGCAAAGTGTTGTGTAGTGGCGTCATACTGGCTGCATGACCCTGGCACATAGTTTAGTACACAGATGTGAGGCTACATGGTGCAGAGAAATGGCTGCGTGTGTGTGGGGGGGGGGGTTCAGAGAGCAATTGGTAAGGGGGTCCGCTCCAATGGCTACAGTTGTGGACTAGTCCTATTCAAGCACTAAAGGCAGAAGTCTGCTAGGCTGTGCATCACAGAAAGACACTGAGGAACCACATTATCACAGCATCATTTAGAAGACAATGCACAAACGTAACTCTATGGGCCTCATTATAGGTTTGGCGGTGCAGAACAACTGCTGATGAAAGTGCTGGCAATTACGTTACTGGCACTTTTCCTGCCCGCCAAATCACAGGTTTGGCGGTTGGGGTTACTGATTTACCTCCAGCCGAGAGCTGGAGGTAAATTGGGCCCCCACAGCAAAATAATGCCAGTGTTACCCGTGCTGGTAATGCCGGCAATCCCCGCCATAGAGTCCTATGGGACTCCACGGAATGGGGATTTACCCCCCTTTCTGTCTGTTATATCCCGGTAATATCGGAATATCAGATGGCAGATAACGGCAAACTTCTAATGACCCTATACGTCTTCCTGGTACCTGACAGCAGAATACTGCTGTAAGTTACAATACGCAGAATTGTGGTGTTGTTGAATATGTCAATTGCTAGCAGGCCATTTTCCAGGGGTGGGCAAAGCGACGGCCCGTGGCACAGATGGGGAGAAGGGGTGCAGAAGGCAGCCTTGGGCAGGAAAACAGAGCGACAGCCCGGGCACAGTTGAACCAAGAGGTGCAGAAGGGAGCCTCTTGCTCTCTCACTTCTTAGTGGCTTAATCAAAAGGGGCAGAGATAGCCTGCAGGAATAGGCGGTTGTGGGGCAGGAGCGGGAGACCAAAGTGAAGGGTCAAGGGAACGTGAAATATGAGAGGAGAAATTGGCATTAATTTGCGGTCTTGTTGTTGCCCTTTAAGTTTTAGCAATGGGACCAGAAGTTGAACAATGGAAGTGTTGAAGGCTGATGGGATTGCACTTAAGGGGATTACTTTGTTTGGTGTGTGTGTATGTCTTTTATTTACTTTGAAAAAACGTATGTGGAAAGGTAAAAAACAATCATTGTAGCAACAATTAATGATAAAGGGCCACATCACAAGTCCGGCGGTAATCCGGCGTAATTTCTGCCGAGCAGAAATAGCATTACTACCGGCTCGTGTGGTGGTATTAGCGCTACATCACAACCTGGCGTCAACACACACCTGACTCTGGCGGTAATGCTATTAGCGCCCAGCGGAAAGTGCCCCGAAATAAGGGTTATTGCTGAAATATCGGCGCTAATAGCACTACTGCTGCCAACCCCGGTGCTATTAGCGCTGGCGGAAATTGCGTCACAGCCGGAACAGGAAGGGATGCAGTGGCTATTTTGGAAAACACAATCCATCCAATGTCTCCACTTCCTGCAGCCATCCGGACCTAGAAACAAGACAGAATGTCTCAGAAGAGGATCAGAGGCAAGGTGGGCGAAAATCGTTTCAGGAAACCTAAGTTTAGTGAGGGGGAGCTGGTGGTCCTCACCGATGAGGTTGTTGCTCACAGTGATGAGCCATATGGCGTCAGGCAGTGCAAAACATCAGCACAGCGCAGGACAGCCATCTGGCATTCCTTCAGCCAGAAAGTGTGGCCAGCGTACCCCGTGACGGGGAGGAATGTTGTAAACGCTGGAACAACCTCAGAGCCAGGGTGCGTGGACTGCTGTCCCAACACCACCAGGAGTCCCTGGTGACTGGAGGAGGCACTGTGGAGCCACTGGTCCTCACCGCCTGGGAGAAAAAGTGCAGCACAGTGCTGATTTTGTGAAAGGAATAGAGGGATTTGGAGGTGCAGAGGTGGGTGCCAGCAGTCAGCCAGGAGGTCAATCAACCCCCCCACCCCAGCACAAGTGCATGCACAAATGACAGTCGAGCAGAAGATGCCCCAGTGGACAGGGGCACATGTGAGCAGACCCAGAAGCTGGGTGTAGTTCGGGGGTGGCACATCAGCCATCCTCCACAGCAGCCATGGGGCAGGACACCCCTGTGTGTTACAGCAGCCACAAGGGGTGGAAAGTGACCTATCCAAGTCCCATGCACACCACACCCCTGCTGGTGAGCCTGTGCTGGCGAGATTGTGGTGCATGAGCAACCACTACACCGTGCAGCAGTCACACCAGAATTGTGCAAGCTCAGTTGGTCTGCCCCATGTTCGCATGGCAGATAAGACACAGGGAAGGACACTTCCCCCTACACAGACATGGGCTCAGCTTGCCAATAACTACACCACAATCACAACTTTGCTGGCTGCACAGCAGTGCCCCATAGAGCCAGGGTTTGGAGGCACCATGGCTGCCTCCAAACCCGTGTCTGGGTCCGGGTAGTCGGAATGGGCACTTACCGGGTCATTCCAACCTTGGAGGACCCGGTAAGTCCCCATTCTGAAAACCATTCCCCAATCCTGTTCGAGCCCCCGTAGGGCTCAATGGGAAGGGGGAAGGAGCTAATAAGGGGCCTGCAAATAGCGGGCCTGTTATTAGCTCCCTGGTCTCTGAGCGGCTCCCGCTGAAGGCGGCTGGTGAAAACCAGCCGGCCTTAGTGGGACCCGCTAAGGGACCTCGGAATGTGGCAGTAGGGGGTTAACGGAACCAGAATCCTTACCGGTGCCATTAATCCCTTACCGCCGGCTTCGTAATGAGGCCCATTGTCTTGTTTATTGATTGAGGTGACTAACAAACAGTTGTGCATGGCTTGTAACATGTGTAAGTGTCAAATGTCTATCAGTCCCTGGCCAGCCAATCTCCCATCCCTCACATCATGTCTGGCAATGCATGCATTTGCCTCTGCCACAGGCACTGCATCCTCATCCTCAGGGGGTGGCATGTCCAGGTAAGAGGGTAGCGGACCATTTCTGTTCAGGCAGATATTGTGCAGCATGCACACAAATGCACAATTTTAGCCACTTTCTTTAGAGCGTACATCAGGGCTCCAACGGTATGGTCGAGGCAGAGGAAACATGCCTTCAGGAGACTGAAGGTACGCTTGATGCACACACGGGTCCTGCTGTGACCGTGGTTGTAGGCATTCTCCTGCGCTGTTTGTGGATCACGCACAGGGGTCATAAACCAGAGCAGCGGTAGGTTTCTGGGGTCACCTGCATGGGGGGAGGAACAGGCATTTATCACGGTCTAAGATGTGGGGGTGGCCTTACATAATATCAGGGCAATGGGCATGTCGTGCATGCAAATGGACCTTCATTTCACGTCATGTGTCGACTCAATGCCCGTGTATGCTGTGTCACATGTGTCACGCATTGTTTCTGCTTCACAGAACCCACGTTCCCTTGCAGCATATGTTACATAAGGTGTCTGTTGGTGACATGTGCAGCTGCCATGGTGGCTGTCATGGGACAGTGTCCGGATGTTGATCATGCTCCCTATGTCGCCCTGTATTGTGCTAAGCAGCTCTGTTATGGTCTCCCTGTTGAGGCGATACAGGGTGACCAACTGGCTGTTGGTGATGGTCCAGGGTGAGGGCATAACCCTGGGGATCGGTGCACGCCTTGCTTGGGCTCTCCTCCTCTTCCCTTCCCCTGTACTACCTGTGCCCTGGTCTGGCTGCCCTGCCTCTTGACTTACAGGCGCAGCATGAGCGGTTGCCTGTCCTAGCCCACGGTAGCTAGTGGCAGCATGGTGTTTGAAACAGTGTTTGGGGTAGGGGCCTGTCTTATGTAGCCCTCTGGAGTGGATTGGGTTCGCCTGCGGCTTCATTTTTGTCACCTGTGTACATTTACCTCCAGCTAGAAGCTGGGGGTAACTGCACTGTGTTTTTGGCAGTGTTAATATTTGCATTAATCTGCATTAATCAGTGTTAATATTGTGCACGGATGGTACTTGATTAATTGCCCTCAGAATTATGAAGGATCTAGTTGGCTCAACCAGGGGTTCAAATCTGTCGCATGGCATGGCCCCATTCCCAAAACCAGCACGTTGCACATGAGTTATTCATCTGGCATGCAACTATTTGATAGAAGTTAACTTTATACGCCCAGGAACTCACACCATTGGGTAGCTATTGTCATCACAAGCATGCACATTCATGCCGTCCTATGCTCGAGTACTCTCACCACATACCAGATTTTCCTATTAAATGATCATGCATTCACACCATTTGGCAAGTATTGTTATACTTTACGTTTGCAGATCATATAGTAACATGACTGCTTCGCTTCACCTTATAGCCTACCTGTGTCTCTGTTCTTCCCCTATAGCGGTTTGAAGTAGTTTCAAAGCATTCTATATAACCTTACCTTAGCTGGGACTGGCTTCTTCTTCACCACCAATGCTCTTTCCATTTATTTCACATCCATCTTGTGGAATCAGTTACCAGGAGACATCCAGGCATGTCAATGTATGGAGGTGTTTAGAAAGAGGCTAAAAACCTTATTATTCAAATAATTGAAGTAAGCCGCAAGCCAGATACAATATCTACACACTCTACTTCTTTTGCATAGTTAAAGGAATGGTTCGGCCAACATTTTTTATTTCAAAAATAGATAGGCAATATAAAAAAAAACGATTGGCATTTTTTTTTCGAAGTCCCCATGTAAAATTTTGAGCAATTCAAGCTCAAAATTTGCAAAAGCAAGCACATGGGCGCATCCATTTTTTGAAATGGATGCCCGCCTGTGCTGGCTTTTGCGGCACTAATGAAGGAAAAGCCAGCCAGCTGTAGTAAACAAAAGCTACCACTGGGTGGCTTTTCCTTCATTGGTGCCGGGACTCGGAGGACGCGGACCGGAGACTACAGGCAGAAAAGCTGCAGCTGCATCTCGGTAAGTGCTATTTATTTATTTTTTTTAAATAAGCACTAGCTGCAGTTTTTTTTCTAAGTTTTCCAGGCTGGAGGAGCCTGGAAAACATAGAAATAAAACCGCAGCTTTAAAAACGTATTTATGTTTGCGGTAGCTTTTGAAGCGACCGCAAACATAAATACAACGTTATTGTGTTTGAAAACGCTGCGGTTTTTCTTTCTAAGTTTCTCAGGCTCCTCAGAGCCTGAGAAACTTAGAAAGAAAAACCGCAGCATTTTCAAACACAACCTTGTTGTGTTTCTGCCTAAATCTGCTTTCCCATTTGGGGCTTTAGGGCTCCCCACGGGGAGCCCTAGAGCCCCAAATGGGAAAGCAGATTTAGGCAGAAACACCGTGGCATGTAAACACAACCGTGTTGTGTTTCTGCCTGCCTTGGCTTTCAAAGTGATAGCCACGGCAGGCAGAAACACAACGCGGTTGTGTTTGAAAACGCTGCGGTTTTTCTTTCTGAGTGTCTCAGGCTCCTCGGAGCCTGAGAAACTTAGAAAGAAAAACCGCAGCGTTTTCAAACACAATAACGTTGTATTTATGTTTGTGGTCGCTTCAAAAGCTACCGCAAACATAAATACAATGTTTTTAAAGCTGCGGTTTTATTTCTAAGTTTTCCGGGCTCCTCCAGCCCGGAAAACTTAGAAAAAAACGCAGCTAGTGTTTATTTTTATTAAAAAAAATAGCACTTACCGAGATGCAGCTGCAGCTTTTCTGCCTGTAGTCTCCGGTCCCCATCCTCCGCGTACAGCAACAATGAAAGAAAAGCCACCCAGTGGTAGCTTTTGTTTACTACAGCTGGCTGGCTTTTCCTTCATTAGTGCCGCAAAAGCCAAAGCGAGCACAGCGGCGGGCATCCTTTTCACAAAATGGATGCCCCCATGTGCTATCTTTGAGCTTGAATTGCTCAAAATTTTACATAGGGACTTCGAAAAAAAAAAATGACAATCGTTTTTTAAAAATATTGTCTATCTATTTTTGAAATAAACATTTTTGGGAGAACCATTCCTTTAACATCAGCGCCTGAATGCAGTTGAGTCTGTTTGGTGCGCGTAAGAAATGCGCAAAATCAAATCAATCTTGCATTTTTCTGTCGGACCATTCGTAACGGCCTGGAAGAGCTATGTTCACCAGCTGAAGGTAGCTATTGGCTCTTACTACACTTTCAATTCAGAGCAAAATTGTTGGACAATAGCTCCCAGCAGCAGCAAGAGACTCCTTGATGGAAGCATCATCTAGGAGATTGCCCGTCATTTAAACAGCAAACAAAAACATGAGATACAAAATGAATTCCTGTTTAAAATATTGTTGTATTCGTTTTCTATGGGGCAATGCTGGTGTTTTTCCTCGGGTGCAATATTGTCTAGAAACTGGCCGGATTGCCAGAGTAGAATGCATGACTGGACCAGTGGTCGAAGTGAGCGGCGCAACCCTAGAAAACGGTGCTGCACGTTTCTCCCTTCCTTCCTACTCTTTCCCCCGCTGGACTCACAGTACCACTACTTTTTTGGTACACTCCTATCCCTGGCCTGGACACATTGTTCAGTACACAGGTGTTGTGCTACAAGGCGCTGTGGATTAGCAGCGTGCTTGTAGTTGCTGTGTGTTATGGCTAAGGAGTGCCCATATCAGCCGATTGCAATTACGGACTTGAACTATTCATGCACATCTGTGGTCTTGATTAGAAAATGGCTTACTGGACAGCATATTGTCTTATCGGCAGAGAACTATCAGCCCGTGGCGAGGTAATGATGGATGGGTGGTCTAACCTGTTAGGCCGAAGGAGCCAGCTCCTACTGCTGATCCATTTAGGCAGCCCTGGTCTGTGTGATTCCTCCCCCATCATAGTTGCAGTCTTCAGGCCTTTGCCTGACAGGGAGAGAAGCAAAGATGCCTTTACCTTCGGCTGTCTAGGCCATCCAGTGTTGGTCCATAGAAGAGCGAGCATCTCTCTTCTCTGGGGTCACACAGAGAGTGGAAGGCATCTCATCCAGGAATACTCATGATCAGCCCTTTGAGGGTAATTGCTATACCTGATAGGCGGTTGCTTGTTCCTGTGTGCATGGTTATACACCCTATCAGGTCCATATCCTATCCACACAGACTACTCATCCCAACCTGCCCATAGACTTAAACGTGTGCCCCCATCAGTGCTATTTGACCACACCACCTTCCTTCTCCTGCCTGTCTCTGGTCATGACTGCCCACCACCCGGTCGTACCTTTGCCACACTCTTCCATATTCACCCCAGCTCTGCCGCCTGCCCCCCATATCTTTACCTATCCACACAGCCTCTATTTGCATTTCTCTTACCCTCATCTCCTCTATCTCAGGCTCGTCTATCCTCCTCACACCCCAATCACCTCCATGCTCAGTCCTCAACCCAACCTCAAAATCCTTCACCCACTGCAACTATCACCAAACCCACTAGTCACTTAGCCATCCAGACCAATATTGTTCCCACAGCTCTAAACTATGCCCTCCCTCCTCTTTCCAGCCTTCCTGTCTTCAGCCTCCTAACCCTCTCACCTTCCCCGACCACTCCTCTGACCCCTACCAACCTCTCTTCTCACCCCTCCTCCTGCCTGTACAACACTAATTTCTTTTGCCATCATGCCGCCATTTTCTACACCAACACAACCTACCATTCGACTTATGATTTGTAACATGCTCCTTGCTTCCCGAAGCTACGCCTGTGCTCATTAAATACCATACAAATATAATAATAATAATTCCAGGGATCATCCACCTGACATCTACCTCTCCACCACATTAAGATTACCAGCTGAATGATGCATTACACACCCAAATCTTCCACCAGCCACACTTGCTGTTAGCCCCAAACCAACAGTGAAACCCAACAAAATCCAAAAGGCAGAGGAAGCCATGGGGTTAGTGTTAGGGTGGTCAGGAAAGGTCTCAATGATGGAGAGGGGTTCATGTTGCACGTGCCAAATTTGTGGCTAGGGTTGCGGCAAAACGGGTGCAGGTTGCAATTTTATATATGTATCCAGTGTAGTTAAATGTAAATGGGATGTGTTACTTTGTGTCAAGTTGTTACGTATAAGATTTGCATGCATGTAGAAAGGTAAATGCCAAAACCACCAAATGAAATATAAAACACGATCGAGATATAATGTGTGATGAAGTGCCTAGAGGCTGGGCAATGAGGATTTTTATAATGCACGTGTGTGGAAGGGGACTGGTCATAGAGTACCCACTGTGAAGAAACATGACATTTATTAAACATGCATGCCCACTGATATACATACACAGGGAATTATAAATCTACATGTTTTCTTATGAATGGATTAAACCTCAGCAATCAGGGTTTCGCAAGATGAATTTTAACTGACTTTGAGAAACTGGTTTTGCAGAGTTTCAGAGGCCAGAGGAAGGGTAAATGAGTAACTACGACCTTCGCACATGGTCAGTTCAGCTAACAAACGAGTCAGGGTTTTTATGGCCTGGCAGTATCGCAGAAAGCAGATGTAATCTCTTCTAAGTGCATGAGAGCTTGCAGAAGGGGTCCAGGCATTTGTTTTTTAATAAGAATAAACGTGGAGGGAAGGACGTCTGAGGCCAGGGTTGATAGATACTCTGTGTGTTTCGATTGTTTTCAGGATGTGCCGTGCATACTGAAATGGTATTCATTAGATTAGAATTTTCCAATGACGCTAAAGCAGGGGTGGGTGTAGTTATCGACAGTTCACAGGTAACCTATTTATTCTGCTCTTTCTCGTGTCATTTGAAGTATCCATGCAAACTATGTGCAAATTACATTTAGGATTAAGAGGTCTCAGACCAGTTGGGACTTGTAATGAATTATGTTTGTATGTGACTGTATAACTGTATGATGATGGACGAATCCTAAAACGAGGTGTGTTCTACACATTAGATGAAGATGGAAGTTATCTTTATATCTCCGTGGCCAATAAGAATGCGGAAATTGGAGAAAGATGGAATTTCTTTGTGTAGGTTTTAACCAATCACATGTGGGGGTGGATTGTAATAAAATACACGGGACTGCTTTAACTGTTGCAAAAATGCATATAATGTGTCACCTTATGTAGTTTGGCGAGACTTTGGTTAGTTTGACTCGACAGGGTCATCTAGCTTCTCATCGGACGATTGTACAATAAACTTGCTTTATGTACAAAACTTGCACTCATTCCTTAAGTGGTGGGCCTGCGTGATTAAGGTGATTAGGGGCCCATCCATCCATTCGGTGACCGATGAAGAGACCCCATGCTTTCCGAGACATAGGGGGTCACCTGTCCGCACAACTTGTCTGCAGTGCTTCACTACTGGGATCAGTCTTCCGTGCACGGTGAAAAAGAAAGGCTTGTGGGTGCAATATTGGTCAAAAGCCCATCTGTTCCCCAGAGGCATGGCCTGTGGTCCAGCTGTGCAGGACGAATTGACAGAGCACCGCATCAGAGAACTTCGGTTTCACGGAAGTGCATTTTTGGGAGGGGTAAAGCAAGAGGGGTAATAGGATAAAAGAGGGTTATTTCTTTGACTTAAGGGGTTTGGTAAGGATAGAATTGAAGTGCGTGTGTGGAGGTAGTCGAGGTTACAGTGATTGAAAGGGTGAATGCTTTGAAGGAGTGAGTGAACTGCTTTATGTTGTAAGTCCTCTGTATATATTTTTTACCTAGTTTGCTATTTTAGAGGTGTGAGGTGCTATCCTACCCAGCACGTCCATTGTGAGGTTTGTCCTGATACCCTTCAGTTTGCTTGTTTGGTTGGCCGTAGTCCTCACCTAGAGGTGAGGTGGCATTTTATGTTAAATCCACCCGTAGATACCTACCTGAAGTATACCCTTGGCACCCATTATTTTGTATTGACTGTGTCGGTGGAGCCCTTGCCTCGCTTTTCTTGGTTAGTCGAAGTAGTGAAGGGGAAACTTCCTGTAGTCCGGGAAAGACGGTAATGTATTAGAGAAGACTGTACTAGTGAAAAAGAGAGCGATAGCAGCAGTGTTGTAGTGGAAAACATTGCACTCCTTCTACGTTCGAGTGAAGGAGATATCTCGAAGATATTGGTTGACGTGTGATGTTTGGATAAAATTCTGTCTTTTGTGTAAAAATGAGAAATATATTTAAAGTGGATATCTAACTGCGGTGATTGTGGTGAAAGCGAGTAAGGTGAGTGATTGTGGGGGAAGACTAAGAACCTGGAAAGGGGTAAAAAGGGTGGTTCTTTGGGTGGACAATTTTGTGGCACAGGTTCGGCTTCAGTTTTTTTTGTGAAATTGTTTTGGGTAGTTTGGGTTGGAGTAGGGAGACTCCATTGAATCATTTGTGTCAGGTACTTCCTTGGTATAATGTGAAGATTCTAAAATACCATTGTGAATGGCTGCAGGAAACTAAGGGCCAAATGCTCAATTCTTGGCCTACTGAGGGGACCTATGATAATGGGATATTGGAAAACCTGCAAATTATTTTAACTGCAAGACACAAGGGATCACCGTTAGAGAAGCAGTTAAACATCTTAGCACTATGGAGGATGTATGAAAAACTTGGGAAGGCCCATAGTCTTAACATCTCAGAGGAGGGGCCGAAAAAGGAAGGTGCTGGACTTCCTCCTGCAGTGCCCCCATATGGTGCTATCCGTTATCACCTGCAGACGGGTATACAGACATTGAGTTCGAACATCAATTATCTCCAGTGGCCACTCCAGTGGTTGAAAGACGGATGCAGATAATGCCACCATCATCTTCAATGCCTAGGAAGTGGAATAACGAGGAAAATGGAAGGGTAACTCCTTCAATGATTAGGGCTGAAGAAAGGTTGAGAACGGAGAGTGGAAAGGGAATAACCCCCTGACTGTTAGGTTGGCAGAGAGATTAAGGGTTTAGGAATGAGAGAGAGTGAGGTTGGCATCTAGAAGGGCAGATGAAGGGTTGAGAATGAGGGAGAAAGAGGAGATATAGGTTGCCGATGACAGTAGAGATACAGGAGCGGGAACGATTGGAAGACGCAGTGCGGCTAGTGGTGGAAGAGGTAGTGCGTTTACAGTGGCAGAGAAATGAAGAGTGGCAGGAAGTGAATAGACAGGCAAAGGACGAGGAGGAAGGAAAGTGGAGGCATGGACAAGTTCTTGTTAGGTTGGATAAATCAAATGTCAAAGAGGTCAACGTGGACCTGGAGAACAAGAATATAACCATGGGTACAGGATTCGAGCAGGGAGAACGGGAGCCAGCACCCTACGGTAGTGCTAAGTATGCTTCTTTGCCTGTAGAAAGGTGAGGGGAGGTGATAACATGAGAAGAAGACTAAAGTGAATGGGAATCGGATGTTGAGCAGGGAGAGCAGGGTGTAGCCGCCCCACCTCCTGCTCCAGTAGCAGCAACAGAGAGTACATGTGGGGTCTTAGGATGCACTGTGGTACTCACATGGCCATAGTAAGTGGCAGGGGAGAAATGGGGGAAGCCCCAGTAAAAGTGGGTGTAACTCAGTTTCTGTTGCTCCAGAAGGGTCTGGGAAAGGCATATTATGTCCCTTGGTCACACAGGGACCAGAATAATTTGATGAAGACACTCCCTTCACTCACCACAGGGGCGCTAAAGTGGATTTATGCATTAGAGAAACATACTTCCAGTGTCATATTGGCCATAGGAGACATGAAAATCATTATTATTATTATTATTATTATTATTTTTACATTTATAAAGCGCTCACACAGCCCGCAGGCATCGAGGCGCTGTTACAGGAATAGCTTGTTTTTCTTAGTTGTGTAATTGTGTTTTTTTTTTTTGTCTTAGTTACGTATTTATAACGCGCTTAAACACCAAGAGGTTTAAGCGCGGACCCGGGGATCGAACCTGTTGTTGCTTCGTGTCGTCTTGCTTCCAAGATGCGCACGCTGCCGCTGAGCTATCCTCCCGGGAGGATCATTCACGGCTCTGATGGGGGGAGCGGTCAGATGAGCTTTGGACGAGAGCAGAGTATCCGGGAGTTCTGTTGGATTCAAATGCTCATGATGGAGCCATTTTTAATAATTGCACGGGTCAGGGTGCAGGGGTGGCCCTGCTTATTATGTATCCAGATACACAATATATAAATTCTATTTCAGCTAAAACTATGAAGTTGGATGATCCAGTTAATTCAGGAGATGTGAAGGGCAGAGACGGGAGAAGCGTGGGTCACGAAAGTGGCAATTTTTTACCACATGCTAAACAAGGGACTCCCATGGAAGTCCAGTATGACTTATATATAGTAGTAGGGATGGAAGCCAAGAGTGGGCCTGAAATTCAGGCGCATATTATGCATTTTTGTAAAAGAAGTTAAGCAAAGGAAAAGAACAGTATAGAGCAGCCACAAAGGGCAGAGGACAAGCTTGTTCAGAAAAAGCAGGCAAAAATCTGTTCGGAAGGGGCAGTTATTAACAGCTCCATGGAGGGTCATCAGGGACAATTGGGACATGGTGAATAAGGTGTGACACAGGGATGGATGGGTATGGTCCCGGTCCAAGGTAATTGAGAGGGTTTTCGAGGAGTAGGGCAGGATTTCCACAAGGAAGTGGGTAATTTGGTGGGTTCAGAGGAATGGGGCCCGGTTTAATGGGCTGATGTGAAATAACTATAGGGGGGTTGTATGGGATTCAGTGTTGGTCATGTGGAAGGATGGGACAAGTGTCACGAGATTGTCGAGACAGGTCACAGTATTTTAATGTGGGAGCTCAGCAAATGTGATCCCCGACCCTGCCATATGCCCCACGCTCTGTGCAATTGCAGCAGGTATGGGTTGAACAGAACCCAGCGAGTGGGGCTGCACAGATGCTGCCTGGTCTTCAGAAAGAGCTGGAGCTCCCCCCCTCCACTGCAGGAGCAGTGTCCCGTCTGGAGGTGCTTCTAAGGTACACCCGGTCTGAAGGTAGGCTGACTGGCTAAATCTGTAGCATCTTGGAGTGCACAGGTCGCTACTGGTCAAGAATCAGCTTATCGCATGGATTCTATCTACAATTCGATTTGATTGCCCTAATGCCTTTCTACAAACGCGATTTTGCTAAACAGCCCGCGTTTGCACTTTTGTGTAGAAATCTCCATTGGCTGCCACGAGGTAAAAGCCCTTCCAAAATGGCCGCCTGCCAATTTTATTCTTCTTCATTGCTTTGAACCACACCATCTGACCTGGTACCTGCCCCCATTGGCTGCCAAACTTGTTTTAGCATCCAATTGAGAGCAGACAGGCTCGAGCCGGCCCTCACACGAAGGCATGCACATTAAGGCACATCCTGTCGTGAGCCTGTCAGGAGCCGGTCACGCCAAATGCCAGGATCCCTGCTCCGTCTTCCATCCATTACCGCAGGGGTGATCCTGCTACCGCTGGTAAGCACTCTCTCTCTCACTTACTAATCACCCTCAGTGCCATTAGATTCCGTCCCCATTCTGCTCGGGGCTGTATTACCTTGGAGCGCTCCTGGTGACCTGCTACATTTTGCCCATAAGCGTCACCCATAAAGTACCCCTCGGAGGCTACAGACATCCCTTCTCACCCTCACGGGCTGCACAATATTGCGAGGCACTTACAACTATCCTTATCCTATGCTGTACATCTCACGGCTGTGTGTGACATTCATCTCTCTATGCTTCATAACCAGCACTTCCTCGCCATGTATCGCAAGGTGTGGGCCTAGTACTGATGCCATCTGATCTAGCGTTGCTAGTGGCAACATTAAAGTTTTACAATGTTTTGTTTGCAATGATATGCGCATTTGGACACGACTGCACAATGTGGATTGCATTACCCCTAAACTAGCTGCATCTATCGCATTGCTATAAACAAACGCAGTGGCCTCATACAGGCTGTGCCACCCTAGTTCCTGCGGTTAGGTACTTTGACTTATGACTCACGCTTTCTGCTGCTGTGCGGCCTCTAACATCGTATACAAACTGTGCTAAGTGGCTCTTCACGTGCTCTGTCTAGCGCTTTCTGCTCCCAAGGACCTGCTGCGCTAAATGATTCTGCTGCCTTGCTGATTGTGCCATGTTTTATGTGATCCTAGCTGCCATGAATGTGAATGTGCTCTCTATGCCATATTTAGAGGCCTTGCTATGAGCTGCTCCTATATTCCTTAGTTGCTGCTCAAGTGTTGGCTACACTGACTCACTTGTCATGCTACTGTGATTTGATGACATTACCTTAGCTGCACTGCTATAATGGTACTATTGACTTTTAATTGCCTACTATCTGCGTTTTCAATGTGATTTGAGCACAAGATTTCAGTAGCACATACATAAGGTGACACAGTATATTTTAAGCTTAAACCCAATAGATCCTTTTACTCTAGAGTATTAATCTATGGTAAAGAACTGTTCCTTACATTACATTATCTCCTGTCTTTTGTGCCTTACAACTGCTTAATATGCTCCTGGGTTACTCCTCAATACAATCTCAGATGCCACTCTTATTCCTCACCATATTAGTCTGGACACTTTGGCATACTGCCCATGCACAGCTCCATATCTTCATCACACCAATCTTGCCCACTGGCAGGATGACTAACCTTGTTAATAGTCGTTCCATGATTCAGCCACCACAACAATTATCCTGCTCACAAAGTGACACTGTGGGAGGGCTCCAGGCCAGCCACACAACACCTACACGAACTAATCCCTTTTTGTTAAAAAAACCTTTTTTTATTATTTTATAACAACACACCAAACATTACAATAATTAGGACTTCCATGTTCAAGTCTAACAAGGTAAAATTACAAACTGCGTTCTTCAGTCCTGCTCCCTCCCGCCCCCTTAACTTGAGCCATAGTGTCCGTATCATCAGCCTGTACGTCCTCAGGCGGGTCTATTGTCCTCATCTTGTCCGTATCATCATCACTGTGATCGGGCTGGGGGCCACCATGGTGGCCACCAATTGCCTCCATTCGATTAAGGGTCCTACCTCATCCTCACCTCCCCTGTTGACCGCTTCGAACCAAGCAGCCGTTTCCGCCTCTGCCCACTTCAAGTGGTCGGCCCACCACAACTCCATCCTGGGCTTGTGGGCTGCCTTCCAGCACATTGCAATCCTTCTTTTGGCCAGGATGTATGCCAGGTCCTTCATCTTGCTAATGTGCCTCAGATGACGTGGCCTAGGGAAACCTCCTAGCATGCATTCCCAGGCTGACTCCACCTCCAGCGTAATGCCTTTTTCGGCCAGGCGTATCTTCAGTTCAGACCAAAACCTACCCACCTCCGGACAAGCCCAGAACATGTGTAACATCCCGGCTTCCTCCTCCCCGCACCTGGGGCATTTCTGAACCATCTGGCCAGCAAACCTAGCAATCTTAGTGGGGGTCAAATATGCCCTATGTGTGACATATAATTGGATCTGTTGGAGCCTCGCGTTCCTGGACACTTTCTTATGGTATCTCTGGGCTCTATCCCA
Organism: Ambystoma mexicanum; assembly: GCF_040938575.1. Classification (NCBI taxonomy): domain Eukaryota; kingdom Metazoa; phylum Chordata; class Amphibia; order Caudata; family Ambystomatidae; genus Ambystoma; species Ambystoma mexicanum. Next base: position 575,723,088 of record NC_090922.1, on the reverse strand, counting down.
TACCCCATCCGACATAGGCTCTCCCATCTCTTCCTCCCAGAGCTGTCTCAATAGGGACAATTCCTTCCCCACCTTGGACCCCAGTAGCTCATATATGCGGGATATCTCGTTCCCACCCTCCGAGATGTCATATATCATCTCCATGGTGGCATCCGGTTGTTCTGTGAGCACCACCGCCGGCCACTTTTCTCGCACTCGTCTAACAATTCTGGAGCAGGTTATATGTTGCCCCTTTTGCACCCCGGTGTCCTCCATCAGTTTCTGGAATTCTAGTCCCTCCCCCTCCTGCCATATGTCTCCCAGAGTGGCCAGGCCCATCGGTTCCCAGTATCTACGGACCCCTTGTATCAATTGAGGGTCCTCTCTGCATAGCGCCGCCAACGGCACCTGCATAGAAAACAGAGCCGGGTATCCCACCATCTGCCATGCTCTGTGCCACACCTCCCAGCCAAGCCCCAACAGCCTCGCCATCTCTCGTACCTTTGGCTTGGACAACCACACCACCTCTCTAAGGAAGTAGGGGGCCGGTTGCATGCACAACAGCCTGGTTTCGGCTGTTTCTTCCTCAGACAGCCACCTGGCCATATATTGCAGTTGTCCCGCCAAATAATATAACTCAAAATTCGGCAGGTTTATTCCCCTCCTATCGCACGAATTCTGTAATTTCCAAAGAGCCACCCTGTTCCTGGAGTTATGCCATATAAAGACCCTGCACAAGCTGTGGAGACTAACAAAGAAGCGCCTAGGGATCACATGCGGAATATTTACGAAGAAGTGTAACAGTCTAGGCATGGCCAGGGGCAATCTGGACCAGAATCCCACTCTATTTTTGATGCCTTCAACTGCCTTTACCGTGTTTTGTTATTGTTCTTCTCCTGTCGTGTGGTATATGTCAATTCCGAGATATCGGAAAAACCTGGTTCGCCAGGGTATTGCCAATACTGGCGAACCCCCAGGTAGGTTAAGTCTATATCTCCCCAGGGGGAACATGCTGGATTTCTTGGGGTTTACCGCTATGCCGGAGAGGGTAGCATATCGTTCCATCACCTCCAGGATGTATTGTATATTCTCTTCTGGGAAGCGCAGATACAAGAGTATATCGTCAGCATATAATGAAATAAGATGCGGACCGCTTGCAGTGCAGATCCCAATTTCCTCGTATTGTTGTCTAAGACAGACAGCCAATGGCTCCAGCGCTAGTATATACAACATGGGAGACCAGGGGCAGCCCTGTCTGGTGCCACTGCTAAGTTGCCATTTGTCTGAGATCGTGGCACCCGTTTTAACTCTTGCAATTGGGGAGCTGTATACCATTTTAACCCACCTAAGATACCCTGGCCCCATTCCATAGGCTTCTAGAGTCGCCAACAGCCAAGGCCATCTTACTGAGTCGAAAGCCTTGACCGCGTCAAGCGACACGATCGCCAGCTCACCCGGGTCCTCCTCTGTCTGATCGATAATATGATGCAGTCTCCTGTGGTTATCAGTTATATTCCTACCAGGGACGTAGCCTGTTTGGTCAGGAGGTATCAGTTTGCCAATGACTCGCTTAAGCCTGTTTGCCAGCACTGCCGTAAGGATTTTGCTGTCTTGGTTGAGCATCGATAGGGGTCTGTATGACCCATAATCTGTGCTCGGCTTCCCCGGCTTTAAAAGCGGTATGATCACCGCCTCTCGTAGGGACTCTGGCAACCTGCCTTGCTCATACGCCTCATTAAACATAGCAAGCAATGGGGGAAGCAGCTCTTGATTGTAGGTTTGTAGAATTTGCTTGGGAGCCCGTCTGACCCCAGAGCCTTACAAGTGGGCAGGTGCTGAATCACTAACTCAAGCTCTTCTACTATGATTGGGGTATCCAGGTCTGCCCGTTCTAAATCGTCTAAGGTGGGCAAGCTCATGTCTTCTAGCGTGTCCCGGATTTTTTGGTCACTAGCTCCACCTGGGTTCTCATAGAGCCGTTTGTAGTATCCCAGGAACTCTTCATTCACTCCCCCCTGGGTATCCAGGGTCCGGCCTCCCTCCCCTCTAATTTCCCTGATCGCCGGCTATGGTGCCTCGCTCTTATATAGCCAGGCCAGCAACCTTCCAGGTTTGTCTCCCCCTGCATGCTGTCTCTCCACATATTTCTTATAGCTTAATTTACATAACCTGTCCCAGTTTTCGCAACTAGCTTGTTGAAGTTGTCTCATCCTGACCCCATCCTCCCTAGAGGTGCCTCCTATACGCATGTCTTCCAGCTCTTCCTCCATTCCCCTCAGCTTTCGTTCTATGCCCCCCTGGAGCCCTCTGGATTTTGACATAGCCACCCCCCGCACTACCACTTTGAAAGCCTCCCACACAGTTTCCATAGATCGAACACTGCCAGTATTAATATCGAAGTACTCTGTGATCTCCGCCCTTAAATCCTCCCGGAATCCCGAATCCTGCAGAGCCTCGGCTCTGAGCTTCCACGTCGGAATCCGCTCTCTAAGGGGTTGGTGTTGCCACTCCAGGACCAGAGGGGAGTGGTCTGAGAGCACCCTGGCCTTATATTCTGTGCTTCTCATCCCAACTATCAGATCGGCAGCGGCAAACACGTAGTCCAGCCTCGTGTGCAGGTCGTGTGGTGTTGCATAGTGTGAGTATTGCCTATTTGCCGGGTGCAGCTGCCTCCAGACATCTACTAGGTCAAAATCTCTCAGGAGGGCCTTTAGCACCTTTGCAGCCGGGATGGGTTTTGTCTAGCTTACTGTCTGATCTGTCCACCTTAGGATTCAGTACACAATTGAAGTCTCCCCCCCATAGGATCCCGCCACCTAATAGGAAGCTAATCTTACCATACATGGATCGAAAGTAGGCCGCTGTATCCTGGTTAGGGGCGTATAAGTTTACAATACTCACTTCCCGGTTTTCCAGCATCCCCCTCACAACTATCAATCTGCCTTCTGGGTCTCCCGTGGACTGAAGCAATTGGAATGGTACGTGAGGTGCTACCCAAGTGATAACTCCTCTTGCGTAGGCCGAGTATGTGGCACCCGCAATACTCCCCCTCCACTTTCTCTTGACCACCTCCAATTTCTCCCTGGTGAGGTGGGTCTCCTGCAATAATGCTATGTCAATCCTCATCCTTTTCTGGTACATCATAACTTTATTACGCTTCAAGTAACTATTGAGGCCCCTAACGTTCCAGGTAACCACTCTAAGGCACCCCGACGCCATAGATACGATATCCTGCCCTCTCTCTCCGCCCTCCCTCTGGCCTGATAAGATTTACATATTGGCTTGTTACCCGCCGCCCCCAACAACCTCCCCCTCCCCCCTTTCCCCAACAACAAACCCCCACACACTGCCCCTTCCCTCTGGATCTCAGGCGACCCCGCGTCTGGTTCTGCCTCGGTATGCCGAGGACAGAGGCCCGGCAGGGTGTCACCGGACTACCGGTAACCTAACTAAGCTACTCTAAATAGGGGTATGAGGACTAGCTCTGCGAGGCTCCCTAGCTGGGTAAATAGTCTCAGTGCTCACGGATCAAATCCTTTTCCAACCTAATCATGCCAGCCCATTAGCTACATCTATTACAATACTTAAGCCCCATAGTTCTTAGGCTGCGACACCCTTTGGTGTCCCCTCCATAGATTACTTATCTCTTCCTTCTCCTTCTCCCATCTGGATGCCCGACTCCTGGGGGCAGCTCTGCGTATCGAGCCACCCCATAGCTTCTTCCGGGGTTTCGAAAAACAAGGTTCTGTTTTTATGGAACACCTTCAGCTTCGCCGGGTAGAGCAGCATATACTTGTGGCCTGCTTCACGCAATCTTCTCTTCACAGTCCCAAATTTCATGCGGCTACGTTGTACCAACAGGGTATAATCAGGGTATGCGGTTATATTTGCAGTTCCTCTTTGTATTGTTATGGAAGTATTCAAGGATTCTTTCTCGGTCTCGATAGTTCAGGATCTTGGCAATCACCGGCCTAGGGGGGGGTGCCTGGTGGCGGCCTCCTCATTAGAGCCTTTGCGCCCTCTCCACCGCGAACCCCTGGGACAACACTCCTCCGGTTATCTCCTGCAGCAGCATGGATTCAATAAACTCTGTAGGGTTGGGTCCCTCGGCCCCCTCCGGCAAGCCAACGATACGGATGTTATTCCTTCGGGCCTGTCCTTCTGCCTCCTCCGCCCTGCATTCTAGGTTGCCCACGCGTTGCACTAGGGCGTGAAGGTCTTCTTTATGTGTGCACAGTCCACCGTGTTCGGGCCCACCTCTTTTTCCAGGTTCTCTGTGCGTTCTGCGAGCGACCTGACATCTTGTCGGAGAAGGTTCACTTCCTCTTGCACTGCCCCGACTTTCAACTCCAGTGCTGCTTTCAATTCAGTCATAGCCAGACCCAGTTTGGTCTCCCAGGCTACTTTCAGATCTGTGATCGCCACAAGGATCTCCTGGTTAGTGCCCATGGTGACTGCGCTCCCGGCGGGGATTTTGTCTTTACTCTTGGCTCCTTCCGGGCCCGGCAGTGTTCTGGCGTATTCTTCCAGCGTGGGTTGCTTGCTCTTTGTTCTTAGTGGTTTGCTGGACATGGTGTTGTGCAAAAAAACTTGTGGGCAGCCTCACCTCTCGCCAGCCCCTGCAGGGTTAAACTGATGTAGGCACCTGGGCCCGGGCAGGCCGCGCAAGGGGTCTGGGAGCTAATTATTAGTTATTAGTTACAAGAGTGGTTTGTGTCCTCCCACATAACAATGTAACTTCACTCCGATCCTGCCAGCACTCGCCCGTACTTTGGGCCAGCCAAACTAGGCTCCATGTGTCACGATGGCTGCGGGCTCGAGCAGGTTCTCCAGCTCATCTCATGTGTCTCTCGTATGTTGCCTTTGTATTATATTCCATTGATGCTTCCAGTAGGTGCTTCGTCTGCTTCGTTTCTGCTTAATTGATCCGTTACTCCGTGCTGGAAGCACAGCCCGTGCTCTACTCGTACTGGCCTTGGTCCTGTTTGCTCAGTGCCTTCCCTGATCCCTCTGTGCTTCAGTGAGACTGTGTGCTGTATTTTCCTTGTAAGCCTTTCCCACACGGCTCCCCCAGCCTGCTTGTTGACACAATGTTACACCATCCTTTGTGCGTACTGAAGTGTCGCGGCTGTGAGTTCCGTAACAAATGTATCTTCAGGGCTTTGCAGCCCGGCTTTGCTTCAGATCTTCCACTCTTACTCCGCTATGTCATTTCGCACCAGGCTCATTCAGCCGCAGTGCCTGTAGCTCCGGCGCACCCTCACGCCACTCCTGCCCTTCGGAGTCTTCCTCCTTCTCGCTCTTAGCTACCGGTCCGCCCTTCAGTCTCTGTAGGGGTCCTGGCACTCACCCTCACTGTGTAGCCCTGCCGGTCTGTATCTAGACCCCTTCCGCACTGGAAAGCTTATGTGCTCTGGTGGCCACGTTATTTACAATGACCGGACCACGTTGGAAACAGCTTGTGTTGCTGCATATCGCTGCACCGGCAGGGCCGGACAACATGGGGAGCCGTTCCACTAATTCCATTAACACACTTCTGTGTGTCTCAACGTACTCAGATTTCACCCACAGCTTGGATTCCGCCTCCGCTTTATATGCCGATATCCCAACGTTCTAAGTCCCTCCAGGTTTATTTACTTCGTGAGCCGGGACGAACAATCACTCTCTCAGCCCACGTCAGTCAGTGCAGATGCAGGATTTAACCAGCGCTCCGGCCTGCCTCTGGGTATTGATATTCCTGCTATGCTCCGTTTCAGCTCCGCAGCGCCTACAATGCTCATGCGGTTAGCACCTCTTGTGGCATCCCCCTACTTTGGCTGACATGGGGAGCTGAATATGAAAGTGCAGTGCGCATGCAGATGGGTTCCGCCTATGACTGTGGTCCCAACCAGGCTCGGTCCGAGGTAGCTACAGTATCGTTGGCATCACGCAACATGGAACATCTATCTCAGCGGCTTCTGTTGTCTTGCCGTGCAGCGCCAGTCCATGTCCGCTCAGCCCTTTGTTCCAGCATCCGCCATCTTGTTTCTGCCGCGTCTAGTCGGCTGCAAATTTTCCTCTGTCCGTTTGTCACCGTGCTTCCTCATCACTTCACTCTGTATACCCCTCCGTCTGCACGGCTCTTTCATGTGCACGGACAGCCATGCAAGTATGTTAACGCACTATATAGTCGTTGTTACACCTAAGGATCTTTCCAGACCAGCAGGAGCCACACAGAGATGCGTCCTACAACATGGCTCTCTAGCCACGCCCCCCCACACCGACTAATCCTTATCTAAATTCACCCGCCTTATGGCTTGAACCATTCGCCAAGAAACCGCTACCCAATCAACCCTGCGCTGTGCACCTAAGAAACTACAGACTGGGCTCTAGAACGCCCCACATCACTAGGTGTACGCAGAAACCCTGCACCCCAACCAAAATACTGACTTTGAGTCACAGGCACCCTGAGCCCCCAACATCTCACCCTAAACCTACTCCTAACACCCTAGCAGTTAGCACCAAAGGTACGCCTATTAAGGGCAAACTAATCAATGCTAGGTCCCACCCTGCTCTTGCATTGGACATTGCAGATTTTATTAAAACCCAAGATCTTGATTTTATCTCCATAACAGAGACTTGGCTCCATGCAGCTTCTGGTCCACTTCTATCGCTCACATCATAACACGGAGAGGTTGAGGGGGGTTTGTTAGGAGTCTAAAGCAGACCCTCATGTGAAGGGCTTAACCTTTGAATAATAGACAATAGAGTTTATGACTCCAGAGTACCGCTTTCTTATAATATCAGGAGAAACTAGCTCATATCCTCAAACTTTAGCCAGCACTCAAAAATGATTAAAGCATTGCTACTATGGGTAGAAAAAATACATATTTTAATTTTCATTATACAAAAATACATATCACATTTGTCATGTAAGATGATTCAAAAACTATTATAAACACGTGTGATCAAAGGGCTAGTGTAATAAAAGACAACAATTCACTGCGCTAGTGTGTGCAAAACAACTCCAAAGTCAAAGCCCAAAAAGGGGCCTAGATGTTAAAGTGGCTCGTGTCGTGCATCATCATTTGGACATACCTGAATTCATCACTCTTCCACTTATACTCATTCATTCCAGTCAATTACTCATGTATTCATATTCACTCAAACATGTAAAAAAATTCAAACAATGGTTAAAAAGCCCAACATGTTTCTTTCCTAATCTATTCAGGGTATTCATCCTTGGAAATTCATTAGGGGCAAACATAAATCTGAAGCTGTTATACACAGGCAGTATCTTGGTGCTGTTATACTAGCCTAGTCTAGTCAACAGCCAAGTAATGAGTTGAGTTAGGGATAGTTCAGATCTTCTGTTTCATGAAGACATGAAGAGAGGACTACAAGAGGTATCTTCCCCTGTAAGAAAGCGGTAGAGAAATGGAGGGTAAATATCCATTATAGGGATTGCAAAATAAATTTGAAATCTAAATTTAGGAACCTGGAGTTAGATTCCCGAAATGGAGGGAGCTTATGAATAGCTAGACAAGGTCGGTTTCAAGTGGCACTGGTTACTCAATACCCTCCAACCCTTCAAGAGCAAAATGGGGCGAGGGACCGTATGCTTAGGAGTCAAGTGGTAGACTTTGTGATGCAGGAATGACGTTAAAGGTCATAAATCCTCATTCAAATAAGATAGGAGAGAACTAGAACGGAGGAAGTAACTCATGACTCGAGTACGTGGTGACTCGAAGAGGGCGTTGCTTGGAAGGTGCAGAGGGTTAGTGTACATTGCCATAGATGAAAATACACATAGAACCAAATTATCTTGGTGGGCCCTAGCTACCAGATTGTAACAAGGCCAATCGCTACAATACAGAGGGTTAGTATAGCATGCCGTGAAGAGCAGTGCAACTAGGCCCGATTCCCTTAGTCAGCCCCAACGGTAAGTGTGTGACAGAACCCGGATATAACAGTGTAGGGGGAGGTATCGGTTTCAGGAGTTTGGTATGAAGAGTTTTTACCTTGTTGATGGTCCAGAATGTTAGACGTAGCAGGTCGTGTCTCACCAATTGCTCTTATAGGTGAGTGGTTATCTCCTCGTGAGGTATACGGGTTGTCTTCTCAAGAAAGATGACATAGGGTCACAGACCACATCAGACTTAACTCAACCTCAGTGGCATAACTCTAACTACTGCGGGTGAGATAGTTTAAACACACAAGAATATATATACATATATACATATATTCATATACAACATGGCTCTCTAGCCACGCCCCCCCACACCGACTAATCCTTATCTAAATTCACCTGCTTATGGCTTGAACACATCGCCAAGAAACCGCTACCCAATCAACCCTGCGCTGTGCACCTAAGAAACTACAGACTGGGCTCTAGAACGCCCCACATCACTAGGTGTACGCAGAAACCCTGCACCCCAACCAAAATACTGACTTTGAGTCACAGGCACCCTGAGCCCCCAACTTCTCACCCTAAACCTACTCCTAACATCCTAGCACTTAGCACCAAAGCTACGCCTATTAAGGGCGCACTAATCATACCTTTGTGGTATTGCGCAGTCAACTCTCCGAGGTGGTAGAATTCCATTAAAAAACGCACTAATTGTGTCCGTCAGGTATCGGAGTGACATCCGATAAGTTTTCCTTCTTGCAGTCTGTGGGAATACCATCAGGGGAAAAATAGCAACAGCCACAATGTTAACAAGGGGGACTATGAGATTCATCGTCTTTTACTGTGTCCCAGAGTTAATGTAGCAAAGGTGCATGAGTAGGGCACGTGGAGGCACCAAAATGGGTCCTCCGCATTACTTCATTTAGTTAAGTAACTACTGGCATTAATGCTGCAAAAAATTGTTATATAGGGCCCCTGCGGAGTGATGGGCTGTCCATTTCCACACGTAGATACAAAAGTGCAAATGCTCACCAGTGTCATGCCCCGCATTCCTGCTTACAGACATTCGGGGGCGTCTATTTCCAGGTGGAAGCTGCCCTGGCGACTGCTTTCAGTTCGTGGAATACGCCGCACTACATTATCCAGCATTCCTTCTTCCCACGGTCACATGAAGCGCACGCAACGTGTCTTGCGTCTTGGAAATGATACCAGTATTTAGTACGGCGTATCCCTGCAACGGGTGCTCCTAAACTAAGTAATTAGTTCGAGTGCCCGATTTATTGTCATCCTGATTCCTGTGTTTCCTTGACCCGGCTTATGCTTTAAGGATTACTCTTGAACGTTTTTTCCCTACGATTTCTGGCGCCATTTCCCTCGGCTGTTTTCCCTTGGTAAACAAACTCACGGCTTTTCCTAACGGACTGTTTCCCTCTTGCCCTTGTTTGTTGTGACGCCTTGGAATTTGTTAACCTCAAATTCAACGCAATACAGAACACTAGGAAAATCTGAACGAAACCTCTTTTCAAGTTTCTTTTCTCTCTTCTGGCTGCTAACTCCACTTGCTTTCTGAACCCTTCAACCTCACGTGTGTCACAAGCCCACAAAACACTCTTTTTCTGAATCTACCATCAACGCTGCTCTCATCACCAGAAACATTGCTCTACACATCGAAGTGACCGATTGGACGCTCTCCTGATTTGGTGGTCACTACTTGGATTGGATATTTTCACTTTGGGGACACTTTGCTGAATTCCTTGGGGATTATATTTGGACTATCTAGTTGCGCCCTCGTGCCGTTCGGGTTAGGTGGATTATTGCACAGACTTCCTTCAAATGAGACTTTCTTCCTTCTTCACCTTGTCATCACTTTGCTGAACTCACATAGGTTACGGGACTTCCTTTTGGCTAAGCAGGTAAGAGAGGGTAATTGCGGGCGGGTGATTGCTGCACTCTGGTAACTCTGGCTGCTCTCTTGAACAATCGTTTTTGCTTTGTTCCCTTAGCTCTGTTGTCGCTGCACCTGCCTTTTCACTCAAGCCCCTGGCCTGTTAGTTATAGTTTATTTCTACAGACTGCGCTCTTGGGGGGAAAGTCTTGTTAACATCGCGTTCAAGATATCCCAGAGCAGAGGGGCTCCCAAGGTGGATGCTGATTCTGTATCCTTTATAAGTCTGTATCCTTTTTCAAGTTGTGTTAAAGTGTGACAGATTTAGGAGCCTATTTTTGCCTGTCGGCCATGGAAACCGGAGCCGATCCAATGGCTGCCGTGATGCAAGCCTTTACGGCTTTGCGCACCGACATGGCATCCGCACATGCGACTCTCCATCAACGCATGGATGTGCTACAGAGTTTTGTGCAGCCGTTACCTCCCGATGAGGAGTTTGGCGATGTTGCTGCTGCAGCAGCCCCTCCTGTACCCCAGGCGCCACCACCTGCTTCGGCACCCATTGTGCTTCCTGGACCCTTTCCCTTGGCCCCTCCAGAACGCTTTTTTGGAGATCCGAAAACCTATCGGACCTCCGTAAATCAATGCCGTCTGCATTTCCTTTGTCGACCATTGGCATTTCCGGACGCTACTACTAAAGCAGCGTTTCTTCTTTCCCATTTGGGAGGAACAGCAGCAGCTTGGGCTAACCCATTACTCGAAGCCAACGACCCAGCCCTGTATGACTTTGATGCCCTTATTCAGTCTATGAATAGCGTGTTTGACATGCGTTACAAGGCGCAAACTTCAGATCTTGAATTCCTTGCTATCAGCCAGGGCAAAACAGACCTTTTGTCCTATCTTGCCCGCTTTAATCAGTTAGCAGCGGAAACCACCTGGCCCGAACAGAAAAAGGCAGCCGTCTTCTATAAGGGACTTTCAGATGAACTAAAGGACGCTCTGTCAGTGGTGCCTGCTCTACCGTCTGGTTTTCCGGAACTATTGGACTTGGTCCTGCAGGTTGACACTCGGCTGCGACAAAGACGTGGCGAACGGCGTATCCCTGACCTTCGCTTCTCAACCAAGTCAGAAACGGCCTCCCCTGCCCTTACAGGAGAAGCCGAACCAATGCAAATAGGGGCAATCAGAGGTCTGCTAACCAAAGCCGAACGAGAACGGCGTATGGTTAACAACCTATGCTTCTACTGTGGCCACTCTGGCCATTACATTTGTGTATGCCCTAGGAGACCTGTTAAGACTGCGGGAAACGCCAAGACTCGTCCTTAAGCCGAGCCCTAAGGATGAGTCATCAAATGGACGGCTCGGACCAATGTCCTCCCTTCTCACACATCTACCTTGCCATGTATTTTTCGATCCCTGGTGTTGAGCCCTTCACCAATACAGTTATGATTGATTCAGGGGCTAGCAGGAACTATATGGATATACAATTGGCTAAACGCCATGGTTTAATGGTAGTTCCTAAGGGTAGACCTGAGGAGGTACATGCCGTAGACGGTTCTCGTCTGGTATCCGGATGGGTAACAGAACAGACGGTCCCGCTTTGCATGTCTACCACAGAAGGTCATGCTGAACAAATAGTGTTCGACCTTATTTCGGCTCCCCAGTTTGGGATCATTCTTGGTCTATCCTGGCTCCAGACTCATAACCCTGTAATTGACTGGATCAAACAAACGGTACATTTTTCTTCTGTGTTTTGTACCCAACATTGTTTTCAAAACCCGGATGTGATGTCTTTGTCTCCTTGTTTAGCCTTGGTGGCTAATGTCTCCTCCATTAGTGCCACGCTGAATGATCCAACATCCGAACTACCAGCAGTGTACAAGGACTTCTCTGACGTATTCGACAAAGGGCTATCAGAGAAACTCCCTCCACATCGTTGCTATGACTGCCCCATTGATTTGGTACCTGGGGCAGTGATACCTCATGGTCGTGTTTACTCCCTGACCGTTAATGAAGATAAACATCTAAAAGAGTATGTGGATAAGGCATTGCGTTTGGGACACATTTGACATTCCCGGTCCCCTGCAGCCTCTCCCATCTTTTTCGTACCAAAAAAGGAGGGGGACCTACGTCCTTGTGTAGATTATAGAGCCTTGAACAAAATAACGGTTAAGAACCAATACCCGTTGCCCCTCATAACGGAACTACTCGATAAAATGACATCCTCTACCATTTTCACTAAATTAGATCTCAGAGGGGCATACAATTTGGTGAGGATGCGAAGCGGGGACGAATGGAAAACCGCTTTCAAAATGAAGTTTGGGCTTTACGAATACTGTGTTATGCCCTTTGGGCTCTGTAACGCTCCAGCCACATTCCAGCACTTCGTTAATGACATCTTTGGAGACATGCTGGACTGTAATGTAGTGATCTACCTAGATGATATTCTGATATTCTCGGATTCACTCACTCAACACATCCAACATGTTTGCTCTGTACTGCAGCGTTTGCGTGAACACTCTCTCTATGCTAAGTTAGAAAAATGTGTGTTCCATGCATCCTCAGTTGAGTTCTTGGGGTTTCAAATATCCACAAAAGGGGTGCTCATGTGCACTTCTAAGGTTAAAGCAGTAATGGACTGGCCGGTCCCGGACTCTGTAAAGGCGCTTCAATCTTTTCTGGGTTTTTTGAATTTCTATAGGCGCTTTATTGCCTCATTTTCTGAAATAGTGGCACTCCTTACCCGTCTCACCAGTCCCAGGGTTCCGTTCTTGTGGGACTACAAAGCCCAGGCGGCCTTTGAGGCATTAAAAGAGGCCTTTACTTCTGCTCCCATTCTGCAACACCCAAACCCTTCTCTCCCTTTTATAGTGGAAGCAGATGCCTCCGCTATAGCGGTGGGGGCCATCCTGTCACAGATCTGCCCCGCTACACAGCAGTTACATCCGGTGGCTTATTTCTCCCGAAAACTATCTTCGGCTGAACGCAATTACACCATCATGGAGAGGGAACTCTTAGCAATTCGAGCGGCTTTTAAGGAGTGGAGACACCATCTTCTGGGTGCTCGACATCCAGTAACAGTGTACACCGACCACCGGAACCTCCAGGCTCTCTCAAATGCAAAATGTACCAATGCTCGACAAATACGTTGGCATTTATTTTTCACGCTATTTGACTTCACAGTCACATACCGCCCTGGCCCTCTACATGGGAAAGCGGACGCCTTGTCCCGTGTTGGTGCTGATTTTGACACCCAAAGATCGGTATCACCTATACTGCCCTCAGGTTCAGTTGTTTGTGTCTGTTCGGTTTCCACCTCACTCCTTGACCGAGTGCGGCAGTGGGCCAAAGACCATGTCTCTTTTCTCGACATTGGGTGCCCAGTTTGTTACAGGTCTTCCTTATGTTCATGGACTTTTGTACTTACCTGATAACCAAACCAGACGGAAGGCCTTGGAATGGGCACATTAGACCCCATTAGCTGCCCACCCGGGTCAACTTAAAACCTATGACCTGCTACATCGATGGTGCTGGTGGCCTGGTATGAAGAAAGATGCTGAATCATACGTATCTAAATGTGCGATATGTATACAATGTAAGAGACAACCGGGGAAACCCTTCGGTCTTTTGATGAACATGCCCCTGCCACCACATCCGTGGCATACGGTTACTCTCGATTTTGTGGTAGAACTCCCCTTGGTCAGGGGCATGTCAACTGTGCTCGTGGTGGTGGACGTTTGCACAAAAATGGAACGATTCATACCATGTTCGGGTATACCTACTGCTCCATTACTGGCCAGTTTGTTCTTTGATCATGTGGTGAGTTTCTTCGGTCTACCTACAATCATGATTTCCGATCGGGGCGCCCAATTTACCTCACGGTTTTGGAGAGCCCTTACCCATTCGCTTGGCATAGATGCAGGACTTTCGTCGTCCTACCACCCCCAAACGGACGGACAAACCAAACGTACCAATGGCACCATGGAACAGTACCTTCGTTGTCTATGCTTGCAACATCAAACCAACTGGTTATCCGTTTTGGGAACCACAGAGTTTGCATATAATAACTCCCGACACACTTCAATAGGTTGTTCCCCGTTTTATGCCTTGTACGGGTTACACCCAAGAATCCTTCCACCCGTCCTACCTTCATTGGACCAAATTCCTGCTGCAAAAACCACGAGGGACACTCTGGTTGCTATACGTGATTCAGTTGTTTCTCATCTACAGGCAGCACAGTCCCGGGCAAAGACGCAAGCAGATAAACATCGTTCACCAGCCCCCTCCTATGCACCGGGTGATTGTGCCTGGCTTGCGACCAAGTACCTCACTATTCGGGGTAAAGGGAAGCTGTTGCCTCGCTATGTAGGCCCCTACAAGGTACTTCATTGTCTCAATCCTGTTGCTGTCCGTTTGGACATCCCGTCCCATTGGCGGATTCACCCTGTTTTTCACGTTTCCTTGCTCCGTCCTTTTGTGCCTGGCACCCAGCTTTCTGTTGCTCCTGCTCCAATCACTGTACAGGGAGAAGACGAATATGAAGTGCATGCTATACTAGACACCCGTCTACGACAAGGAGTGCGTCCCTACCTGATTGATTGGAAAGGTTATGGTCCCGAGGATAGGACTTGGGAACCGGCCTCCGATTTACATGCACCCCGACTCTTGCGCGCCTTTTGGTTGGAAAGATTGCGTGCCCGCAGGGGTGGTTGCCCTTTGCGGGGGGTACTGTCATGCCCCGCATTCCTGCTTACAGACGTCCGGGGCATCTATTTCCAGGTGGAAGCTGCCCTGGCGACTGCTTTCAGTTCGTGGAATACGCCGCACTACATTATCCAGCATTCCTTCTTCCCGCGGTCACATGAAGCGCACGCAACGTGTCTTGCGTCCTGGAAATTATACCAGTATTTAGTACGGCGTATCCCTGCCACGGGTGCTCCTAAACTAAGTAATTAGTTCGAGTGCCCGATTTATTGTCATCCTGATTCCTGCGTTTCCTTGACTCGGCTTATGCTTTAAGGATTACTCTTGAACGTTTTTTCCCTACGATTTCTGGCTTCATTTCCTTCGGCTGTTTTCCCTTGGTAAACAAACTCACAGCTTTTCCTAACGGACTGTTTCCCTCTTGCCCTTGTTTGTTGTGACGCCTTGGAATTTGTTAACCTCAAATTCAAAGCAATACAGAACACTAGGAAAATCTGAACGAAACCTCTTTTCAAGTTTCTTTTCTCTCTTCTGGCTGCTAACTCCACTTGCCTTCTGAACCCTTCAACCTCAAGTGTGTCACAAGCCCACAAAACACTCTTTTTCTTGATCTACCATCAACGCTGCTCTCATCACCAGAAACATTGCTCTACACATCGAAGTGACCGATTGGACGCTCTCCTGATTTGGTGGTCACTACATGGGTTGGCTATTTTCACTTGGGGACGCTTTGCTGAATTCCTTGGGGATTATATTTGGACTATCTAGTTGCGCCCTCGTGCCGTTCGGGTTAGGTGGATTATTGCACAGACTTCCTTCAACTGAGACCTTCTTCCTTCTTCACCTTGTCATCACTTTGCTGAACTCACATAGGTTACGGGACTTCCTTTTGGCTAAGCAGGTAAGAGAGGGTAATTGCGGGCGGGTGATTGCTGCACTCTGGTAACTCCGGCTGCTCTCTTGAACCATCGTTTTTGCTTTGTTCCCTTAGCTCTGTTGTCGCTGCACCTGCCTTTTCACTCAAGCCCCTGGCCTGTTAGTTATAGTTTATTTATACAGGCTGCGCTCTTGGGGGGAAAGTCTTGTTAACATCGCGTTCAAGATATCGCAGAGCAGAGGGGCTCCCAAGGTGGATGCTGATTCTGTATCCTTTATAAGTCTGTATCCTTTTTCAAGTTGTGTTAAAGTGTGACAGATTTAGGAGCCTATTTTTGCCTGTCGGCCATGGAAACCGGAGCCGATCCAATGGCTGCCGTGATGCAAGCCTTTTCAACCAGACAACCAGACCGAAGGTTTTACTGTGTTTGGCTTGTTTGCCCGGTTCCCAAAATCGAGAAGGATGAAGCAGCGTCACAACTTCTGGAATTGCTTTAGTTTCCCTTTTGGTCGAGCGTAGGTGTCTTTCGCAGCTCGCCTTCTCCTTGAAGGCGTGAGTTTAAGGGATTCTATGAGAGGGGGAGCAAGGTAGAGCTATAACAGACGTGACTGTTCGAGAGTATAGGAGTCATAAGGTCCTGAGGGAGTAGAGGTGCACGGCTTACCTGGGCATCGGTCGTTCTACAGGCGGTAGGTGCACTGTCCCGGGCCGTCCATTCCGTGAGTGCGGTGTGCGAGGATCAGCCGGCTGGAGCGTCGGTCTCTCAGGCTCGTAATCGCATTCATTCGAGTTGAACTCGTAGAGTGTTTTAAAACCACTTCCGGCTTACTCGTAGCCAATCATTACCTTGCGTGCGTTACGCGGCATGTGTCACATCACGTGATTGCACTAGTGGGCGTGGCGTTAATCGCCGGGTGTGATTGATAGTGACTTCGGCTACAAGCTGAACCGCACTGATGTGCAGGAAATTAAAGACATGCCAGAGGTGAAATTAAAGACATGCCAGAGGTCCCGCGGGAGGTCGAGTGAACAGACATGGGAACAGACATTTCATGTCGAACAATGTGAAAAGTCCATTTCAACATCCCAGCAAGGGAGGTGGGTGTTTTACTACTGAGTAATAAATGCTTCATTGCACCGTAGGCATTCAGTTATAGTTTACGCAAGCCATGGGAACTCGAGTAGAAGGAAAAGGTTAGCAAAATGCCTAGCCTTCTCTATTCATACAAAATCAGTATTCCGATGCATGGGTATGTGGGAGTGCATCGCACCTGCCCGGCTAAGCCGGGGGAATAGCTGACAGCGTCAGGGTGCAAACAACCTGCTTCCCTAGCTGGTAGTGTCCGGACTTGCTAGATTGAAATATGGTGTGACTTACTTGGGGTATGGTGTCCTCTTAAAGGCAAAGATGTCTAGTGAAAACTGGTCGAGTCCGGACTCACATTGCGCGAATATGGCACAGTGTGTTTATGATGTACAAGCCATTTCAGGGAGAGAGTGTCATAGCGACTTATGTTTCGCTCAGTGGAACATTTCCAATAGATACACGGATGGGAGGTAGACTATTGCAAGAGACAATACAGATTTAGTCACAGTTCTCCGTCTGATCCCAGAATAGGCTGTCTCTTGTCATTAGTTAAATACAGAGATCCCTATCATCAGTCAATAGCAGGACTGTGTGGAATAGACAAAGGGCTACGTGACCCAATCGATTTTTTCTCATTCAGGCCTGTGTCCATGCTCTTGGTCAAAAAGATAAACTCTCGTTCTTTTTTGGACAGTAAAAGTCTGTTTTGGTTGGTATCATTGCCCAGTTTAAGTTTATATATTATTGACCATGAAAGGTCTTGGATTTGGTGGATATTTTCTATCCAGTGATCAACAATTGGAGAATTTTTGGTTCGATTTTTTTATGCAGCTCCGGTGTTCGCCTATGCATAGTTTGATTTTTCTTTCTGTTTTGCCTATGTACATTTTGTTGCAAGGGCACCAGATCGCATAGATTACCCAACCGGTATTGCAGGTTGTATGGATTTTCTGTAGTCAAGGTGTTCGTAGTCCGATATTTATAGAGGAGCTTTTCTTTGTGAAGGCATAGCAAGTGCAGTGTCCACACAGGAAATGTCCAACTACTTCATTTAGGCCCCGTTGTTGTCTCAATGTGGGGGGAATTGCTGGTTTGAGTGTTACGTCATTCCGAGTGATTTGTTCTTTGGTGTTCCGACTCCGTTTAAAGGCTACAATCGGTCTCTGAATAGAATGAGGACTCTTCTCCAAGATGTTCCAATGTTTGCAGACTAATTTCTTAATCATATTGGACATGTGACTATAGGTGTTAACAAACACAATGCGGTCTGTTTTAGTCTTCCCAGGTCATGTTGTTTATATTCGAGAAGTGACTCTCTGTTGTCATTCTCTGCCCTTTTCAGAGCGGTTTTGACGATTTTGCTTGGGTATCCTCTTTGCAGCAAACGTTCTTGCATGATGTTGGCCTCCGATTTAAAATCTGATCTTCTGGAGCTATTCCTCTTTAACCTTAGGAACTGTCCCAATGGGAGTTTGTCTCGTACATGTTTCGGGTGAAAACTGTCGTAATGTAAAACCGAGTTCTTATCGGTGTGTTTGTTAAAGGGTTTTACAAATAGTATCTTCAAATTGGTATCCGATAAGATTGAGTTGTCCAAGAAGTCGACCGCGTTGGTACTATATTTGGAAGTAAATTGCAAGAAAACAATTTGTAGGTTGATCCATCCTAAAAACTCATCCAGTTCTGTTGAGGAGCCTTTCCAGATGACAAAAATGTCATCGATGTAGCGTCGCCACAGCCTGATGTTATCATGGAAGGGATTGGTGTTGGTCATGATGGTGCTGGTTTCAAAGAGCTCCATGTATAAATTGGCTACACTGGGGGCTAGTGTAGCTCCCATAGCCGTTCCCTGTATTTGTTTGAAGAAATCGCTGTTGAAGTGAAAGTAACTTTCGATCAAGGCCATTTCTGCACACCAGAGGATGAAAGATATGGGTGTTCATATGGTGATATGGTCCCTTAATAGTTTCTCCTCTAGCATCTCCAGTGAGGCCTGTTGGGGTATGTTGGTATATAAGGCCACCACATCAAGGCTTAGAAGTATTTCAGTAGGAGGGTCAAAGGACAGTCCTTCTTCTTCCGCAATGATCTGTGTTGTATCTTGGACATACGAGGCCATCTTTTTTACTAGCGGTTGTAGAAATTTGTCAGCAAACCGTGACAAAGATTCTAAGACAGAATTCACTCCAGAGACTATGGGTCTACCGGGTGGTTTGATCAGAGATTTATGAATTTTCGGGAGCACATAAAATTGTGGGATTAGAGGTTTCTCCTCAACTAGAAAATCTGCTTCTTTCCCTGTGATCCACCCTCTTTCTTCAGCTTTAGCGACTTTGTTGAATATAATATTTGCTAGTCTGGGGGTTGGGTCTTCTTCGAGTGGTTGGTAACACGTCAGGTCCCGAAGTTGTTGGTTACATTCTAGCACATAGTCTTCCCAGTTCAGGAGTACTATTTCACCACCTTTATCCGCTTTACGGATTATTATTTCCTGATTGTTCAAAGGTTTTTTCTCGCTGAGTTTTCAGCGTTGCTGGTATTGTGGAACGTCCAATTCATATTGGAAAGGTCCAATTTTTCTAGGTCTTCCAGTACCCTATTTTCAAATACCCGGGCTTCGGAACTTTGTGCATTAATAGGAACGCAAAAGTTAGATTTATTCTGTAAGCCCGATTCCAAGGGTTCTGCATCATAGACGTTGTCCTGAAAGTACTGGTGAAGATGAATCTTTCTCATCAGTTGATGGAATTCTTGTCGGAAAAGGAGTGGGTTATGCAAGTTGGTAGCAACGAAACCCATTCCCTTTTCAAGTACTCTCATTTCCACTTGGGTGGGTTCGGTACACAGAGAGATTTACCACAAGGCCTGCATACTCCTCGTCACTCGAGGTTCTTGATCCCAGGCCTCCGGACTCCTCTTCCGGTTCCCCCTGTTAGCTGGGTTCCCTCTCGTTTGTCCACGATTCGAGTTGTTTCTGCCTTGGGAGTTGTTGCCTCTATTTTGTTTGCGATAGTTGGATCTACCGCGATTAGTTGGTGCAGCGCTATGTGTGCTGCCGTCACTGGAGCTGAAGGATGTGTTGTTAAAGGCAACTTTCCTCTGTCCTTGTGTGTTACTTGAAGTGGAGGCCTCTAGCTGGCGTTCCATTTGATAGTTTTCTTGAGTATGTGGAAAAGCTTTTTCATGGCTGAAATTCACAAGATCTTTATTCATTCTACGTACTCGTTATTTTAGGGTGTCTTCTTTGAATGTAGTCATTTCAGTCATAAGGCTATCTAGTATTTTTTTGTAAGGGGAGGGGGGAGGAGACAGACGAGGTTGCTATCATACTAGGTCCAGGGACAATTCTGATAGAGTAAGTGCATAGAAGAAAGTAAGGGGAGGAGATAGGAAAAGGGAGAAGGGAAAGGAGGAAAGAACAGACAGTTAGCAGTCAAAAGAGTGGAGAAGCAAGAAGAGAGAGTGAATACAATTGCAGAAGTCAGTAGTAAAACATAATGTTGCAAGCCAGGATACAAGATGAAGATGGGAACAGCATGATTCAGGGCCACCATGAGCACAAGATGCAAAGGAAGTTCAGCATGAGAGTTGAGAAAGGGTGACGCACCGTGAATGAATGACGTCCATAAAATTCAAATCCAGCATTGGCCACAAGACGGTGATCTTGAAACCAGAATTTATCAAGACAGACTCCTGCAGAAGTAGGCTTGAGCGGGCTGAGGGGGGAGCAGGGTAGAAAAATCAAGCAAAACAGGCAACACCTGTGTGCAAGAATGGTGGGGGGCACAAGGGAACATCACGGGGGGACCAGAGGGGCTGGAGATGGCCTGTGGGGACACAGGGAGTAACACATGTTGGTGCATGCTTACCTGCTGTCTGAGCAGGGGGTCGCGCCCTGGGTCCTCCTAGGTCCGAACAGGTCCAAACAGGAATTGCCCTTTTCTTCATCTGCCCTTCGCTTTAAATGCCCGGGCGGGAGACGCCCTTGATCTAATAGTTAAGAGCAGGAAGGAAGAGGCAGGGCTAAGAAGGTGGGTGGTGCTTAGGCTAGGTGACCTAGATCCACTTGCACCTGCTTCCCATCTGCAAAGGAAAAGAGGCTGGAGGGCTCCTTAAGTAGGGAAAAACAGCAGCAAGCAGGAAGGCACCAGGTGGGCGGGGCTTGCTAAGTGGTGAAAAAGAGCGGCAAGCAGGAAGGCACCAGGTGGACAGGGCTTGCTAAGTGGTGAAAAAGAGCGGCAGGCAGGAATGCACCAGGTGGCCGGGGCTTAGGCCAGGTGACCTAGATCCACTTGCACCTGCTCCCCATCTGCAAAGGAAAAGAGACTGGAGGGCTCCCTAAGTAGGGAAAGAGAGCGGCAAGCAGGAAGGCACCAGGTGGGCAGGGCTTGCTAAGTGGTGAAAAAGAGCGGCAAGCAGGAAGGCACCAGGTGGCCGGGGCTTGCTAAGTGGTGAAAAAGAGCGGCAGGCAGGAATGCACCAGGTGGGCGGGGCTTAGGCCAGGTGACCTAGATCCACTTGCACCTGCTCCCCATCTGCAAAGGAAAAGAGGCTGGAGGGCTCCTTAAGTAGGGAAAAAGAGCAGCAAGCAGGAAGGCACCAGGTGGGCGGGGCTTGCTAAGTGGTGAAAAAGAGCAGCAAGCAGGAAGGCACCAGGTGGGCGGGGCTTGCTAAGTGGTGAAAGAGCGGCAGGCAGGAAGGCACCAGGTGGGTGGGGCTTAGGCCAGGTGACCTAGATCCACTTGCACCTGTTCCCCACTTGCAAAGGAAAAGAGGCTGGAGGGCTCCTTAAGTAGGGAAAAAGAGCGGCAAGCAGGAAGGCACCAGGTGGGTGGGGCTTGCTAAGTGGTGAAAAAGAGCAGCAAGCAGGAAGGCACCAGGTGGACAGGGCTTGCTAAGTGGTGAAAAAGAGCGGCAGGCAGGAAGGCACCAGGTGGCCAGGGCTTTGGCCAGGTGACCTAGATCCACTTGCACCTGCTCCCCATCTGCAAAGGAAAAGAGACTGGAGGGCTCCCTAAGTAGGGAAAAAGAGCGGCAAGGAGGAAGGCACCAGGTGGGCAGGGCTTGCTAAGTGGTGAAAAAGAGCGGCAAGCAGGAAGGCACCAGGTGGCTGGGACTTGCTAAGTGGTGAAAAAGAGCGGCAGGCAGGAAGGCACCAGGTGGGCGGAGCTTAGGCCAGGTGACCTAGATCCACTTGCACCTGCTCCCCATCTGCCAAGGAAAAGAGGCTGGAGGGCTCCTTAAGTAGGGAAAAAGAGCGGCAAGCAGGAAGGCACCAGGTGGGTGGGGCTTGCTAAGTGGTGACAAAGAGCGGTAAGCAGGAAGGCACCAGGTGGGCGGGGCTTGCTAAGTGGTGAAAAAGAGCGGCAGGTAGGAAGGCACCAGGTTGGTGGGGCTTAGGCTAGGTGACCTAGATCCACTTGCACCTGTTCCCCACTTGCAAAGGAAAAGAGGCTGGAGGGCTCCTTAAGTAGGTAAAAAGAGCAGCAAGCAGAAGTCACCAGGTGGGCGGGGCTTGCTAAGTGGTGAAAAAGAGTGGCAAGCAGGAAGGCACCAGGTGGGCGGGGCTTGCTAAGTGGTGAAAAAGAGCGGCAGACAGGAAGGCACCAGGTGGGTGGGGTTTAGGCCAGGTGACCTAGATCCACTTGAACCTTTTCCCCACTTGCAAAGGAAAAGAGGCTGGAGGGCTCCTTAAGTAGGGAAAAAGAGCAGCA
The DNA here is from genome assembly GCF_040938575.1 of Ambystoma mexicanum. NCBI lineage: Eukaryota > Metazoa > Chordata > Amphibia > Caudata > Ambystomatidae > Ambystoma > Ambystoma mexicanum. Next base: position 575,700,954 of record NC_090922.1, on the reverse strand, counting down.
AGCAGGAAGGCACCAGGTGGGCGGGGCTTGCTAAGTGGTGAAAAAGAGTGGCAGGCAGGAAGGTACCAGGTGGGCAGGGCTGAGGCCAGGTGACCTAGATCCACTTGCACCTGCTCCCCATCTGAAAAGGAAAAGAGGCTGGAGGGCTCCTTAAGTAGGGAAAAAGAGCGGCAAGCAGGAAGGCACCAGGTGGGCGGGGCTTGCTAAGTGGTGAAAAAGAGCGTCAAGCAGGAAGGCACCAGGTGGGCAGGGCTTGCTAAGTGGTGAAAAAGAGCGGCAGGCAGGAAGGCACCAGGTGGGCAGGGCTTAGGCCAGGTGACCTAGATCCACTTGCAACTGCTCCCCATCTGCCATGATGAATTAGATCCCACAACAAATGTACATGGTTTTGCAGTGAATAATGTATGGTATAGCCACCCAAGACCTTCTAAAACTACGCTCCGACAAACGGGCAGCATTAGCTCTTTGGCAAACATCACGGGATGAGAAAGACAAACTCAACTTCAAATCCCTTGCAATTAATTACAAGAAAGCCATCATTAAAGCCAAAGCTAAATCCTTCGAAGAGAGAATTGCTGAGGCCAAGTCGAACACCAAGGAAATGTTCGCCATTTTCAGGGAACTTGAGAACCCCACACCCACCCCCCAAAACTTCACTAAGGACAAAGAATGGTGTGACAACATCCAAACAGCCATGCGCAATAAGATCAGCTCTCTCCAAGCCAAAATCTTGAACACCAAACTAACACTCTCCACCCACACTACACCCTCCCCACCACCACTGCCCCCATCACCCACTGAGGCCCCACCCACCTTCTTGTTTAAAACCGTCCAAGAAAACGACATGATCAACATTATGAAAAACATAAAACCCTCCAATTGCAAAGGCGACCCCTGTCCTGCCTCCATCATCAAAGACTGCGCAGACACCTTGGCCCCTTTTCTAACAGCCTTCGTCAACGCCTCCTTCACCACGGGGAGAGTCCCCGCCTGCCTAAAGGAAGCATGGGTCCGACCCCTCATAAAGAAACCCACACTTGACCCCACCTCCCCTAATAACTACCGCCCCATCACCACTGTCCCTTTCCTCCTCAAGATTCTAGACAAAGCAGCCTACCTGCAGGTCCAGCACTTCCTCGAAGAACAGAACCTCCTTGGACTGAGACAATCCGGCTTTCGCCCTAGGCATGGGACAGAGACCGCCCTACTCGACCTAAAAAACCAAATGGACGACGCAAGGGACCAAGGCAAACCTGCCTTGCTCCTTCTCCTGGATCTGTCGGCAGCCTTTGATCTTGTAGACCACGACATCCTCTGCCACCACCTCTCCTCCACAGCCAACTTCTCTCAATAAGCCATTACATGGATCGCCTCCTTCCTCCAAGGCAGGACCATGCAGGTCTTCTCCGACCTAGCCACTGCATCACCCTCTATCATGCTATGTGGGGTGCCCCAAGGCTCCTGCCTCTCCCCCACCCTCTACAACATCTTCACCCGCCCCCTCTTCCTCATCCTTGACGCCATGGGCATCTCTTACACCAACTACGCCGACGACACACAGATCCTTCTCACTCTGACAGGCAACTATGACACGGACTCTGCTACCCTCAACAACATCTACAACACAATTCAAATGTGGATGGCTATCAATGGCCTCTGCCTTAACTCCGACAAAACTGAGCTCCTACTCGTAGGCTCCCCTGACACCATCAAGAAACTTGATGCTCAGTTCAGCCATTTCACCATTGACTCAATCACGATCCCAGTACTTGACACGGTAAAAACACTAGGTGTCTACTTAGACTCCAATCTATCCATGACCAGACAAGTAAACGCCATTGCCTCCTCTGCCGCTTACCATGCAAAACTCCTTAACGCAATCAGACCTTATCTGTCAAATGACACCTGCACTAACATAGCCAGGGCCATAACCGGCTCGCGACTTGATTACTGCAATATTCTTTTCCTTGGGACCTCCAACAAAAATCTTGAGAAGCTCCAAGTAATACAGAACAGTGCCCTACGCGCTGCACAAGGCATTGCCAAGAGAGAGCACATCACCGCTGCCAGAAAAGCTTCCCACTGGCTCCCCATAAAGGAGAGGATCCTATTCAAGGCTCTAAGCATCACCCACAAATGTGTCCATCTTGCCGCCCCAATGTACCTTTCGCAGAGGATCCACCTGGTCTCCTCCACAAGACCCACTAGATCACCCTATGCCAGCATGCTCTCAGTACCCAGGGTAAAAAAGACCAGAGCAGGGGGCTCCAGTTTCCCGTACCTCGCTGCCGTACACTGGAACACCCTCCCTAGCTCCCTGCGCTCTGAACCCTCACTGACCGCCTTTCGGAAAACCCTGAAAACGACCCTGTTCATCTAACAATTACATGGCCTAGCCCTCATAATTGTATTGTATGATGTATTATGTGATATATCTGATCACAGGTCACTGCCTTACTGTAACCCAAGGCACAACCTGCTCACATTGTAACTAAGTCTTCCTGCAAGTAACAGTGCCACAATGCCCCTGGGCTGCCTGCGCGCTATATAAATTTAATAAATAAATAAATAAATAAATATGAGGAAGGTTGGGAGAGAGAGACCCATTGGATATTGCTACATTCACTCTCTCATCCCCTATGCTTCTGGTGTCCCTAGGGTGTTTATACCGAACAAAGTAGAGGTAGTAAACATACTGTGTCTTGTCTAGTGACAGTTTAAAGGGCATTCAGTTACAGTATCCGTTTGCCTATTGTTGATTAATGTTCAGCTGAAGATTGTAAAGAGCAGAAGAATGTCCGGTGTATACAAAGAGTTCAAAGGAGGTATTTTTTCTAAAAATGCTTGAAGCAAGGGGTGAAGAGCCGGAGGAATGAGGGGATTCTCAGAAGAAGGTGTGGCACGAATAAACCAAGAATGTGAGAGTGTTTGGAAAAGATATTTGCAGCATCTGGTGAGGCTCAAAGAGCCGGAAAAACCTGTTAAGATACATAAACGTACCCATTTTTCTCTGTGCTTTAAGGGGCCGATGGCACAGTTCCCGCTGGAACAAATGGAAACTGCAGAAACACGCTTCGCCTCGCTGAGCTGGCTGGAGGTACGGCTGCCCTTTAGGACAATTTCTGGACTTGTGGATCATACGCCTATAGGCAGTAACCTCCAGCTTGGTGAGGTGTTTGCAGTCTCTCTACACTCCACGTCTCAGTCCTCATCATCCCAGAGGAACACCTGGTCCTGGCCCATCCAAGGCTCAAAGCTATATCTGTGCCCCTTTGTCCCCTGTGCCCCCTGAGTCCCCATCACCATCATATATGGAAAAATCAATGACTTTGTTCGACAACAGGATCCAGGAACTATTGCAACAATCCAAGCGGTCTAATTACTTCTCAGTGGCATCTTCAATGGCCTTAATGGACATTCCTGAGCAGTACCTATGTTTAGTCATACCAAAACCTTTTTTGCTTCTCTCCTGATACCTGGCGTTCTAACCGCAGCAAATGCCAAGTAGCTCCAGGTGACCAGATATTAACTTCTACTATTTATTAATTCATCTGAGTCACCGTTCAGTGCTATTAAAGAAGAGCTTCAGGCCCTGAGGCTCATGACTTTGCAAAACTGTTCCATCCTCAACCTTCTGACAGCTATGGAGGGGGGGGTGGCAAAGAATTGGGAGTACATGTTGTATATTTATGCCTCCCAATGACTCAGAGAATGGTACCTTATCATAAACCATCGTTGCCTTACATAAGCTCAGAGTAGTAATGAAAAATTAGGTAGTTAGGCATGCTTCTCTCCTGGGTGCCGCCTTGGATGAGCCTCTCTGTGAAGATTATTTAACCTATTTTTGTCTTTTTTCATATTATCTTCTGTTCTTGCCAAATGTGTTTATAATGTTGCTCTGGTCAGGTACTGAAAGCTGTTAGCATGATGACTGTGACCCTGTCTAAGGCTAGAATCACTACCATTTCATCTCACATGGGTACTCAGACTGAAGCTGTTTTGTGTCCTCCACCAAGTTGTGATGATTGTGTGGAGCAACGGGTAGACTGCGGAAATGGTGGTTGGACGAGTTGGGTTTGTTCAGCGGAGGAGTATGCCCATACTGGGACTGGTATGAAAGGTGATTGTAGGGTTATTCACCAAGATGATTCTAAAGGGGGGAATGTTGGGGTGGTCAGGAAAGGTTCCCATGATCAAGACAAGTTAATGTTGCGCGTGCCATATTTGTGACCGGTAGTGCGGCAAGCTGGGCAAGATGTTGCAATTTCATATGTATCCAGTATAGTTAAATGTGAATGGGAATGTTAATTAGTGTTACTTTTTTGTTAAATTGATACATATTAGCTTTTCACGTGCATAGAAAGACAAATGCTAAAACCGTTAAATGACATATAAACGTGATTCAGACATAACGTGCTATCGAGTGCTGTAAGGAAGGCATGGTATCAACAGTAAGACTGACACAAGTGACCACATTTCAAGGGTATTGAACTTCAATAAGGGTGTGATAAACGCCCACCTAATCCTAAATCTACAGATGGCAGCTGTCACAGGTTTCCCCCCTTCTCCCGGTCTGTATTGTTTGTTCGTGATCTTCGAAGATGTCTTCTTTTGCACTGTTCAGGTTTTGTATAACCCCGTGCGTGGGTCCTCGTGTTCCAGCGTGCGGTTCGTGACCCGACTCCAGGAAGCGTTCAGATGTCCGGGAAGAAGTCCAGGAAATGGCGAGGTGCGCACTCAGAGATCCGAATGCGATGGCAATCCAGGATATGCAAGGTGAGGAAAAAGGGGAAGGATGAAAGAAGAGGAGATTCAGGGGACCGGGAACCAGGAATCATAAGTATTCGCTGTACGAACTCCAGCCGCACACGTCTGATTACTGCAAGCGGTAGTGTTGAGACGCGCAGGGCTGCGGGGGCGTGTCTGCTTTGTAGAACGTAGAGTGTACAACGCGGAGACTGACAAACAGTGTTCCGCGGCCATGTTGGGAGTACTGCTGAGTTCAGTCCTCTATGGGTCAGGGACCACGAAGTCCAGAAGGGACGCGTACGGTGGTTCATGACAGCAGCAAGCTACGACCATCAAATAATAATAATGCAGTCCTTGTGGAGTCTTGTCAAAATAAAATGACCTATACTAAAAAACCCATTGCCAATCCTTACCACTAAATACAAAGAGCGTGGTGTAGTGTTCAGGAAAAAGAAAGAAGTATTCACAAAATGATATGTCATGTTGTTCAGGATGTTGGCCTCCCTTCCCCACGTTTTCAGCACGGGACACAGCGGTTCACTTGAGCAAAGCATACACTCAGGCTGCTCCAGCACACGGATACAGTTCCATTACCAGCATCAGGGTCTTCTGTGCCCAAGTCTCTTTACTTCAAAGTCTCTTGACTCAGAGGGCCTGATGTACCAAAACACAAAGTTCCTTTCCTTTTATAAGTACTCAATTCAGGTGATTCACCCGGGATCCCTCTTAGCCAGGCTCAAATCCCTTTTACATCATGATTGTTAATGTGGATCCCCGTCTTCCGAGCTCAGACCCCCCTTCTTACAATGTTCAGAGAATATTCTTTCTTGGCTGACCTCACGGTTCACCTCAGATCCCCCTCCCCCGGGCTCAGATCCTTCCTCTTACACAACTAGTCTCCCTCAGCCGGGCTTGGACAATTTTTAGTTTGCATTAAACTATCAAAGACTTTTGAATGTGCACAGGGTTTAGTTTGACCCATTGCAGGACCACTTCGATCTCAAAATTCCCCTTCTCAGTCTCCAACCAGTTGGATACCTAACAGAGAGCGTCGAATGAGCACCCACGTGGCACCGGACCACTCTGTCTACATTATCTTTCTTGGCCTCCAAAGTTCAGTCACTCCTCTGGTTTTCAATTATATTCACATTGCTCGTCACATACGTTTCACACACTGTTCTCTTTAGATTTCTTCATACATTGTTGCTCCTTGCAACCTCGGTTTTAACACAGGCTTGTCTGGTATCAGTCTCTCCGACTCACTGGTTGTGCTGTCTTTACTGGTGCTGGTTTGTTGTAGGAGCCAAGGACGGTACCACATCGGCAACTGCTCCTCCCCGCCTTGGTTGTCGACGCTGGAGAGCCCCAGGTACCTCTGACACAAAAAAGTTTTCTTCACCTTCAGTCCCAGGTCTTAGGTTTCTTATTTTCTAAGGTTCACCAAAGTAACGGTCTGAAAAGGGCAAGGGCACTTCCCTCATTGCAACCCTTTCTGGTCTTGCTGTCTTTCTCCTAGTATTAAACTGCCATCTTGGAACTGCTGCTTCCGTGTGTGCTGTGCCTCGCTCAGAGTGTGCTTTCATGTTCCGCCTTTTATCCGTGTGGGGAAGTGGGATAGAAATCAGATGTGGGTAATGATCAGTAATTGCCTGACCATGGTATTGGGACATGTCAGGTATACGGCTCCAGTGTTAGTCTGTTTTCGCTCACGGTGAGTTGTCCGTGACAAAGTGTTTGTGTTGGGAAAGGGGGAGGAGGTGTTGAGTTCCTAAGTATCATACCTGGTAGGATGGGGAAAAGGTGTTACAGGGAAGAGGATACGGTGTCTCACCGTACAGTGTCCCACTCCCACTCCCCAAAGACCCTTTATCCAGGTGATCCTCCCGCACTGGTCCACCTCCAGGAACTGGATCCAAAAGTGATGGCTGTGTCCTGGCCACCTGGATAACAGATCCCCGGAAACTAGCGGGTGAGACACCTTCAGATTTCTCACATACCCTTCCCTTATTCGATGTAGCCACATCAGTTTCACAGGGGAACCGAGAGAGGAAATCCACGTTCCCTAGGTCTTTACCTTTTCGGTGCTCCACGGTGAAACAGTAGGGTTGCAGCTCTAAGAACCATCGCATGACTCGAGGGTTAGAATCTTTTCGGTGGCTAATCCAAACTAATGGAGAATGGTCCGTAACGAGTGTGAACTTTCGTCCTAGGAGGTAGTATCTATGGTGGATAATGGCCCACTTGACAATGGCCTCCAATTCAGCACAGAATAATTTATTTCACGTGGGAAAGATTTTGCGACTCGTAATTCAGATGGGATGTTCCAATACGTCGCAAATTTGTGACAAGACTGCTCCTAGCCCTGTAACGGAGGCACCTGTTTGTAATACAAATTCCCTTGCGAAATCTACTACCTTTAGTATCGGGTTCTGGAACAGGGTTTGTTTTAGGTTGTTGTAACATTTATCATCCTGGTCAGTCCAATGAATTTTCTGGTGTTTAGCGTTCGTTAGTTTTTCTGTCAGCCTAGCTGTTCTGTCTGATAAGTTTGGGATAAACCTACAGTATTAACTGATTAACCATAGGAATGCCCTGACGTGGCCAACCTGTTTATGGACAACTTTGAACATTGAACTTTGAACATCAGACAATATATGCTGTCACTAATCCCTTCTTGACCCAGATTACATTGTGGTATCGTTATATAGACGATGTATTCATGCTGTGGAATGGCAATGTGGAACCTTTGGCCACATTCTTGATTTGGCTCAACTGACAAGCACCCTCGATCAAATTTACAATGACCATGGACAAAGACAAAATTGCATTTCTAGATTTAGAAATATTCAGGTCACTTAACAACAAATTTGGTACGACCTTATATAAGAAACCCACAGTCAAAAACACTCTTTGAGCATACAGTAGCTTTCACCCACAAAGCCTCTGTGGCAATCTACATTTTGGTCAGCTCTTACGCTATAGACGGAACTGTAGTGACATTGATGATTACAAATTAAACAGCAAAGAATTAAGTCTAAAATTGAAAAATGGCAGCCATACCGCTCACACGATCAGAAAGTCCATGAAACAGGCCCCTAACATCAACCTTGAAATATGTTTGACTAATCAAAATAAGACTCGAGAAGAGAAAATAACCTGTGTGACGTCTTTTTCGCCAATCTGTACCGACCTCAGGAGAGTCATTCTTAAACATTGGAAGCTGACTCAAACGGAAGACTTTAAACTGAACACCCCTAGGTTTGCCTTTAAAAGAATGCCGAATCTTAAAGATCAACTTGTTCATACATATGCAGTCAAACAAGATCAACAATCTTCACAAAACACACTGTGGCATTTACCATCAGTACTCAGCCACTTTAAATGTGGCCATTGCTCAGTATGCCATCTAACGAGCAACATGAAACAAGTTGATCTAAACGGCAGAATCTGGAATTTAAGAACTTTCAGCAATTGTCTGACCAAATGGGTGATCTATGGAGTGAGATGCCCGTGTGGGTTGCTATATATTGGAAAAACCAAAAGACTGATTAATCAGTGCATATGTGAACATCGTTCATGTGTGAAAAATAAGGTGGCTTATAAGCCCCATGTACCACATTTCAAAGACCCTAGATACACACATAATGACATATATTGGTTTGTCATTCAAACTATTAAAGCACACCCTCGGGGTGGAGACAGAGATCTGGCTCTCAAGGAATTGGAACAAAAATAGATTTTTGACCTGGATACAGTCAGATCTGGTTTAAATATTTCCATTGAGTGGAATTTATTCATTCATTAGAGACACGAGCAGCCCACCATGTTCTATACCCGAGACCAGTATCAATCAGTATCCGACAATATATGATATGAATACACACTGATAGATGTGGTGTCTTAAATGAGTAGCTAATCATGACCGTATTCATAGGACCTGTGTGGTTCTGCGGCGTTGATTTGTCCCATTTTCCATTCACATGAGCACAATGGTTTAACATATGGTTCATGAGATATAGTATTGTATTATAACAATGATCGGGTGATAAATACATGTCAAAACCCATCTGCAATTAACGTACATCTATGACAAATTGTGATGTGTTGGCTACTGTAATGAATACTTGATAAATCATTAGCTAGAACTTCTATTTCACTTAAATGATAATTTGGGACTCTCCAATATGGCGTCCCTTCACTGTTTGACTGTCTAGTTGCAGCAGTGGGATTTTGTGACTATCACATGACCCATTTTAACAACAATAAAGAAAGGACTCACCGCGGACCGCATTACCTAGCTGGCGGTGAAGACCCGATGTACGATCTCTAGAAGACTGCTCGATATTGATGAAAGTAAGTCTCTTGTGCTTTGCCTGCGGTGGACACACCACATGAGACAGCACTATCTGGCAGCACATGATATGGCTAAATCTGTGCACACTTAACATCTGCTGTATGTTTATTTACATCTTCACAGACAGCGTGCCAACTCTGTGCAATATTACTGAAACAACAAAACGCGTAAAGAAAAGTTACATCAGACCTTTGATTCAGAGTACAACCGAACACACAGGTAGTTGCCATATATAAATGACTGGGATGAATGTATTGAATGATGTTGAGGTTGCAGATATAATATTACCACAAAGCTGACTAATTTCAAATACTAACTTCCCCCAGAGAAGAGCATCTTTCAGATATGCTTGCTAAATTCCTTTTGTTTCATCATGGTACAATCACATTTTTTGAAAAATGTCTATAAATTAGTTAAATGGAAGTAAGCTCATTGCAACATTTTCTCCTTTCACAGTAACGAAGGGAACACCATGCAGAACTATTCCCGACTGACGGCCACACTGAATAGAAGTGCTGTGCTATAATATGAGACGGATAGAGATCCCTGAAATCATTCAACAGGTAACTAGAAAATGATAGTCCTGGACGCATAAATTAGAAAAAGAAAAAAAGTAGAAAGGCATGTGATAAATGTTTTCTAGAAGATGATTTCAAAGGAGTAAGTTGAGACTATCTGTAGCCCATTTAATATGCTAAATAAATCAAACATGGAACATATCCACCTCACAAACACGTCCACTTAAGAAATACTAACAGTATTGTATGCTGGTCTCCTCTAGGCATTATTGCTGTAAGTTCCGTAGTTAATGTTAACTAGAGGATATACATCCCGAAATGTGACTGCACTCACTCAACTAAATATAAAAAGGCTAGTTCTTATGTGATATCCACCCATATACATACGTTGTTGTCAAAAATGTAAATTGAATCCACCAGGTTCCTAATGGGTTGTTGTTATTTTTAAATTTAGTCTCCGTTGCACAAGGCTTGGTGCACAAAGTGAAATGTGAGCTGGCCTCGACACTTAATGTTTCAAGCGTCCAGAAAACAGGTGTTGAAGACACACTGATAACTGATTAATTCTCTTCTGGTGTTTTCTTTAATACCTAGAAACACGAATATGTGTTGACGCCCCATGATAAACAATCTATACATGGAGATTATTTCTAGTTATCACTTTTGTTACTAATGTCACAAAAATACTTGATTATTATTGAACATCTTGTGTTTATCCCGAGCTGAATTTTCTTTTTATGCTCTCTTCAATACGCAATGTGAAAATGTGCTCTCTGCACATTTGTCAGGCTTGTTATTTATTGATTTTAAACTTTTTTTGAAGTATATATGAATTAAAATATGCTTTTCCAATTGAACCTGGTGTACAGCTGTAAAAATAACTATTTGCAGTGAATGTGTACTTTAAGAAGTGTATATCACAAACCGCCTTGAGTGTGGTAGTAGCAGGGTAGCTGGTTGTGGACTCTGTCATATAAAATAGAACTGACGCATCCAGAAAAGCAGAAAGAGGCTGAAGAATGTAAACATTCTATGTGATCTGAAGAAAAAGTGATAAAGATGAGCAACATTTCGGGCTCGAGATGAAGATGCTCATGTTACAGAAATAATGAAGAAGCCATTTTACAATTGTACATATGCAGTAACGCAAGTAGGGAAAAGTATTCTTAAGGCTGGCTACGTAGTAAATAGATTGCAGTGATGCGCCAACGTATATGCATAGGAAGGTATGGACTATGGATGATCACAAATGCACTTTAGCAGAGTCTAGACCCTATGGATAGAAAGACTTTTTCAGTGTGGCGCAGTTGGAAAAAATAGCTAATGATGGAGGTGAATCGAAGAAAGGCTTGGCTGGCCCAGCACCAAGAAGTCAAGGCCACCGTGAGCCTGGATGTTCAAGTAGTAGCTACAAAACGTGTGAAAAGTACAAAGTCCTCTCTGAGGTGAGGTGCATGAACATTGAAGATGTCAGAGGTTCATCATATAATAGTATTTAATACAGCAAAATGCTCTGAAACATGGTCTTCAGTCACATGGTCGGATGAAAATAGATATTGGGTTGAACTACATCGAAACCAAGAGACAAAGTATGCCTATACTCCCTTTTATTCTTAGGCACAGAAAACCTTTACAAGGCCAATGTTCAAAGGCTAATTGACTGGCAGACGGTAAGAGTGATGAGGGATGACAGGCTAATTAGGTGGGATGCTATGGTCAAGACCAGCCCACCAGCACCTGGGTGCCAGCCTGCGTGCTGCTACTGTGTGTGGAATATTACAGAGGGGTACAAGGGTGCCAACCAATTATAGAGGGCCACTTAATAGAGAGCCCTATAGTTTGTATAACCAATAGGACGTAGTGTAGTTGATGACGCTCATAGTGACTTGCACTAGAGGAGGGTTTCATTGCCCACCTGATGTTAGCGACCCAATCACCTTACCTGACAAGTATGGAACATATACCTAGATGTTCCCTTTAAGCATATCACTTTCCACGTAGATTGACATCAATGATGACGTGTTTTTACTATGTAAGCTGTATTTTTTATGAAACTCGGTGAGTGAGAAAATCGAGGGCACGTCCGTTGATGTTTGTTGTACTCCCTGTTTTAGACAATTGCAAATAAAACAGACTTACTTTGCCAACTTCCTGAGTCAGTCTGATTATTGACTGTATAGCAACCCAGCACATAAGTCGCCTGCGTGTAGCAGCGACGAGAGCCCAGAAAAGCCTCCAGAAAGAGATGTGATCCCTAAAGCCCCACGGGACAAGGAGAGAAGTGACTGACCAGGTATGTCTTTAGATATGGAGAGAGAAATAAAGAGATGGAAATGAGAGAAAGACAAAGCTGAGGAGGTAGCGCGAATACAGAATGAATGGATGGGGGGTCAGATATTGTTCAAACTTGATGAGAAGAGCATTGAGGAAGTAAGGCAAAAGGAAGATCAGGATGAGCAAGATAAAAAAGACAGAGAACGAGAGAAACAATTGAAAGAGGACAAAGCTAAAAGAAAGAGTAGACAAAGGCGGGAACAACTGTATCAAGCTTAACAGTTGAGAAAACAGGAGAGAATAGAGGAACAAAGAAAGTATGACAACAGGCAAAAAGCAATTGAAGAACGAAACAGGCTAGAAAAGAAAAGGGAAGAACAGAAATTAAGAGATAAAAGAATACAAAGACACAGAGGCTGTCACGATCCATGCCCCTGACCCGCTCAGGTATAACAGCCACCTGGCAGCAGTGGGGCTAAAGCCCTTCACACTGGCCCCAAGGGCCTTAAAACTCCATCAGAAACATACAGAGTCAGTCCTGGCGCCTTTGGCGCCTGGCTCATTATCAGGAATAAAGCAATACCAGTTTTGGACCTTAAATCAACATGGAGGCCTATTACACAGCTCAGTTCTTTTGAACCAAGCTATGCGGTCTAGTGTTTTGGGTGTGGCTGGGCCTGAAGCTACTTGGCCTGGAACTACTTTACCTGGGCTATTTAAACCACACCCAAACAGCAGAACACGCTTTGCGTTATTCTGCACTCCTGCAGCGTAACGCTCACCGTGTCCAGCTCCTGCTCATCTGCTTCTCCTGAAGCCCTAGATCCGGATTCCATTAACAAACTGGAAGAACAAGAACAGCATTAGCGAGCAAGGACACTTACATGTGAAGTAACCAGTCTTGAATCCATCCTGCGCTTCGCTTACCTTGCCCATCTCCGGAGTTCACCGCAACCTGCAAAGGTAAAGAAACAAGGACAGCATTAATAACAATTCTTACCTGGGCAAGCAGCGAGTCCTGTCAGCACCCTGCACTTCTCTTACCTCGCCCATCTACGGGTTTCACCGCAACCTGCAAGGGAGAAGGAACAAGGTCAGCATTAACAAAGCACTTACCTGGGCAAGCAGCCCTTCGATCGCTCATCACTACGGAACATCCCTGCAACCTGTACAAAGAGAAGAGAACACAGGTTAGCAATTAACACCAATAAACAGCGCAGCGCTCTGTGCATCAATAACTCACTGTGGTCTTCATCGTTGGCACGGCAACTCCGAGATCGCAACCATCCCTGTGAAAACAAAAAGAGACATTGTTAGGCCACAGCGCAGTGGAGCAAGACGCCGAGAAGACTGAGGGAAAGAAAGAGACAGAATAAAGACAGAAAAGACATTATAACTCACCTAGAAGACAGCAAGCAGAGTTGGAGTCACAGCCGGTCTGGACCCGACATAAGGGCACACGGACCAGTGAAGCAACTAGGTCCACAGAACGCCTGCACCAACCATGCACCCCTGCACAGAGACGCAGGACGGAGAGTTCAGCGCACAAAAACCTAAGGTAAGCAATAACCCCAAGGGAGGGGATTTGGACCAGAGGGAGGTGGGAGTCCACCCATCGCAGAACCAGTATCTTAACCCTCCATTCTCCTGTTATAGGCGCTACCCAACGTCTGGCACATAACCAAGCAGAGAGGGGTCCGGGATAGCGCTTAGACCTCCATCCAGTATCGTATGGCGCCCCCATGGATACCAGGTGAGCATAACAGAGACGAAGAAGTGCATAGGGCAAACAAGAGAAGAGAGGTGAAAAGACAGGAAGAAGAAAGGGTTAGGAGGAAGCAAAGAAACAAAAAGAATTTGATGAACGAAAAAGAAGGCAAAGGGCACGAGACATTGATCGCATAGAGAAAGAGTTAATGGAACCTAATCCAGTAGTGACATGGGAGGGCATAGAGGAGTTCTTCCCAACACAAGAACCAATGCATGGACCCTCTAGAGTAGAATTAGAAGATCATTTTGATATAGGAGCTATTGGAGTCGAGAAGGCTTATCAGGAGATGAGGACAAAAAGTGAATCAAGAAATAAAGGGAAAGACGATCGATTTGAAGGTACTCAGACGAGAGGCAAAGAAGGGGGAGGTCTGTTCAGCCTCAGGCATTGAGCCTTGTCTTTGGACAAGTTAACAATAAACAGAGACGAGAACGATGATAGCCAAACTAGTTGGGGACAAGATATGTCAGACGAAGAAAGGGAAACCTTCCATGGGGAGGAGGGAGCTAGTGCATGTGGTCCTGAGGGGTGTTCTCCGACAGATAAGGAAGTGAGATGGCTGGATCTGGACCTACCTAAATCGAGGTCGCCACAACCCCTGGCGCAGCCAGATCGACCTAAAAGGCAACCTCTTAGTGAGAGGGGGGACTTGCCACCATATGTGAGCAGATTAAGATCATTACCAGGAAGAAACAGTGTGGAACCATTGTCCCTGCTATGGACGGGCAGACGATGGGAGAGGAGTGCGATTTGGAGATTTCGCAGTTCCCTTTGTTAGAAAAAGGAGGGGCCAGACCACAACATATTCCATGGCCCCAGATGTATAAGGATAATTTAAGGTGTAAACTCCTGAGTCTGACGTCGGGTGCCGGAAAATGGATCTATGAATTAGATCTATGAATTAGAGAAAATGACAGGAGGAAACACGTTAGCTATAGGGGACATCAAGGGTCTTCTAGCAGCTATCCTTGGTGAGAGCGATGATGACATTTGGTCAAGAGCAGGATACGCGAGTGTCACTGCCTAGAACACAGCGCACAATCGAGCCGCAGTTTGGAAAGCGCTTTGAGTACACTATACTGATATGTCAGATATGGGCGCTATAATGGCACGTAAAATGCAGGAAGGGGTGGATCCGCTAGTTTACATTCAGAATTTTCAAGAGCAGTGTTCTTTGGAAACGCGGGAACCGTGGGGAAAATCTATACCTGTATTTTTTCATATATTATGTCAGGGACTACCAGACAAGGTACAGAGACAGCTCAAGAATCTGGTGGGTATGGAGGTGAGACCATGGCCACCAATACAGCTGACCATTGCGCAACACTGCCGGCTGCTGCAGGAGAAAAATCAAAAGAGACGATGCTAGGAACACTGAGGAGGCTAAGCTATTACAGAAGAAACCTTCAAAGTATGCTATAGAAGGGGCGATGTTAACTAGTGGAGAAGGGCCAGGGGTACAGCAGGCAGCAGGTATGCTGCAGTTGAATAATCAATGGCAGTTTGATCAAAGAGGGAACGGATATATGCCAAAAGGTAGAAGAAGCTTCTGCGGAAGAGGAGGCTTTCAGAATAATCAGGGGAATTTTCAGAATAACCAACGTGGGTTTCAGACTATGCAGAATAACAATCAAGGCATGCACGGAGGGCAAATCAGAAGACTCCCTCCTATGTGTTGGACATGTGGAATGACAGGACATATTGCACAAACATGTGGGAGCCAAGGGTATGTACAGAATGGGCAGTTGTCAAGAGGGGGGACCGCTTATCCGCCTGAATATAGCCCACAAAGTAGGGACAGGTTTGCCCAAAATCAGACAGTGTATCAAGCACAAGCGCTGAGAATGCAACAGGCTTTACAACCAGAGCAAGCACCATTGAATCCACCACGAGGGCAGTCACAGCACGCACCCATGCAGATACAGCAGAGAGCAAACACTGGACAGTTATTGACTCCTCGAGTAGGGGATGTCACTGTTGAGGGTGGTAATCCTTTCATGGGCACAGGAATAAGTATGTATCCACAATAGGACAGCTCACTGGGTGACTTGATGTGTTCAGTACTATCTGTGACTCCCAATCCTGAAGAGGAACCGAGGGTTGACGTCACTATAGGAGGCAGATCCTTTTCTTTTTTAGTAGATACGGGTGCAACTAGCTCATTGTTACGCTCACCTGGTCTCTGCGGTGACATTGGAGCCCTCCCTGGATTCGGCTCCCCGGGATCGGTTCTCACCCCCAGCTGCTGCCAAGTATACTGCTCTGGATGCTGGTAGTGCCCCTGTGGGAACACGTGAGGCAATGAGAAGTGTGTGGAGGTATCGTGACTCCTCTCGGACCTTTTGTGCCAAAATTAGGTAAGTAAGTGTTTACCCATATAGGCTCACCTGATATATAGTTAGGGCGAGCTCTGCGTCCTGCTTCTCATCAGCAGGGGCGCTTCAGGAGGACCCAGTTGCTTCACTGGTCCATAGATGTGGTGGCCCAGGCCGGCTGTGACCGAACCACTTTGAAGGTAGGAGTCTTTGTGATGATTATTGTTCATATAAGTATTAATGTCTTGTCACATGATTTAAGTTCGTACTCTTAATAATGTCTCTTTCTCCCTTATAGGTGATGGCAGCCCAGCGGAGCCGTTGCGCCAGTGGAGGACTTCGAAGTGTTCCCAAGAAGATGACTAGTTGGAATCCAAAGCGCTAGATGCGATGGCGCGCGACCTTAGCAAATGTCTCAATTAGGTTTCTAACCTTATTTGTTCTTTCCTCCTGCAGGTATAGTCTGGCGGCGATTGGAGAAGAGTTGAGGTGCACGGACCTGGCGGCAGGTGAAGGATTCCTGCGACCGCGACGAAGCTGGCTGTGTAGAATTTATGAGTTGGTTTCCCAGCTGAAGGTCAGGTAAGGCGTGCAGTCGGTGGTTGTATTCCACAAGCCAGGTAAGTGCGCTCTGGTCGATAGCGGATGGAGTCACTGCGAGCAGGTAAGGGATGCTTCAGCGATGATTCAGCTGGTTCTGATGGTGAAAACGGGTAAGTTGCGCCTCTGCGATGGTTTGGCTGGCTATGGAGGGTAGATGCTTCTCTGCGATGGTTTCACTGGACGACAGGTAAGAAGCTTCTCTGAGATGGTTTCGCTGGACGACAGGTAAGATGCTTCTCCGAGATGGTTTGCTGGGAGACAGGTTAGAGGCTTCTCAGAGATGGTTGCACTGGAAAACAGGTAAGATGCTTCTCAGGCGGCGGTGAGCGCTACGCTGCTTAGGCAGAATAACGCGAAGCCTAGGCCTGCGGGCGGGGCAGGCTTAAATAGCCTGGTCCCGGCCACGCCCCCTTGCTCTGCTGGATGGTTCCACCCTGCCACTCCCAAATGATGCTGCACGTGCACCTTCATTGATTCCTATGGCCACGCCCCGGCCCAGATACACGTGGTTGACTGATATGAGATGGAATGACACATGCCTAAGGGGAAAAGTGTGCAGAGCACACTTTCTTATGAGTCTGGCGCCAACGGCGCCAGGACTGGGTCCAACTGGACCCTTTAGGGGATGTGAACTGGAGTTCCTGTCCAGTGGCCATGACACTCATGTTTACAAGAGGGTACATTTTCATTACCGGGTAATGCCATGAATGCTCAAGGGTTCTCGGGAGCTACAAGTAGAGTTCCTTTTACTGAGAAATTGCCAGTCTCTATAGGAGAATGTGATAAGTCTGTCCCCTTGTTGTATTCATGGCAGACACCAGTTAATATACTGGGCTGAGATTTAATGACGAAACTAAACATGACAATCTCTTTAACTGATGAAGGCATAGTGTGTTCAATGCCAGGAGTACATTATTTAAACGTGGGCGAATTTATCATGCCATTTACAGGGCACATAGCCCTACGAGGAGTACCATTAGAACCAGAAGTGTTTCACTATGGGGTACGCATTTTGAATCTAAGGGGGTGGGGTGGTCATGGCATTTAATTCAAGACATGAGACCGATTGACCAAATTATTGAGGCCGAATTTCCTCTAGTTCCTAACCCAGCAACGATCCTATGTAGTATCCTGGTTGAGGCACGATATTTCACTGTGATTGATTTGAAAAATGCGCTTTCTCAATCCTGTTGCATAAAGATTCTCAGGATCTGACGTAATTTATGTTCCGTCAGACTAAGCTGAAAAGCACACGATTGCCCCAAGGGTATTGTGAGTCTCCATTGATTTTCAATAGGGTCCTGCAGATGGACTTAAGCAATGTTAATTTGCAGTGTTGTGTTGCAATATGTAGATGAAATTTTGGTCTGCAGCACAGCAGAAGAAGAGTGTAGACGTGACTCACTTCAGCTAATGATTATTCTAGCAGAGAAAAGATATACGGTGGACAAAGAGAAATTACCGTATTGGCAGGAAGAAGTGTTATACATAGGACAGTATCTCACACGAAGGAAAGACCGTTAGGCCTGAAAGGGCTGAGGCAATTTTGAAAACAGCAAAACCACATACGATAAAGCGAATGCAGCAGTTTTTAGGACTGTGCAACTATATCAGAGCATGGGTATTGGATTATAGTTCATACACAAGACCCTTGTTGCAAGCTCTGAAAAAGGCACAGCAGAACCAGGAAAGGATTGTATGGACTGGCGAAAGGAGGAAGGGTTTGATGAGTTAAAAGAGGCAATTTGTACAGCTCCAGTTTTAGGGATCCCAATTATTCTGAGGAGTTCTTTTTATTTTCCCAAACAAATGGAACAGTTAACAGCAGGGCTCACACAGAAGACTACATTGGGGTACAAGCCCCAGGTATTTTACAGTAGGATTTTAGACCTAGTAATGAGGGGGTCACTTCCCTTGCAAACAATCGTTGGCAGCTGCCGTGTTCGCTATTGAGAAGTCTGCCAGCATAGTAATGGGATACTCCATGACATTATTTGTTGAACATGCTTTATTTGCTGTTTTGGAAAAACCTAAAGGTACACTGAGATCTCAAAGAGCTTCTGCTTATGAGGTGGTTATATTGAATCCAGCGATTAAAACAGTCAGATGTAAGATGATGAACCCTGCCATGTTTGTAGTTGAACCACTGGCACTTGGATGAACAGGCACATGATTGCTTGAATTATGAGGAATTCTATGATGAGACCCCAAGGGTGAAGGAAAATGCTTTAGCAGCAGGGGAGATTGTCTTTATTGATGGTTCTTCAAAGATCGATCAAACAGATGGATAAAGGTATTCAGGCGCCGCTGTGACAAAACACAAGGCTAATGGGGAATTCAAAGTAATGACAGGTGTACGACTACCGTCTCACTTTTCAGCACAGGCTACAGAATTAGTGGCGCTGATTGTCACACTCAAGAAACATGCAGACCAGGAAGTAACGGTGTGCAGTGATTCCGCCTACGTGACGTCCACAGTACACACAGGGCTAGCATGTTGGAAAAGGAGGGGCTACCTCTGAGCGGACGGCACTCCAGTGAAACATGCCGCCTTATTGCACAGACTTATTAAAGCACTACAACTCCCAGTACCCACTGCAATAGTTAAGTGCGCACCGCACACTAAAAGAACTGACTTTATTTCACGCTGAGACCAAGCCGCAGACGAAGAGGCAAAAAGAGTTGCATATTCACCTGATATAATGAGCTTTGATACACCTGATGTGAAAGAGAGAATGGTGGTGATGATGATTGTGAATGAAAGCTTTAACAATTTATTGAAAACACAATTGATGGAAGTTCAAGTGAAGCCCCACAGGATGAGAAAGACCTGTGGACACAGAGGGGGTGTTCTTTATCCCCTTCCGAGGCACTGTGGCAACAAGAAAGCACTGGTAAACCGGTGATGTCGGTAGCCTTATTAAGGGTGGCGCTGGAACAGCTACACTACACTGCGCATGTCACTAGGGAGAGCCTCAGAGCAACCATTGTGGAGAACTCGTTTGTACCGAACCTGTTAGAACACGTTGCTTTTTATGTAGTAAATTGCATCGTATGTCAAAAGTTTACTGCTGGGCACACGCTGCGAACAGTTAAAGGAGTTATTCCTTGACCAAATGGTCCTTTTCACCATTTACATATCGACTATGTTGATATGCTGCAGGTCTGTAATGGATATAGATATATGATAGTGGTGGTGTGCCCCTTCTCTAGGTGGATCGAGGCGGGTCCATGCACACACCCTGACGCCACTTGCGCTGCAAAGTTCTTAGTCCGAGAAGTATTTCCTAGATGGGGATTATGTGAGGTGTTGAGATCAGATAATGGCCCCCATTTTGTGAACGAGGTGTTGGAGCAAATTAGCTTATTGCTAAGCATAAAACATACGTTTTCTTCTGCTTATCACACGCAAGCAAAAGGGATATGTGAGAGAGCCAACGGCCTGCTCAAAGAGAGGATAGCTAAGCTAAACCTAAGGTTGAAAAAGGGGTGGCCGCACTGCCTGCACCTTGCATTATAAGCATTGAGAAATCAGCCAGGCTCTGACCATCACCTCACACCCCACAAACTAGTTACTGGGAGGCCAATGAGAACGCCTCTAACTCCTCCATCGAGGACTAGTAGTGATGCCCAGACAACTGCAGAATTGTTAGGAAATGAGCTACGTGCTTACTTAAACTGTATGACCACAAGTATCTCTGTCATTTCAGATCAAGTCAAGCGGACGGGCTGTCGGTCTCAGAACATAGATGATCATACAGTAACCAGACCTGAGGAATTACAGATCCCAAGACTATTTCCAGGTGATAAAATTCTAATCAGGAATGTTACATGTAAATGGCACAAGCCCAGATTTAACGCCCTTTCGTAGTGGAGGACACAACTCCGTCGGCAGTGAAGGTCCTAGGGAGACATGCGTGGATACACCTAGGAGATGTAAGTCTACACTGGAGAGACCACTGCACCCCCCCCATTCAGAAACAAGCCACGGAAAAGAAGTTCAGCACGTGCAGACTAGATAGATGATGAAGAAGGATGCAGAGACTGTCCAGTACATAGATAAAGAGTACATCGGACTGTGGTTCATCTAAGACACTCTTTGTAGCTGTTAAGGAAGGAGTGAAAAATGTATTGTACTTGGCCCACAGGAGTTTGCTAACATTGGATTGTGGACTATTGAGTTCCTGAAGAAGAAAAATGCCAGAATTTGAATTCATTTTTGACAACTGGAAGAGGGAGCAGTTTCCCGATTCCTTTCTTACTTAGTTTCTCTTTGGAGGCACCCATGGTGGTGTCTGATGGCAACACTTATTGGCTCGCTCTTACTGTTTTCCTCTTCATTCTTCATGCATATCCTGCGCTGGGTGGGAAAACTTGTGACATTCATATGTTTCTGCAAGATCCTAAAAATGGTCCCATCGTGAGGAGACTGCTCTCAGCCATTAGAACTTGTGACATTCAGATGTTTCTGCAAGATCCTACAAATGGTCCCATCGTGAGGAGACGGCTCTCATCCATTATTGAGCAAATCCGGCAACTACATGAGTATTGTACAGAAAGTACAGATGGTCCTATCTAACGAAGACACTTACAAACTGCTTGGAATGATCTTTTATTATTTGCTTCAAGAGCATCTTTATCTTGTTGGATGACAGACTAATACTTGTGTATTTCTGAGAGATCCCAGAAATCGACCTGCAATAAATTGGCTGCTACACAAGACACTCGAGCAGATTCATCTACTACCTGAGCATCTGATTATTTTTTCCTTCCTTAAAAGTAATCACAGGCAAAATGGGGAATATTGATAGCAATAATAATGTAGCAAACAACGAGAGAGCACCACGACGTGCGATAAGCCGTTGCTGTTGGAGTTGGATATATTGGTATATAATATATACATGTATCATAGTCATCATTATTCTTCTGTTTCTCATAATACACACTGTTTATTATGTTGGGCCAAAGAGAGCAGTGGTTCCCATGTATCTTCCTATGCGGAAGGAAGGTACAGATATAGCAATTGTTCGACAGCCAAGGCCCTATGTGATTATTCCTATAGCAGCAGCTCATGTAAAGACACTGATTCTGACAAGTGTTCCTATGATTCCCCCAGTAAGAAGGAACCATGCTGATATACTTCATGTGATGATCATAAAAGCTCATGAGGGAAGAAAGAGACCTAAGAGAAGCGCAAGGGAGGATGATCATGAATTGAATGACTACCTAGATAGCACAGCACACTTGGGGAACAACATTTGGTATCAGCAAATGAAAGAGGTGGAAAGGAGAACCTCAGAGGAGGAATGCTATGTGTGTCAACTCCTGCCTTACACTATGGGAAAGTCTAAGATATTCATAGCCTATGTCACATAGGATTATGCCGGGCAAGAGGTCAGTTCATGGGCCGAACAGCATCTTTGGTATGGGCAACATAATGGTCAGCTCCAGACAAAGATGATTATGTTCAAGACTTAAAGACAAGGGCAAGAACATTCACCAGAAATCATGTGATAAGATATGATCAGCCTGGAGTGAAAGGAGCTGGAATCAGATGGGAAGTAAATAGAAGACTTGAAAGCCCAGGAAAAACTGCAGAACAAATTCAAAGATGGAAGGAAAGAGGCCAGATGCATCTGGGGATCAGTACTTTCTGGAGACGGATGGGAGGAAGGTATGGTTATCTGCAGAGCCTGGGTAGTAATTGGTTATCGCAAACCAACCATTGTGGAAAACGGATGCAAACCTTTATGGCCAAAACTTGAAAAACTACTGACATGGGTCGAAGACAAAGGAGGCCCTTTACAGATAGTGCCTCTGGACAAGGAAAATTGTGTTTTAGAAACAATGGCATAAAGAAAGTTGGAGAGAATCAAAATTGTGGTCGAGTCTTTGATGTGCCAGGAATGAGCATTGGGACAGCAGTGATAATGGATCACTATTGGGCCTGTGGATCTAGAGCTTACATGAAGCTGCCCAGAGATTGGGGAGGATGGTGTTCTATAGTGATCGTCCATGTTCCAGCATTGGTGATTCCTAAAAGTGACTTGAACATTGGCAAATTTCCAAAGCCAGATGCTCACCTGAGGAAGAAGAGATCTGCTGAGCTACTAAATAGAATGAAAAGGGAGACCTATTTCTCAGCCAAGTCAATAGACACTTTTGATTCAATTCCATATGAACATAGATTGTTCAGTCAGACTTCATTGATATTCACGATAATCTTCATGACCAGGTTCCAGACGGCAGCAAATGCCAAATGGTTACAGATAACCGGTGAGAACTGTTGCAGACGATTAATACTATCATAAAAAGCTGAGAGCCATACGACTGATGACTCGTCAGAATAGATATGTCCTGGAAATGATCACAGATATGGATGGAGGTGTTTGTGCCAAAATAGGAGAATCATGTTGCACATTCATACCTTCTCATGAGGACGAGAATGATACCTTGAAGGAGGACCTAACTATTACTGATGAAATTACACATCCAGATGATAGACAAAGTGGAAGACATTGCTGATGACAGTTGGTTTGGATCAATCTGCTCATGGGTTCCACAATGGATGGCGGAGATTTTCAAGTTCCTTAGAGCCCTGAGAGTGATGGTTTTGGTTGGATTTTGTGTGATCAGGTTAATAATCTCACAATGCAAGAAGACTGCAAAGAAAGCTGTAGGAATGAATATCATGACTGATGTAGAATCAGGATTTAAATCTAAAGAGCTGACAGATGAAGAAATCAGAGACTACATGAAAGCCAGCATCCATGCACCCGAGGGAACGAAGTTCCTGTACCCGAAGAACCACAAAAAGTATGTGGGGAAATGGATATACTGCAGTCCTAAAGGACAATGCATGCTTATGTCCTGGAATAAAGATGAGCATGTGAAGTCAACAGGATGCCTGAAAGGAGTCATAAAGATATGGGTCCCAAATAAGCACTTCTTCAGACGAGGATGTCTAGATGTGAATATCAATGAGAGAGTGGTCGATGAATCACCCAGAGGGGGGAGTGTAGAGAAGGAGCCAAGTACCCCAGCCAAAGCTCCTCCCCATGCTGCCTATATGATGGGAGTCAGAGTGTGCAACACGTGCAGTACCAGTAAGAATGCCTATACCGCAAAGAATTATGGAAGTAGGGTACCCATTGAGGAAACCATATATGCATTCACGAAAATATGATGGCCATTTGAATGAAATCCCAGAGGAAGTGTGAAAATAAGTGAGAAAGGAGACTGATGGCGTCATGTAAAATAGAACTAACACATCCAGAAAAGAGGCAAGAGGCTGAAGACAAAGTGATAAAGATGAGCAACATTTCTGGCTCGAGAGGAAGATGCTCATGCTACAGAAATAATGAAGAAGATACCAAGTTATTTTACAATTGTACAGATGCAGTAACGGAAGTAGGGAAAAGTATTCTAAAGGCTGGCTACGTAGTAAATAGATTGCTGTTATGCACCAACGTATATGCATAGAAATGTATTTATTTATTACATTCTTATAGCACACCCAACCCTTGGGCATCTGGGCACTTGGCTTAAGAATACGGTTACACCCAGTTACATTACAGGCCTACTCCATGTCGTAGCTTGTGCTTAAGAATATGGTTACATCCGGTTGCATTTCAGTCAACACATATCATTTAACTTATAGTGTTAATACGTGCATATTCAATTACAATATCCTGCAGTTACATTTTAGGCCTGGTTCATTAAGTTACATTTATACATTTGCACAATACTATTTCTATTCCCCTGGGAGAGCTTAGCCTGTGGGAGCTGCGAGGGTACTTAGCGCTTGGAGGATGGCTAGGGATGATTCTTGATATTTTGGATGAAGAGCCAAGTTTTGAGTTTTTCTGGAAGGACCAGAGTCTGTCCTTAGCTCCGATGGCATGGCATTCTAATAGTTGGCTGCAATAACAGGGAAGCTAGAGCCTCCAGCTTTTTGTCTTTTGTATCTCTGTGTGGTCAACTGTCCCAGATAGACCGTTCTGGTAGGTAGCGTGGGGCTGTATTGGATAGGCATTTGTGAGTGAGTGAAAGTATTTTGAATTTAATGCGGCCTCTGACTGGGAGCCAGTTAATGTTTCTTCTTGTTGTGGTTATGTGGTCTGATTTAGGGATGCTGAGTGCTGCTCTGATTGCATTATTTTGAACAGTCTGAAGTTTCTTGATGTTTTTGGCCAAGGAACCAGCGAAAATGGCGTTACAGTAGTCTATCCTGAAGAGGATCAGGGCTCTGGCCAAAGTGATGCGGTTTTACATGGTTAAGTAGGGTCTGCAGGCGGTAATTCGTTTAGGCGTATATGCCGAGGTGATATTGTTGACTTGTCGGGTGAGAGTTAGTGCTAAATCTAAGTAAACCCCTAGTGTTTTGACTTCTTTGGTCACCGTGATATTGTTGCCGTCAATGTCAAAGGATTTGTACGGGGGAGGGAGGTTCTTGAGCCTAGAGGAACTGCCAATGATCAGAATCTTTGTCTTATCATCATTAAGAAAGAGTTCGTGTTGAAGCCATCCAGGCTTGGATAGCAAGGTAGATGGAGTTCAAGGATTTGGAGTTAGTGTCGTAGTCACCTGTGATTGAGAGGAGTATTTGGGTGTCATCAGCATAATTTGTATGTGACACCCAATTTGTCTAGCCGGTCAAAGAGTGGTTTTCTGAATGCGTTGTACAGGGTTAGAAAGACACATGATCCTTGTGGGACTCTGCATGTGACTGGGGTGGGGGGTACTGCCGCTGCGGGAGAGACGACTCGCAATGAGCGATTCAATAGGAATGATTCAATCCAGTTTATGGCGTTACTGGAGAAGTGGGCATCACTTGCTAGGTGGCGGCACAAGATGTTATGGTTCACTAAATCAAAGGCCGCCGAGAGTTCTAGTAGTAGAAGGATAGCTAGGTCGCCTCTGCCTCTGATTTGATCCATTTGGATTTTTAGATCTAGCAGGGCCCTTTTCGGTGCCGTATGGGGGTCTGAAACCTGATTGGGGGAGACCAAGTAGGTTATGCATTTCAAGATAGTTCTGTATTTGTACATAGACCACCCTGTCTAATATTTTTAGTAGAAAGGGAACTGTGGTGATGGGCCTGTAGTTGGTCGGCACATTGGGGTCAAGTGTGGGTTTCTTCAATAGAGGGAGTACCCATGCTTCCTTCAGATTTTCAGGTACTTTGTTGGAGGCTAAGGGGCTAAGTTGTTAGCACATTCTTTGATTAGCTTGGGCGGGCAGATGTCTCCTTGACATTTTGATGGTTTTAGTCCCTTTATGATTTTGATGGTCTCATCTATAGTAATAGGTGAGAATTCAAACCTTTGGTGTGTTTTTGGCAAGTCGCATTCAGTGGTGGTAGGTTGGGCGGGTGAAGCGAGCTTCAGTTTTTAGATTAAACTTGTGTTGCAGGGTTGCAATTTTGTCCATGAGTGCTTTTTGGATGCTTTCGCACCAGGTTTGGTCTTTAACACAGTGGTCTGGAGTGTGAGAGGGTGATTCAAGTTTCCAAAGGACAAAGAACAGTTCTTTGGTGCTAGAGTGGGCATTCTCTATACGTGAGCTGTATGCGTTGCTCTTGACTTGGAGGGTGGCTTCTTTATATCCAGTAGCTAAGGTGGTGCAATGCAGTTTGGTGCTGCGGTTAGGGCTTTTTTTCCAGTTGCTTTCTGCATTTCATTTTCTATTAAAGTCTTTGAGCTCTGAGGTAAACCAGTGATTGATGTGGGCTATGGGTTTGGCTTTGCGGGTGCCAAGGAGGGCCACCTCATTGACGGCTGCCTCCATGGTCTGATTGTAGGTAGTTACCAGGGAGGTAGGATTGGTGACTTCTGCAGTGTGAGCTGTGAGCGTAGAGAGCAGGGGAAGCATGTTGTCTGGCGTGATGTTGCAGTGGTTCCTAGCTTGGGTTGCAAGTGCAACGATAGTGGGTGAGCTTGGTTGTGTGTCCGTGTTGATGGAAAACAATATTGTGTTGTGGTCTGACCACAAGCAGGGATCATTGTTAGAGATATTGGTGATACAATTGTGGTCAGCAAGCCAATCCAAGGTGCAGCCGTTGATGTGAGTGGAGCCTGCGGTGCGAAGGGTGAAACCTTGGGCTTCTATGGTATTGGTAAGGGCTGTGGCTTGTGTGTCTGTGCTGTCGTTGAGACCTAGGTTGAAGTCTCGTAGGATGAGAACCTTAGATGAGGGTTTTAGATCTGTGGTTAATAGAGCGCCTATATCCTCTTAGAAGGAGGGGGTGGGGCAAGGGGGCCTGTAGATGAGGTGGATTAGAAGGGATGCTGTAGCGGATAGTGTTATTTTGGCTGTCAACGAATTCTCCTGATGGGAGGGCTTGGTTAGGTATTTCTCTTCTACTTAGGTTTGTTTTGGAGATGAGGGTAACCATCTGGTAGGGCAAATGCAAGGGACGGGCCAGCTGCTGGGTGTAACCAGGTTTCTGTTAATGCAATGAAGTCTAGATCATTGGTGGTAATTAGATCTGAGATGTCCAAGGCGTGTGCGGGCAGGGATCTGGCATTGATGAGTGCTCCCTTGATAAAAGGGGGCGTATCCTTCTTTTTGTATCTTTTAGGTGGACTGCTCACTTTGGGTGTAGTGGAATTCTAAGTGATCGCTGTTGGTAAATTTTCAGAGGTTGAAAACTGCTGGGTATTTGCGCCTGATACAGTGCGGTTGGTCATTATGAGGTTGTGAGGGGAATTAGTTTCCTTGGACTGGTGTGTATTCCTGGAATGGGGGAGGCTATTTTTTTTATCACTTGAGTCTTACATTTCTGTGTTGGATGGTGGGAGTGGTGGTTGTGCTGAGTGGCGGTAAGTCGGAGTGGTCGTGGGGGGGTGGGACTGGGTTATACATATCTAGATAGGGTGGATATTTGGTCATTGAGTTTTTTGGCTGCAGGTGTTAAGATAGATATCTGAACTCTGACCTTGTCATGAACCACCGAATTCGGCCCTTTTGGCCTTCATGGTCCATGATGCACCGCAGCGTAAGCTCAGTGATTCCTCCAAGATGGCCGACAGGCCAGAAACGCTGCGCTCTAGCCTTAATGCGCAACACCCTGCCTTCTAGAAAACAGGCCCGCCCCTGCGGCTCTGCGCGTCTCAACGCTTCTGCTTGGAGTTGCTAGACGTGTGCTCGAGTCCGTTATCCACGCTATCACCAGTTTTCTACCTTTTCTTTCTCCTTCCTGGAACCCCCTTTCAGATTCCTACATACCGTAGGTCTTTTCCCTTTCCCCGAATCCCGTCTTGCCCTCGGTGCCGTGTACCGAACACCTCTGAGCGTAAGGCTCGTGCTCCTCCTTCCTGGATCTGTGACTACCTTCCTGGATACTGAACGCCGTCCGGCTTAGGCAGCCGGCTACCCACGCTGTAACCAGAAGACTCGCGCTCCAACCTGTACAAGTCTCGGCCACTGAGAAAGAAGAAACTCGCATCCAAGAAGATCACAAGCAAGGAAAAACAGGTGAGAAAAAGAGATGCTTGTGACAGACCTGGTGGGCAGAGGTTCAGAAGGCCAGCCTAGTATCTTGGAACAGGGTAACCTTCTGGACAAGCCAAACCAATCAAGGTAGCTTGGTGGCGGTCAAGACTAGGGGCCTCATTCCGCATTTGGAGGTAACCATGGTGCTATTAGCGCATTGGCTGCCTCCAAACGCGGGTCCGGTCTGGCAGAATGGGGACTTAACAGGTCATTCCGACCTTGGAGGACCCGGTAAGTCCCCATTCTGTAGACCACAAAGGGCTCAATGGAAATGGGGAAGGCACTAATTACTGGCCCGTAATTAGCACCCTGGTCCCTTAGCGGGTCCCACTAGGGACGTGTGGTCTGACCACACGTCCTTTGCGGTTCCCACTAAGGGACCTCGGAATTGGGCGCTAAGGGTTTACCTTAACGGTGCCGGTAAACCCTTACCGCTCAACTCGGAATGAGGCCCTGGGTCTCAGGAGGGAGGGGTGAGGGTGACTGAAAGACCTCAATGAGCACACAGAGTAAAGGACACTTACAAATCACTCCCAGTCAGGTGTAGATATATTAAAAATACAAAGGGCCTCATTACGAGGTTGGAGGTAGACTTTGCAGGTTTTACCGGCAAGGCTACCCCCAAACTCGCATCCGGGTCTGGCACCCGAGAATGGGCAATTACCAGGTAATTGCCCTTTCACAGGTGCCGGGCCCGGTACATCCCCATTCCCATTTGAACCCCATAGGGCTCAGGGAAATGGGGAGGGTGGTTAATAACGGTACCGGTGCTACCATTGTGTTCTGTTCGCGGGTGCTGGTACGGCCACCAGGTCAGACCTGGTGGCTGCAAGGGCACCCGCGAGCAGAACTCCTAGTATGGCGGTACGGTAGCAACGGGGCGGGTAGCGATACTGGCGCCATTGTTGCCTCACCACCATACTTGTAATGAGGCCCAAATACATTTATTTCAAGGCCTTTGAGTTTCAACACACAAATCAAATCACAGTAATACTATTAAGCCAACACAATCCTATCTAAATACATATATACAAGACCAATGGGGTCTAAAGGGTTAATGCACGAAATGGGTCAACAACCTAAAGGGTGAGGAAACAAGCAGTGCAAATAGTCTTTAGCCCCTTCTACACCCAACACACTCCTAACTAAGAGGCAGTCCAATCCCTAAGAAGAGTGAAGCCTATTGCTCAAATGTACTTGCACGGCTGGCGCACGCAGTAGTTCAAATGGGCAAAACGGGGTCTCTTCAGGGGTCTGTAGCAGCTCAGGAAGATGGGTGAGGCGATGAAGAATAGGTTCCCACTATTAGAGGAGGGCCTCCACTTGAGGGCAGAGTCGATTCCAAGAGTTGGGAATAGTTTGCTAGTTCACACTAGAAGTGGAAAGTAGAGGGGCCCCCAGGGGCCACTTGTGCATAAAAATGGATGGAGGTACTAGGGGCCACCGGTTAGGGTTGCGATTACTCACTGACCCCGGCGCAATCCGGACCAAACGTCAGCAGTCGAGTCCACTTCGGTTGCACGTTCAAGTGCGGCAATTTGACGGCTCTGCGGCTTTCAGCAGCAAAGATACTGTGAGGACTCCCAAACGGTACCGTGGCGATTTCTCCGCTCCTGGTGGATGGATCAGGCCAGTTTCACTGCAGCAGGCTTCAGGGACAAAAGGGGCACAAAGGCAGCACACCTGCAAAGTTCATCACCATGGCTGGGCGACACGTTAACCGCATATCCGCCGGTTCTGGCCACTCCTCTCACTTCAGACCTGGGAATGCCAAGTGTACGAAATTCGGTGTGAGGGTGCCGTGAACACAGATCTAGCGATATACCAAGTTTCGAGGGCCTCCTAGAAATGGCGGCGGTATCAGGGCAAAGAGTCTGCGTAAGCTGGTCAGCCCACTGGTTGGCCCAGGGACACTTACGAGAAGGCTTACTTGCAGGTTTTTGATGAAGGTGCAGAGACTAGTTGGTCCCACTATTCCGATGGGTCGAAGAGTCTTTGCAGACCTTCTAGGATGACCAGATGCAGAGGGGTCCCATGGGACAACAGCGGGCACATGGTGCCAAACCTTCCAGCGGGTCACCAGCGGTTCCTCGACTCGGCTTCTTGGTTTCAGGTTACTTGTATCCTATCCTTCATTCATTGAGAACTCCAGAGATCGACCTGGTATGGGTGTTTGGAGCTTTCTCTCATCCAGAATCTCCTTCGCGCCAAAACGAAGAGGACCCAATGGGAGATCTGCTCACATACAGGCATACCATACGTGGACCAATCATGGACCACAGTGGGCCCAGGCATTCACAACACTCCAGACTCTCTGGCACCCAGGATGTGTATTTGGAGCAGACATCCCAGCCCATGTGTTACGCTTCGGCAGCGCTGCTCTCGCCAATCTCCCTCAGCATCTACACCGGCTCACACAGTCCGGGGAAAGACATCGGTGTGGCAGCGTTATCAGTTTCCATGGAGACTGTATGGACGCCGGGATCGGCATCGACCGTGTCAGCTGACACGTTCATTACGCACAACGCGTACACCGATGCTCCGCCCCTTGCCTTCTTAACCCGGTTCCTCTCGGGGCTCGGTGCTGCTATTTGTAGTCTACACGTACCCTTACGTGTTTAGCTCCCGTGCTAATTTCCTTCTTCAACCTTCCAACGTTTTTTCCCTGGTTTTCGACTTTGCCTTCCACTCGGACTGCTTACGGATTTCCCTGTTGTCTTTGGTTCTACACGCTGTTACGAATCGGAACGTTTCCTGGATTGTTGGCGGCTTCCTGTCAGAAGTCGTTTTTCCTATGCTCTGTAGCCTTTTTGGTTCCTTCCGCAAGGGCTGCATCGGAGCGGTCAACCCAGGCAATTTAGTGTTAACTGCTTTCAGTAAGTATTCCTTCATTTCAAACTGTGCTCATTGCTTCCAGTGATTGATTGTTCTTGGATAAACACTGCCTACCCTCGCTGTGAAGAAAACTACACGTTACCTTGGACATTGTGCTGGATTTGTACTCTTATCTTGCAAGTGCAGTTCAGGACGCTTTCCAGTTACATGCACCAACCCGTACCTAGCGCGTCCCTCGTGCCGTTCGGGTGTATCCTCCCTCACTAACTTCCCTGTTTATTATTTTCTCCTGTCGTTGTGTCCTTTCCAGCAGGATTTCCCTTTTTGCTCCTTAACCATCTCCTTCCAGGTTAGTTGTGCATTCTCTAAGGTTCAAGGGGAGTCCTTAAGTCAGTTAAGCTAATTCCTTATTGTCTTTTGCATTGTCCTTCTAGGCTCTGTACATACTCTGCTACTCCAACCAACTTGTTATTCAGGTATTCATGAATTGTTGATTGTCCTTCAATTGCTATTCTTATCTGTACCGCGTATAACCCTTTCTGTGGTTTCTTTTCAGCTGTTGGTCTAGCGATGTGTGTTTACCCCGCTCTTTTATTTGATTGATACCTCTGTCTGTCTTATCAACACAGCAGAGGTATACATCATAGAAAAGAGCCCCTCTTCTTAAGGAAGCCTGATTCACTGAAATCAGGGTAGCTGCGGTTAAGACTGGTTGCGTCAACGCATGGATGCAATTCAGTCTCTAGTGACCTCACCAACATCTCAGGCAGGAGCTGGACCTATGGCTTCGGGATCTGGGTTCCCTGTGCCCAATTCAGAACCAGCTCCTGTGATGCTTACTACTCAGTTTCCTTTGGCCCCTCCAGAACGCTTTCTAGGCGATCCAAAACAGTATAGGACGTTTATAAATCAGTTTAAGCTGCATTTTCTATGCCGCCCTACGTCCTTTCCTACCTCCACCACTAAGGCAGCTTTTGTCTTATCCCACTTGGGGGGTACTGCCGCAGCATGGGCTAATCCATTGCTGGAATCCAACAGCCATGTGTTATACAATTGTGACGCTCTCCTTTCAATGATGAGCAAGGTGTTTGACACTAGATATACCACCCAAGCCACAGATCTTGAGCTCCTTAAACATAGGCAGGGGAACACCTCCCTATTGGCTTATTTAGCAAGATTCAATCAGCTGTCAGCGGAGACGGACTGGCCAGAAGAGAAGAAAGCTGCAGTATTTTATCAAGGCCTTTCTGAGGAACTGAAAGACATAGCCTCATCACGAGTTGGGCTGTATTACCGGCTGTAATACCGCCGACTGTAATAGCCCTAGCACCTATCGGTCCGGCTGTATTACCGCCGGATCAAGAGTTGGGTGTTAACGGTAAATCCCCATTTCCCATTGGGTCCATTGGATTCAATGGGGTATTTTCAGCGCTAATTATGCGGGCTAATACAGCCGGCGGTAATACAGCCGAAAAAAGGGGATTTTAACCTCCAGAGAAAGGCTGGAGGTAAAACAGCCCATTTAGCGCCCAACTCGTGATAGGGCCAGCCCTTAAATGCGGCTGTAATACCGTTACCACCGCATTTAAGGGCTACAGCCCAACTCGTGATGAGGCCCATACTGTCCACGGTTCCTGTGGTCCCTACCGCTTTCAGTGAACTCCTCGACTTAGTCCTCCAAATAGACGCTCGAAAGGCCAAACGTCGTGGGGAAAAGAGGTCGCCTCCTCTCATGTCGGTAGCCTCCGATACCCCCGCACAACTGCCGATCCCTGAGCCTATGCAGATCGGCGCGGTGAGAAGCCCATTAACTCCGGCTCAACGTGAACACCGCCGATCCCACAATCTTTGTATGTATTGTGGGGCAGCTGATCATTTGTTGCCTGAATGTCCCAAAAAGCCAAAAAGAAAAGCGGGAAACGCCAAATCCCGACAGTAGAAGGAGTCCCTACGTCAGGAGATTCAAACAAGGGCTCTTGTAAACTTGGCCAATTCCATTTGGTTCATCTTCCGGTTACCTTTTCGGTAGCCCATGAAGAAACATTTGAGGCAAATGCCATTATTGATTCCGGAGCCACAGGCAATTACATTGACCAGTGTTTTGCATCTGTATCAAGGGTTCCGTTAATCCCCAAAAAGCAGCCTGAAATTGTGAATGCCGTTGACGGATCTACCTTGGTTTCCGGAATGGTTACCCACCAGACGATACCGCTGCTCATGTCCACTAAAGAAGGTCATACCAAGGAGATATCCTTTGACGTTATCAAGGCGCCTGCTTACAAAGTCATTTTGGGCATTCCGTGGCTTCAATACCACAATCCCGCCATTGACTGGTCCTCCCAACTGGTGCAGTTTCCATCCTCTGTATACAATACGTCATGCACTTCCTTGCATACTATCAATCAGAGTAGTCCAACTCAAGCGCTTGTGTCCTCCTTGCATATAGGAGCTGTCTCTGCCACTGTGCTACCCTTGGTTCCAGCTGAATATATGGATTACTCAGATGTTTTCGACAAGGGTATGGCAGAGACCCTTCCGCCTCACCGGATCTATGATTGTCCAATAGATCTGATACCAGGGGCTAAGACACCTACCGGCAGGGTGTATTCGCTTATGCTCAAAGAGGACCAAGTGTTAAAGGAGTACATAGACAAAGCACTTGCGATGGGTTTCATCCGTCCATCAAAACCACTAGCGGCATCTCCTCTTTTTTTTGTCCCCAAAAAAGAAGGGAATCTTTGCCCCTGCATAGACTATCGTGCCTTGAATGCTGTGACCATTAAAAATCAGTATCCACTCCCGTTAACATGGTTCCTTCTCGACCAAATAGGTTCTTCCCAAATATTTACGAAACTGGATGTCCGAGGAGCGTACAATTTGGTACGCATGCGAGCAGGAGATGAGTGGAAAACCGCATTTAAGACACGCTACGGTCTCTATGAATACCTGGTGATGCCGTTTGGTCTCTGCAATGCCCCAGCCACCTTTCAGGCTTTTATGAATGATCTTTTTCATGATGTATTGGACCAGTATGTCGTTGTCTATTTAGATGACATTCTGATCTATTCCAGGACACTTCCAGAACATATCCAACATGTCATAACCGTACTTCAGCATTTGCGGGACAATCAGTTGTATGTGAAAATTGAGAAATGTATTTTTCACACCCCGGAGGTGGAGTTCTTGGGATATGATCTGACTAATCAGGGCGTTCGCATGAGCAAATCCAAAGTGAGGGCTATTTTGCAATGGCCTACCCCGAAAACAGTGAAATCACTCCAATCATTTTTGGGATTCGCCAATTTTTATCAGCGTTTCATACATGGGTTTTCGGGGCTTTCTGCGCTTGTCACCTCCTTGACCAGTGCTAAGGTTCCATATGTCTGGTCCAAGGCGGCTCAAGATTCATTTGAACAACTAAAATTGGCGTTCACATCAGCTCCTGTTCTAAAACATCCGATCCGGAGCTACCATTTTATGTGGAAGCCGACGCTTCTGGGTTTGCTATTGGCGCGATCCTGTCGCAGGAGTGTCCCCTTACTGGTGAAATACACCCCACTGCTTTCTTTTCTCGTAAACTTACGACCTATGAAAAGAACTATTCAATCAATGAACGTGAACTCTTGGCCATCCGGGACGCCTTTTCTGAGTGGAGGCATCATTTATTAGGGGCTCGCCATCCTGTCACGGTTTATTCTGATCACAGGAGCCTACTCGCTTTTAAGACCATGAAATGCCTGACTGCCAGGCAGGCCCGTTGGCATCTGTTCTTCTCGCAGTACGATTTTCTTATTACCTATCGTCCTGCCAGGGCTCAGGTGTCTGCTGATGCTCTATCTCGCCTTCATGCTGGGGAGCGGCCGTCAAGGACGGAACCCCTTCCACTGCTACCTAACAAGGTTATCTGTGGGTGTGCTGTGTAACCCTCACTACATTCTGTCATTGAGAATTGGGTTTCTACTCATCCTACGGAAGTCATTGATCTAAACCTAGACATGGTTCAGGGTCTCCCATTCATACAAGGACGCATCTTCATAACACCAGGCCATGCACGTACCTTGGCCTTACAGTGGTCTCATGACTCTGTCATCACGGCACATCTCAGCCACAAAAAGACGGTAGAGGCCTTACGTCGCTGGGCCTGGTGGTCTAACATGTCTAGGGATGTCAAAGACTATGTTTCCTCTTGTGCAATATGTGCACAATGCAAAACTTCCAGGTCTAAACCTGTAGGCTTATTACGACCACTACCGGTCCCTTACAAACCTTGGCACATGGTCTCAATGGATTTTATAGTCGATCTACCTGAAGTGAGTGGACATGATACCATTTGGGTACTGATTGACTACTTTACCAAATACGCCATTTTTGTGCCCTGTGCAGGTTTGCCTTCCGCTCCTCAGTTGGCTAGGTTGTTTATGGCTAACGTTTTCAGGTATTTCGGATTGCCGTCCATCATCGTGTCTGATCGGGGGACGCAGTTCACATCCCGTTTTTGGAGGGCACTCACTAATTCTTTTGGCATTGACGACAGATACTCCTCGTCGTATCATCCTCAGACGGAACGTCAGACTGAAAGGGCAAACGCTACTATAGAACAATATTTGCGTTGTCTGTGCCTTCAATTTCAGAAATCTTGGTTTACTGCCTTGCCCCAAGACGTATTTGCTTATAACAACTCAATGCATTCAGC
This sequence comes from Ambystoma mexicanum, assembly GCF_040938575.1. Classification (NCBI taxonomy): domain Eukaryota; kingdom Metazoa; phylum Chordata; class Amphibia; order Caudata; family Ambystomatidae; genus Ambystoma; species Ambystoma mexicanum. The sequence goes on along the minus strand of NC_090922.1, from coordinate 575,665,346 downwards.
CACAGGAGTGTGACCATTTTTTGCCCTATATGGGTGTCATCCACGCTCCTTGCCTCTCGACCCGTCCTTGCCTACAACTAATCCAGCTGCTTCGGATTGTGTTCGTGATCTGGACCAGTTGCACCGGGACGTCCGTTGCCATCTGCTCCGGGCCCAGGAGCATGCCAAGAGGACTGTGGATGCTTGCCGTGTGCCTGGCCCCGACTATTGGGTCGGTATGAGAGTTTGGTTGTCTTCACGGAACCTGCGAATAGCAGGTAAAAGTTCTTTGCTGCCACGATTTGTGGGTCCTTTTCTCATCATCTCTATGATCAACCCTGTCGCTGTTAAGTTGGCTTTGCCGAAGTCATGGCGTACCCACCCTGTCTTCCATGTGTCCTTACTCAAACCCAGCGCTCCTTCCACGTGTTTATCAGCCCGTCCACTTCCTGTGTTGGTGGATGGCGAGGAGGAGTATGAGGTGTCACGCATCCTAGATTGTAGAATAACTAGAGGTACTGCTTTTTATCTGGTTGACTGGAAGGGTTTTGGTCCCGAAGGATCGGACTTGGGAACCCCTTGACAATTTGCACTGTCCCTATCTTCTTAGGGAGTTCCATGCCTCCCAGGGGTTGCCGGCATCTTTGGGGGAGGATGCTGTTACGCTTCGGCAGCGCTGCTCTCGCCAATCTCCCTCAGCATTTACACCGGCTCACACAGTCCAGGGAAAGACATCGGTGTGGCAGCGTTATCGGTTTCCATGGAGACTGTATGGACGCCGGCATCGCCATCAACCGTGTCAGCTGACACGTTCATTACGCACAACGTGTTCACCGATGCTCTGCCCCTTGCCTTCTTAACCCGGTTCCTCTCGGGGCTCGGTGCTGCTAATTGTAGTCTACACGTACCCTTATGTGTCTAGCCCCCGTGCTAATTTCCTTCTTCAACCTTCCAACGTGTTTTCCCTGGTTTTTCGACTTTGCCTTCCACTCGGACTGCTTACGGATTGCCCTGTTGTCTTTGGTTCTACACGCTGTTGCGACTCGGAACGTTTCCTGGATTGTTGGCGGCTTCCTGTCAGAAGTCGTGTTTCCTACACTCTGTAGCCTTTTTGTTTCCTTCCGCAAGAGCTGCATCGGAGCGGTCAACCCTGGCAATTTAGGGTTAACTGCCTTCAGTAAGTGTTCCTTCATTTCAAACTGTGCTCATTGCTTCCTGTGATTGTTTGTTCTTGGATAAACACTGCCTACCCTCGCTGTGAAGAAAACTAAACGTTACCTTGGACATTGTGCTGGATTTGTACTCTTATCTTGCAAGTGCAGTTCAGGACGCTTTCCAGTTACATGCACCAACCCGTACCTAGCGCGTCCCTCGTGCCGTTCGGGTGTATCCTCCCTCACTAACTTCCCTGTTTATTATTTTCTCCTGTCGTTGTGACCTTTCCAGCAGGACTTCCCTTTTTGCTCCTTAACCATCTCCTTCCAGGTTAGTTGTGCATTCTCTAGGGTTCAAGGGGAGTCCTTAAGGCAGTTAAGCTAGTTCCTTATTGTCTTTTGCATTGTCCTTCTAGGCTCTGCACATACTCTGCTACTCCAACCAACTTGTTATTCAGGTATTCATGAATTGTTGCTTGTCCTTCAATTGCTATTCTTATCTGTACCGCGTATAACCATTTCTGTGGTTTCTTTTCAGCTGTTGGTCTAGCGGTGTGTGTTTACCCCGCTCTTTTATTTATTTTATACCTCTGTCTGTCTTATCAACACAGCAGAGGGATATATCATAGAAAAAGAGCCCCTCTTCTTGAGGAAGCCTGATTCACTGAAATCAGGGTAGCTGCGGTTAAGACTGGTTGCTCCGAGAATTCCACCACTTCTGTCTTCGAGGTCCGGTTCCAATCTTCCGATCCTTGGTGTGGTGAGTAAAACCATGTCCATTTTGGAGCCAGGCCACCTATTTGTGCCAAAGCGCGGTAATTGCGGTTTACCTGCCAGAAAAGGGTTAAAAATATGAAAAATGATAAGCTGCCACCAGCCCTGTCCAAGGCACATCTCCTAAAAATTCCTTCGAGAGTATCTAGGGCCTTTGGAAATGACTAATAGACCCAAGTGCACTGTACTGGAAGGTACATTGTACACTTGTTATATGTTGCAGAAAAGTTGCAACATTGGAAAGGACTAAGGGAAACAAAGTCTCCCAGTACTGACTGTCTTAAGGGCATGTCAGTTTCCCCATAAAAAGTCAACGAAAAGCCCAGAGGAGTGCAGCAGAAGGCTGGGCTCCTCTGGTAAAGTCAGACTATGGTGTTTAACATCAGCAAAAAGTTGGGGGGTACACAACTGGAGGGAAAATTACACATGAAATGGAAATCTTTCCTAACACCAGGGTAGAGAGAGGAGTCAGTGGCACCTAGGGCAATACATTTGGGGATCAGGCTGGCTGGGGAAGCGCAGGGAGCAGTTATTGGCAAGCGAGTCAATGGGACGTCAGCTGCCAGACACCTTCCGTCTGCCCTGCTCCCCCCACCCCCTCTTCCACCTACAGGCGGTTTTTCACCCTGTTGTTTGAAATGTGACTGTATCAGTACCATAAAAAATGCATTGTGTAAACTAGGCCTTTCTCCCTCTATTCAGGATTCTCGAATTTAGGTGGGTTCCACCGGTTTGAAATTTGATTGCACCAGTACCATCAAAAATGCATTGTGTAAACTAGGCCTTTCTCCCTCTATTCAGGATTCTCGAATTTAGGTGGGTTCCACCTGTTTGAAATTTGATTGCACCAGTACCATCAAAAATGCATTGTGTAAACTAGGCCTTTCTCCCTCTATTCAGGATTCTCGAATTTAGGTGGGTTCCACCAGTTTGAAATTTGACTGTATCAGTACCATCAAAAATGCATTGTGTAAACTAGGCCTTTCTCCCTCTATTCAGGATTCTCAAATTTAGTTGTGTCTTCTCTCCCGTCTTAGAATGTGCATTTTGTGAGTTCTTTATCCTGAGTGTCGCCGTCTTGTCCTATTGCTCAACTTCTCTGCCTCTCTCTGTCTTCTGCCTCTGCTAGTGTCCCCCTCTCTCCCTTCCACCCCCCTTCCTCTCCCACCTACTCTATGGTGCTCTCTGACTCTCCTATTTTCTCTAACTGCTTCTCTATTGACTATCCTGCTCTCCTCACTAAATCTGGTAGGAAGAACTTTAAAAAGGACATCCTGGTCTCCAAACCAGGCCTCCCTATCGCTGACACCTATACCAGTGCTTCCTCCAAGGAAACTCTCACCAACATCCTCTTTGTCGTTCCTTCACCAGACCTATGGACCTGCCATATGGTCTCTGTGCTCTCTTTCTCCTCTTCTTCCATTAATGGTGGCATCCGTTGGGACGCCCTCCTGGCCTCCTTCCATTCCCCTAAGGTCATCATTAATGTTTACTCTAATGGGACCGTCTTGGTCCAAGACCCTCAGGCCAACCTTCACCTCGTTGATAGGCACTTCCTGCGCCTCATCAACTTCCTTTCTTCTCCTGATGTCCCCTCTCCCCTTTCCTTAACCAACCCGCCTCCCCCTTCTGCCTCCTCCTTGGCTACCTTGCCCTCTCCTTCACTCTCGGGCTCCGACCACACCGCCGAAGGACGTACCTCTGACCTGTACCCCTCCCCGGATGTCCTTCAAGGATGGGAACCTTCTCCATATTGCCACTCTAAACTATTGCTCTGCTGTCAAACACTCCTCTGATATCTGCCGCTTACTGGAAGAACGTGACCTTGATGTCCTCGGTCTCACTGAGACGTGGTTCACAGCCAGCTCTGTCACTAGCTTTGACACATTCCTACCTGATGGCTACAAGATCCTATTCGCGCTCAGGTCCAACCGCTCTGGTGGGGTGTTGCCCAGGTCTTCCCCGAGTGGATTCCTGCCTCTGTCACTCCTACACAGGCCTTGAATGCCTTGTCTTCAGGCTCTCTCTCTCTCTCCCCTAGCCATTCTCTTACTGTGGCTACTATCTAATCAGCCACCTGGTCATATCTCCTCCTTCCTCTCTGAGTGGGCGGACCTCTCCTCCTCACTCCTGGCCTTAACCACTCAACTCCTCCTTCTTGGAGACTTCAACATCCACCTGAAAGCTGTCATGGTGCATGCTCCTAAAACCCCGAAACTGGTGAGCCCATCCCAGACTTTGGCTTCCTTGGGGACTTCCCAGGCCCCAGCTAGGCTCACCTGGACTCAGTCCTGGCGCCGCTGGCGCCAGGCTCATGGTAGGTGCTAAATACATGGGCCATATACTTGGCTCTGAGAGGCTGAGCCATTCAGTACAGGGTGTGGCTTGGGACTACTTTACCTGGAGACAGGATACGGTTAAGGGGGAATATTTTCCTGGGACTACTTGCAAGGCTATTTAAACCGCACCCAGCAAACTGAACACGCTTCGCGTTATTCTGCACTCCTGCAGCGTAACGCTCACCGTGTCAGCTCAGCTCTTGCTTCCATTCTGCCACGCCCGTCCCGAATCTTCCTTCCATCGGCACCTGAGAAAAGAGAAGAACAGGAGTTAGAAAAGCATTGAAGGCCTTACCTGCAGAACATCCTGATCTCGCCTTCTGATTACCCACGGCCGCCGCATCTATAGAAGAGCAGAACTGAAGGTACCCTCCCGGGAAGCTACTCACCTGAAAGCGGCCACTTCTAGACACTCCATCGAGCAGTTCTTCATCATTCCAGCATCGTGCCGCAACTCAACCCGTCGAGCGGCTCTTCCATCATCTTCCTGGAACTTCGCTGCACCTGCCGAACAGAACAGACAAAGGAGGTTAGTCGCATACAGCAAGGAAAGCTAAATACTGCGAACAATTAGCGCGCCCTGCACAGCGCTATACTTACCAGCTGGAATCCTGCTCATCATCGTCAGGAGAGTCATCCATCATCCGAAAGCAGCTTAAAGCCGCACCTGAAAGACAAGAACGAACATTAGATATTTCGAGCAAAGACTTAAGACAGCTATTTCAAGGAGTTATTGGAATAGAGACTTACCTGCTTACGCCTGCCTTTCAATTTCAGCATCTCCATCGGATCAGTCAAGTAACTAGATCATGGAAAGACTGTGAAATCGCGCCCCTGCCAGAGTGTGCAGGACGGAGAGCTCCCCCATTAAAAAACCAAGTTGAGCCAGAGGAAGAGAAGGGAAAAACCGAAGGAGGGGAAAACCAAAACCAGCTCCATTCAATTGGCTAAAATCTTGTTTCAACTTGCAGACGAACATCTCCTGAGGCAAGAACGAAGGGAAGACGCGAGCTAGCACCCTCTGTTAAGCAGAGCAACACCAGTGCAGACATCATCCTTCAAACACGAGCACGCCCACGAGCACGCCTTCCTAAAAAGGAAGGTGACCTTAGGACTTGCATCGACAACCGCGCATTGAATCAGGTCACTGTTAAAAACCGTTAACCGTTGCCTCTGATTCCTGACCTATTGGATCAAGTTAAAGATGCCTGAATTTACACCAAGTTAGATCTCCGCGGAGCATACCACCTGTTGCGGATCAGAAAAGGGGACGGATGGAAGACCGCTTTCCACACCAAATACGGGCTATTTGAATATCAGGTGATGCCTTTTGGCCTTTGCAACGACCCAGCGGCGTTCCAGTATTTCATGAACAATGATTTTCGAGAAATGATTGATGTGTGCATCGTAGTATACATCGACGACTTTCTGGTATACTCCCGTTCAGAGCAAGAACACGTAAAACATGTCTGGGCAGTTTTGGACAAACTTCGACAACACAAACTATTTGCAAAGCTGGAAAAATGCTTTTTCCATGTTACTGAGGTCGAGTTCCTTGGATTTGTCCTAACCCCTCATGGTGTGTGAATGGACTCACGAAAAGTTGATGCCATTTTCAACTGGCCGTCGCCAACTTTGATTAAAGGAGTTGAAAGTATGCTCGGGTTTGCAAACTTCTATCGTCGTTTCATTCCTGGATTTTCGCATCTAGTGCATCCCATCACCACTCTGCTGCGCAAAAACAAGCGTTTTCAATGGTCCGAAGAGGCTGAGAAAGCCTTCCAGGAGCTAAAACAAAGATTCATCTCAGCCCCGATCCTGAAACACCCTCGCCCAGATCTACTGTACGTTGTAGAAACGGATGCTTCCAGTCTGGCAATGGGAGCGGTCCTGTCACAAAGGGACCCCGAAACTGGTCAACTGCACCCAGTAGCCTTTTGGTCACGGAAGTTTACGGCTCCCGAGTTGAATTATGCTGTTACGGACAAGGAACTGTTAGTCATCAAGGCGGCTTTCAAAGCCTGGTGGCATTACCTCTTAGGTGCTAGGCACACCATCACAGTAATCACTGACCATCGCAATTTACAGTACCTGAAGGTGGCAAAAGCTCAATCATCTCGCCAACTCCGATGGGCATTGTTTTTTTCTGAGTTCGACTTTGTAATTACTTACCGACCTGGCTGTCGAAATGGCAAGGCAGATGCTCTGTCCCGTATAGGAGTAGACGAGGAACACGCCAATCCCGACCCAGTGCCCGTCATTCCTGGTGAAAAGATTCTTGGAATTACTACGTCTCTAACGTTAGAAGACATTCAAGAGGGAATCTCTCATCTCATGGATTCCAACACCCTAAAGAATTGGCCAACTAAAAGTCCTCACCATTCAGTCACAAACCAATTACCCTATTTTCGGGGACGTCTCTATCTACCCAGCAGAGAACATCAGGAAAGGGTCGTCTCACATTACCATTACTCTTTAGTAGAAGGCCATCCTGGAATTGCAAAAACTGAGGCCAAGGTCAAAAGGCATTTTTGGTGGCCAACATGGCGTAAAGGCATCAAACAGTTTGTACTATCCTGTGGAGTTTGCGTTCAAAACAAGGTCCAGAAAAAAAAAATCACCAGGCCTGCTTCAGCCATTAGACATCCCACCTACACCTTGGCATACCCTATCTCTTGATTTTATAACGGACCTTCCTCCTTGTAACGGGTTCAACACAATTTTAGTAGTGGTGGGCCATTTCATCCCACTAAAAGGATTGCCCTCAGCTTCAATTCTGGCTAAAGAATTTCTGGAGCAGGTCGTCCGAATTCACGGATTTCCATCCATCCTGATCTCAGACCGTGGCAGCCAGTTTATCTCACGATTCTGGACGAAATGTTGCGAATTAGCTCAAAACAACGTAAGACTTTCCACCAGTCACCATCCCCAAGCTGATTGGCCAGACAGAGAGAACAAACCAGACCTTGGAGCAATATCTCAGGTGCATGTTACATCAAACTGAAGGCAGCTGGAAGGATATTCTATGGATCACCGAGTATGACTATAACAACTCCCTACATTCCAGTACGGGTCAAAGTCCCTTATATACAATCTACGGATTATACCCATGAACTTCCAATCTTGACCCGCCGCAACTTCTGGAAATGCCAGCTGTGAAAAGTTTGCATTCTACCATCTCCCAAGCCTTCAAACAAGCGAATGATCATCTAAAGCAAGCTAAGGAAAGGTACAAGAAATCAGCCGAAGTGCATAGAAGTGAAGCTCCAAGATATCAGGTTGGGGATGAAGTCTGGTTGGCTTTAAAGCACATACCAGTGAAAGGGCCTCGTACCTTCAACCCCAGATATTTGGGTCCATATACCATTAAGGCCATTATCAATCCGGGGGCTATGAAATTGGACCTACCCCCGCACATGGAAATTCATCCTGTGTTTCACGTCTCACTTTTGAAACCAGTGCAACCTGGAACACGAGTTGTGAAACCACCAAAACCGGTCACAGTAAACGGGTAACCTGAGATCGAGGTTAAAGAAATTCTTGACTCAAAAATCACCAAATCAAAACTATTTTACTTGATAGACTGGAAAGGATACGGACCACATGAAAGATCATGGGAACCTAGCGAGAATGTGCATGCTCCACGGTTATTAAAAAGGTTCCACCGTAATCACCCAAAGAAACCAGGACTAATGGGTGAGTCTGCCAATAGGGGGGGTTTAGGGGGGGGAGTGCTGTCATGGTGCATGACCCTAAAACCCCGAAACTGGTGAGCCCATCCCGGGCTTTGGCTTCCTTGGGGACTTCCCAGGCCCCAGCTAAACTCACCTGGACTCAGTCCTGGCGCCGCTGGCGCCAGGCTCATGGTAGGTGCTAAATACATGGGCCATATACTTGGCTCTGAGAGGCTGAGCCATTCAGTACAGGGTGTGGCTTGGGACTACTTTACCTGGAGACAGGATACGGTTAAGGGGGAATATTTTCCTGGGACTACTTGCAAGGCTATTTAAACTGCACCCAGCAAACTGAACACGCTTCGCGTTATTCTGCACTCCTGCAGCGTAACGCTCACCGTGTCAGCTCAGCTCTTGCTTCCCTTCTGCCACGCCCGTCCCGAGTCTTCCTTCTATCGGCACCTGAGAAAAGAGAAGAACAGGAGTTAGAAAAGCATTGAAGGCCTTACCTGCAGAACATCCTCATCTCGCCTTCTGATTACCCACGGACTGCCGCATCTATAGAAGAGCAGAACTGAAGGTACCCTCCCGGGTAGATACTCACCTGAAAGCTGCCACTTCTAGAAATTCCATCGAGAAGTTCTTCATCATTCCAGCATCGCGCCGCAACTCAACCCGTCGAGCGGCTCTTCCATCATCTTCCTGGAACTGCGCCGCACCTGCCGAACAGAACAGACAAAGCAGGTTAGTCGCATACAGCAAGGAAATCTAAATACTGTGAACAATTAGCGCGTCCCGCACAGCGCTATACTTACCAGCTGGAATCCTGCTCATCATCGTCAGGAGAGTCATCCATCATCCGAAAGCCGCTTAAAGCCGCACCTGAAAGACAAGAACGAACATTAGATATTTCGAGCAAAGACTTAAGACAGCTATTTCAAGGAGTTATTGGAATAGAGACTTACCTGCTTACGCCGGCCTTTCAATTTCGGCAATCTCCATCGGATCAGTGAAGTAACTAGATCCTGGAAAGACTGTGAAATCGCGTCCCTGCCAGAGTGTGCAGGACGGAGAGCTTGCCTATTAAAAAACCAAGGTGAGCCAGAGGAAGAGAAGGGAAAATCGGAAGGAGGGGAAAACCAAAACCAGCTCCATTCAATTTTTTAAAATCTTGTTTCGACTTGCAGACGAACATCTCCTGAGGCAAGAACGAAGGGAAGACGCGAGCTAGCACCCTCCGTCAAGCAGAGCAACACCAGTGCAGACATCATCCTTCAAACACAAGCACACCCCTGTGGAGACCAGGTGAGTGTGACAGAAGCCTTCTGTCCTCCCTCTGGACTCTTTCACGACCGCTGCGATTCTCTCTCACTCACTATTCTCCCCTCTGGCCCAACTCACTCTGCAGCGCACACTTTGGATGTTCTGATCTCCTCAGACCTTTCCCTCTCTGTCCCTCTCTCCACTCCTCTCTCCTGGAGAGATCACTTTCTCCTCTCCTCCCACCTCAATCTCCCTACCCCTCAGGCCAAACCACTGCCATCACTGTCATCCGACCCATGAAGCGCGTGTCAGCTGAGGATTTCGCTGCCACCTTCTCACCCCCCTCCCCTTTGGCTGACTCTCACCCTGACACAGCCCTCTCCATTCACCACTCTGCTATCTCTGATGCTCTTGATATCCTTGCCCCTGTCATGAGAATCTGCCTGAAGCCCAAAGCCAAGTGCAACTCCTGGTACGACTCAGACCTCGCCACCCTAAAACGCAAGTGCAGGGTGGCTGAGAGTAAATGACGTGCTTCAGGTACATCCTCTGACAAACTGGCCTGCCGCCTGTTGCAAAGGCAACACCGGCTCTCTGTCCTAAACAAGAAGAGAGCGCATTTCCAAGCCCGCGCCTCTGCAGCATCTAACAACTCGGCTGAACTCTTTAAAATCTGCAAGGAACTGGCCAATCCTACCGCAGTCTCTACCTCTCCTGTCCCTTCCCAGGCCCTCTGCACAGCACTGGCTTCTCACTTCATCTCTAAAACTCTGGACATCCTGTCCTCACTCTCCTCCTATCCCCTCCCTCCCCCTACTCGTCCTCTTGCCCTTCTGCAGCCACCTCTCCTCACTCCTTCTCTGCCTTTCCCCTGTTCTCCGCAGACGAGCTTTCTAGACAAGTCAGATCTATGAAAGTCTTGTCGAAACAGGTTCACCCGTTCCTCCAAAACTATCAAGGACCACATCGACTTCCTGGCTCCTGCCCTGGCTGATCTCTGTAATCACTCCTTTGCCACTGGAGTCTTCCCATCTCCCCTCAAGCACTCCCTTGTGCACCCTCTTCTTAAGCAACCCTCTGCCGACCCCTTCTGCCTGGCTAACTATCGGCCAATCTCCTTCACTCCCTTCCTGGGCAAGCTCCTGGAGAAACTAGCCATCTCCCAGCTTAATCTGTTGGTTGTCTTCATGACCATCAGTCTGGCTTCAGAGCTGCCAGAAGCATGGAAACGGCTCTCCTGAACATCCGTGAAGACCTGCTCTCCAACCTTAACTCTAACACCCCCTGCGTCCTCATCCTGCTTGATCTCTCTTCTGCCTTTGACACTGTCAATCATGCCATCCTGCTCAACCGTCTCCGTGATAACCTGGGTATCACTGGTCAGGCTCTGGCGTGGCTGACTTCTTTCCTCTCTGACCGACCCTCCCAGGTCCAACTTGTGTCCTTCCTCTCTGCTATCTTTTACTCTACCTGTGGTGTCCCCCAAGGGTCTAACCTCTATCCCTGGCTGTTCAACCAATACCTGGCCCTCCTTGCCCACCGCATCGCCCCAACTTTCAGTGCTATGCGGATGACACCCAGCTCATTTTCAGGCTACCCTCGGCCTCCTCCTCTCCTTCCCTCATCTCTGACTGTGTGTCTGCTATCCAGGAGTGGTGCGCCGCCAATGATGTCTGCCTTAATGCCAGTAAGACTGAGATTCTCCTCAATGGCACATCCGTTCCCTCCTTTCCTGTAGCTCTCTGGCCGGACTCTCTTGGTCCTCTTCCTGCTCCCACCTGAAAGGCTAAAAACCTTGGGGTCATCTTCGACTCCACACTCTCCTTCTCTCCTCACAGCTCTGATGTCTCTAAGAAGTTGCACTACCAGCTGCACCTCCTCAGAGGTATTCTTCCTTTCCTCTCCTTCCCCCAGAAGCTCAATGTCTCCAGAGCTCTGGTTCTCTCTAGGCTGGACTATTGCAACAGCCTCTTTCTAAATCTGCCTGCTTCTACTCTTCGCCCTCTGCAATTTATCCAGAACAGGACTGCGAGACTTGTCCTTGGCCGCAAGCCCAGGGATCGTATCTCTCCAGGACTGAAATCTCTGCACTGGCTCCCAGTTGCTGCGAGGATTAAGTTCACCCTCTGCATCGTCCACAAGGCCTTCTGGGGCCTCAATACCTCCAACTCTCTCTTCCTAAATATCTTCCTTCTCCAGGTCTTCGCTCATCCGCCTCCAATTCCCTCAGGGTCAGTCGCTTCTCCAAGCAATGAGTTGGTGGTAGATCTCTTTCTTCGGCTGGTGCCTCCCTCTGGAACAGCTTCCCTGCCTCCCTTAAACTTGAGGAGAACCATCTCCGGTTCCAGAAGCACCTCAAAACCTTTCTCTTTGCTTCTGCTTTTTCTCCTCCTCTCCTCTGCTGACCTCCTGGCTGTCACCGGAACTGCACTGGCTACCTGGACACCCTCTGATCTCGGGCCCAGGTCCCTCCCCCACCAGCGTCACACACCTGCACTGCCCACCTGGCAACCCCCGCACTTGGGGACTGTTCTGTATCCCTACAGTCCCCCTACTAGCTCTTGACACCTTATGTCTGCACTTAACCATGCACTTGCCACATGCTGGCCGCCACTTTACTTTTTGTTATTGTTATTATCTATTTCCATGTACCGCACTGTCCCTGCCCCCTTCCCACACACTTGCACGATCTGAATGACACCTGGCCTAGTAGGATCATTGTCCGTCCTTCCTTTGTTCCCCTCCCTTGCCTCGTCGCGCCTTGAAACACTTGTGTATAGGCACGTTATAAATATATCATACCATAATGTGCTGCATTTAATCAGTGCTGGTCTAGATGCTGCCTGGCAGTAGAAAATGCATGCAGCCATATAAACCGGGCAGTATTAGACTAGATGAACAAGTTACTTTCTTGCCTTATAACGTTCTTTCGATGGGATGTTCCTCCGAAGTATTCCTTATCTTAGATGTTACCCATTCCAGCTTGATGGCCTAGGAAATTTTTTCAGTAGAGGGTGCTGCACATCGACGTCCCTCGAGTCGGTGTCCCTCGACAGCCTACGTATCAGCGACGACATCATCTTGCGTATAAATAGACTCGCGCAGCGTCCGTTGCTCAGTTCCGTTTTAAAGATTAAAATTGCTTTGCATGAATTGGTTATTAACCTTGAAGGAGCGTAAGCTGCAACTACAAGGGAAGTTTTACTGCGGGGATGGATGGCAGGGGCGATAAGGAATACGTCGGAGGAACATCCCATCGAAAGAACGTTACAAGGTAAGAATGTAACTTGTTCTTCGAAGGGATTGTGTCCTCCGACGTATTCCTTATCTTTGATAGACTCCCATATCAGTAGTGTAAAGAGGAGGTGGGAGTAAAAAATGAAATATTTCCCTTTAAGAATGTACAGAATGCAACACAGCTTTTCCAAATCTTGTCTCCTGGCTATAGGAGGAATCCAGGCTGTAAAACCTAGTAAAGGTATGTGCGGACGACCATGTGGCAGCCGCACATATGTCTTTAATTGGGACCCCTCTTTGGAGAGCCGAAGAGGCTGCGATACCCCTGGTTGAATGAGCCCTAAGATGTTGAGGGGGTTCTTTTCCTGCCAATTTGTAGCATTCTAGAGTGGTTAAAATGATCCACCTTGAAATGGTCTGTTTCGTGATTGGCAACCCTAATTTGTGCCCTGCGTATCCTACAAACAATTGGTCTGCTTGCCTTATCCTAGCAAGTCTGCTAATATAGAAACTCAAGGCATGCCTTGGAACCAGCCTGTGTAACCTCTCTTCCTCTTTTTCTGGGTGGGGAGGAGGATAGAACGAAAGTAAGGTTATTTTCTGAGTAATGTGGAATTCAGAGACCACCTTTGGGAGAAAATTAGGCTTCACTTGTAAAACAACCTTGTCTTTATGAAATATTGTATGAGGAGGTTTGCAAGATAGAGCTTGTAATTCGCTCACTCTTCTGGCAGATGTTAGAGCTACTAGAAAGACTGTTTTAAGAGTGGGAAACCTTAATGAACAGGAATGGAGTGGTTCAAAAGGAGTACCCATCAGAAATTTTAAGACTAGATTTAGGTCCCACAATGGAACTCGAAAAGGCTTTGGGGAATAAACATTAGTTAACCCTTTCAGAAATTGGATTACCAAGGGTAATTTGAAATATGAAGGCTCCTCAGCAGTACGCTTAAAGATTGACAGCGCTGCGAGCTAGCCCTTGATTGTACCAATTTGAAGACCTGAATTTGCTAAGTAAAGCAAGAACGATAACACCATTGGTGTATTGCATGAAAAGGGTTCAATATTCTTTCCTCTACACCAGCTGCAAAATTTGTTCCAACGGCAGCGGTATAAAGGTTTTGTTGCTGGTCTTCTGGCCGAAAGCAACACCTACATGACGTCATCCAGGAGATCCCAATCCTTGTATCTCAACCTTTCAGAAACCAAGCGTGAAGGTTGAGGGTTCTGATGTCTGGATGGAGAACCTGACCTCCCTTCTGCGAGAGAAGGAAGACGAATTGGAGGGCAGATGGACATGTCCAGAAGGTCCGGGTACCACGTTCTCCTGGCCCAATCCGGGGCAATTAGGATCATGGCTTTCCGGAATCTTCTCAACCCCCTGATCATTTGAAGAATGACAGGGACTGGAGTAACGCGTAAAGGAGTGGAAACTCCGAGTCCACCACGAACGCGTCTCCTAGAGCTCCTCTCGGGGGAAATTCCCTTGAACAAAACTGATCGCACTTCCTGTTGATGCTGGTGGCGAATAGATCCACCTGAGGGGTTCCCCAAAGGGTGAAGATCTCTTGAAGGACTTCCTGAGCTAGCTCCCACTCGTGGGAAACTGTGCTCTGCCTGCTCAGAGCGTCCGCCGTCAAGTTCCTCTCTACGGCTAGGTGAACTGCCCATAGAGAGATTCCTTCTTGAATTGCCCAAAACCAGAGCTGCATTGCCTCTCTGCACAGTGGCAGTGACCCTACACCTCCTCTTTTGTTGGCCACTGTGTTGTCCGATCATTATCAGGACATTCTTTCCCTGTACTGATTGCAGAAAAGCTTTCAGCGCTAGTCTGATTGCTCTCAGCACCAACAGGTTGATGTGCAGTCTGGACTCCGATGGAGACCAACGACCGCTGATGGTCAAGTCGTTGGCATGGGCTCCCCACCCCGTGAGTGAGGCATCCGTGACTACTGTTATCTCCGGCCATGGTTGCCAAAACTGTTCTCCTTTCAAGATGCTCTCCCGACAGGCCCACCACTGAAGGTCTCGAGCTACTCTGTCCGGGACTTGAAGGAGATCTGACATTCTTCCTGAGAATTGCGATCATTGGGTTCTTAGTGCCCACTGGAGGGATCTCATTCTCAGGTGAGCCTCTGACACTAGGAAGATGCAGGATGCCATGAGGCCTAGCAACCTCAAAAAGTCGAAGGCTGGTAGACGTTGGGCATTTTGAATCTTGGTGACCATCTGTAGAATATCTTGAGCCCTCACCTCTGGTGGCGAGGCTTTTCCCAGGGAAGTGTCCAGGACTGCTCCAATGAACTGGAGCCTTTGTGATGGTATCATCTGTGACTTCTTTAAGTTGAGGGAGAAGCCCAGCTTGTGAAGGAAGTGGCAGACATAATCTAGCTGGATCTGAGCTTGTTCCGAAGATACTGCTCTGATCAACCAATCGTCCAGGTAGGGGTAGACGTGGATCCCTTCCCTCCTTAGACTTGCAGCCACTACCGACATTAGCTTGGTAAAGACCCTCGGGCGGAGGTCAGCCCAAATGGCAGAACTCGAAATTGATAGTGAGAGTTGCCAATTGCGAACCTCAGGTATTTCCTGTTTTTGAGATGGATTGGCACATGGAAATAAGCATCCTGAAGGTCTAGAGATACCAACCAGTGCTGAAGCTGGAGGTCCTGAAGGATCTGAGAAAGAGTTACCATCTTGAACTTGTCTTTCCTGAGGAATTTGTTAAATTCTCGCAAGTCCAAGATGGGTCTCAGTTCTCCGTCCTTCTTTGATACTAGGACGTAGGGGGAATACCAACCCTTGTTCCTCTCTGCTACGGGTACCGGTTCTATGGCACCCTTCTCTAGCAGGTCTACAATCTCCTGCATAAGGAGCGGGTCTGGAAACTTCAAAGAGTGGTTCCCCGGTGGACGACTCTGAGGAATGTGTAGGAAGGGCAGGCAGTAACCTTGGGCAACTATCTCCAATGCCCAAGCATCAGTTAACGTGCCCCCTACTGGTGTCTTGTGAGGGGAGACCTCAGAGGGGTTTAGAAGCGGCTGAGGCAGATGCCGAGGGTAAAGTGGCACCTGCTGCGGCTTTTGGCCCCTTTGAGCTGGCTGTAAAAGCGAAAGGACCTACCTCTCCAGGAAGCTCCTGAGGGACAATTTGGAGTCTGCCGGATTGCAGCCCCCAGGGATTTCGCTGCTGCCTTGGATGTCTGTAATCTCTCCAGGCTGTCATCAGCCTTCTTTCCAAATAAAGAAGTGCCGTCAAAGGGCATGTTCAGAAGTCTGGCCTGTACGTCTGGAGCAAAACCAGACTTCCGCAACCATGCAAATCTGCGGATTGTGGTACTTGCCGCCATGGCCCTGCTGATGCTGTCAGCAGAATCAATGCCTGTTTGGAGGGACTCGCACATTGCATCCTTTCATCCCTGATGATGTTTAAGAATGCATCCATTTCTTCTCCTTCTGGGAGACAGTCAGCCGCAGATGAAGCACACTCCCAAAGTGTGTGGCTGAATCTTGCTAGCGTGCAAGTAGCGTTAATTGACTTAAGCGCCATGCCACATGCCGAAAAGACTTTTTGACATGGCATCAAATCTTTTATCATCCCTGTCCCGTGGAATAGTAGGGTATGCCGACCTACTGTTAGATGAAGTTGCTGCTTGTACAACTAAACTCCCTTGAGTTGGATGCTTGCTCAGATATTCAGGATATGAAGCTGAGGCATGGGTATTGTAGTCCTTTATAAACCAAAGGGTCTCTCATGGTCGGAATCCTCCCCTTCCTCATATATAGAGGACAAGGCTCTAAAGTAGTCAGATCTAGGATATGTTTTAAAACCCATTTCTAGAGCAGAGGGAGCCAAATTGGTTGTCACTGGCTGAGAAAACTTCGAGGTTGTCGACGTGGAAGTCAAAGGCTTCGACAATCCTGAAAAAGCCGTCGAGAAAGCCTGAAGAGACCTCGATGCACTCGAGAGGATCGGAATCCTACTCGGCGTCGTCGAGATTGTCGATGGCATCCTCGACGTCATGGTCAAAGCTCTCGACACCTCTACTGTCTGTGACGTAGTGACAGTTGTAGGTTTGTCTTTTATCGGAGTCGACAGTGGCATCAATGCAACCGATTTATGCGTCGAAGGACCCTTCGACGACGGCGTTTATGACGTGGTTTTACTGTTTTTACTCAAGGGTTCATGACGCTCTCGAGTAGTTTCTCTCGCCGGGTTCAACGATTCGCAGCGTTTTGATCTTTTGGGTTTTTCACCCAGGGTATTACCTTTAGATGTCTCCGAGGGGGTCGAGGCCGCTTTCTCGAAGACGCTAAGCATTTTTTTACAGAATTCCTCCCACTTAGCTGGAGAGCTGTGTTTCGTGGGGCAGGTGACCCTTTCTGGGCAGGTAGAGGAAGAAGAAGAGGGAGATCTACAACGCCTCTTCTTAGAATGCTTTGATCTCGAAGACTGATGAGAACCGCTTCGAGATCTTGACCGGGAATGTTTCTTTTTTCGACGAGGAGATGAATGTCTCGACTCAGCCGAAGAAACTTTCGAGGGAGTAGAAGTTTTAAAGCTCTTAACTCTTTCTAACTTCCCCTTACGCTCCTTCAAGGCATTCGCCGTCATGGACAGACAGTCCTCGCATTCCGAACAGTGATGCTCCGATCCCAGGCACCACAAACCGATCCTGTGAGGATCCGTTAACATTTTCTTCCCACAGTCACAACATTTTTTGAAACCGGACCGTGGAGTCGATGGTTCGGATGAAGAAGCCGTCGTATCAAGGTAATAATCTTCGAAGAATAAGAAGGTTTTTCCTGAAGAAAGGAACTGAGCGTCACATTTCCGAGGCCCACGAAGCGCGGAAAAATGGAACTGAGCAACAGACGCTGCGCGAGTCTATTTATATGCACAATGACGTCAGCGCCGATACGTAGGCTGTCGAGTGACACCGAATCGAGGGACGTCGATGCGCAGCACCCTCTACTGAAAACATTTCCGAGGCCAGCAAGCTGGAATGGGTAACATCAAAGATAAGGAATATGTCGGAGGACACAATCCCTTCGAAATAAGGCATTTGAGGCTGTGTGGGTCAAACAGTTTCAAGCAAAGATGTGGGACATACACAGCAATATGAGTCCAGCAATGTCAAGCAGAATATAAAGCGTACACGGCTGCATAAGTCACGCGGTAATGAGCAAAATATAAGACGTGCGTGGTATTTTGAGTCAAATAATGTTCAGCTAAATGTAAAGCGTACGCAGTCATATAGATCTGGCAGTATTGAACAAATATAAGGCACTCACAGCCGAGTGACTCAAGCAATGTCAGGAAGGGTGTGGGACATACACGGCAATATGAGACCAGCAGTGTCAGGCAAAATATAAAGCATTCACAGCAATGTAAAACAGGTGGTACTTAAGCAAAATATTGTGCACTCACGGCAATGATGTAGATGGGCGTGAGAATGGAGCCGTTGCGGGCAGGGTTGAATGGGCTAGTAAGAGGCCCAGATGTTCGGTGAAATGTGTCCTGTGCATTCAGGGAGGATTGTTGATGCACTAGCGGCTCAAAGCCAGTCAATAGAGTCGACTGGTGATCGGAGGCTCTGGGGATGGGTGGTGCTTGGCGCAGAAGGAGCATGGGCCTGTGTTATGGCCTCAGCAGTTAAGGAGGCGAGATATGGTTATGCTTTCGCCGAAGAATAGCAGGGCGTAAGGCAGGGTCAGGAACACAGTGAGGACACAGCCACAATCAGCTGATTATGCCTCGTATGTGTAGTGGGGATAAGGCCGGTAGAGTCTACATATGGCACGTTAGATAACTTATAGCAGTAATGAATTTACCAGCAGTCAGGACGAGTGTAGAGGGTTAGTGCTGTAGACCGTGGAGCCGGCTCCGACAGGCTCAGGACAGGGCCTTTTATTGCAGGCCTTCTGTGAGGGCTAGCTTCCGCCTGCCAGAGAACGCTTATTGGCTATAATAGGCAGCGTTAAGCCTGGTTGCTTAGCAACCACATAAACAACGTGAACGGAGGGAGTGGGGCACACTAGGTGCGGCAGCCATCTTATTCAGGGCAAGAAGCATGTAAACAATTACAAAATGTTCTGTTTCTCCACTGAGTTGATACTCCATGTGGCTTAAGAGGCACAAGGTTGCCTGAGACAGCGCTAGGTGGTCGAATGGGCTGCTGAGGGCGCGGGATGTGGCAAAGTGTAGAAGGCTGACGTCAGGGTCCCACGAGAAGTGAAGGGAGACTTCTATGCTTCTTTGTCACATGCTGATCTCAGCATGGATCGCTCCGGTGGCTGTGAGGGAGAGAGTTGGGGCTCCAGCCCTTGCAGTAGAAATGTATGGACTATGGATGATCCACAAACACACTTTAGCAGAGTCTGGACCCTGTGGATAGAAAGGCTTTTTCAGTGTGGCGCAGTTGGAAAAAATAGCTAATGACGGAGGTGAATCCAAGAAAGGCTTAGCTGGCCCAGCACCAAGAAGTCAAGGCCACTGTGAGCCTGGATGTTCACGCAGTAGCTACAAAATGTGTGAAAAGAACAAACTCCTGTCTGAGGTGAGGTGCAAGAACATTGAAGACGTCAGAGGTTCATCATTTAATAGTATTTAATACAGCAAAATGTTCTGAAACATATAGTCTCCAGTTACATGATCGGATGAAAATAGATACTGGGCTGAGCTACATCGAAACTAAGAGACAAAGTACGCCCATACTCCCTTTTATTCTCAGGCACAGAGAACATTTACAATGCCAATGTTCAAAGGCTAATTGACTGGCAGACGGCAAGAGTGATGATGGATGGCAGTCTAATTAGGTGGGAAGCTATGGTCAAGAACGGCCCACCAGCACCTGGGTGCCAGGCTGCGTGCTGCTAGCATGTGTGGACTATTACAGGGGTATAAGGATGCCAAGGAATTATAGAGGGCCACGTAATAGAGAGTCCTATAGTTTGTATAAAAAATAGGACGTTGTGTATGCGATGGCGTTCATAGTGACTTGCACTAGAGGAGGGCTTAGTAGCCCACCTGATGTTAGACACCCAATCACCTTCCCTGACAAGTATGCAACGTATACCTAGATGTTCCCTTTAAGCCTATCACTTTCCCAAGTAGGTTTTTGTAGTCAGCCAAATAGATTGATGTCAATGATGACAAGTTTTTACTATGTAAGCTGTATTTTTTCTGAAACTCGCTGAGTGAGAAAATCGAGCGCACATCCGTTGATGTTCGTTGTACTCCGTTTTAGACAATTGCAAATAAAACAGACTTACTTTGCCAACTTCCTGACCTGATTATTGATGTTTGAGTATATTCTGCATCCCCATCCATCTCAAAGTATTGCTACCTTGTCTTAAAGGGCCTTGTGTTGGGTACACAGGTTCATACCCATCACTCAGACCTATATACCCCATCCCTCCATTTATACACGGTATCTAGTCAATTCATCTAAACCCATTCCATCTAATACCATTCTATCTAAGAAATGTCCATCTAATGCATGTTTTTGGGGGGTAAAGGGTTACATTGTGTTCATGTGTATTTTACATGCCCCCATTATATGCCCCATCCTTCAATACCAACACCCAGATGCCTCCATCCTTCTCACAAGCCTTATACCCAAGATGCCTCTTCCTCTCAGCCCTCAACCAGATGTCCCATCCCTTCCTCCAGACCCACACCAAGATGCCCATATCACTCCTTTCCAGGCCCACACACAGATGCAGATTTCCTCCCTCCAGACCAACATAGATGCCCCCTTCCCACCCTCCAGACCCACACACAGATGGCCCGCTCCAGACCCACACCAACATGTTCTTGTCCATCCCTACAAACACCAATGTACCTCCAGACCAATGTGCCCCCTACCTCCATTCCAGACCTAACCTAAATGCCCATCCCTCCATTCCAAGACCCACACCAAGATGCCCCATCCCTCCAATCCAGACTAGGGGTGTCACGGTATTCGTTTTATGACGGTACGATAACCTTCTTGCCAAATGACGGTATATCATGGTTATCGCGGTATAGCAGGTGGAGTTAACTGATCTTAACAAATATTTTCTAAAAGGTCATAAATTGACAGATTTATCATCACAAACAAAACCAGGCACCCAGGGCCAGAATTGGGCTTTTCAACATACTTTCCACTGAAATGCCTTGCTTCCACCAAACACAAACACACGTGTGGAGAGGAGGGGGTGGAGGCATGCTGCAACTGGCAAAGCAAACTGAAAAGCTTTTCTTAAGTGGTCATTTAGGCTTTTTGCTTCCCCACTGGCTACTGGTGAAGATGAACATGTTGCCATCTTGATAACCTGCATGCCACAGATCAATGGAGGCTGATGGTAGTATACGCTTGTGCACATACACACACACGCACTTTCTTTTTACGTTACAGCCTTTAGTTTACTTGCGGGCCAAAAGGTGTTCAGTAATCACTGACATGTTACCCTTTGGTATGGCAGCAGTGAATACCCACAGAGATGAGTGAATTTCGCAGTGTGACTTATTATATGTAAATTCAATGATAGAACCAGGGAAATCCCCCATTGCCATATGTTTAGAGAACATTATCCATTATAAATATATAAACCCCAAAGCCGCCACCCCAAAGTAAACCCTTTTCCTTCTTGGCACTGTATCTATTCTTCCTATTGCTAACATATTGATTTTGTGTAAGGCACGTGTGGTTTATGGAATGGCATTAAAAACTGCTCCAACTGAAACTACTTGGCAGACGGCACATCCAACAGTGCAAAACCAAGACTGTGCAGCAATTGCTTACTGCAGCCTTTCCAAATCAGATT
Source organism: Ambystoma mexicanum (assembly GCF_040938575.1). Taxonomy (NCBI): domain Eukaryota; kingdom Metazoa; phylum Chordata; class Amphibia; order Caudata; family Ambystomatidae; genus Ambystoma; species Ambystoma mexicanum. Next base: position 575,644,116 of record NC_090922.1, on the reverse strand, counting down.
GAAAAGCACACTTAACGGTATGAACGGTATAAATAATGTGACGGTTATTATTGTTCAATTAAGTGGTTCACGGTATCTTTAATTGTATACCGTTAATACGTTACATCCCTAATCCAGACCCCACCAAAAAGCCTCCCTTCTCTATTTCTGACCCACATAAGATGTCCCCATCATTCCCTCTAGACCCATACCATGATGCCCCATCCTCCCTCCGCACAAGATGCCCCATTTTGCCCTTCCCCACTGTCTCCAGATCCACACCCAGATTCCCCTATCCGTTCCTCGACACCTACATGCTCCCACCGCACCCATAAAGCTACATGCCCCATCCCTTTCTCCCTCCAGACCAACGTACCCCATCCCTCCATTCACAGGCAGATGCCCTACTCATCCCTCTAGACCTACATGCCCAATCCATTCATTTAAACCTACATGACCCCATGCCATTATTCACACCCAGATGCTCTCATCCCTCAATGATTCACTGGCAGATGCCCCCATCCAGCTCTCCTTCTAGACCCACACCCATGTGCTCCAGATTCATATGTCCCATCCCTCTCTCTAGATCTACACTCCCATTCTCCATTCACACCCAGATTCCCCCGCCCCTCTATTCACACGCATGATCTAACATCCTCTAGACCTACAGCACCAATCCCTGTCCCCAGACACCTATCAGCCACCCCTCCCTCCAACCTACATGCCCTCATCCATACATTCACGCAGACCTACATGCCCCGATCACTCCATCGACTTGCAGATGTCCCCAGCCCTCCCTCCAGACCATTCACACCCAAATGCCCACCGTCCCTCCATCCAGACCTACGTACCTCATCCCTCCATTCATACCCAGATGCCCCATCCTTTCCACCAGAGTGCTCCAGCCCTCACTCCAGACCCACATGCACCAGCCCCCACATGCCCCATCATTCCCTGACATGGCCCCATCCCTCTATACCAACACCCAGATGCCTCCATTCTTCCCTCAAAATCTTTACCCAAGATGCCTCTCCCCCCCGGCCCACAATCGGATGCCCATCTCTCCCTCCAGACCCACACACAGATGCCAACTTCCTCCCTCCACACACCAGAAAGCCCCCTTCCTCCCTCCAGACCCACACCAAGATGCCCATCCCTCCATTCTAGACTCCACCAAGATGCCCTCCCTCTATTCCACACCCCACCCCCACCGACATACCCCCATCCCTACCTCCAGACCCACACAGGGATGCCCCATCCCTCCATTCCAGAAACCATCAAGATGTCCCCCTCCCTCCATTACAGACCCCACTGATATGCCCCATCCCTCTGTTCCAGGCCTACACCAAGATGCCCCATCCTTCCATTCCAGACCCCACCAAGATTCCCCCATTCTTCCCTCTAAACCAATGCCATGATGCCCCATCCTCCTGCACCACAAGATGCCCCCAAACCCACACCTAGATGACCCATGCCTCCAATCCCGACCCCACACAGATCCCCCATTCCACCCCCAGACCCCCTCACAGATGCCCCATCCCACCCTAGGGATCCACACAGATGCCCATCCCATTCTCCAGATGCACACACACGTGCCCCATGTCAAACCTCTAGATCCACACCAATATGCTCCATCCTCCATCCACACACCAAGATACTCCACCCATCCTGCAGACCCACACCACGGTGCCCATGTGCCTCCCCCTAACCACACCGGTAGCCACAACCAAACTCCTCTAAAATCTCCCCAGCATACCCACTATTTCTTAATCCACACTCCCCAAACACACTGTCTTCATCAATCAACATTAAACTCCCCTTTAAATTAGTTCTCTAAAGTAGCCTGTTTTATCAACCCCCTTTGATCAGTTTAACACCACCAGCCATTGTCCCATCCACTGTTCCTTTCTTGGCCCTCAATACCTGTCATGTTGAATAGATGAAAATGATGTTGAAAGTAAATATAATTCCTCCCTCCAGATCGACATAGATGCCCCCTTCCCACCCTCCAGACCCACACAGATGCCATCCTCTCTCACCCCAGACCCACACAAACATGCCCCGTCCCTCCCTCCAGAAATACACCATGTGCCTCTATTCTTCCCTCTAGACCAGTGGTAGTCAAACTGTGGGTCGCGGCCCCCTCTGAGGGTCTGTGAGAGCCCAGCATGAAAAGTAAAAAAAAAAAAAAAACCGTTTTTTTTTATTTTTTAAATTGGAAGAAATGGGCAGGGGTGGCTCACATAGTCGCGCTGTGCTCGCATTGCCCCGAGCAATGCCAGTGGTTAAGATTCAGTCTAAACCTTCCAGCCATCATCTCTTTGTTTTTGCTTTGTCACCCCGAGTGGGACGGGTATGCCCAGACGTGGGTCCCGTGCCTGCTGGGCCTAGAGACCCAAGCTACTCCTCACTGATGAGCCCCAACAAGGGTGAAACATGTTTGGGGATGCTTGTGGTCTCGTGCAGAAGGGATGTGACCTAGCAGTTCGGGCTGGACTTCCCCTTTTGGGGTGGGGCCAAGCCTGATTTGCATATGGTGTTATCCTTTCTGTAATGGCTTGGCAGGCGAAGAACGATGGTCTGGAGGGTTGCCCCGAGCAATGCCAGTGGTTAAGATTCAGTCTAAACCTTCCAGCCATCACCTCTTTGTTTTTGCTTTGTCACCCCGAGTGGGACGGGTATGCCCAGACGTGGGTCCCGTGCCTGCTGGGCCTAGAGACCCAAGCTACTCCTCACTGATGAGCCCCAACAAGGGTGAAACATGTTTGGGGATGCTTGTGGTCTCGTGCAGAAGGGATGTGACCTAGCAGTTCGGGCTGGACTTACCCTTTTGGGGTGGGGCCAAGCCTGATTTGCATATGGTGTTATCCTTTCTATAATGGCTTGGCAGGCGAAGAACGATGGTCTGGAGGGTTGCCCCGAGCAATGCCAGTGGTTAAGATTCAGTCTAAACCTTCCAGCCATCACCTCTTTGTTTTTGCTTTGTCACCCCGAGTGGGACGGGTATGCCCAGACGTGGGTCCCGTGCCTGCTGGGCCTAGAGACCCAAGCTACTCCTCACTGATGAGCCCCAACAAGGGTGAAACATGTTTGGGGATGCTTGTGGTCTCGTGCAGAAGGGATGTGACCTAGCAGTTCGGCTGGACTTCCCCTTTTGGGGTGGGGCCAAGCCTGATTTGCATATGGTGTTATCCTTTCTGTAATGGCTTGGCAGGCGAAGAACGATGGTCTGGAGGGTTGCCCCGAGCAATGCCAGTGGTTAAGATTCAGTCTAAACCTTCCAGCCATCACCTCTTTGTTTTTGCTTTGTCACCCCGAGTGGGACGGGTATGCCCAGACGTGGGTCCCGTGCCTGCTGGGCCTAGAGACCCAAGCTGCTCCTCACTGATGAGCCCCAACAAGGGTGAAACATGTTTGGGGATGCTTGTGGTCTCGTGCAGAAGGGATGTGACCTAGCAGTTCGGGCTGGACTTCCCCTTTTGGGGTGGGGCCAAGCCTGATTTGCATATGGTGTTATCCTTTCTGTAATGGCTTGGCAGGCGAAGAACGATGGTCTGGAGGGTTGCCCCGAGCAATGCCAGTGGTTAAGATTCAGTCTAAACCTTCCAGCCATCACCTCTTTGTTTTTGCTTTGTCACCCCGAGTGGGACGGGTATGCCCAGACGTGGGTCCCGTGCCTGCTGGGCCTAGAGACCCAAGCTACTCCTCACTGATGAGCCCCAACAAGGGTGAAACATGTTTGGGGATGCTTGTGGTCTCGTGCAGAAGGGATGTGACCTAGCAGTTCGGGCTGGACTTCCCCTTTTGGGGTGGGGCCAAGCCTGATTTGCATATGGTGTTATCCTTTCTGTAATGGCTTGGCAGGCGAAGAACGATGGTCTGGAGGGTTGCCCCGAGCAATGCCAGTGGTTAAGATTCAGTCTAAACCTTCCAGCCATCACCTCTTTGTTTTTGCTTTGTCACCCCGAGTGGGACGGGTATGCCCAGACGTGGGTCCCGTGCCTGCTGGGCCTAGAGACCCAAGCTGCTCCTCACTGATGAGCCCCAACAAGGGTGAAACATGTTTGGGGATGCTTGTGGTCTCGTGCAGAAGGGATGTGACCTAGCAGTTCGGGCTGGACTTCCCCTTTTGGGGTGGGGCCAAGCCTGATTTGCATATGGTGTTATCCTTTCTGTAATGGCTTGGCAGGCGAAGAACGATGGTTTGGAGGGTTGCCCCGAGTAATGCCAGTGGTTAAGATTCAGTCTAAACCTTCCAGCCATCACCTCTTTGTTTTTGCTTTGTCACCCCGAGTGGGACGGGTATGCCCAGACGTGGGTCCCGTGCCTGCTGGGCCTAGAGACCCAAGCTACTCCTCACTGATGAGCCCCAACAAGGGTGAAACATGTTTGGGGATGCTTGTGGTCTCGTGCAGAAGGGATGTGACCTAGCAGTTCGGGCTGGACTTCCCCTTTTGGGGTGGGGCCAAGCCTGATTTGCATATGGTGTTATCCTTTCTGTAATGGCTTGGCAGGCGAAGAACGATGGTCTGGAGGGTTGCCCCGAGCAATGCCAGTGGTTAAGATTCAGTCTAAACCTTCCAGCCGTCACCTCTTTGTTTTTGCTTTGTCACCCCGAGTGGGACGGGTATGCCCAGACGTGGGTCCCGTGCCTGCTGGGCCTAGAGACCCAAGCTACTCCTCACTGATGAGCCCCAACAAGGGTGAAACATGTTTGGGGATGCTTGTGGTCTCGTGCAGAAGGGATGTGACCTAGCAGTTCGGCTGGACTTCCCCTTTTGGGGTGGGGCCAAGCCTGATTTGCATATGGTGTTATCCTTTCTGTAATGGCTTGGCAGGCGAAGAACGATGGTCTGGAGGGTTGCCCCGAGCAATGCCAGTGGTTAAGATTCAGTCTAAACCTTCCAGCCATCACCTCTTTGTTTTTGCTTTGTCACCCCGAGTGGGACGGGTATGCCCAGAGGTGGGTCCCGTGCCTGCTGGGCCTAGAGACCCAAGCTACTCCTCACTGATGAGCCCCAACAAGGGTGAAACATGTTTGGGGATGCTTGTGGTCTCGTGCAGAAGGGATGTGACCTAGCAGTTCGGGCTGGACTTCCCCTTTTGGGGTGGGGCCAAGCCTGATTTGCATATGGTGTTATCCTTTCTGTAATGGCTTGGCAGGCGAAGAACGATGGTCTGGAGGGTTGCCCCGAGCAATGCCAGTGGTTAAGATTCAGTCTAAACCTTCCAGCCATCACCTCTTTGTTTTTGCTTTGTCACCCCGAGTGGGACGGGTATGCCCAGACGTGGGTCCCGTGCCTGCTGGGCCTAGAGACCCAAGCTACTCCTCACTGATGAGCCCCAACAAGGGTGAAACATGTTTGGGGATGCTTGTGGTCTCGTGCAGAAGGGATGTGACCTAGCAGTTCGGGCTGGACTTCCCCTTTTGGGGTGGGGCCAAGCCTGATTTGCATATGGTGTTATCCTTTCTGTAATGGCTTGGCAGGCGAAGAACGATGGTCTGGAGGGTTGCCCCGAGCAATGCCAGTGGTTAAGATTCAGTCTAAACCTTCCAGCCATCACCTCTTTGTTTTTGCTTTGTCACCCCGAGTGGGACGGGTATGCCCAGACGTGGGTCCCGTGCCTGCTGGGCCTAGAGACCCAAGCTACTCCTCACTGATGAGCCCCAACAAGGGGGAAACATGTTTGGGGATGCTTGTGGTCTCGTGCAGAAGGGATGTGACCTAGCAGTTCGGGCTGGACTTCCCCTTTTGGGGTGGGGCCAAGCCTGATTTGCATATGGTGTTATCCTTTCTGTAATGGCTTGGCAGGCGAAGAACGATGGTCTGGAGGGTTGCCCCGAGCAATGCTAGTGGTTAAGATTCAGTCTAAACCTTCCAGCCATCACCTCTTTGTTTTTGCTTTGTCACCCCGAGTGGGACGGGTATGCCCAGACGTGGGTCCCGTGCCTGCTGGGCCTAGAGACCCAAGCTACTCCTCACTGATGAACCCCAACAAGGGTGAAACATGTTTGGGGATGCTTGTGGTCTCGTGCAGAAGGGATGTGACCTAGCAGTTCGGGCTGGACTTCCCCTTTTGGGGTGGGGCCAAGCCTGATTTGCATATGGTGTTATCCTTTCTGTAATGGCTTGGCAGGCGAAGAACGATGGTCTGGAGGGTTGCCCCGAGCAATGCCAGTGGTTAAGATTCAGTCTAAACCTTCCAGCCATCACCTCTTTGTTTTTGCTTTGTCACCCCGAGTGAGACGGGTATGCCCAGACGTGGGTCCCGTGCCTGCTGGGCCTAGAGACCCAAGCTACTCCTCACTGATGAGCCCCAACAAGGGTGAAACATGTTTGGGGATGCTTGTGGTCTCGTGCAGAAGGGATGTGACCTAGCAGTTCGGGCTGGACTTCCCCTTTTGGGGTGGGGCCAAGCCTGATTTGCATATGGTGTTATCCTTTCTGTAATGGCTTGGCAGGCGAAGAACGATGGTCTGGAGGGTTGCCCCGAGCAATGCCAGTGGTTAAGATTCAGTCTAAACCTTCCAGCCATCACCTCTTTGTTTTTGCTTTGTCACCCCGAGTGGGACGGGTATGCCCAGACGTGGGTCCCGTGCCTGCTGGGCCTAGAGACCCAAGCTACTCCTCACTGATGAGCCCCAACAAGGGTGAAACATGTTTGGGGATGCTTGTGGTCTCGTGCAGAAGGGATGTGACCTAGCAGTTCGGGCTGGACTTCCCCTTTTGGGGTGGGGCCAAGCCTGATTTGCATATGGTGTTATCCTTTCTGTAATGGCTTGGCAGGCGAAGAACGATGGTCTGGAGGGTTGCCCCGAGCAATGCCAGTGGTTAAGATTCAGTCTAAACCTTCCAGCCATCACCTCTTTGTTTTTGCTTTGTCATCCCGAGTGGGACGGGTATGCCCAGACGTGGGTCCCGTGCCTGCTGGGCCTAGAGACCCAAGCTACTCCTCACTGATGAGCCCCAACAAGGGTGAAACATGTTTGGGGATGCTTGTGGTCTCGTGCAGAAGGGATGTGACCTAGCAGTTCGGGCTGGACTTCCCCTTTTGGGGTGGGGCCAAGCCTGATTTGCATATGGTGTTATCCTTTCTGTAATGGCTTGGCAGGCGAAGAACGATGGTCTGGAGGGTTGCCCCGAGCAATGCCAGTGGTTAAGATTCAGTCTAAACCTTCCAGCCATCACCTCTTTGTTTTTGCTTTGTCACCCCGAGTGGGACGGGTATGCCCAGACGTGGGTCCCGTGCCTGCTGCGCCTAGAGACCCAAGCTGCTCCTCACTGATGAGCCCCAACAAGGGTGAAACATGTTTGGGGATGCTTGTGGTCTCGTGCAGAAGGGATGTGACCTAGCAGTTCGGGCTGGACTTCCCCTTTTGGGGTGGGGCCAAGCCTGATTTGCATATGGTGTTATCCTTTCTGTAATGGCTTGGCAGGCGAAGAACGATGGTCTGGAGGGTTGCCCCGAGCAATGCCAGTGGTTAAGATTCAGTCTAAACCTTCCAGCCATCACCTCTTTGTTTTTGCTTTGTCACCCCGAGTGGGACGGGTATGCCCAGACGTGGGTCCCGTGCCTGCTGGGCCTAGAGACCCAAGCTGCTCCTCACTGATGAGCCCCAACAAGGGTGAAACATGTTTGGGGATGCTTGTGGTCTCGTGCAGAAGGGATGTGACCTAGCAGTTCGGGCTGGACTTCCCCTTTTGGGGTGGGGCCAAGCCTGATTTGCATATGGTGTTATCCTTTCTGTAATGGCTTGGCAGGCGAAGAACGATGGTCTGGAGGGTTGCCCCGAGCAATGCCAGTGGTTAAGATTCAGTCTAAACCTTCCAGCCATCACCTCTTTGTTTTTGCTTTGTCACCCCGAGTGGGACGGGTATGCCCAGACGTGGGTCCCGTGCCTGCTGGGCCTAGAGACCCAAGCTACTCCTCACTGATGAGCCCCAACAAGGGTGAAACATGTTTGGGGATGCTTGTGGTCTCGTGCAGAAGGGATGTGACCTAGCAGTTCGGGCTGGACTTCCCCTTTTGGGGTGGGGCCAAGCCTGATTTGCATATGGTGTTATCCTTTCTGTAATGGCTTGGCAGGCGAAGAACGATGGTCTGGAGGGTTGCCCCGAGCAATGCCAGTGGTTAAGATTCAGTCTAAACCTTCCAGCCATCACCTCTTTGTTTTTGCTTTGTCACCCCGAGTGGGACGGGTATGCCCAGACGTGGGTCCCGTGCCTGCTGGGCCTAGAGACCCAAGCTACTCCTCACTGATGAGCCCCAACAAGGGTGAAACATGTTTGGGGATGCTTGTGGTCTCGTGCAGAAGGGATGTGACCTAGCAGTTCGGGCTGGACTTCCCCTTTTGGGGTGGGGCCAAGCCTGATTTGCATATGGTGTTATCCTTTCTGTAATGGCTTGGCAGGCGAAGAACGATGGTCTGGAGGGTTGCCCCGAGCAATGCCAGTGGTTAAGATTCAGTCTAAACCTTCCAGCCATCACCTCTTTGTTTTTGCTTTGTCACCCCGAGTGGGACGGGTATGCCCAGACGTGGGTCCCGTGCCTGCTGGGACTAGAGACCCAAGCTACTCCTCACTGATGAGCCCCAACAAGGGTGAAACATGTTTGGGGATGCTTGTGGTCTCGTGCAGAAGGGATGTGACCTAGCAGTTCGGCTGGACTTCCCCTTTTGGGGTGGGGCCAAGCCTGATTTGCATATGGTGTTATCCTTTCTGTAATGGCTTGGCAGGCGAAGAACGATGGTCTGGAGGGTTGCCCCGAGCAATGCCAGTGGTTAAGATTCAGTCTAAACCTTCCAGCCATCACCTCTTTGTTTTTGCTTTGTCACCCCGAGTGGGACGGGTATGCCCAGAGGTGGGTCCCGTGCCTGCTGGGCCTAGAGACCCAAGCTACTCCTCACTGATGAGCCCCAACAAGGGTGAAACATGTTTGGGGATGCTTGTGGTCTCGTGCAGAAGGGATGTGACCTAGCAGTTCGGGCTGGACTTCCCCTTTTGGGGTGGGGCCAAGCCTGATTTGCATATGGTGTTATCCTTTCTGTAATGGCTTGGCAGGCGAAGAACGATGGTCTGGAGGGTTGCCCCGAGCAATGCCAGTGGTTAAGATTCAGTCTAAACCTTCCAGCCATCACCTCTTTGTTTTTGCTTTGTCACCCCGAGTGGGACGGGTATGCCCAGACGTGGGTCCCGTGCCTGCTGGGCCTAGAGACCCAAGCTACTCCTCACTGATGAGCCCCAACAAGGGGGAAACATGTTTGGGGATGCTTGTGGTCTCGTGCAGAAGGGATGTGACCTAGCAGTTCGGGCTGGACTTCCCCTTTTGGGGTGGGGCCAAGCCTGATTTGCATATGGTGTTATCCTTTCTGTAATGGCTTGGCAGGCGAAGAACGATGGTCTGGAGGGTTGCCCCGAGCAATGCCAGTGGTTAAGATTCAGTCTAAACCTTCCAGCCATCACCTCTTTGTTTTTGCTTTGTCACCCCGAGTGGGACGGGTATGCCCAGACGTGGGTCCCGTGCCTGCTGGGCCTAGAGACCCAAGCTACTCCTCACTGATGAGCCCCAACAAGGGTGAAACATGTTTGGGGATGCTTGTGGTCTCGTGCAGAAGGGATGTGACCTAGCAGTTCGGGCTGGACTTCCCCTTTTGGGGTGGGGCCAAGCCTGATTTGCATATGGTGTTATCCTTTCTGTAATGGCTTGGCAGGCGAAGAACGATGGTCTGGAGGGTTGCCCCGAGCAATGCCAGTGGTTAAGATTCAGTCTAAACCTTCCAGCCATCACCTCTTTGTTTTTGCTTTGTCACCCCGAGTGAGACGGGTATGCCCAGACGTGGGTCCCGTGCCTGCTGGGCCTAGAGACCCAAGCTACTCCTCACTGATGAGCCCCAACAAGGGTGAAACATGTTTGGGGATGCTTGTGGTCTCGTGCAGAAGGGATGTGACCTAGCAGTTCGGGCTGGACTTCCCCTTTTGGGGTGGGGCCAAGCCTGATTTGCATATGGTGTTATCCTTTCTGTAATGGCTTGGCAGGCGAAGAACGATGGTCTGGAGGGTTGCCCCGAGCAATGCCAGTGGTTAAGATTCAGTCTAAACCTTCCAGCCATCACCTCTTTGTTTTTGCTTTGTCACCCCGAGTGGGACGGGTATGCCCAGACGTGGGTCCCGTGCCTGCTGGGCCTAGAGACCCAAGCTACTCCTCATTGATGAGCCCCAACAAGGGTGAAACATGTTTGGGGATGCTTGTGGTCTCGTGCAGAAGGGATGTGACCTAGCAGTTCGGGCTGGACTTCCCCTTTTGGGGTGGGGCCAAGCCTGATTTGCATATGGTGTTATCCTTTCTGTAATGGCTTGGCAGGCGAAGAACGATGGTCTGGAGGGTTGCCCCGAGCAATGCCAGTGGTTAAGATTCAGTCTAAACCTTCCAGCCATCACCTCTTTGTTTTTGCTTTGTCATCCCGAGTGGGACGGGTATGCCCAGACGTGGGTCCCGTGCCTGCTGGGCCTAGAGACCCAAGCTACTCCTCACTGATGAGCCCCAACAAGGGTGAAACATGTTTGGGGATGCTTGTGGTCTCGTGCAGAAGGGATGTGACCTAGCAGTTCGGGCTGGACTTCCCCTTTTGGGGTGGGGCCAAGCCTGATTTGCATATGGTGTTATCCTTTCTGTAATGGCTTGGCAGGCGAAGAACGATGGTCTGGAGGGTTGCCCCGAGCAATGCCAGTGGTTAAGATTCAGTCTAAACCTTCCAGCCATCACCTCTTTGTTTTTGCTTTGTCACCCCGAGTGGGACGGGTATGCCCAGACGTGGGTCCCGTGCCTGCTGGGCCTAGAGACCCAAGCTACTCCTCACTGATGAGCCCCAACAAGGGTGAAACATGTTTGGGGATGCTTGTGGTCTCGTGCAGAAGGGATGTGACCTAGCAGTTCGGGCTGGACTTCCCCTTTTGGGGTGGGGCCAAGCCTGATTTGCATATGGTGTTATCCTTTCTGTAATGGCTTGGCAGGCGAAGAACGATGGTCTGGAGGGTTGCCCCGAGCAATGCCAGTGGTTAAGATTCAGTCTAAACCTTCCAGCCATCACCTCTTTGTTTTTGCACCTGTGAGCAGAGCATGCCTGTAGCACCGGCACCATTATAAATGGTGCCGGTGCTACAGGCATCCCCATTCCCATTGAACCCCCCTATAGGGCTCAAATAGGAATGGGGAATCATTTTTTCCAGCGCCCTTGAATGGGCAATTACCGGGTCTGCCGGGGTTGTAAAACCCCGGTAATTGCCCATTCAAGGGCGCCGGGAAAAAAACAATTCCGGCGGCAGCCGTGCCTGTATTACAGGGTCGTAATGAGGCCCACTGTCTCAGGCACCAATGAAAAAGTGGCCTGCAGTTGTAAGTGGATATTCATTCACAGACTGTTTGAATAGTACCCAAGTGGGTGCTTTGTGTTAAAATGTACGTACATTGTGATATTTATAGAATATTTATTCAGCAACAATGGTCAATATTACTAACTGCATAGTGAAGTAACTCCTTAAACTGTCCACATAGGCCAAAAAGGTGGCCCATTTTGACTGGCCCACACTAGTGTTTTGTATTTTTGGTACAGGCATTGCCCTATAGGCCAGTCCGAGCCTGGCAGCTCATCCATAATGGTGATGGGGTGCCCACCCAGTGGCCCCCTCACCCATTATGGAGGAGCTAAGGAGCCAGCCCAGTGAAACAATGAGCACTCCCTCAGCTGTTCAGCTGCTTTTTCCAGCTGAGGGAGTGCTCCTGGGCTGGCTGAACTGTCAAAGGGAAACCTTATTTCCTTTTGACAGTTCAGTTCATTCCCCAGCCACACGCTCACTGAGCCATGCAAGGCTGGGGCGTTTTGCTTCGCCAGCATTGCATAGCTCATTGGAAATGCTGGCTGGGGCACTGCATGTCTGTATGTGCGAGGGGGAGCTCCTGCGCCTCCTCGCACATACGGACAGAGCAGCCTGGAACAGGGCGTATCAGCACCCACATGCAGGCCAATGCAGAAGGAATGTTTATGTTCATTTATTTTAATGAAACGTGTATGGATGCGTGAATGCTTGTGTTGTGTGAGTGTATGGTGATGGATGCTCGTGTGAATGATAGAGTGAATGCTGTATGAGTGTGTGTGTGTGTGTGTGTGTGTGTTCATTTGTTTTTGGTCCGTTGAGCTGATTTTGGCAAGTAGTGGATAGAGGGTGGAAGGAGCGCTGTACAACAAAGGCATTTTAAAAATGCCTAAATGCCTTTGTTGCACAACCCCCCTACCCACCTGCCAAATTCAGCTCTCCTTCTGAGGTGCTGTGGAACCCATGGGACAGGGAGGGTATTTTTTTACTGGATTTCTGTCATAGATGTCCAGTCAAAAATACCATGCTATTCCCTTGGCACCCCAGTGCCTTGCATACACACATAAACATGTTGATTGTGTTAGGCCTAGTGGGACCCAGGGGACAGGGATGGTATATTTTTGCTGGACATCTCAGTAAAACATGTCATGCCTGCCCCCTGTGCCCCCCACCCCGGCAGAAATTACAAGCTGTTTGGATATTTACCCATTTTCTTTAAAAGAATGCTCTACAATGCAACATTTTAACCATTCTTTTATAAAAAGAATTCACGAGGGGAAACCCCCTGAACCCATCTTCATTGGTTCGGACTCCCTCACTGCGCTCGGTCGCTATGTCATTTTTGGGGGAAATAGTTATGCCCCTCCACTTAAAAAATTCACCAGCCGCCACTAGCTCTCAGTCTGTGCTGGGAACGGGATGGGGGAGCACAGGGACTGTGGTGGGAGCAGGATGGGCGGGAACCATGGGATAGTGGTGGGAGCAGGGTGGGGAGAGCCCAGGGTGTGTGATGGTGTGGGGAGAGCCCAGGGACTGGGTAGGAGTGGGATGAGGGAGCCCAGCCACTGTGATGGGAGCAGGTGGGGGAGCCCAGGGACTATACTGGGAGTAGGGTGCAGTGACGGTGCACAATACATACTGTCCATTTGGCACTTTTTGGGGGGCCCGGCCTGCCCAAATTTTGATCAGGGGGGGCCCAGGCCAAACATTTTTGAAGACCACTGGCCTAGTGGATTTACAATGTGGGGCAACCTCTTTGATTGGCATGCTCGTCAGAGTCTCATATACAAAACAATCCAGTGTGCTCGTGTATGGACACATTTCGCAGCTATCGCTATATAAAAAAAAATAACACTAACAAAGAGGGGCGGGCCAGGGGGGTCCCAAACAATTTATTGTTTGCTCAGGCGGGTCTTGGCATAAAAAGTTTGAAGACCACTGCTCTATTCCAGACCGCACCAAGATGTCCCTGCCCTCCATTCCTGACCCCACTAAGATGCCACATGTCTCCATTCCAGACCACACTAAAATGCCCTATCCCTCCATTCCAGACCCCACCAAGATGCCACCATCCCTCCAATCCAGACCCCAGCAAGATGCTTCTATCCATCCCTCTGGACCTAAACCATGATACCCCACCCTCCCTCCACACATCAAGATGCCCCCTTGCCTCCCTCCAGACCCACACCAAGATGCCCCATCCCTACATTCTAGACCCCACCAAGATGCCCCCATCCTTACCTCCAGACCTACACAGGGATGCCCCAATCCTCCATTCCAGACACCACCAAGATGTCATCCTCCCTCCATTCCAGACCCCACTGATATACCCCATTTCTCTGTTCCAAACCTACACCAAGATGCCCCCTCCCTCCATTCCATATCACAACGATATGCCCCATCCCTGTTCTACACCCACCCCAAGATGTCCCATTCCTCAATTCCAGACCCCACCAAGATGCCCCCATTCCTCCATCTAAATCCATGCCATGATGCCCCCAAACCCAGATCCCCCATTCCTTCTGCCAGACCCACACACAGATGCCCCATCCCACCCTCCAGACCCAAAGCAGATGCCCATCCCATCCTCCCGACCCACACCAAGATACCCTCATCCCTGCCTCCCTCCAGACCCACACCAATGTGTCCCTATTCCTCCCACCAGACCCACAGCAAGATGTCCCCAACCCTCCATGTAGACCAATGGTATTCAGACATTTCGTGCCAAGCCCCCACCTTCCATTTTGAGTAAAAAGATAGTGATTGACCCTCCCCACCCCACACAAGGACTGGATCTGCCTAGGGAGCCCAAAGGATGTCTATGGGGCCCCCAAATTCCTTACAAATATTAGAAACAGTCATTTAAATCCCTTTTTAAAGAGTCTGGGCCGCTCAATTAGAAGACCACTGCTCTAGACCCATGCAATGATGCCCCATCCTCCCTCCACACACCATGATGCCCCCATCCTGCCCTGCAGACCCACACAGAGATGACCCCTCCAGACCCACAGATGCCCCACCCCACCCTACAGACCCACACAGATGCCCATCCCATCCTAAAGATGGACACAGATGCCCCCATTCCACCTTCCAGACCCCCACACCGATGCCCATCCGACCCTACAGACCCACACAGATGCCCATCCGTCCTACAGATGCACACAGGTGCCACATATCACCCTCTAGACCGACACAATATGCTCTCATCCCTCCCTCTAGACCGACACCAATATGCTCTCATTCCTCCCTCCAGACCCTTAGCAAGATGCTCCCAAACATCCATTACAGACACCAAGATGCCTACCTCCCTCCGATCCTGACCCCACCAAGATGCCCAATCCCTCCCTCCATACACCAGGATACTCCATCCCCCTGCAGACCCCCACCAAGATGCCCATGTGACTGCCCGAAATCGCACCCAGATAGCCCCAGCTAACCTCCTCTAAAATCACCCCATCCCACAGACTATTTGTTAACGCACACTCCCCAAACACACTCTCTTCATCAATCAACATTAAACTCCCCTTTAAAGTAGTTCTCTAAACTAGCCTGCTGTATTAACCCCATTTGATCAGTTTAACACCACCATCCATTGTCCCATCGACTGTTCCTTTCTTGAGCCTCCATACCTGTCATGTTGAAGATGAAAATGATGTTGAAAGTAAATATCTTTTTCCACTCCCCCATCTCCATCTGCTGTCTTCCACAGGAACTTTCCGGTATCCTGAAGAAAATGCCAATTTAAATCTCATCCCTCCACACACCAAAATTCCACCATCCCTCTCTTAAGGCCAACACCAAGATGCCCCATCTCCACTGCAGACCAGCACGAGATTCCCATGTGCCTCACCTTAACCACACCCATATAGTCCCAGCCGAAACCCTCTAAATTTACCCTATCCTACCCACTATTTGTTAACCCAAACATACTCCATTCATTAATTAACATTAAATTCCCCTTTAAATTAGTGCTCTAAATTAGCCTGTTTTATAAACCCCCTTTGATCAGTTTAACACCGCCATCCATTGTCCCATCCACTGTTCCTTTCTTGGCCCTCCATACCCGTCACGTTGAATAGATTAAAAAGATGTTGAAAGTAAATATAATATCCACTCTCCCTTCGCCATCTGCTGTCTTGCACAAGACTCTGGCTTCCGCTGGAACTTTCTTGGTATCCCGAAGCAAATACCAATTTAAATCTCAACCACTCAGAATATGCACATTCCTGCTACGCCATCACCCAGCGTATTCCTTGTTCCGGCTCATGATGAGGGAAAAGATGACGTCGGACGCTATGTGCCGGGTAGGGAACGGAACATGCCCAAAGTCCTGTGAAGAAGAGTATTCAGGTCACTACTATGGGCCATTTCTCGGATGGGAACAATACTCTACAGTCCCGGGTTAATACTAGTTCCCATCTGAGAAATGGACCTTTGGTTGCTAGGGCCATTTCACAGATGGGAAATACCTGCTTCATTGTGAGCAGGCCAGTTCCCATTAGAGGAATTGCCCCTTTGCCCCCCTAGTGGTCAAGTCCTGCATAATAATGGGTTTTAGATTATTCTCACTGAGAATGCTGGTTCCCATTAGAGGAAAGATACATTGGGCCTCATTATGGGTCGGGCGGACACCCTGCCGCCGGACTTGTAAAAAATTACTCCTTGGGTTAGGGCTCAATTTCTCGAATGAGAAATAGCTGTTTCACTGTGAGCAGGATAGTTCCCATTATACAATACCTCTGCATTGCCATGGGTTAGGGGTCCGTTTCTCAAATGGGAAATAGCTGCTTCATTGTGAACAGGCTAGTCCTCAGACAACAGGACCTCTGCGTCTCCTTGGGTTAGAGGTCTGTTTCTCGAATGACAAATAGCTGTTTCATTGTGAATAGGCTAGTTTACATTAAGCGTGAGGAACTTGCTGTTTCCCCAGGTTGAAGGTCAATTTCTCGATTGGGAAATGGCTGCTTCACTGTGAACAGGCTAGTTCCCATCAGATGAGAGACCTCTAGGTCACAAGAGGACCGTTGTCTCTCCTTGAGTAAGGGGCCTGTTTCTCGAATGGGAAATAGCTGCTTCACTGTCAGCTGGCTAGTTCCCATTAGACGTTCTTATAGACAAAGGGTACAACCATGGGCGTGGCATTTGCCCCCAATCTCGCCATACTTTATATGGCCAAATACGAGGATGAGTTTATCTTCTCGTAGCTTAACAGGTGGCAGGCACAAGTGAGTCATTGGGATAGATACATAGATGATGTTATCTTCATCTGGACAGGGAAAGCAACAGAATTGAACAGATTCTGGACATGGTTACATTCGTGTAATGAACATATTCAATTCACCTTGGATAGAGCAATTCGGAAATCCAATTTCTGGACCTCATTCTTCGGCAGAAACAAGGCAAATTAGAATGTGACCTACATAGGAAAATCACAGATCGGAACACCTTGCTACACCATGCCAGTAACCACCCTACACATACTAAAGACAACCTCCCTTATGGGCAATTTTTGCGCATACGCAGAAACTGCACCTCGATGGACGACTTCAGGAGACATGCAGATGCTCTGACCACACGTCTGCGGACACAGGGATACCCAAAAAAACAACTGGCACAAGCCAGTAATGAGCCAAACATGCCAACCGGGATCTCCTACTCAACCCAGAGCCAGAATAAAGTGAGACCATGGAAAATCGCATGACATGTGTTGTGACTCATGGTACACATACCTTCCAAATTAAGAAAATCATAAGGAAGTGTTGTAACCTTGCACAACTCAATTTACCTAAGGAACCTTTCCCGGCGTTTGCATACAAAAGGGCAAAAAACATTAAGGAACATCTAGTGCATTCTCTTTACCAACCGGACACAACCATTGGTGGCCACTGGAATCTACGTCCCCTACAAGGTCACTATCCTTGTGGCAATTGTGTTGCATGCCCATTTACTAAGAAATTGAAATCATTTTCCATTGGTAACAAACAATGGATCCTACGTGATCTAACCAATCGTAAAAGCAGTAACGCCATCTATTGTATCTAATGCCCCTATGGCTTGAGGTACATTGGTCAAACAACACGAATGGTAAACACTAGAATATCGGATCATCGGTCCAAAATCAGATGCAAGAATATCACAGCACCACTTGCAATTCACTTCTTGGAAGCCAACCACACAATAAATGAGGACCAGATGTACACCAAAGCCTTCTACAAAAAGAATCAAGGTGGATTCACAGGTTAGATACCTACAATCATGGACTCAATTAACTGTTCAAACCTGTCACTTTTTCACTTTGACCTTACAGTCACCAAATATTTGAATTACCTCATGAAAACTGGGACCACTGGATGACTCCAGAACTCTTCGTTTTCCCGTAAAGACACAAAATCAGAATAATAATGTTGATTAATCATTTGAATAACGATTCAATGACTGGTAACATGGGAAATGCATTGATCAACAAACACCAATATGGCACACAAGTGGCCATCAGGGGAATTTGAACAAATAAGTCGTCCACATCACATCACAAAAACCATAACCACCACAATAAAAGGACGGAGTATAGGCAGCCATGGCAACAGTGCAAGTAACTGCTCGCGAGCATGTAATCTCACCACTAGTAATCTGTTGCTGGTTCATGACTCGGCAGTCCCCTTAGAGCGACATATACAATGAATCGGATGCGTGGACCGCAATTCAGCAGCACTATGGTAGACACTTAGATCTCACTGTTATTTCAAAAACACACACACGATTGTTTCGTAACTTTGGCGTTTGCCTTTGCATAGCTTAGACCATGGCAAGCTAATAGAGTAGGTGTCATGGTTACAGGACACAACACGCCCTAACAAACATGCACGGAATACGCTACAGACGTAGATCCCTTGACAACTAGGCATATACATGCCTCGCAGGTACGCGCGCCATCAATTCCGCATTCGTTCAGCAGCCAGCACGCCCAACACAGCCATCCTCAGAGCCGCATTACTAAGGTGAGCACCGCCAAGCACAACACATGCAATAAGGGCACTCTTACATCGTTGCCCAGTAATTCACCGACCACCATTTTCCAGCCGATCAAGGCGGGCCCCTGATAGGCACACTCAAAATGTACGCCACACACAGACATACATTAACACCCTCACGAACTCTCAGAGTAATTTAACGATGCACCCAGAGAGGATTACACTGATTCACGATAGGGGACTTTTAAGCAAGCTATTGCAAATACCACAAACAATACTTGCAATTTGCCTTCTAATAATAATATCATGACACTCCTGTATCCATCCTTTTTCAGGACGGAGGGAATGACTTGCAGACAAAACTAAGGGGACGCAAGTCGCAACGCCAAAGCAGCATAACAACATGCAGTCTGTGATGAAGTGCAGGTAATATAAGAACATTGCGAAAATGAATCTTCCTTCTCAGTCATATAACCACGTCCATAACCTGAACTCTAAACCACAATACAGTGACACCACTAATTTCCCAATACTATGGATCCGTTAAGTTCCTCCTTCTTTTTATCTACATAGGCCCCGATAGGAATAAATACTGGACCTAACATAGGATCCCATGAGGCATCAGCAAGTTAAGCGATTGCAGAGAAAGGATCCTACATCATTCACTGCAAAATAAAACCCTTTCTATTAAGTCCACAACGGGACCACCCGAACCAGATGTGCTGCTCCTCATGCGTTTTGGCACTCAGAAATTGGGATTGAGCACCGGTAGGGAAGAGTACCACAGGCGCCTCGAGTTTCTTTTTAACTAGAATTGTTTTCATACGTATACCTGGGGTTCTTAGGTTCATTTTGGCATACACACCACTTACACACTATGGGCCTCATTACAAGTTTGGAGGTAGCTTGATAAGGGCATGGCTGCCTCCAAACTCGTATCCGGGTCCGTGGTCCCTGATTGGGGAAATACCAGGTAATTCCGACTTTGGAGGCCGGTATTTCCCCATTCAGGGAACCCGGATCATCCCCATTTGAACCCCCATAGGGCTCAATGGGAAAGGGAAGCATGTTAACAATGGGCCCGTTAATGACAGGCCTGTTATTAACATGCTAGTCCCCTTGTGGGACCCGCAAAGGACGTCTGGTCTGACCAGACGTCCAGAGCGGGTCCCGCAAGGGAACCTCGTAATAGGGCGGAATGGGTTTAATGGCACCAGCACCTTTACCGGCACCGTTAAACCCATTCCGCCATGGTCGTATTGAGGCCCTATATGTGTTTCTTACACAGGGTCCCCGACATGGAGCACTGATGAAGGCGGCAATTGAGCAACCTGAGACCGCCGAAACGTGAAGTCCAAGTCCAAAGGTAACTATCAAAACTCAATCAATTCCCATTTTTGAGATCTAGTTTAACCAGATCCTTCCACGTTGGCCATCACTGAAACGAGACCCTGACAGCATTTAATTCTTAACGGGTACTAGTAAGACCCAGACTTTCCCAAGGTTAACAAGGAACATGGGACACAAAAACAATTTGGTCTATTACATCCAAATCTAATGATTTACTCTTAAAACTTTTTATTTTAATTAACTTTACTGTTCACTTTTTAATGCCTTAGAGTATTCACACTCGATATCTCATGGTTGAAAACTATGACGAAAACTTTAGACCTTATTTCTTAATTGTTTATTCCACAACAATGTGTTTTTCTTTAACTTACATATCTTCATAATGTGCTTATAAAAGAAATTGGTTCACTGTCAGAATATTGCATTCTTCATCGATATAGGAGTCGGCACGGAGCACCATATTTGTAATCATTGTTTCATTTGCACTAAATAAGATATTTGACTTTCCTTACTTAGGATTGTTGTTAGTATGTAACTGTGATCATCATCATCCAAGTGTTTTTCAATTTAAATCACTATTTAGGAAATAATACACAATAATTGATGAATGTCATTTCTCTCTCAATCTATTTCATTCTTTGTTCTGTTCATAAATTGTCTTAAGTGGCTGGCACCCATAGAACCCACTCAAATCTCTAACTACAGAGACTTGATCTCATGACTTATCAATAGCCCAATCAGAGATCTATTGTGTGAACTTGCTGTGTGAAAGTGCTGCTTAATGCGCACCGACGTTTGCTGCATCCTCTGCCTGTGAAATAATCATAGGCAGGCATCTTATTCACCTTTGTATGCCGCATCTTGCTGTGCTCTCATACCGGGCTGCACGTGGGCATCCACTCCGAGATGGATGCCTAGCTGCACTAGGCTCCATTCCATGCCTTTCCCCTATCTTGCCCTGCCGGCCACAACCATTGGCTAACAGTGTGTACAAGTCTGCCAATCCGTCGCCGGGAGGCGTGAGCCGGCCATTTTCACCTAGGCCACGAACAAAGGCAAGCATCTGCACTAGCCTGCACACTCGATCGGACCTTAGCGAAGGAGCAGGAGCTCCCATCAACATTGCTGGAGCAGTGCACCCCTTGAGGAGGGAGGCGAAGCTGGAGCTTCCCTCCATCAAGGTAAGCCCCTGGACTCCGCCAACAGCGTCGTCCATCCGCCGCTTATTTTTATGAAAGTGCTGCTTAATGCGCACTGACGTTTGCTGCATCCTCTGCCTGTGAAATAATCATAGGCAGGCATCTTATTCACCCTTTGTATGCCGCATCTTGCTGTGCTCCCATACCGGGCTGCACGTGGGCATCCGCTCCAAGATGGATGCCTAGCTGCACTAGTGTAATGGTGCATGCTCCCAAAGCCCTGAAACTGGCAAGTCCATCCCTGCCTCTGGCTTCCTTGGGGGCTTCTCAGGCCCCAGCTAGGCTTACCTGGACTCAGTCCTAGCGCCACTGGCGCCAGGCTCATGGTAGGTGTTAAACACATGGTCCATATACTTGGCTCTGAGATGCTAAGCCATTCAGTACAGGGTGTGGCTTGGGACTATTTTACCTGAGAAGCAGGATACAGATAAGGGGACTATTTTCCTGCAACTACTTGCAAGACTATTTAAACCGCACCCTGCAAACTGAACACGCTTCGCGTTATTCTGCACTCCTGCAGCGTTAACGCTCACCGTGTCAGTTCTGCTCTTGCTTCCCTTCTGCCACGCCCGTCCAGAGTCTTCTATCCATCGGCACCTGTGAAAAGAGAAGAACATGAGTTATTCAGGCATTGAAGGCCTTACCGGCAGAACATCCTGACCTTGCCTTCTTCATACCCACGGGCTGCCGTGTCTGTAGAAGAACCAAACAGAAGGTACCCTCTTGGGTAACTATTCACCTGAATCGGCCACCTCCAGGAACTCCATCGAGCAGTTCTCCATCATTCTGCATCGTGCCGCCACTCGACACCGTCAAACGGTTCTTCCATCTTCTTCCTGGAATTGCGCTGCACCTGCCGAACAGCAAAGACAAAGCAGGTTAGTCACACACAGCAAAGGAAAGCTAAATAAAGCGAACAATAAGCGTGACCCGCACAGCGCTATACTTACCGGCAGGAATCCTGCTCATAATTGTCAGAAGAGTCATCCTATCATCTGAAAGCCGCTTAATGCCGCACCTGAAAGACAAGAACGAACATTAGATACCTTGAGCAGAAAGACAAAGCAGCTTTCCAAGGAGTTATTGGAATAGAGACTTACCTGCTTACTCCGGTCCTTCCACTTCAGCAACCTCCATCGGATCAGTGAAGTAACTTGATCCTGGAACGACAGTGTAACCGCGCCCCTGCCAGAGTGTGCAGGACAGAGAGCTCACCCATTAAAAAACCAAGGTGAGCCAGAGGAAGAGAAGGAAAATCGGAAAGAGGTGAAAACCAAAACCAGCTCCATTCAGTTGGCTAATGTCTTGTTTCGACTTGCAGGCAAACGTCTCCTGAGGCAAGAACGAAGGGAAGACGTAAGCTAGCACCCTCATTTAAGCAGAGCAACACCAGTGCAGACATCATCCTGCGGACACGAGCACGCCCCCGTGGAGACCAGGTGAGCGTGACAGAACGCGAAGACTTACACAAATTCTCTACCTGGGCGCCATGGAAACCTCGGAAACTGATCAGCTAGCTCAGCTTTTGGGGGAACTCAGGGCCGAGGTACATTCGGCTAGACAGGAAACCAATGCCTTACGAAGGGAACTGATTGTAGCCAAGGACCGCACTGACGATCTGGCCAGACAGTTGCTTCAGTCACAGGCGGGGCAAACGCTGCTACCTGGGGTGGGGTCAACAGTACCCACTGCATCAAGCAATCCAGTTCAGGTGGTCCTCCCAGGAGCTGTACCCTTGGCACCCCCAGAACGATTTGCTGGGACCCAAAAAGGTATGCAGTGTTTATGAATCAGTGCCATCTACATTTCCTATGCAGGCCAGGAGCTTTTCCAAACGACCAGTCCAAAGTGGCTTTTGTACTTTCATATCTTAGTGGCAGTGCTGCTGACTGGTCGGTACCGCTGGTCAGTCGGGATGATCCCATCTTGCGAGACTTCCAAAGATTCCAATTGGATATGGAGAAGCTGTTTGCCCGGCGCTGCCAAGGTCAGGCATTGGACAATGACTTTTTGTCTTTGCCTCAAGGCAACCAGGATCTGCTAATATACATTGCGACCTTCAACAGACTAGTTGTGGAAACTGATTGGCCGGATGACAAAAGAACAACGCTGTTTTACCGCGGTCTGAGAGGGGAGTTAAAGGACGTTTTAGCTCAAGTGGTTAACCCACCCAGAGACTGTGCTGAATACATAGGGCCTCATTACACGGAATGCGGTAAACCATGGTGCTAAACCAGAGCACCATGGTTGCCGCCGGTACCATACCGGTACCACCATGGAGAAAAGGGGAATTACCACCCCATTCCAAGGTCGGCGGGGCGGTAATTCCCCCTTTCTCCATGGCCCTTCCCCATTTCCATTTTTGCCCCATAGGGCTCAATGGGAATGGGGAAGGAGCTAATTACGGTACCGCAAATTGCGGTACCGTAATTAGCACCAAGGTCCCTTTGCGGGTCCCAACTTTAACGGCTGGTCTACACCAGCCGTTAAGGTCGGGTCCTGCAAAGGGACCTCGTAGTAAGGCGGTAAGGGTTTCCCGGTACCGGTGCCCTTACCGGTACCGGTAAACCCTTACCGCCTACCGTGTAATGAGGCCCATAGACTTGGTGGTCCAGCTAAATCACAGACTGCAGAACCGTAAGGCAGATCGTGCTAGAATAGATTCTAGGGTATTTGTACGCCCCAAGGAAAATGCCTCCAAGGCCACTGACGTGTCAGAACCCATGAAAATCGGAGTAGTGCGTGGGCCGCTATCCAAGGCTGAAAGGGAGAGGAGAAGACAACAACAACTGTGTTTGTATTGCGGGTCAGCCAGCCATTTCCTTCGAGAGTGCCCAGTGAAGCCACCTAAAAAGGTAGTAGGAGTCGCTGGTAAGGTTGAAAAAGAGTCTGAACCGGAAAACTTCTCCGCCCGGCAGGCGTAGAGGTCCGCTTGCTGAGCGAAAAGAAGGATTCCCAGACCTTGTACTTAGTTTTGCCTATGGTCCTTATAAACCACCAACAACCGTCTTGAATGCATGCAGTCAGAGCATACATCGACAGTGGAGCCATTGGAAATTATATGGATCAAGAATTGGCTTCGAGGATGAACCTTTCCCTTTGTGAAAAGACAACAACAGACTTAGTCACCACAGTCGACGGAACTGAAATTGCTTCGGTCCAGTAACACACTCTACGACAGAGATGACTCTTTTGTGCCAAGACTGTCATCGGGAAACCATAGTGCTTGATATAATCAAGGCTCCACAATTTCAAATAATTCTGGGAATGCCATGGTTAGAATCACACAATCCTTGCATAGACTGGCATGCCCAGAGGTTGACCTTCTCAGTCGATTGTGCTCAAACTTGTTAGCCAACTAAAGGACCTTTGGTCACTGGAGCGACAACAATCATGAAACCAACCAACTCCCTACCTCTGGTATATCAAGACTATCAGGATGTATTCCAAAAGGATCAAGCCAACACACTGCCCCCTCATAGGTCATATGACTGCCAGATCGACCTTGTACGTACCAGGAGCACAGATTCCGTGCGGTCGAATCTATGCTCTCACAGAGTCCGAGAACCTGCATTTCAGAAAATATTTAGATCAGTACCTGGCTAACGGTTTCATTCGCCCATCCAAGTCCCCGGCGGCATCACCCTTATTCTTCGTGCCTAAAAAGGAAGGTGACCTTAGGGCTTGCATCGACTACCGTGCATTGAATCAGGTCACTGTTAAAAACCGTTTGATTCCTGACCTATTGGATCAAGTTAAAGATGCCCGAATTTACACCAAGTTAGACCTCTGCGGAGCATACCACCTGGTACGGATCAGGAAAGGGGACGAATGGAAGACCGCTTTCCGCACCAAATACGGGCTATTCGAATACCAGGGGATGCCTTTTAGCCTTTGCAACGCCCCAGTGGCGTTCCAGTTTTTCATGAGCAATGTTTTACGAGAAATGATTGGTGTGTGTGTCGTAGTATACATCGACGACATTCTGGTATACTCCCGTTCAGAGCAAGAACATGTGAAACATGTCCGGGCAGTTTTGGACAAACTTCGACAACACAAACTATGTGCAAAGCTGGAAAAATGTTTTTTTCATGTAACTGAGGTCGAGTTCCTTGGATTTGTCCTAACCCCTCATGGTGTGTGCATGGATTCACTAAAGGTTGATGCTATTCTCAACTGGCCATCGCCAACCTCGATTAAAGGAGTTCAGAGTATGCTCGGATTTGCAAACTTCTATCGTTGTTTCATTCCAGGATTTTTCAATGGTCCGAAGAGGCTGAAAAAGCCTTCCAGGAGCTAAAACAAGGATACATCTCAGCCCTGATCCTGAAACACCCTCGTCCAGATCTACAGTACGTGGTCGAAACGGATGCTTCCAGTCTGGCAATGAGCGCGGTCCTTTCACAAAGGGACCCTGAAACTGGTCAACTGCATCCAGTAGCCTTTTGGTCACGGAAGTTTACGGCTCCCGAATTGAATTATGCTGTTACGGACAAGGAACTGTTAGCCATCAAGGCGGCCTTCAAAGCCTGCCGGCATTACCTCTTAGGAGCTAGGCACACCATCACAGAAATTACTGGCCATCGCAATAATGCCGATGGGCATTATTTTTTGCTGAGTTTGACTTTGTAATTACTTACCGACCTGGCTGTCGAAATGGCAAGGCAGATGCACTGTCCCGTATAGGAGTAGACAAGGAATACGCCAATCCTGACCCAGTGCCCATCATTCCTGGTGAAAAGATTTTTGGAATTACTTTGTCTCTAACGTTAGAAGACATTCAAGAAAGAATCTCTCATCTCATGGACTCCAACGCCTTAAAGAATTGGCCGACCAAAAGTCCTCACCATTCAGTCACAAACCAATTACCCTATTTTCAAGGACGTCTCTACCTACCCAGTAGAGAACTTCAGGAAAAGCTTGTCTCAGATTACCATGACTCATTAGTAGAAGGTCATCCTGGAATTGCAAAAACTGAGGCCAAGGTCAAACAGCATTTTTGGTGGCCTACATGGCGTAAAGACATCAAGCAGTTTGTACTATCCTGTGGAGTTTGCGCTCAAAACAAGGCCCAGAAAAAAAAAATCACCAGGCCTGCTTCAGCCATTAGACATCCCACCTACACCTTGGCATACCCTATCTCTTGATTTTATAACAGACCTTCCTCCTTGTAACGGGTTCAACACAATTTTAGTAGTGGTGGATTTGTTTTCGAAAATGGCCCATTTCATACCATTAAAAGGATTGCCTTCAGCTTCAATTCTGGCTATAGAATTTCTGGAACAGATTGTCCGAATTCATGGATTTCCTTCCATCCTGATCTCAGACCGTGGCAGCCAGTTTATCTCACGCTTCTGGAAGAAATGTTGCGAGTTAGCTCAAATCGACGTAAGACTTGCCACCAGTCACCATCCCCAAACTGATGGCCAGACAGAGAGGACAAACCAGACCTTGGAGCACTATCTCAGGTGCATGTTACATCAAACTGAAGGCAGCTGGAAGGATGTTTTATGGATCACCGAGTATGCCTATAACAACTCCCTACATTCCAGTACAGGTCAAAGTCCCTTCTATACAATCTACGGGTTACACCCGCGAACTTACAATCTTGACCCGCCGCAACTTCTGGAAATGCCAGCTGTGAAAAGTTTGCACTCTACCATCTCCCAAGCCTTCAAACAAGCAACGGATCATCTAAAGCAAGCTAAGGAAAGGTACAAGAAATCAGCCGACGTGCATAGAAGTGAAGCTCCAAGATATCAGGTTGGGGATGAAGTCTGGTTGGCGTCAAAGCACATACCAGTGAGAGGGCCTCGTACCTTCAACCCCAGATATTTAGGTCCATATACCATTAAGGCCATTATCAATCCGGTGGCTATCAAATTGGACTTACCCCCGCACATGAAGATTCATCCTGTGTTTCATGTCTCACTTTTGAAACCAGTGCAACCTGGAGCACGAGTTGTGAAACCTCCGAAACCGGTCACAGTAAACGGGGAACCTGAGTTCGAGGTTAAAGAAATTCTTGACTCAAAAATCACCAAATCAAAACTATTTTCTTGATAGACTGGAAAGGGTACGGACCACATGAAAGATCATGGGAACCTAGCGAGAATGTGCATGCTCCTCAGTTATTAAAAAGGTTCCACCGCAATCACCCAAAGAAACCAGGACCAATGGGTGAGTCTGCCTTAGGAGGGGCAGTGGGGGGAGACGGGGGGAGTGCTGTCATGGTGCATGCTCCCAAAACCCTGAAACTGGCAAGTCCATCCCTGCCTCTGGCTTCCTTGGGGGCTTCTCAGGCCCCAGCTAGGCTTACCTGGACTCAGTCCTGGCACCGCTGGGCCCAGACTCATGGTAGGTGTTCAAAAACATGGTCCATATACTTGGCTCTGAGATGCTAAGCCATTCAGTACAGGGTGTGGCTTGGGACTATTTTACCTGAGAGGCAGGATACAGATAAGGGGACTATTTTCCTGGAACTACTTGCAAGGCTATTTAAACCGCACCCTGCAAACTGAACACGCTTTGCGTTATTCTGCACTCCTGCAGCGTAACGCTCACCGTGTCAGTTCTGCTCTTGCTTCCCTTCTGCCACGCCTGTCCAGAGTCTTCTATCCATCGGCACCTGTGAAAAGAGAAGAACAGGAGTTATTCACGCATTGAAGGCCTTACCTGCAGAACATCCTGACCTTGCCTTCTTCTTACCCACGGCCGCCGCGTCTGTAGAAGAACCGAACAGAAGGTACCCTCTCGGGTAACTACTCACCTGAATCGGTCACCTCCAGGAACTCCATCGAGCAGTTCTCCATCATTCTGCATCGCGCTGCAACTCGACACCGTTGAACGGTTCTTCCATCTTCTTCCTGGAGTTGCGCTGCACCTGTCGAACAGCAAAGACAAAGCAGGTTAGTCGCACACAGCAAAGGAAAGCTACATAAAGCGAACAATTAGCGCGTCCCGCACAGCGCTATACTTACCGGCAGGAATCCTGCTCATCATTGTCAGAAGAGTCATCCCATCATCCGAAAGCCGCTTAATGCCGCACCTGAAAGACAAGAACGAACATTAGATACCTTGAGCAGAAAGACTTAAAGCAGCTTTTCCAAGGAGTTATTGGAATAGAGACTTACCTGCTTACTCCGGTTCTTCCACTTCAGCAACCTCCATCGGATCAGTGAAGTTACTTGATCCTGGAATGACAGTGTAACCGCGCCCCTGCCAGAGTGTGCAGGACGGAGAACTCACCCATTAAAAAACCAAGGTGAGCCAAAGGAAGAGAAGGAAAATCGGAAGGAGGTGAAAACCAAAACCAGCTCCATTCAGTTGGCTAATATCTTGTTTCGACTTGCAGGCGAACGTCTCCTGAGGCAAGAACGAAGGGAAGACGCAAGCTAGCACCCTCATTTAAGCAGAGCAACACCAGTGCAGACATCATCCTGCGGACACGAGCACGCGCCTGTGGAGACCAGTGAGCGTGACAAATATGCTTCATTCCATGCCTCTCCCCCACCTTGCCCTGCCGACCACAAGCATTGGCTAACAGTGTGTACAAGTCAGCCAATCCGTCGCCGGGAGGCGTGAGCCGGCCATTTTCACCTAGGCCACGAACGAAGGCAAGCATCTGCACTAGCCTGCACACTCGATCGGACCTTAGCGAAGGAGCAGGAGCTCCCATCAACACTGCTGGAGCAGTGCACCCCTTGAGGAGGCAAAGCTGGAGCTTCCCTCCATCAAGGGAAGCCCCTGGACTCCGCCGACAGCGTCGTCCATCCGCCGCTTATTTTTATGAAAGTGCTGCTTAATGCGCACTGACGTTTGCTGCATCCTCTGCCTGTGAAATAATCATAGGCGGGCATCTTATTCACATTTGTATGCTGCATCTTTCTGGGCTCCCATACCGTGCTGCACGTGAGCATCCGCTCCAAGATGGATGCCTAGCTGCACTAGGCTCCATTCCATGCCTCTCCCCCACCTTGCCCTGCCGACCACAACCATTGGCTAACAGTGTGTACAAGTCAACTTGCTGTGTGAAAGTGCTGCTTAATGCGCACCAATGTTTGCTGCATCCTCTGCTTGTGAAATAATCATAGGCAGGCATCTTATTCACCCTTTGTATGCCGCATCTTGCTGTGCTCCCATACCAGGCTGCACGTAGGCATCCGCTCCAAGATGGATGCCTAGCTGCACTAGGCTCCATTCCATGCCTCCCCCCACCTCGCCCTGCCGACCACAACCATTGGCTAACAGTGTGTACAAGTCAGCCAATCCGCCGCCGCGAGGCGTGAGCTGGCCATTTTCACCAAGGCCATGAACAAAGGCATTAGACACTATCGCACCTGTCAAAATCCTCAAAGGCAGACAGACATCTCACCTTAATAATTGGTTCACCCCACATCTGAAAGAACTAAGGATTCAAAAAAGAAAGCTACAATCAATTTGGCGCCACTCACCTACTGAAGAGAACAAAGCTGAGTTAAGTAACCACTCTAAACTCTACAAAAAGGAAATAATTAGTACAAAAAAAGAATACGTTTAACAACAGACTTTCTAAGGCCAAATCAGACACTAAGGAATTATTTTCCATCCTGCGCGAAATGGAATCACCAATACCTCAGGTTGATAATACCGTAAGGATAAGCCCTGGTGTACCAATATACAAAATGCACTATCAGATAAAATTACCTCCCTCCAAATCAAAATGGCCAAAAAGAAAGCCTCTTTGCTCCTACAGGCAGAATCTTCACATCAGCAGCAGCCACCTCTAAACCCACATAATAGCACCCCTCCACCTTTCAGTTTCAAAAAAATATCTATCACTGAAACAGAAAAAATCATACTCTCACTTAAAACCTCCAATTGCAAAGGAGATAACTGTCCAGCCCAAATTATAAAGGACACAGCTAGAGATTTAGTCCCTTTCATCTCGAAGCTCATCAACACCTCATTTAAAACGAACCTTGTGCCTAATAATCTTAAACATTCCTGGGTATTACCATTGCTCAAAAAACAAACATTAGACCCATCTATACCAAGTAATTACAGACCTATCACCACAGTCCCCTTCCTACTTAAAATTATTGACAGAGTAGCCTATATACAAATACAGGACTACCTAGAAGCCAATAACTTACTAGGCTCACGCTCGTCTGGCTTCCGCCAACTTCATGGCACAGAAACAGCCTTGATTGACCTTAAGACCCAAATTGACGAGTTGAAGGACAATGGGAAATCAGCTATGCTACTCCTCCTTGACCTATCGGCAGCCTTCGACTTGGTGGATCATACAGTCTTATGTAACCATCTCAGGTCAGCTGCCCATCTCTCAAACGATGCCATAACCTGATGCAATCCTTCCTTGCGAACCGTACAATGAGAGCCTTCTCCCCTCTAGCAGCTGCTGACCCCATACAAGTCTCCTGTGGCGTTCCCCAGGGATCATGTGTATCCCCCACCATGTATAACATCTTTACTAAGCCCTTGATTGACAAGTTGGACAGATTGGGTGTCACCTACACTAACTATGCAGATGACACTCAGATCCTCATCCCCCCTTTCGGGCAACTACTTGGAAAACTCGGACTTGGTAAACAAGATATACCTCCTCATTCAGGCATGGATTGCATCCCATGGCCTCTGCTTGATGACGATAAAACGGAGATACTGATCTTAGGCTCAGGGACGGCCATTATTTTGTTTTTTAATTTTATTGGTTTTTACAAACCTTTAAAATATGTACAACATAAACACCCACATATTAGCATATGTCACATCACAAACTCCAACAAACAAACAAACAGATTCCAATAGGCCATCCATATCAATATCTCACACGTCTAACATCAACATATGTTATTTCATTCAACATTACTGTTTTGGAAGGGAATTTCTTCTGTTGATGTCAAACGTGTTTCAATTATTTTCAACAGCCGTGTTAACGGGAATATTAGTTTCACATCAGTTCCTTGAAACATCACCTTCCACCATTCGTCTGCACACAAGGATGGATGGTTTAGGCTCCAATGACCCAGATGAATTGTCCTCTCAGATCTTAATTTAGTACAAAATAGCACTAGATGTTTAAGTGATTCCTTTGTACAAAGGCACAGCCTACATTCAGGTGTCAAATGATCGTAACCTTTCCACAGCCGAAGCCGATCAGCGGTTTTAAACATGTTCAGTCTGAACAACATAAAAGGTCGACGTGTCTGCGGATCAGGAAATAGTGCGACATAGTTCTGGAGAGTATTAAACACACGTGCCTCTAGTGGTGCATCACTCATTCGACTTGTGGCCGCTCTCTCCACACAGGTTTCATCCACGGTCTAAACGCCATATTTTAAGCTTGCCTGCTTCCGGGTTCTCCTGGAGCATTGCGGTTTTGATGTCATTTTTTTTAGAATTGCCTCACATCTGTTTAACCACATATTAACAATTTTGGAGTTAGCGGGTAAGACGTCATGAAAGATCTCGAATTGTGGAATCTGCGCACGGGTACAGGTCTTTCTATAAAGATTCAACAGACTCCAACATGTTCTTGCCTGTATCGATATTAATGCAAGCTCATACCTTATACATGACGTCTTCACACCCCTAGGAAGGGATAGTACCTTGGTCCAGAAACAATTTTTGAAGGTGGCCCAGGTCTCATGTGGACAACCAAGGGCGTTTTCTGCCCCGTAAATCAAGACCGGGATGACCTTCTGATGATAAAAGGACAAGACGGGACGTAAAGAGAATTTACCAAACTTCTTATGAATTATTAATGCCTGGCTTGCTAGTTGGTTACAATTCCGCTTGGTTTCCGCAAGCCAGGGCCCGTCATTTATAGTAGAACATATTGTCATCCCAAGATATTTGACAGTTTGAGAGATTTGAAGCATTTCTTGTCCTAAGGACCATTTTATATTTTTTCTATTTGACACGCCACCACCATTCAGATTCTGTAGGATCAATATTTTGCATTTCTTTGTGTTAATCGCTAGCTTGTTGGATGTGAAGTATCGTTGCACCGCATTTCGTTTTCTTTGCAGCCCGATCAGAGTCGCACCCATGACAATCAAATCATCTGCATAAAGCAGCCAGCTTAGGTGTGTATTTGCGACTTTTGGCGGGAAGGACTTGACCTCGTTGATTGCGTCGCCTATGTCAGAAATGAAGAGACTGAATATTGTTGCGGCCAAGGGACAGCCCTGTTTTACTCCTTTAAAAGTGTTGATGGAGGCAGATAGAAGGCCAGATTGATCCAAGCGAACTCGAATGGAGGTCTTTGTGTGGAGTTCTCAGATTGCCGCAGCTAAATCCAGCGGACATCCCCACTGCCTCAGTTTATCCCACAGAAGCGTTCTGTCAATGGCGTCAAATGCATACGAGAAGTCTATGAATGCTAAATACACCTTTGTATTTGATTTGATGGCCTCCGTTATGATTATATTTAGCAATAATAGATTCAGCGAACATCCGACCTTCTTTACAAAACCTGACTGGCGTATATCCACGTGGGATGATGTTAACGACCAGGCTAGTAATTTTTTCTGTAACATTGTGGCATAGATTTTACCTAACATGTCCAACAATGCGACAGGCCGGTAGTTTTTCGGGTTGGATTTATCACCCTTTTTAAAGATGGGTACGATGATCGCACACTTCCACGATTTAGGCGTCTCACAATTTTGGATTATCCTTTTAAAGAGAGTATCACAAAACCCAGCCCATATTTCTGGGAACTGTTTGATTGTAAAGTTTGTGAGCCCATCAGGGCCAGGAGCTCGTGATTTTTTTGTTTTTTTGATGGCATCCACTATATCTTCTTTTGGAAATTCTAAGTCCCACGGTTTAGGCGTTACTTTTACTGGAGTTTCCAATGACTCAGATGAGTAGTACAAGGTTCCAAAATGCGCTATCCAATCCACTTCTGACACCATGCATGCTTGAATCGCATTTTGGGGAGCATGCAAGTTATTAATAAGGCACCAGAATTCCTTTGTGTTTTTATTTTGCAGGATCCTAACATGATGACCTTATGTGGTTTTACCCAATTTTTGTACCTTTGTTTCGCATTCTTGGCTACTTGCAGACGGGCATGTTCTTCTAGCGTCTTGGCATGTCTTAATTCACTACGTAGCAATTGCTTTTGTTTCAAGAGCTCCAAATCGAAGCAATGAGTGCGTACGTAGGACTTGGTTTTTAAAGCCTGTCTTTTTGGGTTTAAATTGCATCAATAGCTGATCATATTCCAGAGTTTTACTGACATTACAGTACTCACTTGTAAGATTTTCGATTTCAAGATAATCTAGTCTCAGGCGTACCGTTTGATTCAGCCTGGTCTTTATGCTGCCACCTTGGTTTCGAGGCTTTCAGCCTTGTTAGAAATTCTACTACCAGCATGTCATGGTCGCTCTCATTTTTCTTTGTGACAGTCAGTGAGCTTATTCGCGGATGTAAGGCTTCTGAAACAAATATGTAGTCAATTGTTGAGGCTAGATTATCCCGATGCCAAGTTTTAGCTGGTGGCATGTCATTACACGTGTTCCCGTTTAACATCTGAAAGTTGCGTACAGCCATCTCTTCTGTCCATGATGGGATTAAAACCCTTTTTTTCTGTGTCCGCTGATTGAAACAAATCAATATTCAGATCACCACAAATGATGATGTTCGACCATGCTGAATCCTCCATCAGAGAGTCCAATATTTCCGTTACTTTATCCATAAAATCCTGTTTTCCGGCTCTTTTATGATTCCAATACGTGTTTACCAACGTGATTAAGTCGGTACACGTGCCTGAGCCTCCCAGAAATTATATAGAGGTTGTCTGAATAAATGGAGTATGGTTGGTTGAGTTAACAACCCTCCTTCCTGAAGATCTTCCAATCATTGTAAGCAAGCCTGCCATAGGACGACCCTTTAAAGGTTTAATTGCCGGATTTAATACCACCTCGAAATCATTGGAGACCGGGGCTTCCATTAGCCATGTTTCCTGTAAACAGACAATCTGTAATTGTTCAAGCCAGTTTGAGTTGAATAGATGTAGAAAACCACGGGTGTTCCAAGATGCAAGACTGCATACGTCCTGTGCTATTATTCTTTGGCGTTATTACTGGGATTTGCTGTTCAAAGCTTCAGACAACCAAGACCACTCATTAGTTTCCATAGATAGGTTCTCGGGAGAAATTCTCGAGCCTTCAGTTGAGGACAGGCGTGTTGTTCCATTTATTGTTATTGTAATCTTGTCTTTTTATTGAGGCGTTTCCATGAGTGGCACGGATAGATCTTGACCTGAATGCTTTGAAGATATTTGATTATTGTCTGTCGTTATGACCTTGTTGATTCCAAAGTGCGAGCTTGATTTTATAACACTTTTAGTCAGGTTGTTGGTTGGCAATGTTTAATGAGGACCGCTCCCGTTGAAGACGTACAAAAGACAGTTTCGTCCTCTTTAGAGTCCAGCAATCGATACTTCTCCTCAAACTTGTAGACATCAAAGCCCAAGGAGAACAATGCTACATTGGCATCCAAGATTGAGGACGCAATCAAGGAAGATAAAACATGTAAGATGACTTTGTCGTTTCTGTTCTCGTCAAAGAATTCCACAATCTTCAAATCATTGGAGCTAATAGCTCGCAGTGATGGCACCAAATGGAGGAGCTTGATAGTATTCTCTCGGATCAGTATTAGGTTGTCAGAGGGTTCCAGCCTCCCAATTATCAATTTTTGAACCGGGATTAACAAAACGGTGCTTCTGGATGATGAGTCTTTAGTGAATTGGACACGTTTTTTTGGGCCTTGTGGCTCCTCAGGTCTGACAAAACTTAGGCCGATTTCACGCGGACCAGGCAAGTTTTTTTGGTTCTTTTTTTTCTCCGACGGCACCAAACAAGGGGACACACAAGAGTTAGGTCCTTGAGCATTGGCACTCTCAAGGTGTTGGGATGCTAATGTCCTCATCCTTTTTTCATTTAAAGTTAGGAAGACCGGACTGACCAAACATCTTGATTGTAGCGGTAAGCTGTCGACCTTACTGATAATATGGCAAATTCTGCCATTTGGAATTCTGGTTTCTCGAGATACTTGCAAGGGCTCTTTCAGGCTATAGGCATTGGTGTCTACTCCTGAGGTCATACTGGAGACCTGATGTTCCTTTAGGCAGTTTTGTACATTTTGATTCGTCACGCTCTTAGTACTGGTAGACTCAGGATTCACGGACATTTCGGGCTCCTATTCCAGGTCTATGATAGCGCTGTCTTCGTAAGTTGACAAATTTAACAACTCCCCTGTTAGGTCCGGCGCTGTGACCAAAAAAGCCGCTTCGATGTTGTCTGTCGTGACAGCCTGCACTACAGGTACTTGTTGCCGTATAATGTTGGTTTGAGCGGACACCATAATGGAATTCTTTGTACTACTAGACGCATTCTGTGCTACGTTTATGTTCCGCAAGAATTCTATGGCTCCTTGTAGAGACTTATTTTTCCGACTTATTTGATTTTTTGTTTCCTTTAGAGGTTGCGAGCTGACCCGTTTTGGTAAAACAGGAATTGTCGGAGTTTGAAGACCCCCATTGAATATTGAGTACACCACCTGTTGCGGAGCCTTAGGATCCATTGAGAGTCTGTGGTCGGCCACGGCCACAGCCTGCTCCAAGTGTGAGGAAGAGGCCGCCTGTAAGTCCGTTTGCGCCGGATTAGCGCTGCTACGTGTTTGTTCAAATGCAGTGTTGAAAGAGATGTCTGCAATTGGGGCAATTTCGACACCTGCAGCAGTTGATAAGTCAGCAGTTTTAGGATCAGATGTTTGTTCATTTGTTCCTGTCAGGTGTATAGTACACGACTCACGTAAGGCAAAAGAAGTTGTAGTTTGTGACGCAGGCATGTTACTCAATCTTGGCAGTGGTCTAAGATTGATGGCCGTGGAGTCCACCTTTTCCACAGAAGTTGAGTGAAGGGCCTGTGTGCCTCGTTGATCAGCTTTTTGATTAGATGAGGTAGTATCAGTTGCGGATGATTCAAGGTGTCGTTCTTTATTTGTTCGATGGCTCTCAGATTTAAATAGCGCCAAAGCCTCTTTTGCAACTTCTGCCAACAGTTTTTTGTCAAGGGTATCACGTTTCCTCTGATCATGTAGAAGGTTCTATGATGCGTCAAGCCGTTTTATACCTTCATATTGTTCATGATGAGATCGGTCACATAGTTGTTCAAGATGGATTCGTTTCGATAGCACTAAGGCCATCGTTGATGATAAGTCCCTGGTTGCTTCATGCATGCTTTCATATAGTTTCATGAACAGTGCCAGGGAGATTGCTGTTGAGGATATCAATATTGTTTGGAGGTCATGAGTTAAAGAAGGGATGATTTTGTTAGGAGAGTACTCATGTCCCTGAATGATTGTAGTGGAGGATTCCCTGCCTTTACGAATTTTTGGGAAAGGACTTTCCATGAGAGAGGAATCCTGAGAGTCCTCTAAATATGCTTCATTCCTTCCAGAAGGCAGTGTCAGCAAAACATTATCAACAGATGAATTAGGTTGTCTCGATATTAACCTCTTTTGAGATAACAGCAACTGGCTAGATACATCATCCAGATTGGCGTTGTTCTCAATAAGGTCATCCGTTTTTGTTCTTTTATAGCACACTTTGTTCCAAATGTCTTCATTTGCTCCTGTTAGTTGGCAATTTGATCTTTTAACTGGATGTCTGACCGTTTTGACTGGTGAGTGCAGACACCCTCTGTGGGCGTTCTCATTGCATGTTTTGTTCATTGCTAATAAGTTTGCCAACACTTTATTTGCACTTTCCAAGGAACCGCTTCTGTTGTCGTTTTGTGTGAAGTCGTCCTTAAGTAACACAATATCCTGTAAATCTGTGTTGGTGTTATGCTCATTAGGGACTGTAGTAGGGCTTGAATGGACAAACACGTCGTCCTGCAGCGCCTCACACTGGAGGCTGCCAAAAGCCACTACCGGCTAGCACGCGTCCAAGGAAAACACACGCGGACGCATAGCAACGCCGTCGGGCTCCCCGACACCCAGAAGCCCCAGCGGTGCCGCGGCGCCGACCTTCGCGCACATCCCGACAGAGGGGACGCCGCCAGATCCAAGGCCAAAGTCCCCGGGGCACAAGCGTTCCTCCGCTGAGACCAGCACCAGCCCGCCCTTCGCCCCACCCCGCTTGGCGAGTCGATCCTCGACAACAACCGCAACGCGAGATCGAGCACATCCACACTCGCCAGGCACGACGCGAGTACAAGACTCGCCGCCGTCGCCGATGCAGCCGGGCCCCCCCGACTCCCACAGCAGCCCCGGAGGAAGCGGGCCCGCCATTCAGTAAGTCCTCAGAATGAATCACAGTAGTTTTATCATTGTTGGAAACATTTTCTTGTGATACTTCATGCAAAGCAGTTTGATCCTTATGTTGCGATGTAAACGGCATATAAACAACATCGCCAGACCTCGGCTCATTAGTTGAGACACAGTCAGGCGTTGGTGAACCTTCCCCTCTACACGTGTTAGGCGAGTCATCCATAACCATTATAGATTGTGCGTTGCTGGCTTTACTCGCTTGACTACACTCCAGGGGACACGGGAAAGGGGGCACAGGTTCATCTGTAGTTGGTGTAGTTGATGCACACGAGAAGTAACGACTTACTTTATTAGCCGGTCCGCGCTGAATGAGTACATCAGTCACAGCATTGCCGACTGCAGCACCTTCACGCTTCTTTTGAGCGCGGGTCCTTAAGACTGGTGATAGTGTTGTAAAATCCACTATCTCTTTTCGCGAAACTTTAGATCTCACCAACTCGCCAAACAGCCCAACAGCCAGAGAAGTTCACCGCCCTTCACTTCACCGGGCTTAAGACGGCCATTAAAAAACTTGCCTCCAGCTACGCCTCATTCAACATCGATGATAATGTCATCAAAGTGTTTCCTGCAGTTAAAACCCTTGCCTTCTATCTCGACTCTGAACTCAACCTCAAAAAGCAAGTTAACTCGCTAGCATCATGTACAGCATATACTTGCAAATTGATCCGAGCTTGCAGACCATTTCTCTCTGAAACCAGTTGTATTACACTAGCCAATGCACTTATTCTATCCAGATTGGATTACTGTAATGCCCTATACGCTGGATCCAATAAGTACATCATTGATAAAATGCAAAGACTCCAAAATAATGCCCTTAGAGCAGCTCTAAACATCCCGAACAGAGAGCACATCTCTGCATTCAGAAGAGATGCTCATTGGCTTAAGGTTAAGGACAGGATCTCCCTTAAAACACTTCCTCTCACTTCTAAATGCCTTAATAACATAGCGCCACCCTACCTAGTAGAAAGAGTTGGCAAGAGAACGTCTGACCGACTCACGAGATTGTCCAACGCCTACACTAGGAGTGTCACGGTATTCGTTTTATGACGGTACGATAACCTTCTTGCCAAATGACGGTATATCATGGTTATCGCGGTATAGCAGGTGGAGTTAACTGATCTTAACAAATATTTTCTAAAAGGTCATAAATTGACAGATTTATCATCACAAACAAAACCAGGCACCCAGGGCCAGAATTGGGCTTTTCAACATACTTTCCACTGAAATGCCTTGCTTCCACCAAACACAAACACACGTGTGGAGAGGAGGGGGTGGAGGCCTGCTGCAACTGGCAAAGCAAACTGAAAAGCTTTTCTTAAGTGGTCATTTAGGCTTTTTGCTTCCCCACTGGCTACTGGTGAAGATGAACATGTTGCCATCTTGATAACCTGCATGCCACAGATCAATGGAGGCTGATGGTAGTATACGCTTGTAAACATACACACACACGCACTTTCTTTTTACGTTACAGCCTTTAGTTTACTTGCGGGCCAAAAGGTGTTCAGTAATCACTGACATGTTACCCTTTGGTATGGCAGCAGTGAATACCCACAGAGATGAGTGAATTTCACAGTGTGACTTATTATATGTAAATTCAATGATAGAACCTGGGAAATCCCCCATTGCCATATGTTTAGAGAACATTATCCATTATAAATATATAAACCCCAAAGCCGCCACCCCAAAGTAAACCCTTTTCCTTCTTGGCACTGTATCTATTCTTCCTATTGCTAACATATTGATTTTGTGTAAGGCACGTGTGGTTTATGGAATGGCATTAAAAACTGCTCCAACTGAAACTACTTGGCAGACGGCACATCCAACAGTGCAAAACCAAGACTGTGCAGCAATTGCTTACTGCAGCCTTTCCAAATCAGATTGAAAAGCACACTTAACGGTATGAACTGTATAACGGTATAAATAATGTGACGGTTATTATTGTTCAGTGGTTCACGGTATCTTTAACGGTATACCGTTATACCGTTACATCCCTAGCCTACACCTTAAAGGTTCCTAGTTACAAACGGACCACAACTGGCGGCTCCAGTTTCCCGGTTGTAGCCGCTCAATCTTGGAACAGAATCCCTCTAGATCTTAGAACTGACCAACCCTACTCTAGATTTAGACGGAAAGTCCTCACTAGGCTACGGACTAATGATGCCTAACCTTACATCCTAATGGATCCCTACCCACTCCTGACTACTCTCTCCAAGGACTGCCATGTCTGACTATGTCAACTGTATCCCCAGGTTGGAGATCCATTTCTCAAATGTGAAATGGCTGCTCACTGTGAATAGGCTAGTTCCCATTAGACGAGAGGACCTGTAGGTCTCTTAGGTTTAGGGGTCTGTTCCTTGAATGGGAAATAGCGGCTTCATTGTGAACAGGCTAGTCTCCATTAGATAACAGGACCTCTGCGTCTCCTTGAGTTAGGGGTCAGTTTCTCGAATGGGAAATAGCTGATTTATTGTGAACAGGCTAGTTCCCATTCGTCAAGAGGACATGTTGGCTCTCCTTGAGTTAAGGGCCCGTTTCTCAAATGGGAAATAGCTGCTTCACTGTGAGCAGGCTAGTTCCCAATAGACAATAGGATCTCTGCGTCTCCTTGGGTTAGGGGTCCAATTTTTGAATGGAAAATAGCTGTTTCATTGTGAATAGGCTATTTCACCATTAGACAAGAGGACCTTACTGCTTCCCCAGGTTGGAGGTCCATTTCCCATTGGAAATAGTTGCTTCACTGCGAGTTCCCATTAGACAAGACCTCTGCATCTCCATGGGTTAGAGGCCCGTTTCTCAAATGGGGAATAGCTGCTTCACTGTGAACTGGCTAGTTCACACTAGACAAGAGGATCTTTGGCTCCCATTGGGTTAGGTGTCCATTTTTCGAATGGGAAATAGCTGCTTCATTGTGAACAGGATAGTTCCCAAAATACAAGAGGTCCCTGGGGTTTCCCAGGTTTAGGGGTATGTTTCTTGAATGGTAAATAGTGGCTTCTTTGTGAGCAGGCTAGTTCCCATTAGACAAGAGGACCTTTAGCTATCCCTGAGTTAGGGGCCTGTTTCTCGAATGGGAAATAGTTGTTTCACTGTGAGCAGGCTAGTTTCCATTAGACGACAGGACCTCTGTGTCTCATTTGGTTAGGGGTCAATTTCTAGAATGGAAAATAGCTGCTTCACTGTGAACAGGCTAGCTCCCATTAGAAAAGAGGACCTCTGTGTCTCCTTGGGCTAGGGGTCTGTTTCTCGAATGGCAAAGAGCTGCTTCATTGTGAATAGGCTAGTTCCCATTAGGCGAGAGGACCTCTGCGTCTCATTGGGTTAGGGGTCCATTTCTCAAACGGCAAATAGCTGCTTCAATGTGAGCAGGCTAGATCCCATTAGACAAGACCTATGTGTCTCCATGGGTTAGAGATCAATTTCTCGAATGGGTATGAATTTCTCAGTTTATCACCTTCTATGGTGGTTTGCAGTGCTCCAGGACACATTTTTTATGGCTCATCTTGGCCCTCCTCGGATTGATGTCACATTGGTTCGCCTAAGCATGAAAGTTGCTCCGCTCTCCTGGATGGAAGACCTCCTTTCCCTCCTGAGCTTGAAGACGTGCTGTTCCTCCTGACTTGAAGATGAAGATAGGCCTCGCATGAGCGATACATTGAAAATGTGATCTTCCTGCGGCAGAAACCGAAGACAGACACAGCACCCACGGTACCATGCTCTTCCCTTCCTTTCTACTGCCTATTCTTGACTTCTCCTATAGGCTAGATATTGGGTTAAGATCTACAAACAGTTTCGAACTGGCATGCTCTTGAACTTGTCCAGGCCTTGAACCTTCCCCATCAGTATTTGCCTTATTTTCAGGATGCGCTTAGTCCACTTCTTTCCTTTACCTCCTCTTTCTTCCTGGCAAACTTTCCAATCTCTTCCTCCATAGCTGGCCCTCATCTTCCTACACCTCTTTGGTCTGTACCGTTCTTTGCATCTTCTTCTCCCTTGAACTTAATTGTGTGTCCTTTCTTCCACGGTTCTCCTTCCTCTAGTTTTTCCCCTTTTCATGCTGCTCTCCATCTTCTCTTTGCCTTCCTTCTTCTCTCATATTTTTGTTTGCTGCCAACAACAATGCTTGTTGTTTCCAAACTACCACACTCTACCTTTGCCCCCCCTTTATAGTTCTGCCACTTTACAACTGACACAGTAAGAGTGGTAGTGATTACACCTGTGTCTTTGCGTGGATGGGGCTAAAGGATTGGCTCTTTTGAGTAATAACCATCTTGTTATATCTAGTTGTTATAAATTGTCATCTTAAAGTCAAGCAGCACTGTCCTGGTAGCATAATGCCTACTGCAGGATGCTGCACCTAACTCTTTCTGCCGTGAACCCACTATTCTGCCAACTCCATTGCATAACCCCCAAACTCAAGTATCTATTATTTATTCAGTCCACCAGCCGACTATGTAGTTAAATGTACTTTTGGTGGGCTGAAAGACAATAACCACACACTTTTTTGTCCTGAAATGAGGAGTTATTCATGCTTTAAACTCTACCATGTCTTGGATATCAGACTGGGACCTGGCTAAGAAGAAAGTGGATCGGGGAGAAGCCTTGGGAAGGCCATATACACAACATCCTGGCCAACATATTTATGACGTCTGGGCCCAAAAGGGTCTCCCTAGTTACGTTCTGCAGTGTCTGCCTAGAAAAGGTGTCACAGTTGTCCGTTCTTATGCTTTCACTCTGTTCCTTGTTGTACTCAATATTTAAAAAATGTCTATTGACTTATTTTTATTCATTCATATTTCATGAAAGTATTTATATTATTAAAGTAGAACCCATTCTCCTTTTGTAGGTAGCACCCTGGGAGGAGGCGCTGGCCTATCAAGAGTCTCAGAACGCAGGCTGTACTCTATGGTACAAGCCCGCATTCTGTGCTGCCTGGGCATCCAGTGCCCACTTCCCTTCCGCACTCCCCCTTCATCATGTAGCACCCATGTAGTTTCCTATACAGGTGCCAACAGTGTCTTTTTTCAAAGAAAAGAAAACTTACCTCTGTTGCACGCCCCGGTGCCTTGCTGCTTTCCGCAAAGTCCCTTTTCCTTGCTGATAACGTCCCAGTCATCAACATGGAAAAACAACTTCCCTGCCAGCAACATTGAACTGCACTGAGCCGCACAACAAAGGTAAGTTTCTTTCTTTGAAACAAACACCCCGCCCCAAAAACAACCCACCATTGGCACCAGTGTAGCTAACCGGGTCCAAGGCGGCAGGCCGACCAACCCTGTCAGTAATGGCACCGCTACCCAAGTTAAGGGTCAGTTCATGGTTCTTACATTTTCATCACATTCAAGATTGATTATATCTAAGCATTTATTTGGACTTTAGTGTAACATATCTTATCCAGTGACATAATTATGGATCTATGTGTTCTAATTGATTAAATATTAACTGGTCGCATCTTTCCCCCAAAATGTTGGTTGCCAATTTTTTACCAGCGAATGCCAGCGGAGCCAGAGTGCCCAAAGCCACAACCCAACCTCCTCCCGTACCAATATTGCCAGACCACAACACCTCCATCTACCTTTTGGTAGTAACAAATGGTTAAAAAAGAGGGACTAAAATGCGACCACCTAAGGGTCGACCCAAACCCATAATTATAGTGTTAACTGGTGTTTAGTTCACTA
Source organism: Ambystoma mexicanum (assembly GCF_040938575.1). Taxonomy (NCBI): domain Eukaryota; kingdom Metazoa; phylum Chordata; class Amphibia; order Caudata; family Ambystomatidae; genus Ambystoma; species Ambystoma mexicanum. The sequence continues at coordinate 575,601,220 of NC_090922.1, read as the reverse complement.
ATATTCTTAATAAAAATCTAAATTTAAATAAAGAACATACAGTAACGTAAATGCGAAATAAATAGACAAATAGGTTGCATGTTTTTTAATATGACAAGTGCTTACGCTAGCTCTGTAGCAACAAATAGTACATATACATGTGTATACTGAAAACAAACTTTACATTATAAAGTACATTTGGCAATTTGCTTTTCAAAAACACAGATCAAATTGGTGGAGCCAAATATAGGGCAGGACTGAAACATTTGCAGAAAAACTGTTCTCAAAACTGCTCATGAAAAGCTGCAAGAATTCATAACGGAAAAAGTAAACAATGTTATGAGAAATGCTGAGAATCTTCTGTCAAATTTCCTTTAAGGATCAAAACATTTCATGACTAAATTAAACATTCAACAAGGACACATTGATACGAATGGTCTGAAGTTTGTCAAGAGATAACGCCTGGGTATGCCCAAGCCATGCATTTTCAACTACGCACCAATACGCTAAAAGTTGCCCTTTTTACAGCCAGTTGGTTCTGCTCATCAGACACCCAATGTAACATTTGTGGTGACCCTTAGGAAACATTAAAGCATTTCCTACTCATGTGACCGGGTATCTGGACCTCAGGAAATGCTACCTTGCACCACTTTTCAGGTTAAAGGGTGTAAGGCAAATTGAAACAGTTGCATTATTTTGTAAAAGTACTACTGGTATTAATGCTATCTATTTTATTGTGAAATGTGTACATGGAGCATGGGTAAGAAAAGTGAAATCGTGCTGCAAAATGGACGCTATATATGAACAAGGAATTGACCCTCCTCTTTAAATAATATCAACCCCAAATTGTCTTTTAACTGCAATAATATGTTATGTCTTGTGTGGCTGTATATGAATTGTAAATCAGTTTTAATTATTTGTTCTAAGTTTACTATTGCTTTTATGTTTATTTATGCCGAATAAAGCTTGTTTGAACACAAATGGCCTGAAGTTTGTGAAGAGAAAATATCGATGTACAAGCCATTTTATCTATAAAATGGTGCTGTAGTCTGAACAAGTAGGGTTAACTAGAGACAAAGAGATCTCAGAAAGACATTTTCCAAATTAAAAATGTCACTCAAAATATAGATTTCTCTGAAAGTCAGTTAAATTAACATGAACATCAACTCACACTGCCTATGATTAAACATCTGATCAGAATTCAAGTACAAGGAACTCAGAAACAATTCCCTCATCACTCACCTTGGGCCAGGGGTTTGCAAACTTGGCTCTTCATAACTACCCTTAAACCTAACCTGCATACTGAATGGTGAGGCATAATGACACTCTTAGTACAAAGTCGCCTTTCCTCCATACTTTTGGGAGATTCTACGGAACAGGGATTAGAACGGGACATGTTGCTGTGCAGGAGACACTGAGAATTTGTAGAACTTGGTAGTGCTATTTCTTCGTTGATGTGGAAGGCAGCTGAGAACTACCCTTCCCCTCTGGTAGATAATGTAGGGTTCTTCTGCACAGTGGGCCTGAAGCTCGACTATTGGGCAGGGAAAGGTGATATCAGCCAAAAAGGCAGTCTTTGAACCACTGAACCTCGATGGGTGGTGTTAAAAAGTTTTTGCATGAGCTCTGATACAACTATCTTGAGATACCACGGGTTGTGCGGTCTTCTCTTTGGCGGATAGACTCTGTAGACCGTTTAAATGTCTAAAAAGGTTATGATTTGCTAATGGCAGCACCCTAAATTCACTGTTCAAAGCTGTTCTTTTGCTGTCACATAGGTTATACACGAGAACATTCACACACCTTTTTCAACTCATTGCGTACTGGAGGAGTGTTTTTTTCACTCTCTAAACACCAATGGTAAATTGGTTAACCAATGGTTAATTTACTTGCACATTGCAACCATGTGGAATCTGTCCTAGCGGTTTGCACGATCCCCATATTCTTTTCAGAGAGACCAAGATGACCGTAAACTAGGTCCTCAGGGACCAGGCCATCAAGGAAAGTGATTGCAGCTTTAGGTGCAAGACCATGCCGCTTTCTGTTTGAGAAGATCCATCCTCAATGGCAAGCACCACAGGGCTTCCAAAATCACTGCCTCCTGGTCCAAGCACCACAACCTCCGGAGCCAGTTTGGTCCAATCAGGATTAGATGGCAGTTCCTGGTGCACATACATTTTATGCATGGCCCTCAACACTAGAGGGACTGGTGGAAAGGCGTAAAGAGCCTGGCCATCCCAAGGGAGGAGAAAGGCATCACTATGTGCCCTTGAGAGTAAAAGTGTACTAATCTCAGACTTTATTTGGCTTTTGACACAACAAAATTCTCTACATCCCGCAGAGGTGGATCCCCAACTCCTCCCACTGCAAAAGCCTCTGAGAGTGCACCTCATGCATCACAGGAGTGCCAGGCGTGACGGCCCTAAACAGGTTAAACTATGACTGTGCAGGTCGGTGGACAAAAAACTCTGTGGACAATCCACAAAGTGCTTGAACCAATTGGGCACGGGATACAGGAAAGAAAAAGAACATTTAAGGCAACTTGGCAAAGCTATAAGTTGTAGCTGTTGCATCCATCCCAAAAACTGCAGAAAAAGGGGCTGATGGTTGTGAGGGGTGCACAGAGGAGGTGCTGCGCAGGGTCGTAGTGAGGGCATGCCCATGCTGGTGCTACTAGAATATTCTCAGTTTCTATGAGGGAAACAGAAGGGAATGGGAGGTGAAGCTGACATCCCTGGCAACTGTGGACTTGTGGATTGTTAAGCGGCAGAGGTTTGTGAGTGAAGTAGTGTAACCCATAGGCTCTGACTCAGGTGGCTGTGCATATCACAGAACACAAAGGTTGTACATGCAGGCAAAGTAGCAGAAACATTAACTCTACTGAAAAGCCACAGGAATAGCAAGTGCTCGTATGCTAGTTCCAATAAATAACTAGTATATTTATTAACAAACACAGGATTGTCATTTAAATCCATAATGCATTACAGATAATATCATGTATTCACAACATGTAATATTTTCTGCTTCAGAACTACTTTGGATAAATGACACTGGCTCTAACGTGAAATGTGCTGGCCTCAAGGTAAAATTGTTTTTCAGTAAAACAACATTTTACTTTTTGTTGCGGTGTGTAGTATGTATATTTTCATATATTGTTTCTTGACACATCTATTATGTGGGAAATGTCTATGAAACAATAGACCTCTAATCATTAAAACCCTTTTCATGTCTTCGGTCTTGACCATAATGGATTTTATCAATCTGCTCCCAGGCCAATCACATCAGTAATCCTAAACAAAAAGAACATGCTATTGCATCTCTCTTTTCATGAAGTGGAATTCCCAGTACTTTGTTAAAGTTAGTATTTGGGGATGTGCACTAAGAGTTGAGAAATCCTGGCATTGATTATGGCAAGTTTGATGCCGTCACCCAACACTGCATTTTGTCCGTTTTGGGACTTGTGAGTATCCTAATGTCACTGCATTATGGGGTACTATTATTATAGTTTTTATTCACAATTTGTAAAGAAAAACTAAAGACAGCTCATGTGGAATTGAATGTAAAATGTTTTGAGCAGTATAGGAAGTCCAGTGAAGATGTGCTTACATTTCTAAAAAAAAAAATCACCGGAAAAACGTGTCTCACACCTGATAAAGAGATTAAGCAGCAACCTTGACAAAGAAGATGTTAATGTTGTGGATAATTGGAAAGGAACGTTTTGTGCAAAAAGGGAATCAGAAAAGGGAAAACGGTACCCTGTGAATTTTGGAATTGCCAGTTCACCATCATGCACTTGTAATGATTTGCAAAAATGTATTCTACCTTGTAAGCTTATGTGCTGCATTTTAAGACATATACCCGACTGGTGTTCGGAAAAATGTCCTTCAACCTTTTCCTAGAACCTATTATTTGCTTTGGACTGAGAATGTTTCTCTATGAGTGCAGATGATAAAAACGATGAAATTGAGGATATGCCAATCTTAGACTTAAAATCAGGATTACCTGTGCAACAGTGCATAAACCTTCCCCCATGTAAAAGAATACAAACTGTATTAATTAATACATGTGCAAAAACAAAAAAACATACTTTAGATAAGATTTATCTACTGAAGAATGAAAAACATCTATTAGAACTAAATGAGAAATTAGTTGTTCGTGAATGTGAAATACAGACAAACATTCCGAAGAGAAAGACATTTCAATTATTGAAACACCAAAGAAAACAAATCTGACGCAGCAGGACAGGTTGCACCACTTCCTAAACATCGGTATGGAAAACCTAAACAACTATCTTCTCAAAGGTTTGGATTAAAAGCCAGAACCGTTTAGGGAAGATGTCTGGGCTTCAGCTGAAGTCATGCTAAGTCAAATTGTGGATGAAGATCAAAATGCAGTCAGCACGCATGCAAGCTCAAGAGGGGTTGAGGTTGAGATTAATATTAATGGTATTAAATTGATCAACACTGACAAGGAAGCTATTAAGTCTGATGAATGGATAGATGATAACACAATGAATATCTGTCCATATCTGTTATCCCTCATATGAAGGTTTGTTGGATCCGCTGATTTTGGACAAGATTTCCACCGTACAGTGTTCATTTGCAGATGCTGTCCAGCTTCACAATCTGGGGACACATTTTATGTCACGTAGCTTAGAAGAAAAAGTTACTATTTATGACTCATTGCCAAAATCTTCACTCCAAAATAAACTCAAAAAACAACTAATTCAATTATACAGGCCATTAATTAAAGGGGAGAATGGAGTCCTTGAAATCAATATATTGTGTAATCAAAAAACTAGATGGTGGTAATGATTGTGTCCGCTTTGCCATTGCCAATGCAGTTACAACTGCAAATGGGTCGGATTTAATGAAGATACATTTCAAACAAGAAGAAATGGGAAAACATCTAACTGACCGCATGCAAACAGAGGCTATAACAGGTTCCCCCAATCAGGAACATATACACCCACAAAAAGTAATGAGCAAAAAAATAAAAATAAAAGCATTCTGCTATTGCCATGCATACAAACCCAGAAAGACCACAATGTGACAAGTTAAAACATTTGAATCATTTTGGATGTGTTGGTATATCAAATAATTATAACTGTGTTTGTGAGCAAGTGTACATCTGCACATAATGTTTGTAGATTTCAAAAGTTCCAGAAATGCTTGTTCTGTGTTTATGATAAATTCAAGAAATATAATGAAATTTCAGCTGTCCCTTGCTCTTTGAATTCTAGATCACGACTGAAGGATGATTAAAGGTTGTATAGGGGTATGACCAGTAATATAATATAAAATATAATATAAATATATTTTAAAGTTTGGGCGCTGAAGTCTACAATTAATATTTCTGTTTCTATGCATTTGATGGCATTTTTACAATGTTTTTGACTCAAGAGGTGGATATGACCCACTCATTGAAATACTATACTTCCCATCTAATTCTTAATTTTATTTCACTAGGTCTTGACTAAGGGGATTTGCCCAGGGAAGGAGTGTGCAACCTGCAACTCTCCTCTCTGGCTCCCATTGTCTTAACATCCCGTCCTCTTTCTTCCACACTCCTCTGTGAAGGGTGCAGTGAGTGAAAACGTAGATCCTCCTGAACGGAAGAAATTCTATAGGACAGAGTATTTGTCACATGTTCATTCTCAGTAGAGGGTCTCCCACACTCCATTTCAATCAGATTATTTTTGCACCTGCTGTCCCAAAAGAAACGTATAAACTACACTTGTTGAAATCATGGCTGCTGAAGTACACAGATCATAAAAGAAAAGGCAAAAGATGTACTATTTCCATCAAGAGGGGGAGACTGATTTTTCCACTTGCAAAAGTTAAAGGGAAGTGTGTGTGTTTAATTTGCAGTGCCAAAGTTGCATTGGGAAAAAAGAGCAATGTCGTGGCTGCCCTGCAGATGCAACAATCTTTGTGTACACAACCATCAAAAGCTAATTATTTGACGAAAAACAAATGTCGTTTTACAGATGGTGCAGCTGTGAAAAGCACAATGGCTCTCGTGGCTGAGTCAGTTTTAAAAGATTTTAAAAACGGCACTGAAGTTATGCCTGCCATTTCAGTTTGCAGTTAGGTGCAAACACTGTGGCTAGGAGGGTATTTACACTATCAGCCAATGTGATGGGGCAGCTAGAAAAAGATCTGAGCACATGCACATTTTTTTCCATTGAATATGATGAATTGATGAAAGTGATACTGCCCAGCTGGCAGTGTTTATTCAAATGGTCTTCAAAGACTTGACCAACAAAGAGGAATTCTTGATATTGCTGCCTCCGAAATCCACAACCAGGGATGTTGATATCTACAACGAGGTCAAGAATTATTTTGGAAAAATAAAAATGCCATTGAACAAGTTGGTGGCAATAATAACTGATGGTGCACCAGCAAAGACCGGGCGTCGTTCTGGTTATGTTGCATGTTTTAAAGCAGACCTCAATTTCCCTCCATTATTGCACTACCACTGCATCATCCATCAACAGGCAATTTGTGCCAAAGTGATGGGGTTTGATTATGGCCCCTTATTAAATCAATTTGTGCAAAGACCAAACAACACAGAATGTTCAAAATATTGTTAGTCTATTTATTTCACTTTTACCAGAAATCAAAACTTTCATGGGGTCGAGAAATTCGCATATCAGCCAGTTATGCAGAATTTCTTGGCTTCTTGATTTGGCATTTCTGACAGATGTTACAGAAAAATTAAACACTCTGAACTGTGAACTGCAAGGCAAAGGTAACACCATTGCTGACATGACAAGCGCAGTAAAGACATTTAAGTCCAAATTTGACCTTTTCAGAGAACAAGTGGAGAAAAGGAAAATGCAGCATTTTCCTTCTGTACTACACATGCTCACAGGCAATACAGCTGGTGCTGAACTCCTGAACATTGAGAAATACAGCAATCTCCTGAGCAGGTTCAATGACCGGTTCAGGGATTTTGAGAAGCTGGAACCCTGTGTGATGTTCACCTCAAACACCTTCATGGAAGTCAATGTTTGTGACCAAACAGAGAAGTCACTTTTGATGCTGCTGTGCAAATTTTACTATACTCCTTGTAATCAACAAGACTCCAGAAATGGGTGTGAGATTGTCGGCTTTTCAACTTAATGTTGCGTTGCAGGCTGACAATCTCCATTTCCATTACAAAGCTGTTGAGGTTAAACAGCACACTCATTTGATGTGTAAATTCACCTATCTCTGCAAATCTGCTCTTTCAGACATGAACTAACTCAAATCAAAACGTCTAACCCGTCCGACCAATGAGCACCTAAATGCCTCCATCAGAGTTGCTGTATCAAGTTACACAACAGATGACAGAGTACTGGTGGTTAGCATGGAATGTCAGCCGTCACACTGGGTTCCCCGATCAGTGTCTTACTTTTTGTGAGACAGCTACAAATAAAAAACATCATTATTGCATTATTTTGTAAGTTATTAATATAACAGTGAATGCGTGTTATTCCCTCTATGAATAAAGAGGGAAAAAAAGCCCAAAAAATAGTGGTACACATTCTGATGCTTATGAACATCCCCACCCCCAATATCGCCCGCTAGTAGTTCCCCACTATTGCCCCTCAACTACATGTAGCTTTAGCTAGCGTAAAGGTTGGAGACCCCTGATCTAGGGACGTCAACTCCCATGAACTATCAAGTACTGAGAAGAGGAAGGAGTGTATGCAACTAAAGGGAAGCCTAATGTGCAGGCTAGCTGTTTTTCTGCACCTAGAGTGAGTAGGACATTTAAAAATGTCAGAGGCAGTGCGAGAGAGAGCTGTGCAGTAGAGGAAAAGGAATCCCTTGCTGGGGCTCCTGACCACGAGGTGTCTGGATCGGTATGGCGAGACAGAAAGGAAGGCGTGGAAGAAGGAAAGCCGTGGCGAGGCTGGAGGCCGCGCAGCAACTCCAGGGAATACGATTGACCAAGCATAAAGGGCTCTCCGGTCCAGGAAAGCCAGTTATTGATCACAGAGGAGCATAGGATGCTCACAGAGTATCTTCACATTCACAGCAGTGAAGGGACAACACTGTGGAAGAGTGAGCAAGTTCATAGATGCAAAGAAGACCAAGTGAGTCTGCCTAGTCAATTACATTTCCTTGCATCCTTTTTGTTGTTTTATTTCTAGTGTGAGAGTCAGCTTAGAATGTTTTGAACACAAAGACCGTTCTTAAGTCAATGACTACTTGACGCAGCCAGATCTTTAGGTTTAGTTTTCTAGGTAGGGAAATTCCTCTTTTATACTGGGGCTTGAGAGGCGTTTTCCAAACCAGGTTTGTTTAATAAAATGTCTGACTTTGAGAATAACGTAACTTTGTTTCTGCCTCTCATTTCTGACTCCTCACAGAAAGGAGTGCGGAAAGACTGGCGGGATATTAGAGTAAATAGGTGGGATGAAGGTAGAAAAGAGGGTGCCAAGAGAGGGAGAGAAAGCAGTGAGAACACAAATGCGAGTAGGGGGAGTGAGGAGACGGTTACGGAGAGAAGGAAGATGATATGCGAGAGGAAGAAGAGAAAGAAGAGTGGTGAGAGGGAAGTGCATGATTAGGGAAAGGAGCGATAAAGTGTCTTAGAATATAAAGGCAGCATTCATGACACTACTGAATCCATGCTTGTCTGACTATTAGAATAGGTGCCCCGTGGGAAGCCCCAGAGAGAGTAAATTAGATAAAATAAAAAGTCCTTGCATGGGAGAATTCCAGGTAGTTGACATTGGATGCGGGGGTAGGGAGGCGGGATACCTGCCAGTGGAGTATATCAGGGCATCTGAGAAGCCTATGAAAGAAGTCCTGGCAGGCAAGTACCCAAGGCACCTGAAGTTGTATAAAGATTTTGACACTGTGAGGAGATACCTGGCAGGTGAGTATACCAGGGGATCTGAAAAAAACATAAAAGGATTCCTGGGAGGGGAGTATATCAGGCAATCAGTAAAAGTTGCAAGTTGGAATGTATTGTTTGAAACTTGAACTTTAGGGCCTCCCAACAGAGAGAGGCTAGCTTAGACGGGGGTTACCAAGCTATAGAATTCCTGCCAAGTGAGGGGAAGTGTGGCAAAGTGTTTGTGGTGTTTTATTGTATGCTGGGGACTGGAGGCAAAGGGCGTTTACCGTGACTTGCTGGATTCTTGCTTGAAATGTCATCCTGTGCTTTTAAGGAACGCCATTAAAGATTGCCTACTCTCGCAAGGCGTTTGGCGGTGGCAATAGGAGCAGAACCGTGCAGAGCTTGCCGCTCAGAGTCTGCCTGTGAGTGTGTTGGGGCACTGCCCATGCGTGCCCAGAAACGCTCAGGATTGCTGAAGCCACAGTAACCAATAGACCTCTAATCCTTAAAACCCCTTTCATGCCTTCGCTCTTGACCATGGCTGGATTTTATCAATCTGCTCCCAGACCAATCACATCAGTAATCCTAAACAAAAAGAACAGGCTACTGCATCTCTTTTTTTCATGAAGTGGAATTCCCAGTACTTTGTTTAAGTTAGTATTTGGGGATGTGCATTGAGCTTAATCAAAGCAGGTGTAGACCTTGCACTTTCATGAAGCATACATGAGTTTAGAAATCTTGACAATTATTATGGCAAATTTGATGCCATCGCCTAACACTGCATTTAGTGAGTTTTGGGACTTGCGAGTATCTTAATGTCACTGCATTATGGGGTACTATTATTATCGTTTATATCCACAATTTGTAAAGAAAAACTAGACAACTCATGTGGAATTTAATGTACAATGTTTTGAGCAGTATAGGAATAACAGCGAAGATGTTCTTACATTTCTAAAAAAATCACCGAAAAATGTATCTCACACCTGATAAAGAGATTAAGCAGCAACCTTGACAAAGAAGATGTTAATGTCGTGGATAATCGGAAAGGAACGTTTTGTGCAAAAAGGGAATCAGAAAAGGGAAAACGGTACCCTGTGAATTTTGGAATTGCCAGTTCACCATCATGCACTTGTAATGATTTGCAAAAATGTATTCTACCTTGTAAGCTTATGTGCTGCATTTTAAGACATATACCCGACTGGTGTTGGAAAAAATGTCCTTCAACTTTTTGCTAGAATCCATTATTTGCTTTGGACAGAGAATGTTTCTCTATGAGTGCAGATGATAAAAACGATGAAGTGGAGGATATGCCAATCTTAGACTTAAAATCAGAATTACCTGTGCAACAGTGCATAAACCTTCCACCATGTAAAAGAACACAAACTGTATTAATTAATAAATGTGCATAAACAACAAAACATACTTTAGATAAGATGTATCTACTGAAAGATGAACAATACCTATTAGAACTAAATGAGAACTTAGTTGTTCTTGAATGTGACATAAAGACAAACATTCCGAAGAGAACGTCATTTCAATTATTGAAACACTGAAGAAAAAAAAATCTGCACAGGTTGCACCACTTCCTAAAGAGCAGTATGGAAAACCTAAACAACTAGCCTACCAAAGATTTGATTAAAAGCCAGAACAGTTTAGGTAAGATGTATGGGCTTCAGTTGAAGTCATGCCAAGTCAAATTGTGGATGAAGGTCAAAAGGCTGTCAGCACACATGCCAGCTCAAGAGGGGTTGAGATAGGGATTAATATTAATGGAATTAAATTGATCAACACTGACAAGGAAGCTATTAAGTCTGATGAATGGTAGATGATAACACAATGTATAGCTGTCCCTTGCTCTTTGAATTCTAGATCACGCCTGAAGGATGATTAAAGGTTGTATAGGGGTATGACCGGTGATATATTTTAAAGTTTGGGTGCTCAAGTCTATGAATTAGTGTTTCTGTTTCTATGCATTTGCTGGCATTTTTACACAGTTTTTTTTACTCGAGAGTTAGATGTGGCCCACTCATACTTCCCATCTAATTCTTCATTCTCTTTCCCTAGATCTTGGCTAAGGGGATTTGCCCAGGGCAGGGGTCTGCAACCTGCAACTCTGTTTTGACTCTGGCTCCCATACTCTTAACATCCCGTCCTCTTTCCCTCACACTCTTGGGACAGCCCACGAAACTGGCACAGGACCGGAGTCTGTTGCAACAGAACAGATGTGACATTTCTTAGGTATCAAAGAGTCAGAGTAAACAGGAACTGGCATATCCAGGTGCAAACACTATGGCTAGGAGGGTATTTACACTATCAGCCAATGTGATGGGGCAGCTAGAAAGAGATCTGAGCACATGCACATTTCTTTCCATTGATTTTGATGAATGAATTGATGAAAGTGATACTGCCCAGCTGCCAGTGTTTATTCAAATGGTCTTCAAAGACTTGACCAACAAAGAGGAATTCTTGATATTGCTGCCTCTGAAATCCACAACCAGGGATGTTGATATCTACAACGAGGTCAAGAATTATTTTGGAAAAATAAAAATGCCATTGAACAAGTTGGTGGCAATAATAACTGATGGTGCACCGGCAAAGACCGAGCGTCGTTCTGGTTATGTTGCATGTTTTAAAGCAGACCTCAATTTCCCTCCATTATTGCACTACCACTGCATCATCCATCAACAGGCAATGTGTGCCAAAGTGATGGGGTTTGGTCATGGCCCCTTATTAAATCAATTTGTGCAAAGACCAAACAACACAGAATGTTCAAAATATTGTTAGTCTATTTCTTTCACTTTTACCAGAAATCAAAACTTTCGTGGCGTCCAGAAATTCACATATCAGCCAGTTATGCAGAATTTCTTGACCTCTTGATTTGGCATTTCTGACAGATGTTACAGAGAAATTAAACACTCCGAACTGTGAACGGCAAGGCAAAGGTAACACCATTGCTGACATGACAAGCGCAGTAAAGACATTTAAGTCCAAATTTGACCTTTTCAGAGAACAAGCGGAGAAAAGGAAAATGCAGCATTTTCCTTCTGTACTACACATGCTGACAGACAACACACATAGTGCTGAAATCTAGAACATTGAGAAATACAGCCATCTCCTGAGCAGGTTCAATGACCGGTTCAGGGATTTTGAGAAGCTGGAGCCCTCTGTGATGTTCACCTCAAACACCTTCATGTAAGTCAATGTTTGTGACCAAACAGATAAGTTACTTCTGATGCTGCTGTGCAAATGTTACTATACTCCTTGTAATCAACAAGACTCCAGAAATTGGTGTGAGATTGTTGGCTTTTCCACTTAATGTTGCGTTGCAGGCTGACAATCTCCATTTCCATTGCAAAGCTGTTGAGGTTAAACAGCACACTCATTTGATGTGTAAATTAACCTATCTCTGCGAATCTGCTCTTTCAGACATGAACTTACTCAAATCAAAATTTCGAACCCGCCTGACCGATGAGCATCTAAGTGACTCCATCAGAGTTGCTGTATCAAATTACACAACAGATTACAGAGCACTGGTGGATAGCATGGAGTGTCAGCCTTCACACTGAGTTCCCCGATCAGTGTCTTACTTTTTGTGAGACAGCTTAAAATACAAAATAATGCAATAATGATGTTTTTTAAGTTATTAATATAACAGTGAATGCATTTTATTCCCTCTATGAATAAAGAGGAAAAAAAGCCCAAAAAATAGTGGTACAAATTCTGATGCTTATGAACATCCCCACCCCCAATATCGCCCGCTAGTAGCTCCCCACTATTGCCCCTCAACTACAAGTAGCTCTAGGTAGCGTAAAGGTTGGAGACCCCTGATCTAGGGACTTCATCTCCCATAAACTATCAGGTACTGAGACGAGGAAGGAGTGTATGCAACTAAAGGGAAGCCTAATGTGCAGGCTAGCTGTTTTTCTGCACCTAGAGTGAGTAGGACATTTAAAAATGTCAGAGGCAGTGCGAGAGAGTGCTGTGCAGTAGAGGACAAGGAATCCCTTGCTGGGGCTTATGACCACGAGGTGTCTGGATCGGTATGGCGAGACAGAAAGGAAGGCGCGGAAAAAGAAAAGCCGTGGAGAGGCTGGAGGCCGCGCAGCAACTCCAGGGAATACGATCGACCAAGCAAACAGTGCTCCCCAGTCCAGGGAAGCCAGTGATTGATCACAGAGGAGCATAGGATGCTCACAGAGTGTCTTCACATTCGCAGCAGTGAAGGGACAACACTGTGGAAGAGTGAGCAAGTTCATAGACGCAAAGAATATCCAGTGAGTCTGCCTAGAGCAGTGGAGGACCCCAGGGCGTTCCAATGCGCACGCCAGCGAATGTTTGAACTGTATGAAGTTGCAAATGACAGAAAGACACAAAGTTTGTTTGAATACAGTCAAGGCAAAGTACAGACTCAAACACCAATAAAAATGACATTTGAAAGGAAACAAGACAAAGTGCAGCAACAAACCCCAAGCAACTACAGAACATGATATGGCAATGTGGGGCAAAACTGAATCAAGTGTTACCATAGGCAAATATACCGAGCACCTCAGGGTATATGCTGTGGTATAGTGAAAATAACAGTGAAACAAATAAAAAGTCCTGGCATGGGAGTATACCAGGCAGTTGACATTGGATGTGGGGGAGGGGCGGGGGATACCTAGCAGTGGAGTATATCAGGACATCTGAGAAGCCCATGACAGAAGTCCTGGCAGACAAGTACCCAAGGCACCTGAAGTTGTATAAAGATTTTGACACTGTGAGGAGATACCTGGAAGGTGAGTATACAAGGGGATCTGAAAAAAAAAACATAAAAAGGATTCCTGGGAGGGGAGTATATCAGGCAATCAGTAAAAGTTGCAAGTTGGAATGTATTGCTTGAAACTTAAGAAAGACTGTTATAGAATTGATTGTGTGCAACGAAGGAAAGACTGTTATGGAATGTATTGTTTGAACAAGAACTTTGTGAGTCCAGTACAAAGAGACACTTTTTGGCACAAAGGAACTGTTGTAAAAGAGACACCTTTGCCATCCTAGCTAAAAATCCAGGGGAAGGGAACCACCCTCTAGACACAAGGGTCTTTACTTGAAAACCTTTTTTTGTTAGAGTTGTCTGTATATTTTTTGGTTGTGAACACGTTTGCTAATTTCAAGTCAATTACATTTCTTTGCATCCTTTTTGTTGTTTCATTTCTAGTGTGAAGGTTAGCTTAGAATGCTTTGGACACAAAGACCGTTCTTAAGTTAATGAATACTTGACACAGGCGGATCTTTAGGTTTAGTTTTCTAGGTAGGGAAATTCCTCTTTTGTACTGGGGCTAGAGAGGTGTTTTCCAAACCAGGTTTGTTTAATAAAATGTCTGACTTTGAGAATAACATAACTTTGTGTCTGCCTCTCATTTCTGACTCCTCACCAAAAGGAGTGTGGAAAGACTGGCGGGATATTAAAGTAAAAAGGAGGGAGGAAGGTAGAAGAGAGGGTGCCAAGAGACAGAGAGGGAGAGAAAGGAATGAGAACACAAATGCGAGTAGGGGGAGTGAGGAGACGGTTTGAGAGAAGGAAGACGATATGAGAGAGGAAGAAGAGAAAGAAGATTGGTGAGAAGGGAAGTGCATGATTAGGGAAAGGAGCGATAAAGTGTCTTAGAATATAAAGGCAGCATTCATGACACTACTGAATCCATGCTTGTGTGACTATTAGAATAGGTGCCCCGTGGGAAGCCCCAAAGGGAGTAAATTAGATAAGGCCTTGAAATTTAGGGCCTCCCAACACAGAGAGGGTAGCTTAGACGGGGGTTACCAAGCTATAGAATTCCTGCTAAGGGAGGGGAAGTGTGGCAAAGTGTTTGTGGTGTTTTATTGTATGCTGGAGCCTGGAGGGAAAGGGCGTTTACCGTGACTTGCTGGACCCTTGCTTGAAATGTCATCCTGTGCCTTTAAGGAACGCCATTAAAGACTGCCTACTCTCGCAAAGCGTTTGGCGGTGGCAGTAGGAGCAGAACCGTGCAGTGCTTGCCGCTCAGAGTCTGCCTGTGAGTGTGTTGGGGCACTGGCCATGCCTGCACAGAACCGCTCAGGATTGCTGAAGCCACAGTAACCAATAGACCTCTAATCCTTAAAACCCCTTTCATGCCTTCGGTCTTGACCATGGCTGGATTTTATCAATCTGCTCCCAGGCCAATCACATCAGTAATCCTAAACAAAAAGAACAGGCTATTGCATCTCTTTTTTCATGAAGTGGAATTTCCAGTACTTTGTTCAAGTTAGTATTTGGGGATGTGCATTGAGCTTAATCAAAGCAGGTGTAGACCTTGCACTTTCATGAAGCATACATGAGTTTAGAAATCTTGACAATTATTATGGCAAGTTTGATGCCATCACCTAACACTGCATTTAGTCAGTTTTGGGACTTGTGCGTATCTTAATGTCACTGCATTATGGGGTAATATTATTATCGTTTATATTCACAATTTGTAAAGAAAAACTAAAGACAACTCATATGGAATTGAATGTACAATGTTTTGAGCAGTATAGGAAGTACAGCGAAGATGTTCTTACATTTCTAAAAACAAAATCACCCGAAAAATGTATCTCACACCTGATAAAGAGATTAAGCAGCAACGTTGACAAAGAAGATGTTAATGTTGTGGATAATCGGAAAGGAACGTTTTGTGTAAAAAGCGAATCAGAAAAGGGAAAACAGTACCTTGTGAATTTTGGAATTGCCAGTTCACCATCATGCACTTGTAATGATTTGCAAAAATGTATTCTACCTTGTAAGTTTATGTGCTGCATTTTAAGACATATACCCGACTGGTGTTGGCAAAAATGTCCTTCAACTTTTTCCTAGAATCCATTATTTGCTTTGGACAGAGAATGTTTCTCTACGAGTGCAGATGATAAAAACGATGAAGTGGAGGATATGCCAATCTTAGACTTAAAATCAGGATTACCTGTGCAACAGTGCATAAACCTTCCACCATGTAAAAGAACACAAACTGTATTAATTAATGCATGTGCAAAAACAACAAAACCTACTTTAGATAAGATTTATCTACTGAAAGATGAACAATGCCTATTAGAACTAAACGAGAACTTAGTTGTTCTTGAATGCGACATAAAGACAAACATTCCGAAGAGAAAGTCATTTCAATTATTGAAACACTGAAGAAAAAAAAATCTGCACAGGTTGCACCACTTCCTAAACAGCAGTATGGAAAACCTAAACAACTAGCCTCTCAAAGATTTGGATTAAAAGCCAGAACAGTTTAGGGAAGATGTATGGGCTTCAGTTGAAGTCATGCCAAGTCAAATTGTGGATGAAGGTCAAAAGGCTGTCAGCACACATGCCAGCTCAAGAGGGGTTGAGATAGGGATTAATATTAATGGAATTAAATGGATCAACACTGACAAGGAAGCTGTTAAGTCTGATGAATGGATAGATGATAACACATTGTATATCTGTCTATATCTGATTTCCCTCATGTGAAGGTTTGTTGGATCCGCACATTTTGGACAAGAGTGTTCATTTGCAGATGCTGTCCAGATTCACCATCTTGGGGCACATTTTACATCATGTAGCTTAGAAAAAAAAGTTACTATTCATGACTCATTGCCAAACTCTTCACTCCAAAATACACTGAAAAAACAACTAATTAAATTATACAGGCCATTAATTAAAGGGGAGAATGGAATCTTTGAAATCAGTACATCGTGTAATCAAAAACTAGATGGTGGTAATGATTGTGTCCGCTTTGCCATTGCCAATGCAGTCCCAGCTGCAAATGGGTCTGATTTAATAAAAATTCATTTCAAACAAGAGGAAATGGGAAAACATCTAATTGACTGCATTCAAACAGAGGCTATAACAGGATCCCCCAGTGAGGAACATATACACCCTCAAAATGTAAGGAGCAAAACAACAAAAATCACAGCATTCTGCCATTTCCATACATATAAACCGAGACTGACCAAGATCCAATGTGACAAGTTAAAACATTTGAATCATTTTGGATGTGTTGGTATATCAAATATTTATAACTGTGTTTGTGAGCAAGTGTACGTCTGCAAGGAATGTTGGTAGATTTCAAAAGTTCCAGAAATGCTTGTTTTTTGTTTATGATAAATTCAAGAAAGATAATGAAAGTTCAGCTGTCGCTTGCTCTTTGAATTCTAGATCACGCCTGAAGGATGATTAAAGGTTGTATAGGGGTATGACCGGTGATATACTTTTAAAGTTTGGGTGCTGAAGTCTATGAATTATTGTTTCTGTTTCTATGCATTTGCTGGCATTTTTACACAGTTTTTTGACTCGAGAGGTGGATGTGGCCCACTCATTGAAATACTATACTTCCCATCTAATTCTTCATTCTCTTTCACTAGGTCTTGGCTAAGGGGATTTGCCCAGGGCAGGGGTCTGCAACCTGCAACTCTCCCGTTTTGACTCTGGCTCCCATACTCTTAACATCCCGTCCTCTTTCACACACACTCTTGGGACAACCCACGAACTGGCACAGGACTGGAGTCTGTTGCAACAGAACAGATGTGACATTTCTTAGGTATCAAAGAGTCAGAGTAAACAGGAATTGGCATATACAAAAGGCCAAGGATAGGATATGGAGCGTGGAAGAAATTCAATAGAACATGGTATTTGTCCCATGTTCATTCTAAGTAGAGCGGCTCCCACACTCCTTTTCAATTCTGTAAAACTTGGGGTTTTACCCTAAGTAAACAAGGGTAATCCAGATGTGGACCACTTGCTCACTGTGCCTTAGAGAGGCTTAGCTTCACCTCACTGAGGAGGCCCAACAAGGCCAAAACACGCGTCTGGGGTTGCTGATGGTTCAAAGGAGAATTGCCTAGCATTTCCGTGCTGGACTGCTCTTGTGGGTGGAACAAAGACAGATATGCAAACGGATATTTCTCCT
Source organism: Ambystoma mexicanum (assembly GCF_040938575.1). Classification (NCBI taxonomy): domain Eukaryota; kingdom Metazoa; phylum Chordata; class Amphibia; order Caudata; family Ambystomatidae; genus Ambystoma; species Ambystoma mexicanum. The sequence goes on along the minus strand of NC_090922.1, from coordinate 575,583,479 downwards.
CTGTGAATGGTGCCATGAACGAAAACAAGGTTGTAGATCCTCCTGAGGGGAAGAAATTCTATAGGACAGGGTATTTGTCACATGTTCATTCTCTGTAGAGGGGCTCCCACACTCCTTTTCATTCAGATTATTTTTGCACCTGCTGTCCCAAAAGAAACATATAAACTACACTTGTTGAAATCATGGCTGCCGAAGTAGACAGATCATTCAACAAAAGGCAAAAGACGTACCATTTCCATCAAGAGAGGGAGACTGATTTTTTCACTCGCAAGTGCTAAAGGGAAGTGTGTGTGTTTAATTTGCAGTGCCAAAGTTGCAGTGGGAAAAAAGAGCAATGTCGTGAGGCTAAAGGAAGCCACCTACGATCCCCAAAAGCAGCTGAATGAAAAGCTGCCCTGCAGATGCAATAATCATTTTGTACACAACCATCAAAAGCTAATTATTTAACGAAAAACAAATGTAGTTTTACAGATGGTGCATCTGTGAAAAGCGCAATGGCTCTCGTGGCAGAGTCAGTTTTAAAAGATTTTAAAAACTGCACTGAAATTATGCCTGCCATTTCAGATGTGCAGTTAGGTACAAACACTATGACTAGGAGGGTATTTACACTACAGCCAATGTGATGGGGCAGCTAGAAAAAGATCTGAGCACATGCACATTTCTTTCCATTGATTTTGATGAATTAATTGATGAAAGTGATACTGCCCAGCTGCCAGTGTTTATTCAAATGGTGTTCAAAGACTTGACCAACAAAGAGGAATTCTTGATATTGCTGCCTCTGAAATCCACAACCACGGATGTTGATATCTACAACGAGGTCAAGAATTATTTGGGAAGAATAAAAATGCCATTGAACAAGTTGGTGGCAATAATAACGGATGGTGCACCAGCAAAGACCGGCATCGTTCTGGTTATGTTGCATGTTTTAAAGCCGACCTCAATTTCCCTCCATTATTGCACTACCACTGCTAGGTCACATCCCTTTTGCACGAGACCACAAGCATCCCCAGACATGTTTCAGCCTTGTTGGGCGTCATCAGTGAGGAGTAGCTTGGGACTCTAGGCCCAGCAGGCAAGGGACCCACGTCTGGGCATACCCTTCCCACTCAGCAACCCTCCAGACCATCGTTCTTCGCCTTCCAAGCCATTAGAAAAGGGGAAAGACCATATGCAAATCAGGCTTAGTCCCACCCCCAAAAGGGTAGTCCAGCCCGAACTGCTAGTTTAATTTGCAGTGCCAAAGTTGCAGTGGGAAAAAAAGAGCAATGTTGTGAGGCTAAAGGAAGCCACCTGCGATCCACAAAAGCAGCTGAATGAAAAGCTGCCCTGCAGATGCAACAGTCATTTTGTACACAACCATCAAAAGCTAATTATTTAATGAAAAACAAATGTAGTTTTACAGATGTGCATCTGTGAAAAGCACAATGGCTCTCGTGGCAGAGTCAGTTTTAAAAGATTTTAAAAACTGCACTGAAATTATGCCTGCAATTTCAGATGTGCAGTTAGGTGCAAACACTATGGCTAGGAGGGTATTTACTCTATCAGCCAATGTGATGGGGCAGCTAGAAAAATATCTGAGCACATGCAAATTTCTTTCCATTGATTTTGGTGAATTAATTGATGAAAGTGATACTGCCCAGCTGGCAGTGTTTATTCAAATGGTCTTCAAAGACTTGACCAACAAAGAGGAATTCTTGATATTGCTGCCTCTGAAATCCACAACCAGGGATGTTGATATCTACAACGAGGTCAAGAATTATTTTGGAAAAATAAAAATGCCATTGAACAAGTTGGTGGCAATAATAACTGATGGTGCACCAGCAATGACCGGGCGTCGTTCTGGTTATGTTGCATGTTTTAAAGCAGACCTCAATTTCCCTCCATTATTGCACTACCACTGCATCATCCATCAACAGGCAATTTGTGCCAAAGTGATGGGGTTTGATTATGGCCCCTTATTAAATCAATTTGTGCAAAGACCAAACATCACAGAATGTTCAAAATATTGTTAGTCTATTTATTTCACTTTTACCAGAAATCAAAACTTTCAAGGGGTCGAGAAATTCACATATCAGCCAGTTATGCAGAATTTCTTGGCTTCTTGATTTGGCATTTCTGACAGATGTTACAGAAAAATTAAACACTCTGAACTGTGAACTGCAAGGCAAAGGTAACACCATTGATGACATGACAAGCGCAGTAAAGACATTTAAGTCCAAATTTGACCTTTTCAGAGAACAAATGGAGAAAAGGAAAATACAGCATTTTCCTTCTGTACTACACATGCTCACAGGCAATACAGCTAGTGCTGAACTCCTGAACATTGAGAAATACAGCAATCTCCTGAGCAGGTTCAATGACCGGTTCAGGGATTTTGAGAAGCTGGAACCCTGTGTGATGTTCACCTCAAACACCTTCATGGAAGTCAATGTTTGTGACCAAACAGAGAAGTCCCTTTTGATGCTGCTGTGCAAATGTTACTATACTCCTTGTAATCAACAAGCTCCAGAAATTGGTGTGAGATTGTCGGCTTTTCAACTTAATGTTGCGTTGCAGGTTGACAATCTCCATTTCCATTGCAAAGCTGTTGAGGTTAAACAGCACACTCATTTGATGTGCAAGTTCACCTATCTCTGCGAATCTGCTCTTTCAGACATGAACTTACTCAAATCAAAACTTCTAACCCGTCCGACCAATGAGCACCTAAATGCCTCCATCAGAGTTGCTGTATCAAGTTACACAACAGATGACAGAGTACTGGTGGATAGCATGGAGTGTCAGCCGTCACACTGAGTTCCCCGATCAGTGTCTTACTTTTTGTGAGACAGCTACAAATAAAAAACATCATTATTGCATTATTTTGTAAGTTATTAATATAACAGTGAATGCATGTTATTCCCTCTATGAATAAAGAGGGAAAAAAGCCCAAAAAATAGTGGTACACATTCTGATGCTTATGAACATCCCCACCCCCAATATCGCCCGCTAGTAGCTCCCCACTATTGCCCCTCAACTACAAGTAGCTTTAGCTAGCGTAAAGGTTGGAGACCCCTGATCTAGGGACGTCAACTCCCATGAACTATCAAGTACTGAGAAGAGGAAGGAGTGTATGCAACTAAAGGGAAGCCTAATGTGCAGGCTAGCTGTTTTTCTGCACCTAGAGTGAGTAGGACATTTAAAAATGTCAGAGGCAGTGCGAGAGAGAGCTGTGCAGTAGAGGAAAAGGAATCCCTTGCTGGGGCTCCTGACCACGAGGTGTCTGGATCGGTATGGCGAGACAGAAAGGAAGGCGCGGAAAAAGAAAAGCCGTGGAGAGGCTGGAGGCCGCGCAGCAACTCCAGGGAATACGATTGACCAAGCAAACAGTGCTCTCCGGTCCAGGAAAGCCAGTTATTGATCACAGAGGAGCATAGGATGCTCACAGAGTGTCTTCACATTCACAGCAGTGAAGGGACAACACTGTGGAAGAGTGAGCAAGTTCATAGATGCAAAGAAGACCCAGTGAGTCTGCCTAGAGCAGTGGAGGACCCTAGGGCGTTCCAACGCGCACGCCAGTGAATGTTTGAACTGTATGAAGTTGCAAATGACAGAAAGACACAAAGCTTGTTTGAATACAGTCAAGGCAAAGTACAGACTCAAACACCAATAAAGATGACATTTGAAAGGAAACAAGACAAAGTGCAGCAACAAACCCCAAGCAACTACAGAACATGATATGGCAATGGGGGGCAAAACTGAAGCAAGTGTTACCATAGGCAAATATGCCGTGCACCTCAGGGTATATGCTGTGGTATAGTGAAAATAACTGTGAACCAAATAAAAAGTCCTTGCATGGGAGAATTCCAGGCAGTTGACATTGGATGCGGGGGTAGGGAGGCGGGATACCTGCCAGTGGAGTATATCAGGGCATCTGAGAAGCCTATGAAAGAAGTCCTGGCAGGCAAGTACCCAAGGCACCTGAAGTTGTATAAAGATTTTGACACTGTGAGGAGATACCTGGCAGTTGAGTATACCAGGGAATCTGAAAAAAACATAAAAGGATTTCTGGGAGGGGAGTATATCAGGCAATCAGTAAAAGTTGCAAGTTGGAATGTATTGTTTGAAACTTAGGAAAGACTGTTATAGAATTTATCGCGTGCAACGAAGGAAAGACTGTTATGGAATGTATTGTTTGAACAATAACTTTGTGAGTCCAGTACAAAGAGACACTTTTTGGCACAAAGGAACTGTTGTAAAAGAGACACCTTTGCCATCCTACCTAAAAATCCAGGGGCAGGGAACCACCCTCTAGACACAAGGGTCTTTACTTGAAACCCATTCTTTGTTAGAGTTGTCTGTACATTTTTTGGTTGTGAACACGTTTGCTAATTTTAAGTCAATTACATTTCCTTGCATCCTTTTTGTTGTTTTATTTCTAGTGTGAGAGTCAGCTTAGAATGTTTTGAACACAAAGACCGTTCTTAAGTTAATGACTACTTGACACAGGCGGATCTTTAGGTTTAGTTTTCTAGGTAGGGAAATTCCTCTTTTATACTGGGGCTTGAGAGGCATTTTCCAAACCAGGTTTGTTTAATAAAATGTCTGACTTTGAGAATAACGTAACTTTGTGTCTGCCTCTCATTTCTGACTCCTCACAGAAAGGAGTGCGGAAAGACTGGCGGGATATTAGAGTAAATAGGTGGGAGGAAGGTAGAAAAGAGGGTGCCAAGAGACAGAGAGGGAGAGAAAGCAGTGAGAACACAAATGCGAGTAGGGGGAGTGAGGAGACGGTTTGAGAGAAGGAAGACGATATGAGAGAGGAAGAAGAGAAAGAAGAGTGGTGAGAGGGAAGTGCATGATTAGGGAAAGGAGCGATAAAGTGTCTTAGAATATAAAGGCAGCATTCATGACACTACTGAATCCATGCTTGTCTGACTATTAGAATAGGTGCCCCGTGGGAAGCCCCAGAGAGAGCAAATTAGATCAGGCCTTGAACTTTAGGGCCTCCCAACAGAGAGAGGCTAGCTTAGACGGGGGTTACCAAGCTATAGAATTCCTGCCAAGTGAGGGGAAGTGTGGCAAAGTGTTTGTGGTGTTTTATTGTATGCTGGGGACTGGAGGCAAAGGGCGTTTACCGTGACTTGCTGGATTGTTGCTTGAAATGTCATCCTGTGCTTTTAAGGAACGCCATTAAAGACTGCCTACTCTCGCAAAGCGTTTGGCGGTGGCAATAGGAGCAGAACCGTGCAGAGCTTGCCGCTCAGAGTCTGCCTGTGAGTGTGTTGGGGCACTGCCCATGCGTGCCCAGAAACGCTCAGGATTGCTGAAGCCACAGTAACCAATAGACCTCTAATCCTTAAAACCCCTTTCATGCCTTCGCTCTTGACCATGGCTGGATTTTATCAATCTGCTCCCAGGCCAATCACATCAGTAATCTTAAACAAAAAGAACAGGCTACTGCATCTCTTTTTTTCATGAAGTGGAATTCCCAATACTTTGTTTAAGTTAGTATTTGGGGATGTGCATTGAACTTAATCAAAGCAGGTGTAGACCTTGCACTTTCATGAAGCATACATGAGTTGAGAAATCTTGACAATTATTATGGCAAATTTGATGCCATCGCCTAACACTGCATTTAGTCAGTTTTGGGGCTTGTGAGTATCTTAATGTCACTGCATTATGGGGTACTATTATTATCGTTTATATCCACAATTTGTAAAGAAAAACTAAAGACAACTCATGTGGAATTTAATGTACAATGTTTTGAGCAGTATAGGAATTACAGCGAAGATGTTCTTACATTTCTAAAAAAATCACCGAAAAATGTATCTCACACCTGATAAAAAGATTAAGCAGCAACCTTGACAAAGAAGATGTTAATGTCGTGGATAATCGGAAAGGAACGTTTTGTGCAAAAAGGGAATCAGAAAAAGGAAAACGGTACCCTGTGAATTTTGGAATTGCCAGTTCACCATCATGCACTTGTAATGATTTACAAAAATGTATTCTACCTTGGTAAGCTTATGTGCTGCATTCTAAGACATATACCCGACTGGTGTTGGAAAAAATGTCCTTCAACTTTTTGCTATAATCCATTATTTGCTTTGGACAGAGAATGTTTCTCTATGAGTGCAGATGATAAAAACGATGAAGTGGAGGATATGCCAATCTTAGACTTAAAATCAGAATTACCTGTGCAACAGTGCATAAACCTTCCACCATGTAAAAGAACACAAACTGTATTAATTAATAAATGTGCATAAACAACAAAACATACTTTAGATAAGATGTATCTACTGAAAGATGAACAATACCTATTAGAACTAAACGAGAACTTAGTTGTTCTTGAATGTGACATAAAGACAAACATTCCGAAGAGAACGTCATTTCAATTATTGAAACACTGAAGAAAAAAAAATCTGCACAGGTTGCACCACTTCCTTAACAGCAGTATGGAAAACCTAAACAACTAGCCTCCCAAAGATTTGATTAAAAGCCAGAACAGTTTAGGGAAGATGTATGGGCTTCAGTTGAAGTCATGCCAAGTCAAATTGTGGATGAAGGTCAAAAGGCTGTCAGCACACATGCCAGCTCAAGAGGGGTTGAGATAGGGATTAATATTAATGGAATTAAATTGATCAACACTGACAAGGAAGCTATTAAGTCTGATGAATGGTAGATGATAACACAATGTATAGCTGTCCCTTGCTCTTTGAATTCTAGATCACGCCTGAAGGATGATTAAAGGTTGTATAGGGGTATGACCGGTGATATATTTTTAAGTTTGGGTGCTGAAGTCTATGAATTAGTGTTTCTGTTTCTATGCATTTGCTGGCATTTTTACACAGTTTTTTTTACTTGAGAGTTAGATGTGGCCCACTCATTGAAATACTATACTTCCCATCTAATTCTTCATTCTCTTTCCCTAGATCTTGGCTAAGGGGATTTGCCCAGGGCAGGGGTCTGCAACCTGCAACTCTCTCGTTTTGACTCTGGCTCCCATACTCTTAACATCCCGTCCTCTTTCCCTCACACTCTTGGGACAGCCCACGAAACTGGCACAGGACCGGAGTCTGTTGCAACAGAACAGATGTGACATTTCTTAGGTATCAAAGAGTCAGAGTAAACAGGAACTGGCATATACAAAAGGCCAAGGATAGGATATGGAGCGTGGAAGAAATTCAATAGAACATGGTATTTGTCCCATGTTCATTCTAAGTAGAGGGGCTCCCACACTCCTTTTCAATTCTGTAAAACTTGGGGTTTCACCCTAAGTAACCAAGGGTAATCCAGATGTGGACCACTTGCTCACTGTGCCTTAGAGAGGCTTAGCTTCACCTCACTGAGGAGGCACAACAAGGCCAAAACACACGTCTGGGGTTTCTGATGGTACTCTTGTTCAAAGGAGAATTGCCTAGCATTTCCGTGCTGGACTGCTCTTGTGGGTGGAACAAAGACAGATATGCAAACGGATATTTCTCCTCTGTGAATGGTGCAATGAACAAAAACGTGGTTGTAGATCCTCCTGAGGGGAAGAAATTCTATAAGACAGGGTATTTGTCACATGTTCATTCTCAGTAGAGGGGCTCCCACACTCCTTTTCAATCAGATTATTTTTGCACCTGCTGTCCCAAAAGAAACGTACAAACTACACTTGTTGAAATCATGGCTGCCGAAGTAGACAGATCATTCAACAAAAGGCAAAAGACGTACCGTTTCCATCAAGAGGGGGGAGACTGATTTTTTCGCTCACAAGCGTTAAAGGGAAGTGTGTGTGTTTAATTTGCAGTGCCAAAGTTGCAGTGGGGAAAAAAGAGCAATATCGTGAGGCTAAAGGAAGCCACCTGCGATCCTCAAAAGCAGCTGAATGAAAAGCTGCCCTGCAGATGCAACAATCATTTTGTACACAACCATCAAAAGCTAATTATTTAACGAAAAACAAATTTAGTTTTACAGATGGTGCATCTGTGAAAAGCGCAATGGCTCTCGTGGCAGAGTCAGTTCTAAAAGATTTTAAAAATTGCACTGAAATTATGCCTGCCATTTCAGATGTGCAGTTAGGTGCAAACACTATGGCTAGGAGGGTATTCACACTATCGGCCAATGTGATGGGGCAGCTAGAAAGAGATCTGAGCACATGCACATTTCTTTCCATTGATTTTGATGAATGAATTGATGAAAGTGATACTGCCCAGCTGGCAGTGTTTATTCAAATGGTCTTCAAAGACTTGACCAACAAAGAGGAATTCTTGATATTGCTGCCTCTGAAATCCACAACCACGGATGTTGATATCTACAACGAGGTCAAGAATTATTTTGGAAAAATAAAAATGCCATTGAACAAGTTGGTGGCAATAATAACTGATGGTGCACCAGCAAAGACTGAGCGTCGTTCTGGTTATGTTGCATGTTTTAAAGCAGACCACAATTTCCCTCCATTATTGCACTACCACTGCATCATCCATCAACAGGCAATGTGTGCCAAAGTGATGGGGTTTGGTCATGGCCCCTTATTAAATCAATTTGTGCAGAGACCAAATGTTACAGAATGTTCAAAATATCACAGAATGTTCAAAATATTGTTAGTCTATTTCTTTCACTTTTACCAGAAATCAAAACTTTCATGGGGTCCAGAAATTCACATATCAGTGGTTATGCAGAATTTCTTGGCCTCTTGATTTGGCATTTCTGACAGATGTTACAGAGAAATTAAACACTCCGAACTGTGAACGGCAAGGCAAAGGTAACACCATTGCTGACATGACAAGCGCAGTAAAGACATTTAAGTCCAAATTTGACCTTTTCAGAGAACAAGTGGAGAAAAGGAAAATGCAGCATTTTCCTTCTGTACTACACATGCTGACAGACAACACACATAGTGCTGAAATCTAGAACATTGAGAAATACAGCCATCTCCTGAGCAGGTTCAATGACCGGTTCAGGGATTTTGAGAAGCTGGAACCCTCTGTGATGTTCACCTCAAACACCTTCATGTAAGTCAATGTTTGTGACCAAACAGATAAGTTACTTTTGATGCTGCTGTGCAAATGTTACTATACTCCTTGTAATCAACAAGACTCCAGAAATTGGTGTGAGATTGTTGGCTTTTCCACTTAATGTTGCGTTGCAGGCTGACAATCTCCATTTCCATTGCAAAGCTGTTGAGGTTAAACAGCACACTCATTTGATGTGTAAATTAACCTATCTCTGCGAATCTGCTCTTTCAGACATGAACTTACTCAAATAAAAATTTCGAACCCGTCTGACCGATGAGCATCTAAGTGACTCCATCAGAGTTGCTGTATCAAATTACACAACAGATTACAGAGCACTGGAGGATAGCATGGAGTGTCAGCCTTCATGTTGAGTTCCCCGATCAGTGTCTTACTTTTTGTGAGACAGTTTAAAATACAAAATAATGCAATAATGATGTTTTTTAAGTTATTAATATAACAGTGAATGCATTTTATTCCCTCTATGAATAAAGAGGAAAAAAAGTCCAAAAAATAGTGGTACAAATTCTGATGCTTATGAACATCCCCACCCCCGATATCACCCGCTAGTAGCTCCCCACTATTGCCCCTCAACTACAAGTAGCTCTAGGTAGCGTAAAGGTTGGAGACCCCTGATCTAGGGACTTCATCTCCCATAAACTATCAGGTACTGAGACGAGGAAGGAGTGTATGCAACTAAAGGGAAGCCTAATGTGCAGGCTAGCTGTTTTTCTGCACCTAGAGTGAGTAGGACATTTAAAAATGTCAGAGGCAGTGCGTGAGAGCGCTGTGCAGTAGAGGACAAGGAATCCCTTGCTGGAGCTTATGACCACGAGGTGTCTGGATCGGTATGGCGAGGCAGAAAGGAAGGCGCGGAAAAAGAAAAGCCGTGGAGAGGCTGGAGGCCGCGCAGCAACTCCAGGGAATACGATCGACCAAGCAAACAGTGCTCTCCAGTCCAGGGAAGCCAGTGATTGATCACAGAGGAGCATAGGATGCTCACAGAGTGTCTTCACATTCGCAGCAGTGAAGGGACAACACTGTGGAAGAGTGAGCAAGTTCATAGACGCAAAGAATACCCAGTGAGTCTGCCTAGAGCAGTGGAGGACCCCAGGGCGTTCCAATGCGCACGCCAGCGAATGTTTGAACTGTATGAAGTTGCAAATGACAGAAAGACACAAAGTTTGTTTGAATACAGTCAAGGCAAAGAACAGACTCAAACACCAATAAAAATGACATTTGAAAGGAAACAAGACAAAGTGCAGCAACAAACCCCAAGCAACTACAGAACATGATATGGCAATGTGGGGCAAAACTGAATCAAGTGTTACCATAGGCAAATATACCGAGCACCTCAGGGTATATGCTGTGGTATAGTGAAAATAACAGTGAAACAAATAAAAAGTCCTGGCATGGGAGTATACCAGGCAGTTGACATTGGATGCGGGGCAGGGGCGGGGGATACCTGGCAGTGGAGTATATCAGGACATCTGAGAAGCCCATGACAGAAGTCCTGGCAGGCAAGTACCCAAGGCACCTGAAGTTGTATAAAGATTTTGACACTGTGAGGAGATACCTGGCAGGTGAGTATACAAGGGGATCTGAAAAAAAAACATAAAAAGGATTCCTGGGAGGGGAGTATATCAGGCAATCAGTAAAAGTTGCAAGTTGGAATGTATTGCTTGAAACTTAAGAAAGACTGTTATAGAATTGATTGTGTGCAACGAAGGAAAGACTGTTATGGAATGTATTGTTTGAACAAGAACTTTGTGAGTCCAGTACAAAGAGACACTTTTTGGCACAAAGGAACTGTTGTAAAAGAGACACCTTTGCCATCCTAGCTAAAAATCCAGGGGAATGGAACCACCCTCTAGACACAAGGGTCTTTACTTGAAAACCTTTTTTTGTTAGAGTTGTCTGTATATTTTTTGGTTGTGAACACGTTTGCTAATTTCAAGTCAATTACATTTCTTTGCATCCTTTTTGTTGTTTCATTTCTAGTGTGAGGGTTAGCTTAGAATGCTTTGGACACAAAGACCGTTCTTAAGTTAATGAATACTTGACACAGGCGGATCTTTAGGTTTAGTTTTCTAGGTAGGGAAATTCCTCTTTTGTACTGGGGCTAGAGAGGCGTTTTCCAAACCAGGTTTGTTTAATAAAATGTCTGACTTTGAGAATAACATAACTTTGTGTCTGCCTCTCATTTCTGACTCCTCACCAAAAGGAGTGTGGAAAGACTGGCGGGATATTAAAGTAAAAAGGAGGGAGGAAGGTAGAAGAGAGGGTGCCAAGAGACAGAGAGGGAGAGAAAGGAATCAGAACACAAATGCGAGTAGGGGGAGTGAGGAGACGGTTTGAGAGAAGGAAGACGATATGAGAGAGGAAGAAGAGAAAGAAGATTGGTGAGAAGGGAAGTGCATGATTAGGGAAAGGAGCGATAAAGTGTCTTAGAATATAAAGGCAGCATTCATGACACTACTGAATCCATGCTTGTGTGACTATTAGAATAGGTGCCCCGTGGGAAGCCCCAAAGGGAGTAAATTAGATAAGGCCTTGAAATTTAGGGCCTCCCAACACAGAGAGGGTAGCTTAGACGGGGGTTACCAAGCTATAGAATTACTGCTAAGGGAGGGGAAGTGTGGCAAAGTGTTTGTGGTGTTTTATTGTATGCTGGAGCCTGGAGGGAAAGGGCGTTTACCGTGACTTGCTGGACCCTTGCTTGAAATGTCATCCTGTGCCTTTAAGGAACGCCATTAAAGACTGCCTACTCTCGCAAAGCGTTTGGCGGTGGCAGTAGGAGCAGAACTGTGCAGTGCTTGCCGCTCAGAGTCTGCCTGTGAGTGTGTTGGGGCACTGGCCATGCCTGCACAGAACCGCTCAGGATTGCTGAAGCCACAGTAACCAATAGACCTCTAATCCTTAAATCCCCTTTCATGCCTTCGGTCTTGACAATGGCTGGATTTTATCAATCTACTCCCAGGCCAATCACATCAGTAATCCTAAACAAAAAGAACAGGCTATTGCATCTCTTTTTTTCATGAAGTGGAATTTCCAGTACTTTGTTCAAGTTAGTATTTGGGGATGTGCATTGAGCTTAATCAAAGCAGGTGTAGACCTTGCACTTTCATGAAGCATACATGAGTTGAGAAATCTTGACAATTATTATGGCAAGTTTGATGCCATCACCTAACACTGCATTTAGTCGGTTTTGGGGCTTGTGAGCATCTTAATGTCACTGCATTATGGGGTAATATTATTATCGTTTATATTCACAATTTGTAAAGAAAAACTAAAAGACAACTCATATGGAATTGAATGTACAATGTTTTGAGCAGTATAGGAAGTACAGCGAAGATGTTCTTACATTTCTAAAAACAAAATCACCCGAAAAATGTATCTCACACCTGATAAAGAGATTAAGCAGCAACTTTGACAAAGAAGATGTTAATGTTGTGGATGATCGGAAAGGAACGTTTTGTGTAAAAAGCGAATCAGAAAAGGGAAAACAGTACCTTGTGAATTTTGGAATTGCCAGTTCACCATCATGCACTTGTAATGATTTGCAAAAATGTATTCTACCTTGTAAGCTTATGTGCTGCATTTTAAGACATATACCCGACTGGTGTTGGCAAAAATGTCCTTCAACTTTTTCCTAGAATCCATTATTTGCTTTGGACAGAGAATGTTTCTCTACGAGTGCAGATGATAAAAACGATGAAGTGGAGGATATGCCAATCTTAGACTTAAAATCAGGATTACCTGTGCAACAGTGCATAAACCTTCCACCATGTAAAAGAACACAAACTGTATTAATTAATGCATGTGCAAAAACAACAAAACATACTTTAGATAAGATTTATCTACTAAAAGATGAACAATACCTATTAGAACTAAACGAGAACTTAGTTGTTCTTGAATGCGACATAAAGACAAACATTCCGAAGAGAAAGTCATTTCAATTATTGAAACACTGAAGAAAAAAAAATCTGGACAGGTTGCACCACTTCCTAAACAGCAGTATGGAAAACCTAAACAACTAGCCTCTCAAAGATTTGGATTAAAAGCCAGAACAGTTTAGGGAAGATGTATGGGCTTCAGTTGAAGTCATGCCAAGTCAAATTGTGGATGAAGGTCAAAAGGCTGTCAGAACACATGCCAGCTCAAGAGGGGTTGAGATAGGGATTAATATTAATGGAATTAAATTGACCAACACTGACAAGGAAGCTATTAAGTCTGATGAATTGATAAGATGATAACACAATGTACATCTGTCTATATCTGATTTCCCTCATGTGAAGGTTTGTTGGATCCGCACATTTTGGATGAGAGTGTTCATTTGCAGATGCTGTCCAGATTCACCATCTTGGGGCACATTTTACGTCATGTAGCTTAGAAGAAAAAGTTACTATTCATGACTCATTGCCAAAATCTTCACTCCAAAATACACTGAAAAAACAACTAATTAAATTATACAGGCCATTAATTAAAGGGGAGAATGGAATCTTTGAAATCAGTATATTGTGTAATCAAAAACTAGATGGTGGTAATGATTGTGTCCGCTTTGCCATTGCCAAGGCAGTCAGCGCTGCAAAAGGGTCTGATTTAATAAAAATTCATTTCAAACAAGAGGAAATGGGAAACCATCTAATTGACTGCATTCAAACAGAGACTATAACAGGATCCCCCAATGAGGAACATATACACCCTCAAAATGTAAGGAGCAAAAAAACAAAAATCACAGCATTCTGCCATTTCCATACATACAAACACAGACTGACCAAGATACAATGTGACAAGTTAAAACATTTGAATCATTTTGGATGTGTTGGTATATCAAATATTTATAACTGTGTTTGTGAGCAAGTGTACGTCTGCAAGGAATGTTGGTAGATTTCAAAAGTTCCAGAAATGCTTGTTTTTTGTTTATGATAAATTCAAGAAAGATAATGAAAGTTCAGCTGTCGCTTGCTCTTTGAATTCTAGATCACGCCTGAAGGATGATTAAAGGTTGTATAGGAGTATGACCGGTGATATATTTTAAAGTTTGGGTGCTGAAGTCTATGAATTATTGTTTCTGTTTCTATGCATTTGCTGGCATTTTTACACAGTTTTTTGACTCGAGAGGTGGATGTGGCCGACTCATTGAAATACTATACTTCCCATCTAATTCTTCATTCTCTTTCACTAGGTCTTGGCTAAGGGGATTTGCCCAGGGCAGGGGTCTGCAACCTGCAACTCTCTAGTTTTGACTCTGGCTCCCATACTCTTAACATCCCGTCCTCTTTCCCTCACACTCTTGGGACAGCCCACGAAACTGGCACAGGACTGGAGTCTGTTGCAACAGAACAGATGTGACATTTCTTAGATATCAAAGAGTCAGAGTAAACAGGAATTGGCATATACAAAAGGCCAAGGATAGGATATGGAGCGTGGAAGAAATTCTATAGAATATGGTATTTGTCTCATGTTCATTCTAAGTAGAGCGGCTCCCACACTCCTTTTCAATTCTGTAAAACTTGGGGTTTTACCCTAAGTAACCAAGGGTAATCCAGATGTGGACCACTTGCTCACTGTGCCTTAGAGAGGCTTAGCTTCACCTCACTGAGGAGGCCCAACAAGGCCAAAACACGCGTCTGGGGTTGCTGATGGTACTCTTGTTCAAAGGAGAATTGCCTAGCATTTCCGTGCTGGACTGCTCTTGTGGGTGGAACAAAGACAGATATGCAAACGGATATTTCTCCTCTGTGAATGGTGCCATGAACGAAAACAAGGTTGTAGATCCTCCTGAGGGGAAGAAATTCTATAGGACAGGGTATTTGTCACATGTTCATTCTCTGTAGAGGGGCTCCCACACTCCTTTTCATTCAGATTATTTTTGCACCTGCTGTCCCAAAAGAAACATATAAACTACACTTGTTGAAATCATGGCTGCCGAAGTAGACAGATCATTCAACAAAAGGCAAAAGACGTACCATTTCCATCAAGAGGGGGAGACTGATTTTTTCACTCGCAAGTGCTAAAGGGAAGTGTGTGTGTTTAATTTGCAGTGCCAAAGTTGCAGTGGGAAAAAAGAGCAATGTCGTGGGGCTAAAGGAAGCTACCTACGATCCCCAAAAGCAGCTGAATGAAAAGCTGCCCTGCAGATGCAATAATCATTTTGTACACAACCATCAAAAGCTAATTATTTAACGAAAAACAAATGTAGTTTTACAGATGGTGCATCTGTGAAAAGCGCAATGGCTCTCGTGGCAGAGTCAGTTTTAAAAGATTTTAAAAACTGCACTGAAATTATGCCTGCCATTTCAGATGTGCAGTTAGGTACAAACACTATGGCTAGGAGGGTATTTGCACTATCAGCCAATGTGATGGGGCAGCTAGAAAAAGATCTGAGCACATGCACATTTCTTTCCATTGATTTTGATGAATTAATTGATGAAAGTGATACTGCCCAGCTGCCAGTGTTTATTCAAATGGTCTTCAAAGACTTGACCAACAAAGAGGAATTCTTGATATTGCTGCCTCTGAAATCCACAACCAGGGATGTTGATATCTACAACGAGGTCAAGAATTATTTTGGAAAAATAAAAATGCCATTGAACAAGTTGGTGGCAATAATAACTGATGGTGCACCAGCAAAGACCGGGCGTCGTTCTGGTTATGTTGCATGTTTTAAAGCAGACCTCAATTTCCCTCCATTATTGCACTACCACTGCATCATCCATCAACAGGCAATTTGTGCCAAAATGATGGGGTTTGATTATGGCCCCTTATTAAATCAATTTGTGCAAAGACCAAACAACACAGAATGTTCAAAATATTGTTAGTCTATTTATTTAACTTTTACCAGAAATCAAAACTTTCATGGGGTCGAGAAATTCACATATCAGCCAGTTATGCAGAATTTCTTGGCTTCTTGATTTGGCATTTCTGACAGATTTTACAGAAAAATTAAACACTCTGAACTGCAAGGCAAAGGTAACACCATTGCTGACATGACAAGCGCAGTAAAGACATTTAAGTCCAAATTTGACCTTTTCAGAGAACAAGTGGAGAAAAGGAAAATGCAGCATTTTCCTTCTGTACTACACATGCTCACAGGCAATACAGCTAGTGCTGAACTCCTGAACATTGCGAAATACAGCAATCTCCTGAGCAGGTTCAATGACCGGTTCAGGGATTTTGAGAAGCTGGAACCCTGTGTGATGTTCACCTCAAACACCTTCATGGAAGTCAATGTTTGTGACCAAACAGAGAAGTCCCTTTTGATGCTGCTGTGCAAATGTTACTATACTCCTTGTAATCAACAAGCTCCAGAAATTGGTGTGAGATTGTCGGCTTTTCAACTTAATGTTGCGTTGCAGGTTGACAATCTCCATTTCCATTGCAAAGCTGTTGAGGTTAAACAGCACACTCATTTGATGTGCAAGTTCACCTATCTCTGCGAATCTGCTCTTTCAGACATGAACTTACTCAAATCAAAACTTCTAACCCGTCCGACCAATGAGCACCTAAATGCCTCCATCATAGTGACACAACAGATGACAGAGTACTGGTGGATAGCATGGAGTGTCAGCCGTCACACTGAGTTCCCCGATCAGTGACTTACTTTTTGTGAGACAGCTACAAATAAAAAACATCATTATTGCATTATTTTGTAAGTTATTAATATAACAGTGAATGCATGTTATTCCCTCTATGAATAAAGAGGGAAAAAAGCCCAAAAAATAGTGGTACACATTCTGATGCTTATGTACATCCCCACCCCCAATATCGCCCGCTAGTAGCTCCCCACTATTGCCCCTCAACTACAAGTAGCTTTAGCTAGCGTAAAGGTTGGAGACCCCTGATCTAGGGACGTCAACTCCCATGAACTATCAAGTACTGAGAAGAGGAAGAAGTGTATGCAACTAAAGGGAAGCCTAATGTGCAGGCTAGCTGTTTTTCTGCACCTAGAGTGAGTAGGACATTTAAAAATGTCAGAGGCAGTGCGAGAGAGAGCTGTGCAGTAGAGGAAAAGGAATCCCTTGCTGGGGCTCCTGACCACGAGGTGTCTGGATCGTTATGGCGAGACAGAAAGGAAGGCGTGGAAGAAGGAAAGCCGTGGCGAGGCTGGAGGCCGCGCAGCAACTCCAGGGAATACGATTGACCAAGCATAAAGGGCTCTCCAGTCCAGGAAAGCCAGTTATTGATCACAGAGGAGCATAGGATGCTCACAGAGTTTCTTCACATTCACAGAAGTGAAGGGACAACACTGTGGAAGAGTGAGCAAGTTCATAGATGCAAAGAAGACCCAGTGAGTCTGCCTAGAGCAGTGGAGGACCCTAGGGCGTTCCAACGCGCACGCCAGTGAATGTTTGAACTGTATGAAGTTGCAAATGACAGAAAGACACAAAGCTTGTTTGAATACAGTCAAGGCAAAGTACAGACTCAAACACCAATAAAAATGACATTTGAAAGGAAACAAGACAAAGTGCAGCAACAAACCCCAAGCAACTATAGAACATGATATGGCAATGGGGGGCAAAACTGAAGCAAGTGTTACCATAGGCAAATATGCCGTGCACCTCAGGGTATATGCTGTGGTATAGTGAAAATAACTGTGAACCAAATAAAAAGTCCTTGCATGGGAGAATTCCAGGCAGTTGACATTGGATGCGGGGGTAGGGAGGCGTGATACCTGCCAGTGGAGTATATCAGGGCATCTGAGAAGCCTATGAAAGAAGTCCTGGCAGGCAAGTACCCAAGGCACCTGAAGTTGTATAAAGATTTTGACACTGTGAGGAGATACCTGGCAGTTGAGTATACCAGGGAATCTGAAAAAAACATAAAAGGATTTCTGCGAGGGGAGTATATCAGGCAATCAGTAAAAGTTGCAAGTTGGAATGTATTGTTTGAAACTTAGGAAAGACTGTTATAGAATTTATCGCGTGCAACGAAGGAAAGACTGTTATTGAATGTATTGTTTGAACAAGAACTTTGTGAGTCCAGTACAAAGAGACACTTTTTGGCACAAAGGAACTGTTGTAAAAGAGACACCTTTGCCATCCTACCTAAAAATCCAGGGGAAGGGAACCACCCTCTAGACACAAGGGTCTTTACTTGAAACCCATTTTTGTTAGAGTTGTCTATATATTTTTTGGTTGTGAACACGTTTGCTAATTTCAAGTCAATTACATTTCCTTGCATCCTTTTTGTTGTTTTATTTCTAGTGAGAGTCAGCTTAGAATGTTTTGAACACAAAGACCGTTCTTAAGTTAATGACTACTTGACACAGGCGGATCTTTAGGTTTAGTTTTCTAGGTAGGGAAATTCCTCTTTTATACTGGGGCTTGAGAGGCGTTTTCCAAACCAGGTTTGTTTAATAAAATGTCTGACTTTGAGAATAACGTAACTTTGTGTCTGCCTCTCATTTCTGACTCCTCACAGAAAGGAGTGCGGAAAGACTGGCGGGATATTAGAGTAAATAGGTGGGAGGAAGGTAGAAAAGAGGGTGCCAAGAGACAGAGAGGGAGAGAAAGCAGTGAGAACACAAATGCGAGTAGGGGGAGTGAGGAGACGGTTTGAGAGAAGGAAGACGATATGAGAGAGGAAGAAGAGAAAAAAGAGTGGTGAGAGGGAAGTGCATGATTAGGGTAAGGAGCGATAAAGTGTCTTAGAATATAAAGGCAGCATTCATGACACTACTGAATCCATGCTTGTCTGACTATTAGAATAGGTGCCCCGTGGGAAGCCCCAGAGAGAGTAAATTAGATCAGGCCTTGAACTTTAGGGCCTCCCAACAGAGAGAGGCTAGCTTAGACGGGGGTTACCAAGCTATAGAATTCCTGCCAAGTGAGGGGAAGTGTGGCAGTGTTTGTGGTGTTTCATTGTATGCTGGGGACTGGAGGCAAAGGGCGTTTACCGTGACTTGCTGGATTCTTGCTTGAAATGTCATCCTGTGCTTTTAAGGAATGCCATTAAAGACTGCCTACTCTCGCAAAGCGTTTGGTGGTGGCAATAGGAGCAGAACCGTGCAGAGCTTGCCGCTCAGAGTCTGCCTGTGAGTGTGTTGGGGCACTGCCCATGCGTGCCCAGAAACGCTCAGGATTGCTGAAGCCACAGTAACCAATAGACCTCTAATCCTTAAAACCCCTTTCATGCCTTCGCTCTTGACCATGGCTGGATTTTATCAATCTGCTCCCAGGCCAATCACATCAGTAATCCTAAACAAAAAGAACAGGCTACTGCATCTCTTTTTTTCATGAAGTGGAATTCCCAGTACTTTGTTTAAGTTAGTATTTGGGGATGTGCATTGAGCTTAATCAAAGCAGGTGTAGACCTTGCACTTTCATGAAGCATACATGAGTTGAGAAATCTTGACAATTATTATGGCAAGTTTGATGCCATCACCTAACACTGCATTTAGTCAGTTTTGGGACTTGTGCGTATCTTAATGTCACTGCATTATGGGGTAATATGATTATCGTTTATATTCACAATTTGTAAAGAAAAACTAAAGACAACTCATGTGGAATTTAATGTACAATGTTTTGAGCAGTATAGGAAGTACAACAAAGATGTTCTTACATTTCTAAAAAATAAAATCACCCGAAAAATGCATCTCACACCTGATAAAGAGATTAAGCAGCAACCTTGACAAAGAAGATGTTAATGTTGTGGATAATCGGAAAGGAACGTTTTGTGTAAAAAGCGAATCAGAAAAGGGAAAACAGTACCTTGTGAATTTTGGAATTGCCAGTTCACCATCATGCACTTGTAATGATTTGCAAAAATGTATTCTACCTTGTAAGCTTATGTGCTGCATTTTAAGACATATACCCGACTGTTGTTGGCAAAAATGTCCTTCAACTTTTTCCTAGAATCCATTATTTGCTTTGGACAGAGAATGTTTCTCTACGAGTGCAGATGATAAAAACGATGAAGTGGAGGATATGCCAATCTTAGACTTAAAATCAGGATTACCTGTGCAACAGTGCATAAACCTTCCACCATGTAAAAGAACACAAACTGTATTAATTAATGCATGTGCAAAAACAACAAAACATACTTTAGATAAGATTTATCTACTGAAAGATGAACAATACCTATTAGAACTAAACGAGAACTTAGTTGTTCTTGAATGCGACATAAAGACAAACATTCCGAAGAGAAAGTCATTTCAATTATTGAAACACTGAAGAAAAAAAAATCTGCACAGGTTGCACCACTTCCTAAACAGCAGTATGGAAAACCTAAACAACTAGCCTCTCAGAGATTTGGTTTAAAAGCCAGAACAGTTTAGGGAAGATGTATGGGCTTCAGTTGAAGTCATGCCAAGTCAAATTGTGGATGAAGGTCAAAAGGCTGTCAGCACACATGCCAGCTCAAGAGGGGTTGAGATAGGGATTAATATTAATGGAATTAAATTGATCAACACTGACAAGGAAGCTGTTAAGTCTGATGAATGGATAGATGATAACACAATGTATATCTGTCTATATCTGATTTCCCTCATGTGAAGGTTTGTTGGATCCGCATATTTTGGACAAGAGTGTTCATTTGCAGATGCTGTCCAGATTCACCATCTTGGGGCACATTTTACATCATGTAGCTTAGAAAAAAAAGTTACTATTCATGACTCATTGCCAAACTCTTCACTCCAAAATACACTGAAAAAACAACTAATTAAATTATACAGGCCATTAATTAAAGGGGAGAATGGAATCTTTGAAATCAGTACATTGTGTAATCAAAAACTAGATGGTGGTAATGATTGTGTCCGCTTTGCCATTGCCAATGCAGTCCCAGCTGCAAATGGGTCTGATTTAATAAAAATTCATTTCAAACAAGAGGAAATGGGAAAACATCTAATTGACTGCATTCAAACAGAGGCTATAACAGGATCCCCAAATGAGGAACATATACACCCTCAAAAAGTAAGGAGAAAAAAAACAAAAATCACAGCATTCTGCCATTTCCATACATACAAACACAGACTAAGATACAATGAAACAAGTTAAAACATTTGAATCATTTTGGATGTGTTGGTATATCAAATAATTATAACTGTGTTTGTGAGCAAGTGTACGTCTGCAGGGAATGTTGGTAGATTTCAAAAGTTCCAGAAATGCTTGTTTTTTGTTTATGACAAATTCAAGAAAGATAATGAAAGTTCAGCTGTCCCTTGCTCTTTGAATTCTAGATCACGACTGAAGGATGATTAAAGGTTGTATAGGGGTATGACCGGTGATATATTTTAAAGTTTGGGTGCTGAAGTCTATGAATTAGTGTTTCTGTTTCTATGCATTTGCTGGCATTTTTACACAGTTTTTTTTTACTCGAGAGGTGGAGGTGGCCCACTCAATGAAATACTATACTTCCCATCTAATTGTTCATTCTCTTTCACTAGGTCTTGGCTAAGGGGATTTGCCCAGGGCAGGGGTCTGCAACCTGCAACTCTCCCGTTTTGACTCTGGCTTCCATACTCTTAACATTCCGTCCTCTTTCCCTCACACTCTTGGGGCAGCCCACGAAATTGGCACAGGACTGAAGTCTGTTGCTACAGAACAGATGTGACATTTCGTAGGTATCAAAGAGTCAGAGTAAACAGGAATTGGCATATACAAAAGGACAAGGATAGGATATGGAGCACGGAAGAAGGGAATAGTTTCTTACCTGTAACTCCATTTCTCCAGCATTGGTATCTTTCATGGATTCACATGCTTAGAATATTCCCCGTCGTCAGACTGGGACCCCTCGGTACACATATATAGCCTTTTCCCATAGGAAAACTTTCGACACTTTTGTGTCCTATCTACGTCCTTTTAGGACCCACCTACGCATGCTCCGTAGGCCGTCCCAGTATAAGAGGCCCGCCCCCGCGGTTCCCCTTCAGATTTCGACCCCTCCAAAGTAGGAAGGGTTAAACTTATCAATCAAATACATTGCATTCCGGGGAGGTTTGGCGGGTGCATGTGAATCCATGAAAGATACCAATGCTGGAGAAATGGAGTTACAGGTAAGAAACTATTCCCTTCTCTAGCATTGGATCTTTCATGGATTCACATGCTTAGAATAGATTGGATAGCAGTAACACTTGAGACGGCGGTGAGAATGTAATGTAATATACCCTCACCATACTACACAATGCATATGTACAGTAGGAATAAGTTAACTCATATAACCTTACCCACATAAAGTATACTGTCATCAAAAAGGTAGAAAACAGATTCTCTGCAGCGTGGAGCTTACCTTACTGAAACAGATGGCGCAGGACAGCTCTTCCCATCTGCACCTCGTCCGCATGCTGCCTGGCAAGGCAGTAGTGGCGGGTAAACGTGTGGGGCACTGACCATGCCGCAGCCTGGCATATGTCCGTCAGCGGAATTCCTGCCCATAAAGCTGCCGAGGAGGACATTGATCTTGTAGAATGGGCTCTAGGATGTCCTTGCAGTGGCCTTCCGGCCTTGGAGTGACAAAACGCAATCGTCGATGAGACCCATCGAGCCAATCCCTGTTTAGAGATTGCTTTTCCTCTCGTCGACGGACCATATGCGATGAACAGCTGTCGAGTAGACCTGAGTTCCTGTGTACGATGTAGGTAAAATTTCAGACCCCTCTTAACGTCCAGGGTATGAAGAGCTTTTTCTGCTGTCGATGATGGTGTCGCGAAGAAAGTAGGGAGAACAATGGACGAGTGTTTGTGATACACTGTCGGAACTTTTGGGACGAACGTAGGATTAGTTGCCAGGACCACTTTGTCCTTAAAGAATCTTAGGTATGGCGGGTCTACGACCAGCGCTTCCAGTTCCGAGATTCTCCTAGCTGATGTGATAGCAATCAAGAATGCCAACTTCCACGATATGAATTTTATGTCGGACGTGGCCATAGGCTCAAAAGGCGGTTTCATTAAGCCTGCCAACACTGTGTTGAGACTCCAAGTTGGGGGGAAACGTTTTACCGGGGGAAAAATTCGAAATAAACCCCTCATGAAGTGTTTCACAAGTCTGTCGCTAGATAGAGGAGACGACTGCCTCTTCCTCGTGAACCTTGAGATGGCCGCCAGGTGCACCTTTATCGATGTGAAGGATAACCCCCTCTCCGCCAAGAGGAGTAGGTAAGGTAGAACTTGTTCCCGCGTCACCAACAACGGTTGTAGGCCTTGTTGTCCTCGACACCATTCACAGAACCTCTGCCACTTATAGGAGTAAGATTTATTTGTAGAAGGGGCTCGAGCCGCCTGCAGAATTTTTTGACAATCCTCCGCAACGTTTAAAGCACCGAACTCCGAAAAGTCAGGAGCCAGGCTGTAAGGTTGAGACTGTCCGGGTCGTGATGCCACACCGTGCCTTTGTCCTGGGATAGTAGGTTCGGGACTCTCGGAAACGCTATGGGATGTTCCAGCGACAGGTGAAGCAGGTCGGAGAACCACGGTTGCCTCGGCCAGTATGGTGCCACTAGAATTACCCGGCAATTGTATCTGCGTATCCACTGTATTGTCCTCCGTATGAGGGGGAACGGGGGAAAAGCATAAAGGAACATGTCCGTCCATGGGAAGGAGAATGTCTCCCCCATGGAACCCTCTTGAGGCCATCTGCTTGCGAATTGCTCGCATTTCTTGTCTTTGGTCGCAAAGGCGTCCAGAGGGGGGTGACCCCATTTCTCGAACACTTTCATCAGGTGAACTGTGTCCATTTCCCACTTGTGTATTTGGGCCATGCTTCTGCTGAGGGAGTCTGCTTGCGAGTTCCTCACTCCCGGGAGGTGGTGAGCCACGATGGAAATATCGTGCTTTAATGCCCAATGCCAAGTTTTCTGGGCTTCTATGGAAAGAGTTCTTGATCGCGTCCCTCCTTGTTTCCTCATATAAAACATGGCCGTCGTATTGTCGGTCAGTACTCGTACTCGCAAACTCTTGATGTGTGGTAGGAATGCCTTCAAGGCCCATCGTACTGCTCTGAGCTCCAACACGTTTATGTGTAGGAGTGACTCCGTTGGGGACCAGCGACCTTGCGTTTGGAGAGCACCCATGTGAGCTCCCCATCCGGTTAGGGACGCATCCGTGATTATGGTTCGCTGAAACTCCGGTTCCTGTAGGGGTACAC
Organism: Ambystoma mexicanum; assembly: GCF_040938575.1. NCBI lineage: Eukaryota > Metazoa > Chordata > Amphibia > Caudata > Ambystomatidae > Ambystoma > Ambystoma mexicanum. The sequence continues at coordinate 575,559,424 of NC_090922.1, read as the reverse complement.
CGTTGTTCAGATTGTGGAAACTCTGCCACCACTGAAGGGTCCGAAGCAGCTTGTTGTCGTCGATGGTTATCTTGTCTGACCACGATCCTTGAGCCTGCGTCCATCGGTCCGCGAGGAATTCCTGGACTGGCCTCATGAATAGGCGACAGTTTGCCACCAGATGGATGCAGGATGCCATGGCCCCTAGGACCGAAACGTATTTTCTCACTGAGAGCCTGGTGTTTCGCCATAGTCGGCTCGCTAGCTGATTGAGTCTTGAGGTTCTGTCGAGAGAAGGTTTCACTAGCCCTCACTGGGTCTCGAACTGTGCCCCCAGGAATACCAGCGTTCTCGATGGCCGCAGAGAGGATTTTTCGAAGTTTATGGCGAATCCCAGCTGTTGTAGAAGCTGCATGGTGGCTTGTAAACTTGTGTTGGTCGACGCTGGGGAGGATCCCCTTACCAGCCAGTCGTCGAGGTATGGCTTCCTTAGCCAGGCCGCTACTGGAGCCAGGCATTTCGTGAATGTTCTGGGGGAGGTCTTGAGCCCAAAGGGAAGAACCGTGAACTGGTAGTGTGTCCGTCTTATTACAAATCTCAGGAATTTCCTGTGTTTCCGACACATTGGAATATGGAAGTACGCGTCCTGTAAATCCAGGGACGCTAGAAAATCCCCCTCTTGAACGGCGCGGATCACTTCCTGCAGAGTGAGCATCTTGAATTTTAGGCTCTTTAAAGACTTGTTGAGATCACGTAAGTCTAAAATGGGACGCCATTTGCCGTTCGGCTTTTTTACGACGAAGTATCTTGAGTAGACTCCTTGACCTCTCTGTGATGTTGGAACTAATTCTATCACGCCCTTTGCTAACATGAGTGTTACCTCTTGTTGCAGTATCTTCAGATGGGAATGAGCGGTGAACGCAGGTGGAATGTGCGGAGGCCCGTGTTTGAATTGTAGAGAGTGTCTGTTTCTTATAGTGTCCAGCACCCATTGATCCGTCGTAATTTGTTCCCATTTGTCGACATATGCTTACACTCTTCCCCCCAGAACGGTGTGTTGTATGTCACTGCTGATCTTTATTTTGCTTGTCTCTCGACGACGATGGATAGGATGGTCTTTTCCTGGACGTCTGGAAGTTACGGCGTCGGTTTGCCGTTTGGGAAGCAGGTCTGTATCCCTGGGAGGGGTAAGCTGATCTGCCAAAGGATCTGTCTCCAGACGCAGAGAATCTGGAATTACCTGAAGCCCCTCTAAAGGGACGAAAAGACTTGTAGCTTCGGCCACTCTGGAGGGCACCCAATGAACGTGCCGTGTCCGAGTCCTCTTTCATTCCCTTTAGGGCTTCGTCCACATTCTCACGGAATAGAAGGTCTCCCTCAAAAGGCATATCTAAAACTTTGTATTGTATCTCTGGCCTGAAGTAGGTACACTTAAGCCATGACTGTCGTCGTAATACGACCCCATTATTGACTTGCTTGAAGCCTGACTCAGCGAGGTCCACCGCAATGTTTATTGCGTGATTTGAGGCTTCCTCACCCTCTCGGACAAGTAACATCGCTGCCTTCCTATGCTCTTCCGGAAGATGATCAAGCAACGGAGCTAGCCTGTGCCACATCTCCCTGTCGTATCTGGCTATAATCGCCAGAGAGTTTGCAGCCTTTACTGTGGTTGCTCCCACGGATAGCACTTTTTTGCCAAAGGCATCCTGGCGTCTCGCTTCGTTTTCAGGCGGAGTCGTGCACTTGTGCTGGGCCTTCGCCTTTCTCGTCGCTGCCGCCGACACCACCGAGTCCGGCGTTGGTTGGGAGGATAAACACTTGGGGGTAGACTCTGGAGCCTTAAACTTTTTCTCAAGGCGTCCTTTCACTGCCGGCTCTGAAAAAGGGTGACGCATTGTCTGCAACCCCTCCTTCCACACGTGGTCTAGTATTGGTATTGAGAACACGGACCTCCTTCTCTTACCCATGTGGTCGAACAAAAAACAATCCTTTTTCTGTTCTTCCTGGGACAAACCAAATTCTTTACACGCCTTCTCCATCATAGAATGGAATGATGCAATGTCGTCCGGAGGGGACGGGTGAGCTGGGCTTCTAGGGGTTTCCAACTCTACCTCTGACTCCCAGGTTGGATCCCTGGAGGGGGATAATGAGATATCCGACATGGCTCCCCTGTCAGACTCCGAATCTGGCAGCTCACCTTCCTCTTGTGCCAGAGCTGAGATTGGCGTGTGTAGGTGCGTCGGTGGATGGGACGGGCCCGGCTCGTCGACGGGTGACTGTGGCAGGTTTGCCTGAGGTAGTCTCTGGTCCAACGACTGTAGCAAGGACTGAAGCGTGGACAGAATTTCCAGTGACAAAACAGATTGAGGATTGAGAAGAGGGGCAGATACCGGTACACCGGATCCCCTCGTCGACGACTTGTCGGCCACTCGTAGCCCTAGGTCTGCTGGGCCAGCTATTCTCTCGCTCTCGTCCTCCGAGGACAGCGACACAGCCTGTTCTTGTAGCAAAGTATCCGGGGGGATCGGATAAAAAACTTCCGGCCTCCAGGCCTCCTGTAGAACCCCCGTCGACGAGGCCATCGTCGCCGCCGTTGTCGGTGAGACGGTGGATGCCACCTGCGTCAGTGGCAGGATGGGGGCCGATGACTGGACCGCCGTCGACGACGGTGACTTAGCAGGTGGTTTAGGCGGTCCCGCCTTTTCCACGCTTGGCCTGCTTTTACTCGACTCCCGACTCGTGGTTGATCGATGATGATCGCCCGAGGAGGATTTCGGCCTTTCCTTTTCGTGCTTTTTTGATGACGATGATTTTTTTGACGAGGAGTCTCTAGCTGACTCTTTTTCCATCAGACGAGATTTCTTCGCCGGGTGTTCCGACGAGGTAGCGCGGCGTGATGTTTTTGCCGATTGTGTGGAACCTACCTCCGAAGGGGGGTATGCCCCCGCTCCGTCATTCAGCCATGCAACCAGGCGTCGACTCCGGTCTTTGAGGGTTTTTTGAGAAAACCCTTTGCATATGTCGCAGTTATCCGCCGAATGATGAGGGTGGAGGCAATATATACGATCCATATGTCCGTCCCCCTCGTAAACTTTTTTCAAGCCGGACGTCGCACACGGACGGAACAGCGCTTTTCCTGACATGGAGGACATTTTCTCTAGCTCCAACTTCAGGTATACAACCTTGTACGAAGTAGTAAGACAACGCGAGGAGATCCCACTACTTTGGAGACGGTTGAAATCTGAAGGGGAACCGCGGGGGCGGGCCTCTTATACTGGGACGGCCTACGGAGCATGCGTAGGCGGGTCCTAAAAGGACGTAGATAGGACACAAAAGTGTCGAAAGTTTTCCTATAGGAAAAGGCTATATATGTGTACCGAGGGGTCCCAGTCTGACGACGGGGAATATTCTAAGCATGTGAATTCATGAAAGATCCAATGCTGGAGAAATTCAATACAACATGGTATTTGTCCCATGTTCATTCTAAGTAGAGGGGCTCCCACACTCCTTTTCAATTCTGTAAAACTTGGGGTTTTACCCTAAGTAACCAAGGGTAATTCAAATGTGGACCACTTGCTCACTGTGCCTTAGAGAGGCTTAGCTTCACCTCACTGAGGAGGCCCAAGGCCAAAACACGCGTCTGGGGTTGCTGATGGTACTCTTGTTCAAAGGAGAATTGCCTAGCATTTCCGTGCTGGACTGCTCTTGTGGGTGGAACAAAGACAGATATGCAAACGTATATTTCTCCTCTGTGAATGGTGCAATGAACGAAAACGAGGTTGTAGATCCTCCTGAGGGGAAGAAATTCTATAGGAAAGGGTATTTGTCACATATTCATTCTCAGTAGAGGGGCTCCCACACTCCTTTTCAATCAGATTATTTTTGCACCTGCTGTCCCAAAAGAAACGTACAAACTACACTTGTTGAAAGTCATGGCTGCCGAAGTAGACAGATCATTCAACAAAAGGCAAAAGACGTACCATTTCCATCAAGAGGGGGAGACTGATTTTTTCGCTCGCAAGCGTTAAAGTGAAGTGTGTGTTTAATTTGCAGTAGCAAAACAAAAGAGTTGATGGCTGGAAGGTTTAGAATAAATCTTGACCTCTGCCATTGCTATGGGCAACCCTCCAGACCATCGTTCTTCGTCTGCCAAGCCATTACAAAAGGGGAAAGACCATATGCAAATCAGGTTTGGTCCCACCACCAAAGGGGTAGTCCAGCCCGAACTGCTAGGTCACATCCCTTTTGCACGAGACCACAAGCATCCCCAGACATGTTTCAGCCTTGTTGGGCGTCATCAGTGAGCAGTAGCTTGGGACTCTAGGCCCAGCAGGCAAGGGACCCACGTCTGGGCATACCCTTCCCACTCGGCAACTCTCCAGACCATCGTTCTTCGCCTGCCAAGCCATTACAAAAGGGGAAAGACCATATGCAAATCAGGCTTGGTCCCACCCCCAAAGGGGTAGTCCAGCCCGAACTGCTAGGTTAATTTGCAGTGCCAAAGTTGCAGTGGGAAAAAAAGAGCAATGTTGTGAGGCTAAAGGAAGCCACCTGCGATCCCCAACAGCAGCTGAATGAAAAGCTGCCCTGCAGATGCAACAATCATTTTGTACACAACCATCAAAAGCTAATTATTCAACGTAAAACAAAATGTAGTTTTACAGATGGTGCATCTGTGAAAAGTGCAATGGCTCTCGTGGCAGAGTCAGTTTTAAAAGATTTTAAAAACGGCACTGAAATTATGCCTGCAATTTCAGATGTGCAGTTAGGTGCAAACACTATGACTAGCAGGGTATTTACACTATCAGCCAATCTGATGGGGCAGCTAGAAAAAGATCTGAGCACATGCACATTTCTTTCCATTGATTTTGATGAATTAATTGATGAAAGTGATACTGTCCAGCTGGCAGTGTTTATTCAAATGGTCTTCAAAGACTTGAACAACGAATAGGAATTCTTGATATTGCTGCCTCTGAAATCCACAACCAGGGATGTTGATATCTACAACGAGGTCAAGAATTATTTTGGAAAAATAAAAATGCCATTGAACAAGTTGGTGGCAATAATAACTGATGGTGCACCAGCAAAGACCGGGCGTCGTTCTGGTTATGTTTCATGTTTTAAAGCAGACCTCAATTTCCCTCCATTATTGCACTACCACTGCATCATCCATCAACAGGCAATTTGTGCCAAAGTGATGGGGTTTGATCATGGCCCCTTATTAAATCAATTTGTGCAAAGACCAAACAACACAGAATGTTCAAAATATTGTAAGTCTATTTCTTTCACTTTTACCAGAAATCAAAACTTTCATGGGGTCCAGAAATTCACATATCAGCTAGTTATGCAGAATTTCTTGGCTTCTTGATTTGGCATTTCCGACAGATGTTACAGAGAAATTAAACAATCTGAACTGTGAACTGCAAGGCAAAGCTAACACCATTGCTGACATCACAAGTGCAGTAAAGACATTTAAGTCCAAATTTGACCTTTTCAGAGAACAAGTGGAGAAAAGGAAAATGCTGCATTTTCCTTCTGTACTCCACATGCTGACAGACAATACAGCTATTGCTGAACTCCTGAACATTGAGAAATACAGCAATCTCCTGAGCAGGTTCAATGACCGGTTCAGGGATTTTGAGAAGCTGGAACCCTCTGTGATGTTCACCTCAAACACCTTCATGGAAGTCAATGTTTGTGACCAAACAGAGAAGTCCCTTTTGATGCTGCTGTGCAAATGTTACTATACTACTTGTAATCAACAAGAATCCAGAAATTGGTGTGAGATTGTCGGCTTTTCAACTTAATGTTGCGTTGCAGACTGACAATCTCCATTTCCATTGCAAAGCTGTTGAGGTTAAACAGCACACTCATTTGATGTGCAAGTTCACCTATCTCTGCGAATCTGCTCTTTCAGACATGAACTTACTCAAATCAAAATTTCGAACCTGTCCGACCAATGAGCATCTAAGTGACTCCATCAGAGTTGCTGTATCAAGTTACACAACCTATTACAGAGCACTGGTGGATAGCATGGTGTGTCAGCCTTCACACTGAGTTCCCCGATCAGTGTCTTACTTTTTGTGAGACAAATACAAATACAAAATAATGCAATAATTATGTTTTTTAAGTTATTAATATAACAGTGAAGGGAATAGTTTCTTACCTGTAACTCCATTTCTCCAGCATTGGTATCTTTCATGGATTCACATGCTTAGAATATTCCCCGTTGTCAGCCTGGAAACCCTCGGTACATTTATAAAGCCGTTTTTCATAGGAAAAATGTTGACACTTTTGTGTCCTATCTACGTCGTTTTGGGCTGCTTACGCATGCCCCAATAGGACGTAGCGTATAAATGCCCTGCCCCTGCGGCTCCCTTCAGATTTTAACCCCTCCAAAGTAGAGTGGGGTATATATATATATATATTGCATTCAGGGGAGGCCGGCGGGCGCATGTGAATCCATGAAAGATACCAATGCTGCAGAAATGGAGTTACAGGTAAGAAACTATTCCCTTCTCCAGCATTGGATCTTTCATGGATTCACATCTTAGAATAGATTGTATAGCAGTAATCCTGATTTGGCGGTGTGAATGCAAACCAATACCATCCTAAGCACACCATATTTTTTTTTTTCAAAAAATCCAACGTTTACAGGTTGGTTTAAAAAACAACAACAACAACAACCACCACAACATACATTAAGATATATATATATATATATACATATATAAATATATATATATATATATATGATACATTACTCACCGTAATCGTATTTCTGATGCTTGTATCTGCTTAGATTCATATGCTGTGCATAGGCCGACATCTAGTGGAAGCTGCGGAGTATTGCAGTTTGTTTTTCGAAACTCGAAAATGGGCGTCGACACAGGGCGTGCGAGTAATACTATCCCTAGTGTGACGTCCACTGTACCCAAGATCCCTCACGCGTCTAGCATCCTCAGATTGTATTTTTTCTGACATGAGGTAGCATGAGGAGTAGCGTGAGTACAGATAATCCAAGCAGATAGATAGAAAGGTAAGACTACAAGCAACCATGCGCCTTCTCTCAGAGGGGAGGAAGGGTGGGTCGCATGTGAATCTAAGCAGATACAAGCATCAGAAATACGATTACGGTTTGGAATCTGCTTAGATCACATGCTGTGCATAGATTAGCGAGCAGTACCTGAAGAAGGAGGTGGGATGTGAGAAGGGTCATGAGCAAATAAGTGTCTTAGAACCGCTTGTCCCACTTGTGTATCTGCCTTGGAATGGGTGTCAATGCAGTAATGCTGAGTAAAAGTGTGAATAGAGCTCCAAGTAGCTACTTTGCAAATGGTATCAAGGGGTACATTTGCAATAAAAGCCAGAGTGGCCCCAAAGCCTCTAGTAGAGTGGGCTCTTGGCGTGAAAGGCAGAGTTCTTTCAGAGAGTGAGTAACACAGCTGGATACAGTTAATAATCCACTTCGAGATGGCACCTTTAGAGACGCGATCCCCCTCTCTGCCTGTAGCTACGGAGACAAACAGTTGATCTGTTTTTCTTAGCGGTCTGGTTTTATTTACATAGTAGAGGACCGCCCTACGCACATCTAGGGTGTGTAGTTTCAACTCAGCCGAGCTTTGAGGGTCCTGGAAGAAAGCCGGAAGCTCGATGGACTGGTTTACATGGAATTTAGATATAAACTTAGGTGAGAACCTAGGGTGTGTGCGTAAAACCAGTTTGTCTTTATGGACAGTAAACAAGGGATCCTGCAGTGACAGAGCCTGAATTTCACTGACCCTTCTTATAGAAGTAATAGCTACTAAGAAGGCCGTTTTATAAGTCAGGTGTTTGAGACTGCTTTTATGCATGGGCTCGAAAGGGGAGCCCATGAGCTTGGCTAGAACCACATTAAGGTCCCACCCTGGTGGTGGGTTTGAAATAGGAGGGTGAAGTCTCTTTACTCCTTCCATGAAGGCTTTAACTACTGGTACTTTCCACCACGAGACCTTGCTATGGGAAGTGGTGTATGCTGACTGGGCTGCCAGGTGTACTTTCAGTGAGTTAAAAACCAATCCTGCATCTAGCAGGTGGAGCATGTATGTAACAATAGTGGAAGGAGTGCAATCAACAGGGTTGATTTTTCTACTCTGGCACCAGATAACGAACCTCTTCCACTTGTCAAAGTAACAGTGCCTTGTGTTTGGTTTCCTAGATTCCTTTAGGATGTCCATACATCTCTGTGGTAAATTGAGATGTCCAAACTCTATGACCTCAGGAGCCATGCTGCCAGGTTCATTGAGTTGGGTTGCTGGTGCACTGTTTGACCTTGGTGCTGGGACAGTAGGTTGTACCAGGCTGTAAGTTTGATTGGCTCGCACACCGCCATACTGCGTAGGTGTGGGAACCACGGTTGTCTTGCCCACATGGGAGCAACTAGGACGAGCGTCATCGACTCCCTGTTCATCTTGTTCACCACTTTCTTGATGAGGAGTTGGTGGAAAAGCGTACGCAAACATCCCTGACCAGTTCATCCACAGGGCGTTCCCCTGGGAGTCTGGTTGGGGGAACCTGGATGCAAATCTTGGGCATTGTCTGTTTTCGCTTGTGGCGATCATCCCCATAGTAGCCCGTCCCGGTTTGCTCTTCTACCATGCCAAATTCTTGGTCCTCACCAAAGGAAGCCTCTCCTTGATACATTTAGTATGGTCTTGAGTATGGTTGTACCTCGAAGGGGTCTGTAGACCTCATCGGTGTTTCAAACCGGGACTTCTTACCCGGGGGGATAGGAACATTAGAGCCTGAGGGAGTCGCCCCTTGTGGATCATACGAAAGGAAATGTTCTGGATTTTTATCGTAAAAATCAGCCAAAGAAGACATCCTTGACATGACCCTATCTATGTCTTCACTCGACCATTTTTTGGAACTGGGAATGACTTTCTCAGCAAGTCTCGTGGATTTAACTTGAGTAGATTTGCTGGTTTTAGACATATCAGCAGACCTGGTCTTGTCTGTCTGTTTAGGGGGAGTGGTGTGTTTCACAGGTGTGGAAGAGTGCAAAGGCTGCTTCTTCTGCTGTTTTCCCCCCGCCCCGTGAGTGGAAAAATGTTTTCCCTGTCCTTTTGTGGCTCCGGAGGTTTTCAACGCCTGGCGTCGAGGATCGGGGGTACGGTCCCTGTCCTTCGAGCGTGGGGCCACGCTGATCTTGTCTGCGGGCTCCGACTCCTGGAGCGCGGCCTGGGGGTGGAAGTCGTCTTCGTCCTCCGACGATCGACCTTCTGTTAGCCTAGGGAGCGAGGCACTCTTGGCAAGAGTGGATGATTGCCTGGAATCATGCAGAGATCTCGATCGAGAACGCCCAGAGGACACCGAATCGGACCGTTCTGTTTGTGCCTCTTTCCGAGAACTCGACGTCGTCGAGTCTCGGTTGGACTTCGTGTGTTTAGTGTGTGTGGTGTGTGAAGCGCTTGTGTCGCCGGGGGTCTTCCCCATAGCAGCCCTGCCGGACGACCTTCCGAGGTCGGGGACTTGCGCTCGGCTGTCTTTCGACGCCGTAATGCCCTCGCCGTCCGAAAGTACGCCATCGCTGCCGTCGCTGAAGGCGCCCTCCGCTGCCTTGGCCGCCTGCCTGGCGTGGTGGGCCCAACGCTTCGTCGAACGGTCCTTAAGTGTCTTAGGTTTAAACCTACTACACACTCTGCAGTTCGCTTCGGGGTGGTCCCTCGGCAAGCAGAGATTGCATGTGGCGTGCCTGTCGACCCAAGGGTATTTGCGATTGCACTTGGGGCAGAATTGAAAAGGGGTACCCTCCATACGCACCTTGAGGCAGCGGGCTAAGTGTAGGAAATGTATAAGGTGTACCTATATACCAAGAGTGTAGAGTATGTACAACCCCCCACTCTCCCTACCTGCAGGGCCGAGGCCAGAGGCCTTCCAAGACCCAAATCCGTCGTGCAGCAGCCGACGGTCGATTTCTTCTCCAGCCGGCGTTGAGTGTCGAAGTTCGACGTTGGGATGGGGAAGGATGTAAATAAATTAATATTTTAGCAAAAGGATGGCTAAGGCCAGGGGACTCCGCAAAATGCTTCCGACCAGTATGGCGGAAAAAAACTATCTGAGGATCCTAGACGCGTGAGGGATCTTGGGTACAGTGGACGTCACACTAGGGATAGTATTACTGGCACGCCCTGTGTCGACGCCCATTTTCGAGTTTCGAAAAACAAACTAATACTCTGCAGCTTCCACTAGATGTCGGCCTATGCACAGCATGTGATCTAAGCAGATTCCACAAGCCTCAGAAATATATATATATATAGATTAAGGCCATTCCCCTGAATAGGGCTTACCTCACTGAAACAGATGACGTAGGACTGCTCGTCCCATCTGTACATCGTCTGCATGCTGCCGTTCGAGGCAATAATGGCGGGTAAATTTATGTGGCACCGACCAGGATGCCGCTTGACAAATGTCTCCCAGCGGAATTCCGAACACAACACCGCCGAAGACGAAGTTGATCTCGTGGAATGAGATCTCGGACCTCCTTCTAGCGGTTTCCCCGCCTTGGAGTGACAAAAAGCAATCGTCAACGAGACCCATCGAGCTAGTCCTTGTTTTGAGATTGCATTTCCTCTCGTCGACGGACCATAAGCCACAAACAGTTGTTGCGTAGTCCTGAATTGCTGAGTCCGATGAAGATAAAACTTTAGAGCTCTTTTCACGTCCAAAGTATGGAGGGCTTTTTCCGCAACCGATGAAGGAGTCGTGAAAAAGGTGGTAGTACAATTGACAAATGCTTATGAAAAAGAGTAGGAACTTTCAGAATAAAATCGGGGTTGGTTGTCAGCACCACTCTGTCCTTAAAGAACCTCAAGTACGGAGGATCTATGACCAATGCTTGTATCTCCGAGAGTCGTCGTGCTGAAGTGATAGCTACCAAAAAAGCCAACTTCCACGATAAGAACTTCACAGATGAGGAAGCCACAGGTTCAAAGGGAGCTTTCATTAGCTCCGCCAACACTAAGTTAAGACTCCAGGTCGGAGGAAAGCATTTAATCGGTGGAAATGTACGAAATAAACATTACATGAAGTGCTTTATCAGCCTATCACTAAACAACGGCGACGACTGCCTTCTCCGCGTGAACCTTGAAATGGCTGCCAGGTGTACTTTTATCGATGAAAAAGATAACCCACTCTCCGCTAAATGCAGCAAATATGGTAGAAGCTGTTCCGGAGTTATATTCAGGGGCTGCAACCCCGGCTGATTTTGACACCACACGCAGAATCTCCTCCACTTGCATGCATGCAAAGTGTTCGTGGACGGAGCTTGCGCGGCTTGCAGAATTCGACGGCAATCCGATGAAATATTCAGGGTACCAAACTCAGAGAAGTCAGGAGCCATGCTGTCAGGTTGAGACTGTCCGGGTCGTGGTGCCAACTGTTCCCTTGTCCCGGGACAGGAGGTTCGGGACTTTCTGAAACGTTACCGGCCGCACTATTGAAAGCTGTAGCAGGTCAGAGAACTACACCTGTCTCGGCCAATAAGGAGCCATCAAGATCACTTGACATTGGTATCTGTGAATCCACTGCAGGGTCCGCCGTATGAGTGGAAACGGGGGAAAAGCGTACAGAAACTTGTCCGTCCACGGGAAGGAGAACGCTTCCCCCAGCGAATCGATCTGCGGCCATCTGCTGGCGTACTATTCGCATTTCTTGTTCTCCCTTGTTGCAAAGAGATCCAGAGAAGGCTGCCCCCACTTTCTGAAAATCTTCGACAACTGAAGATCGTCCAGTTCCCATTCGAGTATCTGGTCCATTTCCCTGCTGAGGGAATCCGCTTGCACGTTCTTTACTCCCGGAAGATGGTGGGCTACGATGGTTATATTTTGTTGCAGAGCCCACTGCAATACCTCCTGAGCCTCGGTGCGAGTACCTCCTTGTTTTTTTAAGTCAAACATTGTTGCCGTATTGTCTATCAATATTCTCACCACTGACCCTTTTATGTGCGGTAGAAAAGCTTTCAGGGCCCAACGCACTGCCCTCAACTCTAGCACATTGATATGAAGGAGCGACTCCTCCGACGACCACCGGCCTTGCGTTTGGAGAGCGCCCAGATGTGCCCCCCATCCAGTCAGCGACGCGTCCGTCACTATGGTCATGCGAAACTCCGGCTCTTGCAGGGGAACCCCTCTGGACAGGTTTTTGAAGACTTGCCACCATCAAAGTGCCCGCAGGAGCTCGTCGTCGACGGTCAGTTTGTCCGACCAAAGTCCCTGGCTCTGGGTCCATCGGTCTGCCAGGAATTCTTGAATTGGCCTCATGTAAAGGCGGCAGTTGTTCACCAAAGGGATGCACAAGGCCATGGCGCCCAGTATCGACATATATTTCCTTACTGACACTTTGGTATTGACTCTCCATTGCCTTGCCAGCTGATTGAGTCTGTGGATCCTCTCCACGGATGGTCTCACCAATCCTGACTGAGTTTCGAACTGTGCACCCAAGAACACCAAGCTTCTTGACGGAGTCAATGAGGACTTTTCGAAGTTTACCGCAAATCCTAGTCATCGCAGAAGCTGCATGGTAGCTTCTAGACTTGCCAGAGTTGACATAGGGGACGATCCCCTCACTAACCAGTCGTCTAGGTACGGGTAAACATGATGTCCCTGTTTTCTCAACCATGCTGCAACCGGGGCTAGGCATTTTGTGAACGTCCTGGGAGACGATTTTAGTCCAAAAGGGAGCACTGTGAATTGGTAGTGGGTCCGCCCGACTACAAATCTTAGGAACTTTGTGTCGTCGACGCATTGGAATGTGGAAGTACGCGTCCTGGAGATCCAACAACGCCAGAAAATCCTCTTGTTGAATCGACCGGATCACTTCCTGAAGTGTGAGCATTTTGAATTTTAGATTTTTTAACGTTTTTTGAGGTCCCCGAAGGTCGAGAATGGGGCGCCATTTTCCGTTGGGCTTCTTCACCACGAAGTATTAGGAATACACTCCTTGACCCCTCTGCGACACAGGTACCAATTCTATAGCCCCCTTTTCCTCTTGTCTTAAAACGTTCAGGTGGGGTTGAGCCGAAAACACTGGTGGTATGTGCGACGGCTTGCTTTTGAATTGTAACAAACTTTGCAGTGTCCAAAACCCACCGGTCCGAGGTTATCTTCTCCCATTCGTCGACACAGTGAGACACCCTGCCTCCCAGGACGTTCTGAAACCCATCATTGCTGGTCTTTAGATTCTTTGTCTTTCGGCGGCGAGGAGTAACCTCCCCTCTTCCTAGAGGCTTGATAGTCCCGACGTCTTTTTGTGGTCTGAGAAGCCCGTCTGTAGCCCTGCGAAGAGTACGACGGTCTATTGAAGACACGGTCCCTTGATGACGAGAACCGTGAGTTTCCTGACGCTCCTCTAAAGGGGTGAAATGAACACAAATTTCTACCACTCTGGAGGGCTCCCAGAGAGCGCACCGTGTCAGAGTCCTCCTTCATGCCTTTCAAGGTCTCGTCCACGTTTTCACTAAAAAGAAGGTCTCCCTCAAAAAGCATATCCAACACCTTATATTGCACTTCAGGTCGAAAGTTGGTGCACTTTAGCCATGCTTGTCTCCTCAGAACCACCCCATTGTTAACCTGATTAAAACCCGATTCTGCCAGGTCCACAGCAATATTTATAGAGTGATTAGAGGCCTCTTCCCCCTCTCGGACGAATAACATCGCCGCCTTTCTATGTTCGTCTGGGAGATGTTCTAGTATGGGTGCCAAACGATGCCACATCTCTCTATCATACCTGGCCATAATAGCTAGAGAATTGGCTGCCTTCACTGTTGTTGCACCCACCGGCAACACCTTCTTGCCAAAGGCATCTTGCCTCCTGGCTTTGTTCTCCGGAGGAGTCGTGCATTTGTGCTGAGACCTTGCTTTTCTCGCCGCAGCCGCTGATACCACCGACTCTGGGGTTGGTTGAGAGGACAAACATTTGGGGGTGGACTCGGGAGCCTTAAATTTCTTCTCCAGTCTACCTTTTAATGCTGGCTCCGAGAACGGATGATGCATCGTCTGACGTCCTTCTTGCCACACATGATCTAATATGGGGACTGAAAACACCGACTTCCTCCTTTTCCCCATATGATCGAACAGAAAACAGTCTTTTTTCTCCTCCTCCTGGGCTAGTCCAAATTCGGTACAAGCCTTACTCATCATAGCGTGGAAAGAACCGATGTCATCCGGGGGTGACGGCTGGGCTGGGCTCCTTGGAGCTTCCATTTCCGCTTCCAACTCCCAGGTCGGGTCTCTAGAGGGGGATAAAGATATATCCAATATGGACTCTCTCTCTGACTCGGAATCCAGCAGCTCTGCTTCCTCCGGGCATGCACCTGGAAGGCCTTCACGGGACGGCACCGCCGTCAACGCCATTGGAGTTGGTCGATGGGAAGGACCTGGCTCGTCGACACCTGGTCTCGCCGGAGCTGTCACCTGAGGTAACTTCTCATCCAATTTCTTCAACAAATTCTGCAATGTAGATAGAACTTCCAGAGACAAAACAGTTTGCGGGTTAAGTAACGGGGTTGTAACCGGGATACTTGTCCCGCTCGAAAGAGTCAGCCTGCTAACCCCTTGCAACCCAAGTTCTGCAGGTCCAGCCACCTGCTCACGCTCGTCGTCCACAGAGGATATGGACAAGGCCGCTTCCTGCTGCAAGAAGGTTTCTGGCAAAATTGGGTTGTATACCTCAGGTCGCCAGGCTTCCTGTGGAGTCACCATCGACAATGTTAAATTTTGCACTGTCGTTGTCGCCGTCACCTGCGGGGGAACACCTGAAGAGACGATCTGCGTCACTGGCAGTGAGGGCGTCGACGATCGCCCTCCAGTCGACGATGCTGGTAGCTGCGCAGATCCCTGAGGCGTTCCTGCCTTTTTTAAACTTGATCTGTGTTTTGCAGACTCTCGACTCGAGGATGATCTATGATGATCACCTGAGGAGGATTTTGACTGATCTGTCCTCTCCTTCTTAGACGAGGAGGATGACGGCGAGGTTTTCGCTTTCAGTGAAGATTCTCTCGTGGAATGTTTTTCCGAAGAGCCTTTCTCCAACGGACGAGCCTTCTTCACCGGAGGTTCAGCCTATGCTGAACGGCGGGGAGCCCCTAAAGATTTAGTTGTCGAGGCCAAGCTATGCGTGGAGCCTAACTCCGAAAGGGGGTACGCACCCGCTCCGTCGTTCAACCAAGCCACCAACCACTGACTCCGGTCTTTGAGAGTCTTCTGGGAGAAGCCCTTACAGATGTCACAATTGTCTGCCGAATGGTGAGGGTGGAGACAATATATACAGTCCATATGGCAATCTCCTTCATACACTTTCTTAACCCACATGTAGCACACGGGCGAAAAAGAGATTTCCCAGACATTAGGAAAACGACAAAAACAACCTAGCAAAAATAGTAGATGACACGAGGTGATCCCACTACTTTGGAAGACAGTTGAAATCTGAAGGGAGCCGCGGGGGCTGGGCATTTATACCGCTACGTCCTATTGGGGCATGCGTAAGCAGCCCAAAACGACGTAGATAGGACCCAAAAGTGTTGAAATTTTTCCTATGGAAAACGACTTTATAAATGTACCGAAGGTTCCCAGTCTGACGATGGGGAATATTCTAAGCATGTGAATCCATGAAAGATCCAATTCTGGAGAATGCATGTTATTCCCGCTATGAATAAAGAGGAAAAAAAACCCCAAAAAATAGTGGTACAAATTCTGATGCTTATGAACATCCCCACCCCCGATATCGCCCGCTAGTAGCTCCCCACTATTGCCCCTCAACTACAAGTAGCTCTAGCTAGCGTAAAGGTTGGAGACCCCTCATCTAGGGACTTCACCTCCCATAAACTATCAGGTACTGAGACGAGGAAGGAGTGTATGCAACTAAAGGGAAGCCTAATGTGCAGGCTAGCTGTTTTTCTGCACCTAGAGTGAGTAGGACATTTAGAAATGTCAGAGGCAGTGCGAAAGAGAGCTGTGCAGTAGAGGACAAGGAATCCCTTGCTGGGGCTCCTGACCACGAGGTGTCTGGATCGGTATGGCGAGACAGAAAGGAAGGCGCGGAAGAAGGAAAGCCGTGGAGAGGCTGGAGGCCGCGCAGCAACTCCAGGGAATACGATCGTCCAAGCAAACAGCGCTCTCCGGTCCAGGAAAGCCAGTGATTGATCACAGAGGAGCATAGGATGCTCACAGAGTGTCTTCACATTCGCAGCAGTGAATGGACAACACTGTGGAAGATTGAGCAAATTCATAGACGCAAAGAAGACCCAGTGAGTCTGCCTAGAGCAGTGGAGGACCCCAGGGCGTTCCAACACGCACGAAAGCGAATGTTTGAACTGTATGAAGTTGCAAATGACAGAAAGACACAAAGCTTGTTTGAATACAGTCAAGGCAAAGTACAGACTCAAACACCAATAAAAATGACATTTGAAAGCAAACAAGACAAAGTGCAGCAGCAAACCCCAAGCAACTACAGAAACATGATATGGCAATTTGGGGGAAAACTAAAGCAAGTGTTACCGTAGGCAAATATACCGAGCATCTCAGGTTATATGCTGTGTTATAGTGAAAAGAACATTGAAATAAATAAAAAATCCTGGAAAGGGAGTATACCAGGCAGTTGACATTGCGTGCGGGGGACCGGGGGACACCTGACAGTGGAGTATATCATGGCATCTGAGAAGCCCATTAAACCAGGCAGTTGAGATTGGGTGTTGGGGTGGGGGGAGATACCTGGCAGTGGAGTATACCAGGGCATCTGAGAAGCCCATGAAAGAAGTCCTGGCAGGCAAGTACACAAGGCACCTGAAGTTGTATCAAGGTTTTGACACTGTGAGGAGATACCTGGCAGGTGAGTGTACCAGGGGATCTGATAAAAACACTAAAAGTATTCCTGGGAGGGTTTATATCAGGCAATCCGTAAAAGTTGCAAGTTGGAATGTATTGTTTGAAACTGTTAGGAAAGACTGTTATGGAATGTATCATGTGCAACGAAGGCAAGAATGTTATGGAATGTATTGTTTGAACAAGAACTTTGTGAGTCCAGTACAAAGAGAAGATTTTTGGCACAAAGGAACTGTTGTAAAAGAGACACCTTTGCCATCCTACCTAAAAATGTAGGGGAAGGGAACCACCCTCTAGACACAAGGATCTTTACCTGAAAACCATTTTTTGTTGGGAGTTGTCTGTATATTTTTGGGTTGTGAACACGTTTGCTAAGTTCAGGTCAATTACATTTACTTGCACCCTTCTTTTTGTTTTATTTCTAGTGTGAGGGTCAGCTTAGAATGTTTAGGACACAAGGACGGTTCTTAAGTTAATGACTACTTGACACAGGCGGATCATTAGGCTTAGTTTTCTAGGGAGGTAAATTCCTATTTGATACCAGAAGACCTAGAGAGACCTAGAGAGGCGTTTTCCAACCCATTTCTGTTTAATAAAATGGCTGACTTTGAGATAACATAACTTTGTGTCTGATCCCTTTTCTGACTCATCACAGAAAGGAGTGTGGAAATACTGGCACGACATTAAAGGCAAGAGGAGGGAGGAAGGCAGAAGAGAGGGGGCCAAGAGACAGAGAGGGAGAGAAAGGAGTGAGAACACAAATGTGAGTAGGGTGGAGTGAGGAGACGGTTGGAGAGAAGCAAGAGGATATGAGAGAGGAAGGAGGAGGTGAAAGAAGAGTGGTGAGAAGGGGAGTGCATGATTAGGGAAAGGAGCGATAACGTCTCTGAGAATATAAAGGCAGCATTCATTACACTACTGAATCCATGCTTGTGTGACTATTAGAATAAGTGACCCTTGTGCATCCCCAGAGGGAGTAAATTAAATAAGGCCTTGGACTTTATGGCCTCCCAGCACAGAGAGGCTAACTTAGACTGGGGTTACCAAGCTATAGATTTCCTGCTAAGTGAGGGTAAGTGTGGCAAAGGGTTTGTGTTTTATTGTATGCTGGAGCCTGGAGGGAAAGGGTGTTTGTCGTGACTTGCTGGACCCCTGCTTGAAATGTCATTATGTGCCTTTAAGAAACGCCATTAAAGACTGCCTACTCTCGCAAAGCGTTTGGCAGTGGCAGTAGAAGCAGCGCTGTGCAGAGCTTGCCACACAGAGTCTGCCCGTGAGTGTGTTGGGGGACCGCCCCTACATGCCCAGAACCGCTCAGAGTTGCTGAAGCCACAGTAAGTGAACACTTAGTACAACTTTTGCTATCTTTATCTTACTGGCTTCAGCGTTATTGCACTAGGATGAAGATCTGTAAACAACGAAATGCACGCTGCGTAGCACCACGAGGAAGGGTGCCAAGCGAGCTAGTAGGCCCAACCCAACCGACACCTTTATATCTCCCAAGGCAAAAAAAAAGACAAACTGACTTGGCACGCTGCTCAACAGCCCAAAATATCCAGTTTTCTTTTACCGGCATAAGCCGCCAAAGCCCGAGCACTTTGTGCTATTGACATGCCAGCTGTAGCAGAAACGTTTACCCAATAACCTTCACCATTGCCAATAATCAATTTCTCCTGAATTTGTGCCTAGGGCTCTGGCTTGCTTCAGCTGGTGACGGAAAAGTACAGATTGAAGGGGGGCTGGACTTTGGGAACATTATTGGTTCTAATCTCTCGGTTAGTCTGGACTTTCGCAGGTTAACCTCAACCACAGACTCCTCTGAAACTTCAAGTGATGATGGGAGCGTTGCACTAACGAAGGCATTGGCCCTCATTACGACCCTGGCGGAGTGGGTTTACGCCAGCGTTAATCGCGGCGGACCCGTCCGCCCTACTACGAGTTCCCGTAGCGCCATGGAACGTTTTCCGCCTGGTTTTTCCGGGCGGAGAAATCCATGGCGCTACGGGACCTTGATGTTAATTACGCCACCGTATTTTGCGGTGGCGCAATTAACGCCTTCCCCACTCCCATTATACCCTATGGGGCAAAAATGGGAATGGGGAAGGGTAAAATGGGGGATGGGGATTTACCGCCCCGCCAAGGTCGGCATGGGGCGGAAAATCCGCCAACCTCCATGGCGCTATCGGCAGCTTTCCGCCGTGCTCCGCGGTGCTTTTAGCACCGCGATTTCCGCCAGGGTCGTAATGAGGGCCATTATCTTTTACAAAAGAAATGGAGTGACAATTCCCATATGCGGGCAATGACTAATTGTATTAACAAGATCGATGCACTTCACTCACTCTGTACTGCTGTTGCAGAAGAACAACAATATATGAAATGTATCCTGGCAAGTGGTGGATTCACTATTGGATGGTCATAACATAACCACAATGGATAATATCAGGCTGGGCCCATCTACTCCAAGGAGTCAGAGGTAGTTAAGACTGTTTTACCGTTAGTCTACCATCATGATTGATAATAATGTTATGACAGATTTTCCACCTGCGTTTGAACGGCCTGTTAACGCCTCCTCTCTGGAAGATGAAGTGCAACCCCAGGGGATGGTTGTTTCACCGCAGGAGCTGGGGTACCTGAGGAGGAGGAATCGTCTGAATAAGGCCATGACTAACTTTGAGCATCAGTCGGTGTTGGAACCTGCCCCTGTTACTCAGCCTATCCAACAATCTAACCAGGATGTAAGATAAGTGGTCTTGAGGGGTGACACCGTCCCTACTAGAGTGTTAGGGTGATACAACCCAAGCAGACGGCTCCGCCAGGGAGGTATATCAGCGGGGCCCCTCTGGATGGATGGCTGCTATCGAATGGTCTGAGCCCGGTGGAAAGTATGGTACCTTTGACAAAGATATGTGAGACTGAGCCAACCCTGTCGAAACCCGATCTTTGGCCTGCCACAGGGCAAGGCTCCCTGGAACAACTTAGCGTTACCGGACACTACTACCACGGCTTGGGTTGTCCAAACTGCCACTAATGTAGAATCCAGCCAGGCTGATCCCCCTTCTTCAGCTTGAGTGTCTCTTCATAATGGCTGGCAAGATCATTTACCGGTTGGGAAATGGGTCAAATTGTCGGAAATGAATCTGGCGTTGGATAGCCCATTTCTGAACCGCTCAAATCTAATTATCCTATGGTTTCTAATTCCTAAGCTCTCTGACTTGAGTACAGAGGACATGATTTGCATTGAACTGGCCATGGTAGGAGATTGTTATAATTGGGCATTAATTTGAGTGTGTATCTCCTGCGGTGGTGGTGTTATGCTCATGTATTGCTGAACTCCATGCTCTGGGCTTTGGAGTCACTGTTGTAGGAAACATGTGATTAGTGTGAATCACGAAACAGGACATAATATCATGGGGATCCCTACAAAATATCCCCACCAAAAATATTGCCATACATATGGCCGTTTGTCTCGCCATAGGCAATATTTTTGGGGATTTGGGGAGGATATTTTGTGGGAGCGGGGGTGACCCCTGCACATTTTTAAAAAATGCATGGGTTGCGGGGGTGTCCCCCGCAGGGCCCATGGGTCAATATCGCCGCAAAAATATGGCGATATTTTTGTATCGCGATATTTTTGTATAGCAATATTTTTGCAGGGAAATTAACACATGGAACCATGTCATGGCTACAAAGAGATCTCCGTAAATGTTTTCTGGTGCCTCTGGTAATCAAAGAGCTAGTCGTAGAGCCTCATTAATCCAAACAAAACTCAGCCTTTTGGCGTCTGTAGGTAGGGTCCATTAGCTCACTGAAATGATGAAAGTGGGCAGCAACTGAACATCTATTGATCAAAAAGAAATTGTCTGGCTGTGTTGGAACACTAGAGGCTAAAGTTCTTTCTAAAGCATTGTGAGGGGATAGCTCATATGAAAAATTGTAACATATTTATATTACTCCATCTGGATGGGTTTCGGACTTTGAGTCGATTTGCCACCCAGTTAGGAAGAGGCAGACCAAAATGTGGTCTAGGGATGAGGGCCAGGTCCAATATAGACATCCAGCCCTTCCCACGTGACCATAATAGCCACTATGTCTTGCCGGCAGCTATTATGCTTCCCAGAGATATAACTCAACCCATATTAGTCCTAAATATATATATATATGCCCACTGTGGACCATGTTCTGGAATTGGCCCGTATTTTTCATTTTATGGAATAAATGATCCTTGAATGGGAGGAGATCTGTCCTAAAGGTCTATTGATTATTGCTGAGGATTTTAATACGCTCACGCTACAGCGTCACCCTGTCATCAGGGCTATGTATGACTGTCCAATGACAGAGCAAAGAACTTTGGGCACCCACTCCCATCAGTGTATAAAATGGGCTAATTTTGTTCAAACCTAAGGAGTTGGTCTGTTTAAATGTGAAGGAACTAAGTGGTTCAACCATGCAGCACACATGGAGTAATAATATTTGCTTTTCTTGTATGGATTATGTGCTTTTGGATCGTCGGTTCTGGAATTGTTGTGGGGCCCTGAACAATCGATTCAACTCACTGAGTGATCATGCGATGATAACATGGAGCACTCACCTGGTTAAGCCCATTACTTTAACTTATTTAGGCACTAAGCTTACCATAAACAATCAACATAACATATTATTTGGTCTGATACCAAATTAAGCAGGATTTCTAGCTTTTTTACTGTCCATGGTATTGTCACTTTGAATTAATGAGTGGCACTTTCAAGCTCTGAGGAATCTTTTGGCTAAACACCTATGCTTGTATCGGCAAGTTAAATCTCGCTCGGACACTTGCAGTGCATAATTTGATGTGGCAATTCAGGAAAGGAAGAGAGAGTATAGAAATACTAGAGCTGTGATTAACCATTTAACTGCCATGGGTATTTCCCCCCGTGCCCAGGCCTTTTTTGGTGATTTCGGTATGTTGCCATTCAATGCCTTGTAACTTTTTTGTTACATGAGATATCTCGGCCAAATTTGGCCCCTTTTTCCCCCAAATGTACACGGTCGTAACGCCACCCAGGAATCCTAGTTTGCAGTAGGGGGTGAGAGAGAATAACCAAAAAGGGAGAACATTTTGGGTTTTTCCAGAAAATGACAATAAAATGTTGTACAAAGAAGCCTGTGGTCTTTTCCTTGTAAGAGCTAGGAACAAATGGTTTGTTGTGCTGAGTTCGCCTTTTTCCAGGCTTTCAAGAACAGGCTGAGTGGAAACAAAAAAAACATATTTTGATATGCTATTCAGCCGTTTTGTGAGAGGTAGGCGATTTTGGCCTTTTTTGTTCAATAGGACATGCGTGGATGGAATGGAAGAAAAGGGTAGGAAAGCTGAATGGGAAGCCAGAAAGGAATACATTTCTGAAAAGTAGACAAAATTCCAAGTTTAGGAAGGGGTGATTTGCGCAGGTCAGACAATAACTATGTAAGGAAAAATGCCATAGTTTGGGGGAAAATAGGGAAAATGACAGAAATAAACCCAATTTCCGCACATTTCACTCTGGTCACCCAACGAAACACGCCGCTAACAACACATGGCCTACATTCTCGCCTTCCTACAAGTTTCCCGACGAAAACGGTACCTCACATGTGTGGGTGCACATACCTGGACGCAAAGGGAAAAGCCTAAAACACTAGTAACCCCAAGTCTTTTCGCAGAGCAGATTTTCAGGAATTCTGCTAATGTGGACAACCTACAGATTTGGGCCTAGGGTGTCCAAGCCACCAAGGAAAACAGGCAACCCACTGCATGTCTGAAAAGAGGTCAACCGTGGGAATCCACAGAGGTCTGACTTGGCCGAATCGGCCCAGAATTTTATATATGCAGGTCAGAGTTTTATCCCCAATAAGCCCTGCTCTTATCTAATCAAGCCCTCTAACTCGCAATTAAAGCGCTTTATAACTTATTTAAGATTTAATATCCTCCACACAAATGAACACATAACAAGGGGTATTCCCCGGACAAAAATCATGAATTGTTTATTTTATCCGACCAATTTTGGAATAATATCTATTGTGCTAGGTCAATTGTTTTTACGGCTACAGCCCTTTATATTTGGAGAGAGGCACTGAGGATGATTGATAATAGTACAACGACCATTGGATTGGTGACTCTTGAACTCGATTTTGTCACTAAGTCATTCTGAATTATGTATTTTAGGATTGTATGAATTAACTGTTTTAATAATGAATGTAATGTTTTCTCAAAATGTATTTCATGTTGTGTTGGTGCTGAAGGTTTTTAACCATAGCACAATAAACACGATTTAAAAAAAAATATTCCTGCTAACTGTGTGTTTAAGGGATGTCTGGTTTAGGGGAGGGAGACCAAGGGAGGTTGAGGGACCAGCCAGAAACACCTATTGGCCAAGTCCACCTGCAGTTTTGAGAAGTTTGAAAACCCCATTTCAATGTACTGTCAATAAACCCTTTAACTATCTATCAGGCACTTGAAATTCTTAAGGCTACAGGTGACAATAACAATATCATCACTTCAGAACTGTTGATTAAACATACTGTAGACCTCAAGAATCGCTGTGGGCGGAAAACACATTAGCATTAATGTAACACTTCATTAAAATGAAATAGTGGCAGTGTGCAGTGCACATGCATTCATGTAAACATAAATCCAGTGCTTTGATGTGGATATTACCATCATTTTCTAATACTTGATAAGCTTGTGAGGATGAACTAGTATTTGTATGTGGAAGAATTTAAATTCAAATTTTTTGTACATGTCTGGAAAAAAACTGGAACAAAAACAGAAATAATTTTGCTGAGCGTGCACTTTTTGTAACCATCCAGGTATCAATACGCCAGAGTCTCATTTTGACGTTTCAGGCCATTGTTCGTGGTAATGCCAATCAGCAAGACACCTGATCTATAGGCATGAGCCTATCGCTGTTTGTAAAGTATAAATAAATAAAACTAATCATGCCATTTACAAGTTGGACATAATGAATTAACAATGCTAAAAACATGCAAGAAAGATTATATCTACTCCAAATCAAGAGCAGTATTACAAGCAATTTCTGTTTGAAAATATTATGCACATTTGACAAAGGTATATGCTAGGAAAATACATTATGACTAAGTTACCCCAAACTGTCACAGATTAAACAAAACGTGTTGCCCATTGGGCAGGAAATGCCGCCCTCTATGGACCGCTCGTTGTTAGATAAAATTGACAATAATTCTCTACTCGAATTGTGCTACTCCTTTTAAGGCGCAATTCAGCCACATGTGTAAAGAGTCGGCCCAGGAGAGGCATACAACTTCAATTATTCCTGCACCTAAGTGGATTCCCCCCACCCTGTAACCACGCTTCAGGCGCATTCACAGAGGATGTCTGCAACGCTGATACTATAACCAGAATCAGAGAATGGGGGTGGAGTGGGGAGGATGGAGGTGGAGTGGGGGTGATTATACGACATTCTAACCACACGACAAGTAGCAACACAAGTAATGAAACTGCAAATGCAAGCTTGGGAGTCCTCAGCTTTGCAGTAAAGATTATTCTCAAACTGTGCGGCACAATCCATGAGGAGCAAACATTATAAGGTGACACCCTAGTTCATCTTACTGTGCTGCTGCAAGATAAAATGCAGCTCATCTCAAACGAGGGTGCACTTGTAAAAATAACAAAGGCTGTCCCATTAGTCACCTCTGTGCCTATACGAATGGGAGAAAGAATTGAGGAAGTAGAAGAGTCAGTGAGCAATGATGACAATTCCACCATATATCATTCCCAAAATGAGAGGTGACTAGCTAAGCTACGGAAACAACGTGGGACGTTTGCTGAACCAATTATTATCTTTCCTGTGAGCAAATGTGACCCACTCAACTCGACAATTGCACCGGTCCCCTGCCAAAAGTCCAAGAAAGCCAGAAAGAGAGAGTACTGTCGTAAAAAAAGAATACAAAAGGGACATTGGACCCTCACAAGCTTGCTGGTAAAAGACAAGTATCTGGAGCTCATAGAAGAACCTGGTACAGATGCTAATCAATCTTCGGGTGCTCCTTGTCAAGATAACCTGAATAGATCGACTTCAGAGTTAATGACCGTTGAAGACTTAATAAAGCGAAGGCGACAAATACAGGCGCTTTCCCCAAAGGGGATGGAAATTGTCAAACCAGAGGAGGCAAAAGTGAATCTTGATAAAAGGGCCTTCACAAATGGAATAGTGCCCCATTATCCGACAAAAAGAAGGGTATATCGTTCTGAGTTGTTCCTCCTACACAAAATCCACTCACTGAGAGTACTCAACTCGAGCAATTTCAATTTTGTTGAGCCACTGTGCTATAATAATAGAAGTATGTTGCAAGTCCATTGTACACTACAAGAAACTGCACATTTGATAAGAGTGCATCAATTTACCGTAGCCAATCTAGGTTATGTGTTGGATAAGGAAGTGCCTTTCACCACAACTACTGGCTGATGTGATAAATGTCACAGTAGGTTAAAGGAAAGTTCCAAAGATCCCAAGTCAAAAAACACAATGCCTTCAGAAAATGCAAATGAAAATGCTAGGCGATGCAAGTGGCTAAATAGCTTCCTACCTGTTCCAAGGAATTGAATCAAAATGAACTCTGAGCTTAGCTTTATGGAATACTCGAGGACATGCACATATGTGACATGTATTATCAAAATATGGTTCCCTAAATATTCTACTGAAGTATGACTTCATTTTGGTACAAGAAACATGGTTGGTTTCTGCAATTCACATCAATGGGTTTCAATTCTACCACGAACTAGCAAAAAAGGGTCCCCCTGGACAACCATACGGGGGACTATTGGTGTGGCGCATAAGATCGTCTGTCATATCATCCAAGGATAGCAATGGAAATGTTATGGCCGTGGAATTGAATTGTAGGATAACAGTGGGAACATTTTGGTGATAAACGTGTATGAACCCCCTCAGGAAGATCAAATGTGGAAGACATTTGCTTATATTGATATAATATGTGTCCGAGTGGGCTGGGAAAACTAATCATGATGCAATTCTGGTGCGTGGCGATCTAAACGTGACCTGCAAGGATGAGAATACATGTGAAATCTGTAAACGTGTTTAGTTAAAGTGTGCTGCTACCAAAAAACATGCAAATAAGCAGGGCAAACAGTGGGTATCTTAAATGAAAGAATGGGGTCTGATCCTTATGAATGGGCGAGTAAAAGATCACCCGAGGGTAGAGTAAGGAAGGCATGGTATCAAACAGTGAAGACCGACACAAGTGATCACAGTTCAAGGGTGTTTATTGAACTTTCAAATGGGTTGGTAAAAAGCCTATCTAATCCTAAATCTAAAGATGGGAGCAAGCTACAACCATCAAATAATAACAACGCAGTCCTAGTAGAGTCTTGTCAAAATAAAAGTCACTATACTAATACACCTATTGCCAATCCTTACTTCTAAATACAAATGGTGTGGGAACAATGTTATGCAAAAGAAAAAGGGTTCAAGAAATTATATGTCGGGATAGTCGAGCCGTTGGCTTCCCTTCCCCACGTTTTCAGCACGAGACAAGGGGGCACACACAAGCTTAGCACATACTTTGGCTTCTCTAGCACGAGGATGCAGTTCAGGACCTTCTGTGTCAAGGTCTCTTTGCCATTCAAAGTCTCTTATTTCAGAGGGCCTGATGCAACGTATAAACATAAAGTTCCTTTCTTTTCAGGATTTCACATGCACAATTTCTCTGGTGGTTCACTGTTCACCCCGGGTCTCACTTCGTCGGGCTCAGACCCACTTAAACACAATGTTCTCAATTGGCCTCCCTTGATCGGGCTCGGGACACTTTATCACATTTTCCAATCTTTCCTTTCTGTATCAAAAATCGATGACTTTCGACTGTGTGCAGGATTTTGCTTGAGGACCACTTGATTCACAAACTGTTTCTCCTTACAACTCTTTAACTTTCACTTCTGATAATTCTCAGCTGTATACCTCACAGAGACCTTCGATTGTGCATGCACGCTGTGCCGGACCAATATGTCAACGGTATCGTATTGTTCCCTTCAAAGTTCAAGCATTCATCAGCAGTTTAACTTTACTCGCGTCTATCATCACACATGTTTTTAACAATGTTAATTCCATTGCTCGTTATGAAATGTTGCAGCTTGCAACCTTGTCTTCAACACAGACCGGTCTGGTATCAGTCTCCCCAACACACCGCTGTGTTTCTCTGTTGCTACTTTGTTCCTAGAGCCAAGGATGGTATCACAGCGGGTGCTGCTTCTCCCCGACTCGATTAGGCATGTAGGAGGAGCGCGGGGTACCTCTGTCACACAATGCAGGATTCTTCAGCCTGGTTTCTTGGTCTTACGTTTTCTGCCGAAAAGGTCAAGCGTGTTGCCCTTCTCACGTCATTCTCCCCTCGTTCAGCTGCCGACTCGAAACAGCTTTTTCTTCGTGTGCTCTGCCTCGCTCAGAGTGTGCTTTAGTGCTCTGCCTTTTATCCATGTGGGGAAGTTCAGTAGAAGTCAGGTGCGTGTGATGGTCAGTAATTGCCTGACCTCGCCTGACCATTGTATTGGGACACATCAGTTATACTGCTTGAATATTAGTCCGTTTTCTTCCAGAGCGGGCTGTCCGTGTGAAAGTGTCCATGTAGGAAAAGGAGGCGGAGGGGGCAGAGTCCCTACTTATCCTACCTTGTAGGATGGGGTAAAGGTGTAACAGGGAAGGGGATACCGCGTCTCACCATCCAGTGTCCCACTTCCACTCCCCGAAGACCCCTCAACAAGGTGATCCTCCCGCAGTGGTCCAACCCCAGGAACTGGATCCAAAAGCGATGGCTTTGTCCTGGCCACCGGCATGACAGATCCCTGGGGACTAGTGGGTGAGACATGGAAAAATTGGCATAGTTGGGCCACGTTAGACTACTTGTTCGCTACTAATGCACTAGTAGTAAGAGTTCTTGAGATGTGGATCATTCAGAATAATATTAATAATAGTGACCATGCAATTCTCTAGCTGACCTTGGGAAGGGGAGATAAGGATTCCAACTATTCCTATAATGGTGGGTTGGAACCAATCATGCAGGAAATTGCATATGTTGGGACACTAAACAATATAGCTAAAGCCATGAATGTTATTTCGCATTCCACTCTACATGAAATTCCTATGCTTACCCCTCCTTACAGCCAATTAATTGGAGGATTGGCTGAAAAAGATTGCAGTAAAGTGGGTGCTTGCAAAGGCAAAGGATTAGTTGTGACTGACAAAGAGCATGCAAATTAATTTGATGTGGCAATTTGTGATGTTAAGAGAGATTTTAGAAGAGTTCTAAGGAAAATCATGAATAGCTCTTTCTATATGCAACAAAAACTAGTGAGACAAAAAGGCAGCCAAATGTGGGTCAAATTGGGTCAGGCGTTGGAAGCTGTCTATTAAAAATGCGAACTAGTACCGCAGGCATGCTGGGAGCTCTACGGAGCAGGAATACCCAATCTATTTGGCAACTTTTGTCTGCTGCTATAGGCAACAAATCCAAGGCAATTGTTAACTTGATTAAAGAGGAGTGGATTAGGCACGTAGGGAAAACCCAGCATATCATTGTATTACCCACCCCAATGGACCATAACATATCGGTCCGGTTGCCTCTAGAGTTAAACCATTGGCCATTGGGAAATTGAAGTCCTCTAAGGGTCCGGAACTAACAGCTTAGCAAATGCTGTGCTTAATAAAGGACCCAGTAGGAGGGGCAAAGATTCTCGATTTGCTTTTCAAAAGGTCTGCACTGAACACACCGTCAAGAGGTGTAACAGGAGTCTACCAGATAATTAAAGGCTGCTGTCCAAGTTGGATGTTGCTGGATGTTACTGAAAGGCTCTTTGTCTCCTGTGTATCAAAGGAACTCCAGTCTCGTTCCTTTTCAGACAGGCTTCCGGTCCGGGTCATCTACTGCTCATGGCTCATAACATAAGGCTTCTCGATAGGTTTATAAATGGGGCAAAAGGAAAAGACAGACCCACGTTATATGTGACGTTTGTCGATTTCCGGTCTGCATTTGACCGGGTTGACCAACCGATCTTGTGGGAGAAATTAGCAGCGATGCAGTGCCCACCTTGGCTGCTATCTGTAATTCAGTTCCTTCATTTTAATACACAAGCGCAAGTTTGCTTAGATAACAAGGGCCCTATGTCTACCCAGATATATGTAAAAAGGTGAGTCAAGCAAGGCGGTGTGCTGGCTGCCCTGTTGTTTAATCTATATCTGGTAGACCTGTCGTCACGATTAATAGCTAAAGCAAACTGCCCCACAAAGGTAGGCAAGAACAGAGTCACCAGCATACTTTATGTTGACGATTCGGTGGTGCTTGATCACACTTACATGGGTATGAAGAGCAAGCTAAATTAACTAGCGGCATTCTATGAAGAAAATACATTGGAAATAAATCTAAGCAAGACCAAAAGCATGCTTGTGACAGACAGAAAGGTGAATAGAGCAGTAATGATTACCACAATGATCTGCATCGAATGTGTGAGAAGCTATATATACCTGGGCCTGGAAATGTGTGCAGTGGCGGATTACTGTCATATTAAGGAGGCGAAAAGTAGAAAGGCCTGGCAGCTTACTTACCTGTTTGCTAAATTTGCTAGGCAGACGGCGGGATACACTATAGAAGGCATCCTGATTCTGTACAGGCAGTGTTTCTGTCCGACGGTGCTTTATGGCATAGAGGCCTTGACTATGGGTGAGGTATCTTGGTTGAATCGCCTGGAAGGTTTATTCTGGCGAACAATCCTAAATTGCACCCCTCTACGTCAATGGAATATCCAAGACTGGAGTTGGGGTTGATCTCCCTAAGTCACCAGCTACTGAAATAGAGGGGAGAAGGCGTCCTCGGCATTCCCGCAGTTGAAGACAATAGGGGAATATGCTGATATTGAATTCAGAAACCGGGGAAAGAACTTTGAAGGTTTAAACATTGAGTTCTTCAAAAGTATAAGTTGGGTTCCACATTTTGAAAATGGCAAAAATTACGAGGACCGCAAAAATTATTTTCAAAGGAAGGCTGATTTATGGGTTGGAACAAAAACTACAACAATATAGCCAAGTTTGCAAACCAAAATCAAACAGAAAATGTGACCCATAGATAGCTGAAACCACAACTCTACCTATTCCGTAGCCCAAGCCCAGCAGTCCTTAGTCTGATATTGCTTTTGCGTACAAATCAGCTCCTTCTGCTCACTATTCGTGGAGCCCAACTAAAAATGCCTCTAGAATTAAGATACTGTTGAATATGCAGAACTCCTGATAAATCCGAAACAGCAAAGCATATTTTTACTGATTGTAGGATGTTGGGACTGATACACATATGTATCGTTGTAAAGTTTGTATATATTTATGAAGTAATTAAGACTGCAGACTTTTGGAATTCTTCTAATTCAGGGTCTGACTCCATGCACATTGTACCTATCGCATATGGGTAGAGATGGCAAAGTATTTGAAAGTTAGTACCTAGCATACTAAGATTAGGGAAGGCTATAAACAGGAGCACTAGCTATGAGTGTAAGTCCTATTGAGATGTGACTGTAGGAGTGCACTGTGGGAGCATCACTCTGTATCTTCCTTTGTAGTTTTCTACCTCCTTGGTAGCAGGCGTTGCCTACGGTATTACTGTACATTGTACATTATTTTTAGTTGAATTAATGTTATTAGTAAGGAAATTAAGAAATGAAACATGTATTTGTTCAAATGATTGTTTGAGGCTTTTGGTCACTCTGATGAAGTTGAAAAGAAATGGCAAATTATGACTAAAAGTTGGAAATATGACCAATGAAGTTGGTTAAACTAATCAAACAAATTGTTATTGTATTTTTTTTACTATTTTAATTGGATGAAATTTGTTTGTTCTTAAATGTTTTTAAATTTTGAAAAAGTTCTTAATTAACTGAATACAAATACAAATAAATAGACATTTTAAATTAATCTAGTCATACAGAATATTATGAGGTACTTGGATTAATAACAGGATCACAATTGCAAATTGGCAGTCTGGACCATGGAAATTTACCACAGGTGATTGCTGCCGGCAACATGTGATGACACTTGGTTAACATGATCGATTGGTGTCCCCTTAATTTGTGGCAGGTTGCCCTACCTTAAAAAACATAAAGGAAGGTAGTAAACCAAATGAGTTATTAAAAATTGTGATGACTCAGAGTAAATGAACTTCAAATTCTTTCCTTTCTTCACTGACTTGCTCAGTCACGTGACTGTACCTAAAGAATATCGACCGGTATTAGCCACAGAGGATCTCATGTTCAATATTAAGAGCGATTGTTGATGAGAGAGGACAATGCTTTTATTAGGTTTGCGCTTCCCTTTGAGTGTTACCTTCCAGCTGGACTATCAAAAAACATCCAGAGTTCACGGAAAGATCCTCTTCTAGAAACCTTATCTATTGCTATAGAAAAGGTTGTGAGGGCTGTAATGTACTTATCATGTTTTTTGAGAGGTTTGAAGCCAGCCTTGCCCTTTCAGGAGGCACTATAAAATTATTTTATTATATTACATCTTATAGAAATATTGTGCATCAACATTTAGAAAACTTTAAAAAGTCTTTATTAAATATGACCTTGACTTCAGGCATCCACTTGTGTGATAACTGTTGTCTAAACAGATTGCAACTCTTCCAGTTGTGGCGACTTGTAAGTTTCTTTATAGCCGTTTTGTGATCCTCCATGGCTGCAGCATATGCTACATTGCGAAGCATTTTTAAAACCATGCTTCGGCTGGCAACTACACCATGATACTTTTTGTTCACTAACTCCAGCCAAGACTTTTCACAGTGGAAGTCACAGAGTCATATATTTGTATTTACAATGAAAAAAAAAAAAGTTAAACGTAAATAAAATTACTTTGCTCCATTTTACATGTGCAAGGTGACATTACTTTTACTGCTCAAACAGATCATACATAGCGTAAAACTGTGTTTTCGAAGCTTTCTCGAAAAGAGCAATATAATAGGTGTTTGGCTACCGATAGACAGGATTCATTTGGCCTTGGGCACTTTTTTTTTCTTATGAAGAGACTATACCATATTTTTTTAATTTTAGAAAGATACTAGGTTCTGCAAAGTCTTTAGTATTAAGAATGCAACAATTAAAAGACTTTGAAATATTAAGAATATATTGATATTAATTTACTAAAAAGGTTGGCTAATGAACTCACTTATAACTAAGTTTGATATGTTTATATTTCTTATCTGTTACAAGTTAATGACTATTACTATTGACTTACTTGGTAAAGCACGATGAAGGGTGTGGCCTGGAGAATGGAGGGATGCTCACGCCTAGCGGCCTGCTCTAAATTTCTTAAAGTGACAACTTTCTTTTGGAGCTGATGGTTTCTAATCTACCTGCGGTGCAGACTTACCCAACCAGTTAGGTAGGGAGAGCCAGACAAAGTATATATTTAGAATTTGCAATTAATCTAATTTGTTTTACATACACTGCCCACTTGCTGTTCTGTTCAGTTTAGCTGCTTCGCAAACATGCATTTTCTCAGAATATCAAGGGAGGTAAAGTAATTAGCTTATGTGAAAGAATATATACATTTAAATGTTATGAATATTACAAAAGTAAACAAAAAGGAATAGTTAGATTGATATAACTAAACAACTTATTCACACGTAAATATTTATCCACATGTTGAGCACATACTGGAGATTAAAATTAAAATGTAATGCTTCCTGAATACAGTAGGCAGTCTCTTGCTGAGCTACCCATAATCCAACAACAGAATAACAAACATTTGTATGCACACAGATAAAAGATAATGGCAGTGTATATCTAGTTATCCTATATGAGGCATCCAACCAACTGATCTGTTTACCATACACTTTCAGTAATCTTGTTTGCCACTCACTTTGTTAACAAAATCAACAGAATGCTCTGCAGTTACATTTGTCCGACAATAAATATTATCTTGTGGTCTTTCAAGCTGCTACTTATTAACTATGTTGATCACATTTTCTTGATCCATCGTTGAGCATCGTCCCTCTGAGCTTGCTTTACTATTGTGAATATCCTATGTTGTTGGATAAAATATATGTCTTGATTGTTCTAGGCAGTCCCCGCCAGGAAGGATTTCTTGGGTACATATGCATTCAAGTATCTCATCATTTCTGATATATTTCTAACACCACTCTGTGTTAAAGCAATCACTTCCTGTTGTACTCTTAAATCAATCTTTTCACAAATGTTGACTAACCATTCAACAAAAACAAATATAAATAGTTTATATTATTTTTTGCAAAAGAGAGCATTCAAATTATAGTTACATTATGCAAGCCTAAAACTTGAATGGATGGCTTACACCTATCTTTATACTATATTACGTAAAATAGGAGAAACTAAGACACTTGCAGAAAAAAATTAAAATTTCCATGAGGCTTTTAATTGATTCTCACCAAAGAAGGTTCTCTACTAAATGAATTGTTTAAAGCTGTGCAGGATCGCATTTAAGCACATTCTCCTAATAATAGTCACATACTGTGTCAGTACTCAATAAACCCAATAATAGGAGCCTTCTGCCAAAGTGTAGGAGCTAGTGGGAAGGCAAAAGAAAATGCAATTTAAAAAAAGGAAAGGTATGGGTGAAGCTTTGTAAAGGACAACGATGGTGGTACATTCTTGATGCTCTGCTTATCGCCTCAGTTGTCTGGCTGCCTTCTGACAGTAGCATTCACTGAGTCAGTACCAGAGACAGAAGAAAGGTGGGCAATGCATAACAATACAATATTTCCGAATTAAACGCCAGAACTAGAACTGAGGTATATATGAAACATAAAATGTACTTGTTGTTATGATCCTGCACCATTTGAATTTACATACACTTCTTTCTTTCATGCTTCACCACTAATTGCATGGGATTTGTGATCTGGTGGCTTAGGAAATGTTGTTAAATAATTATGTACGCCTTTAACTTTTCCTTTCAGGATCCTCTTGTAGTGCCTTCCTCCATTTCATAGATGCATTTTCTTTTTCTTTTCAGTGTCTCTGTCAATCTAAGCCAAACAATAAAGACAAATAATAAAATATGAACTTGCAAATAGGTTTAAAGCGGTGAACTGCTTGTAAGACTTTGGTCAGCAAGGAGAGGTCCATCGTTTTCCTTTGAATATTGCAAAATGATCTGAGAAGGATCTCATTTACTCATGAGGCCTTAAGTGAACAAATCATAATTAATTCTTTGTTTCATAATTCGATAATATCACTGCATATCCTGGAGGGTATGCACAGACCAGTATTTATGAATGACAGGGCTAAAGTGCTACTTCTGAGAGGATTAGAGACGAAACGCAGGATTTTCCATGCTGACCATCATCAATTAAACATTGCAACGTGCCATCTTAGACGCATCGTTGGTCAGTGCATGTGTTTTACAAAAGATTAACATACAAAACTCTTTGTTTAAAATTACACACATGCCATTTGTCTTTCAGATGCATCTATTCACACACTGCATCATGAAGGTTCTCCTCTACGCACAGTGAGAAAGTGCCAGCTGGGAGCTGAGTGATAGGACAGGAAGGCACACAGGAAACCCTAAGCTCCCTAGTCCATCACAAGCCTCAATGCAAATCCTAAATGTAAAGATATATGGGGATACCTAATGATACGCACTAACCCTGCTTGAACCTGGCAGCAAAAACACCAATCTGCCTGTTATTGGCCCTCATTACGGGTCCGGCGGAAACCGCGCCGGTAAAACTGGCAGGTAGCTGCCAGACCCGTAATGCTTTACCGCCGCCCGACTTGCCGGAAACACCGGGGCATTACAGCCCCAGCGTTCCGGAAAGTCAGGCGCCGGTAAATTGCAAGTCCCCATTCCCATGGAGTCCCATAGGACCCGCCCGCAGACTCGTAGTTTGCTGGTCCAGAAACAACGGTGCCTGTAAACGTACCGGACCGGCAAACTTGTAATGAGAGCCACTGTCTTATAAAGCCTGCACCATAAAGTGTGTGCTTACGTACTACTGTTTATGCAAATAGATAGCAGCAAGAACATAGTCACATAACTGTGCTAAGCAGATAATACAACTTTGAAGGATTTTGCAAGTACATCAAATCATGTATATTGCTATTAATATATTGACATGTACCATTAGGTCTCCCCACATGTCTGTGTGTGAAATTACATATAGATTACTTTTTTAAGAATGGCTTTAAATATAATTCTCTTTACTATATACAGAAACCTGGTAAAAACTGGTCTTAAATGTAACAGACTTTATAACATCGCCCCCCAAAGAATGAGTTTTACTCATTTTCAATTGGTATGACTAATAGCAGTTTGTCTTGCTTGTTATGATATTGCAGATAATTTAGAATTAGAAACAGTCTCTTTTCTACAGATGGAGGGCTCTTTGCAGTTTTGAAACCCGGACAGCCAGCCAAAGTAAGGCAAGCACTATGCTACCCAGACCTTTTGCCACTAGAGGTTTTAGTTCAAGGCATAACTTAGTTCTAAAAAAATAGATCAGCAGTGATTGCTAATAAAATGTTCTTGATTAGCAAACAAACATATTTGATTAGCAATTTTGCACTCATATTCTGAATTTCGCCACAGGTTATTTGTACAAAAGACATAAAATGACCAGCTGTAGAGCATATATGTGTACCGCTAAAGACAATGAGATGTGTCTGTAAAATGTGAAGGTTTGCTGCGTGAATAGACACAAATAAATGGGCATGATAAAAATGCTCTAAAAACTGTTTTCAGTGCATGGCTCTGTGCAGGTGGGTGCCATTTGTGTTGCAAGGGGCAGCCTGCGCTGTGATGAAAATCTAGCTACCTTGAGGAAAGCATTAAAGACTCTACTATTCTATTAGTAACTTCTTTCCTGGTCGGGTCTTTTCAGCCCCTTTGTTTTCTCTCCTCTTTTTCAATCTGTCTCTCAACCGCGCCCTGATGCCAGTGGGCTACGGCACTTAATAAACAAATAAATAAATATGGATTGTATGCTTGACCCATCATTTGCTGTGTTTGAGGTTCGGAGGTTTCATACATCAAAAACAAAGATGTCACTGGAAAGCCTGAGACTAAGGGCCTCATTACACGGACGGCGGTGGACCAAGGTGCTATTATAGCACCTTGGTCCATGCCGGTAAAATACCGGCACCGCCTTGGAGGAAAGGGGAATTACCGCCCTATTCCAAGGTTGGTGGGGCGGTAATTCCCCCTTCCCCCATTGCCCTTCCCCATTCCCATTTTTGCCCCATGGGGCATAATGGGAATGGGGAAGGTGCTAATTACGGAACCACAAATTGCGGTACCGTAATTAGCTCCCTGGCCCCTTTGCGGGTTGGTTTTTAACACCTGCAAAAAGCAGGCGTTAAAGTCTCCAACCCGCAAAGGGACCTCGTAGTAAGGCGGTAAGGGTTAACGGTCACCGGTACCATTAACGGTGATCGTTAACCCTTACCGCCGTCCGTGTAATGAGGCCCTAAGTGTGTAATATGGTGTTGCGTCAGGCAGGGTAATGAAGATTGCCAAAGCGCATAGCGCAGGAAGTCTTGATTCTATTAAAGACACGGAGGCGAGCATTATCTTATTCTTCTTTAATACTGCTTAACACATAGCTCTTCAAATCATGTATATTTTTCTTTTTTTTGTTTTTTTGTTAAACAATGGATGTAAAAACAAACTCAAAACTTTATCCAACATGGGTAATTTAAACCAGACTAAGCCATGTCTCTACTACATTTCCCATGAGGCTTTAGGTGGTATCCTGTAGTCTCAGCCTCGGTGTGAACCACCAATAGGGCTCCCTTTCATAGTATAAGTCCTCCCTTGACTGGGTGCTTTCCTCTTCTTTTTCGTTGCTCTGCCTGAACTCGCATTAAAAGTCTTTCTCCTAGCAACTGGTATATTCCTTCCTGCCTTTAAGTAGCGAGGGCTGCTCTCTCTCGGGTACAACATTGCATCACCCTCTTGAGTTTTTCAGCTCTTCCCCTTAAATGAAAAACCAAAATAGATATGTTAGGGTGGGGAATTCACTGCCTATTCTTCATGGAAAAAACATCACATTAATATCGTAGCTGCCAAAACGCTCATATAGCGTCATTCCCTCAGGGAGGGATAATGCTCTTTAATAGAATCAAGACTTCCTGCGCTATGCGCTTTCGCAATCTTCATTCTATGACAAGACCGGAGGCAAGCATTATGCTTGTTCAAAGCTTTGAATCACTGCAGATGCAATGTTCGTTAGCGGTTTAAAATAGAAGGTTCTCAAAACGGAATCACTAGACCAGTCTGCTGCCATCAAGATCTCCTGCAGCGGAACTCCAGCTACGAAAGCTCCCGAAGCCATGGATCCCCTGGTCGAATGAGCTCCGAATACAGAAATGTCTATGCCCGCTAGTTCCATAATTTCTTTCACCCATCTTGCAATGGTGGCTGGGGCAACGGCTCTATAAGGTTTTCTTCGCGCAATGAGAAGCTGAGTGACATTATGGGGTCTAACGGCTGCTGTTGCTGCCTCATAACACTTAATGCATCGCGCTACGCAGAGGTTGCTGTTGTCTGGGAAATAGGGATAGTTAATCACTTTTGAATGTGTCTTAGTACGCTGCGACAAGTTAAACGCTACGCCTTCTGGATAAAAGATCTTCCTGTCAATCTCTAAGGCCTTAACGTCTGATACTCTCCTGCAGGAAACTAAACAGAGTGACGTGGCTAACTTCCCTGACAGTTGCCTGTTCGATAGGTCGTTTCGTGGCCATTGTTCGAACAATTGTAAAACTTTGTTAACGTCCCAAAGCGTTGAATATCTAGGTAATGGCGGTTTAGTAAGCTTCACTCCCTTAAGGAGTCTAGTCACTGCTGGATGCTCTCCCACTGGATTCCCGTCTATGTGCTCGTGAGCCGCAGAAATGGCTGACCTATAAACTCCTATTGTCCTGAAAGCCTTTCCACTAGCTGTCAATGATGCTAGGAAATTTAGTATATGTTCTATAGGAGCTGAAACGGGAGAAATACTCCTCCCCCTGCACCATCTGACCCAGGCTTGCCAAGCGGAATCATAGCTCCGGATTGTGGATGGAGCCCACAATACCTTGATAAGCTCTGTAGCTTGCTCTGAGATCTGTCCTGTGGGCAATCTTCTGCGGGAAATCCATAGAAAGTTCCATCAGAACTGGAAACCATGCTTGCGACTTCCATTCTGGTGTCACTATCACTAATTCTGCTCCTTCCCTGCGAGTCTTTGCTAGGGCCCTCGCCAGCAATACTTTGGCAGGTGGGCATTCAGCCTTGATGCAAACAGATCTATACCGAAAGGACCCCATTTCTGTTGCAATTTCTCGAAGACTGATTCGTGCAGCCTCCAGTCGCTGGAGTCTGTTAGATATCGGGAGTTCCAGTCTGCCACTGTATTCTTCACTCCCGGCAGATATTCTGCTTTCACTGTTATCTCCTTTTCCAAGCAAGCATGCCAAAAATCCTTTGCTAATTCGGCTAGCATCTTGGATTTCGTGCCTCCCAGCTTGTTGATGTATCTCACAGCCGAGATATTGTCAATGCGCAGGAGGATGCAGCATTTCGCTTGATCCTTGGTAAATGCCTTGACTGCGAACGATCCTGCCAACAGTTCTAGGCAGTTTATGTGCATTTCTAACTCTTCTTTTGACCATTTTCCGCCGGTCTCGATGAGCCCGCATCTCGCACCCCAGCCTGATCTGCTGGCGTCTGATTCTATGATCATCTCTGGAATGTCTCTGAATATGGCTCTGCCATTCCAGGCCTCCATGTTGCTGAGCCACCATTGAATTTCTGACTTGCTGTCTTCGTCTAAAGGCACTAGGTGATGATACCTCCATCCCTTCTGTAGGAATCTTATCTTGAGCCTCTGAAGAGCTCGATAGTGTAAAGGCCCCAGGAATATCGCTTGGATCGATGCTGATAGGAGACCCACTATTCTGGCTAGATTCCAAAGCGATATAACCGGCTCCTTCAGAGCTGTCTTTAAATCCTTCTTTATCGCTCTGATCTTGGGGACGGGAAGTTCCAGAGAAGCTTTCCTTGTATCTATCACAAAACCCAGAAACTCTATACTCTTGCAAGGCACTAAGGGCCTCATTGCACGGAATGCGGTAAACCATGGTGCTGTTAGCACCATGGTTGCCTGCCGGTAGCATACCGGTACCACCATGGAGAAAAGGGGAATTACCACCCTATTCCAAGGTTGGTGGGGCGGTAGTTCCCCCTTTCTCCATGGCCCTTCCCCATTCCCATTTTTGCCCCATAGGGCTCAATGGGAATGGGGAAGGGGCCAATTACGGTACTGCAAATTGCGGTACCGTAATTAGCACCAAGGTCCCTTTGCGGGTCCCAACTTTAAGGGCTGGTCTACACAAGCCGTTAAGGTCGGGTCCCGCAAAGGGACCTCGTAGTAAGGCCGTAAGGGTTTACCGGTACCGGTGCCCGTACCTGTAAACCCTTACCGCCTACCGTGTAATGAGGCCCTAAGACTGCACGGAGCTGATGCTAGACCGAAAGGCAGGGTTTTGAACTGCCACTTCTGGCCCCTCCAGATAAACTGGAGAAATCTGCGGTCCTGAAGAGCCACAGGAACTGTCAGGTAGGCGTCCTTCAGATCTAACCGAGCCAACCAGTCCCCTTTCCTGAGAAGGTCCGCCAGCAGATGGACTCCTTCCATCTTGAAATGCTTGTAGACCAGCCAGCTGTTCAGCTCCTTCAGATTTATCACAGGTCGAACTTTGCCTTTTCTGTGCACCAAAAACATGTTGCTCAAGAAACCTGATGAATGCAACTGCGCTCTCTCTATGGCTTGCTTTTGCGATAACTCTTGCAATTCCCTGTCTAGTAAGGTCGCTTCTGCCGCTGAACAATGTAAGCGCGGAAGGGGCTTTCTCTGCTTGGGGCAACTCACAAAATCTAACCTGCAGCCCTGCGCTGACTGCAGTACACAGTTGTCTGCTGAAAGCTTTCGCCATTTGTGCATAAAAAGTGCTGTTCTGACCCCCACTGGTGGGTATATCGCCTTGCGTACTCTCACCTGAGTTATTAAACTGGTGTCTGAAGTAGCCTCTTCCCCTTATTCCTCTGGAGCTTCTGCCTCTATTTGGGAAGAAGGCATCTTGCTGGCACCATTCCCAGTACTGGGCTCTCGGCCCTTGTGGCCTTAGGTTGGAATTAAACCTCCTGCTCGAGCAGTCTCTGTATCGGCTGGCCCTGGCAGAAAACTCGCCCAGGAAAAACCTTTCTGATAGAAGCCTTTGCTTTCTCCAGGGCCGTATAGGTTCCTACAAACCTGCTCATTTCTTTCACGAACGTGTCTCCAAATAGCAGACCTTGAGCGCCCTCTCCTGCTTCGTATGAGGCTAAGTCACTTAGCTTGTTATCTATCTTTAGCAACGTAGATCGTCTTCTTTCTGCTGAAATTGCTGAGTTCGCATTCCCTAGAAGACATACGGCTCGCTGAGCCCAGTTAGCTAGGACGTACGGGTCTACTGGTTCTCCAGTATCCTTGGCTCTTTCCGCGAGGTCCATAATTTTCGCAATGGGACCAGTCAGGTCCAGTACTTTATCTTGGCAGGATCACCAGGCGCGGTCCATGACCTTCCTCACATCTTTATTTGCTTTAGTAAAAAATGTAAGCATTTTAGGGTCTAACTCTGGAGTCTCGGTGACCTTTCCGCTCAGCTCCGGTCTGGGGCATTCTGATCTGAGTCGGAACCTCGTTTCCTTCTCAAGAGGTTTCCTTATTGTCTGCACCATATAAATAGCCACCCTTGGTGAAGGGGTCCATTCAGTGGACCGCGGGTGTCTGATTGCGTCCGGCTCGAACATATCACATATGTCCTCGTCAGGGGTAGCCTCCACTGCGCTGGCTTTGCTCTTCTCTGTTTTCGGTTTTTTAAGAGGCTTCTCTTTGCCCAACAGGCTCTTGTCATCTTCGTCTTCTCCATACCCTTCTGACGATGAGCTTTCGTTCCCCACATTATCTGCCCCTGGGGTCGGGGGTACGAGGCAGGGCACTGCTGATTTTGCTTAAAAGGCTTCTTTAAGTCTATGGAAAGCATCAGCTGCCTCCTGGGGCTGTTCTCCTAGTCCCCTGATAGAGCCCGGGAGGGGGGGGGGGGGTAGAAGAGCGTTTCCTCTTCCAGGCTACTTTACACCCCCTATTAATGTTCTCCAGAGGTCTTGTGGAGGTCCCCTCACCTGGATCTTCCTGACTGCCAGCTTTGGTGCCAAGTAAACCCTCCAGGATCTGGAGTCTGTCTTGTAAAGGTTGCACACCCTGAGCTACTGCTCTCACCAGTGACTCGCCCAACACTCTCTTAAAACTGAGTGAGAGGTCTCTCTCCTCTTCCTGCATTTCCTCTTCCTGCTCAATGGGGTAAGGTGTGATAAGGAGTTATGGAGTCTCAATCAGTTGTATGGGAGCCTCTGAGGAGTAGCTCTCCTTCAGCAGAAAAAATAGCCACAGAAGAAATCTCTCTTTTCTCTTTTTTTTTTTAGTTGCCTCTGGATGTGGCTGCAATAACGTAGCGGCGCGGGATCCCCGCGGACGCTGAGACTCAGGAGCGGAGGAAATGCTCTTGGCGCTACTGACTGAGATCCGACCGTTAAAGGATCAGGATCTCGCCGTGCGCATGCGCAATGAAACGCGCCGTCAAGCCCACGGCGCCACTGCCGTGTTCAGGGGGCTGGGCTCCAGGGGGCTCTGAGGAGGTTCGGATTACTTCTGCCTGAAAGAGGTGGGCGGGCCCCTAGAGCGAGCGATAACGCTCGTGGGGCTCCGCCTTCCTCATACGCTCATGAATGAATCGCGGTCCAAAAATAAACCGACGCGACTTCTATCCTAAATTATGTACGTTACGAGTATAATAATTCTGGAAGTTTAAAATGCGCGATATAACTTAACATTTAAAAGTAAACAACACTTGCGCGCGGCCTCGAATGCGGTAACATGCGAAATTATCAAAAGTGCTTGACAGAAACTATACACAGAAAGTTAATGGCACTAAAATGCAGAGATTCTACTTAGCTGTGTGAGCAGCAAAAAGAAGAGGAAAGCACCCAGTCAAGGGAGGACTTATACTATGAAAGGGAGCCCTATTGGTGGTTCACACCGAGGCTGGGACCTAAAGCCTCATGGGAAATGTAGTAGAGACATGGCTTAGTCTGGTTTAAATGATCCATGTTGGATCAAGTTTTGAGTTTGTTTTTACATCCATTGTTTAAAAAAATAAAAATTAAAAAGAAATATACATGATTTGAAGAGCTGTGTGTTGAGCAGTATTAAAGAAGAATAAGCATAATGCTCGCCTCCGGTCTTGTCATAGAATTGCCAACTTCAGGTACACAAGAAATCCCTTGCCTGTCAGTGATATCAACTGTTTTAAAATAGAATTAAATACCAATTTATGGGGTGGGTGAGGCTGCTAACAGCCCTTAAGCCCAAGCCTCAGGTGCAGCATTCCAGCCCTGTGCAATGATGAAATCACTTTTAACACTCAAAGCCAGCATCTGGGGTGCTGATACTTTTTTTTTGTTTTTAAGGTAACTAGGCATTCCCAATTCCTGATTCCCTTCAAAAGGAATTACACGTGTCCGCAATTGCAAATGCCTATTTCTAGGACCGGGATGTGCACAGGTAAGTGGGCAGAGAGATTGAGGCGTGGCACTCCAGACGAGACTCTGCCTGGAGCACTGCCTCCAGTGCTCCAGGCAGAGTGGGGGCAGGGGCGCAGTAGGCCAGAATGAAATGCAGGCGGCTACTTGCAGATTTAGCTCGCGCTCCCAGCCCCTGGATTAGCCATCTCACTCCTGCAGGTGCTGATATATAGTAGAATCATAATTGTAGAGCACAGCTAGCTTTGGAGGCCAACTACAGTATAGTGTATGGTATTGCAGCAGACCTCTAGCTGTACAGACTGGATGGATCTATTGATTACTACTTTGCATCTTCATTTTACCTAAACATCAGCTTTCCATATTCATTATGTAAGAAGATAGTAAGATACTAAGAAGAGAGGATAGCGCAGCAGGCAGACAAATGAGCAAAATAGGTGGAATATTCTAGTTTACATCTCGATTTTAGGCTAGCTGGTATAACGCAACAGGGTGGTAGGATCGAATGTCAAGGAGTTTGGGATCTGTTCATGGGTTGAGCACCACTTGCACAGATGTATGCCACCAGTAGTTCACAGTACTAGGTTTCCTATTAAAAGCATTTGGCAGTGTGATCATGTAAGTGTTCACTCGTCAATATGATACATCTTCCCATACAAAATGAAATCTAGTTGACACTAAGATATTTAGATACACTAACTAAAACATTACTGAAAAACATGGATACAACACATTGTTTTAGTAGCAATACTGCAATTATGCAACAACTTAACTTTTTTAGTAATAGAATTACAGAACTGTCTTTAAAGTTAACAAATGCTGGTATTTGCCAAACAAGATATAATTAG
Organism: Ambystoma mexicanum; assembly: GCF_040938575.1. Taxonomy (NCBI): domain Eukaryota; kingdom Metazoa; phylum Chordata; class Amphibia; order Caudata; family Ambystomatidae; genus Ambystoma; species Ambystoma mexicanum. The sequence continues at coordinate 575,516,113 of NC_090922.1, read as the reverse complement.
CTTACTTCTGGTTTGCAATTATTTGAAATATAAATAAATAGCTTGTCTTGCCCAGCACTCCCACAAAGGCTTTTGACAATTTTAAAAGTGGGAAGATGATTACTGCTGCACTATCTCCCTTCCAGAAAAAAGAAGGTGGATTGAGAGAAATTCAAGGTGAGCTTTCATTGAGCAGGGTATTTTAAATAGCTAACTGTGCTACATAAGAATTTCCGGCTGACAATTCCAATTTCGAATCTGGATGCTGTTTTTAAAGCAAGTTCTCAGATGTAGCATGCAACGTTATTATATATTCATGCACACATAATGAATTCCACAATTTTGTTCTTAAGGTAAGTTCAAGGTACCAGGTGCAGTTTGAGTAATAAATGTGCACGCACCAAGTGAACCACTCGATACATCACAAAATGGTCAATCATAATCACAAGCCTTACAACATTCATTATAGCTACCCTCCATGAAAGAATGAATGGGACTAGGCCGAAAACAGCTTATTTTTGCTTTGTTAATAACTTTTTCATTTTTTAACGAAGGGGGCACACCCTTCCTCATTGAATGTTTTGAAAACTCCTGGATGTATTTACCCCAAACCTCTCCCGGAAATCAAGTCACACTTCCTGCATAAGTTTTTTCTTATTTGGTCAAATCCGACCAATGTTTTTTGTGCTATGGCTATCTCCCAAAATTTAATTAGCAAACCTACAGAATTGCATAGCAAACTGCTATGCAGCACTGCTTATTTTATGACTTTGTCCTGAAGGACGTTAATGATATATAGGGCTGAAACCATTACAGTATACTCCATTATCGATTTAGTATACTTCCCCTATTGAAGCAACTGCTCCATTTATAGGAGTGGTCTTGTATAATTCTTTTTTTACATGACTGTGCAAACTTAAATCTCATTTCTTTTTAAGAGGACGTTCAATTTTTTTTAAGAAGTATTTTCATTGGCATTTCCAACACCACAACATTCTCCCCGTCCCTTCCCCAACCTTAAACGAGTGGACATCTGAACGCAATTCTAACATCATGCCCTTTGCCGACATCAAACCAACCCGAGCACCCTTAGTCTCTGTGGGCACATGGCTGTCCTAAAGTCATTCTGGAGAAGCATCAAAACCAAGTCCCAATCCTCCTTGAACTTTTGAAGGTCCCCATGAATCGAATAAGGCACCCACTCCAATGCTACCAAGGATCATAGCTTGGCCATCCACTCCTGCTCCGTAGGGTCCACCTTGCTCCTCCGTTTCTGTGCCACTTGTAGTAAGTCTGCCATGCTAAGTATCATATAGGCTTTTCTGTGCACCTTTGAAGACAGACGACAGTACCTCAAGGACATCGCCCATCCCCAACATCGCCTCCTTGAAGTCCCTATGAATCTGGGGGCTAATGATCCCCTTCCTACCTGCATTAACCCAGGACCCAGAAAGCCTATATGTACCTGCACTCCTACCAAACATGTTCCCAGGTCCCTACTGCTCCACACCCCCTCCAGCATTTGCACAACACTGCCAGGTACCATTTATGTAGCTTTTCAGGTGTAAGGTGCCAATGAACCATTACTTTGATCCACATTTCCTGGATTTGAATTGCTCTTGTTAATTTGGGTATGCTGCCCCACACGCGGGCCCATAGATCCCTATGTACTGTGTGTCCCGGGGTGACTTTCCATTGTTTCATGTGCAACCAGTCTGGATGCCCTGGACATTTGGAAAAGATTTGGTAGAGTGCAGCTATCATATGCTTGTGCCTGAGGTTCGTCGTCACCTACCTTTCAACTGGGTGAGTTCCCTAACCACTGCCTCTTTAATCCCTGGGTTCATTAGTCAGTGTCACAACTGTGAGAAGCATAATCACTTGTCTCCCCTCAAACCAAAGTGTTGTTTACATTGTATAAACAATTTGATGTCCAGACGCTTCACCATGTCTCTAAGTTTGCGGCAGCCCGACGCCTCCCAACAAGCCAATGCTCCTCTTTCTCCTCCTGGCCAAACTGAGGATTCTGAAAACGAGGGGTGAAGGGGGAAGGAATGGTTGTCAGCCCCACCAGGCAAACTAGAGAGTCCCATACATCTCCCACTCAGGCTGCGAACCAGTTTAAATACATGTTATTGGGCCTGCCTGGCCGTACACCCCAATGAACCTCCTCCAGGGGCTTCACCGCCACTGCTCTATTCATCCTTTGCCATATCTTGCTCTGATCCCCTGTAAACCACTCTCGGAACCCCCCTTACCTGAGCCATCAAGTAATAAACTGGAAGTTGGGCGAGATGCCTTGTGTGTGGGGGCCCGCAGCACTTTAGTCGAAACCCTCTGTTTTTTATGACTCCAGATAAACAGCTACATCTGTTTAGATAGGGTCTTAAAATATTTCTGCGGGACCGGTATTGGGAGGGCCTGGAAATAGAACAAGATCTTGGGAAGTATCACCATCTTAAGGGTGTTAACCTTCCCCAGCCATTCAACATGCACCTCACCGACTCTAGTAGGGGACAGTAGTTGGCCTGATATAGAGTCAAGGGATCCAGTGATGCGAACACCCAAGTATTTAATGCCATTTAATGCAGGACTCTCGCATCCCCTGAAGCTGAGCATCCGTCATTGTCAAATTTAACAATTCCGATCTGTGAGCATTCATATTCAGGCCTGCAACGGAGCCAAATGGACAGAGTTCCCTAGTGATCGCTGATAGCATAGTATACAGGTTAGAGATTGTGAGGAGGATGTCATCCGCGAAGGCCATCACTTTGTGCTCCTTGCCTCCAAAGCAAATGCCCTTGACGTACCGCACCGACCATAAGCCTGCCAGAAGTGGCTCCAAATGGATCGCATTAAGAAGATGAGAAAGTGGACACCCTTGTTTGGTGCCCCAGGACACCCATGTCCCCTGGGAGAGGAGGCTATTGATTGCTAGGCGTAGGGAGGGAAAGTGGTAATTGGCACCAGACATCCGTGAAAATGTAGACCCAAATCCCATAACCTCCAGCGTTCAAGAAATAAAATGTTAATGTCAAAGGTATTTATATAGCGCACCGTCACCAACAGAGTTGGTCTGCAGGCGCTCAGGCCGATCTGTAAACAAAGAGGTGGGGGTTGGGTTAGTGGATGAAGAGGGCGTAGGAAAGTGAGAAGTGGTGTCCTGTTGGAAGCTTCAGTCTGAATTTCACCATGCGCTGCGCTTGGGTGTGAATACCGGATCGAAGTAAGTCCTCAGGTGCTGTTGTTACGATTTATGTGTTGATTGTTTGTTGTTGCAGTGTGGTGAAGTCCGTGCGGTTTGCTGTGAGAGAAGTGGTTGTGTGGGTTTTTGTGTGAATTAGAGGTTATGGTTACTGGGTTATATGTCTCTTAATCCGTTGTAACGCTCACCTGATTCCCGTAGAGGCGCCGGTCTTGACTGGGCGTATACCGTATCTTCAAAGGTGATGTGTAACACACGGCTGGCTCTTTGGGCTGGACCTCTGTGCACTGTATGTCTGACTCGAAGGGTAAGATGTCTGCAGATAGAAAATATGGGATTAAGGAACTGGGTTATTGAATGTCTCTCTCTTCTTCCCTTTCTCTTCTCCTGTAGAACCCCAAAGGTTAACGCTCTCACCTTAGGTAAGTGAACGCCGTGCTCTCCATCTGCCTCGGGGCAGGGTGCTGTAACCAGTTTCTTCACTGGCTAAGGGGAGCAGGCCTCTTGACTTCAGAGGACTGCTGGCCGTCGTTTACTGCACGAACGGTAAGTTTCGAGTAATTCTAATGTCTTTAAAGTCTTTAGTAATGATGTTTCTTGTTTTGCAGGGTTCCGGCGATGGCGGATGACAGGCTGAAGTGAGTTGAAGATGGAGCCCGTGTGATGAATAGAAGCGCCTGGAAGCACGTAAGTAAGCGCTTGGTGCCTGCTTCACAATGCGCTCTAACTGTCTTTTTATTTTGCAGGTACAAGTTCGGAGCGGCTGCAGGGTGCCGGAATACCCACTGGGTTAGATGTGGAAAGGAGTAATGGCACGTGAGTATTAAAGTTCCCCAATGTCTTTAAACGCACCTTGTTTTGTCTTTCAGATGCGGGATGCAGCGCCGAAGGCCTCCGGAGCGTGCAAAGAGTTGGTAAGCTTTTGTCTTTCAGATGCCGGAGTGCAGTGTGAAGACCTCCGGAGCGCACGAAGAGTAGGTAAGCCTTTGTCTTTCAGATGCCGGAATGCAGCGCGAGGCGTTGGTGACAGCCGATGGACCAGGTAAGTGAAGAGCTGTCACTGAAGACCGTAATGCTAACCTGTTCTTTCTTGTCTTTATAGGTGTTGCTGAAGACTGGATTCAGGATGGTAAGCCTTTTTCCTTAGGCCCAGGATCAGATGCAGAAGACACGATGAGCGTTCTGCTGCAGAGGATGCAGAATAATGCAAAGCAAGATTCATCCATCGGGTGTGGTTTAAATAGCCTCCTGTAGTGCTTAGGTGTCTCCTTCCACAGCCACGCCTAGGTAAGAAAAGAGTTCCTGCTTTCCAGAAGAGTTCCAGTGTTCTGAATCTAGGGAGTGGCTCCTGCCCCACCCAACAGGAAAAGTAGTTCCAAACAGAAGAGGATCAGAGGCTCAACTGGCAGGCAAGTAAGCAGCATGGTCTGCTGCAGGTAAGTCCACCCAAGCATTATGAGCCTGGCGCTTCCAGCGCTGGGACTGGGCATATTTATGAGCCTGGTGCCACTGGCGCCAGGACTGGGTCCAAAAGGTCCCAATTGGGACTGGTTGGCACTCGGAACCTGGGTTATGGATCTGCTTCCAAGGGAGATGGGAAAACCCTGACCTTTTGGAAGCAGAGATCATGACATCCGTGTCATTTTGTTTTATGTATACGGTTATCATATTGGGTAGGTATGTTCTTTCTCTTTCTTTCCTGACTTTCTAGTTTCTAGGGCGATGGCGTGGCTGGTTCCTAGCTAAGTTATTTGAGCATAGTACACCCGGTTGGGCGAGCATTATCCCTAGTTCGATAGTGGTGTTATATTATCATTCCCCCTGCTCCTTCCTATCTATTTACGGTTGGTAGTCCATTGGGTAGGCATAGTCTTTTTCTTCCCTTTCCCGACTATCTAGTTTCTAGGGCAATGGTGAGGCTGGTCCCCAGCTAAGTTATCAAGCTTAGTACACACGGCAGGGCAAGCATTATCCCTTCTAAGGAAGTGGTGTTATATTATTATTCCCTGCTCCTTCCTATCTATTTACTGTTGGTGGTTCAATGCTGCCTGTGATTTTAACATGGGCCAGGTGTTGTTGCTAGGTTATACCTGGCCTTCTTTCCCGATTGATCTGTGGATGTATTGGTATGATTCAATGTGGTTTATCTTACAATTGATGAGTGGATATGTTGTAGATCCGTATACCCTTACTTCTTTTAAGGGTTGATGGCTTAGGGAATCGAAATAGGTTCCTCTCTCAGCCTAGTTCCGCTGTGCATGTCCTTATGGGCATTCTTTCTAGTTATGGGGAGAAGAACCAAGATTTGAGGAGTTTCCTGAATTGTAGCTGATCTCTTGTGTTCCGTATGTTCTTTGGTAGTTTGTTCCAGGTTTTTGGGGCAAGGTGAGAGAAAGAAGATCCTCCGAGTTTTCTCTTGTTGTATGATTTGGTTTCCAAACGGATGTCACTAATGGATCTGAGTGGCCTTGTAGTGTGATGTACATTTATTTTTCTTCTAAGGAACTCTGCACCTTGGTCGTGGATTGCTCTGTGCGTTATGCACATATATTTGAACTTGATCTGCAGTTTGATGGGTAGCCAGTGTAGCGTTTTCAGTGCTGGCGTGATGTGTTCTCTTCGAGGTAATTTAAGGAGCAGTCTGGCCGCCGCATTTTGCATGCATTGGAGTTTATTTAGGAGTCATTCACGCATGCCTAGATATAAGATGTTGGCGTAGTCTAATCTGGAAATTATGAGAGCGATGACAGTAGTTGTTTTGTTCGTGAATGAGAGGAATGGTAGGATCCTTTTAGCCGCTCGCAGGAGAAAAGTATTTCTTGATTAGGGCATTTACTTGTGAAAAGACCACTCAGCACAGTCAAACGCCTTTCGGCTTCTAAAGCGAACAGCACGGCTGGGCTCCTGGTTACATTGACCTTCTCGATGATGTGGAAAACTCGTTGCACATTGTCGAATGTTTGCCGGTGATGGATGAAACCCGACTGGCCCGAGTCAATCAATGTAGGGAGTCATTTTTCTAAAAGGGTTGCCAGAATCTCAGTGCATAATTTAGCGTCAATATTAATTAAAGCAATGGGGCGGTACGACCCACAGAGCGTAATGTCCTTGTTAGCCTTCGGAAGAAGCACCACCCTGGCTTCCTCCATCATCGGGGTAATGCACCCTGTGTTTCCAAAGGAACTGAACAGTGGAATCAGTATCAGGATCAGCGTCTCCTTGAATGTTTTGTTAAATCTCCCGCGAAAACCATCAGGCCTGGGGGCTTTGTTCCCCAGGCAACGAAACAATCGTAGCCCTCACTCACCTCCTTGGGAGTAATATCCTCCTCCAGTTCCTCCCTTTCTGCTGAGGTAATCTTTGGCAGGGGACACACAGAGGTATGAACCCTGGGCCTCCCCACTAGGAAAGTCTGATGAATACAATGGTGTCGAGAACGCCGTAAAGCCAGCTACAATATCCTTTGTGGAAGAGCCCACCTCCCCCTCCCCGTGTTAATCTTGAGGATCATCCTGGACACCTCTTTCTTCCTGAACTGCTGCGCTAGCAACCGTCCTGCCTTATTAGCCTTGGCATAAAAACTTTGCTGCAGGTATAAGAGTAATTTTTCAGCCCTCCGTGTCTGGAGAACCTCCAACTGGCCTTTTATCTGTCTATATTCCTTTCTGAGCTCATTTCCCATATTCGCCTCTATCCTGGCCATTTTCTGTCGGAGTTGGGTTTCTAACTCTGCTTGTGCCTGCCTTAGTTGTTTATCGTGCTGTGCTTTTATAGCAATCAGCTTCCCCCTAAGAGCAGGCTTAAACGCGTCCCAAACAATGTGACCTTTGGGTCTTGTGAACCTTTCCAAAAATTGGGTATTTCTTTAAATATAAATAAAGTTTTCACAAAAAAAAAAAAGAAATACCCAATTTTGGCTCTAAAATCCATGCAAATCATTCAATCTGTGAGAAGATGTTCTGTGAATTTCTACTTCCAAAGTCCAGAGCCCACCCTCTCCTGGCAAAGGGTAACAGTAATAGGTGCATGGTCTGATAGTGCTATCGCCCCCAGGTCCACCCCCTGCACGACGCAACAAGGAGCCCGATAACCAGATGTAATGAATCCTAGAGAAAGTCGTATGGACATGGGAGGAAAATGTATATCTCGTGCTAGCCCCCGTATCTCCCTCCAGCAATCCACCAAAGCTAACTGGGCTAAGCAGTCTCTCTGTTTCTTGGATGGGCCCTCATGATTAATGTACACCCTGGTGCTCCTATCTAAACTGGGGTCCCACGACAAATTGAAGTCCCCCATAAGAATGAGCTTACCCTTTGCAGACCCTTCAATCTTAGCTACCAGTGACCACAAGAAACCGGCCCGGCCTGTGTTAGGCGCATATATCAACGCCAGAGTGTATGAATCCCCTCCCACTGGATATTCACAAAGATGTACCTGCCAGCAGCGCCCCCCTCTGTGGACGCAATGTGCAGACCCAGTAACTGCCGAAGGGCTATGAGAACTCCCCCGTTTTACCCTGGGCATTGGCCTGCAGTATATGCGGGAACCCTCTAAGTTTTAACCTACGCCTATCTCGTTTTTGGACATTGGTCTCTTGCATTGCCACCACATCTGGCTTTTCCCTAACCAGAAATTTCTCCAGCGTCTTTCGTTTGACTGGGGAGTTTAGACCCCTAACATTAAGTGAGATCAGTTTGAACGTCAACCTGTCACCCATGCCCATACTGGGTCTAGGCCCCCTTTAAAGATAGATGTCGACTCCCCCCTGCTCCCTCCTCAACCCGCCTCCCAAACCCCTTCGCTCTCTCCTTCTTCCCTCTCCCGCCAACCCATCCAGTCTGGCTGAACCGTCCTACCAATACCCCAGGCAACAGGTCATGGGAATTGAGCCTTATTACCAACCCAGAGGATGACTGCGGGTCCTCTAAGACCCATATAACTAAACCATGACGTTAATAACTCACTCTTCAGCACCCCCCTAATAACCCTCCTCCTCCAGGTGGGTCTCCTCACTAGTTACTGAGACAGCATCCATTCTGGCTTCATGGGACGCCCTGCGAACGGCTCTCAGAATCCCCTACTGGAGCACCACCATTGTCAATCTGCTTGTCTGGGCTGCTTGAGCCCTCTTCTTGTGGCCTTTTGGGAAAACCATTGTCCACTCCCACAGCTTCCTCTTGGTCGGTTGCCTTGCAGGTCTCTGCTCTCGTTGCAAGGCCGTCTCCTCCTCCATCTTCAAGCTCCTTATACCTTACTTGCATGTGGTTGCCTGGTGTTGCCTCCCCTGCCATGAGAACAGGAGGCCAAAAGGAAAAGTCCACTTGTATTTCACCTGGGCCTTCATCAGTGCTGTAACCACAGGGCCCATCAATCTTCTTTTCACTTGGGTGGACTGTGCCAAATGTTGACAAGCTGAAACTCAGACCCACTGATCTTGATGGGGCCCGCCATCCGGGAGGCCAGTAGTATCCGTTCCTTCTGTCTATACTGCTGTAGCGCCACAACCATATCATGTGGCCTTGCACCCGGCTCTCCCCTCTTGGGCCCCACACAATGTATGCGATCCAGCGGTATATCAGCCCAGTTCTCCATTTCCAGGAGGTCTGCAAAAACATGTTGAGCTGTCTCTCATAAGTCATTATCTGTCACTCCCTCCAACAACCCTTTTATATGTATGTTGGGTCTCCTCTAACAGTTTTCCAGGTCCTCCCTCTGAATTTGTAAGTTCTGTGTGACCACCTGTTTAGTGAGCAGGAAACGACACACGCTGAGTGATGTGGTATACCTTGGCTTTTGTTAACAACGTCTTTAACATGGTAAGATAAGCTCACTAGATAGTGACCCCCAGCCAGGGAGGCACTTTTCAAATGACCCAAGTGGAATCAGAACCTCCATACAACCAAGCTCCAAATTCCACCGTGACACTGCACCTTGGAGCCTGGTAACTATTTAGACAAGAACCTAATAACCATGTTGATAATTAACTCTGTACAACAGTAACCATACAAATACAAACACTCCTGAGACATGCATGTACAAGCACTCCTAACACCTTCCTTCCTGCTAATCCTTAACACACACTCCATTCCTCCGCAACACTGCCACCCTTTCCTGATTCCAAACCCCTCCCCATTTGACCAAAAGCGAGGAGCCCAAATCCTTAATCACCTTTTTGGGTTCAGAAAACAAGGAATTGCCTTTCCTCACTTTCGTTGGTAACTTTACTTTGAGCCAGGCTTTCTGAGGCCTGGGTCCAAAATACCTTCAGCTATCCTTCCGCAAATACCTCCCCTCTCGAGCTCTTCGCTCCTCTACCTCTAACTCCCTCAGGGTCAGTCGTTTTTCAAAGAAAGAAGCTGGGGGTAGATCTCTGTCTTTGGCTGGGACCTCCCTCTGGAACAGCCTCCCTGCCACTCTAAAACCTGAGGAGAACCATCTCTGTTTCCGGAAGCACCTCAAGACCTTCCTCTTTGCTGCTGCCTTCGCGCACCAATCCGCTGCTGATCGGTTCTCTCTTGGCACCGTGCACCTGGTCACCCTCTGTCCTCCGGGCCCATGTAACTGCTCACCCTGCCACCCTCCCGCACTGGGGTCTGTATCTGTACCCATACAGTGCCCCAACCCCCCTTTTTAATCTTGCACTTATCAGACCTACCCTGCCTGCTGCCTTAAACCCAGCACTTGCCAATTGCTGGCTGCACTGCCACTGTTTGTTGCCTTCATTATTTATTTATTTGTATTAATCTGTTTCTCCTTTGCTCCGCACTTTCCACTTCTTCCCCCTTCCATGCACTTTCCCCCTGCCCCCCTCTCCCATGCACTTGCACGTTCTCAATGTCACTGGGCCTAGTAAGATCGTGTTTTTGTCCTCCCCTGTTCCCCTCCCTTGCCTTGTTGCTCTCTGTAACACTTGTGTACGAGCGCGATAGAAATAAATATCAATATCCATTCACCTGGTCTAACCACAAATTCTCTGCAACAATTCTTCTTATCATATCTCAATTTGGACCTATGCCCACTGGCCAATAACTTCTCCCTCACCCCATCTACTTCCACACCCAAACACCTTGACCTACCCATCCATCCAGGACACAAATGAGAATTAGGCTTTCTACCACGCAACAATTCAAAGGGGGGCACCCCCGTGATCGCATGAGGAGACAACCTATATTGAAACATACTCTCCATGGCGGTTCGCACCCAATCTCCACCTGTGGCCACCGCAATCCTAGTGGCAACCATCAAAGTGCAGTTGAATCTCTCCACACACCCATTACCCGTTGGATGACATAGCGAGGTTGTGACTTGCTCTACCCCATGTTTCTCTATAAATTCATTGAATTCCCTCAAAACTAACTGTGTCCAATTATCTGATTGATAAACACCTGCAGGGAAAATCTTCTCTCCAAAATAACGGTTCCAAAAATCAGAACACATACCTCCGGCCACTTGGAAAACAGATCCATCATCACCAGTAAATTAGCATCTCTGGATCCTCTAATATTAAAAGGACCAAACAATTCCAATGCTACCTCATCCCACAGCATCCTTTGACTTTCTCCAACTACCATGGGTGTTTTCTGAACTCCGTAACCCTTGTCTCCTTCCACACACTCAAAACATGCCTTCACCTGCTCTTCTACATCCTTATCGACACCCGGCCACCAAAAATCAGATCTTACCAATCATTTGGTTATTGCAAGACCCAAATGGCCACTATGTGCCAACTCTACCACTTCAGTTCTCATCTTTTCTGGGACCACCAATTTATGACCCCTGCATAAATAATTATCTCTTACAGTTCCTTTCTCACCTTCCTATACTCCATCCTCACATCATCCACATCAGATACATTCCTCCTCACCAAACCTACAACAACCACTTTATATACAGAATTCTCCAAACATGCCAGATCCCACTGGGAGTTTTTTTATGCACTCTTGCACGCTAACATTTTCACCTACATCTTCAACATCTAACTCAGAGCCCTCACCAGTTTCACATATCTCTGCCACTGGCCTCTACAAGGCATCAGCCACCACATTGTTCTTCCCAGGAACATGTTCCATACAAAATTGTAGTCTTTAAAGACTATTAACTCATTTCATAATGCGCCTTGACACTCCTTCCAAACCACTTTTGGTAAAGATACTGATTAGTGGTCTATGCTCAGTACAAATGGTGAACTTGACCCCACAAATACATTTTGAACTTCTCCACTGCCCACATACATGCCAACGCCTCTTTCTCTACCACAGAGATCTCCTTCAACGTTCTCTAAGCAAATGCAACTGTATGCAACTCAGATACACACTCCTGCATTAAAACTGCACCCAATCCATAGTTACTGGCATCTAAAAAAATAAGAGTACTTCGATTCTCCACAAAACTAGCTAACACTGGAGCCTTTACAACCGCACGTTTAATGTCCTCAAATTCCTCAGCACATTTCACATCCCATACAAAAGAAGAACAAGTTACTCCTTACCTTGTAACGTTCTTTCGACGGGATGTTCCTCCGACGTATTCCTTATCTTTGATAATACGTTTCCAGGCTGCTGGCCTCGGAAATTTTTTCTGAAGAGGGCGCAGCGCGTCGACGTCCGCCGAGTCGATGTCCCTCGACGGCCATCGCACCGCCGCCGACGTCATCATGCCCATAAATAGCCACGCGCTGCGTCCGTTGCTCAGTTCTGTTTTGTAGCTTTTATACTTCGGAGGAACATCCCGTCGAAAGAATGTTACAAGGTAAGGAGTAACCTGTTCTTCGAAGGGATTGTGTCCTCCGACGTATTCCTTATCTTTGATAGACTCCCATAGCAGTGGCATGTAATTGGAGGTGGGAGTGAGAATGCTATGTATCCCTTTAGGGGTGGACCGAATATAATATGGCCTTGCCAAATCTGGTCTCTTGAGTAGTGGAGGAATCCAGATTGTAAAATTTTGTGAATGTATGTACGGACGACCATGTGGCAGCCGCACATATGTCTCGGACCGGTACCCCTCTTTGGAGAGCCGAAGAGGCTGCGATACCCCTGGTTGAATGAGCCCTGAGATTTTGGGGTGGCTCTTTCCCTGCCAGTTTGTAACATTCCAGAATGGCCAAAATAATCCACCTGGAGATGGTTTGTTTTGTTATGGATAGTCCCAACTTGTGACCTGAGTATCCTACAAACAGTTGGTCTGCTTGCCTGATCCTAGCCATTCTGCTGATGTAAAACCTGAGAGCTCGCCTTGGGTCCAGCCTATGTAGCCTTTCCTCCTCTTTCCCCGGATGGGGAGGAGGGTAGAACGAAGGTAAGGTAATTTTCTGAGTAATATGAAATTCAGAAACCACCTTTGGGAGGAAATTAGGCTTCACCTGTAGGACAACTTTGTCCTTGTGGAAGATTGTATGTGGGGGTTTACAGGAGAGAGCTTGTAGCTCGCTCACCCTCCTAGCAGATGTTAGTGCTATCAATAGGACAGTTTTAAGCGTTAGAAATCTCAGCGCACAAGAGTGAAGTGGTTCGAATGGAGTGCCCATTAGGAAGTTTAAGACTAAATTTAAGTCCCATAAGGGAACCTGGAATGGTTTTGGAGGATAAACATTAGTTAATCCCTTGAAAAATTGTACCACTAGAGGAAGTTTGAAATACGATGGTTCCTCCGCAGTGCGCTTGAAGATAGAAAGCGCTGTGAGATAGCCTTTTACAGTGCCAACTTGAAGGCCTGAGTTTGCCAAGTAGAGTAGAAACGATAACACCGTTGGTGTACCACATGAAAAAGGGTTGATATTCTCTTCCCTACACCAGCTGCAAAATGTATTTCAACGGCAGCGGTATAAAGACTTTGTTGCTGGCCTTCTAGCCGAAAGCAACACCTCCATGACGCCATCAGGGAGATCCCAATCCTTGTACCTCACCCTTTCAGAAGCCAAGGTTGAGGGTTCTGGTGTCTGGATGGAGAACCTGACCTCCCTTCTGCGAGAGAAGATTCTCTTTAAGTGGAAGACGGATTGGAGGACAGATGGACATATCTAGAAGGTCCGGGTACCACATTCTCCTGGCCCAATCCGGGGCAATTAGGATCATGGTTTTCCGGAATCTTCTCAACCTCCTGATCATTTGAGGAATAACAGGGACTGGTGGGAACGCGTAAAGGAGTGGAAACTCCCAGTCCACTACGAACGCGTCTCCTAGAGCTCCTCTCGGGGGAAATTCCCTTGAACAGAACAGATCACACTTCCTGTTGGTGCTTGTGGCGAAAAGATCCACCTGAGGGGTTCCCCAAAGGGCAAAGATCTCTTGAAGGACTTCCTGAGCTAGCTCCCACTCGTGGGAGATTGTGCTCTGCCTGCTCAGAGCATCCGCTGTTAAGTTCTTCTCTCCGGCTAGGTGGACTGCCGATAGAGAGATTCCTTCTTGGATTGCCCAAAACCAGAGCTGCATCGCCTCTCTGCTCAGTGGCAGTGATCCTACGCCTCCTCTTTTGTTGAGGTAGTGCATGGCCACCGTGTTGTCCGTCATTATCAGGACATTTCTCCCCTGTATTTATGGCAGGAAAGCTTTCAGCGCTAGTCTGATCGCTCTCAGCTCCAATAGGTTGATGTGTAGTCTGGACTCCGATGGAGACCAACGACCGCTGATGGTCAAGTCGTTGGCATGGGCTCCCCACCCCGTGAGTGAGGCGTCTGTGACTACTGTTATCTCCGGCCATGGTTGCCAAAACAGTTCTCCTTTCAAGATGTTATCTGGATAGACCCACCATTGAAGGTCGCGGGCTACCTTGTCTGGAATCCGGAGGAGATCTGTCATTCTCCCTGAGAATTGCGACCACTGACTTCTCAGTGCCCACTGAAGAGATCTCATTCTCAGGCGAGCCTCTGGCACACGGAAGATGCAGGATGCCATGAGGCCTAGCAACCTCAAAAAGTCGAAGGCTGGGAGACGTTGGGCATTTTGAAACTTGGTGACCATCTGTAGAATATCTTGAGCCCTCACCTCTGGTGGCGAGGCTTTTCCCAGGGAAGTGTCCAGGACCGCTCCAATGAACTGGAGTCTCTGTGATGGTATCATCTGTGACTTCTTTAAATTGAGGGAGAAGCCCAGTTTGTGAAGGAAGTGGCAGACATAATCTAGCTGGGCCTGGGCCTGTTTCGAAGATACAGCCCTGATCAGCCAATCGTCCAGGTAGGGGTAGACGTGGATCCCTTCCCTCCTTAGACTCGCCGCCACTACCGACATCAGCTTGGTGAAGACCCTCGGGGCGGAGGTCAGCCCAAATGGCAGGACTCGAAATTGATAATGAGAGTCGCCAATTGCGAACCTCAGGTATTTCCTGTGTTTGAGATGGATTGGCACATGGAAATAAGCATCCTGAAGGTCCAGAGATACCAGCCAGTCCTGGGGCTGGAGGGCCTGAAGGATCTGAGAGAGAGTTACCATCTTGAACTTGTCCTTCCTGAGGAACTTGTTCAATTATCGTAAGTCCAGGATGGGTCTCAGTCCTCCGTCCTTCTTTGGTATGAGAAAGTAGGGGGAGTACCAGCCCTTGTTCCTGTCCGCTACAGGTACCTGTTCTATGGCACCTTTCTCTAGCAGGTCTATAATTTCCTGCAAGAGGAGCGGATCTGGAACTTTTAGAGAGATGTTCCCCGGTGGATGACTCTGAGGGATGTGTAGAAAGGGTAGGCAGTAACCCTGGGCAACTGTCTCCAATGCCCAAGCATCTGACGTTATAGCCTGCCATTCCGTCAGATGGTGAGTTAACCTGCCCCCTACAGGTGTATTGTGTGGAAAGGCCTCAGAGTGGTTTGGGGGCGGCTGATGCAGATGCCGAGGGTAAAGAGGCACCTGCTGCGGCCTTAGTACTTTTGACCCGTCCACCTCGAGTGGATCTCCTTTGGCCTCTTTGAGCCGGCTGTCCTCTGCCTTTCCCGAATGCGGAATAATAGCGAGAGGACTTTCCTCACCCAGAGGTTCCTGAGGGGCGAAAAGGAGTTTGGCGGATAGCAGCTCCTAAAGATTTTGCTGCTGCTTTAGAAGTCTGCAACTTTTCCAGACTGTCATCAGCCTTTTTCCCGAATAGTGAAGAGCCGTCAAAGGGCATATTCAAAAGTCTGGCCTGTACATCTGGAGCAAAGTCAGACTTTCTCAACCACGCATGCCTGCGGATTGTTGTACTTGCTGCCATGGCCCTGCTGATACTGTCAGCGGAATCGATGCCAGTTTGAAGTGATTCACACATGGCATCTTTGCCATCTTTAATAATGTTAAGGAAGGCTTCCTTTTCCTCTCCTTCGGTATGCAGTCAGCCGCTGATGAAGCACACTCCCATAGTGTGTGACTGAACCTGGCGAGCGTACAGGTGGCGTTGATGGACTTCAACGCCATACTACAAGCAGAGAAGACTTTCTTCGCCATAGAATCGTACCTCTTGTCATCTCTACCCCGTGGGACAGTAGGGTAAGCGGTCCTACTGCTAGATGAAGTTGCCGCTTGAACCACCAGGCTCTCTGGAGTCGGGTGTTTTGATAAGCATTCAGGGTCAGCAGCCGCTACCCTATACTTGGCTGACAATCTTTTATTGACCGCAGGGATAACTTCAGGAGTTTCCCAATTAGATGTAATTTTCCTTTGTAAGGCTGCATGGAAGGGGACCACAGGGTCCTCCTGTGGACCTTTGTCTAATATGTCTGTTAGGTCATCCTGTTGAAATGACAGGTGAAGGCGCAGACCAACCCATAAATTCAATAAATCTTGCCATAAGGGTTCTATAGGGTGTTTCGGCATGTTCACCTGGGTCTGGTTTAACAAATTCCACTTCTGGGGAAGTGTCCAGCCCACTTGCCTCATGTAGTGACTCTTGTAGGACCTTCAGCCTTCTTTCCTCAGAGGTGAAATCCTCTGAAATAGGCAGTGTGGTCCTCTGTAACCCAAATGTTTCCTGGTCAGAATCTTCCCCCCTTTTCATAAATTGAAGATAGTCCAGGGTACTCTGACCTCTGAAATGGTGTAAAACCCATCTCTAAGGCAGAAGGAGCCAAACTCGTCATTATTGGGCGAGAAAACGTCGATGTCGTCGACGCCGATGTGACAGGCTTCGAAGGCGCCGAGAACGGCGTCGAAAAAACTGGAAGGGGTCTCGAAGAACTCGAGAGGATCGGGATCCTACTCAAGGACATTGACGACGGTCTCAGCGTCATGCCGGAGGCCCTTGGAATCACGTTGGCTGTGGAGTGGCCTTGGTCTTCTCTTTCATCGGCGTCGATGTCGGCGTCGACGATGGCGTCGAGTCGATCGACCGATGCGTCGAGGAAACCTTCAACAACGGCGTCGATCCGTGCGTCGAAGGAATCTTCGACGACAGCGTCGAAGATGGTGCCTTCTTACCCGATGGCTCATGGCGCTCTCGGGTGGAATGTTTTGCCGGGTGCTGCGACTCGCGGCGTTTTGATTTTTTGGGTTTTTCACCCGGGGTATCACCCTCAGCTGTCTTCGAGGGGGTCGAGGCCGCGTTCTCGAAGACGCTTAACATTTTCTTTCTGAATTCCTCCCACTCAGCTTGAGAGCTGTGTTTTGTGGGACAGGAGACCCTTTCTGGGGACACAGAAGACGATGAGGAAGGGGATCTTCGACGTCTCTTTTTTGAGTGTCTTGATCTCGACGAATGGTGGGAGCTACTTCGAGATCTAGAATGGGAATGTTTTCGACCGCGAGGAGACGAATGTCTCGACTCAGCCGAAGAAACCTTCGAGGAGGTTTTGACTGACTTACCTCTCTCGAGCTTCCCCTTGCGCTCCTTCAAGGCTTTTGCCGTCATGGACATGCAGTCCTCACACTCCGAACAATGGTGCTCGGATCCCAAGCACCACAAGCAGATCCTGTGTGGATCCGTTATCGACATTTTTTTACCGCAGTCTCGACATTTCTTGAATCCGGATCGCGGCGTCGTCTGCTCCGATGAAGTTGCCATCGAGAACGAGTAGGTATATTTCGAGTAGATATAGTAGTTATCCTGACTGAACTGAGCAACGACGTTCCGAGGCCCCACGAAGCGCGGAAAAACGGAACTGAGCAACGGATGCAGCGCGTGGCTATTCATGGGCATGATGACGTTGGCGCCGATACGATGGCCGTCGAGGGACATCGACTCGGCGGACGTCGACGCGTAGCGCCCTCTACAGAAAAAATTTCTAAGGCTAGCAAGCTGGAAACGTATTATCAAAGATAAGGAATACGTCGGAGGACACAATCCCTTCGAAACTCCCTTTCTGGTGAGCCTCCGCATACTTTTTGTCCTATCAGATAACCTCTCAATAAATTTGCCATAAAATTCCACCAAATCCAAAAAATATGATACATCACCCTTACTCCTGGCGCCTCCATCTTTTTTATGGCTTCCACAGCATCATCCTTTGGTCTCACCCCTTCCCAGGAGATTTCATGCCCTAAATATACCACTTTCCTTGCCCTAAAGGTGCACTTCTCCCTGGCAATGGTGAGACCCACTTCACTCAATATCTCCAACACTCTCTTCAGTCTCTCATCACGCTCTTCATCACTCCCACCACAGACCAATACATCATCCTGATAAAATAGTACACCTTTCTCACTCCCCAACAACCGATACATGACATTTTGGAACATACTGGCCGCCGATACCAGGCCGAACGGCATGCTCCGACATCTAAAAAGACCAACTGGAGTGATGAATGCTGTTAAATCCCTTGAATTCACATGTAGCTCAATCTGATGGTAAGCAGACTTAAGATCCAAAATCGAAAAACATTCGATCGAGCTCCTGCAACACCCGCCAGCAGGTCATCAATCCTCGGAAAAGGGAACCTCTCTGCTACCACCATGCTGTTCAAGTGTCTTAGGTCTATGCACAATCTTAGTGAACCGTTGGCTTTTCTCACTACAACAATGGGACTAATCCACTCAGAAGTTTGAATTTTCTCAATAACTCCCTCACTCTCCATCCTGGCAATTTCCTGTTCTACATCCTTGCGCAAAGCTAATGGCACCATACGCAACTTTGCCACTTTAGGTTGAGCTCCTCGTCTTAGTCGGATCTTGTGCACAAAGCCTTTAAGACAACCTAATTTCTTATTAAAAACGTGTTGACCGGGATTCCAAGATGGCGGCGTGCTAAGGTGGACGTGCAGCGGTGCGCTGTCCCCCTCCAGCAGCCGACGGCACCGACAGCACTCCCCGATACCCAAGGTGCTACACCTCAGAGTGCCACGGAGCGAAGAAAGGATTGGCCCTTATATATAAACGGGGCAGGCAAGTCTAGCTGCAGAGATTGTCCACCCTTGTGGCTGCCCGGGCACTCGGCGGCAAGTGCAAGAGACGCTCCGGAAGCTAGACAACTAACAGCTGGGCCAAGATTAACTGCCTTACTGGGGGTAAGCGGATCCTCCCAAGGTCTTACACCAAGGTCCCCGTGTGAGGTGGAGACTGCCACTGAGTCGCCCGAAGGAAGGCAATGTGCAATACTGTGGGGACGCCACTGAACACACTACTCAAAAGTGGACAAAGGCTGTGCAGCCCACACAACGAAGGTGGGCAGTGCGTGCTAAAAAGCCAGAAATGGTGGGGGGGCGCACATCCGCGGCTCCGAGCAGGTCTGTAATCTTCATCGGCCCAGGGTACCGTGGAAGCAAAGCGAAGGCATAACGCATAACGCCCCAAAAGCGCGGCGGCCGAAGCTGTGCAGAATCAGACATTACCTGCTCCCTGAGGAGACCCCTCACATTACGGGCGTGGGGGAATAGGGACCGGCGCGCCACAGCAGAACAGATAGCGGCGCCACACTGGCAGGCAACAGGAACGGTCTGTGAAGAGGTCCTCCGCCGTTGTGCCCGCTCCCAGTCACTCTGACCAGCAACAGTAAGCGCAGAGCCATTGTGCCCCTTAAAAGCCCTGTATCCAACGGAGGTGAGACGCTGGACACACACCATCATCAGAGGGGCGGAAAGGGGGACGTTTGGGAGGCCCCAAGACACCCACTGAGGTCTGTCTTCATGCACAAAAGATACGGGACCCCTAAGCTTGGTCCGTCCCTGGAGCCACCGGAGCGGATTAGGCACGGGGGAGTGAAGCAGTGCAGGAACAGCTAATTGAGGCCCACACCCCAGGATCAAGGCCCTAGAGCCACATCCCCCACAAGAAGCCAACGAAAAAGGTGGACCCTGGCGTGCAAGCACAGGGCAATACAGTGATGAGCAAGGCCTGGATCTTAATGCTCTCCGAGACCTGTGACGAACCAACAAACCCGAACTTCAAGAGAAAAGGATTTCTCTTCACAATGTCTGGGAGCAGGGGCAAAACTGCTGGACACAAGAAGCCCCCTGTTAACACCCCCAAAGAGGGCCCACTGCAGCAGTTTTGGTCTAAGGAAGCCTTTGAAGAAGATTCCCCCTTCACCCAGGATGATCAACTACAGCAGGAGGCCCCCTCCCTGAACGCAGCCACGAAGAAGGACCTGGAGGCCTGCTTTCAGGAATTCTCAAACAAAATGGCCCCCATTACAAGTCAGGAGGTGGACCATGGTGCTATTAGCACCATGGTCCATGCCGGATTCCGCCATGGTGGATGGCGGAATTACCGCCCCATTCCAAGGTGAGTGGGGCGGTAATTCCCCATTCACCCTTCTCCATTCCCATTTTCGCCCCATAGGGCATAATGGGGATGGGGAAGGCGCTAATTATGGCACCGTAAATTACGGTGCCGTAATTAGCACCAAGGCTGCTTAGCGCCTTGGACTTTAACGCCTGCAAAAAGCAGACGTTAAAGTGTGAATCAGGCGTTAAGGGTTAACGGCGCCGACGGCGCCATTAAACCCTTAACGCCTGACTTGTAATGAGGGCCAATGATTCTAGCGTTCCAAGCCCAATTCTCATCCTTTATGGGGGGAAATTAAGCAATATATCAATGAGCTGCGCCGGGACATCTCGGAGCTGGGCGACCGAACAGACACAACGGAGAGGGCCCTGCAAGAGGTGGTGGAGGACACTCAGAAAATGGATATTGCGCTGGAGGAGCTGGCCATGGTCACTCACAACATCGAGCAACAATGCAAGGACCTGGAGAACCGGTCCCGCAGATCGAACATTCGAATTAGGAACCTGCTAAAAGCGGTCTTGGATCAAGACCTGAGAAACACGATCACACACATCTTCGAGACCCTTCTAGAAAATGGTCAGACGGGTGACATCCCAATCGACAGTGTCGTCCCTAAGGGCCAGGATACGGGGGCTAGACCGAGGGACGTTATAGCGGCACTGGCTAGATTCCCAGAAAAGGAAGCAATTCTCAGAGCGGCTCGGCTGGCTGAACCGGTCAACTACAACGGTGTGGCGGTCGATTTTTATCAGGACCTCGCACACGCCATCCTTATAAAAAGGAAAGAAATGGCGCCAGTCCTAAAGGTCCTACAAGAAAAACAAGTAAAATATCGTTGGACATTCCCCTTTGGACTGCTCTTCCAATGGGAGGACAAACAAAATAGGGTCACCACGCTACAGGAGGGGCTCTGGTTATTGAATCTGGAGGAAGAGCCCGACCCTGCGGCTAGGGGGCTGACAATGGGTCGCTCTCGTCACCAAAGACCTTGGGAGTGGTCACACGTTTCAAGGAGTCACAACAGACCCCCACCGAGGGGCCCAACCCTGGCAGCGACTAAGGAAGCTGTTCAAGGGGCACAAATCTGACTGTAAGTAATATAGACATTTCACATCGCTGTGTGGATCTGGGAACTGTTTACTATGACGATATGGAGGAGGGTGATGGGGGCGCATGCGCCGCTCTCTTGGATATACACAGGGGGTATGGGATACCCAGCACAAAGGCCCTGGGAATGCAGGTGGGTCCTACCCCCACTCAAGCTGAGGGGGGATTCGTGCAGGCGGAGACACGCCACAGGGCAGGGAGGTGGGTAGTTTGGAGATCAGGGGGAGTTGGGCAAGATTGGGGGCGAGGGAGGTTGAGGCTCAGGTTGGGGTTGAGCCCATGGGTATTCCGATCCAGGGAGCTGTGCAAGCACACTCACGAACCCACCCAGAGGGATGATTAAAATCCTCTCGATGAACATTCGGGGGCTAAACACCCCGGTGAAACGTAAATAATTAGAAAGATTATTAGCACAGCACTCAACGGACTAAATCACACTGCAGGAAACACACATCAGGAAAAAGGACGCTCACCGCCTCAGGATGGATCGGTTTCGTATCTTAGTACAGGCGAATGCAGATTCAAAAACAAGTTCTTATGGGGATCAGAAAGGGATTATTGGCAGAAATAACGGCAACAAAGGCAGATACGCCAGTGTTACCCTGGCAGTGGATGATCTCATACTAACAGTGGCTACAGTTTACGCCCCAAATACAGGGCAAGATGGGTTCCTCAGGGCAGCCCTAGCAGACCTCGAGGACTTTGCACAGGGGGAGATTATTCTGGCGGGGGATTTCAATATGGCCTGGTACCCCCCCAAAGGGACAGAAGCAACACTCCCCACAGGCACCTCCGACATCGTCCTTACAGAGGAAGATGGAACACCTTGCGCTCTCAGACATGTGGGTGGCGCTGTGAGGGGCAGACCCAGGGTACACGTATTACTCCCACGTCCATCAAAACTTAAAA
This sequence comes from Ambystoma mexicanum, assembly GCF_040938575.1. Taxonomy (NCBI): domain Eukaryota; kingdom Metazoa; phylum Chordata; class Amphibia; order Caudata; family Ambystomatidae; genus Ambystoma; species Ambystoma mexicanum. The sequence continues at coordinate 575,494,300 of NC_090922.1, read as the reverse complement.
ACAAACATTATGTACAAGCAAACAAAGACAACTGAAACAGAGAACAGCCGCCCATACAATCACAGGAATAGTTTCCCTTATATGCGAGACACTTCACGCTACCCCGGATATTGTTGCCCAATTTGCCACATATTATAAGAACCTATACAGATCGGATAATCCAGATGAGGGAAACCAAGAAAACTATCTCTGATTAATCCATCTACCACAAATCTCGAGCGCAGACAAAGAGGCCCTGGAGGCGGATATTACCCAAGAGCAGGGCTCAAGTCTAGGGTACACGCGGGGGGACGGAGTCCACCCACTTTTCTCACAGGGTGGACTCAGTCCCCCCAGCTAAAATGAGAAACATTGACTGGCCTCTTTGAATTTATGAATTAACACCGACCTCAGGGATTGAAACACAGTTGTAAGGTGAAATGTCCCATTTGGGTACTGAAAATCCCAGGGAAAACATTTCTATTGGTTCGTGGAGTAACATGCACACATTTTAATGTTTTCAAAAGCACTATTAGAAGAAAATATTCTCTCTTGGTTTTGTGTGTGTGTTGATTTTATGAAAGGCAAATGCCATTCGTCCTGGGCAATTTGGGTGGTTATGCAAAGCCAATTTAATGAAATGTGCCTATTTCAACTTGATATGCTAATTTCTGGTGACATCACATCCCATTACGTTTGTTGATGAGTGCCCCACTTGAACTTTTAGGACTTGACCCCTGCCCAAGAGGAAGTTCTCCGGGAAATCAAACACCTCTACATGGGAAAAGCTCCCGGCCCGGGCAGCTACTCGCTGGGATTTTATAAAACATATCAACAGATTCTGGCCCCTAAACCGACTACATTGTTCAACAGTTTCGCTGCTGCTGGGAAGATAACCCAGACGATGGAGGAAGCAAAAATCCTGTTATTCTCCAAGCCAAATAAAGATCTATCAGAGTGTGGCTCATACAGACCAATTGCACTAATAAATATTGATGCTAAAATCTACACGCGGGTCCTGGCCAGTAGAATGGAGGGACTTCTACCACAACTCATACACCCTGACCAGTCCGGGTTCATTAGGCAACGTCAAACGCACAATAACATCAGAAGGGTATGCCACATCCTGGAAAAGACACAGAGAAAGGGTAACCCCGCAGTCTTATTATCCTTGGATGCCGAAAAAGCAGTTGACCGGGTAGAATGGTCATTCTTATTTAACACCATGCGGAAACGGAGTGGGGCCGAAATGAATGGCCATGGTCAGAGCAAATTATTGCAACCCATCGGTCTGCATCCTAGTGAACGGGGAACTATCGTCTCTGATACATCTCTCTAAGCAAGGATGCCCATTGTCACCCCTCCTATTCGCCCTTTATTTTGAACCATTTTGGGCAGCTATAATATAATAAAGACATTAAGGGCATACCATTAGGGGGGGCGGAATATAAAGTATCAGCATATGCCGACGATATGCTACTGACCTTGGGGACGCCAGAAACACTTTCCCAGCAGTGATTAACGCCATTCAGAGGTTCGGGGAAGTTGCAGGGCTAAAGGTGAACCTAGCCAAATAAGATATATTGAACTTGACACTGAAGGGGGCTGAGGTCATCCAAGCCAGGGAATCCTCCCAATTTAGATGGGTGCAATCCAGTAGAAAAGTCTTGGCAATCCAACTAACGCCATAATTCCGAGGCCTCTACAATTCAAACTACCTCCCACAACTAGACCAACTCAAAAACCAACTCCACATATGGAGACCTCTCTCGGTTATAGGTGAGAGATTCGAAAACAAAAGTGCATACTTAACAAAATATATATATATATAAATAAATAAATAAATAAAGCATTCGATTTTTTTTCCCGGTCCTTTTGGTTTCGAAAAAAAGGGCATTCGATCCTTTTTTTTCGAAACTATGACTGGACACCGACCTCTCTCTACGTCTTGGCTAGGCAGGATTAATGTCATTAAAATGACGGTCCTCGCAAAGCTATTGTATCTCTTTCAGGCCCTCACGATTGCGGTTCAAGAATCGAATTTCTGCATCCTATACAAGAATATCGGCGCATACATATGGAAGGGGAAACCCTCTGGGGTGTCGATGAAGACATTACAACAGCCTACTCAGAAGGGAGGGCTGGGTTTACCTAATATACGGGCATACTATAAGGCAGCCCAAATCGGAGTAATCAAAGACTTGTTCGCCCCAGACTCTGGAAAGGTTTGGTGCCGGATGGATCAGGCACTGGTGGGTGCCCCTCTGGGAGAAGTCTTCTGGCTACATAAAGACCATCAACCACCCAACGTGCACAAATCAGATATAACAGCTTTAGTGGAGCAACACTGGGATTGGCTGGCAAGGGAGAAACACTTCACCACCTTATCCCTCCACGTGCACACCTATTTGGGGAAATCCTGACTTTACCCCAGGGATACAAGAGGGTGGGTTTAAGAAATGGAAGGTAGCAGGCTTTACCAAACTCGGGGACATGTTTCAAGGACAAGACATCAAATCTTTCACACAATGCCAGGAGGAACTTGGCTTAGCAGAACCCAACACAATGCAATATATCCAACTACGTCATTGGTGGACCCTAAGATCAGGCCGGGGACAACTAGATCCCTAACCCAATTTGAAAAGTTCCTTACGACGGACTCTGGGGACAAACACCTCATATCTAACATATACAAACTATACCTAACAGCAAACCACACCGCAACCTCTGGGCACCCTAGTTACACACAGGCCTGGGAGGAAACACTGGGGGAATCGATTCCAGAGGACACCTGGGAGGAACTATGGCATAACATCCCTAAATTTACACATGCAATCCAGATTAGGGAGTTCTGGTACAAACTGATGACTCAGTGGCACTACACCCCGTTGAAACTGACAAAGATTTAGCCCAACACCGCTAGGAAATGCTGAGGGACTGTGGAGGGGAGGGGGACTTGCTCCATATATGGAGGGGATGCCGAAAACTGCAAACATACTGGAGCCAAATTGATCAGCATATGCAGATGATATTTAATACCAATACACAGCGCGGCCTGGGGGTAGAGATCCTAGGCGTACACATACCCGGATGGAACCAATGGGCAAAGCCCACCAAGAAAGCATATGTGATACAATCACTCTCAGCACTGTTGGTCATTGCGCAAAAGTGGAAGGCGAAGGACCCACCTACTGAGCATGATTGGTTCTTGAAAATCTGGCATTTTACAGCCATAGAATCGATGTCATATAATCTGCACGGAGCACAAGCGAAATTCACTTCAGACTGGGCGGTAGTTATTGATTTTTTGAACGAGGACTTCAGAAAAGGATTATGTCCACACAATCTATGCATTTTGGAGATTGGGTGAATTATACTTTGCAGAAGCTGCTGGATCGGATGTAGGGGGCGGGACCAGGGTTATATTGTTCTTTCAATGTTTACATGTTTGTTATACTTAACAAAACCAATAAAAAAGATTATTAAAACAAAACAAAAAAACGGGTTGACTACCTTCCATGAACTCCAACGAGCCACAACTTGATTTGGCTTCCTCTACTGCGAACACTTGTTCAGGATGACTCACATCTAACCGTATCTCCAAATCTGCTTGGTCACTCCACAACAGTAGTTCTCCTCCCTTACTTGCCACATACATTGTTCCTTGTGTCTTTCTTCCCTTGAACTGCAGCTCACCAGTGAACTGGCCCACAATTTTTATAGGAATGTCATCATATGCGTTGGCATGTATCTCCGGCTCCTGTAAAGTACAACAATTGAACTTGTCCCTCCACACTTGGACACTTATGAGTGTGTAGTCAGCACCACTGTCTCTCAACATTGGTATGGGTATTCCTTTGATTGTAATGATAGCATAAGGCTTGCTTCTCCTCACTGTTCCTGACACTGCTTGCATAGAACTCACTACCTCCTTCCTCATACTTCCATATTCCTCATCTTCATTATTTTCACTAATCTCTTGTACCTGACAACCAGGTCTAAAGTTTCTGCAGCAACGAGCCACGTGACCTTTTCTCCCGCACTCTCGACAAATAATGTGGACTGCCACACACTCTTTATCATATGCTAAGTGTGTTCTACTACCACACCTATAGCACTTTTTTTCCTATGGAACGCTTACATTCTCTTGGAGGCCCCCATGGTCGCCCCACACGCATGTTGTTTCGGTTGACATCATTTGATATATCTCTTGCTCTCCTTTTTAGTCTCTCGCTTCTTCTTGTACCTCCTCCTGTCGTCTCTCTGAGATGCCTTTGATGTTTTGTTCAATGAGCCTTCTTCTGACGCGATTCTGCCACATTCGCACCCTTATCCAATTGGAGAGCTTTGATGCGCTTCTCTGTGTGCTGTACGCATTTCGCAATCTCTATTGTCCTTGCTAAAGTAGGGTTGCTATCTCCACATCTCTTGTCTTATTTTGTCATTATTGCATTTTAACATCAATTGGTCTCGCAAGTGCTCATCTTGGCAGTGGGTGAACTGGCACTTCGCAGCTAGACCGCTCAGGGCCATGATAACTACTTCTATTCTCTACCCTACTTTCTGTTCCCTAGTTGCAAAGCGGTATCGCTCCATAATTATATTTTCTTCTACTTCAAAGTGTTTATCAAGTTTTACTATTGTCTTTTCATATACACTTGCATTCTCCAAACCTGCAGACTCTGGCAGTTTCTTTAAAATGTATTGACCCGCAGGACCCAGGCAATGAAACAGTAGTGCCTCCTTTCTCTCACTGGAGTAGTTGGTCCCAAACATGGCTAAGGCGTATTTGGTAAAACCATCTCTCCAGTCAGACCAGCGTGCCCCGGGTTCACCCAGTGTAGCCAAGAAAAACACTGGACCCGGGACATTAGCCATTGCTTCTTTGACTTGCAATACACTTGGCTTTTGAAATGTTCTATTGTTTTCTTACTGCCTTTCACTGCTCCAAAAATGTTCACCGAACTCTTTTTGTGGAATGATTTGTATTGACTTTTATTTCCTGCACACCACTGGCTCTTCGCTTTTCTCAACTTTCTTAATACAATTTTTATAATTGATTTAGTGATGTCTCACTCTCTTCTACACTCGCTGTTTCCCACAAGCACTCTATCATGTTAAATGGATTAGCAGTTGCTTTTCCCATCTGTTATCTATTTTCTTAACGTTGCAATACCTTGTTTATGTTTGTGATTTTGCCGTGGCAACTTGATACTATTCCTCAGACAGCGTTACGCACGCCGACACTCTCTGCGTAGTAAATGTTCTCCTTGTCTTTGTGTATTTCGGTGATGTCGCTGTTATTTTTTTTTCTCTAAAATGGCATTACGCACGCTGACCCTCTCTGCGTTGCATACGTTCTTCTCATCTTGCAGATCTCAGTAGTGTTGTTTAAAAAATGGTGTTACGCATGCTGAAGCTTTAGAGTCCTTTTTTCTATTGAATCCCGAACTTGTCACAAAGTCCTTCAGCTTGCTATGGGAGCATGCGCATGCTGGCACCTTATTCAAGGTATGCGCGTGCTGTCGAATGTCTTCTTGCCCCCCTTGCGCGCCTGTCACACAATGTTCTCCTCCCCTTGAGCCGCTTATCGAGGCAGATAGCTTTGCCAGCTCAGTCACACCAGCGCAGCCCTCACCTGTGGTGTATGGTGAGATCCCTGCTCGATCCTTTCCTGCTCACACCACTCGGCTCTTCTCCCCAATCAGCTGGGCTTGGCGTACTCCGCTGCTCCGCATTCACGGCAGTCTGAACTTCTCCCAGGTGACGATCACATGCAGCAATGTCGCCCTCTCGCCCGTGGCTGATGCTGTGCTGCTCTCCTTTCTGCTCTACCGGGGGTCGCTGCTGCTTTTCCTCAATCCTCGTCGCCCGATTATTACGTGTGCAGGAAACGACACACACGCTGAGTGATGCGGTATACCTTGGCTTTTATTAACAACGTCTTTGACAAGGTAAGATAAGCTCACTACATAGCGACCCCCCAAGCAGGGATGCTCTGTTCAACTGACCCAAGTGGAATCAGAACCTCCATACCACCAGGCTCCAAGTTTCACCCTGACACTGCACCTTGGAGCCTGGTAACAATTTACACAAGAACCTAATAACCATGTTGATAGATAACTATGTACAACAGTAACCATACAAATACAAACACGCCTGATACATGCATGTACAAGCACTCCTAACACCCTCGCTAACTGCTCCACCAGGGTGTCGATCTCCTTTGTGTCCACGGGCTACCTCTTGTAGGGCATTCTCGGCTGCGCCTGTCCTCTCCTCCAAGGCCGCAATATCGCTTTTTACCTCCCGCAGGGACAGAGCTAATTCTGCCCTTATGATGCTCAGCTGTGATTGGAGCATCTATGTAATCTTCTCGCTAAATTCTTGGAAGCCCTGCCTGAATACCTGGTCCTTCGCCGGGAATGATGGGCCCTCCGGGTTGACGTCTGTCGGGGACCCCTGGTCGCTGGTTAAATTGGCCTCCCCATCCCTCCTTCAAGGTTTTGGGGGTGGGCATCATGTCTTTACTCCTGTTGCTTGACATCGAGAGACTCTTTACCTGAGGGGCCCCTGTCCTCCTGCCACGGTTATTCTAGCGCCTGTGTGCACCCCTCCCCCTGTAGGCTTGAGGTCCCAAGACGGGCCCTTCCTCTACACCGTGGCCTATCCTCGCTGCACTCTTAGCACCTGTGGGCCGCCAACGCAGGGCCTGCCCCATCCAGCCGGCCACCAAACTCTTAGAGCTCAAGCAAACCCTCCTTTTATAATAGTGCCCTGCGCGGTGGCCAGTGTGTCCAATGCCCCAGTTGCTGTGGCAGAAGCCCCCACCCCATTTCAGAGGGTGGGTGGGCAATACTGGGCCATTTCCAGCTATTCCTGCAGATGAGGGGACCCAAGCCGCACTGGTCGCTCCTGCTATCTGCCCTTGTGCTCCCCACCTGCAGGTCTCTGCCGATGGGCCGCTTGCATCTCAAGCCTCACACGTAGTCCATTCCTGTGGATTGGGCCTGCACATGCCCTGCTGGTCTCCCGTCAGCCCTTGTGGTGCCTTTTCCGCTGTGGGCCACCCACCAACAGCTGAGGCTGAGATCAGTAACGAGGTGGGGGGGATCCAGTCTGGTACAATGGGCTCAAATGCAGGGTGTCCTGTCCTCCTTGCCCGTTTGGGGCCGGCACCTGACACCTCCTGGAACGCTTCTCGGGGGTTGCTCACCACCACGCATCTGCTCTGCTGCTCTCGGGCTTGGATCAGGGCATCTCACCTACCCAGTCACTGGCCCGTTTCCTCACTGGATGGGCTCAACCCCGCCACCACAGATCCCCACTGAGGGGAGATCTGACCACGAAAGGGAAGCCTGGCTTCGCTGCTCAATAGGGCCTCCCTCCTCCTTGGACACCAGGGGGGCTTGCTTCGATCACCTCCTTGCTGCTGCACAACTCGCTCCTGCACAATGCACGACCTACAGCCCTGTCGCCACTGGGATTGGCAAGCGGCCACCCTGTTTCGATGGTGGCGTCCCTCTGCTCTGTTGCGGCAATCAGCTGCTCACTCACCACAGGGCACCCTCCTCAACCAATGAGTGAGCAAACCTAGTGTTCCCCGCCAGGAGAGAGCTTCCTTCTAGTTGATTTGCTGTACTAGGCCCATGGGGGCAAAACATTCGCACTCTGAGTGCTCTCGGTCCGGCTGTCATCTTGCTCTCATGGACGTTCCTTTTTTAAAAGTAAAATAGGGTCCCTCATGGGATGAACATTTGTAGTGGACAATTGTGCATGACAAATAACATAGAACCAACAGAAGTACCCCAAGGAGTTTTAGTCAACAGGCTTGACGTCCCTGATGTATCCTAAAGCAAGGTAACCCCTACTGTCTCTGTCTTCTATATTTTGACAGGGGAAACCTAAAAGCTGTGGCCATCTGTCTAACTCTCTGAAGGAATCTCTAAATGATCACTCTATTTGTCCTCTCCCCTTTCTTTTGCCACCTCATACTACCTGCACCTGTACTGTCTCTTTCCTCTGTCTCTCCCCGTCTACCTGAACACCTCTCCCTCACCACCACCTATCTACTGATCTTATAAACTCTCTACACCTGTCTATCCCCACTTCTCTCCACACTCCCCTCACTATTTTTCCTAGTACCACCTTTCACTTTCTCAACACTCCCCTGCCCTACAATCTTAAATCACTTACAATCACACCATCTCTAAATTTCCATGCATTTCTGCCCTATTTTCTTCACTTACCTTTCACACACACACCTCTCAACACATTACATTTAACTGGTACCACTCTCTGATACACACAATACATTAACTGCACTCTCTAAGAATACTGAGAGTACCCTCACCCCACTCCACCATACCTAGGGCCTCTTGATTCATCACCTAGCCACCGGACCACAGCCAACAAAAACACCTCTCAGTCTCCTGTGAGCTGGCTGATTTTTTCCCCTCTTCTTACACTCCTCTTGGCTTGCATTGGCCCTCCTGGTAACATTCTCCCCATGCCCAATCTCTGACTAATCTATCCTTGGAAGGCTTTTAGCAGCACCCCCATTGATATCTCAGTTTGCATGGTGGCCCTAGGTGTCTTGTTTTCCAAGTAGCTTTCTACATGAGCTGGTGAATTTCGTTTTGGGAAGGATTCCGTGGGCTCCCCTGCAGTCTCTTCTCACTTTAAGTTCCTGCAGTCTCTTCTCACTTTCAGTTCTTTTTCTGTTTCCCAACTAGTCCCCTGAGGGTCCATCTGGTGTTGGTAGGTCAGGTGTTGGGGGTTTGTTGGGCAGGAACAATCCCAGTGCATTCCATGTCTGATCTCGATTCCATTCTCTTGGTTATAGTTCAGGTTTTCTTGATTGTGTCCCGGTGCATTCTGGGAGTTGTGGTTCTGAAAAAGAAAAGAGAATTCTGTCCAGAAGTGAGGTTGCCATGCATTGTGGAAGCGACAGTGATACAAGCAGCCTTGTACAATGCACACTCCATGGGGTTAGGGAGTGCCATCCCCCTGGAATAATTGCTGTAGTGTTATAGATCACTTGAGAGTCTAAATATTTGACGTTTGGGGTATTTCAACATAGAGTGAGTTAGAATAGTCGAATCTGGAGGTAATGTAGCTGTGATAGCTATTGCATGGCCGTTGATAGGGATGTATGGAATGATTTATCTGATCAGCTAGTTGATGGGATACATTGATCATTGATCTAATCTGTGTTTGGAGAATCATTTTGAAATCAAGAACTATTTGGCTTTCTACTTTGAAGCAGGGTGAATTTGATTTACTATGGTAGAGTTTGACTAAAGGGGAAGTTGGCATGAGTTTAGAACCAAATTGTTTTGATTATATTAATTTTTAGAACACTTTTTGTCATCCAGGAGCAGACCAGCTCCAAAAGATTGGACCACAGGATTTCTTGGCGTAGGCTGTCAATGGCTATGCTGAGATCTAAATGTACTAACATATTTGTTACATGTTTTGCTTGGTCTGATACTACAATGGCATTTTTGCTCATTTTGTGGAAGGCGGTTTCTGTGCCATATAACGTGCCATTTATGATCGGAAGGTCAACTGCAGAGGTTCGAGCATTATACCATGGTGAGCCTGAAATCGGTAAACAAGCGATTACTGAAGAGTGCTGGCATAGAGACAGCCAGTAGGCCTTTACTTATAGAGGACTGAGTTGGATTTGTTTGTACAACAGTGTGACATCGGCGTGTTTAAGGGCAGCTCGAATTATTTTTTACTTTTAACGTACCTTGTGAGGACTTGTGTTGGGAAAGCTGCCTTTGGTAGGAGCTGTTTGGGTGATATCCTTACTCATAGTTTAGGGGAACAGAGAAAATGTGAGGTTTTTTTTAGGTGGGTGTAATGGATCCGATGGTATCATCACTCCTTTCCCGGAAGTGACCTCTTCCCATGTGGCCGGGGGCGGCAGCCACTACCTGAGCCTGACCTTAGGGGTGGTTATATGAGGGAGGATTACATGGGGGAGAGAACCTCCAGGAGAGGGTGGTGGTATCATCTGATAAGACATGGCATCCCTCTTTCCGCCCTGAAGATATATCTCCAACTCCACATGCCCTAATAGCCTATTGTAATACATCCAACTTTACACCCATGGAGAGTAGTAGGAATATGTTGTTACATCCCAAAGGCCAACTCTTAGAATCTAACCGGCTTGTAAAATTGTGAAAGGCACCTTTCACAATCCCACATACTCTTCTTCCAAAACTAGTTTGCCTTTAAAACCCATTGCAAACATTCATACACTGTTATTTTTAGGAAGGGACTGCTATTCCCACAATCCCCACAACACAGGGACGAAGAAGAGAAGTGGAATAATGCAGAGCATAGGAATCCACAAGCACATGCAGCGCTCTAGAGGCAGCAGGAGCACTCCTGTGCCTGGGACCTTTAAATGACAGAAGCAAGACACACAGAAGGGCAGCTGGCAGGAGCGGGTTGCTCTTCTCCATGCGATAGAAAGTCTGTGGAGCCAACCGCCTCAGGATCCTGAAGGGAGAAGACTGCTGGAAGAAGGTGACATGCAGCGAGGATGCCAGAAGCCAACAGGGGGCTCCTGGGCGTTCGCCGGTGTCGGTGAATATCACTTTTCTCACTGGTATCCCATGTGAAGCAGACGGGGGCAGCCGAAACATCATGAAGCAGGAAATCGGCGGAGAAACGGTCACAAAACATAAAGCAGCAGGAGACCGTTACCGGCAGACTGCAGAAGCAACAACAAACGCCATCAAGAACCATTGAGTCGACGAAGGGACAGAAGGAACAAAGGAGCGTATTGGCAGCTAAGCCAAACTGAGATAAATGCAAATAGTGAAATCAAGAGAAAAGGAACGGTTTATGAAACCGGAGAAAGATTGAAAGAGCAGTTTTCTAAGGGGAGAGACTTTCAAGTTTGTCAATGTATGTTGTAAGTAGATGAGAGGCTCTAAAGAGCCCATATATAAGAAACCAAATATTTTAGCCAAGAAGGCTACAACACAAACAATCAAAGTGGGAGAGTGAGCAGGAATTCACACACGAAAAAAGCCCTGGCAGGAGAATATACCAAGCAGCTGTAAGTTTGTGCATTTGAGAGAATCCCTGGCAGGAGAGCATACCAGGCAGTTCCAAGTACAAGAGTACAGAAAGCCCTGGCAGAAGAGTACACCAAGCAATTGTAAGGGCGTGAAACCAGAAAGCCTGGTAGGAGAGTACACCAGGCAGTTACAAAGGTATAAAGTAAGTCCTGGTAGGGAAAATCACCAGGCAAGTTGGAAGGGAATAAGATACAAGAAATAGCCCGCAGGCTGTGTTGGTTTAAGAGACTTGGAAACCCAAACCAAGGTATATCAACCACACCTTGTTCTCTCAAGGCTGGACTCCACTGGCTCCTGGTGGCTGCAAGGATGAAGTTCAAGATCCTCTGCATCGTCCACAAGGCTTTGTGGGCCGGGGCCCGAACTACATCCAACTCTCTTTTCCGAAATAGCTTCCTTCGAGAGCCCTTCGCTCAGCTACCTCAAACTTGCTGAGGGTCAGACGCTTTTCCAGCCAGAGAGTGGGGGATAGATCTCTCTCCTCTGCAGGTACGTCCCAATGGAACAGGCTCCCTCAGATTTGAGCCGGACCACTGGAAGTTCCAGAAGCAGCTCAAGACCCTCCCTTTCTCCTCTGCCTTTTCTCTCTCGCTCCCTTGCTAACCTACCTGTCTGTTGCGCCGACTGGTTGTTTGGTTCCCTCAGTCTCACTGGGTACCAGGTTCTTCCACGGCCAGCCCTCCTTCGCACTGCCTCCTGGCCTACCGTTCACTTAGGGGATGTAACTGTAACCCCTACAGTCCCCCTGTCTCTTTGCATTTACCTAGAGCTGCGCTGTCCTGGCTGCACTTACTCAGAGCCATGCAGCCCTGATCACACTTACCCCTTTCCTCTCTCTTGCACTTCCCCCTCTCCTTCCCCTTGCACTTCTATTGTCACACTTGCACAATCCAAATGACACAAGGCCTAGTAGAATAGTTTGTCTTGTCCTCCCTATGTCTTCCCTCCCTTGTCTTGTGGCACCTAGAAACACTTGTGTACAGGTATGTTATAAATGCCATATCATATCATAAAAGGGATCACAGCCAAGAAGAGAAAGGAGATACAACATGAAACATCATTATTTGTTATTTTACTTGAAAATCCCTACCACAGTTTTGAGTCCACCTTATATTTTACTCCCCACAGAGAAATTCCATAGTCCATACTACTTTCCTTGTCCTACGGTGATAGGATTAAACACAGAATGTAATCAAGAAACAGGTTTTTCATGTTCTGTTGACCCCATGGCCATAATGGTATTCATCCTTCCCACAAAAGGGTGAACAAAGCTTTAGTGGTATGCAATTGCTGGGTTGTGGAGGACACACAATTGTTGGATTAGTTTCTATGCATTAGCCAAGCTATAGTGCCTGCTCAAGGCAGGAAGTAAAATACTGGGGCCAAAAAGCCAGCATTCTTTAAAGTTGAATGTTTTTATTATAATGGAATAACATGCATGCCATACATGACCTGGTGCATACATTCTAATGTATATTGCAATAACTGTTTAACACGTCGCTCCATAGGGACGATTGCAGCTCATCTAGTACATCAGTGGATACTAAGAGCCCAAAAAGGCAGTATGAGAGACACCATCTGATATCAACTTGGAGACACATTTGTATGACATGAACCCAAACTTACACTGTCCGCAAGGACATGAACAGTCTACCAATTAATAACCTTAACACGAACAGTAACATTTGGCCCAAGTAAACACCACAAAACCTAGAGGAAACAAGATACAATTATAATTAGTTTAGCAGCAACTGTATCCGCCGGCTCTATTGTCCTATCTGCTAGCAATGCTGAGGAATAAGAAAGTGATAGAAAGATAGAAGAGAAGAAAAACAGAATTAAGTGGGGAGAGGCTGTAGGGGGAATACATTATACCCGAGAGGCTAGGGGAGAAGGAAAGAGGAGAAAGAATCGGCCATAAGTCCTGCAGCAACAATTGATTACCAACATACTTCCTCAGTTAAGTACAGTTCTACACGTTTAGCATGAGTGCATCCCCATCTAGTCCACTTCCCCAGGTAATCAGTGCATTTCTGCAGCTAGAGGGTCCCAAGCTGCATTTGGTCCAGAGTCCTCCAAAAGAGACCTAGCTTGCAGTTTCCAGGTGCCGCCTGCAGTTTTTCTCAGAAGGAAGGAGGTCTCCATGCAGTGTTTGTATGACACGGAGTTCCACCAACTAGCCCTGGACAGGGCTCGCAAGTCCTTCCAGTTCGCAGTTATTTTCCACTGTGCAGCCGCTATCAAGTCATCAAACAAGTGCTTCTGGGCCTCAGTACCCCCAACGTGAGGGTGGATACTGTGAGGGGTCAGAAATGAGAGATGGACACAAGGTATTCATATTCTCAAGTAAAGACATTTATCGAAACAAAAATGGGTTGGGAAACTGCCTAACTGGCCCTATTCTAAGAGGAATTTCCCAACCTAAAAATCAAAACTAAGAATCAGTCTATGTCAGGAAGTCAGTCACTAAAAAGCTGTCCTTGTATCCAAAACGTCCTATCCTGACCCTCACACTAATAAACAAACAACAAAAAGGTGCAAGGGAATGTCTTTTTCTTGATGTTAGCAAAAGTGTTCGCCCAGAAGCACTTGTTTGATGACTCCATAGGCATCTTTTCATGTGTGTTACACAGCACTATCAGTACAGTGACACAGGGATGTCTTTTAGACTTCCCCAAGGTTTAAATACATTCTCTGGGATAAACTACTGTTTCCCAGAGAATGTAAAGTGAAATTGACTTTACTAGTCTTTTCCAAATTCCTAGACCCAGCACACACCATCTTACAATGGAGTGCTGGAGGGGTTACATAGTATCCGCTGTGTCTAAACACTCATCTAGCAGTCAAATGCTACCCTTTCCTATTGAAAAGGCTGGTGGCAGTGGTTTTACAACGAACTACCATGATTTTTCCCGACCGCGAACACCAGTAGCTAAAAATCACGGGAGCCATGTTTTTCAAGATGGTGCCTTCCCTGTTGTTTAAACGGGTCCTGGTCTTCTTTTTTCACCATTTCTTTTTTGAAAGGTCCTTCTAGTGTTTGTCTCTGCGCACCAAACGAGGTTTGGTCCCTTTGTTCGTGTGCCTTTGGCGGGCTTCAAGACTGAAGTCCGCCCTTGGCGTCTGAGTGTCTGGGGTGGGCAGGAAGTGAGGGAGATGCCCGAAACTCCCTGTTCTTAGTCTCCTAGGAGACCCAAATGCACTCTGGCATGATTGGCTGGCTGACTGTCCGACAAGGACAGCCACCTTGCTGGGTGAGTGACAGCTAGGCTGGAATGAAAGGGAGAGAACTGTAAAAGGTGAGTCTCGTAAACTGGAAGGCAGAGTCGACCACTGGAACAAAAGAACCAAAGACGAGCTGGAAGAGGACGGCTTCTGCAACTCCTGGACCGTTTGTTTGCCCGGTGAAGCCCTGCTGCAGGTCCGAATTGCCAAACTCGATTCGACAGCGAAGCTCCTTCAAGGACGGCTTCTTCCTTTGAGTTGGTGGGACCAATCAACTCATAACACACCTGGACACCATTCTCAAGGCAGGTTAGGATTAACCAGGGAGAGGGACACCAGTTTGTGCTCTTGAATCTACAGCTACTGGAACTGAAGTGACTCCATTTTGTTTGCTTTCTTCAACGATCCTGTGCAGTGCAGGAGTCCCCCGACGTCCTCCCTCTTGTCCCCACGACTGATGCTCAGGAACAGCGAGATCTGCAGGAACTGCCAGGAACCACGACTTCAGCAACATTTGTTTCTTCATATAAAGGTAATGTGCCAAACCGATTGAGAGAACGCCGCTCTCGCGGTGAAAGTTTGTGAAACTTTCCCAACTTGCAGGCCTAATCACCTTGTGACCCCACAAATAATTCTTTTTCGCCTAAACTACTTCTGAGAACTTTTGCAAAGACTTTACTGTTTCATACCAGAACTGCTCTTTCCTATCCAGAACACTAGCCCATTGACTTTGGCCTGGCCTTTTGCCTTGAATTGAACTCTGCTGGTGAACTGAAACTATTTGTACTGCCTAGAAAGTACATGTAATCTATTCTACTTACTTTTGTCCTTTTTGCTCACTGTAAAGTAACTGAACTGCCATTTCATTCCTATTTCAGGGAAGCTCAAACTGTCTCAAAATCTTAGAGTTTTGTATTGAAGTGTATTGGTATATAATATTAAGTTGTCTTCTTCTAGTGAACTGTTTTCTAAACGATTGTGAAATAAATTAATAAGTGTTTTACCAAGAAGCCTTGAGTATAATTGTCTGCTTGAACCACTGTCATTGAAAGTCCTCTGTGTAACTACTTGTACTACTCACATTCACTCTTGAGATAAGCCTGGCTGCTCCGCTCACTACCAACAAACTGTGCGGTATGGACTTATACCAAAGGTTGGCCTTGCTTACACCTATAGTCCTAATTGTGTGTGGTGGTCCCAGAGGGTACTGCATGCAATTCTGCCTAACAGACACCAGCAGGATAAATTGAAACAAGTGGGAAACAAGGGAAAGCGAACGGGAACCAAGGAAAGGAGGGACGGAAGCACAAAGATGCAGGAGTCCAAAGGAAAGCAAGCAGGCGGGAGGGCCAGCGAAGCACAGGAATAAGGGGATAGAGCGAAGCACACACGACTGAAACAGCGTCTTACTCAAACTGGAATGAAGAGGGATGCAACGTACCGCGAGAAAGTCGCATAGCGATTATGTAGGCTAGCGCTGCTGGTGAATGGAAGAAGCCTAGACCGCTGCGGAGGCACGGGCGTGCGTGATGGAAGAATCAATGGTGCCACAGGCACCATCTCTTCCATAGGTGTCAAGAAGGGCAGCTGGTGACAATGTGCCCCCTTTATGTCTGGAAGTGCCCGGTTTAACTGGGTGCAAAAGGTGGAATTTGCAAAGCAATTTTACAGCTGAGATGTGTGTAACAGGCTCCTGAGTGTTTTCAGGAGGAAGGATAACCTTTCCACTGAACAGGGTACTGTAACCCTCTTCGATGGAAGCATGAATCACAGATCCGGGGAAACCTCATACTCTTCCCGCTCCTTAATATGAGAACTATGTATGTTCTTTTTCTTGCGGTTGAATGGATCCAACATGTAAGGCTTCAAAAGGGATGATGAAACACTGGGGGCAACCTGTGCAGTGCAGAAGGGCGTTATAATCTTAACTCCACAGGATTGATCTTGATGAGGATTTCAAAAGGGCCTATGAATGGCGGTGAGAGTTTGGAGGATCGAACCCATCTCGTTAAGATCTTAATAGAAAGCCACACTTTGGATCCTATCTCCCACTCAGGAGTAGACTTCCTGTGTTTGTCTGCTTGCTTTTTATATCCTTCTCTTCGTTTCTTAAGATGCTCATAAGTAACCTTGTGGGATTTGGAGATATCGTCAAGTAAATTGTCAATGGAGAGAACAGTAGCAGTAGGGAGAGCCTGACAGGGGATCGATCTGGGATGGAGACCATAGGTACAAAAAAAGGACTCATACCTATTGCTGAGTGAATGGTGTTATTATAAACAAATTCAGCAGTTGGTAAGAGATCTACCCATTTGTTTTGATGGGGATTGATGAAGCAACATAAATATTGTTCCATTCAACATTTCTGTCTTCCCGTTGGTTTGAGGATGGTATCCTGAAGACAGGGCCCTTTCAATACCTAGTAGGTTGCATAAGTTCTTCCAGAAAATCGAGGTAAATTGAGTGCCTCTATCGAAGTTACAGACTCTGGGATACCATGTAACCGAAACACCTCACGGAAAAAGACTACAGCAGTTTCAGAAGCAGTGGGAACTCCTGAAAGAGTCTACTACAACCATAATGGCTGTGCATTCTTTAGAGGGGGTAGATCTACTATTAAGTCAGTGGATATGTGTCCCCAAGGTCTAAGAGGAGTCTGACTCTGCAGCAGAAGACCCTAAGGTTTGTTGGTTGTATATTTGCACTGAGCACAAATAGGACAAGATCGACAAACATCTTGATCGCCTTGCTCATAGTCGGCCACCAAAAAGAATGCCTAATAAGCTCCAAGGTAGCGTCATAACCTCAATGACCCGTAGTCTTGCCTTCATGACACCACGACATGACTCTTCTGTGGAGCTCTTCTCCAGGTAGCACTAACAGGTTTCGATGAAAGAGAAGTTTGTCCTTCTTAGAAGATCTTTCTGGAATGGAACTTGGATCCATCTTGACAGTAGCTTCCTTGACCTCTTGGAAGAAGGAAGAAATGATACACAAAAACCGGTTTCTAGAGAAAAGAGTTTCCAGTATATACTCCGTGGGTTCTCTAGTGATGCTTCTATATAGCCCATTCGCGATAACATTTTCAGAACCACGGATGTATGTAATGGTGAAATCGAATTGTGAAAAGAAGTAAGACCAACGTGCTTTTCTAGCGTTGACACAATCATTTGCTGGAGAACCCAAAGATTCCTGTGGTGTGTCCTGATGAAAAAAGGACAGCAAGCACCTTGTAGAAGATGCCTCCATTCGCTACTTGCCTGCTTTATCGCCATAAGTTCCTTCTCAATGACCGAGTAGCTTAGCTTGCTTTGGTTGAAGGTTTTAGAGAGACAGGCGATGGGATGTTCCTGCCCTCCATGTTCTTGTTTTAACACTGGGCCCAGAGCACCGGCAGAGGCGTCCATCTCGACGGTAAAGCAGAGGCCTTGATCCGGTTGCCGAAGGATAGGAGCGGTTTCGGTGGCATTGCTCCATTAAAAGGGCGTGTTCTTCTTGAGAATGTTTGTAATGGGAAGAACGGCTTCGGAGGAGTCAGGAATACACCTCCTGTAGAAGTTCTCTACACCCAAGAAACGTTGGACTTCTTTCACAGAAGAGGGAGAAGGTCATTGCAGTATGGCTGAAATATTGCGTTCGTCCATTGCGATGCCCTTATCCAACAAAATAAGGGAACCATAGATTCTTTAAATACACACCTTTCTGGTTTAATCAATAGGTGGTTCTTCTGTAATCTGTCCAGTACTTCAGTGAGATGCTGTCGATGGAAATACCAGGATCTGCAGAAGACCAGATTATCAACCAGGTACACAATTACTGTTCTAAATAACAGGTCTGAGAAAAGCCAGTCCATAAATCTTTGAAACACGGTTGGCGAACTGACTAGGCCGAAGGGCATGACTGTCATCCGCCGCCGCCGCGACTGGCGGATACTTCTGCGGTGTTGCTAGCAGTATGGGTTTAGAGGCTAGTAGTCCTTCCTCAATTTTTACGGCTCTAGCTGCCGTCCCAGTTCCCTCAGCGCGGAGCTCACCGGGAGTATTTATTCCTCCTCCTCCCGGTGGACACTGCACTGCAACCCCTCTGGATAGTTTCCCAGCTTCGGGGTTTACGCTTGCTGCTGACACTCCATCCGGATCGTCAGTGCTTTTGTCTGTTACTGACTTCGTCCTCTGTACAAAGTTTTCCTTCTCTTTGCTACTTTGCCTCTTACCGGTTTCATTCCGGTTCCTTCGCCCGGGTCACGTCTCCCTCCTTCGAGACCCGGTGCCTTTGCTCTTTCTGCTTTCTCCTCTCCGTTCCCCTGGTCCCCTCTCCAGTTGGATTTCCGGTCTGTTTCCTATTTTCGGCTTTCTCTACTCTTACCTGAGTCCTGTGCTCCCTGTGTCCTGCCTGGCTGCACTGGATACCAGCCACGCCTTCTGGCTTCACGTTTGCTACGGATCCTCGCTCTTTTGAGTCTGCGCCGCTTCCTGCTACAGCCTTCCTTCCCGTCTGCAACACCACTTCGGAAGTTCCTACTTGGAGTCAGACAGAGTGCATTGCGGTGCCTGATAAGGGTTTTTTCCGCCGCTTGGCTTTTTCGGCTTGTTCCCGGGAAGGGAGCCACAGGCTTGCTGTTCCATCAGCGTTCACTGTTGCTTCCCTCCGTGACAGGCAATTGTTAGGGAGAATTCTCTGTTTAGGCTGAATTTCCCTACCTAGTGAGTCCCCCAGCAGCTTTGCTGGATTTCTGGGGTTTATTTTTTTTCTCCTGCCAAGAGTGAGACTCTTTTACCCTCACTCTTGGACATGTTGAAGTGTGTTTTCTTGGTTAAACCTTGTGTTGAATGGGCTATGGGGTCTCTTACTCCATAGGGCCTCATGTATTTTTGTGATGTGGGTCACACAGCACCCTCTGTGCCGTGACCCAGGGGTGTCCTAGGGACTCCCCAACATAGACTCCATACCCCGGGACTGACTACTGTCTCCCAGGGCATGTAAAGTCACCAAAGACTTTGCTAGTCTTGAATCCTGAACAGAACCAGTACAAACCATCATATTGTGGACGTACTGGCTGGGGCAATTCGATTGCCCCAGGGTCTGTTAGTCGAGGGGGCACGTCTCCGTCCCCCCTGATCGAGTTTTGGCTGGTGGCAGTGGAAACTACTTTTTATATTCAACCGCGAATATTTCCCTATGGGATTTCCCATTGTTTTAGGCTAACACATTTAATTAATTATTTACGGTAGCCTTAAACATACCGCCGGTTTATATATTTATTTTTATAACTCCGGTTGGGACTTTTTGCCAAAACTTGATTCTAAAATGGCGTTGGTGTTCGCCTCTGTAACTCTGACCCAAAGTGGAGCCCTTTGTTCCACTTTTGGCGGGCTTCTCCACAGAAGCCCTCCAAAGTGGTGCCACTCTGTCTGGGGTACTTAGGAGGGGTGGAGGGGGATTTAGGCACCCTGGACTGAGTTACCTTGGTAACTCAAGTCGCACTCCGTCCTGATTGGCCCAAGTGGTGAGCCGCCCGGCTCACCACTTAGCATGTTTGAGTGACAGCTAGGCTGGGTGAATGGGGGTTTGCTGCATAAAAGCAGGGCTTTGGGGACTGGGACTTCAGAAGTCGCCACAGGACCAAGAATCCGACGAGGGAAGAGCTGAGCCGACCTGCTTCGACGACACCACCCGGTGGAGCCCTGCTGAACCGTCTCACCACTTTTTCCCGACGACCGAGGAGAACTCTTAACGGAGTGGCTCCTTCCCTTGACTGGTGGGGACAACCAGTTTTCGCCTTCTTTCCGTTCTTTGAGGTATCTCGTGGCCGCCTTGCCTGTGCCAAGCACCCCGGCAACCGGAATACCACACTTTACCCCCATACCGCGAAAGTCGGTACCAACCCTTTAACCGGAGGACTCCGCGGCTGGTTTCTTCCCGGGCAGTGCAACGACCCTCTTCTTCTGCTCTTCAGCGAGAACTTCTTCTCCCCTGACCGACGTCGAGCCCTGCTGCCACTGCCTGGAACAACTGCCACCGCTGGAGGATCCTTTCCGCTTAAGGTACTGTGTTCTGCCTGGCTTCCCTTGCTACCGACTGTACGGGGTAGATTTAGTCCCCGGCTTTCGAACCTGGGAGTGCCTGGGACACTTTGGCTAAACTTTCTGAGCCACTCTAACCTCTTTTTGACTCTTTGCAAGACTTTGAATCTCTAACTAACAGTGTGATCTTGGGCACATTTTCGCTCCGGCTACTCTAAGAGTGGGCCCTGCCTAGTGACTTTTGCTCACCTGTGACTTTATTCTTCTTTAAGCCTATTGCAAGTGCTCTGGACCTTAGAGTGGTGTGTCTAACCCATTTCTGCTTTTTCTCTCCCTTTCTTGGAAACTACTAGAGTGTCATCTAACGTTAAGCACTCACCTCTGTTTTAATTAAGTGGTGTTTACTTAGAGTTGTCTAGATAGGAGAAAGGATTGAATCTACTTTCATTATAACTGTGTTGAAGTGCTTTTACTATATTTGTGCTAGAGTGTTTTTAACTTATGTGTATTTTAAATAAATAACTATATACTTTTGAAACCAAGCTCTGGTCAGTGTTTGCTTGTGCTATTGTGTTTTGGTACATATTGTGTATACTTTACATACTGCCTAACTCTTCTTGAGAGAAGTCTGACTGCTCAGCCACAGCTACCAGGTAAATCTGGGTGGTACAGACTGCTACCAAAGGGGTTTACTGCTCTACCTGTAGTCTTAAATCTTTTGCAGTGTTCCCCAAGGGAACTGCACAGGTTTCTGCCTAACACTGGTGTACAGCGGTGGGATTTGTATTGAGTATACATTTTATTGTGCTTTAGATACCTTAGTGCAACTAACCACAAAGCTTAGCACTGAAAAAGTAAAACCTCTAACATGTCAGTTATAGAAAGCTATAGTCAAGAGTCCCTTGCAGCCAAAACTGCTGATTGTTTAAGAGTGCTCTGTAAACATAAGGATCTCCTGACTAAGGGCAAGAAAATGGAGCTGATTGAAAGATTGTTAGCTAACCAAAGTCTGGGTGATGGTTCAGAGGAACCTACCACTCCAGCAACTGTAGATGACAGTGTGGAAGTTAACATGGAGCAAAATGTTGATGATTCTGAGGAAGAGTCAGAAGAGGAGGGTGAGGCTGTTGTAACTGTCCCCCCTAGGCCTCTGCCTGCTCTACCTGCTGTGCCTACTGGACCTTTACCAGGTCCCACATTTAGTCCTCAGTACTTTGAACTGGAGAAAATGAAGCTAGAATTGGAGTATAAGAAACTTAATGCTCAAACTGACAAAGAACTAAGGCTAAGGGAAATGGAGCTCAAGTATGACTTAGAAATGAAGAAATTATCTGTTGAGAATGTTTCTCTCTCTGGCTCCTCTAGAAGTTCCAGTCCTAAAAGACCCCGGATGCCTAAAGAATTGGTTGGTATGTATGAGCCCAAGTTGGATGTGTTGGATTGGTTGTCTCTGTTTGAATATAATCATGGGCTCCAGAACATCACAGGAAATGACTTACTCACCTGGTTGTTCTCTAGGCTCCCCCCTGTTGCAACTGATGTGGTAATGGAGATGGGGGAGGAGGATAGGAAGGACTATGAATGTGTGAAACTAGCTTTGATAGCTAGGTTTGGGAAGACCCCTTCCCAGTATCTTAAGAGGTTTAGGAACCTCAAAAAGCATGATGGTACCCCTTGGGCTACCTGGGTGAGTGAATGTTTGAAAAACTTAGAGGGATGGATTAAGGGTTACAAGGTGAACACTTATGAAGGTATGAAGAATTTGTTTATGTTGGAGACTATTTATGATGCCTGCTCTCCTGAGCTCAGACAACACTTGGCTGATTCCAGGGAATTGGATTCCCGGAAACTAGCTAAGGCTGCTGACTTGTGGGTTGCCAACAGGGCCACTCACAAGGATTCTGGGGTAACTCAGAAGAAGGATGGGGAGAAACAGCCTAAAAAAGACTCCAAAGAGAATTCTAATAATTCCTATCCCAAAGAGGGCCCCAAACCACAAAATAACCAGGGTAAGCCACATGGGAAACCTAGTCAGGCTACTGTACCTTCTGGCCACAAGCCAGAAGGAGGTCAGAACAAGCCACCCTTCCAGAGAGCATTTGGACAATGCTATGTCTGTCAGGGTACTGACCATATCAAAGGAGATCCCAAGTGCAAGGGTAAACCTGCAGGGATCAGCACAGTCTCCTTAGCCTTCACTCCTGAGGATGAAGTACAGATGGCTAGTGCCCACTTTGAACTCTTTGCTGAAGAACCCTTGGGTCTTCAAGCAACTGTAAACTTAGAGCCTATGGGTCTGGTTAGTCCCCAGAATAGGGTTGTGTATAACTCCCTACCTGTTAACTCTAAGGTGTATTATGTGGACAGTGTTCTTGTCAATGGCCAGGATACTCCTGCCAGGAGAGACACTGGGGCCAGCAGAACAGTAGTGGATGAAAGCTTCTTTCAACCTGAGGATGTGGCCAAAGCACCCAAAGGTCCCACTAAAATGTCTGGAGGCCCTGTCCAAATGGTTCCTATTCTACCAGCCCTCATTCAGTGTAACAACATGACAGTGAGGATCCCTGTCAGTGTTCAGACTGAGGTACCTGGGAAGGTCCTGTTGGGGAATGACCTAAGAACTCTAGGAGTAGTGTCACATACCCCCAGGCCTCCCAGTATGGAGAAGCAGAACTTAACCAAATTGGCTAGACAGGCTACCTTGAAGGACCCTTCTAAGCCTGTGGGACCCTCTACTGAGAACCCCACTACAAGCCCTGGTGTTAGTAAGTTGACCTCTAACCCAGGCACATTTCAGGATAGTATGCTAGGAACATGGGAGCCCCAACCAAGCTCCACCCTTGTTCCCCTAGTTTCCGAGTCTCTGACCCCCCCTGCTTCTGAGGAAGAGGTGGATAGACCAACTAGGCCCCTATCTGGACCTGAGAGAACTGGTAATTCTCAGTGCTGGTGGAAAACCAGAAAAGAAAAGTCTAAGGCCAAAAACCTTCGGACTGTTGGACCTTCTACTGAAGACCCCAACTCCAAGCCTAATATTAGGGGGGAAACTCCTAAAATAGGTAAAGGTAGATCTAAGAGGAAGGGGAAGCAGGTACATTGCCTAACCCCAACCCCTCCAACCAAGAGGCCTAAGACCCAACCTGCTCCCACAAGAGAGGTGGTGAGGAACCTTGGAGGCCCCTCTAGATCTAAGGGAATCCTTTATAAGGACCCCTTGAAAAAGCCTAACATAGGTTCAGAAGTTGTACCAACTTCTGAGGGACTGGTCAACCAGATCCCCTATAACAAAAAGACTGATGTTCCTCAAAGGGTCTGTAGGTCCGTTAGCTTGCAAAAGAAAACCTTTGAGTTCTCCATTGAACATAGGTCAAGGTGTCACCATCAAAATGCTGATGGACTCTCTAGGATGTATATCATCGACTAGAGGTATGAGGTTCATCCAGGAGTGGATTAAATCCTCCTGTCCCTTAGTCTGGGGGGGGCGAGTGTTAGGGAGAATTCTCTGTTTAGGCTGAATTTCCCTACCTAGTGAGTCCCCCAGCAGCTTTGCTGGATTTCTGGGGTTTATTTTTTTTCTCCTGCCAAGAGTGAGACTCTTTTACCCTCACTCTTGGACATGTTGAAGTGTGTTTTCTTGGTTAAACCTTGTGTTGAATGGGCTATGGGGTCTCTTACTCCATAGGGCCTCATGTATTTTTGTGATGTGGGTCACACAGCACCCTCTGTGCCGTGACCCAGGGGTGTCCTAGGGACTCCCCAACATAGACTCCATACCCCGGGACTGACTACTGTCTCCCAGGGCATGTAAAGTCACCAAAGACTTTGCTAGTCTTGAATCCTGAACAGAACCAGTACAAACCATCATATTGTGGACGTACTGGCTGGGGCAATTCGATTGCCCCAGGGTCTGTTAGTCGAGGGGGCACGTCTCCGTCCCCCCTGATCGAGTTTTGGCTGGTGGCAGTGGAAACTACTTTTTATATTCAACCGCGAATATTTCCCTATGGGATTTCCCATTGTTTTAGGCTAACACATTTAATTAATTATTTACGGTAGCCTTAAACATACCGCCGGTTTATATATTTATTTTTATAACTCCGGTTGGGACTTTTTGCCAAAACTTGATTCTAAAATGGCGTTGGTGTTCGCCTCTGTAACTCTGACCCAAAGTGGAGCCCTTTGTTCCACTTTTGGCGGGCTTCTCCACAGAAGCCCTCCAAAGTGGTGCCACTCTGTCTGGGGTACTTAGGAGGGGTGGAGGGGGATTTAGGCACCCTGGACTGAGTTACCTTGGTAACTCAAGTCGCACTCCGTCCTGATTGGCCCAAGTGGTGAGCCGCCCGGCTCACCACTTAGCATGTTTGAGTGACAGCTAGGCTGGGTGAATGGGGGTTTGCTGCATAAAAGCAGGGCTTTGGGGACTGGGACTTCAGAAGTCGCCACAGGACCAAGAATCCGACGAGGGAAGAGCTGAGCCGACCTGCTTCGACGACACCACCCGGTGGAGCCCTGCTGAACCGTCTCACCACTTTTTCCCGACGACCGAGGAGAACTCTTAACGGAGTGGCTCCTTCCCTTGACTGGTGGGGACAACCAGTTTTCGCCTTCTTTCCGTTCTTTGAGGTATCTCGTGGCCGCCTTGCCTGTGCCAAGCACCCCGGCAACCGGAATACCACACTTTACCCCCATACCGCGAAAGTCGGTACCAACCCTTTAACCGGAGGACTCCGCGGCTGGTTTCTTCCCGGGCAGTGCAACGACCCTCTTCTTCTGCTCTTCAGCGAGAACTTCTTCTCCCCTGACCGACGTCGAGCCCTGCTGCCACTGCCTGGAACAACTGCCACCGCTGGAGGATCCTTTCCGCTTAAGGTACTGTGTTCTGCCTGGCTTCCCTTGCTACCGACTGTACGGGGTAGATTTAGTCCCCGGCTTTCGAACCTGGGAGTGCCTGGGACACTTTGGCTAAACTTTCTGAGCCACTCTAACCTCTTTTTGACTCTTTGCAAGACTTTGAATCTCTAACTAACAGTGTGATCTTGGGCACATTTTCGCTCCGGCTACTCTAAGAGTGGGCCCTGCCTAGTGACTTTTGCTCACCTGTGACTTTATTCTTCTTTAAGCCTATTGCAAGTGCTCTGGACCTTAGAGTGGTGTGTCTAACCCATTTCTGCTTTTTCTCTCCCTTTCTTGGAAACTACTAGAGTGTCATCTAACGTTAAGCACTCACCTCTGTTTTAATTAAGTGGTGTTTACTTAGAGTTGTCTAGATAGGAGAAAGGATTGAATCTACTTTCATTATAACTGTGTTGAAGTGCTTTTACTATATTTGTGCTAGAGTGTTTTTAACTTATGTGTATTTTAAATAAATAACTATATACTTTTGAAACCAAGCTCTGGTCAGTGTTTGCTTGTGCTATTGTGTTTTGGTACATATTGTGTATACTTTACATACTGCCTAACTCTTCTTGAGAGAAGTCTGACTGCTCAGCCACAGCTACCAGGTAAATCTGGGTGGTACAGACTGCTACCAAAGGGGTTTACTGCTCTACCTGTAGTCTTAAATCTTTTGCAGTGTTCCCCAAGGGAACTGCACAGGTTTCTGCCTAACAGCAATTACCACCAAAAAAGGAGAAAGACTACCTCGCCAGACGAAACCTGTCCTCCGAAAGCTTCGACTCAAACAGCTCAGGTGAGGAGAGTGTGGAAGCAAGGGGTGAAGTGGGAGCAAAAGGGTAACAGAAAGGACAGATTGCAACGCCTAAGCGTAACAAGATGTCGGCAGAGGAACAAGTTCAAGAGCTTTGGAAAGCTTTCCAAGCTATGTCCGTAGAGCTACAGGGAGTGAAGACAGAGAATGCTCTTCTCAAACAAATGGTATCGGCTAGAGAACATCCTACCGTGGAATTACCTCCCATGCAACTCTCCTCGGGAAAGTTTGATGGTTCTCCCAAAAGGGTAAAAGAGTTCCTGGAGGCTTGTACCGTCTATTTCGCGTTTAGACACCGCACTTTCGCTACTGATCAGGCTAAGGTTGGATTCCTAATCTCCAATATGACTGGGAATGCGTTGGCGTGGGCAACTCCATTGGTAACCAGTGCCAATGCTATACTGCATGACTTTACGGGATTCCAGAACCTGCTTAAACAGACCTTTGAAAGGCCTGAGTAGTCTTTTACCGCTTGAGAGGAATTGTTGGACGTCAGACAAGGTTCTTTGGACGTCTTATCCTACATTTCTTTCTTCAAGACCTTGGCGGCTGGGGCAGGTTGGCCAGAACCCGCCCAGTACGCCATCTTTCGGAGGGGCTTAAGGGAGGAGATTAAAGACGAACTAGCCAGATCTCCTCGTTCACCAACTTTTTCTGATCTACTCGCAGCCGCTCTCCACATAGAGTGTAGACTCCAGGAAAGAAGATCTGAACGTCGCAAGCAACGCACTTCAGGATCCTTGTCGGACCCTCTTTCGCATCATTCCCCTTCTCTCTCTCCTACTAAGTCTTCAGACGAACCTATGCAAATTGGAGCTACTAGGACACCCCTATCAGCAGCGGAAAGACGAAGACAGAGAGAGAAAAAGGACTATGTGCATACTGTGGTTCGGATCAGCACCTCTTGAAAGACTGCATGGAGGTACCCAACAGGAAATCGGGAAACAACTACCCTCGGCGCCAGTAGGGACAGGCATCCGAGGGTCATCAAGTTCCATTTCTCGTCCCTACGTTTCTCTCTCAATGTCAGCTCCGGATTCCCAAGAAGATTCGAGACTCATGGTTCTGTCCGTGGCCCTCAAATTGGAGGGTAAGTAGGTCGAGTCTTTAGCCCTGTTGGACTGCGGAGCTGCAGGCAACTTCGTTGATACCCTGTGGGCTGATAAAGTAGGCCTACGCAGGATCGCCCGTCAAGAAGGCCAACAGGTCGAAGGTGTAGATGGATCCCCTTTGTCCCCCGGTCTAATTACCGATTCCATGGAGGATCTGTTCTTGACTAGCAACCATCACACTGAAATGCTGAAGTTCGACATCATACGAGTAGCCCATTTCCCCATAATTCTTGGGATTCCTTGGCTCCGGAGACACAATCCTCATACTGATTGGACGAACAACCAGTTGAGCTTCTCTTCTACCTACTGTACCACCAATTGCCTTCCCTTAAAAGATCGGTGTGATTTACAGTCTGTAACAATCATTCCGGATACTCATCTTGGAGTGCATGCGCTATCCCGGTTCTGCTCACCTTTTAAAGAAGTGTTCCAAGAGAATCATCACGCCAGATTACCCCCACATCGACCAGAGGACTGCACCATCGACATTGAGACTAACGCTCTAGTGCCATTTGGAAGAATGTTCTTCCTCACACTGTCAGAGAAACAGGTTCTAAGAGGTTATCTGGATACCAACTTGAAGAATGGCCTCATTCAGCCCTCAAAATCCCCCGCTGCGGCTTCTTTGTTCTTCATTAAGAAAAGAGGTACCGACGAGCTTAGGCCTTGTATAGATTACAGGGGTCTAAATAAGGTCACCATCCGGGATCGCTACCCGATGCCTCTCATCACAGACATCATTGAAGCAGTTCAGGGGGCTAAGGTGTTCACTAAACTTGACTTAAGGAATGCATACCACCTGCTCCGCGTAGCCAAAGGCGATGAGTGGAAGACCGCCTTTCGCATTCCATTCGGATTATACAAATACCGGGTAATGCCATTTGGCCTGGTGAACGGTCCCACGGTATTTCCACGGTTTATGGACCGACTGTTTTCCGACATGCTCACCATTTCCGTAATTATCTACCTGGACGACATTCTCACCTTTTTCTCCAACATGGAAGAACATATTCCTCATGTCACTCAGGTTTTGGATCGTCTTCAAAGGAACCAACTTTTGGTCAAGGCCGAGAAGTGCATTTTTGCAGTTCCTTTGGTTCCATATCTAGGGTACATCTTATCAGCGGAAGGTATTGCCATGGATCGCAACAAGGTTCAAGCTATTCTTGACTGGCCTGCTCCTACTTCAGTCCGAGAAGTACAAAGATTCCTTGGTTTATCCAATTTCTACAGACGATTCATACCAGACTTCTCTGAAGTGGTGTATCCCATTACCCGTCTACTCAAAAAGAATGCTCTCCGTTTTCACTGGTCAACCGAAGCTGAAAGTAGCTTTTCCCTTCTCAAAGGACTCTTCTGTTCTGCCCCTATACTATGGCATCTGGACCAGACATTACCCTTCATCTTGGAGACAGATGCCTCTGCCAGAGCCATTGGAGCAGTTTTGTTACAGACAGTGAATGAAGTGGAACATCCTGTAGCTTATCTGTCCAAAACCCTCTCTCCCAGCCAACTAAACTACTCGGTTCTTGAAAAAGAACTATTGGCGATGAAGTTAGCGTGCAAAGAGTGGCGGCACCTTCTTATGGGGGCACGACATCGGTTTACCATTCAGACAGATCACAAGAATCTGAGGGAAATTGCAAGACATGGAGTGTTTGAATTCCCGACAGGCCCGGTGGGCTTATCTGTTTTCTCAATACGATTTTCATATCACCTATATTCCCGGAACTTTGAATCGCTTGGCTGACACACTGTCCTGCAAGGATATGAGTAAGGAGAAGTCTTCAGATCGCACAGAGCCACTGTTTCGGAGAAACCAAATCCTGGTTCTAGTAAGCTCTTTCCTTCAAGAGGTGAAAGCAGTCAGACCGGAGTATGCTCAATTACCGCTTCATCCTAATTCGCATTATCAGGCGAAAGATGGCTGGGTATTCTACACGAATAGTTTTACATCCCATCCGGTGTGTTACGCCAGAAGATATTAAACTGGTGCCACAATCCTCGCACTGCAGGCCATAGCGGCTCGGAAGGTACCATGGAGCTGATCATAAGAGTGTTCCTCTGGCCTAATCTGAGAAGAGATACGTACGAGCATGTCCCACCTAAGCCAGAGCCAAATACCCTACAGGCAAATCCCTTGGACTGCTGACACAAGCGGAACTCCCCACTCGACCATGGGACTTATATCCACGGACTTCATAGTGGATCTGCCTCTGTCCGAATCATGTACATGTATAATGGTCACGGTGGATACGTTTTCAAAAATGGCACATTTCTCTCCCCTTCCGGGTCTTCCCAGCGCAGCGAAAATGGATGAGGTTTTTGCCAGAGACATCTTCAAATTACATGGCAACCCGGATAAGATTATTTCGGATCGAGGGAGCCAGTACATCTCAAAGTTTTGGAAGGCTCTTTGTGTCAGACTAGGCATTGAAAGAGCGATTTCCTCGGGATTTCATCCTCAAACTAACAGCCAGACCGAACGCCTCAATGCCACTTTGGAGCAGTATCTGAGATGTTACGTCAATCAACACCAGGACAATTGGGTTTCTCTGCTTCCCACAGTAGAGTTCACATACAACAACACCAAGCATTCTGCCATCGGTCTTTCCCCTTTCTACTGTACTTACGGGGTTCACCGCAAAGCATTTCTGCTCAATGTTCCAAGTCTCACCAACTCCCCGGTTGCAGAAGAAGTTCTACAGAACATTGCAGCAGCTCAGACCTCTGCTTTACGAAGCCTGGAAGACAGAAGACACAATAAGGAGCAGGCCGACAAGCATCGCAAAGAATGCCCTAGGTTGGAAGCAGGCGACAAGGTGTGGTTGTCCACCAGATTCTTGCCCAAATGGACACATCCTTCTAAACTATCTCCTCGCTTCTTGGGTCCTTTTCCTGTCCTCTCTAAAGTCAATCCTGTCACTTATAGGCTTCAGCTCCCTTCTACCCTCAGTCGCATTCATCCAGTTTTTCATTCTTCCCTTCAAAAACCCTTCATACCTGACCCACACTGCAGAACGGTTCCCCGTCAGGTTCTCTTCCCTGAGAAGAACAAGGATGAATATGAGGTGTCCTCCACACGGGACTCTAGGTATTATAGAGGTCGTTTGGAATACTTACTGTCTTGGAAGGGTTACCCCGAGTCGGAGGACTCGTGGGAACCCGCTTCACAGGTACATGCCCCTAGGTTAATTTCCAGATGCCACCGCTTACACCCAGGTAAGCCGGGGTTTTCACGCACTGGAGGGGGGCATACTGTCATCCGCCGCCGCCGAGACTGGCAGATACTTCCGCGGTGTCGCTTCTAGTATGGGTTTAGAGGCTGGTAGTCCCTCCTCAATTTTCACGGATCTAGCTGCCATCCCAGTTCCCTCAGCGCGGAGTCCGCCGGGAGTATTTATTCCTCCTCCTCCCGGTGGACACTGCGTTGCAACCCCTCTGGATAGTTTCCCAGCTTCCGGGTTTACGCTTGCTGCTGACACTCCATCCGGATTGTCAGTGCTTTTGTCTGCTACTGACTTCGTCCCATGTACAAAGTTTTCCTTCTCTTCGCTACTTTGCCTCTAATCGGTTTCATTCCGGTTCCTTTGCCCGGGTCGTGTCTCCCTCCTTCGAGACCCGGTGCCTTTGTTTCATGCCGCGGCAGGAATGGCGTGTGTGGAATCGCTGGCGGTTCTGTCCGCCGTAGCATTTCACTCCTCGTCTTCTCCGCGTACCGCTCTAGTCGTTGTACGCGATCGTGACCCGGAAGTATAAAGCACTCCACTTCCGAGTCGCATACGCGGTGCAACGTTTCCGGGTTCCCTCCTGTGTTGCTGCCGCTCCCGTTACTGGTGATTTTCCTGCCTTTCGTTTTCGCTGTTCCCACACAGCGGTGTTCCACGCTTTGTTTCTCGTTTATCCTTCCTTTCTCCTTTTTCCCCTTCTTTTTTTTGCCTCTTCCTTCCCAGTTTTGTCCTTCTTTCCTTTCCCTCATACCGATTTTGGATCCTCTGCCTGC
This sequence comes from Ambystoma mexicanum, assembly GCF_040938575.1. Lineage (NCBI taxonomy): Eukaryota > Metazoa > Chordata > Amphibia > Caudata > Ambystomatidae > Ambystoma > Ambystoma mexicanum. The sequence continues at coordinate 575,463,149 of NC_090922.1, read as the reverse complement.
CCGACCCGTGCCTGCTTACCGGACTGTCTGTGTTCAATCCCTTGTACCTATTTGGAACTTCCGTCAACCAGACCCGTGCCTGCTTACCGGACTGCATGCGCTCTATCCCCTGTACCTATTTTTGGAACCTCTGCCTGCCCGACCTGTGCCTGCTTACCGGATTGCTCTTCCATCAGCGAACTTACCTTCTTCGATCATCCACCAGAAATACTACTTCTAGGGGCAATTACCACCAAAAAAGGAGAAAGACTACCTCGCCAGACGAAACCTGTCCTCCGAAAGCTTCGACTCAAGCAGCTCAGGTGAGGAGAGTGTGGAAGCAAAGAGTGAAGTGGGAGCAAAAGGGTCACAGAAAGGACAATGGGCCTCATTACACGGACGGCGGTAAGGGTTAACGGTCACCGTTAATGGCAACGGTGACCGTTAACCCTTACCGCCGTACTACGAGGTCCCTTAGCGGGTTGGTGCTCTAACGCCTGCTTTTTGCAGGCGTTAAAAACCAACCCGCTAAGGGACCTCGGAGCTAATTACGGCACCGCAAAATTGCGGCACCGTAATTAGCGCCTTCCCCATTCCCATAGAGCCCTATGGGGCAGAAATGGGAATGGGGAAGGGCAATGGCGGAAGGGGGATTTACCGCCCCACCGACCTTGGGATGGGGCGGTAAATCCCCTTACCGCCAAGGCGGTGCCGGTAATTTACCGGCATGGTCCAGGGTGCTAATAGCACCCTGGATCACCGCCTTCCGTGTAATGAGGCCCAATGACTTGATATTCAAAGTGTCCATACGGGGTCTGGAAAGCAGTCTTCCATTCGTCGCGAGCTCGGATGCGCAGGAGGTGGTAAGCTACTCTTAGGTCGAGTTTGGAATATATTACAGCCCCTTCCACTGCTTCTACGATATCTCTTGTGCGGAGCATGGGGTAGCTATCCCTTACAGTAACCTTATTAAGGCCTCTGTAATCGATGAAGGGTCGCAAATCCTGTGAAACCTTCTAAGGGATAAAAAAAAAAAACGAAGCCCCAGTTGGAGATTTGGACGGTCATATGAGTCCTGTCTGGAAATTTTCATCCAGGTATGACTGTAGAGCCTTCTTTTCAGGTATGGTAAGCAAAGACATGCGCCCAAATGGCACCAATGCGTTGGGTACCACTTCAATGGCGCAGTTTTCCAGCCGGTGTGATGGTAGTTCTTTGGGAACCCCATCTCCGAAGACCTCCTTGAACATGTGAATGTGCGTGGGAACACAGAGGACCCCTGCAACAGAAGACCATCCTTCGTAACATCCGGTTATGAAGACGATTGGACAGAAGGCTGTAAACAACTTCCGAGACAGTGGTCTGAATCAAACTGAAGAGTGTTATTGGCCCAGTCGATGCAAGGATTGTGGGTTTTTTACCATGCAATACCTAGGATCACTGGAAAATGGGCTGCCATTATCAGATCAAAACAGAGGGTTTCCTTGTTGTCGAAGAAAGAGAGCTCAACTGGAACCGAAAGAGTGGGTTATGGGACCAGAACTGAAAGGTTTGCCTTCGACACCCTCAACTGCCTGGTTCTCGGATCGCATTTGTAGGGGGATGTGTTCTTTCTTTGCCCATACAACATCCATGAAGTTTCCTGCAGCTCCACTGTCACTGAGGGCTGAAGCTTCGATGGAGCTCTTGGCAATCTGTAGCTCCACCTGGACAACCATCAAGCACGTATCGGGTTGGGTTACGTTGGTAAAGGTAGAGTTCAGAGGACTGTGTTCAGTACCCAGACCTGTGGTCCAAACTAGGGTCGGGTCGGTCGTTTCCCGACCTCCTCTGTGGGACCAATGGGCAATCCCGTAGTAGATGGTTGTCAGATCCACAATACATGCACAGGCCTAGGTCCCTTCTTCTATGTCGTTCAGCTGACGACAAAGGTCCTCGGGCAGCCCCAATCTGCAGAGGTTCTTCCTTGGGATTTTCTTTAGGAGGAGGGGGTTGGCTGTGGCTTGGAGAATCCGGGTTCTTGCCTTGTCTTCTTTGTTCAGATCTTCTTTCCTGTAAGAGGAGGTCTAGCTGGAGAACTAAGGAAATAGGTTCAGTTAGAGAAGAGGGGCGCGCACTGCATGCCAGTTCATCTTTAAGATCTTCATGTAAATCTCTCCTAAAGATGGAGATCTGTGCTTTCTCGGACTATCCAGCTTCAGACGCAGTCCTGTTAAAGTTGCTGATGTAGGTGAGCAGATCAGAAGATCCTTGACGAATATCCAGGAGATCTTGGCATGCTGTGTAGGTCACCTCAAGTCTCTCAACATTTTGTTTTAGAAGAGTGACAAAGGCATTGAAGTCCCGAAGGGTGGGGTTGGCCACCATAATCAAGGGAGTAGCCCAGGCCAATGCATTGCCCACCATATTGGTTACCATAAAGCCTACTCTGGCTTGTTCTGTAGCAAATGTAGCAGGACGAAATGTGAAGCGGCCAATGCAGGCATCAATGAATTCCTTTACCTTCCTTGGTGACCCGTCAAACTTGCCGCAGGCAAGGCCAGATTGGGGACGATCGGGAGCACTGTCATCTCTGGCTGAGACAAACTACCAGAGTACTGCATTTTTCGGCTTTTAATCCCTGGACTTCTAAGGACAGCCACTGGACAGCAGATAGCGGTTCCTAGACCTGTTCTGCCGACGCCATGCCTTAAGTAGGTAGTTGGCGTTGCAAACTGTCACTAGTGTCAAAATCAACCCCCTCCTCACCGGATTCGTCTGAACTCAGTTGCAAGGTGGTATCTTCCAAAGGTGGTGGGGTTGTTTTTTTCCTTGAAGTTTTCCGGTCCTCGAAGAGGTACCGCCGATCCCGGGTAGAAGCCACTATGCCTGTATGGCTATAGCCTAGGCAATAGACTCCTGTCCGAAAGGACCATAGAAGGGAAAAAAAGCAGAAAGGCTTACAAAAAAAACCTTCTCCAAAGCGATGTGTTCCAGCGAAATCCTGAACGTGGGTTGTAGTAGGTTAATACTTTATCAGGGGCTCACAGCAGATGACAGTAAGAGCGATGAGAAGAGGATTCCAAGTAATATTCAAAGGTAGGTCAGTAGCAGGAAAAAGTCCCCACCAGAACGAAGGAAAAGAGAGGCAATTGCAGACAATAGCAGGATTAAGGGAAGCCAGCGAGAAGGAAGGGAAAGCGAACAGGAACCAATGAAAGGAGGAACGGGAACACAAAGATGCACAAGTCCGAAGGAAAGCAAGCAGACGCAAGGGCCAGCGAAGCACAGAAATAAGGGGAGAGATTGAAGTGCACACGTCTGAACAACGTCGTACCCAAAGTGGAATGAAGCGGGTTGGAACGTGCTGCGAGAATGTCACGCAGCAATTACGTAGGCTAGCGCTGCTGGGGAATGGAAAAAGACTAGACCGCTGAGGACGCACAGGCGTGTGTGATGGAAGAATCAATGGCGCCGCAGACACCATCTCTTCCATAGGCGCCAAGAAGGGCGACTGGTGACAATATATAGGGTTTGGGTAACTGAAGCCGACATTGACGTGTGTCTAATTTTCAGCCATATGTCTGGCCAACTGTCCACAGGGAAGTCCCCTCCACATAACTCCATCCAAGCCCTTTCATTCATGAGGTTAGAGTGAGGAAGCAGGGATGCAGATAATGCTTTATAGACTGATGCAGCAGACGAGGGGAGGAGATTTATCCATGCCCCCTGTGCCTTGTTCGACTTCCCTTTCTGCAGCTTAGTATTTGCCAGTACCTCATAAACTTGCCCTTGTGCAGTCCATACCGATCTTGCTGCGCCTGGAACGAAATGACATCCCCCTTGCACCATATCTGGTCAACATACAAGACCCCAGCTGCAGCTCATGTAGACCAAAATACTCCCTTCTCCTCCACCTTTATCTCATCATTGTACCAGAGCGGATAAAAGCCAGCATTCTAAGAAGAAAAGAGATGTATCACCTGATAATAGTTGAAATATTGTAAATAGAATTACTTTTATTCAAGTTATTTCAATGAAGAGAAGTATGCAACAATTGAATGCTAGTATAAGTTAAAACAATTAAGGTGGTTTTTAATGAGCACAAAAAAAGCGACTGACAGTCAATATTATACACGTCTGCTAAACCTGGGGAAACTTTCAAGTTGCAAGCTACTACATAGCCATAAAAAAGCCACTTGCCCCCTCAGTTCTCCACATACAAGCAGCACACCATTATTTACTCGCCACTAGAGTCCATTATCACTAGCAATTGGCTAACGCATATTGTAATGCACGCCCTAAACACAGTAACTATTCTTCAAAACATTTGGTTCAGTAGTAATTAATCATGCTTACATGTTTCATTTCTCTGTTGTCTGCATATTTTGTTTTTTAACCAATCCTTTGTTCTTTCCTAAATGGCAATGGAGCCATTTGCATCCAACAAACGCATATGGAACACCACTGAACAGAATGGGGGCGCCATTTGTTTTTTCCAATAAATTCTTGATTAGGGATCCACATGTAAATCTGGATAACATGTTGTATATTATTTCCATGAAATGCTTAAATAACTTCTCTTTACGCAGCATTCAATAAGTTCACTTTTTAAAGTCACAGATGCTGATTCACATATAACTTCATGTAGTAAATGATTTACTCGTGGAGAGACTTTTCGATTTGCAAAGAAGTTACTGGAAGTAGGTGTTGAGCCAAATGGGCTCCACAGGTCCTGGAGCTCTGTATGCGATTCCCATCAGCTATGGCGGGAACAGCTGATAGGCATTGCTGCCATTGGATAGGAGGTTGAGGTATGGCTGTGTTACTTCATGCCAGCAGTGAGAGTGCAAAATAAAGTGCAGTTAATTCCTCCATTTCTGGAGCCTGAGGTTTACATCATTATTCTTTCAGAGTGCAGAGGAGGGCATGTACTTTTTAAAGTGTGATCCGTAATTGTAGTAGAGGGAGAACTTTTTACATTGTTTAATAAATTCATTGTTCATGAATTTAACAGAAGTATAATTTAAAATGTATATAATTCCCCAACTCTGGGACAAAGGGAAAACCAGCAAAAAAGAAACGTAAACAACATTCAAAGGCATAGCATGGAGGCTCCTATTATGAAGCTCTATTTTCTTAAATTTTATTTAGCAGCAAGAAAAACAGAAGAAATACTGCTATGGTTAGTCCTTGGCGTCATTCCTTCTCTTCTCCTCTAATCACTGCTTTGACTGCCACATAAGGGCTCCTGCCACTCAGTAGACATCCTCTTTTCTTTCTGTTCCCAACAAACAAAAATATGTACCTTCATTCTTTGGATTTTGTTGGGCAATATGGGAATGTTTATATGTGTTTTCATATGGCTGCTAGAAGGGGGTGGGGGTTCCGCAGGGGTTATGCAGCAGTTTACTGTCTGTTTTGGCAGTTATTTTTTCTCCTCTCATGGTTGTTGCTGTGAGCCTCGTCTCCCCTCCACCCCCTTCAGTATTTGCTATTGGTCTATGGCCATCATATGGTTCACAGCCCACTAGCTGGAATACCCCCCACCCCTGTACCTGGAGTATACTGGTGCCGTGATTGTGTTTTGGAATATTAAACATTGAGAGTGTGGCACAGGACACAGTGGGGAGGATGAACCACTGCCGGTTTACAGGAAAGGGTAATGCATTTGGAGGGCTTCCTCATAGACATAGAAGAAGGGCTTGAGTGTTGTAAGGAAGGCATGGTATCAAACAGTGAAGACAGACACAAGTGATCACAGTTCAAGGGTGTTTATTGAACTTCAATGGACACATATCTAAACCTAAATCTATGGGTGGGAGAAAGCTACGACCATCAAATAATAACGCAGTCCTTGTTGAGTCTGTCAAAATAAAAGGGCCTATACTAAAACCCATTGACAACCCCTACTTCTAAATACAAAATGGTGTGGGACAACAATGTATGCAAAAAGAAAAGTGTTCCAAGAAATTATATGTCAGGATAGATGAGCAGTTGGCTTCCTTTCCCCACATTTTCAGCACGTGTTAAGGCGGCACATTCGAGCTTCGTACACACTCTGACTTCTCGGCCACGAGGATACAGTTCAAAGCACAGACATCAGGGCCTTCTGCAAAGCCTCTTTCCCAATAACAGTCTCTTACTGCAGAGGGTCTGTCGTAGCAAACAAATCTCGAAGTTCCATTCCTATCAGGATTTTCACATGCATAGGTTCTTGCTTTCAATGTTCATCATGGGTCTCCCTCCTTCAGGCTGAGACCCCCTTTTTATCACAATGTTCCCACTTGGTCTCCCGCGTTTGGGATTGGACCATGGATCTTCCTCATTCGGGCTTGGATACTCTTGATATGGATCTCCCTCGTTCTGGCTCGGATCCTCTTGATATGGATTCTCCCTTGTTCAGGCTCAGATTCCCTTGATATCAAAATCAAAGACTTTAGAATGTGTGATGGGTTTTGCTTAAACCGTTTCAGGACCACTTTGATTCACTTGATACAATTGTTCTATCAATCTTATACTTTCGTTTCTCTTGGCGGGATACCTTACAGAGACCTTCGATTGAGCACATTCACTGTGCCGGACCACTCTGTCAACTGTACCGTTCTTGCCTTCTCAATTTCAAACATTCATCAGCAGAGTAGCATTACTAGTGTCTTTCATCACACGCGTTTAACAATGTTTGTTTCAGAGCTCTTTATATAATGTTTCCGCAGCAATCTTGACTTAAACACAGACCGGTCTTGCATCTGCCTCCCCAACTCACTGGCTGTGTTGATCTCTCTGGCGCCACCTTGGTTCTCAGAGCCATGCACAATACCACGGCTGCTGATTCTCCCCGCATTGGTCAGCCACCCAGGAGGGCCTCCGGTATCTTTGACACACAATGAAGGATTCTTTATGCAGGTTTCCTGGCCTTATGCTTTCACTGCTGTAGGTTCCTGGAAAGTAACCGTTTCTTGTCGAAAAGGTAAAGGGTATTTACCTCCTTGCGAACCCTTTGTGATTTGCTGTCTTTCTCCATTCATTCCGCTGCAGACTCGAAACTGCTGTTCCTTTGTGTGCTTTGTCTCGCTCAGAGTGTGCTCTCGTGCTCTTGTTTTTATCTGTGTGGGGAAGTTTAATGGAAGTCAAGTGTGAATGACTGTCGGCAATTGCCTGACCTCACCTGACCATTGTATTGGGACGTCAGGTATACTGCTCGGGTGTGAGTCTGTTTTCTCCTAGAGTGGGCTGTTGGTGTGAAAGGGTTCATGTAGGGAGAGGGGTGGAGGGTAGAGTTCCCAGGTACCTACCTGGTAGGATGGGAAAAAGTGTTACAGGGGAGGGATACCACGTCTCGCAATCTGGTGTCGGTGTCCCACTCCCCGAAGATCCCTCACCCAGGTTATCCTCCCACACTGGTCCACCCCCAGGGTCTGATTCAAAGGCGATGGCCGTGTCCTGGGCACCTTAGAGAGAGATTTGTGGGGACTAGTGGGTGAGACACCTTTTGGTTTCTCAAGAGTGTTCAAGTCAGTTTGATTTTGGGGTTAGGACAGGAAGGATGGCTAAAGGGAAAGGAGAGAAAGATGGGCAGCATGACCACTTCCCAAGCATATTTACCTGTGGGGTCTGCTGAATGTCAGTCCCAGCTAGCCACCTTCATGAATACGTCTGCGTCCCAGGTGTGTTAATAGAACATTGGGCTAAGTTTGGGCACAGCCATTAAGGAGCCAGGGCAGATATGGCTGTTAATTGTGGAGAGTCAATGGCCACGCGATACGACAGGGTCTGGCGGACACTAATGATGATGGTGATTTTGGACAGTGCGACTACACGGGTCTCACAAAGTGGCACAACAACATCGCCGAAACCAAGATGTCCAACCGGTGGGTATAACCCTGGACAATCAGTCCAGCATCCCCAGAACTGATGCTGGCAGGACCGTTGGGTATTTTGGGATCACTGTTTGTACTCGCCAGGAGGTGGGGACGACCCAATTCAGCATAAGAAGGATAAATGCCCGGCACAAGGCTTGTCATCAGGGTGTAAATGGTGAGACCAGGAATTGGGTTAAGCGGATTATCCCTCACTGATTATTGATCCCATGGTAAACCCCTGTGAGCATTGGATGGACCTGACGGATGAGGATCCAGCCACTTCTGGGGTAGTGAACCTTAAGAGGCAGACAAGGACTCTTTCAGAGGCAGCCTGGGTTACGGAGGAGCCCCTCGATACAGAGATTGTTTTGGGTTGGGTGCAGAGCATTGTGTTTTCAGGAGACACCAATTCCTCCATCATCCAGTAGCACAGGCAAAAAAGAAACATATATATAATGTTAAAGGTATTTGTACTGCGCACCATCACCACTGCTGTGGTCCCCAGGCGCTCTGGTGGATCTGAAAAGGAGGGTGTCAAGGGCGATGGGATGGGGGGGGTTAGTAGGGTGTAGTGGGAATAGGAAAGTGAGAGTTGTGATGTCCTGTTGGCCGCTTCAGTTCGGTTTGTACCGTTCACTGAGCTTAAGTGCCGTTTTTGATCGGTGCCAGAATTCCCATGTGCTGTTGTGGCGGGTTTTGTGTTGTTAGTATGTTGTTGTAATGTGGTGAAGTGCGTGCGGATTGCTGTGCAGAAAGGTGGCTGTGTGAGATTCTGTATGTTGAGTATGCGAAAACCTGAAATTTTAAGGTACAGTTATAATGGTTTTCAAATATTTGTTGATTTCTTACCACTTTGTCTTCGCGTTTCTGCGCTCAACCTCTATGGTTATCCTGTGTGTTTGGTACTCTACTTTGACCGCCTAGTTGGCAGGCATGCTGCGTAGTGGGAGCTCTCTTTTGTGTGGCCCCAGTTGTTTGTGTATCTAGCTCATATTCGCAACTTCCCTGCCGTGCGCAGGTGTAGTTTTGGTCACAGCACTTGTCCCTTATAGTCCATCCTGTTGGTTGTCCCCACCTATCCAAGTATCCGTTAGGATTGATGGCGTGTGGGCCTGTTTGGCTGGTGCGCGCCCCTCCCCCCTTTTATAATAGATGGGTTTATGGTTTCCTACAGGGGTATGCACAGGTTTCGTTGTGGACCTTACTTCCGAGTTAATTCCTCCTGAATCTGAAGCAAAGAGCCAAGTTTTGAGTAGTTTTCTGAACTCCAAATGACCCCTTGTGTTGCATAGGTTTTTAGGTAGGTTATTCCAGGTCGAGGTTGCCAGCTGAGTGAAATATGATCCTCTGAGTTTTTTGTTGTAAGGTTTTGTTACTAGGCGAATGTTGTTGCTTGATCGGAGTGATCTTTTCGGGTGGTAGGTGGTTCGTTTTTTCTTTAGGAACTCTGCTCCCTGGCTGTGGACTGCTCTCTGCATTACGCACATTGTTTTTAACTTTATACTCTTTTCTTTCTTTCTTTCTTTCTTTCTTTCTTTCTTTCTTTCTTTCTTTCTTTCTTTCTTTCTTTCAAATAAACTCTTTTATTGGTAGGCAGTGTAGCATTTTTAGCACTGGGGTAATGTGTTCTCTTTGTGGTAGTATGAGTAGGAGCCTTGCTGCAGCGTTCTGGATGCACTGACGTTTTTTTAACAGTCGTTCTGGCATTCCTAGGTATAGGCTGTTGGCATAGTCTACTCTGCACATGAGTGCGATAATGGTGAGTGTTTTGTGGTGAAAGAGAGGAATGGTAGGATCCTTTTTACTGCGTGTAGTAGGAAGAAACATTTCTTGATTATTGCGTTTACTTGTGGTTCAAGTGTTATTTCATTGTCCATCAAGACTCCCAGGTTTTTTTACTATCGTTGACGGAGTCGGTATATATATATATATATATATATATTTCAATGAAAAAACTTAGTTAAGGGGACGTTATGGTTAAGTTGCACTAATAAAAACCTATGAAATTCAATGGAAAAACATTGTTACAGGGACGTTATGGTTACAGGTAAAACATTTGTGATGTCATCTTTGATGTCCTGGGTGTTAGTCTTAGCAGTGCACGGTGGTGGCATGAGTTATGGTTGCTTAGCTTACCATAACTGGCGAATTTCTGAGGTTTTTCTGTTTTACCTGTAACCATAACGTCCTTGTAACAGTGTTTTTCCATAGAATTTTTATTAGTGCAACTTAACCATAACGTCCCTTTAACAACGTTTTTTCATTGAATTTCATAGGTTTTTATTACTGCAACTTAACCATAACCAATCAGAGGCCAGTCCGTGGACCGAACAGTGACGTGAGTCCGCGGAGCAGACATAGATATCACTAATTTTTTTGCCTTATGTTCTGGTCATTTAAAAAAAAAAAACTACTGGACGGATTTACACCAAATTAACAAAAGCATGCTTTTGAGACCAAGCAGCCGCTCCTGCCGCAAATTTGGTGAAAATCCGTATTTTATTTCGAACCATAATGTCACGTTTATAATGTTTTTTTTGTGTGAATTTCACAGGTTTTTAGTAGCGCAACATAACCATAACGTCCCTTTAACAAAGATATATATATATATATATATACGCACACACACATCTTTCTTCAGCTGTCGTTTCTACAGTTGGTGGAGGAGCACTCCTTAGTCCCCAATGAAATCAGGAAACCAAAATACAAAATTGTTCCACTTTATTTAAGTTCCCAAAAAATGTATATAAAATTATTGCACATCCTCATGGCAGACAAAAAGTTTTCATAAGCCACTCACATTGTGGCCCTCCCAAGGTAACTGGCGCATAGTAGATGGAGTCTACGCGTTTCGCGGTCCACTGACCGCTTGTTCACAACTAATGATCCAACCATTGTAGAGGGTTAAAATACCCCATGTGACATGTGGACAGACACAGAAAGAGGACTACCTTATTTATCTGTTGAAAAACCGTGTCGGCCATTTTGAAACGGGTCTGTTATGTAAGGTGGGTTTACTAAACCCGGGCTGCTACCCCGTGTTCTGTATAGAGGCCCTTCTTTTGGATAACGTATGATGGACTCCCATTGATAATGGTGCCATAGCGTGCAAATGGTCTATGTGTTCTAGCACAGTGCTTGACATTACATTGTTAGTCTGTAGTGCAAATCACAAGACCAAAAGCATAGCCCTGTATAGTTCCAAGCTAGATTTAAATACAGCTGCGTTAAAAAATGCTAAATAGTGATGGTAATACAGTACTATTTTGAAATACTAAAATGCATATTGCATATTACTCGCAGCATAACTGTAAAGTGCACAATATTGGCAGCATAGTTATAAGGTGCATAGTGCATATGTTACTCAATCTAAAAGGTCCTTAACAAGTCCTGCCATAGTGCCTATTAAAAAATGGCAGTTATTTAACTAAACAGACACCGATTGGCCTTCGGTTTGTATACACACGTGGCACTTGTTCCTTGGTTAAAAGTGCAATGTGCTAGCAGCAATATTTAAAGTGCTATTTATATCTTCCTCCAAAAAGTACAAGTGCCTATAGTTTCACCAGGGACAAGTACCAAGATCTATATACAGACTAAAAGTAGAAAAAAGGGGTTTAAAATCTCAATATGAACGCCAACATGTCACACCCAGTCAAAAAACCCTACAAATATCAGTGTGTGTTGGATCAAACAAACCCATCAAATCCCAAAGGGGAATTAAAATTACACAGTCTCTACTGTTATCCTGATACTAGAAAAGAGAAAAGGTGGAAAATCGGAAGACTTAATACAACTAAAAGATCAAAGGGACTTAATACAACTCAGAAACTCCTTTCTAATCATCCTGGATGTAATCTACATGGGAGAATAAGTTGACTACTTATGACATTCATATAAAGGTCCCCTTGAGTACTTTGGTTAAAAATATCAGTTTCGTTGCATTGTAACAGTTCGAGTATTAACCGAGGAACGTATATAGTTTCTCATCTGTGTTGTGCCCACTGGGTGTTTTACTCTCAAAGTCTAGGATGCAGCAAGTTTCTTTTTGCCGAAGTTTCTTCTCTCTGTTTCCTCCTCTGGGATCAATTTCTATCTTATGTACCCCAAAGAAGTAAAAACTGTCAATTTTACCCTCGTGGTAGTCGCTAAAGTGCTTGGCCATGGGGTAGTTCGGATCTTGGTGTTGAATAGCCCTCACATGCTGTTGAATCCGAATTTTTAATTTACACTTAGTACTCCCGATATACCATTTCTTGCATGCACATGCCAATACATAAACCACAAAGTCTGTTTCACATGTGATCTTCTCTTGGATGGTGATGGAATTACCCAGCACCGGATGCTCATAGGACACACAATTTCTTGCAAATTTACAAATGTTACAGCGAGTGCATTTTCGAAAGCATGGCTTCTGTGTTTTTAGCCTGGTTTCTTTTGTGGATGGACCGTCCCATACCATGAAACTTTGTACCAGACTATCTTTCAAAGATCGATTCCGTCCATAGCTTATTTCAGGATTCATTTTCAGATTTGCAGCCAAATCTTTGTCTGCCAGTAGGATCCTCCAGTGTCTACGGAATATTCGTTTTACTTCTGTTACCTCATTATCAAAGGTTAGAATCATTCTCGTAGTTTCATTCTCCTTTGTTGGTCCGACTGGCTTATGTGATCCTGTAAGAAGTTCTGATCTTACTTGCTTTCTTGCTTTCATGTATGCCTTCTCTATAACTTTTGTGGGGTAGCATTGTTCAAGGAAGCTAATTGCTGCACTTTTACTATCCAGATCATATGCTGCTAGAGTGGAGCTGTTACGCCTGATTTTTATAAACTCCCCATACGGGATGCTCCACACCAGATTTTTGGAATGTCCACTGGTTGCGTGCAAAGGGGTATTAGTTCCACTGGGTTTCCTATGTAGTTCAGTTGTTAAAGTCTGGTCCACAATCTTCAAGTTGACATCCAGGAAGGTTAGGAAGGAACAACTATGTGTCTCTGTAAACCTTAAATTATGTTCATTATTGTTGAGAAGCTTCACAAAGTCTACCCAGGCATTCTCTGACCCTTTCCAGATTATAAAAAGGTCATCAATGTATCTTAGCCATAATACAACATCTTCCGTGGATAGTTGATTTTTGTCCGACCATACATCTGTTGCTTCCCATGCCCCCATTGTCAAGTTTGCATACGATGGGGCAAATGTTGTGCCCATTGCGGTGCCTTGCACCTGTCTGAAATATTCGTTGTTGAATAAGAAAACATTGTTTGTGAGGCACAAGTTGATCATTTCAAGAATCATTTGTGTGTGTTCCAGGTAATTTAACGATCTGGTGTTTAAAAAGCTCTCAGATGCATTGATGCCATATTCGTGTCCTATGGATGTGTATAAAGAAACGACATCCATTGTAGCCAGTATATAGTTTGTGTCCCAATTTATGTTCTCAATACGTGTGTGGAAGTCTGTTGTGTCTTTCAAGTAGGATGGAAGAGATGACACAAAGGGAAAAAGTGTCTCGTCTATATATCTTGACATATTTTCAAACGTTGAACCTATAGATGAGACTATGGGCCTCCCTGGAGGTTTCTTCATGTCCTTATGTATCTTCGGGAGAAAATATATTGTGTGAATTACTGCATTCGGGTTGAAAGGAACTTACAATTTTCTTCTGTTAAGATACCCTTCTCTTCCCATTTCTTAAGGAAATTGTTTGCTGTATTTTCCAATTCTTGACTCGGGTTGTTTAGCACTCTCTCATAGCCCTTTTTATCGTTAAGTTGCTTATATGCCCCCTTAATATAATCTTCTTTGTCCATGAGGACAATATTGCGTCCTTTGTCTGAGGGCTTTATAATGCAGGTCTTAAGGGTCTGTAGTTCTTTCAGAGCCATCCTGTCGGCAGCCGATAAATTGTCTTTGCATCTCAATCTTTTCTTTCTCCTAAATTTATTTAGATCTTCAATCACGAGTGTCTGGAATGCTTCGATATTGTTCCCCAAGTTGTTAATTGGATTCAATTTTGATTTCTGTTTTAACTTGCTCTTCTTCGTCCAGTCTGTTCTTATATTTAGTTCTTCTAGATTTATTGTTATTAGTTCTGGATTTGTGTCAAGTTCTATTTCTTTTCCTTTTTCAAGATCAACCAAATTTGCTAATGCCTCAATGTCATTAATAGTTATTTCAGTTTTACCACCTTCTTTTGGTGGCCTTTTTATTGTGCTATGGTTGGTAGCAAAGAATTTCCTTAAGCGTAGTTTTCGCACAAAATGATCGAAGTCAATTCGAGTTTGTACATAGTTAAAACGAGCAGTGGGGCAGAAATTTAAACCCAAGCGTAGAACTTTTTCTTGTTGCGCAGTCAAAATATGTTTGGACAGATTGATGATTTTTAAACTGTCTTCTTTCTTGTAGCGCCTTGAAACACTTGTGTATAGGCGCGTTACAAATGCCATATCATATCATATCATATCTTTATACTAGCTCTTTCCCAGAGTGCAATAATCTGTCCGGGATAGTGCTCGCTGTTTTGGTTGCCCCTCTGCCCCCTCCTCGTTTTGCTCGACCTCCTCTGTTTCTCCCTCGATTTTGGTAACCTCCTCTTGTTTGTTTTTGTTTTTTCCCATCTTGGCGCAAAAGTCTCATTTCGTCTAAAAAATTTAAACGAATTGATGGTTCTTCATTCTCGCTTGCTGTGACATCTGATTCAGATGTGGAAGATTCTATGTCGATTTCCGTTTCATTATTTACAGTTGGTGCCTTTGTTCTAGACACTTCCCCCAGTTGATCGAATCTCCTAGGAAACGTATAAACAGTGCCTCTTTCATAATCTTCTTTGTCGCGCAGGAATTTGTGCTGTTTACGTTGTTTTATCTCTTCTTCATATCCTTTCAGATTTTTCTCCATATTTATTCATAATTTTTTCCCATCCTCACTTTCTGGTATCATAGTCAATTTGCTTTCCACCTCCTCAATCTTTTCCAATATCTTCAAGCGGTCGGCCCTTGCGTATTTAACTAGAAGCTGGAGAAAGGTCTTTGAGCATGTATTCGTCGCCTCGCTCGACTCATTGAGCATTGCGGGGTCCTGTTCTTCAAATGAGGGAATTATTAGGATTCTCAGTCCTCTTGGGATCCTCCCTACTTCAATACAATTTTTAAGGGAGTGCTCCTCCCACCACTTGCTCACTTCCTTCTTCTGCAGTTTTTCCAATTCTTTTAGCAAGCCAATCTCAGTGTTATCTTCTGTGGCTTGTGCCCTGCCAGGGGCCGATTTGCTTGATTTGAGTGTTTCATCAAACAAAGAAACAACCTGTGCTATTCTCATTGCCTCTTTGCTTGCCTGGGAGTTCGCCATGCTTGTGCAGTTGAAAATGCTTATTGGTTTCTATAAATGTCTCACATTATATAGACATATAACTCACAATTTTCTGGGACCGAGACACTTGTGCGCATAACTAAATGTCCTGCGCTTGTGGTGATGGAACAGGACTGTATTGTGCTAATTCGTACCTGATGTGTTCGAAATCGAAAGGAAAACCGTGGCCGCAGCACTTACCCGGCTCCGTGTCCTCGCCTGTTGTGAGCAGACGCCTCCACTTCGCCGCTCCGTGTGCCGCCGCGGTCTCTTCCCTCGATGCGATAAGATCACAGAGTATACATACAGTCCGAGCTGCAGCGGGACCTTCGTCTTTCTTGAGCCGTGAATCAGCCGCGCGCTCCTTTGTTTTCAACTTCCACCGGTGCTTCCTCTACGTTGTCACGTTACAACGTTGCAATATCTTTCTTCAGCTGTCGTTTCCGCAGTTGGTGGAGGAGCACTCCTTAGTCCCCAATGAAATCAGGAAACCAAAATACAAAATTGTTCCACTTTATTTAAGTTCCAAAATAATTTCCATAAAGTTATTGCACATCCTCATGGCAGACAAAAGTTTTTACAGGCCAATCACATTGTGGCCCTCCCAAGGTAACTGGTGCATAGTAGATGGAGTCTACGCGTTTCGCGGTCCACTGACCGCTTGTTAACAACTAATGATCCAACCATTGTAGAGGGTTAAAATACCCCATGTGACATGTGGACAGACACAGAAAGAGGACTACCTTATTTATCTGTTGGAAAACCGTGTTGGCCATTTTGTAACGGGTCTGTTATGTAAGGTGGGTTTACTAAACCCGGGCTGCTACCCCGTGTTCTGTATAGAGGCCCTTCTTTTGGATAACGTATGATGGACTCCCATTGATAATGGTGCCATAGTGTGCAAATGGTCTCTGTGTTCTAGCACAGTGCTTGACATTACATTGTTAGTCTGTAGTGCAAATCACAAGACCAAAAGCATAGCCCTGTATAGTTCCAAGCTAGATTTAAATACAGCTGCGTTAAAAAATGCTAAATAGTGATGGTAATACAGTACTATTTTGAAATACTAAAATGCATATTGCATATTACTCGCAGCATAACTGTAAAGTGCACAATATTGGCAGCATAGTTATAAGGTGCATAGTGCATATGTTACTTAATCTAAAAGGTCCTTCACAAGGCCTGCCATAGTGCCTATTAAAAAATGGCAGTTATTTAACTAAACAGACATCGATTGACCTTCGGTTTGTATACACACGTGGCACTTGTTCCTTGGTTAAAAGTGCAATGTGCTAGCAGCAATATTTAAAGTGCTATTTATATCTTCCTCCAAAAAGTGCAAGTGCCTATAGTTTCACCAGGGACAAGTAACAAGATCTATATACAGACTAAAAGTAGAAAAAAGGGGTTTAAAATCTCAATATGAACGCCCACGTGTCACACCCAGTCAAAAAACCCTACAAATATCAGTGTGTGTTAGATCAAACAAACCCATCAAATCCCAAAGGTGAATTAAAATTACACAGTCTCTACTGTTATCCTGATACTGTCAAGACTATCAGACTCTTTTACAGGATTGATCTCAGAATCTGCTATGTCCTCCTCACTGCTAGAATTACTGCACAGCCTCAAAAACCCTAACTCCTCCTCACCTGATGAGGTTGGATAGTTTAGCTTCTTTCTTCGGGATTGCCGCACTGGAGTCTTCTTCTTTGTGAGCAGATACGGTCTGCCTCGAAAGGAAGCCACCGTGACCCTATATAGAGAAATTCACAGTGACTCCTCTCCGCGACAGCCAGACATGTTTCAGGGGAAAAAGCCACGAAGGCATAAAAAACCCCCACGATGCTTCGAAGAGGACTGTCGAATAGTCTGATCCGATGAGAGGTAACCTTTCCATAACTGAAGCAGAAGTCTCCGGAGGAGCTCTCCAAGACGGGAGTGAGGATGATAAACACAACTGCCACAAGCAGAAAAACGAAGTAGAAGGAGAGGTAGGGATCGAGGAGGAAGAGGCAAGGAACAACGGTTAGAACTGAAGCAAGGAATGGAAGAGGGAGGAAAGGGGGAGGAAGGCGGAACGAGATCGCTGAATGAAACACAGAATAGAGCGCACGCAACACAAGAAAGCACAGTTGCAACGCGCTGATCCGCCGAGTAACTAATGGTTATATACATGACGGCGGCCATGTTGGAAAAAGACTAGACCGCGGTCAATAGTTTCAAGGAAAGCGTTTCAAGGAGTTTCCACCTCCGCCAGACTCGCCAGCTGCCAGCAGTCGTGAAAGATACTAGAAAAGAGAAAAGTTGGAAAAGTTGGAAAATCGGAATACAACTAAAAGATCAAAGGGACTTAATACAACTTAGAAACTCCTTTCTTATCATCCTGTGTGGAATCTACTTGGGAGAATAAGTTGACTACTTATGACATTCATATAAAGGTCCCCTTGAGTACTTCGGTTAAAAATATCAGTTTCATTGCATCGTAACAGTTCACACACATGTTCTCCTCCAAGTACTGTTTTCAAGTGGTTAAACTGACACAAATGAGTGAATACAAAATTACGAGAGCCCTCGGTCTTTGTAAGGTGCAAAAAACTGTAATTGTACCTTTTCATAAAATCTGCATATAAAATATGTTATTTAAAAGAACCAACATGGTCTTACTGAACAGCTTGTTACAGTCCTGCCGTGTCAAATTGTGTAACGCGTTCCATCCCTCATTCAGGGACTTCCTCAGGCAAAATTGTACATTTTTGGGGCTGTTTTTTATTTTTTACATTCTGCCATGTCACATGTTATCCTCAGTCATATCCTAGCACGCTCTATATGCTATGTTAACCTAGCAGCCATTTTACAGTATCTTAGTAAAGCACTAGCTAAAGCTGCGCTTGTGCCTGAATAGTATCATGCTTATAATAAGCTGGCACCACTGTATTTTACCCTGTGACTTGGCAGAATGTTTTACAAAATGTGCAGCCCTTTCGCCAAATGGCTCTTAATAAAATCAATAAAATCACTCCCCAGTGGGCTACACCCAGTAAAGTGCAATGTCTTGCCCAAGTGGGCTAAAGTGCAACAGTCTCTAAAGTGCATTGTGTTAAAACCATATTAAAGCAATATACCCTGAGCAGTGGGGGCATTACCGACTCAGGTAATGCCCCGGGGCCCATAGTTATAGTCCCGAGCGAAGCCGCCGTGAGGGGCATATAGCTATTAGTACCCCGGCCTGCAGAAACTGCGTGACCGGGGCACTAAAAGATTTTATTTTGTCCCGAAACTCTACAGCATTTCAAAATAAAAAGAAAAAGATAAAGAAAATGGCCACCGGGAAAGGGAAAACGGAGTCCATTTTCCCTTTCCATGGTAGCCATCGAGACCGGACACGCTGGAAACAGAAGCATTTCCAGCACTTCTGCTCCCAAAAAAAAAAAAAAAAAAAGAAGGTAAGTGCGGTCGGGAGGGCGGAAGCGAGGGCGGAAGGGTGGGGAAGAGAAAAAAAAGGAAAAAGTACCTGAGTCCCAGGCGGGGGATGGCCCGGAGCGGGGATGGCCCCACTCCGAGTCTCCACATGGCAGGAGGCTGCCATCGTCCTCCGCCGGGGACCAAGGCATAGAAGGTAAGTGGGGTGGGGAGGGAGGTGGGAGGAAAAAAAAAGCCTTACATCTGTCCCCGGCGGGGGGCGAATGTAGCCTCTCAGCCGTGGGGAGGATCGGAGCGGGGCTGGCCCCGCTTCGAGCATCCTCATTGGCTGAGGGGCTGCCACGCCCCCCCAATGGGGACAAAGGCCGTGGAATCCCGACAGAGGGATTCCCGGCCTGGTAGTGACTCAGCAAGAGCCAATCAGAATAGCTCTTTCATTCTGATTGCGCCCTCGCCGGTACTAATATATCATATTGCCCTACAGGGCTAAAATGCAACAGTATTCAAAGTGTTAAGTGCTTAACATGCCTTATAATAAATACCACAATTTCTTCTAACTTGCCCAAGTGGGCTAAAGTGCTAATGTATCTGAAGTGCTCTGTGTAAACGCCATTTTCTATCTTCTTGTCCTAGTGGGATACAGTGCAACAGTATCCAAAGTGTTAGTAGCTTAACACCTCTTATGATAAATACCACATTTTCTATGCCTTCAGTTTTACCTTTATGGATTTTAATAATATATCAATTCAATCTTGTACAGTGTATGAAAAGGTAAAAAAGAAGGTAAATTAACAGGTAAAAAAAACACACACAGCCATTTGATTAATTAGATGAAAGCTCTTGGGCTAGCATTAGAGTGCCTATAGTGCCTATACCATAACAAGTCAATCATCTAATAGGTGGATAGCCAACTCTTCATCCGAGTTATGTCCAAATGGTTTTCTTGTATTGAATTCAATGATTAGTTTAGATTCCAACTTGCAGAGTCTTCATTCTCTATTGCCCTTTCTTATCAATTCGGGAACATGTGCTAATGCATAATATTTTAGGAGAGTCGCATCATTGTTATGTTTATCTGCAAAGTGCACTGCCAGAGGATAGTTTTTATCTTTGTGAAGAATGGCTCGATAATGTACCTTTCCACTGTCCAGTTGATGTTCTCCTCCTAGCGCGCTTTCTTGACTCTTGCAATCATCAGGGAGGCAGTCTGTTCAGGTGTTTGTTCAGGTGTTGATGGTTACTACCAGTGATGGCCTCAGGGAATTCTGGTTGCTGTAGTCATTCAAGTAGCCAGGAAACAACTCACCCTCCCATTACAAAGTGTAAAACCCCAGTTGGGGGAGGGGGAAAACCAACAGTGTGGCTCTCCTGAGTAGGGGCATGTGTCACCCCGGTGCCGCCGCCTCTGGAGCCCGGGACTCCCAAAGAACATTTGACAGAAAAGGGTGTGAGGAGCGCACTCTGAGTCCCAGCTAGGTGTACCTTTCCACAGTCCAGTTGATGTTCTCCCCTAGCGCGCTTTCTTGCCTCTTGCAATCATCAGGGAGGCAGTCTGTTCAGGTGTGTGTTCAGGTGTTGATGGTTACTACCAGTGATGGCCTCAGGGAATTCTGGTTGCTGTAGTCATTCAAGTAGCCAGGAAACAACTCACCCTCCAATTACAAAGTGTAAAACCCCAGTTGGGGGAGGGGGGAAAACCAACAGTGTGGCTCTCCTGAGTAGGGGCACGTGTCACCCCGGTGCTGCCGCCTCTGGAGCCGGGACTTCCAAAGAACATTTGACAGAAAAGGGTGTGAGGGGCGCACTCTGAGTCCCAGCTAGGTGTACCTTTCCACAGTCCAGTTGATGTTCTCCCCTAGCGCGCTTTCTTGCCTCTTGCAATCATCAGGGAGGCAGTCTGTTCAGGTGTTTGTTCAGGTGTTGATGGTTACTACCAGTGATGGCCTCAGGGAATTCTGGTTGCTGTAGTCATTCCAGTAGCCAGGAAACAACTCACCCTCCAATTACAAAGTGTAAAACCCCAGTTGGGGGAGGGGGGAAAACCAACAGTGTGGCTCTCCTGAGTAGGGGCATGTGTCACCCCGGTGCTGCCGCCTCTGGAGCCCGGGACTCCCAAAGAACATTTGACAGAAAAGGGTGTGAGGGGCACACTCTGAGTCCCACCTAGGTGTACCTTTCCACAGTCCAGTTGATGTTCTCCTCGTAGCGCGCTTTCTTGTCTCTTGCAATCATCAGGGAGGCAGTCTGTTCAGGTGTTTGTTCAGGTGTTGATGGTTACTACCAGTAATGGCCTCAAGGAATTCTGGTTGCTGTAGTCATTCAAGTAGCCAGGAAACAACTCACCCTCCAATTACAAAGTGTAAAACCCCAGTTGGGGGAGGGGGGAAAACCAACAGTGTGGCTCTCATGAGTAGGGGCATGTGTCACCCCGGTGCCGACGCCTCTGGAGCCCGGGACTCCCAAAGAACATTTGACAGAAAAGGGTGTGATATATATATGATTCCGATATTCTACCATGGTCTTCTGTTCGATGTCAACACTTGTCAAAACGTTTTCTTTGTCACATTGCCTAGCCAATTGGTATGTTGAATAACTGGCTTCAACATGCTAGGTGATCTCAGATCTTTTACCAACTTTGCTTTAGTTTTCCTGTGTAGTTTACTACATATCTTGTTCAGTATAAACAATTCTACATCTAAAAATACAACTCGGTTAGGCCTACTAGAGAAGTCAATTTCAAATTCAATTAATTGTTATTGAGAAGTGAGATGTACTTCACAAGTGATTCTTCAGTCCCTTTCCAAATTAGGAACAGATCATCAATATATCTATACCAAGAGACAATTTGTCCCAGATACTCAAACTGATCTGACCATGCATGCTCCTGTTTCCACCATCCAATGTACAGATTAGCATATGTGGGTGCTATGCAGGACCCCATTGCAGTCCCACAATTTTGTCTATATAATTTGTCTTCAAACAAGAATAAATTGTGTTCTAGACAAAATTCAAGGAGTGTAATTATGACCGCATTTTGTTGTTTAAAGTTTATGTATCTTGAAATTCAAAAAGTATTCACATGCTGTGAGGCCTTTTTGAATCAGTATTGAAGTGTATAGAAATACTACATCCATTGTGATCACGATGTATTCTGGTTCCCATTCTATTGCCTGTACTTTGCCCAGCAGGTCTGTATTACCCCCAACATAAGAGTTAAGATCTTTCACAAACGGTTGAAGAAAAATATCTAAATATTTTGAGACATTTTCCAACAAAGAACCTCTCGAAGAAACTATTGGTCTCCCTGGCGGTGTAACAATGCATTTATGCATCCTAGCGATGAAATAGAGAATAGGTGTAATAGGGAAGTCTTTGGTCATGTAAGACACTTCCTCAGGTTCCAACAAATTTCTAATTTTGAATGAATGGATGATATCATCTAATGCTGCTTTCGTACTTGCAATGACATCATTGGATATTTGTTCATAACATGCAATATCATTAAGTTGTCTATTTGCTTCTTCCCGGTATTTAGTTCTTGCCCAAACAACAACTCCTCCTCCCTTGTCTGCCTGTCTGATAACTACAGAAGTGTCATTTTTCAAATTGAGAAGTGCGTTCTTTTGTTCAATATTCAAATTGAAGTTCTTATAGTCTGTTTTTTCTTTTAAGTTCTGCAAATCTTAAATAACACACTCTTCAAATACTTCTATGTTGTTAGGCAGTATTTGTGAGTTGAAAGTGGATTTGTTTCTTAACCCACTATCTTCTGTAAAATCTGTAAGAATTTTGAACCTAATCAAGATTTGTTCATTATTCATATCTGACAATGTTACTTCATCTCCCTCAGATTAGACCTTCCACAACTGGGCTTTATGGGAGAGGCCGTTGCTGGAGGGCAGCCACTACTAACCTTGGTAAGGAAGAACATTGTTAATTTTACCTTTGCCAAAAATCTGAAACGATCAATACGGGTTTGGGTGAAGTCAAAGTTTTGAGTGGGAGAAAAAGAAAGGCCAAGCTCAAGAACCTGTTGCTCTGTCTCTGTAATTATTCTTTCCGATATGTTAAATACTTAGGCTTTTAGTTCTGAGTCTTGCAGCCTTTCCTTTGTCACTTTCTCCACTCCCAGAACGAGGGGTTCGCCCCCAGGGGAAGCCATTTCCCACACTTTTGTCCCTGTCTGGTCTTCTTTGTGCCGGCTCCTCTTCCTCCTCCAGGTGGCCTTCCTCTTGGTTTACTGTTCTTTCTGCTCTCTAACTGCAACAGTTTGAACTCCTCTAAAACATTTATTTTAGTAGACCCAAGTTCAGGTCTGAGGATTCTACTTCCGATGTGGAGGCTTCCACAACACTAGCTGTTACTGATCTTGCCGTTGTTTTATTACGTTGTAATTGTTGCTTGATTTGACACGGCAGAACTGTAACAAGCTGTTCAGTAAGACCTTGTTGGTTCGTTTAAATAACATATTTTATATGCAGATTTTATGAGAAGATAAGATTAAAGTTTTTTGCACCTTACAAAGAACAAGTGCTCTCGTAATTTTGTGTTCACTCGTTTGTGTCGGTTTAACCGCTTGCAAACAATACTGAGAGGAGAACACGCGTGTTCTATATTCTATTTTGGCCAGTCTTGTGGACAACCGAGAGCACACCTGCTAAGAGTAGGCTTGAGCACCGTGACATCAAGAGTTTTTTTGCTTAAAAACAAATATATATATATATATATATGATACATTACTCACCGTAATCGTATTTCTGATGCTTGTATCTGCTTAGATTCACATGCTGTGCATAGACCGACATCTAGTGGAAGCTGCAGAGTATTACAGTTGTTGTTTTCGAAATTCGAAAAGGGACGTCGACAGGGCGTGCCAGTAATACTATCCCTAGTGTGACGTCCGCTGTATCCATGGTCCTTCACGCATCGAGGTCCCTGAGATTGTTATTTTTCTGACATGAGGTAGCATGAAGTGTAGCCTGAGTACAGGTGTTTCCAAGCAGATTTGTATCAGATACGCTCATAAGCATCAATGCGCCAGCTCTCTGAGGGGATGAAGGTGGGCGCATGTGAATCTAAGTAGATAGAAGCATCAGAAATACAATTACAGTGATTAATGTATCCCTTCTGAGGCTTGTGGAATCTGCTTAGATCACATGCTGTGCATAGATTAGCAAGCAGTGTTAGGAGAAGGTGGTGGGTTTTAAGAAGGTTCATGGGCGAACAGATGTCTTTGAACTGCTTGTCCCACTTGTGTATCAGTCTTGGAATGAGTGTCAATTCAGTAGTGCTGAGTGAAAGTGTGTACTGAGCTCCACGTAGCTGCTCTGCAAATGCTGTCTAAGGGGACATTTGCAATAAAAGCCAAAGTAGCACCCGTACTCCTTGTGGAGTGAGCTCTTGGGGTGAAAGGCAGTGTCTTTTCTGACAGGCAATAGCACAGTTGCATGCACCTGATTATCCATCTGGAGATGGCATTTTTGGAAATGTGATCCCCTTCTCTGCCCGGGGCTATGTTGACAAACAGTTAGTCTGTAAAGGACTGCCCTACTTGCATCTAGTGTATGGAGTTTAACCTCAGCTGAGTTAGTGGGGTTCTGGAAGAAAGCCGGTAGCTCAATAGACTGGTTTATATGAAATCTTGAGATGAACTTAGGGGAGAACCTAGGATGAGTACATAAAACCAGTTGATCCTTGTGTATGACAAAGAAAGGATCCTGCACTGACAATGCTTGCAATTCACTAACTCTTCTTATGGAAGTAATAGCCACTAAGAAGGCAGCCTTGTAAGTCAGGTGTTTACGACTTGTGCATAGGCTTGAAAGGGGGTCCCATGAGCTTAGCGAGTACTACATTGAGATGCCAACCTGGTGGCGGGTTTTAAATTGGAGGGTGGAGTCTCTTTACTCCCTCCATGAAAGCCTTGATTACTGTCTCTTTCCACCACAATACCCTATTGTGGGAGGTAGTGTACGCCGACAAGGCCACCAGGAGGACCTTAACAGAGTTGAATTCTAACCCCGAGTCTAGTAGGTGGAGCATATAACTTAGAATGTGGCTTAGGGTACATTCTGCGGGGTTTATTTGTTTAGTCTGCCACCAAATTACACATCTTTTCCACTTGGCGAAATAACAGTGTCTAGTGTTAGGTTTTCGTGCGGTTGAGATGTCCGAACTCTATGACTTCAGGAGCCATACTGCCATGTTCATGGAGTGAGGCTGAGGGTGCACTGTTAACCCCCCGGGCGGAGTGAGTCGATTGGTGAAGTACGGGAGCTTGATGGGATTGTACAATGCCAGTTTGCGCAGATGTGGGTACCATGGTTGTCTTGCCCACATAGGAGCAACTAGGAGGAGCGTCACTTGTTCCTTGTGGATCTTGTTCACCAACTTGTTCATGAGAGGAGTTGGGGGAAAAGCGTAAGCAAATTTCCCTGACCAGTTCATCCATAGGGCGTTCCCCTTGAAGCCTGGCTGCAGGAACCTGGACATGAAGTCTGGGCATTGACTGTTATGGCTAGTAGCGAACAAGTCTTTTGTGGGGAAACCACATAGAGAGAAGAGGTGTTCTACGACCTCTGTGTTTAGTCGTCATTCGTGTTCCTCTGGTAGGGCATCTCTGCTCTATAAATCTGCCAGGGAGTTGAGTTCTCCTGGAACGTGTTGTGACGATAGGAATATCCTCCGTTTGAGTGCCCATTTCCAAATTCGTTGCGCTAGCCTGGACAGATTTGGAGAACGTGTCCCCCCTGTTTGTTGATATAAAACATCACTGTAGTGCTGTCGGTGAGGACTTGCACCAAGTAGTTTTCTAGGTGTATTTGAAATGCCTAAAGGGCCTTGAACACTGCCAGTAGTTCTAGCAGATTGATGTGGTTCTGCACTGTAGCGTGAGTCCACAGACCTTGTGCTGTGTGATGAAGGTAATGAGCCCCCCACCCAGCGAATGAGGCGTCTGTCGTCACAATCGCCTGCACTTCTGGATTGTGGAAGGGTTTTCCCTTTAGCAGATTTTCTCTTGTCCACCAGCGAAGGTTTTGTGCTAGTGTTGGCGAAACGACCACTAGATCGTCCAACTGACCGCTTGCCTGAGACCACTGTTTCGCCAACCACTCCTGCATGGGGCACATGCGCAGTTGCGCGTGAGGTACCAGGTAAATGCAAGATGCCATCATGCCTAGAAAATGCATAGCTTTGCGTACGCTTATCTGGCGGCCGGCTTGATAATGAGGTATTTGCAGTAACATGTTTTGGACTCTTTCCTCTGATGAAAAGACCAACCCCTCTTCTGAGTTTATGACAGCTCCTAGGAACTGTTTGGTTGTGCTCGGCACTAGGCTTAATTCTTTTTTGTTTATAGAGAAGCCCAATTGAAAGAGAAGGATGATAGTTCTTTGAATGTTCTGCCTTCAAATGCAGGGAGTCTCCCCCGTAATCAGCCAGTTGTCCAGGTAAGGGTACACTGGGATTTCTTCCCTGCGCAGGTGCGCTGCCACCACAGCCAGTACCTTTGTGAATACCCTCAGAGCAGAAGCTATTCCAAAGGTCAACACTTTGAATTGGTAGTGCTGGTTCGCTATCTTGAAACGCAAGAATCTTCCGTGCGCTGGGAACATTGAATAGTGAAAATAGGCATCTTTCATATCCAGTATTGCCATGTAGTCCCCCCGCTTTGGCAGAGGGATTACTTCCTGTAGTGTACTCATGCAGAACTTTTGTGGCTTGACATATTTGCTTGCAGGGCGTAAATCCAATACTGCGCGCATTGTTAGATCTTTCTTCAAATACCCTTGTTTACCTGGTTGGCCCGGGACGACTTCTATGCTGTCCTTTTCGAGCAGTGTGGCAATCTCCTCGAGGAGGATGCGTTGGTCTTCTTTGGAGTGTGTTTTCTGCCATGCGGGATGGTTCCGGGGTCGTTCGAGAAGCTCGATGCACTACCGGCCCACCATGGTGAACATCACCCATTTGTCCGAGGTGATTCCCTCCCATGCTTGGGTGAAGTTGGAAATGCGCCCTCCTAGTGGAATGAGAGGGCACCTGAAGCGGGTTGTCACTGTTTCTGAGGTGGGATACCAGCTCTAGAGGAGGAGCCCCTCCCCCGACCGCAGGATCTGCACTGTCCTCTCTCTGGCCTTGATTGTTTCCCCAGGTTGTTCCCAGATTTTGATTGTAGTTTGAACCCCTCTGGGAATTTTGTCCGCCTGAGCGTCAAGAATTACTGTTCCCTCTCTGGCGCATGTGCTTGTTAGTTAGTTGTCCCAATGATTTCAGAGTTTCATATTCTTCTTTAGCTGTCTTCAGAGCGTCTTCAACAGCTTTACCGAAGAGCACATTGGGCTCAATGGACATATTGAGTCGAGTGGCCTGCGTCTCCTGCTTGAAGCCGGAATGGCGTAACTAAGCGTGACGCTTCATAATGGTTCCCTCTGCGATGATTCTGCCTGAGTTGTCGGCGGCGTCAAGGTTAGATTTCAACAAGCAGCTAGAAGCTGCTCTGCCTTCTGCAGCCACGATGGTAATTGAGTCTTGAGGGGACCAGGGGCTGATGGCAACAGAGCAGAGACCTCATCCCATTTATGGCAATTATAACTTGCTAAAAGAGTGGAGTTATTAGTAATTCTGGTTTGAAAAGCAGCTGAAGAGGTCACTTTTCTTCCCATCATATACAGCTTTTTGCTTTCCTTGTCCAGAGGAGCTTCCGAGGAAGTTAGGGGTGTAGCTGCTCTTTTTCTTGTTGTTGCGACGAGAGAATCAGGTTTCAGCTGTCCACTGACGTATAGAGGGTCTGATGGGCAGGTTTGGTTGGGCGTTTCCAGCGAGGGTTCTATCTTTCGCTGAACAGACCGCAAGAGGGGAATAAACTGAGTCGCACCCTTCTTCTCCCCCAAAATTTCGTCAATGAAATCTTTGTCCTGCTGACGTTCCTGTGTTGCCATTTGGAAATGCTCAGCCGCTTTGACGAGCACTTCATTTAGAAGTGGCTGGTTATCGATGGGTGAAACCGTCACAGGGGGATCCTGGTTAACGGGGGAATCCATGTTATACATGTCAGGATCTGGGTCGCCCAGATCATCATCCCCGTAGTAAGGGTCTACAGCCTCCTGTGATACAAAGCGATCCTCTATATCGGAATCAGGGTCATATAGGTTAATGACTGTGGGGTCTTGCTCTAGTTTATCGGGGCAAGACCTCTTTGAGGGGGGTTGAGCAGGGATCGGAGAACCAGAGGCCGCTGTTGTGGGAGGGGTGGACTGTAAACCTGTGAAATAAGCAGGGTCTTTCTCATCAAAATTAGCCATGAAGGTCATCCTCCTCATGACTCTATCAATATCCTCAGCTGACCACTGGGCAGAGCTAGGAATGGACAGGGGCTGAAAGGGGAGTCCCTGATCTTCAGGAGTGGGTGGTAGTACAATAGAAGGAGCAGCCTTCATTTTTAGGGCTGAAGATAGGGAATCATTTGTCTGTGTGTCCCTACTTGAGTGAGGGGACTTATCCTTATGGGAACTTTCCTTATGAGGGGTCTTAGAAGTACTCTTCTTTGACTCCCTAGCCTTTACTAGCTAGGCCTTCTGGGGTGTGTTTTTTCTACCAGATGGGCTATTTCCTCCTGCGTATGTGATTTTACCGTTTGACGCTGAGCGTCGAATTTTGGCTATGGATCGATCTGAAGTCTCGTCAATGGATGAGGGACATTTGGGACGGGGTTTGCGCACTATGTCTGTTCTTTCGACAGTCGGGGCCTGTCATGTGGCGATCGAGACCTCGAGTGCCCAGAGGACAGTGACTCAACGGACCTCTCCCTAGACGTAGTGCATAGGCTTTTGACCAACACACGTGTAGATTCTCGGCCGTGGGTTGTATGCTTAGTGGAGGGTGTTGTGAGTGCGCCAGTGCAGCCGTGTGTCGTCCTTGTAACAAGGCCGCCGGCCTGTCTGATGGGGACAGGGGCTTGCGCTTGGGAAACCGGAGTATCCCCGTTCATAGATGAATACATCCTAGAAGCACGAGACCGCGTTTTTAACCCATGCTGCCCTGCGTTGATTTGCTTCAGAGAAAAGCATGTTGCCCCTGAGCAATTCTCCCGGCAAAGCATCCTTTTGAAGATTAATCCTAAACTGGTGGGTCTAGTCGATGCTCACATGCACAGAGATCCTTTACAGAGCAGTCTCCAAAGAGGACTTCCTCAGAGATTGGAAAGTTTGTATTCTACATTTACTACCCTGAACAGAGCCCAAACCTCACTGACAAAGTTATTTCAGCCCGGGGTCCCTACTCGGGCCAGTTAGTCCAGGGTCCGCACGTCACGCTGGACTCACGTCTCTGCATGTGCCTGTGACAGACCCCTGCAGGTCTCCTGGGATGTGTCCCGGGATTCCTTCACTCAAACACGAGACAAGAAGACCTTTTTTTCCACAGGGTGGCAGCAGAGGACGTCGAGGATCTGCCCATCTTTATATGACGGTAGGTATTCTCTGGCACACGTTACGGTGGGTGACTGATTCAATATGTTTTCAGAAATCAGTTGTGGGTCTCCAGGGATACTTAGGTGCTAGGTATGTTGAGGAACTTTCTAGGGGGAGCCTTCCCAGAACGACCCCTCCAACTCCCTCAATCTAGCCCAAAGAATGGTGGTCCATCAGATCTCACAACTGTTCCATGAGAGGGCAGTTATACTATGCACTCCAGAGTTCCCCGTTTCTTTAAGCAATTTCTCTCGGGTTCTCAAGAAGGATTACTCTTTCATCCGGTCTTCAACATGGGGGCACTAAATCAATTTGTTCTGCATCAACATTTCAAGATGGAGATGATTGGATAATTGATGGACGTGTTGAAGCCCGGCGTATGGTGTATGTTTGTTTCCTAAAATAGGGATGGCCTTTAAAACGTTAGGTTTCTGAAAGGTTTTTATTGGCGATACTTGGGAGTGCTCTTTTTTTGCAGGTTAGGACTCTCAGCATGGAGGCAAAAGGACATGCTGGAACATATAGGCCTCATTCATCTTTTTTCAGTTTGAGATGAAGCTTTCTGAATTGGGAAAATACTGTGCCCCAGAGGGGAGGATGAGCCCAGGGAATTCCACTGCATCTGCCCTCTGATATGGTCATCGGATACCAGCCAGACCAGACCAGTCCCCAATGGCTTGGCCCCCTCTTACAAAAGGATGGGAAGTTTCTCCAACTTACCACAACTGATATAAAGATGTAGACATGAACTTTAATAACCTTTTAAATGTTACATACTCACCTTCTTTGCAGACGTTCTTACTTTTTTGATGACATTTGATTTGATATTCTTTTCCAGTTCGAAAAGGTGTTTCTGCAATTGTTGAAATGAGCAATACATCTGTACTGCTGGAGCTTCACAAACACTCTCAGCATTAGGAAGTGCTGTAGTTTCCATGGCATGTAAACCCTAGAACACAAACAAATGTTGATTACGGAGAACTTGGTGGTGTTTGCAATGTCTTGTGTAAATACTATTATTTTAACTCATTAGAAATGTATACTCCAGTCATAAACGTTCCAAAACGGTAAATTTCTTTAACAGAATTTATGGTTGTGGAGGAAAAATGCAAAAATACCAAAACAATAAATATTTCACAGGACGTTATCAGTATGGATTAAAATTCATACTAGGCATTAACGTTCGTACTAGGCATTAAGCTCTGTAACATAGCTCAGTGAGTTAGGTGAACTCATTGCTAAGATCTGTGTACAACCAGAAAGTTCCCAATTACGTATCTGTGCAGCATGAATGAACCATAGTTTCCCAAGGTTGATCGAATTAACACAACAGATACTAATGACGCCACCGCCCAGAGAGGAAACATAACATGTTAAAAACAGATCTGAAGTCAATCCTGAAGAAAAAGAAAACCCATTGAACACCTTGGTTCTCATTAAGAGTACAGCGTTAATAGTATTTGAAAGGACTGCCTGCCTAATCATAGATCGGATGGAGTTGCTGCACCAGTTGTTACCACAGCTGGGCAAAAAACATGCACTCGCCACTAGTTAGTAATAATTGGCTCTTGGTGATTACCAAATGGTGTGCTGTCTTGAGTAGAAATAATGACAAGTGACTTTTTATGGCTGACCACAGTATTAGACGAGTCAAATGCATTATTGTTTTTAACACCACAAGCAAGCACTTCCCTTCAATACAGGAAACAGGTTCGAGTTTTCTAGTTGGCCAGTCAAATGGGGAGAAAGTGGGACATCTAATATATCCATCTTGTCAAAACGTTTGCTATTTGGGGCATAGTTAGCAGGCAGCGGATGTGTACCTAGTTCTCGGAGGCTCCTAAAATCACCCGCCGTGATCCGTAATAATTCTGTCTACAGATTGTGATGAAGGTAGTGCTCTGCAGGAGGATCATATGGGAGGAGAAACGGCTCAGGGAGATGAGTGGAATCCAGGGTATGAGAAACAGTATTTGCCTTTTTTTAAAGGAAACATTTTTCCACTCACACAATATATAATGGTTTTGTTGCCACCATAACACTTTTGGCGCACAGGTTAACAACCACAGTGTGGGTGGAAGTAGTCAGAAGCCCTGTATGAATAAAATAGATAAACATCTCTCTCAAATTCAGGGAACTCGGATATATTAAAAATCCCCCTAACTCCCAAATTTGTAATGGAAGGAGGTTTGTAAATGTTAACCATATTTAATCTAAAAACCTATATTCCTCTTTACCAACCAGTCTGATGACTGATTCGCATGATATTCCCTTAATTAAGGTTGTTGGGAAAAGAGGTCCAAATCTAACAAGGAAACCTGATTTTGCTATTTGGGACTCAAAGTCCCATAATCCCCTCAGTAATGGGACGAGGAAGAGGAATGCAGAGGGAAAAAAACTGTAGTGGTCAGCTAATTAACCTAAATGGCCCACACCTGAGGGATACTGGGAGGTTTAAATGGCCTCCTCAGGTGAGGACTAGATAGTAGTTGGAGAAGAAGCAGCGTACGCTGTACGGGCCGTGTTTGTAGGTGGAGGCGGGAATAATAGGGAGAGAAGACGCCGGGACCTCTGAAGGTCCTGAGAGATATCTCTCCTTACCCCCCTTGCAGAGTTTGAGTAGCATAAACTCGGCGTGGTGGAAGACACTGCAGGATCTCTGGTGACTGAGTCGCATAGGAGCTTGAGAAGCTCTGAACTGGTGTGGTGGCGGTGAGAGCGAACAACCAGAAACTGTTTGCCGGGTCCAGGAGAGCCACAGAAGCTAATGGCCAGCCAACACCGAGCGGGAGTGACTTACCCGGTGAATTCCCCACTTGCAAGTGGTACCGGAGCTCTCGGGTGCTGATTGCGTGCGGCAGGTCAGCCGCGTTGTCTGCGTGTGCATGACAGAGGCTCTTCTCTTGAATATTGAACTATCAGAAAACCAGAGGTGCTGGTTAATGAAAAAAAGTAGCTGTGATGTGCCTTTTGTGAGTTGTTGGAGATCCCAACAACCCGATGAGAAACCAGTATTAAGAACTAAGGCATGCCAGCAATGCCAAGGCCAAAAGAGAGCTAAACCTGGGCTAATTGAATATGCGCGCATCATGGAAGTGCATCAGAGAGTTGTAAGGAAGACATAGGGGGTCATTACGAGGTAGGAGGTAACCATGCTGCTATTAGCGGCATGGCTACCTCCTTACTGGGTACAAGGTCCGGGTTCCTTGAATGAGGAATTACCGGGCCATTCCGACCTTAGAGGGCACGGAAATTCCTCATTCAAGGAACCCATCCCCATTCCCATTCGAGCCCCCATAGCGCTCAATGGGAATGGGGAGGGTGCTAACAACGGGCCCGTTTAATAACGGGCCTGTTGTTATTACCCTGGTCTGCTCGCGGGACCCGCTAAGGGCACCTGGTAAAACCAGGCATCCTTAGCAGAATCCCGCGAGCAGACTCATAATGGGGCGGTAAGGGGGTTGACGGCTCCAGAACCTTTACCAGCGCTGTTGATCCCTTACCGCCCATCTCGTAATGACCCCCCATGGTATCGGTATCAATAGTAAGACAGACCCGTTTGACCACAGTTCAAGGGTGTTTATTGAACTTTAACAAGGGTGTGATAAACGCCTATTTAATCCTAAATCTATAGATGGGAGCAAGCTACGACCATCAAATAATAATAATGCAGTCCTAGTGGAGTCTCGTCAAAATAAAAGGGCCGATACTAAAAACAAAACCTATTTCTAATCCTTACTTCTAAATACAAATAGTGTTGGTAGTGTTTATGAAAAAGAAAGAAGTGTTCACAAAAATGATATGTCAGGATGTTCAGGCCGTTGACCTCCCTACCCCATGTTTTCAGCATGGGACAAGGCGGTTCACTCGAGCATAGGACACTCTTGGCCTTCTTCGGCACAAGGACACAATTCCATTACCAGCATCAGGGCCTTCTGTGCCCAGGTCCCTTAAGTTATCAAAGTCTCTTGATTCAGAGGGCCTGATGCACCAAAACAAACAAAAAGTTCATTTCCTCTTACAAATACTCAAGTCAGGTGATTCACTCTTCACACTGGATCCCCTCAGTCGGGCTCAGATCCCCTTTTATACCACAATCGTTACTTTGGATCCCCTTCTCCAATGTTCAGAGAATATTCTTTCTTGGGTGACTCACGGTTCACGCTGGATCCCCTTGGCCAGGCTCAGAACCTTTCTCTTACAGAATTAGTCTCCCTCAGCCAGGCTCGGGCTAACTGCAGTTCTTATTAGCTATCAAAGACTTTCGAATGTGCACAGGGTTGAGCTTGACCCATTGCAGAACCACTTCGATTCCACAATTCACAATTTACATTTGCTACCTGTCAGTTGGATACCTAAAAGAGACCTTTCGAATGAGCACCCACATGGTGCTGGAACACTCTGTATATGGTATCTATCTTGGCTTCAAAGGTTCAGTCACTCCTTTGATGTTCAATTATATTCACGTCGCTCATCACATACGCTTCACACAGTGTTCTCTTCAGATTTCTCCATACAATGTTGCCACTTGTACCCTTGGTTCTAAAACAGACCTGTCTGCTATCAGTCTCCCTGACTCACTGGCTTTGCTGACTTTACTGGCGCTGCTTTGTTGTAAGAGCCAAGCACAGTACCACGGCAGCAATCGCTCCTCCCTGCCTTGGCTATAGACGTGGGAGAACCCTGGGCACCTCCGACACACAATGCATGTCTCTCCAGCTTGAATTCCAGGTCTTATATTTCTTGTTCTAGAGTGCTTGTAAAAGTAGCATTTTTTCTCTGAAAAGGTCAAGGGCACTTCCTTCCTTGCAACCCTCTCCGGTCTTGCAGTCTTTCTCCTTGTATTAAACTGCCATCTTGGAACTGCTGCTTCCTCAGATGTTTTGCCTTGCTTAGAGTGTGCTTTCGTGCTCGGCCTTTTATGTTTTATGTGTGAGTGTGATGGAAGTCAGGTGTGTGTAATGATCAGTAATTGCCTGACCATTGTCTTGGTACATGTCAGGTATATGGCTCGGGTATTAGTCAGTTTTCTCTCACAGTGAGCTGTGCGTGGGAAAGTGTTCATGTTGGGAAAAGGGGCGGGGGGTTTACTAAGTATCCTACCGGATAGGATGGGGAAATGGTGTCCCACTCCCCGAAGACCCCTCATCCAGGTGATCCTCCCGCACTGGTCTACCCCCCCAGGAACTGGATCCAAAAGCGATGGCCATGTCCTGGCCACCTGGATGACAGATCTCCGGGGACTAGCGGGTGAGACACCATTTGGTTTCTCATAGAGTGCAGTTAGGCACCTTACTTCTCTTGCTGTCTGCTGGAGCACTGGCAAAACTGCCTTGCTACTACTGTTAGACTTGTCAGCAGCATTTGACTTGGTGGACCACGCAGTACTATGCAGCCACCCAAGACTCGCTGCCATCTTCACAGAAGAAGCCATCGTTTAGGTTCAATCATCCTTAGCTAACCGGACAATGAGAATTTTCTCTACCTCCTCCTGTGCCGATCCCATCCAAATAACATGTGGAGTCCCAGAGGGATCCTATGTCTCACCCACTATGTATAACATCTTCACAAAGCCACTATTGACTAGTTGGACAGACTGGGTGTCACTTACACTAATTATGCTGATGACACCCAGATCCTCATACCCCTTTCGGGCAACTACGAAGAGGACTTGGCTTTGGTGAACAAAATATACGTCCTCATTCAGGCATGGATGGCATCCCATGGCCTCTGCCTGAAAGACGACAAAACTGAGATCTTGCTCCTCGGATCTGACTCTCACCTAAAAAAACTAACCCCTAACTATACATCCTTTAACATCGACAATAACATTATAAAAGTTATGCTAGAGGTAAAAACCCTAGGATTTTACTTGGACTCCTCGCTCAACCTCAAAAAACAAGTTAACTCCCTCTCCTCCTCCACTGCCTGCACCTGCAAATGAATCCGTGCTGCCAGACCATTCCTGTCTAAGGCCAGCTGCATCACCTTAGCCAATGCTCTTATCATGTCTAGATTAGACTACTCTAACGCCTTGTACTCAGGAGCCAACAAGTATGTTACGGACAAACTTCAAAAGCTGCAAAACAACGCTCTAGGAGCAGCTCTGAACATCCCCCACAGAGAGCACATCTCTAAATTTAGGAAGGAAGCCCACTGGCTAAAAATAAAGGACAGAATCCTCCTTAAAACTATATCCCTCACTTCCAAATGTCTCAACACTCTAGCACCCCCTTACTTAGCAAAAAAAATTACTAGGAAACTCAACTCCCGACCCTTGAGATCTGCCAACACCTTCCTACTTCTCATCCCTAGATTCAAACTTACCACAGTTGGAGGAACCAGCTTTCCAGTTAAAGCTGTTCAAGCATGGAACGCACTTCCCATTGACCTCAGACGCCCTTTACCTTACACCAGATTCAGATTCAACGCCTCAAATGGCTCCACTCTAACGATTCATAATCTCTTCACTCCTTAATAAATATTGTCTAAGACCCTGTGACGCACCCCACCCCCCTATTACCACTACTGCAATTTAAATGTACTGTATCCTGTATTGTAATTCACCCTTGCATTCATATGTATGTACTATATCTGGACAAGCACTGTAACTAAGTTTCGAGATTTCTTGTTTTTCTGCGCACAGCTGCCCAAGGGCTTGGTGCGCATTATCAAATAAATAAACAAAAACAAAACAAAACAAACAAACAAATTTGCTTTCATTGAGATGAGGTACGCTATAAGGGGCATCTACAAAACACTGCTACATGGATTTGCTACCGTTTGGATTGGAAAAACGTACCATCTTTATTTTCATTCTTTTTAGCTTTTTTCATAAATTATTTTGGTCACTTTTTTAAACTTTGTTAGGAGCGTTACTTGGCCACGCCCCTTACCACCAAATCTCCTTACAAGCTGTTTCCCGCGCGCCTCCTGAGTGCATCATAGAGTGCAGTTAGGCAGTTGGGCTGATGGCGATATCACAATATCTGGGATATTGTGAATTTTCATTTATATTTTTCTTGAAATGTATTCTTTTGCCTTCCTTATTTATTGGGGTACATTTGTTCATATATTTTGTTTTTTCCTTTTGTAGCCTTTTTTAAATAGTGTCCTAACAATTTTCTTAAGTTGTACTCTACCTTGTGCTTTTGCAATTGCTATGTCCTACGCTTATACGTTGAAAACAGCTGTGCCTAAGAATGTTCGCTTGCAAAAAGCCATAGAAACTTCAAAGATCATGCCAGTCCCTAAAATAAACAAAGGGGTTTCTCAACGAAAAGCATGTAAGCATGCCCAATCACTAACGTTTGATATTAGGGGATTTTGGACTAAATGAAATTCAGATGGGGAGGTGGCAGCAGTTGAATCTGCAGAGTCCGCTGCCCCGCCCCCTTTTTCTTCTGATGCTTCACCTGGGGCACAGGCTCTACTTATTGATTTTTCAGAAATTCCGGATTCTGTTATTGTGGCGGCACTCTCACAAATTGAGCATGGATTGAATTTGAGAGGAACTGTCCATTATTTGTCTACCCAATTGGCTTAAAAAAACAATTTAGATAATGCAATGGCTGTTACCCTTAAAGATAAACAGGCCGCCCCAGTTATTTGTGCTCAGGTTTATAGAGGTGAAGATGTTATCATTCAAACATCCCTGCTGATATCAGTAGGGGGACCCAGTTTTGGTCACCTGAAACACGGGACAAAAACGGTTGATGTTACAAACCAAGCCAGGGAGGTTTTGGGCTGCGAGAGGCTGCTAAAGTGTGGTTGTAGAAGAGGTTCTTGTGGTGGACACCCAGCCCCAGGTATTATTGAGCCCTCCCCCTCTGAATTTGCAGCATTCACCAATATTATGTCCGGAGTTAGTCTCCTTCGTTAGCCGAACTCCACGTAGATCTTTGGGGATGATGCAGGGGACCTCTCCTGTTATTGAGGTCACTTTGTCAGCTATGAACACTGCCCTAATGTCCTTGGCCAAAGTATATGAGGCCTTGGATAATAGAATTGTCAGATCAATTCGGGTTGTTAGCCACTTTGACCACTAAAATAACTGCGATGGAAGCGGGCAAAAAAAGCTAACCTTACCGGATGACGTAACTACCCTATACTTGAGTACCATGATTTCAGAAACATCTATGGTAGTAATCAATCAGACTTTGTAGGGCTCTTGCCTTCAAACCAATAGAGATATTGTCCCCTCTGGGGAAATAGCGGGCACAGTGGAATGTGAGGCTCAAAACCATCTAGAAGTGATATTCCTAAGTCATCTCCGGCACCGGTCTTTAAAATTTTCTCAAAGAAGAAAATCCCTTTTACAATGGGGGAAAAAACGATAAATCTGAGA
Source organism: Ambystoma mexicanum (assembly GCF_040938575.1). Taxonomy (NCBI): domain Eukaryota; kingdom Metazoa; phylum Chordata; class Amphibia; order Caudata; family Ambystomatidae; genus Ambystoma; species Ambystoma mexicanum. The sequence continues at coordinate 575,425,739 of NC_090922.1, read as the reverse complement.
TCTTTGTCGAGATCTACCCTATTTGGTTCAAGAAAATGTATGCATATCGTAATGCCACCTAACCCCCGAAAAAAAGCTGTCAATTAAATGAGGAGAAAAAAGAATGATTACATTGTTAGGGAGAATTCTCATAAATGTGCTAATTCCCTTCACCTTAGAGACCCCCCAGCAACTTTGCTGGATTTTGAGGACTTGATTTTTTTACCTGGAAAGAGTGTGAGCCTTTTTTCCCCACTCTTTCATGTGTTTTGATGTGTGTTTTGCACTTGTGTTCTTTGATTATGGAGTTTTAAATAACTACATAGGCATCATCTTTTCATGTGTGTTACGCAGCACCCTCAGTGCAGTGACACAGGGATGTCTTTTAAACTTCCCAAAGGTCTAAATACCTTCTCTGGGATAGACTACTGTTTCCCAGAGAATGTAAAGTGAAATTGACTTTACTAGTCTTTCCAAATTCCTAGACCCAGCACACACCATTTTACAATGGAGTGATGGAGGGCTCACATAGTATCCCGTGTCTAAATACACATATAGCAGTCAAATGCTACCCTTTCCTATTGAAAAGGCTGGTGGCAGTGGTTTTACAACGAACTACCATGATTTTCCCCGACCGCGAACAGCAGTAGCTAAAAATCCCGGAAGCCATATTTTTCAAGATGGCGCCTTAAGCCCTTTTGTTTAAACAGGTCCCGGTTTTCTTTTTTCGGCGTTTCTTTTTGGAAAGGTCCTTCTAGTGTTTGTCTCTGCGTGCCGAACCAGGTTTGGTCCCTTTGTTCGTGTGCCTTTGGCGGGCTTCAGGACTGAAGACTGCTTCTGGCGTCTGGGGTGGGCAGGAAATGAGGGAGGTGCCCGAAACGCTCTGTGCTTAGTCTCCTAGGAGACCCAAATGCACTCTGGCGTGATTGGCTGGCTGACTGTCCGGCAAGGACAGCCACCCTGCTGGGTGAGTGACAGCTAGTCTGGATTGAAAGGGAGAAAACTCTTTAAAAGGCGAGTCTCTTGGACTGGAAAGCAGAGTCTACCACTGGAATGAAAGATCCAAAGAAGAGCTGAAAAAGGACGGCTGCTGCAACTCCTGGACCGTTGGTTTGCCTGGTGAAGCAGGTCCAAATTGCCAAGTTCATCTCGACAGAGAAGCCACTTCAAGGGCAACTTCTTCCTTTGAGTTGGTGGGACCAATCAACTCGTAAGCCACCTGTATACCATTCTCAAAGCTGGTTAGGATTAACCAGGGAGAGGGATACCAGCTTGTGTGCTTGAAGCTACAGCTACTGGAACTGAAGTGACTACTTCTTGTTTGCTTTTTTGACGATCCTGTGCAGCGCAGGAGTCCCCCAACGTCCTTCCTCTTTTCCCCACGACTGAGGCTCAGGGACAGAGAGCTCTGCAGGACCTGCCAGGAACCAACGTCTTCAGCTGCATTTTGTTCTTCATATTAAGGTACTGTGCTAACCCGATTGAGAGAACGCCACTCTTGCTGTGAAAGTTCGTGAAACGTTCTCAATTTACAGGCCTAATCAGCTTGTGACCCGACATATGGTTCTTTTTCGCCTAAACTACTTCTGAGAACTTTTGCAAAGACTTTACCGTTTGATACCAGAACTGCTCTTTCCTATCCAGAACACTAGCCCATCGTCTTTGGCCTGGCCTATTGACTTGAATTGAACTCCTCTGATGAACTGAAACTATTTGCACTGTCTAACAAGTATATGTGATCTATTCTACTTACTTTGCCCTTTTTGCTCACTTCTAAGTAACTGAACTGACATTTGGCTCCTATTTCAGGTGAGCTCAAACTGTCTGGAATCTTAAGAGTTTTGCATTGAAGTGTATTGGTATATAATAAGCTGTCTTCTGCTAGTGAAATGTTTTCTAAATAATTGCGTAATAAATTGTTTTACCAAAGAGTTTAAGTGTTTACTTGAACCACTGTGATTGAAAGTCCTCTGTGTAACTACTTGTACCGCTCACATTCATTCTTGAGATAAGCCTGGCTGCTCAGCTCGCTACCAAAAACTGTGTGGTACAGACTTATACCAAAGGTTGGTTTGGCTAACACCTGTAGTCCTAATTGTGTGTAGTGGTTCCAGAGGGTACTGCATGCAATTCTGCCTAAAATAAATAGAAAGAAAAAGTTAAACTGTTATGATAGTAGAAGACATCTTGCCTGACCAGCCTCTCGAAGAATTGGAACCACTGGACAAATTGTTACAAAAGGCTGACCTGTTAAATCTTACCATTTACAGAGAGGGAGATGATTCTGTCTTGAAAGATGCAGATACGGCCCACAAGCAATCCCTGATAAATAGAGGCAATAAAAGGTTGTACTGTAATTTGGATGATTCGTCTAATTCTAATCATTCTTCTTTGGGGGGCAACTTCCTTACTCTTGTGCATAGAAGAAATAAGCTTTCAAAAAATACTAAATTATCTCACAGATAATTACTCAAATTACACAAATTAAAGATTGTGCTCGTTATAAGCAACAACACCCTAGATCTTACGCACACTTCGAACAAAATGATGCTTTAAATGAGGGAGAAGGAAAGGGAACCAGGCACCACCTAACCTCTGCTGCAAACCAGAATCTGAATTCCGAGCCCAGTTCTCCTGAATTCCGAGCCCAGTTCTCGAGTGGCCTACGGGTCAAATGATTATTATAGTCTGATATTGCAGTGCAGATGTGGATCTTATGACAAATATATGCTAAACAGAGCAAGTATACTGAATCCCTTGTCTGACATTCCAGCCCTGGAAGAGATGCATTCTTCTGACATAGCTCAAGTTGAATTCATTAGTGACCATTACCTGGGCAAGGTGAGACTGTTGGTCCGGTCTTTGATGGTCACAAAGGCACTTTTGAGGGTTAAAGATGACTTCTATCTATATTAAGTTGTGACATTTGCAGAAGAGTTGTGAAAGCTGGTTGAAGAAAAGTTACAATTCATTCTGCACTTAAAAGCCATTCTGAACAAATGACTTGTTATCAATACAAATGCGTGACAGTTCTTATTCCAGGAGTGAGAATTTCTAACTTTCTGAAGAATTGTAGTAAACTATCCAGACCAAATTACTTATTGTTACTACAAATATGCGACAGTTCTTATTCCAGGAGGAGTGAGAATTTATGACTTTCTCAAGAACTGTGGTAAATCATCCTGATCAAACTATTTGTTGTTCCCATCAAAATTAGACAATTCTTATTCCAGGACGAGAGAACTTATGCCTTTCTTTCAAGGTACTTTATTGAAGCAACAGAACTTTGTAAATTTGAGTACAAGAACTTCAGAACTGTACTGGAACTTTGTGTTGAATTGGATTGTCTTGTTCTTTTTCTTTCTCATTGGCGTAAACCCTTGTTTGGATCTGGGGAAGGGAAGTTCGCCCCGGGCCACAACAAAAGACATTGATCATATTGAGAATCAGGTTATATGTTATATACTGTTGATTTGAATTGCCATATATTTCCTTTTTGCTTTGATTGTTGTATAAGCGTGAGGGTTAGATATCCATTGGTTAGAGGGTTCCCTTTAGTTTATTTTAGGCAGGGAAATCCTCGTCAGGGTAGGGTTAGTGAGGCGTTTATTCAACCTGTTTATTTAATAAAATTGAAAAAGTTGAAAACTCTATACAATAATAAATATATGTCCGCCTCACATTTCTGACCCCTCATATATTGTGTAAGAAGAGGAATTGGAATCAGTTTCTACGAATTGGGGATCCAATGTATACATCGCAGATTCTGATCAGACAGAAAATGAGTAAGAAGAGAATTGGTATGGTCATACTCCTTCCCTTCTTAAAACACAGGCTTCCCCTAAGGTCTCCGGTTCCAAGACCTCCCATGTTAGGGAGGAGTTGAATTCAAAAGCTTTTTCCATCAAAGGGACTGGGCAGCTGAGAGAGATTCCTTGTAATCAATGGCGCCTTAAGAGGAATATGGGGCTTCATTTTATTAAACTCCCAGGGCAAGCAATTATCCCAAAAAGTCAGTCGTAGAAGGAAATATAGATCACCTATTTTCTTCTCAGAATTATGTCATCCAGGAAAGGATAAACTTCTGATATCCCCTATGTTAGAGATAGCGTTTACTGTATATATATTTGCTTACATCATGCCCGATCAAAGCCCCCGGTTCAGGATACATCCCTTGATTTCTAGTGGAAAAGAGTTAAAGTTCATGATACTGAATTTTATTTATTTTATTTTATTTTTTATTGCAACATTTGATTTATTAAACATCTTTTTGCAATTACAACCATCAATCCAAAAAATAATTTAATATTTAACATCAAACAGACACATGGTAACATAAAACTCCTTTTGAACACAAACAATTCATCACCTACTTTCATCATCACTTCATCTTTGGTTTAAAAATAGCATCTAAAAACAAAACAGAGGCTAAAACGAGTGAGGTAGTTTCCCCACTAATAAAAAGCAGCCACCATTCTTCCGTAAATAGAGTGTTCTGTGCCTCTACAAAAGCTTTAAAATAGGTAGTTTTCAGTGCCGTCCATACCTGACAGATCAGTAGTAGATGCTTTAAAGTTCCCTCTGCCTCCTAGCTTTTGCAGTGATCACAATTAACTTTTGTAGGTCTTAGCTTCTTTCTCAGTGACAATGGGCCTCATTCCGAGTAGGGCGCAAAGGGATACCGGGCACCGTTAAGGACATCGTCGGTGCCAGTAAACCCTTTGCGCCCTATTCTGAGGTCCCGCTATGGGCGCCTGGTTTACCAGGCTCCCTTAGCGGGAGCCGCTAAGGGGACAGAGAGCTAATAACGGTACCGCAATAGTGCATACATGTTATATAGGCCCGTTTACTCATGAAAATGCAGTGTACCTATATTATCCATAGTACCCCGAACATATAGTTAATGATTTCAAAATACGAGGCAAATGCAATATGAGTAGACTGTGTCTAAAAGAGTCCAAAAAAGTGTATAAAAGACAATATAATACATGATTATCAATCTAAAACGATAGATATACTCCCTACTAAAATACATGTTAAAACCAGATAGAAATACAAAGCAGGCCATTCATAGTCTATGAAGAAATCACCAACAAACAAATATCAAAAAAGTATCAAAAAGGTATCAGAAAAAGTATCAAGGAAATGTCTAAGGCAAAATAGAATAATAAAATAATAGTATTAACATAGGGCAAATGGAGAATGTTATGTCAGGGAACCCAGAAAAGCAACACAAATACATGCAAAAAATACATAAAAATGTGCGCTCTTAGGTTCCCAGAAAAGTATATAATTCTTCATCCAGGTTGTGACCCCTGGGTTTCTTGGTCTCAAGGTCCAAAATAGATTTAGTCTCCAGTTGCCTTAGCAATAATTCTCGATTACCTCCTCTTGGTGACTTGGGCACTGTGAGGATCCCAAAAAAGGAAAAACCCTCAAGTTTACTGTCATGTTGGGACTGAAAATGCAAAGCCATTGGATAATTGGAGTCAGTATTTCTGATGGCCCGAATATGTTGAAGTATCCTAAGTTTCAGTTTACCTTTGGTACTGCCCACATACCACTTGTTGCAAGGACAGTTAAGAACATATACCACATGATCAGTATCGCAAGTAATTCTGGATGCGATCTTTATGTTTGTACCCAAAATGGGATGGGTATAGTGGGTCTTGTTAGCAGCGTATGTACATGCTTTACATTTGGAGCACTTGTAAAAGCCGCAAGATTTAATGTTAAGCCAGGCATTGGTTGTAACATTCTCAATGGGCTTCATAAAACTGGGAACTAAAGTGTCTTTGACTGAGGTCGACCGTCGAAAAGTAATATTAATATGGTCGCCCAAAATGGTGTTTAAATGTTCATCAGATTTCAGAATGCGCCAATGGCGTTACATGACTTTACGTATACTATGTGATTTGGCTCCAAATGTTAAAATGAGACGTGTCTGATTCAAATCAGTGGTAATATGTTCAGTAGCTTCCTGCAACAATAGCTGTGAGCGATCCATACTTCTCGCTTTCAGGAAGGATCTCTCAAGAATTTTTTTGGGGTAACCACATTGTTTGAAACTATTAGCTATGAGAGCGCATTCGTAATCAAAGGTTTCAAATGAACTCGCCATAGGGGATACTCCATTTGAGGGCGGTGGGGTGATTACTCAAAGCATGTAGTGGAATATTTGAACTGGTGGGCTTTCTGTATAGGCTAGTAATAAGTTCACCCTGGGCCACAGTAACAAGAATATCAAGAAAAGTGATAGCAGTCTTGCTGTGGCTCTCGGTGAACTGTAAATTCAAATCATTAAGGTTAAGTACATCAACAAATTTTAGCCAGTCAACACTGGTACCCTCCCAGATTATAAAAAGGTCATCAATATATCTAAGCCAAAGGGCAATTTTAGATGTGAAGTGACTGTTGCTAGGATTCCAAACTACAAATTTCTCCCACCAGCCCATCAACAAATTGGCATAAGAGGGCGCAAAGGTGGAACCCATCGCAGTCCCCTGAAGTTGCATATAGAACTGTTTGTCAAAGAGGAAACAATTATTAGTTAGACACAAGTCAATCATCTCGAGAATCATCTGGGAATGTTGAAGATAATTCAGAGAGCGTGTATGTAAGAAATATTCGCACGCTTTCAGGCCATCACTATGTCTTATAGACGTGTATAAAGAAACCACGTCAAGTGTTGTAAGTAAGAAGGTAGATTCCCATGGAATGCCATCTATACGACTCAAAAAGTCTTTGGTGTCCCTCACATAGGAGGGCAAAGAGGTAACAAATAATGCCAGAGTCTCGTCTATGAACCTAGAAGTGTGTTCTAGTAAGGCCCCACATAGTGTGACAATAGGTCTACCAGGGGGCCTAATAAGACTCTTGTGGATTTTTGGCAAAAAATACATTGTCGGTATCACTGGGAATTTAGGATGTAGATATAGACAAATATCCTCGTCTAATAAATCCTTCTCCTTCCAAGTTTGTAAAAGATGACCTAGTGTGTTGCTCATGTTTTCTGATGGATCACCAGGCAAGATAGCGTAACAGTCGTTATTTAACAATTGTCTATGTGCCTCTTTGACATAGTCTACACGATTCATGAGGACAATGTTCGTACCTTTATCCGATGGTTTAATAATGAGATCCGTCATCATACTCAAGCGCTCCATGGTGGCTTGTTGTGGTATTGTGAGATTAGATTTATAAGTCTCTCGTTGTTTCCTAATCTTCTTTAGGTCATCAATGACCAAGTCCTGAAAGGCCTCAACATGACCTCCACGATTAAATACTGGATTGAAACGTGACTTAACTTTAAGCAAGGTCTTACCTGGCCAGGAAGTATCAACATACATGGAGGCAGATTCTTGGTCCCAAACATCGGTATCCGGATTGCTGTCCGAATATAGGTGTTCCAAATCTCTGAGGATGAACGCATCTTGAATAGAGACGTCAGTGCCGCCCTGGAAGTTGATATGAGGTTTGGGTTTCGGTGGATACATGGCGAAAAATTTCTTTAGTCTGACTTTACGCATGTATTTGTCAAAATCAATCCTGGTTTCAGCATAGTTGTAGCGTGATGAGGGACAAAAGTTGAGACCTTTTTGTAGTATGTTGGTTTCATCTGTAGTAAGGGAGTGTGAGGACAGGTTTACAATGGACATATCCAACTTGTTGCTTTCTATAAGTGTTATTTCTTGGTTCCAGATCGTTCTCTAACATATTCCTATAGACGGGTAAGTGAGCAGTGCAGACCAATGGCTGTCTGATCAATCTAAATAAGGTTGTCAGCGTATAATAGTGTGACACAGATCCAAAAGGACCTCAGGAATCGCGGATCAAAACAAGTACAAGGGAAGGGGAATTCAAGGGAAACGGGGCAGAGGGCAGTCCCATGAGAGAGGCACAAGTGGGAACCGTAGTTTCCACGGCACAGAGAAAACCATGCTGGGAGAACAACAATTATGGGGAGTAATTACTTTCAGGATGCCGCCACGGGAAGAACTACAATGCCCATGATGCATTGCACAGAGGCAGGTCAAACAGGATGCCGTAGAAAGAAGCCTCACGCCCAAACAGTTAAACCCCAGTTTGAAAGACTAACCCCATATCATAAAAAGGAGGGTCCTCCAGGGCTGAAACAAAGCCAGCACGGCTAATGGGAAAATATAGGTTACTGGGTGAACGAAAGGCAGGCAGGCAGAGAGAAGATTGCGGGAGCTGGGAGGGATTGATTACACCTGAGAAGGGGTGGAGGGAAGGAACGTTAAAAGCCGCAGGCGTGACTTCACTCTCTCTGTTTTTGGAACTGGGAGCATAGTGCTGGATGAGAGGCGTGGACAGAGAATGCTCCCAGTTGGAATTGGGCGTATTAAGAGGAAACACCGAACCGAGACGACTCCTTACGACCGAAAGCAGTTAAAGGAGAATCAGAGTGTCACCCTCCGGCGACAAGGAAGCTTAAAAGGTTTTCTTAGCGGGAAATAGCACCGAAAGCCAGGAAAGCGCTTTATTTCTGTTTGTCTTCAGTTATCGATCTTTGACAACCCGGCCCGGAACACACGCTCGGTTATCGCCGCAGGGAGAGTGGCGTCCGAGTGAAACTCCGATATATATATATATGCCAATGCATTACTTACCGTAAGAGCATTTCTGATGGTTGTATCTGCTTAGATTCACATGCTGTGCATAGGTCCGACATCCAGTGGTCACTGCGGAGTATTGCATTTTGTTTTTCGTAGTCGAAAAGGGGACGTCGACAAGGCGTGTCTGTAACACTATCCCTATAGTGACGTGCGTTGTACCCACAATCCCTCACGCGTCGAGGTCCCTCTGTTTGTATTTTTCTGCCCTGAGGGAGCCTTCTAGACGTGAGTGAGTACAGAAAAGAGAGATATAAAAGGAAGTCTATGTTCCTTCCATCCGAGCGGGGAGGAAGGGTGGGCGCATGTGAATCTAAGCAGATACAACCATTAGAAATGCTCTTACGGTAAGTAATGCATTGTCTTCTGATGTTTGTTAATCTGCTTAGAATCACATGCTGTGCATAGACTAGCGAGCAGTACCCGGAGTTGGCGGTGGGTTATGAGAAGGAACAGTAGAGAAAAGATGTCTTAATACTGCCTGTCCCACCTGGGAGTCAGATCTTGAGTGTGCATCTAGACAGTAGTGTTTTGTAAAGGTGTGCACAGAACTCCAGGTAGCCGCTTTGCAGATGGACTCAAGGGGAACATTTGCAATGAATGCTATGGATGCCCCAGTGCCTCGAGTGGAATGTGCTCTTGGCTTGAAGGGTAGTTCTCTCTTAGCAAGAGTGTAACAGAGAGTGATGCATTGTACATCCCATCTAGATATAGTGGACTTAGAGACTGCATCTCCTTCTCTTCCTGCTGCCACCGAGACAAAGAACTGATTAGTCTTTCTCAGTGATCTGGTTCTTTCCATGTAGAACATGACAGCTCTGCGTACATCTAGTGTATGCAGACTTTTTTCTCCGAAGTTGGAAGGTTTTTGAAAGAACGTTGGTAGTTCTATAGATTGGTTTACATGAAATTTAGAGATGAATTTTGGTGCAAACCTTGGGTGTGTGCGAAGAACCACCTTATCCTTGTGAACTGATACGAAGGGGTCTAATACAGAAAGAGCCTGTAGTTCACTTACTCTCCTAATGGAGGTGGTAGCTATTAGGAAAGCAGTCTTAAGAGTGAGGTATTTAAGAGTTGCCTTGTGCATGGGTTCGAAAGGAGTGCCCATGAGTCTAGAAAGTACCACGTTTAAGTCCCATCCGGGAGCTGGGCTAGCTATTGGGGGGTGTATTCTCTTTACCCCTTCCATTAAGGCCTTTATAACTGGTATCTTCCACCACGACACTTTAAGTTGGGAAGTGGTGTATGCAGAAAGTGCCGCTAGGTGGACTTTAATGGAATTAAACACTAGACCTGAATCCAGTAAATGGGTCAAGTACAGAATAATGTTAGTGGCAGAGCAGTCAACCGGGTTGATGTTCTTACTTCTACACCAGATGACAAATCTTTTCCACTTGCTAGAATAGCAGTGGCGAGTATTAGGTTTTCTGGCTTCCCTGAGGATGTCCATACATCTCTGAGGGAGATGTAAATGTCCAAATTCTATGATCTCAGGAGCCAGGCTGCTAAGTTCATGGTCTGAGGGCATGGATGCAGTGTCCTGCCCTTGTCTTGTGACAGCATGTTGTACGGGCAAGGAAGTTTGATTGGGGGAGATAGGGACATCTCCATCAAGTGAGCGAACCATGGCTGCCGGGCCCACATTGGGGCCACTAGTATCATGGTCACCTGCTCTTGGTGCATCTTGTGCACCACCTTGTTGAGGAGGGGAGTCGGGGGAAAGGCGTAAACAAATTTCCCTGACCATTGAATCAACAGACCGTTCCCCTTGGACTGGTTCTGGGGGTACCTGGATGCGTAACTTTGGCATTGTGAGTTCTCCAGGTTTGCGAACAGGTCTATTTCCGGGAAACCCCATTGCGTGAAGACGTTTAAGACGATGTCTTCTTGCAATTGCCATTCGTACTCTTTGGGTAGGGGGAAGTCTCTGCTGAGTTTGTCTGCTAGCAGATTGAGTTCCCCTGGTACATGTTGTGATAGTAGGAACATGTTGTGTTTGAGAGCCCACTTCCATATATTCTGGGACAGCTTGGACAGTCCTGGAGAGTGCGTGCCCCCTTGCTTGTTGAGATAGTACATGGCTGTGGTGCTGTCTGTGAGGACCATCACTGTCTTTCCTTGTAAGTGTTCCTGAAAGGCTTTCAGTGCTTTGAACACTGCTAATAGTTCCAGCAGGTTTATATGTTTGGAAGCTAAGCTCGGAGTCCACACTCCGTGAGCAGTCTGATGGGATAGGTGAGCCCCCCATCCTGTAAGGGATGCGTCTGTGGTTAGAGTGGCTTCCACTGCGGGTGTGGCAAAAGTTTTCCCTAATAACAGGTTTTCGTTTGTCCACCACCGTAGCGAGAGAACCAAGGCCTGCGAGACCACCACTAGGTCGTCCCATTGTCCGCTGGCCTGACACCACTGGCTGTAGAGCCACTCTTGCATTGGGCGCATGCGCAGGCGCGCGTGAGGTACCAAATAAATACATGACGCCATCATCCCTAGCAAACGCATTGCTTTGCGTACCGTCACCTCTCGACCTGCCACATAATGGGGGATCTGAAACAGCATGTTTTGGACCCTCTCGTTGGAGGGGAAGACGAGGCCGTCCTTTGTTCGAATTAGAGCCCCTAGGAATTGTTTGATTTGGCTGGGGTCTAAGCTGGACTTCTTTTCGTTGATGGAGAAGCCCAGTCGGGACAAAAGGTCTACGGTCTTTTGGGTATTGGAGAAGCATGTTTCGTAAGAATCCCCTGTTATGAGCCAGTCGTCGAGGTACGGGTAAACCGGGATGGATAATCTGCGCAGGTGGGCCGCTGCCACTGCCAGTACTTTCGTAAATACCCTTGGTGCAGATGCTATCCCGAAGGGTAGTACTCTGAACTGGTAGTGTTTGTTCCCTATCTTGAACCTGAGGTATTTTCTGTGCGCTGGCAACATTAAAATATGAAAGTATGCATCTTTCATGTCTAGTGTTGTCATGTAATCCCCCTGTGATAACAGTGGGATTACATCCTGCAAGGTTACCATACGAAACTTTTGGGGTTTGACAAAATTGTTCGCTGGATGCAGATCTAATACAGGGCGCATGGTTAAATCCTTTTTGGGTACAAGGAAGTACACTGAATAAATACCTTCTGTTACCTGCGATAGGGGGACAGCCTCTATAGCTTCTTTTTTCAGTAGCTCTTCTACTTCTTGAAGAAGAATAGTGAGGTGTTCCGGTGTCATGCGCCGGTTCCGTGGGGGTCTGTATTTTGGGGAACCGTTGAATTCGATGCAGTATTCGTGGGCTATGGTGGATAATACCCAGCGGTCTGACGTTATTCCCTCCCATGCTGAAAGGAACGATGTTAGCCGGCCCCGACCGGTGATGCATGGGAGGGGACCCGAATCTTTGGGTCATTTGTTGGTATTGGGCGTGGGGCCTTTTGGACTGGAGCCGCGCCCTCTTCCTTTGCCACGACGTTGGCCTCTTTGACTGAACTGGGAGCTTTGGTTAGAGGGCCAGTTGGTAGCAGAGTAAATTGTTGTTGGCTTTGCTGCTGGCGTTGGCCACGAAAGGAGCGTCTATTGCCATAGCTGCGTCTGTTAGGTGGCCTAGAAATTTGGTCAAGAGTTTTGATGGTATCAAACTACTTCTTCGCATGTTCTAGGGCCTCATCAACTGCTTTCCCAAACAGATGTGTTTGCTCTATGGGCTTATTTATTAGGGAAGCCTGGGTTTCTGGCTTAAATCCCGAATTGCGCAGCCAGACATGGCGTTTGAGAAGTATTCCCTGAACCAGGGAACGTCCAGCTGTCTCTGCGGCATCCAGGGAGTTCTTTACGATGCCCTGGTTTACAAGAGTTCCCTCTGATATAGTAGCCAACAGGCGTGAACGCAGGGGTTCTGGTGCGTCCTCTGCTTCGCTGCGCAGCTTGCTCCACTGTGCATCTGCGTAGCTAGCTAATAGGGAATTGTTATTCGCAATCCTAGTTGAGAAGGCGGCGGAGGTTGTGATTCTCTTCCCAAGTGCATAGAGCTTCTTGCCCTCTTTGTCAGGTGGTGCCTCACTAGTAGATAGTGGTACCCCCGCTCTCTTCCTTGCGTTAGTAACTACCAGAGAGTCCGGAATAGAATTTCCCCTGATGTACAAAGGGTCAGAAGACGAAGGGCTGAAGAGCTTTTCTATCCGAGGGTTGACCCCTCTGACTAAGGCCGGATTGGAAAGGGAAGGAGTTATTCTTCTCTTTATAGAAGCCAGGAGCGGAATGGACTGACTGACCGGGGCTTTTTCTTTAATAACTTTTTCTACAAAGTCTATGTCCGGAAGAGTCTCCCCTGTGTCTATTTCAAAATGCGCTGCTGCCTTGCGCAATAGTGCATTAAGTGAGGGCTGGTCATCTATGGGTGAGGTGTTGCCAATAGGTGAGTCCTTGGGAGGAGAAGGGTGAAAGACATCAGGGTCTGAGTGCACTGATGGGGATTGCCAAGGCTGCACTGATGGGGAGTGCCAGGGCTGTGAGGTAGCTGTATCTTCCTCAAAAGCTCCTGTGCTAGTGTAAGGGTCTTCCTCAAACCTCTCCTCCTCATGTTCTTCCTCTCCACCTAAACACTCCTCATCTTCCTGGAGGTATTGCTCCTCTTCAGTGAGGTCATATGCATCTGTAGAAGGGGGAAACAGTCTAGGAATCTTGACCCTAGGGTCATCCTGGGTCCATTCTCTTGGTCTTTTGGGTGTGGGTGGGTTTTGGCTACCCAAAAACCTCTCCATCTTTTCCATACAAGAATGGAGTCTTTCCATGGTCTCATGGGGAACCCCTGAATAGTCTAGAGGGGGGAAATCAGTGTTGTCACCTTCAAAACGCTTCGAACGCTCCCACAACGTCGACGAAAGGTTTCCGTCGCCCTCAGAAAAGCCATCCGGTAGTTCAGAAGTGCCTTTAGATGAATGGGGCAGTTCCTGGCTACTTTTGTGCTTTTTCAGCGTTTCTATTTCCTTGGGTGCGGTATTCGACGTCTGTTTCGTCGTCCGCTTGCGTTTGTCCTCGGAAACAATTCTCGCCAGGCTCTCGACGACGAGTTCGTCGGTAGAGGGTTCTGGAGTCGGCGTTGTCTGCGTTACGCGCTGTTTCTCGACGGCCGCTCTATGGAGCGTTACGTCGGGTGTCTTTGAGGTAGCGCCCGTGTTAGATGAAAGCCCAATCGCTGGTCGCGGCTGCGTTTGCGGGTGGGGCTTAAGACCCTTACGGTCTAAGGTCGACGCCGGAGTGCCCTGCGTCCCCTTCGGCGCTGGTGGATCCTTCGTCCTCGACGAAGAAGAGCCGTGGGTTGTGTGCTTAGGCCTATGGGGTCTGTGTGCGTCCTTGTCGCCGGGGTGTTCATCCCCATAAGCAGGGCGTGAGCCGAGCCTGTCGGGGCCGGGGACGGACGTCGAGGAGCGCGAGCGCTCCTTCTGGGGGTTAATGACTTCCGTAACGGACGTCGAGTTATCACCCTCCTCGTCACTTTCTGTAACAGCGGCGGCGGGTGAGGTAACTGACTTCGACATAGCGTAGTCCGCCCACCTCTTAACTTTCCGTTCCTTAAGGGTTCTTGGTTTTAAGAGCTTACAGGCCGCGCAGCTGTCCTCTTTATGATCGAGGGGCAAGCAACGATTACAGAGCTTGTGTTTGTCCTTCCAAGTGTATTTGCCCCTACAGCGTAGGCAAAACTTAAAAGGTGTCCTCTCCATAGCTGAGGCAATAAAAACTGGTGATAACAAGCCCAAGGGAAAGATAGGGGAGAAAGAAAGACATTCTCGACGAGAAGAGAAAAGTTCGAACCCCACTCTCCCTACTGTATGTTGGCCGGCGAGGCCTGGCCACTTGTTCGGCAGCGCCGAAGGATCTCCTCCGTCTCTTCCTCTCCGTCGAAAACTTGCTCGGCGGAGAAACAGCTTCACAGCTAACATCGAGGGGAGGGATCTTTTAACAGTAAGTATATATTAAGGACCGAGGTCCGTAGTACTTGTTTAGCAATGTCTCTCTAGGAGCTCCGCGTAAGGCGACCATAAGCTGGGCGGAAAAAAACAATCTGAGGGACCTCGACGCGTGAGGGATTGTGGGTACAATGCACGTCACTATAGGGATAGTGTTACAGACACGCCTTGTCGACGTCCCCTTTTCGACTACGAAAAACAAAATGCAATACTCCGCAGTACCACTGGATGTCGGACCTATGCACAGCATGTGATTCTAAGCAGATTAACAAACATCAGAAATATATATATATATATATTTGGATGGCCAGTTGCTATCGGGAGTGTGGCTTTTCGGTTGATTGCTGTTCTGGTTTTTCTTTTAAGTGTATTGGTGCTGTTCACGTTGACCAAGAAGGGTCGACCCAGAGACATTGCCAGACCAAAACTACTAACTGAATGTCAACTAAGGAAAGATTTTCCATGTTATGCTTTGTTGGGGCAGTGCGATCTGAGCAATAAAGATGCATAGTTGAACCCTGACCAGTGATTCTGCCTGCTGATTTTACAAATAGATAACCTATTTTAGCATTTCGGATGGTTGGAGGAACTTTTTTGGCTTTTGATACACTGTCCCCAGTGTCAGACACAAAAAGATTAAACAGTGCTGTTGCAAGGGGGCACCCTTGCTTCAAACATCTATATGTCGGGATTTCCTACCGTTAACAAACCATGCTTATTCAACCTAACCCTCATAGAGATTCCTGTGTGAAGACATTGGAGTTGTTGTCTCAGGTTCGCCGGGCAGTTCTACTAAGACAGTTTCTACCATAATTTGGCCCTGTTTACACTGTCAAAGGCGGCAACTAGGTCTACAAAAGCAATGTAGAATTTCCCTCTACCTTCTAACGCCTCTCACTATAGAATCGACAAGACAGCAATATTAAGGTTAGTCCCCAGACCCTTAACAAAGCCTGTTTAGAACCTATCACAGTGATTCTCCCTACGAGCCCACCCCGAAAAGCGGATTAACAACAACAAGCCAAAAATCGTATCGGTGACATCAAGAAGAGCAATAGGGCAATAGTCTTTTGGGTCGTCCCTATTCCCCATCTTGAAAATCAGAAGCATTGTTGCCTTTTTCCATGATTCTGGAAAAGTTTTCCACCTTTCTATTTGCTTAGAGTACTCATGAAAGAAGCCCAAGCTAAGGGATCTTGTTTGAGGATAGCCCAGAGCCCTTGATGAACTGGCTTTAACAATCTGAGACCTAATGTCTTCTACGTTGGAGTGGACTGTACACGCTCCGGTGGAAGGGCTAGCTCGGCTAATTTCATGATCGCCTCTCCTGAATATACATTTTCAAAAGCCGCTTCTGAGACAGTATTGGTCAGCAGAGCTAACTGAAGTGAATTATCATCTTTAAGAAGACTCCATAACTCACAAATGTTTTTACTGCAGACCACTTTTAACATGTACTCTGCGTTCTGTTGTATTAGTTTAGCCTTATACCACCAAACCCAGCCGCAGTACTCCCCTACTTTAATTTCATGATTAAGGGGTCTCACGGGACAGCCTCCCCCACAGTTCTTTTAGTGACTCTCCTCAAGGTTCTTCTAATCTCCCGTCTTCTATCAACCAGTACTTTATCATAGCTATGGTGGTAACTTGACCCTATGGCACTATAAAAAGATTTTGGTTTGTCAAACAATCGCAAAAGCGGAACATAATTTACATAGGCATGGGCTTCCCTGGCTGTCTCCACAGTCGACTGCCATATGAACTGAGAGACAAAAACTCTTGTGTTTTTCTGTGTCATGTTAACCCTACACCCTCTGTTAATAGCCATCATACTGACATCCAGTCATGGGGCAGGTTTAGTGATTGTATTTTGACAAAGAAGAGTCAGAATCCTATGAACACTGATATAACTATTCTTTACCACCAAAGTTTTGATCCTTGACAACAGGTTACCGGATACAAATATATAGGGCCTCATCACGAGTTGGGTGCTAATACCGCTGAGGCTATTAGCCCTACCGCCAAATCCCCCGGCGCTATTAGCGCCGGATCACGGGTTTGGCGGAACGGTAAGTCCCCATTCCCCATTGGGCCCATTCGGGAATTTCCCATTCCCCATTGGGCCCAATGAGGAATGTTTGGCGCTATTACCGCCGGCGGTATTACTGCTGGCAGTAATAGCACCAAAAATCGGCAAAATCACGGCAGATTTGCCCCCAGCTCAGAGCTGGGGGTAAATCCGCCAAGCCCGTTATTTGGCAGACCCTTAAATGCGGCGGTAACAGCGTTACCACCGCATTTAAGGGTTAACACCAAACTCGTGATGAGGCAGATAGTCTAGTGTGGCAACCTGCAAGCCCCTAGAACACGTACATTTATTAGGTATTTCTCGAGCGATATCACCATTAAGCAGATGAAGATCCCTTGAATCCATTGCCAGATTCCAGGCCAACCCTCTCTTTTCAGGTGGATTTAATGTCCGCAAGTGAGCTCTCAACACAACTCCATTCTTGTTTAAACAGTAATAATTAAGAGTCCCACAGAATTATTACATGTCTTCTGATATTGAATCTTTCAACTCACCCTTAAGAGATACTTAGAGGAGATCCAGCTTGGAGATTGATGTATGATATTGCCTGGGAATCTTGGAATCAGGAAATGATTAGACCCTTAACAACTTCTTATGGGTTGAAATCTACTACTACTGACTCTGAAACTAATGAAACGAAACAAACGTCAGTTAAACAGGAAAATATGTCATACGGCTTTAAAGGGGGAGAAGATCCGAGTCCCTCTCTTGAACCCCTTAACAAAGGAAGGTTAGATAACTCACGGAGTTGGATCTGATAAGGACAGTGATATTAAGGGGGTAATTCATAGAATTTAGCGCACAAGTGGCGCACGCGGCTGGCGCAGTTTGCGCGTGCGAATCCCTGCGCCAGCCGCGTGCGCTAAAATCCATTTCCGCGCACAGCATATTCATGGATTCCAGCTACCAAAACCAGCCGTGGCACACAGTGGCGCAGCGACCCTGCAGCAGCGCCAGTTACGCCCCCAAGAACACCTCTCGCGCATGGAAAAGCCATCAAAATCCCCAATCCAGCGCAAAGGGCTGCGCTAACCCTGTACCAGCACGGCAAGCGGGCTACGTGTATCACTCGGGTGCGCGGGAAGTACCTCACGTCATTTCAGCTGGGTACGTGTATTTCAGGGGTGCGCTGGAAGTTCCACACGCGATTCCATCAGGGTACGTGTACATCAGGGGTGCGCGGGAAGTTTCACACGTGAATTCAGCAGGGTACGTGTATATCAGGGGTGCACGGGAAGTTCCACACGCGAATGTCCTGGGTACGTGTATTTCGGGGTACGCGGGAAGTTTCACACGTGATATCAGCAGGGTACGTATATTCCAGGGGTGCGCTGGAAGTTCTGCACGTGAATGTCCTGGCTACGTGTATCTTGGGGTGCGCGGGAAGTTTCACACGCGATATCAGCAGGGTACGTGTATATTAGGGGTGCGCGGGAAGTTCCACACGCGAATGTCCAGGGTACGTGTATTTCGGGGTGCGCGGGAAGTTTCACACACGATATCAGCAGGGTACGTGTATTCCAGGGGTGCGCTGGAAGTTCCCTCACGCGAATGTCCTGGCTACGTGTATCTTGGGGTGCGTGGGAAGTTTCACACGCGATATCAGCAGGGTACGTGTATTACTGGGGTGCGCTGGAAGTTCCACACGCGAATGTCCTGGCTACGTGTATCTTGGGGTGCACGGGAAGTTTCACACGCGATATCAGCAGGGTACGTGTATTCCAGGGGTGCGCTGGAAGTTCCACACGCGAATGTCCTGGCTACGTGTATCTTGGGGTGCGCGGGAGGTTTCACACGCGATATCAGCAGGGTACGTGTATTTCAGGGGTGCGCGGGAAGTTCCACACGCGAATGTCCTGCGTACGTGTATTTCGGGGTGCGCGGGAAGTTTCACATGCGATATCAGCAGGGTACGTGTATTCCAGGGGTGCGCTGGAAGTTCCACACGCGAATGTCCTGGCTACGTGTATCTTGGGGTGCGCGGGAGGTTTCACACGCGATATCAGCAGGGTACGTGTATTTCAGGGGTGCGCGGGAAGTTCCACACGCGAATGTCCTGCGTACGTGTATTTCGGGGTGCGCGGGAAGTTTCACACGCGATATCAGCAGGGTATGTGTATTCCAGGGGTGCGCTGGAAGTTGCACACGCGAATGTCCTGGCTACGTGTATCTTGGGGTGTGCGGGAAGTTTCACACGCGATATCAGCAGGGTACGTGTATTACTGGGGTGCGCTGGAAGTTCCACACGCGAATGTCCTGGCTATGTGTATTTTGGGGTGCGCGAGAAGTTTCACACGCGACATCAGCAGGGTACGTGTATTTCAGGGGTTCTGTGGAGTACTACACGTGAATTGGCCGTGTGGGTCCTCCCAGGTGTTCGCTCCACAACCACCACGGCCCCTGCAGGCAGCCCACACCACGGGGGACTAGCCTGCACCCCCACTCGTCCCCCTGCACCCCCACCCCCCAGCACTGTGGGGCACCTGCCAGCAGGCCCCCACTCATGTCCAACTCATGTTCCCCTACACCCCCACCCCCCAGCACTGTGGGGCACCTGCCAGCAGGCCCCCACACATGTCCAACTCATGTCTCCCATCACCCCCACCCCCCTGCACTGTGGTGCACCCTCCACCAGGCCCCAACTCATGTTCCCCTGCACCCCCACCCCCCAGCACTGTGGTGCACCCTCCACCAGGCCCCAACTCATGTTCCCCTGCACCCCCACCCCCCAGCACTGTGGGGCACCCTCCACCAGGCCCCAACTCATGTTCCCCTGCACCCCCACCCCCCAGCACTGTGGTGCACCCTCCACCAGGCCCCAACTCATGTTCCCCTGCACCCCCAACCCCAGCACTGTGGTGCACCCTCCACCAGGCCCCAACTCATGTTCCCCTGCACCCCCACCCCCCAGCACTGTGGGGCACCTGCCAGCAGGCCCCCACTCATGTCCAACTCATGTCTCCCATCACCCCCAGCCCCCAGCACTGTGGTGCACCCTCCACCAGTCCCCACTCATGTTCCCCTGCACTCCCACCCCCCAGCACTGTGGTGCACCCTCCACCAGGCCCCAACTCATGTTCCCCAGCCAACATGTCATCACAATCTAGATCCCTGGTCCCTATGGTCAGCCTCCAAATGCAAAACACCCACCCGAGTATTGCATCCACCCACTTAGAAATGGCAATAACATGATAGAACAGCAATTGCAAGTTTGGAAACGAACACATGTCCCTCACATACACCCAATGGGTGTCAGTGAATCTCAAAACCCATATCATGCTATGCATGAAACCAATGAGATGATACTACACATTGAAGTTTGATCAAAAAATATGTATTAAAGGAAACATAAATTGAATCAAAAATAAAAAAACAGAAATGGGAATGTAAAAAAATAAAAAGAAGCATGTCCGTGAAAAAATGCAGAACCAAAAATCATAATCCAAAGGAATGGTGTCCAAAGTCAGAGTCCACAAAAGAAAATCCAATGGAAAATTATAATTGAAAGCCATTGCTCAATGGGTACATTGTAAAATAAAAAGAAAATCCAACAGTGAACTATGTACAGATGAACAAGCCAGGGTCCATGATCCCAACAAAAGAAATGAAACCTATCTAACAACACTACCTAATAAAAAAAACTATATACAAAAATGTGGCCCATTGTCCAAAAGGTAAAAAATAAAATGCAAAAACAAAGGAAACCTAACACTAACTACAGAACTATGTACAAGGGCAGCGGGCTAGTCCGACGGCTCACTTTTGGATGTCCCGGGCCAGGGCATCATCGAACTCCTGCTCAATGTCCCAGAGGCGGTCCTCCTCCATGGCCCCGAGGGTCCGCAGGGCCGTCGACGTGTCCACCTCCAACCCCCTGCGGATTGCCTCGAGGCACTTGGCCCGCCTCAGGGCCCTCCGCATGGAGTTCTCCGCCCTGACCATCGTGAGCCGTGCCTCTTCCGCCCGCTGCCACTCCGCATCTATGGCGTGGCCCAACCGCTGCCACGCGGAAGACACTTTCTGTCCTGGGTCCTCCTGCCCTCCGGCCGATGCCTGCCCCTCTGATGTCGAAGGCCCCGAGCCTTCATGGCTCCCACCACGTTGCTGCTGCTGCTGTGCCTCTGCCCGTGCACTGCCTCCTGCTGCCTGCACATCCTCCGCTGGCTGGGGTGCAGTCATTGATGTGGCCACCCCTGCTGGACGTCCGACTCCCGACTGTGGCAGGGATGCCTCCTCCACCAGCCTGGCCGCACCGTCAGAGGCAGCTCCACAGGGCACCCAGGTGACTGATGGGTGGGAAGATGGCACGGAGGACGACTGGCGCTTAGGGGGTTCAGTTGAGGAGGGGGTCGCAGCAAGCCCCATCAGACGGAGGAATCCGGCCTGGGTAACCTGTCCCAGTAGGCCGATGCGGTCAACGAGCCATTCGAGATGACGTGCAATCTCCTCATGAAAAGAATGCAGGTCACCTCGCATGGCCCGTTGACGCAACGCCACACCAGTCAGGAAAGGCTCAACCCGGACCCAGATAGCCACGTCCGCAGGCAGAGGAAGGCCAGTTGTCGTGAGCTCATCCCCTGCCTGAAAACGGGTCTGGACGTAGGCAGCCCTGCTGGTGCAAGATGATGCAGGGACAGGATCATGGACAGGATTGCACACAGGCACCTCCGCGGCGACCTGTGCTGCCTCCTGTCCCTGGTCCTGCACTGCACCACTAGCACCAGTGGAATCCCCACCTCCAGACCCTGTCTCTGTTGCTTGCACGGCCTCCTCCTCCACCAAACCCCCCACCAACCTGGATGACTCTGTGCCATCTTCCCCCGTTGGGCCCTGTGGGGTCCCAGCTGCCCCTTCTGCTGCCGAGGAGTCCAACTCCAACCTCTGCCTCTTGGACCTCCCCCGGGCAGCTGCGGCCTGGGACACCGCACCGGACTCCTCACTCCCCGATGACATCACAACCTGGGAGGGGAGCCGGGCCTTGCGTCTCCGGCTGGCGGTGGGATCCCCGCCGCTGTGCTCCACAGCACCTTCTCCGCCCTCTTCATCAGTTGACGCTGCAGACAGGGAGAAATAAAACACAGGCATCAGGGCATTGTACAATGGACACATACACACATGACAGTTGTACATGAGTGGCATTGGCAAACCTCAGACATGCCATCACAATCCCCAACACACATGTCATTTCAACTCGCACACATGAGCCATACCACAGCCATATCGCAACTGCCAGCACCATCCATACAATACAACAGCATGAGCAGGCAAAGCTGAGCCAGACATCACATGCAACACAGGAAGTGCACTACACATGTACACACACCACCACACTTGCATGCATGTGTACACCTCTGCCAAGTGTCGCAGTATTCAGATGGGCATCCATGTCACATCTGCCAATCAGGCTTCCACATCCCGCTGTCACATGCATCCATGTTGCATCACTGTTGTACCCTTGTCAAATACACACAAATGCACATGTACACAGTGCTGATACATGCATCTGAAAACAACATACATGCGTGACATCACGAACATGTCTACTTACATACACATTCATCCAAACATGTGTGCCCACACAACTGCATTTGGCATGCAAGCCTACACACATAAGCACCATCCATGTCTCACACATAACAGCCCTCGCATGTGTTAGCCTCACGGCCCTATACACCCCCACCCATACTCGACCCCATACAAACAGATGTGCAACCTGCACACTACTGAAACATCACCACACGCACAGCTCACAATCAGGATGCATGTACACTTACCGCTCGACTCCAGACGGGTCTGTCTCTCAAGGACCTGGACGTGGAGCGCTGGGGATATGCGTTCCAGGACCCTCATCTGATCTTCCGACAAGTGGCCCCGGCGCCCCTTAGCATCCGCTGCCTTCTAGAGGCGCCGGGCCTTGTTCAGGGTCGTGGACCTGAAGTCCTCCCAGCGCTTCTTGACATGTTGGAAGTCACGGACTGCCACCCCCTCCGCGTTGATGGCAGTCACGATGTCAGTCCAGATCCGAGCCTGTCCTTCCTTGTCGGCGCGCACACTTCCGAAGAGGGCATCATACTGCCCCAGGACTTGCTCCACCAGGACACCAACTTCCCTGGCACTGAAGCTGGCGACCCTCTGCCTCTCTGGCCGGGGGTTGTCAGTGGTGCCAGATGTTGCAGTGCCCGACATGACAACCCCAGAGGCAGGAGTGGGTGGGCAACTGGGTCCTGGGGCTGGGCTGTGGAGCGATGGAATCCCAGTCGGGAGTCTTCGGTTCCAGCAGGGGTGGTCACAGCAACAGCACCCTTGGCTGATGTGCAGGCAGCAAATGGCAGGGCACGTGGGCAGCAGGCAGTCAGGCAGCAGCAGATGGCAGGTGGGAGCCTGCTCGGGGCTCTGGGGGGCAGTAATTCGGCCTTCTGGGCAGGAGCGTGGTCTTCCGTGTGCTTACGCGTGGCCAGCTTGATACGGAGTGATTTGGCACGTGAAAATTCTGCACGTCAGCGTGTAATTCGAGGAAAGGCCCTTAGCACGTAAGCGCGTCTGCACGCACACGCAATTTCATTGGACAGAAGGCCCCTCAAGCGCAAGCGCCCCTGTGACGTGACGCGCGCAGGCGTGCATGGGCATTTCAGCGCGTGTGAAAAACTACATGTCCGCGTGTAATCCGAGGAAAGGGCCCATGCGCGTAAGTGACGTGACGCGCGCATTTCTCTCAGCACGGGTTAAAGGTGAGTGGGCCCAGCAGTTCGCTGTACGTGCCTTTCGTGGAGACCGACGTGTGTTGATGCTTCCTGTTGTTTAGCGCGCCATCACAAATTCACAGCTATCAAGGACGTATCTCTTCTTTTGGCGGGGGTATTGGCTACATGTGTTTTTCTGCATCGCCCTAGTCAGACGGTGAGTCGCACACGCTCTTTTTCCCACTGCGGGTGCCCCTGTGTATCGCACCCATTTTCGATGTCATAGTAGCCTGCGTGTCCCACGCGTACGCGTTATTCGTGTTACTGGGTGCCACCGCGTACTGCGGGAGGTTGAATCCACGCACGTAGGCTGCAGGGTTGCGTGCACGGTTTTACTGCAGTTTTGGGGTGCCTGAGCGTTGCGTGACCCGTCACTACATCACCGGGGTCACATACAGCCTTGCAGGTGCAGGGGGGCTGTTAACATCTTGCTTCCCACCCCCTTCACCCCAATTGCCCAGGTCAATTGTGGTGTACACCTCCCATTGGCACCACTCCATCTGTGCCGGCACTACTACATCTGTGCCAAGGCCACCAAAGGTGAGGGGCGCCTCAGCTGGGCGTCCTCCTCGTGGCGGGCGTGGTCGGGGACGTGGCCGTGGTGACCAGGGAGTAGGGGGACTCCAGGGTGTCCAGGGCGGCCACAGAGGGGGAAGAGGCAGGGGTGCGCCACTTGAGCACAATGTTGTGCCATGTGTCGGTGCAGTCATGCCACCACCCCCTGTGGTTCCGGGGGATGCAGCTTCTGCATGTGGCACTGGCGCCCGTGTGACCCGGCAGTCTGTTCCATCGACTGCCACAGGCCCAAGGGTAGTGGTAGCTGCAGGTGCAGCTGTGGACACCGCCACCCAGGCTCAGGGTCTGCCAGCGCAGGCTGCGTTGGCACTTGAGGAGCCCTTGGTAGATCTCCAACAGGCCAGGAGGGAAACCATAGGGGCAGGCCAGGCTGCTCAGACCAAGACACGTGTCCCTGGGGCAGTCATGTCATCTGCTGCCCCGAACAGCCGGGTGTCGGCAAGTGCAGGGGCAGATGCACCCAACAACACCCCGGTTGTGAGTCTGCCAACCAGGACTGTTGCGGTCAATGACCCTGCCACAGCTGATGTTGCTGCGCAGGGTCCATTAGAGGGCACCCAGCTGCCACTGTCACAAGTCAGGCCTTTGGTCGTCCCTCCACCTGCCACTCCCTTGGCTCAATCCACCGAACCCACTGGCCATACTGGTCAGGGCGGCATTAGCCAGCCAGGGTCTGTGCCACAGTCCAAGAGGAGGAAGATTGCACCTGCAGCACAGGCTGGGACCCCACACACAGCCACGACCTCCTGCACGTCGAGGAAGAAGCCTTTCTGCAAGCAGGAACTGGACTTCCTCGTGGACTACGTGCGGGGCCACAGCCGTGACATGCTAGTGGGTGCCAATAGTCAGACTACGGCTGCCCAACGTGACACCCACTGGAAGCATGTTGCGGAACATGTCAGTTCATTCGGCCATGAGGTGCGCACGGCGCAAGAGTGCAAAAAGCGTTGGAATGACATCAAACGCAGCACTAAGGCTAAGCGTGCCTATAATTACAACTTGACTCTGGTGACTGGCGGTGGGCCTGCACCAGAGGAGGAAGTGCTCACTCCGCTTGAGGCACTCGTTGCGGAGTTCATACCACCTGAATTGGTCGAAGGAGTGGGAGAGATGCTGGACTTTGATGCCCAGTCCAGTGAGTGTTGATGCGTGTTTGTTGAGGACGTGTGTGTTTCACTTGTGGGATGTGTTGTGCATGATTGCCACTACATGTGACGTGTATATGGTTCTGATGTGTAAGTAATGCAATGCTTCCGTGATGCATGTCTCCTCTGCCTGCATGCGGGGACTCCATGTAGGCATGCTCCCTTGCCCCTCCTCCGCCACTCTGCACCCCAGTTCCACCTTTGCACTGGTGTTCTTCAATCTTGCCAATGTGTACTTTCTTGTTCATGCGTCCTGTGTAGATGCTAACTTCCAGCGTAGAATCTGCCAGACATATGCTGTGTGGTACAGCCTTAGTACTTGATGCAGGGTATCTCACTTGTACTGTGCATAGCTCAGATGTCCCGCAGGGACATGAGTGCCCATTCATGCTCCATGTGCATTGCACGCATGCCCCTATGTGTCCTTGATTGGATGATCACTGTAATACAAGTCCTTGGTTACATACATTGCCTGCCATCTCATCAGCCTTCCCATGTCAACTGTGGCTCAGTCCTGCGTTGCACACGTTTAGGGTCTGACAATCTGTGTGGCTCACAGGCCTCAGCCTGTTCAATTTCCAATGACTCTGTCCAACTGTTGTGTCTTCTTCACACATGGGCGGCATCCAGAGTTTTCATCATGTGTCCTGCTTACTGTCCCAGCATCATTTGCAGTGTTGTCACTTGAATCACATTAAGCTGTTGATGCCAGTCAACACTGCCTGTCAATACACAGGTGTAGGCATCCCTGCTTTGGTACTGGGGTGGAGGGGTGCTTGGCTTCTAGATATGGTACACATTGAATGCACAATGCAAGGGATGTCTGAATTTGACATTGCACTGCCTTCACATTTCCTGGCACACACCATGGAGTCCTTGTACATGTAGGTAGTGAGTGGCGTACACATTTTCTGCACTGCATAGACCCACTTCCATGGAAACTGCCACCTTTCAACAGGTCTGATCACAGAAGCAATTCAAAGTTGACCCAGCATGCATGCCAGGTTATATGTTGTGTGTCACATGTCTGCCTGATGCGTTTGCTGTCGGTGTGTGTGTGTGTTGTGTGCTTCTGACATGTGTAGTGACCTTTTTTCTCTCTATTTTTCAGGTGATGACGCAATGGAGGCGGAGGATGGTGTTGTCATGCCAGACACAGGGTTGTTACCACTACATCAACCTGGCACTAGTGGGGGTCGTGGGGTGGTAGGCCACGAAAACCCCCAAGTGCTACAGTCCATCTTGTCTCTGGCTGCCTATGAGTCCAGCCTTGATGACGACTCTGACGTCCATGTTGAGTTGGATGAGCATCAAGTCCATGTGTCAGGGGTGAGTGATTCTGATGTGGACACTCCTCTGTCTGCGACACCTGCACTGAGGGATCAGACAGTCTTGGTTCCTCCGCCCGTGGTGGATCGGGACGCAGGGTCACCATCCACATCAGTCACTGATGTGCCTGGGACATCACGTCGACGGGGGCATGTAGTCGTGCAGCCGCGGGCGGTGCCAACACAGCGAGGACCCCCGGTCCTTGGGTCCCGCAGGGGTCAAGCCCGGCAACGCGGTCGCCGCGCGCAACCGCAGTATACTGAGTGGGAGCAAGACAAGACTGCCAATTCAGAACGGCAGGGGGCAGCAATGGAGAACATCGCTGAGAGCATGGAGCATGTGGACCGATCTGTGCTCCCCCCTGCTAGGCAGGTTCTTCTCCAGCAGTAGGCGGCACGGTCCACGGCCCGCTCGCTCAGGCTGGGCATGGCGGCCTCAGACAGGGCACGCCAGGCTGAAATGTCGTCTCTGCGTCAAGCAATTGCTGCTCACGCAGAGGCGCACATGGATGCCCTGAGGGAGGAGTATGCTTCCCTCAAATCCACTCTGGGTGTCCTTATGATGTCCCAGAGGCAGCGGGCAGAGGAGAGGTTTGCACAGCTTGAGCGTACCATCTCGGCTGAGCTACAGGCTTGCCGGGAGGTGCAGTGGTTGTCCAGCCAGGCCTTGCAGGAGGAACTCTGTGTTACACGTGCTACCTTGCAAGAGGAAGCACGTGTATCACGTGAGGTTCTAGACCTACGTTACATCGCCACACAGAACCAGGCTCACCCGTCCGGCAGACTTGCTTCAGACGAGGCTACTGTGCCACGTCCTCCTTTCCAGGATGAGCCAGACTCGGACGACCATCTATCTCCCACATAGGTCGGGCTGTGCAGGCGTGGAGCCCATGGAGGTTTTTTTTTTGGCTCAGCATCATCGCATGTGGATGTTGAGCAGCACCCTGTACCTCCCCCTCCTGGGTGCCTCCCCTCCCCCCCGGGTCGTATGTGGCCACTTTTGATTTTTCTTTTAGTTTAGTTAGTTAACTTTTAGTTTGATAGTTAGTTTAATTAGGTAATGTAGGTTTTCCATAGTTAGTGTAATTAGTTAATATAGTTTAGAATTGCTTGTCTATTGTGCTTTCATGTGACGGTGCGGTGCTTTGTGGCTTTTGAAGGAATCCACTGTCTGTTCCAGCTGGGCCCTTCAGGCTTGTCTTGTGTATGTGTTTGCTGCTTGGGGTCCTTGACTCACATATGCCACTCCTGCCTCCCTTATCCATGGGCTCGCAAGGATGGTTCGGTGTCACAACCTTTTACACAAGGGCTTTGGACTGTCATATCTGTGGCATGTCTGGTGCTGTGTGACTTGTGTTTACACCCCTAGTGGGGATGATTTTGGTGTTATTGTCCACTGTTCAGCTTTTTTTAGATGGGGTGTTTCATGATTAATGTGTACATTCATTGCTATGCATTGTGTAGTATGTTTCTTATCTTTACTGTACACGTGCTTGTTGCAATTCATGCTGTAGATAGTGTTCCACACTTTGGATGTGAAAGACGGACTGATGGTGTGATTTATGATGTGACTCTCTGACATGGTCAAGTAATGAGATGCCTGAAGAGACACACACAGATGACTTTGAAGCATTAATCATGTGTTTCATGCCCTTTCTGCAGGGGGATGAGCCTCCAGAGCACCTTTGCCAGCAGACATGGCCCATTGGATGACAGAATTCTGGACACGTTTGTTGGTGCCCACATGCACGTGTGCACAAGCAGAGGCACAGGGATTGCAGACCTACATCCTAGAACTGCTGACGTGTTCCAAGGAACTCCAGGCAAGGTGAGCAGCACAGGGGGGCCACAACACAGCAAAGCTTGCACCAGGCGAATTGCACATGCAGGCTTAGTGACAGCACTGAGGGTGAGCTTGGACGAATATTGGTGTTGAAGCACACAATGCAGCTCAGATGTGTTGGTGGACTGATGGCTGTTGATTGTAAGGTTGTCTGGGACACCTGCAGGGGCAGTGGCACATACCCTCCGGTACACCAAGGTCCATCGAGGCACTTGTATCAACCATGTAGCCTTCCGAGACATGGAAAGGGGCAGCTCACAGGGACATACAGCAAGGGACATACTGGGGTGCAGTGCATTTCATTTCCATGTACATTATGATAAATGCACTGCCAACTTTGTTTCGGTCATGGTGGTACACAACTTGCTCTGAAGTCATGGCTTGCTATATGGGTATGTCTGCTTACCCAGGGAACATTGCATGTTGTGTGAATTGTGACACATTGGTGTTCCATTTGCCACGCACCCACCGGTGGCTGACTTACTGCATTGACTGTGTATGACCCATCACAGGGATAATGTTATATATGGGTACGAAGCATCTACACCAGATTGTCTGTTTGTAGAGTAGTTTGTTGCTATGGGGCATGTTTGGTGGTGTGTTTTTGTGTAATTGGCACGTACAGTTTGTTGACTGTGGCTCTCTTTGCAGCATTGCAGTGCTCCTGTAACCGGACCTGAGAGTGCGCAGGCAGGAGGCCAGCCCTCAAAACCAGAGCCAAGTGTCTTGTTGTTTTTCTTTCAAACTGCTCTGCATAGGCTTGCTGGGGGGTGCACTAATGCATGGATGAATGTGTAATTCAATTTGGTATGTTTTTTCCCCCTAATCACCCGGAATCCTATGCAATTTTGAACCCTGTACCCTCTACCCGGTGTTCCTGCTTCCCGTACCTATCCAAGCAACGTTCCCTAACCCTCTTTCCCCGCTGGGGTTGCGGATGCCTGTGTAAGCCCCAAACTTGCAGGCGCCAAAACCCTAGAGGGGGTGGTTGGTTCGTGCCACTCCTAAGCCTGGACTACAGAAGGCCATGACAATGATGTCCAAGTTTGTTTGGATTGTGTATGTGTTCATGCAGGTAGTACATTTTCGTGCATTCCCTACTTTCATGTGTCATTCCTCCTCCCCTCTCCTGCCACTCATTCCAGTTATCCAGTGTGCCAACACCTGTCCCTACTGCATATCCCTGACCCCCCTTCCCCACCAGGGTCTCAGGGGCCTGTGTGAGTTTGACCTTGCAGGCACCCGGGACACGGTGGGGGTGGTTGTTTCGTGACACTCCCGCGCCTGTACACGGGACCTGTGACAGTACACATCCGTTCATGGTGCATCATTCTATGTTATGTACCACAGATGGTTCACATCCTGTTGTGACATTGTTTTACTGTGCTACCTTGGTTGTTGCATCATTGTGGTAGTACTTGGCCTTTGTGAGGTACTGCTACGTCAAGTCATCTACTGGAGGGTGTTCTGGTTCATTTTTATGCCTGGATTTTGTGATTTTGGAAATGAGTGTGGATTCTGAGGGTGCAGGCACCTTTTTACACACAAGGTGGGAGATGGTGACGAAGGGGAAAGGTGATCCTGTGGCCAGGTGGAATTGAGGGTTGAAGGCTCCATGACCCAGGTGCAGTTGTTCAGTGGGTCATGGTCATTTGTGAGGGGGGGGGGGTTGTTGTTGATAGTTGCCTTGCCCTGCAGTGTGATGGGAACCCTGACATTGTAATGGTGGTATCCTATGTACATGTTGTGTTCTGCTGATCAATGTCTGTTCATGTGTTGTGTTTACCTTTCAGGTGTGAGAGGATAGTTGTGGTTTGACATGCTGGGGTGTACACATGGTGAATGTTCACATGTGATGTGTAGAGAACACTGATGGTCACTTGATTGCACATGCATATGTTGAGTGCATGTCCTTGCTGATCCACACACTTGCACTCTGATGCACTACATGTACTACCACCCTTGCATATCCACGTGTACACTGTTTGCCTTCTGGTGCCCACTGTGTCCCTGCAGCACATGTTCTGTGACCAATTATGGATCCTGTACATGCCTAATTTGCTTTTTGATGTGGTCTGTCGCTTAGATGTGATGCTCAGGGTGTGCATCACACACAATGGCTGTTCACTGTGCTGTGCGCTGAGCAGTGTGTTGCAGGAGTAGGACACAGCACACAGAAGCTGCAGTGTTGATTTTGCAATGCACAATGTGCATGTAGACAGGCATTCATTGTTATGTTACTTCTACAACTCTTGTAATGCATTTGGAAATTACTTATTTTGGGTGGGAGGTTGTTGGTCAGTCATTTCATCTGATTCCAGGTCAGGCATCATTGTCTGATGCCACTGTACATTTTGGACATGGCAATGTGTGCCTTATTGTTACCGTGTTGGTGTATGGGTATTGCTTGCCATGTCATGTTGTGGTTTGGGAGGGTTTGAGTGACATAACAGTGATGGCCATGGCCTGTTTTGCAGGTGTGTGTGATTCACACCTTGCATGTCAGGGTCATCCGCTTCTCAAAGCAACTAGCTGGGGGTAGATCTCTCTCCGCAGCAGGGCCCTCCCTCTGAAACAGCCTTCCTGCCTCACTGGAACTTGAGGAGAACCATCTCCGGTTCGGGAAGCACCTCAAGACCTTCCTCTTTGCTTCTGCTTTCTCTTTGCCTCTCCCTTGCTAAATTCTTCACTGGAACTGCACTGGATCTGCAACTGGGCCACTCTCACCGACCTCGGTCCCTGGCCCAGCCACTCTCCACTTGCACTGCCTCCCTGGCAACGCCTGCACTGCGGTACTGTCTCTCTATCCCTACAGCCCCCCCTTCCCAGCACTTGTCTGCACTTACCTTTGCAGTTGCCACCAGCTGGCCTATGTATTTGTTTTTTGGTCTACTTACCCTGTACTGCACTCCCCCCCTCCCCTTCCCCTTGCACTTTTCCCTTCCCCCTACCCCTGCACTTGCACAATCTAAATGACACCTGGCCTAGTAGTACCGTTGTCTGTCTTCCCTTGTTCCCCCCTCCCTGCCTCATCACACCTTGAAATACTTGTGTATAGGCCATATCATGTCATGTCATGTCATATGTGTGCCTTTTGGTCACACAGGATAGCTTGTGTTTAAGTAGCTAGGGATGCAGACAATGTGGCACTTCCATGGCAACTATCTCAGGGTGGTAGGGTTGTGACAGTTGACTCTCTCTTTGTCATCATCAATTGTCACCTGGTATGTGCCAGGCCTGTGTGCACTCCGCAGGGGTGGGAGTTTAGGTGAAAAATGTGGCCACAAGCTGGGTCCGGGCTTCCTCGCCACGTGCCCTGTCCCCTCCCATGGGCAGCGCCTGTGCCTGTGGTTGGGGATGTGGGGGCACCACCATGTCCACCGGGACGCCCTGCCGTGTTGCAACATTGTGCAGGACACATGCTGCCACAATGATCCTGCACACTACTGGTGGTGCATAGAGTAGCTGCACGCCAGAGCGGTCAAGGGAGCGGAAACGTGACTTGAGCACTCCGAATGTGCGCTCCACTATGGCCCTGGTTGCAATATGGGCGGCGTTGTATCTTACCTGGGGTGGTGTGGTGGGGTTCCGGATGGGCGTCATCATGTGGTTGCTCAGAGGGTAGGCACTGTCCCCTGGGGAGGTGTAAATGGTTGTGATTATTGGGGCTTGTTTATTTGTGTGTGTGTGTGTGACATGCATGCATGTGCAAGGGCATTTGTACTCACCTAGGAGCCATGTGTCGCCATGCTGCCCAGCTTCCAGGGCCCGGCTCAGGGCGGACATTCTGTATATGAAACTGTCATGGGTGGAGCCAGGGTAGTTTGCATAGACAGAGGTGATGATTCCCTTTGCATCGCATACCACCTGTACATTGATGGAATGCCAGTGCTTGCGGTTTCGGTAGATGTGCTCAGTGGCCCTAGGTGGATGTAGGGCCACATGGGTGCAATCTATGGCATCAAGCACTTTGGGGAAGTGTGCCACCCTGGAAAAATCCAGGACAACGGCCTGCCTTTCTGCGGGTGTTCTGGGCATGTATATGTGCCTGCGGACTGAGGGGCGCGCTGTCATGATTGGCAGTACCTGGTGTAGGCAGCGTGACTGCGTGGCCTGTGAGACCCCCCCCACTATGGCAGTAGTCCGCTGAAATGACCCAGTGGCCAAAAAATGCAGGACATTGAGCAGCTTCTCCAAGGGGCTCAATGCTTGGGAGCAAACGGTGGGGGATGTAAGGTCATCTTCCCACTCCCTGACCAGATCTAGGATGATGTGGGGTGGAAACCTATACCTGCCATAGACCTGGTCGTCAGGCATCCCAAAAAGGCTTGTCCGTGGTGCGAAAATGCGTGCCCTGGCTATTCTCCTCCTCCTGCGGTGTCCCACGATCAGTGCTGCGACAAATGGGGCATTCATCGTAGCTGTATACACGTGTTTGTTGTTTGCGCGCACTTTTATACTGTGCGCGGGGATGCTTCCGCCTGCCTTCGTGTGGCGGACGCGTTGACGCCTGTGTGCGTCTTTTGCCGTGCGCGGGTTTCCCGTATTCGAATCCATGAATACGGGTTGTTTGCGTGCGTGTGGGCGTTCCGTGTAGTTCCTTGCAGTACTTCCCCAGTTACGCCTTCTTTTTCACGCGTTAGTCCCCATTCCGCGTGTTACGCCCACTGTTACGCCCACTTTGGTTGTGTGCGCCGCGCTATGTGCGCTTTTGCTGTGCGCGTAGCGCACACCGTGTATGCCTGCGTGCGCCATGGCTGGATTGGGCGCACGGACAGCGGGAAACACGCGCAGCGTCTTCCTTGAATCGCACACGTGCGCGTGCGCTGCGTTTCTCGCGCTTGCGCTACCTTGCGCCTGCTTGCGCTGGGGTTTTCGGCGCACGTTTGCTCCATGAATCGACCCATAAGTGTCTGCAGTCTAGTGATTTGGAACTTGAGTGTAACCAAGGTATGCCGTCAGATAGGCCTGAAAAATGTTTGTCTACTGGTTATTATAATGTATTGCCCTCTCCTTTAAAATCATCTCAAGGAACCCAAACCGATTCTTTTGAAAATAATTCTTCCAATTTATTTACAGATTTGGGGTTTCTGAAGATCATGATCCCCAACATTTAAATTGCTTACGATTGGGGAGTTTTGAACACCCCGTATATAGAAAGACTTCCAAATTCTTTTCCGTTCTGAAGGACGAATGGAGTGATGAGAAATTTGAGGTTTCTAGTGAAGGTGTCATACGGGCACTTTCTTTTTTTGATTTTATTTTTATTAGCATTTAGCTTCAATAGAAGCTTTTTACAATTTACAGTATGAATTAAAATTCAATGACAGTAAAAGAACATGATACAACCATTTTAACCAAAATTAAAAGAGAAAAAAACTACAGAAAAAACAAAAACCAAGTGAGATTAACAGCTCTTACTGTCCCAAAAGTCATAATTACTGACATCCTGTACAGCACAATGCACAAGAATTAGGATCCTTTACCAATCTAAATTCACTTCTTTCCATCAAGCTTTTTGAAAATAATTGATACCAGCTCTAACAAAGCAAAAGTGACAGATAACCTCGAACCCTGCAACAGTTGTGACCAAATATCTTTCTTGGTTAGGGTTTGAGTATTCACAAAAAATCTACCTAAAAGGTTGCGTCGGCTGTCAATCACGCTCTGGCAGCTCATAATAAGATGGCGGAGTGTTTCCATTTTGTGACCAGAGAGCCTGTATTTGTAATCTCTTATACTTTTCGGCTTTCTGGCTTCAAGAATTTCTTTTGTCGGAAAAATGTTAAAATGCAGTCTTAGAAATTGTTGTTGCAGTACAGCCGAGGGAAACATACTCAAGTACAACGGAGTTGAACCACACTTGTTGAGAACTATGCAATATTTTCCATAACGTTTGGACGACTGCGCTGTCTCAGACGACTCAATCCAATCATACTTATACAGACGTTTTTTCATAGTCTGGATTTTCAATTAATAGTTTCTCTGTGGTGTCAATTGAGTCCAACAGTCTCGAGCATTTAGTACACCTGTCAACGAGTGATTACTCTTTCCCTATTTTAAGCACATGTCCCCGCAGCTTAAAGCCGCTATCGGGTGGAGACAATAAACATTTGCGATAGAAGGATAGTGTTTTCCAGCTCACATAGGTGATGACAGGTTAGCCCAAACTCTTTCCTTATCACCGCCATCGGTATGCAATTTGGGAGGTCAAGTACGGATCTCCAAAAGAGGCCCTCTAGGATTTGCCATAGCTTCCAGCTCAGCTGAAGGGAGCACTCAGCCCCATAAGTCACAATGGGAAATACCTTATGTTGTAAAAGCTTAACAAGGGTGCCAATGAGAATTTACAGTATCTACATTTAATCACTCTTGCCTGGGCTGTTAACATCATCAATTTGCGCCTCAGCACAACTTCACTTGGGGCCACACTGTAGCTTGCATTAATTGGTATACCCAGGTAGAGCATTTCTGTTGTCTCTCGAATCTGATCTCCATTTATATGGCAACCCTTACATTTTAGAGATTGGCATCTTAAATTCCCAAGAATAAGCACCGTTGATTTGGCAGCATTATCTCTCAGGTCATTAGAGGACAGAAAAGATGCCAACGCATCCAATTGGCGCTGGAGACCAATCAGAGTTTCATCCAGAAGAATAACATTGTCTGCATACAACAATCCATTCAGTGGAGTGCCCGCAATACATGGTGGAAAGCACCTAATATCCGTAAAAGCATCACCCATGTCAGAGATATATAGTTTGAAGATGGCTGGGGCTAGGCGACACCCTTGCTTGAGGCCCACTCCTGTATTAATGGGGTCTGTCATATCCCCCCTTTGATTTAGTTTGATCTGAATACTAGTATTGAAGTGAAGAGCCTCAATTGCATCACGTAGATCAGCAGGACAACCCCAGTCCCTTAACTTCAGCCAAAGCTTCTCTCTATTGACTGAGTCAAAGGTTGTGACAAGTCTACTGATGCAAGGTATATATTTTTGCTATTCTTTTTTACAGTTCATAATTTCAAATAGTTAGTTAGAAAAAGGTTCAGTGATGTTCCAATTCCTTTTTCAAAACCAGCTTGCCAGCCATCCCGATGTTTGGAGTCCCAGCTCCAGTCAGTAGGATGATTCAGAATCAAGGCCGCAAAAAGCTTCCCAATAACATCCAAGAGGGCGATAGGTCTGTAGTTTGGTGCCACAGACCTATCTCCCTTCTTGAAAATTGGTACGATAATAGATTTTGTCCATGTGGCCGGAATAGTGCGTCTTGCTTTCACCAAAAGAAATAGGCGATGTAAAAAAGTTGCCCATTCCTTAGGGTGCTGTTTTAATGTCAAATTCGTAAGGCCATCAGCTCTGGAATTGCTGGAGGTTCCAATTAAGGCAAGAATATCCTCCCTCTCAGTCTCAAACTCCCAACTTAAGCAGGAATTCCCTACAGCCTTCATAACATATGCATTAGGCTTTGAGAAAAGCGAGGAAAAGTGGTCCATCCAGTCCTTCGCTGAAATAGAATTGGTAGTGACACTCTGCTTGGGACCTTCCAGCATATTAAATATTTGCCAAATTTCTCTCGAGTTTTTAGATGCAACCAATTGCAGCATATGTTCCGCGTTCGATTGCATTAGAGATGGTCTATATTGCTTCAACCAATTATTGTGTGCTGTCCTAATTTTCTTGACAACAGCATGTGATACCAGGGAAGGATTCTTTTTATGCGCTCTTTTTATTTGCTTTAGCTCCCTTTTCCTTGTCTCAACTTCATGGTCCAAGTTATATTTATGGCAAAATCTCTTGAATCTACCTGGGTCCGTTTTTTTCATTGTAGATGGCCAAAGACTTTGTGTAATCTATATCATCCGACCTACCATTATCTCTTAGGTCTCTTGATAATTTAGTTACATGATCACTCGATAGTCTCAAGCTATTCCTTCCAGGCTGTACTTCCAGAATATCTCCTTCAGAAGCGAGCTTTGTCTTAGCACCCAATTGGAGGCATAGTTTGAACATGTTATTGTTACTTTGTGGGGTTTCAATGACCGTCAAGGACACTACACTAGGATGGAAATTATTGGAAGCAAGGAAATAATCCAATATATTGGATTCAATGCCTCACTTCCAAGTTGGGTTTGGCGGTATACCCCCCGATGTTATGCCATTTAGTAATGAGATATTCCTCAACTGGAACTCCATCCTAAATGACAGCCCTCGTTTTTCCGATTCTTGTAAGTTACTCATGTAATGATTTATAAGAACACCACAATTATTAAAACAGTGAATGTTTAGGCCCCCACATAAGATCACATTCAGATTAGAATTAACAATCATTGCGGCGTCAACCTCCTCCAACAACTGTTCCATGAAACTCTTGGCTGCCGGGTCATTACAGTTCCAGTACAAGTTGCACAATAGAATTTTCCTCATGGCATCACCCTCACCAGTTTAGTATTCCAACAAATGGACCTGATTTAGAGTTGAAATGTTCTTTGTCCATACTACTCTTAATCCACAACTCTCCTTAATTGCAGTCAGTAGACCCGCCGTCGGTCTACCCTTTGGTCCTTTTATTGCCAGGTTAATGAGGACAACAAACCCTTTGAAGGTTGGCTGAACACGCAGCCATGTCTCCTGAAGGCAAATAACATCAAAGTCTCCATATCGAATGCTACCTTCTCCCAACAAGTGTTTGAAGCCCCGCGTGTTCCAGCAACCCAAATAGACATGAAGCAGGGTTTTGTTACTTCCCAGAGCCTGGCATTATGATCTTCGAGCCAGTGTACTGGCCAGTCAATCCCAGTTGTCCCCATCCCTGTTGCCCAGGGGCCCCCGGGTCACACAAAATGAACTCTTTGATGATTTAGATATGTTGATCATTATTCAGAATTTTTCATGATTTTTACTCAGCCCTTCATCACTTGAGATTTTATTTGTTCTCTGGGTCCAATTACCATCGCCATTACCTTTCATCCCACTCCCCGATTTTGTGTTATTGCTGTTGGTTTTGCATTTTGGCAGGCAGCCGAGCATGCAATTTTTCTTCTTCTCTTCTTTCTGGGTCCGAGATAGTAATAACCTTTAGGGAAAACCCCATAGTTTTCAAAGAGTCTATATTTTGCAGCAGTAGTTTTTTTTTAACTCCCGTAGATGCAAAATGCAGTATGACATTGTCATAATTTGAGTCATCAGGAAACTCTACTAATAAGAGATCCTTTGTATCAAGCCCAGAAAGTGTATCGATGCTGTGGAAGAGCCTCAAGATATTAGCTCTATTTAGAATGAGATTGTCTTGAATACAAAGGATTCTGCTTAATTCCATACAAATGGGGGCTGGTGTATTTTCCTTCAAGGAACTATTCTCATGCTTCCTTTTGTCCAGTTTAGGGCCCTCCAATTTGTAATCCTTATTCGACCATTTTAGTTGTTTATCTATTGCCCTACTGTTTTGTTCAAGCATCATACATTTTCTCCCCACCAATGGTGGGGAACCCTCTCTAAAGGATCTGTTCATATGGACTCTGGATAGAACTCTTGTTTTGAGTCGAGGATTTGCAGTTATGGACAAGGGCAGATTTTGTTGATCCTCGCAATCAGAAACACTTGATGTCTCACTGTCAATACCTTCAAAATGAATGGCCTCCAGTAAGATGGCGGGAGAAGACACACAAGCATCATTAGTTATCAGGGACCTAAAAAGATCTTCCAAGGAGGTATTGATCTCGAGGACCTCATCCCAATCAGCAGAATACACCGAGAGGTTCATCAAGTCCTCCAAATCCGCAGAATTTGGATTTTATTTGGCTTGATTGTGTTTTTTGAGGCACTCAGGGTCTTTTTAATTTCATATATGTCTTCATCAGAGTCCACACTTGTAAAAGAGTCTTCATTTGATTTCGTATATCGGGATATTTGTTCCCCGTCTTGGCTATTAGCCTGCTTGTGTGCCAGATTCTTGAAGTTCTTTATTACTGGAGGTGGACATTGTTGTTTACTTTTCCCAAGTTTTTTGGCAAAGTTCACATGTTTGGTTTGTTTGTTAGGCTGAGGGTGTTTATTCCCATAGCCAATCTTTCCAGTGAAGTTGTTTCCCATGTCACTACCATTTGTAAAAATGTCGTAGGTTTTCGAAGACGAGAAGGAGGCTACTATGGGTGGTGCAATGGCCTCAGTAGTTCCAATGGGCATATGATTGTTCATGGCAGTCCCAGTCTACTTTAGTTTCCTGAGGTTCCTCCCATCATCGCAGATCCCTCCATTTTGTCTCCCAGGGGGAACCTGCTTCGATGTCCCAGGGACCTGATTATCCTCCACTCCAACAAGATTCCATTTCCCTGGAGGAGGCATAAAGACATCTGAATATGCTCTCTTACGTACTCCGTTATTGGTTGATTTTGAGATCTTCTTGTTACCTTCCCGAGAGGATTTGTCAATGCCATCAAAGTTGTCCACTACTGTGGTGGATGCAATTGCTGGAGTCGGTAGAATGGTTGTAGCACCCAAGTTGATATCATTACCCCCAAAGCTTGCATGGGTATTACTAGAGTCTATGTCAAAGACAGGGCAATTTTGAGTGGTACTTGACATGGATAGTCTCCTTTTTTCTCCTTATCTTTAATCAGAGGTTCCAGAATAGACTTCAGAAAGTTGGTAATGTATTCTTGTTTTCTGTTAAAGCTGAGATTAATCCTTCCACAAAAATCATTTTAGTATGAAGCATTGCAATCAAGGTGGATTGATCTTTTAGTTGGTCTGAAATGCTCTCATACAGCTTCATAAAGGGACTCATGGTGACGGAAAATGCTGCAATCATATTAGCATCTAAGGTTGCACTCGAAGATGACTTTTCCTCCACCTGAGCCGCAATCATGACCAATAATAAATCTTTGTCAGATATTGACACATTGTTCCTCAAGTCTGCCTCCACCGAGGTGGATAGCCTACGACGTTTCCTGGGGCAGCTTGCCCCCAATGAAGGTTGAGGTTTCAGAAAGCCTTAGGTGCTTTGCTGTGGATGTATTGTTCTTCCTCACACTAGGCTGGATTTCATAATCTTCGCAATCGTTCACTCCCTTTTCCGCTCGATGAAGGGGGGGTTAAAGCCGTTGGCATGTCAGGGACATAGGCCAAATCTTTCTCACCAAAAATCTCTAAGCCCAAATTTCCCAAATTTTTCTCTAAACTATTTGTGGTAACATGTTGGATCATCGAAGTTTGTTTTGTTTTTCCAGGAATAACTTCTGTTTTTTTTCTGAAAATGTGACATGACCCCCCTTTTGCTTAAGCAGTGATTACCAACAGTAGATTGCGTCGTCAGTGAAACACTTGAGGAATGGCCACTTTGCGTATAACGTAGGTTCCCAAGATGGGAGCCAAAGCTCAGGCCATTGGGTTTCCATGCTGGTCGGTTTAAGGCCCTACTATTAGAATTTTTGAAAATATTAGGCAACAAGGGCTTAGAGAGACCAGTATCACAAGTCAAAGCAGCCAGTGGCAATTTATCTTCTTCTTCTATGGTAACAACAATCACCTTGTTAGGTTGAGAAGTGCCTGTGAGGCTTGTATCCTTGTGGATCGGAAGGCAACTATCTGAAATCTCCTGTGCCTCTGTTATAATCACCTCTGTTTCATATTCTACATGAACGCATGAGCCATTAAGTGGATCTTGGTGTGATTCAGATCCTGTTTTATTTAGAGGGGTATTTACTTCAAGCTTTTGGCCAAGGTCAAGGTCCATCTGAATGGTCCAAATTGTTCAGGCAGATTCTGTTTTTTGCCCTATGTCAATGCGTACCTCTAACGGACAGTTGGTAGGGGTCCCCAGATCCAAGTTACTGGGTAAAACCTCCCCCAAAGTTTTGTCTTGACTTGGGGCCTCTGTTGTCATAATTCCCAATAATGAACACAGACGACAGCAACTCAGTTGAGAATCACACAATAAGGGGTCGGCACTAGCCAGCAGTTAATTCCCTTGGTTTAAAGTACAAACGTGTGTTACAATTGTCACAATGGAGCTGACCAGCTATTACCAGGTTGTTGCGTCCCGCCCGCTCGTTGCTTGTCTGAGGACTGCAGACTGCGTAGTAACACTTGGCCACCACTTCGTATGGTTTATGGTATTCCTTTATGGAAGTAGTAGGTTGTGCATGTATTTAGGTGAATGAATGATTGCGCTCCGGTCGGGATCAAAGGATTTATTTCCAACAGTCTCCCGACCGGACGCGCTGCTTGAGTATCCTATGTGCTGTACACTAGAGTGCACACAGTTTTCCAACCGTTTGCGGTTAGCAATTCAATTTCAAAGTTTCACAGTAGGTTTTCCGAGTGGGAATGACTTTAACAAGGGCAGATTGATTGTTGTCCCCCTAGCCCGTGCAATAGCCGAGTACTTGTGTACAAGCTGTACAAAAGCTGACCAACCAGGTCCGAGTCCCTCGGCGACTACTGCCGGCGACTCCTGCTGCACTTAAAGCGCTTGGAACGCTTGAACCGCTCTCTGCGATGGGCGGCATTGTACAGTGGGCTTATTCCACAGGATATAGGGCCTCATTACGAGCATGGAGGTAATCGAAAAAGGAAGGCGGAATGGTAATACCAGCATAGAGTACCGGTCCGGGCCATTACGAGCCATAAAACCCGGCATTACCGCCACCGCCTGTACCGTGCCCCTACTTAACGGCATGCGCGCGTCCACGCGCCCTTCGTGGCGGCAATACCGGCATGCTGCTAACAGTAGGACATCACAAGTAACGCGGGCATGCACCTACCGGCATCCCCAAGGTGGTAAATAGGGCGGTACTACAGGCATCGCGGATCACCCGTAAATAGCAATCTGCTGTGTACCCAACTGCCACAGCACAAAAGGAGCACACCCACACACCACACCCCTTCCAACACCAAAATGATCCCACTTGCTGTAGCAATCCTGGGGCTGGAGGACATCCCTGCACTGCTACACCAGCAACAACAACAACTACAGGCAGCACAGAGGAGACTCAGGAGAAGGAGGGTGAGACAGGCCCAGCAAGTCCCACCAGTGCAGCCACTGGTACCAAGTAGGCAGCCACCAATCCCTCGCATCAGAGGCAGCCCATTCAACTTAATCCCTGTGCAGATCCACACCCTGTACCGTTTGGACAGGAACACCATCACCACCATAGTGGACATGATACACAACGACATTGTCAGCCTGATAGAAATCTGCACTGCCATCCCCCCTCTACTGAAGGTAGTGTCTGTGCTCCACTTCCTCGCCACAGGCACCTACCAGCACACAGTGGGCCAGCTACATGGCATATCACAACCACTCTTTTCACGCATGCAGACCCAAGTGCTGGATGCCCTCCTGAAGCATGCAAGCATCCAAATATCCCTACCACGGAC
The DNA here is from genome assembly GCF_040938575.1 of Ambystoma mexicanum. Classification (NCBI taxonomy): domain Eukaryota; kingdom Metazoa; phylum Chordata; class Amphibia; order Caudata; family Ambystomatidae; genus Ambystoma; species Ambystoma mexicanum. The sequence goes on along the minus strand of NC_090922.1, from coordinate 575,384,071 downwards.
TGGCCAGGAGCTCGCTGACATTAAAGTTGGCTTCCATACTCTGGCAGGCATGCCCAATTGCGTCGGTGCCCTCGACTGCACCCATGTAGAACTGGTGGTCCCTCATGCCAATGAGACGGTGTACCGCAATTGTAAGCAATACCACTCCATCAATGTGCAGATGGTATGTGACTCCAACAAGATGATCATACATTGTTGTGCCCGATATCCCGGATCCACACATGATGCCATGGTGCTGCGTAACTCCTCGCTACCCCGCTACATGGAGCGACATGCTGGACACCGTGCCTGGCTGCTCGGTAAGTTGCCTGAATGGCCCATGGCAGTGCAGTGGGGGGGGGGGGGCTGAGATTGGGGGGAATGCATACTCCACCTGGGTGAGATTCGGGGGGTGCATACTCCACCTGGGTGAGATTGGGGGGGATGCATACTCCACCTGGGTGAGATTGGGGGGGGATGCATACTCCACCTGGGTGAGATTGGGCGGTGAGTGGACAATGCACATACAGCTAAACACTGTTCCCCTGAACATCCCAACCTGAACATGACACATCATTGCCATACATAAGACCAATGCTGCACAGCAATGACAATATGCCAGACGCAGAAGCAGGCCACCATGGGAATGTCAAGCGATGGATGACAAAACATGATTACATCTGTGGCAATGCCGCTAGTGGGAATACATACATAGTACCATACATCGCCAAAATGGGTGGCAAGATATTGTTCTGCATCCACAGTACATCTGCATCAGCATGCAAGTGAACACCCGGCATCATCTGGACAACGCAATCCACACCAGCAGACCATAGTACAGTACACATTGCATCAAATTAACCTGTGTGCATACATCCAGGGACACGTGCATGTCAACACCAAATAGCTGCAGCCATGGCAGTAACTTCTAATGGTGTCAGGTCATATATTGACTTACACATACCTCATTGTGCTCCCATGGAGTTGATAGTGGCTATCCCTTGAAGCCGTGGCCACTCACCCCTGTACGGAACCCGCAGAACAGGCATGAAGAGGAGTACAATCAGGTTCATACCCGTACCCGTGTTGTGATTGAGCAGACCTTTGGCCTGTTGAAGGCACGGTTCCGCTGCCTCAGCAGGTCTGGTGGAGCACTCCTTTACGGGCCTGAGAAGGTGGGAAAGATCACCATGGTCTGTGCCATGCTGCACAACATGTGCATCCGGAGAAACGTACCACTGCCACCTGACATTGACCTGCATGCACCTGGTGAGGAGGAGGATGATGATGATGGAGGAGAAGCAGTACCCCTGGCAGTTCGCGATGCATGAGATGGCCATGCTGTGCGCCATTCACTGATTGATGATTTCTTCTGAACCACAGGGATGCTGATGGTTCTGTGTTAGTACTACACTGGGCACTGGGATCGTGTGGATATGGACACAGGGTGTGTGGGGAGTTGGGCACTGTGCGCTGTCATGATTTGAATAAACACACACGAAATGAACAATGACCAGTCATGATATGATTTTGAACACGAGTGTATTGGAAATCTAACAATATTGTGCTTCAACCCTCCACCTCACACACACCCTCCTCCCAACCCCACCCCCCAAAACTCCCAACACCCCATACCTCGCCAACACCCCATACCACCCCCACAACACTCCAAACACCCCCTAAACACCCCAACACCACCTCCCCCCTCACCCATTGTCATCCTACACACGATGTGCCAATCATGTTTATCCCAAGGTGGCAGTTAGCACATGCAGGGTGGACCTGCTAGTTCCGGCCTCTCTTCGGGTCTGGGGGCAGCATGTCCGTGTGGCGTGCGCTGCGCCTGGTCATGCGCACAAGGCTTGCGTGAGTTGAGCTGGCAGGTGTGGTGGATGGGGTGGAAGTGGATGGCTGTGCGACCGCCGGCGCAGGTTGTCGCTGCTGCAAATGTTCTACAATCCTGCCAAGGACCTGTGTGACTGCAGCTAGACTGTCCCGGATGACCATGGTGTTGGTGTTCATGGCCATGATGCTCGTCGCATTTGCCTCCCGTATCTCACGGCGGGTCAGTTAACCCTCCGCCACATACTGCCGGAACAGTTCAATCATACTGTCCTGGCGGGCCTCAACCCTCGTCAGGCGGGCCTCCATGTTAGTCGGGGCTGTGGAGGTGGATGGTGCAGTGGCAGGGTGGCCCATTGCTGGACTGACCTCTGATGTGGTCGACAGATGCGGACTCCCTAGTACAATGGCATGTTCCTGCATGGGGCATACTGGTGTGCCCTGTGTGGAGTGCTGGGGGCTCGGGGTATGAGGACATACCACACGGATGTTGTTGTCCATGTCTAGAAATTCCTTGGCGTGGCCTTCCAGGTCGCTGAGGGGGGCAGTGGCTGCTCCCTCCCCTATGGAACTGGTGGCAGCAGACTGCGTTCCATCACCCTCTGCCTCTGCAAGAGTTGACAACTCTGTTGTGGCAGTGTCGGCGGCTGGTGTTGTCTCCTTCTCTGCTGGCCTGGGCTGTACTGCTGGCCTGTGTTGCACTCTGGGCGTTGGTGTTGCCCTGGAGGTAAAAGGTCCAGTGCCTTCTTGTCTGGCCCTGGATCCCCTTGAGGATGTCGTGGCCTTTGGGGCAGGGTCCTGGCCTTCACTTTATGCATCTGAGCCTGTGGGGGAACAGATGCAGGGCATCAGTGATGGTGTTACGTGCAAGATGCATGATTTGGTGCTGTTCAGTAGTTCACGTTTTATGCATTGCATTCTTGTAGGTGTGACGCACAGGGTACTTGCAATGGGGGGGCCATATTGGCATATGCTGTGGACTCTCCTTTCTGGACTGATGTGTACTAGGTAGCATACCGTTGTATTGCGGTTTGCGTGATGTGTGACATGTGATTAATCCCTGTGTGTTGGGTGTCTGTTGGTAATGGAATTGGCACGCAGCATGCATTTCATTGTGCCAGGGTTTGGCCCACCATCTGGACATGGATCTGTATATGTGTGTATGATGGGCCATGCATTGGCTTGGTTCACTTTCACATCTGTTGTGCTCCGTCATGCTTTGGTTGTCTGGGGTTTGTGGGGCCACTCACCTCCATCTGCCGATGTTGGCACACCTGTCTCCATTTCTCCGAAGCCCTCGATTGATTCCATGTTAATCGTGTGCTACATGTCTCCTCCCATCTCATCAATTTGGCGGGTGAGTGGTCCCCGCCGCCTGTAGCCATGGATTCCCTGCGGTTGGCTGAATGTATGCTGCGCACCCGGAGACGTAGATTGTCCCACCTTTTTTTGCAGTCCTTCACCGTGCGGGTGGTGGTGCCAACTGCAGTCACCTTTCGTGCCACCTCCTCCCATATTTACCAGGTTACTCACCGTAGTGACCACCTTACTCCTAGTCCATAGTCCCCTTTCCTCCATACATATGGGACATCTCTCCGTCCTGTGGGACGGGACTGGAGCACTTTGTAAAAAGCATCCAAATTATTTTCAAAAATGTGTCCCTCCTCTATTTCCTGCGCGGGGCCCGGCACGCGGCCGTAACCCCGCCCATCTTGGCTCCGCCCCGCGCATCGTCCATCAGTCCTTTTCTATCGCAGGGTCAAGACCCATTAGCAATAACAGAGGAACCTTATTAGAGGGGACGGCGGGCGGGCGTATGGAGGAAAGGGGACTATGGACTAGGAGTAAGTTGGTCACTACGGTGAGTAACCTGGTAATACTCCTACGTCCCGTCCCCTTTCCTCCATACCTATGGGAGATTCCCAAGCACTCCTTACAGGAACTATGGGTGGATGGAAATACCCCTTACTGAAACAGGTTCTTCAGCACAGCCTGGCCGAACTGAGCGTCAGCTCTAGAGCTCATGTCGAGGCAGTAATGCTTACAGAAAGCAGATGGGGAGGCCCAAGTAGCCGCTTTAGCGATGGACTCCCAGGGAACATACTTCTGAAAAGCAACCGCGGCTGCCTTGCCTCGCACCTGATGGGCATGGATACCTTTAGGAGGTTTCAGCTTTTGGACGGTGAAAGATTCCGTGATACAGGCAGCAATCCATCTGGAAATGGATGCCTTAGACGCCGGCCTGCCCTGGGGTTTACCGAAGGTCACAAACAGTTGGGAAGAGCTCCGAAGCTCGGAAGTCCTGTCCAGGTAGAACTTAACAGCTCTTCGGACATCCAGGCAGTGTAGAACCCTTTCCGCCTCCAAGACAGGGTTCGGAAAAAAGACCGGAAGGGAAATCGACTGATTCAGATGGAATTCGGTCACTACCTTTCGTAGGAAAGCTGGGTTCGTCCGAAGGACTACCTTGTCCTTGTGAAAGACCAAGAAAGGATGCTCCACCGACAATGCCTGGAGCTCACTCACTCTCCTCGCTGACGTAACGGCTACCAGAAAGGACACTTTCCAGGACACGTACTTGTGGTCAACCATAGCCATTGGCTCAAAGGGTTTATAGCACAGTGTCGTCAGGACTACATTTAGGTTCCAAGGTAGGTGCAGACTACGAACCGGAGGGTAGATGCGTGTCAAGCTGGCAAAATGTCTCTTCACCACCGGGTTAGTTAACGAATAAGAACACCGGTCTGTAGAGAGGTAGGCGGAAATCGCTGGGAGATAAGTCCTGCAGGACAAGACATGAACCCCTGACTCTGCTAGGGAGGATACGAAGGACAGCACTGTGTCAATCGTCGCCACCCTCGGGTCCAATTCTTTCTCCAAACACCAATGACAGAACCTGAGCCATTTACTCTTGTATTGGGATCTGGTCGAGGGTTTCCTGGCTGCCTGGATAATGCGCATGTTATCTGCAGACAAACCCAAATGCTCTAGAGCCGTGAACTCAGGCACCATGCCGCCAAGTTGAGCGATTGTGGGGAGGGGTGCCACATCTGCTGTTCCCCTTGGTGAAGAAGATCGGAAGTTACTGGTAACCTGATCGGCGGACACACAGACAGGTGTTGAAGTTCTGAGAACCAAAACCTGGCCGGCCACCACGGAGCTATCAGTAGAAGAGAACAGTTGACAAGCTCTTCAACTTCCAAATTGCTCGATGAACTAGGAGAAGAGGCCGGAAGGCGTAAACTCTCATGTTGTGCCATGGGATCTCGAGTGCGTCCCCCAGAGAGGAGGCTCCCAGCCCCCCTCTGGAGGCGTACTGAGGAAGCTTCTTGTTTACCGCCGTGGCGAAGAGGTCAACCTCCGGTGTGCCCCAACGCGAGAAAATCCATGAGAGGATCTCCGCCTTCAATTCCCACTCGTAGCTGACCAATGTCCGCCGGCTGAGGGCATCCGCGGTGACATTCAGCCGGCCCGGGATGTGCACTGCAAGCAGCCAGACCCCATGAAGCACAGCCCACTCCCAAATCTGAATGGACAGATCCACGAGAGGGGGAGACTTTGTTCCCCCTTGCTTGTTTATGTAGTACATTGACACTGCATTGTCCGTTCTTATGCGGACCACCTTGTTGACAAATGAGAGGTCTGAACGCCTTGAGCACCAGAAAAATGGCCAGAAGCTCCAATTGATTTATGTGCAGGAGCTTGTCCTGAGGTGACCAGAGGTCCGAGACCTGAAGAAGATCTAACGTCGCACCCCACCCGAAAAGGAAGAAGTCTGTCGTGATCGTCACCATGGGGGCTGGGTCCTGGAACCCCACGCCCACTGACAGGTTGCTGAGAGATGACCACCAGTCCAGGTCCACTCTCATGGAATCCGGAATCATTATCCGCTTGGAATCCGGGTCTACAGCCTGGCGCCAGGACCTCCGAAGAGCCATCTGGGTCCGTCTCATTTTGAGACGAGCAAGAGGAAGAGCCAGTACACACGAGGCCATGAGGCCCAGAAGCCTCTGGAACCACCAGGCCGACATGCTCTCCGACTGCGTAAACATCTGACACGTGGCCAACAGATCCGCCATTCTGTCCCCGGTCATATACACTCGGCAGTCTATCGTGTTCCAACGAAAACCCAGGAAAGTCAGGTCCTATGAGACCGTCATGGAGGATTTCCGCCAGTTCACCGACAGCCCAAGATGGAACAGGAGCTGAAAGAGAGACTGGAGGTTGCCGGCTGCTGCCAACGGACAAGGGCTGCGTAGGAGCCAGTCGTCCAAATAGGGATACACATGGATACCCTGGAGACGAAGATAGGCCGCAATCACCGACATCATCTTCGTGAAGACACCGGCGCCGAACTGAGGCCAAAAGGAAGCACCCGAAACTGGAAGTGCTCCTCTCCCAAAGAGAAACAGAGGTATCTCCTGTGTGGATTCCAAATCAGGATATGCATGTACGCATCCTGAAGATCCACCACGCTGAGCCAATCGCCCGTCTGCAACGAGGAGCGAATCTGGCCGGGCGTGATCATCTTGAATTTCTCTTGGGGTAGGGAAAGATTGAACTGGGAAAAGTCTCGGATGGTGCGCAGGCCAGCCTGGTTGGGTTTGGGCACCGTAAACAGCTGGGAGTAGAAGCCCTCCCCTCGCTCCCCAAGGGGAACGGGTTCCACAGCTCTGAGGAGCATAAGTTTCTGAACCTCGGCCTCGAGGGAGGGTGAGCCCGACAGCTGAAAAGGAGGGTTGAGGGGTGGGGTAGGGGATAAAGGTAAGCGGAAGCCCGCTCGAGCGACTGACAAGACCCATCTGTCTTCTGTGATGGCCTGCCACGCCTCCCAATGAGACGCAATGCGTCCTCCCACCGGGGTCTCGTGCGAGCGCGGAAAACCCTCATTTGGTAGGATTATCGGTGGCGGTGCCACCTGAACCTGATGAGGAGGCTGAGGAGTGGGAGAAATACCGCGTACGCTGTTGTCTACGGCGGTTATTCCCTGCAGGAGTATCTACTCTGCGAGATTTGCGGCCGAGGAAGCCCCTAAACCAGAGGAAGGTCGACCTTGCGACAATGGCCTTTGAGCCTTGAAGGGAGCTTTAACCAGAACAGACAATGATTTTGCTGTCTGACTGCTGTCTTTGGTTTTGGTGAGCTCTACATCAGTAGAAGAGTGAAAAAGCTCCTTATCATCAAATGGAAGGTCCAGAACCTTGTCTTGCACCTCCTTCGAGAACTTTGTGGCATGTAGCCACGCTTGCCGCGAGGTATAAACCCCAAGCATCAGACCCCGAGCCGAGGTGTCTACGTGATGAGCCGCAGCCTCCAGGAGATCCTGGGCCAAGACCCTGTCATCGGAAAGGCCTCCTCTGAAATCCTCCAACTTCTCGACCGGAATGTGCTCCTCAAACCCCGACAGACCTCTCTACATCCGCATGTTAGCTCCCGCCAAAATCAATTCTGCATTGGCCTGCCTGAGCTGCAAGGCCGAATTGGCAAAGATTTTCCTCCCTAGGGAGTCCAGGAACTTGTCCTCCTTTCCCAAGACCTGAGTAGCCGTCGCGGAGGAGGATGCTGCAGGTCTGGATTGCAACGTAGCCACAGCCACCACTGTGGAGGAGGGAGGCGGACAAGACAACAAGGCCACTTCTTCTGAAGAATGTAGCCTGTACCTCGCGTCAATCTTTTTATTGACAAAAAGTCCCGAGTGTGGCTTTCCCCAAACTCTTCGGACCTCGGCCAGAATGTCCTTCTGCAAGAACAGGCCGGTACGCTCCAAAGGAGACAAGGTGAATGCCCCAGACAGCACGCCCTCCTGCGGAGCAGGTGCCTCGGGCACCGGAACATCTAAGAAACTCATCATGTCCACTACCCGGTCATGGAAAGCTCTGATAGAGCGGGGAAGGTCCTCGTTGTCCTGATCGCCTTGAGGGTCATCTGACAGGTCAGGATCCTGCTGAGCCGTGTCAGGCACTGCCTTGTCCACTGGGGACAATGGTGGCACAGGCGGAAGCGCAGGGGGAGGCACCACGAGCAAGGGAGGCGCCGGCGGAACCACCGTCGGAACGGGTGGAGCCGGAGGCGCGGGTGGACATATCTCCTTGAAAATCCCTTTGACATATTCCCTCATGGGGTCGGTGCGCATAAGCACTTGAAATTTACCGAAAAAGGCGTCCTCAAGAGATTGTTTCGGAACCTGAGGAGGCCTCTCATGACGTAACGGGGGAGGGTGCCACACTGGCCCCTCTGCCGACGTATCCACATAAATCAAGGGAGCAGCCCCCACGGGCAACGAAACATTGTGCGGAAGAGACATCCGGGCGTTCCAATCATAAACCGGCCAGTAAGGATGCGCACAAGGGACCTTAGGTTCACCCGAAGGACCGAACTCTACACCAGGGGCTGATGGCGTAGTTGTAGGGGTAGTACCTAAAATGGCAGCTGTGGTCGTGGCGGGAACGGCCGCCATTTTGTCCGAATCTGAGGAGAACTGAGGCACGTGAGGAAGTGAGGCAGGGGTCGCCATCAATGGGTCATGGGTCTTAATTTTAGCCTTAACGTAAGGAACCTCGGCAGAGCCGTTACTATGAGGGCTGGAATGTTTCTGCGACATACCAACCGCCAACTGAGCCTTCGAAGGAAGAGCCTCGGCACTGCCGGTAAAAGAAGAAACTTTCTTCTTTGCCCCCTCAACAGATCTGGTGTCACCACAAGAGCGGGAACGGTGCGCTGTCACCGACAGGGCCTTGCCCGGCCCCTCAGAACTGTTGGTATCCTTAGCCTCTGTACGAGGGACCTCGGACCTAGGCCCGGTAGAAGCCTTATCGGCACAGGCCTCGAACATCCGTCCGGTAACCTCAAGCCCAGCCAAGACCTCGGGGCGCACCCCGGTTTTGTTTTTGAGGGAAGCTGAAAGAGCGGCCTCAGAGCAAGCTCCGGTACCCCACGACTCAGTAGAACTGGGTCTACAAACAGCCCCCACAGGAGGGGCTTCAGAGCGTACTCCGGTGTTCACAGGCCCCTTACGGAGACCCTCAGAGAAAACTCTGGTAGAATTATTAGGCCCGACAGGCACCTTAGGGCGAACCCCGGTAACAGAGCGATCCACGCCCCTCCCGGCTCGAGAGGAACCCGGGAAGGTATCCCCCGGCTGGGGTGCTCTGGAAATTAAAGAACTTACCGGGCGTTTTTTCTTCTCGTCGATGAACGCCTGAAAATGCGAAGGAGGAGTCCGTCCGAACACCTCCCCCCACCGCTCCAACCGACGTTGAAGTGCCCGGACCGAAAGGGAGTCACAGTAAAAACAGGAGTCCCAACGGTGTTCCGGACCCAAACGCTCTAAACAAAGAGGATGGGGATCCGCCCTCGCGAAGCGACGGTGACACGATGAACAGTCTGGAAAATCTAGTTTAAAAGACATAGACAGACTAGTAAACGAACGATAGCGAGAGCCAGAGAGGGAAAAGGGAAGAAAATCTTCCGAGGATGCAAGTGCGTCCGGCCCCGATCGTGCGGAGAAAAGGACTGATGGGCGATGCGTGGGGCGGAGCCAAGGTGGGCGGGATTACGGCCGCGTGCCAGGCCTCGCGCAGGAAAGAGAGGAGGGACAAATTTTTGAAAAAAATGTTGATGGTTTTTACAAAGTGCTCCGGTCCCGTCCCACAGGACGGAGAGATGTTCCATAAGTATGGAGGAAAGGGGACGGGACTTAGGAGTATTCTTTTTTGCACAGTTGGGCTGCGCATTTCAGATCATTGGCAAAGACCTCATCGGCATGGCCTGCCAGCGTGTCTGGCAGCATATTCAGCTCCTCGTTCGAGAAGCGCTTCTTGCGCATGCGGGGAGTGTACTTCCGATTAGCCTTAGACATGATGGCTTGATTGGGTCTGCTCTCCACTGTACCAGTGCTCTGTTAAGAGGATTGCAATGGATTGTGTTTTTTTAAGATGGCCGCCGGCGCATTTCCCGTTCTGGCGCGATGACGTTACTTTCGGGTCTGGTATTACGAACCCAGTATTTATATGATGGTATTGCCGGGTCCGTTGTTAAGGCATTGCTCCTGGGCAGAGGCGGTATTGGCGGGTTCCGTAATGGCGCTATCGGGGGGTCTTTAGTGGCATGGCGGTGCAGCCATTACCGGCATGGGCGTTCGCATGTGCTTGTGCTCTCGTAATCAGCGCTATTTGTGGTGTCGAGGGAACACGGACGCGCAAATTACACCATGCTGGCACTCTCCTGCGCAAGCCGCGCCACGGGCTGGTTTCCAACCAGCTTCTGAACTCCGTCAACGGCAACGGCTATGGCTATGCTGCTGTGCTGCAAACGCTTTCTCTCTCTCTCGAAGGATAAGGTTAGAGGAAAGAACCTCAGGACGTGGGATTGCGAGTGACAGAGTCAAGTCGCACCTCTCTCGTCTCATCTCTCATCTCAATGAGGCAGCTTCCGACTCTCTCCCCTCACTTTTTTTGTTTTTCTGGGCTACCTTCTCTTTCGAGCACTTTCTTTGCATGTTAATTCTGACAACAAGCTTGGAGCAATGCTTTGTACTGGCGAAAAGAATAGGTTTCGACTCCCTAGAGGGACTACAGTCTGGCAAGGTGAAATAATTTGGGCTCAGCAAGACACTAGAAGTAAAGGTTCTGCAATACAGGCTAGCTTTCTAACAAAATAATGGAAGAAGATAGGACAAAAGAATATCGGTTGTGTCCATGGTCAAATAGAAGGACACCCTTTAACAAAGACTGAAATATCCATTTTGGGAGAAAATATGTTAGTATTAGTGGCAGTAATACCTGGTCTACCTACTCCCATGGTTATAGGTAGTGAAGTTACATACTTTGATGAATGGATTTTTAAAATAGCCCAGATGAAAGTAAAATCATTTAAAAATGTTGACCATGCACCTAAAAAGGCCTGTCACTCTTATTCTCCTCAAAACTCTTGGTGCAAAGAAGAGTTATGTATAGATGACCCAGTAAGGGACTGGGAAGCATGTGAACCCACTATGAATATGGGTAGGCGAAAGTTGGAGGGGAGTAAGCAAAACATGGACCAGAAGGTCAGGTCTTTAAGGGAAGGGTATGTGATGAATCCTATGGATGCCTCACTGAATCCCTGCCTAAAGTCTCCTCCCAGGTGGCCAGGGAAAGGCAGACACTTCCTTCCTGATTCTGACCTTGGGGGTGGTGCTCAGCAAAAGCATCACCTGGGAGGAGAAAAGGCTCAGGGAGGTGAGAGGAATCCAGAGGATGAGACACAGTATTTGATTTCTTTAAAAGGATACATTTTCCACTCCCACAATATATAATGGCTTGTTGGCACCATAACCCTTCTTTTGCATGTGTTAACCACCTCAGTGTGGGTGGAAGTAATCAGAAGCCCTGTGTGACAGGGCGGCCAGCCACGAATAACCATGTTGACTCTTTTGAAAAGCCCAAGGGTGTTTATTTGAAAACTTAATGGTCAGAATGGCTGCTTCTGTTCTTGATTCTTTGGGGTCCAAGGGACTGGGGATTATTGATGCTAGGGCTGTCTCTTTCCTCTTTCAACTTCCCCGGGCCTGGGACGTCCCTACTGGGCTGTTGGTCACTACCGATTAGTAACACCTATCTGTCTTTCTATTTCTATACCCTTTAGGTGTTTGCCCCATAACGATGGCTACTGAATACCATAGGGAACCTCTAGCATTCACTCTCCTATTGTTGGTTAGTCTCAGGGAATAGTGCCTTCTTTCACCAGCATCACGCACACTTCTTTCACAACCTCTCACACTTGACGTTTTCCTGTACTGATCCCTTAATCCATTCTCCTACCACCACGTTACTGTCCCTCAAATCGCTTACTCTGTCTTTCCGCCTCCACCCTTCGATCTTACTTCCTTTCCTACTTCCTTTCCTACTCCTATTCTTAACTGCCAGGTCTACTTCCAACTGTTTCTCTACCTTGGTTCCTTTCCCCACCTTCCTCTCACTCTACTTCCCCACCTCTTGCTATTCCCCTCGTTATAATTTCTCTCTCTCACTTAACGCCAAGGGCCCCTCCTACTCTCCAACTCACTGTCGGTCTTCCCGCTCTCCAACTGTTCCTATTTCCCTACTGCCACTACCTCTCTGCTACCTTTACTGCTGCAAGACACTCAGAGATATGGTGCCCCATACACCACTCTCACTGTTAGAGGACCCGGGGATACCACTTGTATTCTTCCCTCGCTACTTCCGCACCCTACTACCTTTAGTCCCAACAACTACTACTGCTACCTCCGCTCCCACTCTTACCCCACTCTGCCACTAATCCAATTCTAACTCGAATACTCACACTCTCCCTTCTCACATACAAATACTCCACAGGCCCCCTCCTTAACAATAGCCTCCACACTCCAGTCGCTCTTGCCACTTCTGGTCTCTTGGACGTCCTCCTCCGTCTCCTGTCCTCATCCAACTAACCCACACCTGCACACTCACACACACACCTCCTTAAATACCCCACCCCCTCCCAGGATTGGCCACTCACCACTCCAATCACTTACCTGGCTCAAGGGGGAGGGTTTAGGGAGGCTTCAAAAAGGGCTTATAAACCTCACCCCTTTTCTGGAAGCTTGCCAGGTAAACTGGTGTGAACCTCATTCATAAGGCCTCTTTTCCTGAATGGTGTGCAGATTTCTGGAGACTTTGCTACACCACTTTCTCACATGGCCGGTGTCAGGCTTTCGGCTGTGTGCTGCGAAACAGTGCAAACTGCTGCTGCGTGGTGGCGGCTTCCCTCTGCTGCCTCCCACTGCGGTTTTCCCCTGTTCGCCATCATCATAGGTAAGGTGGGGATGGGAGGGAGTCTGTACACACTCGCGCAAGCACCAGGGAATGTTTGCGGTGGACACTCCCTCCCTTCGCTGGCACGGCCTGTAAGCAGGCCTTGTCACACCTGTGTGAATAAAACAGATAAAACATCTCTCTCAAATTAAGGGAACTCAGACGATAAAAAATTCCCCTAACTCCCAAAAGTGTAATGGTATGAGGTTTGTAAATGTTAACAGTATTTCATCTAAAACCCTATATTCCTCTTTACCAACCAGTCTGACAACTGATTCGTATTATATGTATTTTATAAAGATTGTTGGGAAAAAGAGATCCAAATCAAAGAAGGAAACCAGTTAAGAAACCTGATTTTGCTATTTGGGACTCAGTACTGGGATGAGGAAGAGGGATGCAGAGGAACAAAACTGTAGTGGTCAGCTAATTAACCTAAATGACCCACACCTGAGGGAGACTGTGAGGGTTAAATGGCCCCCTCAAGTGCGGGCTAGAGAGAAGTTGGAGAATTGGCCAAGGCAGAGGAAGCAGTGTATGCTGTGCGGGTTGTGTCTGCATGTGGAGGTGGGATTAATAGAGCGAGAAGACGCAGTGACCACTGCTGGTCCTGAGAGGGTTGACGCCTCTCCTTATCCCCCTTGCAGAAGTTGTGCAGCAGAAACTCTGTGTGGTAGAAGATGCTGAGAGATCTCCGGTGAGAGATTCGTAGGAGCTTGGGAAGCTCTAAGTTGGTGTGGCGGCGGCAAGAGCGAACTACCATAAACTGTTCACCGGGTCCAGGAGAGCCACCGAACCTAACGACCAGCGAGCACTGAGCGAGAGCAATTTACCCAGTGAGTTCCCCACTTACAAGCGGTACCGCAGCACTCAGGTGCTGCTCGCGTGCAGCATTTCAGCCGGGATGTTCGTGTGTGCACGACAGAGGCATTTATCATGAAAACCACGGATGTGACAGTTCATGAAAAAAAGTAGCTGTGATGTGCCTTTTGTGAGTTGTTGGGGATCCCAACAACCCAGTGAACAACCAGTATTAAGAACAAAGGCATGCAAGCAATGCCAAAGGCAAAAGAGAGCTAAACCTGTGCTAATTGAATACACCAAGCATTACTAAAGGCCAGAAAGGAGTAATAAGAACACTAGGGGTTGGTGGAAGTGATACTCTAACTCTGGTGTTAAGAAGAATGTGCTTCATCTAAACTCACATTGCCAAAACCAAGGTAGCCACAGGAAAATAGTGTACCCTAGCTACTATTCAACCATTGGTGCAGAAGGGAAAGAACGGCAGCAAACAAGCTGCCCTTCTGGAAGAAGCTATCCAGAAGGATATGAGCATCGTTTGTAGAGTGAATGTTCTATTCCCTGAAAGCTGCCAACATTTTAATACCAATGAAAACTATTGAATTTGTTGTTATTCTAAAATTGAAAGTTACCATTGAAGCACTTTTCTTTTTTGTTGCTGAAGAATTAGACGGCAAAGGCGAGTATACCTCTAGGGCAAGAAGCGATTGCCCAGAAGAACCCGGTGAAAGGATAAGAAGGTGCAAGTGCTGAACAGTAGTACTAATAGAAAACAATGTATTGAGCTGTGACAGTTGCAGAAGAGTTGTGAAAGCTGGCTGAAGTTACAATTCTTTCTGCAGTTAAAATGATGGTAAACCCCCTGACCCAATTACTTGTTGTTACTACAAATGTGCGACAGTTCTTATCCCAGGAGTGAGAATGTATGACTTTCTCAAGAATTGTGGTAAATAATCCCAACAAAACTATTTGTTGTTTCCACCAATGTTAGACAGTTCTTATTCCGGGAGGAATGAGAGCTTTTGAATTTCTTTCAATGTACTTCATTGAAGCAACAGAACTTTGTACATTTGAGTAAATAAATTCCTTGTTTTTTTTCCTTTTCTTTGGAGAAAACCCTTGTTTGGATCTGGGGAAGGGAAGTTTGTCCAGACCACTACAAGAGACAGTGATCATATTGAGAATCAGGTTATATGTTATATAATGTTGTTGATTTGAATTGCCATATATTTCCTTTTTGCTTTCATTGTTGTATAAGTGTGAGTGTTAAATATCCCTTGATTAGAGGGCTCCCTTCAGTTTATTTTAGGCAGGGAAATCCTCATCAGTGTAGGGATAGTGAGGCGTTTATTCAACGTTTTTATTTAATTAAATAGCAAAAGTTGAGAACTCTATACAAAGTTGTCCACCTCACATTTCTTATCCCTCAGAGCACACCTCAGGCGCTGAAAGATTTAAATTGTAGGTGAAAAGCAGCCCCCAGTGGCTCATTGAACTCGCAGAGACCCAAAGTGAGAGAAGCGAGTGTCCAACAACAAAATGACCATGGCACGTCTGCACTGACTGCGAAACGCAGCAGGGCTGCAGTGGTGAGACTTGTCAGGAAACAAGAGACACAGTCCACGAAAGGGGAAGAAACGTGCCGCAGCCAACGCATTGTGGGGTTGTTTCATCTGGTGGGGACCCAGGCTCGGATACACTGGGGTCATCGGAGAGGTGGCCCTGTGGATCTCGGGCGGCGGCATCCGCTTGTCCGGAGACTGGAAGAAGGCCGTGGAGGGTAGCAGGGGGCTGTGTAACGTCACACGAGGGGAGTCCCCGTGGCTACATGAAGAATCAACAGACTAGACAGTGTGGGAAAAGAGACCTGGAGGGTCGGCGGCAAAGGAGAGGACCGGATGATCTGAGACCAGGTGGAGACTACAGCCTGGCCCCCACACCCAGTGAAACTGGTCAGGCTGCTAGTACTGAGGTTACGGAGATTGAGAACACAGTGCTAGTGTGCTAGTGTGTGTGGCGACAAGGAATGATGAGACTGACCAAGTGGTGCCATAGTGATGCTATAAACCTCTATTAACCGAAAACCAAAACTTATCTATCCCTAAACTAGAGGTGGTTTTCCTACCTAAATAAACTAAACTTGGCTCTGGCAGGTGGTCAGAAGTGTTCTATGTGAAAAGACCTCTTTTTAAAAGGTCCCAAGAGAAAAAGACCGATTTACATTGACCAATTTTCTTTTGATCGGAAAACCGGCATGTAAAGGTCTTTTTCTCTTGGGACCTTTAAATGAGATTTCTCTTCTTTAAAAAATATTCTGGGGGGTGTCACCCGCGATCCTCCTGTTGTTCCTCCCCACCCCCACCCCACCAAAACATACATACACACAACATACACTCCAACAGACACTCACCCACAAACCCCCCCTCTCAGCCCTTGCCCCCACCAATCCCCCAAACCAAAACACATACATACACACAACACACACGCACCCACACACTTACCCGTTCTGCTGGTCGTATGCTTCCGGGTTCCCGACCTGCCTGTCAGCCCCTGTGCACACTCTTGTGCGGCAGGGGCGTGACAGTTCGATTTAAAAAGACCGCTGCATGCAGTCTTTCTAAATCAGTCTTTTAGTGAAAAGATCTTTTTAAAAAGATGGTTTCGCTTAGAACCATTCAAACAAAAGATATGTCTTAGTCAAAATCTCCTACACCATTGGTACAATAAACAATAACAAAAGTTCCAGGTCTTATCTGACCCAGGAGAATGACTCCCTTTCCCTGGATATAAAAGTCTCCCAAAACAGAAGTTCATGAAAGTTCTGTGGTTTCCAAAACAAAGACAGTTCTCCAAGGTTCTCACTGGTCTAGGAGAATGGTTCTCTTCTCCTAGCTGATTCTCCTGTGATCCGTATGGTTTTCAACAAAACGTACAGTTCTTTCAATGAGTTTTTCAGCACATTCTGGTTTCTTTATATTCCTCAACTTGACCCCACCTGGACGATGAAGATGCTCCCTGAGTCCCTCTTGACTCCACACTCTTGTAGAGCAGGTAGACGCTTTCTCACTTCTCTTGCCCCTTCACCGCCGTCATACTGGAATAGACAGAGATGAGCAGTAAATGGGACCCCCTGTGTTGTTGCCATACGCATTGAGTGTATGAGAGACGCTATGCACTCAGACAGCCGTACAGAATGTACCCTCACGTTGAGACAGTGGAAGGATTCTGCATAGAAGAATGCCAGCACGTACCATTGGCCACTATGGAGCGCTAAGTGAAACTTGACGACCGTGAAGTGATTTCATAAAGAAGATATGTGAACCTATGTTTAAACAATCTGAAAATACTTAAGAGTAACAACGTAACTGAAGCACTAAGAGGAACATGTACCTAAAAGTTAAAGTTATCGTGAATACAAAGAAGATAAAGTTACTTATTGATCAATAACCGTAAATACGCAGTAATGCAAGGTAGAAAGGAAATGTATAGAGGCTTGCTACAAAGGTATATATAACATGACTAGGACGGTCATAATAGGCTAATGGATCCCGACTCGTTTCTGATTTAACCAAGCTACCTCAGAGACAGACTAAGGCTGCAGAATCAGAAGACGAGGGATAAAAGCGGTTGGCCCAGAATAAGGATTCTATATTAAGGAATAAGCACAGAGCACAAAGGGAGTTACATGGATAAGCTCTGAATGTGGGACATTGCTCATAGATTGAAGAAGAAAACATCTGCAAGAGCCAACTGTTGGTGAATCAAAAGTGTAAAATGTTCATGTGAGAGAGTGAGCAAGTCTCTAGAGGCTAAAAGGAGCAAGTGCACCCAGCATAATTCAAACAAATAGCAGAAAATACAAGGTCGAAATGGACACATTTGTGGTCTGCTAACACGTGATTTCAAAGAAGAGAACACAGGCTATTTATTAAGCCTCAGATGAAGATAGTGTTGTGCTTACATTCCCTTGAATGTTCCAGGCCAGTTAGTAGCCAGGAAGGTCAGGAACAAACGGAAGACTGTGGTTTACGGCCTACCGGTGAGAGGTGATGGACTAATTGGGAAAACAGGGAGTAGTCTGACGGGAATCAAACACATAAGTTTTGTTTCACTGGCGTGCTGCTAAAGAGTCGAAAGTCCAAGGTTGGCTGGGAATGCCAACCAATCAGTGAGTGTGAGGGACAACCTAACATACAATGTCGCATAGACCAATCCACTGATAGGTTTGTCTGCTATCATCAGTACTGTACGTGTCTAGAGGTAGTTCAAAGCATGCCCTACGGATAAGGGGTAGCCAATGATGCACTAATCCTTATATGTTCTATAAGTAGATATGTTCCCTTAACCAATCACTCCCCTCAATAGGTTTTGTATTTTGTAACGTAGTATGACGTAATAGATGACACACATTGGGGTATAAGACCTTTGCATAATCAAGGTTAGTTGTGAGTGTGCATGCATCAGTCCGATGTTTGTCAGTTCTCCCTACTTTATGAACTTAGAAAAAAGTAGTGTTTTGCCATATTCTTTGAGTCTGTCTGGTTATCTGGTTTGTGATCTTTATTTGTAATTCCATCTAGCTCAAGAAACGCTTCAAGGTGCTAGAGCACATTCTTGTGGAACTGCACAGGGAATTGTGGTAAAAAGTGATTCACTACTTTCGCTGCTTCTTCACGATTTACAGTCTCAAATATTCCCAGCCCCCTTCCGGACTTATCCTTGTTCCCGTTGCCTTCTCCAGGGGAACTCTTCACCACTTTCGCCAGCGGTTGTGGGTCTGCTCTATCTGCTTCTTCTTTTTCGTCAATGCTACTTCTGCGGCCTGCTTCTCTTTGCGGCCAGTTACTGCTGGTGGTCTCAGAGCAGTTGTCAGACTGATAGGTACACCCACAATAGGTCACACCAACATCAGTCTCTCGTACTCTCTATACACCTGCATACACAGCTCCCCTGAAGGCTGGGATAGGCGGTATCAGCGCAGTTGTTGGACCAGACGGTCCACCCACTATAGGTCACGCCAACCCATTCCCCTCTCTCCACCTTTACTGTGCTGGCTACCCACCGACTCGCAAGACGCTTCTCAGGCGTCCCACGCTTTGTTTCTGCAACTATAGTGACCTGCCTCGACGCAGTCTCCCAGAGCCCACGTTCAGTCTCACAGGCACGAGGGGGGCCTTCCTGCTCGCTGGGTTCTCCTCATGGATTCCCACTGGCTCTCAGCAAACCAGAACTGCACGCCATGCAGCCACAAAATGACGCAGAACTCCTCCTTCTAATCTTGGCTTCTCATGGCGAAGAACACTGCCCTTCTTTGCGATTTAGTTTAATTAGCGGGAACGGCCCCAGTGTAATGTCAGTCCAATTGACCACAGCCGCTCAAGTGTTCTTTCCGCTTGACTGTACCGTTCTGAGACTTCTTCGTCCCAGTACATGTAAAACCAAGGTTTTCGAATATATTGCAATAACACATGGTTTCCGACATAAGCCTATGTACAGAAGACTTGGGCACTGGTATTACCCTATGGAGTTGGGAGTGGAAGGGGTCGTGTTACCAGACTCACGTCCTTATACCCAGGAGGGGAGTTCCTCTCCATGAATTTCTCCCACGTTACGACCCCTAGGGGGACTATTGGTTAGCGGCTTCGCCACCCTAGCCTCATGGAAAAGGGATCCCCTCTGGGGAGCAATGAGAGTAGGTGAATTGTCACAGTTCCCAGTTGAAGGGGATAGAATGTCGAAATTCTGCTAGAGCGGACTAGGATAACAGGGACCTCTTGCTGTGGGTGCTGAAACCATCTTCGCGGTGGAAGTGAAGAAGGGGAGAATGAGGCACGGGCTGGCAGTTGGACCAGCGACACCTGAGCTAGGTGATATTTAGCCATGTGACTCATAGGCACTGAAGAGTGAAGGGGACGGCTGGTGGTCATGATGGGGGGCCAAGGCAGACAGCAGAAAATGGATGACTACACAACACCAATGGCACGCTCACACAATTCTACGGCCATAGCGTCCCCCGCATCAATGGGGGATGCCCCCACCACTCTCGAAGATAAAAGAACTGAGGTCCCGAAGGCAGTGCAGAGCTCCCCAGACAGCTCTGGAGTCCAAAATTGGCACTATAGGGGAGGAGCTGAATTTCATGAGCGGATATGCATAAAGCTACCGAAAAGCAAACGGCAACAGACTTCAAAGTCACTAAAATTGAAGGGGATGTACAGACACTCAGGAAACCAATCCACGCATAGAAGGAACAATCTGCACATAGTTGGCTTTCCTGAGGGTGAGCAGGGGAACCCATGGAATTATCTTTGGAGACATGGTTCCAGGAAATGCTAGGATCAAAAGTGCTTTCAAAATAGTTTGCAGTGGAACGGGCCCCCAGAGTCCCCGTGAAGAAAACCCTTCCTGGGGATAGGCACACACTGGTGGTGGCCAGGAGTTTCAATCACCGGGACCGCAATATGATATGTTATTTATAACGCACTTACTACCCAGAGGTTTCTAAGCGTGGACCCGGGGATCGAACCTATGTAGCTCCATGTCGTCTTGCTTCCAAGCGAGCTATCCTCCTGAGACAGAGTGTAGGATGCACTCCTACAGATGGCTAGGTCTGATACGAGTTGCCAACACCTCGTTCATGGTATTTCCAGACTACACAAAACGAGTTCTGAGAGAGAATGGAATGCGATATATGGTATTATACCCGGCTAGATTGAAGATCATAAGTGACGACAGATATTAGTTCTGTAGCTCCCCGGAAGAAGCATGGGAATGGTGGGAGACAGAGGGCAGCTAGTCTAATAAATCCCCCATAATGAGGCCAGGTGACAAATTGTCCGCTCATCGGGACCCCAGGCATCGCACAGACTTGGGAGAACAGAGAGCCCGCAAATTGGGGCTGAGAGGATTCCGGTGATGGAGGCTGGCACGTTGCAGTTGGAGAGAGTAGAGATTGAAGAAACCGGGGAAGGAATGGACCTGGAGGGCACAATGCCTTGAATTCCACATCTACGAATAAGAGGACATTTTAGAACATGACTCACACGAGGCAGGAGTCTTGACCATAGAAGAAACTGGGACGGGCGGCTGTGTGTGGGGTAATGGCAGAAGGTGTTCTAAGCAGCTTACTGCTACTTGCCTTACTCCTCCTCTCTTCCAGCACTTAGTATGCTTGGAGACTAAGACACCAAGCCCCTGTTGAGGAAATGGGGGCCAGACCCTACCCTTGAGGGCCAACTGACTTTCTATGCATAGGTTACAGGCAATGAGTTGGGGATCCCCTCAGATTGATTGGTATGCACCGAGTTGCTTGTTCTGTTGTAAAATGGAGGGTTGGGAGCGTGAAGTCTGGAGCTGAGGGAGGACAGTTTTTACAGGGTGAAGACCCAGCGGGTTCAGAAACGCCAAGGCCCGGAATTCAAGGTGCGGACGGCACTTTGGGGGGAAGGGCCTCTCTCAAAGTAACATGGGAATGCTCACAGTATTAACCTGGAATGTAAGGGGAATGGGGCGAGCGACCAACAGGATGGATACTTTGGGATACTTGAGGAGGTGGGGGCTTCAGATAGCGTTCTTTCAAATGAGATACACCTCACAGCAGGGGAACTCCGGAAGGTTTAATCGCGCTGGGGAGGTGAAGTGCATGGCACAACAATCTCTTCTTACTCAAGGAGGGAACAGGGTTCTGACAGGGATGCCAAAGGGATTCCCTTGCAGGTCACCAAAACTCTGCAGGATGAGGAAGGAAGGACATTCATACTCCTAGGGATGCTAGGTGGGAGGAAGGTATGCTTTGCCAACTCATATGCCCCCAACATTGACACATACTTCCCATGGGTGGTTTATATGAAAGGGGGCCACAGGCATAGGAAATTGATATGGGGAGGGGATTTCAATCGCTTACTCACCCCGCTACTAGAAAGATCAGACCCCAAAGCAGCATATAAGACACTTGCTTCAAAATCGCTGAACTGGACCATGTCGGACCTCGATCTTACTGATCTGTGGCAAAAACATAATGGGGAAAATAGAGGATATTCCTTTTGTTCTCACCCACATAACACACATTTGCAAATCCAGTATGTACCAGTGGGAACGAACTAATCCAAACTTCAAGGAGGTCGAATATCTGGGAAAGACGATGTCGGACATTGAGGGCCACCCTGACCTGGGGGAAGGCGAGCAGGGCAATATCAAGCTGGAGACTAAGAGCAGAATCATTAAGAGATTGAAAGAGTGAGATTCAGCAATCCATAATGAAATACTTTGAAATCAACGAGGAGTCGGTGGAAGATTATGGAATATTTTGGGAGGCGTTTAAGGTTACCATTAGAGAGAAGTGGCTGGCTTCTACCTGCGGGATCCGCTCTACGCTACCCTAAAGGGGGTGGAGAAACAGGTCACGATTCTGATGGGAGAGATAGCGAAAGGGAAAATATGTGAGGCAAACTTCTAAGGGAATGTATCCTTCGACAACAAGCTCAAGAATGTCTAGGAAAGCATGATTACGCACAATACACAGGGAAGGCCGATGGGGAGGGAGACAACGCAGGTCGCCTTCTAACCTAGCTTCTCAGAAAGGAAGAACCACAAAGTACTATAACCCAAATAGAATCTGAGAGGGGTAACTTAGTTACGACACAGGAGCGCATAAACAACATGTTTCATGATAATTATAGGACCTTATACAAGAGTAAGAGTCAGTCGAACGCAGACGACACGACAGAGGTGCTGGAGCAAGCTTCTCTGCCAGGGTTGAGTGAGGCAGCCAGGAAGGCTATGGCGGAAACGGTGACAGAATGGAAGATTAGAACAGCGATACACTCCCTTGGGAGCAGGAATACGCTGGGAGGGTATGGCATCCCGGCGGTATTCTATAAAACCTATTTGGACATCTTGGTGCCAAATTTTCTTTTAAAAACTTTATTTATTGGCATTTATTAGCACACACAACAAACAATCAACATTATGTGCTTAGAACCCCCACTGCCCTCACCCCGTGACCCCGGTACACCAGGGATCATCACTGTCCATGTGTATTGGTATGCATGTGTTCAGTTCTATGAGTCGCACCAGTCCTGTGCTCAGATGGTAGCCTCATCACGGGTCTCGCTGCTACTCAGTTATACGTTACTCCGTTCATTTAACACTCAGCTTCATGTGTAGACCACACTTTTTCTGTGTCTTCAGATTGTTGGATCAAGAAGTGCGTATACGCATCGCAATTATTACTGACATTACCTTGAGTGCGGGTCAAAGACCCCCAACCGTTTTCCATATCAAAACAATACATTATGTCCGACTTCCATTGTGAGTGCCTTGGACTCCCTTTCCACTCCCACTGTATCGGTATTACCCAAATTGACCTTTTACAATTGAACTTTTGCACAATTGACCTAATTATAGTGGTCCTAATTGACCTTCTGCACAATTGACCTTTATATTATTTTAGTTATTTTATATATGTATTGGGTTGGTTTTGGATTATAAATAATATAAGGGGATTGGGTGGGGGGGGTTCCAGGGGGTTTTGGATTGGGTGGAGGGTTTCCCCCCGCATACATGTCCTAATTGACCTTCTAAATTAGGTCAATTCTCCCGGGGTCAATTGTGAAAAGGTCAATTAGTTTACAACCACTGTATTGCCACCCGCCGTTTGGCCAATATGAGCAGTAGGCTAATCAGTTTCCTGGTGTGTTTGGGGACCTCCTTAGTGTAAGCAGTAGTCCTATTAGTGGGTCTGGGTGTATAGTTTGGCCTGTGACGCCACCAACCGTGTCGAACACCTCCTCCCAGTACCGTTGTATGAACGGACAGTTCCAAGACACATGGAGAAAGTCTGCATGTTCGGCGTTACACCTGTTGCATCTCCCCGTTATGTCTGGGAAGTATTCTTTTAGTTTAGCCAGGGTAAAAAACTGATGTATATATTTGAAGTGGACCAGTTTAAATCTTGCGTTAATGGCTCCCTTTCTGATCCCCATGCAGCACTATGCCCACACATCCTCCGGAATTTCCCTCCCCAGGGATTTTTCCCATTTTGCCCTTGGTGCAGCCTGATCCTTACACCTTGTGTGTATGTACATAGCGTATAATCTAGATGTCACTTTGCTTCCAAGCATGCCCTGCAGTAGGTTGTCCAGTATGGGGGAGATCTGGGGTTGTTCCGGGAGTGTGGTGAACATCTGGTGCAAACTCACTCTTAAGCGGAAGTACATAAATATGTCCAGAGCCGATATTGCCCCCTTCGCTTTCATCTCCTCTAGTGTTACAAACCTCCCTTCAGGGAAGAGATCCTCGAATTCAGCTACCCCCAGCCTTCTCATCAGGGCTCCAAAGTCTGATTCTGCAGTAATTGGGATACCTGGTACATGTATCACGGGAAGTCTGCTCGAGTATAGAACCTTCCCCCTCTTTTTATACTCAAGGCACATCCATGCCCTGAAGGTCCCCTCTACTAGGTTTCGAGTTAAGTGCGCTCTACCTGGTGCTGTGAGAATGACTGATTTTAGGAGATCCGGGGCCACCACTGCTCTTTCCACTTCCACATGCCTCCTGTCTCCCTGTACCTCGTACCAGTACTTAAGATATCCCGCCTGTGCCACATAGTAGTATATTTCCAGGTCTAGTAGTGCCAGGCCCTCTTCGGGAATAGGTGCCACTAGCTTATCCCACGATACTCTGGCAGGTTTCCCCGCCCATAAAAACTGCGAAATTGCCGACTTCACATTGCAAAAGTATTCCCTAGGTATTCCTATCGGAGCATTCAGAAATACATAAAGGAATCTAGCGAGCAGTGCTATTTTAACAAGTGATACCAGACTGTACAGATTAAGGGGGAGATTTTTCCAACGTGTTATTGCCGCCCAAGCTTGGTCAAGAACCCTCAGGTAATTGCTATGGTACACCACGGATTCTTCCCTAGCAACACTGATTCCCAAATAGCGAGTCTGAATCATTTGCCACTGGAATCCCCAGCCATCTTGATATTGCTCAACCGTTTCTGTCAGTGGAGTACCGGCTTAGAGGTGTTCACCTTCAGGCCCGATAATTCCCCAAAGCTTTGGACAGCCCTCGTTATTGGGTCTAGGTTGAATTTAGGGTCCCTGATGAACAGCACCATGTAGTCCGCGTATAGTGAAATTACTATCCTGTGGTTGTGTAACATTACCCCATGGTGTACGTGTAGTTCTGTATTAGTTCGGCGAATGGCCCAATTGCCAAGGCGAAGAGCAGCAGCGAGAGCGGGCATCCCTGCCGGGTTCCCCTCTCCAGGGCCATTAGCAGTGTGTTCTGACCATTCACCCTCACTCTAGCCACCGGTTGTCTGTACAGTAGCTTTATCATGGCAATATCATTTTTGCCCAGTCCCATATGTCGTAATACCGCAAACAGGAACAGCCATTCGACCGAATTGAACGCTTTGGTAGCATCCAGTAAGTCTGCCACGATCGAGTCTTCAGGTGGTACTGCCGCCATCATACCAAACCATTGTCCGGAGACAGTACGAGGTGGACCGCCCTGGGATGAAACCCGCCTGGTCCGCCCGCACCATCGCTGGCATCAATGGTGATAGCCTTGATGCTAGGATCTTTGCCACAATTTTATTGCCAATGTTAATTAGCGAGATTGGGCGATAGGAGGAACAGTCGGTACTGGGTTTATCTGGCTTTAACAACACTACCACCACCGCTTCCCTCAGCGTGTCTGGCAGGGACCCACCCTCCAAACTCTGTTGGTACATACCCAGTAGGTGGGGGGCCAGTTTTTCCACGTAATGTTTATAGAATTCCACCATGAACCCATCGGGTCCTGGGGACTTCCCATTCGACAGAGCCTTAATAGCGTTCAACACTTCGGATAACACCAGGGGATGGTACAGCTGTTCTCCCTGATCCTCCGAGCACCAGTGCAAGGCCACCTGCACTAGGTACTCTTCAATGTCCGCCTGATAGACAAGTATCTGGGACGAGTATAAATGACTGTAAAAATTGAAGAACTGCCGTACTACTTTGGTGTCTTCGAATCGCCCTTCCCTCTGATCAACTGCAATAGCCTGAATCCTGTCACTTAGCCCATCCATTTTGGTTGCTCTGGCTAATGTACGACCGGGTTTATGCCCTTCCCCGTATTGGCGCACGTTGGACTAACTGTTGATGCACTTCACTTCCCGGAGTGCTAATTCCTGAAATTCTTGTAGCTGGGAATGGATCTCGGCTTGTTCCCGATTCGTAGGATTCAGGAATGCTGCCTGCAACGCTTGTATGCTGTTTTCTTTAAGCTCTAGTTCTCGTCTAATCTGTCTAAGGATCCCTGTTTCTTTGGAGATACATTCCCCCCTTAACACACATTTAAAACTTTCCCACAATGTCCATGTTGATTGCACCAATCCAACGTTCTCTTCGAAGAAGGCGTCTATGGCTGATGTTATGCTTTCTCGAAAGACTGTGTCAGTGAGGCCCTCGCTTTTAAACCGCCAGGAGGGCCTTTCCTTCACCCTTCCCGACAGTCTCATTTTTGGGAAATGCATGGGGTTCCCTGTTTTCCTTGCTGGCTTCGACACCCTAGGCCCAAATCTGTAGGCTGCCCACATGAACAACTTGTGCTGTGGCGAAAGGCTTGGGGTTACCAGCGGGTTACCCTTTTCCTTTTGCGCCCCTGGTAGGTGCACCCAGACATGTGAGTTACCTTTTTCATCTGGACACCTGTGGGAACGCGAGAAGGTATGATATCTGTTATTGGCGACGTGTTTCGGTGAGTGGACACAGGGAAATGTCTCTGAAATTGGCTGGAAATGCAGACAATTCTCAGACATTTCACTCTGGCCACCCACCGAAACACACAGCCAACAACGCGTGGCCTACCTTCCCGCGTCCCCACACGTGTCCCGATGAAAACGGTACCTCACATATGTGGTTGCACGTACCGGGGCGCAAAAGGAAAAGGGTAACCCACTGGTAACCCCAAGCCTTTCGCCACTGCCCATTTTGTTCATGTGGGCAACCTACAGATTTGGGCCTAGGGTGTCGAAGCCAGAAAGGAAAACAGGGAACCCCACGCATTTTCCAAAAGAGGACACCCGTGGGAACCCACACATGGCCAAATTGGAGGGGCGGCCCATCTCATGTAGCCCTTCCCAGGGGCAGATAATGGGGGGGCTGTCCTGCACTCCTCCCTGGGCTCAGGCGTCCATTCCTAAGAGCAGATATCTGGTCCCAGAGAGGGCTGCATTACATGGCACCCACTCCATTGCGGCTGGAGGGGGAGGGGTCAATGCCCCATCCCATTAGAAACTTCCCAGACCCTTTGGGGTGCCCCACAGCCCCCCAAAAAGCATTCCACCATTTTCCATTTTTTTCTTTGTTTAAAAACTTGCCTTGGTGCAGAGGGGCACATTGGTGTGCCAATCTGGCCCCGGGGTGCCCAAACCTTACTGCCCCACCCACTGGGGGCCTGTCCCACTATTTTTGGGGGCTCTCTCCTCCCTCGCCCCAAATGGGTGGCATGGGCACCTCATGCAGGCCTCCCTGGGCCTCCTACAAACGGCTGCGTGAGGTACACCCTGTCATGGGCGCTACTCCCGAGGGGCCAGGACTGGCCCAGCGCCCTCGGAAGCAGACCCATCTTCCACTACTCCGGACCCAGCAGACCCCTACAGGGGCCCTTTGGACCGTGTCCTGGCGCCTTTGGCGCCAGGCTCATGAAGGGTTTCAGTCCCGGCACCATAGGCGCCAGGCTCATATTGATAAACAGTGTAATAATGCTTGGGTGGACTTACCTGAGGCAGACCATGCTGCATATTTACCCAGAACAATCCAGTCTGGTTGAAGTCCCCAGCCATCAGGGCTGGGAGAAACTATTCCCTCCATTCAGGAACTCTTTTCTTACCTGGGTGGAACCGGTGGAAGAACACACACTGGAAGCACTTCTCCGCTATTTAAACCACGCCCGATGGAAAACACGTGCTTCGCATTATTCTGCAGCAGCAGGACGCTCACCGAGTCGGCTCCTGCATTCCAGGTCCAGAGTCATCTTCAGCTTCCGCGCAGCAACCTGTGGATGAAGAAAGACACAGAACAATACTTACCAGATCCCGGAATCCAGTCACCGGCAAAACCTGCAAAGAATAAACATAAGGTTAGAAAAGTGCAACTCGCTCGCAGCCGCGCCCGCTTACCTGATCCATCCGTGATTGCAACGGAGCTAACCGCGGCCTTCTCTTCGGCAGCTTCTCTGCACCTGAAAGGCAAAGGACATAATTAAAAAGGGGTTCGGGTGAAGGCAGTCGCATTCATCTTAACTTACCAGTTTTTGCACGCGCAGAAGCGGCCGCATCAACCGCAGCATCCCAGCACCTGAAAACTAGAAAAAGGACATTATTAGAGGTGCCATTAAAAGCGGCCAACGATCATTATACTTACGTGCATCGGCACGTGCAGTGGCAACGGATATAAAGCCCGCAGCATCCCGGCACCTGAAAACTAGAAAAAGGACATTATTAGAGGTGCCATTAAAAGCGGCCAACGAACATTATACTTACGTGCATCGGCAACGGAAAACTACGCCCACAGCATCCCGAGGCCTGAAACAAAGGAAAAGGGACATTATTGAGGTGCCCATCTTTTGAAGCCTAAAGACTACAGTATACTTACAGGCATCCGCTCGTGCAGTAACGGCGGCATCGCTCTTCGGCATCCCAGCACCAGTGCCACAACTAAGGCCGCAAAAGACTTGAGCCTCAACACTGAACTCATCCAGTGACGTAACTGGAATCCACGCACCCCTGCACCAGACGCAGGATGGAGAGCTCAGCATTTATACGCCTAAGGTGAGAGCTTGCCGAGACAAGTAGAAAGCTAGGCTGTGGGAGAAACTGGCGATTGGTGGGAGAAAGAATCCCATCAAACGGTGATTAACCCTTTTTCTTCCACCTGCAGAAAACTTACCCTGCAAGTCAGACATTCGATAAGAGGAAGCCCAGTCCTGAGAGTCGTCCGAGCTCTACGCTTCTCAATTGAAGAAACGATAGCAGCCCAGCCGGGATCAGCGCCTCCGTGGGAATCAGGTGAGCGTTACAGAACGCAAAGCCCACCAATAACCTCCTACCCAGGCGCTATGGATACTTCCGACACAGACCAACTGGCCCAGTTATTAGGGGAATTAAGAGCTGAAGTTCATGCTGCCCGCCAGGAAACGAATGCCCTTAGGAGGGAATTGATAATATCAAAAGAACGAACTGATGATCTCGCCAGACAGTTATTACAGACACAAGCGGGGCAAACCCTGCTACCTAATTCAGGAGGGAGCTATATCCCAGCGTCTTCAGCCAATCCTGTTCAAATCAACCTACCTGGAAATGTGCCATTGGCACCGCCTGAACGCTTCTCTGGTGACCCTAAAAGGTTTGCGGTGTTTATAAATCAATGCCGATTGCACTTTCTTTGTAGACCTGCAGCCTTTCCGACTGACCAGACTAAGGTAGCCTTTGTGCTTTCGTATCTTAGCGGCAGTGCCGCTGATTGGTCGATCCCTCTGGTTACACAGAATGACCCGATCCTTCGTGATTTCCCGACCTTCCAGGCAAATATGGAAAGACTTTTTGCAAGGCATTCCCAGGGGCAGGCCCTGGACAACGAACTCCTTTCCCTGCGACAGGGCAATCAAGATATTTTGGCCTACATTGCATCATTCAATAGGCTAATCGTGGAAACCAGATGGCCTGAGGACAAAAGAATCACGCTTTTTCACAGGGGTTTGCGTGGCGAACTCAAAGACGTCCTTGCCCAGGTAGTGAATCCTCCTCAGGATTGTTCAGAGTACATTGATTTGGTGGTCCAATTGGATCACAGACTACAAAACAGAAAGGCGGATCGATCCAGGTTTGAAACACAAGTGTTCCCTAAGCCTCAAAGTCACACCAAAGGAGTTGAAGCCGTCGAACCTATGCAAATTGCGGTTGTAAAGGGTCCCCTAACCCAGAAAGAACGCGACAGGAGACGACAAATGCAACTATGTCTCTATTGTGGAAATTCAGGACATTTTCTTCGAGATTGCCCGGTGAAACCACCTAAGAAGACAGTGGGAGCTTCTGATAAGAGTTCTGAAAAGCCTGAGCCGGGAAACGACCTCGCCCGACAAGTGTAGAGGTCCGCTTGCCGAGCGTAAAAACCAGTTCTTTGACCTCGCATTTCATAATGCCAATGGTCCTCGTAAACCCAGAGCAACCGGATCGTTTGCATGCAATTAAGGCATACATTGATAGCGGAGCAGTTGGAAATTATGTGGACTGCGAATTGGCTTCCAGGATGAACTTACCTCTTTGTCCAAAGGTGGTTAAAGACGTCATTACCACGGTGGATGGGACGGAAATCGCCTCCGGACCAGTGACCCATACCACTACTGAAGTGACGATACTAAGCTAAGACGGGCATCAGGAGGTAATTGTGTTCGACGTGATCAAGGCTTCTCAATTCCAAGTAATTCTAGGGATTCCTTGGTTGGAGAAACACAATCCTCAGATTGATTGGCGAGCGAAGACGATAAAGTTCCCAGAGTGCACACCAACTTGTTATCCACGACCCAACATTGGCCTAGCGTCATTAACGGCTGACGGTCCACAATTACCTCTAGAGTATCGAGAGTTCCAAGATGTTTTTCAAAAGGAACAGGCTAACACCTTGCCACCCCACAGATCATACGATTGTCAGATAGATTTGCTACCCGGTGCAACTCCCCCTTGCAGTAGGATTTACGCCCTTACCAAGCCTGAGAACCTTCATCTGCGACAGTATTTAGACCAGTACCTGGCCAATGGCTTTATCCGTCCGTCGAAGTCCCCTGCATCCTCGGCTCTGTTCTTCGTACCAAAAAAAGAAGGTGACCTCAGAACCTGTATAGATTATCGTGCTCTGAACCAGATAACAGTAAAAAACCGGTACCCCTTACCTCTGATCCCGGAACTCCTTGACCAGGTAAAAAACGCCTGTATTTATACTAAGCTTGATCTCCGGGGAGCTTATCACTTGGTACGGGTCAAGGAAGGAGATGAATGGAAGACGGCCTTTCGCACTAAGTATGGGCTATTTGAATACCAAGTGATGCCCTTTGGACTAAGCAATGCACCGGCCGCCTTCCAATATTTTATGAATGATGTCCTCAGAGAGCTCATTGATGTCTGCGTTGTCGTCTACATAGATGACATTCTTGTGTACTCATCTTCAGAAGCTGACCATCGAAATCATGTTAGGGCGGTCCTTGAAAAACTTCGCCAACATAAACTTTTTGCCAAGCTCGAAAAATGTGTTTTTCATGTCACTGAGGTCGAATTTTTGGGATTTATTCTGACACCCAAAGGAGTCCACATGGACTCGAGAAAAGTAGACGCTATCCTCAAATGGCCGTCTCCTACTTCCGTGAAAGGCGTTCAAAGCATGCTAGGCTTTGCCAATTTTTACCGTAGATTTATTCCAGAGTTTTCACGAGTGGTACAACCCATCACCGCCCTCTTAAGAAAAAATAAACGCTTTGAATGGTCCGCAGAAGCAGAACAAGCCTTCCAAGAGCTAAAGGCTAAATTCACCTCGGCGCCAAAACTGAAACACCCACGCCCGGACCTCCCTTACATCGTTGAAACCGACGCCTCCAGCTTAGCAATGGGAGCAGTCCTATCACAAAGAGATCCGGAGACTAACCAACAGCATCCTGTGGCATTCTGGTCTCGGAAGTTCCCGGCGCCTGAGATCAACTACACCATCACAGACAAAGAGCTTCTAGCGATTAAATCAGCCTTTAAGGCATAGCGGCATTATCTCCTCGGGGCCAGACACACCGTCACAGTGATCACCGATCATCGAAATCTGCAGTATCTGAAAACCGCCAAGGCTCAATCCTCCAGACAGCTTCGCTGGGCTCTATTCTTTGCTGAATTTGACTTCGTGATCACTTATCGCCCCGGCAACAAGAACGGCAAAGCGGATGCTCTTTCCCTAATTGGAATGGGAGATAACGTTGCCAATCCAGAACCTGTACCAATAATTCCTGAACAAAGGATCGTGGGTCTGATTTCTTCACAATCCATTGAGGTTATTGAAGAAAAAACTAAACAACTTGTAACCTCACCAGACTTACTGAACTGGTTACAAAAAGGAAAAAATTTCACCGTAAGCAATGACTTGCCTTATTTCCAAGGACGATTGTTCCTACCAAACGCCGATTTACAAAGACAGGTAATCTCCTGCTATCATGATTCATTAATTGAGGGTCACCCTGGCATTGCCAAAACCACAGAAAAGGTGAAGAGACACTTCTGGTGGCCTTCGTGGAGAAAAGACATAAAGGAATTTGTGATGTCCTGCGGTGTGTGCGCTCAAAACAAGGGTCAGAAGAAGAGGCCGGCTGGTCTTCTGCAACCATTAGACATCCCACCGTGTCCCTGGCATACCCTTTCCATGGACTTCATCACAGACTTACCCTCCTGTTCCGGGTACACCACTATTCTTGTTATTGTGGACCTGTTTTCTAAAATGGCCCACTTCATTCCGCTAAAAGGCTTACCTTCAGCATCAGTCCTAGTCAAAGTTTTTCTTGAAAACATCGTCCGGCTACACGGCTTCCCGTCAGTACTAATCTCAGATAGGGGGAGCCAGTTTATTTCCCACTTTTGGCGTAGCTGTTGTCGATTAGCTCAAATCGATGTAAGACTTTCGACCAGCCATCATCCCCAGACCGACGGGCAAACCGAGAGAACAAACCAGACTCTCGAGCAATATTTACGATGCATGCTACAACAGTCGGAGAGTAACTGGAAGGACATCCTTTGGATAGCTGAATATGCTTACAACAATTCAGTTCCTTCGGGTACCGGGAAGAGTCCCTTCTACATCTTGTATGGGATTCATCCTCGAACCTCCAACCTTGATCCACCTCAAGATCTTGGAACACCCGCCGTGGATCAATTGCACACCGTTATTACCCAAGCTTTTAAGGAAGCGACTGCACATCTACAACAAGCTAAAGAGAGGTACAAAAAAGGAGCAGATCAACACCGAAGCAATGCCCCCTCAATACCAGGTTGGGGATCAAATCTGGCTGTCCACCAAACATGTATCGCTTAAAGGGCCTCGCACCTCAACCCCAAATACCTGGGACCATATCCAATTACGGCCATAATTAATCCAGTGGCCGTTAAATTAGAATTGCCAACCCATATGAGAATAAATCCTGTATTTGACGTATCTCTTTTGAAACCCATGCAACCTGGAACCAGATTGACCAATCCTCCAGAGCCCATTCAAGTGAATGGGGAGCCCGAATTTGAAGTAAAAGACATTTTGGACTCTAAAATCATCAGATCGAAGCTATTCTACCTAATCGACTGGAAAGGCTACGGACCTCAGGAAAGGTCATGGGAACCCTATGACCACGTCCATGCTCCTCGTCTAGTCCAGAAATTTCACCAAACCTTTCCCGATAAAACAAAACCCCCGGGGAGGACAAGTTTGGGAGGGGCCTTAAGGGGGGGTGGGGGGGTGCTGTCATGGGCGCTACTCCCGAGGGGCCAGGACTGGCCCAGCGCCCTCGGAAGCAGACCTGTCTTCCACTACTCCGGACCCAGCAGACCCCTACAGGGGCCCTTTGGACCGTGTCCTGGCGCCAGGCTCATGAAGGGTTTCAGTCCCGGCGCCGGGCTCATATTGATAAACAGTGTAATAATGCTTGGGTGGACTTACCTGAGGCAGACCATGCTGCATATTTACCCAGAACAATCCAGTCTGGTTGAAGTCCCCAGCCATCAGGGCTGGGAGGAACTATTCCCTCCATTCAGGAACTCTTTTCTTACCTGGGTGGAACCGGTGGAAGAACACACACTGGAAGCACTTCTCTGCTATTTAAACCACGCCCGATGGAAAACACGTGCTTCGCGTTATTCTGCAGCAGCAGCAGGACGCTTACCGAGTCGGCTCCTGCATTCCAGGTCCAGAGTCATCTTCAGCTTCCGCG
This sequence comes from Ambystoma mexicanum, assembly GCF_040938575.1. Classification (NCBI taxonomy): domain Eukaryota; kingdom Metazoa; phylum Chordata; class Amphibia; order Caudata; family Ambystomatidae; genus Ambystoma; species Ambystoma mexicanum. The sequence goes on along the minus strand of NC_090922.1, from coordinate 575,350,661 downwards.
CAGCAACCTGTGGATGAAGAAAGACACAGAACAATACTTACCAGATCCCGGAATCCAGTCACCAGCAAAACCTGCAAAGAATAAACATAAGGTTAGAAAAGTGCAACTCGCTCGCAGCCGCGCCCGCTTACCTGATCCATCCGTGATTGCAACGGAGCTAACCGCGGCCTTCTCTTCGGCAGCTTCTCTGCACCTGAAAGGCAAAGGACATAATTAAAAAGGGGTTCGGGTGAAGGCAGTCGCATTCATCTTAACTTCCCAGTTTTTGCACGCGCAGAAGCGGCCGCTTCAACCGCAGCATCCCAGCACCTGAAAACTAGAAAAAGGACATTATTAGAGGTGCCATTAAAAGCGGCCAACGATCATTATACTTACGTGCATCGGCACGTGCAGTGGCAACGGATATAAAGCCCGCAGCATCCCGGCACCTGAAAACTAGAAAAAAGGACATTATTAGAGGTGCCATTAAAAGCGGCCAACGAACATTATACTTATGTGCATCGGCATGTGCAGCGGCAACGGAAAACTATGCCCACAGCATCCCGAGGCCTGAAACAAAGGAAAAGGGACATTATTGAGGTGCCCATCTTTTAAAGCCTAAAGACTACAGTATACTTACAGGCATCCGCTCGTGCAGTAACGGCGGCATCGCTCTTCGGCATCCCAGCACCAGTGCCACAACTAAGGCCGCAAAAGACTTGAGCCTCAACACTGAACTCATCCAGTGACGTAACTGGAATCCACGCACCACTGCACCAGACGCAGGATGGAGAGCTCAGCATTTATACGCCTAAGGTGAGAGCTCGCCGAGACAAGTAGAAAGCTAGGCTGTGGGAGAAACTGGCGATTGGTGGGAGAAGGAATCCCATCAAACGGTGATTAACCCTTTTTCTTCCACCTGCAGAAAACTTACCCTGCAAGTCAGACATTCGATAAGAGGAAGCCCAGTCCTGAGAGTCGTCCGAGCTCTACGCTTCTCAATTGAAGAAACGATAGCAGCCCAGCCGGGATCAGCGCCTCCGTGGGAATCAGGTGAGCGTTACACACCCCCCCCTCCATTTGGGGTGGGGGAGAGGACCCCCAAAAATGGTGGGCAGGCCCCACAATGCATGGGGCAGTAGGGTTTCGGCACCCTGGGGGCACATTGGCACACTAATGTGCCCATCTGCGCCAAGCGAAGTTGGGTAAACTTTTTAGGGGGGGCTGAGGGCCACCATAAATTGGCAGCGAATGTTATACTGCAACGGGGGGTGGCCCTCTTCCTCCCCACCCCAAATGGAGGGCCCCTCAGCCCCCCCTAAAAAGCAGCCTACGATTTTGTATTATTTTCTTCGTTTACCCAAGTTCGCTTGGCGCAGATGGCCACATTAGTGTGCCAATCTGCCCCCAGGGTGCCCAAACCCTACTGCCCCATCTATTAGGGGTTCTGCCCCACCTTTTGTGGTGGCCCTCTCCTCACCCACACTGAACGGAGCGGGGGCACATCATGCAGTCCTTCCTAGGAGACTCAGGGAGGGCTGCATGAGGTGTCCCCCCCAGCCATTTGGGCGCTTAAGGGCTTAATAGACTATGGTCACTCTTTGTTGTTGGAAGTGTGAGAGAAAATAAGCAAAAAGGGCAAAAATGTTGGGTTTTTTCAAACAATGCCAATAAAATGATGTACAAAGAAGCCTGTGTTTTTTTTCTTGTAAGAGCTAGGAACAAATGGTTTGCTGTGCTGAATTCCCCAATTTCATGGCTTTCAAGAACAGGTTGAGTGGAAACAAAAATCATTTTTTTTTATGTGGTTATCAACTGTTTTGTCAGAGGTAGGCGATTTTGGCCATTTTTGCCAATTGGACATGCATGGACGGAATGGAAGAAAAGGGTAGGAAAGCCGAAATGGAGGACAGAAAGGCATATATTTCTGAAAAGTAGACAAAATTCCAAGTTTAGGAAGGGGTGATTTGCATAGGTCAGGCAACAACTAGGTAGGTGAAAATGCCATAAATTGGGGGAAAAGTGGGAAATTGACCGAAAAAAAGTATGTGTTGGACATGGTTGGCTTGGTACGGCAATGGCTTCTATGAATTTTGAGAAAAGCAATGCTCGGCTACATCCCCCCGACTCTTGCAGTTAGGAAAGCACACATGTTTTGGAGTGTTTTACAAAACAAGCAATACCACAAGCCAAACACTGAGCTATGGTACACAGGAGATTTATGCTCAGGGCCTGAACAGACGCACTTAGTTTGTGTAAATCGGGAAAACCAATGTGGTGAGGAACGGCAAGCATCAATTTTTTGAAAGAGCACAGGCAGACCTTTTCAAGGGTAGGTGACTTGTGCAGGTTACAAAAGTGTATGGTGCCTAAAGGGTTGGGAAATGAAAGGGTTGTGTGACAAAGGGCACCAGCAAATGGGTCAAAACGTTATGAAAACCACACAAACACAACAAATGTTATACCTTCCTGCGTTCCCAGAGGTGTCCCGATGAAAACGGTACCTCACATGTGGGGGTGCACCTACCTGGGCGCAAAGGGGAAAGCCTAAAACACAAGTAACCCCAAGTTTGTTTTCACACCTGAATTTCACACTTTCTCCAGACAAGCGCAACATACAGATATGGGCCTTGGGTGTCCAAGCCACCAAGGAAAACAGGGAACCCCATGCATTTTCGAAAAGAGGACACCCGTGGGAATCCGCAGAGGTATGATTTGCGCAAATCGGCTCCAAATTTATTACCCAGACACCCCCGCAAAGTCCGAAATGTGGGGGAAAAAAACGCATTTTCCGCACATTTCACTCGGCTCACCCATCGAAACACGCCGCCAACAACACATGGCCTACGGTCCCGCGTTCCCACAGGTGTCCCGATGAAAACAGTACCTCACATGTGTGGGTGCATCTACCTGTCAGTCTAGAAAAATGTAATGCCCCTCGAACGGAAGGCAATGTAGGATACTTGGTTGGCCGAAGACCAACTGCCTCATTTTCAGTGTTAAGAAGATATAGTTATTAGTCATTATATAGTCATTAGCTTAACTAGAGTGGAGCCATTTTAAGATGACCAGAATCGCCATTTTGTTTTCTCGTCGTTTTCTCGAACGCTGCCTCTTTGCCCCATCTAAAACTGCTTTGTTGAGATATTATTCCGCTTCAATGGTCCTAGGTTGTTAAAAGGCATGTTGAAACAGAACGCCGTAAACCAGACAGAAATGCCCGGTTCCCTCCCTCACGTATCCTAGGAGGCGAGGAGCAAGGCATTCTAATCAGTACACAGATGCCAGCCAGTCTCCCTAGAAGAATAGCAATGTACAAAACTAATATTAAAAGGTTTAAATTATGTTCTTCTTTGCGGCCCCCCTTCTTGAGCACTGTGAGGCCGCAGAGAGTAAGCTGACCTCTAGAGCGTGAATAGAAACCAGGAGATAGCAAGGCCTGGAATGTGCCATCCCCTACGCACAGCTTGTCCACGAAAACAGAAGCGTTGTGTTCTTTAAAATAAAGACTTGTGTCTGTAGGTCCGAGATTATAAACTGTTGCTAAATATAATGGTCTAAGGTGTCATATTCGTCACTATTGTCAATCATCGCCTCCAATTCAAAGGGAATTAATTAGGGGCGGCATCGAATGTGTCATTACAGATTGTAAGATGCTCATTTTGTATATATGTAAATGATGTACGATTCTCGCTCTCTCGCGTCCCCCGATGTCTGTTAGACACACGTCGCGGGACGTGGGACTATTTACTTTGCAATAAACCCTAGATTTTGGGAATACAACCTTGTGTCTGGCGTATCACTTCGTGTGTGGTGATTGTGCCTTGTTTCCACATTCGGGGGTCCCTCAGGGGCCCCTTCAAGATGGCGCCCGAATAGGGACCCTCCCCCACTTGTTCCATCGTGTACGTTGCAAAATAAAGAAGGCGGCAAGAACGACGAGGACGGGAGCGATCGAGCCAGGATCAAGAGGTGTTTGGGCGCCCCTGCGTAAGCGATGAGATTCCTTTCTGCAGATCTGCACACAGCTGATCCCTGGTCGACGTGCCCGGCCAGTGAACAAGGAGGCGAGGGTCCCGAAACGAGGCAGAGCCAAGATACGCAGACACAACGTCATTGGTTGCGTCAGTATACGGACGAATTGTGTCTTGGAAAGACAAATTGACTAATCAGGTGAGTCGTGCCCCAATTCGTAAGTAATCCTGATATTGGTGGAGAGTTGATTTTGCAAAATCAAACACCCAAAGTAAGTTTGATTAGCCAAGAAAAGGTTAAAACACGCCTAGGGTATTGTCCAACCTAGCGGGGCTTTTCCGCTGCGGCGGACAATCTTTGGAAACTGGCCAGGTCGCACCTCCGGGGGGAACGCCGGCTTATGATATGTATGTGAAGTATGGTGCGGGAGCCATAATGTTTTGTGAAATTTGGCATAAGCAAACCAGAAAGCAGGAAGATCTTCAATGGCCAAGGAATGGGAGTTTTGAGATGGACCGAATAGATAACCTGGAAAAGGTTTTGATAAGTAAGAAAACACACCCTGCGGCACTTGATATCCTTAGGGACTGGAGAAGGGAAGCAATGCTCCGATTTAGAAGTAGAGAGAAACATGAGCACAGGCATACGTCAAAAGCGGAGAAAGCAGAGGAAAAGGAGGAGGAGGAGTGGAGTAATAGTTTTAGGAAGGCAAATAGACGCGACCAGTTGAATATTGAAAAAATATATCCACAAAGAGAGCTACGCTTATCAGACGAGTTGATAAATAAAATATGAACTGAAACAAAACAAGGCCCGAGAGTAGTAACTAGATTGTTGGATTTGAATACATTAGCCCGTTGTAGAGAGAGAGATGAAGAAATAAAAGAGCATGTGGACCGACTTTTTGAACTTAAGAATGAACTTGATGAAGAATATTCTGAAATACTTGCCACACCGGGGTATAGGAGGAAGGATATTGAGAGGGGTAGAAAAGAAGCAGTACCCACTAGACAGCAGCGATTCTTGCCGCCACCAGTGCAGACAGGTGATAGACAATGACTACGAGTGTGTATACGAGAAACAATGAGATGGATGTCGAGCCCTAGGATTTCCGTGGGGGAAATAAATGAGATATGCAATGAGTATCCTTTGCAAATAAGGATAGAAGCCCTGCGAACGATAGGGGTGTTACTCCAGCAAGTAACAGGACACAACAGGGGGAGGGGAAATGCACCGGGCAGAAGTAATTTGAACAAGTATGGAGGGCCCTTGGGATGAAATCAATGTGCGTATTGCAGAGAAGAAGGACACTGGCGAGCGCAACGTCCACACTTGCAAAAGAGAGGTGGGTACGGTCAGAGAAGACAGCACAGAGGGCACCCAGGAACAAATGGCCACAACAGAAACCATATGCAGCAGCACCAGAATAGTCAAGGGAATGGAGCACAGAATCAAGGCCAGGCTCTGAATCAAACTACTTTTACCCAGAATCAAAATCATCAGGGTATGCAGAATGGAAATAGAGGAAGAGGCGGGAACATTTTTGATACTCAATCAGGTGCATACTACAATAATAGCAGTAACTACACTTCGGATGATGTGTTGTTACCCCAATAGGACAGCCCAAGACGGGTCGGAACAAGTATATTTTCCCGCGAATCAGAAAGGACCCTACGTAGAAATGGGAATGAAGAGCATAGATTCCTCGTAGATACGGGGGCGCAAAAGTGCTCGATAGACCATCACTTCGTTCCAGATATACCACTGTCAGGGCGACAAAATATTTCAGTAGGGTTCGCAGGTACCCCAGTAATAAATCCCGAGTCCAAGCCAGTAGCAGTAACAATAGGCCCTTTTACTGAGCATTGTCCATTTCTTTTAACAGAGAATTGTGGGGAAAATCTCCTGGGATTGAATCTATTGAAAAAACTAAGCGCAGTTATCCACTGTACACCAGATGGGGTATTCTTGACTATTTCTCCACAGAATGTGCCAATATCTGAATTTGTGTCTAAACCATTGACAGGCGAATTGAGCGAGGTGCCAACTTGCATTTGGGCTATGAATGACAATGATGTGGGATGTCTGAAAATAGAGCCAGTGAAAATTGTTTTAAAAGAAGGAGCAACACTACAGCGTATTCCGCAGTATAAAATTTCAGCAGAGGGAGAGAGAGAGGATTGAAAAGTATTGTTTCTGACTTGGTGAAATTAGGAGTGATTGAAGAGATTACAGGCAGTACATGTAACAGCCCCATTTTTCCAGTGTATAAGAAAGGAGGTAATGAAGTACCGTACCGTTTCATAATTGATCTGCGTGCACTAAAGAAGGTAGTAGATCCTCAATTCCCGTTGGTTCCAGATGTTACCACAATTTTGACAATGATTCCTGTCTCGGCAGAATACTTTAGCGTTATCGATCTGAAGAATGCTTTCTTCAGCATTCCGGTACACAAAGAAAGCAGATATTTGTTCACCTTCGCTTTAGGAGGACGATCATTCACATTCACGCGCATTCCACAGGGCTACACAGAAAGTCTGAGTATATACAGTAGAGCATTAAAAGAACAGCTAGATATGTTAGAACTAACGGCGGGCTGTGTATTGCTACAGTATATTGACGACCTATTAATCGCTGAGGACACTGAAGAGATTTGTAAAAAAAGTACAGTCCTGTTATTGACTCATCTGGCTGCACATGGCCATAAAGCAAGCTTAAAGAAATTCCAGTACTGCCAGAAAGAAGTAGCTTATTTGGGTTATCTACTTTCAAAAGAAGGGAGAAGACTAACGCCGGAGAGAATAGAGAGCATTTCTGGTATGCCTATTGCAAAGACACAGAAAGGAGTCAGAGCTATAATAGGCATGGCTTCTTATTGCCGTCAGTGGATTGTGAATTTTGCTTTAATTGTAAAACCAATGGTGGAGTTGACGAAGAAGGATGTTGTGATGCCTTTACAGTGGAATGAAGAATGTCAGAAAGCATTTGATTTGCTCAAAACTGTACTATGTTCTGCTCCAATACTGGGCACACCAAAGTATTACAAAGTTTTTAGGTTGTATGTGCATGAGAGTGAAGGCTGCGCGTTATCTGTTTTAACACAGGAACAAGGTGGAAGAAATAGGCCGTGCGGTTATTTTTCTTCCGCGCTGGACCCTGTAGCGCGCGCACTACCACGATGTTTGCGAGCTGTTGCAGCGGCTGCTGCGTCAGTGAAACAAACAGAAGGGATGATATTGGGGCACACTTTAATTTTAATGGTGCCACATGCCATAGACATTCTACTCAATAGAACGCAGACGCAACACCTCACCTCTGCTAGATTGACTAGATATGAAATTGTGTTATTTGCACCCCACATCCAAATTATGAGGTGTAGCGCTTTGAATCCAGCAGAATTAATGCCAATGCCCGGGGAAAAAGTTGGCGGAAATGAATCACCCCCCCATGATTGCTTAATGGTTACTGAGGAAGAAACAAAAGGGAGAATTGATTTAAGTGACACCCCACTAAAACAACCAGATGGAGAACTGTTTTGTGATGGTTCCTGCTTTAAATTATCTGACGGCACTTCAACTGCCGCATATGCCATCACCACATTAAAGAGCATTGTAGAGAGTAAAAGAATTCCTTACAACTCCGCCCAAGCAGTGGAGATAATTGCTTTAACGAGAGCCTGTGAAATTTCTGAAAACCTAAGTGTAAATATATATACTGACAGCCAATACGCCTTTGGCGTAGTTCATAACTTTGGCCGACTGTGGGCCGAGAGAGGGTTTTTAACATCACACGGGGCTAGAATCCAACATGGCCCTTTGATTGTACGATTGCTGTCTGCACTTACGTGTCCAAAGCACTTGGTAATAGTGAAATGTGAAGCACATAAAAAGGTGACATGCAAGGTGGTAGAGGAAACGCATTTGCAGACAGTATTGCGAAACAAACTGCCACTGATTTGAATAAAAGAATGTTAACAGTACAGTCGGAGGAAGTGCCCTGTATGATAGAAAATGGAACTGGCACTGTCAAAGAGATGCAGGCAGAAGCCACTGTCGATGAAATCCAAAGGTGGGCTGAGGGCTCTGCAGAATTAGATCTGGAGGGTTGTTGGGTAGACAAGAAGAGCAGGAATTGGATGTTGCCAAATGCCTATGTAAATGCAATGGTCACAATGGCTCACAGCCCCACTCATATTTGTGCAAAGAAAATAATTCAACATCTAGCCACAGTTTGGGAAAATCCCCTCACAAGAAAGAATGCCGAGAGGCTGGTGCAGAATTGTATCACGTGCCTACAACACAATGTGGGGAAGGGAACGGTGACTCCAACAGGCAGTTTTGGCCCTCCCTCTATGCCGTTTGAGGTGATCCATTTTGATTTCATAGAAATGGAGAGATGCCAAAACTTGCAGCATGTTCTGGTCGTTATATGTGCATTTAGCAAGTGGGTGGAAGCGTATCCATTAAAGGACTGCACTGCCATGAGTATGGCGAAAGTAATGTTGAAGGAGTACTTCTCCCGTTTTGGTCTGCCCCGTGTCATATGGTCGGACAATGGTCCGCATTTTGTAGGTGCAGTAATACTGCAGATTTGTGCAGGCCTCCAAATCGATAAGCGATTCCATTGCTCCAGACTCCCCATGAGTGCCGGACTTATTGAACGTCACAACGGCATCCTGAAATCCAAAATAAGTAAGATCTGTGCAGGCAGCAAGCTAAGTTGGGTGAATGCATTGCCAATAGCGCTACTGTGCATGCGAACATCTGTGCATGCGAGAACTGGGCTCTCCCCATATGAAATCGTCATGGGAAGACCGGCAAATGTTTGGTGTGCACCTCAGCCGAAAAGGTTGAGGGAGGTGGAACACCCTGTACTCAGCATTTATTGTAATCTGTTAATGCAAAAATTGCGTTTGATTCATCAGCAGGTGCAGGAGGTGTTGCCCATAACATACACCGGCCCAGGACACGCATTGGAGCCAGGAAACTGGGTGCTAATAAAAAACTTTGAGCGAAAAACATCATTAGCACCCAGGTGGCGTGGGCACTACCTCCTGACTATGCAGACGTCAATACGGGTGGATGGGAGAAAGGCGTGGATACATTCCACGCATGCCAAGAAAGTCCCGCCGCCATTTGACATTTTGACTGATCGGGGCGACGAACAGAAAGAAACAGCGGTTCCAGGAACAAAATGCCAGTTCTCTGCCACAGAAACTGCCTGATCCCGAAACAAAGCCCGATGAGATTGCCATAAAAGAGGAAGGGCAAAGAATGCCCCAACGTTGTCTAGCAGATTCTGCATCACTGCTGGCCGACACCAAGCGTATACCTCTGTGGCGCCCACCATTCTCTGTTGCGCCACAGCCTGCATCGTCGCCTGGGCGCTCATCATCATCTGTCATTACGCCCTAGGCTGACTCCAAGCTTGAGTCCGGAAGTGCACCCGCACTATTTGTCGATCACAGGGCACCGGGAGCAAATCGGTATAACCTGCGAAGCAGAAAAAAGGAGTGATCACGCTCTTCATCTTTTTGTGATTTTGTTGCCTGTTTCCTATTCTCGGATGAAGTAGGAACCGGAGGCCTAGAGGAGAGTGGCGTGAGGGTTGTGCGAATCAGACAGCTCAACAAACGCGGCTCCTCGGTGCTAAATCCATGTGTCCTGAACCCGAGCGGACAAGCGGTGCGCACATGGTACAAGGACAACTGCTCTGAAACTTTAGAGCGATGTGCAGATGCACGGAAATCTTGCCAAACGAATGAGCAATCCAGGCTGATTAGAACTGGCATAGAAAGACTGTGGACATTTATCAAACTTTCTGCCATTCCAACAAGTGCATCGACAGGAGATATTCACGACGAACACAGTGGAAGAAAAAGAACCGTGAGAAAAGATGCCGGAATCAGCTTTCGCCCCCTCCTGCACCAATGCTGATAATGAGTTAAACGCAACATGTAGAAGGTTACAAAAAGGGAATAGTCGGAAGAATTGTACGTTGGGTTTAACGATAATAATGTGTATAATGAATATACTGGCCCCAATAATGACCGTATCAGTATTATGGTACTTGGAGGAAATGCACCCTCTAAAAGTATTTCTGCCCGTTTTGAACATTTCCACGACAGAAAGCCCAGTTCATGTGATTTCCTATACCTTGTCCCCAATGGAAGAGAGACATAGGGAAGGGTATGGGAACAACACATTATTATTAATAATGATCATGACACACTCAATACTAAGAAAAAACAATTGTTGGGTGTGTGCCCACTTGCCACAGCATGGTGGTATGGGAATTGGATGGTATGTACAGCCCCTGCCATTGACCTCTGCATGCTATCCCTCTCTGAGTGCCTTGTATTATGGGAAATGGAATGAGAGTGAAACTGGTCAATTAGACAAGACAAACATGAATGAATTTGATAAAGCACGATTGATTACACCAGTGATAATGCCACAGGATAGATTGTTTGTGCCTTATAAATCATCTGTGATCACGTTTCATATGAACCCAGAAGGAAATAAGGATGCAGAACCCCCTTACTATACAGTAAATTATAATCCAAGTTCTGTCCCCTTTTGTTTAAGGAAAAAAGGCTCTTTTCGGGTGGGGACATTCACTAGATGCAAGAACATAGCATTCCTTGATAAAGAAGTAGAGCCAATATATGTGGGAGACCCTGTGTACTTTATATGTGGAGAAAAAGCATATCCTTGGTTACCTAGAAACTGGGGAGGTACATGTTATTAGGTTTCCTGTTCCCTGGGGTGTTCCTTTCAAAAACAGCAGACATAGCCAAATTGACCAGGTCACAACCTCGCCAGAATATTGAAGACGGGTTGATTGTAGAGGACATAGCAAAATCATTTATGCCATTTTGGGGCCAAGCAATAAACTCTTATAATATAAGACGACGAATATTAGAGGAAACAATCAATAGAACTGACATATTATATAATATGACCCTTGAGGAAAAAGGAATTAGATTAATGTCACTGCAAAATAGAATGGCCCTCGATATAATCTTAGTTGATCGCGGCGGTGTTTGCAAAATCGTGGAATCAGCGTGTTGCGTATTTGTAAGCGACTCCTCCCCCACGATTTTCGAGGCGGTAAGAAAGTTACATGTTTTGAGCTCTGATCTTCACCCCCCTGAGTGAGGATGGGAATTGAACATAAGCTCCTGGTTTTGAGAGGTGTTACGATCCTGGGGATGGAAGCTATTTGCAATCTTAGTAGCAATTCTAGGAATATTCATGACATGTTGTTGTTGCATACATTGTCTTTCTATAGTGTGCACAGAGATTAGTGAGAATTGTGTACAGATGATGGAGAAAAAAAACACTACTAAAGCAAACACACACAGTGGTGATGAATCCAAAACAATCAAAGAATTTATGGCAATCGATGTTGATGATAAAGAATGGGAGACGACGAGTGTGCAGGATTCAGAATCAGAAGCAGAATTGGATTCAGACACTTGTTTGAAGGAAGATGCAATGTATGGATGAGGCGTTTGGCATACGGCCAAGAGGAGGGTTTGTCAGTCTAGAAAAATGAGATGCCCCTCGAACGGAAGGCAATGTAGGATACTTGGTTGGCCGAAGACCAACCGCCTCATTTTCAGTGTTAAGAAGATATAGTTATTAGTCATTATATAGTCATTGGCTTAACTAGAGTGGAGCCATTTTAAGATGACCATAATCGCCATTTTGTTTTCTCGTCGTTTTCTCTAACGCTGCTTCTTTGCCTCATCTAAAACTGCTTTGCTGAGATATTACTCTGCTTCAATGGTCCAAGGTTGTTAAAAGGCATGTTGAAAGATAACGCCGTAAGCCAGGCAGAAATGCCCAGTTCCCTCCCTCAGGTATCCTTGGAGGCGAGGAGCAAGGCATTCTAATCAGTAAACAGATGCCAGCGAGTCACCCTAGAAGAATAGCAATGTACGAAACTAATATTAAAAGGTTTAATTTATGTTCTTCTTTGCGGCCCCCCTTCTTGAGCACTGTGAGGCCCCAGAGAGTAAGCTGACCTCTAGAGCGTGAATAGAAAGCAGGAGATAGCAAGGCCTGGAATGTGCCATCCCCTACGCACAGCTTGTCCACGAAAACAGAAGCGTTGTGTTCTTTAAAATAAAGACTTGTGTCTGTAGGTCCGAGATTATAAACTGTTGCTAAATATTATGGTCTAAGGTGTCATATTCGTCACTATGGTCAATCATCGCCTCCAATTCAAAGGGAATGAATTAGGGGCGGCATCGAATGTGTCATTACTGATTGTAAGATGCTCATTTTGTATATATGTAACTGATGTACGATTCTCGCTCTCTCGCGTCCCCCGAGGTCTGTTAGACACACATCGCGGGACGTGGGACCATATGGCCAACTGGGACTATTTACTTTGCAATAAACCCTAGATTTTGGGAATACAACCTCGTGTCTGGCGTATCAGTTAGTGTGTGGTGATTGTGCCTTGTTTCCACATTGGAGGGTCCCTCAGGGGCCCCTTCAAGGGGGAAGCCTAAAACACAGGTAACCCCGAGTCTGTTTCCACACCTGAATTTGACACTTTCTCCAGACAAGCGCAACATACAGATATGGGCCTCGGGTGTTCAAGCCACCAAGGAAAACGGGGAACCCCATGCATTTCCGAAAAGAGGACATCCGTGGGAATCCGCATAGGTATGATTTGCGCAAATCAGCCCATAATTTGTTACCCAGACAACCCCGCAAAGTCCGAAATGTGGGGGAAAAAACGCATTTTCCGCACATTTCACTCGGCTCACCCATCGAAACACGCCGCCAACAACACATGGCCTACCGTCCCACGTTCCCACAGGTGTCAAGATGAAAACGGTACCTCACTGTAAAGATACTGGTGGGGGGTGCCTGTACTTCTGTTCTCTATATGGTAGAGGAGAGGCACAGAGGACCCCATCCAAGATTCTCTATTGTGGTAGCAATGGACGAGCAATCAAGGCCTAGCTTCTCAGGAGGTGATGCAGGCTGGTTCTTAAGTACAGTGTAGTCCCCGAACTCTCACAAGGGAATGTCCACACACTGTATTACTGAGAACACAGTCTTCATATAATTAATATTCAAAGGTATGTACACGATCACAATAACGCACTTTGTACTCGGAAATCAAATATGATAAATATATACAATTCTAAAGTGGTACCACCAATGTTATCAAATCTCATTAAAGTGCATCAACTGTACGGTTAAAATGTCACAGATCAATAACAAGAAAACCAGCAATAGAGATAGGAAGGAAAGGAAGATGGTTGAAACAATGGGCAGAATACTGGCCCCTAGCAATAGACACAGTTCTGTGTGGAGATCCCCCAACCTGGGAAATCTGTAAAATAGAGATATATGGCACAAGCCCAGTCAATATTTGTTCAATAGTCTTATTTCCTCCTATAATGTTTTACCCCCCCAATGTACCTGGTGGAGTAGAGTTATTCGAAGACGCGTCAAAGGATCCTTCCTGAGTGACTCCCTTTAAAGCAGGAGCCACGGATCGTCGAGAGGCGTCGAAGATGGTGAACTTGGCATCAACCGTGTCGATGAGAAGTTCAGAGGTGCCGAGACCACGACGTCGGTCCAGGCGGTGCTCGTCAGCGACGTCCTGCGAGGATGAGGTGTGCGGGGCACCTCGCCGATTGATTGTTCAGGACCGCAAACAGTTTCAGCAGAACTGTGGCCCAACAATGGCGTCGAGTCGTTGAAGTCTTTGTGGCCTTTAGGTGGCGGGAAACCCACCGGCGGATTCTCCTCGGCGCGTTGGTCGTCCTCGACTTTCTCCGACGGGACAGAGCGGTCGACGTTGCGGACAAGGGAGTCCTTCGATTCAAATGTTCTTAGGCAAAGGAGCGGGCGCTCCGGTCGTCGGCAGCACAGCGTCAAGTGGTCCCCACGGCTGGGCAACACAACTTCGACGGGCCTCCAGCGGTTACACAAACCTGCGAACCCTGGTCGACGGCAATAGACTTCGACAGCGGCGAAGTCCGGGTGCTTTGCTTCGTTCTCCTCAGCGGTCCCGTCTCGGGTCGGCAGCCTTTCGGGGGTCTGACTTCCAGGGAGCTTCGGCGAAGGTTAGCGGTGCTCGATGGTCCCTCAGAGCACGGGAAGAGGGCGCCTTACCAGGTCCTCTCTCGGATCAGTCTTCGACGAATTCGGCAGCTTTCAGATCAGGTCGAAGCAAATGCAACAGCAAGACTTCTTCTTCTAGCTGGGCGTCGAGGATCAGCAGTTCCAGTTACTCTTCAAGTGTAGACACAGCTTCTGAACAATTTCCAGCGGTGAGAGGTCCCCAGATATCCTATCCTGTCTCTCATCCACACTGCTGGGTCACACGCAGCAGCCAATCATACAGAAGGGCATTCATGCAGTCAGTCAGCCAATCAGGCACTCAGTGCATTCAGGCCATCCTCCTCCCTCTCAGACACGCACAACAAGGAATGTGGATTGGGACAAGTACCCAGCCATTCAACACTACACACTGCATTCAGGCCAGTTTCGGGCTTGGCTGTCTCAGTCTTTGTCTCATACCAGAAACCAGACAGCCACAACAAGAAGTGCATATTGTTCACACACTCCATTCACCCAGGTCCCACCCACAGGGCGTACCCACAACATACAGTCACTGGGAAGGCTCCAGCCAATCTGGACTGGACTTCTCAACAACACCATATATGGAACTTCCACCCAACAGCCAGTCAGGGGGAAGGGACAGAGTCAGGGCTTCCCAGGACTTTGGGAAAACAAAGTAACCGGCAATAGAAAGCAAGAGGCCACAGGGGCCATCTTGTTTTCCATCAGGAATCAACTGATTCCAATGGCAGGGCCTGGGTATCCCAAAATGGAGGATCCTCAGAGCACCTGTCAAATTCAGAATGGAGCTGCCACCAGCCCATACCCTGCTCTGCGGGCCACCCACAGGTGCCCAAAAACATACACTAGGGACACAGGGTTGAACCCCCATCCAGGGGTGCCATAAGGGTATCCCATGGGTCTGTTCACCAAACCAAAAGAGAGAGAGCTGCACCGCCAGGAGTGCCACATGAACTCCTGCGCGGAAAACACGACAGAACACACAATAAAAAGGCAGTAAAGGACAAGGATACGGAGGCCCTGTCCCTCCGATGCATTTCCAGCATCACACTCACATGTGTGGGTGCACCTACCTGGGCGCCAAGGGGAAAGCCTAAAACACAGGTAACCCCAAGTCTGTTTCGACACCTGAATTTGACACTCTCCAGACAAGGTGTGATTTGTTCAAATCGGCCCAGAATTTATTACCCAGACACCCCCACAAAGTCCGAAATGTGGGAAATAAAATGCATTTTCAGCACATTTCACTCGGCTAAAACATCGAAATACACCGCCAACAACAAATGGCCTACCGTCCCGCGTTCCCACAGGCGTCACGATGAAAACGGTACCTCACATGTGTGGGTGCACCTACCTGGACGCCAAGGGGAAAGCCTAAAAGATAGGTAACCCCAAGTCTGTTTCAACACCTGAATTTGACACTTTCTCCAGACAAGCACAACATACAGATATGGGCCTCGGGTGTCCAAGCCACCAAGGAAAACAGGGAACCCCAGGCATTTCTGAAAAAAGGACACCCGTGGGAATCCACAGAGGTTGATTTGCGCAAATTGGCCCAGAATTTATTACCCAGACACCCCCGCAAAGTCCAAAATGTGGGGAAAAAAATGCATTTTCCGCACATTTCACTCGGCTCACCCATCGAAACACGCCGCCAACAACACATGGCCTACCATCCCGCGTTCCCACCGGTGTCCCGATCAAAACGGTACCTCACATGTTATGTTACTTTGCATTTATATAGCGCCTTATGTACCATTGGTATGGTCTGAAGGCGCTGGTAGGTTGAACGCCCTTGGGAACCGAAGTTCAAGTCAGTAGAGAGAGTAGAGAGAGTCAAAGGTGCATGTGAGCCCCCGATATATGTGCAGCTGGTGTGGTATTTGTGTAATAGCTGCTTCTTAGCAGTAGGTGTGGTGGTTGAGAGGTCAGGGGTATGTGTTCGTTCTGGCAGGATTTATCCAGACCGATTGTGGCTGCGTTAGGCCTGAGGAGAACGCCTGGCTGGGGGGTGTGTAACTAGCAGTATTTAGTTAGAGTGATGGGAAGTATGAGGCAGATGTTGGTATGAGAACAGCTATACTGAATGGTGTCATAGTATCGCTGTGTTCTATTTGAGCGGTGGTGTAAAGAAGAGAGTAAGCGTGGAGATGTGAATATGGTGGTTTACTTTAGGTGCTTGAGATTGCGCCCACTCCAATAGTTCCATGAACTTCATCCGTTCCATGCACTCCAACCTGTTCCATGCACTCCAACCCGTTCCATGCACTCGCATCCGTTCCATGCACTCGCATCCGTTCCATGTACTTCAACCATTTTATGCACTCCATCATTTTATGCACTACTCCTTTCATTCGTTCTACCCACGTTATCCTTTCTCCATGCATCATCCATACACATTCATTCGTTCTACCCACGTTATCCTTTCTCCATGCATCATCCATACACATACGTCATCTTCACACTGCTCCTTTCATTCGTTCTACCCATGTTATCCTTACTCCATGCATCATCCATCCACATACGTGATCTTCACACGTTCCATTCACTTAACTAATTGCACCCATTTCACTTGTTCCATCCACTTCACTAGTTCCGCCCACTTCGTCGGTTCCAAGCACATCACCCGTTCGTTCACCTACTTCATCCGTTCTACCATTTCACCCGTTCCACCCATTTCGCCCATTCTAGATCAGTTCATCCTTTCCATCCTCATACTTCGCTGGTTCCATCTATATACTACACCCTTTCCGTCCACATACTTCACCCGTTCCATCCAAATACTTCCCCCGTTCCATCGGCATACTCCACCCGATATAGGGCATCCACTTCACCCGCTCATCCGATATAGGGCAGACTTTCTAAGGCACACTTCTAAGGTAAACCAACGGCACGCTATCAGGCACACTTCTAAATTCAACCAGGGCATGCTATTAGGCACCCTTCTAAAATTCAGCTTTGCAGAGAGGATATTAGGCGTACTTCTAAATTCAACCAAGGCGCGCTAATAGGTACACTTCTACATTCAACTTTGCACAGAGAGGATATTAGGCAACCAATTCAACTCTGCACAGAGAAGCTATCAGGCACACTTCTAAATTCAACCAAGGCGTGTTATTTGGCACACTTCTAAATTCAACCAAGGCACGCTAATAGGCACACTTCTAAATTCAACTTTGCACAGGGAGGATATTAGGCACACTTCTAAATTCAGCCAAGGCACGCTAATAGGCACACTTCTAAATTCAACTTTGCACAGAGAGGATATTAGGTGCACTTCTAAAGTCAACCAAGGCATGCTCATAGGCACATTTCTGAATTCAACTTTGCACAGAGAGGATTTAGGCGTACTTCTAGATTCAAACAAGGCACGCTAATAGGCACACTTCTAAATTCAACTTTGCACAGAGAAGATATTAGTCACACTTCAAAATTCAATCAGGGCACGTTAATAGGCACACTTCTAAAGTCAACCCGGGCATGTTAATAGGCACACTTCTAAATTCAACTTTGCACAGAGAGGATATTAGGCGCACTTCTAAATTCAACCAATGCACGCTAATAGACACACTTCTAGATGCAACTTTGCACAGAGAAGATAATAGGCACCCTTCTAGATTCAACTTTGCACAGAGAGGATATTAGGCACATTTCAAAATTCAACGAGGGCACGCTATTAGGCACACTTATAAAGTCAACCAGGGCACGTTAATAGGCACATCTCTAAAGTCAACCAGGGCATGTTAATAGGCACACTTCTAAATTCCACTTTGCACAGAGAGGATATTAGGCACAATTCTAAATTCACCAGGACACGCTATTAGGCAGGCACACTTCTAAATTCAGCTAGGACATGCTATTAGGCACACTTCTAAATTAAACTATTCACAGAGAGACTATTAGGGACACTTCTAAATGCAATTAGACTACAGATGGAAGGGATTACAACGTATTAGCTTTCGGCGGATGAGTGGTAGGGTAGTATGGCGTGAAGTAATTGCTTCAGTCCCCGCACTTGCCACACTTACTTATTGTTGGCTTCTTGCTTCTCCTGCGGATACCTGCAGATACGATCTGGAGCCGTCTCTGTAGGAGCCGTCCTTTGCCTTGGGTCCTTAGCCGCAGGGGCTGCACAGGCAGAGGGCTGCCCTGGAATGGACAGAAAAGAGATGGATGGAGGGCCGATCAGGGCGGTGGGAGGGCTCGGGAGGCGGGAGCTTGGTGATCCAGGAAGGGGAACGGCAGATGGAGGCACACAGGGGCATAGGGGCTCACGGACTAAATGTTATTACAATTTTGGGCAAAACGAGGTCACTGCAGCTGGATCCACTCACCTGCTGAATTGGGGCACAAAGGAGTCAGGCGGGTGCAGCGCGAGTCACTAGACTGCAACGCTGGATTGGGACCGTCAATCAGGGTGGTGGGAGGGCTAGGGAGGTGGGAGCTTGGTGATCCAGGAAGGGGAACGGCGGATGGAGGCACACAGGGGCTAAGGGGCTCACGGACTAAATGTTATAAATATTTTGGGCAAACGAGGTCACTGGAGCTGGATCCACTCACCTGCTGAATTGAGCACAAAGGAGGGAGGCGGGTGCAGCGTGAGTCACTAGACTGCAACGCTGGATTGGGACAGCCAATCAGGGTGGTGGGAGGGCTCGGGAGGCGGGAGCTTGGTGATCCAGGAAGGGGAACGGTGGATGGAGGCACACAGGGGCCTAGGGGCTCACGGACTAAATGTTATAAATATTTTGGGCAAAACGAGGTCACTGGAGCTGGATCCACTCACCTGCTGAATTGGGGCACAAAGGAGGCAGGCGGATGCAGCGCGAGTCACTAGACTGCAACGCTGGATTGGGACAGCCAATCAGGGTGGTGGGAGGGCTCGGGAGGCGGGAGCTTGGTGATCCAGGAAGGGGAATGGCGGATGGAGGCACACAGGGGCATAGGGGCTCACGGACTAAATGTTATAAAAATGTTGGGCAAAACAAGGTCACTGGAGCTGGACCACTCACCTGCTGAATTGGGGCACAAAGGAGGCAGGCGGGTGCAGCGCGAGTCACTAGACTGCAACGCTGGATTGGGACAGCCAATCGGGGCGGTGGGAGGGCTAGGGAGGCGGGAGCTTGGTGATCCAGGAAGGGGAACGGCGGATGGAGGCACACAGGGGCTAAGGGGCTCACGGACTAAATGTTATAAATATTTTGGGCAAAACGAGGTCACTGGAGCTGGATCCACTCCCCTGCTGAATTGGGGCACAAAGGAGGCAGGCGGGTGCAGTGCGAGTCACTAGACTGCAACGCTGGATTGGGACAGCCAATCAGGGTGGTGGGAGGGCTCGGAGGGCGGGAGATTGGTGATCCAGGAAGGGGAACGGCGGATGGAGGCACACAGGGGCATAGGGGCTCACGGACTAAATGTTAAAAAAATGTTGGGCAAAACTAGGTCACTGGAGCTGGATCGACTCACCTGCTGAATTGGGGCACAAAGGAGGCAGGCGGATGCAGCGCGAGTCACTAGACTGCAACGCTGGATTGGGACAGCCAATCAGGGTGGTGGGAGGGCTCGGGAGGCGGGAGCTTGGTGATCCAGGAAGGGGAACGGCTGATGGAGGCACACAGGGGCATAGGGGCTCACGGACTAAATGTTATAAAAATGTTGGGCAAAACAAGGTCACTGGAGCTGGACCACTCACCTGCTGAATTGGGGCACAAAGGAGGCAGGCGGGTGCAGCGCGAGTCACTAGACTGCAACGCTGGATTGGGACAGCCAATCGGGGCGGTGGGAGGGCTAGGGAGGCGGGAGCTTGGTGATCCAGGAAGGGGAACGGCGGATGGAGGCACACAGGGGCTAAGGGGCTCACGGACTAAATGTTATAAATATTTTGGGCAAAACGAGGTCACTGGAGCTGGATCCACTCCCCTGCTGAATTGGGGCACAAAGGAGGCAGGCGGGTGCAGTGCGAGTCACTAGACTGCAACGCTGGATTGGGACAGCCAATCAGGGTGGTGGGAGGGCTCGGGAGGCGGGAGCTTGGTGATCCAGGAAGGGGAACGGCGGATGGAGGCACACAGGGGCATAGGGGCTCACGGACTAAATGTTATAAATATTTTGGGCAAAACGAGGTCACTGGAGCTGGATCCACTCACCTGCTGAATTGGGGCACAAGGAGGCAGGTGAGTGCAGCGCGAGTCACTAGACTGCAACGCTGGATTGGGACAGCCAATCGGGGCGGTGGGAGGGCTAGGGAGGCGGGAGCTTGGTGATCCAGGAAGGGGAACGGCGGATGGAGGCACACAGGGGCTAAGGGGCTCACGGACTAAATGTTATAAATATTTTGGGCAAAACGAGGTCACTGGAGCTGGATCCACTCACCTGATGAATTGAGCACAAAGGAGGCAGGCGGGTGCAGCGTGAGTCACTAGACTGCAACGCTGGATTGGGACAGCCAATCAGGGCGGTGGGAGGGCTCGGGAGGCGGGAGCTTGGTGATCCAGGAAGGGGAACGGCGGATGGAGGCACACAGGGGCCTTGGGGCTCACGGACTAAATGTTATTACAATTTTGGCCAAAACGAGGTCACTGGAGCTGGATCGACTCACCTGCTGAATTGGGGCACAAAGGAGGCAGGCGGGTGCAGCGCGAGTCACTAGACTGCAACGCTGGATTGGGACAGCCAATCAGATCGGTGGGAGGGCTAGGGAGGCGGGAGCTTGGTGATCCAGGAAGGGGAACGGCGGATGGAGGCACACAGGGGCCTAGGGGCTCACAGACTACATGTTATTACAATTTTGGGCAAAACGAGGTCACTGGAGCTGGATCCACTCACCTGCTGAATTGGGGCACAAAGGACATGTGTGGGTGCACCTACCTGGGTGCCAAGGGGAAGGCCTAAAACACAGGTAACCCCAAGTCCGTTTCGACACCTGAATTTGACACTTTCTCCAGACAAGCGCAACATACAGATATGGGGCTCAGGTGTCCAAGCCACCAAGGAAAACAGGGAACCCCATGCATTTCCAAAAAGAGGACACCCGTGGGAATCCGCAGAGGTATGATTTGCACAATTCGGCCCAGAATGTATTACCCAGACACCCCTGCAAATTCCGAAATGTGGGGAAAAAACACATTTTCCGCACATTTCACTCGGCGCACCCATCGAAACACGCCGCCAACAACACATGGCCTACCGTCCCGCGTTCCCAAAGGTGTCCCGATGAAAACGGTACCTCACATGTGTGGGTGAACCTACCTGGGCGCCAAGGGGAAAGCCTGAAACACAGGTAACCCCAAGTCTGTTTGCACATCAGAATTTGACACTTTCTCCAGACAAGCACAACATACAGATATGGGCCTCGGGTGTCCAAGCCACCAAGGAAAACATGGAACCCCATGCATTTCTGGAAAGAGCACACCCGTGGGAATCCGCAGAGGTATGATTTGCGCAAATTGGCCAAGAATTTATTACCCAGACACCCCTGCAAAGTCTGAAATGTGGGGAAAAAAATGCATTTTCCGCACATTTCACTTGGCGCACCCATCGAAACACGCCGCCAACAACACATGGCCTACCGTCCCGCGTTCCCACGGGTGTCCCGATGAAAACGGTACCTCACACGTGTGGGTGCACCTACCTTGGCGCCAAGGGGGAAAGCCTAAAACACAGGTAACCCCAAGTCTGTTTAGACACCTGAATTTGACACTTTCTCCAGACAAGTACAACATACAGATATGGGCCTCGGGTGTCCAAGCCACCAAGGAAAACAGGGAACCCCATCTATTTCCGGAAAGAGGACACCTGTGGGAATCCGCAGAGGTATGATTTGCGCAAATCGGCCCAGAATTTATTACCCAGGCACCCCTGCAAAGTCTGAAATGTGGGAAAAAAAATGCATTTTCTGCACATTTCACTTGGCGCACCCATCGAAACACGCCGCCAACAACACATGGCCTACCGTCCCGCGTTCCCACGGGTGTCCCGATGAAAACGGTACCTCACACGTGTGGGTGCACCTACCTTGGCGCCAAGGGGAAAGCCTAAAACACAGGTAACCCCAAGTCTGTTTCGACACCTGAATTTGACACTTTCTCCAGACAAGCACAACATACAGATATGGGCCTCGGGTGTCCAAGCCACCAAGGAAAACAGGGAACCCCATGCATTTCCAAAAAGAGGACAGCCGTGGGAATCCGCAGAGGTATGATTTGTGCAAATCGGCCCAGAATTTATTACCCAGACACCCGCACAAAGTCTGAAATGTGGGGAAAAAACACACATTTTTCACTTTGTCGGGGGTTCTGGATAAAACATTCTGGTCCGCTTTGCGCAAGTTGGACCTCTGCATTCACACGGGTGTCCTCTTTTTGGAAATGCATGGGGTTCCCTGTTTTCCTTGGTGGCCTGGACACCCTATGCCCAAATCTGTAGGTTATCTCCCCAAACCCTTTTGTGGTTATCAGTGGGTTAGCTTTTTCCCTTTGCGGCTACATTGGTGAACCCACACATGAGGTACCGTTTTCTTTGGGACACCTGTGGGAACGCTGGAAGGTATGACATCTGTTGTTGGCCGCGTGTTTCGGTGGTTGAGCAGAGTGAACTGTCTGGAAATTGTGTTTTTTACCCCCAAATTTGGAATTTGCCAGGGGTTCTGGGTAGTAGATTCTGGGCTGCTTCACGCAAGTCAGACCTCTGTGCATTCCCACGGGTGTCCTCTTTTGGGAAATGCATGGGGTTCCCTGTTTTCCTTGCTGGCTTCGACACCCTAGGCCCAAATCTGTAGGGTGCCCACATGAACAAATTGTGCTGTGGCGAAAGGCTTGTGGTTACCAAAAGGTTACCCTTTTCCTTTTGCGCCTACAGTAGGTGCACCCACACGTGAGGTACCTTTTTCGTCGGGACACCTGTGGGAACGCGAGAAAGTATGACATCTGTTGTTGGCGACGTGTTTCGGTGAGTGGACACAGGGAAATGTCTCTGAAATTGGCTGGAAATGAAGGCAATTCTCAGACATTTCGCTTTGGACACCCACCGAAACACACCGCCAACAACACATGGCCTACCTTCCCGTGTCTCCAAACGTGTCCCGATGAAAACGGTACCTCATATGTGGGGGTGCACCTACCGGGGGCGCAAAAGGAAAAGGGTAACCCACTGGTAACCCCAAGCCTTTCGCCACTGCCCATTTTGTTCATGTGGGCAACCTACAGATTTAGGCTTAGGGTGTCGAAGCCAGCAAGGAAAACATGGAACCCCATGCGTTTCCTAAAAGAGGACACCCGTGGGAATCCACACATGGCCAAATTGGAGGGGCGGCCCATCTCATTTAGCCCACCCCAGGGGTAGATAAGGGGGGGCTGTCCTGCATTCCTCCCTGGGCTCAGTAGTCCGTTCCTAGGAGCAGATATCTGGTCCCAGGGAGGGCTGCATGACATGGCACCCACTCCATTGCGGGTGTGGGGGTCAACGCCCCATCCCATTAAAAAATTCCCTGACCCTTTGGGGTGCCCCACCGCCCCCCCTAAAAAGCGTTCCACCATTTTCACTTTTTTCCTTTGGTAACCCAACTCCCATTGGTGCAGAGAGGCCCATTGATGTGCCAATCTGCCCTTGGGGTGCCCAAACCTTACTGCCCCACCCACTGAGGGCCTGTCCCACCATTTGTGGGGGCCCTCTCCCCCCTCACCCCACATGGGTGGTGGGGGCACCTCATGCATGCCTCCCTGGGCCTCCTACAAATGGCTGCATGAGGTACACCCCCCCCTCCATTTGGGGTGGGAGGGCCCTCAAAAATGGTGGGACAGGCCCCCCCATTGGGTGGGGCAGTAAGGTTTGGGCACCCCGGCGCCAGATTGGCACACCAATGTGCCCCTCTGCGCCAAGGCAGGTATAGTAAACAAAGAACACCATTCAAAATGGCAGGCTGCCCTTTAGCGGTGGTGGAGGGGCCCCCTACACCGCTGTGGAATTTTGTAACGTGAAGGGGGGTGCACCTCTCCACCCCCACTAGAGGGGCGGCCCATCTCATGTAGCCCTCCCCAGGGGCAGATAAGAGGGGAGGGGGCTGTCCTGCACTCCTCCCTGGGCACAGGCGTCCGTTCCTAAGAGCAGATATCTGGTCCCAGGGAGGGCTGCATGACATGGCACTCACTCCATTGCGGGTGGGGGGGAGGGTGTCAACGCCCCATCCCATTAGAAAATTCCCTGACCCTTTGGGGTGCCCCACCGCCCCCCGACTAAAAAGCATTCCACCCTTTTCACTTTTTTCCTTTCGTAACCCAAATCCCCTTGGTGCAGAGAGGCACATTGATGTGCCAATCTGGCCTCGTGGTGCCCAAATCTTACTGCCCCACCCACTGGGAGGCCTGTCGCACCATTTTTGGGGGCCCTCTCCCCCCTCACCCCAAATGGGTGGCGGGGGCACCTCATGCAGGCCTCCCTCGGCCTCCTACAAACGGCTGCGTGAGGTACACCCCCCCTCCATTTGGGGTAGGGGAGACGGCCCCCTAAAATGGTGGCACAGGCCCCCCAGTGGGTGGGGCAGTAAGGTTTGGGCACCCCGGCGTCAGATTGGCACACCAATGTGCCCCTCTGCGCCAAGGCAGGTATAGTAAACAAAGAACACGTTTCAAAATGGCAGGCTGACCTTTAGCGGGGGCGGAGGAGCCCCCTACACCGCTGTGGAATTTTCTAACGTGAAGGGGGGTGCACCTCTCACCCCCACCCCAATTGGAGGGGCGGTCCATCTCATGTAGCCCTCCCCAGGGGCAGATAAGGGGGGGGCTATCCTGCACCCCTCCATAGGCACAGGCGTCCGTTCCTAGGAGCAGATATCTGGTCCCAGGGAGGGCTGCATGACATGGCACCCACTCCATTGCGGGTGGGGGGGGGGTCAATGCCCCATCCCATTAGAAAATTCCCCGACCCTTTGGGGTCACCTCATGCATGCCTCCCTGGGCCTCCTACAAACGGCTACATGAGGTACACCCCCCCTCCATTTGGGGTGGGGGAGAGGGCCCCCACAAATGGTGGGACAGGCCCCCCCATTGGGTGGGGCAGTAAGGTTTGGGCACCCCGGCGCCAGATTGGCACACCAATGTGTGCCCCTCTGCGCCAAGACAGGTATAGTAAACAAAGAACACCATTCAAAATGGCAGGCTGTCCTTTAGCGGGGGTGGAGGGTCCCCCTACACCGCTGTGGAATTTTCTAACGTGAAGGGGGGTGCACCTCTCCACCCCCACCCCAATTGGAGGGGCGGTCCATCTCATGTAGCCCTCCCCAGGGGCAGATAAGGGGGGGGCTGTCCTGCACTCCTCCCTGGGCACAGGCGTCCATTCCTAAGAGCAGATATCTGGTCCCAGGGAGGGCTGCATGACATGGCACTCACTCCATTGTGTGTGGGGGGTCAACGCCCCATCCCATTAGAAAATTCCCTGACCCTTTGGGGTGCCCCACCGCCCCCCCTAAAAAGCATTCCACCATTTTCACTTTTTTACTTTGGTAACCCAACTCCCCTTGGCGCAGAGGGGCACATTGGTGTGCCAATCTGGCGCCGGGGTGCCCAAACCTTACTGCTCCACCCACTGGGGGGCCTGTCCCACCATTTTTGGGGGCCCTCTCCCCCCTTACCCCAAATATGTGGCGGGGGCACCTCATGCAGGCCTCCCTGGGCCTCCTACAAACGGCTGCGTGAGGGATACCCCCGCTCCATTTGGGGGGGGGGGGGAGAGGGCCCCCAAAAAGGTGGGAGAGGTCCCACAGTGGGTGGGGCAGTAAGGTTTGGGCACCCCGGCGCCAGATTGGCACACCAATGTGACCCTCTGCGCCAAGGGAAGTTTTGTAAACAAAGAAAAAAATGGAAAATGGTACACTACACTTTAGGGTGGGTTGAGGGGCACCCAAAACCGCCAGGTAACTTTCTAATGTAATGGGGGGTGACCCTCTACCCCCCACACCAAATGCAGGGGGGGCATCTCATTCAGCCCTCCGTGGGGGCAGATAAGAGGGGGGCATCTCATGCAGCCCTCCCTGGGGTCAAATGCCCCTTCCTAGGAGCAGATATCTGCCCCCAGGGAGGGCTACAAGGGGTGCCCCCATTTCCCCTCGGGTGAGGGCCACCTCCCATTTCTGTAAAATCTATCCCTGGTGGCTAGTGGCCCCCCCAATCCCACCCAAAATTCTGTTTTGAAATTTTGATTTTTTTTGGTTTTGCCCCCTTCCCTGGGGCAGATGATCAGCCATCTGCCCCCAGGGGGGCTACCTGCAGGCCCCATCCTTTGGGGGGTCTGGACACTAATTCCTGGTAGCCCTCACCCCACCCCCCCAATTGGATGGGGGGGGCACCTCATGTACTCCTGCATGGGGCCATAAATATTCCCCCAGGGAGGGCTACAAGGGGTGGCCCCCCCTTTCCACTTGGTGTGGGAGGGGGAGGGCCACCACCATTTCATGGGGGCAAAAAAATCCCAGGCTCCCCACCCCCGTTCTCTTTATTATTATTTTCTTTTTGCAGCCCTTCCCTGTGGGCAGATGATCAGCCATCTGCCCCCAGCGTTGTACACATATATGCCCCCATGCTTTGGGGGTCAGGGGGGGAGAGGGCTGCTTACTTGAAGCTGCCCCTCTCCCCCCCACGTCACAAACGTTTCCATGGTGGTCCAGTGGTTGCTGGTCACGGATCGAGCGCTATGCGCTGATCCGTGACCAGCAATGCGTCATATAAGTGGTGTCCTTGGAAAGGGGAGAACCTCCCCTTTCCAGGGACACCACTTTTTCCTATATCCCTGGTGGCCTAGTGGAGCCCGGGGCCCCAAACCCCCTCCCACCTCCCCTCACCTTTTTTTTTTCTTCTTTTTTTTATTTTTCACCCCTGGGGGCAGTGATCATCTGCCTCCAGTGCTCTCCAGCGCTGTGGCCCCATGCTTTGGGGCCACGGGGGGAAGGAGGCCCCTTACCTAGTAAGCAGCCCCTTCCTCCCGCGTCCCAAATGGATCTCTATTGAGATCTCTATTGCTGCCCACGGATCGGGCGCAGGGCGCGCAATCCGTGGGCAGCAATGCCACACAATGGGTATCGTTGGAAAGGGGAGAATCTCCCCTTTCCAACGATACCCGCCTCGATCGCCGGCTTAAAATACAGCCGGAGATCGAGGCGGAGAAAGGTGAACAATCACCTTCTGTTTTCACCGCAGCAGCCCGAAATGGCAGCTGCGGTGAAAATTACTTTCACATCGACGTGCTTTACGCACGCCGACGTGAAACTGAAGGTAATCCAGCCCCCTGGCAGTGAGGGGGGACCTCTGTGATGCTGGAAATGCATTGGAGGGACAGGGCCTCCCTGTCCTTATCCTGTAGTCCTTTTTCATTTGTGTTCTGTATTGCTTTTTGGCCAGGAGTCCATGTGGGACTCCTGGCAGTGCAGCTCTTCCTGTTTTTGGTTAGGTTACAGACCCATGGGATACCCTTATGTCACCCATGGGTGGGGGTACAACCCTGTGCCCCTAGTGTATGTTTATGGGCACCTGTGGGTGGCCCACAGAGCAGGGTATGGGCTGGTGGCAGCTCCATGCTGAATTTGACAGGTGCCCTGAGTAGCCTCCATTTTGGGATACCCAGGCCCTGCCATCGGAATCAGTTGATTCCTGATAGAAAACAAGATGGCCCCTGTGGCCTCTTCTTTTCTATTGCCTGTTCCCTTGTTTTCCCAAAGTCCTGGAAAGCCCTGACTCTGTCCCTTCCCCCTGACTGGCTGTTGGGTGGAAGTTCCATATATGGTGTTGTTGTGAAGTCCAGTCCAGACTGGCTGGAGCCGTCCCAGTGACTGTATGCTGTGGGTGCACCCTGTGGGTGGGACCTGGGTGAATGGAGTGTGTGACCAATATGCACTTCTTGTTGTGGCTGTCTGATTTCTGGTATGAGAGACAAATACTGATACAGCCCTGCCCGAAACTGGCCTGAATGCAGTGTGTAGTGTTGAATGGCTGGGTACTTGTCCCAATCCATATTCCTTGTTGTGAGTGTCTGAGAGGGAGGAGGATGGCCTGAATGCACTGGGTGCCTGATTGGCTGACTAACTGCATGAATGCCCTTCTGTTTGATTGGCTGCTGAGTGTGACCCAGCAGTCTGGAGAGGCAGAATAGTATATCTGGGGAACTCTCACCACTGGAAATTGTTCAGAAGCTGTGTCTACACTTGAAGAGTAACTGGAACTGCTGATCCTCGACGCCCAGCTGGAAGAAGAAGACTTGCTGTTGCATTTGCTTCGACCTGATCTGAAAGCTGCCGAATTCGTCGAAGACTGATCCGAGAGAGGACCTGGTAAGGCGCCCTCTTCCCGTACTCCTAGGGACCATCGAGCACCGCTGACCTTCGCCAAAGCTCCCTGGAAGTCAGACCCTTGAAAGGCTGCCGACCGGAGACGGGAACGCCGAGGAGATCGAAGTGAAGCATCCGGACTTCACCGCCGTCGAAGTCCATTGCCGTCGACCAGGGTTCACAGGTTTGTGTAACCGCTGGAGGCCCGTCGAAGTTGTGTTGCCCCAGAAGAGGGAACCGCTTGACGCTGTGCCGCCGACGACCGGAGCCGCCCGCTCCTTTGCCTAAGAACATTTGAATCTAAGGACTCCCTTGTCCGCACCGACGACCGCTTTATCCTGCCTGAGAGAGCCAAGGCCGCCGACGCGCCGAGGAGAATCTGCCGGTGGGTTTCCCGTCACCTGAAGGCCACAAAGACTTTGACGACTCGACGCCCTTGCTGGGCCACTGTTCTTTGCAGTCCAGAACTATCAAACGCTGAGGTGCCCCGCACACCTCATCCTCGCAGGACGCCGCAGACGAGCACCGCCTGGATCGACGCCGTGGTCTCGGCACCCTCGAACTTCTCATCGACGCCGTCAACGCCAAGTTCACTTTTTTCGACGCCTCTAGACGATCCGTGACTCCTGCTTGAAAGGGGGTCACTCAAGAAGGATCCATAGACGCTTCTTCGAAGAACTCTGCTCCACCAGGTACATTGGGGGTAAAAACCTTATAGGAGAGAATAAGACTATTGATCAATATATGGACTGGGCTTGTGTTATATATCTTTATTTTACAGGTTGCCATGGTGGGGGGGGATCTCCACACAGAACTGTGCTTAACGGTAGAGGCCAGTATTTTGCCTATTGTTTCAACCATCTTGCTTTCCTTCCTAGCTCTATTGCTGGTTTCCTTGTTATTGATCTGTGTGACATTCTGACAGTATAGTTGATGCTGAGATCTGATAATATTGGTGGTACCACTTTAGAATTGTATATATTTGCCATTGTTGACTTCTGAGTACAAAGTGAGTTATTGTGATAGTGTACATACCTTTGAATACCTTTGAATATTAATTATATAAATACCGTGTTTTCAGTAATACAGTGTGTGGACATTCCTTTGTGGGGGTTCGGGGACTACACTGTACTTAAGAACCAGCCTGCATCACCTCCTGAGAAGCTAGGCCTTGATTGCTCGACCACGTTTACCAAAAATAGAGAATCTTGGCTGGGGTCCTCTGTGCCTCTCCTCTACCATATAGAGAGCGGACGTACAGACACCCCCCTCCAGTCTTTACAACCTCCCCCTCA
Source organism: Ambystoma mexicanum (assembly GCF_040938575.1). Lineage (NCBI taxonomy): Eukaryota > Metazoa > Chordata > Amphibia > Caudata > Ambystomatidae > Ambystoma > Ambystoma mexicanum. The sequence continues at coordinate 575,320,986 of NC_090922.1, read as the reverse complement.
CATAGCCCGGGGGTTGGATTACACTTTTGAGCGATCCCTGCTTTGCAGGGATCGCTCAAAACAAGGTGCCAAAAAGGACAAGCTATCTCGTCCTTGGCACAGCGTATGCACTTCCAAGGACGAGATACCTCGTCCTTGGCACTTAAAGGGTTAATGAGAGAATTTTTTTGTGCGTTATTGAATCGACAAAGAAGTAATCCAGAGTTGCACTTGAGTTATACGAAGACCAGGTGGTGGCTCCTTTGGGATCACCCTTCACAGTTCCATTCATCATGTGGAGGTCCCTTAAATACATCTCTTTCAACCATTTCTTTGATCGCATTCCTTCTTGTTTCTTATAGAACAATTGCTCATTAGTTTTTAAATTCTTACAGCATTCTATATTCAAATCACTGCATACAAATAGGATGGGGTTATTGAATTCGGCTCTCAATTCATCAATATACTTTATGACTAGTCCCGCAAACGCCTCTCCATCTTTAGCTTTCACGTTACAATAAAGATTGAATATTATTTGAGTTGCATTCCCCAGGGCCCCTTGATGCTCTTCTTCTATTATGGTTATTTGTATGAGCGTTGAAGGAGACAGAACTCTGGCAATTTTTCCACACAGACTATTTTTTATGATAGTCAACAGAGATGGTCTCCCCTTTTGGTCTTTGAAAGCTTTATTCAAAAAGCACGTAAAAGCACGTAAAACCATCTAGATTGGGAGTCTCTTGTAGCCAACATTCCTGTAAGCATATGACATCAGATGACATCAATGCTTGGTTGATGTTTTCAAATAAATGTTTAAATCCTTGGGTGTTCCATGAGGAAATCTGGAAGCTGGGTGCCTAGTTCAAGCATTCGGTCTAGTTTTTTCCAGCTAACGCCAATGTCTCTGCCAACCAAGCCCATGATTTTTCTATATCTATTCTTGTCACCACTGGAGCTGCATTTGTTGTTTTTTTTCATGTGCAGGCATCAGTTTTACCTTTTATCATCCTCCGAAGAGCCTTGGGGCCTCTTAGGACGGTAGGAAAAAAATGTGATTGGTTTGGAATTTAGGTCATCCAGCGCTTGCTCCTCAGGAGATGATCTTGTGTTCCAATCAGATTTTTTTCCTACATGTGAGATTTTGTCCAGTTCTGGTGGCTCGCTGGCACAAGGAGTGAGATCAAATCATAGGATTCTCAGTTCATCTGTCGCCGACTGTAATAAAAGCATAACTGACTTAGTCGCTAGATGAACACAGATATAGTCAGTTTCGGTCTGTTTTGGAAACGCAACATTCTTAATATCCTTTGGGTCCACCACTCGAAGTTGTGGAACATTATATAATAATCTCATTAAATTGGCCCTATTCATGATCAATCCATCTTTCGCTTTAAGGACTCTTTCCAAAAATTGTTTGTATGAGTGTTGTGGGTCTTCTCTGATTGCCCCTCGTGAGCAAGTTGATTTTTGCTCTACATAAATTGGGGCTCTCTTAGATCGCTGATGTTGTCCTTTACTCTTCTCATGTTTAGAGCCTTCTTGTTTGGACTGATCGATCATTGTCTTGAGTAAAAGGGATTTCATAATTCCTTGTTTGTTTTTTATCGCTATGAGTTCCCGTTTGTCTTCTAGAGTTATAAAATGAGCGCCCTTTGGGACAGGGACGTCTTGATCTGCCAAGGATTCTTGTTCTATATCGCTCTCTTCTTTCGTTTTATAATTTTCTGACTCTATATAACTGTCATTTTCATAGACTGACAGTAACAATAGCGCTTCTTTGTCTGTTTCTGTCGAGTCTCTTAGGTCAACCTCTGTTGTGATCGTTGTATTTATAGAGCTTGTGGTTACATTAATTTAATCTCTTGCGCCCATATCTCCTGAGAAAAAAAGATAAATTACCCCTTTTCTCCGTATTTTGTTTCTAAATTTTGCTTTTAATTGCATATATTTTATGCTTCTAACAGTGCCCTTTGTGATAACGTGTGGTTCGACGATCTCGTCGTCTTTTTCAAATCAGGGCTAGTAATATCACATTTACAAATAATACATTTTATTTGAAAAGAAAAAAACATTCATATTTTTGATTATGTAAAATACCGTATGAAATTCACATATTCATTCCATATTTTCGTTCATTTGTTTGGCCATTAAGGGAGGGGTAATGGGTAGGAGTTTGAGAGAACATAAAAAAGTTGAAAAGAAAAGAAATTTAAAAAAAATAATTAAATGAAAGAAGAGAATACAAAAAATAATAAGTAATTAGAAATTACAAACATATTACATATGCAAACATTATTTGTCCAAAAGTTCTTAATAGGCTGGTAAGTATACTGAATTAATTTGATTTGATCTTCCTTACCTAATGGTGCTAGTTCAGATTTCATACTCCTCAGGTTATTTGAGATCACGGGTTTGTGACCCGTGCTGTTAGTCTGAATTTATAATCTCTCAATCTTTGCTCTTAAGTCATGGGTTAAATCCCTAGAATAGAAACGTGAAAAAATGTGGACTGCTCATGCTTGTGCAGCTCTCTTGTTATTCAGATACCGGTTAATGTTGATCGATGTATTATATTGACTTGTAGTGCTCGGTTTTAAAAAATACAATTTACTAATTCATATTGGTTTGTTAATGTCTGGTCAGACTCTCTATCACATTTTCTATTTTGGTATTTTGGCCAAAGGAAAAGAAAAAGGAAAGGTAAAAAACCCCGGGTTCAAGAATTCGCTTCTGGTTTCAAAATTGGTCCTATTGAAAAACGCGTACATTTTCCTGTCTGCAAACTAGTAATATTTACCGTTCCGGCGTTCTCAAACAATTTGCTATATTTAATTAACTATGTTGAATTCTAAGGTCCCCACAAGGACCCACGTGTAGCCATATACACAGGCACAGCCCCGTAGGGAGCCCCTCTTGCACGCTTACCTTGAGCGGCGTATCTCGTGTCAAAGTGTCCTCGTTTCGCTTTGCGCCGTGTTGATGTTGTTATTGTCTACATATGGTTGCTTGGCAACAGTCTTTCGTCTCTTTCTGTTCTGATGGCCATGTTCAATGCTCGATATGCAATTGAACAGTTTTTTGGAGTCAACCTAAGTTTAAAAGTCTCTCTGAGGATTCCTTTATGTGTCACATGTTTCGGTATTATATTTCAATGAACAATTAAATTAAATACGTTAATGCTGAAAATTATTCTTTAATACCTGGTACTAATTTTAATTGAATATGTACGTTTATTTGACTCTAAAATTGGTCATAAATGTTGATCGATTGAAAAAGTATATATATATATAAATATTTGGAGTTGTATTTCTTAATAGTCCTTCCCTGTGGTAATTGTCCTTTGTCTATTTCTATTAGAGCGGCCATGTTTTGGGCAAAACCTAAGCTTTCAGCATTGCGGTTGCGTCGTCCTGAGTTAGATGCTACTTTGCATTTATAATAAAATCTTTCTTTATGTTATCCTATTTTTGGATGACAAGTACTTGTCTATGCTGACATAAGAGTGTATAGCATATTTGGTGTTTACACTGTTTGGTTCATGTTAAAAATAATGTGGCAATAAGACCCGAGGCGGCGGGCCAATACCGCTCCAGGTAATGCCAGGTAATGCCCGGGGCCGTAGTTATAACAGAAAAAAAAAATAATAATAAATGAAAAAAAATGGCCGCCGGGATGGCGGCCATCGGGAGCGGACGCGCTGGGAACACAAGTGTTCCCAGCGCGTCCGCTCCCGGAAAAAAAAAGAAGCAGAAGGTAAGTGGGGTTGGAAGGGTGGAAGGGAGGGAGGGGAAGAAAAAAAAAAATAAAACGTACCTGCGTCCCCGCTGGGGGACGATGGAAGCCTCCAGCCGTGTGGAGGCACGGAGCGGGGATGGCCCGCTCCGAGTCTCCACACTGCTGGAGCCTGCTATCGTTGCCCAGCGGGGACGCAGGAGCAAAAAGGTAAGTGGGGTAGGGAGGAGGGAGGGAGGGAAGGAAAAAGCTTGCCCGAGTCCCCGGCGGGGGGCGAAGGCAGCTTCTCAGTGGTGGGGAGGCTTGGAGCGGGGATGGCCCCGCTTCGAGCCTCCTTATTGGCTGAGGGGCTGCCACGCCCCCACCGAGGACAAGGCGGCTGGAATCCCGGCCGAGAATCGAAGGATTCTCGGCCGGGTACTAATGTATGATAATCCATAAGGATTACTTTATGGTGTCCTTTGTGCTGAATGGGACTCCTTATGCTTTGCTTGATTGATCTTGTACCATATCTTACCGTCTCACAAGAAAGTACCTTACATCATGTAACTCATTTTAAACAGATATTGCACATTCATTTAAACATTACAGAAAAGAGGCCATTTCATGGTCCGAATTCGGGCCCCTTTCTACTACACGAAATTTGCAGATTAATTTAGCTTCTTCTTGCCTTAGTATCACCTCATGATTTCCTGCTCTTGGTCCTAAAGTCCAATAAATTTCAGTTGTTTTTTGTCTGATAGTTGGTGATTTCTCTGCCAATGTTGGGGTAAAGGTAAATTGATGTTTTGGCTTCCAATGGTTGATATATGTTCCCTTATTCTTGTTCTGAGTTCCCTTATTGTACTGCCTATATAGATTTTTTCACACTGGCAAATAATCGCGTAGACTACATACTTAGTCTTACAGTTTATGGGATCAACACTTTTCTGGGTTGTACCATGTTTATCTTTAAAAATCTCCGTGTTGTGAGATGCATGTTTGCACACTGAACATGTGCCACATTTCCGAAAACCTGTTGATGGTGGGGAAAGCCATCTTGTTGAGTTTTCTTTTTTCACTTCTGGAAGGAAGGATGGACTCAGAATATTTTTTATGGTTTTAGCACGTCTGTAGATCAGTGTTGGGTTCTTTCCTATGTATTTCTTAACATTAGGGTCCAATTGTAATAGGTGCCAGTTTTTACTCAGGATTCTTCTCAACACTCTGTTGTCAGCACAATAATTGGTGATGAAACTCATTTCTTCCCTTTTCACTGATTTGGGTTTGGTTGTCAGAGTGCTTTCCCTGTTCAATTTAGATGCTTTCTCCCGTGCTTGCGTTATTGTCTTCTTTCCGTAGCCTCTTGTTTTAAATCGGCTGGTCAGTAGTTTGCATTCATCCTCAAACGTTCTTTGGTCAGTACAGTTTCTTTGAGCTCTGATGAATTCACCCTTTGGTATGTTTCTGATTACAGTTATAATGACAGCTCATAGAAAATAATGTTGAATTTGCCTCAGTACTTTTCCTAAAAGTTTTTGTTTTGAGATGATCTTGCATGACATAAATGTTCAAATCTAAAAAGTTGATCTCACTCGCACTTACATTTCCAGTGAACTCTATCCCCATTGTGTTCAGATTAGCTCTTTGTCTGAAATCTTCCTTCCTTTCCTTTCCAATGAGAAGAACATCATCTATATACCACGTCCATAATGCCACATTTGATTCATATGCTTCATCATGTAGATGTGTTTATCTTCGTACATCGCCATTGTTAAATTTGCAAGCGCTGGGGCATATTCTTTTTTAAATTTCTTTTCATCTTTTCAACTTTTTATGTTCTCTCAAACCATCCTAAAAACACCTACCCATTACCCCTCCCTTAATGGCCAAACAAATGAATGAAAATATGGAATGAATATGTGAATTTCATACAGTATTTTATATAATCAAAAATATTAATGTTTTTTTCTTTTCAAATGAAATTTATTATTTGTAAATGTGATACTACTAGCCCTGATTTGAAAAAGACGACGAGATCGTCGAACCACGTGTTATCACAAAAGGCACTGTTAGAAGCATAAAATATGTGCAATTAAAAGCAAAAATTAGAAACTAAATACGGAGAAAAAGGGTAATTTATCTTCTTTTTCTCAGGAGATATGGGCGCAAGAGATTAAATTAATGTAACCACAAGCTCTATTTTTCAAGTCAAAACGGAGTAGAGGAGCCAGACAAACTCTGTTGTTACAATCTCATGCGACCGTGAAGTATTATTATTCATTAACCACAAAGAAGGGCGCTGAGGTCCCACTGCAGGTTAACCCAAAGTTCAAAAAAGGTTCCTCTAAGAAATATTGTTGTATTTATGAAATGCCTTTCCCCTTCATGGCGCCTCTGCGTGGAATTATTTGGCAGTTTTTTATCACTGCTCACGATTTATAACTTTCCCATGTTGTGATCTTCATATGGTTAAAGGTTACGCATAAAGTTTTGCGTTCCCCCACTTGATGATGACTTTAGTTTAGATAGATTTTTTGTCTTTTTATTTTGGAGCTCAGGGATCTTCTCCTCCCTCTATACTTCCCTTCTCGCCCTGTCATCTCTTCTTTCAGCATTTCCCACCACTTCTACTTTGATGACACCCAACTCTTTCTCTTCCTTCACCTCCGACCTGCTCCACACTCTCTTTCTGCCTCACGGCCATAAAAAACTGGGTGTCATTCCATTTTCTTTCCCTCAATACTGACAAGACTGAAGTGCTTTTCTTCCCTCCTAACACTCTCTCCCCTCCCCCACCTCCTTTCATCCACTTTCCCCCTTCCAATCTCCCCATCTCGACCCATGCCCGCAATCTTGGCCTCCATATTGACTCCTCTCTCCTTCTCCCACCACATCTATCTAACCTCTCGTGCCTGTCGGCACCACTTCTTCAACATCCGCAAGATCCGCTCCTCTCTCACCTTCCACGCTTCTAAACGGTTTATAGTCATAATATCGAAAACAAAATGTCGAATTACAAAAATGTCGAAAAAAAATGTTGAATTCAAAAATGTCGAAATCACATACATATAATAGAAAAAGTCATTAATTCGAAAATAAAATGTCGGAAAAAAAAAAAAAAAATCGAAAAACCAATGCTAAAATAACTATGTAAAATGTCACAAATACTAACGTTTTTTATGGGGGGGTCCCCCCTAGCCCCCCATCCCAAACCCCTACCCCAACCCCCCCTCCTCCCCATCCCCCAAAATACCCCCCATGGATATACCTTTAATTTTTTAAAAAAAATATTTAATAAAACATTAATTAATTAATTATTAAAAAAAACACACCACAAACCCCTACCCCAACCCCCCCTCCCCATCCACCATGGATATACCTTTCATTATTTAAAAAAATATGTTTAATAAAATATTTATTAATTATTTATCTAAACATTCATTCGAAAAAAAAAAAATCGAAAAAAAAATCGACTTTTTTGTAATTCGACATTTTTATTTTCGAATAAATATTTTCGACATTTTGACTTTGGAAAATATTGTATTCGAAAATATGACTGGACACCTTCTAAACTCCTAATCTCCCTTATTTTCTCCCGCCTCTTCTACTGCTCCTCTATTCTCTTTGGACTCTCTGTCTCTCACCTGACTCCCCTAAAATCCATCTACCACTCCTCTATCCGTACTCTGTGTCTTCTTGGCCCTCGAGACTCTATTTCTACCTCACTCTCTCCACTCCGCTGGCTTCCCTTCCTCTCACAATTGAGATTTCAATTCCTCTGTCTTTGTCTACAAATCTCTCCATGACCTCGCCCCCCTATCTTTTTCCCTCCTCTCATTTTACTCTGCCTCTCGCTCTCTCCGCTCAGCTGATCTCTACCTTCTCACTGTACCCCCAGCCCCTTGTGCCTCCTCACGCTTCCGCTCCTTCCAACTCTTGGCCCCCCTCCACTGGAACTCTCTACCTCTCTTTATCCGCTCCACCCCCACCTACTCATCCTTCTGCTCCTCCCTGAAAGACCTTCTTCTCCACTCCCCCCCGACTCTCCTTCCCTACCTCTCTCCCCCTGAAACTCCCTGCCCCCCTTCCCTTCCCCTCCCTCCTTCCCCCTCCTCCCGCTGACCTGATATTGGATACTGAAACCACCAGGGGGCATAGGAGGTCACCTAGGGGCTCCCCCCTCCCCTTCCTCCTATCCCATTCCTCTCACTCCTACTGACCTCAAATCAGACATTGAAACCACCCTCTTCCCCTCCTTTTGAGTAAATTGTTCTACATACTATACCACTGGTTTGTTGCATGTTTGTAAATATGCTTCTTTCATTATTGTACCTTGTTGTTATACCGTAAAGCGCTTTGGAGTAAAGCGCTATATAAACTCAATAAACATAAACATCTCCACTCCCTTCCCATTTGATTCCATTTCAATCTCTCTCTCCAATATTGGAAACAATTCTTTGTTTTGGATTGGCGCTGGCATACCTTCCATGTGCCCTGTCAACGGGTTAATGTTATTATTTGAGCTCAATTTATGCTGCTCTAGGCTCTGAGCTCGGCTTGGAACCGTGATCTGCTGGGCATTCCGTATTAATTATACTTTTTCCTGTTTGGGGCCCGTGGGCTTCTTTGGCGCTATCGTTTGTCTCAAGTCGTTTCTATAATTGTACCATATTTACAGTAGCAGTACATTTCTCTTTTGTTATAGGAATTTTTTTATTTCGTTCCATTTTTAGCAAATTAACCGTGTCACTGAGACAACTCAGGAAAGCTCTTTTATCTTCACAGGCATTCTCCATTAAATCAATTAAAGTTTTAAAAATTATATTTTCAGAGTCTTTCTCTCTTGCCCTTCTTTCCTTTCTCGCTTCTATGTATGATTCAATATAAATCAACTTTGATTGCATTAGTGCCAATAGGGTTGTTTGATCTCTATAGTTCTCATGGAGCACTTCATATAATTTAAGAAACGGGGCCAATGTAATGGTTACCATTGATCGCACAACTGCTTGAATGTTGGCACATTGCTCAGCATACGTGTCAAGGTGCTCCTTCCTTGTGGCCTCCGCTCTTTTGTCTAATCGATTTTGGCCTTGGTGATGTGCTTCCTACACAGATCTTCTTTCTCAATATCTGTGTCTTGTAATGAGTCAGTATCAGGGCTTTCCGATCCTTGCTTCCGTTTTTCTTTGTTTAGACATTCTCTTGCAGGGCCTTTACTTTTGGTCCTGCTCCCATTCAATTGTGATGTTTGGCTGGCTTTTTTATCACTTGTTGACGATTTTGCTTTTTTCCGGTGTCATTTCTATTGTGGACTTGTTTGTTTCTAATTCTGTTATGGCGCGTTTCACTCTCCTAGGTTGTGGGGTGGAGGTTTTGGCCGGTGAAAGCCCACCTGCCTGGCATTCGTTTTCTAGATCGCTCTCTTCGTCATTTAGAACGGACGTGCTGACTTCATTATAAGATCCATTCTGCTTTGTAATCAGGCTTTGGTCTATAGCATGATCCATATTGTCTTGGGCTTTTGCCTTTGGCAGATTTACTACTCGCTTGCTGCTATTTTGTCTACCAGCCTTTTGTGGCCGTCTGTTTTACTTAGACTGCCTGGTCACAGCTTCCGGATACCAGTAGTAACTCATTGTCAGAAACTTCTTGCAGTGCTTGAGAATCAACTAGCACAGGTATCTCATTTTCTTGATTTGTTGTTGTGCTATTATGTTCTTGTAACGTGGTCTCTTTCGTTTTGAAATGCCACCTTAGGTGCCACGTTTTGACTTGGCGTCTGTTAAAGGTTTTGTGCGTTTCTTTTCTTTTTGCCCATGCGATTTCTTTTGTGTCTCCCACACTTTATGGAGTGCATTTCCATTTGTTGGAAGCAATGGGTTAATTGACACTTGTTTTGCATTCTGATTTGACAATGTTTTTGCTTTATCAAAACAGTTGGCACCTAAGTCTTTGCTTGAACACGTTGGCAATTTCAGTTCTTGATTAGCTGGGTGTTTAACGGGTATTGTCACCGCATTTTCCAACAGGTCATCCAGGGCTTCAACGTAATGCGGCGAGTCAAACGGAGATTTAATGCTACCATGGCACATACAATTTATTTCCTGCTCCGTTAAAATTTTGTGTGTGCCTTTTATTGGTTTGAAGAATGCTTCCTCTAAGGGAACACAGAACACCTCTTCTGCGTCTTCTAGACAGAGTTCTGTGTCAAATTCTTTTCCCTTGTCTTAGCCCTCCCTCGCGCCCCTCCTCTCTCACAGTTGAACAGTCACTGTCTCTGGCCGCGCCTCCCTCGCAGGGCTCACTGTGGCCTGCCCCGCCACCACCACCGGCCGCAAACAACACACAGAGCCCACTGGGACCCCTCCGTCGTCACGTACTATAGGTAAAAGAGGTGGGGATACACGGGTAAAGACGCGGGGTCGCAGGATCATTGGATCTTGGCGACTCTTCACACATGTCCCGCGACGCACTTTTCAACTTGAATGACTCTGTGTTGTTAGCACTCGAGATCGAAATGTCCAAACCATGTATGGGAGGCAGCTGCGGCCGCACACACAAGCGCAGTTTATCACCGCCCACTGCGCTAATTTCACTGTTTTCACAGTTTAAGCCTGGTTGTTTCACACAGCTCCGTGTCCTGGGGGCCTGATTTGTTAGACTCACCTCCATGCCGGCCCTCGGCTCCCCTACTGCTAACTGCTAACACTCTGCTAACGCTCTGCGTCAGGAGTGAGTGAGTGTTTTAAGCACAGAGTCCACCAAAGGGTCCGCCTTCAGCAATAGAGGTAGTAGAGTTACTGGTCCCAACAGATACTGCAAACACTGTGCTAACATTTCTTTAATGTCCTGGAATGTGCCTGCCGGGTCTTCGGGGGGGGAGGGGTCGGCGGGGGGGCCTGTGGGTGCACCTCCGGTGTGATCTCCATCGTTTTGCTGGTTTTTGCCGCAGCGGGTGATTCGAAGTGTAATTTTGCTTGGTGCTTGCTCCCTTTCCCTGATTTGGACATCGCCAGAGTTCAAGATGATGGGTGGGCTGAGGGTTGCCACCCTCTTTGATCCTTGTTTGGCAAGCGTCTCCCTGCCCCTCTTGAGTTATGTTCAGCTGGGATATTCAACAGCATCCTTCTAGCAATGTCCATGCCCGTGGCGCTACGCTCGTCAAGTGGAAGATGTAGTTGAGGTGTCGGTAGGTTGACCAAACCTCGGTCGGTTGATGGCTGCCTTGTTGAGTGTTTTTGTGATCTGCTACTGGCGGTCTGTCCCCCCTACGTTCATGCTTAGTTGGTGCCAACCTTTTCCACCCCAAGTCACTGGCTGCACACGGGGACGCCCCATATGGGTTGTTTGCTGTTCCCTACTGTAGTGTCTATACGCGTGCAGCACCTACTGAGCAGCAGGATCCTCCAGCCTGCCAATAGTAGCAGGTCCTGCAGGGTGCTTACCCATCCCCAACCAGCGGCTACCTCAGTGTCTGTGGCATCCTGTCTCCCGGCGACGCAGTGGATCTTGTGTCAAGGCCTCCTACATTACGGACTTTGTATGCTCCGACTGGCTGATAGTATTGCTTACTTGCGTCGTTTGTGTCACCTGGGAGGATGTCTAGAACGGTTCACCTGGCCATCCGTTCTAGCCTCAGCCTCGGCGCGGAATCCATGCCCCACAAACGTCTACACTCTGAGACTCGTCCATGGATTGCGGTTATTGAGACATCGGCGGGTTGGTTATTTCCCCTGTGCCTTGTAGCGGTGGTATGAAATGCTCCGTACTGTTTCCAGACCAGACTCAGAGCGGATTGTGACCTCCCACGTTGTAAAACTTGAATTGGATTATGCGATGTGCTCTTCGGATGTGTGTGAGCTGACCCTTTTGTGTGCCCAGCTGCGTACCGCTGTGCCTCCTGGTTGTCCCGGTGTTCTCTAAGCGATGGTCCCTTCTTGACACACATGCTAGTCTGTATGGCCAGCAGGTCAATTCTGCTGCATTGCACGGATTTCGCGAGGCCCAGTTTGTATGTGGGAAGATCTGTACAACTGCTATCACACAGCAGACCCAACGATCCTCCGTTTCTGTGTGTTTAGTCCATACGTAACGGCAGGAATTGTCCGATGTGCTCTTTGGGCGTATGCAGGCTGACCCGTTTTGTACTTAGCTGCGCACTAGTGTTCCTCCCGTTTGTCCCAGTGTTCTATGAGCGATGGTCCCTTCTTGACACACAGCGTCCTGTGCAATTCCGTATGGCCAGCAGGTCAGCCCTGCCACACCACATGGACACTGCGTGGCTCAAGGTGTGTGTGTGTGTGGGAAGGTCTGTCTAATTGCTATCACACAGCCGTCCCAACGATCCTCCGTTTCGGCGTGTTCGGTCTTTATGTAATGGCAGGAGTTCTTGGGGGGGAGGAGTCTCAGCCCCCACCCGTCGCCCACAGAAGGGGGATCTTATTCGGCATGCTTGATGCCTGCTTTTGGTGCCTTTCTGAGTGCTTCGGTGGTGCGGCTGTGTCCTCGAGCGAACCGCACACCAACCTGAATCGGCCAAGTTGTGTAGCCTGGTGGGGGCTGCCTTTGCCTACCAGAGTCTTGAGTATTCACAACGCTGCTCTCCGATCAGGCCGAGGGAGCACACCGTGATGTGGCGTATATGGCAACCAGGAGACTTGCTGCTGTGCTGAAGCCCGCTCTGGCGCCCCTGGCCGAGGCGCAGACCTTAGTTGTTGAAGTCACCCACGATCTGTGCACAGCACCTCGGTGATCGTAGCCCAGAGTCAGCTCGGTGTCAGCGGTTCCTCCCTCTCACTGGCTCTACCCGCTTAGATAGGATCACTGAATGCCCAGCCTGTGGGTTTCCTGCAGGCAGTTTGGGATTCCAGGGTGCTTGCAGGCTGTCCTGCCTTCACTCCAGGGTGTCGGGTGAAGCAGTTCCATGGCCCGGGTCCCCAGAGAGATCCCCCAGTGTGAACAGCGCCGGTGTGGGCACCCGGCGGGCTCCCGCCGTATTCCCTCCACCAGCCACGGTGCCAGTCATCTCACGGCCCGCTGTGTCTGTCATCCGGGGTTGTTTGTTCCGAGGCTCCTTCCCCCTCCGCTGCTACTTTTCACGGACTCCTCTTCTGCCAGCCTTCACATCCAGGGAGAGGAGCACAGACGTGCGTCAGAGGTTCTTCCTTTCCACCCTCTCGCCGTGCCTGTGCCGTTCGCAGGCGAGTACTCGGGCACGGTTCCGGGGTCTAATTACTGTTTTTTATCGGGATGAACCTAGACACGAAAATACTTGGCAAAGTCATAGCCAACAGATTACTGAAGGAGACCTCAAACCTGGTCCCTCAGGATCAGTGTAGTTTCGTGTGGGGGAGGAATATGACAATGAATTTGCAGTGGCACCACCAATAATAGAAAGGGTGCAGGGTGTGGAGGAGGAAATGGCTGTGGTTTCTTTGGATGCAGTCAAGCATTTGACTTGGTAGAGTGGGATTGGCTGTTTCAGGTTCGCAAAGGTATGGGATAGGTCTGACTATGATGATGAAGTGTATCCAATTATTGTACCGAGAGCCGTTTGCAAGGGTGAAAACTACCAGGTCTCATACAGATGAAAGATTGAGAGGGGCACGCTACAGGGTTGCCCTCTGTACCCCATCCTGTTTGCACTGATATTGGGGCCCTTGGCAGGCTTCTTCAGGGAACAATTAAAGGATGTGGATATTGATAGATGGAAAACCACACATGATTTCCCTGTACGCAGATGATGCCCTTCTGTACAGACAGTACACACAGTTACATTTCCCTCATATGTTGGAAGTATTGGGACATCTGGGGAAACTATCTGGTTTTCGGATTAACTGGGAAGAATTGGCGGTCTTTCCACTGGGCTCTCTTAAAGGGAGCTCAGAAGGGGAATTAGCAGAGGTAGGAATGCAATGGGAGACAGAATCCTTCAGGTATTTAGGTAAACAGATACATTACACTACAGCGGATACATTTCAGTACAACAAGGGCAGGGCACTGACCACCATAGAGGACAGAATAGTATTTTGGAAGAAACTTCCTGTCACCAATGGGCAGGATAGTGATATGAAAAATGGTTGTTCTACCCAGGTGGCTCTATTTATTCGCTAACATCCCATATATGATCATGCCACTCTTTTTTAAAGCACTAGACAGCAAACAGTTTGAATTTCTGTGGGCAGAGGGAAGATGTAGGGTAGAACATAGCACGTTATGCAGGACCCATCAAGTTTGAGGACTCGCTGTCCCTGGCTTTGAGTTATACTTCTTAGAATCACAACTACAGCATGCAGTAAGAATGGATGTCAGGGATGCTGGGACAGACAGATTGCTATTGTGGAGACCTCAGAGATATCACACACGGATGGATCTACTTTAGAGAGAAGTGGGGGGACCGATTACGCCATGTATTATACGGGTGATTTAACAGGTGTAGAAGAGAACATGCATTAAATTATAAATAAGCGAGGACCACAGTCCCAATATACGCTGGAGGGCAGATGCTAAGATAGCAGCGGGGTAATTGGAGATGCCAAATGCACTACTGCATGGTGTCTGAAGATAGGAGACCTATTTGAAGGCAGGTGCTTAATGCCCTTCACAGAGTGTGCTGAGAAATTCTGGATGTCAAGGGCAGTTCCTAAATTTCACAAGACTGATCATGTTTCTAATGGCAAAATGGGCCTCTATACCAGAGGAACCCCAATTACTCCAATGCATCATTCTATACTGACCATAGGCACTGAACAAACAATATCAAGGTTATATATGGTCGATAAATGAGTACCAATTTCATTGGGTGATATTGTATGTCCATATATGTGCTCTGTAAAGCGCTTTGGATTAAGGTGCTATATAAATAACACATCATTTTCATTATATACGGCACTGCAGGACAGCTGAACCTTGTCTCAACTGAAGCTGAAAAAGAAGTGGGAAAGGGACATGGAGAAGACATTTGAGGAAAACACATGGTCTAAAATATGCTTTCAGACCAGTAAAGTGTCTAGGATTCAATTCAACATTTTATATCGTGTCTATATGACCCGCCAGAAACTACACATGATAAAGCTGAATAATCCAGAAGGAGGTCCTCGGTGCAGCCGAGACATAGCAGGGCTTTGGCATATTGTGTTGGAGTGCCCAATAATACAGGACTTCTGGCACAGAGTAATCACCAAGATAAATGGTCTTATGGGGGCAGTACGTATGTTCTCCTAAGATATGCTTGTTGGGGGATCCTACCAGGAGTGGAAAAAAAAGAGGTCGTAGAAATAAAATAGCTGCCGTTTGGGGGCATGGCTTGGCGCCATGACGGTCGGTCTGGCTCTGTAAGAGCTCTCGGCTGAGGCCACGCGTCCAATGAAATATGCCCCAGTGAAAGTGTTCACCCTGCGGATATCTTCGGCGATTCCAGCTGTGGAAGGGCTGCCGCACATAACTGCCAACTTTCAGCCCTCAAGACTGCTTGGGACGCAAGGTTCGGGAAGAGTTTTGCCTGGAGAGGGCTGCAGCGAGTGTAGCGCATACAAAATGGCAGGTGTAGTACCGGCGGGAGAGCCCAGCGGAGATGATTGCCCGGAGAACCACTGATGGCTGAACCCTAATCAACCCAAAGGCCCCCGCTCATCTGAGACATCCATGCTGTCAGCTGCCCACAACACTGAACTCGGGTGCCCGCGTCCTCTAGAGCTCCGCCGGGCTGCCTCCACTGAGTTGTTCTAACCCCAGCAGCATAGGTCACCATTGCTCGAGGCGACTGGCTTGCTATCTCCAGCGGAGAGGGTGACGCGCGGATCCCACGACAGCAGACTCCTGCAGCAGGAGCGCAGGGAAGACACCCAAATGACTCCTGGTCCCGCTCCTACCCCGCCGGTAGTAATTCCAACTGCGACGGGGGTCCACTCACCAACTCGGCTGCCGGTCCTCCCCATACCACGTCGGCCACCCACAGTAATCCAGGGGAGCTCCTGCTGCCGCACCCACGAAACTCGGAACTGGCAGGCGGAGTGAATAACCCGAACGGCACTGAGAGCGGGGCCTCTCTTCTCCATCAACACCCCGATTCCCCCTACATCTGCATCTCTAGCTCGGCAGCCCCACACCCAAGCCAGGATGCCTGGAGTTGGTGTAAGGAGGCGACGTAGAAGCGCAGGCTCTTCACTATTCACGCTGAGAAGGGGACGGTCGGCCCTAGTACCCGCACAAGCTCAGAGCCGCCGTATAAGGTAGGGCGGCATCTGCCGCACCTTTAACTGAAATCTTCCAGATACCGGGGGTCAGGACAGAGCATCCCCCTGGTGCCACTTAGCCTAGCAGACACCCTGCAGTGCACTCCATAACTGGCAGCAATCAGGGGGCAATTCCCTGCTGCTGCGGACAGCTCCAAAGACCCTGCGGGACCCAGGCAACCGCCATTGGGGCGCCCGCCGTCCCAACTCAGCGAGCCCCCACATCAATGCACAGTGCAATTGCTGCAACCCCATCGGAGGACAGGCATTCTCCCCTCCCACTCCCCTGGAAGGCCCCATCTGATTGCAGCCATCTAAGCACCTCCAGAAGGGGTTCCAAGGAGGGATCCTGGTGCCCTCTGCTGCCGTGGGGGCCCCCCAACACAGAACCTCTCCCTCCGCGAAGCAGCCAATCTGGTCCTCAGGCGACAAAGTGACCCCAACCACTGTGTTCTGCCCCAGCCCCTTGTAGGGCGAAGAGGAGCCGGCAGACCCAGCAACTATGCAAGCACTCCAACAACCTAAACTTTTCGATAGTGCCTGGGGGAACACTATAACCTAACGCCCTCATCAAGATCAGCTGGCAAGGAAGTAAGGGCGTAGACAGCTAGCTGTCTAGCAGAGTCTCAGGGCGAGTGGACTACAACTGCAGGATACTCTGAGTCCCATACCCCAGGAACAAAGGACAGGACATTAGCAACCCTGGGGGCCCCGTGATGGTGTTAAGACATGTAGAGCATAATGTCTAGAAACCCCAAGCGGACATTGCCACCTTGCTATCGACGACTATGGCAGAGAAGTCAAAGAGAGGAGAGCGTAGCGAAGACACATGCCCGGGCCCACTCAAAGAATCTGGCGCGACCAATCAGCACAAGCAATCACGGAAGGGGATCTTCAAGACATCCTATCTGCTATGACCAAGGAATACCAAAAAGGGACTTAAGAACTAAAAAGCAAAATTTCAACCCTAGACAAGCGGGTGGGGGGAAATTGAAACTAGAACAAAGGAAATCAAAACCAAACTGTACGAACAAAACTTCGAAATTGGGGAGGGGGTGGACAGACTCGCAGCGCTTGAGGCCAGGTGTGACACACTTGAGCTTTAACAGGAAGATACAGAAAATAGATCCAGGCGCAACAACATCCGCCTGCGGGGAATCCCCACTTCCATTCCTGACGAAGAACTAGGGCCTACGTTAATGACCTACTTCGCTTCATCCTAACTCTTCCAGACAGAGCCCCGTAGGAACTCCACAGAGTACACAGGACCAGAGCAAAGCAAAGTACACCCCCCTTCCCCTGATGTCCTGGTAAGGATGCATTTCTATAAAATCAAAGAAATCATGCGTGAGGCTAGAGGTTTGGCCCGCGAACACTTCAGAGACGTCGCAATATCCATGTACCAAGACCTAGCAGCAGCCACCCTAGCAAAGAGAAAAGCCCTGAAACCAATGGCGCAATGGCTGTGCGAAAGGAAGGTCACATATCATTGGGGATTCCCCACTGCTCTCTCCTTCACATGGGAAGGCAAGCTCTGCCACATTATTTCCCCCCCGAGAAGCGGAGCGCTTCATGAACCTGGAAGACTAGGTGGATGAATCTGACAAATCCACACCCAACCTGGAGGGAGGGCAGCAGGGACCCCCCAAAATCCTGGACCTGTGTTGAGCGCAGTCGCAGACTGTGCGATCCCCCTGCTAAAAATAAGAACAATCGCTGAGAGGGAAGACCGCCCCCGTGCACCTAGGACCATTGAGATCTCCAGTTCCCAGCACTCCTAAAGACTACCTGGAACGGAGGGCACCTCAAGGGAACGGCAAAAGACAAAAATGTGTAAATTCTTCAAGCTCACCAGCCGGCCTACCACATAACGGGCACTACACACTTCAGCACCCGGAAGAAGCCAGGAGGCCCAGGCTCCTATAGGAACTCCTGCGGTTTCGAAATCCAGGAAAGCTCGAGCCGTAACCCTTTCCCGTTTCACTGGATGAACAAGAGGCACTGTTGCCTCCATCCGAGTTGGCGCGCTGGTCCGGCCTTCTGCCCGGTTGGCTGAAGGCTGGTCCGGAAGTTCTGTCATTTGTTTTGGGGGGGGGGGTGTAGGGACGTCCCGGGAGGGGGGGATCCTGGAGAGAGGGGGACAGCAGACAGAAAGAATGCAAGGCGAAACTGATCTACCACCAATGGAGACACCAGAGCAAACCACCCTAGGCTCAAACGATGGTATCCCAAGATAAAATACTCACCATAACGACCTGGAATGTGCAAGGCCTGAACGCCCCAAGGAAGCGAAAACTAGTGGAACACAAACTCGCTCAACTTGTGTCCGACATCGTCTGCGTTCAGGAAACACACCTCATTGCATCAGACGAAAAGCGGATAAACTTCCGACTTTACCCGAAATGCCACTTTGCCTCAGCAAACCAAAACAAAAAGAGGGGTTGCGTTTTACTCAGCCGCAACTTGCCGCTAACTCAGATCACAGTCAAGAGGGATCTAGAGGGGCGGTACCTGCCAGAAGGGTGATGGGTAGAACTACCCATCACCCTTCTGGCCCTCTACAGTCCAAACGAGGTGCATGGCCTTTTCCTCCGCAACCTCTTACCAGTCATAGCAACATTCGCCAAACGTCATCTTCTAATCAGGGGCGATTTTAACCTCCCTCCGGACCCAAACCTAGACAAAACACTTCTGCTATCAAGTGAAGATTTCATCAAAGCCCTAGCCATGGCCGAATTCCTAAGGGAACCATTGACATATGGAGATTACGAAATCAAGGAGCGAAGGACTATACATTTTTCTCGCACGTCCACAAAGGATACTCGCGGTTCGACCTGCTACTGGTTGCAAGCACACTCGCCCCTTGTGTGGTGGACATCCAAATTGGGCATATCGCTGTTTCGGACCACGCTCCAGTCACCATGAGCCAAGACCCTCCAAAGACAATGGAAGATACAAGACCAGATCCTGCCAGATATAGCCATTAGCGCAGAACTGGCTGAAACGCTCACAAACTACTTCAAGGAGAACACGACCCAAGAAACTTCTATGGCAACCGTTTGGGATGCAATGAAACCAGTCATCCAGGGAGCCGCAATGGACGACAAGCAAGGCTATGTTGACAAAACCAACTGCAACAAGCCATGCTGGAGAAGAAGGTAGTGGAAATGGAGAGCAGCCTCAAAAAGCGCCCAAACAAAACAACAGGACGAGAACTCAAAAGAGCCAAAGCGGCACTGGAGATGCACCTGGCAAACCGGGCAGCCAGAGCTTTGACTTACACCAAACAATTTTACTACCTCAACAGCAACAAAGCAAACCGCCTCCTGGCGCACAAACTGAAGAAGCTGCAACCAAGGAACCACATCCAGTGCCTGGCTGACAGAGCCGGCAATCTGCACCACACAGAGGCAGAGAAATTTGATTTAATGACACAACACCACGGGGAAATTATGACTGGGCCCCCAACAGCTGCGCCGATCCTATCACAATTCCTGGCCTCTGTCCCAAAAGTGCCATTGCACCCGTCACTAGGAGCCCTGGAACAGCCAATAACGGTGGAAGAAGTGGAAGACACGATCCGCTCCCTGAAAAACACGATCCCGGGACGAGATGGACTTTCAACGCAATTTTATAAGAAGTTCGCCTACATCCTGACGCCACAACTGGCGAACTTATTCAACTCGTTCCTATCAACGGGCTCCACCGCCGCCTCCATGGAGGAGTCAATAACGGTCCTCATACCAAAGCCGGGAAAGGCTGCGCACAATGCGCATTATACAGACCCATAACGCTACTAAACAACGATGCTAAGCTATTAGCTAAAATCCTGCCGAACAGACTAGCCCCAATCCTCCCTGACATAATCCATCCAGACCAAACGGGTTGCATTCATGGCCAAAGTACCCAGGACAACCTCCGAAGAACCATAAACATAATCGAGTCGGCAAACAGGACGGGTTCATAGATGGTCGTCCTCTCAATGGACGCACACAAAGCGTTTGACATGTTGGACTGGAGAAACCTTACTCCACTACAGATTCGGTCCGAACTTCATAAAATGGGCACTAGCTAACTACCAGCATCCCTCCACGAGCCTGAGACTGAATGGGGCCGGATCAGAAAAAATCACTATCACCAGAGTCACCAGACAGGGATGCCCTTTTTCCCCACTTATATTTGCGCTCTCCAAGGAGCCTTTCTCCAGCAGGATTCGCCGCAACCTGGCAATTCATGGTCTGGAAGTCAAGGGAGAATCCTACAAAACAGCTTTATACGCTGACGACATGAAGCCTCTGGGTTTACAGTAAACATCTCCAAATCTATAGCAATGGGCATTAATGTGCTGGGAAAACTCAAGGAAAGGTTGCAAGCCATAAATCTGATCCCCTGGGCAAAGTCGCAGATTAATTACCTGGGGGTTCAGATCCCAAATAAAACTGGAAAAAAATACAAAGTAAACTTCCCCCCGCTGCTCAAAGAGTTAAGAAATGACCTAGGGCGCTGGCAAAAGCAAGAAATCTCCTGGTTCGGGCGCATCACAGCGCTAAAGATGAATTTGACCCCGAGGCTACTCTATTTCGGCCTAGCCCTTCCAGTAACCATCCGGAAGAAAGCTCTCCAGAAACTGCAGTGAGACATCCTGAAATATGTCTGGGAAGGAAAGAAATTGCGAATTCTGAAGCGCATCATGCTCCGGGGCTCTGCGACGGGCAGCCTATGGGTCCCTGATGTGGCTAGGTACATCCTTGCAGCTCAGCTCTCCCAGGCCTTCGCTTGGAAGATAACCACCAATCGCCCCCGATGGTTGAAACTGTAGGAAGACTGGTGCAAGACCCTGATAGAAGCACTACCACACATGAAAGAGCTCAGCAATATAGGCCCACTGCCAGCGACTAGGAACACAGTGACAAGCTGGAAAAAGGCAGCACACCTATGGAGGTGTAGGAGCACGACAGGACCATTCTCGTCGATCTGGGACAACCCAGATTTCTCCCTAGGCATTGCACCAAACAACTTCAATAAATGGAAGGGGGCGGGTTGAGAATCATGGCTGACTTCTCCGATAACGGCAACCTGCTGAACTTCAAAGCCTGTAAAACCAAAGTCCAAGTCCCAGAGACAGAGAGGTTCCGTTACACACAGCTCAGGCACTGGCTATCGAGTGAGTCTGCTACGAAACACGGCAACAGAGATCTAACAGCCCTAGAACGAACACTTAAAGCGAGCCCCCTTAAGGGGAAAATATCTACGCTATGCAAACTATTGGACAGAACGGACCCGACTAAAAAAGAGCCCTACATGCTGAAGTGGGAAAAAGACATAGTCAGAGCCATCGAACCGGAGGAATAGAGCCTAATTGTCATGACCCTTGCCCCTGGCCCTCACTGGCAAGTCAGCCTTCCAGTTAGGGCCAGGTCAAAGGCCTTAAAACCTCATCCAAGACTCTCTTGGAGTCAGTTCTGGCGCCTTTGGCGCCAGCCTCATAACCATCATGAAGACCAACATTAGAATGGGACTATTTACTTGGGACTATTTAACTTGGGGGGGGGGTTCAGCCAACATGGAGGCACACACATAGCTCAGTTACAAGGAACTGAGCTATTCGTTCTAGTCTTTTGGGTGTGGCAGGCCTGGGACTACTTTACCTGGACTACTTTGGATGTGGCAGGCCTGGGACTATTTTACCTGGACTACTTTACCCGAGACTATTTAAACCGCACCCAAACAGCAGAACATGCTTTGCGTTATTCTGCTGTGGGCAGCGTAACGCTCACCATGTCCAGTTCTTAGATGCCAGCTTACCTAAAACCAAGGACCTGCAGATAGAGAAAGAACAATACGAAACTTACCTGGAACAGTATCCTGTTTTCAATCCATCAGCGACTTCATTTTCACCCACCTGAAGGTACGAACTCCATCCGCATGCATCCTGGAATACCATAACCTGGAAAGAGGAGAAAGAAAGACAGCATTAGTAAGCGTTTACTCACGTTTCTTCCCGAAAGAAGAAAGCCACACAATTCTTACCTGGGTAGTCATCTCCTGGTCAGTATCATTGCTGGAACATTACGGCGCTCGGCGAGGAACATCGCAACCTGCAAGGAGAGAAAAGACACAAGTTAGCAATATAAAAGGCGAAACAGCGCTGCGCATCACGCATTACTCACCGGACAGCATCGCGCACACCGCGTTTTTTTGCCTACCGGCCCATGCTCATCTTCAAACTGAATGACAACACCAAAATACCTTTCCATAACTAAAAGGAAAGAAGCAAGACATTATTATTCGAACTAAGAGGAACATAAGAACTGCATATAAAGACTGTAAAGCAGCAAACCTACGGAGTCGCAGCAGGCCTGGATTCCCACAGGGGGGCTTGCACCAGTGAAGTAACTTGGTCGCTGCTCGCCCCCCACATCTACGCACCCCTGCCACGGGGAACAGGACGAAGAATCCACCTTTTACAATATTAAGGTGAGGAGAGGGCCCAAGGGGGAGGAAGGAGTTGAGGCCAAGGGAGGTGGGAAAACATAAAGACAATCTGGTATTTAATCCAGCTCTCCTATATTGCAGTCCCATCTTTAATCAGAGACCTTACCACGGGACCGGGAGAGTGCAAATCATCCAACTAGGGCTGGGTGGCATCCCTGTGGATACCAGGTGAGCGTACCAACATTTGGTCTCGAGCACACAAAAGCTCAAAATGTACTACAAACAAAGAAGGAGCATATAAGGTGTGCTACAGATGGTACTGCACCCCAGATATCCTGAACAAATGCAACCCGGCCATCTCCCCACAATGCTGGAGGGATGCCCCGACCTGGGTTCGCTGTTCCACCTCTTCTGGTCATGCCCGAAAGCCACCCAATTTTGGAAGAATGTCCTAGAACAAATCAAATTAATCATAGGCCTCACAATTCCATGGGACCCGAGAATTGTTCTTCTTGGAGCCACGGGGGAAGGCCAATTTCCACTAACAGGCCGCATGGCGGACCTATGCTCTCACCTCCTAACAGCCACAAAGATCTCAATTGCCAGACTTTGGAAAAATCCTGAAGGCCCAGCCACACAAATTTGGTGGCCCAAGTGCTGGGAAATAATTGCAGCGGACAAAATCACGGCCGTCAGATTTGGTAATAAACCCAAATTCGACCAGACCTAGGCTCCTTTCCTGGACTACACACAGCAATTTCCAGGAGTGGCGAGACAACCTCCTACCCTTCGCTGGATCGGGAACCT
Organism: Ambystoma mexicanum; assembly: GCF_040938575.1. NCBI lineage: Eukaryota > Metazoa > Chordata > Amphibia > Caudata > Ambystomatidae > Ambystoma > Ambystoma mexicanum. The sequence continues at coordinate 575,297,818 of NC_090922.1, read as the reverse complement.
AGATTGAAAGGGCAAGCTGGAGAGTTTGAAGCAGCGGGCCAACACAGCCATAGCAGAATCTTTAGCCACAATGCACCCCACATTCCAGACCCCGAACCTCAGCGGATTCCCACCCTGGACCAAGACTGCATCTAGACAAACTATGGTGTTCCTCCCCTTGGACTAAGATAACTGTGAAAGACTCAATCTCCCCGCTCCTCTCCTCGCCCCACTGCCCCCCTCTCCCAAGGACATTTTCTGTTATTTGCGTTATTAAGTTCTTGTTTCGTTCTTCTTTTGGCTTCATGCAAGCCCTAAGTAATGTTATGCCTATGTCTTACTGGAAAGCTTGAATGTACAAAACCCAATAAAAATAAATCTGGAGAAACAAAAAATAGCTGCCTTTTTATTTCTGTAAGCAAGACACTGAATGGCCATCTCTTGTAAATGCCCAAAAGGTCCCTTATTGAATCAATGGTTGCAGGATTTGCAGAGGTGGGTGGCAGCCGGGAAATGGGTATTGAATGAACGAAGGAGGGGGGAAGCGACTGACCTGGAGTTGGATTGGGGCACAGTCCTTAAAGATTTACAACCCTTTTCTAATGATTTGCCACCCTGAAGATGTAAGAGGGGAATGTCAACTGGGATTTATGACTAAGGGGTCACAAACAGGGGGCAACAAGCTAATAGATGCTGTAAAGGACATTGAAAACTCAGACTCAATTACCACTAACGGTTGATAGATAATATGTATGCTGATTTACATGCGGGTGAGGGCTGGAAAGGGGGCAGGCAGGGGATAATGGTGTTGGAATTGGTTGGACTATTTCTCGTGTTATCTGTTCTCATTCTAAATACCACATTTAAAAAAAAAACCTTTAAAAAAACACTTTTGCCATGTATGGTATAGAAGGGTCAATAATCCCACGGTGCATTTCCCTAGTGTACTCAATGCGTTGCCCTTCTCAAAATGAATGTGGAGAAATCATGCATGCAAATTATCTAAAATACTCAGGGTTCGAAATTGCCAGGAGCTGGGAGCCATTTAGCTCCTGGTAATAGCCAAGTGGAGCCTGGTTAGCTTGACATCAACAGGTACCATAAGCTACTCTTGACTCCTCGGGCAAGAGGTGCCAAACACACATAGCAATGAGATATTCCCTGTGTAGTTTTGGAAATATGTTTACAGGAGTATGAAGGACATGCCTAAATGACATTTAAAGCATATTGTAGAATATGCAAATGGGCAACAAGTTAAAGTTTGCATTTTGCGCTTACATTATATTTGCTGTGGGCTGATTCCTGGTTCCCTAGAGGTAGCTCCTGCCTAACGGGTGATGCCCGATACCCAGGAGCTGCTTTTCGCTCCTGGTCAACAGATCCCAATATGACCCCGGAATACTGCATGTAATACTTCTGGGAATCTGGGAATCCACATATATTAGTGCTGGTATAGCTGTATTGAGGTGGATTCACAGAATTACAGCATGGCATAACCATTAAAAAAAGAAAATTGATCGACATAATACAGAGGCCCGTATGCCCTATATTCTCGAGCTGATCACCAAAGAGGCCTACCCCATGAAAATAAATATTCATATGTACAGTCTATTCGAGTGCATCTATGTTTTGGGATGAAGCATTATAAGGTTTAAGACTTCTATTGCATTTTCTTCTCAGCCGGCCGCTACATGGTATATTTAACTATCTGTCTAACTCTGCCTTCTGATAAGGAAGGCTACTTTCAGGCTCCTATGCCATCTCCTGTGGACCATGGCTTAAGACGAGAAGTGGATAGTCCCTGGACTGTTCCTATCTTCACCTACACGTCAATGTAATCATATTCACTCACAGTGAGAGACTCCTTAACTTCCTACACACCCGTCTGTGCATAGAGCAGGCATACAAATTTCAAATTGCAAGCTAACAGCAGGCCATAAAAAGTCATGTCACCTCAATTCCACACATACACACAGCACAACATGTCTTACTTGCAAGGCAGTGCTCAAGATAAGACTTCGAAGCAGGAGTATTTTACTCCCTATTTTTGAAGTTGTGAGGGAAATGATTTTTTAGGGGGTAAAAATACAGTGACCAATGAGTATTTTCTTAGCGAGTACAAATGTTTTAACTGTCAAATAGAAATGGGAATCTTTTAACTGTTAAATAGAAATGTTTTCGTAATAAACATTTCTTTGCACCTAGTTATCCATGCATATTAAAAGATGCATATTTATCTATTCAGATTAGGCAGTAATAATAGCAGTTTCTTCCAGTGGCACTACGTATACTACGATTCCAAACATATCCATGGAGCTCCGTGGGTGAAAGCAGGGGGACAGGCACCTTATTTGTAGCTTTCCTGCATTTGTTGAAAGTATTTTTACTCCCCATTTTTCTTTTTTTTCAGTCATTTTCTATTTTTAGGGAGTAAACGTGTCTGACACACCCCTTATCTGTAGAGCTGTTGCCAGGAATAAATTTTCAATAGCCAATGCCTAGTGGAGAGTGCAAAATGTGCACCCTGCAAAAATAATAATAGAAGCTTATAACCAGTGCTCCTATAGGCGTGCGCGCCCCTGTGTGTCTTGCCACCTAGTGAAAGAAGTAAACAGGCACAGAAAAAATGTGGTGGTGCTTAACCTAATGAAACAGCACTGTACCATGGTAAGATGTAAGAAATGGGTTGAGTTTAGTAAATTGCGATTAATATGGTATAGCAGGAGTAAATATGTGAAGTTGAAAGATTCTAGATGGCATAAAAGACACCTTTCTATCCTGTGTCTCCTGGGGTGTAAAATAGCAGAAGATTGTCGCAATTAGCAGGACTAGAGTCCCACTCGCCAAAGGTGCATTGCTGTTTGGCAGTAATATTAGGGAAATGCCACTGAAGGGTGCAAGTTGGGGTGGCTGAGGGAAGAACGGGTGGATTTTCAGTGTATACCCAAGCCGTATCATGTACTTGGTGGCCTCCCCTGACCCATAGAGCTCTTAGGTACCCCAGTCCCTAATCTGCACAAAGGTTACACCGTCACACAGGGTAAATGTAAATACCTGTTTGATCTGCAATGATGAATCTTCTATTTCTTAGTTGAATCAATCTGTGGCATGCCAGCATTTTCAAAGGATTCTATCCATAAATGTTGCTCTACGAAAAAAGAAAAAAAAACCATTAAAATATACGTGGAAAAATCTTAGTAGAAGTAAAGCCAGATTCTACTGTATCCTGCAATAATGCAGGCAGACCTGCACATCAGTCTGAGGGAAGTGATATTGGCTATATTAATATGAATGCACAAACATTCGGTTTTTGTTTTGTTTGTATAAAACTTATTATTATAATAACTTGATAAACATGACTCAAAAGTGCCACTTGTCATACCAAAAACAGAAACTCTCTAAGCTCACGCGCCACCATACTAATCAACACCCAATCAGCAGTCGCACACGCGCCTGAAATCTTAGACCTCATCAACTACCACAAAGTCACCAAAACTGGTTGACTCCAACCTCCTCCCAGACTTTCAATGTCTTCGTACCACCCGGTTATAATCAGGTATACAGCAGGAGTGACAGTCATAAACAAAAGTGACTGGCCATGTTTGCTTCAAAGCCGTTCCAACCTTACCACAATAGGAGATCACAGACCATCTTGACCGTCTCGATCTTGCACGAAAATTATCTTTTTTGGATGCTCAAATCTCCTTGGGACCCATCCAACCAATAGTGAAGGCCTCTTATCTGCAGCTGAATTGGTAGGACTACTTGAACATGTGGTCCCTGCCACTGTTTTTGTTTTTATTTGAAATTTGTAATGAAGGTTACCAGATATGCATAACACTAACACATTGTAGTCGTACGGATCAACAATGCAAGCTTCACCCTTGCCGCCCACCCCCCTCCGTCCCCAACAAAACAAACAATGGTTTTGTGCATCACACCCTTGCGGGCAGAGTGTCTCTATTTCTCAGTTGAGAACTGTGGAGCCATACAGATGCCCAAGTGTATCAGGCTTAGGTCTACTTTCATGTTTCCTGTTGGGAATTCCCTAAACTCCTTTGACCGTGCATCAATTAGCAGATCTTGGTTTTCCTTTTCCTTCCCCTCCGAGGATCATGTTATAATTATTTCTCTCCTTTCCCCTGCTTCTCAGATTGCCGTATCATGGTTTCTAGGCTTCCCAGCCGATCTAAAATACATCCCATCCTCACTTGCTTATAGCTGCGTTCCATTCCTCCCTGAACCGACTCATCTCGTTATTCACCACATCTGTCAGTTTGTCCATTAAATACTTATCGCTTAGTTTCTGCATCCATTCACTTTTGTTTGGAACTGTAGCACCCCTCCATTTCTGGGCAAGAGCCACCCTGCCCGCTCTTAGCATCGTTTCCCACATTCTCGGGTATCTGTAAGTGTCGGAAACCCTGGGGGGTGAGGCCCCAGTAATATCAGTAAGGGGTCAAGGGGGAGGGCCTCATCTGTGATCTCGGCCATCCACCCCAGTAGATTTTTCCAGCACAGTTGAATGTGGAGGCAGTGCCACCACATGTGTTCTCTCGAGCCCACCAAGCCATACCCCCTTGGACACAATGTGGATGACCCTGCAAACATTCAAGAGATATTCAGTGGGGTACCTATGCCACCCATCTATTCCTTTAAAGTTGTGTTCCATGGCTGCTGTAAAGAGGTTCCAGTGGAAAGCTATTTTATATATCCTCCCCCAAACCTCTTCAGAGGGTTAATCACCGGCTAGGTCATTCCAATATTTTTTAAACCTTGCCTGTTCGTTTTGTCGCTTGTATTCTGGGCTTTGTAAAGATAGGACACAATTCCTCTCCTCGTTTGGGAGGTATCTAGAACTTTTTCGAATGGTGTGAGCGGGCGTCTTACCTTTTCACCCAATCTAGGGTCGGTCAGGATTCCCTTCAGGCGTAGGCATTCAAATATGGTAATCTTTTTGCCACATAGTACCTCTGCCACTGATACGTAGACTAGGAACATCTCATCCCTGAACAGCTGTCCTACCCTTTCCAATCCCCTCTCAGACCACGCTTGCGCGTTGCGGAAGCCCTTGTCTCCCAGTCTTATGTCAGGTTCCCAAACTGATGACATTGGGCAAGGCCATGTGGACAGGTTCTTTGAGTGTCTTCCCCTCTCCAAAGAGACCACAGCACTCTCAGGCTTGGGTGGTCTTTTAGCCTATTCGATATGCTCGTGTATAGGGCCCGAAGTAAGTCCCTTACTTGGGCTGGGTGCGTATCCATATCCTCTATGTAGGTCCAATATGTCCCCAGAAGATCTCGCATATTTTCTAGGATCACTCTCAGTTGGGCTGTCTTCCAGTATAGGGCAAAATCTGGGAGGCCAAAGCCTCCCTCTTCCCTCGGCAAGGTGAGGGTGGATCATTTGATCCTTGTGGTCTTATTCTCCCAGACAAACCTCTGTACACTGCGATGAAGGTCTGAGAATAAGGGCTATGGTATTCTTGTGGGTAGGGCCGTAAACAGACATAGAAGTCGAGGAAGGATGTTCATTTTTATCGCTGTCATGCGTCCGTACCAGGATAATATCATAGTACCCCACTGTTTAAAGTTGGCTTTTATGGTCACTATCAGCGGCTCGAGGTTAAGTGTTGCAAGTATTGATAGGTTCCATGGGAGCTGTAGCCTTAGGAATGTGATAGCTGATTTTTCCACTATTACCCCTACATTCGGTTTCTCTGGTCTATGTCTGGGTCGACTGCTCGGAGCGGCATCAGGACCGACTTGGATTTATTAATGTGTCGGCCCGAGAAGGCGTCAAAGGTGTCGATGAGTGTGAATAGGGCTGGGAGCGATGAAGATGTGTCCATGGGGTACCCCAGTATGTTGCCTGCAAATAGAGAGAGCTTGAACTCTACTTCCCCTCTCTGGATACCCTTTATGCTATGGTGGTTCCTTATTGCTATTGCCAGGGGTTCCATAGTGAGCGCGTACAGTAAGGGGGATAAAGGGCACCCCTGTCTTGCTCCCCTAGTGAGCCGGAAAGAATCTGTCAGTTCCCCGTTAACCTGCATCCGTGCACTTGGCGATTTATATAGTGCCGCCACCCATTTCCGAATGTTTTCCCCTAATCCCATTTTTTCCAGGAGGATAGTCTTGTAGCTCCATTCCACCCTATCGAAGGCCTTCTCCGAATCGACCAAGATGAGGCACGCATCCAATTTCGGTCTGTCTCGCAAAGTGCATTAGGCTGATCGTCTTCCGAATATTGTCTGATCCCTGGCGACCAATGATGAAGCTGACCTGTCACTATGGACCAAGGAGACCATGACCCCTTGCAACCTTTTGTCCAATATTTTCACAAATATTTTCACGTCTGTGTTGAGTAGGGAGATTGGTTGGTAGGTGTACTGCGCTGGGTCATTACCCTCTTTTGGTAGTAGCATTTTAATGGCCCCCAACATGGTCTCTGGAAGTATCCCTCTGGGAGGAAAAGAGGAGTGGGGGCACGGAGACTTTATATTTTGTCCGCGGGGCCCGGGAGACTACAATTCCCATGAAGCAATGGGAATGATGGGTGCGAGCGCGTGCGCACAAGCAACACTGCCTACAAAGCCCCTACCCGGTACGTGCTGCTTGTTGGTGATTTTGGCATCTGTCACGGGGCAGAGGAGTGTGGGCAGGACTACGGGATGTCAGCAGGACGGTGAGCGCACACGAATGGGGAACGGAGAAGGCACCAGAAGAATTTCCCCCCTTGTGCGCCAAGTCAGCGCTCAGACCGCGGGTTCGTCCCGCTCAAGGCCTGATCTTCAACACCTGGGGAGGTGGCAGTCGCCCCTCAGACCTCAGTGCTCCATGTTGGGTGTCTTGCTGTGCGGGTGGGGAGGACACGCGGGGGAAGGAAACACGGCTGGAATAAAGACTGGCAAACTCTTAAGCTAAACGGGAATATTTCATCTAGCATACAAAACGTTCCCTTTCTTGTTGCTCACCAAGTCAAAAATGGAACGCTCTAAGTAGCGAACGTGGTTAGGACAGGGGCTAAGGACACTGCAATGTTCACTGAGTGCGATAACAGTTCTTCCTTGCTTACTGCTATGCTCTGCCATGTTTTTCTGTGTTTAACAAGCACTTTTGTGCTAAAAAAGTACGCTCTTGTCTCTTATACATGTGGTAATGGTAATGTTTATTTGTAAAGCGCCTATACAGAGGCAGTGTTTCAAAGCGCTCAAGGAGGGTGGGAACACGAGGAAAAAAACCACAGTCGCTCAGAGCTCTTGAAATTCTGTGACGATACGGTCTACACAGGCAGAGTAAGTGATATGATACAATTAACAGTTTAGATACAGCAAATAGGCCTGGCAGTGATTATGCAGGTTTTTTCAAGTGCACATTAAGGGGCGAAGACAAGGGAGACAGACAGACGATCTTCAGGCAGGGCTGCATTCAGATCGTGCAAGTGCAGGACGGGCAAGGGAGGGGGTCCAACTGAACCCAGTCAGTAGAGACTGGGTTGAGTGTTGAGAGAGAGCACTCTAGGATTTAATGCAGTGAGGTGGGTGGGGTGCAGAGCCCTGAGGCAAGGGGATGCCATGGACCGGTGAGACTCTGAAAAAAGTTTCCGGAACTTAAGAAGATCAGGCTCAAGGCGGAGGGTGACAGGGAGGCTATTACAGAGGGAGGCGCCTGCTGAGGATAATGATCTCCCTCCAAATCTCTGCTTGGAGAACCGGCTCGATCGCAGAAGGTTGGAGGTAGATGAGCAGAGGGCTCAAGAGGGACAGTATTTAGGTAGGCAACGTTGCAGGTAAGTAGGTCCCAGGCCCCAGACAGCTTTGTGGATAATGTAGTATCTTGAATTTGATCCTTGCCCATGTACTGCTTATGTAGAAGCTTGTTCAGGTTTCCCTGGTGTTATGTTGTTTGTTTAGTTGTTTGCTAGTTATGTCATGGTTTATTGTATGTTTGCTTCTTCTTGTGAGCATAGTGCTAAATCAAGAAGGAGGGTGCTCAAACTGATCAAGGGAGTGAACACAGGTATTAGGAGCTTAGGCGAAAACAGGAGAATTCAAATGTGTTTCAATACGTGTTGTATGTACCTTTCCTTGCTTCCCCAATACCCATCCACTATGCAAGATCCTTACCCTCATTCCATTTACCCTAACCACCCCTTCCCTATCCACAACTTCTCCCTAACCCTCTTCCCCCCATTGGCTGCCTCGAGTTAACCTGTTATACTAAATCAGGATCCCGTGCCAACCAAGGTGGGAGGGGTCTACTGCATTTGGCTTCTGTAGTCAGGAAGGAGTTGTGAGATACTCCATGGGTGTGACACCCTCCCTCTAGGACCGGGTTGAAAACTTTCACCAAGTGTGAGGCCAGGATGCACCGATTACCCATCCTCGCCCGGTGTTGTGCTCCCCTTCATCGTCTTGATTGCTTGGGTGACTTCCTCTTCCGTCACTGTAGCTTCCAGTTCGGAAGCAGCCTCTCTGGCTAGTCCCGGTATGGGGAGTTGTGTAATGAAGTCCTCTATATGGGATTCGTCTCCATCAAATTCTGACTTGTATAATAGCTCATAATATTTTTTAAGGCCGTCCCTATGCTCTTGGTGTCATAACACTTTGTCCCCGCATCTGTCTTTACCGCCCTGACCATCTTACTTTTCTTGGCTTCACTCAACTTCCATGCCAATAGTTTGTCTGCTTTGTCAGCCTTTTCGTAATATTTTTTGTTTTAAGAACAGTCATTTCTTTTCAGTCTTGCTCTGCAGCAGGTCGTTTAGCTGGGCTTTATAATTCTCTAGCGACTTTGTCTGGTCTAGGGTGATGGAACCTCCCGGGACTCGTCCTAGCTGGAGTTCAGCGATCATCCCCCTTGGAAGGGCTTCCTGTTTCAGCCCCTCCCTCTTCCTTTGGGACCCTATACGTTTCAGGACCCCACGGATCGTGGCCTTGAATGTATCCCATAGGGTATATGGGCCGACCTCCACATTGTTCGTTAGTTCGAAGTACTCTAGTATGTTAGTGAGTACCGTCTGGGCTACCTCTAAGTTTCAGTAGGGAGTTGTTACACTTCCATCTTCCTCTTCGTTGGAGTCACCAGCTCCCTCTCAGGGTGATGCGCACATGGTCATGATCTGACCACGGAACCGGGTCCACTCGGGTCTCCCCACATGGCCCGCTAAGGTGTTATCAAATAGGATGTGGTTGATCCTAGAAAAGGCTTTGTGAACTTTCGAGTAGTACTAGAAGGGGGGATAGGGAATCCACCAGGCCCATGTCTGTGTTGATCCTATGAAAGTTTTGTGATGTGGTTTCATCTAACAGGGGGGTGGGGGGATTCTGAGGCGTCATCCTCTTCCTGTCCTTTAGGGGGTCTAGGACCATATTAAAGTCCCCTCCCACTATGAGGGTGCCTCCCACAAAGAGTTGCAGTTTGTCCCGGACTTTCTCCCGAAGGGTATTTGACCTTCGTTCGGGCTACAGGTAGCGTTCCTCCGAGTCCCTTAATGTTGCTTCCGTCTTTAATCACAGTGTGTAAGACATGACAATTGCCACCCCTCTCTTTTTGGAGGTGAATGAGGCTCGATGGACTTCCAACCCACAACCCCTCCGCCACCGCCCTCAAGAGAGATGGTTCCTGGCCCCTCAGCCAATGGGTTTCCCGTAGGAAGAGCAGGTCTAGTTTCGCCCGTGAGAATTCCGGTGCCAGGAGAGATCTCTTTGTCGGAGAGTTGCCTCCTCTAGCGTTCAAGGAGTCTATACACAGGGTTGGTAGCATGTTAGCCATCGGGCCGTGGGAGACTATGTTTTTCCCTGAATGCCTTGTAATTTGCTATACCATTCCAGGTGCTGTTCGTTGTTGCCTGCAGCCCTGAATGTGAACTATTCTGTGTGATAGAAACCATGAAAACTAAGACCCCCAACTCCCTGTGAACTTTTCCCCACCCACCTGAAAGGAGTGAGACCCCAACTTCTTCATTGAGTCCTTTCCAACGTCTCTCCAGGTTCCCTTTCCCACTTCCCGATTTTCTTCCCTCCTCCCCAGGTGCCCAGTCAGAGAGTCTTAACCATTCCTGGTACCCGACTGGATCACCAACCTGCCCTATTACTCCCCCCCCTGCTAATATTCAGCAATACTTCAGCGTGTTGAGCCCCCCAAAACCATTCTGTTAATCTTTAACACTCCTCGTCCCTTTCCCACGTTCAGACCAGTATGCCATTTCCCTCCATTCCGCCAGTCCCAGCACCAAGCCTACCCACTTAGGCCAGCACAGGTAAGGCAGGGTCTCCCCACCAAGATAAGCGTCAACAAGATCGAGCATAAAGAAACGTCTCTCTCTCAATCGTATCAGGGGCCACTATTGTGCGGTGGTGTGTTCAGTTTTTAGAATTTTCTCTAGCCCTGGACCCGTCTCCTGTCCCTCAGTAGTCCTCTTCCGTTACTCCCCTTGACAGCTTCTCCAGAGGGCTGTCTCTGATAGTTCAGGGTGTCTCGGATTGCTCCTTAAATATCATCTTCAGTGACCAGTCCAGTTTGCTGACCCATATTTTCGAAAGTTAGTGAAAAGGGGAAGCCCCAGCGGTATCATATGCACTTTTCTCGTAGACACTGTTAATGGGGCACACATCCTCCTCCTAGCCAGGGTGAAGGATGAGAGGTCTTGGTAGATCGATATTGACGCATTGTTGTTAGTGATGGTGGCGGCAATCCTATCTTCTTCCAAGATTTTCACCTTTTCTGCATAGTAATGGAAGCGGACCAGAACTGAGCGCGGTCCACCGACCCTACCTCCTGCCCTGTGTGCTCTGTCTATGGTGGGTTAGTTTGTCGCCTCATTGCCGAACAGTAGGCAGACCACATCCTTGACTGCCAGGCAGATGTCTCTTTCCGTCTCTCCTTCTGCCTCCGGAAAGCCAAAGAACCCGTGGTTATTCCTCTTCTCCATGTTTTCGAAATCGTATATTTGTAGGGTCTTTTCCTCATCCCTCTTCTCAAGGGAAGACAATCTGGTATTGATCCATGCCTCCAGTATGTCTACCAAGGATTGGTTGGCTTCCAAGCCCTGTATTCTATCACCCATCTTGTCCACTCTTTCATCCATCTTTTTCAGCCTGTGGCCTATGTCAGCTCTCATGTCCTTAATTTCCTGCATCAACGCTGCAATGTCACTTTTCATGGACATGGTGGCGTTTGCTTGTTCTGCCATTTTGTGGGGGGTTGTGCCTCCTTGTCTCTCCAGAGTTTCTTGGTAGTGGAACTCCTGCAGGGCCGCCTTCCAGCTCATTCAGGTGAGGTCTGTGGTGTTGCGGACATTATCCCTCGTGGCGCGAGGGAGTGCAGCCCCCCTCCTGTTGATCCCTGTGTTTCATTAATAATCTTTTTCCCCTCAGGGCTGGGCAGTGTTCTATAGCGTAGCTTGCCGACCTCCTCTGGTTTTTCCAAGAGGTGGTGCGATTGGGTTCAGTCCCTCCGGTGCCGCTGTGCCCTAGCACTCCCGGGGCAGCCCGACCCCTGTCCTTCCGAACCCTATCAGGGCCTGCCCAGTGCTCTAGCCATGCGCGCTCAGGGTTCCCCGGGGGGGGGGGCGTCCCCCGACACAGTAGATATATCTTGGCAGTTTATTTCCAGGCCTCTGCAACCCTGGGTAACCTATACCACCTTACTCCTGTAGGGTGGGGGGAGGGAGCGAGGCCCCCCAACCGAGACATGTCTGAGTGCCTGCAGGCTCTGGAGCTGCAATCCAGGGCTATCTGCGCAGCCCGTTTAGAGCCTGTCTGCCGTGGCCGGGGTTTTTATCCTGGTTACCCGCTCCGGGGGTTCACCGTTCCACTAGGGTCCTGGAGGACTTGGCGGTTTCAGTCCTGCCGTGGCAGATGCATACCCTCTCCGGGGGTTCACCGTTCCACTAGGGCCCTGGAGGAGTTGGCAGTTTCAGTCCAGCTGCGGAGGAGGCCTTGTGGCTTTGTCCCAGCTAGTTTGCACTTTCTGTGCCTAATGGCAGTGGGTGCCGCTCCCTGGGGTCTTGTGTGCTCTGTTGTGGCCCTCCACCAGAGGTCCATTTCCCTGCGGTCTGTCCTCTGCGCACCCCCCCGACCCTGGCTCATCTCTTGTGCCTCGGACTGGCGCTGCTTCCGCTCGGAGCTGGCGGTCGGCTCGGACTCCTCGCCGACAACGGCTCCTCCTCACCGCTGCATCTTTGGTTTGCCGGGGGTCTATGACCCCGGGTTTTCACTCCTGTGTGCCGCGGGCATTCAGGAGAACATTGGGGGCACCAGGTACGTCATGCAGGGGCTCGGGGGGGGCTCTCGTGTCACTTATTCACCTGGCGGGGACAGAGCAATGTGGAAGTTTGCTCGTTCATGCGCCCCCTGGTGGACGATCTCGCTGCCATTTTGTCTCCACTTCCCTCCTAAACTGAGCTGACCCTATTGCCCTAGACTGGTTAGATCACATGGCCATCTCCTTGCCCCAACTAACATAGTAGCCCATAAGGGCCAGGATAAATGCCCTATGCTTTCAGAACGATCATTCAAAGCTGTTCCAGTACACACTGTGGAAGAAAGATTTTTGGACTACTTTTGCCAAACCTGAAAGTAGTTATCCGACACCTATGTGTCAAACAAACCAAGCCGGGCTAGGACAAAACCCTCTACCCCTTGGGTACACCGAAGAACTCCACAGTATCAAACACACAATAAGGTCATTAAAGCAACAGTGGCGCAAAACAAACACACCAGAAAACCTCCTAGCCATCAAGCCCTTAAGGTTCAACCACTGAACCCTCATAACTGCAGCCAAAGAGATATATTACACCAACACCACTGCAACAGTCCTGAATAGGAGCAAAAGCCTCTTGGCAGCTGTCAATGCTCTAACCCCACACAAGACAAAGTGGTACCAGATTCACAAGAAAAATGAGAGGCTATCACTGAGCCATATCAGCGATTAGACCGCCCCTACTCCCATCCATACAACCCTGGACAGACCGCTCCCCCCTATCACCTGAGGTCCTTTTTAAAACATTAAATTCCCTAAACCCTACTGTCTAGTAGTATGAAAATATTTAGGCAAATATCCTCAAACAACCGCTCTCATGTGTGAGTCAGAGGCCCACTAGGGAGGGATCCAGAGCCAGTCCTGCCAGAGGTGGACGGTGGCAGCAGAGAGATCCCCAGTTTCTTCCCCCTGTCCCCTCCTCAGTGCCAGCATGTCCATTAGCACACCTTCTCTCCAGCCTTACCTATGTAAAAGAGTGTTATGATAGGTCTCAGTTTATATGTCTGCTTCCAGAATGTTGCTGTATGTTTGGCCATGAGTGCTCTAGGATAGTCAGTTGGGGTTCAAGCTTAGTGTAGTGAGGATGGCCAGTGGGTGTTCCCAGTCTCTACCTTGTTCTAGTCATCATTGTCCTTGCACTTCTAGTCCTGTCCTATTGTAATTAACATAAGAGTAACAGGTTCTGTAAATGACTGTACATATGTAAATAAAGCTCTCCTGGAAACCCACTAAGGCTCTGCGGGTGGACTGTGTGGTAGCACTAAGATAACCCACGCACCTCAAACCACGACATTTTGGCGATAAGGAGTGAAGCAAGTAACCGAAACAAAGTAAGAACTGGACAGAGGTGACTGGTGGCAGTCACAGCGAACAAAAAAGTATCGAGGACAGGCGGTGGAGGGGAAGCATCTCCAAGCATTCATCCACTGTTCCCCCAGAGTGTTTCATCTTCCATCCATCCTCACTGAGACACCACATGGCCCCCACACCACCTAACAAGTGGACGGCGGGCGCCGCAAGTGAGGGATGCCTAACCATGATGACAGTTTGAATGGGAACTAAGGGCCATGGGCCAACATTTCAAATTGTAAAAGAAGAAAAGTCATCAACCCTTTGTTCACCACTGGGGGGAGGCCTTCGGGCATCGGCGGGACACAGACATGGAACTAGTTTCCAATCAGCACCCGCAAAGACTTTGTCCCACCTGCATTTCTTGGGTGCCGGTAGGGTGTGCGCCCCTCCCGAGAGAATCACACGGGGCACGGAAAGACTCCCAGGGACAGTACGGGACTGTGTGAGACCTGCAGAATCTGCACATGCATCGGAGGGCTCCAGAGTGGTTGCCCTGAACTGCACGCCGTTGGTGACCAGAGGGACAGGCATCAAAGTCCGTGGGGACATGCAGGGCCCAAGAGAGGATGTGTTGAAAAGCAGAAGATCCCTATTAACTGCACGCAATAGATGCACAGTGTTGACGGAGTCTGTCAGTGCTTAGACATCACTGTTCATGAGATCGATATTCCGGGTTACGGAGCTCCTTCCTCCAAGGTGTTCTCAGAGTGATGACGTCACGCCATGCACGCTCTCTAACAACGGTGCGACGTTGAGTGGGCAATCTAGAAGGAGTCTGCAAGCATGGTCGATGAAACCCTGTTGCACGCCACGCGTGTGTGCACAATTTACTAGAACTGAAAGTAAAGAGATCCGTATAAAAGAAGTGAAGTGAACGTTTGGCTTTGTTAAGTTCACTGACACTGAACTTTTTATTTTAAGCATGTTGTCGTGGCCTGAAGGAAGACAGGACACAGGTTGTGCTGGAACACAGTGTTTATTTAGACACCTTTGATAACTTGATGAACTGGGGGTAAGTAAGGTCCAGGGCAGGGGCAGAAACAATACTCACATGAGCATGCAGTCCAATGCATTCAGTTAGCTCACTGCCTGCTATGTGTGCCAGGGGCGCACACATCACATATCCAGGGCACCAAGGTGGCTGCCCTCAGCCATGGCATTACACTCTGGATGTGCAGGCCACACGTGTCAGGGCCTTAGAGTATCTGAGCTCCTGGATCAGGAGGAGCGCTGGGGCGGTGCGTTCACTACGCTGCCCGCTGGATTCTGCAGGCAGCGCGTTGGTGCGCGCTTCTCGTTTGCCGCAATCTCGCGATGAGAAGTCCCCACACATGTCTTCCCGCATAAAGAACTAAAGTGAACGCTTTATTTAAACTTCTACCGTGGAGTTATGTTCTCTGCAGAGGAAAATCAGGAAATCGTTTTGTTCCTGCACAGCAGGATCAGGAAATTATTTTTTTTGTGAATGTATCGTAATTCAGCTATCAGGATGATAGCCGTTGACCACTGCAGTAGGCAGAATCTCAATGGTGTTTGCCTTTATCCAATTTGCGACATGTGCCCATGTCCACTTTTCAGTTTCTATGGGGGCACTCACCAAGGTCCAGCTGCAGTAATTATTCTCTGAAAATCCCAAGAATGCATTGTTGAAGGTTGCATAGTGTTTTCTTTCCTAGTTGATCAATGTGACACTGATTATTTCTGACATAGGGTTGTCACATGGCCGCTGTATGCGTTTTGCCTTCTTTGTCATATGATGTGGCCACCAGTAGGTCATTTTGTAGTGGCATTCATGGAGGTTTCACTTCTTTACATGTGTTAAAGTTCACAACGTATATTAACACCAACTAATGGGCAGTTATAAGTCTTACGCCGTAGCGGTCGGTCTTGGGTCTTGCCATGAGTAAAGTTAGTGCATGCACCAGTCAGGTAATGAGTTTAACGTTTATGCACAAAATGTGTGCATACAAAAGAGGTTTGAAGTTCATGGTTCAAAGGAAAACTTTCACGTGAGTTTTTTTTGTCCAGGTGCATGAAGTCTGGTGCACTGGTTCTGTGCAACGTTATATATCCAACGGATATATTGAGAGAAGTTACTGTGGATATATCTTAAGGATTCCCACAACCATTGCTATTGTCTATGCATGCCATTTTTGTTTTCTGTGTTTTATAGTGCGTTGGGTATGTGACTTTAAAGTATGGTCAATTCGGTTATTCACCAAGCACTTTGTGTAACACGCAGTTCCAGGTTCAACATGTCATACCCATTTAAAGCCTCACTAGGATTTTTTTGTTTTCATTTCATTTTGTCTGACCGCGGATCCCATATAAAAACAGCAGATGAACTTGCAAGTTGTTCTTATATATGTGTCCGGACTGCTTATAGTTTATTATTCTGAACACGGTTTCTTATTTGTTGCTTATACATTGTTCTATTGGTACTACCAGGGGTACCACATACTGTTTTCCCATTGTATTCATCTTGTGATTTCAGTAAGAGAGAGTGAGGGGCACGTGCTCCTTCTGTGTATGTTGTGTTAGGTTGCACAGCACCACCCCTGTTTCTGATTGTTTGAGTGGTATGGATGTTTGGGCATAGTTGCATGAGATTGTTTGAGCGACTGCATTCGGTGAGCATGGTGCGGATGGAGGATGCATGGATATGTTCCTCTCCGTGTTGTTGTGTCAAGGTTGCATGGCACCACCTGTGTAAGCAGCACACACGTGTTGTGGCGACTGTCTTTCCCCATCCTCCACAGTTGTGCTTCGGAAGTGTGTTGGGCTACTAGACGCCTTTGAGGAGTGTGCCAGGCCCTGTGTCTGGGGTGGCAACTCCAGACGGGAGGAGTTGTTCTTGGTTGTGTTCGAGCGTTTCGTTTGGGTGAGTTTACCTCATGGTTGTATGATACAAGGTTGTGTTGGTTGTCAATGTGTATGGGTGGAGATGTTATGATAGGTCTCTGTTTATATGTCTGCTAGTCATCCTATCTCCCATTGAATGACTGTGAATGAAAGCTGCCAGAATGTTGCTGTATGTTTGCCCATGAGTGTTCTAGGATAGTCAGTTGGGGTTTAAGCTAAGTGTAGTGAGGATGGCCAGTGGGTGTTACCAGTCTCTACCTTGTTCTAGTCATCAGTGTCCTTCCCCTGCCCACTCCAGTCCTATTGTAATTAACATAAAAGTAACAGGTTCTGTAAATGACTGTACATATGTAAATAAAGCTCTCCTGGAAACCAACTAAGGATCAGCAGGTGGACTGTGTGGTAGCACTATATCCAGAGCACTAAAATAACCCACACACACCTAAGAGATACTCGCAAGTTCCTTTCTATTATTTTTAGAAAACCTGCACCAGATGTCATGACTCAGTCCCAACAGAATAGAAATCTGCCCTGCCAATAGGACAACATGGGGCCAGAAACGCAAGAAAGCAGAGGCAACGCTGCAAGCACCAGTACTGCCCAACAGAGGGAGAATGGAGCAGCCGGGAAACGCAGTCACACTGAAGGAGCGAGGCAGCAGAGGAACCCTAAAGTCCCCTGGACCACCGGGAACAAGAAGGAACCTAAATTCACCCTCCCGAGAGATACTTAGCGGTGAAGCCCATCGCATCGGGTAAAGAAAAGGGGTGTGGTAGAAAGATTAAAAGACCTTTTGTGATCTAGACGCCAGCTTCACCAAATGTATCAGGCAGGGAAAAAAACAGATAAAAAACCTTAACTCTTAAAGCAATAAAACCCAATGGCGGTCTTGCTCTTCTAGACTGGAAATCGTATCATAGAGCAGCTCGACTGAATAATGTTAAACAATGGGCTAACCCCTAAGACAACCCAGAATGGAAGAACTTAGAGGCTCTTGAGGGTCAACCATGGGGCTTCCCTCAAATGTGTTTTCTCGATTGGAATGGGATTTCCAAGCGTTTTACCTCACACCATACTATAGGCTTCACACTTCGGGCAAGGAGGGAATCTTTACAGGAGCAAACGATACCATTCAATCAACCTCTACCTGACCTCAAGGTGAAATCCTGGATACAAGCGGTACACAACAAGGGTTAAGATCACAGGCTCTTCCAAGAAATGTCACCACTGACCTAACCCTAAAAGACCTTTAACATGGCCACCACATAGTGGAATTTGAAACACGGAAAGCTATGGGGACGTGAAGGGACTCGGACTGACTTATTCATCATGGCTGTGACAGTTAACAAGGCACAAAACACTACCAAAGTATATGGGTCAGGGACTGACGGGATGGGAGGAATTTGTGAGAGACCCCAATAAGGAATACCCTCAGATCAAATCAATATACATAAATCTAATACAGGCGCACTGGCTGGATCTTGGTCCCAAGGCATTCACGTCTGACTGGAAGCCATGGATTTTTTTGCATTCTGGGATACCGTCCCCGACATTTAAATTTCTCTAATGCTTAGGGAAATTCTATATAAGCTCGTACATAGGACATACCTCTCTCCTTAAAGACTACACAAGATGGGTGCAAAAGAATAGCTGGTATGTTAGCACTGTGCAGAGACCACAAGCTCCCTGGGCCACAAGGTCTGGTATTGTCCTAACATCAATGCTATGGTCCAAGGCAAAGACTATGTACAGTACAATGTGTCACAGAGAGCCTCTAGACTCGCCAGCTCGCTGGCTGCTCAGGTTGAATATTTCATCAATGGAAAAAAGAGCACTCTGCACGATCAGGATATCGGTCATTAAAACAATTGTATGGGACTGGAAGTGGGTTGCTCGGCCTTCTGTCCAGAGATGGCACAAGCAATTACGGGATATTGCAGTAGCTGAAAAATGGGGCCTATTGAAAAGATTGTTCCCAAAAAAGTTTGAGCACATCAATTATTATAGCGCACTAGTGAATAATGAAATAGCACACCCAAGTCCCCATAATGTGATATATACCTTCACCTGATGGAGCAAGTATGAGGCACACTCAGAAGCATATACCATGTCTCAGATATATATAGACACTGGATTGATTGACCAAGCGAAACAAATGCCTTCTTCATTCTCGAGGGGTTGAATCTTCTTTATTCAATAAGCCCAGGAGGTGATGCCTATGTCCAGAGGATGTACCCACTGTCCCTGATCTGTATATTGTGTTTAGAAATATCTATGCTTTGTTGGCTGGCATAGGGGATACTGCCTTCTATGTTCCTATAATGTTAGGCATGGGAGGCCTCCCCAAAGAGAACATTGACATTCACAAGAAGTGCTTACAAACCAGATGTGCCACACCCTTAAGCACGATGAGAGGCCTTAAACCTACTAGAGAGAATCGACCTACCTCCAAAGTTATACACGTGATCAAATGTGGAGAAACAAAAAGAATTTAATGGGATTAATTATTATGTTTGTTTTGATTGGTTTAATGTTGTTCTTGGGAAAATTGCAAATAAATACATTAAAGAAATGTACATGAAGACAACACTACAAAAAAAGCCCCAGCCATGCCAAAAGTACAGAACCCTTTAGAAGGTCCTATTCATGTTCTTTTTAAAATCTATATCCAGATCCACCCAAATATGAAACCAACAGGGCACAACTTGACGTGGACACATCCAGATACCCCATTGAAAAAGCCCAAGCCAGTTGCTTTATGAGTTTGCATTACCAATCTCCAAAGCCCCACCCAAACACCCTCTCTCAAGGTACAAACCCGTCTCGCATATAAAGCCCCATCCAAAGGGTATCCGGCATAGTTCGATCCTGAGGCTCCTTTATAAAGCCATACAGAAAAAAACCTCTGAAAAGGTCCAATCCTGGTGTCTTCTACAAAGCCCCACCCAGAACACCTATAAAAATGTCCAATCCTACCCCCAATCTACAAAGCTCCACCCAAAAGCACTATGACCTGGTGCAATAGTGGAGCCCTGTCTACAAAGCACCACATGAAACCGTTCTGTAAAGATCCAAAGGTGATGCCTTCTCTATAAGCTCCATCCAAACCACTTCTAACAAAGTCAAATCGTAAGGCACCACCGACAAGCAATGACAAGATCCAATTCTGTTCCACACTTACATTGCACATTCCATAACATCCCTACAAGGCGTCATGTAGACCCCTCTATTATAAATCTCTATGTAGCTCCATTTCCGCAAACGTGACCCCTATACTCTGCCACCACCCAATCGAAGCCAAATGTCCCTTTGTTGGAGGTAGTCAGAATTCTCACCTACATCCTGACCCTACATTCGACATTGAGGGGTGAGGGGGCTATTGAGCTCCTGATTGTAGCCTAAAAGAGTCTGGTTTGCTTGACGCCAACAGCTACCAGGAACTAGATTTGGCTCTGCAGGCCAACTGATGCTAAAAAAACACACCTATGTTAATTTAACTATGTGGAGCTCATGTTCAATGAGCATGTAACGTAAATGAATGATGTAAAAGCCAAGGCTTTTATGCTATTCTTTTTTTAATTTTTATTTTATTTGTTTTGGTTTGTTTAAACCTTTACAAAAATATTTAATCAAACAGACAATTAATTTCAAATAGTACAAAAATATTAAAACAGAACATAGCATAATAGTTACAAATACATATACCAAAAAACACATTTAAGAAATTAAAAGAAGTATTAAAACGAAACATGTCTGTTACGTATCAATAAAAACAAACACTGCGCGGTACATCAGTTGAATTGAACCAATTAACTCTACTTAGAGCAGTGTTAACACATAACATAAGAATTCAACAAAATCTCTGAGTGTATCCATAGCAAACATTAACATAGATCACAGAAAGTTTTCAAAAAAGCAGTAACACGTATCTTCAAAACAGTTGAGTTACCGTGTCTCATCTGATACCACAATAAGTCTCTGTTCACACAATGCAAATGTTCTACAAATTGACCAAAATATAAAATTCGCTGACTAACAAGCGCAAGACACAAAAGTAGAATGTGCTCCAGAGTCTCTTCGGTTCCTGCACTCTTACAGAATCTACACCACTTCCATGAATCAGTCGACAGATTCCAAATCTTTAAAATAAAGTTTGTCCTCACCACATTTGTCCTAAATCTTATAAACTTGTTTCGTAAGTTTCTGCAGGGGTATTTATCTAAGTAACCCTCCATTATAGGAAAAAACTTCCAGAAAGAGTATGTCTGATTGTAGATTTTGGACTGCATTACCGCTCTAGTGGTTTGTTGCCAATCCTCACTTTTCAAGATCTTTTTCACTTTCAAGGGGTTAGTCCATAACATTTTGATAGAAACACCCAAGTTAGAGAGAAGCTCTTCAATATTACCCTTCATATGGTTAGGAAAAACATTTGTCTGGTCTTTTCCCACAACTGTATAGAGGTCTTCTACTGGGTTTAAACATTTTCTCAATAATAGAGTTTTTGTCCACAAGATAACCGATTTCAGAGATTGAAGACCTAATTCGTATCTAATGATTTCCATAAGTACACATTTAGGTAAGAAGAACAAGATAACTCTCCATATTGAGCTTTCTAGAGTTTTTACAAAGACTGTAGAATCTAATCCATAGGACTCCATACCATACAGTAGTCTTGGAATGGCTTTCATAATATAGAAATTCCTAAGAGGAGCTAATGAAAATTTCCAGTATTTAGTCTCCAGTTTACGCATTTGTTGGAGCATCATTTCCGCCTTTGTTCTCAATTGACTTTTTATGTTTGTTAAAGAACCAGAGCCAATAATGGTATAACCCAAATATTTAAATCCGCTTTGGCATTTGATGCGTTTGTCCTCACAATACCATGTGTATCCGAGGTGATTTTTCTTATATTTGCCCAGACATACAATAGTTGTTTTAGATGCATTCATTTTTAAATGTAATTCTCTCACAAATATCACAAACGCGTTAATCATTCTTTGCAGTCCGATTTTCGTGCAGTCTAACAGCAAAAAATGGTCTGCATATGCCAACCATTCAAAGCAATTGTTACTGAGTTTTGGTGCAAGCAGCCCTTTTTGCATTAATGCTTTGTTTCCTCTGCACACATATAGGTTGAATAAAGTAGGTGCTAACATGCAACCTTGTCTAAGCCTGTTAGGTGTATCACTCTCTGATTTTAGAAGCCCTTCCGAATTTAATCTTACTTTTATTTTGGTTTCGGAGTAAAGTTCAATAATTATCTCTAACAGATGTTTAGGCATGTTCAGATCCCCTAATAAGAGTAGGACGGTCAACAAGATCAAAAGCTTTACTCAAGTCCATAGAAGCAACATAAATGGGGTTCCCATCTTTCAGTAGAGCCTTAGATTCAAGATAAGCCCCCCATAGTCTGTACCAGTAATTTTTCTAAAGCCAATGTGCTTCGGATCAAGTATGCTGTTATATTTGATCCATTCTTGCACTTCTTCAAGCACAATTGATGCAAAGATCTTTGATTCAGGGTCAGAGATGGCTATTGGTCTATAGCTTTCTGGAGATAGTCTGGAGCCCTTTTTGAATACTGGTAGTAATAATGCCAATCTCCAAGACTTAGGTATATTATTGGTTTCTAAGATATCTTTGTATAGTATGTGTAGAGTTTTGCCCCAAAGTTCGATTTTGGTCTTTAAAATCTTGTTTGAGAGATTGTTTAGGCCGGTGAATTTTTTGATTTTCCGATAAATCGAGACATATTTAATATAGAGATATCCAAAGACCACTTACCACTTTTGCCGTTATGTACCAAGAAAGTTGTTGAATGACATCTATACATCTTGGTAAAATGTTCTTTCTATCTTTTTTCGCTAATCTGAGTGAATAGCAAATCCTTTTGAGGAAGTTCCATGGAGTTTATGATATGGCAAAAGTTGGATGAGTTGTTATCTCTCAATGCATGTAGCATTTTTTCGCCATCGATTTGGGCTTGTATCCCCCTATGATTTACTACCCAATTTTTGTAATGTTGTTTGATTTTTTTTTATCTGTTCAAAATTGGGGGAGCCAACCTTCCCTTTTTTCAATATTGACCGAATTCCTCTCCTCATTTTCCGCTTTTGATTTTGTACCTCGATGTCGAACCAGTGTTCATGCTCGAGACCCCTTTTAACAGCTGGTCTATCACAAACTCCGGATTTGGATATAGTGTTGTTTAGGTGCCTTGTAAAGTTATTCACTGAGATTTCCTGCTTACGGTGCTCAAGGGACATTTCGTCAAATTCCTGTAACATTACCGATGTAAATCGTATTGTTTTATGAAAGGTCCATCTAATTCTATTGCCCCCGGCATTCACCCGCATTCCTTCTGTATAATAAGATGTTTCAGTTACATCATTTATGTTAAATAAATCGACATGAAGCAGGCTATGATCACTAGTAGACAACTGCTGCCTCTCCCATTCCAAGTATAATATTTATTCTCAAGCATTACTAATCCCATAATTTCGGTGAAATTTAGCCACAACGCTCCTCTGAATTTGGGATTACCTATCTTATTTGTCTTTGAGTGGGTATTAGTCATTAGAACACTCCCCTCCATTTGTTCAATATTGCAGTCTGCATTCAGATCACCCGCAATAAGTATTAATCCATTCGCATTCACTCCACGCCACGCATCAATTCTCTTCATCAGGTTGTTCATTTCTTGTTCTAATTGTAGGTCAGTATATTTCAGAGGGTTCCAGTAAACACTGACAATGCACATGTTCATCACCAAATTCGAGCTCATAGATTACAGACAATAGCGAATTCATGCTTGACCATTCTCCAATTTTGGTGGCCTGGAGGGTTTATTTACATGCTATTAGCAGACCACCCATGGGCCGACCTTTGGTACCCTTAGTAGCATATAGTTGTGTTACTTCAAAACCTTCCCAAAGAAAACCACAGGTAGCCCAAGTTTCCTGCAGGAGTATCAGATCGTACGACTTCAATACATCTGTTACTTCTGTATTGCATATCAAATGAATATGACCTCTTGAGTTCCAAAATGCCACCCTTATCCTTCCAGCTTTGCTAGAGAGGTTCCCCAATTCCCTCGGGGAGTTGATGGACTCCCTAAGGGAAAGTGCAAGCCATCTACAGTCTTGCTTATCCCCATCGTCATTTTTTGTATTCTTAGGGGTGTTGCCAACAACTCCAAAATCTCTACCTTCACTGACATTTCTTAAAGGTCCCTTTTCATTGAACCCTTGTGACGGCGGATTATATTGGAAAAGATCGAAACCTCTACATTGAAGTGATTCCATCTCCTTTAGCAGTAGCTTCTTACCAAAGGAGAGGGAATCACTAGCCGCACAAAATCAAGCCTATTCTTATGTATAAAATCTACCAAAGTTATATGACCGATGAAATCAATGAGAGTTCAGGAATGGCTGCAAACAATGAGAGAACATATGGATGGTTTAGGCTTATCTTGTTACCATCCTCAAACAGAGTTGTTAATATAAGGCTGGGTAGATCGGGTGGTTGTGGTTTCCTTAGATCATAATCCAAATTTGCATTAGCTATCCGTTCATGTGTTTTTTGTTCTACAATACTGGGATTTGTGACGTTTAGGTTAATATCAGGCAGAGTTAGTCGTCCATTATCATCATGGATCAATTTGTCATTCATAATTTTATTGACTATATTAGCTATTTCCTCCTTGCTGACAGTAATGTTTCGGGTTATAGTAGAGGGACTTTCATCTAAAGTCTGTAACCCTTTGTTTTTTAGCACAAAAGGTTCAATAAAAGGAACATCTGACGAAAAACATCTAACAGAGGTTGGAGCAACTTCCACAGGGTCGGGTTTTTCAAGCCGTTCGCCATGTCCCAGACCTGTATTGACCGAATACACTACTGGTCTATTCTTGTCACTCGCATTTACAGTATTTGGATTCTGATCAGTGGTGGTTCTGTCTTTTATGCTATTTGATGTATTAGTGATTACCTTTGGTCTTTTGATTGTATTTATGTCAACGGGAGGTAAATTAAAACCTCTACCACTACCCAACGAATATGCCTTGAAGATTTCAAAAATATCATCCAACCCAGTTTTTAGGGTTGACAGTTGGGAATTGAATATCCCCATCAATGAACAAATATCTGAATTTCTTTCGGATCCCACCCTTTCGTCTGACGGTCCATCAAGATTAATTGAAAGGCCCATACATTTGAAATCCGCAGTGCGGAATACACTAGGAGTATCACAGAAAGAGTCATTTTGGTGTAAGGCAATGTTCATCTTTGGAGCCGCCTCACCCCACTGTTGTTTTAATATACCTTTCTCCATATTAAGAGGGAGTTCCTCCCCAAACAGCGGTTGGGAGTCATCAATAGGCTCTGGAGAATAATGGGTTTGGTCATCTTGGAGTTTAAGAGTATTGGAGCATACCTGTGCACAGTGCAGGAGCTCTTCTTCCTCCAGACATACGGGTGGTAAAGGAAGTGCCACTGCTCACGCAAGGCTAGCTCTACGTGTGTTAACTGCCGTAAAAAAGTCTGCACCAGCATCTTTCCTCATTGTAGGTATTTTTATACCTTTACCCGTGGTTAAAGGTTGCAGCGTAACTAATTATATTGACAAGCTTGGTGTTAGTTTATAGTTGTTAAAACACTTGGTTATCTCTACAGATCAGTTTTCAATGTCATATAACCATACCTTTGCATACATCAGAGGAATAAGCAATCACGTTATTTACCTAAATGGTCACTTACTTATGTTATATCGAGGCTAGAGCGTGGTCAAACCATCAAACAAGGTGAGGAAAAGTAGACACATGCCCAAGCCCCAGCCTAACAGCACAACAGCATGGCACTTCCCGGATGCGTGCGCGGATGCGCGTGCACGCAGGTAAAGTAACGTGCCTGTGAGTAGGCGGAGGCGCCGTGGACGCACAGCGTTGCTGCAACAAAAGAAAGAGCGACGTGAGTTACGTCTTGCACAGCTACCAGCAGCACTTCCCCACCATTGACCAACATAAAGTGTGTAACAAGCATAAAGCGTGTGGCAAGAGTCCCAAAAAGAGTCCCATGTGGTGGAGAAATTACTTGTTATTGAAGTTCAATTCCTATAGTTGCGTTTCGACGCAACTTCTAGCGCCTGTGCTTCCTCTCCAGCATACAGGCAAACAAAGCTTTGAAGGCACCAAATGTACACTGACGTCGGTCCAGGCACAACAAACACAGGAGCAGGAGAGTGTCCAAAGCACCACAGCACAGCACTTCCATGCACTTCCCGGGTGCGCCGTTCATTCATTTTACAGCTAATTTTCAATTATTTGTATGGTGAAGAGGAGGGGCGGAACAAGACTTGCATTTTCTCTGCCTCCCTTCCTCTCCGACGTAAACATGCTCCAGTATTTGCACCTGGAGATCCATATGGGGTCTGCCAGCTTTATGGATCAGAATAAAACAGACGGACACCATAGGGATTCCTTGTTTATGCTGTCTGTCATGCTTGCATAGCAGGAAGTGTGTACAATTACATTTAAACCCTGCCTGACATGCTTGCATGGCAAGCAGCGTTCAGAATTAAAAAAACAGTGAACCTTGCCCAGGTGAGTGTGCCCCTTCCCTGACCCCATTTTGAGCAAAATTTGTTGTAGAAATCCCCTGGCCCGCCCGCAGCCCCTCGTTTGGACGCTCCATGTTCACCATTAGTCCCACTTCCCAGCCCTGAGCCTGCGTCCCGATTGGTCCCCCTGTGTTTGCTATTAGCGCGTCGCCTGCCCCCACCAGCCTTTCCTCCAGTGAAGCTTGCCCAGGTGAATGTGCCCCTTCCCCGACCCCATTTTGAGCAAAATTTGCCGTAGAAATCCCCTGGCCCGCCCACCAGCAGCCCCTCGTTTGGCCGATCCATGTTCACCATTAGTCCTGCCTCCCAGCCCTGAGCCTGCGTCCCGATTGGACCCCCTTCCCCCTGTGTTTGCTATTAGCGCGTCGCCTGCCCCCACCAGCTTTTCCTCCAGTGTACCTTGACCAGGTGAGTGTGCCCCTTCCCCGACCCCATTTTGAGCCAAATTTGCTGTAGAAATCCCCTGCCGCCCGCCCGCAGCCCCTCGTTTGGCCGCTCCATGTTCACCACTAGTCCCGCCTCCCAGCTCTGAGCCTGCGTCCCGATTGGTCCCTCTGCCCCCTGTGTTTGCTATTAGCGCGTCGCCTGCCCCCACCAGCCTTTCCTCCAATGAACCTTGCCCAGGTGAGTGTGTGCCCCTTCCCCGACCCCATTTTGAGCCAAATTTGCCATAGAAATCCCCTGGCCCGCCCGCAGCCCTCGTTGGCCTGCTCCATGCTCACCATTAGTCCCTCCTCCCCAGCCCGCCCTGCGACTCGATTGGTTCTCCAACCAGGACTTTACTGACCATTGCAGGGCAGCCCTCTGCCCGCAAGCCCCGTCGACTAAGGACCCCTATCGGCTAACGGCCCCAAGGCAAAGGGTGGCTCCAACAGAGGTGGCTCCAACAGAGGCGGCTCCAAAAAGTGTCTGCAGGTGTCAGCAGGAGAATTGTGAATGACACCATATGCCACTCTTAGACGAAACTGTGAATTTAGCATGTGCGACATCTAGATAGAATTATGAATGCTTAGGATGTACCACACTTAGATGAAATTGTGAACTCTGGTGGCCTGCGTCTTATCTAGATAGAATTGTGAATGATTGTCATGTGCCACACTTAGATGAAATTGAGAACTTGGCACATGTTGCATCTAGATAGAAATGAGAATGATTAGCATGTACCACACTTAGATGAAATTCTGAACTCTGGTGGCCTGCGTCACATCTAGATGGAAATGTGAATGATGGCATATGCCACACTTAAATGAATGGTGAACTTGACATACGTCGCACCAGGATGGAGTTGTGAATGATGAGCGTGTACCACTCCTCGATGAAATAGTGAACTTGGCATGCGTCACATCTAGATAGAATTGTGAATGATCAGGGTGTACCACTCCTAGATAAAATTGGGCACTGGGGCATGCGTCGCATACACAGAGAAATGTGAATGACAGCATATGCCACACAAACAGAATTGTGAATTTAGCATGTGCAACATGTAGATAGAATTATGAATGATTAGCATGTACCACTCCTAGATGAAATTGTCAACTCGGCATATGTCGCATGTAGATAGAATAGTGAATGAATGTCATGTGCCACACCTAGATGAAATTGTGAACTCTGGTGGCCTGCGTCACATCTAGATAGAATTAAGAATGATTAGCGTGTACCACTCCTAGATGAAATTGTGAACTTGGCATGCGTCACATCTAGATAGAATTGTGAATAATTAGCATGTACCACACTTAGATGAAAGTGTGAACTCTGGTGGCCCGCGTCACATCTAGAAAGAATTGTGAATGATTAGCATGTACCACTCCTAGATGAAATTGTGAACTTGGCATATGTCGCATCTAGATAGAATTGTGAATGATTGGCATGTACAACACTTAGATAAAATTGGGAACTGGGGCATGCGTCGCATATACATAGAAATGCGAATGACAGTATATGCCACACATAAACAGAATTATGAACTTAGCATGTGCAACATCTAGATAGAATTATGAATGATTAGCATGTACCACTCCAAGATGAAATTGTGAACTTGGCATATGTCGCATCTAGATAGAATTGAGAATGATTAGCATGTACCACACTTAGATGAAATTGAGAACTTGGCATATGTCACATCTAGATAGAATTGA
This sequence comes from Ambystoma mexicanum, assembly GCF_040938575.1. Taxonomy (NCBI): domain Eukaryota; kingdom Metazoa; phylum Chordata; class Amphibia; order Caudata; family Ambystomatidae; genus Ambystoma; species Ambystoma mexicanum. Next base: position 575,269,605 of record NC_090922.1, on the reverse strand, counting down.
GAATGATTAGCATGTACCACACTTAGTTGAAATTGTGAACTCTGGTGGCCTGCGTCACATCTAGATGGAAATGTGAATGATGGCATATGCCACACTTAAATGAATGTTGAACTTGACATACGTCGCACCAGGATGGAGTTGTGAATGATGAGCCTGTACCACTCCTAGACGAAATTGTGAATTTGGCATGCGTCGTATCTAGATAGAATTGTGAATGATTGGCATGTGCCACACTTTGATGAAACTGTGAACTTGGCATATGTTGCATCTTGATAGAATTGTGAATGATTAGCATGTACCACACTTAGATAAAATTGTGAACTCTGGTGGCCTGCGTCACATCTAGATGGAAATGTGAATGATGGCATATGCCACACTTAAATGAATGGTGAACTTGGAATACGTCGCACCAGGATGGAGTTGTGAATGATGAGCATGTACCACTCCTAGATGAAATTGTGAACTTGGCATATGTCGCATCTAGATAGAATTGTGAATGATTAGCATGTACCACACTTACATAGACTGTGTTACAATTTGAATTAGAAAGTGCACCCAACATCACTGAGTGCGCCCTAATAGCGTCACTGTACTGAATCTGGCTTCCTGCTTGGATTAAAGTTTAAATTCAGAAAGTACACCCAACACCATTGACTGTACCCTACTAACACCACTGTGTTGAAACTTGTATTTAGGAAATGTAGAATGGATGGAATGGATAGAGTGGATGGAATGGATGAATTGAACGGATGGAGTAGATGGAATAGATGAAGAGAATGGAACGGATGTAATGGATGGAACGGACGAAATGGCTCTCGTGCCTAGTCGCAGGCGCTTCAGTGATAACCACCATATCACACTACTACACTCACTTTCCCCTATACACCATCATTCAACTAGAACACAGCTATACTATGATGAAATTCGGCATAGCTGTACTCATACTAACATTACCCCACGACCCCTCATCATCCTAATAGAACACAGCTAGCTGAGCACATACCGGCTGGCTTAAGGGGCGTCTCCTCAGGCCTAACGCGGCCAGAACTCAGTCTGGGTGTCCACCCTCCAGACTGAACACATTCAACTGTTTCCTCAACACCACACCTACTGCTAAGAAGCAGCTATCATGGAACCACACCAGCTGCACACATATCCGGTGCGCCCGCGCACCATACAACACTCTCTCTATACTGACTAGAACTGCGCTTCCGAGGGCATTCAACCTATCAGTGCTTTGAGGTCATACCAATGATATATAAAGCGATATATAAATGCCAAGTAACATAACATACAGTTATTTGGCATGCGAGGCTGCGTTTACTCACTTTGCACAGCAGAGTGCAAAAAATGCAGGACAAAAGGTGTTTGCCGTCTTTTGCCATAAACCTTTGCACTCTGCTGTGCAAATGAAGATGAGTTGGTGATGGGGAACCGCCTGCGTGAATGTCAACAGGTAATGGCTCCATGCAGCCGCTATAAATAATCATTAGGACTCATCAACGCTTCTTTTAAAGCTTAAGGGGTCATAAATAATGGCCAAAATAACCTGCATTTTATGTGGAAGTTAGATTTGTGTTTTAGTGGTAGCGTCTGGTCAGTGGTTAATGCTGTATACCCAGGAACTGATTTTACTTTCTACTTATATAATCTTAATTTCGATCCCTATAAACACCATGTGACAACTTTACAAATCCCCACACAGATGCTAAACTTTCACATTTCAACGTGTCACTCGTCCCATGGAGACTGCTCTGCACAGAACCCAAACACAAAATGTAACACGGATTACTCTAATTCGCCACTGTTGACAATACAAAATATAACTATCCGCCTTACTGTTATGTATCGAAATACGTCTGTCTGACCAAAACACCTCTACCCCTCTGCTCCACATAACAAATTCTCCGAACTTCCCCTACACCCTCCCGCGGAGACAAAAAATACATAACTATCCACTATACTTTTAAGTGGTATTCTGGAATTCCCCCTGGGAAAAGGAGGAAGGCCGGTGCTCCGAAGATCTAGTGCACAAAACACACCTCCCCTTTCTACTGCACATCCACAGAATAAACCCCTCCCCCGGGCAGGGCAAATCGCCCCTCTGCACGAGAAACACCGCATATAACTAAATCTCACCCCGATGCACATAATACATCCCCAAAATACACCGAAATACCCCCGTGACCGGGCAGGCCAAATTGTCCCTTTCCACTAAAATAACAATCAGCTATGCGATAGCGTAAAGACTTACTATAAGGAATGCCCGTGTTTATCAGCTCTTGATCACGGTGCTCTCTGAAGCACCAGCCTGGTCGCTCGTGCGACGCCTCGACTTCCCGCTCGTGCAAAGATGACGAGGTAAAGTGCGCAACGCGTAGCTCGTGACTTACCAGCGACGTCCCAACGTGCAAACCACGTGATGAAGAGAAGCGTTGCTATGGTCCCTTTCTCGGATAGGAACAACAACCAACTGTCCAGGAAGGCACCATGCAGGCTGTAACCCAGGAAGATAGCATGCAGGTGGGAATGCAAGAGGACCTTGAGCAGGAGCCTTCTCAAGAAGATCGGCATTCAGAAGTAACACAGCAGGCTACTCGGGAAGAACGCGTGCAAGAAACACAAGAGCGAGTCACAATGCAAGAACCACCACAAGTGTTCAGCAGCCCGGAAGCAGCGCAGGTAGACGCACAGCTGGAGGCAGACAGTAAGCATGCGGCATCTCAGGGAGGGAGCATGCAGCAGGCGATACAAGAAAACAGGAAACAGCAGGAAAAGAAAAGCGTACGGACAGGCAGCGGGGGCAGTGCACAGGTGTCAACCCAAGGGGCTAGGGCGCATGAGGAAGTCCAGATGGGCGAAGTACCAGAGAGCCGCAGAGACTGGATTCAAAGCCACCCTAAGGTAGGGATCCGGTGATCATCGCATTGAAATATAATTAACCATTAGTAACTGACAGCTCACTGAGCATTACAACTCTTTACCGTGTTGAAATAAGTTGATTTATCATCGTTTATTTTGTTAGGTTTTTATTTAGTGTCACTGCCAATTCATAGCAGCTTCAGGTGGCTTGTTAACAATGGAGGTGAGTGGAACATAAAAACTGCAAACTCGAGGCTTCTGGGGGTAGAGTGATCACTCTGTATGTGGGCTGAAAACGATTATAGGTGGTGTTATGTGAGCAACCACGGTCCAAGTGCCGGTTGTAAAGCATTTATTAGTCGGGCAAGGTTGGCCTATAGAACATCTGTAACAGAAAGAGCATGGGAATTGAAGGGTCTTTAGTCCCATCAGAACTTTGGGAAGCATTTCTTCTTTGATGTGATGTGGAGGGTGTCCCAGACCTCAGACCAGTACATCTGCACCCTTCCACATTATATACCACCTATGCCAATACGTTGCATGTTCTCCACAATTGTGCCAACAGTATGGACTCACTGATGGGAACATTTTGGACATACTAACCTGGCCATATTGCCACCTATGCAACAGTTTAACTGTATGCAATTTATATTGGCAGGCTATCTTGCAGGAACAATAATTAGAAAAAGTGCAAGTTCTTCTGAAGCCAATTTTGTATGTGGAAGGAGCAATGGGGTTATATGCTCTCTCGTGTGGTGGGATGGCTTCGCAGGTGTGGAGCTCTTGATTGGTCATGTCAGACATCTTCCATCTTAAAGTTGACATTTACAACCTGCGCGTTTACTTGCCACAAATACTGGATACTTGGTTAAAGGTGGCAGGCACCCTTGAAAATATGATGCTGGTTTAGGGGATGGGGAGGATATCGTGGGGAGTTTGGTCGCTGAAGACATTTTTGCAAAATACAATTTAAAATGGGGAGCACTGAAGCATAATCTAAGGGAATTATCGAGAGAAAAAACGCATAATGTCGTGATCATCAATGCACACGATCCACTGAGCCATTATAACAATTGGGTCCTATGAAGGCAACTCCAGTTTACAGTAAATGAGAATATTAAGATGTGAAAATCACCTTACCAACGTTTTGAAAAACATGAACTGTAGAGAAAATGCTTGCAGAAGGCACAATCCAGACACCCTGCGAATAATGGACTTTGTTCCAAACAAGGAGATGATAGACCTACCATCATGCCCTCAGGGAACACCACTCTGTATATGGGCAATAGTGCTTGTACGTTATGATTTTTGCCTGCCGAAGGACCACAATGTGCACGGAACTACAGCACCAAAAACACACTGCAAAATTGAATATTGTGAAACCAGCCTGCAGGACAATGGCGCTGTGCAGCGCTCTCCTATGCCTACAGAAAGTAAACCATACTTCTAAAGCTACAAGTACAAATTGGGTGCATTTGCAAAATCTGAAGGGAATGACAAGTGCCTACAAACAATGGCCATTCGCACCGCCAAATGACATCACCCTCTGGTATATCCAATTTGAAGGCCATGATTAAGTGCACACTCTTGCAGGGGCCCCATACTCGAGATTGATAAAAAAAAAAAAAATCTAACCGATAAAATGTCTCTCAATTTGCATTCACCACCAGCCAATGACTATGATTATTGACTCTTGGCAACAAAGAAATGGTGACCTGCGTGCTTGTTGCAAATTCACTGGTGGGGGAATACGTTTTTTTTTTTAATGTCTGGCTAGTACCTTGCTACTTGAAATTTTCACCTCTGACAAAATATGTATTCACAGCAGAAGCACTCAGTGGTCAAACAGGAACATGGTCTGCAACCCAGTGCGTGCTATTGTGGCCAGCTAAGTAGGTCACATACACACAGTCGCCCCAGTTGCCACTTGTTCCTTGCAGGGGCACGTTCTTCCTGCACATATGGTCAGTCATCGTACTGAAGATAAACCTCCATCTGCCAACACCACGCCCTGCAACAATAGAGCTAGGAATGCCTAACCCTGTCTTGCAGCTTGTTCAATACTATGAGCCATCCACCGGCATCCACTATTGTCTGTCGCATAGGGCGAGCTAACTGGGTGGCATACCAAAGTCTCCTTATTCCACCCCTCCATTGGTAATGATGGACCCAGCACTACAAACCAACTGGAATAACGTGCTAGAACGCTTGGCCAGTACAGGACTATTTGCATGCAGCATTTCGGCTGTGCTGTCCTGAACAAAACGCCACAGAATCCATCCTTTATTGGGCACCCAAGGCCACTGCACATGACCAAGCCCATGGGTAACCACTGATGAGGTGCATCTGCACAGCCCAATTAGCAACCCAGGACAGCAGCCAGCAACATGTATAAAACATTGCATTCACCCCTCATGACTGCACATGATCCAGCAAATAAAAAAAATAAATGTTTAGGTGTAGACGGGTCAGCAACGCCACACCATGCTACAAGCAGCTCCCAGGAGCCCCAGAGTTCCTTTGTGGAGATGTTATCTCTTCAGACCCCTTAAGCTCTGCCAATAGCACCCAGGCATCCAAATGCTATGCCCTTCAGAGTGAGCCTGCAGCTGCCCAAGGATACTTCACATATACCACTAAGACGGATATAAAAAATCTCTGCAGATATGCTAAGGGTGAGTGGCGCCCTTTCATCTTCAATCAGTATTAATAACCAAAACATTTGTTGATTAGCTAGCTCCAAGGATACCACTGCAAGCAAGACCCTATGTCTGCTACTGTTTCATTTCCAAACAGAATTTCACACATACCCTTGCTTTTCACTTCCTTGCTCTTTTTATGTAATCATTACTTTGATTGTATCTTCTGATGTTTTAAGCGTATTGCTTTGAGGTTTGACTACATCTTTCATACACTTCTTAGTCTCCTCTTTAATGAATGTGAATACTTTTTCCCTCTCAGTAAAAAGCCCTTGACGACATGTTATTTTCAACACCAAATCACAGGTATATTTGAATTTAAAGATTAGCAATCTTTTAATGATTTCTTAAAGAATCTCTATTCAGGATTTCAAAACATTCATCTACTTCAATCGTTTTTTGCAATCTGATTGTTAAAGAAGTGTTACCCGTGCAGATCCCTCACTAAAACCCTGCCTTAAGTCTCCTCCCGGGTGACATGGGGAGGGCAGATGCTTCCTGATCCCAACCATGGCAGTGCTATACTGCGGGACGATCACCTGGGGGGGGGGGGGAGACGGGGCCCAGGGTAGTGAGGTGATTCTGTGGGATAAGATGCAGTATTTCTCCTCTGCAAGGGATTCTCTTACCACTATGCCAGATGGGGTTATGGTTTATTGTCATTTTGGATATCTCTCCTGGTAAAACTGAGAGGGTAAATCCTAAAGCTGGAACTCCACAATATATTATGCCAAAAGAACCTATCCTTTTTTTTATACCTAAAATCAAATGCCCTCCTCAATACCAAATGTACACTACAGGAATGGTGGAAATGTTGCCTTCTCTACACCTTCTTCATCTAATAACATTAACACATACAGCCCCTGCGTTAAAATGACTAAGGGAAATTCAATATACCCTTAAAGATATACTGGAAGCAGAAAAACCTAATAGAATTAACTACATGTCCCAGAATCCCATTTGGACTGAGACTATTAAGAGGGCTGAAGAGGCATGTAGAAGTGAAGGGCAGGAAATTAGGTCTAACAGCCTGCACCTGAAATCCATTACCTATCTAAGAGACATAAAAGGCTGCAGCAGGAGGAGCAAGAAGGAAGGGGCAGGAGTTGGAAATATGGCAGAAGAGCACAAGGCTGGTAGTTCATGAGGAAGTGTGATCACTTAAGAGATGCCAGATCACGAAGGAAGCAGATTTCACCTTCACTCCTTGAAACACTTGTGTATAGGCGCATTATAAATGCCATATCATACCTGCATGTTCTGAGAGGGTCGTGTGTTGACAAACCCTTCTTGAAGTGGCTGCTATGAGGAACCTGAGGGCACCCTCCCATCTACTCCCCTTGGATCCTCTTCTCAGGTGGCCAGGGAAAGGACATCGTTCTTGGGTCCTGACCCTGGGGGTTGTAGCGGTTTATTGAGAAGTCACCCTCAACAATGGGAGTTTCTTCCTCCCCACTCAAGTGGTTACACAACAAACTGTATAACAGATTATTTTCTTTAGCCCTATCTCAGACACATATCATGCCCCTTGGATCCCTCCTCCCCTGAGCTAGCAATGAGCCAAGAACCGGGCTGGTGTACAGGAAATATATTGGTATTTATTTAAATGAACAGTAATAGAAATTAGCACAAACATGTCAAGCACCACTTTATCTGTGGCGCAACACAATCAACTTCTCTTGGCATAAATAAATCACAAAAGGGAGTTGAAAAGAAAGCTCACAATTCGTTACTTTCTGCAAATTTCAATTCACAAAATAATTACACGGATCAATAACAAAGGCAATTGTCATATAATGTTGGGCAATTTTTGACTTTCCTGCAGGCTTAAAAGGCTAGCAGTAGGATTTCAAGATTGGTACAAATATTTTTATTTTGTTTTATTGGTCACTTGTTAGGTGCTTATACAATTGGCAAAACTGTTTCAAAGCACCCACAGGGCAACAGTGTGGGGACAAGGGAAGGAAGACCATGAATTGCAACAATGATAAATAATTGAATTAATGTGAGTGTTCAGAATGTGCAAGTGCAGAGGGATGTGGGGGATAATGGATAGGCGCTGTAGTGCTCATGGGGACGTGCTCGGGGTGATGTGCTAAGAAGAGAAAACATAAGTGCAATCTCTCATGGGGGGGGTGAGCCTAAGCAAGGGCATTAAAGGCAGCGGCTGGGATGAGAGATGGGGGGGGGGGGGCAAAAGGGGGAGTCAGGGCCCTGAGGATAAATAAGGGTCCTGCACATCAGTCACGCTACTGTATGATTAGCAGGGAAGAGAGGATGAGAAGGAAGAGGTAAAGAGAAAGGTCTTGAGGCCTTTTCGGAACTTGAGGAGGTCCTGCTCAAGAGGAAGAGGGAGGCTATTCCACAGAAGGGAGCCCGCAGAGGAAAGTGATCGGCCACCAGCTCTCTGTTAAGCAAACCACTTCAGGAGAGTATTTGTTCACGAAGCGTTGAAGATGGAGTGGTCCCCGGCCCCATAGTGTTGTGTATGATACAGAGGGATTTGATTTTAATCTGTGTTGTGACCAGGAGCCACTGAAGGCTTTGTAGGGCAGGAGAGATGCAGTACCTGGGCTTGAGGCCAAGGATAAGTCTTGCTGCACTATTCTGGGAACGCTCGAGGGGTTGCAGGATGGACGGAGGAAACTTGAGGAGGCTGTTGCAGTAGTCCAGCCTGGAGAGAAATACATATGGCAGTTCTGATTTCATCCACAATTTTGGTTTAAAATAAACACTGGGTGATTTAGCGGTTTGTTTTTCAGACCCCCCCCCCTTGCTTTGGTCTATGTTGGGAAGTCAGACAGAAAAATTGGAATGCTTTGGGGAATTTAGGATTTCAGACCGAGCACCCCCACCCCTCCCCCTTACTGAAAGGCCTGTGTTGGGGTAGCTGGATAAAAAGGTTGGAATGATTTTAAGAACAAAGACGCCCCCCCTTCCCCCTTCCTTAAAGAAGTCTGGGTCAGCAGGACAAAAAGGATTACCCAATTAAATTATAGGCTAAGGTTTTCAGCACACACTGTGAAGTGAGCTTTGTTAATTTTGAATTTTAACAAAATTCACCCCGTAGTGTTCTGCCAAATGGGGAATTAATTAAATTTAGTATTTTTGGTTAAATAGGCTAAGGATCTACACAGCCCCGTCCTCCCCTGCCCCCCACCCACTATGAAGGGAAAGGATTCAAGGACAGCAGACTCCTCCCATCTTTTGGTTTCTCAGGGCTCCGTTCTACTTGCATAGCAAGCCTCTGTTTAAGGTTCAGGAAAGCCAGCTGCATCTCAGGACACTCTGGAAAGTTAGAGCAGGGGTCTGGTCACTCCACTCTCCAAGATGTGCTCCTGCTCTCCACCATAGGTCCCATTCAGCTTTCAAGCCATCCTAGACATAGTGCTTTCCTGGAATGCCCTGCACACCTTTATATCGATGATTTAGTTTGATAGAGATTGATGGTCAGTATAATCTGTTTTGGAGTACGTTTATACTTGGGGTTTCCGATGCAGAGGAGAAACCCTGGCATATGGGTTGTATTAGGGAAAACAGAAAATAAGTTCCCTAATTTGGGGAACTCTCGTCTCCTGCACACTGTTTATGGCTCATAAATAAGCCCAACATTTTGGATTAAGCTGACCCCCTTGTGGGCAGTTTAGAAGTTCTTTTTTTTTCTTTTTTCACAGTTAGTCAAAAAATCCTTAAATTATATTTCTTTTGCATTCATTCAGAGACAAAGTAATAATGCATAACAAATTATTTTCTTCAGGTGTGGCCTTTTATTGCCCAACGCTTTTCGTGATTGTATTTGTCTTCTTCAGGGGCTGTTTTAAACAATATCCCCAAAACAATTCTAAAATGTCCAATTATTAAGTGGTCAAATCTTTTTTCTTTTTGTTAGTTATTTTAGATTACAAGTATTGATACTCAGAATTGACATTTGTATTGACATTTTGCAGTTGAATATTTAGTACAAATTCCCTTCCTCCTTTTGTATTCTTTAGATTCATTGGTATAAGCAGTTTCATATCTTGTCAAATCAATCCGTATTCGTGTAAACTGATGAATACTCATTTACATTTGTTTCAAAGAGTCATCTGTTGTGCACTGTTATCTTTAACCTAACTATTCAAATGTGCAAATCTGAGGCAGTTCTCAAAAAATCTCAATAGTAACATTGGTTGGGTAAATAAAGGGTTGCTGACCTTAAAAAGTGCCAGACGCACTATTGTAACTTTTTCAACGATTGCCCATGGATTTCAAGTGAGAGGGAGACAGAGCGGGGCGGAGGGAGAGGGAGAGAGAGAGAGAGAGAGAGAGAGAGGGAAAAAAAAAAAAAGTCATTCCATTTTTTAAAAGTAGGTATCCCTAGTTCAGGTCCGCTATGGGTCTCAAATGCTCCCATTTTCTAGCATTAGATATACCTGTATGCAAGGATTTCTTGTCCCACGTTGGAATTTGTTTTTCTCGCGAGACCAAGCCTCTCAAAATGGGTGGTATTTATCGCTGCGTCATCACGTCCTAGTGGCGTTATCACGCATTGCGTCGATGGCGTCCCTTTTGTAAACAATGCAGCGTCATAGGTTGTATTAAAAGCGTTTGAATGTTGTTTAATTATGAAGATAACCGAACTAATGGTTTCTAACCTACACGGATGTGTAAAGGAAATTCTATAATTCAATCTCTAATTAAGAGTTGAATTAAAATTTGACATTTAAAAACCTGTTCTAGTCGGTAAAATGTCTAGGTATTGAAGGACCAGAGTAGACTCAAGAGTTTACTTAATATTTAGTTTGTTCCCATATAAGGCTGTTTGGGGAATATTGTTGCCTAACCTGAGTTTGTAGTTCTGTCCTTCTACTCTGGCTGATATACATTCAATAAATTAGAACACAATTTCTTGATTCCAGTAGTTACCTGATGCTGTATTGCCACACTACTAACTTCAGATAACAATGTCTCACTTGTATCGGAGGACACTGGACCTTTAACAACTTTGCCCGGTAGGTGGATTGCTTTAAACAGGGCTTTCTTCACTATAGATAGGGTTCTCCTCTTGGCTTGTCTAATGCGTGTTCTCTATTAATACAACAACTTCTGCTTTTAAAGAATTTTCGTTCTTAGATTTACAAGGTTCAGTCTTCAAGGAAAAATGATATTGGGTTTAAGCAACCTCGCTTTCAGGTAGATCTTCAGTTTTAATTGTCTGTAAGGGTTTGTATTGCCACGCTACTCTGGTCGGGCATCTTAATTGGTCACACATGACCTTCCTTTGATGATGTAAAAGTCTGGTAACAATTGTGGAGTTGGCTTCAGAGTTTTAGAAAACGTTCCCCCTTTTAATTGGAGACACACAACCACTCTGGTAATATTAAAACCTTCAACAATAGGAAATGAAAGACTTTTCTTCATACGTGAGTACTATAGCTTTCACTCCTGAGATACATTTCCATTGTAAAGGACTAATTCCACTGTAATGAACTACTTCCAAAACGACTAACAATTTCTACTCGCTACCACTCTTAAGCAACTTTAGAGCTGGTAAGTTATTGGCAAGAGTTGAAGAGTGAACCTGAATGCTGAGCTTCACCCAGCGGCTCAAGGAACAATGTGGTTTCGGGCTGCTTCAACTTCCCCACTTGCACCCTTGGGAATCGCACCCTTCCTCAGCACGGTTGTCTCTGGTCTGGCCACGCCAACTTGGAGTCTCCTGCACTCCTCTGTCCCTCGGCTTGCTTCTTGCTATGGGCCTCGGGCTTCAGCACAGCTCTGCAATCACAGCCACTATGCACATCTAGGAAGACCTTTACTTTCAGCACGTCTCTCTCAGTGCAGCCATGGCAAAGGCAGAGTTTGTGAACACAGGACCCTCTCAGAACTTGCAGGTGAAGTCTGCTCTCTCCATGTCTCGGCGTCCCATAATTGTTCACACTTCTTCATGAACAGCCAGCCTTGTGCTTCTCCTTCTACTACTGCCAGCCTTCCAGCTCCTTTCCCAGCACCCCTTTATACCCCATCTTGCTGCAGCCTTTTATGCCTCTTTGGATGGGGCAATTCATTTCAGGTGCAGGCTTGTTAGTGTTAATTGCCAGTCAGGCAATTGCTGTTGGGCCTGATTGCCTGTCCTCTGCTTCTACATGCCCCTTCAGGCATCTTCTTCATCTCAATCCCTATGGGATTCTGGGACAGGTATTCACTTTATCGAGGTTTTTCCACTTCTTGTACCTTTTTACATCCACTGCTACCATCACAATGTGAAGATCAAGAATCAAATGTCTGACCAAGTGAATGTAGAAGAAGTAAGTGTAGACATAATAAAGGGGCATACTGTTGAGAACCACAGTTCATCCAGTAGTGTTTAGTTTGGGCTATCAGGTGGTAGGACCACCAATAAGCCAAAACTATTGCGTTTGAGTACAGATAGGGAGAAATGGCATCTGCAGAGAGTACAAAGCTTGAAGGTGTTAATTTGCCCACCCATTGACTGCCCATGGCAATGCTAATCCCTATGGTCATTCCCACCTAGTACCTGCCCTTCCCCGCCCAAAACGCCTTCTAATGGGAACTCTCAGCGCTCTTTAATCCGTTCCGACCATCAAACGTTGCGCTCCAACACCTGCAAGTGTTTTTCAAAGCAGTCTCCAGAGAGTTAATGACTTAATTGGAGCTATAAACACTCTACTCGTGTAATAAATGTCTAAACCAGGTTTGCCTTCAGCCACTGTTAAGCACTATGTGTGGCCTTCACTGAACGTCCTGTTAAAAATAAGCATTGACAAAGCCAACAGTTTTGACTTGTGTGTTAGGCATTTGCCAGGAACTGCTATTAGATGCACAGGTACTCGCACCTGCTACCATCAATGGCCAGTTAATATCACTACATCAGTGCCTGTCAAGTGCCTTTCCATGCCTACACAAAAGCCCAAACTGTTGGCATTGCCAATGCTTGTTTACATTTTTTTGTCTTCTCTCAGCGCATGGCCATGTAATCGGATTCCCATTTTCAGTCCGGTCCCAACTATTCTTTTATGTTATGATTAGCCGATTGCTTATACAGCAGTTTTACACCACTGCGGGTCCCTTTAAATCACAAAGGGTGGACAAGGTTTAGCTAACAGAACGGCGTGGTTTATAAAATGTACTGATATTTAGTCTCCTTTCTTAATTTTTTATATATCCCTAACACACAGGTTAGTGGCGCGGACTTATAGTGCCGGTTCACAACGATTCAGATACATCCATTAACTTTTTCTCAAATTACTTTATTGAAAAGACACTCAAAGGTTAAATGATAAAATGTCTTTGCATTTTTCATCACTCACACTTGGAGGTGGGGCAGCCAGAGAATACGTGCGTAGATCCGAGCTAGTACCCTGGCCTGGTTCTAAGGGCCAAATAGCCGAGCTGGCAAAAGAATTGGCCTGTGTTAGGCAGAATTATATGCAGTGCCCTTTGGGAACACTGCACAAAATTAAGACTACAAGTGACAGTACAATTTCACCTTTGGTAAAGGTCTGTACTACACAGTTAAAGTGGTAGCAGTAGCAGAGCAGCCATACGTATCTCAAGAGAAAGTGAGCAGTATCAAATAGTTACATAAAGGACAGCAATTACTATGATTCAGGCAAACACTGACTCAAGGTTTTCAAGTAAAAGAAAATACATTTATTTTACTCTTCAGTTGTATAACATTACACTATTATAAGCAGTTTAAAAATCACACTCTTAAGACACCACATCACTTCCCTTAAATTCCAGAAAAGTTAAGCTCACAAATTGAAGTGGGAGCAAAATGGCACTTCAGCAATTTACAAAGGGAGGGAAAGACAAAAGTTAACAGAAATGAATCCACACCAACAGGTAAGTAAAGTACTCGGGGCAAGCGAACAAGAGAGACTACAATGATAAAATCAGAAAAGGCTTAGGGTCAAAGTCAATGGTTCAAAAATCTTTTGTTCAAGATAATACAGTTCAGGGTAGTTTGCGGTAAAGTTCGTGGCACGGTTTCCGGATGAGGTTGGTTGGTAGAAAAGTTAGTTCAAAGAGAAGAGAAGGACAAGCCCTCGGATTGGAGAAAGATTTCAAACACTTCCACCGCGGCTGAACGAAACACACAACTGGATTTGCACAGTACCTTAAAACAGAGAGGGGGCTGTAGCTGAGGCAGACGTTCCCGGTAGTTCCTGCAGGCTCACGGTTCCTGAAGCGACTGTCGGACTGATCGGAAGTAGGAAGACTGGAGGGTCCTGCACTACCCAGGGAAGAAACCAGCAGCAGCGCCAAACAACGAATAAAAGGTGCCCTCCTTAAAACAAGCAGGGCTTGACCTTCCTGGCTATCCAGCCCACTGTAGCTCTGTACAGCAAATTCGACCAGAGGAGGGGTCCTGGCTTGCAGTTTGGGTGAACTGGTTGGTCCCACCAGCTCAAGGGAAGAAGTTTCCTGGAGGATCTTCTCTGTTGTCCGATTCTGGAGATTCGGATCTGCAGCAGGGCTTCACCAAGCGGTTCAGTCATTGTAGGGGTCCTCTTCTTCCAGTTCCTTCTTGGTTCTTTCATTCCAGTGGCGACTCTGCTCTTCCAGTCCCAGAGACCTGCTTTTTGTGCAGTTTTCACCCATTCATACAGCCTGGCTGTCAATCACACAGCAGGGTGGCTGGCTTGGCAAGGCCAGTCCCCTTACCCAATCAGACAAGAGTGTGACTTGGGTTACCAAGGGAACACATGGCAGGGGTCCTAAAACCCCTCCCTCACATCCTGCCTACCCAGACTCTCAGGCGCCTAAAGGAGGGCTTCTGTGTGGAAGCCCGCGAAAAAGCGATCAACAAAGGGACCAAACCTGGTTTGGCACGCGGAGTAAAACACGAGAAAGACTTTAACAAAAAGAAATGGCGAATAAACCCGGCCGGAGCCAAAATAAAATGTATTTGGTCAAGCGGGTTTATGTTTGAGGCTAATATAATAGCCTAAAACATTACCACGTTTATATAAGATAATCGCGGTAGAAAAGTTAGGGTAGATACCACTGCCACCAGCCAAGTTTTAATGTAAAGCGAGCTAAACAATGCCCCAAGAGGCACAGACAAAAAGGGATAAGAATTAACCCTTTCCAATACTCCATGGAAGATGGGGTGCACTGGGTCTGTGGTTTAAAGTGACCAAGGTAAAGTTAATGGCAACTTTACCCTTTTCTGGGGGACTGTAGTCCGCCCCAGAAAATGGAGTTGGTGGGAAGTCTAAATGAAAACCCTGTGTCAATGCACTGAAGGTGCTGTGTAACACACATTACAAATATGTTGATCTGGAGTAGGTGAGGCTGCAGTGCCCAAGATCACACAAAAAGTAGAAATACACATAGCAGAACATATGTAAGAATGGGAAAAAAGGCTCACACTCTTACCAGGTGAAAAAAAAAATCCCAGGAATCCAGAAAAGCTGCTGAGGGACTCGGTAGGTAAGGGAAATCAACCATTTATGAGAATTCTCCCTAACAGCCTGTAAATATTGGAATGGAAATACTTTAAGGCAGTGCAGGTTTTCGCCCAACAGAGTATTTCCCTGTAGACCAACATGTTATTTCCTAAGCCTCGACGCGCAGAACGAAAGACCATTTTCTTGCATCCTGCCTCCCAAACGCAAGACTCCTCCCTTGGTCCCTGGCTCCTCACCACAAAAAAGAACCTCCGCCCCCATTCTATTTTGCATCTCCTTGAAACACCTATAAGGGGCATCATGCGTCCCCATACCCCAACAGCCCACTTATACGCCCGCCATAAAACCCCCAACATGCTTCCTGCCTTCGCGTCCCTCCGTGCCCACCTTCCAAAACCAGCATGAGTGTGGGGTGTCCGTGAGGACAGGCTGCTCTGACACAGCAATGCGGCTTGACCTTTTACTGTCTTTTGTGGGGAGGGGCAATGACGTAGCCTATCTGATCCAGCACTTGCATGCAGGGACGGCTTCTGAATTGGTCAGAGGGTATCGGCGCTGTCCGGTCATTTGATTGCCCCCACTGGCTTCGACCAGTGCTTATTTTGGGATGGTCTCGATGACACTGGCCACCCACAGGCCGCAAGATCAGTTAAAACATATTTTAAAACTCTTCCAGCAGTTTGTGAGTGGATGGGGCTTGGCCTGTGTTTTTGCCTGGCTAGTTGCTTCAAGTGTGGCTTGAGCCAGCCATTTGGCCTGGTCCTGCCATAGCCTCTCATGGTTTACCCACCTGTACTCACCGTTTTTAAGGCACAAACCATTTTATGCAATGAGATTATTGTAGGTTGTGTGGAAAAGATTTGATTGAATATGATACTACTTTGACCTCACATGCTGTTTTCCACTGCATATGTCACATTTTCTCCCACCGTGTCCCAGCACTAAGAGACCACACCGCTGATATTTTAAGTTTACAAATACTAAGTCACATAACCAGTTATAACTTCCGTGTTCTGTCTCCAATTTTAAGATGAATGGCTTAGGGCCCTTGACTCCTCCATTAATGTATTGTATGATGTTAGTCCACTTCACCTTGCCTCAAGTCTAGAATCACTTCCAGTACATAGTCTGTGGTGGGAACTCTTGGAACCTATTGCAGTTTGTGCCTCTGCCTAGTGCAGCAGATTGAAAATTGCTTCCTGATAGATCGGCATACCGTACTTGCCATCGACATTTCAAATATTCTCCGACACACAGTACATCCTTTGCCCAGATACGAGACTCGTTGTCTCGATGAGTGACCTTTTTAGTTTGTTTATTTAGTTTTGATATGTCGCCAAGCCTAAAGAGGTGTTAGTGGAACCTGTCCATGCTCTCTAAAGTTGTCGAGCTAGACAGAAACCACGCTGCTCATGGTCACGGTTTCGGGGGCGCTCATGGTGATTTGATGTGTTTGCTGCTATGTTCTTCCTGTGTACAGCATTGCTCGCGAAGTTGTTTGGGCTTTCGCCTCTGAATGAGGAGCCGTCTCGAGGCTGGGCTGGACTACTGCCTCAGCCAACTCCTTTTTAATTGGACATGGACATGTGATTTTAATTTCTTACTATTGTTTACCAGTTGGCAAATGGAACAAAATCATAATCCTGAAGGTTTTATTGCCTTGAAGCTAGTGCACACTGGGCGCAGCAATTGTGCCTCGCAGCCTTGGGGCCCTAGACATACAACCCGACCCCTCCACAAACATTTTCAGATGCTCGTATTGCATGCGACACATGAGGAAGTTAATGCTTATCTCTGCTATGTTAGGACAGGAATGTCTCACTTTTGCTGCTATCACGACTTTACATCTTCTCTTCACTACTTTGGCTTATCATTCAATTTCCTTCTATGAATGCTTCCCCTTCTACCCCACAACACCGCCCAGATTTGAAACCTACATATCGTATGATTAAGGAATATGAATGTATAGGGTGTGTGTTTTTCACCTTTGCTTGTTGTTTGCTTTTTCTGTTTATGCCTTCAATGACAACAAACAATTTTCTGTTTCATGTTTTATGCTGTTAATACAAAACTATTTTGTACTTTTTTACATAGACTGTGTGTGTCTCTTTTCTCACTTCAGGTATCCCATCTGTTTAGCCAATAGGACTAGATGCGATATTCAAAGCAGTATTTATTGCAATAATTTTGGGTTAACAAAGGGTAGTTTACGGAATAATATTTACCCACCCGGTTTCTCAACACACAAACCCATGGCACAGCAACACTCTTCATTCTATGATTTATATCTCTGCTGTAGCAGCAATTACCCTTGTGGCGAAGCAGCTCCAGGTTTGGTGTCTTGTGTAAGTAACACCATTGGACAAGCACAGGTTTGCAGCACCTTCACATTCAACACTGCTTTTGATATGCCAGTCCACACAGTCGCACTTTTGAACGACTACAGAATTAAAATACCAATCTATTTCTTGAAATTTCTATTTGAAGCACAGTTTTCATACTTGTAAAAAGCACCAGCCTAACCTGTGCAATAACTGCCTACGTCGCTTAAGTCTTACTAGTCTTCCAGAGTCTCCCCTTCCTTGCAACAGACTCTTCTCCAGCCCAGTTACCCTTTTGACTTGGCATTTAATTACTATTGGACCGGTGGGTTTCTGGGGAAAACCGACGGTACAGTACTTATAGCGGAAACATGCTGCCTGTGCCTGAGTGGATATTCCACAGTCTGAGCAACGATGCTGGAGAGGTTTAGTCCAGGGCTCGACATTGGCATTGAATAAGTGGGAGCTGCAAGCAGCAACTGGGTATCCAGCAGTAATCGGTCACTAGGAGTTACCATTAGGGAAACGAGGAGATGGTTCACAGCGTTGGGCAAATCTAGCTTTTAACATCAAATTTAAACATATAGTTTCATCCATTATTTATGACCCCTTATGCTTTAAATGTTACATAGTTGTGTCCTAATGTTTATTTATAGATTGTCCCAAAAGCAGAGAGTTAAAATAGTTGTGTTGGTTCAGAATTAGTAAGCCTGGGGATCCAAAAGTAGCTCCTGGTTACTGTTGGTTTAAAGCTAACCAGGCTCTTCTCGTCTATAAACTGGTGCTAAATAGCTCTCAGCTCCCCTCAATTTCAAACCCTGGGTCGTTCCACCATGGATGAAAGTTGTAAACCCTTTTCTCTGCCCTATTCACTGGCGAGCACTAGGCCTTGCATGATGGGCGAGAGCATGTGTTTAGTTATATAGGCTTGGTTTTCCCAGCTGTTAATATAAGGGATCGATGATCTTGTTAAGCAAGTTAATGTTAAAAGGATATTTCTACCACGCACTATCACCACTGGAGTGGTCCCCTGGTGCTCTGGCGGATCTGAAAAGGAAAGTGGGTGGGGGTGGGTTAGAGGGAACGTGTGGGATAAGTACAAGAGAGCAGTGAGGTGCTTTTGGCAGCATCAGTTCGGTTAACACCGTTCGCTGAGCTTGGGAGTGCTTTCCGGTCAGTAGCCATCGTGTGCTGTTGTGCGAGGCTGTGTGCTTTGTTTTGTTGTTGCAGTGTAGGGAAGTTTGTGCGGTTTGTTGTGCTTTAGGGTTGGGGTTGTGTTTAGTTAGTTTGAGAGGTGTATGCAGAGAGGCAAAAATTGTTAGTGGCCTCGCTATCTAGAAGTGATATGCGCTAAAGGTCCATGTTCGTTCTAGATGTGGCTCATTAATTTCTTTGCATTTCTATCTAGATCCGCCACTTTCCAACATTCACAATCCCGTCCATATATGACGCACGACAGTACTTACAATCCTATCCAAATGTGGCACTGGCCCACCTTCAAAGTCCTGTCCAGATGCAAAGCAAGCTAGCATTCACAATTCTATCTAAATGGGGCATTGGTAATATTCCTAATGCAGTCTAGATGTGGCAATTGCTAACATTCGCAATTCTATCTAAGTGTGGCGACATTCACAATCCTGTCCAGATGCGACGCAGGCCAATGTTCACAATTCTGTCTAAATGTGGCAGGTGCTAATAGTCACAGTTCTAATTGTGGCGCTTGCTAACATTCACAATTCTGTCTGGGTCCTGCGCAGGCTAATGTTCACAATTGTATCTAAATGTGGCACTTGCTAGGATTCACAATTCTATCCAGGTGTGGCGCTTGCCAATATTTACATCTATCTAGATGCGATGAAAAACCGCATTCACAATCCTGTCTAGATGCGATGCAAGCCAATATTCACAATTCTATCTAAGTGTGGCGCTTGCTAACCTTCACAATCCTATCTAGATTTGATGCAGGCTAATGTTCACAATTCTATCTAAGTGTGGTTGGTGTAGATGATGTTCGCCTGGCAAGCTGTGCTCTTGGATAAGCAAATGTAGAGTGCCAGAGTTTTCTGGACTATAGTGATTGCTCTACTCCCCACCCATGCCATACTTACATTGTTAGTTCAGCTGGTACACGGCTGGCTACTGGCCCAGCGCTTTTGAGCTATAGTGATGGTAGTTCATGCATAACCGCTTATTCTCTAGAAGCTTGTTAGGACATGCATTCGTTCTGTGAGTAAACTCCCACACAGCGATGTCATTTCACCAAAATGCCAGGGGTAGCAGAAGTGACATCATACGACCCTTGAACCCTGATGACATCACAGTAAGTGATGTCATTTGACCCCACCCCGAAGTGGTGTTGCGGGAAGCAATGGAACACAACCTTTCACCCCTTGACAAAACAGGAAGTGGCATCACATAGCATTGTTCCTTATACTATGAAAAATATGGTTAAGATACCACTATAATGTGATATACATTTCATACAAGAAAGCATCGCCATATGTATCGTTAAGATCAATGTGTATAGGCCCATATTACCAAATTACTGTGAATGCAAGCAGAAGTCCATGGCCAAATGATAATATGTGTTGTCATATAGCGCTTTCGCTTAAGCTCTTTATCTAGAACAAATATGCATACAATATCACCCAAGCTGTGTTGGTACTCATTTATCAACCTCAAAAGGATGAGTTTAGGTGTTTAAGAACAGACTAAATCAGTGACACACCTCCTGAAGTGTGCCTGCAATAAACCTTTAATGAGCCTAGCAATTATTGTATAGAATTCCTGAAAGACACATTTGGTATTCCTATTCTTTACTATTCTGTTTTATTTAGGGTCACTGCTGAAAAGTGGTACTTGTGGAACCCCTATTCTTTTATTTTTATTTTTTAAACAGGCCTGAACATGCAAGCCATCCCAGAAGCAAAAATCCACATGGTGCTATGCTAGCCACAGCCAAAAAGCTTGACTTAAAAAAAAAATTAAAAAAAAACTTTTTAAACATTTTTTTAAACATATTTTTTTAGGGGTGGCAAGGGACACCTCATGGGTCACAGTTGCGACCCCTAAATGATGTCTCCGCTCCCACCTGAGCTTCATTGCAGCATCCATCGTGATTCTCCCGCAGCCGTTCCAAGGACACTTTACAGCCTTACTGTTGCCCACTTTACAGTGGATTTGTTGGCTCTGTTCAAGCAAAGCTGCCCAATTGAAAACAAAATTGCATTGTCTGCCACTAGTAGCGTATGCTATAGAACCTTCAGGGTTCACAAATAATGTATCACTTGTCAGGTTTCGAAATTGAGGGGAGCTATTTAGCTCCTGCCTGAAACCTTGAACAGCATGGTTATCTTTAAACCAGTAGCTACCAGGGACTACTTTTGGCTCCACAGGGCAAGTGATGCCGAACAAACCTACCTATTTGAATTTAATTCTATGCTTTTGGAAAAATCTATAAATATATTTTAGGAAACATCTAAACCTTTACAAGTGATAATTAATGTAAACATTGATACATTTGTGTATTGTTTGAAAGTTAGATTTTCTGAATGCTTTGTACTAGACCCTTGTTCCGCAAAGGTAGCTCTTGGTCACTGTTTAATGCTGGATACCCAGGAGCTGCCTTTAGCTCCTGTTTATTGAATCCTAATTTCGATCCCCCGAATCTTGTCATGCGGTCCCTGACTCTGATTAGGGGTTCTATGATCTTAGATCGCCAGGTTTCTTTTCGTGGAGTTGTTTGAGTTTTATTTGGGCCAAATATATTCGGCAATGTTTTTATTTGGGGCATTCGTAAGCCCCCCCCACCCACCACCACCCTATTATCTAATCCCTATTCGCCACACCATACCGTGATTGGGTATGTGCTATCAAAAAAAAAATACTATGATCTACTCTCAATAATGGGCTTCAAGTTGGTGCCCTGCTGCCAGTTATGGAGGAGCACGCACTGCACGTCAAGTTAAATACGGGCACTGCCTTGGCTGCACAGAGCAAGTGCTAGAAATCTTTATGAGCCAGCATTTTTGTGTTTGTCAGGAAGCTTGGTTTCCCTTGGGCATACAGTACCAATCAGAAATTGCCCAATACGAGGTCTTGTGAATTGTGCTTCCCTGCCTTGCATGGCTCATTGGGTGTGGAGGCTGATGTACTGCATGCTGTTTTTCAGTAAATCACACTACTGCCCATCCCTGCTAATTGAAGGATCCCAGGACACAGCTTTTGTATTGTTGATTGATAACCTCTTCATGCTTCGTGCCTCCGATGTGGGTGTCATCCTGAGGATTGTTTTGGTAATTTGGGTGTGGTGCACTGAGGCATGCCAGTAGAGCAAAAGTGTGTGTGTGTGTGTGTGTGTGTGTGTGTGTGTGCACGTATTTGCAGGTGTGCATGCATGTAAATTGTTGCTGTTTATTTGCAGACGGGGTTGAAGGTGGTCTGCTAAGCAGCCACTGTTTGTGGTATGGACTGGCTTAGGGATCTGATGTAGCAATTGCTACAAGTCCAGTACCTTGGGTTGGCCTTGTTAAGAGGTACTGGACTTGTCTCAGGCGGGGGGTCCTACCCCTGAAGTTGATAGTGGCAGTTCGGAGGGTCGCAATCCTGCCCGCCCCCCCAGCCCCTCTGTGTTTGTGTATTTCTGAGCAGTCAATTTACATCCCCTGCCATACCTCCTGTATCGGATGCTTGCCAGTCTTTTCTGATTTCTCTTAGTGACAACAAATCTGAATGAGGAAACGAGGACAAGCAAAGCACTGGCATATTTTGCAGCTTGACAACCTTTTCCTTGTCCACCAATATTTGCATATAGAACAAAGAGCTGTTTGAGGAGTCAGTTGGTGAGAGCTGACCGCAATGTTTGTTCTCCAACTAGCCAATAGTAAGGAACTTACCATGCATGCGTTGTCAACATTGCAATAATATTCTTCAAGGTTATAAAATCCAACATCCATACACTGGAAAAACAATTTCTCTCAGAAATGTTGCAACATATGACACTTTGAATGTAGCATATTGCTATTAAATTCCCTTTTGGGCTTTGCAGCGTAGGACTTAAAACTAGGAGAGTTTAAACTTCATGTTCTGAACACAAATCTAATGGATGAACTGTCAATATAAAATCACCTGTAGCAAAACACAGTTGCTGAAAAAATACGTAATGTATCACAAATGCAAGTTATAGTCTTAGAAGTGATACAATTACCAACACGAGAAGGTAACCTGTCGCTAGCACAATGCGAAATGTACTGGATATAGAAGTTATCAGTGCTGACACCTAAAGGACTAAATATTGATTGGGATCGGGATGTTTTGTATACTGTAAAATTTAAAATATACAGTATTCTGTGTTGCTGACAATAGGAACCATCATGTGCAGGATTGGAACTGAATTGTTCAGTGTGCGATTAATTTGTACTTTCCTGTTGTAAATATTCCAAAGGTGGTGGTCCAAATAATATTGGAGTTTGAATTCCATTTGAATAGTGTTTCTTAATGACTACGGATTTGATTTCATACATTTATGAGAACCTTTAATAATTGGCCTTAAATACTCACGGGTTCATCAATTGTGAACTACACTAAAATGACTACTACCTTATTAGCTACATATTCAACTTAAAATGCCTTTCTCGTTGTTTTTACTCATTTGCCCTTATATGGGCAATGCAGAGTTTCCAACGATCCGTAAAAATTTTGCAGTGAGTTTGCTGTCGAGTGAATCAGACGATTGAAGAAAGTTCAATCCATTCATCTACCTAGCGGTAAGCAGTGGTGCATGGATTAAATGTATGTAACATGGCTTTAGAGGACTCCTGTACCTCTATTAACTGATAGGTTAATCCCTCCCCTCCCCTGCTGATCTTCTGGCTGAATCTGAAACTGCAGTGGTTACCTCGCTACCATCTGATCTCGGGCCCAGGTCCCCTCCCAGCCAGTAACACACCTGCACTGCCTACCTGGCAACCCTTGCACTCAAGGACTGTTTCGCTATCACTATAGCCCCTACTACCACTTCACACCTGATGTCTGCACTTTTATTTATTGTCTTTATTTATTTTACTGTTATCCCATGTACTGCACTGCCCCTTCCCCCCTGCACTTTTCCCCTCCCCTGCACTTGCACAATCTCAATGCCACCTGGCCTAGCAGGATCGTTGTATCTGTCTTTCCTGTTTCCCCTACCTTGCCTCGTTGCGCCTTGAAACACTTGGGTATAGGGGTGTTAAAAATGCCATGCCGGGGCGTGGCCAGCAACGGTACGATGAGGACGTGAGCTCCTGACGCTCCGACGGCCGCAGCAAACAGCCTGAATAAATAGCCTGCTACGAGTGGCAAATCCTTCCAAAAAACATACCCTCCTGAAGGCAAGTGCCCCAGGCACACGCAGGGAAAGCTCCGGGCCGAAACGCACCATTTTGAGCGAGTTCGGAGCGGCGGAAAGGAGGCGCCGCGCGCGCGGCATCGCACGATCAAAATGGCCGCCCTCACCGGAGCGAGGCGGAACGGCGGGAAGGCGTTCTGAGGGAATACCGCGACCATCCACCGCAAACCGTACAGCAAAACGCCCTATACGCTACATATAACAACAATCTGCTGGGCGGCGCTGGACGACGAGGGCGAGACTCTTACCGAGCGGCACGACAGGGCCAGGGCCAGAGGAGAGGAGCCCGAGAACTGGTCGAGGAGGTGAACTAGTTGCCCGCAACACACCGCGGCGGACGAGGAGAGAAGGCCCCGCCGAGTGGAGCATAGAGGACTACCCCGGTGCCGAGACCGGTGGAAGTGTTGCCGCCACCCTTTACAGCAGTCTGGACTGCAATACATATCGGCATCCGGCATAGGCAAAGACAAATCCAGAAGATTGATATCCCAGAGCAGGATTGATCAATTTACGACGCCAACAACTAACGGCCAACCAGAACAAGTGCATGACCAAACGGACGCCATGGCGGAAACAGAGGGCACGATCTCCCTAAAGGACATCATGGCGGCCATAGCCGACTCGCGTGCTTCCATGGAGCAGAAAATGGACGGCATCAGCATGGACGTTTCCCTCCTGCGACATGACCTCCAGAAGCTGACATCGCGCACCGGCGAGGCAGAAAAACGTATTTCGGGTGCGGAGGATGGAATAAGGAACATAGAACAGCAGTTGGCTAGAGTTAGAACACGATTGAAAACCATGGAGGAACGGGTGGATGAGAGTGAGGGCAGATCCAGGCGAAACAACGTAAGGATCCTGGGGCTGCCGGAAAAAGCGGAATGCCCACATATGGAGCTGTTTCTGGAACAGTGGCTTACAGACATGTTTGAAGACAATACATTCTCCAATTTCTTTTCCATTGAACGAGCCCACCGAGTGCCGACGGGTCGCCCAATTCCGGGCGCCCCGCCTCGCACAGTGATCGCCAAACTTTTGAACTATCGTGATCGCGATGCGCTGATCCAGTCCGCATGGGCGAAAGGCACCCTCACCTATAACGGATCCAAAATAGCATTCTTCCCTGATTACACCAGGGAAGTGCAAAAGGCTAGACAATCGTTTGATCCATTAAAGAAACTACAAGCCCTCAAAATAAAATATGGCCTGATGTTTCCTGCCCAACTTAAAATCTACCATCGAGGCACAACAGTCCACTTCACCGGCCCCGGAGAGGCGAGGAGATGGGCGGAACAACATATCGAGGAAGACTGGCAGGCAGCGAGGGGCAACAGACAGAGAAACAGAGCGCCCCGCGCCCGACCGGGTCCTGACCCGCCAGATCTACAACCGCCTGCACCGGGAATCGCACCACAACTGCAGGGATAACAGCACCGATTCCCAGAAAAGATGCAAACAGAAACTCTTGAGACCTGACCGTGCCGGGCTTAAGGTACTGTACAAGAACCTTATACTGGCCACGTTTATGGACTAGCCGCGAGGAGACACACAGGTAGGCGGCCAGTCCAGATGGGAGTGCCCCCCCCCCCTTCTCCTCTGGTGCGACCGGAGCCTACACAACTCCGAATAGTTTATTTGTTCATTTGTTAGCGGGCGCACTCAGCCACGGTTAGCAGAGGCTTGTTTCGTTGAATGTTCGGGCGACAGATGCTTCGAGTTAGGAGTATAGGGTGGGGGATGGGAAGTTTGTTTAATTACGGTTTTGTTCAGAAAAGGGTCCAAAGCTCAAACCTAGAACGCTATGCCACAACACCATCCGCAAATGGCATGTGCACATGGTGCTATCAGCCGATGATCAACCTGCACTCTTTACCAGATGGCCTCCATTAACACTGATGTCAAGACCCTACGTCTCCTAACCTGGAATGTTAATGGGATGGGAGCAGGAATCGAGAGACGCCTTATCACACAACTCCTAAATCGCCACACACCAGACATAGCCTTCCTTACAGAAACCCACCTAGCAGGCACTACATGTACCCTATTTAAACGCACCAACTATAGAATTGCAATACATGCTGGGTTCACCACGGGCTCCCGGGGGGTGCTTATCTTAATACATAAACGATTACCCCTGACCATGACACGGGTGACTCAAGATACCGGCGGCAGATACACACTCATTACTGGAACACTATGGAACCAGACGATAACTCTACTCAGGGTTTACTCGCCACCGACACTGCTCACCACCCTACTACAGGACATTACACCTCTGATCTCGGGTGATAACTCAGACCTACTAGTAATTGGGGGTGACTTCAACGAAGTCATGGAGGTGGGGATGCACCGCTCACACTTGAGAGGAAGAAATCCCACTGTTCACACCAAATTAGCGGCGTTCACCACAGCCATGGGACGTGTGGCGCGACCTGCACCCGGACGCAAGGGAATACTCCTTCCACTCAGGGGCACACGCCTCATTATCGCGATTAGACTACTTCTTCCTGCCTGGGCCAGAGGCTCACAGGGCCACAAAGGCAACTCTGCTGCCGCTCGGCATATCAGATCACTCCCCCCTGCTAATTGAGCTTAACATGGCTAGGCGACGTCCGCCCCCCTCCTGGCGCTTAAATAACTATTACTTGGGCTTCCCAGACTTTCTGGAGCAAATACAACGAACGACAGAAACCTATTTTGAGTTAAACACAGGATCAGTAGATGATCCGGAGATCCTGTGGGAGGCACTCAAACCAGTGCTGAGGGGTGAGATCCTAGCATGGTCCGCTGCACACCGTAAGAAACACCAACAGAAATTGGTGGAAGCCGAAGCACAAGTGACCCAGGCCGAACTTAATCACCTAGCACTAGATCAGCCAGAAACGAATCGAGCGCTAACACTCGCTCAAAAACGTTTACAGAATATTGCGTTAGATAACGCTAGGCAGGCACATATGACGACGAGAGCTAGAATATATGAGACCGGCGATAAAGCCGGCAAAATGCTGGCATGGATAGAGAAACGTGAGACAGGCAGCGGCCAGGTCAGGGCGCTAAAATCAGAAGGAGCTGAACCCTTACGGACCGACAGCGATATAGCCGAGGGCTTCGCGGCTTACTACACGGAACTTTACAGGTCACCCACATCGCCCATCAATAGATCGGTGCTAGATGACATAGCCCTGCCCACTCTAAGCGCTGAGCAGCAAGCTCTACTTGAGGAAGATATCACAGAGGAGGAACTGATAGCGGCCATGTCAGAACTCCAGACGGGAAAGACACCAGGGCCAAATGGCTTCCCGATTGAGTTGTGGCGTCAACTCGGAACAAATGTGATTGCCCCCCACCTACTGCAAATGTTCCTACAGTGCAAGGAGAGAGGACGCCTACCGGCAGATCTCCGGAAGGCCACAGTGATAGTGATTCCCAAAGCAGACAAACCGCCGGACCTCTGTAGCTCATACCGACCAATCTCGCTCATCAATAGTGAGACCAAAATACTAGCGAAAGTATTAGCTAACCGATTACAAAAGGTCATCACAACACTAATTCATCCCGACCAGTGCGGTTTCATGCCGACGGTCGACCCGCATGAACATCCACAGGCTACACACTGTAATAGAGAAAGCGCACTCCACCCGAGGCCCCCTGGCTGTACTAGCGATTGACTTCGAAAATGCTTTCGACTCGGTGTACTGGGAGGCAATTTGGGAAATAATGGGCCGGAAGGGGTTTGGTCCCCAGTTTCTGAGCTGGGTGCAGCTCCTGTATGAATCCCCCGAGGCACAAATGAGAGTGAATGGGTGGCCATCGCACACCTTTAAGCTCGGGAAGGGAACTAGACAGGGATGTCCATTATCCGCCATGATATTTGCCCTGGCTATGGAACCGCTAGCTGAGGCATTGAGAGCGTCACCGGCTTGGTGTGGTATCCAGTGGGAAAATGGGCGGGAGGATAGGGTCTCCCTATACGCGGACGACTTGCTTCTCTACTTAAAAGACCCACACCAGGCCTGCTCCACGATCGTAGCCATACTAGACAGCTACAGTACTTTCAGCGGGCTAAGAGTAAACTGGCCCAAATCAATACTATTCCCAATAGGCACCACTACTTTCACTCCACCAGCTAACTGTCCCTTCCGCCTAGAAACCGAACAGTTTAAATACCTTGGCATACAAGTTACTAACGACCTGAGCAGGTACGTGGCTAATAATCTTCACCCGATAACGACCAGGTTCATAGAAGATGCTAGGCACTGGGTCTCCCTCCCTTTGACCCTACTGGGAAGAGCGGCATTGTTTAAAATGATGGCTCTCCCACACTTCCTATACATTTTACAAAATGCCCCGCTACACGTCCCGGCGGAAGAATTTAAAAAGATAGATAATACACTGAGGAAGCTCCTGTGGAACAACGGACATCCACGTATTGCGCTGGGTACTCTACAACGCTCCATCTGGGAGGGAGGGATAGGGCTCCCCCGCCTACAGTCCTACTACTGGGCTAGTCAAATGGCAGTGGTCAACGACTTGCTGCACGGGGACACTACGTTGCCGCACAATAGACTGGGGAGGGCCAGTGAACGCGCTAGACCACAAACTGAACTCCTTTACAAAGCGTCTCGTAACTCAGCTCCACAAACAATGCTCTCACACATCGCCCGAGTATGGACAGACACGCACAAGTTCCTGGGATGGGAGGGGAAGATCACTCCACTACAGCCCCTGTGGAACAACAGAAACTTACCCGAGGTAAACAAACTGCCGAGATGGCGTACATGGTTACAGTGTGATATCAGCACGGTGGGTGATATCGTAGAAGGGGGCAAATTGGTGTCCTTCGAAACACTAGAGTCCAGGTTCCACCTCCCTGACACTGAACGGTTCCAATATACACAGATGCAACATGCCCTACAAGCCCATCTCCCGGCACTTAAAGACATGGCCGAAAGCACTCCCCTCGAAAGAAACATAGTGGAGACAAGCATAGAGGCCAAAGTAACGTCTACCATGTATACTGCCATCACTTCCTTTGCCACCACTGAACTAAAAAGCCTGAGGGGCAAGTGGGAAAGGGACCTAGGACTCATACAGCCAGAAGACTGGGTGGGGGCCCTCATGTACCCCCAGGAGGTGGCCATTTCGGCCAGACTTAGACTTGTACAACTGAAAATTCTGCATAGAATTTACTACCCCAGGGTGGCATTATATCGTTGGGGGAAGACATCCGACCCACACTGTCTCCGATGCAAGAGGGAAGAGGGAACCTTTTTTCACATACTATGGGACTGCACCCATATAAGACAGTACTGGCAAAAATGCTGCGATGAACTTTCACAGGCACTGGGGAGAACGATACACAGAGACCCAAAGCTACTCCTGCTCGGGATAGAGGAAGAGGGAGAGGCATCTAAATATGAGAAGCTGCTTTTATCGACGGCCTCGGCGATTATTAAAAGGAACATTGCACAATTATGGGGTTCGGAAACCACGCCACAGTACGAACAATGGGTGACGGACGTCAACATATGCATCTCGATGGAAAGGAGAGTATATGCGGCCAGGGGATGCCCGAGGAAAGCAGATAAGATATGGAACAAGTGGGAGGAGGCCCAGTGATTGCAATAACTTGAATAATGGACGGTAGGGCACAATGTGCATTGTGCAAGAGTACTTTGATCTGGCACGTAGCGTGAGAAACAACGGACACCACAAGACCCTTTTCTCCTCTTTCTTCCTTTCTTCTTTTTCTTCCTTACTTTCACGTTTTCTTTTTGCCTGGCCAAGGACTGTTCCACTGGTCATACAGGTTGTATGTTTATAAGAAGAATGTATGTTTTATGATGTTGAACCGAAAATGCAATAAAATGTGTTATAAAAAAAAAAAATGCCATGCCATATCATACATGTTTATTTAGTAAAGCAGGAAGAACACCGCATGGATGAGCTTAGTGGAAGTGAAGGAATGTTTGATTCTCCCACAATGACCTATAACAACATAGGAGGACAATTTATTCCTCTGGGACTGTCTTCAATAAGGCTACACCCCTATGGATTAGATCAGTAGCTATCCAAACAAATAAAATAGTTATCTGAGAGATTTAATACGACAGTTTTGGATTATATTTAGTTTTTTCTGATATCATTTTAAAGTTACATATTGCTTTCCTCGAAGAAGGGTGACTTATCGTGCTCAGAACGTGTTGGAATTAGAACATCTTGAAATAACATCAAAGGCATTTAAACTGTTTTCTTTAACACTAGGAAATACATGTGATTGAGTTGAAGATATACATTTATGTCTAACAAGTTGAGCAAAGAATTGCGCTCTTTCCGCCTTTTTATACAATTTGAATTGACTAAGATACCTTTGTTACTATGCATATTTGAGTGCATTTTAAGTCACTATGATTAAAACCTATTTTTTAAAAATATTGTCTTTCTTTTAAATATGGATTAATCCTAAAAGTTGAAATTTATAGATGAATGTTTATTTCTATGGTGTTAATCCCCCATTCCAAGGGCTGGAACGGGGGGAGGGTGGGTAGGGGGGTAACGGTCCAGCAGTAATCAGCCCGAAGCGAAGCGAGGGCGGATAACTAGGGCACCGGACAGTTGGGGATTAAGGCTTTTAGCACCCTTTCCATGGCAGAGAGGAAGGAGCAGCGTGGAGTGCTGCTGCTGCAGAAATACCATAAGTGGGTGGTGAGAAGAGGGGGGGGGTGGGCAAACAAAAAACAGGTCAGAGGGTGCGGTGGAAGATGACACTGGGGGGAGCCGGCCGTCGAGCTGCATGGAATGCAGGATTTCACTGGCAGTTCAAGCCTGCGTTCCTAGCCACCTGATTGGCTGGCTCCCCCCACCAGGGTGCTAATAAAATATTAATAACGAGTTGATTGTGTATGTATGTATGTATGTGTGTGATATATAGCGGCCCCGTAGTTATGGTTAGGTTGCTCAACCCATAGGAAGAGCACTTTTTGGGCGGCTTATAACTCCGCCCTGAACGAATCCTCACAAAATGTAGCAGAAAACGTATATGACCCTGTAGGATAGATCCTGCGAAGTTTGGCAAGGTTTTGTCAAGGGGGAGGGGGGGTGGCAAAGTTATAGTGTGGTCCCAAAATGTGTGGTTTTTTTCCATAGACTCAATGGAAAAATATATATCAACATTTTTGATGCAGAAACACCATTAGTTTGAGCAGCACTCACGCGACGGATCCAAAGATAAGAAGCCAAAAGGCTGAAAGGTTTAATTGTATTGAAAAAATATATACATATTCTGAGTCCTGTGGAATCTGCTTAGATCGCAATTACAGTTTGTTTTTTGAAACTCGAAAAGGGGCGTCAAACTAGGGCGTGCCAGTAGTATTATCCCTCGTGTGAGGTCCACTGTACCCATGATCCCTCATGCATGTAGGATCCTCCGATTCTTTTTTTCCGCCATACCAGTCGGACGCATATTGCAGAGTTCCCTTGGCATTAGCCAATTATACTAAAATTATTGTTTAAAAATTCCCCGTTCTTTCCACCCTACGCCGAAGATCGATGCCGGTGAAGATCGAGGACACCAGCCGTCGAACTCCACAACGAACTTTGGGCCTCGGCCCTATACATGTAGGGAGAGTGGGATTGGTCATACAGGCTCCCACATTTATTTCCTACATATACTCGCCCGCTGCCAAATTAATACCAATGGAGAGTACTCCGGGCAGAATTTGAAAGAAGTGTAACGAAGTTCCCCTGGGTAGATGAGCACAATACGTGCAGAGGCTACCTGTCGAGCTTGTAAGCTCTTCAGGCCGAAAACGCCTAAAGACCGCTCCACTAAACGCTGGGCCCACTACGCCAGGCAATGAGAGGCCATGGATGCCGAAGGGGCCTTTAGCAATCGCACAAGCCCCTGACCTCGGAGGACTGGCCAGCAGTCCAGTTATGGGGACAATGCCCGACGGCAAAAGCGCAACCCACACCACTCCCACTAAACACATCCGCCCCAGCCGTGACTCGACGGGCGTGTTGAGTGATCGGCAACGGAAGGCACAGAGAGAGCGGTCTAACGATTCTGTGTTCTGGGCATTCCTGTTCACCATCGCCACATGACAAAGACCAACCGTCCACGGTTGGAAAAGGTGCCACACTACCAATAGTTGTAGAGGCTCCGTCGTCAGAAGACTATTCCGACCTCTATGCTCCCAAGTCTAAACATGTAGCTTCTAGTCCCGAGATTCAACGCCCTCCTTCTACCACCTCCGAATCTCGACGCAAAGCGTTGAAACCCTTGGAAACCCCTAAAACCTCTGGAAAATATTCCTCTAGTCATGGGAAGGGGGTTAAACCGTACAAGAGACCTGCAGAACACCATAAGGAAAAACAGAAGGCCCCTAAAGTGATAAAAAAGTCCAAGGTCCCTGACACTACTCCTAAGGGTAAAATTGTCCCTCCCACTTCTCAGGATATGGGCATGGATGAGGAACCACAGCAAGAGAGGTTTATTCCCAGTTCCAAGGAATGGAACTCAGTCGATATTGATAGGGTAATGAGAAGGATGTCTTTTTTTTTTTTTTTTTTTTGTAGACTTCTACGAGAAAGACCCTAATGATTTCCATAGCTATGCAAATACACCAGCTACCTCAACCCCCTACTAAAAGGCTCCGCTCTGAGGCTCCGGCGCAGGGATTGGTTTGACCCTTTGCTTACCATCCAGAGTCATATGGTGAGGAGACAGACACAGATGCTGGAAGACCAGACGGGTGGCTTATTATGGGGATGATGAGGACCAGGAAGAGGAAGATGAGGCGGAAGCCTACAATCTTGACTCCCCTATTCCTAAGTATCCCCCGGTGCATGACTCACAGATTGATAATCAGCCACTCCTCAATGAGGTACTGGCTAAAGCAGCAGCTCATTTTCAAATAGACACACAGGATCTCCAAGAAGATGGGGATTTCACGGAAGAAATCCTAGAGGACAAAAGAGCCATTACCCAAGCTATCCCAATATTAAAATCAATCCAGTGTAGAATTGATCCCTCGCTGGTAACCCCAAATCTTACTCGTGCAGTGAATCCACAAGTGAAAAAATTATTCTGGGCCGCACCCTCCGATCCTATGTACATAAGGGGTCAATTAAAACCCGATTTCCCTGGTAGTAACAACCACCAGAAAGAGGGCAGGCACACCACTAGCGTCTTCAGAAGCACCTCCCGATGAGGAGAGCAAAAGGATATATGCTCTGGGTAGGAAAGTTGCCTCCACATCAGCCTATCAGGCACGTATTGCTAACAGTACAACTCTTTTAGCACGCTATAACTGCCACCAATGGGAACAAGTAGCTGCTCTAGTAGCCTCTGCACCTGAACCACTAAAAGGCCAGTTTGCCCAAATTGCAGCAGACGGAAGGTCTGTGTCTGAATGCATCCTTAAAACAAATTTTGATGCAGCAGATAATGCAGGAAGATTAATAGCCGAAGGCACAGTAATAAAGTGACACACTTGGCTAAGGCAGTCGGGGTATGAACCCGAGACTCAAGCCACGCTTATAGACATGCCGGTAGAGCCGAACGTTCTATTCGGCAAGGCAGCGGAAGAGGCACTAAAGACGAGTACGAGACCCTAAAATCTCTCGGCCAACTCACAAATAAACCCCCAGGTCAAAGGGGGGGTAATAGTTTTCGCCGCTTTCGCGGCCAAAGCTCCCAGAGGGGTTTCAACTACTACCAAAATCAAGGAACCTCCTGGGGCAACAATCCGTTCCAAACATCACAGGGATTCACCAGAGGCCAGCGCAGGGGCCGCACTAGGGTTAGAGGCAGCCCTGCCAGAGGTGGCACACCACGTAGTAAACGGTGACGTTCCGCTTCGTGGTCCCCTCCCATGCATCCCTAGTAGGGGGGTGCATTTCCACCTTCACCCATGCATGGGAGTGGATCACTTCGGACAGATGGGTGCTGTCCAGTGTCTCCAGGATACTGTATAGCACTATTAGCGCGCCCCCACGACCATCCTCCAAGACGGAAGGTACACTCGTTGGAGCACCAGAAAATCCTTCTTGAGGATATCGCCACTCTACTTGCAAAGGACGCCATAGAACTTGTCCCGGGCAACCAGGTAAACGGGGGTATTTATTCAGCCTACTTCCTTGTGCCAAAGAAAGATCTAACAATCTGCCCAGTATTAGATTTGCGCCCTGCCAACAAGTATGTCAAGCCACAAAAATTCTGCATGACTACACTCCCAAGATGTAATCCCCCTACTAAAAAAGAGGATTGCATAGCCACATTGGATATGAAAGATGCCTATTTTCATAATTCAATGTTCCCAGCGCACAGATGATTCTTGCGTTTCAAAATAGACAACCAGCACTACCAGTTCCAGCTGCTGCCATTCGGTATAGCCTCAGCTCCAAGGGTATTCACAAGGTACTGGCGGTGGTGGCGGCGCACCTACGCAGGGAGCCAATCCAAGTGTACCCTTACCTGGACAACTGTCTCATCACAGGGGAAAACCCCGTAATTTGCAGATTAAACATTCAAAGCACAATAGACCTCCTTTTCCAATTGAGCTTCTCAATCAACGAGAAATCGAGCCGGGTGCCAAGCACCTCCAAAACAGTTCCTAGGAGCTGTCCTAAACACCCAAGAGGGGTTGGCCTTTCCATCAGAGGAAAGAATTTGAAATCTGTTGCTGCAAATTCCTCAGTTCGGGCGCCAAATAAGGGTGCGTAAAGCGATGTGTTTGCTAGGCATGATAGCATCATGCATTTACCTGGTTCCCCATGCGTGACTGCGCATGCGACCCATGCAGGAATGGTTAGCGAAACAGTGGTCTCAAGCAAGTGGTCAGTGGGACGATCTAGTGGTCGTTTCGCCTACACTAGTACAGAGTCTTTGCTGGTGGACAAGAGAGAATCTTACGAAGGGGAAACCCTTCTATGATCCAGAGATACAGGCCGTCGTCACAACAGATGCCTCCCTGGCAGGGTGGGGAGCTCACTACCTTCACCACACAGCTCAGGATCTCTGGTCTCACACAGTGGCTCAGAACCACATCAATCTGCTAGAACTTCTGGCAGTCTTCAGAGTGCTTCGGGCATTCGAACCACTCCTATCCAACCTGTCAGTGCATATCCTAACAGACAGCACGACGGCAATGTTTTACTTAAACAAACAAGGGGGCACTTGTTCGCCAAATCTGTCCAAGCTTGCCCAGAAAATTTGGAGATGGGCACTCAAACGGAAGATTTACTTGTCAGCCCAACATGTTCCAGGGAATCTCAACTCACTAGCAGATGTCTGAGCTGGGCTCCCCTTCCAGAAGAACACGAGTGGACACTACATGAAGAAGTCGTAGGAGACCTCTTCTGTAAGTGAGTTTCCCCACTATAGACCTATTCGCCACAAGCGAAAACAGGCAATGCCCAGACTTCGCATCCAGGTTCCCCCAGCCAGACTCCAAGGGGAACACCCTATGGATGAAGTGGTCAGGGATGTTTGCCTATGCTTTTCCACCAACCCCTATGATGAGGAAGGTGGTCAACAAGATCCACAGGGAACCGATGATGCTCAACCTAGTTGCTCCTATGTGGGCGAGACAACCGTGCTATCCGCACCTACGCAAATTGGCGGTGTGCGACCCCATCAAACTCCCGTGCCGGTACAACCTACTCTCCCAGCACGAGGGACTAACAGTGCATCCTCAGCCCAACTCAATGAACTTGGCAGCATGGCTCCTGAAGTCCTAGAGTTCGGAAATCTCAGAGATGTATGGATATCTTGAAAGTGTCAGGAAAACCTAACAAAAGGGACTGTTACTTTGACAAATGGAAACGATGAGTTATTTGGTGCCAGAATCACAGTACAGCCTGTCCCTCCCCAAGCAGGAGCTCGCCTGCATCCCGCGCTGCAGGAGCAGCCTCCCCTTTCCACCTCCGATGAGGTAAGGTCCGGAGCAGTCCTATGAGCTGGCCACAACATACCCGATCTGTGGTGCTCTTTTCTACTGAAGCTAAGTAGCTGGCTGCTACAATCGTGCAGCACCATCCCCCTGCCCTGCAAATTACAGCTTCCCTAAATTGTACACCATTTTGCCGATCCTCTGAATAGACGCCATCAGCATCCATGCTGCCCTCTATCTTCTAAAATGGCCATTCCATTTTAGAACTATCTACACTTCCGCATTGCGGCGCCTCCATGAAGATGATTGGCTGCCTGATTCGTATTTGACCCAATTGGATGTAGGCGAAGCCGGCCTCACGACCCAAGGCCGGAGACCAAGGCTGATGACAGATTGCCACAGGCACAAGGTGCTGTCGTGCTGCCCGTCTAGCCACTGACCCCCTCATTGGTGAGTAGTTAGAACTTCTTTACTTCGCTCCCAACCCTCTCCCCCGTAATGCTCTACTTACCATCACTGCCAGCAGACTCTCCTCTGGACATCGAACACTAATCACTGGTGCTCCGCTTACCAGTAACGCCTCTGCGGCTAACATCTGAAGCCCCCGCCTTCTTTTTTCTCTCTCCCTGCTAATGTACTGCTGCTAACCTCTTAGGCATCGCCCGATCTTATCATATACATTGCACTGTTAACTTCTTTGCAAGACTATCTATGTAAGCACAATATGATGAACAGCCCGCACTGTACTTAAAAACCACATACTGTGCCAAAAAACGACACGGATGTACACACGTTATATTAACGCTGCATAGCTATGCCACATACTTTCCAGATAGTCATAACCATCAGCGTGGATGTAAATTACTTTGCTTAATCAAGACGGAACTGCCTAGCCAGTCCACGCCTATCTTGCCCTCTGATTACAAGCTATACTGTCTGTCTGAATGCTATGCCTAACACGTTGATATGGTGCAATGCTCAAAGGAGATTCATTTTCCTATATAACTCTTTATCAACCTTCCACAGTGCTTTACGTAATAATGTCTTCATGAATGTCATGTCTGCACTTAGCATCTCGTCAACGAGTTATTACCACACTTCTTACAATGTTTACTGAATATACAATTTATCTACATCAGTATCTTGCCCTGCGCCTTATGTCTTAAACATGGCAATATTGCTATAAGCACAGGCCAACCCTGTAAAATACTCTCTCCCAATTGGGACTAGCCTAATCAAATGATTATTGTGCCACTATGATATTGGCCCTCTAACCTTGTTAAGTACCTTACTGCTAGCCCGGCCCTACGCCCTTTGTTGCTATACTGTACTAGCCTTACCTGGCCCTACGCCCTTTGCTGCTATACTATACTAGCCTAGCCTAGCCTAGCCTAGCCTGGCCCTACGCCCTTTGCTGCTATATTGTACTAGCCTTTCCTGGCCCTACGCCCTTTGCTGCTATACTGTACTAGCCTTGCCTGCCCTACGCCCATTGATACTATACTAGCCTTGCCTGGCCCTATGCCCTCTGTTGCTATACTATACTAGCCTGGCCCTATGCCTTGCTGCTATACTGTACTAGATTTGCCTGGCTCAATGCCCTCTG
Organism: Ambystoma mexicanum; assembly: GCF_040938575.1. NCBI lineage: Eukaryota > Metazoa > Chordata > Amphibia > Caudata > Ambystomatidae > Ambystoma > Ambystoma mexicanum. The sequence continues at coordinate 575,232,419 of NC_090922.1, read as the reverse complement.
TTGCTATACTATACTATACTAGCCTGGCCCTATGCCCTTTGTTGTTGTTACTGATGCATTATTGGGCCCCACGGCTGAAAACCTATTCTACCTAATGTGTTTTTAGGTCTCTCCGTAGAAATTGAATCGGCCTACTGCTGTCTAGGCCCCTCTGTTGAAATCTGAATCGGCCTACTGTAGTATTTCAGCCCACCTTGCATACTACGATGCCCATAGCCACCAGCAAACTCAATGGCCAGCCCACAACACTGCTCACCCTTCTTATTGCACTCTCCGCCCTCTCATTTCTCATTTCTCACCCCCCACCCCATACGAACACCAAACGGCTCTGCCACCACTCCCACTCAACCTACCCCAGCAGAAACATACCTATCCCCTGTAGACATATGCTCTGCACCACCTTGCACCGCAACCATGTGCAGACTGAAAAGACTCAGAGCTCTCACACTGATTGCAGAACTCGGCACTCAACCCACTTCCACTGCAATCAGAAACAATAGACTAAGCTCCCACACAACCCTCACCAGGAACACTCAAATAACAGCAGTCTCCCACCAACCACAACAGGACCCACACCACCACTACACACAACACACCAAATAGCACCTACCCCACCACAAAAAAATCACACACACCCCCCACATCAAATGCGCTCTCATTAATGTACGCTCCCTCCCAGCCCATGCTACTGAGATTCACAAGCTCCTAACCGACATCGACCTACTAGCCATCACAGAAACCTGGCTCCTTGAAGCCTCTGGCCCCGCTGTTTCACTTGCACTGCCACCAGGCTTCACCATCCTCAGACAGGACAGAACAGCATGAGTGGGAGGCGGAGTAGCTATCATCTACAAAGAAAGCCTCCACCTTCAACTTATCAGCCACCCCTGGACCTGTAACTCTGACCTGCTATCCACTAAACTCACACTGTCCCCCAACAGCATTAACATGCACATACTGTACCGGCCCCCAGGCCTCCTTAACTCACAGAAACACCTCACCCACATACTCAGTAATAACATCAAAAGCTCCACCAAGACCCCCCTATTAGGAGACCTCAATTTTGGATTTAATGATGAGAAAGGCAAAAAAAAAATGCTGATACCCTCACTAAAGAACTAAATGACCTGGGTTTCACCCAGAAAATATTAAGTCCCACTCACCCCAAAGGACACCTCCTAGATTGGATAGCGGATCATAATTGCCTCTCAACCATCACCGCTAACACCACCCTGCCCTGGACCGATCACAACTGCATCGAATTCACCATACCCATCACCAAAAGCACAAAAACCCTCACCCCTGCTACTACAGCGCAAGTGAGAAGCTCTAAAAAGCTCACTGAGGACAACCGTCACCCTTACTTAAACATCCCTGAACTAGCACCCTTCGCCCAAGACCCCAACACCCTAGCTAACATCTACAAGGATATTATCACTAAAGCTATTAACGAGATAGCACCCCTCGAACTCAAAAAAGATAAGAAATCGTTACACACAAACTCATGGTTCACTGAAGAACTTCAGGCACTGCGCACATGCAAAAGAGTAGCGCTGAAAAACTGGCAAACCAATCCTAGTGTCGACGCCAAAAACGAGTTCAACCTTAATCTCCCACCAATACAAAGCAGCCATCACCTCAGCCAAAGCTAACTCTTTCAACACACGCATCTCAATGCTAAATCGCACTCCAGAGAGATCTTCTCCATTTTCAATGAGCTTATCTCCCCTCCCAGCACACCCGATGAAATAGTCAAAGATGAAACTTGGTGTACATGCATCCAATCGGCCATGCTACACAAAATAGAACTCCCCCAAAAGAAAATTGAAGAGCAGTGCAAAGCAATACCACCACAAATGGGACAAAATCTACCATCTCAACTCCCGACTCAACCAACTCCATCAGACCTGTATTCTCTTTCAGGGATATCACTGAACAGGAAGTTATAGACCTCCTTAAACCTTCTCCCTGTAAAGGGGACATATGCCCACCTAAGCTCATCAAGGACTGCGCAGACCGCCTTGCCCCGCTATTCACAGCCTTCATCAATGCATCTTTCAAAACAGGCATCATCCCAGCCAGCCTCAAAGAGGCCTGGGTCTGCCCACTCCTCACAAAACCGACTCTCGACCCTCTACAGCCTAATAACTACAGACCAATAACCATGGTGCCATTCCTCCTGGAATTACTGGACAAAGCTGCCCACTGCCAAATCCAACACTTTCTGGAAACCCACTCCATCCTAGGGATCAGACAATCGGGATTCCGTAAAGGACATGGCACTGAAACAGCCCTGGTGGATCTAAAGAATCAGATCACCCAAATCATGGACAAAGGCAAGCCTGCCCTGCTGCTGCTCCTAGATCTCTCAGCCACCTTCGATCTGGTTGACCACAAGACTTTCACATCACACCTCACACATTCAGCTAACTTCTCCAAAGAAGTAGCTCTCTGGGTCACCTCCTTCCTCGAAGGAAGAGCCATGAAGGTCTTCACAGATATAGCAAACGCTAAACCTACCACAATCCACTGCGGAGTCCCTCAGGGATCCTGCACAGTGCCCACTTTATACAACTTGTTCCCGAAGGAACTATGCTGACTATACTCAAATACTTCTACCCCTCTCTGGATCACACTACAAAGATTCAAGGCACTCCACACGATCTACTCCACCATCCAGGCTTGGATGGCGATAAATGGCCTCTGCCTCAATGGGAAAAAGACGGAGATCATGATACTAGGACAAAAGAACACCATAACCAAGCAAATTATATGCCAACTTTACAATTGACAACTCCACTATCCCTGTATCTACAGCAGTCAAGACGCTGGGACTATACTTAGACTCCTCAATAACCATGACCAGACAGGTTAGCGTCATCACCTCCGCCTCTGCACATACCACGAAACTAATAAACGCCATAAAACCTTACCTATCCAAACCCAATTGCCTATCAATAGCCAGAGCAACCATTGGTGCAAAATTAGACTATTGTAATGCCATTCTGGCAGGCACATCCGGCAAAAACCTAAACGGGCTTCAAGTCACGCAGAACAATACTCTCCATGCTGCCCTAAGCATCCTAAGAAGGGAACACATCTCCCTGGCTAGATAATCGGCTCTCTGGCTCCCGGTCAAAAAGCACATCACTCTCAAAATCCTCAACCTCACACACACATGCCTCACTCTATCCGCACCCTCATACCTATCTGAGACTACCTCCAAGTCCTCTTCCACACGCCCCACCAGGATACAATACACTAACCAACTCCACATCCCACGTATTAACAGAGCCAAATCCGGTGGGTTAGGCTTCCCATATATTGCTCCCAAACTCTGGAACGCATTACCCACAGACTTTAGAGCAGAAAACTCACCCCTGGCATTTCGTAGGAAACTCAAGACCCAACTCCTTGAACAGTAATTCACAACCGTATCTGTAAATATGTAAAACATCAGATTCACTGTAACTATATGCATCATCATGTATATGTAACTAAGCCATGCATGTAACAAGCGCCACGATGCCCAAGGGCTGTTGTGCGCTTTACATATCTGAATAAATAAATAAAAAATCAGCAAATCAACCCAGTTGATTGTACTCATTCTAATGTCGTCACCTATGTGCTCCACCTATTGGATGCAGGGTTAGTGTTTAACTCACTCAAAGTGCACCTGGCAGCTTTATCAGCCTACACCACTTCCTATAACAAGGTGTCATGGTGGAAAGTGCCAGTTGTCAAAGCATTTATGGAAGGGGTAAAGAGACTCCATCCTCCAATTTCTAACCCACCACCAGATTGGGACCTTAATGTGGTACTTGCTAAACTCATGGGACCCCCTTTGAGCCCATGCACAAATCTAGTCTCAAACACTTGACTTAGAAAAAACTGCCTTCTTAGTAGCCATCACATCCATAAGAAGGGTCAGTGAAAATCAAGCTCTGTCAGTGCAGGATCCTTTCTTTACTGTTCATAAGGATAAACATATATATATCACAAGCATCAGAAATGCTTGTGATATATTACACAGCCACGGTAGTGGCTGTGTAGTTGTGGTTAAGTTGCTGTTTCCATAGGAAGAGCACTTTTTGGGCAGCTTATAACTTTGCTCCGCCTGGACGAATCAGCACCAAACTTTGCAAAAAAAGTATATGGGCCACTTTTTGCAAAGTTTGGTGATAGTTTGGTCTGGGGGGGGGTTCAGTTCTTGGGGGGGGTCCCAAAACGTCTTTTTTTTCCTATAGACTGAACGAGGGAAAAACTTTGCGCACGCCTACAGCCCAAACCGCTGGCGGATTTTCACCAAATTTGCGGCAGGAGCAGCAGCTTAGTCCTAAAAGTGTGCTTTTGTAAATTTGGTGAAAATCCGTCTAGTCGTTTTCTTTAAAACGACCAAAAAGTAGGTCTAAAATAATTGGTGATATCTATGTCCACTCCGGGGTCACACTTCCCTGTTCGCTCCGCGGACAACATACCAATTGGCCAAGGGGCTGGCGTCATGACCGCGGCGGACACGGGACGTCTCTGCCGATTGGCTGCAGTGAGCCGTGTTCTGCGTCAGATTGTTTGGATGCGCCCGACATCTTGGATCCGCCGACAGCGCGGCAGCGAAATGCTATTTCGGAAACTGTTTTGATGTGTCAGGGTGGTTCGGGAGGTTCAGAGAGTAAGAGATGGGTGAAATACTGTATTTGTTTAGGTGGTAGGTGGTAATGATGTATTCTCTATGCCCGCCTTGTTCGGGATGTTTGTAAGTACAGAAAATGAGGGGTCTCATAAGGATAGTACTTTAGTCCGTGCTGTGCGCAGGAAACTTGAAACTGTTCTGAGGACACGCGTGGTGTTAGCGAACATTGACATTGAGTACATGCCGTAGTTCATTTTTTTTTGTTTCTATGGGTGTGCTATTGATTTATACGCCGCCATGGGTGTGACATGCTGCGATGGTTGTGGCCAGGGCCTAGAGTCTTGGGTGCATGGCCGTAGGCTGTAGGCCATACTCCGAAGACGCTAGGCCCTGGCCACAACCACCGCAGCATGTCACAGCTATAGATACACCCGCAGTATTGCATATCGATCAGGTGGTTGTGGGGAGGGTCTAGAGTTGGTTGCATGGCCTTCGGCCATGCACCCAAGAACAAAGTTATAAGCACTGGAGTTATAAGGCACTGCACACCCATACATTCAAATATCTATGGCCTTACACCCAAGACTCTAGCCTCTGGCAACAACCACTAGAGCATATCACAGCTATAGGTATACCCGCAGTATCAAACATCAATCGGGTGGTTGTGGGGAGGGCCTAGAGTCTTGGGTGCATGGCCGAAGGCCATGCACCCAAAATCAAATTTATACGTAGTGAAGTTACAAGCCACAATCGGTGCAATGCGGTGTGGCAGTTCTGGGCAGGAGCTAGAGTCTTGGGTGCATGGCCAAAGGCCATGCACCCAACAACAAACTTATAAGCACTGAAGTTATAAGCCATTCTATGGGTGTGCTATTGATTTATAAGCGCCATGGGTGTAATATGCTGCCGTGGTTGTGGCCAGGGCCTAGAGTCTTGGCTGCATGGCCGTAGGCCATACTTCCAAGACTCTAGGTCCTGCCCACAACGACCGCAGCATGTCACAGCAATGGATACGTCTGTAGTATTGCTTATCGATCAGATGGTTGTGCACCCAAGATCAAAGTTATAAGCACTGGAGTTATAAGTCACTGCACACCCATGCATTGAAATATCTATGGCCTTACACCCAAGACTCTAGCCTCTGGCTACAACTACTACAGCATATTACAGCTATAGGCACACCCGTAGTATCAAACATCATTCAGGTGGTTGTGGGGAGGGCCTAGCCATGCACTCAAATTTATACGTAGTGAAGTTAGAAGCCACAATGGGTGCGATATGCTGTGGTGGTTCTGGCCAGGACCGACGGCCATGCACCCAAGACTGAAGTCCTAAGCAGTGAGGTTATAAGTCAGCATTGGTGTGCTGTGGTGCTGTGGTGCGGTGGTTGTGTGCACGACCTACAGTCTTAGGTGCATGGCTGCAGACCATGCAACCAAGAGTAAACTTCTAAGTAGTGAAATTATAAGCACCATGGTTTTGATATGCTGTGATGGTTGTGGGTAGGACCTATAGTCTTGGTTGCTTGGCTGCAGGGTGTAGGTGGTAGGTTATACATCCAAGACGCTAGGCCCTGCCTACAGCCACTGCACCATATTTCTGCCATAGATTAGACGTATAGATTTGAATATGTATGACATTATACTTACTGTTTACTTTGTTGAGAATCCATATATTTCTTACATGACTTTAGTACTTGGTGGAACACTATCCTTTTTTAATTCTGTGATAAAAGAAAAGAGCATGTTAGTGTTTGTATTTTATAAAGACTTATTACATTGTATAATAGACATTTTAGCCTTTTTTGTACCCTCCTATTTAGTTTACAAACCAGTGTACTGTGCATTTTGCTCAGTTTCTGTGTTTGTTTCTCAAATCCTTGGGTCTGGGGGGAAAATAAATCCTTGTCTGATTAAAAAAAAACCTTTCTTTGCTATGCTACAAACTATTTCTTTGTTTTCTTTGAGTGTTTACTTGTTTCTGTTTAATGTTATGTCTGTTGGCTAGTTGCAGATTTTTAAAAACAGTTAGATACCTGTTGGCGTATTCTAACTGTGCATTTTTTGTTACGGATCTGTGGTATTCATTTATCTGTGTGGTTGTTATACACCCTTGGGCAGTTAGATACCTGTTGGCATGTTCTAACTGTTTATAGTCTTTTACTTCAATTTTTGTTAATGTTGAAGTACACATTAGTTACTACATTTTGGCTTTAAGAAGATTAAATACACATTTGTAAGATTAGCTGGCAATCTCTGCTTTAGAGTAATGGTGCTATCATTACATTTGAACCATCCACGTTTCCTTTTAATGTATGCAGTGTAGTGACCTGCATTGGTTGTAACGCCTGCGTGGTAGATTATACCTATTGTTGTAAAGGTTTTCTTCCCAAGTGACACTTAACCATGTGTGAATCCAGTCAGCTTGCAGTTGTTTTTGGTACCATATGCATTGTAACGTAGAAGCATAAGTATTATGTAGTTACTATGTGTTTGTATCAGTAAGGTTGAGCGATTATCTGAATTGCACATAGTACATAATCTGGCATGGTTTGCATTCTGTACAAGTTGCTGAAATGGAGTGGATTCACAATTAGGTATAGATACATACACAAATCGCTCATTTGGGATTTGTTCCTGTATCACATTGTTACAGAGAGTGCATGTATGTGTCCACATGTATGAAATCTGGAAGATTTCATTTATAGGTATGTTTTTGTTTTCCAGTACTTGTAGTAAGTACATTAGAAATTCTTGTGGATCTTCCTGTGAGTTTATAGTGAATCTCACCATTCCAGCACAGTAGTTCAATTATTGTCTTATTCGTGAACACTGTACGTGTTGTCAGGATTGTTTGTTGCATTTCTATGAAGGACTAACATTTGTAAACACAATTGGTCTGTACTGTGTAAGTAAATAGTGTTAACAATTGGTGGCAATTGAAATAGAATATTCATTGCTACATTTGCATAGCAACTTAACACCAGTTTCATTTGAACATTTGAATGGACAAGCTAGTTCTGTGTCTGAGTCCTTTTTTCTGAGTTTCTGTTCCTTCTTTGAAGAAGTATCTGATGTACTTTCCCTAATGGGTTCTTCTTTGCTTGTGGTAATTGATGACGTTTTAGCTTCTTTTGTTTTCTTTGAAGGATTTGCCGTCAGATTCTGTTGCATTTCTGTTTGAATTCGTTTTCTTTTACCAGGTTTTACTTTTTCTGGAACAGGATATGAATTCAGATGGGGGGTGTACAGTGAACGCAGTCTATTGTACTCTAAAATGCAGGGAATATCAGCATTCACTTTATTTGCATCAAAGTGTATTAGAAATAGACTGTCAAGTGTACGTAAAAGCGTGATAGTGCTACGTAGCTCATGTTTTCTTTAAAGACTGTTTCCTATATCTATCAATGCTTTGTCTAGGGTAAGACCTTAGGATTTATGAATGGTGACTGCATATGCAAGAGTTAGACAAAATTGTTCTCTACGTACATACATGACTTTCAAGAGAAGGAATCGAGCAGTTGAGCGCCCTATTCTTCTCACTTCTGAAAGTTTGTCAAAGCGAATATAGACAAACTGTATGTTGTTGTCACGTGGGTATGTTTGAAAGTCAACAACTGTACCCATGCCCCATTAACTAGCCTTTGTTCCACATCAAGGTTACGTTTAAGCATTACTCTATAATTTAAAGATAATTTTAATACTTTTTCCAACCCAGCTGTGTTGGAGATTGAATTTAGGTATTTAGTCTTGTGGCTTGCTCACACCGGGGTAGTGTCATACCATGTACGTCTAGTTTGTCTGTGGCGCAAATTTCCATTATTGGTTCCATTTCTTTTTTTAACAGCTTGCAAGAGTTGGCATTAAGTCCATACAATTGACATTTTTGTGCGCTAATTGCTCCATAACATCAGTAGCACATGCGTTATCGCCATAAAGTGCACGAATGTGCCGGTTTTTCAATTTTGCTTGTGCTTCTTGAGATAGTACACCAACTCTAATACTTTTTAAAATGTTGGCGTAAGTTTTCTGTTAATTCTCTGTATTGGAAATTTTGCCAAAGGTTGACATTTCCTCTGCTGCCAACAGTTTTACGGCAGTTTGTGGCCTAAGATTTAAAAAAAAGTTTCACCTTTCACTGGTGTCAATTGTAGAAGATCTCCGAAAACGATAATGTGTTTCCCTGCAAAGAGTTCTTCGTAGTTTGTTTTAAGTACTTCTTGCAATCTGAGGTGAATCAAAGCCAAGATTAGGTTGGAGACCATGCTCACTTCATCTATTAGTAGCATTTTCATTTATTTTAATACTCTGCTTAGTTCCATTGCAACTTCTGCAGAAAGTTTTCTAATAGTCTAATTTGTTTTGGTGTTCTACTGGAAGGACTAGTAATCGGTGTAAAGTGACACTGCCTATGTTGTCGGCAGCTATACCTGTGGGGGCAGTTACAACAGCTGACAGTTTGTTGTATGTCAATTGTTGAAGGAACTTGCTGATGATTTTGATTTAAGAATGTTTTTCCTGAACCAGCTTCACCACTGACGTACAGCAGTATAGGTTTGTAATTTTGACAGGTACATTCTTTATTTTCGTGTTGTACACCATGTGCAATTTGTTTTGTTACTTCTTCAAAAATGGTGCGCTGATCTTTAAGTTTTGCTTGTAGTACAGTTGTCTTCTATATTTTCTTCATAGTGACACATGCTGTTTTCCACTTCTGTCATAGCTAATTCTGCTTCATTTGCTTTTAGTGGCTGTCCCAGTGGTTCTTGGCTTCCTGTTACAGAAGGTTGACTACTGTCGGAAGTGTCCTTATCTAGTTGGGCCTGAAGTTCTTCGTGCCTCACAATCTGTCACTCTATATCTACCTTTGCGTTAACTGGGTTTTATATTACTTTTGTATGCAAAGCTTTTAGCTATGTGGTATAGACACATGCTTTCCAAAGGGCAACTCCTGTTCGGATAGTATGTGTCCAGTAAATAGTTTTTTTAAAATGTCTTGGCTGTTGGGACCATTTCTGGCAATTGTTTCTATGTCCTCATATGATTTCAGAACTCTTTTTCTAGATTTAGCAGGACCAAGATTTAGCCATACTATGTTGTCTGATTTTTCCATACAAAGCAGTACTGGTTAAACGATCTGCCACTCCGTAGGCTCCACATTCTCTATGAGAGAGCATTTTTATGCCTAGGCTGTACAATTTCTGAGATAGTGTTTTGTCTGATGATGGGTCATTCCAGAGGTCTTGAAGCTCGGTTTTTTCAGCTTTTGTTAAGTAGGCTGTAACATATCGTGCAACGTGCAGTACACTGCAGACAATTCCACTGCAATCTGTTTGCATTCCATAAGAGGGCAATGATTGCATTGTAATCATTGATATATTTTGATTTTTCTGTTCTTTTTTGTCATGATGCCTACCCACGGGGACCCAGACCACGTCCAGCAACCCCAGAAGCAGGCATCAAGTTATCCTAAGCAAGCCCAACAACCCCTGCTAGGGGCTATTTGGGCTGGCGCCTATGGCGCCAGGCTCATATTGAGTCAGTCCTGGCGCCATAGGTGCCAGGCTCATAGATTAAAACTTACCTGATGCAGACCATGCTGCAAACTTACCTGATGCAGACCTTGCTGCAAGAGCTCCAAGCCAAAAGAGGCTTGGAAGGGACTACTTTACTTAGGGACTGTTTTTTACTTGGGCGGGGCTGGGAAGGAATACTTACCTGGGACTACTTTGGTGGCTATTTAAACCACGCCCGAAGAGCAGCACACGCTTCGCGTTATTCTGCATCCAGCAGCGTAACGCTCACCATGCCTGCAAGTCTGCATCCAGCCTTCTGCCACGCCCGCCTCAAGTTTGGAGCTCCTAGAAAAAGGGAGAAAGGAGGAGAAAAGGTTAGAACAAGAGCAATACCTTTAATCCTTACCTGAATTCCCGATCCATCGCGCCTTCGAGCTGGAAGAAAGAAGTTATTTTATGCACGTCGCCTCGCCTGCTGCAGCGTCGCGCTGAACTCACCGGCCTTCGCAGCATCTTCACATTCCATCGCATCCTCCTGCTTGTTCCCGCCGCACTCCGGCACCTAAGGAGAAGACAAGAACAGCAAGGTAAGCTAAGGGAATACACAGAGGAATATTAGTTACCTCCCCATAGACTTACCTGATTTTACCACCGGGGGTACTATTCCTCTTCACGGGTCGGCGCAGCTTCCACTGCATCTTCGCCGAACCCTGGCCCCTAAGGGGAAACAAAAGGACAGCAAGGTGAAACAAAGGGACTAACAAGGGGAACCCTCCTCACCACAATAGACTTACCTGGTTTTACCGCCGGAGGTATTATTCCCCAAGACTTCATATTTTCTCTCAGCGCCTGAATAAGGGAGAAAGCAACAGGTTACATATTGACTTTATTTTATCGAACTGTGTTGGAAAATACAAATCCTTACCAGAATACTACCGGTTGCCACGAGGAACTCTTCATTAGGGTCAAGCTGCAACCTGCAAGGAATCGGACAAGAGTGAAAGTCAGGCATTTGAACTCTTACGAACTCGGAGTCAATATTGTTCTGGAACTCACCAATTCATTCGAGCCAGTGAAGCAACTGGTTATCAACGCGCCCCTGCGCTCAATGCAGGATGGAGAGCCCATCTTTTCAAATCATCAAGTGAGACTATAAGAGGGGACATCAAAGGCGATCTGTGGGGAGAACAGCAGGGGTTGGGGGGGGATTTACGCTCAACTCCACGGGTGGTTAATTCCCTTTCTCCATTTGCAGAAGAATATTCCTACGGGCCAAGCAAACGAAGCTAGGTGGACCAGTCCAGTCCGTCATCTCGGCCCTACGCGTCACATTGGTGGAGACCGCAGCTGTCCAGTTCCGATCGACGCCTCTGTGGGAGCCAGGTGAGCGTAACATTTTTATGTAATATGTGTTCTTAGGTGATTTACCTTTAACACTATGTCGAACTGAAGACATGAAGTTGTTCACTTCACCCGTTTGTGTAACTGGTCTAGGGAAACCAAAGCAGCATTTGGTGTAGTCTTTGAAATTGCAAAATCTGTCCAGGTCACTATGTGTACGTTGTGAACGGATTTCACATGTGACATATTTTTGGATGAACTGCAAAACAGTGGCATCACTGTTGTGACCAAATTTAGGTGCACCTTTTGATCCATAAAAGCATGTGCATATGTGCTGCTCCTCTCGCTTGGTATCCTTTTCTCCAAAAGAAGTGTTGCACTTCTCCAAGGGGAGGAACAGTTTTATTACAAATAAAGTGTAGCATAGCAATGAAACGATGATGGAAATATCTTGACACATTGACTGGATCTAGAGAGCAAAGTTCTCCAGGTGTTAATATATCTATGTTGGTTTTATTGTTGTTTGATATGCATAGAACCTCATGTAAATCTTCCCATGCATACTCTGCACAACTTAGTGTAACAAACCAAGTCGGTGGTCCAAGGTTTCTGATCATACAACGTACGCCTCCGTGCCGTCAGAACCAGTATTCTTTTGTACCACGCATGTTTGCAAACAGATTTGTTATACTTGATTGTAAAACCTCATTTTTTTTCTTGTACTTTTTGTATTAATTGCGTAGCTGACATATTTTGAAAGTGGGTTCCAGATTTGAAAATGTGTGCAATTCCGTAACATAGGGTTGCTAGTTCACTTTCAAAGAGTAGGTGGAATATGTATTCCCAGATTTAGACAAAATGTGGATCTCGAGAATACATTCGTAATGAGCGGTATTCTGATGCAGTAATCTGACTGGTCTTTTATCGTATCTTCCGCCTTTGCCAGTAGGAAATAGCAGTGGAAAAGCATGTGCTTTTATACTTTTTTCCCATATGCTCATTGGTGACCCTTTGGTTTGTCGCATTTGGTAAGTTTCTAGTGCATCATCTATGCTTTCATCGGAATGCAATGGATGAATTGTGTAATGGTCCAAAAGAGTGGATACTGCAGCAGGATCCAGAAGTTCAAATTGACCAGTTTCTGATGACTCTTGAATTATTTCAGTTGTTTCCCTTAAGGTTTCTTCAATATTTATTTCTTTGTAGTATTCGTTATTGTCTTTCAGATATTGCAAGGCTTGTCTAACTTTATGTAAATCCACCAGTTGTTGCCAAATTCTTTTGTCTTTTGTTGGTACACCATTTACCAAGACAACTAAAGAATGCTCTATTGGACGTTGCACTCCTAGAGTGTGTACATTTTCTGTCAGATCTAATGGCAAATAAACTACTTTGTCACAAATGTCTTTCACCAATTCAGAGGGAGGCAATTTTGCTGTTGTTGGTTGAAGGTGTAATATTGCTTGAAATGGGTGAACTGTTTGAATTCTGATGCTCTCATACAAATTGAGTTGTTGCAGGGGTTTTGGTAGTGGGAACAATTCCAAATTATTTGTGATAGCACGTGAAGGAGTTTGGTTGTTGTCAAGTTTTGTAGTGCAGTAACTGCAACATATTAGGGGTTTACTTATTTCGTATTTGTTTTCTGCTAAAAGGTAGAGAGCTAATTCAAACCATTTGGAATCTTCATTGTTTCTATTTTGTATGTTACGTCTATAGTTTTTGTGTTCCTTTTTGTAAAACTTTCTGTGGCAACACACACACACACACACACACACACACAAGGTTTGGTACTTCAGTTGATATTTTAAATTTTAGTATTTCTTTTTTGTATGTGTGTAATAGAAGGTTGCTATGTGCAGAATTGTTGCTAGTCTGCTCTAAAACTGTTGCATTTTGTAAGTGGCTTTCACTTCCAAAATATTTTCTCTGGATTCGCTCATTTCTTCTTCTAGGTATTTGGGTGTACCATGTAGAAGAATGTTCTTTAAATTGGCTAATTCTAAAGCTGGACTTTTAGCATAGAATCGTTTATACACTAGATTTCTTACATTTGAATGATGTATTGATATCCTTTTGATATCATGGAAGGTGCTTTTGCAAATAGGTCCGGAAGTGCAGGCTAATGAATGTCCTTGTAGTCCTGTGTATTTGCGCACTGGACCGTTGTCCATATTTTGCAGCACTTTCATTTTTATTTTGTCTTTACCTTTCCCATACTGATTGAGGAACTGACGTAAAGATTTGAAAGATTTGTTAGGAAAGTCACACATTGACGTGCACGGCCATTTGTATACTGGACGGTCTGGTTCAGTCGAATGGAGAGGTAATTCTGAGTTTTGAGGGGATACATTTGTAAGCAGTGTTTCTTGTTCCATGATGGTATTATTGATTTATTTCATACCCTCGTCCACTGCTATGGATGGCAATTGTGTTTGTTTGATTTTGTTTGTATGCTTCTTCATTAAAATATGGTTCTGTGGTTGTGTGACTCCATTCACCTCCACAAATATTTAAGAAGTTACTTTTGTTGACATTCCATTTATTGATAAGTTATTTTTGTAGTTTAGTACTTAGTTTTGTTAGTGATTTGATTCTATTTAACACTAAAATAAAGAACTTCCTTTTTGCACTGTCTGTGAGAGCTTGAGACTGTGAGAGCTTGTAGGATTAAAGGATTCATTTTCTACGGTAGGTTTGAAGGGTTGAGGATGATTTTGGTCTTCTTATTAGATTCTGAAGGACTCTGTGGCGAACATTTTTGCTAAAATACTTTTTTTTACTGTGGGTTCTTGTTACTATATAGGATTAATAGGCGCGTTGTTAGCAGTATTGATAGCCGATTGATTTTTTTTTAGTAATTATTATTTTTTTTTTTTTTGTAAAGCATTTTCTGTTTCGTGCCACATTTTGATAGAGGAGGCAAAGTTTCGGTAGTTAAAGCTTCCTTTGTTTTGCTAATTGACTGTATTAGCTATTTTGTTCCAATGTTCTCTACAAACTCTGCTACAGATGGATGCTTACTTTGGACACTTATTTTCATTTGCTCTATTTCTGCGTTCCTTTCTATGGACTTGCTTTTTGGTAGCCATTCTTTGGGGTCTGTTGAAAAAAAAAAAGAAGGCATGGTTTGGTCTGTTGTACAATGTATGTGTGCTGTGTGCATGCGTGCATGAGTTTGAATGGGAAGCTGTTTGTGATGGTGTGTGAATGTGCATTGGGGAGTTACAATGAGTTGGGGAGGCTATTTTTCTGTTTGTATATTACTACACTGTGCTTTAGATGAGAGAAAGTGAGCTAGTAGTGAGGAGAAGCATTAATAGTAAATGTAATGGTTTAAAATTTAAACAGCTATTTCTTTTCTACTACTAACATTCTAAGGCTTCTGTATGTTATTTGTGTTCGTTAAACACAGGGATTTGTGAGCCATTCTGCCTGTTATCTTTCTTTAATAAATGGGGATTTGTGGGTGGATTGGTTCAGAAATCAATGTTTGTTTTGGTACGCAAAGTACATAAATAACCCACACAGTCTTTCTGAGGAACAGTAAGAATATAAAGGGAGTACTGTACTTACTTTTTTTTCCGGAATGACCAGGTTTCTTCGGATATGTCATTTGCAGTGTAGATGCTGTTGATTTTCAGGAGAGAAGTTAGTAACATTGTGTGTTTAAAGCAGTGATGGTACTGTACACGTTAATTTTGAATCTTTCATCAGAGTATTCTACTTTGATATCTGAACCCAGTGCATCTGTGCATTTCACTTCACTGTGTATTGCCTTTGTATGTTATTTGCAGTATGTTAGTTTAACCTGATTCGCAAATGAGTACAATTTCTAGGTTATGAAAATGCCTTGTTTTTTAAGCTATGTTGTTCGATAGCAGAGAGGTTTGTCAGTGATAGGTCAGTATAGTAGATGGGGGGGGGGGGGGGGGGAGTACTAATCCGAAAAATCGGGACACCCTCAGAGGGAGATGTCAGCACAGCAATCGGGAACGTTTATTTTTCCTCATACAATCGCATTGGAAGTAGTATTAATTTAGGCGGTACACAGTAAAAATTTGTGACATTTTCTAATGGAAAATTGAGTTTTGCGCTAAATATGGAAGGTTAAGTATGTATAGGTTATGCGGGACACAGTAAGAAGTAGTGCGGTTTGTCAATGAAAAATCGGAATTCTTGCACTTAAAGGAGGAGTGTTGGTATGTATTGGCTATGCAGATTCAGTGGCAATAATTTGTTTAAATGAAATCATAAGGGTTGCACATGTTCTCTGATTAAAATATGCATACCTGTACTTTGTACTCGTGCATGTGCGCATGCATGGAGCTGTACGTAGAAATCTGCGACAGTTGCACAGTAGTTTTTGAAGTAGGTGCATTGCAATGATATGCGACTTGCATTCAGAGTGATCAATAGTACATTTGAAGTGCAAAATTTTGATGACGGAGTTAGATGTACAGATGTTGAATGTGATTGGTGGATGGTTGTGTGACTGCTTAGCTGTGTCCAATGAGGGAATGGATTTGCGAGTGTTGTGGAAAGGGTAGAAGGACTGGCTGAGAGTTACGTGCCACACGTAGACAGCGCTTGTCCGCGGGTAGGGCATGCCACATACATGGTTCCACAGCAAATCTAGCATGGAAAGGGGACTGTAGGCATCAGCCAATCAGATGTTCACATTGTTCTCTTGTGTCAAAAGACGGTGCGTGTACTGAAGATGGCAGAGGTGGAGACAGTCAGGGTTTTGGTGCTTGGTGATATTTTTGTCAATGGTTTACAGCACTACTCTGAAAGTAGGCATGTGGCTCACAATTTCGATGTGAGAGGAGTGGAGGTGGTGTGGAGCGCTGAGACTGATCGCAATGTTGCAGCAATTCTCCAAGTTTGCAGAGACATGCGTAGGATGACCAGTCCCCATGTGGTACTTTTGCACTATGGCGCTTGCCATTTGGGCTACGTGAGTTCACGTACTTTGTTGGAAGATTTGGAACAGTTGGTGCAAGCAGTTATTAACATATTTCCAACTGCGAAAGTAATTTTTTCTGGCTTGCTCCCTAGAGGAAAATGGGACAACAGTTCTGTTTTGTGTCGTGATGACATTATTGGGAGGTGTAATATCAATCGTGGCATGCGTGCTTTCATGTTACGAGCTGGTATGTTTTTCTGCAGCCACAAGAACATTGTTCCCAGTAATGCGGCTTACTTTGAAGCAGATGGTGTTGCGTTATCTTCTTTGGGAAATGCCATGTTCTTTTGGAATGTAAGGCTTGCTTTGGAGAAGGTTCTGTAATGATTGTAGGAGTAAAGTAAGAAGAAAACATATTTTAAAAAAAAATAAAATGGGTGTCTGTAAGGCATCTGCCCTAAAAACAAAAAAAACAGCTCTTTTCAGAGCCCACTTCAAAGGGGAAAAGTGGATTCATATTTAAATGTACAGTCGTCACGCTCTGATCCTGTACTTGTCCGCGGACATGGCGGTAGTCTGTAGGCAGTGCGTATTACAAACGGGGTTTCTGGGGTGGAGACGCATGACAATGAGAAGGTGCGAAGGTAGGGATTGGTCAGTAAAGTTCAGTGGGTGTGTTTTGAACGGAGAAATTTAGTGAGAACGTCTTTTCCTTGACAGGAGACTAGACACGCCATGGCTCTGTGTGTGCGGAAACAAATGATCTGGATTTTGTGAGACTCATGGATACATCGATTGAAGGTGCATGCAGAAAGTAATCTCCAGATCTTGGATTTCCATATGTGGAAGTGCACTGGCATGGAGTGCGTGGAATGAAGTGGCTAGACTTGGTACCTCTCTGTGCTACTTTACAGACTGAGCGTCATCCTGATATAATTATCATTCATTGCGGAGGAAACAGTTTAGGGCATGTCTCTGGAATTTCTTTGCAATTTGCAATGAAGGAAGGACTTGCGAAGGTCATGGACATGTTTCCAAATTGCCAAATAGTTTTTTCCCGTATTGCACAAAGACAAATATGGCTGCATTCTTCTGCATTTGGTCCACAAATGGAGAAAGCGAGGCGCAATGTCAATAAGGCTGTTTGTGCCTTTCTAAGAGATGTTGGCATGTCCTCATTCCACAATGAAAACATTTTGTTTCGCAGCACTTTCATTTTTTGCAGAGATGGAGTCCATCTCACATATGCTGGCAATCAGATTTTTCTTTGCAATGTACAAAATGCTTTGCGACCTTTTTTGGATTCATAGTCACCTATTTTGCAATCCGTTTTTTCAAATTCACAGTTTTTGAAACACACAACACCACCACCACCGCTTACTCCCAGCGAAAAGTGCATTGGTTTTGCTCCGCTTGCACCCTCCATTTTTGTGCGTCGTACGACTGTCCGCTGCCTTTTTTGCAAAATGCGTGGGGGCCACACCGGTCACTTGATAGTTCTATTGTTAGACTGAAAAAGGTGGCTCTGAAAAGAGCCTTTTTTTTAATTTTTGTTTTCCAGTTTTTTGCTTTTCAGCACACAACACACTAGAGAGGAGGGTACGTCCCTTTAACAAATTGTTTCTTTTTTATTTCTTTTTTACTGAATATATATATATATATATATATATATATATATATATATATATATATATATATATATATATATATATATATATATATATATATATTCACAAGCATTTCTGATGCTTGTATCTGCTTAGATTCACATGCTGTGCATAGGCCAACATCTAGTGGAAGCTGTGGAGTATTCTCGAAAAGAGGCGTCGAACTAGGGCGTGCCAGTAATATTATCTCTAGTGTGACATCCACTGTACCCATGATCTCTCACGCGTGTAGGTCCCTCAGATTGTATTTTTTCTGACATGAGGTAGCATGAGGAGTAGTGCGAGTACAGAGTATCCAAGCAGATAAGATAGATAAGACTACAAGCATCCATGCGCCTTCTCTCAGAGGGGAGGAAGGGCAGGCGCATGTGAATCTAAGCAGATACAAGCATCAGAAATACGATTACGCTGAGTAATGTATCCCTTCTGAGGCTTGTGGAATCTGCTTAGATCACATGCTGTGCATAGAGCAGTGTTGGAAGAAGGAGGTGGGATGTGAGAAGGGTCATGAGCGAACAAATGTCTTAGAACCGCCTGTCCCACTTGAGTAGCACAAATCCACTAGTTTGTCCGGTCCTAGATTATTGAAGTTCTGAGGGCTAGTGATAGGGTATAGTAGCGGGAGCACTTTATCCAGTGTGATATTATTCTTATTTCTGGTGAGTGCAGGAGAGGCCATAATGTGGCTGGTGGTGTCTTGTATGGTGAAGATAACATTGTGGTCTCACCATGCACATGGTGTGTTGGATAGGATGTTTATCTCACAAATAAGGTCTACAATCCAATCAAGGGTTCTACCCTTATTGTGTGTGGGGTCGGTGATATGATTTAGAAAGCCAAGTTCTGAGTTGTTAGAGCCAGAGCATTGTCATTCGGGTCGTTAAGGCCCAGGATGAGGTCACCTAAAAGGATGATTTTGGATCCTCTGGCTGATTCCCTATCTGTCCTAAGGATTACAATAGTTGTCGGGAATGGCCAGTGACGGTGGGTCTGGCTGCTGCATGCAACCAGGTCTCTGAAACTGCTAGGAGGTCTGGGTTGTTTGTGAGGATGAGGTCTGCAATATAGATAATATATCTAGTGCATGGGCATTGAGTGATCTTGAGGGGCTAATGCCTAGTTTTGTGAGCAGTCAGTTCGGTGTGACTAGCCGTTGGTTGGTGGTAGTCGGGCAGGGATGTTTGTGTGGATGGGTCTCTGTGCAGTGTTTACAAGTAGATGCCTTGTGTCTGGTGTGTTTGGAATGTTTCCTATGAGGAGTTTTGTTATGAGGGTATGTATTGGGAGGGAGATCCGGGGTCATAGTTCCTCTAGATCTGAGTGCGTGGTTTCTTATGCTGAGTGTGCATGGGATGTCAGAGGTGGGCTTGGAAGCAAATTGTTATCCACTCAACGGGGGAGAGAGTATTGCTGGTGGTACTGTTTGTCTCTGTGGAGTAGTGAGGGTTTTTACGTTGTAGCGAAGGCAGAGAGGTGGTGCAGACATTATGGATGGTGTTGCTGTGGTTGGGCATAAGATATCTGCTGTACATCTGGGTAGGTCCAGCGCAGGGGTTCCCATAAGGAGGTAGTGTAGTTCAAGTCGGAGGAAGGTAGCGGATGACAGAGGAGTGCTGCTATGTTGGAAAGGCACGTGTGATGCGGGGTGAGGGCTGCTAAGCCGCTTGGTTGGGACTAATTGACTTGTGCAGGGGTGCGAGAGAACTAGCGAAGAGAAGGGAACTATGAGGGCTAGTAAGTGATGCCGTAGAACTGAAAACTTTATTGCACGTAGTGAAGTGTTGGTGTGAGCGTTGGCAGTGTGCTTAAAAGGCATATGTGCCTGGCTAATCTACAGCGAACCAGGCAAAGCAGAGGAAGGCATTGTTAACGACACAAGTGAAAGGATCAGAGGAACAAATCTGCACGAGTGAAAGGAGGATGCTAATTACACGCCTCTAGGCTCCAGTTCTACAAAGTAATGTGTAAATCAGGGTGCCTAATAGTTACATTCTACTGGGTGTTTAGGCAGTAATGCATATGTGACCAAAAGGTATCGGAAAGGCCCTAATCTGAGCAATATTGTGCAGTCACAGTTCGTACATTGAGAACAGTATTAAGGAGGCGTAGATCGGTATAGCATTGATACAGGCTTCTTACCGTGCGTAGAATGTGCCGGCAGGTACCGCTAATGCTGTAGGTGTTACACCCTGTACAGGGCGGTTATGGGAATCAACAGTGAATGGATAGGAACGCATATAATAGCCACACCAACACACAAGCGGATAAACCCAGGTGGGGCGTTAAACCGAGGGAATACAGGGAATGAATGCCAATTGACATTATTAAATATCACTGAACACTGCATTGTATGCAGGCATATTGTACACATAAGCAAATCTCAACATTTTCACTTGCCACTGGATGGTGATAATGGACTCTTGGTGAGTAACAAAAACTGCATGCTGTGTGTATATGTAGATTCGAGGGGGAAAGTGACTGACTAGTAGGTTACATGTTAAACGTTGTACCCCTATTCATAGGCATACCCAAGCAAAGGAAGAGGCTACCTGCAGCTAGCATGAGGTTTTAAACTACAACTACCATCAATAATCCGCATTTTCTTCTTTGCATAAGACTGATGGGAGTTCAAAGATTTGGTGAATGCAGAGGAAAATTACATAGCTTCTCTGAAAGCATGCAGCCCGTGGCAGTTGGGAAATGAAAAAAGGTCACATCAATGGATATTCTTAAACATTACTAAACTTTACTAAACACAACTTTAGAACTGTTTGCAACCATACTGTACATATACATAAGCTGGGGAAAAGGGGTTTGAAGATGCTACCCACAGACCCCATGCTTCAAAGCGCAAATCTCATCAGTCCTTTCTACTGGACTCCTGTGCATCAGGTGGCAGAAGGGAAATTAAAAAGGTCACACTCATTGCCATAAGTTAACACTATTATTACACACAACGTGCACCATGCATCACCTCCGCCACTGCAACTGCTTTACAGTAAAGAGACACACTTACACTGCTAATATGACCACAGAATACACAGGGCCTTATTACAAGTTTTGCGGTATGGGAAAAAAGTGGTGGTAATTCCGTTACTATATTTGTAGACAAAGGAGAAAGGGCACAACAACCCATTTCCAAAATTACCAGTTTCACTGATCCATACCAACCAGGAATGTGGTTACAGGCCTCCCTATGCTTATAGTCCGGAAAGAATAGACTAAATATTAAAAAAATATATTTTAATAATAATTATGAATAAATACTCATAAAAATGTTCAGCCCCAACATTACACAAATGGTGAAAGCACAATAAACAAACAATGACCACACTGAAGTTTGGCAAAAATTAAACAACCGAATAACACAGTACAATTAATACACTCTTTGAGTATATCACTCAGTGGGACGAATTAGCACAATTAAGAAAGCGGCTGAAACGCACAGATTGCATGGGGCCATCATGCTACAATACCTGAAAAATCGGGCGCTACCCTAGGGTCTTGTAGTCGGGAATGAACCCCGGTTGTTTTTGGATAATTCTGAATTCAAAATTAAATTGAGCTATATATCCAACAAGTGTGGCTGTGATTGGCTGGTATTAATAATAGACACCGCAAAGGAGGTATCTAAACAGATTGAAATCGACTTTACTAAACTTCAAGAGGAACTTCAAGAAATCGAATTTTGTCTTAAATGTTTCCAAATCTAGATCTACATTTGAAAGAACTAGTAGACTTTAAGAACAACACGACTCTTGATCGTGTAAAAACGATGAAGAAAGATCTGTCGAATTTCACTCATGAAAGGATATTTCCATATATCACTGATGGCTATAAGTTTGGGAATATTTAACAGGGTACCAATTTGATACAACCTGAAAAGAGGGTACCTTTTCGTAATACCTCGTATAGCTCCAGTGATGATAGGAGCACTGGCTCAGGGGACCAAACCAATGAACAGATGACAGGGAGAGGTCGGGGACAATGCCAGCAGAACCAACAAAGACAAGGGCGTCCTTTTTTAGGACAGGGTCCTGGTCGAGGAGATTGGGGCAACCAGATACAAACACGCAGCAGAGCGAGGAATCGGTGGTGATTAATTTGTCTGACTGCGTTGAGTAAGGAAGAGGAGGCAGTTTTGAATAAAGGTTTGAATTTTGTTACCACCAAGTACCATGATCCGTTTGAATTTAGATCTGAATTTCATACGTTTATGAGGAAGGTGCACCTCAATAAATTTTTCAAGAATGACATGGGATATGAGCACTCTAACCATACTGGTTTGAGTAATCAATCTACCTTCAATGCCCCATCTAGCAGTTACACCTCTGAATCTTTGGTGTTTGAGAAACAGGTACTGAGAGAAGTACAGAAACTTGAGAACCATGGTATCCCCCAACATTCTAATTTTGGAAGTTCTCAACGAGCCTTGATTTACAAATTGGCCAAGGCTGAGAATATTCTAATAAGACAGGCAGACAAAGGGGGCGCTATTATACTCCTCATTTGTGCTGACTATGTGAAGGAGTGTTTGCATCTCCAAAATGATACCAGGAGTTACCGTCCTATCACAGCAGACCTCTCGACACATTTGATGGGAATCATAGAAGAGAAAGTGGCTAGAGCTTATGAGGCAGAAATGATAAGTAAGCAAGAATACGACTATCTTACTAGGAAACCAGGGCGAGTGCCGGTTTTCTAGATCTTACCCAAAGTTCATAAAAGCCTTGTGAACACCCCAGGCAGACCTATTGTCTCTGGGGTGAACTCCATACTAGAACCTCTATCCAAGTTTGTGGACTTCTATTTAAGACCATTTGTCCTCGAAATGAGCAGTTACTTGAGGGATACGACGGATGTGACCAACAAGATTGAGAATCTACCATTTACTCAAGGCAAATCTTTATTGATCTGCCACGATATACAATCTTTGTATACAGTCATTCCTCAAAGAGCAACCCTTGCAGTGATTGAGGACATTCTAATGGATAGAGAGGATGGACACCCAGTGAGCAGTGCCTTCATTTTATGGTGTGCTGAATTTGCCCTTACTAAAAACTTTTTTCAATTCCAAGGGGCATATTTTGAGCAAATAGAAGGTACTGCCATGGGTACTGCCAAGGGTGCTGCCATGGCTTCCAATCTTGCCAATTTGTATGTGGAGTACTTTGAGAATTCAGTCATCTATGTAGACACTAATCCTTACAAAAAACACGTAGTGGAATGGCTAAGATATATTGATGATATCTTTATACTTTGGGAGGGTTCTGTTGAAGAGGCTGACTCTTTTGTGGAATGGTTGAATGTTCAGAATTTGTTTCCCAAATTCACCAAAGAGATTAATTCTAAGGAAATCAATTTTTTTAGACATCACCATTTTTGAACACATGGGCAATCTGAGAGTGAAACCGTACCACAAAAATACAGATAAGAACTCCCTCCTCCATTTTTCTAGCCATCGCGCCAATCACATCAAAAACAATTTGCCTTTTGGCCAGTTTTTTAGACTGAAGAGGAACAGTAGTCTACAACAAGACTATAGTGAAAGTGCGAACAGTCTATCCAAGAAACTACTGAGTAAACGTTATCCATCCAAACTTGTCAAACGCTCTTTGAAAAGAGCCTACAACAATAAACGTGATGCCTTTATTGGAGAAAAAAAAAGATGAGAATCTATTTGTATTTATTTTATTTGTATAGCGCACCAGGCCCAGGGGCAACCGGGCGCATCACTTAGTTACAACATAAGAAAAACAGACAGAACCATAATTACTAAGTTTACAAGTATAAGAAAAACAGACATTGTATTCATCAACACCTTCTCTAATCTGTCTTATAAAATCAAGGGCATCATCAGTAAGACATGGAAAAAAGTGTACAATGATAAATCCACTCCCTTACCGTTGGTTGCTTTTAAGAAAAGCCAGAACATCAGAGAAATGCTTACCAGAAATGATTTATCCATCAAACGCACAGTAGAACCCAGACAAACCACTTTATGGGGGCTTCCTTCTGTTAAGGGCTATTTTCCCTGTGGACAATGTGTAATGTGTTCCTCTACCAAAGAAATTAAACAAGTCACACTGAATACGACCACCACATGGGTATTGAACAAAATGACCAATTGTAATACCGATAACGTGGTTTATTTAATTACGTGCCCATGCGGTCTACAATATATTGGTAAAACTAACAGGAAATGTTGCTTTCGGATGATAGAACACCGCAGCTGTATCAAGAACCAAATAATGACAGCTCCCTTAGTTAGACATTTTGTTCAAATGAAACATTCCCATGAAGATTTTAGCTGGGTCATTCTAAAAAGGTACGGGCAATGGCAAATTAGACTCTGATCAGTGTTATTTGAACAAAGAATGATCTTTAAATGTCAGTTATGTGCTTGGTTTAAACGAAGAAATTGAGTGGCAACATACACATGCCTAAGCCTCTACAGTAGGTGCCTGGTGTTTGAGCAAAGAACAATGTCAGTAGATCTGTGTATTTGGAATACCTCACGTGAAAGGACATACACTCGAGTAAGAGTACATCCCCAATTATTGAAGTAGACCACGTATAGAATATATTTTTTGGCTTTATGTGGTCACACTACTGGGCTGGGTGAGCCTCATTGATGGAAAAGTGGTACTATATAATATGGTTTCATCATAGTGTGTTCAAACCATTTAATGCAGATATAATAATTTGGATATACACCATATATGTGCATGGGAAGAAATGATTAGCAATGTATTACATTACTGTGTTGTAACTCTTTATAATTTATTTTTGTAATTATAATGTATGTTTTTATATTTCTTCATTCATGCATTTCAGGACCCCTCCTTTTTGTCCTGTAGGTACTACATTTACTCCTTTTACAACATCCAAAGGGAGCCAGTGAACTGGGATAGTATGTCCATTTTGGATGAGAGAGTTGTGGTTGGTATTTCACTATGGCATGCTCTTACTTATAATTGTTTGTGAATGAGCACTGGGGTGCCAGATAAGTGTAGTTCATCCCGTTAGTAGACCCGTGATCGATGAGACAGGGATCACGTTTGTGGACGTTATAATCCTTTCTTTATCTATGAGCCGGCAGTCCTCTACCGGCGCGTCTAAAGGGAAACTGGTAGTGATTCGTTTCATACGCGTGGTGTTTGTTGTGGCAGTTGGAGCCCCGCTCGGTTCTATCTTGGTGATGGTTCACCACTGTGCAGGTACGTGAACATTACATTGTGGTGCGCTATTTGGAGTGTTGTCATAACGCGTAGTCGCCATACGCATTATTACATCTGTGGTGGCTGAGTCTTTTTGCTTATGTTTCACTTCTAGTTGCATTATAAGGAAGTGCTAACACGCTATGCGGACTTTAGCATTGCGGACAGGTCGTCCTTTTGAAGGTTCTGAATTACAGAAGCTCGTTCTTGAGGTACTTCATAGCCATTGTATGATACTTTGCTGGTGGTAGTCAACAGGGTGATTCCATTAGTGTTTGGTGGTGGGTTTTTGACCGCTATTTATTGTGAGCCACCGATTATTACCCTATTGCTGTGTATGTATTAGAG
Organism: Ambystoma mexicanum; assembly: GCF_040938575.1. Lineage (NCBI taxonomy): Eukaryota > Metazoa > Chordata > Amphibia > Caudata > Ambystomatidae > Ambystoma > Ambystoma mexicanum. The sequence continues at coordinate 575,206,789 of NC_090922.1, read as the reverse complement.
GAGCAACCTATTGGGCCTCCTCCTCCTCCATTTTTCGAATCTTTTTGGGCTACACTGGTGGTGGCTATAAGAGAATGCCACTTTTCAGTGGTGTTGGTGTCTGGCTCTATAATATTTGTTCGGTTACACATTCACACAGACAACTGATTCAGTTGTTCTGTGTTTGTTTGCAGGTCTAATTGAGACTTTGAGCTACTCGAGCTTCTATGAATTAAATACAAATTTGACAGAGGAAGTTTGAAGCTATTCTTGAATGCACTGAAGGCATCAGCACTACAAATACTTAATAAGAGGTATATGTTTTGATATTTTGGTTGGTCAAGGTGGTAACACTTTCCTTGAACCTTGTCCTGGTACTCCACTTGTTTTTGGGGGTAGAGGGACAGTTGTGTTATGCTACATTCTGAGCATGGTACTGATTGTACAAGAAACGGGTTTTAGGAGTAATCCTTGCTTCGATTTTGGGAAACCTACATGTGGCCCTGAATTGCATGGTGACTATCAAGAAAACGTGCCTTTCTCCCCTGAAGAAAGTTCATGCAATGACAGCCTGGAAGAACTGAAACATGTCGGGATTTTTTATGTCATTTGAGTGATATACTCAAAGAGTGTATTAATTGTACTGTGTTATTCGGTTGTTTAATTTTTGTCAAATTTCAGTGTGGTTGTTTGTTTATTGTGCTTTCACCATGTGTGTAATTTACACACATGGTGAAAGCACAATAAACATGTTGTGTCTGAACATTTTTATGAGTATTTATTCTTAATTATTAAAATATTTTGTAATTTTGGGTACATCTTGACAATACTTAATCTATTCTTTCCGGACTATAAGTATAGGGAGGCCTGTAACCACATACCTGGTATGGTATAGATCAGTGAAACTGGTAATTTTGGAAATGGGTTGTTGTGCCCTTTCTCCTTTGTGTACAAATATGTGTGGTCCACCTCTGACCGTGTGAGAGAGGAAGTTCTGTTAGAGGTTATTAGCCTTTATAAAGCTACTGGTAATTCTGTTACTGCCACTTATTTGGGCAATTACAGCACTCTCAATAGAAAAAAAAAATATATATAGTAGCCCTTAATTGTGAGATAAGCATCCTGTCCAACACACCATGTGCATGGTCAGACCACAACGTTATCTTCACCATTCAAGACATACCTATGTCAACCACCAGGCACATTATGGCCTCTCCTGCACTCACCAGAAATAAGAATAATATTGCACTGGATAAAGTGCTCCCGCTACTATACCCCATCACTAGCCCTCAGAACTTCAATAATCTAGGACCGGACAAACTAGTGGATTTGTGCAACCAAGTGCTCACCATAGCATTAGACAAAATATCCCCATTAAAAATGAGGAAAGCCAAACAAGCTGCACACCTCAGTGCTTGGTACACCATTAGCTTAAAGTTGTGCAGTACTGAGAGAGCAGCTGAAGGTGCATGGAAAAAAAAAAAACATCAGCCCTCTGTGGAGGCTAGAGCAAATTTCTCTTCATCAACTACAAGAAGGCTATACACCAAACTAAAAGTGATACATGCAACCAGAGAATTAGTAATGCGAAATCTCAGACTAAAGAGCTTTTCACAATCCTCTGGGCACTTGAAACACCTGTTATACCCGATGAACAATACCTCAAAGATTGCAGATGGTGCATGGACATCCAAAAAACCCTGCTGGACAAACTCACTCTCCTCCAAACTAAAATTGATACTAAAAAAATGTAGTCTATGCATCGCAAGCCAGTAAGTTCAATGTTAAAGCCACCAACAACCAGTCCGCTCTTTTCCACTTCACTCCTGTTTCAGTGCCTGAAGTTATCACCATTATTGACAGCCTCAAACCCTCAAAGTGCCAGGGGGACACCTGCCCACCTACCCATCATCACAACCTTTATAAACTCTTTATTTGAAACGTGCAGTCTTAACCAACCTCAAAGATGCATGGGACCGCCCTCTTCTAAAAAAAAAAAAAACTCTCTAGATCCTAACACGCCAACTAATTTTCGACCCATAACTACGGTTCCGTTCTTACTCAAGATTCTGGACAAAGCAGCATACCTCCAAATACAGAAACGCCTTGAAAAGAACAACCTCCTTGGCCTTCGACAATCTGGTTTCAGACCATGTCACTGCACAGAAACGGCCCTCACTGACCTCAAAACGCAAATGGATCAAATTACGGACAAAGGGAACTTGGCCCTCCTCCTCTTGTTACACCTTTCAGTGGCTTTTGACCTGGTCAATCACAAGGTCCTATGCAAGTACCTGACTTCGGCAGCACACTTCTCGACTAAAGCCCACTGCCTGGATTCAGTCCTTTCTCTCAAATAGGACTAAGAGTATTCGCCACTTCAGCAACTGCAGCCCCAGTCCTATGTGGAGTACCCCCAGGCTTGAGTGTATGTCCCACGTTGTACAACATATTTGCGAAGTCTCTATTTGATCACTTAGACAGCTTGGGTATCACCTACACGAATTATGCAGATAATACCCAAATACTTATCCCATTCTCAAGCTTTTACACAGCAGACGCAGATCTCCTTAACAATATCTATCTCATTATTCAGACCTGGATGGCCACCCACGGCCTCTGCCTGAATGATGTTAAACAGAGTTACTGCTGATTGGCTCTCAATACCACCTAAGCAGTCTTCCCAGCCAATTCCAATCCTTCGTCAGTGACACCACTACGATTCAAGTCCCCAAAGTAGTCAAAACACTTGGAATATACCTTAACCTCACCAGGCAAATCAATGCTACTGCTTCATCAGTAGTTTACAAGGCTACGCTCATAACCCTCATGCAGGCCCTTCATGTCTCCAGAAAACTGTGTCACTCTAGCCAGGGCACTTATCCTAACTAAGCTCGATTTATTGCAATCCACTCTACAATGGAACTAACCTTCGCAATTTGAACAAACTCCAGGTACTCCAAAATAACGCTCTTAGAGCGGCCCTTAACATATCTAGAGTCAACCACATTTTGGCCTCCAGAAAACAAGTCAAGTGGCTTCCAGTCAAGAGTAGAATCATGTACAAATCACTATCTCTTACTCACAAATGCTTAGCTAACCTACCCCCGAAATACCTCAACTGCAAATTCACAAAAACGATCTAACAGGCCCACAAGAACAGCACACATTAATCAACTCATTATACCCTAACACAAACTTGAGAAATCCGGTATTAAGAGCTTCCCAGTCCTAGCTGCTAAGCTATGGAACGCCCTACCTCCTAACATTAGAACAGAGACAGTATACCAAACATTTCAACACAAACTGAAAACCTGGCTAGTGTCCCTAGAATAAACTTAGACCTCACAGGAGTTCCCTAGCTCATATCCTCCGATTACTGCCTCACATCCATCCTGTCTTAACACCCACTACTGATCTGGATCACTGGTCAAATTCTCTGACATTTAGGTAGACTACTACTCTCTCTGTATGATCATTGTAATTGCAAGGTGAACTGATGTACCTTACCTATTGTAATATAATACACAGGCACTGTATCAGTGACCTTTAAGAATATGTATAATAGTAACTTGTATACCACAACTTCTTTGATGCAATGTAATGCATTGTGATACACCTGTATTCTGACTTGCACCCTGTAAAATATGTATTTCTCAAGTGTAACATATAAACTTGCGCCCAGCTACCTTTGGGTTGGGAGCGCTATATAAATAAATAAGAGATGCCGGGGTAACTGAACATTGGTCTTGTCACAATCCACTCTTTGGACTGCCACCCATTGCCCCACATGTTTGTGGTGTCTTACATTGGCTTCTTGTGCACTTTTTAGTCTCGGTCCTAATCTTTGTCAAAGAATGTTTTACTTTTCTCTGTTTAAAGTGCTGTCATGCTATGGGAAGGGTTCACTTTGAGCGTGCCCATTCATAGTCCCCAGGAATTGCATCGCGCCCTGCTGGGTATGGACCACTGGGGGGAGGGCAGTGGCAGCAGGCGAAAGCCATAGGAAGGTTGTGCTGTGGGGCAGTGGGATTAATTGTGAAGGATCTTCAGCAGCACTGCCCCAGGACACATGATGCCGACCACCTGACGCCTTCACTGTCCTATCCCTGTCCCACCAGCAGCATGCCCTTCTAAGAAGAATATACTATACAAACATTCTTCTGTAGGTGTGTTTAGTTCCCTGGACTGGTTTTGAAAGTCCATGTACAGTAACAGCTCAAATTGATGGGTTTAATATCAGCTGATACACAATACACCTCTTTGCGTCGATCCAAGCCCCAACCCAAAGACTTTCCATTAAGATGAACAAGGCTGACATTGATGTTGGCGAAACCAGGCTCACTCATCAATTATGGGTTTTGACAAACGGAGATGTCTTTATTCATTGGCATGAAAATCAAGGAAACCGCATCCTGCACCTAACGGGACCCCCACCTAACTGACCTGTCCGGCCACCCTGCTTTTATAGAGTACTAGTCATGTGACCTGAGAAGAATCGCGAGAACTACTGGTAGGCCTTGTGGCACACTCATCCTGCTTCTGGCCAAAACAATGAACACATTCATCCTGGCGAAGTCCTTCTTTCATGTTTACTCCAGCCAGTGACCTAATATGGCAACGTCCGATCTGCCTTTCCCAACTGAGGGGCTTTAGACCTACACCCCCCAGGATGACTCCTGGCCACTTATGAGCGGCTGTGTTCTTACCAGTCTGGGATGGTTTAGTCTGCTGTTCAAGGGTCTTCCTCCTTGGCCCAGTTACCTTGGCAGGACAGTGTTCTTCACTCTAATTTACACGGTGCATCCTTAAGGGGTTCGTAGTTAATGTCCACAGTTCATGCAACAATTGGCAAAGTTAAAATGGGATGGGGACACCAGAGAAACGTCTGCTAGAAGAGGACGTTCCGAGGGAAAGTCAATGGTGACAAAGTTGGGCCGGGAGCAGATTTATAACTAAAAAGCAACAAAAAAATCCTCTTCCCCATTGCCATTAAAAACGTATTTATTAGCAATCTTCTCCCACATTGCAGTGCCCTCTTCTCAGCGAAACAAGGGCTGCTGTGAGCTTCTTAGAATGTTTATTTCTAAGACATCCAGAGTATAGCAAAAAGCATCCTGTAAAATGTAGCGGATACATCAAATCAATAAATACCAAAGGTGTTAAAAATACTATTCGCTGAAGGCATCTTAAATAACATCGGTCGAGTGTATCGAAACCCCCTGGGACCCAGTTTATTAATATAATATTATAATGATGCGACGCCCATCAGGTTTGAACCCGTGTCCCAGTCTATCAAGGGTACACGAGGTAGGCGCTCCAACCCCACTGCCACCCCTATTACAGTCAATATATGCTCTTGAAAACCTGTGTGCTTCTAATTACTGCCTAAGGCACGGCGTGTGTGTGGCTTGGGCCATTGCATGACCCCTGTTGATAGAAAAAGAAACCGCATCTCGGAATGCTGTCTGTCGTGTATCGGAGATCAAATGGGACCCAAAATAGTGCCGCGATGTTATACAAGCCCTATTTCAATCAAATAGACTTCATGCTTTAAAACAAAGACACACTGCTTTGTAGAGAAGCAAGAGCCCTGCCCGGTAGCCCCCTGCACTTCCCAATCCCCCGAAATCATGTGATCCATTCTGTCCTTTGATTATTGAAATGTTTAATTCACCTGATGAATGCCTGTCGCAAGTTCTTGGCATGGAGTACCTGAAACAGAAAGCACCATCCTATAAAGTCAAATGCCTTTTTTTCGGCATCTAGCACTGCAGTAATCCTGGCACACATCACATGAAAGGAGCCGCCTGAGATTTTCTGCCATGTTCTGTCTCTTGATCAAACCTGATTGGTTATTAATGTTTGAACTGTGGTTGCTAGTATATAGCTAACACAATTTATATTTAAGTTTAGAATGGGTATACGCAGACAGAGCAGTAGAGTTGGTCTTTGTGAGGCGTCAGCACCGCAGTCACCTCTGCTTCGCTTAGCAAAGTAGCTAATGTATCAGTTTCCAGTGACCGGTTCATAATTTAGAAGTTAACACGTTTTTATCTTCCTGTTACAATTTAATGCAGGAGACCGTTCTCCTTGTGAGTCTTAATCCTACTGTTAGAAATGTCTAATTTTACTACTTATTTCAATAAATGTTTATCAAACACACCTATGTCCTCATTTGATGAGCACTATGGAGGCCATCCAGTCCTGTTTTTGCTTGGAATTCTGGGAATTATAGTTTTCTAATTGGAAAGGAAAACTACATGTCCCAGAATGCTGGGAGAGGAGTTGGGGGACAGGACTGGGGGGCCGTTTCATGCACGGGCACGGAAACCTGAGAGCTCTGCATAGACACACTGCCCTCAAAAATTCGTGTGTTTGCAAAATGTTATGTTTATTCTCCCTCTGTCAAGTTCGCCAACACCCCACTCGCCACCCATTTCCTCTCCCCCTCTTAACCCCACAACCCTCTGTGTAAAAACATTGTGTAACCTAACGCAACAAACGCACAAACTCACTCTTTCTCTGTTTTATTTCTGAACTAGGAGTTGCTATATCCCTAGGACTACTTTTTGACTCCATCCACAGCAGTCCTTGGAGTAGACTAGACCCTTTCAGGCCTGGCTGCCTAATTTAGTGACAGGAAAGATCTCTCTGCATTTCTGCCTTCGTCCCTCACGATGTCAAGGAAGGAATTGGCCCGGAACAAGATGGAGCTGTGCTCCTGCAAAAATTGACTTGCTGCAGCGCCGCTCCGTGTAGGCGGGAGGCCCAACTTTTGATTTGACATTTCTCTTATTTTGGTACTTAGCATACAACTATTGTTGTTTTGGGTGATTCCATACTGGTTTACCACCCTCTTGAAGCCTGCAATCGACCCATGCTACCTTCAGAGGCAAAGGAGGGATACCAATCAAGTTGTGCCAGTATGACCGAGATCACTGCTGGTATAGTAGTAGCTTGAGGCTGATCAAGCATGTAGAAGCCTGCTCATCCCTGGTCTCCTGCAGAACAGTAGTTATTTTGTCAGAGATGTTGGTTGCTTTTGCAAGGCTGATGTGGCCTTAAGGCCTATTCACTGTCAATGGAAAGAATGAAGGAATGAGCAGAAGAGAACAAAGGTATTATATGAGAGGTCTGTTTGAGGTGGTGTGAGGTTCTCTTGGGGGGGCGAAGGGGGTGGGGGGATTGCATGATAATATTCGTTGGTGACAGGGTGTGAAGTTTTTTAGGATCTATATGTGGTTTGTTACAATGATACTGAGATTTGGGGCTGCAGGGAGTCTGGTGCTGTGTAGCTTTTGCTGTGTAAAGTTGGTCACTTGATGTGTGCACTACAAACTCAATTGTTTGTAGATGCAAGTCCCAGTTGCAATGCACCGCTTGACACCACCTTCTATGTAAAGTCATTTGATAGTCCATATGATCATTTGGTAGTCCACATGAGCGACTGCAAATCAAATTTCAGTTGACACACGTTGTGGGTCACTTTTAATTTCGTGCAAACGCGTTAAAAGGTATGGGCTGATTTTAATGGCTTATTTTATAGTAACAGTGCAGAATTAGCACTGGGGTATTTGCGTGGACCAGTCTGCTTGCTCAAAACATTGGCTGCAGCTACTGATCTCAGCCTGTATTCTAAGCCAGTTGAAAGCTCCTCACAGCTGCTCCCATGTTTGGTGGCTCATCTCTACCCAGCTTCAACTTCCCTGCTCTTTGCCTGACATCCCGCACAATAAAGAACCCGCCCACACCCACTCAACAGCACCATCGCACTCCTTGACTGCACCTACCTGCCCCAATCTGCTGCTCTCCTTGGTCAGTTGTCTGGAGCAGAGCCGCCAGGGAAATGGAGATGGGAAAACTGGTAGTTTCCATGTCGGTTTTTCTCAAGCGGACATAGTGCTTTGGTACGTTAAGAACATTACGAAACACAAATAACAATAATGCCACTTTAAAGGGCTCTACTGGGTGTTAATGGCCCAGGGACCCTCGTCAAACTCCAGATAAATGTATGCGATCAGAAATAAATGTAATTACTATGCAGCATGCATTTTGTAGGTAGAGAGTTCATGCATTTAGGTCTTTTGGAATTTACCTTGGATGCACCAATTGAATCTCTAGAAATTGAAACCATCCACTATATTTTAATTGTAATCCTGTACTGGACACACTCCTATGGGTTCAATGGACGGTAGTTCTGCTCATTTAATCATCAATCTCTCTACTGAGGTCACCCGGTAATGCCTCTTCTGATCGTGAGGCCTGTTGATGTCCATGCTTCAAGGTGCGAGATCTGTAGAGAAGCCTCCACAACAGACATCCCTGGAAGGGCAATACCGTTTAGCCATTACTGACGCCCTCTGACCTTGTCCTAGCTGCAGATGTTTCCCCGTTCCTTCACTGTAATTTGTCATTTAGAGTTCTGATTTACCAGCTTGTACATCTAAAGGTGAACCAGCACCGTCTAATTATTTTTGCACAGACACGTTACCCCCGTGGGGCAGGTGAAGTTCAGGACAGAAAGCACGTAGATGAAACGCACTCTTCTCGCAGGTTAATTCGCTCGCTCGCCTTTTTTTTCTTGTCCAGCTTGGTGCACAGAGATCCACCCTCGGCTGTGGAGTAACACTCATTTAAGAACAGCCACGTTTGTTTTATGTAAAAACGTTTTAGTATGTGTGTCCCATAACATCGGGAAGAGTGAGGGAGCCCCAAAGGGACATTTTCGGCCACCTGAATTTGCATTTGAAGCATTGCAAATGGATTTTTATTGAATTGCCTCCCTGTCAAGGAAAAACATGTGTTGGTGATAGTATGCATGTTTAGCAAATGGGTAGAAGCATTCCCCTTAAAAACCGCATTAAGTACTGCTAAAATACTCATAACTGAGTATTTACCCCGATTTGGACTGCCTAGCACTGTCTGGAGCAACAATGGTGTGCATTTTGTAATACAGCAATGGAATTGGTGTGTAAAGCATTAGGTATACGGCACAAATTCCATGCAATTTCTGAACCCCAAGCAGCGAGATTGGTGGAGACAACAAACTTTGAAGAATAAGCTTGTCCAAGATTTGTGCTAGCAGTGCCCTAGGATGGGTAGACCCCGCTCCCACTAGCATCATTCTCCATGAGAAAAGCACTCAGGTGTTGGATTGTCTCCTTACGAAGTAGTCATGGGCCGCCCAGCAAATGTATGGGGCGTGCCAAATCCAAAGAGACTGAAAAATGTGTGTTAATCGACTACTGTAAAGAGTTAACTAAAATTCTCTTCAAACAGGTTGCTGATTGTCTACCAACACCATTGGCGGAGGCATGACACGGCATCCAAGCGGGTGACTGGGTCTTAACAAAGAACTTTCAGCCAAGGTGGAAAGGGTTGGTGCAGGTATTGCTCGCCACTCGGACAGCTGTGAAATGTCAAGGCCGCAAGTATTGGGTCCACGCTTCAAATAAAAAGCGAGCACCATCTTCTCTGTTACCCACACTATTGCCTGACGTGTCTGATGCTGAAACCACCCCTTCTGCTGAGATAGTTGACACTCTCATCGTTGCCACTAGCCCCATAGACCTTGATGGAACAGGAGGGGCCAAGGTACAATCTACGTCCAAGGAAACTATAAGGAATCCCCTTCTCCAAGGGACAGCTGCCAGTTGGTCAAGACTGCCAACTTAAATGGACTACTTAGGGGTGCAGTAGCACAAAAAACACTCCAATTAGCAATTAAGCTCTGTGAAACCTTTTATTGTTGGAATTTCTTTTTGCTGTTTTGTTTTGCTCATACACAAGCTATGCCAAACCATGAGTGTATGGCTATTTCTCCCCAGAGAGGGTCGGTGGCGTGCACCTCTATGCTTCGGTCAGAGAAAAATATTGAAACTGGTATTGTTCCAAGGGGTTGGCGTATGCAGTACTGTTAGGATTGATTGTTTGTGTGTTAGGTGGGTGGTTATTATTGGAATATTATGTAGCGCCATCCTTGTTTGGTACAGTAATAAGTATTTCCAATGATATGGCATTTATAACGCACCAGTACACAAGTGTTTCTTGGCGCGACCAATGCCACCATGTTTCCGATGCAGCAGTATCATAGGGAAAGGATTATAGAGAAGCATACCTTTTTTGTTTCACTGTTACACTAGGCACCTGAAATCATCAATAGAAGCAACTGTTAGATCTGTCTCTATTGCCCAGCCTATGTTGGTGTAGGCCTCCTGTTGCAGCAGCTCCCTTTGCCATTCTCCACCTCATGTTCTGCGCTACATATAACTGTGGCTAGGCGAGGCCCCCCCTTTCTTTAGTATATACTGAAGGGAAGCGCCCCCAATTTCAGCACGATCCTCCCCGCAATGAGAGACAATAAGGGACTCTCCCGTAATGGGAATAAGGCCAAGACAGAGTGCGGGTGAGCGTAAGTGGGAGTTTATCCAAAGAATAGGGCATGCAAAGAACTCTGCAACCTCCGAGAGCGCTCTGTCTGACAATAGCAAAGACAGGCGTATTTCTAATACAAAAAACGTCATCAGAACCTACACACTATAGGGGGCACAAGTTAATTGGGATTGGGTGGCGTCGACTAACTATAGGTGTTGCTGCAGCGTGGTTGGTCTTGGCGTGAGGGCGTCACTGGTCAGCCTCGTGGGTTGGGTTGGGCCTGGCAGGCCAGCTTGAGGTCATCCGAGCGGTGTTGGTATGCTGGGGCAGCCTGTGACAAAGATGAATACCTTTCCTGACTCGTTTGCCCTAGGCCATGCACACTGCAGTTATTCAAGAAACGACATCTAAGTTCATCAATAAATCGCTCGGCAGTTTATCTTATAAAATAAACGCAACACATGAGGAATGCACCTCTTGAGAGGTCCGGTGATTGTCGGTTGGGGTGAGATTTACCTGTGTCCTATTGACCGGTATTTTAGGTCGAGGGGCTGAGTTCTGGGGCCTGAGCCGACTGGTACATGCCTGTCTGCCGCGTTAGAAGTTATTATATAAATGGGTCTCTGTGTCTTGTCCCGGTGATGGGGGTCGTTCTTGGGGTGGTCTAGGGGGAGGGTTGTGGACTTTACGAGAGGGTGCTGGTAGATCAGTGGATTCAAAATGTGGGTTTATTACCGTGCTGTAAATAACACAGGTGGTGGGCTGTGGCCTTGGGTGCGGTACCGGGGCCTCTGACTCTCTGAAGCGGCTCCAGCTTGGTTGGGGGAGGTGAGGGAGCGCGGCACAGGCCTTAGCTTCCTTATCTGGCAGGCTTGGTAGGGTGGGAGGGAGAATGGCCTTGCATATACTCACAAAGGTTTTTTCCTCGTGCGTTGCTAACTTTTGAATGCAGAACTTTTATAATGTTCCGCCTTATTTTGATGTTATTTAAACACACATATTTCCATTTCGTTACACATTTCTTTAATACAGTCGGTCCGAGTACCTTTTCGTTACCTAACATTATATTTACTACATGATGTGATTATTTTATGTACATTAAACGTTACACGAGGTCGTTCTAGGTTATGGCCTACAGAAATTGATGCTCGCTGCTTTAGGTGATTAAGAAAACATATATGAGTAAATAAAGGCTATACATTTGGTCTACATCTTTCTCTGTGGTTGTAGCAGCACTAGTCCAGACCTGGGGTGGTATCATGTAACGTTACATCTTTATGGTTTATTCACAGTTTACAGGATCTGTTTAAACCGAGGTAGTTCGTTAATACCAATACTTGAATTATTTTCTACTTTCTTCAGATAGTGATGCTTCAGCTTTTTTCCCCGTCACCCCGGCCTCGCGGACCAGGTCATGCAGGGTGCAATATTACATTGTGGATAAAAATGTTGCAGTGTTAGCATCTCGGGTTAGCTCATATCCGACTTTCTCATGGGAACGCGCTTACAGCGGATCTACCAGGGCTACTGCGGCGGCAGAGATGCATGAAAGGCCCTCCAAAGGTGGGGGCCTCGTTACAGTGTGCTGAACTCACGCCATGTTTGCTAAACAAGATGGCTTCTAGGCCTAACTGAATTTTGGTATATGCAGGGAACGGATATGTGTGGGCAATGTCGTCGGCGGGTGACCCCTCCTCCACCTGGGCCCGGGTGGCATGAGGGGACGGCCACCGAGTCATGGTCCTCACCTGGGGAGAAGACTGCAGGTGAGGAGGGCCTCGCGGCCAGTCCTTCCCTACATTTCCCCCCTTTCGTTACTAAAGTAACGAATTCTTTAGCTCTTCTAATCTTCTACATTCTTGCTCCTCTATCACTGCGTCATCCCATGCAGGTGTTCCTTTTCTAGGCATCCAGGCTCTGCATACCCCCCTCAAGTTCTCACCTCTTCTAGCATACTCATCTGGGGTACATGTTAAATATATACAGTCACCCGTCCCTTCCAAGTCTACCCAGACCTCCTCATACCATTCCAGTTCCACATCTCGGGGTTCTTTGATAGTGGTGTGCCATAGTTTATCTACTATGTACTTATCACGGCACATAGGCACTAACTGGTATCTGGGAGTGTTATCTGGTCCTGTCTGTACATGTACTTCTTGTGTCGCCTTAATTGTACCACCAGAGTTGCCCATTGTCACCATCATCATCGCACCGTTAGGGACTGCGTTAGCACAACATCGAAGGCCCACCTGGCACAGGCAGAACACCACGAGGAGGACCACCGCAACTGTTATCAATAATTTCATCGTCATTCCAAGCCAGGAGGGAACCCAGGAGAAGATATTGTCGAACCATGAGCTGTCTTCAGCCCCACCTTCCAGCTTCATTTTCTCTCCCAGGTTATGGACTGCTTCAATGACGTGGGACAGGGACCCATTTTCTGCGTCTTCAGAAGGTACGAACGTGCAGCACGCACTTCCTATTTTTCGGCAAACACCTCCATCGATTGCTGTTAGCAGGTCCAGAACATACCTGTTCTGCATGGTCATTAGTCGCAGAGCTCGTAGTTCCACCTTTATTATGTTGAACCCTTCTTCAGTGTCATTGGCCAGCTGAATCAGTTCCCACCGTGTGATCTGAAGCCATTTTGCATTTGCTCTTGCTTGGACACTTGAAACCAGTGAGGCAAAAAATGTTTCCACGGAGCTGAACAGGCGATACCTGTCTGGGATCTGTGCCAATAAATCGGATGACGCTTGTGATATGTAGTTTGATGCTCGCTTGTTCCGTGATAGCTCCTCTTCTTTCCCTCCGGAGGACAGGACATAGAGGTGTGCTTCGGCAGTGGGAGACGTCTCGTCCTTGTTCATGTTTCCTTGCGTCTTTTTATTTTTGTCGACGTGGCTTTCTGGAATCACCATTAGGGCCGAATGCAAAGTGGCCATTGAGCAGCTGCCACTCCATGCCTGGGGAAGGTGCAAGTAAGCCTGATTCCCGCATACCCAGTATGTGTCCATTAGTGCTGCTGTTCCTTTTTTCATGTCTGGGATGGTGAGAGTTTTGTTACAGTTTTTGTTCGTTCCCATTGCCACTTTTCCTTCTCCCTTGAAACGTAGTTCGTTTTGTATTTCACTTTGTAGCTTGAAGGGTTTCTCCATCGCTGTTACCCATGTTAGTTTAGAGATGTGTTCTTTCCATATTGGTAAGCACGTTTTTTCCATCCATCGCAGCTTGTCTGGTTGGACACCTCTCAGTGCTTCCGCTTTGCACAGTACTTCTTCATCTTTCCATTTGTTTTCTGAAAACAGCGTCCCTTGTATTGCAAAGAAAGGTTCTTTAGGACAGACCACCCCAGACGCTTTTGAATAGCACGTTTTGTTGTCCTGTATTATTTTGAAAGAGACATCGTGTGCTTGAAAGGTGTTCTTTATTCTACACAGTGTGAGATGAAGGAGACATTGGGCATCCACAATGGGCAATTCTCTTGGCAACAACACTTTGGGTGTACCTGATGCATGGGGGATGAGCGAACAGACATAGCAGCTTTCATTAGTTGTCTGTTTAGCTGTTGTACTCATATCTGCATACCATTTATTTGCTTGGTGGGGGTGTCGTGGGTCTTCCATCTTGTCTAATCCTAACCCATAATACTCATCATACCCCCTCCTGCTTGTCTCTCTTCTTCGCCTACTTCTCTCCCCCCTCCTATACCTTATAGTTTCGATAGGTGAAAGAATAGGCCCCCCTTTCTCATTCCCTCCCCCCTTTTCCAATTCTTCATATAGGGACTTGTGTTCTGTCATTGTAATTACTTTTCCATTTTCCTCAATAAACAACAGGTCGCTGTTTTGTATCGGGGCGGGAAGGGTAGTGGGGCTGTTATATATTTCAGGTAGGGACATTGTGTCATTTTCCATATCTTTATCTTTTGATCGTGACGGGGCAGCAGTGGGTGGTGCAGTGTAGTAACCCCATACAAGGCGGGATCCATCCCAGATCAAAAAATCACCTTCTTTAATATTCATATTTGTAATTGAATTCGTGCCAGGGGCAAGGGTGGTGTTACTCCCCCCTCCCCCCTCGTTCATCTCAGTAGAGATGAACGCTATGACCCAATGTGTCATTAGGCAGAATATTGAGATGAAGAACACAATAACACACATTGATAAACCGCATTCGTATGAATATGTCAATCTATCTACTAACATTTCTCTAAATCTAACAAATCTATTAGTTGCAGGCTGCCCATCCGATGCCATAGTAAATCCTGTTTGAGACATAAAAGTGCATTAAGTACAAGCATGTAAACATTTAGAACGTTGTGAAATGTTTTCGGCAAAGTATGGGAGTGGGTGAAGGAGGGGGTATGTCCACAGACAAGGTAACTTTACAAATATTACTATCAGTACATTATTTCATACATAAAGAGAAAAGTCGAGAGAGAGAGAGAGAGAGAGAGAGAGAGAGAGAGAGAGAGAGAGAGAGAGAGAAAAAGAAAACTTCTCCAAAACCCAAAAAGGACCACAAAAACCTTCAAAAGTTGTAAAAAATTATATATATATGTATATACACAGGTTTATTTCAGTACACATGTCGTGCGCCATTCGTGTTCAGTGTTCAACACTTAATGCACACAAAATTCCCATCATCCATTCTGCACAACTTCATTGTCCGCAGTTGTCTGTGCCTCGTCCTGTACCTCACCTTCCGCGGCGCTATAAGCTCTGCGTACGTCTGTCAAATGCACCCAGTATCGTAGGCCCTTTACCTTTACCGCTGTGGGTGTGCAAAACACTACCTCATAAGGGCCATGGAAACGTGGTGCATTCCACCTTCGCACAAAACTTCGGACATATATAAGGTCACCAGGCATTAGTTGTAATGGTTTTTCAGGCATTGTCTCTGTTTCTGTTGTGTTCCCCTCCTCTCTTGTAGAGGGGGGGGCTAGTTGCTTTGCAATTACGCGCGCTGCCCGTGTCAGTTTTCTCAAGTACTCTGTGAACTCCTCTCCTAATATCGCTGCACTTCTGTGTGCATCAGAACGTTCACGGAGAGGTGAATGCGCTGTGTGCATTCTCCTTCCCGTGACGATCTCATGCGGGGACAAGTGGTGGTCTTTACTTGGCTGATTTCGTAACTCGAACAAGGCCAAAGGCAGGCAGTACATCCAGGTCTTTTTAAGGGAAAAACACAGTTTTGACAATCTGCTTTTTAACAGACCGTTCATCTTTTCCACTACGCCATTACTTTGAGGATGATAAATTGAACATAATTTGTGCTTTATTCCCAATAGGGTAGTCACTTCCTTGAATAGTTCATTAACAAAATGCGTGCCGTTATCTGAGCGAATAACTTCGCAAATCCCCCAGCGCGGGAACACTTCCCGCACTAGGAACTTCGCGGCGCCCTTCGCATCAGGGCGCGCACAGGGGCCTGCCTCCACCCATCTCGAAAACGGACATACAACCACAATCATGTAGCGAGCCCCGTTACATCTTTCTCCCATGTCTACATAATCAATGTGGAGCTCTCTGAATGGGCCATTTGGTTTGGGTATCGTTCCTCTGTGTGCGCAGTGTCATACCTGAGTTGTAAATCTGACATGTCGTGCATTCCAAAGCCAGTCTTGTGACGTGTTCATGGAGGCAAGGTGCAAACCAATCTTCTTGTATCTCTGCCATTATGTGTTGCTTTGCGTTATGTGCGGGAAAGTGTAGTTGTTGAAATGCTATTTCTAACAATGTGACTGGCATTACCGCTTTTCCTGAACTTTTTTGTCGCCATAACAAATCAGTCGGCGATTTGCTGCATCCCCTTTTAGTCCACAGCAATTTTTCTTCTGCACTAGCTCCCTCTTGCAGCTCTATTATTTCCTGTGTGGGCATCATGTTGTATCCTGTGGGGACCTCTTGGCTTGCTGTGTGGTGCAACATGTATTCTCCTACTACACCTTTCTGTAAATACGAAGCTTCTTTGGCAGCGGCGTCTGCTGCCGCGTTCCCCAAAGATATAAAATCTGTATTTGTGGTGTGGGCTTGGCATTTTACAATGGCCACTGCCGTGGGGTCTTGCAGAGCCTCAATCAGTTCTTTCAATAGTTCTGCATGCTGAACTGGTGTTCCATCTGCTCGTCGGAACCCTCTCCGCCCCCACCGTGCCAACCCGCCGTGTACTGTCGTTGTCATGTATGCTGAGTCGGTATATATTGTCACTGCGCACCCCTTGGCGGCATGCAATGCTTCTATTAGCGCAATTAGTTCTGCTGCTTGGGCTGAATAGTGGGATGGGAGGCGGTGTTGCACTAGTGTCTCGTATTCATCTTCCTCTAATCGTACAACTGCCATACCCACATGTTTCTCTCCTGTCTCCATATCTATTGATGCTGACCCGTCCACGAAATACACCTCTCCCTCGTTCAGGGCATTCTCAAAAATCACTTGATCCTGACCTTCGTCACCTGTGAACGTAGCGCAGTTGTGGTTTTGCATGTCTTCTACGGTGCACGCCTCTGTGATGAATGTGGCTGGGTTCACTGTTTTACATCTTACTATGTGGATGTTTGCGCTGGACAGTATTATTTCATATGCTGTGGCGCGTTGTGTTGTCAATGTGCTCTTTGATCGCTCTAATATTGCAAAGAGTGAGTGTTCCACAAACAGTGTCACAGGACAGCCCATCACTATCGTGGCACTTTTCTCAATCGCGAACGCGGCTGCAGCTAGAGATTGCTCGCACGCGAAATGACCTTGCATTACTGCGTCTAGGGTGCCACTATAGTAAGCCAGTGGTTTGTGCCCTAACGATGTCTTTTGTGTCAATACTGCTGTCATCAGTGTTCCTTTGCAATGTGAGAATAAGAAGAATTCGCGCCCATAATCTGGATTTGCCAGTACTGGAGCGCTTGATATCAGCTCTTTTAGTGAGTCAAATGCTGTGTTCATCTCTTCTGTCCATTCTATGTGTTTGTTTTCCTGCTGTGCCTCTTTTAGTGCCTGTAACAAGGGCCTCGTGTATGCTGCATAATCCAATATCCATGCTCGGCAATAGTTGCACATACCCAGAAATTTCTGCATCTCTTTTACTGTTTTGGGCTCCCCAACTGCTCTAATTGCCTGTGCCCTGTCTGGTATGATCCGCTTGCCGTCCTTTGATATCAGCTGTCCCAAGTATAGGACCTCGGTCAGACAGTATTGTAACTTCCCCTTGTCCACTTTGTACCCTTTATTGGCCAATAATGTCAGGAGTGTTATTGAGTCCTTTCTACACTCTTCCTCAGTTTGTGCACAGATCAATAAATCATCAACGTACTGAATCACTGTGCTTTCTACACACAAATTCCCCAGATCTGCATGTAGTACCCTGTTGAATATGCTTGGGCTCTCGCAATACCCTTGTGGTAGTCTGCAGTGTTCGAACCTCCTCCCCCCTAGTGTAAACGCTGTTAAGTACCTGCTCTCCTCTGCTAAGGGAATCGAGAAAAATGCATTTTTTAAGTCAATAACTGTGAAGTGGGATGCCGTTTTCGGAATGTTGCACAGTATTGTTGATGGGTTCGGGACTAAAGGGAACTCCTTCTGAATCACATCATTGAGTGGGCGTAAATCTTGTATCATCCTCCATGAACCTCCCTTCGCCTTTTTAATCGGGTAAATGCATGTGTTGCATGGGGAGTTTGAGGGCACTATTATTCCTTGTGCTAGCAGTGCATCTAGTGTCTCTCTGATCCCTTCTTCTGCTTCGCGTGACAATGGATATTGTTTTACCCGGGGTATAATTGCTCCCGGTTTCAGTTTTATTACCACAGGCTGAACCTCATGCAATAACCCCACGTCATGGGGGCCATTTGTCCATATGTTAGTGGGTACTAACCTTATGTCGTCATCAAAAAATGCATGTGGTGCTCCTACTACTGCCATTAATTCAACTTGAGTTTTTCTGGCTGTAACTACAATGTCACACGGCATTGCTAGTTCCATCACTATTTCGCCATCTCTCTCAGTGTCTGAAAATAGCTCCTCGTCCGAGAGCTCCCTCAGTGGGATATTTGCATTTGTACACAGTACTGTCCGCCACTCACATCCTTCCATGTCAACGCCAATCACACATATTCTGTTTGCTGACACGTGTACTGCGTGTAAATCCAACGATACCACTGACCCGAGAGCAGTGTCGGGGCTTGCTATGGGGCGGAAGAGGAATTCGGCTGGAATCCTCCAATCCATCCTTTTTAGTTCTGGTACTATGAGAGCCAATGTTCTCATGCCCTCAACAAACATCTCCTCGTTTCTTGGTAACCCTCTGATCTCTTGCATAATTGTGTGGCCGTGTATTACTGCTAATATGCGGAGGGGGCATATGCCTGGCGTCGAACATACGATACCGCTCCCTGTGAATGATATTGTCATATTTAGTTTGCTTAAGAGATCTCTCCCCAGCAAATTAATGGGAGAGTGTTCATAGTACAGTAAGGGTGCTTTCACTGTTTTACCCCCCACTGTCACATCCAATGCTTCTGTGTAAGGAACTTCAATTACAGCCCCAGAGAACCCCTGCGTCTCTAACGTTCTATTAGATAACGGGAACCGGCCCTCTCTAATGCATGATTTCTCCGCTCCCGAATCCACCATGAATATGAACTGCTTGTCTCCTATCTGCGCTCCTATCAATGGTTCCTCTGATGCATTGTGGGTCGTAGATAGTACTGGACACGCAAGTGCTCTCTGTGGGCTGTCCTATGCGGGGTGTCTCATTGCCCCCCCTTGATCAAAAATGTTCCCCGAAACTACTGACACCCCGCTGTAAGGTGCGGGAGCAGGTGCTCCGTTAGCTACTGTGGCGAAAGTGTTACCTGGCGTGTATTGCATATTGTCATTATTCTGTGGGTGGTTTTGTGTCCTGTACTGATGTCCGTGTAGTTGTGCGTTACTTCTTTGTCCTACATTTTCTGGTTGTTGGTATTGTCCCATGGGGAGGCCGTAGGGGCTTCCTGGGTGGGGGTGACCGTACTGTTCTGTCTCCTGGAACCCGTTGTTTTGTCTGCTCCTGCACTCTCTTGAGTAGTGCCCCCATCTCCCACAATTCCAGCAGCTCCCCTGTGGACCTCTGGGACCCTGCCACCCATTACCTCCCATTCCTCCATACCCTTGTCCTCCTCTTCGGCCCCGGTACCCACCTCTTCCCCCTCTTGGGGCCCACTCTTGCCACGTTGGACCTCCGTTCTGCTCCTGCTCAGTCCACTGTCGTTGTCCTTGTCCTGCCCAATTTGCTGCTATTCTTCCTTGTATTGCTATTTGCCCCTCCTCTCCTTCCTCTCCCTCCCTCACGAGTGGGAGCCCTGCTACCGCTGCTGCAACCTTCACTAGTTTTGATTGTACCAACTTTGCCTCGTCTGCCAACCTTTTCTGTGCTACTTCCCTCTCTCTCTCTTTGATCCTTTTGCAATGGTGCACTATTATACTTTGGATCTCTGGCCACCCCTTCGCCTCAACGCCCGCTATCTTATCGAGTGCCTTCTGCACCTCTTTTGGGAGCCCTCTCTTAATGATAAAATAAAATAGAGATGTGGATTGGTGCCAGGGCGTGCCCGTTTCCGCTCTCCACATCTCCTGCACCCGGAGAATGTAATCCATAGCATCCTCCCCGTCATTCATTGTACATTGCATTACCGACTGTAAATCAGGGGTATCTGGGAATGTCTCCCGCAGCGCGTCCCACACCCTTGCTCGTACTGTATTAAAGGAAGCCCCATCATGACGATCACAATCTAACGTCACGGCCGGGAAACCAGCCTTAGCCCATACTCTGTCCGCTTGATCTCCTACTGCGGTTACTAGTAGGCTTTTCACATTGCCTACTGCCAACGGTATGCCGGCGGTATGTTTCTCAAATGCATATATCCACTTGCTCGCCCCTCCTGACAGCTGGGGCAATAATTTCATTAAATTAGCCTTATCCATCTGAGCCCATGGTATATAGTTTGGTCTCCCCCCCCCCTCTGTGTATCAATGGAAGTTGTAACTTCCCTTTTGCAGTTGCACCCTCCCTTTCCTTAGTCGCTGCTGACTCCAATGACGCCATCTTCCCCACCCTATTTCTTAGTCGTCCCATCCATTCGTCGTCTATAGTCCCTAGCGAACATGCACTGTCCACTTCCTCGCTTTCCCCTCCCACTGCCATACTCAACCTATCACTGTCATCCAACCCTCCTCTGACATCACATAACAAGTCCTCTCTGATCCCTCTCTCTCGTGATACATCACCAATGCTCCCTTCTACTGTTCCTACCTCTATTATTCGTGTCGGCTCTTCCTCAATCCTGAACAGTATTTCCCCCTTTTTCCATCCTTCCTCAATCTGTCTACCTTCGCTCGACGCTCTAGACGTGCGTCCTGATTGTGTGGGGGCACACGCTGTGCGCTCACATATGTCTTTTATTCTTGAGAGTTCATCCCTTGCCACAGTAAGCCTCGACTCTAAGTCACTCGTTAGCTTCTCTATATCCACCCTCTGTGTGCTTCCCTGGGCGCGCTCTCTGGTGCTTTCGTATGGCGGGGGGGCTGTTGGTCTTTGTGGTGTACCAGTTGTGGGGGGAGGCACATACGTAGGGTCGCTGTATCCTGCTGCGGGGGCTGGTTTAGGTAATATCGGGTACAAACTAATCACCTCCGCAGGTTGTGCTGTACTTAGCTGTTCCTTTTCCTCTCTTGGAATCATCAATGGATTATCTGTGGTGGAAGGTAGATCAATATTTGGTGCCGGAGCTTTGGGTGGGGGTACCTCCTCAAACAATCTCCAGAGGTCTAATATCTCCTTCCTATTTTGCCATTGTTTCCCCTTATACTTGAGGCTAATGCATGTTCGTACCATATCAAGAACGCTTTTGTCAAAAGACCCTCCCTCGGGCCAAATCTGGGGCAGACCCTCCCCCTTCAATTCTGTTACCCATTGATCGTGATATTTATTTATTCGTTCAGCGTATCCCGGTAAGCTCTTACAAATATGTGACAAGGGAGTTTCGGCCCCCATCCTCTAAATCACTCACACAGCCGTGTCCACCTTCTTTACTTTTAGTTAGGTGTAGATATGTGTATGTATACCTTTATGGCACAGACAAGAGCGGACGTCTCAAATATTATCACCCAAGTTTATTCACTGCGCAAATCCTTTCGCACTCACCATAGCTCATCTCCTTCCCATTCCCATACACTCTCATGTGATTCCGCTTGCAACTGATCAAGTACTAGTTATGGTCAACACTCTCTGGCGCCACCTCGCGGTCAACCGATCGTCTCCAACACTCACACGGTGCGCGCACCCATCACAATGCCTTTCCACTCACACCTCGTCTTATTTCCTCCCTTTCCTCCCTGACCAGCTGTCCCTGTTTTTCTGCTAAGGTTGCTATGTTCACGTCTGTACGTGCCACTACTTAGTCCCCACTCCTCAAAATGTGCTCCCTATTTTATAGTTCTTCTACAAGTATATTTATCTTATACCCTTTTCGCTTTCTTCCCCTGCCCCGTGGAATGGAAAAAAGAAATAGAGAGAGTAGCAATCACTAAAAAATATTCCCGGTGTCTCCTTTTGCTAGACACCAATAACTTATTTCTTACTTCTTCATATATTCCCAGTACTAGTTTAGATAGCACTATGCGGCGCCGCCTTCCACCCCCTTTCGGAGCTAGGTTTCCGTCACTTCTACCACTTCACTTATTTCTTACTCCTAATGGCCATATGCAAAGAAAAGATAAAGAAAGTTTCAAGACCCGTCTTTAGTAGACCCCCGTTATTCTTCTCCTCTACCTGTCCCCGTTCTCCTGTTCACCGTTTCCCCTCCCTTCCCCTTTACGATCGCTCGCACTCAGTACTCACGTGCCCGTCTTGAACCGATAGTCTCCGAAACTGGGTCCGTCCAGGCGGTGTCACCGGTAACTCAACGGTCAGCCCCTGGCTCCGGCGAGCGGCACTCAAAGGGGATTTTTTTCCAATCGGGATCCCGTACCCTTTCTCATTGAGTGCGCACTTCTTATTGTGCCGGTCGCCGTTGGCGGGCAGCCTCCCGGAGCCGGCTCACCGTGCGTATCCCTTCTCGACCGGAGATTCTCGTGCCACAAGGGGGTCGTTAGAAAGGAGTTAGGAAAAATAATTTGGAGATATCACGCTATCGGGGTCACCACTGAAGGGAAGCGCCCCCAATTTCAGCACGATCCTCCCCGCAATGAGAGACAATAAGGGACTCTCCCGTAATGGGAATAAGGCCAAGACAGAGTGCGGGTGAGCGTAAGTGGGAGTTTATCCAAAGAATAGGGCATGCAAAGAACTCTGCAACCTCCGAGAGCGCTCTGTCTGACAATAGCAAAGACAGGCGTATTTCTAATACAAAAAACGTCATCAGAACCTACACACTATAGGGGGCACAAGTTAATTGGGATTGGGTGGCGTCGACTAACTATAGGTGTTGCTGCAGCGTGGTTGGTCTTGGCGTGAGGGCGTCACTGGTCAGCCTCGTGGGTTGGGTTGGGCCTGGCAGGCCAGCTTGAGGTCATCCGAGCGGTGTTGGTATGCTGGGGCAGCCTGTGACAAAGATGAATACCTTTCCTGACTCGTTTGCCCTAGGCCATGCACACTGCAGTTATTCAAGAAACGACATCTAAGTTCATCAATAAATCGCTCGGCAGTTTATCTTATAAAATAAACGCAACACATGAGGAATGCACCTCTTGAGAGGTCCGGTGATTGTCGGTTGGGGTGAGATTTACCTGTGTCCTATTGACCGGTATTTTAGGTCGAGGGGCTGAGTTCTGGGGCCTGAGCCGACTGGTACATGCCTGTCTGCCGCGTTAGAAGTTATTATATAAATGGGTCTCTGTGTCTTGTCCCGGTGATGGGGGTCGTTCTTGGGGTGGTCTAGGGGGAGGGTTGTGGACTTTACGAGAGGGTGCTGGTAGATCAGTGGATTCAAAATGTGGGTTTATTACCGTGCTGTAAATAACACAGGTGGTGGGCTGTGGCCTTGGGTGCGGTACCGGGGCCTCTGACTCTCTGAAGCGGCTCCAGCTTGGTTGGGGGAGGTGAGGGAGCGCGGCACAGGCCTTAGCTTCCTTATCTGGCAGGCTTGGTAGGGTGGGAGGGAGAATGGCCTTGCATATACTCACAAAGGTTTTTTCCTCGTGCGCTGCTAACTTTTGAATGCAGAACTTTTATAATGTTCCGCCTTATTTTGATGTTATTTAAACACACATATATATTTCCATTTCGTTACACATTTCTTTAATACAGTCGGTCCGAGTACCTTTTCGTTACCTAACATTATATTTACTACATGATGTGATTATTTTATGTACATTAAACGTTACACGAGGTCGTTCTAGGTTATGGCCTACAGAAATTGATGCTCGCTGCTTTAGGTGATTAAGAAAACATATATGAGTAAATAAAGGCTATACATTTGGTCTACATCTTTCTCTGTGGTTGTAGCAGCACTAGTCCAGACCTGGGGTGGTATCATGTAACGTTACATCTTTATGGTTTATTCACAGTTTACAGGATCTGTTTAAACCGAGGTAGTTCGTTAATACCAATACTTGAATTATTTTCTACTTTCTTCAGATAGTGATGCTTCAGCTTTTTTCCCCGTCACCCCGGCCTCGCGGACCAGGTCATGCAGGGTGCAATATTACATTGTGGATAAAAATGTTGCAGTGTTAGCATCTCGGGTTAGCTCATATCCGACTTTCTCATGGGAACGCGCTTACAGCGGATCTACCAGGGCTACTGCGGCGGCAGAGATGCATGAAAGGCCCTCCAAAGGTGGGGGCCTCGTTACAGTGTGCTGAACTCACGCCATGTTTGCTAAACAAGATGGCTTCTAGGCCTAACTGAATTTTGGTATATGCAGGGAACGGATATGTGTGGGCAATGTCGTCGGCGGGTGACCCCTCCTCCACCTG
Source organism: Ambystoma mexicanum (assembly GCF_040938575.1). Lineage (NCBI taxonomy): Eukaryota > Metazoa > Chordata > Amphibia > Caudata > Ambystomatidae > Ambystoma > Ambystoma mexicanum. The sequence goes on along the minus strand of NC_090922.1, from coordinate 575,182,484 downwards.
GGCCCGGGTGGCATGAGGGGACGGCCACCGAGTCATGGTCCTCACCTGGGGAGAAGACTGCAGGTGAGGAGGGCCTCGCGGCCAGTCCTTCCCTACAATACGTAGCACCAAGCGCAACTCGCCAAGGATCCTATATCAGTATCTTTATGGAAATATTGTACATTTATTTATTTATTTTTAAAAGAGGGTTGTGAGGGCGTCACTATGCCTAATGGAACCTTCCCCGCTAATGGGCCCATTCCCTAAAGAATGGCAGGAATGGTCCTTCCTTATGAACGTGTCATCCTGCAGCAATCCAGCCTCTCAACTGCCTTTCCATGTACCAACTCTCTGTATAAGGAACAATACTGTCTTGGGTAGTGTGTGCATCTCCAGCAATGGTATAAAGGATATGACCTTTATCTTGAACTGTAACTATACATTGCACCTACCGGCCAAGGTGTTCAAAGGCTCCCTCTATGTAGGGGAATCAGTATATATTTATACTGAGGATTGGGCCATTGGGCCAGGTCAGGAAGGAAGGTTTATTAGTTGGCAGGATAATGGTCAATTCATAGGGGCGTGAGGGGACGTTTGCTAAATAATGTCCAGAAAAATCAGGCTTCTTCCTCAGGCTTCCTCCTCAATCACTGCTTCTAAAGTACAACCACCTAATTTAGAGAAAGCTTTACTGTGCGTGTTGACTATATTCCACTGAGTTGTTCTGCCGAATATCAGCTTGACTCGGGATGGAATCGGTGCTCCAGGTAAAATTTTGAGGTGGGAGTATTTTACTCCCTATTTTTAAACTTTGAGAGCAAATGCAACTTCAAAGGAGTATAAATGCGGTTTGTCCTCCGCAAAAGAGTAAAACGTATGTTGAAATCCAGCCGAACATCCAAAAAGTTAAACTGTATGGAAATCATTATGCACAATCGGTTCACATCATGACAGAATAGCGGGTTTCTTTCAAATTAGCAGATAAATCACAGTGTGCAGTAAAACAAACACCCTCTCATGGATCGAGCAGATGAGCACTAACACTGTGAGCTTCCCCTGCACGCGAAGAATAGGTACAATAGCAGCATAAACATTTGAATGCTCCGATCACACAGAACAGGTCATCTTGAGTAGGTGCCGATCGCTCTTCCATCACACAAGCGGAACAATCGAGTCAGGGCAACAGAGACAGCAGTGAAATCTGTCAACTTGTAGAACAGGTTATGTGCAAGTTAAGCAAGGATAGAAGATACCCGCACAGATAAGGCATGGGCCTATAGAACAAGTGCAACATAGGCTTCAGGAGTACACACTCCCATCCTAATATAGAAAAGATATGCCATGGACCTCAGTAGATCATTCTTTCCTCACATATAAAACCAGAAGGTAATGGGTTTCAACAGTACAAGATTACCACAGTGAAGTTGGTTACAGCAGTAGAGTTTCCCCTCGCATAGAGAAGAAACAGTGGGATGGAGCAGTGCAAGCACCATCACACTGAACCAATGAACAAAGGTCCCCAGAAATGCAAGATGTGCTCTCCTAGAAAAGGAACAGCATGCACTTAACAGTCCAAAATCCCTGCAAGGCCAAGTGATCCAAGCTTTCCTCACATGGAATAGCATACCAGTACTGGGGGCACAGTTAATTGCCACTGTAGTGCAAACTCTTCATAGATAGAACTAATATTTTAATTATAGGGACATGGGCTTACTCAGCTTCTAGAATCGTAAAACTCCACATAGTAGGTATTTAGTAAACCGTAATTCGAAGGAATTCAGCCTTTTGAACAAATAATGATTTGTGTACCATAAGTCACACAATATGCCTTTTATTCGTCCTCTACAAAGGTCAGTACATTTGATCTCTTCTGTATGTATATTTTAATGTTTAAGACACAAACAGACCTGGCCACTCGCACAGTAAAGCAAACATGAATTGTATTATGTATTGTGTTTTGAGTTTTGATAGCAGAATGGTGTATTGATGATTAATGAAAGCCCTCATTTACTCGAACTAGTAGTGCTTAATAGTATGCCAATGTTGTAATAGGATAGATAGCGAGGCAAGTGCTCAATGCTAAAATCTACATCGAATCTCATGGTCAAATGTTGACAGTCCAGAGTTAGTTAGCCTTGCGCCCTTCAGAAGTCAGTAAACTATCAACTGAGCTAATGATAATCACAGTGCTTAGTTGGAGAAATCCTGCATGAAGTGCTACAAAACAAATTGAATACCTATCTGGATTATCACTAAAGGGACATGTTTTGCTGAGTTTCTATTTCAATTGCAACCATTTCATTGTTTTGTAACGGCACTTACACTGGCTGGAAAGTCTGATTTTGAATTTTGTAAGTGTATTCTTGAGCCTGTGACCCCTGTTATTTGTCTGTCAATCACCCGCCCTAGAGCAAGTGCCCTGCTGCCACAGCCTATAGTAGCATTTACTACAGTGACACCAAATTAAGGTTTAATGTACGGTTAAACTAGACATTACAGCCTAATTATAAGTATGGCAGTGCAGGAACATTTGGTGGTAATGTGGTGATAATTCCGTTACTGCCATGCATTCCCACACCACTATACCATGTGTTTGGCAGAGAGGTTGAGAATTCACCTCCCGCGAACAGCTGCAGGGAAATTTGCCACCTTTCAGCCAGAAAAACCTGGCAAAATTGTCAGAATTCGCCGCCGGCGGAGTTGCTTCCTGTGACAATTCTGCCAAAATCCCCATGGAGTCATATGGACTCCAATTAATGCGGATTTATGCCACCTACAACCACTTCTAATCCGGTGGTAATTCTTCCTTTACCAAGTGGCGGTAACTATCATTCCGTTTGATGGTATCTCAGTGGATTTAAAACTGAGATACCACCCAACAAGTCTGAATAAATACTAATTGAATACTAATCTATGCCCCAAGTAGTGTTGGGGTAGTCAATATTTTACACTGTTTCAACAAAATTAAATTTTAAGAGTAAAAATAATCTGCAACAGTGTTGAATACTATGCGACAAGCAACTAGCACAATAAATTGCAACACATAACACAAACAGTTGTGTAGCAAAGATGTCTGGCTTCAAACTAATTACTTGTGTGGAAAATGCCCTTTTACACATTAATATGTTGAACACACCACATAGATGCAACTTCATGATAAATGCTCAACACATGAACCCTGAGACGTCCGTTTGCAAGCATCCACTGAAAAAGCAACGTGTGTATTAAAAGGATACTTCCCAATTGTAATTGTTGCCCATCTTATTATTGCAACAATACTACAATGCAAGGAAAATAAATATGCATGGAAAATGCCCCTCCTCCAGAAGCATAACAGCATCAGTTGAAAAGAAATACACCATTTCTCATCTCGCTTTGTGCTCTGACAAGCTCAGAGAAACATGTCTGAACTGTTGCTTCATTGCCTACAGTTTCATGTACGCAGATAAGAATGAAGCATGTGTTCTGGTTTCTGTCAAGTCACCTGCCCTTTCCAGTGACGTCTGCTTTGAGTTGGTGCGGAAATGGTATGTAGAAAGATAAAAGGTGACGCAACATTGTAATGGTAAAAAGGCCCGGTACAACACTTATCTGGAGGCCTGGATGGAATTATGACCGGTTTACTTACGCTTTCTGACAATTTAGCTAGATATGGCGGGTGTTTTTTCCATCCATCATTCATCAACTGTTCTTTAGTCACCAAGATGAAAGTGGTCTTGGCTTAGAACTTTTCTAGTTGCTAAATTATGCCTTTAGTCAGAAGGGCTTTCCCCTACTTCAATTCCTCTGAAGCTAGATGGGGCCCTCCTCATTTTACATGCCTGCTGCACTCCTCCTAACATGCCATTTAACTCTGGTTATTCACTACGACCATTTGATACAGGATGAAGTATGAGATGAGAACTGGAGCATTTGAAAAATATTACCCTAAATCCATGGCAGCGGAAAGAGTGCTCTTTAGTTAAGGGGAGAATGCAGCAGGATTAATTATTGATGCAATAGTTAGGGGTGGGGGCTGTGCATTTGTACAATATTACTGGTGCAATTAGTCACTGAGGGTTTAAGAACCCATTGGTTATAATTGGTGGTGCCAAGTGAATTCCTTTTGGAGGAGTTGTTTTCTGAACAAGAGTTTCAAGTGTGTGGCAGAAAGTGGTTGTGTTTTTCTCCCAAAAAGTGCTTCTCGATTTTGGAAATCTAGGCAGAAGGGCGGTTTATACCTGGTCTTCCTAATGCTGCTAGGGATAATAATGTATTCATCTGGAGGCTGTTTGCTTTTGGTAAATTGTATTGATGGGTGCAAATACGTTTCAAAAGAGTGTGCACATCAACATAAGTGACTGTGGTTTTGGTGAAATATCTTGTGCTGGTGGCAGTGTGGAAGGTGCCATTAAGCAACATTCGGGGGAATTTTTGGTAGGGCGAGGAGTTGGGTCATTGCCCGAGTACCAGGGCTAGAAAGTTTGGGTAGGGTGGCGAGTTGGGTGATTCCCCGAGTACCAGGGCTAGAATTATGTGCTATGGAGGCCTGCCAGCCGTTTATATTGTCGTAAATGTTGGGGAGTTGCTGTTTTGCTGACATAGCTAGGCTGATGATGTGGGAGTTTAAGAATAGGTGGTTGGTAAATGTGTTTGACCTATAAACGTAGGACAGTTGCAACCCATGCAGCGTGTGTCCAGAGAGCCGGAACTGCATTGGTTAAGGTTTTTTTGACTTGTGGGAGGGAGTAATGGGGATTTAATTTCACTTGATTTGAGTTTTAGTAGGTGAGGACTTTGCTCTTTATGGTGGTTACACACGACTTGAGTTGGCTGGCATCTAATGTGGGTGGTATAAACCAGGTGCGCCTTGAAAATTCTTAATAAGCACTACAAAGTAATGCCAATTATAAAAATGCAAATGTGTAACTTGAAGTTGTTAATGTGAACTGTGTGCATATTCACCTAATAGTTTAGAGCCAAGTTATTGAATGGTGAAGATAGGCACGCGTTTTATTTTTGTTGCTAGTTCAGGATAATCTGTCTTTCCTTGGTACATGTAATGATGCTTGTTATGCCAGTCAAGATGAAGATCTGGGTAGATGGTGGGTAAAATCTTGGTCATCCGTCTGTCAAAAAATGAAAAACTGTTGCAATTGCAACACATTTGTATCTCGCACTCTTCCTGGTTTGTCCTTTGTATTTTGCTACACCCGGGTCCTCTTTGACCAGTATCGCATATAACCCACAGGACAAACATCTGGTTAAAACGTGACGCGTGGAAAGGATAAGCAATTGCCGTAAACATTATATTTGAATTTTGTTCCGCAAAAAATGTAAGGTTGCTATTAGGTGACTTGGATCCAACTGTCCCACCTTCTCTATTCTCACTTGCTGTCTGAGGTAGAGATGCTGATACGTTGAGAAAGTGTTGCAGAGGTGGGGAATGGTGGTGGATTTCAGAGCGGTCAGAGATGTTTGTTGGCAGAGGTGAGGAGGATGTCATGGCATCCAGGGTGGGTGGCAAATTGCAGAAGTGAGGGGAGAAGTGCATCTTGTAGAGGCAATAAAGGCAGGTCTCCTGTCAGACACAGGAGGTGATGCATTGTAAAAGTGGCTAAGGGTGCTTGTAGAGTAGGACAGAATCCTGGATTACAGAGGTGCTGGCATTGTTTGAAGAATGATTAACGTGAGGGCCTGTTGATTTATGGAGGGGATTCTGACAGTGGCTGCTGTTGGTGGGATGCATGAGGGTTTGCAGATACGTGACTGGTTATAGAGGCTGTGTGTGTGGTATTCTGCCACAGTGAAAGGGAGGAGGTTGTTTGCAGAGGTGGTATAGTGAGGTTTATTGCTGATCTAAGGATTTCATTAGTCTGCGTTTGTGGGAGGGCGATATATAATATCCTTTTTGTTTGGCACCGATTAGTATAGTGAGTCGAGGGCGCTGACTGATCCCACCCCTTTAGTGATTCAGCTTCCTCTCCACTATCACTTGTCTTGATGATGCTGTGTGTACACGTAGGATGGATTGTATCATGGGTTATCTTCTGTTTTATGTTACTGTAATTGTAAGCTCTCCGATGAACCTGGTGCTTTGTTTGCACTTGATAGTAAAAGAAAATAATACGATCATCAGTTGTTTTGAGATGCTGAAGCACTGTCTTAGAGATGTGAAATCTCAATCTAGGCTCGGCACCACGTGAGCGGGTCTAGTTTTTTTTTCAGTCATAACTAAGCTCTCTTGCTTGTCTGCGTCCCAGTTTTCTTACTACTTTCACGTTTGTGTTTCAGTTGTTAGAGATGATGGCTCTGAATGTAGCGGACAGCACTGATGTTTACACCACCTTCTTGGTGTATCTGGACCTCCTGGAAGGTACGTCAGGACATAATTGCCATTTGTGTTGCAAGCATTTAGGCAAAACCTCTTCCATTACAGTAGCTGGCTACTTGCGTTTAGACTTTAACTGGGAGTTGAATCTTCCACTTGCTTTTATTTAAATGGCATTGCAAACATTTGCATGTTTTATTAGGGGCATAAGTGGGTAGGTGTAGTGTTCTAACCGTATTTTCTAGTTTTGTTTACATCCATGAATGCACTCTGGCGAAAAGAGACGCAGAAACCCTCACTTCACATTCACTACCTTCTGATGTCTACCTTTTATTTTTATTTTTGGCTACATTAATTATTTTGGGCTTAAAATTACATCACACCAGCCTCAAGGACACACCTGAGATCTTCACATAAAAGAATACTTTACAGAAATCGAGATGAGGCACTCCATATGAAGTACATGGAGATGGCTAGAGCTCAGGATGCCCACCAACAATTCAGGAAATTCTGAGAACCCTGTTCTTCACACAGAATAATGACATACTTTACTGAATACACTTACGATACTGGAACGTGACACTAGCTGAACACCTTCTCTCTTCCCTATGTCCCTACTCTGTATCCCATGATCTGACCATACCTCTTCCCAGCCTCCTTTTTAGTTCTTGGTGCATTGAAGCAGCCATTGCATCTACTACACTCTGGCAGTAACACCAATATTTAAGTGCAAAATGGATCATAAAAGGACAAAAACCCTGTCCTACAAAAGTTAATTTAATTAGCCATAATTTAAACATCTCAAATCATGTTAAGAAAATCCATAAAAACACCCGAGTTTCTTTTATACTGCACCCTGCGTCCTTGCGACAAATTATTTGCTCACAAAATCAACCCTGTGCCAATCTCGTCAAACCGTCGTTTTCTGGGATTTCTCGAGCATTTGTTATTTAGATTGTGATCTAGCTATAATGCAAGGCAACCTGCAATATCTGTGTAAAGCCTACATAACATTTTATTCTTACAGGATAGTTGTGACATGAGTATTGCCCTGTAATAAGAAAATTATGGATGTTTCTGATGTAGGTAGGTAACTTAGTCCATCGAAGAGGAGAAAGGTGAGCAAAGGTACGGCCACCCAACCAGGTTTTATGAATCCACGGGACCACCAGAAGGCTATCTGAGGAAGATCTCAGTAGTTTCCTGTATCGATATCTCTGATGGCGAGAAGAGCGAAAAGGGTGGGCTGGTGCAAAAAGAAGCCTGATGGGCCATACACAGAACCTTGAAGTGCACTCGTTTTTCAACCAGATGCTGATGCAGGACTCTTAATAGGTGTTGTATCTTTCCTGAAAGGGTATTCGCTAACGGTCAGACAATTAAATCCCAAGGAGTGCCTAAATAGGGGGCATTTGCATAATCTATCAATGTTAGAACCAAGTTAAGTATTGCTTGGAGACTGTTGGCTTGCTCTAGAATGTGGAACAGCCTTTTTATTAACCATAGTTGTTCAAAATACCTTTTTTTTGGTTTTGGGCTCCAGCCAAAATTCCTAGTTGACCACTCCCAGGTTCTTTAGAGGAGGGAGTCTCAAGGAGAGGGTCCAAAAGGAGCTGAATTCTGCTCTGGAGGGATCTGTAATTAAAATGTCTGTTTTGGTCCGATTCAAATTGGTTCCCATCCCTCTTAAGAGCTGAGAGGCATTTTATTAAATGCTGTCCTCAATTCCATATGCATAAAACCTTTTTGGGCACTGGGTTTGTGCTCCATTCATTAAGGGAGGAAAAATGTTTTATTAATTTAATTTCCACAATCTATTCCCTATTTTCATTACCCAACATGTGTTTGGATCTCTTGGCTCCACTTCAAATATTTGGAGAAGGTATCGCAACCCGCCCCTCCACCCCCAGATTGAGACACAACAGGAATTTAGAGGTTGCAGTGCAGAAGGCACTTTAATTCTCTTAATGTTTTATTTATTTTATTGTTTGAAGAGCAGACCTAGCTCGAGAGCAGCGCAGCACTGTATATTGTGTGCGTAATCAGCGTATGGGCTGCTATATTTTAACAGCAGCGGTATGTGTATCATTGAGATTAGTTCTTGGTCAAATTTTGAAAGACCTGATTTGAGAGATTTGTGAAATTGTAGAATTGTGTTGGCATTCCAAGCAGATACCGTTATAGAGTTCCAGAGGGTGGATGCAGACAAGAGAAGGGCTATTAAGGTGCTCTCTTTACGGCGACTTGGATTGAAGACGGTTGGTAGGTTTTTTAAATGTATTTATTTATTTTTGTGTGTGTGCAAGCACCGTGTGCCACCAGATATATGGGGGTTAGTCGCCAGGTACTCTGGTGTGCTACTCGTGATTGCTTTGTAGATGATTAATGCAGTCATGAACAGGAACCTGGCCTGGAGAGGAAGGCAATATATTTCGCTTAGGGTGGGGGTGATTCGATTGCATGTTTGTGCACCCACAATAAGACATACTGTAGCTTGGTGGACTGCTTTTAGGAGAGCCAAGTGAGCAGTTTTGAGCCCCGTAAGGAGGGCATTTTACCCATCGAGGTGGGAGACCACAAGGGCTGGCACTACGGTCCGGAAATCCTGCAGCGGGGTGAAGGTTATGTTTTGCGAAGTCTCGAGATTTGGAGCCAGGTCAAATTGGCCGTCTTGGCTATGTCTTTCTGGAAGGACAGCCTACTGTCAATGGTGAATCCTAAGAAGTTTGCTTAAACCGAGAGTTGTGGATCAAACCCTTTTTAAGGCCCATATCATTGAGCCATTGTTGGACAAGTTGGTGTTTAGTGGGTTGACCGATGAGGAGAAAGTCGTCTTTGATGGGTTAAGTATGAGGTAGGCAGTCTATATCCAGGGTTGAATAATGGATAGGTAATCGTGGATCTGACTAATGTCCTGTGGGCTTTTTACTCTCCTGTACAACTGAGTATTGTCCTCTTATTGGTGGATGGCTATATTGGGAACTTTGAGGAGAGTGCCCAGAGGCCAAGTAAAACAGAGAGAGGTACAAGGGAAGCAAAGCCCATGCCGAACAATCCCTCAATATAGGTTTAACACACCTTTTAATTGCAAACAAAAACTGTGTTAGGGGGCAAGACAATCTAATGCATACGCTGGATGCCTGACAGAAAAACAGCAACTATGGAGAGCATAACACCTCAAGCAACCTCTTGAGGCAGTGGGTTCATAATATAAACAATTTTATTATATCAAAAAAGCAATAAAAGGAGCAATCTAATTGCCAGAAATGTACAAATTTGATTGAAAAAAAACATGATTAGATAATAGGTCGGTCAGTCAGTGCGTCAATGGAAGAAAGGGTTATATCAGTGGGTTTCAAAAAATCAAATTCATTCGGTAATAACCCACACAAGTGTCATGTGCAGTGCAAATTCAGTCAATCAAACACAATCGAACACTTCATTCATGCTACTCTGAAATCACTCATACTCATTCTTTCTTGTAACCAAATATACCAACATGTTCTTTCCAAATGCATGTAAAATAAAAAGGGGTTAGTAGGAAATTTGTCAGGGTACAGACGATCTGTAGTCCACTGAAATCACTTCTAAAAACACAACATGTATTGCAGCATGTATTACACAGAAAAGAAAGAACAATATTCAATCTAAACAGTTGTGGAGAGCCCGTCAATGGTTCTCCTAAAAATCTGCAATCAAAATGCATCACCTGCAAAAGAAATAGACATTGGTATAGATATCCATATGTCTGGAAGTAGATCTCTAAATGGATACATTAGATACCCGTCTGTATTAATCAGATAGGGCACCAGGCATGAAGGAGAGAGCCGTTCTCTAAAAGGCACAGATACGGGCAGCTAAAAATAGAGTATGAAGACAAAGGTGGTAGTCCTAATATTATGACAAAGGAAGTTATCATGGCTACCTGATGGAAAGGGAATGAGATCCTATAGGGAGAACAGTAGGGGATTGGTCAATCTGATTAGGGAGTATACATACTGATGGAAGGCTGTAAGGACTACTATAGGTCACGAACAGTTGGTTAGCAGTATTTTACCAGGTTTATCACGAGTCCTTCCCATTGCTTATGAGCGATCTGTGGTATTGGTAGATGTGGTCATGGTGCGAGTTATTTCATTATGCGACACGTGGGGCAGCGTCATGCTAAAGGCTGCCAAGCGGCATTACTTCAATAGTATGGAAATAACCTGAAAGGGAAGGTGATAACATGAGAAATACTACCACGTAGTTTAAGGGTTAAGTCTAGAAGCTGCTCGTTTGTCTGGGCAGATCAAAACCCATCATGATCAAGTGTAACCACTTCAGATGGGGGTGAAATTGGAGTAAAAGCGAAGTGCTCATACCTCCTAATAAGGGATCCAGTATATTAACTGATACAATGGCAGCGTGATAGGTCCAATGTGAACTAGGAACTGTCGGTAGCCAAGAGCTGGGAAGTTCTAGGTTGCTTATGACCCTGTCTGGATTAGAGAAGGTTGCAAGTGTAATGGGTGAGCGAACGGAAATACCCAGTCATCACATAGCAAAAATAAAAACGAGAGAAAAAAAAAAAAAAAAAAAAAAGCAGGAAGATCCATTACCTCGAGTCAGAAATGCTGTCAATAACTGAGTGGATAGGGCGGAGAAACCGTGCAGTTTCGGCTCCTCTGCTGACGTAATGTCAGATTTTACGGACGTAGTGGCCGAAATGGATAGACCCATCACTGAAACAGGAGGGAAAAGGAGAGCCTGTTAAATGCATGTAGGCATATTCCTCTAACGCCCCAGCCCAGATTAAATAGAGAGGTCCTCTAGCAAAGATGGCTAGAGCTCGATGTGGGGTGCTTACCCGGTATGTGGAGAAGGTACGTACTGCTCGCCTCGGTCTCAGGTCCCGGGATCGCCTTACCTGTCTGATCACATGATAGGACTGTAGGAAGATGTACATTGTGCAGCGCATGGCGTACATTGTCATTGGTCAGCCAGGTCTACTCCCCTAATTAAGTGATTTGTTGTCATCCGTTCGGAAATCTTGCCTTCCTTGTGGCATGCTTTATTCAGGGAGAGAGTCACAGTAAAAAAATTATATGGAGAATAATTCTGTGGTATTCAACGAGTATGTAAATGCAAATGCATACTTGTGGAACACCCTGATCTCGTAGCGTAAGTAACTGCTAGCTTGTAAGTGCAAACATGCTCCATGCTGAGTGTGTAAGCAGCCGGAAGGAACAGTCAGACCGGAGAGGTCCTGTTAGAAAATATAATAACATTGTTTGGTCGAGTAGAGAACTGATGGGCACTAGCCTCATTTGAGAGGGTGCATTGGTAAAATGAGGGTGGAATCTGAGCAGCATCAAATCATAACTGTTTAGATCTCCCAGTCCATTTTCTCATTCAATCCAACCAATGAGATTTTGGTCAAAAAAGAGTTGTTGTTCTTTATGTAAAAGGGCAGTTTTATCTCTGTTGGCATCCATGCTTGGAATAATTTTGTATATCACTGTCAAATTTATATCCTCTGGTGTGTGCATCTTCTCTATCCAGTGGTCGACCATGGGCGCATTGGCTCTGCGGTTCTTAAGGCAGCATTTGTGTTCTCCAATTCTGATTTGAATTTTCCTGTCAGTCTTCCCTATGTATAACAATCGACATGGGCACCAAATGGCGTAGACAACCATGGATTAATTGCAATTTGTATGTACCTTCTGTTGCCAAGGTAAGCGTAGACCCAGATCGACCTTGGTGCTTTTGAAAGTCAGTTGGCAGTAAATGCAGTGTCCGCATGGGAAATTACCTTTTAACTGGAGGGAGTCCCCATTGCTCAGAGTTGATTGTTTCTGGGTTTTAAGACTGATATCATTCCTAGTCAGTTGTTCCTTTAGATTCCTACTTCGTTTGAAGCCTATCACGGGTCTAGGTACCGGGTTCTCCCCCCTTCTCCGGCAGTTTCCAGTTTTTCAAAATTATTTTTTTGATGGCATTTGAGGTGTGGCTATAGGTGTTAACAAATACCAACGGTTGTGGAGTGTGCTTGGTCTGAGATCGATCTTTATATTCTAAGAGGGCTTCAAAATGATAATTTTTGGCTCTTTTGAGAGCTTTACTCGTGATGACTTGTGGATATCCTCTTGAAATTAGACGTGTTTCCATTTTGTTGGCTTCTGTGATGAAATCCAATTTCTTTGTGCTGTTACGTTTGAGTCTCAGGAACTGCCCGAGTGGGATATTGTTGATTACATGTTTGGGGTGAAAGCTGTTATAGTGGAGTACACGTGAAGGTAAAAAGGATTGGTTCGAGGATGGAGCCTGTGGGACTCCGCATGACACTGGGTGTCAGAATGCAATGAATTTGTCGAGACGGCCTGGGGCGTGCCCGAGAGGTAGGAAGTAAACCAATTCGGAACAGTGTCAGAAAATGTCATCCTGTCGGCAAGAAGGGGAGAGGATGAGGCAGTGGTGGACAGTGTTGAATGCAGCCGAGAAGTCGAGGACGACGCACACGTCGCCCTTATTCATGACTTGAAGAGCATCATCCAGCACCTGGATGGTAGCTGTCTTGATGCTGCACTTGGGGAAGAACCCTGACTCTGGAGGTGAAGTTGTTCGATTATGGCAGGTACTTGTGTAACAACTACTTTTTCCAAGATTTTGCCAATAAATGGGAAGTTCGTAATGGGCTGGTAGTGGGCCAAGTGTAGGGTTGATTATTATTATTTTTTTTTCTTCAAGAGATGTCAGTCTTGTGGGTTTCTGGGAATGACCATTCTGTGAGGGGGGCATTAATGATACTGAGAAGCGCTTTGGGCACTAGGCCCGCCAATTGTTTAATGATAGAAGCCGGGATGATATTGTCACAGTAGGAAGTAGGTTGAGGGAGGCAATTGTTTTTAGGTGATCTAGGGGGCAGAGCAGAGAGAATTTGGTCCAGAGGGGCAGTGTGCATGCTTGGATGCAGGGGACGATAATGCTATGGGAGGTTGATTCGATGATCTCTTGGATTTTGTCAAATTTTTCCTTAGTTGCTGGTACCGCTGGGTCAGGTAAGAGTTTGGCACAATGCTTTACTACTTCAAAGAAGGATTTGCTCATGTGAGGCGTTCGCTATAGTGGTGGTGTAGTAAGCTGATAAGGCCTTGGCAATCCGAATCCTACTGTTGGCATGTAGACATTTGAGGTTGGGGAGGTGTCAATGGTTAAGGTTTTTGTCCCACCATTTCTCTAGGGCTCTGAGTGTCTGTTGGAGGCGAGCTTGTGGGTGTACCAAGGGGTGGATGGTTTGGCCTTAGCACAGCTGATTTTTAGGGGGCATGCGGGTCCACCAGTTTCATAGCGGAGTGACTAATTCTAGGAGGACCTAGGCATTTCCTGTTAGGGGCAGGGGGGGTTAATCTGCAAATTTTGCTTCTAGCTCATTGACCAGGAAAGTTTTGAATGAGTGGCGCTGAGTGAGGGGGCATTTAGCCTGACCTTTGTGGGGCGTAGTTGAGTGGGTGACTTATAGTGGGATGGCAGCGTGGCCAGACCAGTCAAGTGGAGTAGGGTTTGCACAAGTGATGAAGGGCAATGATGTCAGACTAAGTCTACTGTGTTTCCTTTGTTGTGCGTGGGGGAGAGCACAATTTGCTTAAGATCCATGGATACCGTCATTGTCAAAGCGTGCTTCGAGTGTGGTTGTCTGCTTGTGACTCGCAGACATTCACATCTATGAGAGACATTATCAGTGTGTGCTAATTTGGTAGAGGAGAGTAAGTTGTATATGTCTGCAATGAAAGAGTCACTCCTGTGAGGTGGGAGGTGATGGATTCCTTGTGATATAAAGGGCACCGGCAGCTAGCGATTCAAATAAGCTTGTTCTGGGAAAGGGGATGAATGAGCATGGCCAATTGCGCCTCTTCTCCAAACTGTCCTAATATTGTTTGTGTCCATCCTGCTGAGATCTCGAGCAATAAGAGTAATCTGTGTAATTAAAAAAAAAACAAAAAAAAACGCTGTAGAGTCAAATCGGGTTATTAAGAGGGCACAGGAACATGATAAAAGGTAGTGATTCCAGCTCTGATTCCTTGGGGACACAGTCATATTTACCAGATCTGAGGCAAGGAGACTTTTTGTTGGCGACTGTTTATTTGATCCCGGCTTAAGCAGAGCCTCCACTGTACAGATTTCTAAAGATGGAATGGTTTACAGTGCGTCCAGCAGAACAAAGAGTCCCACTTCACCTCAATCTCTAATCAGTCTAGCTCATCTTGAATTTTTGCTTCCACTGACTGAGCGCCTACGCAGTAAAAAAAACTGCTTGCATACCACCAAGTGATTATCTTTTCCAAAAGAGTGTATCTGAGCTGTAGAGCTGATGCTCGTTCCAGCACCTTCTTGAATTAGGATAAATTGCAGTTAGAGGATAGTAATTGGAATCCTCTGGATTCAAGGATGGCTTCTTAATCATTGGGCTTGAGAACTTCTCTTTTCAAGTTGTCAGGTATCGAACTCTACCATAAGCGGCATTGATGACATTCCTGATCAGTTGTGCTCATTGAACGTTGTATAAATGGTTTTGAAAGGTATGCAGTTAAAGGGTCTAGTGGAGCACCAGATTTCTTCATAGCTGCTATAAGTAAAGAGTGGTTTCCACCAGAATGGTAGTAATGGTTCTAGAAATTTCGAAATAAACCCCTGTAAGGTAGCTTTGACGTGGAGTATAACTTCAGGGGAACTCGCTTTTTTTCTAACCCTCCTCAAAAATGTTGTACTTTTTTTTTTGTTCAAAATAAGTAGCGTTTCCCCTTTTGACTCTTTGATCGTCAAAATGTTTGCTTGAATGTTATCTTATGATTTTGACTTAGATCCTCGCCCTTTTCAGTTACTATCCGGGGGATTAATTTCTAGGGATGGAAGGGGATGTGACCCAGCGATCAGACCTTAAAGAGGGCAAGGTTTTACCCGGTGACTGCAACACTGGACTTCCCTTTACCTCAGTGGGACTAGGAATGATGCGCACTGCTTGATCCTGCGGGACCACCCTTGCATCAAGCATAGATGCACATCAGCAGCTGACCATTTGCAGAAGGATTCCAGCTGTTTTAAAATTGACCTATGCAGGCCTGTCTTAATAACTAATGGCTGACACTCTGTGTCTACACATGTATTTGCCTGTAGCTTGGTATGCATAATGTTTAGGCCTGGTAGTATGGAATATTCGTCTTTGCACTGTAAGTAACTCATTGTGGCAAAGGTAAGGACAGACGCAAGTGATCACAGTTCAAGGGTGTTTATTAAACTGTATGTAGGAGTGAGAAAAACGCCTAATCTAAACCTAAGATGGGAGCAAGCTACGACCTTCAAATGAGGCAGTCCTAGTAGCGTCTTGTGAAATAGAAGGGCCTATACTAAAAAAAAAAAAAAATCTTTTGCCAATCCTTACCACTAAGTTGAACAAAAGAGTGTGGGATAGTGTTCACCAGAAAAGAAAGAAGTGTTCTCAAAATAAGTCAGGATGGTTTGGCTGGGTCTCCCTTTGCCGGGTTTCAAGCACGGGACAAGGCGGAACTCCTGAGCACAGCCGACTCCTGGGCCTCTCAGCACGAGGTTCACAAGTCTATTTCGCAATACCAGAATCTTCAAGTGTCAAGTCTTTCCTCAGTCTCTTGCGTTAGAAGACCTGCTGGATCAAGTTCCTTCAGTGGTCTTGCACCTTTGGGCGATGGATCTTCGACCCTAGGATCTCCCTCTGCCGGGCTCGAATCATCTTTGCAAAATGGGCCTCCCTCCTCCGGGTTCAGCACAGCCTTTCAAATATCGCTCGTAATATTCAGGAGCTTTAATGTCTTTTTAAACAAACACTGTGGACAACCCTCAACCGAGTTCACTTTTCTCGACACACTGTTCCCGGGTGTATTACTCTTCACCCCAACTCGTAGGCAACCCTCAGCCGGGTTCACGTTTGCCACATATACAATTCACTGTACTTTATTTCAATGCGGGATTCGCTTTCAGTAACTTTCCCCTGGCATCCCTCCGTCGGGTTCACATAGCCATCTTTAATACAGTTCATGAATTTCCAACAGTTCACAGATTTGCTCATAAGTGTGGGTTCCCGTCTCCTAGCTTTCTTTAGGCATCCCTCTGTCGGGTTCATACTTGCCTTTTTCCACAGTTCACATGCTTATTAGAAAGCAGTGTTCACTTCCCCCGGCCATGGGTCAGAGACTTAAGATTGTACAAAGGATTTGACGTGACCTTTGTAGGACCACTCTGACATCTCACGTCGCCCTTTCATTGGGCCTTCTGGTACTGGCAGCTTTCAACACAAAAGGGGCCAGCAAGAGTCCTTCGAATGAGTACTCCTCCAGCACCTGACCACTCTGCAGCTGGCCCTTCTCGGGGCTTTCACAAATGTTCTAAGGCATGCAAGTTCTTTGTTTCAAGTTCCTGCGGTCATCTAAAGTTGACACTTGCAACTTTGGGCTCAACACACTTCGGTTTGCTATCCTCTTTCTCTGACTCACTTGCTGTGTCGAACCCGTGGTCTTGTCTTTCCTCTGAAGTCAAGGATGGTAGCACGGTAGCCAGCACGCCTCACTGCCTGTGCTATCAATGCGGGAGACCCCCCACTGCACCGTTGACATCTGTTCCTCCACACGCCAGCTGTAACTCCCGGTCTTATGATTTCTCTCTCAGAGGCTTCACGGGCCTGAGTTGAAAAGTGCAAGTGCAGCTCCACCTTCGTCCTTCCAGGTCTTGCTGCCTTTCTCCTCGGTGTGAACTGCCGGTCCGGTAAAGCTGTGTCATTGTGCGTTCAGCCTTGCTCGTTGTGTGTTTTCGTTCTCTGCCTTTTGTCCCTGTGGGGAAGGTAAAGGGCCGTTGGGTGTATATGATTCTTGTCAATTGCCTTACTCTGCCTAACCCTTATTTTGAGACATATCCAGTAAACGGCTTTAGTTGTAGTCCGTTGTCTGTCACAGTGTGAGAAAGTGTTTGTGTCAGAAAAAAGGAAATTACCAGATATGGAGGGGTTGTTAGTTTTGGGTAAGGGAAATTCTTTGGGTGGAAGAGAGAGGCAGACGTTGAACAACCTACAAAGGCCTCTGGGACTTCTTCCTCCTCACCTTCGTCCCTGGTATAATACTGTGTCTCACCTCGGATATTCCCCTGAGCGTAACCCCAGGCTCCCCTACCCAGGTGATCCTCCCTCGCTCGTCCACCCCCCGGGTTGGGACCTGAGAGCACCAGCCCATCCCTGGCCACCTGAATCGGGGATTCTCCAGGTATACTTGGGAGAATACCCTCAGGTTTCTTATAGCACTGGATGTATGGAATCATCATTTTTATGGATTGTGTACATTTCTATGATTGTCTTAATCACATTATGATCCAAGTGCTCAGGTAACCCCTGCCCTGTCTGCCAAACTGGTCTCGGCCCCTGGTTGTCCGTGGTTGGCCCGTGTGCATTTGATCAGCCTCCCTTCCCCAGTTAAGCCATAGCCTCTGCGCAGCCATCTTGTCCTGTTTCAGCCATGCTTGTCCCCTTCCTCACCTTTAGTAGGAATCCCAGAGCCCCCGCTCTGAGAACCAGTGTGTTTGGGAATGTCCATCACACTTGCTTCGTGTCCAAACAGCTGCAGCCGTCTGGAGATCCCTGGGGCACTGGTCTTTGATCCTGTGGCTGCGGCACCCATCAAAAAAGTTAGATGGTGAACCATGGGTAAATTTGACTGTGGGTTGGGGCTAGGGTTAGATTAAGGGTTGGGTCGGGTTAGGGGGGTGTGCGTGTGGGTTGAGGGGGCTGAGAGGGGGCAATTCCTGCCCCTTTCCCCCAATATACAATAAACTTTAAAACCTTACATGGAGCTGGCCAGTTCCGAAATTTCAGCTCTGGACAGCTCCATGTAACGTTTTAAAGTTACAAAAAATGCATCGAAATGCTATTTTTTACATTTTAAAGTTCATATCCATCTAAACTTGTCAATTTATAAATTGGATGGACTGGTTTCGATGGAAATGCACTTTTATATGTAAAAGATAGCATTTCGATGCAATGGCATTCGATGCATTTCCATCGATGGAAAGACACTAAACTGTGTGGGGCGAGTAGGTGGTTTAGCCACTATTTAGCTCGGTATTCTGGCAGAGCAGTAGCCATTTCATCACACAGTTACTGATAAATTCATACTAACAGTGATTTCTACTCAAATGTAGCATTGATCCCACTAAGGTGTCAGAAATCTGTGTCCTACAATGAACAGGCAGGCCGTACACTCCACAGAGGACAGCACTGGTCAATGGACCGGCACTTGCCAGGTCCGAGATCCGGCATCAGATGTCTGGCCAGATCTCGAACCTGGCCTGTCTAACCCCTTACAATGCTTTACAGAGCCCCCATCTTTGCTGAGGGATGCCGAGGGCTCGGTCATCTAATCTGCTCTGTCCTCCTTTCCTCAGCCATCATTCCCGCGTTTGCAGGTTCTTGCTCAGCCATTGCACTGAAAGCGACACCACGGAAATCAATGGGCCATGACTATCACTGGGTGAGGCACTCACTGTTAAAAGCAGGCTTTTTACATGCTGGCCACCTTGTTTCCCAAATGTGCATCGTACACTTCACAGAAGGAAAAAAAGTAATTTCCAAACTCAAAAATGCTGCTTAAACTTGCATTCACTAGTTTTCTTTGAAATGTGCCTCTTTTTTTGTCAGGCTACCACACAAATACCCTGTAATTTTTTTGCCCCGTCCTTTTGTGTTTTATCACAGGTTATATTTGTAAAGATGTTATACGCTTGTCAAACTGCTTAATCCCAATAAATGCATTGATTGTGCTGACCGCAGTTATTAGGGAATTAAACACTGGGATCACAGGTGACATCTTGATTTTCACTACAGGGGCAGAAATACCTGCACCTCTGCCCTGAATATAAGCAAGCGATCAGCCGAACCCATCCCCTGGCCAAGCATTTTCTATCACTTTTAAAAAAAATTTTTTTACAAGGAATTGCAAAAAGTCATACGATTAACAACCATTTTTTTTTATAAATAACATCTCAGCAATGGTCTCTCGACCAGCTGAGCTACCCTGGTAGCCTCCTACTGTTGAGAGTGTCTATGGATCACGTAATGCACCAACATTTATTTTTAAATATCACTATTTTGGGTGCTCCAAGTGGAAGTGATTTACAGCGTGGAGTTTAGAAAGAATCAGCATGAAAGAAATTGTACAATTTTAAACTATTATTTTGGAGGTGGGCGAGTCTGGCGTGGGCCGGGCTCCAACGGGACAGCCTCCTTTTGGGCCCGTACCCCCGGATGCCACAGGCCCCACCATGGCTACCCAGTGCAAAAACAAAAAACAACAAATGGCATTTCTTTCCCTTTTGCTTGCGCCCATATATAAAGAAAAAAAAATGCGACCCTGTAGGCGGCACCAATGGCAAGAGGGAAAATTGTAAAGAAATGCCCATATATGGAAAAAAAATAAACGCAGCCCTGATGGTGGCTTGCCAGGGCCACGTTGAATTTCTTTCCTTTTTCTGGGGGAGCTAGAGATTTCATGGGCTCGCCTCGTAGTGGGCTCCTAGAGCCAGGCCGGACCCCCTAGACTCGGCCCTACCAATGAAATCCCTGGCTCCCCAGGTCTAGAAAATTTCATTAGAGCAGAGTTCAACTGCCAGCACCACCCCCTTGGAACTCCACCCCCTCATCCAAACCCCACCCAACCTCGGTCCTTGTGGGATTCCCCCTTTCAATTATTTCCATTTCCACCACCGACGGAGAAGAAAAAACATGGAATCCAAGGAAAACAGTGATGTATCTTTGTTCTGTCTTCGTAACTAGATGTTACACATTGCAGCCATATACTTCCATGCCGCCCGCACTTCTTAGCTGCTGGTTCTTGGCGATTGCATGCTCGTTTATGCGGGCGGTCGCGTCAACACATGCAGACTGAGTTGCTTGCGGGTGCAGGATGGCACTGGTGGCGGATCCCAGGAGGGACCTGCAGGGCGCAGGATGATTTCGGGGTCAGGGCTGCGCCGTGCCTCCGTCACGGCATGTTCATCTTGGGCTCGCTCACAGGACCACATTTTGGGCTGTGGAGCCTGAATAATTAGGAAACCGCTGACACAGGAGAAGCGACGCGTTACAGATAAGACTGGCGTTTCTTCTACTCAGTGAGTCTTCACGCTCCCATGAACTAGGTTCTCTCCCTGCCTCTTCATGGTCTTCTGGTTCCGCTTTGCTCCTAGCAGTGCCTTGTTATCCCTTCCTGTATTTTGCATCCCGTCTGCTTTTTCAGTCAGCCCTTATTAGTTCTCTCCCCCCCCCTTTACTTCTCTGCTCTGCCTCTGATTCCTTCCTTTATCTTCCCTCTCTTCTTTCCTTGAAACCTGCCACAGGGTGGCTCCTCTGACTGATTGCAGTCCAGCTGTGCGCCCCGGCCAAGTGGGACCCCTGTGGACATGCTGCCTTCACACTTCAAACCCACGGAGCATCTTAGCCCGTGGTGTGGGGGAACCGGTCCTCTGACCTTGTCCAGGTTTACATCCGCCTGGACTGGAAGGGGGCTTGGTCTCCTGCCTGCAATTACCTCGATTCATCCTCGAAACGGAGCCGGTGTCCCCAAGAAGAAAGGGGAAGGAGACCTCACAACCAGGAACTGGTAAGCAATGCCCAAGCGACCAAGCCCTTGAGTTTAGCAAAGCGCTTTACACACAGAGTTGGTGCCAGAGGAACGTAGAGGTCTGGAGGGGGAGTATTTCGTGAGGTAAAGTTGAAGATTGTGAGGTCCCTGGGCCCAGGCAGCCTTGTGGACGATGCAGAGGGATTTGAATTTAATCCATGCAGCAACCGGGAGCCAGTGAAGACTTTTTAGGGCAGGAGCTATGCGTTCCCTGGTTTTAAGGCCAAGGATAAGTCTTGCTGCCCTATTCTGGATTGGCTGGAGAGGGTGCAGAGTGAAAGAAGGTAGATTCAGAAGGAGGCTATTGCAATAGTTCAGCCTAGAGTGCACCAGGACTCTGGTAACATTGAGCCTTCCGGGAAGTGAGAAAAGGGAGAATTCCTGCGAGAAGGAGTAGCTGAAAAGTGAGACTTCTTAGCAATGTCCTGAGTGTGAGAGAGGAAGGAGAGCGAGGAGTCAAAGATGACACCAAGGTTTCTGGCTTCAGAAAAATGAGCCGGGGCAGAGTCCATGGAGGATGGCTGGAGCGAAGGGAAGATTGAGGGTGTCGGGATCTCGATGGGAAGGATCTCAGTTTTACAGGCTTTGCGGTGGAGATCGTTGGCAGTGCACCAGGACTGGATGGCAGATGGGCATTGAGGTATGATGGATGATGGAAGGTGCAAGGGAGTCAGCAGGAAGTTTGAGAAAGAGTTGTGTGTTGTCTTCATAACACTGGAAGTTTGGGAGGAGGGTGAAGGAGGAGATGAGACATGCCAGCAGAGCAAGGTAGATGTTAAAGAGCCAAGAGGAGAGGATATAACCTTGGCCGAAACCCCAGGTGGAGAAGGAAGTAGGAAAAGGAGCACTGGATGACTTGGGACTAGCGGTCAGTTAGGAAGGATGTCATCCAGTCCAGTGCCCGATCCGAGATTCCAAGGGTATCGTGGATTCTTTGTATGAGGATGGAATGGTTGACCGTGTCAAATGCAGTGGAGAGATCGAATAGGGTGAGGACAGCTGGGGAGTTGGAGTGCAGAGATGCAAGCAGTTCTTCACGGGTGTTCAGAAGAGCAGTTTCCGTGCCTCTGGATTCTCAGAATCCAGATTGATGATCGTGGAGACCACCAAAAAGTTTGGTGTGCGAGTTGAGTTGGGGCAGGGCCAGCTTCTCCAGCAGTTTTCCCCAAGAAGGGAGTGATGGAAATAGAGTGGTAGTTGGCAGGACAGGTAGGGTCTGCTGAAGGTTTTTTCAGGACGGGCGCACAAGGGAGTGCCTGAGGGGTGAGGGGAAAGATCCAGTGGCAAAAGAGTGATTGCAGAAATAGGCCAATGAGGGGGCAAGAGAGCCAACGTTGTCCTTGATGGTTCTGGATGAGCAAGAGGAAACCTGTTTGGAAGAGACCTTTATGGAGCGGACAACTCTGGTATCTTCTTCAGGTGTGATGGGGGAGTAGGAGGAGCGGGTCAAAGGTGGAGGGAGAGGGGACAAAGGAGGCAAGGTGGTGTGGCAAGAGTTGGGAGGGTGAATGACAAGGGAGTTCAGGATGCCCTGAGTTTTGGTGGCAAAGTGAGTGGCCAGTGAGTTGTAGAGGGCCTGAGAGGGAGACTGGGAGGAGGAGATTGCAGAAGGGTTGGCTAGTTCCCTGCAAATCTTAAAGTTCAGCTGTGTTGTTGGAGGCACCAGAGACCCGTGCCTGTATGTGGGTTCTTTTCTTGGCACGGATGGAGAGTCTGTATTACCTTTGGAGCAGACGGCAAGCCAGTTATTCAGAGGATGAGCCTGAGGTTTACTACTTCCGTTCCGCCGCTCTGCACTTTTGTTTCAGGGCTGCAAGATCGGAGTCATACCAGGTGTTGCGCTTAGAGACAGGTTTCAGGAGGATTCTCATGACTGGGGCAAGGGTGTTGAGAGTATTGTCATGATTCCTACCCCTCATGTCCCCAGCCCTCCAAGACATCCGGCTGGAGCCAGGCCATGATCACCTACATGGCCCTCAAGGGCCTCTCCATGCCTTCAAAGACCCACTTGGAGTCAGACTTGGCGTTTGTGGCACCAGACTCACTCACTCCCATAGGATAACATTGGGGAATTGGACTTGTAGTGCATTGATGGGGACAAGATGGATGCCCCCACATAGTTCGGTTCCCAGAACTGCATGTGCAGTCTAGTCTTTTGGGTGTGGTTCAGTCCAGAGACACCTGGGATACCCAGAGACTATTTAAGCCACGCCCAGGCTGAGAAACATGCTTTGCTTTTTCTGCACCTGCAGCGTGACACACACCATGTTCGGATCGGTCTCCAGTAGGCCTGCATCTTTCTTCTGCGCTCAGCTCCTGCAAGAACACCGTTAGGAACAGCCTTATCTTGCGGCGCTTCTGCCCATCATTCATCGCTCCTTCTGTTCTGCGGGCATCTTCGGCTGCTTCCTAAGAAAAAGGGAAAAGAACAGAAAGAAGGCATTAGTAAGCATTCAGCAAATCTTCGCTTATTTTTAAAGACTTTACGAGCTTCAAACGCCTACCTGAATCCAGGCGCTCTGGGGGAACTCTGTCTCCGGAACTTCTCATCCATCTGCAAGAAGGAAAAGACACTCCAGGTTACTGTGGAAACATCTATAGGCACTGCATACCGCACTTAATCACCGCACTTACTCACCGCATTTCTTCTTCATAACCGGCGTCCACGCTGAAACCGTTGCGGCACCTAAAAGACATAGAAAAAGAACTCAGTTCAATACGAAAGGGTCACATCGCGCATCGCGCTCTCACTCAACTTCAGCGCTACTCATCTTAGCAGCACGTCACCATCCCCGGACGCCGGCCATCATCTAAGGAAGGAAAGGAACGAAGTTAGAGAACTGTTCAAAAGACCCCTTATACTTACCTGTCGGACTCTTGCCAATGAAGTAACTAGGCAGCAACGAGCCCGCATCAATCAACGGGCCCCTGTGCTGAAAGCAGGATGGAGAGCACACTTTCCAAGAAAACAAGGTGCGCTGTGGATCAAAGGGAAGGGTTGGACCCCGGGGAAGAAGGGGTTCAAGCACACGGACACAATAGGGAGTTTAACTCTACCAATCCTGTGTTTCAGGCCCAGTCTCCAGTCGAGTAGACTCCAGGGAAGGGTTCGAGGTCGTAAGAGGTCAGAACAGGCTGAGTGACGTCCCCGTGGATACCAGGTGAGCGTTACAAGTATTGGTGATGGCTAGGTGGAGGTTGCTGAGAGCAGAATCAGTGGTAGAATCAGAGGTAGGGGCGAAGGCAGCAGCTGACACTCGTTTCATCGGACGGTTGGCAGAGCTTTAGGGGCACGGTCAGAGGGCCCCAGGGGCCTAAGGGGGAGAGAATGGTCTGACCAGGATAGAGGGGTGACCAGTGGGGACGAGAGAGAGAGGGAGGTCAGAGTGGATGAGTGTGAGTGTGACCACCTGAGTGGGTTGGACCAGAGGGGAGAATGGAGAGTGATAGAGCAGTGCAGAGGTCAATGAAGAGAGTGGAAGCAATGACGGGGGGAGTCCAATTTGGATTTTGAAGTCACCCAGGAGGAGGACATTGGAGGAGAATGAGCATAAGTAAAAACAGAAATCTGCCCATTCAGAGAAGAACAGGGTGGTAGAGCCTGCAGGCCGGTAAATGGTGGCAATGGTCCGGGTAGAGGAGGGGAGAGATGACCAACTTGCACACCAAGCTCTCAAAGGAACAGTAGGGCTGGTTGGGTTAGATGGAAGAAGGAACCCACTCAGGGAAGATTAAGGCAACCCCACCGCCATTACTGTGGGGTTGGGGCTTGGATATGATCTGGAAGCCATCGGGGGGGGGGGGTGGGTCAAAAGCAGTGAGTGAGCTGGCATTGAACCATGTCTCGGTAAGAGCGAGAATTTCAAGGTTGATGCATTCAAGAAGAAGGGAGATGTCGGCAGAGTGTTTGTTGGCTCAGTGGGCGTTAACAGTTGCCAAGTGGAGGTCGTCTCTGCCTTTGAAGGTTATATGAGGTGGGGTACAGGGGCATGGTACACCAGTCAGAGGAATGAGTGACTGAGAGAGTAGTAGTGGGAGATGCAGAAGGAAGGAAGTTAATGAGAGATGGCAGGATCCGGTCAACGAGAAGGTTGGGTTGAGGACCAGGATGGTGCCTGTGAGGTAGACATTAACAAAGCAGCATGAAGATGAGAAGCCGGCCAAGAGGACTTCCCACTTCGTTCCTCCATTAATGGGAGAGGATATAGGAGAGAGAGTAGAGATGAGATGGGGTGTCCATAGATCGGGAGCGGGGACAGAGAAGAGGAGATCAGTGAAGACCTCTTTGGAAGAAGTGCTGACCTAGGTGTCTGCAATGGGAAGTCCAAGGTTTGCATGTCTTTCTTGTGGGTTTTTTTTCCGGACTTTGTGTGGGGGGGGGATAAGTGATCGTGTAGCAGTTAGAGAAGATGGGTGAGATGGTGAGAGCCATGGGGTGTCGGAGGATACTAAAGGAATGAGAAAAGTGGCTGCATAGTTTAGCTAAACACACCAGGTGGCCTACTAGTTGCAAAAGCACAAATTAATCCAAAAAGGTGCACAAGTGCAAAGGCCCACACACACACCTAGATTTGACTTCCAAAAATAGTGGTACAATGCAGTGAGAGGAGTGGTAGGTTAGATGCGGGAAGGAAGGCAGATAACATAGGCAAGTGAAAGGTTCGGACAGTTAGTTGAGGAGACAGTGGGAGAGTTCAGCCATCACTCACTTGTGGATCTTAGGGGAGAGTAGAGGTTCATGGGTCCACGTGAATGTAGTGGCAGCATATATCTGGAGGCCGATTCATAGTTTGAGGAGGAGGGTACAAGCGGGAGAGGGACCTCCAGACCCTCCTCGGTCTGGACAGGCACAGACGGGCCTTCATTGTGGGCCTTGAGTAGGGGTCGGTGTTCGCCTGCTGGCTAAGGAGATTGGCTGATTTGCAGAACATCTGGCCAATCACTGCGGGGCAGGTGAAGCAGGTGAGGCACTTCGTGAGTGTAAAAAGCAGCGGCCATGCTTTGATTAGAGGCCAGGCACAGACAAAGCAAGGCCAGCAAGATCAAACCGATGCAATATTACACAAGTGCTCAAAGATTGAACAAGGCTGCGAGGCCTCCACACATGAAGATTCCGACCACCTTTCTTGCTTTTTTGTTTTGTTATTTCACCCCCCAGTTGCAACATCCGAATGAAAAGCTTGTCGGTAATTCATTCAGAAAAGTGGAAATGAAGTGCTTAAGCCCGCAATGCTTGTAGGGCTTACCTTGCACTGTGGACGTTGCAGCAGTAGCTGTTACCCCCCAGATGACGGGGAGGAATGTATGACTCTGTTAGCTGGGACTGATGGTGATTGTAGTCCAAAAACCTCTGGAGAGCCAAAGGTTGGAGACCGCTGCACCTATTGGGTTCATTATCAATTGATTTACTTTATTATCCAGCTAATCCTACTGGGCTATGTGACTGGCTAAGAAGTTTGCACCTTCCCATTGTTTTCAAAGGATGCACACCTCTTTGATAAATGTTGGTGCCCTGCTGCTCCTGAGCTTGGTTTGATCATGTAGCATATTTCCAGTATGGGCACAAGGGGATATGTTCTTCCAGGATGTTGTCCCAATGGATTTAACATATACAGTCGTAGTTATGCCTATTGCCATACACTTATGAACACACTGGATGGGAAGAGCCCAAATGCTGTATTTTCTTTACTTAACAGTTTATAAACAATGAATTCTAAGTCTTGACAAGCATGGCAACACACTGATGTTTATCCCCCTAACCTCCACAGCAAGAAACTGGCACGAGGTGAGGTACAAGGTGCTAAGGGACCTCCAACAAATCTGTCTGTATGCACGAGAAAAGGAAGGGCAGAGCTGCCAGGTGGTGGTTCCAACATCAGTCAACAATTCATACAGCCATGAGAGGTAAGCAGACAAATATTACATATACACCAGCTTTTAATGGTTTCCGTTTGTTTTTGAGGGTATCTGACTCCAGCCTCACCCTGGGGCAGCCGAAAGTACTCCTATTTTTGGACGCTGCTCAGTAGTTTTGATGCCTATTGATTTAGATTTTATTGCATTGGCCATTTATAAAACACTTCTCATAAACATAATTTTACATTGGATTCGCTAAGTTTGGTATGTCCCCTATATAATGTATGCTAAGCTATGCTTGCTGTTGAGGCTCAGAGAAATGCCTGGTGATGTTAGGAGAGGCCAAACATTGCATCTGTCTTTGGTTGGACTGGCAACTGTTTTGGGTCCAAGTAATCTTAGTTTTTGCAGCTTGGGGAATGTTATCATGCCTTTTGTACCATCTATTGGATTGGGACAATTTCCTCCACCCCCTTCATTGGGGTGAAAATGTTAACTTTCAAGCTTTCAAGGGACTGTCTAAGCAAAAGCAGTCACTCCCGTTTTCGCCTCCCCCCCCGCAAGAATGCTAGTTCTTCACATGCAAACAATGCAAGTCTTTCTCACCAAGAGTGAGAAATAATTTGCTAATGGTAAGTGCACATTTTGTGACCTGCCCATGGGCAGAGTGGCTGGGATTCACCCCTCCCCTCCACTCACCTCCACCATGGCACTGTCCACAAGGAAAATAAGTTATATTAGCATTATAGTAATCATGTAATTGTATAAATAGTACTGCTTGAGCAATGGGATAACTAGTAAACAACTTAATGTTACACATCTTATCAGAGTTGGTAGTATTTAAGTTGTTCTTGTTCATATTTGCATGTCTCATCTATAGAATGCACTGTTCACTCATTGTATGGATTTTTCTTATTGATTACCATCTTCATAGCTGTGAACTCACCTCAGCTCATCAGGGCCACCTCATTTCAGTCGTAACTTTAGCCGGCAGCTCTTCTTGCAGGC
Organism: Ambystoma mexicanum; assembly: GCF_040938575.1. Lineage (NCBI taxonomy): Eukaryota > Metazoa > Chordata > Amphibia > Caudata > Ambystomatidae > Ambystoma > Ambystoma mexicanum. Next base: position 575,154,665 of record NC_090922.1, on the reverse strand, counting down.
CAATATCTATCTTGAAAAGTACAGTACGACAAGTTTCACCATGGAAACTTCCATTGAAGAAACGGCCATGCTCAAAAGAGGCGCCCCCTGTGATGCGTGTCTAGTGTGCAGCTAAAAATATCCAGCCCTTAATCCTTGTGTTTCTGAAGTCCACCAGACAAGGGTAGAGGTTCAAGGTTGACCCAAAGCTTATACTACATGCTGTGCTTATTTTGGGAAACAAATGAATTTTAGAGCTCAGTTTTGTCATTACAATATGAATCACTGAGTTTAGGTGGATGTTTTAGATGTGTCTCTCTTAATGGCCGTAGGGGTTAATTGGGATACTCCTGTGTTAATGGGGATACTCCACTTGCTCCATGTGGCTATTGAGTTGAGAGCTCTTGCCAGCAACTCTTCTTTACTGACCCCAGAAGCTACTCTTAGCCCCTCATTCAAGAAGATGGTTTCTGTGTGGATTGGAAATATTAAGGGGCAGTGTATCCTGGTAGTGTTACGGCAGAGTGGACTACTCCGGCAACCAAGAGTCTAGAAAGACTGCTTATTTCTCAGGAAAGCGTTCCAGGACAGTGGTGAACCTTGCCACATAGGTGGCAGTTGTAGTGTGTAGATTAGGAATCTGAAATGCAAAACGTTTGGTATATTTAACTTAGGGAGGAAAGGAACATTTATTTTGCGAACGAGATGAGTGAATCCTGCCAAAGAGTTAAGGGAGTCAGATACATGGTTGAAAGTTAGATTTGTGATCGATGTTTGTGCAATCCTAGCGGGTAACTGGGAAGTAAGTAAAATTAAGTGTCGGAAGGTTGCGTTAAGACTTGCAAAGTTTGAAGAAGTTGGTGAGAGAGACCCAACGGAATTCTTCATGTGGCATGCCTTATGAGTTTTACTCAACATGTCTACTACAACTAAAACAGTGTTGTGCCTGTTTTCTGTGGTAAGTCTGACACAAATTCCAAGAGCAAAAAGTGTAGTGGTATTGGTGAAGGGAGATGGGGCCCCAGGGGTTTACCTCGTGTGTTGTGTTTAGCACAAGTGTCACAGGAAGCCACATAATCCTTTGCCACCCGCCATACATTATTCCACCTAATATAACGTTGATAGTCTAGGGTTCTCGGAAATCCGTAAAGGCCCTCTAATCAGGATTTGTGTACCCAATTTAGTGCTATTGTGGAAAGCTACCATGCATGGTCATATGAAAGTAGCCCATACTTTAAGCTATAAGTTAACCCACCGAGGCTGCCCTTGCCACTGGAACCTCTCGACTCCTTGTGGTAAAGCTTCCTGCAGCTGCTGGATTATGTCCTTACTGATGACCCTAACTGTGTAATGATGTTATGCTCGGATGAATATGGATTTTGTCCGTTTGTTGGCTTCCTTTAAAACACATCTGCCTTACTATCATTATGCCATGGATGAAAGGTTATGGCAAAGCAAAGTTTCTGAGCAGGCAGGGCTTTATCCGTCTTAAGGAGCTGTAAATGCCTGTGTTCTGATTTTTTTTTTTAACCATGTGATGAGGTCATAAGAGATGATGTTGCGAACCTGAAAGGCTGCCACAACTCCCCTGCCATAATTATGCAATTTAATTCAGCTATTGGGAGAGTACAAAGGCATAAGGTGCTTCTTTCAAGGAGGATATCCGTGTCAGGGATCATCCCTGAAAGAAGCACTCCTAAAGGTAGGTTGGATGCAATCGCTTCAACAACAAAAGTTGAATTCCATCTGGATTCAACCAATTGGGAGCAGAGGTGATTTGTTGTTCTAGAGGTTGATGGGCATTTTCTGCTGCTTTAAATCAAGGATGCAATATGCAAATCCATACCAAAAGAAACACTTATAAACTTTGACATGGAATAAGCTTGCCAGTTCATCCAACCTCCGAATACTGCGACCCCCATAACTTTCATGAATGTCCCACTATTACCATTTGGGCATCTCTGGGGAATGTGAACAGGGGCTCGCCATAGGGGGTGATGCCCCAGTGGAAATGAACAGGGGAACAATAGGGCATAACTGGCCTGATCGGAAAGATGATGAACACTGCAAGCTCTTGTGTGTATGGAGATCCCAACTGTACTCCAAGTCTAGGGATAAAACCAGGGGACAATTGAGAAAAAGCCCTAACCAGGGATAGACTTTAAATGATGGTCCAGGGCGTTTAGTGCATCCCCCATCCTCAAACTCCCCTTTCCTGGGTTGACCTGATACCCTTCCTCATACAACAGAAGCCCCTAGTAGTGTTAGTGACTCCTTTAATAATCACTGGGGTAGGTCCAGTCCAGTGTAAGCCCCAAATTACACACTGTTAACATTAACAAATGGTTTGAATTAAGGCATATTTCATGGACCCCACTCTTGCGTAGAGTGGCTCACAAACCTGGAGAGCCAAGGACCACAAAACATCACGCAACTCAAGAAGATTGCTGCATGTTCACTGGTCACTGCTCACAAACAGAAACGTGAGCCTCTATTGTGCATCCCCACCAGTGGAACAGGACATAGTAACTTCAAGATGACGGTCGACCTTAATGAATGCTGAAGGGTCGGAATGCAGACCCACGTTAGTTAATGATTGTGAAAGAGATGAAGCTGGGTGATCTTTAGTCACAGTATTGCACAGCAATCCGGGGGTCGGGCCAGAGTCCAGGCCCAAGCTGAAAGTCACTGAACAGTTGGGCAGTCGTCAGGTTAACCCACTTCTACATGTACAGGAGGAAAGTATTTGTGGATAGTATGGATGCCAGGAGTTGGAAGCATTCTGGGCGGGACGAGGAAGAGGTTGAGGAGCTGTGGAGGAAAGGAGATGGAGGAGCTGCAAAGAGGAGATGGGGGCAAGGAGAGTTAAGAGAAGGAGAACTACTCCAGAAGGAGAAGAGGCAAAGGCACAAAGACTTGAGCAGGGGAAATGAGGGTTGAAATTATGGGAGGAGGAAGGGAGAATATCACAAGAAGGAGAGTGGTAGATGGAAGAAGAGTTGTGATAAAGAGGCAGTGGAAACGTCATTGACAGCTGGAAGTGAGGAGAAGTGAGAAAATGGACTAAGGAGAAAAGAGATGGTGGAGGAACGATGGTAGGTGACAATGGAGGAAAAAGAAGAGGCGGAGCGGTCTTATCTAATGGCTTTGGTAATTATGGGGAGGAATGGGAGGGGAGATGAACAGAGACAATGAGAGGAAAGACAAACACAGAGAAGAAGAGTGAGGAGGAGGAAGGAATAGCAGGGAGGAGAGAGTTGTCCTGAAACTAGACTCTTACAGAGACTTCGGAGTTGGTGGCAGAGGTTGGGGTAAGACAGTCTCTGGCAACCCAAGAAAGGTCATACCATGGCAACTCCGTTGCCCCAAACAATCCGAGACTGGATACATTGGGGCTAACTGAAGATCCTGTCCCAAAGACATAAGGCCCAGTGGAGGTAGTATCAAAGTATCTCGGATGAGAAGTAGACGAGCAACATCTTGACATCTCAGCTAAGGCAGAAATGCTGAGCACTTAAAACCACAGCAACTCAGGGTGATTCTTGGATGCCTACTAGGAATGCAGAGTCTATTGTGGAAATGCTTGTCTTAACTAACAAACGGCTGACACTCTGTATTCACTAAGGAAGCGAAGGACAGACTGAGGACCACAGTCCTGAAACAATGTTTAACTTGCTGGTTTTGGTCCCTTTATGCCAGCCATCCCTTACCCCTTAGGTGTTCTGTTATAATAAATATCCTTGGTACTTGATATCTGGCTTTCAGATGTCTAATCCCTCGGCCAGAACCTAAAGTAAATGTTTGAAGCCTAAAAACCTCTGAACCTGTTTAATGCTATTGGGGATCGCTGCCTGGTAACTACATCAATTTAGCAAGGATTCATCTGCAGTCCTTCTGGAGTGATTATTCTAATAAATAAATGGTGCTGTCAGAATCTGGTTTATTCTGGATGAATGTACAAACATGCTCCACAATGTGCAAGAAACGAGGACATTGGTGATTATTAGTAACAAAATACCCACAAAGTTCAAAGAACCTCAATGAAAATACTACAAGGTTGCAGGCACTTTGCTTGAGCCAAATGCCATTACCATGTACTCAAAGGGCCCAAACTCAGTTTGGAGCATGGTGTTCCACTCATCACCTTTGCACATTGGACACAGGTGATGGGGTCTCCAGTCCTCAGAGATATTGGGCCTCAAGCATGGCAGTGCAGTAAAAAACTGCAGTAATGTGGTGGTAATTCCATCATCGCACCGCCATACATCGGGTTTGGTAATGAGGTGGAGGATTTTCCTCCAGCAAGAATCTGGATGTAAATCTGGCAATTTATCATCAAAACATTAGCAAAATTGGTGTAATTTGCATGTAGTCTGTGGACTCCAAAAATGGGGACATAACACCGCCTACCATCACTTGTAATCCGGTAAATCCACAGGACCAAGTGGCAGTAACGGTAATTCCATTTGCCAGTATTTCAGCAGATTTGCCACTGAAATGCCGCTAAATTTGTAATATTATAATAGTATTAATAGTATTACTGGTATCAAATCCAGTGGAAGCCAACAGTCACTCATTTTAATGCAAAACAGTCAATGCAGAGCCTTGGGTCGCCTTCTTATTTTAAAGACAAAAAATAATGGAGAGGAGACTAGGGACAAAGAATGGCAAATTAAGCCTTTGCTCAGATCGTTATCTTGAGCAGTCTTTCAGATTATGGCGCATTCAGTGAGCATATATTCGATGATGGATATCCTGGCACCAGATTCTAGGTGAATGCAGCAATAAAACGCCTATGCTGTTGAACAATGATGGCTTTTCGTTCACTGAAAGTTTATGCAGAATCCTGAATTTGAAAAACACTGAAGTTACTTGTTTCAACTGAAACTGTTTCCAGAACTGGGCAAGTTATCAAGCTACCTTCTGTCCCCCTTAAAACATATTTGTGTTTCTTCTAGAAGTCTGAACTGATAGTTATGGTCTTGTTGACCCAGTCCATATTGGCATTGTTCTGAGAGCCATGGAAAACCTACGATAATCCCATTTTATCGGCTCACATGCAAGTGCCTCCTGATGACCTGCAAGGACATTTAAGAGGTATAATTTGATGTGCTGGTGGACCAGAGTTAAACTTTGTACCATCAACTAGCTGAATTAAGTCACTGTGTTTTTACCATCAAAGCAATGTGTAAGCTTCGAGCTAAAGACCAACTATGGATATGATTGTTAGCTGCAGAGCCTGTCTTAATGACACATTCTGCAAATACCTCTCTCACACATAAAGGATACGACCATGACAAATGCGATGTGGTTACTTGAAGAATATTAGCAACAGCTGAGGTGTTCAGTACTGGAAGCTTGGCTTGATTTGGATTGCTTTTGAAGTTTGAGTGCTTGAGTTTCCCTGCCACCTCTCTGGAATTTTTGTATCCACCACCCCCAAAAACGACATCATTCTAGTCTTTTTATTTTTTGTCTCTCAACGAGAGGGCTTAAATAAGATGCATCTGCTGAGGTAGAGGCAGTCTAGGCGTTCTAGTAGTGTGCCAAGTCTTGTTGAAGTGCTCCATGACTCTGTTCTCTTGCCTATCGTACATTAAGGCTATCCCCAACTCTGGGTGGGACGGGGGGGGGGGGGGAATACAAAATAAAAAACAAGTGTACCACCAGGAATAATTTGTAAATCAATATGAATCAATTCAAAAATGTTTTTTTTTTTTTTTTAATTTGTTGGGGTGTGGTGCTAAATTGCAACTGTTGAGCTAAGATAGCATCAGTGATGTCAACTTGATCACCCTGAGGTCCCTCCAAAAATTGTGGTGGGCACTACACAGAAAAACGCTGAGCATACTGAAATACAACTCATTAAACATTCCAACATTAGTAAAAAATGATTTTTAATTTAAAAAAAATCCTGCACACATCATGATAGAAACGAGAACTAAAGTTTTGACAAACTGAACCATTTTACACAAAAAACTATTATGGTCACATAAAAGCATTGGGTGGCAAAATGAACCACCAGGTCCCACATTGCTTCCCTAACTGTCTAACTAACAGAGGCTAACTATATCTTCGCTATAGGGGGCCTTTTAAACCAGGGTCTAAGGATGTCTTGGGGTGAACCAGTATACCTGTAGGGCCTTGCATACACATAAGTGGCTGAATTAATAGGCCAAACGTTTCGGTGTGTTGCACAGAATATTCTGCCTTCTTTAGGACCAAACAAATACATCCTGGAAAAACAGATCACTGTGTAAAATTCCAAACATGCATACATTCAAAAATAATTACCACCTCCACCAGAGTAAGGTTACTTCAAAAGAAATAGTAAAAATAACAAAGCATCCAGTGCCACCACACCAGTGAACTCTCCAAGAAGTAACTATATCAACAAAGAGCATGAAAACCTTTCCCTGTGTAGCCAGCATTACCATGAGCACAGTCAAGAGAGTGGTATTCCAGCGTACCCGATGATTATATTGTAAAGGCAGCTTGTTTTAATGAGCCTTAAATGAAAAGTTAATTGCACAATAGCTCCTATATTGGGCACGAAGCAGACTGCCTTGCACCTAGAAAGAATTAGATGAAAGCAATCAAATCGTTGTGAAAGAGAAAGGTGCGTAGGACTGAAAACTTGATTGATGCAAAGAGTGCAAGTGCTACCTTGTCTGAAACCATATGGGCTTCATGGAACATCTCGAGCCCAAATTCAAAAGCAAATTCATCGCAGCTGACTGCATAGGAAGAACAGAACAAGAGATGAACGAGGGATCCAGTAAGAATTCTCAGTTTGGCATCAAACGTCCGTCTAAGTATGCACTATGAGCTATATACCTAATGGCTTGTCTTACCTAACGTACAAAGGACGTGGAGCAGCAAGAGTTGCTGTCACCAGAACATTGGCTCGGACACCACGCTGAATAAGGAGCCAACATGCGCTCCTTAACCTTTGAAGGTTGTTAGTTAAAGAGTACTGCTCATGCCAATTTGCATTTGTGATGAAGGACCAGTCACTGCATAAAGGCAAAAGGCAAACTGTCTGTCCACCATCTTTCTTCCCATGTTCTTTTAGTGCTGATCCAATTGCAATACTAACACAATTCATCATTTACAATTGCTGGGACGATCCACCACTTGTGCCAACAGATGCATTGTCCTTAAACCCTCGATAAAATAATGATGCTCTTTTCTTCATGCCAAATAGTTTTCCAATGTAAAAATGAGACTGTCATAAGTTCTTCTTACCCGGTTGTCATTCTAATAAAACATTGTCAACAGATTGTATAAACGACCATCTATTGAAAGCTCATTTGCGTTCCTCTGTAAAGGTCGGATAGTAATAGAGCAGGGGATTCCCCTGATCCACCTGGGGGATGGACGATGCTGCAGCATCTTCACACTGATAGGACAACATGAATGCCACTCATGATTGAAATGCATGGAAAATGGATGGCTGACGCAAAAACTTTTACCCGCACTGAGTTGAGAATGTGTTACATTTTAGAGGATCCCCACTGTATCGTCAGGAGCTGCTTACAGGATGTCCAGTGGTGGGATACTACTAACGTCTGTGGCTGGATACTACACAGGGAATAGTAGTCTGTAGGACAGGAATATCGGAAAAGGGCGTTAACTGGACCTTTACCCTATCTATTCTTTGATCCATTTCAGCCATATTGTGTCTTAAATTTTTTTTTTCAAGTCTGGGTTCTACAAGTTGCCTGTGTATTGCATGGAGCCTTTTGTTTAAATCGCCCAATAGAGGTTTTAGTGAGAGGTGTTTTTCGGAAATAAAGACACGAATTTGGACAGAACTTCAGTTTCAAATCTGAAAATATGGGTTATGCTTTTACTCAAGACTAGAGTATGCAGGCTAGACAACCAGGTTGGGACGAAGTAAGCTCAGAGACTGATTCATGACTTCAGTAACAGACCCCCCCCCCCCCATCCACCATCACCTTTCCCAGCGGAACCAGTCCAAACACCCGAAGTGGGATTTTTGGATGAGAGTTACACAAATAAAAATGACTATGAAAATGACGCTTTAGCAAATAGACAGAATAAGATAGCATTAAGATTTTGACACTGTTACTGGTTATGGACGTAAGGATAGTTCAGAGACTAGAGTGGAACAAGGTAAGGCAAGGTATACAATATTTCTGTAGCATCCTGTTAATACTCACAATCCACTGGGATTCAAGGTTTTGGCCCATCAAGATTCTGGTCAATGGATCAGTCTATCAGAGAAGGACAACATATCAGGCGCAGGACAGGATCAGCTAGGCCGGTCATCGGAACGGCATGGCATGATATGATATGATAGTTTATTTATATAGCGCCTATACACAATGTTTTTCAAAGCGCTTCAAGGAGGGAAGGGAACAAAGGAAAATACAGTTACATTCAGCAAAAGTCCTTGAAACAGTACAGAATGTAAAAATAACTATCATAATAGGCCTGTCGACATTTCTGATAGTGCAAGTGCATAGAACAAGTAAGGCAAGAGGCAATGGATAGGAGGAGAACAAAGCCCTTCTTGTTTCTGGATATTTCAGATCAGCGGGCCGGATAGTTTCAGGATGCTTCCCCACACCACAGCGCTCCACTGGGTTGTAAGGATTAGTTGAGGATTCATTGAGGATAGAGGCCTAGCTGAAAATGGTTCAGCTACTGCTTGGCCTGGTGATTGGCATCTGGATCTGGAAGGATGTTAAAGGCTGGATGTTAAATGCTGGATCAGAGTGCTTCGCTGGAATCAGAGAAGAGTGTGTGTATGTTTTGTCAGATGTCTCTATTTATCCTTTCAAATGACATCACAAAAATGGGTGTATGGGCCGGCTTAACTAAACTCACCCCTGTGAACTGGGACTAGATCAGAGCCTCATCTCCGCCTTGCATCTGAGTGATTGGATCAAGGAAAGATGATGTCAAATTTATGGTTTGGTTTTTACAATCCTTAGAAACCTCCCCTAGCCACTAGTATCAAAATCGAATTTTGTCCTAAATACATATTTACACATTTGTAACCTCTATGAAAATCACATACAAGGATCATATATATCTGTTCGTCAAAATCCCACAGCTGTGAGACCTTGTTTCACCTTTCTGCAGCATTTTGTCCATTTCTCCATGAAAACATTTTGCAAACTTTCTCCAAACATAAGTATGTGTGTTTACCATAGGAATGTGTGCAACGTTGAACAATTCTAGCATAAATACAGTTCCCATAAAACCACATATATATTGCCATTCCTGTTCAGAATATGCTACACAGTTACACCACGTTTTGAAATGTAGGGCCAAAAATTAGAGTAACAACTTTGCCCTTTTTATATTTTTCACCACTTCTGATAGCGAATTATAAGTCTCTAAAAAAAAAAATGTTCATTAGATGGTCCGCCTCTTGTCTGTCATTGGAGGCAAGGAGCAGCCCCCACCTTTGGGATTTCCTTCTGCAAGCCTAGTTTACAACCTTTTCACACGTCCATTTCCTGGCCTGGAGAATCTGCCATTGTTCAGTCCTTGGGAGCATACACAAGTATAACCTACCTCACAATTATCATATGTCAGTGAGCATCTGCTAAGAGGAAAGTACGAGGAAAGTACTGTTTGCTATCATCTTGGACTCGTGTTTACTCCTCTGAACTCCTTTGAAACTTGGATATTTGAAAAGCGAACCACGTACTGAGACATGAAGGCTCGGCGCCTGGAGGACGTCTTGAGCGGTTACACCGTGTTGTTCCTGACCTGGGCACTGAGGGAGCAGGTGACTTTGATTAATCACTTTTACGTGATAGTGACTGGGCGAGCTTTAGAGCTCGCAACTGGGCTGCCCTAAATATTAACGTGTGCCCATACTCTTGGTGTGCCCATTTCCCTCCGTATGTTGGAGGACATATAAATCAGTGTGGGTCGTTCATGTTAGCTCTTACTTTACAGCACGCTGAATCAAAAACAAAAACAAAAACAGAAAATAAAATATAAATTTTGTTTTTCTCCTGAAAGGTACTTCAGGATTGGAAGCTCCGCCTTGCTGGTAGGCGACGCCTCCTGCTGGGGCTACTTCATCCCGTCATCGCTGGAAGCATTTTGGTTCTTCATTTTTGGCCTTTGGTCCATTGTTCTACTGGGGCTTTGTTTGCTTTAGGTATATAAGTTAGGGAACAAAATCGGAACAGTGATATAGTTGTTTCTTGAGGCTAAAGGCGTCTTTCTACAACTGGTTCTTGAAATTGTGTTTGTTTGGGGAAGCCCAATTAGCAGGACATTTTATTTACTGTGTGATTTCTGACTTACTTTTGTTTTGGTGAAAAATCTTGTGGTTGAGTGTGTCTTAAATACTCCCACTATGGGCAAAGCGAAATTAGCGGTTCTCCGTAAAGACCATAGGACAGACTTTTTTACTGCAGTTAGTACTCGCAGGGCCAGCCTGGCACGTGCGGCGGTGCTTCTTCTTCCTGCCCCCTGTGTGGACGAAGAGGAACTGCTCCAACGTGCACAGGATTGTTCTGTTGAAATCAGAAACATAGATGGCAACATGGATCCATCCAAACCCATGTTTGGGGACGATGACAATGAAGTTGCTCAAGGTGAACTACATCAAGGGGATAAAGTTGGTGATTCGGATGTTCTTGATTTAGATACTCCAGCTATATTTATTCCAGATGACACTCTCTCTGACCCCATTTATGATATTCTTTCGGGGGGTGTAAATGAATTTCCACCAGGGGATGACGTATCAACGATGCTAGGCATCTTCAATCGTGCTATTCTGGTGGAACTTAGAAAACAAAATGACTTGTTGGCTACAATGGTAAAATCTATTGATAATATTCCGAAAGCTGTATCGGTTTCACTTATGCCTATTGCTACATGCATAGAGGTTCTGCCCAAAGGTTTATCAGATTTAATCGTGCCCATAGCCAAGGAGGCTATGGAAGCTTGGGTTGTGGAATTGAAGTCTGTATGCAATTTGGAAGGGTATGGAGTAGGGAGGGAGCAGGTTGCTGTACCTATTCCACCTAATGATGATAGAGCCAAAGAAAAAAAGGTGGCCCAAAGATTTTCGGAATTAGTGGACAATACTGGGAAGAGGGGACTCTCTGTGCCAAAGGAGATTAGGGCCACCAATCCACCAAAGGGAAACAGCATAACTGAGGGACCCTTAATTGACATCCCGCAATCCAGAGCCGCAAAAAAACAAGGCAAGAAAAACAATAATAAAGCAAAAAAAGCAGATCTAAAAAACAAAACCTCTAGAAAATTCGAGAGATCTTGACATGAAACACATGATGGATGAAGATGCTTTGGATGCAGTTGTCTATGTGACGTCCCAAAAAGATGCCGCAGAGACAAAGGCAGCTGAAAATGAGAAAACATCTGTTGATCATGCTACTCAGAGTGAATCTGAAGAAGGGGTGAATGGAATGTATGAAGCTATGAAAAAAAAAAAAAAAGGGTTTCTGGTGTGGATAACACGAACAGACTTGAAGATGGTTTGTGTGACATCTTCAAGATCTTTAAGAGCTCAATGAGCAACTCTGTAAAAGAGCCCGATCCCACAGGTATGAATGTCCCTATTACATCAGCCAGTAAGAATACTGGTATAGAACTGGCTAAAAATCAACCACTCAGTAAATGATTCTGGGACTTTAGCTAAGCCTCGGACAGGACCCATTGTACAATCCGTAAATACGGGTTTATGCTGTAAAAATTCTACAATTGATAATACCCTGCCTTTTATAAATCATACAGTAGTCGGAGTCCTGTAGAAAAATAGATGCAACAGATTTGCTGCTGGGATTTAAAGATGGAGTGCCTAATCTTAATCCCAATTCAATTGAGACTCAGATGAATGTGGAGGACATTCTTAGAAACGTGCAGGATTTAATGATTGAAAATAAAAGGCTGAAAGATAAGGTTAGTGTGATTGATCAAACTAACAAGAGTTGGTGTACAAAAGGTGTGGGAACGCCGAAGGCTGTGTTAACGGACGATGCGATCATACAAAATGAATATATCGATGTAAGCAAAAACTTGAAGGATAAAGAACAAGGTCAAATGGGCGAATTGCTGAGAAATGTGCAAGATATTTTGGAAGAAAACAAAATAAAGACAGTATGGGTAATTTTCAAAATAAAGATGTTGGATTAGTCGGTGAAGAAAGAAATGAACGCGACTACCGCGCCTATGTAAGGGGGGGAGGAGAGGTTGAGTAACGAAAAAGCATTGTATGATACTAAATATGCACAGGAGCTCAGACCTGCAGCTTTTGCAAATTTACCAGGTTTGAATTGATGCTCTTTATTTAAGGATGAGAGAAATCAACCATTAAATAGACCTTATATCTTATCTCTATTTGCGGTGATACTGGAACTGAAACTTCTAACCTCTGCAGATATCCACCTTGTGGATTTTATACACAAAGAAAGATTGGATTTTGTAAGATTGGTTATTCCATCTCCCTTGGTTCAATCGATGTTGTTGAAGGAGGCGGAAGCCCTCCAACGTATGGGTTTCAACCTCTTTCCTTTCAAAGATCAGACAAGTTTGGGGCAAGCCCCAGATAGAGGAGGGCTGATAGCACAGGATAATCATGAGAAGGCTGACTATCCTATTAATTACAAAGTGGAAGAGGTGTCAGAGAAACAGGACTGGAGATGGTTGGCCCTATCCTTACGTGACGCAATCAGTAATTTAAAAGAATTGGGTAAACCTGCTTAGCTAGACGACACAATTTGAAATTGATCTGCTGGAACTCCTGCAGCAATTTCAATCGTTTTAATAATGAGATACTTATGGAACATTTACACTCTTTTGATTTAATTTTGCTGCAGGAAACTTGGCTGACCACTCACGTGGGATGGGAAGGTTTTGTAGTGGAGGATCTATGTGCTACAAAAGGACCGAGGGGCAGACCAAAGGGTGGTATGCTTACGGCCTCAAAAGAGTCCTCAGGTCTGTTAAACAAAAGTACTTGGAAACATGGTCAATCCTTTCTCTTAACCACTTATTTGGTTGGCGAAGATGTTAATGTTTTTCCTCTGTTGGTGATCAATGTTTATTGGAACGCAAATGAATTATCTGACCAACAGCTGGAAATTGATCTAATTGACTTGGGTAAACAAGTAGATTTGTGGACTATAGCCAACAAATATGGCCAGATAATCATAGCGGGCAATTTAAACGCTGATTGTAGCGTGGATAGGCTGTTGGGAGAAGTACTGTATCTTAAGATGGCGAACTGCAGAAATGGCAGCCAGAAACTTAGAGGTTTCTTATGGTTAACTTTTTCTGAGTTGTGGGGGCTTAAGCTGATCGTAAATGATCATCACACATGGAATGCTAGTGGGTATCTGTCTACTATTGATTATATTTTCCTAACTGCTAAACTAAGCGCCTCTGTGTTCAATTTTGAAGTAAAGACTGTCTTGACAAGTGATCATTGTATGTTGATGGTTGAGTTTGAATCTATAATCATTTTGAGGGCTCAACAGAGCTATAATAAGGATCTTTTCCTTAACAACTCAAAGAATAGAATAAAATGGTCCTTTAACGCTAACAATAAATTCACCTCTACTATGATCGCCGAATATGATAACACCAAGTTGGAACAACCTCTGTCTATGTTTTCTGTAAAAGAATTTGATAACGCCATTAGATCTAAAATTAAGGGTTTCTTTGAACACAGACCTGTTAGACCATCCCAAATGACTTATCATAAGCACTCGATGGTTCCTGAAATCTACGAGAGAAAAAGAGAACTTAACAGGGAGCTCCGCAAACTGCGGAAGATAGGTATGTTAGACCCTGATACTAGTGGCGTAATTCAAAAATTAAAGCAATCATATAAAAACTGGTTGATCAGCCACCGATCCATCATTGCTCAATGGGATGGGGAACGGATGTTAGGGGCGATGCGAGGGGTTACATCCTCAAATTTCTGGCAACTAATTAACAATGTGGATTCGACTCAAGACCTCACACTGGTTAACCCTATTCCTGAAGCGACATGGGCTGGACATTTTGCGAAGGTGTACAAGAAAAATGACATATGCTACTCACCTCTGGGCGAGACCTCTGTTTGGACTTTGTCCTGCGAGGTCGAAGAAATAAAAAGCCTGATTATCAAATCTAAAAACACTGGGGCCCCGGGTTTAAGCAACCTCACTAACAAGGTATTTAAGGCCAATCCTCTTATATGGGGAAAAAATGTTATGTATTCTTTTCAGAGACGTGTGTGTATTTAAAACTATTCCGCAAACCTGGAGGGTCTCTGTAGTGATCCCAGTCTTTAAAAAGGGCTCTAGACTGTTGCCTTGTAATTACCGTCCTATAGCCATTGCGGACTCAGATTCCAAAATATTCGCCTCATTGGTTTTGATAGATGTTCAGAGATGGATTAATGATAACCACATTCTTACATTCTTAGCATGAATCAACTGGGCTTTAAAAAAAACTGTGGCACGGACTGTGGTGGTCTAGTATTGTGTTGCCTTCAAAGTAAAGCCTGGGTCAAGGGGAAGAGACCCACCTTTGTCGCATCAATGGACCTTAGTAAGGCTTTTGATTTAGTAGATAGGCCAACCTTGTGGTTTAAATTAAAATCCTTAAATATGCCTAACCATTTACTGGATATCATCATCGAGTTATATACTGACACCAGGTTAGTGGCTCAAATGAACTCTGCTGGGGACCTCTCCGCCCAGATGGAAACTTATAATGGTTTACGACAAGGCTGCATGCTTGCCCCTACGATCTTTAATCTTTGTTAGTGGAGCACATACCGCCTTTTCTAATGGGGGTTTGGTGTCACCTAAACTTAATGGGAGGGCCATCGCATGGTTGGCCTATGCAGATGATTTTTGCTTATGGACAACACAAAAGTGGGTCTTCAACGCCTAATTAAGATATTTGAATTGTTTATACGCAAACTATATCTAAAAATCAACCAAAACAATTATTATCCGAATAGGAGGTGCAAATAAGAAGCAGGAGTCTTTTTCGTGAGTATGTGAGGGCAAACACATCAAGCCCCAGAAAGCTTTGAAATATTTGGGATACTGTTTAACCGGTACAGAATCTGTTACTCTGTATAAAAACCAACTCTGGGTGAAAGCTGAAGTGGCATTAAGGCAGATGCGAATACTGGAAAGGAAGTTTGGAGGTTTCACGATGAAACCTATTAGGGAGTTTTATTTAAAGAAAGTCGTCCGAAGGATCACCTATGGGTTGGAAATCTTTCCAACAAACATTACTGACTTTCTGAAAACTTTAGAAGGAATAATACGGAGGGGCTATTATTCTTTCTACCCAACTGTATCCCGATAGAAGATTTGAGGTACGAACTGGGTTTGCAGTCTCTTCATTCGGTGGTTGCTATTAAGAGGCTCATGTTATGGAGAAAATGTAAGGTATTCGGGATCAGTAATTTCTATGCGGAAGCAGGTTTAGATTTTACGTATTTTACAAAATATCCATCAAGGATTTTAAGAAACTTGGATATGAGATTTAGATTGAATGTCATGCATACTCATTTTATACTTAACATAAGAAATCCCTTGGGGGGGGGATGGTGTAGATTCTGCAATAAGTTTGAAATGGATGAGACCTTAGAACATTGTTAAGATGTCCCTCGCTGTTCAACCAACAAACCGAATACTTTGCAGATCTATTTGATAATAGCTTATGCATGGATCCGAAATATATTTGGTATAGAATGAGAAATGGATATTCAACTACTTTGATTATTCGTGTAATTTCCTTTTTAAAAATATGTGAATTAAGTTAGATATATGCTTTGGCATTTTGTTTATCTTTTGTTTTTTGTTTTCCATGTATTTTAAAGAAATGTTTATATATCGAATGTGATATCTTCGGTTGTTTTTATAGTCTGTTTCCTGTGAATATTTTTGTAAAGGTTTGTGATAAACCATGAACAAATAAAAAATAAAAAAAAAAGATTTCTTGACTTAGAAATCAGCACAAAACAAACTTGTTGCATCGGATGACATAGATAAATTACATTCTTAGATTTAAAGCTGTGGGATCAAAACAACTGAGACCCCAGTCCTTTTATATTTGCTAATCCGGAAGACCTTTAGTTTTAGACAACTTTAAGTTTAATCAGGAGAGCACATTTGACAGGGGGCTGTCACTCACAGGTAGCCCAGTGTGGCTGCACACAGATTTTATTACAGGAATTGTCATTCACAGGCAATCCGGTTTTGCTGGGAAAATGTTTTGCTTTTAACATTTCAGGACCTTGTACATTCACAGTGCTTCATTAGATTAAATGGATTTTAGTGTCAATCAAGATTTTGAGTGTTGGAAAGTGTTATGTACAGGCATACGAAGTTTCAGCAGCAAAGTAAATGTCATTTACAGGCAAATTTTGGAGTTTCACTTGCAAAGCGCTGCTTCTTCCTCTGCACTCTGTTTACTTGTCATGGAGCCCACTGGCAGCTTTTCTGCATCGTGTGCTCTGTTCCACCACACATACACCGTGGGTGGCAGGTTGTCAGCCATGTGTGTTGAAAAACGCGGGTTTGGAGGTTTTGGCGCGCATAAGAGTTTTGCTGCCATTTTTCTGTTTCTCGCACCATAGATAGCAGAGTGAGGCCACATAGTATAGCAGAGTGGGTCAATACATCCCACAGATTCCCCCTCCCGACTTCGTTTTGACTTCCAGTCGAGCGGGAGTCGGGCGAGTGGGATGTTCTTTTCTGTCCATGTGGATAAATTCAGTTGCTTCTCCCGTCAGCAATTGAGGCGACACGCTCTCCTCGCTGGTTGGGATGGGACGATACTCTGGATTCCTTGGATTTTTCCTCCCGGTCCGCGAGTGGTCCTTCTTGGTGATTCTTGGGATTTAGTGCCAGTACTAGAAAACAGAACATAACATGGTTATGAACATTTTCCCACTACTGTGCCCACACATCTTCAGGGGATCTCAGCAGTGGGAAAGACACTTGCATTCCCTAATAATTGGCAATATTCCCCATATATTATTCAGTGATTATTTACTCATTTTCTCAGAATCAATGAATATTTAATAATTTTTCTAGCTCTCTGGATTTTCCCCCTCTGGTTTTCCGGTACGCTCTTCTATCTGCCGCAAAGTATGCCTGAAGTGGCAACTCTTTAGTTGGTTTATGTGGACCCACTTGTCTTCCCCTTCTGTCAAATTGCCCTTGGGGATGCGGATTCTGTAGGTGACTGGTGAGATTCTGTCCACAATTTCAAAAGGACCTTGCCAAGTTGGGAGGAATTTGCACTCTTTGGCTTGGTTACTTTAGAAATTGTACAAGTAGACCCGGTCTCCTGCTAGACCCGGTCTCCTACTTGATATTCCATTTTAGTTGTCTTAAGGTCATAGGGGGTATTCATACTGTCTGCAGATCTTTCTAGATTCCGCTGAGCATACGCAAAAGCATGTTGATGGTGTTTTCTCAGATTCTCAACATATTCATGAGTTGTGGAGGCACTTATCAAGGTCTGCTCTTGGGTTCTGTAGAGCAGATGCTGGGGGGTAGTACCATCCTTCGTCCAGTCATCAGCTTAAATGGAGACATTTTTGTTGCAGAAGAAGGGGTAGATCTGATGGCCATCAGGACAAGGGGTAATCGAATGTCCCAACTTGGCCCAGAATCTGCCACAAACTTTTTTTAATATGCTACAAATAGTTTTATTGTACCTCTACACTCCACCACTAGAGGACAGCCGATAGGCAATGTGTATTTTCCTTTTTACCCCAAGTATCTCCCACATCTTTGTCATCACTTCGCTAGTGAAGTGGCTACCTCGGTCTGACTCAATCCTTTGGGGTAGTCCAAAACGTGAGAAGATGTGATTGATCATCAGGGCAGCTGCTGTTTCTGTCTTGCAATTTGCGGCCGGGAGACATTCCACCCATTTACTAAACAAGCATGTTACGGTCAACATGTACTTTTTCCCCCTAGAGGAGCGAATCATAGGGCCGATAAAATCGACTTGCAAATCTGACCAAGGCAGTGTCATCCCCCTCTTTTGGAGGGGAGCACGGTGTGTGAGTGATGTTGCCGGAAATTGTGCACACACAAGACACCCCTTCAAGTATTGGTCGAGGTCCTGCCCCATGTGTGGCCAGTATGCAACCTCTCGCAAGATTTCTAATGTCGTATGAAGCCCCCGAAGACCGGCTGTGGCCGCATCATGGGCATGACTTAGCATCAGGCTTCGGAAGAGGTAGGGACCACCCACTGGTCATGGCCAGATATGGATCTCCTCAACAACAAACCGTCTTGGATTTGGAACGTTTTTGGGCATCAACACTCTGAGGTCCTCTTTCCCAATGCAATTGGTATCCGTCGGGGGAAAGTTCTCAGGGTTCTCAATGTGTTGAAAACTTACCAATTATTGGATCCCCTTTTTGAGCCGTAATCAAATCGGCATCTGGGGTCTCCTTACTCCATTGGGCAGTTGAGAGTTCATTGTAAGCATTTATCTGGGACCTAGTGATATCAGTGACCTGGATTTCCCCCAACAGGAACTCGATCTCATTTCCAGTTTTGTCTGGTCCCTCTACTTTAGAATGACCCTTAATCTTTTTCCAGTAGATGGTCATCCTGTTCGAAGTGACAATATTCTGTATTAATTTTCCATGTTTTAGTGGTTTATTGTTAGCACATAGAATGCCTCTGGTTTTCCAGTTAACCAGGTGCTCCACAAACCCGTTCCTTACATAATCTGAATCCGTGATTATGACCAGTTTGTGGAGTTGGTGTTGGACAGCATTGAGGATGACTTGATGCACAGCCATCGGCTCTGCCACTTGACTACTACGGGGACCGATTTTGTACCCAGCGGAGGGCTCTGGGGCATCATCCACCCATGCATTCCCCACGCCAGACACAAGTTCCTTTTCCCCGTTGTTGTCAACATGGTCGGAGCACCCATCCACATAGACAGTGGGCATTCCCTCACACTTGTCTTCTTCATAGACTTTGTGTGGGAGATTAAGGTATGCCTCCATATTGTCCTTGATTTTAAGACATTCGTCCTCTACACAGTTTTCTCTGGCTGACAATCATGCAAGTCAGCCAGACCTTGCGCAAGGGGACTCCTTCTTGTTTTGGCCAGATCTGACCTCCACAGGAAAGCCTTGCATTGACAGAATCCAGGAACTAATTCGAGAATTACTCACATTTCCGGGCCGGATTCTGTCACTTTGAAGATATTGTAGAGGCTGGTGTGGAGTCTCCACTATGATGTGTTCCCCCTGGATAAACGGTGGTAATTTTTCAATGCCCACACCGTTGCCAGGAGTGCCTTCTCGCAATCGTTGAATTTTTCCTCCACAGAGGAAAAAGACTTACTCGCATAGGATATTACTTTATTGGCCTTGTCATGCTACTGATGTAATAATGCTGTCAAGCATGTATTTGAGAACCCTGTCTCCAAGAAGAACTCCTTGTTTTTGACAGGGTAAGCTAGGCAAGGCACTTGTGAGAGGCTTCTTTTGAGTTGTCTTTCTGCCTCAGCTTGTTCTGGACCCCACTCGACCCTCCCCCCCTTTCAACAGATGAATCGGAGGTCTTGTGATCGCTGCGTAATCCTCAATTAACTTTCTACTGTAATTAGTCAGTCCAAGGAGGCTCCTTAGCTCCCGCAGAGTTGTGGGGTCTTTTAGTTTCTGGAGTGCTTCTACTTTCTTTTCCTGGGGACAGAGACCCTCAGGAGTTCTCATGCCCTTAGAAGTCGACACGGGTCCTGCACCACTGTGCCTTTTGGAAAGAGTTTTGCTCCGGCAGCCCTCAACTGTGTCAGAACATAACGGATCTCCGCTATGTGTTTCTCCACAGTTGAGCTTTTGATTAGAACATCTACATAGGCAGGGTTACCCCTTTCACCCAAGTCGGGCATGGCCTTATGCAAAAAGATATTAAATTAATTGCCGGAGTTGATGTATCCGAAGGGAGTCCGGGTCCAAGTGTACTCTTGCCCCCCGAAGGTAAAGGCCAGTTTGTATTGGTCCTCCCTACTGACAGGTACAGTCCAGTACCCATTGGTCAGGTCAATGGCAGGGTATACCTTTGACCCCTGGATCTGGGCCAGCCCTTGGTCAATGTAGGGCAGAAGCCATCGGGAAGTGTGGACCCGTTTGTTGAGCTCCCTTAGGTCAGCACAGAGTCTCCACTGGCTGTTTGGTTTCAAAATCCCCATCATCGGATTATTGAAGGTGCTGTAGACTGGACGGATTATCCCACGGGACTCAAGGTTCTTAATTATTTCTGTAAGGGACTCCATTTATTTGAGAGACAAGCGATATTGCTTCACAAACACTGGAGTCATGCCAGGGTACGTGAGAATTGTTGTAGGGATTTTGGTGCGACCACAGTCATATGAGTCCAACACAAAGAGATCTTGAAAATCGAAGAAAACTTGTTTCACTTTTTGCTTCTGCTCCAGAATCTCGCAGGCATCAGCTAGGTAGACTCTCTCTTCAACCATCTGCCTGAAGGCCGGAAAGACTTCTGGTTTGGCTATCTCAGCGGCCTCCTCCAGCTGGGTGGACAAGTCCCTAGTTACAGTACTGACTTGGACTGATGGCTCCAGGTGGGGAAGGCAGTCCTGGCGGACTTGAAAGATCACCTCATCCCTCCTGAAGTCACAGGTCACATCTTCCTTACCATAAGGGCAGGAAGAGTACACCAGGAAATTCCCCCCATGCCGGGTGAAGATCGTGTCTGGTGTTGTCATTATCGCCATCACTGTCAAAACGGTCATTGGGGATTGGTCCTACCAGTTCATTACCTAAATCTATGGAAAAATGTCAGTCATCAACCGCCATTCCAATAATGGTGCCAGCGCCCAGAGTGATACTCCTAAGTTCGCTGTTATCCACCACTATTGGAATGGTGTTGTGTTTTGTGTTGACTCGTGGTGTTGGGTTTAACCCCAACCCTTGCTGTTGGAAATGGGCATTGAGGTGAACATATGTGTCAGGATTTTTTTAGTTTGTCCTCTTTTAATTTTTACTTTAAGTGCAAATTGTCTGGTCTGTTCTGGGATGGTGACTTCCTCTCCAATCTGAATTTCAACTGCATATGGCAGAAATTGAGTTGACCGAAATGCTTTCTCTGGGTCATCAAAGTCCATGGGATTACCCGCTAATCAGTAAAAGGCTTTGAAGCTTATTAAGTCCAAACTAATGGCAAAGCGATTGAGAATGTCACTGCCTAAATAAAATGCAGCAGGGACATATCGAACGACCCAACAATTATGGACTATGCGCTTGTTGCATATGGAAATTTTGAGCATACACCTGCTAGGCAGGAGATATTTGGAATTGGGTGTTTCCAGGTCCACTGCCCATTTGTCTTATTGTGGGAATGGCTGGATCTTTTGGGAGTTTTCGGAGCATGGCCTCCCTGATGAAGCTCTTACCGTTGTACACGCACACTCGGGCGAGAACAGTGTCCTCCCCCACACCCCATTTAACTGAATGGGGATGAACAGCTGTTCTCCAATTTTCTGAAGGTCAGCCAAGCATTAAGCTGGTTTCTCTTCATTTTGGACTATAGCAGTTGGATTTTCTGATTATGAACTTGGATAGAATTTCAGAGTATTCCCTTCCAGTGTGGAATACCACTTGATACTGGAAGGAAGGTTGATTTTCAGAAATAGAGAGGACTTCTCATCACCAGTTTGTTGTCCTACTGCAATTACTGTCACGTCAGGGATTTGGTGGTTTTGGAAATGGAATTCAATTTGGTCAGGTTTTTGTTCAACCATGTGGCATGTGCCATTTAAACTAACATGGTTGACACTATGTTTTCATTTTATTGGTCGGTTAGTCTGGGTCCAGAGGATCTTGTTTACACAATCCATTAGGGGAGACAATCTACGCAGGATGTCATTCCCTAGTAAACATGGCGTACCCTCTGGAGTCATAACTATGACTGGGTGTTTCACTTTGTGTCGCCCAATTTTAATGTCTAAATCTGCAGTCCCCTTGACAAGAATTTCCTTCCAATCGAAGTTCTGAAGTTGTCAGGAAGAGGGGTGAGAGGGATCTGGTATCCCCTCCCCCTTCCTGAATTCAGCTGATCAGAGGCCCTTTTGACAGAAGGGTGGCTTGGGATCCAGTGTCCACCAGTGCCAAAAATGTACATTGCCCCTGTATTTGGACCGGGGCATAAAATCTTCCCTCCTTTTCCTCAAGCGGGCAAAGATAATGTGTATTTTGGGCCAATTGGTGGGTTAATTTCTTTGCTCTGGACCCTGACAGAGGGGTATTTTGAGTAGGATTTTGTTTGGGATCTTGGGAACCTGTATGAAAAAGGTGACAGTTGGATATTGGGGGAGTTTTGGACTCCCCTGGTTCTGATTCTGGGCTGTCCCCCCCCTCCCCTTTTTGGAGGCAGTCACCAGATTGGTTTGGGCCAGGTGATTCTCTGGCTGGTCGTTCTGGTGTTCAATGATGGGCGGTTTTAATTCAGTCCCCACATCTACCCAGTCTGGATCAGGATCTTTAGGGACACATTTTTCTTTGGGAGGTTCCCCCCCCCTCCCCATCCCTGAAGGAAAAGCTCCTTTTCCCAGTCTCATCTGAGGACCCCTGTCCCTCAAATTGGAAGATTCTAACCTCCTCCACAAAATGGGTCTTTTTAGGCCCTTTATTTCTCCTACCCGCCCTCTGTTCCTTAGTTTGCAGAATCTCGGGGGCAGGAGATTGTGGTTCCGGTTCCTGGGTTTCCAGGGGCTTTTCACAAGTGGGGAAGGAAGCTTCCTCTAAGTCTTTACACCCCCCCTTACCCCTGTGCCTCCTTCCTGGGAACCGGTGGGTTGCTGGAGTTCTCTCCCCGTCATTGCTCTGTAGTACCAGACCCTTGATTTGAGGGGTTGGGCCGCCATGTTGATCTGAGTGTTCTGCTGAGCCCTCAACATGCGACCCAGATCCTGCGACAAGTTCTGGACCTGGCGCTCCAGTTGGGACACCCGCTCTGGCTGGTACAGGGTTCTCTGGTCCATCCTAGGTTGATCACGGGAAGGGTAACTGTCCCTGTTAGGGAGAATTCTCTGTAAGGCTAATTTCCCAAACCTAGTGACTCCCCCAGCAGCTTTGCTGGATTTTTGGGGTTTATTTTTTTCTCTCCTGCTAAGAGTGCGATTCTTTTGCTCCGACTCTTAGACATTGAGGTGTTCCTTTAACTTTCCATGTGTTTTATGGGCTATGGGGTCTTTTACCCCATAGGGTCTCATGTTTTTTTGATGTGGGTTACACAGCACCCTCCGTGCCGTAACCCAGGGGTGTCGTATCGACCCCCCAACATAGACTCCATACCCTGGGACTGACTACTGTCTCCCAGGGCATGTAAAGTCACCATTGGCTTTGCTAGTCCCACATTATGAACAGAAACCAGTAAAACCCATCATATTGTGGACGTACTGGTCAGGGCAATTCGATTGCCCCGGGGTCTGTTGTTAGAGTGGGCACGTCTCCATCCCCCCTGATCGAGTTTTGGCTGGTGGCAGTGGATACTACTTTTTATATTCGACCGCGAATATATCTCTATGGGATTTTCCCATTGTTCGAGGCTACTAACTTTAATTATTTTATTCTCATAGCCTCGAACATACCGCCGGTTTATTTATTTAATATTAATTCGCCGGTTGGTAATTTTTGCCAGAACTCGATTCTAAAATGGCGTTTGTGTTCTCTTCTGTGACTCCAACCAAAGTCGAGCCCTTTGTTCCACTTTTTGGCGGGCTTCTCCACAGAAGCCTCCAAAAGTGGTGCCACTCTGTCTGGGTACCACAGGGGGTGTGGGAGGGAGTTTAGGCACCCTGGACTGAGTTACCTTGTTAACTCAAGTCGCACTCTTGTGTGATTGGCCCAAGTGGTGAGCCGGCCAGCTCACCACTTAGCATGTTTGATTGACAGCTAGGCTGAGTGAATGGGGGTGTGCTGCATAAAAGCAGGGCTTTGGGGACTGGAACTTCAGAAGTCGCCACAGGACCGGAGAATCCGACGAGGGAGAAGCTGAGCCAACCTACCACGACGACACCACCGGTGGAGCCCTGCCGAACCAACTCACCACTTCCCGACGACCGAGAAGATCTCCCGGCTGGAGAGGCTTCTTCCCCTGACTGGTGGGGACAACCAGTTTACCTTCTTTTCCTCGCATCCCAGGACGTCTTGTGGTTGAATTGCCCGTGCCAAGCACCCCGGCAACCGGATAGCCACTTACCACTGGACCGCGAGGACCGGTCCTTTTACCTGAGATCTCCGCGGCTGGTTTCTTCCCTGGCAGTGCAACGGACTCCTGTCTTCCTCCCCGACGAGATCCTCTCTTCCCCCGGATGAAGCACCGACTTGCATCCGCTGCCAGGAACAACTGCTCGCGCTCGAGTATTCTCACCACTTTAAGGTACTGTGTCCGCCAGGCCTCCCTTTCTAAAGATTGCTACAAGGTAATAATAATCCCTTAACCTTCTGGACTGGGCTGGCTGCCTTGACCATCTAACTGGTCCCTTTCTTTTTTTTTTTACCCTTTCAAGACTTTTGTGCACTGCAACCGTGTGACCTTGGACACATTTCGTTCTGATCCTCTTAAAGTGGATCCGGCATTCTGAACTCTAACTTCACGGTTTTACTTTGCCTTCCTCTCTTGTTGTGTTCTAGTGAAAGTGTTGGGATCTGTTTCAAATTATACTCTGCTTTTCTCTCCCTTTTTAAAACAAATTATTAGAGTGCCATCTGCGTTAAGCGCTCAACGCTGTCTGAAAATAAGTGGGGCTTTACTTAAGGATTGTCTGATATTCTTTTTAGGGAGTGTATATCTTTTAGTGACCGTGTTTTTGAACTGCTTAACATTAGTGCCTGTGTGTTTTACTAGATGTGGTTTGAAATAAATAATTATATCTCTTTTACACCAAGCTCTGGTCAGTGTTTACTTGTTCTACTGTGCTCTTTTGACCTATTGTGAATACTCTGTATACTGCCTAACTCTTCTTGAGGGAAGTCTGACTGCTCAGCCACAGCTACCAAGTGAATCTGTGTGGTACAGACTGCTACCAAGCGGGTTTACTGCCAAACACCTGTAGTCTTAAATCTTTTGCAGTGGTCCCAGAGGGAACTGCACAGGTTTCTGCCTAACATCATGGCTTCAGTAACAGGTCCCCATCGCCTTCCCCAGCGGAACCAGTCCAAACACTTGAAGTGGGATTTTTGGATGAGAGTTACACAAATAAAAATTACTATGAAAATGACGCTTTAGCAAATAGACAGAATAAGATAGCACTAAGATTTTGACACTATTACTAGTTATGGATGTAAGGATAGTTCAGAAACTAGAGTGGAACAAGGTAAGGCAAGGTATACAATAGTTCTCTAGCATCCTGTTAATGCTCACAATCCACTGGGATTTAAGATTTTGGACCGTCAAGATTCTGGTCAATGAATCGGTCTATCCGGGAAGGACAACACATCAGGCGCGGGACAGGATCAGCTAGGCCAGTCACCGGAACTGCACAGGATCTGCCCTTCCTGTTTCTGGATATTTCAGCTCAGCGGGATGGCGAGTCCATCAGGCAAGCATTATGGTAGCAAGCCAGATAGTTTCAGGATGCTTCCCCACACCGCAGCGCTTCACTGGGTTGTAAGGATTAGTTGAGGATTGATTAAGGATAGAGGCCTAGCTGAAAATGGTTCAGCTACTGCTTGGCCTGGTGATTGGCATCGGGATCTGGGAGGGTGTTAAAGGCTGGATGTTGAATGCTGGATCAGAGTGCTTCGCTGGAATCCGAAGAGAGAGTGTGTATATGTTGTCATTTGAAAGGATAAAGAGAGACATCTGATATCACAAAAATGGGTGTATGGGTAGGCTTAACTAAACTCGACCCTGTGTACTGGGATTAGATCAGAGCCTCATCTCCACTTTGCATCCGAGTGATTGGATCAAGGACAGATGATGTCAAATGTATGGTTTGGTTTTTACAATCCTTAGAAACCTCCCCTAGCCACTAGTATCAAAATCGAATTTTGTCCTAAATACACATTTATACATTTGTAACCTCTATGAAAATCACATACAAGGATCACATATTTTATGGAGTATCTGTTCGTCAAAATCCCACAGCTGTGAGACCTAGTTTCGCCTTTCTGCAGCATTTTGTCAATTTCTCCATGAAAACATTTTCCAAACTTTCTCCAAATTTACACAAATATGCCTGTTTACCACAGGAATGTGTGTGCAAAGTTTAACAATTCTAGCATAAATACAGTTCCCATAAAACCACATATATTGCCACTCCTGTTCAGAATATGCTACGCAATTCCACCACGTTTTGAAATGTAGGGCCAAAAATTAGAGTAACAACTTTGCCCTTTTTATTTTTCACCACTTCTGACAGCGAGTTATAAGTCTCTAACATGTTCATTACATATTCTTAGCAGCAAATAGTCCGCCTTTTGTCTGTCACTGGAGGCAAGGAGCAGCCCACCACCTTTGGGATTTCCTTCTGCAAGCCTAGTTTGACCTTTTCACACGTCCATTTCCTGGCCTGGAGAATCTGCCATTGTTCAGTCCTTGGGAGCAGACACAAGTCTGTCCTACCCCACAATTATCACATGTCAGTGAGCATCTGCTGAGAGGAATGCCCTCCCCCTGGGTGGAAACCTGTTTTTCAACTTCTTGCATGCCCAGCCAGCCTAAGTTAAATTCTTTATTTCTTGACTTAAAAATCAGCACAAAACAAACTTGTTGCATCAGATGACATAGGTAAATTACATTCTTAGATTTAAACCTATGGGATCAAAACAAAACTTGTCATGGAGCCCACTGGCACTTTTTCTGCATTCTGTGCTCTGTTCCACCACACATGCACCGTGGGTGGCAGGTTGTCGGCCATCTTTTTGTGTGTTGAAAAACGTGGTTTTGGAGGATTTGGCGCGCACAAGAGTTTGCCACCATTTTGCTGTTTCTCGTACCATAGATAGCAGAATGAGGCCGCATAGTATACCAAAGTGGGTCAATACATCCCACAAATGGTACTTGTAGGGGAACAATACCAGGCTTGTTAGTCCACCTGTTTTCTGGTTCCCAAGAAAGACTGGGGACTGTGGTTCATCTTGGACCTGAAACGCTTGAACAAGTTCCTCAGGAAGGGGCGATTCAAGATGGCTACTCTTCCCCAGATCCTGCAGGACTGGATTGTGTCACTCTGTCTCCAGTATGCTTACTATCATGTGCCTAGACATCCCAAGCACAGAAAGTACCTGAGGTTCTCCATTGCCAGTTCTCACTAATTTTTTCGTACTACCTTTTTGAGCTCACCTACACCCGAGGGTTTTTCACCAAGTTGATGGCAATGAGGGCAGCAAATCTGAGGGGAGGGATTAACATCTTTCCCTACCTAGACAATTGGCCGATCAAAGCTTATTCTCCCAAACAGGTTCTGGAACACCTCAACATCCCCTGACACAAACTGCCTCAATTTCAAAAAGTGCCAGGGACTCCTTCTGAAAGCTTCAATTCATTGCAACAGTCCTGGACTCTTCCTCTGGGAAGGCTTCACCTCACAGGTTCAGGGTTCGATCTATCTTGCAGACGGTAACAATATTTCAGAATTCCCTAGATCTGCAAGCATTCAACTTTTTGAAGTTGCTAGGCTTCATGGCATCCTGCATTTTCCTGGTGCCCTAGGCCTAAGAATGAGATCCCTCCAGTGGACCCTCAGATCCCAATGGTCACAAGTCTCAGGCAGGATGGCCACCCGCTTCGTGTTTTGAGCAAGGATGCACAGGTTCTCCTGTGGTGAGCCTGCAAGGAGAATAATGGCGGAACCTTTTTTGGCAACCCTGGCCAGAGATTACTGTAGTCCTGGATGGATGCTTCCCTCATGGGATTGGGGGCCAACATGAGAGATCTGATGATCGGCAGACTTTGGTTCCCTTCACAATTAACGCCACACTACATAGATCTGTTAGAGCTGAGGGCGATCAGACTGGCGCTGATGGCCTTTTTGCCATCCGTACAGGGGAAGAACATCCTGATGATGATGATGATGATGATGGAGGACAACACAGTGACCATGTATTACCTCGACAAAAGAGGTGTAGAGTCACAACCAGTGTGCAGCGAGGCAATGCAGCTCTGGTTTTGGGCTCTAGAAAAGGTGGGTCTCTCTGCATTTTGCACACTCGCCCCACAAGTGGGAATTGGCTCGGGAAGTCAGTCTAGAGATCTTCGCCCTTTGGGGAACACTTCAAGTGGATCTGTTTGCATCCAGTATCAACCATAAATGGAACCTGTTCTGCTCCAGGGAATTTCCTCACAGGAGCTCTGGGAGACTTGTTCGTAGTGAAGTGGGAATTTCCACTCCTGTACATGTTCCTTCCAGTCTCCGTCATTCTTCATGTCATCATGAGGTTGAGGAAGTTTGGGAATTTAACGCCTGATTTCCCTGGATTGGGCCATGATGACATGGTACTCAGACCTTCAAGACTAGTCCATCTTCCCTCCATTCCATCTTACACAGAGAGTGGACCTGCTCTCCCAAGAGGGGAGGGTGTCTTCTTCACCCAGGAATCAGGACTCTGGCCTTCACGCCTGGTTTCCGAGAGGCTAAGGCATCAAGGTAGGGACCTCACAGAACACATTATGGAGGTGTTGCTTTCTGCTAGAAGACCCACAACAAAAGCCTTACACTGCCGCCATTTGAAAAGGTTTTGCAGCTAGTGCAGAGCTGAAGATTTAGATCCTTTTCATCTGCAATACACGTGCAGTGCTTTCTTTTTTACCACCATCAAGGGATACCTGGCGGCTTAATCCAACTTTAAATGCATGCCAGGGCAAGGCTCTTACTTTAAGATGCTGATTTTCATACAATTCCTGAATGGTCTGACAAATACTTTCACACTGGTCCCTTTTCTGGTTCTGTTCTGGGATTTGAATTTGGTATTAACTTTTCAAAATGTTATTGTATTTTTCTACATGACAGAGGAGAGCCAAACACTTAGAAATCAATAACGATATACAAAAACTATCTATGATGTGTTCTCCCCTTCGTTCACTTGTTTTACAATCCCTCCCCTTTCCACCCATAGCCACCCACTCTCCATGCATGGCAGTGAGTATGTTAATTCTGGTGTTTTTTATTTTATGTATGTATAATGCTACCTCGCATATGTTTGAAAAAGGGACAGCCATAGAAGTTATATACCATGAGATATGCAAGATATTCCATGCCGTAAATGTACTTAAAACTTTGTAGCCACTCCCTTTTCGTTGGGACCCTAGGTCATTTCCATAGTTGTGCCACACAGCGCCTGGTGGCCACAAGAAGGACCTGTGCCATAATTGAGGCCCTGTTGCTCATTATCCTGTTCACCCATTCCCACCAACACCAACAGTGGCGAAAATACCCTCTAAATCCCATCCAGGTCTGTCATGCAGACAGCGCCTCCTGACAACATGTTTGCATGTGTCGCCACTTCCACCACGTGATAGTAACCCCCTCACTTTGCCCTCACTTCCAACAGTTGGAATTTTCTCTGAGGTACATTCTTACCAATTTCATGGTGGGTGATGCCATCTACGAACCAACTTAACGGCCTGTTTTCTGTATTGTAGAGACACTGTGGAGTGCGATACCTTACAACAAATCTTGAACCATAACTTATCTTGACATGTCTATATCAAAATCCTTTGCCCACTGGTCTCTTGCACTTATACGACCTATTGGCTCTGCCAACAATAGTTCTTTATAGAGTCTAGCTATCAAGCCTCTTGTTCCTGTTTTTATTGGCAACGTTCTTTCAAAAGACATCGCATCTTCTATTGGATAGGGCCCCTTTCAGGTGCAGAAACCTGAAT
Source organism: Ambystoma mexicanum (assembly GCF_040938575.1). Lineage (NCBI taxonomy): Eukaryota > Metazoa > Chordata > Amphibia > Caudata > Ambystomatidae > Ambystoma > Ambystoma mexicanum. The sequence continues at coordinate 575,124,822 of NC_090922.1, read as the reverse complement.
GTAGGCAATGTGCCAATCTGAAGGCATTCCTTCAATCACCTGACCCGACAGCTCTGGTCGACCTTTACAACAGTAGTATCAACATGGCTATCGACTCTATTGCCCCGCTCAAACTTAGTAAAGAGAAACCCCGAGCTCATAAGAACTCATGGTTTACTCCCAACCACAAAGCCCTATGTAATGAAAAAAGACATGCCAAAGCCATATGGAAAAACAACCCGTCTGAACAGAACAAGAAAAAGCTCACTGATCTTGCAAATGGCTACAAAAAGGAAATCATTCAAACTAAAAAAGATACATTCAACGAAAGAGTTAAAAAATCTAACTCGTACTCGGGAGCTCTTCTCTATCCTAAGAGAATTAGAATCCCCTACCGCTCCCATTGACTCGTGCATCAAAAACAAAACTTGGTGCACCGACATCCAAACTGCCCTTTCCAACAAAATATTCATGCTTCAAGGAATAATTGTAGCAACAAAAAAAAACGCACTACACAAGATCGCACTTGAGACACAAGAAACCATGTTGCAACAAATCCCCACCAAACAAATGAAACCTAGGAACCAGTTTAAATTCAAATCTATTTCCACAATAGAGGTTGAAAATATCATCACCTCTCTTAAACCTTCTAGATGCCTTGGGGACACTTGCCCGGCACCGATTATTAAAGAAGCAGTCCAGGATCTAGCTCCCTTCATCACCACTCTCATCAGCTCTTCATTTAAAACTTGCCCTCTAACCTGAAAAACACATGGGTACTACCCTTACTAAAAATAAAAAACCTAGACCCAAGTATTCCCACCAACTACAGGCCAATCACAACGGTTCCTTTCCTCCTAAAAATCCTTGATAAGGCGGCTTACCTCCAGATTCATGTCATACCTGGAGATAAACAAGTTATTAGGCACCCATCAATCAGGTTTTAGACCAGGTTTTAGACCCAGACATGGGACAGAGACTGCGCTAATTGATCTGAAGAACCAATTAGATGACCGAAAAGACAAAGGAGAAGCCTCTCGACTTGGTTGACCATAAAATTCTGTGTAACCATCTAAAATCAGCCGCCCATTTCTCAAAGGAAGCAACTACATGGATCAACTCCTTTCTTGAGAACAGATCCATGAGAGTATTCTCACTGTCCTCTGCAGCGGATCCAGCTCCAATTACATGTGGAGTACCACAGGGATCCTGTTTTTCTCCAACTATGTTATAATATATTTACCATGCCACTCTTTGCCATACGAGATCATCTGGAGTCTCGCATACCAACTAAGCTGACGACACCCAGATTCTCATCCCCATCTAAGGGGACTATGACACAGATGTAGCCATGGCTTGTGCCTTAGTGATGAAAAGACCAAGCTCTTAATCATTGGATCAACTAACAGACTGATCAAACTCCCTCCTCCCCCCCCCAATTTAACTCATTCATCATTGATGGAATTAACATTAAAGTCTCTAAGGAAGTTAAAACCTTAGGATTTTATCTGGACTCGTCACTTAACCTCAATAAACAAGTCAATGTGACCGCGTCTGCCACTAGCTATACTTGCAAATTGATTCACGCATGTAAACCATTCCTGTCCACTGAAAGTTGCACCACGATTGCAGGTGCCCTGATCCTATCCAAGTTGGATTATTGCAATGCCTTATATTGGGGCAACAGCAAACATAATATCAATAAACCACAAACCCTCCAAAATAATGCCTTAAGATCTGCACTAGGTATCCCAAAAACTCAACAGATCTCCCAGGCCAGACGTTCTACCAACTTGCTAGCCATAAAAGATAGAATAAAGCTTAAATCACTAAACCTTACATACAAATGTCTTTTCAACAAGGCCCCACAATACCATGTGGCTAGATTCACTAAACCTACCTCAGAACGCCCCAATCGAAAGGCGCAAACAAACAGCCAAATTCAAATTTACCAAATCAGGAGGAACCAGCTTTCCAGTCATGGCGGCCCAATTATGGAATTCCATCCCTGATTCCTTAAGAGCCTACCCACCTTTCACTCATTTAAGAATAATGCTAAACGATGGCTGTATTCCTGTGATATCTGACCTCCTACAACCACCATACTCAAACTTGTCTGCACCTTAAACTGTGTACTAAACTGTATATTATGTACTATGATATAATCGAATGCAACTGATGTAATTGCGCCTATTGCGCTTGTACTTGAGTCATAATCATGTGTAACCTGCAATGCGCCCAGATGCTTAAGGGCCTGGTGCGCCATATAAATGAATAAACAATACAATGAGAACCTACGCTGGCCTGCTCTTCTTAACCCTGCCTCGTACCAAGTCTGAAATCTGAATGGATCGGCAATCAAATTTTGGAGTGGAGGAGCCCAGATGCAGCTCGGGGAGCGTGGGGGGGGGACAGTGGGGGCGGCCATGAAGTGAGCCACATAATTGAGTTCCCCTCCTTCTATATAGACCACAACACTTTGAGGACTTCATGGTCTCTGTATTGTATTTTGAGGGACCCAACTTTACAAGCACAAGAAGTGTATTCTACCTGGCAACCCATTGTTTAATTAGGCTGTGGGTCCAGGTGGTCCACCATCACTCGTAGCTGTGACGCTTCATAAGTCAACTCAAAAATTGGGACGTCCCATGCATCCCTCCGACCTATGCAAAACAAGGGTCACGTAGGCTTTCCTGGGCTTGGCCCACCCCCAAAGAAATGTCAAGAAGACTTTCTTGATTTCCTTAAAGAACACTGGTGTAACCATTGTGGCAGCATTTGAAATAAGAACAGAAATTTAGGAAGTATTGTCATTTTGATACAATTCAGCCTTGCCATCCAGGACAAATTCAATGTTTCCCACCTGTTGATATCACCCGTGACCGCTGCTACGCAGAGAGGGTGATATTTTACCTCAAATAGGCTCCCAAGATCCTTTGGGATTTGACTCCCCAGATAGCGCAACCCTTCATCCTGTATCCCAAGCGGGAGACCTTTGGTGTATTCCAGATACTCATCTTCAAGCATTACCGCTTTGAATACTTTTGACTTGTCCAGGTTTATTTTAAATCTTGATATCCTACCATACACACACCATGTAGTAAGCTTTGGACCAACTACTTTGATTTGGAAATGTATAGTAGTGCATTGTCTGCAAAGAGAGACGGGTTGTATTTTTCCTCCCCCATCCTCACACCCCTGATCATACAATTTCCTCACTGCTAATGCCAGTGGTTACATGGCTAGGGCATAAAGGAGAGGTGATAAGGGACATACTTGCCTAGTCCCCCTCCCCAGGGGTATAGCCCATGACTATGGCTGCCAGCGGTGGAGTATCGAGCCAATCCATCCCAGCCACGATGTCCCCATACCAATTCTCTTAGGGACGTCTGGCATAAATGCCCAGCTAACACGATCAAAGGCCTTTTTGGCGCCCATGGATATTATAAGGGCCCCTTGTCTAGCTACCATTGGGGACAATATAGTAAGTGCTTTTCTCAGGTTATCCGAGCCTTGTCGGTTCCTTACAAGGCCGTCTGGTCTGGGTGGAAAAGCCTGAGGAGGTTTATCTCCACTCTATAAGCCAAGATTCTAGCAAAGCTCTTAACATCCACATTAAACAACAATATTGGTCTGTAGGCCAAGCACCCCATCAGATCCTTTCCAGGGTTCGGGATCAGTTAGCGGAGCTGTCGGTAAGGTTGGGGCATGTCTCCTTTGTCCTTTTTATAGCATTACACGCGTTAGCCAGGTGGAGAGCTAGGATACCTTGAAATAGCTTGTGGAAGCCTGATGTGAAACCATCCTCTCCTGGCGTCTTCCCAGGTCTAATATATAGAATAGCTTGTATGACCGCCTCAGGTGTTATGTCTACTTGCAACTTGTTCCTATCTGCTACTGTCAACAAGGGCATCGGCAGTGTCTCTAAGTAACATTTGTTCTCTTCTTCGCACCCAGCTCCTCCCCACACCCCACTCCTGCTGGCTGTATCAAACGTTCATAAGTCAGCGAACTGCTTAAGAATAACCTCCTGCGTTACCTTCAGCTTCCCATCATCACTCCTAATCTGCTCCACCCTTCTATCTACCTTCCTCTCACGTATCCTATTAGCGAAGAGTGTCTCTACCCGATCCCCCTTTTCGCAAAATATTTTTGTTTAGCAAATCTCATCCTCTTCAGTTCCTCAGCCATGAGTGAGTGCAACTCCTGTCTTTTTTCCTGAATGAACTCCATCACTGCTTCTACCTCCACCACCTCATCCATTAACTTGGCACGGAGTATCCTTTGTTGTTCTTTCAACCTCTCTTCTATTAGTCCCCCTTTTCTTTTTCTCCCCAACCCTTCAGCAATAAAGTATCCCCTACAGTTGTCTTGGCTGTGTTGCACAGATCTCATTGGAGCTTCTCCCGTATCATTCACCTTTAAAATAGCTTTTAATTTACTGAAGGCCAAGTCTTGAAGGAGTAAATCATTACATCTCCATCTGGAGTGATTCTTTCATCGTATCCCCAGTTTCAGACCCACTACTATCATATCATATGATCAGACAAGCAATCGTTTCCACCCACGAGGAGCAGATACTGTGTAGTTGCTCATGTGGTGCCGACAGAAAATCTAGCCTCTGGTAGGTGGGGGCAAATGGAACGTGTACCCCCATGGCTGGGTATTCCAGGATCTCCATAGGTCAGCCCAAAAATGTGAGATGTGAAAATTCCCAGTTGTCTTTACTGCGCTCTTTTATGCCCCATTCCTTTTCTCGAATTGCAGTCTAGAACTGGGTTGAGAATCCTATTAAAATCACCTCTCACCATGGCTAACCCTCCTCCTCCCGACACTGTTCAAAAAAATTGAAAGCTGATTGCAGGAACTCAGTCTGTCCAATGTTTGGCACGGAGAGTGTAGCAAAAGTAATCTTCATCTCATGTAAGTATCCCTTAATCGGAAGAAGCCTTCCTTCCAACCCTCTTCTAACCTGAACCTCTTTAATCCCTTCCTTTTCTCCTCATGCGAGGCCCAAATCGTTAGTCCTATACCCTTTCCCCGTAACAGCATCTCCTAAGCCTCCCTTAAATGAGTCTTTTGTGTAAAAAAAAAAAAAAATAATAATAAACTGCAAGGCTAAGTTAAAGACCTTTTTGTGCAGGAGGTTCAGCCCCTTGACGTTCAGGGTAGCTACTCTTAATCAGCCATACCCTTCTCTGGAAATCCTCCTATCATCCCTGTCTACGTATGTTCCAGATTTCCTGCTGTTGGGCCTGATAACTGTGCATGCAAGCCTCCCGCTCCTTTCCCCTTCCCCGTCGCCCCTGGCTAAACCTTTTAATCCCACCTCAAACACCTGTTGTAACCCAATAACAAACAAGGTTTCGAACCAGACCCAACTGAGACGCCTTGTAAGCACCAGCGAATTAGGAATAGAAACTTCTTCTTGCCCATCACATTCATAATTCAAAAATCGTGCATTTCACTCCGCCTTCACCACTGCATCTCCACACTAATAAATATAATTCCATAGCTTCACTCCGGGTTCAACAACTAGATAAGGTCATTTTCCTGAACTTTCTGGATCCAGTTACTTTCTTGCGACCCACCCCCCCCCTCACTCCCATGGGATTCTTGATTCTTTCCCTAAGTTGATGTTGGCCTTCCTGCTTGTGTGTGTACCCTTTGTATCTTGTGGAGAAGGTTCTCTGTATCTTCTCCCCTGCTTGACCTCATACTGTTTGCCCTTATATTCAAACGATAAAGAAAAAGGGAACCGCCAGTGATAACGTATTCCTTCTGCCCTTAGCGAAGATTTCGGGGGCCTACATTTCTGCCTTAAGTCCAAGGTGTAAGACGATAAGTCCTGGAAAATCTTAATGGAAGCCCCTTCCCACTCCAACACATCCAGTTCTCTAGACCTCCGGCGTATATCCTCCTTGTCATGGAAGTATTGACACTTTTCTACAACAGATCTCGGGCCTGACCCTGAGGCTGACCCTCTATGAACGCTATCGAAAAGTATTTCCATCTGGTGGTCTGGGCCCAGGAGTTTCTTGAACGCTTGTATAAGGCACATTTCCAGGTCTCTGTGATTCGCTGTCCTTCTGTGGAAGCCCCCACAGATGCAGATTATTCCTTCTTTCTCTATTTTCCATGTTGTCAAGCTTGTATTTATTTTTCATCTCCGAACTCTTCACTTCCTTGAGTCGCATTTTCACCTTGGCTTCCATGGTATCCATTGACTGCTGATTGTGTTCAAGGGCATCGATCCTATCCTCAACTTTCTCAAACCGTTCCTTGATGGCCATTCTCAACGCCAGCTTGGAGTCCTACAAAGAAGAGCCTTCGGAAGTGCCCCTGGACCGCCTAGTGGCTGAACCGCTCATAGTTTGGGCTACCATGCTGCAGACATCACAGTTCCGAGTTGAGACCTGGAACTTGGGGCATCCTCAGCTTGTCCTGTAAGACTCACCTCTGTGAAATGTTGTGGTCCTAGCATCAAGGGGACCCGAGATAGGAGGTGGAGTCAGACTGCGACATCCGAGTCCTCCTGTGTCGCCGTGCATCAGTGACTGTCATCCAAAACTGCTTACCTGTGTCCAGTCCTGTCCTGAGAGGGGCCCTGCATCATGTTCTTTTGCATTTCCTAACTGTAAGGCCTTGCACCAGCATTAGGCACTGCCTGGACAAGTGCTCAAACCTGCAACTCCTGGGGGTCAAGGGCTGAAACTGACTGTGGGAAAAGCGACCTTGGAGCCCTTTTGAGCAGACCTGCCAAGTCCTGCAAAGAATTGGTGTACAGGGGTGAGTTATAGCAATACTTCGCTGAACTCCTAACTCCCCCTTAAACGTTTTGATAACTTTTATAAACTTTTATATTAGTTTGGCTTTGCTATTGCTTATTCGTGCAAACACTCCGAAAGTTGGGGACACATTTGTTAGAACAGCTTGTCCTCTACCACTCTGAACTGTTCATTGGACCCCCGAGACCCTGCCTTCATTTTCTCCAAAACTGCATGGAACTTTTAGGGATTGACTTCTGAAGCTAGAATTATATCTCTGTGGACCTGTAGTGCTTATACCAGTATTTACCTTCCTGTTCAGGGGTATGATCTGTTATGTGGCCATAAACAAGTATTTTTCTAACTGATTGTCTAAGTGTAATTCCTGACTTTGCACTGTGTGTACTCATTGGGGACCCCTTACAAGCTCACCACCTCTTGAGACTTAGCCTAGACCACTCGCCTTGCTACCTTGAACTGGTTTTGCTACAACTCCCAGAGTTGTCCCTGTCACAATACTAGGTTGGCCTTCTATACATCGGTCCACCAGGCTAGAGTGTATAGAAATCAGTCCTTACACTCCCCCACCTCACCACCCAACCTTCTGGATCTCATTTCTGGCAGAGGCTTGAAAGGTCACCACCACCATCCTCCAGTTCTGCGAAACACTAAAAACATGTCTTTCAACAATACCTGCCGTACAAATAAAAATCCATCTCTCCCTCCACCAACACTGTTGCTTTTAGTGTAAAATGCCAAGCACAGTGCTGGCACCTGTTGTAAAGCACTCCACTTCTCTTGAGCTAGGTTCCCGCTATAAGCAATAACATGATGGATCCAGTGGATTGCTGTCCTTTTTCTCAGGGATGACTATACCTTTTTATGATGATTTGGAATAACTATCTCTTGTCCAGTGTTCTCTAATTAACTAACCCTCATAATAAGTCCCAAAACTGGTTTTCTATCTCTCTCGCTCAACATCCTCTATCTACTCCTTAGCTCTTGACTGCACCAAACATAACTTCGATCTCTCTCATTTTGTCTCAATCTTTCCAATTCGGGTGTCTCCAAAAATCCTTCAACTCAATTATTTCATCTCCTCCACTCTATGTGCAAATTATTTTGCTTTCTACTTTGGTAGACATTTTGGAAGCAATAGCAGTACCCTAGCTATTTACCTTCTATCCCCTGCTTCTGCTCACTTTTCTCCACCACTCTTTTTCCATCGCGCCTATACTAAGTCTTCCTTTGCACCCACCAACCCTGATGATATTCTTGCCTTACTTCCGCATTGTAAACCCTTCCGGTGCCCCCACTGTCTCGCACATTTTGAAGCACATAGTTTCTAGTGTTGCTCTGCATCTCTTTTCCCACTTCAATTCCTCTCTTGATAATACCTTCCCCTCATCCTATGTCAGCTACTGTCATCTGTATCCTTAAGAAACCTGGTCTTGATCCTTACTGTTCTGCCAACTGTCTTCCTGTCTCTCTTCTACCACACTTCCTAAATCCTAGAGCGAATAGTATTCACTCAACTCGCAGAGTTCCTTGATACTCACAACCTCCGGAACCCTCTTCAATGCTGGCTTCAGACCTCTGCATTTTACCAAGACAGCTCTCCTCAATGTCAACAACGTCATCTCTTCTGCACGTCATGCAAACCATCTATTTTTATTCTTCTTGACCTTTGTGCTGCCTTCGATACGGTCGGCCATTCTGACCTTCTCTCTACACTCTCTCTCTCTCTCCTTGACATCAGAGATAAGGCCCCTGCTTGGTTTGCTTCATACCTTGCCCCTGGACATTTGTAGGTGTCCTTGAACAGCCTTCTGTTAGAACTGTTAGAGTTCCCCGATGGTCTGTCCTTGGTCCCCTTCTCTTCACTCTCCATACTTCAGCTCTTGGTGCCTTGATCTCCTTTTACGGCTTCTCCTATCATCTCTTTGCTGATGACACACAGATTTTCTCCTTTCCCTCCTTGTCCGACGAGCTGTTGTCAAATTGTTCAAACTGTCTCTCCGTCAGCAAATGTTGGATGGCATCTCACTCGCTCATGCTCAACTCCACTAAGACTGAAGTTCTCTATTTCCCAGCCATACATACTATCTCTTCCTCTCCCCCTCTTCTTCTTTCCTGACCAACGTCCTTACTCTGTTTCCACTCATAATCTTGATGTCATCTTGGACTCATCTCACAACTTCTCTCTCTCCAAATCTCCCACTGCAGCCAGAATAAACCTCCTCAATATCAGAAAAATACATCTTCTTCTTCCTTTCAATACGGCTAAACAGCTAATCTCCAGTCCTTTCTAGATCTGACCACTGTGCCAGTTTCCTCTTTGGCCTTCCCAACCATTCTTTTTCACCTCTGGACAAAGTCCTCATTTTCACTGTCCGTACACTTCTCAATCTTTCTCGCTTTACCTCTGCCTCCTCCTGTCAACAAATTGGCTGGCTATCTATGTAACAAAGAGCTAAATATAAACCTCTTCACATCTTCAAAACTATCCATGGACTTTCCCCCGAACCTTTCTGCTCATCTCTCACCCTACACTCCCCCTCACTGGTTAAGGTCATCCTCCGCTTACCTCCTTGGCAACTACTCGAGCCCCTTCTCCCTCTCATTGTTTGCTCTCCCTCTTCTCGCTCCCATATTCTGCAATGTTCTTCCTCACTCTCTCTGTACCACTCCCAACTATTTAAATTCAACCTCAAAGCCCTCCTTCTTTCTGAAGAACCTGTTTCCTAGCACCCTGTTACACCAGCACCCTGCTTCTTCTACCTACTCTCATGGACAAGTCTTCAGCACTTTTCCGTCACCCTTCATCCTTAATTTAGCTCGCCCACCCTGTTCCTATGTTATTCTGTCCTGTCCTCGTCCCTGGTTTGTTTCCACTTTCCCCTGAAACATCTGGTCTTCAGATAGCATTCTCTCACTCCATTGTCGAGGACCCATGTCCTCCACTGTGTTATCAATTCTAAATGTTGTAAGCGTGTTTGTGCCAAAATGCATTGCTTTCCTGTGATTTCTATAATTCATTAAATAAAACATCTGTGTATTTTTGATACTTTTTTTCTCTTTAGATATGTTTTGTTTTCATCTCTTCAATGTACCATTTTAGTTTCTTTTTATTGTTTTTTAACTTTGTGTAATGCAAAGTTCATATTTAAACACATTTACATTAACTAAATATTACCGTATAAAAGCGCTGTATATGGCATGGCTTTTGGCCAGTTTCTCGCTTTACCAAATGTTTAAAATAAACGATAAACCTAATGTGTCGGCTTCGAAATGTAGCACTCATTCATACACACGGTTAGTGCTATCATGCAACTGGAGTGAAGTGGTGTTTTCGTGACCTAGCTCTACGCAAATAACCCAACTATTCTAGGACGTAGTGCTCGTGTTAACCCTATGGGCCGTGTGCCAATAGAGGAGCTTTTCTATCACAAGGCTACCCTGTTCCAGGTTTATTGACATCAGATGCCATTGAAACCCAACACCATTGCCCTGCAATGAGTTAACGTTCTCTTACTTGTCCCACACATGGGAAAGCCAACATGTATGCAGGGGCACTATAGAGGAACTGCGTCTGCTCCCCGTGCTTCTCAGTTGCACAAGCCCTCCATTGTTCGCCAGTGGCTCGCGGGAGTGGCTCCGCATTTTAGCAGGCCTTCGCAAGACTGCGCACGTTGAAGGCCTTCTGTGTCTTGTCGCCGCAGCCTTTAGTGTATCCGGCCTGCTTTTTTTGTTTTGTTTTCTTCTTCAGATGAACAGGGTTGGAAAGGAGACCCAGGCACCAGCGGATTCACTGTAAAAGAAGGGGAGTATGATGGGTCTGGGCCGAAGGTGATGCCATACTCGCTGTAGTGTCACAATGGTTCACTTGTGTCTTTTCAACTCTTACTCTGTTTAAAAAAAATTGTAGTAAAGCAAATCTTTTTCTTAATGTGGAAAATTCAAACACGGGCCTGGCCCTGAAGTTCAGCAAAGAGTTAAGTCCTTGTGCATTGTGCCTCCACAAGGAAATCGTTTTTGAGCCAGCCGTATGCGAGCTGCAGACCTCAATGGATTCCTGCTGTTTGATAGACTGCTAGAATTTGGCGCTTGGAACAGCTAGTGTTTTCGTTCAGTCCAGCCATTCCCAACGGCAACAAGTAGAAACACGACCTGCTGCCGGTAGTAGATAGATGCGTTAAGAAGCCACATCATCGATTTCAACCCCACACCAACGATTTAGTTTTGACTTTGGCTACCTGTAAGTCCAAACTATTGCCATGCCATCGGAAGAAGATGGTAAGTAAGGAACAACATACCTGTGGGTGCTGTTTGCCCACCCATTCATTGATCATGCTAATTGGTATGGCCGTTCCCAGCTGCTACCCACTCACTACCCAGCCATCTCTGCTCAAACCACACGCTTCTGCATTCACAGTGAGCTAGGCTATCAAGCAGTGAGATTAAAAAGTGACTGCCGTTGTTATTTCTAAGCGGGCTTCTGAAAAGTAATGCCTTCATTGCAGCTATGAATCAGTTTCTGGTGTAATAAAAATGTCTTAACCAAGTGTGCCTTCTACCAGTTGATTTATAAGCAATATGTTCGTCCTTATAGATGTTCCATTCACTGAATTACTATTAAAAACCAGTCATGCCTGGTGATTTCTTTTTTTTCTTTTTTTCTTGGAGGGGTGCAAACATTGCCCATGAACGCGTGGGAGCGACTAAGCATAACTAACAAAAGTGTGGGGTATTCTCCCCTATGTACCTTTGTAAAATAATGGGTTGAAATCAGGAATTTTACAGTACATTTTGTGAAATATTGGGTAAAAAGCCACATAGTTAACTTTTGGTTTTGTTGTGCAATACATGAACAAATCCTTTAGATGGCAAGTCACCAACCGTGCAAAGGGACATTATCCAGCAAATTTTCATGATGCTTTTGCCCACTAAACGCCAGTGCTAAAAATAAAAAATCATGCCGACTGCCCATACATCATGCTGGCTGCACCAATATACGCCAGTGTTCCACATAAGAAAATAACTCATGTTTTGCTTTGCCCGTAATGCCTGTAATGTTACTGTAAGATACAATGTCCATGCTGGCTCTGACATTATATGTTAATAAAGAACATACTACTCTTGGCTTTGCCCGTAATGCCAGTGGAAAATGCCATGCACAGTAAGAAAACATGTCCATTCTGGTGTACCCTTATACCATATAAGAACAATCATGCTGGCTTTGCCATCCACTCTAGTGAAAAATGCTATGCCACAGTGTGGTGAAATTACTACTGCTCTGTAGGAGTGCAGGGATGAGTAGCGTCTAACCCACATGCCCTGCTCTACACTACCACTAAATCAGCAGTGATCCCAATCACAAAGGTGAAACAGGCACAGCCCGACTGGTGTGTACCTCTTTTGCTTCTTTTGATAATGTGGGCCGAGGGCAGTCTATATCTTCAGGAGGGTTGTGAGTTACTAACAGTAGCAACCCAAACCGAGTTTGGACATTATTTAATCTTGGAACTATTGTGCTATCAAGGTTTTATAAAAATTAGGGGCATAAATAAAACAAGCAATGCAATCAACTAATACAAAATGCTAAAGACCCACCCCCCTGTAAGGGAAATGCAAAGAATTCAGACTTTTGATATGGAAGGGAGGAACTCTGCATTGAAAAGCAGGGGTGTTCAGGAAGAATACTTTTTTGGGGGGTTTTTGTATTTGGTTTGTACAAAAACTTTACAAAATAGTAGCATTGTAGTGATCTACAAATAGTTAATATTCATCTATGCAAAAATATATCTAACATATTTACATTGCGATTATTTCACAAGATAGTCACATGGCATAATCGGAATTTAAGCTATTCCACAGCAAAGCTTCATTGCCACCTTGAGATTTAAGCAAGCTGTCATGCACCATATAGATTGAGAGTTGTAGTTCATCCGGTTGACCTGTACAGTTTACTCATCCTCAACTTCAGATTGACACAATTCCATGTTAATGATTGTCAAAAAGTGAGTAAGAGCAAGTATCATCTACTGGTTTTCACCCAACATGCACCTCAACCAGAAAAAGTTCCTTGAGTATTCGGTTATACCGACATTCTCTAGACCAAGGGTTTTTAGCCTTTCAGGTTCAAAATGAGGACATGTGGTGATGAGATGTGTTGGTGTTTACAGTTGAGTCACATTTGAGCAAAATCGACACGTTTCACTGTGCGCATCTTTCACCATTAAGTGTGAGGAAAAGGGGCTGTTTGTGGGCTAAGACGGCCAGAGGACTCCCATTTCCCATGAGGACATGGGTTTGTGTTTACAGGCGCATGCACTCGCTTTCGCGTGCTACTTAACCTCCCACCCCCCTGGGCCTGTGCTGCTTGTTGGTGATTGTTGGCATGCGGGCACAGGCCAGAGGAGAGCAGGTTGCAGAGTTCATGGACCCGGGCTTGGTGGTGAGGAAGTGGCATGACACGTCTGGAAAGTTGGTGTGCGTTCCAGGGAGCCCCTGTCCCTCACGAGGAACGTAGCAGATGGATAGCGGTGTGACCGCTCAACGCTGGAATGGTGTTGCCTGGGGAGGCCTCAGTTAAGTGCACGTGGGCCACCAGGGAGGTTGTGAAAGGCTTGGGAAAGACTATCATTAACTTGTTTGCAAGCGTTTCACGCTGTTCAGTTACAAGCGCCAATTACCGGCACGCTGTGGAACGGTGAGGCACAGAGTGTTTGTTTGCTGCCACGGGTGCCCCGCTACAGCGTATCTCATGAACTCAAACTGGGCAAGCCGGAATCTAGGGTTGTGAACCTTCTCTGCATAGGAACTAAAGAGCGAGGGACGCTATTTGTTTGTGGCTGCTTATGCTCGTCGACTCCTGCAGGGGAGGAAAGTGTTCATACATGTTACTAGTTCTAAGTGCATCCTAGGGAAATAACCTCTGCCAGGTGATGAGGTAAGGGGTGTCTGGAGGACCAGTGGGGTTGCTACTACTGTGTGCAAATTGTATATGTTGTCTTCCTGCTTCTGTCCCTTTTCCATTTTGTGTTCTATAGTTGTTATCAGGAGGTTCTTCTGTTAACAAACACATCACGTGTTTGTTAGTCACTGGATCAGGAATGAAAGGTGTGTAGTAGGTTGTAGGGGCAATAGCCTAATTAAGAAGTGTGTTGAACTGATGCCAGGAGTAGGTGTAGGAGGTATTTTCATGCTACATGACTGTGTGTTATGCTAGGCATGGTTCTTCCCTTATTCCCCCATACCTATCCAATTCAAGAACCCTAAACCTCTTCCCGGTTCCGCTAAACACCCCCTACCTATCAACAACCTCTCACTAACCCTCTTTGCCCCCCACACCGCCATTGGCTGCCTCTTGGTTACCTGTGTATACTGGAATCGGGAGCCCGTGCCAAGTAAGGTGGGAGGGGTCAACTGCATTTGGCTTCTGTGGCTTTAAACCTCATGTAGAGCGCACATGCTTTGTTGCATGGGAATAGTAGCAGATATAGACCATGCTGAGATCTTTTGCGTGGAAAACAAGCATATTCGTGATGAAATTCATAGTTACCCACGGAATTAATAGTTCCAGACCAGTCATAAATGTGTAGTTTATTTTTTTTACATTTTTTTTTTTTAACACTCACAGGTCTTCCTCTTCATTTGCACCAATCTCGATCACTAAGGATTGCATTCTTAACTTAAATTTTGCTACAGAGAGAGGGGGGGGTGTCCCTTAGCATATCATTGATCTCTTCATATAGGGAGTTACTGGGTAGGTATAGAAATTTGGAGTAATTAAGCAATAGCCTCCAAAGGTATCTAGAGGATGAGCATAACCCTAACTCGTGCCTAATGATCAACATTAGGTAAGGAACAAGAAAAACCTAAGACCTCCTTCCAGATGCGCCCCTGTATACAATTCAAAGTTTCCCCCATGTCCAAGAGGCACATGTCCAGACCATACAACAGTATTGGCTGACCCTTGCAAATATAATATTAAATGGCTGGCATCAGAGAAAATGTACAGTGTTTGTTAAAAAAATGTGATCTGAGACAGCAATGGCCTTAATTTGTGTTAGAGAGTCCCTCCACATTACCTGAGAGGAGATGTAACACAAGTTGTAGCCAAGGTATCGTGGTTGCCATACTTGTTAGATGCATTCGCCTCCCATAGACCTGTTCATAGTTTTAATTTTGTTACAACCGGAAAACACAAAACTTTTCGATTTCTCTGCATTCGCCTGTAAATTATGTTTTATAGCGTAAACAGTTTAAAGCTGTAGTTTAGTTTGTTGCCCATATGGCATCCTGTCAAAGAATATTAGGTGATCAGCGAACACCATCCAGTTTATATGCAGTTTGCTTAGTCTTGCGGGATTGATCCGCCGACCTTGCCATATCTCCTCAAGATCACACGAGTAGAGCTTAAACAAGGTGGGGGCGCCAAGTTACCTCCCTTTTGACCTGTGTGTACTTATAGCACCTGTGAACAAGCCCTCCATGTTGATGTGTACTCTATATGTTGTATTCTTTTTTTTAATTTTTTACTTCTGTTTATTAGGTTTACAATACAGCAGTTTTACATAGGATCAAACTAACATTGCAGTATTCATTTTCAAATGAAAGTCATGAGCAAACCATTTAAACCAAATCCAATCATAAAATCAACCATGCAAAACGTATCTTAATGAACCCCGCCAACTATTATACCTAATACACATAAAATACCACAAAGTCAATCATAGAGGGCATCAAACGATCCCCACAGCAACAAATATTCATCTTCCTTGCCTCTATTTTTCAACAAAACCTTGTCATACCTAGATAAAACCCTCAAATCCATCAACCAATCCTCAACGCTGGGTTTCTTCCTAGTTTTCCAGATCCTGAGAATCAATCTAATCGCAATCATCAGTGCTCTATCAATCCAAAAGTTATGCTTTCTAACCTGAACACCCCTTTCAACATGTGAGAGCAAGATTATATTAGCTGCAGATCTGATTAAATTTATCCCAAAAATGAAATCAATTCTATCTATCACCTCACTCCAAAATGACAGTACCCTTGGGCATCCCCACAGTAGATGTAAAAGAGTACCTCTATCCGCACTACAGCTCCAACGCAAGTCATCTAAACTCAATTGTAACTTAAACATTTTCACAGGAGTCCAATACAATCTTCCAACAATCTTCTGCCGAATCAGACGCAAGTTCATATCTTTCCCTAAATTCACACCCACTTTTAAAATATCACTCCAATTAATATCAGAGATGACCCTACTGACATCATTCGACCAAGTAACTCTCAAAACATCCCCCAGTTTCAAAATCCCTCTTGAAACCCAACTTTTCCAATTAAGACATCTATTATCAATCTTTAAAGCTTCATTATGCCATATAGAGGCATCTGTACTGAAACCATAAGTTTGTCCATTCTCACCAAACCAAGAGCCCAAAACCTGTCGAGTAACCATAATTGGTTTCAAAACCAGTTTCTTGTTTGATAATTTTTCCATACAGTAGAGATTATCCAAATGAAACGGCGCACACATCCCTCTCTCCATTTGCAACCAGAACGGCTCATTAACAGTCTCCGCTCTAAAGTAATAGGAACTCTTCTTAAGTAAAAAGGACCTATAGTATTTTATCAGATCTGGGTAGCCAAAACCACCTTCTTCCACTTTCTGCATCAGTATGAATTTGTATGTTGTATTCTGATGCAACAGGGACTTGAGCAAGATCAAGTTAGCAGGGGTACCATCTTTTGCCTTTTTTTCCATAAAATGGCACAAATAACACAATCAAACGAAGATGTCATATCCAAAGAGGCCATAAATATTGGCCCAATTTGGCTCCGTTTGACTGTTTCTAGCAAATGAACCAGGATGGTGGCATTCAGTGCCCATCCTCTTCTATAATCCTACCTGGAATCGTGAGAGAATGGCAGATTTTCTAAAAATGTTCTCGAGAAAATTAGGATGGAGAATACTTTTGATGTGGCGTCAGTTAGGGCAGTAGGTCTATAGTTTGAGGCATTCAATGGATCACCTTTTTTTCATAAATTGGCACAATAAGAGATTGCGTCCAAGAGTTAGGAACACAGTTGGTTTTGAAAATAGTGTCCTATTTAATTTTAATGATGGCGGCCCATAGATTATGGTCAGATTTTAGTACACGTGCAGGTATGCCGTCTGGGCCATTAGCTCTTGAGTTGTTTAATTTTGAGATAGCCCATTCAATCTCTTTGAGTTCCCATGTGCCCACGCAAAGAGTATATCTTCGCATATAGGGATTATTTATGTGCATGAAAGATGTGGGGATATTTTTGTGTAAAGAATTTAGCCTGCGCCTCCTCAGTGATTGAGGAGTCCATCCACATGGTTTTCTTGCCAACTATGTTCCTCATTGATGGCGAAAAGGATTTTTTAATCCTGATTACATAGACGTTTAATCATTGTCTGATTGTCCCTGATATACATATCCATTTTTAATGACTTAACTAAGTTCTTATGAGTTTGAATGATGTATTTTTTTGTTTGGCAATACCGGGCCTCAATAAGGTTTTGGGCCAGTAGTACATTTTTTAGTCGCGTGGAAACTGCGACCTGAAGATCATAGGTGTGTCTTTTATGTTTAGAGTTTTTATGGCTAAGTCCGAGACACATTCTGAGACAGTGCATGATGATTTGGTTAATGTGTTCAGCTCTTTCCGGTAGACTTAACTCAAAAATACAAGCTGGATCAGCTATTTGCAGATCTCCTCTTAATAACATAATAAAATGATTGCACATCTTTCCATTTCACCTGAGCGAAAGCCCAGATCGTTCAAGCTTCAGGAAGGCAAGAGTGGGATTGATCACATGACCCAAGGTGTTGCTGTTGAGATTTAATTGAATGATCTTATTATCTCCTAAACATGGATTAGTGATCTTCATCTTGTCACACCTAGTTATAATTGCAGCCGAAGCATACAAGTGATCAATCTGGGATTTACAACTCCCTCTGCACCAAGTGAACGACCCAGTCTCTTTGCTCAAGTCTAACAGAGTTGTATCCCATTCTGAGAAAAATGTGTCCAAACTCTGCTATTAGCGATGGTGTATAATTCTTTAGTCTTCGAATACTTGTTGATCTTGGCCCCCTCAACACAGTTGCAGTTCAAGTCCCCTCCAATAATGAAGATATATTTGAGGTTAGAGTGAATTGCTTCTTCAAGCAATACTGCTATTGTTTTGAGAATACCAGACAAAAATCAACATTGATGGGATTCCAATATTGATTTATAATCGGAGTAGACTCCTCTGCATCCTTTAGTTTTAGTTCAATGGCCAATAAATCATTGGATGATGATATTTACTTTGACCTAGCTTTGACGCTATTATCTGTGGCAATTGCTAGGACGTCAAATTACACCTCTGAGCTAAGAATGTGTATGTTACATTGCCTCTTAGGTCAAACTTTTTAAGCATCATGGTTTCTTGTAGCAATACGACAGAGGGTTTGGTAGCAAAAGATAATTATTAAACCATGAACACATATTCTTCAAGCCACAAGTGTTCCACGAAAGGAAGCTTAGTGCTTTAATCTAGGGTTGTGAATTCCCTTGTATGGTCAGTGGTTCAACCCAAGACCAATCTTGTACAGTTTTTGCCAAAGTTGATAATTGATTAATCAACATTTCGTTGGGTCCTGCTATAGTATTGTTTTGTGAATGATTTATATTTGCACTAGCAAATTAATTTGTATACGTTTCAATGAATAGTTGTGCTTTGTCCTTAGTATATCCCAACATCATGAGATCTTCCCTTTGTTCCCAAATGAGCTTTGTTCTGATTGATGAATGAAATTGACAAATCATGCACTTGTTTTTCAAAGGTAGTCATCCAGTCAATATCATCGGATATCAACAATCTCCACGCAGGAATTAGCTTGAATGTATCAAGCACAGTGATCAATCTTTTCTATTGGTGCCATTCATTTTGATATATCTTTCCCACCCTATATTTGTGGCGAGATGGTGATTTGATTTGGTGGTGGCAGAGTAATTGATTGTACATTTTGGGTTAGATCGACTTTGCTTTCAGACCTTTTATTCTCATCATTATCATGGCTTTGGGTTGCTAGAGCATAGCCTGACATTATCGGGGTATCTGGGTTCTGAGTGGTAGTATCTATCATTACTACAGAGATCAAGTCTCGTCGTAGAGTTATTTTACACATGAGGTGGAGGGCGGGGGGGGGGAAAGCTCTACATTGTGATTTGTTTGGTGCCTGTTTCTCCCATGAGACATGGAGTCGACGGATGGGATGTTTGTCTATATTAACTGGAACTGTTTTTCAATGGTACAGGTTTAGCGACCTCATCACTACGTTCCTGTTTTTTATTTGGATTCTGTTCGTGTTTCTCATTGATATCTTTGATCTCATCTTCTTTGGGCAAATTGCATACGTTTTTTAATAGCAGAATTATGTCCTAGTATGTTGGTCGATTGCATATTTTGTTTTTTTTGTTGTCGTCTTGTTCCTATTAGCTCCTTTTTTCGCACTCCTCTCTTTTCACTTTATTCTACGTGAGAAAAACACCTCCGAGGGTGGCGACCTTCAGATTGCTGGTGAAGGAGAAGCATTCTCTGTCATTTTCTGTTCAGCTACTTTATTAGTTTGTTCAATAATGTCCGTCAAGAACGAGGGACTATTAGGTGAGTAAAAGTCTTATTCGATTACTTGGTCAGTCCCTGACATGACAAACTTAATCTTAGTGCCATTCTCTACTGACCATTGCAGTGATCTTATGCATTCATTAAATTGCAATAAAGATTGTCCAGGCTTACAGCTCAGGCAGTCTTGATTCTATTAAAGACAAGGAGGCGAGCATTATGCTTTACTTCCTATTACTGCTCCCACAGCAATTCCACTTAACCACATTTCTTTTATTTTTATTTTTTTTAAAAACTTGGTAACACTCTTGTTCCTTTCAGTCTCCCTGGAAGCATACAACAAACATAGGGGTAGCACAGTTTGAAAAAGCACAGAAAATGTCTCTGAACTACCAATGCCCACAATCCTCTGTGTCCATGTAGTCCTGTATCACACCCCTTGTCCAATCAGTGCCGACCCCTGTCCATAAGAGGGACCCCAGCTGACTCCCAATTCCTCTTTCTTTGGCTGGCGACCAACAAGAAAAATCAACTCCAACAGTCAACTTGAACCAACACAATCTTCATTCTATCGCAAGACGGAGGCGAGCGTTATGCTTGTTCAAAGTCATGAATTACTCTATTAGCTATTTGTGAGATGGGCTTAAAAGTACGTTCATTAGACCAGTCGGCTCACTTCATAATGTCCTGCAAAGACACGCCTGCTGAAAATGCGCTGGATGCCATTGCGCCCCTCGCTGAATGTGTGCCAAACTGTGACAAATCTACTCCAGCCCAATGCATAACTTCTCTAACCCATCTGGCTATGGTGGCTTTAGCTACTGCATGGAAAGGCTTTCTACGCGCAATTAGCAACTGTGTCACTCCCCTAGGACTCAAAGCTGCTGTAGCTGCCTCATAGTCTTTGATGCAGTGCGCCACGCATAGCTTAGCGTTATCTGGGAAATAGGGATACGAAGTAATGGAAGAGTCGGACTTCGTTCTATTCGCCACGCTGAAGGCTACTCCACCCGGGTAGAAAATCTTCCTGTCCATCTCTAAGGCTTTTACATCTGAAACTCTTCTACACGCTATGAGACATAAGAGCATGGCTAGTTTTCCTGATGATTGGGAACGCGAAAGATCGCTATTGTCCAGCCAGAACACCTGAGCGTACATCCCATAGAACGGAGTACTTGGGTTCTGGTTGTTTCTTTATTTTCACTCCTTTCAGAAGCCTAATCACGGTGTGGTGCTCTATCGGGTGCCCTTCGACTTTGTCATGGCCTGCTGATATTGCAGACCTGTAAACCCCCAAAGTTCTGTAGGCACAGCCCTCATTGAACCTCTGCGCAAAACAATTCTGCATTTGCACTAAAGGGGCTGAAATGGGATTAGCATCGATGGTTGTACAGTATGATGACCATCGATCCCAAGCGGCACCATAGCTCCTAATGGTGGAGGGCGCCCATGAGCTCCTAATACAGTCTGCATCGAGCTGCGAAATGCCTGGCAACTCCCAACGTCGCCTGAAACCCTGCACGCCAGCAACGTCAGTGTGCCCTCTGCTATGAGCGGGTGAACCTGCCCATCGGGGCTCTGCAGGAGGTCCGCTCTGTGAGGAATCACTCGTGGGAAATCCGTAGAAAGTTCTATCACTATTGGAAACCATGGCTGTGACTTCCACATCGGCACTACGAGCACCAGCTCCGCCTGCTCTCTCCTCACTTTCGCTAACACTCTCGTCAGCATGATAAATGGAGGAAACACATAATGGACGCCTCCTGACCACTGTTGGAGGAAATCGCCTGTCCCCGCTGCTTCCGGGTCTATCCTCCAGCTGTAGAACTTGGGCCACTGGGTGTTGAGCCTGGTGGCGAACAGGTCTAGGCTCAACGGACCCCATAGATGCTGGAGGCTGTTGAAGATGGACGGGAGTATCCTCCAATCGCTGGAGTCAACCAGATCACTAGAACGTTCTGAGCTCCTGGTAAGTATTCTGCTGAAACTGATATCTGCTGGTGCAGGCAATGATGCCAGAAATCTTTCGCTAACTCTGCCAGCATCCTGGAGGAGGTTCCGCCCAGCCTGTTTATATGCCGGTCTGCTGAAATGTTGTCCATCTTGAGAAGGACACAGCAGTTGGCCTGGTCTCTGGTAAATGCCCTTACTGCGAAGGAACCTGCTAGAAGTTCCAGACAGTTTATGTGGAGCTTGAGCTCCTACTGTGACCATTCCCGCCCCCCCCCCCCCCCGTCTGGAGGTTTCCGCAGCGAGCCCCCCAGCCTGCTCTGCTGGCATCTGACTCTACTACTAAATCTCGGGTATCACCGAAAATTGCCCTGCTGTTCCAGGCTTCCATGTTCTGTAACCACCAATGGAGTTCTGTCACGGCTTCTTGGTCTAGAGACACTAGCTGGTGGTAGCCCCTTCTGAGGGGGTCTGATTTAGTCTTTGAAGGGCCCTGTAGTGTAAGGGGCCTGGAAATATCGCCTGAATCGAGGCTGCCGGAAGGCCCACTATGCGAGCCAGATTGCGAGACGAAATATCCTTCTTCGCTATCATTGACCTCAGTTCTTTCCGAATTGATTGCACTTTCTGCGCCGGCAATTCTAGAACTGCTTTCTTGGTGTCCATCACGAAGCCTAGGAATTCTATTCTCTGGGCGGGGTGGAGATTCGACTTCTCGGAATTGACGATGAAGCCGAGGGACGTTACTAGGGTGCATACCCAATCTGCTTGGTCCCGCAGCTGAGCTGCGCTCTCACCCAGAATCAGTATATTGTCTAGGTATATTATAATCCTTATCCCTCTCTCGCAAATGGCAGCTGCTCCGCGGCGCATGAGCTTGGTGAAGGCCCACGGGCGGATGCTAGCCTGAATGGGAGACAGATGAACCTCCACACTTCGTCTCCCCACTGGAATCGAAGATATCTCCGATGCTGTTCTGCAATAGGTATTGTTAGGTAGGCATCCTTGAGATCTAACCGGACGAGCCAGTCTCCTGTCCTGAGAAGATCTCGAAGGAGATGAATCCCCTCCATCTTGAAGTGCCTGTACACTACCCATTCGTTCAGACTCTTCAAATATATCAGCGGCCTGACCGTCTCTCCTCTGTGGACTAGAAACATGTTGTTGATAAAGCCTGGCTCCTCCTGCACCTCTTTTTCTTTAGCCCCTTTGACAGCTAGGACGCGTAACTCGCTGAAGAGCTGTGCTCTTTCGCTCTGAGACTTGAACTTCGGGGTTGGCGCTCGCGCCTGCGAGGGAGTACCTATAAACTCTAGGCGCATACCAGACACTGCCTGCAGCACCCATGCATTGCTGGATAACTCGCGCCGTGCTTGCAAAAACTCCTGTCCTGCCCCCTACTCTGCAGGGAGCCGCAATAGTACTCACCGCTTGGTGAGCCCTGCTGCCTGTAGGCTCCTCTCCCTCTTCCATTTCTTGGGAAACGGCTCCTCACTGTGAAGAAGTTGCCCTGTTGGTGTGTTTCCCAGGACTGGGACCTTTGACTCTGGGGCCTTCTATTAGAGGTGAAGCGACCCGGATGCTCGACCCCTCTGGCGTCCAGTCCCGGAAAAAACACGTCTGGGAAAGATTGTCCTGATGGAGCTTTGAGCCTTCTCCAGGGCAGAATACGTTCCCATGAACTGGTTCATCTCTTTTTTGCCAAGGCGTCCCCGAACAGCATGCCCTTCGCACCTTCATAAGAAGAGAGGTCGCTTAGCTTACTGTCTATCTTTAACAGGACTCTGCGCCTCCTCTCTGAAGAGAGTGCATAGTTCGCATTCCCCAGTAAACCGACTGCACGTTGTGCCCAGTGGCCAGTATCTGGGGATCCACCGGAGTGCCCGTGTCTTTGGCTCTCTCGGCCAAATCCATGATTTTAGCGAGGGGCCCGGAGAGGTCCACCAGCTTATCCTGGCAACCCCGCCATGCTCTGTCCACTCCTTTTCTCACATCCTTGGCAGATTTTGTTACAAAGGTGACCATCTTGGGGTCGAGGTCAGGGTGTCAGCGACTTTGCCTGGTAACTCTGGCCTGGGGCATTCAGCTCGCATCTTAGACCTCGTCTCTCGGTCGAGAGGTTTTCTGATGTGGAGTCATATACTGGGCGACTCTGGGTGACGGCACCCAGTCCGTTGACCTAGGATGTCTTATTGCGTCTGGATCAAACATATCTCCCAGGGGTTCCTCGTCTGGGTGCTGATCCTGCTTCCCGGGTTGACTAGGGGTAATCTCCTCTTCTCCACTCTCGTCATCTGACGTGTACCCGGCATCCTCTTTATCCCCTGGATTGTACACCCCTGGCGCAGGGCGTCGATAACCTGGCACTGTTGCCCTTTTCAGAAAAGCTTCTTTTAGCCTGCTCACTGGGTCAACTGGCTCTTGAGGTATCAAGCCTACCCCTTCTGGTCTGCTTGGGGGCGTCAGAGTCTCTACTTAGCTGAGCCTTTTTGCTGCTCTTCTTATCAACCCCAGGACTGGGGTGTCTCGCTGAGGTCCCCTCGCCATGGCTGAGCGCCCTCCTATTCCTAGACTGGTCTTGCTTGGCTCTTTGCTTGTTAAGCATGGCCTCCAGATGATCAAGTCTTTGGGTAAGAGGGAGAACCCCTCAGAGAATGTCTGGGATAATGAATCCCATAGGATCCTTTTAAAGCTTAAGCTGAGATCCTGGTCCTCCTGTATGGGCTCCTCCACCCATTCCTCTGATGTCCACTCTGGGGACGTGGATCTGGGCTCACTGTATTGTCCCATGTTAGTATAGAATGTGGGACCTCAGCATTCTCTGTATAGATTTTAAATTATTTTGTTTTCTCTTTTCTCAGGTATCCTTCACTGCACCAATATGCCCACACGACTTCCACAGAAAATGGTGCTTAAGAGACGGTGTCTAAGCTTGTTCACAGGGCTCTGTAATCGTCCACGCTCCGATCGTGCCGCGCTGCACCTCTCTCTCACTTCCTGAGATGAAGCGGTGCCTGCTGGGGCGAGCCTGCCCGCCTCAGGGATCCCGCTGGGTAAAAACATGGCGGGAGGGCCACTCGACTAGCGCCCACGTAGTATGGACTGAGGAGGCGGGGCCGGGGGCCCTGTGAGAGCGCGTTAACTCGCGGCTCCGGCCCCTCTAACATCAAATAAATGTAAGAAAAAGGGACCGCAGGGTTGCAACGGTGATGGATGGAGCAAAGGGTGCTCCTCCACAGAAAAAATAGGTTGCACGATGTATGTCAATCCAAGCACATAACTGGGAAATCCCTTGCACGCTTGTGCGTGTTTGTATTCCTTACTACAAATATAGAGAGAACGCCAAAGCGTGCCGCGTTAAAATTAATTTTCGAATGGATTGTGTCCACATCTTTGACATGTAATGTCCACAGCTGTGCACTTCGGGAACTTTTTCGGCAGAGGGCGTCCTGCGTCGATGGCGTCAGGTCCATGTTCCTCGAGGGTCTCCGTCGAGGACGACATCACAGGATGTTATAAATAGGACGCACAGTGCCCGTAGCCTCAGTTCCATTTTTTCCGTGAACTTTGTGAGACTCGGCGCACCTCATGTGTTTTCTTCATTGAAGATGTCTTTCTCTTCGACCCCTCTGACTCCACGGTCCGGTTTCAAGACATGGCGGGACTGCATGTCCAAGATGTCGCTCTGAGACCCCCCACCCCCACCCCCGCCGCCGCGTTAGTTTGTGGTGCCTCGGCGAGTCGCACGACACCGACGACTGCTCAAAGTGCCAGACTGCAAAGGCCTTGCGGGAGCAGAAGCGGAAGCTACAGGTGGGTAGGGGCTCGAAGCCTGTTAAGTCCCAGACTTCCAAGTCCAAGGGGGTTTCTACCGATGACTCGAGGGGCGACTCTCTGCGTTGGAAGAAATCCCTGGGTTTTCGGTCCCGGAGTGGTTCCTGCCACTCGCCTTCTTTGTCCCGGCACTTGCAGAAGCGCCGCCACCGGTTGCCTTCCCCGTCCTTCTCGGAGGATGGTGCCTCGAGGAAGGTTACGTGCCCTACAAAATCCTCGACTCTGGAGGAATGGGCAGCGTTCAAGAAATCTATGATGGCGATTATTTTTTATTTATTTATTTTAAATCGCGTAAGGCACATGTCCGGTCGAGCCTTCTGACGAAGCCAACCTGTCTCGGTCTGTGGCTCACATGGCTTCGGGCTCGGGTTCATGACGCGACACACATCGGGAGCTGTCGAGGTCCAGTACGGACAAGGTTTCGAAAGGTTGCAAGAGACGTGTCTCTAGGGCTCAGTCCTAATCCTCAGCGAGACTGCAGCAACCTATTGAGGGCTCGGGGCTGGCGTCGACGCATTGGGTGCTGTGTCCGTCCGATTCGGACATCGACGCCTTGCCATCGTACCAGCCCACGGCGCTGTTGGCACCTGTGTCGACGCCGAAGCCTTCGGCGAGCTCGACGTCTAAGCCTTCGGCGCCTTCTGGAATTTATTTTCTCTGAATTTGCCGATAGAGTACCCAGACATTGTGGATCCTCCGAGAAAGGCTACTTCGAAGTTGGTAAGGCCGGTGTTGGCCTCCAGGCCCTCTTCTGTCTGCAGACCTGGGTTACAACCCCCTCTGGATGATACCTTTTTTTGAAGAGGAGGAAAGGTCTGAGGTTGAGGAATCTGGTGACTTAAAGGATGTCCCGATGTTTTCTCAGGACAGTCAGTTGGAGGAGTTGAGACAGACCCTCCATGATGCAAGTGGACTGGGCACTTCCCAGAAGTAGAGTTTGGTAGACCTGAGCCTGGGGCTCATGCAGAGTCTTCTTATAGGAGACTCATGGCATGGGTCTCGGAATATCTGGGCTGGTCTAGTCCTCCAGAAGACTTTGTGCAAGATGATCTGATGGACATCTTGGATCAAGGTCCGTCCTCTGACCCTGTTTTTCCATTTCATTCTACCTTGCACAAGTGTGGCAGCTGCTTGGCAGTCCCCAGAACCTCTTCCGGCGGTGAATAAAAATCTTACTAAGAAATACCGCCATTACGTTAGCCATTACGTTAGCGACCCCAGCTATTTGTCTACTCACCCACTCCTGAGAGTTTGGTGGTTCAGGCGGCTACGGCCACCTTGAGGCAAGCGGCGTACCCTACCATCACTCCGGATAGGGACAACAAGTGCTTAGACGGTTGGGCATGGAACGTGTTTTCTGCTGGAAGCATGGCCTTCAAATCGGCCAACTCCACATGTGCAAGGTTTACACACACTCTGTGGTCTTGTGTTGCTTTTGCGGCTGAGCATCTACTTGAGGGGGAAGAAAGGGATGGTTTCCTTGCTATCATGCAGGATGGCAAGGATGCCATGTGTGAGGCCCTTCAGTCAGGTTTGGATACGGCTGACAGTGTGAGCCGGTCCATGGCTGCGAGCACAGGCATACGCAGATTTGCGTGGTTGTGGAAGTCGGGGTTTGCTCTGGATGCGCAAGCCCGTCTTCTGAACATGCCCTTTGATGGCGCACATTTATTTGGCAGCAAGGCTGACGAGAGCCTTGAGAGGTTGCAGACCTTAAAAGCTGCAGCGAAGTCTATGAGCGCTGCGGTGCGTTAACCTCTGCTTTTCGTCCTAGGGGACAGCAGTGAAGGGGAGGTTCCTTTAGTTTCTACTCCTCCTTTGGTAGAACGAGAGGGGCCGCTAGTCAAAGGGGCCAGCAAAAAAGTACCCGTGGTGGTCGGGGAAATCGTGGTGCCAAAGCCGCTCAGGCAGCTGCCTCTTTGCCTTCATTCACTGCCACAGCCGCAGCCGCTTCCAAACAATCGTGAGACCATGTCTCATGGTTCGCCGGTTGGGAGCAAACTGTCTCAGCATCTTGAAGAATGGCGGGCCATTATTTCAGATGCGTGGGTTCTGGATACCATAGCCCACAGCTACTGCCTTCCTTTCCTCCAGCGGCCTCAGGACAATCCATCGGGGAAACCCTCTTTGAAGAGTCCGGATCCGCTCCTTGCACAGGAAATATTGTCCCTGCTGGAGAAAGGTGCCATAGAACTGGTGCCTGTAGCGGAGAGGAACAAGGGTTGGTATTCCCCTTATTTTTCTTTTATCCCAAAGAAAGACTGGGGATTGAGACCCATCATGGACTTGCGTTGGTTGAACAAACTACTCAGGAAGGACAAGTTCAAGATGGTCACTCTTTCTCAAGTCCTCCAGGCCCTTCAACTTCAGGATTGGTTGGTGTCTCCAGACCTCAAGGATGCTTACTTTCATGTGCCGATTCATCCCATGCACAGAAAGTACCTGAGGTTTGCGACTCGCACTTTCAGTTTCAGCTCTTGCTGTTCAGATTGACCTCTGCCCGAGGGTCTTCACCAAGCTCATGGTGGTGGTGGCAGCGTACCTCAGGTGAGGGGGGATTCACGTCTACCCCCTACCTGGACGATCCGGGTGTGCTCTCCCGAGCTAGCTTTGGATCATCTCAGTGTCACCTGCCGCACCCTCCACAGGCTGGGCTTCTCCCTGAAAGTCGCACCTGACACTTTCCCAACAGCTCCAGTACATTGGGGCTGTGTTGGACACGTCCTTGGGGAAGTGTTTGCCTCCCACGGTAAGGGCTCTGCACATTGTGCAGATGCTGGACAAGTTTCAACATGCTCAGTCTCCCGGCTTTCGAGTTCTTAAGGTTGCTCGGCCTCATGGCTTCCTGCATTTTTCTGGTGCCAGATGCCAGGCTGTGGATGAGACCCCTGCAATGGGTCCTCAAGATGCAGTTCTCAGTTCTCCGGCAGGATGACGGATCCTGTTCAGATCCCACGCTCGGTCTCCCAGGACCTGCTGTGGTGGGTGAACGATGGGAACCTGATGAAGGGGGAACCGTTTAGGCAACCGTGACCGGAGGTGACTGTATTGAAGGATGCTTCCCTCACAGGAAAGGGCGCTCATGCCAACAACTTGACAGCCAGCGGTCATTGGTCTTTGTCGGAGTCAAGACTCCACATCAATCTGATAGAGCTGCGAGCCATCAGGCTGGCCCTGAATGCTTTTCTGCCCTCGGTACGGGGGAAGAGTGTCTTGGTCATGACGGACGACACAGTGGCCATGCCTTACCTCAACAAAAAAGGGGGGGGCAGGGTCACTCCCGTTGTGCAGAGAGGAAATGCAGCTCTGGTTCTGTGCCATCCAGCAGGAAATTTCAATCTCAGCAGTACATCTGGCCGGCGACAAAAATGCAGCGGCAGACCCTCTGCGCAGGCAGAGCACAGTCTCTCACGAGTGGGAGTTGGCTCAGGATGTCCTTCAGGAGATCTTCGCCCTTTGGGGAACCGCGCAAGTGGATCTCTTCGCCACCAGTGTCAACCGGAAGTGCGAGAGATTCTGCTCAAGGGAATTTCCTCCAAGAGGAGCCTTAGGAGACGCGTTCGTGGTGGATTGGTCATTCCCACTGCTGTACACATTTCCTCCAGTCCCCGTCATTCCTCGAGTGTTGCGGAGGTTCGGTTCCCGCATGATCCTCATTGCTCGGGATTGGGCCGGGAGAGTGTGGTACCCGGACCTTCTGGAAATGTCCATCTGCCCTGCACGCAGTCTTCCCCGCCGAGAGGATTCATTCTCTATCTCTTTCTCTCTCTTTCTTTCTTTCTCTTGCTCTCTCTCTGTATCTTTCTCTTTCTTTTTCTTTCTCTTTTTCTTTCTTTCTCTTTCCTTCTCTATCTTCTCTCTCTCTCGCTCAAACCCCCCCCCCCCAGAGGTCAAGACTCTCAATCTTCACGCTTGGTATCTGAAAGGTTGAGGTATAAAGATAGGGACCTCCCGGATTACGTGATGGAGGTGTTTCTTTCGGCCAGGCGGCCTGCAACAAAATGCCTGTACGATAGCCGTTGGCGTAAGTTCTGCGACTGGTGCAGGGATCACAATGATGATCCTTTTCAGTGCTCCATTCCTATGGTTTTGTTTTTCTTGCTTTCTTTGGCCCACAGGGGCTTTCAAGTTGGTACCATTAAAGGTTACCTGGCGGTGCTGTCCATCTTTAAGCGCTCGACTGAACAATGTTTAAGATTCTTCTGATTTCTCAGTTTCTTAAAGAACTGACTAATGTATTCCCACCGTCCCCTTTCCAAATGTTGGTTTGGGATTTGATTTTGAGATTTCTCATGGGTGCTCCGTTTGAACCTTTGCACTCTTGTCCTTTGAGATTACTGTCCTTCAAGATTGTGATCTTGGTTGCGGTTACTTCGCCCGCAGAGTGACTCGTGCAGGCACTTTCAGCTAAACCACCCTTTACTGTGTTTCACAAGGACAGGGTTGTACTGCGAGTACATCTTTCGTTTCTACCTAAGGTAGTCTCTGAATATCATTTGAGTCAAAAGGTGGTTCTTCCATCTTTCTACCCTCCTCCTCATCCTGGTAAGGAAGAGGAGCAGCTCCATGGGTTAGATCCTAGGAGAGCTCTTAGCTTTTACATTTCTAGGATGTCCAGGGTAAGAGTGGAAGATCAACTCTTTGTAGGATATGCTGGGCACCGATTGGGCCAGGCTGTTACCAAACAGACCTTGTCCAGGTGGATTATCCTTACCATACTAGAGTGTTACCGGTTGGCGGGTAAAGACCCTCCGGAAGGGTTGAGAGCTCATTCCAATAGGGGCGTGGCTACTTCACCGCCCTCCAGCGGGGGGTTCCTATTAGGAATATTTGTGATGCCGCCACTTGGGCTTCAATCCATACGTTTGTAAAAAATTATTCCCTGGATACAATCCATGGTCAGCATATGGCCTTTGGGAAGGCGGTTCTTTATTCTGCAATCTAATTTGGTATTCTAAATTCTTTTCTCTCCTCCATTTACTGGTACTGCTTTGGGAGTCTGTCAAAGATGTGGAATGCGTTGGAGGACACAATCCATTAGAAGAACAAGTTACTTACCAACTGGTAACGTTCTTTCAACTGGATGTTCCTCCAACGCATTCCACATCGCCCTACCAGCCTGCCCCTCAGGAGAATTTCCTATGCGATTGCAGTTTCTGTTTCCGCAAGGCTAAATGCAGTCCAGCAGGCATCAGACTGGCGTCACACAATCTCGGGGGGGAAAAAACTTAAACTGAGGCTACAGGCGCCGTGTGTCCTATTTATAACATCCTGTGATGTCGTCCTTGACGGAGGCCCTCGAGGGACATGGACCCGACGCCATTGACGCAGGACGACCTCTGCCGAAAATGTTTCCGAAGTGCACAGCTGTGGACATTACATTTCAAAGATGTGGAATGCGTCGGAGGAACATCCAGTCGAAAGAAAATTACCAGTTGGTAAGTAACTTGTTCAACTATAAACAACAATCTAATCAAACATTACTCCATTATAGTATGAAGGGGGTACTTGGCTCAGGGAGCAGCAACAAAGAAAGAGGAATTGGGAGTCAGCTGAGGTCTGGGGGGCAGCTGGACTGCCCCTTTTGGGGTGGGGCCAAGCCTGATTTGCATATGGTTTTTCCCTTCTGTAATGGCTTGGCAGGCGAAGAACTGTGGTCTGGAGGGTTGCCCAGAGCAATGCCAGTGGTTAAGATTCATTCTAAACCTTCCAGCCATCACCTCGTTGTTTTTGCACGGCACGCCAGCTTCTGAGACAAGATAATCCAAGTTCTTTTGGTATATACCTTGAAAGAATATTTTATGATAGTACTATTCCTCTGAATAGAAAAAAATGTTTTGTTGCTTTTGTATGACATTACTTGGTTGCGCTAGATTTACTTCTGTGGAAATATTGCAAGTAGAATTTGTTTTGGAACATTGTTCGAATTTAGTGATGCTAGATTTTGCTTCAAATATGGTTGGATCTATATTGTTGGAGGACGCTTCTTCCTTTCTGATACTGGTGTATGTTTTTATGATCCTGGGAGATTGACATTTTGCAGGAAATCATAGGACGACTTCTAAAAATGTGCTTGCTCTAGGTACACATGATATGTTAAAGCTATTGACAATTAGTGTTCCGGCTGATGGGAAGTCTGAACGCTAGGTTATTATTCCTTCAAATATGCAGCAAATCCTGACTGGTCGCATTTCTTGAATAACTTGCATGCAAATAGGTCTGCTACGAAGTTGAAAAAATTAGACCATTTTGAGGACAAACTGAGTTTTGCCTCTTGGAACACCAGGGGATTTTCTCATTTTTGGACAAGTTCTTTTCTGACTTTTCAAGGTTGCGTCGCCTCGATCGGTCTACAGGAAACCTGGCTGGTAGATACTCCCCATATAGATGGCTTTACTCTTTCTCCCGTCTCTGCCCAAAAGGGGCAGTTTGGAAGGCCATTTGGTGATCTTTTTAAGAGTGCGGCAGGAAAGTGACCACTGCTTGTTGCAACTTGATACAACAATTTATATACATCATATTCCTACTGGGAGAGTATAGATATGCCAGTAGAAACTAAGTCTGGCAATTTTGCAATAGTTTGGAAAATGGGTATAGTGGATCGGCTGAATGTGAAAATCATGAGAATGATGGCAAATAGTGATGCAGAGGTTCTGCAGCTAATGAACACTCATAATTTTGCCTGTACCTGTCAGGGTTTATTGCAGGGTCTGTTTTTAGAACTGGGTTAGTCGGGCAGTGAATGAGAGTCTCCCATGTGCGCTATTGTGACGTTACTATTAAAAAAATTAAATACTAAAAGTTGTCGTAATGTTAGACATTTGTGCTGTAGGCACAAGTCGATGTATTGGAAGAAGGTAATGCACTTAAAGCAAGCCTACAAAAATTGTCTTAAAGCCCATAAATTCCTAATGCTCCATCGTGACTCAGAAAGTAGTTTAGAGCCGTAGTAAGCAAGGACACTGCTACTGCTTAGTCATTGATGTTAATGGATATTTGTACCGCGCACTATCACCACCGCAGTGGTCCCCTGGTGCTCTGGTGGCTCTGAAAAAGGGAAGGGGGGAGGTGAGTTAGTGGGAATAAACTGGAAAAGTGCAAGAGGGCAGTGATGTGCTGTTGGCCGCCTCAGCCCGGTGGGTCCGTTGGCTGGGCTTGGGGTGTTGACAGTTGTAGTCGTCGTGTCCTGTTGTGCAAGTCTGTGTGGTTTGTTTTTGTTGTTGCAGTGTAGTGAGGTTTGTGCGGATTGTTTTGTTGTAGGTTTGGTTGTGTTTGGTTAGAGTTTGAGAGGTGTATGCAGAGGGGTGAAATTGTTAGTGGATCGGTTAATTGGCATTGCTGTCCTTGCAATTATGTCTAGGTGTGATGCTTGCTATCATTCATTATTCCATCTGAGTGTGGCACTTGCTAATCTTCAATATCCTATCTAGATGTGAGGCAGGCTAGTGATCACGATTCCATCCAAGTATGGCACATGCTAACATTCATAATCCTATCTAGGTCTGACGCATGCTAAAGTTAAGCATTCCATCTAAGTTTGGCGTATACTGTCATGCTCCGTCTCTAGAAATGCTGGAACCAGTGGAGGATGGGTGGCATTGTTTGTTCAAACTGTATTCAACGGTCTAGTCTACCCCCAAGATGGTTGCCAGGGTAATATAGACGGTCACATCCGGATATGCGCTGCGTTGTATCCGTTCTTGGACCTGCGCTGCTGGTACTGCTTTCGCTGGTACTAGCGTTTCTCACTGCTCGTCAATTGTTTTTTTCCTCTCTTCTGTCTCATTCATTCTTTTCTGACTCTTGATCGGCTTACTCCTCTCCGCTCCTTGTTTCCTCGTACTTTTCTTTCCCTCTAGCTTGCCATGCTCGCGGGGCTCGTGTTTACTTTCGGTTTAGAACTCCTCTTTTGGGATCTTTGGTATTCTGCTTTTCACGCTTCTGTCTCTCACTTTCTTTCTACTCTCATCTATCAGCGTTCTGTGTTCGGCTTGTTCCCTTTTTCTTTAGGGATTTTGACTGATGCTGACACGATTCGCTCTTTACTTGTTTCGAGTCTTTACCCTGTCGCACTGACTTTCCGTTCTGTCTATCTTTTGTTTTTCTTATCTGTTTCTCACTCGGACCTGCCTTTTCCGGTTTCCCTTTCTAGGTGTACCTTTCTGCATCTACCGTTTGGGGTTCTCTTGTCTGTTTTTTCTTGTACACATACTGGTCTTATCTAACTTATAGTCTGGCTGTCTTTCGGTACCTGTAATATGTCTTCAGTACATTGCTCTTCCGGATTCCCTATTCCTCTGGGATTCTTGTTACGGGGGAGCATCTGGTACACCTCTGCAGCCAACCTCCAATCCCCCTTGAAGGTTGCAGTGTCCAGCCTTTTAGGTACAGGATTTCCAGTCTTCGTTCTACTGCATTTCCCTACTTCCTCGTTTATGGAAGAACATTTCAGCACACCTTGAACAGGATCTTTTTGACTCCAGACAAATTCTACTGTTACAAGTCCGGATCTGGTCACACTTCTCAAGCAGGGTTTTTTCTGCCGCACCCTGGACATTTTGGGAGCTTGCTCCTTGAGGTTCTCCTTGATACTGTTCCCCTGCAGGCCATGGTGACCTCTGACGGAACTCGCCCTTATTTGCAAGTAAAAAAGAAAAGAAGCTCAAAGAAACCAGAAGGAAGGAGGAGTCTGGTAACTCCAAAGACACCATTGAAGACTCGGGTGAGGAGAGGGAACGGAGAGGTACTTCAGATTCTGACAGTATACAGCGCCCAATCAGACAGGTGGCATCCCTGGAACAGTTTCAGGAGTTGGTGAATGCGATCCAGGGGCTCTGCATGGAAGTACAGACACTCAAGGATCAAAATGTGGTCCTGAGTCAACATGTAGCACTCTGAGAAAATACTCTGGGTGACCTCCCTCCACTTCCGTTCCTGTTTGGAAACTATGATGGCAGCCCCAAACAACTCAAATAATTTTTGGATGCCTGCCAAGTGTATTTCTCCTTTCGTCCAAAGACTTATGAAACAGACAGATCCAAGGTGGGATTCCTGGTGGCCAATTTGGTGGGTAACGCCCTAGCCTGGGCAACCCCTCTGATCACCAACGCATACCCATCAATGACTAACTATCCCCAGTTCGTGCAGAACTTTAAGTTGCAGTTCTCCTCTTTTGAGGCCATGGTGGAAATACAACAAGGATCACAAGGTGTACAGACTTGCATTGCATAGTTTCAAAGACTTTCTTTGCAATCAGGATGGCCTGACTCTGCCCAGCAGACCCTGTTTCGTAGGGGGTCTGCATGAGGAGATTAAAGATTAGCTGGCACGGATACCCCGGCCTAACTCCTTTCAGGAATTAGCCACTGCAGCTCTCCAGATCGAATTCAGATGCAATGAGAGGAGACTGGAGAGAAGACGGTATTACCCCCTGTTGCCTTCCTTACCATCTTCTTCAAGAGACCGTGGACTACCTGATGAACCAATGCAGATGGGTGCCGCCAGAGGACGTTTGTCGTCTGATGAAAGAAAAAGAAGGGAAAAAGGACTTGGTGCCTATTGTGGCTCTGCCAAACACCAACTGCGTTCCTGTCCAGAAGTTCCTCTCAGACGGCAGGGAAATGCTCAGCCCCATACCTATGCAGGGGAGAGAACGGGGGTGATCTCACAACTCCCTGAAACAATACCAGACCAATAGAGGGTGAAGAGGACAGTCGTTTTATGGTGTTTTCTGTACCGTTGGAGGTTTCCCCTACAAGAACCCTTAAAACACTTGCCATGCTAGATTGAAACTTCTCCTATCCAAATAGTGTTAGGCAATCATACTGAACAGCTGGTGTTTGACATCGTAAGAGCAGCTCATTTCCCAGTCATAACTGGGGATCCTGTGGTTAAGTCGCCACAATCCCAAGATAGACTGGAGGGCTAATGCTCTTCGCTTTGCTTCTACCTACTGCTCACAACACTGCCTCACGGATTCCAGTACATTTTCCCAAACAAGCGAACAGGTTCCACAGCCAAGAATGATGGTATCCTTGGTACCATGACAATACCAGGAATACTCAGAGGTCTTTGAAGATAGACTCCCAAGTCTTTTGCCTCCTCATAGACCAGAAGACTGCAGTATTGAACTCCAGGAAGGCGCACAAATACTGTTTGGACGCATATTTCCTCTTTCAATCCCTGAGAAACAAGCACTCAAAGAGTATCTGGCGGCTAACCTCCACAATGGACTTATTCAAGAATCCAAGTCCCCTGGAGGGGCATCTTTGTTTTTCATCTCGAAGAAGGGTTCCTCAGAACTAAGACCCTGTATTGATTACAGGGGTCTCAACCACCTGACTATGAGACCGCTATCCGATGCCTCTCATAAGGGACATACTTGAAGGGGTCCAGGGAGCGCGATACTTCAGCAAACTGGACCTCCGTGGGGCAAATCATCTGCTGTGGATTAAAAGAGGGGACGAATGGAAGACCGCCTTCAGGTCACCATTAGGGCCCTGAGTATTGAGCCACGCCCTTTGGCCTTGTCAATGCCCCATCGGTCTTCCAAAGGTTTGTTGATAAGATATTTGCAGATCTTTTGTTCTTGTCCATGGTGGTCTACTTAGGCGACATCCTTGTATTTTCCTCTACCTTGGATGACCACCGCAAACAGGTGAAAGAAGTTTTACGGAGGCTCCAGGTGCACCATTTGGATGCTAAACCTGAGAAACGAATATTTGAGGCATCAACTGTGTCATACTTGGGGTTTATCCTTACACCGGACGGTGTTCAGATGGATCCGGACAAGGTGAAGGCCATTTTGGACTGGACGCAACCTACATCAGTGAAGGAGGTACAAATGTTTTTGGCTCTAGCCAGTTTTTATCGGTGCTTCATCCCTAACTTCTCTGATGTTATCCTACCCATAACTTCCTTACTCAAAAAGGGGGTGGTGTTCACCTTCTCCACCGAAGCACAAGAAGCCTTCCAGAACCTAAAGATCCTCCTTCCCCTCGTATGAGTTATTGGAAGGGACCCAAATAGTCTTCAAATAGTAGGCACCCAAATAGTCTTCAAAATTCCAAAGGACTGCTTTGCTACCTCCCTCGATCTCGCATCATTTTCTCAGATATCGAACACTGGAAGACTACCAACCACCTCTTACTCAACCCAAGAGAAACAGCGCTCATGCTCTGTGGGAATTCCGCCCTCTTTCCCCAACCCACCCTGTGGCCACTCTCTCTAGTCCCGCCACCCCCCTCCACCTCCAACACAATAACACAACTCGGATGCATGATGCATTATGGACGGGGACTTGACCCTATCACATCACAACACATGAACTCTGACAAAGTACTGCTACCTACACTTGTGCATTCTCCACCGCATCTTTGCCTACCTGACCTTCCCACACAGAGTCTCTGTGATCCCTGCTATCATCCTTTCACACTCAGACTATGCTATTGCCGTATTCCTGGGGACCACCGCATCACAACTATGGAAACTCAACAGGTCCAAAACACTGCTACAAGGCTCCTCCTAGCCCTGGGCCCTAGAGAACACATCTCACTTCACCCCACCCTCCGTGTCCTTCATTGGCTTCTGATCAGGTGACTATCCACCTTCAGGGCAATGTGCATCACCCACCAAACTCTCCACAATTAAGGTCCAGAATATCTGCAGCATAAACGTGCACACTATAGGCCTAGCAGAATACTCAGATCAGGCGCAGCACTTCTCCTCATCCCAGTGGCAAAATCAACCAGAATAAGGGGCTCCTCCTTCTTAGTCCAAGCCCCCACCATCTGGAACTCGATCCCATTCAACATCTGCCACATAGAGATCACCTAGCCTTCAGGAAGTCACTCAAAACCTGACTCTTCTTATCAGCTACCGACTTAGTTAATCTCCTGGGTGAACAATTACCCAGCCCTGACAGATATGTGGGGGCACATGAGGAGTTAACAAGATTACCCCTCCCCCACAGAATGCATCTCAGTCAGGTTTTTTATAATAAGCTTGAAGTCTTCATCTACCCAGGTGTCATCCTTCTTCGCTTGAACATCAAGAATTTGATCAGAACGGAAAAACATAGCTGTATCATGCACGGGGGAAGGCCCACACACATCCATACACCTGCAATAGACACTGCTCAACTTCACCCACCCTAACACACAACCACCTTCAATTCAATACAGCGGAGTCCCACACTAAAATGTGGTCCAGCCGGGCACATAATCAGTCAAATGAATCAACTACTCCACTAACAATCTGTCGCGGCACCCATCCTCTAATCTGATATCTATGGGCTGTTATTAGGGACCTAGCCACTCCCTACCTACCTCATGCTGGCTAGAAATGTGCATAAGCATTTTAGAAATTCTTCCTTCACATCTCATAGCTCTGACTACAGTCTTCCAAAGGGTGTTCATCCCCACAGCGCTTGCCAGTAAGCACTATACAAATGCCATATAACATAGCCTGTAGTACATTATAATCAGCTAACCCTTGTTTTGTACACACTGTGCTGCCTCATAGATTGTAGAATTTAACAAACATCTCTTCAGGTTTTGATTTTGAGTAAAAACCAGCATGTTAGCTGGAGATTGAGATAGCAAGCTATCAAGCTACAATCATTTGCAAAGCAGCATTGCACAAGTGTAGCACCACAACCATATCCCTGCAGCATAGGGCATCAAACCCATGAAAATCCGTCCCTAGGGGAATGTTACTTAACTTTCCCACAGAGATGGTGTCGGGCATGGTGAGGGCAGCCCAGAGTGGTAAAATACTTTGAAGAATGTGTATGGGTAGGAAGTTGTTCCCTTAAATGTTTGGTAGTGCTGAAGTGGATTCAGGTGGTGTTTAACGGCCACTGTTGCACTCAGTATAAAATTGATGACAAGTTAAATGTAATTTATTTTGTATAGTGCCTTTTCCCATTGGTATGGTCTCAAGGTGCTGTAAGCTGAACGCCCTTGGGGGGACCAAAGTCTAAGGTATGTGTGCATTTTATCCAATACGAAGTTGGGTAGGGGTGGCCAAATCCTTACTAGCTGCCCATATCGATCTGGCATGTAGGTGGGTGTTGCGAGGTTGTCTGGAAAGTATGCGAGTGCAGGAGACTCATTATGTGTCCAGCTAGACCACATTTTTGTCATGAGGATAGCTGCATCCTTATGGCAGAGGTGGTGTGCGATGTGTCTTAAGTGGTGTGTGATAGCAATTGCGTGCGAGTGGGTGACTGCCTTTGGCTATCTTCCATAAGCATGGACTGTGATACGTATCCGTGTCCTGGCTGGTTTTTGGTTTCGTAGATGTGGCATGGATTCTGTCCTGTGGTCTGCTGTAGTTCTTTCTCTCCTATCGCTCGGTACATTTCATGGCAGGTTCATTGCTGCCCCAGCCTACCTGAGAGGTGGTTGAATAACCCAAAACGTGGCATGGGTTTTTCAGGATGCAGGGGGGGGGCAGGTCTTGAGGGCCTTCTGGAAGGCAAGGTGATCCTCTGTGTCGAATGCTAAGGGGGAATTGAGTTACCATATTGAGGGGGTTTGGATGGAGAAGGAGGATCCCACTATTCCTGTCGATTTGACGGTGGGGATCAGGAGGAGGAGTGCAGTGCCTAAATGCAGGTTTCTGTTGGGTTGTTAGCGGATGAGGTTCTTTTGAAGGTATTCTGGGCCTGTCTTGTGGAGGTCACGGTGGGTGATGCACATGATTTTGCAAGTGGCCTGTTGCCCAACAGGGAACCAGTGGAGGACACAGAGGGTGGTGGCCGTGGTGTGCTCTCTGAAGCCAGGGGCCAGGAGAAACCTAGCTGCAGTGTTTTGGACCCATTGGAGGATTCTGGGTTAATATGCGGTGGTGCCCAGGTAGAGGGAATTGGTGTATTCTAGGCGGGAGAGGATGGTGGCCCTGATTGCAGTGACAGTCTGAGGGTAGGGGAAGATGCATCTTAGAATGCAGGGTGTAGATGGCGAGATTGAGCCACAGAGTTAGTGTGGTGTGAGTGTCGAATCAGCATCCATGGTGCATCCCAGGTTCTTTACTGCGTTGGCTGCGGCAAGGGGCGGCCCTAGGCCGGGTGGCCAAGGGATGGGTTGGGGAAGAGAGCAGTTTTCCCACAGATCATGATTTTGGTTTTCCGGGGTTGAGGAGGAGGTGGTTGGCCAGCATCCAGTAGTCCATGTCTGTGAGGCAGGATGCAATGTCTGGGTGGGGGATTGAAGAGGCCTTAAGGATCTTAAAAATGATCTGTGTCATCTGCATAGTTGTAGCAGGCTAGGTTATGTGAGCAAATGAGGGCAGGAAAGGGGCTCATATAGAGCTTGAAGAGTGGGGGGGGGTGCTATGTGGGACCTCATTGGTGACAAGGTGGGGGTGCCAAGGTGAAGGGAGGAAGGATGGTGATCTATTAGCAAGGAATGAGGAAATCCACCTTAGCGATGCATCCCTTATGCCAAGCGAGTAGAGTCTTGTCAGTGAGGATGCTGTGGTCGATGGAGTCAAAAGCTGCTGAGGGGTTGAGGAGGA
Source organism: Ambystoma mexicanum (assembly GCF_040938575.1). Classification (NCBI taxonomy): domain Eukaryota; kingdom Metazoa; phylum Chordata; class Amphibia; order Caudata; family Ambystomatidae; genus Ambystoma; species Ambystoma mexicanum. The sequence continues at coordinate 575,085,120 of NC_090922.1, read as the reverse complement.
CAAGTGCAACACAACCTCCTGTGTCTGCAGTGTTTTTGAGGTCATGCCAGATTGAGACTAGGGACGATTCAGTTGCACACAGCGGTCTGAAGCCGGAATGGGCGGGGTAAAGAGGAGGTTGAATTCTGTGAAGCGTCGAAGCTGGGAGTAAGCCATTTAATCATTATGTTTGGATAAGAAGCATTTGTTAGAAATAGGTCTGTAATTATCTGGAAGGACAGGGTCAAGAGAGGGTCTTTTGAGGATGGGTTTGATGTGATGTTGTGAACATTGCTGGGAATAAGCCTGATGTGAGGGAGGAGTTGATGATGGATCTCGGGATGCAGCCTGCACAGATTGAAGAAATTATTTCTTTGACTAGGGTGGGAGGACATTGATCTCTCGGGGATCCGGTCGGGTGACTGCTAGCAAGTAGCTTCAGGAATTTGGGCCGAGAGATGGGAGAGAAAGAGAAGATAGGGCGGGAGATGGGAGGGTTACAGAGGTCGGCCGGGGATGCAGGAGATCAGGACTGGATTGCTACTAGTTTTGCATCCGTGATGCAGTTTCTTTCTACCAAAGTGTTGTAAAAATGGCCCGAGAGGACATCAGAGTGCTTGCGATTTGGGAGGGGGGAATCATAGGGGTGGCTTTGAATTATGAGATGGTCTTGTGGCGTTCATTGCTGCTGTTACGGATATTGGAGATTCTGTTCCAGTAGAAGGATTGTTTGGCCTTCTGGATTTCTGTATTGTAGATATGGATGTGGCGGGCATAGACAGCTCTATTATGGGGAGATGGGTCGGCCAGCCATCTGTGTTCCAGGATGTGGTTGTGTTTTGAAGAGGTGAACCATCTAGGGGAATGGCCTTGTATTTGGGAGGCTGATCTGGAGGCCATTGAAGAGCCATTGGTCTATGAGGCTGATAGCGGACAGACCTCCCTGGACTGGTAGATTTGGGTGGGTATACAGCAGGGAGATTGCCAATTCCGGGGTTTACTATGACCTTATTCCACATTGGGAAGCGGGTGGATGGTCCGGTGTTAGTCAAGCGACTAGGAACCAAAAGCAAGGAGAAGATGGCTTTTAGGGTATGTCCATATGAGTGGTTGGGGGGAGCATGGAGATGAGGTTGGAGGAACAGAATGCTGCATTTGGGGGATGTCCTGGAGTGTGTGTGTGTGTGTGGGGGGGGGGGCGCCTGATACCAGTTGTCATGTTGAGGGCTTCCAGATTGTCCAGAGTGGTTGTGTCATGGGGTTGTACGGGGCAACGAACCATATGTTGAGCTCTCCTAGCATGGTGAGGGAGGGAGGGAGGGATGAAGGGAGGGAGGGGTGGGTGACCAGAATGACCGCTAGGGAGTCGGATTATCGGTTCTAACCGGGAGGTCTGAAGAAGAGTAAGAAGCTGTGGGTAAGAGATGGATTGATGAGAAATTTCACTAGGAGGGATTTGCAGTCTGCATTGCAGGCTTGTTCCTTGGAATGTGAGATGAGGTGTGATTTGTGGGGAATGGCGATCCAGTCCGCTCTGCTACTTCTGTTGTGAGTGAGGAGTATGTAGCCTGATGAAATGCTTCGTGTGCGGTGGGCCCGAAGTAATCCTAGAAAAGGTTGTCTGGTGTGTGATGGAAAACTTTGTTTTGCTCTATTAGAGTTAACGTGGTGTTAAGGTTTCCATGTCTTTCTAAAATCGGATGTTAATGGTTTACATCAACCGGCAAGACGCCAGCACACTATCCATCAGAGGCGATGCAATGAATTGTCCAGGCTGGATTCAATTGAGTTAGGAGAGTACACCGTTCAGAATTTCTAGAACGGATGAGTTCTTCTGGCACCCTTCTTGAGAAATTGCAACACTGAGTCTACATCATTTCGATTGTTAGGCACCCTAGTGACATCCTGGACGTGAAGCCTTTGACCTTGGCAACTCCAACATAGAGATATCAAATATGTCAACTGGCAATACACATCAATGTGATCCCAAATGGGGTTCTTGTTTGTCCAGAAGATGGCTTGGGTACGGAAACCATGTAGAGTACCAAGCCAAAACTTGTTTAAGCTCCACCAGGCAACAAAAATTGGACAGTCTATATGATTGTTATGGAGAATGTTTATATCAGAACTAGATAATTGATATATGCCAGCATTGTAATGAATTGATGCATTCAATGTGAAAACAGCACTTTGGGTCGATTTGCAAGACCTATTGTCTTTCTACAAATTGTTTACTTTGTGCCCTTTGCACTTATACAAACCAACCTCATTCATGGTCCATTCATGAGTTACAGAGTGGGACATAGTTGATTGTATTGTGTGGTGTTTATGGAATTGAAATTAATTGTTGTATTATAGATTGAGTCATGTATTTCTAATGAACGAGGGTATTTTTGTATACACTGTTTACTCTTTATGTGTACAATATAAAATAATGAATATTTTCTGGTAACAAATTCACATGTTGGTTCTCTGTAAGGAGATTGCTACAATAAGAGTGACTGTTGAATGCCATGAGAGTTGGCATACACCTTTTGGGTTTATACATGTTGTGAATGTCATAGAAAAGGTTGTCTGGGTTTTCTGTGGAAATAGGGTTGTGTATGGTGTCGGAGTTCAAGGGGCCCTTGGAATCAAGCCTGTGGCTACAGTGAGATTCAATGCAATGGATACACTCAGAATGCAACTAGATTTAAAATGGTGGGAACTTACAATGTGTTGCTTGTGATGGTACAGTTCAATCACAGCTGGACGTTGCTAGAGAAAGAATATAAACAATACATATACTTCTGATTGGATTGGAGATGTCAAAGCATCAAAAGAAGGATAACTCCCTTTTAACATTTTTGTCTGCTGTGATAGACATTATTTGCAGAGTGCATGCTCAAGGAAAAGACATACCACTCCAGACTCTGGCCGAGTAGTGTACTGTTACTGCATAAACACTGTTTTACTTTTGCAATGCAATATAGCTTCAATAGTCCCAATTTAGTCCCAATTTATTTTACTTTCGCAGGTACCAAATCTGATTCTTTGCAATGTTGCTTAGATTGATATCCCAAAGGGAAAGAAATCTGAAAGACTCTACCATGTAAAGGCTCAAATAATAAACTGAAAGAAATCGATTGGCAACACAAGGGCTAACAAACAGTTGAACAAGGATACTGAGTTCTGAGGACAACTTGAAAGGTTGTGAAATCTGACAATAGCCCATAAAACTGGAACACAGGGGCAACTAAGCAACCACATTTGTGATTAGATTGAGATGTTGGGACCAACTTGCACTGCCTCCATGTGGATCTTGCAAACGGAGTCATTAAATGTCACTGACCTTGTTTTAAATGACCTTGAAGATGTTCCCGGTCAGCCCGGTGGCCCTAGAGAAAGTATTCTCTGTGCACGATAGAACAAAGCAATCGTATCCAGCAGTTTACATCAGAATAGATTACTCTGTGTAGACAAATAAACAATACACAGTATAACACCTAATCCCCCACACTGGCATGAGAAGGGGGTTTAGATTCTATTAAAGACAAGGAGGCGAATATTATGCATTGCAATCTTTACTCTGACATCACAGCAGCAAAGAAGAAACAACTTTAGTAATAAAAACATTTTTAAAATATCAACTCATAAAAGTTCCAACAGTGCAATGGAAACATCCCAACCCAAAATGGAGGACAGGTCATGCCCTGAGTGCAACCAATGGGCTGAGAGCCAACCCCATAAAGGTCCATTTCTCTAACACCAACTCATCTTTCTGTCGCTGTTCTTCCTCGGACGCCCACTGCAGAAACCATCCGCGTAACACGAAGAGTGATGATCCAACTGAAAACAGGCAGAACTTTCCCGCAAACTGAACTGGAATAGATCTTTCAATCAGGACCTCTCACCGAAAGCTGAAAGACAATCAAAAACCAGTAAGGGTGGGCTGGAGGGATAATATTCGCCTCCTTGTCTTTAATAGAATCTAAACCCCCTTCTCACGCTAGCGTGGGGATTAGGTATTCTATGGCAAGACAGGAGGCTCCTATTATGCAAGTTCAAAGCCCTTGCATCACACCAACAGCAACATGAGCAATGCGTTTATGATGAAACGTTTTGAAAGTTGACTCTCTTGACCAATCAGCTGCTTTAAGAATTTGCTCCAGACTGCCGCAGAGAAAAGAGGCTTTAGAGGCCATAGCGCCCCGAACCGAATGGGGACCAAAGGAGGAAGTATCAACCCCTGCCTCCCGCATAACCCACCTGGCTAATGTAGGAAATCAGCAGCTGAGAGGTATTCAGAGGCCTAAGGCTTTCAGTTTTCAACTCAAAACATTTCAAACATGTGATAACACATAATTTACTATCTTTTCGAAAAGCTGGATAGGATATTGAGGAAGTCATACATTTAGTTCTTTGTGAAATAAACAAGGTAACCCCTTGAGGGGTAAACATCCTATTGTCCACATCTAATGCTCTGAAATCAGTCAGATACTCTCTTAATAGACACCAGACACAACAACATCGCCAGTGTGGAAAATAACTGCTGCAAGGACAGACTTTGATTAGTCGGCCAGGCTCGGAAGAGATCCAATACCATATTAACATCCCAAAGAACCAAATACTTTGGTTTTGGAGGAACCTTAATACGAATAGATTTAAGGGCTCTACGTACCAAAAAATGCCTACCTACAGGTTCCCCTTTAACCAAAAGATGCCCCACTGAAATAGCAGACCGGAAACCATTAATAGTTCTATAGGCTTTGCCTTCCTTAAAAAATTCCACCAGCAAATTAACCACCTCTGCAGGAGGGGCAGAAACGGGATCGAGGTGCCTAACCACACACCAGCTAACCCAGCGGTTCCATGCTGAAGAGTATCCCAGCTTAGTAGAGGGGGCCCAGGAGTCCCTGATGACTGCCACAGAGTCTTGCGAAAGTCTTCGGAAGCACCAGGAAGAGCTGAAATCTTCCAAACCATAAGGGAGAGATGCCCCTGAAGAACCAGCTTGTGAGGGAGCCCCTCCAGACCTATCGGTAACTAGGAACCAAAAGAGGGGGGGTTGTTGCTGTGCCAGAGGAGAAAGACTGGGTTAAATTATTAAGATAACCATTCAATGTCAACCTCTATCTATCCAGAAAATGAGTTAGTATTCTGGAATGAAATGATTTACTATATTAGTTGAAACCAATCGCATTCAAACCTATTGACAAAGGAGAGCGAAACAACACAAAGAAGAAATATTAAATAATTCTGTATTCAATTTGGTAAGCAAAGTGAATGAAAATGTGTATTGCAATAAACCAAAACCAACATCAAACATTCAGACATATTTGTGATAAATAAAATATAATTATTTTGTATTAATGAAGAAAATGTCATAAGTTGAGTCAAAAACAATACAGACGTCAATTACTGTTGTACACACAATCAACATAGATCATTGGACTAAAAGGAAACACAGAAGGGAACCGGGGGAAGAGGAGGGTGGCGGGGGGGTATGGAAAGAGAGTGGGGAAAGCAAACAATTGCGTAAAACAAGAATTGGTAGTCATGTAAAACAAAAGAAAACTAGAATAGTGGTGGGGAAACCCCACTAAAACTAAATAAAACACTTGGGCTGAGTCTTTCAAGTGTGGCTCATCTTGGTGGTTGTCAATTGTCAGCCATATGTCTCGGGCTCAAAACTATTTGCTGAGGTTACTATCAGTAACTGTGGACAAAGGGGAAGAAGACCAGGAACGTCCACCGCCAACTCCAGAAGAGCTGGGAACCAAATTTGAGAAGGCCAAAATGGTGTTATGACCACCGTGGCTGCCTGCCTGCCTGCGAACCTGAACCAGAACTTTGGCTATCATTGCAAAAGGAGGGAAGGCATACATCAACTGACCCGACCAATCTTGGAGGAACGCATCGGTAGCTAGAGCACCAGGATCCGGTCTCCAACTGTACAACTTGGGAACCTGACAGTTTACCCTCGAGGCAAACAGATCCACTACAAACAGACCCCATAGAGATTCTATCCTGGCAAAGAGACCCCTGTCTAACATCCAGTCGCTTCTGTCCTGCAGATGCCTGGAGTTCCAGTCCGCAACCTTGTTGCTGATCCCTGGAAGGTATTCCGCCTTTAACACAATAGGCAAAAATGCCAAAATTCCCTTGCCAGAGCTGCTAGGACCTTGGACCTGGTATCTCCCAAGTGATTGACATATCTCACCGCCGAGACATTGTCCATGTGGAGGAGGACACAACAATTCCCCTGATCCTTGAGAAGGCTTCGGACTGCAAAGGACCCCGCCAACAACTCCAGACAGTTGATGTGCAGTTCTTTCTCTAACTCTGACCATTTCCCCCTGTGGAAACCTGACCCAACCTGGCCCCCCCCAGCCCGCTCTGCTGTCATCGGACTCTAGAAAAACCTTTGGAGAAGAACCAAAAATTGCTTTTCCATTCCAGGCATCCATGTGCATGAGCCACCAAAGGAGCTCTAACCTGGCTTCTGGGGACAACACCACCACCTGAGAGTAAAACGGACATCTGCGCAGATGTTTCGCCTTCTGCCGCTGTAAAGCTCTGTAGTGTAGGGGGGCCAGAAAGATGGCTTGAATGGACGCTGACAACATCCCGCCAACTCTGGCCAATTGCCTGAGGGATATCCTCCCTTTCCTGAGGATGTATCGAATCTCCTTCCTGATCTTCAAAAGCCTGCTGTCCAGGAGAAGGAGGATGCAAAGCTTTGAATCTATATTGAAGCCCAGAAACTGGATACATTGCGTATGCTTCAATATGGACTTTTTGACATTTAACACAAAACCTAAGCTCTGAAGAAGGGTCACTGTAAACTGCAGATGAGCACACAGTCTGAGAACTCTGGGCTAACAGGAGCATGTCGTCGAGATATGATAATCCGAATCCCTTTGGACCTGAGAAGAGTCATCACTGGCTTCATTAATTAATTAATTTTGGTGAAGCACAATGGGGCTGAAGACACGCCAAACGGTAGGGAGGCAAACTGCCAAATCTGACTGTCCCACTGAAACTGAAGGAACTCTTGGTGAGGAGGGAACACAGGAACCACCAGGTATGCGTCTTTGAGATCCAACTTGACCATCCAGTCTGCCGGAAGAAGGGTGTCCCTGAGTAGATGCATCCCTTCCTTCTTGAAATGGTGGTATACTACGAAAGAGTTGAGAGCCTTCAGGTTTATAACTGGGCGAAACCCCTGATCTGGTTTTGGAACTAGAAAATGGTGCTCAGAAATTGAGAGGCGGTGTAGTAGGCTGGGACTAACGCTCCCTTGGAAATTAGGTCCTTGACCTCCACATCTTTCAGAGACTGCTTGACCTTGTCAACACCAATGGAAAGGGGTATGAGAACTGGCAAGGAGGGGAGTAAAACTCTGTGATAACCCTGAACTGTTTGTAACAGCGAAGGATCCGAGGTGAGGGTCTTCCACTGCGGGAGGAACCTGGCCTGTCTGCCCCCTAGACCTCTGTGGGGAAAAACCGTTTAAGACATGAGAAAATACCTGATGCTCCTCTTGACCTCCCAGCACCTCTGCCGCAGCGTCCTCTCCAATTCGAATTTTGCTGAGCAAAAAATTGGGTATTCGCTCCCTGAGCAGAGGAGGAATTGTGCGCGCCTCTAGACACGTACTGGCGGGGATGGGACGGGCCCTGCGGAAAAACGGCCGGAAGAGCGGGCTCTACCTCGCCCGGCCTTGGGGAAAACCTTAGGTGCAAACACTTTCTTAATGTTAGCTTGCGCTTTATCAAGAGCCGTAAAAGTGTGAACATAAGCGAAGAGATCTTTCAAAAATTGATCTCCAAACAAATTGCCCTGGGCTGAAGGACCTCCTTCCATTTCTGACATTTCAGCCAGCTTCGAATCCAACCTCATAAGTAAGGATTTACACCTCTCATTGGAGATAGAGGCATTCGCATTGCCGAGCAGGCAAACTGTTCTTTGGATCCACCCCCTCAAGACGGGAACGTCAACCGGGTTATTAGAGGACGCTGCCTCTTCAGCTAATTCAAAAATTTGCGTCACTGGACCCAATACGTCCAACAGCTTTTCTTGGCAGCTACGCCAAGCCTTATCCACCCCTTTATTGGGCTCTTTCCCCTTTTGAGAGAGAAAAACAGACATGGACTGATCCATCTCCGGTGTACAAGCCACCTTGTCACGGAGCTAGTGTTTCATGTAAAAAAGGCAAGTACATTTTTGAGAGTGTAAAGGTGTAGTTCACCTTGGTTGTTAATGTCCAGAGGGGAATCACAATAGGGGCAAGTTGTGTGTGTTGGGTGAGTTTTAAGATTTACAGAGTCGTTGTGTTAGGTACTCCTATTTTAGTGGGAACACATTTTCTCAGCAGTTGACATTGTCTGGTCACTTGTTCACACGCACATATAGGCGTTCCTCATTTTTGGTTTAGGAAGGTTAGGAGTTCCTTGTCTTGCACGTTCTATTGTTAATGGAATGGCTCCAATTGTGCTATTCTTGTCAGGTATTGTTTCTATCTCCTTACCTTTCCCCTATAGCTCTCTCTCTCTCATATCACACACACTAGTGGTCCTTACTCCCTTCAGAAAATACATTTCATCTCTATTCTTCAGAACAAGCGCCCCTGCGTAGAAGCAGGATGGATAGCTCACCAACAAATAATAAAAGGTAAAGACCCTAGAGAGTTAGAGAAGTAATTACTGAATTGGTGCATTTGACAAGCCTATTGAGGAGTGCTGAATGTTTTTTCTTAGATAACCTGACTGCATAGATTTACAACGCACACTAAGAATAGTACAACCTGATTTTCCAGAGAAGTGCCCCCGCAGAGTTTATGAGGTCAGCGTTACAACGGAGGCCTGAAGCAAAGCTTCTTTAATGGGCCGCGCGCGTCACAAGAACAACCAATACAACAATAAAAAGGCACGTAGGGTTGAGCGGGTTCGCGTGCCTGAGGACCTGAAGAGAATGACACCACGGTACGCGCATCGCCGCCTGAAGTTAATGAGCAGTTAAGGGCGGCCCCCCCTGAGGAGAGACAAGGCAGCGTTCACTGCCGTATGCCCAACCTACATTCCCAGTCGAACGAAACAACAATGCCACAAAGTATATAATTATGAAAGGAAACCCATGTTCCAAAGGGAACGCACGCCGAACAAGGCGAACACAACAATATCGTTCTTTTATTAAAAAGAAAGAAAGGAAACGGCACGTTCCAAAGTGAACACTCATGAAAATGCACACCGAGTAAGGCAAACACCACAGAATTAAAGAACAATGCTATATATATATATATATATATATACACAAAGTAACACTCTACACCAAGTTAAGTCTCTCAGGAAAAACTAGGAGGTGTGACTTAGCTGTGGCGTCAGCAACAAAGAAAGAGGAGTTGGTGTAAGAATGGACCTTTATGGGGTTGGCTCTCAGCCCATTGGTTGCACTCAGGGAATGACCTGTCCTCCATTTTGAGTTGGGATGTTTCCATTGCACTGTTGGAACTGTTAGGAGTTAATATTTAAAAAAAAATGTATTCCAAAAGTTGTTTCTTCTTTGCTGCTGTGATGTCAGAGTAAAGATTGTAATGCATAATAGGAGCCTCCTGTCTTGCCATAGAATTCAGCTCACTATAATATACTATATGGCTGAAATAACGTGCCAAATTGTATGCAGACAACACAAAATTTGTGCAAATGGAAAACTTAAAACCACTACATCACTTATGAAGTAGTGGTATTATCATAGCCGATAGCTCAGGGGTAAGGTGCTCGCCCCCGTAGCAAGACAAAGCCTTGCAACATGAGTTTTAACAAATGGGAGATTTTATTCAGAGACACATTTTCCACTTCAAAGGGGGAGATTGTATTCTGCTATGGAGTCTCCCCCATCAGGTGACAGTTTATTCTGCTACATTTCTCCCATTCAAAGGGGATAGTTTATTCTGCTACAGACTCTCCTCCATCAAGTAGAGTGTTTATTTTACTTCAGTCTCCCTTTCAAGGGGGGAGAGATTATTCTGCTACATAGTCTCCCATTCGAAGGGGAGAGTTCATTCTGCTGTAGAGTCTCCCATTCGAATGGGAGAGTTTGTTCTGCTACAGCATCTCCCTTTAAAGGGTAGAGTTGATTCTGCTACAGAGTCCCACCCCCTCACCCCCGCTTCAAGGAGCACAGTTTATTCTGCTACAGGGGCAGAGTTTATTCTGCTACAAAGTCTCCCCCCATCAAGGGAGAGGTTTTATTCTGTGACAGAGTTTACCTTTCAAAGGGGAGAGTTTATTCAGCTATGGAGTCTCCCCTTCAAGGGGGAAGGTGTATTCTGATCCATAATCTCCCTTATTAAGGGGGGGGGGTTTATTTGATGCAGAGTTTCCCCCTTTAAGGGGGAGAGATTATTCTGCTATGGAGTCTTCCATCAAAGAGGAGAGTTTATTCAGCTACAAAGCTTCTCCTTCAAGGGGTGGGGGGGGCTGTATTCTGATAGTGTCCCCTTCAAGGGCAAGAGTTTATTCAGCTATAGTCTCCCCTACAAGGGAGGGATTTTATTCTAATACAGAGCTTCGCCTTCAAGGGGGAGAGTTTTTTCGCTAAATTTTCCCATTCAAGGGGGAGAGTTTATTCTGGTACACACTCTCCCTCATTTATTCTGACACTCTTTCCCCCATCAAGGAGGAGAGTGTATTCTGTTAGTCTCCCCTTAAAGGGATATATTTGCTTCTGATACAGAGTCCCCCCTTGTAAGTAGAGAGTGTATTCTAATACAGAGTCATCCCGGTCAAGGGGGAGAGTGTATTCTGATGCGGACACTCCCCCTTCAAGGGGTAGAGTTTATCCTTCTACACAGTGTCCCCCATCAAGGGAGATAGTGTATTCTGCCACAGAATCTCCCCCATCAAAGGGGAGTGTATTCTGCTACAGAGTCTCTCCACCATCTTGGTGAAGGCTCAACAATATTTCAGAACAGACTTCCCTTGCTTGACTGGACTTCCTCCCCAGAAAAGTAGAGATTTGGTTTTTAAAAATGCCACATGGTGAAGGGTTTAAAATGAGAGGAAATGAATTGCTTGTCTTGGGGGAGAATTTATTTCACTGGGGAGATTCAATTTCAGAATAAACTCTCCCCGGGAGATTTTATTTCAGACAAACGTCTCCTGCGGTACACTTTGTTACGGGGAGGGTTTATTTCGTGATACCGGCTCTGTGGCATAGCACACCCCCTTAATGCCAATATAAATATTTGTTCATAAACCTCCTAGTTGCTGTGAATTTAAATGGATGCTCTCCAAACAAGGAACGTGGAACCATGATTGTTGGACCTCTTTTGAAGTTGCCTCTCTTGAATGGTGATCTATTTAAAGTGACACTGACTTTAGATCATTAATGTATTCCCAGGGTTAAGTTGAAATCGGTGAAGTGGAAACCTGGCTTGCTCCCCTTTGTGATTATATTAGACACTTGGTTGGTTTTCCATTGTGGGGCGAAATCCCCTAAAAATGGACCGTAGTGGGGTGGGTGGTATTTACAGGGAATGGTTATTTTCCTTGCATTTTTTCATTTGTAACCACAAAGCAAGAGATGATAATTTTATTTACTGTCTGTGCACAGAGACGTCTTTATGGGAGGGCAAAAGGGGCACTTGCCCCGGGCCCCCACCTTGGAGCGGGCCCCAAGAAGGAGCCTTAAAAAAAAAAATTTTAAAAAAAAACTGTTTCCCTAAGTCAACAAAATTAAGTATCACACATCGGAATTTTCTATGGTGTGCTGCTAAGGCTGAACCTATTTTCTGTCTGTTGTTGACAAGTACACTTTGTTCTGATCTTTTCACCCTGTAATGTTATGTTCACTGTGGTATACATAGTTTGCATGGTACAACACCTGTAGAATGTTCTCCTTTCTGTGGGGCTTATATTGATCAAGTGCACTAGCCAAAGTTGAAATACATATTGATAAATTTGAGTGCCCCGGTGGTTCAGAGGATAGCTCAGTGTATTAAGCACTTGTTGTAGAGATGTGCGTTCGTATGCGAGATTACAATACCAAATTCCAGCAAGTCCAACTCAGCGTTTCAAATGTATGAAGTTATTAAGCCTACATGTATATGTACTTACTTTTTTTTTTTTTTTTTTTTATTTTTCATTCAGTTTTTACAAACTTTTTGAAAACTTTTTTTTTTTTAAACACTTACTTTTTACACAAGAACAAAACACTTTTTTTTAAAATGTACCAATTGCATCTAAAAGTAACAGAGAACATTACGACTGGAAGACAATTTTTCCCTTGGCTTTTTCGCGCCTAAACTTTAGTGTAACTCTGCTCAGGCGATTTTTCTAGATCTCTTTTAGTTCTTTGCTCTTCGTGCCTTCTATTTTCGCAACTGTGTGAATGAAATTGATGACATTCTTGATCCTTGTCTCCACTGTTCGCCTGATCATTCGTTTGTGATTGTCTTATCCTCATCGTATGGAGAAGTCTCCTCTAACCGAATTTGCATTTGGTCGAGGAATCGCATCATTGCGATCAGTAGGGATTTGCTTTCGCCGATGTGGAGGTGCGTCCACCATTCTTCCAGACTATATGATGAGACTCGACATCTCTCTTTCTCTAAGCATTTTTCTCGTTGAACTTTGAGTTCAGGACAGTGCAGGACCAGGTGTTTTAGATTTTCATCTTCCTCTGCGCATAACCTGCATTTCGAGTTTCTTGCCGCGATCTTCCTTCGATGGATTAAAATCTCTTTCGTTTCATACATGTTTAAGCGAAATTTCAGGTATAGTCTTCGTAGTCGTTTACATGGTGATAACGTTAGGTATTTCGCTAGTGTGTTACGTCTTTTTACTTCAGGTGGAGTGTTCCGCATGCATTTATGCGAAGATCTTTTTTCGTTGGTTTCTATCCAATCCCAGTCTAGTAGTTTTCGTTTTACTAGTTCTGGATTCTGCCATAAGGTGTCTTCATCTGAACCCAACTGCGCTAAGATTTCTTTGCATTGTTGTTTCCACTCCCATAATGCTGATTTTCTTTGTCTTTTATCATCAGTCAAGAATTTGGTGGGGGGTAAGTTTGCTGCTTCATGGGTTTTCCTAAATAGCGCCAGTTTGTTCCAGGTGATCCTCGCGTTTAGAGTGGGAAGACCCATCTCAAATAGTACACATGCTGTGGGTGTACTTAGTGGGATCTGCAGAATCCTTTTCCAGAAGATGCTTTCGCAACGGGCCCATATTTTGTAGTCGCACCCAAACATATTCTCGGCACCGTAAGTGAGAATTGGGCATACTTTACTTTGGTAGAATCTTCTTACCGCTTCATATGAAAATTTGCCATATTTTTGCTGTAAAGTGGCGCCTTGTGCTGTTAGTAATTTACAGCTATTTAAGAGTTTTTTTGTCATTGGGGTATCATTTATACTCGAGTTGATTATTGTCCCCAAGTATTTTGTATGCGGTACTTTATTTAATTTATTTGTTCCTATGTACCATGTTGATTTTTTTTTATTTGGACATCTTCCCCTTTGGTTTTCTAGTACTAGGATCTCCGATTTAGCCACATTGATCTCGAGACCTAATGCTTCAACAAAGGTTCTTAGAGCTGTAAGTTTTCATTGGAGCCCTATGGGAGTCTGGTCTATGATTACCATGTCATCCGCATACATGATGTGGTTTATTGGGACTCCATTTTTGAGTGGCGGGAATGCGACCACAGAGGAGAATACTGTTCCAACTTCCGATATGTAGAAGTTGAACAGGGTCGCTCCTAACGGGCACCCTTGTTTCACGCCCCTCTCAGTTGGTATGAGGTTGGTAAGGTTTCCTTCACGATCTAATCTCACCTGTATATAGGTGTCGGAGTATAGCTCTTTGATGGCATGGATGAGGCTCGCATTACATCCTCTTTCTTTAAGTTTCTCTCATAATATTTCTCTGTCCACACCGTCAAATGCATTTGCCATGTCGATAAAGGCGAGGTATGTTTTTCTTCCTGATCTGATGGAGTCGATTTTTAACAGGTTCAGTATCAGCAGATTTATACTACAGCCTGTACCTTTGACAAAGCCCGATTGGCGTTCGTCATATACTTTGTTTTGCTGGATCCACTTGGTCAGCTGGACTTGTAACATCGATGCGAACACTTTTCCCACTACATCAAGTAGGGCTATTGGGCGATAGTTCGCGGGGTCAGTACGAACGCCCTTCTTGTAAATTGGAACTATAATCCCTGCTTTCCATGTCCCAGGGATTTTCCCTTCCTTTTTTATTGCTTTGAATAGTGTGTAGCAAAAGTTTGACCATTCTTCAATGTTTTCTTTTAGGTCTGCATTTGACAGGCCATCAGGTCCTGCCGCACGGGAAGCGTTACATCTTTTGATGGTCGCTCTGATTTCATCTCTTTCCATCTCAATTTCCCACGGCTGTCTCGTGTCTTCTTTTGGTGTCTCGAATGATATTCTCCTTTGAAATAACCTTGTGTAATGCCTTACCCACTCTTTTTCTTGCACCATGCTTGATAGCAGCGCCTTATCAGAGTTCTGTGTATCATTGATGATATCCCAAAATCCTCTGGTATTCTTACGATTTAGCGCCTTCAACATTGACTCTGCGTCTTTGTTCTACTATTGCTCTGCGTTGTTTATACCAGTTGTTATACCGGTTTTTTATCTTTTTTATATGTGTTACTGTGTCTGTTGCCTGAAAGGCCCTGATTTTCCGTATTAATTTCCTTGATTCTCTTTTTCTTCGGGCAACATCCGGGTCAAACTGATGGTTTCTGTGTTCCGGTCTCAACGACGACGTTCCCTTTTTGACTTTATAAATTTCAAGGAATTGTTGGTATTCTATGGCCGTCGGACAATTCTGTTCTTGGGATTTTCCTAGTAATTCGGTGATTGCCACAATGTCGCGTTGTTTCAGGCGCAATCTGTTTCGGCCAGGCACTACAGATGGATCTTGTCTCCATTGCTTACGTTCCTCTAAGATGTTCTTGTTCCATTCGGCTACTACTATGTTGTGGTCGCTGTGGTTAGTCATGACCACTTGGAAGGAGTCGATTTCCTGGAATATATTGTCAGAGACAAAAATGTAGTCTATTATTGACTTTTGTGTTCCTCGTGTCCAGGTTGGTTTGGCTGGAATGTCACCATTTATTGCTCCGTTCAGCATTACTAGATTTCTTAAGGACATTTCGTTAAGCCAGCGTTCACAGTTTGTTTTTTCTCTGTGATTCACTAGTACTTTAGCTTGCAAGGTCTCAATCAGCTTCATATTAAGATCACCACATAATATTAATAGTGCGTTTGGGTCGCCTTCTAGTGTGCTGTCGATTGCATCTAGGATGTCATCCTCAAATTGTAGATGCGAATTCGCTGTTGTATTCCAATACACGTTTAAAACGTAGATAGTCTGATTGTTAGTTTTTGTCGGACACACTGCTTCAATGCTGGTTTTTTGTAAATGGGACGATAAATTCCACATTTCCTTAATTCTCAGACCCCTTTTCCTTTTAATTAGAGTTAGTTGTCCTGACATTGGGCGACCTTTTCCATTACAGATTGCCGGATTAAAAGCTATTTCATATCCTTCTATGTACGGTATACATGATAGCCATGTTTCCTGCATACAGACAATGTCGGCTTTCCTCAAGTCCTCTGGTGTTGAGTTCAGTAGGTGGTTAAACCCCCTCGTGTTCCAGGAGGTTATTACCAATTTTCCCTTTTGGCATTAGCTCATGGGTGACCCATTTAGGGATTTTGCTATCCATCTCCATGATTGGGACACTTCCTCAGTGTTCAGTATCTTTTTGCACTGTCCTTTTTGGGTCCTGGGTGTTCTCCACTGTTATACTGATTTTTCTCTGCTTTATCTCCTCCAGCGAGAGTTGTGTACCGCCACCTTCCTCGTCTTCTTCATTTATGTTTTCCTGTGCTTCATTTATTAATCTTTTCTCCTGTTGGTTTTTCATTTGTGTTTCTTTTTCGGTTATCAGCTGGGCACCTTTTTCGTTGTAATTTTCACGATCATTTCCTCCCAGTGCATTGTCTACCTCGTACACTTGATAACCTGCGTTCAACAATTGTCTCTCACCCGTCATTATCCGTTCGACAACTTTTCTCTCTGCAATATGAAGCAATACAAATTTCTGGTTTGAGTCTGCTATAATTTCCACCCTGTCAATTTGTGGACTCTTTAAAGTTCTTAACACCGGGATCTTTTGGAATATCTGCAGTATCGAGTATCTATTTAAAGCGGAGTCACTCTGTTTGGGGTCAATTTTTTCCACTAGTATTCTATATCGTGTGGAGTTCTCATCTTTCTTCGATTTCCAGCTATGCTCGATTGCTTTGTCTGCTTTTTTTTGATTTTTCGGAGAAGGTACTATATTTGATTGTATCCCACTCTTCGTTTGGTGCTTCGTGTCTTTGAATGTTGGATTAGGTGATACCCCACATGGTCTACATGTCACGTTAATTTTTTTTTGTTGTTGTGTGCTCCTTAAACGTTTCTCCTCCAACGTACAGAATTTTTTGCCGTTTCCGTCTGTGGGCTCTTTGTTTTTTAACGTTGCGTCTGCTTTCTTTGGGGTCGCCGGCCATTGGATGACTCTTTTTCCTACTTGCCTTGTCGCTCCCTCTTTTTCAGGTTCTGTAGGAATCTTGCATGTCAAGATTGGTACTCCTCTCCTTTTATCTTGCTGGATTTTCGATTCGCACTCGTCAGTTGTCTCAATGGCGTGATCTTCATCATCTTCTCCTTCGGTCTGTAAACTGTAGGTTGACATATCTAGTAGATTTTCGTCGTTTTCGACTTCCTCCTCGATCGTCACTGGTGTTTTTGTTTTTCTTTCCTCTTTGGTTTCCTCTGTCTGTCTGGACTTATCTTTAGGTAGTTCTTCTGTGGCCGTTGTTATTCTGGCCTCACTGGAGTCAAGGCTACTTTTTTTGTTAATCGTGCCCGTAGGCTCTGTGTTGTTTACTGTAATAGTTAGCGCTTTGATGTTTCGGAAAAAGTTTGCAGCGCTTCGTGGATTTTTGACCTTCTGCACTTGTTGATTTTTAGATTTCATTTTCTGTTTGCTCTGCTTTGAGACGACAGACTTACTGTTTAGGCTTGAACTGGAGCTCTTTTTTGCATTTCTAGGCTCGAAAATGTCAAACCATTCCACATCGTTCTTCTTTTCAGCTGTGTCATTGGCTTTTTTATTTAACGCCGTCTGTCTCGCTTCTTTTCCTTTCGAATTCGTCCTTATGTCATCTGAGACTTCACTCTGGCACCCTTCTTCCTCATTTTCCATTTGTATAATCTCAATTAGGTCCATTTCTTGGGGCCTCTTTTTTTTTGTTGGAGTTTTGAGTGAGTTTTCATTCATGTCTTTGCCCCCATCTCTACCCTCTTTTGAGGGATCCTCTTTCTTATTGTTTTTCTCTATGTTGCTTCTTTCACTTACTCCATCCAAGGAGTCCTTTGTATTTTTTGATTTCTCTGCGCTATCTCTCATCACAATTGACATTTCCAAGTCTGTCACGGAGCAACTACTTTTGTTCTTCCTTGTTCTTGTGGGCGCAGATTTTAGTTTTAGTGTTTCCTCATTTGTCAGAGATACAACATCGCTGTCAATTGTGATCATGGCATGTGTTATCTCTGGATTCATTTGGATTTTTGCTGGGGATCGGTTCTCATTTGCATCTGCTCTATGTTCACGATCTTTTTGTAGTAGAGTCAGGGCTTGTTTCGTCACTTCTGCCAAGAGTCTTTTGTCTTCTATTGTTGCTTTTAAGGACTCTTTTAGCGCTGTTAAAGATATGTCATTGTCTCTTCTAGTTTCCACGACTTGTGTCGTCATGTCCAACAAGTCTTTTTCGAGCTTTATAATTTTCGAATTCAGCAGGGCGACCAGTGTTGTTTGGTCGCGAAGGCTCTCATTTAGATTTTCGTAGAGTTTCAGCAGCGGAGCCACCGCTATCGTCGTGGCGGACATTAAGACAGGGCTCAGCCTTCCAATTGTCGTCTCGACAAGTGTTGTGATTTCGTCAGAGTTTTGCGGAGCCCTCGGAGTTGCCTCAAACTGTTGTCTCTTCTTTTTTGAATGGAGAGACTCTACTTCATCTTCAGGCTCAGATGAGGCCTGACTCTGTGTTTGCTCCCTTACTCTCTTTGGTGTAGTTGTCAAACTCCGTCTCGTATTACTTTTAAATCTTTTATGTCCGCCTTCAAGTTCTAGATCAGAGCTTAGTTTTCTTCTGCATCTTTTTTGAGATACTGCAATCTCTTCGTTTCTAGATTCGAAGGAAGGAGTATTCGCTTCTAGTGCCATCACATCGTGTAGGCTCTTTTCCTTCGTTCTTTGCCACTCTGCTTGTGGAGTTGTCCTTCCACATGAGAGTGTTTCTGAATCCTTTCGTCATTTCGCTAAATTGGAATTCATTTCTACTAGGCCTCTCAGAACCTGGTCAGCGAGCTCTACTGAATCCCTTCTACGTGGTGTCTCAGCAGCTCTATCCTTTGTAAATCTTTCTTTCCATCTCACGTCGCGGGCCCGCGTCTTTAAGGGGTTTTCTTCTGTCATAGCGATACTCGTTTCCGCGCTTGACTCCGATGTTCTTTTTTTGTTGTTTCTTAACGCATGATCTTTTTCCTCTTGAGTTTGTAAATTTAAGACTTTGTGATCCTTGCGATCCTTGTTGTGCATTGTGGCCACTCTTGTCCATGCCAGTAGCTTTAGAGAAGCGCCAGTGTGTGTTGGTTTAAACGGGGACTCGTGGGGACCATCCGAGCAATCTAATGGGGACACACTTTGTCCTCTCACACTCCCTGGAGTTGTCACGTTTGTTAGATCAAGCATCTCTGCTACTGTCTCTTCTGCTGGTACACAAGTTGTTTCATTCATTTCTTTCTTCTGCTTATTGGCTTGTGAATCGTGTTTCGTTAGGTCCACACCAATGTTCCCTCTAATTATTTTTCCCTAAGGGCGGAAATGATTAGCCTTTGTGCGCACATTATTTTCCATGTGCTCAACTGAATAACTATGTAAGCCACATTGTGAGCATGCGTAGTTAGTGAGATACCATCTCCGAAGAGTTTGGAAGGAAATGTCTCCTTCCCATCCACTGCAATTCTTTACAAATCTGTGTAGAAGGAAAGTAGTATATTACAACTCGTTTTCCAAAAATACAGGCTAAAAAATCATATTTTATATGCGATTTTAATGAGAGCTCATCAACCAGTCCAAGACTTCAAGATAATGCTGTAGAACCTACCAAATGTACTTCTGCGCAGAGAGAAAAACTTGTATGAACAAAAAAGCTTTGCATGCTCAGGATAAACAATAGATTTAGTTGTGGCTATCCATTTGTCAACACTGCTCAGAGGCGATGCAGAAAGTGCTTATAGCCATTGGGGGGAAAAAATTCTCAATGTTATTACAAAAAACAAATATCGCTAATCACTGATGTGGTTGTCAAAAAATGCAGATGTGCAATTTTTGCAAATGGAATAATTGCAACTGAAAGGAATGTGTCAGAAAACATGCCAATTGGAGTTCATGTGCCCCTTTAATGGAGTAATTCAATGGCCAGAAGAAAATGCCGCTCATAATTTATGTATGGATGATGATTGCATCAGAATAACTACACCACAGAATGATGATCGAATTCCTGGGCCTCTGCTTACTATCCACATTATGTTTTCTGTGAGCTGTAACATTTACTCAAAACCAGCCTTACAGCTAGTAGGCATATACTATTTTACTAAAAACAGGAAACCATGAACATATAGCAATCTACCCCATGCTTCTACCCACAAAGTTCCACTGAGCTCTTTTCGAATCAGTGACCAGCAGAGCAGTGTCATTGGTAGCCACTTGAATAATATTACTGTCCGATCTCGAGAGGAATTTTAAGGCGAAAGAACATTTTAATAAGCATTAAATATCCCTACTTGCAAAGCCAATTACTTTCTTAATCCCTGAAAAATCTTTTGATTACAAGTATGGAGTAAAATCGTATCGGAGCCCTGATTGTAACCGTGACACAGGGCACATAAAAAAGCCTATAGTTTTTCCCCACCATTGATCACCACAGCCTAGACAAAAATCAACAAGGTTTCTTCAGATGCCTGTTGAAGAAAATCAATCAATAGCAGCAATGCTCACACTTACAACTTATTGAGTACCTTCTTCTTTAACTAGGATAACCCTCTTCTGAAATTCACTGTTATCAGTTAAACAAGATGCATGGAGATGCTAGAAGCAATAAATGCAAACCCATTAAAAGTCCTCAGCAACTGAGCATACAAAGAAATATAAGGTGCAGTTTCCTAGGCTATTACTATAATTTCCTAGCCTTGAGCAAAGAAACACTTTTCCTTCACTGTACGGTACTGCCAAAACATCTGATTTGTTTTTTGAAATTTGCTGATTTGTTCTTCACCCCGAAGGAGTGTTCTCCTGTTCCTTCCAACCGTACCCGTACGACTCCCATGCTAGCCTCTAATATTAGTTGACAGGGCTCTGTAAAAAGTGAGGGAACTGGAATATTTGCATACCCACAGTACTTTGCAAGAGAATCCAATTTAAAGCCTCATGATGATATGTGCAATTTAAGAAAATGTCATGAATCTGTGTGTGCACAATTACTCTGAAGTGCATACCAGATTGATTGCATACTCCACCTTTCAATTGTTGTCTATGTTTCGACAAGTGCTCATTGAAACCATTTTGGTATAGCAGAGAGTTAAAGGGATGGTCTAGTAAAAATTTTGATTTAAAAAATAGATAGGCAACATAAAAAAAAATACTAACATTCTCCGTTTTAAAACTTCCTATGTAAAATTTTGAGCTATTCAAGCTCAAAATTCGCAAAAGAAAGCACATGGGCGCATCCATTTTGTGAAATGGAGGCCCTCCTGTGCTGGTTTTTGCTTTTGCGGCACTAATGAAGGAAAAGTCAGCCAGCTGTAGTAAACAAAGGCTACCGCTGGGTGGCTTTCCCTTCATTAGTGCTGTAGGCGGAGGACGGGGACCGGAGACCAGAGCAGGAAAGCTGCAGCTGAATCTCGGTAAGTGCTATTTATTTTTTATTAAAAAATAAGCACTAGCTGCGGTTTTATTTCTAAGTTTTCTGGGCTGGAGGAGCCCGGAAAACTTAGAAATAAAACCGCAGCTTTAAAAACGTTGTATTTATGTTTGCGGTCGCTTTTGAAGCGACCGCAAACATAAATACAACGTTGTGTTGGAAAACACTGCGGTTTTTCTTTCCAAGTTTCTTAGGCTCCTCCGGGAGCCCGAGAGCCCCAAATGGTGAAGCAGATTCAGGCAGAAACAACGCAGTTGTGTTGGAAAACGCTGCGGTTTTTCTTTCCGAGTTTCTCGGGCTCCTCTGAGCCGGAGGAGCCTGAGAAACCTGGAAAGAAAAAACGCAGCGTTTTCCAACACAACGTTGTATTTATGTTTGCGGTCGCTTCAAAAGCGACCGCAAACATAAATACAACGTTTTTAAAGCTGCGGTTTTGCTCCTCCAGCCCGGAAAACTTAGGAAAAAAAACCGCAGCTAGTGCTTATTTTTTAAAAAAAAAGTAAATAGCACTTACCGAGATTCAGTTGCAGCTTTCCTGCTCTGGTCTCCGGTCCCCGTCCTCCGCCTACAGCACTAATGAAGGGAAAGCCACCCAGCGGTAGCTTTTGTTTACTACAGCTGGCTGGCTTTTCCTTCATTAGTGCCGCAAAAGCAAAAGCCAGCACAGGAGGGCCTCCATTTCACAAAATGGATGTGCCCATGTGCTTGCTTTTGCGAATTTTGAGCTTGAATAGCACAAAATTTTACATAGGAAGTTTTAAAACGGAGAATGTTAGTATTTTTTTTATGTTGCCTATCTATTTTTTAAATAAAAATCTTTACTAGACCATCCCTTTAACATATAATTTGTGGTCTATGCCCCATGGAACTCTGAGAATGTTGAAAGGTTGCAGATTGTGTAAAAAGCTTTCTGGTTATCTGAATATTGTTGCCCTAATTTTATATATGAATAATACCAGTCAGAGTCCCTACCAACGATCCCTTACAGGCCAAGTAAATGATATTGCAATGTTGCTGTCCACTCATAGGGTAATGTTAGCAATGCTTAAGTAGGAGACACAGAGCATGACATTTGCCTACACAAAATCCTTAGACAAATTAATATTTGAGTTTTATAATGCGTTAACTTGTAAGGGGGGCTCTTCAAAGTGATTGTGTGACATTGTACAAAGAATAGGAACCATGGGATGAGGTTAAATATCCTAGTAGCCTGCTTAGTTACAGTCAGTACCCGATATTTAAGCTGGAACTCGGGTTACCTAATGTGGGTAATGCTGTTACTAAGGCACCATGAGTAACAGAAATTCTTGTGCTTGAACGTCATTCATATTATAGCATAAACCAAGACTTGCATCTAAGTCTGGTGACCTTTTGCTGAGCTAAGGTAGGCAGAGTCCAGGTTGTCTGGTAATATCTGAATGTGTCCTGGGGCGGAGTTCTAGTCATACGGTATATTGTGTGGTAGAGTCAAGAATAGGATCCTGGGTGGGGAGGGAAGATAATTTAGTTAATGTGTGCAGGTCTATCTTAGTTGTATCTTCTTTTCATGTAGCCACTTTTTCATATTCAATTTTACCCTTTTGTGTGGGTGTATTCTATTTTAGAGTTTTTAAGGTCAAGCTTGCATAGTAGGACTTGTCAATAGGTTACACCAGAATATCACAAATAGTATCATTTAGCTTCGTTTTGAGAGAGCAAAAATTAGGTACCTGCTTATTTGAATAGGTGTGAATTGTCTGTGTGCGCTGCTAAAATTCTTCTGAGCGGCACCCCGAAGGAAGCTGGGCAAGCGCACATGCGCACAGCTTAGAGGGAACATTGCCGGAGACCAGAGCAGGAAAGCTGCAGCTGAATCTCGGTAAGTGCTATTTATTTTTTATTAAAAAATAAGCACTAGCTGCGGTTTTATTTCTAAGTTTTCTGGGCTGGAGGAGCCCGGAAAACTTAGAAATAAAACCGCAGCTTTAAAAACGTTGTATTTATGTTTGCGGTCGCTTTTGAAGCGACCGCAAACATAAATACAACGTTGTGTTGGAAAACACTGCAGTTTTTCTTTCCAAGTTTCTTAGGCTCCTCCGGGAGCCCGAGAGCCCCAAATGGTGAAGCAGATTCAGGCAGAAACAACGCGGTTGTGTTGGAAAACGCTGCGGTTTTTCTTTCCGAGTTTCTCGGGCTCCTCCGAGCCGGAGGAGCCTGAGAAACCTGGAAAGAAAAAACGCAGCGTTTTCCAACACAACGTTGTATTTATGTTTGCGGTCGCTTCAAAAGCGACCGCAAACATAAATACAACGTTTTTAAAGCTGCGGTTTTGCTCCTCCAGCCCGGAAAACTTAGAAAAAAAACCGCAGCTAGTGCTTATTTTTTAAAAAAAAAATAAATAGCACTTACCGAGATTCAGCTGCAGCTTTCCTGCTCTGGTCTCCGGTCCCCGTCCTCCGCCTACAGCACTAATGAAGGGAAAGCCACCCAGCGGTAGCTTTTGTTTACTACAGCTGGCTGGCTTTTCCTTCATTAGTGCCGCAAAAGCAAAAGCCAGCACAGGAGGGCCTCCATTTCACAAAATGGATGCGCCCATGTGCTTGCTTTTGCGAATTTTGAGCTTGAATAGCACAAAATTTTACATAGGAAGTTTTAAAACGGAGAATGCTAGTATTTTTTTTTATGTTGCCTATCTATTTTTTAAATAAAAATTTTTACTAGACCATCCCTTTAACATATAATTTGTGGTCTATGCCCCATGGAACTCTGAGAATGTTGAAAGGTTGCAGATTGTGTAAAAAGCTTTCTGGTTATCTGAATATTGTTGCCCTAATTTTATATATGAATAATACCAGTCAGAGTCCCTACCAACGATCCCTTACAGGCCAAGTAAATGATATTGCAATGTTGCTGTCCACTCATAGGGTAATGTTAGCAATGCTTAAGTAGGAGACACAGAGCATGACATTTGCCTACACAAAATCCTTAGACAAATTAATATTTGAGTTTTATAATGCGTTAACTTGTAAGGGGGGCTCTTCAAAGTGATTGTGTGACATTGTACAAAGAATAGGAACCATGGGATGAGGTTAAATATCCTAGTAGCCTGCTTAGTTACAGTCAGTACCCGATATTTAAGCTGGAACTCGGGTTACCTAATGTGGGTAATGCTGTTACTAAGGCACCATGAGTAACAGAAATTCTTGTGCTTGAACGTCATTCATATTATAACATAAACCAAGACTTGCATCTAAGTCTGGTGACCTTTTGCTGAGCTAAGGTAGGCAGAGTCCAGGTTGTCTGGTAATATCTGAATGTGTCCTGGGGCGGAGTTCTAGTCATACGGTATATTGTGTGGTAGAGTCAAGAATAGGATCCTGGGTGGGGAGGGAAGATAATTTAGTTAATGTGTGCAGGTCTATCTTAGTTGTATCTTCTTTTCATGTAGCCACTTTTTCATATTCAATTTTAACCTTGTGTGGGTGTATTCTATTTTAGGGTTTTTAAGGTCAAGCTTGCATAGTAGGACTTGTCAATAGGTTACACCAGAATATCACAAATAGTATCATTTAGCTTCGTTTTGAGAGAGCAAAAATTAGGTACCTGCTTATTTGAATAGGTGTGAATTGTCTGTGTGCGCTGCTAAAATTCTTCTGAGCGGCACCCCGAAGGAAGCTGGGCAAGCGCACATGCGCACAGCTTAGAGGGAACATTGGTCCACACTCCCCTTAACTTTATCGGACTGGGTGCTACTACTCGTTTGCGCGACCATGTGTGTAGGGTTCGAGGTAGCCTTCATGGAATTTTCTCTCTCTGTCCTTGTTGTACATTTTTCCCTCATGGACCTGGTGCATGGAATTCCATCATTAGATGTTGTCGTGGCAGAGTCGGAGTGTATCATAGCAGTACAGATCTTCAGTCTCGCCTCGACCCCCGTCATTCTCTCCTCTTCCAATTGTGTTTGCGACTCGACTATTTCAGCTCTCATCGTGTCAGTAGTTTCTTCAGTTTGCGTTATCGCGTTGAGGGGGGAGGGGGAAATCTGTTCTTTTGTATCTCTCTCTCGCCCCTCATTCCGATGTGTCCACTCCTCTGGGCAACCAGTGTCCCCCTCCATGGAATCGTCATCACCATCTTGGTACTCTGTCTCACTTATCCCCTCACCGTCACCATCACAATCACTTGAAGTGCTCAACTCCTCAATGGCTAAGTTGGAGACATTGCCCTCTCGGGTTAGTGATGAGTCCTCTTTCCTCTCGTTTCTTGGTCTCGACGCGTCAGCACAATGGTGTGTTAAGGATGAGCTCATTACATGAGAAACGTCTGCACCCACTCCTCTTTCTTCTCTCCCTTCGGTTGCTAGCTTCCCATGCATCGCTGTTAGGGTGGTGTGAACACCCTTCATCGGGGCACTTAACGTTACTCTCTCTCTTTTTGCGTGTGCTCTCGTGTTCGGGGGGGCCGTGTCCCCCGTTCTCATCCTTGCGACTTCCAAATCGCTCCTGCAGCACGAGGGGCACACTTCGCGCACTTCGTGTCTTTTTTTTATTTTTTTTTATTTTATTTTATCGGGGCTCACTCGGGGCTCACTCGTAGAGAGCGCAGGGCAGAGCGGTAGGAAAGAAAAAGAGGGGGACTATGAGGAGGGCACACACGCGCGGCTACTCTTACCCGTTCCTTCTTCCTTCTTCCTTCTACTGGCGAGTTTCCAAGCCTCTCCGGACCTCCGCGGAACACCAGGGAACACAGGAAACACTCTGTCCACTCCGCTCCGCTCCGCTTCGTTTTGCTGGGGGATTATAACAGCTGGCTCCTCCTCTCCAGTATAGCAATGAATGACAGACTGCTCCACACAGGAAACACTCTGTCCACTCCGCTCCGCTCCGCTTCGTTTTGCTGGGGGATTATAACAGCTGGCTCCTCCTCTCCAGTATAGCAATGACTGACAGACTGCTCCACACAGGAAACACTCTGTCCACTCCGCTCCCTTACTTACTTACTTTTATTGCACTCCAGGTTTTATCATCACCAATGTACGTACCTGTATGGTGAAGGTCTAGAAATTGGTTTCTTTAGATGGGGAGTTGTAAAACCTATTAAGGCACCGCCAACGATGACGACAAAGTGTCAGCTGTTAATGTATCCAAATTCCAGACTGTGCAACCAAAGCATTCATGCTTGGATCCTGACTTTGCCAGCAGACGATAGTGATCCTGGACAAATATTATATCACTGACAGTACTGTACTGCCTTATATGAAAAGGTTTGCTTCTCACATACTGGTGGCATTGTTTGGCCAATTACCTGATTTTTCCCATCATGTAGGCCATTTGAGTGGAAGGAGTCCAGAAAGAAGAGAGCAGACCAGACAGATATTGTAGGCTTCTTACAAGCATGTTTTAAGTTCTGTTTATGTGACAACAAAACGGTTTGCTTTTTTGTACAATTCAAAGGTTTTTCTGCATGTTTTTAAATGCCATTGCCCAAGCCAGTGTTTGGGGTTTATTTAAAGCTTTAAAATGCAAAAGAGAAACCTATCTGAAATCTTTTTAAGATCACGTCCATTAGTATGCTGGTATTTATATACTTTCCTTGATGATAGAGACAATGAAGCTAGAATCATTCCCCTTTTGCATAGTATTATTTCTATAACGTTTTGTATTTTAAAATGTTTATATTGGGTTATGTGATTTTCCTATTTTCCAAGTCATTTCTGTAAAATGGAATAATTTTAGTCCAGGGTAAAAACTAGAAAAGAAATTGGTAAAGAGCAGAAATTGCAGCGTGGGTACGAATCCCAGCTTCACCTCTTAATCAATGTGTGATCCTGGCTATCTCATTTAATCTCGTATTTCCTCACCTGTCAAAATTGCAAGTCCCTAAACCTTTCAAAATTGTAAGCCCTTCAGAGGGATTTCTTTCTCGGGGGTATGATCTTTAAAAAAGACTCACTCGTGGTTTCACTGGCTATATATAGTGTTGCTTCCTCTATAATGATAGTGAGCATTGTTATATTACACACCACAGCCACCTGTTTCTTTGCTCTCGAATGGCAACACTGCTTGAAACCCATGTCCCACTTCTAATCTCAGTCTCTCTGGATACAGGCACCTTCCTGGTATCTTCAAATCGTCATCCACTCTCTATGCTATGGTATGTGTATTTTTATCCTTGCTTCCCATTGGTCGCCTGTATCCATGCTTGAGCACTTTTGCTGTCTATGAGGCAGCTAATCTGAGTCGTTTATTATGTGAACCTTTGTCATAAAATCTGTGTCCTGCAGTTATACTATGTCCAGTATACCTTCCACGTGGCTATTTATTTGCTGTATCTATGCTTGAACACAAGTACCCTCGTCGTATAATGCTAATGTTGCCCTTGAAATGCTACTTGTTTATCACACTGATTACAAGAATGAAGAGGGTGTGGTATCTGAAAGGAAGATTACCATGCTTATTTTGATCTCTGCAGGCAGCGTATCAAGCTATGGGTTGTTATCGTGACACCGGGTGCAGCGCACTAGATATTCTATTACCCTTCATTCCTTGGGTCTGGAGGGAGGCTCCAGAGGTGTCCGCGCCCCCAAGTGCTTAAAATGGCCCTCTCTGTGCAGCTTTTTCCTAAGGAAATTAAACACAGTACATGTTAACAATCCCCTTGGACGGGCTTTTCTTAGTGTTCGTAAAATGCACAGAGAGGATTATGAAGCATTTGGTTTTTCCCCATAGTTGGGGGTAATGCATACATCCTGTGAGGATCGCCGTTTGTGGTGTGTAGAGAGGCAGTCGGTTCCACTGTGGGAGCTTAAAGCAATTTCCTGGGCCGCGCACCTGGCCACGCTTCATAGCCGCAGCTGTGCATTATGCAGGGCCAGGTGCGCCACCTGCATGAGCCGGGACGGCCCCTTTGAAGTTGATTGAAGGATCCATCACCTGCTCTTCGGATGTTTTATAAACATCGCCGCTTGCACATACACTCGCTTATCACTGCATCCGGAGGCTTGTCTACGAGTGCCCTGAAAGCATCCCGCCTGGTGCAGTGTTTCCACCAGAGAGTGATGACGTGCAACAATACCCGTGGACCCTAGTGTGCATGATGATGGGACTTAGCAGTGCGCAAGTCATGGGCGGATAAAGGAGGCCATTTTCTAAAACTGCGTATATTTCAGGGAGGCAACCTGTTGGGTTAGCTCTTGCATGCAAAAGAGGTTCCCTCCGTTGTATTTTTGTTTTCCATTTGCTCTGAAGTGCAAAAAGGAGTAAAACCGGGCGAAATTTCGTTTACATCGTCTGTTTGCACTATTTATTGCAAATTATATACATTTCTGCATGGCAGGCTGCATTTACAGTGGATTCTTATGGAATCTGGATTCAGGTGCATTCCACAGGAGTCCAAAGTATTACTGCCAACATGAAAATATGTAATAGAGCTAATGCATGTCTATTTGTATGGGGGTGGTAATTCCACTCTGGGCCCCTCCCCACCATTCAATCCCAATGAAAGTCAGGCAGAATGTAAAAAGTGTGCTTAAAAGTTTTACTGCTGCTTTTTTTTCTGAATGTACATTTTTATTTGAAATTTTCAAAATTTCAGACAACAGTTAGAGAAAAGACCCACAGAAAACCCCTGAAGAAACCTTCGATTCCCCCTCATTAAATTAGTAAGTAGAGAGAAGACTTCTAGAGAGACTCCACCCTGGAAGCATGTGGTCCCTCTCATAATCAGCCGTTCATAGCCTGCCATTTGTGTTCTCCGATCTATCCACTCTCTAAACACATGCTTTTTACGCTGCACCGCAGTCCCAGCATGTTTCATTCAGAGCACTGATGTTTTTTATTCAAAAACATGAGCCGTGTCTCTGTGGACTGATGAGACGGGCGTATCCCGCAAGGGCACATTAGGTATTCCTCCCATGATAGTTCATTAGAAGATGTGCAGACCATGGGTTCGTTATCATTTCTTCTAAAAAAAGACCTTGATCCGCGAACTAATCGTAATGTCCACAGTCTGAGCCCTATTCTGATGGGACATCCACCATTCATGTTTTGGTACTCTCTGAAGCCATCCATCAGTACAAATCAACTGTTGGTGTTTCAGTGACTGATGAGGTTGATCATATATGGACTTGAGAGGTAGCGTGCTATTAAGGGGTACCCTCCAATACTGCATGCAGTGATTAATCATATCCTTCACTCAATGCTGACCCGTATCTTTCATGCGCTGATGAGGTGTGCCCCCAGTGGCGGAGGGAACAGATCTGTGCATTCAGGAGTTCAATCCACACAAATACACTCTGATTATGTGTTCCGATTTTTCTTGAGTTTATTGGCGGTAGTATGTAAACTGTTATATATTGTGCCAGTGGGCAGGACCAGAGCGGTTCAGCAGCTTTTTTTTAAATTAAGAAAAACAAGTGAGGCACATACACATATACACACCTTCTGCTCCTTCCGCATGTTCCTCGTAGCCCCACCAGTCTGTTTCTCCATCGAGAAAGACCTGGATCTCTGAACAGCTTTGCACAAGGTGAACTTGCATTTTTTTTTGTTTTTTTTTTTACCCTCTCATGCTTCTGCCAGTAAACCCAAGGATCTTGGAGTTGGTTTTCTCTGCTCCTTAGGTTTTAATGGGAAAGTAACCAATGCACTATGTGTTCATCTCCTTAACCCCATAGGCGGTGACCTCCTCTGCGACAAAGGGTCATTCGTCAGGAAGGGACCCAACAACGAACCTGCGTGGCGTAGAGGCACAAGTTAAGGTGATGCTCTTCCCAGGCCATTGTTTACCCCAAGGATAGATTGGTGAGCGATTTCCAGTTATTTTTGCCTCTACCTCACATGCCATGATAAGCAGGCTGCCAGATTCCAGTTTGATTTGGGGAGACCCTTATTTTCATCTTACACCAGGGGGTCTACCTTCATGCCCCATTCAGTGACAACGGCTGGAGTCCCTTTTTATCAATGTTTCATGCATTTGACCTCTACCTGGACTGAGAGCTTATTTACAGAACTAATTTAGGAGATGCCAGCACTTACTTTCCACCTCCTCCACTGAAACTAACTACAACTCCTATGCTCAAGGAACCTCATGCCTCCCCTTAACAGGCCCTTCAGCATCTAGTCCGTCTCGGCCTGAAGATCCTATGCCAGTGATTCTTTGGAAAGATCCAGATAGCTCTCGAGTGCCTTGGATTAGGGAGAAAATGAGAACCTACCATCTTCCATCATGTCCTTTCATGAACGGGTAATTTATTGATGGAATGTATCTGGATCTGCAGGGTCCTGCCCAGCTCAGTGGAAATTGGCATTTCAGCAGTGTTGTCTTATAGGCTCAACAAGGTCGTTGCCTGGCAGCCAGACATCCTCAGTGCACCTGAAAAGATTTGGGAGGTATGACAGTCACATGGGGCACGGTGGTAGAGAAAACTTCTCTTATTAAGCAGATGGATGGCCATAAGGAGTGAAAAGAACTACTCGGATGCGTTAGGCTGAGGATCCCCCAGAGTTTATTTTCAAACCCCAGCTTTGTGTCAATGGCATTATACCTACAATGAAAGCAAAGGGATAGCCCATGAATCCGCTCGAGTGACCGAGCTAAGGCATGCATGTTGATCAATGGGGACACTGACACACTTCCAATAAAGTTAGAGCTGAGTCCTACATCGCGCTACTGGTGGTTCATGGGCTGCAGAGACACCGGGAAAGAATGTTTACTTTTCAGACCACACAAGCAGGAACGTGTACAGCGTACTATCCAGCTTGCACCACACATACTAGCTTTGAGACACTAGTCAGTGTTTCGGGATGGCTGGGAGGAACAGTAGATCTCAAGTCCTGGTCCCCCACATGCAGACAGCTTTTGCTTCCTGCTGCCATTGGTGCCAGATTATGGATCCGCACAGATGCTATGCCAGTTCTGCCTCACCTTAAGATGGTGGACCAAGCGTTTAGCCCTGGGCCTGCATTTTGACAATTGCTGGGCGCCACAGGTAAGGGTAGCCACAAAACCTGAAAAGGGAGAAGTGGAAAACATGAAAAATAGGTTGGAATAGGGAAACCTAACCAGTCATATAATTTGCAGGGAATCCTATGAGGGACGAAGGAGTGAACAGCTAGTGATAAAGGTGGAAAGTTGAACCAGGAAGATGGTGCATCCAAAGTCGCGATTACTTAGAGCTGTAACTCCCATCTCTGAACGAAGTACGAGTGGAACAAGTACATTCTGCTCAAAATTGCTGAGGTCTCGAGCCCAACTATTAGAGGCCAAACCTGAAAGAAGCAAAACAACCTACCAGGTGCGGTATCCTGGCCTTGGCCAAAGGTTGAAAGAAAAATAAACCGGGCAGATCCTGATGAAGGCTCAAGCCCTTGAGGACAACCACTGGCTGAAGGTTAAGAATCATCTACTTTACAACAACTCTGGCAAGGGGGCCAAAATTGTAATCACAATCACACGTAACAGTAATGGTAGTACCTTTGCAGATGGGTCTGAACAATCCTGCTGCTAAAGAATCCTCTAAGGCAAGGGGAATAATGCATTATTGCTGGTAGGTTTTTACTACATCCAAGACCCCAGCAACACTATACACGACCAGGAGGGCAGAAACCAGAATCGAGAAAAGTAAAAAAAAACCTTTAAGCAGTGTATTGCACAGTATATCCTTGGACTGTGACTGATTGATCAGTGAACGTGGGACTTTTACATCAGAACCTTTTGGACTATGCCCCCTTACACCTCGTTTTATTTTACCTCCATCTGGACACTTCAATTGATGCTGTCCCTTATCGAATTGAATGAAAGACCTCTAGCATCCATAGACATTCTCCCAACCTCGAGTTTAGTAAACGTCTTAACCTTTCGTCCCATGTCTTGAATGTGTTGCTAATCTCAGTCACAGAGGCTCCTCCCAGATCATCAACAAGTGCTTGGATGGCTGAAGAGACATTTTGCCTAGCACCCAGTCCGCTGTCACTCAGTGGTCATTTTTGGCAGCCCTTGTCTAAGGAAGGTCATTCTTCTTCCTAGTCTCACGGTCATGCTTTTTCTCCTTCAGGCAAGGAGGAAGGTGTACTCTGACGGCAAATTAAACCGTATGCGGATACATCTGAAAGGCATCATAGCCTCTCTTGCTTACACCAGGCAATAGAAGGACCCCTTATTTTTCTTCTAAACTTGCACCAGAAAGGAAGCGCAACATCCTGAAGGGGTTAGCAAATGTGAAGAAATCGTAGTAACTCATGAAATGCTAGAGGTGGGTGGTGGCCAAGAAGTGGATCCACAGCTAGAGGCATATGACTTGGGCTCGATGTTTCCATGGGCTTCATTGGGCTTTGATGCATCTCTCTGTGGCACCAAATTAAATCTGGAGCCTCAGGACAAAGTTAGAGGACTTTCAGTTGATGACTTACACTTGTTCCATCTCTCTACGGACAAGTAATTGTCAAAGAAAAAGCTAATACTATCATTGCCATGTCTTGGTCAGCGATCACTATGCCAGCATCCATAACTTCGGCCTTGTTGACAGAGCTTTAATGGGTTTTTAGGCTAGAGCCCAGAGCAGAGGTGTAATTGCCCAGGTAGTGCCCCGATTATGAAACTCTAGAGGTTTTCAACACAGTGACTTCTTCAGCACATGAGCATAAGAATTTGCTTTCCCCATCCCATGTGTCACAACACCAGTCTCATTGACAAAGCAGATATTCTCAGTGCATAACCTATTACAAGTGGCAGATCCATTAACAGGTTCAGTATTCATTTTTTCAGAGATGAGAATGGCCACATGTAGACCTATATCTAAACCGCAAGTGTCCCTTCCTTGCTTCCTGAGTGGCAGAAACTCTGGATCTCTTGTGGTGCTGTGAACCTGGGAGGGGGTGTCTCCTTACAACTTTCTGACCTCTTCCACTGATGGACAGGTCCATCTGGCAAGTTTCAGGAAACTATCCTTTGCTATATTATCTCAATCACCCAATGGTGGCCCGCTAAGTTTTTGTTCTTGGAACCAATGACCCTGGTGTGAGACTTTCCCACTAGTTTGCTTTCCAGGCAGATAGAGGGGCAAATCCACAACCCCAAACCTCAGTCTCTAAGCTTAGTGGCCTGGTACATGAGCCGCTTACACTATAGCATGAGGGCTGCTGACCTGGAATATGAATATCATAAGGGTGGCCTGGAAAGATTCAATGCGGTTGCAGTAGAAAAGAAAGTGGACAAGATTTTGCCACTGGTGTGATGAAAGACTGGTTTGGCTTGAACATTGGCTAATGTGCTTTCTTTCATAATGGAATAAGTCCAACAGACGTGTTGCACCTGGTGGTGCTAGGATGTTCTTGAAATGTAAAGGGATCTGTGTTTTCAAAACCTGTCATGAAATGGCACTTTGAAAGGCTGAATCATATTTTCGGCCCTTTGCAAAATGGTCCACCCTTTGTGGGATTGGGATGTAGTTCTGTCACCTCTAGCCCATAAGCCCTTCAAACGTAGTGATATCGGACATCAGTTTGATGTCCTGAAAGAGTTGCTATTGGTTCAGCCTATGGGGGATAAGAGAACCCCAGGCTTATCGCCCTCTAAATGAGATTGGGGACATCTCTCCGCAATCTCTGTGGGGCGCAGCCAAGCCAGTGCTTGGAGACTTTATCATTGAAAGGGAGTCCCTCAAGAAAAACGAGGAGAAAACAAAAACGATGTGGCTAGAACAAAACATATAGAGGCTACAAGAGAATATTTCACACACACTCAAGGGCACCAACCACAGCAGCAATGAACCAAGCCAAAACAGAGCTGAACTATACATCAAAGGCGAAGTTCGTGCTCCGTCAGGAGCATATTTCACAACCAGGACAACAAACCAGAAAAACTATAAGCTCACCATATCAAACAAAAACGGTTATCGCCTCAAATAATGCAAATTTGAGAAGATGGAAACCTGACAGCAAACCTCATACTAATCAACAAGGTATTTTGGAACTACTTTGACCGGCTCTACACTTCCCAGGGAGAACCACTGGAACATGAGATCTGTAATGTCTTGAAATCACTCTCTACTCAGAAATTACTAGAGGAGGCTGGCGAAGACCTGATCAAATCCTTTACTGAGGAGGAAGTATAAAGTGCAATCAAAAATCTGAAAAACAGCAAGGCATCGGGCCGGGATGGCTTAGCCACCCCATTGAGGCCATGGAGGTGAACCTGCTCCACAAAACGCTCCCTAGGGGATTGGGCAAGCAAATTGTAGCTTGAGATCTCCTGTAAAGACTGTATGCTCCGCCAGTATGGATGCCAAAGACGATGTAAAGGTGACAAAGCCTTTTGTTTGACACCACTGCTGAACCCTCTGCAGACTTAATACCATATAATCAATTATACCTTGGCTTTCATTGCAGAGACTCCTACAAAAACTGCAAATCTCTCGCCAGGAGGAAGGGTCTCCCTGATACAGAGCTGAAGGTCTGGGGAGAAAAACGTGCAGAGCGCTGCTGCCGTGCAGAATAAAGGCAACCTGGAGGTGCAACCACAGTGAATGTGGTGGGACAAAAGACTGTGAAACACTGCCGAATCCAGGAAGGCCAGGGCAAAAGCTCTTCAGCCACTGTACTGAGTCATAGAAGGGGAGAGAACCCTGAACACTGGCGAGGCCCTGACAAGGCCGCCACAACAGGAGGCACTACACCTCCGATACCAGAATCACAGACCATCCATGGCGGAAGTGCTCCGAGAGAACAGGTACGTGGGCTGCACAGGGTAAAGGGAGGCAGGTGGTTGAATGCTGCGGGGAAGCCGAAACCACGAGTCATTCACCAGCTAATGAGCCTGTGAACAACCTGAGTTTAACAACCGAAGTGTCAAAAGTAATACGAAAACAGCTAAAAACACTGAAAGCCAAGAGAACTATATTGAAAAGTCCCATAAGGAGGATGGGACTCAAACAGAGAAGCCCAGTGGTTAGAGAACCTGGGAATATAGCCTGTACAAAGCTGAGGTGTCCCGACGGACACAAGGACTGATACCAACATCGAAGGCCAAGAGTCATAAAAAGGAATTAAAAAGTGTGGCATCCACGCTACCCTGGAGAGGGTGAAGGCTCGAGTGATCGAAGTGGGCCTAAGAAATAGCATTGTTGGAGGGGTGGGGTCAAGTACTCCATTGGATCTAAGCATTGAAACCTTTGTTGAACTGAGCAATCCTTTTGATCATTTGAAAACCTTTTTTTGAACTAAGTTATACTTTTGTAAACCCTTGAAAACATTTCATGAACCGAGATGGATTTTGAACTGTGGTGACCCAGGCAAGAAACCATGTCCTGGGACGAATGTTTGACTTCAAAGAGTGTCTGCAGGAGAGGGGGTGGCGGTGAGCAAGTTAGGAGGCGTTGGCGACCTGCAGTATACAAACACTTTCTCTTTTTTGTGTGTTTACTTTTTTCTAGTGTAGGGCCAATTGGTTACACAGTGTTAGGCAGAAACCTGTGCAGTTCCCTCTGGGAACCACTGCAAAAGATTTAGGACTACAGGTGTTTGGCAGTAAACCCACTTGGTAGCAGTCTGTACCACACAGATTCACTTGGTAGCTGTGGCTGAGCAGTCAGACTTCCCTCAAGAAGAGTTAGGCAGTATACAGAGTATTCACAATAGGTCAAGAGAACACAGTAGAACAAGTAAACACTGACCAGGGCTTGGTGTAAAAGAGATATCATTATTTTAAAACCACATCTAGAAAAACACACAGGCACTAATAGTAAGCGATTCAAAAACACGGTCACTAAAAGATATACACTCCCTTAAAAGAATAATTAGACAAGTGTTAAGTAAAGCGGTGAGCGCTTAACGTAGATGGCACTCTAATAGTTCATTTTAAAAAGGGAGAGAAGAGCAGAGAACAAGTTGAAACAGATCCCAACACTTTTCTCAGAACATAACAAGAGAGGAAGGCAAAGTAAAACTGTGCCGTTAGAGTTCAAGAGGCCGGATCCACTTTCAGAGGATCCAAACGAAATGTGTCCAGGGTCACACGGTTGCAGTGCACAAAAGTCTTGTATAGGTTCAAAGAGGAGTTGGACCAAAGAAAGGGACCAGTTAGAGGGTCAAGGCGGCCAGCCCAGTCCAGAAGGTTAAGGGATTATTATTACCTTGTAGCAATCTTTAGAAAGGGAGGCCTGGCGGACACGGTACCTTAAAGTGGTGAGAACGCTCCAGCGGGGGCAGTCGTTCCTGGCAGCGGGTGCAAGTCGGTGCTTCGTCCGGGGGAAGAGAGGATCTCGTCGTGGAGGAAGACAGGAGTCCGTTGCACTGCCAGGGAAGAAACCAGCCGCGGAGTTTCTCAGGTACAAGGAGCGGTCCGGTGATTCGCGGTTCAGTGGTGAGTGGCTAGCCGGCTGCCGGGGTGCTTGGCACAGGCAGTTCGACCACAAACCGGGCTGGGGTGCGAAGAAAGAAAGGTAAACTGGTTGTGCCCACCAGTCAGGGGAAGAAGCCTCTCCAGCCGGGAGATCTTCTCTGTCGTCGGGAAGTGGTGAGTCTGTTCTGCAGGGCTCCACCGGTGGTGTCGTCGTGGTAGGTCGGCTCAGCTTCTCCCTCGTCGGATTCTCAGGTCCTGTGGCGACTTCTGAAGTTCCAGTCCCCAAAGCCCTGCTTTTATGCAGAAAACCCCCATTCACTCAGCCTAGCTGTCACTCAAAGAATTAATATTAATTAAATAAACCGGCGGTATGTTCGAGGCTATGAGAATTAAATAATTAAAGTTGGTAGCCTTGAACAATGGGAAAATCCCATAGGAAAATATTAGCGGTCGAATATAAAAAGTAGTTTCCACTGCCACCAGCCAAAACTCGATCAGGGGGGACAGAGACGTGCCCCCTCGACTAACAGACCCCGGGGCAATCGAATTGCCCCGACCAGTACGTCCACAATATGATGGTTTGTACTGGTTTCTGTTAATAATTTGGGACTAGTAAAGCCAATGGTGACTTTACATGCCCTGGGAGACAGTAGTCAGTCCCAGGGTATGGAGTCTATGGTGGGGTGTCACTATGACACCCCTGTGTTACTGCACGGAGGGTGCTGTGTAACACACATAGGAAAAACACATGAGACCCTATGGAGTAAAGGACCCCATAGCCCATAAAACACATTACCAGTCAAAGGAATACCATAAATCATGTCCAAGAGTGGGAGAAAAAGAGTCTCACTCTTGGCAGGAGGAAAAAACAAACTCCAGAAATCCAGCAAAGCTGCTGGGGGACTCACTAGATTAGGAAATTCAGCCTAAAGAGAGAATTCTCCCTAACACACAGGTTAGGACAGAGGACTGACTTTGTTATTTGACATCTTGATGAGCACCTTCGTTTTTCTTTTTTCTTTTTGTTAGGAAGGGGACCCCCTTTTAGCAGTAGGGCTATTGAGGCCTTGAAACACTTGTGTATAGGCGCGTTATAAAGGCCATATATTATCATTTTTATTTAAATAAAGACCTTTTGTTGAATCATGTACTCTGGTCCGAGTCTTATTTCTGGTTCGCCACCCACCCCATGTAACAAGGCTACTAAGCACATTCTTGGAGCAAGGAGAGCTGCCAACATCCATGAAACGGGCAACTTTGGTGGTTATCCCAAAGCCCAGAAAAGACACCAGGGAATATGGGAGCTTACCAACCCATTCCTTGCTCAATACGTACCTAAATCTGCTGACCAAAATCTTTGTGGACAAGGTACAAAAACAGATTAGGAGCCATTATAGTCCCAGACCAAGTACATTTTATTGCACAACGATCTTCGACAGACCGCATACGCATACTAGCTCACACAATATTTTCAGGCCAGAGGTGGCGGGGGAAGCCTACCTTCATCTCAATTGATGCTGAAAAGCCCTTTGATGGGTCCATTCCAGCCCATCTCCTATGCACCCTGATGTAATTCGGCTTTCTTTAAAAGAAATTGGTTAATGGATCCAAACTCTACATTTCCCCACAGGTATAGCTAGTGACTCTGGAGGTGAAATTGCCCCCTATAATCCTGGAGGAAGGTACCAGGCATGGATGACCTCTATCGCCCATCCTTTTCGCTATTGCCCTGGAACCACTGGAATGCAAGATCAAAGAATACAAAGAAGTCAAAGGTTTGAAAATGGATTAGGCAACATCAAAAATCCTCCCCCGCGCAGTAAATATTCTGCTGCCACTGGCCGGTCCAGAGAGAGACATAATAATACAGCCGGCTATGGCAAACTATCAGGTACAAAATAAATTGAGGAAAAACAGAAGTTCTCTCCCTCAGGAAAACCCAATTTTCTTTCCCTGCCACACAAAACCTGCAGCTAGCAGACAAAATTACGTTCTTGTGTATCAAACAGGCGAGATCCATTCAAGCCATGGTTAAGCCGAATACGGATGAACATAGTCAGTCCAAACGGACTTCAAAAAAATGGGGTGAAATGACGATCTCGTTCATAGGGGGCATCCTTATACAAAATGGTTACTTTGCGATAATTCTATAGATATTCCGCATGCTTCCATGTCCAATACCTAATCCATACTTTAAGAAGCTGAACTCCCTATTGGCTACCTTTTTTGTACATAGATTCTAGTTTTGTTCTCTGTTTTTGCCCTTACCATAGAAACGCAAAACGCGAAACGCAAAACCACAGGAGTCAATCTACCCAGCACCACAGCCTGTCTTTGGGCTGACAGGCTGGCACAATTCGCTAAGGCTACCATCATGGAACGAATGCCGATTCTGGGCCTCCTATGTGAGCCACATGCTGCATCACCTCAAAACTAAAGAATATGTCCATGGAGCCTGGTCCCTCAGACATCCCTGTGACCTAACCGCATCCTCTGCCCAGTTCTGGAAGATTGTTCACAATAAATGGGCTTAAAGGTAGGCATTACAACAGGTGCCCCCTTATGAAACACCACCCAGATGGAGCAAATCAACTGGAGTTTATGTGCGACAGGGGAAATTCGACCTCCCTAAGCATTCTTAGTTCTGGAGATGCCTCCAATGAGAGAATCTTCACAGCCAAGGCAATTCAAAGAGGGCCCACTGGCCTTACCCTTCAAACCTTTTCTAATCAAATTGCCCATACAGAAGGTGGCGATAATGATGGCATCCCAGCGACCGACAGAAGAGA
Organism: Ambystoma mexicanum; assembly: GCF_040938575.1. Taxonomy (NCBI): domain Eukaryota; kingdom Metazoa; phylum Chordata; class Amphibia; order Caudata; family Ambystomatidae; genus Ambystoma; species Ambystoma mexicanum. The sequence continues at coordinate 575,045,988 of NC_090922.1, read as the reverse complement.
GGGGACCCTTACAACCACATCTATAGTTGAAATGGGAAAAAGGTTTGAACTGTGCATGGGATGAAGACACCTGATGAGAAATTCTAATTTAGAGGGATGGTCGATAGGCCCAAAAAGACTCGAACACAAAATGGTCCTAGTTCTGTGTCCTACATGGAGCATACTGGTATCTGGCAAAACTAAAGACACAAGCCTGCTGGAGAGGATGACCAGTGATGCCTGCTGGAGAGGATATGGCATGAAAGGGTCTTTTGCACATATGATATGATGACGCCCACAGGTCGCATCATTTTGGCAGAAAGTATTCAGGGTCATCAGCTGCACTTTTTCTTTCTCTCCAAGAGTCCCCACATGCAGTGTGCGCTGCTGCGCTATTGAACTCTGCGGGCTGTGCTCCTACTTCTTTCCTATTGGTTCTTGTTCTGACGTGCCTCCAGGAGTCTGGTCTTTCTGTTGTTTTCTATGAGGAGGATTTAATGCCGTTTGGGTCAGACGCTGTGCTCGCCATAAAAAGGTCCATAGGATTTTCATACCGCTTCACTCAGTTATAGCCCATAAAGCTCTTGGTGTCGGGGGTGGGGGGGGTGCAATTTAATTCCTTCTCTGTGGCTTTCTTGTAATCTGGATGGATCCAATTTAGCCTGTCCCCTAGGGTGTGTTCAGCATAGCAGGCTCACCTGTGTAGTCCCAAAGGTGGTGGCTCCCCTTTGGGGTGGGGGTAGGTGACTAACTCCTTGGATTCCTCACAGCTCCCACAGCGAAAGGAGGACTGCAAGCCATCCTTGGATGGCTAGAAGAGGGCGAGAGCATGCCCAACCAAAGGAGGCGCTGGTCTCTAATTGCGCTTGCTAATGCCAGAAGGAAAATCCTGCAAAACTGGAACCAAAGCAGGGGGAGCTCTACACGCAATGGAAAAACTCCATATGATCCATGTGGCAGGTTTCCTACTATGCTTAGCAAAAGGGGCAACCTTCGAGGACTAAGTTAAAGAACTATGGAAATCATTTGCAGAATCAGCTTAAACCGTGTCTTTACTGGGAAGAAGTTGGTATTAACTAAGTGTTGAGGGAGTTCTTGGAGTTTTTTGTGGTAGTGTACATGGACAATATTGTAATTGTTTCTCAAGGTCTGGCGCAACTTGAACACGTATATAATGTCTTGTGAAAGTTGAAGGACAATCGGTTGTTTGCAAAAGTAAATTTCACACCACTCGAGTGGAATTTCTTGCATTTGTAATTTCTCCAGAAGTGCTTGAGATGGACACAGTAAATATTCAAGCAGTAAAGGAATGGTATATTCCCACTTGTGTGAAAGATATTGAAAGCTTCTTGGGTTTTGCAAACTTTTATCATCTCTTCATTCAAGGGTTTTCGCAGGTGGTGACTCTCATTACTAAATTACTGAAGAAGGGTATGAAGTTTATTTGGTCTACAGAAGCCGAAGAGGCGTTTCAATTTTTGAAGAACAAGTTCACTACGGGTTCACTGTTCTTGCATCCTGATGTCGATCAAACTTTTGTTTGTTTGTTGTAGAGACAGATGTGGGGACAGACCCCTAATAACCTTAACCCAAAGTGAGTCCATCTCCTAAGGAACAAGGGCACGTTTTTGTATGTAAAGTTCATTGTACAATCGTCCAGGGTGCAGTTGGATGGTGCTGTGGAGCCAAACTAACCCAAGTCTCAACTAACCACATAAGTTCATACATTATATAACATTTTGCAACAGTTAAAACACTCCCAGATACGTTCTTACAATCCACCCCTACACATGATTGGACAAAAAACATACACAACGAAGTTCGATCTTTCTTTTTTTCTTCCCCTTTTCATTGGTCCTCGACAATCTTTACTAGCATCTTGAGATAATATTCATAGCACACCCCTGCTTGGGATTCGTCCATGGTAGGTTGTGACATCATGGCATAGTAAAACATTCACATGCAAACATAATTCATTACTATTAACTGGCCTGAGCCCTTTAATCTTAAGTGTTATTGCACATGGTCCACATAGATACTTTAGCGATATGAGGAAAAGCTGAGAAAACAAGTTCTTTTTTTGAACTAGCGATGACTATCTCATCCACCCCAGTTTACTGGCCCCATTGACATTCTAATTTATGCGACTACCACTTCAGCACATGGCCTCTAGTTCCACCCTGAGAAAACAATTGAGTACCCCAAATCATAGCCTCTGGCGCCATCTCGCTCCATCTTTATTGCTGGCCTGAGCACTTGGCCAGATCCCTCTGCACGACTTCAATGCAATGCGAAAGATCACATCTATTCCCTGCATAACTACTGAGCCATAAACCACTGCGTCCTGTACAACGGCTCCATTATTTCTCTGTCAACCCCCAAACCTACAAAACAAGAATTTTCCAGTCCCCTAAAATTCATTGTGAGCAGACCAACATTGTAAGAACATTTGACAGGAACAGAAAAGAATAATGTTGATATTTATATAGCGCACCATCACCAACTGAGATGGTCTCCAGGTGCTCAGGCAGATCTGTAAACAAAGAGGTGGGGATTGGGTTAGTGGGTGAAGAGGACGTAGGAAAGTGAGAAGTTGGTGTACTGTTGGCAGCTTCAGTTTGGTTTTCACTGTGCGCTGACTTTGGGTGAGAGTATATGATCGAAGCAAGTCCTTGTGTGCTGTTGTGATCTATGTGTTGATTGTTGTTGCAGTGTGGTGAATGGCATACGGTTTGCTGTGAGAGAAGTGGTTGTGTGGGTTTTTGTGTGAATTAAATATGCAGAAATGTGAGGTTTTGGTTAGTGGGTTATATTTCTCTTAATCCGTGTGGTTTTGTTCATGTATCCGGTTGTCATAGTGGGTAGGTATATTCTTTTAATCTCCTTTACTATCTTGTTTCTAGGGAGATGGCGAGGAAGTTCCTAGCTAAGTTATTTGAGCTTAGTACCCCTGGTTGGGTGAGCATTATCCCATAGTTCGTTAGTGATGTTATATTATCATTTCCCTGCTCCTTCCTATCTATTTACTCTCGGTAGTCCTTTGGGTAGGTATATTCTTTCTCTTCCCTTTCCTGAATGTACATTTCTATGGCAATGGCGAGGATGGTCAACAGCTAAATTATTGAACTTAGTACACCCGGGTGGGCGGGAATTATCCCTACGTAGGTTGTGGTGTAATATTATCATTCCCCGCTCCTTCCTATCTATTTACTGTCGGTGGCCCAATGCTCCCTGTGATTACAATGTGGGCCAGGTGTTCTTGCTAGGTCATACCTTGCCTTCCACCCAATTGTTCTGTGGATGTTCTTTGGTATGGTTCAGTGAGGTTTATCTTTCAATTGGTAAGTGGATATGTTGTAGATCCTTTTATCCTTCTTTAAGGGTTGATGGCTTGGGGAATAGGGATAGGTTCCTCTCTCAGCCTAGTTCTGCTGTCTATGCCCTTATGGTCATTCTTTCTAGTTATGGGGTGAAGAGAGAGGATTTGAGGAGTTGTAGGTGATCTATTGTGTTCCGTATATGCGTAGAGCGGATGAATGCGTAGAGCGGTCGGAACGTGTGAATTATGTGGATGGAATCGGAGTATGGGGATGGAATGGGTAACGCATATGGATTGAACGAGTGATGTATGTGAACAGAACGGATGACGTAGGTGGATGGAACGCGTAACGCATGTGGACGAAACGGGTGACGTATGTAGACGGATGACGTCTGTGGATGGAACGGGTGACGTCTGTGGATGGAACGGGCGACGTATGTAGATGGTACGGGTGAAATATGTGGATGAAGTGCATAAAACAACTCAGAATACATGGAACGGATCGGAGTAAATAGAACAGATTGGAGTGCACGCGGAGCGGAGCGGATGGGAGTGCACGTGGAGCGGAGCGGATGGGAGTGCACGCGGAGCGGATGGGAGTGCACGCGGAGCGGAGCGGATGGGAGTGCACGCGGAGCGGAGCGGATGGGAGTGCACGTGGAGCGGAGCGGATGGGAGTGCACGTGGAGCGGATGGGAGTGCACGTGGAGCGGATGGGAGTGCACGTGGAGCGGATGGGAGTGCACGTGGAGCGGATGGGAGTGCACGTGGAGCGGATTGGAGTGCACATGGAGCGGATTGGAGTGCGTGGAGCGGACTGGAGTGCATGGAACGTTTGAAAGAGCATGTAACCCATCATATCACATCACCACGCTTACTCTCTTCTTTACACCACCATTCAACTAGAACACAAAGATACTGACACCATTCGGTATAACTGTTCTCATACCAACATCTGGCGCATACTCCCCATCACTCAAGTAAACACCGCTGGGTACACACCCCCCAGCCAGGCATTCTCCTCCGGCCTAACAGCCACTTTCGGTCTGGTCAAATCCTGCCAGAAGGAACACATACTCATGATCTCTCAACCACCACACCTACCGCTAAGAAGCAGCTATTACACGAACGCCACATCAGATGCACTCCTATCCGGTGCTCACACGCACTTTTGACTCTCCCTACTCTCCCTACTCCAGTTCCCAAGGGCGTTCAACCTAGCAGCACCTTCAGACCATACCAATGGTACATAAGGCGCTATATAAATGCAAAGTAACATAACATAACAAGAACACTCAGAATAGCCCTGCATGACAATACATTAAGGGTTGGCAGTGTTGAGAGAAAACGGGAGAGGGAGGGAAGAGACATGGGACAAAAAGGTCTAAAACATCTTATGAGAATGTCAATCAATGTTTGCAGACCACATTTTCAATTCTAAATGATGTGTTGTACTGAAAAATGCAGACTCAATACAGAAAGTTATAAAAAAAACCTGCGAGTGGTGTTAAAAAAATGTAAATGTCAAGGCTTGCGCTCACTCAGTGCCAGCCCTGCAAGAGGCATGCAATGGGGCACACATTGCACCAGGGAAATGCCCCGAAGTGTGGCCAACCTCCCCCGCCTGCCCCTTGGCAGACACCTTGGCAAGCGATCCTCACAGAGGCCCTAAGTAGGGGGGAAAGGCAGTATTTGAGGGAAGTTGTTTTTGGCATGCACAATATTGGAGACTCACCTTAGATTCTAAAACATTTATGCAGGCTTTATTTGAGTGAGCGCTAACATCACATAACCCACTGATAAACTCATGTTCAACTTCAAGTAGAATAACATAACACTACCAGAAGCTAGCACAGCTCCCTTGGTCTAATGATGGATCTGTTAGCACGGCCCTGCTCCACCATTTATTCCTGCACACCCATCTACACATTGCTTCGTTACATTCATATTTTAATTAAAGAAAGTAGGGATACTCTAATAATGCTGTAGGGCCTCTTGTTAGTTACTTTATTACATATTTTATGGACAATAAAGTTACTCGGAGACAGACGGGACATATAGCTACACAGCACCACTGTCATCCCCATCCGAGGACTGCACTCATTCTTAACCAGGGGACGGAGTTAGCCAATCAGGTGTTTAGGAATGTGGTTGAAAACTGCCAGTGTCTGTCCATGTTCTCCAAGCAACTAGCGCCCCTTCTCAGGATGCTGTCGTTTGGTTTTGTGCAGCGGCTCCTAGTCCCTTCCACCCCCTCCCCTGTTTACCCTCTCACCTCCCTGAGCCCCCAAGACATCCCACCCCTCCCCACGGACTGATCGGCTTTATCATTGTATCATTACTGTGCGTAATATTACTGGCCACGGACAGAGTTGACAGGTACATTTGGTATCAGAACTCCAGAACCAGGTACAGCACCCTTGATTCTACACAATGAAAGATTTAAGGTTTCATCAAAACACATAACTTGCATCCCTCACCTAGTGCAGTGTACGACATGCCCCTACAGCAGTATGCTTGATCATCATGTGAATTGCGCATTTGTGGCGATCCAGGCCGACATGGAGTGTGGTGCGGTCTGTACTTTTTTATGCTGGGCTGAGGGGTGGGGGTGGCAGTTTTTGTTTCTCTCCTGATAGATCACTGTAAAACAGAATGTACTCACTTTTTACCAACCCTGGCATTGCATTGCTGTGAAATTATGTTGGAGACTGGGATCATGCAATTTTTCCATGTGTCAAATTCTCTGTGCACTCCTTGACATGCATAAAGGGACTAAGCTGTTTGCTCTGGTTGAGTGGCTGGCTTCAACAGTCGCACACATTACATCACTGCTTCTGTCCCACGCCAGGTAGTTCGTGTGCAGCTGCTTTGGGTTTCTGCGTATTTTGTCGGCATGGGTCTGCCCTGCCTAGCTTCTTCTCAGGAAATACCTTCGCAAAGCTGACAATCTTCTGTATGGAGCCTCAGTTCGATAATAAAACTCTGCCTCCACACCCGAACACTTTCCGGGACAGCAGCGTTTGCTTCTCCACCAAAATGTGCAAAACTATACAAGGAGTAGTACTGAACATTGTTTTACTCGCAACACAAACGGATAAAGGACCGCCTGATATTATAAAATTATAAATAAATGTTTTTAGCCAATGCCAAAGAAAACTTAATGATGGGTAGGTGTGCCAGTATTCAAATCGGGAACCTGCGGGTTGCACACTCTACTGCAGTGGATAGTGAACCTAAGGGCAACCGCATGATCTGCAATGCACACGGTGTGCCCGAATCTGTGGATTTTGCTCCCGTCTTCAAGACTCTGGTCCGAGGTCAGTCCTATTTCTTACCATTAGAGGTGAATACTTTCTTCATATTTCAGCTTGAGGATCTTGCTTTCTGCTCTGCAGCTTGTCACAGAGATAGCTGTTTGCACTATCATGTACATGAGAAAACAGCCTATTTAAGACAACCTTTGGCTTCAGTAAGTTCATGTCACGGCCACATGGCTTGTAGTGTGCCATTCACTCAATGGCAAATCTCAGTGCACCTCAAAACTATAAGATTCCATGTAATGTTGGGTGATTGACGTGCATGATGATGATGATGTGGTATTTATATAGCGCTTTCGCAAAGAGCTGTACAACTCAAACAAAGTTGATCAACCTTGGAAGGATGAAAGGCTCGGTTGGCCATGCAATTCAGGAAAGGTTGTGTTATTGAATTTTTCTCTTCACTGACATTTGCATCGTCTTTGGGCGCTATGGGATACTACTTATTAATATTCTGGTATTTCGTGTGCTTGGCCCTAACTTCCGGAAGCAAAGTAGCAATTGATATGAGGAATGATACAAGTGAGCAGAGCTAACGGGAGGGGAGGGTGGTCAATATGACAGCAAGGGATCTACAAGCAACCATGGGAGGAAATCTGAAAAGGGGAGGGCAGCTTTCCACGTTTTACGTTGGGTAGATGATACGTGCTTGCAGTGGAAGCCAGTGCAGTTTGATGAGGGTGGGATTGATGTGGTTGAATTTGCAGAGTCATTTTGAGTCATGCTGCAGCATGAAGAACAAATCTCCTGGGTGCCAGAGTAGTCTCCAGAAGGCCTTCCAAAAGGGAATTGACACCATCCAGGTGGGAGGACCAATGCTCTGGGATGAAGGGCTTGATATTCCACAGGAGAGAAAGTTTGTACCAATCCGTTTGTGTCTTTATCATGTGCGGTGTCGATATTTGTAGAACCAATGGGACTTTGCACAGGTAGTCATCTGGGGTGTGAAGCCTTTGATGTTTGTAGGAGAGAAACAGAAACATATCTGGAAGACAGGGTGTTCCGAGTTGTTGGTCAGCAGTAGGAATTCGGTCTTGGAGGGGTTGAGCATCTGGTAAACACTGGACATGCCGGACTGGATCATTGTGAGCCATGCCTTGAGACTGTGGATTTCTTCTATGAAGGTAGAACTGCATGTTATCTGCGTATTGGTGGATTTCATGTGGAGCCAGGAGGGTTCAGATTGGTTCCATGTAAAGCAGGACTGCACAGGTGTTGGGTACAGGAATCCATTTGGACGAATGGTTGGTGGTTAGGAAGGTAGGATCTGAATCAGCTGAGGATGATCTTGCTGATCCCCATGAAGTGATTAAGAATCTCAGTGAGTGTCTGGTGGTCCACTGTGATGACTGCTACTGAAATGTCAAGGAAAACCAGGCATCACCTTGATGTTGGCAGTTTTTATACTGAATCGGGGCTTGAAGCCAGATTGGTAGGACTGAAGGAGGTTGTTGATTTTGATGTGTTGGAGCAGTACTTAGCTACTGCTTTATTGAGGATCCTATGTAGGAAAGTGGAGATGGTTCTGTAGTTGCTGAAGCAGTCAGGGTCTAGAGAGAAGTGGGAGGAGTTGTCCGGTCTTGCGGGTCGAGGAGAAGATGCCTTGAGTTAGGGCGCTGTTGATGATTGTCATGTAACGGAGGAATGCTTCAGTCAGAAGGGTATTGAATACAGAGGCAGACTGTTGTCTGTGTATGAGGTGGCCTTGAGGGATGCTGGTGTGACAGTGAGGTCTTCCCTAAGGAGTATCTTGAAAGTTGTCCAGGTAGTTGCGGTTTTGCGAGATGCGATGTTCAGTGTGGTGTCAGTTGTGGCGTTGGCATCTCTGTTGGTGGATCACGTTGTATTGTTGATGAAGAAAGAGTTGATGCTGGTGGATGTTTTGATGCAGTGCTGTATGGCTGGGACAGGAAGAGGGTTAATTCAATGCTTGATGGCTTTGAAGAGGGCTCTGCTTTCGTTGCTGGCCTTGTCTATGATGTTTGGTAGTATTTTGCTTTGGCAGTGATGATCAGTCATCTACATGTTGCACAGAGTTCCGTGAGCAGGACTAAGTCTGATGCTCTGCTGGATTTTCGCCAATTCCTTTTTTGTTTTAAGATGGTTCTTTTGTTGAAGTTAAGTTCTTAAGAGTACCAGGATGCGGAAGGTTTAGGCTTGAGGGTGCGTTGTTGGGGCCTGGCGGTTGATGTTGGTTGTGAGTGTGGTGTAGAGTTTTTGGAGAAGCAAGTCGCAGTCCTTGTTAGTCTGAGGTAGATTGGCCAATGTGAGGTGGAAGTTGGATAGATCTTCCATGAAAGCCTCCACTGGGAAGTTATTGGGTAATCTGAAGACTTGTTTGCTCAATTTGCAATGGGTATGCTTGACTGGAGTAGTGTGACTAATGCCAAAATGGATCTAAACAAGAGAGGCATGCTGGTTTTGGATCGAAGGGCCAGAGGGGAACATTCAAGGTAACTTTGCTGTTTTGTTGCGTGCAGATTATTGGAAATGGGGGTCTGCGTCGTGGTGTTTCTAGAGGGTGTATTTAGTCCTGTTGTGTTTTGCATTATGAAACATTATTGGGAGATGAGAAAGTTGAGAGGTTGACATTATAGAGAGCAAGGAGAAAGGATGATGTAACAGAAATCCACATAAACATAGATAAGAGAGCTTCTGAACCAGAGTTGGACATTGGGAAGCACAATGAGGTTGTGTCTAAGACAGATGTCCCAGGCCTCCATCTCTCACCATCTTCTCCCACAGTGTCTGATGAAAAGTGCTTCCTTTTCCCTGGCTCTTCCCCCAGGGTGTGCCTTTGCATGGCTAGTACTGAGCTCGTTTTAGTTGGATGGAGATGGAGCAATGGGCTTGCCTCTTCCTTTTACTAGGTAGATGTGTCTTCTGGGAGAACAAGGGGCATCACCCTCCAGATGGTGGGAAATGCCAGGCCATGAAATACTCCTGTCCCAAGGTGACTAGGTCTTTGCTGTAAAGCACAGCTTCTGACGGTGAGCTACTTTGGTGGTGGCACCCTGCAGGCATACTTGGACTAAAGGCTGTGCTCTAAGTAACAAGTGGTCATGTTTGGGAGTGTCCGTGGTGAAGGGGAAAGCAGGATATGCTCTCTACCCAATTAATACCAGGATTTTGCCATTCTGTGCAAGAGGGTGAGGAGGGGCAGCAAAGACAAGTTACTCAGCCTGGTACGCGTAACTGAAGAAACATGCAGTACTGTATGTTATGCTAGATTATGGCACCTGAGCATTTTGAATATAGTAAAACACCTTGGTTGGATGGGCACGTAAAGCTTAGGGCATTGCTGCACGCCACACGGTTTACATGCCACTATAATGTGCTATATCATGCAAACGTATCAGCGCAATCACAACATTTTAACAGCAGCAGCAGAGGTGCACCTGGAACTTACCTCTATCGTTAAGGCAGATGCTAGCTGTGGGTGTTTGTGTGCACTGTGAGAAAGGGAAGGAGGTAACAGGAATACGTTGGAGAGGACGGTATAGATGGAAGAAGAGTACAAGAGGTTATGTCAAGGGGGTTTTCTTTAGAGCACCTATATTATTTCTCGACATTCGTAATGTTGTTGGACACTGGATATATTGGTGATTGGTGGATGTGAACTCTCAAATTGAGAAGGGGGTCTGCAATAGGGGATAGGTTCATCCCCGTAATCAATGCTTTACACTTGTACAAACTATCACTACATCTTAACCTAGAAACGTGTGACTACAGAATTATTTTGGTATTACTTCATTGTCACTCTATAATGGCCTACAATTAAAACACACTGCTTGATTGGAAAATACTATACTGTTTTGAAACAGCAACATCAAGTGCAAAATAAAACATAATCTCTTAAAAAAAAAAAAAATGATTAGCATTTGCTTTATTACAAACTTTATAGCTATTTTGCACATCTCTCTATCCAAATTAAAAAGAACAAGATAGAATGTCTAAGTCCTCACAAGTAGGTGTGTGATGTTGATCTCCCTAGTTTCTCTAGTGCAGATTTCAGAAAGTTCACTTTGGTGTAATTAACTCTGCAATCTTCCGCTTGATAAATTCTTTCCCATCAGCTGTCGGTGTCTGTTGCGGTTTTTCCCAATTCAGGCAGAAGATGTATCAACCTTTGATCTTTTAACTTTGGACAAAATAAGCATATATGTCTGAGTTTCGCTTTGGTGCTTACACAACCTGCACTCACTCGATAGTTCTTTGTATCTTTTTAAGGTACTTTTAGGATCCAAGATATTCATCCTTAGGCGCATGAGTGTATTCCGTGCAATGTTGTTTGCAAATTTCATTAGATACGATTGTGTCACATTTGCAAATCTACTGCTATTTTTAGATCGAAGGTGGGTTTTTGATTCAGCTCTACTTATTTCTGTTCTGCGCCAGTCATCTGCCCACACATTTATTTTCCGGTTAGTGGGTTCTTGCATAATGATTTCTCTGATATTCCCAGATCAGTAAGGAGGGTTGAACAGTCAGATTTCCAGACAGCAAGCATCTGATCATCTTCAAGATTTGTTCTTTAAGTATCTCGTATTGAGGAGCGCAGGGTTCCTGTATGATTTCCCTATGTAACGAGATCTGATTCCATGCAATCTTGACTTTTAAAGAGACCAGCTACAGTTTGTGATGGATAACAGCTGCAGGGACTGAATTTGGGAGATTTAATATTCTTTTGCAGAAATGGCCTTCACACCACTTCCAGGTCTCTTCTCCTAGACCTTTACATGTTTCAGCTCCGTAAATTATTACGGGTGTTACTTTGTGATTGAAAAACTTTGTCATCGGGGTCAGTGTGAATTTGCCAAATCGTTTATCCAGGACTTTTCCTTGCGCTTTAATTTTTTCTTTGTTCTCTTTCCACGGTTTTTCACTCTTAAGCATGTTTGTTATTGATCCCAGGTATTTTCTGCTCCCGAACTGGGCAAAGTTTTTTTTATTGTCCAAAGACCAAGATGACTTAATATTTTTTTCTCTTTTCTCCAAAGATCATCATTGCAGTTTTATAAGCGTTAATTCTCAGATGATTCTTTTCCACATATTTTTGTAACGTAACCATTTTTCTCTGCAGCCCAATGTGGGTCTGATCTAGCAGGACGAGGTTGTCTGCATAAAGCAACCACCCTACAATATTTCCATAGATTTTAGGAGAAAAGGTGTTGTTCTGTAACATATCTTCATTTAGATCTTCGATGAAGAAGTTAAATAGGGTGGCTGCTAGCGGACAACCTTGCTTCAGCCCCTGTGATGTTTGTATTTTTCGCAAAAGGGTTCCTGTCTGATCTAACTTTACCTGGATGTTTGTTCCGGAATAAAGTTCTCTGATTATTTCTAGCAGGTCGGTTGGGCATCCCTTCTTTCTTCGTTTTTCCCAGAGGAGGGGGCAATTAATACTGTCAAATGCTTGACTTAAATCTACACTTGCTATGTATATTTTTGTCTTCCTGGTCTCTTTACAATGTTTCAACATATTTAAGATCAGGAGATTCAGGTTACATACAACTCCTTTTACGAAGCCTGTTTGTCTTTTATCTTGGGATTCTGATGACTCTATCCATGCTTGAAGACGCTGTAAAATCACACTGGCAACATTTTTCCCCCACCACATCAAGTAGAGCAATGGATCTGTAATTATCTGGTGACATTCTGTTCCCTTGTTTGAAAATTGTTATCACAATGGCCGATTTCCAAGATTTTTGAATTTTTCTTTTCTTAAATATTATGGAGAATAGTATTTCACAGAAATCAGCCCATTTCTCTGGAGCTTCCTTCATTAAGGCATTGGATATTCCATCTGGGCCTGGTGCCGGCGATTTGCTGCTTTTTTTTTTTTTTCTTTTAATCAAACGTACGATCTCCTCAATATCGCATTTTAACGTCCACATACTCTTACTTGACTCACAAGCTTTGGATTTCTTGTCGGATTCTATTGGGTCTCCGAGCAGGTTTTTGAAGTGAGTCACCCAGACCTCTTCTGATATCGGGTTGAGTTGACGGGTCTCCATAGTGTCACTTTTGCCTTTGAGTAACTGCCAAACTTTCTCCATTTTTTTCGTTGATTGCTCTTAGCATACTTTCAGCATATCTCGCGTCCATATTTATTTTGTGTGCTTTTAACCAATTCCTGTATTTTTTTTCCTGATTTTTTTTTTTTAAATTTATTTCCGGAGAGTTTGTTCTTTCCAAAGTCCAATGATCTTTCCTCAGTAGTTTTTGTGTGCGATTATGACATTATAGACGTGCTGATGTTTGGATTTTGGGTTCATTATTCCCTTTCTTGTCTCTTTAAAGGCCATTAATGTGCTACTATATTCGAAGGAGTCGGGCTCTTTTTTAGTAGCTCAGTTAGGTCTTTCATTATTTTGGACAATTCAGAGGATTTTAGTCTTACCCTATTTAGACCTTCCTCAACTTCGATCTTATAGCTCAATTTCTTTAGTGGTTTTGTTTTTAATTTTTTAAATGTCATAATTAAAGGGTCATGGTCACTATGGATCTCTGTCAGCAAGTTTCTGCAAATGAAACGGTAGTCAAGCTTTGCATTGCTGCTTCCATTTGTCCATGTGGTGGCCGGAGGTATATCACCATCGATGTTACCGTTAACTAGGTGAAGATCTCTGTGACATTTCTTCCATCCATTCTAACCCCCTTAGTTTTTTTATTTCATCATGGAGTTAGGATTGCATTTGGGTTTCTTTTTTGTCACATCTAGCAAACAGTTTGCATTTAGGTCGCCACAGACTATTAAGATTTGGAGATTCAGCTAGCTTTTTGTCAATCGTGTCAGTTACAGCTTTGATGAACCTGTCCTTCTTTTGTGTCCGGTTGCCAATAAAGATTCACTAATACTTCTTTCATTTTATTGTTCTTGTTCTGTATCGTGGTTGTTTGGATATACAGATTCACGTTTAATGTTTCACTGACTCTGTAGTTATGATTATTTTTGACTAACGTTAACCTGAGGAAGGTCTTCCTTTTAAGCCTAATTTTGCTGGATTTAAATGTGCGGTATAGCCATCAAGGAGTGGTGGATCTTTTAGCCATGTTTCTTGGAAACGGTGGAAGCCCAGCTCCCTGAGAGTCGAGGGCAGTTCATTAAATAAATGACTGTAACCCCGTGTATTCCAGGAACCAACTTTTCAGTTGTCCGCTGGGGGCTCCTTCTGGCTCTACTTCCTTTCGGTCATGACTAACTATCGCGCTACCCAATCCCGGAAAACCTTAGGTCCTATTCTTCTTTGTTATGCATCTCCTCCTTATTAAGCTCTTTGGTCTTTCTGCACTGGAATTTCACCTTTATATTCTGAAGGTCTTCTTTTTCAATTGATTCAGAATCTGTAAAAAGGCTCTTATTGCTGTTTTTATTCTTTGTAGCCCTAGTAGAGTCAGTTTCAGAAGGATTCGAAGTTCTCTCTAACCTCGGGACATTGTAATGAATTTCATCGTGATTTGGGGTCCATGATCTTTTCCTATTTGCGCTTTCTGACTCGCTTACAGCTGAATTTTTTGTCCGGTCTTGCCACTTGTTCTTCCTGATTACTGGTTTCAATTCTAAAGCACAGTGAGCAAAGATCTGCTCTTGCTTCCCTCACCGTCAATACCGATATGGCCGAGGTCATGATGGGTTTAACTTTATCATTGATTTTATCATCGGCAAAACTCACCACTTTCATGTCTTGCGATGAAATCACACGAAGTTTAGGAATGTGGTGGAATAGGATCACCAGGTTTGCACGATTTAAAATTAAACAGTCTCTTGTGTTTTTGGTACTCTTCTGGCATATGGTTTTTCATTTGGTTGCGGGTGACCTGTCTCCTCAGAAATGTTCCTTTTCCTCTGGTATGGTGTTTTTGGTGAAGTTCTTATTTTATTATTTAAGTTGAATTTTATCATGGATGATGTAGCAGGGGCGAGATTTTGTTTTGCTCCCTCTAATTCCGTCTCAATCTCGATTATAATTAAAAAAAAAAATCCATTATTTCTTAAGGCTTTTCTTTTTTCGCTTAATGTACGGAATATGTTCTCCTATGAGTGCATCCTTTGGAGCAGTGAGGACATTATTAGTAGTTTTGTCTTTTACTGGGTTGATTACCACCACTCTTTGGGGTTGTTCGTTTGTTGTCTCAAGCTCGACTTCATACGTGGATAAGTCCATTCGATCTATTTCACTTGTATCAGGCCCATCTTGTGCGTTGGTCCTGGTGAGAGTGCCTGTTGCTGGTATTGTGTTGCTGTCTCCTTGGCCATCCTTTTCGTGGCTTGAGGCTTAGATATGCCCACTGCCTGGGGCTGTTAACTTCCTGTGGATTTTTCATCTGTCTCTTTGACTCTTCTTAAAAGTTTTCTTGAATTTCAGGTTTTTGCTTTTGTCCGTTTTTTATATTTTGGGATTTTCATTTGAGTAGTTTTCTTGTTTCTTTTTCTGTCCTCGAGGGTATTATATGGATTGAAAATCGAAAAGGGGTTCGCCTGAATACTGCCATCAGGACGCTCTTTGGCACACAGTTCTACATTTAGAAGTAGATTGTCATCAGAGCTGCTGGTGGTAACATTATTGTGTACCGTTACACTTAGAACCACCTTGTTTGCGACAGACGCTGGTGCTTGGATATTTAAAGTGGGACTGGTGGCAGCCTCATTCCTTGGCGTTGCTATTTTGGAGTTCTCATTTTCTGTCAGGCTGGCCCGGTGCGTTGTAGAAAGGCTAATTTCTTTTCGCTGCTCTTCTGACAGTACTTAATTCTCAGATGGATCTATTCTTTGTCCTTCACTGGCTTTTCAGATAGGGGTCTGCTGGGAACATCTTGGATCCTACAGGAATCTGGTTTCAATGTTGTAACAATCTCTCACACTCCTAAGAAGATTATTTTATCAGATTTAGCCTCTTGAAGTGAGTCTATTAATGATTTCAATATGACTCCATCAAGTTCTCCTGCTCCCTTTCTTTTCTCTCATGGATTCTATAAAGCTTTCTATTGCGATTAGTTTTGAGTTCATGAGTGCTATGCGTGTTGATTGATCCTTGTAGTTATCGCTCAGTGCCTCATACAGAGACCTTTTAAATAAGGTGCCAAAGTACTGGTAACAGCTGAGTTCAATGATGAATGGAGATATTTTTCTCTAACGTAATTAGGCATTGGGATTCTCATCGAATGTGGATCCGTCCTTTGTGTATTGTGGAGTGCCTCTTCGAGTTCTGTCGCCGGCGACACATTCAATTTCGCATCTGTTTTTTAATCAGCCAATTTTGTTTCGATTCTCCTACCATCACTGGGCTTTTTAGGGGTCACAAGTTTGGTTTCAGATTAATTTCTGCTTGGAAAATCTTGTAAGCCCAATCTATTTTCGATTTTTGCTCTTAAGCCAGTATTGATGGGGGGGATTCCTTCTCAGACTCTGACGTAAAGGCACTGGTCGTCTTGCTCTCTTTAATGGCGATTTCTCTTATGTTTTGGCTCGTGTTATGAGCGACCTCTCCCGGGAGAGCTTCCTTTCCATTTTTCGCGAGCTCACTTGGCTGAACACTGGCGGCATCTTGCAATTCAGAGGTGTTGTTTCTAAGGATCATTGAGTTCTGAACTATTGTCACACGGTTTTCAGCATCACATTCTGTCCTTCTGACTGTACTTGCTGTGAGTAATGGTACTTCTGTTGTTTTCTCACAGGGATCAGGGGTGTCAGGGGGCTCAGATGTTCCCAAAGGGGTTCCAGCGTATTGAGCTGTTGCGCTATTTATCGTGCCTGACAGGAGGTCTTCGTCTGTGATTTTGTCAGTTTTGTGGGACATTGCCATTAGCAGAACTTCCGGTTCCAGAAATCTCGGCCTTTTAATGCCTTCAATCTCTCTATTTGTGTCTCTTGGTTTGAAGCGCCATTTGAGTGTTCCGAGATCCGAAGTTGAATAATTTCTTTTGCTTTACGATGCGTTCACTGCGTTTTCCTTTTGTGTTGGAAATATTTATGGCTGAAGCACAGATCTACTTGTCTGCTTGGATAAGGGACCAGAATCGTGAGTAAAATCATATGTGGTGCAGCTGGACTTAGCGGGTTTGTCTGAACATGGATTCTGATTTCGGTTTGTGGTTAGCTTCTCAGGACTCGCTGCGGTTATGAGCGCATTTCTATCACTTTCGAAAGTAGTTCCTAAAGGCTATGGAGCCGGCATGTCTTTTGCACTGCAGGCTTCCGCATTGTCACAGAGGTTCATTATTAGGTGATCGACATGTTCAGTGTGAGCGGGGAGGCTCCTGGCGACAGCCAGCTCCTCATCGGGCTGTGCCCGCCTTCCTCCAGGAACACTGCGTCACAGAGCTCCGCCTGGGCAGCCTCCTCGCTCCAACATGGGGCAGCTGGCCGATCTATATGGGCCTGTTCGCCCGACGGGTCGCATCGTCTTCCCCCTCGTCCACCGAAACAACATAGATCTCGAACAGATCTGTGCAAGAAAGGTAGGAGGGGGAGGGCGTAGGAGAAAAGGGTGGGTGTCCGGGGTGGCGGGTTTCGGTTTCGGTTTCAATTTCCGTGATAATTCTGGTCGGCTTCCTATTTTTAGAAGCTGGGAACCTGACGGACCGGTTGGCAATTTTCACTGGCAGTCTGATAGCACCCAGGAAAGTGTCTGGTGATTTGTCATGGTGTGTGCTTGTGGATTTTAAATGGGCGCCAACATGTACCTTGCTTCTTGTACGGAACTGAAGTCCTGCATCTGATTCTTCTTCCATTATGTGGGGTGGGGACGTTGGCTGAGGGGGCTCCTTTGCCTCCCTCTGCCTCACGAAGACTCACTAAGACTCTGTTAGACTCTGCCACGCTCTGCGGGTGCCTAGGGTCTTTCAGTGAAATTCTCCTCCTCCAGCTGTAGAAATGGTGGAAATACTCGTGCAGCAGGGTAAAAGCACAACCCAACAGTCCTCGGTCCACTCACTAAGACTCTGCTAGGCTCCACACAATCTATACATTTCCATTATCGGCAGGCTATAAAAGAGGGAAGCAAATCAATGCGGGAGCCGATGTAATGTTTACCCCCGACCCGCTAAACTGCGAATGCAAAGATACCTGTGTGGCTGGCGAGTGCTTTTATTTTCTCCAGAGGCCACCAATGTTCAACGGCCGCTACATTTATGTAGTTATTTACTGCTCGTTTATGTTTAAAATCGTGCTTTTATTGACCTTAAATACACTAATGCTGTGAAATCTGTGCTGCAGTATTTTATGCTTGAACTTCATTTTATCTTAAATCAATTGGGTTGTTCTTCCACAACATTTTGATGGACTAACAGTTTTTATTGGCTCTACTTTTTAACTTGGGGAAATTGCACTTTTTTTGAGAACTACATTTCTCTAGCATGGGGTCTGGCATGAATTCACATGCTTATGAATATTCCCCGTCAGACCGGGAATCCTCGGTAAAAGATAAAACAGTTTCACTTTCACACTGTATTTCTCGTTTAAACTAATCGCTGTCCTCTGGGTCATACTGCCCCCATCCAATGACAGTCCTCTCCCTGAACTCCTCTGGCAGCCATCTTCATATTTTACCGCACACTTCAGTGTTGCGAGTCCTCGAGTTTGCTCTGGGAACTACTTTGTGTTTTTTCGTGGAAAAAGTTTCTATTTCGAGTGGATTGTGTCCGCCAACGTATTCCTCATCTTAGATGTATTCCATCCAGCTTTGCTGCTCTTCAGAATTTTTTCGGCAGAGGGCGCCGTGCGTCGATGTCGTCGAGTCGATGGTCCCTCGAAGGTCTCCATCGAGGGTGACGTCATTGGGTGTATAAGTAGCACGCGCGGCGCCCGTTGGCCTCAGTTCCGTTTTTCCTCAGTATACGTTGCTTCGGACATTCGCCGCTCATCGAGTTCTGTGAGAATATACAATAAACTAAATATATCCTCGTCATCGACGCCGACCACGACCCTGAAATCGGGATTCAAAAAGTGCAAATCGTGCGGGTCAAAAATGTCGATCACGGCCCCGCATCGAGTGTTTGTGGTGCCTCGGAGAAGATCACGACATGGAGGCCTGTACGAAGTGTCAGGCGATGACGGGGAAGGCCTTGCGAGAGAGGAGAGGAAAGCTACAGGTCGGTCGAAAAACCTCTAGCGTCGAGTCGAGATCCCGTGAGGAGAATTCTCCTCGACGTGAAAGGCATCGATCGAGGTCCCGTAGCGATTCCTATCGCTCGTCCTCTTCGTCAAAAAGATCGAAGAAACGACGCCCCAGGTCTCCCTCCACCTCGTCAGAAAAGAGTCTCCAAAAAATATGAAATGCCCCACTAAACATTTGTCTACCGAAGAGTGGGAAGCATTCAGGGTCAAAATTATGGAGGTGTTTGAAAAAGCAAAGCCTCGGTCCGCGCCTTCTTCAGAAGCCGGCCGGGAGCGTCATTGCTCCGACACTCGCGCACCCTCGAGCCCGGGTGATCGAAAAAGGAAGGCTAGGGAACCTTCCAGGACGCCGAGTGAAAAACGCTCTAGTCGAGTCGACCCCTCGAGTGCATCGACGCCATCCGAGACCCATCATACCTCGAAGGGAAAATCTTCGAAGGTCGCCTCGACGCCCTCAAAGCAGACCCTGTCGACGACCACAGTGTCGTTGACGCCGTTATCGACGTCGCCGCCGAAACCCTCGGTGCCAAAGGCTCCAGCCAAGCCAGGGAAGCCAGAAAAAGAGAAGGATAAGGTTACAAAACCGGTATTGTCCTCAGAGCCAGGTACTAGACCTCTTCCTCCTCCTCTTCCAGAGAAGATTTTCAAGCCTCTCCCCAGAAAGGAGTTTTTCAAATCCCTGACCTCAATTTTTGAGGAACAGGAGAGATCTGATGAGAAGAATTTACCTTTTGGGCTGGAATATGGCACCCCAAATTCCCAGAATGCTTGATATCAGAAGAAAGCAGAATGAGGGACTTGGTGGAATCATTACACAATGCAAGTGGCATTGACACATCTCCTGAAAACGACTTTGGCAGACCAGAACCAGGAGAGCATGCCAGTCCATCATACTGTCCATTAATGGAAAAGGTAGTAGATTACTTAGGATGGGCTAGACCATCAGCCCAATTCATCCAGCATGATTTAACAGATATATTGGACCATGGTCCCACCGAAGACTCAGTACTACCCTTTCATGTAGCCCTGCAAAATACGGTGGCCAAGAATTGGGAAACTCCGGATTCTATTCCTCCGGTAAATAAATTCCTCACCTCCAAAATACCGCCCAGCCAGTAGCGACCCCGGCTATCTGTCCAAACACCCAACTCCCGAGAGTCTGGTCATACAGGCAGCCACAGCTTCTAACAAACTTGCATACCCGTCTACCCCTCCAGACAGGGACGATAAGCATGTGGATGGTTGGGCACGGAAGGTATTTTCAGCCGGGAGCATGGCATTAAAATCTGCCAACTCCACATGTGCCTTGGCAAAATTTTCGTACACTCTTTGGGAGTGCATTGCAATGGCAGCGGAGCACATACCAGAAGGGGAAGAAAGGGAAGGGTTCCTAGCTATCGTTAGATATGGAAAGGAAGCCATGCAGGAATCCCTTCAATCTGGATTGGACACTGCGGATAGTGTAAGCAGGTCCATGGGCACTAGCGCAGTAATGTGCAGATATGCGTGGTTACGGAAGTCGGGTTTCGCACCGGACGTACAGATCTGCCTTCTGAACATGCCTTTTGACGGGTCTCACCTTTTTGGCAACAAGGCTGACAAGAGCCTTGAGAGGTTGCAGACCTCAAAAACAGCTGCCAAATATAATAGGGACACCTTGAATTGTCTTTTTTGAGCCATTTCTTGACCAAAGACTTGGTTACCTCCCAAATATCCAGCCCACCTTGGAAACAACTATTAGGATGTATCTGTGAAGACTTACTCGGGTTCACTATTTACAATTTCATGTTTTATGTGTTATGTGATCATAATTGCTGGAGAACTGCTCTGCTCTTATGTATATGCATTAGCAAACTTATGACCATGTATGAATAACTTGAATTGAGTCTCCATTTTGCCTTATGTTTTGTTCTGTTTCTTAATATGTCTGCCAATCACTAGGCAGGTGTTGTTCAAAAAAACTATTAAATACCATGGGAAATTGAACCCATGTTCTGACATCAGCTAAATAAATAAGCTAACAGTCCCCATTGACTTTCTTCTGTATTCATACTTTTGTTTAATATGAGTATACAGTTTCTTTGATACTTAGCATGCTAAATGACATAACCTTTGCAGCATATATAAATGCAGAGGGAAATTGTTTTGAATTTATGTGGCAGGACGCCACCCCTATGTTTCAATAGCCAAATCCTTAGGAGCTGCTATTAGGCTACCTCAGCCTTTTCGTGCGCAAGGACAGTCATGGAGGGGACGCTTCTATCGTTACTACACCTCATATGGAAAGGCAAGAGGAATGGCCAGAAAAAGGCCACCCGTGGTGGACGAGGAAAACGTGCTAAACCAGCTCCAGCCTCTCTGCCATCAGCGGCTGCAACATCCGCCAGAAAACCGCTTTGAGGACTTGCATCACAAAACACCGGTAGGGGGCAGGCTGTCGCAGCATCTGCAAGAATGGCGAGCCATTACTTCAGATGTTTGGGCGCTAGAAAGAATAGCCCAAGGTTACTGCCTTCCTTTTCTAATGCAACCTCAAAGCGATCCACCAGGGAGACACCCGTTGAAGTCTTCAAACCTGCTCCTACAGCAGGAACCCTGCTGGAGAAAGGTGCTATAGAACCAGTACCTGCAGCAGAGAGGAACAAGGGATGGTACTCCCCGTATTTTTTGATCCCCAAAAAGGACGGAGGATTGAGACCCATCTTGGACTTAAGAAACTTGAACAAAGGACAAGTTCAAGATGGTTACCCTTTCTCAGATCCTTCAGGCCCTTCAACTTCAGGACTGGTTGGTGTCATTGGACCTCCAGGATGCTTATTTTCATGTGCCGATTCATCTCAAACACAGAAAATACCTGAGGTTCGTAGTTGGCGACTCACATTATCAGTTTCGAGTCCTGCCATTCGGGTTGACCTCCGCCCCGAGGGTCTTCACCAAATTAATGGTAGTGGTGGCAGCACACCTCAGGAGAGGGGGGAATCATTGGCTGATCAGAGCACGTTCTGCCGAGCAAGCACTGGATCATCTGAAAATCACCTGGCACTTCCTCCACAAACTGGGCTTCTCCCTCAATTTCAAGAAGTCACAGATGACACCTTCCCAACAGCTTCAGTACATAGGACCTGTATTAGACACGCCCTTGGGAAAGAGCTCGCCTCCCAAGTCGAGGGCTCAAGATATTCTTCAGATGGTTTACAAATTTCAAAATGCCCAAAATCTCCAGGTTTATGACTTTTTAAGGTTGCTCGGCCTCATGGCATCCTGCATCTTCCTGGTGCTAGAGGCACGCTTGAGGATGAGATCCCTCCAATGGGCTCTAAAGACTCAGTGGTCTCAATTTTCGTGTCAAATGATGGATCTTCTTCAGATTCCGAACAGGGTCAGACAAGACCTTTTATGGTGGACCTGTACAGAGAACATCCTAAAAGGAGAACCTTTTTGGCAACCATGGCCGGAGATCACAGTAGTGATGGATGCCTCGCTCATGGGGTGGGGAGCTCATGCCAACGATTTGACAATCGACGGTCGTTGGTCTCCATCGGAGTCCAAACTACATATCAACCTTTTAGAGCTGAGGGCGATCAGACTAGCGCTGAAGGCCTTCCTGCCATCTGTCAGGGGAAAGAATGTCCTGATAATGACGGACAATACGGTGGCCATGCATTATCTAAACCAAAGAGGAGGTGTGGGGTCACTACCTCCTGTGCAGAGAGGCAATGCAGCTCTAGTATTGGGCAATTCAGGAAGGAATCTCTTTAACGGCAATTCATCTAGCCAGGGAAGAGAATATGACGGCAGATGCTCTGAGCAGGCAGAGCACGGTATCCCACGAATGGGAACTGACTCAGGAAGTCATTCAAGAGATCTTCGCCCTTTGGGGAACCCCTCAAGTAGACCTGTTTGCAACCGAAATCAACTGAAAATGCGAAAGGTATTGCTCAAGGGAATTTCCCCCGAGAAGAGCCCTGGGGGACGCGTTCGTGGTGGAGTGGAATTTCCCACTATTGTACGCGTTCCCTCCGATTCGCGTCATTCCTCAGGTCATCAGGAGGCTGAGAAGGTTTCGGAGCCGCATGATCCTAATTGCCATGGATTGGGCCAAGAGAACGTGGTACCCGGACCTTCTAGACATGTCCATCTGTCCTCCAGTACGTCTTCCTCAGAGAGAGAACCTTCTCTCTCAAATGGAGGGTCAGGTTCTCCATCCAGAGGTCAAAACGCTCAACCTTCATGCTTGGTATCTGAAAGGCTGAGATACAGGGATTGGAACCTTCCAGATGACGTTATGGAGGTGTTGCTTTCGGCAAGAAGGCCAGCAACAAAGTCTCTATACCCTTGCCATTGGAAAAAGTTTTGCAACTGGTGCAGAGAAAAGAATGTCGATCCTTTTCTATGTTCTATTCTGGAAATATTATCTTTCCTTCTGACCCTAGTACATAGAGGTCTGAATATCGGAACAATAAAAGGTTACCTTGCAGCGCTTTCCATTTTCAAGCGCTCTTCGGAAGAATGCTCCTACTTCAAAATTCCTTTGATAATACAGTTTTTAAGGACTCACTAATGTGTTTCCTCCTCACCCATTTCAAGTACCGATCTGGGATCTAAATTTAGTCCTAAAATTCTTAATGTGTGCTCCTTTTAAGCCTATGCACACGTGTCCATTAAGATTACTAACGTGGAAAACAGCCTTCTTGGTTGCTCTAACATCAGCAAGAAGAGGGAGCGAATTGCAGGCACTGTCTTCTGGGCCACCCTATACTGTGTTCCATAAGGACAGAGTTGTGTTGAGGGTAAAACCATCATTTTTACCGAAAGTAATATCTGATTTTCATTTCAGTCAGAAAATTGTTTTACCCGCATTCTATCCTCCACCCCATCCTTCGAAGGAGGAGGAAAGATTACACAGGTTGGATCCAAAAAGAGCTTTAAGCTTTTACATCTCTAGACTTTCCAGACTTAGAGTGGACAACCAGCTGTTTATAGGTTACACAGGAAGGAAACTGGGTCAATCGGTGACAAAACAGACAATTTCACGCTGGATAGTACTTTGCATTTCAGAATGCTACAGACTAGCTCAAAAAGACCCTCCGGAAGGGTTAAGGGCTCATTCCACCAGAGGCATCGCCTCCTCCACGGCCCTTCAAAGAGGTGTTCCAATAAGATCCATTTGCAAAGCAGCAACTTGGTCTTCGCTACACACCTTCTCAAAATTCTATAACCTGGATGCTTCCCAGTCTAGGGAGCTAACTTTTGGAAAAGCAGTACTATACTCGGCCATCTAAGAGTATCGAAAAATCTACCCCCTCCTCCAGAGGAATTGTCCATACTGCTTTTGGAGTCTACCTAAGATGAGGAATACGTTGGAGGACACAATCCACTCGAAGAACAAGTTACTTACCAACTGGTAACGTTCTTTTGATTGGATGTTCCTCTAACGTATTCCTCATCACCCTCCCAGCCTACCCCTCTGTAGATTTTCCGGGTTATTGCCATCTCAAATCTCGCAAGGCTCATACCTGTCTGCCGGCACAATCTACACAGTATAAAATCAAACATAAAAAAGGGGAAAAACAGAACTGAGGCCAACGGGCGCCGCGCGTGCTACTTATACACCCGATGACGTCACCCTCGACGGAGACCTTCGAGGGACCATCGACTCGAGGACATCAACGCACGGCACCCTCTGGCGAAAAAATTTCCGAAGAGCAGCAAAGCTAGATGGAATACATCTAAGATGAGGAATACGTTGGAGGAACAGCAAATCGAAAGAACGTTACCAGTTGGTAAGTAACTTGTTCGTTTTGTTCTGAAAGAGCCTGTGTGCTCTTCTCTCTATCTGCTGACAGCGGGGATCCATTGTCAGTGAATTTCAGCACCCCTCAAGGGCAAAGATCATCAAAGTTTCCAGAAGGCCATTGGGCCTTCTTTGAGCCATCTGACCATGACAGAGGAGAAGGAAGATCCCTTTTCAAGCCCTGCACCAATTGCGGGTTACGGAACGTGTTTGTGGAAGACTAACACTTGCAATGCCTCTACTGTCTTCATCTGGACCACATGTAAGGAAATTGTGAGATCTGCCTCGGCTTCTCCAAGAAGACGACAAAGCATAGGCACAGTAGACTGGCGGCGTGCCGGAACGCTAATGCCTCTACATCGTGCTCCGAGCAGGGTCATGCCTCACCCAGGACCGGCCGGTCCGAGAAGCAGGCTTCTAAGTCCTTTGAGGGTGCCTCATCTGTGGGGGCCCAAGACGAGGCTAAGCACCGCAAGTCCGGGCCACTGGGGTCGCCGTGCAAGCGGGTCCCGCGATGGACAGGGTGCGATCGACATCTCCATCCGCATCAATTGCCAGCCAGAAATTGGGTTCCTCCTTGAAGAGAAAATTGTCCAACCCGGCTAAGCTGCGGTAGAAGCCAGAGAAGCCAGGGATGGAGGAGAAGACAGCCGAACTGCCCAAGAAAGCCCAATCTGCTCAGACAAAGTTCTCGACGATAGAGCTGGTGGCGGCTGCTCTCACGAAGGCGAAAGGGGTTGACCCCGTAAGGGAAGTCCCCACAGCGCTGAAGGTGTCCCTACCTCAAACGAGAAGCCACTGCAGTGACTTTGGTGAAGTCTGCTGGCACGCTGGAGAAGAGGATGCCGTCTGAGCCCGGCTCCAATCCCTCTGGGTGAAAAAGGGGGAGGGGGGGTAAGGAGGCCCCACCTCAGCCCCAGACTGTGTCCCGGCCATGGAAGTTTCATCCACAGACGACTAGGACTTGGAGTCCTTACACACGGTCCACGAGGATGTGGAGGAGTATGGCGACACCGGCGGCGCAGGACCCAGTGTTCCAATCATGCCAGCTCAGCCGAGGTGTGTTTTTTCTGGACGTCCTGTCAACCCTACACACTTTGGTGTTGGAGATCCAGAAGAGGATGCTGCAGGGCCTGGTTCCTACAGCCCGCCCCAGACCCCTGATCAGCATCCGGTAAAGAGGAAGCGTCATCTGATTACCCCATTTCAGCCCCCACATCCGCGTCAGTCGCCCTCTCCCGCAGTGGACTCAGGGACAGATACGGCCACAGTGACGACAGACGGCGATGGCGATATCGTTGCAGCGGGCGTTTGCTCTCCGCTGCCGAGGGCATCCCCACCAGACAAGGTGGGGGTTCCATTCTATGGTCACCAGAGCCTCTGAGCTTTTCCAGCTTGTTCCCGAGGAAACCAAGAAGGAGGGTTTCCTGTGAGGCCAAGAGGAAGACTATCATGGCGGTGCCCCTTCTGGACGACGTGTGGGAGGAGGGTATTGCCCTCTTGAAGAACCCTTGCACTGCTCTGGCCAAACAGGATAGGCTGGAGAAGTAGTACTGGTTGCCTGAATCCGCACCCAAGTGCCTGAGGTCACGACAATCGCCAGATTCAGTGGTTTCGGTGGCCGCGAGGAAACTGTTTGCTAAACCGTCCTAGTCGGCTTCAGTCCCTCTGGATAGCGAGGGGAAGAAGATGGGCGCCATGGGAAGGAAGGTCATTTACACTGCGATGTCCACCATGAAGGCAGCCAATGCACTGGCGATCCTAGCCAGGTACGACAGGGAGCTGTGATACAAGCTAGCCCCGATTCTGAAGTTCCTCCCCGACAAGAGGATGGAGGCGATCACTCTTCCAGGAGGGAGAGGTAGCGTCGGATCACGCCATCATGGTTGCATTGGACATTGCTGACACTGGGTTCTGGCAGATGGGGAACGGTGTCTGCCTGCCTTCGTCATCAAGCCTGGGTGAAGGCCACAAATTTCCGCCAGAAGGTCCAGGTGAGGGTACTGGACATGCCTTTTTCAACAGAGATAACCTTTTTGGGAAAGTTGTCGACGAGTCCCTACAGGCCATCAAGGCAGATACGGAGACGGCCCGTTACCTGGGTATGCTCCAGCAGCACCTCTCTTCCTTTCGCTCCTCCAGAGGGAAGTCGTGCGGGTCATCAAAAGGTTTTTCCTCGTCGTACCGTCAGCCTTCCAGGTCCACGACTCAGCAAGCCTATGGCGGGCGTTCCCAGGCCTACGTTGGAGGAGGTCGGCGCTGACGTCACCGACAAGATAGGATGCTGGCGCCGAAGCAGGCCTGAACCAGGTCAGGACGTTGGGGCCCCCGCCCGTGCACCCTGGTGGGAGGCCAGCTGATGGGATTCTTGAGCGAGTGGGGAAAAGATCACCACTGGCAGATGGGTGCTGGATGCTCTCGCCCAAAGACATACCCTGGAGTTTCAGCACAGCTGTCTGGGGATCCCTCCGGTGGCCTGGCAACAGCAGCACATCCCTCAGCTCTTGGAGGAGGTGCGGGACATGCTACGAAAAGGGGTGATGGAGCTAGTTCCCCAACGACTGCGTGGCTCCAGCGTCTATTCCAGATACTTTTTTGTCAAAAAGAAGACCGGGGGCTGGAGGTCTATTCTAGACCTATGACGACCTATGAAGTCCCAAAAGTTCAGGATGGTCATGTTGCAGCATGTGCTCGGCCAACTGGAAAAGGAAGACTTCTTGATGGACCTGGAGGACACCTACTTCCACGTCCCCATTCACAAAAAACACTACGTTTCTATGCTTTGTAGTGCAAGGATGGCGCTACCAGTTCAAGGCCCTTCCTTTCGGTCCCCAGGGTGTTCACAAAGTGCACGGCACCGGTGGCGGCCCATCTGCGTCTACGGGGCATACACATGTACCTGTACCTCGACGACTGGCTCATCCAAGCCCGCTCGCGAGAGTTAGCCGTCGGACACACAGAGACGACCGTCCAGCTGCTGATGGATCTGGGAACCACTATCGATTATCCAAAGTCCTGCTTGACAACATCGCACAATGCGCTGTTCCTAGGAGCCAAACTCAACACACTCTCCTGCCTGGCATCACCCTCGGAGGAGTGGGTAGCGGCCATTCAGGGGAAAGTGCAATGACTATTGTCAATGAAGACCGCCATGGTGCGGACCATCAAGTCGCTGCTCGGCATGATGTTGTCTTGCATCTACCTTATCCAGCTCTGCAGGTTACAGATGCAACCTCTTCAGGAGTTTCTGGATGCTTGTTGGATACAGGTGTCCGGAAGCTTCTCGGACAAGATCCCGCCCAACGGGGTGTTCTGTCGGGCGTTAGGGTGGTGGGGCATTAACTCACATTGCCTGAGGCACAGTGTTTCAAACCACCCCCGCCCCACACCAGGAGACGGTCACCACAGACACTTCCCTGGAGGGCTGGGGAGCCCACACCGGACGCCTGCATGCCAGAGGACTGTGGCTGCTGGAGAAGGCTATCCATTGGGCCGTTCGACAGGGATGTTCCTCGTTCCTCTTCACCTGGCGGGAGCCAAGAACACCATTACAGACTCCCTCAGCAGGGAATTGCATACCTGCCACAAATGGGAACTTTGGCAGGACCAAGTGGACTGCATCTTCGTCAAGTGGGGCCGGCCCCAGATAGATCTGTTTGCGATGGTGGCGACCTCCAAATGCCAGAAGTTTGCCAGCAGATTCCCCCAACCGAGGACCCTGGGGGGGTGGTTCTCCTTCCTGTGGGAAGGCTGTTGCTGTACGCGTTTGGTCCGTTGCCTCTCCTGCTACGAGTCATCAGTGCACTCAGACAGTGCCAATGCAGGATGATACTCATCGCCCCAGCATGGCCGAGGCAGATTTGGTATCCGGGCCTTATCAGCTCATCGGCAGCGTCGCTGCCAGTCAAGTTGCCAGTGGTTCTGGATCTTCTCACCAGAGGAGGAGGCGCAATCCTTCACCACGACCAAGGATCACTGAACCTTGGCTCTTGCAGCCCTAGAGTTCGGAGGATATGAGTTGCCGGCGGACTGCAAGGAGGTCCTTGCCAAGACCAGGGAGTCGCAGACTTTGAAGTGCTACCGCAGATTCTTCCATACTTGCTATCCTTGGCCAAGGCCAGACTGGCGCACGCCACCATCAAGGTACATCTGGCGGCTATCTCCTACTGCACCAGGTCTCCAGGTAAATCTTCACTTTGGTCTCATTGGCTCGTCAAAGAGTTCCTCAAAGGACTGTTTCCATCTTTCCCGCGGGTTAAGGCTCCTGCCCTGGAAACTCAACATGGCGCTGACAAGGCTCATGGGGGGCCCCCTTAGAGCCTATGCATCAGGCCAAAGCGAGTAATTGGCAAATTGGTACACCCGGACCAAACAGGCTATGTCCCCGGCAGAAACATCACGGACAATCACAGGAAGCTACATCATATTATTGATCAAACAGAGAAAGTTGATGGCGACCCTGAAAGGGTTCGGGATAGGGCCGGGGTACACGAGATGGGTCAAGATGTTCTACAGCTCCCCGATTGCAGGGGTAAAAACCGGCACCATAATCTCAGATAAATGGCGACTCAGTAGGGGGACCAGACAGGGATGCCCCTGGTCACCTATGTTATATATTCTTGCGTTGGAGCCGTTGACAATTTGCCTTAGGCAACAATATGGTGAGGTGGGGATTCGTACGGCAGGAAGCACACACTTGATATCACTGTATGCCGATGATGCTTCTCTACCTGCGCTTCCCGGAAGAGAACCTACAATGTGTTGGAGGTAATGGAACGCTACACCACCCTCTCGGGCATATCTGTGAACCCGGGGAAGTCTAGCGTGTTCCCCCTGGGGAGATACAAGAATATTCCACTAGAAAGACTGCCCATTCTGCAGATACCCTGGCAGACCGAGACATTTTGATACCTAGGCATAAACATATACCACAAGATAGAGGTAGAGCACAAATACAACACGAAGAAAGCAGTCGCAGGTATCAAAAATAGCATGGTGTTTTGGTCCAGATTGCCCCTCGCCATGATGGGAAGAGCAGCTTTGCTCAAGATGGTGGTTTTGCCCAGACTGCTACACTTTTTTGTAAATGGCCCATACTTGATCCCAAACGGTTCTTTGTCAGACTTCATGGCCTGTGCAGGGGCTTCATATGGCACAATTCTAGGAACAGGGTGGCCCTCTGGAAATTACAAAACCCGTGTGACAAGGGGGGGTATAAACCTGCCGAACTTTGAATTGTATTACCTGGCGGGACAGCTGCTATATGTAGCTAGGTGGTTGTCCGAAGATGAATCAGCGGAAGCCAGGCTTCTGCAGGGTGAGTCTGCCCCATACTTCCTAAAAGAGACAGTGTGGCTGCACAAAACGAAAGTGGCGGAGATGGGGAGACTGTTGGTGCTGGGCTGGGAGGTCTGGCATAGAGCATGGCCAACTGTAGGTGACCCGGACCCGCTCTCTCAGCAGGTCCCGTTGGTGGTGTTATGTGGGGGAGACTCACAACTGATTAAAGGGGTCTGCAGATACTGGGAACCCGTGGGCCTGGCCACCCTTGGAGATATATGGGAGGAGGGGGAGGCATTAGGATTTCAGAGATTAATTGAGGAGACCCGGGTGCATAATGGCCAATATCTTACTCCAGGATTATGATACGGGTGAGGGAAAGGTGGCCCGAAACAGTACTTGCAGAAGAACCTGATGCCACCATAGAAATGATGTACAATGTCTCGGAGGGCGGGCATGAAATATCTTGGATATATGAGCTACTGAGCACGAAGGCGGGGAAGGAGCTGATTCAAGTGAGGTATGACTGGGAGGAGGAGGTGGGGGAACCCATGTCGGATAGAGCCCAAAGGTACCACAAGAAGGTGTCCCGGAATGCGAGACTCCAGCAGATCCAACTATGTCACTCACAGAGCATATTTGACCCCCGGTAGAATAGCCAGGTTGGGTGGCTCAGCTATACAAAAATGCCCCAGGTGCGGGGAGGAGGAGGCTGGGCTGCTGCATATGTTCTGGGCCTGCCCGGAAGTGAAAAGATTCTGGGTAGAACTGAAAACGAGAATGGCCAGCAGTGGGGTGGCGCTTGATGTGGGGTCTGCTTGGGCATGTATGCTTGGGAGCTTTCCTAGGCCACGTAATCTAAAGCATATTAGCAAGATGAAGGACCTGGCCTATATCTTGGCCAAGCGCAGAACCGCAATGTGCTGGAAAGCGGCCCACCGGCCTAGAGTAGAGATGTGGTGGGCAGACCTCCTGAAATGGGTTGAGGCAGAAACTGCGGCCTGGTATGAAGCAGTCACTAGAGGTGGGGAAGAAGAGGTGGGTCCCCTGATAGCCTGGACGCAATTGGTGACATCGATGGTAAACCCCCACCAGGCCACACACGAAACAGAAGACTTGAATGCGTTGATAGGTGTGACACCTGAAGGTGCTCAGGTGGATGGCACGGATATGATGGCTCGAGTTAATGGGGAGAGAGGGGGGGGATGGAAGAGAGCATTTTATAATGTAATGTTTTTAATATTGATCACGAACGTCCTAAATGGTTGTAATGTTTGGAGTGTTGTTTGTTTAAAATAATAAAAATTGTTCCAAAAAATAAAATGCATCAGGCCCCACTCAAGTTCCTCTTGTGGGAAACGGCTTTCCTTGTGGGTGAGATCCAGGCCCTGTCCTTCAAGCAGCCGTATCTGATTTCCACGAATCGAGGATGGTGCTTCGGACACACCCCTCTTTCACGCTGAAGGTTCAACCTCAACGAGCCTTTGGTGTTACCTGTGTTTTTCCTGAAGCCTTCATCACCGACTGAAAGGGGCTTGCAATCGCTGGACGTTGCTCGTGCCTTGAAGTTCTACATGACACGCACATAGAGTTTTTTTTCGTAAAACTTCTCAACCTTCTCAACTGTTTGTGAATTTTGGTCCTGTGTACCATGGGAAGGCCTTATCCAAGGCTTCGATCTCAAGGTGGCTCTCCGGCTGCATCACGCACTGTCATCGGTTGGCAAATTGACCACGGCCCGGCCGTCCGAGCCCCCATTCCACCAGAGCGATCGCTGCGACGGCAGCGTTCCTGTCTGGTGTGCTCCTGCTGAACATATGCACGACTGCTACTTGGAGGTCCACGCACACCTTCACGAAGTTCTACTGCGTCGACAGGGATTCCAGGGAGGAGTCCAGAGTCAGCCAAGCAATGCTACGCAACCGGTTTGCTTGAGGTGAGTCTGTTCCAGACGTAAGAGTTAATTGCTTCTGTTAAGCCTTGCCACCTACCGTGGTTGTGTAATGTTGTACTGCTATGTATTCGTTATTCATGAGCATGTGAATCCATGCCAGACACCATGCTGGAGAAGGAACAAGTTACTTACCTGTAACTATTGTTCTCCAGCATGGGTTTGGCATGGATTCACATGCAAACCCTCCCTCCGACCCCTCTGTGGCTCTTCTTGGTTTTACTTCCCCTTTACGGGCATACCAATTCTGAAGATGGCTGCTTAGGGAGAGGAATGTCATTGGATGGGGGCAGTATGGCCCAGAGGACCGTGATTGGTTTACAGGAGAAATAAAGTTTGTAAGTTTTTACAGAGGATTCCCGGCCAGACGACGGAATATTCATGAGCATGTGAATCCATGCAAGACCCATGCTGGAGAACAACAGTTACAGGTAAGTAACTTGTTCCTTCCCATCTATACTTTCTGAACGGCGCTCCTGCACTTGTCCGTTTCCTGCTTTGCAGGCCTGCAAAGGCTCTCGTCGGTGCTTCCCGTTTAGGCCTGTACAGGATAGTTAAATGGTCCGTGTGTTGCGCTGTAACTCTTGGTCCTTTCTTCCTCTTTGAGCCTGGTTAAACTGATATTTCCTGCCCTGTTACGATCATCAGCCCATTTCCCTGCCGGGGAAGAGCCATCAAAAACTGTTCACCGTGATCAG
The DNA here is from genome assembly GCF_040938575.1 of Ambystoma mexicanum. Taxonomy (NCBI): domain Eukaryota; kingdom Metazoa; phylum Chordata; class Amphibia; order Caudata; family Ambystomatidae; genus Ambystoma; species Ambystoma mexicanum. The sequence goes on along the minus strand of NC_090922.1, from coordinate 575,013,529 downwards.
CGTTTAGCATGCCCTGCTGCTCTTCTCTTCCTTTAGTTGTCTGGTCCATCAGTAAGGTCTTTTTCTTTGTGTTCTGCATCCTCTAGTATGGTGAGCCTCTCTTGAAAATGTCTTGTCTCCCTTTTTTGGTCGTCCATTATGGCATGTTTACAAAAACCCACAGATATGCTTATTTTATATAATAACAACTCGCGCTCCATCACTATGAGGGCCTTGAATACAATTTGGGTTCACCAAATTCATCAGCCCTTCACTCCTACCCTGTCTATTAGTCAAGATGTTTTTCACTGCACAATGCTCAATGCTAGGTCTGCAGTGAGCAATGGGTTGACTATTTCTGATTGTATTAATGAACACCTTTTTAGATATTATATTTAGAACCAAAACCTGTCTCAATGATGATTGGCGTAGCACTATCCAGGTGCTAGTCTTGGATGGCCATTTGAAAAAATGTGCTAACAGACAAATCCGTTGGGGTGGTGGTGTCGTACTATTAAAAGTTAAATATTCTGTTATGTCTCACACTGGGATATTTCATCCCAATTATGCTTTTTTTTTCCCCCTCAAAATGTCTTGCGCCTATTCCATCAGGGACACTTTCATCTATAGGCTCCCGAGCCCTGCCAGTACTTTACTCGCTAGCCTGGATGATTTCTCTGCTCTGCAACCCTGATACATGGCAGACTCCTCCTTCTGGGGGATTTTAATATTTATCCTGATCACCCGTTACTATATTGTTATATTATTTCCTATGCCTATTTCTGTTCTCATAATAGTGGTCACTGCTTGGACCTGGTTTTCTCAACAAACTTGGATATATCTCTTGTGGGAACTCTATCTGTTTCCTGAAGTGAACACCACATTAGGCTCTTCTTAATTAAACGTCTTTCCTTGTCCAATAGAGGCTGACCTTCAGCTCCGACCTCACGGTAAAAATAAAGCCTTGTTAAAATTAAGGCTGACAATTTTACATCACCCTTATCGCAGTGTAATGCTGATTCTCATGTTGATCTACCATGCTGCTACACTTCTCCCCTTTCAAGCACATGAAAAACTCAATCTGTGGTTGTCTGTGGCACAAACTACTCAAACAAATATACAGGAAGAAAGAGAAAATCTGATAGAAATCAAGAGATCCTTCTCATTTGAAGGAAGTTCAGGAAGTCCTTGTTATGCACAAATCAGCAATTGGGAAAGTGAAGTAATCTTTCCTTCATGATCATATTCTTTATGCAACCAATAAATCTGCTAAATTATTCTGTTGTCAAATAGTTTACAAGCCCCACTTCTTTACTTCAGAATTTGGAACCTAATGTTAATCTAGCTAATGAGTTGCACACTGTATTTCTTGCTAAATTTCACAAGATTTATGAAAGTTTCCAAAAGGATAGATTGCAGTCTCCATGAACTGACTTAGCTGCTGTTGTTCAGGCTGAAACTAAGTTTGAAATCAAATCAGGTTTGGAGAAAGAGATCATTTGGTTATTACTTAAGCGCAAACCTGCTCCATCCAGTTCAGAGGTGCTTCCATCCTTGGTCGGACAAGCTCATTCCTCAAGTCTAATCAAATGGATTGCTCGTCTGCTTAACCTCCCCCTTCTACAGGGCCTTGTACCAGCTGATCTTAAAAAAGCTCTTATTACACCTATCCTCAAGAAACCCCCTGGGGAACTACCGGCCAGTTGCAGGGATTCCTTATTATCGCTAAAATACTTTAAAAGTACAATACGCCCACAACTTAACAATTTTCTTGCAGCCGGTAACAATACACTTAATTTTAGGCAAACGAGTGCTGGGCACTGGGTACCTTGGGCACCATTGCCCTTCAATTTTACTTTAAAAGGTAGTGGCCCAACAATTATGTATCTTTATTCATCATTGTTTATTTCAACAATTATTATAAAACTGAACGTGCACAAATATACAATACAGATTTCAAAATGCAAAATAACATTAATAAATCCCCACTTCCCTTCATCTCCCCCATGACCACATTCAAATTTAAGAACCCTCCAGTAGTGCAATAACTTAAGGGAGTTCACATTCAAATCATACTAGACTAATAAATGGTTAAAAACGTGGGGTTGGTTCAAACATTGCGGCTCTTAGATCATAAAAACTCTAAAGTGCTATGTGCATGACGACTTCTAAAACTGTTCGGCTTATCAGTAGATCCTTAAATGGAAATGCCTGTGAAACTGGGCCGCAGGGGAGCTCTATAGTACATGCCAGTCATGTATCCTATCTTATGAAGTGGGGGACTCATATACTCAATACAAAGAGTGTAACGGCTTCATATACTGATTCCCTTAGACCATTGAGTCCCTAAACAAAGTTCTTTTAAGACTAGGGTAAAACTAACTACTAAGTTACATGCATGTCTAATCCCCCAATTGTGGAAATATGTATCTACCTCTGTGACGAACCCTATACAACAATGGCGAATGCTACGTTGTGCTGGTCATTTTACAGAGCATAAGTGCATCCTGCAAATGACTTACAGAATACTCCTCAGTATTGATTTAACATATCTAGATTGCAGCTGAGCTGGGCAAAATTAAATAAAATGCTCAACCGTTTCGATCTCCAAGGAGCATGCAGGACATAAATTGGAAACACATAAGTTCCATGCCTGTAAATTGTAAGCAAATGGGCGGGTACCAAACCTTGGTTTCAGATACAATGTACACATATACATAGGAGTAATCTCATCTAAATAAATCTCAAACTCGAAGTGTAATTTATATTGAATACAAGAACTGTCCAAAGTATGGTTGTTACAGTATCCAAGAAGCGTATGCCTCAGGTAGGTATGGTAAGCTGATTTTAGTATATTCTTCATGTCCTTGGTAATACTAGTGGGCTTGTGCTATAAATGCAAAATTCCCAGAGTGCTAAGGTTGTTCTTTGCATGCATGCACCATGGTAGATCACGACCCCCATGCTGTGCTAGATGGTCACTTAGAGTCCTTATACTTTCCCAGGGCTGGTGATGACCACAATCTAACCCAATATAAAACAGGTCTGAGAGAGAGAGCATCATGCATAGGATATTGATCTAATTTGAGCCACACTAGAACATTATCCATGCTAGATGGAAGGTGTAACGACTGTTTGAAGAATTTATTTTATGTGATCTAAGCTTTGGGGTTCTACTCCATGGCCATAATTGGAGAACTATAAATTGATGCAGCTTTGGTTTTGATGTTGTAAATAGTCTTTGCTAAAGTAAGCACCCCATTACCACCCGTATTATATTCATAGTGATGTACTTATTCTAAGATAACATAATCTAGGGTTAATTATGTTGTGTTTTTTTGTGGGGAGAATAAAACACCATGGCGTTGCTCTTCCCAAAATTGATGGTCAGACCACTATGTTTGTGCTCTGAATCAAAGGAATGAAGTCAATTATTCTATTAAAATAAATACAGAATAATATTGGCAGCTGTGAGGTTGGCGTCATGGAAGGAGACAGACACTAGATTCAAAATTGCACAATCTTTCATTAAAGAAAATGTCATGATGGATTAAGGCCTAATTTACCCTATACTAAGGTGGGACTTCCCTACCTAAAAAAAACTAAGGAGCATCAACGTCAGTAAGATCAACATGAAAATCTGCCTGTGTCCAAATCCTTTATTTGCCCTCACAACTAGGATCAAATAAATTGTAGGGACATCATCTATAACTAACTCTTGCTTTTTCGTCAGCCTTTTCGCCCAAATGTCAATTAGTTCACTGAAATACAGTTTATAAAGGTAAAGGTGCCCTTCCCCAAGTTCAACACAGTTCCAGGGTAAATCATTTCCAGGACACCAACACTTAGGGTTCTCTTCCCCAAGCTTAATGTTCATAAGTAAAGAAAGTATCCTTGAGGCTTTTGCCTTTCAGATGAACTTATATAACTCGGGGTCCATTCCACAAGTCTGATGTTTATCACCACTGACTTTCATAATTTCACTGCAGCAAGCGTCCTTGTTAACATAGAGAAGTTCCCTGGTCAAGGTGCAGTTTCAGACCACACGGTCCACCCATTACAGGTCACGCAACCAAGCGCTTCCAGGCTTCTTTCAGAGTTAAAGATGTGATTCTCCAAACAGTTTCGTAAAGCACACCTTCACAACTTTGTCACCTTGATTTCTTAAAGCCTTTAGTTTAATTTTCTTATTACATTTCAATTAATTGTTCATCAATGGTGTTCATCTTATTTTGTTGTATTCAAAGAAATAGTCAATCTGCTCATCAGATTTTCATTCATAGAATTCAATGTCTCTTTGCTTCTGATAAAGGTAGCTTTTATTCCATTCATTCAATCTGATATTCAAGTTAAGTTTCTTACACTACTTTCAGTCAATGTGATATTCAATTGAAGCAACTTGGTTCATTTCATATAGTACGCTATGTTACTTTCACTTGTTTTATTCAGTTCTGTGATTCAATAATATTGTTTGTTTCACATAAGTAACATTGTTTGTTTCATTCAATGCGTGCAGTTATTTTCATTAGTTTCATTTAGTTTGGTATTCAATATAAGTAACGTATTTTGGTTTGTTCAATGTATTACATTACTAGCATTTGTGAGGAAGGCATGCCATCGAGCAGTAGACACGGACACAATGGATACAAGTTTCGAAAATCTTTGTTTACACTTTTTTGATTTGGATGGTAGAATTCCTAACTGGCCCAAACTCTAAAATGGGAGTAATCTCGACTATTAAACAATAACAACTACGTCCAAGTTAGTCTGGTCAAAACAAAAACGCCTAGACTAAGAAAACCTAACCTTGCCCTCCTTCTTAGAATAACCTGCATTAAGGGAATACCAAAAATGAAAAAAATAGTGTTTCAACAGGAAATGCCAGAATGGCTTCAGCACCAACTCCCTTCCCCAGGTTCAATCCCACAGGGTCTAGAGTCTCTAAAAAAACAATGGATGAGTGAATGACAAAGTTCTGTCAGTCTTGCACACTTTGGCTTACTGGTACAGTTGAACAGTACAATCTTAGTCCTTCACTTTCTGGTAGTTTCTATTACTTCTTTCGGGTTTGCCCGCCTTTCCATCAATACTTAGTTCAAATATTGTTCATTTCTTACAGTTCTGCACAGGCTTCCGTCTGCCGGGCTCGAGCCTCTCTCTCCTTCGTGGGGCAGGGGGATCCCTTCCCCACATTTCTCTGTGGAAGACTTTCAAGACTGCAAGGAATAGACATAGACCCCTGCATGATCACTTCAACATCTTTTTCAACACAATCAACATCATCTCGTGGTACCAATACTTCTTGGTCCTTAGGATTCTCACTCTTTAGTCTGCTCTCTTGGCCTTTTCAAAAAGGTCATGTGTAATACCAAAACCTCTTGGTACTTGTAGTTTCTATTCTCTTTTAGTTTCAAAGTTCATATTGTAGTTATTTGCTTCCACTTGCCTTCTTTGCCTTTTTCAAACGTGCTTATATTTTACTATTTTACTTTTGCCGTCTTGGCATATTTCACAGTTCACAAATGTCACTTTCCGCGTATTCAACTTTCTTTCCTTGTTGTGGTTTCCTATGCTTTCCGCTTGCAATATCTTTAACACAAAACAAAACATTTCACAGAGACTTTCGAATGTGTGACTTCAACTCGCAGGACCACTCTGCTACTTTGTAACCTTGTCTTTCAACAATTGTTCTCTTCATTCGTGTTTTATTAGCACACGCTCAACCTTCAACTTTCAAAGTACAGACACTTTCCTGACCTTTTGTTTCCTTCGATAACTCACTGGCTATGTTAATTTTATTTCCTTCAGCTCAAGGCCGGTACCAGCGCCTCTTCCGTTCCTCTCCAACTCTGCCATTCATCTGGGAGGGTCGCGTGTCGCTTTCTGGCAACTCATGAGGTTCTTTCCTCTGATCGCTCGTCTTTGTTCTACAAATGCTCACGGTCTCCCAAAAGCATGGAAATCTTGCCTAGCTTTCTCTTGATCCTCTCCACTGACCTTTCACCTTCCACAGCCTGGTTCACATCAGTCTCGGAAGAGCTGTTCCTTCTCGTACCCAGCCTCGCTCAGTGTCTGTGCATGCCACCTTTTATCTTCACAGGGAGTGCTAATAAGTGACGAGTGTATATTGTTAGAGTTGCGTGCCTGACTCTGTCTGACCTCATTACAGGGACAGGGCCAATGCAAGTCAGGGGAGGTAATCCTTCTAACCTCATTCCTCATCTTCCTTGGTTTAGACCTTTTGTCATGACAAAGTGGGGAGGAATTATTGGAATTGTAGTTTCTGATAAAATAAGCAGGGATAGGGGTTGAATGGGTTGTGGAAAAAGGGGGATACCATGTTTCACCATTGGGTGCTTCTCCCCCACTCCCGAAGGATCCCCTACCCAGGTGATCCTCCCTAGCTTGTCCACCCCCCAGGGACGGGTTCCAAAGGAGATGGCCTTTCCCTGGCCACCTGAGTACGGGATCCCACAGGGACTAGTTTGTGAAACAACCTCTGGTTTTTCACACATTCATTTCATATTGAATTCAGCTCGGGATTCGGCATAAGTAACGTGCTTGGTTTCATTCATTCAACCGTTATAGTATTTTTTGGTCTTCTTAAAATGCTCCTGTTGTTGCGAGTGTCCCAGACACTTGCCCCGTTTTTGCAGCTCCTCCTCTGTGGTGCTTTCGGTTTCCAGGGGACAGCCAAATAGCCGGGCGCTACACGATGCACTTGCGGGCTGTTCTGCGGGCCTTTGCCTTTGTGCAGAGCCTGCTGCTCGCCTGCCCAGCTGGGGAACCTCTGATCCACATACACCTTCTGACGGGATTCCCAGGACTTCTGATGGCATGTTGGCTTCTCGGCTTCTCTTCCCACATAGCTTGCACTCTGGGCTTCTTGCTTCAGCTTCTGCCTCTGTTCTAATGCTTGTTTGCAGTTCCCCTTTTTATTCACCTGAGCTTTATTTAATAGGCTGCAGGTGTAAGTTAAGGGCTTGCCTTGCCTGACTTGCCTGGCCATAATTAAACCAACTAAGGGGATGTGCCTGAGCTTCGGGCCTCTTTCTCGTCCCAGTATTTGAATGGGAGGAAATCTTTATGGCTCCTAGTTGTCTCTTCCTTGTCTCAGCACTGCCAGGCATTTTCAAGGGGGCGAAAAGTGGAACACATTTATAAGGACCCATAAAGGTCAGGGGAAGATCAGGTTGACTATTCTGAGGATAAGAGGGAATGGATACCATGTCTCACCCAAAGATACCTCACTCCCAATCCCGTAGGGTCCTCCACCCAGGTGATCCTCCTTTGCTTGTCCACCCCCAGGTTCAGGATCCAATAGCAATGGCCTTTCCCTGGCCACCTGCATAGAGGGTCCATAGGGAGTAGGGTTGAAAATACCCTCAGGTTTCTTACGCAGCCTTGTCTAACGCCTGTTTCGATATCAAAATATGTGGTAGTATCACCTGAGCGGCTCTAGCTAACATTAGCAGTATTTTAAAACAATAGAATTTGAATAGCCTTGAGAATATTGGATGGGGCCCCCGCATCGTTCAATGCTTCCCAGAGTCTAACTCTGGGTGCTCCATCAAAGGCTGTCTTAAGATCTATGATAGCTACATATAAAAATGTCTTACTTAGTACCATAGGTTTAGACCAGCACAAAGAGCCTAAATACCTGGTTCCCTGTACTTTAACCTATTTGAAAGCCTGCCTGCAGGTGGCTCAGGACATGCGCCTCTGTTACCCAATCAGTCAGGTCGGATGGCACTGTCTTAGGATATATTTTCCCTGCTGGATCAAGCATCAATATGAGCCTGTAATTTGCAGGCTCCTTCCAGCCACCGTTTTTATAATGTGGTACGATTTCTGCTCTGGTCCATGATATTGGAACCATGGACTCGGATACCACAGCATTAAAGAGCTGGAGAAGGACCGTTGACCCAATCTCGATGACTGACAGAAAAATGAGTGGTATTTTGTAAGGTCCAGGGGGCCATTTGACTGGAGATTGCTACTTAAGCAATATGACCCGAGTGGTGGGGCATTACCGACTCAGGTAATGCCCCGGAGCCCATAGTTATAGGCCCGAGCGAAGCGTGACCGGGGCACTAAAAGCATTTTTTTCTGTCCCGAAAAGCTGCGGCGTTTCGGGACAGAAAAAAAAAAACGACCAGGAAAATGGCCGCCGGGAAAGGGAAAACGGGAGTCCGTTTTCTCTTTCCATGGCGGCCTTCGGGAGCGGACACGCTGGGAACACAAGTGTTCCCAGCGCATCCACTCCCGAAAAAAAAAAGGAGAAGGTAAGTGGGTTTGGGAGGGCGGGTGTGAGGGGAAGGGGGTAGAAAAAAATAAATAAAAAAATACGTACCTTCGTCCCTGCCAGGGGACGATGGAAGCCTCCAGCTGTGTGGAGGCGCGGAGTCTCCACACTGCTGGAGGCTGCCATCGTCCCCCACCAGGGACGCAGGAGCAAGAAGGTAAGTGGGGTGGGGTAGGGAGGAGGGAGGGAAGGGAAAAAAAATAAAGTGCTTACCCGAGTCCCCAGCGGGGGGCGGAGGCAGCCTCTCAGCCGTGGGGAGGCTCGGAGCGGGGATGGCCCCGCTTCAAGCCTCCTCATTGGCTGAGGGGCTGCCACTGCCCCCCCCCCCGCATCCCCTTGCCGAGGACAAGGCAGCTGGAGTCCCAGCTGAGAATCGAAGGATTCTCGGCCGGGTAATGACCCGGCGAGAGCCAATCAGAATGTGTGTTGCATTCTGCTTGACTCTCGCCGGGTACTCATTTAATTTAATTCAGCGTGAATGTTAAAGGTACAAATTCTACTGTGTAAGATAAACGCTCAGGTGTATTATTAGGCATCTTAAAGGGTGGCCTTAGTTCCTCATAGAAGTTGAAGAAGTGCTGGTATCTTTATTGAGGAGAATCAGATTCTTCATCTATTGCAATCTGGATTCCGACCTGGACATGGTAGTCCCGACTTTCAACCTTGCAGTGCATGTCGGGTTCCACTGAGGAATGGTTTTGCGGCTTTCTTTTCGAATAGCCTTCAGGCCGTTAAGCTTGGCCCCATTACCTCAACCTTTGCTCCAGTTTCATGTGGAGTACCACAGGGCTCGTCTCCCCCCCCAAAGCTATTTAATATTTGTTTCTCCCTTGTTGGCAATCATTTCGAAATTTGACAAATCAATTTCCATGCATGTGCTGATGATCTTCAACTGTTTTAGAAAGTTTCCGGCCCTCAGGAGAATTTTACTCTTCTTTAACCGTGTCTCTCCGAGGTCAAATTATGGTTGAGAAACACCAAATTTCAACTCTAAGACAAAGACTATGCTCCTGGGCCCCTCTCATATTTTAAAGGACCCTGTTAGATGCCCTGCAACTAACGTGTTTGACCTCCCCACCAATCTTGTCCATGAAAGTTACAAATTTGAAATGAAACTCACTCTTCATGTCAATGACGTTGTTAGATCTTACTTTTACTGTCTATGCATTTGGATCCTTCTTTTTCTCCCACAAGCAACTCACACAGTGGCAGTGGGCTCTCTTGTAAACTCCCATCTTGATTATGCTAATTCCCTGTTGGATTACCGGAATACCTGATGGGCCATCTGCAATTTACTCAAAATGCAAAATTAAGATTGTACTTGATAATGGGTAAATGTATGGGTTATGCCTTATATCTTGTTCTCCTTAACTACCAATGCCTTTAACAACGGAGCCGTTTAGCTTTATAATGCCTAGTGTTATGTGCATTCACTTGAATGGGATCCTTAGTTTATCGCTCATAAAATGCCTCAAATACAGCAAATGACGAGTTTCTTTTATGCAATTTATATTTATTTGCAGTGACTTGAAATGCAAATGCAGGACACACTGTGTGAGGAAAGGGGCAGACGAGTGGTAATAAGGAACTCGTTTAGGGAGAATTGTGTATGTGATTGCATCCTCCTTAGCGTTCTCCAGCAGGTGCTCATGCGTGATGTTTGCGTAAAGAGCATTTTCCCATGCACTGTAATCCACCACAGCATGCACGCGCTAGATTAGCAATTTAAGCCACTCACTCCCTAGCCCGTGCTCCTGCTGAACCAGCTACTACCTTGCCTAAAAATGCCATCTCCACCACATCCCTTTTTTTATTTTTTATTCCTCTGTGCAATGGCTTCTTGAATGGCGGGTCGGCCAACAAGCATTCTGCTGATGTCCATAATAATTTGGAATATATAGACATTGAATTCTTAGCAGAAACCTGCTTCAGTGACCATAGCAGAACATTGTTAGTTAACCGACTGCTATGGGCTACAAACATAGGACCGGTCCCTGGTGACTGTTCTAACTACCACCAATGCTCTGGCTATGACACATGCCAGAATGCCAGTGTCCCGACAGTCGGTGTTCGAAGTGTATGAAAAGAAGTAGTGGGGCTAGGTTCCCTGCTGGCCTGTCCATGCTCCCCACAAACCCCATCGCCACGCCCTATCCCACGCTCAACTCAAATCCCTAAACAAAAACACCTGCTGCTAAACGGAATGTTCAGTGCAGTGCGCTGAAGTGCACGTTTCAACTTCTTTCTACACTTTTATTTTAAAACGAACCACCTCAGAACGGTTTCTTTCTTATATAAAAGTATAGGCACAATAAAACATTTTTCAAAAACTAGAGGAGGGCCGTTCCCGCCCACTTCGACCACTGCTGACAGTGGTATGGAAATGTCTCTTGCATACATACCAGGCATATGTGCAGGCGCTTTGATCACTGTTGCTTGATTGATTAGGAAACACCTAGTGGTGAAAAGGGACCCCATTTTGCACAGCTGTGAAACCGGGATTTGTCTGGTGGGTAGGGGGGGGTCAAAATAGTGGCGATTAAAATTGGGGCAATAAACAAAGAGCGACGTTGAAATGTCTCTTTAGTACAGTAGGGAGAGAAGGGCGTGTGAGTGGACAGGAGAGGGGCATCAGGAGGGTAAAGGGAAGGAGGCGGTGTATTTGTATGTCTTGTTAGTGCATGTGTAACGCTAATGATGCCCTAAGGCCGCGTCAGAGCTTTACGTTGCAACCGTTGCGTTATGTTAATTGCTTGGAACAAGAATGCTATGTGCTTTGGCATTTACAAAATCCTTTGTTGCTGTTTAGTTTGAGCTTTCATTGGAGCCTAGTTATAATCATTACCTTTTCTCTGCTTTCAGAATAAGTCGAATCATGATGCGGACCCGGGAAGTGGAAGACGACGAGGACACGCCCTCTTCCGTGGTGCTGGCGGTTGTGGCCTCTGACTCCACTGTGGTGTATTACAAGCTGACGGAAGGCTTTGTAGTGCCCGAACCACCGGACATGGTGGAAGATATAGACAATAAACAGTTCCGGAAGAAGAGGCGGAAGCTTTGACGAAGGACCTGCTAGCTTCTGTGGGATCTTAGACATTTTGGAGAAAAAAGTCGTCATATATTAACAATTAAAATGTCTCGCTTCATGTCAGTGATGCGACGCTTACTAAAATTAAATGTTTTTATGAATTTTATAAAAAAGAAAGCAATACATTCTGCGTAACCTTTTTCATTAACCACTGTCGCGCATCCTGAGATTTTGTGCATGCGGGAACGGTTAGGCACAAGACATACAGTCGACAAGAGGTGCAGGGTGCTGTGAGTGACCCCGCTTGATATGGATGCGGGCCTTGCGGGCTGGGTCCTGGCTTTTGTATTACGGAGCGCGCCGTGTCGAGACCTGCACAGGCGATGCCAGGTGTTGGAGGCTTCAGCTGGCTGGGCAGGGTCAAGCCTGCTCTCGGGAAGAAACGTGTGTGCTCCATGTGCAGGCACCTCAAAGCGCCGCGGCCCATTTGATCGCCGTACTCTTTATGCCAAAGCAAAGTGAATGTGAATTGTATTTAGTTGTGTTAGTCGTCACCCCTCCCCCTTTAACTTCACTGGATCTGTCAGAAACACCATAAGCATAGAAAATGCTTTACACCATGCTAAATGTTAACATACCCTAAGACCTGGGAGTAAATACCGGTTATACAGTAAGGGTCGGGACGACAGCATTTGCGATGCTTTACAAATGGCAGCTATTTTAATGTATACAATTACACAAATTCACAACTGTGCCAAATGTTCTTTTATATGCAGACCCAGTGGAATTAGGTTTTCCTTCCTGGTGCTCCGCAAACCCATGCGAATGTGTTAAGGCAGCTCCACCCAGTGCAATCCTTACTAGAAGGGTCGTCTTCGCCTCGGTGCCAGTGAGGGAATGCAATATGAGAAAACCGGTTTCCCCCTCCCATTCGCACTGACACAGTTCAGAATACACACAGTACCGGCTAAATGCTTCAGAAGTCATCAGCATTGACATCAACCCGTTTTTCATTATCAAACGTATATTTATTTATACATTATTTTTAGCAAAATCTGACGCACACTGTTGCTTTATAAATATAAATAACATCTTTAGCCATCAATTCAACAAACATACACAACACAATTTGTGCCCAGGGGATAGTACAATGTGATGTTTTTATGTTGCTAGAAAAACACCAAATATTTAAAGTCAATTTAACACACTTTATAATAATCGGGTCCACACCTAGCACACCCAGTACATAAGGCAGAGGATGCTGGATCTTGCAGCCTACTCTGACCTTTCTCGTGGCGTTCCATTTGATCTGTAATGTACAGGTGTGAATTGTTGTGGGAAGGAAATGTATTGTTCTTTGTGGAAAAAGAGTCTAGTCAGCCAATTATATCTAGTCTGTTATTGGTCGACAAGTGTTTCGATCCTTCTGGTGAGATACGCTTATCCTGAGCGTTCTAATGTGGTTTTATATTGGGCCTTCACCAGGACAAAAGATTACTTGCTGTATTTGATAATCAATTTGGTGAATCTCCAGTTCTTTAAGCAAGACAGCTTAGTCGTGTTGCAGAATGTGCATGGCAAACTTCACATTTTTCTTTCTGTAATTCCATACAGGGTGCAGCACTGCTCCACTTAGAGTGGAGATTACTTTTCTGTGCCCTTTCCAATTCCATTAATTGTCATGCACTCTTTCAATTCAGGAAGCATGGCTTTTTATTCTATGTGATTCTCCGTGAACGGAATGAATCCTATCCAAATGCTCGAAGACTGCCGCTCACAATGCATGGGGTCAGGACCATGCCATTTGGTAATAATTGTTGTCCAGAGCCCTTTTGTACTTAAAATAAAATTCGTACTAATTTGCCAGCAGGGGAACTGTTAACAGGAGAGTGATGGGAAGAGAAGGCATTTTAAAATGTTCTCAACTCCATCTTGCTTGATACAAGAGGAGGTCTTTTGTTGGTCTCTTGAAGGATCTTAAAAACATTCAATGGCTGACAAATTGCTGCCTTGGCCTCTCCCCTATAACGCTTGGGGGGGCACAGATTTGCAGATTCCCTCATCAGACACACAGGTTTCTTAGGGTATTTCAAACGTATTTATGGTATAAGTCAGTGAGTTAATGCAAATCTCTTTTCTCTATCATACTAGACAGCTGATTTTTGTAGTTCATGGCAGTAGCTTCCAGCTTATTTATTTTACTTTCTGCATAATTTCCATCGTCCCCTATAAACTGCCCTGTCTGTATTTGCATATATGTCTAATACAGATGGGAACATTTCGGTTGTAGGTCTTGCTGGGCTGCTTATTTTAGGAAGTTGGTGGTTATTCTAGATTCGCATTTCTTCTTTTGACAGTTTATGTAGATTAGTGCTTTCTTAAGAAGTTGGTTGCAATGCTTGTCTTCAAGTATTCTATGGGTATGCAATACTTATGATGGTGTGCAGTCCAGACCCACAACTACAGTATCACATGCCCGATTGCTTCCCATAGTAACTTTGGTTGCCCTTTCAAGCGGACCATGATGCTCTTGGCATATTTAATTGTGAAGCCTACAACTGTTTGTTGCTTATCTGACCACTCCTATGTATGTATCCACATACATGGCATGTGTGACTCCAGTTCATGTTGTTTGTAACTGTAAGGAACACCCACATGAGCGAGCTTCTTTCTCCAGTGGATGCAGCGCAGGACACATTTTGTTATACCATTGTTCCTTTCACTGGGTGCCTCAAATCATAGGGTTCCAGTTAGGTTCATATTTATTGACCTTTTATTTAGTTAGTTTTACAGCAACACTGTGCTGCAAACAATATGCTTTTTAGGTTGTTTCATTTTGCATGTGCGAAAAGGGATGGCAGTGTATAGTAATATTTTTTTAGCATTGTTCGAACATCAAAAGATGTATTTATTTATATATAAATCGCCCATTTATCTAAAGTTTAGTTTTTGGCGCATTTCAGGGTGGGCTTTCCTTTAATGCGTAATCTGACTTGATTGGTTGACTTAGCAGGTAGGTGTGGATCTGTGTTGTAGTTGACATTTGGTTTGCCTTTTTTAATTTTTTTTAATAAAGTACAATTCTTCTATTAAATACGAGGGAATGAAGATGTCATTGGGTGAAGGGGTCAGCTGGTGCAACTACATTAGGTCTCAGAAGTTTTGACCCTACTGCCAAGCCATCAGCCAATAACCTGCTGTCTCTGATCTCAGTGTGGTTGGATCGTGCACGTGGGACTTTTCCAGATTTGCTGCCGCCAAGGGAGAGAAGTGGCGTGAAAGCCTTGGGCCTGGTCCCACCACACTGCTTATGTTTCTTTTGTTTGCTGTTGAAATCACACGCCAGTTGGAAGACTACACAATGTGCCATCGACCACATGTTACATCTGAAACTAGCAGGGGTGTGTAAGCTCAGCCCTACCATTCCAGTTCCCTGCAAAACACCCACGACACCTACGTTTGTTTATGCTACGTTTGTTTGCAATTATATCATAAGTGCCTGGCAGCAAATTATCTACAGACCCTTGTGGCCATCTGTGAAAACAGGACATGGCTTTAATTTAGTTTGCATGACTAAAGTGCAGCCTATTTTAGCATACCGCACATTACTTTTAGAAAGTTACAAAATCAGCTGCTCACCTGGTACTCTCACTTCCCCCCATGGGCTCACGTTACACCCGCCTTACACCAACCTTACACCAACTACCTACAGCTGTTGTGTTACTTTTACATTCTTGGGCATAATTCAGAGAGCCATCGTCTTAATAAACTGTTACCCTAGGTGCCTTCCTGCTACCCTTGCTCAGCTGCCTATCTTTGACGCTGCATCCCTTCCCACACAGTGTAAGCTAGGACCAAGCAATTTCTGTAAAAGCCGCAAAACCAGTATGACCTTCCATTGCATGTTCTGACCATCTCTAATCATCTGAAGCTTTGAAAACTATTGCAGGTCTCTGTTTCGGATGGTCTAAATACCACAAATAGCATGCTGATATCATGAGTCGCAGGTGAGTAAAATAGGAGTCGACTACACAAGAGTTGGTTTGGAGATTGAGGTATCGGCGAGCAAGACGGGAGTCGTAGAGGGCAACCTGAAGGAAGCAACCCGGTTCCTGCACATGAGCAGCTGAGAGCCATGTGAGAGAAAACAGGTGAAGAGACGGTGGCAGTGCAGAGGTGCGATGCCAACCTGAGCACATGTGGCCGCTGAGAAGCCACTGAACATCAGCCCACAGGAGATGCCACACTATCTGAGCCATCCAAAACAGCCAGGCCTGCCCTGAGCAGCAGGTATGCAAGTGAGTTCACACTGGGAACAAGAGCAGAGCGTAGAGAGGCTGTGGGAGAAGCCAGTCCACTAACCGTTCAGAAACTGACGAAGTGGGCAGTGAAGAACACTCGAACTGCCTTGTGAAGATGGCGAAAAAGTGCTGAGAAGCACAGTGGCACTGGCAAAGCAAAGCAGCCATTAAGTGAATGCGCTGTTGCACGAAGAAAGCCAAGTGAGCCATGTGTAAGTGCTTTCCCAAGTATCTGAATAAAGAGTGCAATCGCTAAAGATTCAGATTGAGTCAAATGTTGGTGTGCTAACCCAAGCAAGGGAGTCAGGCGTACATGCACTGAGGAAACTAAGGAGCTCTTTGTGAATTTGGTGGTAAGGCGTCCAGGAAGTCCAGTGGTATTTGGAAAATACCAGAATTACCATCCACTAAAATCAGGGTATTATATATTTCTGAGGCTTGTGGAATCTGCTTAGATCACATACGGTGCATAGGCGACCTCTAGTGGAAGCTGCAGAGTATTAGTTTGTTTTTCGAAACTCGAAAATGGGCGTCTACACAGGGCGTGCCAGTAATACTATCCCTAATGTGACGTCCACTGTACTCATGATCCCTCACGCGTGTAGGACCCTCAGATTGTTTTTTTCCGCCATACTTAACGGAAGCATTCTGCGGAGTTCACTGGCTTTTAGCCAGATTTAGCTAAATATCTTAATATTTCCCCGTTTCTTCCACTCCCACGTCGAGTCATCGAAGTTCGACGCTGGCCTGGAGAGGAAACAACCGTCGAGAGCTGCCGACCGACTTTGGGCCTTGGAAGGCCTCTGGCCTCGGCCCTGGGCCTTGGAACGCCTCTGGCCTTGGCCCTGCAAGTAGGGAGAGTGGGGGGTGGTAACATACTCTACACTCATATATATTTTCCTACACACTAGCCCGCTACCACACAGTGCATATGGAGGGTACCCCTTTCAAATTCTGCCCAAGTGCAACCGCAAGTATCCTTGGGTTGACAAACACGCCACCTGTAACCTCTGCTTGCAGAGGGACCACCCCGAGGCGAACTGTAGAGCATGTATCCGGTTCAAGGCTAAGACACTTAAGGACCGCTCGACCAAATGTTGGGCCCACCACGCCAGGCAACGCGAGGCCATGGAAACGGAGGGCACCTTCAGTGGTGGCAGCAACGCCATAATTTCGGACAGCGAGCGCAACCAGGCGTCGAAAGACGGCCAAGCGCAAGTCCCCGACCTCGGAAGGCTGTTCCGGCAGGGTAGTCATGCGGAACACACCTGGCGACACGAGCGCTACCCACACCACTTCCACACCTAAACACTCGAAGTCCAACCGAGACTCGACACGCGTGTCGAGTTCTCGGAAAGAGGCACACAAAGAGCGGTCCACCGAATCGGTGTCCTCTGGGCGTTCTCGGTCAAGATCGCCTCACGACACCAGGCAACCATCCAGTTGCCAAAAGTGCCTCACTCGCCAAAGTCATGGAGGTACGCTTGTCAGAAGACGAAGCCGACCGCCAGCCCCAGGCCGCTTACCAGGAGTCGGCGTCAGCAGACCGTTCGGCGGCTGCTTCTGAATCCCGACACCCTCACTCTAAGGAAAGGGACACTACCCCCAAATCTCGACGCCAGGCATCGAAAAGCTCAGAGGGTAAAAGCACCAGGGAAACACTCTTCCACTCATGGGGAAGGGGGGAACAGCAGAAGAAACCATCTCACCCTTCTTCTGCACCACAGTTACATAAAGACAGTTCTAAGTCTTCTGATAAACAGCTTGCCAAGACCCCTTCACAAGCCCATAGGTCCAGTCAAGTCATAGAAGGGGAACCCTCCCAAGTCAGGGTCATTCCCAGCTCCAAAGAATGGACCAGTGAGGATATAGACAGGGTTATGTCTAGAATGTCCTCCCTAGCAGACTTCTACGCCAAGAACCCAGAACGCTTTATCTCCTATACTCCTGACGGTGCTACTCCCTCAGGGTCTAGGGACCTGCAGCCCCCTGGTAAGAAACCTCGGTTTGAGACCCCAACGCAAGGTCTGTCTTCAGACCCTTTTAACATCCAGCCTTACGCCCAGTATAGTGAGGATCCACTACAGATGAGGATCCAGACTTGGTAACGTTGGATGACCAAACAGAGGAGGAGGAGGAGGAGGAGGAGGAGGAGGAGGAGGAGGAGGAGGAGGAAGAGGAGGAGGAGGAGGAGGAGCATTGCTCAGGCCATTCCAATTCTCAAGTCAATTCAACGCAGAATTGACCCTTCCCTTCTCAATCCTAACCTCACCAGGGCAGTAAACCCCAGAGTAGAGAAATTGTTCAGGGCAGCCCAATCAGACCCGCTTTACATAAGGGGGCAACTGAAGCCAGACTCCCTGGTAGTTACTAATACCCGGAAGAGGGCGGGACCGCCTCTATCATCATCTGAGGCTCCCCCCGACAAAGAGAGCAAGAAAATCTACTGGTTGGGAAGGAAGGTAGCCTCCACTTCCACTTACCAGACGAGGATTGCCAACTCCACCATTCTGCTGGCTAGTTACAACTGCCACCAGTGGGAGCAAGTAGCTACCCTCATCGACTCCGCACCGGAACCCTTAAAGGGCCAGTTGGCCCAGGTTGCGTCAGAGGGGAGAGCCATATCCGGTTGCATCCTTAAGGCAACCTTTGATACCGCAGATAATGACAGCAGGCTAATAGCAGAGAGCACTGTCATTAAGAGGCATGCTTGGTTAAGACAGTCAGGGTTTAAACCCGAGACACAAGCATCCCTAATCGACATGCTGGTGGAGCCTAATCTACTGTTTGGCAAAGCGGTACAGGACGCTTTAAAGAATGCCAAAGATGAGTATGAGACCCTGAAATCCCTGGGACAGTTGTCCAACAAGCCCCTTAATCAGAGAGGCAATAGTAATTTTCGTTGCCCACGTGGCCAAAATTCACAAAGAGGCTCCAACTACTCACAGGGGCAGGGTACTTCATGGGGTAACAACCAGCAGTCTACCCAGAGCTACAGCAGAGGAAACAAGAGGGGCCATTGTAAGGGTAGAGGCAGAGGCGGCACGCCTCCCGCAAAAGTGACGGCGTGTTCAGGGTCCCTTCTCACGCATCCCCAGTAGGGGGACGCATTACCAACTTTACCCAAGCTTGGGAAGGGATCACATCAGACAGATGGGTGCTGTCCACACTGTCCACAGGATACTGCATAGAACTACTCGAGCGTCCCCGAAACCACCCTCCACGTCAAGATACATTCCTCAGACCACCAGAAGATCCTCCTCGAGGAGATCGTCAATCTTCTAGCAAAGGACGCAATAGAATTTGTCCCGGGCAACCAGGTAAACAAGGGTATTTATTCAACTTAATTAATGAAAATACAGGACTCTGCGCCAACAACTCAATTGATAACATGTTTCGGCTCCACTGAGCCTTTTTCAAATCCGGGCCGAAATTTGATGTAACCAGTTTACCTGCCGACGCGTGTGACTGTTTGTGTTCCAGGAACTGATTGATATTGGGGATTGCACCCCGTTACTACTACATGGACAAATAGTCATAAGAACTGGTTACATCAAATTTCGGCCCGGATTTGAAAAAGGCTCAGTGGAGCCGAAACATGTTATCAATTATGGGCTCAATGGTCATGGATGATCAATAAAGCATAATCTAAGATTTAACTCAACTTGAGTTGTTGGCGCAGAGTCCTGTATTTTCATTAATTAATTTCTTCAACGTATGGGACGGTTAGGCTTTTTACCGTCCTTATACAGTTGACCTGCGACTTCATTGACCGGATTTTGAAACTTTTAATCTTGCACGTATAACTATCGGGATTGTAAGGAGTCGCCCTGGTGGAGCAAGGTTTTTCAAAGCCACAGTTTTTCAAAATATTTATTCAACTTACTTCCTTGTGCCAAAAAAAGATCTGACAATGCGCCCAGTATTAGAATTATGCCCTGCAAACAGGTATGTCAAGCCCCAAAAGTTTCACATGACTACTCTCCAAGCGGTAATCCCCCTCCTAAAAAAGGGGGATTGCATGGCAATATTGGACATGAAAGATGCCTATTTTCTTATTTCCATGTTTCCAGTGCACAGAAGATTCTTGCGCTTCAAGGTGGACAGACAGCACTACCAGTTCAAGGTGCTGCCCTTCGGTATAGCCTCGGCTCCAAGGGTATTCACCAAGGTACTGGCGGTGGCGGAAGCACACCTACGCAGGGAGGCAATCCCAGT
This sequence comes from Ambystoma mexicanum, assembly GCF_040938575.1. Classification (NCBI taxonomy): domain Eukaryota; kingdom Metazoa; phylum Chordata; class Amphibia; order Caudata; family Ambystomatidae; genus Ambystoma; species Ambystoma mexicanum. The sequence continues at coordinate 574,993,698 of NC_090922.1, read as the reverse complement.
GTACCCTTACCTGGACGATAGGCTCATCACGGGGGAGACCCCAGTAATTTGCAGATCAAACGTTCAAAGAACGATCGACCTCCCCTTCGAATTGGGTTTCTCCATAAACGAGAAAAAAATCAAGCCTGGTGCCAAGCACCTCCAAACAGTTCCTAGGAGCTGTCCTAGACACTCAAGAGGGGTTGGCCTTTCCATCAGAGGAAAGGATTCGGAATCTACTACTGCAAATTCCTCTTTATAAGCCCGGTCGCCAGATAAGGGTGCGCAAAGCGATGCGTTTGCTAGGCATGATGGCATCATGTATTTACCTGGTCCCCCACGCGCGCCTGCGCATGCAACCCATGCAAGAATGGTTGGCGAAACAGTCGTCTCAGGCAAGTGGTCAGTGGGAAGATCTAGTCTGGTGGTCGTTTCGCCAACACTTGTACAAAGTCTTCACTGGTGGACAAGATCAAAGGGGAAACCCTTTTACGATCCAGAGGCACAGGCTGGAGTCACAACAAACTCATCCCTGTCAGGGTGGGGAGCACACCTCCTTCACCACACAGCTCAGGGTCTCTGGTCTCACACAGTGGCCAAGAATCATATAAATCTGCTAGAGCTTCTGGCAGTATTCAGAGCGCTTCAGGCATTCGAACCCCACCTGTTGAACCTGTCAGTGCAGATCCTGACAGACAGCACAACAGCAATGTTTTACCTAAACAAACGGGGAGGGACTCGTTCGCCAAATCTGTCCAAGCTTGCCTAGAAAATTTGGAGATGGGCACTCAGACGGAACATTTACCTGTCATCTCAACATTTTCCAGGGGATCTCAAATCGCTAGGGGACGCTTTAAGCAGAGATCCCCTCCCAAGAGAACATGAATGGTGTCTACTCGGAGAAGTCGTAGACGACATCTCACGGTGGGGTTTCCCCACTACAGACCTATTCACCACAAGCGAAAACAGACCATGCCCAGAATTTGCATCCATGTTCCCCCAGCCAAACTCCAAGGGGAACGCCCTGTGGATGAACTGGTCAGGAATGTTTGCCTACCCTTTTCCACCAACCCCTCTCATGATGAAGGTGGTCAACAAGATGCACAGGGAATCGATGACGCTCATCCTAGTTGCTCCCATGTGGGCGAGGCAACTGTGGTTCCCACACCTACGCAGACTAGCGGTGTGCGAAGCCATCAGGCTCCCGTGCTGGTACAACCTACTGTCCCAGCACCAAGGTCAATCCGTGCATCATCAACTCAACTCAATGAACCTGGCAGCATGGCTCCTGAAGTCGTAGAGTTTGGACATCTCAACTTAGCTCAGAGATGTCCATATATCCTAAAGGAATCTAGGAAACCTAACACGAGGCACTGTTACTTTGATAAATGGAAAAGATTTGTTATCTGGTGCCAGAATAAGCAAATCAACCCGGTTGATTGCACTCCTTCCGATATTGTCACTTACATGCTCCACCTGCTGGATGCAGGGCTGGTATTTAACTCACTCAAGATACTCCTGGCAGCGCTGTCAGCCTATACCACTTCCCACAACAAGGTTTTGTGGTGGAAAGTACCAGTGGTTAAAGCCATCATGGAAGGGGTAAAGAGACTCCACCCTCCAATTTCAAACCCACCACCAGGATGGGACCTTAATGTGGTGCTTGCTAAGCTCCTGGGCCCACCCTTTGAACCCATGCATAAAGCCAGTCTCAAACACCTGACGTATGAAACTGCCTTCTTAGTAGCCATTACATCCATAAGAAGGGTCAGTGAAATTCAGGCTCTGTCAGTTCAGGATCCTTTCTTTACTGTTCATAAGGATAAACTGGTTCTACCTACACACCCGAGGTTCTGACCTAAGTGTATTTCTAAATTCCACGTTAACCAGTCCATCGAGCTTCCGGCTTTCTTCCAAGAACCCAAAAGCTTTGCTGAGGTGAAACTACACACAATAGGGTGTCCAGACATAATGTCGAAACAATAATGTCGAATTACAAAAATGTCGAATCCAAAAAGTCGAAAACAAAAATGTCGAATTTTTTATTTTTTTATTTATATTTTTTTTGGGCTCCGGGGGTAAAAAAAAGGGCTAAAACAAAAAAAAAATTAAAAAAGGGGGGTTGGGTGGGAACCCCCCCATTTCGAAAAAAAGCAACCAAAAAAAAAAATAAGACATTTTTGTTTTCGACTTTTTGGATTCGACTTTTTGACTTTCGAGATTATTGGATTCGACTTTTTGACTATAAACCACACAATAGATGTGCGAAGAGCGGTCCTCTACTATGTAGACAAGACCAGACCGCTAAGGAAAACAGACCAACTGTTTGTCTCCATAGCTACAGGCAGAGAAGGAGATTGCGTCTCTAAAGGTGCCATCTCCAAATGGATAGTCAAATGTATCCAGCCGTGTTACTCCCTTTCAGATAAAATTCTGCCTTTTACGCCAAGGGCCCACTCTACAAGAGGCACTGGGGCCACTCTGGCTTTCATTGCAAATGTACCCCTTGACACCATTTGCAAAGCAGCTACATGGAGCTCTAGTCACACCTTTACCCAGCACTACTGCATTGACACTCATTCCAAGACAGATACTCAAGTGGGACAAGCGGTTCTAAGACATTTATTTGCTCATGACCCTTCTCACATCCCACCTATTTCCTCTAACACTGCTCGCTAATCTATGTACAGCATGTGATCTAAGCAGATTCCACAAGCCTCAGAAGGGATACATTACTCACCGTAATCGTGTTTCTGATGCTTATCTGCTTAGATTCACATGCGCCTCCCCTTCCTCCCCTCTGAGAGGAGGCGCATGGATGCTTGTAGTCTTATCTTTATATCTGCTTGGATACTCTGTACTCCCGCTACTCCTCTTGCAACCTCATGTCAGAAAAAATACAATCTGAGGGTCATACACGCGTGAGGGATCATGGGTACAGTGGACGTCACACTAGGGATAGTATTACTGGTACGCCCTAGGTCGACGGCCATTTTCGAGTTTCAAAAAACAAACTGTAATACTCTGCAGCTTCCACTAGATGTCGGCCTATGCACAGCATGTGAATCTAAGCAGAGATATATATTTCTGAGGCCTGTGGAATCTGCTTAGATCACATGCTGTGCATAGGCCGACATGGCAGTACCCGTGGTTAAAGCCTTCATGGAGGGAGTAAAGAGACTTCATCCCCCTATATCTAACCCACCACCAGGATGGGACCTGAAAGTGGTGCTATCTAAACTCACGGGCCCCCCATTCGAGCCAATGCATAAGACAAGTCTCAAACACCTGACCTATAAGACTGCCTTCTTAGTAGCCATTACATCCATAAGAAGGGTCAGTGAAATTCAGGCTCTGTCAGTGCAGGATCCTTTCTTTACTATTCATAAGGATAAGCTGGTTTTACGTACACACCCTAGGTTCTCACCTAAGTTTATTTCTAAATTCCATGTAAACCAGTCCATCGAGCTTCCGGCTTTCTTCCAAAACCCACAAAGCTCGGCTGAGGTTAAACTACACACCCTAGATGTGCGTAGGGCGGTACTTTACTACGTAAACAAGACCAGACCGCTTAGGAAAACAGATCAACTGTTTGTCTCCGTAGCCACAGGCAAAGAGGGAGATCGCGTCTCTAAGGGTGCCATCTCCAAGTGGATTGTCAACTGTATCCAGTTGTGTTGCTCTCTTTCTGACAAAACTTTGCCTTTTACGCCCAGAGCCCACTCGACAAGAGGCATTGGGGCCACTCTGGCTTTCATTGCAAATGTTTCCCCTTGACACCATTTGCAAAGCAGCTACTTGGAGCTCTATTCACACTTTTACTCAGCACTACTGCATTGACACCCATTCCAAGACAGATACTCAAGTGGGACAAGCGGTTCTAAGACATTTTATTTGCTCATGACCCTTCTCAAATCCCACCTCCTTCTAACACTGCTCGCTAATCTATGCACAGCATGTGATCTAAGCAGATTCCACAAGCCTCAGAAGGGATACATTACTCACCGTAATCGTATTTCTGATGCTTTTATCTGCTTAGATTCACATGCGACACACCCTTCCTCCCCTCTGAGAGAAGGCGCATGGATGCTTGTAGTCTTATCTTATCTATCTTCTATCTGCTTGGATCATCTGTACTACTCCTCATGCTACCTCATGTCAGGAAAAAATACAATCTGAGGGTCCTAGACGCGTGAGGGATCATGGGTACAGTGGACGTCACACTAGGGATAGTATTACTGGCATGCCCTGTGTCGACGCCCATTTTCGAGTTTCTAAAAACAAACTAATACTTCGCAGCTTCCATTAGATGTCGGCCTATGCACAGCATGTGAATCTAAGCAGATACAAGCATCAGAAATACGATTACGGGGAGTAATGTATCCCATATATGTATACATATATGTATACATATATATATATATATATATATCTCTCACACACACATACTGGAAATAAAGTTCTCTGAGGGATTTTAGCCAAAGGCAGCTTTTCTTTCCTCATAATGTCCAGTGTCCAAAACTGGCAACAATAACAAAGAATGAGGGAGACAATCGGTGAGAAATAAATTAGCCTAATTCTAACCAACTCACAAACAGGCTAAAAATCATGTGAAGCCATTTCGCAAGCACATCAAAACTGCACTTTTTAACAAATCTGCATGATTACCTCTGTAACTATTGTTGAACCGAAACCCTGGACTGTACTCTAACTACCTATGCTTTACTTATACCTCCGGGTCCTGGGCGCGTATAACAAATGAAATAAATATACATTTATTAAAGCTCTTTGGTTTTTTAAAAGAGGGACAGTGGGACAATATATACACTAGAAATGCATTTATATATTAAATGCGCAATAACACAAAAATCACAAATATGAAAAATACAATTTACAAAAAATCATTCTTTTTTTAGGTTCACAAGATGTATTCGTAATTTAAACCATGTCATTTATTTCATGTATACCATATGTAGACCCTACATCTACATGTTTCTGCCCCAGGGGCTAATATAAGCTGGACATTTATCACGGGCACAGTCTAGTTGAACTTTTCTTGATTTCATTATGTTGTAAGGGTTTCGTTCAGTTCACATTATTCAGATGAGACATATGAAGTAATATAGACTATAATGATTAATGTTCAGATAGTTTTAATATCAATGAAATAGTTATTTCAAATATACATTAGTTTACCTTGCTCCATTTCCCTGCTGTAAAGTTCTTACAGTCAGCACTAAGTGTGTAATGAGGTCTCTTATGTCTCCAATTATGGTTCCAACTTATAATAAATTCACTTTGAGTTAGATACATTTTTCATAAGGCTGTCCTAGGGTGGGCCCACTCCCCAATCCACTTGTTGTTTTCAATCTGAGCGAAGTGAACGGATCATGCATAAAGCTTGATGATGTGGTGGAGCGTCTTTCTCTCTAGTGCATCAATCGGAGACGAGGTGCCTTCCCAGGAGGGTTTATGTACAGCTCATCTATTGTAGTAACTGAACCATTTGGGATCATCCAAGGGTTAGACTGATAGAGAACAAAATGGCCATAATGGTCACCTTTAGGGGCAAACACGGCCCATAACTTCGCACCAGCGCAGGCCTGGCACTGGCAGCAAAGGTCTCCATGAGGGATCAGGGCTGTTACCGGCCACATCCCACTTGAAAACGACCATGAATAATATTAGCATCCTGGGCAAATGTCATAAAAACTGCTTTCAGAATGCACCAGTTTCCCTTAAAAAAATTGCAATACTAGTCCCATCACCATTTCCATGGCTGTGTGCAGAGTGAGTGAATGCGGAGCAAGACACTGGTGCCAGGCCTGTCAAAAAAGTAAGTGGCGTTAGTGATTGGGAGGTGCACATTTCCTGTGGTGTGGGAAGAGGGGGGTGGGGGGAGAGTCTGGGGCACTGGCTGCTGTCATAGAAAATGGCAGAGCAAAAACAGTGGTGATGGCTGGAAGGTTTAGAATGAAACTTAAACCTCTGGCAATTGTTCTGGGCAACCCTCCAGACCATTGTTTTTTGCCCCAAGCCATTACAGAGAGGGGAATGACCATATGCAAAACAGGCTTGGTCCAACCCCCAAAGGGGCAATCCAGCCCGAACTGCTTGGTCACATCTCTTCCACACGAGACCACATGCATCCCCAGACATGTTTCAGCATTGTTGGGCATCATCAGTGAGGAGTAGCTTGGGTCTCTAGGCCCAGCAGGCTCAGGGCCCATGTCTGGGCATACCCGTCCCACTCGGGGGTGACATATGCAAAACATAAGAGGTAATGACTGGAAGGTTTAAATGGGGATGCTTGTGGCCTCGTGCAGAAGTGATGTGTCCACGCAGTTTGGGGTGGGTTGTACCCTAATTTGCATATGGGCAGTCCCCTTTTGTGTAATGGCTTCTCAGGCAAAGAACGATATATGATATGATTGGTTATTTATAACGTGCTTAATACCCAGAGGTTTCTAAGCGCGGACCCGGGGATCGAACCTGTGTTGCTCCGTGTCGTCTTGCATGCAAGGCGATCATGTTACCCCTGAGCTATCCTCCCGAGACTGGAGGATTGCCCAGAGCAATGCCAGATTTTAAGATTAATTCTAAACCTTTCAGCAATCGCCCCTTTTGTTTTTCAATAGAAAATGACAGACCAGTGGTTAAGGCACAGATGATGGAATGTGGGCAGTTACTGTTAGGGTCAACCCGTGTTTCTTGCCACAGGATTGGCTGGCAACTCTGAAAGAGCCATCAGAATAATTTGAATCAAGTATTTCGAATGGAGTGTGTCCTCCCAGGTATTCCTCATCTTTGATGTGTTTGTATGCTTGAAACTTGCTTTGGAATTTTTCATAGTGTCGAACAGCATCGAATCTTGGTTCTAGGTGGCGTCCGTAGCGTCCGTAGCGTCCCCTGTGACATCGACGCTGGTATATAGAGCATTCGTGCTGACAGTTACCTCAGTTCTGTTTGTTCTGCATTGCTGTGTGCTTCAGAGCTACTCACCTCCGCGATTTCAATTGCGTTTTCATTCGATATGGCCTCCACACTGAAGACGGGCTTCAAGCAGTGTTCAGATTGTGGCACTTCTCTATTTGGTGAGAAGGCCGATGGCAGTCTTGAAAAACTGCAAGGTTCTAGCACTGCAGCAAAATCTTTACGGGTGGCAATAAAACAACCTAAATTTGCAGGTCAAGGATGGAGAGACTTTTCTTTTCATTTCTACTCCTCCATACCTAGAGGAAGCGGTGAGTTTTTACAAAGAGGTAAATGAAGACCCTTTTGTGGAAGAGGTGGTAGGAGGCACTGTCTTGTCTGGAGTTGGGGAAGCATAACTTAAGATGCATGGGTGCAACAAACAGTAGCAGACGGTTCCTGCCTTCCATTCCTAAAAAGACCCCCCTATTGCTCCCCGCTCCCAAGTGCAAGATCAAGCTTGGTTCCAGATCCACTCCTCCAACAGGAAATTCTCACCCTATTGGAGGAAGGTGCAATAGAATTGGTACATATTGCAGAGAGGAACCAAGGTTGGTACTCGCCTTACTTTCTAATACCCAAGAAGGACGGAGGAGTGTGACCCATCTCAGACTTAAAATGCTTGAACAAGTTCCTCAGGTAGGACAAGTTCAAGATGGTAGCTCTTTTGCAGATCCTGCAGGCCCTTTGACTCTAGGATTGGTGGTGTCATTGTGCTTACGTTCATGCGACGATACATCGGAAGCACAGAAAGTACCTAAGGTTCATGGCTCTCATTATGAGTTTTGAGTTCTGCATCGGGCTCACCTGACCCCGAGGGTTTCACCAAGCTCATGGCAGTGGTGTCAGCAAGTCTAAGGTGGGAGGGGATTCACATCTACCCCTACCTGGACGACTGGTTGATCAGAGCTGTTTCTATTGAAAAAATGTCAGTCATCTCATGCGTACCTGCCACTTCCTCCACGAGTTGGGCTTCTCCCTGAACTTCAAGAAGTCCCATTTGACACCCTCTCAGAAGCTTCAATTTATTGGAGCAGTTCTGGACTCGGCCTTGGGGAAAAACGTTGCCACCCAAGTTAAGGGCTGAACATCTTTTGCAGATGGTCCAAAAATTTCAGAATGTCTGTCTTCCGGCCTACGACTTCCAAAGGTTGCTCGGCCTCATGGTATCCTGCATTTTTCTGGTGCCAGAAGCCTGTCTGAGAATGAGATCCCTTCAGTGGGCTCTCAGATCCCCCCTGGTCTCAATTCTTCAGCAGGATGACGGACCTTCTCCAAGTCCCGACCAAGATCGCCCATGATCCTCTGTGGTGGGCCAGCCGAGAGGATGGGATGAAAGGAAAACCCTTTTAGCAACCGTGGCCGGAAGAGACGGTTGTGACAGATGCCTCCCTCACCGGATGGGGAGGACATATGAAAGATCTTTCAATAAGCGGACATTGGTCTGTCGGATTCCAGACTCCATATCAACCTTTTGGAGCTGAGAGCAATCTAGCGCTGAGGGCCTTCCTGCCCAATATGAGGGAAAAGTGTCCTGATAATGATGGACAACACAGTGGCCATGCATTACCTTAACAAGAGAGTGGGCGTAGAGTCACTTCCCCTGTGCAGAGAGGCAATGCAGCTCTGGTTCTGGGCACTAAGAGAAGGAATAACTCTTGGCAGTTCATCTAGCTGGAGAAAAGAATACAGCGTTGGACTCTCTGAGCAAGCAGAGCACGATCTCCCATGAGTGGGAACTAGCTCAGGAAGTCCTTCAAAAGATCTTTGCCCTTTGGGGCACCCCTCAAGTGGATTTGTTCAACCGGAAGTCCGAGCTGTTCGGCTCCAAGGAATTTCCCCAGAGGCGCTCTAGGGGACGCGTTCGTAGTGGACTGGGAATTTCCACTCCTGTGTTTCCACAAGTCCCCGTCATTCCTCACATAACACAGAGGTTGAGGAAGTTCGAGAAAACCATGATCCTCATTGCTCTGGAGTGGGCCATGAGAATGTGGTACCCGGACCTTCTAGAGATGGCCATCTGCCCTCCAATTAGTCTTTACCAAAAAGAGGACGTACTCTGTGTCTGAAAGGGTGAGGATTAAGGATTGGGACCTTCCGGAATACGTAATGGAAGTGTTGCTTTCGGCAAGAAGACCAGCAACTAAATCCCTGTACCGCTGCCGTTGGACTAGATTTCACAGCTTGTGCAGGGAAAAGAAACTAGATCCTTTCTCATGTAAACTTCCCCAGGATTTGTCTTTCTTACTTCACTTGACCCATTCTGGGTTGCAAGTAGCCACAGTGAAGAGCTATTTAGCAGCCCTCTCAATTTTCAAAAGATCTCTGAATGAGGGATCATACTTCCAAGTGCTGATTGTGATACAATATCTGAAAGGCTTAACAAATTGGTTTCCATTTACTCCCTTCATCATGCCATCATGGGATCTAAATCCTGTACTAAAATGTCTTATGGGAGCTCCCTTTGAGCCCTTGCATTCGTGCACTTTAAGGATGCTCATCATAAAAACTGCCATTTTAGTAGCCATCACATCTGCCTGTAGGATAAGTGAGCTACAGGCTCTCTCTTCCAAACAACCTTTCATGTCCTTCTCCAAGGATAAGGTAGTTTTAAGGGTTAAGTCATCTTTCCTGCCAAATGTTATGTCAGAATTTTATTTGGCACAATGTATTGCACTACTGTTTTTTTTATCCTCCTCCTCATCCATCTAAGGAGTAAGCGAGACTATATCGCCTAGTCCCAAAAAGGGTACTAAGTTTCTATATTACAAGAACTGCAAGTATTCGCCAGGTGAAGTAAAGAGGCGAGCAGCGAGTATGTAAGTTACAGCTCTATTTGAGCCCCCGGAGGGTTCAACCACAGGTAAAGGAATGCATGAACAACTCGGAAAAAGAACACATAAACATGAAAGTTCTGAGGTGTCGTGTGAAGTGTATACGTATCACACATAACATCTCCCTTCCATAAGAGGTGAAAGGAAAGGGTGAGGGAAAGAGAAGAAGGGGGGGTGGAGACAGGCTAAGCAGGGAGGTTGGGGGAAGAACAAGAGGACTTAGAGGGTGGAGAACGTGGGCATTATAAAGGGAAGGTTAGTGGGGAGTAAACTTAGGTTAATAATAAATGTAGTCATTTTTGAAGTTTTGGATGGTTTTGCGGTTTCTTTTCGACAATCTTCCAACAGATGTTCCCTCATGGTCAGCATGGAGTCTGTCATTTTCTGCATGTTCACTCCTTAATTCTCCAGAGGATTTGGAAAGGAGTTCTGATGGATTATTGATTCTCTTGTCCTTGGATGTGCTGGGTTTGGGGATGTCTTTTTTATTATTTTTACAAGGTCATCTCCCGACCACTTTCTCCCATCATCCAGGGTGACAGACTTTCCATGGCAACTCACAACTCTCTGTGGAGATCTAAAGACGGATTCACCCTTAAGTGTTTTTTTTGGTTCTTTGACACAAACCCAGTCTCCTTCTCGCATCGCCATTTCCCTTACTCCATGTTTGGAGTCATATTGTAACTTGTATTTTGCTTGTTTCTCTCTCACTGTCTTCTGAAGTAGTTTCATGTCCACTCTTGCTTCTCCCTTGTTTAGGAACATCCATGCTGGCCTAAATCGGTTATTGGCAACCCTACCACGCATCAGGGCGAAAGGCTCCGTTTGTGGTGGGATGTGGGGTTGTTCTATATGCATACAAGGCCTCTTTGAGGGTTTCTTTCCACGGAAGGTTGTTGGCCGTGGCTAGCTGAACCACGCTCTTCAGGAGCCTATTCATGCGCTCCACCAGTCCATTTGATATTGGGTGGTATAAGGATGTCGTTATATGGTTGATGGATCTGTTCTTAAGGAACTCACGAAATTCCATTGACACGAATTGGGATCCGTTGTCCGAGATCAAATCTTTGGGGTCTCCTTCCCTGTTGAAGATCTCTGTCAGGAGGTCTGCAACTTTCTTGAAGGTTACATTGTCCTCAGCTATTCCCCATTCTGTCCATTTGGAGGTGTAATCGACGAGTACTATGATATATATTCTGACAGCTTCGAGGTTCTCAAAAGGGCCCATGATGTCTATTGCCAGTTTTAGACCATACATTTCTGGAAGGTTCTATGGGTTGAAGAGGGGTCTTCCTTAGGATCTTGGATTTGTCACTCATGGCGCATGTGGAGCAGTTTTTGACCAGTTCTTCTGCTTCTTTCCACATTTTTGGCCACCATTAACTGTGCCTTAATTTGTTTTTTTTGTTAAACTCCTTCCTAGGCGACCTTCATGTGCCAATTCAAGAAGTCTTTTCCTGAGTTGAATGGGTGGAATCACTCGGTCGCCTCTGAAGAAGTGCTCTTCATCCATGGATATTTCCTCCTTGAACGGAATTAAACTTGCCAAGACTTCTCTGGATTCTTCCCAGTCATTGGCTATTGCCTTTCTGATCTCTCGCTGTTCCGCATTCGTGCTGGCACTGCTTTTCCATTCATCCCTCGAGATGGCAGGATTTATGACGGCTATGATGTCTCCATCCGAAGATTCAGTCTCGGCTTCATGGTTGATCGATAGTCTGGAGAGGCAATCAGCTACTTGGTTTAGTGGACCGGGTGTATAGCACAACTGGAGGTTGTATTGCATGATGTCGAGGAACCAGCGTCTGATCCTTGGTGAGATGAGGTGGGGTGTTTTGGACTGAAGTAGGTTTACTAGAGGTTTATGGTCCGTCTTCAGTATGATGGGTAGACCCCAGATTAGGTTCCTGAAGTGTTGAAGAATCCACTTCACACCCAGAGCCTCCCTCCTGATGGTGGAATAGTTTAGTTCTGCTCCTCTCAGCACTCTTGAAGTGAAGGCGATTGTCAGTGTTCCCATTTTGTTCTTGTTCTAGGACTCCACCAAGCCCAACTTTGCTTGCATCCACTCATATGATCGTCTTGGCTTTACAGTCGAACATACCCAAGGCAGGTGCTTGATTGATGTGGGATTTGACTTCTTCAAATTCGTTCCTGCACTGGACAGACCAGACAAACTTGGCTGCTTTCTTCAGTAGGTTCCTCATGCTCTTGGTTCTGTCAGCATAGTTGCTTATAAATTTGGAGTAATACTCTGTAATTCCGAGGAAACTCCTTAGCTGATCTTTGTTCTCAGGTTCAGCAATGTTCAATATGGTGTCCATTGGTTTCCTTTTGGGACTGATGCCATTGGCGTCAATAGAATGACAAAGGTATGAGACGTGGTTGCATTTTATGTTGCATTTCTCTAATTTCAGTGTTAGACTGCTTTTTTGTATGACTTGCAAGACGGTTATGAGCTTAGCTTCGTGTTCTTCTTCCGTGCTGGCAGAGATAAGGATATCGTCTTGGAAACAGTGTACTCCGTCGCGCCCTCCAAACAAGTGTGACATTAGCCTCTGAAACACTGCCGTGGCTGAAGCGAGTCCGAAAGGCATTCTGTTGAACATAAATGCCCCCAGAGGTGTGACGAATGATGTTAGGTTCTTTGAGCCTTCCTTCAAAGCGATTTGGTGATATGCTGATGAAAGGTCCAGAGTGCTGAAATACTTTGCAGGTTTCATGGTCGACAGGAGCTCGGATATATTAGGAAGTGGGTGTCTGTCAACCCATATGTTTCTGTTCAGGTCCCTCAGGTCGACGCACATCCTTATGGAATTGTCAGGCTTTTTCACTAAAACAATTGGGGCGAGCCACTCAGAGCTCTCGATGGGCTGTATGATATTCTCATTGCATAGACGCGCGAGTTCCTCTTTTAGTGCATCTTTTGTCCCAAAAGGAACTCAGCGGACTCAATGAGCTATGGGGATGGCACCCTTTTTTAAAACGATTCTGTGCTGGAAACCTTTGAGGAGTCCGACCTTGTCAGTGGATACCTTGGGGGAATTGTTTTGTCAAAGTAGACTTGATATCAGCGTCATCTTTAAGCACACTCAACAGAGGGATTTCTTCCCCAGGGTGTATCCTCACTCGAAGGGCAGCCCGTTCTTCCCAGCCTACGACAGAGGAGCCGTTCCTGGCTATAAAGAGCTTGCAATACGACTCTCTATCATGGAACTTGAGGTTCACCCAAATATAGCCAATTATGTCGATGGGGCTCTTTCCATAACCCGTCACTCCGACAGGAGTGCCCCGCAGGTCATGCATTTTGCCAGAGAGCACATTTAAAAAGGTATGAAGATCTACCATGGTATAGGGGAAGCCGGTGTCTACCATTATAGGTAGAGATATGCCGTTGATTTGCATGTTGACCCAAGGACCTTTACATTGTTGCGAGGATGTGACGGTGAGTATTTGTATCAATGGGTGATGTTGGTTGATAGACATGTCACCGTATGCTTGATCATCCTCGATGACTCTTACAGAGGCAGGTCTGGTGAAAGGCTGTCTGGCGAAATCGCTGTAGCTGTTTGACTTCCCCCGTGAGGTCCTGCAGACCTTGGCAAAGTGTCCAAGTTGGCCACACTTGTAACATTCAACCGCCAATGCGGGGCAGTCTTTGTCAGGGTTGTTATGTTTATACCATCCGCATCTTTGGCAACGTGATGGATTCTGAGAGCTGTATGGCCTCCCCCTGTTGGAGTTGAGTCTCGAACCTCGTGATAGCGGAGCTTTCCTCACCACTGCTACAAAGGGCTCGCCAGGCTCGGCCTCAGGACAGATGGATTTTACTTCTACCTTAGCTACTTGGTCTGATCTCTCCTTCATGCAGCGATCCCTAAATTCCATGCTTCTCGGTACCTCGGTGGCTTGGTCTAGAGTAGGGTTTTTGGTTTGCCACAGCCTCTGTTGAATGTGAGGATCAGCCACATTAAGCACAAGTTGGTCTCTCAAATATTCGTCGTGGACGCCCGTGAAACTGCAGGTCGACATGAGCACCCTAAGAGATGCTATGTATGAATCAATAGATTCGCCCTTGAGTTGCTTCCTGGCAAAGAACCTGTATCTCTCAAGGACCACATTGGTCTTGTTGCCAAAACGACTGGTGAGTTTGGCTAATGCAGCATCAAATTTGCGGGTGCCTTCCCCTACCACATTGTTCGATTCAGGAAGTGCTCTGAATAGTCTTAGGGCTTCTGCCCCTATGCAGTTCAAGAGGGTGGCCACTTTGAGATCATTGAATTTGCTGCCCCCGATGGCTCTGAGGTAAACGTGGAAGCCATCAATCCACTGGTCCCAGGGGCATGTTGGGGTCCCAGGGCAAGGAAGGAACTTGGTGGGAGGTGGGACGCCCTGCATGGCGGGTATGGGGTGGCTGGAGCGTCTGGTGGGAGTTCAGTGTTTGAGAGAGCAGAGGTTGGTGAGGTGTCGCTTGATGAAGCAAAGAGACTGACTCCATGGGAGGGGCAGGCAGGAGCTGTGTATACTTCCTTGTGTTTGCACTTTCTAGCGTTTGTTTATCGGGCACGGAACAAGCAGGCTTGGGGTGGAATGGCGTTTGTTCATGCAGTGTATTTGCTCCGTAGTGTGGTTGCCATAGCTACCCAACGCTGCATACAGTCACTGATGGTGGGGCTAGGCGCAGGGACTAAAAATGGCCACACGTAGACACACGTACAAGGGTCCTTTACTCGAATCATCGTTACGGGCGATTCATGCAAAAACACACGGTCCACTCGGCGGCCCCGCCGACCAGGGAATCCCGCAGGGGGGAAATGGGCGACTTGCTCACCGTGAGGTGTGTGCTGCTGCGGGCTGCGGTTGCCTTCCGCCACCAGAACTGCCAGATGCGGTCGATCGCCGGAGAGGGCTGCTGCGGGCACCAGAAACAGGCGTCTATGGCCGGATGGAGGAAGCACTGCGCTTGCTGGCGGGCATGCTCCCGGGGGCCTCGGGGTCGCGGTACCTCATCGCCAAATGAAGTAAAGAGGCGAGCTGCGAGTATGTAAGTAACAGCTTTATTTGAGGCCCCCGGATGGTTCAACCACAGGTAAAGGAATGCATGAACAACTCGAAAAAAGAACACATAAACATGAAAGTTCTGAGGTGTCGCGTGAAGTGTATACGTATCACACATAACACCAGGATAATCAGCTTTTCATTGGTTATGCCGGTCAAATATTAGGCATAGCAGTCACAAAACAAACGATCTCTAGATGGATTTTTGTGTATAACTGAGTGTTGCTCGTTGGCAGCAAGGATTCGCCAGAAGGTCTGAGGGTACATTCCACTAGAGGGGTGGTTGCTTCCTCGGCTCTGTAAAGAGGTGTACCAGTGAGGGACATTTGCACAGCGGCAACATGGAAGTCCCTGCACACGTTTTTGGTAAATTCTACTGTGTAGATTCTTTTTCAGGAGAGGAAGCCAAATTTGGCATTGCTGTCCTCCATAATATTAACAAATAAAGTACATTCGTGGCACCCTCCGCCTAACTTAAATTGCTTTGTGACTCTATCAAAGATGAGGTATACGTGGGAGGACACAATCCATTCAAAGAAAAATGTACTTACTCGTGGTAACGTACTTTCAAATGGATGTTCCTCCAATGTATTCCTCATCGCCCTCCCGTCCATCCCCTCCTGCCTAGAATTTCCATGTCTTACACCTTCTTTCGCAACGTCAAGACTATCTCCTATGACACAGCATGCTAATTAAAGGAGGAAAAAACTAAGAAATGAGATCACGGTCCGTGCGTGTGTGCTCTATATACCAGTGTCAATGTCACGAGGAATGCTACGGAGACCGTCTAGGACCAAGATTCGAAGCTGCATGACGCTCGACCCTATGAAAAAGAAATTCCGAAGCAAGTTGCAAGCAGACTTGAATGCATCAAAGATGAGGAATACATGGGAGGAGCTTCCAGTCGAAAGAACGTTACCACGGGTAAGTAACTTGTTCATCTTGGCCAAGAGAGAATGCATTGGTGGATTCAGTGATTGGTTTGCAGGGCAGGTTTGGTGTGTTTGAGGGGGCACCAACATTCTAAATGATTCAAGCTCAGTGGTGGCTTCAGAGTATTTTCACATTTCCACCTCATTTGAACAAGTTTTGCAAAGGTGTTCTCCCATAAAGAATACAAAGGGCACAAATTCAAATTGGTTCTTTAGCTTAACACCTAAATACAGATAGCTGCCAGGTTACTAATGGCAGGCCTTGTAATTTTACTACATTTTTATATGATGCCCCTGCCCACAACAAATGCCAACTTTGACAGTGTAAAGCCCACTTTCATGATGGGTGTGCTCACAATATATGGAACCATTTCCATTACAAAGCACTCTTCAAGAAGCTTCTGCTCACAATATTTGCCAGCATTGTCACTGTAAGATACATTCATGATGGTTGTGCCTACAATATAAAACAGCGTTGCCATTGTATGGAATATCTCCAAGTTCCTTGTGGCCACAATACATGCCATCACTACCAATGTAAAGCATGTGTTGATGATGTGTAGCCAGGATATACTCCAGAAATATCACTGTAAAACAGTTTGATGATGCTGGGTTCACAATATATGCCAGCAGTGCCACTTTAATTCCACTTGTTCATGCTCATTGCCCAACATAATCCACCATTGGCCTGTAGAAACATGGTCAAGCTTCCTGTGGCCACTGCCAAATGTATGCAAGCATTTCCCTAACGAACATTTGTATGCTGCCTCTGCCCAACCTATTCCATAATTGCACTGTGAAAACCTATTGATGCTTACCAATATATGCCACCATACTACTGTAGAACGCGTATTCTGACAGTGTGAGAACCCCACCCCCTTACCAGGCCAAAAACATATGCATGCACACTGTCATAGCTGAGGGATCAATGCACCACTCATAGCCATGGCACAAGCTAAGCCTGATTTATTAGAAAAAAGGACAATAAGGAATCGGATTCAAGTGAGTGAGGAGTGGGTGGTAGTCCAAAAACCATATACGACATGATGAGTCTTTTCTTGGAACTGTGGTAGGAATGCTGGCAAAACCTCAGAGGGCATCATGTTGTCTCCATCTGTAAGAGAATACCTCCCCGCCCCCACCCTCCCTAGTTGAGGAAGCTCTCTGTCCGTGAGTCTCCTGAATGCCGTGTCTAGGACACAGCAGTCAGGAAACTGCTTCGAGCGTCAGTCGGGGGCAGGGAGCTTCCTCAACATATGGTGGTTTACGGCGCTCGTTGCATATCGCAGCTCAGCTGCATGCGTATACACAGTGCCTCTATGGGTGCAGCTGAGCCACGATATTCAACGCCTCCACAGACTGAGCTTCGCGGCTGAAAGTCTCCTTTGCGCAACAGCCAGACAATGACACCGCCCAAAGCTGTATATTTGTCTCATGCATTGCACGCATTTTACTGTACGGGTGACTATTCTGACAGAGGAAATGAGCACCATATCAAGTGTGCATTGCATGCTCGGAAGAAATGAATGTTTGAATTACTAGCACAGACATGTTTAATACATTAGTGGTCATTCTTATGTTCCTGAAATAGTTTGTTGTAAGGTAAGCCAGCATCCTATATTCAGGGGAGGCACATAATTCCAAACTTGGCTCTGTCCCCCAGTCCCACCCACACCACTGACAATCATTACCCCACTACTCCCCCCCAGTAAGTTTTGTTCATTTACAGCACTTGTGTTCTACCCTCATGGAAATGCATCATTCTGTGCCCACTACCTCCATCTTGTGCAGTGCAAAGATGTTATTTTGGTCGGCCACATGAATTTCTGTTTCACATTCGTGTGTTCTATCCCCGATTGGAAGATGTGACCTTCTGATATTGATCATCAGGTTTGTTTGGTTGGTTGGTTGTTAGGTAGTAGAATGAGCCCTGTCCAAGGACTCCCCCGATCGCCTGCACTGGGGGGTTTGGGCTTCCCAATTCACGTGTAACTCTATATTTTACTTTGTGGTGAACATATATCATTGCTGCATGCCCCAGTCACCCCTCTGATCTCAAGCAAAGCATATGTACAGTCCCTTTTCAGACAACCAAGACCTGACCACTCATTAACTGAAAGGGATGCATTCTCCAAAAAATGGTAAATAAGTTCCCTGGTGCATTCAAATTGTCATAATAGTGTGGCACTACATTTCACTTACCTGCTCAATGATGTTTTGTTTTTGACTGAAGCAAACGCTATGTACTTTTTGTAGTATCATACAATTAAACCTCCCCGTTTACTTCAGCGCTTTCCCCTCCACTCTAGCCAAAGTTGTGGACACCCCATCTTAAAAGAAGCATGCCAAAAATCTCCCAGGTTCCTGACCAGCGTCAGTCTGCGCCATGCAGAACCCAGACTCTTATTTGGTTTACAGTGCTTCCATTAACAGAATTCTCCGCACTCCTGTTGGACTTGACCATTCCATAGGTCACACTGGACTGGTCTTTCTGCATCATTAGAACTAGAGTTCCATAATTGCTGCCCTGTCTGCCAGGCCCCCCAAGCCCCTTGCTTGGTCCAGGGTGTGTAATAACCGTTCACTAACATCCCTGCCACTATAGATGCTGCTACTGTAGAAGGACTAGTAAACCTATTGAGTAAAGCAAATTTTCCTAAAGTCTTATGTACAACAGTTTTAATTTTTTTAAAAATGTAAAGCCCCTACTCAACTGAAACTATCACATAAATGCTAATAAATAATTCTAGAAAGCAACTCTTCTCCAGCATTGGATCTTTCATATATTCACATGCTGTGAATATTCCCCGGTGTCAAGCTGGAAATCCTTGGTTACCTTTTTTGATTAACATTTAAAGAAAAGGTTAGGTCCATTATGCATGCTATCACCCTCTCTATGGGGGTTTAGGCCCCATCCAATAGGACATCGAGCAGTAAGCCCCTCCTCCACGGCACTTCCTCAGATTGTAGCTGTGTATCTTCCTGGAAGGAGTCCTCGAGTTTTTTCCAGTGAGAAAAATGTTTTCCGAGGCAAGTTCATCTTCCAACCTATTTCCAGAAGAAAATTCCCTCTCAAATTCCATCAGAGAGGAGGGCGATAGTTGCGTGGACAACACCAACAACAAATGGAACCCAGAGGCAAGGAAAAGGCAAATAAGTCATTATTCAGGACCTATAACACCCGTGGCCTTAAAAATGTCTTTGAAGACGACCAGCAGGGTGAGTGCATTTACTGCCTCTACCCACACCGCTCAGTTGAGGATTGTGAGATCTGTGCCAAAACCTTTAAAGATAGGTACCGACGACATGTGTGTTGGCCCCAAGAGGAAAATTACCCACCGTTGTCGACAATAGACATGAGAGGCCCAAAAACCCGTGTTAACTGTGCAGGGAGAAAGGCTTACAAAGAGCCCAGCGATACCCTCGTTGTTGCACTAAAGAAGTTGACAAAGGATTGGTCAACAGGAATGTGGACGTCACGGGCGGCTGCTCGACGACGACAAGCCTACATCACGGCAAGGCAAAAACCTCATAAGGGGCATCTCTGCATAAACCCTTGTTGGCGACACATTCGTCCGCCAAGAAGAGCTAATTGTCGACAGCAACTTCGACCAAGGGACAGCAGTCCTCGAGCAAAAGCTTGTTAGTGGCAACTTCGTGGACGAGTAAACTATGTTCACCAAGTTTACTGTCTACAGCTGGAAAATCCTTGTCCGTGACCACACCATTGATGACCTCGTCCATGAGTAAACAGCAATAAGGGGAAACAAAAAAAACACAAATACCCGTGGGAAAGTCACCAAACCCGTCCTCTGATGGTCCAAAAGCTGCACAGGGGCCAAATGTAGCATCTGAAGTCACAGAAGGCGCCTCTAACCACAAGCGAAACAAGACAGAAAAGCTGCAGGAGAAAAAAACAAATACAGGTGATTACATTACCAGTCGGACCAATCATTTACCCTGAGTTGATGCCAGAGGATGTTCTGCAACATGAAATCGACACAGATTTTGAGGTGCAGCAAGCTAAGTCACTACAGTCATCGAACTTGGAACATTCCATGATCAGTCATCCACACTCTCCTAGGCTACCACCTACACCAGTTCGAGCTCAACCAAGGATTACCCCACAACTGCCTTGGGCCTCCATGCCAGTGGGGTCAGGCCAGCCAGGGCCAGGAACCATTTACCCTTTGGGGGCAGGACTACCAATAGAAGGGCCCAGCCACCAAGCTCCATGGCAACCAGTACACGCTCTATTGAATCCCCAGGCGTTGCTGTCTCTTCAGGTTCTCTCCTCATTACAGTTGGTGTTGATGCAACTACAGGCTAGGTTTCCACCCCCTCAACTGGCGCAACACCTACAGGAAGGCTACCAGCAGGTGAACAGCAGAGAACTTTGCCCTCCAGATCCCTAACCAAGTCTAGCCATGGGCAGAGATCGAAGGGAACGGTCCGGAGTGGAGTTCCACTACTTTTATTTTTTACTGTTAACAGTTCCACTACTTTTTCAACCATTTTCACCATTCCAGAACTATCTTTGACAAGTTAGAGGACATGTCTCCACTTTAACTCCCATAGCAGTTACAGCTAAACTGAAATCTGTTTCAACCCAATTGGCTGTCAAGCAGTGTGGGTGCAACCCTTGAAAATGAGTTGCACCTTCCTCCCGGCTGGTTTCACAGTCCAACTACTTCTTTTGGTACATTTCTACCACTGGCCCAAGACACTGATCACAGCATACGTCAGCCATAAGGTCGAGGTCTCCCTCGCAATGTAGATCACCCACCGGATCCCGGTCTTCACAGAGGTCCACAGAATCATGACAACTCCGAAAATCTAAATTCAAACATGGAGACGAAAGACTGCATAAGTCGCCACTGCCATTGGTGCCTCCGCAACCACCAATAGGGGCACTACCCATTACATCATTCAGGGTGAAAGAACCTGAGGAAGGAGAGCTTCCAGATGTGGAGGGCGATGACCGTCAGGACACCAGATCTATGACCGCATCTACAAGAGACGATTGGGATACAGACACTCCAGTTGATGAACCACTGGAAGAAGTACCCAAGCCCTTACCACCAGACGACATAGGGGTGTCTCATGGCATGATTTCAAAAGACTGCCAAAAATGTAACCTAGTCCCGTCAGAAGATACGAAAGAATACTTTCTCTTTGATAAGATGGTCAAGAGAAGAAAGTCGGTCGTATACATCACAATCGTAGATCGCGTATGCGAAGAAGGTATGTACCATAAAACACCCTTTTATGGAGCCTGCTGTTAAGGGTATGTTGGAAAAGAAATGTGAAGCCCAAGACTCAGTCCAAAATGCCTCACATCAAAGTCCACACCGGAATCCGTCATATCAACAGCAGCAGGCAGGAAAGTCCATTTGCGCACACAAAAGTATACCCTCCACCAGAAAATGAACGAAGACATCTGGACACCTTTGGTGAGAAGGTAATATTGGGGCAGCGACCCTCAAAGCAGCAAACTCCTTGGCCTTAATGGCAAGGTATGACCGGGAAATGTGGCACAGGATTGTCCCTGTCCTCGAGCACCTGCTGAAAGAGGGGTAACAAGCTTCGAACCACAACATTTATATTGCTGTAGATCTGGCCGAAATAGGTATTAACCAGATTGGGAATGGTGTGGTAATGAGAAGATGGGGGTGGTTATGTTGTAAGGATTTCAGACACAACGTACAACATAGTCATTGACATGCCCTTGGAAGGAGATGATCTGTTCAGCCTGAAAAATTGACGATGCCCTAAAGACGATAAAGACAGATACTGACATGGCCCAGTCACCCATATCTCTGCAAAGCAGGAAGACATTTCGTCCCTTTAGGGGTGCCTCAGGGAGAGCCAGAACCACCACCTCCACCAGAGGGAGTCGATCATATGCTTTGTCTTCTTTCCTATCAGGACTCAATCTCTCCTTTTCTTGCCTCTCTTGGTTGGCTACCCTTCCATTCTCAACTTAAATTTCACTTTCTTTGTTTAGTTTTTAAATCTCTTTATTGGCTCGCCCTTGGCTATCTTGCTTCTCTTCTCTCCTTCTATACTCCCTCTCACACTCTCCGTTCTTCCTGTCTTTTCAGGCTGAATGTTCCCCGCTCTCCCTGGGCTCAATCCAGCTTTTGTTCTTTTCAGCTCCTTGTTCCTCTTCATTGGAACATGCTCTATCTGTCTCCCCGTTCTATTACTTCCTACTCTCTGTTTTGTTGTTCCCTGAAAACGCACCTGCTTCGCTGTCCTTGATTGCCTTTTACTGGAAGTGTCTAAATGTCGACATGCACTACTGTTCTTGAGGAGAGGAATTCGCGGACGGGCCCATTGGTCAGTACTCACCCTCTAGAACTTGTAATACAAGATAGCTGCACCGTGTGAGGACAGGGGGTGCAGGATTCACTTACTCTGACACGACTCAATAACGAGGACTCAATAGTTTGGGAAAGGGAAGTCTGTTTAATGATACATACATCAAACAGGGAAACGTATGGGAATCAGCTGTAGTGCGATCACCTGTCTCACTCCAACTTCCACGAACTTCAATTGAACAGAGATTCTTATAGGCAATGTTCGTCATCATTGACGTCTAACTTTACAAAACTCGACATGCAATATAATTGGTTAGGAAAGGTAACTTAAGTATAGGTGTTATATCTGTATATGATAATAGGGTATGCGGATTGGATAACTCTTATCCGGTGGGCGTCTATGCCCATCCCTTTACATCACGCATGATAGACGTCACTACAACTACGACGTCCTATTGGTTACAATATCTATAGGACTCCAGATAACTTGGTCCATTGTGATTGGGCAGGTTACACCCCTAGACATACATTTCCACTTTTAATTAGCAGCATGCAGAATGGACACCCCTGTGCCTGGTGTCCCAAGTTTCACCCTGCCTCCCTTCCATCAATCAGTGTTTTAGGGTGACGTGTCAATTAGTTGGCTACGGATGGCCTTGAAACTGTAGTCTATTATCGGGAAAAGTTATGGCATCCTTGGGTCCTGGATGACATCAGCGATGGTACTTCTTCGCGCCTGGCTGGTCATGTGTTGGTTCACCATGAATCTGCTTCAGTTTCTAGCTTTTAGTGCATTTAATTCTGTGTTGGCCTAGCCACCTGCATGGGCTCCCCTTATCTTGACCTTCATGAGGCAGGCTGGTATGCTCTGAAGTTGGAGTCTTGTGAGCTGACGCTCTCCTCCCCTTCTCTGGTTGACCTCGATTTCCTAGGCATGAGCCGCTTTTTGCTGAGTTTCGATCCCGCTCCTTTTCTTCCCTTTGGCTGGGTTTCGAAACTTGGCCTGTCGGGCCTCTGGCCGCCTGGATGTCTTTCTGCTTTTACACAATGGAGTCGCACTTGTATAATGTGCCTTGTTGAGGTAGATATACGGTTGGCACTTGCCGCTCTATCTTCTACTAAGCATTGCAAGCAATATCGATTTCTTAGCACCTTGCGTTTCAAGCCTATTTACACACGTTTAACAGGACGGTTGCTTCCATCTTGTCTCGTAACACCGTTTCCTCACGTTGTAACATTATCTCCTCTCTGCCTATTCCATTCAATTTCGTAGTTACTCGCACTGGCATGTTATCTTCGATAGCTGCTTTTGTTCATTGATCTGTTCAGGCCCTTGTGTCATTTCCACTGGCTGGTATGGCTGTCTAATAGGGTACCGTGCTGCACAGGGTTATCTGGTTATGGGTGCTTCAACCGGTATGGATCTTCTGATGTATACTGGGCAGAGTCCCAGTGCAGCTCTTTGTAGGTTCATTTGCTCTTCATACGTCACATACCTTGGCGAGTACGCTCCTGGCACCTCGAAATGAGGGGAAGGGGTGCGGGCCATGTCTGGGACCTCCTCTACACTCCCCCCTCTGGTCGGTTCATCAACGACTTCTGCAATCTCCTTTGCATTCATTTCTTTTGCTTCTTCAGTGTCATGCTCATCGTCCTCTGCGTTGGTACAAGGTGGTGTGTATGTGTGAGCCTTTGGAGTCCATATTTTTATCACTCCTTTCACACTCCCTGCTGTCTTCAAATGTCCGTCTTCGTTCCATGTCATTAGCTGACATTGTCCATTTCGGCTGCAGTAGATCCATTTTCCTTCATACCTTCTTCGTTTCTTAGGGTATGTGAACTTTGTTCCCTCTGGTGCAAATTTGCTGGCTTTCACAAAGTCTCTTATTTCATCATCAGTCAGGTCTCTGGGCTTGCATCCTGGTTCGACATCAATCATTATTTTCATCCCTATGGCTTTCTTTGCAGTTTTCTGGCACTGTGTAATGATTATCTTGATAACACAGAATCCTAGGAATACCATTGCTAGTAGAACTCCCAGAAACTTGAATATATCTGCCGTCCATTGTGAGACCCACGAGAATAGGTCTCCAAACTAGCTGTCATCGTCTACTTCGTCACTTTCATCGATCATCTGGTTTTTTTAGGCTTGTCAGCATGTTTATGGCCTCTGTTAGGGTTCCATTTTCTTCATCATGTGATGGTACAAATGTGCAACATGATTCTCCGATTTTTGCACAAACCCCTCCATCCATTGCAGTGATCATGTCAAGCATATATCTGTTTTGCAAGGTCATCAGTCTGATTGCTCTCAGCTCTTCTTTGATTGCGTTGAATCCTTTTATAATGGTATTGATGGTCTGCAACAACTCCCATCTGCTTATCTGCAACCATTTAGTATTCACTCCAACTTGGATGTGGGGCAAGAGTAGTGTTGTGAATACTGTTGAGGTGAGGCTGAACAGCCAGTGTTCGTACGGGATTGCATGGAATGCCTCTTCTGATCTGGGAGAAAAGTAATTTTCCCTCTTCATCCTGGATACCAGTTCCACAGATCTTCTTCTTAGATGACCATCTGCTTTCGGAAAACTGTCCAATTGTAGGGAATTCTTAGGAATCACTAGTCCCGGAACGTGGACGTTCACTAGTGTGCATATGCCTCCCCAGTTTTTCGGCAGCCTTATGTATGCCTTGGATCCACATGCCCAGTATTGGTCCATAATAACTGCGGTTCCTTGTGTCATTCCTGGAGCTTCAAAGATTTGTCCACAGTTTTGATTCTCTCCCATCTTCCTTGTCCCATTGTTTCTGAAGCATAGTTTCGGGCTCTCCAGTGGCACTATCTGCAGGGGTCTCCCTCTATCTTCGACCCATGTTAGTAACTTTACTAGCTTTGGCCACAGAGGTTTGCATAACCTCTGTGAATTCTCTATTGCTTCCTTGCAGGCTCCAAGGACCATCCACACTCGGCAGATTACTACTCCGTCTTCCCATCCATCTGGGGAGACCACTTACACCCAGATCTGCATTTGGCCTCTGTTCTTCCAGATTTGAGCCTCCTCTGCAGTTTTTCCTTGAACGTTCAGTCTTGGGTTTATTTCCCATTTTATCCCTGAACCTTTGACCGCCAGCGTTCTCGTACCGGGTCATGATTTATGGTGTGCGCTCGGTTTCTTGTTTTAATGTCCTGGACGTAGCCATCTTCATCTGGGTAATTCTTTTCGTTGGCCCATATCAACGAGGCGTCTCTTCCCATAAATTGTCCTCTGGTGTTGCACACTGCTACATGTGACATACAGTGTGCTGTAGGGGACATCAATTTCTACAGCCACGAAGATCTTGGATTTTCCCATGCTGTATGGTAGGAGTGCACAGAGAAGCATTCCCCTTCTGACTGCCTTCGTCCTACTTCCTTCATGTGTTGGTACCATATGTTGTTTCCGAGATGGGCTGTGCTGTCCAGGTAATCATTAAATTAATTGTTATCTTCATGAGGGCTTCTCTTGATTCTCAGCGTTCTTCTGTAGTTTGCTATGACTACGTCTCTGAATGCATCTGTGCTGCTTTTCCACTTCGGGTATCTCAATGGAGCATGCTGCCTCGACTGCATCGCTGTGGTAGGAGGAGGATTTGTGCTTCCTTTCCTTCCCTTTTGCAGTCTGCCATAAACTTCCCGTAACCACCATTGGTTCACCAACCTCCTAACTTGTGGCTTGTTTGTAGACCTGCGGCTTGTTCCTTGCGTTAAGCAGGTGTGCTTGCAGTTATAGTTTCTATAGTTCTGTTTTTCAGCTCCTCATGCAGTTTCTTTGCTCTAGCTATGAATGGGAACAAGTAGTCTATTAGCATTTGTGTCTTCTCTGTGAATTCTTTTGTGGCCACTTCTGTTCTTTTGAGGGATCTTGCTATTCCCTCCGTCTTTGGTAATTCACTTGGCTTTTCTTGGTTATCTCCACTATTCTCTGGAATTGAATGTTCGGTGGGCAGTTTCTCCTTCTCTGCTGTCTTCGTTGGAGGCCTTGTAGCCATTGACACTTGGCCTTGTTTGTGTGCATTCTGTGTGTGGGTGCGTTATCATTCATTCCGTGCTGTCTCCAGCTTTTTCTCTCATTCATCACCTCATGTGTATATGTATCACTGCTAATTACATTTAATTTTAAATCATTTGCTTCATCATTAGCTTTTCTTGGAAACTGGAATCACTATATAGGGTCTGGGTGCTCTTGTAGGCCCCTGACGTTCGTTATCCAGTGGGTGTACTGATAGGGGGACACTTTGTGCACCAATAAAGAAAGCCGTTCTGATTGTTAATAATAGAAAAACAATTATGATCACTGTACATACGCACATAATCGTTCTGAGTGAAAGTTTGCAGCATTTTCTTCCATGAAAGCGAGGGCGCCCTTCTGCTGGGGGTAAAACTATGTTACTGCTCTGGGCCCCCATGTCGAATGAGTTCATAGTCAGTTATGTATTCCTTCTTTTGCTCTGGTCTCGTATTTTGAGAGTTTGTTACTATTAGAGGGACGAGTGCTTCTCCAAGTCCCCCCTCATGTGAGTGACGACGGTAGTCTCTGGGTCCTCAGTACAGTTCCTGTGCTAGACTAAGGAAAAGGGTTAGGCTAGCAGTTCTGGTACATCACATTTATTTATGCGCATCTAAAGTAGGTGAGGTCCCAGTGGATGCCTCAAATTTGCCCTGGTCCTGAGGACATGCTGGTGACAGTTCAATGTGAAAGAAGAACTACTGAAAGGACTGCTATAAATTACACAAAAATGGAATGCTGAAAAAAAATATATAAAAGTGAACGTGTGGCAAAAATAGGAAAAAATGAGCTAATCGTACAAAAATAAAGTTGTAAAAATAGGAACAAGAATAAAATAAAAATATGGAAAAATAGACGAGTCAAAATCGCAAACATAAGATGTTGTACCAACAGGAACAAAAATAAAAGCAGAAGTCAATATATGAAAACATAGAAAAAATGAGAAGGATGCAGAACAGGAAAAATACGATGGCGAAGTTCTTGTGGCTGCTTCTTTCATTCGGTCTCTCAGCGACAAGTTGAGAAACAGGGTCTCTTTTCTCTATCTGCTCCACAGTGAAATGATGACAACAAAGTTCTATTTTGGATTTCCTCCTTCTAAGGCTCTCCTCAGCAGTGGATGTCCATAATTGCTTCTTAGTTGCGCTGCAATAGCCTTCAGGAGCCTGTTCAGTTGCGCGTTTTTTGCTGGATTACTGAGTAATGCGGGTATGTCAACATTGCTGGGTCTACCCACTAGTTCTGGAAAGTTTTCAATGAGGTGGAAGAAAACACTGTATGCATATTGTCTGTCTTCTGGTGATAATGACATTTGCTCTGATTTTCTAGCCTCTAGATCACAGGCCTTTTTTGCAGCGTTAACAGTTTTTGTCTTCTAGATCTGTCCCTCGGCTAAAAGTCTCACTGGAATCTCCTTAGGAATTCTCGCTGGAAGTTGGACAGTTCCACTTGGAGCATTATTCTATGGAGAAGTGTGCCCATGTGAGGGGCGTTGGCCGGATCTCTGAGGAAGGTGTTGACGTCAACATCTGCAGGCCTTCCTACCATTTCAGGATAGTCTGTGACTAGTCTGAGCATGACATTGTGGGCTAGCTGGGTATCTGCAGGAGTCAGGGACATCTGCCTTGTTTGCTGGGTCCTGGTCACAACCCTTTCTTTTGACGTGAACAGTATTTACACTTCCCTGCTGCGTGGATTGCAACCACATAATTCAATTTGTACCATACTTGGTTGAGAAATTCATTGTTTCTTGGATCTCTGATAAAGGTTAGGGTATCTGTGGTTCTCCCGACGAGTCCAGGGCATTCCTCTATGATGCGGAAAAATAGGGTATACGTAAGTTCATCAATGATCACTTGAGGTGGGAGCATTTGTGTCCTCTTCGCTGTGCTTGGGCAGTTTGTGCTCGGGGAGTTTGATGAAGGCTTCCGTTATGGCAGTCAGCAGTTGCCAGATTACCTTCTTGTTTGCAGGATCACGAATGAAGTCTGTGACGCTGGCTTTTCTCTCTATGAGGGATGAGTATGATCACACCACGAGTTGAAAATATGTTGGCACATCCCACTTGAGACTTCTGCTGGGATGTACCATAATTTCGGTGAACAAAGTCTTGATACTGGCTTAAAATGAGTCTTGGGGGGGGTCTTTTCAATAATTTATGCGGCTTTAAATGTTCATATGAGTAGCGTCACTGCAGCTTTGGATGTGCAACTCTTTCTTTTGCTTTGTAACTTTGGCTGTACTGAATGTCCATGTCATTTTCCTTTTTATCACCCTTCAATTGGTTTGAGGAAAGTACTTGTTTTGAAAGCCACAATTTATCAGATTCCTTTGCCACTGTTTTGCTGCTCATGCGTCGTCCTTCCTCGCCATGGATCTTGTCCGCACATGCTGAGGTTCTTCGCCGTTGCCTATGGTTTCTGCGGAGTTGGGTGCAGCAGGAGGGTTCTCTCCTACAAAAGGCTTAATGTCATTTAGGAAGATCCAGGCTCTCCTGCCCTGGAGCTTGACAGCTGACGGGGTGCAGTCCTCTACGATGAAAGGGCCTTTAAACCTTGGCTCGTCCCACCCTTTTCTGGTAAAGTTTCTTACGAGGACGCTGTCACCAGGGAAGACGAGGGGGCACACAAAGGCTGTGAGCTGCGTCTGCATCAGCACTATCTGTTGTGGTTTGTGCTGTCCCCTTTCCGCCGTCGCTGTAGTTGGCCTGAAATTACAAAGGCGCTGGATGTCAAACAGTCAAGATAGGCTTTCATCTCTGCTCCCAGAACCTCCCTAGTTGGCTGGGCATCACATCTAGCTCTGTCTCGCGGGGTAAGAGGGGTCCTTATCCTTCTACCAGTAACTATTTTGTGCGGGGTGAGATGATGGTCGGAGCCTGGTTGGTTCCGAAGAGCATTCAATGCCAGTGGTAGACAGTGCAACCATCTCTTCCTTAATGTGAGCTTCAACTTGGCTATCCTCTCCTTAAGCAAGCCATTGATCTGTTCACATATCCCATTCCCCTCTGGATGATACGCTGATGAGAACTTGTGCTTTATACCAAGCAATGAACTAATCTGTTCGAACACCGAATTTACAAAGTGGGCCCCATTATCTGATTTCATTACCTTAAACACCCCCCATCTAGGGAACACTTCCCTCACCATAAATTTTGCGGCACAGGTTGCATTGGGGTGTGTATAGGGACCTGCTTCTACCCATCTTAAAAAAGGACACACCACCACAATTAAATACCTGTACCCATAACACATCTGAATCATATCGACATAATCAATATGCAGGTGCTGGAAAGGTCCATTTGGTCTGGGGATGATTCCTCTCACTACTTTTAGTGTGTGCCCAGAGGTGACTTGCTGGCAGATTATGCAGTTTACCATAGAAAATGCAACATGCTCCGCTAAATTCGTCGTGAACCAGTCTTCTGCGAGCATTGCAGCAAGATTTTCTTTTGACATGTGTATGGGGTAGTGAAGTTGTTCTAACGCTACCTTTAGAAGGGTGACAGGCATTACTGGTTTACCAGTGCTGTCTTGCCTCCACAATCCGTCAGAGGGGTTTAACGAACACCCTCAACGCTTTCATAAATTCTTCTCCTCCTGAGGTGCCTCCCCTTGGAGCTCCATTAGCTGAGTCTGCCCATATTGCTATAGGCCTCTGGTGTGGCTCATGTTACCATCGTTATTTCATCGGTACGTGCCACCTCCACGTCCATGATTGTTTCATTCTTGGATGCCATGTGCTTGGCTTCTATGTCTGCTTCATTATTTCCGCGAGACACGAATTCTGTCCCTTTGGTATGAGCGGCGCATTTCACAACCGCTATGCCCACTGGGAGCTGTAGTGCTTTTATCAGCCTGTCCAATAAGGCTGCATGTTGCACTGGCGTGCCGTCTGCTCTGAGGTAGCCCCTCCTTTTCTAGCGCGCTAGTCCAGCGTGAACTGTGGACGTCACATAGGCGGAGTCACTGTACACCATCACCTCCTGGTCTGCATGATTCTCAATGGCGAGTATCAAGGCCAAAAGCTCTGCAGCCTGTGCAAAATAGTGAGATGGTATTCGTGCACGAACGAATACTTGAAACTTTCCATTCGCTATGTGTTTTACCACGGCAACGCCTGTATACCTTTGTCTGTCTTCTTGATCAATTCTCAAAGATCCGTCAGTAAAGACGATATCTCCACCTGCCAGGGCATTTTCTTTTACCCTGGGGATCTCATCATAGAATTCCTCATAATTCCCACAGTTGTGTATGGGTTCTCCCTCTGTGACTGGCTCAGCTATGAACGTAGCAGGGTTTACAGTTTTACATCGCACTATTTTAATCGATGGATTAGAGATAATCACCTCATAGGCGGATGCTTTCTGTGACGTCAGTGTGCCCTTTGGCTTCTCTAGTATGGCGAGTAGTGAGTGCTCAACATACAATGTCATGGAGCACCCCATCACAATGGATGACGCCTTCTCTATGGCGAACGCGGCAGCAGCTACATTTTGTTCACATGGGAAGTGGCCCTTCATAACTGGGTCCAGACTCCCACTGTAATATGCTAGGGGCTTGTACCCCAGCGAGGTTGGCTGCGCGAGCACTGTCGTCATAAAATTGCCATCGGTATGTGAGAACAAGTAGAATTCCTCTGCATAATTAGGAATCACGAGAACTGGGGCCTTACAAATTGCCTGCCCCCTTGAGTTCTGTAAACCCTTTCTCCATTGCTTCATTCCATTCAATTTCTTCTTTTGTTGCCTGGGCCTTTTTAAGGGCCTGTAGCAAGGGCTTGGTATACAAGCTGTAGTCAAAGACCCATGCTCTGACATAATTGCACAAGCCTAAAAAGCTTTGCATTTGTTTTATTGTGCGCGGCTTGACCGTGTTCATGATAGCTTCAGCCCTTTCTGGGGTTACCTTCTTCCCCTCATGTGAGATCAGTTGCCCTATGTACAACACCTCCTGTTGGCAGTACTGCAACTTTTCCTTGTCAACTTTGTATCCCTTCTCAGCCAGTATAGTCAATAGCTGGACAGTATCATGCCTGTATTGCTTTTCAGTGATGCTCAGATCAGAATGTCATCTACATACTGCAAAACAACACTGTCCACCGCGATATTGCTTAGGTCCATTTGCAGGACTCTGTTGAAAATAGACGATGACTTGCAGTACCCCTCTGGCAACCTCGTACTTTTCAGATGCATTTGTCTCTCTCTCTCTCTTTCTCTCTCTCTCTCTCTTGAGAGAGAGAGAGATGCACTACTCTGTGCCTGATCCCTTCCTTCATCTCTGCGTCTCTCCTTGTCCCTCGGGACTACGGAGGCAAGATTGCTTCCCTGCTCTTTTTCTTCGATGTTGTCACCACTGCATGCAGGTGACTCATATGCCGGGTTGCTGTACCCCGTGGCTGCCTTAAGTTCTCTCAGCGGGTAAAGACCCTCTGACTTGCTCCCTTCGATCCCTGGCTCAGGTGGGGCGGGTGGCGCGGTAGGCGTCTCACCCTCCTCTGTGCATATATTTAATATCCAATCTACGGGTGGTTCTTCCTCCTTCGTCTGCTCGAACATTTTCCAAAGTTCGAGGACGGCAAGGCATTTTTCTAGCTTCTGGCCAGTATATGTGGCATGTAGGAAGTTGGTCATGTGCTGTAAAAGAGCCTTAGAGAGTGACCCGTTCTGAGGCCATGGCATAAATATCTTATTTGCGGTGCCCTTAACCCACTCCTGGCTATATTTCTTCAGCTTTGTTGCATGCTTGGGCAGTTGCTTGCATAAATGCGCAAGCGGGGTTAACTTCCTCCATTCTTAATTTTGTCACCAAAAATAATTATATAGTTCTTTTACTCTTTTAATAGTATGAGCGAGCTCCAAATACGCAAGCTCCAATATAATCTTTTCCCGCCAAATTTTATACCAACAATTTACTCAAAACTCATCAATTCAGTGGCGATTCCCTCTCAGTTACAGAATCGCGTAAATCCAAAATGCATTTTAAACGATCACCGATATACTTATTTTACATTCGACATACAACAGAACACATATGACAGATGTTTGACAGACTAGACAGACACTAGCTGGTCATACGTATACTTGCCTTCTAATTAATACCCCGTCATGGGATTTGAACGAACCCCCTTTATGACGTCTTTAAACGTCATTGAAGCTTAAATTGTCCCCCCACTGTGGGCTCTGGGTTCACGTTCCTTCTGACCACTCTTTAAAGTGCAGGAACAAGGCGAATCTTTACGTTTTTGCTCAGGTTCCCCCCTGGTATTCCTTATGTTTTATTCTTCTCGGGTGCCCCCCCTGATATTCCTTACGTTTTATTTCTTATGCTCGAGTCATTACCCCTTATATACAGTCTTCTCTACTTCTAACTATTTTATTGTTTCTCCACCACCCTCCGTTACCTTTCCCTTGCTGGCTCTAATGCCTACACGACATTTGCCAAAGTAACGAGTTTTATTGCTTCACTCAACGATCGCATCGTTTCCTCTCTGGAACTTCGGGATCACCACCCCTTCCTCTTCCTGCTTTTAAGGTTTTCATCCGATCCGCTGCCCGTGGGAATGAGAAGGGTTATGCTTGGAAAGGCGGGTTCCTTCAGACCCACTGCAGATTTTGGAAATTTTACTCTATCATTGTCCATGGGGAGCTTCTCAGTCTACTCAGCCGGAATGGCGAAAGGATTCGTGATCTTACCGAAGGCCCAGAGTTACTTTGTGCCTTCGGTCTAAAGGTGTCTTATGACTATATCAATCTATAATCGATGGCCGGAACCATCCTCACGCTACCAAGTGTTCTTGAGAGGAATTCGCTGATGGGCCCATTGGTCAGCACTCATCCTCTAGAACTTGTAATACAAGATAGCTGCACCATGTGAGGACAAGTGGTGCAGGATTCACTTACTCCGACACAACTCAATAACGAGGACTCAATAGTTTGGCAAAGGGAAGTCCGTTTAATGATACATACATCAAACAGGGAAACAAATGGGAATCAGCTGTAGTGCGATCACCTGTCTCGCTCCGACTTCCACGAACTTCAATTGAACCGAGATTCTTAAAGGCAATGTTCGTCATCATTGACGTCTAACTTTACAAAACTCGACATGCAATATAATTGGTTAGGAAAGGTAAATTAAGTATAGGTGTTATAGCTGTATATGATAATAGGGTATGCGGATTGGATAACTCTTATCGGGTGGGCGTCTACGCCCATACCTCTACATCACGCGTGATAGAAGTCACTACAACTACGACGTCCTATTGGTTACAATATCTATAGGACTCCAGATAACTTGGTCCATTGTGATTGAGCAGGTTACACCCCTAGACATAAATTTCCACTTTTAATTAGCAGCATGGACACCCCTGTGCCTGGTATCCCAAGTTTCACCCTGCCTCCCTTCCATCAATCAGTGTTTTAGGGCGACGTGTCAATTAGTTTGCTACGGATGGCCTTGAAACTGTAGTCTCTTATCGGGAAAAGTTATGGCATCCCCGGGTCCTGGATGACATCAGGCGATGGTACTTCTTCGTGCCTGGCTGGTCACGTGTTGGTTCACCATGAATCTGCTTCAGTTTCTGGCTTTTAGTGCATTTAATTCTGTGTTGGCCTAGCCACCTGCATGGGCACCCCTTATCTTAACCTTCATGAGGCAGGCTGGTATGCTCTGAAGTTGGAGTCTTGTGAGCTGACGCTCTCCTCCCCTTCTCTGGTTGACCTCGATTTCCTAGGCATGAGCCGCTCTTTGCTGAGTTTCGATTCCGCTCCTTTTCTTGCCTTTGGCTGGGTTTCGAAACTTGGCCTGTCAGGCCTCTGGCCGCCTGGGTGCCTTTCGGCTTTTACACAATGGAGTCGCACTTGTATAATGTGCCTTGTTGAGGTAGATATACGGTTGGGGCTTGCCGCTCTATCTTCTACTAAGCATTGCAAGCAATATCGATTTCTTAGCACCTTGCGTTTCAAGCCTATTTACACACGTTTAACAGTACGGTTGCTTCCATCTTGTCTCGTAACACTGTTTCCTCACGTTGTAACATCGTCTCCTCTCTGTGCCTATTCCATAACATTTCATAGTTACTCGCACTGGCGTGTTATCGTCGATAGCTGCTTTTGTTCATTCACGGATCTGTTCAGGCCCATGTGTCATTTCCACTGGCCTTCCATTAAGGCTTTTGGGGTCTCTTCGTGGACCGTGTGTAGGTACTCCTCATTTCATATCAGCGGCTGGTATGGCTATCTAATAGTGTACCGTGCTGCCCAGGGTTGTCTGGTTATGGGTGCTTCAACCGGTATGGATCTTCTGATGTATACTGGGCAGAGTCCCAGTGCAGCTCTTTGTAGGTTCATTTGCTCTGCATTCGTCACATACCTTGGTGAGTACGCTCCTGGCACCTCGAAATGAGGGGAAGGGGTGCAGGCCATGTCTGGGACATCCTCTACACTACTGACTTTTATGTACCGTTGTTTTCTTTTTATGTAAAACGCTTTGGACAAAGGTGCTTTATAAAGCACAATACAAATACAAAAATACAAGGTAATATACTATTCCCAAGGATACAGTATGTCCTGTCAAAGCTATCAAAAATTCAATGATTTTTGGCAAACACAGAGGCGCAAGCAGACTGCAAGCTCTCACCGGGGGAGACCAGGGAAGCAGCTACCATGACTACAGTCACAAACTAGCGCATCTGGGAGGAAATGTATCCATCCATGGCACGGAATAACAATGGACAAGTGGGTTCTGGAGGTAATCACCCATGGACACCTACAGAAGTTTACAAAACACCCCCCCCCCCCAACATGCCCTCAGGCCTTCACACAGGCACACTTAAAGGTTCTGCGGCAGAAAGTAAAGAAAATGTAAAATGCTATGGAAAAGGCACCAAGTCTTCACAGAGGAAAATGGGGTCACCCCTGTTAATTTGTGGTGAAAAGCTGGGCAGCAAATGGTGTCCCATATTAGTTCTATGGGGGGCTAAACAAATTTGTCAAAAGGCAAAAATTGCAAATGGAGATGTTGCAGCAAGTGATCAGAGCAATTCAACCACATGATTTTCTGGGTTCCCTCATCTTCCAGGATGTGTACTTCCACATTCCAATTCACCCAAAACAGGAAGTACCTCAGGTTTGTGGTGCAAAACGCACCCACTACCAGTTTTGAGTGCTACTGTTCGGCCTCAAATCAACCCCTCAGACCTTTACCAAACTCCTAGCGCCCCGTGTCGCAAGCCTCTGCAAGAAGGGCCACTACATCTATCTTTATTTGGATGACTGGCTCATGAAGGCACCAACACATGTCGGAGTGCAAGTGTCCATGTCAGAGACGATACAGACACTTAAGAGCCTAGGTTTCTCGATAAACTACAAGAAATATTTTCTACAGCCATCCAAGACATTAGTATTTCTTGGGGCACAGTTCTCGACGGGAGAGCCGAGAGTATGGCCGTCAGTGGACTGGGTAAACACATTAACCTTGCTAGTCCCCACCTTCACACCAGGAAGGTGGACATCAATGTGCAAGTGCATGCGCCTTCTCGGCACTATGTCATCGTGCATCCAACTGATACCCAACTGCAGGCTCCACATGCGGCCCCTGCAGGAGTTCATAGCCACAAATTGGTCGCAAGTAGTGGAAACATGGGAAGACAAGATCCTCATTACCTCCGGGTTCATGCACAGACTTCAATGGTGAGCCAACAAGCACAACCTCACAAGAGGGAACCCGTTCCAGGAACCACATCACCAGAAAACACTCATCATGGATGCTTTGTTGTCAGGCTGTGGAACTCATGTCGACCAGCTGCATGTTAGGGGGCTCTCGACAGCCCTAGAAGCGACACTACATATCAACATGCTGTGGCAGTGACATGGGCCCGCAAATCCTTTCTGCCAGTGCTACGAGGGTGCACAGTTAGGGTACTCACTGACAATACCAACACAATGTTTTATATCAGGAAGCGGGGGGGGGGATAAAATCGGCGACCCGGTCTCAAGAGGCCCAGTAAGTGTGGCACTGGGCCCTCTCCAACCTGATATTCTTGCAAGCGTTCTGCCCTCCAGGAGACCAAAACAATCTAGCAGATAGCCTGAACAGGCAATCCTCACCGTTGCACGAATGGGAACTCGACAGCAGTCAACTACACACAGTTTTCCAATGGTGGGAGCATCCATCCATAGAGCTGTTTGATACGGACCACAACAAAAAATGCCCACTGTTTGCCAGCAGAAGCCCATGACAAGGGTAGAAGGGGATGCTATCTCCTTTCAGTGGACAAACCTGTTTGCCTACGCATTCCTGCCAATTCTGGTCATACATCGGACAATACAAGTGATAAGAGCACACCTGTGTCGGCTCATTCTAATCATGCCCAACTGGCTACGCCAGACATGGCATTCGGACTTCCTCCACCTGTCAGTGGACCGGACAATACGGCTGCTCAATCAACCAGATGTCATATCCCAAGACAATGGCAAGGTCATGCACCATGACCCGCAGTCCCTAAAGTTGACAGCGTGGCTCCTGAATTTGCAAAATTCAAATGACTAGCCATTCCACAAGATTGCAAAGACATCCTGGCAGCATCCAGGGCACCCTCCACGAACTGTTCCTATAGTATCAAGTGGAAAGGATTCTGTTTGTGGTGCACGAAGCAACGAACGGTTCAACCACTCGCCTCTCTGCCGGAGCAACTGCTCCCTTTACCTACAGGCCATAGCAAAGGAAGGTCTCATTCACTCTTCCATCAAAGTGCATCTGGCGGCCATCTCATGATACAATAAGAAATGGGGACACACGCACTTGTTCAGCAACAGGCTGATTAAGCATTTCCTCAAAGGACTTTTTCTGTCGTTTATGCCAACAAAGAAAACCCTGCCAGATTGGAGCCTTAATACAGTCCCAGCAAGATTTATGAGAAAACCTTTTGAGCCACTGGCCACAGCGAACATAAAGTATGTGTCCTGGAAAGTCGTGTTCCTGGTGGTGGTCACGTCAGCCAGTAGTGTGTTGGAGCTGCCGACGCTGGCCGTCAACAAGCCCTAACTACTTTTCCATAAAGATAAAGTGCTACTTATGACCAATCCTAGGTTCATTCCCAAAGTTCCCACAGATTTTCATAAGAACGCCACCATAGCGTTGCCGGTTTTCTTCCAGAATGCCACTTCTTCTGCAGAGGTTGAGTTGCATTCTTTGGATATTAACAGAGCATTAAGTATTACATAATCAGAACCAAGTCTTTCTGAGCCTCAAGCCAGCACTTCGTAGCATTTTGCCCTGCCAACAAAGGCAAAGCAATGCCTCTGCAAGGGATATCCAGGTGGAACATATCTGCTATTTCTTTCTGCCACACTAAAGTAGGCAGGCTGTTTCATAAGCCGCCCTATGCTCATTCAACAAGGGCCACGGAAGCCTCTGAGGCTCTAAGGGTGGGTGGGGATGGGGGGAGGGGTTCCTGCTCATCAGCATTTGCCAGGCAGCAGCATAGAGGGTGCCTCACACGTTTACAAGGCACTATTGCCTGCAAGGACAGCATGCAGCAGATGTTCAGACAGGGAGAGCCGTCCTGCAGCATCTGTTCCAATAGGTTAGGCGTTTTACTGAATTACAACCACCAGTAATCATACTGCTACATATGCTATTCACAGCATGTGAATCGATAAAAGATCCAATCTTTCATAGATTCAGGTGTGCCCTGTATCGGCCCCGGCCAGACAAAAACCTTGTAGCGCAAGGGGTAGCTAGCCCGCATTGGCTGGTCAGAATCTAAGGGAGGGCTCTGGAGGAGGGGGTGTCCCATTGGATGGGGCCTAAAACACCCATAAAGAGGGTGATCGGATACAAAATGGACCAAACCTTTGCTTTAATGGTCAATCATAAAGGTAACAGAGGATTCCCAGTTTGACGCTGGGGAATGTTCACATCATGTGAATCTATGAAATATACCAATGCTGGAGAGCCGGAGTTACAGGTAAGCAACTTAACCCATCCTCCCCACCACCTTGTTACTATTTTCTTTTACTGTACTGAAAGGTATTTTATATTCTTTCTGGTTACTTGGAGAGATGCCGACACCTGCGCCTCCACCAATGAGCTGCTTTTCACACTACCAGTAGATTTGCAATATCCTCTAATGCTGATTCGCATCTTAAGTTCCACATGCTCTAACTGCCTCGCCAATGGGTCCACGTAACGATTAGCAGATGCACAACCTGGATCTTGGTGGTCGGTGTCAGGACACTGATCTTCCATTCAATCTTGGCCAGTAAAACATCTGCTAATGTCAGAGAAGGTGGTGCTTTTTGCCTTCACTGGCCATGTGGTATGTCATTAAATGTTATGTTTTTTTGTAGATGTAGCAGAACCTGAATGCTCAACCATTTTAGCACCCAATAACATTTGAACTTTAAAGTTGTGTGCCACGAAGAGGTTTAGATTCTCTGGATAGTCTGAGCATAAGGAGAGTCAGGATGGTTTATGGTCTTTCCATCAAACTTTCCGCATTGAAAATTATCCATCGAAAAATGTTGCATCAAATGCATTTTTTTGAATTTTTGTGGTGGGGGGTTTCCCCGACCCAACCCCCATTTTTTACCCTTAAAAATCCACCCCAAGTGAAAATTAACCCTTTACCCCACACATATATGCACTCGATGCATATTGTTTCAATGGATAAGTTTGTATCGAAAAAGTTTAGTTGGAAACTTTTTCGATGGAAAGACTGGATACCAGTCGGGAGAAGCAGCAACTCTTCCCTCAATCACCTCAGCGATCAGAGAGATTCAGTTCAGAATCTTGCCCGAGATGGGTTGTTTCCTGTAGAAATTGCAGACCTGCACAGCGGCCTACTGACAGTTTCCTGGTGTTGGGGGTCTGGTTGTAAAGGTGGTGTGGATGTTTTGGGGTCTCTTGAGCAACACCCTTCATCTGCTTACAGGCTTTCCACATTAATCACTGTTCGGTTTCACAAATCACCCCATGTTATTCAATGCATGTTATTCCTCAATCTTCTTTCTGCAACCCTTTCCAGAAATTACTAGCCACACGTTTGCACAACAAGGGGCGTGTGCTTGAGAATCGACAACAGGGACCAAAGCCAACCTTTTTGTTAGCACATGTGGAACCATTTGTTTGTTAACTTAGCAGTAGCAAATCAAAACCTGATGTTTAGGCCAAAAAGGTCAGGGCCTTAATACACCAAAGTGCTCTTAAAGCAGCCCTCCAGAAGGTCTTGATTGTTCCCTTGTGTCAGGCGGCCTGCCACCCTTAGTTGCACATACAGCGATTGCCCAATCTTATGGTCCTTCTCTAATGTTGAATGCCTCCCCCAGGCATCATGAGCAAGTTAACGTCCGCGAGGTCTACCTCCTCTGTAATCAGCGATTAGAGGAAGGCCCTTGGGACTGTTCCTTTAGTAAACCATTGGGAGTCGATACTCTTTAAACTTGAAGACTATGTCACTTTCTCAATTTTGTGTGTAAGTACCCTGAGCGATTGCACTCTTCAATCACCCTTTGCTGCCCTTAAAGAAGTCCTTTATCTCTAGGTAAATTACAAACAAACCTCTAGTACCTGGTGACTAGTTCTCCGACTGCTCGCAGAGTGGGTTCCATGACACACTTTGCTGCTTCTATGCCAAAAGTATGACAACATTCAAGCTTCAGGTAATTATAGGGAACGTTTTTTTTTGTAGACAAATCTGTTACTTCCCTACGGTACGGATCTGCAACAATGTAGTTAGAAGGGTTGAAGTGGAACCCCACAATTCACCTCACGTCATTGCTACATGGCTGCATTGGACCTGCTTCTTGGCTCTATCCAAGTCCTTTTGTTCACACTGGCTCGTCTTCACCAATGAGGTATTATGAAAATACAGTATAATATAGAGGAGCTGAGAGTAGAAGAAAGAATGTTCAAAGATCTACAAAGCTGAGGACCAAGTGGGGCTTCCCACACTACAACAGCCTCTTAAGCGAACTGGCACGATGGACCTGGGGGCTTCTTCAGGCCTCGCTTGGTACGCATGCATTGGCGAAGCCAAATGCTTCTTTAAGCTTCCTGTCGGCTTTTTCTTGGGTTTCTTCACAAACAGCTTCTCGTTTTGCCCTCGAGTGACTCTACCACCCGAAAGACCACGGCTGTTTATAAAGCATTCTTTTATTTCCCCCCTCAAAGCCCCACTGCTCCCCTTCATGCCGATAATAAGTTTGGTGTGGATGCTTTTCAGGGTGCCATCCAGCGTCCACCAGAAAGCTCCCCAGTGCTTTTAATGGATTACTTCTGACTGGATTGTCGCCTGATCACCGGCACTTCATTCCACACAGGCCTAGTCATCCTCTTCACAATACTCGCCTAACATCTAAGGGAAACATTGATCTGTGCTAGCTTTTTAATAACAAAACCACTTCAGGACCTCCCCTTGCACACCCGATTTTACAAGCCTAGCGATTGTAATAACCATGCTGGACCCTAAAGGTTGGACATCAAGTCACAGAGATGGGTGTGGGTGAGTCAATCCAGGACAGTGACAGTGCTATAGCTGTGCATCCAGCCACGCGACATCTGGGGACTCTGCAGCCAGGACTCTGCAGCCACAACGGTCGGTTTCGGTTCACAATCAAGAGTGCAAACGACTTTTCGAACGCCATCAAATGAGCGCCCGCAGAGAACTGCTA
This sequence comes from Ambystoma mexicanum, assembly GCF_040938575.1. Lineage (NCBI taxonomy): Eukaryota > Metazoa > Chordata > Amphibia > Caudata > Ambystomatidae > Ambystoma > Ambystoma mexicanum. The sequence continues at coordinate 574,952,883 of NC_090922.1, read as the reverse complement.
ACCTAACAGTACACTGAAGCCATGATGTGTCCCGTCCTAGGCGGAGCGAGGCCGCCAATAGGAGACTATTCTTCAGAATCTCCAGCCTTACACTCACCAATCCAGAGGACAACGTCCAAGTAGGACCTTGGAAGAAGTAAGGAGCCATCCTCTGGCAAATACATGTTATATTTCCGATACAGGTCTCATCAGAAAAGAGGAAGGTTTCGGCAACTGAAAACCAGCACCCTAGAAATCAAAATAGTGTATTCAATGCAGCCCGAGAAACTCATCAGAGCAGTAATCGTCCAGAATAACAAAATGGTTCATACATATACAACAAGCATTGGCAATGCCAGCCATTTGGGCTTTTGTGTAGGCATGGGAAAGGCACTTGCCTAATAATTATACACAAGCCAAAACTATTGACTTTGCCAATGCTTGTTTTTAACAGGACTTCAGTAAAGCACACGCATGGTGCTTCTGAGTAGAGTGGCTAAAGCCAGACCTGGTTGACATTTTTATTACACCAGTTGCGCGTTCACAGCTCCAATTGAGTCATTAACTCTCGGAACACTGCTGTTTCACCCATGGAGTATCTCACAACTCCTTCCTGACCATGGAAGCCAAATGGTAGTTGACCCCTCCCACCATGGTTGGCACAGGCTTCTGATTCTTGCTAACAGGTAACCTTGAGGCAGCCAATGGAGGGGGTGAGAGGGTTAGTGAGAACTTGTTGTGGAAAGGCAATGGGGTGTTAGGTAAACGAATTGAGGGTTAGGGTTTGTGTAATGGATGGGTAGTGGGGTTTGAAAGGGAAGAAAGACAGAGAACATAGACCATGAGAAAACAGTAATAACCCTCTTAATCCTTGGGTTACTTACTCCTGGGCTCAATCAGCAGAACACACTCATTATTTAGGAATATGCCTCATGATATTCTTACAGTCAACAAATCATACCCTAGTTTGTAATTAACTAACATAAGCACATAGCATCCAGAAAACCTGGACAAAAGCAATAGCACAAACAGAAACAAGAACATTAGCATGACATTTAGCACATGAATACTTGTTGAGCAACTTGACCCAGTGAACTTCTGAATGCGCGCTTGCCATAGGAGTTATTTCCACAGTTCTATACTCCTCCCAAAAGCACAGTATGCTGCCTGGATGTCTCCACATATGCGTGTTATCAAGTAGCGATGAAACACGTAGCATTCCCTCAACACATGTTCTCATAAAACATTCTTCCCAGTAGCGCGTTCATACGTTTCTAGCAACGTTTCCCCCAGTAGGGTTCATGCGCTTCCAGCAACGTTCTTTCCCAGCAGTGTTCATGTGTGTCTGTACTTCTCCCTCCACCCCGTTCTCTTGTTCTTTCCACAAACCACACATTGAGGGACTTAGCTGAGGCCTGGGGAGGCCGGATGGCACCACCTCAGGCGAAGATGAACTTGCATTGAAAGTGGGTGGACCCCGCGGTCTCAGCAGCTCTCGCCTCTCATGCAGCGAGGGAGGGATAGCCAATGTCACCTATCGTTCCTCACAACATCTCCAACACGCTGACCTCCTTCCTCTCTCAGCAACAAACCTTCAGACTCTTCTCCATGCTCTACTCTGGGCTGTGCCTGCAGATGCCAAAATCACCATCACACAGCACGGGCCAAAGCGGAGCTTTATAGGAACCAGCATTGTGCGAACGCACACACTCCATACGCCTGTGATGCTCATGGGAAATAAAGTATTTTGGGCTTCTCAGCTCCTGAATTGTGTTTCCTCGGTTTCCTGCCACAAAATTCCCCATGATACACCCCCATTTCCTCACGTTACCACCTCCTGCAGACCCCTTTCCAGAACTCAGCTTGTCCAGATGAGCATGCTGAAAACCCCTTACCAAGCGTGGGGCTTGAACAGCATCCAAAGGCTCCCAAGAGTCACCTTCCGGACCATAACCTACTCAGGAAATCAAATACCTCAGTTTCTTGTAACGCCACTTGGATTCCAAAATTCTCTGCACCTGAAATTTTTCTTGACCATACCGCATCACCCCAGGAGACTTCTGCATAACAACACCATGAGCTGCGGGTTTAACCAAAGAAACATGAAAAACAGGGTGTACCCTCAGATGAGGGAAGATGTAAATGGACAACTGTTCCTGAAACACATTTCACAATAGCATAAGGACCAATAAATCTAGGTAGGAATTTAGAACCAAACAGCTTGATACCTTGAGTGGACAACCAAACACGATCCCCCACAGCATATTTGGAACTCTCTCGTCACTTCCGGTCTGTCTGTTTCTTATAAGCCACCTTTGCCCTGTCTAGATTTTGGCATGCTCTCTTAGGTTTAGAAGCTCCTGTTTGTGTTCAGTTACAGCAGGAATTCTATTGTTAGATGGAAACTCCTCCGGCATCATTTTACATTCTTGCCCATACAAACAGAAATGCAGACACATTCAGACATTCCTAAAGAATCATGCTTAGTATTGTTGTAACAGAATTCCGCCAGCCACACAGCCCGGACCCAGGATGACTTGCCATCTGCTATAAAACACCACAAGTATTGCTCCATCATCTGATTAACTCTCTTGGTTTGTCCATCTGTCTGGGGATGGTAACTTGTGGATAAAGCACAGGAGATTCCGAGCATCTTGCAGAAAGCATTCCAAAACTGAGAGGTAAACTGAGATCCCCGTTCAGATACTATGGCCCTTGGTAACACATGCAACCTCACCAAATGTTGTAAAAACAACTCTGCCAATGTTCCTGTACTTGGAATCCCTTCACAGGGAATTAAATGCGCTTGTTTAGTCCAATAGTCCATAACCAGCAAGACTGTGTCACAATTCCCATCCTTGGGCAGTTCCGTAACAAAATCCATAGACAGACATGTCCATGGCTCCTCAGGAGTAGGTAAAGGTTGCATATACCCTGCCTTCTTAGAATGATCTGAATTGCATCTCAGACAAGTCTCACAATGTGATACATAATCATGAACATCAGCAGTTAATCCATCTCACCATAAATAACGTTTCACCAGGTCTTGAGTCTGCCTTACCCCTGCATGGGCTGCCAATGGGGACTTGTGGCACCAAAACAAAGCCTTCCTTCTCAAAGGGAAAAACAAGTTCCCCTCCTGATAGGGCAGCCCATCCCAAATGCTCCACACCTTGTTTCCCCTCACCCATCCATGCCACTCCTTTCTAGGGAACCCCTTGCGTCCTTCATAGAGCATATCCTTCGTTCCAGCCCCCACAATCTTCTCCAGAGACATGATACTTTGCTCCACCTAACTCTAACTTCCGATATTCCCCTGTCTGGATAATGCATCTGCTTTCCCATTGCTCCTTCCTGGTCAATATGTGACACAAAGTCACATTCTTCAAAGAATTGTGACCACTGTAATTGCCGGGGACTCAAGGATTTGGCCGATCTCAGATATTGTAAATTCTTGTGGTCTGTAATAATAATCACTGAGTGTCATACCCCCATCAAATAGTCTCGACATTCCTGGAAAGCAGCTCTGATGGCTAGGAGCTCCTTGTCCCTAATAGCATAGTTCTATTCACAACTTGTCAACTTGCGTGAAAAACAAGCCAATGGATGCATAATTCCCTCATCATCTGCCTGTGACAATATTGCCCCAATGGCCATGTTGGAGGCATCTGTTTTGACTTGAAACTGTCTCTCAGAATCAGTGTCAAGACCGGTGGGGGGGTCTGTACTTCCGCTCTCTATATGGTAGAGGAGAGGCACAGAAGACCCCAGCCAAGATTCTCGATTACGGTAGCTATGGATGAGCAATCAAGGCCTAGCTTCTCAGGAGGTGATGCAGGCTGGTTCTTAAGTACAGTGTATCCCCAAGCCCCCACAAAGGAATGTCCACACACTGTATTACTGAAAACACAGTCTTTATATAATTAATATTCAAAGGTTATGTACACTTATCACAATAACGCACTTTGTGCTCAGGAAAATCAGCAATGGTAAATATCTACAATTCTAAAGTGGTACCACTAATATTAGACCTCATTAAAGTGCATTCACAATAATGTTAAAATAGCACACAGATCAATAAGAAGGAAACCAGCAATAGAGAGGGGAGAGATAGCAGATGATTGAAAACAATAGGCAGAATACTGGCCCCTACCACTGGACACAGTTCTGTGTGGAGATCCCCCCCACCTGGGCAACCTGTAAAATAAAGAGATATAACACCAGCCCAGTCCATATATTGTTCAATAGTCTTATTCTCTCCTACAATGTTTTTACCCCCCCAATGTACCTGGTGGAGTCGAGTTCTTCGAAGAGGCGTCGACAGATCCTTCTTGAATGACCCCCTTTAAAGCAGGAGTCACGGATCGTCGAGAGGCGTCGAGAAACGTCGAAGACCTCGGGGTTCGGCGACGGGGAATCGACGGCCCTTCTTGAATGCCTTCCCTTTCAAGCGGGAGGCACGGGGCGTCGAACGTCCGTCGACAAACGAGGTAGAACGATGTCGAAGAGGCGGCAGCTTCGTCCGAGCGGTGCTCGTCGGCGTCGGGGCGTCGGCGTCCTGCAAGGCGGAGGTGTGCGGGGCACCTCGATGACAATAGTTCTGGACCGCAAAGATTGTAGAGACGGGGGCCCAGCAAGGGCGTCGAGTCGCTCGAGTCTTTGGGATCGTGAGGTGGCGGGAAACCCACCGGCGGATTCTCCTCGGCGCGTTGGTCGTCCTCGACTTTCTCCGGCAGGGCAAAAGCGGTCGACGGTGCGGACGAGGGAGTCCTTCGAGTCAAATGTTCTTAGGCAAGGAGCGGACGGCTCCGGTCGTCGGCGGCTCGGCGTCAAGTGGTTCCCACGGCTGGGCAACACAACTTCGACGGGCCTCCAGCGGTTGCACAGACCTGCGAACCCTGGTCGACGGCAATGGACTTCGACAGCGTCGATGTCCGGGTGCTTTACTTCGGTCTCCTCGGCAGTCCCCTTCTCCGGTCGGCAGCCTTTCGATGGTCTGGCGTCCAGGGAGCTTCGGCGAAGATTCAGCGGTGCTCGATGGTCCCTCGGAGCACGGGAAGAGGGCGCCTTACCAGGTCCTCTCTCGGGTCAGTCCTCGACGATTTCGACAACCTTCAGTTCCGTCGAAGCAAATGCCACAGCAAGTCTTCTTCTTCCAGCTGGACGTCGAGGATCAGCAAATCCAGTTACTCTTGAGTGGAGACTCAGCTTCTGAATGCTTCTGAACAATTTCCAGTGGTGAGAGGTCCCCAGATATACTATTCTGTCTCTCATCCACACTGCTGGCACACACACAGCAGCCAATCACACAGAAGGGCATTCATGCAGTCAGTCAGCCAATCAGGCACACAGTGCATTCAGGCCACACTCCTCCCTTTCAGACACTCACAACAAGGAATGTGGATTGGGACAAGTACCCAGCCATTCAACACTACACACTGCATTCAGGCCAGTTTCGGGCAGGGCTGTCTCAGTCTTTGTCTCTCATGCCAGAAACCAGACAACCACAACAAGGAGTGTATATTGGTCACACACTCCATTCACCCAGGTCCCACCCACAGGAGGTACCCATAACATACAGTCACTGGGAAGGCTCCAGTCAGTCTAGCTGGGCCTTCACAACAACACCATATATGGAACTTCCACCCAACAGCCAGCCAGGGGGAAGAGACAGAGCCAGGGCTTCCCAGGACTTTGGGAAAAACAAGACAACAGGCAATAGAAAGCAAGAGGCCACAGGGGCCATCTTGTTTCTATCAGGAATCAACTGATCCCAATGGCAGGGCCTGGGTATCCCAAAATGGAGGACACCCAGAGCACCTGTCAAGTTTAGCATGGAGCTGCCACCAGCCCATACCCTGCTCTGTGGGCCACCCACAGGTGCCCAAAAACATACACTAGGGGCACAGGGTTGTACCCCTACCCATGGGTGCCATAAGGGTATCCCATGGGTCTGTTCACCAAACCAAAAGAGAGCTGCACTGCCAGGAGTCCCTCATGGACTCCTGGGCAGAAAACATGACAGAACACACGGTAAAAACAGAAAAAGGACAAGGATTCAGAGGCCCTGTCCCTCAGATGCATTTCCGGCATCACAGTCGCCCCCCCCAGACTGAGGTGGAGGGTGCCTAATCTCCCACGGGATAGACACCCTCATCCAGACGGTCAACATACCTTCTGGAAAGGCCATCTGCATTATCGTGACTCTTCCCTGGTCTGTGCTCTATGGTGAAGTCTAGCCCTTGTAGGCTAATCGACCACCTGAGCAATTTCGGATTCTCACCCTTCATCTGCATAAGCCACTTCAGGGGCTTATGATCTGTTTGGACCTTGAAGTTGGACCCCGGAAAGTAGGGCCTAAAACGCCTAAGGCTCCAAACTATACTAAAACATTCCTTTTCAACAGTAGCCCACCTAAGTTCTCTACCCTTGAGTTGTCTACTGATGAATATGATAGGATGTTCTCTCCCTTTGTCATCTAACTGGGACAAGACAGCTCCAATTCCGGTGTCGCAGGCATCCGTCTGGACGATAAAGGGTCGGCTGTAGTCAGGCGCACTCAACACAGGTGCCCTACACAGACTTTCTTTCAAGCCATCAAAGGCCCTCTGACAGTCTTCAGTCCAATTAACCTTCCTAGGCTGTTTGGGTGAAGTTAGAGCTGTCAGGGGTGCAGCTATGGTTCCATAGTCTGCCATGAAATTGCGATAGTACCCAGTGAGGCCCAAAAAGGCTCTCACCTGGGTTTGAGTAGTGGGAGTCTCCCAGTTCTGTACGTCCTGTACTTTACTGGAGAGAGGTTGGATTTGACCCCCTCCTACCTCATGACCAAGATAGGTAACTTTCCCCTGAGCTATCTGGCACTTGGTGGCCTTGATAGTGAGGTTAGCCCTTTTCAAGGCCTGCAACACCTTATCCAGATGTGTCAAATGCTCTTCCCAGGTGGAACTGTAGACGGCAATGTCGTCTAAGTAAGCCACACAAAAGGCTTCCAGCCCACTGAGCGCATGGTTGACCAATCTCTGGAAGGTGGCAGGGGCATTCTTCAACCCAAAGGGCATGACCCTAAACTGGTAGAGTCCCTCAGGTGTGGAGAATGCCGTCTTTTCCTTGGCATGGTCCGTCAGAGCTATTTGCCAATAGCCTGGGGTAAGGTCAAAGGTGCTCACAAATTTGGCAGCACCTATAGTGTCCACGAGCTCATCAGCCCTGGGCAATGGGTGCGCGTCAGTTTTGGTGACGGCATTGACTCCTCGGTAGTCCACACAGAACCTCCAATCCTTGGTACCCGCCGGGGAACTTGCCTTGGGGACAAGGACCACTGGACTGGACCAGGGACTGGTGGAGGGTTCAATAACACCCAGATCCAACATCTTGGCGACCTCAGCCTGGATGTGGTTTTTGACGGTATCTGACATACGATAGCTCCTGCTTTTGACAGGCACACTGTCACCAGTGTCAATTTCGTGCTTACACCACGGTGTAAGGCCCGGTGTCAGTGAAAACAGAGGGGCATACTGCTGGAGCAAAGCCCGGCAGGCCCTCTGCTGCTCTGTTGTCAAATCTGGAGAGAGTTGTACTCCCTCCACTGAGCCATCCTGAGGGTTGCTATGCAGCAAATCAGGAAGGGGCTCACTCTCATCCTCTTCTTGCCCTGAAGCTAGCAAGAGACATGAGACCTCTGCTCGCCTGTGGAAAGGCTTGAGCCTGTTGACATGGAATACCTGGGGGGCTACCCCAGAGGCTCCCATGTCCACCAGATAATTGACTTCGCCCATCTTGGAGATGATCCTGAAGGGTCCAGTCCACTTGTCTGCCAAAGCTCTAGGCTTGGTAGGCTCCATCACAAGGATTTCCTGTCCCGGAGTCCAATCCACTTGCGAAGCTTTCAGGTCATGCCAGTACTTATTCAATTCCTGGCTGGCCTTGAGATTTGCTGTTGCCTGACCCATCATTTGTGTCATCCTCCGCCTGAGGCCTAACACATAGTCCCCCACTTGCTTGGCGGGACCTGGAGGGGTGGCTTCCAAGCCTTCTCGGATCAAGGCGAGGGGCCCCCTCACGGGATGTCCAAAGAGTAACTCAAAGGGGCTGAAACCAACACCCTCTTGAGGTACCTCTCTGTAAGCAAACAGCAGGCATGGCAGGAGGAGATCCCATTTCCTCCTTAGGGGCTCTTCCAAAGCACCTAGCATGCCCTTGAGAGTTTTGTTAAATCTCTCAACCAGACCATTGGTCTGGGGGTGGTAAGAGGTGGAGAACTTGTAGGTTACCCCGCACTCTTTCCACATGGTTTTCATGTAACTAGACATGAAGTTGGATCCTCGGTCAGAGACAACCTCCTTGGGGAATCCAACACGGGTGAAAATGCCCAGGAGAGCCCTGGCAACCACCTTGGCAGTAACAGTCCGAAGGGGTATTGCCTCAGGGTACCTGGTGGCATGATCTACCAAGACCAGGATGAACCGATGTCCACCTGAAGTGGGAGGGTCAAGGGGACCGACGATGTCGATGCCCACCCTCTCAAATGGTGTGCCAACCACTGGTAATGGCTGCAGTGGGGCAATGACCCTGCCTCCAGTCTTGCCAGACAACTGACAAGTTGGGCAGGTCCTGCAGTGGGACTCCACCTCTACTCCCATCCGTGGCCAGTAGAAATGGGCAGAGAGCCTCTGCTTAGTCTTCTTGGTCCCAAGATGACCAGCCAAGGGCACCTCATGCGCCAACTGCAGTAGGAAGGGCCTGTAAACCTGGGGTACCACCAACCTCTTGCGGGCACCAGGTTCGGGCTTAGTGGGCTCACTAACAAGGAGCTCACCCTCCCAATAAATCTTGAATGTCCTAGGCACTTCACCTTGTGCCTGGGACAGGGCCTGTTTCCTCAGGCCCTCGAGAGAGTGGCACTCTCTCTGTCCCTTACAGAAGTCTGCCCGGGAGGGTCCCCCTTCAGCTAACAAGCATTGAAGGTCGGGATGATCCTCCGGGTTGAGAACCTCTCCCACAGGAGAGTCTTCTGTCTCTTCTCCCACAGGAGTTGAGTTTGGGTTTTCCACTGGACCCAGCCCGTCCGGAGCATGGATCCCAATGGGTGCTGTCGGAACAGCAGGAAGAGAAGGTGTTCCCTCCACAGAGGTGGCCTTCTTGGTCTTCCTTCTTCTTGCCTTAGGCCTCGCCTTTGGCTCGGGTACCTGACTCACAGCCAGACCCGGTGTCACCTGTGACCTAGTGACTGCAGCAGCAGTCATGGGAAGACCATCCGAGATCAACCCCAACTCTACTAGATCATTTCCTAACAGAATGTTAGCAGGGACATTGTCCTGAACCAGGACAGGAAGCTTTGCTGTCTTGTCTCCAATCATGAGTGTGACTAGGGCTACAGGCGATAATTTGGGAGGCCCACCAGCTAACCTGGTGGTTTGCAGAGGAGCACCTACATAGTCCTCTGGCTTGAGCAGGGTCCTGTCCACCACTGTCATGCTTGCCCCAGTGTCTCTCAAACCAGTAGAAGGCTGGCCATTCAAGAGGACACTTCTCAAAAACCTACGGGTGTTCTGCGGGATAGTTGCCAGTACTTCTGCGTACTGGTCCCAGGCCCCAAGGGACACTAAGGAAATCTCTACCGGAGCACCAAATGTGATTCCTGTAGAGGAGGGGAGGACAGTGGCCTCCACCTCAGCCACGGGGTAAGGGTAGGTCAGGCTGACAGCCTGTACTCCAAGTGCCTTACCTTTACACTTGGGGTCACCCCTTTTGTGATCCAGAGCCCCACAATCCCAACAAGTGCCAGGAGTGCGGGGTACGGTACTGGAACCACTGGGAACCTGCTTTGCAGCAGGTGGACCACTACTCTTATTCCCACCCACAGAGGACTTATCCCCACCAGATTTTTGGGTCTTAGGAGAGGAAGGTTTTGGTTTACCCGACTGTGATTGCTTTTGGGACTCCTCAGCTTTCTGAGAGGTCCCCTTTCCTTTGTCCTTGTCCTTCCCACTGGAGTCCTTAGGGGACACCCGGTGGGAGTCCCACTTGTCAGCCAACCTAGCCAGCTTAAAGGGGTCCAAAATGTTCTGGTCAGCCACATACTGACGCAGCTCTGGTGAACAGGCTTCAGAAAAATGCTCAAAAAACAAGAGGTGGGACAACTCAACAAAAGTTTTCACCTTGTAACCGTCAATCCACCCCATCATGTTCATGTGCGCAGTACTCACCCAGTCAACCCAAGACACATTCTCTCTTTTCTTAAAATCCCTGAACCTTTTAAGGTATTGGGTAGGTGTCTTGCCAAACTTGGCAATCAAAGCAGACTTCATACACTCATACTGACCCCTTTCTTCCACACTCAGCTTCAGAATACAGTCATATCCAGTTTGAGGCACTCTGCTTAACAAACACTTAGCCCAATCTCTTTTATCTACATCATGAATTGCACAAGCCATTTCAAACGCTTCAATCCATTGGAGGATATCTGAACCCTCCACAAACACACCAACCAAATCTTTCATAAACTTGGTGGCTGGGGACCTGCCACTCTCAATTGGTCTAGCTGAAGTCTCCACTCTAGCTCTCTCTGGCTGGATTCTCTGACATTCAGTGTCCTTGTCTTTGAGCGCAAGATCCCTATTCTTGAGTTCCACTTGCTGTGCCAGCTCCTCTTTCTTAAGCTCAGCTTCTATTTCCAACTTGCGATATTCAAAGGCCAATTTCATCCTTAATAACTCAAGTTCCATGGAATTGCTGGGGTTTGGAACAGAGGCAGCAGGAATGGTGGCATTCCCAGAAACAGATTCAGCGACAACCCCAGGGGCAGAGTCCTCACTGGTTGCATCCCCCCCTTCATCAAGGGTTTCACCATCAGTCTGGTAGTCCACCAGGGCAGCTATCAGCTCAGCCCTAGACTTATCCACAAAGTCTAACTCCCTGGCTTCACAAGCACTCTGGAGAGCCTCTAAGCTCATCCGAGTCAATTTACCATTTGCAATGGGCTCCATTGCCTGTAATGCAGTTATTTGGTACACACCCAAACCTTAATCTAATAAAGTGCGGATATTTTGTAAGTGGCACGGTTATACACTGAGTCTTAAAACCATAAGCATCCCACCGCTGCCACCAGCTTGTCAAGACCGGTGGGGGGGTCTGTACTTCCGCTCTCTATATGGTAGAGGAGAGGCACAGAAGACCCCAGCCAAGATTCTCGATTACGGTAGCTATGGACGAGCAATCAAGGCCTAGCTTCTCAGGAGGTGATGCAGGCTGGTTCTTAAGTACAGTGTATCCCCAAGCCCCCACAAAGGAATGTCCACACACTGTATTACTGAAAACACAGTCTTTATATAATTAATATTCAAAGGTTATGTACACTTATCACAATAACGCACTTTGTGCTCAGGAAAATCAGCAATGGTAAATATCTACAATTCTAAAGTGGTACCACTAATATTAGACCTCATTAAAGTGCATTCACAATAATGTTAAAATAGCACACAGATCAATAAGAAGGAAACCAGCAATAGAGAGGGGAGAGATAGCAGATGATTGAAAACAATAGGCAGAATACTGGCCCCTACCACTGGACACAGTTCTGTGTGGAGATCCCCCCCACCTGGGCAACCTGTAAAATAAAGAGATATAACACCAGCCCAGTCCATATATTGTTCAATAGTCTTATTCTCTCCTACAATGTTTTTACCCCCCCAATGTACCTGGTGGAGTCGAGTTCTTCGAAGAGGCGTCGACAGATCCTTCTTGAATGACCCCCTTTAAAGCAGGAGTCACGGATCGTCGAGAGGCGTCGAGAAACGTCGAAGACCTCGGGGTTCGGCGACGGGGAATCGACGGCCCTTCTTGAATGCCTTCCCTTTCAAGCGGGAGGCACGGGGCGTCGAACGTCCGTGGACAAACGAGGTAGAACGATGTCGAAGAGGCGGCAGCTTCGTCCGAGCGGTGCTCGTCGGCGTCGGCGTCCTGCAAGGCGGAGGTGTGCGGGGCACCTCGATGACAATAGTTCTGGACCGCAAAGATTGTAGAGACGGGGGCCCAGCAAGGGCGTCGAGTCGCTCGAGTCTTTGGGATCGTGAGGTGGCGGGAAACCCACCGGCGGATTCTCCTCGGCGCGTTGGTCGTCCTCGACTTTCTCCGGCAGGGCAAAAGCGGTCGACGGTGCGGACGAGGGAGTCCTTCGAGTCAAATGTTCTTAGGCAAGGAGCGGACGGCTCCGGTCGTCGGCGGCTCGGCGTCAAGTGGTTCCCACGGCTGGGCAACACAACTTCGACGGGCCTCCAGCGGTTGCACAGACCTGCGAACCCTGGTCGACGGCAATGGACTTCGACAGCGTCGATGTCCGGGTGCTTTACTTCGGTCTCCTCGGCAGTCCCCTTCTCCGGTCGGCAGCCTTTCGATGGTCTGGCGTCCAGGGAGCTTCGGCGAAGATTCAGCGGTGCTCGATGGTCCCTCGGAGCACGGGAAGAGGGCGCCTTACCAGGTCCTCTCTCGGGTCAGTCCTCGACGATTTCGACAACCTTCAGTTCCGTCGAAGCAAATGCCACAGCAAGTCTTCTTCTTCCAGCTGGACGTCGAGGATCAGCAAATCCAGTTACTCTTGAGTGGAGACTCAGCTTCTGAATGCTTCTGAACAATTTCCAGTGGTGAGAGGTCCCCAGATATACTATTCTGTCTCTCATCCACACTGCTGGCACACACACAGCAGCCAATCACACAGAAGGGCATTCATGCAGTCAGTCAGCCAATCAGGCACACAGTGCATTCAGGCCACACTCCTCCCTTTCAGACACTCACAACAAGGAATGTGGATTGGGACAAGTACCCAGCCATTCAACACTACACACTGCATTCAGGCCAGTTTCGGGCAGGGCTGTCTCAGTCTTTGTCTCTCATGCCAGAAACCAGACAACCACAACAAGGAGTGTATATTGGTCACACACTCCATTCACCCAGGTCCCACCCACAGGAGGTACCCATAACATACAGTCACTGGGAAGGCTCCAGTCAGTCTAGCTGGGCCTTCACAACAACACCATATATGGAACTTCCACCCAACAGCCAGCCAGGGGGAAGGGACAGAGCCAGGGCTTCCCAGGACTTTGGGAAAAACAAGACAACAGGCAATAGAAAGCAAGAGGCCACAGGGGCCATCTTGTTTCTATCAGGAATCAACTGATCCCAATGGCAGGGCCTGGGTATCCCAAAATGGAGGACACCCAGAGCACCTGTCAAGTTTAGCATGGAGCTGCCACCAGCCCATACCCTGCTCTGTGGGCCACCCACAGGTGCCCAAAAACATACACTAGGGGCACAGGGTTGTACCCCTACCCATGGGTGCCATAAGGGTATCCCATGGGTCTGTTCACCAAACCAAAAGAGAGCTGCACTGCCAGGAGTCCCTCATGGACTCCTGGGCAGAAAACATGACAGAACACACGGTAAAAACAGAAAAAGGACAAGGATTCAGAGGCCCTGTCCCTCAGGTGCATTTCCGGCATCACAATCAGGATGTCACAGACTCTGCGCTTCAGTAAAAGCTAACTTTAATTTTCCAAAAGCTTCCTCTGCCTCCTTATCCCAACTGAATTTATTTGCCTTCCTTAAAAGTCATCTAATTGTGTAATGGTGGCCAAAACGTTTTTAATAAACCTGTGATATTAGTTAGCAAACCCCAGGAATGACCGGATGTCCTTTACACACTGTGGGGATGGCCATTTGGTTACTGCCTGAACCTTCTTGTCCTCCATGACTACACCATAGGGAGTTAATATGAATCCTACAAATTCCACTCTAGTAGTATGGAACTCAAAATGTTTCCAACTTCGCCAACAAATGATACTCCTGCAACCTTCTCAACACCCCCTTCACATGTTGAACATGTTATTCGACAGACTCTGAATATATCAAGATGTCGTCAATCTCGACAATAGCAAATAGATCCAAATACTCGCGCAACACCTCCTGCATGAAATGTTGAAATGCCACTGGAGCATTAGATAAACCAAAAGGTACATCCAAATATTCGAAAAGACAAAATTTTGTCTTAAATTTGGTCTTCCATTCCTCACCCTCTTTTACCCTGATAATATGTTAAGCACCCCTCAGGTCCAAATTTATGTATATATTTGCCGCCTTTACCTGGTCTAACAAAACAGAAATGAATGGCAGTGGGAATGTATTTTTGATGGTGACATTATTCAGTGCCCTATAATCATTGCAGGTTCTCAATGTACTCTCCTTCTTGCGCACAAAGAATAAAGGGGAGGAAATAGGTGATTTGGAATGACGAATAAACCAAAGTGCCAACATTTCATCAATGTACTCTCGTAGATGTTTGAGTTTCTTATTCTGAGAGTGTGTAAATCTGGTTACAAGGAAGTCTAGTATTTGCTTCCAGATCAATTACACAATCGGTCTATGAGGGGGCAACTGTGATGCTCTTCCCTTGTCAAACACCCGTGCAAACTCCCAATACTGCTCAGGCAGAACAGTAGCCACCGCCCCAATATTGATCTGAGGACATACCCCTTCCACTAGAACGTTTGTGGGACTCCCTACATTAGTTAAGTGGGATCTACATCGCTCAACCTCAAATGTCAATGTCCTCTTTTCCCAGTCAATGTTTGGGCTTTGTGCCACTAACCACAGCATTCCCAAAATGACCTCAAATTGGGCAGCTGAGTTTAAATTAAATATGATAGCCTACTCATGTCCCGCACCACACTTCATAATTATAACTTCGGTCTGTGTATTAATAGGACCGGATGTCAAACATGACCCATCTACTGCCTGTACCAGTTCACTTTCTTCCTTCAACACAGTAGGTATTCTCAGCTTGGCTGCTAACGAGATGTCGAGGAAATTCCCTGTAGCCCCAGAATCCACCATACCAGAAACTATCTCTCGAGTATTAGCAAAAATCAAGGTTACCAACAGGTATAAGTGTGGTGCCTTGATATGTGTAATATTAGCCACTGACGACATGAACTCTTCTGCCCTAAAGCTCGGTGTAGTCGTTCCCCCACCCACCAAGCCCCCTCTTTTGCCACCTCCATCTTTTTGTTTTCCATGTTTTGTGCTGCGGTATTAGGGCAGTTTCTGATATAATGCTCTACCTTTCCACAGTATAAGCACAGATTGTTAGCTCTCCTCTTTTCCTTTTCTTCCGGGGACAGTGATCCCCGTACACTACCAATCTGCATGGACTCCCCCCTCCACCAGACGCCCACCAACCTCCCTATTCCTGTCCAGCCTAACAAAGGGAACCCGCTCTGTTCTTCTTCTTTCCCCTTTTTGTTCACTCAATCTATGGTCTAACCTCAGAGCCAGATCAATTAAAGAGCTACACAAATCTGGTTGTGGTTCTACGTGTGCAATAGCATCCTTTAACTCATCCCGCAATCCCTGATACAACAGTACAATCTGTTTTGGTTTAGGCCAAGCAGTTTCCACCAAAAGCCGGTTACCCTGCCTAAGGGCCAGCAGTTTCTTATCTTGTGCCAGGGACACACTGCGGCGATCAATCAACAGTGCAAATTTGGCAGAAAACCCTCCCCCATCATAGAGTATTGGATCGTCCTTCTGCACCAACTGAATCGCCTATGCTGCCTCATCCCCTGACAAATATGTTATTACAAAAGCTGTTCATGCTTGTGCTGACTCAAAAGCTGTCGGCTTACATAAGAAATGCTATTTACACTGAATCAAAAAGGTTGAAAACTTCCTTGGATCGCCCGAAAATCTCTCTGGAGACGTCAGAGGTAATCCTAAATGTTGTTACACCACTACTGTATTTGACCGGCCAGGGGACCTGAGGCAGAGACCGCTGCTGCCCACCCCAGAGCGGTGTTCCTTGAGCAATCAACCCACTAACCTACATCTTTAATGTATTTGTCTCCTGCCGAGACTGCACCAATTCCGCCACAATATCCTGTAGTGCCTTGAGCACCTCTGTTAAGGGTGGAGGGGACTCCATATAGCTTAGGCAGTGTTATCTTCCCAATTTGGGGGTTGGTGATTATGTCACACCCCTGGAGTATCTCACAACTCGTCCTGACCATGGAAGCCAAATGGTAGTTGACCCCTCCCACCTTGGTTGGCATAGGCTCCTGATTCTTGCTAACGGGTAACCCTGAGGCAGCCAATCGGGGAAGAGGGTTAGGGAGAAGTTGTGGATAGGGAAGGGTGTGTTAGGGTAACTCGATTGAGGGTTATGGTTTGTGTAATGGATGGGTACTGGGGTTTGAATGGATGGGTAGTGGGGTTTGAAAGGGAAGAAACGCACACAACATAAACCATGAGCAAACATTAATAACCCTCTTAATCTTTGGGTTTCTTACTCCTGGACACACGTTCCTATTCAGCAGAACACAATCTTCTTATTTAGGAATATGCCCTCATGATATTCTTATATTCAACTAATCATATCCTAGTTTGTAAGCGACTAACATAAGCACAGCATCCAGAAAACCTGGACAAAAGCAATAGCACAAACAGAAACAGAAACAAGAACATCAGCATGACATTTCGCACATGTAATTGTTGAGTAACTTGACCCAACGAACTCCTGAATGCGCTTGCCAGAAGAGTTATTTCGACAGTTCCATACTCCTGCCAAAAGCACAGTATGCTGCCTGGATGTCTCCACATATGCATGTTAGCAGGCAACGATGAAACAAGCATAGCGTGCCCCCAAAAGATGTCCTCACATAACGTTCTTCCCAGTAGTGTTCATCTGCTTCCAGCAACGTTTTCCCCAGTAGCATTCCTGCACTTCCAGCAACGTACTTTCCCAGCGGCGTTCATGGGCCTCTGTACCTCTCCCCCATCCCGTTCTCTTGTTCTTTCCACAAACCACAAATTGAGGCACCACCCCAGGTGAAGATGAACTGGTGTTGAAAGCAGGTGGACCCCGCGGTCTCAGCAACGCTCGCTTCTCGCAGCAAGGGAGGCATAGCTGGTGTCGCCTATTGTCCCTCATCCCTCACAGCGTCTCCAACACGCCGGTCTCCTTCCTCAGCAACAAACATTCAGACTCTTCTTCATGCTCTCCTCCGGCCCACGCATGCCGATGCCAAAATCCCAACACGCAGGTCGGGCTGAGCAGGAGCTTTATAGGCACCAGCATTGTACGCACGCGCACACTCCAAACGCCTGTGATGCTCAAGTATTTCGGCCTTCTCACCTTGTGAATTGTGTTTCCTGACACAAAATTCCCCATGATACGCCCGACTCCCTAGTTCCTCAAAACTGCTTTGAGAAAACACCGGCAGGCACTTCGAGTGCAAAGTTTGATGTTAAGGTTTGATTAAAGCGAGCTCAAAGAGTTTCCATGAGCAGGTGTGTTGGGCGAGAGGGGCGGGAACTGGGTTGGAATGGCTTTAGCGATTAGCATGACCATGGGCAGTAAATGGGTGGACAAATAACCGAAACGCCACCTGCAAGCTGTGTGTCCCTTCTCATATTAGGTGACCAGATTCTCAAGACGAAAAAACCGGGACGAGCAACAACATAAAAGGACTACCCCTTCACAGCCCATCCCCCAAGCCTGCATCACCCCCCTCAAACTGCCCCCATCCACACCGCTCCCCTCCATCCCACAGTGTTTTCGGCACTGCTCCTGCTCCTATAAATTGTGAGTCATGGCAGGCTGGTCTCTGCAACACAATCAGTTAACGCATGTGCCTGGTACCCAGGGGTGTTGCTAGATCTGGAAAAGATCCGGGGCTACGCTAATGTCGGGACTGTCGGAACTCGGGGCTCGCTAGCTTTTTGGTTGTAGCCCCTGAGCTTCTATCCAGTGCTACAACCAAAAGACATGGGGCTATAGCCACTTACCCCATCTAACAACGCCTCTGCTGGTACCTATAAGGTTGGGGGTTGAGCCCAGGCTACTTACTTTATAATTGTTGAAGATCCTACCTTTCCCTAAAAAAACTGGACTGGCACCCTCTCTCTTCCCCAAAAGCAGGACAGGGCTTTTAAATTAAAACTTATTGTCGGGACAGGGGGACGGAGGGCCCAATTCCAGGGCTGTGCCGACAAAACCAGGATTTCTGGTGACCTACCTCATATGTCATTTCTCATCTGTACTCTAATACAATAGTTTCGGCTGACACCTAATAGCCCAAACTAAAACTGTCCGCATGTTTCAAGTCAGATGCCTCTGGCTTCTAGGCAATGTTATGTTTTATGAACTCAATGCATTATAATTATAATTGGTTATTTACAGTGGTTGAAGTGGGCGGGAGCGGTCGGGAGCGGTGCTCCTCTACTTCTTTCAATTAAGTTTTACTGTTCCTATACATTTATTTTAAAAATAAACCGTTCCAAAATGGTTTTGTTTTAAAAAAATAAAAGTGTATGAAGCAGTTGAAACTTGCACTTTCAGTGCACTGCACTGAACGTTGCCTTAAATAGCAGGCACGTGTGTTTTGGGGTTGGATTGTGAATGGGAGGGGACGTGGCAATGGGGTTTGTTGAGAGCGGGGCAGACCAGCAGGGAACATAGTTCCACTACTTCTTTTGGTACTCTGCGACCACTGGTTATTTATAATGCGCGTAATACCCAGAGGTTTCTAAGCACGGACCTGGGGATCACCCTGCGTCGTCTTCCATCCAAGGCGAGCGCGTTGCCCCTGAGCTATCTTCCCGAGACAATTGACCTTCACCGTGGAGAGATTAGGAGCTGAGATGGCCATGCCAGAATTCGAACCTGTGATCACAGATGTTACGGTTGAGGTTTAACTCTCTGAGCTATCCTATATGGCAATAGCCCTCCACGCCTATCTACACTAAATGCATTAATTATATTGTGCACATGCAATATAATAAGGACTGAACTACAGCATCTGAACACAGAACACCCGTGAGCCTCTTGCAACGCACAGTTTAAAAGGGGCCCATGATGCCCGAGACAAGCACACACAGCAGCGGAGAGGCCGAGTACCATCACTCTCACAGAAGAGGAAAGTACCCACACATTCACATCCACTGATGGTGGACCACAGAGCAACGGCGGAATAGACAATAGTGCAGAACCCAACTCCTTGCACCACGTCACATGCAGGCACAGCAGTGCTCTGCCATGCCACAACTTGCATGTTACCATGGCGGAGTGTTATGCTGCTTCATCAGGAATGCCAACCCAACCCTCCTAAGAGATGCCCGCCAGGGTTTCAAACCATGTCAATCCCCAAGAGGGGAAGGGAGGCCCAAAGAGGGACTGTCCCAAGGACCCAAAAGGCATGTGCATCGTTCATTAAATTGCGTGATGCCATGATGATGCCTTTGGCGCAAGATCCAATCTATTCCTGTTTAAAAGACATGGACAATACTTTGATCCAGGCAGAGAGCACAACAAATAGATGAATTCGAAAAGATGAAGTAATGCACAGTGACGGTGGGATTCAGATTCTCTCCTGCGCTGGAGACTGCAACCCAAAGCAGCACTTTGGGTCACTCCGCCATTCTGCCCCGTCCTTAGTTTCTGATCTGCAGGACTAAATCAACACTCGCAACTCCAATGGCCGTATGACAAGTTTGACAGTAATTCTGTTTGAATTACCGCCAAACTCACACTCGTTTACTATTAGTTCCACTCAACCCAGTGGAATTACTACCGGATTACTTAAAAGTAGTGGAATGGCTGTGCTAGTCCCCATTGGGGAGGAAGGATAGCTCAGGGGCAACGCGTTTGTCTTGGAAGCAAGACAATGTGTGCAACACGGGTTTGAATCACGATCCCGCGCTAAGAAACCATTCGCTGGTATTAATCCCATTATAAATTATAAAATAAAATACAATACATTCAAGGAGCCCATAATACTTCAATGGGGATTGAAAGGAATTGGCAATGGCTGTAATATCACCTGTGGTAATTCCTCCAAATATTAGTATTAAAGTGGAGGATTTACCTCCAGCACTTGGCTGGGGGTAAATTGTCCACTTTTCTACCAATTTAAATCGGCGGTGCAGGTAAACTGGCGGTATTTTTGTTACGACCAAAAGTGTCAGCAACCAATTTAGGTATTCGTAGATAAAATTTGTGAAATGTAAAAAGCAATTCATTGAACGAAATGCAATACACTCCTGTATCAATACCATTCACTTCATGTATTAACTATGTGCATACAAATCTTCATATATATATATATATATATACAAAACACAGGCAGAACATTGTTGCAACTGGTCGAGTGCTTTTCGGACACAGGTCTATCTTCAGGGAAACATTTTGCTTGCTTCCAGGCCCTCGTGTTCAATAAACTCATGCACTCGGACAGGTGTGATCGACTACTTTGCTGCCAATAAGCAACTCTGATCCTCTTGGTGAAAGAAGATTCTCTTAAGATAGTGAAAAGTACTGAAGTACTGCATTTGGACGAAGAGGCAGCAAGTTGACTAATGTTTTTTTTTTTATCCAGTGTCCTTCCACGTTCCTGACAAGGTTTGTCAGGGCCCAATGTGCATATTTGCGACGTCATCTTTGATGCCATGGGTGTCAGTCTTAGCAGTGGACGGTGGTGGCGCGAGTTATGGTTGCTTAGCTTACCATAACTGGTGAATTTCTGGGGGGTTTCGGTTTTACTTGTATCCATAATATGGATAGGTTGTTATTAGTGCAAAGTAACTATAGCGTTCCTTTAACAAAGTTTTTGCACTGAATTTGATACGTTTTTATTAGGGAAACTGAACCATAACATCCCTTTAACAAAGCTTTTTCATTGAATTTGATAGATTTTTATTAGCGCAACTTAACCATAACGTCCCTTTAACAAACTTTTTTCACTGAATTTCATAGGTTTTTACCAGGATTCCCTTAATTTGTGTTATGTCCCATACAATATACTGAACCCCCTGGCCCCTTGCTGATAACCACAGGGTCTGAGGACTATGTGACTTTTCGCGGATATCGGGTAGCATCCACACTGCCCAATAGCGCAGGGGGTTGTTTCACATTATGGTAGCATACAGCAAAGAAACTGAACATCTTTAAAGACCAACACATAAGTGAATTGTAAGGAAAAATGAAATAGGTCTACAAACTCTGTACTTATAAAAGCAGCAATGCAATTGCATACAGTGTGTATCATAATGGAATGCACCAAGCAAGAAAATAACATATGCTTCCAACAGTATTACCTCAGTGCTGCTTTACATACAAACTAAGAAGCAACTGTCAGCGGGACAAGTGCAAAGTAGTGACAGCAAGATTGTACTACAAAGTGGTAAGTACACTATATTTCTTCTGATAACTGTGCAGTTTGTTCTGTGTACAATACTAGTAAAAATGATTTCCTTTTTTTTTTTTTACACAGAAATGGGAAGCACCCTGGCGTGGCTGGAGGAGAATTTCCCTCATGATGAGATGAGTGAAGACAGTAACTCTAATGGTACACAGTGTAGTTTGAAAAGTAAGGTGTGGGATGCATTGACCCACTCCGCTATGCGGCATCACCCTGCCAGTTATGGTGAAAGAAACGGTAACAATCGTGGCAAAACCCTTGTACGCGCCAAAAACCTACAAAAGCCGTGTGCTCCAGCACACAAAAAGAGGAATGCACAACCTGCCACCCATGGTGCATGTGCGGTGGAATAGAGCACACCCTGCAGAAATGTGCCAGTGGGCTCCATGACCAGCAAACAGAGTGCAGAGAGAGAAGCAGCACTTTGCAAGTGAAACCCCAAAATGGGCCTACAAATGACCTTTGCTTTGTTGCCAAAAATGCCAACACTTCTCAACATTCACAATCTTGCCGGGTGCTAAAATTCATTTATCTAATGAAGTATTGTGAACATACAAAGTCCCAATGTGAAGAGAAAAACATTCTTCAGACAAACTGGATTGTTTGAAAACTGACAACACATGCCCAAAATCTGGGTGCAGTACCCGGGGCCACCTGAATGACAGCTGTCAGAGGAGTTGCTGAGGAAACTTTAAATTGAGCTAAAATGAAAAGTCTGCTGGATTAGCAAACATAAAAAGGATTGTTGCCAAAAAGGAATACAGATTTTAGTTGTGTTTTTTTCCCACAGATTTTAAGGCCAAGAAAGAAATGTATTTATATTTGATGTACACCAATTTTGTTTTTGCTGGATTGAAGAAGTTAATTAGCCTGGCTGAAGCTGCAAGAACTGGAAAAGCAGGTTTTTCTCCCAGAAGGAGGGCCTTCCTCTCAGCAGAAAGTCACTGGGAGATGTTAATTGCGGGGTTAGAACAGACTCTTGTCTACGGAGAGCGAAGGAACAAAGAAAAGCCTTTCAGCCCAGGAAGCGGAGGTGTGAAGGCAGTCGTAAACTCTCTTGGAAGCAGCTTCTCCCAAGGAGGGGGATGCACTGGACTCCCAGAAGAGACAAAGGGGTGGAGCCAAGTGACCATCTGCTGTTAAGAATGAACAATGAACAATATTTAAAAGACTCATAACTTGTTATTCAAAGAGGTGAAAAATATAAAAAGGACAGAGTTGTTCATTTAATTTGTGGTGGCACGTGTGAAGAGGCGGTAGAACTGTGTGACATGTTCTGGGCAGGAATGGCAGTATATGTGGTGTTATGCAAAATGTATTAATGTTAGAATTGTGAAAATGTACACGCACATTCCTATGTGAAACACACACATTTGTAGAAAGTTGACTAAAATGTGAACATTGTGTTCACAGCGAAAAGGACAAAATTCTGTAGAAAGTTGAGACAAGATCCCACAGCTACAGGATTTTGAGGAATAGCTGCTGCATAAAATATGGCATCTTTGTGTGTGATTTGTATAAAGGTGACCAATGTAGAAATGTACATTTAGTATCAAATCTGATTTTGAGACCAGTGGCTAAAGGGAGGTCTCTGAGGGCTTTAAAGCAAATCATAAAATGTGACATCATTCGGCCTTGATCCAATCACTCAAATTGCAAGGCGGAGATGAAGTGTGGTCTTATCTCAACTCGCAGGGGCAAGCTTAGCTAAGCCGGCCCATACACCACCTTTGTGATGTCATTTTAATGCATAAATAGAGACAGCTGACAACACATAGGGACTCACAGATCCAGCCACTTTCCTGATTCCGGCGAAGCACTCTGATCCAGCATCCTACATCCAGCTTTAAATATTCTTCCAGATCCAGATGCCAAAATCTCTTGCCA
This sequence comes from Ambystoma mexicanum, assembly GCF_040938575.1. Lineage (NCBI taxonomy): Eukaryota > Metazoa > Chordata > Amphibia > Caudata > Ambystomatidae > Ambystoma > Ambystoma mexicanum. Next base: position 574,929,772 of record NC_090922.1, on the reverse strand, counting down.
GCAATAGAGAACTATTGATTTCCAGAAAGGCCCAAATATTAAACTTATTTTCCCCACTCAGTAAAGTGCTGTGTGGTGTTAGAAGGCCTTTTGAACCAGTATCCTGAAATCCTCTGCCTTGCCACCACTAGGTTTGCCTGAGGAACTTGCCATCCAGCTGATTCAAATACCCACAGACTAGGAGGGCAGATCCTGTGCAAATCCGGCGACCGGCATAGCTGATACAGTACCGTGCCTTGTGTGCCGTCTTTCCTAGACCAGACCCAATCCATGACCAGAACTGACGGTCCCATTTAAAAACTTATCCTGGGAGTTTTAATAGGAAGAACTGTAGCCCATGGTATATTTGCATTGTCTCATCCCTATCTCAAGCCCATCCTATCTTTCATTCAGAACCAGTATTTTTAGGAGTATCTTTGCATTGTCTTATCCCTATCTCAAACCCATCCCTCTTCCTTCAGAACCAGTATTGTTAGAATCATCTTTGCGCTGACCCTTTTCTCATCTGAAGAAGTCGAGGTTCCTTAGCAGGCGGGTCACCCTGATCAAGTGACTGTAAGATCCCTGTGTGGTATTCTCTTTTTCATAGTCATCCTCTAGTGTAAGCAAACCCATTTGTCATTTTAAAAAGTGCATTTCTGTTTTCCATTCTCGCGCCTATCTCGCAAAAACAACCTTTACTAAAACCTCTATAGCGCCCTCCATTTTTGTGATAGAAACGAAATTTCAACTCCTACTTGTACCTAACATCCATAGCTGTCCATAGAACCCAAATCAGTGTGATTTACCCGTTATCGCGAATATAGCGCAATGAAAAGTTTGCCGCGATTTTAAAAATCGGAAGGGTTTACACGTGTAAAATAGCTTTAAACTGCTTCCGGCTTGGACCTTTAGATTTCAAATGTTTTCTGCTGACTAAATCATTGCTTGTGATTGTTTGCACCTATTCAAAGCGGCTCCCATAGGAATGTACAACAATTTAAGTATTTTTGACCATAGTTGGTGTTTTGCCCAGTCAATTCTAAAGATAATTTAAAAGCCATCCTGACAGCTGAAAAGTCAATTCCGTTTTCTCTTGTGTTTAAAGGGGGAAAGTGGGACTGATATTCTGTGTGATTTGTACTATTCCTGAATACCTGCTCTCTCCTCCCATCTCTGTACATTGCATATTGGGGGTTGAGGGGGAACCTCTAACCATAGTGCTATCTGATCTGAACCAACACAACAGTATTATTTTCTGTGCTGCATTTGTTTTGATCTTACTTATTCCTAGTGTATTAAAGATATTCTTCAGTGTTCTGTCACCCCATTGGTGATTGTTGTGTACCTAATAAAATATATTATGATAACATTTTAAATGCATAAATAAATATTTACCTTTGCAAAAAATTGCCTGATTCCTGGTTCAGTGTGACCGGAGGGGTTCCAAAAGAAGGGTGTGATATGAGTGGTATATCGTTCAGAATATTGAACTTATAGACAAAAATAAATAAGGGTTTCAGTTGTGCACTACATGCTGGACTTTCACTTGGGTGTGTGCTGGATTGAAATCAATTACAAAGGGAATTAATACACATTGCTTCACATGTACCTGAGACATGTTTTTTGTTTAATAGTACATACGGGAAATGAAGGGAATGACCCAGAAGCAGCTGCTCCTCCACAAGTGCATGGGCACATACAAAAGCAAACTAACACTAACAGTGTGCAAAATAAACTAGTGAGCCTCGAAGCAAAAATGGACCAATTGTTGAACAGTTTTGGCGACTTAAAAGAATTTGTAGAGAGACATATAATGGACAACATTAAATAGCACTGCCTCACCTGCACCTCTGCCCCTTCCCCCTGTCCCAGTCAACCATCCCACAAATTCCCTGTAGCAAAGACGTTAGGATGAGACCTCAATCACTTCCTCTCCTCATGACCAACCTGTGGAAAATCCCAGCTCCCCTGTTTATGTTTCCATTTCTGCTACCCCTTCCCTTTGCTAATTGTGTGTATTTATTTGTGTAAATTAAGTTCTGTTTGTATGCTGTTGCTGTGTGTGTTTTCTTTTTTAAAAGCCTCATTAGGTGTCAGCGGAGCACGGTACTGTCAGGGATGTCTGCAATTAATCAAAATGGAGGTGTCCTTAGGACACTGCACATGTCCGGGAAGTCAGCATTCAAAATGGAGGTGTCCGTAGGACTCTGCGCCTGTCCGCTAGTCCGCAAAGCTGCCACGTACCTTTAATTAGTTTGTGGACCCCACCCCTGTCCTGCAGACCTATGCGCATCAAATTTCCTTTGTCCTATGGACGTGTCTGTCCGTCATATCCTCAAAGTTGTGGCATACTTTTAATTTGTTCAGGGACCCCAGCCCTGTCTGGTGGACTCTTGTGGGAATGTGCATCTCTTTCCCCCGGGTCATACGAACAACAGGCCTTTCTGGCATGTCCGCAAGGCAGTGACATACTTTAATTCGTTTGGGGAGCCGACCCATGTACGGCAGACACCTGGCACATGCACATCGCAACCCCTGGATCCTACGAACACTGCGCCTGTTCTGAACTATCCGCTGCACGTGTGTCGCACTTTTAATTAGTTCAGGGACCCCAACCTTGTCCAAAGGACACATATGCGCATGGCGCACAATGGATCCCACGCAATAGGTGTCCTACAGACAGCCGTTCCATTCGCGAACGTTTGCGACGTCACCATGTGACTGCACCCACACTGCGCGTTGGTCCTTATTAGCGAACAGGGTTCGGGCCCCCGAACAGCAAAAAAGTGCTTTTTGGGCCAATCCACTGTGACCTTGCAGCGGCCCCAGACCATGCCCCGGCAATCTGGACACTTTTTGAGCCCAGCTTGGGGTTTGAAGTGTCTGCGAAGTGCGCAACTCCCCAGCACCCCTATAAAAGGCCACACCCCAGTGCTGCTCCTCATTCTGTTTCTGGATTTCCTGAACAGAGCACTGTGCTAGGTTGACAGATAGCTGTTTTACCAGATTGCTGCTTGCACCAGATTGCTGCCTGTTCCTGCATTACCTGCATAATGGCATCCAATGCTGTTGCATCTGCTGCCTCTGCCTCAGCATCACCCCCACTCCACCAACACCACCACCACCTTCCCAAGAGCCTGGAGAGGTACAGGTGTTATGATGCAGAGAATGAAGAAGAGGAAGAAGAAGAAGAGAATGAGGTAGGGGAAGTCCCCACTATCAGCTGCCGACATGAGTCTTGGGTATGGAGGCTTTTTACCACAGTGGTGGTAAGCCCAAGTCTAGTGCGGCCAAGATTTGCTGCAATGAGTTCCATATGGTACTCAGTCACTGCAAACCTTGGCTGTACAGTTATGGGACTACCTCCATGCGGCAACACCTGAGATCCAGCCACAAAGCAGCAGTTTGGAGGGTCGACCCCTTCAAACAGAGTAATAGGTTGAGTTCCACTGCAGCATCCTTGACATCTGCTCCTGTCACCACAAGGGACACTCCTGTGGGGCAGCGGATCCCTCCAACAGCCTTGCAGGCCATATGCACCACAGCTGATCCTTACCTTTCAAAGGTCACTGTTTTGTGTGTGTACTGCAACGTGGTACTCTGCAGGGGTGGGCAGTTCTGGAGTGTTTTCGAGGCTGCAGTCTGGACCACAAAGGAAAGTGCCCCCCTACCTCAATGAGGCGCACCCAACATCTTCCTCACTCCATCTGCCCTTCCCTACCCTTCCCTCCCTTGTGTGTCATGTTTAAAAAAAATCCAAAAAATTCACAAAACACAAAAATAAAAAAGGCTCTTTTCAGAGCCACCTTTCACAGTTTAAGAATAGAAGTGCCAGTGAAATGGTGCAGGCCCCTTCGCAGTCCCCGAAATCCGCAGACAGTGCGTTAGTCCGCGGACTTCCAAAGCATGCAGGGTATGGCAGCATGTAAACCATTGCATTCCTTTCCAGGAGAAAGTGGTGGCTCTGAAAAGAGCCTTTTTATGTTTTTATTTTGTTCTTGTAAGTTTTGAAGTGGCCAACACCTACTGCACACATGCTTGCTATGCTGGCAAGAACGGCTGCAAAGCATTTTGGATATTGCGCAAAAGAAGGTGATTGCCAGCATCAGTAAGATGGACGCCATCTCTGCGGAAACTATTGGTGCTATGAAATGTAATATTTTCATTGTGGAAGGAAGACATACCAACATCTCGCAAAAAAGCACAACCAGCCTTGTTGACATTGCGCCTGTTTTTCTCTATTTGCGGACCAAATGATGAAGAGCGCAGCCACATGTGTCTCTGGGCAATGCGTGAAAAAATTACTCGAGAATTTGGAAACACGTCCATGACTTTCCCAAGTCCAACCTTCATCGCGAACTGCAGAGAGATTCCAGTAACATGGCCTAAACTGTTCACTCCACAATGAACATTAATAATGGCTGGATGATGCCAAAAGTGGCACAAAGGGGAAGCAAATCTAACCACTACATGTCACACACTCCATACCAGTGCACATCCACATGAGGGAATTCAAGATGTGCAGCCACTCCACAGTGCTCTGCATACACCTGCTACCTATGTATTGAAGAGTCGCCCAAAATCCAGACACTCTGCCTCCTAAAACACCCAGCCATAGCCACATCCATCTGCACTCCTCTCAGCAAAATGAGCCTCTCCCACAGTCTCTCCTTGCACACCGCACCCAGGGAACCTTATTGACCAATCTCCTGTCCTCCACAGTCCCATTTCCATGCCTGCCATCCTTAAAAGCCACGGATGTGGCACGTGCGACCTGCAGGGCACTGCAGAGTTCGCAGATAAATCGGTCAAATCAAGATTTAACCCAGTGTAGATTTCCTCTATTGTGGTTGCTCTGAAAAGAGCTGTTTTTTTCTTTTAGGTACTACTGAACAAACATCTTTTGTTTTCTATTTTTGGGGGGATTTCTTTCTCTTTTTTTCCCTCCTTACTGCGTTACATCAACCTCTGCAAAGCATTCCTTAGATTGGGAAGAAAACTAGCCTTTCCATGAATGGACAACAAAACGCTGTCTGCGGTAAAATAGTGTACACTAAGTGAATCAAGGTTGTTATTGGAGAAAACAGACATCTCAGCATGTTCTCAGCATGTCACAAAACTATATCCATGCCTCCATTAACAAGGCACGTTCCAACATTTTGCTGGGGATTGAAGAAATTGGGGTTGTTCCATTGTACTCTTGGTAGTTTTTCAGAAAAAAAACACATTTGCAGTAGGGAAAATCAGCATTAGTTCTTACACCAACAACTTCAATACAGGAACCAAACTTGGAGCACTGATGTAGCCCAAATGCTCTCCTCAACAGTGCACCACCAAAACATCAGGACTACCAAAAATAGCCATGTTTCTGCAAACAGCAATCAGTGCTTGCAAATTGCAGCCCGGCACACTGCACCATAATGCCTCCAGGCCTGGAAAGCCAAGATCTGCAGAAACACCTCTTGCCTTTGCATACCTCTCTAGATCACATACAAAGGAATCTCCCACTATCCATACAATACCTCCAGCCTTTGTCACTACACAACCAACACAGCAATGAAAAGAAGTATTACCCTCCCTTCCTGTAAAGCACACCTTTAACACCTGATTGGTGTCATGCTTCTTTGTAATCAGCAAATTGCATTTCTATGCACATATTTGTGCAATCCATATGCCAGTGTCACAATCTTGAGTGCATGGCCGTAATATGCTGCAGTGGTTGTGGCCAGGCCCTAGACTCTTGGGTGTAAGGCCTATTGTCTCCGGCCATGCACCCAAGAGTTTAGGGCCTGGCCACAACCACTGCAGCATAATACAGCCATGAGCGAAGTTCCTGAACTAAGTACCGCTTTGCCCGCTGAGCTCCCTGCTCCCTGCAACGTACAAACACGGACTTGCATCCAGCGAGGTACTTGACTTTTTCTGCCACAGCACAGAATCCATCTCGATCCTGTCCACAGACTGATTTTGTTTGTTTTGTTTGTTTTTTCCGTTTTGTTGAGAAATATTCTAAGTGCTAAGCTACGCCCCTTCATGGGCAGGACTTCCTTTCCTTTGTACAAAAATGTGTCCGCTCGCGCACCTGCACGCGTGCACACTGAGCGAAGTACTTGAACTAAGTACAGCTTTTCCCGCTTCGCCTGGCGCAGCGGGCGCAGTCGGTGCCGCCTCCTCAGGCTCACGCTACAATTTTTTCAGGAAAAGTTGCTTGTTATATTTTTAATTTTCATTTGTGGCTCATTTCTATTGTACCATGTTCAATCATTTGCACTCTTTGAAATCGGGCATGCCTGACAATGCAGCCATTTCCTCCAACATTGTGGCCTCAGTTGCAAATAATCTTTGTGTGTTATGTAGGTCTCATCCTTCAATTCCGTCAATGTTGCATTCTCAATCTAGACTTCCAGGTTGTATCCCATCACAAAAACATGATTGTGTTAATACGAACACGTCTTTTGGGCAAATTTCATACATCGCTCCCAACTTACCTGATAGCTCCTCATGTTTGCTGCATGTTCCATGCCGTACTGCCGGACACCGTCAATGGTTGGCAGCCCCTCATGTAGCCCCGATGTCACAATTACTCTGTGATTCCACATACTGGCAGTGGACGGCAATTGTTGTAAGTCTCATACTGACTTGTCGGTTTGCATTCCTCAGACGATTCATGAATGCCACACCCCTTCTAACAACGATGCCATCTCACTCTATGCGGGCCACCACAATTCACCTATATCGGTGTCAAGCACCCACGATGAAGAACCTCCAAACTATTTGTCCTCGATAAGCAGTGCTTCGATTGACATTTCTCAGTTCGCACATCCCAACCCGCGTGCTCCTTCCCCACAGCCCCCGTCCGCTTTGGAGTCCATCAAATTACCAACTATGTTAGAGATCACTCTTGCTGCTTTGAACACCACAGTCCTAAGCATGCTCAAATTATTTGAAAGCTTAGACGAAAAAATCTCTAGTCAAACGCAGCAGATCGACACTACGTACAATTGGATCCTTTCCTTAAAGAGTTCGCCTTTAGCCACAGAATCAGCCTCTAACATGCCTCCATGTAAAACTAGCAACCAAGCCTGTATTTATCAGGCGGTTCCGTCCATTGCTGAAATTATTTGCCCTATTCAGGTGGAGCCTCCCACTGTCGACCTACCGGCAGGCGAAACCTCGTGGGTGAGTATATCCATTGCACAAGACGTCATGTCCCAAGAGATCCCTGTCACAGCGACAGACAATGTTCTTCCTGTAATCCCTCCTCCTACCCAATCCATTTCTTCCTGTCCTGAGCCTTTACCAGTGCTACAAAAAGGCAAATGACAAAATTAAAAAGTTGTTACCTCGTCAAACTCTAATCAAGAAATCCAAAAATATGCTTGCTCCCAAGCTCCCCAAAAATTCTATTGCCTCCTTCTTCAAAGTCAAATCCACTGCTCTTCCCCACACTCTGAATGATAACACAAAGATCCCCCTAATCCAAAATGTTCCTAATCACGAAAATGTCCCATTGACGACAACCGGCAATCTTCACTATTCTCCGTTACACAATTTGGTCAAGGCTCTAGAAATTCTGTTGGTTCCTACAGGTTTGTACCCAACTTGTTCTATCATTCCTAAGCCAACCTCTCTATCTGTGCCAACTCTCCCTGTTTCATTGAGCACTTCTGAGACGATCTCCCCCTCAACTGCAAATATTGCTCTTATCAAATCTGCCATTGACGAGTATTTATCTGTGACAACAGTTTGTAATTCTCATCCTGTTGGTTCGAACTCTGTCGATGTCCCCGTACCTTCCTCAAATAATCCGTTTAGGAAGGAGCAACCAGGCCTCTCGACAAATCCTTTTCAGGCTTCTGACTCCATTTGCACTGATACTGCAGTACTCAAAGTACCATATCAGCCAGATTTGTTGACGTCCCAGTTAAAATCTATAGTGGACGCCTTTCTTGAAACTCAGTCAAGACCACTCCTGGCCTCGTCTAATGCTCTCCCAATGCTACATGATCACATACAAAGTGCCACGTCTTCTTCCTTAGTCTCCCATTCTTCGCACAATGCTCATCCCACCAATTCCATTCTTCCGAACTGGTCTGTGAATCTGCCTGCCTCAACAAAGCAGAGCACTCGCCCGTTCACACCCATGGTCAAACAAAACATGAATGCTGGAAAGCCCAGCAACACATTACCCCAGGCCACCAACACCCGGCCCCCGATCAGTCACTCACTTATCATGAAATGCAGAGGAGGCAAATTCTCTTTATATGATCTTAACAGACAGTGTATTCTGAATATCCTTAATGTTGTTGACACACTTCAACATGTCTCCTCTAATGACATAGATCTAGTAGAGTATATTGCTGGTACAGACTTCACCATTGTACGCCTCTGGATACCCTCAGCAATGGTTGCAAAAATGATTTGGAATGCCAAGCATCCTTTGTTTGATATGGGTTTTCTTATTTCCCAAGATCCTGATAACACGCAATCCTTGTTTGTCCCGACAAATGCTTCCTCTAGTGTAATGTCCAAATCCAACCAAACTTCACGTATGTATTCATCCACTAAGGGAGCATCTCACAATCTTTAACCACAAGTTACACAAGAGCTTCGTCCTTTATCTTTAGGCTGCTGGAATACCAGAGGACACGCTCATCTCCAGCAGTCCATTGATGTGTTTTCATTATCATATGACATCTTAGTTTTTCAAGAAACTTGGTTTTTGTCCCTCTCTGTATGGGACAATTACTTTATTGCATTAATTCCTGCTGCAAGATGAGACAAGGGTCGTCCAATGTCGGGACTCCTAATAGCAGCGAGACAAACTTCACAAATTAATTTTTATTGAACCTTGGTGTGCCTTTGACATTTTTATTCAATTGGTCAAAGTGATTGGCTGTGGGGGCAATCTTGCTCTTTTTAATATCTACAGAAATCCAGCAAAACTTTCTCTCAACACATTTCTTAGAGAGCTCTCGTATATGCTAGAGCTTGTTTCTTTATGGCCAGACATCACAGCTCCACTTCTTGTCGGCGACCTCAATCTTGATTGCTTAAACCCAAGAACCGAAGCTGCTATTCAGGAGGTCTTGATTTGGTCCACCTTTATGTCTGATCACAATTTTAACATGGTCAACGGCTCTGTTACTGGAGATCTCCCACCGTCCACAACTTGGCAAAGAGAATCCAGTGTCAGTACAATTGATTATATCTATGCAGACTCAAACTTGTTTCACACCATTACTTCTCTAGAAATAACTCCACAGATGTATAGTGATCATAAGTTCCTTTCATTACATTTTTCCAGATTGATTTCTACAACATCAATTTATAGAAAATGGTTCTCACCCCCACTGACTATTAATCAAACTGGTAATCGTCTCTCTTGGACACCAAGCAGGATTTGTGCTCTTGAACAGTCTCCTGCTCCATTGCCTGCCGGCAATCCCAACATCGAATACACTCACATTTTACAGCAGTTTCATAATAACCTTATAATTTCAAAAATGAAACCTTCGACTCATTTACATGACTTTGATACTGAATTGCACTCCAGATGAATAAACTACGGAAAGGAACGTAAAGTTGTACTTTCCTCCTCGTCTTGTTCACGGTTTGAAGCAGTAAAAAATGCAAAAACCTGTTATACCAACTGGGTACGCGCACATAGAGCACTTCTATTTCAAAAAGACAGTGAGCTTATGCTCAATACTTTGATTTCCAAAAACTCTGCGAGTATATGGAAACTGTTAAAACACACAAATTGTCAACACCAACTGGCCACTCAAGCAAATGGTGTACAAGAAACGCAATGGGTATCACATTTCTCGGAGTTATACGCCGACTCGGCATTTGATAAATTTGTCTACCGTGTGCAATCGACTTCTAAGTGGTCACTTAATTGTGACTTAGACACCATCGGTCGTTACATCAAACTGTCTAAAAACTCTAGAGCAGCGGGGCCTGATGGCATAAGCAATATAATGTTGAAGAATAACTCAAAACACTGGGCACAAATATTATTCCTTCTTTTCCAACATATATTGAATACAAGAAAGCTATCTCCGTCATGGCATTCCTCTTTCCTTGTACCCATCTTTAAGAAAGGGGATCGGTCATTACCTGAGAACTACCGACCCATTGCGCTTCTTGATTCACCGGGCAAAATCTTTGCCAAATTTCTACTGCATGAATTTTCTGTATGGACCGTAAACTATCATCATCGCAATCCATATCAGACAGGTTTTGTGGCCGGCATGGACACGGCGGTCAATTTGCTCTTGTTGAATGCCATTAAGTCACATTGCCAAGCACAAAAACAGCAGTTTACTTTGCGTTTGGGGACCTGCATTTAGCTTTTGACTCCATTTCAAGAGTCAAATTAATGACCAAACTCATTAATGACAAATGTCCACCCACAATCTGCGATCTCATTTACCTTTTCCATTCACGTACCTCAGTACAAATTCGACTTACTCTGAATGGTTTACTTTCACTCCCTATTCCCACATCATGTTGCCTCAAAAAAGGCTGCCTACTGGCCTCTGCCATTTTCAATTACTACATACAAGACATCAAATTTGTTTGAAAATATTTCGTCTGATTTGCCTAAAGTGAATGGCTCTTCCATAAAAGCACTATTTTATGCCGACGATATTGTGCTCATTTCAAAGACTCCCAGCGGCCTACAAAAATTAATATCTGCCTTGGACATCTATATAGCAGAGAATGAATTAAAAATTAACACCGGAAAGACACAAGTGCTGATGTTCAATCCCAACCGAGGCCTCCACACTTTAAAACATTGGTCAATCGGTGATAATAATGAATTGTCCATGGTCTCGTCATATAAATATTTGGGAGTCATCTTTGAAGCTTCATTAAAGTCACTGAAACATATAAATCAAATAGACTCCAAACTTCTCACTGCAATTTCCCAGTCGCATATCCTTCTTGCCAAATTTAGTAAGTTTTCTTTAATCCCGGCCACAACTTTTTGGCAAATGAAAGTGATTCCTACTATACTTTATGGCTTAGAAACAGGACCACCCATCGCCTCTAACACTCTTGACAAATGGGAAGCAAAATTCTGGAGAGATGTGTTACATTTACCTCCGTGTATTCCGATCTCATGGTTACGCTATGAATTAGGACTCACCTCGCTGTCATCCATATTCAATTGCAGACAGTGCTCCTTTTTAAGAAAGTGTCTAATATCCACCTGAACAGATACCCTTCTCAAGCTTCTTTCAAATTACTTATTCAGCACAGATCACTCATTCGCTCAAAAATGGCTTCTTTCGGTGTATAAGGTTTTGGTACAGGCTGATATCACAATCAAACTTTTACTACAAAACCCTGACAAGGCTAAATTAAAAATCTATCAAACATCATGGATCATGAATCATCAGAAATGCCTTTCATATAAGTATGCCTCCAGTCAACGTTTTCCTCCTCACAAAAGAGGTACTAAGCAAAAATACATTTCCAAAGCACCATCTTCTAAATATAGAAATTTAATTTAGCGTTTTCGTCTACACATTTGGGAAACCAGAGATCTCCTTCATACACGAAAACTTATCTCGGCCACACAGAATGTCTGTCATTTTTGCCAGTCTGCCTACTCACCTGAAACTATAGAACACCTTATCACCCAATGCTCTAAGTTAAGTAGTCAAAGACAACTTCATTTTCACTACTGTTCTACACTTTCTATGTACGAACCCAATGAATGTTGGGATCACATATATGGTTCCCCTCTTTTGAGGCTTCAAGTGGCCACTGTAAATGTCCTACTTTCTTTTAACTTAGATCATTCTGAACCCTAGCTATCTTTGTCTATCACCATGCGCAATCTTTTGATATAGTTGATAAATTTCAACTGTATCAGTTTTTTTATTTGTTATATAGACCATGTCTGATGCTTGTGAACATGTATCTAATGATGGTGCATTATTATCTACATCTGTCTTTATATGTATGTCATCAATTCTTATGTCAAGGCAAAGAACTTTTGTATGTTTTATCGATATGTATATTGAAAGGTTGTTCATTCAACTAAATCAATAAATAAAATGTTTTTAAAATGCAGCCATGCATCCGACAATCTGCCCACTGACCACATCCCACACACATAAGGCAGCCGCCTGAGGCCCTATCCTCTTCAGTTCAAATACTATTACACTACTTGCACCCACTGCAAAGACTCTCATACACCCAAGAATCTCAGGACAGTCCAGCTGCCACACACCCTGTCCACTTCTGTACACATACTATTGCAGTATTTGCAGCCAGTGGGCAGACTCTTGGGTGCATAGTAGCTGGCCACATTCACCACAGCATAATACAGAGATGCACCCAACAAGCCGTCGCTCCTGCCGCACATTTGGTGAAAATCAGTACAGCGGTTTGGGCTGTAGGCGTGAGCAAACATTTTTCCATTCAGTCTATGGAAAAATAGAATGTTTTGGGACCCACCCGCTATAATTTTGCCCTCCCATGATAAAAGCTCACCAAACTTACCCAATAAATTCAGAGCGGGCAATATACTTTTTTTGCAAAGTTTGGTGATGATTCGTCCAGGGAGAGTCAAGTTATAAGCTGCCAAAAAAGTGGTCTTCTTTTGGATTCAGTCTCTTAACTATAACTACACGGCGGCTACTGCAGGCCGTGTAATATATATATTTTTAAACTGAAGCTCTAGGGCTGTGGTCATTGCCATGTGGCTATTTGTTTCTGAAGTACCTGGGTTTCTTTTTCAGGCCTCTTAAAAAAACAGGGTGTTCTACAAGTGTAACACTTTGAGCAGTGACCCTAAATAAGAAAGAATAGGAATAACAAATAATTTGTCTTTCTGGAATTCTGTACAATAATTGCTAGACTCATTAAAGGTTTATTTCAGGCACACTTCAGGGCGCCAGTTACTGATTTAGGGCCTCTTCATGACTTGGGCAGAGCTGTAAAGTGTGGTGGTAATGCTATTACCACTGCATTTACCGCTCCGCCCAATCTCGAGTTGGGTGGAAAGTGGGAGTTTTATGTCAACTTTTTTCTGGAGGTAAAAATGTCCCCGTTCCGCCCGTTTTCAGTGCTATTAATGCAGTGCTAATTACGCCAAGAAAACCCCATTGGGTCCAGCTCCACACCACAACTCAGGACCGAGTTGCGGTAACACTAATAGCGTTGGGCAGTATCCATACGGCTCAAGTCATGATGAGGCCCTTAGTCTGTCATTAAACACCTCAAATTCACAATGCAGACAAAAACTTCCTAAAAGCATTTGGCTTCGAATAAGCATCCATGTCGGACTATGTGTTTTGCTTTTCACAAGTTGCAGTTGCAGCATGTTTTTTTCTGCCGTTGTCTCTGTTACGATCCTCACAAGACATTCCATCTCAGTGTCCTCAGTCAGTTGACAAAATCCTTATGCCTAAAAGCTTATGTACAGTGTAGAAATGTTTGACCATGGCACATAAAGTGGCCCTTGATTTCATTGTGCCACAATTAATGCTTTGTTTTTCTGTGTCCATCTTTCCCAGCTCCCTCACATGCTGTTCAGGATTTTTTTTTGCATGTATGAGGTAACGAGTGCCCAGAGTACGGGATGCTGTGTGAGTGCTCTGCTTTCCCTGCGCTACTCTAAATTCGTTAATACACAGTTATGAATCCTTCCAATGGTATGTATTTTGCCAACCTCTGAAGCCTGAAAACTAGATCCACGCAGGCTTGGCATGTGGCCAACCTTGCACCAGACCTGCAGATGAACTGGTCTGCTGTTAAATGTCAGTTACCAGTTCAATGGTATCCACAACAGAGTGTAACTTGCTTTCTGACTTTGAGAACATTCAGACATGTAATTGCTCATCTTAATAAGCTGGTGATATAGTTATAGCCGGTAAGATAGCTCAGTGGGTTGAGCGCTCGCTGCTGAGATGTGTGTGTCATCTGCAGGTTTGAATCCTGGCAAGGCCATCACAGCCTTTCATCCTTCTGAGGTCCATAAATGAGTACCAACACAGGCTGCGTGATATTGTATGTATATGTGTTCTATATAAAGCACTTAAGCGTAATTGCTACATAATAACACATCATCAGGGTTTAAAACGTAGTCCCCTCCACTTTTTTCAGAAGGCACCTTCATGAACTAATTTCTGGTGACACCACATTCAATTGGAATGTTATCAATTGGAATGTTAATGAGTCCCCCCACTTTGTTTTTTAGGACTTGGCCCCTGCACATCATTATTATTTGACTTTGGACGTCTGCTTGCATTCACAGTAATTTGGGAATATGGGCCTATCCATACTGATATTAACGGTACATATGGTGATTAATTCATGTATGAAATGTATATCACATTACAGTGATATTGTAACCATATATTTCGTAGTGTACTTAGGAACAAGGCTATGTGATGCTACTACCTGTTTTGTCTAGGGGTGTAAGTGTGTGTTCCATTGCTTCCCATGATGTCACTTCGGGGTGGGGTCAAATGACATCACTTCCGGCGGTGTCATCAGAGATCAAGGGTCGTGTGATGTCACTTCGCTACGGCAGGCATGCTGGTGACATGACATCCCTGGGTTGGGGAGAGGGAATGCAACAATTCAGTTGGCGCAGGGCATGATAGTGAGGCTGTGGCGCAGTGCAAAGGTTCAGGGAACGTAGTAAAGCAGAGGTACGATTCGGCTTGAAAGCAGTGGCATAAAAGCCTCCCCCCGCACTCCCCTTGCTGTGCCATACCCCTAACATACAAAAGCCCCAGACTGCGTATGTCTCTGTCTCTATGCAGGACCCAACCACGTTATGCACGGGGTCCCCCACATTATGTGTTATGCCTCTGCGGTGGGACAGTAACGGGTAACGTTTAGTGAAGGGTGGGGAAGTGCTAGGGATCTGGTAAGAATGGCGTTGATACCCAGAGTTGTTTTGGATGTGGGGGATACTAGCAGGAAAGCAGTCCTCGTCATAACTAAACGGCCCTATGTGGGTTGGATGTTGTGTTGCAGGGTGGTGGCCATGCAGATGTTCTGGTTGCTAGGTCGCGGGGTATCTACCATCTGACGGAAGAGGGGGTGGCAGCGCGTGGTGGCAAAGGGTGAATGGAAGGGGTGAGGCTGGCACATGGGGCATGCATTCGGCCTACAGTTTTCCATCAGTTCCTGCTGGAGGCAAAGGAACGCCGCATGCTATGAGGCCATAAACATTACGAGCAACACTGGGCCATGCATTCAAGGGAGATTTATGCGGCAAAAGCTGGAATGCGGCGCCCATGTGCGCCGCTGCTCCCCTCGCCTGGGTGCCTCGTTGGAGCTGCCCGAGCCCTCATCATAGAGTGTGTGGCGAAGCAGCCTGGAATGTGTTGCTGGAGGGGAGGAAAGTAATATTTTCTCGGGGGAGTTCGACGGTAGGCGGTGGTGGGTCAGGACAGAGCATTTTAAGTAGCTAGTAAAAACACCAGAGGAATTTCCGTTCTGAAAACAAAGGCTTGGCGTAAGTACTGCCCTATTAAACCTCCGACCATATTTTTACGCAAGGATGTTGATGCAACGCGCATGTGCGCTAAAGGAATGCGATGGTTCCATGCGACAAGGTGCTACTATGAGCCTTCCATCTGCGCTGCGAAATGTCTGGCCCGGGTCTTCACGAATCTGTATTTGGGGTACCACGTGGAGTGAGCTTGGTGTTCCTGGCCTGGATCCTGGTGGTTGCGCTGAGCCTTCTTTGACATTAAGACGCTCCCCACTCTCACCACACCACACTACCGAGTAGCAGGCGGTATCAACGTTTACACAACGTGTCACCTGGTCCCCAGTGGAGAGATCAACGAAGAGTTAAGATGGAAAAGTTTAATGATGCCCTTTCTCCCTTCTACGGAAATCTCGACGTTGGAGTTATCCATGCGTTCAGGTCAGCAGGCGCTGTATTGTGTCCTGCCCCATTTCTGAGAGAACTTCTACTTCTGAGTCTTGACCTACTGTGTGCTGTGGTGTTGCGGCGCCCTCACTTCCTGTGCCTCTGAAAAAATGAGAATGGACCCATTACAGGTGATAATGTCCTAACTATCTACCTCCCCTGCAGTCAGCATAAAAAACCCTCACTTAAAGACACCAGTAAATCTTAGAAAGGAAGTAGCTGGGTAAGTCACTTGTAGCATACCCGCCTGGCGGGTGTCTGATAATAGGGCTGCTCAATTATATATTAAGCGGGTTACGGGGATCTGCTCTCAGCAACCTTTATTCTTACAAACAGAGGAATCACGTTCCTCTTTCATAATTTCCCTTTTCCGTGGCCCCGCCCACTCCAACCACTACACCGCTGGAACACGACATACCCGAAAGAGGCAAACCCTTTCGGGTGACCAAAACTAGGGAGGTAGTGGATCTAGAAATCCCCTTAAGTGTGTCAGAGGCTCAGGTGGCGGTGAAAGGCAGAGTTAAGGGAGACTGGCAAAGCAGATGGGATACGAGCAGGAAGGGGAGGCACTTGTACGTGGTACAAAGGAAGGTTAAGTGTAAGAGATGTGGGGGGATGCATAGTTGGCACACACAGAGGAAACTATCTTGAATCGGCTAAGAGTGGACCGTGCAGGTTTGAAAGGATGGAAGTTTAAGATGGAGAGAGTCACTTCTGCGAATTGCGAGGCGTACTCAAGCCCAGAAACGGTGGATCACTATATGATGGGATGCGAAAAGTTCAGACTGCAGAGGGAATTGCTAAAAGCCAGGATGAGTAGCATCGGGTGTCAATGACGATTATATCTGACTTTCTTCACCTCATAACGGGGTCAGAGGATAAGCAGTACAGGTTCCTCCTTCAGCATTTAAGGGATACTGGGAAGTGAGAGGCGATTTAGAAGAGGTGCGTGGCTCACAAGGGTGACTAACGGCGAACATCATTTCTCCAGATGGAAATGGCCAGTTCCGGCCCTTGAGAAGCCAACCCAAGAAGAAGAATGGTCGAGGCAATTAAGCCAAGTTCAAGCCAGAATTTGTTCACAGAAAATTCTGTGATGTGGAGTGATCGAAGGGGGTGGCATCTCCCGGTTAATAACCAGGAGCCACAGCGTCAGTGTCTTTTGCAGTCGTTTGAGTTTTGAATACCAATCATGATTTATGATGGCAAAGGTGTGCTTTTGCCATGATAGATTGACAGTAGGTTCTGCCTAGTAGTGGATCCAATGAAACCTGATCGACCAGCATGGAGATGTGTGTGAGCTCCCTGGGGCCATAATGGAATCTACATGGCTGGGCCATGTAAAAAACCAGAAGGTGTTTCACTGTCCATACCCCCAGGATCCTTTGCTCAGGTGGCCAAGGCACGGCCATCGCCTTTGGATCCAGACCCTGGGGGTGGACAAGTGCGGGAGGATCACCTGAGTGGGAAGTCCACGGAGAGTGGGGCAGAAACACCTGATGGCAAGACACGGGATCCCCCTTCTCCCAGTTACCCTCAATCGCACACTCCCTCTACCATTTTGGGACCTTTCAAACACACAACATCTCCCCCTCCCCATTCTCATATAATACTGGGAAGAAGAAGAAGAGACACATGGGAGTAGTAAAGATGACCTGTAGAAAACACCTTACGAGACAGAGGGAACACTACCACCTACTACCCTTCTGTTGTCCCATTAATGAGATCAGGCAGGGTCAGGCACTTAATGGTAAATTTGCATACCTGACCCCTATTACCTCTCCCCACATGGATAAAAGGCGCAGCACGAAAACACACTCTGAGCAAGGCGGTGCTCAGGAAGGAGCAGCCAGGAAAAGGAGAGCAACAGACCAGAGAACTTGAGCAGAGCAGCTAAAGGCCAGAAACCCCTTATGCCACCAATCGTTGAATCCTGAAAGCTGCGAGGGCTACGCCAGCCAACCTGGTAAGAAAGAGCAATTATATCCAGTACGACCAGGTTAGCAGCTGTCCTCCTGGGTGAACAGCAGAGTTGGGGAGACACCAGAACAACTAGAGTAATAGTCTTGACTTCACATCAAAAGGACGCGATAAGCAGGCACGCCTCTCAAACACAACCAGTGAGTCAAGTGTCCGATCTGTGATTCTGAGTGCATGCAACTGTTGCTAAGGGGAAAATGAAGGTTACACATGAGAAGATATGCCGCAAGAGAAAAGGAGCCTATGGTTCAGAATATTAACTCACAAGTACTAAGTAGCAGAGTGATCCGGCACTGCGGGTGTGCTTTTTCAAAAGCCTCTGTGAAAGGTTGTGAAGTGACAAATACAGAAAGAAGTAAAATAAGTGAATGCATGAAGGCGGATACATTTAAAAGGCGTAAACCAGCCAGTTTGATCCTGGCAGAGGGAAACTGGAAGGGTAAAGTGAAGTTTGGTGAAATTAAGAAATACAAGTACCAAGATGCATTGCAAGGGAAAAGGAATAACTATGAGAATCCTATGGTAAAATGTCGAAGTAAAGCCAAAGTCCTCTTAATTGCGAAAGTCTTTGGCAAACAGGAAAAGACTTGAGACTGACGGAGGGAAATCTTAAGAAAGATATGATGAAAGACGTGAGTAAAGCTAAATTGCTGAAGAATGTTTGAACTTAAGAAAATAGAAGATTGATGAGAACAATTGTGTAAAAGAATTGTGAATCAAAGTGGTCCTGCGACAGGTGGAGCAAAATCCAGAGCACAATCGAAAGTCTTCGATTTTGATACAGTAAAGAAAGTTTGTGGCAAAGTAGATAAAGGTGGTCCGAACCCGGCAGAGGGAGATCAATTGAAAGCCGTGTGTTAAAGTGGGACTGAGCACGGCGGAGGAGCCCCGGGTGAAGCGGAAATCACCCGAGAAGGTTTTGTGTTAAAGTGGGTCTGAGCCCGGCGGAGGGGGACACGGGGTAAAGGGAAAATCCCCCGAGAAGGGTTTGTATTAAAGTGGGTCTGAGCTTAGGGGAGGAGGACCCGAGGTGAACCGAAAATCACCTGAGAATCGGTACATGTGAAATCCTAGAAAGAGAGGACCGTTGATGTTTGTCATGTTGCATAAAGCCCTCTGAAAAAGAGACTTTGAATGGCAAAGAGACTTTGGCACAGAAAGCCATGATGTTGAAGTTCTGAACTACACCCTCGTGCCGGAGAAGCCAACGACTGTGCTCAGCTCGAGTGTGCCACCTTGTCCCGTTCTGAAAATGTAGGGAAGGGAAGCCAATGGCTTAATTATCCTAGCATACCATTTCTTGAGCATTTTTCTTTTGCACAACATTGTTTCCCACACTGTTTGTATTTAGAAGTAAGGACTGGCAATTGGTTTATTAGTATAGGCCCTTTTATTTTGACAAAACACTACTAGGACTGCGTTATTATTTGATGGTCGTAGCTTGCTCCCATCTTTAGATTTAGGATTAGATAGGTGTTTTTCAAACCCGATTGAAGTTCAATAAACACCCTTGAATGATCACTTGTGTCTGTCTCACTGTTTTGATAACATGCTTTTCTTACAGCCCCTAGAGAGGAGAAACAGGGTTCCAACGCAAGGGGGCATGTGTGACAGGAGTGCAAGGTGGTAGTCGGTATATATCAAAGTGAGGACTTGTCCTGGAATCAAAGACTGTATTAAAGTAGTGGCATCCCATTACAACACTACTGCACAAAGCAAAACGGATTCAAAGGAAAGGGACCAAACAGCTGCAAGAGAACAGCATAAAGGTTGCCCGGTTTCATGACAGTTCAGATCTGGGAGGTGGGGTGGAGTACCTGTTGACAAGCCTGCTGGGTCCAAGAGAAGAAATCTGAAGGAGGCTCAATGATAACAAGCATATTGCAATCATCCTACGACATGGCGGTAGACGACAATATCCTGCGAGCCGGGCTGAGTACTCACATGGGATAATCGAAGTGACCTACTCTCAAAGTTCCAGAGGGACTGAGAGTGCAACAAAACAATCCAAGGGAACGCCCTCCTGCAGAACCTGTGCATGAGAGCCAATATTGTGGATGTGCATTCAAGCAGAGAAGCAAGAGGAAAATAAAACACAATATTTGAATGAAAATAATGTGTGCAAGAGAGCTTCATTGAACAAGCCATATGCAGTCAAAGAAAGGGTGTCGGACAATAACTTTACAAATCATTTGTATAGAAAACTATAACATGTAGTATAAAGAAAAAACATACAACTGGAATATTAAGTGCTGAGGATGGAAATTATATCATTTGAAAGTGTCACATTAGCCAATCAGCAAACAATCTTTCACACTCCTGCTTTTGTTAAGTACATTTGCCTGCACCAACATGTCTTTATTTATACTGACTTCTTGGTATGACAAAATATGTATAAATGATTGGCTAATGTGAGCCTTTGAATTGTTATGATTTACATTCTCAACAGGTGACAGTCCTATCTTATGTTTTTCGCTTTATAACAAATGGTATAGTTTTCTGTACCAATGATTTGTAAAGTTACTGTCCTACGTCCTTTCTTTGAATATTTATTCGAATTTTTGTTCAACGCTGGCCTTACCGAGAGGGTCTCAGAGAGGGTCTCAGAGCACCTTACAAGGCTCAAAGGTTGAAAAGGTGGGAGTTGAAACAGAAGTTAGAAAATGTTTTCAGGATAGGATAGAAAGATTAGGCTAGACGGGTGGTAGCAGCTGAGATGGAGGGCGGGGTTATGTGTGGGGAAACAGGTATATTTGGAGGCTCTTTAGCAAAGTGGTGATGGAGGGTGCAGTGTGGATTTGAAGCACCCTGGGTGCTTAGTGGGTAGATGCTTGTTTTTGTGTTCATGTTAGTTTGCAGAGTGTAATGTGTAGGAAATGCTGGCTTGCTTAGTATGGGGTTTGTGTGGGTGATGGGAATGAGTTTGATATGAAGGTAAGACGGGTTGTGTGGTAGCTGCAGCTTAAGTGGGCTGGGGCAAGCCGGGGCCATGCCCAGGCAGTCTCTAGTAAGGGCTTCTGAGCCAGGGCCCTGCCGGAGCCCACCCCGACTGGCCCCAGCCATGCCGACACCTCAGGCAGCCGTGTACCCGAAGCACTGCCCAGTTACACAGACAGCTTGCAGGTGTCAGCACTTAGGGAGTACTGAGCTCTTCAGACAGTCAGTGTAACCGTGGCTTCAGCCACCCTACTGCCATATGCCTCTGAACTCAGAAACAGCAGGAGGGCTGGAGGGCCCAGTCTCTCCTTTTGTTTCTGAGTAAAGAGTCATTATGCAGCACAAAGCATTTTAAACATGTCTTCATGATGCGTGATAACTCTTTATTCGGCAACAAAAGTAGAGACTGGGCCCTCCAGCCCTCCTCCTGTTTCGGAGTACAGAATTCAAGGAGCCGTGGTTTTTAACCATGCAGCGCCTTGAATGAAAGGGCTGCCTGCTGCATGTGAGAGCTGTGACACACTGGTGTCACACCTTTGGTGCGCCCACAGCCCCCTGCTTTCACCAGCCCCCTCATTGGCAGGGGGGAGCTCTCGTTAGGGGGTGTGACCTAAGTACACACATCCGTAGGCCACACCCTAACTAATAAGAGCTCCCCCTCGATTTAGCATCCCACTTAGTCCCACTTAGTCGACTGGTTCGATGGCTTTGAAAGCAATTCTTTGGAATATGGGGAGCCCGTGGAGCTGGGTGGGAGCTGGGGTGACGTGTGGTAAGTGGAGGAGGCTAATGTGTTTTGTGTGGCTTCTAAGGGCCCAAGCAGGGCTCAGGTCGAGGGAACACATGGGTGGACGGCGTCCAGACACTTTTCTTTTTCCAGAGGATGTATGCCGTCCTCCCAAAAAATGTAAAAACGCTGCCCCCACTTGATAAAGAGAACAGCGTTTTAGATTTGAACCCAGGTCGCGTGATTGAGAGACCAACAACAGGAGACCACAAGAATTTCTATCAAAATGGCAGTATAACACTCCCATTCACTCTTTCATGTCTATAATATGTTTTCTTAGACATTTTAAGTCAAACGGTGCACACCTTTTCTATTTAGCAAGCAATGTTTTAAGAAAACACGTGATCTTGGCAAATGCTTATTTGTGCTGCGCATTTTCTTCAGTTGGGAAAGACACCGAAAAATAAAATATGCACATTTCATTCAATTTACGTTCACTGCCTGTGACATCACATCTCACTGCATATGTCACAGTCCCCCATTCTTTCTAATTACACAAGCACTGGGTGCAAGGGTGTTGTTGGGCAGTCCAGTGAGGAGGACATTATCGTAGTCCTGCTGGGAGAGCTGTGCGGCTCGGGCCGGCCTGACTGCCACCTAGGGCTCTGACCTGACCTCCCTCTCGGGTCAGTGCCTGTCCAGAGCAGGTGCCGGCCACGAGCCCCACCGGGTGCCCACCCAGTCCTTCATTTTATTTTTAAAATAAAAAAGACGTGCTCCTGGTGTGCCAACAGCACCTACAGGAGTGCGTCTGCCTGTGTTCCGGTCCTGACTGCCAGTCCCTCCCCAGCCACTCATTGATTGGGGCAGGGCAGGACATTAGGCAGATTCTTAGGGCTCTGGCCTGACCCCGCACTCAGGTCATTGCCTCCCAGAGCAGGGGCCGGCACACCAGGAGCGTGTCTTTTTATTTCTTTTTTGTCACGCCCCAGCCACTCATTGATTGGCTGGAGCAGGACTTGAACACTTGTGGTGGTGCCGCGAGGCAGCAGCGAATTCAAACAGGTACGTGAACCCCTTTATTGCCCACTAGCTCTTTTTCTTGCCCCTCCCAGTACCCGTTATCCTCTTTTGTTTCCCCAATCCTTTTAGCTGCCCCAGACCTGTTTTCCCCTTTTCTTGAACCCCCAGTCCCAATTAGCCCCCTTTGTTGCCCCTTAACCCTTTTAGCTGCCCCACCCCCTTTGCCCCTTCTCTTGGACCCCAGTCGCAGGTATCCCGTTTTGTTGCCCCTTAACCCCTTTGGCTGCCCCAGGCACATTTTGCCCCTTGTGTTGCCCCTTAACCATTTTAGGTGCCCCCAGTCCCATACTGCCCCTTTTGTTGCCCCTTAAACTGCCCAGACCGGGTTCACCCTTTTTCTTGACCCCAGTCCCATTTAGCCCCTTTTGTTGCCCCTATAACCCTGTAATTGCCCCTGCCCTTGGTTTCCGCTTCTCTTGATCCCCAGTCCCATTTAGTCCCATTTCTTGCCCATAAACCCCCTTAAATACCCCAGGCCAGTTTTGCCCCTTTTCTTGAGCCCCCAGTCCCTTTTGCCCCTTTTGCTAATCCCCACTCCTTTAGCTCCTTTTTGTTGCCCCCAGTCCCATTTAGCCCCTTTTCTGGTCCCAGTCCCTTTTAGCTCCTATTCTTTCCACAGACCCTGTTCTTGCCCTCTTTAGCTCCTTTTCTTGCCCCAGTCCATTAGAGCCTTTTCTTGTCTTTTTAGTCCGTTTAGTTGCTTCCTCAACCCCCCTTAGCTATTTTTTTTGCCCCACCCCCGTTTCTTGCCCCCCAACCATTTCCATTACGCAGGCTCGGCTCATGCTTGGCCTTAAGAGTCAGGCCAAACCCCAGGCGCGGCCCTACACATACATTCCCTACCTCTCACAGGTCTAGTGCTTGTATTGTAGTGCATATGGTTTCGTTAATTATGGTCTTTTATGCATCTTATTTTGATTAAAATATTGTGTTTTGTTTTCCTCTTGTTTCTTTGCTTGAATGTACAGCATCAATACTCAGGTCACATTCATTTCTGTCTGTGTAAGTACTCCCATGACCTAAAGGGAACAGCCCTGGAATGGATTGAGCCATTCCCGAGAGAATGCTTAGCAAAAGTCAGACAGGATCATCTCATATCCAAATTGCTGAGCACACTATTTGTTGACACTCCCGAAAACGTTCTCCTTATCCTCATGGCTCTTCAGCATATATATCATCACCTTCCAAACATCCTGGATCATCTAAAAGTGTCCTTCAACATATATGTGGACCCCACGCAGCTGGGCTTCCACCTAGACCTTGGTGAGCAGCTAATGTGGACTAGTGAATCAGAACCCTTATTGGGTCTTCCCAACAAAGAGGCGGCCCACCTCCAGTCCATCCCTTATCTCAGGACTTAGAAAATATGGCCAAACATTAGGCACCCTCACTAGCCTCTACTCAAGGCCTTCTGCGTAACTAGGAGAACATTGTAGAACACTGGGCCTTAAAACCTCACCCAGCACCTGAAGCGCTACAGACCCAACAGGAACCTGAAATGCAGCGACTTGAACGACCTTGCACCTCAAACCTTCAAAATCAAACATGGTGGGAAAAGAACTCTGGTGGTAGCAGTGCCATCGTTATGGACCCCTCTGCCACTGGAGCCAAGACGGAAAACTGACCGTCTGAGCTCCAGCACGCCCCCAAAACTCTGTCCAAAAGTGCTTTTCAAGCCCCAGCGCTTACATCTTGTCCTGATCGTTGTGGGATAGGGAGGTTTGGCGGAGGTAGAATTCCTCGATTTAGAACTCGATGTTTTTTTCACCGAATTTGGCCGCAATATATGTTGATGGGCGTGGGGTGATTGGGATGATAAAAATAAGGGGTGGTCAGGGGGGGGGGTGTCTCCCCGCAAATATTTACGGCCAAATTGAATAAAAGAAAAAACAAATATTGACTAATTCTAATTAGACGAAAACAACTCGATCAAATCACACAGAGCCATCGTTGTAGCTGCTGATGACAGGTAAATGTCACCCATAACATGCTTTCTTAACCACACTGGGAATGTATCATTCTTTGCGTGCAATATTTTTTAATGTCCTGCGTACCTCAACTCTCTGGGCACCACTATGTGCTGTTTATCCTTCATGCGCCTCCTCCAACCCCTCCCCTTTCCTCTACAGGCGCCTTGAAGTATGCCTTAAGGTTACAAATCAAATAAAAAAACATGTCTGATCCGGAAGTGAGCAGGGTGCAGGTCTCGAAGAGTAAAGGTGCGGCTGGACATCTTCCTGTGTTTGTGATGATTAAAGAACCCAGAACGCTGGAAATAAGAGCCGTGATGGACAAGTTGCAATGGGTCAGGGACCCGCCTCCAACACGCGCGGAGTTTGTTAACTGGAATGCTGTCTGGAGACTCTAAGTCCTAATGTGTGCAGACAGGGGGCGGGCCAGCAGTGCCCGACCACATTCCCGAGTGGAGAGGAACACATCACAAGAAGTGAGCGTTCAGTGAGGGAAGCAGTAATCCCGGGGCTCGGGTCACAGGGTCAGGCCGCCCTGGGACTGAGTAACACGAGGACACATTCCTTTCCAGGGAAAGCCAAGGGCATTCATGAGGCCGCCCCTCGGCGGGAGAGCTGGGTGGTGGGGGACAGTGCCAGTAAGGAAACATGGCACCTATTAGGACAGGTACAGGCGAACGGTAGAAGCCGGAAGTAGCGTTTATTTGTATTCTATCACGTTTTTACCAATATGAGGTAGAGAGAGATGACACTTCATAGGGTCGTTTTCTCCTAAGCCTTATTTTCAGATGTCGCTTTTGCAGCAAAACTGACATGCCTATAAGAGTGCTGTGTATTTTGTTTGAGGAACTGAGCTGACACATGCTCGCCTTTTTTTTATTTTTTTTTATTATACGAGTATATAATCACCGAAGTGATTTTTACAAGAAGATGAACATAAAGTTTCACAGCGTATTTATCCCAACACGAGAATAAATCTGCAGCAACACGAAATTAAGGTAGAAGACCCTCCCCACTGCCGTCATCCATCTATTTATCTATGTCCAGTCCCCCAAGCTCGGAGGTACATGTGCAAAGATCTGGTCCAAGATTTTAGTCGCTGCGATAGACCAAGATGTTCTCAAGCCTCCTATTAAGCGCTCCCACCAGAGATCTTCTTCCCTTAGGTAGGCATTTTTTAGGTGATGAAGTATGTATGGTGATCTAAATTTCTCAGTGCCTGAGCACAGTAATAAAAGGTGCCGTAAGGTTTCACTTTGTTCAGTGTTATTACAGAAACGGCAAGTATTCGTTGTTGCAAGGCCCCTTGTGTACAGAATCTCGTTTGTGGGTAACAAGTTTAGCCTTGCACGTAGTAGAGTGCTGCGGGTTTTCCAGTTTGGATGCCTTATCAAGAAAGGTTGGATTTCATTCAGTTTTCTGATTGTTGGAGGTAGATGTCTAGCTAGTTTGTACTCAGATGCCTTATCCAGTGTAATTATCCAGTCCATTTCTTCCATTCGTGTTTTGGTTTTTGTCGGGTTGCCCAAAAGTTCTTCCATGGAGCTTCCGCAGATTTCAAGTTGCTGTAGGCACATTAGCTCCCATTTTGATAGTAACATGGATTTACTTGCGTTCATCTCTGCCTGTACCATCAGAAAAATTGCCGAGGAGGAAGGATCTTTTATCTTTCGATATAACATCACTGCCGCTCTTTTCACTATTGACTCTAAAGAAGAGAGGGAAAGTTCACGTCTTATCAAGGCGATCGGAGTGGAAGATGGTAGATTCAAGACTGAACGCCAGAACAGACTCTCCAATCTAGCCCATAAGCTGTCGGGTAAAGACGGCATAGCCTCTGCTCCGTAGGTAATAGTTGGAATAACTTTGCCCCTATAGAATTTAATTAGGGGCAGCAATGAGAAGCGACCATATTTGTTGTCCAATATTTTTGCTTGTGAGGCGAGAGTTTTTATTTTTTCCGAAAGATGGTGTTGCATCGCTGAATCTTTGGCCGTGGAGTCAATAAGGACTCCAAGATATTTAAATTCAGTCACTTGTTCGATTTTGTTTGTGGCCAGGTACCACAAATTCTTCTTTGTCTTTTTTAGATTTTTTCCAAACACCATTATCTTCGTTTTTAGTTTATTTACCTCTAGGTCGTTGGCGGCTGTGTATGTAGACAGTGCAGACAACTGCCGTTGTAAGCCAATTGGAGTCTGGTCCAATTGGATAAGATCGTCTGCATACAGAAGTCTCAGGATCTTTTCTTTACCCAATTCTGGGGGGAATGCTCGTGTGCTAGTTGAAATATCTTTGTAGTCCCCAAAATAAGACAGGAAGAGGGCTGGAGCTAGTGGACAGCCTTGCTTGACCCCTCTGTCAGTTTTTATGGATGACGAGAGTAGGCCACTGGTGTTCAATCGTACCTGCATTGATGTAGAAGCGTGCAAAGCTTTGATAGGCTTCAGAATCTCCTGGGGACAATCCCAACTGATGAGTTTTTCCCAGAGCTTTCTTCGGTTGACTAAGTCAAAGGCCTGGGTCAGGTCTATAAATGCCAGGAATAGGTTCCGATTTGGTTCCCGAGCTTTTGCTTTTAAAAGGCTGAGGATAAAGATGTTTATACTAGTTCCTACTCCCTTTTTAAACCCTGATTGGAGAGGGTCATTACAGGGTGCTCTTTTTGCCCATTGATTAAAGTGATCCAGCAGAAGGGAACCATAAACTTTCCCTATAACATCTAGGAGGGCCACCGGACGAAAGTTTCTAGGGTCGTCCTTCCTTCCTTTTTTGAATATAGGGATAATAACTGCTGAGGTCCAAGTCGGCGGGATTGATCGGGAGATGGTACATTTGTAGAAAATTAAACTCAGCAGGTTTGCCCATTCTTCTGGTGCAGATTTCAAATTCTCATTAGATAGACCATCAGGCCCTGGAGCCCTTGATTTCTTTAGTTTGAGTATTTTATTCAAAATATCCGTTCTGTCGGAGAGGTCGACCCACCGTGCTGGCATCTGAGGAGATAGAGGGCCTTCAGCGGGATCTGGAGATTTGAAAAGTGATGAATAGAACCCAGTCCATGCTAGTTCCGAAATGCTGTTTAGCATCATTGAAGATGCCTCTTTAGCTCGTGGGTTAACCAGGCTCCAAAAGTCTCTAGAGTTGGACTTTCTAATTTGTTCAAGCATATTTTCAGAGTCCTGTTGATGTAATTTTAAACGGTAGAACCGTAGCCAGTTTTTGTAGGCTCTTGTTATCTCCTTTATATGCGCCCTGTTGGCGGGCGTGTTGTTTCTTGCAGCCATCCTTTTCGCTCTGCGGAGGATGTTTCTCTGTGCCACCAAAAGGGCGTCAAAAGTATGTGCGTGATGGCTCTGGGATGTATTTGGCCCATTCAGTCTTTTTGGCGTGGCTCTGTAAAGTTCCAAGAGTGGTCTGTAATCAACCTTTGTGGCCTCCTTACTGCTTCCATACGAACGAGTGATTTCTTGAATGTTGGCCCGTGTGATCCTTACCCGATTGCCTTTTCTTTCCGGTTCAATTCTTCCAGGATAATGGTCTGTATCTAGTTTTGTAGAGGCCCATTTAATGGCCAGTAAATTATGATCGCTTTGGCTGGTCTGGGTAATTCTGAAGTCTGTCAGCCGGGCTAAGAGGCGATCAGAGACAAATATGTAGTCTATTGTTGAGTTGGACAAGCCTCTTTTCCATGTTGGTAAAGAATTACAATCGGGAAGAGTGGCTGCAGAGTTATAAAGATGTCTGGCCGACATTAGCTTCTGCCAGGCTAAGCCTTGTTTGCAAGGATTACTCTGTGCATGACCTGTGGTACTATTGCAAGCCGTTGGACAATTAATGTTTAAGTCTCCACATATTATAACATCGCATGCTCCGAACTCTAAGTAGACTGAGTCCAAAGTAGAGGTCACTGTGTCAAACAGTAAGGTCTGTTGCATCCCTTTGTGGTTCCAGTAGATAGACATCACCAACAGGGGAGTGCATGTCGGATGTTCTTCCCCAGCCTCCTTTCGTCGCCAAGAAATGAGTACCGCGATGACATAAGGGGTCTTCAAGATTATTTTGGTTATATCTAGTCCCATGCCCATCCGGACTGCAACGATTAGACCTGATGAGGGTCTTCCTTTATATCCCGTTAATGCTTCTGAGAAAGCGATCTCGAAGCCATCCAGTGCTGGTTTAGATTTTAACCAAACTTCTTGGAGACATAAGATGTCATAGTCCCCTAAATTGATGTCTCCAGGAGTTGTTAAGTGTAAAAACCCTCTTGTATTCCAGGTCGCAAGGGACAGTTGGTGGTGCTCTTGGTCAGTTTTAGTGGATGCTGATGGCTATTTGTGAAGGCGTGTAGATAGAGCTTTTGGGAGCCAGGCCCATGTAGAAGATTCAAGAGACGGTCTAGCTTGAGTCACCTTTTGGTTCTCCTCTAGTGTTATGATCGCCTTTATGTTAGGAGAATTACTGGGGGGAATGGCTTTCCCCTGAGGCGTGGAATGGACCGTATTGGACTTTAAGATTGTTGCTGGTTTCTTTGCGGGATTTGCCTTTGAGCTAATGTTCTGGCGTTCTTCATTCAATCTGTCCTCTGTTGTACGATCCTTTGTCTTGTCATGGTCTGTTGTAGGTTGTCTAGTTAGTGTTAGCTCAAAACCTTGTTTGAATAGTGCCTCCGCTGCTGCTGACAACGAGGTAGTCACGTCGGCTGATGATATATATAGGAGACACTGTGCCATATGGCCCTCGTGGAAAGGTTCAACCATTTTGAGATCTTCTGATTTTATGTTTCTTAGAGAAGAGATACTATGTAGCAGTCTCAACACTGTACGTCTATTTAAGACCAGATATTTTTGGTTGCCAGACCGTTGACGAATTTTGGCCGTTGGGACCATCTTATGGTTTTTAGAGTCTTGATGTGACTTCTTCGTATGGTAAGGTCTATAGTCCCCACTCTCATGATGTTTATATTCCTGAAATCCCCTTCTCTTGTGGGAGTACATCGAATCCTTAGAGTGATCTGATATGTCAGATTTTGTTTGCGTGTGAACTCTTGATCTGTATGTCACTTGAGGCCGGTGTAAAGGTGAGACCAGATCTCGATTTTGTTCAGAACGCTTTTCAATAGGATTTCTAGTTTGGTCCCCATGAATGCTTCGTAGAGATTTAAAACGCTCATCTAGTGAAGTGAAATCTGAGAGGTCTCTAGTAACTGTCTGATGACTAGGTGACCTCTTAGTTAGATGGAGATTCGCCCCTTTCTGTTGACTATCGGGGCAGTCATCCCAGTGTTGACTTATATCCATCAAATCCTTTTGCATAAGAAAATCTTCTATTGTTTTAGGTGACTGGGGTAAGACTTCTGATTGTTTCTCTGTATCTATCGCATTTATTGATACTGATTTCTTCCCCCCCAAGTTTTGAATCTTCTTTGGTAAGGGATCCTTTTGTTGGAGGTCAGATTGCTGAGTCTTCTTCGGTATGGGATCCTTTTGTAGTAGGTCAGATTGCTGAATCACTGAGGTTGCTTTAAACAAAGGGGCCGTTTTGAGGCATATGTGCGAGTTAAGAGTCTGTTGCTTAGGTCTCATATCCAAGTTCCCCTCGAGTGGCGGCCCTGGATTCAGTTGCTTGTTGCTTAGGCCTTGGGTGATTTTCGTTTCTAGTTGATCTTTCTGTGGGAGAATATCGTCTAAGCACATCACGTCATTATCGCCCAACTTGTTAGTTATCGGATTTGCTCTGAGTGGCAATGTGTTGAGGCAAACTGAGACGGAGGTTGAGCCTGATTTTGGTCTTGTCCCACAATCCTTGTTGGAGGCGTCCCGGCGCAGTGTGTCTGGTGTTGTTGTTTGAGTGCTTACGTCCCTCCCTGGCCTGTCTTTGTTGATTTTTCTTAAGCCTGTAAGGACTTCCATGGGCTCAGCTTGGTGAACATGCAAAGTACCAATTGGGTCATTTTTTCTTTTCTCTAAAGCGTTGATATAGCCTTCTAAGTAAATAAGCTTAGAGTTCATCATCGCAAAGATAGATGTTTGATCTTTCAGTGAGTCGTTTATTGCCTCATAAAGTTTGCAAAAAGGTGCTAATGCAATTCTTACAGCAGACATAATGTACATGAAGTCCGCTTTTTTTGACGGAGTCTCCTTCGGTATAGTATAGGAAGACTCACTTGATCTTCTGTTAGATGCAGACCTCACATGTGTTGACGGAGACCATAACCGCGATGCTTCCTTTGATTTCTGTTGGGAGGTCGGCGGCCTCGAAATGGGGCCCTCCCGGAGATCCAACAAGGCCTCTTTACTTCCATTTTCCTTGTGTGTTTCACTCTCCAAGGGAGCCACCAAGGGGGTGGACTTAGACCTGAGATTACCTTTCTCAAAGATATGAGAAGTTCGACTAGCAGTGTCGTTTTGCCCCACGCTATTTATTTCCGGTGACACTGGTGGAGCATTTGTGGAACAGACTGACTGGGGTAGAGAGTTCTTACATCCCAGTGTTGATTCAGTTAATGGCACAGCCTCCAAATCAGTTGGGGCTTCAAAGCTATGAGAAGTACGACTAGCAGTGTCGTTTTGCCCCACGCTATTTATTTCCGGTGACTCTGGTGGAACATTTGTCGGACAGACTGACTGGGGTAGAGAGTTCTTACTTCCCAGTGTTGATTCAGTTAATGGCACAGCCTCCAAATCAGTTGGGGCTTCACTATGAAACTCCTGTACTTCACTACAAGACTCGTTGTACACTGGCAATGATGTTGAAATTGCCATTTTCTCTGGCCGAGATTCTTGTAATTCCAAGATGATTGGTAAGCCCGGTGGTCCAGGAAAAGAAGCGTCTTTTGGATGTTCCCTTTGGTGAACTGGTGGAACAAAGGTCTCAGTGCTAGGGGGATTCTTCTGGGAGCTAGATGATACACTGAGTAGAGGTTCTAAAAGAGCTTCTAATAGGTCTGCGTCCGAAATTTCCCCAAGCCCTGGGTGATGCAATTTCTTTTTGGCTTGTCTGTAAAAGAGCGTTTTTAGTGAATTTTCCAAGCAATGACTTGCAGATGGCGTTACTGAGGTAGAGGATCTCAGAGGCTTTTTTGCTCTTGATCGCGTAGGATTTGAAGGGAGATCAAAGTTTTTTTTTTAGAGTAATCTAAATGGGATTCCATGTGGGTGACGAATTGGAGGCCCCTGTTTGTTGCCCCCTCTCAAATCTGTAGGTTTAACAGCCTCAAGTTCAATAGGCTCAAGAATTAAGGTGGCCAAAGGAGAAGGTGTTGGTACGGGCGAGCTTGAAGTCATCTCGTCCGGATTTTCAACGGTCTTGGCCCCCCCCACTGGAGACTTCGGGTCAAGTATTGCATAAATAGTATTTTCGACACATTTAGCTGGTGAGAAGGAAAGTTTGTTGTGGACTTGAGCCTTTGTTAGGTTTTGCAATGGAGACTTTGTAATGATGTCTGTAACCACCTGGTGGCGCTGTGGGGCAGCTGAGCCATGGGAAGCCGAGTACAAAGGCCTCTCCACCCCAGAAACGCCGGTTTCCTCGTCGGGACTCTGTGGCACTTCCGAGTCCCCCGCGGGTGCAGCGGGACCGCGGCAACCCGGCCACGGCTCCCCCCGGCCCTCGACCCGGGTGGCCCCCCCTCCTCCGAGGGACGGCTCCTCCGCGTCGTCCACCGGGCCGGGGTGCCGTACCCCAGTCAGCCCAGCTCCGCTGCGTCGTCCTCCGCATGCGGCCCCGGCCTCCAACGGCTGATGAAGCGAGGCTCCCCCGCAGCTCCGCTGTCCCTCGGAGCCGCAGTTAGCCCGATTGGGGGCTCCTCACAGACGCCACCCGACCCCAGCTCCCCTCGGGTCCCAACATGGGAGGCCTCTCCCCCTACGAGGGGAGGACCCTCCATGCTGCCCGCCGTCGCAGCCAGGGGCCGAAGCGCCACTGATCCCCTGAGGCTGGAGCCCATCACCGGTTCTGGATCGAATGTGCCGTGTTGCTCCAATCGTTTCGACTTGCTGGCGGCGTCCCCAATCATGGAGAAACCAGCGGAATGCTCAATCCATTCCTCAGGTAAAAGTTGTTGTTTGTGCTTCTGAGTAGGGTGGTTGGGTTTAGAGGCGTGCTGTTGAACAGTTAGTTTAGGCAGCTTTCTTGATGGAATGTTTTGTAGTTTGCCTCCCGGCCTTTTCAGAGAGCCTGCACATGATAAGATGGTAGATTGTAACGTGGATTGAGTATTGTTAGAGGATGGGGAAGATGAGGGGGCCAGCAAAAGAGTAGAGGCGTTGTTGGCACTCCGCAGCCTTCGTGGTTCGTTTTCATCTTCAAAGATGTTGTGTCCCAGGTCCAGGGCTTCTCCCCCATCCGCCCTAGACGCCATTAGACTGCCACAGACTGCCCACTCTCACACCACTCCGCTCCGCTTCGCTGCTGCCTTCTGGTTTTGAAGGGAAATGGCGTCAACTGTAGCCACTGTAGAGAGACTGAAACAGAGAGGGACTGCCACAGACTGCCCACTCTCACACCACTCCGCTCCGCTTCGCTGCTGCCTTCTGGTTTTGAAGGGAAATGGCGTCAACTGTAGCCACTGTAGAGAGACTGAAACAGAGAGGGACTGCCACAGACTGCCCACTCTCACACCACTCCGCTCCGCTTCGCTGCTGCCTTCTGGTTTTGAAGGGAAATGGCGTCAACTGTAGCCACTGTAGAGAGACTGAAACAGAGAGGGACTGCCACAGACTGCCCACTCTCACACCACTCCGCTCCGCTTCGCTGCTGCCTTCTGGTTTTGAAGGGAAATGGCGTCAACTGTAGCCACTGTAGAGAGACTGAAACAGAGAGGGACTGCCACAGACTGCCCACTCTCACACCACTCCGCTCCGCTTCGCTGCTGCCTTCTGGTTTTGAAGGGAAATGGCGTCAACTGTAGCCACTGTAGAGAGACTGAAACAGAGGGGGACTGCCACAGACTGCCCACTCTCACACCACTCCGCTCCGCTTCGCTGCTGCCTTCTGGTTTTGAAGGGAAATGGCGTCAACTGTAGCCACTGTAGAGAGACTGAAACAGAGAGGGACTGCCACAGACTGCCCACTCTCACACCACTCCGCTCCGCTTCGCTGCTGCCTTCTGGTTTTGAAGGGAAATGGCGTCAACTGTAGCCACTGTAGAGAGACTGAAACAGAGAGGGACTGCCACAGACTGCCCATTCTCACACCACTCCGCTCTGCTTCGCTGCTGCCTTCTGGTTTTGAAGGGAAATGGCGTCAACTGTAGCCACTGTAGAGAGACTGAAACAGAGAGGGACTGCCACAGACTGCCCACTCTCACACCACTCCGCTCCGCTTGGCTGCTGCCTTCTGGTTTTGAAGGGAAATGGCGTCAACTGTAGCCACTGTAGAGAGACTGAAACAGAGAGGGACTGCCACAGACTGCCCACTCTCACACCACTCCGCTCCGCTTGGCTGCTGCCTTCTGGTCGTGAAGGGAAATGGCGTCAACTGTAGCCACTGTAGAGAGACTGAAACAGAGAGGGACTGCCACAGACTGCCCACTCTCACACCACTCGCCTTTTAAATTATCGGAGATAAAACGCACAGTACTTAGCTGGCTGTTTAAGCATTTTTGGGGCCCGGGGCACGGACACCTCTAGGGCCTCCCTCCAGACCCAAGGAATGAAGGGTAATAGAATATCTAGTGCGCTGCACCCCGTGTCACGATAACAACCCATAGCTTGATACGCTGCCTGCAGAGATCAAAATAAGCATGGTAATCTCCCTTTCAGATACCTCACCCTCTTCATTCTTGTAATCAGAGTGATACACAAGTAGCATTTCAAGGGCAACATTAGCATTGTACGACGAGGGTACTTGTGTTCAAGCATAGATACAGCAAATAAATAGCCACGTGGAAGGTATACTGGACATAGTATAACTGCAGGACACAGATTATATGACAAAGGTTCACATAATAAACGACTCAGATTAGCTGCCTCATAGACAGCAAAAGTGCTCAAGCATGGATACAGGCGACAAATGGGAAGCAAGGATAAAACTACACATACCATAGCATAGAGAGTGGATGACGATTTGAAGATACCAGGAAGGTGCCTGTATCCAGAGAGACTGAGATTAGAAGAGGGACATAGGTTTCAAGCAGTGTTGCCATTCGAGAGCAAAGAAACAGGTGGCTGTGGTGTGTAATATAACAATGCTCACTATCATTATAGAGGAAGCAACACTATATATAGCCAGTGAAACCACGAGTGAGTCTTTTTTAAAGATCATACCCTAAGAACGAAATCACTCTGAAGGGCTGACAATGTTGAATGGTTTAGGGACTTGCAATTTTGACAGGTGAGGAAATACGAGATTAAATGAGATAGCCAGGATCACACATTGATTAAGAGGTGAAGCTGGGATTCGTACCCACGCTGCAATTTCTGCTCTTTACCAATTTCTTTTCTAGTTTTTACCCTGAACTAAAATAATCCCATTTTACAGAACTGACTTGGAAAATATGAAAATCACATAACCCAATATAAACATTTTAAAAAACAAAATGTTATAGAAACATAGTATGCAAAATGGGAATGATTCTAGCTTTATTGTCTCCATCATCAAGGAAAGTATATAAATACCAGCATACTAATGGACGTGATCTTAAAAAGATTTCAGATAGGTTTCTCTTTTGTATTTTAAAGCTTTAAATACACCCCAAACACAAGCTTGGACAATGGTATTTAAAAACATGCAGAAAAACCTTTGAATTGTACAAAAAAGCAAACCGTTTTGTTGTCACATAAACAGAACTTAAAACATGCTTGTAAGAAGCCTACAATATCTGTCTGGTCTGCTCTCTTCTTTCTGGACTCCTTCCACTCAAATGGCCTACATGAGAGGAAAGATCAGGTAATTGGCCAAACAATGCCACCAGTATGTGAGAAGCAAACCTTTTCATAGAAGGCAGTACAGTACTGTCAGTGATATAATATTTGTCCAGGATCACTGTATCGTCTGCTGGAAAAGCCAGTATGCAAGCATGAACACTTTGGTTACACGGTCTGGCATTTGGATACATAAACACCTCTAACACTTTATTGTCATCATTGGCGGTGCCTTAATAGGTTTTACAACTCCCCATCTAAACAAACCAATTTCTAGACCTTCACCTTGCTGACGCTATGTTAGTTTCTATAGCAACTGCTATCTGGTGCAGGTACATTGGTGATGATAACACCTGGAGTGCTATAAAACATAGAACATATACATGCAGGTTTAAGAACTTTATGCATTCGAAACGCTGAGTCAGCCTTGCTGGAATTTGCTATTGTAATCTAGCATATGAACGCATATCTCTGCAATAAGAGCTTAACACACTGAGCTATCCTCTGAACCATTGGGGCACTCAAATGTGTCGATATGTATTTCAACTTTGGCTGTTGCACATGATCAATATAATCCCCACCGAAAGGTGATCATTCTACAGGTGTTGTGCCACGCAAACTATGTATACCACAGTGAACATAGCATTATAGGATGAAAAGATCAGAACAAAATGTACGTGTCCACAACAGAGAGAAAATATGTTTAGCCTTAGCAGCACACCATAGAAAATCATGATGTGTGATACTTATTTTTGTTCACTTAGAGAAACTGACTTTTTTTTTAAATAAGGCTCCTTCTTGGGGCCCCCTCCAGGGTGGGGGTCCGGCGCAAGTACCCCTTTTGCCCTCCCATAAAGACATCTCTGATTGTGGCGTGAGGACCAGGTGGCAAAATGAGTAGAGTGGGTAGACAAAGCTGTCCTGTTCGGTCATCTTCTTCCAGGCTCCCTTGTGAAACCTGCAGCAAGACTGTCAGGCCTCTGAGCTATATGACGTGCACTGTTCTCAGACCTAGTGGATTACAATCTTACATTTTTCTAATTTGTGTATGGCTTTTACAATCATGACTAACATGTTGCCGTCCAGCCGCTACAGAGTGAGTTCCACCCCTTGGGTGAGAAGGATGCCCTTTAGAGGCCAATGTCAACTGCCATCAAGGCTTGTGAGTTGGTGGGGTTGGGGGTAGAGGGGCTGGCATGGATCCTTGGGATGCGCTAAGGTTGTTGGCCCTGCAGGTATGGGCACACTTGTCCTTCCAGACGATTAGGGGGCTTCCTGGACCCTAGTGCTGTTCTGTGCTGAAGTATGAGAACTCCTATAAGCTACAGCACTTGGGTTATTGTCTATTGAGCCAGAAGATCTCATGTCTAATCCTGGATTTCCTGCTTGTCGAATCCTTTTCCATCAGTAAAGACACCACATTTGAGCCAACATAGAGATGCTGCAGACGGTAGCCGAGCCCAAGCTGCGGATCGATGTGACCAATCAGAGTAGCACCTATACCTAATGCTGGAATCATCCCCCACGCTCCAGGTGCCAGACTGACCTGCTACCTTTCAAGAACCTCCCTTCCAACATTCTTTCAGTGACTTTGCTCCCACAAAGACCCAGATGCCACCAAGGTGTCCATTCGCCCCAGAGCCATCCTTTTGGAGGGGTTTGCCTCATGTGTGGCTTGAACATCTCAATTTGTGTTAAGTGGTGGTACCAGCAGAAAGAAGAGGAAAATGCTGGAAGGTTTAGAATTAACCTTATCCTTTGGCATCGCTCTGGGCAACACTCCAGACCAAGCAATTACAGAAGGGGAAAGACCATAATCAAATCAGGCTTGGTCCCACCACAAAAGGGGCAGTCCAGCCCGAACCGCCAGGACACATCCCTTCTGCACGAGACCACACAAAAATCCAGACATGTTTCAGCCTAATTGGGCATCATCAGTGAGTTGTAGCTTGGGTCTCTAGGCCCAGCAGGCACAGGACCCACATCTGGGCATTCTGGTAGTTCTAGGCCGCCTTCCCTCCTTGTTGTCTGCAGCGTTCCCTCTCTGTCCATCTTGCCACCGATGATTACACACTAGTAGCCCTGCTGGTGGCTCTGTTGGTCAACAGCTCGCTGATGACACCCAGCTTTACTTTGGGGTGCTATCACATATTGACTCATAAGCCTGGGGAATGCCTCTCATTTATCGAGGCGTGGCTCATATGCTATTTTCCCGCCATGTTAGATTTCCCGGCCCGCCAGGATTAAAGACTTTCCTAATGGAGGGCGGCCCGCAAGCAGCATCGGATGCCATCCATGAGGAAAGTCTTTATTTACCTTAATTGGTCAGGAAATATAGTGACCCTCCATTGGTTAAGTGCATGCCCTACGTGACTCTTACAAGTCACGTAGTGCATGTGCTGCACCAATGGAGGGCTAGCATTGCGGCTGGCGTGGCTAAAGGCTTGTTGCTGGAAGGCATTTCAGCCTTGCTATGCCAGCCACACTGTACAAGTTCAAAAGAGGCCCGCCTGCACGCCACATCGCCAGCAGGCCTGGCCCCCAGCTCACTCGTCTGCCTGCCTGCTCGCTGGAGGGGTCCTGGCGTTTTGTTTGAGGGGATGAGGAGGCATGGGGATAACATTTTGTTGGATGGTGGGGGTCATAGGGATGGTGTTTTATTTGGGGGGTCATGGGGGTGTCCCTTTCTTGGGAGACTGGGGGCATGGGGATTGGTTTTTGTTTTCATGGGGATGTTGTTGTTTTTGGGGGGTGTCATGGGGATGTCCTTTTATTGGGGGACTGGAGAGTCATGGGGATGGGGTTTTTTTGGGGCATCATGGGGTTCATGGGGCTGTCCTTTTGTTGGGAGAGTGGGGGGTTCATGGGGATGGCCTTTTGTTGGAGGATGGGGTTCATGGGACATAGTGTTTGGTTGGGGCGTGGGGGCATTGGGCATAATGTTTGGTTGGCAGTGGGGGTCATTGGGCATAGTGTTCGGCTGGGGGCCTGGGGGTCATGGGGCATAGTGTTTGGCTGGATGGTGGGGGTCCTGGGGCATAGTGTTTGGTTTGAGGTGGGGGTCATGGGGCATAGTGTTTGGTCGTGGTCAGGGTCATGGGGCATAGTGTTTGATTGGGGTGGGGGTCATTGGACATAGTGTTTGGTTGCAGGGTCGGGGTCATGGGGCATAGTGTTTGGCTGCAGGGCGGGGATCTTGGGGGAATACAGGGCCATGCCATTTGTGGGGCATGGGGGACCAGGGATATGCCGTTGGTGGGGGTGGTGGTCTTCGGGGGGTTCTAGGGCCATGTCATTGGTGGGGGGCATAGGGTTGGGACCAGGGCCATGCCACTGATGGGTTTTGGCGGGGAGGGGTATAGGGGGACAGGGTCATACCATTGTTGGGGGGTGGGAGGGAATAGGAGGGGCCAGGGCCATGCTGTTTGGTGGGGGAACATGGGCCATGCTGTTTAGTAGTGGGTGGGTATGCAGTTTGGGGGGGCTCAAGGAACATGGGCTATGCCATTTGATGGGCTATACCATTTAGAGCAGGACCATGGGAGTTTGGTCGGGGGGGAGAGATAAGGGAAACCAGGACCATGCCATTGATGGAGAATAGGGTGAGGGGGGACCAGGGCCATGCCTTGAATAAAAATGGGGGTTGAAGAAATCTCCTAGCGGATCCCCCCACCCCCGACATACCACCCCTCTCCAAATGCATTTACTTTTCGGGCCACTATGGGCAGCATGTAGGGTACATTCGGCCCTCTGGCAAAATCAGGTGTGCACCCCTGCTCTAGAGTGAATGTTGTGCATACTTCCACCCTCGGGATGTGATGGGTGTGATTAGCATGCAGCTTCATGCTAAGCAACTTCTGTACTGCTGCCTCTCCCACATTATGTGGAGGGGACCAGGAGGGCATCAGAGCAGCAGGATCCGAGCAGGGAAACAGATTGGCCAGTAGGCTGACGAACCTCAGCACCTGGTTTCTATCCACGGCAGTGAACTTTGATAAGTCAGGCAGCAGCTGTTTATCTCAGTGTTATTTTAAGCTTGAGGTCTGAGGTGCCGCAGCTGAGCAAAATGTAACGTCATATTCTCTTTAGTGGGTACAAAAGAAGGCTGAGGTTTAGGTTTAACCGAGCCCAGACTGTGGGTTTTTGAAGTGTGTGCAACTTGGAGAGGTTTCCCTGAGGGCAGTGGTCCTCAGTCATCCCCTCTTTCCCTAAACATGTCAGTCACGCGCAGTATCTGTGTATAGTTTTTAAAAAACTTTTTTTATTTATTACATTTGTATAGCGCACACACAGCCCTTGGGCATCGAGGCGCTGTTAGTGTCCCCCCTTCTTGCTTGGATTTTTTTGGGTCATTCTCAGCTCATGCTGGACTTGTCTTGATGTCAGGTCGGCCCTCTGGACCTTGTTAAATGCCTGACACCACATTGCTTGCTGCCCTGGGTCCTCTGTCCGGGGGTCAGGGGTCTGGCTCTATTGTCGTTTTTAGACCCTGGGTTTATCAAGGCTTCCCCCCTTAGAAAGTGGTGGGCCTTTTTAACTGGTGGGGTGCCGGATGTGTGAGGCTTTCCTACCACTGTGTCACTCTGCTCAGGATCGAGGGTCTTGGGACTCACTGGCGCACCCCTCTCCTACTTCTCATCCATTTTCTCTTCCTCTTCTCTCTATATTACTCTGCTTCCCTGACTTCCTCCTCCAACCCTCGATTTCTTCTTTCCACTTCTTCTACTTTTCTCTACTTCTTCTCTCTCCTCTACCTCCCCCAACCCTCTCCTTTCCACCCCTCTCTTTTCTACACCTTCTCTGCTCCTCTCTTCCCCCTCTCCTCTACCTCCTACCCACTTTCACCTCCACAGTCACTCTTCTCTTTTTCTCTCTACCACCTCCTCACTTCTGTTCCCTCTACCCTGCGCCTCACTCTCTGTACTCCGGTCTCGCAGACTTTCTCCAGGCCCTACTCCACTTTAATCCTTGCATGGTGTTGGGTCCGGGACGAGCAATTGCTTGAGTGTATTTACAGATGTGTGTGTGCTGCAGAAGCCTGTCTTGTGATGTGTGGACTACAGACACCCCAGGTGTTAGAAACTGGCTAGAAGACTGTGACTTCTATCTCATGTTATAATACATCCGCCCACCATCTTTACTTCATTCCTTGAGCAGCTGTTCCTACTGCTGGTCGTGAGGGCCAGTGTCTCACCCATTCCACAACTATGTCCATGTCACATGTCAAGCTTCTCGCATGCCTGGGACTGCAGAGGTGTTGCTAGCTCTGGAAAAGATCTGGGGCAATGCTAATGTCGGGACTGTCAGGACTCGGGGCTAGCTAGCCTTTTGGTTGTAGCCTCTGCGCTTCTATCCGGGGCTCAGGGCTCAAGTCGAGGGTACACGCGGGTGGACTCAGCACCCCCAAACCCCCTGCTAAAATGAGAAACATTGAATGTCCTCTTTGAATTTATGAATTAAAGCCGACCTTGGGATAGAACTGCAGTCGTCAGGTTTGCAGGCCGGCCACTTCACCACTGCACTATAACCTGATGAAAAATAACAAAGGTGAAATGTCCCATTTCGCTACTGCAGGTTCCAGGGAAAACATTTGTATTGGTTCTTGGAGTTTAAACCATGCACACCTTTTAAAGTTTCAAAAAGACTTTTAGAAGAAAAGATCCTCTCTTGGTTTTGTGTGTGTGTTGATTTTATGAAAGGCAAATGTAATTCGTCCCGTCCAATTTGGGTGGTTATGCAAAGCAAATTTAATGAAATGTGCATTTTTCAACTTGATATGCTAATTGCTGGCGATGTTGCATCCCATTGCATTTGTTAATGAGTCCCCCCACTTTAATTATTAGGACTTGACCCCTGCCGCAGGGATACAACCAAAAGACCCGAGGCTATAGCCACCTCAACCTCCAAGCAGGAGCGTGGGGTGTGCCGAGTGAGCTGCACACACATACCTTTTTCTTGCAGTGAAGACGGCCTCCCTTTCCAAACTCCATGTACCGTGAGTGCTTTTTCCCCAACTCCCGCTGTGCCTCCAATGAGGTGACTACCTTCTATGCTGCCAAGCAGTTTTAGCAAAGAAATGGCGGCCCGTATATATAAGCCTAGGGATAGTGGTGTGTCACCCTACCCAGTGTGTTGCCCCTTTGAGGGAATGTGTACCTCTCCCTGTGTATTGCCCTTGTAACATGGGCCATGACTGTGTCATGGCCAAGCTAATAAAAGGAGCCTCTGCAGACACGTGCACCAGAACGGCTGCAGACTCCCAAGAGGAACGAATGAGTCTGTGTCTCATTTATGTAGGGCTGCAGGCCTGCACATGACAGCACAGGCCTGCATGCCCCGATGCCGTGGGACCCTCGTGCCAGTACCGTGGCAGAGGTCTGCATGGTCAGGGGCATGGCTTGCTGTGCCCCCAGTCCTAATGGTGCTGGTGTCCCATAGCACCATGGGGCCTGTTGGATGCCCAGAGCAGGTCCCAAGCCCCAGAGGCACAGGGGGGGGGCCCGCTGGATGTCCATAGTGAGTCCCCTGTAACAGGGATGGACTGCAGAGTCTGTGGGATGCATCATGTACCTCCTCCAGGGCCTAAATCATAGCAGATGGAGGCCCCAAGGCCTCAGCGTCACCGCAGGTATCCCCTAATCTCCAGCCTGTGACATTGTCAAAGTGGCCCGCCCTGGCTGTGTCAAGGGTAGAAAATGTTATATTCACCTGATGGGGCGGAGAGACCCTTATGTCAATCTCAACAACTGACATCACTGAAAGATGCACCCCCGGCACGGCCTCTGGATGATGCTGTGGATGCACCTCATTTGTTTTAAATGACAGGCTGCTTCGCCCATTACCAAACATTGATGAACAAAATGCTCTGAATCAATCATAAAGACTGACATTGCTCTGGCCACCCTTCCACACCATCATGTTGAGTGCCTATATGCCAATAAGCAAAAGGATCTGTTGTATATGTACCAGTCTTGGTCTTTAAAATTGTTATTTTATAATGTGCTTAATACCGGAGGACCTAATACAGGAGACCAGTTTCTAAGCCTGAGACCGGGATTTGAACCTGTGTTGCTATGTGTTGTCTTGTTTCCAAGACAAACTTGTTGCCCCTGAGCTATTTGCCACAAATGGGACCGTTCTCATGTGAACTGCTATGCCTTGTTCCCACAAACAACTTCCGGGGTGTTTCGGCTTGATCGGCCTCATCAGTGAGATGTACCAAGCCTGGGGATACAGTGACTAAGCTGGGGAGACAAAACGGATAACAAAAAGTGATCAATAGAATGCTTTGAATCATTCATACCCACTGCCATTGCTGTGGGCAGCTTTCCATACTATCCCATGCCATCAAATAAAGCAGGCCAGCCCAAATTGTGAGACCACAAGATGGAAACATGTCTGGAGTTGATTGAATTTCTGTGTAGAAGGGACATGGTTTAGCGGTTGTATACTAATTGACCTTTTCACAATTGACCTTGGGAGAATTGACCTCAGGAGAATACCCCTACCCATAAGTAGGAACAGCCACAGAATAGAAAATGTTAGTATAATTTGTAAGGTACCTCAGTTGGTTGATTGACCTTTTGCATAGGTCTGTGTGCAAGCTGCAGATGACAGGTTTGTATGCTGGATGAGCCAGCAAAAATGTCATCCTCCTGAGGCTGATAAAACAAGTGACATTGAGCTGTCTTTGTGGAAGGGGATCAGCAAACAGATGTGATAACTAGCTTAATCCCTAGGGGTTCATCCCCCAGGCAAGAGTCACCCACAAATGGGAGCAGCAACAAGAACCCCAGGTGGTAGGTGGGGAAGAGGGGAGAACAAACTACAGCAATGTGAGGCAGGGGGAAAGCCTCGGGTCTAGGCAAGCATCTCTCATGCCCAAGACCAGTGTGCCCCCTTCAACCTTCCTCATGCACAAATGGGGTTTCAGATTGTGGGGGAAAGTCTGGAATTCAAATGTGTATGTTCTACCCTAGCATACAGCTGAATTTTCATATTGAATAGGTACAGCAAACGACTATGTTTAAACAACCGTTTCTTGCCTGTGTGAGGTGAGGCTGTAGGGTTTACTTGGCATGTCCTTGCAATGAAGGCAGTGTGCAGTTATGCTCGCCTTCACATCTCTCGCTTCTGACATGTTTCCCTTCTGGCATATGTAAGTGTGCTTTAGGCTACCGCTTTCATAGGAAAAGCAGAGGGAAGCATTCATACATGCCTCATACTGTGTGTGAACCTCTGAAGAGTATATTCAGCGCCACTAAATGTATCACTGCCTGCTGTCCCTCCTGATAACACGGTCTTACATGTAAAACACAGCTGGTATCAAAGCCTTGTATAGAGGGGCTTTTCCTCTGCTTGTAATATTGTTTCAGTATGATCCATTACCCTGTCTGGTTCTCCCCTTTCATGGAAATGCATGTGTATAAGAGAACGGTGCACGGAGGGAGAGGGGTTCTCACTTGCATCGAGGTATACTGGTGTTTGTTTGTTTTGTCCTGTTGCTTGCTTTTTACTAATAAATTGTTCACCAATCCACCGGGATAGTCAGTGGTCATTTTTCCACGACAAGATGGATAATCCGTGTTCATAGCATCTGGGTCTGAATGTAAGGGGGAGTCAAAAGCAATTCTGCTGGTAACCCCATACCCCTTCAAGAGACATGCGCTGAGCAAGCCGATTTCCTACCAAACCTAGTACCTAATTTGTTAAACTTTTCTGGTATGTGAGAACAGTGGCTCTAGGGGCAGTGCTTTCAGTGAGCTAAGGGAAAAGTTGGCCTGTGGTATGGACTATGCAAAATATCAACCTTATTATGGTCATGTATGGTGCAGCAATGTCGTCTATTTAATCATGTGTGGTTGCATTCTTGGCAGGGCAGGCAAGTGAAAACAGGGCCCTTGTTGATAGATTAAATTGCCCAGTAGCACATTAATTGGTCAAGTGCTAAAGCCAGGCTCTGAACTCTGGTTTGTGGTGGCATTGAATTCGAATCAGTACACAATGCCTTCTGCGCAGTTATGTGGAAAGAGGTAAGAATAACGCTGTGCACAGGTTTCAACTTCTGTATAGTCCGTGTATGGGGAGGGTAGTGTGGCGAGATGACACGAGTAGCGGGATCAGTAATGGGTAAAAGTCCTACTCAGACCGCCGCTACTACTAAACCAGCAGTTCCCCCAATCATAAAGGTGAGACAGGCACTGCATGATCTGGATACCTCCTTCGCCTCTTTGAGATAGAATGGGCCAAGGTCAGGCAACACTCTTCAGGGGG
This sequence comes from Ambystoma mexicanum, assembly GCF_040938575.1. Taxonomy (NCBI): domain Eukaryota; kingdom Metazoa; phylum Chordata; class Amphibia; order Caudata; family Ambystomatidae; genus Ambystoma; species Ambystoma mexicanum. The sequence goes on along the minus strand of NC_090922.1, from coordinate 574,885,039 downwards.
ATTTAAGGTAGCAGAGAAGCAGAACAAACAACAATATCGCTGTGGTGCCAAAATAAAAAGAATTTCCAACCAAGGTTGTATAGAAACAAGATACTTCAATTAAACACAAAAAACAAAAACACTAATGATAATCACAGTAATCCACCCCAATATGGAGACTTTGTAATGTGTGGGGGTATGTGTGTCTGAAGAGAGAGGTGAACAGGCAACAACTTCTTCATCAATGTGAAGTTTGCTAAAGATGTTTTTTTTTAAGTTAGAGAGTGTGGTCTTACTAGTCAACAGGGCACTTTAAGGCAGGCAAGGCAGACAGAAGTACTTCAAATACGTTTAATATTTGTTCTTGGGGCTCGACAGCATCAAGCTAGGCTTCTAGGCACTTTTAATGGTTCGAGTTGGCATGAAGACATTGGGAGTCGGTTGTTCTCCATGGATCACAGGCATTGAAACATTCAAATTGGCTCAAGATGGTCCAGGGATATGATGTGCTTCTGTGCCTGTGCATCCGACGAGTTATCGACGAGTGCCTGTGCATCCGTGGGTGCCGCTCGGCAGAAAGGCACCTGCGAGCACAACTCGTAGTGTGCCGGTCCAGTAGCAACAGTGACTACCGGACCGGCAAACTTATAATGAGGCCCATTGAATACACAAGGCTCGGATAGTAACGCTCCTAGGAATCAAACTTACAGTGAAATGCTAGCAATAGGTTTTGGCCACTACAATTGTATGTTCCAAGGAGCCACCAAGTCAAACCAGTCATGGCTTATATTTAGTTATTAAGCAATTGGCTCCAGGCCCTGAGGGTAGTAAAGTATGTATAATTTACATATGGGGTGTCCACCATTAAAAAGGGCAGTCCCTTGCTGTTGGAACTTTGGGATCCAGCAGCTATGGCAGGAATGCACCTGTCACTTAGTTATTGCCATCTGGTCAACCCAGAAGGCAGTTGTGGAGAGGTGTCAGTCGACAGGCTCAGCGGAGTTAAATGTTTGCTCTATGCTTTTTCGCATGGTGCATTATGGAAGGGGGTCTGATTAGCAGACCCCACTTTCAGGGACACATCTACCTGCAACATTTTATTATTAAAAATAAAAAAAGGTCCGGCTCTTCCACCCTTGCATGGCATTCTGTCATAGGAAGTGAAAGGGTGCAAACTTTGATGGGAGGAATAGCACAGGAAAGGGCCAACCTGCCCCAAGCATATAGGGGTTGGTGTGAAGGGCGAGAGAATTATCTCTGCCTGGGTTTCAAAGGGTTCACTTTCTAGAGACTTTCCTAAACATGATCCACCATCATGCTGGTTGAAAATATCCCAATAATCTGTTGGAAGGGAAACTGCAGCCTAATCTATTCACTGTGCTGCATAAGCACATTATTTTGTTGATGCACAGAAACAAAACCTCCATATTGTCTTAATTGGGGTTGAGCTCCTATGCAATTCTTGTCTTTTATCTCGCATCATTCTGCATTCTTGTAAAACCTTTGTCTTTGAGTTTTAACTTTCTACTACAAGGTAGGACAAATACAAGACAGCAAAGTGTTGGGAGTGTAAAGGTCAGGACTGGCAGGGCATCTCAAATTTGACATGAGCCCACTTGAGGTGCATTTAGTATCTTTTGTGGGTTATTTATATTTGACAGTCACCTGTTTGTAGTCACTGTTTGATAAATCCGATATCTACATTTTTTTGTTGTGCATGTTGTGAATACTGCTTGTACTGCCTCAAAAAATGGGAATCTAAGTTATAGAAATCACCTCGTGGTGTTAGGATTCACTTTGTAATTGTCTGTTGTTGTATATGTTTGTTTCATTATTTGTAATGCACACCAGACCCGGGGGTATCAGGGCGCAACAGTTACAAGAATGTGCAAAGCTTATTTACAATGATACATAGAATAAAATACAGTACATACACATGTGGATGAAGACTAAGGAACTAAGGGAGGATTTAAAAATATTGGCAACAATACAAAAATGAGAGTTCTTCCCATAGGGATCACAAACAGGCTGTTCTATATTACATCTTAGTAGCAAAGACATAGGGTCATTCCTGGGTGATGGTTACACCGCCAAGGTTTGCTGGTCAGAGGATTTGAGCCATGTGATAGTGTTGGATCTGAAGTTCTGGTAGGATTGGTCTTCTCTAAGTGAGGGGGGCAGGGAGTTCCAAAGTTGGCCCGCTTTGACAGGGAAGCTGCTGCCTCCAATCTTGGATAGTTTGAATCAGGTTTTCAATCAGATAGTTTGAATGCCAAGGGCCGCTCTTAAGGCGTTGTTTTGCAGGGTGTGGATTCTCCTGATGATGGATTTATTAGAGCCTATGTACAGGGCGTTACAATAATCTAACCGGGACAAAATGAGGTATCTGGCCAGGATGATGCTACTATTGTTAGAGAGAAAGGGTTTGCCAGTTCTAATAAGTTTACACGTGTATGTGGTGGTGGACGCTAGTGTGTTAACTTGTTTAGAAAAGGACAAGGTGGAGTCGAGGTAGAATCCTAAGGTCTTTACCTCCTTGGCCACCTTGATGAGGTTGCAGTCAGTTATAAAGGAGGAGTATTCAAGGCCTAGTGTTTTTAGGTTAGTGGGGGTACCCAGGATGATGAGTTCTGTTTAATCATTCAGGCATAGACCGTGCGTTGCCATCCATGCCTGGATGATGAGGTACACTCTATTCACCAAAGCCAAATACTTGCCATAATCCCCTGAAAGTCGGAGGAGAATCTGAGTATCATCTGCATAGTTGGTGTAGATGATACCAAGATGGTCCAGATCTTATAAACAGCTGGAAGAAATCAGTGTTCTACTACACGTGGGAATTTTGCTTTGATATGCAAATTGCCCCAATCTCACTGCTATCTACCACAAGCATTCTCTGAAGTGTCTGTTGGAGGTTTCGAACAAGCATTGGCAAAACCAATAGTTGTGCCTTTTGTGTAGGCATTGGATATGCACATTTCAGGCACTGCCATAATGTACTACACTGATATGTCAACATCTGGCAAATGCATCTTATGGCAATTGCACCTAGCAAATTCATATCTAATGCATATAAAAGAACCAAAATGATTGGGTTTCCCAATGCCTGTTTTTAACAGGAATTCAGTGGAAGGAACAGATGCAAGGATGCACCTACTGCTCATGAATCAAGTAGATGAAAGCACACGTATTCAAGGGATTTGTACTACATCAAGAACTGGTTTACAGCTGTAACCAAGCCATTATCTTTTAGAAGACTGCCATCAGCATCTTCTATAAAGAACAAAGATTGCCCAAAGAGATGCCAGGGGGCGGAGGGAGGAGTAGGTAGTGGATGGGAATAGCCAGAGGAAACAAAGAATCATGAGGAAAAAAAGAATGCTGGCCGCTCCAAGGGCAGTCCACGTCATGACATTGATGGCCTTGAGCTCGCCATTTTCCTGAGGATGCCCCTTACCCCACCAGAAAATAAAAGCATTTAGCCCCCGTTGAGCCAGCGTCACTCTCTGGTGTCCCCTGGAATGTGCGTATCCCCAGAGGTGAGGTCTCTTGAGCAGAGTTCAGCAGCGGAGGAAACGGGAGCTGAACAGGATAGTAAGCACGTGACCACAGCCCATCCCTTACAACAATAGTATTTAGGTTTGAGATGGAAACTGAGCTGCTGGTGAGCTGTGTGTCAGCCCTCGGCCATGAAGAGAACTACTTCTTGCCTTCAATCTGCTTATGACTTCTATTGATACCTGGCAGAGCCTCAACAGAAAATACCATGGGATCCAATAATGTCCCAACAAGGTCACTGAATGCAAAGTACATCTAGGCTGCTTTTCATCTGAGCTGTCCTTAAAGCCCTTGCTACTTCCATGCAGTGAACCTGTTCCATTCCCAGATGGCCAACCTACTATCACTTCAAGGAGGGCGGTGCCTAGGGGTGGACTGGCCTATAGGGTACTCTGGAGATTTCCTGGTAGGCATCTGCACCCTGGGCCTCTTTTATGTGGTATCTCCAAACGTTCCCGTAGGATAAGGGCTGTGCTTGCTGAAAATTTGTAATATGGGGCCACTTTGAACATTATTTCCAGGGCCTCTTTTGGTCCCAGCCCTACTTTGGTGGTGCCGACTCAGACTAACAGGATTGTGGCGTTTGTGGTAGGTGGTTACTTGGGTGGGGGCATCGTAACCCACCTCATATGACAGTGGCCTCTGTAAATTATGGCCCTACTACCATGTCGGTAGCTTGTCCTCTTTTTTATTATATTACCCTCGACTTAAATGGAGGTAATGCTGTGGGAGCTACCCATGGTTACTTTTTGTCAATAAAGTGTGTCTGGTGAACACGTGTGAGAATCTCGGATATCTCACCTTCCTGCTATTTCTTTGCTCTGGAATTAGTGGCGCTGGAAGTAGGGGCATGGCTGGTGCTGCAGCACCCCCATAAATCTTCAAGGAAGTTGACTGCGGGCAGCAGGGCTGTCTTTAAAGGTTCCAGGGAGTCCAGGGGAGTTGCTAGGTCTGGAAAAGACCCGGGGCTAAGCTAATGTCAGAACTGTTGGGACTGGGGGCTAGCTAGTCTTTTGGCGGTAGCTCCTGAGATTCTATCCGGGGCTACAGCCAAAAGATCAGGGGCTATAGCCCCCTTAGCCACCCCCTAGCAACGCCCCTGCCAGGGACCACAATTTCCTTAAATGTGCGAATGATGCAGGCAGACGGAAGCTCAGACCCCTTGACAAATGCAGATGGCCAGAGCCTGTGCTTTGTTAACCCCCACCTAACAAGTCTTGGCGGTCATTCCAGCCATCTGTTAAGGTGTTTATTGCCGCTACTGGGTCAATATATACAGGGCTGGACGTGGGCGTTTTATCAGCTGTCTTCATTCTCGTGCCAATCTCTAGCTTTCTTCTAAGTTTTAGAACTTGTAAGAACAGGTAAGCTTTTTTGTTGTTGTGGAAAAGTGTGTACGTATGCATGCTTGTATGTATGTGAGTGATTATGTATATGTGTGAGTTTGTTTGTTTGTTTGTTTGTTTATTTATTTATATGGCGCACCTTACCCAGGGGCAACAGGGCGCAGGCAGAAGATAATTCGAAGCTTACAATGTTGCGGAAATATACACATTGAGGTAGTGATAGAGATAACCAAAATTACAGAATAAGAAATGTACAAATCTTCATACATACAAAGTCAATATCTATGCAGGGGTAAATATACAAATATACAAATATGTACAGGGCTGTTAGAGGCGGGTACTCCTGAGAAAAAATATTCCGGATTACAGGATTACAGGAATAGGAGGTATGGAAATGTATACAAATCTTCATACATAAAAGGTCAATATCTATACAGGAGGAAAGTGTACAGATGTGTGCTGTAAGGGCTGTTAGAGGCGAGGGCGAGGTCGCGAGCAAGGTATCACTATCTATACCTAGGTATAGAAAGTGCAGCTACAAACAAGGGTTATTGGAGTTAAGGTGACTGATGAGGTGTTTTCTAAAGTGTAAGTATGGTTGGTCAGCTCTTAGGTTGTGTGGCAATGAATTCCAGAGCATGGCAGCTTTCACCGGGAAACTGTTCCCACCAATGGTGGAGAGTTTGAATCTGGGAATTATCAGGCGGTTGGAATTGATAGTTCTTGTTTGTCAGATGGAGGACTTTCTCTTTACCTTGTCCATCAGGTAGCTGGGGGCGGCATTGTTGAGGGCTTTATGGGTTAGGGAGGCCAACTTTTATTTGATTTTGTTGTCTGTGGAGAGCCATTTCTGTTGGCGTCTGGTGGTAGAGATATGATCTCTCTTATTAATGCCGAGGGCAGCTCTCAAGGCATTATTTTGAAGGATTTGAAGCCTGTGGATAATGGCTTTGTTAGCGCCACTATAGAGGGCATTACAATAATCGAGCCTAGATAGTATGAGTGCTCTTGCCAGGATCAAGCAACTGTCATTGGATAGGAATGGTCTGCCTGCCCTTATTAATTTGCAGGTGTACGCAGTGGTAGATGCTAGCGAGTTGACCTGTTTAGTGAATGACATAGTGGCATCTAGATAAAAGCCGAGGGTTTTTACTTCCCTGGATACTCTAATGAGATTGAATTCAGCATATTCAAGGCCTAATTTGTTGATATTAGCGGGGGAACCTAGGATGATGAGCTCTGTCTTGTCATCATTCAGGCATAGACCATGCGATGCCATCCATGCCTGAATGATGAGATATACCCTATTCACCAACTCTCTGTCCTTACTGTGATCCCCTGAAAGTGGGAGGAGAATCTGAGTGTCATCAGCATAGTTAGTGTAGGTGACCCCAGATGGTCCAGATCGTCGAACAGGGGTTTGGTGAAGATGTTATATAGTGTGGGGGAGACGCATGAGCCCTGCGGGACTCCACAAGTAATAGGAGAGGGGTCTGCTGCTGCTGAAGGGGAGAAGACTCTCATGGTTCTCTCGCTTGGAAAGGACTCAATCCATTTGATAGCTTCTGGGGAGAAGTGAGCAGCTGAGTCAAGGTGTTTGCAGAGGACCTTGTGGTCGACGAGGTCGAAGGCCGCGGAGAGGTCGAGTAAGAGGAGGAGTGCTGTCTTACCCTTGTCCCTAAGATCATCAATTTGGGTTTTCAGATCGATAAGGGCTGTTTCCGTGCCGTGAAGTGGGCAGAAACCTGATTGTCTGGAGCCTAGTAGCTTGTGTAGTTCTAAGTATTTTTGAATCTGGACGTAGGCAACTTTGTCCAAGATTTTCAGTAGGAAGGGTACCGTGGTGATGGGTCGGTAGTTGGTGGGGATGAGGGGATCAAGCGTCTGTTTTTTGAGGAGGGGGAGCACCCAAGATTGTTTTAAGTTGGCGGGGATGCTGCCTGAGGAGAAAGAGGCGTTTATGAATTTAGAGATAAAGGGCGACAGGTCTCTGACTGCGTCCTTTATTGTGTGCGCGGGGCAGATATCGCCTTTACAGTTTGATGGTTTAAGGGAAAGGATGATTTTCTCAACCTCCAGGGTGGTGGTTTTAGAAAAGGTGAATGAGTTGATGTGTGTACTTGGTGAGGCAATGGGCGGAGTTATGGGAGGGTTAGTGAGGTTTAGTGAGTCTTTTTTTAGTTGAATTTTGTTTTGTAGGGTGTTTATTTTATTTGCTAGTGCTTGTTGGATGTCTGTGCACCAGGTCTGGTTCTTAGTGCAGGTGTCGGGTGTAGCAATGGGTGACTCAAGTTCCTTCAGTATGGAAAAGAGCTCCTTCATACTTGAATTGGAGTTGGCAATGCGGATGTTATAGGAATATAGGAGTGAGAGTGTAAATCTTGAATGCACGTGTGTATGCAGGTAATTGCTGAATGTGCAAGTGAATGCATGCTGCTGTGTGTAAGATTGGGGAATGTATGTGAGGGAATGAGTAAATTAATCCTGCTGATTGCATGAGTGTATGAATGGGGAATGTGCGAGTGAAGCCATGGATTACTTACCAGTAATCTTTATTACTCCTAGCCCTACTCCTCATCGTCACAGTACTTGTGTGAGGTCACACACCTCACAAGTACTGGGAGGAGTAAGAGGGACATGGAGGTAATGAATGCTGGTGAATACGAGTGTGAGTGTATGAATGGGGAATGTGCAATGTAAGTGAATGCTGATGAATATGAGTGAATGAATGCTGCTGATTCCGTGAGTGTATGAATGGGGAGTGTATGTGAGTGAAATGTCTTTTTCTAATCAGAGTGACTGTTTGAATGTGTAGATGCCAGTGCATGAATATGTGTCTGTGTGAATGAGCGTGAATTTACTGATCATCTGTAATAAAGCAAGCATGATGAGTGATATTACGTTGCTGGCTGGCATTTTGGTGCAGCCAGCCTCGTCATTTCTTACAGTGGCATGACCATTTATTTTACTAGGCATCTATGATAAACCATGCGTGATCAGTGTTATTATGTGCTATCACTTAGCTAGATTGGCATTTTGGTGCAGCTAGTCTAGCCATTTCTTACTGTGGCATGACATAATTTACTGGGCATCTATGGTAAAGTAAGTATTATAAGTAGTATTACGTGGCTATAGTGACATTTTGGTCAAGCCAGTCTAGCCTTTTCTTATTGTGGCTTCACATTTTCTACTGGGCATCTATGATAAAGCAAACATGATAAGTGTTATTTGATGTCCAGGCAGGTCTTCATTGCAGAAGCCAGTTTTGACTTGCTTTCTTATTGTGGTATTGCATTTATAATGGCAAGTCAACGGGACTATCTTTTTACGTGTGAGTACCGGCATTTATTGGCAAATCCAGTTTGGACAGGTCGTTTTATAGTATCATTAATGACATGATGCACAAAGCAAACATGAGTATGTTTTTATCTGGGAATACTGGCACATATTGGTGCAGCCAGCATGGAAATATATGGGCACAGCCAGAGTGAAAATGTTTTTTATACTGCCATATATTGTGGGGAAAGGCATCGTGAAAATTAATGGGGAAATGATCAAGTGCACTGTTGGTGCCTTGCATCTATTGGATTGTTTTATGTGTTATCCTACAGAAGCAATTGCAAACTGGATGTGTGCACATTTTAACCCATTATTCCAAAACATTTTTCTGGAAGGGAACCCCTCTGAGCCCCTCTCCCCACAGCCCACTTGGATGTTTCTGGCTCATTCGCTACGTCCCACCAATAAAAAAATTCACCAGCCCGCACACTGGTCACCTGTAATAAAAGTAGCCAGACTGGATGATTTCTTCTTAGATTTTGCAATCAGGGTGGTCTTGGAAACAAGAAAATGGCCTGCACAGCAATACGTAACAAATTTATTGGACATTTTGTGGGGAATGGTGAATTTGAAAGTACATTGTGCCAATTAAATTCATGGTAATTACTAGTTGAACTATGAAGTCAACAAACTGTCTCACATTGTCTCCCAAAGGTGGCACTCAGGCACTCACTGGCTTGGTGGCTAGACTGTTTGTGAAAGGTCAAAAAGACCATGCATTCCTCCCTGCCTTGACCCCCCCAACACCAATTAAAAACTGCTTGGCTTTTTACCTTTTTTTTTTTAAGTATGCTCTAAAATGCAACACAACCCCCCATTGATTGGTTCAGGGTCCCTCGCTGCGCTCGGTCACTATGGCATTTTTGTGGGAAATATTTATGCCCCTCCACTTAAAGATTCACCAGCTCTCACTGGCCCTCGGACTGTGTTGGGAACGGGATGGGGGGAGCCCAGGGACTGCGGTGGGAGCAGGATGGGGGCGGAGCACTGGGATAGTGGTGGGAGTAGGGTGAGAAGAGCCCAGGGTCCCAGTGGCAGCAGGGCGCATTTAATAACGATAGGGTGCTGAAGAAGCTATTCAGATGATTAACCTCCCTGCTCCGATGTGGGAGCGAGGCGGTTTGCCTTGGAATAGGGAACCTATGCATTAGCAGGAGCGTCCTATTCCAGTGATTAACTCCCTGCCAGGCGCCGGAGTGGGGAGTTAGAATAGAAAATGTGGTGCTCCTGCCTCCGACCCCCACCCCCCCATCCACCTGTTGAACAGCTGTGCGCAAGGATGGAGGGGGCAGGGGGTTGCGCCAATTCTTTTTTAACCAGCCCACGGCGCTGCTGCCGCTAAGGCAAGCCCTGTGCACAGGGATAATTCCGTGGGATTGCACACGCGGCTGGGGCACGCAGCGTAAAGTCTGCTCCTCCGCTCACTCCGATCCATGCAGGAAACCCTCGGCATCTCTGACTGCCCGCATGTAGCTTTGAGGGGGCGGAGGCACACGTTTTGATGGATTAATCTCTAGCTGCTTTTTAGACATGCACACTTTAAACAACCCCATAGAAGATTCACTGGACGCCGTGCATGAACATGGCGGAAGCAGGTAACCTGTGCTTGCCCGGATTCCCAATACCATCCCTATTTACTCCGCTCCCACAAAACAATCAAATGACAGGGATACAGATGCAGACATGGTAAATGCAGCGGCGCGCAGTCCTCCCTATGCAATGTACACCTCATCCAAAATGACCCTGTGGGCTAAACGAGTCCTTGCACAAAGTTCTACATTTCAGAAGGTAAGCGGCAGTATTTTTACTGTACATGCATCTGTAATGTTTTGCTGCCCCCTAGTGGAGAAATGGCCACAGCACCTGACCAATACTTAAAAAAACAAGGTAATGAACAATAGGAGGTAGGCAGTGCGCAGCTAAAAATAAAAGAAAAAGTTAATAACTATTTATGTATGAATTTTGAAATGATTTGCAAATAATGACTCGCACTGTTCTACACACATATCCTGCTAATAATCTGAAGAATTCCGCACACTTTTGAACTATTTTTCACCCGCTTTCAACGATTTAGCACACATTTTCAACAAGTTCACGCTTAGTACGAAATCTTGAACACTTTATGAGAAATACTATCTAAGGAATGCTGCACACATTTTACACTATGGGGGATACAACTCTGAACCCCCGATTCAGTAAAAAGTGGCGGTAATGCTTGACGCCACTTGTATCGATCCGCAGGATTTTGGTGGATTTCCAAGGTGGACAGATAAGGCAGACCGGTCCTTGCATGTCCACTAGCCTTACCGATCCGCCTTGGAAATACGCCAGCATCATATTTTCATGCTGGCACTAATGAAACGGACTCCTATGGAATCCGCCTGCAATTCCTACTAAAACCAGGCAGATGCAAGCCACTGTAAATGCCTGCCAACATTAATAATGCCAGGTTTAACGCTTTCCTTTTACACTATGTTTCAGCAATGTTAAAAATTGCACAGGTGACCTTTTGCACTTGTGCACATACTCATGATCCCCTAGAGGTAAATGTCCGATACTTATAAAGTGTCCCCAACCATAACTGGCATAAAGAGAATGACCTCTCTGGCGGGAAGCCGAGACAGTTCTCTCCATATTGATAAGCCTTACGAATGCCCGTCCATCCCATTCCAGGATGATGTGCCATCAGAATCATGTTTCCCAAGATCCGCAGGGACTGGGGCACCACCAAGGGGGGGAGGGGAAGGGAGTGGGTCTAGGGGGCCACGGCCACCCTTATAAAAAACGCTGCTCCGCCACTCAATGAATGCAACTGCGCCGGTGCTGGGCCAGGCCACCCCTATGTAAAATGCCTGGGAGGGCCACTGACTGCACAGGGATATCTTGGATATCTTTCAAAGCAGGCTTAGAATACATATGCACGAAGCCGATTTCGTGACAATGGGTGCAATGCAGGCGAGAAACTATATGTCCCCATCTTCAAAGGGCTAGGTATGACAGCATCAAATGCAGAGATGTATTTCACATTCCAGGATATTTACTCTGGCCCAGATTTAAAAGCGCAACAATCAAGAGAGCATGTTTTCAGAGTTACTACTTGGAGAGGATGAAGAAAATTGGTCACCCGCGAACTTGCATAGTAGCAGTTTCATTTGTGGCGCCCCCAAGGTCGACTTGCCAAATGTATGTTTTTTTGCCCATTGTATACGTCATTGAGGAGCAGTTTCCTAGTTCCTGTACTAAGGCCACTATTTCAATCAGTGCATAACTCCATATTATTATCTATTAGTTAGCACTTGCAAATCGTTATTGACCTCTTCTCAGCCAATCACAATGTTTTGAGTGCAGTCAATAACTACTAGTATTGACAGCATTCTGAACATTTTGTCTTCAGAAGCAGACAGGGAAACCACAATGCAATTTCCAGGCAGGATGTTGCTTCAACAAGACAATTGCTCTTTGGCAGGACCTTTCTTTTGGCTGCAACGCGATATTTAAAACACAAAAGACAAAGAGAAAGCAATGGGGAATGCCCCCTCTTTCTTATAGAAAAACCATTTACTTTTACATGAAACCGTGCTCATGTTAAACCTGTTCCAGTGCAACCGAGTTGCAATTTGAATACTAAACCTACGAAGACAACCATGTTATTTAAATACTACAACATAAAACCACATTTAATTTACTAACTCAGTTTGTCTATTTACTTTACTCACTCTTAAAGCACCCTTTTTTAGTTCACCACAAAACCCCCAAAACATGTATTGCTACTATCACCATGTGCTAACAGCCTTATAGACCTCGGAAGGAGTCATTATTGTTTGGGATAATGACCCTTTCCCAAGTTATGGCCCTCGGCTTCACTTCGGGCCATAACTTGTTGGCAGGTCATTATCCTGCGATAACGACCCCTCCTTCGCTATGTGAGGCTACATTAATGGCTGAGACGCCAGTGATTGCACTGTCTTTGTTATCTTTTTTAAAAGGCGCATTAAAGACCAGAAGCATTTTGATTTAATCATTTGTACGTGTCATTTTTGTTGTTGAACCAGGACAAGCAGTGTAGGATTTGCATCCAGGAAGAGATGATTATTTTTTTATCATGGTTAATTGATGCTTTTATCAGCAGTCCAGATGTTAGTTATCATGTTTTGTTCATTGTATGCTTGGTTTTATGGAATCACATTTCCGAAATAAACTTTTTAATGGCTGTATATTTGTTCTGTGTAATTACATTTGTTGTGCAGAAGCATGTTCCCTCCCCACTGCCATTTAGCCCATCTGTACATGTGCTAAATGTTGCCATATAAAAGAACGGTGGCAAAGCCTAATAATAATAATAATAATAATAATAATAATAATGAGCCATTTATATCGCTCTCATCCAAAGGGTTTAACAAACATTTTCTTTATCTCTCGGGAGTACAGCTCAGGCGCAACGCGCTCGCCTTGGGAGCAAGACGACATGGAGCAACACGGGTTCGGTTCCCGGGTCCACGCTTAGAAACCTCTGGGTATTAAGCGTGTTATAAATAACCCATCATATCATATTTAAAAGTATAAATACCGAATCACAGTGAGAAAGCATAGGAAGGAGAATTCTTGGCTGCAAAATAGATAGAGTGGGATAGTTTTAAATATATTTTCTTTCATTCCTCTGCCGGCCAGATTGAGTACTCGTTTTTATCGACCCCTGACTGATGAAATCCTGCACCAACCTTGCTGCCATTTGAACCTGCCACCCACATATCACACAGTGATCTCATTAGCAAGCACTTCACTTGGTTATCCGTGTTAGCTGCTTAAAGTAATTCACCCAGGATCACACATTCTGGTATAGGGGGAGACACTGAAGTCTGGTGTGCTGGTTCACAATCAACCGGTTCACAAATAGGGCACACCAGTCCAGGAGTGAAAGTGGACAATCCCTCCTGAGATCAGGAACAGATGATTCCCATGGGGGTCACTAGTGATGTGCCTGCTAGTGGAGGTGCGCGCACACTGCTTTAGTCTGAGCCTCAGGTGATTCTCACCTGCATCTCTAGTTGGGTGCTGCTTGTGGAGGTGGGAAATCCCGCCTTTAGTCTGGCCCTGCTGATTCGGGTCTCTAGTTGGGTGCTGCTAGTGGAGGTGGGAAATCCCGCCTTTAGTCTGGCCCTGATGATTCCCGCCTGGGTCTCTGGTTGGGTGACTGCTAGTGGAGGTGGGAAATCCCGCCTTTAGTCTGGCCCTGCTGATTCCCGCCTGGGTCTCTGATTGGGTGACTGCTAGTGGAAGTGGAAATCCCGCCTTTAGTCTGGCCCTGCTGATTCCCGCCTGGGTCTCTGGTTGGGTGACTGCTAGTGGAGTTGGGAAATCCCGCCTTTAGTCTGGCCCTGCTGATTCCCGCCTGGGTCTCTGGTTGGGTGACTGCTAGTGGAGGTGGGAAATCCCGCCTTTAGTCTGGCCCTGCTGATTCCCACCTGGGTCTCTAGTTGGGTGCTGCTAGTGGAGGTGGGAAATCCGGCCTTAAGTCAGGCCCTGCTGATTCCCGCCTGGGTCTCTTTTTGGGTGACTGCTACTTGGAGGTGGGAAATCCCGCCTTTAGTCTGGCCCTGCTGATTCCCGCCTGGGTCTCTGATTGGGTGACTGCTAGTGGAAGTGGAAATCCCGACTTTAGTCTGGCCCTGCTGATTCCCACCTGGGTCTCTGGTTGGGTGACTGCTAGTGGAAATGGGAAATCCCGCCTTTAGTGTGGCCCTGTTGATTCCCGCCTGGGTCTCTGGTTGGGTGACTGCTAGTGGAGGTGGGAAATCCCGTCTTTAGTCTGGCCCTGCTGATTCCAGCCTGGGTCTCTGGTTGGGTGACTGCTAGTGGAGGTGGGAAATCCCGCCTTTAGTCTGGCCCTGCTGATTCCCGCCTGGGTCTCTGGTTGGGTGACTGCTAGTGGAGGTGGGAAATCCCGCCTTTAGTCCGGCCCTGCTGATTCCCGCCTGGGTCTCTGGTTGGGTGACTGCTAGTGGAGTTGGGAAATCCCGCCTTTAGTCTGGCCCTGCTGATTCCCGCCTGGGTCTCTGGTTGGGTGACTGCTAGTGGAGTTGGGAAATCCCGCCTTTAGTCTGGCCCTGCTGATTCCCGCCTGGGTCTCTGGTTGGGTGACTGCTAGTGGAGGTGGGAAATCCCGCCTTTAGTCTGGCCCTGATGATTCCCGCCTGGGTCTCTGGTTGGGTGACTGCTAGTGGAGGTGGGAAATCCCGCCTTTAGTCTGGCGATGATGATTCCCGCCTGGGTCTCTGGTTGGGTGACTGCTAGTGGAGGTGGGAAATCCCGCCTTTAGTCTGGCCCTGATGATTCCCGCCTGGGTCTCTGGTTGGGTGACTGCTAGTGGAGGTGGGAAATCCCGCCTTTAGTCTGGCCCTGATGATTCCCGCCTGGGTCTCTGGTTGGGTGACTGCTAGTGGAGGTGGGAAATCCCGCCTTTAGTCTGGCGATGATGATTCCCGCCTGGGTCTCTGGTTGGGTGACTGCTAGTGGAGGTGGGAAATCCCGCCTTTAGTCTGGCCCTGATGATTCCCGCCTGGGTCTCTGGCAGGGTGCCTGCTTGAGCCAGGCTTTACTGCCAGTTTAAGGTTATCTGTGGATTTTGCGTTGTTGTGAGTGATAACAGGTGATCATTGTAGGTTGAATTATGCTTCGATCACAGAGCACAGGTTATGGTAGGGCATAGATGGCACAATTTAGAAACACATTAAATAGCAATTTCTCGTATACAATTGGTAGTGTGGGTATAAAACACTTGTTTTTAAGTTAGTAGGAAGCCTATTGTGTGGCTGTGAAAACTGACCCAGAGAGAGAGGATGGCAAGTTTTAAGTGGAGGGGATATCCTGCAAAATGTAGTGAGTGATCTCCAAGACCCCGCCAGCCAGACACAAACTGAAGCCTTAGACCCAGGGCCTCCAACCTGTCGATCGCGAGCCACCAGTAGCTCGCCTGGTTCTTCCCAGTACCTCCATCTGCTGTGCCGCCACTGCTGGCGCCGATGCCAGGTCAGGGAAGGAGGGGTGCTTCTCCAGCTCGGGTTGAGCCATTTCTGCTGCCGCGTTATAAGGCAGACATTGAGCGTGCGTTGTGTATTTCTGCTTCTCTGAAGAGAGAAGTCTACATTCCGAAAATGGGTGTCGGGCTCAGAAGCACAAGAGAGCACCCACAGCCAAGATCTGTGTATGGTTCAGAACTGTTAGAATTATGAGCTGGAATGACAGTGCATTCCTCTGCTTCTGGAGAAGAAAGAGATCAGAATTTGATGCTCGCATTTTTTTTTATCACTATGTTCTGCCAATTTGTTGTTGGTAGGTCCACCCTAAAGTATGATATGGTATGATAGTTTATTTACATAGCGCCTAAACACTAGGCACACAAGGACGTGTGAGATCAATCAGCTACTTTATATGCCCAGGATCCCACATTTGCCATGTTGGAAGGGCTCACTATTAGCTTTCAAGGGTAGCTTAGTTCTCTGCCCCATGTATGCAATGGCAGCATAGGTTTTTCTGACACATTTCATGAAGGAATTTACAAAGATCTTCAGTGTCACATAGAAAAAAAAATGCTACCTTTTATTTTAAACATGAATATCTTGTTTTGGGGAACATGGTTCACTGAATGAGGAACTAAACGCTGAGTGAGAGCATGTATTTGTTTTGCATTGGCAAATACTTGCTACTGCATAGATGCCAATGATCTCCATGTTCATTTGAATGCTACTGATCCATTCCTGTTTTTTTCTTTGCATTCTGGGATTTGTACCCCAGAATGTATACTGGGACAAGTACATTCCCTGAATGTAAAAGAAGACACCTAGGGCCTGAGGGATGGAATTGTTTGCACGGTTCAAAGTGACTTTGTGCTGCAAAAATGACTTTGCACGTCAAAGACACACTTGGCACAGTTCCATGATTCGGGGATTGTGTCTGCAGTGCAAAGTCACTTTGTGCTGCAAAAATGACTTTGCACGTCAAAGACACACTTGGCACAGTTCCATGATTCGAGGATTGTGTCTGCAGTGCAAAGTCACTTTGTGCTGAAAAAATGACTTTGCACGTCAAAGACACACTTGGCACAGTTCCATGATTCGGGGATTGTGTCTGCAGTGCAGAGTCACTTTGTGCTGCAAAAATGACTTTGCACGTCAAAGACACACTTGGCACAGTTCCGTGATTCGGGGATTGTGTCTGCAGTGCAAAGTCACTTTGTGCTGCAAAAATGACTTTGCACGTCAAAGACACACTTGGCACAGTTCCATGATTCGGGGATTGTGTCTGCAGTGCAAAGTCACTTTGTGCTGCAAAAATGACTTTGCACGTCAAAGACACACTTGGCACAGTTCCATGATTCGGGGATTGTGTCTGCAGTGCAAAGTCACTTTGAACCGCGCAAACATTTCCATGAATCGGGCCCTTAATGAACAACGCAGAAATGACATGGGCATGTCGGGCTGCATTCTGCTGATGCATGTTGCTGATAACAAGCACTTGCAAAGCCAACAGTTCAGGGTTTTCTGTAGGCGTGGGCTCTGCATTTTTCAGGCACTGCATAATATTACTACCTTGCCATAAGAAGGCACATAAGGAAATAGACCAGTACCTGGCAATATAATGGCACTGCCTGACAAGTGACTATGTAATGCCTATACAAGAGCCAAAACTGTTGGATGTTCCAATGTTTGTTGGAGCAAGAATTAAGCGCAAGGAACAAATACAAGAACACAGATACTGCTTACAAATCAAGTGGCTGATGGTACACTTGGTTAAGGGAGTCTTATTACATCATGAGCTGGTTTGTAGCAGTAACTATGCCATTGCCTTTCAGAATGCTGCTCAGAAAGCACAGAACTAGACTTCCCAATCCCAGAGGGATGGGTTTGGGTCAGGGAGGGGAAGATAGCGAGTGGCCATAGGGACTAACATGGCCATATGTGGGTTAATATTCAAACAACATCCCTCTCCTGTCTGCTCTTCCCACAACAATAGTTTTGGTTTATAGGCAGCACTTTCAGTGCCGTCTAATGCCAAAACTCAAAATGGCTCATTTCTGAGCCTGTCTGCAATCAGCCATGTCAGCTCTGCAGTGCCATGCCACAATACATTTCCCAATCTGCAAACGGATCCAAGTACTTACTTTATCCTTATAATGTGTGTACATTCATTGAATGGTTGTTTCCTTCAATTTTATGAGTGGGGCAAAAATCACCCCTTTTGTCTGTCATTTACATGGCGGTGCCTAAATGGGGTTAAGGAAGCCCTTTGAAGTAAGAGTGACAGCAGTGGAATATAGCAGAGGCGTGGCGAGTGGGGCCTGAAGCTAATGTAGTTGGTTCCACCGCAGTGGCACTACCTTTTGTAAATGCTGACACACTGCTGTGTGTGGGCCTTTACAGATGTTGGGTGGGCCTTGTTCGCTCAGACCCTACCCTCTCTAACGCTTCTGGAATATAGGTCGCGATAGTGGCACCTGAACATGCAAGCTTGCACCTGACATATGATGACATTATCATCCATATAAGCCATTACAGGTCCTTAGATGTCATTGCTGGAGCTTTAGAGGCTGCCCTTGGTATATGATGACAGCTCATTGACATGCAAGGCTGTACCTGACATATAGTGACTCTGGACGGCTTATGAAGCCCTACCTATTTTATATTGTAATACTAGTGAATTTAAGGTTGCAGCATACCGTGTCAAACTTCAGACTAAATATTCAGATCCATTTCTTGAAATCTGATATGATGAACTGTTGTTATGTGACAGCAAATACAAAATAATGAAATAAATGTTTTGGGAGTGTTCTATGCAACAGCGAATGCATACATTAATTAATGATGGTGCAAAAAGCAGGTAAGAAAAACAATCTTGGTACACATGCCCTTTCTCATCACCATCCCAATAGCTCTTGCACATTGTCTTTGCACTAAAAGTAGCTCCTAATAAGGGAAATGTTGGAGACCCCTGCCCTAGACCAATCTGCCTGACCAGCTCCCCCACCCCCCACATACCACCAGCTGCTCAAAGTTTGCAGGGTTCTGTGACACCACTCAATGTCCAGTGTTTTGGAATTCAGCAAGTGAGTTACAGAGAAAATAACCCTGCAGTTGAAGGTCATATGGTCTGGAAAGTGGAAAATTGATTAGCTGAACACAGAAAAAGGGGTAATTATTCTATCAGTCCATCCACTTTTTTATAACATCATTTTTATTGAAGTTTACGTGTACAGACAGAATGGTGAATCTAATTTATGCCTGGCAAATTGTGATGAATTGAGGGTATTTGTCCATTCTCCACAGGGAGAGAGCAAGCGCGTGGTGAATAGGGGCAGCCTCGTGATGTAAGCACGGCTTGGAGAGGCGGAGCAGAAGCAAGCTGCAGAGCCCATGACTTTTGGTGATGTGAAGAACACCAATTTATGATGCCGGAGGGCCAGTGAATCCTGCCGTGTGGAATCTGTTGGCAGCAGGAGAAGGGAAATCCTGTGTAAGATGGGAGTGTGACCATGACTATATCGTGTTGGTCAAGATGCCCAGCAAACGACACTGAGACCAATCGAAACCGGAAGCGCTAGCAGCTCCCTACCACCAACATCCATAGATGCATCAGTCTGAAGCGAAGCCGAGAACGGAATGCCAGTGAAACCAAAGACAGAGAAGCCAGACAACGAAGTTGATTACCTGAGCGAGTGCCGAGTCCTGTAAGGTTCCCCTGAATACACCAAGGTACCAGGGAGAAGCGGGAGGCTGCCAGGGCAACAGTACATGAGTTGAGAAACTCACCCAAGTCATAAGGACAAGAAACAAACAATAAATCAGCCAAACTGCAGTTGCGAGAAGCCAATAAAGAATGTGGCGAATAATCCTGTATGGAAAGTAAAGAAACTGGAAACAAATACCCTGGGAAGAAGGGGAAAGACCCCATGCCTAAAGTGTGGAAGAGTGCACAGAACACGCCACAAAAGTGTGTAATAAGTGTTGGGAGATAAGATTGTCAAGTGAACAGAATAAGAGAAGTAGTAATCTAATACAGAGAACCCAGGAGAGGGCAGACTAAAATTGGATAAAGTTATATCAAAGTTAGGAGAAGTTGAATTTAAAGACTGTGAGAGATATACGACCAAAGACAAGAATGTGAGAGGGTGTCGCAGGGAAAGTTGCCATACGTTTATCACTAAAGAGAGATATCCGGATCCAGGAATGTTTTTGAGCAGCTACAAGAGTTCATAAAGGTGATATAAAGAGAATATCCATGAAGATTGTTTTAAGAAACGTTTTTGCTCTGTGTGGACTCTATGCTGTGGAGAAACCCAGCTGTGCAACAGGATAATTGTGCTTCGTCATGGGTTTCATGGCAGAAGGTGGGCATTTGGAGAATCGGACAGGTTCATGATGGTCAGAATATGATTGATTTTGAGTTCTAGCATTTTAAGTATAAACTAAAGGCAGGGGAGATTCGTCTCTATAAAATACTGAGAGGTCTCTTTGAAAATATTCTATCACCATTGAATGATGTTATGTATGCCTCACCCATGGTCTTGCACTTATCTAAAACCATGCCTCTATCTGCTTCAACCCTATACAAACTTCTAACGCCACCAGAATTTGCACTGGCGTTGCTATGTGGTAAGAGTAATTGGATGCAGATTTGGGTTGTTCATTGACGGATATTGGGTGGAATCACACATGCGCAGGCCAGATAAGTATAAGGTTGTTTTGGAGCTATGTTTTACGCAGCAGCGGATTAATCATTAGGTATATTGGTCACCTTGGAAAATGCGGTCATGTAAGTTGTGTTGCAGTGATGTTTGCTGGAATTGCAGAAGTGATATTGTCACAACCCTCCATATGTTGTGACTGTGTTGTAAAATTATTTTGTTTTGGGATGGTGTTTTCCAGTGAATGGATTTGGTTTTGGGCCTGTCCCTTCCCCAAAGCCCACTTATTGGTGTACTTCCCCTCTGCTACTATATTGCCCAAAAGGAAACTTTCTTGGGCGTACAGGGCACTTTGGGTTGCGAAGAAGCAGATTCTGAAATTCTGGAAGAGTGATAGTGCCCCTTGTGTCGATGACTGGCTGTTGAGTTTGTTGCTTCTCTCTAGGAGCGAAAGTAGCTTTCCATAATAAGGATCAACTTCATAGCTATGAAAAGATCTGGGATGTGTTTAACAACCCTTTTGCTTAGTTGTTTACACTTGCCTCCTCGGGGTCATTAATGTTCGCCCCCTATCGACACACTGTGAGCAGTGTGTCATATTTCTGTTTACTTTGTTCTTCTCTTTTTTCTTCTTTTTCTTTGTGCTCTCTCGCTTCCTCTTCCCTTCTTTGTGTTTTGACCTTTACTCTTTTCTGCTATAAGTATGATGGTTGAGTTATGCTTTTATTTGCTTTGTATTTCTATGTAAAAAGGTGACTGTTTATTAATTGTTCATATACCATTTCAAATAATAAAAATTAAATTGAAAAAAGAAAGAAAAAAAATGTATGTTTGAAAGAGAGACATTTCTATATAGGGAATACGAGTGGACAAGAAAAGACCAGGCAAAGATGGACACTTTTTTGGCCTACTTTGAGTTGTTCATATTAGTGGTAGGGTCATCTAGAGTTAGGATTGGACCAAAGACATTTATTTTGGACTTCCTGATGACAGACGGGCACCTTTATTAATTTGGATAGGCAGGGGAGTCCATTTAGCGATAGGGAAAAATTGGCCTTTTTCTTATAGTTTAAATAAAAGAACCCTTTTAATTTTCTCAATGTGTCTGATTCCTTCTTCTGACCTGCTACACAATACATTACAGGATTTCCTACAGGAATAGTGATGGTTATTACATAATAATGGAAATGGCCTCATCTTGTCCTCTCTTATCCCCTCTCATTAAGATCCGGCCCGTATCCTTGTTGATAAAGCAAAACTCTCATTGATTTCAGATTCACAACAAACAACGCTTATCCCCGTCCTGGTTAGACAGAAATAAAATCAACTTAAAAAAATCTCATAGCCCCCACACCTCTTAAAACGTAACTATTATCTGAGCCCCGTAGATTCCAAGCATACACAACTTCAGGTCCACCACTGAGTTTTCCTCCACCATGGAATTCGAAATCTCAAACACTTTTTCCCAGAGAGTGCTTATTTTTGGTTGTGACGAATCAAACGTATTCGTCCCTTATCCCCAGGTCAATAAGTACATAAAAATGCAAGTGAAAAACCAGCAACACTCAGGTAGATTCCAGTTAACTTGCATTTAGCTTTGGGAACAAAACACATTGATCCCAACAGAACAAAACATTACACAGCATGTTCCTGCAGCTTAAAAATATGATTGAGTGTTTTTTATACAAAACTGTTATTTGTGAGGCGAGGACCCGTAATGTTTACACTTAAAGGTAAGCAGGTTCCTGCTGATACAATATTTGTAATTTGCACTGCGGGGTGCAAAACGTAATTTGTACCAGGTGGCATACAAGCGGTGCCTTTTGCCCTTCATATTTGCACTCTGCAGTGCAAAGAGAGTAAGCGCTGCTTGGCAAAGGCTATGTTAGCTTTTGTTTGTTAGGGCCGCTTTCCATGCTCACAGGGCAGGCAGCACTCACAATTGAAATTAAACCCTCTCGACATGATCGCATGTTGGGGAGGATTTCACTTCAACTGGGAACACTGCTTACCATGCACGCATAGTAAGCAGTGTTCCCAATTGAAATTAAAACCTCTCCGACCTGCAAGCATGTTGGGGAGGGTATAATTTCAATTGTACATGCTCCGTGCCATGCAACCATGTCAGGGAGCATGTACAATGGAGCCCTATGGCTCCGCCTGCTTTATTTGCATAAAGCAGGTGGACCCATAGGCATTGCCAGCATATGCTGCAGATGATGGGCATTTGTATGACTGAGTGGAAGGATGTGGCAGAAGCTCAAATTGTGTTCCTGCCCTCCTCTCCACTCCTCCTCTCGATATGCATCTGCTGACACCCCGCATCCCGATACTACTACATAGGTCTAGCAGCCTCTCGTACCATCAAGTTGATCATACCCACTCACTCCCTACCTTGCCCGACTACATACCTAAAATACTAACCCACCCAAGGCACTAAAACAACCAGGCTCTACAATACGTCTGTCCAGCCTGTCCTTTAGCACCACTGCCTCGGTAGGACTACGTTGCTGCGAGATATATCCTGACCTATAACCAGTATCCTGCCAACACCTACCCTTTAACCCACCATAAACCACAAGCACGGCCCCGGATGATGACCAGGGCCCCGGATGATGGGCTCCCTGACACATAGTACAGACCCTAAGAATAATGACCCCATGACCGTGGAAATCATAACTTACTCCGGTCCAACCTGTGAATCTACCTCAGAGATACCGCTACCGAGAAACATGAGGACGATCATTGCCTGCTCATCAAGACCCAGAAAGTAACCAGGAACAATCGGTCCCTAAGAGTAAATCACCCACTCAAGAAACTCACCCCTCCTACCGCTATGCTCACTCTCCACTTTACACCAGCAAACAATAGTGCGCAGCTATACCCCTCGATCAATTTCAGCCTAGCTGCACACATACAAACAATTCTCCATGAACACCTCAACAACCTGTTAAAACGCAGCTATGCGCCATGAACAAATCGGCCTAGCTGCCCACATAAACGTCCTACACAGGCCTAATGCCTACAGAATGCCGTCTCAGAGACCAATCACGTGACTGCACACATTCGACTGATCTCTCAGTACCACCACACTTAGTGTTAGGATGCAGCCACCATCACGTAAATAACACTGGCTGCACACATATTGAGTGCACCCAAACACTGTATTCTACTCTACTCTCGCGACTGACCTGGAATATGGTCCCCAAGGGCTTTCAACCCACAAGTGCTTTGAGATCATCCCAATTATATATAGGGTGCTATATCAATGCCAAATAACATAACATAACATAAAAATGACTGAATATTAGCCGTAACATAAATGAATGCTGTAAAAGCCTTACGCAAGGCTTTTATGCCATTCAGTGATGCTGGGTGCTCATGGAACATGAGCTCCGACATGTCATAGCAGAACATAGCATACCAAACTAATGGAAGACAGCATCTCAAAGCTGAAGAGAGCATAGACAATATAGCATAGCGCAGAATCGCTAGTCATCCCAAACAAATAATGATGGAACCCAGCGGAAACATCACCACAAAGATAGCGTGTCTCTAGAACGATCACACACACACACACACACACACACACACACACACACACACACACACACACACACACACACACACACACACACACACACACACACACACACACACACACACACACACACACACACACACACACACACACACACACACACACACACACACACACACACACACACACACACACACACACACACACACACACACACACACACACACACACACACACACACACACACACACACACACACACACACACACACACACACACACACACACACACACACACACACACACACACACACACACACACACACACACACACACACACACACACACACACACACTCTCTCTCTCTCTCTCTCTCTCTCTCTCTCTCTCTCTCTCTCTCTCTCTCTCTCTCTCTCTCTCTCTCTTACTTGCTGGGGGCTGACTGCCTTTCCATCTAGCAATTAAGTGGGTTCCCATGTGTTCAAGCACATGTGTGTGTCCATAGGAGTTCGTAGGCATCTGGATTTGCACAATGTTGGCCCAGTTGGATGTGTGGATGAATGCCACACCCCGCTACCAAAAAAATAAATACACACAAAAAAAACTCCCTGCCCTGTGCGGTCAGCATGCTGGATGCCTGACCCAAGTGGGATGAGTTTGTCAAATGCCTGGGAGGTGGTGGGGGAGAGGTGCGTTTCAGGGAGGAAGATGTGTAGTTTGTAGCATCTGGAAAAGCAGGAATGCGAACCCGCTGCAAGTCCGTCCGCATTCGGGAATGCGCTTAGAAGGATGAGATGTAGCCCTCATTTGTCAGCATTAGGTGGAGCCAAATAAGAGGAAATGAGCATTAATGTGTGTCCAGAGAAAAGTATGTAGGTCATACCCAGAGACCTAGCCAGGATTGTCTACTAAGAGGGGACAACAAGCTAATGGGGTTGAGCCCACCGCAGTGACATTAACATCTGTAAATGCCCACACAGTGTTGCCGAGTGGGCATTTACGGATTTTGGGTGGGCCTTGCCCTCTCAGTCCCTACCCTGTCTACGCCTCCGGACATACCATATCCTACCTGGCCTAAATGACACTTCCATGCAATGCCGTAACCACGGTGTCAATAGAGCAGGCGTCTCCTCTGCATTGTTGTAACACCAGTTTCCTCGAAGATGGCCCCGCAAAACCCTCCACAGTCTATGCCCACAACCTCGGACACTTCTGGTTGTGTACAAGCACTGCTGCAGGGAGGAGAAAGTGGGATGGGAAGCGCGCCCATCACTGCACTGCTTACATGCCTGTGGAGACAAATGTGAGAGAAGGGAAAAATAAACAGTTATGTCATGTCCTACTCACTCTGTGTTGTTTTCACAAATCTGTTAGTGATACAGTGACAACTCATATATAAGAAACTCAATTACCTTAAGCTGCATAGCAATGTGCCCATGTGGGCCCCCATCCCCTGTGTAAGTGCTCAGCTGAGTCTTTAAATGTCATTTGATAGCACCAGACTATCCCATTCAGGCAGTGACATTCAGTTTCACTGTCACACAGAATAGCATGCAGGTGACCACGTGTGTCCTGCTACCTTATTCAGGGCATGTGTGCACACCCTCCACTGATATGTAGACCACCATGACAGTCAGCAGTGTGGCAAGATGACTTCTGCTCAGGGGTATGACAGGGACAGCCAGAAAGGGCAGTGGTTGTATGAAGTCTTGCTTCAGGTGGCAATGCCTTCGTTGCATAGTCTGGAAGAAAGCTAGGCTCAGGAATGGGCAATGACTAATGTGAAAGGGCCATGGCGGAACGGGGACCCCTCTAAAATTGGGGCAGGTGGCCTACTTGGATTTTTTCCAGAGCCAGTCCTGCCCCAGACATGGCGTGCAGGAGTTGGGAGTGCTCCAGTCTCTGTTCCCTTCAAATGCGCCTGGTTACAATTGCAGAGTACCACTTCCATTCACCCCATGCCAACCTTCTCCAATGATGACAGTGTCTTCTCTAATTTGAAGCACTTCCGTATCCAGAAACCCTTGCGGCAGAAGGCGGCACAGGCAACCCACTAGCGAGAGAGTCTGCTACGGACATCCAGCAAGTGGAACGTTGCTCGTCGTGGACTGGCAGCCAGGATGCGCAGCTCCCAATGAAAAATGAACCCACCAAGGCAGGGGGCTTACAGGTTGCTTTATGGTTTCCCATCTATGTAACCCAGCCCGCGGGGGAAGGTAAGGCAGCGATTGGCCTGGGAAGTCATTTGAGCATGAGAAAGAGAATGGAAAGGGCAGGAAGATGAACGTGGGAGTGTGGGTTGTTTGGCTGAGGTCAAGGTAGGAGAAGGCATCCAAGAGAGCAGGTAGAGGAAGGGCAGTGGAGTGGAGCATGGAAGAAAATGACAGAAAGCGTGTGCAAGGTGAGGTATTGATTGGTGGGAGAAAGTCATATTTGGGTGTAAGAGTGTTTGTATGGTGAGGGAATGAGAATAAGTTGGAGTTTAAGGGAGTAAGTGAGGTTGAGTGAGAAAGGTGATGGAGAGTGTGAAAGGAAGGTCGCTGTGGGAGACAAAGGAGTTGAGTGCAGTGGAGAGTAGTAGAGAGTAGTGAGAGTGGAGAGTAGTTGGAGGGGAAAGTAGAGAGCAGTGGGAGTGAGGAGTAGTGGAGAATAGTTGGTCTGGAGAGCAATGAGAAGGGAGTGAAGGGTAGTAGTGCGGAGAAGGGGAATAAGAGTAGATGTGATTTCGAAGAACAACAAGTAACGAAGAGTGGATGAGAGAGGGAGAGAAGAAAGAGAGTAGAAGGACGAGAATAGAAGTAAGGGAAAATAAGGAGATACTATCAGGGTGAGGAGTAAAAAGGTGAGAGGAGAAGCTGAGTGACACCCGGGCAAATTAGAAGGCACTAATTCCTGTGATAATTATTCTTGTAGGACCCCAGATTAGGATCCACCAAGAAGACACTGGAGGGAGTAAGAGGGATATGTTGGTTGCCTTTAGTTGCTCTCCACTAGTCAGCCAGATTCTAAACAATAGGGGTTATGGATCTAGAGTGACCACCTTGGGATTTGGGGAAGTGTGAGCTAGGATGGAGGGAGACCCGGGGAAGATGATAGAGAGAGAGGGATGGACCTTGGATGACCCTATTCATGTTCTTAATAAAAACCCTAGAACCCTCTTTGAGAGTTGATGTGTTCTTGAGGTCATTTGTAACACATGATTTCATTGTGGGATTATTCAGGCCCCGATACACAGGCTGCCCACACTAGAGAAAGACGGATGGAAAGTCAGAGGCAGCAAACTCTGGGGAGACTGTAAGCACTGAACCCCTCGACCAAGAGGTCTGGGAGGAAGGGGTAGAACTACTTGCTCTTGATTCCCTACCAGAAGATTCAGGGAAATTGTGGAAATCAGCAGACCTGACCATACACCAGCCAAAGGAACCTGCCACCCTGATGGAGGGACTGAAGAAGAGCCTATTAGAGCAAATACAGGAGGCCAGAGAAAGAACCAGTCAGTTGAAACAAGCCCAAACCAGTGGAAGTGGTCTGCCAAACATCCCAGGCATTTCCACATTTCAGCATTGGAGAAGTCCCACGGACCGATACGAGGAAGAGGCTGATTCCACCATCGCCCCCTAACAAAGTAAAGGCCCCGGTGGAAGACCAACTGGTTATTAGTCACCAATTTCAAAAGACCCCTACAGCCTTAAGAGAGCAGAGAACAACTGGTTATACCACCCACGATCCTGCAAAAGTTGAGTAATGGGAAAGACACAGCCACCTGAATTTGGAAACTGTGGCTAAGACCACAGTCTGGTACCAGGATAGTTGGGCCTGATGCATCTCCCTTCATCAGGAGATGTCCAGCAAGCATTTCAAATCGTGAACCACGAAAGTACTACCCCGTACAAAGATCTGAAGCAGAGTATTCTGAAGAGGCTGGGGAAGGATCGGGAGCACTATCGTCTCCAACTGCGACATGTATGAATATAACATTGGGAAAATCCCCACCAGATGTCATGTAGAGTGAAGGATCTATTAAACAAATGGCGAAGCCAAAGTAATGCTGTTCTTAGAACAGTTTGTAGACTCCATGGGCCCATATCTGCATAACATTGCTTACCAGCTTCATGGAACCTCATTTGAAGAAGCAATCCAGATGGCCAATGTGCACCAGAGAGCTATGTACTCTCGGGACCCAGTTATGGGGTCTAAGAAGATGAGTGAACCAAAACCTAGGGCTCAGGTGAGAGCGGTGAGCCCAGCATTGAAAAAATGGAGTGCCATCCAGTCAGTGACCAAAACGAAGACTAGGCCTCCCTTACCGACAGACTGGAGAAAACCCTGGTCAAGTCCACATCTGAGGTGATAAGGTGTTAAACCTGCAGAAATTCTGGACATATCGTTAAGTTCTGCCCAGAAAACCCCAAGGAAGAACCTATGGCATTCAGACTACAAACAGAAGCTTGTGATGAAATCCCTCTGGAATGAGAAGAACCAAAATATCTTGAATATCTCCCCGTTCTGTTCCAGGTTGAGGAAGATGGGTCAGAAGCACCCACCAGAACAGTCTATACCATAGATCAGGCCAATCGAAAATTAATTCTGCCTTGAAGACCGAGGGGATACTGGTTAAAGCTCTGTTAGACTCAGGAAGCAAGAGGACTACCATTAGGGCCAATATGATAACAGCTGTCAGGGGCCCTGTCCTGGATGATATATGCACATGAGAGGGCAATTTATACCCACAAGCAACTGTGGTGGGGATCCAAAAATTATGGAAACCTCTCTCCTTCCCTACGATAGTCATGGCAGGACTGCCTGAAGAGGCTCTCTTTGGGACAGATTTCCCCCATTTCGATCTATGCTTAAGAAAGCTACGAGGGGAGAAGGGATCAGAAGTTCATGGTCTTTCCCAGTATCTACAGACAGGTCGATGCCCCAGGGAAACTGGGGACTGAGAAGAAAAGATGGAGGCGTGTGACTAGGTCACTGACCTCACCCTGTGAAGGGGGAACAGGGACCTCTCTTAACCTGGGACAAGTAGCCTACAAGAATGTTTGCCAGAGCAAGTCCTGCCCCAAAGGTGGGGTGAAGGAGTTGGGAGGGCTCCATTCTTAGTCACCTCCACATATGCCTGGTTACATTTACAGAGTACCACTTGTAATCACCCTATACCAACCTTCTCTGAAGCTGGACGGTGTTTTTCTCTCTTAATTTTCATGATTTCCACATTTATAAACCCTTGCAGAGGAGAGTGGTACAGGCAACCCACTGGTGAGAGAGGCGGCGGTGAACATTCGACAAGCTTAATATTACTTGCAGAGGACTAACAGTCAGTATGCTCAGTTTTCACCAAAAACGAACTCTAAAATTGACTGTTCTTGCAGCGGGTTGCCATTTCAAGACACCAGAGTACCCGCTTTCACAAAGGGGGCAGGGCTAATGGGATGCTCTATGGTTTACCATCTCTGTAACACAGCCCAGGTGGGAAGGAAAGGCAGCCATTGGTCCATGGAACCAGTTGAGCATGAGGGCTAATAGAAGGGAGACGAAGGGGATACAAAGTCACAGGAAGTACGGGGGAGTGTGGATTCTTCAGGTAAAGTCAAGGGAGGAGAAGGTGGAGGAAGGATGGCAGAGTTGAGCGTGGCAGAAAATAACAGAGAGGGCGTGCAAGATGACGTATTGGTTGGTGAGAGAAAGTGATACTTGGGTGTGCGAGTGTGTGTATGGTGAGTGAGACTAACTGCGAGTGCAAGGGAGTATGCAAGGTCGAGTGAGAAAGATTGAGAAAGTGAAATTAGGGTGACTGTGGAAGATAGGGGGTGGAGTGCAGTGTAGAGTGGTGAGTAGTGGGAGTGGAGAGTAGTGGGAATGCAAACTTCAGTGGCAGTGAGGAGTAGTGGAGAAAAGTGGGAGTTGAGTTGTGGAGAATGGTGTGGAGAGTACTAAAGTAGAGAAGGAGCATGGGAGTAGACGTGAGGTTGAAGAACATTGAGGGGACAGAGAGAGGAAGAGACAGGGAAGAAGAAAGAGTAGAAGGAAGAGAAAGAGGAGAATAGAAGGAAGGAAAAGAAAGGAAACAACATCAGTGTGCAGCGTATAAGGGGGTGGGAGGAGAAGTTAAGTGCACCTGGGCAAATTGGAAGGCAGCAAACCCTGTGTGCATTATTCTTGTGGGACCTGGGTTAGGATCCACCTAGAAGAACCTGGAGCGAGTAAGAGAAATAAGACAGTTGCCTTTAGGCCCCAACCACAAGACACATTTTAAACAAAAACGGTTACTGATCTCTTTTGACCACCATGGGATTTAGGGAAGTCTGGGGTAGGGCAGAGGGAGACCCATGAAAAAGTAGAGAGAGAGAGAGAGAGAGAGAGAGAGAGGGGCGGCCATTAGTTGGACCCTAGTCAAGTTCTTAATCAAACCCTTGAACCATCTTTGAGAGTTGGTGTGTTCTTCGGGCCTTCTGTAACACTAACCACAATTCAAAACATCATGTTTCTGACAAGTGACATGCGAAATTTTGTGGAAAACACACTTTCCTCATGGGCATATAATGATTACATCCCATATGTTTTACAACACTTTTCTGTCCTGAATCAATAGGCTCAGCTAAAAAAAAAAGAACACATCATGTACTCACCATTCCTCACCATGCCAGTTGCTTGTGCAAGAGTACAAGAGGTTCTGCAATGACTGTTTTAGGGTGTATGCAGGTTATCAAAGTGACATTCATGCTTGATTGTAGGTGCCCTGTGGCCACTGATTCTGTGCACAGGAGAGCATGAAGACACCTAGGATGGTGGCGATGATGAGGGTGTGCATGGCAACGACTGTGGAGAAAGTGATCTTAGACATGACATTGGGGAGAACTCATGCTCCAGAGGACACCATCCCACCATCAGCCGCCAACATCATGGACCGTCCCTCCAGCAGCAGAAGGAGCCATTCGGCAGGCCACGACATCCTGCAGTCATGGCCCAGAGACATTCACCACTGTCACCGATATCAAGCCCCTCACTGTGGCCCAAAGTGACATACAGCTGCTTAGAGCTGGGGCTATTCTGGTCTTGGTGGGCGATGGCACAGGTTCTCCTATGAAGCAGGACCATCCCAGTCCAAGCAGGGAGTTTGTTAGACTACCCCAGGACACCTTTATCTGGCCCCACCCAAAAACAGATATCCACTCTGCCCCTTCCTCTGCCTCTGCCCCTTCCTCTGCCTCTACACAGGCCCCCTTCCCTGCCACGCTTCTTGCAGACTTCTCGGATAAAATGACAGCTTTGGAGGCAGGGCAGAAATGGGTCAAGTTTCATGAGAGGGCCTTGGTGGATAATCATAACTCCTTGTGGTCTATCCTCGATGAGATCCTCCAGTCCCTGGATGATACCAGCAGGGGCTGGAGGCAGCCAACTGGATGGGGAAAGATCTTACATGGGAAATGCAGGCAGCACAGCACGAGGTGAGGGAGGATGCCCGCCTGGTCAGAGAGCAGGCCTTTTCTACTGCAGCTGGAGGGCTTTTTGTGAAGGGGCACGCCTCCGCTGCTGCATATGCCTATTCCTACGGCCAGGGAGGATGCCCATAGGTCCGACAGCAGACCTCAGCTGCTGCTGCTGCTTCAGAGACCCTCACTTGGTCCAGTCAGGATGCCCGATTTGCCCAAAAGGAGGCCTCTGCAGCCACAGAGGCCTGGACTGTGGCTAGGGAGCATTCCCAAATGGGCCCAGGAGCAGGCCTGCAGGCCCATCCTGGCTACTTGCAATGCTGCCTATGCCTCCTCTTCTGCTGTGCACTGCTTGGCCAGCAGCAGTGCTTCCCTCTCCCGCCGGATGGTGTAGGGGATCCCGAAGCAGCCCCAGCAGCAAGTAGCCTTAACAGGGTCGCTGGCTCACCAGAAGCACACCCTCTGCTTTATTTGGAAATGCCCCACAGTATCGTATATGTAATGCTGAATGCACTTTCACGGCGCTTTTGGCATTACATGAAATGCTGAATACGAAAATACCAAACTATGTGAGTGAGGGTTGCAGGGGTACCCGCCTGCACCAACCTCTGTCCAGCAGTCTACTGTGCGCACTCTTCCTGACTCTTTCACTATTGCCAACACGCACAACCCCAGACACCACAGAGACAGACACAGGTGCCCAAGCACCCACTCCAGGGGAACGGGAGCCACCCCTGGTCCTCGTGTGCACTCCCCCATAGTGATATTTCCTTTCAGTTCACATTTGGATGCTATTTATTTTGGTTCTAAATCTTATTCTTCAAAGCGTGGCCCCGGATTATTTTGACTGCATCCTGGACGGGTTTCCTCTTCGAGGGCATTTCTTGGGCTGCTTTTCTTTTGGACATTTCAACTCACACTCCATGAGGCCGCGGTGTATTCCTGACCTTTCCCAGTCTGTGTAAAGTTATTTGGATAGTTATGATGTGTGCTATTTTCTGTGGACACATAATGAGGGGGGTGGGGTAGCCTTAATGGTCATTATCTGTCAGTGCACTTCTATCTGAGGAATCAGATACGATGCGCTCGAGACTGAGGGACTCTATGCGTCGTGTGACGAATCCCAGGGTATTGTCACTGCTCCCATGGGGAAGCCCCTTCCCATGAGGCTGGGGAGGTGAGGTTGTTACCTGCTGGTCCCCCTGGGGGTGTTATTGAGCGGGTGGATCTCATGGGAAGGGAAGACCTCCATGGGAATAGTGACAACTATCTGGGAAGAGCGTGGTATGCACCTCCTCCATCTCTATCCCCTCTTTTCTCTCACCCCACTCAGGCTTCTGTGTTCCCCCAGATGTATATGTATTGTTGTTGTGTAGAAGATCCCACCCTCACAGACTATACTGGGACGAGGAAGAGCGAGACCTACCCAGATGGACTGCCTCTACAAAGACAAACAGGCAAGGAGGAAAAAGCCACCGCAGAACCAGCATACATGGTGGAGTCAACAAGAGACAATAGTGACAATAGGGAAGAAGGACTGTGTACTTGGTCAGATCCTCCCTGGAGGAACTGGGAGCTGGCTGGAGGCTCACTGCAGAGAACCGGAAAGTCTGACAGAGCAAGGCATACATTCGTTTTCAAAAATTGATTAGCAGATTTTGCTAATTAAAACATTTTTGATTAGCAAATGAACTAATTTGATTAGCAATTTTGTACTAATATTGAATGTCACCAGAATTTGTTGTACCCCAAGATATAGAATTAGCAAGCATGCAGAAATGATTTCTATGTACCTCTGAAGTATGACATCAGAGCAATGTCTGTAAAATGTAAAGGTTTGCTGCATGAATGTGGTCAAACAAAGCTCTAAACCAAAATTTCAGTTCAAGGATGTGTGGCTGGGTCATGCAGTCAGTGTTGCAGCACAGTGCTGCGTCCTTCATCTTGTTAACACGACATCAATTAAAGACTTAGTGTGTGCATGCAATTTTTATTTTGTTATCAGCAAGTTAACATATAGCAAGTGTTTGGCATAAACGGTCACAAGCAACTTTACTTGGTTTAAAATTGGGAAAAACATTTAAAAATGAATGTGTAGGACTAAGAATCTGTTTCTTGAGACATGCTTGGTGTGCATGATGCGTTCTTTTTGGGAGAGGTAGGCCTTAAGTTATCATCAGCAACACCAGAACGTCTTGGTTTCATGCTAAAAAATAAATCTACTGCCTTTTTGGATTTGAACTCTGCAGGAGAATGGCCCTGCTTCTTAATACGAATGAGTGTTTCAACAGTCTCTTGCCTCCAGTCAGTTTTAAGTTTGTTCATGCAGGAAAAGCAGCATTCCACAACTGCATTGGACACAGGGAAAACCCTCAAGATATTTATGAGCTTCACAAGCTGGGGATATGAGGTGCCATAGAGGGTTGCCAGTTTCACCCAGATCTCTTTTGGTGGCAGTTTACAAAAGTTGTTCTGGGCAAATACTTTAAACTCTTGCCACGCAGACAGAATTGCTCCAGGACTTTCTACTGAAAAACTGCCGTAAACAATTAA
This sequence comes from Ambystoma mexicanum, assembly GCF_040938575.1. Classification (NCBI taxonomy): domain Eukaryota; kingdom Metazoa; phylum Chordata; class Amphibia; order Caudata; family Ambystomatidae; genus Ambystoma; species Ambystoma mexicanum. The sequence goes on along the minus strand of NC_090922.1, from coordinate 574,851,614 downwards.
ATCAGAAAAGTGTTCTGCCACTCTAACAATTTCATTATTTCCATATTTTCCCAACTCTTTTAACTCTGATGGCCATAGTCTTGTGTCTAAAACTTTTGCACAGACAATCTATCATCACAGGATTTGTCAATGTTTGTGACATATTTTTTACACTGTTGCTTGAAACTGTTCAGAACTTGAGCACTCACTTGTGTTAGTTGGACCCCACGATAGGAAACGGACTCCCAGGTTGCAGAGAATAATTTGTTGGCCTCACTTGTAAGAGTATCAAGCTCACTTCATACCAAGGCAGTCTCTCCCCTTAAGGTTTGCAGATTCATTTAAAGTAGAAATAGAGCTAGTGAGTTCTGGCATTTCAATCACTTCCTTCTGAAGTGCAAGAGAAAATCTAGCAAGGAGTTGCAGCATCTGCTCAAAGAAAAGCAGATGGCATACCATCTGAATCCATGTTAAAAGCTGCAATACTCCCTTGGCTTTTGCCTGGTCATGGTTTGGATCAGCTGCCATACTTTCTAAATGTGCACAAACAACAGGGAAAGATTTATTCAGGGCATGAGTAGCAAGTAATTTATGTTGCACCCAACGGGTCCCATGAGCTTTCCTTGGTTTCTGAACAGACTGTTCCATGGCTAATCCCAGAGCATGCAATTCACGCAACCTTTTGGGGCTTTTTTGATACAAATAAAACAATTGCATTAACATATTGGACACATCACTGAAGTAAGTCTTATCCAATGCATCCTTCACAGCCAATTCAAAATGGTGAGAAAAACACTGGACAGACAACAGTCATTTAATGTCTTGTCTGAGCAGAGCAGCAAGACCTTGTTTCACACCCAAGTTAACAGCTGCCCCGTCAGCCCCAAAACCCACAATTTTCTTTTTTTTAAAAACTTTTTTTTATTAAGAGAGCTGCTTCATAGCGGGGCCATTACACACACATTACATTAAGGATCAGGCATAATTCTGTCATATATATGTACAAACAAGGTGATTGATACATTAAATCATGGGGAGGGTGGAGGCGTTGTATCCGCCTTGGGTAGCAAATTACATAGATAAAACCGCAGTAGTGACCATATATCCTTGGGGCGGCAGGGTGATGGGACTGACAGTACAAAGAGTTCCTCATTGTCCTTTACCATACATAAGTCTTTCAGGAAGTCAGCTCGAGCTGGTCTCGCTGAGGATTTCCAACACTTCAGGATACATCGCTTTGGCGATGATACACAAGATGTTAAACAATCGCCTTGTGGTTTCCTTCACCTTACCAATATCCCTGAACAAGTATTTTAGGGGGGATGGGGTCGCTGGGATCGACGTGATTTCCTCAAGGAGCTCCGCCACCTCCTGCCAGAACTCCACAATCAAAGGGCATGCCCAGTACATGAGCCCCGGCATCTGGGGCGTCACATTTTGGGCAGGATCCTGTACAGTCTTCTACGAATTTGACTAATCTGGCTGGAGAGTAGTGCAGTTGATTTAAAATTTTGAATTGTATCAGTCGAATCCCAGAGTTCATCGAGACAGTTTTGGTAAATTGACAATAGTGGGTCCATTTGGTGTTGTCAATCACAGTGCCTGTGTCGCGTTCCCAGTTCTCTTTAATAGTGTTGCGTGAAGTGGAGTGTGCCTGTACCAGGGAATATAACATCGAGAGCCCTTTGCCATGACCATCCGCGGACACCACAGCTCTAATACATTCATGCGTTGGGGGTTCCAGTGGGAACGTTGGCCATCTAGCAGCAAACGCAGCCCTCATTCGGTGGAATTGAAAATGTTTAAGCTGGCCCCCGCCCACACCGCTGATGAAGTTTGGGCCTCATTATGACCCTGGCGCTAATGGGTTAACGGCGCTGTAAAAGGCTGCGGCGCCATTAACCCATTAGCGCCTGATTACGAGGTCCCTTTGCGGGACCCGACCTTAACGGCTGGTCTACACCAGCCGTTAAAGTAGGGACCCACAAAGGGACCTTGATGCTAAGTACGGGACCGCAATTTGCGGTACCGTACTTAGCGCCTTCCCCATTCCCATTGAGCCCTATGGGGCAAAAATGGAAATGGGGAAGGGCCATGGAGGAAGGGGGAATTACCGCCCCACCAACCTTGTAATGGGGTGGTAATTCCCCCTTTCTCCATGGCGGAGTCGGTAAGTTACCGGCATGGACCATGGTGCTATTAGCACCATGGTTTTCCGCCTGGGTCCCAATGAGGCCCAAATCCCATGACTGCTGGAGAGCCCTGTTGAAGGTAGGGGCGATGCTGGGGAAATTCCACAAGGGGACCTCTGGGTCGTATGGAGTCTCTAGGCCGATTCTCTTATATATCCTGGACCAGGCGTGTATGGTGGTGCGTACCGGGTCAAATGGCCAGGTGTCTTTGTAGGTAGAGTTGAAAATAACAGAGTGTATGTCATTGGGGTGGGCAGCATGTTTTTCCAGGAGTATGTGGGCAGCCGTGTCCTCTAGGTCGAACCAGTGTTTCGCAAACTGTGCCTGTGCTGTTAAATAGTATAGTTCAAAGTCAGGGGGGGAGATACCACACTGCAAAAACGGTTCCGCCATTTTAGCCCACCCTAGCCTGGCTGTCTTTCCGCTCCAAATAAATGAAGTGGCGAGTGACTGGAGCTTTGTAAAGAAGGTCCTGCCAGGCCAAATCAGGATATTGTTAAAGTAGTATAGGAGTTTGGGAAGTACCACCATTTTAAGTAGTGCCACTCGACCGTATAAGGATAATGGGAGATTTGTCCACAATTGGAATTTGGTCGTCAGGTTTAGTAGTAGCTCCCCATGGTTTTGCGAATATAGTGTTTGTTTATCCATGGCTACCATAATTCCCAAATAGCACACCTAAATAGAAGCGGGCTTAAACCCCCTTATCCCAGAAAGGTCTCCAATGCTTGGGGTCAGTGGGAATATTTCGGATTTTGGGACATTGATTTTGCATCCAGAGTATTCTGAAAATATGTGTATATCTGTCATTATATGTTGTACATTCTCCTGCGGGTTCCGGACATACAACAGGGTGTCGTCTGCATACAGTGATATAATCTGTGGGGGACCGGTCATCCTGAGTCCTCTGTGTGAATGGTTCACCAGATATATTCGGCCATTGGTTCTATGGTGAGTGCGAATAGGATGGGAGAAAAGGGGGAGCCCTGTCGGGTTCTTCTGTGTAACAGGAATGTGGGAGACAAGGTGTTGTTGGTCAGGACTCTGGCTGATGGTTGTTTATATAATAACCGAACACACTTGACAAAGTATTGACCAAGACCAAACAGCTCAAGAACCAGAAAGAGATATGCCCAAGAAACCAAGTCGAAGGCCTTTCAGCGTCCAGAGCCACGATAGCCGCTCTCGCCCCTGGGTCAATCTGTGCCATTATGCCAAATAAACACCTTAGGTTTAGGGCTGTGGATCTAGTTGGGATAAAGCCGGCCTGGTCAGGGTGTATCAGGATTGGCATATACAGAAGAAGTCTGGTGGCCAGTACTTTAGCGAAGACCTTCGCGTCAGTGTTTATTAGAGATAGGGGTCTATAAGAGGCTATGTCTTGTGCTGGTCTGCAGGGTTTCAGGAGAACTGTGATAATTGCTTCTCGCATTGACTCCGGGAGCGTGCCTCGATCCATAGCTTCCTCCCACACTTTCAAAAGTAAAGGGGCTAGTTTATCCTGAAATTCTTTATAGAATTTGGAACCCAGGCCCGACCAGAGGAGAATGATTTAATAGCCGCAGCAAGTTCCTTGACTGTGATGGGCTGGTCGAGTATGTTCTGTGTCTCGGGTGTTAGTGTTGGAAGGTCTAGATCGTCTAGGTACCTAATTGTGTCTTCCCTGGACCTTTCATCATGGTTAGAGTATAGGGAGAAATAGAAGTCGGCAAACGTGGCATTGATGTCCTGTTCTTTATTAACTGTGGTTCCTAGAGTTTTCTGCATACTGGGGATAGGAGTGTGGTGTCTAAACGGCTGTGAGCATATTGGCCAAGAACTTACCGGCCTTATTACTTTCCCCATATCTGCGGGTCTTGGTCGGGGCAGTCATGTACAGGACCTCCCTATTGGCCAGTTCGTTAAACTCCTTTAGTGTGATATGGATATTTGATAGGATTTCTTTGTTAAGTGTGGCACTGTATTTGGCTTGTAGGGTGTCCATTTTAACTTCGGTTATGCCTAGTTCGCTTCGCACGGATTTCAACATACCGGTGGACTTGCCTAGGATAGCTCCCCGGATCCAGAACTTGAATGATTCCCAAAGAGTAGCACAGCTGCTCACCGACCCGTCATTAAGTTCAAGGAATTCCTCTATTTCAGTGTGGAGAGGTCCACATACATGGGGGTCCCTAAGGATTGTGGGGGGTATCCTCCATCGTCTAGCTGGTGATGGGGTATCATGTAGAGTTATTGGTGAGTGGTCTGAAAGAGTGCGGAGATGTATTTCGCAGCCAGAAACCGTTTCAGAGAGGGATGAGCTGATAAGCCAGTAGTCTATACGTGAATGGGAATCATGCACAGACGAGTAGAAAGTGAATTTCCTCTCGTGTGGGTGTAGTGTACACCATGCATCAAGTGTATCTGTCTGTTCCATTATTTGTCTCAAAGCTAGTGCAGCTTTGGAGGGTGCCCTAGGGGTGGCCGAAGAGCGGTCAAGAGACTGATCGAGTATTGTATTGAAATCTCCTCCCCAAATGACTTGTGCCTCACCCGATGTGAAAAACATATCTAGTGTTGTACAGTAGAATTCAGGGTCGTCTACGTTAGGTCCATACGTGTTAATTATTAGGATCTGTCGCCCCGCTAATTCCCCCCAAACCAGTGCATATCTGCCTTGTGGGTCTATCTTACTAGAGTGATGTTTGAACCACAGTTTGGGATGTATGAGCGTAAGAACTCCCCTAGATTGGGACGAGTATTCCGTGTGATATCTGTGAGGTCCACATTGTGGCAGGAATTTGGTGTTGACATTACCTAATGCATGTGTTTCTTGTATAAGAAGAATATGAGGGTTATGTCGTGTTGTATAGGCTGCGATCTTCCTGGCTTTGACCGGGTTGTTAAGTCCCCTGATATTCCAGGATAGTAGTTTAATATTTAAACCCTTGTTAGCCTGTGTCAGAGCCATCTCTGGAATCATTTGTTCGTCCGTTGCGTTGCCGCATCTCTGCACAGTGCGGGGCTCCCGCTACAGAACAGCTCCCTGATTTTAAAGTTGTAATGTCCCCAAACAGTCCTAGCCAACTGCCAGGGGTAACTCCTTCCTGATTCCCCCTCCCTCCACCACCCGCATCATCAACCCCAACAAGATGATGTATCCTTTTAAGCATAACTTTTGGAATTCTCCTGAGGGTACAAGTTGCACTCACAAGGCTGCCATTCGAAGGGGCTCAGGGCCCTACTTCAAACAAGTAGTGATCAGGGTCACCCCGCCATCTTCGGGCTTTGAACTTAATAAAGGATATAGTATGAACGTTTTGTTCGCCAGCCGACAGGGTCGTCTAGTTCCTCGATAGGCTGTGGTTGCACATTCTGGTTTATTGCTCGATCTCTGGGGGGCAGAGGGATGGAGGCCTCAACATATGCCATGGCTTCCGTGGGATTTTCAAAGAAATGTGCTCTGCCCCCGTGTTGAATTCTCATCTTGGCTGGGAAGATGAGTGCATAGGGGATTGTCGCCACAATGTCGTCCATTGACTGCAAGGAAGCCGATCTGAACCATTGTCATGAGTCGGTCTTCTCTCTCGTTCGCCTGGGTCTCTAGTTGGCTGTCCATTGGCATTTATGGTCCTGTGGTCGACCCATGAGGCTGGGAGCTGGCACAGGAGTCCATTGGGCCTGTTTTCTTGGCGCCCACCCCTTTCTTGTCGTGGCAGCCCATATGGTGGGCCGAGTGGCTTGTGTTCTCCCACGTCCCTATGTTCTGCTGGATAGTATTGTCAGCGGTCTTGGGTGGGATGTGGTGTTATCGTACGAGGTGATGCTGTTCCTTTCCGTCGTCCGTGTGGGGCTTGTATAGTTGAGCCACAATGATATAGTGATGCCATGGTTGTACTGGGGTGCCAATTATTATGGCGGAGCTGTGTATTTAGATCACCGGTAGAGGTAGTTGTGTGGATTCTACTGTCCGTTGAACTCTGATATTTCTTATGTCAGATTACAGGCGTACCTCTGTGGTCGACAGCTAGAGTTCGCACTAGGTGGGTGCTTATCCATTCAGTGTAGTGCCCAGTAGCGTTCGCAGTACGTGTACCGGCTGCCTATTGTGTTGCAGGCCTATCTGGAGCCGGTGGGCCCGATCCACCCGCACTCAAGAGAAGGGTTTATGTGTCCCCCTTTAGTGGCGCGTAGTATAGCTTGTGGTTGATCCAGGCGGGTCACCCCCGCATCACTGATCTGCCAGGGCCCTCTGATCTGTGTGTCTGCCGTGGGATTGGCGTGTAGTTCGGCTTCCACAGTATCAGTTCCCACTGGGTGGTACAGATCTTCCGGGGTTGATGTGCCCCGAAGCGGGGGTTAGTTTCCGTTGGGTGGGGGCAGAGGGTGGCTCAGACGTCCAGCAGCCCTGATGTCTACCCTATTCCTGTTGTTTGCCCAGATTCTTCCGAGGGTTATAGCATAGGTGGGCTGTGTGGATCGGTAGTATGTTCGGGTTAGGAGTAAGTCGCCCTAGGATCTGATAGACGGCCAGATCAATTTTGGAGGGGCCACGATGTAACTTCGTACCTCTGAGCTGGTGCGTGTGGGGTCGCTCACCACAGGCCCCCCGCGAGGTTCAAGTGTCCGTGGTGGGGATCGCCGTCCCCATGCACGTCTCCCCCATCGTGTAGCAGTGATCTGCGCGGCACGGGACCACGGCAGCGCTTGTCACTCAGGGTTCCTGCGACCGTTTAGCGTATATGACTCCACTCAGGCCGTGGGTCTGTGCCCCTCCAACGGTCGTGGTTGTGGCAGGAGTGTAGGGTCACATGGCATTGGGAGTCTGCCTTGTAGTGCCCCGCCATGGCAGCTCTCCTTTTCAGGGGCACAACCAATCCCCGGTCCTCGCAGCATTCAATGTGGAGAGCAGCACCAGCCACCCCAGCCGTCTCTGCTGGTCTGCTGCGAGGGCGCATGCCTGGGGTAGTCTCCAGACAATGCGTGATGCTCGTTGGGCCAAACCTCCTGCGCCACGCCGGGCTTACTGATGTTATAGCCGCACGGCGTGTCCCTTCCCCCACTCGGCTCACAGTCGGTGCCCCGCCCCTGGCCTGCCGTAGTTTTCTTGTGGAGCTGTAACTTGGGGATGTCCTCGCTGCTCCCACGGCGCAAGTTCATAGGGCAATATCTCGGGAGTGCGGGTCCGTTTTTTCCCAGGATTTGACCGATTGATGCTGCAAGTCTTCCGCTGCCGTTTGTGTGTGTTTTCCGGTGGCTAGGTGGCCCTTGTAAGGATTAATTTAGTAAACGGATGGTTTACGGGCCGGAGCTCTCCTCTAAGGCAGCCATCTGCTTCGTGCGCAACAGCGCCCCCCACAATTTTCTTTAAGGAGAGTCCTGTTTCATTTAGGACTTCCAATAGAAGTTTTTTCAATCCCTCACTGCGACCATCACTAACTGATTTTATTTTGAGAAAAGAAACCTCCACTTCACCACTTTGTGGGTTTACGTATATAACATACACCAACTCCTTCTCTATTACACCGCTATCTGTGCTACCATCCATTAAAACAGAAAAAGCATCAGCAGTCTTGAGAACATTAAATAGTTCTTCCTCAAGGTAGCGTACAATACAAATTGTAAGCTCTCATCCTGTTACAGCATTAGTGTACTTGGAGCCCAGGTCACACCATGACGCTTCTCCTGCTCAGCCAATGCAGAAAACTTGTTAATAGGAATGTCCTCCTTTGCCATTGTATAAAGGATATCCATTAGCTTGCCCACAATGAGTCTATGCTGATCCTCTGCTGTAGCCAACGCTCTCCCTGTTTTAACAAATTAAAAATCATAACATCAATGACTGTCAAAAGCAGCTTGCAATTGCTCCAACTAAGCACAGCCCTAGGAAAAATCTTCACAAACTCACCAATTGGAGTGTGGCGATAAAGGTCCACAGCACTGCGTTGCTTTCCAAAGTTCTTGAATTTTTCGTGTGTTGCTCTGTTTCCAGGTGCTTGCAGAGTGTGTCTACTTTCAGCTGGGAGCCACTGATCCCAGAAATCACTGAGGCTCTGAAATTCCTCATAGAACGCAAATCTGTTTGAAACTCTGCACAAAGTGTACATCTTGCACACACAGCGTCTTCCTCTTCATAAATGTCTAGCCAGGTTTTGCCTGGATCGTATTTTCTTTGCCACCCCAAAGCTGTGGCCAATTTCACAGTATGTGGTTTTGAGGTGGCCATGACTAAACTGAAAACAATTAAACATTAAAATATCCATCAGTTGACAGCATCCCTAAACTGCTCCAGATGAAGACAGCAGCTACAAGGCGTTTGTGACAAACTGAAACTTCTGAAAAAACTCAGATGATCTAAAAGATCAAAATAAATTATCTAAATAGGGCATGCAGCCGTCGCAGATACCTCTTAATTCCAATTTAAAAAAATTAACCCGGTGCCCAAGAGATCAGTAATCTGTTCTCTGAACCGGGTCACAAGTGCTTTTTGTGACTCCACAGCAGTGGGAAGTACTGAGTGGCAAGTTAGCATCGAATTGTGCAATGTAATGCCCAGCTAGGCCACCCAGTGATCCAGATATTTGAAAGTGGGAGTATTTTACTCCTTATTTTTTAAAGTCTGGAGTAAAATGACTTTTTAGGGGTAAAAATGTAATTCGAATTACAGTATTTTATAAGTGGAAAATGAAATTATCTTAGTAATAATATTTTTTTGCAGCAAGTTCAATCAAAGCTACGGCTTTACTTCTGATCAGGCAGATATAACCCTAGTTTCTTCCTGTGGTACTACTGGTCCAAACATAATATACATGGAACTGTGTGGGGGAAAGCAGGGGCACACTTTTTGTTGGGTCATGTATTTGCCATTTTTAAGGGAGTAAAAGGGGCTGAGACACCCCTTATCTGTAGGGCTGAGGCCACTGAAACCTATGGGTAAAATGCAAAGTTCTGTTCTTGCCAGCATTTTTATGGTTGGGTGGGTCAAATGATTTGCCCAGGATCACATGCCATGCTTTGGTTAAGCAGTGAAGCCAGAATTGCCAGCAATTTAACTTACCTGCCACAAACCTCCAAGCTCTAATTAGTACACATTTGTTTTGGGTTAAACAAGAGCCACAATGGTCTTGCTTATTTGCAAAGTACACCCAAAGCAACCTCCTTGGAGTATTTGCACCACCCTGAACCGAAGACTACACATCTCAGAATGCAAAACTATGTTTGATCTCATGGATGAACTCAACTTAAAAAAGAAATAGCTTTGAGTCACTCTCTGTGCAAATGTGCTGTTTAAGGTATCTAACTTATTTACACATTGTGGGACTCTTGACAGTTAGCTTTAATGCTAATGATCTTCCGTTTCCTCTTGCTTCCAAGCACTATTCCGATTCAAGTGCTAACATGATGATCACAAAACTATTAATTGCAAGTCGTAGTTGCTGCTGACAGGAAAGAACAAATGATTTAGCCTTCTGCATGCTTTATCAGTGGAGAGCTGTGGGCTAGCAAAGGGTTCTGGAACAAATATTTTGCCCACCAACTGCACACAGCCCTGCAATTTTAACACAGCCTGCTCAGAAAAGCTAATATTCTTTAAATTGTGATTGCAAGAAGGCTTTCTGCCAGCACCGGCAGTGCTTTTAGTGCGGGACTTAGCGCAAGCAAGTGGCTGGTATTGATATTTCTCCCATCCAAACGCGGGCAGGAGAAAATTAATTCCCAGTGCGGCCACCTGCACCAATAACACATCCTGCTTGAAGAATGCCTTTGAATAGTCTACATTAAAAATATATTTTTTAGAATAAATTTTTGGGCTAGGCTTTGCTTACCTCTCATGCCCGTTGTTATCAAGTGGGAAGGTCCTCTCTGCCTAATCTTCCTCTACACTGCAGACCAATTCCTACAAAATAGGCAAAAAGCAACTCATTTACCGGCTACCCACAACAATGCACACTCACTCTGGGGGGGAGGGGCCTCGAGAATCGACAGCCGAACAAATGCCAGCGCAGCCACTTGCCAACACCGAGCCCAGCAATCTGGGACAGCATTGGAGCCTTTCGCCTTTACAAACAAGTGAGGCCTCAAGCCTCTGGGGGGAGGACGTCCAGCAACTGCTCCGATGGTTCCAGTCCGCAAAGCACAGCAAAGAAAGTCAAAGTCCCAGTTTTCATTCTGGGACTTTTAATATGCACTTTGCTGTGCTCACATTACAGTTATGGCCAGTGTAAAGCTTCCTACTGGCTCTGGCTGCCTGTCTCCTGATAAATTCGTCAGCTAAACTCCATGCACCACTGCAGGCTGCTCGGACTGGCCTATATAGGGCAATAGGCCCATGCTTAACCAAAAATGCAAAATGCTTGTGTGGGCCCATTTATTGGGTCAAAGTGACCCACCTTTTGGGCCAATGTGGGCCAGTTTGATGAGTTACTGGAGTTCAGTAACTCATAAAACTGGCCTTAATGGTTAATAGTTTTGACCAGTGTTGCTGAATTAAAATGTACAATTTGTCTCACATCCCCCTTGGGTTATTCAAACAATGTCACAAAAGGAATTAATTCACTGTGGAGCACTTTTTTCGGTTGGTGCCCGAGACAATTGTATGCCCCAGTCCGACCCTGCCCCACTGTTTCCACCATCAGCAGTGGGGAGGCCGGGGGGGGGCACCCAACAGAGTCCCCTCCATGGTTCCATAGCTGGTCCTGCACTCTGGCGTCAATAATGTGCTCTTATTTAGTGACCTTCTCTGTATGTAGTGTTACCAGTGGCGTTGCTAGGGGGGGGGGGCAGTGCCCCCCTCTGAAATCCTGTGCCCTCCCTTGTGTCCCCCTACCTAAGGCGAGCAGTGACCGTGTTATCTGTTTGTGATGTTATTTGTGACACTCACTGAGGCCAATGTCTACCTATCACATGGCAATACTCCTTTTGTCTCAAAGCTAGTAGTGATTGGGCAGCTTGCAGACCCTCACATCAGAATGTAGCCACAAAACTGCTAATGATGGTCCATATTAGTCACTGAATAGTTTTGTGCCTGCAGAAATAACTAAAAACAAGCCAATGCACCTGAATGAGACTCACATGTAGCCATGTTCACATTCTACTATAGTTGGATGCCCTTCCCTAGTCTCATTTCTTTGGGGGACCCCAATCAGACTATAATGTTGCGTGAGGTACAGGGACTATAGGGAGAAAGTAAGGTTAGCAACTTTCAACTTTCTCTAACTTTTCCTCATACTTTTGCAATGATTCTCTCACAATGTCAATAACAGGAGGAGGCACTCAGACTAACCCAAACTGAGTTGTAACCCTGATTGCCTTCATCTTGCATCTGTCCTACCGTTTGTGTCCAGGGAATAGTGACTGCAAAAAGCGAAGGGAGTAATCCATGTCACTGCTTTGCAGTGGAACCTCTTTCTGAAAACCCATTCAGGCTACTTCAGCTCCCACTAAATGGCCATGAAGACCTTTCGGGGGAGAATTACTGCTGACCAAATAAAATGTATTAATACAATCAATAGACCATCCAGCTATAGATACAAGAAGTCTGATTTTCTGAAGGATTCTATATAGAAAACAGATAAACTCATGAAACTGTTAATTAGAAAATACAGCTATTTCCCTTGCAGAATATTGCCGGAAAATTGCATACCTGCATTGGGAAGAAGACATTTTTCTAGGGCTTCCCTAAACAGCAAGCAGCCCGACTACTTCAGATTATTGTAGGAAGTCTATTCCATACATAAGTGTACAATTCCCAGCAAAATGTAGATGGCTGTCTGTGCAGAATGAATGTTAATACTAATGTTGCATAACTCATCGGCATGTATCTTCTCAACCCCCAGTGGATGACGGATGGAGCCCATGCTCTGGGTCACTCCACGTATTTCTACTTTCCTCTTACCCTGGCATTGGGTTTCTTGGATCCTTGCGTCCTCGAGGCTGGAAGGTTGGGTATTGATTAAGTAGATTTTTAAGCTGCTAGTAGGGAGGCAACCATGGACAGGGTCGGACTGGCCCATAACATTGTCTCGGGCACCAATGAAAAAATGGCTCATAGTTGCAAATGGAAATTCATTCCTTTTGTGACAGACTGTTTGAATAGTACAGGCTGTGTTATTACGGTGGGTGCTGGGTGTTAGAGAGTAGATGCTCTCTAACACCCAGCACCCACCGTAATTCTACGAGCAGCAGGCAGCGTTATTATGGCGGGTGTTAGAGAGCGGCTGCTCTCTAACACCCAGCACCCGCCGTAATAACGCAGCCTCTTCTATGAGCAGCAGGCTGCATTATTACGGCTGGTGCAAGTGGCTGATGATAATATTTCCCCCGCCCGTTCGGGCGGAAGAAATATTATTCTCAGCCACTTGCTAACACCAGCACCCGCCGTAATAACACAGCCACTTACACCCAGCACCCAGTCATTGATGAAAAGGGTCCGGCTCCCCCACCCAAACCTCCCTAACTCCCGCAGCCTCCTTACCTCTTCAAAGTTGAAGCCGCAGTGTGAGAGGGGGGCGGAGATCCTCCTCTCACGTCGGATGACGCCGCACTCGGGCTGGGCTCATAACATTGATACAATGTTTTGAGGCCAGCCCGGGTGCTTCTGCCTGCCTCGCCTGCAGTGCACGCTGTGCACAGAGGTAGGCAGTAAAGGCACACTTTTTTTTTTTGGTGTAACATCATATCACAGTAATTGTGACATGATTGTTAAAATACACAGCAAATCGGCATTATTATATCGCAAATAGCGATGCGATACCGGTTATTTTATGCCTTGCAGAACCTTGTCGAACACAGGTTGTGTTGCAAGTTGTCCAGGCTGGAGAATCAGAGGTCTCGGAGCAACTGGAAGTCAGACTGAATGCTCTGAGAGAGAAGCGCACACCGAGAGTCACCAGGCCTGTGATCAGTGTGAGGAGACACAGAGACCACTTGAAGGCATGCGGAAACATGTAGCAGGAAGAAGCAGTCCTGCAAATTTACACAAGCAAGCCGGTAATGCCACAAATGGTTTCTGAGTTACCGTAGTAGGTGGTAGATATAACGGAGAATGAAGAAGGCGGTTGGGGAAGGCTGAAGAACCCCATCTCCCTCGTACCAGTACTTAGGGAAAAGGAAGAATTGACCATATGAGAAACAGTGCCTCGCAGGTTAGTGAACCAGGCCAACATGCGATAAACCTGAGAGAGGGGTCTGGAACCCACACAGAGTCGAGGAAGCTGCGCAAGAGCAGCACACCAGGATCTGCGACCCACACAGACTCAGGGAAGCCCTGCAAGAGCAACACACCAGAGTCTGGACCGCCAGGAAGTCCGGGAAACCCTGCAAGGACAGTACACAGGGGTCAAGGACCCATATACATTTGAAGATGCAATGCAACCAAGGGTCTGGGCCCACTGCAAGTCAAGGAGATCCTGAGACATCCTAGAAGGGTCTTTGACCCACACAAGGGAGAGAGAGAGGCGCGAGAACTGAAGATAAAGGGTTATGGACTGTTATGATTAAAAGTATACCAGAGGCAGCAGGCAGGTTAAGTAAATTCCTATATTCTTAGTCTTCAAGTTCAGGTGACCTCAGGTACATTAATCATGGAGATAGGAACGAAGCTCAGGAAAGGAGCCCACTGGCTCCCACCACCTAGGCTACATCATGGTGACTGCTTCCGGTGGAACACTCAGGATCTCAAGCATACCCAAACATTCCAGCATTCATGCAAACACTCCACTGATGACCTCACACATACAGACACCATGGGGGACAGAGACACATCAGGAGGCAAGAGGGAAGGACAGGTCTTAACAAGGCAAGGCAGGCCCTAAAGCCAGATCCTAACAAGGACCCAGTGCGAAAAGAAGTGACATTTTCTGGAATACTAAGAGCTACAGGCCGATACTTGAGAACTGTATTTATATGACACAAGATGGGAGAAAAGGCAATTCCCAGCTAATCCTGTTGTGTCTTTGGATACGTTTGGAAGAGCATCTTATATCAAGAACATTTAAGTTAGAGAACCACTCTTTGTGTTTTTCGTCAATCCCCCAAAGCCTTAGTTCTGAGGAAAATACCAAGTTTCCCAACCAGGTGGACCATCAGGTAGCAGTAACCTTTTGGGCTTTGAACACACAGGCCATCCTACATATCAGGAAATCGGTAGAAGGGACTGACTATCATCTTTATTGTCCTTATTACAGTTGAATACCAGATAGAGACAAGATAATAATCTCTTTGGGCCTACAGCTTGATATTCCCCATGGTTTCAGCATTTATATATTACCACCTAAAGGAAAAGGATTAAGAATACAGCCTATACTTTCATGGGAATGGGAAGAGGAATTCAAATGTGTCCTTTTGAATTATTCTGATGACCCCATTCAGATCAAAAGGGAAGGGTCCAGCTGATAAGAATTCTGAGGTATGACATTTTATGAGACCCTTCCTCCTATCCAAATTCAAAAGAGAATTATTCGAAGAACATCTCCGGTAAGAAAAGAAGTGAAGATCTTGGCCCTAGCCCTATATAAGCAGACGACCAACACTCCCCTGGGGGAAAAAGTATTATTGGACTCAGCTACTACCCCAGAATGTTTGGCTAGACCGGAAGCCTGGGAGGAAGAGGGGGAAAACATAGCCTTGACAAATCCTTTTGAGGGAATCCCAGAGAACTCCAGCTGGTCATCACCCCATCTTACTCGATAGGATTACTTGACATTCATCTTCCCCAGATCACAACGTTGTTAGAACCAGGGACCGTAAGAACTGAATCCTGAGAGGAACCAAAGGAAGAAGGAGGGTACCCTGCAGTAATAAATCAATTTCTTGATCCATATTGGATGGGTTATTCTTGCAAAGCGTATGGACACATTGCGAGAGGTTGTCCATGGAATGTAGTTGATCTTCCCAAGTCCTCATCGTCCAGCAAACCCGATCAGCCTCAAAGAAGGCTTGATGCCTTTTTATATGCAAAAGGGAACACCTTGTATAAAATTCCTGGTTCTTAGAGGAAAAACTGATTTTGGCAGAAATGGACACTGGGAGCAAAGAAAGTGCTATGAAAACAGAGCTACTTCCCCAGTGGTGGAAAGAAGGGGGGAACGGCAAGGGAACTTGTGTACATGGCCGTTCTCAGAAATACCCATTGACCCAAATCCCTTCTTCTATTCTGGGAAGTAAAATAGATCTGATTGTAGCAGTAGTTTCCAACTTGACAGCTCAATTAGTCTTAGGGAGAGATGTACTTCACTTTGATCAATGGGTTTCATGTATAGCCCAAATAAATTCTGAAAATCCTATAGGTAGACCTCCTTCCCCTTCGAAGTCAGAACCTCCCAATTGAAACAAAAGCTGGTGAAGAGGACAGGGTTACTTCAGTGAAACAGATTCAATAGGCCAACAAAAAGGACCTAACCTTAGAGAAATACAGGATTTCCTGGACTGTCAGCCTGGTTGCTTCACAATAGAACCTCGAGAGGAACGAGAGCCAGAAAAGGTAACCTTCCCCTGTCGGTTTCCTTGTGAAGCATCCCGGTCCAACCCGCATTTGGGAAGGGTATGTGAGAAACCTGAGGGTATTCTGACTCCTATTCCCCATGGTTCCTCTGCGCAGGTGGCCAGGGAAAGGCCATCGCTCTTGGATCCTGACCCTGGGGGTGGACAAGCAAGTGAGAATCACATCGGTGGAGGGCCTTTGGGGTGCGATGCCCTTGGCAAAGACATGTCAGCCCCCTTTTCCTACTATTGGGCAATTCAACCCTTCCCCTGCCTTTATGGGGTATCATGAGTCAATTCCCCTGACTTCCTCTATGACTACTAAGAGTACTGTGATGAAGAAGAAGCAACCGGGAGTAATTAATATTAGGGGCTTTTTCCACTTTGGTACTGGGACGAGGAAGAGGACTGCTGAGAGTACTAGAGGTCAGGCATATCCCTTTAATGATGGTCAATCAGGGCTAATCGTACATTTGCACCTGTAGTCTGTTAAAGGACTGCAGGTGTATAAAAAGTCCAATCAAGTGATGTCAGAGAGAAGCAGTGGCAAGAGAAGCAGTGGCAGTGAAGGAGCAGCAGCAGAGAGGCCAAGAGAAGCAGCAGGGAGCTGCATGTGTGGAGCATGACAACGGTTCAGGAGAGAGCGCCCCAGGAGTAGGGGTTCTGTGGAACCGAATGAACATTGAAAATGGAGCCGTGCATGGAGGCTGTCCCTTTTTTTGGTGCTAGAAGTGTTCATTCTCCTGGGGACAGAAGCCGACCCAGGACTGCATGAGGGGCAGGTGGTGGAGCCCTGGGGCGGAGACCAGAAGGCCGAGAGATCTACACTGCAGGAACCTGTAACAAAGCAACCGGCGAGTTTCTATGAAAGCAGAAACCCGGTATGCAAGTGTCTGTTCTTACACATAAGGTTATTTTGTATTGGAGTGGTCGCGTGAATGATGAGACATGCTTTCGAAGGACTCCAATCCAAATCCTTGCTAACCAGCAAACAATGGATCTTGTAAACTATTGAACAATTGAGAATACTTTGTTACGGAGTGGTCGCGTGTAAATTAAAGCACGTTTTTGAAAGTCTCTGAGTGCTCGGCACATTTAAAGGCCAACTACAGTAGCATATTACAACGAAATGAACTGAATAGAACAACAAAGTGATTTAAATGAAAACCTTGAACAATTATTGAATGCCGAACCTAATGCAAAGCTTAAATAAATATATCTTTATACTTATTGAATACTGTACTGAAAGAAAACTGTTACCTATAAAGGTTATAAAGGAACAAAGCTTTACAATTTAAATAAATCCATCATGTGCCAAGTTCAAAAGTGAATGAAACTTTAAATACAAGCAAAGTTCATATGTGTTAAATCTACAAGTCAATGAAACTTTGAATTAAAGGAACCAATACATATTGGACCTTAAAGTGAACAGAACTTTTAAAAGGCAAGTGAATCCAATATATATTGGACTCCAAAGTGAATGGAACTTTGGAGTGGAACTTTAACAAGTGAACCAAAGCAAACAGCACTTTTTAGCCGAGAAAAGTTTGTTGTACAACGACCAACCATATGCAGAGGGCTCAAGTGTGGTGTAAAACTTTAAGAAAACCGGAAACACCATTATATCAATAAATCATTGAAAGTGCACCTTGGTGCAGGGAACCCTGAGGTTTGAATTACTTATTGACTTGAGGACGGAGCCTCAAGATATATTTATGTTTTTAACAGTGTTTTGGAATGTGGGGAAGGGAACACCCGACAAGTGGTTAATTCCATATCATCCTGAACGTAAGGCAATCCTGAGACTTTTGTTGGAACTGCTTTATACTTCGGGAAGGGAGCTGAAAGAAAGCTGCTAGCTGACAGAGCTCCGAACTTTGTGCTGAACATTGTTTTGTTGGTTGCTGACATCTCTACACTTTGTAAACATTAGTTGTGAGGGTATAGGTTTTGGGCACAGACAGATTCCTAAGTTCAACCCTTGCACTTCGACTTTCCTTATTTTTGGGTTGATAGGGAAATCCCACCATTGTACAGAGCAAGACAGAACTTTTTCCATCCTGATTTTTAAGTTAATAAAGTTGTATTGTTAATTCAGAATCTCTTGTCTGTGTCTTACTCCAAGATGCCTTCACAACATACACCCACACACTTTTGCCATCCATCCCTTCCGTCACCATGCAAAGCCACAAACTATCGTGCACCACACACAACACTTACACTACCAACATCATGGTATAAGTTACGACACAGCACACCCCTCTCCCAAGATTTACGTTTGCTTAGTAAATACCTTCAAACGTAGATTCTGGGGGCATTCAAACCCGCCAAGCCACACAATACCCCTGACATGCTCATCAAAACAGGTAGACATCCACAGGCACACCCCAAAAATGAGGAACACACCCCACTGATACACCCACCAACAATAGTCACACACCCACAGACACACCCATCAATAATAGGGCATAGCCACAGAAATTCCCATAACACGTGGGCCGAAAAGGAAGAAGGCAGCCGAAACAACACCACAGACATATTCAACTTACATGTCGGAATTCCCGATTCGGATATTACACCATGCAAATGCAGACCATCCACTTAATGTCACATCAATCCTAGGACTCCTCCTACCATGTCATCATGCCCAACACAAAGTGACACAGACCCAGCATCCACAGGACACACACAACGCATAAGCGCACACACACATACCAACACATACCAAGACACAAATACACATAATGCACCCAAATGTTACCCCATCAACACATTGTGGCCACACAATTAGCTAACAATGTGCACACTAGGGAAATGACATGGCCCGATCATATGGGGCTCACAACGCTTGCCCACACATTCAAACAGCGGAGGACACATGGATAACACCACAAAACTGAATGACGCACACATCCTAATCAGTGTCAAACACCTCCACCTCCGATAATCAATAAATACCTACACACCAGTGGCCTCAATTGCTGCAGTGGTTGTGTTGTCCAGCAAGATGGAGGCTGCGAAGGAGCAACAGCGCAAGATGAACTTCACCGAAGGTGAGGTGGGTCTGATGGTGGAGTTCATCCACAGCCACCAGAACCGTATGCTCCAGATACCTGGGCATTGCACCACGCAGAGCCAGCACCATGCACACTGGATCATAATCATGGAACAAATCAATGCTCTGGGTATCGAGCAACACACCTGGAGGGAAATAAAGAAAAAGTGATGACTAGTGACAGGTCAAGCGCTAATATACCGAATACAATGTCGCCCGACCTCTCGGGGGAGAACCACCATGCTCCGGTTTGAGACTGATGCCCAGGGGAGAGAAGACCCTGAGTATGATCGCAGAGGAGGTGTGCACTGGCATACGAGGCACATAGACAGGCACAGACTTCCGTGGTAAGCACATCACCTTTCCTCAACCACTCACATCCATGTCTCTGCCACCCACGCAACACCTGAGACATGAAAACAACTGCTGCAGCAATAGGAACACACTATGGATGTACACAGGCAATGACCCATACCCACTGCAATTACACTACACTGTCCTACGGTGCCAAAGACATGCCATAGTGCTTACTCCACATGCAGAACTGGACACAGATCTCCATAGAACATCCAGTTCCATTCCACACACAAGTCGGCATCCCTCACAGAAGATGACACCAACACTGGACATGCATCTACGACTCAACAAAACACACGCACATCCACTCATATAGATGTCTCAGATTCACTCAAATGGAGCATACCACCATGCCACATGTGCCAGTTGTGCACTCCCAACAATCAACATGTCCCATGCCAACCTCTTAATGAGCCGCAACACCACCAACAATCAAGCCATACCACACACGAATCACGTCCGCATATGCTCAATATCCATCCGACATCAAGCCACATTGACACAGGGGACATGACAACCACATGTAATGCACCTTCCCCCACATTCATAGCCATGCAATGAGTCATGGGGCTGCCACGATACCGACACACGCCACACATCCCCATATTGCCTTCACATGCAACACTCATCAGCAATGCCAGCACCAATACTTCCATGGGGCTCAAACATACATGGATGATAACTGGGGGTGGATGGTGAAAAGGGAAGATGCATGAGGGCCACATGCTTGCCAAGACATAGCAAGACATGGCAACATTTAACAACTGTAATGCAATCCTCTCCAACAAGACACCCTGCTCTTCGAGCTCCTCCCACTCCCCTGACACAGGTTCCATCAAATCCTGAAACACACTCCCCCCGGAGCACTGCAGTAACACACACACCAGCACATACCCCACTTCCACTTGTACAGCACCACACCCAGCTTCACAAACAAACTTATTGTACAGTACTAAATACACATCGTCAACACGACTACTTGTCTGTTGTGACTTGCAAGATTCTCTGACATGGAATGGCTGTGATCGGAGGGAAGCTGTATCTGTGCATGGCGATTCCTGTTGAGAGACACATTGTGAAAATGTTGCCACAATCACGCACATACAGTGCACATACATCACTACACACATAGACTGGCACCAAGAGAATGGTCCATGCACAGCTTCATAGTTTCAGCAGTTGCCATGCGTCTGTTCAACACATACCCACATCAGTCATATGACATTGGATGCAGTGTAGTAATCCATAACAAAATATATATGTAGTGCCATTGGTACACGGATCAGCAACATACACACATGGCACACACAGATTTGTTGAACAAGTGCAGTGTCCTATGCAGGAGTGACCAAACAGTGTCGCCATTCACCTCAGGATATGTTGCATAACATACAAGTAAAAGTCCCATTTCACATGTCATCCACCCACCAGTGATAGATGCATTATGCATGTGCATGTGTATGCATAAGGATGCAGGCCAGTGGTATGATGATCATTAATCAGATCATGCTTTATTCCTTCTGAAGTGTTTTGCCTAGCTGCACCCCGGATGCAGGACTTGCCATATATGTGTCAGGTAAACAAGGTTACTGGCACAAGTTTTGCAGACTTGACTCACAGACGTTCTGCAGTCCAGACCTGAGCAACACTTGATATCACTTAATGGAAATGTTATGATTCCAGTCATACATGATCCTGCCAGTCTCACATGCAAATCAAGTACATGGCATTCTTAGTCAAAGGCAACACACACAGTCACTAATAACTGAGTGGATGTGATGCCAATCATGGCAGGCATACACGCCAGTGTTCTGCCACCACCACATGCAAGTCACGGCTTATCACACAAGTGACCATGTATGTACACTGCATGACATTCCTGACAGGCATGCTCGAACTCTCCCCAGCATGGGCACAGATCGCACAGTACTTGGCACTGTTCTGTCTGTTTGATGTGTGGCACACAATTCACTAATTCCAAGTAGAAGAGGCACACACAGGTGGCACATGTACATGTCAATGCTGCTTTGCATGCTCTTGAGCATCTGCATGTGTACATGTGTGGATGCCACCGAAAGTGGAGAGTGCAACTTCCCTGCATTCACCACTCCCAGTACACATGTGTAACCTGTGAAACTACTGTAAGGCACCAGAAGTAAACAGACGGACACAGTCTTAAGTGCTTCACAATTACTTTATTTAGATAATAAAAAAGGTTGGGGACAAGGCCTAACTATCCCTGACTTTATGAGGGGTGTCCCTGCTTCAACAAAATGAACTAATGGACCAGTCATTGTCAGGATGTCCAAAATAAAGTCCACTGTCCTGTGTCCAAAACCTATTCTGACCCTCACACTCAAATCCTACAAAACTACTATGAGGAAAATGAGTATGTTGACTGCTGTCCTGCAGCTGTTTTTCTCACAGGAACAATCCTTTCCCTGGACTCCCCACGTACCAGGAGAACAAGCCCTTCCATGATCTTGGTTATGCCAAGGGAACAACGATTCCCTGGTCTTTAAATGTCAGGGGAAAAATGCATTCCCTGGTCTAAGTGTGCCAGGGGAATGATGCCTTACCTGGTCTTAGTGTGCCAGGGGAACGATGCCTTCCCTGGTCTTAGTGTGCCAGGGGAACGATGCCTTCCCTGGTCTTAGTGTGCCAGGGGAACAATGCCTTCCCTGGTCTTAGTGTGCCAGGGGAACAATGCCTTCCCTGGTGTTTACTTCCACTCCTTCTTTTCAACGTCTGTTTGTGTTCTCAGCAACCTTCTACCTAGTTGCTTTACGCCGCACATGGTGGGCCTGTCATGTGTGGTAACCTTCCCGGGGTGTGGTTGGCCTCACAGCTTTGTTATACATAAACAATTGGATATCTTCCTGTATTCTCTGTTTCTGGCAGACTTGTTTTACTGGTCTGCCTTACACTGTTACTTTGCCAAGTTTCAGGCCCACTATTACTGGGACGAGGAAGAGCGGCGTATGACACCTAGTTGTCAATTGACCAAGTACTTCTTTATTTACTGTTGTACAGCCTAAGTACACTCTCCTGCCCAGGCCTGTGTAGCTCGCTCGTTATTGATATACTTGGCTCAAAAGGCTGTTCATAGTTCTCTTTCATTTACCAGAGGTACTGTCTGCTACACTCCCGCAATTTAAAACATTGTATCCCACTTTCCTCCTGCAGGACCTTTGTAAGGTTCCTCGTCTCACGGCTCGCCTCTCAGGTGTCAGCAGATATTGAGGATGTGGTATTTCTGTTTACATCTTTGGCACCAGCTGACAAAGTTTCTCGCTTCTGGCTCTTCCTGTTTCTTTCTGTACCGGCAGTGAGCCGCTTACTGTCTGCAGGTGTAAATATTTCACTTTAGGGACCCTGGGGTTCCCTCTTGGTCTTTCTGTTTCTTTTCTTCCCAAGCGCCTCTGACACTCAATTGCAGGCACGTCTGGGGCTTGGGGAGGCAGTGACTCTGCAGGGGTGCGCCGTCTTTGTCAGCGACCTGATCGTTGCTGTCCTGGCAAGTATCGGGGAAGCGATAAGCTTCCCGGTCCACCAGAGTTTTCAAACCCGCACCACGTCCGCTTACCTGGCCGGCATCGGGGAGATGGCTCAGACATGCTTACACTGCGTCTGCTCTTTGCCGTCGTTGCGACCTTTTGGTCACAGCTCCAGCTTCCGGAGGCCGCCTGTCCATCTCAGTGAGAACGCTGCTTGTGTTCTCTGATCTTGTTCGGGAAAGACGTAGGCACCACCCACTTTGTGAAGCCCTGGTTTCTGCTGGCTCTCAGGCTCACACCGTGGTTTGCCAACAGTCTTTCTAGGTTAAAAATGGTTTGGTCCCCTCCTTCTTCTCCCTTACTTGTGTTTAGAGTTTCTTTTCTGTCTCACAAGCTTCTAATTGGGTACTCCACTTCCACGACTCCTGCTTCCAAAACTTTCTCTGCTGCTACTTTCCCAATCACAGCCACTGCTACTACTACTGCCACTTCCACCACAACCAACTGAGTTCTGTTTGTGGTTTGTTTTTACTGTCAGGTCAGCTTCCTTTGTTCTATAACAACTAGAAAGTTGCACATAGTTTTCCAGCACCTCTTTGGAGGGCCTCCTCGTCTCAGTACCTTTGACTTTGGGAACTGGTGTTGGTCTGTAGGAGTACCTTTGTAGATCTGGCACCCTTAAGGGGGAGAAAAAGACAAAGCCTTTTGGTCCTATTGTAAGGTGACCTCTGTGATAGTGCTTGTTAGGGCAGAAAGAGTGACGTCATTCTTGGATTCGTCACACTACCCAGGCAGATGCGGAATTTCTGCACCCCCTGGCGTAGCTTCCACATTAGTCTGGAGCCATACCATCAGTGAGTGTGCACAGCATCATAGTCCTCACTCATCACATAAAGGGTGACCTTGCTAGTACACATGGTTGACTGGTTACAGGAAAGGGAGCAGGAAATACCATTGGGGCAGGGATGACAGTGATCCCCAGGAAGGACCTCTGGTCTATGCAGGATGACCACGAGGAGCAGGGGCAGGCAGGCCACTGTGGAGGACGCCGGCACCTCATCCATCAGAGGCGTCCGTGAGGAGGGTGCAACATGGACTGGCAGAACAATGCCATGCCCACCGGCACCGCTGCACCTTGCCGAGCGCAATGTCCCCAGTCCCCCTGCCAATTGAGAACCCTCCTACACGCAACCTTCCTAGACTCTGCACGAATAGGAGGGAGAGGAAGGGGGTCCTCCAGCCACGTGGGACCTGCAGAGAACCCCAGTGTGGATGGCACCCCTGCCTCACCACCAGCCAGTACTGCTCCCAACATGCAGTCGCCATGTACCACCCAGGCACCCCATACAGCAGGATGACTCTCCACCTTTCGGGGACGATCCCTCCTCTTCACCTCCTGGGTTGCAGAACCCCAACTCCAACGAACAGGAGGTGGGGGTACTGGGGCCAGAGGTGCTTAGCAAGTGAGAGCACCTCACCTGTCGCAGCTCGCTGCACACTGAGGTAGCAGCACGGGCCAACTCATGGGCCAAGATATTAATGTTGTTAGTATGATTATGCCCATTTTGCCCCAAATGTATGAGAGCAGGGCTGTTACTTAGTCTTGTAATACTGTATATGTATTTTCGGAACTGTCTTCCGTCAATCCCTGAGATGGTGGGAATTTGGCCGGCATGTGCTTCTTTGGTAGCTATTATAGTACAGGTCTGCCTGGGGATGGACCGTTCAGGTATCTGAATTCCTCCTATGGGAATAGATGTCTTTCCATCCAATCCATCAGCTGAGCCTGAAAAGATACTTGCATACGGTTGATCAATAGGTGTCTCTCTCAAAGTTGCCTCGGGCCTTCACTGAAGTAGTCAGAAGCGACCAACACCACAATTAGGCCTCACTTATCTGCTTCTCTGAGGACAATCTCTTTACTTGAAAGTGCGAAAATGTTCTATCTTGCTCCAGACCCATTTTTCTGAACAGACTTTGTTTGCGAAGTAATTTCCTTGTTGTTCCACAATCTTATAGAATAAACCTATGGTGTTCCCTAACGTGACCAAAGGGAAGAACATTGATTTTGTTTTAAAATGTGATCCCAGATTGCCTGCTGCACCAATGTCTAATTCACTTCAGATTTCCTCCAAGCTGGTCACATTCTCCTTTCCGGTTTGTACTAGATCTAGCTGAGTTTCTTCACTCCATTGCGCCATGCAGATCATGGACCAGTCATAGCATATGGCGTGGTGCTTCGCCATCATGCCCAGGCCATCACTGTGTCATGCAGAGCTTCCCTTATCATTAAAGCTGACAGCTGCCGCTGCAGGCCACTATCTGAGCTGGAGTGCCATCATCGCACAATGCTTTCTGCAGTGCCCCCATGCCCATGCATGCACGCGGTGCTCCTTGGGAGCGGCTGATCATAGGAGGACATGAGTGCAATTGGGGTTGAGTCCCAGCAGGTGCACATGGGCACAGGCTGGGGCTACAGATCTAAGTGCTCTTAGCCTTGTATGAGACATTTGGAGGTGGGAATTCTGGTCAGAAAAAGGTACACTTAATAAAATGTGTTTGCTTGCATGTTTTTAATTGGTGGGGGCAAAGGCACAGTTTGCATTAGTTTGTGGGCATTGAGAAAGATCGGAGACAGAAATGGGGGCAGCAAAGACATATATTTTCAGAACGATGACGTGATTTGCTTGGGGCACCACCAGCATACAGTGGGGGGAGGAGCAAGTGGGGGTGGGGGGCGCATTGTTGAGACAGACTGCATGTTTTGCCTTGAACACAGCCCACATAATAAAGGAGATACACAGTAGGCATATATTCATTATTTGGGTACCTTCAGCATGAAAATGTGGTTACAGGGGCATTGGTGGCACACATCATTGCGCCGGGCCTCGTGGTATGCTTTGGGCAGACGCAGCATAAAATGAGGGTGGGGGGGTAACGCTTGCAAATGTTAATGACAGGCAAATGGCGGACAGCAAGCGTGGATGGAGGATTGGAATGCTGGCATATTGTGTTAGGTTCAGGTTCAAATGACTCAACTAACTTGAAATGAACGTAAGAACAATAGTATGCCTCAAAACAGCGAACTAACGGCACTGATTATTCGCAGGGTGGATGACCCTGCGAGTGCCCTTCTCCCTCTTTGACGTGGCTGAGCTGCACACATTACCTGGAAGAGACCCCAGACACTACCTTTCACCACTATGCTCTCCCCTACTGGATGATTTTACCTCCATTTCCTGACACTGCATCGGTCTATGTCCGCCTTCCCTATCCCAGTGCAGGCATCAGAGGGTGCATACCTGCAGGGCTCAGCAATAGAATGAAAGTGGCCACCGCAGGCCTGAACACACTGGTGCGCTGCCCCAGACTAGGACCCCCATTCTTGCCCGCTACCTCACATGCCAGCAGGAGATGCGCCAACATCACTGAAACCAGCTGTCTCTTCGGATCAGAAAAGTATTAGCCCAGGCGGCCTATTCTATCTACTGAGAGAGGCAACATACGGGGTAGCATAGGGTATTGTTCCGTAATGAGAGTTAGGGTTTTGAACAATGTCACTAAGAATATGCTGTTGATATAATGCGATGTGTAGAGAGACCTAATGATCTGCTTTGGGCACAAGCAGCGTGAACCTTTGCTCTACTGTGCAACTGCTAATTTATATTATTGAAACAAGCACAATCATAATTAAAGGGGGCAGCCTTGCCATGCTGTTTTGGTAGGGCTCATAATCGGCACTGGGAACCCAAGCTTGAAAGCTGGGTAATGCTGGTGTTAATTGTTGAGACTGGCCTCATAGTTTTACTTTGGACACAGTCAGCATGAAAATGTATTCTAAATTGCTACTGTTTATTGGTGGTGATATGGCATCTGTTCGACTATAGAAGAGAAGGAGACCTAGGCTAATTAGCCATTGGGGTGGGCCACACACCCTCAATTCCCACTAGGGGTTAGGTCATTTCTTGAGGTACCTTGGGTAAATGACCACTTGAAGCTTTAGTGATTTTTTTCATATTGTTTTAATCTTCGGATGTGGTATTTTTTTTAACCAAACATCGCCAATACTTGAATCAAGCAAAAATGTGACTAATTGGGCAATGCATTTCAAATGCTAATTCTTCGTTAGGGCCTAGTCTAATCCCTGTTTTCTACTACATATCATATTCAACGTGATCACAATTGACATTACGTTGGTCATCATATTAACATAACGACAGGGTACCCATATGGGAAAAACGCACGACATATGGAGAGACAAATAAAGAAAGAAAACACATGGTATATGTTGATCTATTAATTTTTTCAATCTCGTATGTACGAGACAATACTCATTTCTATGATGCTGTGCAACCAACTCTTAATGTATTTCTCAAACTGCTGCAGTGTGCAGTATGTGCTGTTATAGTGATTGCCTTTCCCATCCATAAGAACACTAAAACATAAAACATATCTTCCTCTACCTTCACCGTACATTGTATTGCTTATTGGTTAGAATCTATAATCCTTATTAGTAGTAGTTTCTTCGTGAAAGTGATGAGTAACACTGTCCGCTAAAGGTGACTGTGTGCCCTTATCTTTCCGTGATATTGATTCTGACCTGTATGGCGATCAGTCTAAGTGAGCTGCATTTTCATGATATGCGCGATATGCCTCCTGAAATCGACATAATCCCTTTATCAGTTTTGAGGCAATAGCCGGGTTAGGATCTATGTACACAATCAAAAATCTAGTACGCTTACCTTCTGAAGAAGATTTAAGGCCTGATTCATGGAAGTGTTTTATAATGGTGCAATCCCATAGGAAAACGTTCTGTGAATCAGGCACTTAGAGTCTTAGAGCGCATACGTACCACGGTCCAACTGTGCTGCAGTGTTCGGGTCCGATTTCATGTTAGTTCCTTTGTCTTGACATCATTAAACAAGATGGCCGGCCGCTTAGGGCTGCGTCGGCCATCTTTGAGTGGGTTAATCCTTACATGTACTAAATGCAGCTGTTGTATTTGTATTTTGCAGATGCATCTATTAGCTTGCAAGTAAATGATGGATGTATACATTTTTGAAAGTGTGTCTGACTTTATTTAATTAGTAATATGTGGTGTGTCCCCGCTTGGTACAATCAGTACAGACAGTGCCCGTAAATAAATAACTCTATATTATTGCAGTGCCAACCTCATGGGGGGTGAGATAATATACTGTGTCAGTATCTGTATTATCATATGATGCTCAGATCAGGCGTGGGCACATCGCTGCGCTAAAGCGGATTAAATAATGTCCATGTAGCTTAGTGAAGATGGCGTGTAATGTGTCAATTTCTGAATACCATTATTTAATTACAAAACCAATTTCAAGGTTATTGAATGATGTGCAACTTGATGTATAGTGAGCCGTAAAAGTGATCAAGTCAACGTAGTACTCCGTGCTCGAATGAGGTCTATGCCGAATAGTGTATTGTTTTGGCTATTAGTACCCGGTGAGAGTCAAGCAGAATGCAACACACATTTTGATTGGCTCTCGCCGGGTCTTTACCCGGGTGAGAATCCTTCGATTCTCGCCGGGACTCCAGCTGCCTTGTCCTCGGCGGGGGGGAGGGTGTGGCAGCCCCTCAGCCAATGAGGAGGCTCGAAGCGGGGCCATCCCCGCTCCGAGCCTCGCTTCGCGCTCGGGCCTATAACTATGGGCCCCCGGGCATTACCTGAGTCGGTAATGCCCCCGCCGCTCGGGTCATATTGCTTAATTAAAGTCCTTGATATTAGACTAGGTACATTTAACAGAATACATATCCATGTGACATTCTATACTGTAGTATGTCAGCAACAAAACTTTTAGTATTTATGATGTCTGTATAGTTAGTGGTTGATTTGGTATTTTTCATGTGTCATGTTTTGCCATACAGAACTGATTATATTACAAATTCTTTGGCTTTTCACCAAATTTTTAAGAAATGCGTGCTGAAAATACTTTATTTTAAAATGTGTGCTGCAATATCAATTGTTTTAAACATGTTCTTATGGAAGAACCCCACCCAAAACTCCCAGGGTTGGTTCGGATTCACTTTCTTGAGCCAATTTGAGTGAAAGCAGTTTCATCCTTACACTTTACACATTCATAAGCCACCAATGCTTTAGACTCTAGTGGTATTGTCAGAGTGGGGTGGTGGAGGCCAAGAAGCTGGCTGCTTAAGTAATGCTTGCTTATTTGACCATGCATCGAGAGAACCAGATTACCGCTGCATTCCACCTCCCAATCCAAAACAGGACTTTTGCCATGGCCCCCTCCTACTCCTGCCATGCCGATACCATCCTGCCAACTTCTCTAAAAAATAGACTGTTACAAAGCAAAACATTTTCTGAAACTGAAAACATGCATTGTATTTCCACAACTTACTGTATGTTTAGATTTTCTGTTGGAGTGCAACTTGCATTCACAGACTGCTGATGTGCTTCTTACCACCCCTACCTCCAGAGCGCTCCTTCCACCCACAGGGGACAGTCCAACCCCCTCACCCCCCACCTCCCAGCAGGGGCTGTGGTAGGAATAGAGGTAGGGAAAAGTATATACATGCCACTGTGTATCCACAAAGAGAGTAAGCAACAACCCCTGAAGTGCAGGACTACTCTCATTCATCAGCACAGCAGAGGCTTACTAATGTCACATTACATTTTATTGATAGTCCACTGCTCATACCTTCTAGTAACCCTTTAAATGTGTATTAAAGACATGCGATTTTCATAACATATCAATACACAGTGCATTTAAATAGATGCCCGCACATAATGCTCATATTCAAAATGCTACTGACACATTTCTCAGCAATGAACACTCAATGAATGCTTCTTACACTTTCATGCATAATGTACATCTTTAAATGATGAGAAATAAGTAATAAGGAAACATCGCTACCATTGTTTTCACTACACACTTAAAATGCAAAAAGTCATTAATGAAAAAGCAGCAATCATTATCATTGCCTCTACGTTTACTCAAGACTAAGACTAATGAACCTTCTCCGCGATCTCACAGACAGCCACCTTAAAAACAGCTACCTGCCTCGGCAGGTCTATCTAGGCAACCTCATCAAATCTTGCTAGCAAATCTTCATAGAGGCACCTGCCCTTTCAATACCTCAACGTGGTATCAATGATCGGTAAAACCTCTGATACTCGCTATCTGTAGAAGGTAGGGAGATGAGGGCTCGGGGGGGGGGGAAGACTGGATGCCTGGAGCAGTCTGTACAAACAAAGAAAAATGCCAAAATAAATCAAGAACCACCTTTCAAATCACCATGACCTTTTTTGTATCAAATAGCAGGAAAATAGGAAAAAATGCTTCAAAAATAGTCAATGTCAATTGGGATCAACCAGGGTGCCGGCATCAGCCAATTAAGAATAAGATCTGTTGATAGGCAGCGAGCTGTTTTGCCTTGGGTGGAAATGTAAAGATATCCCCCATACAGCTCAGTCAAAAATAATAGTTCTGCTCAAAAGCCAATAGGCAGAGTTCTTTGGGGACTCAAATGCCTCAAAAAAGCCCAGACTCCAATTTAGTGGCTTCAAAAGGTAGGCAAGAAAAATGGAGGGACTTAGCTGCCCCCCTTCTTAATAGAAGATAATGGCCCTAGTGTTTCTCCCTCTGGACGGTCCTTCCAACCTTCTGTTTGCCTTATTTCTTGGTCTGCCAACTCTGTCACAGCTAATCTCCTGCCCTGCCTTCCAAAGTCAACCCTTTTATGCTTCTCTGACTAAAAGGTGTCAACTCCTCTTATTATGAAAATATCTTACCAAAGTGAAAAGCTGCTTAGACCATCAGCCCAAAAAGCTGTTCAGCTCACCGGCCCAGTATCAGTG
The DNA here is from genome assembly GCF_040938575.1 of Ambystoma mexicanum. Classification (NCBI taxonomy): domain Eukaryota; kingdom Metazoa; phylum Chordata; class Amphibia; order Caudata; family Ambystomatidae; genus Ambystoma; species Ambystoma mexicanum. The sequence continues at coordinate 574,821,230 of NC_090922.1, read as the reverse complement.
TTCAGCATCTTTTCAGGGAAGTAAAAAGCTTATTTATGTTGTGAGCAAGGCCAATGTAGACTGTCGAAACCTTTAACCTAGGTATATGAGCCGCTGCTATATCGCACAGCAGCTACAATCTTTGCAGGATGTGCTGTAGTTCTTGTAGTCCTTTCGATTATGGCTATTTCAGTTTTATTTACTATAACCAAAGCACTTGGAACACTTCCCAGAAAGCCAGGAATACAGTCAGTGATTTGGTTTACACGATGTACCCACAAGTACCCTAATACAGATAATACAGATAAAGTCTAGCGTTTAGCCCAGAAATCCAAACCCAACGTTACTTTCTGCATTTAATCATGAATACTACTTATTGCCTGAATATATCACATGCATTATACTAGGTGCCCATGCTAATGACTATATGGCAGGGAGTTATGCTCAGAGATAAATAACACTGCATTACAACAAAATGCATGCCCAACCGGGTAGATAGCTGACAAAGTGCTGATCTCTGACCCAAGGGCAGACTGCGCTACTGAAGTGCGAATCCTGCTGCACGACCCACTTAGTCTCTCATGTGCCCGGCGTTGATGCATCCAGAACCATCACAAATGGAGTCATAATATCACCTATAACTGCACTGTTTAGAAGATGGAGGAATCCAGCATGTCGTGCTATACTGGAGCACAAATAATTATTATTGCTGTGATTATTATGACTAACAAACAATGACAAAAGCAGATGAGTTTAGCGCACATGTAGAACCAAAAAGAGAGATTAACAACACCTTAGCCCATGTCAGGTGTGAGGTGCTTCAGGCAGTCTTAACTGTAGACTCCTATCACAATACATTCTGGTACTTGTAGGCCTGCCTTTATAAATAAAACTCCAAAACCTGTACAAGAATCCAGAATGACATGAGCTAAAAGCCAGAATTTGCAAAACACCTCAATCATTACCCAAGGGAACGTGAAAGCTTTTTCCTGCATAACATTGATACCATAAGTCTAAATATGCATCACTTTCAGCAGGGTTGTCCTTATTTCCCCTTCATCAGACTATTGGGATGTTTCGGAAAGACAGGAAGGAGGAGAACAAAGCGTCTAAATATCCCCTCTAAAAAGGGACACATTTACAAATCCAGACACATGTCCTCCCCCTTTGACCCTACACTTACTTTTTTCCTATGATGTCATAAGTCCAGCAGCAATCTCACCCTTTCGGTGTACAGCCAAAACCACAGCAAAAGAATCACCAGCAATGTCTCCTGGGTTTTTTCAGGTACTGCAAACACCCCAGAAATGTCAGTCGGATCCAGCGGTTGTCAATACATGTATTGAAGCAACATCTGATTGGCAAGTCGGAATGATGCCAGTACAAAACTGAATAATGTTGAAACGCTTCCACGGCTCTCTCAGTCATATCATCAAAGCTATTTCCAATATTAGAAGAAACATCCCGGATGGGTCAACGTGGGCTGCATCTTGTATCTGAGTGTAATGGCCCCCCTGACTCACTGGCAAGCGGGAATGATAGAAATCCAGAACATAATACACCTCAGTAAAATCAAGCTCAGCTAAACAATACAGTGTCCAAAGCGGTTTATAGTCATATTTTCGAAACCCATATTTTCGAATGCCATTTTCTCGACACCAAATTTGCCGAATTTTTTTTTTCTAATACTTTTTTATTTTATTTTTAAAATGGGGGGTTCCCCCAAACCCCTGTTTTTTTTATTTACACTTTTCTTTACTAACGAAACCCAAAAAAACGCATAAAATAAAAATAAAAATATTCTAAAAAAAAAATTTCGGCAAAATGTTTTCGACATAATGGTAATTTGAAAATATGTTTTCGAAACTATGACCGGATAACGTCCAAAGCACATGGTGAAAATGCCCGCCGCCCCACACTTTGGTTATGGAGCACCACAATTCTTGTTAGGAAATCTCTGACCAACACTCCCCCAATATGCACTGACTTCGGGAGGCACCAGCCTATAAATGTACATGTTCCTCTATTGTTCGCTTCTCTTATCAACCACTGACTGAGTCCAATCCTGGAGTGAAGCCGGCAGAGGTCTGTCCATTGCATCCTCAACTGTGACCATTCTCATTGGGCATAGAGTTGCCACCCATCCAGATTTAGACCCGACTGGCCGTATTTTCAGAGCTTTATCCGGTTGCCCGGTTTACACCCAGTAAATACGGATGTATGTATCCCGTGAGATTGAAGCTCGAGTTTCAAGACTCAGAACCCTGGGATGCTTGGCCTGTGGGGATTTAAGGTGTGGGCTCCGTGCAGTGTTCCAGGGAGCTGTGATTTACAGCTCTATTTTCTGATATGGGCTGCCCAGTAGACAGCAATTGATGGATAATGAGTCAGAGGGCAGATTCACCTTCAGTGACCCTTTCACGTGCAAAATTCCAAGTCTTCAAGCAAAGTGCTAATGTTATGGCTGACTAGTGGTCCGTGTTTGCTTTTTAGCCAATGCCAATCTGCATTGGCTTTGCAGTGCATACATTTGGGAAAAGCTGAACTACAAGTCCCGGAATGAAAGCTGCAGTTCATGAACAGCCAGGGGTGGAAGGGAGGTGTTAGACATGTTATGGAGCCACGTTTCTATATTCAATTTTGGGGAATGCAGCCCCCCCTCGGAGGTAACCAGTCAATATATCTAAAACATTACAGGGTGGCAAATGTCAGAGCGGACCATAATACCAAAAAACACAGCAAACATTAATGAAATAAATAAAGGGTAAAGGGGTTAAAATGGGGCCGGGATCGGCCCCATTTTAACTTCATTATTCAGAGCCACCAGGATTTTTCGGCATGAAATTGAGCATTTTGTGACATAAAATTGCAACATTTGTTTTTTCGAATTTCTGTTGCAGTATTTTTTGTTCAAATTTTGTATTGATGGATGGGTACTAGTGAACTGGATTGCAAAATAGGTAGTGTGTGTGAGGCTGAAAGAGAGAGCCAGATTGTTATTATTTGCACCTTTTGTATATAGTTTCTGCTATCAAGTTAATAGAGTCCCAGGTGTCCCCGGCTTGACTGAACATTGTTTGTTTTGCTCTACTTCTATGGTTTATTAAAGGAGCCTATTTTATATTAATAACTTTATTGATTGTTATAATTTGAAATGGTGCAAATATTTCTCTTCCATGTTCTCCAATCCTCAAAGCACTGAAACGCTTCCCACTCACAAGCAAGACTCACAAATTGTCCATCATAACTTGCACTCCCAAACCACTCACTCTGCGAATCATGTGCTTGCATACTCGCTCTGTCACACTGCCAATCCGCAAATTGCTCTCCCTAGTCCCTGCTACATTCTCAACTGGCACCTTACACACTCAACCCAGTTCCTCCTGCAGTCTAGAGTGCTTCATTCTTTCTCACTCCTTCTCCATCTCACAACTTTTCTCCCAGTCTATCATGCTCTTCCCCTATCCTTTCTCCCAATCTGCAGCTTCATCTCTCCTTTTGGCCCACTGCTCCCTCTTTTTCCAGTCTGCCGCTTGCCCACTGGCCTACCCCTCTCTACTTTATGGGCCACCGCTACCCCTCTCAGCCTTCTGGTGCAGCGCTCCGCCTCTGGCCCACTGCTCGCTCTCTGCTTTCTGGCCCACTGCTCCAACCTTCCTGACCCATCTTTCCCTCTCTGGCCCACCTCTCCCTCTCTGGCCCACCTCTTCCTCTCTGGCTGGCCGCTCTCTGTGCTTTCTGGCCCACTGCTCCCCCTCTGATTCACCACTCTTCATCTGGCCCGCTTATCCCCTCATATGGTGACTAGTTTTCATTTTATTTTAAAAATGCAGATTGGTTCTTTTTGTAAAAAATTGGCATTTTTGCAAAAAAACCGCTGTCTTTGGGCCTCATCACGACCTCAGCGGTAACCCTTAAATCCGGCGGTAGTGCTATTACCGCCGGATTTAAGGGTCCGCCGAATCAGGGCCTCGGCGGATTTCAACCCAGCTCTGAGCTGGTATGAAATCCGCCGGGAATTCGCGCTCATACCGCCGGCGGGAAATCCACCGGCGGTATGAGCGCGAAATTTCCCCATTGAGCCTAATGGGGAATGGGGCATTCCTGAATGGGCTCAATGGGGGATGGGGACTTCCAACTCCGCCCAACTCGTGATCCCGCGCCATTAGCGCCGGGGGCTATGGCGGTCGCGCTAATAGCCCCCACGCTAATACCGGCGGTGTTACCGCCGAGGTCGTGATGAGGCCCTTTGTGTGTGTTTTTTCAAAAATACATGATTTTACAGGTGTTTTTGCCAAATGGCTGATTTTGCAGTATTTTAAATGGTCGCGAAATTGCCAAAAGCTGGGAGTCTGATTATGGTGTAAGGGTGCAAGAAATGTATAATATTGCTGTATGATAAGCTTAACAAGGGCAAAAACAAAGATAAAATCGGGAGATGTATTAAAAGGCCAGTAGCTGTGAAGGGCTAGGAGGAACTGTGAGAAGTCATTTCAAAGTCAGTAAACCTGGTTCAGCCTCTTAGCTCATCTGACAAAACGGATACTTTTCTGATTGGAAAATATCTTCTGGCTGGATTTTATGCCTGCCCTCTGCGTCCAAAGGCTTTGTAGTGATTGGTAAGAACCATCATAATGCTGTATGTGCCTCCATGAGGTTTCAAAGTGTTGTGCTCATATTTCATTAATTTGGTTGGACAACAATGGCAACGTTTGTTAAAAATTGCAACAGGCCATTCTATAATTGGTGTGTGCTTTATAACATGGTTAAAGAAACACTCACACCTTTTCTCCCAGGGAGATTCTTTTGGAATATTCTTTTGGTGGGTTAATGTACCCGCTGCAGTGATTTATCTGAAACCTGCAGCTAGAGCTCTGCAGCAGATCCTTAACTCACTGAGCTATTCCAATAAAGGTGAGCAATAGGGAACTAAGTAGATTTATATGCTACCTTGTCTAGAGTATGTTGGAGCATGGAAGAGAATACCCAGGGAAAAAAAGACTATGTAGATTTTGTAAAGTTGAGGTGGAAACTATAAGACACTTACTTGCTGCATGCTATAAATTGAGTAACTGGTATGAAATGTGATACAAAGATTTAGTTTTGGATAACAGAACGATTGAATCGGATCAATTTTGGTCGTGTATCTTTATGGCAGACCCTCTGGTATACATAGGTGCCGCCTTCTATATTTGGAAAAGAGTCATATCAGTGTGCGATAAATTGGGAGTCCAGGTATGATGAAATGTGCTGTATTATATCTATATTTCTTTAAATGCTTTTTCCCTGTATATGTATATTTGATTATTTTTTTAATATGCCTTTTTGCTATATATAGTTGTATATGTGATTAAGTTAAATGAACTCTAGATTTTACTTGAAGGTAATGATTTTAATACAAAGAGCATTTTAATGCTGTGTAATTATATTAATGTATGATGTTATGTTCTATCATGTATTTTTTAAAGTGTTCAAGGTTTTTATTAACCAATGCACACTATAAATAAAGAAAAGATAACTATTCAAAGGATTCACTGGCTTTCAATGCTTAAAACAATTCTTGTAGGAAGGTTTTTACATCTGCTTTTAAAATTAATAACATTTTCGCAATGCACATCTTGTTAAAATCTTAACAGCTTGTCACTGAATCCAATTTTGCCAGAACCAGCTTAGCTTTTCATCTTTTCTAGGTCAGAAAATGTGCAGTATATAATTTAGTGAAATGTCACTTAAGCCTTACATGTTTATTTTAATAATGCAGATTGCTATTTCCCAAAAAAAGCACATAGCTACACTAAAACAGCTGCAAGAATGTTATTTCTCTTCTCTTTCTATTGTTCTACAATTTTAAAATCTATAAAAGGGGAGTGTCAAGAGAAGGGGCTTCGACAAAGTGGGCAGAGTTTCAAGTCTGGTTTTTGCTTCAAACAAAGGTGACAACCGTAATTGGGGACTGCTCATCAGACCATGATGTCTATGAAGCAGCCGCCCAGGCAGCCTATTGTGAGGCCTTGGGCTGTCGATCCAGCCAAGGCGAGTCTCATGACAATGCCTTTGTCCACCCAGCAACAGACCTGCATGCAGAGCACATTGTACAACCGGTCTGCATGCATCAACACGACAGTACACCTATCTTGCATTTTTGATCACCATCTCTCTTCTAACCTAACCCACACCTTCTCTTTCATATCTGCAACAGTCCCTGGAGACCAGGAAAATGGCAGCAGAGCGCGATATAACTCCCAATAATACCCTGAGTTGGGTGACAGGAGCAGAAAAAGTAGGTTTGGAGTAAAGACCTTTGAAATAGGGACCTCAATCTCACTCTGCTTCAGTGCTTCTAATTTACTGCGAGCCCCGCCTTTCTCTTCCTATCCCTCACTTTCCTCCTCTGCCACAATTCCCGCACTCCTACACCTCAACTTCCACATTCCTAGACTCCTCTTCTCCTTTAGTTCTTTGAAGTGGACTCAAGGTTGAATTAAGAGCTAATAAAGCAACTAACATACAAACTCCCACGCGACCCCCAATATGATCTACACTAAACCAAACTCATTCCAACCGTTTACCCTTCTACTTAAAAACCAGGCTACAGCCTACAACCTCTGTACAAGACAACAGCGCTACGAGGCCACACCACTGGAGATGTGACCTGTACAAATACCTATAGACATTACAAGGGAAGGTCTCTCTGGAATTCTATTGGCCCAGTGGATAGGGCATGCATTTTTGAACATATATCGATTGATCCAAATTTGTTTCCAATGCATCTTACCTTAGATTTTCTGACATTTAGACATGTGAACCTCACGTGTCATACACCACCAACTCGTGACATACTTATCCATTGATCAATCAGCCTCGGTTCAAGCGCACTGGCAGCAGTAAATCATAACACCTGCCCCTCATGCTGACATCTGCAGATGCGTACTTTAAGCTTACGTCACTTGTCAACATGCCAGTGCATGTCTCATTGGAATGTCCTCTTTGTGCAATCTATTGACTTATCTCCATGGAAATTCCAAGATGCCTCTTTGCTCAATAAATATCAACAAACCCTTTCTAATCAGACAACATTGGAGTTTCTCATGCTTTTTTGTCCATCTATATCCTTCCGAGCATCTACGACCCCTATTTGCTTTGTTCAGCTACCTAACAACTATGACGAATAGAACCAAAAAAGGTTCTTACACTAGCTCTAATGACTTTTCTCTACAAGCGCTTTGACTTTCAATAAGTCTTACATACATGACAAATGTCCTTTGGTAAACACAATATAAATTGTATTCTTATAGCCTTTTATATGAGCCAATGAGAGCTTTCCAACTTTGGGCCTATTCCTGTTGTCCTTGCACTTTGGGTTTTTATAACATGTCTTTTCATAATTTTCTTATTCATGCCATTTTAAGATAAAACATTAATGCATTATTTATCCAAATTACTAAATATATGTTTCTCCCACAGTTGATTTTCTACTTCTTCAATCCCCAATAATTATGGTCTCAATTCAACCATACCTTTACGGGCCACAGTATACTGAAGAAGAAATACGTGATAAAGTAGCCGAAAATATGGTGAATCGAGTGAAAGTCGTGATGATCGCTCACAGGATCCAGATCCTCGTCACATGGAAGACGTTTCCACTTGGTGTACATGCCATTGATGTGAGGTAATGCCAACTTTGGTGGAGAAGAGTTGTTGGTGAGAAACCTCTGGCTGCTTGGCCTACATAGCCAAAAAAGAGCTTCCAGGACTATGCGTTACCCTGCTGCATGACTTCAGAAATCTCTGGCTGCTTGGCCTACATAGCCAAAGAAGGGCTTCCAGGACTATCCGTTACCCAGCTGCATGACTTCAGGGCAGCCGGCCTTACAAGATCTATGTTGAGAAGGCTGATCGTGCTGATGCACAAACTTATAGTAACTGTTTGCTCTTCTGCTCCTAGTAATGAGTAAGTATTGTGTCTATACGTTGCATCTGTGACAAACTTGCAGTATATATGTGTTTACATTTTTTTTATTTATTCATATTTCTACTGCTCTAGAGCCTGCAGGCAAACAAGCAGACTGGAGGAGGCAAAACACTGGGACAAGCTCAAGGAGGAAGACAAAAACGAGGAGGTGGCAGAGGGGCCAAAAAACCGACAAGGAACACCTCAGGGCGATCACTGCGCTCTGGGAATTAAAAGAAACAACCGTGGAAAAAAGTCTGCAAATGTCCATTGTCAATTTGTCCACACATACCCTAACGGAAACACAACGCTCAGTGCTAAGTTTGGGTCTGAATTTCTGTCCCGCATCAGGATATGACTATCCGCAGACCAGGATAGACTTCGACCAATATATACGGAAAATAAAACTACGGAAATTCTTCATGATGAATCCTGTCAAAGAGAAGAAACGAATTGCCCAAACAGGGCGGACTGACCTTTCTAAAACAGATTTGGACACGTTATCCATTCTCATATCCCTACAGGAGGATAGAGATCCAACTTCTGAACCAGCAGAATTCGATTTGGATGAATTGGATATCAATATGGACTGGTATAAAAGTACGAAATTGAAGAGTAAATCCAAGTTCATGCCCCCTATGATTATAGGAGGCACTGTGGAAACATTTCAAAATTTGGTAATAGATGATCTGAAAAAGATAAGACATAAGGAGGCGAGAAAATATAAACCCAACATTGGAAAAGAATATACACAAGCTCTGAAAGAACTGAACCTCTTGCCCAATTGTATCATCAAGGCGTCAGACAAGGGCAGAAACATTGTGTTGATGACCCGAGATCAATACATATATGAGGCCAATCGGCAACTGAATGATACAACCTGCTACGAAAAAGTCAGTTACAATCCTATGAAGGATTTGGAATTGAAAGTACAGACGTTCCTCAACAAATGGGGAGAAGAAGGAATGCTGGAAGATGATGACATAAAGTTTCTCTACAAATCTCACTCTATAACCCCGACAATATACTTCCTGCCTAAAATACACAAGAATATCTCAAAGCCTCCGGGGAGACCCATTGTTACATTAACAGGGTCATTATTAGAAAACATGTCTAAGTACATTGATGAGTCTCTGTTTCCCTTCGTTCAAACTTTACCCTCATATCTGAGAGACACGAAGGACTTCTTATCGAAGATCAATGAATTACCCTGTGAATCAGACTTCCTATTAGCCACGATGGATGTGGTTTCTCTATACACGTCCATCACACATGAGCAAGGGATCAAAGCCTGTACTCATTATTTGAATACTAGGTCGTTGAATTTTTCCAAACATTCCGAAATGATCTTGGCCATGATACATCTGTGCTTAACGAACAATGTTTTCTTATTCAACCAAAAGTACTATAGACAGAAGCAAGGTACCGCAATGGGAACGACTTTTGCCCCGTCATACGCAAATCTCACAATGGGCTATTGGGAGAAATATGAGGCATGGAAGGAAAGTAACGAAAAGTTCACGAATAAGGTGATCATGTGGCAACGCTACATTGATGATTTATTCATCATATGGAAGGGCTCTCCAAAGGACTGGATGGACTTTGTGGAACATCTAAATAAAAATGAGTACAATCTAAAGTTCACTGAAACTCACAGTCCCAAGGAAGTCGTGTTTCTGGATGTCACGGTCCAAATTGTGGAGGGGAAAATAAAAACGAAAATGTTCCGCAAACCAACAGGAACAAATGCCCCATTACATGCGAACAGTGCCCACTGTAAAAATCTAATCTGGAGTATTCCGTACGGCGAATTTATCCGTCTCCGAAGAAATTGTTCGGAACTCAGCACTTATGACGATGAGAGTAAAATCACAGCCTGGGGTTTTAAAAATCAGTGTTATCCCAAACGAATCATCGAGAGAGCTTACTTGAAAGCACGTCAATGCGAGAGGTCCATATTTCTACTAGATCGTAGCAGTAAGACACCTAGTACGGATCAAGAAATTACAACTCGTCTGATCTTGACGTATGGACAATCTGCAAAATATATCAAAAGCATCATATGCAAACACTGGAATACATTGATAGTGGACCCGGACTTGAGACATTCATTGGGAGAATATCCCAATTTTACCTTCCGAAAATGTCAATCTATTAAAGACAAACTAGTAAGTAGTTTTATGCCACCGGACACCATACCCCAGCAGCCTACTTGGCTAAACAGTAGGAAGGATGGCTTCTACAAATGTAGAAAGTGTAAGATTTGTGAATATGCGGAGGAGTGCAGCACATTTCTACACCCCATACTCAAGAGAACTATCTCCATCGTGGACAAAATAACCTGTGACTCAGAGTACATAGTGTATGCACTCAAATGCACCTGTAATAAGTGGTACATAGGCAGTACCAAGTGCAAACTTAAGATTCGCATACAGCAACATATAAGAGCCATCAAAAATAAAGACTATTCATACCCCATTGCCAAACATTTCTGGGAGAAACATGAAGGAAAATTAAGTGACTTTTCGTTCTTGGGGTTACAACAAGTGAAGATTGGACCAAGGGGAGGAGATAGAGAGAAACTGCTCAGACAACGAGAAACGAGAGTCATCATTGATTTCGAGAGCAAGTTTCCATTGGGACATAATATCGATGAGGAACTTTATACTTTCTTGGGCGAATAAATCACTGGGATGTTACATTATCCCCCTCCTGGAAAATCAGTAAAAATGACTATGCACTGAAGATGTCTAAGCCTTCCCTTAGAATTCCCCCCATGAAAGAGGGTTTTTTTCGCCAGAAGGGTTCCAATGGCGTTATTGTTTTTAATTATGTTTGGACACAGGTTACCCTACCCCCTTATAGAGCCACATTAAATTAGCATGTCTGCCTGCCTTAGATGAGGGAGATGTTCATGATTGGGTGTTTTTCATTATTTTCTTGTCAGCACCAGTCACTTTACAAAAGGCGTATATAAAAATCTGTGGCAGATAATAGTAATGGTATGCCGCGGAAATAATGAGATCGTATGCATTATGCATTGTATCACAGTTCTGCGGTTCTGATTTTAACACCCTGTCTCCATGTTATATCGAGTAACTAAACCTATTTAAAAATGGCGGACAGCCTGAATAGGCAGAGGGCACTGATTTAATTTAATTTTAGTCCTACCTTTATTTTGAAGGTTAAACTGTAGGGGGAGGGTTTAAACACTGCGTCTTGCTAAACTGAATTCATGTGAACAAGCTACAAGCCGTAGCGAAACGCGTCATCTCTGAGGTTTTTCCTTTTGTGTTGCTGGGCTGGAGGTTTCCACATGGAACTTTTAAATTTTGTATTGAAATAAAGAAGACCTTTTAAACTGAGCGACGGTGCAGCTGGCTTTTGTCACGAACGTTTCGATTTATTTTACAATCATTTACAGCATCCCGGGAGTGCGGCTCGAGTTTGCGCCAATGTTTGGTGCAAGAAAAATTATGATATATATATATATGAAATAAATGCTTTTCAAAGGAAAGGCAGCGAGTGGAATGCACTCCAGAGAGCAGCTGCAACAGGAGAACAATGTCCTTGCAGCAAATAAGTGGAAAAAACTCCTCAGCGTTCCTGGCAGCACGTTTTCTTTATTAATATAAGTGCATCAGGAAAGGGAAACAAGAAAAAAACGACGCGTTTCGCGGTACACAGACCGCTTGATCACATAGGTTTACAAACAACACAGAAGATGGACTGCAATTTATCCCCAAACAGACTCTCTGATTTCACATAGAGAGTGTCTACCTGCTAAGAGCCACTCATTCAACGTGTTTTACAAGGCAGCCATATTGGAACGACTCGATGGTATATAATTACTCATAAGAGAATACAGACCACTTCCTCTAATATTTACGACATGGATTACATTCATAATTTGCAAATACATGTCGAAAGGACAAAAACAATATGTGATGCCACTTAGAATACATCATTTACACAAAGCAACCATGTGTCTTTAAAGTTCAACAGTATACCATGATTTAAAACGTGTATTTGTGTGTCCAGAGTGCGTTAATCATTGCATCAAAAGGAGGAAGTAGTCAAATGTAGCTCCTGGCTGCCTGATAGTCAGGTGACAATGGTAGCCTTTGTGGAGTGCATGTGGCGTACAACAAACTCGAATGATACTCGGACAGGATGCATGTAGGCAATGATTGGAATTTGTGCAAAAATGCAAAAGATAAAGAGTTTGGATGTATGTGCAAATAGCATTTCAGCAGCAAAAATATGTACATAGCAGCGATTGAATAAAGTGCATAGTGCTCTCCGTCCATGTATATACCTCACCTATCCATGTAGGGCTCTTTGGTTAATACTTTAATGTGTGGATTTAATATCCTGTTTATATCGAGTAAAGAAAATCTCTGTTGATTTATATTTCTCCCAAACTCAGAGGTGTATGCATGGACTTCTAATCTGTTTTTTACAGAAAAAGTTTGCTTTTTATAAAGTGCAAAGTGCGTGCAAATGTTGCTTGATTATAAAGTGCCAAGTGCATAAAACATCCAAATTCATAAAAAGACCTATAAGTCATATAAAAGATAAAAAATATCTCTTTCATATAGACCCATATACATGCATCGTAATGTTTAAAAGGAGAGAAGTATATCAAATACAATGTAAAAAAAAAACCTTTTTGATGTTCAGTCCATATAGAATTATCACCGATTTGACACCACAAAGCAGGTAAAATCAAGTCCAAAAGTCTCTGTGTTGTAAGAGCCACTTAAAAATAAGTATCAAAACCTATACAGTTACATTTTAAAAAAACAAGTGTTTAAAAACTACACCAAAACTGTGAGAGCAAAACCCCAGACCAGTATTTCATAAATGAACATGTGATAGCACCATATTCATCGAAGATTTAGGAAGTGTGAAAATGGAAAACATGTTGTAATCGGAGAAACATTGTGCGTTTCATTACTCAGGGCATAGCACGTATTATTCGTGTGTCCTAGTCTTTAACTTAGAAAGAAAAGAACAGGCCTATGGGACATGTGCTGCCTGGTCAGAGCAAATATGAGACATTATCTACTTGAGCTTCATGTACCCAGGAAGGTATATAGTTCCTCATCAAGGTTGTGACCCCTGTTTTTTTTTTGTCTCTAGGTCTAAAATACATCTGGTTTCTAACTGTCGTAGTGTTAGTTCACGATTGCCTCCTCTGAGTGGTTTGGTAATGGTATGTATGCCAAAAAAGGTAAAGCCCTCTAGTTTGCCTCCATGTTGATTCTTAAAATGAAGGGCCATAGGGTAAGTCGGATCAGCATTCTTAATTGTGTTGTAGCACCCTTAATTTGAGTTGTCCTTTGGTGCTACCGACATACCACTTGTTGCATGGGCAATTCAACACATATACCACATATTCGGTTTCACAAGTGATTCTAGACACAATCTTAATGTTCTTTCCTAAAATGGGATGTAAATAACAGCTGATGTTAACAGCATAGGTACATGCTTTACATTTAGAACATTTTTAAAAGCCCGGTCTCTTGATGTTCATCCAACTGGCTCCTGATTGATTAACTAGAGGACTCATGAAACTGGGCACCAGTGTATCTTTCAATGAAGGCGATGTACGGAATGTGATGTTGACTTTAGGTGCCACTAACTCGCCCAGATGTTCATCTAGTTTTAAAACATGCCAATGTTTTTGTAATACTTGGCGAATATTTTGGGCCCCGTTACCAAAAGTCAAAATCAGACGTGTGTCTGTATGGTCCGTGATCTTCGTTTGTACAGCATTAGAAACCAGTAGCAGGGAACGGACCATGTCCCTAGCTTTTAAAAATGCTCTTTCCAGTATTTTAATTGGATAGCCTCGATTTTTAAATCTCTGAGCCATCCAGGCACATTCGCTGTCAAAGGTGTTAATATTGGAACTGTTTCTACGTATGCGTATAAATTCCCCATACGGGATGCTCCATTTTAAGGCTGTGGGATGGCTGCTCCTTGAATGTAATGGAATGTTTGAGCTGGTTGGCTTTCTATATAGGCTGCTGGTAAGTTCGCCATTGGCCACTGAAACTGCGATATCCAAGAACACTATATCAGTCTTGCTATGATTCTCTGTGAATTGAAGGTTGGGATCATTGATATTTAATATCCTCACAAAGTCTAGCCATTCTCGATCGCTGCCATCCCAGATCACAAACAGATCATCGATGTAACGTAGCCACAGTATTATTTTGTCTGTATATAGGGTGTTGCTCGGATGCCCAACAACAAACTTCTCCCACCAGCCCATTGTTAGATTCGCATATGAGGGAGCAAACGTGGTGCCCATGGCAGTGCCCTGAAGTTGGATAAAGAACTCCTTATCAAACAGAAAACAGTTGTTGGTCAGGCAAAATCTAATCATCTCTAATATCATGATGCCATGTTGCATATAATTCATAGATCTGGTGTGCAAAAAATACTCGCATGCTTTGAGGCCATTAGAGTGTCGAATTGATGTATAGAGAGAGACCACATCTAGTGTTGTCAGCAAGTAAGAAGTTTCCCATGGGATGCCCTCTATTCTACTCAAAAAATCTTTTGTATCCCTTAAATAGGAGGGCAGAGTAGTAACAAAGGTAATCAATGTTTCATCCACAAACCGCGATAGGTTTTCCAACAATGCCCCACATAGTGTAACAATAGGTCTGCCTGGGGGTCTGGTCAAGCTCTTATGTACTTTAGGCAGAAAGTAAATCTTTGGAATAGTGGGAAATTTAGGTTGTAAAAATGTACAAATATCTTCGTCTAGCAGGTCTCTCTCCTTCCAAGTCTGTAAAAGATTTGACAATAGCACACTCATGGTTTCGGAAGGATCAGCTTGTAATATTGAATAGCAATTTTTATCCGTTAGTTGCCCAAGGGCTTCCCTAATGTAGTCATTCCGATTCATCATGACTATATTGGTCCCCTTATCTGATGGTTTGATAATGTACTCCGTCATAGCACCAAGTTGTTTGAATGTGCGTTGTTGTACTGGGGTCAGATTTGTTCCCATAGGCTGCCGTATCTTCCGGATCTTTTAAGATCATTGATAACCAGGTCCTGAAAAGCTTCAACATGGCCTCCCGGATTGAACATGGGGTTAAATTTAGATTTTATTTTTAATGCTGTTTTGCCTGGCCAGCTAGTGTCTGTATTTGTCTGCATTTGTAAGTTCCAGTTCTGTGTTGTTCGTATAATCTGCATTTTCAAATTCCAAATCTTCAAGGATACGCAGAGTAAGAGTGTCCTGAATAGAGATGGCTGTACGTCCTGGGTGACACGCTTTGGGTTTAGGTTTAGGCGGAAACATGGCAAAGAATTTTTTTAATCTAATTTTCCGCATGAATTTATCAAAGTCTATGCGGGTTTCTGCATAGTTGTAGACAGATGTGGGACAAAAATTTAATCCCAATTTTAAAACCTGGTTTTCAGCCGGAGTCAGCTCATGGGTGGAGAGGTTGATTATAGACATGTCAGGTGGTTCAATAGTAGATGGATTCATTTCTTTGTTCCAGAGCGTGTTAAGCGCTCCGGTTTGTCCACATTTATTTTAGATCCCGCGTCTTCCCCTCCTTGTCTTTTTCTTCCTCTTTGATTCGAAGCCTTGCCTCGTCCTCTGCCTCTTGTTTTTTTGCCACTGTTTAGTCTGCCTTCCATCCCCAACAGCCTCATCTCTCCTAAAAAATTAAGTTTTCTCGAAGGTTGTTCACTCTCGCTTTCAGTAGTGTCGATGTCTGAGGACGATGGTTCTATCGAGCTGGTATTCGTAGGAACTGAGGCTTGCATAGGGAGTTTTTTTCTTAGTGTATCGAAGCGCTTGGCAAAGGTCAATACTCTTCCTTGTTCGTAATCGTTCTTATCACGAATGAATTTCCTCTGCTTGCGTAGTTTGATGTCTTCCTCGAACGTTTTATATCCCTTTTCCATATTGATACCTAGATTGTTTCCCTCTTCACTTTCCTCTAGATTCTGCAATTGCTCTGTAACTTCCTGTATTTTATCCAGTATTTTGTATCTGTCCGTTCTGGCATATTTATATGCGCCCGCAGTATAGCCTTTCACGTTGTTCTTCTAGCCCATTGTGATGTCATGGGTTCACCCACGATATATATTTTGAAATATAGAAACATGTATTTTTCTTTGTTCATGCTAAATGATTCCATCTTCCATTTTGAGATTCAACAATATCATTTTTGTCAATTACATGCTATGGCCTAATGATCCTCCTATCTTTTTTTTCCAAAGCACGTGTACATTATTATAACACCCTTATTTCAAAGATATTGGACTGTGGCTACTTTACTCACACATTTTGGGGGGATTTCCTACCAATGCCTTATTTTTTACAAGATAGGCCAAAAAAGATGATTTTTAGAGATAGTACCACTATCAGAACATTATAACTTGTAGTTTGTTTGTTTATACCGTCAACCTTATTTTTAAATGTACTTTTTATTAAAATATTTTATTTTCAATAAAGAATATATCTATCTAATAATTTGGCTTTGTTTATTTTCTAATTATTTCAAGTTAGTGTATTTCATTTCAAGTTTTCTCATATGGTCCCCAACAGCATACAACAAGGTACAGACCCTGAAGTCAAAATACCCAAAAATCTGTACTTGCCTTACAAGGGAGATTGCATTTCTTATTCTTATTATTCCTATACATGTTACGTCTTTGTTTCAAGTACTCTATATTTCATTTGATTCTATTTAGGAATACATAAGTCTTTTATTAAATGTTAACAATCATCACACTTTTTACAGTCATAAGAAATAAAAGCAATGAGGTAATATGATGTCAAATGAATGAAAGTGATTGTCAAAGTCACCAACACCACCAACTTTACTAATAAAAACAGTAAACCATCAAGATCAACAAAGGTTATTGTTACCTCCATCAATACGTTTCCAATATAAATCACACTTGATCATACAATATCCAAACACTTCTCCCTTATCAATGCACTGATCATTTTTCAAGTGAATGTACAACTCAACGTGTTCTTGCGTCTGTTGATAATTGTCCACTTAAGACCCAGTGTGTCTCCATGCTCCCCTTTTAAAGACCCCGTCCCAATAAACAACAGCAGTTCTCACTTCACGCATGCACTCACAGTGGGGCTGGGTGGATGGGAATGCACAAGGGGCCGAATACCATGTACAACTCAAAGGGGTCTGGCCTCTAGGGACCATTGGCTACATGGTCACCATAGAACCAGTGTCTCCATGCTCCCCTTTGAAGACCCCATCCCTGCAGTCATGATATGTATGTGACCGTTCACGAGGCCCTGGGCTCTTCTGCTCACTTCATCCGTATCTACCTGCTCCCTTATGAAAGGCAGTTCTCACTTGTGTCATGCGCTCACAATGGGGCTGAGTGGATAGAAAACTTAAGAGGTGCCAAATACCGGATCTGCGGGATTATTCCATTGCGGAAAAGTCTGTGAAGGAAAAGTTTGCATGAGAAATGTGCGAACCACAAAAGGTTTGCATATTTCCCATGCAAACACGCATTCAAAACCCCTACATACCCCCACCCACACCCACAACATACCCACAACACTCCCCCACCCACACCCTCAACACATCCCCAACCACCCCCCCAACATAAACAAACCCTACTTACCTTTTTTAAACGCTGAGTCCCTGCGGTGCCAGTTCCCTTTTACTTCCGTGATCGGGAACCGGCGCCGCAGGGTCCTTTTCTTTTTTTTTTTTTCGGGAGCTGCAGGGTTGTCCCCCGCAACCCCCACCCACTATACCACACAGTATAGTGAGCAAGGTGTTGTGGGGGACATCCCTGCAGCCCCCGCAGTCTTTTTTCTATACTTACCTACAATGCTACCACCAAAGGTTTGAACTTTTGGTGTTCGAACTTTTGGTTGTAGCATTTTTTCGGACTTTTTGTACGGTCAGACCTTTTCTCGGTCCGATTGTACAATTATCAAATACCATGTACAACTCAAAGGAATCTGGCCTCTACGGACCAATGGCCAACCCAGACCTGGTATCTACAGACTCCCCTTTGAAGATCCCATCCCAGCAATCAACATATTTCTGTGTCCTTTGACACCATGCCGGGCCTGTTGCGCTGGCTACATCCACATCAAACCCCCTCTCTTATCAAAGGCAGTTCTCACTTGGGCCATGCCCTCCCAATGGGGCTGGGTGAATGGGAACACACTAGGTGCTGAATACGATGTACAACTAAAAGGGGTCTGGCCTCTAGGGACCAATGGCAACATGGCCACCCTAGACCTGGTGTCTCCATACTCCCCTTTGAAGATCCCATCCCAGTAATCAACATATTTGACAAGGTGCCAGACTAATTTTGCTTGCTTAGTCCACATCGATCCCCCTCCCTTATCAAAGGCACTTCTCACTTGGCCTATGTGCTCGCAATGGGGCTGGGTGGATGGGAACGCACTAGGTGCCGAACACCATGTACAGCGCAAAGGGGTCTGGCCTCTAGGGACCATTGACCAAATCAGACTCAGTGTCTCCATGCTCCCCTTTGAAGACCCTGTCCCTGCAGTCAAGTATTGTATGTGACCATTCACAAGGCCCTTGGCTCTTCCACTCGCTTCATCCTTATCCATGCCTGCCCTTATTAAAGGCAATTCTCACTTGGGCCATGCGCTCGCAATAGTTGTTTGTATGCGCACACATTATTTTTGGAAATTTGACGTCATCAACCCTTCGCTTCCATCAATCTTTACACATACCAAAATATGGCAATGTACCAATACTACATCATGCCCCTAAAAAAACGACCAACCGAATTAATGGGCAGCCCCTCCACGTGACAAATTCACATACGCAACCACTTTTCAAAGTGTTTGGTACACAAATTCAAATCCTTTGCAAAAAAACAGGATGTATACGTTTTGGCCGTGGCACAATTGGTCATGTGGCACAATTGGTCACGGCCGAATTGACCGTGGTCAAATCTGCCGCAAAGCCAATTTAGCCTCGGCCAAAACCGCCCTGTTATATACCAAAAAACATCTTTGCAGTCTACTATGGATATCATAATCGCACCGCTTAGTATCTTTGTTGCTGAATCCCCTCGTAGATTTTCCCTACTGCCGGTAATTGAACCCTTGGTTATTATAATGTTCTTGTTTTCAGCTTGGTACATTTATAGTGCATGTTACTCAATTTTCATTCACATTTTCTTTTGATATATCTCAATGACTTCTCCATTATCAACCTTTCTATGTATTATTATGTCTTGAGTTCCTGCATCACTTGATACGGTCTTCTTTGAATATCTAATGTTTTGTCATCCCTCTTTTAATTTTGTGGCACAATGGATGATCAAAGCGCCAGTAATATGTTTCTTTGTGTGACCGACCATTGACATAGAAGCGGGTGATTAGCCAGGTGGGTCACAACAGCGTACAGGGCAGTTACCAAACTTAAAACGCTTTGCCTTTGCATGTTTTTTAGGGGTGAATCAATCACTGTCATACTTTAATATTTATAATCTCATCTGTAATTTTCTTTACTAGATATTCCTGAGCATTCAACAATGCCTTCATGTATTGTTTTGGGGTGCCCTAATATCAGCCATGATAAGAATCCTGGTACAGTTATGCACATTTTCCCCAAGGATATGTCGAATATACGAACATGGTTCCTCAATTGTGGCTTTTTGGTATCAGGGATTGACAGCAAAGCCAAGGATGTCTTGGAGGACATGAGAGGCAATCGATTCCACATCTGAAGTAGGCACTTCTTGGAAGATATTTATGAAACATCAGAGTTCACCAAAAAGTGTTGCCCCCAACTCACTCGCAAGGTACTTCCCAATGTTGTTCCAATTGTGTTTTCTCACACACAGAGTCAGGTGATTAGTAAACATGAATTATTAATGGATGTTTATATATACATATATATTTATAAAAATTGAACTTTCCTGAACGTGTGTGCTAATTACTAATGGGATGATAGGCTGGCTATTTCGGGGAAATATGTGTATGTGTATTTTATTGCAAAGTTTCAATTATGTTTCTATTTAGAGGTGTTTTTACATTTTAAACTTTGAGCTGGGATATATGCATAATTTTGGTATACACAAAACTTTCAATGTAATGTGAGCCTTTATGAAAGATTAATAGAAGTACTTTGCTTAAGTAGAGTACACTTATGGAAGTCCAGGCTGTTACCACAGAAGAAACAACAGAGACTTCCAATAAGCGAATGGTGAGCCCAACTGACATGCACAGAAACTGCTACATGGTGTTTACATTATCTATGTTTCATAAATAATATATTTGTTCTATTGACCATTGTTAGGAGTATATCAATTGAATAAAGGATCAAACTTCGTCATCAACAAATATTCTGCAATCAACAGAAAGGTCACTTCCATTTCAAGTAATATTTTTTCAATTCTAAATTTGTCTGCAATCGATGTCTAAGGTCAAGTTCAACTTTTAACAAATTGATCATTAGTTTTCATTATTTGTCTTTTTAAATTGTAATCTTTTTATTTAAGAAAGTTTCAACAACAACAAAGCTCAGTGAACAGAGGCAAAGCACCCTGTCACAGACATACACATAAGATGTAAGCATAGGGTAGCCCACCCCTAATCACTGCCCTCCCCCGCCCAACAAATCCCTCCCCAACGTAGTGCAAACAATAAGCAGTTAAAGCATGTGGACATGTACTTTGTGCAAAAGAAAACAGTGTGATTGAATAGGCCAGTAAGAAATATAACCAAATGACAGCATTAGTGATGTTTATTGCAAGGTGCTGCAGGTTTTTGGCAAATCATATGGTAGAGCAAATCTAACACACAGATCAAAAATATGAAATGTTGGGTCAGACAGATCCCAGAATTTTGTAGCATGCTGGGTGTCAGCTGCTTGCATGAAGCAGCTCTTCTCAAGTGAACACAGTCAAGCTAGGAGAGTGGCCCATGGATTTTCAGTTGGTGGGTTCTCGGCTTTCCAATGGAGCAATATAAGCTTTCGGGTGGTGAATAACATGAGATGTATCAGTTTCCTAACCATCGCATCATCATGCTAGTCCTCAGCCCCGAAACCAATCAACATAGGCATAGGGGCCATCGGGACATCAGAGCCATCTGTGTGCGAGTTCTGTCTATGGGTCTTGGCCCAAAAGAGGTCTATCTTGGGACATGGCCAAAATATATGGCCCAGTGTGCCAGGTAGGGCACATTTTCTTCAGCAGGTGGCTCAATGGGTTAATCCCATGCTGTGTAAGCACGTGGGGGTGAGGGACACTCATTGGAGGATCTTTGATAGAATCTATCTGTTGTGAAAGTTGAGCGATACCTCTTTGATGTCTGAAAAGAAGCCATACATGTCCTCCCGACCAAAGGGATACCCATGTTCTCTGCCCAACAGTGTGCTAGGGAAGCTTTTCTGTGGAAATTATTCAGAAAACAGTGTCCCTAAAACGCCTTTATTTTTGGGAAGGTTGGGAGATCTTCCCCAAGTTCTGCCTCCCTTGTAATGGGCTCTTTGGTACGTGAGTTACAGAATGTAACGTCGCATACAGGAGCCAGTCAGAGTCTGAAAGGCCTAGTAAATGCTTCACATCAGCAAAGCCAAGGGGCGTAGACCCATCAGAGAGGTTCATCAGCCAAACGTGTTGCCAGTCTGTAAATGTCACGCGTGTAGTGTGTAATCTATAGCATAGGATAAAAGAACTCTAAGAGTAATCCCGGCCAGCGATGTTCGTACATCGACACCCAGGAGTGAGCTTATCAAATTCATTGAACATGGCTGTGGAAGGAGATGTGGGGGTCATGAATGCTAAGTAGATTAGTTTGATCATGGAAACATTTTGATCGCATTTATTCTACCTGTAAGGGAAAATGGTAGTGTGCTCCATCTGGCCATATCAAGTTTAATCTTGGAGAGGACCGGGGGTTAGATTAGGCATAAAAGACCGGCCAGGTCAGTGAATACTGATATATTTGATATGTCTGCTTTGAAGCCAAAATGGGCCCTCAGGGCCCCGAAGAATGTCTAATCAAAGAGGCATGACTTCCGACTTCTCCCAGTTTACACTCTATCCTGCAATGGGTCCATAATCTTATAGTATCAACTGAATGCGAGGGAGGAAAGTGAAACAGCGACTAATGTATAAAAGCGAATCATCTACGCAGAGCCACGCCCAATGCTCCGCAACAGTCCCAGGTTTGCCCGACCAGCCGCCATTCTGCCCCAATTTATGGGTTACAGGTTTTATTGCTAAATCATATGATAGTGCTTAAAGGGGACAGCCCTGCCCCTAGTCCTTGTGTGGAGCGAGAAGGTGTTGGATGTATGGTCGTTTGTAATTACAGCGGCGCATGGATCGTCATATAGTAATCTAATGAATTAGAGGATGAGACCAGTGAATCCACATTTTTCCAGAACGACGAACATGTAGATCCACCTCAATTTGTCAAAACCCTTTTTTGGCATTGAGTGAGATGACTACATTGTCAAACTCTGTCTGGTCTGAAATTATATGGAGAAGTCGACGTACATTGTCAGAGGAATGGCGATGCAGAATGAACCCAGTCTGGCCAGGGTGTTTGAGTGGTGGTAAGAGCTGGTGTAGGCGTTTGGCTAAGCATTTTGCAAGTATTTTACCATCCACATTTCTTAACGAGATTGGCTGGTACGAGCCACAGTCCATTGGATCAGTGCCATTCTTGTGGAACATGGCAGTATTAGCCATTAGCATGGAGTTTGGGAGATGGCCCTTCTTGACTGTCTCGGTGAAAACATTCTCCAGTGTCGGTGCCAAACGGTCAATCAATCATTTGTATAAGTCCAGATGTAGGCCATCTGGGCCTGTCACTTTTCACACTGGCAAGCTGTTAATGGCTTTAGCTATTTCGGCCTCTAGGTCAGTAGGTAGGAGTGAGGGAAGCTGTAGGTGTTGTAAGAAAGCATGGACCTGAGCAAAACCTCTATCTGGGTGCATACAACATAATATAGAATTAATTGACCATTAATGGGGCCGTCACCCACCAACACAGTGCCATCTTAATCCTTAACCGAGTCGATCAGTTGGCTGCTAAATCCGCTTTTCAGTGTGAGTGCCAGCATGTGTGCGGGTCTATCTCTGTCCTTATAGAACGACTGGGTCAGCTTAGTAAATTACTTTTGTGCACGGATCATGGAAATGTGTGTGATTTCTGTGTAAAGTTTCACAATCTGGGCTCATGTCCTGGAGTCACCAGTCATTTTATGAGTCTGTTTGGTTGAACGAAGGTCCGCAGTCATGTGCGTCTCACGGCAGCCCACGCCTTCCATTTGTGGACCCAGTGCGATATGCACTGTCCGTGCAAGAAAGCTTTGTATGCGTCTCAACATCTGTGATCCCGAAAATCCCCTGTTAGATTAGTCTTCCAAAAATGATCCATATCCTGTGCAAGATGTTCTACAATGTCAGAGTGATTGAGGACCATTAAGTTCAACTACCAAGGAGGGGCACGCTGGAGCTCAATCAAGAGAGAGAGCTCTGGGACCACAGGCACATGATCAGAAAAGAGTATCAGAAACATCTCACACTTATTAGCCATAGGTATGTTATTGGAAGATTGGAGCCAGTAGTCAAGTCTCAGATAGGTATGGTGAAGATCAGAATAAAAGTTAAAGTCCCTTGTCACCCTGTGTGAATGGCGCCAGGCATCAATCAGTCGAAGCTCCGACATCAAGGTACGTAGAGTCACACCCTTCCTTGGGTCGCGTGACGTTGAACGAGTCCCACCTTGCCGATCTAGAACTGGGTCGAGAGTAACATTGAGGTATCCACCTATCAATGTCAGTTGTCTCAGAAGAGAGGCACAGGCGCTGAATCCAGGGAAGTCAGTGGGGTCATAGATGTTTATAATTGTAATTTGCTGATGGAAAAGGCTTCCATGTAAAAGGGCATACTGACCCTCTTGTCAGTGAGGGTGTGCAGAACTATCAAGGGTAGATGCTTGTGAATTAGAATTGAGACACCCCACTTCCGATGGTGCAGTGAGTGCACTGCCACACCAACCCACCCTTTTGCTAGTTTGGCCGATTCTATTGCATCCAAATATGTCTCCTGCAGTAGGACAATATCCCCTTGTAGATCACGCATTTAATTGAGAAACCTGCGTCTCTTTATGGGATGCCCAACCCTTGGACATCAATTGTAATGCATGTAAGCGAGGTCATACTGCCAAATGAGGTGCGCAGTGGGCACAGGGGGGGACAAGCCGTACATCATCTACAATACACCCCATCGATCACCCATCATGACAGATAGACCACAAGGATCTAGATAATTAGAACCGGTCAAGCATCGCACGCCAAATAACCACAAAGAGTACACATGCAAACTCATACATACAGTCCCAGCACTGCCCGCATTTCCCCAAATGCCCAATAACAAAACCAAAAACAGAAACATTTGGACCTATAGTAGAGCCCCAATTCAAAGATATAGCAGACAATGCGGGACATGCCAGAGAGGACCGACCAAGCCCTACCGTCTTGTTGCCGCATTGTGGGTCTCTCCAACATGACGAGTCAATATCCAACAAAGAACAAAAGAGCAACATAATACATTGAGAGGAAGCGTAACAGATGTCGCAGTTGATGAGCATCAGCCCGCAGAGCAATAAAATCTAACACAAAACCCCCTGCTGTGGCACATAGGAACCTGTTACCATTGTACATCAGGTGACCAGCCTCAGTGGACCACCCAGCATGAGACATAACACATTGGATAGGTGCAGAACGAGCAATAAAGCCTGTAAGGCGCTATATACAGCATAGCGTTGTAATGATCGTTAGTCATGTATTGAGCCCTGGAATGACAGGGCTCCCGACAGTGAAGTTCTACAGCAAACGGAGCCCGAGTATGGAGGCCAGTACATTTTTCCATTGACACTGCGTGCCAGCAGCCCCCCAGATGGGAGCACATAGAGCCTCACAGTGCTTCCAAAGGGACCCCCTGCAAGGATGTAAGAATGGATACATGGGACCCTTATGATCAGTCTAAAGGGGTTGCCGGAACTCCTGCTGATGTGAAAATCCCTGAGATGAGATGCAATCAAGCGACTGAGTCTTCATCATTTCAGCATTTATCACAGTCACAATCTGGACTCAGAGGCCTCCTCGCCGGTCTTCTCCCCCTTGTGTGTATCACGTTGGGGGTGTCCATCCCACATGCTCATTGGGGCCTCCACCTGTGCAGTTTGCATCTTATCAGTGGACACCAGGTCATGTTGGCGCAAGAATTGCCAGGCCTCAATAGGGGTATCAAAGAAGTGCCACTGTTGCCCAAAGGGAAGGCAGCAGGTGGCTGGGAACTTGAGATAGTAACAAAGATTTGATCCCTTGAGCATATCAAAAATGGGGTTAAAGTCCCTCCTGCATTTGGAAACTTCGGCAGAGAAGTCGTTAAAGATGCAGATAGTGGAGTTGTGACCTTCAATCATGCTTACTGCGCGGCACGCCTTGAGGATGGTGAATGTATGTTGGAAGTTGAGTAGTCTTATGGTGGTATTGCAAGGATGCTCACCTAGAGCTGGCTTAGGGATCGGAGCATGATACGCCCACTCAATGGGGAAGCTTTGGGGATCGGCCAGTTTTAGTTGCCTTTGAAAGAAGCCATATATAAAACCTTCCATATCAGCTACCTCTGTGTTTTCGGGGACACCCATCAGCCAAGGATTAATGCATCAGGATAACCTTTCCTGATCTTCAGCCCTCGCACTCAACTGCTGTACTTTCTTGATCATAGCATCGGCCTCCGCTGAGAGGGACTCATGGTTGTCCTCCAAAGTGCTTATGTGGTGCTCATTATCCATCATGCGTTCAGATTGGGTGTTGAGCCATCTATTGATGCCCTTTAGCTCTTTCATAATATCTTGTATCGTGCAATTGGTTTCTTGGGTGCACTGTCCAATGTTTTTTTATCTCTGTAAGGATGGATTGCAGCTGCGCTGGGACACCCATCTTCACCCGTTTTCTCGATTCTCTCTGTGCTTTAGATAAGGAATGGCTCTTAGTCTGAGGTATTCAGAAGCATATACTGTAATGCCTATGAGCCGGCTATGGTAGCTAATGTTACTTCAGGAGGCGAAACAAACAATACATGCATGCAGTTCCAGCCACTCAAAGTGGCAGACATGCAATGCAGCACTGCAGAAACTGGAACTCATCTGGGCTGGTAAGTGTGGCACACAGGCAGCATTAGGCATGCACCTCCCTGAACTGCACGTAAGATCGTAGCTTCGGGTCCTTCAAGGTAAATGGCTTCCCGGGGTGTTAAACACCTCAAAAGGTGGCCATCATGCACAGGCAGAAACACACTGAACTGGTACCAATTTGGCACAGTGTCTGCTAGCCGCGGTTCCCAGGGATGCTGTGTTCCTTAATTCCCTGATCACCTCCGGGAGGTATTGGGTATGATTCACGGGAAGAGCCTCGACCCACCGCACATCCATCAGCAGATATGCAGAGAGTTTTCTGGCAGCACAAATGTAGAATGCCCGTTTATTTCACTTGCTTCTCAGCATAAACAGCATACTGGTGAGTTCCATACTACGTCCGCACAAACAGAAACAGATTGAGCAGTGCAAGATCCGAAATCAGTATTGGGGGTGCGGGGTGAAACCACAGCAGCCATGGGGCACAAGTCTGAGGGAGGTGCTCGAGAGTAAACAGTGGTGCGAGGCTGCACTACAAAGTCAGGGAGCCCAGGCTAGGCGAGCATGGCAGCAGAGCATAAAAGGCAGAGAGAGCCGCCCCACATCCAGGAGCCAACGTGTCTGTCAGTGGGTGGGCTCCGAGTTGTTCGCTGGTCATGTAGAGAGGGTGGTGTGCTCCATGCACACTTGAAGCTCGGATGAGGGACATCGAGCCGGCATTGGGAGCAGGCGGCCCCAGCGTGATCCAACACCGGAAATCCGCGTAGACCCACACCCGGCACCAGGACGGCCATACATGGGTTCAAGACTCCGTTATGGGACGCCTCTCATATCCCTGTAAGTATCATCAGGCGCCGGGGCAGCGTCAGACACTGGGGCAGCCCTGAGCACAGCACCAAGGGGCGAGTCCCTGCAGCTCTCCGGAGCAGTGAGCCCCTGTACAATGGGGCGACCTAATCATGGCATGTCCCGCCAGGTCGGCCCCCCGGTCTCTGGCCCCCAACCAAGCTGGCAGCACCGTCGGCCAACACTGCCATAAATTAGTCTGGCGACAGTGAATCTGTCCCAAACTTAGAGAGCCATCTAATACCGGGTTCCATCGAACATCCCAGCTCTCAAGGGCTGTCACTGCTGTGCTGCAGCAGGTGCCTGTGATGCGGGCCTGCACTTCCCTGGTGGAGCTCTGTTAGGGAGCAGACATCTTGCTCGGGCCCACAAGCGCCCCCCAACCCCCACAATATTTGTCTTTTTAACAATATTTTGAATGTGGAATCTTACAACAGTACTTAATCTCTTTTTAATTTAATATTGCTTAACTTCTCTTCAAACATTAATATTGTAAAAAATCTAATTGTATATACAGTAGGCTGCCGGTACTTCCGCAACATACTTTTCTTCAATTGCAACCAGTCAGGCAGAGGAGGTATGACACATGATACTTTATTGAATGATTTTAATTTACATTGGAACTTTTTTTTCAAAATTATGTAATGTACAAGATAATAATCAAAGTTATCTTAGATTGTGGAAAGAATTGAAAGTGTTTCATTGTTTGTTTATAAGTAATAACATTTTAGAAAATTGGCAATGCATGCAATCGTCAATGTAGCAGTGTCATTCAGCTTCCAATAGGCAACATTGACAGTAATCCTTTGCAATCCATTACTAAAAGTATGATTATAGATCAATTGCATGGATTCTTTCATTCTCCAAAGGCTGCATGTATGTATTCATATACTGTTGCTCTACAAGTGCATGAAATGAAAATGAACACAATTATGCTACATATTTCTGGTGAAAATACTTCATTCTCATTTTCACACAGGATGAGTGTATTATGCTAACTCTAACGCCAATTCCCTGTGACACCAGTGACGTTCAACAGGTACATTTCAAAATCACTTATTGTTAAAATGTTTAGTTAGTGATAATGGTTGACTTTCTCATTATAAAAAAAACAAATTCAATTAAAAAAGTGTTTCTTTTTTCAATATATTTACCTTTTCTTTGGTGTTTGCATCACTTGTTGAAATTTGTCAAGCATCCACAGTCATTTATCAAGATGTAACCTTTGTTATCAAATGACTTAACATTAGATTTGCTAATTATTATATGATGTTTCTTGTATGTGTTTTTATGTACAAGGAGGTGTGATGAATCATAGATGATTCCCCCAGAAACTGCGACCTGGGACCCCTCTCATGTGGCCAGGGAAAGGCAGACACTTCCTCACTCAGACCCTGGGGGCGGTGTTCTGTGGGAGGATGAAATGGGGGTAGGGGGGATGGACAGGTCGCGGATAATGCGAAAATCCTTTTTATATCTTCCCCAGAGACCCCACCCTTTTAATGGCACACTGTAAAATTGAAGAAGTGGAGAAGGATGATTTTGACCTTGTGGACTCCAAGTCCCACAATTTCCAAAGTACTAGAATGAGGAAGAGGGCTGCAGAGGCACACACTGCAAGTTGCAGTCTATTAGTGGTAATGACCCACACCTGAGGGAGACTGGGAGGCGTAAAAGAACCCCTCCAGTGTAGGCCGGGGCAAGTGTAGTAGCGGGAGGTGGAGTAGTTGTGACACTTCCACTTCGCATCAAAAGCAAGTTAGCAGAGAGCAGAGACGTTGGGACTACCATCGTATGCCGAACAGATGACGGTCTTGGAAGAGTATCTGCTGTCCTAGATCTTGATTGCAGAGGTTGCATAGCAGGAAGCATTGAGACTGATGGCTTTCCCACGGAGGAACGCAGTTGCAGCAGGAAGCAAACACATGAATGGCTTTCTCCATTTCCAGTCGAGCGCTGGTGACAGGTGAGCACAGGAGAGCTGTGGGAACGAGGAGAGATCCCTTATTGACTGGCATGGGCTGCAGGAAGCCGTGTATTAGAGGTTGCCAGTCCGCGTAGGAAAACAGAAACAGAGGACCTGGAGGCAGTGAGGCAAAGGGACACGCACGCCAGACCCCGTGAGTTTACTTGCAGATTGTGACACCGGGGCGCTCCATGACCCCCCGCTGGCCAAGTCCAGGGGCCTTTAGCATAAAACTGTTACACACATAGTGAAATTGAAGAAGAAACTTTTTGTTGCATATCAAACTGATCTAAAGCAGACTAATTGTTCTATTATAAACCAAGCTGACTTAAAATTGAGCAAGTGTTAGAATAAGAACTGTGCTATTAGACCAAAAGGGTGTGATTGTAAATGTGTGGGTCCGATTATAAGCCACCTCCAGCAGAGGGCAATAAACTAAGAAACAAATACAAACAACTGTTGTCAAAGCCAATAGAGAATTATACCAAAGCAAGCTATAAAGAACCAATATTGCCAAAGCCAACAGAGTACAGCTAAGAAGTCAAGCATTTGTAAAGCATATTGCCCATAAAGGAGGTCATAAGAGAAACAGGCTCAAGCCCACATTTCCAAAGACAAAGAACTGTGATAGTGAGAAAGAACCATTGTCAGCATTTGGTTAAAGCAGAAGTGGGGAAACAAAAGTGGCAGCAGTGTTGCCCTTCCGATAGAAGGTGGTCAGGAAGAGATAAGCATGACCTGCATTGTGTGTGGCAATCACAGGTGTGTAACAAACGGCACCAATGTGTTTCTTGTTTCCCTGGAAGAAATAGGTGAACTTGATGTTGTGAAGCAAAAGACTTTGCTAATCTGTTGGATGATAACCGTTACCACAGAAGTACATGCATTTATTCTGTCCTGGCAGGAGAGTACACTGGGGCAGAGGGCCTTGTAGTAGTAGGCCTGGCAGGTGAGTGGACCAGGTGGAATCATTAAAGTACTGTGGTGTGGTTAAAAGTCTTCAAGAAGAAGTGTCAGAACCACTTAGATATTTTTGTGACCTGATACAGAACCATCCTAACAATGTAATATCAATGAAGCAAGTGTTGTATGAACTGCTTCAGAATGATCTAACATTGTTAAACCATTGTTTCAGAACTATCCTGACAAAGACATGTTTGTTGATACTAATGAACTATTGAAGTATTCTTAATTCATAAGAATAAGTTGTTATGAGCTCTTTTTGTCACAAGTGGAGAGAGGAAACTTTGTTGATGAAAAGAAGTTGTTTTGAGCTCTTTTTTCGCAAGTTAAAAGAGGAAAAACCTTGTTGATCATTTGTGAACTGTTGGTTGAATTCAAGTTGGAACTTTTTGTTATCAAGTTGGAACCAAAAGAACTGAAGTGGAACTTTGTTACAAGATAGGATTTCCTTATCTTTTTGGAACTGTTGAAAAGAATCATGTTGGAATCTGGAGAGGGGGATTTCACCCAGATCCTAAGGAGAGACGGTTATCAGGTTGGGAACCTAACTGATACATTTGTGTTACTTGAACTGACATATATTACCTTATTGAGTTGTTGTATGTACAAGTGCGAGGGACAGAATCCTTTTGTTAGAGTGTTTCCTTTCGTTTATTTTAGGCAGGGAAATCCTCGTCAGTGTAGGGACAGTGAGGCGTTCATCCAACTTTTTTGAGTTAATAAAATGGCATCTTTTGAAAAATCTTCGAAAAGTTGTCTGCTCACATTTTTGTCTCCTCACAGAGTCTACTTCTGAAGTGGTCGAGACTGAAGAGACACAAGGATCACAGGTATACATATAATAGTGAGTCATTTATCATAAATGTGACTTTTAATGTTATGTTCATTGTGTAAAGTATTTATAAAAGTGAAATAGTTTACTTGTTGTAATTGCATTTATGTTTCTTGAAACTGAAGATATTTATGGTCATATACAACGTATTGTGATTGTTCTGTTACAGATGGGTATGAACTACGAACATCAAGATTGACTGTATCAAAAGGCACCCGGAAAACTAGGGTAAATACGATGCAGGCTTTTACATTTTTTTCATAGTGGTTATTTGTACATTTGTTAGTGGGTATTACATTTAAAGGTTGATATTCATGTTTTCTGAGTGTGAAAGAAATAATGCTTGTTTTTTTAATTCTATTAGAGGCCTAGGGAGAAGACCAGGAAGTCTCAGACCACACCACTAACAAATGATGTTGCTTGCCACACCGATGTCATTTGGGAGCATCTGATGTTTGAGGTTTTGAATGCTTGTCCCAAGGTAGCCATAATTTTAACTGAATATCACCAGCGAGCCCTGAAAAGTAACAATTGATCATTATTAGAGCGCACAACATCCCTCGGAACTGACAAAGAACACAGAAGATGCTTAATCATTTCTTTCCGATCCTCTCACCCAATCCAGGCCCTTTGAAACAAGTTCTGTAAAAGAATGACATAATCCTCTCAGTTTCCCAAATACATTCTGAAAATCTCAAAACCTCAAAGATTGAAATTAGAGAGGCATCCTCAGAATTGTTTGAAGATGATGTGCAAGACCGTGACTAGACTATGGGTAGTGCAGAGGACTTATACACCTCCATAGAATCTCCAATCACTATATTGCAGGATTATTGGCTATTAAGGCAACCAAAATGCATTGTTTTTGACAGCTGCCTGCTGCAGATTATACAAATGATTAAATGCAACAATGGGAAAT
This sequence comes from Ambystoma mexicanum, assembly GCF_040938575.1. Taxonomy (NCBI): domain Eukaryota; kingdom Metazoa; phylum Chordata; class Amphibia; order Caudata; family Ambystomatidae; genus Ambystoma; species Ambystoma mexicanum. The sequence goes on along the minus strand of NC_090922.1, from coordinate 574,789,590 downwards.
GTGGGAGGATTTGTGGGGAGCCAATGGTGAAGTTTACTCGGAAAGTCAAAGGCACCAACCTGAAAATCAAAAGGAGCTATATGCATGACCAGTCAACATTTTCATGGTCCGCTCAATCCATTTTTGGAAAAGTGTCTGCTAGTAATGTACTTTGTTCTTTTGCTATGTTCTTCAGTGGATAAACATTTAGGGGGTCAGTACGAGTGCAGTGGTAAGGGGTTAATGGCACAGATAAGGATGCCGGTGCCGTTAACCCATCACCGCCGCATTCCGAGGTCCCTTAGCGGCTGCCACTAAGGCCGCTAGGGGACAAGGGAGCTAATAACGGGCCCATAATTAACGGGCCCGTTATTAGCTCCCTCCCCATTCCCATTGAGCCCTATGGGGGCTCGAATGGGGATGGGTTTTTTGAATGGGGATTTACCGGGTCCTCCAAGGTTGGAATGACCCGGTAACTTTTCACCTTTGCTTCTTAGGTCCATTTGCTAATCATCCATTTTTTGTTTCCCTTCCTGGTGAACATGGTTTACGGCTTCGTCGGCAGGCCACAAACCCACAAACAAATGTTTACTTTTGATGAAATCCAGGGAAAGGGGTGGGGTGTGCAATTGTCATGTAGCCAGTAATGTCCGGAGGATCCTAACAGGTATCTGTGCAAAATGTGGTGCAGATTGGTCTACCGGTGGGAAATTGTATAAGGAACAACGCTTTGCTAAGCCACAAACACATTTTGACTTTTGCTAAAATCCAGTGAAAGGGGTGGGGCGTCCAAATGTCATGTAGCCAGTAATGTCCGGAGGGTCCTAACAGGTAACTATGCACAATGTGGTGCAGATTGGTGAAACAGTTCCCACCACAAACTCACACACACCTTTTGACTTTTATATGCATAGATTATTTGTGTAATGAAGTCATCATTGAGCAACAAATTAAAAAAAGCATTGATAAAGCTATCTTAAAGAATGAAAAACAGAACCAACTAAAAGATACATGGATTGTGATTTCATTAGGTCGGAGTAGCTCGAAAATGATGATGATTGAAAGAGCAATAGGATATGTGACACAGTGGTGGCAATATTACAAACAAGCGTAGACACTGGGTGCAATAACCATACATCTGGGGCATAGCATCTTCTGCATCCTTATCAGTAAATGTGTGTGCCCATATGTATTGGGCAACCCGGTACACTGGAAACATTGCTTAAATTGATATGAGTCTCTCACTCCATCTTCTCAGAAGCACTATAGACTGACTCTTCCTCCTCTCTTCTTCAATGCCTCTTTGACAAGAACGGCTTCCTCTTGTCTGTATATAATGATCTCCCTCTATATGTATCCATCTCTCTATATCCATCTATCCCTTGCTCCCCATCTCTATCTATGCCTCTCTATATCTCACTGTATCCATCTCTCTATGTCTGTCCATGCCGTCCTGTCATTGCATGTCTCTATATGACTAGCTCCATCTAGCGCCATCCTTCTCTCTGTCTCTTTCCCTACCAATCGTTCCATATGTGTATGAGACTGCCCATTCACCTATAGCCATCTCTGGCTCTGCATCTCTATGCATCCATACTTCTCTGTCTATCAATCTTTCTATCAACATTCATCTTGTCTTTTGCTTCTCAGTATACATATATACATCTCTATAGTTGTATGCATGTCTATCTTTGTCTATATCCAGCACCCTCAATGCATCTCTCATATTTTCCTATATGTCTTTCTATACATCTATCTATATACCTCCCAATGTGCGTTTTGCTCCCTCTCTCCATATCTCGTTATACATGTAACTTGATGTATCCCTTTATCGGTATCAATGGACATATCCATCTCTCTCTGGTGCTATATCTTTAAAAATCGCAAGGTATGCATTTCTCTATGCCTCTTTATCCATCACTCTCTGCAAATGTATATGTATCTCTTTTCCTCTGTATCAATCTATCCATTGATCACTCTCTATCCATCTACATGTATTCATCTCCTTGCATGCATCACTCAATATATCTTTATCCATTTCTCTGTATACACCCATCTCTATGCATATCTCTCTTTCTACATCTTTATGTATCCATCTCTCTCTATGCATCTGTCTATATCTCTATCCATATTTCTCTGGATCTATGCACATTTCTTTAGAACTTTTTGTTACTCGATAGACCTGTCGCACCCTAGACTTGTCGGCCACACTCTCTGTCTGTATGTCTGTCTGTCTCTCTTTATGTCGGAAGTATTGGTTATTTCACCATATGTAAAGTATATCCGGCTATAATATGCCAAATGCAGCCTCAAATGCCCCAATAATGCTATTGTATGGTTAGTAGAATCAAAATATGTTGGTTAGAGCCCCACAAGTCCAAACTTAAATGACCCTACACCTACACCACCCAGAGCGCCAGGACCATACTTAGCATCCTACCCGCATCACCCTGAACACAAGACCCATTCCTGGTATCCTGTCTCCCACTACACAGAGCGCAAGCCCCATAGCTGCCATCCTGCCCCGCACTAAACAAAGCACAAGCCCCATAGCTTGCATCCTGCCCCCCACTACACAGTGCACAAGCCCCATACCTGGTGTCCTACCCAAACCACCCAAGCACAAGCCTCGTAGCTGGCATCCTGCTCCTCAATAAACAGAGTACAAGCCCCATAGCTCGCATCCTGCCCCCCACTACATAGTGCACAAGCCCCATACCTGGCATCGTACCCAAAGCACCCAGAGCACAAGCCCAATAGCTTGCATCCTGCCCCCCCCCCACTACACAGTGCACAAGCCCAATACCTGACATCCTTCCAAGACCACCCAGAACACAATCCCCATAGCAGACATCCTGACCCGCACTACACAGTGCACAAGCCCCATATCTGGCGTCCTACCCAAACCACCCTAAGCGCAATCCCCATAGCTGGTATCCCCCCCACCCACTAAACAGAGCACAAACTCCATAGCTTGCACCCTTCCCCGCTGCACAGTGCACAAGCCCTATACCTTGCATCCTGCCCCCCACTACACAATGCACAAGCCCCATACCTGGCATCCTACCCAAACCACCCAGAACAAAATCCCCATACTGGGCATCCAGCCCCCCACTACACAGTGCACAAGCCTAACAGCTGGCATCCTGCCCATCCACTACACAGTACAATAGCCCCATACCTGGCATCCTATCCAAACCACCCTGAGCACAAGCCCCATAGCTGTCATCCTGCCCCGATACACAGAACAAAATCCACATACTAAGGTATCCTGCTACCCACTACCCAGAGCACAAGCCCCATAGACAGCATGCTGCCCCCACTGCACACAGCACAATCCCCATAGCAGTCATCTTGACCCCCCCACTACCAAGATCACAATCCTCATAGCTGTCATCCTGTACCCCATTACACAGAGCACAAGCCCATATCCCACCACCAAGACCAGCAAGACTGCAAGTCCCATACCTGGCTTTCTACCCCCAACAGCCAGAACAGAAGCCCCATAACTGGGCCCTGCTTCCCACCCCCCACAACAGAAGCCCTACACCATCCAGGCCATGGCAACACTCCCTCCCAAAGAAGCCACTTCGAGCAGCGGTGGCCAACGTTGGTTGAAAAGCCTCATGATATTGGTCCCGAGGTGTCAGCCCTGAAGTGCATTCCTCTCTGTTCTGTGCTGGCTTTCTTTTTTTTAAATGTATTTACTTGCATTTTTAAAACACTCACACAGCCCGTGGGCATTGAGGCGCTGTTACAGGAATTGTTTTTTTAAGTTGCATAATTGTTTTTTTTTTGCATATTTATAATGCGTTTAAAATCCCAGAGGTTTCTAAGCGCGGACCTGGGGATCGAACCTGTGTTGCTTAGTGTTGTCTTGCTTCCAAGGCGAACACGTTGCCGCTGAGCTATCCTCCCGCTGAGCTATTCTCCATAGGGAGGCAGCCTGCACAGCAAGGCAGGCCCACATCTGCCACCTGGGGGTGGTGGAGAGCACAGGGGTTGGCACAATATTTTGTAGAGTAGGCAGATGCTCTGCCTGGAACTACCTTAGAGACCACATGTGTAAACCAGTACTTGGTTTTTGCAATTGTATACCCAGATTACTCCATTTTGTGAAAAGGGTACTATTTTATTCAAATAACAGTAAACATTGTATTGAATTCTCGTTGTAAGTAATGGACACTGTTTTAATTGTGTTAAAGCAAGTTAGTTGTTATTCATTTTACCCAAATACATTTGTTGGGAAAACCAGTACTAATCTCTTTGCGATGTAAAAGCGGCAGACTAGAAATAACACAGCAACACTCTCATGCGTCAGCAGGTAGTCTTGTTTAATTATTTAATAATTGGACATGGTTTGATTAAGAATGTCTATATTAATAGTAACGTTTGAAGTGGATATTATGTTCTGTAAGGAGGAAAACAATTGTCTTATTTTTTATGTGAGCTTAAAATTGAATTGGGAAAATAATAGTTTTCATTTCTGTGGTAAGGGCAAAAATGAAAGTCAAGGGAACCTTGGAATCGTGAACACTGAAAGAAGAGGCTCAAGTTGGCCCTGAATCCCTCATAGTAAACATCTAGTAACTAAGCGGAAACAAAAGATAAGATTGAACGAAACACAACACACGAAATTCGAGTTTCTATTCATCAGAGCTATTGTAAGAGAACAAAATGCATTTTACCGTGCGAGAATGGAATCACATCAATTTCTGTGAGCTGTGTTTTCAATACTATCAGTACTATTATAATATTTATGTAAATGTGTGCTTGACGTGAACTGATTTGACACATTTATCTTCAAGGTGGCGCAAAGACAGCACATTTTTTCAATTATAAAAAAAAAGTCGTTTTATTTAAATGTAGTCGATTGTGTTACATATTTTGACAGAGGGTACTAAAATATATTTTTCCTTTCTTAAATCTACATAGTTACGTATTAAAGATGTTTGTATGTCATGGCAGCCGTCTACCCATGGATGGGTTCTTCAACCAAAATTGGAGCATCGCCATCATGAATGGAACAGTCATCTCATATTCTGGGACGATCGTGCTGCCCCAGTTTCCCCATTTGTGGTGCTTCTCATCGGGACCAGCATTTCATCAATGAAGACATGCGGAGAGCAATGTTTTATTGATAATGTGTAGCGAAAACTTTTTTCTCCAAAATGGAACGCCATGTGCTTAGAGAGAAAAATGATGATGGAACTATGTAGGCTTATAATAACCTCCACGTGACTTTCACTGGTATCCACTGACTTTTTTTTTTTAATCGAATAGGAGAAAATGCTGAATTCGGCACTGTAAAAAAGAACGTAAAAAAAGAATTCGAGTAAGGAGAGCGGGGGTTCCAGAGGTGTCCTCCACTCTCCTTACTCGACAATAATGCAAATCGGAGATGGCGGGGGACAAATAACTTTTTTTGAAAAAGAAAAAAAGGCACCCTGCAGCGCAAGTTCTGCATCTCAATGGGGAGGCGAAACTTGCATCGCAGGGAAAGAGCAGTTCTGCATCTCAATGGGGAGGCGGAACTCGAATCGCAGGGAAAGAGCCGTGCAGAGGAGCAGCAGGTAAGTGAGTTGCAGAGGTAAGTATGGATGGTAGAGGGGTGGAGAGTGGGGGGAAAACGGGCGGGGGTGATGTGCATGATTGTATTTTTTTTTTGTGAAAAGCGAGCAAAGTGTGTGTGTGTGTGTGTGTGTGTGTGTGTGTGTGTGTGTGTGTGTGTGTGTGTGTGTGTGTGTGTGTGTGTGTGTGTGTGTGTGTGTGTGTGTGTGTGTGTGTGTGTGTGTGTGTGTGTGTGTGTGTGTGTGTGTGTGTGTGTGTGTGTGTGTGTGTGTGTGTGTGTGTGTGTGTGTGTGTGTGTGTGTGTGTGTGTGTGTGTGTGTGTGTGTGTGTGTGTGTGTGTGTGTGTGTGTGTGTGTGTGTGTGTGTGTGTGTGTCTCTACATCTTCCGCATGTTGCTTTAGGTAACGTGATGGCATAGTTGCTGACAGTGGACGTTTGGCTACGCTGTACACCGCCGTCATGACAAGAGGCGTAGCATATCGGTTTGACATGTCGATGTCAGCTTGAGGGACGGGTGTTGTGATTTACTGCTGCCAGGGCACTTGAACTTAGGTGGATTGATCAATGGATAATGACTGTAACAAGATAGCAGTGTAGACCGGTGAGGTTCGCATGTCTAAATGTCACAAAATTGAAGGTCAGATGCATTAGAAATAAAAATCAGATCGATCGATTTATGCTCAAAAACGCATGTCCTATCCAATGGGCCAATACAATTCAGGAGAGAACTTCTCCTTTAATGGCATATAAATGCCATATCATATCATGACATGAGAATATTTAGCAGTCGAGATTGGAGCTCTAGATGTGACAAGAAACACTAGGTGGCGCGATTGTATAAGAAAGAGTGTTTCATCTAGTCAGTCTCGCGTCGTTTTAAACTCGCTCCAATGTACTCCATTACGTACGTAATTAATATTCAGGAAACGCTCCGTATCATGGGTTTGACCACGTGCCTTTTTTTCGTTCAAAACAAATGCCTGGGGGTACTTCTTTATGGATGACTGTTGCAAAATAATGTCGTTTTCAAGAATAAGCGCAGTGAAAACTCACTGAGGGCAGAATATCAATTTGAAATATCAGGTTCGCTTTGCCCTGCAGCTTTTATTCTTTTTCTGGAATACTGTCTGCAGACTGTGCTCACAGAGAGCAACCGCGAGCAGCTTTATACATTTTTTTTTCTAGACGCTGACAGGAGTTGTTCTTTTTTTAGCTGTGCGAATTTCCCAGTCTGCCGAGTAAGAACAGAGCGTTGTCCTGAATGCAAATGGAAGCAACTAAAATCTTGAGGCAAAACACACCCTCACCCTTCCACTGAACGGCCCCGCCCCCTCGGTCACCAGAATCGCAGCATGTGCGGCAACCCTGCCTGCATCGCACTGCCCTGCGTGCACGCGTTATCAACCTTTTGGGGGGAAATAGCTCGGTGGGTTGAGCGGCCTCTGTAGAAAAATCTGCGTGTAACCTAGAGGTCAAAAGGTTCGAATCTCGGAAGGGCTGCCCCAGACCTGACTGACAGACTGCGTGAGTTACTGACACCTGGCCCTTCTCCTTCAAGTAAGTATTCCGTATATGAGTTAGATTATGAGGCGCGAGTCTGGTCTGGGAGAGAAGCAATAGGGCTCTGCTCAAAAAATAATAAAATAAAAATGTACCTAATCTCCTCCGCTTTGCTGGCGTTTAAATACAGCTGGACCCTGGCCCCAAACCTACTCTATTACACTTTCAGCTGCGCCCCGAGGTGGGGAGAGGTTTTATGTCGCGCAGCAGGTTGCCTCCAGAGAGGCGCCAGGGTGCTGAGTCTTAACAGGAAACAACGCGGTGTTCAAATGACGCCTGTCCTCTGATGGTCGTCAACGGCGCGCATGGAAGAGTGCAACGAATTGCAGTTTTGGCCTTTGGTGCGACCCCCCGATCTGTGCAGTTGAAATGTGTGGATGGTCAGGACGGGGAGACAAGGGGGCCGGGGGGAGATCTGGGATCCCGCCAATGGGGAAAGCGGAACTTAATCAGTGCGGGCCCTGACTATAATAGGCCTTACGTGCCGAACATACAGCTTTAACGTCCGCCCTTGTGGGCGCAGCCAGCCAATCCCCGGTGGGACGGCCAGGAGGCCTAAGCTCTCGGCGAGTAAGATGCCGAATCGACCTTGCTGCTGCATCCTGAATATACTGGAGCCCAGCCAGCAATTACTTCCACAGTACCTGAACTCATTATTTCTCTACGCCTAAGCACCATGCGAAGTGCAGTATAGCACCCAGAAACATAACAGTATTTCCCTGTGCCCTCTTTGTTAGGCGGGCGCAGGAGTAGACGACGCTAGGCAAGTGAACAATAACGGTGGGTGCCAAAGAATAGGTAGAGGTGATGTACCCAGGATCACACATTCTGATTAAGGGAGGAAGGCAAGATTTGAGGTCGCACTGCAATCTAGGCACTTCATGACATCTCTTCCCAACTCTACACATATTATGCACTTTTTAAGGGCCTCATTTATACACAGGTTTAAAGAGCTGACTTGCAAAATATAAAATCAAATGAGAAACCAAACGGACAATATATATAGGAAAATACTGTAGAAACATAATAAGCAAAGAGCAGAATTGCAGCTTTATTGCCCCCTTCTAAATGACAGAAGAGAAGTAGCAGAGTGCACATTGATCTGTGCCTAGAATACCTGCCCTTGCTTTAAGCACTGGCCAGCGCATATGTACACCTGCTATGTTATGCTGTGTTATGTTATTAGTCTTTTATATAACGCTCATCACCACCATAGCCTTGAAGCGCCAAGCCTTGGCAATGCAGAAGCGACTGATGAGCCAGCCTAGGGTGGGAGCCAGACCGGCATACTTACAATAAGGCGGGCGTCTGAGGGGGCATGGCATTGCAACCTGCGTCTAATGTAGGATAAAAGCAACTGTGGCTTGGGGATGCCAGCCACATCCCTGGCTGGAAGCAATCAAGCACGCTGCCCCTGTGCTGCAGTGATCACACCACATGACAGCGCAACCAAGCTTAGCTCTCAGAAGCAGCAGTGACCATAACACCTGGCCCGTGCCCTGTGCCATCCGGTCACTGGTATGGCGATTGGTGACATTTTAAAGTGGGGGCGGCGCATAAATATTGTCACCCGTTTGGGAGAAGCACAGAGAGCGAACCCGGGCATACCCAGAGAGGTACCGTGAGCTTCTCCCCATCAGACTTTCTCTTTATAATGGATCAAAATGGTACATTTAACAATTCAATCTTTCATGTAATTAAATGAAAAAAAAACATTGTGGGATTAATACGCGGTTCTGTAGAACATACATTCCAATTCTTCAAATGCCATGCCACCTTGCCCACTGGTTTGTTCCCGTGCCGATGTTGCTGCCCTGTTTTGCTGCGCGTGGGTATCATGGCCCCCGTTCTCACTACTTCATTTCTCCCACATTTGGCTCCCACTGCCCCATTTGGATCTCACTGCCCAAGTGCTGCCTCGCGTCGCTCCCACTGCTCCGGTTATGCCCCGTCTCGTTTTCGCTGACCGATTTCTGTACCATCTCGTTTCCCCAGACCTCCTCTGTGTGCCTCTGCCCCGGTTCGTCCCATGCCACTGTACCTGCATGTGCACGGCTCAATTATTGCCCTCCCTGCCAACATTCTGCCCTACACGCCTCTCGCTGCCCTAGTTCAGCCCCGGTGAGGCCGCCTGCCAAACCTCGGTCCCAATGTCGCTCTTACTGCCCAGGCTGTGGCCCAATGTTACTCTCACTGCCCAGATTCGACCCCATGCACCTCCTGCTCACCCCGTTTTGCACCATTGTCACTCTTACTGCCTACGTTCTGCCCAAGTATTTGCTCTCACTGCCCATGGTCTGCCCTGTGTGATTCTCTCTGTCCCCGGTCTCCCATGTGTGACGCTCTGATACGAAGTGACCTCCTGGTTCTGATGACACTGGAGTCTCAGGTGAGTGAAGATACTCTTTACCTGGTAGTAGGATACAAGTAGTAAGTTACAGGTACACTAGGGCCACAGGCAGGACACATAGATCAGGAGACATCCACCCTCTCTCACAGTCCAGCCCCACTTCAACTGACACTCCTGGAACACACTGCACACAGCACTCTCTCAGCACTCAGAATCCAGTCACAACACACAATGGCAAAAGGAGGTAAGGCACATCCAATATACAATGCTCTCAATGCCCCATTTCTGACCCAGGTCCCTCGCGCGTCCTGCATTGTCGCTCTCATGGCCCAGGTTTTGCCCCATTCTTGACTGCCACAGAACTGCCATGTTTCCACCCACCTAATGACACCCTCCCAGAAACACACACACGCACACACGCGCGCTCGCAACCTCATGGCCTCCTTTTGGCCAGCACATGCGAGCATTACCTTCAGGCTAGGGGCCTCAGGTCTGGATGGTGTCGGTAGGCAGAGGTGGTGCTTTTAGGGGAGCACTCCCTGGCAGGTTGACTGATGGAGTGATCTGTAATCACACTCTCACATGGGGTTGGTAGGCTGCCACTTACCAGACCTACGAGAAGCAGAGATAGGGTGGTGTGGTGTGTAAAGCCATTTTCCATGAGCTGGAAGGAGCTCCCAGCTCAGGAATATAGGGTGGAGCAGTAGGGACCTAGACTACAACTTGGATGCCATCAGCTTGTGTTTTTGGGCCAGTGTGCAAATGTTGGGGCACCCTTACTCTTTCATGGATCTGTCATTCAGCATTTCTAGCTGGGCTGATTCTCAGCAGACCTTCCTGAAAGCACCCCTTTAATAATTCCCCCGTTGAGTCAGGTACTGCCTGGATTCTGTGATGTTCCTTAATTTTCGAGCCACAAATGGCCAGTTCTGGATGGATCTCTCGGCTAAGGATAAGAAGGAAACTCGTCCTTATTGTTGCACCACGTATCCCCTTCCATGAGTTTGGAGGTAGGCCCGCTGTTGATTTTTGATGGTGTGTTTGGAGGCAATGAAGGGTATCTGATTGATGCATTCTCTCCTTTGCCACTTGTTCCCGGGGTTCTGACACAGATTGGGAGGGACAGGCATATGGCCATTCTCATCGTTAACCAGTGACCACACAGCTCTTGCTGTCATTTTTCATAAATTGGCTCGGATCCTGGCTTTGCACTCCCTGATGATTCGACTTCTGACTCTGCAACAGAGTAGAAATCTTAAACTTCTACTCCTGACACGGAAGTTGATAAGGTAGGTCTCCAACTTAAGGTTTCACAAGGGGAGTTACCATTTCCCATATGCTGGTTACTTTGACATCTTATGCTGGAGCTCTTTCCAGGATTGAGGCTAAGGTTTTTCGACGCTTGACTTATTACTTGCAGGACCATTTTGTTGTGATTGTCAATATCTTCATTAAGGGCACAATGGGTTGCCATCAGAGTTTTCAGGTAGGCGCGGGGTGATCGTTAATGGGCCTAGCATCTCCTGGAAGGTTTTGAGATTTGACTAAATTCCTGTAGATCCTGGGAGTAGACCTTCTTGCATTAGGATAACAATTCCCAAGATTTGAACCTCAAAGGTCAATACATTGGAGGTTCTCGTCAGCTAAATTCTTTATATTAGTGGCTGGCACTTTGGCCAATGTGTTGGGGGACCTGAGAGCGCTAATCTGTCATGAACCATTCCCAAACTTTGTTGGTGATAGAATCATTTTTCATCCTGGTATGGACATTGTATGAAAAGTAATGTCTTGCTTCCATTTAAACCAGACTATTGTAATGCTAGCTTTGTTTTTCATTCATCCTTCCTCTGGAGGAAGCAGTATATTGTAAAGTGCCTTTGGCATTACAAATTACTTCTTTGTTTGCAAAATCTGAGACTTCCTGTCAGGGAAAGAAACCTTTTTGGCAAGTCCCGGCCACTGGATTAAGTTGCCAGTTTCAACAGATGCATGGAGCAGGTGTGTCTCCATTTCAGATATCCCATGATGATGTGTAGGAAGACAATTTGTAGCTTTTTCAGATGTATTCAATGTCTCTACCCGGTGCATTCTGCACTCTTACATACAGCAGAATACTGTGTGAGCAGGAGGTGTTTGTGGTGACCACTTTGTGAAAGAGTTTCTGCATGCAATCACATTGTGAATTGTTTCAGGTGTGATGGTAAATTCTCAGCGATTTCAGTAAGATTCTGTTGTTATATGGTAGTTCAAGATGCCCGCTAAAGACAATGGCTGCTTTTAGTATTTTTGATAGTTCCTCATTTGTATATAGACTGCGACGAGGAAGAGGGATGGCCTATTAGTCCATCAATTACTTACAAGTTCCAATCAGTAATCTCCCAACTCCTTCACGATGCAGTCCATACTCCACCCCATGGTCCCATCAAATGTTGTCCAGTGGTCTTCATGTGATTTTCTGTTTGACACAGCACTGGATCATGTGGTGTTGCATTTAAAGGGGGAGGAATGTGACATTTGCAAAGTTGTTAAAAGTTCACAGGCGCTATTCTTTTGATCCAATGAATTCGAATATGACGTAAAAACTAAGGGAAGATATTCGATCCTTGGCATTTACTTGGGTGGAAGGTCATCAAGAGTGTTAAGGAGGTAAAAGGAAGTTGAAACAAAGCTATACGAATTGGACGGAATTTTATAAACTGGAACTAAATCGTAAAGACGGCTCTAACATAGTCCAGACCTTGATTACAAATAATACTAAAATCATTTGGCAAATGGTACACAGTTTGGGTCAAACTCAGTATGAGGTGCAGATCAATAGTATCCCCGCGGATGTGTGGTGTTCATTTTATAAAGAGAAATGTAACACTAACCAATCTACTGACCGAAAAATAACACTCACGCTCAGCGAACAGTGTAAACTGAACTGAAGCTGCCAACAGAACATCACAGCTCTCCCAAGCCTTTTCCTGCTAAGCCACACAAACTTACCCTGCCCTCTTGCTTTTCAGATCCACCAGAGCACCAGGGGACCACTTCAGTGGTGATAGTGCACAGTATAAATACCCTTTAACATAAAGAGGAATTTAAAGTGATGGAAGTGAAGTGCCATGTTGAGACAAGCAATTCAGGATTGAAGAGATAGCGAATATTTGATTATTTAGCCGAAGAAAACTAAAGCAGTTGGACCGGATGGCCTGAGTATTTTGGCTCTGAAGATAAATGAAAGGTTGTGGTCACCTATTTTGCATGGTCTTTTTGTAGAAATTTTTGTTACTTGGTTGCTTGCCAGGTCATGGCATCAGAGTTACATGGTTGTAATGTATAGGGAAGAACTCAAGACAGATCTGCAGAACTATAGTCTGATAGCTCGGCTGGATTCCTATAGTAAAATCTTTTGTCCTACAAGATCTTGATGAATGGGCAAATGAGGCAAATATTGCAACAAAATATCGGACTGGTTTAAGATAGGCATGGGATGCACTTTATATGGTTTTATAGTACATTTATTTCAGCATAAAGCATTTGAAAATGTAGATTGCATCTTATATATGTCATGCATTGATCTTAGTTCAGCGTTCGATTATGTGGATCGATCCTTACTGTGAAACAAACTTCATCCATGGGGTACCCCGGAGCGGTTGCTTAATATACTGATTGCGCTTCACAAAGACACTACGATCCAGGTGAGACTAAATATGACTGACAATTGACAAAGTTACTAGGGAGATAAGAACTACATTGGGGTTGAGGCAGGGGTGCGCATTAGCACAGCACCCGTTCAACCTATGTCTAGCAGACGTGTTTGATTCATTAGAAGGTGTAAATTGATCATTGCAAAAATTGGAAATCTTATAGGAAGAGAACTAGCATTTGCTGAGGACATCATGATTTTTGGCCTATCTAGGACGTTAGCCGCACTAGAACATCAAAAAATAAACCTAAAATAATAATGGTTTAAAATTAAATTTGGCCAAATCATCCGTTATGGCTTGTAGTAAGGGGAAAAAGAGATGTAAATACAAGTGGTATTTCAGTAACATCTCTATGGGCATAGAAGATCACACTGTTGACCTAAGTATTCATTTTACTCAACGAGGAAGACTGGGTGTATTAAAGGAAGATTGAATGATAAGCTAGCCCATCTGGCAGCTCAAATTTGAAAGATATACATAACGTATTGTCCCTTCACATTATGTCCCCTCACACATTATTATAAGGGAAACATTATACTAATGCTACTATATGTCCTCGAGGTATTGAATTTGTCTAGCAAATATTCCCTAGATAGGATGAAGGGATTTATATGGAAGCAATGCTTGAGGCTCCCTAAATCCTTACCTATAGTGCTTGTAAGGATCGAGTAAGGATTACAACCACTAGACTCGATTGTTTTTTTTATAAGAATCTAATATAATTTTACAAGATACTAAATCCTATTGAGCAATCAATGTATGACAATTTAGGGAACATCTGTTTATCTGGTACTTCAGAAATCCTGAATACATTGTATTCTGAATGCTTAACAAATCTGGAAAAACAGAAAAGTAAGATTGTGGAATTGGTGCAACCAATGTGAGAAAATGCGAGAGCATAAAGTACATAATCATTGTTAATATGCAAATAAGAGGATCAGCAGATTGCCAGGATACTTGTCCGTATTCCCCGATTTCCATATCAGAATGATATACCTCCGATTTAGGTTATGATAGCCTGGCACGTAAGGGGTTAACATCTCGAATACCTTAGATGTGCTGGGCCATAGTGTGTGAAAAAAGAGCTTATCATCTGTGAAAGGCTGAAGAAGAGTCATGAAAGTATCTGATTGTTGAATGCCAATAGACAAGTCTCCCCAGAGACCAATGGTTGGGGATATTTATATCTGACATACTATTCGATTTAGCATAATTGCTATGGGCTCTATTGTTTGTGGCTAGTAATAAAGCAGTAATGATCACACTTGTTCATTTTATTAAGGAGGTTTACTAGTTGCTAGGTAAACATTGTATTGAAGGAATTGAGAACATGCATCATTAATTGGTGACACATCAGTTTTTAGGTGACATTTTAATGGGGGATTTTAGAATGTATACCTTAATTGGTTGTATTTATTGTATAGGCCGGTTACATTGGAACACACATCAGTTGAGATGTATAACTCTGTCATTGCTATTTTGATTCTGTGTTTCTGTCATAATTGTACATACTACGAATTGTTTATGGATTTTATAATACATTGATTGTGTTTTGATATAAGTACGAATTGTATTTGATAATGTATAATTAATTGTTATAGACTGAATGTTGTGTTAAAGTTGTAATAAACTGTAAACACAAAAAAATCTAAAAAAATAAAATATGTATTGTTTCTTTTTGGCCTGATTTCCTGGTCAGGCTCAACCAAACTAGTTTAAACATGGAAGGAAAGGAGTATTTTCATTCACAATTTTATTAGTGGTTGGCTTTTTTAATCACATTTCTGAACAAAGTAACTTCAAATACAAACATTATTTTCTTACCAACATCAACACTTATCTAAGGGTAAATTAAAATACTTAAAAGCAGATATGTATAATTTAGAACAACACTGTGTAAAAACAACACATGTGTTAAAGCCGCTATATGAAAGTAAACGTAAAATAAAATTAAAAACTCAGGAGCGATACAAGGTTTGGCAGGGTTACAAATTGGTGACTCCAATATTCAAATACACATGTCCTTCAGAGAAGCAACAACAATACAATGATTCTGAGTTTGTAGCATTCTAGAAAAGAAGCTGGCATTTCGTCTATGAGGCTCCATCAGTCCTATGCTATAAGACAGCGCTTGCAGCATCTAAGGTATTTATCAGGCCAGTAGTGCAGTCACTAGGCGGATACGTCCCTTCTCAGTATCTGCATCTCAGCTGGCACAGTGCGTCCCGGAAGCCACAATGTATTCTGCTTAGTCTGACTCTTAAGTTCTTTATTATCCCTGAGGACAAATGTTTAGAAACTCGGCGGATGTCCGCCTCAAGCCTGATTTGGACACTGGCCACCTTCTCTTGACAAAACAATACTTTTTGTGATACCTCCAGAGCAAATGCGACAGAAAACTCTGCCCTGCCCCTCTTTTCCAGCCAGCGTCGCTTACTATCAGGTTTCTCTTTGCCCCTCAAACTAGCACCCGAATACTCTCCAGTGATGACGTTGGTCTGTGAAGGCCATGTTTCCAAGTTTGTAGACACACGATCCATATGGCTGCAACGGGTCTTCCTCGTGTTTTCACTGACTGGTTCATTTAGCTCACAAGACTGAGGGGTTCTGTTCTGATGGTGGTAAAAGCGGTTCCCGATATAAAACTATGTTGGGAGGTTCCCTGGTTAGTGAACACTTGCAAATTAAGTTGAATTAGAGAGAAGGGCCCTGTCTGTGTGAGCCTAACTCTCTAAGGCAACTGAGTAATCTTTGCATTTGCAAGTAGTCGACATGCATTCATAGTCACCTGGTTCCATTGCACTGGTGCTCTCCTGTGCATTGGTCAGTGGCGCCCTCTAGTCCAGCCCCATCACTGATGGAAGCACTGCACAGTGCATGTGGATTCTTCACACCACCGCAATGCACACCACCGCAATGCACAGTGCATGTGGATTCTTCACACCACCGCAATGCACAGTGCATGTGGATTCTTCACACCACCGCAATGCACACCACCGCAATGCACAGTGCATGTGGATTCTTCACACCACCGCAATGCACAGTGCATGTGGATTCTTCACACCACCGCAATGCACAGTGCATGTGGATTCTTCACACCACTGCAATGCACAGTGCATGTGTGGATTCTTCACACCACCGTGCACTCTGCCCAGACTAGTGTGTATGCGGGGACACCGCGGGGTAGCTCCCGAGCGCTGTGTCAGTGCTCATCACATCCCATGCATGTTTGTTTCCACCTATGCAGGAGACGGACCCACAGAAAGTGACTGGAGGCTGCTGCGGTGCAGGTCATTATTAATATGTGTGTATGTGTGTGGGTGTGTGTATTATGTTTGAGCAGGTTATGTGTGCGTGAGAGAGTGCATGCACGTCTATGTATGTGTGATTACACGTTCATTTGTGGGACTGTCACATGTGGACATGTTTTTGGGTACTGTAAAAAGGACACGAGGCAATGTTCTGGAGGACACGTGAAAGAGGCATATGACAGTGTTCTGGGAGCAATGCGAAAGTGTGATAGAGAGATCTTATTGGGGTAATGCACAAGTGGCACACAGCAATGTCCTGGTAGAATGGGAAGTCGAAAGGGGCCATGACCTGGGGCAATATTAACGTGGCATTAGGCAAGCTGTGGGGGGCAATATGAAATTGGCATGCAACAATATTCTGGACCAGTCAATGCTCTCTGCACAATTTGAAAGTGGCACATACAAGCCTTCTGGGACAATTTGAAAGAAGTAGATTTAAATGTTCTGGGGACAAAGAGGAAGTGAGACGTGTAACTATGAAAGTACCTTGCACATTGTATGTGTGCATTGTAGAAACGTGCACGAGAATCTATTATTTGGGTCAACATCTGGATGCCACACCCGCGCAAGTGAAACCACCAGTGCCCTTTCCTGTGGCAATGTGATTTGCAGGGGTAAAACTATCATGGTCGAGATTATGAGGCCGATTCATGGAATAATTAGCGCGGCGCAAGTGGGCAAAAACGTGCGAATCGCAGTGGAATAGCGAAAATCGCAGTGCAATTGCGAAAATCGCACGAAAAGCAGCGCACGTCGATTCATGGAAGGCCGTGCGCGAGAAAACCAGCGGACGTGCGATAAAAAAGTGCGCGGCGCACGTTGGCGCACAGGCCATCTAACAGCGTGTGCCAGGTCACAGCGAAAATCGCACAGGGCACAGCGAAATTCGCACATAGCGCGGCGCACGCAACAAAAGTAGGCGGAACACGGGCGTAACACTCGGAATGGGGAACAACTTGCCAAAACGTGGGCGTCACGGGGGAAGTACAGGGCACAAGTGCGCGGAACGCCCACACGCTCGCCTACAACACGTATTCATGGAATAGAATAGGGCAAAAAAGCGCACGCTCAAACCAGCGCACAGGCACAAACACGACCGCCACAAGAAAGCAGGCGGTAGCGTCTCTGCGGCTGTAAGAAATGTGCGCCAAAAGGTGCGCCAACAAATAGCACCTATATACTGCCATGATGAATGTCCCATACTGTGGCCCTCCAGGAAAAATGACGTGCAAAGGGGTACCCACAAACACGGACACCCGCTGACAAAAAATACGTGTGCGTGTATACCGGGGTGCGCGGGAAGTCTAACACGCGATTTCATCAGGGTACGTGCATCACAGGGGTTCGCGTGAAGTTATTCACGCGATCGGGCCTGGGGGAGCGGGCTATGTGTATTTCAGGGGTCCGCGTGAAGTTTCACACGCGATCGGGTCTGGGGGAGCGGGCTACGTGTATTACAGGGGTTCGCGTGAAGTTCCTCACGCGATCGGGCCTGGGGGAGCGTGCTACGTGTATTTCAGGGGTTCGCGTGAAGTTTCACACGCGATCGGGCCTGGGGGAGCGGGCTACGTGTATTACAGGGGTTCGCGTGAAGTTCCTCACGCGATCGGGCCTGGGGTAGCGGGCTACGTGTATTACAGGGGTTCGCGTGAAGTTCCTCACGCGATCGGGCCTGGGGGAGCGGGCTACGTGTATTCCAGGGGTGCGCGTGAAGTTCCACACGCGAATAGCCTGTGCGCGTGTATTTCAGGGGTGCGCGGGAAGTTCCACACGCGAATAGCCTGGGCGCGTGTATTTCAGGGGTGCGCGGGAAGTTCCACACGCGAATAGCCTGGGGGCACGTGTATTTCAGGGGTGCGCGTGAAGTTCCACACGCGAATAGCCTGGGCGCGTGTATTTCAGGGGTGCGCGGGAAGTTCCACACGCGATCGGGCCTGGGGTAGCGGGCTACGTGTATTACAGGGGTTCGCGTGAAGTTCCTCACGCGATCGGGCCTGGGGGAGCGTGCTACGTGTATTTCAGGGGTTCGCGTGAAGTTTCACACGCGATCGGGCCTGGGGGAGCGGGCTACGTGTATTACAGGGCTTTGCGTGAAGTTCCTCACGCGATCGGGCCTGGGGTAGCGGGCTACGTGTATTACAGGGGTTCGCGTGAAGTTCCTCACGCGATCGGGCCTGGGGGAGCGGGCTACGTGTATTCCAGGGGTGCGCGTGAAGTTCCACACGCGAATAGCCTGTGCGCGTGTATTTCAGGGGTGCGCGGGAAGTTCCACACGCGAATAGCCTGGGCGCGTGTATTTCAGGGGTGCGCGGGAAGTTCCACACGCGAATAGCCTGGGGGCACGTGTATTTCAGGGGTGCGCGTGAAGTTCCACACGCGAATAGCCTGGGCGCGTGTATTTCAGGGGTGCGCGGGAAGTTCCACACGCGAATAGCCTGGGCGCGTGTATTTCAGGGGTGCGCGGGAAGTTCCACACGCGATCGGGCCTGGGGTAGCGGGCTACGTGTATTACAGGGGTTCGCGTGAAGTTCCTCACGCGATCGGGCCTGGGGTAGCGGGCTACGTGTATTACAGGGGTTCGCGTGAAGTTCCTCACGCGATCGGGCCTGGGGGAGCGGGCTACGTGTATTCCAGGGGTGCGCGTGAAGTTCCACACGCGAATAGCCTGTGCGCGTGTATTTCAGGGGTGCGCGGGAAGTTCCACACGCGAATAGCCTGGGCGCGTGTATTTCAGGGGTGCGCGGGAAGTTCCACACGCGAATAGCCTGGGGGCACGTGTATTTCAGGGGTGCGCGTGAAGTTCCACACGCGAATAGCCTGGGCGCGTGTATTTCAGGGGTGCGCGGGAAGTTCCACACGCGAATAGCCTGGGCGCGTGTATTTCAGGGGTGCGCGGGAAGTTCCACACGCGATCGGGCCTGGGGTAGCGGGCTACGTGTATTACAGGGGTTCGCGTGAAGTTCCTCACGCGATCGGGCCTGGGGGAGCGGGCTACGTGTATTCCAGGGGTGCGCGTGAAGTTCCACACGCGAATAGCCTGGGCGCGTGTATTTCAGGGGTGCGCGGGAAGTTCCACACGCGAATAGCCTGGGCGCGTGTATTTCAGGGGTGCGCGGGAAGTCCCACACGCGAATAGCCTGGGCGCGTGTATTTCAGGGGTGCGCGGGAAGTTCCACATGTGATTTGACAGTGTGGGTCCTCCCAGGTGTACCCTGTACACCCTCCACGGCCCCTGCAGGCAGCCCACACCACAGGGGACTACCATGCATCCCTGGTCATGTCCCGCAGACAGCCCACCCACCATGGGCATGCCCCCCAGCAAAGGCACATGTCTCCTTGAACTAATGAACACCAACTCATGTCCCCTTGCACCCCCACCCCCCAGCACTGTGGGGCACCTGCCAGCAGGCCCCCACCCATGTCCAACTCATGTCCCCCACCACCCCCACCCCCCAGCACTGTGGGGCACCTGCCAGCAGGCCCCCACCCATGTCCAACTCATGTCTCCCACCACCCCCACCCCCCAGCCACCAGGGTCACCCTCCACCAGGCCCCCACTCATGTCTCCCACCACCCCCACCCCCCAGCAGTGCAGGGTCACCCTCCACCAGGCCCCCACTCATGTCTCCCACCACCCCCACCCCCCAGCCACCAGGGTCACCCTCCACCAGGCCCCCACTCATGTCTCCCACCACCCCCACCCCCCAGCGGTGCAGGGGCAGCCTCCACCAGGCCCCCACTCATGTCACCCACCACCCCCACCCCCCAGCCACCAGGGGCACCCTCCACCAGGCCCCCACTCATGTCTCCCACCACCCCCACCCCCCAGCAGTGCAGGGTCACCCTCCACCAGGCCCCCACTCATGTCTCCCACCACCCCCACCCCCCAGCAGTGCAGGGTCACCCTCCACCAGGCCCCCACTCATGTCTCCCACCACCCCCACCCCCCAGCCACCAGGGTCACCCTCCACCAGGCCCCCACTCATGTCTCCCACCACCCCCACCCCCCAGCAGTGCAGGGGCAGCCTCCACCAGGCCCCCACTCATGTCACCCACCACCCCCACCCCCCAGCCACCAGGGGCACCCTCCACCAGGCCCCCACTCATGTCTCCCACCACCCCCACCCCCAGCAGTGCAGGGTCACCCTCCACCAGGCCCCCACTCATGTCTCCCACCACCCCCACCCCCCAGCCACCAGGGTCACCCTCCACCAGGCCCCCACTCATGTCTCCCACCACCCCCACCCCCCAGCCACCAGGGGCACCCTCCACCAGGCCCCCACTCATGTCTCCCACCACCCCCACCCCCCAGCAGT
This sequence comes from Ambystoma mexicanum, assembly GCF_040938575.1. Lineage (NCBI taxonomy): Eukaryota > Metazoa > Chordata > Amphibia > Caudata > Ambystomatidae > Ambystoma > Ambystoma mexicanum. Next base: position 574,768,811 of record NC_090922.1, on the reverse strand, counting down.
GCAGGGTCACCCTCCACCAGGCCCCCACTCATGTCTCCCACCACCCCCACCCCCCAGCCACCAGGGTCACCCTCCACCAGGCCCCCACTCATGTCTCCCACCACCCCCACCCCCCAGCAGTGCAGGGGCAGCCTCCACCAGGCCCCCACTCATGTCACCCACCACCCCCACCCCCCAGCCACCAGGGGCACCCTCCACCAGGCCCCCACTCATGTCTCCCACCACCCCCACCCCCCAGCAGTGCAGGGTCACCCTCCACCAGGCCCCCACTCATGTCTCCCACCACCCCCACCCCCCAGCCACCAGGGTCACCCTCCACCAGGCCCCCACTCATGTCTCCCACCACCCCCACCCCCCAGCAGTGCAGGGGCAGCCTCCACCAGGCCCCCACTCATGTCTCCCACCACCCCCACCCCCCAGCAGTGCAGGGTCACCCTCCACCAGGCCCCCACTTATGTCTCCCACCACCCCCACCCCCCAGCCACCAGGGTTACCCTCCACCAGGCCCCCACTCATGTCTCCCACCACCCCCACCCCCCAGCAGTGCAGGGGCAGCCTCCACCAGGCCCCCACTCATGTCACCCACCACCCCCACCCCCCAGCCACCAGGGGCACCCTCCACCAGGCCCCCACTCATGTCACCCACCACCCCCACCCCCCTGCCACCATGTGCAGCCCCCACCAGGTCCTCACAATGTGCGTAATGGTCAGCCTCCACAGCCAAAAAGCCCTACCAAGTAACCCATTCACCCACATGGAAATGGAAATCACATGTTACACCCCCAATGTACATGAAGCAAATGAACCCATGTCCGTCACACACATATTTTCAAATAGAATGGGAAAACACACAACATGACATGCATGAAACCAATGAGATGAAACCACACAGTGAACAATGGAAAAAAAAATGTATTGATAAAAATACAAATGCCAAAGAAAGAAAACTAACTACAATGTAAATGTGAAAAAATAAGCTGCATGTCCGCATAAAAACACAAAACTAGAAAATCAAAACAAAAAAATTATGTCCAAAGTGAAATGTAAGAACTCTCCATGCAACAAAGAACTATGTACAAAAATAACAAGGGTCCATCATCACAACTGAACTAAGGAAACCTCCTAAAAAACCTACCTAAATATCAACTATATACAAAAAGTGGAGCAGTGTCCGTCGACTCCAAATAATAATAAGAACGAAAGGAAACCTAAAACTAAAGAACTATATACAAAGGCGGCGGGCAAGTCCAGCGGCTCACTCTGTGGTGTTCCGGGCCAGGGCATCATCGAACTCCTGTTCGATGTCCCGGAGGCGGTCCAGTTCCATGGCCCCGAGGGTCCGCAGGGACGACGCCGTGTCCTCCTCCAACCCCCTGCGGATTGCCTCGAGGCACTCGGCCCGCCTCAGGGCCCTCCGCATGGAGTTCTCCGCCCTGACCATTGTGAGCCGCGCCTCTTCCGCCCGCCGCCGCTCCGCACCTATGGCGTGGCCCAACCACTGCCACACGGAAGACACTCTCTGTCCTGGGTCCTCCTGCCCTCCGGCCGATGCCTGCCCCTCCGATGTCGAAGGCCCCGAGCCTTCATGGCTCCCACCATCTTGCTGCTGCTGCTGCTCTGCCTCTGCCCGTGCACTGCCTCCTGCTGCCTGCACATCCTCCGCCGGCTGGGGTGCACCTGTTGATGTGGCCACCCCTGCTGGACGTCCGACTCCCGACTGTGGCAGGGATGCCTCCTCCACCAGCCTGGCCGCACTGTCAGAGGCAGCTCCACAGGGCACCCAGGTGACTGATGGGTGGGAAGATGGCACAGAGGACGACTGGCGCGTAGGGGGTCCAGTTGAGGAGGGGGTCGGAGCAAGCCCCATCAGACAGCGGAATCCGGCCTGGGTGACCTGTCCCAGCAGGCTGACGTGGTCAACGAGCCATTCGAGATGACGTGCAGTCTCTCCAAGAAAAGACTGCAGGTCACCTCGCATGGCCCGTTGACGCAACGCCACACCAGCCAGGACAGGCTCAACCCGGACCTGGATGGCCACGTCTGCAGGCAGAGGAAGGCCAGTTGACGTCAGCTCATCCCCTGCCTGAAAACGGGTCTGGACGTAGGCATCCCTGCTGGTGCAAGATGATGCAGGGACAGGATCGGGGACAGGATTGCACACAGGCACCTCCGCGGCCGCCTGTGCTGCCTCCTGTCCCTGGTCCTGCACTGCACCACTAGCACCAGTGGGATCCCCGCCTCCAGACCCTGTCTCTGGTGCTTGCGCGGCCCCCTCCTCCACCAAACCCCCCACCAACCTGGATGACTCTGTGCCATCTTCCCCTGTTGGGCCCTGTGGGGTCCCAGCTGCCCCTTCTGCTGCCGAGGAGTCCAACTGCAACCTCCGCCTCTTGGACCTCCCCCCGGCAGCTGCGGCCTGGGACGCGGCACCGGACTCCTCACTCCCCGACGAGATGACAACACGGGAGGGGAGCCGGGCCTTGCGTCTCCGGCTGGCGGTCGGATCCCCGCCGCTGTGCTCCACAGCACCTTCTCCGCCCTCTTCATCAGTTGACGCTGCAGACAGGGAGAAACAAAACACAGGCATCAGGGCACTGTACAATGGACACATACACGCATGACAGTTGCACATGAGTGGCATTGGCAAACCTCAGACATGTCATCACAATCCCCAACACACATGTCATTGCAACTGGCACACATGAGCCATACCACAGCCATATCGCAACTGCCACCACCATCCCTACACATACAACAGCATCAGCAGCCAAAGGGGAGCCATACATCACATGCAACACAGGAAGTGCACCACACATGTACACACACCACCACACTTGCATGCATGTCTACACCTCTGCCAAGTGTCGCACTGTTCAGACGGGCATCCATGTCACATCTGCCAATCAGGCTTCCACATACCGCTGTCACATGCATCCATGTAGCATCACTGTTGCACCTTTGACAAATACACACACATGCACATGTACACAGTGCTCATACATGCAGCCGAAAACAACATACATGCCTGACATCACGGACATGTCTACTTACATACACATTCATCCAAACATGTGTGCACGCACAACTGCATTTGCCATGCAAGCCCACACACACAAGCACCATCCATGTCTCACACATTACAGCCCTCGCATGTGTCAGCCCCACGGCCCTGTACACCCCCACCCATACTCCACCCCATACAAACAGATGTGCAACCGGCACAATGGGGAATGATCACCACACGCCCTGCTCACAACCAGGATGCATGTACACTCACCGCTCGACTCCAGACGGCTCTGCTTCTCTAGGACCTGGACGTGGAGCGCTGGGGATATGCGTTCCAGGACCCCCATCTGTTCTTCCGACAAGTGGCCCCGGCGCCCCTTGGCATCCGCTGCCTTCAAGAGGCGCCGGGCCTTGTTCAGGGTCCTGGACCTGAAGTCCTCCCAGCGCTTCCTGACATGTTGTAAGTCCCGGACTGCCACCCCCTCCGCGTTGATGGCAGTCACGATGTCAGTCCAGATCCGAGTCCGTCCTTCCTTGTCGGCGCGGGAACTTCCAAAGAGGGCATCATACTGCCCCAGGACTTGCTCCACCAGGACACCAACTTCGGTGGCACTGAAGCTGGTGCCCCTCTGCCTCTCTGGCCGGGGGTTGTCAGTGGTCACAGATGGTGTTAGCCCCGACATGACAACCCCAGAGGCAGGAGTGGGTGGGCAACTGGGTCCTGGGGCTGGGCTGTGGAGCGATGGAATTCCAGTCGGGAGTCTTCTGTTCCAGCAGGGGTGGTCACAGCAACAGCACCCCTGGCTGATGTGCAGGCAGCAAATGGCAGTGCACGTGGGCAGCAGGCAGTCAGGCAGCAGCAGATAGCAGGTGGGAGCGTGCTCGGGGCTCTGGGGGGCAGTAATTCGGCCTTCTGGGCAGGAGCGTGGTCTCCCGTGTGCTCACGCGTGGCCAGCTTGGTACGGAGTGAATTGGCACGTGAAAATCCTGCACGTCAGCGTGAAAACCGAGGAAAGGCCCTTAGCGCGTAAGCGCGTCAGCACGCATACGCGATTCCATTGGACCAAAGGCCCTCAGCGCGTAGGCGCGTCTGTGACGTGACCCGCACGGGTGTTTCCCACACAGCACGTGATGACAGAGCACACGTGGAAAGACTGCACGTCAGAGTCTCATCGCGTGTGATTGGTGGAAATGGCCGTACACCGGGATACAGGTGCGCTGACGTACTTGCGTGTATAAGTGTCCGCGCACACCTCATATTCACGTACATAGGCCAATCGCGTGTACACGCACTTTTGTCCAATTACACGCGATGAGACTCTGACGTGCAGTCTTTCCACGTGTGCTCTGTCATCACGTGCTGTGTGGGAAACACCCGTGCGGGTCACGTCACAGACGCGCCTACGCACTGAGGGCCTTTGGTCCAATGGAATCGCGTATGCGTGCTGACGCGCTTACGCGCTAAGGGCCTTTCCTCGGTTTTCACGCTGACGTGCAGGATTTTCACGTGCCAATTCACTCCGTACCAAGCTGGCCACGCGTGAGCACACGGGAGACCACGCTCCTGCCCAGAAGGCCGAATTACTGCCCCCCAGAGCCCCGAGCACGCTCCCACCTGCTATCTGCTGCTGCCTGACTGCCTGCTGCCCACGTGCACTGCCATTTGCTGCCTGCACATCAGCCAGGGGTGCTGTTGCTGTGACCACCCCTGCTGGAACAGAAGACTCCCGACTGGAATTCCATCGCTCCACAGCCCAGCCCCAGGACCCAGTTGCCCACCCACTCCTGCCTCTGGGGTTGTCATGTCGGGGCTAACACCATCTGTGACCACTGACAACCCCCGGCCAGAGAGGCAGAGGGGCACCAGCTTCAGTGCCACCGAAGTTGGTGTCCTGGTGGAGCAAGTCCTGGGGCAGTATGATGCCCTCTTTGGAAGTTCCCGCGCCGACAAGGAAGGACGGACTCGGATCTGGACTGACATCGTGACTGCCATCAACGCGGAGGGGGTGGCAGTCCGGGACTTACAACATGTCAGGAAGCGCTGGGAGGACTTCAGGTCCAGGACCCTGAACAAGGCCCGGCGCCTCTTGAAGGCAGCGGATGCCAAGGGGCGCCGGGGCCACTTGTCGGAAGAACAGATGGGGGTCCTGGAACGCATATCCCCAGCGCTCCACGTCCAGGTCCTAGAGAAGCAGAGCCGTCTGGAGTCGAGCGGTGAGTGTACATGCATCCTGGTTATGAGCAGGGCGTGTGGTGATCATTCCCCATTGTGCCGGTTGCACATCTGTTTGTATGGGGTGGAGTATGGGTGGGGGTGTACAGGGCCGTGGGGCTGACACATGCGAGGGCTGTAATGTGTGAGACATGGATGGTGCTTGTGTGTGTGGGCTTGCATGGCAAATGCAGTTGTGCGTGCACACATGTTTGGATGAATGTGTATGTAAGTAGACATGTCCGTGATGTCAGGCATGTATGTTGTTTTCGGCTGCATGCATGAGCACTGTGTACATGTGCATGTGTGTGTATTTGTCAAAGGTGCAACAGTGATGCTACATGGATGCATGTGACAGCGGTATGTGGAAGCCTGATTGGCAGATGTGACATGGATGCCCGTCTGAACAGTGCGACACTTGGCAGAGGTGTAGACATGCATGCAAGTGTGGTGGTGTGTGTACATGTGTGGTGCACTTCCTGTGTTGCATGTGATGTATGGCTCCCCTTTGGCTGCTGATGCTGTTGTATGTGTAGGGATGGTGGTGGCAGTTGCGATATGGCTGTGGTATGGCTCATGTGTGCCAGTTGCAATGACATGTGTGTTGGGGATTGTGATGACATGTCTGAGGTTTGCCAATGCCACTCATGTGCAACTGTCATGCGTGTATGTGTCCATTGTACAGTGCCCTGATGCCTGTGTTTTGTTTCTCCCTGTCTGCAGCGTCAACTGATGAAGAGGGCGGAGAAGGTGCTGTGGAGCACAGCGGCGGGGATCCGACCGCCAGCCGGAGACGCAAGGCCCGGCTCCCCTCCCGTGTTGTCATCTCGTCGGGGAGTGAGGAGTCCGGTGCCGCGTCCCAGGCCGCAGCTGCCGGGGGGAGGTCCAAGAGGCGGAGGTTGCAGTTGGACTCCTCGGCAGCAGAAGGGGCAGCTGGGACCCCACAGGGCCCAACAGGGGAAGATGGCACAGAGTCATCCAGGTTGGTGGGGGGTTTGGTGGAGGAGGAGGCCGTGCAAGCACCAGAGACGGGGTCTGGAGGTGGGGATTCCTCTGGTGCTAGTGGTGCAGTCCAGGACCAGGGACAGGAGGCAGCACAGGCGGCCGCGGAGGTGCCTGTGTGCAATCCTGTCCCCGATCCTGTCCCTGCATCATCTTGCACCAGCAGGGATGCCTACGTCCAGACCCGTTTTCAGGCAGGGGATGAGCTGACGTCAACTGGCCTTCCTCTGCCTGCGGACGTGGCTATCCAGGTCCGGGTTGAGCCTGTCCTGGCTGGTGTGGCGTTGCGTCAACGGGCCATGCGAGGTGACCTGCAGTCTTTTCATGGAGAGACTGCACGTCATCTCGAATGGCTCGTTGACCACGTCAGCCTGCTGGGACAGGTCACCCAGGCCGGATTCCTCCGTCTGATGGGGCTTGTTCCGACCCCCTCCTCAACTGGACCCCCTACGCGCCAGTCGTCCTCTGTGCCATCTTCCCACCCATCAGTCACCTGGGTGCCCTGTGGAGCTGCCTCTGACAGTGCGGCCAGGCTGGTGGAGGAGGCATCCCTGCCACAGTCGGGAGTCGGACGTCCAGCAGGGGTGGCCACATCAACAACTGCACCCCAGCCGGCGGAGGATGTGCAGGCAGCAGGAGGCAGTGCACGGGCAGAGGAAGAGCAGCAGCAGCAGCAAGATGGTGGGAGCCATGAAGGCTCGGGGCCTTCGACATCGGAGGGGCAGGCATCGGCCGGAGGGCAGGAGGACCCAGGACAGAGAGTGTCTTCCGTGTGGCAGCGGTTGGGCCACGCCATAGGTGCGGAGCGGCGGCGGGCGGAAGAGGCGCGGCTCACAATGGTCAGGGCGGAGAACTCCATGCGGAGGGCCCTGAGGCGGGCTGAGTGCCCCGAGGCAATCCGCAGGGGGTTGGAGGAGGACACAGCGTCGTCCATGCGGACCCTCGGGGCCATGGAACTGGACCGCCTCCGGGACATCGAACAGGAGTTCGATGATGCCCTGGCCCGGAACACCACAGAGTGAGCCGCTGGACTTGCCCGCCGCCTTTGTATATAGTTCTTTAGTTTTAGGTTTCCTTTGTTTTTTCTTATGATTTGGAGTCGACGGACACTGCTCCACTTTTTGTATATAGTTGATATTTAGGTAGGCTTTTTAGGAGGTTTCCTTAGTTCAGTTGTGATGATGTACCCTTGTTATTTTTGTACATAGTTCTTTGTTGCACGGAGAGTTTAGACATTTCACTTTGGACAAAACTTTTTGGATTAGATTTTCTAGTTTTGTGTTTTTATGCGGACATGCAGCTTCTTTTTTCACATTTACATTGTAGTTAGTTTTCTTTCTTTAGCATTCGTATTTTTTTCTAATACATTTTTTTTTACATTGTTCACTGTGTGGTTTCATCTCATTGGTTTAATGCATGTCATGTTGTGTGTTTTCCCATTCATTTGGAAAATATGTGTGTGACGGACATGGGTTCATTTGCTTCATGAACATTGGGGGTGTAACATGTGATTTCCATTTCCATGTGGGTGAATGGGTTACTTGGTAGGGCTTTTTGGCTGTGGAGGCTGACCATTACGCACATTGTGAGGACCTGGTGGGGGCTGCACATGGTGGCAGGGGGGTGGGGGTGGTGGGAGACATGAGTGGGGGCCTGGTGGAGGCTGCCCCTGCACTGCTGGGGGGTGGGGGTGGTGGGAGACATGAGTGGGGGCCTGGTGGAGGGTGCCCCTGCACTGCTGGGGGGTGGGGGTGGTGGGAGACATGAGTGGGGGCCTGGTGGAGGCTGCCCCTGCACTGCTGGGGGGTGGGGGTGGTGGGAGACATGAGTGGGGGCCTGGTGGAGGGTGACCCTGGTGGCTGGGGGTTGGGCTTGGTGGGAGACATGAGTGGGGGCCTGGTGGAGGCTGCCCCTGCACTGCTGGGGGGTGGGGGTGGTGGGAGACATGAGTGGGGGCCTGGTGGAGGCTGCCCCTGCACTGCTGGGGGGTGGGGGTGGTGGGAGACATGAGTGGGGGCCTGGTGGAGGGTGACCCTGGTGGCTGGGGGGTGGGGGTGGTGGGAGACATGAGTGGGGGCCTGGTGGAGGGTGCCCCTGGTGGCTGGGGGGTGGGGGTGGTGGGTGACATGAGTGGGGGCCTGGTGGAGGGTGACCCTGCACTGCTGGGGGGTGGGGGTGGTGGGAGACATGAGTGGGGGCCTGGTGGAGGCTGCCCCTGCACTGCTGGGGGGTGGGGGTGGTGGGAGACATGAGTGGGGGCCTGGTGGAGGCTGCCCCTGCACTGCTGGGGGGTGGGGGTGGTGGGAGACATGAGTGGGGGCCTGGTGGAGGGTGCCCCTGGTGGCGGGGGGGTGGGGGTGATAGGGGACATGAGTGGGGGCCTGGTGGAGGCTGCCCCTGCACTGCTGGGGGGTGGGGGTGGTGGGAGACATGAGTGGGGGCCTGGTGGAGGGTGACCCTGCACTGCTGGGGGGTGGGGGTGGTGGGAGACATGAGTGGGGGCCTGGTGGAGGGTGACCCTGGTGGCTGGGGGGTGGGGGTGGTGGGTGACATGAGTGGGGGCCTGGTGGAGGGTGCCCCTGCACTGCTGGGGGGTGGGGGTGGTGGGAGACATGAGTGGGGGCCTGGTGGAGGCTGCCCCTGCACTGCTGGGGGGTGGGGGTGGTGGGAGACATGAGTGGGGGCCTGGTGGAGGGTGACCCTGGTGGCTGGGGGGTGGGGGTGGTGGGAGACATGAGTGGGGGCCTGGTGGAGGCTGCCCCTGCACTGCTGGGGGGTGGGGGTGGTGGGAGACATGAGTGGGGGCCTGGTGGAGGCTGCCCCTGCACTGCTGGGGGGTGGGGGTGGTGGGAGACATGAGTGGGGGCCTGGTGGAGGGTGACCCTGGTGGCTGGGGGGTGGGGGTGGTGGGAAACATGAGTGGGGGCCTGGTGGAGGGTGCCCCTGGTGGCTGGGGGGTGGGGGTGGTGGGTGACATGAGTGGGGGCCTGGTGGAGGGTGACCCTGCACTGCTGGGGGGTGGGGGTGGTGGGAGACATGAGTGGGGGCCTGGTGGAGGCTGCCCCTGCACTGCTGGGGGGTGGGGGTGGTGGGAGACATGAGTGGGGGCCTGGTGGAGGCTGCCCCTGCACTGCTGGGGGGTGGGGGTGGTGGGAGACATGAGTGGGGGCCTGGTGGAGGGTGCCCCTGGTGGCGGGGGGGTGGGGGTGATAGGGGACATGAGTGGGGGCCTGGTGGAGGCTGCCCCTGCACTGCTGGGGGGTGGGGGTGGTGGGAGACATGAGTGGGGGCCTGGTGGAGGCTGCCCCTGCACTGCTGGGGGGTGGGGGTGGTGGGAGACATGAGTGGGGGCCTGGTGGAGGGTGACCCTGGTGGCTGGGGGGTGGGGGTGGTGGGTGACATGAGTGGGGGCCTGGTGGAGGCTGCCCCTGCACTGCTGGGGGGTGGGGGTGGTGGGAGACATGAGTGGGGGCCTGGTGGAGGCTGCCCCTGCACTGCTGGGGGGTGGGGGTGGTGGGAGACATGAGTGGGGGCCTGGTGGAGGCTGCCCCTGGTGGCGGGGGGGTGGGGGTGATAGGGGACATGAGTGGGGGCCTGGTGGAGGCTGCCCCTGCACTGCTGGGGGGTGGGGGTGGTGGGAGACATGAGTGGGGGCCTGGTGGAGGGTGACCCTGCACTGCTGGGGGGTGGGGGTGGTGGGAGACATGAGTGGGGGCCTGGTGGAGGGTGACCCTGGTGGCTGGGGGGTGGGGGTGGTGGGTGACATGAGTGGGGGCCTGGTGGAGGGTGACCCTGGTGGCTGGGGGGTGGGGGTGGTGGGAGACATGAGTGGGGGCCTGGTGGAGGGTGACCCTGGTGGCTGGGGGGTGGGGGTGGTGGGTGACATGAGTGGGGGCCTGGTGGAGGGTGACCCTGGTGGCTGGGGGGTGGGGGTGGTGGGTGACATGAGTGGGGGCCTGGTGGAGGGTGACCCTGGTGGCTGGGGGGTGGGGGTGGTGGGAGACATGAGTGGGGGCCTGGTGGAGGCTGCCCCTGCACTGCTGGGGGGTGGGGGTGGTGGGAGACATGAGTGGGGGCCTGGTGGAGGGTGACCCTGGTGGCTGGGGGGTGGGGGTGGTGGGTGACATGAGTGGGGGCCTGGTGGAGGCTGCCCCTGCACTGCTGGGGGGTGGAGGTGCAGGGGGACATGAGCAGGTGTGCAGGGTAGTCCCCTGTTTTGTGGGCTGCCTGCAGGGGCTGTGGAGGGTGTACAGGGAACACCTGTGAGGACCCACCCAGCCTAATTGCGTGTGATAATTCCCGCACACCCCTGTAATACACGTACCTGGCCAAATCGCATCTGAGAATTCCCACATACCCCTGTAATACACGTACCCTGGCCAATCGCGTGTAGAACTTCCCACGCACCCCTGTAATACACGTACCAAGCCAAATCGCGTGTGATAATTCCCACGCACCCCTGTAATACACGTACCTGGCCAAATCGCATGTGAGAATTCCCGCGCACCCCTGTAATACACGTACCCAGCCGAATCGCGTGTAGAACTTCCCGTGTACCCCTGTAATACACGTACCCAGCCAAATCGCGTGTGATAATTCCCAAATACCCCTGTAATACACGTACCCTGGCCAATCGCGTGTAGAACTTCCCACGCACCCCTGTAATACACGTACCAAGCCAAATCGCGTGTGATAATTCCCACGCACCCCTGTAATACACGTACCTGGCCAAATCGCATGTGAGAATTCCCGCGCACCCCTGTAATACACGTACCCTGGCCAATCGCGTGTAGAACTTCCCACGCACCCCTGTAATACACGTACCAAGCCAAATCGCGTGTGATAATTCCCACGCACCCCTGTAATACACGTACCTGGCCAAATCGCATGTGAGAATTCCCGCGCACCCCTGTAATACACGTACCCAGCCGAATCGCGTGTAGAACTTCCCGTGTACCCCTGTAATACACGTACCCAGCCAAATCGCGTGTGATAATTCCCAAATACCCCTGTAATACACGTACCCTGGCCAATCGCGTGTAGAACTTCCCACGCACCCCTGTAATACACGTACCAAGCCAAATCGCGTGTGATAATTCCCACGCACCCCTGTAATACACGTACCTGGCCAAATCGCATGTGAAAATTCCCGCGCACCCCTGTAATACACGTACCCAGCCGAATCGCGTGTAGAACTTCCCGTGTACCCCTGTAATACACCTACCCAGCCAAATCGCGTGTGATAATTCCCACGCACCCCTGTAATACACGTACCTGGCCAAATCGCATGTGAGAATTCCCGCGCACCCCTGTAATACACGTACCCAGCCGAATCGCGTGTAGAACTTCCCGTGTACCCCTGTAATACACCTACCCAGCCAAATCGCGTGTGATAATTCCCGCGCACCCCTGGAATACACATACCCAGCCAAATCGCGTGTGATAATTCCCGCGCACCCCTGGAATACACGTACCCAGCCAAATCGCGTGTGATAATTCCCGCGCACCCCTGTAATATACGTACCCAGCCAAATCGCGTGTGATAATTCCTGCGTACCCCTGTGATACACGTGCCCTGGCTAATCGCGTGTAAAACTTCACGCGTACCCCTGATATGCACGTTACCCGCTTTGCGTTCCTTGTTTGGCAGCCCTGTGGACTGGTCCAGGGTTAGCGCTGCCCTTTGCGATGATTTAGCGATTTTGATGGCTTTTCCTTGCGCGAGGGCGTTCTTGGGGGCGTTACTGGCGCTGCTGCAGGGTCGCTGCGATACTCTGCGCCACGGCTGGTTTGGGAGCCTGAAATCCATGAATACGCTGTGCGCGGAAATCGGTTTTAGCGCACGTGCCTGGCGCAGTCAATCGCACGCGGACACTCTGCGCCAGCCGCTTGCGACACTTTTCTGCGAAATTCTATGAATTACCCTGTAAGTTGGCAGGGCAGTTTTCTGGAAGCAGTGGGAAACTCAAATGACCATTTTGAGAGTGCAATGTGAAAGCTAGCATTTCAATGTGCTTACCTAGAGCAACGAAGGGATAACATTGTTGCAGTGGACATATTCTGAGGGCAATGTGAAACTGGCATGAACATTTTCTGGGGCAATGTTGAAAGTAGCATACCAATGTTTGAAGTTTTATTGAACAAGCAGTTCAATGGCCTTTGGTGCATCAGAGTGACAAACAACAGTGCATGAAATCGTAAAACAGACAGAAGGAAAACCAAAACATGTGCCTATTCATCGAGCCTATGCATGTGGTAATCACTAAAGCCTCTTGCATTGATTTCACTCTTATGCAAAGACTCGACTGGCCCAAAGAACACTGAAGTGAAAGTATATAGAAGATCTAATAGATAGGCACTTGAATATGAGCCAGAGAAGGGAATTGGTAGTGTTGGTTAGACTGTGGGAATTATAATTAGAGATTGATTTAGGTCAATAAATGATGACCCGAGGCACATGGCATTAAGATATTCTCTGCAGGGTTTAACCAACAAAAGTTAATCCACCACAATTTTCAGGTTAGACTCAGATGACATATTGGACAGACTTTCACAGATGCTCAGGAATAAAGGAAGATTGCTTTGACTGCAACCCATACCAATGTGATAAATTGGCATTACAGAATTTTAAGGGCAATGTGAATGTGGCATGCTACTTTTTGTGGAGAATGTGAATCTGGCATGGTACATTTCTGGACATGACATGAAAACTAGCATGACTATCTACTTAAGCAGGGTCATTCTGGAATGACACTGTTGGAAATGGACAGGACACTGTCTGGAGGCAATGTGAATCTGGTATGGGCATTTTCTCGGGGCAGTGAGAAACTGGCATAGCATTTATCTGGTCATAGACCACCTAATGGCTCTGCAAATACAGCAGGCTCAACATAAATTGTCTCTGGGGGCTAGGGACAGCTTCTCCCGCTTTTCACCAGGGCCACCAGACACAACAGACTTCTGCACACCTATTTTGCCTGTCTAGCAACCCCTTCCAGGGCAACCGTTCTGCAGATATTGTAAACAGACGGGGCATCTCATCCAGCAATGCCCTACCAAACCTAGTCCCACCAACCCACAAGACAGTAAGTAGGTGCGGGTAGACATAGGTAACCCGCCCAACATCGACACTGTCACAGCCTGGAATACAAGTGGACCTATGATTACTTACCGAGATCACTCGCTGCAGCAGACCCAGGTTCACCACAAAACACTGCTGCATTGCAGGAACTCACTAAACACGGCCTCCAACTGGCACATACCTCCATGTCTGCACGCCTTTGGCTGCACACAATGACTTACACCATATGTCACAACGGCCATAAATTAAGTAGCCCCACTCAAACCTAAAATGCCCAAACTCAAACGCAGTTCCCCATGGTTCAATGACGAACTCATCGAACTCAGAAGAGAGAAAAGAGCTTTAGTACACATCTTTAGAAGAAAACAGTCCCTAGAACTCCAAACCAAACTGCAAAAACTCACCAAAGCCTACAAACTCAAGGTATTCTCCTACAAAGCCAATTCACTCAACGAGCGGATTGCCAATGCAGCCTAACACCAAAGAATTATTCACCATCATCAAAGAACTTGAACCCCCTATTCAACCCATCAGCCCTGTCACTATCAGCAAAGCATGGTGTACTACCATACAGGACGCCCTTTCCAATATAATAAATACTCTCCAAAGAAAAATAGCCTCCCTCACAAAAAAAACTCCTTGTGCCCACAAATTCACTCCCCCATTCCCCCACCAACACCACAAGACTGGGCATACCCGAATTCCACTTCCAACAAGTCACTAATGATCAAGTCCTTAAAACCATAGCCTCCCTTGAACCCTGAAATTGTAAAGGCGACAACTCCCCTGCCAAAGTAGTTAAAGATTGTGCCAACATCTTATCACCCACCATCACTAATTTTGTGACTGAATCATTCAAATCCAGTGAAATACCAGCATCCATCAAGGGCGCTTGGGTCACACCTCTACTTAAAAAACCCTCACTAGACCCCACCAACCTGACAAATTACAGGCCTATAACAACAGTCCCATTCCTCCTCAAAATTATTGATAAAATAGCCTACGCCCAAGTGCAAACCCACTTAGAACAGAACCACCTGCTAGGAGACAGACAATCTGGATTGCGACCCAGCCTCAGTACAGAGACTGCTCTAGACCTCAAGAGCCAGACGGATTCCATTAGGGACTCTAGCAAACTAGGCATCATATTACTGTTAGATCTCTCCGCTGCGTTCGACTTAGTGGACCATGACAAACTATGCCTCACCCTAGCAACCAATTTCCATTTCTCTAAGAAAGCCACAAACTGGATAAAATCCTTCCTCTCAGACCGTACCTCAAGAGTTGCTCTAGGAGAAGAAGCAGGCAACCCCATCCCCGTACCACTGGAAGTACCACAAGGCTCCGGTCTTTCCCCAACGTTATACAATGCTTACACAAAGCTACTCTTTTCAGCCTTAGACTCCATGGGAGTAATTTATAGCAAATTCCTATGCCCATATCAGGCAACCTCGAACAAGATACAATTTGTATAAACAAATCTCACACAAAGTCAAAACCTTAGGAGTTCACCTCGACTCCAACCTCACTGTGGCTAACCAAATCAGCGCATTAGCCTCCTCCACGGCCTATACAGCTAAGATAATAATGCTCAGCAGACCCCTCCTCTCCACTAATAACTGCTTAACACTAGACAGAGCCCTCATCCTCACGAAACTAGACTATTGCAATGTGTAATTGCTAGGTACTTAAAACAAAAAAAAAAAAAAACCAAACCAAACTTCAACTCATGCAAACAAAGCCCTTAGAGCAGCATTAGGTATAAACAGAAGAAAACATATCTCCCAACACAGGAAAAATGCGCACTGGCTACCAGTACAAGCGAGAATCATCCACAAAACACTCACCATCACTCATAAATGTATCTTGAACATAGCCCCTACCTACCTCAATCACAGCATTTCCCATAAAAACACAACCAGAACCCTCAGGTCCAGCGACCATACACATCTCCACATACCACGCTTCACCACCTCCAGAGCAGGCAATACTAGCTTCCCCATAGAAGCGCCACGCATTTGGAACTCGCTCCCCAGCCACCTCTCCAGCGAGATCTCCTTTCAGAAGTTTCAAGAAATACTAATACTGACCATAAGCCAAATACTCAACTGTACTATGTAACAAAATTACCCGGCCGGTAATTCAAGATTAACATGTAGGAATAAGATGTATAAATAACGTGTAAGAGAACCACGTTTGACTGTAACCAAATCCTGAAGCAACTCAAAATGTTTTGTATACAATATTTGTACGCCGTGATACCCAAGGGTTTGGGCGTGTAATTAAATGCAATAAATAAATGAATAACATAAAATACCACACAAACCCACTGCTTTCATGGAACATTGAAACACAGAGATTGCCTGTTATGATCCCACCATTGGAGACCTTAAAAAACTCCTACGGGCTGTGCTCAAAGACATTCTATACAAACAAATTATGGACAAACACAATCTGTGGATCAGTGTGGCTCCACAAAGTACCTGTGCAATGCACCTGAGGCGCAAGAGTGTCCCGTTCCACAGTGTCCAAGAACACTGTGGAAAGACAAAACAGGGGGGTTCTGGGAGTCTCTCTACTGGCCTCAGTCGCGGGGAAGTCTCAACCAGATTCTTTAGCTCACTTTCACTTTCACAGAAGAGAAATATCCACAACATATCAGTCTTTGTCCTGCCCAAGTGCAGTCCAGCACCGAAATGCTAGGCAATTCTCTTCTGAACAAGGGTACCACCAGCAACCCCAGATACATGTTTCAGCCTGGCTGGGCGCCATCAGTGAGGTGGAGCTGTGCCTCTCGAAGAACAGTGAGCAAGGGGTCTACGCCTAGATTACCCTAGTAACTTAGGGTGAAAACCAAAGTTACTTTTTAGTATGCAAAACAGTTCTGGGAATCTCTCTACCGGCCTCAGTCGCGGGGGAGTCTCAATCAGATTTCTTAGCTCACGATACCTTTCACACAACATATCAGTCTTTGTCCTGCCCAAGGGCAGTTCAGTACCGAAATGCTAGGGAATTCTTTTCTGAACAAGAGTACCAACAGCATCCCCAGACACGTGTTTCGGCCTGGCTGAAAGACAAACAAGTAAGGTAGCATAGAAGGAGAGAGGAGCAAGCAAGGTGTTATATAGGTTGATGAATATAAATATAAAGTAATACATAAGATGTACTAGAGGAACTGCTTCAGGTTTAGCCCAGCTAAGACATTCAGCACTTAACTCCCGAATGGCCGAGCGCTATCAGCATTGCATCTTTAGCTAAAACAAGAACACACATATAGACTGCAAGGCTCTGAGTGTTGTAGTAGATAAAGTAATGAAAGGGGGGCAATCTTGAAAATTTGTTACAATTACATTGTTTTCTTTTTGCCAATAACGGCCACGCCAGAGCATGGTAGCAAAGCATGTAGGTATGTCTGTGCACTAATTTGTCTGTAGCATGGAAAGGGTGCTGGTGAATAGTAGCACAAAATATTGACAATGCCCACAATAAATCAAGAAATAAAACACGCAGTCAATTCATCAACCAAAAATTCATCAACCAAAAAATGATAATGACAAACAACCCCAAGGGAATATGGACATTTCCACAACAAGGCAGGCCTGCAGGCAACAATTTAAAGACGTCTGAAGTAGGCCAGGGATACGTGTGGTAATGGCATATCATGGTGACTTTCTGCGGTGAGTGGCAACCCACGGAGTGGAGAAAGGCAAAAATAACATGGCGGCGGAGGTCAAACACAAGGCAACACAATCAGCTGCGACCATAGAAATGGCAGCCCCAGGAAGGCACAGCAATCTTACAGCGATGGGGCGCTGAACTCTTAATAGAAAAAAAGAGGCAAATGCATCGTAACCTGCAGTCAATACTGCAGCCAATACTGGGGGCCATGCGACAACCAACATGGACCCCCAATCTGTACACCCACCCAAGTCACAAATCGTGGTTATGTGGTGGCACACATTATCCACAGGTGCAGTGATTTTAAAACCGACTCCATCTGGAGACAGTAGCATGTACCTATTCGTTTTTCAAACACCAGAAATAGACTGTGGTCCCAGTGACATCACACGGGTGCCGTAGGCCTGAATCACAAGAAAAACGCAATGAGGATCAAAACACCATCTTCGAACAGTGTGAGAAGCAAAACGAACAGCAACATAAACGATTAAACCTAACATGACAAATAAGAATTAAAACGTCACTGGCAAAAATGAAATAATAGAATGAACAGCAGTAAAAGCAGAAACAGTTTTAATCAGCACATGACTAATAGGCAGTAATGTCATGTACACAGTAGGCAAGCGGTTTGCAAGAAAGGCCCTTTTAAAATGGGCAGATCTTCAATGAGGGAAAAGAGGGAGTCTTGGTCTGTGGCAGGCACCCCGGCAGTGCTTCCGGGTCTGCAGGGAGCTGCTGTGAGAAAATACAGTGGGCGATCTAACTGTTTTAAACTTGTCTGTCAAGATCACCCCACTCTGACTTGTAACCCTAGTGGTCTCTCAGCAATGGCACCAAAAATAACTATGCACAGGAAAGCCTGAGGCACTAATTCAATCGGGGCACTCAATTTGAGCATATATCTCTACACTGGAGCCAGCAAACAGTGCATATAACAATAACCTTGAGAAGCATGACAGACACAATGAAATGCGACACAGTTAACAATATCTGTGGCACAGCTATCTACTTACATACAGACAAATGCAAAATATACCAGGGGGTCTAGATAGAGAGAACCCGAATAAATGAAATGGCAAATCAACATTTAGTCACAGAGCAGTGGATCAAAGTGTTTGGTAGGAAGGAGAATGATAATATGAAAAATACAGAGCAATGCTGAGCAAAACATAGTGATAGAAAATACAGGGAAGGAAGTTTGTTTTTACTGATCAGCCATAGGGGAATAGGTTCACAGCCGTGCACTACGCTGGAGATCCTCTGTGGTCCACCTCTTGAACCACAACATAGATTCGGCAACCTTGAAGGCAACAGGTGTGCCACGCTTATAGTAGCAACCTCTGGTTTGGTGAGGACCTTGTGTACTCTGCCTTGTGGTCGTGGTTGAAGGCAGCCTGCAGAGATATCCTGTGCCGTTAGGCCCGAGGCACCATCTGTGGTAGCCAATGCGGGCCCTTTCCCAAGGGTCATCTCAGCCACAACTTGCAGCAATAAGGAGATTACACGCCAGACTGATGGATAAAACAAGCTTCTTTTATTAGATAGAAAATAAACAGCATACAGAGAAATGATCATCTGATAAGCAGGAAAATACAGAAGGACAAGTGTCCAGGCAGTGGTCACACAGAGCTCTGACGGGACAGCCCTTAGAGCGCAGGTTATATTGCATATCATAAGCAATCAGAAATATTTTATAGCATTTTCACAATGGTGGGTGGTACTTGGCATGACATTGCAGACATTTGGCAATAACTGTCAACCTGTGACCTTGTGACGAAGCTTTGCGGGTACATGTGCTGGGAACATTGTGTTGTAATATGGATAAGCAGCATTTGCCGAAACACTACTTTTGTCTACCATATATAGTGCTAATGCTACACTTGTAGAGAGCAAACAGGAGAGAAGGTCTGACGTGTCCCTTAACCTTGTCACAGTGTCTTGGTCTAATCTGCACCAGGTGGGGGTTGGGCATGTCAGAGGAGCTGAGTACAGAGGGAGGCCTCAGGCAAAAGCAAAAAGGAGGATCTGAGACCTAAATGTATGACAGAGTATAATGTAGCTTACGATAGCATAACAATCCTGCCACATCACAGCCTTCTGGTATGAGTGTAGCTTGCAGACTGATTTGGTAAGGTACACCTTGACCCTTGGACTGCCTGTGTGTGCCGCCCTTAGCCCCCTTTACTTATTTTTGCCTTTACTTGGAAGGATATGGCAGGATTGGGGTTGGGAGTGTGTTATCCCAGTGTCATGTGAGGTGTGTGCTGCCGTTAGGCTCCTGAGGATGTCTGATGGTTTTAGTCTTGGGATGTGTGACGCTCATGTTGAAGCACACTTCTGCTTGACAGTGGCATAGTTGAATCCCCCGAGTGAGTGTGTTATTTGTTTACTGTGCACAATAGTTTCCCCAAACCCTTCTTCAGGTGACTGACTAGATGACTAACTAGTAACCTTTTTTTAATTAATATGTGTTGCAGTCAAAAATATGACCTTTTTTATACATATATATTCAAATACAAAATAAGATCAAAATAAAACACAATTACATAAAATAAAAATTATCCAGATTCCTAACAAGTCATAAGGTCCCATATACTTTCACAGTAACTAACTAGTAACAAGTTTTACAGTGTCCTGTACCCCAAGACTAACTCTAGTGCATAGACCTGCCAGCAGATGGGTCAGCAGGAGTAGCAATTGAGAGGTATCTATTTGGGCCTAACCTCTCTGCTCCCACCACCCTCTATTCCTCCCTGGCACACACTAGTTCACCCTCCTTCCTTCCGTTCATGCCTAGGGCTGACCAGACCTGCAAGGACCTTTCTATTCAATCTGACAGCTGGACTTATCTCCTCCTCCTAGCTGTCATCACCTTTTCCTCTTGATGTCACCACGTCCTCCTTCCTTCTTCATCTCACCACTTCCTTTGACTACCATGTTATACTCCTAATATTACAACCTCCACCTGCGTTCGTAATCTCGCCCACTCCTCCTGACTATCACCTTCCTGTCCTGATGTTAACTCCTTCTTCTTCACTCTTGCTCTTGCCACATTATCCTGATCTCCACTGCCGCCATCTCTCCAGCCTGCTCCATCCCTCTGGCCTCTGCTTTCTCCAACTCTGTCCAATCTACAGCCACCACCAAACTCAAGCCACCTGTGACTCACACTGTCTGCCTGGGGCTTTTGCTTCACATTAAACATTTTCTTTCTTTGGGAATTTGGGTATGCCTAGAGGGAGCACCTGCCACTCTCAGTTTGGCAGTAGTTCAACATATCCCTGACTGCCTTTAAGAATAGGGTTCTGCCTACCCCCAGTGTCCAGCACTTATTTACTGAGGTGATCTGGAGGTCAAAGTTATTATGGCTGTCCTGCACTGATCTCCTGTGGTTGTCCCCTTCTCCTGGCCCCATCATTCACTGGCTTTGAGGCCCCCTTAGTCACCTCCTTGTGTAACGCTCACCTGGTCTCCACGGGGGCGTGCTCGTGTTCGAAGGATGATGTCTGCACTGGTGTTGCTCTGCTTAACGGAGGGTGCTAGCTCGCGTCTTCCCTTTGTTCTTGCCTCAGGAGATGTTCGTCTGCAAGTTGAAACAAGATTTTAGCCAATTGAATTGAGCTGGTTTTGGTTTTCCCCTCCTTCTGATTTTCCCTTCTCTTCCTCTGGCTCACCTTGGTTTTTTAATGGGCGAGCTCTCCGTCCTGCACACTCTGGCAGGGGCGCGGTTTCACAGTCTTTCCAGGATCTAGTTACTTCACTGATCCGATGGAGATTGCTGAAGTGGAAAGGCCGGCGTAAGCAGGTAAGTCTCTATTCCAATAACTCCTTGAAATAGCTCGCTGTCTTAAGTCTTTGCCCGAAATATCTAATGTTCGTTCTTGTCTTTCAGGTGCGGCTTTAAGCGGCTTTCGGATGATGGATGACTCTCCTGACAATGATGAGCAGGATTCCAGCTGGTAAGTATAGCGCTGTGTGGGGCGCGCTAATTGTTCGCTGTATTTAGCTTTCCTTGCTGTATGCGACTAACCTGCTTTGTCTGTTCTGTTCGGCAGGTGCAGCGTAGTTCCAGGAAGATGATGGAAGAGCCGCTCGACTGGTTGAGGTCCGGCTCGATGTTGGAATGATGAAGAACTGCTCAATGGAGTTTCTAGAAGAACTGCTCGATGGAGTTTCTAGAAGTGGCCGCTTTCAGGTGAGTAGCTACCCGGGAGGGTACCTTCAGTTCTGCTCTTCTATAGATGCAGCGGTCCGTGGGTAAGCAGAAGGCGAGATGAGGATGTTCTGCAGGTAAGGCCTTCAAAGCTTTTCTAACTCCCGTTCTTCTTTTTTCTCAGGTGCCGATGGAAGGAAGACTCGGGACGGGTGTGGCAGAAGGGAAGCAAGAGGTGAGCTGACACGGTGAGCGTTACGCTGCAGGAGTGCAGAATAACACAGAATGGGCGCGGTTTAAATAGCCTTGCAAGTAGTCCCAGGAAAATAGTCCCCCTTAACCGTATCCTGTCTCCAGGTAAAGTAGTCCCAAGCCACACCCTGTACTGAATGGCTCAGCCTCTCAGAGCCAAGTATATGGCCCATGTATTTAGCACCTACCATGAGCCGGGCCCCAGCGGTGCCAGGACTGAGTCCAGGTGAGCCTAGCTGGGGCCTGGGAAGTCCCCAAGGAAGCCAAGGTCCAGGATGGGCTCACCAGTTTCAGGGTTTTAGGAGCATGCACCATGACAGCACTCCCCCCCAAAACACCCCTAATGGCAGACTCATCCATTTGTCCTAGTTTGTTTGGGTGATTACGGTGGAACCTTTTTAATAACCATGGAGGATGCACATTCTCGCTAGGTTCCCATGATCTTTCATGTGGTCCGTATCCTTTCCAGTCTATCAAGTAAAATAGTTTTGATTTGGTGTTTTTTGAGTCAAGAATTTCTTTAACCTTGAACTCAGGTTCCCTGTTTACTGTGACCGGTTTTGGTGGTTTCACAACTCGTGTTCCAGGTTGCACTGGTTTCAAAAGTGAGACGTGAAACACAGGATGAATTTTCATGTGCGGGGGTATGTCCAATTTCATAGCCACCGGTGTGATAATGGCCTTAATGGTATATGGACCTAAATATCTGGGGTTGAAAGTACAAGGCCCTTTCACTGGTATGTGCTTTGACGCCAACCAGACTTCATCCCCAACCTGATATCTTGGAGCTTCACTTCTATGCACGTCGGCTGATTTCTTGTACCTTTCCTTAGCTTGCTTTAGATGATCCGTCACTTGTTTGAAGGCTTGGGAGATGGTAGAATGCAAACTTTTCACAGCTGGCATTTCCAGAAGTTGTGGCGGGTCAAGATTGGAAGTTCGTAGGTGTAATCTGTAGATTGTATAGAAGGGAATTTGACCTGTACTGGAATGTAGGGAGTTGTTATAGGCATACTCGGTGATCCATAGAATATCCTTCCAGCTGCCTTCAGTTTGATGTAACATGCACCTGAGATATTGCTCCAAGGTCTGGTTTGTTCTCTCTGTCTGGCCATCATTTTGGGGATGGTGACTGGTGGAAAGTCTTATGTCGATTTGAGCTAATTCGCAACAATTCTTCCAGAATCGTGAGATAAACTGGCTGCCACGGTCTGAGATCAGGATGGATGGAAATCTATGAATTCAGACGATCTGCTCAAGAAATCCTTTAGCCTGAATTGAAGCTGAGGGCAATCCTTTTAGTGGGATGAAATGGGCCATTTTCGAAAAATGAATCCACCACTACTAAAATTGTGTTGAACACGTTACAAGGAGGAAGGTCCGTTATAAAATCAAGAGATAGGGTATGCGAAGGTGTAGGTGGGATGTCTAATGGCTGAAGCAGGCCTGGTGATTTCTTTTTCTGGACCTTGTTTTGAGCGCAAACTCCACAGGATAGTACAAACTGTTTGATGTCTTTACGTCATGTTGGCCACCAAAAATGCCGTTTGACCTTGGCCTCAGTTTTTTCGCAATTCCAGGATGGCCTTCTACTAAGTGGTCATGGTAATGTGAGACGACCTTTTCCTGAAGTTCTCTGCTGGGTAGATAGAGACGTCCCCGAAAATAGGGTAATTGGTTTGTAACTGAATGGTGAGGACTTTTGGTTGGCCAATTCTTTAGGGTGTTGGAATCCATGAGATGAGAGATTCCCTCTTGAATGTCTTCTAACGTTAGAGACGTAGTAATTCCAAGAATCTTTTCACCAGGAATGATGGGCACTGGGTCGGGATTGGCGTGTTCCTCGTCTACTCCTATATGGGACAGTGCATCTGCCTTGCCATTTCGACAGCCAGGTGGGTAAGTAATTACAAAGTCGAACTCAGCAAAAAACAATGCCCATCAGAGTTGGCGAGATGATTGAGCTTTTGCCACCTTCAGGTACTGTAAATTGCGATGGTCAGTGATTACTGTGATGGTGTGCCTAGCTCCTAAGAGGAAATGCTGCCAGGCTTTGAAAGCTACCTTGATGGCTAACAGTTCCTTGTCCGTAACAGCATAATTCAACTCAGGAGCCGTAAACTTCCGTGACCAAAAGGCTACTGGGTGCAGTTGACCAGTTTCGGGGTACCTTTGTGACAGGACCGCTCCCAATGCCAGACTGGAAGCATTCGTTTCGACCACGTATGGTAGATCTGGACGAGGGTGTTTCAGGATCGGGGCTGAGATGAATCTTTGTTTTAGCTCCTAGAAGGCTTTCTCAGCCTCTTCGGGCCATTGAAAACGCTTGTTTTTGCGCAGCAGAGTGGTGATGGGATGCACTAGATGCGAAAATCCAGGAATGAAATGACGATAGAAGTTTGCAAACCCGAGCATACTTTGAACTCCTTTAATCGAAGTTGGCGACGGCCAGTTGAGAATGGCATCAACTTTTCGTGAGTCCATGCACACACCATGAGGGGTTAGGACACATCCAAGGAACTCGACCTCAGTAACATGGAAAAAACATTTTTCCAGCTTTGCAAATAGTTTGTGTTGTTGAAGTTTGTCCAAAACTGCCCAGACATGTTTTACGTGTTCTTGCTCTGAACGTGAGTATACCAGAATGTCGTCGATGTATACTATGACGCACACATCAATCCTTTCTCGCAAAACATCGTTCATGAAATACTGGAACGCCGCTGGGGCATTGCAAAGGCCAAAAGGCATCACCTGATATTCAAATAGCCCGTATTTGGTGCAGAAAGCGGTCTTCCATTCGTCCCCTTTTCTGATCCGCACCAGGTGGCATGCTCCGTGGAGATCTAACTTGGTGTAAATTCGGGCATCTTTAACTTGATCCAATAGGTCAGGAATCAGAGGCAAAGGGTAACGGTTTTTAACAGTGACCTGATTCAATGTGCGGTAGTCGCTGCAAGTCCTAAGGTCACCTTCCTTTTTAGGCACGAAGAATAAGGGTGATGCCGCTGGGGACTTGGATGGGCGAATGAAACCATTAGCCATGTACTGGTCTAGATAGTTTCTCAAATGCAGGTTCTCGGGTTCTGTGAGTGCATAGATTCGACCGCACGGAATCTGTGCTCCTGGTACAAGGTCGATCTGGCAGTCATACGACCTATGAGGGGGCAATGTGTTGGCTTGATCCTTTTGGAATACATCCTGATAGTCTTGATATACCAGCGGTAGAGAGTTGGTTGGTTTCATGATCGTTGTCGCTCCAGTGACCAAAGGTCCTTTAGTCGGATAACAAGTTTGGGCACAGTTGACTGAGAAGGTCAGCCTTTTCGCACGCCAGTCTATGCAAGGATTGTGTGATTCTAACCATGGCATTCCCTGAATTATTTGGAATTGTGGAGCCTTGATTATATCAAACACTATGGTTTCCCGATGGCCGTCTTGGCACAAAAAAGTCATCTTGTCGTAGAGTGCGTTACTGGACCTGAAGCAATTTCAGTTCCATCGACTGTGGTGACTAAGTCTGTTGTTGCCTTTTCGCAAAGGGAAAGGTTCATCCTCAAAGCCAATTCTTGATCCATATAATTTCCGATGGCTCCACTGTCAATGTATGCTCTGACTGCATGCATTCGAGACGGTTGTCGGTGGTTTATAAGGACCATAGGCAAAACTAGGTGCGAGGTCTGGGAGTCCTTCTTTTCGCTCGGCAAGCGGACCGCTACGCCTGCCGGGCGGAGAAGTTTTCCGGTTCAGACTCTGTTTCAACCTTACCAGCGACTCCTACTGCCTTTTTAGGTGGCTTCACTGGGCACTCTCGAAGGAAATGGCTGGCCGACCCGCAATACAAACACAGCTGTTATTGTCTTCTCCTATCCCTTTCAGCCTTGGACAACGGCCCTCCCACTCCTCCGATTTGCATGGGTTCTGACACGTCGGTGGTCTTGGAGGCGTTTTCCTTTGGGCATACAAATACTCTAGAATCAATTGTAGCTCGATCTGCCTTACGGTTCTGCAGTCTGTGATCAAGCTGGACCACTAAGTCTATGTACTCAGCACAGTCTCTGGGTGGGTTAACCACTTGAGCTAAAACGTCCTTTAATTCCCCTCTCAGACCACGGTAAAATAGCGTTGTTCTTTTGTCATCCAGCCAATCAGTTTCCACAACCAGTCTGTTGAAGGTTGCAATGTATGTTAGCAGATCCTGGTTGCCTTTATGCAAAGACAAAAGTTCATTGTCCAATGCTTGACCTTGGCAGCGTCGGGCAAACAGCTTCTCCATATCCAATTGGAATCTTTGGAAGTCTCGCAAGATGGGGTCATCCCGACTGACCAGCAGTACCGACCAGTCAGCAGCACTGCCACTGAGATATGAAAGTACAAAAGCCACTTTGGACTGGTTGTTTGGAAAAGCCCCTGGCCTACATATGAAATGTAGACGGCACTGATTCATAAACACTGCATACCTCTTTGGATCCCCAGCGAATCATTCAGGAGGTGCCAAGGGTACAGCTCCTGGGAAGACCACCTGAACTGGATTGCTTGATGCAGTGGGTACCGTTGACCCCACCCCAGGTAGCGGCGCTTGCCCCGCCTGTGTCTGGAGCAACTGTCTGGCGAGATCGTCGGTGCGCTCCTTGGCTACAATCAGTTCTCTTCGTAAGGCATTTGTTTCCTGTCTAGCCGAATGTACCTCGGCCCTGAGTTCCCCCAAAAGCTGAGCTAGCTGATCCGTTTCTGAGGTTTCCATGGCGCCCAGGTAGAGAATTTGTGTAAGTCTTCGCGTTCTGTCACGCTCACCTGGTCTCCACGGGGGTGTGCTCGTGTTCGAAGGATGATGTCTGCACTGGTGTTGCTCTGCTTAATGGAGGGTGCTAGCTCGCATCTTCCCTTCGTTCTTGCCTCAGGAGATGTTCGTCTGCAAGTCGAAACAAGATTTTAGCCAATTGAATGGAGCTGGTTTTGGTTTTCCCCTCCTTCCGATTTTCCCTTCTCTTCCTCTGGCTCACCTTTGTTTTTTAATGGGCGAGCTCTCCGTCCTGCACACTCTGGCAGGGGCGGGGTTTCACAGTCTTTCCAGGATTTAGTTACTTCACTGAGCCGATGGAGATTGCTGAAGTGGAAAGGCCGGCGTAAGCAGGTAAGTCTCTATTCCAATAACTCCTTGAAATAGCTGTCTTAAGTCTTTGCCCGAAATATCTAATGTTCATTCTTGTCTTTCAGGTGCGGCTTTAAGTGGCTTTCGGATGATGGATGACTTGCCTGACAATGATGAGCAGGATTCCAGCTGGTAAGTATAGCGCTGTGCGGGGCGCGCTAATTGTTCGCTGTATTTAGCTTTCCTTGCTGTATGCGACTAACCTGCTTTGTCTGTTCTGTTCGGCAGGTGCGGCGCAGTTCCAGGGAGATGATGGAAGAGCCGCTCGACGGGTTGAGTTGCAGCGCAATGCTGGAATGATGAAGAACTGCTCGATGGAGTTTCTAGAAGAACTGCTCGATGGAGTTTCTAGAAGTGGCCGCTTTCAGGTGAGTAGCTACCCGGGAGGGTACCTTCAGTTCTGCTCTTCTATAGATGCAGCGGTCCGTGGGTAAGCAGAAGGTGAGATGAGGATGTTCTGCAGGTAAGGCCTTCAATGCTTTTCTAACTCCTGTTCTTCTTTTTTCTCAGGTGCCGATGGAAGGACGGGACGGGCGTGGCAGAAGGGAAGCAAGAGCTGAGCTGACACGGTGAGCGTTACGCTGCAGGAGTGCAGAATAACGCGAAGCGTGTTCAGTTTTCTGGGTGCGGTTTAAATAGCCTTGCAAGTATTCCCAGGAAAATAGTCCCCCTTAACCGTATCCTGTCTCCAGGTAAAGTAGTCCCAAGCCACACCCTGTACTGAATGGCTCAGCCTCTCAGAGCCAAGTATATGGCCCATGTATTTAGCACCTACCATGAGCCTGGTGCCAGCGGCGCCAGGACTTAGTCCAGGTGAGCCTAGCTGGGGCCTGGGAAGTCCCCAAGGAAGCCAAAGTCCCGGATGGCTCAGCAGTTTGGGGTTTTTAGGAGCATGCACCATGACACCTTGGCTGTCCTTATGTCCAGGCAGGGGGCTTTATTACATTCTCAAAGCTTGGCTCACCTTGATCAGCTGTTATGGGTTCCAATGTGATTCTCTTCTTGTCACGAGTTCTTTTCTTGTCCTTGGAGGCCTGTCTCCAGTCATAGAGAAATGGTCTGTCCCTTCCAGAGGCCACAAGGTCTGACCTCGTATTTACAAGGCAAGACAACGGAGACCCTCAGAGCCTTTAAGGGGGAAAAGCCTAAAAGGCAGAAAAGCCCCAGTGATACTTGGGTCTGGTGTACACACAGTCCAGAGGAATAAAACTGATGTTGATTTCTGATTTGCAGGTAAATTCGAGATCAGTAGATCTGATACGAGAAGGTTCCAAGAGGAAGCAAGGAACTCCTTGGATACGAGGAAGAGCGAGGCTTTGGAAGGTAATGTTGAGCAGGAAGTAGGAAAGCTACCAAAACGGTAGTACATCAAAAGGCAGCAGAGGGGGGGGGGGTCGAGACTCACGCCTGGAAATATCAATAGCAAGAGAGAGGAGAGCAAAGACAAGGCCAGCAGAGGTAGCGTAAGGAAAGGGGAGCACAAGGAGGGAAAACAGCATCTTACCCGGGGGGTGGAGAAGCAGGGTTGCAACGTGATGCCCCGCGCATCATAGGAAACTAAGTAGGACGCGCAGGGCGTCATCTTGGAATGAACTAGACTGTTGAAAAGATGGAACAAAACGTCATGGCACTCCTGCATGTGCTTTCTTCCACCGGTGCCAGATAGAACAGCGTCACATCAAGACACACATAACATGAAATGAAATGTCTTTATCTAATTTTGTGCTCACTAAATGCTAACCAATAAAACACTTTTCAATTTGTGACTTCTCTGTATGTTGCAAACTTAAGTCATTTGTCAAACAAAATGTCCTCATTAAAAAAATATATATTCTGGTCCTTAAAGGAAAAGGGGAACCAAATGTGAAAAAGTGATTACAGTGCTGCAGTAGTACAGGGATGAGTAGTGATACAGCTCTGCAGGAGTACAGGGAAGAGTAGTGAGACAGCTCTGCAGGATTACAGCGAAGAGTAGTGATACAGCTCTGCAGGAGTACAGGAATGAATAGTGGTACACCTCTGCAGGAGTACAGGGATGAATAGTGATACAGCTCTGCAGGAGTACAGGAATGAATAGTGATACACCTCTGCAGGAGTACAGGGATGAATAGTGATACAGCTCTGCAGGAGTACAGGGAAGAGTAGTGATACAGCTCTGTAGGAGTACAGGAATGAATAGTGATACACCTCTGCAGGAGTACAGGGATGAATAGTGGTACACCTCTGCAGGAGTACAGGGATGAATAGTGATACAGCTCTGCAGGAGTACAGGGAAGAGTAGTGAGACAGCTCTGCAGGATTACAGCGAAGAGTAGTGATACAGCTCTGCAGGAGTACAGGAATGAATAGTGGTACACCTCTGCAGGAGTACAGGGATGAATAGTGATACAGCTCTGCAGGAGTACAGGAATGAATAGTGATACACCTCTGCAGGAGTACAGGGATGTATAGTGATACAGCTCTGCAGGAGTACAGGGAAGAGTAGTGATACAGCTCTGCAGGAGTACAGGAATGAATAGTGATACACCTCTGCAGGAGTACAGGGATGAATAGTGGTACACCTCTGCAGGAGTACAGGGATGAGTAGTGATACAGCTCTGCAGGAGTACAGGGATGAGCAGGTGGTAAACTTCTTACTTAGACTCACACTACTTTAAAACTAGCAGTGATCACAATCACAAAGGTGAAACAGGCACAGCTTGAAAGGGGTACCTTTTTCGCCTCTTTTGGTAGCCCAAGCGAGGCAGACACCCGAGTCTGTCGGAGCCTGAGAGTTAATATCTTGATAGGAAAAGAATCAGGGAGAGGAATACGTGATCCTCCATACTTTTTGTTCGTTTATCTTATAAGATTTTGCGAGACATTACATTTTGCAACTTCTATAATAGATTATGAATAAGCATTCTAGGAATTTATTGAACGCTTTGTGCCCAAATATTAGTTTCCTTTTATTCTAGAAACCCTTAGGAGACGTAATCCGGAATATTAAGTTTACCCGTCCTTCTCTGAGATTGTTGGGAAACCTCACAGCACTATTTAATCTGAAAGATGATCCACAAACAATTACTTTGGGATACTCTATCTCACTGTTACGATTATCAATAAGGAAAATCAACTCAATCAGGAGGGAGGCCCGATCAGAGGTTAATACTGCTCAGTTTAGTGTCATGACTCCACCATTCACAAATCTGGCTATTTCCTTCTACAATAACGGAGCTGTCAAAACAAAGGGATGGCATAAGCATGTACTTGCTTGTCCAGTTTCAGAATAGGAGTGCATCAAATGTGCCCCTCAGGACAGATTGGAAACCCACCAGAGACATCCATTTACATACCTAATAAAGGAGAGTGGCGTGGTCAATTTGGAATTTTCACCCTCCCCTTTCCTTGTTTTGATAGGAGCAGAATGGTATCATTTGTATCACAAAACTTGCCTGTTGTCACCATCAAGAGCCACTCAAGCTGTTGTTACCCAGGCCTTCTTGCACAATTCCTTTACACGGGTGGATAGTAGCAGGTATAAAAGGGTCTTTGCCTGACTCAGTACTTGACCTATGAGAGGAATTGCACATCAGACCAGGAGATGTTAGGCTACCTTACACACTCCACTCCACATTACACATGTCACTTTAATTGCATCCAACATTACTTTCATGTCATGCAGCTGCATCTGAGGGGCATACTGACAAAAGGTACTGCAAATAACCGAAAGAGGGGTCAAAGTGGTGGACCATCTAAGAGCGGTACATGTAATTAACTGTAATTCCTCATCTGACACAAGATTCCTTATATGCTGTGATGATAGCAGGCTGTTGGACATATTCAGAAGTATTAGTTGCAGCTTCTAATTCCAATTGAGCTTTCTCTAGTCATTTCATTTAATCAAATATCGCCTTTAACATGTGAAAAGGCATCCTTCTCCGCATAACAAAAGAAGGCAGCTACATTTAAATCTTGCAATTCCCTAGGAACTGCTGAAGGCAATTTTTGTTCCCACTGCATTCAAATCTCGTCACCCAATCATTCTAATAAAATTAGTCGCTCAGGACCTTGGGTTTCAATCCTTCATCAAGCACATTCTGACTCTGCTCAATACTAACCAAATAGCTTGCTCCCTCAATTTCCTTAGTTGGGTAGGCATTAAAGTGGCTTGTGTATTCCTAATAAAGGGTTCCAGTTTCCTTGCCTTTTGTTTAGTAAATGGGCCATGTATATATTCACCAGGAGGATCGAAACTGGCATCTAACATGTCATCTTCATCTAGTGCATGAGGGAGGATTTTGGCAATCGAGAAGAGTGGGAGGGAGTTTAGGGCCGGGGCCCCTAATACTAATGAGCTCTGTGGTTGACCATACGGAGGAGGAGGTGCAAAGGGAAGAAGATGTTGGCAAGGGTTATTGAGAATCTGTTCTATTACGTTATCTTGGGTAATAGTAGGTATAATGGGGTAAATTCCTGTTCTTTGCAACTGACAATCTCTGTCTACCTTTCTATTATTTTCTTGGGGTTTTTGCTGATCATGGGTTAAAGCTTTATCAGCCTGTGACATATGATTTTGAGCACATTTCTGTTCGCGTTTGATCTTCTGCGTGGCTTCCTTGCACCAATCGCGGATGACATCAAAGGCGGAGGGTCTAGCCTTATTCTTTAATAACACAGTCTCCAAATGCTGAATTACAGATACATCAAAAGAGCCATGTTCTGGCTATCTAAAACTAAGTGTATTTTTAGTCTGTTTGTGCCATGAATTGTTGAGTACTATCGCCCCTAACCCATATTTTACATACACTTAATATGCCGGGGTACCTTCTGGGGGTGCAGGCTGACCAAATTCTAAATTGTTCACTGGGTGAACACAAAGTCTGGACCAACAAATCCAAAACTTACTGGGACCAGGCATCATAAAGCTCTATCCTGGCAAAGAAGATATCTGCTAAATAACTCCAGTTTAACCCATCCAATCAAGTCTTACCTGCCAAGACATCTATGCTTACTAACAAAGTTCTGTCTCAGTTGCTCTGGGCGAAATATTGCATGTAGTTCAAAGGGCCCCAGCCAGGAGAGGGCGTCTATGGAGAGAAAACTGCAGAGGGAGGCCAGTGGCAGCTGCGAGGAATCAAATCTCCATAATAGTAGGGATCCCTGAAGCCAAGCAATCAATTGGCTGATTCCTCTCCTTAACATCTAGAAATCGAAATGCACTCGTCCTCAGTGGGGCCCCACGTTCCTGGGTGCCATTTGAGACTTCAAAGCACTATAATTCAAACAAAATAGAACATCTGAGACAGGGTTTCAAGAATGCAGATCAAATTTATTATATACAATATACATAAAAATAAAAAACACTTGAGCGGACCTCAGTTCAAACCACTAAAAAATGTATGGCGAGTACAGAAGTGAAGTGCCTGAATGGTTCACCCGGTTGCTTTTTATACAAAACTGAGCCTGCATCAACATAGGTAATTCGTTATTAATTTGCAAAAGATAATAACACAAATATGTTTAAACTACATACACAACAATTCACCTAATCCCAAGAGCGCAGCACAAATTGCATATTCGACACATGTTCTTGCTATGTCAAGAGTCTTTACTTTGCTTTATGGCTCAATCGCATACTTTATCTGGCAGTTCACGGTGGGTGACTTATGTTTAAGGTCCTTAAGCACAGAACCTGCCTGCCCTTCGTTCCAACAATGGTCACCCTATTTGCACAGACTTTTAAAGATACCTTTCATGCTTTCATAAAGAATGGAAGGGCTGAACATTATGATTCAGTGTGTAACTGACCTTTGCTTACTGCGGTCAGTCTTTGCATAGCATTAAGCTAAGAGAATTAAACCATATTGAAACAGCGTTTCTCAGTTTGCTGAATGGGAGGTCCTGCTTTTAATTTTATTGCACCTAAGTTTATCAGTGAAGGACAGGCGGCTAAAACATGCCCTCTACATGGACCCAGTCTTATTCTGCCATAACACATTCTCATATTGACTGACAGAAAACACATTTCCATTTTGATTTACTCGGTGAAACTGACAAATGCAACCCCTTTTGAACATTGCTAAAAGAAAGGGGTCTGTTTGCAAAAAGGGATTAATTTAGGGCTAAGAAAAATGCATATTATTATTATATTCTAACACAGGAAGCATCATGGGAAGGACATTCAATACTGGAGCTAATCCGCTATGTTAGACATGGGTAAATCCTGCACATTGGCAGTGTAGTCTGAGCTAGCACCATACCACAGGGGGTGTGGGTGGGAGTGTTAAGGGTTAAAGGTGCAGTTAGGTTTCTTTTAGGTTTATTGACAATGAGGGGGAAAAGAAATAACTGTGTGGAAGGTAGCTTGCTGAGATAAGGGGTATCAAATGCC
The DNA here is from genome assembly GCF_040938575.1 of Ambystoma mexicanum. Classification (NCBI taxonomy): domain Eukaryota; kingdom Metazoa; phylum Chordata; class Amphibia; order Caudata; family Ambystomatidae; genus Ambystoma; species Ambystoma mexicanum. Next base: position 574,735,905 of record NC_090922.1, on the reverse strand, counting down.
ACTAAAAGGTACATTAACTTTCAGCCGATATTACAAATGTCAAAAGCAAGTACTGTATAACCTATGTGAAACCCTCACAGGTCCAAAGCTCCCTACTGCATTATCCAGTCACACAGTACGCCACATGCCCCACACTTGGCACCAAAAGTAGAGATAATGCTACTTAGCTGAACATTTGTTGTTATGCTGCAATGCACAGTTCTATTTCCTGCCATGTGAGCTAAGGTCTACTGGAAGCCCATTGCAGTGAAGCAATGACATTTCAAATAGATAGAAATGATGCAAGACCAACGCTGTGCTGGCTTAGACTTAGGCTTTACAAGTCTTAGGTAAGCATAACATCTATTGATGGCCAAGTATAATGTTACACTTTTTAAAACTATTCCGGATCAAAACACTAGATGATAGGAGAGCACCAATCATATGACTCCATAACAGATGACCTGTTACTAAACTAGTATTATAGATAAGTACCTTATTTTATTATCACCCTGCACAGGGGAGCCAGCCAATCAGGTGGCTTGGAACACAGGCTGACACTACTAGTGAAAGTCTTTGTTCAATTCTGCCTTATGGCTGGCTCCCCCACCCACTATCTTCCCCCACCTGACGCTGCTTTTATTTTAAAAACCCCTCCCCCATTTTCACATACCTGTTGGGTGCGGTGGCGAGTCCCACCACTGCAGCTGGTGCTGCTCCCCTCCTCGCTCTGGCCGCCTTCCTTTTCCATGGTGGCCATGTTGGTACAGTATTTTCTCTCCATGAACAGTACGCTGCGAGGCATCCTGTGCATGGAGAAGAAAAAACATTACCACCCGCATAGCATGCTACACGGGTGCTAATGGCGATATTCCCCTCAGTGGCTGGTCCTACCTGTGGGTAACAGCCTGCCACCCTTGTTAAGAGACCGTCACTTCGCTTGGGCCCTTAACTTGGGAAGCAGACCATTACCTACAGGGTGGACCCGCCACCACGGGCCATAGCGCCTCAATATTACTATCTGCCTGACCAAAAATGGACCAACCAGAGCACAACTGGTGCATGCTGGTGGATAGCATGGGGCATTAGTTTTATGATCAAAACCAATTTAGTTAGCAAGTACTTCCAGACAGACAGGCCTAATTAGACATGTGCACCAGTATAGTTGCTTCCTTAATACCTGGATACTATTCTAAAAATGTTATTCCAGCTAAAATCATGAAGGGTTTGTGTGTAACCTCTTAAACAATACAATTTCAGAGTATGGAAGGCATGGCTTCTATTCTAGTCAACTGAAGATGGCTATTATTACAACGTTATTGATGAAAAATAATCTAGATCCAGTTGATTTAAAGGACCATCGACCAATAACTAGTTAGCATTTCTGAGGGAAAATCCTAAAAAAAATGATATCTTTGCATTTAAATGGAAAATATTGTCCAGCCCAATCTTCTTCAACTCTATCAATTGGGTTTTAGAGCCTACCATGGTACCAAGACTGCTACGATCCAGGTTCTGGACAACATCCTGCGCATTACTAGTGGGAAGGTGGTGCCTGTTTGGGGATACTTCTCAAACTCTCAGATTTCGATGCTGTGGACCACGCAGTGCCTCTTAACATCCTTTCCTGTTGCATGGGGAGTAGTATGTCATAAATCACCAATGTATCAATTGAAAAGGATATGGTAACCAAAAGTATACAATTGGTAGGGCTCTTCCGGATCCTTTTTCACCCGACTTGATTGTAGGTAGGTCAAATTAGACCTTCCAAATGATACAACTCTCTGACTGATAAAACAGGCAGAGAGATGGATCACTGAAAAGGGCGTGGGTATTGTATCGTAAGATATGCCTAGGATAGATAAAGTATCATAAGAAACTGTCCCAAACTCAAATCACTATGATAGCACAGTATTAGCATTAATTCGAAACACTAACCTTATGGCCAAACTGAAGAATTCAACGAAAGTCTCTTGAAGAAAAGCAGGAGTTGAAACAACGATAAAGGAGGGGAAGATTAGTAAGGGAGACTTATCCCGAACGGCACAAGGCTCACGCTAGATACCGGGTTGGTGCACCACAGGATAGCGTCCAAAGTACTGTGCACAATCACCTTCCAATAGTTCATGAAATACTTTCTTACCCACGAAGAACAAAATTAGATTTTCACCTGTTAACTGTCACAGGCACCAAAGGTTCAAAGAAGTTCAGAAAACCACGTGCAGGATTGCACGCGACAGCGTACACGCAGCCAGGCCAGCCGCGCTTGAAGACAGCGTTTCCGCGTGAAGATTTAGCAAGCAAACAGGATACACACAGCCCAGGGCAGCCGCGCTTGAAAACAGCATCCGCGTGTGGAGATTTGGCACGCGAACAGGATACACGCAGCTCAGGACCGCCGCGCTTGCAGACAGCGTCCACATGGAGATTTGGCACACGAACAGGATACATGCAGCTCAGAACAGCCACGCTTGCAGACAGCGTCTGCGTGGAGATTTGGCACGCGAACAGAATACACGCAGCTCAGGACAGCCGCGCTTGCAGACAGCGTCCGCGTGGAGATTTGGCACGCGAACAGGATACACGTAGCTCAGGACAGCTGCGTTTGCAGACAGCGTCCGCGTGGATATTTGGCACGCGAACAGGATACACGCAGCTCAGGACAGCTGCGCTTGCAGACAGCGTCCGCATGGAGATTTGGCACGCGAACAGGATACACGGCTCAAGGAATTAGCGTGTGGAGGAAAACACGCTCAAAAAAGGCCAAAGAAGTTGCTGAAGGGAATGCGAGAACGCAGGTCCGGAGTTCAGCTACAAACGCCAAAAATGAATTAATCAGAAGCAGCGATCGGCGTTTCCACGCTGCTTATGTACGCACTGCCGTGATACACGTGACGGAACTAAGTCACGTGAATTTTAACGACGTGAAAAATGCAGACGTCGTTTTCCAGGCAATGCATCGAACAACCTCCATTTCGAGTAGAATGGTCTAGTGGTTCTATGGGCATAACTCATTTTGTATGGAGAGATCGTTCCTGGTCCAGAGATATGTTTAGCAGGCATGACATAGTACTAAATTGGCTCTGTTTTTTTATTCCAACAGATATTAATTTGTCCTGATTGGCACCATAAACTCCCCCCTTTCTGAGCAGTGCAGTGTTCCACAACGATTCATTTTGTCACCTATCCTGTCTACTCTTTATAGGGAATTGTTGTGAGACCTAGGCATGGAATCTCCATTGTGTCTATCTGTATCCTCTGAAGAGGACATCCGTCATCCGGGTCATTGTCTAAAAGACATTGTAAAATGGATGGGCTCCATTCATTGAAACTTTAATGATTCTAAAACAGAATTCCTATGGTTTGATTCAGATCAAATAATCAATGTCACTCAACCCTGAGTAGCTTCATTATGTCCTGGAAAAATAGCATTTGAAGCAAATTCTTCAGCCAAATCCGTAGGCTTTCTCCTCGATTTCTTGCTTTTCCTGCTTTCTCATGTGAATAGAATAAGTGCAATAAGTGCGTTTTCAACTATCCATTCGTCATAGAATAAAAGCTTGTTTATCCTTTAATTGTTTTCATTATGTCGTTCAATCTCTGGTCTTATTGCATATTGATGGAGGAATGCGATTCTGGTTGAGGTCTCAAATGTTTATGTTTGAGTATTTATAACACGCCTTAAGCCCGAAGGCAAACGGGCACACATACATACCAAACAAACACATACAATTGATACAATGCATAGATAAAAACATACAGGTAGCTAACAATAAAATCACATACTAAATGCAACAAATAAGTGAAGCCACATGAAGGTATTGCAACTACAATTAAAAACAATACAAAACATAAAAACCAAAAAGATAATAAAATGAGCAGAATAAAAACATCTGAGCAGTCGAATAAAATCTAAGTAAAAATCAAGGTCTTCAGATTGCTAGGTAGTTCATTCCAGACAGCTGGGACCAAAAGTTGAAAGAAGATCTCTCTGCTCTGACAAGTTTTGCCCGAGGTAGCTGAAGCAACTTATCTTGACAAGACCTCAGCGATCTAGAGCATTGCCTCTCCTGTATCCTTCTGTTCAAGTAGGTAGGACTTTTGCCATAAATAGATTTGTGTGTAATGACCAGGATTCTAAAATTCAGGTGCTCACTAACAAGGAGCCAGTGCAGTGCCCTGCGGGCTGGCGTAATATGTGCTCTTCTTTTAATATCAGACACAATTCGCACTGCACTATTTTTTAGCACCTGCAACTTATTCACATACTTCTGTGCAGTGCCAACCAGGATGCTACTACAGTAATTAATGTTTCCGCCTATAATGGCACGTGCAATGGTGGCACAATTCCCATTGGAGAGAAATGGCTTACTATGACAAAGGAGCTTCAAGTAATATGTTGATGATTAAATATTAGCATTAACTTGTTCCTGCATGGAGAGTGTGGAGTCAAGAACTACTCCAAGTGCTTTAACCTTTGTTAAAACACGAATACTGCGATCAGCAATCGGAAATCTTTTATAAGAATCTGATAGCTTAGATAATCTTTGTTGTGCACCAACTATTAGCATCTCTGTTTTTGCATCATTCACCGCTAGAGAATTAGGAGCCATCCACTGCTGAATAGGATTAAACACATAATTTACTCTCCTTGCATCAGTGATGTAATCACCTGTACGCTGCATTAATATTTGTGTGTCATCAGCAGTTAGACTATAAAATGTCCTGCTCATCTAAAATACATTTTTTGAAGTGGCTTTATAAAAAGGTTAAAAAGAGTAGGCGCTAGGCTGGAGCCCCGGGGAACTCTACATGTAAGCTCCACAGGGGAGACCATATTGGTTTTGTAAAAGACTCTTTCCCATCTGCCAGATAGAAATGACAGACCCCAGTCTGCCGCACCTACAGATAGATGAGCTATGGATAATCTATTATAAAGAATGTTCAAATCAATTAAGTCAAATGCCACCGATAAATCCAGTAAAATAAACAGCAACATTTTACCATCATCCATAAATTGAGACATAGTTGCCTTCAAGTCAAGGAGTGCTGACACCGTGTCATGGTAAGCTCCCCATCATGATTGCCCGATTCCAAGGAGATTAAATCCCTCTATATATGGGCTTATAACTGCAAATAAGCCACACCATCCAGGATCTTTAGTAAAAAAGGCACACTGGTAATTGGTCTGTACTTCGTGGGCACATTAAGCTGTAAAGTCTTTTTTTTAACAGTGGGGCAATCCATGCCTGTTTAATACAAGCAGGCATGAAAGTAGATGAGAAAGATGCATTCACAAAATTGCCAATTAGTGGGGCCAATAGCATAATGATATGATATGATCGTTTATGATATGATCGTTTATTTATATAGCACCTATACACAATGTGTTTCAAAGTGCTTCAAGACAAGGGAGGGAACAAGGGAAAATACAACCACATTCTTACAGGCCATGAACAGTAAGGATGTGAAATGAACTATCGTACTCGGCCTGACGACATTTCAGACAGTGCAAGAGCTAAGACATAGATAAGGGAGGGAGGGGGATAGTGGGAGTGGGAAGGAAATGGAAACAGACAGGCGACTACCGTACTAGGCCTGATGACATTTCTGGTAGAGCCGGAGAAAAACAAAAGGTGAGGGGGAGGGGTGCAGAAAGGGAGGGGAGGAACAAAACAAGCGACATCATACTAGGCCTGATGACATTTCAGATAGTGCTGGAGGGGTGGTGGGGAGGAAAATAACAGTAATGGGATGGTGGAGGAAACAGACGAGGTTGCTATCATATTAGGTCCAGGGACAATTCTGATAGAGTAAGTGCATAGAAGAAAGTAAGGGGAGGAGATAGGAAAAGGGAGAAGGGAAAGGAGGAGAGATCAGAGAGTAAGCAGTCAAAAAGAGTGGAGAAGCAAAAGTGGAGAGTGAATACAATTGCAGAAGTCAGTAGTAACACATAATGTTGCAAGCCAGGATACAAGATGAAGATGGGAACAGCATGATTCAGGGCCACCATGAGTACAAGATGCAAAGAAAGTCCAGCATGAGAAAGAGTGACGCACCGTGAATGAATGAAGTCCATAAAAGTCAAATCCAGCATTAGCCACAAGACGGTGATGGTGAAGGAAGGCACCAGGTGGGCGGGGCTTGCTAAATGGTGAAAAAGAGCAGCAGGCAGAAAGGCACCAGGTGGGTGGGGCTTAGGCCAGGTAAACTAGATCCACTTGCACCTGTTCCCAATCTGCAAAGGAAAAGAAGCTGGAGGGCTCCTTAAGTAGGGAAACAGAGCGGCAAGCAGGAAGGCACCAGGTGGGCGTGGCTTGCTAAGTGGTGAAAAAGAGCGGGAAGCAGGAAGGCACCAGGTGGGCGGGGCTTGCTAAGTGGTGAAAAAGAGCGGCAAGCAGGAAGGCACCAGTTGGGTGGGGCTTGCTAAGTGGTGAAAAAGAGCGGCAGGCAGGAAGGCACCAGGTGGGCGGGGCTTAGGCCAGGTGACCTAGATCCACTTGCACCTGTTCCCCATCTGCAAAGGAAAAGAAGCTGGAGGGCTCCTTAAGTAGGGAAACAAAGTGGCAAGCAGGAGGGCACCAGGTGGCGTGGCTTGCTAAGTGGTGAAATAGAGCGGGAAGCAGGAAGGCACCAGGTGGGCGGGGCTTGCTAAGTGGTGAAAAAGAGCGGCGGGCAGGAAGGCACCAGGTGGGCGGGGCTTAGGCCAGGTGACCTTGATCCACTTGTACCTGCTCCCCATCTGCAAAGGAAAAGAGGCTGGAGGGCTCCTTAGGTAGGGAAACTGAGTGGCAAGAAGGAAGGCACCAGGTGGGCGGGGCTTGCTAAGTGTTGGAAAAGAACGGCAGGCAGGAAGGCACCAGGTGGGCGGGGCTTAGTCCAGGTGACCTTGATCCACTTGTACCTGCTCCCCATAATGCATTTCTTAATGATCTTGGATGGACAAGGGTCATCCGGGCAGTACATAGATTTCAGCTTTGAAAATACCTTTTCTACCTTGGCCACAGTTAGTTTCTTGAAATCAAAATGAGGAGGAACAGTCTCAGCAGGAAGTAATGGATCCGGGGAGGTGATAAGATTGTCTTACTCTGACTAATGTTTGTTTTCAGTAATTACACTTTCTGAAAAAGTGCCTGTTGAACGCTGCGACACCAGTCATTATTCTTATTAAAGATTCTAATAACTTAACAGCTGGATTTTCCATTTCAACAAGAATTGTAAACAGCTCTCTAGAATGGAAGGCTGCCTGAGTGATACAATTATTCAGATATTCCTGTTTAGCTCGAATAACCGAGCTCTTACATATCTTAACAGCCGAGGCATACTTGTCTCTATTGATACAAGACAGAGGCTTTTGCCAACATTGATAGTTCTTATTCTTTTGGGTCCGTAATGCATGAAGTTCCTGAGAGTACCAGGTTTGTACTGGCCTATTCATCACCGAGGCTTTACGCATCCTTTTCGGGGCAAAAGTGTCAAGGGCTAGGGAGAGCATTTGGTTGTATCCCAATGCCAAGACCTCAGGAACCAGCATCCAAGAAAGGCTTCATGGTTATTGCAGTACTTTATGTAGATTCCACATTTCCCTCAACTTCTGTTGTGGGTGAACCCAGGGGACAAACCCCACTCTAACAATCAAGAAGCAAATTGTAAAATGGTTCGACCACGGACATGGTAGAATATCAGTGGGTGCAACAGAAAAAACGTAAGTAAATACCAATGCAAGATATGGCCACTCTTATGTGTGGGATTTGAAACAGCACGTAGAAAGCCCAAATCTAAGAGACCCTGATTCATGAGTACAGCCCTGGAATCTTGGCTATCATGCAGCCATAAATTAAAATCGCCCACAGAACAATAATCGAACTATAGGCCTATTATTAACTCGGCATTCTTGGTGAAAATACTTGATAGGGTCGCCTACAAGCAGATAGCCAACCACTTGGAAAGCTTCCCCATTCTCAATTGCAGACAATCAGGTTTTAGAGCCGGGCACAGTACGGAAACTGCCCTCCTGGAACTTTAATCCAGGCTCCTGGCCAACACTTACAAAGGAGACTCCTCCTTGCTTATGCTGTTGGACCTTTCCGCTGCTTTCGACTTGGTTGACAACCAGCTGTTGGTCACCAGGCTCGAAAAAGTGGCGGCATTCTCCACAGAGGCTTTCCGCTGGGTAGCCTCCTTTCTCCAGAATAGGGAACGCTGTGTATGCTCAGAAACAGCAGAAGCAACCATGGTGCCGATCGAATATGGTGTTCCGCAAGGAGCACGTTTGTCTCCGTGTTTTAATAACCCAGTGTGGGGAGTGTAGTTTCAGGAGCAGCATACTACTTAAGACTTTTTGCACATCTGCATCCCCTGATTTCTCTGAGTAATGCAGAAACTCTGGCACGGGCCATTGTAGGTGGAACATTTTATTTTTGCTGTAGCCTCTTGATAGGCATTAGCAAAACTGAAATAAATTGCATCCAGGCAATTCAAAACGGGGCAGTGAGGGTCGTTACGGTCCTGGCAAGACACAACCACATCACGCCAGCCTGAAGAACTCTGCACTGGCTCCATGTGGAGGCGAGAATCCGTTATCACCTTTTGTTGATCACCTTCAAAAGTCTATTGGGTACTTTGCCCTGCTATTTGAACAATCATATTGCTATCAAGACTTCTTCCGCGATCATTGAGATCCAATCAATCTAAAATGCTGGTGATTCCCAGAAGCAAATCTAAAAGGGTGGCAAAAGCATCTTTTGCAACAGCAGCACCAGCTGCCTGGAATGGCTTGCCGTTGGATCTGAGGCTGGAATCTAACATAGAACCTTTCAAGAAAAAGTTAAAAACATGGTTGTTTGGCTAACTTCGCCTCCCCTTGCCCTTCCCCCCCTGATTGATCTCTGCTGATATATCTTTTTGTGGTATTTGTCATTTTGTGTTGTCCACGCCATCATGCCTCCCGGTCCATTGCTGTGCATTATACATTGAATAAAGTAAAAAGTAAAGTAAAGGTAGAGGGCTTAATGAGCGAATGTAATATGGATAGAAGCTGTTCCTCAAATATGTCAGAAATCTGTGGGGATTTCTATAACAGAATAAAATTATAGGATATATTGGATATGATTGGCAGTTTAACAAATATCATCTCTGTACCTTCTGTAGATTCTACATCAAGTTGGTGGAGATGTAAGGATGAGCGATAAATAATCACCACCCCTCCACGTAGACCACAGGCTCTATCGCTATGTGATATCCATCTGGCAATGCTAGACCATAACCGGCCCTGAGGCTGTAAGTGTCCGTAACAAAAGCAATGTCAATATCAAAGTCTTGAATAAAATCAGCCACCTCTACTGAGTGTTTTACTAACAATCGCGTATTTAATAAAAACAGCAAAGCTGTTTAGTATCAGAATTTAACCTTATCTCATTAGCTGATGACAATCCAACATGAGAATTGTCATTCAAAGCATTGTGTGAGGGGACCTGATTCACAAAGTCTGGGGCTTCTGATGGAAAACAACAAGGTTTTGCATTATCCATATAGGGCGACTGATTCAGATGACAATTAGCTGTCACTGCTGGCAACACCGAACTACAAGAGGAACTAACTAACCCTCCTCTTGAGTATTAGTTTGAGATGGGCTCAGGTGCGTCGCAAGCAAAGCCAGCGAATAATCAAAGCCTATAGCCTGGCTGCGTGTTTTATACATTATACATTATAAGCAAATATAGACAAAGTCTGAATCTCGATACCTAAATACAGAAGCTGACCAATAAAATATCACATTGAATACTATTTAAACAGTACCTGTAAAATGTATAAAAACTCCAAGGAGCACCATTCGCACTAACCAGCATGAACCAGCTGCGCCTAATCAGACACACCTTTGGTGACGTGTGGATGGCCGAATACATACACACCCAGCACCAACAGGCTCACGAGAAGTGCAGTATTCAAATGTTAATCGGTTCACAGGCACTCAGCGAAAACAAAACAAAACCCTACGCGTTAGGAAAGATTTCCATTTATGTGTAATGTTCCTTACAGTTGTGCACCCCCCAACTTTTTGCTGTTGTCTGACAAGCCTCGCCTGACTTTTTCCAGTATAGCACAGCCTTCTGCTGCAATCCGCTGGGTTTTCGCTCACTTTGTTATGGGGAAACTGACATGCCCTTAAAGCCAGTCAGTACTGGGAGATTTTGTTTCCCTTAGTCCTTTACTATGTTACAACTTTTCTGCAACATGTTACCAGTGCAGAATGTACTTTACAGTACAGTGCGCTGGGGTCTTCCTTTCGTTTCCAAAGCCCCTAGAGTCCCTCAAAGGATATTTTGGTAGAAGTACAGATGTGCCTTGGACAGGGCTGGTGGCAGCTTTTGCTTTTGCATATTTTTAACCCTTTCTTGCCATGTAAATCACATTTACCGCGGTTGGCACAGGAAGGTGGTCTGGCTCCAAAATGGCCATGCCACAAGGTTCTTTGTCCTGTCCTTTGGCCATCTTGTCCCTTTGCCTGCCCCAGGTCAAGCAGACCCGGATCAGTCCTTATTTGGTCATGCATTCTCCTGCGAAACACCAAGCTTTCACAGGCTTCTGCATGCCTTGTGTTTGTGCCTTCAGGATGTGGGCTGGACTGTCTAGTTCCAATACACATCCTGAGTGCCAGAGAGACTGGTGTGCTGGGAATGACTGGGACCACTGTGGTCGGGGATTGATCCACACAGGTCTCTCAATGGGTCCTCTTTGTTTTGGCGCGAAGGAGATTCTGGATAAGAGAAGGGCTCAAACACCCATACCAGGTCGATCTCTTGAGTTCTCACTGAGCCTAGGATAGGATCCAAGCATTCTGAAACTAAGAAGCCGATTTGAGGAACTGCTGGTGACCCGCTGGTGACCCACTGGAAGGTTTGGCACCCTGAGCCCGCTGTTGTCCTGCAGGACCCCTCTGTATCTGATTGAACTAGAAGGTCTGCAAAGGCGCTTCACCCCATTTGAACACTGGGACCAACTACTCATGGCACCTCCACCTTAACCTGCAAGTGAGCCTTTTCGGAAGTGTTCCTGCGCCAACCAGTGAACTGATCAACTTGCGCAGGACCTTTTCCCTGGAACCACCGCCATCTTGGGTTAACTCTTGAGACTTTGGAGATCGTAAGTACTGGGTTGAAGACACTCTCCCGCCGAGTTTCATAAATCCTTGGATGCACTAGGTCTGGAATTAGGAGACCACGTCTGAACCCGAGTAAATGCGATCACTGTGTTGTCCAGCTGTGGTGACGAACTTCGTGGGTCTGCTGCTGCTGTGTCCCCCTCTGCCTTGAGATGAGCTGCAGTGAAATCGAGTTGATTCCTGACACCAGGAGAGAAGAAATCGCCACTGTCCCGCCACAGAATAATCCCTGGAACTCAGCAGTTGAAAGCCGCAGAGCCGCACTTTTGCAGTATTTGAACCCGCAGCTGAAGTGGACTCGACTGGCAAAGTTTGGTCCGGAGTGCGCCTTGGGTCGGTGAGTACTTGCAACCCTTACCGGTGGCCCCTGCGCATCCATCAATTTTTACGGGTGAGTGTCCTCTGAGGGCCACTCACCTTTATCGATGTAGCATGTGCTACCGAGCTATTCCCAATCCTTGGAGTCTGTTTTGCCCTCATGGGAGGGACCCTCGTCAAATAGTGTGAACTTATTCTTCACTGCCTCACCTGTCTTCATGAGCTGCTACAGCCCCTGCAAGAGACCCCGTCTTTGCCCAACCACACGATCACGTGCATCTGCATCCAAAAGTACATTTGAGCATTAGGCTCCATTCTGCTTAGGGACTGGACTGCCTTTCAGTTAGGATTGATAAAGTGAAGGACTGCCTAAAGTATATTTGCACTGTTTGCTCCTTTCCCTTGCAGGTTGTGGACCCTTACTGTGTGCCATTCCTTTAGGCCATTGTAACTGTATATATGTTCTATAGTAGTGTGGTTTTAGTTTAAGATTTACTGTTGATCTTTGCGTGTGTTTGATTTAAAAGGCCTTTAATAAATGCATATGTATTTTTGATATACACCTGACTGGGGGTCATTTGTACTGTCCTTCACTGTGTGTGCTCATTGTGGGCTTTCGATCACCCTCACCCCTCCTGAGACCTTGATTGGTCTGGCTTGTCCAGAAGGTTACCCTGTTACAAGAAAAGAGGCTGGGCTTCTGAACCTCTGCCCACCAGGTCAGAGTTCAGAAATCCATTTTACGTACCTACAAGTATTTTGGTATTCTATTATGGCAGTCCGCAAATCTAACAATGCTGCTCTCAACAATATAAAGTACAAAAACGTACACGAGTATTCAACCAAACGTGTCTCATATGTTAGATCTAAATCAACTTTAAGACAGCAGAAAATACCCTTCCATTCTGCAGTCAAACTGATTGTAGGCAGAAAAAAAGGATTGAACTATTTGTCTACACCTGTGTGATACTCTGCCACCGTGCGGGCTAGACGGGCGGCCTAGGCACACGTCAGAGAAGGAGTGAAGAAAAGACACACACACACTGTTGATGCTGGTGTGGAGCGGGGAGTCCCTTCGCGGGTTTTCCATCTCCTATTTATTTCCCCTGTCACGTGGTCTCCCTCTGTCAAGGTCTCCCGTGTCACATAATCATCACATCCCTCCCCAACTTGGATAACAAACAAACACATTTCTTTTTCTTAAACACATAACTGCGAAGCTTCAAGCATGTGTCTCTACATTTGCTGCTTCTTCTATGGTGCCCAGGGCTTCACTCTCCCGTGGCCTCCGATGCGGGTTTCCTCATCACCTGCCCGCCGGTAGATGCCATTCAAGATGAATCCCTGCAGCCATTTAGATGGTAATGGTTTCCGGCGGAAAGAGTATTGTCCTCCATTCTCTCTTTTCAGGGTAGCTGACCCAGCTGGGTTTGTCACTGTCTCTTCTGCTTCTGGTCCTTCTCTTGGTGGAGTCACTGGTGGGTCTCTCTGGCCTTCTGCCTGTGGTGTATGGCTCCTTGTCGGGGTTGTTGAACCTGTGGGGGTTTCTTCCCCCTGAGTCTCTTGCAAAGTGGTGCTTGGTATCTTCCTGAAATGGGACACGTTCCTAATGACAGTTTCTGACCCTCAGAATACAGTCACTAGTCCGTGGTCTCGATGGGTGATGTTCCAGGTTAGCGACTCATAAGGCCATTTTCCTGGGGGGCGCTCTGTTTTTGATAAGCACTGTGTACCTTACCTGTGATGGCTCGGGCTGCTCTCCTGGTGCGGTCTTCTTTTGCGTTGTGCTCTTGTCTCCTCTGCTCCATCCGCTCTACGTCTGCCTGCGGGGGACAACAGTAGTGGTAGAGGGGGAGGCTTGGATGGGCACTTAAAACATCAGGGCCTCAGGGCTCACTTGTGGGGCTTAGTGCAGAGTCTGTTGGTTTGATCTGAGCAACCGATATAGCTCTGGTAGCCATGGCCACCCTCTGTCCTTGGCGATTCATACACATTTGTGGATGGAGGCCATGAATCTCGTGGCATCTCCATTGGTTGGGGCTAGTATGGTGTGATGTGGTGATGTCGTACTCCCATGTTGTCGATGAAGCGTTGGAACTGTTTTCTCTTGAATGGGGGGCTGTTGTCACTTCTGAGCGATGACGGTACGCCCTGAATGGCAAACATCTTCTCCAGGGCAGTTGTGACTGATGCTGCGTCGGTGGAGCTGACTGGTTCAACCTCTGGGTACTGCATGTACTCGTCCACGGCCACTAAGAGGTACGCCTCATTGGCAATTGTGCAGAAATCTACACTCACCGACTCCAATCTGCATTCGCTTCTGGCTGGGCAGGCCATGGGTACCAGTGGTCCTGGCCAGCGGGTGCCTAGGCAGGATGCACAGGTCTCTACAAGGGCCATTACTTTCTGCTGGATCTGGGGCATCCATACGCATGACTTGAGGAATGCCTGTGTCTTCACAACCCAATGATAACCTTTGTGTGCCAGTTGGAGTGCTCTCTCTCGCAGGCTCGATGGCGCTATGATGCAGTGTCCTTTGAGGATCAGGCCTTCTGGGGAGATGGACAGTTCGTGCCTGATACCAAACAGTACCTGCATCAGTTCCTGTGCTTGGGGTGTTCGATAAGCAACGGCCGTGAGAAAAAATCCCCTGTCAGTAATGCCTCTTCGGTGATCTGGAGGCAGGTGTCCTTGTCGGTTTCTGATGCTATCTTCTCCAGCCTCATCGCTTTTGGTTTGGCGCATGCAACGATCTGGCATACATGCTCTTCTGTTTCTTTTGCTGCTTTGCATCCCGTTGCGGGTCTTGGATGCCGTGACAGGAAGTCTGCGGGGTTGTCAGCTCCCGCATGATAGTTCACATGATAGTTCACTTCCAGATCAAACTGCTGCAGTTGCAGCATCCAGGGCTCTATTCTGGCTGGGGGTGTGTGCTGCTGACCCTTTGAATGTAGGAACGAGAGGCTTGTGATCTGTCAGTAGGTGGCCCAGGATATACACGTGAAAGTCTTGCGAGCCCCACATGATGACGGGGGCTTCTTTCTCTTTGTGCATTTAGTTTTTCTCCATCTGGGTGAGTGCCCTGCTGGTGAAGGCGATTGGGACAACTGTTCCTTCTCAATCTGTTTGGGTGAGTACGGCTCCGAGGCCAACCGGGCTTGCGTCGACTAGTAGTACAGTTGTCCATGAGGTGTCAAAGAAAGCCATGGTGGCATCGCTGGACAACGAGTCCTTTATTTTCTGGAACGCTGCTTCTTGTTCTTCGCCCCATTCCCACGTGGATTTTGGCTTTGTGAGTTCTCGCAGTGGCGTGGTGATGGCGGCCAGGCCAGGGATAAATCACCCGCAGTACGTGCCATGCCTAGGAAGCTGCAGACCTCTGTTTCATTGGTGGGAGCTCTGGCGTTCTCGATTGCCGGAGTCTGGGGACACAACTTTTTCATTGAACACGTAACTAAAAACAATAGTAGTGTTGACTTTCCAATTTCACATTTTTCCTCGTGGGGGGTTAGGCCGGACACTTCCAGTCGTTGGAGTGTTGCTGCTAGTCGTTTGTTGTGTTCTTCCTCCCTTTTTCCATATACTAGTATATAGTCACTGACATTAGTGATGCCTGGTAGGTCTTGGAGTACCTTCCTAATTTCATGTTGGAATGCCTCAGCTGCGCAGGAAATCCCAAAGTTGAGCTGGCGGTATCTTCTCAGCCGAGGTGGGACGAGAAGGTCATGATGTACCTTGACTCTTTTGCTAGATGGATTTGGTGGTATCCGGATCTTAAGTCCAGTTTACTGAAGACAGTGGCACCAGTGAGGTCTACAATGAGCTCATCAGCTGTAGGGGTGATATGCCTTTCACACCCAATGGCCACATTGGGCAGGCGCATATCGATGCAAATTCGGACTGCTTGTGGCTGTTTGGGTTTTGGTGTCACTACCATGGGTGATATCCATGGTGTGGGGCCGGTGGTCTTTTCGATGATTTTGAGGTATTCTAGTTTGTTTAGTTCATCTTCCATGGATGACCTTATGTGGAAGGGGACCTGTCGATGTCGGACAGCTCTTGGTTCCACCGTAGGGTCGATGTGGAGTTTTACAGTCTTGCCTTCTAGGCATCTGATTCCTTGGAACAGCTTCTTGTGCTTGGCTAGTAGTTGGTCGATTTCTCTGGAATGGATGGCAAAGGTGAACAAGATTAGCTGTAGTTTTTCGGCGGTTGGGCAGCAGAGTAGCGTCTCGATTCCTGCGTCCACTTCATAGAGTTGTGTTTTGCAGCTTTCTTTGCCGTAGGTGAGAGTAGTTTTGAAATACCCTATAACTGGTAGGGGTTTCTTACACCCATAGGCGGATAGTTGTACTGGTCTGCATCGCAGGGTTGGTCTGGGGTGGAGTTTGTCAAATTTTGTGGTCAGCATTACGTTTACTGTGGCACTGGTGTCAAAGTAGCATTGTCACTGGGATTTCTCCTACTACTACCGTGCAGGAGCGGTGCAATTTGTTGTTGTGTGGCCGGTTGCCCTTGGCTGGTTTGACTGCCGAAATCATGTGGACCTTCTTTGTTCTTGATTTGTGGTAGCGGTTTGTGCGGTCTGGGGAATGTTCTCTGCCTGATTGGTCATCGTCGTCGCTGCTGTTGTCAGCATCGTCCCCTTCTACTGTGTGGGCTTGCCCTCTACGTGTGTCACGGGTCTGGTTGTGTTGTCTCTGTGGCAGCTGGTCTGGTTGTTATGGGCAGAAGGGCTGCGCATTCCTGAATCTAGGGTCACTTCTCCATTTCCAGGTTTTTCTCTGAGGTGAGTGTTCTTTAGTGCTTTGGGAGTTGAGTCATACCAACACATAGTACTTGATTTTCCCGCATTTATTTTACGTGGTGCCATATGCTGGGCATGGTTCCTCTTTGTGCTGTTGGCCGCCACACCATAGGTAGTCCTTGAGCCGACTCGCTGCTTGCCCCTGTTGGGGTCAGTTCTGTCACAGTGCATTGACACTGGTCATGCTGTTGTTTGGTGTTCCGGTGTCGAGTGGCAGGCGGCTGATCATCAGTTCCATTTCTGCCACGTGCTCGTCCGTCCTCTCACGTTGCTGTCCCATGGGAAGAATGGTGTCCAATGGGAGGTTGCTCTCCGATAGGATGGTTCTACGGAGCTTCCTGGATGATAGGCCATGTATAACCTGTTGTCTGACTGCAAATTCATCGTCAGGGAAGTCGCACCCGATGGCCATTTCCCATAATCGGCCGTGGAAGTCATCAATGTTTTCTTGCGGACGCTGCCTTGCCTGGCTCATTTTGAAGCGTTCGAATTTTCTTCTTAGGACAGTTTTTGCTGTATCATGATCTTCATCAGTGCCCCTGTTCGGTAGCGCATAGAAAAGCCTCAACACCATGGCCCCAAGGTTGAGGATTAGCAGTGTCCTTTTTTCTTCGTCGTCAGTGATCTTGCGTGATTTTAGACTCAGCTCGTATTACTGGACCCACAGCTCCCAACCGAGTGCCGCACGTGGGCCAAATGGCTTGAAAGGCTTCACAAACGTGCCTTGCGTGGTATCTAACCACGAACTGGTGTCTGAGTTGTGGTTCTGTGGTCTGGCCGGTGATGCAGCTGAGTCTGCTGCCATGATGGGGCTTCTGATGGTGCAAGCAGTGCTGAATGGGCAGAGCAGCACATGTGCTGGCCAGGGCGGATGTCACGTACAGTCAGGGCTCTCTCACTCGTGGTAGAGGCTGTTCCTGGGGCATAGCACCTCCTTAAACTGGTGTTTGGTGGTGTGTAAGGTTTCTACTGTTCATGCAAGCTATTTGCACAGGCCAGTCAGGTTAATCATAGGCTTCTCCTTGCCCCAGTGATTGCTGTGTGCTGGCACTGGTTGCTTTGTACGGCTTCTTTTGTACATGGAGACTATTTACAAAGGCCAGTGAGGCCAGTCATGGGCTCCTGCGCGTTGCCCTGGCTGCCCACTGCTAGCAGAGATGCACGTGGAGCTGGGGCCCTCTTCAGCGTGGTAGCTGCTGTCGTTGCCGGTATTGGGGCTTGGGAGCAGTGTTGGCCCTTTGCCTGTCGTCACAGGCTTCTCCCTGCTCGAGCTCCTGTAGTTCCCCAGCACCCAGGCACGGTCGATTCTGCGGGCCCGTGTGTGCCTGGGGTGTCTCAGCGGGCCAGCGTGGAATTGCGCTCCGTGGTATGAGGGGCAGCAGCGGTGGAACTCCAGTCTCCCAGATGAGGGACGGCTCTGTTTCTGTCCTCGCCGCCAATGTCATACTCTGCCACCGTGCGGGCTAGGCGGCCGGCCTCGGCGCATGTCGGAGGAGGAGTGAAGAAATGACACACACACTGTTGCTGTTGGTGTGGAGCAGGGAATCCCTTCGCGGGCTTTCCGTCTCCTATTTATTTCCCCTGTCATGTGGTCTCCCTCTGTACAGTCTCCCGTGTCACATGATCATCACAACTGACTTCCTCAACCATCTCGCATCTTTTCAAATTAGGATGCATATCCTTCAAAGCACTCTGATTAAGGCACCCACCAATCTTGCAGACAAACTTCTTTTACTAGAGAGAAATGAAAATTCTGAAAACAGCGATACCTTTGTTTTTTTACCATTCGCAAAGATGAGAAAACACAGACCCAGATACAGGCCTTTTCTACTGCGGATGCAATGTTTTGGAATATTCTGGCAAGTGTTATTCACACCACGGACGCTGTGCTACAATCTAGGAAATTATTGAAAACTTAACTGTTTCCTAATTGTTCATTATGTTTCTCAAAGTCTTAATAATGGTATTTGTTTAGTTATATTCTGATTTCGTTATGAATTGTCCATTATGGTTTATGTGAACACTTAGGGGCTCATTCATATTGGTGTCCCCCGTATTTCGGCAGAGGGACCCCTTACAGTGAAACTTTCACGAACACAGGTCCCCGCTGCTGAATTTTCCTCATTTGCACAGTGCAGCGCAAAAGCAAGGGCAGAAGGCAGCATACATGCTTGTACGCCCCCCTTTTGCACTTCTCCGTGCAAATTGAGTAAATGCTGCCTGGCATGTATGCATGGCAGGAACGTTTACTATGGATTTCTAGGGAATCTGACGACTTTTTGCAAAATGCCGGCAGACTCCAGAGCAATCCACGATGTTTGCACTTGCATGAAAATCTATGCCAGCGCAAATGCTGGAGAAGTTGTACTGTGGAGAGGAAGAGAGCGGCGGAAACATAAATTAGGTAAATCCGCCACAGAAATCAATGAAAATGGTGAGTACAGGAAACAAAGTGCGTAAAAGCCTTACGCAAGACATTTACGCATCTCGTTTCTAGTACGGGATGGCCAAAAGGAGCTCTTTAGTGTTGCAAAGCGCTCCACAAATCATATTGTTCATAAGGTAAATGCTTTGAAAATGCTACAAATTAAAATAGAAAAATACATCCTGCTAGCCCTGTTTGCTGACTCTACCTGTCGCCTCAGCACCTTTCGAATGACCTCTACTGCCCCTCTTTCATGACTTTTCCCCTTCTGCCCCACTGGTCCTCCTTCCTGCATCCTTTGCTCACACCTCTTTACACGTGCGTGGGCCGTTTGTGGCAACCCTACCTACAGTGCCCTCCCCCCTTCTTCCCTTAGCCAGTGGGGGAGATCCCTGCAACCTTCTTCTCTCCCTGCCTCCTTCTGACATGCTGCTTCTTCATCTTGTACGCAAGATGAGAACTCTGCAACCGCGTTCATCGTCCCGCCCCACACCCTCGTCTCCATTTCTCCTTTGGCCCAAAAGCCACTCTCCTTGTCCCCTCTTCCCTTACTCGGGATCACTCTCTGCTCTGTCCCCCTCGTACCCGCGATCCCTGCCTCGACATCTCCCGCAGCACACCACACACCACCGCGTGCAAGCAAGTGGAGCCATTTCATAAAAAGACAGGAGCAGAGAGGGGGTTTCGTGGCAAAACTGACAGCCTTCCCTGCATTAAGAGTGTAGTTTGCAAAATCTTGTTCTCGAAAGTGGAGCGGTTTCCATAGGGAGCGGCAACTCCCAGTGCTCTCAAGGTAATCAGATTTTACAAGCACACACATGGCCAAAACATGTAATTTCATAACAGTTGGAACTACCTTCAAAACTGCACCAACATAATTCTTACAGTTTCTAGAAATCATACCACTGTGTAATTTGGGGGCAGATCTCTCTCTTCGGCCGGCGCCTCCTTCTGGAACAGCCGCCCTGCCTCTCTGAAACTTGAGCAGAACCATCTCCGGTTCCGGAAGCAGCTCAAGACTTTTCTCTTCTGCCTTCTCTCTCCCTCTTCCTTGTTGATCTCCTGTCTGATACTGCACTGGTTACCTGGCTACCCTCTGAACCACGGGCCTAGGTCTCTGCCCTCCCAGTTGCACACCGGCACTGCCTCCTGGCAACCCTGCACTTGAGGCTCTATCTGCAACCCTACAGTCCTCCTACCTGCACTTATCTAACACTTGCTTTCTGCACTTAACCTCTGCACTGCCACCTGCTGGCCGCACTTCTTGCTTTCGATGTTTTTATCCTATGTCTTGCACTTGCTCCCCTTCCCCTGGCACTTTTCCCCTTCTCGCTCCCCTGCACTTGTGCAATCTCAATGTCACTTGGCCTAGTAAGAACCTTGTCTTTTCCTCCCTTGTTCCCCCCCTTGTCTTGTCGCGCCTTGAAACACTTGTGTGTATAGGCATGCTATAAATGTCATATCATATCAAGTATTTGAGTACACAATTCAGTCAGGACACTGCGTGCTTCCAGAAATGCAACACCTCCCTATATTTTTTATAGTGGAAATAACTGTTGATGGGTGCGGTGGTCTTTTCCTAACTTCAGAACAACCCCAATGGGGACAATTGACACCTTTTGCAGATGATAATCCCTGACATCCCTTTTTACCTCTGTAAATTCAACACCCTTACATTTGATCATTGCTGCATAGCTACATGGGAATGCATGTTTTCTTTGATAACAGGGGAGAAGATGTTGAAGACCCTGGTACCGTAACTTAAACCACAACCAGACACCAAGGCCCTCATTACAGTTTTGCCGGTATCCTGCCGGTAATTCCAGTGGGATACCGGAAAAAATGCCTTACCATTTCCGTAGCTCGATATCCCAGTATTAACAGTATATTACAGGCAGCAGAGACGCTGGTAAATTCCCATTCCATGGAGTTTCATAGGACACCATGGATGGGATTGTTGGAATTGCCAGCACCGGTACCACCGGTGCCAGTGATTCCAGCATTTATTTGCTGGTAGTGGCCTGAACTCCTGGCAGGCCTGGCCTGCCGGGGGATCACTGTCCCCACCGGCAAACTTGTGTTTCTCCGGTCTGAAAAAAAATGCTATGCCGGAATTACAGGCATTTTTTCTGCCATTTGTTCCAGACCAGGGAATTCATAACGAGGCCCCTAGTTTCTTATGCCATGGTTCGTGTTAGGTAAGAATTAGCCAAGTAACCCTTACACTCAAGGTTTCAGTTATAAATATTTATTTATTTAACATTAATTTTTAAATAAGCATTCTTTAAAAAGGGCTAGATATGTAACAATCAAATATACATAAAATACTTTTCTAGAATCAGCACAAGTTAGTGGATACTCTTTAGAGATGCTTGTTACACACTTCCCACAACAGAGGTGACTTCATTCACAAGGACAGTAATGGCATTTATATATCACTAGTTATACTTTGCAGATTCTGATGTTGCATAAAGGGAAAGGTTAAAGGAAGGAAAAAGGTTAAACAGGTTCTCAGGGCATGTGCGCATACTTAAATCTTCCAATGAAGTCTAGACAAGCCTTTCCCAGCAATAACAGTCTAAAAACAAGTTATAACCTCTGAGGGACGGAAATATCAAAGTCAATGGACTAGAAGAGTATGCAGGGAGCCGGGACAGCCAAAGTCAATTGAAACAGTCTATGGAGCTGAGGCACTTCTTAGATAATAAAAGTCTTGCACAAAGTTAGATAGTTTTGTAGAAATCACTTGTAGGGTCACAAGCTGTTACACTTGTAAAAGGCATAGTTTGAATCAACTCCAACAAAGTAGCCAACGCAAGTCTCCAATGAGAAGAGCACAGCTTAAGACACTGAGGTAAGTACCCCAAGTCTAAACAGTACCTCTGGTTTGAAGAAGAGTGGTCCAGCTGGATTCTGTCCTGTTGCAGTGATGCTGTCCTGGGTTCCTGTGCCTCAGTCGTGGGGACAAGAGCGAGGATGTCTGAGGACTCCTGCGCCAGCAATTTGGAGGTTGTCGACAGCTACCGTCTCTTTTCGGATCAGCGACACTGCGGTTTTAGCGCGCGGTAAACAGCACCACCGCGGATCCCAGATACCGGTTGGGCTTCTGTCACTCCTTGAGTCCTGCACTCTGGTGAGGGGACTTGAGCTCTGGTTGTCCTGCTTCTGGAGGGTCCTTAGGAGACTCCTGGAGCTTCTGGCCGGATTGCAGATGTTGCACTCGACTACGGATTTCTCGACCCCTGGCACTCGGTTCTTGCAGCAGTGAATAAGTACAGCCAATCAGGGAAGATGGTCCAGTGTAGTTCGTCTCGGGGTTAGTTGGCCCCACTAACCCAAATGAAGAAGTTGTCCCTTCCAGAGCTTCTCTTGTCGATTAGAAAAAGGCATTTCAGCACAGCAGCAGGGCATCACCGGGCCATTTAAAAGTCCAGGAGGATGCAGCAGGTTTTGAGCATGGTTTCTTTGTCAGGTGTTTCTCCCAGTGGTCGACTCTGACTCTAGTCCCAAAACCCTCGCCTTTTAAGCAGGTTTCTCCCATTCATGCACAGCCTAGGCTGTTAATCAAACAGCACAGTGGCTGTTCTAAAAAGACAGCCAGCTAGCCAATCAGGACTGGTTGCATTCATGCACTCCTAGAGACAAAGGACAGGGGAGTTTCGGGAACCTCACTCACATCCTGCCTTGCCAGACACACTGGAGCCAAAAGCAGGTTTCAGGACTGAAGCCCGCCAACGGCAAAAAGAAAAAAGGGCTCAAACCTGGCTCAGCGCATAGAGTAAAACCCAAGAAAGACCTCACAAACAGAAAATGGAGAAAAAAGAAGACTGGGGTCATTTTGACAAAAATGGTCACACATGGGTGCTATACTGCAGCTGTTGATTCAGCCTACGGTAGAAAAGCACAATGGTAGGAAAATTAAACCACTGCCACCAGCCATTTAAAGTAGTGAGGGTAACATAAAAAATATTACATGAGTAAGTAGGAAAAGGGGCTACTAGGTAACCCCCCAGCACTCCACATAACATGGTGTGTGCTGGACCCACAAAGAGAAAAGGTAAGTAAAGTCAATTTCACTTTACTATTCTTGGGAACAGTAGTTCACACAAGAAATGGTATTTAAACCTTATGAGAAATCTAAAGGATTTCTCTGTGACACTGCACTGGAGGTGCTTTGTGTCACCATGCAAAAAGTAGATGCCTATGGAGTTTGTCAGACTCCAAAAACAGAGGAAACATACAATCCAAATCAGGTCAAAACACATGAGAGTGAGAAAAAAGTCTCACTCACTCCAGGGTTAAAATTAAAAAGTCCTAAAGTCCAACAAAAGAGCTGGAGTCTCTAAGGTGGGAGGAATTTAGCACTAAAATGAAAATTCTCCTTAACAGTTCATTGTTTAGCTCTTGCACAAAGCTTTCCAGTGTACTGAGTCAGAGGTCAGTACCCAGTAAGAAGCCAGAGATACTACACATTTGAGATTGCAGCGTTGCTTAATTGCCATCCCACTGCCACTCCTTCACGTGTTTCGGCGTTAGCATCCCTCTCTTCTCCTTCCTGCAGCTGTGGCACTATCTTCAGACTAAGGATGATGCACAGCCCATGTTTATCTTTCCTGCCCCTCATCTCATTGCTTGCCTGTGAAAACCCTCCTGCAGGGTTTCAGCATCATTGTGAAACCAAAGTTATGGCAACGTCTCAATTCAAGATGAGGGAGAGGTTGAGGGGGATGGGAAGGGAAGGGAAGGACTAATGTTTGCCCTGGCCTGTGTGCACTGTTGGGGGGCTTGAGGTTGGGGCTCATTTGAAGACAATGGGGTACACGTCTGGGGAAAATGGCATGCATTGCCCTGATGTGCAAACGTCACAGCAGTGCCCGCTGAGCACAACACCTGATCAAGTTAGTGTGAGGTTTGAGACGGCTCTCAGCTTGCCAACCAACATTCTAAAGAATGTGAATTGGGCACCTGGCGTTTTCTTAATTGTCAGCTCTTTCTCTAAACGAAAACATGCATGTCTCCCATAATCCTTGGCACTTTTCTCAGTGTAATTAGTGGATTGTCCAATTGACCCCTTCTCTCAGCTGCAAAGTCACCAATCCTTGTTACACACGGTGTGCAATGTAGCTACTCGAGACAATTAGCACGTGTGAGAGAGAGTGAGCGATGGAGCAAGGGAGACAGAGAAATAAATGGACAGAGAGAGCGAGAGAGTCCAAAATGAAAAAGTGAGATGGGATCTGTCTGAAAAGGCCAGTGCATCCCACTGTAATTTTGCTTTTTTGTCTCACAGAAGAACTTTGGCATGCTGTGGCTTTGCTCCTGGGTTTTCTACTGTCATTTTAGCCCTCTGTGCTTTTGCTCCTAGGTGTCGCATTGTTATTTTGCGCCACTGTGAATTTGATACTTGGTTTCCCCCTTAATGCTGTCCCACTATGGTTTTCCTCCCAAATGTCCCACTTCAATTCTGCTCCTAGTTTTCCCTATGGGGATTTCCTCTAGAGCGATTTCGCTCTACTGTTGCCTAGATACGCACTGCTGCTGCCTTTGGTACGTCTTCTCCAATGTGATCTAGCACACTGTCTGCTGCTAAGAACGCTATCCGTTTCAGGGTTCCTCAGTACCTCCCACAATTACCCTACCAGAGTTGCACCACTACCAGGATCTTGGCACGATCACACCAGATAGATGTGCAAAT
Source organism: Ambystoma mexicanum (assembly GCF_040938575.1). Classification (NCBI taxonomy): domain Eukaryota; kingdom Metazoa; phylum Chordata; class Amphibia; order Caudata; family Ambystomatidae; genus Ambystoma; species Ambystoma mexicanum. Next base: position 574,711,520 of record NC_090922.1, on the reverse strand, counting down.
GCCCATCAAGGGCTCTACTAACTGTTCCACCCACAAACATCCTCAGCGTTTTCATTGTAACATGCAATACACATACCAACTAAGTCGTCCACACATGGCAATTGAACAGCCTCCCAATAGATATAAAGCATCGGAGGGTGGGATTCCAGGGCACATCTGGTCAAGGCAACCACATGTTAGGCCATCATCTGTACATTCTTGGCAGTTTTAGTCAGGAGAAGGTGGGGACTGCACGTGTGTCATCAGAAAGTACCAACATATGGCTCATTTCCATCTTTTCATTCTTTGGTACATGTCGTGTAAGAATTATGATGTCATCATAATGGCTGCCGACGAAGTTAATGCAATCTTCAATATCTCTGTTATTTAAGGACTGATTTGAATTTCTAAGGTCTCATTAAAAGGCTATTTTCAGGCCTATAAACGTGGCGCTAACAACATTTACTCGTAGGTTAATGGTGTCTCAAAGATTTCCATATTCATATTATCAAACCTAATGTGTACGTTTAATTGGAAGTTCCACTATCGGTATAAAATGTGAGCAATTGCTATTTTATTTTAAATTGTGAAAGGTGAATATATACTTGGACTGAAGTGTTTGCAATGCCTAACATTGAGATAACATAATTATGTAACTTAGTTAAATTCAGTCAGTGTACCTAAAACAAATAAAACCTAACCCAAGTTAGAAATGAAGAATTGAATATGTAACATGAGGACTTTACTTTCATATCTGTACTATAAATATGGACATTTGTGTGATACCATTGAGTTCAGGGAAAATATTTTTAGGAACTTAAAATGTGTCCTTAAATAACAGAGATATTGAAGATGTTATGTACTTCGTTGGTGGCCATCTTAATGACATCGCCAGCACCACAGAGTGACAGCATAGAAATGATTCATCCATCCATCGTTTCTGATGACATAAAACCAGCCATACCACCCCCGACCTAAAACTCCATCGAGAATGTTTTTTTCTGGATACCATCTTGCTCTAGCAAAGCCATTTAGCATTTCCCCTCTCTCCTGACTAACCTAATCCCCTCTCTTTCAGGCTTGACAGAATGCCTGGACAGCAGTGGAGTGCGGCGTAAATCCAGGAAACATGACAACCTTTCCACTCCACGACCTGCCTCACTCTTCACTTCCGGGTGAAACATTTAAATCTCCACAACGAAAATTGTAATTTGGAAGAGAAAAAAAAGATGCTGTAATTTGGGAGAGAAAAAAACGATGCTCCTAAAATGGCAAAGGAGATTTTTCTGCCGTTTACAGCTTCAACACCACGGGTTGTGTGGCTTTTCAGTAAATTTCTTCCTTGACAGGAAATGCCGGGTGCCAGTCACGAGTCAGCGTGTCACGTCGTTACTCGGCGCCAACCTATGATTACGAGCAGCTTGAGGGAAAGGCGGCAATTTCTATGTATGAAAATTAGCATGCAGAAAGCAAGCTCTTGATTTTTCTTTCCCGTCAGCTTTGCACGTACTAATTAAGCACAATCGTCGGCCGTGGCGGAACATGTCTCGTTTTCAAGGAGCGGCGTTTATCGCGGCTGGAAAGGTCACGCGCCAATATTAGACAATCGAAGCAGCCAAGGCCTCCATTTTCCATTTTAATTCTGATCCAGTTTATGTCAATTTACGCATAAGCATGACAACGCTATTTCTTTTTATCGGGTGCATTTTCTAATTGGGTTTATTTCACACACAGAGGTGGCGCGGCATTCGCAAGAGCTCGAAATAAAAACTATTCAATATAAGACATACATTCGAATTAATAAGGGCCCATATTCACAGCTTGCAGAACATGGAGGGCGGCCAGATTTACAAATGTATTGGTGTGGCCCATGCAGTGATGTGAAATGGCCAACATGTCAGAGTAGCGTTAAGTGACCTTTGACCACATGACCCCACAAGAAGTGACATCATTGAAGTTAATAAACTACAATGAGATAATAAAACAAAAGTTTTAGGAAGTCAGATAAAATGTACTGAAAGATGCACAAGATGTATGTCTCTGACACTGCTACATGGAGGGGAGTACCCTTCCAGTAGTAGTAGTGCACAAAGATCAGCACTCTATGCTATTAGCACCCGGGGCGAGGGGGGGCGGGGTGGTGTGGCGCAGCTAATCAGGTTTCGCGGATCGCAGGCTGAAACTTCTGATCGCAGCCTGAACCATTGAACCCGCTGGCTTCTTCCACTGCCCCACAGCGCCATCTTCCCCCCCACCCTCCTGTTTCTTTTTAAAAAAACATTTTCCCAACACTCCTCCACTGCCCCACTTCCTGATTGTGCCGCTTTCCGCTTCACCACCTCTCGCTTTTCCAGGCCACCTGGGTAATGGAAGAGGGGCTTACCATGGCGGCCATCTTAGCTAAGAATTGTCATTCATTGAACAGGCATGCGTGGCGTCCCCTTCTATGAATGAAAATCCGTTTTTTATTAACAACCTGGGTTACCGCTTTGGTAATTCGGGGTGCTAATAGCGTTAGCACCCTGTTCCAAGGGCTGAAATGGGGAAAATATAAGCCGGTCCACACCTTGCAGACGTGGCTCTCCTTCAACTGCCCCACCACCACTCACTTCCCATGCTGTCCACACTTAGCAGATGCAGCCTGGCCCTCCTCAACACAGGACATGGTAGCAACACAAGCAGATTTTCTTTTACCCACCCTTCGCCACAAGGAGTTAAGGGGTTATAACAGCATTATAGTCCATGCCCCCAGGCCATAACGCTCAGGCATTTAACTCGGTCTTCAACGCCCATAACTCCCAGTACTGCCTTCCGGCTAGGCCTATAAGCCTTAATTAATGACCTTTAGAGCCAAAAAAGACGTGGCAGTGCGGTCTGTTTTAAGGAGAAAACATTTTTGTTCTATACACCTGCACAAGATGTGTACTTTCAACAAAGTGCCGTCTACTAGATCCAACCCTCCATTGTCATGGGGAAAAAAGTGAGATCGTAATCAACAGGGTGCTACTGGCTTGACAATAATGTGGGACGGGGGCAGGTTATACCTTGAGTTGTGTAGCCACACAATTAGACTGCATACAAAGCAGCTTCTGAGTAGGAGCATTTGATAACAAGAAAGATAGTCATGTTTAAAAACTATTGCCATGATTTTCTGACATCACTTCTTCATTTACATTCTTCCCTTAAACATATACAGAAGGTATATATATGTTTAGATATGAGACATTGTGCTAGTGCTGGCTTTCAAGTTTGCATCACTGTTCTTTTTATGCAACACTGATATTTAGTGTTTTCGGCCTTGATGCCTGGAATGGTGGTTCTCACACTTGACAAGGGACAGCCTGGTGATTCCAGTCTTGCTTTATGTGTTGCTGTGGAGTCTCATGACATGTCTGACAGTGCAACCAACCCAGGCGTTTGCATCAGGTGCGGTTTGCATTCTGTGACTTGTGCTTTTCTTTTCCCCATATGTTTGGGTCGAGAAATCTTGTGCTTCTGATGAAATGACTACTGCTTTGCAGGAGTACAGGGAGGCGTAGTGGCTAAACCACCTACTCAGCCCCCCACATTAATACTGAACCAGCAGTGACCCCAATCCTAAATGTGATACACGCGAAGCCCGGCAGGTATACCTCCTTCACGTCTTTTGTTAACATGGGCTGAGGGTAGGCTATGCTCTTGAGGAGGGGCGTGAGATTATATTGTATTGTATGCGTCATTTATGTAGTGCCCTTTCCCCATTTGTATGGCCTCAATGCTGCTCTTTGTCGTAGGAATGCCCTCAGTCACAGCAGTCCATGTGTCGGAGGTTCTAAGAGTTTAAATTAAAGATGCTCGTGTGTGGGGTAATGATGGATAGGAGAGTTGTTGTGTTTGGGAAGGGGTTAACATTTTTCACAGTGTTGCGCTGCGAACGCTGCCGACAACTGTGGGGTAATGGCAGGTGGGAGATTTGTGTTTGGGAAGGTAGAAAGTTTGACATAGTGTGATGCTTTGAGAGTGGGGTATTGGCGGATCAGAGTGTTGTTGGGTTTGGGTCAGCGTTTCTATGCACCAGTCGAGAATGTAGAGTGGTGGAGGGTTTCAAGAGGGGGAGGGAAAAAACAGGTTTTGAGGGCCTTTCTGAATGCCAAGTGATTGTCAGTATTGCGAATGTGCAGGGGTAGAGAGTTCCAGATGATCAGCGCTTGGACGGAGAAAGAGGATCCCCCAAGTCTGGAGGAGTTGTACTGTGGGACTTCCACGAGAGATGCTGTGCCACATCTGAGAGTCCTTGAGGGTTGGTAGCGGGTGACTTTGTCTTGAAGAAATTCTGGCCCTGTGTTGTGGATGGCCCGGTGGGTGATGCACATGGCTTTACATGTAGTGCGTCGGCCAATAGGGAGCCAATGGATGACTCTCAGAGTAGGGCTGGTATGTTCTCTCGGAGGTAAGTTAATGAGTAGGCGGGCTGCAGCATTTGGATTCATAGCAGTTTCCTTAGCTGAAATGCTGGTGTGCCTAGGTAAAGGCAGTTTGCATAGTCTAAGCGGGAGGTGATGCTGGAGATGATGGCAGAGAGACAGTGAGGATAGGATATATAGGGGAAGATAGCCTTAGGATGCATAGGTGGAAGAAACAGCTTCTGGAAATGGAGTTGACTTTTTGGGAGAGGGATACATCTGTGTCCAGTGTGCATCCAAGGTTTTTTACTGAGGTGGAGGTTGCCGGAGGGGGGCATAGGGATTGTGTCAAGGGAATAGGTTGGGGAGGAGTGATGCTTTCCCACAGACTAGGATTTCAGTTTTCCTAGGATTGTGGATGAGGTAGTTGGTCGTCATCTAGTAGTCAGTATTCGAGAGGAATGATGACAGATCTGGACTGTTGGGACCTGGTGATTTGGGGATTTTAAGGATGATCTGCATTTTCTCTGCAGTTCCATGTAATAATGTCGCCACAAAAATCTCGCCATGCAAAAATATCGCCGAAAAATGGCCGTTTTTTGTGGCGACATTTTTGCATGGAACATGCGGGGGACACCCCCGCAACCCCCAAACTTTTTCTTTTCTTTTTTTTTTGTAAAATTTTTTTTTTGCCCCTGTCCCCATATATATGATCACCCATTTAATATCGCCGCAACCTTTTCCCGGCAATATTATTTACAGCGACCATATATATGGGGATAATATTACCTGATACCTTCTCTGCGTAGTTGTAGCAGGTAGGATTGTGGGAACGGATGAGTATAGGTAGAGGGTTTAGGTAGATGTTAAAGAGTAGGTGAGATAGGGATGCTCTTGGGGACTCCTTTTGTTACTGGTTGTGAGGTGGAGAGGAATGGGTGGAGGAGCATGATTTGTGAAAGATTAGAGATGAAAGAGGGAATCAAAAAGAGGGCTTTGTCTTTGATTCCTAATGAATGTAGTCTCTCTAGGAGGATGGTGTGGTCAATGGTATCGAAGGCCGGCAGACAGGTCAAGAAGGATGAGCACAACACAGCCTTCTGCATCAGCTGTTCTTTTTAGGTTGTCCCAGGTAGACACTAGGGGGGATTGTGTTCCTCAGAGTAGTCGGAATCCAGATTGGGGAGGGTCCAGGAGGTTGTTGGCTTCAGTGAAAAGGCTAAGCTGCTTGTAAACTGTGCGGTCCATGAGCTTGGCCATGAAGCGGGTGGTTAGAAATAGGCTGGTAGTTCTGGGGGAGGAGTGGGTCAAGTGTAGATTTTTTGAGAAGGGGTTTGGTGTAACAGGTTTTTAGGCTTCTGGGAAAATTCACGATGTTAGGAAGTGGTTGATGATCGAGCGCGTGATACTGCCTAGGATGTTTTTGAGGAGGGTGGGCGGGCTGGGATCCTCAGGGGAGCCCGATGGATGGCTTTGTGCCAGGAGCTCTTTCACTCCAATCACCCAGCTGGGAGATTGGAGTGAAAGAGGTGAACGTTTTTGTTGAGGGGGGTTATGACAGGGGTTGGGCTGTGGGTGGGTAGGGGTTGGGGGCATGTGTACCAATTTAGACGTGATGGCGGAGTGTCTGTCGATAGCGACATTGTGGAAGTATTCTGATAAGGTGTCACATAGGTACTGTGAGATGGGTGGTCGGCAGTCGGAGCAGGCCAGGGAGCTGAATTCAGAGATCATTCTATGTAGTTCCTTGCTCGAGTTCCGAGAATTTATTTCCATAGAATGCTTTCTTGGTTTTTCTGATTTCTAGTCTGTATGCTCTCGTTAGTCTATCTAGGGCGGTTTTGGGCCATAGGGATGGTTTTCCCTGTCTGTTCCAGCCGGTGCTTGAGGGTTTTTTGTGTTTTGAGGTTGGTGGTGTACCACCTAGGTGTGGGTCCTGGTCTCTGAGAGGGCCATTTAGTTGGGGTGAAGGGTGTAAGGGTGTTTGAGATCCAGAAGTCAAAGAGCTTGATGGAGGAGGCCCTTCCTGGAGCGATAGTGATGGGAGAGAGGACAGGAGGGAGTTGGCTAGATCTGGGGAAGAAGAAGAAGATTGCTGATAGTGAAATGGAAACAGCGTTCGGGAAATGGATAAAAAATTAAAGGACCCACCACTGCAATGGAAACACAGATAATGCAAACCTTTGGCAAGAAAGGGCCCTACAGGTTGATGAGAAAGGGCGTTCATACAAAAGACTTCATCAGCAATGTCGATGTTCAAAGATACATTGTCATTACGGCAAAGAAGGAGTTCTTAAAAATCTTAATGATCAGTTGAAGTGGCCCGGGGAATTGGCCTGGTCACAATACTTTTAGTTCTTGTTTTTGGGTGCTTAACAGCATTGAGCCACTTCTGAGCTGCAATTTAGCCAATGCCGAGAGGTTTGAGTTGTGTGGTCTTAATGGTGGGTTGGCATTGAGTCGGCTATCAAGACGGCATGCCACGGCTTCCAGGAGGCAGAATTAGCGTTCAAGTCAATTGCTTCCACATCCACAGAGTCCAGCCAGAGATTGAGTCGAGATGAGGCAGTCCACTTCAATGAGTCGAGCGGGCATCTGGATGGCTTGAAGTGCAGGTAAGTGGTTTGAAGATGCATAGAGTGCCAAAGCAGTCGGGTGGGTCCTGAAGTGGAACAAAGATGTCCCAAGATGATGAAACAGGACTTATGGGTTGCTGGAAGGCCCAATCTAGGAAGAGAGAGAACCCATGAGTTTAGAATCTGCTTGCAGAAGTACACTGAAGGAAACCTGGAAGCACAGGTTCCGATGCCAATGAGCAGCCTAAGTGCAGCTTCCGACGCTCGGCGCTGGAAAGCAGAGGAGAAGCGAGAAACCAAGGTGGACACAAGGTGTCCTGATCCCGAGCGAGGGCTAAGTGATGGCGTGACCGCAATCAAGCCGTGGTGGACCAGTGGGTCTGTGAACCACGCCGGCACCACTTCCTGTGATGTAACCTGAAATGGAACGACCATATGCAAAACCACATAAGTTACGAGAGGCCAACCGGACAACTGAAAGGAAAGGTCCCAGCCAGTTGGGAACCCCGATGACATTATCTCTGAACAAAACATGTAACCGGGACAGCGGGAGACCCAGGAAGGGGACTGAAGATTATCACTGGACATTCATACTGGTCCCAGTAGTGATAATTAAGTGAAGAAAGCGAGAAACAATACGGGAATGCTCAAAGTCATCCCTGTCAGGATAAAGAGTTGATAAAGAGTTGATAAGGAATGAGGGAAGAACCTTGAGACTGAATGAAGAGAAAGTGTTGATACTAAATAAAGCTAAATAGAATCATTATTGGAACAGTCATACTTGTCCCAGTGGAGACAAAGCAGTAATATGGAATGGGAAGTCTTACTGGAAGGTTTATAATCCAGGTGATCTAGGAGAAAACCCTGAGACATAACAGAAGAAGAGATACTGTGAGAGCGGAACACAGAAAGAGACAGCTGAAACCTTGAAGAACCCTGTATCAGAACTGTGTGACTTACTAAAAGTAGTTACCAAAAACGACTTAAGAATACTATACTAAAGTCAGCTCACAGGAGAAGGGAGTCATTCTCCTGTGTTTATGTTGTTTGAATAATGGTAGGGTTAGAATAGGTTAGTTTGGATAGTGGACTGATCCTAATTTAGACTCACACTGATGACTGACAAGCACCTTAGTCTGTTTTGTTAGGTAGGGAAACCCTTAGCATAGGGAAAGATAGGACTTTACACTTTTCATTTAATACATATCAGTGAGAAGGAAAATCAGAGTCTCTGACCTTCCTCTAACTCGCCACAGTCTCCAGTGAAAGGAGAAGTCCTTCCATCTGCACTGGCACTCCAGGAAGCTGCCTGGTATCTACATGGGCCGTGCACCTCCAGTAAGCAGGATCCTCATTCCAGTGCAGAGGCACCAGAGAGGCCGCAGTCAACAGCAGTGTCACCCCCAATGTTCACTGGGGATAGTTAGGGTGCAGAGTCTGCCTCTGCTTTGGATGCCTTCTGTCGTCTTTGGAAGAGACTGTATTCCCAACAGAGGTCCAGGGAGTGCTTCTTCATGTGAGAGTCCAAAGGTGAATAATCTAAGGAGAGGATTACCTCTTCTTAGAAAGGCAAAATGTCCCAGGGGAAGCCGGTAAAATAGCCAGCGGGTTGTTGAGCGCTCGCCGCTGCGATCTGAGCATGATCTGCAGGTCGCAGGTTTGAATCCCGGCAAGGCTAACTCAGCCTTTCATCCTTACGAGGTCGATAAATGTGTACCAATTTCGGTTGGGTGATATTGAATGTAAATATGTGCTCTGTAAAGTGCTTTGGATTAAGGCGCTATATAAATAACACATCATTATCATTATCCAAAGCAAGCCTCTTGTAAGGGGTTCAACCCAGGTGTTTGTAACAAGTGTCGTTTGTCTACTTCCATCAGACCCTGTGTGCTCTGCCTGCTGGAAATGGAGTGGGCAGGAAGCTGTGGGCAGCTCTAGCAGAAACTAGGATGATAGAAACCCTCTTTAACCTTATCCCGTCTCTTACAGCTACTCGAACTCTGCCCCCTTATCATGTCTTTTGACCTCAAAAGGACTCCACTGGTGAGCACCCTGTTGTGAGAGTGTCTTTGTCAGTGCTGCCTTTGAAGCACCAATTCCCAAGTAATCTCCTAGCTAGGGATGTCGAGGAGTATTTCAAGGCTGCTTCCTGGCCATTGTCCTACATGGCTGTTGTGGGGATACCCATGCCAGACAGCTAATACACATCCCTGTCATAGCCTGGCACTGCTCACCAAGCTGACATCAGAACGACATCAAATTGCTGTGGCTGTATAATGTTGTGAACTTAGTAGCCACTGTGCCATAATGTGACATAGCTTATATTTCCAGTTTAACGTTTCACCAGGCTGACTAGGATACACAATTATTAATGTGTTGTATCTGAGGTGTGAACAACTAAAAACCCACATCTTCCTGTTTGGGCTTTCCCACACTCATCAGATGGCCTTCTGTCCCAGTGCTATTAACTTAATAGCAAAGACATGCGATTTGTCAGCTATTTACTACCACTATCTACCTAACATATGTGGTGATTGTAATGGAGAGGTATACTACCCGATAACATCTAGATGTAAGTGGATCAGGTTGAATGTTATAACATCCTGGCAATAATATTTCAGACTCAATATGAACTGCTAACAATCAAGATGGAACAATTACTAATTTTACCTTGAGTGTAATGTTAACAGTAAAAATAAAAAACATTTTAAACGTGGAAAGTAAAAATAGCCACATTTATTATTTTATGTTTTACGTTTTTTTCTTAAAAAGCAAATTCTGTCCAAATTCAAGTATTAGTTTAAAAAAACATGCTTAATTGATGTATCAGTATCAACAGAATCCCGGCTACCACAGCTAGCTAAACACAACCCTCTCCTATCTGCACTATCTTTATAGGCTACATGCAAACAGAGCTTTCCTGTATAAGAACCCAAAATATCGGTATGCAATTTCAAAAAATTCCTTGCTTATTTTTCGACGTACAAATGGGGGAAACCCAGGAGATGCATCACCAGACCAAGAAGAAACTGCGATAAACATTCTGTCAATGGCCTCATGGAACACTCGAGGCCATATACACCTCACCAACCCAAGTAACCAGAACCTGGGCGGGATATGATATCATATGCCTCCAGGAAACCTGGTTAACAGAGAAACTTACTCTAGATGGATACGCGATTGAACTCTCTGCGGCCACAAGGGGCATATTTGGATGCCCGTCCTCATGCCTCCTTCTCGCAACACAGCATGGCTCTGGTCTAAGGGCTTCCAAAAAATGAATAGAGTCATATGGGATGCTTGCGGTCCTAACCACATGGACGTACCAGGACATAAGGACCAACATCCCATACGTCCTAACTAGCCATCTCTACTGGAATCTCCAGAAAACTTCAACCACAATCTTCTGCAACCAAGTAGCTGATGCCATTGACAACATCCGAGTGGACACGAACACAACTCACATAATTATATGTGGAGACCTGAATGCAAAATGTGATCCACGGAAAAACCGATCTGTCTAAAGCTAAGCAAAATTTCTCGTCAGAAAAAAGAGGAACCGCATGGATGTCCTTGATGAACTCATGGAACTTCCATAATGTGGCACAGCTGAAACCCTGGGAAAAGATCATCCCAACGTGGGAGCGTGAAAACTCCAAGGCAACTCTTGACTATTTTTTTGTATTGCATTGCCTGCTGTCACTCATTGAATCCTTTGAAGTAACTCGGACCACACAAAGCGATCACAACCTGCTCTCCATGACATGGACGTCGGCACATCCAGAGGGCAAATTATTTCATCCATCATTGGAGTCAAACAACCAGCAAACAAGACTCCGCCTGACCTCTGCTAACATCAAGACCATCACAGACAAATGTGAAAGAAAGATGGTAAATAAACCGAAAGAAATAGAACGACCGGACTACCTCCCGTTCCTATTAAAAATAAGGAGGAACCAAATGGAAGCAAAGTAATAGCCAGAAAGCACAACCACGAGTTTGATTGAACTCTAGTGGAAAGAAGAAAGCTCCTGAGGCAAGCAAAAAGAAAAGCAAAAATCGAAAATTCAGAATCCTCTTGGCTAGCATGCCAAACTGAAGTGAAAAACTACAATCATGGTTACACAACTACAGATGTTCAATGTATCAAAATGATGCAGAGACCATGTTGAGAACATTAAGCACCAAAAAATCTGGTGACTTTTGGGCACTCATCAAGAATACAGGCAAGACCCAAGAAAACAAACTGGCCAACTCAGTCACTGAAGAAAATTGGATCAACGTCTTCGAAAAGTTATTCGCAACACCCTTGGCTGGGACTTTGCCACCAGAACAGAATAGCAGCTGTCCATGGATCCACCTAGCTGCAGAGGACGACATCAGGGACGTTATCAAACATCTAAAATCCTCCAGAGCCCCAGGCCCAGATGGTCTTTCCAACATTGACCTCAAACAAAACCTGGAAGAATGGACTAGATTTATCAGCATCCTATTCCAGCACTGCAGCTCATCAAAAGCAATCACAATTTCTTGGTCCCATTCAGTAATAGTTCCTCTGTTCAAACGTGGCAACAGGGAAGAGCCAATGAACTATCGGCCAATAGCATTACTGGACATCATTGGCAAAATCTTTGCAACTCTACTACTCAAGCATTTCCAATCCTGGGCAAAGTCATCGCCAGCAAATTATCAATTCCAGATGGGATTCTTAAAAAATGGTGGCACATCTGTAAACATCTTGATGCTGAATCTAATAAAATCTAAAGTCAAGCAAGGGGCCCCAACAGTGTTCCTGGCCTTCATAGACCTTTCACAGGCCTTTGTCAGAGTGGACAGGCACATTCTTTGGTCTAAACTAAAAAACTGTAAGTGCCCGAGCGAAATATTAGATCCAATCATGGCATTTCATACTGCGCCCAAACTCCGGGTGTGACTAAACAATCAAGGCTTGTTGTCAAAAGAGATTCCGTCAGAGCGTGGGGTTAAACAGGGTTGCCCCGCTAGCCCCGCCCTCTTCATCGGCTTCTTGGGCGACTTCAAGGACACTTAATCATCAATCTGAGCTTTCCCTCCAAAAATAGGAAACACCAATGTGTCCCGTCTACTCTACACTGATGATCTAATATTGTTAGACCTGACTGAAATTGGTTTACAGCGACAACTCACAAACCTAGTGCAGTATATGGGTACAAACAACCTGCTCTCCATGACATGGACGTTGGCACATCCAGAGGGCAAATTATTTCATCCATCATTGGAGTCAAACAACCAGCAAACAAGACTCCGCCTGACCTCTGTTAACATCAAGACCATCACAGACAAATATGAAAGAAAGATGGTAAATAAACCGAAAGAAATAGAACGACCTGACTACCTTCCGTTCCTATTAAAAACAAGGAGGAACCAAAAGGAAGCAAAGTAATAGCCAGAAAGCACAACCACGAGTTTGATTGAATTCTAGTGGAAAGAAGAAAGCTCCTGAGGCATGCAAAAAGAAAAGCAAAAATCGAAAATTCAGAATCCTCTTGGCTAGAATGCCAAACTGAAGTGAAAAACTACAAATCATGGTTACACAGCTACAGATGTTCAATGTATCAAAATGACGCAGAGACCATGTTGAGAACATTAAGCACCAAAAAATCTGGTGACTTTTGGGCACTCATCAAGAATACAGGCAAGACCCAAGAAAACCAACTGGCCAACTCAGTCACTGAAGAAAATTGGATCAAAGTCTTCAAAAAGTTATTCGCAACACCCTTGGCTGGGACTTTGCCACCAGAACAGAATAGCAGCTGTCCATGGATCCACCTAGCTCCAGAGGACGACATCAGGGACGTTATCAAACATCTAAAATCCTCCAGAGCCCCAGGCCCAGATGGTCTTTCCAACATTGACCTCAAACAAAACCTGGAAGAATGGACTAGATTTATCAGCATCCTATTCCAGCACTGCAGCTCATCAAAAGCAATCACAATTTCTTGGTCCCATTCAGTAATAGTTCCTCTGTTCAAACGTGGCAACAGGGAAGAGCCAATGAACTATCGGCCAATAGCATTACTGGACATCATTGCCAAAATCTTTGCAACTCTATTAATCAAGCATTTCCAATCCTGGGCAAAGTCATCGCCAGCAAATGATCCATTCCAGATGGGCTTCTTAAAAAACGCCTGCACATCTGTAAACATCTTGATGCTGAATCTAATAAAATCTAAAGTCAAGCAAGGGGCCCCAACAGTGTTTCTGGCCTTCATAGACCTTTCACAGGCCTTTGTCAGAGTGGACAGGCGCATTCTTTGGTCTAAACTAAAAAACTGGAAGTGCCCGAGCGAAATATTAGATCCAATCATGGCATTTCATACTGCGCCCAAACTCCGGGTGCGACTAAACAATCAAGGCTTGTTGTCAAAAGAGATTCCGTCAGAGCGTGGGGTTAAACAGGGTTGCCCCGCTAGCCCCGCCCTCTTCATCAGCTTCTTGGGCGACTTCAAGGACACTTAATCATCAATCTGAGCTTTCCCTCCAAAAATAGGAAACACCAATGTGTCCCGTCTACTCTACACTGATGATCTAATATTGTTAGACCTGACTGAAATTGGTTTACAGCGACAACTCACAAACCTAGTGCAGTATATGGGTACAAACAACCTAAAAATTAACAAATTAAAAACCAAAATCATGATCCTCGAAAAAGGTCATTCGAACAGCAGACGCAACAGAGGATGGTACCTCGAAAAAACGAAGATTGAAGTGGTCACCCATTTCAAATACCTGGGCGTAACAATCGATAGCTCAGCCCATGAGTCAACAATGCAAACATCTTTGTGGGAAAAAACTAGGAATCTTGCGGCTCAGATGAGAGCAATTGACAAACAATATGGGAAATTCTCATTGGTTCCGGTTATTCAATTCTACAAAGGCAAAGTCGTCCCAGCCATAACCTATGGGATGGGAGTAACACTTACCATGCCGGACACAATCTGGTCTAAACTTGAAGGGCTATTGTGGAGATCGGTTCTCGGTCTCCCAAATTCAGTCTCAATCTCAAGCATCAGGCGTGACCTGGGTCTGTTGTCCTTACTATCAACAGTTGAACAGAGTGCCATGCAACTCTTCAGAAGAACTCTTCTTCCGGACACACTTTCTATCTATAAGCTCATTGCAACAGAGCTTAGCTCGGGATACACCAACATCTTAAACACCTGGGCTAAGAAACAGCAAACAAAATTAGAAAAACTGGCATGCACTGAAGATGACCTTGTAAGGAACCCCCAGAGAATAAAATACAAAATGGAACTACAGGACTGGATTGACACAGTTGACACAGTCCAGGCGAACAAGCTAACAAAGCATTTGCCATCCAGCTTCAACAAGTTCAAAGTCCCATTGCCATACTGTATCAAATTCCCAGACAAGGGCCTCATGAGGATCTTCTTAAGAGCACGCTTGAATTTGCTTCATACGCGCGAAATTCTCTCCATCAGACTCCAGTCTGGGTCTAAGGAATGCAGACTCTGTGCTACACCAGACGAGCCTGAAAATGTAAGACACTTGTTGCACTGTGAAGCACTGAATCTGGAAAGGGCAGCCTACTCGTCATCCCTTGGGATGGACTCCTCGATCTTGGAAGAAGATGTCTGGTGGATCAGACTATTGTCCGGAGAAAATGCCAAATGGACTAATACTGCAGCAAAACTATTCGACATTGCTTTCAAGAAAATCAACTCCCACGTTGATCATGTGATCTGACGATCGTTAATCACATGCAACTTCTTGTCTACAGAGAATTACAACGATTAGTTCTTCCTTGTAAAAATCACAATGTGATTATACACAAGTGATAAAAAAATAAAAGAATAAGCACCATTTCAACCCCCCTATGTTGTCTCCATCATCTCTGGACCATACTATCTCAACCAGGATTATTCTCCTTTTTGTTTCGATCTATTTTATGATTAAAAAAAAAATATACACATAACAGTTTTATTTGTGTATGTGTCTGCCCCGACTGTCCCTGGGGCAGGTGTGTCGCCTAAAGGCTTAAGCACCAGGTCTCTGGCTGTCCACTCCAGTGGCGCACCGGCACAGTGTCAAAAGTGAATAGGCCCCACCCTTTGCTCCCAAAGGAGCAGACTAATCCAGTCCCTGCTGTGACAGTGTGCAGCGCTCAATGTCAAGGCGCTATTATGCTGAATATGATGAGGGCCTTAAAGCCTGCAGCATTGACAGTGGCACCCCACAACAGCACAGGGTGCTGCCATGTCTGGTACCCCAATGATGACGTGCCCCATGAGGTAATGTGACAAAGACATGAAGGCAACACAACTTCCCGGCCAGCGGCCATGACAGCGGGGTCCCACTTTGGCATGGGCTGCTGTAATGAAGGAGGGACAATTATCCCAGGCCCCCAGCACTTTTGGATGAGACAGAGGCCTAGAAGTATGCAGTAGGGACACAGGGAGGGGACGGGGCAGTGGCAAGGACCATAGCACTGGAAGGATGGGGGATGTTTCTTTTGGTCCAGCGAACATGGGGAACCAAACACCATCTTACATAGTAGCAGGCATATTGGAATTGAGGCCTAACGTGGTGCTGCAGCCAGGGCTACAGCCCAGAGCCAAACACATAGAAATAAAGCATATGCATGCAGGGATAGGTTGTAGCTTGGGCGCCGGTGAAAAAGGCAAAGGCTGCAGAGATTCATAGACCCTGCATTGTCTCATTTTGCCAACATTTCGTATCCCTGAAGGAATGCTCCCTGCAGAGAGAAGGGGGGCACAAGGCTCTGTCCTTTCCTGTCTCAGCTTTAAATAATAGCGCCCAACAGCCCCAGTCTCAGGATCCCTAGCATTCCAAGGTACCTGCCAGTTCCAGACCACCAACCATAAAGCTGTTAGACCCCTAATCGATCAGAAAAGATCTGAAAACAGGGATCAGTTGCCTTCACCATAGGTTGCGTGATTTGTGCTGCGAGGTGCCGGGAGGGATAAAACAACATAGCTAGAACAAGGGTGGAGACCTTAGGTTGGGCCCAAGCGTGTCTGGAATCGAGCTGTAGTTTGTTATAAGCAATGGCCTCCAAGTATCCTCTTAGCCCATGTCTGCAGTACCAGGTGCACATCAGGTCAGAGATGGAGCCAGTATTATTTTCCTGTCACATAATTGCCAATTAGTTACAGCCCTATGATTGATGACATGCAAGGAGGAGCCCCCATGGAACAAGATGGACGGACAGCGCTGGGACGAATGGTCTGGCATCCCTTATGGAGCAGGTAGCCTATGTATAGGGTCACACCAACCAGCCATTTGAATTTGTACAATATGTAACTTATGTCACTGATGACGCTGTATGACTTCATAGGGGGAGAGTCTATTCTGATACAGAGTCTCCCCTTCAAGGGGGAGATTTTGTTCTGATTCATTGTCTCTCCCATCAAGGGAGAGGTTAAATTCTGCGACAGAGTTTATCTTTCAAGGGTGAGAGTTGATACTGATACAGAGTCTCCCCTACCACGGCGAGAGTTTATTCTGTTACAGAGTTTAATATTCAAGGGGGGGGTTATTCTGCTATAGAGTCTCCCCTTAAAGGGGTATAGTTGATTCTGATAGAGTCTCCCCCTTGTAGGAAGACAGATTGTTCTAATACAGAGTCACCCCTATCAAGGGGGAGAGTGTATTCTGCTACAGAGTCTCCCATTCAAGGGATGGAGTTTATTCTGCTACAGAATCCCCCCATCAAGGAGGAGAGTGTATTCTGCTACAGAATCTCCCCCATCAAGGGGGAGAGTTTATTCTGCTACAGAGTCTCTCCCCATCAAGGGGAGAGCGTATTGTGCTACAGAATCTCCCCCATCAAGTTGGAGAGTTTATTCTGCTACATAGTACCCCCTTTCAAGGGGGAGGGGGTATTCTGCTACAGAGTCTCTCCCCATCTAGGTGAAGGTTCAACAATATTTCAGAACAGAGACTTCCTTCGCCAAACTGGACTTTTCAAAACCCTGCCTTGAAGAGTAGAGACTCCGTTTTTAAAAAAGCCACATGGTGAAAGGTTCAAAATGAGAGGAAATTAATTTGGGTAGAATGTATTTCACAGGGGGAGATTCCATTTCAAAATAAAGTCTCCTGGGGAGAGTTCATTTCAGAATAAAGTCTCTTGGGGGAGACTTTGTTACGGGGGAGGGTTTATTTCGTGACACCGGCATACATATGCGGAATTCTATGGGTCGGCACTGTAGTTTTAAGTTGTGGCATGGCAAGCAGTGGTGCACCTGTAACTTGTCTAATATTTTTTGGACATTGAATGACCAGCTAAAATGAAAATGAGGGCTAATCTGTTAAATTACACCAATCAGGGCATCCGTAGGCTGGCAATGGATTGTGAAATGGGTGACTGCAGTGTGGGGTCATTGGCAAAGCATAGCAAGTGAAGCTCTGACCAACCCTCAACAGTACTACTTCTACTTCCAGCTCCCACAAAGCCCAGTTGTAATTGACGGAGAGTACGCTACTGTGCCACCACTTAATTAATCTTCTCCAAGAGGTCTTTGCCCATGTGGAAATTTCCGTGCAGCCCATCCATGCACAAAGTAGCCAGCTGGAGAATGGTGTAATATGTATCTGTATGTTTTGTCTCTGTATTTATTTGAAGAACAGGGATGTCAATTTGGCACAGAAATGACTTAGAATAACAAATTTACAGATGGCAGAGGCATTCCCCCAAAGTGTGCCTGTACAGTAGAACAAAACTGAGAACAAGTGGAGAACACGTTTATTGGTGTGTAAAGAAAAGTGGGGCATAGACCAGGGACAAAACAAAACAAAGCCGGTCAAGTGGCACAGCGAGTAGAACGCTCGCTTTGACACCGGTGCAGAACTTGCTAACGCAGGTTCGAATCCCGGCAGGGCCAAACTCAGCCTTTCATCCTTCCGAGGTCGATAAATGAGCACCACACACCGTGGGTAATAATAAGCAGCGCTAAGATACCTGAGGGTTCGTAGCGCTATATAAATGCCAAATTATTATTATTATTATTATTATTATTAAACAGAATGGCCCTCATTACAACCCTGGCGTAGGACCATGGTGCTTTTCGCACCATGGTCCATGCCGGATTCCGCCATGGTGGATGGCGGATTTACCGCCCCATTCCAAGGTTGGCGGGGTGGTAAATCCCCATTCACCATTGCCCCTTCCCCATTCCCATTTTTGCCCCATAGGGCTCAATGGGGATGGGGAAGGTGCTAATTACGGCACCGTAAATTACGGTGCCGTAATTAGCACCAAGGTCGCTTAGCGCCTTGGACTTTAACGCCTGCAAAAAGCAGGTGTTAAAGTGTGAATCTGGCGTTAAGGGTTTAACGGCGCCGCAGCCTTTTACGGCGCCGTTAACCCCTTAACACCAGGGTTGTAATGAGGCCCAATATATATAAAGGTAGCATAACCTGAGGGGGCAAGTGTTTCAAACGTAAAAAGGAGTACTATATGAATACACAAATTTACATTATTAAGTATCACTGGGGGAAGTGGTGTTTTCAGGTAAGGAGGATTGGGAAGGGGCAGGGGGAGCACCCTCATTAGCAAGTAGCAGAGCTTAGAAGAGATTCACAGTTGGGCTGACTTTTCAAGTGGAGCGGGTTGAGTATGGAGAAAGAGTGGAGGCAAAAGGACGCACAGGTGGCCATGGGACAGTGAGGTTGAGTGCAGAGGAGAATCAGAGGGAACAAGATGGCGAGTAAACAGAGATAAAATCAGCCGGGTACTGAGCAGCAAGACCACTGATAGCTTTCTAGACTAGGAGGAGGAACTTGAAATGGGAGTGATCGTGCATGGAGAGCCAACCAGCATGTTGTCGGGTGGTAGAAGTGCGGGTCATCTGGGGATATAGGTAGGTGTAGAGAGTGATGATAGCAAAGTTCAGGACATTCTCTAGAGGGAGGAAGGAGTAAAGAGGAAGACCAAGGAATAGGCTCGAGCAGTAGTCAGGTTTGCCGAGCACCATGGTTGAGATTAAGTTTGTGTAGAATGGTTAGTAAGAAACTGACACATTTCACGAATGTTGAAAAGGTTAATAAGCGCAGCAGAGGCAGTGGTAGTGATGAATTGTTGCAACCGGTAGACACTATCAAATAGAACCCCATGGTTGCGAGCCTTGGGCGAGGGAGCAAGAAGGTCAGGGGGAAGGAGTTAGGCAGAGGGCGCATGGGATGCCATTGGAACCTAGGAGAAAGATGACCACTGTTTTTTAAGAGTTCAGCGCCAGGCAGCGGAGAGCCATCCCGTGATGAATTGCAGTGAGACAGCGCATAATCTGTTCTGAGATGGCTGGGGTGAAAGAGGGAAAAGAGAAAATACGTGTCATTCACAAAAAGGGGATAGCAAAAGCAAAACGATGACATAAGTCTTCCTAGGCAAGCGATATAGAGGGTGAAGAGCAAGGGTCCAAGGACTGATCCTTGGGCTACGCCAACAGGGATTGTTGTGGGGTCAGAGGTTTGCAAGCTCCAGGGCATTTTAAAGGAGCGACCTTACAAGTAGGAGGCAGTGAAGGTGAGAGTAATGCGGCTGCTGTTCTGGAGAATGCTGTTGGCTTGTGGAAGGAAAGGTGACCCACTTTCTGGTGATGGCCATATAATCAGTGCTTGGGCCACAGGTCTAAATGTGCATGGTCAAGTGGGCTTTTCTGTTCTGACAGTGGTTTAGGGCCATTCCGATTGCAATAGTTCTCATGTAGCAGGCTCACTTTATCATGTTATTGTGATATTTTGCAGCACATTCGAATGCATCATTGGCAGTGTGGTGGGGCATTGTGGAGGGTTGGTAGTGTGCTTGCCATTCATTCCATACTTGGTATAGAAATGGTGCTTGCTGCTGATTGAAAGGCAGAAAAACTGTCAATGGTAGTGGTGTGAGATGGTGGTCTAATTGTGGCCAGCCAGGGACTGTGGATGGGTGCAGGCTCCTGATACTGCCAAGCAGGTCTCCCCAAACACGTGAATGGTGCAATCGCATACAGGCCTGCAGAGATGAGGTGCCCAACCTGGTGCCAGGAGATATTTTGCTTGCACAGAGTACAGCAGGCAACATTCAGCTGTTGCTTGTCTGCTGGAAAGAAACTCAACATATTAGACTATGTTTGCAGGCTGAAATGGGCCTATAAGTGCTTTGTTTTTTTCAGTTCTCGTCGGTGTACTGCGCAGAGGGTGCTATGGTAACGTCGATGATGGTGGTTGTGTTGATGTTATTAGCAACATGAGATTTGTGGCACGTTTTGGAAGATATTGTAGACAGGCACATTTTGAGTGCCTGGCACTTGCTGCTTGGGTACAGTATTTGGATCCGGATCTTCCATTGGTTTGTCAATGTCTGCATCCTCTTCATCACCGCCATCGTCTTCCTCAGTATCAGGTATCCTCTGCCATGATGACTCTTGGTGCAGAATCTCTTTCTGGTCAGTGTGATGTTCCGAATCAGTGGGAATAGTAGTCAGTGAATATTAGAGAACTGACTCCTGTACAAGGCCTGTTCATTCTCCCCTCTTGCCTGGCGTAATGGGATCTACTGCTCTTCGTCTAGGGGCTCTTATGTTGGGACCTCCTCCACCTGAACTAGTCGTCTGCTGCCTGATCCAACCGCAACACCTGTGCATGGTACATTTCGTTACAAAACACCAGAGTGGCGTGTGTCAGACTGCACTGTTCCTTCCAAGGATAGAGATCTGCAGCTCATGCAAGACTGGTGTTGCCGCACAGGCCCACATTTGGGCAAATTATGCTGGTGAGAAATGCACAACAGCTAGACTTCTCACCTGACCCCTAACCCTGGCACATTGGTGCGCATCAAAGTCAAATACTTTTTTTGTGTTCTCTAAAACATTGCAAAGGCAGCTCCGTGACCACCAAAATGGATTGATTTTCTTACCCGCCATCAAAACAATCACATCTGATTCTGTATTTTTTCCTCTGCCACCAAAAAGGTATTTGTGCCTTTTGTATTATTTTATTTTCCACCAACTAAAAAGATGCCTCTCTGTGATTTTGTTGTCCACCAACCACAAAAATGTATGTGTGTTCCTCTGATTTTGTTCCACTCGCCCCTACAAATTACATGTCCTCTGGAAGTTTGCTCTCCAACACCCAATAACTCACATCTGCTGTTCTGAGGTTTTCTGCCACCCAAAACAATGCAGACACTCCTGTGATTTTGTTCCCTCCCACAAACAAATTACTTGTCTATCCATAATTTTCTTCCCTGCCACAAAATAATGACGTGCCAAACTGTGATTTTTATCTCACCCACCCAAAAACATGGTGTTTATCCCTACTACCAAAAAGATATGTGCCTCTTTGTAGTTTTTTGTGCCACCAACTACATCACCGATTCTTCTCTGTGATTTTGTTCTCTGCCATCTCCTTGTTGTAGCCTCTCCCTATGTGGCCAGGGGATGGCAGCCGCTACCTGATCCTGACCCTGGGGCGAGCTATATGTGGGAGGGCCACCTGGCAGGAGGCGACCCTCGAGCCGCCACATGCCGTCCATTCCCTTTTGCAGATGTTGCCCATTTCTCATGCCATAATGGCATACTGTAACACTTTTCCTCAACCCTGTGCCAGACCCACTCTTAGTATTGCCCAGAGGCATCGCTATGGGTGGCATAGGGGGCTATAGCCCCAGGTCTTTTGGTTGTAGCCCCCGATAGAAGCTCAGTGGCTACAACCAAAAGGTTAGCTAACCCCGAGTCCCGACAGTCCCTAAAATAGCATAGCCCTGGATCTTTGCCAGACCTAGCAACACCCCTGGTATTGCCCAACCTGTCACAAAGGCCTGTAAATCAACTGCTGAGACGAGGAAGAGGCAGGAAGCAGTAAGGATCACTCCCAATAAGATCTCATACCAGCTTCCCCAACATCATATAAAGAACGATATGGTAACCAATGAGATGAGGAATACGGATAGAATAATGAAGATCACGAATACCGTTAAGTCCACACAGACGTCTAGTCTTTGGAGAATATTGAATCATGCTGGGAAGTTTAAAACCAGAGCAGCTGACATCAAGCAGAGAGAGCTGCATATGCTGGGCTGCACAGCGACTTGCATGGATACCGACCAGTACGCTCAGGAGTAGGGCGCTGCGTGAAATGGCGTCGAAGGCTGATCTAAATAGCGGAAGAGGAATCTTGAATGCAGTCGGCACGCTGCATGAGAGCGCAAGGCAGCAGGAACCACATATAGCAGAGAAGGAAACGGCAAAGGAGCAGCAGCTGATAGGGCACACGCCAAGCCAGCACCACGGAGGAAACCAAAGCGGAGAAGCACGAGGAACACTACAAGAACCCAGTAAGCCCAGGCAAGGTGGAAGGGTTACTGATTTGCTTAAATTGTGCGCCGCTTCATAGAAGAAATACAGGAACAACGTGAAGAGGTTTACACACATGTAAGCTGTGCTACGAACGGACCGCTGATCCCATATCCAGAAAGAAACAGATTTGAGAAAGAAAGTCAAATAAATGCAAATGGATTTGGAAAAGGGGCAAAAGCCCATTGTATGAAACAGAGAGCTATTATTGAAACAAACATTGTTAAGCAAGGAACGATACAGAAACATTGGGCTAATATCGTTTCATGGATAAAAGTAAAAAGTAACTATGCAAAAGGCCTGGCAGGAGAGTACTCCAGGTGAAGAGAAGTGTTTAAAATTAATTGTGTGAAAGCCCTGGCAAGAGAATACTCCAGGTGAAAACAAGTGTTTTGTTTAAAAACAATTGTGTGAAAGTACTGGCAGGAGAATGCACCAGGTGACAAGAAGTATTTTGTTTAAAAGTAATTGTGTAAAAGCCCTGGCAGGAGAGTATACCAGGTGAGGAAAAGTGTTAACAAGTAACTGTGTGAAAGTCCTGGCAGGAGGGTATACCAGGCGGGGTCAAGTGTGTGCAAAGGCTAAAAGTGTGAAGTGTGTACAGAAGGAAAGAGAATCTCAAAGAAGAAACATGCCTTTGAGATTGTGAAGTGCTATAAGAGTGAAGAAGAGCCTGACAGGAGATTATACCAGGCAACATGCGAGTCTGGGACTTGCCCCTAAAAAGTAATACAGTAAAGAAGAGAATGCCTAGGAAGTGACATGCCCTTAGGATGTTTACAGTAGCTCAAATGCGAAGAGAAAATCTGGGGTGGGGAGTCATTCGCAGAACTGAAAAGGAGCTTGATTGTTCTTTGTTGGAACTTGTGTTGTTGTGGAATCTGGAGACGAGAGCTATTCCCTGAAACTGTGAACATTTGTCCACTTGGAACTTTTTGGTTGGATTTACATCTTTGTGTTGAATCTGAACATGTGTGCAACTTGAGATTAAAAAGCAATATCAGTTGCACCTTAGAGTTAGTTTTAGAGTGTGAGGGCCAGAATAGGATTTCAGACACAGGACGTATTTTTGCTTTGGATATCTTGACGAAGGACAGACCCATTAGTTTGGGTTAAGGTAGGGTAATACCTGTTAGATTAGTCATTTTCCAACTCCATTATTATGTTAAATACAAGTTTATGACTATGATAAAAGCCTTCTGTTTCCGTGTCTCATTCCTGGCTCCTCACACCTTGCTCTCTGCCACCCACAATAATCACTGATGCTTCATTGTTATTTGCTATTTTGCTCTCTGACACCAAACACATCACATGCACCTCTGGTTTTTTCTGTGCCATTAAAGTGTAATGAACACCTCTCTGTAATATAGTTTTCTCCTACCCAAAAAGTACATGTGCATCGCTATGATTTTGTTCTCCACCAAAGACAATTGTGTACACCTTTTTTTCTGCCACATGTGCCTTACTTTACTTTTGGTTTATGTCCCCAGAAAACGTGAAATTGTTTCTGTTTGATTGTGTTCTCCCCACCCAAAAAATGCATGTGTGCCTTTATGTTTTTGCCACCAAAACATTATCTGTGCCTATTTGTGATTTACTTCCTTGTCGCCAGAAAAATCACTTGCACCTCAATGTAATTTTATTCTCTGCCACGAAAACAAATCAAGTGTGTCTCTCTGCTTTTTTTTTATCTGTCACCAAACTAGCCAGATGTGCCACTCTATGTTTTTGTACTTTGACATTAACAATTCACAGATGATTCCCTGTGACCATGTTCTCTGCCATCCCCAAAAGGTCCAGATGTTTCTCTCATTTGTTTTCTGCTACCAAAAATAACATCTGCTTGTGAGTTTTTATTACATGCCACAACATTAAACAATGTGACCCTCACTGTGGATTTTGTTTTCGCAGTCATCAAAAAATCAAGTGTGCCTCTATGTGTTTATTTCTCCCCCACTAGCAACAACCAAGTTCTCCTCTCTGATTGTGCTCCCACCACCAGAACAATTGAAAGCTCATCTCTGTGATTTTGTCCTCTGTCACAAAAGACATGTTATGTTATGTTATTTGATATGTGTACAGTGCCTAGTGCTATTGTTATGGCTTCGAAGCAATCTGAGGTGGAAGGCCCTTTGGGAAACCGTAGTCTGTGCAAACATGCATGTGAATAGTAATTAGAATTCAGTTGATTATTCAGTTACAAGCAGCAATCACTAGTTTAAAGATTATAACGATAAAAGCCATGCAAAGCAGTCTGGGAAGGCTCAGGGAGGAATGGTATATCATTGACTATGTTACAGCTGGACCTATTTTTTTCATGAAACTCAGCCGCATTCTATGTGTTGCAGCACACAATGGGGAAAGGTTTGTTATAAATCATCTGTCGACCTGAAGGTCTACTGTATACAGCTGAGGGCTCTGCTGTACTTAACCTGTAGTACACATGCCCACTGAATGACACGCAATCACATGCAATTTAAACGTACCATTCTCATATATGTCAATGGTGCATTCAACACATGCCCACTTGTCTGTACCACTGAGTTAGTGCAGAAGGGGTGTTATATATTGGGTACCATCCCAGTGTTTCAGTGTTGAATGGAGTGAATAGCCGTCTTTAGTAAAGACATTCGTGCATAGGCATCCATTGAGAAAATGCAGCGCGAGCTACCCCGGGGCTGAGTTTATAGACTGTGTAAAAGGCATAGATGTGTCCTGAAATATGATAGGGCGGGGTGAAGACCAATGGATTAGAGCAACACATCCCATTTCGTGCTGCTGTTTCAAGAAGCCATTTTGTGGGATATAGGAACAATGCTCACAGGGAAATATTATTGTAACTTCCACAATGCAAGTGCTTTGTAAGGCTCTCCCAAAAGAATGATTCAACATAAAAGTGAGCAGTCCACCAACGACAGGAAATGTCATCCCAAACTGTGATGTTGGTCTTTGCCACTGAAAAAATGCCTTGTGCTGAGCTGTGATTGTTTTCCTCTTCACTCCTAAAGTCGTTTTTTCATCTGTTATTTTTTCTCCACCACCCAAAAAAAAAACACCTTTGTCTATAGGGCCTATTCACAAAGACCCCCTTTATCTTTTGTAAGTTACACTTGACGTATATTTCTCATATGATTGGTGTAACAGACATGACAATGGGATACACTTACCTGCTAAGTGATTCCACAGAGAACTTACACCTGGTGGCCTACCAGTCACAAGTTTCTTATGATACAATAGGCAGTATATTTATGACTGCTAACCACCAATAATTGTAACTGTAATTGGTATTTATAACGCGCTTAATACCCAGAGGTTTCTAAGCGCAGACCCAGGGATATCGAACCAAAAGTGCTGAATTCTTTTTCTCCGCAAACATTTTTTCCATATATATCGACTTACTCTACCGAACCCATTCACTACCATCGGCTCCTTTCCAGGTTCACACTCCTCAATCCACGCTTACGCCATGAACTGTTACTGTAGACATAAGGTAATCAAGAAGAGCTGCTTTTCATGTTGGAATATACCCTTTCAAAAGTTCCACTCACACACCCCAGGACATGCCGACAAAATCTAGGACACAGATCGTGACACGTCTATTCCAGGTGAGTTGCACCTCATTTGCATGTGCGGTGGTTCTTCCATGTTCTGTGACCTACAGGGATTTCTAACACAATGTTCATTTGCAGAATCTTATTTTGAATCTGTTTAATCCTGCTGGAGTACGTTACACCTTTTGCAGGTGTAAGTTACATTTACAGCTTTCAAACGCTTTGGGACTCCGGCCTCTATGATTTTTTTTAACACTCAAATGCCATGTGGGCCTCTGTATGATTTCACACTCAACAAAAACATCTTGTTTGCTACCGGCGTTTTTTTTCCTCGCCACTCAAAATTGCAATTTACCCTCCTTCTCACAAACAAATCGTAGATTCTACTTTCTGATTTTGTCCTCTGATACCAAAAAATATCACATGTGCTTCTTTGTAATTTTCTTTTTTGCCACCAAAAAGATGACGTGTTCCACTCTGTGATTTCTTTTCTCTTTCACCCAAAACTCATGTGTGCCTATCTGTGATTTGTGTGTTCTCGGCATCAAAAACATTACATGAGTCTCTCTGAGTTTTGGTGTTGCCGTGGTCTCCTCTAGATGAAACACGCATGCTCTTCTCCGAATCTAACCTAATTTCCAAACCCCTTGCGAGGGGGGGTCTACTCTCAATTTAGGTCTACTGCAAGCCACTCTATTTCTATCTTCCCCTGCACCAATAATTCATGTGTGTCTCACTACGATTTTGTGTTCTACTCCGACCAAAAAAAATCACAAACAAATGTGTCCTTTCTGCTGCACATATAATCACCTTAATATCTGTGATTTTGTCTTCTCCGAGTTTAACAATCATCGGTCTGTGTGTGTGTGTTTTTGTATACTCCCGAACCCAAAAAATCAGGGGTCACTGTGTGTGATTTTGTATTCTCCTTTTCATATAAATGATGTGGCAGTGTGTGGGAATTTGCTTACTCCTATGCCAACACATCACATGTCTGTGTCTAAGTTTGTAGACTGTTGTCCCAATAAAGCATGTGTTAATGTAGGATTTTGCATTGTCCGCAGGCAAAAGAAAAACACAGGTGAAAGTCGATGTTTTTGGGATTCGATGATACAAATTGACATGCCATTGTGTGTGATCCCCAATTACTGTACCAAAATAGTTTGGATCCATGTGATTTCATATTCTCCTATGCCATCAAATCACCTGTCTCTGTGTTTAATGTTATATTTACACACACCTATAAATAATGTGTCAGTGTGTGTGATTCTGTATTCTACTGTGCCATTAAATCACGTTAATGTGCACGATAACATATTTTCCTTCACCAGTAAATCACATGAAATGTTCGATTTTGCACTGCCCTGTATCAATAAATCGCATGTCAATGTGTGTGATTCTGTAGAGACTCTTAGTGTGTGTGTGTGAGATGTCGAATTCTTCTCTACTGAATCCAAAAAAAGCATTTGTGTATATGTGCGTGATTTCATATTATCCTGTGCCAAAACAATCATGTACTAGTTTGAGTAATTTGTTAATTTATAATCATCTGTGCCAGTAAGTCATGTGTCAATGTAGGTGATTTCATATTCAGCTATGCCAATAAATTAGAGCTAAATGTGATTTTGAATTTTATGACGCCAAAATAATCACACATCAGATTGCAAAGCGGTCACACCATGAGACCCAGATTTGATTTTCCACAGACACATGGTTTTTGCTTGAAATCAGAAGGTCAAGGGTGTTGCCAGCTAGCTGTCTGCGTGGGGTAGGTGAGAAGTTGTGTTAGGTCATATGGGGTGAGCAGAGTGAGGATAATGTTCAGTATGGGGTTGCTGTCAGGATAGGTACTACCAGAGTTGAAATCGCCATGGTAGATATTGGTGCAGGGGGAGCTATGGTTATTAGTTGTGAAGTCAGTCCAGCCAGTGTGAAAGTTGAGATTATGTGTTGGAGGTGGGGGGATACGTTTGAGGTATGGGTGGAATGGAGGGGGGCAAATGTTAGAGCGAACTTCAAAGGAATTGTATGGGGGTGTGTGAGGTTGGCAAATCTGAGTGTTTCTTTGTAAATGATGCAATTGCCACC
Organism: Ambystoma mexicanum; assembly: GCF_040938575.1. NCBI lineage: Eukaryota > Metazoa > Chordata > Amphibia > Caudata > Ambystomatidae > Ambystoma > Ambystoma mexicanum. Next base: position 574,683,591 of record NC_090922.1, on the reverse strand, counting down.
ACTTTGTTTGTGTGGGCGGCCTCTGTGGTGGATGAGGTAGTGTGGTGAACGCATGCAAGGGATCATAGGTGTGTGCTGGGGTGTGAACCATATCTTTCTTAGAAGGAGTTTAAGGTACGAGCTGGGTCTCAGATCCCTTAAATCACAGGTGGATTCGAGGCTCCTGTCCCTGTATCGGTTGATATAAAACCCACTGGTAAATACACTATACGGAAATCTCATAGTACATCTGAAGTTACGTCGGTCAACTTTGTTAAGGGATCTTGAGATCCGGGTGTTAAAACTATTGTCCAGCTGTGACAGTGATGTGGGGACATCAATCCACAATCCTATGAACTCTAAGAAAGCTGTAATAACTATGGACTGGATTAATACAATCGATCAAATGCAGGGATCTACCGCAGCGGCCTCCTTCTCCATAGGTGATAACAAAATTGGGCTTTTTACCAAAATACCTCTTAAAATTTCCTAATATAGTCCAGACGGGAGAGGTGTTGGCACGCTGGGGTTTGAAGATGAAAGCAAAAATGCTATGCCCGGGCGGTGTAGATCCTAGTAGACAGAGGATTGCACATATTGTAAGAGAATGTCAGGGAACATGGAGACTTAGACCGAAATATTTTGCCTGTTACACTGATTCAATTGATCGTCTGTCCTAACTAATGTTCTGGGAAAGAATGATTGCCAGCCAATAAACCTCATTGACCATAAGTGTGGTCCATGTGCTACAACAGGATGGGTTTATTTTACCAGAGTTCTGTGAGGCTAGGTTGGGGTTAAACGAGACTGGGGCAACTAAAGAGGTTGGGAGTAACACAACAAACGGGGTCAAAGTGTACTAGTGGGCAAGAAAGGCAGCTAGTGGGTAGAACAGGGGCTCACTTCTCTTTTCTAAATTTGCGGCTGCTCTAGCAACTGTTCCGGTCCTGCCCCAGTCAATGAATGAGTGGCTGTGCAGGGAGTCAGGACAACTAAACATTTTTTTTAAAGACACGCTCCTGGTGTGCCAGCAGCACATACATGAGCTAGTCTGCCTGCCTGAGGAGCTAGTCCCTCTACCAATGGCTGCTAAGGGAACAGAATCAGATGGCCGCAACCGGAAGTCAGGCAGACATGCTCCACCAGGAGCGTGTCTTTTTAATCATGTGTGGTTGTGCCAGCTCCCAGCCCAGCGTCTTTTTTTTCTCCAGTAGAGGAGTGGTCGGGCACCCAGTGGGTCTCGTGTCGCTGGCCTCTACATTGGCATTGACCCAAGAGGCGGGTCAGGCCAGAGCCTGTGGGATTCGGGTCGGCCTGAGTCCCATCGGGCTTGCCCAGCTCTAATATGCAGCCACCTTGAAAATAATGTCCAGGGCCTCTTTTGGTTTCCACTCCACGCCTGGCTCTATGGTCCTGTTTGAGGACTTCAGTTTGCCCCTCGAAGCTTTGTACGTTCTTTACAATTAAGCCGTGCTGGTATGGGTACCCACGCGGGTGTGCTAGCTCAGACCTGCCATGCAGACCTGAGAGTATAATTTTCCTCCTGCCAATCCCGCCTTCCCTGTGCCAGCATTCTTCTCGCCTTGGCACGCGTCATTGTAGCGGATCTTATCTAGTGCCACGAGCGCGCCCAAAGCAATGGTATGCCCAGTATGCAGACTAGGGACTGATATGAGAGCATTTTCACTTTGCAACATGTGTTCACCGCTGAACAGCATCCAACGTGTGTGTGGAGGCAAGAGCACCCGATTCCTTCTTACTGCAATCGCCCTCTCCAGGGCTCTCTGGTGGCCTAGCCAGCCTAGTGGTTGGGTCAGGCATGTACAAGACCAGGTGGGGGCTCCGCCCTGGGGGGATATTCGCTTGGGCCTGTCACTGTTTTTCTCTTTCAGCAGCACATCCCCTGGCGTGAAGTTCATCTGCTGTTCTCGGCAATGTTTGCACTGAATGGATACACTTTTATTTGCTGTTTTGCCCCCGTCCTTTTATCAAATATCTGCCTCCCTGCGTTTATTGCGCAGGGCTGAGCCTCCTCAGCTATATTTGACATTTGCGCAAACCCTGCTTTACAATCTGCTGCAGGGATCTGGTATTCGGGGGCTGGACATGGTGTAGAGTTAGTACTATAGAGCTTCACGGAGGTCTCATTTGATGTACCCTCAAGAAAAATGAGCCGGAAGCAAGCATCTCCCCCTCACTGCATTGTGTATTTCCTACGCCAACATAAAGGTTCCGGGTGTTTTTACCACATTTATTTTCACAGCGTATTATTTCACCACACATTTTTCAGATTTGTTTCCCGAAAAGAAATGTGTGGTGAGACCCCTGCACTTACCCCATACAACCCCATCTGTGTTGTATGTGAGAGGGGCACCCCTCGATAAAGCCACGCAGCCATTTCAGGTTCTCCCCTTCTCCACCCAAGCTCTGACTGACCTTCCCTTAGACTCACACCTTCTCTTCCTCCTCCTCCTGCCGGTCCCTTCCTTCTCCACCTTCCCTTAAAGTCACAGTCTCCCCTTTTCTCGCACGCAACACCACCTCCTACCCTCTCCCCACCCGACACTGGCTCACCCAAACCTGCCCCCTGCATCTTGCGGGCAAAATGCAGTAAAATAACCACTGCTTCTGTCCATTTGCCTCTTCTGCCAATTATTCTTTGCGCATGCAGCCCGCTGCGTTTGCTCCTTATCACACAATGAATTGGCATGACACAATATTTCAAATGGCAAACTTGGCCAGCCTCGGCAGGGAGCGGAGAGAGACTACCCCCTGTCGAGGCATATCCTTATTTCTCCCTTGATATGCCGGATCTTCTTCGCTGGAAGCACAAGCGTTGCCTTTCTCGTGTCCACCATGAAACCTAGGAAGTCTAATCTCCTGGTCTGGGTCATGTCTGACTTCTCCTTATTTATTAGGAACACTAGAGACATCCCGAGGTTCTTTACTCACTGAGTCTGATACACCAAGGTCTCTCTGTTGTCCACTAGAAGCAGTATATTGTCAAGATGCAAATGCCCTTTTCTCTGATGGTCGCTGCTATCGGTCTCATTAGCTTGGTGAAATCCCACAGGGCTGATGTGATTCTGAAAAGTTGCGTTTTGAATTGCCAAAATTGCCGTTCCCACCTGAACGCTAGGAAGGGGTGATATTCTTCTGCCACTGGGATCGTCAGCTATTCGTCTTTCAGATCTATCCTGACCAGTCAGTCGTCCTTCCTGAGAATGTCTCAGCATATGAAGGCCTTCCATCTTGAAATGCAGTCGCCCAGCTGTTCAGCTCCTTCAGGTTTATTACTGACCTCACTTTCTCTTGCCTGTGCTTTCCTGTGAACCAAGAGCATATTGTTCACGAAAACGTGATATTGCGCGTCGCAAAGCTCTATGGAGCTCTTTGCTTTGAGCTGCATGAGCTCGTCGTGCAGGAGCGCTTGCTCCTCTTGCGACATTTGAATGTGACAAGGCCAGGCAGTCTGCTCTGGTGGCTGAATGAATTCTAATTGGAAACCACAGGCTGTCTGAAGCACCCATGCATCGCTGGAGAGCATGCGCCAACTTTGCCAAAATCGCTTTGTTCTCCCCCTTAAAGGCAGATAGCATATCTGCCCGTCTCTCAACTTACATAGCACCTTGTGCTTTACCTGCACTTTTTCCTCTGTGTCCCTTGAAGTTCCTTCCTCTGGTCGGAAAGAAGGAGTCTTGCTGCCTTGATTCCCAGTAGTGGGCTCTGGGCCTTCGGGATGACAAAAAGCGACGAGCCGATCAACCCTGATACGGCCGGTCCCAGCAAAAACACTGTTTGGGAAGATCTTTTTGATGGAGGCTTGTGCCTTTTAAAGGGAGGTGTACGTTCCCACAAATGTCCCCATCTACTTGCCGAAGGCTTCGCCGAAGAGGAGTCCTTGGGCTGCCTCCCCGCTTCGTAGAGGCGAAATCGCTCAATTTGGTGCAAATCCTCAGCAGGAGGCCTCTCCGCCTCTCTGAGTATAGCGCGTAGTTGTCATTTCCCAGAAGGCATACGGCTCACTGCACCCAATTCGCTAGCGTGTCGGGGTCTACCTCTTCACCTGTATCTCTGGCGCTCTCAGATAGGTCTATAATCTTTGCTATTGGCCCGGTGAGGTCCAGCTATTTCTCTTGACAACTCCTCCAGGACCTACCCATACCTTTCCTCTGGTCCTTCAAGGTTTTTGTAACAAAGGTGATCATTATGGGGTCTAACCTGGGGGCGTCAGCTTCTTTTCATGCCAGATCTGGGCGCGGGCATTCTGCCCTCCTGCGCATCCTGGTGTCCTTGTCTAATGGCTTCTTAATTCTCTGCGCCATATACTTTACTACTCTAGGCGAGAGCTGCCAGTCCAATGATTTGGGGTTTCGGATCCACTCCGGGTTCAACATATCAGATATCTCTGTGCCCTGGGTCTCCAGGTGCTTCTCCTTCCTGGACCTGTTGCCGCCCACTGGGGCTGTCTTGTCCTAGTTTGTTTTACTGTCTTCTTTTTGCGAGGAAGCAGTAGCCTCCGGGGACCCTCCGTCGGTGTCTTCATCTATATCGCCCATATTCTCTTCTCCTGGGGTGGGTGTCAGGAAGCTTGGTACTGCCGACCTCTGGAGGAAAATCTCTTTCAACTTTCCGAAGGTGTCAGCAGCCTCAGGGGCATGATGATCATTGGGGGAGTAGAAGAGAGTTTTCACTTCCGGGTCGTGTTACTCCTCTGAAGGCTTTTTCCCTTTCCAGAAGCTCAGTGGACGTGCTCGAAATACTTTTAGGGTTGCTCATATTCTTCTTTCCTAGGATAGACTCTAGGGTGGCCAGCCTGTCCTGAAATGGCTCATCTCTCTCTGCCACTGCTGCCACCAAGGAGTTTCCTAGCACCTGCTTAAAACTGAGTGCTATGTCACTCTACGTCTGTTCTTCCTCACTCCACTCTGACTCTGACATTGCAAGTGCTGAGCGTAGGTGCTGTGTGCCAGTGCTTGGACTCAGCAGGCTGAAGCGAACGTCCACTGAACTCTTGGTACAGGGCTGGCCAGATGGATGCACCCGCAGTAGAAATACTGCTTCTGTCTTGCTCTCATAGTGTTCTTTATCTCAGAAGGATACTGGAGCTTCTTTACTGATGAAAGCATTAATGGGCCTCCTCTCTTTTATATTTTGTCATCCAGCATGGCTGCCATGTGCCCAGCATGCTCTGTGATCTGAGCGCGATCGGGAGCTACTACACTCCTTCTCTGTTCATGAAATGTGCTGTCCAAGCGTTAATTCATCCACAAATGAGCCAGGACTCTGGGACCACTCTCGCCCATGTGTGAATGTTCTCTCTGTGGTGCTCGTGGGGCTGTATCCATGTCGCGCAAGCGATGGGCTGAGGACCCTCCTCTCCAAGGGAGGCGGGCCTCATTTCCTGTGAGCCGCGCTTGCCGGCTCCACCAATTGCACCCAAGCAGGTCCCTGGGCGTGTTTGACATCAAGCAAAGATCCCGCCCGGTTTTCACAGTGAGTCGGGCAGCTGTAACACACCTGAACGGAGAAATGAAACCTGCCTGGTAACGCTTGTTGCAAAATGCCTGTCAAACACGTTCGAGGTCAACCGAACACTTATTCCTCGGCTACAGGTCACGCCTGTTTGCGCAACCTATAAATAGAACCACGTTTAATCAAATGTAAACATCTCATGTAACCAACATCAAATACAGAGTAATTAAGCAAAGTATGCGCTCGATAGTACAGATAATACTTGTTGCTGAAGAGCAGCTAAAGAAGAGGCAGAGTTACAGACAGGATGTAGCTAGGGGCTACAAGGACAGGAAGTGAGAAGGACTATAAGAGAGTGACTAAAGTGTGAAATGTAGTTTTCACATACAAAAAAATTAGAAAGAAAGAATGTTTGATTATTCGTCTGTTTTAAGTTGAAACTGCTGAAGAGTATAATTACAGAAGTTGAAGCATAATGCTCACCTCCGGTCTTGACATAGAATCAGACTATTTGTTTGTTACTCTCCAACCCCATCCCTCACCCCCTGGCCTCCTGTGGCCACCCACCCTCCCCCTCTTCCTTCTCCTCCTTCCATCTTGTCTCACCTGATGAAGTCACCAGAGTTGTCCGCTCCATGAAGGTCTCTTCCAAACAGGTTGCCCCTTGCTTGTCCAGAACCATCAAGGACAACATTAGCTCTCTTGCCCCTGCACTCGCTGATCTCTGTAACCACTCCTTTGCTACTGGTTCTTTCCGCTCCTCCCTCAGGCATTCCCTTGTGTGCCCCCTCCTTAAAAAAACATCAGCATACCCTTCCTGTACATCCAACTACCGCCCTATTTCCATCACCCCCTTCCTGGGGAAACTGCTGGAGAAGTTGGCCCTGTCCCAACTCAACTCTCACACTGAACTTGTTGGTGGTCTCCACGACCATCCATCTGGATTCTGTGTATCCAGAGGCACGGAAATTGGTCTTCTGAACACCCGTGAAGAACTGCTCGCATCCGTGGAGTCCAATTCCCCAGCTGTCTTCATCCTTCTTGATCTATCCTTTGCATTTGACACGGTCAACCACCCCATCCTCATACAAATGCTCCACGATGCCCTGGGTATCTGGGAGTGGGCACTAGACTGGCTGACCTCCTTCCTTACTGACCTCCTTCCTTACTGACCGCTCCTCTGAAGTCATCTTGGGCACCTTCTCCTCTCCTACTTCCTTCTCCTCTCCTACTTCCTTCTCCATGTGTGGTGTCCCCAGAGCTCTATGCCAGTATTATGCTGATGACACACAACTATTTTCAAACTTCCTGCTGATCCTCTTGCACCTTCCATCATCCCTGACTGCCTTTCTGCCATCCAGGCCTGGCACACTTCCAATTACCTCTTCCTCGATGCCAGCAAAATGGAGATCTTTCACATTGGGACCAATGCCCCTGACTTCTTGCCTTCTCCCTGGCCTTCCTCCATGGGCTCGCCCCCTGCTCTCTCTTCTGAATCCAGAAACCTTGGACACATCTTCGACTCCTCTCTCTCCTTCCTTCCTCAAACTCAGGACATTGGCAAGAAGTCCCACTTTCAGCTCTTCCTTCTCAAAGGAATTCTACCTTTTCCTGCCTTCGCCCAGAAGATCAATATTACCAGAGCCCTGGTTCTCTCTATGCTTGGCTATTGCAATAGCCTCCTTCTTCCACTCTGCGACCTCTCCAGCTAATCCAGAATAGGGCGTCAAGACTTTATCCTTGGCCCCAAGCCCAGGGAACACATCTCTCCTGCCCTAAAATGTATTCACTGGCTCCCGGTTGCTACACTGATTAAATTCAAATCCCTCTGTATCATCCACAAGGCTGTCTGGGGCCAGGGACCACACTATACACAACTCTATCTTACTAAATATTCCCCTGCTAGACACCTGCACTCCTGTGGCACCAACTCTTTGTCTGTAAAGCATTTAGCTAAACAGAGGGCAGAAGGCTGTTCGATTTCCTCATCTGACTTCCTTCTTTGGAACAGTCTGCCCCTCCCTCTTCGTCTTGAGCAGGACTTCTTTAAATTCCGGAAGCTCCTCAAGACTTTCCTCTTTACCCCTCCCCAGGGACGTCATTTAGGGGTCACCAGAGGTCGCAACTGTGGCCTCTGAGGTCTCCCTTGCGACCTCTGTGCTCTCCGTTGCAACCCTCCTCCTACTTCTGCAGTGGCTGGCTTTCTTGTTCAGGTCCTTAAAAAAAATAAAAAAAATAAGAACAGAGGTGCCACAAGTCTAACATTTTCAGCACTGACCCTAAATAAGAAATAATAGGAATACCAAATAATGTTTTTTCTGGAATTCTATACAATAATTGCTAGACTCATTAAAGGTTTATTTCAGGCACACTTTAGGGGGTGAGTCACATGTCTGGGGTTGCTGATGGCGCTCTTGTTCAGAGAAGAATTGCCTAGCATTTTGGTGCTGAACTGCCCTTGTGAGTGCGACCAGACTTATGTGAAAATGGATATTTCTTCTTTGTGTAGCGTGCAGTGAGATAACATGTGGTTGTAGACCCTCCCGAGTGGAAGAAATTACACGGTACTGGGTATTGACACAAGTTTGTTCTCAGTAGAGGGGCTCCCACTCTCTTGTTTCATTTGTAAAACTTGGGGTTTCACCCCACGTAACACAGGGTAATCCTGATGTGGACTCCTTGCTCACTGAACCTTAGACAGGCTCCTTTTCACCTCATTGAGGAGGCCCAACAAAGCCGAAACACATGTCTGGGGTTGCTGATGGTACTCTTGTTCAGAGGAGAATAGTATAGCATTTCGGTGCTAGACTGCCCTTGTGGGTGGGACCATACCGATATGCAAATAGATATTTCTTCTTTGTGAAGGGTGCAGTGAGCTAAAACGTGGCTGTAGACCCTCCTGAGTGGAAGAAATTCCAGAGAACAGTGTATTTGACCCATGTTCGTTCTCAGTAGAGGGGCTCCCACACTCGTGTGTAATCTATCTGATACATACTCAGATTAATTTCTGCAAGTCAAACTTAACTTTTGAATAGTGAGCTTTTTTTACATTGACAGTGTCTGCTCTATAGTTTTGTATCTGCCGATGGTAAGTCATTCCTTTCTCAAGCTTTTGTTTTTCTTTTTGATGTGACACAGCTTGGGAGGAAACTATTTGGCGATTTGTTTCTTGTGCGGGATTGTGAATGGCGTATTTGATGCAATCCCTTTCAGCTGCCGATGTCACTGATTTGGTCATCTGGTATTCTGGTCTGTGCTTCAGTCGTAAGGTGGCGCTTGGGTGCTCCAAGCTTTTCCAGGAGGGTGTCCAGTTGGATATTTTTCCATTATTTGGTTAACATTAGGGGGCCTTTGGAAGGGTTAACAAGCACTGGCTCTTTAATGGTGTTGGTAAACAGTATTTATATCTGGTCACCGCTTGGTAAACAGACTTGGGAGGAAAGGGTGGTGAAGTTCTCATTGCCAAAGATGCCATCCAAGGTGGCTCCATGACTCAGTCCCTTAACCAAACGTTTTAGAGGTAGTGCACAAAGGTTTGGGGAGAGTGATTTCTAGCTGCATTGTCCTTTCTTGATCCATATGTTAAAATCTCACAGTAGGGTAAGGTGTTGGCGGTCTACTGAAACATTAGCAACTACACCGGCCAGATTGTATGCAAAGAAAGGATTATAGCATGGTGGCTGTACATTAAAAAGTAGAGTCAGTGTGGATGGGTGTGATGTGAAGCAGATGAGTGATTCAAAGTCGTGATGTTGTCACTGTGACTGAGTGCACTTCCTCTTTTGGCTGTTCTATTGGCAAATTTGATATTTTAGTTTGAGGGTATGTTTTCATGAATAACTGCTGAATAGAGAGTCAGGTTTCTGTGATGAATAGTAGGTCCATCATGGCCTCACATAGACCATGGATGTCAGTAGATTGTTGGCAATAGAGCAGGCTTTGATGAGGAGGCATCTGGTCCCAGCTTTGTGGATCCTTTGTGCAGAGGGAAGTTGATCAGTTTGTTTATTACTCAGGGCATGGCAAGGGCAAGACACTTTATTGTTGCCTTCAACCTCACAGAAGCTATGTAGGCTCTTCGTGGGATCAGGTAGATTGTCCTTGTTCTACTGAGGGATGGCTGAGGGTTGCTGTTTTTTGATGTACGGTGTGAGTCCTGGGGTGACGTGCGACTGAACGTCAATCGGTTTGTTGATGTAGGTCCAGTGATTGTTGGTGTGGTTTCTATTGTTTCCAGTTAGTTTTCCATGAGCTGAGTTGATAGCACCAGGCATACCTACTGATAATGATGTAGGGAGTTTTTTGAGGAGGTATCCACGTTTTTTGGGAGGACAGGACTTGGCTACTTCAATGTCTCTTCTTCATTCATTTATAGGCATTCTGGAAGTGGATTCCTTTGCTTTGCTGCTTCTTCTTTCCACTCTAAACCCTGCTGTCTTTCCTTCTTGGCATCACAAGGTCTTGCTGTGTGATGGGTCCAAGCGGGTAAAAGGTAAGGCAGACTGTTGTGACAATCTCTACATGGACAACTCCAGCAATCCATGATGACCAGTCCCTCAAACATCTACAAAATGATAACTAAGCAACCCAGGCTAGCACCAGCCTCCATAGCCCTCCTCAACACATCCATCAAGCAGGGGGCTGACCTTCTCACCTTCTAAACCGCCTTCATGAAGCATCTCCTTCAACAATCCAGGGCCGTCGCAAATCACTGCTCAAGCTCCAACACACCTTTCATGCATAAAATCCACAAGAAATTCATCTAACAGCAGCTCTGGGAACACTGATGCCAACCGCCTCCTCGATGAGTCACAACTCCAAATCAGGGCAATGGAAAGAAAGAATCCACACTTTGCTTGATATGGGACATGTTCTACAACAATGCAGATAATTAATCATCGAGTGCACTCAACCTACTGGACCTTTTAACCTCATCAGTCATGAGATCCTACTGCAAAGACTAGAGGACATTGGAGTAGCATAAAACACTGTATGCTGAATGGCCTTTTTCCTGCCCTGGAGAATGTAAACAAAACCTGTGGCCCATTTCTGGTCGCTCCCTCAAAACCCCTTGCATCTAAACATTCCAGCCCTTGACCTCTTTTCTTCAACATATACCCGACATTCTCCTGGATCTCATCAACAGAACAGGACTCATGTGCTTCAACCAGGCAGAAAACATGAAAATCGTATTTAAACTCACAAATGAGCCAGCAACGCACACACTGGATCTCTCCACATGCTTTACTCGTGTGGACTTTTGGATGACCTCAAACCAACTTAAGTTGAAGCCAACCCGAACACAACTCATGATCTATAGCGCAACATCACCTACATTAACACCAACCTCATGACCAGACGTAATGGCATTCTTCTCACTGCCCACTTCAACTGTGAAGAAGTTTGGAATCACAGTGGACAGCGACCTTACACTAGAACCACAGGGTGAAGCCATAAGGAACTGCTTCTTCCAACTTGGCACCATCTAACGCATCATCCCCTACCTGACCTTTATGCACTTGACCGTGGCACTTATGGCACTGATCCTATAAAGACATGACTCACCAACAGCTTTTATCTGGGACTCTGAGAACCTCTACTCAACAAACTGCAAAAAGTCCAATGTGGCAGCCAGATTAATCCTAAAGCTAAAATCTGTACACATTGCCCCAGCGTTCCGTACACCTCACTGACTTCCAATTAAAATAAGCAAAACCACATGCAATGCGCACGGTACCTATCATGGCAGAAGCCATGAATCCATCATAAATTACATTCTCACAATACACACCACTCTGATGCAGTAATGATGCACTATCAAACGGTGCCAAGCTTCTACTGGAAATGGCAAGGGAGATCTTCCTTGTAACCAAACTCTGCAACCCTCTGCCCAAACGCCTATGCACATATTATTGACCATTCAGAAGACAGCTTGCAACCTGCTTATTCAACCAACTCCAGCACAAGACCAGCACCAAAACCTCAAACAGCTATACACCTACTTGCGTCAACTTCGAACCTCAAATTATAGAGAAAAAAAGAACATGCAGCCCACTAACAAACACTAAGAGAAAACGGACTTGCTTCGCTCAAAAAACACCCCTCCAAAATGATAGGAAACCCCTAGGAACCCACACTTGATCCGCCAACAAAGACTATTGAAAAACAAATGTACTCTGGTCAGACCTCACACACCCAATACAGAGTCGAACAAACACTACCACAAACATCCAATGGGCCATCAAAATCAATTCCCCAGAAGAGACCTACTGCCACACTCCCAGATGGTGGTCAAAGTTTCTCTTTCACCACTGCTTGTACCACTTTCTTGTCTACCGCCTTTTCTTCCACCTAACTAACCAACTCCACTCTAAAACTGGTTCCACCTTACACTTCACACACAAATCTGACACATGCAGAAACCGTGGGCTTATCCATTTCCATATGAACATTAATCAAGGTATGACTAAGCGGTCCTCTTTGGCCTTCTCACACTCCCCACACCAGGGGTTAACCAGACATATAAGGGCTATAGTATATCAGATCATGTGCTCTCCCCTTCAGACAACACACTCCCAGGTGTCTCTGCTAAACCCTTGTAATGGCACTCAGGTCTTGGCTACTTCTGACCTGCACCACTCAACCACACAGATGTAGCAGCTGCTTTTCCCACCGTCTCGGAGGATAGCTCAGAGGTAACGCGTTTCTGTTGGAAGCAAGACAACGCATAGCAGCACAGGTTCAAATCCTGGTCTCTGTTTAGAAACTGGTCTCTGGTATTATGCGTGTTATAAAAGAACAATTATAATTATTCCATTCATAACCCCTCACACACCTTTGTTAAAGAGCTATGCAAGTGAGCCAACAAAAATTGGCCGACAAGCGTTATATAGTACCACTTTACATTACATTATAGAGTGGGGGATCTTCCCTCGTAGGAGCATGTACAGTATGGTAGCAAGTTCCTTCCTGGGCCCATGGGTGGCCAACGTGTCTTATTGTTGGTCTATTGCAGGCCTCTGGTCCTCAGGCCAGTGCTTCTAGGCCCTATAGTGTACCAAGGGATATTCTGGCATAGTTCTGCAGGAAAGCCCCATGATGCACCTGTGCTCAACCTAAGATGCCATTTAGCAGCCTTAATTCAGAAGAGTATTCAAAGAGTGGGTCTCCCTCTCTGTGGCCTCAGAGTTCATCTGGTCTCTCCTTGAGGTAACGCGGTCGTTCGTTTGATAATTTCTTCTTCCGGGACTTCTCGGTCCAGGCCTTTTGGATGTTCTTTTTCTACTGCAATCTTGTATATAAGGCACAAGGGCGTCCTGTATCCTGTATCCCTTGAAGGTTTTCACACTTCAGGGCATTGCTAGATACAGCTCTTCTGCTTGCTCTTGGCCCTTCCAGGCAGCACTGCCACAAGTTATGGGGAAGCCAGAGAGGGCAGCCCAGTTTACTTTGAGTGCTTCCTCAGCCCCAGCAAGCAGCTCATAGAACACTCCTGAGCTGACCTGTGTTGTGGAAACCGGGGTTCCCTTTGCATGCACCGCCCCAGCCTGCTCATGCCCAATGGGGCCGTGCAAGCCGAGGGCGTGCAATTTACCCAGCCTTGCATGGCCCATAGGACGTTCTGGCTGGGCTGCTGCATGCACTTTTCCTATTGGGGGCTGCTCCAGCACCTCCGGCTTCACTACAGCAGCATATACGTAGCAGGAAGCAGGACTCAGGGAGGGGCGTTGACTGATACCGCACCTTACTTCCTGCTTCCAGCCTCCAGAGATCCCATGTGGGTTGGTGAAGCACTGCCTCAGCTTGGAGTCCATTGGGGCCGACGGAACAGAGGTGAGTTAAGAAAAGGAAATGCGTGTGTGCGTGTGTGTGTGTGTGTGCGCGTGTCTATTTATATGTGTGTGCATGAGAGGCGTTGTCTGTGTGCATGCCTTTGTGCACATTTGTATGTGTGAATAAATGAAATTATTTTTTTAAAAAAATATTTATTTTCAAGTATTCATATACAAAATACACAAACACAAGTAGTCCAACCGTATAAACTAATCATCCATAAAACTTTGACCAAATATAACAATATTGTAAGTATATACATTAAAGCAAGTTCTGTACACCCCCCCCCCACACCACCCCTCCAATCAAACCAACACATTTATCAACCAGAGCCTAGTACAAAAGCATAAATCTCCCCAAATCTTATCGAAAAGGAATCATTTCTTCTCTCGTCTATAGATATTCTTCTCCATGTCAGCCAGTTTGTGCATCTCATCAATCCAGATATACATTTTTGGAGAAACAGCTGATTTCCAACCAGTAAGAATCTGTTTTTTAACAATCACTGCACCTCGAAATAGCCATTTTTTTGACAAGTAGGCAATTCTTCAAGTATTTAATCTCCTCCACATATCAATGTCTTAAAATCAAAAAGAATTCTCTCCTCCGGTACCTTCTCGCAAACTGCTCCAAACTCCAGCCAAAAACCATGCCCGTACACAATCCCATATCATATGTTCCAATGTCCCAACTTCCTGCACACAACCCCAACAATCACTGGTATCCGAAAGTCCTCTCTTACACAGCCTCTCCGGGGTCCAATATACCCTGTCCAAGATTGTCATTTGCCTAAACCTTTCACCCAGACTTAAAAATCACAGCTTGACATTTTCGCACATTCTAGTCCAAATCGCTGACATAAATCACACCCAATCCTCCTACTCCATTCGTCATTACAGTTGAACATTCTCCTTGTATTCTGTAACAATCTGTCTATAAATCCTACTAGCCAAACCTCCTTCACCCTTCTTCGAACTAGCAGTGAAAAATTCCAGATTTAATCCATTGTCAACCTTTACTTCACCAATGGCTCTCCTGAGTCTCTGGTAATCCAAGTTCGTAAATCCAGTAATATTCCATTTTACATTTACTTCTCTGGCCGTCAACCACTTCCCATCTTTGAACAGGTCGGCAATCCACATGACCCCTTCTCGAAACCAATCCGCCCAGAATATAATCTTACCATCCACCTTGACCCCGGCATTCAACCAGATCAAAGCCCCTGGTTCCTTGAGTGGATCAATCTTTAGAAGTTCAAATAGTTTTCCCAATGAATAAATGAAATGTGTGTGCAGTGCCTAGTGTTGAAAGGGTGTAGTTAAGTACCAACAGGCCACGTGGGTGGGGCTATGCTTGGGATGTGGGGGTGCTGAAACAGGAGCACTGCTCAGGGCTGGGGGAGTAGGCCTGACACTTGAAGTGCCAGCAGGACGGGGGACTGTAGGGTGGGGGAGTTAAAACGTTGATAGCAGGTGTGGGGGTGGTGTTTATGCCAATTCAGTATTAATGGGCACAGCAACATTAGTATTTTCCTTCAGTGGCCCTACTATTGGCCTCATTGGGAATAGCAAACATTCATATATTTTGAATATGGCAATACTGCCCTCATTGAGCCTATCCAAAGTGAGTCTGCTCTTGAAGTGCCAATATTGGCCTCTATTGTCAAAGCTAGAACAAAAGCATCTTCTGAGTGGCAATACTGGACTTGTTGGTCATAGCCAACTTGAATGTTTTCTTACCATTTCAATACAAGTTTTATTGTGCATTGCAAATGTAACCTTGTTTCTATAGTGGCAATACCTGCATTTATTGGCTAGCATGAACATATCTTCTTAGTGGCATAGCTGGGCATTGCCAACTTGAGGGTGCGCCTATGGTAGCAATACTAGCACATATTGGCACACCCAGCATGCCATTGTCTTCTTACAGTGGCAATACAGGGTATTTGGCAGAGCCAACATGAGTGTGTTCTTACAGTGGCAATGGTGGCATATATCATGGGCAGCAGACTCATCATGAAGTGTGTTTTGCATTGCCAATGCTGGGATAAACTCTGGGAAATAGCATCACGAAAATGCGTTGAAAAATGATCCTGTGTATAATTGGTGACCTGGCAGCTATTGGATTTTTTCCTATGTCACTCTACAGAACTGATTGCAAATTGTTTTTTACCCAATTTTTATCGAAAAAAGTGATCTGTAAAATGCACCATTTTAATACATTTTTAACCAAACAAGCTCGGGGAGCCCCCACATTGAATCTCAGTTGCCGACTTTGGGCTCCCTTACTGCGCTCTATCACTTCCACTGATTGCTACAAATATGTCTGCCCATATAGTTAAAAAAAAAAAAAACACTAGCCACTGCTGCTTCCCTGGCATTCCATTTCCAGACTTTCGGAGTTACAATAAGTTGCTACATCTTTCAGATGATCAAAACTCCATTGGAAAAGAACACTTCCCCTGTTGAAAAGTTGTCTCATTCTGACCCCCCTCCCCGCCCCCCCTTAAGAGTATCTGGCACACACCATTCACTCAACAAAATACACCTTTCGATCAAGCACTGGCCCCGTTCTTCCAGACCAGGGATGGTGCCGTGCTGCTTTGCGGTGTGCTCATGGCTGCTTACAGCTGCTTTGGGGTAAGCCTTAATCTGCCGTCAAGGACGGGCAGTATTTTACCCAAGCATAGGGGCACAGAGACCATTCGCGATCGTGTGAGGTCGAAATGCGGGTGTTAGCAGGAAAATATCTCTCAGTGTAGCATTGAGCACAAAGAGATATGCACTCTGCTTTCCCAGAATATTTCAGCATGCACTTTTTGAAATAATGTCATGCCCTATTAAACAATTTGGTACATGACTTTGAAAGTGTATAATAGTCCAAAAATAATTTGGCTCATTACTTTTAAATATTGCACTTTCTTTAAAGAAATCCAATGACATTTTAAAATAATGTGACAAATGAATTTTCGCAACATTCGGACAACGTTGCCTCGAGTGCAGCCAAGTCCTTCAAGAGATTGCAATGGAGGGATTTCGTTTAGGGAGCCATTTTGCGGGGTTGTCAACAAAGGACTTGCCAGTTTCGAGAGGTTGCCGGGGACTGCATTTTTCTGCAGACATTGAGTATTCAGTGCTGGTAGTCAACGCTGCCAAAGTGATTTACTGAGCGGAATACCAAGCAGGCTGTCCAGCTGTAATAAGAAGGGGCGCTTTAGCACATAAAACAATGCCACTGTTGGGGTGGGTAACACGGATATCGGGGATAAAGCGCCCACTTTAAAGAGACGGTACCTTCGCCATTATGTACACATCACTCAGTCCCAAAACTTGGAATTCCACCCCAGAGCGAAAGCACTAGCCGGGCCTGTGGTTATGCACAGTTTCAACACAAAACAACATCCACTTTTTAACTTCAGTGATTCCAGGAAGAGGCTGAGTATTGTTGGAATTATTCTAACAACAGTGAACATTCAAGCATCACTTTGTCAGCCAAAGACAGTCACCTCACACCTTCAACAAACACAGGCATGTTTGGCCCCGTTTACAGCAACTTCGGAGTGACTTGGTTCCTAAAATAGATTAGCCCTCCATGGGAATGGACCTAACTAACACTTTCTCTGAGGCTCTCCATAAAGGTTTTCATTAAAAAAACAAATCTGTTCCAAAAGCAGCCCGGCCTCTTCTGCCTCCCCTGGCTGCTGTACACAGGCTCTCTGTTGAGCGAGCCGCCTGCAGTGAGTCACTCTTCCTGCAGGCTGCTGGGGGCAGACTCCCTCTCCTGGGGCTGGCAGGCAGCCAGGGCAGGCTGCAGCTGGGCCTCTGCTGTCTATAACACAGGCCTGGAGGGCAAGACTGGCCGGCAGGGGTAGCTGTCTTTGTACGTCCAGGCCGTCTCTCCATGGCTGCTCGGACGGTATCCCCTCTCCTCTGCTTGGCTCTGACTGTAGCTACCTCCCGTGCACTCTGCATCCTGGACCATGTAGCCAAAGCCCCACATCCTGCCGGCAGCCTACACCTTTCCCCTCTACCCCCACTTTCTATCTCCCCCTCCAAACTTCTCTCACCTCCAGTCCGTTCTCCCTCTCTTTGTCTCTTTCTCTTCCCATCTACTCCTCTGGATCTCTCAGTGCAATCTAATCTAATATAACAATATAATAAAAGGCCAGATGTATGTTTGACCCTGTATGCTTGTCGGATGAGGTAGCTTCGCCTGTTGTCACCGCTAGAGGGAGCTGTTGCCTTAGGATAGAGACAATGCCAATTCGAATCCACCCATGGCCGATAGGGAAGAAATTGACAGATATGGAAAGTTCCTCTGCTATGTGTTTTACTGCCAGCAATTGGTTGGTGTGTGTGTGGAGGAATCTGATATCCCCCAATGGATTGAACCGTTTAAAATGGTTTGTGGAATCCATGATGTTGATAAAAGAGATTGGGCTAAGTGTTTGTTAAGTAGAGTGCCTCCGACTGCTTATGACTGTATTCTGAAACTGAGTGTGGAAGAAAGGGGTCAGTATGAGTGCGTGAAATCGGATTTGATTGCCAAGTTTGGCAAGACACCTACCCAATACCTTAAAAGGTTCAGGGAATGCAAGAAGAGAGAGAATGTGTCTTGGATTGACTGGGTGAGTGCGGCACATATGAACATGATGGGGTGGATTGATGGATACAAGGTGAAAACCTTTGTTGAATTGTCTCACCTTTTGTTTTTTGAGCATTTTTCTGAAGCCTATTCACCAGAGCTGCGTCAGTATGTTGCAGACAAGAACATTTTGGATCCCTTTAAGCTGGCCAAGCTGGCTGACAAGTGGGTCTCCCACCTCGTGTCTCCTAAGGAACCCAGTGGAAAGGACAAGGACAAAGAAAAGGGGGCCTCTCAGACGTCTGAGGAGTCCCAAAAGCAGCCACTTTCAAATAAATCTAAACCTTCCTCTCCTAAGACCCAAAAATCTAGTGGGGATAAATCTTATGTGGGTGGGAGTAAGAGTAGTGGTCCTCCTGCTGCAAAGCAGGCTCCCAGTAGATCCAATACCGTACCTCGCATTGCTGGCACTTGTTGGGACTGTGGGGCTCTGGACCACAAGAATGGTGACCCCAAGTGTAAAGGTAAGACACTTGGAGTCCAGGCTGTCAGCCTGACCTACCCTTATTTCATGCTTGAGGTGGAGGCCACTGTCCTCCCCTCCTCTACAGGAATCACACTTGGTGCTCCTGCAGAGATTTCCCTAGTGTCCCTTGGGGACTGAGACGAGTACGCTCAAGTACTGGCTACAAACCCACAAAACACCCGCAGATTTTTGCGAAGTGTCCTCCTGTATGGCCAGCCTTCTACTGGTTTGAGAGACACTGGGGCAAGTATGACAGGGGTGGACAGGACCCTGCTCATGCCAGAGGACTATGTGGGTGCTCCTCTTAGAACTACCAGGTTAGCTGGTGGGCCTCCAAAATGATCTCTCGTTGTCCTAGTCACCATCACGATTGCGGACAAGACAGCAAAGCTTCCCGTCCTGGTTCAGGACAATGTACCTGCTAACATTTTGTTGGGGAATGATCTAGGGGAGTTGGGGTTGATCTCCGATGGTCTACCCCTGACTGCTGTGGCAGTCACTAGGTCACAGGTCGCACTGGGTCTGACTGCGAGTGAGGTACCCAAGCCAAAGGGGAAACCCAAGGCGAGATGGAAGAGCAAGAAATCCACCTCTGTGAAGGGGGCTCTGTCTCTTCCTGCTGCTTCAGCAGAACCCATTGGGATTCAGGCTCTGGACGGGCTGTGTCCAGTGGTAACCCGAGATTCAACTCCTGAGGAAGAAGAGGCAGAAGATCCTCCTGCGGGTGAGGTGCTCAGCCGAGAGGATCACCCTGACGTTCAGTGCCTGCTGGCTGAAGGGGAGCCCTCCAGTGGTGACTTCTGTAACGGTCAGAGAGAGTGCCACTCTCTCGAGGGTCTGAGAAAACAGGCCCAGGCCCAGGCATAAGGTGAAGTGCCCAGGTCATTCCAAATCTATTGGGCGGGTGAGCCCCTATGGAATGAGCCCACTAAGCCTGAACCTGGTGCCCTCAAGAGGTTGGTGGTACCCCAGGTTTACAGGCCCTTCCTGTTGCAGTTGGCACATGAGGTTCCCTTAGCTGGCCATCTTGGGACCAAGAAGACTAAGCAAAGGCTATCTGCACATTTCTTTATTATGCAAAAAAGGGGTGCCTGATTAAAGTCCCTGGTCCTCCAGGCGTCATATAACAATAATATAATATTGGACCAACAGAACAGGGAATAGCTATTCACAACATTTATTTATTTACCAATACCAATAAATGTTACATTTGTTGATTTCTAAAAACCTTTATTCACATATCAAAATTTCATAAAAATATATAAAATCAAACGTAACAAACAAATATCTGCATCAAGCATTCATACTGATTCACTCCTACCAATCTTTCCACTCTTTGTTTTGTTATCACAGTATATATATCTGTTTGTCTTTTGGCCTCCTACATGGACAGCCTCCAATTTTTGTTTACACAATGATCAAAAAAGTCCTTTATCCACTCCTGTGATGGTACTGCCTGCGTGTTCCTAATCACACAGGCCTATGTCTATACGTGTTTCGGTTGTCTTTTCGGGACATCCACATTCGTAGCCCCTTGGATCTTGCAACCTTCTTCAGGACAGAAAATCGGGAGTAGCCTTGTTCCCGTAAGCCTCAAGTAGGGTGAGTATCACTACCTAAAATACAATACAGAATATCAACAGACCTGACTAACCATCACTCAAACTTTCATATATTCTATTTCATTATTATAAGCTATTCCCTCTTATTCACGTCACATTAAATGTGTCGAAAAAAATTATTCTAACAAGTAATCATAGTATCAATATTAATGAGCGATGAACTTCTTTACACCAATTCAATTGATTGTCGGATTTAATCCTATCTGTATCATTGCATAGTGGCCACTCTGATCTGTCCACATCAAAAGATGCAAATAAACTCAAACTGAACATAATTTCATTCATGTACTTACTCAAATTAATTTGCTGTATTCAAACATCAATGTATTTAATATGGACTCTTCAAGAGAGGTTCTTCATGTTTTAGGCAGGGCTATCAATTGCAAAATAGCTCCTACAAGGAAAAGGGGATTCATTGATACTCTTCACAATTTATACATAATGAAGTGGAAAAACTATGATTAATGGTGGATTGAACATACTTACACCTGTTGTAACGTATTCTTATACAGGGGGTTGTTTTTATCCACCTGCAGCCACAAAGTACCGCTCTGGTGATGATCCTACAGCAGGATCTGAAAAAATAGATCACGGGAAGCTGACTGAAAAACTGGCCTTTTTACAAACTCTCTTCCTGGATATGTTGACACTGACTGCCTACTGTTGGAGAAATAATTCAAAGAGATCTGAGTCTCGAATTCTGAGACGCGCTGTAGTGCAAACAGAGCCCTATCTCCACATTTCATTCATTAGTGTGTGATCAGTGCTCCCCATTCAACTGAAAGGTTGAGGCCATTCCTCACTGTGTCTAAACGATATATCCATTGTTGTTCCAATCTGTGTAGCATGGTGGATATGTCTCCTCCTCTTTTTGAAATTTTTATGGTTTGTAACACAAACCATCTCAAATCTGTATCTTTATGTTGTTTGAGACTAAAATGGTCCACCAGGGGTTTTTCAGCTACCTTATTCCGGATACAACTGCAATGTTCCCCTATGCGCTGTCTAATCTCTCTCTCTTGTTGTTTTGCCCACATACAGGAGATTACAGGGACATCTAATGATATAGATCGCATTTTTCGTGCGGCAGTTTGTATGTGTGTTCATTTTCCATTTTATTGCCCCATGATTGAACTCTTGTCTTGTCTCAGATAGTGGACATGACACGCAGTTTCCACATTTGTGGTGGCCTCGAACTCGGGGTAATCCCCATTGATTCAGTATCGTTTGTTGTACGGTCAAATCTCGGTATGTATGCACTAGACGTTGTCTCAGATTTTGATTCAATATTATATTATTGTCTCTGCACATTTCTACTGACCCCGGATGGGAGTAGAAGTGGAGTCCCACTGCCAGACCTGTCCCACTTGTCAGTTGTCTGGCAAGACGGGAGGCAGTGTCATTGCACCACTGCAGCCTTTGCCAGTGGTTGGCACACCATTTGAGAGGGTTGGAATCAACACTGTCGGTTCCCTTGACACTCCCACATCAGGTGGACACCAGTTCATCCTGGTCCTGGTTGATCATGCCACTAGGTACCCTGAGGCGATACCCTGTCAGACCTTTACAGCCACGGTGGTGCCAGGGCTCTCCTGGGCATTTTTACCAGCATTGGATTCCCTAAAGAGGTGGTCTCTGACAGAGGATCCAACTTCATTTCGAGTTACATGCAAGCGATGTGGAAGGAATGCGGAGTAACCTATAAGTTCTCCACCTCCGACCTCCTATGGTGTGGTTGAGAGATTTAATAAAACACTCAAGGGCATGCTCGGTGCTTAGAAAGAGGCCCGAAGGCGGAAATGGGACCTTCTCCTACCATGCCTGATGTTCACCTACAGAGAAGTGCCTCAAGAGGGTGTTGGTTTCAGCCCCTTTGAGCTTCTCTTTGGAGATCCCGTGAGGGGGCCCATTGCCTTGATCAGAGAAGGTTTGGAAGCCATACCTCCAGGTCCTGCCAAGCAAGTGGAAGATTATACATTAGGCCTAAGATGGAGGATGAAGCGGATGATGGGCCAGGTGACAGCAAATCTTAAGGCCAGCCAGGAATTTAACAAGTACTGGCATGACCTTAAAGCCTCAAAGGTGGATTGGACTCCATGACAGGAGATCCTTGTGATGGAGCCTACCAAGCCTCGAGCTTTGGCAGATAAGTGGACTGGACCCTTCAGGATAATCTCCAAGATGGGCAAAGTGAATTATCTGGTTGACATGGGAGTCCGATGGGTAGCCCCTCAAGTATTCCACGCCAACAAGTTCAAACTTTTCCACAAGCGAGAGGAAGTTGCGTGCCTTCTTCTAGCTTCAGAGCAAGAGGAGGATGAGAGTGAGCCCTTTCCTGATTTGCTGCATAGCAACCCTCAGGATGGCTCAGTGGAGGGAGTGCATCTCTCTCCGGATCTAGCACCAGAGCAGCAGAGGGCCTGCAGGGCTTTGCACTGGCAGTATGCCCCTCTGTTCTCACTGACACCAGGCCGCACTCTGTGGTGCAGGCACGAAATCGACACTGGTGACAGTGTGCCTGTCAAAAGCAGGTGCTATCGAATGTCAGACACAGTAAAGGACCACATCCAGGTTGAGGTTGCCAAGATGTTGGATCTGGGTGCTTTTGAACCCCCAACCAGTCCCTGGTCCAGTCCAGAGGTCCTTGTCCCCAAGGCAAGTTTCCAGGCAGGTACGAAGGATTGGTGGTTCTGTGTGGACTACAGAGGAGTCAATGCCGTCACCAAAACTGACGCACACCCATTGCCCAGGGCTGATGAGCTCTTAGACATCATAGGTGCTGCCAAATTTGTAAGCACCTTTGACCCTACCTCAGGCTATTGGCAAAGAGCTCTGACGGACCATGCCAAGGAAAAGACTGCGTTCTCAACACCTGAGGGGCTCTACCAGCTTAGAGTCATGCCTTTTGGATTGAATAATGCACCTGCGACCTTCCAAAGATTCGTCAACTATGCTGTCAGTGGGCTGGAGGCCTTTTGTGTGGCCTACTTAGATTACATTTCTGTCTACAGTTCCACCTGGGAAGAGCATTTGACTCATCTGGATAAGGGGTTGCAGGCCTTGAAAAGGGCCTACCTCACTATCAAGGCCACCAAGTGCCAGATAGCTCAGGGGAAAGTCACTTATCTTGGTCATGAGGTAGGAGGGGGTCGAATACAACCTGTCCCCAGTAAGGTACAGGATGTACATGACCGGGAGACTCCTACTACTCAAACCCAGGTGAGAGCTTTTTTGGGCCTCACTGGGTATTACCATAACTTCATGGTGGACTATGGAACCATAGCTGCCCCTCTGACAGCTCTGATGTCACCCAAACAACCGAGGAAAGTTAACTGGAAGGAAGACTGCCAGAGGGCCTTTATTGGCTTGAAGGAAAGTCTGTGTAGGGCACCTGTGTTGTGTGCGCCTGATTGCAGCAAACCCTTTATCGTTCAGACTGATCCCTGTGACACCAGAATTGGGGCTGTCTTGTCCCAGTTAGATGACAAAGGGAGGGACCACCCTATCATATTCATTAGTAGGCAACTCAAAGGTAGAGAACTTAGGTGGGCTACTGTTGAAAAGGAATGTTTCAGCATAGTTTGAAGCCTTGCGTGTTTCAGGCCCTACCTTATGGGGTCTACCTTCAAGGTCCAAAGAGACCACAAGCCCTTAAAATAGCTTATGCAGATAAAGGGTGAAAAGCCGAAACTGCTCAATTCGTCCATTAGCCTGCAAGGGCTCAACTTCACCATTGACCATCGACCAGAGAAGAGTCATGATAATGCGGATGGCCTTTCCAGAAGGTATGATGGTCGTCTGGATGAGGGTGTCAATCTCCTGGGAGATTAGACGACCCTAAACTCAGTCCCGGGATGGGGGCTACTGTAATGCTGGAAATGCATTGGAGGGACAGGCCCTCATTGCCCTTGTCCTCTACTCCTTTTATCACATTTTGGAGTCCTGGCAGTGGAGCTCTTTCTCTTTTTGGTTGTGGTGAACAGACTCCTGGGATACCCATATGGCACCCATGGGAGGGGGTACAATCCTGTACCCCTAGTGTATGTTTCTGGGCACCTGTCTGTGGCCCAGAGAGCAGGGTAGGGGCTTGTGGCAGCGCCATGCTGAATTTGACAGGTGCTCTGAGGATCATCCATTTTGGGATACCCAGGTCCTGGCATTGGAATCAGCTGGTTCCTAATAGGAGACACGATGGCCCCTCTGGCTTTCTATTGCCTGTTACCTTTTTTTCCCAAAGTCCGGGGAAACCCTGACTCTGTCCCTCTCCTGACTGGCTGTTGGGTGGAGGTTCCATATATGGTATTGTGGGGAAGTCTAGGCCAGACTGGCTGGAGCCTTCCCAGTGACTGTATGTTGTGGGTACACCCTGGGGGTGGAACCCGGCTGAATGGAGTGTGTGACCAATATACATTTCATGTAATGGGTGTCTGGTTTCTGGTATGTGACACAATGAATGAGACAGACCTTCCCGAAACTGGTATGAATGCAGTGTGGGGTGCTGAAAGGCTGGGTGCTTGCCCGAATCCACATTCCTTGTTGTGAGTGTCTGGATGTAAGGGAATGGCCTGAATGCACTGTGAGCCTGATTGGCTGCCTGCTGAATGCCCTTCTGAATGTTTGGCTGCCTGAGCTTGGCTCAGCATATGAATGAGAGACAGAACAGTATATCTGTGGACCTCTCACTGACCAGAATTGTTCAGAAGCTGAAGTCAAAACTTGATGCTTAATCTTGAAGCCAAGCTGGAAGAAAAAGGTTCTGGTGCTGCTTTCCTTCGACGCAATCTGAAAGCTGTTGTGTCTTCAAGGGCTGATCCAAGAGAGGACCTGGGTAGAAGACCTCTCCCCCAGCTACAAGGAAACATCGTGCAGAAAGCTGATCTTCACCAAGGCCCCCTGGAAGCCAGTCCCGAAAGACTGTCGACCGGAGACGGGGTCTGCCGAGGAATCTTGAAGTGAAGCACCCGGACATCGAAGTCCATCGTCGTTGACCAGAGCTCAGAGGTTTGCCGTAACCGCTGGAAGCCAATCGAGTCATGTTGCCCACTGTGCTGCTCGACGACCGGAGCTGAGCCTCTCCACCTGTGCCTAAAATATTTGAAATCAAGGACTCCCTTGCCATCACCGTTGACCACTTTTTTTCTGCCAGAGAAAGTCAAGGTCGTCGACGAACCGAGGAGAATCCGCCCGTGGGTTTCCCACCACCTGAAGTCCACAAAGACGTTGATGAAGATCCGAAAGCCAGCCGTGGTTGAGTCCCGATCGCCGACGCTGACATCAGATGCCAACCATCAACGCCGTCTGCTGGGCATACATTCTTCATCGAGTCATCTTTGCGGCATCAAACTCTATTCATCGAGGACTCTTGACATCAAGGTTCACCTTTTTCGAGGACTCTCAATGCCCTGTGGCTCCTGCTTTAAAGGGAGTTCGTTCTCGAGGGATTCATCAATGAACCATCAAAGAAACTCTGCTAAACCAGGTACATTGGGGTAGTAGAACATTTATAGCAGGAAACAAGACTATCTTAAACATATAAGGACTGGGCTTGTTGATACACTTGATTTACAGGTTGCCCAGGTGGGGCGATCCTCACACAGAACTGTGTCTTAGTAGCAAGAGAACTAGACTGTCATTGTTTAACCTATCTTGTCTTCCTTCCTATGTCTGATGTTGATACTGTTTGATTTGTATGCCATTTGAACTGTCGCCAGTGGGTGCAGTTTAAAGGAGTCGAGTGAACTGTGGTACCACATAGACATTGTACATATTTACCATATTTGAATTGCCAAAGTACAAAGTGTGTTATTGATTGTGTATATATATTGAACCTTATTTATATAAAGAACTGTGTTATCACCTAACATAGTGTGTGGACATTCCTTTGTGGGGGCTTGGGGACTAAACTGCACTTAAGAACTAGCTTGCATCACCTCCTGAGAGCTTAAGCCTTGATTGCTCGCCCATTGCTACTGCATAGAGAATCGTGTCTGCGGTACTCTGTGCTTCTACTCTGCCATATAGAGGGTAGGAGTACATTAATCCCCCTCCGGTCTTTACACCTGGATGTTGGGAACACACTCATGTTTTAGTCTATGGTCAAGTGAGATCCAAGAAGGGATGGGAAGAGGGTCTAATGTCCTGTAGACCTCACTCACTGAAGGCAGAATATGTACAAGAAGTACAGAGAGTGAACGATGGATGTTTGAAATCATGGGCTAAAGATGCCAAACTACTGATGTGGGTAGATGATGAATCAGGTCCTATGATCATGATCCCATTGGCAAATGCGACATTGTGCTTCCAGAGAGAAGGAAGAATTTGTGTGGCAGAGGACAAAGGCTGCAAAACTACAGTTGATGTCTCCAAAATGGGAGGGGGGGAGCAGCCGTTGTAATGGATCATTATTGGTCTTGTGGGTTCAGAGCCTACATGAAGCTGCCCAAGGATTGGGGAGGGACGTGTTTCTCATTCATGTTCCATCGCCAGTGATTGCTCAGAGTGACCGGAACATTGGTGAATTCTGAAAGCAGATGCCCATTTAAGAAGGAGGAGATCACTCGAATTTCTCAATCGAACAAGGAGGGAGAATTATTTTTTAGCTAAATCAAGGAGCCTCTGATGCTATCCCATATGAGCACAAGTTGTTCATCAAGACTGCCTCAATATTCACAGTTATCTTTATGCCTGAGATCCAGACGAAGGCCAATGGATCAATCCAAGGGATGATTCAGCTTCTCACATTCGCCGCCTTCAAGAATAGATAACCAGTCTTGGCTGCCTTTAGCCTTGACACCAGGCAAGAAAGCTTTGCCATTCAAGTCACACATGTGCAATCCTCTTCTTGAATATAAAATTGTACTCAATTCTTTTCTTTCTCATTAGTTTCTATAAGGTCCATGCATTGTCTTCAGGCAGTCTTCCCAGGGTGTCATGCTCGTCTCTCATGACGTCACCAACTCCTTTCAGTCATTCTCAGATTTCTTCAGGGAGTTCCTCCCTCAGATTATCGTCTCTTTGGAAAACACCTGTTAGGGTTTATTGTCACAAGTCTAGGCGGAGAGTACAGGGCAGAGGCTATCTCTCACTGTATGAAAGTAGATTAAGGGAGATTCCGGAGACAATGCTAGCATATAACAGATTAAAGGTACATACCAAGCTGTTAGTTGAAAAAGGTATTCACAGAAACTGCAGGAACAGGCTGTAAACAAAGAGACAGAGCAAAGGCAAAGACAAGCAAGTACACTGGGCAATTTGGATTGATCAGAAATAAGGGTGTACTGGAATATTATAAGGGGTCTCCAGGGATTAAGGAAAGCCCTTGGGATAGGTACCAGCAGATTACTCTTAACAACAGTCATACAGCAATGTCATGACTTAGGCGTGCTGAGGAAACTGTTGTACAAGGGTAAAACTGAAAGACCATATACTGAGGCAGGTATGACTTCAACAGACTAGGTGAAGGCAACAGAACTCTTCCCTTATCTGATCTGAACAGAGACCGACCTAGGGTCACACTGTAAAACGGATTCAAGTGGAGACACCACAGTGGACCAAGATGTATACAAGTAGAAAGCAGCGTTGAAAGAAATAACTAGGTAGAGGACAGGATATCAGAAGCTAGAACTGGCAAGGAGCCCAGAGGAGCAGGGCAGAAGGCAGAGGAGTGTGGTAAGGCTGCCAGGCAGGGAAGCCCAGAGGATAAGGGCAGAAGGCAACGGAGTGCGGCAAAGCCGTCAGCCCAGAGGAGCAGGGCAGAAGGCAGTGGAGTGCGGCAGCGCCGTCAGGCTGGAGCCCAGAGGAGCAGGGCAGAAGGCAGTGGAGTGCAGCAGAGCTGTCAGGTGGGAGCCCAGAGGAGCAGGGCAGAAGGTACAGGTGGGAGCCCAGAGGAGCAGGGCGGAAGGCAGCGGAGTGTGGCGGAGCTGCCAGGTGGGAGCCCAGATGAGCAGGGGCGGAAGGCAGCAGAGTGTGGCAGAGCCGCAAGGTGGGAGACCAGAGGAGCTGGGCGGAAGGTAGCGGAGTGTGGCAGAGCCGCCAGGTGGGAGCCCAGAGGAGCTAGGTGGAAGGCCACGGAGTGTGGCAAAGCCACCAGGTGGGAGCGCAGAGGAGCAGGGCGGAAGGCGGCAGATTGCGGCAGAGCCGTCAGGTAGGAGCCTAGAGGAGCAGGACGGAAGGCAGCAGAGTGCGGCAGAGCTTCCAGGTGGGAGCCCAGAGGAGCAGGGTGGGAGGCAGCGGAGTGTGGCAGAGCCGCCAGGTGGGAACCCAGAGGAGCAGGGCGGAAGGCAGCAGAGTGTGGCAGAGCGACCAGGTGGGAGCCCATAGGAGCAGAGCAGAAGGCTGCAGCAGACTGGAGAGGGAGCTGCAAGCATCAACATGAATCAAAGGCCAAAAAGAGGATTTCCAGGAAAGGTCAAAAACTGGTAACAGGAGCACCAGCACGAACTCCCAGTGGAAGTAGTTGACTGACAACTGCTTTTGTTCAAAGTGAGCTTATAAAGGCCCACCCAGCCAGCAGGCCTGCAGGGTGGAGCTGATTGAAGACTCTGGCAGCTGTGTTCCATTAAGCTTAGCCCTGGCTTCAGTAGCCTGCAGCAGTAGCAGCAGTGGTTTCTAATCAAGTACTCTCCAGCTCTCTGCAGCCTAGCCGGCAGTAGCTTGGAACAGGTGAATGCAATCAGGCCCTCTGCAGCTCTTAGTAGCTTGCTGCAAACAAATGTATTTAGTATGCCTCCTCCAGCCCTCTGCCTTTTGGACAGCATACATGTCCCAGAATGCATCTGCTGGTTTAACCCAAAAGCCGGAATGGAACATGCAATTAGAATAGTCCAAAAATGCAGCGGTAAAACAAGGAAATAAAGGCAGAGGCGCATGTAGCGGTGCTGGGTGGCAGGCGAGCAGGATTGTGACATTTATTCAGAGGGTATCTTCTTTAGAATATTCTCTGGGGTATGGTCACAACTGCTGGTCTCAAATATGGCACAATCTCAGGCTTCCAACATACAGGAGGTAGGGTGCGGGACTCCTTGCAGAGGCATTCAGCTGCTCATCTACAGAACCAGTTTAACACAAAACCTTCAATTGGTCTCCCTCTGCCGGGCTAGAACAAAATTTATCTAATTTTTCAAACTTTCAAAATCAAAGATCAAAGACTTTCGACTGTGCGCAGGATTTTGGTTGACCCGTCGCAGGACCACTTCTTTTCACAATCTCTTCACAATTCTTTGTTCCCTTCTTAATATGTCCCTTTTAACTTTCACTTCTGCCACTTCGAGCTGGACACCTTATAGAGACCTTCGATTGAGCACCCATGCAGTGCCGGACCACTCTGTCAAAGGTATCGTATCAAAGTCTCTTAAAAGTTCAAAATCTCATCAACAGTCCAACTTTCAGTTCAACAGTTCAACCTTACTGGTGTCTTTTAACCCACGCGTTTTAACAATGTTCATTCCAGCGCTCGCCATGCAATGTTGCTGCTTGCAACCTTGGCTTCAACACAGACCAGTCTTGGATCAGTCTCCCCAACTCACCGGCTGTATCGATTTCACTGATGCTGCTTTGTTCTTGGGGCCAAGGACAATACCACAGAGGTTGCTGCTTCTCCCCGCCTTGATTAGTTACGCAGGAGGGCCCGGGGTATCTCCAACACACAATACAGGATTGTTCAGTCTGGTTTCCTGGTCTTATGCCTTCTAATCTCGAGGGATCTTGAAAGTAACCATTTTTTGTCAGAAAGGTCAAGGGAACGTCCCTACTTGCGATCCCCTCCTGATTTGCCATCTTTCCTCTCTCGTTCAGCTGCCGTCTCAAAACTGCTGTTTCCCGTGTGCTTTGCCTCATTCAGAGTGTGCTTTCATGCTCCGCCTTTTATCCGTGTGAGAAAGCTTAATGGAAGTCAGGTGTGAGTGATGGTCAGTAATTGCCTGCCCTCGCCTGACTATTTTATTGGGACACCTCATGTATACTGCTTGGGTGAAAGTCTGTTTTCTCCAAGAGCGGCTGTCAGTGTTTGTGCAGGAAAGGGGGCGGTAGAGTTCCTATGTATCCTATCTGATAGGATGGCATAAAGGTGTTACAAGAAAGAGAGGGGTACCGCATCTCACCATCTGGTGTCCCACTCCCACTCCCCGAGGACCCCTCACCCAGGGTCTGGATCCAAAGGCGATGGCTGTGCCGTGGCCACCTGAGAGAGAGATCCGCGGGGACTTGTGGGTGAGACACCTTCTGGTTTCTCACATACCCTTCCCCTATGCGATGTAGCTGCATCTGTTTCACAGGGAAATCGAGAAAGGAAATCAACGTTCCCCTGGTCTCTACCTTTTCAGTGCTCCACAGTAAAACAGTAGGGTTGCAGGTCTAAGAACCATCGCATGACTTGAGGGTTAGAGTCCCTTCGTTGGCTTATCCATACTAAAGGAGAATGATCTGTGACAAGTGTGAGCTTCCATCCTAGGAGATAGTATCTCAGATGGGTGATGGCCCTTTTGATGGCAAGGGCCTCTACTTCCAACAAAGAGTTGTTTTTTTCACACAGGAAGAGTTTTCGACTAGTGAATAGGATAGGGTGTTCTAATCCATCACAAATCTGTGACAAAACTGCTCCTAACCCTGTGAGAGAGGCATCAGTTTGTAACACAAACTTTTTCAAAATGTCTACTACCTTTAGGATCGGGTTCTGGCACAAAGTTTGTTTTAAGTTGTTGCAACATACATCGTCCTTGTCAGTCCAATGACCCTTCTGGGGTTCAGCGTTCTTTAATTTGTCTGTCA
The DNA here is from genome assembly GCF_040938575.1 of Ambystoma mexicanum. Lineage (NCBI taxonomy): Eukaryota > Metazoa > Chordata > Amphibia > Caudata > Ambystomatidae > Ambystoma > Ambystoma mexicanum. Next base: position 574,652,808 of record NC_090922.1, on the reverse strand, counting down.
ACATAGCTGTTCTGTCCAAGAAATTAGGGATAAACCTGCAGTGATAACCAATTCATCCTAAGAATGCCCTGAGGTCTCTCTTGGTCTTAGGCATGGGGATATGTCAGGCAGCTTTCACTTTTTCTCGTTGAGGCTGGACACTACCATTCCCTACAAAGAAGCTGAGGTATTTTACGGCTAATCGAGCCAGCTCACATTTGGATGGATTGGCAGTGAAGCTCGCTTCTCTGACGGCTCTCATAATAGTAAAGAGATGGAAAAGATGCTCTTCCCAAGTATTACTATAAATGACTATGTCGTCAATATAAGCCCCAAAAAAATCAGAGAAGGCCTGTAATATCCTGTACATAAGCCTTTGGAAAGTGGCAAAGGACCTGTGTAGGCCAAAAGGGAGGACTTTGAACTGGAATAGTCCCAGGGGCGTCGAAAAAGCTGTCTTTTCCTTATCAGGTCCATGTACTGGGACCTGCCAATACCCCTTGGTTAAGCCTAGGGTTGATAGGAATGCAGCATTTCCGAGTTAATCCATCAATTCGTCGATGTGTGTCATAGGATAGGCACTGAAGTCGGAGATGGCACTGACCTGCCGGAAGTCTATGCAAAAACCTCCAGGAATTATCAGGTTTAGTGACCGACACAATAGGGGTGGGTCATGGGGTTGAAGAGGGTTCCGATAATGTTTGCCCTCAGCATTTTATTCACTTCCTCGACCATTATTTGTCATCGGGCTTCCGCGAATCTGTATGGTTTCAAATGGACTACTTTTCCCTTGGGAGTTCTGATATAATGATAGGTGCTGCATACTGGGCCTCATTAGGACCCAGGCGTTAAGGGGTTAATGGCGCCGTAAAAGGTGTTGGCGCCATTAAAGCCTTAACGTCTTACTACGAGGTCCCTTTGTGGGACCCGACCTTAACGGCTGGTCTAGACCAGCCGTTAAAGTAGGGGCCCGCAAAGGGACTCTCGAGGTAAGTACGGTACCGCAATTTGCAGTACCGTACTTACCGCCTTCCCCATTCCCATTATGCCCTATGGGGCAAAAATGGGGATGGGGAAGGGCCATGGTGGCATGGGGAATTACCACCCCGCCAACCTTGGAATGGGGTGGTACTAGCACCATGGTTTTCCGCCGGAGTCCTAATGAGGGACAATGTCCATGGTTTCTCGCAGAATACATCAGGGAATGTTGTGACCAGATCAATCAAGTCTTATTCTTTTTGTTTAGATAGCTCTTGGGGAATCATCTCGTAATTATTTATTTCCTCTGGTACCTAACAAGACAGTATCGAGGCAGTGGCTGCGGGAGGATTTTCTTTCCACTCATTTAGGAGATTTACGTGGCAAAGGTGGGTCTTTTGCTTCCTATCAGGTTGGGCTATTTTATAGGTACAGGTCCCTGTTTGCTCTAGTACCTCATATGGCCCATGCCACTTTGAGATACGTTTATTTTCAGAGGTAGGTAAGAGGACTAATACCTTTAGCCCTACTGAAAAAGACCTTAAGTTTACCTTCATGTCGTAGGTGGACTTTTTGTTGGCCATGTGCTTTTTCCATGTGAGTATAGACTAGATGTTGAACGTGTTTCATACGCTCTCGTTGTCGGGTAGCTGTTTGTGAGAGGGGAAAGGTTGCCTCTCCTCTCTCTTCACAGGTCTCCCGGAGCATGTCTAGGACATCTCTTTTTTCTCTGCCATAAAGTAGTTCTAAAGGAGAGAATCCGGTGGACGCCTGCGGGGTCTTTCTTTCTGCAAATAGGGCCCAGGGGATCATGCGATCCCACTCTTTCCCATCCTTATCTACCAACTTTCTCAAGATCATCTTCAGGGTTTTGTTAAATCTCTCTACCAATCTGTCCATTTGGGGGTGGTAAATTGAGTTTCTTTTTTTTTTTTTAGTTTTCACATAGAACAAAACATAAACATTCCAACACATAGTGTTTTCGTGCTAGCACTGCCAGCACGAAGGGACCCGCCAGTTGTTTGCTGTCTGTCAAAAGCCCATGCAGACTAAAGCTCAATGCACAACATGCAGAATTATGGAAATAAGGTTTAAAGGAAATTACAGGACCACAAAAAAACATGAGTAGAAGGAGTGAAATATGGAGATAATGACGGGAAAATGTTTCTATATATAAATGTTCATAGGTAATAAAATGAAGGAGAGCATGAGCTACAGTATATTCTTGCATCAGCTAGAAAAATGTAAAGTAGCATGTCCTGACAGAAATTGCTGACAATGAAAAAAGGAAAACTTTGGAGCATCCCCTGTATTGAAGCAGGAGGGTTTGGGATGAAGCCATAGCCCGTATCCAGTGATGCAACTACAGCAAGACTGGACTATAAAAGCTACTGCCTGGCACCAGTTTGGGAGGAGAAAGGAACGGATGAGGGACAGAAGAGACCGTTCAGGGAGCAGAGTTCTTTGCTACCATCCTCATGTTCTGTAAGATTAAATTTGTTATCCTTGCAAGATAGACTCTTGGCCTTACTTCCCTAGAGGGGTGTATTTACTCTGGTGTGAGAGTAATTAAGGGACACCCTTATAATTAGGAATACCCTTATATTTAGGGCCACCCTTACAGTGATTGTACCTTTTATTCTGAATGAATTGCACAATATAGTGAGACGTGGTGTTATGATGGCCCGATACCATTTGTAAAAACTCACAGGGTATCCATCTGGCCCAGGAGCTTTGTTTTGTGGTAGGGACTGGAGAGCCTTAATCACCTCTTCCTCCCATATTTCCTCCTCCAGCCTATCCCTTTCCCCCTGTATAATAGCAGGTAGGGAGGTCCTATGCACTTATGTCTCCAGATTTCCCCTATCTGGATCATCAGAGGTATATAGTGCTGTGTAATAGTAACTAAGAACCCCCAAATTTCCTTCGATTGTAGTTTCGTAGCCCCCGGATTTGTTTTTTAATTTCTGTATTGTATGGGATCTTATTTTATCTTTTAATTGTCTTGCGAGCAATTTGTCAGTTTTGTTTGCTATTACATAATAGAATTGCTGTGTGAAGAGTAACGCTTTTTCCGCGTATTTAGTGAGATGTGTTTATAGTTTGCCTTGCGTGTTTCATTGCCCTTTGTAGACTCTGTGAGGAGCCTTTTGTTATTTCTGCCAAAAATATCTCATATTTTAGCTTCTAGTTCCTCTTTCCAACATCTCTGTTGCCTGTCTCGATTCGCCTTCATAGCTGTTAAGTGTTCCCTCAACACTGCCTTGAAGGCATCCCGCACCAATTGAGGTGCCATTTCTTGGGGGTAATTTTCTGCGAAATAGGTGTTTATTTTATCCTGAATCATGGTGGCCAATATCGGGTCTTACATCAAGTTTACCGGAAATTGCCACTTCCAAACTCCTTCGAGAATAACGCTACCTCTATATGGATTGTTAATGGGGCATGATCTGAGAGCGAAATGGTTCCAAAATCTACATACTTCACCTGTTGCCACTATACTAGTCGAGGCCCATATGTAATGAATGAGAAGTGGTGGGATTGATATAGACTCCTGTGTGCTCTTTACCACCCTCAAAGTTTAAAGTAGATATAAGATTCAGTATCGGTAGCAAATGCCCACTCCCCACAGATCACCCACTGTGATCTGAAGAAAATTATACATGGAATATGCACACTGGTTTTCTGGCATATTTCACATGTCTAAATGAAGGTATTTATGTCAGCATGGACACCTGGCCATTAGAACTTCCTGGGCTTGGTCTTAGATTGTCCTAAATGTCCCCCTGTCAAATAAGAAGGTGCAACCTCTAGTCCGATTTTCCGATGGGTTTTTGGGATTACTAACTGAGTTTTATGTAGGCCTTCTCTGCATGTTTCCTTTCTATACAGTAATCCTTGCTTTAGGAAGAAAAAAGGGCTTCCCTTCTCTAATCCTTCCCCTTCAGGAATCATCTGTAAAACAGCCTCTGCGAGTGCTGAATCATTGAACTGCGCAAAGGCTAGATCGGGAAGGATGGTAGGTTCTTCTTCTCTCCTGGCCTCAGTGGTAGATGGTTCATTGGCTTCTCCAAAGCCCAAGTTACCTCTCTGAATTTCTTCTGGTTCACTTTCTTCAAAATGGGGAAATACAGCCCTTTCAAGAATTCCTTGTGCAATTCTGTCACCACGATGTACTTCAAATGGAGTTTCGTCATGGTTCTGTAGGAGAACCTTTATGTCTCTCCAGAAGTCAGGATCTATGACGCCAGCTAGGATATCCAGACCGAACTTCCAGCCCAAGCCAGATTTTCTGGCCAATCTTATTTAAGAACCATCAGGGGTATTAGGACTAAGTCCGTGGGAATCATCCCTCTTTTCCCTGGATAGTAGCTTCTTGTCCGAGGTATCTGTGTACTGTACCCTAAGAGCGTGCCACACAGCCAGCCACAAACCCACTCAACAATTATTGAACGGCAAACCATCATGCTCTTCATATCACCCACCGCTAATGTCATCCCTGCTGTCAGTCTCTCTAGCTCATATATCCGCTCATATATCCGCTTCCCAGCACCTGCAGCCAACAATGGTAACTTAAATATTAAATTGGCCTTGACCATTTGCTGCCATGGTGTATATTGAGATCACCCTCCTCCCTTCTCTAATAGTGGCCACTGAGTCAGTCATATTCCTTCACTTTGTCTCCCCCGTCTTTGGTAGCAGTGAACGCCCTTGTAATTTCTCCCTTCCTTCGCCCTGGCAGATCTCTAAGCCTCTGCGTATATGAGGTGATGCTGTCTGCACTGCGCAATATGTCTCTAGGGTACTGCAATTGTGCCCCTTCATCCTCCCTTAGTCTATCCATGGCCTTGCCATCTCCCCATACTGTGTCTCTGGACGTATCCCTCAGGAGCGGCAAGAGGGTCTCTCCCCTTCATCGTCCTCGCTCCCCAATAAATCATCCTCGGACCCTGTGTCCCCATCGGTACTGTCAATGCTCTCCTGGATGCTGAGCCTCCTCAATACTGTGCTTCCCTGCTGCTTTCCCCCTGATTGACCCATATTTCTGTGTCCCCTCCCTCACGAGAGATCAATTTCCTCTCTCCGTGGAGTAGCCTTCCTGCTCCTGTCCTGTTCTCTCCTCCTTTGCATCTCCCTTTCTTTGCCATCACTAAAAACGTGCTAAACCCATCTTTACTTGCGCTTCCCTGAGAGCGAGTCCCTCTTCTTCTTTGCATCTCTGCTCCCTAAGGCATCGTTCAACTTCTACTTTTCTTTTGTCCTTCTTTATTTGCACTTGTATTTCCCTTTCTTCTTCTGCCTTTCTTGTTGCTATGTCCTCAAGCTCTCTCTCTTTGTTTTCTCACTTCCCACTCCTCCCGCTCTCGTGCTTCTACCTTATGTTTCTCTCTGCACACCCTATTGTTCTCTTCTTATTCTTCCCTTTTCCATCTTTCTATTTCATCCATTATCGCTGCCCATTCCCTCACCTCCTCTGTGTCTTTGTCACCTTTAACTTCCCTGCTCCCACACCCTGTCTCTTCTACGACCTTCCCGTCTAGTGTAAGCAATATCTGCCCACCTACTCATTTGTTCGGGACTATTGCCTCCGGGCTTCTGACCCTCAAGCCTTCCTGCTTCCCCCAGGTCATTTTCCTTCAACCTCGCCTGGATCTCACTGTGCTCCTTGCCTTCACCACCTCAGTCGCCCGTTCAGCCGCGCTTAGCCCCACTCTTTTACTATATGCTGGAGGTGCAAAGGTGGGATTGGTGTAACCTGCCGCTGCTTTTAATTCTTCACATGGTATACTCCCTGGGTCTCTGCTGCTACTCCTTCGCTCTCTGTCTGAGGAGGAGGAGGAGGGGGAGCCGAGGGCAATTCACTCTCTGGGCCTCATTACGACCCTGGCGCTAAGTGAAAAACGATGGCGGTAAATGGTTACCGCCATCGTTTTCCGCCAGGTCCGATCATGACCCGTGACCGTTAACTACGATGCCATTAGCGGCATCGTAGTTAACGCTGCCGCTAACTGCGCTAAGGGTGCGCGCACGCGACCGGCCACACCGTACTTAGCGCCATGGCGGAAAGGTACGCAAATGCCGACCCAAGCGGACATGCACCTAACGCCATCACCCAGCCCGTTAAGTACCTTACCGCCATGGTGCTAATTACGCCATTGCGAACCAACCGTAAAGGGCCATGTAAAGTGAATGCAGCTGCCACAGGTGCACAGAAACAGCACAGGTGAAGGCAATACAGACTCAGGAAGTACAAAGAGCACACCCCACCCCTTCCCACACCCAGTCACACTCCACAATGATACCAATACGACTAGCAATGTTGGGGCTGGAGGACCTGATAGCAATGCATGATACCAATCCATTCAACCTCACTGCTGAGCAGATCCACACCCTGTACCGTTTGGACCGGGACACCATCACCGCCATCGTAGATATGATACACAACGACATCGTCAGCATGATAGAAACTCCAACCGCCACCCCCCCCCCTACTGAAGGTAGTGTCTGTAGTCCACTTCCTGGCCACAGGCACCTACCAGCACACAGTGGGGCACTTGCATGGCATCTCATAACCATTATTCTCACAAACACTCATCCAAGTGCTCGATGCCCTCCTCAAGCACACAGACGACCACATCTCATTACCACGGACTGCCCAGGACATTGCAAACACCAAAGTGGGTTTCCATGCACTAGCCGGCATACCCGGTTGCATTGGTGCCATCGACTGCACCCATGTGGAATTGGTGGTTCCACGTGCCATGGAGGTACCGTACCGCAACCGGAAACAGTTCCACTCAATCAACGTGCAAATGGTCTGTGACTCCAACAAGATCATCACCCATTGTTGTGCCCGATTCCCCGGATCAACCCATGATTCTATGGTCCTGAGGAACTCCACAATACCACGCTACATGGAGCGACATGCAGGCCCAAGATCCTGGCTACTCGGTGAGTCCAATGTCATGGAAGTGGGCAGGTGAATGACGTACCGATGCACACTCCACCTGGCTGATAGGGGGGGGGGAATGATGCATACCCCACCTGGCTGAAAGGGGGGGGAATGATGCATACTCCACCTGGCTGAAAGGGGGGGGGGATGATGCATACTCCACCTGGCTGAAAGAGGGGGGGATGATGTATACTCCACCTGGCTGAAAGGGGGGGGGGGTGATGCATACTCCACCTGGCTGTGAGTAACACAGAGAACGGAGACAGAGGATGGGCACTCACAATGCACTCAACCCCTCTGCATACATTGGGTGATGGCATGCAAAACAGGCCATGGGAGCCATGAGCATATACTGGTTGCATTGTGTGAATCAATTAGTGCATGTAGAAGTGAGCCAAAGTAACAGTTGGATGCAAGCCATGTTGGCACATCATGTTCTTGATCAGACGACATGACTGACACATACATTCTCGCCTACATACAGGTGATGCAGGCTATCCCCTGAAGAGGTGGCTCCTTACACCAGTCCGTAACCCGCAGAACCAGCACGAGGAGGACTTCAACCGTGCACATACACGTACTCGTGTGGTCATAGAGCAGACATTCGGCCTATTGAAGGCACGGTTCCGAAGCCTCAGCAGGTCTGGTGGGGCACTCCTGTACCACCATGAGAAGGTGGCAAAGATCGTCATGGCATGTGTCATGCTACACAATATGTGCGTCAGACGGAATGTGCCCCTGCCCCCTGACGCAGAACTGCAACCACCTGACGATGAGGATGAGGAGGGTGCAGATGGGGCGGCACCCCATGGAGGAGGCGACGCACAGGAGGGGCGTGCAATGCGCCTAAGTATCATCGACCACTGCTTCAAGCACACACGGCTGGTGTGAATCACTTGGGGCACTGTGTGTCTCTGGGACATGCACACTGTGGACTGTACACCAATAAAGCACACATACGCAATGAAAATGTCCACACATTTCATTTTGGGAAAGAAAAAAGTGTATTTAAACTATGAAACGTCGTGACACACCCCCTCCCCCCTCCCCCCTGCACACCCCAACACACCCCCTCCCCCCTCCCCCCTGCAAACCCCAACACACCCCATGTAGGTGTCAACAGATGCCTGTGACAGTGGGCACAGGCTGTTACAAGCCCCCTCTCCCGGCCCCCGGGGCACCCCTGGCTGTGGAGCGCAGGTTACGTCCGGAACGTCGGACGGGGCTGCTCTGTGCAGAACTGGCAGTGGAGGATGTCCCTGCCTGCCCCCGTGCATGCCCGTCCTGTAGGGTGTGGGTGAGCTCAGTGAGCGCACGACGCAAGCCGGCAAGTTCAGCACAGATGTCCCTGGACATGGCCTGCATGGCATCCCTCAGGGTGGCAGTGCTCTGCGCAACTTCGGCCCTTAGGGTCTCCGTGGCCTTTTCAATGGTTGCCCTAGCCCCCACACATTCCGCGGCATGCTCAGCCAGCATCGTGGACAGTTGTTGCTGCCATTCTGTGATGTCCTCGAGGGACTGCTGCCCCTGCTGGCCCATGGCCAGTGCTGGTGGTGTGATGGAGGGGCTGCTCCCCTCCTGTGGACTGAGGACTGGGCATGGGGTAGAAGGCCACTCCTCTACCTCTGTGTGCCCCTGTGTGTGATCCTCATGGGGGCTGGCGTCTGACAAACAGGGGGAATGTAGTAGGTCAGTGGGGCTTCGGACGTCGTGCTCCTCAATGTCTGAGTCTGAACATGCAGCTATTGCAGCTGTCTCACCCATGTTGCTGCTGGCCGCTGACCCGGTGCCTTCTGTGGCAGGCAATTTTGGTAGAGGTGGAGCAGCTGCTGCTGGCCTGCTGACTACAGGGGTGCTTGCCGGTGGGACGTCCGGTATGCTTGCAGTGGGTCCTGCTTGTTGTGGGGTCTGCCTCACTGCAGCTGAGGTCGAGGGTGCGGGGACGGTATAATTGGTCTTCTTGGCTCTCTTCGTCACAGGGGTGTCCTGGTCCTCGGGGTGTGAATCTGTGCCTGTGGTGGAGCAAAGGAGGGAGGGCGTTATTGATGGGTCTGCGGACTTTGGAATGACAATGATAGACATTATTCTGGTCAGTAGATGAGGCAGATTTCAGGCAGGGCCATGCAGGTTGTCTCCTTTTAGTGTGGAATGTGGATGCAGGTATGCGGGTGCCAGCAGTGTATACAGGGTGGTGCTCGCATGTGGCTATGGGCAGTGTGGAAATGTGTTGCATTTACACTCTAGGGCAACCTTGTGCTACACATGAATGGACTGCAGTGACTATGGCATGTCTTGTTTGAGGCACCTACCTTCATCGCCTGATGTCGGAGCTCTCCTTTCCATCCCTCCGACGCCTTCAATGGCTTCCATGCCAATCGTGGTTGCACAAATCTCCTCCCACGGTTGGAGTTTTAGTGGGGATTCCGACCCTCCACCGGTGCCCATTGCAAGGTTGCGGTTCGCAGAGATGATCGCTCTGACCCGTATGCGGAGGTCGTCCCAGCGCTTCCTGCACTGCTGTGGGGTGCGGGGTACGGTCCCCACCGCGCTGACGCGCTCGGCCACCAGGGCCCAGATGGCCTTCTTTTTCCCTATCGCTTTCCTGGGCATTTCAGGGGAGAAAACGACAGCTGCATTGTCTTGCAGGGTCTCCGCAAGCATGCAGAGTTCCTCCCGGCTGAATCTTTCCTGGCGCTGGCGGTCACATGCCTTCTTAACAGCTTTAGGCATTTTTAGGTAGTTGGATGTGTGGGTGATTGGTTGGGACAGGTGTCAGGGTTGGATCTGGTGTTGTTCGGTAGGATGGCAATGGATTGTGTTTTTAAAGATGGCCGACGTGCTGTTTCCCGTTCCAGCGCGATGACGCTATTTCCGGTCCTGCTTTTTACGGCCACCGCTAATTACGGTGGCCGCTAATTACGGTGGCCGCTACTTACGGTGGCGGAAGTGCACCTTGCTCGCTTTACGATGCCGGTAGGGGCCTTTTCCGCCATGGCGTTAATTGCATTACCGCCATGGCGTAATGCTCGTGCGCGATGGGTCGTAATGTGGCGCTCTTTACGCCATCGGCCCACGGCGTAAACGCTCATTACGCCATGGCGGTAATGACGGAAGATTACCGCCTGGGTCGTAATGAGGCCCTCTGTCTCTCGCTGGCTCAGCATCCATTGTTGCCGTGCCAGGTCCCCTTTCTCTTCCTAAAACACCTTCCATAACTCTAATATGGCCATTTGTTTGTTTAACTTCTTCCCTCTGTAAGCCTTGTGTATATTTGCGTGTAATTGTTGCTGCATACATTTGGAGAAGCTCCCCTGTTTTGGCCTGGGCTTCACCAATTTGCCTCTGTACCGCTGCAAGTCCATTCCATGCTATATTTACAGATTGTGTCCCTATATCGCGAGAGGGATTTGCACATGTGCTGTAGGGGTGGGTCCCTCATGATTTTACCTGACTACATTAGATGTCAATACTTTACTGACTCCAAACAGGGATTTCAACACATCCACAGTTCAAATATGCGGTTAACAAATATCTCTTATGACCATAAAATCCCTACTCTAGCCTCAGCCTCTCTGGATCTCGACCAATAGCGCGAGTGTGTTCGTGCACCTCAAGTCCTATACAACAATCATGAATGCATGAGCACCAAGCCCGACACACTGCACCGGGATCCCCCAAACAAACCACTCTGAAGGTTCACCTGCGGCGGGGAACGGCTGCCCACCGCGGCCACAGAGGCCATATGAGAGCGCACAAGTAGTCGGGAGGACCCGACTGAACATTCACGGCCCCTGTGACCGTACCGTACTGCATCAGAAAAGATGTGGCCGGCAAGCGGGTAGCCTTACGGGAAGGTGAAGACGAGATGCGGACAAAGGAGCCTTAAAAAGAAGACACCGGGACGCCTGCATAGCAACGGAACGAAGCGGCGTGTAACGCCCCTGCTGGGAAAGCATCCCTGCGGGCCCTGGGGGAGAACAGTACCTGTGGCTGAACTACACTGCATGGGTTGCAGTGGACGGGGGGGCGAGGCAAAGTGGCAGCGGTCCGGAGCGGAGCAGGCCTTAATTGAGCAACGAAACCAGACCTTATGTACACGCCTAATGAAATCAAGCGGATCGCATAGTAAGCACGCCCCACAGGGCTTGTAAATATATGCACATACGGCGGGCATGGCCCTGCCCTGAGGAGGACAGATGAGGTTTGTGGTAGCGCCGCAGGCCTGGATGCAGATGCCGAGCACTGAGGGGACATAAACAGTGTGCACGCAGAAGTGAGAGGTTGCCGCAGAGGTGGCTCAGAGAGCACAGACAAACCTGCGCAGCAGGACAGTCGGAGGAGCACGGAGGGGCATGCAGAAGCACAACTAATATCAGAGGCTGTATGCCAGGTGGCCAAATGCACAGTAGTGGCCGCTCCCCCTGATGCTGATGGCCATGGCAGAGACCACACGGTCTAAAAACATAAGGAAGCCGGCGGCCTCCTGTTAAATGGCCTGGGGCACATGAGACGCATAGAAGGCACAACCTGGGGCATAATCTGGTTTGAGAGACCCGCTGGAACCCAAATCCAAAGTAAGTGGGAAGGGTGGAGAACTAAGGAGCCCGATGAAGAATACACCCACGTGCCTGGCAGGCGACAAATAGGAGGATGCGCGAGGCACACTCAGCGGGAAGCTCCACTGAGTGCCCTATGTACATAGAGGCAGCACCAGTGGCCGAACGACATTCACTGTGGGGGATTGCTAGACCCGTAGTAACACTCACACAGGTCCACAAGCCCTTGGGTGCGCAGAAAGGGATATGTACCACCAGGAGCCGGAGCATAAGGATAATGAAAATAAGGAACAGCAGCGGCCAAGTACGTGGGAAGACATAACCCATTCTTGATACAACACTAACAGGGTATGAGGACTCCCATTATAGCAGATCCTAGAAGCAATTGCGGACTTGAAACTAGCGTGGAAAACCAAATTGGAATCGGCTATGGTTGAATTGAAGGCGGCACTGGAACTTAAAGTAGGCACAGTGCAGGAAGAGGTGAATCTCCTCAGGCAAGATGTCAGAACGCTAGCAGAACACACAGGCGAATTAGAAAAGGAAGTGGCCCCAAACACAGCTGCATGCGCGTCTCACAAATCGGAGATTCACATCCTTGAACAACGTGTGAGTAACTTGGAAAACAGGGCAGAAGAAGCGGAGGGACGCGCACTGAGAAATAATGTACGTATCGTGGGATTACCGGAAGGAGCGTAGGGACCAAACCCCACGGAGTACATTGAAACAATGTTGCTGCAAGAAATAACGGGAGGGGGCTGACAAAAGGATTCGCAGTGGAAGGGGCACACAGGGCCCTGATGAGGAAGCTACCGCCAGGAGCCCCCCCCCCGAGGCCCATAATCGCCAAGATCCTGAACTACCGTGACAGGGAAAAGATCCTAGAGCATTTCCGGAAGGGAGGAACGATTCAAAGGGCATCAGCGAACATCACAGCATACCCGGATTACACACAAATACGTTGCATGAACTATGGAGCTGTGAAAAGAAGATTGCGGGAAGCAGGCTACAAGTACATGTTAATATACCCAGCGAAACTGAAGGTATACCACAAAAACAGAGCGTTGTTCTTTGACACCCCTGAGGATGCGTCAGAGTGGCTCGATACACAGAACTGCCCATCGGAAACGGGTATCCAGAAGGAAGACGTCGTGGATAAGTAAAACAAAGGCTGCAGTACTCATGCTGCTGCAGACTCAGACACTGGGACTAGAATATAAGACAGGGCAAAGACAGTGGGGACAGGGGCCACATGGGCTGCACAAAAATGATTCTTCAAGCACGGACCACAGTGCGAACCTAAGGAGCCTAACGGAACCAGTTCTCACACCCCCGCGAATAGATTAGTTAGGTTATCAATAGATCGGTAACACCCTGCTGGGATCCTCTTCTCGGCATTCCGAGACAAGACCAAATGCGGGGGAGCCTGAGATCCAGGGATGGAGCTGGGCACTAGTTTGGGACGGGTAGGGAGGAGGGTGGGGAGGGAATGTGTGTAGTGAACATAGTTGGGGAAGAAGGGGCGGGTGGTTATTTGGGGAGTTCATGTTAACATTGGAGGGGGGACAAGCCCACATTCATGCCGAACAAGATCAGAGGGGAGAACTAAGAGAGAGGGAGAGAGGGGGGATGAAATACAGATGGAAATCAGAAGTCTGAAAATTGTAACTTGGAACGTGAGAGGCCTTAACAGTTATCTGAAGAGGAAAAAAGTAATGATGTACTTGAAAAGGATGAAAGTGGACATAGCATTACTACAGGAAGCCCACCTTACCAAAGAGAAGTTAGAGGTGGTAAAAAAAAAGTGGAGAACGACCACCGTGGGTGCGACATACTCTGCTTACGCTAGTGGGGTGATCATCAATGTGGCACCTCACGTGCCATTCCAGACGCTTCAGGCCACGGCGAAACCGGATGGGAGGATGATACTGATCCGTGGGCTGCTGGAGAATTGAGAATTGAGTATCATAAATATGTGTGCTCCCAATCAGGACATGGCAGCCTACTTTAGGACTCTCTATGGTAAAATCAGCCCCCTCTTGGGAGGCGCAATCATAAGGGGGGAGGATTTTAACTGTACGCCATATCCCAAAACGGACAGGTCAGACACGAAGCTAGATAAACCCACCCATGCCGCGAAAGCATTACAGGCCCTGTTCAGAGATTTTGGACTAGAGGATATTTGGAGACAGCAGCACCCGAAAGACAGACACTACTCACTCTATGCTGCCCCACATAACCTGTATACGAGGCTGGATTACTTGTTTGTCGCCTCTGAACTTGTAGGGGAAATGATAGGCTCAGAATATGAGGCGAGAATATTATCGGACTACTCCCCCCTGGTCTTGGAGTGAAGACACCAGCCCCCAGAGCAAGAATCCTGACATGGCGACTCAGGGCCAAGGCCCTGCAGGACTCGGTATTCCGAAAGGATCTAAGAGAGGAGATAATTGGGTACTTTGACACTAATACAGGGAGCGTGCAGTCAGAAGAAACCTTATGGGAGGCGTTTAACGTGGTAGTAAGAGGTGCAGCTATATCCAAATCTAGAGGGCTCCAAGGGGGCATTGAGTGAGCGCTACAAGAGACAGAGAGGAAACTGGAGGAAATTATCCAGCGGGAGGGCACCGCACAGGAGGATGACGAGCAGGTGAACCTACTACAGCAAACCAGCAGGGAGCACTGGGAAAGGCTATGTAAACTGAACTATAAAAAATATATCAAAAGGCAACACTCAGGGGGAGACAAACCAGGGAGGCTGCTAGCATGGTTATAGAAAAGTGAGACACCAAGACCAGTGTTCAGAGAGATAAAGGGAGAAGAAGGCCAGACCTGCAACACCCAAGAGGGAGTGAATGAGGGGTTCCTTAGATTTTATAAACGACTCTATGAAGATTCAGAGGAGGAGGCAGGCCGGGAGATTCAGGAAACATTGGAAGACACAGGATTACCCAAATTAAATGACGAACAACGGGAGAACCTGGAGTCCCCAATTACAATAGAGGAATTGGAGACGGTGGTTCAGCACCTACCCACATGTAAAGCCCCGGGGTTGGATGGGCTCCCTAGTGAATTTTACAAAACATACAGGCAGGAAGTGCGGAAGTGCTCCCCCTGCTGCTGGCCATGCTAAACGAGGCATTCGAGAGGGGAAGGTTGCCGGAGTCTCTGAGGGAGGCAGTGATTATCCCGCTTCTAAAACCGGGTAAGCCAAGCACAGACTGTGGGTCATACAGACCCCTATCCATGTTAAACCAGGAGAGTAAAATCCTCACGGCGGTGCTGGCAAACAGAATCAAACTGGTAATTGGCAAACTCATGCACCCCGATAAAACAGGCTATGTCCCGGGCAGGAATATAACGGATAATCATAGGAGACTCCATCACTTTATAGAACAGACAGAGAGCGACCCCGGCGAGATAGCATTAGTCTCACTGGATGCAATAAAGGCATTTGACGCTATGAGATGGCCGTGGATGTTGGTGACCCAAAAAGAGTATGGGATGGGGCCAGGGTATTTGAGGTGGGTTAAGATGGTATACAGTTCCCCAATAGCCAGGGTCAGAACGGGTGCAATAATCTCAGATAAATGGCAATTTAGCAGGGGCACAAGACAGGGCTGCCCTGGTCCCCCATGCTGTATATTCTTGCATTAGAACCACTAGTGATCTGCCTTAGGCAACAGTACGGAGAGATAGGGATCCTCGGGAAGGGGGGACCGCACCTGATATCATTATACACCGATGACATGCTGTTGTACCTGCGCTTCCCAGAAGAAAACTTGCAGTATGTCCTGGAAGTGATGGAACGTTATGCAGCCCTTTCTGGCATAGCAGTAAACCCCAAGAAGTCATGCCTGTTCCCCCTGGTGAGACATAGGGGGACCCCCCTAGGGAACCTACCCACCTTGCCTATACCCTGGCAGACTAGTACATTCAGATACTTGGGGATTAACATATATAATACGGCTGCGGATGAATATGAACACAACAGGGAGAGGGCAGTGGAGGGCATCAAAAACAGCATGGGGTTTTGGGTGAAGCTCCCCCTAGCCATGGTGGAAAGGGCGGCCTTGCTCAAGATGGTGGTTCTACCCAGGCTGTTTTTTCATGAATAAACCCATATATGTCCCCCCAAAAGCTTTTTTTACAAAACTCCAAAGCTTATGCAGGGGCTTTATATGGCATAACTCCAGAAATAGGGTGGCCCTATGGAAGCTGCAGAACCTGTATGACAAAGGGGGCATATATCTGCCAAACTTCGAGATATACCACCTGGCGGGACAGCTTCAGTATGTGGCCAGATGGTTTTCTGAAGAAGAGATAGCAGAAGCTAGATTGCTGAGGGGGGATTGTGCCCCATTTTTTCTAAATTAAATGGTATGGCTGGCTCATCCAGAGATGCGAGGAAGAGCGAGATTGCTGGAACTGGGCTGGAAAACAGGCGCAAAGCATGTCAAGTGGTGGGAAACCCAACCCCATGCTCCCCGCAGGCGCCACTCGTGGCACTATGCGGGGAGGACACGCAAATGATAAAGGGGATCCGCAAATTCTGGGAACCGATGGGCCTCGCGACCCTGAGAGACATATGGCAGGAGGGGGCGGTATTGGACTTCCAGCAGATAATGGAGGACACCGGGGTACACAAAGGACAATACATCAGATATACCAGAATCATCAAACGAGTGGGTGAAAAGTGGTCCGAGGTAGTACTAGCGGAACAACCCGATGCATTCATTGAATGATATCTCAGCGCGGGCACGAAATATCCCGAATTTAGGAATTACTGATGTCCAAGGTGGGCAGGGAGGTACTCCAACTGAGGCGGGATTGGGAAGAGGAGGTGGGAGAACCCATGCAAGATGGACAATGGGAGAGAGCCCAGAGGTATCACAAGAAGGTGTCCCGGAAAGCGAGGCTACAGCAGATCCAGTTATATGTCACCCACAGGGCATATATGACCCCCGGCAGTCGCCAGGTTTGGAGGCTCAGTGACACAGAAATGCCCTAAATGTGGGGAGGTGGATGCTGGGATGACTCACATTCTGGGCATGCCCGGATGTGGGAAGATTCTGGACGGAGGTCGAACAACATCTGTCCCAAAAGGGGATTAAGCTGGAGGTGGATTCAGTATGGGCATGCATATTGGGGGGTTTTACTAGACCACGTAATCTAAAGCACATTAGTAAATTGAAAGACTTAGCCTACATCTTGGCCAAACGGAGAATCGCTATGGGCTGGAAAGCAGCCCGTAGACCTAGATTGGAGGTGTGGTGGACCGACCTCCTGAAATGGGCAGAGGCAGAGACAGTAGCATGGTACAAAGCAGTCACCAGGGGAGGGGAGGAGGAAGCGGGACCCCTCATAGCATGGAGATAGACGGTGGCCACGTTGTCGGGACTTCCCCAGGCTGTACTTAGTGAAGAGGACACATTGGGGAATGATGAAAAAGATGAACCCTAAATAACGAATCTGGAGGTACTGAAGTAGGGGCTCGAGTTAAAGGGGCGGGAGGGGAAAGGACTGTGAGGTCTAACATGCAAAAGTAACGATGTGATGCAATGTATAGAAATGTCCTAAAAGTTGGTTATGTTTGGTGTGTTGTTAAAACAATAAAAACTGTTTAAAAAAAACAATGTTCTGAATTAACAGAGTATTTTAGGCCCATCAAAAATCCCCAATGCACAAACAGAAGACTTAGCCATGAGGCAATGTTTACTGTCTTTATTTTTCCATAAGACAGGATCACATAGGAAAAGACAATTCACCAGCAATCTCAGCTCCCAAACCTGTGTCACAGGGTTTTATGCCCTAGTGACGTCACAAAAACTGGGTTCACCCCAAAAATGTATGCAGTATCCCCATTGGTTAGCTCGGGTTTCCTACTTATATCCGTTGCCCCATTGGTTCACCATGTCAGGTGGCTCTGCCTGAGACTACCCCCAAAGGTTGCCCACTACATTGTTGCCAGGTTCCGGGAAGACCACCAACATGTTATACCACCTCACAAATGGAGTTTCTGGATTGGCTAGAGCGGGTCCTCCCAGGCCTGGGACCCTTTCTGGTCACAGAGCTCAGTGTACTAGTTCAGGCTGATGGGTATGGCTATGGAGTGCTGTGGGTTCCATATTGTTGCTACGGGTTTGATCACCTAGCCTGATAGAGTTCCTGCAGCTCGCAGTTTTGGTGGGCAACACTTGTATCATTTCACTCTGCCTCGTTGGTAACAGCTTCTCTTCCCACCACGCGTAAATGGGTATTGTCTTTCTCATCTGGGTCATGTGTGAAGGGACCACAATACTGAGCCCTTCTGTCTGCAATTCTGAATTCTTGCAGTGGCTTGCTGCCTCGGGAACCAGAAATGTTCCACCTGCCCTTGTCCTTCACTGTAAATGCCATCTCTTTGCCTCATGCTGCAGGGATCATCTCTCCCCTTCCATGTACTACAGGCCTGGTTTTCCTACCTGATTCACTTCAGTCACTCTGTAGGTTCCCTATGTGTTTTCATGGTTTCTTATGGTTAGTTGCAATAAAGCATATGCAAGCTTGGTTCACATATATTCTGCGACTTGCGGTTACGCTTTGGCGAAAGAAGAGAAAGGTTCTTAGCATTATGTAAATGTATCTGTCCTCTACCTACAGGAGTTATAAGCATGTGTTTCATGTCTACAAGCAATAAACGAGTGCATGTCTGTGTAACTTCATGCTCGAGTGCAGATTTGCTTCATGTCTACTGCTGCTATGTCGTGGTATCCCTAATGATATCATCACTGCTTGTTTTTTTCGTCAGCTGACCTGGTCCATTGATGAGGCTTCTTCCCCCTCGAAACCACCCATTGGATACAGTTTGAATGGCTGTCTGAGAGAATATCTCTGGTCATATCTTTGATATATTGGTACATTTGGTGACTGGCCAAACAACGTGTTACACCTTTCATTCTTCATTCTGCGGGTTGACAGTCACATAGGGGACATGAGGGCCATTCCAGGGACCCACTATTCAAGTGCTTATGTGATGCCCTTATTGGATGCCATTATGCTACTGTTAAAAAGCACTCAGGACACCAGGCACGTTTCTCTGTGATTTAATTGTGGTTTCACCATGAAAGGATGCATGGATAATGTCCCAACACCAACTCCACACATCCACTCCTACTGAGTCCTCTCAAACTGCTTACTGTTCTTCTAATCGCAGGGCCATTTTTAGGATCCTGCACAAAAGTGCGCATGTCAGTGTTGCGTCCAAGAAGAACAGGATAAGCTTGGAGTATAAAAACAAAAACAGCGAGAAGGGGTCTATGGACATCAACATCAGATCGGGCCATTTATGCATCCAAAGACAGACTCAGTGAGTAATGAATCTGGGAACTGCTCCCCTTTCCAATCATCAAAAAGGAAGTTTAGATCAGGCATTTTTCATTTACTTCAGCACTTCCTAAGGTCCAATGTCAGCAAGCTCCTGAGGCTCAAAATAATAACTTTTTCACTTCCTTCTAAAATATCTATAAGGAGTGTCGATGGGAGCCATAGTCCAAATGCACACTTGTATTTATTTATTCCACAATCTTTGCATCCTTCTTCCTCATCATTGATCGAGAATGCACGCGCTGAACTGCATCTTCTTGACTTGTTTCCGAATCGGGTGGAGGTGTTCCGGTCTCACCAGCATATGGCTTCACATCATTCAGGTGAATCCAGGCATGCCTTCCTTGAACTTTTACTGCAGATGGAGTAATGTCCTCCACTATAAAAGGACCACTAAAACGGGGTTCATGCCATTTCCTTGTGAAATTTGTGATCAATATGAGATCTCCACTAAATAGTTTAGGAACAGGTAGTTATTGGTGTCTGGTTGCTAAATGGTCTTCATCTGTGTCCTTAGACCGACACCCCTTATGCCCGAGTTGATCTGAAATTACAGAGATACCAGCGGTCAAACATGTAAAATATGCATGTAGCTCATTTCCTAACAGTTGTCTGGGCATCACTCCTAGCCCTCGATGGAGGAGTCTGAGGTGTCCTCATTCACCTCCCGGTTACTAATTTGTGGGGTGTGAGGTGGTGGTCCGACCCGGGCTGATTTCTCAATGCATATAACGCAAGGGGCAGACAATACAGCTACCCCTTTTTCGGTGTCAATTTTAATTTGGCGATTCTCTATTTGAGAAGGCCGTTGAGTCTCTCACATAATCCATTTGCTTGCAGGTGATAAGCAGAAGAAAACATATGTTTAATACTAAGCAATAGACTGATATGCTCAAACAGTTCATTCACGTAATGGGGCATATTGTTGGCTCTTAGCACCTCACATACTCCCGATCTAGGAAATACTTCTCGCACTAAAAACTTTGCAGCGCAAGTGGCATCAGGATATGTGCATGGAACAGCTTCAATCCATCTTGAAAAGGAGCACACTACCACTATCATATACCTATATCCAATACATACCTCCAGCATGTCAACATAGTCAATATGTAAATTCTGAAATGGACCATTCGGTCTAGGAATCACTCCCCAAATGTTTTGCAGTGTGTGCCCAGCAGTAAATGTTTGGCATACAATGCAATTTACTACATATGATGCAACGTGTTCTAACAGGTTTGGTACAAACCAGTCTTCTGCAATAGCTGCAGCCAGTCTCTCCCTAGTTACACGCACTGGGAGTGTAACTGTTCTAAGGCTGCCCTTAATAAGGCTACAGGCATCACTGCTTTACCAGTGCTGTCCTGTCGCCACAATGCCTCAGAGGGGATAAAGACCACCCTCTCTGTGTCTATAGCTCTTTTTCTTCCTGTGGAGCATTACCTTGAACTTCCATCCGGTCTCGACAAATGATTAAATCCTTCATTTACCGTCATAATTGTGACCACTTTTTCTTTCACATCAGGGTTATCAAAACTATAAATATCCTGTGACTATGCAACCCTTTTGGCCTCTTCATCTGTGGCTTGGTTTCGGCATGAAATAAAGTCAGTTCTCTTAGTATCTGCTGTGCATTTAACTATTGCGATGGCCACTGGGAGTTGTAGGGCCTTAATAAGCTTGTCCAATAATGCTGCTTGTTGCACTACAGTGCCATCCGCTCTGAGCTAGCCCCTCCTTTTCCAACATGCTAACTCTGTATTTACGGTTGATGTCACATAGGCGGAGTCACTGTACACTGTCACTTCCTGCTCTGTGTGATTCTCGAGCGTGACAATAAGCGCCACCAATTATGTAGCCTGTGCTGAAAAATGAAACGTATTCACGCATTTGCTACCACTTCAAATTTCCCATTGGGTCTGTGCCTTATCACAGCTGAACCTGAATGCCTTTCTCCATCAGTTAGATCAATTCCCCCCTCACCCCTCCCCCGGCTAGAGCATTCTCCTTTGCCCTCTGGATTTCATTATATAATCATATAGAATCATGCACTTGCTCGTCCTCTGTCACAGGTTCGGCTACAAACGTGGTAGGGTTCACTATTTTACAAATGACTATTTTAATTGCTGGATTCGATATAGCTACCTCGTATGCTGAGGCTCTCTGGGATTTCAGTGTACCCTTAGGTTTCTCCAAAACAGCAAACAAAGCATGCTCAACAAATAACATCATGGAACAACCCATCACGATGCTTGCAGATTTCTCAATGGCGAATGCCGCTACTGCCAGCGATTGTTCGCAAGGGTCTGTCCTCTCATAACCGGATCTAAAATCCCACTATAAATGCCAATGGTTTATAGGGACCTCACTCGCCGTGCAGACGCCATTCCACCAGGCGCTACACAGAGGTGAGTGAGGCCCAGCACAAGACCCTCCTGAGTCTCATTTTTATGATTTAGAGGCCCGGTGTGCCTCTTGGTACCGGCGCCCACGTGTTTTAGTATCCCCGTTCCGCTTCCCATTCCTCCCCTCCCTCCTCCCGCCTCCCAGCCCGCCCCCGGCCCTTGATTGGCCTAGAGGCCGTGTGTTGCAGGACTAGGGACCTCACGCCGTGCAGACGCCATTCCACCAGGCGCTACACAGAGGTGAGTGAGGCCCAGCACAAGACCCTCCTGAGTCTCATTTTAATGATTTAGAGGCCCGATGTGCCTCCTGGTACCGGCGCCCACGTGTTTTAGTATCCCCGTTCCGCTTCCCATTCCTCCCCTCCCTCCTCCCGCCTCCCAGCCCGCCCCCGGCCCTTGATTGGCCTAGAGGCCGTGTGTTGCAGGACTAGGGACCTCACTCGCCGTGCAGACGCCATTCCACCAGGCGCTACACAGAGGTGAGTGAGGCCCAGCACAAGACCCTCCTGAGTCTCATTTTTATGATTTAGAGGCCCGGTGTGCCTCCTGGTACCGGCGCCCACGTGTTTTAGTATCCCCGTTCCGCTTCCCATTCCTCCCCTCCCTCCTCCCGCCTCCCAGCCCGCCCCCGGCCCTTGATTGGCCTAGAGGCCGTGTGTTGCAGGACTAGGGACCTCACTCGCCGTGCAGACGCCATTCCACCAGGCGCTACACAGAGGTGAGTGAGGCCCAGCACAAGACCCTCCTGAGTCTCATTTTAATGATTTAGAGGCTCGGTGTGCCTCCTGGTACCGGCGCCCACGTGTTTTAGTATCCCCGTTCCGCTTCCCATTCCTCCCCTCCCTCCTCCCGCCTCCCAGCCCGCCCCCGGCCCTTGATTGGCCTAGAGGCCGTGTGTTGCAGGACTAGGGACCTCACTCGCCGTGCAGACGCCATTCCACCAGGCGCTACACAGAGGTGAGTGAGGCCCAGCACAAGACCCTCCTGAGTCTCATTTTATGATTTAGAGGCCCGGTGTGCCTCCTGGTACCGGCGCCCACGTGTTTTAGTATCCCCGTTCCGCTTCCCATTCCTCCCCTCCCTCCTCCCGCCTCCCAGCCCGCCCCCGGCCCTTGATTGGCCTAGAGGCCGTGTGTTGCAGGACTAGGGACCTCACGCCGTGCAGACGCCATTCCACCAGGCGCTACACAGAGGTGAGTGAGGCCCAGCACAAGACCCTCCTGAGTCTCATTTTAATGATTTAGAGGCCCGGTGTGCCTCCTGGTACCGGCGCCCACGTGTTTTAGTATCCCCGTTCCGCTTCCCATTCCTCCCCTCCCTCCTCCCGCCTCCCAGCCCGCCCCCGGCCCTTGATTGGCCTAGAGGCCGTGTGTTGCAGGACTAGGGACCTCACTCGCCGTGCAGACACCATTCCACCAGGCGCTACACAGAGGTGAGTGAGGCCCAGCACAAGACCCTCCTGAGTCTCATTTTTATGATTTAGAGGCCCGGTGTGCCTCCTGGTACCGGCGCCCACGTGTTTTAGTATCCCCGTTCCGCTTCCCATTCCTCCCCTCCCTCCTCCCGCCTCCCAGCCCGCCCCCGGCCCTTGATTGGCCTAGAGGCCGTGTGTTGCAGGACTAGGGACCTCACGCCGTGCAGACGCCATTCCACCAGGCACTACACAGAGGTGAGTGAGGCCCAGCACAAGACCCTCCTGAGTCTCATTTTAATGATTTAGAGGCCCGGTGTGCCTCCTGGTACCGGCGCCCACGTGTTTTAGTATCCCCGTTCCGCTTCCCATTCCTCCCCTCCCTCCTCCCGCCTCCCAGCCCACCCCCTCACCCGAATGGCTCACTCTATACTACTAAAGCCACCCCCCCAGGGCAGCCCTCTGCCCGGCAGCCCCGCGGCTAAGGGCCCCGAGGCCAAGGGCGGCTCCAACAGAGGCGGCTCCAGGACGTGTCTACAGGTGTCCGCAGGGGAAGCAAAGGAAGCCAGACACCAACAAAACTGTGAGTATGGCATGGGTGGGGTGTAGAGCAATCACTCTACTCCAGAAAGCCCCTGTCACTCTACCTTACCTTCCATAGCATAGACTGCCATAGACTTAAATCAAGACATACCTAGGAAGACTTGCGACCACTGTAAATGGATTGTAAATACTGCCTTACGATGCACATGAACTTACTTGCCAATTTTAGCTAGTGCCACACGTGTAGGGAACTGAGCTTTAGCTTGCACCGCATCTAGATAAAAATTAGTATTCTTAACATGCACCACACTTAGAATTCTGAACCCTAGCTTGCGTCGCATCTAGATAGAAATGTGATTGTTAGCATGTGCCTCACTCAGGATTCTTAACTCTAGCTTGCGTCGCATCTAGATAGAAATGGGATCGTTAGCATGTTAGAAGTGTCCTCAATAGCCTCTGTGAAAAGTTGAATTTAGAAGTGTGCCCAATAGCATCTGTGAAAAGTAGAATTTAGAAGTGTGCCCAATACCCCCTGTGAAAGTTGAATTTAGAAGTGTCCTCAATAGCCTCTGTGGAAAGTTAAATTTAGAAGAGTCCTCAATAGCCTCTTTGTTAAAGTTGAATTTAGAAGTGCGCCCAATAGCCTCTCTGAGAAAGTTGAATTTAGATGTGTGCCCAATACCCCCTGTGAAAGTTGAATTTAGAAGTATCCTCAATAGCCTCTGTGAAAGTTGAATTTAGAAGTGTCCTCAATAGCCTCTGTGAAAGTTGAATTTAGAAGAGTCCTCAATAGCCTCTTTGTTAAAGTTGAATTTAGAAGTGCGCCCAATAGCCTCTCTGAGAAAGTTGAATTTAGATGTGTGCCCAATACCCCCTGTGAAAGTTGAATTTAGAAGTATCCTCAATAGCCTCTGTGAAAGTTGAATTTAGAAGTATCCTCAATAGCCTCTGTTAAAGTTGAATTTAGAAGTGTGCCCAATAGCCTCTCTGTGAAAGTAGAATTTAGAAATGTGCCCAATAGCCTCTGTGAAAAGTTGAACCTAGAAGTGTCCCCAATAGCCTCTCTGTGAAAAGTAGAATTTAGAAATGTGCCCAATAGCCTCTGTGAAAAGTTGAACCTAGAAGTGTTCCCAATAGCCTCTCTGTGAAAAGTAGAATTTAGAAGTGTCCCCAATAGCCTCTCTGTGAAAGTAGAATTTAGAAATGTGCCCAATAGCCTCTGTGAAAAGTGGAACCTAGAAGTGTCCCCAATAGCCTCTCTGTGAAAGTTGAATTTAGAAGTGTGCCCATTAGCCACGCTGTGAAAGCTGCATTTAGAGGTGCTACCAATAGCATCTGTGAAAGTTGATTATAGAAGTGTATCCAATAGACACCCTGGAAAGTCGCAATTAGAAGTTTGCCCAATAGCCTCTCTGGAAAATTGAATTTAGAAATGTGCCCAGTAGACGCTCTGTGATAATTTGCATTTAGAAGTGTACCCAATAGCCTCCGCGAGAGTTACACTTAGAAGTGTACCAAGTAGCCTCGCTGATAAACTGAATTTACACATGTTCCCAATAGCCTCTGTATGGAAAATTGTACTTAGAAGTTCGCCCGGTAGCCTCTCTGGGAAAGTTGATTTTAGAAGTTTGCACATTGAAAGAGCATATAACCATTCTTACCACACCCCACGCTTACTCTCTCCTTTACATCACCACTCAACTAGAACACAGAGATACTATGACACCATTCGGTATAACTGTTCTCATACGAACATCCACCGCTTACTCCACATCATTCTATGTAATCACTGCTGGTCTCACAACCCCAGCCAGGCGTCTTCCTCAGGCCTAACGCAGCCACATCCGTTCCGGATAAATCCTGCCAGAACGAACACATTCTCCTGATCTCTCAACCACCACACCTACCAATAAGAATCAGCTATTACACATGTACCGCACGAGCTGCACACATATCCGGTGCACACACGCACCTTTTGACTCTCCCTACTCTCTCTACTGATCTGAACTTCGGTTCCCAACGGCGTTCAACCTACCAGCGCCTTCAGACCATACCAATGGTATATAAGGCGCTATATAAGTGCAAAATAACAATAACAATAACAATAACAATACCCAAGTGTAGTTCTATCTGTAAGCACTGCTGTCATAACTGTTCCATTTGTGTGCGAGAATAATAACTCCTCAGAATAATTGGGAATTCTTAAAACTGGAGCTGTACAAATTGGCAGGAATTGCCAATGGAAACTATGGAACATTTGGAGGCATTGACTTCTGCAGGTTAACGTTCTAGTCCTCATTAGACATGGCGTCCTGCCCTATAAGTTCTGGCTCCGCCCATCCCGCCGATGCGTTGTATCTGTGTTTTCTACCTGTTACTACGCTTGTTACTCCAGTAGCTTTGCTCATTGCGCTTTTCTTTGTCAGACCTGTAATTTTCCTCCTTTCTCTTGCTTTCTGAGTATCGTCTGTTGTCCGTTCTTTCCTACGTGTGGTATTGTTCACAGTCTATCCTTTCCCCCGATATTATTGCTTTCCTAACAGTTCTCTGTCCTTGGCTGTCTGTTTATATTCGTCCACCTCTGACGTTTTGTTTACATTTCCCCCGCGGCGATTGCTGCTCTGGCTCTCTGCCTTCGTCCGCCGCAGACGTTTGTTTATTTACTTTCCGTACGGCGCTTGCCATTTGGACTCGTTGCTTCGTCCACCTCGGGCGTGAACATCATTCACTTCTTTGCGGCGCTTGCCATCTGACCTTGCTGCTTTTGTCCACCTCGGATGTGAATTTCATCCGTTTTCCTTTCTTCCTGTCTTTCTTCCTTTACTTCCCTTTCAAGGCGCCTGTCTGTTCATACTATACCGTCCTGACACCTTGGAGCCATTACCATATTCCTCAGTCACATCAGGTGTTTCCTGCGGCTTCGGAACTTACCTTTCACACTGACTTGCTCCTCTCAGAGAGACACCCGCCTTCTTTTCCAAACGTGTCCTTGCAGTATTCTTTTTTTTATCAGTCCCTATAGCTTTCCTTACCTGTTATTTCAGTCCTTCTTCCTTGATACTGCCCTTCTGTACTTCCTTGGTAATACATCTTCACAGGACCTTCCGTACCAAATTTAGTTAGATCATCCTATCCGGATTGCCTGTTGCTGGACTTTGGTCTTTGGATATTGCACCCTTTTTGGAATCCACCATCATAACCAGGGTTCTTTCTGCCTTCCAGCTTTTTCCCTGGGAGCAAGGCTGGCCCCCTGGGGTTCCCCAAAGGTAGAGTCTCACTTCTGCCAAGGTGGCCTCCGGAGGGACTAGACCTTATTTACACGAGAGAAAAGGACAGAAACTCAAGGTTCAAAAACCCCAGAAGAAGAAAAAGGATTGGAAGAGGACTAAAGCGGCCCTTAAGGAGCTTACTTCTGAAGAATCAGGTGAGGAGAAGGGGGAGACACACACTGAGCCTGACAGCATACAACGCTCATTGCAAACCATGGCCTCTTTGGAGCAGTACCAAGAATTAGTGGCAGCAATGCAGAACTTAACCGCGGAGGTACAATCCTTACGAACGGAGAACATTGATCTCCGACAACAGGTTGTCTTACACCGAGATGATCATGGAGACTTGCCAACTATGCCGCTCTCATTCGGCAAATATGATGCACACCCAGGAGGACTGAAGGATTTCCTTGACACCTGTAAGGTGTATTTTGCCTTCCGACCCCATGCCTATGATTCGGCCAGAACCAGAGTCGGCTTCATCATTGCCAACCTCACTGGAAACGCTCTATCTTGGGTCACCCCTTTGGTGACGAATAATGATCCATCCCTGAACGATTACAACCATTTTTTGGAAGTATTTATGGAGAGGTTTGATTGACACGCGGTACTCTACTCCTCTTTGGAGGCTATTCTCGACGTCAGACAGGGGAACACTGATCTTCAAACCTACATTTCCCGTTTCCAGAGATTCGCAGCCAAGGCGGACTGGCCTGATTCAGCCCAACAGACCATATTCAGACGTGGTCTTCACGACGAGATCAAGGACAAGTTGGCACGGGTAGCGAGACCTGCTTCGTTCCAAGATCTGATGACTTTGTCCCTCCAAATTGAATTCCGATTGCAGGAAAGAAGGCGTCTTCTTAGTACCCCTCAGGCTGTTCGTATCCCTTCCCCTTCACCGCAAACCAGAGCCATAACCCCTGCAGAAGAACCCATGCAAATCTGAGCCACCCGAGGACCCTTGACTCCGGAAGAGAGAAGAAGACGACGCGACGCAGGCCCGTGTATGTACTGCAGTTCTTCGAAACACCTATTAAGAGACTGTCCAGAGGTGCCCCCTCGACGGAAGGAAAACTCCAGCCCCCGCTCTGCTGCAAGGGAAGTGTCGGGGGATTTAACAAGTACCCTTGCAACAACTCAAGAACACTAGAAGAGTCTGCAGAAAACAGTTTGATGGTGTTTAAGGTAAATTTGTGGTTATCTGAGTCTGGTCCCACCGAGGTATTGGCCATGTTGTACTGTGGTGCAGCAGGCAATTTCATGGACCTAATTTGGGCCACGGAACACCAAGTGTCTACAAGGCCAAAGATAATTCCTATACCAGTAGAGGGTGTAGATGGCAAGCCCTTGTCTTCTGGCCCCATCACTACAGAGACGATCCCTTTGAAGATGAGAATGGGCCATCATGAAGAAGATGTTGTGTTTGATCAGATCAGGGCAGCACACTTTCCTTTGGTAATTGGAATTCCGTGGTTAAGAAGACATAACCCACATGTTGACTGGGCTGCCAATAAGGTGAGCTTTAACTCCCCGTTCTGTGAGGCCAACTGCATGAACCAACCTACAGGCTACACCTCTAAGGTTCAACCCAAGGAGGGGTCTCCTTTCCAAGGTCCCTTGATAATATCCTTGGTTCCTCTCCAGTATCAAGAATTTTCAGAGGTATTCATGGATACTGTACCCAAACTATTGCCCCCACAAAGGGCGGAAGACTGCTGCATTGACTTACTTTCTGAGGCTGCAGTTCCCTTTGGGCGCATGTACCCTTTGTCACTCCCCGAGCGGAAAGTCCTTCGCAAATATTTAGATGCCAATCTGCAAAACGGGCTCATTAGGGAATCCAGATCCTCCTGTGGGTCCTCTTTATTTTTCATCCCCAAAAAAGATTCTGCAGAGTTACGCCCTTGCATTGATTACCGAGGACTTAATAAGGTAACAATCCGGGACAGATATCCCATTCCTTTGATACGGGACATTCTGGAGGCGGTACAAGATGCTGTATACTTTACCAAACTAGACCTGAGAGGGGCGTACCACCTACTACGTATAAGACAAGGAGACGAATGGAAAACAGCTTTCCGCACCCGATTTGGCTTATTTGAATATCGAGTAATGCCGTTTGGCCTTGTAAACGCGCCAGCCGTTTTCCAAAGATACATGGACAAGGTGTTCGCCGACATGTTGTTTGTATCAGTGGTGGTCTACCTTGATGACATCTTGGTATTCTCTCGAACACTTTCTGAGCATAGACAACTAGTCAGGCAGGTATTACAGCGCTTACAAGCCCATCAATTGCTGGTAAAACCTGAAAAGTGCCAGTTCAAAACTACTTCTGTGTCCTACATGGGATTTATCCTATCAAAAGAGGGAATAGAGATGGATCCAATCAAGATAAAGGCGATTAGAGAGTGGAAGGAACCGACAAACGTCAAGGAACTACAAAGCTTCCTAGGATTAGCCAACTTTTATAGAAGGTTCATTCCCAATTTCTCTAACACAGTGCTTCCTCTCACCTCTCTGCTTAAGAAAGGAGTTAAGTTTGTCTTTGGGGAGAATCCCAGGGAAGCATTTGTGACTCTCAAGAATTGCTTTTCTACTGCACCTATATTGGTCCAGCCGGATCAAACCAAACCTTACATTTTGGAAACTGATGCTTCCATAGGGGCAGTCAGAGCCATCCTACTGCAGGAATCAGAGGACGGATGTGAACATCCAGTTGCTTATTACTCTAAGACTCCGACTACCAGTGAGCGCAATTATTATGTACTCGAAAGGGAGTTGTTGGCGATCAAATTGGCATGCCAAGAGTGGCGTCATCTTTTGCAAGGTGCCGCACACTGCTTCATCATTCGAACCGACCACCGCAACCTGCGGGTCTTCCAACAGATGGAATGTACCAACGCACGTCATGCTCGATGGGCATACTTCTTTCTGCAGTTTGACTTTATCATAACCTACATTCCCGGAACTGAAAACAAGAAAGCTGATGCCCTGTCTAGGAGTCTAGGGGAAGGCTCTGGTGCCTACAGGGGACATGATGTGGTCTTTCCGGGATTGAAGATCGAAGCATTTACGCGGTCTTTACTCCAAGAGTTGATTCCCCAGTACCACACCAACTCCGACCTTTCCCCTTCTATCATTCAAGGAAGGGATGGGTTGTATTACCACGAAGAGGCACTGTTCATCCCCACCAAGAGGCTCCAAAAACTCATCCTATCATGGTGTCATGACTCTCCCTTAACAGGACATCCGGGGGTTAGAAAGACATATGACCTCCTACGTAGAGGATTTTGGTGGCCTTCACTCAAGAAGGATGTGGACCAATATGTATCTACAAGTTCTGTTTGCGCTTACAACAAACACTGGACGGGAAACCCTTTAGGGTTGTTACAACAACACACACTACCTGAACGCCCCTGGGAACACATTTCCACCGACTTCATTGTGGATCTCCCCCCATCAAATGGCATGACAGTGATAATGGTAACCGTGGATTCCTTCAGCAAGCTTGCCCACTTTTCTGCCTTCAGGCAGGTTCCGTCTGCTTCTGAAACAGCTGCTGTGTTTCTGCGAGATGTAGTCCACCTACATGGGTTACTCCGGACTATAGTGTCTGATCACAGATCTCAATTTACGTCAAAGTTCTGGGCTTCCCTCTGCCAGACTCTGGGTATTCACAGGGCTCTGTCTTCAGGTTACCACCCACAAAGCAATGGCCAGACTGAAAGACTGAACGCTGGTTTGGAACAATATTTGAGGTGTTTTGCAGCCCACAACAGGACGAATGGTATCAATTTCTTCCGCAAGCAGAGTTTGCCTACAACAATTCCTTTCACACATCGATCCAAATGAGTCCTTTTTTTGTACCTATGGGTATAATCCTCAGCATTTGCCCTGGCTCAGTTCCCCAGGTACCAAGATCCCTACTTTGGATGGAGTACTCAAAGACCTGTATGAAGTTCACAAGCTCACTAAAAAGGCTCACTTGGTCAGTCAACAAACACAGAAGAGATGGGCTGACAGAGGCTGGGGCTCCATCCCAAAGTGGGAAACTGGGCAATTAGTTTGGCTATCTACCCGATTTCTGCCACGATGGGTTCACTTGGGTAAGTTTCCCCACGATTCCTTGGGCCTTTTCCTATTGTACAACAAATCAACCCAGTGGCCTTCAAGCTCAAGATCCCTGTCTATCTCAAGAGGGTGCATCCGGTCTTCCATGTCTCGTTGCTCAAGGAGCATAAGAAAGATCCATTCCAAAGACCTGTCATTAGGGGGCGTACTAAGGTAACCCAGATCCCGGAAGAATATGAGGTGGCCTATTTGGTTGATTCCCGGTACCATCGGTGCAGGTTACAATACTTGGTCCATTGAAAAGGATACCCAGTGGAGGAAAGGTCCTGGGAACCCGTGAGTCACATACATGCACCTCGACTGGTGAAGAGGTTTCACCATTTTCACCCGGCGAAACCCGGGGGTCCCCCGAGGAAAAGGGGTCATACTGTCAGGAATTGCCAATGGAAACTATGGAACGTTTGGAGGCATTGACTTCTGCAGGTTAACGTTCTAGTCCTCATTAGACATGGCGTCCTGCCCTATAAATTCCGGCTCCGCCCACCCAGCCGATGCGTTGTATCTGTGTTTTCTACCTGTTACTATGCTTGTTACTCCAGTAGCTTTGCTCATTGCGCTTTCCTTTGTCAGAAATGTAATTTGCCTCCTTTCTCTTGCTTTCCGAGAATCGTCTGTTGTCGTCTGACCTCGCTGCTTTCGTCTGCCTCAGACGTGAATTTCATCCGTTTTCCTTTCTTCCTGTCTTTCTTCCTTTACTTCTCTTTCAAGGCGCCTGTCCGTTCATACTATACCATCCTGACACCTTGGAGCCATTACCATATTCCTCAGTCACACAGGTGTTTCCTGCGGCTTCAGAACTTAACTTTCACTCTGACTTGCTCCTCTCAGAGAGACACCCGCCTTCTTTTCCAAACGTATCCTTGCAGTATTCTTTTTTTTATCAGTCCCTATCACTTTCCTTACCTGTTATTTCGGTCTTTCTTCCTTGATACTGCCCTTCTGTACTTCCTTGGTAATACATCTTCACAGGACCTTCCGTACCAAATTTAGTTAGATCATCCTATCCGGATTGCCTGTTGCTGGACTTTGGTCTTTGGATATTGCACCCTCTTTGGAATCCACCATCATAACCAGGGTTTTTTCTGCCTTCCGGCTTTTTCCCTGGGAGCAAGGCTGGCCCCCTGGGGTTCCCCGAAGGTAGAGTCTCACTTCTGCCAAGGTGGCCTCCGGAGGGACTAGACCTTATTTACACGAGAGAAAAGGACAGAAACTCAAGGTTCAAAAACCCCAGAAGAAGAAAAAGGATTGGAAGAGGACTGAGGCGGCCCTTAAGGAGCTTACTTCTGAAGAATCAGGTGAGGAGAAGGGGGAGACACACACTGAGCCTGACACAAATGTTTTTTTTCAATTCTTCAAACCTTTCCTCCATTTCCTCAGTCCATTCTATTTTCTCATTATTCACTTGGGCCTTCTTTAAAGCCTACATAAGAGGTATTGTTTATGAACTGTAATCAAATGCCCATGCTCTAACATAATTACATAATCCTAGAAACTGCTGCATTTGCTTTATCGTGTGCGGTTTTGACGTTTTCATAATCGATTCAGCTCTTTCAGGTGTAACCTTCTTTCCTTCATGTGAAATCAACTGACCTATGTACAATACCTCTTCCTGGTAATATTGTAACTTCTCCTTATCTACCTTATATCCCTTGTCTGCCAAAATATTCTTCAATCGGATTGAATCTTGCCTGCACTCATCTTCTGAAGTGCTACAAACTAAAATATCATCTACGTACTGCAGCACAATGATTGGCAAATCAGTATTGTTAGGTTCATCTGTAGGACTCTATTAAAGATCGATGGGGACTCGCAGTACCCTTGTGGCAAACAAGTACTTTTCAACGGGTGGAACATAAATGACATGAGATCTTGAGAATCCTTATGTAACGTGATTAAGAAAAACGCATTTTTTAAGTCAATCACCGTGAAATATCATGCCTCCGTTGAAATACTACATAAAATTGTTGCAGGATTTAGAACTAAAGGAAACTCTGCCTCTACAATCTGGTTAATCGGCCTCATGTCCTGAATTAAACGCCACAACCCCCCCTTTCATTTTTTCACAGGATACACTGCGGTAATACACAGCGACTCTGACATCACCAAAATGCCTTGTTCCATAGTAGCCAATATAGTCTTAAAAATACCCTTATCTGCCTCTCAGGATATTGGCTACTGCCTTGCTCAATGTAAAATTGCTCCTGGTTTCAGCTTAATCTTAACTTCTCCCACCCCCCTCAATAGGCCTTTATCATAAGGGCCTGAAGTCCACAAAGAGGTTGGCACTTTTTCCATGTCTTCCAGAAAAAATGCAGGACGTTGTGGAGCAATCATCATTCGCTGTGGGATTTCCCTTCTCTCTGTTCTGACCCAATATGTAATACTCATTTCGAATACTACTTCATCGTCTAATGGATCATCGCTAAACAGGTCTTCATCTGTGACGTCAGTCAATCTATACCCTTCCCCAATGGCAATAACTGTTCTGCATAGTCTGCCTTTTCCATCAAATCCTTCATGCATGGCTAATTCCCCTCATACTATAGCTGTCTGCACCTGTAGGGGCAGAATCTGTCCCCCCCTTTGCCCATAGGTAGCTGTGGCCTGAACAAGAATTCATCAGGCATTCACATAATCTTTCCTACTAAGCCAGGTAACCATTTTAACAAAATATGTACCCCATACAGAAAAGCTTCTGGCTCTAATGGCACTCCTCACAGATTTATCTGCCCTGTAAATGCCATAATAAATTCACCCACGTTTAAATAATGTATCCATGGAGTGGAGCGCACTCTTCCCTCATCAGTGAAGGTAATGGTCATATTTAATTTTGTCATTAAGGGGTCGATTCATGGAACAAACCTGCGCCGAAAATCCCAGCGCAAGCAGGCGCAAGGTTGTGCAAGCGTGAGAAATCAAGCGCACGCGCATGCATGTGATACAAGGAAGGCGCTGCGCTAGTTTCCCGCTGGTCGTGCGCCAAATCCATGCATGTTGCACACGGGCACACACGTCATCAAACGGCGTGCGCTACGCGCACAGCAAAAGCGCACATAGCGCGGCACACACAACAAAAGTGGGCGGAACAGTGGGCATAACACGCGGAATGGGGAACAACGCGTGAAATAGAAGGCGTAACTGGGGAAGTACTGCAGAGAACTACACGGAACGCCCACACGCACGCGAACAACCCCTATTCATGGATTCGAATACAGGAAACCCGCGCACACCAAAAGACGCGCACAGGCGTCAACGCGTCCGCCACACGAAGGCAGGCGGATGCGTCCCCAGGCACAGTATAAAAGTGCGCGCAAACAACAAACACATATATACAGCTACAATGAATGCCCCATTTGTCACAGCACTGATCGTGGGACACCGCAGGAAGACGAGAATAACCAGGGCACGCATTTTCTCACCACGGACAAGCCTTTTTGGGATGCCTGACGACCAGGTCTATGGCAGGTATAGGTTTCCACCCCATATCATCCTAGACCTGGTCAGGGAGTGGGAAGATGACCTTACATCCCCCACCCTTTGCTCCCAAGCTTTGAGCCCCTTGGAGAAGGTGCTCAATGTCCTGCATTTTTGGCCACTGGGTCATTTCAGTGGACCACTGCCATAGTGGGGGGGTCTCACAGGCCACGCAGTCACGCTGCCTACACCAGGTCTTGGCAATCATGACAGCGCGCCCCTCAGTCCGCAGGCACATACACATGCCCAGAACACCCGCAGAAAGGCAGGCCGTTTTCCTGGATTTTTACAGGGTGGCACACTTCCCCAAAGTGCTCGGTGCCATAGATTGCACCCATGTGGCCCTACGTCCACCTAGGGCCACTGAGCACATCTACGGAAACCGCAAGCACTGGCATTCCATCAACGTACAGGTGGTATGCGATGCAAAGGGAATCATCACCTCTGTCTATGCAAACTACCCTGGCTCCACCCATGACAGTTTCATATACAGAATTTATGCCCTGAGTCGGGCCTTGGAAGCTGGGCAGCATGGTGATACATGGCTCCTAGGTGAGTACAAATGCCTGTGCACATGCATGCAAGTCACACACAGACAAATACCCAAATCCTAATAATCTCAACTATTATCACCTCCCCAGGGGACAGTGCCTACCCTCTGAGCAACCACATGATGACGCCAATCCGGAACCCCACCACACCACCCCAGGTAGGATACAACGCGGCCCATATTGCAACCAGGGCCATAGTGGAGCGCACATTCGGAGTGCTCAAGTCACGCTTCCGCTCCCTTGACCGCTCTGGTGGGCAGCTACTCTATGCACCCCAGTAGTGTGCAGGATCATTGTGGCAGCATGTGTCCTGCACAATGTTGCAATATGGCAGGGCGCACCGGTGGACATGGTGGTGCCCCCACATCTCCAACCACAGGCACAGGCGCTGCCCATGGGAGGGGATAGGGCACGTGGCGAGGAAGCCCGGACCCAGCTTGTTGCCACATTTTTCACCTAAACTCCCACCCCTGTGGAGTGCACACAGGCCTGGCACATACCAGGTGACAATCGATGATGACAAAGAGACAGTCAACTGTCACAACCTTCCCACCCTGAGATTGTTGCCATGGAAGTGCCACATTGTGTGCATCCCTAGCTACTTAAACACAAGCTATCCTGTGTGACGAAAAGGCACACATATGATATGATATGGCATTTGTAACGCGCCTATACACAAGTGTTGCAAGGGGCGAGGAGGCATGGAGGGGGGAACAAGGGAAGACAGACAACGATCCTACTAGGCCAGGTGTCATTTAGATCTTGCAAGTGCAGGGGTAGGTGGAAGGGAAAAGTGCAAGGGGAAGGGGAGGGTGGAGTGCAGTACATGGTAAGTAGAATAAAAAATAAATAAATAGGCCAGCTGGTGGCAAGTGCAAAGGTAAGTGCAGACAAGTGCTGGGAAGGGGGGGGCTGTAGGGATACAGAGACAGTCCCACAGTGCAGGGGTTGCCAGGGAGGCAGTGCAAGTGGAGAGTGGCTGGGCCAGAGACCGAGGTCGGTGAGAGTGGCCCAGTTGCAGATTCAGTGAGTTTCAGTGAAGAAATTAGCAAGGAAGAGGGAGAGAGAAAGCAGAAGCAAAGAGGAAGGTGTTGAGGTGCTTCCTGAACCGGAGATGGTTCTCCTCAAGTTTCAGGGAGGCAGGAAGGCTGTTCCAGTGGGAGGCCCCTGCCGCGGAGAGAGATCTACCCCCGCTCGTTGCTTCGAGAAGCGGCTGACCCTGACATGCAAGGTGTGAATCACACACACCTGCAAAACAGGCCATGACCATCACTGTTATGTCACTCAAACCCTCCCAAACCACAACCTGACATGGCAAGCAATAGCCATACACCAACACAGTACCAATAGGGTACACATTGCCATGTGAAAAATGTAAATTGGCATCAGACAATGATGCCTGACATGGAATCAGATGAAATGACTGACCAACAACCTCCCACCCAAAATAAGTAATTCCTAAATGCATCACAAAAGTAGTAGCCGCAACATAACAAAGAATGCCTGTCTACATGCACATTGTGCATTGCAAAATCAACACTGCAGCTTCTGTGTGCTGTGTCCAACTCCTGGAACACACTGCTCAGCACACAGCACAGTGAACAGCCATTGTGTGTGATGCACACCCTGAGCATCACCTCTAAGCAACAAACCACATCAAAAAGCAAAATAGGCATGTACAGGATCCATAATTGGTCACATAACATGTGCTGCAGGGACACAGCGGGCAGCAGAAGGCAAACAGAGTGTACATGTGGATATCGAAGGGTGGTTGTACATGTAGTGCATCATCGTGCGAGAGTGCGGGTCAGCAAGAACATGCACTCAACATATGCATGTGCAATCAATTGACCATCAGTGTCCTCTACACATCACATGTGAACATTCACCATGTGTACACCCCAGCATGTCAAACCACAACTATCCCCTCACACCTGAAAGGTAAACACAACACATGAACTGCATTGATCAGCAGAACACATCATGTACATAGAATACCACAATTACAATGTCAGGGTTCCCATCACACTGCAGGGCAAGGCAACTATCAACAACAAAACACCCCCCCTCCCTCACAAATGACCATGACCCACTGAACAACTGCACCTGGGTCATGGAGCCTTCAACCCTCAATTTCACCTGGCCACAGGATCACCCTTCCCCTTCGTCACCATCTCCCACCTTGTGTGTTAAAAGTTGCCTGCACCCTCAGAGTCCACCTTCATTTGCAAAGACATAAAATCCAAGGCAGAAAAACGAACCAGAACAGGCTCCAGTAGATGACTTGAAGTAGCAGTACCTCACAAAGTCCAAGTACTACCACAATGATGTAACAACCAAGGTAGCACAGTAAAACAATGTCACAACAGGATGTGAACCATGTGTGGCACATAACATAGAATGATGCACCAGGAACGGATGTGTACTGTCACAGCTCCCGTGTACAGGCGAAGGAGTGGCACGAAACAACCACCCCCACCGTGGCCTGGGTGCCTGCAAGGTCAAACTCACACAGGCCTCTGAGACCCTGGCGGGGAAGGAGGGTCAGAGATATGCAGTTGGGGACAGCCGTTGGCATACTGGATAACTGGAATGAGGGGCAGGAGAGGGGAGTAGGAATGACACGTGAAAGTAGGGAATGCACTAAAATGTAGTACTTGCATTAACACATACACAATCATAACAAACTTGTACATCATTGTCAGGGCCTTCCGGAGTCCAGGCGCAGGAGTGGCACGAACCAACCACCCCCAC
Source organism: Ambystoma mexicanum (assembly GCF_040938575.1). Classification (NCBI taxonomy): domain Eukaryota; kingdom Metazoa; phylum Chordata; class Amphibia; order Caudata; family Ambystomatidae; genus Ambystoma; species Ambystoma mexicanum. The sequence continues at coordinate 574,615,439 of NC_090922.1, read as the reverse complement.
TAGGGTTTTGGCGCCTGCAAGCTTGGGGCTTACACAGGCATCCACAACCCCAGCGGGGAAAGAGGGTTAGGGAACGTTGGTTGGATAGGTACGGGAAGCAGGAACACCGGGTAGAAGGTACAGGATTTAGAATTGGATAGAACTTGGGGTGATTATGGAAAAAAAACATACCAAATTGAATTACACATTCATCCATGCATCAGTGCATCCCCCAGCAAGCCTATGTAGAGCAGTTTGAAAGAAAAACAACAAGACACTCAGCTCTGGTTTTGAGTGCTGGCCTCCTGCCTGCGCACTCTCAGGTCCGGTTACAGGAGCACTTCAATGCTGCAAAGAGAGCCACAGTTAATAATCTGTCCGTGCCCATAAAACACAAACACACCACCAAATATGCCCCATAGCAACAAACTACTCTACAAACAGACAATCTGGTGTGGATGCTTCGTACCCATACGTAACATTCCCCCTGTGATGGTTCATACACAGTCAATGCAGTAAGTCAGGCGCCAGTGGGTGCATGGCAAATGGAACACCAATGTGTCACGATTCACACAACATGCAATGTTCCCTGGGTAAGCAGACAGATGTATATAGCAAGGTATGACTTCAGAAAAAGTCGTGTCCCACCATGACCGTAAAAAAATAGGCAGTGCATGTTTCAAAATGTACATGGAAATGAAATGCACTGCACCCGAGTCTGTCCCTTGCTGTATGTCCCTGTGAGCTGCTCCTTTCCATGTCTCGGAAGGCAAAATGGGTGATACAAGTGCCTCAATGGCCCATGGTGGACCGGAGGGTATGTGCCACTGCCCCTGCAGGTGCCCCAGACAACCTTACAATCAACTAGCCATCAGTCCACCAACACATCTGAGCTGTATTGTGTGCTTCAACACCAATATTCGTCCAAGCTCACCGTCAGTGCTGCTACTAAGCCTGCATGTGCAACTGGCCTGGTGGAAGCTTTGCTGTGTTGTGGCCCCCTGTGCTGATCATCTTGCCTGGAGTTCCTTGAAACACGTCAGCAGTTCTAGGATGTATGTCTGCAATCCCTGTGCCTCTGCTTGCGCACACATGTGCATGTGGGCACCAACAAACGTGTCCAGAATCCAGATGTCCAATGGGCCATGTCTGCTGGCAAAGGTGGTCTGGAGGCTCATCCCCCTGCAGAAAGGGCATGAAACACATGATTAATGCTTTAGAGTCATCTGTGTGTGTCTCTTCAGGCATCTCATTACTGGACCATGTCAGAGACGTACATCAGAAATCACACCATCAGTCCGTCTTTCACATCCAAAGTGTGGAACACACTATCTACGGCATGAATTGCAACAAGCACGTGTACATTAAAGATAAGAAACATACTACACAATGCATAGCAATGAATGTACACATTAATCATGAAACACCCCATCTAGCAAAAGCAGAACAGTGATCAATAACACCGCAATCATCCCCACTAGGAGTGTTAACACAAGTTACACAGCACCAGACATGCCACAGATATGACAGTCCAAAGCCCTTGTGTAATAAGCTGTTACACCGAACCATCCTTGCGAGCCCATGGATAAGGGAAGCAGGAGTGGCATATGTGAGTTAAGGACCCCAAGCAGCAAACACATACACAAGACAAGCCTGAAGGGCCCAGCTGGAACAGACAGTGGATACTTTCAAAAGCCACAAAGCACTGCACCGTCACATGAAAGCACAATAGACAAGCAATTTTAAACTATATTAACTAATTACACTAACTATGAAAAACCTACATTACCTAATTAAACTAACTATCAAACAGAAACTTAACTAACTAAACTAAAAGAAAAATAACAAATGGCCACATACGACCCGGGGGGGGCACCCAGGAGGGGGGAGGTACAGGGTGCTGCTCAACACCCACATGCGATGATGCTGAGCCAAAAAAAAAACCTCCATGGGCTCAACGCCTGCACAGCCCGACCTAAGTGGGAGATAGATGGTCGTCTGAGTCTGGCTCATCCTGGAAAGGAGGACGTTGCACAGTAGCCTGGCCACGCCTAGCCGCAGCTTGCCCCTCGACGGCAGCAAGTCTGCCGGACGGGTGAGCCTGGTTCTGTGTGGCGATGTGACATAGGTCTGCATGCAGAACCTCACGTGATGCACGTGCTTCCTCTATCAAGGTAGCACGTGTAACACGAGTTCCTCCTGCAAGGCCTGGCTGGACAACCGCTGCACCTCCCGGCAAGCCTGTAGCTCAGCCGAGATGGTACACTCAAGCTGTGCAAACCTCTCCTCTGCCCGCTGCCTCTGGGACATCAGAAGGACACTCAGAGTGGATTTGAGGGAAGCATACTCCTCCCTCAGGGCATCCATGTGCGCCTCTGCGTGAGCAGCAATTGCTTGACGCAGAGACGACATTTCAGCCTGGCGTGCCCTGTCTGAGGCCGCCATGCCCAGCCTGAGTGAGCGGGCTGTGGACCGTGCCGCCTGTTGCTGGAGAAGCTCCTGCCTAGCAGGGGGGAGCACAGATCGGGCCACACGCTCCATGCTCCCAGCGATGTTCTCCATTGCTGCCCCCTGCCGTTCTGAATTGGCAGTCATGTCTTGCTCCCACTCAGTATACTGTGGTTGTGCGCAGCGACCGCATTGCTGGGCTTGACCCCTGCGGGACCCAAGGACTGGGTGTCCTCGCTGTGTTGGCACCGCCCGCGGCTGCACGACTACATGCCCCCGTCGACGTGATGTCCCAGGCACATCAGTGACTGGTGTGGAGGGTGACCCTGCGTCCCGATCCACCACGGGCGGAGGTACCAAGACTGTCTGACCCCTCAGTGCAGGTGTCGCAGACAGAGGAGTGTCCACATCAGAATCACTCACCCTTGACACATGGACTTGATGCTCATCCAACTCGACATGGACGTCAGAGTCGTCATCAGGGCTGGACTCATAGGCAGCCAGAGACAAGATGGACTGTAGCACTTGGGGGTTTTTGTGGTCTACCACCCCACGACCCCCACTTGTGCCGGGTTGATGTAGTGGTAACAACCCTGTGTCTGGCATGACAACACCATCCTCCGGCTCCATTGCATAATCACCTGAAAAATAGAGAGAAAAAAGGTCACTAGACATGTCAGAAGCACACAACACACACACACACTGACAACAAACACATCAGGCAGACATGTGACACACAAAATTGAACCAGGCATGCATGCTGGGTCAACTTTGAATTGCTTCTGTGATCAGACCTGTTGAAAGGTGGTAGTTTGCATAGAAGTGGGTCTATGCAGTGCAGCAAATGTGTATGTCACTCACTACCTACATGTACAAGGACTCCATTGTGTGTGTCAGGAAATGTGAATGCAGTGCAAGGTCAAATTCAGGCATCACGTGCAATGTGCATTCAATGGGTAGCATATCTACAAGCAAAGCACCCCTCCACCCAAGTGCAAAAGCAGGGATGCCTAGCATGGTATCAAAAGGCTGACCATAGACCTGTGTATTGACAGGCAGTGTTGACTGGCATCAACAGCTTAATGTGATTCAAGTGACAACACTGAAAATGATGATGGGACAGTAAGCAGGACACATGATGAAAACTCTGGAGGCCGCCCACGTGTGACGAAGACACTACAACAGTCGAACAGAGTCATTGGCCATTAAACAGGCTGAGGCCTGTGACCCACACAGATTGTCAGACCCTAAACATGTGTGCAACGCAGTACTGAGCCACAGTTGACATGGGAAGGCTGATGAGATGCCATGCAATGTATGTCACCCAGGACTTGTATTACAGTGATTATCCAGTCAAAGACACATAGGGGCATGCGTGCAATGCACATGGAGCATGAATGGGCACTCATGTCCCTGCGGGGCATATGACCTATGCACAGTACAAGTGAGATACCCTGCATCAAGTACTAAGGCTTTGCCACACAGCATATGTCTGGCAGATTGTCCGCTGGAAGTTAGCATGTACACAGGACGCATGAACAGGAAAGTACCCAATGGCAAGATTGAAGCAGACCAGTGCAAAGGTGGAACTGGGGTGCAGAGTGGCGGAGGAGGGGCAAGGGAGCATGCCTACATGGAGTACCCACATGCAGGCAGAGGACACATGCACGTCAGTCATGCTATGACATTGTGCCTGGGCTGAGAGGAAGGTCACCCCACGCCACATGCAGAAGGGCCAGTGAGCTGGAACATGGACCGGAGGGGTATACTGGTAACCAGCATGTGAGTAGGGTGCAATAGTGGTGATGCGGACAGTCCCCGTCTGCTCCACATGTCCACCATCCAGCAGAGCAGACATGCATCACGGAAGCATTGCATTACTTGCACATCAGAACCATGTACACGTCACATGTAGCGGCAATCATGCACAACACATCCCACAAGTAAAACGCACACGTCCTCAACAAACACGCATCAACACTCACTGGACTGGGCATCAAAGTCCAGCATCTCTCCCACTCCTTCGACCGATTCAGGTGGTATGAACTCCGCAACGAGTGATTCATGCGGAGTGAGCTCTTCCTCCTCTGGTGCAGGCCCACCGCCAGTCACCAGAGTCAAGTTGTAATTTGAGGCACGCTTAGCCATAGCGCTGCGTTTGAGGTCATTCCAACGCTTTTTGCACTCTTGCGCCGTGCGCACCTCATGGCCGAATGAACTGACATGTTCCGCAACTTGCTTCCAGTGGGTGTCACGGTGGGCAGCTGTAGTCTGACTACTGGAACCCACTAGCATGTCACGGCTGTGGCCCCGCACGTAGTCCACGAGGAAGTCCAGTTCCTGCTTGCAGAAAGGCTTCTTCCTCGATGTGCAGGAGGTCGTGGCTGTGTGTGGGGTCCCAGCCTGTGCTGCAGGTCTAACCTTCCTCCTCTTGGACTGTGGCGCAGACCCTGGCTGGCTAATGCCGCCCTGACCAGTATGGCCAGTGGGTTCGGTGTATTGAGCCAAGGGAGTGGCAGGTGGAGGGACGACCAAAGGCCTGACTTGTGTCAGTGGCAGCTGGGTGCCCTCTAATGGACCTTGCGCAGCAACATCTGCTTTGGCAGGGTCATTGACCGCAACGGTCCTGGTTGGCAGACTCACAACCGGGGTGTTGTTGGGTGCATCTGCCCCTGCACTTGCCAAAACCCGGCTGTTCGGGGCAGCAGATGACATAACTGCCCCAGGGACACGTGTCTTGGTCAGAGCAGCCCTGCATGCCCCTACGGTTTCCCTCCTGGCCTGTTGGAAATCTTCCAAGGGCTCCTCAAGTGCCAACGCAGCCTGCGCTGGCAGACCCTGAGCCTGGGTGGCGGTGTGACAGCTGCACCTGCAGCTACCACTACCCTTGGGCCCGTGGCAGTCGATGGAACGGACTGCTGGGTCACACGGGCGCCAGTGCCAGATGCAGAAGCTGCATCTCCCGGAACCACAGGGGGTGGTGGCATGACTGCACCAACACATGGCACAACATTGTGCTCAAGTGGCGCAACCCTGCCTCTTCCCCCTCTGTGGCCGCCCTGGACACCATGGAGTCCCCCTACTCCCTGGTCACCAGGGCCACGTCCCCGACCACGCCCGCCACGAGGAGTACGCCCATCTGAGGCGCCCCTCACATTTGCTGGCCTCCCAACCATGGCACAGATGTAGTAGTACCGGCACAGATGGAGTAGTGCCAATGGGAGGTGTACAGCACAATTGACCTGGGCAATTGGAGTGAAGGGGGTGGGAAGCAAGATGTTAACAGCCCCCCTGCACCTGCAAGGCTGTATGTGACCACGGTGATGTAGTGACGGGTCACGCAACGCTCAGGCACCCCAAAACTGCAGTAAAACCGTGCACGCAACCCTGCAGCCTAGGTGCATGGAATCAACCTCCCGCAGTATGCGGTGGCACCCAGTAACACGAATAACGTGTACGCGTGGGACACGCAGGCTACTATGACCTCGAAAATGGGTGCGATACACAGGGGCACCCGCAGTGGGAAAAATAGCGTGTGCGACTCACCGTCTGACTAGCGCGATGCAGAAAAACACGCGTAGCCAATACCCCCGCCAAAAGAAGAGATACGTCCTTGATAGCTGTGAAGTTGTGATGGCACGCGAAACAACAGGAAGCAGCAACACACGTCGGTCTCCACGAAAGGCACATACAGCGAACTGCTGCCCCTGCTCACCTTTAACCGTGCTGAGGGAAACGCCCGCGTGCGTCACGTCACTTACGCGCATGGGCCCTTTCCTCAGATTACACGCATTCACACGCGGACGTGCAGTTTTTTCACGCATGCTGAACCACTATGATAACGTCACGAGGGAAACGCCCACGCACGCCCGCGCGCGCGCGTCACGTCACAGAGGCGCTTACGCTTGAAGGGCCTTTGGTCCAATGAAAGCGCGTGCGAGTGCTGACGCACTTACGCGCTATGGGCCTTTCCTCGAATCACACGCTGACATGCACATTTTTCACATGCCAAATCACTCCGTATCAAGCTGGCCACGCAAAAACACACGGAAGACCACGCTCTTGCCCAAAAGGCCCAATCACTTCCCCCCAGAGCCCAGAGCATGCTCCCACCTGCCATCTGCTGCTGCCCGACTGCCTGCTGCCCACGTGCCCTGCTATTTGCTGCCTGCACATCAGCCAGGGGTGCAGTTGCTGTGACCACCCCTGCTGGAACTGAAGACTCCCGACTGGGATACCATCGCTCCACAGCCCAGCCCCAGGACCCAGTTGCCCACCCACTCCTGCCTCTGGGGTTGCCATGTCGGGCACTACACCATCTGGTACCACTGGCAACCTGCAGCCAGAGAGGCAGAGGGCAACCAGCTTCACTGCCACCGAAGTTGGTGTCCTTGTGGAGCAAGTCCTGGGGCAGTATGATGCCCTCTTCGGAACAAGACGCGCCAACAAGGAAGTACAGACTCGGATCTGGACGGACATCGTGACTGCCATCAACGCGGAGGGGGTGGCAGTCCGCGACTTCCAACATGTCAAGAAACGCTGGGAGGACTTCAGGTCCAGGACCCTCAACAAGGCCCGGCGCCTCTTGAAGGCAGCGGATGCTAAGAGGCACCGGGGCCACCTGTCGGAACATCAGATGAGGGTCCTGGAACACATATGCCCAGCGCTCCACGTCCAGGTCCTTGAGAGGCAAACCCGTCTGGAGTCGAGCGGTAAGTGTACATGCATACTGATTGGAAGCTGTGCGTGTGGTGGTGTACCAGTAGTGTGCAGGTTGTACATGTGGTTTTCTAGGGCCATGTATGGATGTGTATGTACAGGGCTGTGAGGCAGACACATGCAAGTCCTTTCATGTGTGAGACACATGGATGGTGTATGTGTGGGTAAGCATGCAAGCCAAATGCAGATGTGTGAGCACGCATGTTTGGATTACTGTATATGTCAGTTGGCATGGTTGTGGTGTCACACATGGATGTTGGTTCCAGCTGCATGTATCTGCACCGTGTACATGTGCATGTGTGTCTATTTGACAAGGGTGCAACAGTGATGCAACATGGATGCATGTGACACTGATATGTGGAAGACTGATTGGCAGATGTGACATGGATGCCGATCTCAACACTGCGACAGTTGGCGGAGGTGTACACATGCATGTAAGTGTGGTGGTGTGTGTGCATGTGTAGTGCACTCCCTGTGTTTCATGTGATGTCTGGCTCACCTTTGGCTGCTTGTGCTGTTGTATGTGTATGGATGGTGCTGGCTGTTGAAATATGGCTGTGGAATAGCTCAAGTGTGTGAGTCAAAATGACATGTGTGTTGGGGATTGTGATGCCATGTCTGAAGTTTGACAATGCCACTCATGTACAACTGTCATGTGTGTATGAGTTCATTGTACAGTGCCCTGATGCCTGTGTTTTATTTCTCCCTGTCTGCAGCGTCAACTGATGAAGAGGGTGGAGAAGGTGCTGTGGAGCACAGTGGCAGGGATCGCACCTCCAGCCGGAGACGCAAGGCCCGGCTCCCCTCCCAGGTTGTCATCTCGTCAGGGAGTGAGGAGTCCGGTGCCGCGTCCCAGGCCGCAGCTGCCGAGGTGAGGTCCAAGAGGCAGAGGTCGGAGTTGGACTCCTCAGCAGCAGAAGGGGCAGCTGAGACCCCACAGGGCCCAACGGAGGAAGATGGCATGGAGTCATCCAGGTTGGTGGGGGGTTTGGTGGAGGAGGAGGCCGTGCAAGGGACAGAGACGGGGTCTGGAGGTGGGGATTCCACTGGTGCTAGTGGTGCAGTGCAGGACCAGGGACAGGAGGCAGCACAGGCTGCCGCAGAGGTGCCTGTGTGCAATCCTGTCCCTGATCCTGTCACTGCATCATCTTGCACCAGCAGGGATGCCTACGTCCAGACCCGTTCTCAGGGAGGGGATTGGCTTACACCAACTGGCCTTCCTCTCCCTGCGGATGTGGCTATCCGGCACCGGGTTGAACCTGTCCTGGGTTGGGTGGCGTTGCGTCAACGTGCCATGCGAGGTGACCTGCAGTCTTTTCATGAGGAGACTGCACGTCTTCTCGCATGGCTCGTTGACCGCGGTGACCCACTGGGACTGCTCACCAGGGCCAGATTCCTATGTTTCCTGGACCTTGTTCCGACCCCCTCCTCAATTCAACCCCCTATGCCCCAGTCATCCTCCATGCCATCTTCCCACCCATGTATCACCTGGGTGCCCTGTGGAGCTGCCTCTGACCCTGCGGCCAGGCTGGTGGACAACAGATCCCTGCCACAGTCGGGAGTTCGACTTCCAGCAGGGGTGGCCACCTCAACAACTACACCCCAGCTGGAGGAGGATATGCATGCAGCAGGAGCCAGGGCACAGGCAGCGGCAGAAGAGGCACGGCTCACAATGGTCAGGGCGGAGAACTCCATGCGTAGGGCCCTGAGGCGGACCGAGTGCCTCGAGGCCATTCGCAGGGACCTGGAGTTCCAGATGTCTTCGTCCCTGCGAACCATCGGGGCCATGGAAGAGGACCGCCTCCGGGACATCGAGCAGGAGTTCGATGATGCCCTGGCCCGGGACATCAACATGTGAGCTTTTGGACTTGCCCGCTGCCCTTGTAAATAGTTGGATAGTATTAGGTTTCCTTTGGTTTTTTCTTTATTTTGGACCTTTTGGACAATGGACCACATTTTTGTATATAGTTTTTTTATTAGGTAGGAGTTTTTGATAGGCTTCATTTCTTCAGTTGGGATCATGGACCCTGGATTGCTCATCTGTATATAGTTAACTGTTGGATTCTACTTTTTTGTTTGGATTTCCCCATGGAGCAATGGTTTTCACTTTTGTTTTGCCCTTGGATTTCATTTTTGGAACTGTGACTTTGGACACCTTTCCTTTGGATTATGATTTGTTGTTTTTCATAATTTTACAGAAATGCAGCTTTTCTTTTTTAATTTCCATTGTCGTTTGTTTGATTTTAATTCCATTCATGTTGCTTTTAATGCATTTTTTTCTTCCAACTTCGATGTGTGGTATTATCTCATTGGTTTCATGCATGTCATGATGTGGGTTTTGACATTCACTTGCACCCATTGTGTCTGTGTGACGGACATGTGTTCATTTAGATACTTGGCATTGGGGTTGTATCATGTAATTGGCATTTCTATGTGGGTGGATGCAATACTTGGGTGGGTGTTTGGCATGTGGAGGCTGCCCATAAGGGCCAGAGATCTAGATTGTGATGACGTGTTGGCTGGGGGACATGTGTCGGGGCCTGCTGGCAAGTGCCCTGCACTGCTTGGGGGGTGGGTGTGGAAGGGGACATGAGTGGGGGCCTGCTGGCAGGTACCCTGCACTGCTAGGGGGTGGGGGTGCAAGGGGACATGAGTGGGGGCCTGCTGGCAGGTGCCCTACACTGCTTGGGGGGTGGGGGTGCAAGGGGACATGAGTGGGGGCCTGCAGGCAGGTACCCTGCACTGCTGGGGGGTGGGGGTGCAAGGGGACATGAGTGCGGGCCTGCTGGCAGGTGCCCTGCACTGCTGGGGGGGTGGGGGTGCAAGGGGACATGAGTGGGGGCCTGCTGGCAGGTGCCCTGCACTGCTGGGGGGGTGGGGGTGCAAGGGGACATGAGTGGGGGACTGCTGACAGGTGCCCTGCACTGCTTGGGGGGTGGGGGTGCGAGGGGACATGAGTGGGGGCCTGCTGGCAGGTGCCCTGCACTTCTTGGGGGGTGGGGGTGCAAGGGGATATGAGTGGGGCCTGCTGGCAGGTGCCCTGCACTACTTGGGGGGTGGGGGTGCAAGGGGACATGAGTGGGGGCCTGCTGGCGGGTACCCTGCTCTGCTGGGGGGTGGTGGTGCAAGGGGACATGAGTGGGGGCCTGCTGGCAGGTGCCCTGCACTGCTTGGGGGTGGGGGTGCAAGGGGACATGAGTGGGGGCCTGCTGGCAGGTGCCCTACACTGCTTGGGGGGTGGGGGTGCAAGTGGACATGAGTGGGGGCCTGCTGGCAGGTGCCCAGCACTGCTTGGGGGTGGGGGTGCAAGGGGACATGAGTTGGTGATCAGTGGTGCAAGCGGACAGGTGGCTTGTCTGTGGTGCATGGCCATGGTGGATGGGCTGCCTGCGGGACATGACCAGGGGTGCGGGGTAGTCCCCTGTGGTGTGGTCTGCCTGCAGGGGCCGTGGAGGGTGTAGACGGAACACCTGGGAGGACCGACACTACCAATTCACATGTAGGATTCCCTGCGCACCCCCGAAATTCACATACCCCGCTCTGACAGCTAAATCGCGTGTGAAACTTCCTGCGAACCCCTTAAATACACGTACCCCACTCGCACAGGGCCTATCGCAGGTGAAACTTCACGTGAACCCCAGGAATGTTGGCCCTGTGTTAGCGAGCGGGGTACGTGTAGTTCTGGGGTACAGCGTGAAGTTTTACACGTGAAAGGGCCCTGTTGAGCGGAGTACGTGTATTCCTGGGGTTCGCGTGCAGTTTCACCCACGTTTTCAGCAGGGTACATGTATTACCGGGTTCGCGTGAAGTTTCATCTGCGTTTTCAGCAGGGTATGTGTACTACGGGGTTCGAGTGAAGTTTCACCCGCGATTTCAGCAGGGTACGTGTATTCCTGGGGTTCGCGTGAAGTTTCACCCGCGATTTCAGCAAGCTACGTGTATTACGGGGTTCGCGTGAAGTTTCACACGCGAAAGGGCCCTGGTCGAGGGAGTACGTGAATTTCAGGGGTGCGCGGCAAGTTTTACACGCGATAGGGCAACGCCACAGCTTTTCTTTTTTAATTTCCATTGTCGTTTGTTTGATTTTAATTCCATTTCTGTTGCTTTTAATACATTTTTTCTTCCAACTTCGATGTGTGGTATTATCTCATTGGTTTCATGCATGTCATGATATGGGTTTTTGACATTCACTTGCACCCGTTGTGTGTGTGTGACGGACATGTGTTCACTTAGATACTTGGCATTGGGGTTGTATCATGTAATTGGCATTTCTATGTGGGTGGATGCAATACTTGGGTGGGTGTTTGGCATGTGGAGGCTGCCCATAAGGGCCAGAGATCTAGATTGTGATGACGTGTTGGCTGAGGGACATGTGTCGGGGCATGCTGGCAGGTGCCCTGCACTGCTTGGGGGGTGGGTGTGCAAGGGGACATGAGTGGGGGCCTGCTGGCAGGTGCCCTGCACTGCTTGGGGGTTGGGGGTGCAAGGGGACATGAGTGGGGGCCTGCTGGCAGGTACCCTGCACTGCTGGGGGGTGGGGTTGTAACGGGACATGAGTGGGGGCCTGCTGGCAGGTGCCCTGCACTGCTTGGGGGGTGGGGGTGCAAGGGGACATGAGTGGGGGCCTGCTGGCAGGCGCCCTGCACTGCTTGGGGGGTATGTGTGAAGTTTCACCCGTGATTTCAGCAAGGTAAGTGTATTACGGGGTTCACGTGAAGTTTCACACGCGAAAGGGCCCTGGTCGAGGGAGTACGTGAATTTCAGGGGTGCGCGGCAAGTTTTACACGCGATAGGGCAGCGCCCGTGCACAATACGTCACAAACGCGCTTACGCGTTAAGGGCCTTTGGTCCAATGATATCGCGTACGTGTGCTGACGCGCTTACGCACTAAGGGCCTTTGGTCCAATGGTATCACGTACATGTGGTGACGCGCTTACGCGCTAAGGGCCTTTCCTCGAATTACACGCTGACGTGCAAGATTTTCACGTGCCAAATCACTCCGTATCAAGCTGGCCACGCGTACACACACACGGAAGACCACGCTCCTGCCCAGAAGGCCATTTTCCTGCCCCCCAGAGCCCCGAGCACGCTCCCACCAGCCATCTGCTGCTGCCTGTCTGCCTGCTGCCCACGTGCCCTGCTATTTGGTGCCTGCACGTCAGCCATCTGCAGGGGTCCAGTTGCTGTGTCCACCCCTGCTGGAGCAGAAGACTCCCGACTGGGATTCCATCGCTCCACAGCCCAGCCCCAGGACCCAGTTGCCCAGCCACTCCTGCCTCTGGGATTGCCATGTCGGGCACTACACCATCTGGCACCACTGGCAACCCCCAGCCAGAGAGGCAGAGGGCCACCAGCTTCACTGCCACCGAAGTTGGTGTCCTGGTGGAGCATGTCCTGGGGCATTATGATGCCCTCTTCAGAACATCACGCGCCAACAAGGAAGGACGGGAGAGGATCTGGGACGACGTAGTGGTTGCCATCAACGCGGAGGGGGTGGCAACCCGCGACATCAAGCACGTCATGAAGCGCTGGGAGGACTTCAGGTCCAGGACCCTCCACAAGGCCTGGCGCCTTGCGGAGGGGGGTCGGGCATGCCTGAGTGCCATCCAGATGAGGGTCCTGGAACGCATAGGCCCAGCGCTCCACGCCCAGATCCTTCGGAGGCAGACCCGTCTGGAGTTGAGCGGTGAGTGGCCAAGCATTGCTGTGTGAGACAGGACATGTTGCAGTGTGCTGGTAGTCTGATGCTTGCCTGTATGTGTGACATAGGTCATGTATGGATGTGTGTGTGGACATCATGGTCATGCATGTGAGACCAGTTATGTGTGAGCCACATGGTTGGTGCATGTGTTTTAAAGCAACATGGGGAGCTCTATGTGGAATGCACACATGAATGCATGGCTGTCTCTGTTCCTGGACATGGAGGGGGGTGAGGAATAGGTGCTGATGTCATGTACATGTATGGTGCACATGTGTGTGTGTGTGCCTGAGAAGTGTGTGTGTGACTTTGAAACGACATGGATGCATGTGACTTTGAAGGCAACATCTTGGTTTACAGGGGCCCTTCTACATGGATGTTGATGTTGATTGCAGGTGCCCGGACTGTTTCTGCATGTGTGTTGTGTGCATTCACCCATGTGTTGTGGAATGACAGGATGGAAGTGACATTTGACAGTGCCACTCATGTGTTATTGCTTCCTGTCTAGGGTATTTTGTACTGTGCCCTGATGCTTGTGTTCTATGTCTCCCTCTACGCAGCGTCAAGTGAAGAAGAGGGCGGAGACGGCGCTGTGGAGCCAAGCGGCGGGGATGCCTCCACTGGGCGGCGATGCAAGGCCCAGCCACCCTCCCAGGAATTACCATCATCCGGGAGCGAGGGGGCTGGTGCTGCGTCTGCCTCAACGGCTGTGGGGGAAGGGCCGGGTGAGCCCCCACAGGGGCTTCCAATGGCAGAAGACAGTGTGGAGACATCCAGGTTGGTGGTCTCCACAGAGGAGGAGGAGCCCACTACTGAGCAGCACATGGGGCCTGGTGGGGGTAGTACCACTGGTGCAAGTGGTGCAGTCCAGGGCCAGGGTCAGGAGGCAGCACAGGTCACCGCGGAGGGGCCTGTGCATGTCGCTGTCCTTGACCCTGTGACTGCACCATCATGCACCAGCAGGGAGGCCCCGTCCCAGGCCCGTCCGCAGGTAGGGGAGAGTGCCATATCACCTGCCTCTCCACTACCTGCGGACGAGGGGTCCCGCGACCGTATGGGATCCGTCCTGGTGGGTGTCACGTTGTGCATGCGTGTCATTCGTGATGACGTGCGTTCTTCCTGGGCGGGGAACGCACGCCATCACGAAGAGCAGCGTCGTGATGTGGCACTGCTGGGAGGGGCCCTGGTCGGAGGGTTCCTACATGTGACGCGCACTCTAGCGGACCTCTCCTCCTCTGTGGGGGCTATGTGCCAGTCGTTTTCCACATCGTCTTCCGACCCAGATTCCACCAGGGCCCCCTGTGGACCTGGCCTGACCAACACAGCCAGCTTGGTGGAGATCCCATCCCTGCCACAGTCGGGAGTTGGCGGTCCAGCAGGGGTGGACACCACAACTGGAGACCAGCAGATGGAGGATGTGCAGGCACCATCGGACAGGGTACATGGACAGCAGCAGCAGCAGCAGGAGCAGGCTGTAGGTGGGAGCAATCATGGCTCAGGGCCATCAACATCGGAGGGGCAGGCATCGGCCGGAGGGCAGGAGGACCCTGGACGGGAAGTGTCTTCCGTGTGGCAGCGGTTGGGCCATGCGATAGATGCGGAGTGGCAGCGGGCGGAAGAAGCATGGCTCACGATGGTCAGGACGGAGAACTCCATGCATAGGGCCCTGAGGCGGACCGAGTGCCTCGAGGCCATTCGCAGGGACCTGGAGTTCCAGATGTCATCATCCCTGCGAACCCTCGGGGCCATGGAAGAGGACCGCCTCCGGGACATCGAGCAGGAGTTCGATGATGCCCTGGCCCGGGACATCAACATGTGAGCCGTTGGACTTGCCCGCTGCCCTTGTAAATAGTTATTTAGTTAGTATTAGGTTTCCTTTGGTTATTTCTTTATTTTGGACCTTTTGGACAATGGACCACATTTTTGTATATAGTTTTTTTATTAGGTAGGAGTTTTTGATAGGCTTCATTTCTTCAGTTGGGATCATGGACCCTGGATTGCTCATCTGTATATAGTTAACTGTTGGATTCTACTTTTTTGTTTGGATTTCCCCATGGAGCAATGGCTTTCACTTTTGTTTTGCCCTTGGATTTCATTTTTGGAACTGTGACTTTGGACACCTTTCCTTTGGATTATGATTTGTTGTTTTTCATTATTTTACAGACATGCAGCTTTTCTTTTTTAATTTCCATTGTCGTTTGTTTGATTTTAATTCCATTCATGTTGCTTTTAATACATTTTTTTCTTCCAACTTCGATGTGTGGTATTATCTCATTGGTTTCATGCATGTCATGATATGGGTTTTGAGATTCACTTGCACCCATTGTGTGTGTGTGAGGGACATGTCTTCATTTACATACTTGCCATTGGGGTTGTGTCATGTAATTGTCATTTCTATGTGGGCGGATGAAATACTTGGGTGGGTGTTTGGCATGTGGAGGCTAGCCATAAGGTCCAGGGATCGAGATTGTGATGACGTGTTGGCTGGGGGACATGTGTCAGGGCCTGGCGGCAGGTGCCCAGCACTGCTGGGGGGTTGGGGTGCAGGGGACATGTGCCGGGGCCTGTTGGCAGGTGCCCGCACTGCTGAGGGGTGGGGGTGCAAGGGGAAATTAGTGGGACATGAGTGGGTGCCTGCTGGCAGGTGCCCCACACTGCTGGGGGGTGGGTGTGCAAGGGAATTTGAGTGGGGGCCTGTTGGCAGGTGCCCCACACTGCTGGGGGGTGGGTATGCAAGGGGACATGAGCGGGGGCCTGCTGGCAGGTGCCCTGCACTGCTGGGGGGTGGGGGTGCAGGGGGACATGAGTGGGACATGAGTGGGGGCCTGCTGGCAGGTGCCCTACACTGCTTGGGGGGTGGGGGTGCAAGGGGACATGAGTGGGGGCC
The DNA here is from genome assembly GCF_040938575.1 of Ambystoma mexicanum. NCBI lineage: Eukaryota > Metazoa > Chordata > Amphibia > Caudata > Ambystomatidae > Ambystoma > Ambystoma mexicanum. The sequence goes on along the minus strand of NC_090922.1, from coordinate 574,599,708 downwards.
TGCTGGCAGGTACCCTGCACTGCTGGGGGGTGGGGGTGCAAGGGGACATGAGTGCGGGCCTGCTGGCAGGTGCCCTGCACTGCTGGGGGGGTGGGGGTGCAAGGGGACATGAGTGGGGGCCTGCTGGCAGGTGCCCTGCACTGCTGGGGGGGTGGGGGTGCAAGGGGACATGAGTGGGGGACTGCTGACAGGTGCCCTGCACTGCTTGGGGGGTGGGGGTGCGAGGGGACATGAGTGGGGGCCTGCTGGCAGGTGCCCTGCACTTCTTGGGGGGTGGGGGTGCAAGGGGACATGAGTGGGGCCTGCTGGCAGGTGCCCTGCACTACTTGGGGGGTGGGGGTGCAAGGGGACATGAGTGGGGGCCTGCTGGCGGGTACCCTGCTCTGCTGGGGGGTGGTGGTGCAAGGGGACATGAGTGGGGGCCTGCTGGCAGGTGCCCTGCACTGCTTGGGGGTGGGGGTGCAAGGGGACATGAGTGGGGGCCTGCTGGCAGGTGCCCTACACTGCTTGGGGGGTGGGGGTGCAAGTGGACATGAGTGGGGGCCTGCTGGCAGGTGCCCAGCACGGCTTGGGGGTGGGGGTGCAAGGGGACATGAGTTGGTGATCAGTGGTGCAAGCGGACAGGTGGCTTGTCTGTGGTGCATGGCCATGGTGGATGGGCTGCCTGCGGGACATGACCAGGGGTGCGGGGTAGTCCCCTGTGGTGTGGTCTGCCTGCAGGGGCTGTGGAGGGTGTAGACGGAACACCTGGGAGGACCGACACTACCAATTCACGTGTAGGATTCCCTGCGCACCCCCGAAATTCACATACCCCGCTCTGACAGCTAAATCGCGTGTGAAACTTCCTGCAAACCCCTTAAATACACGTACCCCACTCGCACAGGGCCTATCGCAGGTGAAACTTCACGCGAACCCCAGGAATGTTGGCCCTGTGCTAGCGAGCGGGGTACGTGTAGTTCTGGGGTACAGCGTGAAGTTTTACACGTGAAAGGGCCCTGTTGAGCGGAGTACGTGTATTCCTGGGGTTCGCGTGCAGTTTCACCCACGTTTTCAGCAGGGTACATGTATTACCGGGTTCGCGTGAAGTTTCATCTGCGTTTTCAGCAGGGTATGTGTACTACGGGGTTCGAGTGAAGTTTCACCCACGATTTCAGCAGGGTACGTGTATTCCTGGGGTTCGCGTGAAGTTTCACCCGCGATTTCAGCAAGCTACGTGTATTACGGGGTTCGCGTGAAGTTTCACACGCGAAAGGGCCCTGGTCGAGGGAGTACGTGAATTTCAGGGGTGCGCGGCAAGTTTTACACGCGATAGGGCAACGCCACAGCTTTTCTTTTTTAATTTCCATTGTCGTTTGTTTGATTTTAATTCCATTTCTGTTGCTTTTAATACATTTTTTCTTCCAACTTCGATGTGTGGTATTATCTCATTGGTTTCATGCATGTCATGATATGGGTTTTTGACATTCACTTGCACCCGTTGTGTGTGTGTGACGGACATGTGTTCACTTAGATACTTGGCATTGGGGTTGTATCATGTAATTGGCATTTCTATGTGGGTGGATGCAATACTTGGGTGGGTGTTTGGCATGTGGAGGCTGCCCATAAGGGCCAGAGATCTAGATTGTGATGACGTGTTGGCTGAGGGACATGTGTCGGGGCATGCTGGCAGGTGCCCTGCACTGCTTGGGGGGTGGGTGTGCAAGGGGACATGAGTGGGGGCCTGCTGGCAGGTGCCCTGCACTGCTTGGGGGTTGGGGGTGCAAGGGGACATGAGTGGGGGCCTGCTGGCAGGTACCCTGCACTGCTGGGGGGTGGGGTTGTAACGGGACATGAGTGGGGGCCTGCTGGCAGGTGCCCTGCACTGCTTGGGGGGTGGGGGTGCAAGGGGACATGAGTGGGGGCCTGCTGGCAGGCGCCCTGCACTGCTTGGGGGGTATGTGTGAAGTTTCACCCGTGATTTCAGCAAGGTAAGTGTATTACGGGGTTCACGTGAAGTTTCACACGCGAAAGGGCCCTGGTCGAGGGAGTACGTGAATTTCAGGGGTGCGCGGCAAGTTTTACACGCGATAGGGCAGCGCCCGTGCACAATACGTCACAAACGCGCTTACGCGTTAAGGGCCTTTGGTCCAATGATATCGCGTACGTGTGCTGACGCGCTTACGCACTAAGGGCCTTTGGTCCAATGGTATCACGTACATGTGGTGACGCGCTTACGCGCTAAGGGCCTTTCCTCGAATTACACGCTGACGTGCAAGATTTTCACGTGCCAAATCACTCCGTATCAAGCTGGCCACGCGTACACACACACGGAAGACCACGCTCCTGCCCAGAAGGCCATTTTCCTGCCCCCCAGAGCCCCGAGCACGCTCCCACCAGCCATCTGCTGCTGCCTGTCTGCCTGCTGCCCACGTGCCCTGCTATTTGGTGCCTGCACGTCAGCCATCTGCAGGGGTCCAGTTGCTGTGTCCACCCCTGCTGGAGCAGAAGACTCCCGACTGGGATTCCATCGCTCCACAGCCCAGCCCCAGGACCCAGTTGCCCAGCCACTCCTGCCTCTGGGATTGCCATGTCGGGCACTACACCATCTGGCACCACTGGCAACCCCCAGCCAGAGAGGCAGAGGGCCACCAGCTTCACTGCCACCGAAGTTGGTGTCCTGGTGGAGCATGTCCTGGGGCATTATGATGCCCTCTTCAGAACATCACGCGCCAACAAGGAAGGATGGGAGAGGATCTGGGACGACGTAGTGGTTGCCATCAACGCGGAGGGGGTGGCAACCCGCGACATCAAGCACGTCATGAAGCGCTGGGAGGACTTCAGGTCCAGGACCCTCCACAAGGCCTGGCGCCTTGCGGAGGGGGGTCGGGCACGCCTGAGTGCCATCCAGATGAGGGTCCTGGAACGCATAGGCCCAGCGCTCCACGCCCAGATCCTTCGGAGGCAGACCCGTCTGGAGTTGAGCGGTGAGTGGCCAAGCATTGCTGTGTGAGACAGGACATGTTGCAGTGTGCTGGTAGTCTGATGCTTGCCTGTATGTGTGACATAGGTCATGTATGGATGTGTGTGTGGACATCATGGTCATGCATGTGAGACCAGTTATGTGTGAGCCACATGGTTGGTGCATGTGTTTTAAAGCAACATGGGGAGCTCTATGTGGAATGCACACATGAATGCATGGCTGTCTCTGTTCCTGGACATGGAGGGGGGTGAGGAATAGGTGCTGATGTCATGTACATGTATGGTGCACATGTGTGTGTGTGTGCCTGAGAAGTGTGTGTGTGACTTTGAAACGCCATGGATGCATGTGACTTTGAAGGCAACATCTTGGTTTACAGGGGCCCTTCTACATGGATGTTGATGTTGATTGCAGGTGCCCGGACTGTTTCTGCATGTGTGTTGTGTGCATTCACCCATGTGTTGTGGAATGACAGGATGGAAGTGACATTTGACAGTGCCACTCATGTGTTATTGCTTCCTGTCTAGGGTATTTTGTACTGTGCCCTGATGCTTGTGTTCTATGTCTCCCTCTACGCAGCGTCAAGTGAAGAAGAGGGCGGAGACGGCGCTGTGGAGCCAAGCGGCGGGGATGCCTCCACTGGGCGGCGATGCAAGGCCCAGCCACCCTCCCAGGAATTACCATCATCCGGGAGCGAGGGGGCTGGTGCTGCGTCTGCCTCAACGGCTGTGGGGGAAGGGCCGGGTGAGCCCCCACAGGGGCTTCCAATGGCAGAAGACAGTGTGGAGACATCCAGGTTGGTGGTCTCCACAGAGGAGAAGGAGCCCACTACTGAGCAGCACATGGGGCCTGGTGGGGGTAGTACCACTGGTGCAAGTGGTGCAGTCCAGGGCCAGGGTCAGGAGGCAGCACAGGTCACCGCGGAGGGGCCTGTGCATGTCGCTGTCCTTGACCCTGTGACTGCACCATCATGCACCAGCAGGGAGGCCCCGTCCCAGGCCCGTCCGCAGGTAGGGGAGAGTGCCATATCACCTGCCTCTCCACTACCTGCGGACGAGGGGTCCCGCGACCGTATGGGATCCGTCCTGGTGGGTGTCACGTTGTACATGCGTGTCATTCGTGATGACGTGCGTTCTTCCTGGGCGGAGAACGCACGCCATCACGAAGAGCAGCGTCGTGATGTGGCACTGCTGGGAGGGGCCCTGGTCGGAGGGTTCCTACATGTGACGCACACTCTAGCGGACCTCTCCTCCTCTGGGGGGGCTATGTGCCAGTCATTTTCCACATCGTCTTCCGACCCAGATTCCACCAGGGCCCCCTGTGGACCTGGCCTGACCAACACAGCCAGCTTGGTGGAGATCCCATCCCTGCCACAGTCGGGAGTTGGCGGTCCAGCAGGGGTGGACACCACAACTGGAGACCAGCAGATGGAGGATGTGCAGGCACCATCGGACAGGGTACATGGACAGCAGCAGCAGCAGCAGGAGCAGGCTGTAGGTGGGAGCAATCATGGCTCAGGGCCATCAACATCGGAGGGGCAGGCATCGGCCGGAGGGCAGGAGGACCCTGGACGGGAAGTGTCTTCCGTGTGGCAGCGGTTGGGCCATGCGATAGATGCGGAGTGGCAGCGGGCGGAAGAAGCATGGCTCACGATGGTCAGGACGGAGAACTCCATGCATAGGGCCCTGAGGCGGACCGAGTGCCTCGAGGCCATTCGCAGGGACCTGGAGTTCCAGATGTCATCATCCCTGCGAACCCTCAGGGCCATGGAAGAGGACCGCCTCCGGGACATCGAGCAGGAGTTCGATGATGCCCTGGCCCGGGACATCAACATGTGAGCCGTTGGACTTGCCCGCTGCCCTTGTAAATAGTTATTTAGTTAGTATTAGGTTTCCTTTGGTTATTTCTTTATTTTGGACCTTTTGGACAATGGACCACATTTTTGTATATAGTTTTTTTATTAGGTAGGAGTTTTTGATAGGCTTCATTTCTTCAGTTGGGATCATGGACCCTGGATTGCTCATCTGTATATAGTTAACTGTTGGATTCTACTTTTTTGTTTGGATTTCCCCATGGAGCAATGGCTTTCACTTTTGTTTTGCCCTTGGATTTCATTTTTGGAACTGTGACTTTGGACACCTTTCCTTTGGATTATGATTTGTTGTTTTTCATTATTTTACAGACATGCAGCTTTTCTTTTTTAATTTCCATTGTCGTTTGTTTGATTTTAATTCCATTCATGTTGCTTTTAATACATTTTTTTCTTCCAACTTCGATGTGTGGTATTATCTCATTGGTTTCATGCATGTCATGATATGGGTTTTGAGATTCACTTGCACCCATTGTGTGTGTGTGAGGGACATGTGAGGGACATGTCTTCATTTACATACTTGCCATTGGGGTTGTGTCATGTAATTGTCATTTCTATGTGGGCGGATGAAATACTTGGGTGGGTGTTTGGCATGTGGAGGCTAGCCATAAGGTCCAGGGATCGAGATTGTGATGACGTGTTGGCTGGGGGACATGTGTCAGGGCCTGGCGGCAGGTGCCCAGCACTGCTGGGGGGTTGGGGTGCAGGGGACATGTGCCGGGGCCTGTTGGCAGGTGCCCGCACTGCTGAGGGGTGGGGGTGCAAGGGGAAATTAGTGGGACATGAGTGGGTGCCTGCTGGCAGGTGCCCCTGACTGCTGGGGGGTGGGTGTGCAAGGGAATTTGAGTGGGGGCCTGTTGGCAGGTGCCCCACACTGCTGGGGGGTGGGTATGCAAGGGGACATGAGCGGGGGCCTGCTGGCAGGTGCCCTGCACTGCTGGGGGGTGGGGGTGCAGGGGGACATGAGTGGGACATGAGTGGGGGCCTGCTGGCAGGTGCCCCACACTCCTGGGGGGTGGGGGTGCAAGGGGACATGAGTGGGGGCCTGCAGGCAGGTGCCCCTGACTGCTGGGGGGTGGGGGTGAAGGGGGACATGAGTGGGGGCCTGCAGGCAGGAGCCCTGCACAGCTGGGGGGTGGTGGTGCAAGGGAGTAATGCATTGGTGATCACTAGTGCAAGGTGACCTGTGGCTTGGCTGGGGGGGCATGCCCATGGTGGATGGGCTGCCTGCGGGACATGCACAGGGGTGCAGGGTAGTCCCCTGTGATGTGGTCTGCCTGCAGGGGCCGTGGAGGGTGTAGAGGGAACACCTGGGAGGACCCACACTGCCAATTCACGTGTAGGAATCCCCTGCACCCCCGAAATACACGTACCCCACTCGCACAGGGCCTATCGCGTGTGGAACCCTGCTGAAATCGCGTGGTAAACTTGCCCGCACCCCAGGAATACACATACCCTGCTGCAATCGCATGTGGAACTTCCCGCGCACCCCAGAAATACACGTACCCTGCTGAAATCGCGGTTGAAACTTCCCGCGAACCCCAGGAATACACGTTCCCCGCTTACCGTGTGCTGTGTGGCGGCCCTGTATACTGGTCCAGGGTTAGCGCAGCCCTTTGCGCTGGATTGGGGATTTTGATGGCTTTTCCTTGTGCGAGGGGCGTTCCTGGGGGCGTTACTGGCGCTGCTGCAGGGTCGCTGCACCACTCTGCGCCGCAGCTGCTTTTGGTGGCTAAAATCCATGAATACGCTGTGCGCCGAAATGGATTTTGGCGCATGCGGCTGGCGCAGACTATCGCACGCGCACACTGTGCGCCAGCCGCGTGCGCCACTTGTGCGCTTAATTCTATGAATTACCCCCTAAATCTCTGCCCAGAATATTAACTGGTGCCTGTCTTGAATACAATAAAGGCACAGACATTTCACATTCTCCTATAAAGACTGGTAGTTCATTAGTGAAAGGAACTACTTGTAGCTGCAGAGAAGCCTTGAACATTCATGGCATTTCCTGATAACAAAAACTTTCCCTCTCGTATACATGAGCGAGTTGCTCAAGTGTCTACTAAAAAAAGAAAAAGATTTGCCTCCTATGGTAACATCGACCCTTGGTTCCTCTTGAGGATTTGGTGTCACCGATAGTACTGAACACATCAAGTCACCCTGTGAGCTGTCCTATTGTGGGTACATGCTTATTCCCGTGCCCGTGAAAGGACTTCCTTCCGCAATAGTGACACCCCTTACTCCAGAAGTCAGTAACTGTCCCGTGCTTGCTGTCTGCTGTATCTGCATGGGTGCATGCTGCGATTGCCCTTGCAGCAGATTCAATGGTGCTTGCTGTGTTGTAAAGCCTGTTGCTTTTGCGGTACTTGTGCTTGACATACTGTCTGATCTTGGGCAAACCTGTCCCTACCTTGTGGGCTGTATGCTGGAGGATAAGCTCTCCCCCCTCTTGAATATTGCCCGTCCTGTGCTTACCCTTGGCTCCCACATGTTCACGCAATATGCCCTGTCATACCACATGTTCATCATAAAGGAGTGAATCTCCTAAATTGCCCTCCCTGCGCATATTGGTTATCATTCTGCAGGTTCTGAAACCCGTCTTGGTTATTTTGAAAACCACCCTGGTTATTCGGAAAACCAACTCTTCCTCTAAAGCCTGTAGCTCTGCCTCTAGGCACAAACCCACTTCATCCTTGATCCAACTGGCGTTGGTTATTCACCTGTTGTACACCTGATATTTGCTGCATTCCCAATCGCTCACCACTTGTCAGTACTGCTCCTTCTATAGCATTCTTTGATAATTTCTTCTGGTCTAAATTGGCTTCCTCAAGTTTCCTAGCATCCTCCCTCTCCTTATTTTTCTCTTGTAGCAATCGGCAATGTTGCGTGATAGTCAGCTGTATTTCTGACCATGGCTTCGCTTCCATTCCCACTAGCTTCTTGAGCTGTCTCTGTACCTGTTCTGACAACCCCAGACACAAAATGTGGTAAAATACTGGCACAGATTTCCCCCAAGGCTCTCGAGTTTCCATGGTCCACCGTTCCTGAAAATTTTGAATATAAGCAAGCAGATCTTCATTTTCTTGCATATTACATGCCATAATTGCACCTTTATTCTACGTGTCAGGATGGTCTATAGTGATTGCATCGAATGCCAAAGCATCGAATGCTTTAGCACCTAAAAAAAGCAATGAAAAAAAGCAATGAAAAAAAAGCATTGAACGCATTTTATCTTCTTTTTTTTAAATGGGGGGAGTCCCCCTATTTCTACACCTTAAAACCCATTATAATTAAAATGAAACCTTTACCTTTGAAAAAAATGTATTCCATGCTTTTTTCTATGCGTTTTTTTAAATGCTTTTGACATTCAATGTTTTGTATTCGATGCAATGACTGGATACCATCAGGATAGTGTACTTTCCAGACAGCTGCCCTACAATTATTAAATGGCGCTCCATCATGAGCTGTGACACTTGAATAACCTGCTCTCGTCCATATATCATCAGCTCTTTCCCCAAGCATGGCTGCAAGGAGACCTTCAATGTCCCCTATAGCTAACGTGTTTCCTCCTGTCATCTTTTCTAACTCAAAAATACATTTCCCTGCACCCACCATTAAGCTGGAGAGTTTACATCTTAAATTGTCCTTGTCCTTCTGGGACCAAGGATTATACTGCGATCTGGCCACTCCTTTCTCTAGTAGGGGGAATTGTATAAACCCAAATTTGCAATCCACTCCCGCCTGCCAACTCATAGTGGGGACAATAGTCCCTGATTGCCTTCTACCTGACAATGACCTCAACTTGCTCACATATGGTGGTGATTCTCCTCTTTCAATGTGTGATCGGCCTTTAGTTTGATCTGAGTACGCCATAGGGTCCGGCGTCCTATCTTTAGGTTGGTCTAAATCAGACCATCTTACTTCCTTGTTCGTCTGCAGACATCCCTTAGGATTGCATGTGCTTTCTCCCTCTTCCCCAAAGGTAGTTTCTCTTTCTTCGTCTGACATGTCTAGTCCCCAGCTAGTGTGGCTTTCGTCTTTCTCATCTCTGTTTAACGTTAGCCTGCCCAAATGCTCAAGACTAAACTGGCTTCCTTCCTTGCCTCCTGACTGGGCACCTGTGAGTCGATCTTCCTTTCCTTTACTTCTCGAATCATTTTTTATCCTCATTCCCTGATAAACTTTATCGATTCTATCTCTGATACTTCCTATCTCAAAATTCTCATCTAGGTTTACCCTAGATGGTCCTGGTATTATTCCTTGTGACCGGAGAAACTCCTCTATGTTGCCCCATGATATTACTGGACTTGGTTCCATCAACTCTTTCTCAATGTGATCAATATCACATGCTCTCTTTCTCCTTTTTCGTTCTATTTCTTTGTCTAACTCCCTTTGTTTTCTCGTTTTCCATCCAACCCTATCTTCTTCCTTCTTTTCTCTTCCCTTCTTTCGTTTGCTCTACGCACTTCTTTGTCTCGTCATCTTTGGATTCTTTTATCTCGTAATTTCTGTTCTTCCTCTTCTTCACTCTTCTTTTCTAGTCTCTCGTTCTTTGAGTGCTCTTTGCCTGTTGTCATACTTTCTCTGTTCTTCTGCCCTTCCTTCCTTTCTGAGCTGCTCCTCCTGATACATTTGCTCTCGCCTTTGTCTACGTTTTCTTTTATCCTCATCTGTTTACAATCATTTCTCTCGTCCCCTGTCTTTTCTATCTTGCTCATCTTGATCTTCCCCTTGTCTTATTTCCTCAATGCTCTTACCATAGAATTTAAGCAATATCTGTCCACCTATCCATTCGTTCTGTACGAGCGTGACCTCGTCAGCTCTGTCTCTTTCTCCTTTCCATCTTTTGATCTCCCGTTCTATATGTAAAGATACGCTTGTTCGTGCCCTCTTCTCCTCTTTATCTTGCAGGGCCTTAGAGGTCTCCTCCTTACTTTTAGCCCTTTCTATTTCTGGACTCTCATCACTGCCATAAGCAGGTGGTTCAGTTATCCCATTACTATGTCCTATCGCCGCTTTTAATTCCCTTAATGGGTACAAGCCGTCGTCTTTCATACTATCGCCATTTACTTCAGGTGCGGTAGGGGGAGCAGATGGCTCAGCACCTTCCTCCCTACACTAGTTAAGCATCCAATCCTCAGGAGGCAAATCGTCTCGTTCCTTCTGGTGCATTTTCCAAAGCTCTAAGCTAGCTAACCTTTTCTCCAATTTCTTTCCTGCGTACGCAGCATGCAAGTATGTAGTCATGTGTTGCAAAACTGCTTTTGACAATGATCCCCCTTGTGGCCATGGCATGAACATTTTGTCTGCGGTACCCTTAACCCATTACGCACTGTACTGTTTAAGCTTAGGTGCATGTTTTGGCAATTGCTTGCATAGATGCATTAGTGGAGTATCATCCCGCACTGTGACATGTCTCATTTGACAGTCAATAATTATCGTTCCGTTACGCAAAATACGTTTCAGAAAAACAATCAAATATGAGCGTGCACCAACAGTTGCCGCTCAAAGCCTCTCTTTGTCATGGTTTATTACACGGCACAAGCCAGCCAGGGAACTCCTTCCCCTACAATGAATGTGGAGCCCAATGAAACGCTTTTTATTTTTAGTATACTTTTCTTTTGAGTAGTCCTCCAACCCGTCTCGCACCTAACCTCCACAAACACCCCGTGTCACAATGGACTAGGAACCAGGCCGGTGTGTATCAATACAATATTTATTAATTTATTATTCAATGTAAGGGAGTATAATCAAAATACAGCAGCCACCAAAATTGTGGGAACACAAAATGCAATAAGCTCTACAAAACACTAGGTTAAGCGATACTATCACAGTTAATTCCATTTTTTTATGGCAGAACAGAAAAATAACAATTTACTACAAAGTGATAGCACCAACAGTTAAGCACTACCCCCTGCAACAATGGAAAAATGGGTTTTCAATGATTCAATACTACTGCTATGGGACAGTACACAAGGCTACTTTGGGCTGCTTACACAAGGACAAATTAGGCTTCAAAACAGACTAGCTAGAACCCTTAGGAAATCCGATTTGAACACAGGCAAGTCCTGAGAAAGAAAATAAAAAAATAAATAAAAGGAATGCAATTCAGAATCCGTGATCAGGTCAGGATATAGTAGGGGAAGGGATATAAACTAGAGAAAACAGGTTTTCCAAGGTTAAAAGACATTTTTAGAAAAACGAAAAGACAAATCACCCTAGTTTCTTCTGGGGCTGTGAAGCGAAAGGCAAGCTCTGAGCAATGAAAAACGAAGGAAATGCAATTCAAAATCCGTGCACAGAATATGATGGGGGAAGGGATATATTCTAGGAAAAACGCTTTTTAAAGGATGAAAAGAAAGTTTTAGAAAACTGAAAATGGGAATCACCTTAATTTTACTCGGGCTGGAAATGACACACATGCTTCAAACAATGGGAAAGGCTCATAGGAAAATCGTTTCTTTGTGAAAATGACAGGGGCAGCTAACAGGAAGGCTTTGGGCAAAGAGATTACTCGCAATGGGAACAACGATTTGGGTTTAGTAGGACAGATGCAAATAGGAATGACACTGGCAAATGAAAATTCGCTTAGCATGGCATAATTTAGACACGGGGACAAATTTGGTTTCCAGCTCGCAATGGGAATAATTCTTTTGATATGATATATGATAGTTTATTGACATAGCGCCTATACACAATGTGTATGCAACACTTTAATGACTATAATAATTAAATAAAAACACTAGACAAGGATTGTTGGTTTTGAATTTCAACAATCCTGATCCGTGAAATTCAATGGGGGAATGAATTGATTTACGTACAAAAATATTAAGGATTTACACAAACAAATGAGGGGTTTTTCAATGAGGATATGCTAACATATACAGGCAAACGAGATTCTTCTATCAGAGATAAATGAACTACACAGACAATTGGGGTTTTCAATAGGGAAATATAGAATGCACTGCTGCAAAAGTGAAGGGCTTATGTTTTAAGATGGATTTCTGAACTCTGTCCTGGAGGGGCAAAGGTTCAGAAGGCCAGACTAGTTTCTTGGAACAGGGTAACCTCTGGACCAGCCAGACCAATCCAATCAGGGTCGCTATGGCAGGCGGTCAAGACTAAAGCCCTCATCACGACCCAGGCATTGGACCATGGTGCTAATAGCACCATGGTCCATGCAGGTAACTTATCGACTCCGCCATGGCGGAATGGGGAATCACCGCCCCATTCCGAGGTTGGCGGGGCGGTAATTCCCCATGCCGCCATGGCCCTTCCCCATTCCCATTTTTGCCCCATAGGGCTCAATGGAAATGGGGAAGGCGCTAAGTACGGTGCCGCAAATTGCGGCACCGTACTTAGCGCCAAGGTCCCTTTGCGGGTTGGTTTTTTAGCAGGCGTTAAAGTGCCACCCGCAAAGGGACCTCGTAATCAGGCGCAAAGGGATTACTGGTACGGGTACCCTTACCGGTAATCCCTTAGCGCCAGGGTCGTAATGAGGCCGGAGGGGAGAGGGTGACTGAAGGACCTCAATGAGCACACAAAGCAAGGACACTTACAAATTACTCCAGACAGGTGTTATATCAAAAATATAGACACATTTATTACAAGGCCTTTGTAACATAGACCATAGCTAAAGAATCACAATAACACTAAGTAAACCAACACAAATCTATCAATACAATGTATATACAAGACCATTAGGGTCTAAAGGGTTAATTGCATGAAATATGTGGACAACCTAAAGGGGAAGGAAACAGGCAGTGCAGATAGTCTTTAGGCCCCGTTCGACATCGACAATACACCTAAATAAGAGGCAGTCAAAGCCCTAAGAAGATAGGAGCCTTGTGCTCAATCGTACATGTATTGCAAGCACACTCAGTTGTTCCATTGGGCAAAATAGGGTCTCTTCAGGGGTCTCTAGCAGCTCAGGAAGGTGGATGAGGTGATGCAGAACAAGTTCCCACTATTCAAGAAGGACCTCCCAGAGTTTGGGATGGAATCGCTATTTTGCAATAGCAGTGGAAAGGAGAGGGGCCCCAGGGGCCACCCGTGCATAAAAATTGACCCTTGCACTAGGGGCCACCAGTTTGGGTATGGAGTACTCACCGGTCCCGGATGCAAGCGGACCCAAACTTCACCAGTTCAGTCCACTTCGCTTGCAGGTTCAAATGTGGCAAAAAGGACGTCTTGGCACCTTTCACTTCCTGAGATACAGCAATGATTCCCAAATGGGACAGTGGTGATTTCTCTGCTCCTGGTGGATGAATTGACCCAGGTTCACAGCAGCAAGCTTCAGGGGCAAGAGGGTCACAAATGCAGCAGACTTGCAAAAGACGTTGCCGCGGCAGGGCAACACGGTAACCGTGTTCACTCCGGTCCTGGCGCACTCGTCTCACTTCAGACCTGGGAATGCCAAGTGTACGAAATTCGGTATGAAGATGCCGGGAACAGAGAGCTTGCAGTATACCAAGTTTCGAGGGCCTCCTCGAAACGGCGGCGGTGACAGAGCAAAGCAACTGGGTGAGCTGGTCAGCCCACTGGTTGGCCCAGGGACACTTCTGAGAAAGCTTACTTGCAGGGTTTGATGAAGGTGCCGAGAATAGTTGGTCCCACTATTCCAATGGGTCAAAGCATCTTCGCAGACCTTCTAGGACGACCAGGTGCAGAAGGGTCCCACGGGACGACAGCAGGCTCAGGGTGCCAAACCTTCCAGCGGGTCAGCAGAGGTTCCTCGACTCGGCTTCGTAGTTGCAGGATACTTGGATCCTATCCTTTGTTCAGTGAGAACTCAGGAGATCGACATGGTATGAGTGTTTTTGGCCTCCTCTTATCCAAAGTTGCCTTCGTGCTAAAATGAAGAAAACCCAATGGAAGATCTGCTAACAAACACACACTCCATACGTGGACCAATCACGGACCACGGTGGTCCCAGGCATTCAGGGCACTCCAGACTCTCTGGCACCCAGGATGTGTATTGGAACCAGACATTCTAGCTCACATCCTGGAGGCACACACACAAGGCATGCAGACGCCTGCAAAAGCATTGGGTTTCACAGGAAAGTGCATGACCTGGAAAAGGTGAAGGGGCAGGATGGCCAAAGGACAGAACAAAGAACATTGTGGCTTGGCCATTTTGGAGCTGGCCACATATTTGTGCCAAACGCGGTTAACGCGATTAACATGGCAGGAAAGGGTTAAAAATAATGCGAAAAGAAAGCTGCCACCAGTCCTGTCCATGACACATCTGCACAGTTCATAAAAAGTCCAGCGAGAGTATCTGGGGCCTTTGGAAATGACTATAAACCCAAGAGTGCTGAATGGTAAGATACATTGCACACTTGTTACATGTTGCACAAAAGTTGCAACATGGGAAAAGGACTAAGGGAAACAAAGTCTCCCAGTTCTGACTGTCTTAAGGGCATGTCAGTTTCCCCATAAAAAGTGAGCGAAAGTCCAGAGGAGTGCAGCGGAAGGCTGTGCTTCCCAGGCAAAGTCAGTCAATGGTGTCTAAACACCAGCAAAATGTTTGGGGGTTGACACGTGGAGGGAAAATTACATACAATTATGAAATCTTTCCTAACACTATGCAATTTGGGGCTGGGGTTATTGCTACTTACATAGAAAGCCTTTGTTTAAGGTTTCAGGAAAGCCAACTGGATCTCAGGACACTCTGGAAAGAATGGGCAAGGGTCTGTTCACTGAACTCTCAAAGCTGATAAGTTCCAGCAGCCTTCTCTCCGTCCTCCTTTTTCTGTCTTCCTCTGTTTTTTTGTGTGTCCCTGTCTTAGTACAGTAACCAGTGGTCGAAGTGGGCAGGAGCGGTCGGGAGCAGCGCTCCTCTACTTCTTTTATTTAAGTTTTACTGTTCCTATACTTTTATTTTAAAAAGAAACCCTTCCGGAACAGTTTCATTTTAAAATAAAAGTGTAGGAAGAAGTTAAAACTTTCACTTTCAGTGCAATGCAATGAGCGTTCCCCTAAACAGCAGGAGAATGTTTTTGGGGGTTTGTATTGTGCGTGGGAGGGTGTGTGGCGATGGGGTTTGTTGTGGGGAGCGGTGCAGGCCAGTAGGGAACATAGTTCCATTACTTCTTTTTGTGCACTTCGACCACTGAGAGTCCCCCTTATTTAGCAGAAATGACATCACTAATTTTACAATCATGGGGAAGTACCCTTCAATAATCCCTGCTGCCAGAATTGGACAGTTTCTCTCTTTCTCTCTGCCCCTAGTCAGGATTGGTTTAGGGATTTTGGAGTACCATCTGTCTTTTCTCCTTTATTACCATCCTTAGTTCTCATTTCAACTTTTTGGCAAAAACTTGTTATGTATCATAACTGCATAATTGTACTAGCCACTGTCATATGAAACATATATTCGGTTTTAGCTGATCATTGGGAATTAGATAAGCCAACTGCCAAATCCGTACAATGTAGCATGGCCATGTGTCACATTTTTGTCATTTTCATAGAATGTGCAACAGTTATGAATATGTAAGTCATCAAGCATATTCCCAATTTCATTTTCCATCTTTTCACCCACTTTTACATTAGTCACATGTCCAGATGAGCCAGAAACCTAATCTAACTGCCCATTACAGTTCCCAGAGTCCCAGGTAATTGCACATTTATATCCCCAAAACCGCCTGGAAATTACATGAACAATGGCATAAAATTGAGATCAGCCCTCAGTCTGATGGCTGAGCAAAATGCCTAAAATATAAATAGTCTTTTAAATCAATTGTGAGCATTTCTGTTCATCAAATGGGAGGCCACTTCACCCCCTACAGCCATCTGTCTTCCTGGGCTCAGCCTGTGACCAGAGTTTTTTCTAAGTCTCTTTGAAGTGGTGTGGGCTCTTTTGAAGTGGGTGCAACAAGGGCTCACACGTTTTTGCCATGCTTCAGCTAGGGATGATTTTTCCTTGAAGTCCCTTGCTTTAACTGCCTTCAGTGCCAGCAAGTCTGGGGAACAGTGGGCTTTCAACACCTGCAGCAGAAGATTCTATTGCAGGGCGTCATTGGATGGGATGTGTAACATCCAGCAGGAAGTGGGGCATTTCATTGTGAAGTTTAGAACTCAGCCAGAGCAGGTTTTTCCTGAAGTAAGTGTCTCTTCGCATGCTTACAGGAGTTTTGTGGGTGAAACATACTATACATTGGCTTTTTGCTTTCCTGACATTTTCCTGTGAGCAGTGATATCTTTTTCCATTGTGGCTTTTTAAAGCCGTTTTTATTTGCAAACACCGGTGCAGGCTGTTTTTGCTTTTAATGTTTAAAAATCCTGTTTTCCATTTCAGAAGATTCTTTGATTCCTCCTTCATGGGTGAATTACATTGCTGTTGGTCCATTGTTAATGACAAGTATGCCCCTTTCCCTATGGTTCTTTAATTTTACATGAACAAAAAGAAAAAGCCAGGCCGTTTTTGATGCAGTGTTGAAATTCTTCCCACTCATGTGAAAATAAAAGCAAAAGCCAGGCCGTTTTTGGTTGCAGTGTTTAAATGGCTGCTGTTCATGTAAAAGGGACTTCTTTTTGAGGCATTTAAATGCACCCCACATGCCTCCCTGCTTTTGAATGACTCTTTGTTGGGGAAGAGCAGGGCAGAGGGGGGTTTCCTTCAGCGTAATCTTTCTTCATCAGCGAGTGGGCACTCCGGTATTCCCTTCCATCTCTGGTTTGGGGTTATGCCATCACACCTCTTTTCTTCCTTTTTTGGGAGTGGGCACTCCAGCCTCCCCTTCCATCTTTGGGTTGGAGAGTGTGGCATGGCACCCCCTTTCTTCCGTCCTTTCTAGGTCCCCGGGGGTCTACTCTTCAGGCTGGAATTTAAAGGATGTTAATTCTCTAATAGAAGATAAAAACCAAAGTTTCAGTACTTTTTACACACATTTTTCCCAAATGATTTACAAGACTTTACAACGACAACAACCTCTAGTTATGCATAAGCTTCTAGTTTCATAAACAATTTGTATATTTCTTTTTTCTTCATTTGTACAATAACAGCAAGTACATTTCTCCCTATTATATATATATATATATATATGTGTTCAAAAAGGCTTGCACAAAGTACAAAAGACAGACAGCACTCCAGGAGCAGCAGTATAGATAAATACCCAAAACTGCCAGACAAACGCCCAAAGTGTCCACATCAGCAAATTTCCTTTATTAAATGTGCTGTGGAAAACAAAAACTGCAGGCAACGACGCGTTTCGCTGTAACAAACTGCTTGTTCACATTGAAATATATATATCTAAATATTTCCGTCTAATCTTTCATCCTTCCTTTTCATTCTTCAGATGGTTCCTCTGCTCGACTTTGGCTCATCAATATGTCGCAAAGCATGTCTGGGATGATAGCTTTTCAATTGATTGATGTGGACCCATTTTTATTCTGTCTGTTCTCCCTTAGGATGCAGATCTTATAGGCGACAGGTGAGATTTTATCCACAATTTCAAAGGCACCATGCCAGGAGGGGAGGAACTTCCTCGCTTTGGTCTGGTTCCTTTGAAAATTGTACATGTAGACCCTGTCTCCTACTTGATATTCTTTTTTAGTGGTTTTTAAATCATAGTGGGTTTTCATCCCCTCTGACGATTATTCCAGATTCCGTTGAGCGTACGCAAAAGCATGGCGAAGGTGTTTTCTCAGATTCTCAATATATTCATGTGTCGTGGATGTGTCCATCAGGGACTGCTCTTGTGTTCTGTAGAGCAGATGCTGGCGTAGCACCATTTTTTGTCTAGTCATTAGCTCGAATGGAGACATTTTGGTTGCAGAAGATGGTGTAGACCTGATGGCCATCAGGACAAGCGGTAGTCGGATGTCCCAACTAGGCCCAGAGCCCGCCACAAACGTCTTTAGGATGCCCACAATCATTTTATTGTACCTCTCAACTCCCCCACTAGAGGCTGGCGATAAGCAACGTGGCGTTTTCTCTTTACCCCAAGTATCTCCCACATCTTTGTCATCACCTCACTGGTGAAGTGACTTTCTCGGCCTAACATAATCCTTTGGGGAAAGCCGAAACACGAGAAGATGTGCTTGATCATCAGGGCAGCTGCTGTTTCTGCCTTGCAATTTGGGGCCGGGGGACATTCCACCCATTTGGTAAACAAGCATGTTACCATTAACATGTACTTGTTTCCTCTAGAGGAGCGAATCACGGGCCCGATGTAATCTACTTGTAAATCTGACCAGGGCAGTGTCCTCCCCCTTTTCTGTAGGGGAGCACGGTGTGTGAGAGAACTTGGCTGAAATCACACACACACACACAAGACACCCCTTCAAGTATGGGTCGAGGTCCTGACCTACGTGTGGCCAGTATGCAACTTCTCACAAGATTTCCAAAGTAGTATGAAACCCCTGATGACTGGCTGTGGCCGCATCATGGGCATGACTTGACATCAGGCTTCGGAATGAGGTAGGTACCACCCACTGTTCACATACAGAAATGGATTTCCGTACCAACAAACTGTCTTGGATTCAGAACATTTTGGGAAACTTCATCAACACCCGGAGATCCTCTTTCCCGATGTAATCGGTTTCAGTGAGAGGAATATTCACAGGGTCTTTAATTTGCTGATAAAATGTCCCAGTAATCAGATCCCCTCTCTGTGCCATGATCAAATCAGCATCTGTGGTCTCCTTACTCCACTGGGCAGTTGAGAGTTCATTTTGGGAAAGTGTTTGGGACCCGGTGACAGCAGCGACCTGGATTTCCCCCAACAGGGACTCAATCTCAATGAGATCCCAAGGATGTTTCCGGTTTTGGCCAACTGGTCAGCCAGGTCATTTCGGGTTTTGTCTGGTCCCTCTATTCTGAAATTACCCTTGATCTTCTTCTGGGGCATCATTCACCCAGGCATTCCAAACGCCAGCCACCAGTTCCTTTCCGCCATTGTTATCAACATGGTAGGAGCACCCATCCACATAAACTGTGGGCATCCCCTGGCACGTGTCTCCCTCATAGACTTTGTGCGGGGAAGCCGGGTACACCTCCATGTTGGTATTGAATTGCTTCACACATGTACACGTGCCACAAATAAGCTGTTTGATGTGGAAATATAGTTAGATCGAACTCAAATTTTATTGTTGAGTGGTAATCATGTAATTCAGTTGGCCCTCTGTAATAACACGTGTTTCGGCATACACTATGCCTTTGTCAAATCAGGGCAAATCTAAAGTAAACCAAATAGTTTTTTGTATACGATAGTCAAAACAAAAGAAAAACAAAATAAAAAAAGTAAAGAATATATAAAAATTAAGCCTTGCATGGACAGAATCCAGGAAGTAATTTTGGAATTACTCACATTCAACGCCCAAATTCTGTCACTTTGGAGATATTGCAAAGGCTGGTGAGGAGTCTCGATGATGATGTGCTCCCCCTGCATGAACGGGCTGTAATCTTTCAATGTCCACACCGTTGCCAGGAGTGCCTTCTCACAATCGTTGAATTTTTCCTCCATAGAGGATAAAGTCTTACTCGCATAGGAGATTACCTTATTGACCTTGTCCTGCTTATGGAATAATACTGCTGTTAAGCATGTATTTGGGAAGCCTGTCTCCAAGAAGAACAACCTGTTTTTGACGGGGTAAGCTAGACAAGGTGCTTGTTAGAGGCTTCTCTTCAGTTGTTTCACTGCCTCGGCTTGTTCTTGACCCCGCTTCCACTTGACCCTGGCCTTTAATAAATGGACCAATGGTCTCGTGACCTCTGCATAGTCTTCTATGAACTTTATACTGTTATTAGTCAGTCCAAGATGGCTTCTAAGTTCACGCAGAGTTGTGGGGTCTTTTATTTTAGTAAGGCCTCCACCTTTTTTTAACTGGGGACAGAGACCCTCAGGAGTGATTTCATGCCCTAAGAAGTTCACGCGGGTTTTACGCCACTGTGCCTTCTGGAAGGACAGTTTCACTCCGGCTTCTTTCAACTGGGTCAGAACACAGCGGATTTCTGCAATATGTTCCTCCCCAGTTGAGCTTTTAATTAGAACATCATACACATAGGCCAGGTTTCCCCTTTTAGCCAAGTCGGGCATGGCCTTGTGCAGAAAAATGTTAAATTCATTGCTGGAGTTTATATATCCAAAGGGGGTTCGGGTCAGCTTGTACTGGTCTTTATTACTCACGGGTACTGTCCAGTATCGATTGGTCAGGTCAATGGTGGTATATACCTTTGACCCCTGGATCTGGGCCAGTGCCTGGTCAATATAGGGAAGAGTGAAAATTGGATGGTACGTTACAGTTTAGGGACAAACACGGGGCACACTTTCATCTGACAAGGTCAGAAAGTAAGTTTAATCAGTTAATCCAAAAGGGTAAATAGATTCCAAAATATTTTATACAACAAAGCAAACAAAATAAATGTATCATTGATAATGAATTAGTTTATATAACATAACTGAATTCTAAACCGAAATAGTGGTGCATATACATAATGTACATCATTCAACATGTATTTAAATTCATACAATTGTGTTCAAGGAATACATTGGTCAATGATTTGACAAGATTCTACACAAATTAACATCACTCCTATCTCCTACAAGGGATGAGCAACACGTATGATGATTAGACAATGTATTGTGGCTCCTTGTATATACTACGCTTTTCGGCCGGTGCAGCCCTTCATCAGGTATTGGAGGCGGAGTAATTTCTGTAAAACATAGATGAAATGGTACGGATCAGGAATTTCATTATGGAGTACTGAGTGACTACATCAATAATTAAGCGAATACTTAACTGACCCGTGAAAGGGAGTGTTCCAGAAGTAAAACATAGGGCGTACAATAGTTAAGAAAAAACACCTTTTATTTTGATCACAGGTAATCCTAAAACAAAAGAAATGACAAGGAAGAGAAATGTTTCCATGCTTAATGTGGTACAAAAAAATGTAAATTAAAATCAAGTGTCACCATGAGTGGGACCAGTCGCTTGTTGAGCGCTGTGTTCCACTCCACGGTCATACGTTCACTTATGTCTGAGGTAGTACGGATACTGAACACTTACCAATTTAGGGACTTTTGAATGGGCACAGACTCCGTGTAATTAGCATCAAGGGGCAATATGCTGAAGAATATCTTGTGGCAGCATCAAAGTCACAACCCACCTATGAGTGAGGAACACGTGTATTGATATATTTGATTGAAATGTCTGATGGTGACTTTCTTTCGGATGTGGAAGTTATGCGTGAGACACTCACCGAAATATAACATCACAGGAAAAAATTCACTAAAAATGGAATTCTTCCACCATGTCTGTTCATCAAATATGCTTCTACGATCATGAAAAACTGCATTATCTATTAAAAACATAATTAATGATGCAAAATATAATTGCGGGGCTCTGGCGGCTACATGAAAAGTACATCCTACAGAGGAAAAGTAAATGAGCACACTCACCGAACGGTTATGGCCGGTAGCGCGTATGTGTTAATGACTTCAACGGTGTTGAGCTGTGGTGATCGCTCAGGCGTGATCTATTATATGAACGATTTGTGGCTGGCCTGGTCTGCAGATTAAAGAGGTGGAGATTTGAAAAACGTATCGGGCTGGTTTAGATATTGTACTTTAATAGTATTATATATTGACTGTTTACCTAAACTTCCAGCGATGCAGCTTTCTCCATGGAGACTGCAGTGTCAGCGGTTGTCACAGAAACCGTAACGCGTGTGCTCTAGCTCTAAATGTGTCCAGCCTGAGCTACGGCGTGGGTAGCACCATCTTTGACTGATTATGGTAAACACTAATGGGAATGCGGTACAAACCGCAATTGGGTGACGGATATCAACAATGGATAAAATATAGTGGCTGGCTTGAGTAAATTGTAAAAATGCGATTAATCAGCCGAAAAAAGTGATTAAGCAGGTAATGAAGAAGAATATATGGTAAATGTTGCACCCAAGTGTAGTCGGTAAATGTTTGACAACAGCAAGTCTGAAAATGATTGAACAAACAATGACTACATTGGTTGTTGAAGACAAATAGGTAATGGTAACATTCACATAAATTTGGAGCCCTATAGTTGAATTGTTGTCTGTCAGAAAACAAAAGATTATTGAATAATCAAACAATGAAATGTGTAAAATATAAGATATGATGCTCAAGGAGAGACAATGCAGGTTGTTATCCAGATATCGATAACATGATTCATAGGTGTGAAACCAGGGTACAAGTTAAATTCTATTGTATCATGTCATTAGAAATGACAACTTAAATCCCAATCAACATTCATTCCTCTGGGGAACATGGCGTCCAATCGATCAATCCAAAATAGTTCTCGCTGTAGGAGCAATTTGGTTAGATTGCCTCCTCTTCTGGGTAGGTGTATGTGTTCTAATATGATGAACTAGATCTGGGCAATAGAATGTGCTTCCTTGCAAAATGTTGTGCAACTGGAGATCTTTCAGCTTTCAATCATATGTTCAATTTATGTTCAGACCACCTTACTTTGGCTTTTCTCGTGATCATGCCTGCATAAAATAGTCCACAAGGACGTTTGATGCCATAAATAATGTTCTAAGTGTCACAGGTTTATGAGTGGCGTAAAGTGATCTTATGTCCCTAAACTGTAGCGGACCATCCAATTTTCACATTTGTTCTGTCTTGTAGCCAAGACGTACACGGGAGCACCTAAACATTCCTTGATTTTTCTTGAAAGCAAACTGAAAACCATTTTCGGATCATAATTCTTAATCTTTACAACTGAGTGCACCTCTACAACACCTGTTTTGCTATGTAGGGAAGAGGCCATCGGGACATGGGGACCCTTTTTTCAACTCCCTAAGGTCTGCACACAGTCTCCATTGGCCATTGGGCTTTAGTATCCCCGGTATTGGATCATAAAAGGTACTGTGGGCTGTTCTTTATGATCTCTGTGAGAGACTCCATAGATGTGAGAGGCAGCCGATATTGCTTCACGAATACGGGAGACATACCAGGGTCAGTGGGTTTGGATGCAGAATGTATCTTGGTACGACCACAGTCATACAAGTCCACGGCAAAGATTGCTTGAAAATCCAGAAACACCTGCTTCAGCTTCTGGTATTACTCCTCGGTCTCACAGGCATCAGCGAGGTTGATTTATTCCTCAACCATCTGCCTGAATCCTGGAACGACCTTGGGTTTGGCAATCTCCGCGGTATACTCCAGTTGCGTGGAGAGATCTCTGGTTATGGTGCTGGCCTGGACAGGAGGTTTCAGGTAGGCGAGGCAGTCACTGTTGACCTGAAATACCACCTCATCCTTCCTGATGTCACGGGTCATCTCTTCCCCCCCGTAAGGGCAGGAAGAGTACACCCTTGCCGGTGAAAATCTTTTCTGGAAGTAAGTCATCATCACAGTCATAGCAATCATTGGGGATCATTCCCTAAGTCAATGGAGAAATATTGGGCATCAACCGCCATTCCAATAAAGGTGTCTGCGCCCATAGTGATACTCCGAGGGTCGCTGTCATCCACCAATATTGCAATGGTGTTATGTTCTAAGTCAACTAATGGGGTTGGGTTCAAATACAATCCCTGCTGTTGGATATGATGATTTAAATTTATATAAGCGTCCGGGTTTTGGAGTTTCTGTCCTCCCTTAATTTTTGGGGGGATAATAAATTGTCGGGCCAGTCCTGGGATGGTGACCTCTTCTCCAGTTTGAACTTACACTGCACATGGTATCAATTGAGCTGACTGAAATGCCTTTTCCGGATTGTCAAAGACCATTGCCCCCCCACCCCCCAGTCGGGACCAGAATTTGTAATTAATGAGGTGAAGACAGAGGGGACATCTCACACAACCTAACAATTATGCTCTATGCTTTTATCACCAATGGACATTTTTTGCATGCAACTGCTAGGCAGGAGATGTTTGGAATTGGGAGTTTCCAGGCCCATTTCCCACTAATCAGTCAACTGA
The DNA here is from genome assembly GCF_040938575.1 of Ambystoma mexicanum. Lineage (NCBI taxonomy): Eukaryota > Metazoa > Chordata > Amphibia > Caudata > Ambystomatidae > Ambystoma > Ambystoma mexicanum. Next base: position 574,575,975 of record NC_090922.1, on the reverse strand, counting down.
AATGTGTGAATGGTCTGATCTTTTGGGGGTTTACTGAATAGCGCTTCGCTGATTATGCTTTTTCCATTATTCGGGCATACTCTGGCGCAAACAGCACCTCCTCCCCCCTTATTTACCTGAATGGGGAGGAACAGCTGTTCACCCTTTTTCTGAATATCAGCCAAGCTTTGCGCTGGCTGTTCATCACCTTTTTTTTATTTTAACAGTTTTTATTGTTTTAAATATTGAGAATGATACAGATATCAACAATATACAGACAATATATGAAACCATAATCATTCAGAGTTTACATAGTAATTGTTTTAGATCAATTGCAATTGACTTTCTAAATGATACATTCATTTGTTAAATTCACTTACGACTATTCTATGAACTATAGTAGGTAATACTTAACATGAGAAGGGGAAAAAAAAAAGAAAAACCAGTTATATGAAAAATTGTACCTTTAGTCTGTAAAAAGTGATTTATATGTGAGACTTGTACAGATGAGGGGGGAGACGTAGAGGGCGCCATACAATAGACATAATAGAAACAGGAGGGTAAGGATAGGGGGGGAGAATGGGTATATGTAATTATTTCATAAGAATAATCTAATCATTTCTAATATTGTGTAGTTCTAGCAATTTAGTATACGTATAGACTTATGGATAGTACGGTTATCATGGGGTTTGGGTTTTCAAATTGTGGATCAGTATAACATTTCAGGGTATTTCCTTCCGTTATGGAATGCCACTTAAAACTGGGAGGAAGGTGGATTTTCAAGAATGGAGAAGGGTTCCCATCACCAGTTTGTTCTCCTACATCAATTACAGTTATGTCGGGGACCTGATTGTTCCCAAAGTGGAACTCAATTTTGTCAGACTGCTGCTCAAGCATATGGCATGTGCCATTTAAGCTAGTGTAGTTCGCGTTCTGTTTTAATTTATTGGCCGATTAGTCTGTGTCCAGAGGACCTTGTTCACACAGTCTATTAGGGGTGACAACCTGCGAAGGAGGTCATTCCCTAGGAGACAGGGTGTGCCCTCTGGTGTGATGACTATAACCAGATGTTTCACCTTGTGTCGCTCAATTTTGATCTACAGATCCACAGTCCCCTCGACGGAACTGTCATTTCCGTCTAAGTTCTGGAGTTGTCCAGAAAGAGGTGTAAGGGGAATTCGGTGACTCTCCCCCCTTCCTGAATTGATTTGCTCAAATGCCTTTTTGGACAGGAGGGTGGCTTGGGATCCTGTATCCGCCAACGCTGAAAAGGCACACTGTCCTTGCACCCTGATAGGGGCATAAAACCTACCTTCTTTCTCCTCAAGGGGGGAAAGAAAATGTGTATTTTGGGCCAGCTGGGAGGTTAATTTCTTTATTTGGAACTCCAACACTGTGTGATCCTCTGCAATTTTCTGTGTCGGAGTTCGGGAATCCCCTTTTTCCCTTGATTTTGTGCTGTCCCCCTTTTCCTGGAGACAGTCACTTGAACTGGTTTTGGGCGAGGATCGCTCATTTATTTCTGAGTTCTCAGGATGACATTTCTGGGGTTCAGGGATAGGAGGTTCTAGGTCAGTCCACATACTTACCCAGTCTGAGATAGGGTCTTTTGGGACCCATTTTTCTTTCAGAGGAATCCCCCTATCCTTGAAAGAGAAGCTTTTCTTCCCCGAATCCTCCAGGGATTCTTCCCCTTCAAATTGGAGGACGCTGACTTCCTTCACAAAATGGGTTTTCTTTGTCCCTTGGTTTCTCCAATTTACCCTCTGTTCCCTAGGTTGCAGCTTTTCGGGGGTAGGAGATCTGGGCTCAGAGGTTTTTAGGGGCTTTTCACAGGTGAGGAAGGAAGCATCCTCTAGTGCTTTGCATCCTCCTTCCTCCTGAGCCTCCTCCTCTGGAACCTGTTGGTTGTCTGGGTTCTATCCCAGTCATTGTTCTGGAGTGCCAGACCCTGTATTTGAGCTGTTCTGGGCAGCCATGCTCATTTGAGGGCCCTGCCGTGCCCTCAGTATACGACTCAGGTCTTGGGTCAAACTCTGGAACTGGTGCTCCAGTTGTGACACCCTCTCTGGTTGATAAAGGGGTCTTGGGTCAAATATTTGCTGCTCTCGCAAAGGGTAACTGTCCCTTCTCCCGGAGTAGTTTGGGTATTGTGGGTTTCCCTGGTAGCCCTCCATTCTTGGTCTTCCTTCCCTCTGATTTGGTGGTCTAGAATCCTGAAAGCGGGGAGAGAGACTGGGATTATTCTGGAAGTTGGGATTTGGAGGGTACCTAGGGAAGAAACTTAAACTAGAGGGTGGAAGATTACTGCCCTCCTGAGGGAGGTTTGGTGGGAAGTTTGGAGGGAGGTTTGGAAGGAAATTTAGGGGAAAGTTTCCTGGGGCCGTACTTACCTGATTGAATTCTCCCCCCCCACTGAGCTGGGGAGCCCATATGTACCCCGATATGGGTCTGTTCACCTTATACCTTGGGCTACTGTAGTTGGCAGAGTCAGGTGACACATTTGTGGGGTACCCTTCCTGGCTACCACCTGCTTTGGACTGGTCAGAGGGTCTTCTCTGCCTCTGGTTTGGTTTGTAAGCGGGAGGTGTATTTTTAGGCCCTTCCATTTCTAGGTCCAAAATGGCGTATTCTTCACCTCTTCCACCTTGGCAGTAGCGGGGGTGTTGGTTGGTTTGCGATTTTGGGGGGAATTCTTATTTTCCACAGGCTTTTGAACCTCATAGATCCGGGTAGTTTGCTCTATTACCCAGTCCAGGGTCCTTTCCTCGTGAAAGTCCCTAACCAGTTGTGTCATTATGTACTTAGGGAGGGTATGGAAATAGGTGTTAATGAACTCCCTACTGTTTCTGTGCACCCGTCTAGCGGTTTGGGAAAATGCCTGCTTCAACTCTTGGACAAACTCTCTCGGTGTCTGATCTTCTCTGCACTGCAGGCTGTAGGCCGCCTTGTAAGCCACTTGGGGGTTCCTGTGCATGGAGAAGTGTTTCAAGATGGTTGCCTTGTAGGCAGACTACCTGGAATGATTCTGATCCTCCAGTCCAGCAAAGAAGCTGGAGTATTCTGGGGTGAATGTCCGCATGGCAAACTCCATTGAATTTGGGTCATTTTTTATGCCAAATGACATCATCATCATCTGGTCGTACAGCTCCAGATGCTCCCAGACTGAGTATTTGACATTTTTATGATAAAGGGTCATGAGGTTTCTAATGGCTTTTATTTGTCTAATGGGGTCTTTTACCAGAGTTCTCTTTGTTTGGCAACCTTCTTTTTCTGCTGCAGCTGAGTCCATTCGCCTTCAGACTCAGAGCTGCTGCTATTTGAGGTCCTGTCCCTATCCTCTAGGCGCTCCCTGATTCTGCAACACTGGGAGTCTCTCCCAGAATGACAGGGTCTAGTCTCTTCTCCCCTGTTGTATTGCAGGCTCTCTGGGTCAGTTCCCTTGGATTCCCTCTTTCGCACAGGGGAGAACACACCCCACCGCCCTGAACAGGCAGAGGTTTTCAGGGTGCTCATTTGGGGCCTAAACTCAGACTCTTCTTTATCCCCAAAGTGGACCAGATGCTCCCTTTGTCGCTGATGCCTCTGCCAGTCTAACTCCCTGATTTTCTCTTCATAGGAGTCCTCCTGGTCAGATACATTTGCCAAAATATTTTTGTATCTAGGCAGTGATGCACGTCCATCAATCTCTGATGGGGGCTGGCCTTCCGGCTCAGTCATGCAAGACCTACTTAAATCCAGCTGCCTCATGGTTCCTGGTTCTTATGAACTCATGTGTTGATTTAGCAGTGCCTTGCACATACAAGGTGGTAAGTTGGCTTGGGGGCCCTGGTACAGAGGGCCCTACACCAGGATTAGGGGCTGCCCTTCCATTCCCTACCAGTTCAGGGTTCCCCAGTGCCTTATTAAACCTGGCACACTCCTTCTCTAATCTCTCTGATTTCTCTTTCTCAGTCCCCATTTCTTGATAGTATGCAAAGGCCTGAGCTTTGTGCTCTGCTATCATGGCGTGAGTGGCTTCTATGACCTTACCATGTGCTACTACTTGGCCCTGTTCTCATCACAAAGGGCCTCATTTTTTTTCTGTGCTTCTTGTATTGTCTGGGAATACTCAGACGATTTCTGTTGCAGGAGGCTAATCTCCTCACTCTGCTCATTTTTGGTCTGTATTGCCTGCTCTAGGTTACATTCTATCTGTCTTATATGCCCATTCATTTTTAATTCTCTACTTCTATGTCAGTCGGTTCCTGAAAGCATGTCTCGCCTTTCTCCAGGTCTGCCTTCAACTGGCACACCTCCTGGCACAGGGCATCTTTTTCCTGATACAGTGTGCCATTCTGTTCAGTCATTTTATCTCTCTGTTATTTCATAGTGCTTAACTTCTGGCGCTCCTGGTTAAATTCCTCTTGGGAATGGACCTCTTTAATAATTAACCAGTTATTTTCCTCTTCCAATTGCTTAATCTGATTTTTCAAAACGCCCATATCCTTCAAAGCAGATTCTATTGTATGTCACTTATTGGTTCAATTTTAGTTAACTCTCTTTCAGGGAATCAACCATTTCTTGACACCCCTCTTTTAGTACAGATAATTGGCATTCCTGCTCTCAATTATTTTGTTGCTGTATTGCCAAATCCTCCTTTAGCTGCTGAATAAGGTTTCCTAATTCTAACTCAGAATGTTTGCTCTCTCGCATTTTCTCCTCTACCTGCTTTAACTCCCCTTTTACTTGCTCCAATAACTCAGATTGATTCTGCCCAGAGGCTACTCTCTTGGTACCTTTCTTCCATGATTATCATGTGGAGGTGCATATATGCAGTGAGTTGTAACATTTTAGTTTGCCATCTTTAGTAGTCTGCGTTATGTAAAAGTCAGTCAGGGCTTGATGTAACAGGCTATTGCCCTGCCACACATCCATATTTGTAGAGGTTACCTGTTGCATCATTCTAGATTGCCAGGCTTCATGTTCCTGGTCTGTTCATTCCCCTTTAATTAAGAATTTGGACAGAAGGTGCTTCCTAGCCATGTTAATTTCCACATTGCTCATTGTGAAAGGTGTTCTGTACCTGGTGGGTTGTCTATGCAAGGGCAAAATCTCCACCCTGCTCCTGCCTAGTTTCTACTTACAATATTTTATTTTGAGACACAGCCTTGATACCTAGGGTACAGGTTTTTGGATGGCGTCTTTACAATGCAGCCCGTAGTTCTATCCACTAAATTCAACAATACCTTCAATGGGTAGTCTGCTGTGCTGTACGGCCATGGGTGAAAACACTTTTCCCAATCACGGCAGAAGCCCCCACTTTGCCACGGCTTATTACACGGCACACGCCAGTCAGGGAACTCCTTCCCCTACAATGAATGTGGTGTGGCGCACAATAAAACGCTTTTTATTTTCAGTACACTACAGATTCTTTTGAGTAGGCCTCCAACTCGTCTCACACCCAACCTCCACAAACACCCTGCGTCACAATGGACTAGGATCGAGGACGGTGTTTATCAATAAGATATTTATTAATGTATTATTCAATGTAAAGGAATGTAATCAAAATACAGCAGCCACCAAAGTTGCGGCAACACAAAATGCAATAATCTTTACAAAACCACCAGGTTAAGATGTACTGTTACAGTTAATTCTGTTTTTTTAATGGCAGAACAGAAAAAGAACTATTTACCACAAAGTGATAGCACCAACAGTTAATCACTCCCCCCTGCAACAATGGAAAAATGGGTTTTCTATGATTAAATACTACTGCTACGGGACAGCACACAAGGGTACATCGGGCTGCTTACACTAAAGGACAAATCAGGCTTCAAAACAGACTAGCTAGCACCCTTAGGAAATTCAATTTGAACACAGGCAGCACAGGAGAAAGAAAATTTTAAAAAATGAAGGGCATGCAATTCAGAATCCGTGATCAGGTTATAGTAGGGGGAAGAGATAGGTACAAGTTTTCCAAGGTTAAAAGACATTTTTAGAAAAAACAAAAAGACAAATCACCTTAGTTTCTTCTGGGGCTGTGAAGTGACAGACAAGCTCTGAGCAATGAAAATGAAGGACATGCAATTCGAAATCTGTGCTCAGAATATGATTGGGGAAGGGATACTCTACTCTAGAAAAAAACGCTTTTTAAAGGATGAAAAGAAGGTTTTAGAAAAAAGGAAAATGGGAATCACCTTCATTTTACTCAGACTGGAAATGAAATACACGCTTGCAACAATGTGAAAGGCACATAGGAAAATCGTTTTTTAATGAAAATGCAGGAGCAGCTAGCAGGTAGGCTTTAGGCAAAGAGATTACTCACAGTGGGAACAACGGTTTTGGTTTAGTAGGACAGATGCAAATAGGAATGACACTGGCAAATGAAAATTCACTTAGCAGGGCATAATTAAGACACAGGAAAGAATTCGGTTTTCAGCTCACAATGGGAATAATTCTTTTGAGGCAACACTTTAATGACTATAACAATTAAATAAAAACACTAGACATGGATTGTTGGTTTCGAATTTCAATAATCCTGATCTGTGAAATTGAATGGGGGAATTCATTTACTTACAAAAATACACAAACAAATTAGGGGTTTTTCAATGAGGATATGCTAACATATACAAGTAAACAAGAGATTCTTCTAAGGGAGATGAATGAACTACACGGGCAATTGGGGTTTTCAATAGGGATATATAGGATGCACTGCTGCAAAAATGAAGGGCTTATGCAATTTGGAGCTCGGGTTATTGCTACTTACAAAGCAAGTGTTTGTTTAAGGTTTCAGGAAAGCCAGCTGGATCTCATAACACTCTGGAAAGAAAGGGGAAGGGTCTGGTCACTGCACTCTCAAAGATGGTAAGTTCCAGCAGCCTTCTCTCTGTCCTCCTTTTTCTGTCTTTCGAGGTTTTTTTGTGTGTCCCTGTCCTAGTACAGTCCCCCTTATATAGCTTAATTCTTGACCCTTTCTCAAACCTGCCAACTGTACCACATTAGCCAGGACCCTGGTCATGTCCAAAATAGATTACTGTAACGCCCTCTATCTAGGCACAAACCAAGGCAACCTCAACAAGTTACAGGTCATTCAAAATACCAGTAGCACAAAGAGTTTCACTCAAAACACTTGCCTTACACACAAATGCCTGGCCGACCAAGCGCCCAACTACCTGGCCTGCAGATTTACACACCAAACCTCCAACAGACCTCTCAGACCTGCCCAGGCCAATTGCCTTTCCATACCTCGTTTCAAGTTGCAGAGATCAGGGGGAGGTGAGCTTCCCAGAATTCGCTGCAAAACTTTGGAACTCACTTCCTAACCCTCTCAGAGCTGAACCCTCTTTCCTTGCCTTCAAGAGCAAGGTCAAAGCATGGCTGCATGCCCAGGATCTTCCCTGCACTAACTAGCCTCCTCATTTGCTCTCCAAAGCACTACTTCATTCTGCTTGTACATAACCTGTTAATTTTTCTGCTTACTTATTTGTATATACTTTGTGATTCTTCCTGTTATTCTGCTATACTGTGAATACTACAGGCCTCCACTCGTGCCTAGACCTCCGAATCTGTATATAATTGTAACTCTTGCCTCCTACTGTATACAGTATCCAAATCTGTATGTTTTTTAATATGTTCATCTTATGTTGTAACCTAAAATATGCGCCCGGATGCCTCAGGGCCTGGTGCGCTATATAAATAAATAAAATACAAATAGCAGAAATTACATCACTAATTTTACAATCTAGTGGAAGTACCCTTCAATAATCCCTGCCACCAGGATTGGACAATTTTTCTCTTTCTCTCTGGCCCTAGTCAGGATTGGTTTAGGGATTTTGGAGTACCATCTTTCTTTTCCCCTTTATTACCATGCTTTGTTCTCATTTCACCTTTTTGGCAAACACTAGTTATTTATCATAACTTCATAATTGTACTAGCCACTGCCATATGAAACATATATTGGGTTTTAGCGGATCATGGGGAATTAGATAAGCCAACTACCAAATCCGCATGATGTAGTACGGCATTGTGTCACATTTTTGTCATTTTCATAAAATGTACAACAGTTTTTGAATATGTAAGTCATCAAGCATGTTACCAATTTCATTTTCCATCTTTTCAACATTTTTACATTTGTCACATGTCCAGATCAGTCAGAAACCTAGTTTAACTGGCCATTGCAGTTCCCAGAGTCACAGGTAAATGCAATTTATATCCCCCAAACCACCTGGAAATTACACGAACAATGGCATAAAATTGAAATCAATCCTCAGTCTGCGCAAAATGCCTAAAATGAAAACAGTCTTTTAAATCAATTGTGAGTGTTTCTGTTCATGAAATGGGAGGCCAATTCACCTCCCACAGTCATCTGTCTCCCTGGGCTCAGCTTTTGACCAGAGTTTTTTTTATAAGTCTCTTTGAAGTGGTGTGGGCTCTTTTGAAGTGGGTGCAACAAGGTCTCACACCTTTTTGTCATGCTTCAGCTTGAGATGATTTTTCCTTGAAGTCCCTTGCATTAACTGCCTTCAGTACCAGCCAGTCTCGGGAACAGTGAGCTTTCAACACCTGCAGCAGCAGATTCATTTGCAGGACGCCATTAGATGGGAAGTGTAACATCCAGCTGGAAGTGGGGCATTTCATTGTGAAGTTTAGAACTCAACCAGAACAGGTTTTTCCTGAAGTAAGTGTCTCTTCACATGTTTACAGGAGTTTTAAACATACTATACATTGGCTTTGGTCCCCCCCATCCCACATTAGGTTTTGCTTTTCGGACATTTTCCTGTGAGCAGCGATATCTTTTTCCATTGTGGCTTTTTAAAGTCGTATTCAATTGCAAACACCTGTGCAGGCCGTTTTTTCTTTTAATGTTTAAAAATCCTGTTTTCCAAGTCACAGGATTCTTTGATTCCTCCTTCTTGGGTGAATTACGTTGCTGCTGTTCCACTGATAATGACAGGTAGGCCCCTTTCCCCATGGTTCTTTAATTTTACATTAACAAAAAGCAAAAGCCAGGCCGTTTTTGTTGCAGTGTTGAAATTCTTGCCACTCATGTGAAAATAAAAGCAAAAGCCAGGCCGTTTTTGGTTGCAGTGTTTAAATGGCTGCTGTTCATGTAAAAAGGACTTCTGTTTGGGGCCTTTAAATGCACCCCACATATTTCACAATTTTACTCCAATCTACTTATTTCAACTGCCGCCAATAATAACCAAAACAAACAGATTATAACATCTTGATCTCTACTCAACCCAACCTCGACACTTCACTTATACATAAAATACACAGACAGACAAACTAGTCGACTCTTCAAAACGGTTCCATGTGATTTCATCGCCTGCTTTTACATCGCCAGGCTTTTAAATGTGCACATTCCATCCAATGTGCTCATCGCTTTTTTTGTTGGGGGGGGGGTTTCTCCCGAACCCCCCACTCACACTTATTTTTTACTATTGCCCACCCACCCAAACTCTTATTTGCCCTGTCCCACCCCCCTAAAAAATTAGATGAGCACATACGATCTAATGTGCACGTTTAAAAGCCTGGCGATGTAACAGCAGGCGATGAAACAACGTTGTACCTTCAAAGCATACTTCCTCAGTGCTCTTTGCTGCTATTACTTGCCCCTAATTACTCCGATAGGTGTGTGAGTCATCCCCTCTTATAGATCTATCTATATGCAGCCTAGGTTTACCCACTTGGGTTTTGAGACAACTCCTTTTAGACACTTCTTAAGTGTAGGACACTGGGCTTTATCTTGGATGTTCCTCACTCCTGACGCTCTTCATCATATATAGATATTTATTTAATCACCCCTGTTACTCTTCACTATTATTACAATACCCCGTTCTCACATTTTATTTTTTGCCACATCCTTTAATCCACTCAACATTTGCCTTTTGACACTCGGGATCGTCTCCTCCAACCTGCCACTTTTGCCTTTGGTCAGCTCAGTGCCTGTGGAAACCAGGAGGGATTCTGTGAAAGAGGTACCCTTCCCACCTGTATCTTCTTTAATTGCAAGTTTGTCTATATCCGGCCGCTCTCCACAGGAAACCTTGCGTTCTTCCAGCTAGGTGGTGGAGGACGCCAGATATTCTGCAGTTTCTAAGGGCTTACTAGGTCGATGGGTCTGAACCATCCTCTCTGCTACCACGTGAACCCGGAGAGCGGGTCCTTTAAGACGGGTTAACAGTTTCTGAGATGGATGGGGATGCAGATCTTACTCAAACATCAATATTCAGACCGACTCAAGAAGTTGGCAAAACGGTAAGCTGTTTTAAAACCAAGTCTTTAAAACAGGCAGTACAACGGACATCAAGGGATGCCACACAGACTTATCTTGAAGCATTTCATAAAAAACAATACTTTTGTAGTAAAAACTCATCATGAGTGACGTCTGGATACGTGACAAAATAAGAAAACCTACACAGGACTATGGTTGGTCATTGGGGAACATCTACATATACTTTCTATGGGCAACAGGAATGTGATTGGATCTCTAAGGTAGGGTAGGCAACTAAGCCCATCCCAAGTGCAGGTCATCTTCTGTGTCATGAAAATATACAACATACTATTGGCTTCTCAAAGTATAGGGCTCCATATTACGTGGCTCTCTGCAATTGGTTGGCACACTAGTACCCTTCTGGAAGTTTCCACACGCTAGGAGCATGCCACTGGAACTCCAGGTGCTGGGGGGTTGGCCTGGTCATACCTCCCCACCCAATTAGCCCAACATCCATCATCACTCCTACGGTCTGCCATTCAATTAATACCTTTGAACTTGGCCTTGCAGAGGCTCACTGTGCTGGGGAATAAGAGGGAGTGAAGCATGGCCTTATCGTCTGGTCTCTGTGTAGCTCCACCCAAAGTCTATTCTAATCCGAGGACGTGACTGGAGCTCTTAGTTGTATTTTAATACCATTAAAATCAAGAAATATTGGCACCCTCTGTGATTTTCATCACACCTCAAACGGAAGCGAAGCTTGCTTTTCACATTTTTGTATCTCCTTGAGTATATGGCTGGGCCCTCAGCAGCCCCAATTCTTGACTCTAGACCAGACAAGCCTTTCTCTAATCTTCCCCTACCATCAGCTATTATTCTGCTGCGCCACACTTCCAATTTTTCCATTCACATGGTCCAGGTTTGCTAAAGTGCATTTTGGAACATCCAGATTCTATACATTCCTATGTGTATATATTGGCGCATCGCCGCAATCTATTCACTACATAGCCAGCCTTATGATTACTTCGTCTACTTGCATTACTGTGTCTGTACAATTGTAAAATGGTTTTGTATTTTCTCTGGTGCTTCTTCGCACATGCAATCTTCATTTCAGGGGCGAAATGTTACATTCTTCAATATTTCTCAATCAGGTTCCATAGTGTCCATATCTTTACTTCATTCATATCTCTTCTGGTTGCGTCACCTCAACTTCATGTGACGTCACTAGTTCTTACTTTCATCTATTTTCACACTTCTTCCGGAACTTCCTTCAGGAGAATCCCATTTCTTCATGGATACATATAAGGTTTTCTCAATGGATACCTTGTTTCAAGGGTTTTTCACGGTATTGGCACTTTTATTGGTACTACACATGTTGCAATTTCCAGTTGGCAACATATAGGCAGAATAGGGGCGTAACTTCCGGTAGAGGTCCTTGGCTTCTCCTCTACAAAGGAAATGCTTTAGCTGATGCTGCTGCTTCTAAAGAGGTGGCTGTTACCAGCTATCATTCAGAACATGTATTCATGCAAATAGGCAAGATGTAGAACCCTCCCCCATTCTTCTCATGACAAGTTCTATCTAGAGTACAAGCTGCTGCACCAGAGTTAGGCAAGTGGTCTTATTGCTGGGGGGTGATTGTTGGCTGCACAGCAATAACCTCTGGCAGGACCAAAATGGTTGCCTAGATATTATTATCCTACGTGGCTCACATTTATCATGGACTCGCCCATGTAAGACAGAGGGTATGATTGGCTCTCTTAATAAAGACTGTTTTGCTTCAGTTTTTTTCTTTGATACCCCAAATATATTGTAGGCACTGTTCCATATGTCAATAGAACAATGTTGGTAAGACAGTAAGAGCAGGTGCGGGAGTTGATTCTTGTCCCTGGAACCCATTCAGCAATACCCTATTGGACTTCATCAGATTAAAGAATCATTGCGGTTTTGAATATGTATTGGTGTTGTTGGCAACTATTTCAGGGTGGGTTGGGGGCTTATCCCTGTTGGCCTTGTTCAGAAACCCTGTCAGCATTAATATTGACTGGGCAACTAATTTGACTCGACAGATAGCGAGAGAACTATGTACGGCTTTTCAAACTGCATTGCCCACATCACTTGCAATCAGCGGGGCAATCGAGAGATGAAAAAGGCTAATCAAAAATAGACTGGCCAAGTTAGCCAATGAGACAGTTCTTAAGTGGGCAGATTCCCTTCCATTAGTACTTTTTAGCATATCAGTATGAACAATGGAAGAACTGGCTTAGGCCTGCATGAGATTCCGCTGGGCCATTGAATGCATCCTCCCTCATCACCACCCTTAACAGCATCCCAAGTGAACATTTATTTGATGCTTGCGTATTGCAAAGCGCTGATCAAGTATGTCAGGTCTATCAATTCACCCGTTAAAGAAGCATTGTCAAAGGTTTAGCCTTCCACTCTCTGGTGGCCAGAGACTGGCTCTACAGACATCAGTGGAAGACGTCAATCGCCCCATGACAGAAGAGGACATTGCATGTAAACCTAATGACCAATTCTTCTATAAAGTCAAAAGATGCACCTACCTGGGTGCATCCCACCCACCTAAAAAAATGAGCTAAAGCACCAAACGTTTAAACACTCCCCGGCAATAGCTAGGGTTCTACTGATGTGACTGAGGAGGACACGTGCGAGTGAGGACTAGATGTGCACTAATATCGGGGCACACGTCGCGGGGCCACGTGGGTGGACGCGTTCCACCCCCTTTTCGGAGAGGGCGGATGCCCCCCCCCTTGTGTTTATGGAGTTTGCCACCACCCCCACTAAACCTGGGCCCTCCTGGATGGGAGGCCCAAGGGCGTAAGCTGGGAGGTTTGTGTAAGGTCCTGTAGGGCAACACCTTCTAGGTTCTGCCCTACTTAGCATGCACATGTTGCATGCACATGTTGGGGCTGGCAGCTGGGTCCCCAAGACAATGGAGACCCAGACTGCAGGACACCTCTCCAGGAAAGCGAGGTGGCGGGGGCTGGTGACAACAGGTAGTCCCTGCCCTCTGTGTCCTCGCCTCAAAAGATCCCTTTCCCATCCGGGCGGATGCCTTTGAAGACCAGAGAGGGACTGCCTTGTCCCCAGGCAAAAATATGCCTATATCCTGCGAGGGCAAGGTAACCCTGCTCATTCTTTGCCTCTCCGTCTGACGGCTACAGCAGCGAGGACTGCTGTCAGAAGAAAAATGAAAGGAGGCTATTCCCCCTTATTGGAAGCAGGACAACATGGAGCACCAGCATCCGCGGAATAGCAGAAGTCTGACCAAACAAAAAGGAATATGGCAGCCGGCGGCCCGAGCAAAAGTCACAAATGCTCCATTTGGAAGCAGGACGACGCAGAGCAGAGCACCCTTGCGGGGGGAAAACTCAAGCGGTTTTAGAAATCGCTTGTCGGTGAAAAAGAACATTCGGCATTGGTACAATCTCATTATACCTACGCCAGCACAGCAGAAAGAGAGCAGCTCACTCAGAGAGGAGTGAGCGAGGCGCAGATGGTAAGCCGAACACCAGGAAGCAAACTGCTTTACACAACCCTCTGAATTCCGGCCGCTCCATCACAGAGCAAGTCCACAGTGTTTTCCCGTGTCTTTTCCTAAACCGTAGCACCGGCAGGCATTCAAGGAGAACACATACGCGCACAACTCTGCAAGAGGCACCTTTATTGGAAGCAGGAAGACATGGAGCAATAATCATAACTGCCACAAGTACCTCAAAGGAGAATAAAAGGTGCTAGATATTATATTGTGGCGCAATAACCCCGGCAGCACTGAATACAGCGAGCACGTGGGAGCACGGCACACTTAGTGTGGAATACAAGAACTGATTACTACAAGCCTGCACACGGAGGTTCAAAGAGGAAAGAGATGGCCGACTCACTATCCCTGAAGGAAACACTACTCCTGGAATAGGCTAAAGCAGCGGAAGCAGTCCATGGTATGGACGTAGTGCAGGAAAGACTGGCGGAACTTGCTTCCACTAGTTTCAATGCTGACAACGCAGATGCACCTGAGGATGAGGATGACGGCGATGATGAGCCAGCAGAAAAAGAACAGCCGGCTAGGAAGAAGCAGCGCCTTGACGTCCGCAGCATGCCCGCCTCTTATGACACCCACCCTGGCATCAAAAAAAAAGCAAAATCAGGTACTGTGAAAACTAATGATTTGGTGCCAATGTTAGAACAATTTTTAAAATGGCACAAAGATGGGGGTGCTGGGAAAAAAGAAGAGGCACAGGGACGACTCAAGCAGCTCCAGCAGCGATAGTGACAGCACGGACACAGAGTCTGATTCTGGGGGCGAGGACGACCAGGGCCACCTTAAAGCATGGGTTGGGGCTAGCAATGATGTTGTGTCTCCAAGCCCACAAATGACTAAATATGGGAGGCGCACAGCCGGCAAAAGTATGAATAGAAGTTTAAAAAAGACTATTGCATGGCATATTGATCGCAAAATTAAGAAAAAGAGTTGGAGGAAGCAATACATTGATATTTTTTGCCTATTGGAATATGAAGAATTAGGTTTTGGTATTTCCAAAAAGAGATAAGAAAGAGGCAGAAAAAGAGAGAGTGAAGAGGCCTACCTTGGAAAAGAATATTCAGAACTGGGAGGCATCTTTTCAAATCCTGTCAACAATCATTTTAGAGAAATTAACCTAGTAAAACTGTCAGGTAGCCACGCTCTCATGGCAAAAGCCGACATTAAGTAAGCATTCGGGCTGCTGCCCGTGCACGAGAGCGCCTACCAGTGGCTGTGTTTCCACTTGGACAACAAATTCTACTTTGATAAATGCCTCCCCATAGGCTGCGCCATTGCGTGTGCCTACTTTGAGCAGTTCAGTTAATTCCTACAATGGACACTCCAACAGGCCATGCCCAGAGCCAGAATGGTGCACTATCTGGATGACTTCTTCTTCACTGGCCCAGCAGGGTCTCCTCTATGCACTCATCCATCCAAAAATTCAGTGAAACCATGCAGGCATTAGGGATCCCACTGGCCCTTGAGAAGACGTGGGGCCCACCACCACCCTGTCATACCTAGGAATCGAGATTGACTCTTCAAGGGGGAATGCTGCTTACCCAAAGAAAAAATAGAGGACCTTTTAAAAACAATAATGTTGATGACAGGCAGGGACAAGGTGACCCTGCGGGAACTACAATCCATCGCCGGGAATCTCAATTTTGCTACCAGAATCATGCCCCAAGGCCGGGTCTTCCACAGAAGCCTGGAACTAAAAATGAGGGGGGGTTACAAAGCCACACCACCACATCAGATTGGGCAAGGAAATAACACAAGACCTAGCCATGTGGGAATCATTCCTTAGCAACTTCAATGGCCAGGTGATACGGCGCAAGCCCATGCATGAGGCAGACAAAAGGTCCCTGTCCAGGAGCGGGGTTGGACCAGAAATATCACACTGCTAGAGATATTCCCCATATGGTTGGCTCTCTATATGTGGGGGACCCGTTGGCCAATACAGAACTGGTCACATGGTCAGACAACATGGCTGTCGTACACGTGTTAAACCAGGGCGCTGCATCCTGCTCTCTGGTACTAAAAGTGTTGAGAGAAATTACAAAAGTTAGCCTGAAATACAACATTGTAATAATTGGACGGCACATTGCAGGCCGCTGACTCTCTGTCCCGTTTTCAGTTCTCCACTTTCAGGGCACTAAACCCACAGGCAGAAGCCATGAGGACAGCAGTTCCAGAGGAGGATTGGGCCATCATGGAAATAAACAGGTCAGCCCCTGCCAGCCATCCAGTCACAGCTCTCCCATGAGATGCCCTCCTCCAGCTCTAGCCCGCCCCCCTGTGCCCGCGCAAGAGGGGGTGCCCCTCCTGGAACCACACTCTAACAGGTGAGCCTAAGGGGGTCTTATGCGAATTGTCCAAAAAGGCGCTGGCACAGGAAACAGCCAAAATGTACAACAAGTGTTTGATGGATTTTGGAAACATCACAAAAGTCACCAACATCAGGGACATCCAGGAGAGCCATGTCAATGACTTTATGGAGTGAGCTTTCAAACAGAGCAAAAAGAAGGCATGGGCTTCATCCCATCTGGCAGCAGTCTCATATTACACTAGATTAGCAGGGGCACCCGACCCCACCCACGGCGCGCTAACCAGGTATGCACTCAAGGGGTGGTCCAAACTGGAGGGGATTAAGACAGACACCAGGCGTCCTCTCAATTTTGCCAACTTAAATATCCTGCTAGACACCACCCCTGCAGTATCCAACAATGCCTACGAGACCACCCTATTTAGAGCAGCCTTCACACTCAACTACTTTGGGGCTTTCAGGATTAGTGAAATAGCCTCCAAAAACACAGGATCAGAGGAAGGACTGGACGTAGGCGACATCCACCTAGGGAAGGACTCTATGCCTGTAAAACTCAATAGATCCAAAATGGACCAACTGGGAAAAGGGAGGATTATCAACCTTTACCGCATTGAGGAAACAGAATACTGCCTCATCTGCACCACTAGGGAATTTCTGAGCAAACGCCCCAGCCGGGGGGGGGGAACAATTGTTCACACACAAATATGGGTCTGCCCTCAGTAGATTTCAACTGAGCTCAGTACTCAAAAGGACTTAATTGCAATATGTTGGAACCCCTCTGAGTTTGTATCCCACTCCTTTAGGATAGGTGCAGCCACTTCAGCATGGATGGGGGGGTTGCAAGAAAAAGTCATAAAGGGGATTGGGGGTTGGAAATCGGGGACTTACAAAAAATATATCAGGAAAGAGTTGGTCTAATAGTCCCCCCCCACCCCCTTCTTTCCCCTTGTGATCACAGGCAACCTCCCATCACAAACGGCATGGATCGTGGGCCACTCTTTCATCACCAGGGCCAGCAGGCGGCTGGAGGAAACCCAGGACGGCATGCATTTAGAGGACACCATCACTTACTGGTGGGGCAAGCTTGGCATGTGCTGGGGGGACCTCCACTACAAACTGTCCGGCCTACTGGGGGCATGCTCCCCTCTCCCTGAGTAACTCATCATCCACCTCGGGGCAATGACTTGCCTCAACTGGGCAAGAAGCTCCTCCTGGCCGAAATCTGCACCTCCCTCAGATCCCTGGCTCAAACACAAGTGGGTCATGAGCAGGGTAAGTTCCCAGGAAGGCTCGTAGAACCCACCCCCAGCGGCGAAATGGTTCAGCACAAGCGCTGAGGGGGTCTCACAACACAAGTGGATCAGGAGCAGGGAAGACCCTAGTAAGGCTCCTAGAACCCACCCCTGAAGAAATAGCAATCCCACAACAGAGCGTGGGGGCTTCAAAAACACAAATGGATCATATGAGTAGAAAAATGGCAAAGTCATCTTCAAAAGGTTACACCCAAAGGCTAAAACGCCTCCAGGGAAAACTACAAAACACATGAGCCCAAAAAAACTCATTGGCTCAAAGAACCCACCCCGAGGCGTATCAAATGCAAGAAATCACAAAGGGGGGCTTTTTTCAGAGACAAGTGGATCAAGAGCCAAAAGAACAGTACAAATTACCCTGTGAGCATGCGAGGGCGCAAATGCTAAACTTGGTCAGGTTGGACGCAAATGAAAGGCACATAAAGTGCATACCTCCCCACCTCACAAGGGTTTGAGGCGAGTGGCAGCGTGTTGGGCGTCTCAGCATGTTGGGTCATGGCGGATAGATGATGTGCGGTTTGGGTCAGGCCGTATGGTCGGGAAGGCGTGCAAGGTCGCCAAGTTAACTGCACGGTAGTATGCAGGACAATAGTTATAGGGCACGGGAAGGTAGTATAGAAAGCATGTTTGTGGTCCGAGCTGGCAAGTACGGGAATTTAAATGCGGGGGATCACCCAAGCTTGAAAAGAGAGTTATGCGGTCTGGGGCACGGTATCTCCTTTAAAGCCGCAAGCGAGGCCTAGCGTACATGGGCAGGTACAGAGCCATAGTGATTAGTGGGGGAGTATGGCGCAGGAAATAGGCGCAGGGGAGTGAAGGGAATTTGGCGACGGGCACTATTGGCAGGGCAGTCTGGGCATTGTGGCTCGCGATGGGCATCTAGCTAGAGTTCGCAGGATTTCACACCCGCCAATGCCCAACACTTCCCAGTGTGCATATGGGGTTCGGGTAATTGGAAGCTACATAATGTGGGAGCTTGAAATCATGAAGTGCGTGGTATGGGGGAATGCTGCTCAAATTGGTAGTGATGGGGTTGAGCGAGCACAATGCCTGTGAGAGGGGTGGATGCGACAGGACAGACGGGGGAAGAGGGTGTTGGAGGACATATGAGGCAGGTGTCGGGCCGGCATGCAGGGGGAGGATCACGGCATGAGGTAGCACGAACGTGCTGGGTCAGTAGAAGGTCCAGTGAATCCAAGCCGCTGCGGGTCACCGATGCATTGTTGGGGGAGGAGTGCCAAACTGGGTCCTTGAAGCACAGAGTGCGGGAAATGGCAGGGCCTGTTGGCATAGCTATATTTGGGCCATTCTGGGCATTGTAGTCATTATGAGTAAAGCGTCTCGAGCACGAGCAAAACTAGAAATCGCCCCCACCCCCATCCCTGCCAAGTAGTTTCGAATGCCTCTTTGTCATGCCATGATGATTCGCGCTCGTGCTGCCCCGGTTTTTCCAGCATTTACCACGCATTGGGTAATGCATGTGCGCACTACGGGGGGGAAGTGGTGATTTGGAATTTGAGGGACAACAGTCTGGTGCATGCAGTTAACGTCCGACGGTGGGCCGGGGCAGCCTGACAAGGGCCAGTTCAGTCCGTGGGTTTTGTATTGTACACGGGTGGAAAGTTAGTGGGGCGCTGCAGCATTACCATGGGAGGTCATGGCGAAGTCACACGGGGCAACTCTTGCTTTCATTCGCGGGGGAACAAAGGACAGGGCCCAGTTCAGTGGGGGGTGCCCAGCGGCCTTAGAAAGGTAGCACTTGCAGGGCACCCTAATTAGTGGATGCGGGTAGCGCTTATCCGGTCCATGGTTAGCCTCGTGGCTAATGGCGCCGCTAACAAGGGCGAGGCACAGGTTAGGACGGTAGATGGTGGGGGCATTACATCTAAGGTAAAGTTATTGCAAGGATCCTTCGGGGGGCTTTGTGGAAGATAGCCCCGCGCAAGGTTGAGTTCTCGCCATGGAGAGGTATGCACGCAACACAGGAGTATGGCTATGGTTTATAACGCGCCTATACACAAGCGTTGTACAACTTTGTTGGGCAGTTCGCACCGTTAAGGAATCATCGCTTCTCCCAGACCCCCTGGGAATGTATGGGTGCATAAGAAGGTTTAAGGCGCGCGCTTGTTCTTCTTCTTGCTGATAGATTTATATCCATCAGCAGTGATTTTGGATACCGAGGCTTGAGCCTCATTACTCCATCTTCTCGGGTTGAGTATGTAGTCGTGGGTTTGTATTCTTCTTGGTCTGTGTGGTCTTCTCACAGTAGGGCTGGTTTCACAGGGTCTTAGCAGTGATGGTCCGCGGGTAGCGGTCGAAGGGGTTTGCAGTGGTGGCAGTGAGTCTTCTGATCAGAGGCTTCGGGTTCTGATCCAGTCCTTGGCAGAAGTTCTTACTCAGCTTCGTTAGATGTTCGTCCAACATCTCGATGTCCAGGTCTCTATGAAGGTCTGCTATCCTTGTGAAGATTGGAGCTCTAGACGATATCCGCAGGGCCTTGTTCTGGACTATCTGAAGACTCTTCCGGTGTCGCTCATGGCAGGTCATCCATGCTGGAGAGGCATACGTCAGGCTTGGTCTGATTATCACCTTGTAGACGTTGATCTTTGTTCAGAGGGGCATGAACTTGGTCTTCAGGAGTGGGTACAGCGCTGCCATCTTTCCTGGTGCCTTCTGCCGAGTATTCACGATGTGGCTTTCCCAGTTGAGTTTGCTGTCCAGGGTCACACCACGGTAGCGGCTGCTGCTCTCCCATTTGATGGTCTCCCCGTTGAGGCTGATGTGTGGGTGCTCCTGTGGGTGTACCCGATTGCGCAGGCAATCGGGTACAACGTTTTATTGGAAGGTCATTGCTTTTATAACTGGTATTGGTACATATGCCGATCTAATGCATTGTGTCGGTGTTTAGATTGGTGGCAACGCAGCCACATGGCGAATGGCGGAAATTAGTTGCATGGTCAATTGGGTCGAAGTGCAGGCGGCGCTATTAGGATATGAGAACATATCGAGGGTGGCGCATTATGGGTGCGGTAGTTTAATGAGGAACAGAATTGAGCCATTATAGACAAACATTTTATAATCCGTGCAAATGGCAAGGCATTGACAAAGTGCTTAATAGAAAACCGGTTCTGGGTCGTGCGCTGCTGCATTACAGCTGTTGCCGTGGAACTTGTGTGTCACCGGGGCAAGTTCACTACGAACATCCACATGGGCATTTCACATTTTGTGCCGCATACGGTACGTGGGGTAAGGGTGTCAATTATGTAAACATGTAGTTATGGGAGCATGGTGTCGGGTGTATTTCAAGTCTTGTTTTCGTGCTTGGTTTGTGAACAGCTTATACTACTGTACGAGGAAGGGGTGTGGCAAGCTGGTTCCATGTGTATTTGACATCATGCTCGCGCTTTACAAATAGTTAGAGAAGCTTCGTGGGTGCCTTTGTCTCTGACCAGTACCCATGCATCTCCGGTCCACCGTTTTGGGGTCGGCGGGGGGGAGCAGGCTGCCTAGGCTACCGGAGTTAAGTCTAGGATAAGAGCTGGCGAAAGGGACATGTGGTGCTGTGGGAATGTGTCTGCCAGCAGCGCAATGCGATTTCTGCGAAGAAGGTGGCCTACAATAGCTGGAATGGGAAGATGCCTGTTTGAGTTAACGTTCTTTTGGGACACCTTTTTGGGTACAGGGAAATCATTACCACTTTGCGCAACACCCTTCCGGAATATCTTGCTTTCAAAACATTGTCAGGTTTGGAAATGGGATAGGTGCACCTCGCAAGTCAGGGGCATGAGGCAAAGTGACGTAGGGTGGGGGACGGGTACATTTACAATGGGTACTGGGTATGCCTGAGCCTCCGACGTCAGTCGTGCCGGATGAGGGGATTGGGTGTTGTTAAGTAACACTATGTCCGGTGACTCGCTGGGTGGTTGTACCACGGGCGCCTCTTTGATGAGGATAGTTATGGGCCGGCCTTAGTCGAAGATGAGCAGTAAATGTTTTCCAGGCTTTACTGGCATCTGTTAACGTAAGGCGAGTAATGTTCACCGATCGACAGTAAGATGCAACAAGGGGACGCAGGGTAAAGAGGCCAGTTGTAATGAGGCAGTAAATAAACGACGTGCAGTCATGTTGAACGGAAAAGGGGGTTATCGTGAACTAAGGGTAGGAGGGGTGAGGGGGGTTACTCGGTTGGGCAGTTTTTACAGCAAAGGAAAAGAAAGGGGTTTACCGTTTGTCATTAAGCCTATTAAACTTTCAGGGCAAATAAGTAATTTCTCTGTCTACACAAAAGCCATCAGTCGAGTTTCGAAACGACTCTACTACAGCAACTCCATATTTTGTACTCTAAACTCACAACACTTTCAGCTGGGATAAAACTCGTTTGTAATGTGACGCATTTAATACCTCACTAGGTATGTAAGGAATGCCAAGTGTTTTAGCATACAATTTCTTCAATGCAAGTGTCGGCAGAAATGGCCAGCAAAATAGAGCTAAGCATCTGTAGTGGTGAACAAAATGCCAATCGGGTAACCGGCGCAATGTTTTGTGTTGGTTATTTGAACTTGGTGGTATGTTAGCATTTCCTTGATTTCGCGTAAGGTGGCTTGCAAGCTGGCCTGGAAGGGGAGGTGGGGGGGATTTAGCCCCTCCTACCCCCCTACCAAGGTGCAACTGAGCGAGGAGGAGCAAGCGGAAGGGCCGGCTATGGAGCGACCTGTTCAGGCACAGGGAACTCTTTGCCGCCGGCAACCAGCAGAGAGTCTTGGAGGAGTCACAGGTCGATCCCTTTAGCAAAGTACTGGCAGGCCCATAGGGGAATGCCCAGCCAACAGGTTAGATCCTACGGCGCCCAAGAGTAACAGACTCGGGGGAGGCCCTGGGGAAAAAAGGGGAGGCTTTAGGGGGCTTGGAAGCCATTACAACCCCAAAATGCGGGGGGTGGAAAGAAAAAATTGGAAAACAAGGTGAAAACAAAGGTCTACAAGGGAAGTTGGTGGGGAGCAAGATGGAGGTATGGTGGCACAGGTAGGGTTGCCAAAGAAACAGGTGGGGGGAAGGGATAACAGAAGGAAGGATACACAGAGGGGGATGTGGGAGGTCAACAAATGGGCTCGAGGGGTGACAAGAGGGAACCGGGGGGGCACAAGGTCCAAGGAGGTAAAGGGGGGGCAAGCGCAAGGCTGGGGGCAAAGAGACAGGGGTACTTGGGGAAAATGAGAGAACGACACATCGAGGTCAGTGGAGGCGGGAGTTTGGGGGAGAATGGATCCCACGGAACTGTAGGTGGAGGAAAAGGGGGGGCCGAAAGCAAGAGAATTGAACCGTGAGAGGGGAGGAGCGAGCCGGAGAGGAAGGACTAGGTATTACGGAACTTGATGGGGGGGACCCTGGGCAAGATCTCTGAGGAGGGCCTAGGGTGAGGGTACAGGGAGTACAGAACCTTAGGCTAAGCGCAGCCCTCTGGGACAGTAAGGCGAAATGGGAATACTTGTGGGCAGAAGTTATGGTTGAAGGACTAGGGTAAGAAGTAGCCCAAAAGGGACGGGAGCTCGGAGTAGAGTAGAAATGTGCACTATGAAAGCTGGACATTGAAAAAGTGATGTCTGTATAGGTAGTAACTGTGATATTTGGGCACGGGAAAGGTTGTGTCTGTATAGGTAGTAACTGTGATATTTGGGCACCGGAAAGGTTGTATCTGTATAGGAACCTATGGGATATTTGGGCACCGGAATGGTTGTGTCTGTATAGCTAGAAACTGGGATATTAGGACACCGGGTAAGTGAGTCTGGGTGTTAGAAACAGGTACCTTACAGCAAGGGGGAAGTGTCAGGAAATGTCAATGCAAGCAACAAATGGCCATGGGTAGAGAGAAGCTGGCAGCAAGGGCCGGGCTCAACCGGAAGCGTCCACCAGACGCGGACAGTGGGGGCGGGGGAGGAGGGAGGCATACCTAGGAAGCCTCACACAGCATAGAAGAACCTGTGGTGTGGTGAATTCACGGATCGCCTGTAAGATAACTCTTTGAATTTATGCAAATAAAGCTGCTGTGGCATTAAGATTTCCAACTTTTTTAATAACATACGGGTGGTCGGCCTGCAGGAGGGGGAGGAAGGCCAGGACCTCACAAACTATGTGGAGAATATGATCCTCCAGGAGATAGGAGCAGACAAGCTTTCAAAGGGGTTCACTGTGGAGCGAGCGCATCGTGCCTTGATGAGGAAACCACGACCTGGAGCCCCGCCGAGACTGATAATTGCGAGGATCTTGAACTATAAAGATAGGGAGAAGATCCAGGAATACTTTCGTAAGGGTGGTACCATAGAAAGAGAATTCGCCAACATCACAGCATACCAGGATTATACGATGCTGGTCCAGAGACAGAGATAAAGCTATGTGGCCGTTAAGAGGAGGCTGCGCACGGCTGGCATTAAGTGTATGCTTTTGTACCCGGCAAAGCTTAAGGTGCTGCATAAGAGTAGAGCGCTTTTCTTTGACACCCTCGGAGGAAGTGGTGGCATGGCTGGACCTGCAGGGCTGCCCGGAACAAGAGGCAGACCGAGATTGTCAGGAGCATGACAATTGAGGAGCCGGAGTCATGGACATTGAGGGGGTAAGTGGGAGGGTGGCCCCGTCATGGTGGGGGGGGAAAGGAAGATTGGATGGACATTATGTAGCCTTCGGACCTTGTGCCCTGGCTGGACTGGAATATAGTGGGCAAAATGCATGTGAAAACTGCTTAGCACTAGCATGAAGCGTAACAAAATGGGAAATATGAGCAAAGGGATGGGAACAACCTACCCCTGAGAACTAGTAGTTAAGTGGCCACTAGGGCAACTTCACCCTGCTGAACCCTGAGCGTAAGTTTATACGGGACAGGGCTAGATGTGGGGGTGCCTGGGATCCAGGGATGGAGCTGGGCCACAGTTGGGGAGGGTGTTGTTGAGTAAGGGTTGGGAGGTGGGCAGGAGGGAGGGGGGAGAGTTTGGTGTGTATATAGTTTTGGGGAGTTTAAGTTTGATTATGAGCCTACATAGAAGAGTTGGATGGTTGAATCTGCACTGCGCGGGTGGGAGGGATCTGTTTGAGGAAGGGAAGGGGAACTCTAACGGGCCATGGGGGATCTTAAAATAATCATGTGGAATGTCAGGGGTCTTAACAGTTATCAGAAAAGGAATAAGGTCATGTTGTACCTGCGAAGACAAAAGATAGATATTGCACTGCTGCAAGAGACACATCTGACACGGGAAAAGATGGAGATGGTTGTAAAGAAATGGAAAGGGGTTGTGGTGGGCTCGACATACTCGGCTTATGCCAGAGGAGTACTTATCTGGGTAGCGCTGCACGTCCCGTTTCAACTATTACAGGAAGTGATGGAAATGGATGGGAGAATGGTCATATTGAGAGGGTTGGTGGAGAATAAGGAGATCAGCAATGTAAATACATATGCCCCCAACCAGAACACGGCAACATATTTCAGAACTCTTTGCACCAACCTTAGTATGTGTATGGGCAGTGCAGTAATCTGGGGTGGGGATTTTAACTGTGTACTAAACCCCAAGGTAGATAGGTCTGATGGCAAGATTGATAGACCCGCCCCAGCGGCTAAAGCATTGCAGGCACTGCTAGATGACTTTGGTCTGGCAGATGTTTGGAGAATGAAATACCCCCTAGAAAAGCAATATTCGCATTACTCTGCCCCGCAGCAGCTACATACAAGGCTGGACTATATCTTTGCTACGCCGGATGTAATAACAGAGACTACCCAGGCAGAATATAAAGCAAGGGTCCTCTCGGATCACTCGCCCCTGGTTCTTGGGTGGCAATACTGCCCCCCCCCCCGAGAGCACGGATTCCGACATGGCACCTCTGTGCAGAGGTGCTTAAGGACCCCGTTTTTAGAGAGGATATAAGGGAGGAGATTATTAACTACTTTGAGACAAATACGGGTAGCGTTGACTCGGCAAGTACATTATGGGAAGCCTTCAAGGTGGTGATGCGAGGGGTTGCCATAGCAAAATCAAAAGGCCAACAAGGTGGGGTTTTGACTGACCTTCAAAGAACAGAAAGGGAAATAGAAAAGGCATTAA
The DNA here is from genome assembly GCF_040938575.1 of Ambystoma mexicanum. Taxonomy (NCBI): domain Eukaryota; kingdom Metazoa; phylum Chordata; class Amphibia; order Caudata; family Ambystomatidae; genus Ambystoma; species Ambystoma mexicanum. The sequence continues at coordinate 574,550,543 of NC_090922.1, read as the reverse complement.
AGGGTGGAAGTGAAGACATGTAGCTGATACTTAAGCTACAGCAGAAATGTGCGGAACATTGGGAAAGACTGCAACCTTAACTACAAAAAATATATAGAGAGACAGCATGCAAGAGGGGATAAAACAGGACAGCTCTTGGCATGGCTATACAAGAGCGAGACTCCCAGACCCATGATCAGAATGATAATAAGAGAAGACGGCAAGATAGAGGACACCCAAGAGGGAGTTAACAAGGAGCTTGCAGATTATTATAAGGTGCTATATGGAGATGGGGAGGGAAGTAGTCATGGGGAGATAACGGAAACATTGTAAGATATAGGACTGCCTATAAGTGAGGAAGAAAGAGAGGAGCTAGATGCACCGATCACTCTGGAGGAGTTAGAAGAAGTGGTGAGGCAGCTGCCCAGTAGTAAGACCCTGGGGGCGGATGGGTTCCCAAGTGAATTTTATAAAGTATATGGGGAGGAAGTGCTCCCCCCAATGTTAGAAATGTTAAATGAAGCGTTTGAGGTGGGACGGTTGCCGGAGTCACTTAGATAAGCGATCATAATACTGCTTCCCAAACCCAACAAGCCGGGGCATAGCTGTGGCTCTTACAGACCTCGGTCGATGTTGAACCAAGACAGCAAGATACTGACGGCTGTCTTGGCAAACAGATTGCGATGAGTTATCAGCAAACTAATACACCCCGACCAGACGGGCTATGTCCCGAACAGAAATATAACTCAAAATCACAGGTGACTCCAACGGGTTGTTGAATGGGAAAGTGAGAATGAAGGCGAAATGGCAATCGTGTCCTTGGACGCGGTAAAGGCTTTTGATTCGGTCAGGTGGCTTCTGGCAGCCCTGGCAGGGTACAGAATGGGGCCTGGATATATAAGGTGGGCGAAGATGCTATATAGTGAGCCGCTGGCCAGAGTTAGAACGGGATCAGTAATATGCGAGAGATGGCAACTCAGCAAAGGCACGAGACAGGGATGCCCATGGTCCCCAATGCTTTACATACTAGCCCTTGAGCCCCTAGCAATATACCTCAGACAACAATATGATACGATAGGAATCGAGGTGGGAGGGGAACGACACTTGATCTCCTTATATGCGGATGATTTGTTGCTGTACTTGAGGCACCTGGAGAAAAATCCCCAGTACATCCTGGAGCTGATGGAGGGATATGCCTGGGCTGTCTGGGATAGCAGTGAATCCTCAAACATCTAGCATTTTTCTGTTAGGCAGCTATAAGGGAACCCTGGTGAGACGGTTACCGGTGCTACAAATACCACTGGCGGTTAGTTCTTTCCGATACCTTGGGATAGACGTGTATCACACGGTAGAAGAGGAACATAGGCACAACACTGAGGTAGCTATTGTGAAAATTGAGAAGTGCATGAAATTCTGGGTGAAGTTGCCCCTAGCAATGATGGGATGAGGTGCAATGCTAAAGATGGTGGTCCTACCTAGGCTCCTGCATTATTTTGGGAATATTCCACACATGATACCCAAGAAGTTTTTTTACTAAACTGAAGAGTATGTGTAGGGATTTCCTGTGGCATGCTTCCCGGAATAGAGTAGCGCTATGGAAGCTGCAGAACTTTTACGAAAAAGGGGGAATAAAACTGCCCAACTATGAGGTTTATTATGTGGCGAGCCAGCTGCAATATGTGGCCAAATGGCTCTCGGATGAAGCAACCCCCGAATTTAGGTTGTTAGGACACGATTGCACCCCATTCCATTTAAGAGAGATGATCTGGCTGCCCATGACAGAAATGAGAGAGCGCCCGAACATGATGATGCTTGGGTGGAAGATGTGGCGCCGGGCATGCCGGATGATGGAGAACCCATTCCCATGCTCCCCGCAGGTACCACTAGTTGCATTGGCAGGGGAAGATAAACAGCTGAGGATGATAATCACGGTCCACTGGGAATCGGTGGGGCTGGTAACGTTAGGGGACATCTGGCAAGAGGGGTCTAGTATAGATTTTGAAGGGCTGGGGGAGAAACGGGGCTACACAAGGGCCAGTATATTACATATCACAGGATGGTGCATAGAATCAGGAAAACATGGCCTGAAACAGTATTGGAAGATGAACCAGATGCTATTATAGAGGCAATATATGATATATCGGAGGGAGGGCATGAGATTTCCAGACTGTACGAGATGGTGATGTCTAAGGTCGGGAAGGATTTAACACAATTGAGACAAGACTGGGAAGCTGGAAGCGGGAGCCCCGATAGAGGATGGGATGTGGGAATGTGCTCTGGGGTACCACAAGAAGGTGTCAAGGAATGCAAGACTAAAACCGATTCAATTGTATATAACGCACAGAGCATACATGACACCTTTGAGGATATCCAGGTTCGAAAATGCGGGACGACAAGCATGTCCCAAATGTAACGAAGAAAAGGCTGACATGATACACATGTTTTGGTCATGTCCAGTAATTGAGCGCTTCTGGGGTGAAGTGGCACAGAAACTAGCGGAAAAGGGGGTCACGATCATAATAGATACAGCCTGGGCCTGCCTGCTGGGGGGGTTCCCCAGATCACAGAAACTTAAGCATGTTGCTAAACTGAAAGATCTAGCATATGTGCTTGCAAAACGAAGAATTGCCATTGGATGGAAGACATGTCAAAGGCCATGGGTGGAGGAAAGATTTGCAGAAATGGGCGGAGGCCGGAATGGGGCAGGCCGGACAGGGTGTAGGAGGAGGGGGAGGCGCGGCAATGGGATGCCCCCGCTAAGAGAAGGTGAATGAAAAATATGTAACATTCCCATGCCGTCCCTTATCAAGGCCCCCCTCCCCACCCCCTGCCTCTTCTTTAGGACTCTGAGCCCCGATCGGGCCTGCCACGTTTGAATTCATCCCCCAATCTTTGACAGTCTGCCGGACACGGCCCATAAGAAGCAGTCTACATATGAGACTGGAAACTGCCCCTGCCCTGGGGCCAGAGCGACCCGTGCCAGTGCTGCCAGGTCCTTGATATGCATGCTGGCCGCGCGCTGACTTGGATTTTCATTTGCAACCCCGTGAAGCCTTTCTGTTGTTTACTTCCGCTTTACTGCCGCTTCCCTCCTCCCCCGCCCCCTCCTGCTTCCCAGGGGCGTTGCTGGGGGGGGGGTAAGGGGGCTATAGCCCCTGATCTTTTGGTTGTAGCCCCGGATAGAATCTCAGGAGCTACAGCCAAAAGACTAGCTAGCCCCCAGTCCCAACATTTCCAACATCAGTGTAGCCCCGGGTCTTTTTCAGACCTAGCAACTCCCCTGCTGCTTCCCCTACCCACGCCTTCTTCACTTTTCCAATACCTTTGTCCTTCCCTAATCGCTTTCTCTTATCCTTTGTACACTCTATTAACTCAACGTACCCCCTTCCTCTAGTACCCCCTCCTGTCACGCGTCCATGCCCCTCCCCTGTGCCCACCCTTTCTCCATATGTCTTCTTTTATCTTGTCTCACTTTGTCAGCCATCCTGCCTCTCCCGCCCCTCTCTCTCTCCTCTTCCACAGAGAGAGAGAGAGAGAGAGAGAGAGAGAGAGAGAGATGGGGGGGGGGGGTCACGCCGACTGACTAGGCGCTCTTGGTTCTTTTTTCGGCAGCAGGCCCCCATCCTCGGATGCACCCTGCTCCCTGGTCCCCCTCCTCCTCGCGCATTACTCCACCTACTTTTCCTTGTCGCCGCCCCTGTCCTTCCCCAGCCCTCCTCTTTCACGCTGCTCCATGCCCTTCCTCTGCCGCCCCTTTCCTCCAGTAACTTCGTCTGCTGTGCATTATGACGGCACGGCCAGCTGGGCAAATATTGCCAAAGTCGATGCATGGGCTGCAGAAAGTGTCACGTTCTCTTCGGCGGTGACGTGTTTGGTTGGCAGCTTGTTTTGCAAAGGGCCAGTTTTAGGCACTTTGTCTAATTTGCCTGGGCTCTCTCATTTTAGGCCCCGCCTCCTGCTTTCCCTGTATCTCCTCCTCTTCTCTCCATTGTCCCTCTTACGTTCTAATTTCATCCCCTCCTACTTTCCTCAGTTGCTCCTCATGCTCTCTGCCTCGTCTCCTCCCGCCCCCTCCTGCTGACTCTCCCCTTCGGCTGTCTCCTCCCCATCTCGCTTGTCACGCCCCCACCTTCCCAAGTCTTGTCCTCTTTCTCCTTTCCCTTTCCCCCTCCTCCTCGCCCCTCAGCTGAGAGGAGGCTGTGAGAGGGTCTTTATGCTCAACTGCAGCCCGGCTGCCCGCCTCCTCTTCCCGGAAATCTTTTAGGCCGTCATCCCTTCGACCCGGAGCCAAGCAGCGAGACCTACATGACGTCCCGCCGGGCTCTGCAGCCTACCAGCGGGTGAGTGCAGGAAGCGCGGAGCCCCCGCCAGCCTCCCTCAGGTGTGCTGCCAGCCCCATCAGTGTGCTGCGTCATCCAGGTGCTGGTGGGTCTCGGGAGCGTGCTGCTCCTCCACCGCAGGTATGCCTGACGCCAGCCCATCCTAGCAGCGCCCCTCCCCATCAGGATAGAGTGTTTATGAGCGCACAAGGCTGCCGTTGTCCTGGAATCTCGCTCAGTCTGGACAGTATCTCTTTGTGACCCTCTGGCTCTCAGTAGCTGTCTCTGGGACAGGGGTGCCGCTGTGCTGCCGATGTCTCTTTAGTGTTTCTCATTTTCTTAGCCCTGTCGTTCTTTGTGATACCCATGCCCCCAGCCCTATCATCGTCTCTTTGCGAGCCGTGGGCACCACCTCCCTCTCTGTGTCTGATTTTTATGGCGTTGTTCTACTGGCTGGCTCGCGGGTTCCCGTCACAGGCAATGTCTTTTTGACTGCCTCCCTCTTGGTCCTGTCAGTGTCTGCCTCCCCTTTGGGCCTGTCAGTGGCTTTCTGCCTCGCAGGCTCTCAGTTAGAATGCGCATGTGACTTAATGGAAGTACATCTCTTTCTCTGATTGCCTGCTTCTCTGGTCTCTCTGTTACTCTGTCTGAGAGTCTTTCTCTGTATCCTCATGTTAGTGTTTATCTTTGTCTCTCTCCTCATGTTAGTGTTTTTATCTTTGCCTCTTTCCTCGTGGTAGTGTTGATCGTTGTCTCTCTCCTCATGGTAGCGTTTGTCTCTCCTCATGGTAGTGTTTGTCTTTGCCTCTCTCCTCGTGTTAGTGTTTCTCCTTTTGTCAGTGATTCTCTGGCTCTCACATCCGTCTCTGCCTCTTTGTCACTATCGTTGTTGGCTATTTCTGTGCCAGTCTGGTTTTCTGTCAGAGACTTTTCCTCCATGGCACGCGTAATCCTGGGCAGATCGTTTTTGTCTCTCTCCTGGCCCTCCCTCCCCCCATAATAGTCACTCTCGTCTCTAACGGATTCGTTGATCTCATAATTTCAGTGTCCTCCTTGTTGGTGACTGAAGGTTATCCCTCTGTGGCCCAGGCCAGGCAGTGTTTCCTCAGGCCAGGCAGTGTTTCCTCAGGCCAGGCACTGTCTCCCTCTGTGGCCCCGGCCTGCCAGTGTCTCCCACTGTGGTCCAGGCCTGCCAGTCCAGGCCTGTCAGTGCCTTCCAGGCCGGGCAGTGTCTCCCCAGGCAGGCCAGTGTCTCCCACTGTGGCCCCAGCCTGCCAGCGTCTCCCACTGTGGCCCAGGCCGGGCAGTGTCTCCCCAGGCCGGGCAGTGTCTTCCTCCAGTGGCCCAGGCCTGTCAATGTCCCAGGCCTGCCAGTGTCTCCCTCTGTGTCCCAGGCCTGTCAGTGTCTCCCTCTGTGTCCCAGGCCGGCCAGTGTGTCTCGCAGGCCGGCCAGCGTCTCCCACTGTGTCCCATGCCTGCCAGTGTGTCTCCCAGGCTGGCCAGCGTCTCCCACTGTGTCCCAGGCCTGCCAGTGTGTCTCCCAGGCCGGCCAGCGTCTCCCACTGTGTCCCATGCCTGCCAGTGTGTCTCCCAGGCCGCCCAGCGTCTCCCACTGTGTCCCATGCCTGCCAGTGTGTCTCCCAGGCCGCCCAGCGTCTCCCACTGTGTCCCATGCCTGCCAGTGTGTCTCCCAGGCCGCCCAGCGTCTCCCACTGTCTCCCAGGCCTGCCAGTGTGTCTCCCAGGCCTGCCAGTGTGTCTCCCAGGCCGGCCAGCGTCTCCCAGGCCGGCCAGCGTCTCCCACTGTGGCCCAAGGCGGGCAGTGTCGCCCTCTGAGCTTTTCAGATCTGTCAGGCTGATGCCATAAGACCATGGGAAGTTCTACGAACATCGACCCACACACAGGAGGAACCCCACCCCCGCTTGAATTGCTGTTGCAGCGATTAAAGGACCCACAGTACGCCATCCGCATATTACCCGCACCACATTTTCTAACGCATTCTATCAGCTGCTGTTGCTTACTAATAAAATGCTTCTGCGGCCTGGCTCATTCGAGAGGCAATGTTGCACATTCTACGGAAAAGAATTGTAGCACACAAAAGCGATGGCATGAACTCAAAAGCTGAAAACTAGTGGGAGACCTTTTCAATCCTTATTCATGACTTTTACCACTTTTCATCATGACGTTGTTTAGGGCGACTTGGCGAACTCTAGTAAAGGAGCGCCAATTGGAGGCAACTTTGCCAGAACCTCTGTACGTCAATATGTTAATGTTTACGATTCGCGTTGCTGCATGGGATTGCGAAGGAGCCGTAGTAAACCAACCCCAAACCGCTCCCATAATAGCATGCATTGAATGAAAGAAAACAGAGTGGCACATCTGTGTGCAATACCGTTTTGATAAAGTGTGCAGCTAACTGGTTCACATCTTTACACACGACCTAGCGCACTCCTCTCTCTGCCGTGTCCGTGTGTGCGGTGCTGTGTATGTTATGCCATACTGTTGGCATGCGTGCCGCGCACAGCTGCCCTTTGCACAGTTTCCAGGTGCTATGGCGGATCTGGAAGAGAGTGATGTGGTAAATATTAGTTGAGGGAGAGGGGAAATACAACATACCTTTGATGTGTGCTGACCGGAAGTAGCCTAAACTCTGGTTCTAGGTGCCCTCTGGCGTGAGCATAGTGACATTAGTGTCTAAAGGGGAGCCTTGCATGCCCGTGGCGCTCGGATGCATTGGCCAAAACGGATATACCCACGTTTATGATATAGGTGTAGGGTTCTGTTTGATGTCTGGATGCTTATTTTTTAGTTGAGGTGTGTATATGTCTAGTGTGTTTGATTATAGAGAATGAGGAGTTTAATGGAGGGCCTTGTGGGCCATCATCTGGTGGGGGCATGGCTATGTCGTGGTATCCTGGGGGTAAGGTAATGCCCTTAGGCAGCCTGAAGAGGGGTGGGTGTGTGTGTGTGTGTGTGCGCGCGCACGCAGGGAGAGGGAGACCCTCTGGGAGGAGGGGAAAAACTAGGGAGCATGTAGCAGTGGGTGCGAGTCATTTTCAAGGGGAGTTGAGGGCAGGAAGATCTTGGCATGCTACGAGATTAAGGGGAGACATCTAGGAGCCAGTCGCTTGAATAGTATTGGCCACCCGAGAGCAAAATGCGTTAGTGGACTTACAGTATTGGGCGCCAGCGGACGAGATCCCAGTGGGTCACCTGGGAGCAATATAGAGTACGGCGGAAGTAGAATCGTGGCCAGGTTAGAGGGGTACAAACAAGCCACCTATAGCAATGCATGGCCTGGCCTGGCAAAACATAAGGGCATGCGAGGCATAACAAAAGATTAGCACTCATAGCAAAGCATGACGCCTTGCTAGTAACAGCGCCACGATGCCTGAGGGACACTTTGTGTGCTTTATAAATGTAAAAAGTAAATAAATAAATAAATGAAAAGGCCTATCCAAGGAAAACGGCCCGGTCTCCTCCTGGCACCCCTATCGCTGGCCTAGGCAGGCAGCTGCCATGTCCGTTACTCAGTTTGTCTGTTCCAACCTCTCCAATAGATATATTGGACACTGTGTGCAGCAAGGACCTGGACATTGGCAAATGAGTGGAGGAGGCAGTCTGGCTCATTACCATAAGCAGAGTACTAGGGGGTTCTAGGTAGGGCTGTGCCGAATAGCCTATTTAGCATTCGGCCGAATACCGAATAGTTTGTTAACTAGTTGCTTTAATTTATGAATCGTGTTCCAAACTTGAAAAAGCACACTTATTAAAAAAAAAAAAGCACCATTTTAAATGCATTCTATACTTTCATTTCTCTTCATTGTAATCAATGTAGCATCTTTATTTAAAGTATAATAGCCAGATAAAAAGCAGATTTAACCAAAATGAAGGGACCAAATATATAGAATGTTATTGCATATTCAAAACCAGTACTAGTCTAAGTAGGAGGCTTCCCAAATGCAAAAGGACTAGGTTGAACAAAATGGATTGCAATTTGCAACCCGCTGTCATACACTGGCCCACTTTGATTACCCAACATAAATGCCTCTGAAAGGCCTGTTAGGTGGGGGCATGTTACTCTGCCTGACATAACCAAGTCTTGCTAGTCTCCACTACTCATTATGACTTCTTAATGTTTCTCCATGGGTATGGCCCGTAGGAACAAATGCGGCTCACTTATCCTCGTCGCTCCTTCTCGCCAATAGACAAACATATGCACCTTATCATTTCTGATAAAATATCAGATAATGTTAAACTCAGGACTCAAGTCCTTAAAAAAGAAAAGGGGGGACTATGACGTACGCAATGGGAAGTGACTTTACAAGAACTGAATGTATCCTAAAGTGAAATATGCACACTGTCTTTTCCAACTGAAGAAAGTGCACTTTGCTTATAAGCATTCGTTCAAAAGAAAAGATTTTCCTGTATTGTTGCAGGCTAAGTATAAAAGGTCAGCACCTCTTATGTGTAAGAATCTGTAACAAAACATGCTCTAAGGGGCAGATACAATATACAATATTTTACAGCTGTGTGATAGCAATTTGTAAGGTCTTGTGGCTAAGTGTCTGGTCTAATTCTATTCAGTTTTTCAAACTGAAGTCCATATTTGCCTTTCTGAGTTCGTGTTGCATTGTATTCAAATGAGAATGACAAAGTATTCGGCAACAGCCGAATAGCAAGAAACTATTTGGCCGTAGCCGAATACCTTTTTTTCAGCTGGAATTCGGCTGAATACTTACTCGAAGCCAAAGTTCAGTACACCCCTAGTTATAGGAGGCAAGATGTATATTTTTGGAGTAAGGTTTGCCTGAGAGAGGTATACCTGAGACACTCACTTGACCGGCCTTAGCATGTTGGCATGCAGGCTGGTTGTTGCCTCAAACCTCACCCGAACCTGTGGAGGGGCTGTGCAGAGTGGGCCCTGCTGGGACTTTTGTCTGGGGCTAGAATGTCTGGTTGTTTTTCTGAGAAGTCTGCTCCAGTGCCTTCAAAATGCCTCCACCACCCCTGCATAGAGTGCACAGCCACAAAACCGTCCCCAATTACTGGTGGGATGGGCCCCATGACTTTAGTTTCAGAATGAGGCTGAACCCCTGCATGGGGGTCTTCCAGGGGAGATCGATGAGATGTGGAGCTGGCAAAGGTAAGGAATCCACATTCCACCTTGCCAGCTCCCCCGGAAGAGCCTGAGATGGAGAGGAGCCTCTGGGCATTGAAAGAAAGCAGGGTGTGGGGGGTGGGATAGCAGTTCCACAGCCTAACCTCTCATATATGCAGTATCTCCGCCCCTTTACCAGCTGTGGCAACCGGGGGGATCTTATTGGCCAGCACTGCAGGGCAGTAAGAACGGATAATGGCACAGGAAGAGTGTTCAGATTCTGGCGGAACCGCTGGCGGGGGAGCTCTCTAGCGGCCCACGCCACGCAGCAAGGTGCATTGCTCTTTGGCCTAGGGTTGCCCAGTTCTCAACACAAATGTGAGGGGATCGGGAGGGGCCGTCAGACATTATCCTCAGCACAAGGTGTTAAGTGCCCCTTCTTCCTCCCCACAGCGGGACTCTGAGAGGAACACCCTTGCCCCCATTGCTTTTCTGAATTAGATTGGTACCCTTACTGAATATTTGTATGCACATGTTCACGGATTCTTCTGGTATGTTTACGAGCATGAGTGTCAAAAATGTGTTTTCCTAGTTTTGAAACTAGCTACGAAACTACACCTGTTTTGTCCCGTGTTATCATTTGCTTGCCCATTCATTTTCCAAACATCCAGAAATGGCTTAAATCGGGATAATTTCTTGGGAGCTCGTAGGATCTTGAACCATGCGCCATTGTGCTCAGCTGAAACATTGGCACATGCAAAAAAGGTGTCACACTTTGAGATTTGGGCCCTCGGTTAGCATCTTGGAGCGCCCCTCTTCCATGAGGCATGTAACAAATAGGACTTGGACCCAGGTCACCACGAACAGTAATAGAGGGAAGGAAGGAAGGCACAATAATGCAAAATGCATGGCACTTATTAGTCTGGGGTGTAAGGCAGGCAATGGGAAACTAGGACCCCAGCGGTTTCTCCTAGGTAATGCCTCGGTTAGAACGCTTCCGCATTCCACAGGATTTCATCTATAACTTAAGTGGCTTCAATGTTGTTTCTCTGCAGTTTTAATGTTTGTATCTTGAGCAATACCTTGTATTGAATATTTGTCCACTTTTTTTAAATCTTAATGTTATTTATTTATTTGAATTTGTATAGCGCACAGAGGCCCTGAGGCATCGCGGCGCTGTTACAGAAGGTTTTGCTTAATACATGCATGAGTGAGTCAAGGGGCAGTGCAAGAAAGGCATAGAGTACATTATATACAGAGAGGGAAGATGTGTATGTTATTTGTACAGTTCCTGTGGCAGTGACATCTGTAAATGCATATTGGGGGCGGGGTTAGTTGAACAGGTTGGTTTTTGGCAGTTTGCGGAAGACATTGTATGATGTGTTTCTACTTTTTGCACTGGCACTATTGCACTTTATGCACATGCACTTTGCACAAAGGCACTTTACTTAATTGTGCATTGGTTTTACATGGACTAATGCTTCTAGTCCTGTATGCATATCGGACCAGAGGTCCGTCATATAGTAAATTGTAAAATAAAGGTCTGTGGCCACATTGGTTGGGCCAGTATTAACACATCTTGAATATGTGCAAGCAAACGTTATGGATTTATTTATTCTTTGCATTTTTTTACTTTGTTGCACTTGATATAATAAATAGTATGTATTCGGTTGAGTGTCATACTGCCGTATCAAACTGGGCAGCAGTTCAATAAGAAGAAAGTCCTTTAGAAAGAATGAATTATGTCAGGAGCCCCTTCATTAATAGAAAAATGCCATGAGCTCTTATCCCGGTTATATTGGATAACCCCTCCCCCCCGACCCCCTGCCTGCAGGGACGGCATTTCCCCAAAATTCCCCAAAATTCCAGGGGTGGTGGAAGTGACATCACACGACTTGACTTCTGATGACATCACAGGAAGTGATGTAATTTGACCCCATGTGATATCACAGGAAGCGATGGAACAGGCCCTTTCACCCCTTGACAAAACAGGAAGTGGCATCAAATAGCATTGTTCCTAAGTACAGTACTAAAAATATGGTTACAATATCACTGTAATGCGATATACATTTCATACAAGAATGGATCGCCATATATCATTAATATCAGTGTGTGTATAGGCCCATATTACCAAATTACTGTGAACGCAAACAGACGTTCAAGGCCAAATGATAATGTGTTTAGCGCTTACGTGCTTTATATAGAACAAATATACATACAATATCCCCCAACCTGTGTTGATACTCATTTATCAAACCTCAAAAGGATGAAAGGCTGAGTTAGCTGTGCCGCAAATTTGAACCTGCAACCTGCAGATCACACAACACATTCCAGCAGCGAGCGATCAACCCACTGAGCTATCTTACCGGCTATAGCTATAATGCTCTGAAAGTCAGAAAGCAAATGACACTCTGTAGTGGATACCATTACACTAGTAACTGAGATGCAGGCCAGTTCATCTACAGGTCTTGTGCAGAGTTGGCCACATGTAAAGCCTGTGTGGATCTACTTTTCGGGCTTCGGAGGTTGGGAAATTAGGGAAAGCAGCGCACTCACACGACACCCCATACATTGGGCATTCATTACCTAATGCATGCAAAAAAACCTCCTGAACAGCATGCCATGGAGATGGGAAAGATAGACAAATTACAACAAAGCATTAATTGTTTAAATGTGGCATAATGAAATCAAGGGCCACTTTATGTGCTGTGGTCAAACATTTCTGCAGTGTACACAAGCTTTTAAGCACAAGGATTTTGTCAAGTGACCGAGGACACCGAGATGGAATGTCTTGTGATGATCGTAACGGAAACAACAGCAAAAAACATGCTATAACTCCAACTTGCGAAAAGCAAACTACATAGTCTGAAATGGATGCTTATTCTACTCTAAAAGTTTTTGTCTGCATTCTGAATTTGAGGTTTTTAAGAACTCACCCCCTGAAGTGTGCCTGAAATAAAAGTACCACATGGCGCTGGCCACAGCCCAGAAATTTCAATTAAAAAATCATTTTTTTCCCCAAAGAATTTAGGGCTAGCAAGGGAGCACTCATAATGGCATGGCTGCTTGCCTGGAGGCTACTCGTGTCCCCGGATCTGCTTTGTTGGGTTTCCCAGGTCTCTGCCCCCATCTTGTGTGGGGGCTTTCGTGGAAGTCTGCCTCCAGGGGGCTTGGATTGGGTGGCCTTGCTGCATGCTCTCCAATAATTCAGCTGCCAAACATTGAAGCCAGCGTGTGTGCTCAAGTGAACCACCTGCATGTGCTGCATGCGCTTAGTCACCTCATCACTGAAGACATGTCATGTGGCTTCTTCCTCCTGCTGCTCGTAACATGCCAAGGTATTGTAACATGACAGGCTTGGACTGACCCGTAGGGCAAAGCCCCAGGCAAAATGCTCAAAATGCTAGTGTGTGCCCTGAGGTGAGAGCAGCTTTCCTCTTCATTGAAGGCTTCTGTCTGGCGGGTAGTGAGAGCAGCTTTCCTCTTCTGTCTGGCGGGTAGAGGCTTCTGTCTGGCGGGTAGTGAGAGCAGCTTTCCTCTTCTGTCTGGCGGGTAGTGAGAGCAGCTTTCCTCTTCTGTCTGGCGGGTAGTGAGAGCAGCTTTCCTCTTCTGTCTGGCGGGTCATGAGAGCAGCTTTCCTCTTCATTGAGGGCTTCTGTCTGGGGGGTAGTGAGAGCAGCTTTCTTCTTCATTGAAGGCTTCTGTCTGGCGGGTAGTGAGAGCAGCTTTCCTCTTCATTGAAGGCTTCTGTCTGGTGGGCAGTGAGAGGAGCTTTCCTCTTCGTTGAAGGCTTCTGTCTGGCGGGTCGTGAGAGCAGCTTTCCTCTTCTGCCTGGCGGGTCGTGAGAGCAGCTTTCCTCTTCTGCCTGGCGGGTCTTGAGAGCAGCTTTCCTCTTCTGTCTGGCGGGTTGTGAGAGCAGCTTTCCTCTTCTGTCTGGCGGGTTGTGAGAGCAGCTTTCCTCTTCTGTCTGGCGGGTTGTGAGAGCAGCTTTCCTCTTCTGTCTGGCGGGTAGTGAGAGCAGCTTTCCTCTTCATTGAAGGCTTCTGTCTGGCGGGCCGCGAGAGCAGCTTTCCTCTTCATTGAAGGCTTCTGTCTGGCGGGCCGCGAGAGCAGCTTTCCTCTTCATTGAAGGCTTCTGTCTGGCGGGTCGTGAGAGCATCTTTCCTCTTCTGCCTGGCGAGTCGTGAGAGCAGCTTTCCTCTCCTGCCTGGCGGGTCGTGAGAGCAGCTTTCCTCTTCTGTCTGGCGGGTTGTGAGAGCAGCTTTCCTCTTCTGTCTGGCGGGTTGTGAGAGCAGCTTTCCTCTTCTGTCTGGCGGGTTGTGAGAGCAGCTTTCCTCTTCTGTCTGGCGGGTTGTGAGAGCAGCTTTCCTCTTCTGTCTGGCGGGTAGTGAGAGCAGCTTTCCTCTTCATTGAAGGCTTCTGTCTGGCGGGCCGCGAGAGCAGCTTTCCTCTTCATTGAAGGCTTCTGTCTGGCGGGCCGCGAGAGCAGCTTTCCTCTTCATTGAAGGCTTCTGTCTGGCGGGTAGTGAGAGCAGCTTTCCTCTGTCTGGCGGTTTGTGAGAGCAGCTTTCCTCTTCTCTCTGGAGGTCAGTGAGAGCAGCTTTCCTCTTCGTTGAAGGCTTCTGTCTGGTGGGTCGTGAGAGCAGCTTTCCTCTTCTGCCTGGCAGGTCGTGAGGGCAGCTTTCCTCTTCTGTCTGGCGGGTCGTGAGAGCAGCTTTCCTCTTCTTTCTGGCAGGTAGTGAGAGCAGCTTTCCTCTTCATTGAAGGCTTCTGTCTGGCGGGCCGTGAGAGCAGCTTTCCTCTTCATTGAAGGCTTCTGTCTGGCGGGCCGTGAGAGCAGCTTTTCTCTTCATTGAAGGCTTCTGTCTGGCAGGTAGTGAGAGCAGCTTTCCTCTTCATTGAAGGCTTCTGTCTGCCTGGTCGTGAGAGCAGCTTTCCTCTTCTGTCTGCCGGGTCGTGAGAGCAGCTTTCCTCTTCTGTCTGGCGGGTAGTGAGAGCAGCTTTCCTCTTCATTGAAGGCTTCTGTCTGGCGGGTAGTGAGAGCAGCTTTCCTCTTCATTGAAGGCTTCTGTCTGGCGGGTAGTGAGAGCAGCTTTCCTCTTCTGTCTGGCGGGTAGTGAGAGCAGCTTTCCTCTTCTGTCTGGCGGGTAGTGAGAGCAGCTTTCCTCTTCATTGAAGGCTTCTGTCTGGCGGGTAGTGAGAGCAGCTTTCCTCTTCATTGAAGGCTTCTGTCTGGCGGGCCGTGAGAGCAGCTTTTCTCTTCATTGAAGGCTTCTGTCTGGCAGGTAGTGAGAGCAGCTTTCCTCTTCATTGAAGGCTTCTGTCTGGCGGGTAGTGAGAGCAGCTTTCCTCTTCTGTCTGGCGGGTAGTGAGAGCAGCTTTCCTCTTCTGTCTGGCGGGTAGTGAGAGCAGCTTTCCTCTTCATTGAAGGCTTCTGTCTGGCGGGTAGTGAGAGCAGCTTTCCTCTTCATTGAAGGCTTCTGTCGGGCGGGCAGTGAGAGCAGCTTTCCTCTTCATTGAAGGCTTCTGTCTGGCGGGCCGTGAGAGCAGCTTTCCTCTTCATTGAAGGCTTCTGTCTGGCGGGTAGTGAGAGCAGCTTTCCTCTGTCTGGCGGGTAGTGAGAGCAGCTTTCCTCTTCAATGAAGGCTTCTATCTGGCGGGTAGTGAGACTTTCACCTTTATGGCAGAGGACCTTTTAAATAGACTATACCCGCAACAGAGTTTCAGGTGACTCCTTGTCTTGAAGTCCAATGAAGAATCAACTAAGGGCAGGTTTTCTCTCCCTTATAAAGGCAAATTACTACTGCAGATTGTCTGTCTAAAGAAAGCCTGTTGTCCATGGTCCAATGCAGTATATTTAACAAGTGTCATTTGTTATCTGATGTCATACCCAGAGTTCTTTGTCTGCAGGAAGTGGGGAAGGGCAGGACATTTAGTGAGCCCTCCCCTTGCAGAATCAAAGATGGTGGAACCCCCATCTTGGCCTGAACCCGCTCCTCTGGGCTACGCTATCCCCACACCCTTCCCATGTCTTCCTACTTCAAAAGAACTGCCCTCTGGTGTGAGTGTGTCTTTGTTATGTCAGGAGTTTGAAGCGCCAGTTCCAAGGTGGCCTCCCAGGGAAGATTCCTGTGCCCTAAAGGAAGGTGTCCACCTTTCTCGGGGAGATTAAAGGGGCAACTTCCCGGGCAGGGTTCCACATGGTTGTTGTGGGAACAACCAGTCCAGGCGGCTAACGCACACAAGCCCATCAATGATTTTATTATTTATTTATTTAGTCATATTTTTGTAGCGCTGCTTAACCCGGGGACATCTGGGCGCTATTCTTAGTTCTTTCATAGTTACAGTTGTTTTCATGGTTACATATCTACCTAGCACAAGGGGTTCCTGACAATACAGTTGTTTGAGTCCCCTCGCCAAGCTGACGCTAGTACGACATCTAAATGCTGTTGCCATAGTCTCTAACAACCTGTGCAGCAACCTTGCCCTATAGAGATATGGCTTATACTTAGTTTAACGCGCCACGAGGGCGGCTGTGGTGCACAGTTATTATGTTATGAACCAGAGGTGCAGACCATTAAACAGCCACTTCTGCCTGTTGCAACTTTGTGTTCAGCAGCTGTCAGGAATGTGCATGCCACCTTTGAACCCGCCCTGCTGCCACTGGGCGGCGGCTGGAGATGTCAGCCAAGCGGCACATGGTTGCACTATGCTTTTGGCATGGAGCATTATGAAAGGGCGTGGGTCTGATAAGTAGAGCTTTTCAGAATCAGAATTACCTGCATCATTGTATTTCTAAAAATCCCAAAAAAGAGAGAGAGAGAGAGATTAAACGTTTTGTTTAATTAAGTAAAATGTGTGTTCAAGATTGCAATAACATTTTTACAGTACACGGAGATCTTACTCTAAAGGCAAGATGCGTTATACGGGAAATGATCTCACCCGCGATAACCTCCTGCCCACTTGGCACCTCTGGCCTCCTGCCCACTTGGCACCTCTGGCCTCCTGCACACTTGTGGGAAGGCTGTTCCCCTTTCTTTTGTGTGGCCGCCTTCTCGATTATTCATGCCGAGATAAATTCGGCCTTTCCTGTTTCGTCCTAGGTCATCCACACCGCAATCTTCAGCTCTCACCCCTGCTGGAAACTCCCTTACTTTTTGTGAATGGTCCCAGCTCATCTAAAATGGGATCATCAACCAGAAAAGGTGTTTAAAGTCAAATTACTTTGTTCTTTTCCATCACCTCTTGGCAGAATGTAAATGTATTTTCTGTTTGTTTCTTTTTTTTACATTCTGGCATGTTCTCTCCCCCAGTTGCTGGCCTGCAGGGACCAGAATGCAGATGTAACGCCAGTACTGGATTCCATCCTCATGTATGTCATTGGGTAACGTGCAGGCTCATGACGTCACACGTGTGCTTGTTCTAGAAGGGGTTGAGTGAAGTGGCATTTTCGAAAGGTTTTGGATGGCCTCTCTGGATATTCTGTCATTCCCACCTACACTGTACATCTAAGAGTGGGAACAAAACGTTGTCTTCAGCTACCCTTTTTCCCTAGTAGTTGCGTTGCATTTCATGCACCAACGATTAACCCCGAAAGCTGCCAGCGCCCTTCGCCCAGAAGCCCAGCCTTTGTTTGCACATGCATTCATGTTTTTTGTTCTGTTTTCTCAGTTTGGTTGGTTGTATCGTGTGGTCGAGTTTCTTTTGCTCAAGTACTTCTGGTCCCATCCAGTACTGCTAGTGACCCTTGTACTGGCACCGCAGCTGGGGCGTTTCTCACGATTGATAGTGCGCTGGATAGGGCGCGACACCACGCTGCAAGCTGTGTGCACTGCCCTGCTGTCAGGGCCAGACTTTGAGCTGAAGAGCAATGACGTCACAACGGCGGCTACTGTTACCAGTCACATCACACTGAGGGCCCGATTCTGAACAAGGTGCAAAGTACCGAAAACGAAAGCATTTTCGGTTCTTAACACAGATTCTGAAGGTGGCGCATTGTTTCCGTAGTTGGAATGAATGTGCCACTTTCAGAATATGTGTGCCGGGGCTAGGAAGGGCGATGAACCAACCTAGCAACCGGCACTTTCGGTATCTGCCATTTTACATGCCGATTCGTGTGGCACTCCTCCACTTTTGCAAATGCAAAAAAGTGGCACGCATGTATGGGACCACTTTGGTGTTGCTGTTGTGGAGGAGTGCCACGGATAGCAGTGGTAACTGGTAAGTAGGCCACACGCTTGCCCCTGACAAGCAAGCCCCTAGCTTTACAGAGGGCCTGCTCGGCAACGATGGGGGGCATTGGTCTAATATGCTTTGCGCTCCTTTCCAAAGACATTTCCTACCAGAAACTGCTTAAACTTGCAGTCCTAGAGTAGCACACAAAACACCCTTAATTTGTGTAACCCTTCTTTTGCGTTTAATCACAGGTTGTATTTATAAAGATGTTACAGGCTTGGGAAACAGCTTAAACACAAATTGCTTTTTCTGTTGTGCCGTTTTCTCAGCAACAGTTTAGTTAAATTGCCATAAACTCGCTATTTAGCAAACTGCTGCCGAGATTGCAATCCGCCCCTTATCTATAAAAACTGGTGGATTGCAGAAAGTGCTGTAAGGAAGGCATGGTATCGACAGTAAGACATAACCAAGTGACCAAAGTTCAAGGGTATTTGAACTTCAATTATCTAATCCTAAATCTAAAGATGAGAGCAAGCTACGACCATCAAATAACGCAGTCCTAGTGTTGTCTTATCAAAATTAAAGGGCTTATACTAATAAACCTATTTCCAATCCTTACCTCCTAAATAAAAATAGTTTGGGAAACAATGTTATGCAAAAGAAAATGTTCAAGAAATGATACGTCAGGATATTCAAGATTTTGGCTTCCCTTCCCCGCGTTTTCAGCACGGGACAAGGTGGCAGACACAAGCTTAGCACAGTCTCAGGCTTATGTAGCTCTAGGGTGCAGTTCAAAACTTCAACTTCATGGCCTTCTGTGTCAAAAGTCTCTTTGCCATTCAAAGTCTTTTCTTTCAGATGGCCTGATGCAACAAACAATGTTCTTTCCCTTTTTGTATTTCACATATACACCATTTTCTTCTGTGATTTACTATTCACCTCGGATCCCCCTCTGCCGGGCTCAGACCCGCTTTGGTAGAAAATCTTTAATCAGTCTCCCTCTGCCGGGCTCGGACCAATTTATCTGTTGTAACACAAATCTTTACTGTATTAACATTGAAGACTTTAGATTGTGTGTGGGATTTTGCTTGACCTGTCGCAGGACCGTTTCGATTCATAATCCTTTGCCACTCTTTCGCATTTGTCAACTCTTGGCTAGATCTGGATACCTTACAGAGACCTTAGATTGAGCACACATGTGGTACCGGACAACTCTGTCAGAGGTATTGCATCCTGGTTTTAAAGTTCACATACTCATCTGCAGTTCAACTTTACTCACGCTCGTTATCACTCGCGTTTCATACCATGTTCGTTCCAGCGCTCGCCATACAATGTTGCTGCCTGCAACCTTGCCTTCAACACAGACTGGTCTTGTATCGGTCTTTCCAACTCACTGACTGTGTTGATTTCACTGATGCTGCTCTGTTCTTGCAGCCAAGGACGGTAGCACGGCAGCTGGCAATTCTTCCCGCCTTGATTATCGACACAGGAGGGCTCCAGGTACCTCCGACACACCATGCAGGATTCCTCAGCCTGGTTTCCTGGTTTAATGCTTTCTATTCTCGAGGCTTCGTGAAAGTAATAGTTCCTTGTTGAAAAGGTCAAGGGAACTTCCCTCCTCGTGAACCCCTTCTGTTTCGCCGTGTTTCTCCTCTTGTTAAACTGCCACCTTGGAACTGTTTCCTTGTGTGCTTTGCCTCGCTCAAAGTGTGCTCTCGTGCCCAGCCTTTTATCCGTGTGGGGCAGTGTAATGGAAGTGAGGTGTGTGTGATGTCAGTAATTGCCTGACCATTTTATTGGGACACATCAGGTATACGGCTCGAGTGTTAGTCCGTTTTCTCTTATAGCAGGCTGTGAGAAAGTGTTTGTGTTATAAAAGTGGGGGGGGGGGGCTGAGGTCCTAAATAACCTACCTAGTTGGATGGGGGTAAAGGTGTTACAGGGAGGGGGATACCAGGTCTCACCATCCGGTGTCCCACTCCCTGAATCACCCTTACCCAGGTGATCCTCCCGCACTGGTCCACCCCCAGGAACTGGATCCAAAAGCGATTGCTGTATCCTGGCTACCTGGATGACAGATCCCCGGGATTAGTGGGTGAGCCACCTTCCGGTTTCCGGTGCTGACGTCCAGAATAAGCGTGGTGCCTGGGCATCAGGCAAAGGCGCAGTGAAGCATGCTGTTTACCATGCTCACTGCACCTGGCTCAGAATTGAGCAAAAAGGGGAAACCTCACCAGGGACCAGTGGAGGAATATTGCAGACCATGTTGGGGGGCAGGGGGTGCATGACATCTGAATGTAAGGGGCCCCTGCCAAATGAGTGTGACAAAATGGTGTGCCACAAAAGTTGGGGGGGGAGGGGTGGGGAGAGAAACACACTTGTCTCCTTCCCCTAAAATTAAGCCCATGCCAGGGACTTCTGGGACGGAGACTGCCCATGTCTCCTTGGCCAGTGGCCAAGATGATGTACACATTCCAAGCTTCGCTTTGTGCACACATCACAAAGGTAAGCGTGTATTGCAGCTTTTACGGGTAGTTGGAGCCTCTATTGTAAGCGTGCTGATTGGCTAGTGGGCTGGAGGTTGTGAGAAGAAGAAACTGCATTAAATGCAGGCTTCTTTTGGTGGATGGACCCTGAATTCCACATGTTCTGATTGTTTAAAGCGAAGGAAACCCATTGTTTAAAGCAAAGGAAAGCTATGGAGCTTTGGTCTCCATAGCTAACAATTTTCCCATGTCGTGCGTCACACATTGACACCGGTTTTTTTCCTAATGCATGCTTGGACTTTGAGTTTCGTTTTTTCCGCCACTAAGTATGGACCTACAAGTTCCAGCATGCATTGGAAAAAAAATAGGATTGGCTCGAGGTGTCACGCGTGGAACTGGTGAACTTGCCAGCTATGTGTCGACTTAAGCATTATGTGACCATGTATAAAATACAAGACTATGACCATGTTTAAAATAAGTCCAAGCGCAAAGGAAAGTGGTGTGCAAAGTTTAAAATGGAAACCTAAGGCGAGTACAGATCAGAGACTGCAGCACGAACGCGCCTCTGAGAATTGGGAGGCAACACTGCCAGTTGCTAGAATAAATGAGTGAGGAGGTCCACTGGATTGGGGTTCAAAGATTTGGGCCAGCAACCGGATAAGACCCTAGTAAGAATCGGGGATAGTTGTCTTGTCCCATCTGGGGGATGAGGGGGGAAGTATCATAACATTGTTTTCCTCCGCTCTGGCTGATAGCCTTTGGCCACGAAAAAATTGCTGGTTGCGGCTATTGAAAAGAAATGTCGCCATCTCAAAAATAAGCTAGATGGCCAGTCTCTTGATTTGTTATTTAAGTGGGAGCTGCGGTCGCCCCGGTGACATCACGCATAAAGTTGCCCTTACTATAACAATATTGCTCTGGGAGCTGCCTCTGCTGTTTTATCAATCTGCTAGGAGCTGCCCCAACTGCAGTTACATCACACTGGGTGAACTGTACCAAAGGGGCGTCATCTTGGGAAGGGCCCTCGCTACAAGGACAACTGCCCCCGCCATACTACTTTCTTGCAGTGACAACTCGGTGGGAGATGCCCCTTCTGCATTGGCATCTCGTTGGGAGCAGTTTATACTGGAGGGCTGTCTACAAAGCAGGGGTTTGGAACCTGTGTCTTTTCAGATGTTTTGGACTACGACTTCCATGATCCCTCCCCATTGACCATGTTGGATATTGTTGATGGGAGTTATAGTCCGAACCACATGGAGAGCCAAAGGTTGCTCTCGAGACATCACGCTGGCAGGTGCCTTAGCTGCAAAGGTTGCACAGTTGGCTGAAATGTGCAAGACCTCTATGGGCCCAGTGACTAAGTTAATAGAAGTCTGCTTTATTGCAAGGCAAGATGCAACTTTCATCCCCAAAAAAAACACTAGACCTAAGAGTGGCTTAAACCGTGAACTAATGCAACCCCCTCCCACTACACCTAAAACTCCCATCCCTCTCTCATCCAATGCCCCCCCCCCCCATCACCCCAAGACTGCTGACCTCCAGACCCCCTGGCACACTTAAAGATCTTCTATCTAGCCATTTGGTGTTTGCCACTCTTTTCTGTATGCCCATGTGCCTACCTAACCTACCCAGGCACTCTGATGCTGTTGGAGTCATCCCATAGGTGACCCTTCTGCCCGCCTCTGCTATTGTAAACGTGCCTCTGTCCCCAGAAATGCTAAGCGGACCCCACGTTGCCTGAAACAAGTTGGAGCATTGCTCTGCATCCCGTCCTGCTTGGTGCAACATATCCCCTCCCTCATGCAAGAAACGCTCTCCACGTTTTGTTGTGAGTCTTTGAGACCGTTTTTAGGGAGTGAACGTGGCAGGTATGCCGCTTATCTTCAGGGCTGATTCTACCGTTGAATGAAAATTGTTTGGTGGAATAGTTCTTTTGGTCACGCCTTCAGATCTGTATTTCGTGATATTTCAGAAGGTATTTTGCAAGAGTTATTGTTTCTTGCGGCTTTGCTAGCACTAGTGACATGTTATCGTTGGTCAATCGCAATCTGTTAATTTTGCATTTCTCATTTTGTATATTTCTAACGCTATATCAGGAGACCACGCTCAGCACTGGGAGTTCTCCCACCCCCAATTAAGCTGGCTCTCAATAGATCATTCATTTAGGATTGGTTAAGCCCTATCTATAACTCGTGTAGCGCCACGTGGATCCCTCCCCTGTGCCAACAATCGGGCTGGGGTACAGAGAGAATATATATTTAAAGTATATGTTCAATAAATCTTTTAATGGTTACACACGCCACCTTCTCTCTGGCACCAGACAAAACTTTAACAATAAACCGATAAATAGCACTTGATAAGGTTTAGTTAGAACACCAATCGCAGTTTTGATTTTAGAACAACTTGCGTGTTGTACGTGTGGCCCTTTTAGTTTAATTTCCTTGAAAATGCAAGGCGTTTTGGAATCCCACAGATTTGTAAGAATGCATGGTGCAAATAGCACCCTGTTTCCTTTTCATCCACAAGCCATGCAAAATCGTTCTGCTATCAGGGTCACTTACTTCAATGGAAATTACATGCAGTGGCTCTCGCCCCAGCACCAAAAACCAAACCGAGGCATGGGCTACATGCAGCACCCCTCTGTTTAAAGGCCAGGTCTAGGGATGGAAACAGTTCCGCAATTTCTTTCTGGGCCAAGGGCATCCCTTTGTTTTAATACAATGTTTAAGGAGTGTTGACAATTGGGAATTTCGTTTGGTGGCAAAACACCTTTTTGTTTTAAAGGCAAGGTTTGGGAATGGTGAAGGATGGCTGTCCAGCGGAGAAACCAGGATGAAAATCCAAGATCTCGCAATGCTTTGCTGCAGGGGCAGGTCAGAAGCCCCAAAAAGGGAGCGGGTGCACAGCGGCAAACCTGCTGTCATGGGAACGCTGTCTGAAATCAAAATGGCTGTGGGGCGCAGCAGTTTGCCAACGGCACAGGGGACACCACCTGAAGTAAAGATGGTGGCACAAACCATCCAGTGACGGGGGCAGTCCCCACACCAAGGGGTATGCCCCAAAGATAGTGATGTATGCTGTGGGTGCAGCAGTGAGTGCGGGTGGGCTCCACAAACAACGGGGTCCACCCAGAAGATTATGAAGGGCGGCACAGCGCAGCAGTGATCACGGGTGGCCCAGGTGCTGGATGTGGGCCGCCCTGAAGAGAGAAGAGGGACCAGGCCCCATCATTCATCTGCAGGGGACCAGCCCCCAGCCAACACAGCAACTAGCCAGCCACCAGCCATGCCTCCAGCCAGATGTACTACCAGCACGTAGCCAGTCCTGGAAGAAGCCCACAGCCATCTCTGCAACCAAAGGCCAGACTCATCAAGGTCCTGCCTGTGGGGGGTGGGGACTGACTGCAGCATTGTCACATGGTGTTTTATGTAGTATGCATGTTAATTTGTGATTTGCCGTTAAGTTGTCTGTTAAGTAGTGGGAAGTGTATAGTTTGGGTTAAGTGTTAGGGGAATGTTAATTAGGGTTAAAAGTTAACTAGTGGTTGGATCTTAAATCTATCTATGAATGTTAAATAGGGAAAAGTGGTAGAGGGGAGGTACCTTGTAGTGAGGAAGCAGGATAGTGTGGCAGCCTGCCTGCCATCTAGCGTGATGGGACCACCCAGAGAGGCCATCCTCTGGCATTGCACTCAATGTGACTGCTACCAGAGTTCAGGTAAGGGGTGTGTTTCATCACTCACCCTAAGGGTTGCCGCAACCCCTCCAAGGAAGGCTGAGCTTACGTAGCAGGTTTCCATTTAGTTGGTGCTCACGCCAGGGGAATCCTAGGACATAGAAATGGGAATGTATTATAAAGATAAGTGCTTTTATAAGTAAAAAGGGGTTCCCATTGGGATCCCTATTAAATTCACTCTGGTGTCTGTGTGCATTAGTGATCTAAGAAATCGTGTGTAGCCCATCTCCTGTTAGCAGCAACTTTATTTGGAGGTCAACTCCCCTCCCTACCCATCAGGCCTGGTGTGGGTGGGTGTGTGTGTTGTAGGTCTCATGGGGACTACCCCTGGTCCGGGGTGAGGGAGACGGACGCCCTTGCTTGGATCAGGGCCGGAAAACAGGGGCTACACTAGACTGTATGATCGTGGGCACGTCTTCCTGTGTCTGTTCCCTTATGTGTTCAAATGGGAAGTTCTCGGAAAGTGGCTGGACGCCAGTATAATCTGCTGTAGGGCAAGTGCAATATTTTCCTTAAGGGTGTGGCAAAACAGTGCTTGAGAATCAATAAGCAGGTGGCTCGTGATCATGAATTGCAAACCAGTGCTTCTCACTGCCACCCGCTTCAGTGGAACAGAGCCCGATGTTGGTAACATTTGTGTAAATGGTGCATTTTAAGGGACACTGGGATCATACCTCTGGCCCAAGCATCCAGATGCACAGTGCAACAGCTCGTCCATCTGGCTCACAATTGTCCCACAAAACTGGGCATTTCCTAGAGACCAGTCCTGGCTCTGGGTTCTTTCCTCTCTGTGGCCTGCGCAAGTGTGGTGTTAGGGGTAGCGGCTGCAGGCCTTGGTACCTCGGCCCCGTTATTAGTGTGGAGGTAAATATGTTCTGTTTTTGCCTCCCACCACATTAGAGCCTATCGGAATTGCAGCATGCGTTGTTCGATAGGGATACCACATGCGTTACTTACTGCTGTATTGTGTGGTCCAATATCTAATTGTGCTCTCCAATTTTGACCTCGGTTTAGGAGGCCTAAGAGTTGAGGTGTGTGTTTTTATAAACTCCCTGACATTTTTATAACTTTGTTGTAGACAGTGCTCCCGATAAGATTTGGAGGTAGGAGTATTTTACTCCCTATTTTTGAAAGTTGGGAGTAAAATGATTTTTAGGAAGTAAAAATGTAAGTTCAATTCTCAACAGGAGTACTTTATAAGCGAGTAAATGTTTTCACTGGAAAACAGAAATGTTTTTGTAATAATTATTTGTTTCCACCTACTTATTCATGCACAATAAAAGATGCAGGTTTACTATTATTACTGCCTGATTGGAAGAAGTAGTGTCTTCCTGTGGCACAATGTGCACTACTGGTCCAAGCATATCAATGGGGTTATGTCGCTGAAAGCAGGGCGCACAACAAGGTGGTGTCTGCTTCCTACTTTTTGTTGGGAGTTTTTGTGCTCCCTCTTTTTATTTTTGGGGGAGTATTTGCCTATTTGTAGGGAGTAAAAGTGCCCGATACACCTCTTATATGTAGGGCTGGTTGTAGCGCATCCCTTCAATGCAGCAAACGGTTTTGTTCACCCCTCCTGCTCCCCACCCCGGCCCCCGTGTGGTCAACCAATGGAGGGGGGAAAAGTGAACATCTGATACTGCCAAACTTTGCAACACGTTTGCCAGAAATGACTCTTGTTTTTTTTAATACAATATGACACCGTAGCATTCTGAACTGCTTCAGCATACAGACCCCTACCCACCCCTTCTCCAAAATGAGGCTGGACATGAGATGTTGATCGATTAGAACCGAATGCATTTGCATTGCCATTCTACGCGTGCCATTTCTCCAACATTCTCACCCGATACCAATCTGGTGGCTTATATGATATGATATGATATGGGGGAAGGGGACAAGTGGACAAGTGCGGGAGGAAGGGGAGGGGGCGGTGCAATACATAGGATAACAGTAAAATAAATAAAGACAATAAATAAGACCAAAAAACAAAATGCGGCCAGCTGGTGGCAAGTGCATGGGTAAGTGCAGACATCAGGGGTCAAGTGCTAGTTAGTAGGGGCTGCAGAGATACGGATTCAGTCCCTGAGTGCAGGGGTTGCCAGGGGGGCAGTGCAGTTTCAGCCAGGAGTTCAACAGGGTAGAGGAGGAGAGAAAGCGGAGGCAAAGAGGAAGGTCTTGAGGTGCTCCTGGAAACTGGAGATGGTTCTCCTCAAGTTTCAGGGAGGCGTGGAGGCCATTCCAGAGGGAGGCCCCAGTCGAAGAGATCTACCACTGCAGTTTGTGAACTTCATATTAATGGTAATGACCACATCCGATATTTCCTCAAAACATGCTTAATTTATAATGAGTGCTTTTGGTGTCCTCTTCCGCTTTCACCGTGCAGGCCTGCTAGTCGTTAAAACTCGTACCACGCCAATGACCAGTTGTTAGTCCCAGGCCAGGTACCAACTGGGCAGGGGCGCGACCTTGCCCACTCGCTTAACTAACTAAAAAAACCAAAGAATTCGGGCACTTTGCTCAGCGCACCGCATCGCTCGAATGGCACTCTTTGTGTACTATGCTAGGCTGGCTCAGTGGGTTTAACACAGACTGTGCAGGTCCACCTCCAACCCCGGGGAGGGCACAGGTTAGAATTCCATCAAGGTTCGGATGTTGATGAAATGTAGGGCCATGGAGCTGGCGAATGCTCTCTTCTCTTCTTGAACCCCGAGGGATCTTTGCTTGTTGGGTGTGTGCGCTTTCTGAACGCTTAATCTGCAGCACGCCTCCGGGCCTTGGGCGTGTGTGGAATGCGGGGCTCGCGTCCAGCTGGGCGGGGCGTGCTCCCCT
This sequence comes from Ambystoma mexicanum, assembly GCF_040938575.1. Lineage (NCBI taxonomy): Eukaryota > Metazoa > Chordata > Amphibia > Caudata > Ambystomatidae > Ambystoma > Ambystoma mexicanum. The sequence goes on along the minus strand of NC_090922.1, from coordinate 574,523,922 downwards.
GCCCGCCTCTACGATAAAAAATAAAACACCCGGGCTCCTTGAAGCATTGTTTAATCCTTGGAATGGACACGGGGGTGTTTTGATGGCCATAACTCACCTCGGTAGGGAGAGTGGGCGGCTGAGCGGTTCCTCGGCCCCCAGCACACTCCTGCGCTGGGCTGCCTTTGTCGTTTTCTGATCGGTTTCTGAGGCGGGGAAGTGCGTCTCTGCAAGCGAGTCAGATGAGATGAGATGAGATGCTGTCCGCAGATTGCATGCGCCACCTGCCTCCCTCGCGCTGCACGCGGTGGAACTTGGAAAAGACTTTTAAAGCGCACCTTATTCGGGGCCCTTTTTGTCTTTTTTAGCCACCGTTGCCGCACACGCACACAAATGATGTTTACAGTGTCGGCTGCTGCGCTATGGAATAGCCGCTTCCCTGCAGGTGTGGTACTCGCAATTTCTTTTTCTCGAAGACATTTTTTCCTCGGAGCTGCATAAAGGTGACATTGGTAAAACCAGTGGATCTATCTTCCCGGCTGTTCTGCCCTCGCTCCCCACAAACCCCATCCCGCGCCCCACCCACGCGCCAAACGCACTTGCTGTCGTTCAGTGCAGCGCACTGACTTGCACATTTCAACTTCTTGCCACACTTTTATTTTCAAACGAAGCCATCACAGAATTGTTTCTTTTGAAAATGAAAGCATAGGAACAGTCAAACTTAATTAAAAAAAAAAAAGTAGCGGAGCACTGCTCCCGCCTATAGTGACCCGCCCACAGGCATCAGGGCAGGTCGCACAGGATACCAGGATGACCCGGTGATAACAATGTAGCTGCGATTACGCAGCGGACGGTCCGCAGGGGGCACTGTGCAGAGTCCGGATCACCGGACTGGGACACCGTGGCTGGGTTGGGGGGGGGGCACCCTGCTGACAGCAGCCTCGGCTCTGGGGGCACCCAGGCAGGGACTCAAACGGGCTGTGCTCACGAGGTGACATACCCAAAGACCAAACCGAGTCAGAGTTGCCACTTCCTGGGGCTCTGCTGCAGTGCCCCTCAGGTGCCAGCAGAGCCCCTTTTATTGAGACGAGTCATCGGGTTTTTAAAAGGGGTAATACCCCCACAGTTATACGGGCAATACACAACACTCCTCCTTTATTATAACAAAACCAAAACAAACGTAAAACAATGACCCTCCGCACACCACTCCTATCACCGAAGGAATCACAGCAAACTGTGGTGCATTCCAGTCCGAGCACACCCTTAATGTCCAGTGACCCATTTTGGGGATCAATATATGCCTGGATCAAACTGTCCTCCCTGTTTCCGCTGAAGGCACTCGTGGCCACTTGTGCCGCTGCAGGACAGAAATAACGCATCCTCATCTTCCGCATAGTCAAATGGCCTCAAATGATTCTCCCCGCCCCCCTGGACCGCAGCTGTTTTGGGGGGGCTTCCTCCCCGTAGCCTCCATTGACGCACTCCCTGCTGCTGGCTCGACCATGCTGGCAGTTGCTGGGGCTGGGCACACCCGTGCAAAATTATCTTCTTTTCCGCACCTCCCGCACGTATGTCCTTTGGCTGGGCACTCTTGCGCGTGCGGAAGGCCCCAGTAACACTGAGGGCATAGCGTGGCACCTGGCTCTCTCTGTGGCCTCTCCCCTTTTCTTAGCCTCCCTCCTTGCCATTTGCTCACAGCTGACACCTCCTCCAGCTTCACCCGTTGACTAAGTTGAGCTGCTGCCTGGAGAGGTCCATCACTGAGACACGCACCCCCGCAAGCTCCTGGGTACGGCCCAGTTCTAGGATTCGGTCAAGGCCCAATCTTGGCTCCCTAAGGACCTGTTTCCGCACTTTATCAGAGCTACAGCTGTAAATTATCTGAGCCCTGATCTCTTCATCCTCGAAGTTGCCCAGAGCGCAGTACAGCGCGATGGCTGCAAAGCTTGCCATGAAATGCATCGAGGCTCTCCCCTTCCTCTTGTCTCGTGCATCTCATCCTGAACCATTTATAATCCCGGTTGGTTATGGGCATAAAGTACTCGTTCAGCACTGCAATGGCTGAGTCGTATGATTGGTCTCTGGGCTGCAACATCTTGAACAGTCTCTGGACAGCCGGGCCGGCTGAATACAGGAGGATTGGGCAATTCGCGCCTGTCCTTGATCTAGACAGCCTCGAAGTATAGCTCGAGGTTCTCTACCCACGCCGTCCACTGGGGTCCTAGATTGGCAGGTGCTCCTATCACATCGAAGGGATGCAGGGGCCCAAGCTGTCCATTCTGGCGATACACCCCTTAATTTTCTTCATCCCCCATGCTGGGTGCTTGATGTCGCCCAGTTCCTTACCACCAGGGCGCACAAGCAATCCCTTGGAGCCAATACCCTGTGGCGTCACCTCATGTAAATCTTGTTGCTTGATGCAGAGTGCAGTCCTTTTTGTGGCTGGATGTTGAGTCTTCCTTTTTTATTTTTATTTCTCTCTTATGCTGCCCCCCTGTCTCCTGGGGCTCACAGGGCAGGCTCCTCTGTGGGGCAGTTGTTGGCTTTCAGGGGCCGTCCTTGCACCCCCACCCACTGGCAGGTGTAGTTCCTCACATGCCACCTGCTCTGTTCTTCCCCTTGGATGGGGGACACAGTGCAAGCACCCTCTGGCTTTTCCCCATACCTCTTCCTCCCCAGAGACATTGTCGGCTCCCTATCAGGCCTCCCCTCTCCTCTGTCTCACTGATTCTCCCCGCCCCCCCACCGCCTTATTTCGCTTTACACTGCTGCTAGCCTGGAGATTAGCCCCGCACGGCGCACGTGGCTTTTCTTTGTGTGTGCCTGCGTATCACACATGAGGGCTGCTGACCCTCGTGTGTCTTTCCTTTTCCCCTCCGGAGCTGCCTGCCATGTCTCCACAAGCTTCGGTACGGAGCGTGCACCCTCCAGTGGTTGGGTGCGTACACCCACAGCCTCTCCTGTCTCTTCCTCGCGTGAAGAGGCCGCGGGCACCAGCCAGCAGCTTCTCCCTTTACCGCCTGTGGGCTCTCTTGTCCCCAGGGCCATGCCTCCTCACCACTGTGGCCGACGCAGCCTCTTGCCTATACGTGGCAGATGCCGCGTACCAGGTGGCGAAAGGTAACCGAGGCTTCCAGCAGCCCGCACAACAGTGTGCATGGGTCCGGACCACCTTCCCTCGTCGACAATGTAGCGACCCACCCACAGGCACCAGGGCGGGTTGCACAGGATACCAGGAACACCCGGTGATAGCAATGTAGCTGCGATCATGCAGCAAATGGACTGCAGGGGGCACCCTGCAGAGTCCGGATCACCTGACTAGGATACTGTGGCTGGGCGGGCACCCAGCTGACAGCAGCCTCGGATCTGGGGGCACCCAGGCCGAGGCGCATCAACAGGCCGTGGTAACACGGCGACGCACACAAAGACCACACTGAGTCAGTTGCCACTTCCTGGGGCTCTGCGGCAGTGCCCCTCACGTGCCAGCAGAGCGCCCTTTTATTGAGACGAGCCATGGCAAGGTCATGACTCGTTTTCTAAAAGGGGCAATAAGCCCACAGTCAAACTGGCAGTACACAACATCTCCCACTTTGATCACTGGGTGAATCTGTCCCCTCCATGAAGAAAACTTCAAATGGGCTAACGCTGCCTGCTGGAGAGTTGCTAGCCTATCAGTTGGACAGGAGCAAAGGCTTTATTAAACGGTTAGTGCCCACGTTTCTGCCCACCCTCTCCTGCTAGGTTATGTGTCCACTCACTGCTGCCGGTGCTCCTCCCGAAACCCTGCACTGTTCCCTTCAGTCACTGAAAAATGGGGGCGTGATTCTCCATAAGTATTCCAAGATGGGATTTTCTGTCATTACCAATCGTGCAATGAAGCAGATTGTTCATTAAAAGGGTGAGATTAATGCAAATACAGGGTTCACGCATGTTGGGGAAGACCACAAGCGTGAATGTTCGATTAGTAATGTTATGGTAATGGCCATTCACACTGCGCCCATCACCACGGTAAGGCCCTAAGCGCGCTGGGCTTTGTCCGTAAAGCGGCGTATTGCGTTTCCACTCTTCGCAGGGTGACCAGATTTTCAAAATTAAAAAAACTGGGGTAGGACACCAACATAAAAGGAGGATTAACTTTAGTTTATTTTGGTACACATACAGTGTTATTCAATCATTGTAATCTGTAATTATCAAGAGACTGTTATGTCTGTCCGAAAAGTAATAAACTGTCACAAGACGATCTTGACCTGATTGCACAGGTGTACTAATGGGGCTAAGGTATATGAAACCAGTTCCAAAAGATACCTAAAAGAAAGTGACACGGGATGTCAATACTAAATACTTGAGGGGTGGGGTCGGGAGGGGGGCAATATCCGCCCTCTGTTTGGGGCGCTCGAAGAAAATGTGATGCATTAGGGAGTTCCCCCGAAATGTAATATGAAAAAAATAAAGCTTTAATATAGTGTATCATCATTTATAAGTATTTAGTGAACTCTTTGAGGAGGTCATATGCCCAACGGATAACATACATAGGAAAAAGGCCGTGAACATGCCAGCACTATTTAAAGAGGCTGGCTCGGAATTTTATTTCATAATATGACACTTCTCCAGCATTTGACATTCATGATGGATGGTTATTGTGAATTTGAAACCTATTACGCGGAGTATACTTGAATACTTCTAGGGTCATCGATGATCGTCCTTCCCAGGTTATCCTGGGCTCTTTCTCCTCTGCCACCTCTATCTCCACCTGTGGCGTTTCCCAGGACCTTGTTTATTTGTATTGTTCGTTTGTATAGAGCCAGTACACACAAGTGTTTTAAAGTCCTCAAGAAGGGGTGGGGAAGAGTGGGGAAAAAACAAGCCATTCAAAGCTGTTGAGTTTGTGACTGATACAGGCCTGGACAGAGCTGGGTAAGTGCAGGAATAAGTGCACATAATGCTTATACAGGCCTGGACAGAGCAGGGTAAGTGCAGGAATAAGTGCACATAATGCTTATACAGGCCTGGGCAGAGCAGGGTAAGTGCAGGAAAAAGTGCACATAATGCTTATACAGGCCTGGACAGAGCTGGGTAAGTGCAGGAATAAGTGCACATAATGCTTATACAGGCCTGGGCTGAGCAGGGTAAGTGCAGGAATAAGTGCACATAATGCTTATACAGGCCTGGACAGAGCTGGGTAAGTGCACATAATGCTTATACAGGCCTGGACAGAGCAGGGTAAGTGCAGGAATAAGTGCACATAATGCTTATACAGGCCTGGACAGAGCAGGGTAAGTGCAGGAATAAGTGCACATAATGCTTATACAGGCCTGGACAGAGCAGGGTAAGTGCAGGAATAAGTGCACATAGTACATATAACCGTGAAGAGGACTCTTTCATGTCTGACGACAATCCTTAGATTTTCAAAGTGCCTTGCACACACAGGGTAACGATGGGTGGGCGGTTGGCATGGGCAGGGTAGAACAGACAGGCTACTATACAATGCTGAGTTGAAGCAGATCATACAATTATATAGTGGTGTGACATAAATACAGTGGTGGGGTGGATGAAAGGAGGAAGGGAAGAGGAGTGTACGAAAGGTAGACTACTGGGCATAATGCTCCGAGTAGTTAAGCAGTTTTAGGGTATAAGGAAATGGGCAAGTAAGGTGTAAGGGAGAGGAGGTTGGGAAGGGGTGGGGGGTTGAAAACAGAATGGGGGACAATACAACAACAATTCAAGGAGGATAGAAGAAGAGGAGAGTGCTAGGATAGAGGGTGGGGTTGGCTGTGAAATGGAGGGGAGGAGGAGAAACAGGGGGCAGGAAGTAGTATCTGAAGATGGCACAGCAGATTTTGATTATTGGCAGGACAAGATGCAACACATGCGGCAAATGGGCACAGCCAAGTTTGAGTTTAGGCAGGACAGGGTGAAAAATGCATGTAGCAACCAGGCACAGCCAAGTATGAATCCTGGCAAGCCACGGTAAAACACATGCAGCAACTGGGCACAGTTAAATTTGAATGCAAGAAGGACAGGGTGAAACATATGTAGCAAACGGACATAGTTAAATTAGTGGAAGTCCAGATGAGACGGAATAAGAGGTGGGACAGTCCCAGGTGTGACAGAAGAGGATCGGTGTAGTTAGTTGAGGAAACTAATCTACCGAAAAGAAAGTCAGATACTCCATTGATATCAAGTGGAGTTGACCTCAGCCTCCATGTTTGACCTTGCCAAGAAGGCCCATTTTCAACTCCACCTCCTCAAAGGAATCCTTCCTTTCCTCACTTCCCCCAGAAGCTCATTGTCTCTAGAGCTCTGGTTCTCTCTAGGGTGCAATACTGCAATAGCCTCTTCCTTAATCTACCCTCCTCTTCTCTATGACCCCTCCAGCTAATCCAGAATTGGGCTGCAAGACTTATCCTTGGCCTTAAACCCAGGGACTGCATCTCTCCTGCCCTAAAATCTCTCCACTGGCTTCCGGTTGCTGCAATGATCAAATTCAAATCCCTTTGCATCACCCATAAGGCTGTCTGGGGCCAGGGACCATGCTATCTATAACTGGCTCTTACTAAATTCTCTCCCTCCAGATCTCTGTTCTTACGGCACCAACTCTCTGCATGTCAAGTGCTTAGCTAAACAGTGAGCTAGTGGCCGATCTCTTTCCTCGGCTGGCTTCCTCCTGTGGAACAGCCTCCTCCTTCCTCTTCGTCTTGAGCTGGATCTCCTCAAATTCCAGAAGCTCCTCAAGACTTTCCTTTTCACCTCGTCCCCCCCCACCCTCCCTCCTTTGCTAATCCCCACAGTCACTGAGATTGATGAGCAGGGCCCTTATGTGTCCACCTCGGTCCTGGCCTTCCACCCCTCCCAATCACCTTCAGATTCTGCCCACTCCCAACACTTCCCTTGGCGTCCACCGGCCTGTGCTATCACAGGCCTGCACTTATTTATTGGCAGTTGACCACTCTTACCAAGTGATCTGTGCCAGTCATTTAACAGCTGCTTGCAGCTTACTCCCTAGCACTCCCCTCCTTGGTACTCCGAGCACTTACCCCCCCACCCCCCAATCCTTTCTCTCTCTCTCTCTCTCTGCACTGGCACGTTCTGAATGCTCACAAGGCCTAGTAGGACCGCCTGTCCCTTTCATTGGTCTGTTCGCCTTTCATTACCATGTTCCCTCGCTGTTGTCCTGTCCAATTTACGCACAATAAAGAAATGAAGTGATCTTCTGCATGTAAAGATATGCCCAGTGTATACCGGTTTAGCATAAAGAGAGATGTACACCCAAATATATTTTCTGGGAAGTGAAAAGTGCCCTGTTCGAATTAATGACTGCTTGGGAAGTCAGTTGCCAGTAGGATAATACCTACAAAAGGTGGGGCCCAGGTCAGGGCCTCCCTCTACGGGGATTAAACTGGCCTAAACAAAGCCCCCAATGGAGACACTCTTACTATGACTATGTTGTGCTTCCTATTCCTCTCAAGACATCTGCACTGTTCTTTTCCAACAGACAGACAATTCAATCTGGAGAGCCTCAACCACTAAGGCACCAATATAGATTGTGTTAATAATTCTATTTTTGTACATCAGGGAGCTTCTGATTGAATGGTCTGTCTGTTGGAAAAGAACAGTGTGGCTGGTGTGAGAGGAATGGGGAGCGAAACATAGTAAGTGTGTCTCTATTAGGTGCTTTGTTTAGGCCAGTAGGATCATAGACATGAAAAGAAGACTGTGAAATTCGAAGTGCGTCTTGTTTCCATTGTTTGCAGATCAGAGTTTGGTGTTGCGGCGGCTAGTATTTTGAAGTTCTGGCGCGTAGGCGTTTTAAACCTCTTTAATGGGGAGAAAAATGTGAATAACCATGAGGTCAAAAGGCGATCATTTGCACAACTGACGCTTGCCAAGTATGTCGAATCATAATTGGATCGCATTCAAAAATGTACACCGACAACATTGACTAGTGTATGGACAGAGGATGATCATATAATAAACAAATATTCATACAATCTATTAAATGAGTAATATTAAAAATTCATATTTGCACCATGAAGCCTTTTTAATCACAACACGGGTAATGTGTGCATTGTTTAGAAGGCAGTTGCTTGTAAAGGCTAGTTAACAAGGTAGTTGAGTGTTTTTTCTAAATGTAAATAGATTTTAATAGAGCTTGTGAATGAGCCAGTGGGTTGATTGGAGGAGTTGGTGGTGGTGGGGGCAGAGGAGGGTGCAGGTCTTGAATTTTTTGTTTGACAAGGGAGTGGAAAATGGAGTCTTCATTTGCCTCTCTAAACCACAAACGCCGGCATGTTTTTATTGCTCCTCGGCCCTGTCAGGTGGCCGTGCTCTGGCATAAAGCGCTGTACACCGCATGGCATAGGCTCATGGTAACAGACCAGTCATGGTGAAGGATGGCAGTCTCTCACTGCACACAGATGGACAGACTTCTGGCCCCTCTTTCCATGAAAACCCTGTGGGGTCGCACACCCACCCCCGTCTCTCACGTGGTCTAATCAACGCATCCGATTTGGGAAGCTCCGGCTACATTTTCCTGCTAATCTTACTATATTTGACTGCCTACTTCCAAATAAGGCACACATCGCCCTGTCTCATCATGAACTTAAGGAACGACTAGCACAAAATGACACAGAAAAAATGACTAACATCCTTTTGGACATCCAGGTGCAAGGCCTTGTATTTGACCAATCCATTACCTTACCTTGTTTTGCTGTAGACCTTCACCTTTATACAATCAACATTTGACCTGGGGTACGAAGTATAGAGACTCCCAGGCAAAATAAGCCACCAAACTTCCAGGATGGACCGAGCACACACTCGAGCCCGCCGGCCCCCCCATGCACCCAACATTACATTGCGTGCTAGCTCACAAGTCTCCAAAGCTGCCTTGGAAGCACAAGCCAGTTATCAAAACGCCTTGGGACATACCTGCATTCCTTTTGCCAAACCATGGCCAGCCAAACTGTTGCTTCGCACACATGCCATCACAAAACGTGCTCTCCATTTGACGGCCAAGCCCAGGTGCTCCGATGCTATTATTGCTGTGACGATTTGGCACAGTATAAAAGCATATTGCATAGCAAATGTAACTTTCCAATTGGGTGACTTCCAAGTTGCGTCCTGGACTTCTGAAATGTTCACCAGCTGGGGTGGGTCTCTTTGATTTACCATTAAGCAAGTTGTGTTTGTTTATATGCCTGTCTGGTTTGTTTCACCAATACAGGAAGTGCTACATTAACATTCTGTGCTGGACTTGTTCAGAAAAACTACATTTTAATGTGTGCTGGTAAATTAAGTCCAGATTTTGAAGTCCTGATTCCTTTGTGCTCGCGGAGTTGTGTCCCGTGTTCACTGTATTTTTGTGGGCCTGCTTTTGGCAATCGTTCGTGGCAGGTTGTTGGGTTGTCTGAAGGCTGGTAGTGGAGATTTTCCTGGGACTTCTTCAGAAGGTCTCCAGGAGGCATGCACTGGCCTTCAAGTCCCGCCTGCTAGGGATCCACAGCAGAGGGTGTAGGGAGGGTAGGGCCTGAGCGGGCAAGGCCCACCCAAAGTCTGTAAATGCACTCGGCAGTGCTCTGTGGGCCTTTACCGATGTTGATGTCACCCTGGTGGTCCCAACTACATTTGCTTCAGGCCCCACTTGTAAGACAATCCTGGCTATGCCAATGATCCACAGAGTTCCAAACAGTCCTTGCTCTAGCTTGGTTTGTATTCCTGGACATTATTTTCGGTGTTTTGGTTGCTTGCTTCCTGGATATATTCTTTCAAAAACCTGTACATTCGACACGATTAAACAAGGTTTGTCTGCTTGCTCCAATCTGCTCTATTGCAGCATGTTGTGTTGCACCTTTCCCCCCGACTAGAGGTGGTAGGTAGCATGTTTGGTGTGGAAGGTTATAGGATTGTTACATAGTGGGACAGGGGCTATTATCAGTCTCCCCGTTTACGTGCAAGAGGAACTGGTCCCTGGGAGGCACAGCCATAGGACAAAGTTCACTGTCTTTATTAACAATTAAAATGGCAGGGATTGCAGCATGAACAACGCAAAATTCTCCAAGTGCTCTCACTCTCCTGGTGCCGGTCATTCAATTTATTTTACCAGCAACGTCCCAAAAACGAAGTTACATCCCAAAAGCCTAACAGGTGAAGGTATTGGTTAGTGAGGTGAACCATATATGCATTCCATAAGGGGTTAGTATGATCAGGATACCCGTATTTAGCCATATTTGGTGCCTCCTCCTGAGACCTCCTCTATGCGTCACAAATACAAAGTTCCAGGTTAGTGTAAAGGTGAATGGCTGGTGCAACATAGTGTATGCTTAACGTAGAAGGTGTTTAGGGATTGGACAGAAAGGGTCTTCTCAGGCTTGGCGTTTTGGACAGTTACCAGGCCAAGTGCAACTATTCATGGTAGTGGGACAGACCCCGAAGGTGCTGCATGGTCCCAATGAGTTACCATCTCCAATCTCCTAGGCCTTCAGACAGAACATTTAGCTTTGAACCTGTATAACTGTTGTATCCTTCTACCTTGGATTGATGGAAACAGTTTTCTCTGTCTGCCTCGATTGAATAGGCTCTTTCTCGTAGATTCAAGTCACGTGTCTGGGGACCATGCAATGGAGCTCCCTTGCTTGTAATTAAGAGGATATTTGACTGTGTCCCTCGCATGTTCCCTATCTCCTCTGATTACTGAAAACCTTCCTTCCCTACATCTCCTTGGTGAAGCTGTGCATGGTGTCTGCGCTGGAAGCCTTGTCTGCGTGCTTCAGCAGGATCAGCCTGTCAGCCTTTCTCTGTCCTCTAAGGTTCATCCTTCTTTTCCCATTCACTCCAATGTACCTTTGGCTCCCATCTTTATTCGCATGGCCGTCCATGTTCGTTGCGGTTGAAGCGTAGGCACGCCATTCATATGCGTTCTTAGCTGTCTTGCGGTTCTGCATAGCAAAAGGGATATGTGCGTCAGTCCTCGGACTATAAGCATATTCTTCATGTCCAAGAGAAATACGGCCTAAGTGTCTGCGTAACTTCGTGCAGGGATGCCTATGTGCTTCATGTGTAACGTACCCGTCATGATGTCAGTCGTGACGTCATCGTTGTTCTTCGAGGTTGGAGTCGGTTGACTTGTTCGATTGATGACAGCAGTATCTCTTCAATATTGTAATTCGGGTATGGTCTGAATGGTTGTCTAAGTGAGCAGCACTTCTCACACCTGGGATTTACATCAACAATGGGGAGGAAGTGCCCAGAAGCGATACACACCTCGTTTCCTCTGTCGCCGGGCTGAGAGTGGGATGGGTGTAACGAGGGCCACGTTTTGGTCTTCATCTTGAGGATGCATTCTGTCTGTAGATTTTGCCGTTTTTACAAATGTTTTAGGCTGATGGCAGTATGCAGAAAATGAATTCCTTTTTTGACTTTAAAGTCAGTGGTTTAATTGCAGTCTAAATTAGTAGTGTCCTCAGAGTAACTGATTTAAATTAGAGGTTTGATGTAGCAGTCGCTAGCAATTTAGTTGTTTACCAGGGCCGCCATAAATAAGTTGGGACACCATGGCGTGATACGTTTTCCCACTTTTGGTCTCTTTATTTTTAAATTGTATTTATTTTTTAACATTTTTTACGGTGTGCGTTATTTCCAAATGACAAATCTAAATGCCTGGTGTCTGTTCATGCACCATTTTCAGGGATCATTTCAGGTGTTGCTGGTGAGGGAACCCCACACCCAGCACTGCTCTGGTTAAGCCACGTGGCGGGCGCCGTGCCTGATCACCAGGTCACGGGTATCCTGATTACCGGGGGTTTGCCTTCTTCATTGGGCCTTTCAGGTGCATGATTTGTGGTACTCTAAATCTGGCCCACAGGATGTTCGCACTTTGATCAGGTAGATTGGTGTTTCTGTTGGTTCGCCACTGTGGTTTGGTGTTTTTTTTTCCTTCTAATTGTGGGTTTTCTGCGTGCTTTTCATATATCATAATTTCTGATGCGTATGTCCACTGCTCCTCCTTTTGTTAGATTTCGTGCCAGTGCGCGCTTATTTATTTATTTATTTTGATACTGATTTCAAGCTTTTTCAATTGTTCCATTGTACATACATGGCAATGTTTGTGGAGCAGGTGCCGAAAGCTGCTCCTGGGTATCCGGAATCCCCCAGAAAGCAAGATCTGCCGCTGCGAAACGAGGAGCTAGCACGTAGTGTGCCGCAAAACTAACTTCAAGGTGCTAGGCAAGCTTCTTGTTCATTATAATCGCCCATTCAGCTTTAAATGTCTTCTCGCCGTTTCCAGTGCTCCTTTTTAAAACGACAGAGTAAATGCCACATAGGTCTGCTTGTGTTGCACCTGTTGGCCTAGAGAGTCAAAGCAGGTCCTGGTAGCAGAGTTCTGAATTCGCCCTGCCACCCGGCATTGTGTTTTCTCTATCAGGTATGTTGGGTGAGGATCTCGGGTTTGCACTTTCTATGTCTCCTGGTAGCAGAGTTAATTTGGTCAGCATTGTGGCCATGTTCCATGGCCGCAATTTGGTGGTATTTTATTTTTTTGGTTTGTTTTCAGGTTTGTTATTGAAGAAGTATTTGAGCTGAACGCTTCCCAGGCCAAGGACTAATTGGTTTGTGAATTGCTCTGTTTGTGCTTATAGTGAGTCCTTTGCGTAGCACCAAACATGCAGTCTGGTTTGTATTCCAACTTGGTTTACTGACACTTGCATTAGCTGTGCATGACTGTTGTGCGGTGAGTGTGTGGTTTCTTTTTTCATTTGATCATTCCCTGCGGGGTTATTTTGTTTTTTGTTTGGGATTAGAGGTTTCGAAATGTTCTTCCAGTCACTAATGCCATATTCCTGCGTCCTTTCTTGCAGTGATCGCTTCTCGTGCCCCGGGGGTGGGCAGACATTGGGTCATGGGCCTGTCCCTTTTCCAGCATATGAGCGGCAAGATTGTGCAAACATTCAAATGGAAACATTCCCCATTGGGGTGGTTGGAGGACTAAGTGGGAGGAGCGTAAAGACCTTGAGCAAATAAGGAGGTCTTAAGTTTTGTAAACGTGAGCATTTTTTGGTTGGGCGTGAATGGGGCTCGAAACCACTGGAGGCCTATGCGGCGCGCACTGAGAATTACTGGGACACTTGGTATGCGTTTGCAACTGTGACACTAAACAATGGAGTTGGATGGAGAGTGCAACGGGGTGTGGAAGATGCCTTTGTCGGCATTTCATGTTTTGCATAAATAGTTTTCTTGAGCATCTTTCGTGTGTCCTTTTATAAAGAAACGGGGTATTGTTCATTCAGTCTGAAAAGTAACATAGTCACTTTGGGTGGGCATGAAAAGTAGCAATAATCGCTGCTGTTAGCACTTAAAGTGATGAGCGGACAACACTGGGGCCCAGGCCTCCTTTGCAGCCAGCAAGATGATTGGCCTAGCAGGAGAAAGAGACCCCATTTGAGAAACTTTAAGGAAAACGAGAACTGTGTAAAAGTAAATAAATAAATAAACAACAAAAAACCCACAAGATTTCAGAGCCGACGCTCTTAAATAGAATTTTCTTCTCAAATATTAGGTTTCCTCTAGAACAGTGTGTCCAGTGTCCCACATGTCTGGAAATCATTGAAAGGTTGGAACTGCACGTTTTTTTGGACAGCGGCACCAGGAGTGTAATGAGCAGGTCTCGGCCCATAGACATTGATTATTGAAAATCCAGGTTCCATGTGCATTGACTGCACATATAGACCCTCATTACAGAAACTTTGTACCAGTGGCAGCACAATTTTGCATAGTACCACTAGAGCAAAAATTGCATTTGTGCCCCAGGGAATTGTTTGCACTAGTGTTCAATGGTGCAAACCTGTGCTTTACCTTACGGCATTGTCTGCCCGTGCTAAAACAACACCACATGGCACTTGCACCAGGGCTAACTTTGTGTAAAGGTCCCAGGTGCATGAGTGTCTTTATGTATGCGTAGGTGCAACAATGGTGTTTGCCTTTTATGGCAAGGTATCCAAGTGGGTGAACCCCTCTTCTGCTGAGATCTGTCTGTAGCCTGCAGGGCACAGGGATGGCTTATGGAAAGGCAAACAATCTTCTTCCTTCCGGTTAGTAAATTGAGTACTATGGAGTAGAGTAATTGGAACACCTATACCTATTTTCATGATGCTTAAAAATTCGGGTTCACCCGCAAAGATGGTAGGATAACCTAGAACGTCCGCCTTCACAACCGCGTTTTGAAGTCTAGTTCCCCTCCATCATGCCAGCCTTATCTTCCTGCATTTAACTTCATCCTTCATCTGCTCTAGTCTGTACCGTTGCCCCATCCTCCACGTCGCCCATACCCACTCTTCAGCGGTCTGGACTACTGCACCAGCCTCCTCGTGGGATTCCCTCTATGCCACTTTACCCCGCTTGAGAAAGAACTGAACTTTGCCACCAGTGCCCTCATCAACCTCCCTCGCCTCTGTGTACCACCTCTATGCGGGAGGGCTGTCCTTGCACCGTGGCTCCCCCTTTAAGGTCCTTCTGGCCTCTTCCCCCCACCTTCGCTAGCACGATCTCCTACTCCCCTCCCTGCACTCTTAAATATTAGGCCCTCCGTCACCTCTTTGGTTACTAGTCCTCCTGCGTTTTGTGCTTCACTCTACTGCCTCCACACCTCTGGAACCCACTATACCATGACATTAAGTCAACCCCCACCACCCTGTTGCCCCCCACCCCTCTTTTCTTCAACGCGCATGTGTATATTGTAAATGGCCATCTCTGTCAGTGTTCAGGCTATGTCATTGCCATCCCTTTTGATGTCCCACGTCTCCCTACTCATCCCCTGGCTACTCTAGCCTTCAGTGCATCTTGTGTTCTATGATGTCCCACACCTCCCTACTCATCCCCTGGTTACTCTAGCCTTCAGTGCATCTTGTGTTCTATGATGTCCCACACCTCCCTACTCATCCCCTGGTTACTCTATCCTTCAGCGCACCTTGTATTCTTTGATTTCCCACGTCTCCCTACTACTCCCTTGGTTACTCTAGCCTTCGGTGCACCTCGTGTTCTATGATGTTCCATGGCTCCCTACTCATCCTCTGGCTACTCTAGCCTTCGGTGCATCTCTTTTTCTATGATGTCCCACGGCTCCCTACTCATCCTCTGGCTACTCTAGCCTTCAGCGCACCTTGTATTCTTTGATTTCCCACGTCTCCCTACTCATCCCCTGGTTACTCTAGCCTTCGGTGCATCTCTTGTTCTATGATGTCCTACGCATCCCTACTCATCCCCTGGCTACTCTAGCCTTCAGCGCATTTTGTGTTCTTTGATGTCCCACACCTCCCTACTCATCCCCTGGTTACTCTAGCCTTCAGCGCATTTTGTGTTCTTTGATGTCCCACACCTCCCTACTCATCACCTGGCTACTCTAGCCTTCAGCGCATTTTGTGTTCTTTGATGTCCCACACCTCCCTACTCCTCCCTTGGTTACTGTAGCCTTCGGTGCATCTCTTGTTCTATGATGTCCCACGGCTCCCTACTCATCCCCTGGTTACTCTAGCCTTCAGTGCACCTTGTATTCTTTGATTTCCCACGTCTCCCTACTCATCCCCTGGTTACTCTAGCCTTCGGTGCATCTCTTGTTCTATGATGTCCTACGCATCCCTACTCATCCCCTGGCTACTCTAGCCTTCAGCGCATTTTGTGTTCTTTGATGTCCCACACCTCCCTACTCATCCCCTGGTTACTCTAGCCTTCAGCGCATTTTGTGTTTATTTGATGTCCCACACCTCCCTACTCATCCCCTGGTTACTCTAGCCTTCAGCGCATTTTGTGTTCTTTGATGTCCCACACCTCCCTACTCATCCCCTGGTTACTCTAGCCTTCAGCGCATTTTGTGTTCTTTGATGTCCCACACCTCCCTACTCCTCCCTTGGTTACTGTAGCCTTCGGTGCATCTCTTGTTCTATGATGTCCCACGGCTCCCTACTCATCCCCTGGTTACTCTAGCCTTCAGCGCATTTTGTGTTCTTTGATGTCCCACACCTCCCTACTCCTCCCTTGGTTACTGTAGCCTTCGGTGCATCTCTTGTTCTATGATGTCCCACGGCTCCCTACTCATCCCCTGGTTACTCTAGCCTTCAGCGCATTTTGTGTTCTTTGATGTCCCACACCTCCCTACTCATCCCCTGGTTACTCTAGCCTTCAGCGCATTTTGTGTTCTTTGATGTCCCACACCTCCCTACTCATCCCCTGGTTACTCTAGCCTTCAGCGCATTTTGTGTTCTTTGATGTCCCACACCTCCCTACTCATCCCCTGGTTACTCTAGCCTTCAGTGCATTTCGTGTTCTATGATGTCCCACGGCTCCCTACTCATCCCCTGGCTACTCTAGCCTTCAGTACATCTTGTGTTCTATGATGTCCCGTTCCTCCCTACTCTTCCCCTCATCAATGCAGGCGTTGAACAGTTTAGTCTGCCCTGCAGTTGGTCTCTCACCATTTTCTAGGAAATCCAGAGTCCTGGTGAAAGGCTTTTTATGAAAGGTTTGCTGAGCAAATAAACCTCCGTATGCCTGACAAAGGCAAACTCAGTCCCTGCACCTGTTTGG
This sequence comes from Ambystoma mexicanum, assembly GCF_040938575.1. Taxonomy (NCBI): domain Eukaryota; kingdom Metazoa; phylum Chordata; class Amphibia; order Caudata; family Ambystomatidae; genus Ambystoma; species Ambystoma mexicanum. The sequence goes on along the minus strand of NC_090922.1, from coordinate 574,507,374 downwards.
CTGTATTTCATTCTCCGCACCTGAGAACGTCCTAAAGTGGCCTACTTTCTCCCTAAGCTCTTAAAGGCTATCCCAGTTTTGCCAGAATTGGGTGCCCTGCCCCCTGTCAAGAGAGCTTTTTTAAAATTTGAAATCCCAGTCCCATTTTTGGGGAGAGGGTCTTTTAATGACTTCCCTGTGGGTAGGAATGAGCTGCCCAATCTGTTGAAATGTGTGCTTTTCAATTCACCATAGTAGTAGCTACTTTTGCTAAACACTAGATTCCTGTTCAGAGTGACAATTTCACTACAAAACCTTATGCCATCATCCCTAGGTGGGCTCGAACCATCAACCTTTCAATTACTACCCATAGCACAACCTGATTGTGCCACAGAGACTGGTTGGGAAGCCGTTTCACAGATAAGCCTGGAATATCAATCGGAGCAAAAGTTCCTTTGTGTTTCTTATGCTTGGAGTCCCCTTTTAAATCTAGTTTTTCTCTCGGGGGTGGGGGGGAGAATGCCTGGAATCTCCCGCCATCCCCATACGCCACCCCCCACACCCCTCCCCGCCCCCAATTAGTAAAGTGCAATGCTGGCAGCCACTATCAAAAGTTCGTCCTACTTTTATGTTGGTGGCCTGTACACTTTTCTTTTATTTTTAGTTTACATTTCTTCCCACTACTTGCACTATACAAAACACCCAAACAAATGTACATCAGTAGATGTGTTGTGTACAGCACTACAGCACTCCCAGACATATGCATACATATACTTGGTTTGGACGAACAGATATTTCAAACCCAAGATATATATATATATATATATATATATATATAATGTTTTTTTTTTTTTAAACTGACTTTGTATTTGACAAGCATCTACTTGAACTATTCAGTATCAATGGGTAAAAAAAGATAATGGAACCTGTACTGCTCGGCATTGTCTTGTTGCCAAGAAGAGTGTGGGGCCCGAGCCATCCTCCCAGCAATGGGTAAACTGATGACGAATAATATACTGTCTTCCTTACATTGTAAGGCTATTGCAAGTTGCTGAGGAGTTCTATGCCGACTGGCATGGCATAACACACACCACACTACATCTCTGCACATGTCAGCGCACAGCATTACTAAGCTGCCAGGTTGGGTCGATGCGATATTTTAGAATCCTTTTCCACGCGGTGTTCTCCAAACGATGATGAAATAAAGCAAGTACTGGTTTTAACTGTATACCCGGCTCTCTTATTGTCGCTCACTGTTGTCCCAATGCAATTGCAGTCCAACACTTTTCAGTTCGGAGCCTTTAATGTAGTTCACGCCTTGTGACCTGCAGTGTTATATCGGTATGCTGGAGACCCAGAACCGCACACAACTAATCACCCAGATAACACACAGTGCTGCTACGAGATCATAGCACTGCTCACAAATGACGTAACAATAAATCATAATGCTGCTGACCTAACAACTTATGGCCAGGAAGCTCACCGATGACGCTTGTTCTATGACTCTACTAGTATACTCCAGCATTCTCCATTGTTGTGGTCTGACAGCCCAAAGGCTTGGCCAACGTGTGCCGCAGCCAGGGGTGACCACACTGTCCGGACCATGCTCTTAGCCGGAATGGATAAGGGCAAAGGGATGGGATGAGGAGTAGGTACAAACAGCCAACTTGGAGAGGTATGTCTTTGAGGAGGAGGAGGATTAGATGTGTTAGGAATGTGTTGTACCAAAAACGCCATCCCTGTGGTCTCAAAGTGCTAGAATATCCTGAATGGGTTGTTTTGGGTTTGAATGATGCCCAGGCATGGGTAGAGTAACCCGTTGTGTTTTAAGAATTTTTTGTTTTTTTTTAACTCGTTGCCCTTTAGGAGTGTGGTTCCGCTGAGCACGCAACCCCGGCCCTACTCTGCTGCCTGGTAGCACTTGCGCCTTGCTAGAAAACCTAAGAAAATTACTAAAACATGGTTGTGTAAAAGTTTGAGAAGCCACCCTCAACATTTTTTTAGCCCTTTCTCAGACACGTCATGCCCCTTGGATCCCTATTCCCTGAGCTAACAATGAGCTAAGAACCAGGCCGGTGTACAGGAAATATATTGGTATTTATTTAAATTAACAGTAATAGAAATTAGCACGAAAATATCGAACACCACTTTATCCGTGGCACAACACAATCCACTTCTCTCAGCATAAATAAACCACAAAAGTGACTTAAAAAGAAGACAATTACAATTGCACACTTTGTGCCAATAATTACACTGATCAATAATATAATTTTGTCCAAACCTTTGGTTTGAAATCAACACATGGTGAGTTATCGCTTTGTTTTTCAGACGCCCCGCCCCCTTTGCTTTGGTCTATGCTGGGAAGTCAGACAGAAAAATTGGAATGCTCTGGGGAACTTTGGATTTCAGACCCCCCCCCTTACTGAAAGGCCTGTGTTGGGGAAGCTGGATAAAAAGGTTGGACTGATTTTAAGAACAAAGATACCTCTCTTCCTTAAAGAAGTCTAGGTCAGCTGGACAACAAGGATAACCCAATTAAATTATAGGCTATAGTTTTCAGCGCACACTGGGAAGGGAGCTTTGTTAATTTTCCATTTTAACAAAATTCACCCTGTAGTGTTCTGCCAAATGGGGAATTAGTTAAATGAATGTTTTTGGTTACATAGGCTAAGGATCTACACAGTTGTTCCTCCCCTTCCCACCCACTATAAAGGGAAAGGATTCAAGGCAAGCAGACTCTGCCCACTGTTTGGTTTTTCAGGGCTTAGTTCTACTTGCATTGCAAGCCTCTGTTTAAGGTTCAGGAAAGCCAGCTGCATCTCAGGACACTCTGGAAAGATGAGGCAGGGGTCTAGTCACTCCACTCTCAAAGATGGCCTTCCCCTCTCCACCACAAGACCTAGTCAGCTTTGAGGCCTTCCTAGATATAGACGGGTCCACCCAAATGCAATCTCCTTGTGTTTCCCTACAGCTGTCAGATGGTACATTTCAGCAGCCTTCCTGATGGTCTGTCTCCCGGTTTTTATGTGTCCCTGCCCTTGTGCAGTCTCCCTTGTATAGCAGCAATAACATCACCAATTTTGCAATCTTGGGGAAATACCCTCCAATAATTCCTGCCACTAGGATGAGACGGTTCCCCCTCTCTCTCCTCCCAACCCAGCTTCCAAGTCCGGATTGGTTTGGGAGTCTGGAGCACCATATGGCAATTCCCATTTGTAATCGCCCCTTTGTTCTCCTTTCAAGTTTTTGGAAAAAAATAGTTATGCATCACAACTTCATAATTTTACTAGCAACTGCCACACTAAACATATTTTCTGATTTAGCTAATCATGGAGAATTAGCTAAGCTGACCACAAAATCTGTACGATGTAGCACGGCCATGTGGCACATTTCTGCCTTTTCCATAAAAAGCACAACAGTTATGAAGATGTAAGTTATTAAACATATCCCTAATTTAATTTTCCACCCGCTCACCAACTCTCACATTTGGAACATGTTCAGATCAGTCAGAAACCTAGTGTAACTGGCCATTACAGTTCCCATAGTCACCGCTAGATGCATTTTATATCCCCAAAATCGCCTAGAAATTACATTTAAAAAAATGGTACAAAAATGAAATCAATCCACATTACGGTTGCTGAAAAAAAGACCTAAATGATAATAGTCCTTTTAACTTGTGAATTTTCCTGTGGGACAAATGGCAATTTCTCCTTCCGGCCATTTGTTTTCACTGAGTCAGCCTGTACCTTAATCAGTCTCCTTTTGTGTTGGTAGTTTGCTCTTTATAGTGGGTGCCCCCGTTTTCACACATTTTAGTCGTGCTCCAGCCAAGGGTGACTTTCCTTGAAGTCCCTGATTTTAGAGCCAACGGGTTTGGAGAACACTGAATTTTGACACCTTTCGCAGCACATTTTTATTGTGTGTGGTCATTAGATGGGAGATGTGACATCCAGGCTGGAAGTGGGATTTTTCCTTTGTGAAGTTTTGCCCACAGCCAGAAACAGTCTTTCTAGGGCTGTCATTTTCCATGAAGACAAAGTGGCTCTTCAAATGTCACTGGAGTTTTGCAGGTGAAACATAATATACATTGCTTTTGTCAACCCACACATCATGTTTTGTTTTCCATATATTTTTTTCACTTTTGCTTTTGAAAGACGTTTTTATTTGCACACACATGTACAGGCTGTTTTTGTTTTCAATGTTTAAAAATCCTGTTTTCCATGTGACAGGGATCTTTAATTCCTCCTTCTTTGGTAGATTAAAATGCTGCCTGTCCATTGGTAATGACAGGCAGGCCCCTTTCCATATGGCTCTTTTACTTTACTTGAAAAACAAAAGCAAAAGCAGGGCGTTTTTGTTTGTGTTTAAAATCTTGCTAGTCATGTTTAAAGGGACTTCTGTTTGGGGCCTTTTAAATGCACCCCACAGTTGGATAAGGAGTACCTCACTGATGGGAGTTCTTTTGGGAGTTTGCAGTTTCCTTTTGGCTGTCCCTGACCAAATGCCTTGGTATACCCCTATTGGAGGGCAACGGTAAGATATTGTATTACATTTATTATGACAACATAAGGAATCGGCCGAAAACATGCCTAGGCAAACATTTCCGAGATCACAGCAGTTGCTCCAGAGGCTGCCTTCCAGTCAATCGGCAGAAATTTGAGACTGCACCAGTTTAGAATGGGGGTAGAGTGGGACATGAATATGGCATAATACTGACGGACATGGGGCAGAGCGGAGTATGGTATAGAGGGTGGGCATCTCACAATATAAATACACACCTACAAGGGAGTAGATACCACGTGGGTAATCCATACATAAACTTCTTGGGTGGAGTTGCTGAGGCTTTTGAGGGAGGAGGTTGGTGTACTGGGATCGTGCCGGGGCCCCTTCCTCGAGTGGACATGGAGCTTGAAGGCGGTCTAGAATGCCGGCAGTGATTTTGATTTCTTGGGTTAAGGGTTTCAGTTGTGGGGCTAAAGAGGGAAAAGGAGCTGCAGTTACACAAGTTGGCTGGTGGACTGAAAGATTGAAAATTACCCTAGAGTGGAGGGCACAAGGAAGGAATAGCAGGAGTGAGAGGTGAAGAAATAAGGGGGCAAGTCCAGGAGCTCGTTTAAAGTCTATTGGAAGGAATTTGAAGAGGAGTGACTGCTGTTGCATATAGACTGTGCCTGCAATGGGGGCAGTGGCAATGGTAGAGGTGATCGACTGGTGGAGCTTAAGATCAAGTCGAAGAGGGCACCCAGGTTCTCAACCTTCAGGGGCAAAGAGAGGGGCTCGGGAGGAAAGAAAATGGGCCAGGGTAGGAGAGGATTGGCATTCTGGGCAGAGAGATGGATAACATCAGTCTTGGAGGAGTTAAGAATGTGACTGTTTCGTGCCATCCTGTGACCAATGGCCGGAAGTACGTTGGAGATCCTTAAAGTGGAACAGAGTGGAGAAGGGAACAGAGCAGATCATTTGCATGAGAATTTGAGGGAGGATAGGAGCTTGCCAAGGGGAGAAGCCTAGAGAGGTAAAGAGAAGCCAGTTACGGATGAAGCATTGAGGTCTCCTTCTGCGTGAGAGGTTGAAGGGGAGGTCTGCCTGTTTCAGGAGGCTTGGGCCATCCAGAGGAGGGCTGGGTTTGGGGTTTGAGGTTGGAGAGGGGGAGCGATCGATGGCCCACAATCTCAAAGCATACAGAGCAGTCAAGAGTGATGTGTGTGAGTTGGTAAGGGTGGTAATAGTGGTTAAGATCGAGACAATGCCATTTCACAGGTTCAAGCATGTCTAGCATTTTTTTGAATTACAAGGCCACTACAGTGGTGATCAGGGCTGGCTTTAGGCCCGGGAGACCAGGGTGACTGCCCGGAGTGCCACATTAGCCCCTCAACCCTGCCACGCTAGCTCGGGGGAGTCTTTCAAAGGCTCCCCTGAGATGGCGGGTGCGTGAAGGTGCCCTATTGAAAGGAAATGTGCCCCGCTCTTGTGCTGGCACCAGGCGCACCAGCATGGAGCTGGGCGCTTTTCATTACAATAGTGCACCACTGGCGTAACAGGGGCCCCCACAGACCCCCGCCAGCACATTTCCTGGGAGGGGGCCCCACAAGAATTTTTTTTTTTTATTATTACTTCTGCAACAGAAATAATTTCTTTATGAAGGCAGAGTGACTACAAGACTACAAAAAGAAACTTTCTTTTTGAAGTCTGAGTGCTCCACCCACCCCATGACATGGAAGACCCTAGGCTGGAGGCCTCCATGTCATGGGGTGGGGAGAGGGCCCTATGACTTCAAAAATAGTTTATTTTTGAAGTCCATCTGCCTTCATAAAGAAATTATTTCCGTTATGGTTCGGTCCTTTAACTGAATAATTTCTTAATTAAGTTAGAGTGACTTCTAAAAGAAACAATGGGGCTCCTTCTGACCATGCCGGCCCGGACACAATGGTGCTGGTAATCTTACTGCCGCTGTTGTTTCCGGACCGGCATATTACAGGTCTACCTGCTGGGGCCACCGTGCCCCACCGGTCTGACTCTGCTGGGCACAGCAGCCATGGTAGGCAGACCTGTCACGGAAGCACCGGCGCCGTTAACAACAGTGCCAGTGCTTCCATGTCCCCATTCCCATGGAGTCCTATGGGACCCAAAAGGAATGGGGATTACCAAAATTACTGGCGCCTGACTGCCCGGCAGCAGGACTTGGAATAGCCCGGTGGCACTGGGAATTCAGGCGTGGGTAATTTTTCACGGGTCCAGCAGCAACCCACCGGTAGCACCGGCACGGTTACCGCCGGACCCACAATGAGCCCCAGTTTCATTTTGAAGTAATAGGGCTCCCCTCAACCCCATGACGTGTGGTTAACATCTGTGTCCTGTTCTGTCCGGCAACTGGTCTAAAGGTCATCCAGGTCGAGTCAACATACCCCAAAATTTCAGGGGGCAGGGGGAGTGCTGAAGCCCGGTCAACTCAATGGTGTTGCGCCACTACTTGTGTTTAATGCCTTGATTACGCCTAGCCCTGTTGTTCCTCGTCCCAGTACTTATGTATGAGGCAGTACTTGTGTATGAGGCACTCTGCCTCATACACAAGTACTGGGATGAGGTAGAGGTACATGGAGGTAAGGTCTGACTTACCTACCTGTAATCTTCATTACTCCTAGTCCCCCTCTTCCTCCTCCCAGTACTTACCTATGAGGCAAGGAGCCTCATACGTTAGCTCTGGGACAAGGAAGAGGGACGTGGAGGTAATTCTTGGCCAAGGAGCTGATTTTGGAGGTCAGGGTAAGGGGTGGGAGGGAGAGGGGATGTATGGGGGGCATGATGGTGCGATAAATCATAATGGTTGTCCATGTCCAGGCTAAGCAGGCATGATATGTGGTATTAGTGGCTAGAGAGGCATTTTGGTGCAGCCAGTCTAGTCATTCTTCAGTTTGGTGTGACTTTCTTTTAACTGGAAGTTTCTGATAAAGCAGTCCTGCTAAGTGTCATTACGTGGCTAGATTGGCATTTGGGTGCTGCCAGTCTAGCCAGTTCTTACTGCGGCATTGTATATTTTTTTGGGCATCTGTGAGACAATTACATAAGTCCTTTATAACGCGCCTGTACACAAGTGTTTCTATGCACAACAAGACAAACGATCTCACTAGGCCTTGTGTCATTGCGAGAACGAAAAGTGCAAGGGGAAAGGGATGGGTAAGTGCAAGGGAGAGGGGAGGGGAAAACAGGGCTGCAATGCTCTAAGTGCATCTAGGGCAGCGCGGCTATGGGTAGTACAAAGAGAACAAGGGGCTGCAGGGTTAGTTACAGCCCCTAAGTGCATGGTAGGCACAGAGACAGTGCAAGGGTGACCGATCAAGAAATAGCGTGGACTCAGAGAGACTCTGAGGATATCCAAGCAACCGGTCAGTACAGCAGACAGGTAGGTCAGCAGGGGAGGGAGAGAGAGAAAGCAGAGGAGAAAACATTTTGAGCTGCTTTCGAAACCTCAGATGGTCTGGCTCAAGTTTGAAGGGACAGGGAGGCCTTTCCAGAGGGAGGCACCAGCAGAGGAGAGAGATCTACCCCCCACTCTCTGCCTGAAGAAGTGTCTAACCGTTAGAGAGTTGGAGGTAGCTGAGCGAAGGGCTTGATAAGGAAGGTATTATGGAAGAGTGCGTTGCATGTAGTGCGGGCCCTGGCCCCAGAAAGCCTTGTGGACAATGCAAAGGGTCTTCAACTTGAACCCTGCAGCCACCAGAAGCCGGTGGAGAGATTTCAGGGCTGGAGAGATACGATCCCTGGGGTTGAGGCCAAGGATAAGTCTTGCAGTCCTGTTCTGGATTAGTTGCAGGTGACGGAGAGTAGAGGAAGGCAGGTTGAGAAAGAAGTTGTTGCAGTAGTCCAGCCTAGAGAGAACCAGGGCTCTGGAGACAGTTTGCTCCCGGTGGAAAGTGAGAAAGGGAAGAGTCCTTTTGAGGAGGAGCAGCTTGTAGTGGAACTTCTTGGCGACGTCCGAGATGTGAGGAGAGAATGAAAGAGTGGCATAGAAGATGACACCAAGGTTTTTGCCTCGCAGGAAGGCGAAGGAAGAGGGCTCAAGGCAGACAGCCAGAGTGAGAGAGGGAAAGCAGGTGCCGGAGTCCCAATAAGAAGGATCTCCGTCTTACTGGCATTAAGGCAGAGATCGTTGGAGGCGCACCAATTCTGAATCGCAGATAAACAGTCAGGAATGAGCGAGAGAGGAGAGGAGTCTGAGGGGAGCCTGAAGGAAAGCTGAGTCATCTGCATAACACTGAAAGTTAGAGGAGAATGTAGAGATCAGGTGGGCCAAAGGGGCCAAGTAGAGGTTGAAAAACCAGGGTGTGAGTATAGAGCCCTGGGGAACGCCACAGGTAGAGGTGGCAGGGAGAATGGGACTAGGTTGGACCAGGGAGGGGGGGCGTCCAAGAGGAAGGAGGTCAGTCACTCCAGGGCCTGATCTGTGATGCCCAGGTTCTCGCGGGGTCGATTGATCAGGATGGCACGGTTGACTGTGTCGAAAGCAGAGGAAAGAAGGAATGCTGGAATCAAGGTTAGAGAGCAGATCTTCACGGGTGTTCAGGAGAGCAGTTCCCATGCCTCTGGCAGCTCTGAAGCCAGACTGATGGTCATGGAAACAACCGATTATGTGTGGAGAGTAAACTGGAAGATGGCAAGCCTTTCCAAGAGTTTGACCAAGAAAGGGGTGATGGAGATTGGACAATAGTTTGCCGGGCAGGTAGGATCACCAGGAGGCTTCTTGATGAGTGTGTGCACAAGGGATTGCTTAAGGCAGAGGGAAACGTTCCAGTGGCTAAAGAGTGATTACAAAAATCAGCCAAGGCTGGAGCGAGGGTGTCAGTATGGTCCTTGATGGTTCTGGAAGAGCAGGGGAGTACCTGTTTGGATGACACTTTCCTATATCAGACTTGTCTAGAAACAATGTCAGGTGTTCTCAGAGAGAAAGAGGAAAAAGGAGGAGGAGAGGTTGAGATGGCCAAAGGGGGCTGAGAGAGGGAGAGGGAGAGGGAGAGGTAGAGGAGATAGAGGACAGGATGTCCTGGGATTTAGTGGAGAAGCGAGAGGCCAGAGCCGTACAGAGGGCCTTGGAGGGAACAGGAGATGTAGAGACCGCAACAGGATTGACCAGTTCCTTGCAGAGTTTGGCCGTGTTGTTAGAGGCCGTGGAGACACGAGCTTTAATGTGTGCTCTCTCCTTGATGAGTGTTATTGCTTTGTCTGGCATTTTGGTGTAACCAGACTAGGTATGTCTAAATGTGGCCTGACATGCTTCACTGTAATGTTACTACGTGTCTACACTGGTCTACATTGTGCAGCCAGTTGGACATGTTTTCATTGTGGCATGGCATTTTTAATAGCAAAGCATTAATGTTCCTGTGCACTGTTGGTGACTTGCATGTATTGGATTGGTGTTACCCTACAAAACAATTGCAAACATTGTGGCTTTATATCCAATTTTTTTCAGAAAATGTGCTGTATATTACATTAAAACACATTTATATCTTTCACCTAGTGCAGTGTGCGGCATACCCCTTCAGCAGCACATTTGTGTGTATTGCGCAAGCGTGACAATCTAGGCTGGCCCAGAGGGTGGCGCGACCAGTGATCTGTTGCTGAGTTTGGGGGGGGGGCTCAGCATGGCTCGCAGGGGGGCCCCCACATTTAGTGTTATGCCACTGTAAGGACACTGATGCTAAACCAGCATGAGGCAGTGCAGCCTTTCCCTAGTGAAGCGATTAACTCCCCGCTCCAGCACGCTCCAGCACGGGAGCGGGGAGTTAATCGCTTAATCACTTAAATAGAGCACTGCTGCTAGGCGCCCCAAATGTGCTTTCTTCGCCTCGGGCCCTGCCTAGGACAAAGGTCGGCCCTGGTGGTGATGTGCGCAGTGTAAACGATGCCGAACATTAAGGATGGATCATGTGAAAATGCCATTTTAGCTCAGCGGGACACGTTCCTGTAAAAAAACAATCTTGCATCTTTTGCACATTTCTCAGAGGCCCTGTAATTCAGCCATTTCTCATTCTTACAATGTTCTGCTCCCTCGTGTATTGTAAAGAATGGCATTCCAGCATTGCAATGATTGCCACTGCTGATCCAATCGCGTGAACAACCCTCCTCGCGAGACCGGCGCGGCGCGTGATGCGAGTAGAGAACGTGATCCGTTCCACCGCAAATGGCGCCCCACTAGCAACAGCCACCGAGACAGAGCTCGAGTCTTTATGGTACAATGTCTCCTGGAAAAAGGTGCCTTCTATTGGAATTTCAATAGCTGAATCCCAAAAATAAACCGAGGCCGCGGGTCAGTAATGCTGGCGAAACGGAGGCGTGGCGACAATAGCTGCGTAATGCATTCAGCAACATTGTCCACCTCAAAGAGTGAACCTGTCAACCCGAGGAAACCAGTCAAAACACAAATGGGAGAAACCACTGAAACGGGTCCCCACAGCCAACCTCAAACTAAATATCAAAAAAGTGGCACGTGGGAGGAAGGCCAGCATTTTATGTTGTCTGCTTTTATTTCATGGGCGAATAGCTCGCGCTTACATCTGCCATGCGCAAGTCTGCATTTACAAGTTAAAATGTCCAGCAGGGCTAACTCACCCATTCATCCTTATGGGTCGATAAATTGAGTACCCTCCGTTTGGGTAACAATAGCTGCTACTATTGCTGTGCTTAGAAGTGGGAGGAGTCTGCCATGAAGCGCTATATAATTACGTAATACTACTACATTGTCCTGATTTTTGGTTGCATTTGCTGGTTTGGGACCAGTATTTTGACCAGCACCGTTTTCTTTGTGCGTCAATACAAGCAAACCATGAGCTGGGCATTGCTTAGCTGTCTTAAGATATAAAGTAACCCCTAAAATAGGTGCGTCATTCCATCTGTATGTCACCGTGAAAGCGCTGCGTCATGGGAAGACTGATGTAGAGCACGTGAAGGGCACATGCCATCATTCAACTTGTCATCGATCATTTTAGCCGTCATTTCGTTAAATAGAGAACGGTTCGTGCCTGTACCGCAGCAGGCCCGTTCTGCTGTTCAGCCTGAAGTTGCCTGTCGCCTCCTTGGCGTTGGCTGTTGGTTGTTCACGTGACGCAGGCGGCCTTCATTTAGAATGGAAATGTTAAACGTGTGTGGGAGTTTAGCGGCGCGGGGGCAGGAGGGGCTCTGCACCAGCTGGAGGAGTTCTGATGCGTTCCTTCCCTATTAAGATGTCACGCCCGTGACAGCCGCGTTCCTCGTTCTCACTGCTTCATTGTGAAGGGGTTTCTGTCCAAAGCGTCTCAGGCACCCCAAGACGCGAAACTCGCTCGAAATGCAAGAGATAACCAAAATATTAATTTCATCCGTTTTAAAAGAAGCTTTTTAATGTATAATCGAGACACTCCAGGCCATGTTTACGGCTTTGGCCCCCAGAAAAGCACCCATAAGGTCATGTTAAGTTGTCCTTTAGTGAATATTAGTTAAGAACAAGCATTGGCAAAGCCAACTGTTTTGGCTTTTGTGTCGGCATGGGAAAGTAATTTACCAGGCTTTGTCATACTGGTACTATCTTGCCATAAAACGCTAGGGCGGCAATCTGGTGGGCGCACCTGGGCATATGATCGCTGTGCCTGGCAAAATGCCCGCCACTATCTATGCACAAGCCTAAACTATTGGTGCTGCCTGCCTTGTTTTTAGTAGGACTCCCAGTACATTGACAGACTCGCTGCTTATAAATAGAGTGCCCGGAGACACGATTCGGTAAGGCAATTACACTAGTGCATGTATAGCTTCCAATGAAACCTTTGCTTTGAAAGAACCCTAGCAAGCTTTTGTACTTAGTGTTTTGCTTTGTTCGGGGAGGGTCGGATGATGGGCAGTCAAAGGGTGGGTAAATAACAAAACAACACACACACGCTCTCACCCGCCTCCCATGACCTCCCCCTTCTAGCTGTTCTCCTATGCATTACGTTTGTCTTATAGGTTATGCATTTGTACCACCAAATAGCCAAAACTAAAGTAGAATGGTGTGTTGGGCGGGAAAGCTGGCTATGTTGCTTCCACTGGGCCCGTCTTTGCATCACACTGGTTGGCTGTGTTGATGTTACCGGTCATTTCTCTGGGACGGGCCTGCGGCCACTTGAAGGAGACTGTTCTAGCGCCCTGACGTCCTCCTTCTCTGCACTGCGCAGGGGCTGGATATTCTGTCTTTTTGCCGCCCTGCTGCTGCCCCAGAGTACGCTTATTCCCGTGCCTTGCCTTCGTAGAAGGGTGTCTCTCCGGCATTGCTCCGGTTCATCCTCGGGTCGGGGGATACTGTAACGCTGGGCAGCGTGCCCAGTGAATTTAGCCAAGTTTAGGTGCTCAACGTGCTGGTCCGAGACCTGAATTCCAGGTCGGTGCCCTTAGCCATACACACTTCCGGGGTGAACATATTGAGTACCATTGAGGTGGCATCACTCATAATATCTGTTATTTAAAGTGCTATGAAACAGCAGCGCAATGTTCTTCAACTTCCATCATACCTCTTAGGTAGGAAGCCCGCTTTATCTCATTTGGTAGCCCCCTGTGCTCTTTTGCTGACTTTTCTGCATTATGGACTTAATAACAGCCCGGCTTAACCCAAAGAGTGGCTGGCAGTGTGGTGTCCGTTTTTATCTGCTCTGTCTGAAGAGTCCTTATGACTCCTAAGGCAGGGGTACTCCAAAGGGTCAACATGGTGTCGGAGAGAAGGTATCCCTTCTCCGTTAGTCGCGTGGCTAGGCTGTTGGTGTTTTTTTTTTGTGCCTGTGTACAATGGTTCCACATGGTTGGATCCTGGCAGGGTCAGTTTTTGAGCCTCTCTTCCATTCACCAACATAGAAGTTGTCTTACTTTGCTTCGAAGAACTATGGGGTCACTTGGCTTGTCCCTGTTTGTGAAAGAGAACTTGTCCACCTTGGGCCACTGGAGGCCTGTATTCCAGGACTAGGGGCTCTAGTCCGCCTGAAGCCAGATCTGACTGTCGTATGCAGATACCTGACTGGGGTAGCATGGCTTCAAACCTTTGAGAGAGACCCTTTCAGAATGCATGGTTGGGTTTTGGAGGGATGGTCTGTCATTGGCTGACCGCATCTCCCGTTTGAATGATTCTTGGTATGTGACTGGGTGCTGTGTGTGTGTTCCCTCCCTCCCAAGACCCACTCACCTGCTCACAATGTCTACTGCTGGAACTCTTTACCTGCATTTCTGGAAGGCCTGCTGTTTGAGAAAGGAGCAAAGCTCTTCGCCCCCGCATAGAATATGAAGTCCCGAAGCCATATGACAAACCTAGGCCCCAGGTGTCTCTGACGTCGAACGGGCCAGGCATGGGCATTTTTTGTGAGGCGCCACCTGATCCTTGCGCCTGTTGTGTGTCGTCAGCCATTGTTCCTGCTCCCCCTGATGAGGATGCTACTGGGCTTGATGGGTCCGACATGGTTCCTGGCGCCTCTGGTGTTGGGTGTTATGAATATTTTTTATATTTTTTTGATATGATGAGTCACTCCTGCAGCACTTGCCACTTGTGCCTATTGATTTGGTCTTGTGGGCCCACCTGCACTGTGGCGTGTTGAGGTGAAAAAAATAAATAAAAGAAAAATGCCCACCTCTGTGGGCCAGCATGGTGCGTGTGCACTGTGTAGGGCCTTCCTTGGCCTCTGTGGTGACGTGGCCTTCTTTGGCCTCTGTGACGCCTCTCTGGTCCTTTCTGTGAGCGCACGTGCCGGGGCCTTTCTGTGGCCCAATGAGGCTTCCTGCGCCTCCTCACAAACCCACGTGACTGGGCCTCCCTGGGCCTCTGTGTGGCCTCTTGATCAGGGCCTTTGTGGCCTTTGCGGGGCTTTCCACGTCCCAACATGGCCCACATGACCTGCCTGTTGTGGTCTTTGGGCAGGGCAGTCGCCGACGCGGTGTGCGTGGCGCTGGCTAAACTCCGGGGCTGGGGGGCGGTCCTCTCACCTGAGGAGCGCCAACGCGCCAAGCCGCTCGACCGCGGTCCTCTGTGTGCCGTTCCGTGCCTCAGGGAGTCGAGGTGCGCAGACGCGCTAAATCGCTCGACCGCGGGCCTCTAGCTGGCACGGGTGGGTGTCGGGCACCCCTTGTCGCCAATGTGAGGTTTTTAAGCGGGCCTCAAACCGCCTCAAGGACATATCACGCGGGAGCTGGAGGGCCTGTAAACCTTTCTTTATTCTCAACAGGCAGTAACTGCCGAAACCCCTCAACCCCCTCCCTAACCCAACGTCACTTCCCTCCCTGAGAGAAAAAGGACCGCAACGACGGTCCACCCACATAACGATGTGGGTAGGCAGTATGTCAGTCCGAGCAACCTGACAAAACCCATCTAATTTTTTAGGTGGGGCTAGGGAATTATATATATGGGGTGTGGGTGTTCGAGAATACATAAAAAATTAAAGTGAATGGAGGGAACCCCTCCAAAATAAAAAGAATTTGATGTTTTTTTTGTAAAAAACCCTGCGAAAAAACATCCCGCAATGAAATGACATGGAACCGGTAAAAGATCCAGGGCTATGCTAATGTCGGCACTGTCGGGACTCTGGGCTAGCTAGCCTTTTTGCTCTACCCTCTGAACTCCTACCTGGGACTACAACAAAAAAAATTGAACTATACCCCCCTCAACTCCCCCGCCCCCCAGCAACGCCTCGGATTACTCTGCCACACATCTGCTCTGCTGGTCTCCTTTGGTCACTTTAAACTTGCTGGCCTAGATCAGATATATATATATTTTTTTTTTTACATACATGTCACTGCATTTATTTTTCTAGGACGATCTTATTGAATTCTAAAGAGCTCTTTGAAACTGTTTCTGCTTACGTGATTTTTTTTTTGGCATCTTTTATTTTAGAAAGTTTACTTGCCTTAAATTGTAATGATTTTTACTCTTTGCTTTTTTCTTACATAAATACTATATTTTAGCATTGACATTTTCGCACTGTGTATGAATAAAGAGTGCACGGTACCTGGCAACCACTGCTGCACCACCTGAGAGTTTGGCTTGGGCTACACTGTCGTGAATACCACTTAGAGGATGGTATTCACGACAGTGAATCCCTGGCAGTACCCAGGTCAGGAAGATACACCTATAAGCCCTGTGGACAGGGCTTCAAAAACATCTCCATAACACAGCGATTGTAATGCAAAACATAACATAGATAATACCTACATATCCACTACCACTGCTTTTAAGACCTATGCATATCGTTCTACAGGTAAAACAGTCATTTGCAATATTAAAACCAATAACATCATCCAGGTAACAAAAGCAAAACTTGCCTCATTGGCCCGTTCCACTCCCATCTCCTGGTTTTAGGATTGCACGTTCTTCTCCTGGGTTTCTTCGATATCTGTCCACTGAACGGAAAATGTGGGTTGTGAGAGACAAACCTCAGACAGAAAAAAGGCCCAAATGGCCCGTTTTCACTCGTGGCTTGGCCACTTCCCCCATCAGAAGGTGATGGTGGCAGAACAGGCAAGCCCTTACGGCGGAGGGGGCCGAGTGTCATTTCTGGTCTCTGTGGGGCGAGCGGTCAGTGGTGGATGCGAAGAGCGGCTGTGGTCGGCACTTCTGCTTTTAATCTGGACGCGAGCTCCGCTGCATGGCTGCAACTTATTTTGATATCCTACCGATTTAGGCGCATGCTCTCCTTTAGAGTGAAGGATTTTGGGCCTCACCAGGGCCTTGGCGGTATCCTGGTGGTAAATGTGCCGGGGGAAACAGCGTTGGGTAACTCGGTCTGATGCAACTTGCGCTGGATCCTGAGTTGCAGTGGTGCTGTAATTCCCCATTTATTTAGAGTCCAAAGGACTCTATGGGCCCTTTTGGCGTGATTACCACCTGCGGTAATGGTGCAAAAAATGGACAGACAGCTTTCTGCCCGAACTCGGGATTGGGCGGAGCAGTAATGGTGTTAACGCTGCATTTTTGCCGCTCTGCCCCAACCCCTGATGAGCCCCTTGGTCTTGAGTTTGCAAGAGCTCTGACAGCCTGTGCTAGGTGCGTCTGCTGCATCCAATTATTTTCCTTAAAAACTTTAACTGGGGTTTGCAAGAGTGAATATGATTTGCTGAATCCTTTTCAGGGCAGAGTGAAATGAGACAATAGGACTCTTACTGAGGCCCCAGCGGACCAGAGGTGCTTGAAATGGGTGTGCCCCGAGAGCTGTAGGGGATCCTGGGAGCAGAATCTGCATTTAAGGTTTTAGGGGGATTGTAATCGGTGGATGATTTCCACTGCCTCAGGATTTGTGTAGATAGTATGTTTTTCTCAATTCCTACAGGAGAACCCTCCCAAAATGGTACTACTACTCTTTACCCTGCGCTCTGCCATGGCTTGCCTCTTTCCGCACAGCACTTGCTCCTTGCTCTGGGAATCATCGCCATGTTTGTGCCATCACTGATATCCCCTGGGTCGTGGAGCAAATTCTTGACTGTTTTTAAAGCACTTGCAGGCATGCTAATACTGTTTGCATGCTCCATCTCCTATGGGGAGGTGGGAGGGCTGGGGGGCGGGGTGCAGGCGTCAACATGTGCCTATTTCCCAGAAGCAGCGTCTGCTACCATCCAGCTGTTGAGTGCCTTTGCACTACAAGGCAGTAGAAATGCTGTATTTTTCAGGTCTTCGACTGATCTCCCACCTGAAAGCCGCATCTCGTTCAGTAGTGCATCGGATTATTGCAGCACAGGCTGGTGACCATGCCAACCCTCAATCAACTAACCTACAGTGGTACACCTTCAAATTTGATTTTAGTTGAGTAGTGCCATCTGGTAACAGTGCTTCTATACTTCTTTCCTTGCCCTCCGTCTTTTGATGTCTGTTGGACGGGTACAGGAAGGAGGAATCTGGAGAAGGACTCGGGCAAACATGTCCTCCTGAATACTTGTACGTGCACCCTGCAAACCAATGAATTGCCTCCTGGGGTAGCCATGGATGTGGGTGAGTGGGGGGTGCAGAATCTGAATGGAAGAATGATCCGGTGGGGTGGGAGGGATAAGGTTCCTGAGTGACTGAAGATGAGAAAATTGCAACATTTTGCCTGGAGAAGAGCCAGGTCGGTGATCCGGGGTGTCAGTCTTCTCCCAACCCTTCTCCCCGCATGCGCAGCACCATTTGTGACAACTTCCATACTCTGTCAGTCTCTGTAAAAGATTCATGGTGCACTTTGCCCATCATGCACCTGGGAGTTATTGAGATGGCTGGTTGAAGGGGCTGGAGCAGTATTGGCCTCATTTCTGAAAGGGCTGGAGCTTCCGGCAGTGGTGAGACTTGAGGCAGGGGTATCCGGGGTGGGGTTGTGAATGAATGGGACTGCCCCTTCTACCCTCCACTAAAACACGATCCCAGCCACCTTTTCCAGGAGCCGCTGGTGCACTAGCAGTCGCCTCTGGCCTAAACCTGCTTTGTGCAATTGCGCTGTACAGGACTGTGTCCTGGTCCGAGTTAAGCCTGATCAAGGCTTCAAGCCGACGTGGACGGCAACCAGAGATGGGCCTGGAACACCTTTTCAATTTTACATCTAGAACTTCCCCCAATACCTGCTTACCTGGGGGCACCCCCACTAACCACTAACCAGCCGTTTTGTGCAGGTTGTAAGATGGACAGCAGGTAAGTTTGCCGTATTAGGAAGCACGCGGGAGAAGGTGTCGCATCTCTAGGGAGATACCGTCCCTATGCACAAAATGTGTGTCTGGCTCCCTCCCCTTCTCTTAAACGGTCACTGCTTTGCCTATCCCTGCTCACCTGACGCATCTCTGCTTGATGGCAAGCCTTCCCCTCTGCTGGCCTTCGAGAAACCTGTTTTGTGACTGGGAGGACCTGTTCAGGGCCATGGCCATGGCCTTTAGAAGGAAAAATACTGGTGGCGGACTGTAGAGCTCTAACATTGAAACAGCTCTAGGATCTCTGGGAGTTGACAATTACTTTGTAACTTGGTACTCGAGCAAAGCTAGTTTGTTACTTGACCTCCCGGGCTATCGGAAGGAAGGCACGTTGCTGAAGTGCGGCCTTTGCTGCTGCTGTGCTGGGGTTCTGGAATCCCCAGGTCCCTGACATTTGCTCAAAGTAGCCTACCCCACTGCAAGCTTTTAAACACATCTGTCCTACCTTTTTCTCTTGGTGATCCTTGTGACGTTTTGATTGTATTCATGATGATTTTGTTGCGCTTTACCGCGTCCTTCATGATGATTGTGTTGCGCTTTACCGTCCTTCATGATGATTGTGTTACGCTTTACCGCGTCCTTCATGATGATTGTGTTACGCTTTACCGCGTCCTTCATGATGATTGTGTTACGCTTTGCCGCGTCCTTCCTGTGAGTTTGCTTTCGCTGTTTATTATCGCTGCTAGAATTTTGCTTTGAATGTCTTGGGGCGCTCTGTACAGGGGTCCAGTTCCTGCAGGTCAGGAGGCAGCGTGCACACTACTTTGCATAATGATTGTGCTGTGGCCAGGTGTTGGCCATCCATTGCTGAAGATGGCTGACTTTGAAGTTCATATGGTGTCCCTTTGCAATTCAGCGCGACTTTGTGCAGCGAAATTTAAGAAAGCATCATATTTTAATTGTCCTTAAAAAAATATGCTGATTTGACCAACTATACATCATTTGCTGCAAAAAACGGGTTTTTGACAATATAGACATTTAATTTTCAGGATAAAAAGTGAAAGTGATCAATTAATTGGTGAATAGCCCAGGATTATCTGCCCATATGGAGTCTGAGGATTATTACGAACATAAAGTCACAGCACCTATAAACTACTGCAATCGTTGTTTTTTCTGTGTGCAGCCGCCTAGAGTTTCCAAAGGCACAAAGCAGATGTAAGAAGATCGATCAAAGCCCAAAATAATTGAGGCGACTGCCGAATGAGGCGCAGGCAAATGAGGCGGCAAGCGAAAGCAAATAGCTTCATAAACCAGGCAGAGAATGTTCAAGTCTGGCTTCAGTGGTCGCCCAGTGGAGTACCCGAAGAATAAACTAGCTGTTACTTGGATAAGGGGCGAATAAAGGCAGTGGTATAGCCACATGATTCTCAGGGCTGTGTCCGCCCTTAATCCTTCTAATGCTGATCAATGAAGTACAGCTGGGAGAGAGCACCTAGAAGCTTGATGAATAAGCGCAAAGCCCTACATTAAAAAACCTTGATCTAATTAATTCTCGTGTCTTATTGGATGTCCTGGTGTTTCATGATATACTCTATACACAAGTTACGAGAGCTCTGGGAAGCCATATGTGTGGCTGGTTTCCTGCTGCGTTGGCAATATTTCTTTGCAGTCTTAGAAGTTCTCCTGGAATGTCTCTGTAAATGTCAATTCCTCCTCTGGCACATAGGTCTCCTGAATCCCTGGTTCTCCCTTTTTGAAAATGTAGGTTCTTCTCGGAAAAGGTCCATATTCACCGCATCACTGCATCACATGGCTGGTTCCTCTTCCCAGCTTCCACTTTTCGACCCTTGCTTGTTGTCGCCAAAAGTTCTGCTTTTTCTTGCTCTTCAGAGAGGAATAGCTTCCCAACTTCCATTGGTTAAAATTCTCCCTCTCGCTGCTGACCAGATTGGGTTTTGGCACTCCCTGACGGTATGGTCTAGGCTCCGCAGCCGTCTGCACCATTGGAGTGTTGTCTTTTCCCCCTCTGGCTTCGGGGTGTCCCTTTTCTTGTACCCTCTCTTTTGCCTCCCTGGCTAAATCTGAACTCCAACATTTGCTTTGCTTTCCTTTGCATCTGTATGGAAACTAGCAAGTCTGTTGTCCGTTTCCATTCCTTTTTTCTCATTCTTTCCTCAGTGACAGCTGATTGATCATTCTATAGCATGTCTTTGCTGGCTAATCAATGAAGTGGAATTCCAATGCTCACCTGTGTACGTTTAATTGCCAGTCCTCTTTAATAGACCTTTGCCTTTGACTTTTTATTCCTTAATCTTTTTTCGCGGTCCTCCATTTGTGAAGAGGCACAAGGAAGACGTTTGCCGTCAGCGTCCCTCGAAATGTCTCCTAAGCCCACGCACTTACAGGCAATTTCTCATTGGGCACAACATTAAAAAATATCCTTTTTTTCTATATTTACTTTCCATAATTGGCAGAACTGTTACTGTAAGCCCCCCCCAACCCCAGTTTACAACTACTAGTAAAAGACCTGCATCACTGACGCTTCTTAGAACAGGAGAGGACATTCGGTACCTGTTGCTTTGAGTTAATTATTCTGCGTGCTATAGTATTGATCACACAAATGGACCCCATGCTTGCCCAGCTTTTGAAGGAGTTTGCAAGGTTCTGTTTACTGTGAGCTTCCCTCCAAATGTCTAGACAAATGTCAAGAACTTTAAACGTGCTAGTCGACTATATGTGCCTTGGGCCTGGAGGTTCACCCGTTGCTGCGCTTTAGTATGCTCTCGCCTCCGAACGCATTGTAGGACGCCAGGGGAAATCTTTTGCCACTGCTTGACCATTCACTCCAAAACCTCATTTTGTGCTGCAATCGAAGTACAGTATGTGTTCTTCAAGTTTGTCTGGAATCCTCTAGAAGGTGCAAGAGACACAAGTATGAGGGCAGAACTGAAACTTCTAACAAAGCCGGATCTTCTCTGGATTGAGTTCTGGCAGCCATTGCAAACCTCTCTCTTAACAGGTCTACACAGTGCACAAATTCAACTATGCAATCAGTACTCCCTACTGGGTGGGGTGTGCCAGAATTGATTGAAATTGAATGTGGGTCTCCACAAAAATCATGTGTTGTACCCCAAACAAGAAATTCTTCATTCATCCTAGTCGGTCTCCAAGCCTCGACACGGGGCAGCAAGGGATCATGGGAGGCAATGTTGAACTAATTGATGCATCAGGTCTATGGAGTACCCCACCACCCAGTGGTAGAACGCATGTACATTGTGAGCCTCTGACCAATCGAGATCGGGAAAAAGTAATCCGAGATTTCCTCAATGGGAGGCAGGGAAGTAACTTTGCTGAAACTGTTGGGTGGGTCATAACATCTAAAGGAAAGGGGACCCTGCCAAATGAGAGAGACAAAACGGGTTTGCCACGAAAGTTGGGGGGGAGACAAACACCATTGTACACCCACCCCCTAAAATTAAAACCATGATGGGAGGCCCAGGATTGAATGGAAGGTGGCATGGGTTGGTATTTGGGGCGTGTCAGATTGGTACAAAGGGTAACAAAGTGGAGTGTAAATGCAGTCAAGTTGTTAGCTTGCAGTTTGTTTCCTGGTCAGTGCATAGTGACTCAGGCAGGCCTACATGGCGGCTCGGGGTAAGGAATCGTCTCAGTGCTGTTTGGCAGGTCTGAAGCATTGGTTGAAGTGTCTCGGATGACGTTAGCGACTGCGGCGTGACAATAATCAACTGTGCAGTCGGTTGCAGCTCAAAGGGCTTGACTTGTTTGAAAATGTCCTTTAAAATGGATGCTGGTTGATGCTTGCTGATGCACTCCTAGCTTCTTCACTGGCTTGTCATCCTTTAAGGTGTACGGCCCAAAGCTGAGGAGAGTGTTCCAGGCAACGGCCTCGTCCTTGGTCTGATTCAGAGACTCTCTGGCACTTCCCACCCAGGAAGTTTGCTTGATTAGCCTAGCAGGACACGCTGTGTGCTGGCTGGATACCGGTTCTGGAGCTGCTGGATGGTCCTCACGATTCAGTATCTCCCTCTGTTCCCTGGGAGATGTTTAGGGGAGGGATCTTGCTTCCTTCTTTGAAAATCCTGGCCTTCCTTCACTGGCGAAAGCTGTAAGGCAGACTGTACCTTCAGCAAGGGTCGAATGCTGAGTTCTTCTTGTTACTCCTTACAAAGTCTTCAGATGATCTGCCCAAAAGAGGGGCTCAGCCCTCTTTTAAAGCCAAATGGGCCACACGGATTGGTGTAAGCTAAGCCTACCGTAATGAACCAGTCCTGGGTCCCCACCAACAATCTTTTGTGTGCATGAGGTCATAACCAGAGTGCTTTGAAATAGAAAAGGTAAAGGGGTGAAAACATGTAATACTAAGTCCCACCCTCTTCCTGTCTGTTGTGACTCAAAGAGTCTCTGGTTAATTGATTTCTCTATGGTTCCTGATTAAAGCGGCAGGTTTCCCTTGAAGCTGTGGCGAGACCAGACTTTTGGTTGCCACCAAACCACATATTCGAACCTTCTAAATGGGGATGACTACAGTAAATACATAGTCCCAGACATGACAGGTCACCGGCCTTGATACTGAGAGGCGGGAGCTGACTTCAGGTTGACACGGTGCATATCAAAGGTTGTTGGGGTTTCCTGTCTCTTTTTTTAAACTCTGAAGCCAGGCTCCATGTGGGGCTGTTTGAAGTATACTGTATTAGTACGTTAATCATGGTAATTGCTGTTACCATCTACAGTGCTTACACAAAAGGACAGGGCAGCCCATGGAGCCTTTGATAGTTAATTAGGCTGGCCATGGTCGGAGGAAGGTTCCCCCCCTCCCCTTATGAGATGCCTTGATGTACTCTTGGCTGTCATATTCCAACTAAATATGACATGGTGGCCGGCGCCTGTAGGCTGCGTCCACCCAGAGTACACAGGTCTATGTGTATGTCGTGCAGTGAGATAGGAAAATGTGTGCGGATTAGCCCCACACATGTTCCTGAGGTTGATCTACCATCATTCAATTTAATTTTAAAATTTAAAAAAAGCCCAGGCAAGCGCTCTCCCACCGTGTGGATGGTCGAATTCCTCAGACAGCTCCGGCTGCACTCTTGCGGTCTGCATCCCTCATGAAGGAAGCTTGTCATGTTTCTTCCACACTCTGTTGCTCGCCGGCCATCGGGATAGGGAACACGGTTGAGAGAGTGTGTCTTTCTTTCTTTCTTTCTTTCTTTCTTTCTTTCTTTCTTTCTTTCTTTCTTTCTTTCTTTCTTTCTTTCTTTCTTTCTTTCTTTCTTTCTTTCTTTCTTTCTTTCTTTCTTTCTTTCTTTCTTTCTTTCTTTCTTTCTTTCTTTCTTTCTTTCTTTCTTTCTTTCTTTCTTTCTTTCTTTCTTTCTTTCTCTGTCTCCCCAGAGAGAGAGTCTGTCAAGCAGCCGCTTCCCATCATGAAACCTCTGCAGTTCTGGTCTCCCACTTCTACGACTCTCGCAGCATTGCAATCCATTATACACATGGCAGCAGTCCCAGTGTCTGCAATCCTCTGCTTCTGCAACTGCGACTGGCACTTCCTTCTACTGCTTCTCAGGGCATGCACTTGAAGGGTCCTTAAATATTCAAGTCCTGCTCAGGTGTGGGCCATCACAAACACTAGACTGCCTATTACAGTTCTGTGCCTCTGAGCCCCTCTCCCTCCTCCCAGTACCTGGAGCATTATGGGACTTGAAGTCCCAATGTACCTCAAAAGCTAAAACGTCAACAAAAAAAGACTGAGGATGCACTTTTTTAATTTGGTTTACAAATGTGCAGGTCGCTGAGTGGTAACCGTTGCATTTGAGGGGGGTTGGGCAGCAGCCCAAAAGATGTGCTTGCCAGCCTTGTAGCATATATTCGTCTTGGGAGCTGGCTTCTAAGACTAATATAGATCTGGCTTACAGCACTCACCTGGGTCCTGGGAGTGCATTCTGTGGCCAGCCATTGTGAAATGCTAAAACGGAAGAAGGTTCAAGGGAATGTCTTTGTGGAAAATCAAATTCTGGGGAACCAGTGGTCCAGGGGTGAATATCGGTTTCGAAACGATCAATCAGCCCCACACCTCCAATACACCAGAATGGATCTGAACAGATTGGAATAACAAGCAAATTATAAACCTCATTGTCCAATTTTGGTAACGCGGACGGAGCGGCAGGCTTATCTTCTAAAGGTTGTGGATCGTTGGTTAGTTGCAACACAGCAAAAATACAATTACCCAATGATAAAAGGAGTGTAGAGTCAAGGTTGTATATAAATATCGACTGTATTATTAAACAACACACAATCTAGCAACACTATGAAATACAACCCACCCTGTTTAGGAATGCAGAGGACAGAAGGTTCTAAGAGGGAAAAGGGATGCACTCGGGATACTGACAGGAAGGTCGTTGGTAGGTATGGTTAATAACCACAATAGTTGGTAAGGATTTCTTGACTTCTGTAAAACGGGAAAAGGGTATTAAAATGTCTCTAGGGGCCTTCTGGGAAGGACCATGGGGACAGAACCACAATGTACCTTTTGCTGTTGGTGTTCTAGTTGCTCGACAGGGTTCAGTCAGCTTGAGGGCGCTTTGCAGGCTTCTGTGACAGAGTTCGAGAAGGAAGCCAGCTGCGGGTATCGTTCAGCAAGATGGTTCGGTGAGCAGAGCTGGACGGATGGCTGCAGACTGGCCTACACTGCAGTTCAGGGTCAAGAATAGTTGTCTCACTGCTGTTCAGCGGCTCTGAAGCACCGCTCAAGACGTCTTGGATGTATTTAAGCGACTGCGGCTTGACAGCGATCAGCGTTGCAGTCGGTTGCAGGTCAAGGAACTCAACTGGCTTGAAAATGTCCTTTAAGGCACTCCTCCCAGCTTCTTCAATTGGCTCATGTCGTCCTTTAAGGTGGACAGCCCAAACCTCGGTAGTGTGCTGCAGGCAACTGCCTTGTCCTTGGTTGTAGTTTTAGAGACCTTCTGGCACCCCTATCCAGGAAGCTTGCTGCCAAGCCTAGCCGGGCACACTGTGTACTGGCTGGATACTGGTTCTGGAGTGGCTTGGGGGTCCTCGGAGTTCTTTTCTCCCTCTGTTTCCTGGTAGAAGTTTAAGGTAAGGGATCTTGCTTCCCTCTGAGTATGCAGGCCTTCCTTCACTGGCGGAAGATATAAGGCAGACTCAACCTTCAGCCAGGGTCCAAGGTTGAGTTCTTCTTTCTTACATCTTGTGACGTGTTCAGGTGATCTGCAAAATGAGGGGCTTTTAAAGCTAAGTGGGCTATAATGATTGGTGTAGGCTAAGCCTACCTTAATTGACCAATCCTGGGGGTCCCTGCCAACAATCTTTTGCATGCTTAAGGTCATAACCAGAGTGCTTTGCAACAGGAAAAGTAAAGGGGTGAAAACAGAAACCAGCTGTGCACCAGAACTAGAAGGGCTGAACCCTTCTCTCAACAGCAAGAGCTCTGGGCTCACTCCCTTGTGCTACTAGTCCCACACATCTTCCTGTCTATTGTGTTCAAAGAGTCTCAATGGTTAATGGTCCTCCCTGTGTGGTTCCTGTTAAAGTGGCAGGTCTCCCTTGAAGCTGCGGCGAGACTAGACTCTGGCTCCTGCAAACCACATTCTCGTACCTTTTGAATGGGGTCCCCCTAGCGGAGTGGCCTACTGTAAACAACAGACCCAAACATGGCAGTTCAATGCCATCGATACTGGGAGGCGGGAGCTGGCTTCACGTTGACAAAGTTACATATGAAAGGTTGTTGGCTTTCCAGCCTCCTTTGTTATCATCTGCAGCCAGGCCCAGTGCGGGCCTGTTTGAAGTACCCCCTGTTGGTATGATAATCACTGCCACCAGCTGCAGGGCCTAACAAAAAGCAGGGCAGATCCATGGAGCTTTGTTGGGTAATCGGGCTGACCATGGCAGGGGGAAGGTTTGGTCTCCCCCTTTCTCAGAATATATTGTGCCCTCCTCGGCTGTTACGTTCCAACTAAATATGAAAGGGGTGGTCTGCTTATGTCGTGGTGTGAGCATAGACAAATGTTTGTGGATTAGCCCCACGCATTTTCCTGAGGTCGGTTTACCATCATTCCATTTATTTAAAAATGTCAAAAAAGCCCAGGCGAGAGCACACCCACCATGAGGATGGTCGAATTCCTCAGTCTTTGTTTTCTGCGCATTTGGTCTGCATTCCATTTTTTAAAAATGTAATACGGAATTTGCTTTAAACTGCACAGAAACAACACATGATTTTCTGAAAGGGGGTGCATGAGGCATATGGAGGCGCACATTCGATTTGCACTTTCAGAATAGGGCCCTTTTTTTTTTTTTTTAAGGGCAAAAGAGATGTGCTATTGCTTCTCATCGTTTAGCACAGATAAGAATATCCTCCTCCATCCTAAACTTCAGGAAGGACCCTAAGAGCGTGCTCTTAATAGAACATCTGCCAATCGCTACACTCGGCCCTACCTCTCTCCCTCAACGGCCCCTCCTGTTCCTCCTACCCGTGGGCCTTACTCTGTAACTCCCTGGATACTTCGCTTGTGCCCCGTGCTCCAGTGATTGCCAGGTAGGCTTGCACTTTATGAAGATCATACAGACACACGGGACATTTTTTTTTAAAATATGGCTCTTAGTTTTATAGCTCTTGCATTAATTAAGAATTGAAATTCAGGGGTATGAGAGCATGCACGTTACTGGCATGTTTTGAAACCACAGCAATTTGTGAAATACCAATAGATGAACCTAGAACTGACCCATCTATACCTTAAATGGCACCCAGTCACTATCTCAACACCCGATTTTGAGGAGAGTATCACAAATGAGACCGTGACGCAGCCGCACTTGTTAATCAGTAGCTGGAGATTATGTGAATCAATTGCACGAAACGACACATCTGCTTATTATTCATCAGGGATTCGCTAAACGAAGTTCAACAACACACTTCATTGGGTAATTCTCAAAGGTGCAGACACTGAAAGCTTAAGCAATTTTCTTGGTTCAATTCCCTCCGGCTCCGAACTAGGAACTAGCTGTTGGACCAGGATCTGCCCCTTGCTGGTGCTGACAGTGGATCCTTGTTACAGGAATGTGGGTAGCCTGTTCTATCCTCACAACCTCTGTTTGAAGGTTCAGCTTCACAAACTTTTAGATCCTGGAAAGCCTAGATGGTGGGGAAGCAGAGGGGAGACACATCATAGTAGGGGCCTGTGCATGCAGAAAGCAGAAGCTCTGCATTATCTTGAAAGAGACCGGTATTTAATGCGCCCTGTCTTCCATTGCATACATAAATAAATATACAGGTATCCGACAAACATTGCATAAATAAATAATTCGGGTCCATGTATCCGACAAACATTGCATAAATAAATACCCCTATCAACATAACAGACGATGCAGCCAACCATCTGCTTTCAGAGGGGAGCTGCAGGAGCTGCGCCATGTGGGGTTCAAGTAAAAGAAAAAGTTGCTTATGGTGAACAGAAATCACCCTGTTTGAATAGTACCCAAGGGGGATTTTTTTATAAAATGGGATGCAAATTGTGCATTTTAAAGTATCTTTACTCAGCAACACTGGTCGAAACTATTATCTGCATAGTGAATTAACTCATCATCAGTGCCATGGAAGTGGTTTAAAGTGGAATTGATATATAGTTTGCAAAAGAAGTAGCATGAAATAAATTATGCCGTTTCAAACTATTATTTTTTCCCCATTTCCACCACTGGGGCTATCTGAACATAACCAGCCATGTGCTAATGGGGCATAATGAAAACTGGCAATTATGTGAACACTGTGTATTATGTGCATTAGCTACTTGGTGCTAAGTGTGTATACTGGAAACTGGTCCTGATGTGCCACCTGTGTATCATGGAAAGTGCCAATGACCTGGTAATTGTGTATAATGTGACTTGCTAACTGGGAATAATGCAAACTGGTAACTGTGCTAAGTGGGTATACTGAAAACTGGCTCTGATGTGCGCACTAGGCACAATGTAAACCGGCAACGTGGTGCTAGAGGCGTTTGAACATGCATACGAAATGGAGAGAATACTATTTAGCCATCAATGCATGTGTTGCCATTGCCTAGTATTCATTGCTTTTCAGGGTTTTTGGGCGTAGGCAGGCCACCGGGGTCCCTAAAAGGTAGCAATTGGATTCGACATCGTGACCCCTTGATCCAGTTTACTGCTAGGCTGCCTCGCCTTTTCCCAGCCGCCATCCGCTGCCCCCTTTCCGCCCAGGCCGCAGTTTATTCTTCCCGTTCATTGCCTCCCCATAGGCGTGTGATAGGCGTGTGATAGCCGAGGTATCCCGGGAAGGCCGCCGAAGTAATTACAGAACCGCTGCAGGTGGCTGGGCCCGAAAAACAAACTTTTGCTTCATTTTCATAAAAAAAAAAAAAAGAAAATACTTTACAACAGCAGACCAGAGGCAGGGAGCGGGCACATTATGGGCGCGTCTTCTTTAAATCCAAGGTTCACTTTGAGTGCCAGGAAGGCTGGAAGTAGAGTCCCTGGGCCAGTGGGCATGGCGTTGAATGGGAATGTATTTGTTTCTGCATTTAGTGTTTTCTCAATGTTATTCCACAGCATGTCCACAGTATCACACTAACAAAGCTTGATGGGGCTGAAACGAGGCGAGGGGAAGTGGGACTGCAATACATTAACACAAAAAGAAATTGCGCGTAAAACGGGGATGCGCGTGTTTTGTCCGCAAATCCCCATTCGTCAAACAGGCATTTGCGGGCAGAATGGCACGCAAATTACCGTTGAACGCGCAAATAATTCCCTGAGTCTGGCCAGTGCCTCGCCCCAGGGAGAAAGTGTGTATGCGCACGCGCGTATACACACACTTATAACATCCCCTCCAGATAAGGCACCACAGGATGCACTGATTTGCTGAAGGTGACCCACCTTACTTAAGCGGTGAAGCTGGGGTTTTGGATCAGTCCGCAAACTTGGTAGAAATGTCTTCGATGTGTGGGTTTAAAGAGTATTTTTTTTTCAAACGTGATTACTTGGAAAGTTCACACATAATCCCTGCATTTTTATGACTGTGTGAGTCACGGTGCCGGGTCATTAAACTCTGCAAAATCAAAATAAACCCCACGTGCTACAGAAGAGAATTCTCCCACGCACAGTGGCGCCGCCCTTCGGGTTTCGCAGCATCTTCCGAGGCTCCGCCTTTTACCCCTCGTCAGTCCAGCTGGGGAATTTCTAATACTCAAGTTCCGTACTCGCTCCTTCCTTGATCAGAGGTGGTCCTTCGATAAAGCCCGCAGGGCGATGAGGCTATGACGTAGCTTTCTAATACGGAGTGTCTCTTTTTTTTAAATATTAAATAAGAAATTGCCCCAAAAGGCGGCCACATTTTGTCGCGTTTATCGTATGCAGCTGGAGGGGGTACTTAAAATGCTGCTCGCGGAATCCGGACGTGTTGGGAAAAATGCGCCAGGGTGAGCATGCCCACCGCCGTCCTTTTGTTCCGAGCCTTTTCCGACAGCTGCTGAACAGGAAGACGCGTTTTATAAATAGTTCCCCGCCAGTCCCCCGGTGACATTCCATTTCCCAAGAGTATTTGGAGCTGCAGATGCGGAACCGTACCCTTTAACACACACACGGCCATTGCATCCGAAATATCATTCCATGACCGAAACCCGGGGGGGAAACAAAAAAAAAATGATTTAAAGGGGCGAACTTTAAGATATATTGACAGCACTGAAAGAGCAAGATTATGGGGTTCTGACCTGACAGAGAAACGGCCGAATACACGTAAAAGATCAAGAAACCCAAAACATCAAGAAACGTACTTATTCCGCACATATAAGCCAGTCATCATTCAAGCAGCGGATTTTACGTTTTGACAGATAGGAGCCCATTGAAGTGTATGGGTCTTTTGGGGGCTTGGCGGGTGAGCAAACTGATTACAGGGTGGGCGCAGGGGCATAGACTTTTGGTTTTCCCAGTTGTAAGTATAGGGACTTTCATGCAGATGGCCTTTCAAATTCAGGGGGAAAAAACTTTAGTTGTAGGGATGTTAAGATGAAAATGTAATGCAACAAAACCCCTGCAATTCGGCATACCATTCCAGCAAAGCCGCCTCCATTTAGCACCTGCATCCAAATCCATCCAGGAAGTCAAAAGTTGTTAGTAGTAGAATTGTGGAAGAAAATTGATGCTTTTTTAATTTCTGAAAAGCCTGTCGGCCTCTCTGCTGCAAAGGACCATGGGATATATCACTATCATTTTGGGCGACGGGGTCAGCCCCCCCCTTCTTCATTAAATATTTTTAAAACTACTAGATGCCTTCTGCCCCCGGAAATAATTGGTGGTGGTGGTGGTCCTGGTGGTGGTGGTGGTGGTGGTGGTCCTCCTCCCCCCCTCCCCCTCTCCCCCTATGCTAGCCTCGTAATTGGTTGGTGGGAAGCCACAGTAGCCTGGTCAGAACATCATGATTCATGTGTTATCAAGTGCATTGGTACCGTTTCATAGATGCTCTTTTAATCATTTGGGACGGGCACAATGCACCAACTTCAAGAGTATGTTGATTGTCTGAAAAGGAATGAACACAATATCAGATTAACCATGACTGTGAGGAATAGTTTTTTTTTTAGATGTGAAATTCACTTTATCATCAGAATTGTACAGGAAACAAGCTGTGCCTAATTCCTTACAACATCCTAATGCACTCATACACAGAGTATCCCGTATGGAGAGCAAAGAGACATTTTTGGGTGATCAGAAATTTAGATTTGTGGTTAAATCCATAGGTGATTGTTTCTATTGAGCGACTATTCGCATAAAACCATTGGACAAGTTGCCTGGGACAAGATCTGTTAAAACTAGAAGCAAATAGAACCAGTAAAACCAAGACTATCAGAGACATTACACAATAGAAACACAATATAAATATTGAAGAGTGATAAAGATCACTAGTCCGCAAATCACATACTCAAAGGCCCCCTCATTAAAGGACAAATTGGCACCTAGTATGCTAAAAGAAGGGACCAACATCCAATATTCTGGCCTCGCTACTCTAATCGGAACAATGGCTTTCAGTCATGTAATCAATGCAAAATGTGCAATTTAGCCATTAGAGTGAATGGTGTACATTATGGAGAGAATGACATTTGGCATATTGAGCAAACCATCACATGTACTCCCCAATTATGTGGTCTACTATACATGTTACCCATGCAATATGAGGTACATTGGTTCTACCACAGTAGCCCTAAAATTAAGAATCTTACAACATTACAGAGCAATCAAAATATAGACCTCAATTATCCTCTAGCACTACACTCCCAAAATAAACATAACAGTGATGTCTCTCAGGTGAGATTTGCTACCCTAGTGCATGTCAAAGCCCATAGATGTAAAGGAAATGGAGAAAAACAATTGATATGTTCTGAGTTGAGAATAATCATTAAGATGGAAACATTGAAACCGAAAGGACATAATAGTGACGAGGAGCTTTGTCTTTTTGAGATAGGGTTATCACTTCACATCTATTGTGTACAACCAGTCAACAGTAAGAAGTATAATATTTAATATATTGGTCATTATTTGTGGGCCAAAAACAGATATGTGCAATAATCTATGAATTGATAACCAAATTAAATTTATCAGGTATCCCAATAAATGCAATATGCCCACTTGGCCTGAACTAACCATGTTATAATAATAGTATCAATAGTAGATTTTATGTTGTATCAGGTTAGTTGTGATCAGAAATAATTAAATTAGGTGGGACTCTTTTACATGATCATTGTTTCCCCAAACGCTATGATGGTTTAGAATGGCACTTATTTTTCAGTATTTACTGAGGCAATATTTAAACAAATATGAATTATTCATTCACACACTCATAGTTTATGGAAACGAAATGTATTAATTCTCATAGTCTATTTGCACAGTGCACCTTACCACATAATTCCATTGGCTTCTGCTTTTTATGTTGGCACCATATTTGCCTGTGATTGCATTTTTGATATAAGGTTAGCATGATGCAGTACCCATTATCATTGCATTAGTACTTTGCTTGGTATAATTGTACTTGGATAGTTTAAAACTATGAACCTTTCACTTAAGGAAATAATTGATTCGAAATGTATTGCATATGCTCGAGTGTAACTAAATATATAAGTGTATTACACTAATTATTGGGTAGTATCTTACCATGCCAAGATGGTGGTCCTATCAGGTAAGCATTTGACTATGAGTCTCGAGTCATTGAATGAGAGACCATCATTTGATTTACTGTCGTGTGCGAGGTTCAGCGTTATAGCACACAAACAGAGCAGTTTTATTTTTAACAGCAGCTTGAAGAAGTCTGTAGGAGGATGAAACGCATTGCGATTTTTTTTTTTTTTTTTTTTTTTTTTTTTTAACCTGTTCACACAGGAATTTTTTTATTGTCGTGCTTATGTATTAAATGAGTTTTACCAGGGTTTATTAAATATTGGTCAATAAAACTATTTTGCCTTTTTTCAAAAACGAGTGCCAGGTTAGTCTTATTGCAACTGGAATACATGCCATTAAAATTGGATGACGTTTTTTTTTCCTTGTTGTACCTTTTGTTTCTATAAATATATATTCAATGAAAAAACTTTGTTAAAGGGGCGCTATGGTTAAGTTGCACTAATAAAAACCTATGAAATTCATTGAAAAAATGTTGTTAAAGGGACATTATGGTCACAAGTAAAACCGAAAACCCTCAGAAATTTGCCAGTTATGGTAAGCTAAGCAACCATAACTTGCGCCACCACTGTGAACTGCTAAGACTAACACCCATGACATCAAAGATGACATCACAAATGTCATTGATGACATCACTGATGGACCAAGCCGCCGCTCCTGCCGGAAATCCATCCAGCGATTTGGACTGTAGGCGTGAGCAAAGATTTTCTCCATTCAGTCTATGGGGGGGAAAAAATATGGGACCCTCCAATAATTTTGACCCCCCTTTGATGAAACATCACCAAACTTTGCAAAGAAAATTCAGAGCAGGCCATATACGTTTTTTGCAGAGTTTGGTGAGGATTCGTCCAGGGGGAGCGAAGTTATAAGCCGCCCAAAAAGAGGTCTTCCTATGGATTTGGCAACTTAACCATAACTACACGGCCGCTACTGCGGGCCATGTAATATATGCTGGAAAAAAAACCTTACGTTGAGCAGATTTAACGCAACTTCATGGGATTTCAATGGGATCCCACATCCCATTGAATTTCATGCGATGTGGGAAGCCATGACCGGCTAAACCCAGCGCGCTCCCATTGATGTCCCCCATAAAGCTATTTTATATGTCATTCTGAATACCTTCTATTCTAATATGTATGTGCTCATGGGCTTTGCAACGGGAACACGCCTAGTTAGGCAGGTCATGACTCCCCACATCTGCTGAATTTCAAGGGTTTTGTTATGCCATAGTTTTTTACAGGCCACTAGCTATGGCCTTCACCCATGACCATTGTCTACTGCTGGTCTACGGCTGTGGCATCTATACATGTTTGCCCCAATAGCTTTCTTCCAGTCCCATTAGCCATGGCCAGTGCCCACGGCCTTCAGCCCTGGCCACTCTACATATGGCTCCAATAGATTTACTAAATGAGCCCACTAGCCATGGCCAGTGGCCTTGGATGTTGGCCACACCACTAGTTTCTTTTGGGCACACTAGACATGGCCTTTGGCCATGGGCAGTGGCCACAGCCTTTCGCCACAGTCCCTTGACATGTTGGCCCCAATGGGTTTCATTGGGGCTCACTAACCTTTGGCCACGCCCGACTTTCCATATTGCACCATTCGGTTCCTTAAAGCAACCCAGTAGCATAGTATTCGGCCACACCCATTACCCCCCACCTTGCTGTAGCGGTTACATTCCACTTTTTTTTGTATTAATCATATTTTTGAAAATTATTTAAATATTTTTCCCATAACTGAAGTTAGTATAATCCTGATAATAGCAATGTACTACAAACAACCCCGGTTTTTCATCTGACACACTTTACTTCCCAATCCCGTTTTCTATTATAACCCTGCTTATGAGAAAATAACTTTGGTTATGAGAAAAGATTTGAGTTCTGAACTTGGTCCCCAGCCCCCACAACCCACCAATTTCACACAATGTCCTCTCCCACCCGTCCTCTAGCCTGATGCCATTTAATCATTTTACCTCCAAATGGCATTTTTTCTATTTTTCGTTTTCCGCTTACCCTGGTTGTTTTGGAAATATCCTTGGTTATCTCTTGCATTGAACAGACAAAAACATTTCTGAAAAGCTTCTCTGCTGCAAAGCACCATGGGAGATAGATCTATAATTTTGGGAGAAGGGGGCAGCCCTTTTCCGTCAGATATTTTAACTACTGGACGGAATAACCCGACTCCTCACAGACATAGAAATGCTTAGTGCCCAAGTTGTTTCATACCTGGTCCAATTCCATCCGGTGGTTGGTTTTTGCTGTGCGCTACGCAGACATTTTGGGGGTAATTCATAGAATTCAGCGCACAAGTGGCGCACAGTGTGCGCGTGCGAATCCCTGCGCCAGCCGCGTGCGCCAAAACCCATTTCCGCGCACAGCGTATTCATGGATTCCAGCCACCAAAACCAGCCGTGGCGCACAGTGGCGCAGCGACCTTCCAGCAGCGCCAGTTACGCCCCCAAGAACGCCTTCTGCGCAGGGAAAAGCCATCAAAATCCCCAATCCAGCGCAAAGGGCTGCGCTAACCCTGTACCAGCACGGCAAGCGGGCTACGTGTATTTCAGGGGTTCACGTGAAGTTCCTCACGCGATCGGGCCTGGGGGAGCGTGCTACGTGTATTTCAGGGGTTCGCGTGAACTTTTTCACGCGATCGGGCCTGGGGGAGCGTGCTACGTGTATTTCAGGGGTTCGCGTGAACTTTTTCACGCGATCGGGCCTGGGGGAGCGGGCTACGTGTATTTCAGAGGTTCGCGTGAACTTTTTCACGCGATCGGGCCTGGGGGAGCGGGCTACTTGTATTTCAGGGGTTCGCGGGAAGTTTTACACGCGAATAGCCTGGGCGCGTGTATTTCAGGGGTGCGTGGGAAGTTCTACACGCGATTTCAGCAGGGTACGTGTATTTCAGGGGTGCCGGGGAGTCCTACATGTGATTTGACAGTGTGGGTCCTCCCAGGTGTTCCCTGTACACCCTCCACGGCCCCTGCAGGCAGCCCACACCACAGGGGACTACCCTGCATCCCTGGTCATGTCCCGCAGGCAGCCCACCCAACATGGGCATGCCCCCCAGCAAAGGCACATGTCTCCTTGAACTAATGAACACCAACTCATGTCCCCCACCACCCCCACCCCCCAGCACTGTGGGGCACCTGCCAGCAGGCCCCCACCCATGTCTCCCACCACCCCAACCCCCCAGCAGTGCAGGGGCAGCCTCCACCAGGCCCCCACTCATGTCCAACTCATGTCCCCCACCACCCCCACCCGCAAGCATCCCGGGGCACCCTCCACCAGGCCCGCACTCATGTCAAACTCATGTCCCCCAGCACCCCCATCCCCCAGCATCCAGAGGCACCCTCCACCAGGCCCCCAATCATGTCCCCCTGCACCCCCACCCCCCAGCATCCAGGGGCACCCACCACCAGGCCCGCACTCATGTCACCCATCACCCCCAGCAGTGCAGGGCACCCTCCACCAGGCCCCGCTCATGTCTCCCACGACCCCCACCCCCCAGCATCCAGGGGCACCCTCCACGAGGCCCCCACACATGTCTCCCACCACCCCCACCCGCAGTGCAGGGGCAGCCTCCACCAGGCCCCCACTCATGTCCCCCAGCACCCCCACCCACCAGCAGTGCAGGGCACCCTCCACCAGGCCCCCGCACATGTCTCCCACCACCCCCACCCCCGGCAGTGCAGGGCACCCTCCACCAGGCCCCCACACATGTCCCCCTGCACCCCCACCCCCCAGCACTGTGGGGCACCTGCCAGCAGGCCCCCACCCATGTCCAACTCATGTCCCCCACCACCCCCAGCACTGTGGGGCACCTGCCAGCAGGCCCCCACCCATGTCCAACTCATGTCCCCCACCACCCCCACCCCCCAGCACTTTGGGGCACCCTCCACCAGGCCCTCGCCCATGTCCCATCCATGCCCCCCTGCACCTGGGTCCCAACAATCCCCAATCATGTCCGTAATGGCCATCCTCCCCTGCCAAAAGGCCCAACCA
The DNA here is from genome assembly GCF_040938575.1 of Ambystoma mexicanum. Lineage (NCBI taxonomy): Eukaryota > Metazoa > Chordata > Amphibia > Caudata > Ambystomatidae > Ambystoma > Ambystoma mexicanum. The sequence goes on along the minus strand of NC_090922.1, from coordinate 574,471,078 downwards.
ACTATCACATCCACCCACATATCAAAGGCAATTACATGTTACACACCTAATGTAAATAATGCAAATGAACACATGTCTGTCACACACAATGGCTGCAAGTGAATGTCAAAACAACCAACATGACATGCATGAAAGTAATGAGATGATACGACACGTTGAAGGATGAAAAAAAAAATGTATTGGAAATCAACTAGAATGGAAATGAAATTAGAAAAACCACAAATCAAAACAACAAAAAGAAGATGAATGTCCAAGGAAAAAAATCCAAAAAATCAAAAAATCCATAGAAGAACTATTTACAAGACAATCCCGGGTCCATGAGCCCAACCAAATGAAACCTAACTATGTCAACTAACTAAAAACTGAACTATATACAAAAAAGTGGCGCATTGTCCAATCGCAACCAAATAAAAAAAAAAGAATTAAAAGGAAACCTACCACTAACTATATAACTATATACAATGGCAGCGGGCAAGTCCTGCGGCTCACTCTGTGATGTTGCCGGCCAGGGCATCATCGAACTCCATGTCGATGTCCTGGAGGCGGGACTCTGTCCTGGCCCCGAGGTCTCGCAGGGATAACCCCATGTTCACCTCAAACTCCCTGCGAGCTTCCTCGAGGCACTCAGCCCGCCTCAACGCCCGACGCATGGAGAACTCCGCCCTGACCATGGTGAGCCGCTCCTCTTCCGCCCGCTGCCGCTCCGCACCTATCCGCTGGACCAACTGCTCCCACACGGAAGACACTACCATCCCAGGGTTCTCCTGCCCTCCGGCCGATGCCTGCCCCTCTGATCTTGATGGCCTCGAGCCATGATGCCTCCCACGTCGAGCCTGCTGCTGCCTCCGACGCCACTGCCTCTGCCAGCACGACGGCATCCAGGATGATGGAAACCACCGACGCCGTCGTGCACGTGCCCTGCCCGATGATGCCGTCTCATCCTCCATCTGCTGGGGTCCAGTTGCTGTGTTGTCCACCCCTGCTGGACCTCTGACTCCCGACTGTGGCAGGGATGGGATCCCCAACGAGCTGGCTGCATTGGTCAGGGCAGGTCCACAGGGGGCCCTGGTGGCATCTGGGCCGGAAGACGGCAAGGAGAACGACTGGCGTATGGTCTCCACAGAGGAGGAGAGGGCCGCCAGATTGGCCGACACATGCAGGAAACCCTCGAACATGGGCGATCCCAACTGGGCCACGTCGGCACGGTGCTCTTCATGATGACGTGTGTGCTCCTCCTGGAAAGCACGCACGGCATCACGAATCACAGCCGTGCGCATCGTGACCCCAATCAGGACCTTCTCCACACGGCCAGGGGTCCCCTCGTCCGCAGGTGGAGGGGAGTCAGATGACATGGACATCCCCTCTACCTGCGGACGGGCCTGGGACGGGGCATCCCTGCTGGTGCAAGGTGGTGCACCCACAGGTTCAGGGACAGCGACATGCACAGGCCCCTCCACGGTGACCTGTGCTGCCTCCTGCCCCTGCCCCTGGACTGCACCACTTGCACCAGCAGGGATGCCCCCACCAGGCCTCATGTGCGCCTCAGTGGCGGCCTCCTCCTCCTCTGTGGAAACCACCAACCTGGATGGCTCCTCGCCGTCTACCGCCGTAGCAGGCCCCTGTGGGGGCTCACCCACCCCTTCCGCTGCAGCCGTGGGGGCATCCCCGCCGCCTTGCTCCACAGCGCCGTCTCCGCCCTCTCCTTCACTAGCCGCTGCGTAGAGGGAGACATAGAACACAAGCATCAGGGTACTGTACAATGGTCCCCTAGACAGGAAGCAATAGCAGATGAGTGCCACTGTCAAAGTACACTTCCATCATGTCACACCACAACACATGTGTCAGTCCAGGCAAAACGCACACAGTGACAGTCATGGTGCGTGCCATGGACATTTCAATGCATGTCCAATGGACTCTCGAATCATACAATGTAATGGGACTCACATGCATCATGGGTCATGCCTATCACATGCACACACTTCACCTCAGTCACATCCATCTGGCCCCGTACACCCCAATCACAGTGCATACAAGGATGACTAGGCTGCATCAGTGAATCTGTACATTGTCACAGACATGTGTCATGCATCCATGGCACTCACAAGTCACAGACACGCAGGTCAGGCACACACACATGGATACCACATATGTATCTGGCATCAGCACCCATCCCTCGCCCCCACCCATGTCCAGGAACAGAGACTGCCATGCTCTCATGTGTGCAATCTGCACAGGGCTCCCCATGTCGCATTCAAACACATGCAACAACCGTGCGGTTCACACATTACAGGTCGCACATGCATTCCCATGATGTCCCTGCACACATACATGCGTACATGGCCTATGTCACACATGCAGGCAAGTATCAGACAACCAGCACACTGCAACATGCCCTGTCTCACACAGCAATGCTTGGCCACTTACCGCTCAACTCCAGACGGGTCTCCCTCTCAAGGACCTGGGCGTGGAGCGCTGGGTGTGCGCGTTCCAGGACCCTCAACTGGATGGAACTCATGCGGCCCTGGCCCCCCTCCACGAGGCGCCGGGCCTTCATGAGGGTCCTGGACCTCAAGTCTTCCCAGCGCTTCTTGACCTTCTGGATGGTGCTGGTTGCCAGCCCCTCCGCGTTGATGGCAACCACACAGTCGGCCCAGATCCTGTCCCGTCCTTCCTTGTTGGCGCGGGACGATCCGAAGAGGGCATCATACTGCCCCAGGACTTGCTCCACCAGGACACCAACTTCGGTGGCAGTGAAGCTGGTGCCCCTCTGCCCCTCTGGCCGGGGGTTGCCACTGGGGTCAGATGTGGATGTGCCCGACATGGCAACCCCAGGGGCAGGAGTGGGTGGGCAACTGGGTCCTGGGGCTGGGCTGTGGAGCGATGTTATTCGAGTCGGGAGTCTTCTGTACCAGCAGGGGTGGACACAGCAACTGGACCCCTGCAGATGGCTGATGTGCAGGCACCAAATGGCAGGGCACGGTGGCAGCAGGCAGGCAGGCAGGCAGTAGCAGATGGCACGTGGGAGGCTGCTCGGGGCACTGGGGGGCAGTGATTCGGCCTTCTGGGCAGGAGCGTGGTCTTCCATGTGTTTTCGCGTGGCCAGCTTGATACGGAGTGATTTGGCACGTGAAAATCCTGCACGTCAGCGTGAAAATCGAGGAAAGGCCCTTAGCGCGTAAGCGCGTCAGCACGCGTACGCGATTTCATTGGACCCAAGGCCCTTGCAGCGTAAGCGCGTCTGTGATGTTTTGCGCATGGGCGTTGCCCTGGCAGGGCTTGGTGATCCTGCGTGCATTTATGTTCTGTACGTGCTTTTCGTGCGGTGCATGTGTTTTCCATCCGTTGGGGTTCACACGCTATTACTTCACAGCGGGTGTTAGCTACGCGTTCTTCTACACGCAAGGCAGACGGTGAGTGGTACCCCGCTCCCCCAGGCCCGATCGTGTGAGTAAGTTCACGCGAACCCCTGAAATACACGTAGCCCGCTCCCCCAGGCCCGATCGCGTGAGCAAGTTCACGCGAACCCCTGAAATACACGTAGCCCGCTCCCCCAGGCCCGATCGCGTGAGAAAGTTCACGCGAACCCCTGAAATACACGTAGCCCGCTCCCCCAGGCCCGATCGCGTGAGAAAGTTCACGCGAAACCCTGAAATACACGTAGCCCGCTCCCCCAGGCCCGATCGCGTGAGAAAGTTCACGCGAACCCCTGAAATACACGTAGCACGCTCCCCCAGGCCCGATCGCGTGTGTGACTTCCCGAGAACCCCCGGAATACACGTATCCCGCTCAATCGCGTGTGTAACTTCCCGCGCAACCCCGAAATACACGTGCCCCGCTCGCACAATTGCTGTATGTTGCCACTTTTGTAATGAGCTGGGACGCTACCGCCTGCCTTCGTGTGGCGGACGTGTATCGGCTAGTGCGTGTCTTTCGCTGTGCGTGGCTTTGCCCTATTCGATTCCATGAATACGTGTGGTTCGGGTGCGTGTGGGCGTTCCGTCTGCTTCCCTGCAGTACATCCCCAGTTACGCCCTTGTTTTCGCGAGTTGTTCCCCATTCCGCGCATTACGCCCTGTGTTCCGCCCACTTTCTGGTGTATGCGCCGAGGTTGTGCGCATCGCGCACGTCTTTTGGGATGTTGCAGTGACGTGTGCGCCATGCACGGGTTTGGCGCACATCCCGTGGTAAACACGCGCAGGGACTTCCATGTATCACACGCGTGCGCCTGTTTTTTTCCGCTTGCGCCTGCTTGCGCGAAGATTTTCGGCGCACGTTTGTTCCATGAATCGGCCCCTTTGACTTTTTCTCTATGGGGATGTATAGGGGAGTAGGCCTAAAACAGTGTTTTTTTTGTTTTATTAAAAACTCTCATTTGTTTTGACGAATTGTTCCCAAAACTTCCAGTCTGGTTTCCTTGACAAACATTTTGTTTTAAAAATATCAGCCAAATCTGTCATGCGGGTTGTAAAATGATTAGGAATTCAATTTTTGGGTTTCCTATGGAAATTGATACTCAAATGTAATACAGTGACTGCCGCACTATATATATATATATATATATATATATATATATATATATATATATATTTCTTGCCCCCTCTCTTTTTTTTTATTTTTACTGGAAACCCCCTATGGCTAACATTGGGAGTCTATACTTTCACTTCATCCCAATCCCTATGTGAAGAACCCATCGTGGAACCAATATCCCATCTGACAAATGTATCTGATTCTAACGGGAACTACAAGCGCTCTATGATCCCAACTCCACCAGGGTTGAGTTTATCCATCCGTGCCTAGGTCCGCAACGATCCAGCTGCATGTCTGCGAGCAGGGGTGTGACTTCCTGTTATCACGATATTTCAATGCATGATGATGTCATCCTTAGGCCTGAGACCAAGAGTCTCCATGCACTACATATCTGCAGCGACATCTTCCTCTTGAAAACTGGGGAAATGTTCGTCATTCGCCACAGGGTCTGGACTGGGGGTCGAACGGTAGCTCCCTGAAGTCCCAACACTGCATGCCTTTTGTAATGTCCCGTTCTGCATGTAGGATACCTGGGTGGCCCCAACTCTCCCACGTTGGGGCTTGGCTTGCATTTCTAAGTTTCCTGCCTATTCCCCTGCCCTTGCCTCTTGTCTTGGCAGTCCTTCTGTGCACACAACTTCCTTCGGAGATCCATTGCCTGCTCCCCACTCAAAGAAAGAGCACCTTTTGAAAAGAGGGCCATTCATATTTGTTTTTGGCAATACTCGTGAGCTACCGATGCTGTATTTAAAATGCTTTGTTTTTTGTTCACCCTGTTGCGTGCCAGTCTTGTGTGTTAACCACTCCGTGGCCTTATTTTAAACATTATTCTTGTTGGGCTGATGCTGTGTTCTAAACGGCGTTTCCAGACAGGCTGATGTGCTATTTGAGACCGTGTTCCCAACCAGGTTGGTGGCTGTATGCATTTATGTAGGTGATTCATGTGGTGCAAACCTAGCTACAAAGCAATGTCCATCGGTAAAGTGATCCCTGAAGAGCAGCGTCTTAAGATCTTTCCCGAATAGCAGCAGGGAGCCAACCTGATGGCTGATGGGTATAGTGCTCCAAATGACCCTGATGATGATTTGCTTTAAAAGTGCTCCCTGCAAGGATGATTGTTCCCAGCCAGGTTGATGGCTGGGAACAATCCCAGCCATCAACCTGGCTTGATTTTCTGATCAAATCGCTCTGATTTTCTGTAAAATGTGTACCCAGTCTAGTTGATTTATAGTGTTAAATCACTCTAATTTGTTTTAAACGTGCTCCCAGCAAGGATTATTGTTCACAGCCAGGTTGACGTTTACAGTGTTTCAAATCACCATGAATGTTTACTTGAAACACTTGTTCTTAGACAGGTTGATGTTTACAAAGTTAAATCGCTCTGATGATTTTCTGTAAAATGTGTTTCCAATCAAGTTGATTTACAGTGTTAAATCGCTCTGATGATTTTCTGTAAAATGTGTTTCCAATCAAGTTGATTTACAGTGTTAAATCGCTCTGATGATTTGCTGTAAAATGTGTTCCCAGTCAAGTTGATGTTTACAGTGTTTCAAATCCCCCTGATGCTTTACTTTAAACAGTGGTTCTATGTCAGGTTGGTGTATGTATGTTTGTATGTCATTTACATACAGAGGCCTGTACAATAAAGGGTGTAGGACAGAAGTGATACAAGAGGATCGACCTGTTGGTCTGTGGTCCTCGATTATTAGTGAAGTGTTCCTGGAAGAGCAGGGTCTTCAGGTCTTTCCTAAATTGCAGGAGGGAAGATGCCAGTCTGATGGTTGATGTTTACAGTGTTCCAAATCATTGATGCTTTGCTTTAAACTATGTTCCCAGTCACGCTGATGTGCCATTTGAAACAGTGTTCTCAGCCAGGCTAATGCGACATTTGAAACATTGTTCCCAGCCAAGTTGATGTTTACAATGTTCCAAATCACACTGATGCTTTTCTTTAAACAGTGTTCCCAGTCAGACTGATGGGCCATTTGAAACCGTGTTCTCAGTCTGGCTGACACACCATTTGAAACATTGTACCCAGCCAGGTTTGATGTTTACAATGTTCCAAATCATGTTAAATGTTAAAGGTATTTGTACCGCGCACCGTCACCAAAGGTGGGATGGGTTAGTAGGTGAAGCGGGAGTAGGATAGTGAGAGGAGTGGTGTTCTGTTGGCAGCTTCAACTCGGTATACACCGTGTGCTGAGCTTTGGTGCGACTCTCGGATCGATGTCAGTCCTCGTGTGCTGTCAGTGTTGCTTATGTGTTGTTGCAGTGTTGTGAAGTGCGTGCGGGTTGTTGTGCGAGAGTTGGTTGTGTGAGATTGAGTGAGATAAGTCTGCAGAAATGCAGAGTTTTTTGTTAGTGGGTTGTATGAAGTTTAGAACTCCGTCCAAGTGTGGCGTTCGGAAATCCCCCCAATCTCATCAGCGTGGGCGAAGGGGTTACGCCTGGCAGGGTTTTTTGCTGATGCTTTTGCTTTAAACAGGGTTCCCAGCCAGGCTGATGCGCCATTTTGAAACCGTGTTTTCAGTCGGGCTGATGCACTATTTGAAACTGTGTGTTCCCAGTCAGGCGGATGCACCATTTGAAACCGTGTGTTCCCAGTCAGGCGGATGCACCATTTGAAATCGTGTGTTCCCAGTGAGGCTGATGCGCCATTTGAAACCGTGTTCCCGGCCAAGTTGCTTAAGTGAAAAGGAACCCTTGGGGAGTGTCTGGCACGAGGGAGGCAGCTTGCACTTAATATGCAGAGACTTCTCATTTTCAGAGTGCCTTTTAGTGAAGGGGCGCTCTATTCTAGAAAATCTAATCCACCAAATGAAGTGAAGCTACCTTTGTGCAGCGGCAGGTCAAAGCAGATGGTGTTCGGAAACGGCTTATGCTAATATTCCTACCAGCCATACAGCTAACGGGGCTGTAAAAGGGACTTCTAAAATGTATTGAAATCAGCCAAGCAACACAAAAGTTAGTGCGGAAAAAGGACACCAGACACACACCGGCTATACAAACGCCTTCGGTCCTCTAATTGTGCTTCATGCCCTGCATTTCTCCAGCTGTATTGTTTATGTGTTGGTGCTATCATTATTAATGATCATCGCATGCAAATAACGTCACCATGTTTATGCATCTTCAGTTTTGCGATTGCCTTCACTTTTTTTATGGACATTGTTGCGTCCTATTTTTGTTATTTATTTATTTTGTGTACAGTAGAGGGTTTTATGTCTCGCAAGTACTGCGGAGCACTATCGGGCCAGTAGGGTGCAGGGAGTGGCTCTAGGTGAGTGCGGGAACTTGGGTCAGTTCGCTTTTGCGATGATTGTACTAGCCACATGCGGTTTCTTCTGGACCTGGAACGAGCGTGGCCAGCTAAGAGTTCTGTGATTGGTTGTGTCCCAGGCCACCCAAATCTGGACGGTTGGGGCGAAGGCTATTCTCCTCGTTCCCGGTCTGTAAAAGCTAGGAACTCGTAGGCTGGAAGAGCAGCCAGCATGGAGTCCTGTGTAAACCCTGTGCACAGTGCCGGCTCGAGGTGCGCTCAAGGGGTGCAGCCCTGCAAGGGCCCAGCAAATAAAGGGCACCTTGCCTCCAGCTCATAGGTGCTAGGCCAGACCGATACGTAGCTTTACATGACATTGAGGCAGTGTCATGTAGGGCTACGTATCGGTCTGTCCCAGCGCCTATTAAAGAATCATGCCGGGTGCGGCCCTTAAACACACTTTACAAGAACAGCAGAAGGTTCAGTTCTGAGTATCAGCCGAACAACAGAACTGAGCCCCCTGCTGTTCTGCATTTGTGGTGGGTTGGCGCGATTAGTGATGGGACCCAGGATTCCTCGCCCAGGGGATACTGGTGCATCACTAATTGTGCCAAAAGTATCCGGCAGTCCCTTGGCTCAGGCCGCCCCTGAGTCAGAATGTTGGGTAGGCTGTGCATTCATGTACTTCCATGGGCTGAGAGGCATGCCGGCCTTAGGGGAGGGAGGGCCGTACGACCGGCCAGGGCGCCACGCCCCCCAGGGCGCCATTAGCCCCCGCCACGCCACCTCAGGGGTGGGGGGTCTTTCAAGGCCTCCCCCGAGCTGGCGTAGTGGCAGAAGGTGCAGCAAGCGGGCTGTTGCCATTAAATGCGCCTGTGGCAGCTGGCACATTTAATGACAATAGGGTGCCCGGCACCCTATTGTTATTAAAAGCGCCCACGGCGGAGGGGCGCATTTAATAACAAGGTGCCATTAGCCCCCCACCACGCCAGCTCGGGGGGAGTCTTTCAAGGGCTTCCCCGAGCTGTCGTAGTGGCAGAAGGCATGGTAGGCGCCTCGTTGTTATTAAATGCACCTCTGGCGGCGGAGCGCGTTTAATAACAATAGGGTGCTGAGGCACCCTATTAATATAATTTCTTCCTAGCTGGAGCGAGGAGGTTTAAAAAAAAAAAGTGCCACATCCTGGCCCTGCCCCCTGTTGACCAGGGGCGCGCATGGGAAGGGAGTGCGCCAATTTGCACAAGGCGCTGCTGCCCCTAAGGCCGGCCCTGCTGAGAGGGGCACGCTCTGGCCGCTTTTAACAAACGTGTGTTCCATGGTTTCTCTCTATTGCATTGGTTGGGCCACGTGATACCACGTGATGTAAAATTGTTCGTGCTGGGGACTTTAAATGCCCAGACGAGGTAATATAAGCTTACTACTCCCCAAATTGGCATGTTCAAAATGCAGGCATGCTTAAGCGCACCAACTCTCAGATGGAGTGAGCCTCGGTCAGAGGTCAAAGTGTAAATAAAGAAGTAGTGGCACTGGCCAGCCCATTTTACTGCACCACTCGCTGTGCTCCATGCAGACCCCATGCTCACCCCTCCACCCCCACTCAAACCCCATACCTGCGTCCTGCCTTTTCTTCACGCCACCCCTTAAAGCTCTGTTTTACAGCAGTCTTGTATCAAATAAAATGCTCTTAAATGACCACCGTTAGTGTCAGTCATTGTCCCCACAGCATGCAAGTTTCTGCGCCCTCCCCTTTCCAATCGCCCACCTTTTGCACCTCTCAAGGGACAAGCCCAGGACTATGGCCTCACACACTCCTCCCATTAACTGCGTAGACTCACGTGTCCTCAACTAGGATGCGTAATTGCAGAAGACCAAGGAAGATCACTTCCAAGTACTGCTTTCGGCTGGCAATGGGCGTTCTGTCCCGAACAGTCTCTTCATATAAACCAAAGCAATCCAGCCCCTGAACGCTAGCGCAGTGAGGTGTGATGCTGGATTGCTATGCCCTAGGCCCCTGGTTCGAATCTTCAGTAGGGGAGAAGTAGTAAACGACCAAATAAATGTACCCTGCCTGGAATGTTGCTCTTTTTGATTTAAATGAAGGAACCGTAGTACCATTTAATTCCTGCCCACTTCCTCCACTACCCTCGGTCAGTGGCAGAGTGCCCTGCAACCGACTGCCTGGATGCGTTTTAGTCCCGCTGGCAACCGTCTATGGGTTGCTATGGCAACTGCAGAATGTGTCTATTGGCCTGCAATCCCCTCTGTTTAATGGGAGCACCGGCTGAAAGTGAGCAGGGGCAGATTTGTTTAATAATGCTGCTGAAACGTGAAACTGATGTGGGACAGCGCATGTATGGAGGACAGCCATTTCTCAAAGCCACTCCAAATCGGAGACCTGTTGTTACCTGGTTTTCTCTCATCACAGATACATTGCAAAACGCTTCTCACCCCCCCTTTAAATACATGGGGGAGCTTTTTTGTTTGTTCTGGGAAATACACACCAGCTTCTTTCCGTATTTAGACTCCCAGGTTTCCGTTTTTACTGATTTTTACAAATACATACGGACAGAAATCAGTCTGCTTTCCATGTGTATTTATTTATAAAAACAGAAGCAACCCTAAAAAGCCGGTCTCCCGGCATGGATCTCCATACCGTCATGGAATGCAGGCCAATCATTTTGCAAACTGGTGGCTTGTGAGATGTAAAGCCACTTGAGGCTGTGTAAAGGTGTTCCAGGAAGCGCCTCAGGTCAGCAGCAGTCACACAGATAATATTGAGAACCCAGCTCCATTTCCCTACCATGTATGAGGGTCAAGGATTTTTTTCCCTAAAAAAAATAAAAAATAATAATAATTAAAAAAAAAGAATTAATTTGAATTAATGCAGGAAAAAAACAATTGTGAGGAGGGACATGCGGCCTGTGGATTTTTTTTCCATCCATTGACAGTGCATAGCCATGTTGGACTGCATTGCCATTCCCTCCCGCTACCTGCCCAAAACACAAACCGCTGGGGTCTCTGTGCTTTAGCTCTCTGCTTTTAAGGATAAGCCAATGTTCTTTCTAAGCAGGTTTCCGAAAGTGTTTTTTTAAAAAAATTATAAATCATGGCAAAAGCCAACAGTTTTGCCTCTTCTATAAGCATTAGATGCACATTTTTGGGGCACTACCGTAATATGGCCAGGTACTTGAACCACTGGCCAGATGTTGCCAGGTAGTACTATTATGCAGTGCCTGGAAAATGCCCAAGCTATCCCGGGGTCACTGAAAGAGTGCTACTTGATCTCCACAGCCAGATGATGGACTGTATGGATAAGAGCAAGGCAGGAGTATTGATGCTTCTTGACCTATCTGTGGCTTTTCATCTCCTGGACCACAAAAAACTCTTATCCACGCTGTCGTCAGTAGTTAATTGCTCTACATCTGCTGTGAAGTGGTGGGAGCCTTTTCTGTCAGATAGGATGTCAAGAGTGGGTTGGGGCGAAGCTTCCTCAGGACAATTATTGTCTTTGTGGGGAGTGCAGCAGTGAGCTTGTCTATCCCCTATACTTTTTTATATATATTTACACCCGCTGTGTAACATCTTGGACACAGTAGGGGTGACATTTACTAATTATGCTGACGGCACTCAGTTGTTGGTAGAAATGAGTGGAAATTACAGTGAAGGCTCAACAACCATACAGAATATCTACAGAATCAACAAGGATTGGATGACTCAACACTGGCTATGCCTCAATAGTGCAAAGTCTGAGTTGTTGGTCTTTGGATGTCCCCAAGCGAGGCATAAATTGGGCCTGGGATATGCAGCATTTGATATTGATGGCCATTCTATCAGGGTCTTAGACCAAGTGAAGACCTTGGGAGTGATAGTGGATCAGACACTGGGTGCTGATTCTCATGTAGCAAATGTAAAAAACATCCCAGTATCACCTGAGTCTGCATAAACCATATGTTACCAGTAAAAACGGTGAGACCTTGGTCAGAGCCATAATAATGCCCTGCATCGATTATTGTAATGCATTGCTTTGTGGAGCCAGCAAAAACTGTATACAGAGACTGCAGGTCTTTCAGAACTACGCAGTTAGTATCATAAAAGGTGTCCCCGAAAAGGAGCACATAACTTCGGCCAAGAGGAAACTCCACTGGCTCCCTGTTGCTTCAAGGATTACCTCTAAGAATTTGACTCCGACACCTAAATGCCTGTATGGGCCCGCTCCAATTTATCTGAAGAATTGCCCTAGCCGTCAAACTTTGGGTAGGTCAACCAGATCAAATAACACCAATCATCTTGTTTGCCCCAGGATTAAGAGAAGCCGGGGTAAAGGTCTCACTTTTCCGGTTATAGCCACTTTTGCTTGGAACAAACTCCCAGTCCAGATGCGTACAGAGGAGAGCTGGTCTACCTTCTGAAAAAGGCTCAATACTCTTATTTAAATAGAATACCTGCCCCGCCTATCGATCCCTCATCCTAGAACTCATTTGTGTAGCCCTTTGGGCCCTTGTGTTCGGTCTGTGTTTTGTGGCGTTGTTTCGGTGTTATATGTGCGCCCTGTTGCCCACTGGCTCTGGCGCGTTACAAGTAAAAACGTAACATAACATCCCTACACAAAAGCCAAACAGTGCTCGTTTTTATACTGCCATGCCTGAAGGTAAATAAGATTGGTTCGGTGGGGTGCTGGGGGGGCTGGACTATATGGAACTCTGGAGATTTCCCGGTAGGCCTCTGCACCCCTTGGCTTCTTTTGTGTGGTATTTTCAAATGTTCCCGTAGGAAACGGGTTGGGCTTGCTGAAAATGTGTAACATGGGGCCATTTTGAACATTATTTCCAGGGCCTCTTTTGGTTCCCAGTCCACCTCTGCATAGGGTTATCAATGGACTGGCAATAGGATGACGTGGGAATACTTATGATTCTGACGCAAGTGCTTAATACATTCAAAGAAACGACTTAACCACATCTCACCCGATGACCGTCTCTGCCAGTGCTGTGCTGGGAGACAGCAGGCTCCTTCCCTGGGGGCCAGTCCTATTCCCAGCTTTGAGTAATTAAATCTTCATGGTTTGGACGCCTCGCACCAGCGGTGCCTTCTTAATAATTAAATGTGAGTTATGGCCCATTAACGACTTGTGTGAAGAGGAGGCTCGAGGTGGAGAGCGCTGGCCGCTATCTAGGTCAGAAAGTATTACACGCTGGCCCTTTACATTCATTGTCTGCCTTCTCTTGCTAATTGAAACCATTCCTGTGATTGGCTATTCAGGAGAGATCTGCAAAGTATCCCATCAGTGTGAAGAATTGATTGGATTCTGAAATTGTCTGTGTGCAGATATATTCCTAAACCATCAGCTAAGCCACCCCCCCCCCCACCCCTCTGCTGGCACTGTGGAGACAAGCTGCTAATCCTGTGCGATAGCTCATTGTGTTGGGTGCCACGCGGCATGGATCAGCATGTAACTTGCAGGTCACAGATTCAAATCCCAGCATGGCCGACTCCGCCTTTCATCCATCCAGCGCGTGCATTGGGCTGGGCTGCTGCTTCAATGGCATAAAAGCAGAGGGCTCTTTAGCATTGATTTACATTGTGACCGTGTAAATGACTAGTGCTTGACACCATCGAATGGCACCGGTGGGAGCTGAGATCAATACGCAGTATTGATCCGTAGATGGGGGTCTTCAAAGGGCCATCACATTCTCCTCTGCATGAATTCTCTGAATTGGATCTCATTTTCTTGTACTCTGCCTAGTGCACGGTATGTGGCAGGCAGGCGCCGACCCGCCATGCGCAATGTGGCAGCCAGGCACCTATATGATGCATGCCACCTGGCATCCAAGGATCTTCCAAATGTATGTCATGAGGTAGGCAAACCCTATCGAGTGCATGGCATGTGGAATGTGGCATGCGTAGAGCGCATGGGAAGCGAGCAGGGAAACTGATGCATCGGGCATGCCCACCCGAATTACCTTGCGTGGTGAAGGTGGGTCCGAGAAGCTTCCTTACCCAAGTAACACATTGGAAGGTGCCAGAAAAAGTAAGCTTCCCCAGCCATAAAATGCATATTGGGTAATGAGGTAAGGCACTCCACCTTCCTATTGCACATGAAGCAGTGGCTAAGCTTCCTTGCCCAACTAATGTCAGGGGATTGTTGGCCCGCGCTTACTCAACTAGTAGATATAGATGAGTCAGATTCCCCGCCTTTGCTAAATTATTATATTTATTTCTAAAGGGCTACTATCTGCTGTGGTTAATCCATAATGTCCCCCCAGTGACCTCTGCCATTATGGAGGAGCCGTAGCTTAAACTGTCAAAAGCAAACAGGATTTCACTTTGACAGTTTCCGTTCCCCCAGCACACATGTCCAATGGATCATGCAAGGCTGGGGGCGTTTTGACTCCCCAGACTTGCATAGCCCATTGGGGATGCAGGCTGGGGAACTGCATGTCTCCCTGCACATCTACTACCCCACTACAGCCAGAGCTGGAGCTCCCTCCTCCCACTGCAGGAGCAGTGCCTTGCCAGGAGGCTGGGCCCCATCAGAAGGTAGGCAATCTGCCTCACGCCGATGTGCTTTGAAGCCCGCTTCACCTCATGAAAATATCCTTTTTTATTCATTCGAGCCCTTCCACAATTCGCCATCACAACTAACGTGTGCTCAATGTCACTCGTTCCCTATTGTGCTCGCCTCCAGCATTCCGGAACGTAATAGCCACCATTGACGACCACAAGGAAACTAGCCACCCAAAAATGGCCGCCCGGCAATATTGCTCGTAGTTTCCACTTCAGGAAACATGGTATGTCCAGTTCCGATTCCTGATTGGCTTGTAGCCACTATTTCTGGCCAATAGTATGCCGGCAGGCATTTGAGCCGGCCCACCACCGAAGGCACACTGCCTAAGGCTTCCTGTCGTGAGCCTGTCAGGAGCCGGAAGCGCCGAGTGCCAGGACTCCTGCACCTCCGTAGAACCAACCGTAAAACCCTTATATTTTTGAGCCAGTTACCAGGGTAAGCAGCGCTCTATAACTACCACCTACTGGCCCTACTAAACTGTAGTATCGTCACACTGTATGAACATTAAAGTGCCGCTAATACTGTAACCCGACTATTCAAATGTATGTTCCTTGCTGCCAATGTTATTGGGCACTCAGAACTGATTTTTGTTGTCTGCTCTACTGTCATCTGACCATGCGGCTCTAGTATGTGAATTCATGTAGGCACATTATCAAGTTAGCTGATCACTATTATACCGTATGTACAAACTCATACTGGCGTTCAATATAAGGTTTCCCTTGGTTGCACAAGTGCGATATGGAATCAATCCCATTTACACTCCACACTGGCTCAATTTGTTCTATTGCAGTAATACTGTGCATTTGCCCATCGATTTTGCACCGTGTCTACTGGCCTTATTTACTGTGACCTCGATTTTGCACCAGTGTTTAGTTCTCCGCCAGACTAACAACGACAAGTATAAAGTACGTGTTGATAACAACATAGCCCACCCTGGCCTAGTCAAAAAAGCTAGTGAGACCCCTTATCTTAAAGGAGCGCTTCTTAATGCAAGATCGCTTATCGCCCACGCCATTGACATAGCCGACATGATTATAGAAGGTAATCTGGATTTCCTTCCCATTACAGAGACATGGCTTCCTAATGCAGCAGGACCCTCACTCATGCTAGCTATCCCGGATCGATATACCATATTGAGACAAGACCGAGACGGTGCCCGAGGTGGTGGTATTGCCATCATTTCTAAAACGTGTCTCTCCTTAAGATTGGCTCCCATCTACATGTCACAATCATGTGAATCCCTTTCTGCAAAATTCTAGATAAATAATTCACAATCTCTTACTATCCATTTAATCTACAGACCTCCTGGTCCTCTTGGCACCTTCGAGGAAGATCTGCACAACTTACTTATAAATAACCTTAAACCATCCTCACAATTACTCCTATTAGGGGATTTTAACATAGGTTTCAAGGACCAATTGGACAAAAACGCATCAGACATAGCCAATATAATTAGCTCACTAGAACTATCTCAGAAAGTAAACAAACCTACCCACCAAAAAGGGAGAATCTTAGACTGGATAGCGGATTACAATTGCTCTGCTACCATTGCATCCATTCTGTCTCTATCTTGGACAGACCACTCACTGGTGTCCTTCCACCTATCCACTACAAGACCCACTCCTTCCGTTCCCCCTCCAGCGCCACCGTGCTTCACTAGAAATAAAAAAAGTATAACAGTTGAGAGAATAATTCCTGCTATCCTCCCTACTCTTCATGCTCTGCCCGAAAATCTTGATCCTAGCACCCTAGTCCTTGAATATAATAACATCATGCTCACCACCTTGGACAAAATTGCCCCTTTGAAATTAAGAGCTAATAAACCAAGAGCACACTTAAACAAATGGTTTTCGCCTCAACTTAAAGACCTTCGCACTTTGAAGAGAAAGAGTGAAACTAACTGGAGTCTTTGCCCCTCCAATGAGAACAAAGCTAAACTATCTTCACTCTCTTCGCATTACAAGAAGGAAATCTGCAAAGCTAAACGTAATTCCTACGATGAGCGTATTGCTAATTCAAACTCTAGTAGGAAAGAACTTTTCTCCATTCTAAAAGAATTAGAATCTCCAATAGCGATACCAGATATCTGCTCCAAAGACAAAATGTGGTGTGCAGACATCCAACAGGCCCAAGCCAATAGAATTAACATGCTCCAAAATAAAATCCAGTAAAAAAAGAAGCTTTAAATCTACAGGGCTCAACAAATGACCCCTTGCCTAGTGTATCACAGGCAGCAAATAATAATACATTCCATTTCTCCAAAATGTCTACACTAGAAGTAGAAAAAATAATCTTGTCACTGAAGCCTTCCAACTGCAAAGGGGACATTTGCCCAGCACAACTAATAAAAGATGCTGCAAGAGAATTATCTCCTTTCATTACTAAACTAATCAATGCCTCCTTTGCTACAGGCACTATCCCGGCCAACCTCAAACAATCCTGGGTGCTCCCCCTCCTCAAGAAACGGACATTAGATCCCCTCATTCCGACTAATTACCGTCCCATCACCACGGTTCCATTTCTACTCAAAATATTGGACAAAGCTGCCTATAATCAAATACAACAACACCTTGAACTTCACAAATAGACGAGCTGAGAGACAAAGGGAGGACAGTACTTCTGCTCCTACTTGATCTCTCATCCGCATTTGATCTGGTTGATCATAAGGTCCTCTGTAGACACCTCGACTCAGCTGCCCACTTTTCCCAGGAAGCCATTAGATGGATTGGATCCTTCCTGAGCGAGAGAACGATGAGAGTGTTTCTCCCCATCGGCAGCTGCTGACCCGACCCCTATTCTGTGTGGTGTTCCTCAGGGCTCTTGTGTCTCGCCAACACTCTACAATATCTTCACCAAGCCCTTGTTCGATGATCTGGACCTTCTGGGTGTCACCTACACAAATTATGCAGACAACACTCAGATTCTCCTCCCGCTTTCTGGGGATCAAAGTAAGGACAGAGAGTTGGTGAACTAGGTATATCTTATCATCCAAGCATGGGTGGCCACTCATGGCATTTGCTTGAACGATGATAAGACTGAGTTGTTGATTCTGGGTTCACAGACCAATATCAAAAAACTAGGACAGGAGTTTGCTTCATTCAATATCGATGGGAATCCCATTAAAGTCTCCAAGGAGGTAAAAACCCCTGGCTTCTATCGGGATTCCACGCTGTCTTTTGACAAACAGATAAAAACCTTGAACTCATCCACGGCCTACACTTGCAAATTGCTAAGAGCAGGCAAACCCTTCCTCTCGGATGATAGTTGTCTGATTCTGGCCAGAGCTCTAATACTCTCCAGAATCGACTATTGTAATGCCCTTTACAGTGGGGCTAACAAAAGTACCATCCGGAAGCTCCAGATACTACAAAATAATGCCTTAAGAGCAGCCCTAGATTCTAATAAAAGAACCCACATTTCTTCCCTCAGACACCAACATAAATGGTTATCCACAGATAACAAAATTTTGCTCAAGACGCTCTGCCTGACCCACAAAGCCCTTAATAATGCTGCCCCCAGTTACCTTTCAGATAAATTCCAAAGAAGAACCTCTATTAGACCAACTAGAGCTGACAATACCAATTGTCTGACTATACCTAGATATAGGCTCAGTACTATTGGTGGTAATAGTTTCCCTGTAAAGGCAGCAAAACTATGGAACACAATTCCTCAAGACCTGCGCAGGGACCAACCTTTCCCATCCTTCAGGAAAAATGTTACCAAACATATTATCTCGACCGACCCATAGTCTCCCACCCTTAGTCCTTTCACTTACTATCCTCACGTAACTGCATGGTACCTTTGAATCACATGTGGAATCTGCTCCACCTGCGAGTCTAACTGCTACATGGTAGCGGAACATATTGTAATCTGCATATCTGAACTTTGCTCACTGTCGGAACTTGTATGTCTCTACTCTAACCCGAGTCCGAGGGCTCCACAGACGGACTCTTCCGTAATTTGTAAATTTGTACATTATATATTGCTGTAACTATATAACGACTATATTTGCCTTCTGAACTATGCATTGTAGCTACTGTATTTACTATTATATTTACATATCTTTTGCATATTGTATACCTCTGTATATTGTATAACTATGTAAGCCTTGCATCTTCATAATGTTGCGCCCTATTACCTCCGGGTCTGGAGCGCTTAATTAAGTGAATAAACAAACAAACAAACAAACATTCAGACTGAATGGGGCATTTCAAACTGTGCGCTCAACCTGCCCGTGCGTGTGCAGGAACCATGAAGCACTGCACGCTTTGTTCTTGTGCATGGGAGCCAGATGGCCTTCGTTATGTGAGGCAGCATCCAGACCTGGGCTGAAGGGCAGTATATATTTTGTGTGTATGAATGTGTATGTATTGGCGGTATGAATGAGAGAGTGTTTGATGTATGGGTGGTTGGGTGGGCATGTGAATCAGTGAGTGTATGGGTACGCATGTCAATGAGTGAGTGAATACTATCAGTGAGTGAGTGAATGTGTGTGCTTTTGTTTGGTTCTGCTGGCACAGGGAGTCGATTAGTTTTATGGGTCAAGAGGGAGGGATATAATTTTATACTGGGAAGTTATGATAAAAAGAAATATGATGAGTATTATTATTTGGCTATGCTGAAATTTTGGTGCAGCCAGTCCACCGATAATATCTTACTATGGCATTGCATTTTTTTTACTGGGCATCTATGATCAGGCAAACCTAAGTCTTATCAACTGGCCTAAATTGGTGCAACAAGTTTGGACATTCTTATTGTGGCATGGCCTTTTGAATGGCAAAGCCAACACAGCGTATGTTCTTACGTGGGGATACTGGCATATGTTGGCAGAGCCAGCTTGGACATGTATTGATGATTACTGGCATTCTGCATGAAGCAAGCACGAGTACATTCTTCTATGGGAATGGTGGCATATTTTAGTGCAGTCAGCAGCATGTTCGTGTATAGGCACAGCCAGCATACATTATTATTTATTTTTTAATGCTGGCAGTGTTGGGGGCAGGGGGCATCATGAAAATGTGTTTGGGAAATGCTCCTGTGCACTGTTGGGGACTGCACCAATTGAATGTTTTCAGGTCCCTTACAAAACCGATTGCAAACTGTCATTTTTTTGTGTCCAATTGTTCACTGAATATTTGCTGTGTAATGCATCATTGATACAAATGTTAAAAAAAAAAAATCTTGTGGGATGAACCACTCTGACCCCATATTGGTTGGTGTGGGCTCCCTTGCTACACTCGGTTGCTCTCGCATATTTCTGGAAAGTATTATTAAATAATGCACCAGCTGCCACTGGCTACTATTGCTCTGAAGTGACACTTGGACGCTGGGTCTGATTCTTATCAGATAGAACAGAGTGATGCTGTGATTGGAAGTTGTCGGATATGTTGGCATGAAAGTAGGACAGCGGAAGCAGGCCATCCCTTGGACTGCGTCCTTGATAGTAATAGTAACAGTTGATCAGCTGATCGTAGGTTGTGCTGTGCCTGATATTCACAATGCTCTGTCAAGACCTAAATCATGGAATTTATTTATTTTGGGGGAAAGCGTCAAATTGCAGTGAGCCACTTTAAATACAGGCACTGCAGAAGATCCTTTGAATTCAGTTCTTTGCTACCGGAAGCCAGTTAAATTGGGATTGGGACTCGGTCAGCGATCTGAGATGTCGTGGGATCTATGAGCTGAAATATTTGCTGTGTTTTCTTGGCTCCTTTCGGCAGCACCAGATAGACACAATGGCAATTTTGGGGTGCATTTAAAGGCCCCAAACAGAAGTCCCTTTCACATGAATGGCAGGCATCTTAAAGACTGAAACAAAAACGGCCTTGCATTTGTTTTTCAAGTAAAGTTAAAGAGCCATGTGGAAAGCGGCATACCTTGCATTACCAATGGACGAGTAGCATTTTAATTTACAAAAGGAGGAATCCAAGATCCCCCTCACATGGAAAACAGGATTTGTAAACATTGAATAGAAAAACGGCCTGCACATATGTGTGCAAATAAAAATGGCTTGTAAAAGTGAAACAAATATCACTGCTAACAGAAAAATATCAGGAAAACAAAACATGATGTGTGGGTTGACAAAGCGCAATGTATATTATGTTTCACCTACAAAACTCTAGTGACATTTGAAGAGCCACTTTGTCTTCATGGAAAATGTCAGCCCAAGGCAGTCACTTTTGCAGGCTCTGGGCAAAACTTCACAAAGGAAAACTCCCACTCTCAGCCTGGATGTCACATCGCCCATCTAATGACCAGCCGTAATAAAAATGTCCTGCTAAAGGTGTCGAAATTCAGTGTTCTCCAGACCTGTTGGCTTTGAAAGCAGAGACTTCAAGACAAGTAACCCTTGGCTGGAGCACCACTAATGTATGTGAAAATGGGGGCCCCCACTTCAAAGAGAGAGTTTCCAACATAAAGGAGACTGATAAAGGCACAGGCTGACCCAGGGAAAACAAATGGCTCGAAGGCAGGTACATTTGTCCCACATGAAGATTCACATTTTATTTAAAAGGACTATTATCAATTAGGTATTTTTCTCAGCCATCATAAGTCAAATGGATTTCACCAATGTATCATTTTTTTAATGTAATTTCCAGGCGATTTTGGGGATATAAAATTCATCTTCCTGTGACTCTGGGAACTGTAATGGCCAGTTAAACTAGGTTTCTGGCTGATCTGAACATGTTCCAAATGTGAGTTTGTGAGCAGGTGGAAAATGAAATTGGGGATATGCTTAATAACTTAAATATTCATAACTGTTGTGCTTTTTATGGAAACTGCAGAAAGATTCCACGTGGCCATGCTACATGATACAGATTTGGTGGTCAGCTTATCTAATTCTCCATGATTAGCTGAAACAGAAAATATGTTTAGTTTGGCAGTTGCTAGTACAATTATGAAGTTGTGATACATAACTATACAACAGTCCTGGTGGCAATATAGTCACTAGAGTCCACAGCGCTTGCAACAGACACAATTCAAAGGTGAACAGAGGCTGCATGTTGCTGGTAGGCATGGGTATATTGCCTGTATACACCACAGTTGGTAATTAAGATGAGAACAATCCAGTGACACCGCGCCAAATGTTTCAAAATGTATATGATAAGTTGCATATGATTTATTATAGCGTAATTCAGCCTGACACGTGTTTCGAGCATACATGCTCTTCATCCGAGGCTTGTATGTGTAGGTGATCTTTGCAGATCTCAATGAAGTGCAGACAGGTTAATAACCCGCTGAACGCCTTTTCAGGTACTCGAAGTGCTCTGAAAGCACTTTCAACACATTTTGGCTGCACGAATCTTTGAGATATTTCCGCAACTGTGAAGCATCAGAGCACTTCCAGTACCTGAAAAGGCTTTTGGGGTGGGGGCATTCGTGCAGCCTGCAAGGCAACACTTTTTTACTGTGGCATGACATGTTTTACTGCCGTTATAGAGACTATACAACATGATTAGGGAGTGGGGGATTTGTGTAGCCAGCCACGATATCTTTTCTTACTGTGGCATGGTTTGTTTTCACTGGCATTAAGGCAAAGCCAACAGGAGTATGTTATTACATGGGGATATTGGCATGTATTGGCAGAGCCAGCATAAACATACTTTGTTCTAATATCCGCTAGGGGTGTTTAATCAGTAGCACAATAGGTTTAATGTCCTATCTCACTAACAGTTTTTATAACTGCCATCCAGCCCCCATCCCGGCCAAAATGTTGAGAATGGCTTCGCCCATGGAGAGCAGGTGGAAAGGAAGAGCGAATCAAAGGAAAAGGAGGGTTAGATTGGAGGAAAAGGAAGGAGGAAGACAAAATGACAGGCTGCAAAGGATGCAAGCAAATGGAAAGAAAGAGAACAAAAAGGGGAACTGAAGAGAGGGGGAACGAAGAGAAAAGGGGAAAGGAGAGAAGGGAAATAGTGGGAAAGAAAAGAGAAGACAAGAGGTAGAAAGAAGGTGGAAAGTAAGGAGAGAAGGGAGCGGAAGATAAGGGGGGCTAAAAGTGGCGGATGGTGTGAAGGGGAAAGGAAGAGGGAAAGAAGAAGGTGAGGCAGAGACGGATGAAAATCGGAAAGTAAGAAAAGGGTGAGGGAAGGGAGCGGGAAGAGAGAAGGGGAAAAGAATGAGAAATTGGTATAAAGAGAAGTGCATGGAAAAGTGAAGGGCGAACGAAGAGATGAGGAAAGGAAGGGAGAAGGGGAAGGCAGGTGGAAGGAAAAGAAGAGCAGGGGAAACAAGGAAGAGAGAAGACTGGAGGAAGCAAAGAGGAAGCAAGAAGGTGAAAGGAAGCGAAAGAGAGAAGCGGGATAAAGAGAAGCGGAAGGAAGCCAGTAGGAAGAAAGAGAAGGGGAAAGAAAGAGAAGGGAAGGATGTGAAGGTGAAAGGGAGGGCGAAGTAGAAGAGAAGCCAGGGGGAACCCTGGTCCCACAACACAAATCTAAAGTCGTAATTCTCTTTTTAGAATAGAATGATATATTGACATAAGCTATGAAGTGAATCAGAATCGCTTGCAGAGCTGCAGAGAAGACACAGTGCAATCAAATGATTTGCCCAGGATCACACACTTTGGTTGTACCAAGTACACACTGTTGCGATATGCACTTAGTTATGTAGGCCAGACCACCCCTGTACATTTTTACATGTTCTTATTTAGGCCACGCCCATCACGTCTTAGACCCCGCCCATCAGACAACCCGCACCCCCAAATGTGGGCCCGCTCCTCCATTTCTTATCCCACTTTAAGCATTGGCGGGAGCGTTAGGGAGTGGTGCTGCTCTACTTTTTAAACATTTTTATTTTTTAAAGTTTTACTGTTCCTATACTTTTATTTTAAAAAGAAACTGTTCCAGAATAGTTTGTTATAAAATAAAAGTGTTGGAAGAAGTTGAAACTTGCACCTTAATGCACTGCACTCCGCATTCTCTTAAAGAACATGTGTGTTTGTTTGGGGGTTTGTATTGTGCGTGGGGTGTTGAAGGAGTTTGTGGGAAGCAGGGGGCGGGCCAGAAGGAAACATAGGTCCACTACTTCTTTTCATACACTCCGACCACTGCTCTGCATTCTCCATCCCCTGTCATCTGGGATGCCTGCTCTGTTGATGGCCTTGATTTGGCTGCTAATTCACCAGAACTATTCTTGAAATGATCAGATATTTGTAAGCCACATGCCTGCCCCATCTCTTTAGCAGATGCTCACCCAGGGCTGTAGTAGTTTTGCTTTTCTAGTTTGAAATTCGGAACTTCAAGTCCCAGAATACACAGAAAAAATTAAGCATGTCCCGAAGGACTTGGGACATGCTCAGATGTATGGCAGCATGCAGCCTTACGGGTCCCAAGTACATGTCGCTTGCCAGGCTGGAGAAGATCATTGCTTGTGTGTAGACGTCCTCCCCCAGCACCACCTGTGCTGTTTTTCCAGACCCCGGCGGTTCCTGCGGATGCAGCATGTTTTGGGCGTGATTGCGACGGGCAGGTGCAACCAATTGACCTTGATGCAGTACGTTAAGTGCTAACGTTTTAACAATACCTGTCGGGATGGGTAAACCTACTAGACGTGGCATTCAAGCAGCTGCTTAAAAAAGAATATTGCATGCCCCCCCCCCCTCCTTTTCCCCAATGAACGAGCTCTGGTGACTTTCCTGGGGTCGCCTATGGTTAAGCTCTGAAATGGGTTGTCACAATGAGGAAAGAACAGAACACACAGTAGGATACGATTCGCCTATATTTATGTAGAACCTAAAGATGGGGTGCAGGTAGTGTGAATCGACAGGAAGAAGGCTCACCTGGCAATGATGCGCCCCAGGTCTCTCTTGGACTCCAAATATTCCTCATGCAGGGTCCTGTGCGTGCAGGTAATTGTGAACAGCCCCTTGTTGCAGTCAGGCGCCTTGCCTCCTTTTGCCCGACCTGGACGGACGAACTAGAAGCTCCTACCCAAACCTGCCTACATTTGAAAATCAAAATTTCTGAGATTTAAGCCCCGCCCACAGCCACACAAGACTCTGCCCATTTGCACATGGCTCCGCCCACACGCTCCACACACCTGTCAAAAAGGTAAACTCTGTTGTAGCCTTCAGTTTGCTTACTATAGCATTGAAGATTATTAATTCAATGCTATGGTAAGCAAAATGAACGCGGCGCCGCAATAATAGCGCTTTCAATCCAATGACATGGATTGAAAGCACTATAATTACGGCAGTCGGTGGTCGCATTGACGGAGAAAAAACGTCAGTATAGTCGTGCAGGCAGTGGGCACGAACATTTTGCGCCGTTTCCGGGTCCCTATGACGGGACCTGGAAAGAATGTCAAAATTCCTGAGATTCAAGGGATGTTTCTGGAGAACCGGAAAAATGCTTAAAATTCCAGAGTCTCTGGAAAAATTCCGGAGGTTAGACGGGTATGCTCCTACCGGACCTTGGCGATTCGCGTAACAAAGCAGAGGACTTCCTCGTGCAAAGCATGTCAGGGTGGCATGAACTGAAACAGGGATGCCCTCATGCAAAGAGTCTCTTCCGCAGCCAGGACTCCGGCTGCCAAGTACACGGGGAATTCCGCCTGCCAGCCCCCGGGGTCCCAAAATCATTCCCGAATACCCTCTCCTGCTGTCTAGAAGGCACACTTTTTTTGGGACGGACCTCTGCAGAACACCCCCTTACTCCCCCCGACACTTCCGCATGTGACCACGTGCCAGTTGGGGCAAGGAAAAAATGCCCGAATGATAGGCCATCACTCCTGCGATGTCTTGCTGTGTGCAGAAAGCAAGCAGCACCGTGCAGACCTGGAAGGCGGTGGCAGATCTGAGCTACCGCCAGTGACGTCGCTGGGGCGTGGGCGGCCGGCCCCCCTCTGAAATCATGTGCCCCCTGTGTGGCCCCCCTACCTAAGGCGAACAGTGACCATGTTCTCTGTTCGTGGTGTTATTTGTGACACTCACTAAGGCAAATGTCTGCATATCACACGCGGCAAATACTCTCCTTTTGTCTGAAAGCTAGTAGTGATCTTGCTATGCACACGAGGCACGGGACACTTCTCAGGTGTTCGCGCCCAGCTTATGCACAGTAGCCAGACCTCCATAGTGTGCAGAGCAGCTGGCAGCCCCTCCCATCAGAATGCAGAGCACGAAACTGCTAAGGATGGGCCATTAGTCAGTGAATGGTTTCCTGCCTGCGTTCTGATGGAAGGGGAGATGCAGTGGGGGTGTGCACAAAAGCCTCTCTGCGGGAGTGACGTCACACATTACCTTTCAGAGGTGGCCCCCCACTTTTATCTGTGGCCACCCTTACTTTTGTCTTTGGCCCCCTCGGTGCCCCTCCGAAATGTGATTGCTGGCGACGCCACTGCGCGTTACTCCTTAACCCACTATGATGTCATGACTCCTGAGGAGAAAATGGCGCCCGTGCAGCCTGCTTCCTCATGAAGACCGACTTTAGGCCACTTAGACATCCATACGGATGTCTAAGTGGCTTAATGTCGGTAAGAGTATGGGGTCAGGTCGCTGCCTCCTTTTATACATTCCTGGCATCACACGTTCTGAATTACGCTCAGACGGCTCCATCTAGTGTCATCAACAAACCCTGGCATGGTTCCATCTCAATGGGACATTAATGTCCTTGTGTATGCTTTTTTGAATGCACAAGCATAAAGTAACAGAAATTATAAATTATGACTGCTTGATCCAGATAGAATGGCGGGAAGCCTTAATGAAAGATTGTCGCAGGAAAACCTTCTGAGCACCAGCGAGGTGATAACCTGGTTTGTTGGACAATGCTGCTCTGCTGTCACGGGGGCGGTTGAGCGGTTTGACAATGCAATCTGCGAGCGCATGACAACCTGAGGTTTTTAGTTTTTCTGCAATGTAGAATGATCGTTTTTATTTGAATGTGAGGTTTGGTAAACCGGTCTCACTTTCCAGTGCTTAATGCTACCCATGTGTACTCTGCCGGCCTCCGTTTACCTACACGCCAACAGCTGCAATGTGAATTGGCAACATGGCAGCCACAGAGTGAAGTACCTTCCTGAAACACCCTGTTGGAATCAAGCGAATTCCAACAGCAATGGGCTACCTTTTTAAAAGTGGGGACCATCATCAAACTATCTTTAACTTTATATCCTCGTGGACTGGTGGCAGTTTAAAAAAAAAAAAAAAATATATATATATATATATATATATATATATATATATATATATATCAAAGAAACTAGAGGAGAAAGGACGGACCGCACTCACCATGGATCCACAAGGGTCCTACAATCCCGAATAGGGAGAGGACCCAGAAAAAAATGCGCAATGCTCACACGAGACGATGTGGAAAATATTTTTAATAATGAAAACAGCCTGCACGGTGTGTGCAGAGCAAAAGGGGGCTGGGGAAACAGCAAACAGACATATATATATATAAAATCTAAAACAGCTTCTGGTTAGATCTAGTGGCATATGAGCAGATGCTAAAATGCCAAAACCCAATCTGATGTAATTTCATGTATATGCCTGGTTTCCTGTGACTTTTGTATCTTCAGAGGAATTTGTGCTTGGTCTGGTCAAGGACTCTCACCCACAACAGATTGTGGGCTTGGTCAGAACCCCCCCCCCGCCCCTTTGTTCTCTGCTGGGAAGGCTTGACACCTTTTTGTAGAACAGGAGGGCATACCTCTTCTAGGGGTGGGAAGGGAACTGGGACCTTCAAATAGGCCTGGGCAACATAATGGGGAAGTCCCACCAGGGAGATCATTCCTGGAGTGCTTTTGAAGGGAGGCAGATATGGGAGAGTGGGGGGGGGGGAGTACTGTATAGCCAGTGAAAAGAACCTGCACACTGGAGAAGGGTACATACATCTTGAATATGCCAGACCCCACTTCCTTCCAAAGACCCCCTAAGTTCCTAAAGACAAGGGCCTCTGGAAGAGGACATCTGAAGGAAACCCCCTGTTACAGCAACAGTGACTGGCCCAATACTGAAGCTTCGGAAAGGACCAATACACTGTGGCAAATTGACAATATAAGTAGGTGAGACACCCCCCCCCCAGCCCCCTTAATTGAATTCTCTTGAAACAGCACCCTGAAAAAGCATCTCTGAAGATTTCTCTGGAACCTTGTTGTGGTACAGGCTATCCCATGTCACATCCATTGGGAGAATAGAAGGATCCCCAAGGAGAGTGTAGACTCTTTCCGTGACCACTTCACAGGAAACATTTTTAAGCAGTCTGAAAGCATGGCTGCTGCGAGACATTGGTACCCAGGGCCCATTCCTATTGAAGTGGCAGCCCTGCAAGTGTCCCTGGTAACTTTCCTGGCTGGAAAAGGGAAGGCAACACTCTCCTGCTCAAGGGCCCTACAGTGCCACAAGAAGCTGCCTTTGGCTCTCTACCATTTCAAGTCTTTTCTAGCCACTGCAAGTGATCTAAACAGCTTTGAGCAGCTGCAATTCCCAAATGGAGCTGCCTTTACATCGCCACAAGAGCCATTCGAGATGTGCCGTCCTGAAGATCCCCCGTCGGTCCCAGGTTTTTGGAGTCTTGAGACATTGCTGCTTGTTGAACCGTATTACATCGTTTCACCCAATAGAGCCAGGTCATTGCTATAAACTAACTAACTTGTTACTTCATCAAGATTTGTTGAGCATTCGAGCCACACCGATTCCAACATTGCCTCCCTGTCCCAAGCTACTTCGAGTTAAATGTAATTACTGCCTATTGAATCGCACTGCGTTGCTGAGTCTCGTTAAACCAGCTTGACATCTCATACCCATTTCGATGCAAATGGAAAGCACCTGGAAACTCTGCTCGACACTGCCCAGCTCCTGAAAGAAGACAATAAGGTATGCATCAGTGGGTCTAACACCCTGGTCTTGTTCTGTGACCCCTTTTGAATGTTAAGTACCCATTTTATTTCTTAAAGACCTGTGTTCTCTCGAACTTGTCTGCATTTTCCGCAAGACTGTTTACCTGCAGACCCTTGTTTTTCCTGTTTCATCTCATTACAGGTGTGAGTTGTTAGTGTTTCTAATTATACTCAAAAGGACAGACACCTACTAAGGACTTATTTTTCTGGAATCTTGATGGGGCATTTCTTACTGTACTGTTTTGGATGCTTCCATGCTGGCTCACCCAATCGTGAGGCGTGTAGCTTGTCCTTGTCCCATGCGACATTAAAACATGTAGGAGGTATAGCATTCATGTTGTGCCTGTTTCACCTTTATGATTGAGATGTGTGGAGCTGAGCAGGAATTTAGAACCTACTACTCCTCCTCCTCCCTGTATGCCTGTAGTCCGTTCATCACAGGTGGTTTTAAACAATCCTGCCAACTAATGGAGCCATCCAGTTCTCAACACTTCCAGAAAACCTACAGCTTGTTACCCTATAGCCTGCACGTGCACAGAGATATGCAGCTTTCTCTTCTTCTGCCCGCAACACAGACCCACTTTGTAAGCCACAGTGGTGGAGGCAAGCCAGTCGGGGTCCCTGGTCTCCTCTTCAGTTCCTTGTCTGCCACCTAGCAGACAAGGCACTGTCTAGCTCTAGCAGGGCTGGCATTTGCCCATTACATATATTTAAACTACATTTCTAAAAACAGATGAAATTAAGTATCCGACATGGGACTCTGGACACAGGCACCATGCAGGAGAAGGTACAAAACAGGAAATGTACTTTATTCTTCAGTTCCAAATGAAGGCTTGGATAGGAACACAGGCGGTATGCATCTTCTCAGCTAACAGTCCCATGCTGAAGTCTTGACAGTCACTCCCGGAATCTCCAGCAACACACATTCTCACATCAGCATCAAGCTCACTTGCATGCTTGATGCCACACACCTCCTTCCCTAACAGAAGACCCATCCAGCACAACCTAACCACCACTCAAAACTAAACGGTCACATTGCCCAACAGGAAGACATGCCAGGCAAAATACATGAATGATCCCTTATGCCCGGGCCTACACCAGGGACTTGGGACTGCCACACCCAAGCACTGACTACCCACATGAGGGTATAAACTACTACACAACAGCAACCTCAACTACACTCCCAATCATCAAAACTAAACCTATCCTTCTTATGCCCCCTCCTCCCACAACAGGGCCTCAGGTCTGCTACCCCTGAGCACAAACCTGCTCAACTACACCGAACAACAAAACAACTAGCCGAAATCCTGTAATGTCGCAATCGGCATATAAACGCCCTGAGAACACAACCATCCAAAACCACAGCACCACCACGCAACAAACCAACCACGAGCCCAAACTCGCCACAACCAAAACCTCAACCACATCTCCCTGAGAAACAATTAAAAGAAAGTGCATAGAAAAGTCACTAACTAGACAAAGTTCACATAAAAACACAAACGCCACTGCAAGAGAGCAACAACGCAGAACCCCACACATAGAGGTTGGCCAATCCCATGTTTAGGCAACACCAACTACATAGAACAATAAGCCAGCTAAACTACAGGGCACATCCTCTGTCTGCAGCAACTGTGCTAACACTACCGCTAAGACTGGGATTACTCGATGCAGCAAAGTGCTGTACTGCCTCCGGATACAAAACAACTCCACATGGCAGAAACCTACATGACACTAATTTACTCCTCCTTGTGTTAATACTACTACACTACTTCTGCACAACCGTGCTTGAACATCCTACATCTGCAACTACAAAACACTTAAAGGCTCCCAAGTCAAAACTCATGCCCAATATATGTATGAACGTCCCACAAAACTCAAAACACCAACTCATTACCTGGTGTCAGTTACTACTACAACAAAACCTACAAACACTTACTACCTGAAGTCATTCACTCCCAACCAAAATACTAAGCACCTACTCTAACCTGGTGTCAGTAACAATAACTACTGCAGTAACAAACAAACACCTACACTTAACTGGTGTCAACTATTACATAAAAACCTACTTCACTCCACAGCATCCATTCACTCCACAACATTAATTTCTACACCACAACTACGTTATAGGCACCATACATCCACTACCATCGCACTAAACTAAACACACCCATCACTGCCAGTTCCATACCAAAACTTGTACTCTACATGAAAAATGAAATTTCTTTAAACCTTTCCTAAAAATGTAAAAAGAACACAGTAATATACATACATGCCATATAATATTATAAAAATACATGTACATTTTGAAATAAATGTTAATTTTAAATACTTCTATACTACATGGCATACTACTCCCACCCACACAAATCTACATGGTGCTCTGCCTACACCCAGAAACATGCCCCCATAATGTACTACTCACTCGTCACACCCACAACGTGCCACTTGGTGTATTCACTACACCCATAACCCACAAACAAACACGGTGCACTAACCAAACCCCAAACAACATTATTTAAACATTATTCATAACCTTCAACAAGAAAATTAAATACATTTCATTAGTAATTTGCATGTTTCTAATATTTATGAATTAATTACTATACTAATCCTATCTTCATCTTATCATGATATGACTACTTCACCATCACACTCGCACAAGATTCAAAGTGGCTGAATCCGCTTTCCTCCCCACGTTGGACAGCATGGAGTAAGACGGTCCCCATAGATAGGATGACATACTCTAGCTCAGGTTCACAAAACAAAGCAGTTCAAAACGTGGATCGAGGCCCACCTGGCCTTCCACGTTAAAGTCACTTTTCCAGCATTCCAAAAGTTCTTTCAAAGTTCAACCAAAAGTTCACATAGGCCTCCCTCGATCAGGCTCGGACCTCTCACTCACAGCACTTGGGGGTTGGGGGGTGGGGTCCCGTCCCCCAAGCTTTATTCACCTTCGTTAGGGGTTACCTGCCCCTAACTTATCACACTTCACTTGCAGTCTCCCTCAGTCGGGCTATGACGGTTTCCTGATGTCGAAGACTTTCGAATGTGCAAGGCTTTTAGTTTAGACCTCCGCAAGACCTCTTCGACTTTCCCTTCAACTCGCACTCTTGTGTTATTTTCCCCAGTGCTTCTTGGTCTATGTAGTTCAATCTCATAAACACAAGAGTTCAATATTCAATCTCTACTTCCCTTTTTGCCGGGGTCAATCTTGATCATCACACTCTTTAAAGTTCATTCAGATCGTTGCTTTATAATTAAGCATTTCACCTTTCGCAGAGACTTTCAAATGGGCTACTTCTTTTCGTCTACCCCTCTGCTACTCTGTATCACTGGCTTCACAGTTATCAGTATTTTAAAGTTCACACAGGTCTGCCTTTCTTCGCATCTCATCCACACGTGTGCAGCCTTCAATTGTGCGATATACCTTTGCAACTTCAATCTTCTTTTAATACACACCGTTCTTTCATGTCGCAAGCCAACTCACTGGCTGTGTGCATTGCTTTCTTGTCTTTGCTTTTTAATTCACGAGTCGAGGTTAATACCACAGGCTTGGCCTCGCCTCCCCAACTCTGTTGTTTACCTGAGAGGGTCGCAGGCACCTTTTGAAACGCAATGCAGTCTTCTTGTCTGGAATTTGACCTTCTCCACATATCTCTTATGATTGTTCGGAGGCAATAACCTCCTGCAGGGAACTCCTGGGTCCCTTTACCCCTGGTTCTTGTCCCGCGATCCGTTGCACTGCCCCAGTAGGTTTGCCTTTGCCACAAAGGTTCTGCTGCTTCTCGTGTTCCACCTTGCTCAGTGTCTCTGTTCCACCTTTTATCAGTGTGGGGAGAGCTAATGGGTATCTGATGTAATAACGTGTATGAGTTCGAAATTGACCGTGTGCGCTTATGACCACTCTTATTCGATTGTTGTGAGAGGCAGCGTCAACCTTCCACAAAGCCCACCCACACCCACAACCCACACAAAGGCCACCCAGGGCCTTGAAAGAGTAATAGTAAGAATTATGTTGGATAATGGCGACTCGCGCACTGTCTTCCTTGCAATTAACAAATTGGACTCAAGAGTTAAATTAAATCGAGGTATTCCAAATGAGTATTCCCAAAATTCTAGTTTGTTAATGATGTGACCACAGTTTATCAATGATGTGACCACATCATCAATTAACTCGAATTTCGGGAAAGCTCATTTGGAATACCTCGATTTAATTCAACTCTTGAGTCCAATGTGTTAATTGCAAGGAAGACAGTGCGTGAGTCACCACTATCCAAGGGTATTAGATGTATGTGATTATAGTCAAGTGCCTGACTTTGCCTGACCCGATTAGCAGGACATGTCCGATGGGATGTGTAAGGGTTAGCCTTCATACTCTGTCACCCTCTTCCTCTGTCCAGTGCTTGTGTGGAAAAGGGGGGGTGGAGTTGGGACATCAGAGAATCCTATCAAATAGGAGGGGTTATGGATACGGGAAAGGGAGGAATAGTGTGTCTCGTCATCGGTCGCTTCACCCCTACTCCCCGAAGACCCCTCACCCAGGTGTTCCTCCCAGACTGGTCCACCCCCAGGATCTGGATCCAAAAGCGATGGTCATGTCCTGGCCACCTGGATGACGAGTCCCCGAGGACTAGCAGGTGAGACACCCATTGGTTTCTCACAGTGGCCACCAGCAATCTGGGCAGTAAGGGACTCCAGCCCGGTTTGAAAAATTGTCCTGTTTTCTCTGCATACAGAACATTGTGAACCCTCCTGAGCTCCTAAGTGTAGCCAAAAAAAGACTGTTACACCCAGTGCTAGGTTAGCAGTGTTCACAGTACATGGATTGATGTTCACTAAAATACTTTCCTCTGAATCCAACAGCAGAGTGCACATGTTGTGAACATTTACATAATTTATGCTGTTTTTTGTTCATATTGGCTATTTTAAAAGGAAATATTTGATTAACATCAGAATGAAAATTATTTGGCTCTTCCTGAACTCTGTAAGTGATCATGATCTGAACAACATGAACCTAACAAGTGAGCTGTCTGTCCTGCGAGGGAACATCAGACATGTAGCTGCAGATGACCAATGTTTACCTCAATGACTGTCCAGAGGCTCAAGTCTCACAAGCCCTTGAGTTATGCAAAGGTGTGATTTTTTTTGTTGTTGTTGTTAATTTCTTTTTTTTATGGTTTCTTCTCTGAAGTGGCCAGGTGGCTTGTGAGGGAAGGGTAGAGGCCAAACAAAGGGAGGCAGCCCTAACCCAACATTAGCCTGATCTGATAAGTTAGTCGCCCCCTGCTGGTGAGGAGAAGATCTGGGTACTTTGTGTATTTGCATGCAATGTATGTTTGAATGTAATGCTTTCAGCGTGCATTTAAGCAAGGGTGTGTGTGTGTGTACCATGTGTAGACCATGTGTAAATAGCGGGGCAGTTGGGCCCTTTTATAACCATAACTCGCGCCACTGCCATGCTCTGCTAACACTAACAACCAGGACATCGCTTATATACATTTGTGTTGCCGCAGGTGGCCTCAGGAATACACCAACTGGCAGGTGTGGTTCAAGGGTTTCAGAAAAGTGCCTACTGGCCATTCATCTCTTTCTAACCTTGGGGTGGGCAGTCCCACCCTAACACAGGTGTCCCTCGTCCGACTAGAAATCGGTAAACCCTTCAACCTAAAAGCCATCTGCCGTCTAGTGATAGCAAACTCTTTTTCGATTTAGACATCCTCTGGGAAGAATCCAGGTGACAATGGACACCCAGGTTGGGTAGTGCCTTTCAATCACTCTGGGCACTCACATTGTCTTCTATGCCCTTATGTTCCATTCCCTGATCTATGCTCTCTCTCCCCCCCTCTTCTTTCCTTGCTACTCTCCTCCCTTTCCTTCCTTCTTCTCCACTCCCTTTCTCCTTCACTCTAGCTGTCCCTCCAAGGGTATTTCTCGTGCCTGCCTTTAAACTACTCCATGCCCCTACACTGCTACTCCCTCTCTCAACACCACTACTACTCCCCCATCTATGCACGACTGCTACTCCCCCCTCAACGCACGACTGCTACTCCCCCTCTGTGCATGACTGCTACTCCCCCTCTACATACGACTGCTACTCCCCCTCTACATACGACTGCTATTCCCCCTGTGTGCACGACTGCTACCCCCCCGTGTGCACGACTGCTTCCCCCCTCTGTGCACGACTGCTAGTCCCCCCTCTGTGCACGACTGCTAGTCCCCCCGTCTACGCACCACTGCTACTCCCCCTCTCCACCGCACCACTGCTACTCCCCCTCTCCACGCACCACTGCTACTCCCCGCTCTACATACCACTGCTACTACCCCCCTCTGTGCACCACTGCTACTGCCCCCCTCTGTGCACCACTGCTACTGCCCCCCTCTGTGCACCACTGCTACTGCCCCCCTCTGTGCACCACTGCTACTGCCCCCCTCTGTGCACCACTGCTACTGCTCCCCTCTACACACAACTGCCACTCCCCCTCTACACACAGCTGCTACTCCCCCTCTCCACACCACTGCTACTCCCCCTCTCCACACCACTGCTACTCCCCCTCTCCACACCACTGCTACTCCCCCTCTCTGCACGACTGCTACTCCCCCTCTCTGCACGACCGCTACTCCCCCAGTACACACGACTGCTACTCTCCCCTCAATGCAACTGGTTCCGCCACTTGTGCTCTGCTCCGCCCCCCCAATGCACCTGGTACTCCCCTCCATGCCACTGGTGCTCCCCCCCTCCACTCGTGCTCTGCTCCCCGCTACAACTGGTGCTCCCCCGCCTCCATGCACCTTGTGCTTCCCCCTAGAAGCCACTGGTACCCCCCCCATGCCACTGCTGCTGTGAAATACTCAAAAGATTTAAAGAAAGAGGATATAGTGGGCAAGATATATGTGATGCAAAAAACGAAAACGAATTTACTGGTTCCTAAACAGACTAAAACAAATTGAAAACAAGCATCTGTAGCACGATATAGCGCACTGAGTAATAGGGTATTGGAACTCCTAATCAAACATTGGGATACATTCTTATTAGATAAAGATTTACATCCGTATATCGAAGAGAAGCCACAAATAGTCTTCAGGAAAGCAAGAACTTAAATATACTTACACTAAGTTTGTTTAATACAAAAACAGAGGTTTTCGAGGTATATAAATGGCAGATCAAATCTGTAGGCTTTTTAAAGTGTGGGGAATTCAATTATATATGGAAATATGCAATGAACCAGACCCAAACGTTCACAAACAATCCTAACAAAAGGGCAAATAATATACAATTCCTAGATTGTAAAGGTGCCTTTGTGGTGTAGGGACTAGCATGTATATGCCAAAGAGTCTACATAGGAAGTATAATCCGACCACTGAAAATGAGTATTTATGAACATTTGCGAACTCGAAATAATCCAAGATGTGTTAAACAAGCACTTGCTTTACACTGGATGACGGAAGATACCAAACAAAGAATTTAAGATATTCTGTTTTGTGGGATCAAGCAAATCGCGTGCAATTAAGGAGGAGGATATCGGGGAAATGCTCCACCAAGAGGCAGGACTGAGCTTTGATTTCCACCGCGCTGCAGTAGGCCTCAACATCGACCATGAACTGAGTTCATATTTAGGGTAAATGCATTTCATAGGTTTGGTATCTTATGAAGCCATCTCCCACAAGCACATTAGAGAGATTGCAACAACCTTTTCTCTTGCACATCTTGGAAAAAATGGTGGCTATCGTAGAGACAAGTGTGAGTAATTCGTTTATTAGGGATTAATATCATAGACTTTATAATCCAGTCAATACAACATGAAGATTATCAACTCTGATAGTGAAATAATGTCATTAACTGGGGGACCCGAATAAAAATGAACATTAAACAAAAATGTATGGAACGAGAAATGGAACAGTTGAGTGTGAATTGAATTACTTGAATTGAATATACTTTTCAGTCGGGGTTGTGTCTTTGCTCCAGACGAGGAGAATGCGAGCTTCCTATGCACCATCGTGCATCCAAACAAATCCTGAAAAATATCCTCCATCAGGCTACAATAGGAGCTGGTTTGTAAGGATTTACAAAGACCACTCCCTGGCATGATTTGGATGTGATCCTGTGGAGGGAGCGTGTCGTGGAACCTGTTTTTGGTGGTGAAGATTGGGCCATCTGTGTTTCACATGGCCATCATTTTGCTATCTCGCTCTGAGAGGTGCCGAGCGGGGACTGGTGGAACAATCGAAATTGGGATACTACTAGACTGCACATCCAAGGACTATTGTTGCTGCCAATGTTGTTTGGTACACTGACAAGTGGCAGCTGCTGTTTTCGGCACGTTATGCAGTTAAGCCTACAGTGCTATTTCCAATTTACACCGTTGGGCCTTCACTTGGTGGACTGTAACATGTAGGCTGTCTATAGGAGGAGAGGTGACCGACCCACGTACTGTCGGTGGTGATCAGGATGGTGAAGGTACAGCACATATTGGACTCGTTTTTGGGTGGAAAGGGGAGACCCACAAGGGCCATGCAGCAGCTGAGTGAGGAGCCTATGGCTGTGGTCCCTGTGGTGGGAACAATTACATTGGAGGGCCTTATGGTGGCTATCCAAGACTGAAGGACCTCACTGAACAACAAAGTACAGGCGGTGGTCATTGATGTCTCCCTGGTGTGGGCAGATCATAAGAAGGTGAATGAGAGAGTCACTGAAGTGGAACAGATGGTGAGGGACACTGAGGATCTGGTGTCGGTATTAAAGGCCCCTCACGACATTGCAATATAAGGATACTTTGAGTGGTGTAAGGTGAGGAAGGACACAGTGAGGAATTGTACCTTGAAAAGCTACTGACTGATACATTGGCTGTATGGGGAATATCAAAATGGCTTACCATTGAAAGTGCTAACATGGTGCCTGGAAGGAGGCTGCTTGTTGGGGCTCCCCAACATGCATTCATTGCAAAGTTATTGAACTTGTGAGATGGGGGCGCTGTGCTGCAGAATGCCAGGAGGAGCGCCTATTATCGAGTAGGTGGATCAAGGATCCTGATCTGTCCGGACTTTATGCAGGAGGTGCAGGGATGGCAGAAGTCATTTGAGTCTGTGAGGAGGAAACTTTGGGAATGTGGCGTTCTACTGGGCTCAGCTGAAGGTTCTGTCGTAGGATAGGTCTTTCTTCTTCTACACCCCGCAGGAGGCATGGGACTGGTTGGAGAATCGAGTGAAAGGTGACGTTCCAGAGAGGGAGATTGGGGCGGATGCCCTTGGGATTGTGCCTGAATGTTTACCTGCTGCTTCTTTGACCTCGGTGGCACCTTGTGGGAGGGTGGTGGTGAATGTAGATGAGACTCTTGATCTCAGTGGGGCTTAGGGAGGTCTGGGGGTTGTGGAAAGTTGCTCTTAAGGGCTGTATGGTCACATCTTGTTGATTCTTCTGGTGTGTGGAGGATATTGATGGCAGTTCTGCTGGGGTGCAGCGATATGGGTGGGCAGACTATGGTGCATTCCTGTCCCATTCCATAAATGCAAACATTTTTATTCTGGTGAGGATGGCTGTTTTCTCTCTATGGGTGTGGTAGAAGGTGGTTGATGGTTTATGCGGGTGGCGGGCTGGGCTTGGCTGCCTCGCTTTCTGTTTTCCACTCTGGGCTAGCACGCTCCGTAGTCCCTTATCCCGGAATTGGTTGCTAGACCTTCGGCAGGCGACTGGTGTGGGGGTGGGGACTGCCGATTGGATGGGGTGTGTTGGGCCTGTTGCCTGGGATGTGGGGTGAGTGGGTTTGCATCTGTGTGTTGAGGGTATGGACACAGGGAGGGGTGTGGGAAAAAGGTTGGTAGTTGGTTTGGTATTGTTTTTGTTGTCTTTTTTTGTTTCTGGAGCTCGTTCCGAGAGCTTGATGGGACAAGTGGCACATCATCTTGGAATCCTTGCTGCGGGGGTGGTAGATCCACAGGGTATGAACGAATGGCCACACTAAGAATAATTTGTTGAAATGTGCGAGGGATTATTAAAGCTGTGAAGCGAAGTAAAATATATTCGTACTTGACTAGGCACAAAGCTGATTTGATCATATTGCAGGAGACCGCCTGATGAGTGCAGTGCTAGCTAAACTCTGTGACTTAGAGGGGGCGTGTGGTTGACTCATCTTTCTCTTCCTATTCATGGGGAGATTCCTATACGGGTTAGGGATTCAATGCCTTCATCTATACATGACACACTGATTGAACCGGATGGGAGATATGTGGGAATATTGGGCAGATTCATGGGCCGATCAGTACTTTTGTTGGTCACTTATGTTCCTAAGGTGGACCAAGACAACCTTTTTGAAGGTATGAGCATGTTGATTGTACGGCATTGAGTGGATGGAGTGTGGTGGTTTGGGGAGTGTTTTAAATAAGGAACTGGAAACACTGAGTAAATGCACTAGGCCGCCGAACCGGGTGACTGAGACACTCGCCATGCTTACATCAGATGATATTGATGTATGGTGACTAAATCATGGGTCGGAACGCTGTTACTCCTATTAATCTGGAGTCCACAGCTCCTTTTCGCATATTGATTATGCATTCTGTGGTAAAAAAAGGTTAGGTTGGTTGTGGGAGCAGAATTTTTGGACAGGACTTTATCTGATCATGCGTTACTTATCGAAGCAGCTTTAAGTGGCCCCTATTCCAATGTGAAGGTTCAATAATGCAATGCTGCAGGACACACCATTTAGATCTCCTCTTAAAGAGGAGATCTCTGTTTCTTGAGCATAACTGCGGGGTCCACTGACTACCGATGTACTGAATCGGAGACACTGACAGTGTTTATTGGAGGCCTCATTCTTTCAGCTTGGGTGGGGGTACGTAGAGCGCTCGGAGATGCGGTCCAGAGGCTGGAAGGGTATATGGTTGGGCTGGAGTGACGAGAGGGTATGGGGGTTGATGCAGGCCTTCAAGGGTCAGGTAGAGAGAGATTTGGCTAAGGCACAGGACAGATTGGATGTATTTGAATACGCAGGATATTTACAGCAAAACTGAGGGTGATAGGGTGGGCTAGCTTCTTGCATGGTTAGTTAGGAGGGCAGGGGGGTGGGGGTAAGTGGTCATGTGAATGGATAAGGAATGGGGAAGGGAATATTTTGGTTGATCAGGAGGAGATCTGCAGGGAGTTGAGGTTGTACTCTAGAAGGGCTGGGTTTGTTGGGCTGTCAAATGGTTGGATGAGACTGGATTGGACAGACTGACGACTGAACAGGGGGGTGAGCATGGTACCCCTATAGGACTTCAGATGTGGTGGGTGCAATTGATAGCTTAAATCTAGGTACGACTCTGGGAATTGATAGCCTGACAGTAGATGTTTATAGGGTGTATAAGGATCTTCTTGCTCCAAAGCTTCTGGAGGTGCATTCAGCGACGTACGCTTTGGGTATGTTTCCGAGCTCTATGCTGAAGAACCTGGTGATAGTTCTTCCTAAAGCAGGCAGGGACAGAACGGATTGCGGGTCCTATAGGCCATTGTCCATTAACAATATGGATATCAAAATGATGTGTACTATACTGGCTCACCATCTTTGATGGGTGGTCCAGGAGCTTGTACACCCATACCAGACTGGATTCATCCCAGGCAGGAGCACTGCTCATAATCTTCGGAGGCTTTTCCTTATCCTTGATAAGTTCTGTTATTTTATGCACGAGGCAGTGATTGTTAGTTTGGACTCCTATAAGGAACTTGACTCCATTTGTGAGGAGTTTCAATGGCTGGAATTGGAAAAGATGGGATTGGGTTCTCGATTTATGGGACGGGTTAAATTGTTATATGAAGAGTCCACTTCTAGAGTGCAGTTGAACGGGTTTGTATCCTCAAATATGGCAGTTAAGAAGGGCACGCACCAGGGCTGTCCTATGATTTTTGCCATGGTGATTGAGCCATTGGCGAGAGTGGTACATAGGAGGCACGGGTGTGTTGGTTTAGGGTTGGGAGGGGTGTCACAATGCTTTCCCCTGTATAGGGATGATATCTTGTTTTACATTCAGGACCCAGTCCGTAATTTGGAGCCTGTGTTTGGATCAGTGAGTAAGTATGGTGAATTGTCCGGATTGGTGGTCAATCGGACGAAATCGGCTATTTACAGCTTGCCAGTCGGGGTAGGAGACCGACTGCAGCATATTGGGATGCAAACTCTGATAGACCGTTTTAAGTATCTGGGGATCAAGGGAGCTGATTTGCAGTGGACATATCAATGCAATCTGGATGATAGCTTTCAGTAAATCAGCAGATTTTTGGATTAAATTTCCTTTGTCTGTTGTAGGGTGTTTTGCACTTGTAAAAATGGTAGTTTTGCCGCGTCTGCTGTATGTTTTGGCCATGCCCCTACCAAGTGACTTTTTTTGGAAGATCCATATGATATGGGAGAGTTTTTGTGGAAGGACAAAAATCCTAGAGTGGCTTTGAAGACATTGCAGTTCCCAGACCAGAGGAGATGGACAGAAATTACCTTTTTTATCGGAAATTAGTCTTGTGGTAGGTTGGGGTATGTAGTGGGTAAGAGGAAGGTCGAAAGCGTTGCCTGGATAGAATGGGCAGGTCGGTTGAGGACATGGGTGATGGGGCCACCCCATAGACATCTTTCAGTGAAGTGCATCCTGGTGTATGACTTAATTTTTGGGAGTTTGCCAGGTTGATAGCTGAGGTTATAGGGTTATGAGAGGGGTTCTCGGTGCGGACGGAGACTCATGTGATAAACGTTGTCCTGAGTGTGACAGGAGTGTGATGGATTTATGCTGCTGCCAGCTCGACCAGACTTGATGGTGCGGCCATACCATTGAGTAGGTGGGGAGAGTACCTGGGTTAACCGCTCACTGATGATGAATGGGTTAAGACTCTTGAGTCTGCAAAACACGTATCCAATAGTGCACAATTCTACTGTATCCAGTATAAATATGTGATGAGTGCATATGTCACGCCCGTTGTGGTTGCTCAAATGGCCCACAGGTCAGACTCTAACTGTTGGTGATGAGAGCGGTTGGACCATATCTGCACATGTGGTGTGGGTACCCAGGGATTCAGGTATTCTGGGAACTGGTGCTGGGCAAGTTGGTGGAACTTACTGGATTACCAATACAGGCTACTGTCCTGCATTGCATTCTGGGTTTACTATCCTATAAAAGGGGAAAGGGGCAGAACATACTCTTTCAGGTACTGTCCCTGGAGTTGATCATTGCTAAACATGCCAATGCAATGGTTTCCAAGGCGCGAGTGGGGGACGGCTGTTATTGGCTCAGGGATTTTAGGAAGTGGACCAAAGCAAAGTTGGATTTTCATAATAGACGGAGAGAAGATGAGGGGGGCGCAGGTTCCTACTGTGTGTAGCATGAGGCGTGGGACCTGCTGCAAACTTCATCCAATCTCAGACCCCCCTGAAACAGGGTATGTGTCTCATAGCTATACGGGTGGCGAAGTAGGTCTGAATGTGGTGGGGAGGGATAAGTGAGCAAATGTTTGGAATGCAAGTTGTTGATGGGAAGTGGAGGTCCCATACGGTCAGTCACTGAATCTTTTCGTGTGTGGAAGATGGACATCTAATAAGGGTGGTATTATTGCTCATGAAGGGACTTGGTTTACTTCGAACTATACGATTTTACTTAAGCTACGGCACTGCAGTAGTTGGGGACCAACAAATATGAGTGGGTTGGGTTGTGTTGAGGAATGGACTACAAAGGCGAGGAATTGGATGTGTTTGGACCACGTGGCTCCTTGTCGATATCAGTAGTATATCATGAGACCCACTGATGGGATTCTGGAGGTTTCGGTTTCTTGCTTGTTAATGTGTTTGCTTCTGTATTTGTCTTATTGTGCTTTTTTCTTTTTTTATGTTCAGAGTCATAAAAACTATGAACAGATTTTCAAAACGAAAGAATATACTTTTCAGTCCATTTAGTCCTGAGCAAAACTAACATGGGTGAATAAATGTTCACCGTTCTAAATACATGATACTTACCAGGAAAACTGTTAATATAGTGTTTGCTTAAGACGTTCTTGGTGAATCAGTGTTTCTGGACAATTAGAGCTTGTTCAAGACCGACGAACTCTGTTGTGTTGGCAAAGTAATATTTCTACAATGCAAATCAAATCAAAGCTGTGTTGTTAGCAGGGATAACCTACAAATATTTATGAAACAAATGATGATTCGAAATAATATATGCGGAAAGTGAGTCATTAGGCATATCGTTTCTTTCACAAATAGAGGCATGCAGGTATTGCGTCATAAGTAACTCTCATGCTGCCAAGTACAAAACGTTGTAAATTCCAAATGAAGTATTATTATCAATGCAACACAGTCACATGGTACCTGTTTCTTTGTGATATATGCACTCTGTGGGTTATTACCCAATTTTACATAGAACGTGTACTGTAAAATAACCCATTAAACCCATTTCCCACAGGACAAGGCACTCTGGGAATAATGCAAGATGGGAAGGGTCCCTTGTTACAGCAACAGGGATTGTTTTTGTCCAAGCCCCAGAGGCATTTTGACTTTATAGGGAAGAGGTCTCCCACTACCTCCTGGACACTAAGAAGAATACATCTCTGGATCCCTGTTAGAAGTGCAGTCCATCCAGACTCCTCTGCCATAGAGGAGAAGAACGGTGCTACCCAAGGCAGAGGAATGCTCTGCTCCCTAACCATCCCCAGGGAACATTAGCAATGAACTGCTGGGCTATGGCCTTACTGCTGCCTTACCTGGAACCAACAGCCCGTTACTGGAGGTGAAGGAACCCCTGTAGGTGAAATCCAAACTCAGTGGACTGGGGGTGCATAATAACGACTCAGTTTGAACAAGAGCCCCCATATTTGGACTCCCAGCGACCAGAAGGAGTCCAAAGCAGCCTGGAATTCTGTTTTGCTGCTTTGAGCTGCATTCCAACTGCTTGGACCATGCTTGATACCTTTGAACCATCAGAGGACCGGCAGTGCTGCCTTTGGCGCTCTTTACATCTCAGATCTGCTGCTAGTATCTTCAAAATGGTTCAATTCAGCATCACTCTAGAAGCGCTCATCACCGCCTCGACTCGAACACAGGCTCACTAAAGCAGAAGCCTTCAGTTTGTTGCTTGTCGAGCACCACAACAAACCAACAGGACCTTGCCTTCCCTGGACCTGACGCAAACGCCAATTGGAAAAGCCATCATATCATGTTACAACTTAACTCGGCAGTAAATCATCTCGAACCAACTCAACCATCAAACCGAATCATGACGTTTCAAGCCACTTTTAACGCTGACTTAAACCACACAACGCCCTGTCGCAACACTGACTTGTCACCTGGACCTGACTCACTGCATCTCAAAACCGGTCTGACCGCATAGAAAGCTTAGAGAAGCCTATTTGGATGCTGTTGAACCAACTAAGAACATGGTACTGTTGGAGGCCCTGCCCCCCTGCTCTACATTTGGACCATAGTGATTCGTAACCCCCCCACCCTTTACAATCCATTTCTTGAAAGACATGTTTGTTGAACAGTGACATTGCTGCATTTGCTTACCTGATCAACCCTGCTCAAGTCCCCGGTGTGCAATTGTATTCCAGTTATGCATTTTCTGTGTTCTTTCCAAAGGGGAGGGTTTTTCTTGGCAGTGTTTTTAGATATTTGCATATTTAATTGTCAAAAGTATATATATTTTATAGAACCTTGATCGAACATTATTTATTTTGGAGTCGTACTATTGTTGGTTGTGTTGGTATTTTTATCACTTCACATCGCTCTTGACAGTAAGCCTGCCCTCAGCCCACGTTACCACAAAAGGAGAAGGAGGTATATCCATCTGTCTGTCCTTGTTTCACCTTGAAGATTGGGATTACTGCTAGTTTAGTAGTATGATTGGGCTGGCCGGGTAATTTAGCCAATACACATCCTGTACTCCTGCAGAGCAGCAGCTATTTCATCACATAGGGAGAGTTGGAGCAGTCCAAATTGCCACTGTGATCGAGTTCAGAGGACCAGAGGGTAACATGGGAAGGACTGTTTTCCTAGTTTTCGCCTTGGTGGCCAGCTTAGTTTCCAGTCAGATGATGGTCTTACTGCGAGATGACCGTGTGCCACCCTCAGGGAGGTTGGTGTATCAGTGGTGGTTGCCTTGTAGGTGAGGCATGCCATTTTGAACCAAATCTTTGCTGGGATAGGAAGCCATTGTAATTCTCCTGCAAGTTTTGAGTCATGTAGCTAAATGGCCTAGCGCTGGTAATGTGGTAAGCTGCAGCATGGTGATTTTCAGTGACAAACTATTACTGGCATAGACAGTTTGTGGCCACCATCCCATGCAAGTGATTCACAGTGACCATTAATTACTGACCTGGGTGGATTGTGGCTCCTACGCGAGGCAACTGATTTACACTGATCATTATTGGCATGGCCAGATTGTGGCTGCAACCGCATGGAAATATACTATTGATGACATGGCATTTACCTGATTTATTTGTCATGTTGCCCTAGAGAACCAATTGTAAATTGTATGGCTTTTTACCCCATTTGTTTTCAAACATTCTCTAACAGTCTCCAGAGTTGAATGATCAAACCCATCAGGGGATTCATTGCCTGGTCGGGGGTGGGCCATTCGCTGATGGGGGGGGGGTATGGGGGGTGGAGCCATTACTTGGAGGTTGGGGGGGAGGTGGTGGAAGGGCAGGGGATCTTTCCCCGGGGAGTTGTTTGGGGGGAGGAGAGATTCCTCAGAAGTGGATCATGTTTTCTTTTTTTGTTGGATTGTTGCC
Source organism: Ambystoma mexicanum (assembly GCF_040938575.1). Taxonomy (NCBI): domain Eukaryota; kingdom Metazoa; phylum Chordata; class Amphibia; order Caudata; family Ambystomatidae; genus Ambystoma; species Ambystoma mexicanum. The sequence goes on along the minus strand of NC_090922.1, from coordinate 574,426,168 downwards.
TAGAGGGATGGACTTATATATATTTTATTCATTTTTGGGGCTCGAGACTTGGAAGAAGTCCATCTTATCAAGAGACCCAAACTGAATCGCAATGCTCGTGAACTGAAAAATCATCTCTTTGAATTGCTCCTTTCCCCACCACCTATATCCCGCTGGGAATTGGAGACTTCTAAAAACCACCCACGGTCATGGCGCGAGCACTCCTCTGGATTGTGGAATGCTCTATAAAAATCTATACCCAACCACGTAACCGGTTAGAGGCATCAGCTCCTTTGCACGACCTGTCTGCGCAGCCCAGGCAGAGAATTATTTTTAGCAATATCATATAAAATATTTACCAACCCACACCTCCTTAAAACGTTAGAAGTGCAAATGCCTGTGCTGAGCGTAGCCTTCGGGCACAAAGCCGGGAGTGTGACTGGGGTGTTAAATTCTAGATAGGATTGTAGTGGGCACTGCTGCCAAGTGACTCCTAGCTTGTCTGCAATAACACGTGATAGCTAGCAACTGCAAATTTTAATTTTGCAGGCTTATAGTGAAAGACATTAAATTACATGGGTGTTTTAACAGCAGACATTTCACTTGGGAACATATGCAAACCTGTTAACAGGCGCGATGGCGTGCCGGCTGGCTACTGTTTTGCAGCTTTGTGGCGCATCAGTGTCTTTACCACCCAAGAGGTGTAGGATTGGCCTGCACAAACCACCCACGTTTTGGAAATTGATTTTAAGTTATTCTGTCATTTCAACGTACTACACCAATTTTTAAGAGTACGACTGAAGGAACCTATACCCCTCAAAGGAGGTCTTGGGCCCGGCCTTGTTGTTTTTGTGAGTGACGTGCCGTCGACTATAGAATCGCTACATCGTCTAAATCGCTACATCATCTAGTGATCTTTTGTCCTACGCTCTCCCATTTAAGACGCGTGCTCTTCGAGCGTTTTTTACTTCAATATCCCTCCTACACTGCAGAAGAGAGGTGGGCCATAGTTTGTAGCGGCGCTCAGCATTTTAAAGGCTACTGACTTAACAGATTGTTTCTAGTGTTATGAAGTTTTATAGTAATTGTGCTTTTAACATCATGGATTTGTAACATTTCTTCAAGTTGTGAATTATGTTTTATTAAATAAATTGTAGAAGTGTAAACTTCTATAACCTTGAAGCTGACTTGTGTGAGGATATTGTTGGGTGAAAAGGTTTCATGTAAAGCCAATTCGCCAATAATGAATAATAAAATAAATTGATTTTACGGTGACCACGGAAGATCCCCTCAAAGGACAGCAATGCAGGTGGTGCATGCACCTGAAGAAGGCGGCAGAACTTTTCACTCTCAACATGGGAATTCATTACTGGGAAATTGAAAAGGGTTGGAGTCCCTGCTAAAATTAATGAAATTCCTAGACCGGGAAAGCCCCCATAGTTTGGGAGACTCGGACTACTTACCTACTAGCATCTTGGTGCCCTCACTTCCCATAGTCTTTTTAATGTAGGGCGGCATTTCTCATACACATGGCACTTAGACGGATATTGGCTTATTAAATTGGTGTAATCCTTCGTTTCTCTGGCATGCTTTCTAAATGTCTGTTTTGGCATTCCCTCGCAGAATCGCTCAATGGTGCGCTGCCCGGCCGGCTAAGGTTCCCCTGCTGTTCCTCTGGTGGTCTTGCTAAGATTCCCATTGCACTGGCATTCTCGCTTGTATTTTTGTTTACTCGTTTGTATTTTTTTATATTTTGGTCACACCGTTGCGGCCGGTGGAAGGTGACGGGGGCGGGGCGGGACACGGCGCTCCAGTCCATAGACTGTACATTAGTATAAAAATGAAAATATAAAGGTTCTGAAGGCATACTACTGCCATCCCCAGAGAGTTCAAAGAAAGATCAGAGGTCAAAGTGGGCGGGAACTAAAGAGTACGATGTTCCTTACTTTTCATGAAAGTCTGCCATCGTTCCCTTACTTTTTGTAGTCCGAACCCCTTTCCCGGATGGCAGGGAAGTGTGCCTTTGTGTTTTTGCTTCCCCTGCCCCCATACCGAGGATTCTTAACTGGGTCCTGCTAGAGCACTCTAGTGTCATTGCTGGGTGAGCGGGCTCAGTCAGCCACTGCTGTCTTGTTTAGTTTATCAGCCTGCTTGGAGCATGACGCCCATTCCTTCACCTAGCCTCACACACTGATCAGATTTGTCTTCTGCAATTAAGCACAATTAACGCGAAAGAGCAGCAGGCACTGCTATGTGTGTGCAGGTAATGGGTGGGGAGGGGTGGCCGGAGTCCTGGGCATGTCCCTTCAGAGCTGCGACTGGTGGGTGATTGTAAAGGGGGGAGGAGGGGTGCATGAAGCTGCATGCTGTAGGGGACAATGTGCATGTTTGTTTTCAAGGTTTCTTTCAGTGTTTAAATCCGTGCACTTCAAACTGGGGGTCTGGTCCCCTAGGGGAGACCATTGGATGTCAGGGGGTCGGGGTGCGGGACACACTCTTCAAAAAGGGATTACGATGTCTGTTTTTAAAATAAAATATAAACCTTTTCAAATGCTTATATTTTTGTATTAAAAACAGTCGCCTTCATCCTTTTTTTTTGTTTTTTGTTTTTTTTAGAGACTGGGCCCGCTCTGGACACCCATTGGCCACCTGATGGACAGAAACAATATTTTTACTCAAGGGGAGTGTGGGGGGGGGGGGCTCGGTGTAAACAAGTTTGAATACCACTAGTTTAAAGTACATTTGTGTGGGGGTGGAATGGAGGAAAGGTAGGACACAGGGTTTGGAGGGGGAGGGTTTAGGGTTTGTGTGGGTCAGCAGGCGGTGGGGAGTGGGGGTGGGGGTTGGTGAGCGCAGGGTGGACCTGCAGAGTGGAACATAGTTCCATTCCTTTTTTTGCCCGCTTAAGCTCTGAGAAAGACACATGGAAAAAGCGAGCCTGAAGACCAAACTAAAACACCTAACCCACTACAGAGGGTATGGAGTCCCATTAAAGTGGTATATCCCCATAGATCTAGAAGACAGACTTTGCTTACAATGGGCTGGGCTCCTAGACTGTTTATGGTCACCAAAGAATAGCCGTGCCCTGGAATTCAGAGCATGAGCAGTACTGGGAGGCAGGTGACCAGTAGCCGCATTAGAATCACGGTGTAAAAGGCAGAGTACTGGTAGTACCGGGGAGTGGCGGAGCACCTCTGATTTTGGCAGAGTGTATAAACCACTGGGAGTGGTGGGGACTGGCAAAGAAACAGCAGAGGGATTGTATATGCCTTGTACTCCTGAATTGATTATATTCCTATTGTTTAGGACCACAACAAAGATTTCTGGATGTTGCCAAAACATGTGGCGTGTCGCTTTGCAATCAACACAAGTGGCAACTCTGAACCATTTCGTCTGCCTGTTTTATTTTTCATGAACTCTGTTCCCTTTGAATTGGTCTGCTCGCGGGACATTCTGGGGAAGGGATAGGCTGTCGCAGGACTATGGATGCGTGTGCATTGTGGCTCATTGCCAATTGCTGTTTTGTAATATCTCTTGTTGAAACAGCGTGGCCATGGCACTCTACCTCCACTTAAGCCCTGTTGTAAATTGAGCCCTGGAGCTACCTTTTTGTATTTTCGTTTTCTCCTCTTGCTTGCCCCTCTCTTTCCTTTTCCATGAATGTGCAAGTGGTGCTTTCTCACCATAACTTGGAAAGGCAATGCAGCCCATTGTAATGGTTAGCCCTGGAGACAGACATCTGGAAAGATGTCTTAACGTGCCTAGCCACCCCATCCCAGGGGGTAACCAGGAGATGAATGACTGAAGGAACTGGATGTAAAACTAACTTGAATGAGTGGTGGCCAGCTGGAAGTGCCCTGTCAACGGGAAGCCAGTTGTGGGCCTCTGGGTTCAGTGACAAGTCCGAGGATCGCGCCCCTTTAATTGAGAGGAAATCCCACCCTTATACCCAAACCAAGGCGTTGTCCCACAACAGTACCTAAATCCATATACTTATGTATGGTGAGGCCAATAAGTTGGACAAATAGTACAGAAACGAGAAAGAATAGAGGAGACCCTGTGGGGAGGAAAAACCTAAGAACCAATACCAACGGTCTAGTCTTTTTCCGAATCATGAAAAGGAGTCAGCAATAAAAATGAGACGAGGATGAGACCCAAAGCAACTTGAACAAGCAAGCCAAAAGCCGGGTGAATGACCCTTGGTTCCTGAAGGGAGTAGAAGACTGGAGAGGGAGAGTGGGTGTTTCCAAAGAGTCCGCTCGAGTGGCAGTGTTCCTAAGTCGAGGCAAGACCTCAAAGCCTCACAGATACCACCACCCTAAAACGTTGAGGCAACAGAAGCAGCATTTTGGCCACGGGGAACACTCTCAAAAATAATTGTGCTGCCTGGCAGTGCCACCAAGCCGACGAGGAACAAGGAAGTCCTGGGAGAGTCCCGGACATTGGGACAGGAGGTAAGAAGCCAGACCACACAGTGGTTCTAGCAGGTGGGCATTTATGCAACCAGGAAGGTCTCTTGTCCAACGGAGAGCAGTGCCCTAAAAAGTGGGACAGACTTGCAAACCAAACTTTGGAACAGGAAAAGAAAGTGGGTAGTGTTGGGCAGAAGAGTAAACCCAGCCTGCCACAAAGGAGTCATAAAAACATATCGGTTCACACAGAGCTTACACGCTGGTGAATTGCACCCGTCTTCTTCGTCCTAGTATTGGGTGGAAGATAGAACGGGGTCGCTGTAAAGTAAGACCGAGGCAACAAGAAGAGACAGGCAATGAGCTGATTGGTTGTGGACTATTGAATATAATGAGAGGTAATCCTTGGCAGGTTGATGAACTAAGTGTATTGGGGTAACGAGAAAAGACACATAGACCTTGGCAGGAGAGTACCAAGGATATGAGTTAAAATGAAGCCCGGAAAGGGCCCAATCTACCAAAAGAACCTATGCACACAATAGATACACACAGATTTTGGCAGAAGAGTAAGCCAAGCCTGTAAATCGACCTAAAGTTGGACAAAAAGGAAAGCCATCCCCTAGAACCATAGTGACCATAAAAGGGGAGGGGAGCAACCCCTTTGAACTATATGGAACTTTACTTTTGGCGCTCATTGTTTGTGTTGTTGGAACTTTTCATTTTGGAAACCATAGACTAAGGCTACAGGAGTTCAGCCTACACACATTTTCTTCCCTTTTGCACATTTTGTTGAGTTTAAAGTGTGAGGATCCGATTAGGTTTTGAACATTCCGACTGAGACACTAGTTCATTTTGTTGAGGCAGTGTAACCCCTCGTAGAATTATGGAAAGTTAGGAATTCTCCCCCCCCCTTACTTTTACTTTAAATAAAAGTGTGTAGTAAACAAATCACCAGTCCTGCCTGTCTCTCCTACCTGCACACCCCTACAGTTCCTAACAGCCACCTTTGCCTTTTGTGTTCAAAGTCCTCTACCAGATGGGACTACAAGAAACCTGCTGCAACTATTATTTTACTCTTTATTGACCTGAGATTCCCCTGCAAGTCTGTTGCCATGGTGCTTAAGAATGCAGGTTTACATGTCAGTACTATCATTGCTTTTCCTTTCTGTTCATTTTGACCTCTCTTGATAAATCTACCATAAAGTGTCAAACGCCTGGCACTCAGTGGACCTTGTACTTTTTGCGAGTGAAAGAAGGCTGTGTTGTTGCGCAGAGTATTTGCAATCTAAAGTTCCACAGATGTCTCCACAGCCATAGGGGAGATCGGCCCTACAAAGGCAACCTCTGAGGGAGCAACCTAATACATTGGCACCAAACATGAGTAAAGTAAAAACGGCCCACAAATTACCTACAGTCAATCCCAGCATTGCCTGGTAACATGAAAAACGAGTCTCCTAAGGACTTTGTCACTTTTCCTCTACAATCTCGGATTTGGGGTTGTTTCACCGCGGCTGAAATGTTTGCATGAGAAATGTATGTCATACAAAATTGTTCGTACATTTCCCATTCGGACAACCACGGTAAAACAACCCCACCCTAACCCCCGGCCACACCCCCAACTCCCCCTACTTACATTTCATTCCGATGCGCTGTGTCCCTGTGTGCGATGCTGGTTCTCTTTCACTTTCGTGATCGGGTACTGGCGCCGCAGGGACATTTTTTTTTATTATTTTTTTGTCATTTATTTTTGGTTGGGTCAGCTGCGGGTTTGTCCCCCGCAACCCCGGTGCACTATACTGTATCGTATACTTTGCGGGATGCTGCGGGTGGCACCCCAGCAGCCACCACCAAATAGATATTACAAAATGTCCCACGAACATTTAGTCAGTAGGCCATTTAGTAATATCTATTTTAGAACTTTTGGTGGTGGTAGGTCATTTAGATTCGGCCATTTTGGCCGACACCAAATCTCGCAATTAGTGATGCCCAAGGCCCTCTTCTCTCTCCCCCCTCTACCATCCTTCTGTGCACCACCTCCTCTCACCTCTTCTCCCCCACTGAATAAAACACCCGTTCTTGCGATCCTATGGATTGACTTGCTGATCAAACGCTTATTTCCAATCCCCAGTCGTAATCACACTGAGTTCTTCAAACTTGCTCTGTGTTGCGCTGGACTTTTCTCTGCCTCTTTCAAATGTGCTACTGCCCTACCCCTTTTGAAGAAACCTCGGCTGACCCAGCTGCCTTGGCAACCTTTTGTCCATTTCCCTCCATCCCCATTATTCAAAGTTCCTGGAGTGGATGGTCTACAGATCACGAAGTACCTTGAGGATAATGGCCTTGGATATAGACTGTAATCTGACTTCTGTCAGCATGTCTTCCAAGATTGCACTCTTGGATATCTTCAAGTTTGTCTCTTATGCACCCACTCTAAACTCTCTTCTATATTATCCTTTTGTACCACTCTGCCATTTTTGACACTGACAACCACTCCTTTCTCCTTGTTCACTAGAACCTGGGGATACCTCCTTACCTAGAACACCATGCCTTTTTAAAATCTCGTGAATTGTAAAGGTTTGTAAAAAAAAACAAACAGAAATAAAATAAAATGTTAAATTAATAAAATCTCCTGGAACGTCCAGATTTCTGGACACTACTCCTCGCCTTGTCAGTGTCACCCAAGGATCAATCCTTGGACCTCTGCTATTCACCCTCTGTAGCACCAGCTTCCCTCTCTACACTTCACTCATCCTTTTGGCTTTCAGCATCACCTTTTTTGCTGATGACGCCAACATCTTTTTCTCCTTTCCCTCATTCAACCCAACCATCTCATAATGGTTTTTAAATGAAATACTTAATAACAAGCTTAATGCTGAACTTCAGTTTATAAGTACAGGAACCCATGCTGCTCAGTACTGTCTTGTTTGCAAGACGAGCGTGTTGCTCCATAGCTATTCTCCTGGCCCTATCTTTCCTCAGACATCACTGGGTGGCTCTCCACTGGATTATGCTGAACTTTCCCAAAACGGAGGTCCTCTTTCTCCCGGCTTCCAATGCCATTCCTTCCCTCACCCAAGACTTGCAACTGTGGGGACTTCTTCATTCATCACTGCCCACGGCCTTGGCTGCTGTTGTTTACCTTCTCAACATTATGAAAAATTCATCCATTTCTTGCTCACCAGTCTACAAAAACTCTTATCTCCACCTTTGCGCTCTGCAAACTGGATTAATGCTTGTGCCTACTCATTTGTCTTCATCTCTACATCTCCCCCGCCCCCTCAAAGTCCTCAACTTTAATACACACTCTCTATGACCGACCCAGAGCCTCCACTCCTAACTACCAACACCATCCTGTTTGACTCTCAATGCAGAACCGCTCCCTTTCTAATATTTTTATCCTAGTCTACAAAGCTATTGATGGTATTGCTCCTCCGTATCTGGTTATCTCTTGCTAAGTCTACCTCAAAAAAGTGGGGCTGCCAGCCAAATACAATAGGTGAGCCAGCCTATCCATGTATCCAAACACAAAAAAGACCTATTGTATTGTGAAGTCTGTTTTTCCAATGCTTCTCAGCGATCCACAATTCAACATGAAACCTTATTATGATTCATCAAGGCATTCCGTTTTTATTACTCACCATCTTGGTCCCTCAGCTCCTCTTTGCACTTTGCACTCAACCTCACTTCACCATGCGCACACGGTGCCTTCTCTTACAACTGCTCTTTATCCCTACACCCCTGCTACACTGGAACCTGCTTCCCATCACAATGAAAGCTGGCCCGATTGTGGATCCCTGCAAGGCTGGGCTTAAACTTAATTTATTTTTTGAAGAAAGAGCTCCCCCTGCTCCACCCTACTCCTTATCTGAATTCACCACTCCTTCAGTTTCTTGTAATAATATAATGTTGTATATTTGTATGGTACTCATCTTTAGTTCTCAACACCTCTCCAACTCCTCCAGTTAATGTTAACTTTTTATGTCACCTATTTTGTCCAATCTTGTTCTAATTATTGTACAAGCCCCCTTCTGGGGAAAGCCTCCACTAAATCATCTGAAATTGTATTATTGAAAGTCATTTCTGATTAGGGGTGGCTCATCCAAAATGGGTGAGGGGGACCCATCTGCACCCTCACCCATCATGGAAGGAAAAGAGTGTGTGAGTCAGTGTATCATGTATGGATGTGTATGTGTGAATGCTGTGTGTGAATGTGTTCGCATGTGTGTTAACGGGGCCAGGGAGCGGGTGAGGGCAGCAACAACTGCATTTTGTACTGGGCTCCTCTCATAGAGGCCCAGTAAAAAATGTTGACAAAGTTTTATTACGTGGCTAGACTTGCACTTTGGGGTAGCCTTTCTAGCCATTTCCTACTGTGGTATGATATTTTTTACTGGGTTTCTGATAAAGCAGGCATGAGACGTTTTAATGCACAGCTGGACTGGCATTTTGGTGCAGTCATTCTAGCTATTTCTTTGGCATGTACTTTTTTTACTGAATGTCTACAATTAAGCAAGAATTATGCCATTACGTGGCTACCCTGGCATTTGGTGCAGTCAGCTCGGACATGTTTTCATATTATAGCATGGCATTTTTAATGGCATAGCCAACTGGATTGTGTTCTTAGGTGGGGTACTGCCATATATTGTTAGGACCAGCGTGGAAATGTTTTCTTCTTGTGTTCCTCATGTTATAGGATCATTACTGGCATTATGCGCAAAGCAAACATGAGTGTGTTCTTGGGAATACTGGCATAATTATAATTATTACCGAAGAGGTTTCGATGCCCGGACCCGGGATTCGAACCTGTGTTGCTCTGGGTCGTCTTAGTGATTTTCTTATTGGATTTTTTCAAAACCTATTTGTTTCTGTTTGCCCAATGTTTTACTTGGTGTTCTGTTAAATAGACCATTTTATCCCATTATTAAAATTAATTTCTCAGGGTATGTGGGGGGGGTGGTGGGGAGAACCCCCTCCAAACCACTCTAGGTTGGTTCAGGATCTCTTGCAACGCGCAGTTGCGCGGGCATATTTAAAAATTCACCAACCAACACTGTTTCGGATCGAAATTGACATCCTATTTTTCAAATAAATAAAAAGTTATTTCTGAGCCAGAGGGACAGACCCCTATGTGGGTGCTCTTGTTTCACCCCTTTTGAGGGCAGGTGCAGCAGCGGACTGGCCTGTAGGGAACCCTGGAGATTTCCTGGTTACCCTTTGCACCCTGGGCCTCTTTTGTGTGGGATTTACAAATGTCCCCATTGGAAAAGTTTTGGCCGTTGGGCTTGCTAAAAATTTGTAGTATGGGGCCACATCCTCTTTTGGTTAGCAGGCCACCCCTGGGCAGATGCATGCTCTAAGCCGCGGGACCCAGCTACTGGCCCTCCAGGAACGTGTGCCCTGAAGATGACAGGGCGACGAAGTCTCAAAGCAATGTAGTGTATGTTTAGCTCCCCATTCGTCCGTGTAGTTTTAATCGGAATGTTCAACATGAGCCGTGTGTGCTCGGGAAGCAACCTTGCTGACCAAGTAGAATATAGCTAGCATGGTAGGGTGTGAAATCATCATTTCAATAGTAATGTAACCAACATTTCTATAACTAGTATGTTTTTTAATGATGAATAATTAACCATTATTGGAAACATGTTCAATTCTAATAATCGCGTTTTAAATTGTCCCCCTCGCACCCCCACTTCTAAACTCGGTAATAACACTTATATTTACCCAAGCTTTAGGTACTCAGATGAGTCCTTGCTGCGTGGATTTGAATGGATGTTTGCAAGTGCCACGCAGATACCAGAGACGAGTTCTCAACTTGCTGAGCTGTCTTGCCGGCATTTTAGGTCCCGGGAGAGGTAATGCCGTGAGAGTGACAGGCTATCACCCCAAGTCCCATACAGCCGACTCCCACCGCTTTCCGTCTTCTTACAAACCGGTTGGATGAAAATGCGTAGCAGTCGACATGTTGTTGGCGCGCGCGCATCACCATTCCCTCCCACCGACGCCTGCTGTCTTTAGTCAGACCCGTTGGTTTTCGCCAGAGCTTGTTTACCAGGTGAGGTGCGGCTGAGGAATGCGCGCCCCCGGGGCCTGCATGCAAGCCCTGACGGGTGCGCCCTCTCCCACTCTCCCCCTCCGACATTATCGCCTTCATGCCTGGTTTTCTCATTGTCCCTGCTGTAGGCTTGTCGTTCTTTTCTAAATACTTTCGTAGCTGAAAATGGCAACACGAGCAGAAAAAAAAGAAACATTTTATTTAACATTTATAAAGCGCTCACACAGCCCACAGGCATCGAGGCGCTGTTACAGGAATTGTTTGTTTTTCTTAGTTGTGTAATTGTGTTGTTTTTTTTTTGTCTTAGTTACGTATTTATAACGCGCTTAAACACCCAGAGGTTTCTAAGCGCGGACCCGGGGATCGAACCTGTTGTTGCTTCGTGTCGTCTTGCTTCCAAGACGCGCACGCTGCCGCTGAGCTATCCTCCCGGGACATTTTAGACTTTAGAACCGTAGTTGTGATAACGAGGGCGCGTTTGCGGGGATGTTACGGAAAATGTGCGCTCTATCGAGCTAGTTGGATTCATTCTTTTACGACCTCGGGTACACGAGCAGAGGCGCCACGTCGCTCGGTGGGAGATGGGGACGAGGCTTCCTTCTGGACAGGAAGGCCTCTATGCTCTCGACAGAGAAGACATAGAAACAGTCCAGGCACCTCTGATATGCACACGCAAGCGCAATACAAAGCTAGCTCACCTTGTCCCTCTGCCCCACTAACCTAACCCGCGCCCCCTATCTTTCACATTCGCCAGCACACCATGCAAATAGCAGTGGCGTGCAGTATACACCCCAGTGAAATAACAAGCAGCATTGGTAGTGCCAACAGTTTTGGCTTTTGTGAAGGCCTGCGAAAATGCATTTGCCAGGTACTACCGTGCTGGCCATCAACGGTAGCAGGTGCAAAATGTTGCCAGTACATGGACATGTAATAGCAGTGTCTGGCCTAATGCTTGTTTTTAACAGGGCCTCAGTGCAGGACATGCATAGGGCGTATAGAGTGGCTGAAGGCAGACCTGCTTAAGACATTTTGATTACACCAGTTGCACTTTTGTGAAATTTTGTGAAATTAAGTCATTCACTCTCAAAACACTGCCTGAAAAAAACATTGGCAGGCATTTCCAGCACAAAATTTGATGGCAAGGCTTTATAAAGCTATCAAGAAAATGGGTTTTGGGTGGGGGGAGGGCAGGAAGTGGGTGAGATTGGCCTTTAGATTATCATGGCCATGGGAAGTCATGGGGTGGGTAGATAGTCGAACAACACTTCCAAGCTTAGTGTCACTCCTCATATGATCTTTCTCCTCAGCTGTATGCAAATGCAATAGTTTGGGCTTCTAGGTGGCGCTACTAGTCAAAACTAAAAACGAATCGCTTGAAAGCTTTGAATTTATTCTAATCAATTGGAGTTGTTGGGACCGCTTCCACCCCTCCTTGCTTTTACCTGCATGTGGCATTAAACCAGGGAACCAACCATCTGGCCTTGGCCTGGCCTCTGATGCGAGACGAGTCTTAACTGCTGGCCTAGGTCACCTCTGCATTTGACCACACACAACACCAGATATGTTTCGGACTTGTGCTTCATAGCTGTGGTGCAGCTTGGACCCTCAGTGCAATATGATCCCCTTAAAGTAGGGGCCAGCACCCATAGGCTCTCCAAATCAGGACTCACGTCGAGGGTACAGGCTGGGGGGGGGGGACGGAGTCCACCCAGTTTTTTCAGAGGGTGGACTCAGCCCCTCCTCCCCCAGCTAAAATAAGAAACATTGAATGTCCTCTTTGAATGTATGCATTAAAGCCGACAACGGGGATAAAAGCCCAGTCCTCAGGTTTGTAAGCAGGACACTTCACCACTGCACTACATAACCTGATGCAAATTAACACATAACTAAAGGTAAAATGTCCCATTTCGGTACTGCAAGTCGCCAAGAGAACATTTGTATTGGTTCTCGGAGTTTAAAACATGCACACCTCTTAACGTTTTCAAAAACACTATTAGAAGAAAACATGCTCTCCGCGTTTTGTGTGTGTGTTTTTATAAAAGGCAAATGCCATTCGTTCTGTTCAATTTGAGCGGTTATGCAAAGCCAATTTAATGAAATGTGTATACTTCACCTTGATATGCTAATTTCTGGCGATGTCTCTTCCCATTGCATTTGTTGATGCGTCCCCCCACTTTAATTTTTAGGACTTGACCCCTGCTCCAAATGCATTCGACTACAACTCCAATCAGGCCTAGCCAGAGTAGTCCATAGTTAGCGGATCATGGAAGTCGTAGTCCAGCACATTTGGAGAGATGTAGGTGTTGGCCCCCTGCTGTGGACTAATGAATGCTTAATGCTTAATGGTTCATTTCTAGGATCATTGTTCATTGAGGCAACTTGGTCTACCACTTCCTGTTTCCTATTCTTCCATCAAGCCCTTTTTAGAGCGCTTTTTCCAACAGGCATCCTTCACCACTCCTCATGGCGCTGGATTTCCAAACCTGTTCCTTGATCGGTACCTGTGATAATGATCCACCTACCCCTGGGAAGGCAACGGTTCAGGGGGGTCACTTTCAAAATGGCAGGTGTGTGCCATTGTGGTCCAAAGATGCGGCAAAGCATCAATGCATCTCAATTGGGGCCTGGTGAAGGCTCATGCGACCAAGCTCGCCCATGCCCTGCTCTACTTTGCACGAATCAAACAATGTTGCTCAGACTCCTCTACTCCGATACACAATCCTGCGACCGGAACATTGCAAAAAAACCTCAGCCCGTTCTCCCGTCCGACATGTACCGCTTACCTGGGCCTTTCCACTGAATACTGAACCCAATTCCTGCCAGTGATTCCCGACCCACCCCTTCCCAGTACTGACACAGGTGGCACTCAGTGGAGGAACTTTGCTGAATATGTTGCATGACATCTAAATGAAAGGTGCCCCTGCCAGAACGGTGGGATAAAATGGTGTGCCACAAATGTTGGTGTGTGCGAAACACCCTTGCCCCACTCCGCCTAAAATTACGCCCATGGTGGCACTGCCACCCAATCCACACCGCCTTCTCCTTGCCACAGTCGACCCTGAAGCCTGATCCATCCCATCCAACCTGCTTCCTGTCACTTGCATCGAGATTCCTGTGAGACATCTGGCAGCATTGTAACGTCCCTATACCCTATGCTAGTTAAAATATGTATTTTATTTATTTATACCGTGCCTGCAGGCATACACATAGAGGCGCACAAACAACAAACAAGCTCACATGCATACAATATAATCCAAGCAAAACCTACAAATAAGACACTTGGTCAATTCAGATGTTACCATAGCTCTGTGGGCTAATGTTCCTGATGCAGACATCCATTTGTAGACGGCCGGTACACTCTGCATTTCATCCTTCGGATCGGTTATTGAAATGAGTTTCACGTTTGTTGGGTAACTGTAAATCTGTTACCATTTTGTAAAGGAATGAGTTTGTATTGTACAATATACAAGTTCAGCCTTTGTTATCCGGAGAGTATCCAGCATGACATGAGCGAGGGGCCTAAACTATAAAAAGCCTTGGTTCTTTGCAGGGAATTGGGGGTGGGGGTGGTCTGGTTCTCCCCATATGTGGTCAATGAAGGTGCGAGACCTAACAAGCCATCTTCTTGGGCCCAAAGGTTGTCATCGCTGGTTACAATATAGGACCACATTGGCATTGTTAAAAAACACTCGTGCCCAAAGCAGATAAGGAGGTCCCTCAGCACATTGCAGATGCACTTTTATGCTACAATACAAACAGCGCATTTATAATGGTGTCCATAGTAATGGCAATTCTTGTAATGCCACAAACTTCAGGTTGCCCGGCTCAATACATCTATAATATGGATCGCATGACTGATTTTCGTACCTGAAGAGTTCAGCTTCACCTCACTTTCAAGGTATTGTGTATTGTGCACCGCGCCACTCATTCTGTAGGTCCTGCCTTCCTCGAGTATAAACTTAAGGCGTACCACTGGCATGTGAAGGAACAAGAATGAAACTCGCATGTCTGAGACCACACACAATTGCACAAAGGCCCTGGGCTTTCACGTGTATTGTGGCATTGAGTTGCACACGCATGTTCCTTCTGCTGCCTTCATATGGACAGGGTGGACGGTGTAGTGATAACTGGGGAACACAAGTCTTTTCCCGATGGAACAGGCACAGCCCAATCTTGACAAAGTAGCAAAGGGGGTCCTCACTGTGGAAATGCTTATTTTTAATTTTTACTTCCTCTTTTGAATTGGGCTAATTCAACCTAGCACATTATGCCAGCACCCTCATTCCTGCTCTTTGTTCCCAAAACCGATAAGTTTAACAATGTTTTCCAGCTCTGCCCCTCTTTCATGCTCCTTGTGCCAAAAGTGAATCCTCATGAAGCCAGTCTGAACAATATATTCCAACATTACCCCAGTAAATCACTTTCATGAGACTTGTGATAAAAAAATGCATGCCATTATTGCCCCTGTAAAAAACACTTTCACGCTGCTATTGCCTTAAATAAATGAGGCCTGTTTCAAGAATGTATGCCGGTGCTGGCCCATTTCTGCTGGCTATGCCCGAGGCAAATCATGTGCCCTGTGCCAATAATATATGCTCTGCCCTGCGCCACACTTTCATGCTACTAGTGCCCAAATCAAATCATGCCTACTGTATACAAGCAAATGCCCTTCTGCTCCCCCGTTCACACTGCTTTCCCCAAATGATTTTTTTCCTATTTCAACAAGATATACTTTCATTGACCCCTCCTCCTGTCCCTGCCTTCATGCTTCTAGGGTTGGAAGCAAATCAGTCTCTGTCAATACTATCATATGGCCTCAGAAATCCACAAAGACGGTAGATTTAAGGTTATTTATTCAAGTTTTAAATAACTGGCCTGGGAAGAATTGGATGGTTGAAACTAAGGGGGTGCCTACAGTTCTCTCAAGTCTCCTTCGGCTCCTTGCACCCTAGCCCATGCATCCCTAGCCCTTCCCCTCAGAATCTCCTGGACTTACTCCAAAGAAAGGTAACCCCTACTTTTTTAAGTCCTTCTAACATAGACAGAAAATAACACAACCTTTAGGTTTCCCTATCTGCCTCTCTCCAGTACTTTCTATGGGACATCACTGGTCTGTTGAACTGCCCAATGTCACCAGGGGCTTCTCTTCCAGTCCCTCCCCTTCTTTCTCTATCCCTCCCTCTATCTGTCTCCACTCTCTTCCCTCTGTGATCTTCCTAGTTTCCGCCTTTCTCTACCTCTACCACATTTCCTTACTCTTCCTCACTTCCACCACCCTAAACTACCTGCACCTCTCCTCCCACACTCAATAACCCCTGTAGATTCCTCTGCCTCCTGATCCCACTCTCTCAATCTCTCTCCGCACTACCGCACGCCCTCTCCACCCTCCCCACTACTACTCCTGCTACTACCTTTCAATCTCTCCCCAACTCCCCTGTCACTCCTTCCCTCACTTGCATTGCCCACCTATTCCTTTTCTCCCCCTTTTCCCTTTCTCTCCCTCTTCCCTTTCTCCCCCTCTTCCCCTGCCGCCCTCTTCCCCTGCCCCCCCTCTTCCTTTGCTCCTCCTCTTCCCTTGCTCCTCCTCTTCCCTTGCTCCTCCTCTTCCCTTTCTCCCCCTCTTCCCTTTTTCCCTCCCTTCCGGTCCCTCTCCCCTCTACCCCCTCAAATCTTTGTCACTCACTGTGTACAGCCCCACACTACACTCAACTGTTGCCACCATGTTCTACACACATTATCCTGCCTACACTCTCTCAATACACTGGCACAGTCTCCTGAGCACTCTGCTCCACGTCACCCTCTGCACTTGGCCTGGTTTCTAGATCCACCACTACTCCACCTGATATGACCCAAACACCTTTCTATCTCTTCTGTGATGGCTGGACTTTCATAGGCAGCCTTTCCTCTTTCATCGCTCCTCCCGTCTCTGATTGATACCCTGGTCACATGCGCTCGATGGCCAATCTCTGGCTAAACTATCACTGGAAGGCTTCAAAAAGTGTTAAGTCTGGACCTCTTTTGGATCCTCATTTGCAAGGTAGCAGCCGTGTGCTCAGGAGCTCATGTCCTTGGGTTTTTTTTTCATGTGCTGGTAAGTTTTTCTTCCAATTCGGTTTTGGGATGATTCTGCATCTCCTGCTCCCCTGCTATACCTCCCCACTCTGTTATGTGTTACCCCATCATTCACCTAGGGGTCTTTAGGTTGGATTTTGTGTGTCTCCTCTTTTTTGGCAAGAAAAATCCAAGTCCCATTTATGTTCTCAAATCCGTTTCCCTGGTTCCAATCTGGGTTTTCTTGGTTGTGCTCAGGAGCATTCTGGGAGTTACTCGCCCGAAAAAGACAAAAGAACCAGAAAAGAGTCTGTCTTTGTGGAAGGCACATCGGTACCAGAAGAAAGACAATCCACATTCTGGGGGTGGGAGGCTGACCCAACTCCCTCACCCCTGCCTCTGGGATACTCCCTCACGCCTGCCTCTGGGATCTGCGATCGGCTCTGGCATACACTTTGGTGGGCCACTAACCACAGGATGAGAAGGCTCCATGCCCCGCACCTTCCAACAGGCCCCTGTGTAGTCCAGAAGATGTCTGGTTGTAGCAATGAACTTCACTGCACCACAGTGAGTGCCACTAGCTTCAATGAATTGTAAATAAAGGAAAGTACTGTTACCCCAATACATGGTACTCCTTTTATCAATGCATAAATATTAAAGGCAGGGACAGCCCTCCCAGAATTCTCAGACACCTACAGATTGCACACAGATGTGTGCCTGCCCATACCAGTAAGCAAATTACTTAACCAAGTTAAAGGTTTTTCACTTCTGCTACACAACAATAATGTGAATTATAAAGGTTACTAGAACTAGTAATGCAATCAAACCGCTATCCGCTTTTCTCACCTAACAGCACTACTTCATTCACACTCTGTGAAGGCATCAGGAAGCAAGACACAGACAACAGATTCTGAATTGAAAACAAACACTTTTATTTAATTTAAATGTCAGAATGGTTGAAGGCCTAACTTGCCCTATGCTAAGGGGGGGATTTCCCTACCTGAATATACTAAGGAAAGGCTGAGTCAAAATAGTTCAACTGAAGATCTGTCTGTGCCCTCATAGCTAATCCTATACAATATGTAGGAATGTCAGCAACCAAAAGGAACAGTGCCCAACATAAAGTTCTGAGCCTCTTCCAGCTCGTAGCTTCCTTTAGTTCCAGAAAAAAGTCTCAAGTTTACCTCTTTTGAGTTCAGGATGATACAGTTTTAACCAGTTCTCTGGGATCTCTTTCTCAAGCTCCAGGTAACACAATTCCAAGCACCAAAGAACCTTGAGACTCCAGTCTCCAGTCAATAAATGTTTCAAGTCTCAGGGGTCCCTTACCCAAGACTTAATTTCAGCAGCACAAAAAAAATATCCTTTGCCTTTTCCAAGTTCTTTGCCACTTTTGTGCCCTCCTTTTATAGTGAACTTCCAATGTGTGAATTGTGACTGTATTGGAATAATCTTCAAAACTTTAGTTAGTTCTGCTCACCATGTAATTGTCCATTATGTACAGTTTTCAAGTAGTCTGGCCTTCAAAATTCCTTTTCTTTGTTTCAATATTTAATGTTCCATTCACTTTAGAATACGGCACATATTGGTTTCACTGAGGTGTAAAGTGTCATTCCTTTTTGTATGCAGCATCTAATGGTTTTACTCAAGAGTTAAGTTTTGTTTTACTTCTGGACTTAATATGTAACAGTCCTGCTCTTTTGTGAGATGTTTACCTGTTTCGGTATTCAAGAAACATGGGTTGCGCCTGTTAAGGTTTCCATTCAGTTCGATATTCAGGAAATATGGTTCGTACTTAATTCAGTTCAATAGGCACGGGTTGCACTTATTAAGATTTTCATTCAACACGCCATGTAATATTTCCTTAATTCACTTCAAATAGAATGTACACCTTTTGGAAAAATGTGTTTTCTCCAACACGCTAAATATTCCCAGTCATTCAATATTGGACAATTGATTAAATCTGAGACCTTAAACGTGTTTCCTCAAATACACTACCACTCTGATACAAAGTATTCCTTGAAGAACCATGTTTAAACACTCGCTGACCAGGTTTCTCAATGGTTTGAAACTTACTGGTCGCGTTCTAAGGCTTCACGGCAGCATGGGTTGTACGGCTTTCTGCTTCTCACATCAGGGATCTCACTCCTGCCGCTCAGGAACCCTTGTGTCGACGTCCCAACACAGGGGAACAAGCATCTTGAACAGACATTAAAGGGTCAGCCTCTCCATATGGCTCCCTTATTAATGTTCGGTTTACTCCACAGACCCCCAGCTCCCACGGCATGCTTGCACCAGGCTTCCTGCTGCTTCTCCTGACACTCCTCCACACATAGGTCTCCCTGCTGCCTCTACTGTCACTCCCTTTGCTGCTGGGCTGGTCTCCTTTAATACACCTGCAGGCCCTTGACAGGCTGCAGCTGTGGATGTCCAATCAGCCCTGCCTGACCACAATCAATCGGACATGCCTGACCTTTACATCTCTCAGCAGGCATCTTCCTCGTCCCAGAGTGGTGAAAGAGTGTGGTCTTAGTTGGCTCTTCGTCCCATTACTGTCAAGTGTCAAATCGGGAGAAATGAGGGGAACTGGCTTATAACAGCCCTGGAAGATGGGGGGCAGGGGGACGGGTTTGGTTGGTCACGGAAAGGGGGTTACCATGTCTCGCCCGAGGGCATTCCACTTCGAGTCCCCAAGGACCCTCCACCCAAGTGATCCTCCCTCCTTTCTCCACCCTCAAGGTCAGGATCCAGGAGCGATGGCCTTTCCCTGGCCACCTGTGCAGAGGATCCAAGGGGTTTAGGAGTGAGAATACCCTCAGGTTTCTCACGACTCCCTTAACATCACACTCTTGCTTCTGAAAAACCAAGAAACCAAGTATTAAAATTATTTTCTGTCCTGGTGGTTTTGGTACATTAGCCCTTTTGCATTCCTGAACAGACTGTAAATGCTGAACTGCAGGTACCAGGATGCAACATGGTATGAGCCAAACATTCAGGAATGGGTGATTTATTTCACCCTTGGCATTGGATAAATGGAGATCTCCATAAACTGTTCCTTACTAAATTCAAGGCTACCCCTTTGTGATAAACCCATCTGTTGTTACTAAAAGGGCCACTTTTATGCTGTTGACAGTAACCACTGCAACCGTTAAACTGCTCCCCATTACAATGGCAGCGCTAATAATAAAACAGTGTGAAAAAACACGACTTGATCCCCAGGGGCCTGTCGGAAGAGCAACCTGCAGCAGGGCACATTCTACCACCTGCAGGGCCATCCTGGTGTCTCTTGCAGACCCTGGAGATGGGCATTAATGGCCCCGGAATTGGGCAAAAAATGTCCTGTTTCAATTCACTGTGTAGATCTTGCGCTCCGTATGATATCCGTACAGGGGCTTTGCGAGACAGCCTCTTGCCATTACCAATTATTGGTCAGTGGTGGGATAGATCAACGTGGAAGAGGAAGTGATGTGCAGTTGGGCTAAGGGGGAGAGAAGTGGAAAAAGGGATTTGATTGGCATTTGGCACGAAACAAAGTTCAAGACACAATAACGTGATTGTATGATATGGTGCTGTAGAGGAACAGGTAGGTGCTTTCTCACTAGCTCCCACCCCCTCACCGCCGTCTTGCTGAACAGCAGGAAAAAATTAGTAAATGGGACTGTCTGTATTGTTCCAATACTGCACTGAGTATATGAGAAACGTTATGCACTCAGACAGCCATACAGAATGTACCCTTGCACTGAAAGTGTGGAAGGATGCCATGTAGGAGGATGCCGTATGAACGGGTGTCAGAACGCACCTTTTGACATATGTTAAAGTGGAATCTGACGAGGACAGAGTGATTTCATAATGAAGTTATAGGAACCTAAGTTGAAATGATATGAAAATACTGGAGAGTAACGATGTAACTGAAGCACCAAGAGAAATATGTACCTAAAGCTAAAGTAATCGTGGATATAAAGAAAATGAAGTACCGCACTGAACAATAACTGTAAATGCGCAGTAAAGCAAGGTACAAAGAAAACCTATAGGAGTTTGCTATAGAGGGGTGTATATATAACGTGGCAAGGACAACCATAATAGGAAAATGGACACTGGCTCACGTTGTACTTAACCAAGCTACCTCGGAGACCGACCGAGGCTGAAGAATCAGGAGACACGGAAAAGCAGCTCTATGTGCAGAGCTGATGAGAAGTCGAGGTTGGCCCAGAATTAAGGATGCTATTTTAAGGGATAAGCACAAAGGGAACATGGATAACCTATGAAGGTGGGACATTCCTTATAGATTGAAGAAGGAAACATCTGTGAGAGTCCAACTGCTGGTCAATTAAAAGTATGCAAAGTTCATATGAGAGAGTAAGAAAGTCTCCAGAGGCTAAGAGGAGCAACAGCACACTGCAAACAAAGACTATTCATTAGAGCCTTAAGTTAAGATAGTGATGTGCTTGCACTCTCTTGAATGTTCCAGGACAGTGAACAGGAAACCAGGTCAACTACAAACTGAAGACTTTGGCTTATGGCCTACTGATGAGAGATGAGGCACTAATTGGGAAAACGGGGAGTAGTCTGACGGGATTCAAACACCTATGTTTCGTTTCATGTGCATGGTGTTAAAGACCCAAAAGTCCAGGGTTGGGATAGTATTCCAACCAATCAGTGGGGTTGAGGGACAACCAAATATACAATGTTGCAGAGACCAATCCACTGTTTAGTGTGCTATAATCCGTACTATACATCTTTAGAGGTAGTTCAAGGTGTGCCCTACAGATGAGGGGTAGCCAATGATGCACTAATCCTTATATGTTCTAAAAGTATATATGTTCCCTTAACCAATCCCTTCCATCAATAGGTTTTATATTTTGTCATGTATAATGACGTCATAGATGACGCGTATTGAGGTATAAGACTTCCATGTAGTCGGGTTTAGTTGTGAGTGTGCAAGCATCAGTGCGATGTCTGTGAGTTCTCCCTACTTTACTAAATGATAATAAAGTAGTACTTTGTCATATTCCTTGAGTCTGTCCGATTATTTGGTCTGAGATCATTATTTGTAATTCCATCTAGCACAAATGACGCTTCAAGATGCTAGAGCACAGTCCAATGCGGGTGGAGAAGGGAAAGGTAAAGGACTCTTGATCCAGTGTCCAAAAAACATGATTTGCTACAGAGGAAGCCTGCTGGAAGAGTGTACCCAAGGCCAAAGCCCTTTCTAGCAACTGCAGGGCTATCTTAATGGCTCTTGCAGGGCAGCAGCTGGACATAGAATTCCCAGAGAGCAGCCTAAAATGTCCAGTTTCCCTTCACTGTTCTGCTTGTGTGGGGGCAGCCTGCTACCTCCCACTGCCCCTCTACTCTGTCCCCCACACACCTCCGGTGTGGGCACACTCCTCTTTATTATTAAGCTCCATTTCCTTAACGTTTCCCAAATCTGGGCCGTTTCCTAGCTGTGATCCAAAGTTTAGCAAAAAAGCAACAATCTTACTGACCCTAAAACAAATGGCAACAGTGGGCAGCTCAGCTGGCGTGCTCAAGGAGCCACAATGTTGCTTGGGGAACTTCATTCAGTTTCTTTAAGGAAGAGTGCAAGTGTCATCAGTCATTCTATGTAGAATGTCAAATGTAACCCTACCTCCTTCATCATGGATGCCAGTTAAATGGAATGGGTACAGTTTGAAAAATGTTATGTGGGAGGCTGTGGCTAGTCGTTCTGCATCACTTTGTTATAGGCTGCCTGGACAGAGGACATTGATGCCAAAGACCAGCCTGGTACTGCACACCAAATGAAGCCTCGCAGTTGACCCTGGTTACCTGGCTTAGGAAACGATAGCTAGGCACGGGTCTACATAATGAGCCTTATGCCTCCAAACTATCTGTTTCTCGTTCTTCCAGAAATTGGGCGTGGTTGTGAAAGGGAAAATACAACAGAGTATTAAAGGCAAAAATAAAGTGGAAAGGGAAAAGCCTTTTTAAACGAGCAAGAGAAGCGTTTTTCATTAAAGTAGTTGTGCATCCTGCTGCTGTTATGGGAAAAAAAGGATGCATGTTTGAGGTGCGAAAATATGGACATGCCCAACAACCTTTTAATAGTGACATTGGGTTTGCAATAATTTCTGAGGCCTGTTTTTATACTTCAAAGACACAACTGGAATTCACACACAGCTTCAACTATTGCCTGAATCAATGATAAAAAGATGTGGGAAAGACGAGGCCCAGAGTTTTGGAGTGCTTTTACATCGCAAAACAATTCAGATGGCCTAAGGAACGTGTGTTTGAGCTTAAATTAAAACTTCAAGAAAAATCCACTTCTTATTACAAACATGTCATGTGTTGATCATATTTTTCATGTTACCTTTTAAGTAAAATGTAAAAGGTCCTACAGAAAAAGCTGCATTTAAAAGTCACATTTTTTTCTGTATTGTATTTATTTCACTTGGAATCACATTGTGTATTTAAAACTCAGAAAATATTTTCCCAGACATATTTCTGTTGGAGCTTTGGGGATCTTGACACTGTCTGAAAATTCACCTCACACTAGAAACCCCAGTTCAGGAATGCAATATCACAAGACATGAGCCCACACAGAACCATTGATCTACTGTGCTGGAGGCAATTTCTAGGGTGACAGCCCAGTATACCCACTACCATACTCCAGCTAATGGGCTTCGGCTTTGGGCTTCAAAGATACCTGTCACCATTTGTCAAAATATAGGGCTCATAAAAATCCATTGGCTGAATCCACGGGGCAGCTCAACTGATCGCCTTGAGAGGCCAAAGAAATGCTGCCTGGACACATATTGATAACATGAAAAAGGAGTGTGCAGGAGATGCATCAATGGTGTCCTCTATAGGTTGACGCTAATGTTTCTTCACTACCAAACTGGATAGGAAAATACAGGTTACCTGTTAAAATCAAATTGTTAAGCCCTTGGATTCCCTTATCTTTAAATGCATAAAATTATCCGTGCGTAATGGAACAGGGAAAAGATATTTTAACATTGTACATTTTACTGGGAAAGATTACATCTTAAACCCAAACTTGTTGATCAGAAGGAAAACTCAAAAGGAATAGATTAAAAGCAGTGTGCACATACATGTGTATTTAAAGTGGCACACAAGGCTGTATTCAAAGACTCTCTTTGACACACACACAAACACATTGAAAGTAGCACACTTGTGTTTAGTAAAATTCACACACACAAGTTCATTGTGTTCAGAGCAGAGTGCAAGAATCTTTGAAAGTATTATTTTCCAAATTCAAACCTGTGCAAGTCAAATGTATGCTGGCCATTGTCTACATTTAAATGACCTGCACATGACCTATACATTCACTATCCCATACTTGTACAAGGGAGCCAAGTTGAATTTATGTGTTGGGTAAATGTATGTTCAATAACTTTCTCTGATACCATATTGTTACGCTCACCTGGCTCCCACAGGGGCGTCGGTCGGACACAGACAGCTGCGGTCTCCACCCACGTGATGCGTAGTGCAGCGATGACTGACTGGATCTGCCCTCCTAATCTTGTCTGCTGAACCCATAGAAATATTCTCCTGCAAGTGGAGAGATGGATTTAGCCACTTGTGGATTCAAGTGATGGCACCCCCACAGTCCTCCCCAACTAATCACCTCCGAAATGCCCTCACAGATCTCTCACCTTATTATCTTGAAAAATGAGCTCTCCATCCTGCGTGGATTTGCAGGGGCGCGTCGATTCCAGTTACTTCACTGGTTTGAAGGCTCGGGAGAGTTCCAGAGAGTATTGACTCTGAGGTTCCTGGTGAGGACCAGTAAGTATTAAGTTCATAGAGTTCAATATTTCCGATGTTCACTCTTGTCCCCCCCTTCCTTTCTTGTCTTGCAGCTGGCTCGTGAAAAGATGCTCTTGTGGCAGCTGGTGGCGCTCAGGTAAGAGTCTGTATTACCCGGCGCTGTCCGGTAAATGTTGCACGTGGAAAACATGTTGTTTTGTCTCTCTTTACAGATGCAGCACGTGAAAATATGGAGAGTCACAAAAGGATGCCTCCGGTGGTAAATCGGGTAAGTCTATGGTGGTAAGAATTATATTTGTTGGTTCCCTCAGCTCGCCTTGTGGTTTTATTTTGTCTCCTAGGTGCCGAAGTTCGGCGCAGAAATGATGGAGGCAGCGGCGACCCGAAGGATGCTGTGAAGACTGGTGAGTATGGCGCAGCGTTGCAGCTGGAGGTGCGGCGCATGCAGAAATGATGTTCTTTACAGGTCCGGAGACGAGATGGATCCAGAATCAGTTGTGGAATAGAAATAAGTTTGTTTTCTAACCTTGTCCCTTTCTTTCCTCTTTGTTTTAGGAGCTCTGGATTCGAGGCAGGCGTGGCAGAAGACTGGATGCAGGCTGCAGGCACGGTGAGCGTTACGCTGCTGGATGCAGAATAACGCGAAGCGTGTGTTGCTGGTCGGGCGTGGTTTAAATAGCCTCAAAAGTAGTCCCAGTAAGAAGTCCCTGGGGCACAACAGAGTAAAAAATAGTCCCTGTAGAAAAATAGTCCCTTTCAGGCTTCATGTTGGATTGGAGTCATTTGCAGCATGGTCTGCCTGAGGTAAGTAATGACTATGAGCCTGGCGCCTTAGGTGCCAGGACTGATTTCTACTATGAGCCTGGCGCCTAAGGCGCCAGGACTGATCCCAGATAGCCCCTAGCCGGGGCTGCTGAGGTTTTACTAAATGTCTAGATGCCTGCTCCCGGGGCTGATGAGCTTGGTCCGGATGCCTGGGGGTAGGCAGCATGACACATATGTGTTTTGATACTGAAGAAAATTGTTTTGAAGAGGTTAAAATATGTGAACACACCTGGCCGAAAAGTATCAAAGCTATCATTGAAATATATTGTGTTCCTTAGACAGAAGCAATACGAATTTTTAAAATGTCGATTGTCTTTTAGAATATATATATTTTCTAAAAGACAAAGTTGCTTTGATTGCTTGCGGGAGTCTTACAGGCAGGTAAAATTAGTTTGAATGACAAATTGTAGTTGAGCTTATAACATTGTGGTGAAATCCATGTTGTAAAGCTGGAGACCATCTTAGTTGAAGTTACTTTATTCTTTTATATATATTTCAAATTTTGAGATGCACACCGTCTGTTCTTCTTGGCCAGAATTATTATGTTATGCTAAAAGCATTCATATAGCGCACGTACGGCCAAGAGCATCTTGGCGCTCGGATATAGATGAAACTGCAACACCTACATAACCTAAAATAGCAGTGTCTTGAATGAGTGACATCAGATGGTTATCCCTACTTCTAAGTGCAGCAGGAAGGTTGTTCCATAATTTGATGCCTGTGACAGCAAAGATACGGCCACCAATGCGAACAAAATTAAATTTAGGAACAACTAAACTCGCACTCTCTGAACGAAGAGACCGCCCTGGAACATAAGGTGCACACATATCTCGAAGAAAGTGAGCCCCTTGATTATGGTATTCCCAGTGGACTAGACACAGGAATTTAAACTGAATCCTTTTATCCACCGCGAGCCAGTGGGGTGGGATTATACAACAAAGGGCATTCAATCACTTATGTTGCCCTAGCAGAATTCATAAACCTATCAAAAGATAATTCTACAGGTGTACACCAACATCATTTTCACCAGGAAATTTGGCAATGGCATTAAAAGTGAGAATGGCACAATAACGCTGTTGATCCTCTCTGACAATTAGACTTTAAACCAGGCCATGGCATGGAATCAGCCCTTATAGATTTAAAACTCCAAATGGATGAACTAAAAGACAAAGGTAACTTAGCGCTCCTTCTTCTATTAGGCATATCTGTAGCATTCAACTTGGTCCACCACAATATAAATCACAGTGCCCGCTTCCCCAGCCTGCTTTTATCTTCCCACCCCCAACTTACCTTTTATAGCAGCACACTTCTGTGTGTGCCACCTGCACCCTGCAATCCCTGCAGCGTCAGCTTCTCCCACTAACGTGGGTTAAAGCTGACATCGCAGGGTGCTTTTCTTTTTTTTTTCTTTCTTGTCCCCCACTTACCAAAATGGTAAGTGGGGGACACCCCCGCAACTCCCGAGTCCCGTTACAGCACCCAAGCAGAGTGGGGGTTACCCCCGCAACTCCCGCTCTGCTTGGGCGCAGTAAATGTCGCCCTCATTTTGTGTGCCCCCAAAGTCGAAGTAACTGTGGGGGCGCACAAATGAGGGCGACATTTTTGTACGATTCCGACAGTTGCATTACCTTAGCTAGAGCTCTCGTTCTATCGAGAGTAGACTATCTTAATGCCTTGTACCTCGGTACAAACAGTCGAAACCTCAGAAAACTACAAGTGCTACAAAATACTGCGTTGAGAGCTGCACTTAATATTCTGAGAGCCAACCACATGACTTCTGCTAGATGAAATGTTCACTAGATCCCAGTTTAAGACCGAATTGCTGGAGAACGGTTATAGGGGGTTTTGTCATCAAATGGCTAATTTGGCAATTATTTAGATTTGACGAACTGGCAGAAAAAGAAATATGCATGGATTTTTTTTTTCCTCGAAAAAAGCATAAACGTCCCTTTCCATGGAAACCAGGGTGATGGCATGTTGGCCACAAAAACAAATCCTAAGATGAAATTTCTAGTTTAGCTTGACTGATGCACATGCTATGAAACTAGTAACCACGGATGATAACATTCTGCACATTTTAAATGTGCTCAATACATTAGATTGTACACTAAGGCGTGGGTGGCAATCGCCCTCCTTCTAGCTTTTTTTTGGATGTCTGTGTGAAGACTGCCTTGTTACCTCCTCGTACCAGGAGCAAGTTGGTTTGAGTTTTGGTAAAGCGTCTTCTAGCAGACAACATTTAGACAAACCTCAAATGCATGACTTTTTGCAACTAGGCCAATGTGTAATGATACTGTCGGTTGCGAGTACATGATAGTTCCGTGGCGTCCCGCCCCGCCAAAGTCTCAACTTGTTAATTGCATAGCTGGTGTCCCTGGCGGCCTGCAACGCCAAAGTCTCAACGTGTTCATTGCATAGCTGGTGTCCCTGGCGGCCTGCAACGCCAAAGTCTCAACGTGTTCATTGCATAGCTGGTGTCCCTGGCGGCCTGCAACGCCAAAGTCTCAACGTGTTCATTGCATAGCTGGTGTCCCTGGCGGCCTGCAACGCCAAAGTCTCAACGTGTTCATTGCATAGCTTGCTCCATATTTGGATTTTGGGTCCATGCCCCATGCCTGGCGCATCTGGGACAGCAGGGGCGGACTGGCCATTAATTAATCAGATCTGGAATCCACTGCACCCATTGGCCAGCAGAATGTAAGGCACCAGAGCTGCTCTCGTGTTGGTTTAGGGCCGTCTCCCTGATCGTGGTCTCTACCCTCCTCATTCCCTATCAAGCCAAGGGCCCGCTTCAACAGAAACAAAGTAATTATAAATCACACAATAGTATAACTAAAGGGCTTGTGAGACTTTATGGAGCACCTCCGTCCTAAGGTCATCGGACTAAACACTAGTCATCTGTATCTGACTGGGCAATGTTTGCTTGAGGAGAGAGAGCTCACTGGGTTGGGTGCATGTTGCTAAGATACAAGCTTACACTCAGTGGCGTAACACAAAATGTGGGGGCCCCCCTGCGAGCCATGCTAAGGGCCCCCCAACTCGGCAACAAATCAGGGGTCGTGCCACACTCTGGGCCGGCCTAGATTATCAAGATTGCACAATACACACAAAGGTGCTGCTGAAGGGGTATGCCACACACTGCACTAGGAGGAAGATATAAATATGTGTTCATGCAATATACAGCACACTTTCTGAGAAAAATTGGCTAAAGAGCCAGAGTGTTTGCAATTGTTTAGTATGGTAACACCAATCCAATACATGCAAGTCACCAACAGTGCACAAGAACATTAATGCTTTGCTATTAAAAATGCCATGCCACATTGAAAACATGTCCCACTGGCTGCACAATGTAGACCAGTGTAGACCCTTAATAACATTAAGTAAACCATGCCATGCCACATTTAGACATACCTAGACTGGTTTCACCAAAATGCCAGTCGAAGCAATAACACTCATCAAGAAGAGCACACATTAAAGCCTGTCCCTGCACCAAACTCTTTAAAATCTGCCAGGAACTGGTCAATCCTGTTGCAGTCTCTACCTCGCCTGTTCTCCCCAGGCCCTCTGTATGGCTCTGGCCTCTCACTTCTCCACTAAAACGCAGGACATCCTGTCCTCTATCTCCTCTTCTTCTCCCTCTTCCTCTCTCGGCCCCCCTTTAGCCATCTCTACCTCCCCTCCTCCTTTCTCCTCTTTCTCTCTGACAACACCTGACAAGGTTTCTAGACAAGTCTGATCCATCATAGTATCCAAACAGGTGCTCCCCTGCTCCTCCAGAACCATCAAGGACCATATTGACACCCTCACTGCAGCCTTGGCCGATTTATGTAATCACTCTTTCACCACTGGAACGTTCCCCCTCTCCCCTTAAGCACTCCCTTGTGCACCCATACCCCAAGAAGCCATCTGACGATCCTACCTGCCCGGCAAACTATCATTCAATCTCCATCACCCCTTTCCTGGGCAAACTCTTGGAAAAGCTGGCCATCTCCCAGCTTACTCTCCAAACTGAATCTGTTGGTTGTCTCCGTGACCATCAGTATGGCTTCAGACCTGCCAAAGGTATGGAAACTGCTCCGCTGAACACCCGTGAAGTTCTGCTCTCTAACCTTGATTCCAGCATTCCTACGGTCCTAATTCTCCTTGATCTTTCCTCTACTTTCGGCACAGTCGACCATGCCAATCTGATCAATCGACTACGTGAGAACCTGGGCATCACGGATCAGACCCTGTAGTGACTGACCTCCTTCCTCTTTGACTGCCCCTCCCAGGTCCAACTTGGTCCCTTTCTCTCCACCACCTCTCTCTTCCTGTGGTATTCCTCAGGGCTCTATCCTGTCACCCTGGTTTTTCAACCTCTACTTGGCCCTTTTGGCCCACCTAATCTCTACCTTCTCCTCTAACTTTGTGTTATGCAGATGACACTCCGCTTTCCTTCAGGCTCCTCTCCTCTCTCGCTCATTCCTGCCTATCCGCGATTCAGGATTGGTGCGCTTCCAACGATCTCTGCCTTAATGCCATTAAGATGGAGATCCTTCTCATTGGGACCCTACTCCTGCTTTCCCTCTCTCACTCTGGCCACCCACCTTGGGCCCTCTTCCTTCGCTTCCTGCGAGGCAAAAAATCTTGGTGTCATCTTTGACTCCACTCTCTTTCTCTCATCACATCTTAGAGGTTGCCAAGAAGTCCCACTACCAGCTGCTCCTCCTCAAAAGGAGTCTTCCCTTTCTCACTTCCCCTCAGAAGCGCACTGTCTCCAGAGCCCTGTTTCTCTCTAGGCTGGACTATTGCAACAGCCTCTTTCTCAATCTGCCTTCCTCTACTCTTCGCCCTATGTAATTAATCCAGAACAGGACTGCAAGACTATCCTTGGCCTCAAGCCCAGGGATCATATCTCTCCACTGGCTCACGGTGGCTGCAAGGATCAAGTTCACAACCCTTTGCATTGTCCACAAGGCTTTCTGGGGTCAGGCTACATCCAACACTCTCTTCCAAAATACCTTCCCTCTCTAGCCCTTCCCACAGCTACCTCCAACTTTCTAAGAGTTAGATGCTTCTCCAGGCAGAGAGTGGGGGGGTAGATCTCTCTCTCCTCTGCAGATGCCTCCCCCTGGAATGGCCTCCCTGCTCCTCTCAAACTTGAGTGGACCACCTGAACTTCCGGAAGTAGCTCAAAACTACTTTCCTCTTCTCCTTTGCTTTCTCTCTCTCCCTCCCCTGCTGACCTACCCGTCAGCTATACTCACTGGTATATGCACTTAGGAGCTGTAACTGTAACCCTACAGTCACTTGTTCTCCTTGTACTACCCAGAGCCGTGCTGCCCTGGCTGCACTTACTGAGAGCATTGCTGCCCTGTTTTCCCCTCCCCTCTTCCTTGCACTTCCCTCCCTCCCTTTCCCCTTGCACGATCTGAATGACACAAGGCCTAGTGAGATTGTTTGTCTTGTCCTCCCTCTATCTTCCCTCCCTTGGCTTGTCATGCCTAGAAACACTTGTGTACAGGCGTATTATAAATTGCTTATATTGTGTCATATCATTTTATCACAGATGCCCAAAAAATGGTACAATGCCGCAGTAAGAAACGGCTAGACTTGCGGCACCCAAAGGCCAGTCTATCCAGGTAATTACACTTAGCAGGACTGCTTTATCAGAAATGCGCAGTTAAAAATAAAAAGTCATACCAAACCGAGAAATGACTAGACTTGCTGCACCAAAATGCCTCTCTAGCCACTAATACCACATATCATGCCTGCTTAGCCTGGACATGGACAACCATTATGATTTATCGCACAATCTGGCCCCCGCTCATCCTCTCTCCCTCCCACCCCATACCCCAACCTCCAAAATCAGCTCATTGACCCAGAATTACCTTCACGTCCCTCTTCATTGTCCCAGAGCTTACGTTTGAGGCTCCTTGCCTCATAGGTAAGTACTGTGATGAGGAAGCGTGTGACTAGGAATAATGAAGAGTACAGGTAGCAAAGTCGGGCATTATCTCTCTGTACCTCTACCTCATACCAGTACTTGTGTATGAGGCAGAGTGCCTCATACACAAGTACTGCCTCAAGTACAGGGATGAGGAAGAATAGGGCTAGGGGTAATGACGATTACTAATAAGTAATCAAGGCATTAAACACAAGTAGTGGCTTAACACCATTTTGGAATATGTTGACTCAACCTGGCTGACCTTCAGAGCAGTTGCTGGACAGAACAGGACACAGATGTTAAACGGCACCTGGGTTTCGCTGTTAACAAGGGCCCAGCAATTACTAACGTAAAGCATTTCACTGTTTGTACCTGCATTCAAATGCCCATTTTTTTTTCAATTTAAATTGTGATGTGGGTGTGATTGGAAGGTTAGAGAGGGAACAAGAGACCGCTCATTCTCACAGCAGTCCATAAGTGAGTGCCTACATACTTAAAGGAGTGAGTTAACTGCTTGTAACATTGAAGCTGCACTAGAATATTCTCATTAAAATGCGTAAAGAAGTTAGATGCCACCACACAAATAAGTTTGTCCCTCCCCCACCACCCGTGAAGTTGGCGCCTCTCCCAACATTTGAAGAATTAGCATCCCCGAAATGTAGGTTTTGCTGCACCACTGAACACGGGCAGAGAACAGATATCTTGTATCTAATGACCCTGCAGCATTCATTGCTTTTTTCATTGAATAACTCTGCTACACCAAGGATAACTAAAGTATCCAAGTGGGGATCAATGATGCAATGGATTCATTGAACTTTGCACATGCATTTGAATCCCCTCTTAAGAATACCACTTTGTTAGTGATTTAACTACAAAGCATTGTCTTTCTGTCTTGTTATATGCATTTTCTTTAACATTTCTTTGCAATTCTGTTGATCACTATAAAAGTACCCAACCATATGTACTATGTGAAATTTTCTTTTTCCCTTTTTTGTTATATTAAGTGTTGAAAATAAACGATTGCACTTTTTTTTTTTACAAATCTTTTGTTGATTCACAGTTCTTTTTGTGTTTAGAAATACTTTCTAGAAGCACCCTGTATAACTAAGTAGTGGGTGGTGACATGCATTTAGCGGTTGACTCATCCTGAGGATTTCTAGAATCAAGAAACCTATTCTCCTTTCAAAAAAGACTTCAGTGGCTAGGTCTAGTGACTAATTCTACCTGTCCACCTTACATTTCTGTGGTTTAAAACAAACTAGTAAGGGTACACTCATTGTTCAGTGGCACCCCTGAACACAAACACACACGCTATTCACCATATACACACGCACCCAGCCATCGATGCATTTAAGTGTGCACCCTTTCACCACACAGGCACACCCAAGCAGCCACCCGTGCATTTAAGTGTGCACCCTTTCACCATACACTCACACAAGCAGCTACCTATAGATTTAAGTGTGTACCCTTTTGTCATGCATGGACACCGAGGCAGCCACCCATACATTTAAGTGTGCACCATTTCATCGTACAAGCACACATTGCGCACCCAGCCACCTGTACATTTGTGTGCACCCTTTCACCATGCACTCACACATGCACACTTCACAGGGTTGAGCAGAGCCCTATTACTTCAAAAAGAAATTGTTTCTTTTTGAAATCACTCTGACTTCATAATGAAGTTATTTCCATTAAGGACCGAACCATAACAGAAATAATTTCTTTATGAAGGCAAAGTGACTTCATAAATAAACTATTTATTTTTGAAGTCATAGGGCTCCCCCACTCCATGACATGGAGGCCTCCAGCCTGGGGTCTTCCATGACATGGGGTGGGAGGAACACTCAGACTTCAAAAAGAAAGTTTCTTTTTGTAGTCACTCTGCCTTCATAAAGAAATTATTTGTTACAGAAATCATTTCTTTATGAATGCAGAATGATTTCAAAAAGAAAAATTTAGAAGACAAAAAAATAGAAAAAATATTTTTGTTCTTTTTTTCTCTCCAAGTGGGCCCCCCTCCCAGGACATATGCTAGCAGGGCCCCCCGCACTGCATGGACCCCTGTTACACCAGTCTTTACACTGCACATAAACCTGTTCCGAGTCCAGGAAGAGCCAAATGTATTTTTCTGATGTTGAGAAAATGTGACCCATTAAAATGACTAATATTAACAAAAGTGCTGTGAAGCGGGGAAGCAGCATCAGTTATGTGAATTTTTATTATGACCCATCACTCTGCTGTTGGATTTAGAGCAAAGTATGTATTTATTTATATACAAGAGGAGGAACGTTGCTCTTTTGATCACAAAAGAATGTACAATAGATTAGAAATCGATTTGACGGGAAACAGCAAGCTTCTTCCAATGGAGTGAGTTTGAGGGACATTATTTCTGACCAGGCTGTGGAGGGGAGTAAATGGAACAGTCACCGGGGACAATACTTAAGTGGACATAGATAGATTAAGGAAAACAAACATTTGACATTTTTAAGGTCAGGCAGGTGGCACAGCAAGCTGTGCTTGGGCTGTGACCATGATGGGTGAAGTGTCAGAGTGGAGGCAGAGGAAGTGAGGGACAGATGCAGGTTAGAGGTGAGGAAAAATGTTAGCTAGCAGACAGATAAGAGGTAGTTTAAGAAGGTAACTCAGGGGCAAGGAGGTGGAATTTTAGTTTGGTTTTGAACAAATCCGTGTGGACTGCTTCTCGGATGTCCGGGGGAAGAGAATTCCATGTAAGTGGTGCAGAAAGAGAGAAAGAGCAGAAGCGAGAGGAAGCACAGGGAGGGTGAGGAGCCACAAGGATAGCTGAGGAGGTAGAGTGCAAATTACGAGGTTTGTAGAGTTGAATAAAGGAGGATAGATACAGTGGGGCCTTAACATGGATAGATTTGTGAACCAGGAGAAGAAATTTAAAAGACGTGTTTTGCATCATCTGCCATCCAGCCTGCTGACCGTCCGAGAAAGTAGGTGTGAAGTGATGGAGTTAAAGAGGGTCCTAGTAGCGAAGTTAATGATCTTGTCAAGTGGAAAGGCAGCATAGTTGGGGAGACCAAAGAGGATGCTGGCCCAGCAGTCCAGGTTAGAGAATACAAGAGTGGTTAAGAGATGCTTGGCTGTGTTGAAAGGAAGGAGTTGCCTGATGTTCCTACTAATTAGGAGGTTGAGGAGAGCTGCTGTTCGAGTTTTGGAGATGAAAGTAGAGAAGGTGTGAGAAGGGTCATAGATGACGCAGAGGTTTCTAGCTAAAGAAGAGTAGAGGGGAGTATCAGGTTGGAACTAGATAGGCAGAGGAAGAGATGAGAGTATTTGGCAGGGAAAAACAGCACCTCTGTTTTAGTAGAGTTTGACATCAGAGAGTGTGAAGCCATCCAGTATTTGATGGCAGAGACCTTTGGAAATGTTGATACAGAGGAGAGTTCAGGAAAAGAGAAGATTTGGGTGTTGTCCGCGAAAAGTTGGTATGAGAGCCCAAAGGAGGAAATTAGTGTACCAAGAGGAGGGGTGAGTGTAGAGGAGCAGACCCGAGACAGAGCCTTGTGGAACACCAACAGTTAGAGGAGCGAATTGAGAGGTGCTGTTGCTCCAAGACACAGAGAATTAGCGAAGTGCAAGGTAGGATTGAGTGCGAGGTATGGGTTTGGGTTGTAGGTCATATGGTCGAAAACAAAAGGATCGAATGCCTTTTGACTTTTGATCGACACTAAAATGATCGAAAAAAATGGGCGATTCTTTTTTTTTATGGGGGGTTCCCCTCTCAACCCCCCGTTCTTCTTTATTAAAAATGTTTTTCTACCAACCCAAACTAAAAAATATATATAAATAAATAAAAAAATGCAACCTTTTTTTTTCCGACCATTTGACTGTCGATCAAATGGTCATTCGATCCTTTATTTTCGACCAATTGACTGGACACCATGGGTTTGATCGCAAATCCCAAGAAGAACTGGAGTATTAAGGAGATCAGAGTGATCAACCGTGTCGAGGGCAGGAGACAGGTGAAGGAGAATTACAATAGAGGATAGGTTGGAGTGCTTAGCAGAAGCAATGAAGTTGGACACATTCATGTGAGCAGTTTCCGCGGAGTGAAGGGAGTTGAAACCTGCTTGTAGGGGGTCTCGGAGGTTGTGGCTGTCTAGGAAATTGGTAAAATGGTTGAACACAACCCCTTAGAGTAGTGCGGAAGGAGAGACACAGGGCAAAAGTTAGCTGGTAGGTTCGGGTCAGCCCCTTATTTCTTTTAGGCGAATGATGACTGTGGCCGTTTTGTAAACAGAAGGAAAGCAAGCAGAGTCGAAGGACAGATAGAAGAGCTCAGCGAGGTGAGAGTCCACCAAAGGGGCAATAAGCTTGACTAGCTGAGGAGCAAGAGGGCCGGTGGGGCACATGATGGGTTAGCCTTCAGTAGAGATAGCACTTTGTCAGTATTAGTGTGACTAAAGTGGGAGAGGGAGGCAGAGGATGATGGTAGAGTAGGCAGAGTGTAACATTTAAGAGGAGGGAGTGTGAGGAAGGCCAGGAGAGAGCCTCTAATTTCGGAACTCTTTGCAGTGCAGCATTCAGCTAGGTCATTAGCTGTGAGAGTGGAGTTGATAGTCCTAGACCTTGGAGGAGTGAGGAGGGAGTTTAGGGTGCCCTGTGGCCGGCGAGGACGTTGCATGATAGTCATTGAAGGTTAGGTAGAATTCCCTTTTCATTCTATCATGAGTGGACCAGAGGGAGTTGAGGGCATTATAGTGATAACATACTGCTGGCACTGCCATGCTAGCAATGGGTGTAGAAGCCTTTATTTAGTGGCACTGCTTATGAGCTCAGAAGTGTTCAGTTTTCCTCATACAGAGAGACATTTTAACATTTATTTAACAGGACTGGAGTTCCTTACTGCGTGGGCTGGCTACATAGATTTCTGAGAATTCTTTACAGTTTAAATGGGTGGCCATCCAGGCAAAAGCTAATTGGGCATCATTGATTACTGCAATATGAGTCTAATGTGGTAAATGTCGTAAATACGAAGCAGATATATCGCATAAATAAGACCCCAACATGGGTCTGACTGGAGCACAGGGGAAAGCTACACCAACTGTCGTTTTCCAGAGTAGCTGCCGTGATGGCATTCTATGACTAGAATACAACCGTTGGGTTCATTGGTTACACTGAATGACTGACGTGGTGCGGCTCTCGGGCCTTTGGCAAGTGCCCATTTTTGAAGCAGGAGCACAAGGGCCCAGGTTCAGGAGCTAAACACTCTCTTCTTGGGGCCATGCTCAGCCTCCCAGATTGGGTTTACACCCTTCCTATTACCGTACATTTACGTCACTGAGAGTTGCATTGTGGGTTTGTTGTGTTGTGTATTCTTACAGCTCAGAGGACCCCTAATGCGAGGGCCCAGTGAGCTAGTTTTCCAAGTGTTCACTGTTGGTGCAAGATGGTATGCAGGCAAAGGATTCAGGGTGCCAAGTTTTGGATTTCCAGGGGATGGCTGGGGAGGGGACACAGGGTTGGTGCAACTCTGGACTGAGTGACCTAACGGGAAGTGAGGTGAACTGTGTGGTCACTGTGTTGATTGCCTCATGACGCTGAGCCCATAGTCTCTGCAGGCCAGTAATGGCCACTGTAAATCACTTGCATGATTCAAGCTGCCGCCATACTCTGTCCCAACTAGTGATCACGATTTGCTAACTGCCACTATCTGCCCGCCATACAAGCACACATGCGCAGCCCATTCACACCACGCACGCACATACTCTACACATAGCGGGGCTAACCCCTACTCTTTGGCCCCATACATAATACCAGTAACATGTATAACATTTCCTACCCTGCTTACCCCAATGACAGAGACCGAGACTTTCTGAAAGTTGGAAACATATATATCATTTTATTGGAAAACAAGTGGTTGCATAATTGGAGACATCTTATGAGGGCGGCCCCTCGGCCCCGGCTCAGGTTTTATGACTGCCTGGCACCAACCATGGTCCTAACCCGGGTGGCTCCGCCAATCCCGCCTTACAAAGTCCCATGTCCAAAAGCCTGTGAGCCATCTCACACCATTCCGTTCCTGTGAGAACGGCCCGCCCTGGATTCCACTGCCAGTTCAGTCATTCCTCCAGAGAGTATGTAGCGAATAAGGCCACTGCATCGGTTGTTGAGGAGTCCCAACCGTCCCTAGTGGAATCAGCGCCCGTGTCACCCCATCCTGCCTGAAGCAACCAGTTTTTGTAGTTCATGTACCAGACCGCAGCGTGCCTCCTTCTCCGGAACCACCCTCGTAACTCGGCCTGTGACAGAAAATTTTGTTAGTACATTTAGTGCCACCATCACCTATGAAAAACAAATTTGTTCAAAAGACATATTTATTCAGTGCCACCATCACCCTATTAAAACATACTGGTTCCAAAAAACATATTCATGCATCCAGAAACTACAATCTCTACAGTTCCTTCACATTCCGTCCTGGCCCCTTGACCAAACCCATGGTCCTCCCTTTCCTGTTCTTGACTTGCTCCAAAGCTTGGGTGGGAGGGTGGTTGTTACTGCTGCCAGGGCGTGATGAGAGGGCTTGCTCTCTCTGCCCTGGCTATATAAACCCTTGAGGTGCTAGCCATTTCCGGCCAGACCCCCGAGGGCACCCCGACTGCGTCCTCCTCAGAGGAGGTGAGTCCACGCAGTGGACGGCCAGAGGGGCACGCCGCTATGTGAGCTGCACCTCTAGCACCCCCTGCACGGGCTGGCGCACCTTCTAACACACTCCTGCACTAACCCAGATACTACATGCACTGCAGGTGCAGACTCACTCAAAACTCTTGCATGCACGCACGCTCCATGCACTGCATTTCAAACACACATACATTACCTTTTTTTATTTTTTACTTGGCTGTAGACCTTCTCTTTTGTTTTCACTTAAGCAGGCCCGGGCACCAGGGGGTCCAATTCGGGCAGTGAGATGCCATGGAAAGACTTAAACATGCGGGGCACGCCGAGTGATGTGTATTACCTGTGGCCTTTGGGTTGATTGACATGCTGGGGGAAGGGCACGTACACATCTTAAAAAATGAAATAATAATTTACTGCGCAACGCAGGCGCAACAAACGTACCTCAGCCCAGTAGCCTTGCTCCTCTGAAATCCTGGCCCCCCCCCACCTCAGCTGGGCTCCACACACTCACAGCGCCACAATCAATGCTGCTACACAACAATGAAGAGCTGTTGAGTTCCCCCTGCATCCAAAAGCAGCCCCTAAAATCAGAATGGCCTACATTCTGATGGGAGGGGAGGTGCAGTGGGGTGTGATAATTGGTGTGCATAAGATTCTCTTCTGGAGTGCTTCTGATATCACACATTGCCCTTTTATAGACGCCCCCCTTACTTTTGTCTGTGCCCCCCCTACGTTTGTCTGTGGCCCCCTAGTCTGTGCCCCTCCTAAATTTGATTCCTGGCGACGCCACTGCCCTCATGTAGTTGCCACCACTGGATGGACTCCTGCCCTTGCCTGTGCGCTCCTAGCCAAAGGGCTAGGGGTTGCATTTTCCTTGGACTGCTGTTTGTATAATGCTATGGTGACCAGACATCCTGGTTTTGGCAGGACTTTCCCGGGATTTGGCCCTGTGACCCCCCTGTCCGGTTCTGGGGAAAGGGAGGGTGATGGTCTCGGTTTTGGGGAAAGGGAGGCTAACAATTTAACTTGATCGCCAAAAATTATAAATGAAACCTTGTAACACTCAGAATTTTGCCGGGGCAGGTTGGGCTCAAACCCCAACCTTTCAGGTACCTGCCACATGTAAACTGATTGTGCCACAGAGACCTGCTGAGAGATAACTAAACATATTTTGTTAGCATGCATAAATCCATAGTCAAATCCGTTTTTTTCATTATTGATCAGCACGATCGGACTCAGACAAGAAATAGGCCCGGACACCCAAAATAAAGTGGCCCATCCCTCGCCTCACGACCCTTGACCTCTCATGACATCACTGGAAGTGATGTCATTTGACCCCACCCCAAATTCACATCCCGGGAAGTGATGAAACATGACCTTTCACCTCTTGGCAAAACTGCTGGGCTCAGCAGTTTTGCCATGGGTAACAATGCTATTTGATGCCAACAGTAAGTGGCATCAAATAGCATTGTTCATAAGTACACTTCGAAAAATATGGTTATGATTTCACTAATGTGATAAACATTTCATACAAGAATGGATCACCATATGTATCATTAATATCTGTGTGTATAGATCCATATTAACAAATTACTGTGAATGCAAGCAGACGTCCAAGCCCACATGATAATGTTATTGTATGGCACTTACGCTTAAGCTCTTTTTAATAGAACAAATATGCATACAATATCACCCAGCCTGTGTTGGTACTCATCAGCCTAAGAAGGATGAAAGGCTGAGATCTCCTTGCTGGGATTCAAACCTGCAGATCACACACATATCGCAGCAGTGAGTGCTCTACCTACTGAGTTATCATATCGGCCATAGTAAAATGAGCAATTATTCTGTAGTGAATACCATTACACTGGTAACTGAGAATTAACATCAGACCAGTTAAGTTCATCTGCAGGTCTGGTGCAAAGTTGGCCGCATGTCAAGCCTGCATGCACCTACTTTCAGGCTTCAGAGGTTGGCAAAATAGGGAAAGCAGTTCACTCACAGGACATCCCATACTCTGAGCATTCGTTACCTCATACATGCAAACAAACACCCTGAACAGTATGCCGGGGAGCTGGGAAAGATGGGCACATTTCAACAAAGCATTCCTTGTGGCACAATTAAGTCAATGGCCACTTGATGTGCTATGGTCAAATATTTCTACACTGTACAGAAGCTTTTAGGCACAAGGATTTTGTAAAGGGACTGAGGACACCGGGATGGAATGTCTTGTGATGATCGTAACAGAGACAATGGCAGTAAAAAACATGCTTTTACTGCAAATTGCGAAAAGCAAAATACATAGTCTGAAATGGATGCTTATTGTACTCTAAAATTGGTAGTTTATCACTAATACATATTTATCACTGATACAACAGCACAACAACTCCGGGGGGCATCAAGCCCCCTGGAGTGGCGGCACAGTGACCGCTTCCGGCCCGGCGGCAGCTCCTCAAATTTGCATGCTGCAGCAGCATGTGAATTTATGATGCACACATCATGCATGCAAATAAATCATCAAAGCAAGGTAAAGTGTCTTCTCTTGCTATGATGAATTATGCCATTGCAGGTGTTTTTTTTTTTCTCCAAAAAATAATTTTTCTTGTCAACATTCTTTGTCCGACTCCCCAGGGACGATTTCGGCCTGGCCACGGGCCAAAAGACTGAGGGTCCAATCCGACCCAAGCGATCAGTGCTGTGGAATAGGCAGATGATAATTTGGGATTTGGGTGGGGCGTTGGCAAGGAGAGGCCAAAGTTGGGGGATGTTGTAAGGGGGTAGTCCTTCATTTATGTTGGTCACCCTACTAATACAGTATGTGGTTACCGGTTGTGTGTGCTCGGGCCATTCCCTTTTGCTAACTGGAGCACCTTTGTTTACAGCTCCTGCTCAGAATGCCGCTCTGAACAGGTATGGATGCCCTGGACTAGAGAATACATTTGCAGGGCCTTGTAGGATGTACAGCGAGTGTCCAGGTTGGCCAAAGCCAGCGTCTGGGCCTTTCAACTTTTTCAGTTAAAGGGGACATCGAGCCTCAGAGGGAGCACCCAGAAACAACCCCCATGTTGGTAGTCAGCAGTTTTACGACACGAAAGTATATTCCTTTATATATCACTAAATTTCTAGGGCTTTAAATGTGTGATTATCAGTGCTCAAGTTACAAGCGGTTTGCTGTAGCCCTTCAGACCATCACTTCCCTCGAGATCTACAGAAGTATTCACATCACCACGTTGCTTTTTAACGCAGGTTCTTCCACGTCAGCCCCTTGCTGACAAAGGAGAATGTATAGCTTTGCAGTAGGCATTTAGTGTTTCAGCTCCCTGCTGGCTGGCTGTCTCGTGATAATCAGTGGCTGTTAATACCTGCCTGTATTTTTTCGTCTGCATTATAATGTATCCACCTCACAGATGCCTCAGACTGTTGTTCTTCGCTCTAAGCAAGGGCCCCCCACAACCATCATGTTGAAATGGGCCCAACGAGGTGTGACTCCTCTCCAGCCGGGCCTGAGCCATGCATGCCTGGGAATTATGTTGATTCCTTGCAGATGATAGGCATCCATGTTAGATGGCTTCCGGGGCCAATGACCGCGCATTGTCTGCACCAAATCTTATGACGCTCACAAAATGCTGGTGAAAGAAACAGCTATTGAAAAGGGGTTGCCTCCTTTCAAGGTATGCAGGGAGTGTGCCCTTTCAAGTTTCTTTCCTCCTGTAGGTGGAATATACCCAGAGGACATCTAGCTGCTCGCCTTAAATAGTCTGTATTACCATTGCAGGAAATGGGCTGGAACAAGACGGAGCGGTGTTCTGGCGCTGCTCTGTCCCCAGACCAAGGAGCTTCCCCACAACACCTGCAGATCTGCTCTGAAGCCATGTTGTCGAGCAGACATGAAACCGGCGCTTCAACGAGCAGGCAGTTTTCAG
This sequence comes from Ambystoma mexicanum, assembly GCF_040938575.1. Taxonomy (NCBI): domain Eukaryota; kingdom Metazoa; phylum Chordata; class Amphibia; order Caudata; family Ambystomatidae; genus Ambystoma; species Ambystoma mexicanum. The sequence continues at coordinate 574,384,588 of NC_090922.1, read as the reverse complement.
AAGGCTCTGCCGCTGCCAAGTCTTCTGAAAGCTCTGATCATTGAAGTGATAGATAACTCTGCTTCAAGACTGGATCCACCCTGGAAGCCCAGTTATCACATGCACGAGCAAGCCACGTTTCAACACATAGACACTGGGAGTAGATTCAGCATGGCAAACTGAATACAGAAACCGGCCAAAGACTCACATACTTATTGCAGCTGTCGGGGTGAGTAGTGTGACCATTCAAAACTGAGAACTCAACATCCATTATTCACTCAAAAGGGTTTCTAACTCGACCCATATATAAGACATTTTTCAAATTAAAATTGTGGACATTCTTAAGTTCCCATACTGCTGTTTGCTTTTATGCAAATCGCCAGGATGGGGTTCTATGAAGAGATACTGTATTGCATGACCTAGCCAAAGCCTTGCCCACATTCCTCCCTATGGCCCCACCCCCAGTGGTGTACCGAGCAGGGGAGAAGGGGTGGCAAGCTGCCCCCCCCCCCTGTGGCTCTTTTAAGAGTCAGACTGGGGAATTTGTCAGAGGGACGCCTTTGGCACTGTTACGAATCAACTTCCGGGGCACCAGTGGCCCAGGGATGAATATCGGTTTTTAAACCATGAATTAACCCCACACATCTCAGATGGCACTGGTGACTGTGGCATGACAAAATTCAGCGCTGCAGTCGGATGCGGTTGGAGGACTAGACTGTCTCGAAATTGTCCTTAAAAAGATGGATGCTGGATGATGCTTGTGTAGCACTACTCTTCGATTCTTCACAGGCTCGTGTCCTTTCAAGGCGGACGGCCCAAAGCTCAGGAAGGTGTTAGCAGGCAACGTCCTTGTCCTTTGTCCAGAGACTCTCTGGCACTTCCCACCTAGGAAGCTTGCTGTCAGAACCTAGCAGGTCATGTGTGCTGGCTGGGTAGCAGTTCTGGAGCTGCTGGACGGGTCCTCAAAGTCCGGTATCTCCCTCTGTTCCCTGGGAGATGCTTAGGGGAGGGATCTTGCTTTCCTCTTGGAACTCTTGGCCTTCCTTCACTGGAGGAAGATGTAAGGTGCACTGTACCTTCGGCTCGGGTCCAGATGAGTCTTTCTTCTTACTCCTTGCAAAGTCTTCAGATGATCTGATCAGTGAGGCGTTCAGCCCTCTTTTAAACCCAAATGGGCCCTAGTGATTGGTGTAGGTTAAGCCCACCTTAATGGACCAATGCTGGGTCCCACCAACAATCTTCAGTGATACTTCAGGTCAGAACCAGGGCGTTTGGCAGTAGATGGGGGAAGGATGACAACATATTCTTCTAAGTCCCACCCATCTTCCTGTCTGCTGTACATCAAAGTGTATCCCTAATTAACTGAGCCCTATGTTGTGCTTGATCACAACATGGGCCTCCTTTGAAGTAGGGGGTTGCAGATAGACTTTCATTTCCTACAATTGACATACTTCCCTGCTCTGAAAGGAGTGGTTCCACTGAGGACATTCACTGCCCTTTCATACCAAGAAGGGGTGTTAGTACCAGGTTGACACATTGCATTACAAAGAGGTGTCTGGTGTTTGTTCTCTGTTGTGACTCCCTGCACCCAGGCCTTCCCTGAGACCTGCTAATCAACATTGTTCAGTATTCGCTGCCACCAGCAAGGTTTCACGACAGAGATGCAAATCCATGGGGCCTTGAAATTCTAATCAGTCTGCCCATGGCAAAAGGCATTTGATGTACCAACGACTGTCCGGTGTCAGCTACATATGTCAAGCGAGGGCGCGGTAGGTAAGCTGTGGCCTCCCAGAGCACATGACTATTTTTCTGCTGTGTAGTGAGCGTGGAAAATGTGCATGGAAATGGCCCCATCATTCATTCTTTTTTAAACAAACAAACACAAACCCTTGCGAGCACACTTTTCCTGCGCGGATGGTCGAATTCCTCACAGGCACCTCAATGAGGGTGCCTAACGGGATAGGTGTCCCGCTGGCAGGACAATGTGTGCTGAGCGATTCCTGCTCAGCACACTCATTCTCCTGACAGCAGGACACCTTACCCAGGAGAGGTGTCCTGATGCCAGGACAATGTCACAAGGAGCTCCGGCCAGCAGAGGGGCACTCACGTTGCTCTGTGTCAACAGAGCATTAAAATGTGAGCCATTCGGCACTGATGGGAGAGAGGCGGGACTATTAGCATGGACTTGTGTCCCTTAGGAAATGGCACGGAGTGATAAGAAGTGAGAATGGTGCATAATGTTGCATTCTTTATGAAAGAAGGACTATGGTTTTAAAACCCAAGAGGGAGTTGTTAGGCTCACATTAATCTGCATGATGCTATTGTAACTTTGCATGCAGGAGGGGGAGAGTAAAACGAAAGCCATGCTCTTATTGCTGAACATGTTTCTATGACAATGTATATAGTGTATAGTTAGTTTACTATGAAAGGCTAGTTTATTATGTAATGTGGTTGCTTCCAAGGCATTGCTATGAATAAAGTATTATTTAAGCACATAAAATGCAAAGCGAAACCATAATAAATATCTAGATCAACTAAACCTGAGAAGATTGCTTAAATTGTCTGCATCCCGGTTTCACCTTTTAGCTAAAGTGTGTGATCCTGAGCAATCATTTAATCGCGCTGTGTTTTATCTGAAGCTCTGATTCTGATTCACTTGATAGATTATGTTAATATGTCATGCTATTATAAAAGAAGCCTAATAACTATAGAGGTGCTCATATATAATAATGGTGCCCCTTAGGTATTTTGCACCACAAAGTTATTTGCCACTTGGCTTAGTTAAAGTCACTTCCATGGTGCTTCCAAGTATCAGACTGATGATGCTTCCAGCAATGTTATTTTTTGTGGAGTCGCTTCTGTTGGTGCAATCCATATGCAAATTAGAAGGTTTGAATGTATTTTGCCCCAGAGTGCCTGGACAGAACTCTATAATAGATGAGTTTCCTGACCATGTGTTTTCCAATTTTTTCCAAAATCAGAAAAGGTCTCCGTCTCATCTCATTATGTGTGGACAATGTATATGATGTATTACTGGGGAGGGGGCTATAGTAGGGGTTAGCTGCTGGTGAGGAAAGCTCCAACCCCATTTTTCAAACATGTGGGGTCCCACAGGGTCCATGCTTGTCTCCGACATTGTTTAATATCTACATTCGACCACTCCTTGACATGCTGGATGCACTGGGGGTCCAGTATACAAACTATGCTGATAACACCCTGGTTGTCTTTCAGCTTAGTGGGAATTACGAGCAGGACTCTGCTGACATCAATACCATCTATAAAGCCATCCAGGCGTGGATGGCAGTCAACTCACTTGCCCTTAATTGTAAAAAGACAGAGCTCTTGATTGTGGCATCAAAAACTCATCTGCACAAATTAGATCCTATCTATGATGCCAACTTTACTATTGCTGCAATTACCATCCCAGTACTAAAGAAGGTGAAGACGCTGGGAGTCATTCTTGATGACGATCTATCAATGCGGCCACATGTCTCCTTTATTCGCTCATTTTGCAGCCTCATCACAAAGCAAATTAATTATATTCACCCCTTTCTTTCCACCAACCACTGTGCCTTGCTTGCCACCGCACTAGTTAACTCTAGACTTGACTATTGTAACAGTCTCCCAGCAGGCACCTCAGACTAACATTCAAGCCGTGCAGGTTGCACAGACCACCAACCGGGGACTGCCCAAATGCGCTCATATCTTGGAGGTCAGGAGGGCACTTCATTGGCTACCCATTCGACATAAGATCACTCAGAAGGTCTTGACCCTGTCCTTCAAAAAATGTCAAACAGATGCCTGCCCGATCTATCTCGTTGACAGAGTAAAGCCTCAAATAGGCGGAAGGAAGCTACGCTCCTCCGCTTGCCCTTCGCCCTAGGTACAAACTGATGCGCTTTGGAGGTACTTCATTCAATGCCCAGGCCCCACTAATAAAAACTTTCCTGTTCAACCTGTACCCGGGCTGAACATAGCCTGCCTTCTCTCTGCTGACAACCCCAGCTCCCCACCGTTTGCCTGTTTGTCATTTGTTTTTTGTGCGATCTGAGGCCCACGGGCGTGTGGCGCTTTATAAAAATTGAAATAAATAAATAGCCCCACTATGCACATTTGCGCACTGCGTTACTTTTGCATGCCAACAGACTACGGCGCTGTATGAAGCAGAGAATGTCGCAAGAACCCTTCTTTTCATCGCAAGCACTTCCTGCGCCGCCACTAGAAGCCGATCCACCGGGATTCCTGGGAGGCACCTTTTGTCGCAGGGCACACTAGACTTCACAGTGATCAGAACCCATCTTAGACTCTTGGTTTTGGCAAAACGTTGCCTTCTCGCCGACCTAATGCCTTCTTATCGTGCCCGGAAGGTTTTCATTGGGTGTCGAGTTGCGGCAAACCTAATTGTTCCTGTGTTGGCACACTTATCCTGCCGTGCCCCATCTCAAAAGACCTTTGTTCCTTTACTACAACGACCTGATGCCAGTTCTGCAAGAAGCAATACGCCTCGACCATCCCTTTGTACAGAACACAAAAGCGTGTGTTCAACGCTTGAATGGCGCTTTCAGTGTAAAAAGCAACGTGTTGCCATTTCCCGGGGGGGGGGGGGTTAGGATTTTTAGGAAGGATGGCTGTGCAGCGCACACTTTGCTTAATGACACATGCTAGTGCATGGTATCTTTGGAACAATCTACTCCACCACTAGCCCGGGGTGGGGTTTCCCTTCCCTGGCATGGTCTGTGGCGCAAAGTCCCGTTGGTTAACACGCCCTTACCTACAGGGGGCGGGGCTCGGGGCCTGAGTGAGGCCCAGCTCAAGCTGCCAGTCACCTAATGATGGTATTGAGCCGGCCGGGCTTCACCCCCACGCCCCCCTGAAATTTGAGTAGAGGGGGGCTGGGCGTTTTGTTAGTCACAGAGGGGAGATGAGCCTTTCCTAAAACTTGCGGCTTTAATTCGTGCAGAAACATTTCTTTGCACAAACGCAGCAACACTTTGAAGCTGGTAGTTTCAGTGAAGGCTTCCATCACTGCACTGCCTTAGACAAATAAAAATCACACATCAGGCCCCTTGAGCCATCTGTCCCCGTTACTTTATATAAAAGCCCCCTTTTTACTTTGTCTCTGTCATGGTAGCAATGAAGAGTCAAAAGTTCCCATTGCTCATTTTGCTCAAATTCCAAAAACGTGTCTCGGCTCGTTACGTTTCAGGTAAAATCACCTCTTCTTCAAGAGATCCACGTGAATTACCTGCACAGAATCCAGACTATTCAATGCACCGGCATAGAGACAGACTTTACACTTAAGACAGGACACAGACGGTAACATGCTGCCACCCCTACACTCGTGTACTGGTAATTAATACAGCGGGGCAAAGGCCGATCCACTAACTTAAGACGGGATAAAGACTGAAAAAGAATGCTTTGGACCCTCTCAACCTGACGGTATCCTACGCTTCCACAAACCGACTGCAAAAACGCCTCTTTCCACAAACGCACACCATCCAGGGAAAATGCCACAAACTATAGAGCATTCATCCGCAGAGACGCCAGTTCCTGACTCTACCGCCACCAACAGATAAGCACAACTGTCTTCTCTGCTACTCCAGAGCTACAAGAGGGCCCGTAGACCATGACAATGGCACATCTGTGTGGCATACACGTCAATAACACAACACAACATCTAGGCCAACAGGAGGATGTACTCCATGCTCTACACTCTTGCCACCCATCTGGGCATTGGTTTAAAGGCACGCTGCATTTGTTTCCTTTTAGAGTCCGCTATTTGTGCACCCTCCCAGCTGTGAGTCCCCCGGAGGATACATTGCATCGACCTTGTACTGCACCCTCATTGTGCATCACCCATGGGTGCCTGTTGCAGGGCTCGAAATGAAGGTGTAATAAGCAGGAGCTAAAAGCAGCTCCTGGGTATCGGGCATCAACCTGTGAGCAGGAGCTACATCTGCGGGACGAGGAGCTAGTACATAGTGTTGCGCAATTCTAACGTAATATTTTGTCCATTCTGTATGGCCCCTTATGCTTTAAATGTCATACAGATGTGTCCTAATGCTCATCTATAGGTTGTCCCACATACACAGAGTTAACATCACATGGGTATGTTTGTTTGGCATAAGGTGGCACAGATGGCCAAAGGTTGCTCCGGGTAGCTGTTGTTGTCAAGCTAGCCAGGCACCTCTAGGATCCAAGCAGGAGCTAAATAGCTCCCAGCTCCTCTCCATTTTGAACCCAGCTGTTGTGGGCATGTTGCTTTGTTCAGTGCGGTACCCCAGCCTAGGGGCTTTTAATGGCAGGTGGAGTCGTTCCATACTGTTTTATGTTGCCTGGTCATGCCTTTGTGGATGCATTCCCTATATTGATATGTACGAGACGCATCTGGATGTCCCCGACGGCAGTGCAGCATTTTGCATGCTGTTTTCACATCTTATTCAGGTGGAGTCGTTCCATACTGTTTTATGTTGCCTGGTCATGCCTTTGTGGATGCATTCCCTATATTGATATGTACGAGACGCATCTGGATGTCCCCGACAGCAGTGCAGCATTTTGCATGCTGTTTTCACATCTTATTCAGGTGGAGTCGTTCCATACTGTTTTATGTTGCCTGGTTATGCCTTTGTGGATGCATTCCCTATATTGATATGTACGAGACGCATCTGGATGTCCCCGACAGCAGTGCAGCATTTTGCATGCTGTTTTCACATCTTATTCAGGTGGAGTCGTTCCATACTGTTTTATGTTGCCTGGTTATGCCTTTGTGGATGCATTCCCTATATTGATATGTACGAGACGCATCTGGATGTCCCCGACGGCAGTGCAGCATTTTGCATGCTGTTTTCACATCTTATTCAGGTGGAGTTGTTCCATACTGTTTTATGTTGCCTGGTTATGCCTTTGTGGATGCATTCCCTATATTGATATGTACGAGACGCATCTGGATGTCCCCAACGGCAGTGCAGCATTTTGCATGCTGTTTTCACATCTTATTCAGGTGGAGTCGTTCCATACTGTTTTATGTTGCCTGGTTATGCCTTTGTGGATGCATTCCCTATATTGATATGTACGAGACGCATCTGGATGTCCCCGACAGCAGTGCAGCATTTTGCATGCTGTTTTCACATCTTATTCAGGTGGAGTCGTTCCATACTGTTTTATGTTGCCTGGTTATGCCTTTGTGGATGCATTCCCTATATTGATATGTACGAGACGCATCTGGATGTCCCCGACAGCAGTGCAGCATTTTGCATGCTGTTTTCACATCTTATTCAGGTGGAGTTGTTCCATACTGTTTTATGTTGCCTGGTTATGCCTTTGTGGATGCATTCCCTATATTGATATGTACGAGACGCATCTGGATGTCCCCGACGGCAGTGCAGCATTTTGCATGCTGTTTTCACATCTTATTCAGGTGGAGTCGTTCCATACTGTTTTATGTTGCCTGGTCATGCCTTTGTGGATGCATTCCCTATATTGATATGTACGAGACGCATCTGGATGTCCCCGACAGCAGTGCAGCATTTTGCATGCTGTTTTCACATCTTATTCAGGTGGAGTCGTTCCATACTGTTTTATGTTGCCTGGTTATGCCTTTGTGGATGCATTCCCTATATTGATATGTACGAGACGCATCTGGATGCCCCCGACAGCAGTGCAGCATTTTGCATGCTGTTTTCACATCTTATTCAGGTGGAGTCGTTCCATACTGTTTTATGTTGCCTGGTTATGCCTTTGTGGATGCATTCCCTATATTGATATGTACGAGACGCATCTGGATGTCCCCGACAGCAGTGCAGCATTTTGCATGCTGTTTTCACATCTTATTCAGGTGGAGTCGTTCCATACTGTTTTATGTTGCCTGGTCATGCCTTTGTGGATGCATTCCCTATATTGTTATGTACGAGACGCATCTGGATGTCCCCGACAGCAGTGCAGCATTTTGCATGCTGTTTTCACATCTTATTCGGGTGGAGTCGTTCCATACTGTTTTATGTTGCCTGGTTATGCCTTTGTGGATGCATTCCCTATATTGATATGTACGAGACGCATCTGGATGCCCCCGACAGCAGTGCAGCATTTTGCATGCTGTTTTCACATCTTATTCAGGTGGAGTCGTTCCATACTGTTTTATGTTGCCTGGTTATGCCTTTGTGGATGCATTCCCTATATTGATATGTACGAGACGCATCTGGATGCCCCCGACAGCAGTGCAGCATTTTGCATGCTGTTTTCACATCTTATTCAGGTGGAGTCGTTCCATACTGTTTTATGTTGCCTGGTTATGCCTTTGTGGATGCATTCCCTATATTGATATGTACGAGACGCATCTGGATGTCCCCGACAGCAGTGCAGCATTTTGCATGCTGTTTTCACATCTTATTCAGGTGGAGTCGTTCCATACTGTTTTATGTTGCCTGGTTATGCCTTTGTGGATGCATTCCCTATATTGATATGTACGAGACGCATCTGGATGTCCCCGACGGCAGTGCAGCATTTTGCATGCTGTTTTCACATCTTATTCAGGTGGAGTCGTTCCATACTGTTTTATGTTGCCTGGTTATGCCTTTGTGGATGCATTCCCTATATTGATATGTACGAGACGCATCTGGATGTCCCCGACAGCAGTGCAGCATTTTGCATGCTGTTTTCACATCTTATTCAGGTGGAGTCGTTCCATACTGTTTTATGTTGCCTAGTTATGCCTTTGTGGATGCATTCCCTATATTGATATGTACGAGACGCATCTGGATGTCCCCGACAGCAGTGCAGCATTTTGCATGCTGTTTTCACATCTTATTCAGGTGGAGTCGTTCCATACTGTTTTATGTTGCCTGGTTATGCCTTTGTGGATGCATTCCCTATATTGATATGTACGAGACGCATCTGGATGTCCCCGACAGCAGTGCAGCATTTTGCATGCTGTTTTCACATCTTATTGTGCATAATAATATTTCTACACCATCCATGAGCTCTGCACTGTTGTTTTGCATGAAGATGTCCCAGCAAAGGCAAAGTGCACTGTTACTGTGTGACAAAGTCACTAACCACCTCCTTCTGAACCACATTCACGCACCACATACGGACCAACCGCGCCAACACAAAAAGCTAGAGAAAACATCCTTCCCGAAATAGCCCAAGACCCACCTGACCAATCAACCCAAACACCCTGACAGGTCAAACACCACAAGTCTCCCATCTGGAAACAGTAAATCTCCGGTATGCAGACCACACCCACTTGCACTCACGCGCAGGTGCCAGTTTCTCCTGATTCTACCTACACCAAAAGCCAAGCATCATGCCTGGTCTTTTCCCCTCATCTTCCCTAACAAGACCATCCAAGCCTTCCCTTTCTGATCCACGAGTACGCCCGGAGGCTATGAAAATAGCAGCAGTGTGCGGTATAAATACACATAACATAACTTACCATAATTTGTGCAGACGATTTTCTACCGCAGCACTCGACAGGTGTCCTGTAGTGCTGCCATAATTACCCACCCACTGGCAGGTGCAAAATTAGATGCTCAACAGAAGGAAAACCTTTATGAAACAAAATTGCATGTTGCATATTTTTGTAATGTGAAACTAATTTTAAACCTAACAAATGTTGGTGGAAATGTCTTTCAATCTTCATTGTTAATGTGATGAATTCTACTGATTGATCAACTTGCTAGGTGCACGCTTGAGCCATGGCCGAATTGGGACGATCAGCCCGTGCACCAATAAAAAAGAATTGGTTCCCCAATTACAAATTGCTTTTTTTTACTCTTCAGAACTAAGGGGATAGTACGTGGCTGCCCAGTTTTGTACATTTTGTGGCAATTAGTGCTTCCTACTTTAGGTCAGTAAGACTGCTCAAAAATATCAGCCACACAAGCATTAGGCATCCATATCTAGCATTCTGCCAATTTGTGTACGATAGCCATAATTACGATACGCGAGTATACGGAGCTCAGCCAATATGTTGACCGGAGCCCATCAACTTACTACGGGTTCTGTCGTAAAATAAATCACAACACCACGGCACAAAATCTGTGACCCTCTCTCACTTTTGGGTATTATTTTGAAGACCACAAAATGGTCTTCCCTGAGATGTGTAAGGAACTCATGGTGGCAACAAGTAAGACAAACGCAAGTGATCACAGTTCAATGGTGTTTAATGAACAATGATTGTTGTATGCAGGTTGGAAAAATGCCTATTCTAAACCTAAATCTAAGAGGGGAGCAAGAGTCGACCATCAAATGAAAAAAAAGGCTGTCCTATGTCCTAGTGCTGTTGTGTCAAAATAAAAGGGTCTATACTAAGAAACCTCTTGCCAGACCTCACAACTAATAAAAAAAAGGGTGTGAGATAGTTCTTAAGAAAAGAAAGAAGTGTTCTCAAATAATATGCCAGGATGCGATAGCTTGGGTCTCCCTTCCCCAGGTTTTAGCACTGGGTAAGATGGGAGCTTGGAACACAGTACAGTCTCGGGCCTCTCCAGCACGAGACGACAATTCCAATGGCAGCTCTCAGGACACACTCTCGAGCTTTCAGTTATCAGGGCCGTCGATACCCAAGTCTCATTTCCCTTGAAAGTCTCTTGTCTTTTGAGGACCAGACATATTCAAATACCAAACAAAAGTTTCTTTAACAAATGAAAAGTTTGTTTGCAATGTTCGCTGGGTGATGGGTTCACCCCTGGGTCCCCTCTTCTGTGCGCTGACCCTTCTTTTGTCATATTCCATGAATCTTAATGTCTTTTTAAACTGTTCCAAACACACTGTTTCTTGGGTCTTTAGACTTTGCCCCTCTTGGGATTCGCTTCTCTTGTTTCTTCTCACTGCGGGATTCACTTCCCTTTCTTCCACTTAGTTTGTATATCAAAGTCTTTAGATTGCACCAGGATTTTACTAGACCTCCTGTATAACCACTTTGACCACTTTCAGCAACTCTCCTACGGCCTTCTGGTACCCCTAGTTTCGCTCAGATGGGGATTGACCAGAGCATCTTGAATTAGCACCCACGTGGTGCCGGTTTTCCCTCTGCATCTGGTCTCTCCTTAATACTTTTTTACAGTTCTTTACACAGTTCATTAAATTTGGTTCAAACTTGCCACTTTGCGCTTTTCATTTAACACAGACCGGTTCTTATTGATTCTCCCCTTGAACTGCTTGGCTTTTGGCTTTCATGGAGTCAAGGCTGGTACCACAGGCACCTCCCTCATTCCTGCTATCCACATAAGCTTGCCCCTTGTACCGTTGACATCCGTTGCAAGACACTCGTGCTATTGTTCGCTGTCTTATGCTCTCTTCCACACAGGTTCTGCGGGCCTGGGATGAAAAGGGCAAGATCACTTCTCTCCTCGCCACCCACTCGATTCCTGCAGCCTTTCTCCTTCTCTTGAACTGCTGCACCTGCGTAGCTGTGCCGTCGTGCTGTCTGCGGTGCTCGCCTTGCTCATACTGTGCTCTCTGGCTCCACCGTTTATCCCTGTGGGGAAGGGAAAGGACTGTCAGGTGTGTGTGGTTCTGATCAATTGCCTGAGCCTTGTATTGGGACATGTCAGCTAAACAGCTCTAGCGTTAGGCCGTTGTCCTTTGTGTTGTGCGAAAGTGTTTGTGTTAGAGAGGGGGGGGGGAGTGGTTTGTAATGTCCTACGTGATGGGATGGAGAAAAGATGTAAAAGGAAGGGCGATACCGCATCTCACTGGTCGGTGTCCCACTCCCCGAGGAGCCCTCCCAATCCAGGTGATCCTCCCTCACGGGTCTACCCCCAGGAACTGGATCCAATAGCGATGGCTGTGTCCTGGCCACCTAATGACAGATGCCCAGGGACTAGCTAGGGAGACACTTTCAGGTGTCTCACAAATGTAAAACTCTACAAAAGAAAAAGGTGAGTCCTTTCCATTTGTATTGCTGACACATTTACAGGCCGGGCAAGTGAAGTGGTAGCAAAAATGAAATAATTTGGCAAATTAACTAAACTTCATTTGAGTATGACTCTTCGGAGCTAACCACTCCAGGAAGACTGTCCTGAAAAAGGCGGTATCACGCACACAACCACCGAAACCGGTAGACAAACATGTAGGGATTGCGAGGAAACATCTGCCACATTCTACATAATACCAGTAGCATCGAATTGTTGGCACACTACCTGGCCAGCTTTTTAGTCTTCAAAATACTGTTTTAAGTAATAAACACTGGCTCGGGCAAAACCTGTTTAGTTCAAGTTTGAGCTTGTGTCCCACGTACAGTTTGTGAGTGTAAGGTACCCAGCCATACCTGCTTTTAGCCCATTTGGGTTAGTCAGCCTTATCTCACATTTAGCCTAACTGTGTGTAGTAGCTTTATGATGCTTTTAGCCCATTTGGGTTAGTCAGCCATATCTTGCAGTTAACCTAATTGTGTAAGGTAGCCAGATCTTGCATTTAGCCCAATTGTGCATAGATGAAACGCAGGATCTATACATTGTTGTTTTTATAGCTAACCCATTTTCTCCTTCCACACATCGCACCTTCGTAATTTAGTGGAAGGCACAGCCTCATTCCACACACCCTGCACTTGCATATAACACAAACGCCATTGCACAACACCTTGGCCATAAGAATGAAGCTACCTTTAATGACAAACATTCGAATTGTAGCTTCCAACATAATTCTCTGTCTCCTTTAACCCACTCCACCCCTGTTTAGGTCATAGTATATCTCCGCTGTCCAGCCACACACCATTCAGACATGGATAACTAGCAGGGTCTTGGCCCTCCCACGTAACTCGAATGGCTGAAATGCACACACGCATAATAGCACCTCCCAATTTTTCCTAAATTTTTCGTTCCCTGCGATGGTGTTGAACCAACAGCGCAGTGGGACCATAATTATGTTGAAAGGCGATATCCAAATCACGAAAAGAATGAATTCAATAAAACTGGTCCACATTGGCACACACTTGCCTGTTGGGCTGGTCTGCAGGCATCGCCCTTCATCGTACACGTCAGTCCGAGCTTGTATAGAACGTAAAGGCTCTTTCCGATCCCTAGGGAGTCTTCCCGATCCCTAGGGATGCTTCCCGATCCCTAGTGACTATTCCCATGCGACGTTTGTAGAATGAGCTCCGACCCCACTAAAAGTGCTGCCTTCCCAGAATGGTCAAAGAAAAAAATGTATAGGTACATTTTATATATTAAACGGTAACCTGAAACAGTTGTAAAGGGCCTCCCTAGAATGGACACAAGTGTTGGAGTTTGTGCATTGCCTGACGTTTATGAACTGGTGGTGGCAGGAAGCCCTTAAGAATGAAATGTTTCCTCTTTAACTCCACAATGTTCTCAATCTGCAATTGCAGTGTGGCACGAAACACAAGAACAGCTGTAAAATGGGAACTGTTTAATTTGTTGCCGAATTCGTCCGGTAAGCACAAAGTTACTGTTGTGAAGTGCTTGCTTGTGAATGAGAGACCCTGTGATGTCATGTGGAATGTTGATGTGTGAATGCTGCATGAGTGTTCTACCTGAGGTCAGTTAAGCCTGGGTGATGGGACCCAGTGGTTATCCTTATATATAGCTTAATGTAACTATGTAATAAAGTATATGTAAGAAGCTCAAGAAGACCCCTGAAGTTACATTATTACACTGGCGACGAGGATTACTGAAACAAAGAACCTGCGCAAAGAAGACGGCTGAGGGGGGAGCAGCAGAGGAAGGCAAGGAACCACTGCCCCCCAAAGATAAGAAGTAAGTCCCATCACCTAGGGGTGCAGAGTGCAAGGGGCATAGAAGTATAGAAAGCCCCAGCGCAGGCCACAAATAAACATGAAGGGGCAGCCCATTGCAGAAGCAAAGGGATTGAGAAGTAAAGAAAGCCACAGCGCAGGCCCAGGGCACAAGTAAAGAGGAATGGGCAGCGCAGCGCAGAAGCAGAGGGGTTAAGTCTTGAAGTGAAGCCCCAAATAGTAAAGCAGGCCCCAAGGAGAAGTGTTTAAGCTTGAAGTAGGAGTGGCAGCAAAGTGACTGGGGAAGTGAAGCTCCAATAGTGAAGCAGGCCCCAAATGTGGGAAGTGTGAAGCAGAGGCAGGGTGCAGTGTTATGAGGATAAGCACCTGCGCTGTGATATTTTGAAGCAGAATCAGGCTCTAAATGGCAGTGTTCAGGGCATTGTAAAGTGGAGAAAGCCCCAGCATGGGCCCCAGGGTGCATTGTGATGAAGATATGCACCTGTGCTGTGATATCTTGAAGCAGATGCAGGTTTCAAAGGACAGAAGTAGAAGCAAAGCGAAGGGAGAACTAAAGTGAGGAAGAAGGTCCTCAAAAGGAAGATTTGGGAAAGCAGATGCAGCGTGGTAACCAAAGGTGTGAAGAAGTCACTGCAATGTTGAGCCCAGTGAAGTTCCCATAGTGAAGGGAGGAAGAAATAAGTGGGAAGGACCTTTGGGCAATGAGAAATGATTGTTTTGTTTTGGCAGAAGTGCTATAGAGCGAAGTGAAACCACATGACTTTGGGGGATTTGGTGCAGTATAATTTCCCCAAACTTTCTCAGGCCACACTAAAAGAAGTGATGGGCATGAAGACGGAGCGCCATTATATGAAGCGTCATCAGATGCATGTATGCTTTAAAGTTATGAACTTTACGGATGATTTGTATTTCAGTAAAGTCACGTTATTAAGGCTACGTTAATGCAAGAAGATACTGTATTCTTAGGAGGATGAAAATGATAGTGAGAATATGCATATGTGGTCTACAAGTATTGGAGTTTAAAAGTTACTAATTGAAGCCTAATCCTTTGAGGGTTTGCAGCTATGAATGGACTTTTATGTACTTTCTAGTATACAGTCACTTAAGTGAGAAAGTTGGAGGTGCATGATGCATGCCTGGAGTTGCATGAAAGAGAGCCTGAGTGGGCTAGAAGTCACTTTTTGAGGCATTTCAGGGTTATGTTGTCTAGTCCGACATGGACTTATAGAAGTTTAGAGGTATGCACATAAAGCAAAAGTAGGCTGCATGAAGGCGGCATGGACTTTTAGAGATTCATAGATTTGCAGATTTTACTGTAATAAGATATTGAAATTCAAAATGTCCTATTTTAGAAGTGGGTCGCCATTGTTGAAGGTTGGTATGAAGTGCAAATATACCTGAAGTCTGATAGTGCAAATTTATCAGAAGTGTGATAGTTGAAGTAAAGTCTAGGGATAACGTTCCCAATAGAGGAAGGTAGCGCCTTCCCGTTTTAGTGAAGTGTGAAGTGAAGAGTAGGGATAGCATCCCCAATTGAGGAGGGTAGTGCCTCCAATCAGCAGTGAAGTATAGGGATAGCGTTCCTAATATAGGAAGGTAGCGCCTTCTATGTGAAGTGGAGATTAGGCATAGTGTCCCTTTCAACCTGAAGTGAAGTGTAGGATTAGCGTCTCTTTCCACATGAAGTGTAGGGATAGCGTCCCACAGCACAGTAGGGATAGCGTCCCGCAGCAGAGTAGGGATAGTGTCCCGCAGTACAGGGATAGCGTTCCGCAGCAGAGTATAGATAGCGCCCCGCACCAGAGTATAGATAGCGCCCCGCACCAGAGTATAGATAGCGCCCCGCACCAGAGAAGGGATAGCATCCTGCAGCAGAGTAGCATTAGCCGCCCGCAGCAGCGTAGGGATAGCGTCCCACGTCCGAGTAGGGATAGCTGCCTGCATCAGAGTAAGGGATAGCGTTGCTCATCAGAGTAGGGGTAGCATCCTGGACTGGTATAGGGATAGCGTCCCTCATCAGAGCAGGGGTAGCGCCCCGCACCAGTATAGGGATAGTGTCCCTGAGCAGAGTAGGGATAGCATCCCCGAACAGAGTAGGGATAGCGTCCCGCAGCAATATGGGGATAGCGTCCCTGAGATATTTTCTTTAGAGCTGGATCTCTCTATAAAAGATGCATGGTGTGGATGTCCTGTGTGAGTGTCATGTATTGTGTTGTGTTTCCCAGGCCAGTGGTGGTTGTAAAAAGGAAAGGGATGTGTTGTGATGTGTTAATTGGTGTGGTGTGGGAAAGGAAGGAGGTGTATTGTGAAGTGCTTGTTGGTGAATGTCGTGTGGTTGTGCATCATTGGAAAGGAAGGAGATGTGTTGTGAAGTGCTTGCTTGTGAATGAGAGACACTGTGATGTCATGTGGAATGATGATGTGTGAATGCTGTACGAGTGTTCTACCTGAGGTCAGTTAAGCCTGGGTGATGGGATCCAGTGGTTATCCTTATATGTAGCTTAATGTAACTATGTAATAAAGTATATGTAAAAAGCCCAAGAAGACCCCTGAAGTTACTTTATTATAGTTACTTATTTCATAATATAATGCTATGAATTCCTTTTTCTGAGCTGTTGAAAGAAATAAGTGCTAAATGGAGTTTTGGAAATCGAGGATTGGCAAACGTTGTGATTTGCTCTCTTCCCAAGTGGTTTCATAGTAAAACTCTTCCATCATCCTCGAGTCAAATTCCCAAATGATTCTTAACATTATTTACATCATGGAGACACCTAAATCCTCTTTGTAAGGCCTGGAAGGCCAGCTGCTTAATTTGTAGGCCATTGTAATATTAAATGAACAAGTATTGCATTACATCTGAATCAATCTCAATTTGCGTCAAATTAACTTTCCATGAACACTGAAGGCGGCCCCTGGGGTCAATTTGCAGTGAACGGCCAATTTGAGTTGACTGGGAAGATATTTGGGTTGAAGTAAAGGTGTGTTGTCTTCATGGAAGTCCAGTGGGATAGTTTCTTGCGGTGTGCTCCATTCTGAAAGTGTATTAGAAGTAGACTGAGGTTTTAGAGTGCTCGTGTGAATAGTGCACGTTGGCAACTCTCCTAAAGTGGATATTTTAATGCAATGTAACAATAACATCTCCTTGAATGAATGGATTTATTTTCTCCATCGCTAAAGCCAAATCAGCTCTTCAATGCTGTGTCCTCGTCAGCAGCCGCACCCCTGTCGCCGATGGTCATTTTGAATCTTTTCATATTTTCGGTCCTGTGAAATTTGGTTTTAATCAATGCTAACATTTGTATTGAATAGAGGAGAAAACACGTGGGACATTGATTTGAGTTTGGTGGAATTATCTGTCACAATTCTACCAAACCTGTTTACTGTTACCACCACTTCTTTTGGCGGTAAATCTATCATTTTACATGTGTCCGGGAGGTAGTGCGATTGCCCATGATGGGCTTTATTCAGATTTAGAGAGTAATGCCTCAGTTTTACTTGAGGAAAAATCTCCAGCCAAGTGCTGGAGGTTTTTCCTCCAACCTGCAACCAAATGTGTGATACAGTGGTACTGTAGAAATGTTTTTTTTTGTTTTTACCACTAAGGTGGTTCTCTTAGTCAGGCCCAAGATGTGAGCAATTGAGTAAACCCCTTTTCTCCCATTTCTTCCCCTTTTGAAAAATATGGATACACAGATGACGCAGTTTTTTTGCAAAACCTGGCCTGCACAGGAGCTCTGAAAAAACATATCAATATTCAAAATTTGCTGGAGAATGGGCAATTTTCAAAACACCCACATTAAGAAATGCAGAAAATAACCTACGTGCAAACCTAACATTGTGCTTGGTTACCTAGAAAGTTTACAGAAAACGTAATCTTTAAATCCATCTGACTTGCAAAGCCCAACTTCACTAAAAGATACATTATAGGCTTCCCACCACAAGTGCTCTCTACATGGTGCCCAAATGGTGGATACAATAGTTCACGTTGTACATGGCAAGAAGGTTCGTTGTTTCTCTGTGCAGGCATCCCAACCATGAAATGAAGAACATTTGGTAAAGTGTTCAAAGACACTGAAAACCAATCTTTTTGCTAGTCAGTTTGAAGTACATAGCTGGTAATTCTAAAGCCATTTAATGCCGAAAGGTGTTGGCAATTTGACCCAAGACACAGGGAGGACCTTAGACTCACAACCTCAACCCATAGGGAGATACCGCCCCCTCGACGGTCACTGGAAGCTCAACATGAACAGGGTCCTTCCTAGAAAGCGCACAGACACTCACCATTATACAAACTCTTTCCTCTGCACCAACACACAATAGAATGCAGCTATAAGCCTTCATTAATTTGGCTAAGCTGCACACATACTTGTACACCTGCATGATCACCTCAACAGTCTTAAGAATGCAGTGATACTCCTCGAAATCGGCATAGCTGCACACATGATCCCATTCACAATACTCATTTCCATTGGCCTTGCACACATTCTACTGATCTCACATAATCACTGCACCACACCCAGCAGTAGTATGCAGCTACACACCACTTATTCCACACTAGCTGCTGGGAAGGCATCATGAATGAGACACAGAAAACAGATCAAAGTTTGGTCCACAAGCATTTATTAGATAAATTGTAGGATGGAAAATGGCCTATGCTAAGGTGAGAGTTCCTTTCCTAAAGAAAACTAAAGATCTTCCCAGGGCCTCTTCATTACAGAGCGCTGCAAAGGTTAAAAATAAAGCACCTACAGCAAGGGCTGAGGTATCCCCAACTGATTACACTAGATTAAGAAGCAAACACAGAATTGCAATGGTGGCTGCAGAACATGCAAGCATGGAATGGTCATGCCATTTTCGGAGATCGTCCAGACCCAGTAGTAGAATCGGATGCCAGCAGAGCAGGCTGGGGAGCACGCTGTGGCTCCCTAGTGACAGGGGGGAAATGGAGCTTGAACGATTTACGACTACATATAAACTGCCTTGAACTGCTAGCTGGATCATTCATGATAAAGGGGTTTGCAAAAGACAAAGCATACTGCTGAAGCTGGACGTCTCAGCAGCCAGATATATCAATCACCTAGGAGGGATGAAGTGCAGACTCCTAGCAGTGCTAGCAAAAGATTTCTGGCACTATTGCCTGCAAGCAGGGATCTCAGTCCCAGCCGAATATCTACCAGGAATGCTCAATGTGAGAGCATGGGGCCCCTTAGACACGGATCGGTTCGCCTCCAGGCTGAACACCCAGAAAGACATCTACTTCAGCTGGAGAATGGATCCGAAAGTGGGGACGGGCGCATTCCTCCTTGACTGGCATGGGAAACTGCACTACGTGTTCCCTCCATTCGTAATGGTGAGCAGAGTTCTACCGAAAGCTCACACTGAGGAAGCGTTGATCATAATTGTGGTACCCATATAGAAATCGCAAGTGTGGTTCCCAACCCTGATGGCGCTTACCACAGACTTTCCATGGATGCTACCAGCAGGAGAGCGACTGCTCACAGACCCAGATGGGTCATCTCATCCTCTGAAAGTGAAGGGGACACTTCCGCTGATGTTGTGCAAGGTATCAGGCAATGATGGTCACTGCCAGGAATTTCTAAACAAGCTGCAGAGCTCATCGCAGACTCATGGGCTCCCTCCACTAGAAGGAGCTATGACGCGGCCTGGTGCAGAGAGAGAGGTCTTCATCCCGTTTCTGCCCCTGTAGTATCGCCTTTGCATTTCCTAGCCTCCCTCTTAGGAGAGAGCAAAGACTTTAGGACAATAGGAGTTTATAGATTGGCAATATCGGCAGGACAGGAACAGGTAGACGGAATAGCGCTAGAAGATCACACAGCAGTGACTAGGCTTATGAGAGGAGCTTGATTCAAAGCCCCACCAGAAGCAAGATACTCGCAGCTCTGGGACGTAAAGATAGTGCTAGAATTCCTTACAGCCTGGTCAGCAAATAGACACTTGTCTCTCACTCAATTGTCAGGCAAACTAGCCATGCTCTTATGCTTAGTGTTATGTAGGAGAGTCTCAGACGTCAAGGCATTAGACATAGATAAGAAAGTGTACGGACCGGAAGGGATAACCGTGACGCTCACTAAAAGGACTAAGACTAACTACTCATCCACAATTTCATACCCTTACCTGACCAATCAACCAGTTATGCGTAGCAGCATGGATCCGAGAATACGAGAGTAGGATGGCAGAATTATGGCCAGCAGGCACGTCTCAGCTGCTAACGGCGCTTAGAAAACCACATAAAGCGGTAGCTACAGCCACTATAGCGCGATGGGTGTTATGCAACTAGCAGGGATCGACCTGTCAAGATTTGGGGGGCACTCAGTGAGTGGAGCAGTGGCACCAAAAGCATACACAATCGGGGTAGCCCAGAGCGTGATTTTGCACACAGCAAACCGGGCTAGCGATAGTGCTTTGAAAACCTTTTACCTTAAGCCAGTGTCATCAATGGCAGAGGGAGTAATGGGAAGCTTTGAAAAAGCCTAATGCTCGCCTCCATCTTGACACAGAATGAAGATTACCCCTGCATATTGAGCAGAGAGTCTTGATTCTATAAAAGACAGAGGCGAGCATTACTATCCCTCCCAGTGCAGGCATTGCATATAAGAGAAGATAATATATTAAGAAAAAAATGTTATCCTGCGTATTGGCGATACCTGCCCCACCCTAAATGATGTAATTTCTCTGCTTCATAGGAGATGACGAGAAGACCCTTTGAGGGAATGGCCAGAGTCAGACGTCCGAGCCAACAGCTGCATTTTCACAGAAGGGCTCTGAGAAGAGAGTTTGAAGTTCAAGAACGGAAGTTCCGAGTTTTGTTAGTTGAAATGTTCTTTGCGGTTCCAGTTGGGACTTAGTTCAAGATCAGTTCAGAGCATCCAAAGAAGAGGAAGAACATAAAGACAGGACATGGATGCTAGACAGAACCAGCTAATGAGGAGGAGTACAGAAGACTGTGGGGTTGAAAGGAAATGTAGTTTTCAACAAAAAAAAGAAAATTAAGTGTTTTATGGTAATTTATCTGTTCTTTGTTGAAACTGCTGAAGAGTAGAATAAAGGAGTTGAAGCATAATGCTCACCTCTGTGTCTAATAGTAGCAAGACTCCCTGCGCAGTATGCAGGGGTAATCTTCATTGGCTGAGCCACCTGAGCTAACTGCCAATGACAAGTGACTTGACGTAAGCCTAAGCAGAAACTGAAGTGGTCAGTCATATTCTAATTGGATAGTGGAGAATTATTACATCACGTGACCTAGAGTTGTAGACAATAGGCCCTTAACACCTTAATGCCCTCCTTTAAGGAATGTTATATTATCGCAAGGTCTAGAGCATGTTACACTCAGTGTTAAAAGACCAACAAGAAATGTGTATGCATACATGGACAAACCAGCGACCAAGGAATTTTCCCTCTAATCTATTTAAAATTCTGAGATTGTAAACCTTTCAGTGGCACTGTCTCTTCAGTCTTGTTTTCTCGAAATTTTGCCCACAGAAGCATACCTTTTCATAAAAGCACATATTTTTGATTGCTCTGTAATGTTTTCTTCCCAAAAAAACCTCTGAAGTGGAGGGAAAATAAGGTCGTATTTTATGCTATTCATATTCTTTAGTGTTTGTTATGACTAATAGGTTATTGCACCAATCCTTCTTTTTATGTTCCAGCAGTCAAATGATCAAAACCTTAACAAGATGTATAAAGTAAGCGCTGTATGCGCGACATAGCTTATAAGGGGGGTGTTAGTCGCAGTTAATAGCTCCTCTTGTGTCTCCCATTGGCACCCCATGTCCTGGGAGAGGGAGGAGTCTGGCTCTGTGGTAGCTCAAGGTGCTGGCACTAACCCGCAGGTTATACTGACTGACAACAGCGTGAACGCTCCTATGAATACTGCGCCTTTGTGGGGCCAACCAGAGAAATACATGCGTGCGGTACCAGCGAACCACTGCTCGGGAGAAGCTGCAGAGGCGTGTCTAATAGACTCCCCGAGTCCCGCGCACCCATGGTCAAAGTGTAACAAAAGAAGTAGTGGAACTATGTCCCCTGCTGGCCTGCCCCCGCTCCCCACAAACCTTCCTACACTTTTATTTTAAAACGAAACCATTCCAGAACAATATCTTTTTAAAATAATAATAACATTTCAACTTTTTTTTTTAAAGTAGAGGGGCACCGCTACTGTCCACTTCAATCACTGCCCATGTCTGGGCTGCCGAGCACGGCTTACAGGCCTGATGGCCTCAATTACGGTGGCTCGGTGGCTATAGCCAGCACCCGATCCCCACAGAACAGGGCTGCATGAAAGGATGGGGTGCTTACCTCTAGCATGCCTGAAGCGCATCCCCTGATCGCAGGGCTTGAAGTGTGCGGGGGCTAACCGTGGCAGTGCCCCGGCAGTCCCTCAAAATTCTAAATGGGTGCCTGTTGGGGGGTCAGCACCACAATTCAGAGAGGTAAAACATACCGGGCAAGAATGCTACTGTTAGGCCATGCCCCTGTGTCGGGGTGATTTCCCAGGGGTCAGCGGAGCCGTCCGCGGACCTCTGAGGCAGGGGAGGCCCCAACTCCTCCCATGTCCCAAACGGAGTATGACACACGCACAAGAGCAAAGTAATTACTGCTGTTTATTATAGAAACGGCAGGGATTGTTCTCATCCCGTATGCATCCGGGGAGACGCTCTATCTCCGTTAGTGGGGCTCGCAGGTCCTTTTTACCGTAGTGTGACTCGCTACTCACATCACCTGGAAAAATCATCACAAAACCTAACGCCACTTCGGGTTGGCTCCCTGAGTGGTAGGGTTAGTATAGGAACATATAGAAAGAAATGTTAGTGGATGAGGACAGGTCAGGTGGTACGCTTGGGCTGTCCCTAACAATTGCTACAATAAATTGGTTAAAAGGGGACACTTGGTGATTGGCTAACTAAAATGGCGTCAATGCGGTGCCCCTTGTATTCTGATTGGTTTCCTCGCAAGCCCCCAAGCCTGGGACCATCGCTGTTCCCAGCTCACGATGTACCTGGTACTGGCAACAATGTGTAACTATGTGTTAATGGTGGACAATGGACAGGTCCTGCTAGTGGCTGATGATCGCGCCTTTCCCACCGGTGTAGGTATCCAACTTGTCGCTTCGTTGTTGCAACCTGTGTCTCGGACATGGGGTCCCGGCGTTTCTCTGTCTCATGAGCTTGGCATTCTGTCAGGTCGGCTTGGTTACGTGTGGAGAGACCGTAGCTGGAGCAGAATTATGAGCATTTGATTTGTATTTCAGCTTTGAGGGGCACTTGGCTGCGGCAGGTGTAACCTTGGTGCTAGAAGCGCGGCGTGTGAGTTGCAACATTGCGGCCTTGGCTGTGAGCTCTCGTTGGGCTCATTCTGCGTGGTCAGCGCTTTGCCTTTTTGTCTTGGGAAGATTTTCGTCTGAGAGGCTCCTGCCTGGGGACTCTTGCTTGGGGCCTACTAGGGCCTAGTCCTGGGTGGCGATGTACAATCCATAATATGGAGTCACGAGGTGATAGAATGTCACAAACATCAGTAGATATATAGGATGGTGTCTCTATGGGGATAGATAGTGAAAAAGCATCTTCAAGCATGTATACACAAACTCTTCAGGCGTCTTGCGTTTCTGCAGTGCTGTAGGAGGCCTATGTGAAAGATAACAACGATGCATGTCCGTGGGTGTGTCAGTCCGCTACGTCATAGCACTGAATATGTTCTTCGTGTGGTTTGGTATGTGAGTGATCAGTGTGCATGGTGGCATGTGTGTTCTCGTCCGTTGGCTATGTCGTCATGGCATCTCTAATGATGATGGATTTCGTGGTTGTTGTTTAGTCAAGCTGGTCCATGTCGCAGACATCGGCTTGACCAGGGCGTGGTATTGGACATGCTCCTCGTGCGTTTGGGCCGCGGACACACACCACCTTATCTGGTAAGGAAGTGAATGGGTCAAACTCCTCTCGCGGGGGGTGCTTGGGCTGCAATCCTCTAGGCCAGGGTCTGGATGAGAATGGAGGAAGGGCATTTTCCCATTTTCCCACTTCAATCCCCCCCTGGTCAACTTGACGACCACCAAATTATCTGCTCTCTTTTCTCTGCGTATTCTCCACACCTTTGTTATTCCAGCTAGGTGTCCATACTGGTTCACATGGTCTTCGAACGACCAGTACATGTACACGCACCCACCGCCGGGTTTGCAATAGACCCCTTTTCCAACATAATTCTTCAGGTTCCTTGGGTTTTCCACTTTCACTGATGGCGGGTGTAAGTCTGCTTCTAATATTTGCTCGCGCACCCTCTCGCGTTCCTTTATTATTATATCTATGTTCTTGTCGTCTTCTGCTGGCATCAGGGCAGGCATGCCGATCATTTCCATCATTTCATCAGTCGTACGAGCCGTTCTTGATTTCCACAATCTCAGTCCTAACAGGGCGGCCATTCCCAATATTATTCATCCAGCTATTATCTTAATCCAATCTGACACCCATGATGGCATCCATAACCATAAATATGAAAACCAGCTACCATCTCTCTTCACTCCCTTCGCTTCCTCTTCCATCTTGGCGTGCATCTTGGCATGTTGTGATACTGCCTCAGAAAGCGTGCCATTGTCTGTGCCGTTGCCAGGGTTAAATGTGCAACATGAACTTCCTATTTTTGCACAAACTCCTCCTTACATTGCTGTAAGGAGATCCAGTACATATCTATTCTGGAGTGCTACCATTCTCACTGCCCTCAATTCTTCTCTTATCGCGTTGAATCCATTGGCGGTGGAGTTTGTCATCATTAATTCCCATCTTGTTATCTGGAGCCACTTCGCGTTTGCATACGCCTGCAATCCTGGATGTATTATAGAAGAAAAGAACATCGCTGCTCTTCTGAATAGTCTGTGTCCTGGTGGGATGTCAATAAGAGCTGTTTCCTATCTTCCCCACAGGTAGTTCCCCATCAGTGGTTCTCCTTGTCTTCTCACTCTTGACAATACTGTTTGGTTCTTTTCCTTTTCCTCTTTATTTGTCGCTGATCTTTTCTTCCTTTTTGTTTCCTTCGTCCATTTTGGAAAGCTTCGCAGGTTGACATGTTTCTGTGGTACTACTAGGGATGGTACGTTTATGTGTACCATAGTGCATATTCCATTCCATGATGGCGGCAAGCTGTGGTATGCCTTTTCTCTGCAGGCCCAATAGTGGTCCATTAGAACTGCTGTACCGACACCTTCTGCAGTTATCACTACTGTCCTTTTGCAGTTGCTGTTTCTGCCAACCTCAACGTCTCTGCTCTAGCCATGTTACCAGTGCTGCGCTCTTTATCCATCCGTTGTAACACTTATTGTTCTCTTCATCCATTTTTTCCACAGTTGCCTTTGTTAATGTTATCATGTTGCTCCCCACAACCCCATCAGTCCACCCTTCTTTCGTGTACACTTTCCCATATATTACTATCAGCGGTCTTTCCCAGCATCCTAGCGTTCCAGGAATCTCTCTTGCATGCCATTCACATGGTAGGTAATTCAATGTTACTTCCTTTGTTTCCCCCTTGTCAGGTCCGTCCGTCACATATTGGACTCCCTGTGTTAGTTGCCAGTAGTGATTGTACATGCGAAGTGTCTTGATAAAGTTATTTTCATACGGGTATGGGTCCCTTGTCTTCCACTGTAGTATCGCCATTCTCCCTTGGAATCGTCCTTTTGTTTGGAACATGGCCAGGTCTATCCGCTACTCTACTGATGTTGCAGGCACCTCAGTAGCCACAAATGTTCCTGATGCGCTCCTGGCGTATGGGATGAATGAGCACACATAGCAGTTGTCCCCTTACAAATTTCAGACATGTGCTGATACCACATGTTATTTGAGACGTGTGCGGACTCTGTAAGATATGTGTCTACCCCATTGTTATCAATAGTCATGCTACGTTTAATCCTCTTCCCTTGTAATCTTGGGTTGCTAGTACCACCTGATACCGTACCTTTTGCAACCGTGGTTGGGGGGTATGTTAGTAGAAGGTGCAGCCAAGACATAGGAAGCCTATTGTGCCTGCCAGAGAGTGGCAGCAAGTAGTCCATTGATAAACAATAGGCCTATAATTTTTATTACAATAGGTAACATCACTGGCATTTTGTGTCTTACCTTTGCTGCTGTCCTGCAGCTTTTCCTACGATAATGAAGATGCCCGCCTGAAAGCTTCTACAAAATAAGTGTTAATTTGTTAGTTCTGTTAATTCAAGCCCTCCCTATCATGTAGTCGTTTAATGCCCAGGCGAAAAGCTCTTCCCATGCTTTCCTTAGCGTCTTGTCTCTCAAGACCGGTAAGTGCTCGTGAAGGTATGGGAATGATTGTTCTATAATCAAAATAAACGTGTTATAATACACACGTATTCTTCTTTTCTTTAGGTATTTTGGTCTTTTTATAGTATATACAAATTGTTGTGACAGTGCTTCTGGGGTGTTGTTATCCACAGGCAGCATATACTTCTGGGCAAAACGTGTGCGTTAGTACCTCTATTCAGTCCTTCAACATAAACCAGTACAATGCAGTACCTGCATGTGCGAAACAAAAAAGAAGAGAACATGCATGTGTTTATAGTGTGGTGTAAAATGGCAGATATCTCGATAATGTTCTTTAATTAGGTAGTGACTGGCGTGGGGTTTGTCTGGTCGGGGCTTGTTGGGCCAGTGTTCTTCTTAATTTGGGATCTCGTGACCATGGGGTGGGCTATGGGCAATTGTTCATTTGAGTCCTTGGGGATGTTTGGAGTTTGGGAGTGGTCTGGGGCTGTGTTGCTGTTGTCGTTGCTGCTTCGTTGGCCCCGTCGTTGACGCAAGGGCGAGTCTGATCTTTGTAGGGCTTGATGTCATGCAAATGCATCCACACGTTCTTATCTTGTAGTCTTACTGCTCTAGGAGCCGTTTTTTCCACCAGGTGGGGGCCGGTAAAACGGGGGCTATTCCACCGGCGATAGAAATTTCGGAGGAGGACACTGTTCCCCTCCCTTACAGTCCACTGTGTTGCTTGTTGCTGCTCTTCATCTGTTCTTTCTTCCTGTTGGGTGTTCTTCGACCCGCCCCGTGTCTGCTCGAGCTGTTGAGAGATAAAGGCGATACTAGTAATCAAGGAAGAGACGTATTCGTACATTTCTTCACCAAAGACAGTCTGAGATGAGTGACAGTCTGTTATAGCCCTTGATTGAGGTGTCAGTGGAAGGTGCATTTGGCGTCCGGTCACCACCTCGTGGAGTGTGAGGTGGTGATCCGACCCTGGCCTGTTTCTTAACTCAAATAGTGCTAAGGGTAGGCAATAGAGCCAGCTTTTTTTGGTCAACTGCTGTATTTTGGCTATCTCTTCTTTTAGGAGGCCGTTGTGGCGTTCACAAACGCCATTCGCCTGTGGGTAGTACGCATATGCAAAATTGTGGTTGATACCAAGGAGTGCAGTTATGTGTTGGAACATCTCATTGGCGAAGTGCGGGCCATTGTCAGACCGCAACACTTCCCACACCCCCCACCGTGGGAAAACTTCCCTCACCAGGAACTTTGGTGCCCTAAAAGCGTCAGCATGGGAGCATGGATCGGCTTCGATCCACCTTGAAAATGGACATACTACCACAATCATATATCTGTATCTTTGACATACATTGATCATGTCAACGTAGTCCATATGGAGGTATAGAAAGGTTCCTTCCGGCCGGGGTATAACACCTTTGATCACTTGCAGCGTGTGACCGGCCGTAAATTGTTGACAAGTAAGGCAATTGCTAATGAAGTTTGCAAAATGCGAATTTAGCTCGGGACAAAACCGCCCCTTTTTTATTCTTGCTGCAATCACCTCTTTTCCGGTGTGTGCGGGATGATGCAATTGGGCCAGGGCTGTTTTCAACAGGGCCAGAGGCATCACTATTTTGCCTGTATTGTTCTGTCGCCATAATGCGTCTGTGGGGGAAATTGTGCATCCTCTTTTGACCCATAGCTCCTTTTCTGCCATTGGTGCTGCTGCCTGTAATTCCATTATTTGATTTTCAGGGATGTGGGAGTACCCGTCCTTCATCAACATCTGTCTTGCCCCCGCCCTCCCCTTATCTTTTTCTTTTTCTTGGGGGGGGTCCATATCTCACCAAAATATGCAGCATGTTTAGCATGTGCGTCTGCTCTTTCGTAACCTTTGGAAATGGGATAATCCCCGTTCGTATGGGCCTGACACTTCACCAGGGCTATTTCTTTGGGTTCTTCAATTACCTCAATTAATTCAGCAAGTAGTAGGGCATGTTGCACTGGGGTGCCTTCTGCTCTTCTGAACCCTCTTCACTGCCACTTAATTCATCCTGAATGTACAGTTTATGTTACGTATGCACTATCAGAGTATATTGTTACTCGCTTATCAATGCTTTCTTTCAGTGCTAATATTAGGGCCACTAACTCTGCTGCTTGGGCAGAGTAGTGTTGTGGCAACTGAACGCATTTCACTGCGACATATGTCAAATCATCTGTCATTCTCACCACTGCTGCTCCTGTTCTGCGTATCCCATCACTCTGGTCAATTGTTGAGGACCCATCAATGTACAGTATCTCTCCCCCCCCTCTAGGGCGTTGTCTTCAACCTTTCTTGTGCTGGAGTAAGTGTCAATGGCCTGGGTGCAGTCATGAGTGTAGCTGCCATCTTCCACTACCTCTGCTATGAACCTCGCTGGGTTCACGCTGTTGCATCTTACAATTGTTAGTTCTGGCCTGGACAAAATTACTTTGTACCCTGATGCCCTCTGAGTGGTCAGGGTTGACTTTGGTTTGTTCAGTATTGCAAAAAGGGCATGCTCCCAGTACAGAGTGGTCGGACAGCCCATTGTTAATGAGGATGATTTTTCTACCGCAAATGCTGCGGCAGCCAAACTCTGTTCGAAGTGACCTAACATTACAAGCTCTAGGTGTCCACTATAGAATGCTACTGATTTGTGACCCATGCTAGTTTTCTGTGTCAGCACTGCCTTCATTACTGCTGAGCTGCAGTGTGAAAAGATAAAAAATTGTGCTTCATTATTTGGGGTGGCCAGTACTGGTGCAGTGGATATGGCATGTTATTAGTTCCTGAAACGCCTCTGTCAATTCTGCAGTGCACCTCAGCTTCTTCTCCCCCTCTGCGCTTCTTTGAGGGCCTCAAGCAGTGGTCCTTATGTATGAGCTGTAATCAAAAACCCAGGCCCTGCAGTAGTTGCATAGGCCCAAGAACTGCTGGAGTTCTCTCACTGTTTGTGGCTGTGGTGTGTTCATTATGGCTTGTGCCCTTTATGGTGCAATGTTCCTTCCATTTTGTGAAATGAGCTGGCCTATGTAGAGCACTTGTTCTTGGCAGTATTGCAGTTTTTCCTTGTCTACCTTGTACTCCTTTTCTGCTAACACTGTGAGCAGTTTGATGGAGTCTCTCCTGCACTTTTCTTCTGTGGTGCTGCAGATGATTGTCATCCACATATTGCAGCACCGTGCTTTCCATCTCAATGTTACCCAAGTCCATTTATATCACCCTGTTAAAGATGGATGGTGACTCGCGTACCCTTGGGGCAACCTGGTGTGTTTCCATTTTGTGTAACGGTATGTGAAACCCGTCAAGTCTTGTGAGTCAGGGTGTAGAGGTATTGAGAAGAAAGCATTTTTTAGGTCAATCACAGTAAATCGTGATGCCTCTGCAGGTATTCCACATAGTATAGTGGCAGGATTAGCCGCTATAGGGTACTCTGCTTCTACAATGTGGTTGAGGGGTCTTAAATCTTTGGATGAAACGCCAAGCCCTTCCCTTAGCCTTGCGCACAGGGTACACAGCAGTGTTGCATGGAGACTCTGATAGTACTAGTATACCTCTACTGATCAGTGCTGTTATCGTTTCATATATCCCCTCATCTGCCTCTTTTGATAGGGGTATTGCTTTACCCTTGGCAGTATTGCTCCTTTCTTCAACTTTATTTTCACCCCTCCAATGCTCTAGATGCAGCCCATGTCATATGGACTGGTGGTCCATAGAGATGCAGGCACTGCTGCCATATCCTCCTCGAAAAATGGTACGGTGGTAGTGGTTGGTGCCTCTAGCGCCAGTGCCATCTTTTGCGCTATGTCTCTGTATGTCACTGTTACCAGATGTGGACGCTCATCTCAAACACCATCTCCCCCTTACCGTTATCGTCCAAGAAGAGCTCCTCATCAGATACCTGTGTTAGTCGGCATCCCTCTACTAGTGCTATTACTGCTCTCCATGCTCTCCCTTCCCGGTCTTGGACGTGTACTGCAATGTAGTCTTGTGTTGCTACAATGCTCTCAATATTCAGTGATATCCTTGTCCCTTCCTTTTTGTTGGCAATTGTCTTGGGTCTACAAAGGTAAGCTGCTGGCCTCCTCCAAATGTTCCCTTCAATTCCAGGTAGCCATGCTATTGCCATGTCTGTCCCATATTGGAACAGCTCTCCATCTACTGGTTCTGCTCTCAGTACTGTTTTGCTGCAATAAGCTTGTAGTATTTGTCATGCTGCGAGCATGTTTATTCCTGGTGTGGAGCATATTATTCCCTTGTCAGTAAAGGAGATAGTCATATTCAACCTGCTCATGATGTCCCTACCTAGTATGTTTACTGGTGACTTTGTTGAGTATAGCAGTGGGAGGGACATGTCGTGATCACCTACAGATAAGGGGATGTTATCAGTGAAGGGAACCAACCCTGGAGCCCCAGAGAATCCTTGAGTGTTCATAGCTTCACCTGACAGTTTAAACTTCCCCTCCCTTATGCATGACCTAGTGGCCCATGTGTCAACTAAGAAGTAAACATTTTTGTCACCCATCGTCACCATATTCATGGTTCCTCCGCAGGGTTAGGTGTTACCGATAGGATGGGACACATCAAAGACATCTGTGGGCTGTCCTATTGCGGGGTACAGTGACTGTCCATTTCCTGTGTACGGGTTGTGGCCTAGTATTGTCACTTTCCCTAGCTGTGTTTGTGCCACAGGTGTGTCAGTGGATATTATTGCATTGTCCTGTATTTGTGTGAGCTGCTGCACAGTTTGGACCTCCTGTTGTTGTTTCGCAATTGGTCGCTGCTGCATTTGTGCGTATGTTTGTAGTGTCTGTTGTTGTGGTT
Organism: Ambystoma mexicanum; assembly: GCF_040938575.1. Lineage (NCBI taxonomy): Eukaryota > Metazoa > Chordata > Amphibia > Caudata > Ambystomatidae > Ambystoma > Ambystoma mexicanum. The sequence goes on along the minus strand of NC_090922.1, from coordinate 574,353,792 downwards.
GAGGGTGTTGCGTGTATGATTGTGATTGTGGCTGTAACACCTGTGCCTGTTGTGGTGATAATTGCTGCTGTGTCCCCTGCTGTTGTGTGTGTGTGACCCTGTTGTTCACCCAGAGGTCCTTGCTGTCCTTGCTCTCCCCAAGCCACCTGTGCAGGCCTCATTCTGCATGTGCGTGACATGTGTCCCACCATCCCACATATCCAGCATGTCGGTGGTTCCTGTGCTTGCCATTGGGGTCCCCCCATGTTATCCTGTTACCCCTGTTGTCCTTGCGACTGTAACCCCGGAACGCTCCCCCTTGTTGTTGTTGGGGGTGGGGGGTGGGCCATATCCTCTCCCTCTCATTTGTCCGCCCCTTTCTCTATAATTATTTGAGTACCCATTTCCCATTTGCATATAACCCCCTCCCGCGTATGCTGTGTATGGTGGGGGTGGTGGTGGGGGTGGGGGTGGAGGCATTTGTTGTGTCGTTGCCTGTGCTTGCTGTATTGGTAACACCTGGTGTTGTGTTGTGTTTTGCTTCGATGTTGTCTGCGTGGGGGCGGGTGCTGTTATCAGTGCTCCCTCCATGGCATATTTTGATAACTTCATTTGGACCAATTTCGCTTCCTCTGCCTTTCTATCCTCCTCCTTCCGTTTCATCTTTTCCTGCCACATCCTGCAGTAGTGCACTATTGTCAGTTGTATTTCTGGCCAGGCTTTTGCTTCCATTCCCACCAACTTCTTCAACTGTCTTTGTACCTGCTCCGGGAGCCCTTGTACTAGTTTGTGGTAGATAATTGCTAGTGTTTTATCCCACGGTTCTCGCGTTTCCAAGCGCCACTTCTCCTGAATCTCTTGGATGTACTCAACAGGATCTTCATTCTCACGCATCTTGCGTGAGATTATTGCTCCTATGTCTGATGTGTCTGGGAATTGAACCCTCAACGCCTGCCAGAGTGCATGTCTGCAGTTGGCGAATAGTGCTCCGTCATGTGCCGTGTCGTTTATTGTCACCCCTGGGAAACCCGCTTTTCCAGATGTCATCAGCGGCATCCCCCAGTTTGGAAATTAGGAGCCCCTTCACGTCTCCCACCGCTAATGTTTGCCCGCAGTTTGCTTCTCCATTTCAAATATCCACTTTCCAGCTCCAGCACCCTGGGACGGGAGCCAGCATTTTATATTTTCCTTATTGGCATGTTTCCAGGGGATATATTGTGGTCTGGCTCCTCCCCTCTCTAGTAGTGGCATTAGGTTGTACTCCCTCTCCTCCCCCCTTGTTCGCCTGTGTGTGGTTATGTTAGTATATTCCTCATCTTCCTCCATATCTCGTAGCTCTTCAAGGTTGTCAATGTTACAGGAGCTCACCCTCTCGTCTCCTCGATCCTTCCTCCCTCTTTTGTTACCTTCTTGTCCTTTCATTTGTGTGCTTGCTCCTTCTTCCTGCCTACCCCCTGGAAGGTCCCTAAGTCTGCCAGCATATGGTGTGTGTACAGGGGTTGGTGTTAATGGGCAAGGCGTTTCCTGGTTGCTTCCCTTACCTTAGTTTCTCCTGCGCCCTTTCCCCCCCGTCTCTCGCATGCCCATGGTGACTCACAGTTAGTGCGCGTTATGTATAATTTGTCTAAACTCTCCCTGGTGCCACTTCTTCCACTATCGCTCGAACCTTCTTCTTCGTTGCTGCAGAATCCATCAGGAAATGCTAATCCCCAGTCTGTGTGTTTTCCCCCCACTGTTGCTGTCCTTAAATCTGTTAAATCCACGTCTGTGTACTTGCCTCCCTCAACCACATCCTCCTGTGTTGATGTTGTTAATCTTCTTTTTCCACAGTCCCATTTCCCATTCTCTTCCCTTTCCTCCTCCTTCCTTCTCATTTCCCCATTTTCTGCGCGTACCACCCTTTCCGCTATTGCCCCTATGCGTTCTTCTTCCTCTGCCTGCTCCTTCATTCTCGCCATCTCTGCCTTATTTACCTTCTTTTCCTCCTGTCTCCTCCGTGTTTCCTTCTGGAACTGCCGAATCAGCGCGCTTCGTTTGACCCTCAATTCCACCAACCTCTCCTCCAGTATCTCTTCCTCCTCTCGTGAAAGTCTCCCTTCTTCTTTACTTACCTCGTGCTCTGTTTGTGTGTCATCCTTCTCTTCCTTATTTATCTTTCTCACTGCGTCCTCCTCTGCCTCTGTTAGTGTTCCCCAGAGCTTCAGAAGCACCTGTGCTGCAACCCACTCGTCTGGTCCTATGTTTGCAAAATTCCTTAGGGCCTTCCTGTCACCCCCCGTTCCTGCCTGTGTTGTGGTTGAATCTACCGTACCCGCCGCCCCAACCTCTTTTGACAATCGTCTGGGGGTGCGGATGGTGGGGGGCTGTACGCAGGGTTGGAGTATCCCTCAGCAGCCATTAGTTGTTGTCGAGCGGCTTCTCTGAGTTCTGTTATTGGGTACAACTCCCCCTTCCTCCTTCTTCACTACCTTAGCCATGCGCATTTCCTCTGCCCCTTCCTTTTTAACCTTTGCCTCTGCTACCGCAAATGATCCTTCTGCCTACTCCTCACTTCAGTTATGGGCGATTTTCCGCATGTCGTACCCTCACCCCTTCCTTTCACCTTCTCTTCTTTTACGTCCTGTACTGCGTACAATCCTGGGGCTCCCGGTGTGCATCCCTGAAACATCTTCCACATATCAAAAACCGCTAGGTGGTTTGCTCATTTTTTCCCTTTATAAGTATCATGCAAGTACGTCAGTAAGTGATGTTGGGCGTAAATGTCAAAGCTGCCGTTGGGCAGCCATGGTACCCTTATTTTGTTATCAGTTCCTTATGACCATTCAATACTATACTTTATAATCTTTTCTCTATGTGGTGAAAGTGTTGCGCAAATGTGTTGGAGTGGTGTAATAAAAGCGCTTGGTCTGAGCCCCAACCCTGTTCCTGCACCCGACCCATAATACATTGCCATGTTACACTTTTACTTTTCTCAACGTCAACCTTTACCTGGCCCCGTAAGCTGGGGACTTTCGACTGTCCGCTGAAAGAGAAGCAATTTCCAATGTTACACTAGTATGTTTTTTTAATCCTTTCTTCCCGATGTTACGACTATGGCCCCCTTCGGCCGTGGCACACAGAACCCCCTGCGGCTGTGTGCCCTGTGCGGTGCGCCTCTGGGCGGCCCCACCTTCCTGTGCCTCCTGTACTTGGCACACCTTCAACTTAGCTCGTCCTTATCCCCGTCCCCACTGTCTGCTCAGATCGCTCCCTCTTCTTGTACAACCCCCTTTTCGAGCGTGGCCGGCGTTCTACGTGCGTTGCCGCCTCTCCCCCCTGGGCTCCTCCCCCTTCATGCCCTTGGTCCTTGGCCACCCGCAGAAAAGATGCGAGATGGTCGCGGTATCCTATACAAGCCTTATGGGTGACGTCACCAACCTCTACAAGACACAGTAAGTACGCACAACTTTAGAACCTTATGAACATGCGCTATCTTTTTCCACTTGTATCCCCTGTTAACCCCACAGCTGTCTTCCCACTTCGTCCAGAGCGAGGAAATCAACAATCAATTACTTATTATAACCAGCTGCGCACGCTGCGTCGCCTCGCGTGTGATACGCCCCCTCTCCAGAGGAGCTTAACCAGCCAGTTATCTTCCGCACTCGGTATGCAATCTAGCTACCCCCTGCGGGAAAACATCATCTACTTAAGGAGCTTCAACACTCAATTAGTAGAGATCATCATCTATTCATTGATCTATAACGTCAACGCATAGGAAAACCACACCTCCCTCTTACACAGGTGTCCGCGATCCTGAACCAATCCATGCCCTCTAACGGTTGTACGTGGGTGCCCGAGGCCCCACCCAATTCACTTTGTGACACTGTAGAGGACAGCCCTCGTGCCTGTCCCACTACGCCTCACACCTCTGCCGCCGTAGAACAGCCAAAATCAATTTTCACACGCTCCTACAACCACCCGCCTCCCTCTTCACAATTCCTCCCCCCTCCCACACATTACGTTGCTGGTTGGGTGTGCAATACTGACCAAGTCCTCGTGAGCCGGGGCCGCTCTACTGTGGGCACCCCTCCAAAGCGGCTCGCCACCTCCCCTCGTCTGGGCCACGTCTGGACACTCGCCAACTGCGGGCGGGATACTTCTCAAGTCGGCTCCCGATGGCCAATGTCCGGATTGCGCTGTCCGGTTTTCTCGCAGTTCTGCGATGGTCCTTTAGTCTTCAAAAGGGGGCAACGGCAGAGGGGGCCACGCTGCCGCGTTGCCTCGTTGCAAGAGGCCTGGTGGTGATGTCCTTAAGTTTAGAGAGACCTCAAACAGATCTCAGCAGTGCCTCCAACTTGTCGGGGCGATTTCCCGGGGGTCGGCGGAGCCGTCCGTGGACCTCCGAGGCTGGGGAGGCCCCAACTCCTCCCGCGTCCCAAAAGGAGTATGACACATGCACAAGAGCAAAGTAATTACTGCTGTTTATTGTAGAAACAGCAAGGATTGTTCTCAGCCCGTATGCATCCGGGAGACGCTCTCTCTCCGTTAGTGGGGCTCGCAGGCCCTTTTTACCGTAGTGTGATGCGCTACTCGCGTCACCTGGAAAAATCGTCACAAAACCTAATGCCACTTAGGGTTGGCTGCCCGAGTGGTAGGGTTAGTATAGGAACATATAGAAAGAAATGTTAGTGGATGAGGAAGGGTCAGGTGGTACGCTTGGGCTGTCCCTAACAATTGCTACAGTAAATTGGTTACAAGGGGACACTTGGTGATTGGCTAACTAAAATGGCATCAATGCAGTGCCCCTCGTATTCTGATTGGTTCCCTCGCGACCCCCCCAAGCCTGGGACCATCGCCGTTCCCAGCTCGCAATGTACCTGGTACTGGCAACAATCTGTAACTATGTGTTAATGGTAGACAATGGACAGGTCTTGCTAGTGGCTGATGATCACGCCTTTCCCACTGGTGTAGGTGTCCAACTAGTCGCTTTGTTGTTGCAACCTGTGTCTCAGACATGGGATCCTGGCGATTCTCTGTCTCATGAGCTTGGCATTCTGTCAGGTCGGCTTGGTCACGTGTGGAGAGACCGTAGCTGGAGCAGAATTATGAGCATTTGATTTTGTATTTCAGCTTTGAGGGGTGCTTGGCTGCGGCAAGTGTAACCTTGGTGCTAGAAGCGCAGTGTGTGAGTTGCAACATTGCGGCCTTGGCTGTGAGCTCTCGTTGGGCTCGTTCTGCGTGGTCAGCGATTTGCCTTTTCGTCTTGGGAAGATTTTTGTCTGAGAGGCTCCTGCCTGGGGACTCTTGCTTGCGGCCTACTCGGGCCTAGTCCTGGGTGGGGATGTACAATCCATAATATGGAGTCACGAGGTGATAGAATGTCACAAACATCAGTAGATACATAAGATGGCCTCTCTATGGGGATAGATAGCGAAAAAGCATCTGCAAGCATGTATACACTAACTCTTCAGGCATCTTGCATTTCTGCGGTGCTGTAGGAGGCCTATGTGAAAAATAACATCGATGTGTGTCAATCCGCTACGTGATAGCACTGAGTATGTTATTCGTGTGGTTTGGTGTGTGAGTGATCAGTGTGCATGATGGCATGTGTGTTCTCGTCCGTTGGCTATGTCGTCATGGCATCTCTAAAGATGATGGGTTTCGTGGTTGTTGTTTAGTCAAGCTGCTCCATGTCGCAGACATCGGCTTGACCAGGGCGTGGTATTGGACATGCTCCTCATGCGTGTGGGCCGCGGACACATGGCACCTTATCTGCTAAGGAAGTGAATGGGTCGAACTCCTCCCGCGGGGGGGTGCTTGGGCCGCGATCCTCTAGGCCAGGGTCTGGATTAGAATGGGGGAAGGGTGTTTTCCCATTTTCCCACTTCACCTGACTCAATTTTACACGACCTTAAGGCACAACCTGATCACAGCAGTAACTCGTCCCAATGCAGATCACTCACTGCTGCAATATTGGATCACAGTCCGAGGGATGCCCCAGCCCCCTGACCCGAGGAAGGTCGGGAAGGCCTCATCCAGGGACTAGCATTCTTTGCTACTCTACCATGACCCGAGGCAGTGCTTGAAATGGAAAGACAGAAGTTCAGCTACTCACCGTCCCAGAGTACCTGCTTACAGTTGCGGGTACTCGCCAGTTAAAGGTAATGGCTTCCTGCTGAGATGTACCAGTACTATGCCTTTCTAATAAAAGAAGACTGGCAGGGCTGGGCTTAGAGGCCACAGTGCACCAGGCAGCAAAACAAAAATGAGGCCCCCTCTTACCCTGCCACGTGCCCCAGGTCATGCAGGGTAGGGGGTGCCATATTTTTCAATAGCTGCCACAGAGCACCCAAGAGGGGGTGCATTTAATTTCAATAGGGTGCCTGCCGTGCCTTCTCCCACTACGCCAGCTCGGTGGAGACCTTTCAATAGGGTGCCTGCCGTGCCTTCTCCCACTACGCCAGCTCGGTGGAGACCTCGAAAGACTCCCGCAAGCTTGCGTGGCAGGGGGCTACAGGCAGGTTCTTGGGACCGGCAAGTACCTGGTGTCCCCATTTAAAGCACTGACCCGAGGCATAACACTGCCTCCAGCAGGAGTGTCTATGATGAAACCAGTAAATCCACTTAAAAAGCCCTAGCACAGTCACGTGGTATTCAAGGGTAAAGTTTGGGGCACAATTGGAGGGTACAGGCGAGTGGACTGCGTCCACCCACTTTGGTTCCAAAGGGCAGATGCAGATCACCTTCCTTTTTTAAAGAGTAGGACTTAAAAAAATAAGATTAGTACTTTTATTAGAATTAAGATGTTCGACCAAGCCTCTGTTGTGTGGAAGCCAGGTTTCAAAGCTGAGTAGTGAGGTTACCAAAACCTTTACACTGGAGCAGTGGTGGAAATGGAAAAAGTGTACTCGGTGGATCCCTCTCCTCTTTGGAAGGGAGGGGTGCTGGAGAGGACAGGCTGGGGCTGAGGGGCGGGGCCACAGGCCAGGTCACACAACACAGTAGCTCTTCGTAGAATCCAAGCCTGGCAATTTACATGCAAGCAAAGCGCATTACGGGAACATAAGAGTGCCTACACTTTTTTATTTGAAACATGCTTGATGCTGATTCATTGAGAACCCCCTTTGAACGAACAACGGAAGTTGGACTCTGCTGTTGAGAAATTCTGTAAATTGCAAGAGATATACACTAATTTGGACAGCGGCAAAACAGTGTGTGAGGCGTTGGCAGTTGTTGCATTCATGAGTCTCCCGGAAGCAGAGCTGGCCTTAAGGCAGGGCGACCGCCTGGGGCACCATAGTCCCCCAGGGCGCCAGCTAGAAGGAGCATTTCAAGGGCTACCCCGAGCTGGCGTGGTTGGAGAAGTGCCATTTTGAAATTAAATGCGGGAGCGGACGCATTTAACAATAGGGTGCTGGCACCCAATCGAGATAATTACCTCCCTGCTCTGGCGCAGGAGTGGGGCGATAATCATATTAATAGGGTGCCACAGCACCCTATTGTTAAATGCGCTGACTCCCGTGAGCGCATTAAATTTTAAAATGACATTTCTCCCACCACAAACAGAAACATTTGGTGCCTCCACACACCCCCAACCCCTGCCACCCCAATTGACCCGGGGCATGGCAGGAGGGCTCGAGAGGACGCCAAATTGTTCTTTTTCTGCCCGGGGCGGGCGCTGCTGCCACTAAGGCCGGCACTGTCCAGAAGCACGGACTGCGAGTGCGTGGCTTGAGAGCAGATCTGGGAGGTTCTTGGGCTAGCACCCGATTCTTGGGACAGAGTATCGCTCCTGCAAGACACACTTTGCCGGAGCGCTGCGCTCCGTCTTGTTTCGGCCCATTTCCTACCCTGACTAGAGCACGTGAAAATGTATCCAAGACGAGCTTGAAATGACTCGCGTTGTTATGTGCCTGTCCTACCGAGGCCCGGGCTCTAACGGGGCTCCAGGCCTTCCTTTCGGCCGGTACCCCCGAATGCCACGGGTCCCCACCATAGCTGCCCAGTGCACAGCGCAAAAAAAATGGGCATTTCTTTCCATTGTGCCTGTGCCACGCGGCAAAAATGGAAAGAAATGCCCATATATGAAACAAAATAAAAGCGGCTTTGATGGTGGCTCGCCAGGGCCACATTTAATTGGTTGACTTCTCCGGGAGGAGCCTGGGATTTCATGGGCTCGGCTCGTGGTGGACTCCTAGAGCCAGGCCTGACTCCCAGGCTCAGCCCTACCTGTGAAATCCCTGCCTCCCCCAGCTCCATGTCCTGCCTTGTCAGACATTTCTAGTGTTTGTTTTTCAGCTGGGTTTTTTTCTGACTGAAATGGTGATGTTTGTTTGTTCTGTGCATTTTCATCAAGTAGGAAACTCCATTTGTAATGAACTTTTCATAGATCACTTTGGTGTGTAACTTTCCTGTGATGTCACTGAGTATGTTTATGAACCCCTCACCCTCTCCTAGTCCCCGCCCTGTTCTTTAGGACTTGTGCCCTGGTAAATAAAGCTGGAGACTGAGCAGGTAAGGCCCGTTAGTGAATATCGGACACTAGGTAACGCTGCCAAGTTTCCCAGGTCATCAGTGACGCCTCAAGCGAGTCCTGCTTTTTCATTGCATGCTGGAACTTGTAGGCCGACACTTAAGATAGGAAAAGCGAAAGTCCATGTTCCAGCGTGTGATGGGAAATTCCTTACATGCTTGATATTTTATGCCTGGAATTGGGAACCTGGCACCTATTAGAGTGTGTTTGGGCGTCCTTATCTACTGTGAAAACTTTAAAAAGAAAAACAAGCACGTAGGAGGCTTCTGAGGTTGCTGTAATGTCAGTGGGCTGGGCGGGGCTGAAGGGAGCTGTTTATAAATTCGCAGGAGGGTGGGGTTCAGACGAAGCAGCTGTCTCTTCTCACAGAAGCAAGAATGCGTTGCACAGCTGTCGGCGGGCCCCTGTTTTTAAAGGTTTGGGAACAGCTGCTCTGAGACCTCACTGTCGCACGAGAATTGGAAAAAAAGCTTGGCACTTCCTCCTTCCCTCTTAGTTCCTGGGAGCAGCGTCCTGCGCTTCCGGAAACAGATCCCCCTTCGCAAGTCCTTTATATTGTTTTATGTTATGCTCTCTTAGCGACCAAGGGAAGGCGAGCAGGGGCTTGGTTTCTCTTTCGGTCCTCTCATGCGGCAAGCTTCCAAAATCGGGTTTTCTGTGCGCAGCTGCGGAAGGTTTCAGGGCTGCGAATCGGCGACGGAATCACGCAAGGTAATTGCGAATCGGCGACGCAAGTAGACCTTTTATGGAGTTTGTTCTTTCACTTTATGAAAGTCGAGGCTGTGAGGATATACATGTATTCCCCGCGGGATGCTCGCTTTTTGGCTTCTGAGATGAAAAGGTAGGAACTCGGCCTAGTGTCATGTTTTGCAATGGAAAGTCTTGCTCTACTTACTCTGTTACCCAGTGCTTTAAGTGGGGTAAGAAATTGAGGGGGTGGGGGGCTCGTTTGGGGGCGGGGCTTTCATTGTGGGTGTGGCCTAAAAGTGCACAAATCATAGTAAGGTGCACAAACAAATATATAAATGTATGTGAGCATTTATATGTTTGTATGCGTACTATGGTTTGTGTACTTTTCAAGCCATCTTTTATAAACGTAGTAATGTTACATATTTCTATGTTTATTGAAAAGTGCACAAACCATAGTAAGTTACGCACACTTGTGTGCTTACCTTACTATGGTTTGTGTACTTTTCAAGCCACCTTTTATAAACATAGACATTTGTAACATATTTCTATGTTTCTAAAATACGGCTTGACACGTAAACAATTCAAGGCATCTTTTATAAAGCGTTGAGGATGGACAAAACTCAAGGTGGCTTTGTCCGTCGACAAAGCTTTTTAAAAGATGCCGTGAATTGTGCACGTTTCAAGCCGTCTTTTATAAACATAGAAATATTTCTACGTTTATAAAAGATGGCTTGAAACGTTCACAATTCAAGGCATCTTTTATAAAGCTTTGCCAACAGAGAAAGGCGCCTCGGGTCCAGAGATCACTGCTTAGAGCAGATAGATCACAAAGCCTGAGGCGTCTTTCACCCTCTGCGAACCCCCGTGCCCCGTGATTTAATCTGCATATTAGATCATGGAGCCCGCGGATTTGCGTAGGGTCAGTGACCTGGGGAGGGCAAACAAGGGGACAGTAACTTCCTCTGATGATCCTGATGAGGGGTCATCAGAAGAAGTTACACTGACTGACAGAAGTGCCGCCAGCATCGCTGTGGCTGGCTGGCACTTCTGTCAGCTCGCCTGACCATGGCATGCGCATCTCTCGGCTGCGGCAGGATAATGTGTCCCACCAATGTTGTGTGGGACCTGGGGCCCCAGTAGGACCCCGGCTCAGCCCCACTTTCTGGAGACTGCCAGGGCCTGGCCCCGGCAGGCCCCAGCCCACTTAAAGCACTGCTGTTACCCTACTTAACCCCAAAATATATACAGATGAACGTATATCAAGATTGACTGTCCCGTTTTCCCCGTCTTTGCTTTCTGGGACTTGTTCATTTGCTTTTCCTATTGGAGATCTAAAAGTCCCAGAATGCAAATGGAACGACTGGATGGGCATCTCTGCTTGTGCCAATGCCCCAATTACTCTCTAAAATGCACGAGTCCTTCATCACAGCTGGTAAGATAGCTCAGCATGTTAAGCACTTGCTGCTGGATTGTGTGTTATTTGCAGATCACTCGGCAAGACCAACTCCACCTTTCATGTTTTGGTGGTTAGTACAGGAGTACCAACATCGGGTGGTTAATACTTGTATCTAAACCTGTTTTACATACAGTGCGTTGTTGAAAGCGGGAAAAAATCCCATTATTTAGCAAGAAGTAAGACAGCTCCTAATGAAATTGTCAAACCCCTAAGGTTCAATTTGTAATGTTTGACAAAATGATTGTGCTTGGTGATTTATTTATTTATTTGTATTGTTGGTCCACCTGCACAGGTGTTGTTGCTTGCAGAGCACCACATCACACGTGGACTCGTAGCGTGGTGTGCAGGTGCGTTTTGTCATCTGGTGATTGGGTTCTCTCGTGGTCTGGGTTTGTTTGGGAGCCTGAATGTCACCCAGTTATATACACGTGTTATTAAGTGCAAGGCTAGCTAGGAGACACCGCAGCGCAGCACACCGTGGGGTATGGGGAGCAGAGAATAATTCCTCACGTGGGCCTAGGAGGGAGCAGATGGGGAGTTCACAGGTGAGTGAGTTCTTTGTAGAGGTGGGGCCTCATTTCTGAGTCTGATGAGTAACACTTGAATATATTAGGTTGCACTTCATGCCACTCAAATTGACGAGCAATCTGCTGGGAAAGAGTGTCTAAACATCATTGTAGCACTGTGCAGTGTTGGGTTTTGATTGGTGTGGGATGCTGGCAGGGGAAAACAAACCACCTCCACAGTAATATGCAGATTTCCCAATTCCTCACCTTTTAAAGGCCAGAGGGGCTGGGGCAGTGTCCTTCACATGCCAGGCATCAACAAGCAGGCGCTTACAAGCCTCCGTACGATTTTGAGTATGATCCCTCACAACTGACTATGCTGGCTAGGGTTGATGGGAGTTGTAATCCAAAACATCAGGAGAGCCAAAAGTTGCAGACCACTGGCCTATTGTGACCCCCCCTCCCCGCGGCCCAGCCCGATCAGGTGAGAAGGTAAGCTTGACACGAATAACCCGTCCCTAGCCCTGCTATCCAATCAGAGAGGAGCTTGTCTTGTAACACGCTTTCCCAGCTTCTCCGGCCTTCTGTAGGTCAGACATTCAGAGACTTAAAGCCTGACAATGGGAACCTTGACCTCTAGGAAGGGTTCCAACGCCACCTACCTGCTCAGACTTTGGGCACAGTTGGGCTCCATACCCACTAGTGGGAACATCCGTGCGGCACACCATCCATGGCCAGTATTGGGGATGCCAGAGAAGTCCTGCATAGAGCAGAGCTAGGGGGCATGACCTGAGCCAGCCAAATTCCCATCCCTGGTGTCCTGCTCCCCCACAACAAAAGAGCCATACCTCGCTCCCTTCCCAGCCCCCGCAGTACAAGACCCACACATGGCTTCCTGCATCTCCTCGACCATCGCGCACACAACCTCTGGCATGCTGCCTCTCCACTCCCACAGCCCAAAATATGGCATCTGCTATGGCAGTTGCAGCCAGTGTGGACACATGTTTTTGCTCTGGATTACACGGGTCAGGATCCTAGCCTCGTATGCACTTTAGACAGGGGACCACATATCTGCTCCCAGGGTCGCACTGGGGCATACAATTGTGTCAGGCACCAATGGAAAGAGTGGGCCACCGTTACAAATGGCAATTCATTCTTTCTGTGACAGACTGAATAGTACCCACAGGGGTGTTTGTCGATAAAATATGATGCAAGTTGTGCAATTGGATGAATATGTATTCCACAGCAGTGGTCAAACGTGCTAGCCGCATAAGGAAGTAACTCATCAAACTGGCCCACGTTGGCCACAAAAGTGTCTCATTTGACGCAAAAAACTGGCCTAGACCAGCATTTTATGTTTTTGGTTCGGACATTGCCCCATAGGCCAGCCCGAGCCTGTCTGCTCCACTCAAGTGATACAACTGTGTTGATGCGTCGCTTTGAGCTAAAATGGTACTCCGTTTTATAGCAAAAACTTGAAACGTACACAGACCACACTGTAGACGGGATCATACATCTTTACGTTCACCAAAAGAATAGGTTTGCAGCTTTTGTGTCTACACCTCAACTGGGAGACAAGTAGCACACATCAAATCAAATTGGCATTCACATAAAACACCTCTTTAGGTTTTCCAAGTATCCTTTCAAAAATTGGACAAACCACAAAAACGAACAAAGCGGTGGGACAAGGTTACCTGCTCCTAATCGCTTGACACCAGCTCAGGATTTATGATGCTTGCTGGCTTACATACAGAAAGCAAACTCTTTTTTGTGTGTGCAGGCCAAATAAGCAGGCATTTTAGAAATGAGTGGGCTGTTATTACATTAATCGGCTTAATGGGCACAGCTGCTGGGTGGCGGAGGGCGAGTGCATATGTGCACGTCCAGTTCTTTTTACCCAAGATTCACACTAGCTAGACCCCTTATGGATGATGACGCAATCCTGGTCCGTTTTCTGCCTTGCAATGAAGGAGCTTAACATTTAAATACGGGTTGGTTAAAATGAGATGCGTGGTAAGGGTATTTGCTAGGTCTTGCTTGGCATGACCCCTCGCTGGCATTCCCTCTCATGATGACTCACAAGGCCGAGAGATCCGATATTATATGCGGGTGGGCAGAACAAAACACCTGGCAGACACTGCCTACCCACCATTTCAACCCCTTTTTCATTTCGGCGATGAGCAGACCAAGCGACCAGTGCCTTTCCTGTCAAGGGCGACTCGGCGCTTGGCCCGAGCAGAGGGGTAGACCGGGTTTGGCCGGAAAGAGCAAGGCCCACCCAAAATCTGTAAATGTTCACTGCGGTGTGTCCAACTACATTAGCCTCAGGCCCCACTTGTTAGACACGCCTGGCTACGGCTCTGGGCCCGTGACCTGCCGTGCCTGCCACCCTCTAACATTTACCCAGCTAACCTGTGGCACACGCCCCTTGAGGGAGGGAATCGCAAATAAGTTTGTGAAACATGCAAAGCACAACACAGAGAACCGGTGGCTAACCACCCTGTCTACCAGGAACTAGGTTTGCATCGCTGCCATGGCAAATGATTGTTTACAGTGCAAACAGCCATGTTCTGGAATAGGCTGGGTTTGGTGGCTGCGCTGGTGGATTTCCTGCAGGCGTGGCACTGGTGCCAATATCCCTCCTTCGCTTATGATTTTTGGGGGGACTGGTTTCTGCCTTCTTTCAATTAGAAAAAGTTGCAGTGACATTTTTCCATTTCCTCTGCCTCATTTTTTTTTTTTAATAATTTTACACATTCCAGACCTGGAAGAATACCAAAGACACTCGATCTTGTTAGTTTTTCAACTAAAGTACCCTGAACCTATACATTAAATTATCCTAGCCTGTGTATTTTAACAAGCAGAAAGGTCCATGTGGCTATCAAAAGGTGAATGAATACATACCATATTTGCTCAGTTGTCTGTTATTTGTGTTTTATACTGCACACATCACCACTGTGGTAGTCGTAAAGTGCCGAGCCTTATCGTCTAGAGACGCATTGCGAACCCGCCCATGGTGGCTGTCAGACCATGGTATGGGAGGGAAGAGGAAACCGAGCCAAGGAGAGTAGGAAAGGGAAAGAGCGGGACAGGTCAGAGGCAGAAATGTACAGGGTTAACCCAACACTTGTGGAGAAGTGATCATGTAAGGGTGAGTGTGAGTTGTCGCTGGGAGGAATGTATAGTCTTCAGTGTTTGGACCAGGGGAAAAGTAATCCAAAGAAGAGAAAAGTGCTTCCCTCAGTGGCTGGCCGAGCTTTCACAGAGCCTGTTACTAGTGTGGTGGTGTTACATAAGGTCCTGTTGTGGCTGTGTGGCGGTCTTGAAATGTGCTCTCGAGTTCCTGGGAGTGGAGGGCTCCTATCCAGATAATCCTACATCTACCTGCTGATAACTAGTGTCCCCCCCCTTTTTCCTCTTCTTTTTTGTTTTTTGTTTTATTTTTTTCCCGCCCTCAATTACACAAATGGAATTTATAGGTTTACATGGGAATTGTTGAAGTTTACTGCTTTTACCTTCTAATTCTTCTTCTTTGTTCTGACATTAGGAGGTTATTTTAATATTTCGTCATATATTTTGTCAATTTAAAGGATTACTATTTTGTATAGATTTGTTTTATTCTGTTTGTAAATGTTATTTAATAACCATATATAAAAAAACAAAGATAACCAGCGGGGTTTCTGTTAATGCCGAGCCAGCTGCGGGCAGTACCAGAGCCAGGAATTGACTGTGTGCTGAATGGACACAAGGAGAGTTTGACTAAAAGCACCACCCCACAAACCAAGAGCATACCAGATTGCCTCGAGTGGAGACAAGAGGGCCACCAGTGTTGCCCTTGTGTGGTTAGTTATGTTACTAGATCTTTGTAAATCACCTACTGCCATTATTATGGCCTTGAAGGCCTATGGGGCGATGGTCCTTTCACCAGACTGCAGTTTGAACATGCATGAAAATTAAAGAGCAATATAATTATAAAGTAGCCTGTCAACCTTAAGGGCAAATGTCCACAGACGAGAGCTCTGCTGTACTTTACCAGTAGGAAACATGCAAAATGAACGAATAACATGCAGTCACATGCACATTTCTTAGATATGGTGAAGATGCAGTCGATGCATGGCCACTTGTCTGTAACATAGTGCAGCAGAAATGTTTTTTATTGGATACAAATGTAATGTTGCTGCAAAAATGGCTTTGAACACAAAATATCTCGGCAAAAATGCTGTGTTTTTTTGCGCCACAATCATATAAAGGATGCGGGGGACGCCCCCACAACCCCCGCTTTCCTTAATTGGCATAATAGGGTACACCGTTGCCAGGTCAAACCATGGCATTTTTGCCGCGATATTTTTACTGGCAACATTTTTGCCGCAATTTTATTACCTGATACCCTGTAGAACATAGTGGGAAAAAACATCCCTAGTATTCAGTGACAAATACTCGTCTATAGAGAAAATATAGTCTGAACTCCCTATGAAGGCTGGTTTCAATAGACTATGTGAAAAGTGGAGGTGGATGGGAGAAGGTTATGTCGTTCTTGAAGGTGACAACTGTTTACCAGGGAAGACGAAGACTGTTGATGGGGCTGAGCCAATGTGGCTTTTTTTGGGCACAAGTCCACTCCAGGCAACAAATACACAGGAGCCTGGTACCAGAAAGGCCACAATTACACATCTGATAACAAATTACATTAATTGCTTGTGGCTGTATAATTGTGCAATCCCATCAGTCACCATGCCAAAACCCTACATGGCTTATATTTAGATGTTACTTTGCCACCAGACGTTTGGGATTATATAATTTTATAAACTAAAAATGTTAACTTTCAAAGCTATTTGTTACTGCAAAAACAAAAAACAAAAACCATGCAAAAATTAGAGTAAATTGAGTTCTGTACCAACTCCCGCACAGTGAACAGCTGAGACAAAGAGAGTTTCTGTCAGGGATGTCAACTCTCCAAAATGCCTGGGGATAGCGGAAGTGACATCATGTACCCTATGACCTAAAAAAAGGGAAATTACATGCCCTTTGACCTAGTACAATATCACAGGATGTGATGCCATCTGGCCTTTTGCTGTGGGACATCACAGGAAGTAACATTGCTAAAGTAAAAAAAAAAACGGCAATAATTGTATGATTGATAAAATAACAAATCGTACTAAAGCGAACAAAAGACTATTTTAGTATGCAACTGTATATTCACTATGGTGCTGTCCCATTGCTCTAGTCTAGAGTAACTGTTGGTGGAGTGATCTCGATCCCATTACTGGGCCAAAAGCCTGGCTCCTGAGAATCAAACTACATAAAGCTTCAGATGAGCTTAAAGATGGGAGTGCATTGCCTCTTGGGTTGGATTTTCCTCCAATGGACATAGAGATACGCAGTGGTGGCCTCCCCACCCCCAAAAATTCTGCACTTCTCTGACTTTGAAAAACAGGGTGTACACCGTGGTTGTATTGAGGTGACATTGCATGAGGCGGCGGGCTGAGCCTGTCAGTAATTGCCCGCTGCCCAAGTTAAAGGCCCAAAATGAAGTGAGGGCCAATTAATGTGGGTGGCAGAACCGTTACAAACAGGGTCAGCCCACCGCTGAGTGTAGTAACGCCTTTAGCAACTGTTTAGTTACCTACGCAGGTACTAATGGTGTTTATTTATTTTTTTAAATCAGAAACTTACCTTTTCTGCGTGGCCTGGTGCTTCTCCCTGGTTCACAGTAAGTTTTTGGTTTTGGACTGTGACGTCATCAACATTGGACAGGGACTCTGGGAACCACAGAGCTGAGCCGGGCTGTGCAGAAAAAGTAGGTTTCTTTTTGTTATAAAAAAAAAACACACTCTTTGCACCTGTGTAGCAAACTACACGGGTGCTAGGAGGTGAGGGGGAGGGAGAGCGGGGAAGGGGACGCAAGCTTGTACCATACAGTACAGCTCACATTCCGAGCATCCTGATTGGCCAGCGTCCCCTCCCGCGGTGCTAATGTTGTAGTAATTCTTTGGAGGTGAATTTTGCAGATAATCTGCTTATTTGCAATATAAGTTGACAGTACAAATGTGTGTGGTTGTTTTTGAACTAACAAAAAGTTATACTAGTGATAAAGGTGTTATTACAACAGCTTGAAGGATTAGAGGGTACTGATGATGCTGTGTTATTTGCCCATGACATAAAAGCGCCAATATCTGGAAAAAGTGCCATTTTGGGCCATTTGGGGGAAGACCATTACATATGGTCAAGAAGTCTATGATTTCTGTAATACAGTGGAAGGATTGGCAGCAGCAGGTTTTATTAAATCCTTAGATCTGTTTGCGGTCTCTGTGTGACAGATACTTCTCTTTTAAGCCAAGTGGATGTTGCTCTCTGTGCTTTTTCTTTTTTTGACTTCCTCTATGGGGGATACTTGGAGGTACTATGTGCATATGTTTAGGTTTGAAATGATAGCTAAGCTTGTATGCTACGGAAATGAATTCTGCAATATATGGAGTATATGATATTATCTATTTGTGATATTAAATTCACTTTGTTACGCAACGATTTTATGATATGGTTGTAATATTTAATATGTATTGTGTTATGAATTTTGAAGTTGTTAATACATGTAAAGGTTTCGTGTGTAAACCATATACGATTAAAAAAAAAAAAAATCCCCACAAATACATTTTGTGGGGAATAAAGACCAGACATTTTGTTTTTTGGGCAATGTGTTGTCTCTACTCTTAAGACCATCAACTTATATTTGTGTGTCCTAGTTTGCAAAGCGTGCTGTGGTGATATGATATGATATGATATGGCATTTATAACGCTCCTATACACAAGTGTTTCAAGGCGCGACGAGGCAAGGGAGGGGGAACAGGGGAAGACAGACAACGATCCTACTAGGCCAGGTGTCATTCAGATCGCGCAAGTGCGAGGGTAGGGAGAAAGGGAAAAGTGCGAGGGTGCAGGGAGAGGGGAAAGTGCAGTACATGGGATAGAAGGATAAGAATAAATGGTTGGTAAATGGTGCACACTCTTGAATGCTGCACACTGAACGTTTTTGTCTACCAGCGCAGGATGTGTTACTTTCACTCGGCAAGCTCGTCCCTGTGAGTAGCCATGTGTTGCCAAGCTGCCTGGAGGCGCTGCCCGCAGAGAGCACCTCGAAAAGGCCTTTATTGATACTAACCAGCCTCCAAAGCATGACATCATTTCCGTTACAAGCGCATAGCTCTCAACCATTTTTCTTGCAAAGGCGGGTGAAATCACCCGATTTTGTTTCTGGCGGGTGAGACGCCCATTGGAATGAATGGGCGTGCAGGAGGCCTGGCGGGTGAGTCAGCCCTTTGCAAGGTGGGTGACACCCGCCAAAAGCGGGTGAGTTGAGAGCTATGCAAGCGAGATTAGCAGGCCATTCCATGTCCCAGGTGATGCGGCGACGCCCCCAGCCCAGGGCTGCCCTTTCTCCATCAGTTGCATTCTGGGATTTCTAGACGTGGGTTACTTCAGTGGAACGAACGTGACTAACGCGAACCCCAGGACTGCAAGAGGGGCAGCTGTCAATGTGCTCCTGGCTCAGGGTGAGGGCTTGGGTGGGCGTAGCCAAAACACGGCAAGCTTGCTGGGGAGGGGGCTTACTTGCCCTACCCAGCCGTTGTGTTTAGATAAAATAGAAGTACACATAAAAAAAATGTGGTTGGAGAAATGCTCTTGCCCCTTTTGCAGAGGCGCTTCGGCTGGTCATTATTGTGCAAACGCTGGGAAATAAAACCACAAACTGCAGAATCTGGGAAGTATTCTAGCACTGTACAGCAATCGGACATGCAGGAAACTCGGTGACCGCGTGCCCTTGCTTGTCTATTGTGCCCTCGTTTTCCGACGTTGTCCCCCTACCCCGGCAGCACTGCTTTTCTTTGGGGCTGTGGTTTAGTTTGGCGGCACCTGTGCATGGAATGCGCTCTATTGAGGTTCAACCAGGCGTTCCCATAGAATATCATGGATTGCTCGTAGACAAAACAGAGAATTCCGTGCATTTTCCTAGTAAACTACACCAAGCCCCATCCATATGAGCTGCCATTGCCTGGTGAAGGCATTGGTGCTATACGTTTCTAGATCAAGTATTGGGGAATTTTGTAATGTGCAACAGGCATCCTTGCGGTTGCATCTGCGTGCCTGTGACCTGATCCAGTTGCTGGATTGGCAAAGTTGCATAGTCCATGTTGAGGGATCATGGGAGTCGTAGTCCAAAACATCTGTAGAGCCACCGGTTGCAGACCCCTTAGATAGAGGAGCAGGGTGGCATGTTGCAGATTTTCCTTACCCAGGTAATGGACAGCAGTGTCTCAGAAGTACAGCTCGAGTTGTAGAAGGTGGCAGTTGGACCCCGTTTTGTGGCAGTGGTGGGGGGTGTGAGGTGCTAACCCAGCGTTTAGTAGCCCAAACTTTTAGGGGGGGACAGGGTTGTTGGTCCCCCCCAACTTTCATGCCACCCCATTTTGTCCCCATTCATTTGGCTGGGGCACCTTTTCTTCAGATGTCATCCTTCCCCCCCAACATTTTCAGAAAAGTTACTCCACTGCTCCCTTCCCCATCTGGTTTTAAAAACTGTTCACAATTCAATCCAGAGAAAGCAAGACCATGTTTCCTCCTATTTTCCCGCATTCGTATGTCTTTTCCATGGCACCCTTTTCCATCCATGAGATTCTGCATAGGCCCAAAGTTTTCAACCACTGCTAAAAGTGACTCCTTTGTAAAATCCAGAGAAATTGAAGGCTGATTAGTCTCCCTGTCCTTGAGGAGAGCTCTTCAGCCACTGATGTACATGTCCCCGAAAAGGATATTTAATCCAGTTTTTATTTAGATTGCGCTTTTCACAGTAGTGCTAATGTCACTCTTTCCTCCTATGCATGGTTTATAGTTCATAACGCCATTATGCGTATTTTGAAACCCATCGGGATGAGTAGACCAAGTACGCACGTGGGACCATTGAAGTATCGCGACCAAAAGGACTATAATTCATTTCGGTTGGGTGGAGGTTGCTGACGTCCAGCAGGGCTATAGTTTAATTCATAAGTTACTGGGAACCAAACTAATCAACACAGAAAACCTATATACATATGGACTAACTGGTTGCTCATTAAAGTTCAACATTTATTGGACAACATACAGTTTTTAAACGTTTTTTATATCTTGAGATTACAGCACAGACAAGAAAACAGGTTGATGCATGTAATCAGAAGAAGGCAAACATTTGATTCTGATTAAAAGCGCTTCCCAATAATAAAGGTGTAGCGAGAAGCAGACGCCGGGCAAGGCTAACATCGACATGTTTCCATCAAGAGCCAATTTTAAGACTCATCAGGACACTGAGATTGATGCATGATCCTAATAATTAATAGGCACCTTTAAAGCATTCCACCTTTGTGCAACTTACCTCCAAAAAAGCAGTACTTAAAAAAAAATGTTATTTTGAGGGGCGGGATGTAGGAAAGGAAGCAAAAAAGGAAGGGTATGGAGAAGGCAGGATATTGCAGATAATCAAAGTGTCCTGCAGTGAACCCACAGCCAACAATAGGAGCACTATAAAGTCCCAGATAGAAATGCCAAAGGAGGAGAATTCGCCAATATTAAGCCCAGCAGTTGAGAAACTCCCCACAACTCGCAAAAGCCCTCATGAGTGTAGGGCACAAATCAGTAGGAGCTAAACATAAAGGTGAAAGGTACGAATAGAGCTTCTTCAGCAAAATTGAGGTCCATGTTTTTCTACAGAATATAGGGAAATATGTACTGGATAAAATCCAAGACAAACATTGTTTTATCTCTGGCAGTTGCACTCTTCAGTTCAATGTTACCCAGATCCACCTGTAAGACCCTATCAAAGATCAACGAGGACTCGCAATACCCTAAACGAGTATGCTTTAATCTTTTTTTGTCTGAGCATAAAGGACATAAGATCTTGTGAGTCCTTATGCAACGGGATTGAGAAAACGCATTTTTCAAACAGATCACTGTGAAATACTTGGCTTCAACTGGGATGCTACACAATATTGTTGCAGGATTTGGAACTAATGGAAACTCTGCTTCTACAAATTGATTAAGAGGGCGCAAGTCATAGATAAATCTCCAAGACCCCCCCTTCAGATTTCTTAACGGGATACACTGCAGTATTGCATAGAGATTCTGATGCCACTAGAATTCCCTGATTCGTCAGTGCTGAAATAGTCTTGAATATGCATTCATCAGCTTTACGGGACAAAGGGTACTGTTTTTCTCATGGTAAAATCGCTCCTGGCTTAAGCTTTATTTTGACCTCTCCTATTCCCTTCAATAGGCCTACGTCATATGAAGCCGTAGTCCAAAGGACACTTGGCACTTTTTCTAGGTCTTCCTGAAAGAATGCGGGTTGTTGCCGCATTATCGACATTCACTGTGGGACTTCTCTTTTCTCAATCTTTATCCAATATGTAATGCTTATATGTTCATCTCTGAGCATATCTTCAACTGTTATGCGAGTCAATCTGTAGCCCTCCTTAAGAGTTATCACTGTCCTCCATACTCTGCCCTCATCATCTACTCCTTCAAGCATATCTATTGCTCCTCGTACTATAGCTGCTTCTAATTCCATAGGAATAGTCTGTCCTTCTTCCTCATCCATAGGTACCTTTTGGTCTGAATAGGAACTTATCAGGCATCCTCACACTCTTCCCTACTAATGCAGGTAGCCGTGTCAATAAAATGCTCACCCCATACATGAAGACTTCCAGATCTTCGGGACTCCTCGTAGAGCCACTTGCCCTATGAATGCCAATATCAACTCTCCTATGTTCAAATAGTGTATTCCTGGAGTAGAGCACACTATTTCCTGATCAGTGAGGGAAATTGGCATGTTAAGTTTAGTCATTAAATCTCTTAGTAAAATATTAACTTGCGTCTGTCATGAATATAACAAGGGGGCAGACCTGTCACATTCCCCTATAGAAACAGGTAACTTATCAGTAAAAGGAACTAAATTCATAGCTCTAGAGAACCCTTGAGCATTCATGGCAATACCTGACATTGGATATTTTCCCTTCCGTATGCAAAAGCGAGTCGCCTGAGTGTCTACACGAAAAGGATTTGCCTCCTATCGTTACATCAACCCTTGGTTCCTCTTGGGGATCTGGTGTCACTGATAGTACTGAACACAAGTCACCCTGTGAGCTGTCCTATTGAGGGTACAAATTCATCTCTGTTCCTGTGAAAGGATTTTCTCCTACCACAGTGACACCCATATCCTAGGTGTCAGTATCTGCCCTGTATTCGCATTCTGTTGTTTACATTGGTGCTTGTTGCAACTGCCCTTGCGGCGGGTGCATTTGCACTGGCCCCTGCTTTTGTGCCTGCTGTACTTGCAGCGCCTGTGCCTGATAGTATGTGTGATTCTGTGCAAAAACCTCTCGTGTTTGTGTACTGTATGGTGGTGGATACGCTGCCGCCCCATCTCTTGAAGGTCGTCCATTTTGTTGCACGTTGCCTCTGCTTCTACATACGTGTACAATATGCCCTGTCATCCCACAGTTTCAACATACTGGGGGGGGCCCTCTTGCAAATCCGCCTTGATTATATCCTCTGTAAGGAACTTGTGATTGCAACAGTAAAGACAGGCAGAAGTGATCACAGTTCCAGGATCTCTAGTGATCTTTATAATGGGTGAGAAAAACGGCTAATCTAAACGTACATCTAAGATGGGAGCAAGCTACAACCATCAAATAATATTAATGGCAGTAGTAGTGGCATCTGGTCAAATTAAAAGGCCCTATACAAAAAACTATTGCCCATTCCTTGCTGCTAAATTACAAAAAGAGTGTGGGGAAGTGTTCACAGGATGAAAAGTCAGGATGGTATGGCAGGGTCTCCCCCATGTTTGAAGCACGGGACAAGGCGGGACTCTCTCGAGCACAGCACACTCCTTGGCCTCGTCCGCACAAGGTTCACAGTTCAGTTAAACTATATCAAAAACCTTCTTAGGCCAAGTCTCTTTCCTGCAAACGCCTCTTGCCTCAGAAGGCCTGTGGTGCTTCACAATGACAAACGAACAAATGGTTTCTTCGGTACTCTTGTACCTTGGGCGATAGTTCTTCGCCCCTTGGATCTCCCTCCGCCGGGCTCAGATCCCTCTTGCAACTTGGGCTTCCCTCTGTCGGGTTCACTACAGCCTTTCAAATATTGCTTATATTATTTTAAATGTCTTTTTACACAATTCCCCACTGCTGACAACCCTCGACCAGGTTTACTCTTGCCGTCACAATGTTCACGGGTGTATTACTCTTGATGTAAAATAACAAACAAATGTTCTTTGGGCGATTGCTTTTTGCACATGGGATCTCCCTCTGCCGGGCTTGAATCCTTTGTGTACAAATGGGCCTCCCTGTGTCGGGTTCACTATGTCCCCCTTCTTGTATACAGTTTATGTATTCTTAATACAGTTCATGTATAATATATCAGAAAGCAGGGTTTCCTTCTATTTAGCTTTCTTTTGGCATCCCTCTGTCTGGCTCACATTTGCCAATTATCACAGTTCACAATCGTTGTGGCAAGCAGCATTCCCTTCCCATAGCTTTCCCCTGGCAACGTGTCAGACTGTCAAGGTTTTGATGTGACCCTTATAGGACCACTCTGGTGCCTACCGCCACCCTTTCCTAGGGCCTTCTGTAGTTTTCAAACAAAACAGGTCCTGGTCAGACCCTTTCGAATGAGTGCCCACGTGGCGCCGGACCCCTCTGCACCTGGACCACAACTGGGCTTTATTTAAAGTTCAAACATACATACAAGTTCTTTCTTCTTGCGTTGAAAATGTTGCTACTCGCAACCTTGGGCTTAACACAGTTTGGTTTGATATCCGCTTCCTCTGACTCACCGGCTGTGCTAAACCTGTTGGCTTCTTTGTTCTGTGGAGTCGAGGATAGTACCACGGTAGCCAGCTTGCCTCTCCGCCTGCATTATCAAAGCCGTAGGCCCCCGTGTACCATTGACCACTGTTGCTCTGCACGCCAGCTGTAGCTCCCGGTCTTAAGAATTTCCCTTCTGAAGGCTTCGCGGGTCTGAGTTTAAAAGGGCATGGGCAATTCCACCTCCGTCCTTCCAGGTCTCACCGCCTTTCTTCTCCCTTTGTGCTGCCGGTTTGGTGTAGCTGTCGCCTCATGCGTTTGGCCTTGCTCGAAGTGTGCTTTTGGGCTTTGCCTTTTATTCCTGTGGGGAAAATAATGGTTCGTCAGGTGTGTGATTCTCAATTGCCTGACTCTGCCTGGCCCTTGGGTTAGGATATGTCAGGTAAATTTTTTTTATCAGTAGTCTGTTTATCACAGTGTAAGAGAGTGTTTGTGTTGGAAAAGGAGGGGGGTTAGAGCTCCTGGATATCCTACGGAGTAGGTGAATTTGGAAGGGTGGGTTTGGTAGGGTTTGTGAAATGAATAGGGGGGGGGCAGTCGTGTTTTGTCAAAGTAGATTGGGAATTCGGGAAATAGTCAGAGGGACGTGGAGAGAAATACTGGGAATATTCTGATACACAATGGGAAAACAGGGATTCTGGGAGATGTAGTTTCCCACGATAATGTTGTTCCGGTTCCTATTGGGGTTCATAGACACGGAAGGGTCATTGTAATCTGATATGGGAGAGTGCCTGCGGAGGAGGGGTTTTACTTTGGAATAGCCTATAAAGGCCTCCAGGACTTCGTCCTCCTCTCTGGTGTAATACCGCATCTCACCTAGGGCATTTCCCCGAGCAAGACCCTGGGTTCCCCAATCCAGGTGATCCTCGCTCGACTGCCCCCAGGGTTGGGATCTGAGTGTTAGTTCTTCCCTGCCCACCTGAATAAGGGATTCTCGAGGTCTGCTCAGGAGAATACCCTCCGGTTTCTCACACCTCCCTGAATATTCGGACTCCCATTCTGAGCATTCTGAAATCCACCTCCTCTTCCTCTAAAGCCTACACCTCTACCTGGTGGCCAAAACCCATACCCACTTTGATCCATTGTTTCTTGCGTTCCCTCTCCACTTGTCAGCACTGCTCCCTGTATAGCACATTTTGACAGTTTCTTCTGAACTAACTTGGCTTCCTTAATCTTTCCATTCTCATCTTTCTTTTTATTCTTCTCTTGTAATAATTGACAATGATGCACAATGCTTAGCTCTAACTTAACCTATGGCTTCGCTCCCATCCCCACTTGTTTTTTCATTTGTCTCTGTACCGGTTCTGGCAACGCCTGACGCAAAATATGATAAAATAGTGCCACTGTTTTTTCCCACACTTCACACGTTTTAAGCTGCCTTTTCTCTTGAATATCCTGAATATAAGCAATAGGGTATTCATCTTCCTTCATTTTACATGTCATAATTGCACCCATATCTGATGTCAGGATACTGTTCTCTTAGAGCCCTCCAAACATCTGCCCTGCAATTATTAAACGGCGCTCCATCTTGCACAGTGTTTAGTGCTGTCACACCTGCATATCCTGCTTGTCTACAAATGTCCTCTCTCTCTCCAAGAATAGCTGCCAATCGACCTTTTATGTGTCCTATGGCCAGCGTATTTCCTCCTGTCATCTTCTGTAATTCATGGTGAAAAAACAAATAGATTTGGTGAGTTCTCTGAGTATAAATAAACTGGACGAAGATATGTTGACACGATTTGGCATTTGTTGATGCCCAAATAAAATTAAATATCTCGGAATCTGGCTCACCAGTGACCTAAATAAGATAATGAAAGTCATTATAGCCATATCAATTTCAAATCTAAAAACTGATTTAGAGAGATGTTCAGTTTTGAAATTCTCTCTTTGGGGAAAGGGGAATTCACTAAAAATCACTACAATCCGAACATTAATGACAAACTTTCTATGATTCCTCTTCTCCCAACAAAATGAATGTATAAAGGAATAGACATAATGATTTAATATATTTTGTGGGATGTGATACCTCCAAGATTGGCTTGGTGAAATCTTCAGCAACCGATATGAAAGGGTAGGCTAAATGTACCCAATTTTGAGTTCTGCCATCTGGCTTTTTCGGTTCTTCTTATACTTCCATTCCTAGAGAGGAACCTGGGGGCATGGGTGGTGGCTTAAGCTAATATGATGCGACCTTTACTGCCAAGAGCATTATTATCAACAGTCATGCGGGGGGAAATAAATAATATCCTACTGAATTCATAAGGTGGTGCTGGTAAGAAATGTTGAAATAAATAGGATCAAACCCATATGTGATGGGTCAGGCATCGTTATGGTTTAACCAGAAATTGGTAATTGGCAAAAAAAGGTATACTGGGCTGCATGGCATCTGTTATGTTATTTTTTTGTGATTTCTAAAGTGCACTGCCATTTTCATGGTCTTCCGGTGCCCGAGCGGATCTGAAAATGAAGGTGGTTGGGATGGATTAGTTGGTGGGATTGAGAGGGAAAAGCGCAAGAGAATTTTATGCTGTTGGTAGCTTCCGTTCGGAATAAACTGTCACTTGTGCTGTTTTGTTTTAGTTGATCGTTGTGTGGTGTTTGGTGGGTGGTTATATACGGGTGGAATAGGTGCATCTTGAGTGTTGTGGAGAGTAAGTAGAGTGCTTGTAGCTTTTTCATTTTTTGTCACAAAAGGTATGTGTCTGAATTCTTCAGTGTTGGAGGGTGGGTATGTAGAGTGTTTTTGGTGGGGTTAGTCTGTGGTCACATGAGTATTTTACTGTGCATCTGGTTGATCCGTTGGGTTACTCTTTTTCTCTGGTGCTTGGGTTAGAGTTTATTTCTCTGTGTGATCCAGTTACATAGTTTCTTATTTTGTTGCTGGTTTTCCTTCACCGGTGTTCCCTCTTTAGCTTCGTGAGTTAAAGAGCCCCATTTTTAAAAACCATCTTTGTGTCATCTGCTCCTTTGGGAACGAGTTCCAGTCTCATTGCTACGCAAGAGAATCCTCTGCTCGAGTCCCCGACTTTGTATTTTGCTTATTGTTTGTTTTGGTTGGAGGTGAATGTCGTTGCTGGACCTTAGTTTTTGTGTTGGTTAGTAGATGGAAATTTTCCCTTTATGAATTCCACTCATTGGCTGTGGATTGCTCTGTGTTATGCAGAGTGTATTGAATTGGGTTTGTTTTTTGACTGGTAACTAGGGGTGTACCGAATAGTTCATTTACTATTCAGCCGAATAGTTGTTTTTTTAGGCAAACATGTTATAGGGCATTATAAACAGCATTTCAATGAATAAACTAAGGAGGCCTTCTATTGCATAGGTACTCATATTTATTAATTGGACACATCTCTGTAAGCTTATGACAAAAGACAAAAAAAAATACAAAACAGGTCTGGGAAAAGGTTATATTTTAGGAAAACAAGCCGTTCAACATTTTTGGCTAAGAGGCTACATCTTAAATATCTCCAGCTGAACACTCTCTCGCTGTCCACACTAGTAGGAGGAGGTGCCAAATGCACACGTGAAACTTTTGCCAACCCTGGAAACCGAACACTGTTCATGTCCCACCACTCCAGCGGGTCTGCCGTTTTAGGTAGCAACGGCTCTCTCAAAAAGACAGTGAGCTCAGTGTCCAGGGAACTTTTTGACTGACTCACACCAGCCGTGGAGTGCTGAACAACACTGTCCCAGAATGCCCATATGCCACATGGTGGAACACTCTTCTTGGGTGGTGGCTTGTCCTCTGGTGGGTCAGGGTCTGCAGGTTGCCCCTCAGGAGGGGAGGACTGCTCGCAGAGGGCTAAGGCAGTAGAGTGCATAGAACATTTCACATTGTTGGCCACAACATCATTGCTGAAAAATGTTAATTTGAAACGCAGATCGATACCTGTCGCCACAGAGTAGATTCACACCAGTGTCCCTAACCACACCAGGTAGGCCCTTAAAGCTTTCACAGCAGGAACCACCAAGGAGATGCCTGATGCATGGGAGCAAATCTCCTTTGTGAGCTCTGCAAAGGGTGCCAACAAAGAGAAAACATTTTCTGCCAAAAGCCACTGACGGGCAGAAAGATTTGACACTTTATCGTCCTCTGAACAGTACAAACTTACTGTCTGCCTCTGCCCTACCAGTCGCTCCAGCATCAAAAGGACGAGTTCCACCGTGGTAAAGTAATCCCACACAGCGCTGGTTTACTTTTATTTAAAAAAAAAAAAAAGTTTATCGATTTTACAACAAACAAAACATAACTTACACTCCCGACATTTTCAGTTACAATTTCATAGCGTACCTTACATGTTTTCTCCTTAATGTCTCCCCCCCTCCCCCACTTCCCCATTAACTCGAGCTCTTCCCCCCCCTGTAACTCTGGCTTCCGTTACTCAGGGTTAGTTCTCTTCCTGGTTTTCGGGCAGGTCGTCATCGCTGGGGTCACTTTTGGGTGCACCCATACAGCGAGATTATCATTTGTCTCCATTCCATCAGTGGTCCCACTTCTTCTCCCTCCCCTCTGTTTGCCGCCTCATACCATGCCACTGTCTCCGCGTCTGCCCACTTTAAGAGTTCCTTCCACCACATCTCTAGTCTGGGTCTATGAGCGGCTTTCCAGCTCATGGCAATCCTCCTCTTGCCCAGGATGTATGCTAAGTCTTTGAGTTTACATACGTGTCTCAAGTTGCGCGGCCTGGTGAATCCCCCCCAGCATGCATGCCCATATGGATTCCACGTCTAGTTTAATTCCCTTATCGGATAGCTTGTGTTTAATTTCCCCCCAAAACTTCCCAACCTCCGGGCATGCCCAAAACATGTGCATCATCCCTGCTCCCTCCTCTCCACACTTGGGGCATTTTTGTGCCTCTGCATTTCCAAATTTTGCTATCATTTGGGGGTCATGTATGCTCTGTGGGTAACATATAGTTGGATCTGTTGTAACCTGGCATTTCTGGACACCTTCTTGTGATATCTTTGGGCCCTCTCCTATTGCCCATCTTGCATGACCTCTCCCGCCTCCTCCTCCCAATCCCGCGGCAATTTGAGCGGCTCCTTTCCCACTCTTGACATTGTTTATTTGTATATCCTGGATATTTCATGCCCTCCCTCCGAGATGTCATACATCGTTTTAATGTCAGTATCCGGTTGCTCCACTAGTGCTATTTCGGACCACGTTTCTTTCACCCTTTTGACTATTCTTCTATATATGATATGCTGTCCCGCCAGTACCCCGGTTCCATCCATTATTGTTTGGAAATCCATAGCCTCCCGCTCCTGCCAGATATACCCTAGGGTAGCTAGGCCCACTGGCTCCCCATATTTCTTGATCGCTTTTCTTAGTTGGTCATCTTCTCCACATAGTGCCACGAGTGGCGCCTGCGGGGAGCACAGGGTCGGGCTTCTTATGATCCGGCACGCCTTGTGCAAAACCTCACAGCCCAGTGTTACCAATCTTGGCCTACCCCGCATCTCTGACTTGGTTAGCCATATTAGTTCTCGTAGGAAGTATGGGGCACTCTCATCCTTCAGCAGCCTGGATTCTGCTGTCTCGTCCTCCGCCAGCCACCTGGCCACGTATTGTAATTGCGCCACGAGGTGGTATATCTCAAAATTCGGTAAATGTATCCCCCCTCTGTCATATGTATTCTGGAGTTTCCACAGGGCCACTCTGTTTCTTGTCTTGTGCCACAGGAAACCTCTGCACATGCTGTGTACGTTAGTGAAAAAGCACCTGGGCACCATATATGGGATGTTTGTGAAGAAATGCAATAGCCTAGGCAGGACCACCATTTTCAGCAGGGCCGCCCTCCCTACCATGGCCAGGGGGAGCTTTGCCCAGAACTCCATGCTGTTCTTGACACCCTCCACTGCTTTCTCTGTATCGTGCTTGTGCTCCGCCGCCACCGTATGGTAAATGTTGATCCCGGGTATCTGAACGTTTTGGTCTGCCAAGCTATCTGCAGGGTCGGTAGGTTTGTCTGTGGTATGCCTTTGTATCTACCCAGGGGGAACATGCTCGATTTCCTGGTGTTGACCGTTATCCCGGATAGAGCCGCATAGCGCTCCATCACTTCTAGGATGTATTGTAGGTTAACGCAGGTACAGGAGCATATCGTCTGCATATAATGATATCAGGTGCGGTCCCTCTTTGGTGCGCACCCCTACCTCACTGTATTGCTGCCTTAGATAGATTGCTAGTGGCTCGAGTGCGAGGATGTACAGCATCGGAGACCATGGACAACCTTGTCTCGTGCCTCTACTTAGTTGCCATCTCTCTGAGATGATCGCTCCTGTTTTTACTCTGGTTGTGGGGGAGCTATACAGCATTTTCACCCACCGCAGGTACCCAGGTCCCACCCCATATTTTTTTAAAGCCGCCATCAGCCATGGCCACCGAACCGAGTCAAAGGCCTTGACTGCATCTACCGAGACTACTGCTAATTCGTTTGGGTTGCCCTCTGTCTGCTCTATGATGTGGTGGAGCCTCCTATGGTTACCAGGTATGCTCCTGCCCGGGACGTAACCAGTTTGGTCGGGGTGTATTAGTTTGTTTATCACCAGCTTAGGTCTAGTCGCGAGTACTGCCATAAGGATTTTGCTGTCTTGGTTCAGCATGGATAACGGTCTATATGACCCACAATCTGCGCTGGGCTTGTCTGGTTTAAGGAGGGGAATGATTACCGCCTCTCAGAGATTACAACAGTCTCCCTTTCTCATATGCCTCATTCAGCATTGCCAGTAGCGGGGGGAAGGATATCTTGTTTGTATGTTTTGTAAAACTCGCTGGGGAGCACATCCGTAACTGGGGCTTTGCAAGTTTGTAGATGCATCACCACAGCTTCCAGTTCCTCCAGTGTAACTGGAGCTTCTAGGTTCTCTCTATCCTCTGTGCTTAATTTGGGCAATCCTATGTCTTCCAGGATCTCCTGCGTTTCCCTCTCCATGTCCTTCCCCTTGTCTGCGTAGAGGTGTTTATAAAATCTAAGGAAGCTCTCGTTCACCGTTTCCTGGGTATTCCAGACTTGTCCCGCCTCTCCCACTATCTCTCTAATGGCGGGTCTTGGTGCCTCATTTTTATATAGCCATGCTAGTAGCCTCCCCGGTTTGTCCCCTCCAGTGTGTTGTTGTTCGATATATTTCTTGTAATTCAGGTTGCTTAGCCTCTCCCATAGCTCCCTGCCAGCCAATTGGAACTGGCTCACCCGTTCTGCCTGTTCCTGTGAGGTCCCCTCTTTTCCCATTATTGTTTCCAGCCTCTTTTCTTTATCATGCAGCTCCCGCTCTATACCCCACTGAAGCCCTTTAGAT
Organism: Ambystoma mexicanum; assembly: GCF_040938575.1. NCBI lineage: Eukaryota > Metazoa > Chordata > Amphibia > Caudata > Ambystomatidae > Ambystoma > Ambystoma mexicanum. The sequence continues at coordinate 574,322,457 of NC_090922.1, read as the reverse complement.
TTGGAAATGGCCACTCCCCTTATTACCACCTTGAAGGCCTCCCATAGGGTCCCCTCCCATTCCACACTTCCCGTGCTGTGCTCGAAATAGCTTATTATCTCTTGCCGTAGGTCCTCTCGGAATGTGGTGTCCTTCAGTGCCTCGGCTCTAAGTCTCCATGTTGGAATTCTGGCTCTTGGGGGGATGGTGTTGCCACTCCAGAACCAAAGTGGAGTGGTCCGATAATCTCCTGGCTTTGTATTCTCAGATTGCTATTTCCCCCGCTATTCCGGGGGTGGTGAACACATAATCCAGCCTTGTGTACAAATTGTGTGGGGCCGCATAGTGTGAGTAGTGTCTTGCTGTCGGGTGTTGCCACCTCCAGATATCTTCAAGCCCAAAGTCTCTCAGCAGGGCCTGTAACACTCTCGCTGCGGGGGTAGGTTTATCTAATTTCATATCCGATCAGTCTAGTTTGGGGTCTAGCGTACAATTTAAGTCCCCCCCCATATGATCGCTCCACCCGTGAGGGGGCTGATCTTTCTATATAACGTTTTATAGTAGGTCACTGTATCTTGGTTGGGGGCATATGTCTTTATAATGCTTAGTTCCCTATTCTCCAAGAGCCCTCGGAGTGCTACCATCCTCCCATCTGGTTCCACCATAGTCTAGAATATCTGGAAAGGCACCTGTGGCGCCACCCAAATGATCACCCCCCTAGCATATGCTGAATATGTTGCACCTTTCCACCTTTTAGTAGTGCCTTTCCACCTTTTTTTTTTTATTACCTGCTGTTTCTCCTTAGTGAGGCGAGTCTCTTGCAGCAGGGCTATGTCTATTTTTTGCCTCCTCAAGTACATCATCACTTTATTTCTCTTCAAGTAGGTGTTAAGCCCCCTGGCATTCCAGGTTATTATTCTGAGGTCACCCATTGCCCTTCCGGTCCCTTCCCCCATCTCTCACTCCATGATCTTTAGCCCGAGAATACGTAACATGGGTTATGCGCAGAGGCGCGCAGGTGCATGCTCGTTACCTAACCACTATCACTTCAAACTCCCCAACTCCCTCCTCCCGCCCATCTGCCCTTTCCCCCACCTCCCTCCCTCCTTCCACCCTTCCCAGCCCCAACTCAACTCCCAACTCCCCGCCCCCCCATTCCTCTCCCAACTGTTGCCCAGCTCCATTGCTGGATCTCAGGCTCCCCCACATCTAGCCTCTTTCTCGGCGTTGCCTGTACTTGGGACCCAGTGGGGAGATGCTGCCCTATCGGCGCACCTACTAATACACCTAATGGGGATAGAACGCGTGTGTCCTGTGGCTCCGATATAACTATGAATCGCTGCGCTGTGCATCACATGTCTAATCTACTCGCCTCTATATTCCAGTCCACAATGTTCACTTGGCGAGTGCGTATAACAGGTGGTTCCCCCCCCCTTTGCCCCCTAGCCTTAACCATCTCTACGTTTTTACCCCTGCAATGTCTCTCTCCCCCACCTTTAGCCCCCATGGTGTCGGATCACTTAGCCTTTGTCTCTCCGTCCTGGGCTTCCTCTGTCTCTAGGCACCCTTGCGTGTCCAACCAGTTTGCCGCTTCCTCCGGGGTCTCGAAGAAGTGTCCTTTACCTTTGTGCAAGACTCAGTTTCGCTGGGTAGAGGAGCATATATTTCAACCCAGCTTGGCGCAATCTTCTTTTGACTGCCACGTAGTTGTATCGCTGTCTCTGCACTAACATGGTGTAATCTGGGTAAACCGTGATCGTTGCTGACGCTCGAGTTATTGTTCCGCCTTTCTGAAAAAATTCTAGGATCTTTTTTCGGTCTCTATAGTTCAATATTTTGGCAGTGATGGCGCGGGGTGGACCCCTCGTTGAGGTCTTCTCGTCTGGGCCCTGTGTGCCCGTTCAACCGCGAACCCTTGTGAGAGTTTACCAGCTCCTATTTCTTGGAGTATCATGTTCTCAACGTTATCCGTGGGGTCCGTGCCTTCTTCTCCTTCCGGTAGGCCTACCGCTCGTATGTTACTGCATCTCGCGCGTCCTTCCACTTCTTCTGCCCGGTTTTCCATATTGGCCACCTGTTGTTTCAATATACGGACCTCTCTTGCATTGGCGGCACTAACCTCTGTATTTGTCTTAACGGCACTCTCCAAGCCACTTGTTCGGTCTGCCAACGCCCTCACATCTTGCCTTAATAGATTGACATCAATTCCCACAGCATCTATCTTCAATTCCAGTGCCTCTTTCAGCTCCGTCACCGCTGTCCCCCATGAGGATTTTAGTTCCGTGATAGCTGCGAGGATCCGTTGATCGCCTCTTGGTGACCTCGCATTTCCTTGCGTCGTGGTCACGGCCTGTGCTGGCGTAGTTGGGGGCTGCTGTGCTTTGGTGAATATATCCATGGTCGGCTGCTTCACTTTGCTTTTGCTTCCCTTTTGGGCCATTGTGTGGGTGTCCCTGTGTGCCTTAAAGTCTCGGTTCCTGTGGCGGTGCGCTGCTTCACTCACTCCGCCGCCGGCTCCTGACAATATTGATCCCTGCCTCACTTTTGCATGACTCGGGTACGTCCCTAGTGGGGACCAATCCCATGCCTGGTATGAATGAAGTCCATATGTGCGCACTTCCCTCTGATGCGCTTAGGCACTTCTAGTGTCCCGTTCTTGGCTACAGCTGCCCAAGGGCTTGGAGCGCATTATCAAATAAACAAACAAACAAAATACAGCTCTTCTCTATTGTGGACCCTCGCCTCAGTGATCCCTGTGCAGCCTCACCATAGGATGCGGTGTCTGCCAATCTTTAGCGTGTGGCTGTTTACTTCATGCGGTCCTACCACCAGTCTGCCCTTGTTTGGGGGCAGGCCAGTCTCAGGCCTGGTGTCTCATGGTAATATGTGGGGCTGCCCTTAAATTGCTGTCTTGCTGCACACTGTGGGTTTCTCCGTGCCTCCTTCAATCCTGCCTGGAGTGTCTCATTCACATGGCGTGCACTATGTTGCCTTTGCCTCCTGGGGTTACCCTGAATCACTTGGGGTTTGGCCCTCTGGCTCCCCTATTGAGGTCACAGCATTGCTAGGCCTCCCTAGTGTGCTGTAGCTTGTTATCTGTGTTGCCTGCACGGTTTTCCCTGCCGTCCGTTGTTTGTGGGCTGGGCACCCGGCGGCCTCACCGTGCTGAAGGGGTGGGGGTCTCATTCGAATTTGAGGCCCCCGGGGTGGGCAAAGTGCCCCGGCGGCCTCGTGCGTCTGGGGGACAGTCCTGCAGGAGCGGCCCCCATTGCATATCAATGTCGGGCCACCGGCTTTGCACCAGTGGCCTGACCATCATCAGTATTATTGCGGTGAGGGGAGGGGGGCTCACTTACCTGTGGGTCATGGAGGTCTCTCCGGGTGCTGCTGGCATCTGCTGGAGCCCGTCCGTTGGCATAGGAAGCGTGGGAAGGGAAGAACTGTTCCCTTCCCTCACTTCCTATTTCAACATGTTCTGAGGCTGTTTCCTCTGTCGTCAGACTGCAGAAACCAATAAGCAAACAGGTTATTTGGCTTCTGCAGCCTGAACACTATAAAACTTTCTATGATTGGCTGTCATCTCCCCAACAGGGAGAAGGCAGCTGATCATAGAAAGTGGACTTCGACTTCGAGTCACTACGCAGAAACTATTCTGCCGAAGCCAGATAGCTGTATTTCAGCCGAACTTTGGCAGAATAATGACTCGAATCCGAAGTTCTGTACACCCCTACTGGTAACCAATGTAGTGTTCTCAGTGCTGGTGTGTTGGGTTCTCGCTTAATGAGTCTGATTAGTCGTCATGCTGTTGTGTTCTGTATTTGTTGTAGTTTTCTCATAAGGCATTCTGGCATTCCAAGATAGATGCTGTTGGTGTAGTCTGTTCTTGACCTGATGAGAGAGCAGACGAGTGTTCTGAGTGGGAAGGTGAAGAACAGGAGTATCCTCTTGATTGTGTGTAAGTGGAAGAAACATTTCTTTACTACTGTGACTTGTGGTTCTAGTCTATCAGTGCGATGTACACTGAATAGACGATTTACTAATTGCTTGGAAATTGATTCCCTTTTGAAAAGGTCAAAGAAGATGAACGATTGTACAAAGAATACAAAACCTTGAAACACATCTTCAAAAAAGCTGATAATTTTGATGGAATGTATTGTGGTCAGAATGATTTTGAGCAAAGCCTAGCTAATGCAGCCTCAGCGGTGTACTCTTTACTAAAAAGCTAAAATAGGGAAATCCTGATTTCCTTTAGAAAATGCTCAAAGTGCTGGGCCAGGAGATTTCGGAAGACTGGTGGGGTGAATTCTGTGATCATTTTGCACTATGTTCTCTTAATTTCAGGAATAGAGCAAGACCAGTCAAGCTATTGAACAGGGTGTTTTTGACTCCAGCTTGAATGGCTGAAAAGGGCTTGAGTGACTTTCAATTGGGGTTGCAAATGTGAGTGGTACACTGGAGCATATGTTCTGGGAATGCAGTCGTGTCAGGAAATTCTGGAAGGAAGTTACAGCAACTATGAAGACATTTCTGTGGTTAGACACGGATTACACTTTTGCTACATTGGTTCTAGGTGGTAACAAGTGGAGGACTTACCATTTTCACAGAAGTGCTGGCTATTCAGAGCTGCAGTGACAGAAAAATGTGATTCTAAAGGGTTGCACGGATGTTAGATCTCTGACTAGAGGTGAATAGGTAGTAATTATAAAGAAATACAACAAGTAAAGACTGGTCAGGTGGAGGATTCCTAAATGGACAGAACTGGGACAGCCACCTGAAAATGACTATAGAACACTAAAGTTTAATAAATTAGAGCTAGTTTTAAAACAAGTATTAAATCAGGTATTAAGTCGACCAATAGTGTGACACAGTAATCAAAGGTCAAACAATTACATACTGTATACACTGCATTTCATAGGAAAACAACAAACACGAAAGCCTCTTAATGAACAAAAAGTGAAAGAGGCAAGTACGCAAATCAGTGATAGATCACTGTGCACACTTTACAATAAATTGATACATATATTATTTCGCAAATTCTGGTATCTTCCAGAGTTCATGCAGTCTCGACATGTTTCAGTTCTTGTGTCATGTGTACAGAACTTTCTTCAGGAGAATGATTCAAATAGAGTTCCTATGTTCAAACTGATGAATGGGCCCAAGAGAAAAGCAGAATATCTCTAGTTGAGAGAATATTTGGGAAAAGAAGCAAGAAATGTAATCTGTTTGAAAAGACTATTATGGGAACGGTTTGTACTTTGCATGGTCATTACTGTTTTAAGACTGTTGGGCAACATTTGTTTTAACATCTTTGTAAATACAAGTTTTATGAATAAAAATGAAAAAAGGTGCCTGTGACTTGGAGAACTCAAAGATTCCATTTTGTAGTCAAGGATGTTATGTCTGGACCGTGGGGGCACCCAGTCCTGGCACACAGTTGCTGGGGGCATCCAGCCAACACTTTCTGGAACACATGAATATACATGAATCAACATTTACTAACAGCAGTCCTCAGACCACTTGGGATTTGTGGGATCAGACACTCAACACATACATTGGGACTCAGGTAGTCGCAAACATATAGCAAGCACTCTACACATGTAACAAGGGTGATTGTCCGGATTGGTGGCATGTTGACAGCTCTGCCACTTTTGAGAGAAACTTTATTACCCATTGGAGGATGGAACTTCAAAAACCCTCTGACACCATTGTCGGCTACTGGTCCCACACAAAGCATGCCGACATCTGCCGGAGCACAGCGTCACATAGACACTCTAACTGGGACCACTTTGAGTATGTCCGTAACATGGAGGCTCACCGCATCTAGATGCGTGTTTACTGAGTCCACTTTTAGCGCTTGCGATGCTGCAGGAAACCAGTTCAAACTTGTACTAGTGTCATTTCAGGGGCCGCAAAGCTGCACCTGTGGGCACTGCGGGCCACATTGGCCTGATCCAATGATGGTGGGGCAGGTAGCAACAAAACCGCTGGTGGCAGGGTGTCCAGGGCCATTGATTACACTCCTTCCCCATTCCCCCCATTCATCTTCCTCTATTTCCACACTTCAGGCAGGGGTTGTTGGCAGGGCACTGCCAGCAGCAGAGGGCGCCCAAGCACTCTCATTGAGCTGCAACCCCCATGTGCAAGATCAGGTCTTCTTGTCTCTTTCCCAAACGCTCTTGTGGCAGAGCACACCTTTTTATTTTATTCAATGCTCCACAGAACAAACATTCACCTCTTCATCCTTTTCCTATGGCTGGGGAATGTCGAAGCGAAAATTGCAGCGGATGCCGTGCCGCCGTTCTCTCCCCCCCCCTCCCCCACTCGGGAGATGTATCGGTCTATGCGGCCACGCTCACTGCCTGTTGGGCCCTGGATTTTTCTTTCTTTGCTCTGATATGGAGCACTACATTTTTCACCCCAGGCTGGCCTATGAACACTATATTGGGGGTGCACGGGCCGCCGCACAACTTCCTCATATGTTCTTTCATTTGGCACCAGACTGGAACACATTGCGCTTCCCGCCTGGCCTGGGATCATCCGGGGGCTCAAAGGGCGTGGCACTGTGCGGGCTCGTACTGCCGCTTGCGGGCACCTGGTCTGGGCTGCCCGCTCACCTCCGTCCTCTCCGGCGGGAGATGAGCATTTACTCCAGCAGCGCCGCCAGCATCGGGCTCTCCTTCAACTACGCGGCAGAAGCCGCTTAGCATTTTCCACACCTCTCCGATCCGAGTGCACCTTCGCCATCAACGCACGCAGCCGCACCAGTCTCACATGGCTATGGGTCCCCCTCATCTCCAATGTTATGTCTGGACCTGGGGGCAACCGTTCAAGGCACAGTTGCTGGGGGCACCCAGCCGACTTTCTGTAATAAGGGTCACCCTGTTGGACTGTGGTCACATGGCATCACACTGTAGTCGTGGTCACACGACTGGATCATGGCCTGGGGGCACCCAGGCCTCTCAACACAGAGTTGCCACGCAGGGGCTCTGTGGGACCCAAATGCAGGGGGACAGAGTTGCCTCTTTGCAGGGGTTCTGCAGTCATGGAGGACACTACAGGGCAGGCCCTCTACCTGGGAAGCAGTGCTTGCCCAGCCAGAAACTCACACCAGGCAGGAGTCTGGTGGATCTGAGTGGGAAACCACTCGCCCCTTTTATTACATTTGTCACCTGGTGCCCAGGCACGTGACACCCAGCACGAGCACTTATCAGAGACTCGCCTCAAAGGATGGCCGATGTGAAGTTGGGGATCAGATTTTGGGGCTGAGGGCATAGGAACCCTTTCTTTTCTGCGCACTTTTGCCTTATGCCGACACTGTGGCATGTTCTTTGAAGCTTTACCTTCTAGCTTGACGACGTCCCGTAGAAACCTATAGGTGTTTCCCGACCCAACCCTGACACACGAGGACCACTCATCCGCCATTATTTGCTTTGAGTCCTTTGTTACTTCTCACCTATGACCGATATAACCACACAGAAGACAAATTGGATACTTTAGGAAGGAACGAAGAAAGACCACGAGAAGTCCAGATTTGCAGTAGAACAGAAAGACAGACTTTGCTATTGAGCAGAGTCTGTAAGGAGACGGGTCCATGCATGCCCTTGTGGGAGCTTGATACTGCACGCAAGATAAGTAGTGACGTTCATTAAATTAAAAGAAGCTAATTGTCTGGATGAACTATTGGCATTCTGGCGCCCTTTCCTGATTTGTTTTCTCTGCGCCCCACTCTTGGCACCGTACCAGAAGGATAACCCGTGTCTACAACCTGAATTCGGTCTCTTGTACAGGCCCTTTTCTTTGAAAGTCTACAGGCCACACCGGGCCAACAGGAACACGTAGTGCGTGCTCTCGCGAGAAGCCGACGCAGAACTTGAAAACACACATTGTTTTCTTGGAATCCTGCAGCGGCCCTGGGTATGGAAAGCACATTTCAAGGGACTGCAAACTGCTCCATCGCACCACTTCCGCCATTACTAATTGAAATGCAGCGTTGGGGCTAAAGTAAATATTGAATGCATGGTTTAATAGTGCACATATTTAACTTGCTGAATACTTTTACTTCACAGTAAACTTGACTAGATTTAAATAAATTGTAGTAAACCCTTTTAGCAGAAGCTGTATGGAAATTATTTTGTACCAAAGAGTGACCAAAACCTTGTGCTGCTGATCACCTGACTCCTTCCAGAAAGGCATACAGATACTCACACAGACGAACTCTCATACTTGCCCCCTCTGCCCCCTTTTTCTCCCCCTTCTGCCCGCCCACCCCACCCCTGCTGGCTCTTTCTCCTCCCCCCGGCTCTTGACCTTTCTCCTCACTCCATCCTCTGCCCCCCCCCGTCCCCTGGCCCTTTCTCCCCCCCTCCTGCCTTTTCCTCCCCTCCTTCCCGCCCTGACCCTTTCCTCCCTCTCCCCTCTCTGACCCTTTTCTCCCTCTCCCCCTCTCTAGCCCTCTTCCCCCTCCTCTCTGGCCCCCCCCACCCCCTGTGGCCCGTTCTCCCCCCCACCCCCTTCTGGACTGTTTTCTCCCACCATTCTGCCCCCCCCCCCAGGCCCGTTCTTCTCCCCCTCCCCCCCCCCTCTGGCCCTTTCTCTCCCCCCTACTCCTCTGGCCCTTTCTCCCCCCCCCCTCTGGCATTCTAATCCCCCCCTGCCCTTTCTCCTACCCCACCGGCCTCATTTTCTCCCTGCTGTCCCCTTTTCTTCCCTCCCCCTTGTCTCCCTCTTCTGCCCCTTTCTCCCTTTCTTCTCCCTCGCCCCCGCCCTCCCGCTGGGTAGTAGATGGCTGGAAACAACTCCAGTAGCTTACAAGACCTATTTCACAAGTGTTCCTACCACAATTCCTATCACAACTTTTTTGTAGCGAGATGCTAATGTGGACCTCCAGCCTTACCGTATCTGGGGACAGAGGCACCCCTTCTTTGATAATGCCCAGAAGAGGCGCACATACCGTTGGGCTGTTTTTCTCCATATAGACAGAATGCGGCCTAACGTTTAGAGCAGGGTTGGACTAGTAAAATAATGGGATGCAAATCCGAAAGAACGCTGGCAAAACCGCAAGCATTTCATCAAAACATTTGGACTTCAATCTAGTGGCACGTCTGTCTTTTATTTCTATACTGTTGACTACCACAGAGCCCAGCCTTGTATTATTTGTTCTATTTATATGACCTCTTTTGCTTTGATCCTAATGATTGTGGGGAAAGAACGAGCAGGCTGTTCCAACCCGTCTTCTGTGTCAGTGACTGCAGACTGGCTGAGGGCTTTGTCTTTGTAGTTGCCTCAGTTCCATAAGAACTGTCCGATCTCTCGTCCATTTCTATGATCAGGAGTTTTCCAGAGTGCACCATGTTGGTTTCTCTTCCGGGTATGGGTTGACTTGGGTTTCTTTGACTGTGGAAAGGGCTTCCAGTTGTAGTTTGTTTTATATCTCTGATTGCAACTTTTGAGAGTTTAGTCTTCTGTTTTTAGGCTCGAGGTCTTCTATGGATCCGTGCCATCTTAACCATGGGCAATGCACTTGTTAGAGGCACCTGGGATCTTCCATAATGTACCTTCAGCCTAACCAGAGGGACCCTAAGACATTTATAGGAAAGTGTCGGGTGGAGGGGGGCAAGTTTGTGTGGAGGGTGGGGGGATAATTGGTGCATTTGAAAGCACACTGGACCAGTAATGGTTGGTAATTCTTCTAGGATTAGAAAAATCACGTTTAATATGCTTACAGTGGTGGTAGACGTTCTCTCTCAAGGTTATATTGTAGAAGGTTCGAGCATTTTACAAAAGCATGTCCGGTGACAGTCAGTGGTTCTTGCTGGGGTATTAAGACTGCTTTCCTGGGGACCCCAGGTGTAGAGGAGAATCGCCCGAAGTGATCCCTGGAGAGATTAGAAGGTCGCTGTGCATTTGACAGCCTGGTGTGGCAGCGCCATTGGGCCGCACCTGCTGAGAGAAAGGCCACTTTTCAGGGAGGTTTGGAGGAACTTGAAGAAGAAATGCTCTACATACGCCCTCCTTAGGCACTTCAATTGCTCCTTGAAATAGACGATCATGCGTGGAGGGAGTGCAGCATCTGTATTTCTATAGCGATAATGCCAGCTCTTCCCTCGCAGGACTGAAGGAGGGTTCCTTGGGCCACTTTGGCTCTTCTGACCAGCAGCACAATGTGTCTAACACTCCTGTTTTGAAGCTTGGAAAAGCTATGGAAGAGTGCTAATGCGTCTCAGCTGCAGTATTTTAAGGCCCTTCTTGGCAAGTACAGAGCTATATATCCGCGGTTGAATACCAGGATGTTTTGCAGTGCCTGGCTGCTGGTGATTCTTGCTAGGAAGGCATACATATTGCCCTGTAATGACCGAGCAACCAAGCACATAGAGGGAGCCAAACGAACCAAGGCGTACAGCTGGGTGGTCTCACCTTCCGCCCCAGAGAAAACCATTTTTAAAATGGGGAATTTTACAGCAGCCTTTTGGGGAAAAAAAGGTAAAAGGACATAACATGTACATGAGTAACACTTGAACAAATCCTATGGATGCCCAGTCACTAACCGGTCCGTGCATAGGGGAATGTTTCACTGCATATTTGCGATTCCTGTGCCACCATGGGTGCAAGCGGCGCCAATGTAAAACATCTCTTATGATGCTTGTGTCCACAGTCTGCACCGTATTGTGCTACTGTAAGAACACACGTTGGCTGTACCTAATAATGTCAACATTGCCACTGTTTGAAAGAGTCCTAAGGTGGAGGACCCTTACTTAGCTCCTGCTTGTAGCCTAGAAGAGCCTGGTTAACTTGATACCAACAGCTCCCGGGGGCTGCTATTGGCTCCACAGGCAAACTGATGCCGAACTAACACAGCAATGTGAATTTAACTCTGTGCATTTGGGGCAATTTATAAATGCACATTAGTACACAGCTATACAACATTTAAAGCATAATGGGTCTCAAATAGTCAAAATGTTATCTTTGCATGTTACGTGTAAGTAGATTGATGGAAGGAGCTGCTCGTTTCCCATTGACGGCTGCTGGTCACTGGTCATGCTGGCTACCGAGGAGCTGCTTTTAGTTCCTGCTTTTGCAATCTTACTTTCGGCCCCTTATATGCTTCAGGACTCCTCCATGCTTGAAGACCTCTTCCTGTCCAGATGTTGGCTCGTGAAGTGTAAATCACCTCCTCTCTAAATCCTGATTCCTGTGTGTTCGCTGGCGCAAGGGGCGAGTCTAAACCATGGGGTGTGCAGGAGCATCCCCTTTCTAGATACTGCATGCATTACTCATCCAGTATGCCCCATCGACCATGCAACACTGGTTAAGCAAAATAACCCCGGCCTTGCAGGGCCATTAGGCATGTGCCAACTGTAGTATATTTGTATTCATTGAGGATTCAGGTTGTCATTTCTCACCAAAATGAGGGTGGGTGCTTGAAGTCTTGAAGGACTAGCTAATAAATTAGTGGCCTAGAGAGATATAGACTGGGGACATAGAGGATTACTGTGTGGCCTAGAACCTGGACATTCTCTCTGGCCCCACAACTTAACAGGCGTGCTCCGTGCACTGCCCCTTTACAAACTTGCTGTCACTGCCTCTTCAGGCACACCCACAATCCTGCGCATGCGCCTTCCGCGCACGGCCACTGGTTCACCTCATCTGCCAATCCCAAGTTCCCAGTGGTAGCTGCTCACCGTCTCATGCTCTCCATGCCCTATGTGCAAACCTATGGGTGACGTCACTGAGTTACTAAGTAAGGTAGTGCTGAACAATCAAATGCTGCATGCACACTGTTCTAGTCTGTTACTCCCAAAACGTACAAAACCCTACAGCTGTCTTCTCACCTCCAGGCAGAGTATACCAATATTCTCTTGTGATCGAACTGTACCCGCTGCGTCGCCTAGCGTGTAAAACGTCTCACTCTAGGAGACTTAACCAGTCGACTCCCCTTCCGTAATCTAGGCCAGCGCGCCTTGCTAACCCTTACTGGGATACGGTTATCTATGACCCGAGCTAAAATGCCCAACCCACAGGAAATCCACTATATACATAACATCTGCCATCCGTGTCGTCGAGTCAATAGTCTAGCTCATTCATCAGAACTGTTTACCTCTAAACTCGAATGTGCCCTAGACATAGAAAAGGGACATCTACCTCTGATCCTGTCCCTACTCACTTCGACACTGCTAAACAATACTTTGACAATACTCGACGATACTAAACAATACTCCACAATATTCAATACCCTCCCTCAGACACACAGTTGCAGTTTGACTGGGCCAATACTTAAGCTCTGTGGTCTGCTGGTGCTGCTCGGCTGCTCTGTCCTCCAGAATGTGCTCCCTTGCCCGTCCTGGTCTGCCTGGACTCCTCGCAGACTTCGGGCAGGATGATTTCCATGCTGGCTCCTGATGATCTTTCCACGGGTATGCGTCCCTGTCTTCTCGAAATATGCAAGGGTCCTGCAGCCTCCCAGGTTCTGTGGCGGGGGAGAAGACCTTGTGCGGGTTGACGCAGCAAACCATCCTCTGCTGCCAACTTGTTGGGGATGAACTCCCAGGTATGCCAGAGCGATGCTGGGAGTCTGCGGACTTGGAGAGCTGAACTCCCTCCCTTAGTATACTCAGACGACTCGGTCAACAGCAAGTTCAAACTGTGGTTTATAACAAATAAAACCAACAGGGATTGATATAAAAACACAGGTGGATTCCAGTACGTCTCAGCTTCTCCTAGCTCGCAGGCCAGTTTTAGTGTAAAATGATGTCACTATTACTTGGGCCGCTCTCCAAAAACCTTTCAGTGTGTGGTATTGGTCATCAGGATTCTAATAACCTATATAGTCACTTATTTGTGTTGTTCTACTGGCTCTTACATGTCAGGTGGCTGGCCTGTCCTATCCCCAATTTACTTTTACATTGTTGCAGAGTAGTGGGTTTACCATTGGTTCTTGTCCATTGCTACCCACCACTGGAGTGCTAAACTGTGATTGGCTAGAGCAGATTCCCCCAGGCATGGGACTCGATCGAGTTCTCTGCTCTCAGTGTACCTCTTCAAGATAATGTAAATGATTATGCGTCTGAATTGTAACCTGTGTACAACACCTTAGCCTTATCAGAATATTCTCCTAACGGTAGCAACACTTGTAGAAATCTGCAGCTGGCTGCTGGGACTGGCTTCTTCTTCCCACCCTGGAAGACTGTCCATTGTTCCATTCGGCTGTACTACGTGTTTAGAAACCACAAAATCGAGCTCTGCAGCTCCTAATTATTAGTATTTTATTCTGTTTTCCTTCAGCTGGTGTCGTCTGGGGATTGGAATGTCTTCATATCACTTGACCTTGGCTGTAGACCCGATCTGACACGTCTTGCTCTCTGTCCACCCTGAATCGGCTCAGCTCGTCTCGTGCTCATGATTTAAGGCCTGCTGTAATTTTCCTAAGCCTTATACTGTGGTGTCTACGTTGTCCATGTTCTACTACATTCCCTGTGGGGTCACTCACTGGGAAGCTCTGGAGGAAAAACTAGTTGGAGTTCCAGGAGATGAAGGAGCAATTGTACAGATGGGCCCCCAGTGAAGTGCATTGTCCTTGAATTGAATCCACAATTGTTTGAAAGAGGGCGTGTTAGTCCACAGTGTGAAACGCTGTAAGAGATCAAATATTATGTTGATAGAGGAGAGGTGGGTGCCAAATGTAGTAATTGGCGTTGCAGCTGAGGGAGTGCTCCGGTTTCACTAGGCCTTTGCTCCTCTGATTCCTGTTATTGGCTGCAGGGCACTGCCCTGTCTCCCATTGTGTACAAGCCACCCTTTTGTGCAACTGAATAATGAGGTGCACTAGTAGAATGCTAGTGTAAATGGCAGGAGAATTACAGGTCAAAACTGGAGTGCATTATTTGGGCCACGGGATGCTAGGATCCCAGTATTGCACTAGCTGGTTGGGCTACAGGTCATGGTTAAGGTATATTTGTGGATCTTTGTGCGATTTCTAGTGCTTAAAAGATTTTAGTGCAGCAGAAGGCTGATGCTTTTGCCGAGCTGAGGACAGTGAGAGGGGAGTTGCATTGCGAAATGGAAGGGATTGATGTGGATCTGTACTAAGGGGCATGAGCACAGTGGTGTGGTACTAGAAGCCTTTTCGTTACAGTGGCTTCTGACGGTTAGAATTGATACAAGTTGGCACAGTTGTCTGCGTACGCAATTGACATCAATGTAGGGCTTCAAACCAAACACAAATCAGCATTTTTAAGGTTGATGTCAATTTCAGGAGAGTAGTATATGCAACCCTCCACATTAAAACCGTTAAAAAATATACGTTTGCACTTGACGGCTACCAATGGGCGGTCTAAAATGATCGTCAAACTAACGGGAAAGGCATCTAAAGTCTGTCTTTCGGTCCTGGCTGTGACACCTAGCGGAGCGGAAGCTATTGGCACGGCCTGGGGTAGATTGCCTTAGTAATGTTGCCCTTCCATCTTTCTTTCGGTCCTGGTTGTGACACCTAGCAGAGCGGAAGCTATTGGCACGGCCTGGGGTAGATTGCCTTAGTAATGTTGCCCTTCCATCTTTCTTTCGGTCCTGGTTGTGACACCTAGCAGAGCAGAAGCTATTGGCACAGCCAGGGGTAGATTGCCTTAGTAATGTTGCCCTTCCATCTTTCTTTCGGTCCTGGTTGTGACACCTAGCAGAGCGGAAGCTATTGGCATGGCCTGGGGTAGATTGCCTTAGTAATGTTGCCCGTCCATCTTTCTTTCGGTCCTGGTTGTGACACCTAGCAGAGCGGAAGCTATTGGCATGGCCTGGGGTAGATTGCCTTAGTAATGTTGCCCGTCCATCTTTCTTTCGGTCCTGGTTGTGACACCTAGCAGAGCGGAAGCTATTGGCATGGCCTGGGGTAGATTGCCTTAGTAATGTTGCCCTTCCATCTTTCTTTCGGTCCTGGTTGTGACACCTAGCAGAGCGGAAGCTATTGGCATAGCCTGGGGTAGATTGCCTTAGTAATGTTGCCCTTCCATCTTTCTTTCGGTCCTGGTTGTGACACCTAGCAGAGCGGAAGCTATTGGCACGGCCTGGGGTAGATTGCCTTAGTAATGTTGCCCGTCCATCTTTCTTTCGGTCCTGGTTGTGACACCTAGCAGAACGGAAGCTATTGGCACGGCCTGGGGTAGATTGGCTTAGTAATGTTGCCCTTCCATCTTTCTTTCGGTCCTGGCTGTGACACCTAGCAGAACAGAAGCTATTGGCACGGCCTGGGGTAGATTGGCTTAGTAATGTTGCCCTTCCATCTTTCTTTCGGTCCTGGTTGTGACACCTAGCAGAGCGGAAGCTATTGGCATAGCCTGGGGTAGATTGCCTTAGTAATGTTGCCCGTCCATCTTTCTTTCGGTCCTGGTTGTGACACCTAGCAGAGCGGAAGCTATTGGCATGGCCTGCGGTAGATTGCCTTAGTAATGTTGCCCTTCCATCTTTCTTTCGGTCCGGGTAGATTGCCTCCGTGATGTTGCGCTTCCATCTTTTTCTATGTCTCCGGCATTGTGCTTTGTTGAAAGTTGAACCTGGTGGTCATGCCTTGGTTGCAATTGTTGCCCCTGCTGCACATCTGATGGAGAGACTACCAGACGTCGTGGCGTGACACAACAATGTTTGTTTTGCTCTGCCTTTTTGGTAGGGTGTGCCCCTTTTGTGTTAAGTACTTTCATAACTGCTCTGACTTGGAATTGCGCAAACTGTATTATGCTCGTTTATTTATAGCATAATCTTTATGGGGGCGTTTGCGGCTGCACTTGACCTGCTGTAGCCCAAAAGTGATTGGCGTTGTGAGAAAGTTTTTTCTGTGTGAGCGAGAAGAGAATACATTCACGGTATCTGTTTCGAGTCTTCGTTTGTCAACTAAGACTTTGAAAACTGTTTGGTTGCTCCCATACGTGCCAAAATTATGCTGCGGCCTAGGTTTGCGAAATATGTTGACCTTGAAAGGAGATTTATATCTTGGTTGCTGTGGACGTGCGCGCAGTTTTCAGTGCTTCCTGGTTGCGTTGATGTTCCACCTTTTGTCGGGCACTGAAATGCTGGGGCCCGCTTGACGCTGGCCTTGAGACACACTTCGGTACTGCCGTCAGTGTTCACCTGTCCATGTTGGGTCACTGACCCCCAGGGAACCTGCCAGTGTCAGTGGAGTAACTTTACTGAAAATGTTGGGGGGGACATGACATCTGAAGAAAAGGTGCCCCAGCCAAATGAATGGGGACAAAATGGCGAGCCATTAAAGTTGGGAGGGACAAACACCCCTGCCCCCCCCCCCACCACCACCCTCCTAAAATTACGCCCATGGCCAGTGTAGTTAACTTCTCTGCACACAATCATCCATGTGATGTGCTGAGGGGTTGGCAGTAGTAGTGGATCTCTTCCCCCCTGTCTGGGAACATGGCGCTCCGCTACTTTCTGTAGCTCTGTGGTCCCTGTGCCCTTCTGTACTGAGGCCTGAGTGGATCCGGGCCAGTGGCATGACCTGGAAAGGCTTTGACCGCTTCATTTGCAGGCTGGACCTTACATCTTTGTTAGTGTTTTAGTTCGTACTTTATATCTGCCCAAAAACACACCCGTTTTTGTTTTGTTTATGGTTGACGGACATCAACATTTACAAATTGTATACGAACCTTATACATCATTAACCATCCTAATAACTCGTAAAAACAAATCACAATTCATTTAAATATAAAACAAACATTCACCCACCATACATCTCATAGATATTTCATAATCATTCCATTTCACTTGCATCATTAGACAGTCTAATACGTGTCGACCTGTAGCCATTTTTATAAAATGCTATACAGTCATTGCATGCGTTAAATTCAATAGATTACGCCACTCATTATCTATATAGCGGGCATCATGCACAAACTGTCTCAAATGGAGAACTCTAAAAAATATGAGTGCAGGACAGAATAAAAACATATGTTGCCTAGTTCCAGCTCTTTAGCCTTCTTACAGTGGCGACAGTAAGCTCATTCATTAGGTATAACACCTCTGAGCTGGGATTTTCCAGTGGCGAGCAAATTCGCTCAAAATTTCAATAATACTGTTTGCGCCCCGTGCATTAGGAAAACAAACTAGATGAGGAGCTATTGTGCCAAGAACTGGATGGTCCTTAGTTAAATGAAACAAATATTTATACTTATGCATTATTTCAGTGGTCAATATCCAATCTGCTCTATATAAATCTATTTTTACTCTCCCAGGGGACTTCACCAAGTCGTTCATAGTGACCCCCCAGTCCTGTAAAAATCGCTGTATAGTACTCTACTAATCGATTGACTCTACCACCATTAATCATCTTATTCATCAAATCCGCTAAGTCGATATACAAAAAATTACTCAAGGGTTGCAGTACCTTAAGCATTGAGGTGAGCAATTTCCAGATGAGATCTCAAACCCAATTCATACCTCATGAAAACCATTGGCGTACAGTTGGTTCGTACTCAAGGCTCTCCTCCAAACCAAGCTCTCCAAATCCTCTAGTCGATCAAGTACCCAAAATTGCATCAATTCGATTCCCTATAAAAGCTTTGGGACTATTTGCCGCTCCTAAAAGTTGACTAAAGGGACTGTCAAAAAATTCCCACATTTATTATAATTTTTTCCTTATCTGACGAGCCAAGAGAGTAGCTTTGTTTTAGGACCATCCATATAGTGTACTTTATAGGTTTGCACTGAATCGGAAAATCCAAGTATATACGATTGTCCTTCTGTACAACTTTCACCTTATTTATAACCCAAGCATTCTTTCTAGGTTGAGTATATTGTATAATATTGGATTTTTTTGAGGAGTCATTTGCAGATTATTATCAGCAACATAATTGTGATAAATACTATCTATAAGACAGTGCAATACGAGGATACCACTGCACCGGGTCCTCTTCCTCCTTACAACATGGAGGAGTTTCAACAGCGCACTAGTGTTCCCAACAGCCGCCGCCGTGCTGGGAGTCCCGCCTCCGGACGTGCGCAATGCTTATCTGGATACACGGACGGCAATCCAGTGCGTTGCTACTCTCCAGCGAGACCAGCCACGCTCCGTGAGTTTGTCTCCTTATCTCCTTATTTCCTAAAAACTCTTTAGAACCATTTGGTTACTAGGTCAAGGGACTCCCGTTTGTGGTCATCATCTATCTGTGTCTTCTATTCATTTCTTAGCGCGGGGCTGGGAAAACGAAGGATTGTTCACAGCGACTTTCACTTTCACGGTGTCACGGAGACGCCGCTCCTGACAATCAGCACACAGCAATCGAGTAGGTCCCATCGATAGTCTAGTATTCCAGCTCTCTCTCTAATTAAGGCAGCGGGAGAATAGGGGTAGAATTTCCGTTTGATCATTATTCCTTCTATACTTCCAGATGTCAGATCACTAATTCAATCTCTGAGGATTGCGCCTGCTTCGCCTCTGTTTACTGCAAACTTCCAGAACAGACCTCTTCACCTCTTCCTTTTCTAAGGGTAACGTTGGTCTCAAATTAGTCTCTGATGGTACAAGATCCCTGAAGCGAAAATCTTAGTTTTTGAAAGCACTCTGTTCCTTGTTCTCTGTTGCAGTCCCGTGACAGAATTTCTCTAGCATCTTTCCTCAAAGACCACATCCTCCGTCGTTTGGAGACTTCTGATTTGTACATCAGGGTAAGCCACGACTCCCAGTTTGAGCTCCCACTTTGTTCCTTCCTAGTTAGGGTAGCTCCATCTTTTAGTGAATCCTATTTCACCTCTGATATTATTCTTTAATCCTAATTAGCACTTACCTGGTGAACAACCTTGCCCTCCTTGAGAGAAGACCCATTCAGAACAGACGAGGAAAGCTGTTGACTGGACACCTCGAACTCTAGCAGCTCTTCCCTACACAGGGAAGTTTTTCCATGGAGGTCCCACCGTGGGCTGAATCATTCAGTTCTGGTTGGCGGAGGGGCTTCTAGGTATTTCCCAATTTTCTTCCTGCTCAGAGGACAGCTGCGCAAGAGAAGAATTCAGGTGGGTGAATCCAACTCATTGTTTGAACCTTGTCAAGATGAATGTAGTACTAATTATTACAATAATTGCCAAATGCAGAGAGCACCCTTTGCAGACCGACGCGGGTTCCAACAAAAGATAGATTACCTGCATAGGATATCCTATGCAAACCATGGGAGTATGCCTAGATTCTGCCCTCTGCCTAACATAGGTCAACTCTATCGCATCTGCTGCAGCAGCTTCCATTTCCAAACTCATCAACACCTGCAGACCATTCCTGAGTTCAGATGGCTGCATCACGATTGCCAGAGCTCTCAAACTTTCTAGGATAGACTACTGCAAAGCCCTGTTTGCAGGCTCAAAAACTCAAAACAACAAAAAAACGACAGGCCATCCAAAACAATGCGTTAAGATCCCTACAAAAAGAATCATATCTCGGCTGCCAGACATACTGTCCACTGGCTCCCAGTCCACAAGCGTATTGCCTCGGGAGGATAGCTCATGGACAATGTGCTCGCCTTGGAAGCAAAACGACACGGAGCAACATAGGTTCGATTCCCGGGTCCGCGCTTAGAAACCTCTTGGTATTAAGTGTGTTATAAATAAACTATCATATCATATTCAAAACTCTTTACCGGACTCGCAAGCGCTCGGTCAACACTGCCCCAAGATATTTGGCAAACACATTCTCAAACTCCCAATCCAACACGCGCTGCCTACTCGCTCTTACTCACGATCCCCAGATTCACGCGATAGAAAGCAGGGGGTTTCTGCTTCCCAGTGTCAGCTGCTAAACACTGGGACACCTTTCCGCTCTTACGAAGATCAGAAACCTCCTACTGGACCTTCCGTAAAGCCCTGAAAACCTGGTCATTCACGTAAGATTGCAAAACCAGCTGCAGTACCATTTCCCCCTTCATGTTCACCTATGTTCTTATAACAAGCCTTATGTTGTATGTACTTAATGAATGTATCCTTCCTCTGCAAAGAATTAAATACAGCAACCTTAAGCATGTATGGCCGCAACCTAGCGCCCAGATGTCCCCCGGTTCGGTGCACTATACAAATGCATGAATAAATATCCATCTAAAATGCTGTTAACCCAACGTTAAGCGCTAAAATTGAGGCCTGAGCCACATATTCATCCAGATCTGCCATGCATAGTTTAAAGAGGCAGGGGGCAAGAGCACACCCCTGCCTCAAACCTACCGTAGTTTCAATTTTCTGTGATGGCTTTCCTTCATATCCAATCTGACCTGAATATTTGTTTGGTCATGTAATCTAACCAGCCCACCAGTGAATGGACTAATGTGCTGCTCATGGCAGAATTTTAGGTTTTCTTGTCCTTGCTGAGCGTGCGGCTCCCCAGCCTAACTCGAGATGAGCTTGAGGGCAGGTCTGAGGTGTTGTGGACCTCCCTGCTGCCTCAAGTGCTTGATCTGCCGTTAGAGAGTGCGTAGTATGGGTGCCTGACTTAGAGAGTGGGAAAAGATCAGTGGAACGATTGCTTTTGCACAATGTGTTCCTTTTCACTACGGGCAGTTTGCATCTCGTCCATCGCATCTTTGGTGTGAGTAGGTGGGATTTTTCTGCTTTGTGTGGGTAGCCCCGATTGGCATACTGGACGAGACAAGTTGAACTATTGGATAGACTCTGCCAAGGTTTGTGTCAAAGGCCTGATGTGAAGTTGACCCCTTTTTGTATTTGCTCCAATCATGTAATGCGTCCCTCCATTTTCTTGTTTGGCGGAAAGACAGCCCCTAGAGTGCAATGCACCAGGTTTCAGGAGCCGGAATGTAAAATATACCTTCCTCTTGAGAAGATGTTGGGCAAAATGGTATTGTATTGCGCGCCTCACTGTGTGTGGCTCTGCAGGGAATTTGGGGTAAGGTGTTAATGGGATAAAGGGAGAGAAAGGTGTGAATTGGGCAGTGTTGATGGTTTCCCGCCAGAAGTACCATTGTATCGGTGTGATTCTCAGTTGGTAGTGGTGGAGATGAGCTTGGAGTGTGCGTTTCTCAGCAGAAGGAAGATCTCGAGGCCAATCGGCACTGCAAGGTCCTACTTACCTGCTTGCTTGCTTGAGGGGGAATGGGCGTGATAGTCCTACAATCGTTTGTGGTGGTGTTGGTCTGGTAGTGCGTAGTGTTTACCAGCAGTTGCTGCAGTGTAAGAAACAATTGAGATGGAATCTCCTCATTATTTCTGGCGCTCTCAGTTAGCTCAATCTGAGCAAAAATGTGTACATAGTATGTATATTTATTTGTTCCTTTTTCCATTTCCATCATATCATTAGCATGTATCTCCTTCGTTGCTGTCGAAGGAGATGACTGCTAATGATATGCTGAGCGCACCAGAAATAGTGAGGTGATGCCATCTCCATTTTTTCTTGTCTGTAGTATTTTTTTGGATCCATGTGTCGTAGGATCTTTTTTTCTGGCAGCACCAGGCTAAAGTAGAAATTGCGAACTGATCAATTTAGGAATAATCAAGTTTAATTCTGAAGTATCTAAAGCTGGTGCCCACCCCTACTTCGCCTTTCAGTTGCTGCAGCGCACCAGCGTCCGCTGTGAAGTAGTGTATGGTAGAGGGAGATGAGGATGAGATTTGGTTAGAGCAGTGGTATTCAACCTTGATGCCAAGCCCCCCTGGAGGAAAAATATTGCTGCTGGCCCCGCCCACAGATGCCATTTCTGCTCATGTATTCTATTAGTCGCCGTACTCCCATTTGCAAGAGCTTTGCGGCCCCTCCCAGGGTGGCAGGCCCCCCCCCCCCCGTTTGAAGACCACTGGGTTGGAGGGACGGGGGACTGTTTAGGTGAGCTAGAATCCTTGGTTCAGGGCTGTTGGTCCGATGTTGTTTGTGTTTGGTCTTTGCTAGTGATGGTTCTTTTTCTGTCATTTGGAGCAAAGAGCGAGATGTGGGGGGGGGGGGGGTGCTGACTCAAGGAGTCTGATGGCCTGTATTTCTTGGTCGGTGCTGTCGGCTGGCCAGTCGCACTTTTGCAAGAAAGTCTTTCTGAAAAACGTAAGAGGTGATACTCGTGTTTCTTTACTGTTCGCCCTTTGCCACCCTAACCTGACCAAATGTATGAATTACCCCAACTAATAAACACGATGGTCTTGGTCTTCTCGGCAAAGTCTTATGTGCATTGTTCATTCATTGCCTATTGAGTGATCCAATCACCTGGAATTTCCGTTTTGTTGGACCCTTCCTATTGAAGAAAAGCCTTTTGTATTGGCAGAAGCTACATGTGTAGTTGGGTCTTATGTCTGACCTGATGTTCTAAGTGAGAGCCTACTTTGACTGGGTGACGTATCCTTGATTTGTAGTTTCTCTGATAACGTTTTAGCCAATCCTTAACGTTGGTTGCAGGTGATGTGGCCAATCGACTTACTCTGCCACATGGTTTTCGCAGGCGAGCTCGTTCCTCAGTTCCCTGGTATTCTGCTGTATTCAAATCGGAAAAATTGGCAATAATACACATGGGAAAGGGTTATATGTGATTTTACCAGCCACAATTACAGAGTAGTACATTTCATTGCGGGCAAATCAAGCCGCCTGATTTTCCAACCTTAACGCCACCCAACCCATTTTAACCCCTTACCCCACTACCTTTTATATATTTATTTAATCTTTTCAGTGTTTTTCGTTGTTGTCCGCCTATGTACCACTCTGTAATGTTTGCGATAAAATAACTGGATACCATGGGAATTGTGTGGAGAAAAACATTTGATTCTGCTACCTGCTCAACTTTGTCTACCCTACATGCCTCTTACAAAGTCAGTATTTGCTATGCTAAAACCACTTTTTGAACTAGCCAAATACACTGGGAATTTTAAAGTTGTTTGAAAATGTGCAAATCTAGAGCCTGATGTACTATTTACGTTTTCTTCAGATGTAGCAAAAGTTAAAATCCAACCTGAGAGTTCATGAAACACCTCACACTTTGCACATACTTCTCACCACGCTAGTGCTCAAGTTTCTCAAGCTTGGAATTGTTTCTCTTCGATTTTCTGTAGTTTCCTTTCGCAAATACAATCTACTTGTTTTGCTGATGAGTCCATTCCTTATCTTTTGAAAGCCATTCCTGGTACAATTTCTATTTTCGGGCTGCCTTTACTTAATTTGTATTTTTTTAAGTGTCTTTCCCAAGTATTTAAGAAAAGGATAAATATCTGGTCTAGAGCCTTCTGAAGTAAATGTTCACTCTATGGTGGTACTATCCTTCCTGGGGAAGATACTGGGGTAATGAGCAGCAGACCAGCTTTCTCGTCACGTAGACCAGCACTGGTTACGGCAGAGTTGTCGGTCCGGTTTCCGGCCCACTTGTAGCACTGAGACCGAATGGCGCTCTACAGTTTGAATTCCGGGGGGGCCTGTTAACTTGTGCTTCTGAATCTCTCCGCTGTGTTACACTAGGCCGACCATGAGGTGCTGTCAAAGATCTTATGTCTTTATGTTTCTGGGGCTATCCCTGGCCTAGTGCACATCCTTTTTTGTGCAATAGTTCGGGGAGCCTCTGCAGTCTGGATGTCACCCCATGTGCAGCGAGGTGCCTCGCGGTCTAATACTGTCACCCGTTTTATTTAATATCTACATGGAACTACTAGGTGATGTGGTCCTTAAGCCTGGCCTCAAGGTTCACCTGTCCTCATATCTTAAGATGTCTTCACCAGCGGACATTCCCCAACTCCAGGATTGTCTAAGTACTGTTCAGGACTGGATGCCTTCCAATTCTTTAAAACGTCTCTTTCAAAACTGGATTTGTGTTCATCTCCTCTTCCCTGTCACGTATTGAAGAGCGGGCGTCTCTTCCTTCCATTTGGCTTCACCTCTACCCTTGTGTTCTCTCTAAAATCGATAGGCTTCATTTTGGATTTCAAAGTACATTTTAAATTGCATGTCTTTCCCACCTGAGAGCTGCTTTTTCAGCTAATGTCTCCTTGGGAAGATCTTTTTTGCTTCCATTTGGATTTTCGTGCATGCAGTTGTCCAATCGCTGACGTCATCTCTCCTGGACAGTGGGGATGGTATTTTGGAAGACCTGCCGGCTTCTTCTTTAGCTTCCCGGAAGTCGGTTACACATTCTGCTTCCAGACTTCTTTCCGGGGCATGGCAATTTGAACAGATCTTTCATTTCTCTCCCGTTCACCTTCACACTTCACCCAAGATCTGCTGCGCCCCCTACAGAGCCTTCGATTCAGGCAAACCTGATGACGTCAGACGTTAGTGCCAGGACATTCTGCGTCTGTACGTCTCCACAGGATGCTGTGCAATCCTTTGCTTGTGCTGCACCCAGTGCTTGATATTCTTTACATTCGGAATCTTCCTACTATTCCGTCTTTTCGAAAACCTCTGTTTTCCGCTGCTTGTGTGTACTTTTTGTTTTTTCAAATGCTTCGTTGATTGGTATTTTATACGTGCGTTATCTTGTTTTAAGCTTCTTGCATTTGTTGTACTGAGATTTCTTTTATAATCTACAGTGCACAGATTCTCAGGGGTGAGGGATTGCTATGTACATTTTATGAACTATAATAAATAATTGGTGTTCATCGAATAGCCAGGCTTTCAGGGATTTTCTGACGGTCAGATGCGTTTTTCTCTGTACACAAACATTTGGGCATCGGATTCCAGGGCTGAGTTGAAGGAGAAGGCCGAAGCTTTGCAGCGCTTCTTGTTTGCGCTTTGCACCGTGCATTGCTGGATCCAAGTCCTCTCGGTGACTTGCAGTGGATGATTTTCCTTGCAGTGGGTTTTGGGACCCAGACATGGACAGTCCGGCTAGAACTGGTCTATAGGGCAATGGGCCCATTGCCGAACCAAAAAACGCAAAATGCTTGTGTGGGGCACGTTTTTTTGCCAATGTGGGCCATGAGTTACTTCACTATGCGGCTAATAGTTTTGACCAGTGCTGCTGAATAAGGTACTATTCAACCAGCGCCGCAAAAGGAATGAATTCACATTTGCAACTGTGGGCCACTTTTTCGTTCGAGGCCGAGACAATTTTATGCCCAGTCCAACCCTGTGGACGGTGAGATGGGCAGTGCACATTTTTAAATCGAATCCCCCCCGCTTGACTCAAAAGGCTCCTGTAGCCTGTTTGGAAGGCAATCTTATAGCCTGAAGTACAGGGCGATGGCGCAGTCCAGCCTTGAGTACTAGAGCGATCACTGCCATGGAGGCCAGCTAAGGCATATTGAGTTGTATCATAACGCAGCTCCTTATTCTGGCGTTAACCTGTGGTTCAAGTGGGAGGTTTCTGACCCTGGCGGAGGGCAAGATTCCATTTCTTCAGGTGAGGATTTGTGTGGTGCCTCCACGCTATAGGTTTTGTTTGTTTTTTGTTAAGTGTGTCTATTTTGAGACATCTGGAGTCAACTAGCGTGGGACATGTGCTAACACGTGGCGTGGCGTGGCGTGCCAGACGGCGGTCTGTGAGCTTTTAATCAGTGACGCAGTTGGACGCGTGCGAGGCTCGAGTTCATCTCAAAGCTTCATAAGTGATTGGTGCTCCACACATGAATGGAAGGGGTGGGCGGGCACATGTTTTGTTTTTGGTCCTGTTAGTAAGGAATGAAGTGATGCAGTTCCTCTTAATCCGATGTCCTGTGTTCTTTCTAGCAGGACGGTGTGGCTGATGGTATCAAATTGTGGAGATGGCTAGCAGGCGTGCACTGGACAAGTTGGCATCAGGCGTGTATTGGCTTATTGGGCGTTTGACCAATGGCCAGCAAAAGTGTGCACAATTATGGGCCGTTTTATGTGACGCTGAATGCACGCACCATATTGCACTGAAATAATGTAAGTGCAATGCGGCTACCTTGCAGTCAGCGGCTACTGTACGTGCATAACAAGGAATCGTAGAAGCACTTTATCCAGCTCATTGTTATGCATGACGTGAGGGTGCTCTGACGTCCTTCTTCTATTTCCCTCAGGCGCGCATGGGTGGGGTGGTATGGTGTCTAGGGAGCAGTGTGTGCTCGGCTGGCAAATGTCGGGTTGTGGAGATGTGCTGCAGCATGCCACTGCGCACTTTACGTTTCAGACCGAGGGCCTCATCAAGAGTTGGCCGGTATCCCGACTGGGATACCACCCAACTTTATTTGCGTTACCACCCACCTGTCTGCCGGCATTACCACCGGATCAAGGGTTGGGCGGTAAACGTTATTCCCCATTGGGGCCCAACTCGTGATGAGGCCTTGAGAGTTTACATTTGAGTGCCTGGAGACTGCCCTTGGGTGGTAACCGTGCACGGAGTAACGCTGGTCTCCCTGGCCTGGATGGTCCTGGCCTGTCTGTTGTGAGAGCCTTTCTGAAGAGCACGCTGCTGGAACCAATTCGCTCGGCAAACTGTGGGAGGATTTCACCCATGACCCCACTGATGTACCAATGGGGGTTCTCTGCTAGATGGGGTGGGTGATGGTGATTACTTATCATCGCAGCCTGTCTGTAGAAATCTGGAATTCTTCATTTTTGTATAATATTCCTGGAAACACTTGTCAAAAATAGAATTGGCTCGGAGATTCCGTTTACTATCAGAGGCAGCCCTCTGCAAATCACTTGCAGGGGTATGTTTGCGCGGGTGTTGGAGGGGAGGCGGGGAAGCGCACCTCTACCTGCAGGTGAGAATCATGTGCCTGTTAACAAATGTGCAGCGTGTTCATCAGGGGTGCTGCTAGGTCTGGAAAAGATCCGGGGCTACGTGGTACTCGGGGCTAGCTAGCCTTTTGGTTGTAGCCGATTGAGGTTCTATCGGGGCCTACAATAAAAAGACCTGGGGCTATACTCCCCTGATCGCCCCCCAAACCCTTGCAGTCTCTGTCTGGGCTAGCTAGCCTTTTGGTTGTAGCCCTTGAGCTTCTATCAGGGGTTACAAACAAAAGACCTGGGGCTATAGCCCCCCTCAGCGCCCCCCTCCACCCTCTCTTGCAACGCCTGTGGTGTTTATCCAGTGTAAAGAAGCACAATTGCTCAAAGAAAAGAAGGGGGCATTCAATGCAGCCACCAAGAGCCCTGGTGCCTTTACTCGCTGTGTTTTGTGGCAGGAATGTTTGTGGCTAGAATTGCTGGATAAGAGTTGATCAGGCTAACGCACAGCTGTGTTCAACTGACCCCCCACCTCCCAATATGAGCATTGCATTGCATTGTACTTGTGCTTCAGGGCGGGGGCCCCACCATGCGGTAAAGTTCTTGAGTTTTAAAACTAGCCTTTTAAATCTGTGGATGTCGGTCTAGTTCCAGAAAGTGTGCTTTTATTTGGGTTGCTTGCTTTCATATAGCACTCGTGCTCGCTGGCAGCTGCGCCATGCACCTTCAGGGAGCGCTCTGAGGAACGGATCAAGGGCACACCTGGGTGAAAGCGGTACCATTGCTCTAAGCGCGGGCCGAGGGCCACATCTGCCCAAAGAGTACATGGCCACCAAGGGACCCTGATTTTGGCTTAATAACAGGATCGGTTAAAGTCTCTCTTCTGGCCGTAATCGTGAGGAACAACATAACATTGAAAGTCTACAAATAAGGAAAAATCCAATCGGGTTAATTACAAAAATCATGAGCTGCAAAGATTGACTTAAAGGTGTTCTAATCATGAGTAGATAAACCGCTGATGGAAACGCCAAGCCCAAATACTGAGACAGGACTTTGACAAAGACAAGGGCTAGGGTGGTGAACACCACGTATGGCAGATCAGGGAAGCGGGTGCTAGACGAGCCGTTGTTCTGGTGTAATTCTCTGAATGCCCATGAGAAGGGAGCACCAGGACATGTAGCTCCACGCCGATGACTTCACAGGAGCGCCTCAGTAGGCTGGGTCTACTGATGGCCGCATCTGAACGAGGATACTTCTATACCTTCCCCTGTGGGAATCCCGCGCCGCAAGAATCAAGCTACCACTCTTGTACCATACATGTTTAAGTGCAAAAACCGTTTCTTTGTGGACCTTTTCAAGATTCTGTCACGGGGCTCAATTTTTGAGGTTTTCAGATCTCAGGCACATTGTCCTTTATGGACCAGTTTCTCTGCAACTATCTTCTTAGCAACACACTAAATCACAAAGGCCTTGGTGCGTGTTCTTGTGTATGCACAGCAATCCCCTCTAGGTCCTTGCGTGAGTTTTTGCGTACCCCAAATTACGTTGAGGAGGATAAGTGAGTCGTTTTCTACAGTGACCGGTGTGCATGAAATCTAGGTGTGTTTGGTACGTTTTCCTTGCTAGCGCACTCCGATCAGCTCGGGGATCTTGCTAGATTCCTACTGTGGACACCTTGAATCACCTTGAGGGGTTTGCATGGATTTTCTTGCATAGTGCACTGCACATCGAATCGCCTATAAGAGATTGAGAGACTATTTCTGCATGATGCACACACCAAAGCGTTTTAAAGAGATTACATTTTCTGGCATAGTGCCAACAAATAGTCTCTGGGTAGTTAGTTCCTCCTCCTCCCCTCTTACAAAGCGGCTCTTTTGACTTTGTTTTATGCAGCTACATGCCTCCGTCAAATAATGACCATAAGCAGGTGACTTCATCGCAGTTTCTTCAGTCCAAGTCTTGAATGCGCAATAGGAATAAGAAGAGCTTGGAGATGTGTTAATTTCAAAAATTGGAATTGCGGTTACCACTGGTGACAACTGGTGAATCTCCAGCCGAGTAAGAGTTTTGGTTTTTTCCCTCAAATCCCGTAGGACTTAATGGAAGAATGGAGTAATTACCTCCATAGGATCTACTACTAGTGGTAATGCCTCCATTTATTTGGAGGAAATGCCTCTATACATATGCTGACAGTGTTTTCTTATGGGTTTGCAACTCGTAAATTGAGCTGCAAAACAATGTGTAAAAGTATGTAAATTGGAGACTGGGCTCCTATTCAGGTTTCACCACTCTACTAGAGTGCGTGAACGTGTGTAACTCCTACTCAGCTGTCCCTTGCATTCCAAAATTGATCATCTCTAGAGATGATTTCTTTTCTGAGAGTTTGCTGGTGAAAATGTCGTAAATTTTCCAAATGTGGGCCACTTTTCTTTGCTGTGTGGCCTCATTTATTTTCCCAGTACCACCCTTGTTGTCCTTCTTTTTAGGGTGTCCCAAATGGAGCTTAGCATAGACTGTCAATCTCAAGTTGTCTGGATCCATGTTGTGATTCGTGGAGGAGGTTGTTGCTTTCAATTTGTTCCTGAAGCTGTTGGTAATTAACTTTCTCAAGTTTTTTTTCTCTCTCTCGCTGTCAGTCGCTCCCCCTCCTCCGAATCCCTCGTGCCAGCCACCCCTATGTTTTTTTTGTTAGTGGAAAAACTGATTCCCCAATGTATGCCTTGGGAAGAGGCCATCTTGTTACATGCAGTTACATGCAGTTAACCCTATTCCATAAAAAGCTGGCTGATTTTCATATTGTGCGTGGGGTAGTAACTGCAACATGACTTCATGAGCTTTACCAGCTGCAAAAGTTAAACTATGTGTCACCCAAACCTGGCTTGGAGATAATTCCAGAAAGAAAATGACTTAACACAATGCTAATCGTACTCTAAAGCAATTGCAACACAAATATGTTAACGCATACTGGCAAAGCCATTACGTTGTGGCTGTCCTATGTGAAGTGCAACCTCGAATGTCTCAATGGTCACATGTCTGGTATAGTCACTGTATAAAGCGCTTCGTGGCTGTGGCAGTTATGCGTTCTAAAAATATCACGGACCGAACATATGTCTAAGTATATCCAGTCGTGTGCAGATGCTGCTAGCTGTGATGAACCAGGAATGAGGCGGATGCAGAGGATTCATGGTGTTTAAATGAAAATGGGTTTGGAAAGTGCCTCACTGTACCTAACCTAGGAGGTATTTCCTACCGCAACCAAAAACTAAGTGCCTGTCGTGTGTCAAGATGTCCAAAGCTAAGTTTCCTGTGTTTTGAAATCCTATCCTAGCCATCACACTCTGAAAGTAACTCTAAGGTGCTAAGGGAAATGTCTCTGACTTGCAAAGTGCACAAATGTTCATGTTCAACAAATAGGCGAAAATCCAACACAAGTTACAAATGAATAAATCAGAAAATCTTAAGGGCATGAATCTTCCTTAGGATGCTCAGTCTCAAACAGCACTTGGTATCCTCCCCTGCCAGGTTCTTTCATATAGTTTCTTGATACAATTGGGGTGTGGGTCCCAGACTTGCAAAACACCAGGGATACTCTCCTGCCAGGTTCCTTTTCACATTCACTGTAGTTCACTTCACCCACTTGGTTTTGCCTGGTATACTGTCCTGCCTGGACTTTCCTTCAACATTTATTTAATTTCATTGTTTTCTGCCACAATATTTTATTTTATAATATGGTGGTTACAGGTCCCAGACCCCTTTCCATGGACTTCCACACTGTTGTCCTCACGTGTACTTTATGATGCAACTATGGGTTCCAAACACTTTTCCATTGACTTTTTAGGTTATAGTCAAATATCCCAGGGACCCTGTTCTCTTGCTCATGCCTCCTCAGCTCTTATATTTTGTTTCTTTCTGTACGGGGTGCACCCTCCAAGGTGCCCCAGCGGCCCAGTCCCTCTCCGCAGGCTCATCGTTCTCCGCAGAGGTTTACAGGGTACTTCACGTCTCTCGTGTCTTTGTGCGGCTTGTCATCGGGTCTGCAGAGAGCTTCTTTTGCTTGCCAGCTTCCACCATGCTTCTGGCTCCCCTTGGCAGCTTCTTCTCTTCTGTGCCTCGGAAGAGGCATAGACAGGGTAGGGCCAGAGTGGGCAAGGCCCACCCAAAATCTTTAAATGCCCACTCAACATAGCTGTGTCAGCATTTACAATTGTTAAGGTCTCTGCGGTAGGTCGAACTGCATTAGCCTCAGCCCCACTTGTTAGACAATCCTGGCTACGCCTCTGTGTCTCAGTGGCAGTGCTTTGACCCATGAGCTTCTCCTTGCAGCATTCTCCGGCCTCCCATGACTTGGCAAGACCGCATGTTTCTTCAGGTTGCTCCAACCCATGTCTGAAGCAGAGAACCTCCTGCGCCGCCAGTCGCTGTACTCCCGTTCTTTTTCCTAGGCTGTTCTTGCCACAGCTGAGTAAGAAAACAAACTCTGTGCTTCTTTTCCCAGCATGGTTTTAAACCATGTCAGGCCAATCGCCTTCTTCCAGCTACTAGACTGCTGGTGTTGGTTCACATTAGGAGTAATCATCATTGCTCCTTGCCTCTTGCACGTCTCAGTTCTTCTTCCTTTATTGATTTTCTGACATTGAGGAATACTGTCAGTAAGATTGTCAAGTTGTTGGAGGGGATGATGGTAGTATGCCATTAGGGCATGAGAGATGGAGAGAATATCCCTAAAAGGGAAAGGGGGCTATTGTGCCTCGCCTGATGTCATGCCCCCCCCCCCGCATGTGATCCACCCTCAAATAGCCACCCCCCCCAGTGTCAGGAGCATGTAGTGGCTGCTGTCCCCATGGCACATGAGGAGAGGCTATCTCAGGGAAAAGAGGCCTGGTATAGTCACCATATGTAAAAGTTATCCTACATGCCTAGGGTGCCGCTAACGCATGCAGAGTACACCATCAAATGCCCCAATAATACAACCAGAAGCCTTGTGTGGTCACCATAAACATGTTGGACTTTCCAGTTAATATTTTTACTGAATGGAGTCATTTCTGTTCACTGATAAAAGGCTTACTAATGAAATCCTTCAGACATCAAACATTATAACTTGCACGGAGGGTACTGCTGACCTCTGCAGATCCTGCTAAATGGTACATAACAAATATATAAATAATGCATACGCATTGAATTATATACGCATTCCAATGCAACTCCCAAATTAAAGTGGGCAGAGTTTTTAATACAGACGCAGGAAGGAGGACAATGCACATTCAATAAGGTCAGCCGATGCATTTCGGATAAACGTTTTGGGTGCACACACATGACCACGTTTGACTCTGTATCCACTCCATTCTAGGAATGGATAGATAGTGGTGCAGAGTAAATGGAGGTTGCCCTGAGGGCGGACTAGGTTAGAATGAGGTTTACTGTATTAGTTACATTTTGGCTTCTGAATGTGTATTCTAAGGAATGTACTCATCGTTCTATAAATGTATGGAATTCCATAAATATTTTCCATTTATTGTAAACTTATGGGCATTGTGCAACACGTGTGAACACCATTCCTGAGGTGTAGCCTCTTATGCATAAGCTTCCCTGTCCAGCCCTTTTGTGGGAAGAAAACTATAGCCCTAATATAAAGACCTGTTTAACAGAAAAGTGGGCCAGCTACATAGCTGTGTTATGCTGTAAGGTGTGGATGTGTCCTGGAACCTACCTGTTACTTATCTGATGTATGCCTGTGGACTAATAAACTTACATTTAAGAATCCTGGGGTCACCGTGTCTTCGTGACTGAGGAACCCACTATAGGCTGGTTCCCATGCGAACGGAAGAGGGATAGTTCCGGCAACGGACCAGCAAGTCGTGTCCTCTGAGCACCGTGAGGATTTAGCCTCGCGGGCCCGCCAAGTGCAGCAAAATCTATTTTTGCACAGGAATAGTGCCTCATCATTTACCAACATCATCTGCTTCCAATTACCGAGCCAAATGGCAGATTTCAATGTTCGACAGAATGACATGAGCCGAGAAGAGGTCTCAGCGGTTCGATCTAAAATGGTGCCCGCACCATAGAAGACAAGTGCCCACGCTCTGAAGAGGGCCCTGCAGCGTTCCTGGTGGTGGCCTTGAGTCTACGGGTATTGGGAAATCTGCCTTCCGCGTGGGGAAGCCTGATGGTGTGGACACCAACCCGCTGCCCCGCATCAGCAAAGCAGTGAGCCCTTAACCTCCGCTGCTGGATATCGTAGGGACTGCCCTGACCTGCGAGCATTCTGAGGGGCGGTGTGATGCTACCTGCTTTTCAGAGATGCCCAGATACCTCCCAGGGCCTTGCGAAGGACTCGATGGAGTGGAGAGCCCCGGTACTGAGTGGCGACGCGGTGCCCCTTCTGACACCCTCGGCTGCAGGAAACAGTGACCCGACTTTTACTCACAGGAAATGGAGATACCCGCTGTTGGAATCCAGTTGATGAGCGGCTATATTCTAATCTTTCTTTTTTGCATCAATTTTTGGACCGCGTGGTCATCCCCACGCTGTGCTGAGTCCCTCACCCCTGGGATATCCACAGTTTGATTGGTGAGCCGGCGCTTACTTTATGAGAGTTCCACTGTGGGGTTTGGTACTATATTTTGCAGTTCCGGGAGCCTTGGTGTAACATTAATGATCGTGGCTGCAGTCTTCCTGTCATCGAAGTGTGCGTACCTGAAATTTGGCATGCCGCTTCTGGGGGTGCTGAATGTGTTGCCGAAAGCAGAGAGCACACAAGGCGTTGGGAAATTGGCTTTTATTCAGAGAGCCTTGAGAGCAAACCCCTTATTGCATAGCCAGCTACAGTGGAACTGTGAAGTGTGCTGGGAGACTTGGTGACCTTGGGAACGTCTGTCAAATGTGATCTCATGAGTGGGTAAGGACGAATGAAGCAAGCATATAGTAGCTGAACCGCTACAGCACTAGCATAAAGAAACAGCAAAACTGACACATGGAGGGCCATCAGAAGGACATGGATCTGTTAATCTGTATATGTCCATTTAGCAGTTCAGCTCAGTTGCAGCCATCGCAGCCCCTTGAGCTTCAAGTATTTTGCCATTTCAATGCAATCACAAGAAGTGCCTTCTGACTGGTGTTTTCTTAGGCTTATTCCTCGTACTCCCGAAAAGTGCTGCTGAGCAGTGAAATACCCTGTTTGGTGACTTGTGTGACGTGCTGAAGCTGATTTCTCTGTGCCTGGTGAGTTTATTGTACAGTTCTCCTCGCCCCCCCTTTAATCTTTCTGCCCTCTCCCTACATGGTGCTCCATCCCCCCTATTTACCCTAGCTGCTACTCTATCACCTATCCTACTTCTCTTTCGAAGCCTGGAAGGAAAATGTTCAAGAAAGGTCTCCTGATCTCCAACCCAGGCCTGCCCATCGCTGACACCAACATCAACTCTTCTTCCAGGCAGACTGTCACTGACATCCTCTTTGTCGCTCCCTCTCCGGACCTATGGACTCCCCATGTGGTCTCCGTCCTCTCCCCTTTATCTTCTTCACCCATTAATGGTGGTACCAGATGGGACGTACTCTTGGCACACTTTTCATCCTCTAGGGTACATCATTAATGTCTACCAGAATGGCACTGCCCTAGCCCAGCATCCTCCTCCTTGATAGGTGTCTTCCGTCGCTCATCAACTTCCTCCCTTCTCCTGCCTCTCCTCCTTCTCCCACCGCCCTCCCCCCCACCCCCTCCTGGTCCCTTCGCCACCACTGATGGGTGTACCACATCCCTGTACCCCTCCTCGGAAGACCTTCAAAGGTGGGCTTCACTTAGCCATCCTCCACTCTCGCTCTTCCTTCAAATGCCTTGTCTGCAGGCTTGGTGTCGCTCCTATCGTCTCGCTGACTCTCGCCATCATCTACAGGACCCCTGTTTCGGTCTCCCACTTCCTTTTCGAGTGGTCTGACCTCACCTTTTCTCTCCTGGCCTCCACCTCCAGGCTTCCCCTCCTCAGAGACTTGAATATTCACCTTCACTCTCCTGATGTGGCCACTCGACCCTTCCGCAGCCTCTGCAACACTTTCGCTCAACAATCTTCCCCCCGGTCGGACCCACTCAGCCGGACACACCCTGGATGTTTGCATCTTAGCAGACATCCCCATCTCCAACCCTCTCATTACACGTCCCTCCTGGTCTGACTGTGCTCTTCTGTCCTCACATCTGGATCTCTTCGGTCCCCATGCTACGCCTCTGCCTGCACTGCCAGTCTCCTCCTCCTTCATTTGACCAATGAAACATGTGTCAGTTGCTGCCTTTGCCGCCACCTTCATTCCCACTCTTTCTACTGACTCAGCTCTTGCTAACCTTCACCTCTCCATCCCCAGCACCCTGGACATCCTTGCCCCTGTCACGAGGATCCGCATGAAGCCTGCCTCCAAGCGCAACACCTGGTATGATTCCGGCATAGCACATTCTGAAACGGAAGTGGCTGGCTTCAAGCACATCTGCTGACCGACTGGCCTGCCATCTGCTGCAAAGACAATACAGAGACTCCATCCACATGAAGAAGAGGGCACATATCCAAGCCTGCAGCTCCGGGGCCACCAACAACACAGCTGAACTGTTCAAAATCTACAAGGAACTTCCCAATCCTACTGCAGTCTCTGCTTCTCTTCTGCCATCCAAGGCTCTCTGCACTGGCCTCTCGCTCCACTACCAAAACCCAGGACATCCTGTCCTCACACTCCTCTAGTCCCCTCCATCCCCCTCACTCGCTCTCAGGCCTCCCTCCCTTTGCCCCCGTTGCCCCTTCCCTCCTACTCTCCTTGCCACCCATAGCACAGGATGAGATCTCTAAACAAGTCCTCTCTATGAACGTCTCCTCCAAACCGGTGCTCCCCTGCTCCTCCAAAACTATCAGGGACAACATTGCAGAAATCAGCCAAGGGTGGAGCAAGGGAGGCAATCACCCGTTTGCCACTGGCGCCTTCCACCTACCCACTCAAGCACTCCTTTGTGCACCCTCTCCTTAAAAAGCCGACCCTTGCTGCCCAGCTTACTACCGTTCTATCTCCATTACCTCCTTCCTGGGCAAACTCATGGGAGAAGTTGGTCATCTGCCAACTGATCAACCACATTGAATCTGTTGGCTCTCTCCACGACCACCAGTCTGGCTTCAGAGAAGCCAGAGGCATGGAAACTGCTCTCCTGAATACCTGTGAAGACTTGCTCTCAAATCTCGATTCCAACCCTCCCTCTATTCTCATCCCTCTTGATCTTCCCTCTGCCTTTAACATGGTCAATCATGCCACCTGTATAAATCGGATCTGAGATACCCCTATATTGGCCTTCATTCTGTATTGGTGTCTGTTGCTTCCTATATTAGCCTGCATTCTGTATTGGTGTCCATCGATTCCTCTTTTGGCCTTCATTCTAAGTGTTGTCTGATACATATTTTGAGCAAATGTGGCAGGGTAGGTGTGATCTGCTGTTTACCCAACTGGTTATCGCTAGAATGCTATTGTTAACCATCGTGCTTACACTTTAGTGTTATTGAGGTGTTTTAAGAGTGTTTGGGGGCCTTTCACAACAATTGGGGCATTGCTGTCTGTGACGGGAGGGCAGATAACCCCTTGTGGCTAATGTTTAGCTTTGTGATTTGATGCAGTTACTGGAGCGGTTTCTGAGGCCATCCATTTTTTGGAACCACACCTGACCAGCTCATGCTCTATTTTGAAATAACTAAAATAAACTAAAATAACTGAATTGCGCCACTCCCCATTTGCAATACCCTTTATTATTTGGGAGAGACAATGTCGTGCAATTTCCATTTCATGTGGCATAACTTCTCTTTACCCCCAAAGCATTGGAGCACACAGCATTCATTGTAATATGTGGCCATTCAGGTCTGGGTAAATGGTATTTCATATTTCAGCAGTGACTCGTTGGCAGAATGCTAAAGCAGATGTGCCCTCTGCGTTTCTTATGCAAGGTCTTTCATTGTTGTACATTTAAATGCTACTCTCAGTAGGCAATACTGGGCTGGCTAGAGGAATTGAGAGGCCTTGTGCAGCAACAGATGAGCGTGGTCCTCTTATTTGAATATGTATTAACATCACAGAAAATTCATACGCAGGGGCAGGATGACTCATGAATATTTGATAATCCAGAGGATTGTAGGAGTTTACATTACAAGATGTTTCCATCGTAAGCCCCGAGACAAATGCACCCTGTGGTGTGTAATATGCGACCACTGCTATTAGATATGTATAGGTCAATATCAAGAGTGAGAATGCTTTGAATAGTGTCCACAGTGTGATCTTCATCACGTCTAGGGCATTCCAATGTTGGCAGATAAGGCAAAGTGAAATGAAATGATTTGCACAAGATCACACACCTTATTTAGTTAAGTAGTGAAGCTGGGATATGTCTGCAATTGAGACATTGGCCACATATCTTCCCAGCTCTGTTTGGTAGACATTTTTGCAGGTTGGCTTTCAAGAATGCTCAGCTTTGTACGTATGACTTGAAAAGTACTCCAAAGCGAGTGAACCACTTAATTCCTTCTTGAAATAAGTCACTTTCTTTTACTCTGGCATGACTTTTCTGTGCATCTATGATAAATCAACTATGGTATCTTTAATGTATGTGGCTAGATCGTCATTTTAATGCAGCCAGTCCAGGTGTGTGTTGTGGCATGGCATTTTATTCGGAGTCTACTACGCGCACGCAGGTGGGAGGGTGGGGGGCACACCCAAACATCTCGCACAGGGCACTGTTAGACCAGGGGCCCGCACTGTGGGATTAAAAGATGTTGCAGAAATGTTCCTGCTATGGAGGCCGAGCCAGGAAGGCAAGTACTGGACGGTGGAGGAGGGACATGGAGTTAATGGCGGAAGTGCTACGGGTGACGCGACAAACTGGCTTATTCCCCCTGTGCCCACAAACCGTGTGCTTCATCCAGTCATGGGACGCGCATCCTTTCAAGTGCATATTACAATGGCATTATTTGCTAGTTTTTGATAAAAAAAAATGTTAACCGCACTATTCGAAATGTTTGGTATCCATACTCCTAGCCTTTGTTAGTGCTATAGAATGCCGCTTGCAGCCCGGGGAAATGTGCTACGTACATGGCATTGCGCCCCATTCCACCCAGGCAATGTTAGTCCAGTCATGGTTTTAATTCTGCGTTCTGGGATTTGTAGCCCTGGGTTTGAAATGTGGAAACCCAGCACTACAAGTTCCAGAATGCAAGGTTGAAAGCAAGAATGCACAAGTATCTCCCCTAATGTAATGGGGCTGCTTGCACGCTGGTAGTTTATCGTATTTGAAAAGTGGGCGTTTGGTGCAGTCGACGGATTCTGGCCCTTTTTTATTTTACTTTGTTCTTGGAATAGTTGACGTTGAACATGGATGCGCCTCACTATTAATTTGCCTACGCAGTTTGCGCTCGAGTCTCAAGTGGAACGCTTAAAACTGGACTGCGGTGGGCGGCGACAGGTGGAGGTTTTAAGGTATTTGCTATAATCTATGCCACCATCTCGAGCAATGCGACTGTTTGAACTCTTACGCTCTGCTGCCTCCTAGTGGCCGGATGGCCGTGTCAGTAGCGGCGCTGGTGCTTGACTTGTGGTTTACAGACCCTTGCGCAAGTCCTTAAGGCAGCACAAGTCTGGGGCTTGACTTGTGAGCTGTTGGAGGAACTTTTCGTTTAGGTGGGTGCAGTGCAGGTACGCCAGGGATAGGTAGTCCCCAGACTTGCGATGGAGGAGTGAGGGTCGTAGGCTGTACAGAGCTGGCCTTTGATGGGGCGAGCCGGGCGACCGCATGGGTTGCCACGCCCCCCAGGGCGCCTTTTGCCCCCACCACGCCAGCTCGGGGGAGTCTTTCAAGGGCTCCCCCGAGCTGGCGTGGTGGCAGGTGTGGCAGGCGCCTCATTGTCATTGAATGAACCCGCGGCGGTGGGCTCATTCAATGACAATGGGGTCCTAACGGCACCCATTTAAACTCCTTGCCAGAGCGAGGAGGTTAAAAAAAAAAAAAGTTGCCCAACCTGACCCAGCCCCGTGTTAAGCAGGGGGGCGTGGTGGGTGAGGTGGGGGGGTGCCAATTCACTGAGGCACTGAGGGTGCTGCTGCCCTTAAGGCCGGCCCCTGGGAGTACAGAAGTACATATGCTTTCTTTTATAATGCCGATTACAAGCGACCACCTGAGCTGTGTTCTGGCTATCCTAATGTTATGTTAAAGGATATTTATACTGTGCACTACCGCCACAGGAATGGTCTCCTGGCGGATCTGAAAATCTAGAGGGTAGCATAAGTTACTAGGACTGAGTGGGAAGGGTTTGGTGGGGAGCAGAAGAGAGCTGTGATGTGCTGTTGGCAGCTTCAGTTCGGGTTACACCGTTCGCTAAGCGTATGTGTGATAGTTTTTTTAAAAAAAATTCTGGTTGGTAGTTGTCATGTGCTGTTGTGTGAGGCTATTTGTGGTTATGCTTCCTTGTTGTGGTGTAGTGAAGTGTGTGCGGTTTGTTGTGCCACATAGATATGGTTGTTATGTATAGAATTTGAAAGGTGTAAGCAGAGAGCTGAGATTTTTAGTGGGTTGGTTAGTGACGGTTCTCCATCGTAGCTCCTCCGCTTTGGCCACCTGTGATATGCGTCCCTGCTAGTGTTGCGTATTGTGGTGTGTCTAAATATATTCTGTGTAGGGTTGTGGGCTGTCTGTGGGGCTATTTAGTGGTGATGCCGCCTCATCCCCCTCCACCTGTGTCCTGGATAATGGATTTCTACACTGCTTGGGCTACTGGCATATCCCAGTGTGTTGCCGTCATCTCCTTCCTGTCCCCTTTAGGGGGTCAGTGGGACCTCTTTGTGCTCTTGCGCTACCTAGCCCCATGGTTTTTCTGTTCGGTCTCCACTCTTTGCCCTTAAACTCATATCCCCTCGGTCTGTGGTTCCTCCTAGGATGCCGCCATTTCTCTTATTGGCCCAGTTAAGGCCCTCCATGGGGACCCGGGTCTCCCTCCCACTTGCAAGTCTCTCCCGCTCCCTTCCCTTGTTGTGGCATGTTTGCTCATTTTGAGGTGTGTTGGTGTTGCTCATTCGTTTTTGTCCGGTTCGGAGTTCAAGAGCCAGGTTTTTAGGAGTTTTCTGAATTTTAAATGGTCCCTCGTGTTTCCCATTTCTGTCGGGAGGGAGTTTCACATGTTTGCAGTTAGGCAAGAGATTGCTGATCCACCACGTGTTTTCCTTTGTAGGGTTTAGGTTCCAGGCGCTTTGCTTGATCTGAGTGTTCTGGTCGGCTGGTAAACAGCGATTTTCTGTTGCTTGGCCGTGGATTGCTGTGTGTGTTATGCACATTGTTTTTAATGTGATTTGTTTTTTGACTGGCAGCCAATGGAGCATCTTTAGGGCAGGAGCGATGTGGTCTCTTTGTGAGAGTTTGAGGAGGAGTCTGGCTGCTGCATTCTGTATACGTTGCAGTTTCTTCAGTAGATAATACGGCATTCCGAGGTATAGGCTGTTGGCGTAGTCTATCGTGGACATCATGAGGAAGAGGATGGCTAGTGTTTTGTGAATGAAGGAGAGGAATGATAGGATCTTTTTGATCGTGTGCAGGTGGAAGAAACATTTCTTGATTTTGTTTGCATTTACTTCCAGTTCTAGTGTTAGCTCGTTGTCCATGAGGATTCCAAGGTTTTTGACTATTTTTTTATGGCATGGGCGCTGTTCCTAGTTCTGCTGGCCATGGGTTGTATTGGTTGCTTTCCTGGTTTTTGAATATGATGATGATTTTGGTCTTACCCGGTTTGCATTTGAGACTGTATGTCTGAAAGAACTCTACAATTGGATGAACAGTCTACCAGTGTTGTGTTCTCCTCTTGTACATCTTCGATTTTGTATTTGATTTGGGTGTCATCTGCGTAGTTGTAGCAGGTGAGGCCGCGCCTTTTGATGAGGTCGAGCAGATGTTGAATAGGAGTGGGGATAGGGAGGATCCTTGCGGTTCTCCACAGGTGGAGTGCTGCAGTGCTGATTTGAATGGTTTCATTCATACGGTTTGTTCTTTCAGATAGGAATGATTAAATCTAGAGCAGCGCCTTTTCGCTGATGGCGATTTCTTTGTCTTTTCATTAGAATGTTGACTGTGTCGAACACTGCGGAGAGGTCAAGTTGTATCAGTGCAGAGTTTGTGTTGGGAGTCTGCATTGGTCTTTAGGTCATCCCAGATAGAGAGAAGTGCTGAGGACGGAGGAGGCAGGTGCTGAAAAACCAAACTGGGCAGATAATGTCAACAAATGCCAGCTAATAAAAAAAGTGTAAGGGAGAAGAGAGGGCATAAGGAGGTTAGAGAGTAGAAGGCAAGACCAAGATAATGCAAATAGGAAAACAGTGAACAAATGCTAGAATGAAAGAAGATGAACGAATAAAGGGATTGATGGTCTGTAAGATACAGGCAAAGAACAAGAGGGTGAAATAAGT
Source organism: Ambystoma mexicanum (assembly GCF_040938575.1). NCBI lineage: Eukaryota > Metazoa > Chordata > Amphibia > Caudata > Ambystomatidae > Ambystoma > Ambystoma mexicanum. The sequence continues at coordinate 574,281,461 of NC_090922.1, read as the reverse complement.
GTCACCTATGAGAGAAAGCACAAGGGGTGGGGGATTAAGAGGAAAGGAACACATGGGCTTGAACAAAAAACGAGTGGAAGGGAGAGTAGGATAAAGAACGAAAGGGAGACAATGTTGTGCAATGTATGATACTGCAGTAGAAGGGTTGGGGGAGCATGAGAGGAAGAGCAGGAAATATACTGCTTGGGGGGCACAGAGGCGGTTTAAAGGAAACCAGGAGATTGTTTGAGTGATGGAAGGAAAAAAAGGAAAAACCGGTAGGGGAAATTCAGGGGAGAGAAATGGTAAAGAGTGCTGAGAAACATAAAATGGGTTCGGGAGTGTTTGTGCGCTGGTGCAGAATTTATGTTATGGAAAAGAGCTGCACACACGTGTGGGGGGTGCATTTTAGGTATTTTTTTGGGCCTCATATTACTTATGATGGCCTCCTAAGGGTTGGAGGTCTTTTTTTGTTTTTGTTTGGGCTAGTATGTGGTGCTTTAGCGCCACCTAGAAACCAAAGCTTTTGCATTTGAGTACAGATATGGAGAAATGACACATGAGGTGGTATAGCCAGCTTGTAGGTGTTTGGTTATTTGCTCACCCATTTACTGCCCATGACCATGCTAATCCCTATGGCCACGCCCAGTCAACTACTGCCCCTCCCCACCAAAAACACCTCCTTACAGGAACTCTGAGTTTGCTTTAATCAAGCCATGCCATCAAACTTTGTACTCGCGTGCCTGCCAGTGATTTTTTTCAAAACGGTCTTCTGAGAGTTAGATTAAGCGCACTACTGGTGTAATAAAAATGTCCCAACAAGGTCTGGCTTCAGTCACTCTATTTATAAGCACTATTCCTGTATTTCACTGAATTCCTGTTAAAAACAAGCATTGGCAAAGTCAACAGTTTTGGCTTGTGTATAAGTATTCAGCATTGGTCGGGCACTGCTATTAGATGCCGAGGTACTTGCACCATTTTTTATCTGCTACCATCAATGGGCAGTGAATCAGGCTGCCCAGCTTATGGTGATTTGGGGATTTGCAACAAAAAAAAAGCAAAATTGACTTAATTGCTGCTATAAATCCGAAAAACCTGCAATAACAAACATACATGTAACTCTGGGCTGCTGATGACGATCCAGCGCATCACTGCCCCCTGCTCTGTGTAAGCGGCCTTCAAGGGGATGGATTTGACATCCCGCTGCATCGTTTTCATTACCCCGGCCCTTTTGCACAGAACCCATTGCTTTCTAGAGTTCACAGCACATTATCTGATGTCTTCTGTGACAGTTAAAAAAAAAAAAAACTAAAATAAATATGGATGAAGTGATAAACTAAGTACAGGTCCTGCTTAAATTGTCCATTTGTTACTGCAAAGTTAAGGATATTCGTTTCCAGCTGTAAAATCCAAAAGGTTTAGCTAAAGAAAAGTGAAGCGGGACAAAGTCAAGGAAAATAAAGGGTTTGGGGAGAGGGGGCGGGGGGGTTCTGAGGAATATAAATGGTGATAAGAGAAAGGGGGAAAAAACCAAGGGAACAAACTAAAAGCAGAGCGGAAGATAGAAGAAGTGAGCAATGGGGGGAGATGGAGTGGAAAGCAAACGAGGAACCCAAAAAAAGATGGTACTGTGATTGGTAAGAGAGAGGGACGGGGTCAGAGGGGAGAGGGGAAACTGAAGCAAAAGATAGACCGCAGGAGTAAAGGGGGGTGGGGGGGGGGCAGAAGCACTAGATTGACAGAGAACTAGTCTGAGGGAGACACAAGGGACGCGTGCATAAGAGAGAAGTAGAGAAAAAAAAGAAACCGTGAGGCGGGCGGTCAAAGACATTCCTAAGCACCGAAAGCAATGGAGAGAGGGAGAGAAAGATGGAGACTAAGTGATGGGACACATGACGGGAGAGAGAGAGAGAGCGAGCGAGAGAGAGAGAGAGAGCGAGGGATGACGGCAAAGGAGAGAAGATGAAGACGAAAGGAGAGCGCACGGCAGCATAGCCCGAGAAACAGATGTAGAGAGTGTGTGGGAGAGAGAGAACGAGGCCTAGCAGAGAGACGAACAGGTAACACTTAACAGTGCTTTATACAGTCTACCTTCTCATGGGCTCTCTCTGGGGGAGCGTCAGGAAGCCCACCCTCCCAAATCCTGCCTCCACTGCTGCCTGGCTGAAACCCCGTGGATGGGCTACATGTACACTGTTGCAAGGGCGAACTCGAAAGTTAGTCATCTAAAGTAAGCCTGCACGTCAAGCAAAACAATCACTGTTCCTTCAAGCTGGGCTCCTCTGGGGCACTTTCTGTTACACTACAGCAGGGCAGCATACACAATGTGCTCATTTATTTATTACTATACATATAGCCCTAGGCTTTGTATATACAATTGCAAACATTAAAATACATACATCTGCCAAATTAATAATCCATTGCCTCGAGCCACCTGGCAATCAAGGTAGTGTAAAAAACATCCTACATGAAGAACATCAGAATTTGACAATTGTGAAGAAAGGAATACAATAATTTCAAGTGGTTGCCAGACATTTGGTCGAAAAAATTTGGTCGACTGGACAAATGGTCGAAAGCCAAATGGTCGAATTTTTTTATTTTTTATTTTCACCCCTTTTCACATTTCAAGCATTTCAAGTGTCTAAAATATCTTTAAATTTCCAATAGAATTTGATCATAAAATAAATACACTTTTGGTCATCTCCTGCCATAAATGTAGACCAGATACGTGTCGTGTCAGAGCAGTCAAACTATTATCATAGGTTTTGGCAAAGCGTTCCCTGATAGAAGAGCGACTTGGACAGAGTGTCGGCGGATGTTCAAAGGTTTCTAGCTTATTGTCGCCACACAGCTGGCACAAACGATCAGAGCAATGAGTACCAGCTCTCCCACCTTGTATCTCAAGGGCCACACTCAGATTGAAGTTGAGGAGCAGATACGGTCTAATTATTTCACTGTTAGGATAGGCATTGATATGGGCCGGCTTACTGTCACGAGTATTTCTATAGAGAATAAACGGTCCGCCGTTGGCATTGGTACTTAGTCTGACTCAATTTATTTTCATAGCTCAAGGTAGTCGGTTTCTGTTTCAACCGACTTTTCGATAGAAACGCATACCTAGATACTGCCCAACCTTCAGAGTCAACACGCCACTTATCATACATATAAAGCTATGATATTACCGATTTTTCCACATTCGATCTAAGCGTGAAAATGCTTAAGGTAACCAACCATGACCGTGTTATTACCGAACACATGCTATTTTTCAAAAAAACGCAGAACTGTCGATATATAAAATCGGAACATATCCCGTTCAGATCAAATTCAAGGTAAAAGAATTCAAGGGAGACCGCTTGTGGCATTCTAAATAACTTGCGGAGAATTTTGGCTTCACATTGTTTTAGGTGGTCACCAGGTTTATGACCCCATACTTCAATACCGTAATATAACACGGGTAAGCTTTTTGTAGTCTAAAGTAACAAAATCGTGGACAATGTTGAACGAACCCCAAATCCGCCCAATGAAGGAACTCATTGTCTGAACGGATGTCATACACTTCACCCTAATTTCTGACCAATGCAGATTCCAGATCAAGGTGTGCTCCACATGTAACCCAAGGTATTTGTAAGAGGTAACACACTCTAATTTCGAGCCATTTATCGACCAGGCAACATTTACCTTTTCATCTCCCCAGAGAACACCATAACCTTGCCTTTGCCAATATTTGCTAATCATGCCACGTGTGCCAATAATCGCACCCCAGCCCCCAGGCAGTAAACATGTGTCACACATATGCTGCAAAAAGTACAATGTTATGCCTCACAATTTCATTTTGTATTCAATTTGATGCCGCAATATCCTTGAGGCTCTGGTTAATATCTCTATGGCAGTGCCTGGCAAGTGCCTTTCCCCTGCCTACACAAAAGCCCAAACTCTTGGCGTTGCAATGTTGGTTTTTCGACTCTACAGACTGCGGTTTCTTGGATGTATTGGGACACGTTGCTATAATTTTTTTTTTAGTGTGCCATTAATACTTTTGACTATTTTTGTAAAGTGACTTGTTTATATATTGCTGAAGCCGCGCACAGCTGTCTAGTGGGTTCCCAACGCCTAGCGCTACATTACAGCTCACCTGGCCAGGCTGCCATATTGATCTCATTGGTTACAGCCTCAGTGAGGGGAGAGCCCAGCATGGTTTTTCAGGTGTCCCTGGTAAACCTTTCCTAAAACGGAGCTCCCTATGGAATAGGAGTGTAGGCTTTACGTAACTGGCTAGGTTTGGGTGTAACACGGCTGGGTTCAGGTCATTTGATGTGGTGGAGGTGCATAGTCTTGAGGCCTTGCCCGGCGGTCATTTCAACATACAAAGACGGGTTAGGTTCTTTCTTTTATCTGAGGATATTGCAGGGATTGCATCTGACTGGCTCCTACCCAGATCTGTTGCCTCGCTCTTTGTGCTTGGAATCACTCTGCCTGAAGATTCAGCGGGTGAAGTAGCTGCAGCTGTTGTGTAACTCGGCAGCATGGCCCGGTGCTGAGACCTACTGCCTGCTGCCGACGCACACCACTCTGTCTGTAACCTGCAGTGGCTGCATGTTTGGTGCTGGTTTATGCAGGTGCGAAAGCTCTGCACTCTCCAGATGTGTGGCAGGTGAACCCTCTAATCAACCACTGATCATTCTTGCACATCAGCAGGGCTTTAAGTGGGCCAGGGCTAGCCTGGGCGGTCCCCACTGGCAGACTTGGAAATATGGTTTTAGTGGGGGCCTGCTGGGGCTCCCTCATGTCTCCTGACAGCCCCGGCTGCTAGAGGACAAGGCTTTTTTTTTCTAAAACCTGAAGCTCTTGCTTATCTGCTTCAGGCTTTAGAAAAAAAGGCATTTTCCCAATAATAGTGGCACCAGCACCGGAGAGGCATCCCTTTAACCAAGAGATGCCCGTGGGCCTGTGCAACCATTATGGAAGAAAGGTGAGGCTGCAGGAAGCCGAGGCCTTTTTTTCTAAAGCCTGAAGCTCTCGCGCACTCGCAGGAGCTTCAGGTGTTCGAGAAAAAAAACCTCTGCTTCCAGTAGTCTTGCATTTCAGCCTTAATGGTGCTGCACCCCCCCTGGCCAGGCATCCGTTTAGCTAAGAGATGACTCTTTAAAAAGTGATTGTTTTTAATATAAACAGATTTTCAACGGATTATATTTTATATTAAAAATAAAAAAAATTTAAGAACCTGGGCCTCCTTGCACATCCTAGGTGTGGTGGGGGGGGGGAGGAAATAACACTGCTGTATGGTTTTGTGTCGGGGGTAAGATTGCATCGGTGTTTCTCGAGCCTGTGAATTTGATGCTCTACTGGGAAATAACGGTGGCTTTGGCTCCGTAACAGCATCATTTCATTCCGTTAACCTTCAGGCCTTTTGAAAAAAACGTATGTTTTCTTTGTTCTGTACATGTACACACACACATCGATAACGCACGCAAGATCACGCGCAAGGTCGTGACCTTGCGCCATCGATAGCACGGCGAGGCCGTGTAATTCCCTGGTCACTCGTCCGCGTGCACATCAAGCTAATCTGTTCGGCGTGCGTTGAACTGGCCGAGGGGCGTGCATCCGTGGCGTTCATTAAGGATTTAAATTACACCTTCTAACCGCTCGAGAAGCTTTTCCGCTAGAGGGCGCTCTAGAGCTGGGCCTCAGTTAGCCGCGGCGATTGATTGGCCGATTGTTGATCGCTCCTCCTTTAAAGCCGGAAGAAACCTCTGTGTTCTCAGGTTGGCGGCAGCACTTGGATGGAAGTGGGCGCACTGCCAGCGTTGAGCGCTATGCATGGGCTCTGTGCGAGGTCCAGGTGATGAGACCGCTCGCAAAGAGCCTGGCTCTCACTTTGAGGGCGACCCCACTGAAGGCAATGGAGGGGGCGGGGGACTTTTTGGAGGAGGGTAAAGGGTTAGTAGGTAGGTAGGTGGGTGTAAATGTGATTGCAGGGATGAGGAGGAGGGCACCCTGGTGAGGGATAAAGAGGCTGGTGTTCTTCGGGAATCTGGGAGTGGGGAGGCGATGGTGTGGCTGATTGAGGGGCAGCCCAGGGTAGCAGGGGACTGCACCCCCCCCTCTCTTCCACATGCATTGTCACGATGCTAGACACTTCCTGGTCCTTCCTCTCTTTCTCCCTTCTGTATATTGACTTGTGAACCCTGGACCGAAAGGCAGGGCAGAACTGGTGTCTTATGTGCACATCCCCTCATTTCCCCCAGTGCTGGGGTTCCTGGGTGCACTGCGCGCTCGAAGCCCAACAAAGACTTCCAGGCCTGGGCCTTGTGCCAGGACAGCTGGTGGCACAAACGGGGCGAAGTCTGGCTTTAAAGGTGGATTTTACCCAGAGACTGCTTCTTCTCCCCCACACCCCCCTACAACACACGCATGCAGAGCAACATGGAAAGAGCCCCTCCACCCCCAGATTTATGCTTCTCATAGGGGTTCACCACGGGGTACATGGCCATCTCCTTGCGTCTGCTTGGGGCCTAGCTCTCCTGATCCTGGGCCATGTTCAGGGAGCTACGCTGCTGATCTAGGGGCGCCCAGGGGTTTAGGGACCCAGGCCCCTTGTGATAGGGTGAATAGGTTGTTCAAGAGGCCCATTGTAACTTGAGCTTGGCAGGACTGGTGGGTTTCCTCGCAGGGAAGGTTTGTGGGTTTAGGTTTTTCGAAGGTGGAATTTCCAAAATGGCGATGCATTTGTGGAGCGGAGATAGGCGGGTGGGAAGTATGGGGTATGGGGGAATTGAGGTTCGAGTGACTCCAACTGGTACATTAAAACATGCTTTGTCCTGTGACTATGGGTCCTTGACATGTGCTGTTTTAGGTGGGGTGATCGGGGGCCTCTGTGCTTGGTGAATAACCTGTAGCGCTCTTGGGGGAATGCTGAGTGCTACTTGTGGCATTGCAGCCGCTTCGGGGAGTTTGGGGATCTGCCAGATGTTCCTGTGATGGTTCTTGCTTCTCGGAATGGTTAGGCTTGGTGATGGTTTGGCTGATGGTTGAATCGCCAGTTGTTGAAATGGGAGTGACGGCAGAGTGCCCCTAGCTTGACGGGGCATTGTCCATCAACGGAGGGTAGGTGGGGTGTGTGTGGGGAGGGAGTCTCGCCCAATTGGGGACTAGGCTATTCCATGAAGTCTAAGCATTTCAGTGGCGAGATGTGGCCACAGCCTGAGGCCAGCATGGAGGGCTTGAGGATGAGCAGAGGAGGTTGGAAAATTGGAAACGTGCTCTTCCAACATCTCTGTTCTTGGGCCAGCTTCCAGTTCGCTTGGTATGCATCGCCCTCACCTTGGACAGCATTAGCCGTGTCTGCACTAGACGCTTGTCCAATACAAATCCTCTTCTAACTATAGGTACATACCAGACCTTCACAGTCACTATGGGAGCAAAGTTGCCCACCAACTGGTTGAGTGAAATACATGTGTATATTCTGACCACCCACAACATGAGTGAGTACTGTTCCAAAATGCTCACAAATTCTTTCAGATTAGCTGTGTCGCACCAGATGAAATATCAATCTCGCACTCTCTATCAAGAAGAGAGCGCATATCCAAGCCCGCGTCTCTGCAGCATCCAACAACTCGGCTGAACTCTCTAAAATCTGCAAAGAACTGGCCAATCCTGCCGCAGTCTCTACCTCTCCTGTCCCCTCCCAGGCCCTCTGTACAGCATTGGCTTCTCACTTAATCTCTAAAACTCAGGACATCCTGTCCTCTCTCTCCGCCTATCCCCTCCCTCCCCACACTCCCTACTCTTCCTCTGCCCTTTCTGCAGCCATCTATCCTCCCTCCTTCTCTGCCTTTTCCCTGTTCTCCGCAGACAAGTTTTCTAGACAAGTCCGATCTATGAAAGTATCATCGAAACAGGTTCACCCCTGTTCCTCAAACTATAAAGGATCACATCGACTCCCTGGCTCCTGCCCTGGCTGATTTCTGCAATCACTCCTTCGCAATTTGAGTCTTCCCATCCCCCCTGAAGCACTCCCTTGAACACCCCTCAAGAAACCCTCTGCCGACCCCTCCTACCGGCTATCGCCCAATCTCCATCACTCCCTTTCTGGGCAAGCTCCTGGAGAAACTGGCCATCTCCCATCTTAATCTCCACACTGAATCTGTTGGTTTTCTTCATGACCATCAGCCTGGCTTCAGAGCTGCCAGAAGCACGGAAACTGCTCTCCTGAACATCTGTGAAGACCTGATCTCAACCTTGACTCTAACACCCCTTGCGTCCTCATCTTGCTTAATCTCTCTTCTGCCTTTGACACTGTCAACCACGCCATCCTGCTCAGCTGTCTCCGTGATAACCTGGGTATCAATGGTCCGGCTCTGGCGTGGCTGACTTCTTTCCTCTCCGACCAACCCTCCCAGGTCCAACTAGGGTCCTTCCTCTCCGCTATCTTTTTCTCTACCTGTGGCGTCCCCCAGGGATATAACCTCTCTCCCTGGCTGTTCAACCAATAACTGGCACTCCTGGCCCACCGCATACCGCTCTCTGCCCCACCTTTCAGTGCTATGCGGATGATACCCAGCTCATCTTCAGGCTACCCTCGGCCTTCTCTACCTCCCTCATCTCTGACTGTCTGTCTGCTATCCTGGAGTGGTGTGCTGCCAATGACCTCTGACTTAATGCCAGTGAGACTGAGATTCTCCTCATCGGCACACCCGCTCCCTCCTTTCCTGTAGCTCTCTGGCCAGCTTCTCTTGGCCCTCTTCCTGTTCCCACCTGCAAGGCTAAAACCTTGGGGTCATCTTCGACTCTACACTCTCCTGCTCTCCTCACATCTCTGACGTCTCTACTCTCCTGCTCTCCTCACATCTCTGACATCTCTACTCTCCTGCTCTCCTCACATCTCTGACGTCTCTACTCTCCTCACATCTCTGACGTCTCTACTCTCCTGCTCTCCTCACATCTCTGACGTCTCTACTCTCCTGCTCTCCCCACATCTCTGACGTTTCTAAGAAGTCACACTACCAGCTGCACCTCCTCAGAGGTATTCTTCCTTTCCTCTCCTTCCCCCAGAAGCTCACTGTCTCCAGAGCTCTGGTCCTCTCTGGGCTGGACTATTGCAACAGCCTCTTTCTAAATCTGCCTGCCTCTACTCTCCGCTTATTTATTTTCCTAACATTTTAAAGCCATACAATTAATAAGATGGAAAACTTAGTTACAATGAGAATTGTCTTTTGTAACAAATTATGCTTATTTTTTGTGTGAAAGCAAACCAGTATTTCACAAAAGTATTTTTCTGAGTTCCTGTGCTGTGTTCGTTTATCATCAAGACGCCTCTATATGGTGTGTTTATCACATTGTGTATGACACCGTTTTCCGCAAATGTAATACATGCTTTGAAACCAGGCATCTTTGCTGAACACCTGTTTTGATGCTTAGTGGGTCCTATCCAGGTTCATGTTTTGGTTGCCTGTTGCATACTTTTTACACTTTTGCAGGGGCAAATCATTTTTACTCTTATAATTAAATTTACACTCCAATTATAAAAACAGTGTGTAAAATGATGAGTATGCACGGTCTATTTTACATCCATTCCCCCGTAACTTGCAGTCAATGGGGTAAACTGCTATAAATAGTCAGTGGCAGTGGAGTCCCTGCTCAAGGGTGAGTTATTGTCATTACACCAATCCCAGGGGTCATAGAATCTTTCAAATCTTCAAGACTGCAATTAAAATATCCAAACCCTTACTCTCCAAGAAGTACAAGCGCTGTTAAAAACAAATATGAAACCGTTACATTCGTAATTGAAATAGAAACTCAGCAAAACCTGTCCTGTCCCTGTAGTGATAATCCAGATTGGCATTTAACATTTGTATGTAGCGCTTCATGTCTGGTTTTTCTAACATCTAGGCACTGTGATTATTATACCTGAGTCAGTTTACCAACTTCTGAAGGATATTCGCTGGTAAGGTAACTCTGCCAGTTCAGCATTCGGGGGCTGCCATCTGTGTGTGATCTGCAGGTCACTGGTTCGAATCCCGGGCAAGGCCAACTTGGCCTTTCATCCTTCTGAGGTCAATAAATGAGTACCAACTTCGCTTGGGTGATAATTGTATAAAGCGCTATATAAATAACAAATTAACTCTGTCCAGCAAAAATTTGACCATGAGATTAAATGTAGAATGTAGCATGGATTCCTTGGCTCTCTGCACTGTTATATCATAACATTGGTATACCAGTAGGCAATACTAGTTCCAGGAAATGAGGACTTCAAACATCAAAAGACAGTTCTACTATCGAGCCTCAAAACACATAATAGAATTGCTATTTGCTTTAACTGTGTTAATTGGCTGGGTTTTTGTGTCTTAAAAAATGGAAATCTATACAGAAGGGATCAAATGGCCAGACCCAAGAGAAATGATGAGGCTTTTTGAGCGACTTATTGCCCTGTATTATATTAATATTCCTTTCTGCAACATGTTGTAGGAAGTGAACCAGCTTTACAGTGGCTGGGAATTGGTATAGAAATGTGTTTTTCTAAGGCTGAATTTCTTATAGTTTGCTGAATTCCTACACTGCAAAGGTTTTCCGATTCGAGTTAGCCTACATATTTTGACAAGACTCTATTCTGTCTTTGAGGATCTTGCCTGCTGGTGCAATTAACTGTTCCTATTCTTTGTGACTGTATCGGGGAGGCACATGCTGGGCAAGTTCTTTGTTACAGTAATTTTGACTGCTGGGGCCTATGAAGTTCCACTTATATTTGAGTGTTGCTTGCACTGTTGCGGTGAGGTCCTTGATTTACCTCTTCAGTGTGGAGAGGGGATGCATGGGGGTGGGGGAGGGGTGGGGCTTGCACGGCTCCATTCCGGGCAGTTCTTTCCCTCTTTCTCTCCCACAATGTATCTGTTCCTAGTGTGGCAATCTCGCCGTGTTCCTGTTCTGTGCGAGGAAATCGTTATTTACTGAGGTCCATGGTATACTTTTTCTATATTAGGAGTGGAGTGTGCACTACTGAAGACTGTTACACCTGTTCCTGATCTGCTCTCTGTGCTTTACACCTTGCACTGAACTCCACCTGTTCTACGTGATTAAAGCTTGCACCAGGGTTGCCCCGATTTGCCTTTTCTGTTTGTGGTGCGGTTCCTTCTCAAGCTGATCTTCTTTGTGTAAGCAAACCGTTAAAGAGCTTCCACTGCTGTTGTGCCCTTTCTTTATGTGCAAGGGAAACCTGGTGTTCGTGTGCATCGGTGAGAGTTGCTTGTGCCACTGCTCCATGTGCTTTATCTGTTAATTGGGAGAGAAACCTGCTTTTCTGTCCCGACGCAGAAAGCTGGCGCGTTGTAATGAGTTCCATACAGTTTTAACTCTTTACACATGTCAGCTGGATGTCGCATTCTCAGTTTTACTTTCTCAAAGTTGAAAAATGGGGAATGAAATACTCCCAACTAAAAAAAAAAAACTTTCTGGAGTACTGATTACACTGCTGCCATGAATTGTTGATACAGGCATGTTTTTTCTTTCACACAGCCTAGACCAAAATGTGTTGCAAAATGCTCATGTGTTGTGGCCCTTGGCATCTATGGGAGTTTGGTGGCTGGCACACTTTGCCTTGCTTTCGGTCTCTCCCTTCATTCACACACACTCCCTCCTCGCACCCTCTTTAGGCACTCTCTCTGGGCACCCTCCTCGCAATCCTTCTTTCTGGGCACTCTCGATGTGCGCGGTCTCTCTATGGGCACCTGCACTGCCATCCCCTCTCACCCGGGCCGCATCCTGCTTGCACCCTGTCACTGGCATTCTCCCTTGCTTTCAGTCTCTCGCTCGCCTCTCACCTGCATTTTTCCTGCGTCCCCCTTGCCACCTTCCTTGGGAGAAGATGACCACCCTGGGCCTTGACGGCGATGCAATGGTGCGACTCGTTTTTGGCACATCACACAAACACTGGGGCAGCCTATTCTAAGATGCTTTCAAAATGGGCACATGAGTGAACTGAGGCGCATCGAGGTGGACTGCTGGTGCCAAGAGGCCCACGTTACAGTCAGCTGTTCAAGCCTGTAGCTGTGCTCTCCTCATGCCACGGGTGTCAACTTGGTGGTGGGACCTTCTCTCTTCCCTGGGTGGTCATGCAAGCGCATGGTCTAAATGCATGGCTTTAAGTGAGCTGGTGCTAAGCCCCGGCAGTCTCCAGAAAGGGCTCCCGAGCTTGACCCCACCCCCGAGTAGCCCCAGCCACGCAGACAACCATGTTTCTTCTCTCACAGACATTCTCCACACACACACACACTCCCTCCCCATGACTGACCAGGGAGGTGGGAGGGATCATGATACCGCTATTCAGGAGATGAGGTCAATTGGTACATTGTATGGCCTGCACAGCCAGCACCCCTGTGTGATCCTGGGCACATAACTGTACCTCTATGCCCGCTTTGCTTTACATGGCAGAAGCGGGGGTGCTTCAGAGTGAAGTCCCTGCGATGTATGCCACACTCCTCTGTCATGTGCATGGTCTCCATGTGACCAGGTGGATCTGAAAGAGGGGGGTGAACTAGGTCGGCGGGGCGATAATGACATGTCAGAGCAAGGCACGGAGTGCTGAAAACGCGTGCATTGTCATTTAAGTCGGCTCCGTTATGTTAATAGGAAATGACATCAGCTCCCACGTTAAGCGTGTTGGGGGGGGGAGGGGAGAGTCTCCCGGAATAGCCCGAGTTGGGCTCCCGACGCATGTTGCGTCTGGGCCCGCGACAGATGCCGCGCGCTCTCGGTCACAGCCAGGCGGGGGAGAGTATGTGTGCCGCCGCTTAGCTCGCATGTCGGCTGCACCGCGGGCGGAGGGCAGCGTTCGCAGCACTGACTGCGAGCTGCCGGCTCGGCTGCGTTGAGCGCAGAGGCGACTGCCGCGGGTACAACATCACCCACACAGGCTGCACGTCCACGGTGGAGACCTGGCTCCGGCTGGTCGCCACCCGAGGAAACTGGGTTCAACCGTGCAGCCGATACCATCTCATCCTCCACAAAGGCACGCAGGCTCGTTAGAAAGCCCCCTCCCGACACCGGCTGATATATACCGTCGCGGTGCAGGGTTAACGCGGCTCATTTGCGCAGCGGCACACACCGCGGACCTGCATTGACCTGCCTGCCGGGGTAGGTCGTGGGAGGGGGCGCGGCGCCAGCTGCCAGCCCCCGGTGTGAGTGACGGCTCTCCGTGCGCAGCGCAGCGCAGCCTCTCGGGAAGACGCGCAGGCTGGCCTCGCCGGGGTGGGAAAGGCGCGGGCGCGCCGGGATGTGTCCGCCTCCCCCCGCTCATCATGTGTCCCTCTGTCCGTCTCCCCCGTAGGTGAAGGCGCGCCGCTGAGGACGATGTGGATCGGGCGCTGAGAGATGCCGCGCAGCTGGGCCAGGGTGCGGCGGACTGCATGAAGCGATGGGCTGCGCCTCCGCCAAGCATGTCGCCACGGTCCAGAGCGAGGACGAGACCCAGAAGGGCAAGAACTACCACAACGGCGACGCCTTCGGCGGTAAGTCTGCAGCATGTCTTCTACTACCGCATGCGCTGATACGACATGTTGATACCCAAGCCCGGCACCCGCGCGCGCGCCTGTGTGTGTGTTTGTTTTACTTTGAAGAGATAAAAGGCCGAGTTTCCCCCACGGGAATTGTAACCAGCGCGTCATAGACATCAAACGTATGTCTGCAGCCATAGAGTTAACCTACTGAGCTGTTTTCCTACCTAGCACAGCGGACCAGTAGCACACCGAGCTAGGTTATATGCCTTTGGACCCGTGGCGTGACTAGCTAGCTACGCAGAGAGCTCGGCAGCTGTTAATTTAACCTACTGAGCTGCCCTGTGTCGAATGGGGACAGGGATCTTTTGTTTTCACAGCAAACTCCGCATCAGGAGAATGAACTTCCTGAGCTAGGTTACTAAACCACCGGCACACAGCATGTAGATGTCCACAGCATTTGCATAAACCAATTGAGCTATCTAACATGCTAGAGTTTAATACTGCGTTATAGATCCTGGCCGACCCTTGCTCTCGTAGCCCGTGAGACATGCTTCTGGAGAGCCCTTTGCAATGGGGGGTGGCGGGGCAGTGTTTGATCGATAAGGCCTTGGGGTGTCTGGAGCAAGCTGTTCATTTCTTTCGCATGCGGGAGAGCACAGCCCTTTTGTGAATTCCTAATGACGGGCCGCCTGTTTATGTTGCTGCCAAACCCCTCCCACTCCTCCTTTCTGGTCTAAACCGCTGCCCTCATCCTTTTGTTTACTTTGTTTGTTCATCATTATGGAAAGAATCAAAGGCGCACTTTTTTTGTTGTTGTATTGAAATCATATCCCCCGCCCTCGTTACATAAATTGCCTTCCGTACCTTTGCGCGATGACCCTCTCCCAAAACCTGCTGCGCGGGTCGGGAGCCACGTATTCCAAGGGCGAACAGAGCAGCGGCGTCAGCCACGCTTGCCTGCCTCCCTCCGCCGGCTGCAGTATTCTGGAGTGAGGCGCTTTCCCAACCATGACGTTTCCGCGTGACGCAGTTAGTGCCCGGCCGCGGGAGCACCCGCCTGATGCCTTACGCCAGGCCCTCCTTTTTAGCTGGAATTCTTTCTGCCAGCATGTGCCAGTACCGTAATCTGCTGTCTTAAGAACGTCATGCATTAAGGCTAGCTCAGTGGGTTGCGCCATAGCTCTCAACCTTGTGTGTCAGGCAAGGTGGGTGAAAACACCAGATGTTGTTTTCGGTGGGTGAGAGCTCTTTGGAGTGAATGGGTGTGCAGGAGGCTCGACGGGTGAGTCAGCTGTTTTCAAGGCGGGTGGCACCCGCCCAAGCGTGTGGGTCGAGGGCTATGTTGAGCACACGTTTCTGACGGCAACCTCAGCACTGCGTTTTGAATGCACGAAATTCTTTCCCTGTCTTTTGCGGTCAATACATTAAGTGTATTTGAGTCGGATAGCAACCCACTTTATTTCCAGTGCTCCCTTTCGGCTCCTGTTCTTTTTTTAGATTGTTTAAATGCAGTTCTATAATAACATGTATGTACAATCGCAAGATAATGCAGTACACTTCCAATAGATTACAATTCCTACTCACAGTAAACTTTACTTTTTAATGTGCATTCATAATTTTCCACGCTTTCATTAAATTATAGATGGGTCTGCAACCTGCGACTTTCCAGCTGTTTTGGACTACAACTCCCACGATCCCTCACCATTGACTCTGCTGACTAGGGCTAGTGGATGTTGTAGTCCAACACATCTGGAGAGTCGAAGTCTGCAGAGCCCTGCATAGACCGAATCAATTCCTCGGTGAATGCCCCATCTTGTGAATGATTTAACGCTTTACAGAGTTTTGGGGGAGACGGAAGACCGTGCCGTAGAGCAGGTTTCGTGGTTTTGCAGTCAATATGTTTACACAGTCTAGACTTTTGGGCCTCTTAGAATGCCTCTTCTGCCACAAATCGTTTCAAAAGTTGGCGATACATTAAATGCAAGGTCATGCAAGTACGTCCCCTTGCGCAGCCTAAATCCGGAACATTCCTTGGCTGTCATTTTAGCTAGGAGTCTACTAGGGCTCCCCCTGTGACCTAAAGCCCCCCCTCCCCTTTGTGCATCAGGGGTGTGTCCACAGTTGGATTCGTCACGGTTACACGTGCAAGAGTTTCCTAGCCAAGCCACGGCAACCGATTTTAAAGTAGCTTTCCCAGTAGCCTCCTAAATACAGGTGTTTAGCCTAGACGCATCTGAAGGAAGGCGTATGTCCTATAGTCTCATTCTGCCCAATTGCATCGGCCTGTGACTTCCGCCGACGACGTGCAGGGTCCAGGTACTGGCTGTCTGCTATAAGAGACTGGATGCATATGGGCCCGGGGGGTGGGGCGTGAGGCGAAGCGACGACGTCTTCACATTGTTGAACTTTAATTTGGTCTGGCAAAATGTACAAACCCAGTTCAGTTATAGTGATCTACTTTCATTATTGGTAATACGATTTCAAAATTGAATCTTGGCAAAATCATTGGCTTTATTTCAGACCTCGAATGAACCATGACAGTTCGTGTCTCAGAGAGAGTGCAGTCTTTGCTTCGGTGCCATGCTGATGGTGGAAAGGGTGTGTTGATTGGAAGAGCAAATGTCCCTTTGTGACCCTTAAGAACGGCTTTCCATGCACCAGCCAGACTTCTAGTCGAAGACCTTGCACAGTCTCCCATCGCAGACACATTCATTTCAAAGTAGGCGGCACAACTTACAAAGCATTGGATTTGGGCTATCCCTCTTACATTCCTGCTGAATTTAATCTTTTATGCTAAAAGAAAAATTCTCGTAACCAGGATATATTCGTCCTTCAGTTACCAAAAGCCCCCGCTTTTTTATTCCTACTTTTCCCCCACCCACAAAACTACGATTTCCATTCCCAACTACATATATATAGTTTTAAAATGTTTTGGGTTTGTTAAAAATTCCATTCGTGGTTTGGGTTTGTTAAAATCGCTGCATACCATAAGCCTCCATGCTTAACATGAAACTGTTGCATTACCCTCAGCTGGTTTATTCTATTACCTAACACAGGTGGATGGATCTTTCAATTAAATACATCAGTCCATTGGGGACGTCATTTCACCAAAATGCCAGGGGAGGCAGAAGTGACATCACATGGCCCTTGACCTCTCAGGAAGTGATGTCATTTGACCCCACCAGAGCACAGGAAGCAATGGAACACAACCTTTTACCCCTTGACAAAACAGGAAGTGGCAACACATAGTATTGTTCCTAACTTCACTATGAAAAATATGGTTACAATATCACTAATGCGATACACATTTCATACAAGAATGGATCATCTATGTATCGGCAGAAAAAAACATGCTATAACTGCAACTTGCAAAAAGCATAGTCCGAAATGGATGCCTATTCTACTCTTAATGCTTTTTGGAGGATTTTGTCTGCATTGTGAATTTGAGGTGTTTAAGAACAGACTAACCCCCCAAAGTGTACCTGAAATAAACCTTTAATGAGTCTTGCATATTTTGTTTAGAATTCCATAAATAATTCTTATTTGGTATTCCTGTCCTTTCTTATTTAGAGTCACTGCTCAAAGTGTTATTTACACATGTGGAACACCCCTGTTTTTTTTTTTTTTAAAGAAGCCTGATCAAGAAAGCCATCCTCTCCAGAATCAAAGAGCCACGTGGCATGGGCCAGAGCCCAGGAGCTTAAAATTGTTAAAATAAAAAAAAAGGTTAGCAAGGCAGACATCGGGGGTTGCAAGTGTGACCACTGGCGACCCCTAAATGACGTCCCTGCAGTCCGTACAATTTCTGCTTGTTTATCCAGCCTCAATCCATTTAGTCTTTTCCTTACAGCAATTACTATTAAATATCAACATTTCCTTTTTCTCAACGTTCATTTGAAGATGGTGGTCACTAGAGAATTTGCACAAAGCACAGAGGATCCTTTGGAGTTTGGAGTCCCAAATGGGTATGGTCTATCAAGGGTGGCATCTGATTGCAGAGTGCAATTTTAACGTATTGTTCAATCTGTACGTGACAGACTTGGGAACAGCCGTACACAGCAGCAGTGCAAGGACCCAGACTTGTTCGAGTCCATTTGAGGTCTACGGCCGTCCACCTTGCATGTGAATTGTAACTTATACATACATGCGCAGCGGTTTGAGAAGCGTTGTCATCTGTTCATTGTTGCTTTATATTGAGACCACCCTTAACCTGGGGCGTTCCTTCCCACCGCCAATCTAGGAGCCCTGCAATACTTGCTTATGTTTTTTAGCGTTGGCCTTATTGAAGACTCATATAGTCCCACAAATCCCCCCCCCCCCATGCCCATGGTGGACCAAGCCGGCGTATAGAAAATATATTTGTATTTATTTGGAAGATGGGTAATGGAGATCACACTAAAACAACACACGCCACCTTCTTTGTGGCTCACAGTTAAACTTCTGGTTACACAAATAAATCATGCAAGTTGGTTGAAAACAACACAAATCACAATATTTTACTTTCATTATTTCATTAAGTGAAATCTGTATGAACTGGTCAATGATGAAAAGTAATTTAGATATGTAGTGCTGTGCAATTTCGATTTTCCTTCACACTTAAATGGCTAGCAGTTTGATTTATAGATTGGTAAAAAATGCATATGGCAATTATGATTTGACCCACACTTTTGATTTAAAATAAAACACAGGGTGATTTAGCTGTTTGTTTTCAGACCCCCCTCGATGAAAGGTCTGTGTTGGGGAAGTGGGACGGTAAAACAAAGTGGAATGATTTGAGAACTTTGGATTTTCTGTCCCCTCCTCTTAAAGGCCTCTGTTGGGGAAGCTGGATCAATGGGATTACCCAATTAAATGACGGTCTATAGTTTTCAGCGCACATTAGGAATGAGCTTTGTTAATCACCCTGTGGTGTTCTGCCATGTGGGGTACATTTACGAGCCCAGCAGAACCCCCTCCCCCCGCACCCCTACATTGCCAAACTACATTTTTAGCAGTTACAAAAATAATGACGGCACTGTGTCTGCTGAGCACATTTTCCGTAGCCCCAAAACTGCATTTTGCAGTTAAAAAAATAATGGCTGCGCTGTCTCTCCCGAGCACATATGGGGTGAGATGGAACCTGGAACACCCTGATAATGGCTGCAGTTATTTTCTTCATGTGCACCAAAAAGAAGAATTCAAAGGCAGCCTGGTGCAGCGCTGCTATCTCAACACTTCAAACTGCCAAAGAAAATGTGCTATGTAAAACGACTTTGCACAGGTTCTATCTGCATTTTTTAACATCACCCAGGTTGGGTTTTAGTAAAACACAGCCGTGTTCATCCATGTTCAGGTTGTACAACAGCAAATGGGGGCCAAGGTGGAGAATCTAGCGACCTTGTCAGACTTCCTGGCATTTCTTCAGCCAGGAACAATGGATCAGAGGTACCGGCCTTGTCACAGGCAAGTGTGAATTCCTTTTGACACATCTCCTCAGCTTCAACTGCTTAGGATCAAAGGCAAATCCATGGCAACCCTGGGCAAAGCTGACCAGAGCATGACATTTGGCTGGGGGTTTGAAAGGACAGCCTACCTTTGGAAACAAAGCTGACCCATATGATTGAAAAGACTTATATATAAAAAGTATTTATTTCAGTAATCTAAAGAAGCAGTAATGTAAACATTTGACCAATTGAATGTAATTTTTGCATCATTAAAATTAAACGATGTGTGTTATCCTAGCATGTGGGGGACGCAAACACCAGTAAAATGACATTTCTGGAAAAAGCGTACATGAAACGGTTATGAAACTTAAATGCCAATGCTGTTAGGCTCATGTGTATCTATTTTTAGAACGTTTGATTAAAATATTTTCCATAGAAATTGTGAAAAAATGTCGGGAGAACAAAGCAATATCACACAAACTTGGCTTTTGGACAGGAATGTTCCTTGTGAAATATGGAATTTGGCAATTTAATTTTCCTAACAATGAAATTTGTGAATATAAGTGTTTTGTGTCATAACTGATTTTGGCAAAAGTAACTTTGGTAGAACAAAGCACATTGTAAAGAACACTCACACTAAAACTGAGTCACTTTCTTCAGTCCAATCTGCTTACCTGGAGGCAGCGACATCCTCAAACTGACCTTCCCAATTTTTAGAGGTATGTCTAGCTTAGTTCTTCCCACATAGTAAAAATTAGGGGTGTACCGAACTTCGGCTTCGAGCAGGTATTCGGCACGAATTTTGCCTGAAAAGCAGCTGTTCGGCTT
Source organism: Ambystoma mexicanum (assembly GCF_040938575.1). Lineage (NCBI taxonomy): Eukaryota > Metazoa > Chordata > Amphibia > Caudata > Ambystomatidae > Ambystoma > Ambystoma mexicanum. The sequence continues at coordinate 574,261,744 of NC_090922.1, read as the reverse complement.
CGGCCGAAGGTTCCTGGAATACTTACTCGAAGCCAAAGTAAAAAAAAATATATATATTTAAAAGTCTACTTTCTATGATTAGCAATCTTCTCTCAGTGTGAGAGACGATAGCCAATCCTAGAAAGAGAACAGTGGGAAAGCAGCAGTAGCCAGTAAGCTGATAGCTTACTGGCTGCTGCAAGCAACACAAGAAAACATATCATGCAGGGGAACCTGAACAAAGTTTCCACCATGATGTACAATTATCATTGGCTCTATGCATCTAAAATGCCCCTGAGGCACAGCGACCGCCCTGGGTATTTCCCACGCAGCCAAGCATGGCCAAAACATAGCTGTCAGTACAGAGACCGCTCAGAGTACACAATGGAGGCAAGAAAAGATACAGATGCAGCAATACAGTACATACAGGTAATCTGGTGGTACAGCAACCACCAAAGTTCAGCCAGCAGCCTGCCAACAACACCAAATTTAAGCAATCTGCAAAGTTGAGTCATATTTGGTGCGGTTGTCACTGCACGAACGGTGTGGCGCCTGTACAATTAAAAACATCCCAAATTCACGCAGTACTCAACCCGTGCCACAGGCAATAGTGGTGCGCGACCACCATCCGCCTGTAAATACAAACATGGCATGAAACCAGCACCTCTCACTCCTTCCCAAGTACCATGCATGCAGCACGCGCAGCACGCACGGCACGCACAGCATGGTCCAACTTGTTGACCTAAACATGGCACAAAAACCCTGTGCCCCTCGACTTCTCTCGGCCAACCTAACCCTAGCCCCAACTACTGTGCCCGCAAAATGCACAGCCTGATCCAGCAACCCACATGCGTGTGAAATCAGCTACGCAGCGAAAACTCCCATGTCAAGCACATTTGGCAATCGCCATTACTTACTCGTGTGGCCTGAAAGCCACTGTATACGTACCTAACCTCACTTGTGTGAGACGCACATATGACCCGGGAAATCGCCATTGCTGCCCAGGCCACACAAGAGAGTACCCCTAGAGTGCATACTCTGTATTCCTTTGGAAGCGAAACCCCGGCAGAAATCCTGCCCATATGGAAGGGGCACCGTTTGAAGCAGCCAATACTCGAGTCATCAGGAATGATTCTTTCCTGTAGCCTCGCCCATCCACTTCTCACAGGATTTCTCTCGACTCTCGTTCTACATCTACAGTCTTCTCACCACTTTTTGCTTGTGTCTCTCTGTGGTACCCTTCTTTCTCTTCCCGAGTCACCACTCACTCGCCACTTTTCTTTCACTTTGCATCACTTTCTCACCCCCACACCATTTGCACCTGGCAGGCTGTCATTCTTGTTATCCCCACTTTCTCTTATTTCTTTCCCTATTTTGCCCTCTTCACACTCTCTCCCTCTTTTCCTTTTTTTGCCTCTACTCGCGTTCACTCCTCCCCTCGTCCCATCTCTTTAATTCATCTCACTTTTTCTCTTTATTGCTTTGTGATTTGGGACACCTTCCCCCTTTTGCTCTCACATTTTGGGCCTGATTTACAAAAATTACAGAAATATTTGATTTGATTTTAATTTTGTTTTCTTATTTCACCTTCATCACTACCCTTGCTTCCTTCCTTGGTTCCTAATCTCGCTTCATTCCCTACTCATGGTTGCTTTCCTTGTTGCCCTTGCTTTCTTTCCTTGACACCCTGGCTAGCTTTCCTCGCCACCCTTGCTTGCTGGCTTTCCTTGCTGCTACACCTGCTTGCATTCCTTGCTCCTACACCTGCTTGCATTTCACAGTGAAAACCCCTTAGCTGCACTTATAGCCCTATTTGAGAGATGGGATACAAATGCCAGTGTCACGAGGGGTGGACTGGCCTGTAGAGAACTCTGGAGATTTCCTGGTAGGCCTTGGCACACTGGGCCTGTTTTCTGTGGTATTTCCACATTCTCCCCCCATAGGAAAATGACTAGGCTTGCTGAAAATGTGTAATAGGGGGCCAATTTTAAAATTATTTCCAGGGCCTCTTTTGGTTGTGCAAATGCTCAAAGGGGGTTGAAAAGGGCAGCTGAATGTGTGCATCCACGATGCATGCATTCACATGCTCTTTACTGTCTTGCGAAGCAGTATTTCTCATGTGCTGGACAATGTATTTAAAAAAACAACTATTCGGCTTCGGCCGAATAGTTTTGCTAACTATTCGGTATTCGGCTGAATAGTAATTTCTCTATTCCGTACACCCCTAGTAAAAATCCTGTCATCCAGTGTATAAAAGGAGGAAGCTGAGGGGGAGCCAGAACATTAAAAAAATCTAACATTCAAGAATCATTCATTCCAAAATCAACATCCAGACATCCCACATTCACCCTGCAGGGATCCAGATTCCAGTGCTAGGCCAGAGGTAACAGATCCAGACAGAACGACTAATCCAGAATTAAAACCCTACACAACCCCAATAATTCAGGGAGACCAGCCGATGCACCCTACTGTCCACTGTGACCAGACCCCGGTTGCCCTGTTGTGTCCCTAGAGGAGAGCCCAGCTGTTGCCCAAGTGACCAGATCTTTGTGCCATGTTCCGAGGCCTGGCTGGTTGTCCAAACCACCCCATTCAAGTGCTTTTTGGAAGTATCACCCCTCCCCCCATATTAAAATGCTGCATCCTTTACTCTGATAACTTGCCATTTGTCTAACCCCATAAGAAACCCTATAAGCGTTCTAGTAACTTCTTAAAATTGTTCGAATCCTCTGTGTAGCCTGTCCTTAGAAAAATCCATGTTAGCCTCTATGTGTTAGAGCAATTCTTTCCAACTCATTCAGTTATCTGTGTAAGTCCCTAGTATTATTTGAAGTAAATCAATTAATTTCCAAGTTGAAAATTCACGTTCATTATTGTTGCTATTCGAAACAACAATTTTGTCAAGTGTTTTTACGAATTATAGTCACTAAAATAGTCTTAGTAAACAAATCATTTTTGCTAACAAAACCGAGTTTGCTCGTGAAATAGTTTCCCTTTTTAAAACCCGATTTCCTTTCCTTTAAGTAATCCCATACTGTCACCCATCAAAAGTCACCCTTTCACTTTCATATCATACCTTTTATGTGCCTTTGTACCTTAGCATTAAAACCACATTCCAATTTTGTCTGTTTAGCTCATTGTCCAAGCCATTTTGCTATTTTAAACCCATGAAACAAAGCAATTGCAATTTCGCCTCGGGTGATTCTTGCTGCACTGCCTTTCCTTCCAAAGTCGATTTCCTACACTGTATGCCCATTGTTTAGTACCTTGCCTTGTAGCTTGCGAGTTTTCTTGCTTCTTTGATACAGCCACACACATTCTTGCCTCATTCATTCAACCGCACGTGTAAAATCACCATTCAGTAATTCAGAATGCTATTTTGCTCATTTTTGAAGGGAGCACAATCCGATTTTGCCTCCTATTCAGGGACAGTGGGTCGGATTTCCAATCTGATTTTTTGCATAGCATACTTGACTCTTTGCTACTCTTCTCCACTCACGGGGTTTGATGGAGTGTTGCAGGGGGAATGCTTAACTGTGGTGCCATTTAAAAGCACTACCCAAAAGTAATCTATCTTTCTTTCAATTGTGCATTGTGTATCTTAGGCTAGAAGGTTAAACTAAGTTTATTCTGTCAATTTACTGTGTAATTATCACCACTTGCTGATGGCTGCCCTATATTGAATGTGTTTGATTTTTATTCATAAATAAATATTTCATTATTACACACAGGCCTGGTTCATGGTCCATTGCGACACTGGGTGTACATGAAAGGGGGGTTGAGACGGGTTGGCTGCCGTCTCAAAGGTTAAATCTGAATTAAACCAACTTTAAAGCATTTTAATCGTACACTGCATCCCTGGCCAGTAGAAAGAGTCCTGGTCTGGCGTGTGCTGCCTCTTTAAAATCCTTAACAGCCAAGCGGAATTCATTAAATTTAATATTTTTAATTAAATAGGCTATGGACCTGCACAGTCCCCTCAACCCCTTACCCACTATTAAGGGAAAGGATTTAAGGTAAGCAGACTTCCCCAGTTTTGGTTCCAAATTGCTCAATTCTACTTTGAAAACCTCTGGTTAAAATTCTGGAAAGCCAGCTGCATTTCAGGACCCTCTTGGAGAACAGGGCAGGGGTCCGGCCACTCCACTCTAAAGTATGGTCCTCAGCTCTTCACCATACGACCCCATCGGCTTTTCGGCCTCCCCAGCAATAGACAGCTCCACCCAGATACAATCTCAGCAATCTCTTCTGGTGCTCCCTTGTGGCTGTCGGGTGGTAATTTCCAGCAGCTCTCCCCTACCTCGTACTGCATTCCCTTTATATACAAGTGATGACACCATCAAGATTTCAATACTGGGCAATGCCCTGTCAGAATTCGCACAAACGGGATTGAACAGTTACCCTTCTAACTACCACAAAGCCCAGCCTCTGCCTAAGGATTGGTGTAGGAGTCTGGAGCAGACATATGGCAATTCCCTTGTGCAATACCCTTTTTTGTTTTCATGTCAACTTTTTGCAAAATTCTAGTTGTGTCAAAAAGTTGTGATTTACCAGTAACGGCCATAGTGATATATTCTGCTTCAGCCAATCATGGGGAATTTAACAAAACAGCCAGGTCTGCACCATGTTGCATGTCTGTTTAGCAATTTTCTGTTGTTTTTACAAAAAGTATAATAGTTGGCAACATGTACTTTACTCCCCACATTTCTAATTTTACCCTCCACCAGCACGCCCATTCTCAAATTCGAGACATTTCCAGTGCAGCCAAGAACATCTTCTTAGCCGGCCATTACAATTGCCTAAGTCACAGGTGGATGAATTATATTTCAACAAAATTGCCTGGAAATGTTCTAAAAATGACATGAAAATGAAGGCAGTACGACTTCTAGTTTCTGGGAAAATGCAACAATTGTGATCGTCCATTTAAACAAATGGAATCTTCATGTGCATATACACAAAATTGTGATTATTAGCTTGTGTCACACCTAGACAAAAGTTTGAATGTTGGCTTGCGTCACACCTAGATGGAATTGTGAATATTAGCCTATACCATATCTAGACAGGAATGTGAATATTAGCTTGTATCACATCTGGATGGAATTGTAGATATCCTTATACGTTCCGCCTAGATGTCTATAATCAATCCTACTAATAAAAAACTCACCCTCTGTATACACCTCTCAAACCCTGAGCTAAACACAACCATACCTCTAAAGCATATCAAACCACATGCACTTCACTACACAACAACAACAAAACAAACCACACATATCCTCTCACAACAGCACATGAAGGCGACCGACTGAAAAACACCTAAGCTCAGCGAATGGTGTAAACCGGGCTGAAGCTGCCAACAGCACATCACAGCTCTTTTTATCGCTCTGTCCTCCTAACTTATCCTACCGTCTAGCCTTTCAGAGCTGCCAGGGAACCACTTGGTGTTGACAGTGCATGGTATAAATATCCTTTAACATATGTGCAAATATTAACTTCCCTTCCTCCATGCTATTTGCCATTCTTAGCCAGCCTGTGACCAGGGCTCTTTTTTTACAAACCTCTTTGTTGTTTGAATTTAAAGTTCAGCCTTGATTGCAGCCCCTGTTTTCACACCTCCCCCCTACATTCCGGTCATGCACTGGCTACAACATTTGGCCTGCACAGAACTGCCCTCAGAGACAGCAGGCCTAGAAAACTTGGTTTTCGACACCCTTCAGGCGGGCCACATGTTATTGCAGTTGTAAATGGTGGGGATGCAAGACGAGCTTTGGGTGGGGGGGTTCTTTGTGAATTTGGCCCAGAGACCCATCATTTGTCCTTAGCTGAAAGGAGCTCACATTTCATTTTCCTACATCAGCCTTTATTCTTTGACATACAGTGTTTTTTACTGATCAGGGTTCCCTTTGCTTTTTGTCACAACCTTGTGTATGACTTAAAGTTAACGTAGGGGTATTGTCCGAATGCTCCGCTTTCCCACCCGATGCACCACTCTCCTCACCTGAGTCTTCAGGGTCTGACGCTCCGACGCCGTGTCGGTGGGCAAGGTAATCCTTTTTACTCTTTGTTGTAAGAGCTCTGACACGGAACGAAGCCGTGGTGGAACTCTGAATTGGTTACCACCTTGGCTCCGGTCCCGTATGCAGGCGGGTAAGGGGAAAAAGCCTGAAGGCGGAAAAAACCCCTGGATCACGGTAGAACTGCTGGCCGTGGCTTGCGATGAGATATGTAGCCGTAGTAGTAGTAGAATTCAATTGCATCGGGAATCCTCGAGGTAAACAAAGCGAAGATTCATCCGGAGAAAAAGGACAAGGAGGGAAAGAACACTGGCAGAAAGCAGGTAAGCACCGAGACGCAAAAGCAGAGAGAAACCGGCGGAAGAGGGAGGCCGCCAGGGAGACGGAGAGGAAGGAGGAAAAGAGGAGAAGGTCCCCGAAAGGGGGTGGGGGGGGAAGAGCGAGCGAGAGAAAAGCACTGGAAGCGTCTCACCGTGAAAACGAAAGGAGACGGTTGCAACGCAAGGAACCATGGGTAGCGGGAAGTAAATAGGCGAGAGGAAAGAACAGAGGAAAACACTAGACCGTTAACAGAGAAACGTGAACAATGTGGTGGCAGTATTAATGGCGGTGAAGCCGTAACAACGGCATCCATCGCCAACCGAGAGGGAAGTACAGGGCTGTTTCTTCCGTCATGAATGAAATACACTTTTAATTCTCTGCTGTTCGTTTTTCTGGTGAAAAGTGGTGTTGAATTGTCAAAGTGCACCACCGTTTGATGGGTGGCAGTTTCAGTGAAAAGGCTGTGTTTATTTCTCCGCCAGTAATGTGGAGTGCCTTTCCAATCTGCACTTGGATTACATTTTTGTTTTTAGCTTTCTCTGGATTTCAATTTAAAAAAGGAACACACATAGTCTGCCTAAATAGTCCCCTTTTCAGTGTGCAGGTTTCTTTGATTAAAACCCACATCCTACTATCTGGTTCTTTAAGATCTGTGAGAATGCCCTGTCTCCCTTAAGGATGCCTTGTGACTTACGCACTTGCTTTTATTTTCTTCCCTTAGTGGAATTTGTGAGGGTTTAAGAGAATCTCTCAAAACATGGCTCTTTCAACAACACTTGACCAAGGACTAATTCCAATGGGTGCGCATACCGACATGCAGACTTCACAGTACTGCTCTACTTTTAAAAGATGCCAGCCCAAATGCTGGCTACCCACACTCTGTACATCGCTCCGCTGCTCTTGAGAAAGGTTGGCGCTTTAGACAAAATTATATAAATGTGTTAATTTGCAAAGAAAAAGTGGGAGTACGAACACTGGCAAATAACCAGTTCAATGGGATGGTTCCCACCCAGCGGGTTCCACGGCCATCTCCAGCCAAAAAGGTGTCTGCACCTTTATCGGAGGAGAAATATTCACTTTCATGTCAGTCTGTTCCTACCCACAAAGGCAATCCAACACCTAAATGCTAGGCAATTCTCCTCTCAACCAGAGTACCAGCCAGCATCCCTAAGTACATGTTTCTGCCTTATTGGGCATCATCAGTGAGGTGAAGCCGAGCCTCCCTAGGCTCAGACAGCAGCTGGAAACCGTACAGGTGCTGATCGTTGTGTGTTTATAACAAATGAAAAAATGAGTGATGTCAATATTTCCATCCTTTTATTTAAATGCACCAAACACCCCCTGAACCCCACAACATATTTTAGGACTGGTATAATTATATATACTAATTTTTGAAACTGCAAGGCTTTTGCTCTTTCCTCAGCATGGCCACTTCGACCTTCTCCCCGAGTAAGGGATCCCCAGCATTTAGGCAGTAAACACCCTCTGGTTTTTCACAGGCACCAGGAACACAAGTAAACCTAATGGGTTTACATTGGTCAAGGTGATTTATGTCAACCAAGTCACTCTTTGGGTCAGGCTTTTTGTTCCCTGAATCTACCAGAGCCAATTCTCTGATTCCATTAACAGTAACTGGTTCTTGAGTCTTAAAAGGGACTGGTTGGCAGACATAACTACTGGTTGTTTCGATATTGGGGTCTGACTGATATTCTGAATCACCCCATTCTTCACCTGTCATGCACCCTATTTCCACGGGTTCTTCCTTTTTGTTAAAGGGACACTACCTGGCCAAATGCCCTTTCTCTCCACAAGAGAAACAAACAGCGGGAAAAGGTTTGAGTTCTAACTTCTTCCACTTTTGATAGTCTTTTTTTCTCCCTTAGATGTGTGAGTAGTGGAAAAAAGAGTTTCACGACCCTGGTTTTACTTCCCTCATACACACAAGGACATAAGGGCAGCTGGACCGCATGTATTGCCCTAATCATCATACGCAATCGAAATTTCGGTCCATAAATTCAATGATCTTAGTATCTTTAAAAAAAATTCTGATCACTCTTCTATCCCTCAAATCAATGCTAACTGACCCTTGGTGTTTTATTAGCCCTAGGGTACGATGGTGAGCCGCCTGTCTAGGGTGAAGAGAAAAGGGGAAATTAACCCTGTTTCGATATGGTCATATTTGTATTGCCATCGTGGGTTACAAATTCGGTAGATTGAGGGTGAATGGATGAGCACAGAGGGTAGATTATTTATTTGAACGTTTATATAGCGTGCAAAACCCAGAGGTATCTAGGCGCTTGAGCTTAAGTATTCGATTACAGGCATGTATTTCAGTTTATTCATCCTTGATTGGTTTACAGACATATGGTATAGTGTATAGGTACATATTTTCTTCATATCATACAAGAACGTGCAGAAATATACATTATTTACACACTTTACATAATATGCTAATTCCTAGATTGTTCCACGGCAAGCAGAACTAGCTATCCTGCGGGATCATATGCTAGATATAGACTATTGGTTTCAATGCCAGTTAATGGTATTCTTGATTAAACCGCAGAGTTTTAAGGCCTTTACGGAATGACCACAAGGATGTGTCAGAGTTAAAAGTAATGTGTTCCATTATTAGGCCGTGATCACTGGGAAGCTGGAGCCTCCAGCTTTGTCTCCTCAATCTAGGTGTTTCGATTAGACTGGTTTAGGAGGCCTAGGTGGGACTGTTGGATTGGGTTTTTGTTGTTTGATTACTAAGGTATGCTTGGGCATTGTTTCAAAGACATTTGTGCATAAGTGATAAGACTTTGAATATGATTCTGTCTCCTACTGGGAGCCAGTGAATGTGGAGTCTGGTTGATGAAATGTGTTCATGCTTGGGTATATCAAGGGCGGATCTAATTGCATTGTTTTGCAACTTGGAATTTACTAATGTTTCTGACATTGGATCCTGCAAACAGGGAATTGCAGTAATCGATCCTAGAGAGGATCAGTGCTCTAGCCAACGTAATGCAATTGTCCGATGAGAGGAAGGGTCTGCTAGCTCTGATTAATTTGGATGTGTACGCTTCAGGCGAGCCAATGGCATTGACCTGTCTTGTTAAAGTGTTGAGTCAATGTACACGCCTAGTGTTTTTACCTCCTTGGCGATGTTGATGGTATTGCCATCAATATTGAAGGATTTGTAACGGGGTGGTACGTTATTTAGTTTGGTTTTGCTTCCAATGTTGAGTAATTCAGTTTTCTCATAATGAGACACAACTCGTTTTGTGCCATCCAGGTCAGGATGGTGAGGTAGATTTTGTTGAGGGTGTTTGAGTCAGCGTCGTATTAGCCTGTGATTGGTAGGAGTATTTGTGTGTTATCCGTTTAATTAGTATACTTGACAAAAAGTTGCTTAGTAAATAAATTGTATAATGTGGGTGACACACAAGAACCTTGGGGTACGCCGCAGGAGATTAGGGCAGGGGGGCTGCTGAGGAGGTAGCGAATACCTTTGTGGTACGATTGGAAAGAAATGATTTAATCCATTTATAGCTGCAGGGAAGAAGTGAACTGCCGTAGCTAGATGGTGACAAAGGATTTTGTGGTTGACCAAATCAAATCCTGCTGATGGGTCAAGCAGGAGGAGGATGCAAAGGTCGCCTTGGTCCCTGATCTGATCCATTTGTGTTTTAAAATACAAAAATGCAGTTATCGTTTTGTGGCCAGGACAGAAGTCAGACTGTCTAAAACCGAGAAGATTATTGGTTTCCAGGAATTTTTGAATCTGTAGGTGGGCTACACGGTCTAGGATTTTTAATAGAAATGGCACCGCGGTAATGGGTCGGAAATTAGTTGGAATGCTGTGGTCCAATGTGTTTTTTTTTTTTCAGCAACGGAAGTACCTAAGCTTCTTTTATGTCGTCTGGTACTTTACTGGAGGCAAATTAGATATTTATAAGTGTGGTGATGAAAGGAACCAACTCATTACCACATTCTTTAATGAAAGTAGCATGTCGTGTATCACCTTTGCATCTAGAAGGCTTTAGTCCTTTGATGATTTTGATAGTTTCGGTTCTGGTCAAGGGTGTGAAGGCAAATTTATGTGCGACCTGTGGCCCTGTAGTAGGGGTGTCTACTAGGGGTGGGGGGCCATGATTAAGTTTAGTTTTCTTGACTTTGATTTTATTTTTAAGGCGAGTGATTTTGTCAGCCAAAGCATTTTGGATGTTGGAGCACCATTGCTGATCCTTGATGCAGTGTTCAGGAATGGGGGCAGGCGATTCCAACTTGCGAAGTATGGCAAACAGTTCTCGAGAGCTGGATTGGGCATTCTCGGCTTTCTGGTTATAGGAGTCCCTTTTAGCTTTAATGGTAGCTTCTTTGAGCTCATTGGATAGAGCAAGGAAATGGGCCTTATTTGCAGATGATGCTGTTTTTTTTCAAATTACCTTCAGCTGCCCTTTTGGCTGTGCATAAGGTTTGTATATCTGTAGTGAACCAGGAATTGGCATGCGCTATTGGTTTCGCTTTCCTGATGCTTAATGGAGCTACTTTGTCAATGGCTGCTAAGATAGTTTTATTGTATAGGGTGACTAGTGCTGTAGGATCCACTTGGGGATAGGGAGTAGTGGTTAAAGGCAGCAGGCGAGGTAGCATGTTGTCTCGGTTTGTTATTTTGGCTTCTTGATGACAGTGATGACGTGAGGAGGTAGATTTGGCAAGTTCAGTGATTATAGCAGTAGAGAAGAGGATATTGTGGTCCGACCACGGGCTGGGTTGGTTGGCTAGGATGTCAGTGATGCAGTTGTTGTCAGCAAGCCAAACCAAGGTGCAACCTTTTTCATGCATTGGGCTGCAGATGCAGCGTGTGAAACCTTGGAGTTTGCAAGGAGGCATGCTCGAGTGTCTAGGGGGTCGTTCAGGCCCAAGTTAAAGTCGACCAGAATGATTGATTTGGAAAGAGGTTTAGTGTTGGAGGGTAGAAGTGTGGTGATGTCATCTTCAAAGATGGATGTTGGTACTGGGGGTCTGTAGGCAATGTGGAGGGTAAGGGTACAAGTGTGCGTGAGGGCAATATTTAGGGTAATTACTACGCCTGAAGGGAAGATGGATTCTGTCAAAATTCTTAGATCGCTGGAATTTTTAGCAAGGAGAGCTACTCCTCCTCCTTTGCCCGTTCTGTCTTTCCTATAGATCGTGTAACCATCTGGGTGGGATGGCCAAGGAGACTGCCGGACCCGAGGCTGCATGGAGCCAAGTTTCCATGATGTCTAAGTCGTTTGATTTGGTGAGGTCTGCAATGTCTAGGGAGTGGGCGGGGAGTGATCTCGCGTTGATGAGAGCTCCTTTCAAATGTACCGTAGTGTCAGTACGAGAAGAGTCCTTAATGTTAGAGTTTAGAATTTCTGAATCTTTTTGCTTGTCTATTAGGTCTGAAGGTTGGTCTGATAGATTTTTTCCAATAATCTCATGGGTAGTGCAGTGTTTGACTAGTTGAGGGTGTGTGGCGTGAGGTGTCTGATGTCCGTGAGGATGCTTGCTTTCTGTCTTGTGAGTGGGTGTGTGATGAGGTGATTTTAGGGTGCAGACAAGTGCGTGAGGCTAAGCGTTTGTTCCTTAGGCTGGTGGAGCAGGGGGCTAAGTGAGGAGTAGGTAGTTTAAGAGGATGTTCAGGGTGGTCAACAGTAGTCCCAGTAGGGGAACGGCATGACGAGAAGGGGGGCGCCTTGGGTAGGAAGTATGTAGGCGGAATATTGAACAGTTTAGGGAGTGCAGTGGCCATTTGCAGTCTGTTTAGTGAGGTGAGGGGCAGGGCTGCTTAGTTGGGTTGTGCTCATCTTCCTAATGGTGACCGGGAGTAATGTAGAATTTATAGGATATTCAGACTTTCATAGTCCTTGACGGATCTAGGTTGAAGTGAAAGTTTTGGATAGGGGTGTAGGGGGCGCGCTTAGTATACTAGTCTAGGGCAGTAAGCTAAATTGAGGGTCCTACTCTAGGTTTAGCAAGGGATTTGTTATGCCAAATCGGGGCCTAGATGTAGGCCTGGTATCTGAGTTGTTTCCCAATTTGTAATACTCCCTTCTCATCTGCTCAATAACCATTAAAAACAATATGAGCGGGTACCCAATTGATGTATAAGCAACCCAAAAAAATGTTCGACCAGTTTCAGTAGTATTTTGCTTACTTTTAGCACTTTCTTCAGGATCCCAAGTCACATGCCTGTTATTTGATGAAGCCAATGGTCCAGGGTTTTTTGGACATCGGGCTTCAGATCTTGTCATTCAAATTATTTTAATTCCCCTTAATATTCAATTGGACACCTTAGTTGTGTTATCTTCAAAATGCTCTTGGAAGGCAGCTTGTCTAAAGATCGGCTTGGATTTCTCTCTTCACATCGTCTGTCTTGTGTAGATGTTTAGTGGCTTCTGCATGATTTTGAGCAATCTCTTATGCTAGCGTCTTAGTGGGTTTGTTCCTCTGCAAGATGGGCCTTTGAAGGGAAGGGTTTAAGCTATTGACTAGTTGCTCTAGGGCCATGGCTTCTAGTACCTTTGGGAGATTTTCTTTTTCCTAACCAGAGGGATACTGTTTTGGATCCTAGCTTCTAACTCCATAGGAGTCTCCTTTGGGTTTAACCTTATTTCTCACAGCTTGTTTCTATTAACTATTTTTGTTTGCCCTACTCCAAGGAGAATACTCTGCTTGATTTCATCATCCTAGTGAATTAAGGGTCTGGTAAAATAACAGCTCCATTAATGAAAGGGGATTTGCAAAGTAGCTGGTCTTTAACTGGTCTCCCCAGTGGAACTGCTGGGCTAACCGCTCAAAGTTTAAGATAAATCTTCTAAAGTCCATTACTTCCCTATATGGTTGAAGAACTCATGTGGGAGTAAGGGTCTTTGCTGTGCTGCCACTACCCTCGCAATACCATCCTGTAATCTGGCCTCTGTTTCTATCTGGTGGGACACAAGGCACTCCAGTAGAGTTTCCAGTGTACTCTTCTTGGAGTTTGCGGGATGAAGATCTCCTGGATCTACAACTGATCCAAATGGGGTTAGATACTTCTCTGGCGAAAGATCGGAAGAAGAAGGGGTAACAATAGTTGTTTCAAAAAGCAAAACCTTTTTGTTGAATGTTTGTGTCTGTTCCTCACTCTCCATGGGTTTGCATGGTTGAACTGGGGAATCTTTCTCTATTTATATAGGGTTCCCTTCTGAACTTATCTAGCGATTATCCGGTGGGGTAAGACTTTGTTTGGGTTTTCTCAAATTAGGTTTTTTACCCAACCTGCCTAGTGGTGGACTGTCTTTTTGTAATTTTTATTTCTAGGTTACATTTTTGATTGGGCTCAACCAAATAATCTGACAGTCTAGACCTGTCAGATAGTGGCCTTTCTTTTAAAAGGGGATTTTTGGTGGAGTATTGGAATGTTTAGTTTGGTGAAAAGTAACTGTTTAATGGTGTAAATGGACTATTTAAGGGAAAACCTTAAGTGAACCTTCTCCCATCGAGTCTTTAATAGTAATCAGCATATGGAAAAAAATTGAACTGTTTCCTCCTGATCATCTTGGGGTACAGGTGCCCTGATACTGGCAGATTGTAATACATCTATCTCCCCAAACCCTTTTGTACCTCTGTCCCTTTGTTCTTGGTCACAAACTTCCTATATGTTGGGGAACACTGCTCTCTCTGATACCTTGGGCCAGCTTATCCTCTAGGATTAGGAGGTTGGTCTCGGTCTTGTTTATCCTTTAATCTCGGGGCCCCCTAGTTGGTGTCAACCAGGTCAGTTTCCCACTCCTGACACCAAATGTGAGGGTGTAGACACATGGGTGGCATGTTGAGGTTGAGTGGCAAAGACTTTTTATTAACAACAAAAATGGGGGGGGGAGTGGATGGAAAACCTACCTACCTGACCCTAACTCTAAGAGGTGTTTCAATGGCTCAACAAATCTAGCTAATGGATTGTCAGTGTCAAAATGTCCCAAAGTAAAGTTTGCCATCCTGTGTCCAAATCCTAACCTATCCCTCACAAGCTAAACTCAGTATAATGTGGTAAGGCAAATGCCTCTTGGATGTTCGCCTGTAGCCCATCTTTGATCTTCACAACAAAAGTTCCAAAATATGTAGGAAGCAAATATAAGACCCGGGGGTTGTATTCCCTTTCCCCAGAATCTTTCCAGCCTTCTTGATAGAACTGACTACCAGGGCTGGTGAAAAGGTAGAATGTCTTGGACACCTTTTTCAATCTGCCTTGTGGGCCCCAGACCCTTGTGAGCAGACCTGGCTTCCAGGTACTGCGATAACAACCTGGATGTCTTTTCCAAGATATATTGTGGGTCCCAGACCCTTGCTCAGTACCCCCTCTTGGTCTACTCCCCTGCCAAGTGGGGTACTGAACGATCATGTTTTCATCTTTTCTCTCTAACATTGCCTTTACCCACCGCCTTGGTTTACTCTGCTGCCAAGGTCTCTTTCTGAGTGTCAATCATGCATATAGGTGTGGCGTTTCTCCTTAGTACTATTGGGGGCACACCTCTCCAATGTGGGTCACACACCACCTTCACTTGGTCAAGTTAACGGTTCCTTTTATGCCTCCACCTTGGTTTACTCTCCTGTCAAGGTCTGTGAGCACTATTTGCAAGTGTAAAGTTTGTATACCTTCTTATTGTTATTTGGGATGTATTTTGCCAATCGGGGTCCCAGACCCCCGTCACCTTGCTGCTTTGTGTCGGTAAATGCTCATGTGTATGAGTCCTTCCTTTACTTAAGGACTCCTGTCTTCTCTGGGTCTCCCCAAACCTGATCTTGGCCACCCTAATACCTGCACGGTCCTGGCAGTTGCTTTCCGGTTGTCTTGGAGTCTCCCAGGATCATCTGCAGCTTCTCAAGCTACCCAGAGCCTTCTCCAGTCTTTCGCGAGCCTCTCCAGCAGCCCGACAGTGGGTTTTCTGCATTACATCAGTCTCTGTCCCTGCCAAGAGTACATCCTACTGTGCGGGAAGCTTCCTGCTTCATGGGATGGTTTCGGACGCACGCCTCTTCCAGACTCCATCTGCTTCTCCAGACCAGTGTCTCATCCCCTTGTTTTTCTCTCCAGTTGACTAACTTTAGTGTCAAGTCTGGTGCACTATCCTGCCAGACTTGACTATAGAACTTAGAATTCCAGAAAGTGTCTCTTCCTTTGGTAAGGGGTCCTCTGCCCTTTGTTTCAACTTCTTCCACCTCTTTCTTTATCACATGAGTCTCAGATGCCTCTGAACTGTCTTGTGGTCTCCCTGACTTGTTTCGTAGCTTCTTCACTTTCTCATGGGTCCCAGACTCCTTTTTATAGTGACTGACAATAAAATTGTAAACAAGTTTTTAAAATCCTTTTATTTTGTCTTGACATGGTACCTATTTGGCCCAAGGGCCAAGTCGTCATGACCTAGGTGACAATAAGGGAAAGACGGGTGGACGTTTTTGAACCTGTTTGTGATTGCCCTTTTATATTCTCTCAGGTCCTCCTCGACTTGCTCTGGGCCTCAGTTGACCATCTTCCTCTCTGGTTTCGTGTGGATCCCTGACCTGTGTACTTGGCTTCTATTGGCTTCCCACAACTTCATATGGGTCCCTGACCCTAGTGTGCTGGTTTTGAGGGTTCTCTACCCCTGCTTCACTCAATGCCTAACTCAACAGACCTGGTGTTCTCTTCTGCAGGGAGTGTTCCACAGATGATATTTTATACAGCTCATTTCAGCTTTTACAGTTCGTTTCTTATCCCTTTCTGCCTCTCAGGATAATGGTGTATATCTGTTTTACTTGTTTCGTGCCCTCCGCTTCCCAGCCTCCCCGACCCGTTCTCTACCTTAGGGAAATGCTGTTGCAGTCTCCGTCTGTCCTGGGAGTTAAGCAGGGCTTCTGTTCAGCTTCCACATTCAGTGTTCTGTCGTCTGCTGCTCCGCAGTAGTAAACTCTCTCTCGCGTACTCTGCTGCATGCCTTCCCCCCGCTTTGTCTTCTCCGGTCGGGTTTCTTCCTTCCCCGTCACCAGACTGATTTTTAGTAGTATGTTGGTTCCATGGTGGGCTTTTGAGTCCTTGTTCTTCTTCGTGTCAGTGATTATAGGTACTCCAGTTGGGTAAGCGCCTCTCTTCCTCGTCCCATTATTATTTGTATGATTGAAATCCTCTACTCTACAGAGATACGTAGATTTGTGGGGGGTTGCAGGGGGAACGGAGAGAGGGAACTGAAATAAAGGTGAATACTGCATTCTTCCAAGGCAATCATCACTGCCCCATGGAGGGATTTCCTCTTCATGAGATCCACCCGCTGAGTACCACCCCCAGGGGGACCATCGGGTAGAAAGTGCACCTCCCTGGCCTCATGGGAAGTGTCTTAGCCCATGGAAGGAGTGACGGTACCCTGGGCTTTGTCACACTATTAATGCTTCTACTGTTTCCAAGTTTTTATAGGGCAGCACAGAGATTTGTGGATCATATACATTTATGAGTATGTTATTGTTCTTTACGTGGTCCTTGACACATTTAATAAAAACATGCCAAAATATGCTAGGTTCTGCTTTCCTAATGTCAAAAGAATTATGACCTGAGGTTAATAATCCATCTTTAGGCCTTCCTTTAAGTCCTCTAATGGCCGGTGCATGTCTAGTGCTCCTTCAGACAGTATCACAAATATCTACAAGCCAAGGTTCCTGCAGAGTCACCAGGGCAAATAACTGCATATTTTCCAGTCGTCCAGTCCACCCTCCGATGTATAGTGGGATGTTCCACGAAAGGACTGTAAAACCTTGATCAAGTTCTTGTAATGAGGTGTGGTCAGTGGTCGAAGTGTACGAAAAATAGTGGAACTATGTTCCCTGCTGGCCTGCACCCACTCCCCACAAACCCCATCGCCACGCCCTCGCCCACACACAATACAAACCCCCAAACACTTGCACCTGTTTAAGGAAACGTCCTGTGCAGTGCACTCAAAGTGCAAGCTGCAACGTCATCCTACACTTTTATTTTAAAACAAAACCAACCGGAATGGTTTCTTTTTAAAAATAAAAGTATAGGAGCTGTAAGACGTAATTTAAAAAAGTAGAGGAGCGCCGCTCCCGCCCACTTCGACCACTGGGTGTGGTGGAAGCCCTGTAGGTAGCCATTGCCAGTATCGTGTGACCTCCTTCCACTCTGTTTCCCCCATTATGGACCCCTGAGAGGACTTGGTGCCGTCTGTCGATTGTAATCCGAATCTCTGGTAAATTGTTAGATTTAGAAGTGATGGGGTGGCTTTTTTTATGCTGCTTCTTCCCCTTGCCCAGCTGACCTTCGATAAGAAATAGGAGGTCGATGGGAGGGAACACGCCCATATTTGAAGTCGGGGAATTTGGTCCATGGTGTATTGACTATACCACATTGGTAGCCACGCTTGAACACATCCATTTCATATAACATAACGAACTCTAGTATAGTCAGAATTTAAGCGTATGTTTGAAGTTAGTCTGGTTTCTTCCCTCCAGTTGCTTCACAATTGCAATATCCTCTGTTCTGATAACTCGCAGTGCTACGCTACTCTGCTACATTAGTAATATGGTTGCTTGATTCAAAGGAGGGTGCTGACTATATGCTTATTACACTGTCCGGTCATTTGGTCGACAGAAAATTGGTCGACAGACGGTCGACACAATTTGGTCGAAAGACAAATGGTCGAATTTATTTTTTTATTTTTATATATATTTTTCAGGTTTTCGTTTAGGAAAAAAAAAGGGTTTTTAAGCAAAAAAAGGGGGTTGTGGGGGGACCCCCCCCAAAAAAAATAATAAAAAAAATGTGAAACTACCAAAAAAAAAAAAATTCGACCATTTGTCTTTCAACCAAATTGTGTCGACCAGTTGTCCTGTCGACCTTTTTTTTCGACCACATGACCGGTAACCGCTTATTACATATGACTCCTGTGACCTGGCTTATGTGTGGGCATCCATGCACTGTCTGTGACTGATGAGAGTTCCACAGCCTGGGTGTGCACTCGATGGAGCCTGGCCCTGCAATGGAGCTGCATGTATAAGGAGAATTGTGCAGCCTGTTAATAGACCAGGCTGCTTAAATATGAAGGTTTATTTTGTGTTAGTCTGTGAAGAAGGTATAGATTGGGTAGTTGGCTGGAGATTTTTGTGGTTGTTGGCTTTCGGTAGTTTTTCAAAACATTCCTAGAGGGCTTGGCAAAAGAGCTTCTCGCTTAAATGTGCAGCTAACAATAGGGTAGTAAGTTGGTATTTAATCAGTATTTTCAAAGCCACCATACCGGGCCCCGCTGTGCATGACTCCTTCCCTTCTCAGATGACGGGGACCCCCCCCACAAGGACTGTGAAGTTCCCAAAGCCCCTGGGAGTGAGGCACTGTGCAAGGGGGGGGGGGAGAAGGTGAGGGAGGGTACTGGAAGTCGAGCAGATGACGACTGGTTCCGTTGGAAGCGGGTCTAGCTGGGCTCGTGCTTTTGTCATCCAATGGAGCAGAAGCCAGCCGTGTGATCCAATCCCTGCCTAGCTCTCTCAATTCTGAATTTAGATTGGAAAACCTCCATTGGGTTTCCATGAAAATTGAAAACTCGTAACGTCTGTTCGCCAAACAGAACCCACAAACCAAAGACAACCTCGCCACACATGAAAGAATGGCAATCTAAAGACACCAAGCCAAACTTAAAATCTCAGTAAAAGTAGTAATCATGGCTCCTCGATGCAAAGAAACGCACAAGGGATCCGTATAGACCACCCCTTTGATGCAAACCCCTTCCTAACCAAAGCACGCAGAACACATCGGGAACGAGCAGGCCTGTGTGGAAACCACTCATGAGGACCACCAATGTCTGTGACGCTGCAGGACACAAAGCTCCTCACATAGGAACATCTGGGCTGCTCCATCTTCTCCCGGTTCCATACGATAGGCACTGCTGCTTCAGAATACGTTGAATCCATCTTCAAAGCACTACCAGTTCAGTACAGCACACCACACACTTCCCAGAAAGATTTGAGGGACGGAGAAGGTGCTACCGCTGGTGCTCGCTTGGCAACTTTGGATGTCGTTGCCTTTTTTCCTGCAACTTTGCACAGAGGATGAAATCGCTGCCTGCTGGAGGTGAATGGGCAAACTGAGTAGACCTCGGCCTAGGCCATCACAGAACTCATGAGATTCAATTTTAGTGGAAAGCCTTTCCTAGAAATTAGGGGAAACTGCGTTTGCACGCTAGTGGCAATCAGTAGGACGACCATTTGGCAGACTTGCATCAGGCCTTCATAGAACATACCCAAAAGTCACTATCCTGTTGACATTTTCTTGATTAGCCAAAGACAAACATTCTCTTGACTTATGCCACACATTAATCATTTAATTCAAGATGTAATACTCCTGGGCAAACGTTTGCTAAATACCACATCTTTGGGACACAGTTGCATTTTAAAAAACCCACAGACTGGGGCAACAAAAAACAGAGCGAGTTTCCACCTCAGGCACACAGGAAAATCTGGGATCTAGAGCCAGGATTTATTTAATTTATTGGGAATTTGTATGGTGGTTACACAGCAAGACATTGTGTTTCACTGTGTCTGGTGCTGAGATATTTGCTCTAGTGATGAGGATCAGAAGAAGAATGTTTTCATACTCCATACAAACTTGGCGCAGAAGGAAAACTCAACTAAATGGATGGACTATATGTTGGTTGCGCGTTGAGAATATTGGAGAAATGCGCTATAATACAGAGCTGGCTGAACTGCACATGGTATCCCCATAGTGGTCACAGATCACCCACCGTTCAGACAACTGAGCAGAACGGTTCAGGAGAAGCGCCCAATATTCAGCAGGGATGAGAAACTGAAACAACCCATTAAGGACTAAGAATTGACTACAAGCAAAGAAATAATCGCTTATAGACCCTCATCAGAAGCTCTATTTATACTTGTTAAGAAGGGTGTCTAGGTGTACTCCTGCAAAAGTGAAATATGCAAAACATGCTAACATATCTGCACGCACGAGATGCAAACACCTCGCAGAACACAGAAAAGCAGATTCAAGGGTTGCATAACTGCAAACCGCTCAATGTTGTGTGATGTTATTCAGTGAGCAAAATGCCCACAAGTGAAGGCTCTAAAGAAGACTTGCACGATCCTCCGTAGAAGAATGAATGCAATGTTCCTGCGTTCAGCGCAAATCTACTCTGTAATGACACTTTGCGAACGCGCTGCGGATACCTTTCACATTGGTCCTCTACTTTGGCATATATTGTATTTTTGTCGTTGCGACACTGGGACACCATGGAAGCCGTGCTTTGAAGATACAACTGGGCATAAAGCGTGGAGGAGGGGGTAGGTTGAGTGAAGGAGGCCTGAAGTATAAGGTGAGGAGTTTGGGTGGGATTACGGTGGTCTATCTGGCGAACACGGGCAATGGGAGGGGGCAGAATGGGTGGGCAGGGGGCCATTTGCCAGGATGGCCCCCGCATACTGAGGACAGGGAGCGGGAGGCAAGAGAAGATTACAGTAGGTCATGCACAACACTGTTGGCGTAGAGAAAATGGGGGGGGGGCACGGGCAGCTGCTTTGCGCAAAAAAACAAGTAAGCCAATCTCAAAAGCAACATAGGTCCGTCGTGTGAAAAGCACATCGAGGAAGAGTGACTCTGCAGAATTGGGAGATAAGTTTACAGTTTTTCATCGTAGCCGTGAAAGGACCCAGTAAATCCTAATACTACCCTGGCTCACTGAGGCTTAAAGCTCTCGAGGCTGTGGCGGGATGGGACTCTGGGAAAATTGGGAGGTGTTCCAAGGGCTCGGTGTCAGCAGAGTCGGACTGAGGCATACAACTGTCTCGGGCACCAATGAAAAAGTAGCCCACAGTTGCAAATGGCAATTCATTCCTTTTGTGGCAGACTGTTGAGTAGTACCCAAGGGTGTTGTGTTGCAAATTGTGCCATTTAAAGAATGTTTATTTAGTAACACTGGTCTAAACTACTAGCCGCATGGTCAGAAGTAACTTATCAAACTAGACCATATTGGCCAAAAAGTGTCTCACTTTGACCAAAAAAACGAGCCCACACTAGCATTTTGTGTTTCCCCTATAGGTCCGTCTAAGCCTGGGTGTCTCTGATAGATGGCTACAGTAGTGTCAAACGAATGCATTAGCGGCTGGGGCAGGGATGTGGGGGTCTAGAGCATCATCAGATGAGACCATTTACCCAGTGGAGGAGCCCACACAAACAGGGCGTGATTATTGTGCTGTTCTCCTAAATCCCTCCACCTGAGACCAAAAGCAACATTTCCAGGGCTCAGTGCAACTGCATCGACTGGCTCATCTATATTCATGTGGCGACCTATTAATATCTCCTTCTGGAGTCTGAAAGCTGTAACCACATTTGTCTCATTACGAAGCCAGTGTGCTTATGCCGGAGAATGCTCGAAGGTGCGCAGTGTGTACCAGGACCACCTGGTCATGAGATCCACGATGGTGACTACCTACTCCAAGCTTCAAGGAAAGCTTCACACCTGGCTGCCATGCCTTGGCTCTTGGACCTCGGGCCTCACCCCGCCTTTTCATCACCAGCGACTCTATTACGAGACGCAAGGGATGCGCTAACTATGCAGAGGCTCATGCTGGAGGCTCCAGCAGGTGTTCTAAATAAGGCTTTTTCTGGTATATTGATCATTTGCTGCACAGACCACCCAATGACTCTTCTCAGGATTTAAAAGTGGCTATTGACCGCTCAGAGGCCATTATTTGATCAGACTCTAAAGGATGAGCCGGCTCGGCAAGGACACGCATGACCCGCAGATTGCACACCCTGCCCGACAGCATGCGCAATAATACACAGACTAGCTAACAATTTGTCCTGGGTATTATGTGTTTACATGGAGTGCTGACCGCTGCAGTTTTGCCATTTTGCTGAACTGCAAGTAGGGATGCTGTAAACTGCTCAGCGATACTCCGGAGAGTGATCATTGCTGGCCTGCTGCCTTTGGCCCACCAAGTCAATAACAAAGTTCAGTCCTTCACCCCCCGCCACCGCCGCCCCCCAGATTAGGCAACTGAAAAGGGTGAATGCTAATCTTTTCATTTGCCTATCTATACTCCAGAGCTCTCCAGTTGGCCATGACCATACCCGAAACTGACGCCCAGTCCTGTTGTTTTGTTCCCCTCTAGTCTCAGAAATTTGGTAGTTTTCCTAAATTTCAAATGAAAAAGAAAAACTACAAGTCCTAGAATTCGAGGCACATACAGGACTGGATAGGTTACTATGGCCACGGGCAACAAGAACTCTTTTTTTACTCTTGTAAGCCTCGTCCATATTCGTCTACTGTGCATTTATCTACATGGGCCTTCCAAGATGGTAAAAAGTTAGAGTCCAAAATGTTGCAGAGTAAATGACCAAAGTGAGCACGTATTTCTACATCTCCGAGATGAATGCGCTGCCTGGCACCTGAATCACGCTTTGTGAAATGGGGCCAGGCCGGCTCTCTGGAATTCTGCTCAGTTTGTCCTGATGAAAATTGAGTATTTCTTCTTTAGGAAACATCTTAATCTTTTCTTATTTTTTTATTTCCTAGACTAGTACCATCATGCATCTTATCAACTCCAGCCTTTCTGCTCTCTGCAGCCCAGCTCCAGGGTGTCCTGGCCGGCATAAGCTGCACGTTGCAAATATTAAGTAGCGCGTGTGGCCACTGTGTCATCATACTGGAGTTGCTGTTCCAGGAGTTGGTTTTTTGGGGCATCAGCACCCCTCTGTTTAGTTGAACTTTTGAAATCTCCGTGGATCTGTCACCAGAGGATTCTGGCAGATTGTGCAAGCAATTCCATGCAATGATGACCGATTCCAGCTTGGACATCATACCATCGAGCTCATCAAACCCCAACATACAAATCCGTTTTTGGTGTCGCTATATACATGCTAAATGCCATCTTATACACTAACCTGCACTTGCACAGGCTGCCTATAACCAACACACATGACAATGCTTCAGATGAACTCAAAACCTTCCAGCCGTGACGTTTATGTTGTGCCAATGTCACCCGAGTGGGTCGATTGCTGGACCTCGAAACCCAAGTTCTATCTCCATTATGGCACCCAAAGAGACCCAACCTGTCTGGGGCTACTTGTGATCTCGTACCGAAGCAGTGTGACCCTAGCAGTTCGGCTGGACAGCCCCCTTCGGGGTGGGGCCAAGGCCAAGCTTGATTTGCATATGGTCTTTCCCCACCTGTAATGGCACTTCCAGTCGTGTCATTTCTGTTTTTCGCAAGTTAGCCAGTGCCATTAAACTGTTTATTGGTGAAATGTGTCTCTGCGCGGTTTTGTTTGCCCTTTGTTTTTATTACAGCGTGAGTCAATTTTGCTTTCTCTTTAAGGGTTGTGGCTAACACTGTCTTGTCTCTGCTTATATGGGTTAATTTGGTTTGCATTCCGCACTCAACAATGATTGTGTTTCTTGCTTCTGTTCTGCAGTGAACGGAAACTACAAACCCTATGTTTTTTGTGTGGTCTAACAAGGTGCTTATGTTGAACTGGTGCTTTTTATGTTTTTGTCACAACCACAAAGAGCACAGTCGGTATCTGTGGAAAGTTTACAGTGGATCACAGACCATTCAAGGTGATGGTAGACCATCTCTCAAAGAAAACGGGAGACTGTGCACAAAGCCTTGTGTAGATTGCACTTGCACATTGTGCTTTCAAGTTGTCAGACTAGAATTTCCTTCGTATCATTGTCACAATGTCAACACTGTGTGCTGGGGATTTCCTGGGAAGTGCGCTGCGTTTCTCAGAATGCAATGTCACGCCGCTCTTTCTCTGGGCGGATCTATTGGGCGCTCTGGTACTTCACTGGGTTGCTCGGAATGCACGGTGCCCCCGTGACTGTCTCATGCCACTTCATATCGCCGCAGATATACCTGTGCCACTTCCATGCCTCTCTTATTCTAAGAATTGACGCTGCCACTTCACATTAGCCTCAAACAACCCATTGCCACTTATAGCATCTGTGCACTCAACATCGCCACAATGTTTCCGAATGTCCCCAGGATTGTCCCTTGCCCCTTCGCATTGTGCCAGAATGGTTCCATTTCACTTCACTATGCCTACAACTGCACCATGCCACAATAATTTGCCAATGCCACTGCACATTGCCAAGCAAAAACTGCTGTGGGATGGCTGCGGTCTCATGGCTTCAACGCATCCTTTTACAATGTGACGTACGTTGGTCACTTGGGACATAATATGATATAAGCAGTTATAACGGCGCCTGTACACAAGTGTTTCAAAGGCGCAACAAGACAAGGAGGGGGAAACGGAGGGAGGACAAAACACGATCTTACTAGTCCTTGTGTCATTCAGATCGCGCAAGCGCAGGGAAGGGGAGATGTGCAAAAAAGGGGGTGGAGAGGTGCAGGTAATCAGAGTGCAGCCAGCGGGTGGCTCATAAGTACAGAGAGAGGGGGACTGAAGGGTTACAGATACAGACCACAAGTGCTGAGGGAGCCAAGAGGCAGTGCGAGGTGCAACTGGACAGGCAGGAACCTGGGCCCAAGTTCATAGGGAGGCCAGGTGACCAGTGCATGGAACAGATGGGTCATCAGCAGGGGAGAGGAAGAGAGGAAGTAGAAGCGAAGGTGTTGAGTTGCTTGCGGAACCGAAGATGGTTTTGCTCAAGTTGGAGAGAGGCAGTAAGGCTGTTCCAGAGGGAGGCCCCAGTCGAAGAAAGAGATCTTCCCCCAACTCTCTGATTGGAAAAGCGGCTGACCCTTAGGGAGTTGGAGGTGGATGAGCAGAGGGCTCGAGAAGGGAGATACTTAGAAAGAGTTGTAGGTAGTGTGGTAGCAGGCCCCAGAAAGCCTTTTGGACAATGCAGACGGTCCTGACCTTGCCGCCACTGAAGAGATTTCAGAGCTGGAGTGGTACGACCCCTGGGCTTGAGGCCAAGGACAAGTCCCGCAGTCCTGTTCTGGATAAGTTGTAGAGGACGGAGAGTAGAGGCAGGAAGATTTAGAAAGAAGCTGTTGCAGTAGTCCAGCCTTGAGACGGCCAGTGCTCTGGAGATGGTGAGCTTCTGGAGGAAAGCGAGGAAAGAGAGAATACCTCTGAGGAGGTGCAGTTTATAGTTTGATTTCTTGGAGATGGCAGAAATGTGAGAACAGAAGGAGAGTGTTGAGCCAAAGATGACCCCAAGGTGGTTAGCCTCATAGGTAGAAGCAGGAAGAGGACCCTGAGTGGGCAGACAGAGAGAAAGAGAGGAAAGGAGCGAGCTTGTTTTCTGAGGAGGATCTCAGTCTTACTGGCATTAAAGCAGAGATCATTAGCGGCACACCACTCCTGAATTTCAGACACAGTTGAATGAGAGACGGAGTAGAGGCAGCCGAGGGGAGCCTGAAAGGGAGCTGGGTGTCATCCGCATAACACTGAAAGCTGGAGCAGAGAGCAGTGATGCGGTGGGTGAGAGGAGCCAGCTATTGGTTGAAAAGCCAGGGAGAGAGGTTAAACCCACATAGAACATTACAGGCAGAGAGAGAGAGATGGAAGAGAGGAAGGACCCCAGTTGAACCAGAGAGGGTCGGTCAGTGATAAAGGAGGTTAGTCAGGCCAGGGACTGATCCGGAATACCCAGGTTATTAGGTAGGCATTTGAGCAGGGTGGCTTGGTTGACCGTGTTGAAAGCAGAAGAAATATCAAGGATAATGAGGACAGAAAGAAGGTTTGAGTCCAGGTTGGAGAGCAGGTCTTCGTGGATGTTCAGGAGTTCAGTTTCTGTGCTTCTGGCCGCTCTGAAGCCAGACCGATGGTCATGGAGACAACCAACAGATTCCATATGAAGGTTAAGCTTGGAGATGGCCAGCTTTTCCAAGGGTTTGCCCAGGAAATGAGTGATGGAGATCGGGTGATAGTTAGCTGGAGAGGAAGTATCAGCAGAGGGTTTCTTAAGGAGTGGGTCCACAAGAGAGTGCTTCAGGGGGAGGGGAAATGTTCCAGTGGCAAGAGTGCGTGCAGAAATTGGCCAGGACTGGAGCAAGGGTGTCAGTGGTCCTTGATGTTTCTTGAAAAACAAGCAAGAACTTGTTTTGACAAGACTTTCATAGATCGGTCTCGTCTAGAAGCATCGTCTGGGGTGAACAAGGGAACGGAAGAGAAGGGAGTATCAGAGGAGGCCACAGGCAGGCCAGGAGTGGAGGAGGAGGAAGAGATGGTGGACAGGGTGTCCTGAATTTCAGTGATGAAATTAGAGACCAAGGCCGTGCAGAGGGCCTGGGAAGGAACAGGAAAGGTAGAGACTGCAGCAGGGTTGGCCAGCTCGTTGCACATTTTGAAGAGTTCGGCCAGGTTGTTAGATGCAGCATAGACGTGGGCTTGGATGTATGCTCTCTTCTTGGGGAGGACAGAGTGCCTGTCCTGCTGTACTGCCTTTTGAGCAGGCGTGTTTGTCAGAGGGTACACCTGTATCCTCCCACTTCCTCTCAGCCACCCTGCCTTGCATTGAGGGTGACGAGGTCAGAGTCATACCAATAGTTGCACTTTGATTTAGGCTTCAAGCGGATCCTCGTGACAGGGGCAAGTGCATCAAGAGTGTCAGAGATAGAAAGATGGAGGTTCGAGAGGGCTGTGTCAGGATGTGAGTCAGCCAAAGGTGCAGACGAAGGACAAAAAGTAGCGTCGAAAGCCTCAACTGACATACGCTTCATAGGTCGAATGAATGAGAAGATTGGTGGCAGTGCTGGAGTCGGCTTGTCCTGAGAGGGGGGGCAGGAGGGTGAGTGGGAGGGGGAGAAGGGGAGTGGGAGAATAGAGGGACAGAGGGAGTCGCTGTCACGGCCCTCGCCCAAAACACCCTCTGGCAAACCCATTGGCCTGATAGAGTCAGGACTCGGGCCTCTAGAGCCTGGCATCCTCTTCAAAAGCCCTCATGGGGCCAGGCTCATACACCATGAAAAACAATGTGCTTGAGAACTACTTTATTGTATTGTCAGCCAACATGGAGGCATCCACATAGCTTGGTTCATAAGAACCAAGCTATGCGGTCTAGTGTTTTGGGTGTGGTAGCCTAGGGACTACTTTACCTGGACTATTTTGTTGGGGCTATTTAAACCACACCCGAGCAAGACAACTACTTTGCAGCTTGCAACGTGACGCTCACTGTGTCCAGCTATTCGCTCGAACCTCGGAGAAGCAGAACCTGCAAGGAGACAAAAGGAACATCATTAGCAGCAGCATCTTACCTGCAGTCTTCATCTTTAAACACTCGCAGCTTCTGAGAACAGCTTCCTCGATTCTGCACGCCTCCCGGACAGAACGACCTGAAAGAGGAAGATAGAGGCAACATTAAAGAAAGCAGTAGAGACATTTACAAATTACGAACTGCTCAAAAGGCATACCAGGCTGGTCGCCTCTCGGCTGGCACCACTCCGGACATTCCACTCTCGCTGAAGAACACTGCGGCCTACAAGGAAGGAAAACATAGGTTAGCAAAGGCAAGACTTTGCAGCGCTGCGCATAGCGCTTACTTACCGCATCATAGCATTCTTAATGCGCAATCATTTACCAGCGAGGCTCAACCAAGCCAGTTCGCCGCGCTGAAGCTCTGGCATGCAGGATAGCAACAAAACTAAAGAACAGCAATAAGACCTACCTGAACAATATCAAACGGGCCGGCGTCAGTGAAGCAACTGGACCGCACTCGCCCATGAAAGACAGCGCGCCCCTGCAAAGAAGGCAGGACGGAGAGCACGCCTAAATCTACCACAAGGTGAGGAGAAGGCACCAGGGGGACTGCAATCATACGGGGGTGGAGGAAGCATATTTACCCCAGTTGGTCAGTCTTGAACACAGTCCTCCTGTATTTTCAGGAAGAACCTTCCCCACAGACCACATCGGGCAAAGCTGGGAAGCATACCAGCGAGTAACCCGGCAGGGTGGCATCCCTGTGGATACCAGGTGAGCGTAACAGTCGCAGAGGTTGCGAAAGACTCCTGCAGAATGACAAGAAGCATCCAGGTGGATGTTAAGGTCTCAGAGGAGAAGTTGAGAGGTAGATGCGAGGAGGGAGGAGAAGAGATCAGCCCACTCGGAGAGGAAGGTGACTACCTGTCCGGGCGAACGGTAGATAGTGGCCACAGTAAGAAAGGCCAGGAGAGAGAGAGCCTGCAAACCAGGCATTCAAAGGAGTAGTCCTGCTAGGAAGGATAGAAGCAGGGATCTACTCCGGGAAGATCAAAGCTACACTGCCATCGGGACGGTTGGTTCTGGGCACAGAGAGGATCTTGTAGCCATCGAAAGGAGAGGGTCAAAGCTTGTGACAGAGCTGGCCATGAACCACGTCTCAGTCAGGCCTACGACATCCAGATTGAGTTTTTCCAGGAGACGGCAGATGTCAGAGTGTTTGATAGCTGAGCAAGAGTGGCAATGTGGACCAGGTTACCCCCTTTGAAAGACTTCTGTGGAGGGGTACAGGTCAGAGGTACGCCCTGAGGAAGTGTTGAAGGTGCCCAAGGATGGGCAGAGGAGGAAGGAGGAGAGGGCAAGGTAGCCAAGGAAGAGGTGGTGGGTGGCAGAGGATAGTGGCAACAGGGTAGCCAGAGAAGCAGCAGAGGCAGCCATAAAGGTGGCAGAGGAAGAAGGGGGCAGAGGAGCCATAGAGGGGAAAGAAGGGACAGCAGGAGAAAAAAGGAAGTTGATAAGGCACAGGAAGTGTATTAAAAAAGAGGAGGTGGGCCTGAGGGCCTTGGACCAAGACGGTGCCATCTAGGTAAACATTACTGATGGTCTTGGAGTGAAGGGGACAGGAGGTCCTCCCATCAGGTGCTACCATTAATGGGTGAAGAGGAAAAAGGAGAAAGAACAGAGACCATATGGAGGGTCCATAGGCGTGGAGAGGGAACGACAAAGATGATGTCGGTAAGGGTCTGTCTCGAGGAAGCACTGGTGTAGGTATCGGCAATGGCGGGCCTGGGTTGGAGACGAGGATATCCCTCTTAAACTTCTTCCTACCAGACATGGTGAGAAGGATAGGATAGTCGATAGAAAAACAGGTAGAGAAAATGGGAGAGACGGAGAGCACCATAGAGGGTGTGCAGGGCAGAGTGGGGGGGGAGCTAGGGAGCAGGCAGGCAGGGGGAGAAACACTAGTATGGGGGGAGGACACCGGAGGAGGGCCGCACAGCGGACAGGAAAATGACCGAAATCAGATGCAAAATATAGGCAAGCAAACAGGAGAAGCAAAACACAGCTAGAAAACAGAACAATCGAACAGGGAACCTACAAGAAGCAATGAACAGCAGGAATATAGGCAATAAAATGACGTAAAACAGAGCAATCAACCAGGGAACTTAGAAAAATAATTGACAGCAAAGGAGGCAGGCAGTATGATGCAAGCAACCATGGATAGTAACAACACAAGGCAGGACAACTACCAAGGGAACCTAGAGGGAAAGAATACAACAAGCCATGGAGAACAAAATCACAGAAGTGTACAGTAGGTCAGGTAAAGGAGTTAGGAGGGGGAAGGAAGGGCTCACTGGGGAGGCGGAGGGCACACAGTAAGTAGAGAAGAAGGCCTAGAGTTGTGAGGCAGCACACACGATCAAGGAATGCGAGGGAACACATGCAGCCCAGGACGCAAGGAGTGCCTGTGATCAAGGAATGCCAGTGAACATGGCCCAGGACATGAGGAGCTTACACGATCAAGGAATGCGTGGAAACGCACGCGCCCCAAGCACGAGGGAGCGCGCACACAAGCAGGCAAAGCGAGGGTACGCAAGCGGCCTAGGAAGCGAGGAGCACACGCGACCAAGGAAAGCGAGGGAACATGCACGGCCAAAGCGTAAGGGAGCACATGCAATCTAGGGTTGCGATGGAACCCACGCGGCCTAAACGAGCGAGTGAATGCAATCCAAGGTTTTAAGGGAGCGCACGTGGCCAAGTTGAGAGGGCCTAAAAGGAGAGGGAGCAAGCGTGGCCTAGGGTGTGAGTGAACGCACGCAATCGATTGCGAGGGTGAAACGTGAGCTGGGGGTGGGAGGAAGCAAAGGACAGGTCATGGATGAAACAACGCAAGTGCAAGAGTGAGAAGGGGCACCAGATCAGGGGGTTATGTGGAGTAAAGCAAGCTAAAACTCTGCCATCAACTTATTACCTGGTGGCCGCAGACAGAAGGGTGAGTCGTCCGCACTTACTGTCTATGCCGCATCCCCTTCGCTGCCAAATACCTGCATCGCTCAACACTGTGGCTTTGTCCTGCGAGGGCTTTGCCGCAGAGGGTCCATGCCTCGGTTCTTATAGGCGCTGATGCGTGGACGTAGCGAAGCGTACTACATTTCGTCGGGCAGCG
This sequence comes from Ambystoma mexicanum, assembly GCF_040938575.1. Lineage (NCBI taxonomy): Eukaryota > Metazoa > Chordata > Amphibia > Caudata > Ambystomatidae > Ambystoma > Ambystoma mexicanum. The sequence continues at coordinate 574,231,116 of NC_090922.1, read as the reverse complement.
TCTCCTGCGCACCTGCATTGCTCAGCACTGTGTCATTGTCCTGCGTGGGCTTTGCCGCAGAGGGTCCGTGCCTCGGTTCTAATAGGTGTGGATGTAGCGAAGTGTAATGTGTTTCATTAGGCAGCATCTCCAGCACACCTGCGTCGCTCTACGCCATAGCCTTGTCCTGCGAAGGCTTTCAAGGACATGTGGTCTTAATGGCGAACTCCATTTTATGTGCTTGTTCTGACTGAACATTCATTTGATGAATATCTTTGTTCCTGAACACTGTGGTAACGAATTTATGTTCGTGATGCATCATACATGTGCACTGCATTTAAGTGCCATTCTTTTGGGCCAACCCTCTTTTGCTTTCCCCTTCATTGTCCCTTTTTCTTTTCCTCTTCAACACCATCCCTTTCCTTTCCTCCTCCCACTCCCCTTTTAAAATGTTCTTTTGCAGCCTTGCCCTATTTCTTGATATGTTACCCTGTCTATTTATGCATTAATGTCATGAGTTTTTTGCTTGGGACTCCACAAATGTATTTTTACCATGTTTTGTTCTTCCATAATTGTTATTGGTTTACTTTATGTGACATTTCCAATATCTTGCCTGTAATCATTGCTGATCAGTCTGTTTTCTTTGTTTATGATGTGTGTGTATACACAGACATGCGTTTCGCTGTGATTTGGTTACTCTCCCATAGTGTCGGCTTACCTGCCAGCGGTTTCAGGCGATCACTCTGACACCCTCGCTCTATTGACTCTTGAGGATTTAGCAACCCCTGTGTTTTTATCGCTTAGTGTTTTTTTTTCTTACCTGCAGATGTTCCAATTATTGTTGCTGATGACAGTTGTTTTTACATTTTTTTTTCTCAGACCCAATTTGCTTCTACTCTAGTGAAAGGTTCAGTTTCTTTTTAGTGTTTGCGTTAAATGGTTTCAGTGGGCAACACCCTCCTCCCTCTGTAGAACTATTGGGATTGGCTCCATCCACCAGGCCAGCCCACAGTAATACTCGCTGTATTGCTCTTGGTATTTGTGGAAGTAGCGGGATGTCATTTCGACCAGAGTCACAGGCACAGTAGTTTACTGAGCACTATGGTAGTAGAGATACACGTTTTAGTGGAGTGTTGCTTGAGATTCTGGGGGAATTTTTCTATGTTGAAGAGGTTGACTGCTCCAGCAATGGCCTTGATGAACCACATGTTTCTGGCAGCTGTCACTGAGAAACCAAGTTTGAGAGCCACGAGTGATGGGGAAGGAAGCATGGATAAGCCTTCAAGGTCTGAGCAGATGAGGAAGGTTTGAGTCCATGAGTGAAGCTGCTGAAAGGGGCCCAAAGCACCGAGGCCATTCAAAGTCCATTAAGCTACATGTGTATGTTTTTGTGCATGTGTTTTTGTGTGCATGTGTGAGACACGTCCTGCTGGAAGCGAATCCTGAAACTCCTTAATGATTTGGAGTGCTATCTTCCCAAAATACTGTATGCCGAGAATGTGAGCCTTGAAAGTCATATTCAACTGAATAATCATTTTTGCAGAACTCTGCATGCTGGGAAAGATAGTCCTGTTAAGATTCAGAACTGTCAGTGGCCAACCAAACGCTGGGAAAGAAAGCCTTGAGGCCCAGAGCAAACGGAACTACCAGTGGTTCAAAGTGTGTTCATGGTTTGGGAGACCCCAGTTTCAGCGGGAATGGTGTTCGGGAAATCCGTCACAAAAACCTAAGTAGTCAGGGTAAATGGCAAATCGCTGCTTGATTAACAACCCACATGAAGCAGGTACAGCATGCAAACAAAATGGTTGTGAGCTCTCGGCTCACCTCGAGCATACCAATGGTTTAAAAACATCACATCACAATCTTGGTTACAAAAACCTATGGGGTTGAGGGATTGGTTAAGGGAATTCACTACATGGAAGCTATAGGGCATGGGTGCACAACATACGGCCCGCGGGCCAGTTGCGGCCCGCCATGCTCTTTTGTCCGGCCCGCGAGGCACAAAGACTTTCCTAATGGAGGGCGGCCCGCGGCCGCCCTCCATTAGGAAAGTCTTTGTTGTCTTCCGGGCCGGACAAAACACTGGCCGTCATTGGCTCAGCACACATGCACCACGTTGCTCCTACGAGCCACGTAGTGTGTGTGTGCTGACCCAATGGAGGGCCAGCACTACGGCTGGCGTGGTCCATAAGGCTTGATGCCGGAAGGCATTTCAGCCTTGGACCACGCCAGCCGTAGTACGATTCCAGCGTTCCTGCTTACCTGCCGCTTACCTGCCTGCCTTCCAGCACGTCTCCGGTAAGTGGTCTGTTTGCGTTTGTGTGTCGGGTCTGTTTTACTTTATGTTTGTGTGTGTATGTTGCGATGGGGGGGATGGGGGGTGTCGGATGTGTATGAATGTTGGAATTTGAATGTATTTTGTGTGTGTGTTGAGATGCGGGGGTGGGTGTCGGATGTGTATGAATGTTGGAATTTGAATGCATTTTATGTGTATGTTGAGATGCGGGGGTGGGGGGGTGTCGGATGTGTATGAATGTTGGAATTTGAATGCATTTTGTGTGTGTGTTGAGATGCGGGGGTGGGGGGGTGTCGGATGTGTATGAATGTTGGAATTTGAATGCATTTTATGTGTATGTTGCGATGCGGGGGTGGGGGGGTGTCGGATGTGTATGAATGTTGGAATTTGAATGCATTTTATGTGTATGTTGAGATGCGGGGGTGGGGGGGTGTCGGATGTGTATGAATGTTGGAATTTGAATGCATTTTATGTGTATGTTGAGATGCGGGGGTGGGGGGGTGTCGGATGTGTATGAATGTTGGAATTTGAATGCATTTTATGTGTATGTTGAGATGCGGGGGTGGGGGGGTGTCGGATGTGTATGAATGTTGGAATTTGAATGCATTTTGTGTGTGTGTTGAGATGCGGGGGTGGGGGGGTGTCGGATGTGTATGAATGTTGGAATTTGAATGCATTTTGTGTGTGTGTTGAGATGCGGGGTGGGGGGGTGTCGGATGTGTATGAATGTTGGAATTTGAATGCATTTTGTGTGTATGTTGAGATGCGGGGGTGGGGGGGTGTCGGATGTGTATGAATGTTGGAATTTGAATGTATTTTGTGTGTATGTTGAGATGCGGGGGTGGGGGGGTGTCGGATGTGTATGAATGTTGGAATTTGAATGTATTTTGTGTGTATGTTGAGATGCGGGGGTGGGTGTCGGATGTGTATGAATGTTGGAATTTGAATGTATTTTGTGTGTTGAGATGCGGGGGTGGGTGTCGGATGTGTATGAATGTTGGAATTTGAATGTATTTTGTGTGTGTGTTGAGATGCGGGGGTGGGGGGGTGTCGGATGTGTATGAATGTTGGAATTTGAATGCATTTTATGTGTATGTTGAGATGCGGGGGTGGGGGGTGTCGGATGTGTATGAATGTTGGAATTTGAATGCATTTTATGTGTATGTTGAGATGCGGGGGTGGGGGGGTGTCGGATGTGTATGAATGTTGGAATTTGAATGTATTTTGTGTGTGTGTTGAGATGCGGGGGTGGGGGGTTCAGGTCTGTATGGGTGCATGTGTGTGTGCTGAGTTGGGGGGTGGGGGGTTCGGGTCTGTATGGGTGCATGTGTGTGTGCTGAGTTGGGGGGTGGGGGGTTCGGGTCTGTATGGGTGCATGTGTGTGTGCTGAGTTGGGGGGTGGGGGTTCGGGTCTGTATGGGTGCATGTGTGTGTGCTGAGTTGGGGGGTGGGGGGTTCGGGTCTGTATGGGTGCATGTGTGTGTGCTGAGTTGGGGGGTGGGGGTTCGGGTCTGTAAGGGTGCATGTGTGTGTGCTGAGTTGGGGGGTGGGGGGTTCGGGTCTGTAAGGGTGCATGTGTGTGTGCTGAGTTGGGGGGTGGGGGGTTCGGGTCTGTATGGGTGCATGCTTGAGAATGTGTGTGCTGCATTGGGGGCGGGGGGTTCGGGTCTGTATGGGTTCATGCTTGAGAATGTGTGTGCTGCGTTGGGGGCGGGGGTTCGGGTCTGTATGGGTGCATGCTTGAGAGTGTGTTTGGGGTATAGTGTTTGGTTGGGGGTGAGGGGCCATGGGGCATAGTGTTTGGTTGGGGGTGAGGGACAGGGGGCATAGTGTTTGGTTGGGGGTGGGGGCCATGGGGCATAGTGTTTGGTTGGGGTGGGGGCCATGGGGCATAGTGTTTGGTTGGGGGTGAGGGGCCCATGGGGCATAGTGTTTGGTTTGGGTGAGGGGGCCATGGGGCATAGTGTTTGGTTGGGGGTGAGGGATAAGGGGGCATAGTGTTTGGTTGGGGGGTGAGGGATAGGGGGCATAGTGTTTGGTTGGGGGGTGAGGGACAGGGGGCATAGTGTTTGCTTGGTGGGTGAGGGACAGGGGGCATAGTGTTTGCTTGGTGGGTGAGGGACAGGGGGCATAGTGTTTGCTTGGTGGGTGAGGGACAGGGGGCATAGTGTTTGCTTGGTGGGTGAGGGACAGGGGGCATAGTGTTTGCTTGGTGGGTGAGGGACAGGGGGCATAGTGTTAAGTTGGGGGTGGGAGCCATGGGGCATAGTGTTTGGTTGGGGGTGAGGGGGCCATGGGGCATAGCGTTTGGTTGGGGGTGAGGGGGCCATGGGGCATAGTGTTTGGTTGGGGGTGAGGGACAGGGGGCATAGTGTTTGGTTGGGGGTGGGGGCCATGGGGCATAGTGTTTGGTTGGGGTGGGGGCCATGGGGCATAGTGTTTGGTTGGGGGTGAGGGGCCCATGGGGCATAGTGTTTGGTTGGGGGTTAGGGGGGTGAGGGGGCCCATGGGGCATAGTGTTTGGTTGGAGGTGAGGGATAGGGGGCATAGTGTTTGGTTGGGGGGTGAGGGACAGGGGGCATAGTGTTTGCTTGGTGGGTGAGGGACAGGGGGCATAGTGCTTGCTTGGTGGGTGAGGGACAGGGGGCATAGTGTTTGCTTGGTGGGTGAGGGACAGGGGGCATAGTGTTTGCTTGGTGGGTGGGGGCCATGGGGCATAGTGTTTGGTTGGGGGTGAGGGGCCCATGGGGCATAGTGTTTGGTTGGGGGTTAGGGGGGTGAGGGGGCCATGGGGCATAGTGTTTGGTTGGGGGTGAGGGATAGGGGGCATAGTGTTTGGTTGGGGGGTGAGGGACAGGGGGCATAGTGTTTGGTTGGGGGTGAGGGACAGGGGGCATAGTGTTTGCTTGGTGGGTGAGGGACAGGGGGCATAGTGTTTGCTTGGTGGGTGAGGGACAGGGGGCATAGTGTTTGCTTGGTGGGTGAGGGACAGGGGGCATAGTGTTAAGTTGGGGGTGGGAGCCATGGGGCATAGTGTTTGGTTGGGGGTGAGGGGGCCATGGGGCATAGTGTTTGGTTGGGGGTGAGGGGGCCATGGGGCATAGTGTTTGGTTGGGGGTGAGGGACAGGGGGCATAGTGTTTGGTTGGGGGTGGGGGCCATGGGGCATAGTGTTTGGTTGGGGTGGGGGCCATGGGGCATAGTGTTTGGTTGGGGGTGAGGGGCCCATGGGGCATAGTGTTTGGTTGGGGGTTAGGGGGGTGAGGGGGCCATGGGGCATAGTGTTTGGTTGGGGGTGAGGGACAGGGGGCATAGTGTTTGCTTGGGGGGTGAGGGGCAGGGGGCATAGTGTTTGGTTGGGGGCCATGGGGCATAGTGTTTGGTTGGGGGTGAGGGGCCCATGGGGCATAGTGTTTGGTTGGGGGTGAGGGGGCCCATGGGGCATAGTGTTTGGTTGGGGGTGAGGGGGCCCATGGGGCATAGTGTTTAGTTGGGGGTGAGGGGGCCATGGGGCATAGTGTTTGGTTGGGGATGGGAGCCATGGGGCATAGTGTTTGGTTGGGGGTGAGGGGACCATGGGGCATAGTGTTTGGTTGGGGATGGGAGCCATGGGGCATAGTGTTGCACTCCAAGAGTGAACTCAATAATAAAGCTAAAACAGGCACAGTTAGGAGATGTTACATCCTTTGCTTTTTTGAGGAAACCTGACTCAACGAAGGCCATACTCCTCTTGGGTAACCCAAACAGCAAACTATAGCAGTCCAAAATAACGGAATGTCCAATCAAGGGTCAATAAAATATATATAATTTAATTAAACAGACGATATACAATAACTAAATCGAAATAAATGATAGCAATGGAAAATGTGTAGTACAAAATGTAAGTTTGAAATGCAATAAAAATCGTTACCCCTCAAAAACATCTTTTTCCATGTGTTTAATACAAATTGGGGGTTGAAAAAGCCTCCTGACATGTCCCGCCTACCGCCCCGCCCACTTTTACTTTTCGGCCCACTATAGCCCTCATGTAAGGTACTTTCGGCCCTCTGTCAAAATCAGTTGTGCACCCCTGCTATAGGGGTTAGTATTTTTTATTGCTTACACTTAATGTGATGGCTCCACCTGGGACCACCTCTAAATTGATCATTAAGAATAATACATGTTATCTTTAAAGTAGCTTATTGATTAATGCAACATATACTGGGCGGCAAAATATTGTGAGTTTCTATTGGTTGGCACCTTACTTATCAACCTTGAGCAATTGACAGGCCATCGACCATGAGCCAAACATGGGAGTAGGATGAGAGAAACCCAAGACCTGCGTTCTTTCAATGAAATAAGACACTATACATTATCCCTAACCACCAGACAAAGTCTTCCTTTGTATTTGACCTTGTTAGGTGCCTTGACTCTAGGAACAATTGAGGAGTTGAGGCAGGTGCTGGGCCGTGTCTGGCCCTAATGAATAGACACTGTTCTTGAATTATGGGTCACTTGTGAGAGGACCATGTTCTGAATTCGTTCACCCTGCATTTATTGAGGTTTATGTAATATGATCGCAAGTGCTATTACTTTTCTAACCACTAGGGACTTGGTTGATCCGTTCTTGATATCGTTTTTGGTTGTAGCATATATATATATATTTTTTTTTTTAAACAATGATTATTTATTTTAAAAAAATATAAAACCAACAGACTTGCATAAACATGTACATCACATTTCACATCATAACCTACTCGTCTGTTTCCTACACTCCCCCATCCCTGGCCTACTTCGCACCTAATAGTACCATCACCTCACTCCTCTATTCCTTAGAGACCCATTATGCATCAGTCTGCGTCTGTACGGCTGTTTCTTCCAAATGTGCGACGCCCCTCACAGAAGTGGACAATTCTGCTATTAATTGTCTCCACGCATCTACCCCCGCATCCTTGTTCCGTGTCTCGACCCATTGTTTCTTGCCACACCATGGTCTCTGCGTTCGCCCATTTTATCCAGCCCGCCCACCATCCTTTCACCGATGGTCTTGCAAGTGCCTTCCACCCCATCGCTATCCTGCATTTTGCGGGTATGTATGCCAAATCCTTAAGCTTACTGACATGTCTCACTCTTTTGGGACTTGTGAAGCTCCCCAGTAGAAAAGCTTTGGGGGGATCCAATATCCAGGGTGATTTCTACACATGCCAGCGATTGGGCTACCTCTCCCCAGAATCTGCCAATCTCTATGCAAGCCCAAAACATGTGAACCAGATCTTTGTTAACCTCTCCACACTTCGGGCTTGACTGTGCTTTTGCCTGGCTGAACTTTGCCATTTTGTTCGGGGTCAGATATGCTCTATGGGTCACATACAATTGAATCTGCTGTAACCGCGCGTTCCTGGACACCTTTTTGTGATATGTCATGGCTCTAGTCCACTTTTCCTCTGATATTGGTTCCTGCAAGTCTGCCTCCCAATTCCGCCTTGTCTGCACTAGCCCATCTCCTTCCTTGGACATCAGTACCTCATATATTCTCGAAACTTCATGGCCTCCCTCTGATATATCATAGAATGTCTTTATCGTCTCATCTGGCTGCAAAGGCTCCCCAGTCTCTGGCCATCTGCGTCTAAGTTGCCTTAGAAGGCAGGCATAAATGAGATGTTGCCCCTTGCTCACCCCAGTGTTGTCTAACAGATCCCCAAGCTCCCGGGGTAGCCCTTCTTTGAGCATATCTCCCACCGTCGCCACTCCCTTCGGTTCCCAGTATCTCCTCACATTTAACCGCAACTGCTCATCCACCCCTTCCAGTGCAATTAGCGGGACCTGTGGAGAATACAGTGTTGTGTCCCGCAATAACTGGCAGGCTCTGAGCCACATTACCCACCCCAGTCTCAACAGGAAGGGCTGACGCATTGCACGCAGGTCAGTTATCCATATCATTTCTCTCAAAGAATGATGCGCTAACTGCCTGCAGTAACCGTGATTCTGGAGTTTGCTCTTTGGACAGCCATTTGGCCACAAATGGCAACTGGCTAGCCACAAAATAGACTTCAAAATTAGGCACCCTTATGCCCCCCTGTTCATATGAGTTCTGAAGCTTCCCCAGTGCCACTCTACACCTCGTTATGCCACAGAAAGCTCCTACATATACCATGCAGCTTCTTGAAAAACGTTTTGGGTATTGCAAATGGGACATTTGCTAAATAATGGAGCCTTGGCCGCGCCACCATCTTCAGCAATGCTGCAAGACATAGAGAACTCGATGCTGTCCACTGCTGTCACTGTGTACTGTGTGTGCTCTATCTTAGGATCATGATAAATGTCCACCCCTAAGTACCTGAATGTGTTTACCTCCCACTTTATCGGTAGCACCGGTAATCTCTGCACAGACCTCCCATCATATTCACTCAAAGGGAGCAGGCTTAATTTCTGTGGGTTAATCGTTATGCCTGACAGGGCCGCATAGCGTTCAATCACATCCAGGATGTATTGCAAATTTGGTTCAGGGTGTTGCAAGTACAGGAGCATGTTGTCTGTATATATTGAGATCTTATGCCACCCTCCTGGTGTGGCTATGCCAGCCTCATCATGTTCCTCACGTAAGTAGACCACTAATGGTTATAACGCTAAAATAAAAAGCAACAGGGACCACGGGCATCCTTGCCTCATGCCCTTGCTTAACTGCCATTTTTCTGAAATAATTGTGCCAGTCTTGACACTCGCTATCGGTTCATTGTACAGCAACCGCACCCACTTGTTGTATGTGGGTCCAATACCGAACCTCTCTAGCACCGCTAGCAGCAAAGGCCATCTGACTGAGTCAAACGCCTTGACTGCGTCGAGTGACGCCACTGCCCGTTGCTGCATATTCCCTTAGGTACAATCTATTATATGGTGTAATCTTTTTAGGTTATTTGTAATATTCCTGTGCGGGACGCATCCTGTTTGATCCAAATGTATAAGTTTGGCTATGATCGGCTTCAGCTGATTTGCCATTAAAGCTGTAAGGATCTTCTCATCCTGATTCAGTAATGAAAGGGGTCTATGTGAGCCACAGTCCATAACCGGCTTATTTGGTTTAAGAAGGGGGATAATTATCGACTCTCTCAAGGACCCGGGCAACTTGCCTGTGTCCAGCGCTTCATTCAACATTGTAGCAGAGGGGCTTATATTCGTTATAGAATTCACTGGGAATCCCATCTGCTCCTGGGACTTTGCCCGTTGGTAGTTCCCTTATCACGGTCTCTAGTTCCTCTTTAGTGATGGGAACTTGGGAACTTCAAGTCTGTCCCTTACCTCAGTGTTTAACTTGGGGAGATTAATCTCCGACAATGCTTCCTCTATCTCCGACATGTGGCACGCTGAGGTTTCCTCGTATAGCTGCTTATAATGATCATAAAAACATTTGTTCACTTCGTCCTGCATCTCGCACAGTTCACCGTCACTACCTACCATTGCTCTAATTGCTTTATGCTTGCTCTCATTTTTATAACACCAGGCTAACAAGCGCCCAGGTTTGTCTCCCTCTGCTTTATTGTCTTTCCATATATTTCCTATAGCAAAGCTTGCTCAGCCCGGCATTCTTGTTGTAGGCGTGGCACCTCTGTAGCCTCCTCCAGGGTCCCATCTCCCGCTTGCTCTATAGCTTCTAGTCTGTCTTCTGCTATTTGCAGCTCCCCTGTAAGAAGATCTTGCATCCCTTTTGATTTTGCAATAGCCGCCACCCTTACCACAACTTTAAAGGCCTCTCACTATGTGCCTGCCGATCCCACTCTGCCCGTATTGTGTTTGAAATATTCTTTCACCTCCTTCCTCAGGTGTTCCCGAAACTCTCCATCCTTTACTCAATCCTAAGTCTCCATGTTGGTATCCTTGCTCGGGGGGAGGGGAGTGAGGAACTGCCACGTGACCAGCAGAGGGGCATGGTCTGAGAGTACTCTTGCTTTATATTCATCCTTTATGAACTCTCCCATAGCTTCTTCTACCGCAAACTTGCAATCCAACCTCGCATAGAGTTTTTTGGGGCTGTATAATGGGAGTATATGCTGCCCTGCGGGCACATCATCCTCCATACATCAACCAGCTTAAATGCATGTAAGAGCCTGTTATGAGCTTTAGTGGAAGGGGCTGGATGAGTGAATTTACCATCCTATCTGTACATTGATGGGTCTAGCGTACAATTAAAATCCCCCCCCCCCAAATCCACGCACTTTCCCTGTACAAGCTTATCTTAGGGTAAAGGGATCTGAAGTAGGCTACTGTGTCTTGATTTGGAGCATACGTATTAATAACACATATTTCTCTATTTTACACCCCGTACCACAATCCTTTTGCTGTCCTTATCTAGGAAGGTCTGAAGGACCTGAAATGGGACTGTCGGTGCCACAATATCAGCATCCCTCTGGAACATGCTGAGTATGTTGAGCCCATGGTCACTCCACTCCATTTGTGTGCCGAGGTATCTTGCCTTTCCCTAGTAAGTTGAGTTTCTTGCAGGAGAGCTACATCAATTTTCTTACGTCTCAAATGCGCCATTACCCTGTTTCTCTTAATGTAGCTGTTCAGGCCCCTGACATTCCAGGACAATATTTTAAGCTCTGCCATTTCGGTCAGTGATTCCTGCTTTCATCCTCCACCCATTGCATTCGCTAATCCACCCCGTGTGTATCTGTAGGCTACCCCTCCCATTAACTACCCCAACTTCCATCCTTCCTCCCTCTGCAACAATTGCCCAGCTCCACATTAGGTGCTCAGGCATCCCCACGTTTCACCCCTATCTCGGGCGCAAGTGCCTGAGTTTGGGGTGCAGCAGGCAGATAAGTAACTGCTAGTATCCTAACTAGTCTACTCTAATATGGGGTAAAGACTAAATCGTCCTTGTGCGGTGCTCTAAAGATCCAACACCCTTGGGTCCTGCATGTTAAACATACTGTTACAGTATTTACGGCTTCTCCTTTACAAATGTGCTACACAATGTCTTATGGACGCACGTCAGCTTAAGTACACATTGGTTCTGTACGTCCTTCTCGCCTCTCGATTGATCATCAGCTCCTTCTGAGGTTTGCCTCGTCCATCCATTTACTCGTCTCTTCGGTGTCTCAAAGAAGATAGCAAGGGCGAAGCATATACTTAATGTTCGCATCTCTCAGCCTCCTCTTGACTGCTGTGTTACTCATCCTTTGTTTTTGCACCAGGAATGTATAGTCGGGTATGCCGTGATGTTAGCTGACACTCTTCCCTTTCGGAAGTGTTCGAAGATGTTCTCTCTACTTATATTTGAGTATCCGGGCTATTATCGGCTGGGGTTGTGCTCCGGCCCTATTTCCTGGATCAGCATGGTCTTGATAAAGTCTGTTGGGTCTGCGCCCTCCTCTCCCTCCGGTAGCCCAATGATGTGCACATTATTTCTTCTGGCTCATCCTTCTGCTTTCTCTGCTCTGCATTCCAGGTTCTGCATTTGTTTTTGCAACACAGACGTCATTGGTGTTCTCATTGCAGCTATTCTTATTTAATTGCACCTCCTTTTAATACGTGCCTATGTGTTCCGCCAGTGCCCTCACGTCTTGCCTCAGGGGATTCAGATTGATACTCATTGCATCTATCTTGAATTCCAACAAAGACTTTAAAGCTGCTATGGCTTCCAGAATCTTCTGACCTCAGCTAACGGGGACTTCAGCCCCATGGGTTCCTGAGGTCGGGGACTGCACACCTTCCACTGCTTGAGCGGGCTTAGCAAATGTATCCATGGAGGATTGTTTTCCCTTGCTTTTGTTGGCTTTAAATTACATCCCTGCCTTGAACAGCATCACTGCGGTCTCTGTCATCTCCATGGTCCTGAGCTCTATTCGTCCCTCGGGGGCATGTGATGTGGATCTTCACTGCGCTTCCCTGGGGTTTCGGGAGTGTTGCGTACCTTCCATCTGGTCTGCAGACCATGCATAGTTGCTTGTCTGTGTACTCCCACTGCTTGGGCTCACTGCAGGTACAGTCTCTATATGTAGCCTCTTTGTCTCAATCCCAATAAGGGCTGTTGTATGCTTCCTTGTCTTGTGCAGAACTCCTTCGTGGTGCCACTATCCAGCAGTGTTTCTGCAAATCACAATGCGCACTTCTCTCGGCCCAGGACACCAATTCCTCAGGGGAAGTTTGTTCCGTTTGCTGCTGAGCAATGCTTCATATAGTGTCAAATTATATTCCAATGTCAGTATGCAGATGCATTGGCTGTGCTACACCTTGTTTCCCAGGCTGGGCCGGTACCTATTGGGATCTTCATGCAGCTCTCCTACTTGCTCCTCTGGCGCCCCTAGTTATGTTGTCCCACTTGTGACGGAACCAGCCTTTGCCTTGCGTCTCACTCTTCCAACAGGGCTGAGCCACTCCAAAAATACAATGGTGGTGCTTACTAGACTTTGTGGGCAGTGCTCTGCTAAAGTGGCAGGACCGTTTGGAAGTAACCGGCCCGCTGTATCTCACCTCTCGAGCTGGACCGCTGCAGAAACTGAGGCTGACTTGTGTTCTGCTAATATCGTTCAGCTCTCTTGGCCGGACCATGTTGCATCAGTTTGCGCCGCAGTACCACACTTCAGAGGCCGGGCCAGGCCCTATTGGGAGCCTAAATTGGCTTTATCTTGTGCTATCTTGGCAGCTTCGCTCCCAGTGGTTGGATCGTGTGGGAACTGCTGTGTATGCCGTATTGCGCTTCGTTAGTGGGGCTGGACCACACTGGGAGCAGTCTTGTCTTTCTCACTCGCGTATCACTGCAAGTATCGCCGTTCGGGGGATGTTTTGCCCATTTATGTTCTGCCCATTGTTCATAAATGATATCACGCAGCAATGACCACTTCGAGGATTGCATACATGCGCAGATATTCACCCATATGCTGCATGTTAGTTCCCACGGATAGAGGATTTTTAACTATAACCCACGTTCCGTGCTACATATCCTCCCTTCTGCTGCATTGATTACATAGGAGTGTTCTGCTACAATGTATACTCGCACCTCATGTTGCATTGACCATGCAGCGTTCTTCCAAACTTCACACTCTATCCAGCCAACACCTCCTGTCTCCCCTGCTTGCAGCAGCCGTGCGCCAGTTGTCCGCAAGGTCTGCCTTCTTACAGCTGCTTGTTATTTTTTGGGGCCTTTCCGCTCAACCATTGCAGTCAGTGGAAATTTCAGGCTTTGACTTCTGCAATGTTATTACTGCACTTGCGGCTAGTGCACTCCCGGTCAAGAGCTGATGTCTCTACAGAGCCGGCTTTGACTTCTGTAATGTTGTTACTGCACTCGTGACCAGTGCACTCTCAACCGACAGCTGATGACTCTGCAGCACCATCCTCCAGCCTGGGGACCGCGCTTCGCATCCCTCAACGAGGTGGCCGGCTGTGCCCTTGTTCACACAGGCAGCTCCGCAATGTATATATTATGTTTTGCTGTGCTCACGTGACCAGCTCGCTCCGTTCCTGCCCCCGCCACTGTCCGTGGTCCGGTTCGCTCTGTCCTGTACCTCGGTTGCTCTTCCCTCCGTGTCAGTGTGTTAACGTGGCTCGTCTTCATACAGCCATTTGTCTTTGTTCGCCCGCCATCTTGCCCCTTACTCGCTTTCCGCCCTCAAACTTTATTCAGCTCGCATTTCATCATCACTCCATGGGCAGCTTCCAACTTTTACCTATCGTTGCCCCTGATGCTTTGCATGCCCTGGGACTCATTTCTGGACATCAGCACGCTGTGTGCCCTCTGTTGAAACCAAGGATTTTGCAGGATCAGCAGGAGCTTTCGGAGTTTCGTCTTTCTACATGGCTCTGTAGCCAAGCCCCCGTTTTTGCTCATAGTTAATTGCCACCTGGCATTCAAAGGCTGGTTGTTCTTCAATTCATCTAAGAGAAATGTGTCTTGTGCCTTGGGAATCGTTATCTCATGTTTTCTTCTGAACTGTCCAAACCCTCCCTACTGTCCAAACCCTCCCTAATCTTCCAGTAACCTTGAAAATGGGGGCACGCAGCTACTGCCTGCACCCCGTACGGCACGAATGTGTTTTTTCTGTGAATTCAGCAGTTTTGAATCTCATGAAGCATAGCGGCCTCTATTCATTTCAATGCATGGTACGACTTCCATTATAACAAAGATGGCTGCCTTTTACTGTTGCGTTTCTACGATAGTAAACTATATATATAATATACAATCTGTGTTGCATTTCAGTGTATACATTGCTTATGTTATGTTCTTCGTGTCTTTATGATGCAAGCAATATTCTTTGTGTATAAATGCACATTTGACCTAATGTTCTTGTTTTTTCATGCTGAATGCATATTTGCTTTGTCTATTGCGTGTGTGGCAGTTTAACAGTGAGTTTGTTTATTCTCGCCATCTTCAGTTACATCCGGTCCATTTCCTCCTGTATCTGCCTGGGATAAGGCCGATATGGTCGCCTTAACGCATATTGTTTCTCACCCACGTGATAATGAGGTGGCAAAGGGTGCAATAGATATGAATGACTTATTCATCTGCCTGTCAACAAAAGCATTGCAAACTTGGAAAGAAGTCTTCATCTTCTAGCGCACACCATGTGTAGCCAAACAGTAAAACCATCCACTCTGGGATTAGAGATTTAACACCCAGAGCTGGTGGGAAAGCCCAGCTTACATTAAAGTACGTGGTCCAAAACATGAAATGCTGTGAAAGAAAGTGCACATATGTACTTGGCTGCTAGTCCTCTAACAATGCTACCTGTTGGGGAAATGGTTTTAAAGCCCGGAGCGATCAATTTTCTGAAACTGATGCATGATGGGAAAAAGTCACAAGACCCAGAAATGTATTCATCTAACCATGCTGCAGGATGGGCTAGAATCTTAAAACCCCAAAATGAATTCAACTGTGTCTCCTATATTGTACCATTCCAAAGCGAAATCAAATCGTAAATCCTTGATCAAACAATGTTTTGACATCTGAAACGCCTCCACCTGGAAAGTGAGGTTGAAGTTACAGTAAGAACTGAAAATCTACCTAGACAGAGAGACTTTAGACTCGAGCCAAAAACGAAACTCAATCCAGAGACACACACAGGCACACACCGCTGATTAGTAGCAAAATAGTTTCCTAAACATCCAACTGAGTTGTCCGTCTTTGATATCCAATCTGTCCTACATGGAAGCAATCAAATGTGGACAACAATCATCAAAGCGATGGAGGGCAATGGCAAGTTTCACAAATAAAGGGGCACCACCAGCACGTGGGCTGGTATGGGGCAGCATTTCAGTAGGATCCTCCTTTTGTCTGCACTCCAGCCCTCATCCCTCCACCCCAGCCTCCTCTATCGCTGACCTAGAAAACCATTTGCACTAAATTTGTAACCAACCTATCCACACTTAAGCCCACCACAGGTGTGAAAGATGCAAGGGAAAGCAAAGCCAGACAAGTTATCATTTTTGGTTGTGCCTGGAAGTAGTATGGGTGACCCTGAGAACTGCACTGTCTACAGTATGGGTGACCCTGAGAACTGCACTGTCTACGTGACACTGAGATTTCACTTCTATCCCCAACACTCCCCACTTAACCCTGGGAGTTGATCATGCTCTCATTTCACTGTCGTCCTCTTGCAATTCAGGGTCATTATTGGGGGGTGACTCTTAACTTTTGCATTTGTCTGAAGTGCCCTGTCGCTATAATAACTGTTGCAATATTTGTACATGCATATCCCATGCAACAACGAAGCAGGTTCGCGAAGCTGCAAAGAGGTGCCAAAGGCTGAGCAGGTAGACTTGTATGTTCTGTGTGTAAGACATATATCAGGGTTTGAAATTGCTGGGAGCCGTTTAGCTACTGGATAGGACCTAGAAGAGCCTGGTTAGCTTGTTGAGCAGGAGATAGCAGGAGCTACGTTCGGCTCCCTAAGCCTATTGGCGCAACACAGATATACCTATCTGACATTAATCCAATGTATCTGGAAATGTGCGTAAGTAAACCAGCAAAAGACCCATAAAGCATGAATGGTCATATGCACCTGAAGCTGGTCCTCATTTGGAGATTAGATTTGTTGTGTCTCTGGTGGATAGCTCGGGGGCAACAAGCTCGCCTTGGAAACAAGACGACGCAGAGCAACACAGGTTTGATCCCTGGGTCCATGCTTAGAAACCTCTGGGTATTAAACGCGTTATCAATAACCAATTATTATTTATTGTAATGTGTATTTGTGCCTCATTTTGCAGCAGCAGTGAGCAATTTCACTTCACAGAAAGAGGTGGGAGCAGAGATCAAAATGTGTCCTTAAAGCGACCGAGATTAATATAGTGACCAGTGGCAGAGTTCTGATGTAGCAACCAATAAAGACCAAATGACCCTCAGCAGCAGCAAGATGGAGGAACTGAAGCAAATGTAACAAGTGTAGACCTGTAAGGCAACATGGCAAGAGACAGAGGATTCAACAAAAGCTGTTGGCAATGGAGTACAACCCGGCAGTAGAATGAGGGGCCCGAAGGAATGTGCGTATTCGAGTGCATGCCACAGTTTGAATAAATGGCCAGTTCCTCCATCTTTCAGGCAACTATTCAAGAGACTGGACTTTTAATAGCTCTTGGGTCATAATGAGTGACTCCTGGTCCTAGGGTAATCCCGACACCCAGGAGCTACTTCCAGCGTCCGTGGATTCCAATGCCTACCCCTGAATATGAAAGTCGTACGCCCGGTTACACATATCCAAGGGAAAGACCGCTTTGCCACTCTTTCCAGAGGCCACACCTGCAAACTTCACCCCTCTTTGGGCTCTTTCTGGTGTATATTACCCAGATTTACCGCTTTCCCATAACGAAGAGCAGCCCCCCCTTGAGTAAAGCCATTCATCGCTGTCCATTTCGCTGTTTCACCCGAAGCCGTTCCTTAAAATGGAATCCTATACCTCCCTCATCCAGGGTGGGTGCAATCCTATTTCCCCCGGGGTTTCCAGATCAGAACACAACCCCATTCTAACCGCTCTCCGCAGTAGCCCGACGACCCGACGGTGTAAAATGCTCACCAGTGGGTCAGCTTGGGTCTATGAGAATGCAAAAACCCTGCTGGGTTGATCGTCCTGTTGGATGTGCTTGCCGGTGTGTGGGTGTGTGCGTGGGTGTGTGTGTGTGTGTGTGTGCGTGCGTGTGTGTGTGTGTGTGTGGTTGAGGGCGTTTGATGTGCTGAAAGGATGCAGGTTCCACTGCTACTTACCATGTTTCTACTGCCCTCCGTTTCAAAGTGTCAGGCTTCTCTCGCCTTGCACCACAGGTCGGGTTTGGCCCCTGCCTCCTCCATGCTTCTCGAACCCTCCCGACATTTGTTGGGCACTCAGTGCCACTAACCCAAGCATCCATGAGGTCTTGGCCCTTGCAGCTTTGCCTTGGCTGCCGTGGGTAGAAACCTCTTCTTTTTTTTTGCAGCCCAGAGAAGGGGACCTCTCTAGGGAAATTAAATGCTGTGTTCCTGGACCTGCACCCCCTCTCTCTCCCTCTAGCCGTGGGGTTCCCTGATAAAGGGTTCTATTAACGAAAGAGGCAGGCAACCGGCACTTCTTTTCTTTAGACACTGAGCTGGGAGAGGGAGAAGGGAGTCTTGCCTGGGACCTCGGTCCTAGCCCCAGTCTCACTGTGCCCCAAACTCATTCCCAGCTGGCTGATGGACTATGTTGCTTCTTGCCCCTTGATTTCACTCCTTGCGTCGCTGCATCCGCCTACCTATCCCTTACTTTCTAAACTCTTTCTCCCCATCAATCCCACGCCCACGTTCCCCTTTTCCCCATGTGGCACATAACAAACCCACATGCGTCTGTTCTGTTGTCTATGGCGCTGAACTGATGTGTGTTACATTCGCGGGGGTGGCCAGGGCCCCCGCGAGCATCCGCGCATACCCACACGCACTCACACAAATGAGCCACGCCGGAGACGTGTGCACTGCTCGGGTCCCCGGCGCCAACTGCCGGAGGACCGTCCTTTATTCCAACTGCACATGCGCGAGCCGGAACGAGGCTCGCGCATGCGCGCACTGGCGTATATAATACGCAACATCCCTCCTTTTCCCCCCAGACCAATAAACGTTAACAACCATGAACATCAACAGTGTCCTCTTCACACTTTGACTACCAGCGTGTCACTAGTTACGAGGCAGGGTCCATAATGAAGTCTTGGAACCTCTGCGGCGGCTTGCGCCCCGCCAGGCTCGGGTACCTGCGTGCCCCAACAGGGGGTCTTTCTGGTGTCCCAGGAGTCTCTGCCGGTATCTCGTTTTCTTGCGGCATCTCAGTGCCCTGGTCTGGTCCTTGTCCGCCGACCTCCTCTGGATTCGGCCCTCCTATGCGCTTGAAGAACGAGACGTTTCTGGTGACTGTCCCTCGTGCATTGGCAGCGGTGACCATCGACCCTTTGACATGTGTCACTCCCAGTGGTTGTGTGTCATACGGCAGTGACAACTTCCCTTCCGGTCTCCGGTTGCGCACCAGCACGGTGTCCCCTACTGCGATCTCTTTATCTGGCAATCCTCGCCGGACCGTTTCTCTTTCGTTCTAAGCGGCTCTCTGTTCGCACATGGTTGTTGTCGATCTCTCCGGGCATTCTCCCTTCCGCCTCAGGCAACAGTCCTCTGGGTATTCGCTTGAAAAGGGCCTCCGCGGGGGCAACCCCTGTGGACTGGTGTGGGGTCGTGCGGTATTCTCGGAGGAAGTCGAACAGGTTGCGCCGGAGGTCCTCTTCCCCCATTCACCGATATGCGGAACACTTTGTTGAGTGTTTGCATGAAGCGCTCAACCTCCCCATTCGCCCTTGGCCAGAGTGGGGAGACCTTCCGATGCTTGATTCCCCGTTCCTCACAGTATCGAGCAAACTGCTGGCCTTGGAATGGTGCCCCGTTGTCTGAGCATATCTCCAAGGGGAAACCATGAGTGGCGAACATCTTGTCCATCGCTAGGGTGGTGTGGTCACTGGCCGTGGATTCCACCAGCTCCACCTCTGGATAGCGCGACCACTGGTCGGTCACCACCAGAAAGTATAGCCCTCGACCTGTGGACCCGAAGTCTGCGTGTACAGTCCCCCACGGCCGGTCACTCCTTTCCATGCTCTGAATCGGCGGCCCTCGCTCCGCAGGGCAAGCTGCCTGGCATGGGACACAGGCCCTCACAAATTCCTCAACCCTGCTCTCCAGATCCGGAAACCAGACCTTCAATCGAAGACGTGCCTTCGTCTCGCTATTCCCTGGTGTCCTTTGTGGGTGAGTAGCAGGACTTTTCCTACCAGAGTCCTTGGAATCACAATCTGGTGTCCCCGCAGCAGGAGGCCGTCATCTGCCACAGACAGCTCGTGGCGCGCCTTCCAGAGTGCCTGCAGATCTCTTGGTGTTTCTACATTCCTCCGGGAGTTGTTCAGGAGGACTTCACGCCATTCCCTGGTGGTCACTGCACTTTTTATTCTCACGAAGGCTTCGTCCATGTTGGACTCCTCTGCGATCTCCTGACGTGCCAGGGCGACGGGCATAGCCGATTCAACCACTAGGTGTAGGGTTTCCACGCAGTCAGCTACCTCCAGTGCGTCCCTGGGGCGCCCAGTGCCCGGGTGGCGGGATAGATAGTCTGCGGGGTTATGTGTTCCTGGGCAATATAGTAACTTTACCTCGTATTCCATGAGTGATAGCATCCATCTTTCTATGCGGGGCGGCGGCTTGGATGATGTTCCTGACAGAATCGGGATAAGGGGCTTGTGATCTGTAACGACAACCACCGGTTTCCCTAGAATGTGTATTCTGAAGTGTTTACACCCCCACAAAATGGCCAGCGCTTCTCGCTCAATCTGGGAATAGCGCCTCTCCATCTCAGTGAGAGCCTTGCTAGCGTAGGCGATGGGTCGCATAGTCCCATGATGGTCTGCCTGCATGAGGACCGTCCCCAGCCCCACCGGGCTTGCATCGACAACAATCTCTGATTCGCGGTCAGGGCTGAAGTAGGCCATGGTTTCTTGACCCGACAGGGCATTCGTGATGGCGGTGAACGCCCTTTCCTCCTTCCCAGTCCAGGCCCACGCCACGTCGTTCCTGGTAAGGGCCCCTCAGGGGTTCTGATAGGGAGGCCAGGTCCCGAATAAAACGGCCACAGTAATTAACCATCCCTAGGAAGCTTCTGATTTCTGCCGGGGATGTTGGCGGGGGCGCCTCTCGGATATCCTTTACCTCTTCTGGATCTGGAGAGATGCCTCTAGCGTGAAATACGAATCCAAAGAATTTGAGCCTGTCTTTAAGAAACTCACACTTTTCCTTGTGCAGGGTCAGACCTAGGCTGCGTAGTTTCTCCAGGGTGTTTTCCAGGCGCTTCAGGTGTTCAGCTTCTGACCTGGCGAAGACTAGGATGTCGTCTGACATGTTGATGACCCCCTTGAGTCCTGACAGGGCCCCTCTGATGGCATTTTGGAAGACCTCTGCTGCGGACGAGACCCCGAAGCTGAGCCTTTTGTACTGGTACAACCCCTTGTGAGTTGTAAAGGTGGTATCTAGACCCGGGGTGGAGCTCTAACTGGTGGTAGCCTGATCTCAAGTCCAACTTTGAGAACACCCTCGCTCCTTGGAGTTCGCCAACAATGTCATCTAGGGTGGCCGTGAGGTGACGTTCTCTCTTAATTGCTACATTCGGCAACCTCACATCTACGCAGATGCGTACTGCCCCCGGCTGCTTTGGTTTTGGGGCCACCACGATCGGAGAGACCCAGGTGGTCCGCCCTTCTACCCTTTCGATGATATCTCGGTCCACCAGTGATTGTAACCCCTTTTCCACCTGCGTCCTCAGATGGAATGGGATCCGGCGATGTTTGAGCGCTGTCGGTCTCACGGATCCATCAATGTGTAGCCGTATGGGATCGGCCTTTAACTTCCCTATGCCGATGAAGAGCGATTCGAATCGCTGTAACAAACAATCCAGGTCAGCATGGTAAACTGCAAAAGTGAAGTGTACAATGTTCAGCCCCTCTGACGCAGCACAATTTAGAAGTGTGTGTGGGATCACGCTGGTGACGAAGAACCTCGCCCTTATGGTGTTTTGTCCATGCGACACTGGAGCCACGAACACCCCTTGGATGGGGAGGGGTGCGCTGCCTCCGAAGGCCTAAATTCGAGCTGTGGATTCCGCCAACTCAGGTGGGCCCGGGAGTGCATTGTAGTGTTCGGTTGCTAGCACAGACTGACGCCCCAGTGTCTACGAGGATCGGAGTCGGGTGTCTCCTATATCTACTGTACACATTGGCTGTTCCCTACCTCCAGGGCCTTTAGCAATGCTCGAGATGAAGAAAATCTCTCCTCCTTCCTCTTCCTCTTCTGCTATGTTGAGGTCTTGCAGGCCCTGCTCGACAGCTGCTACTCCCCGCACTCTCCGAGTGTCGCCTCGGCAGACACGCTCTGGTCCTCTGGAGGCCGCCACCAGAGTCGTCGCTCTGCACATCCTCGCATAGTGTCCTGGTGTGCCACACCGACCACAGACCCTTGACTTAGCCGGGCACTCACCCGCATGCGATACCCGTAGTAGGAGCACGATGGAGCATTGCCTGAGGCCGCGGGGGTGTCCCCTCTTCTTGGTGTCATCTCGCTTTCCCTGGAGCAGAACGTCCGACCGCAAAAGCCTCTTCCTCCTTCCTGGAGTGCCTGGCTGCGTCCATTCTCGCCCCCCTGGCCTCTACCAATTCGTATGCTCTCCCAGTGTCCCAAGATCTGCTGCAGCGTCAGCCCTGGTTCCCTCAGAACTTGCCTCCTCAGCTTCTCCGAACTGCACCCTTGCAGCAGTTGGTTGCGGATTATTTCTTCCTCATTCATCCTCCTGCAAGGGGCCGCTAGGTGTCTCAGCCGCGCACAAAACTGGTCCAAGGACTCTTCTTCCAGTTGTTTTTCGGCACACATGACAAACCTGTCAAAGTCTACGTTTGCCATAGGGAGAAAGTGATCTCGGAGTGCTTGTTTCACTGCATCATATGTGACTACGGGGATGTTGAGAGAGTCATATATTCTGTGAACCTCCGTCCCTGCTGAGTACACCATGATGGCAATCTTCGCCTCATCATATGTTTCCCCCGAGGCCCTGAAGAACATTTCCAGTTTCTTGACCCATAGGAGCCATTTGGGGCATAATTTGGATGGGGGGCCCGTGGTATCGAATACTGGCATAGGGGCCAGAGTGCTGTGCATCCTGCGTGGGACAGGAGCGACGGCGCCCTCTTGCTCATCTTCTTCTTCCCCCATGGTGGTGTATGGTACTCGCAGGAAGTTGTTGCTGCTTGTGTGCGTAGAGGTGAACTGGTCAGGTGGGTCTCTGTCCTTTTCTCACCCTCCTGTGCTTGTCTTCTCCCCTCTCCACGAGATTACCACAGCCCTGGGATAGGGCTGTGGGGGTTCCAAAAATTGTCTCTGGTCGCTACGGAATGCAGGTGGCGCACGAGCACCCTCGCGGGCCGCAACCACTGCACGCCACGTGTTACAAAATGGCCGCCGGCCGTATGCGTCGGTCCGTGCCGACACGGAGCAACGTTCTTTCCGCTCTCGATGCTGTTAGAGCGGAGAACAGCTGTAGTGCCGTCCTCGTCGCCAGTGTTACATTCGCGGGGGTGGCCAGGGCCCCCGCGAGCATCCGTGCATACACACACACACACTCACACAAATGAGCCACGCCGGAGACGTGTGCACTGCTCGGGTCCCCGGCGCCAACTGCCGGAGGACCGTCCTTTATTCCAACTGCGCATGCGCGAGCCGGAACGAGGCTAGCGCATGCGCGCACTGGCGTATACAATACGCAACAATGTGAGTGGAGGCAGTGGACTCGGAGAGCCTGTGAGGCAATTCACACACTGCCTGCTCTCTGTGTGAGAGTTCCTGATGTGTAACGTTTTCTATAGCAGGGTCAGACTCGGATAAGAAATAGGGCCGGACACCCAAAAACAAGTGGCCCACCCCTCGCCTCACGACCCTTGACCTCTGATAACATCAACGGAAGTGATGTCATTTGACCACACCCCAAAGTGTCAAACCGGGAAGCGATGAAACACGACCTTCCACCCCTTGACAAAACAGTAAGTGGCATATATTTTTTTTTTTTCAAAAACCGGCCCAGGCATGTCCAGAAACCGCCCCCACTCACCAGGGACGATTTTGGCCCGAGAGGCCACTCCAACCCTGTCCAAGTGGAGGCCTGACCATGCGTGACTTCTCCGCCCTTTTGGCCACGTTGCTCTGCAGAGCCGCATTTTCCACTTCATCTTCTCTATGAGGCCTGCGTCCTTTCCACACTCGGCTGGAGTCTGAGTGGTTGTGGTCATTCTTTGGTCTCTTTTGCCTGCATGGGCAGGGCATTATTATTTTTTTTTATGTTGCATTTTTAAAGATCTCATACCGCCCGCGGACATCGAGCAGCTGTTGCAGGAATTGTTTGTTTTTTAGTTGTGTAATAGTTTTTTTGTCTTAGTTGCGTATTTATAACACGCTTAAATACCCAGAGGTTTCTAAGTGCAGACCCAGGGATTGAACCTGTGTTGCTTTGTGTAATGTTGCTGCTGAGCTATTCTCCCGGGACGTGTTATGTGGCTAGGTTGGTGAATTGGGAACTAGAGGGCCGTTCCTGCAATCCTGGTTTCCCCAATTGGCCAAATTCGTGTTACCCTGCCCAAATGCACTCATCTTTCCTGCCCCTCAAGTCCTGGTCTGCAAAAGCAGCAATTTTTTAGAAACTGGATGTCGAAAATAAATGAACGGATGGTATAATTGTTCGAATTTCAGCTGTACTGAAATTTCGTACAGCTGAAAATGACTAACAATTATACCATAGTTTTGCATTATAGCGAACAGTGGTTTGGGGGTGTCCCCTGCTCCCTTGTTTGCTACATTGGGATCAGGGGTGTCCCCTGCTTTCAATACATCTAAAGTGGGTGGGGAGAAAAAGATATTTAAAAAAAAAAAAAAACGTAAGTGAGGGAACTGGCGTCGCAGGGAGTCCGGGGAGTTGGTGGTACACAGCGAGGTGTGCCGGCAAAATGTAAGCAGGGGGCGAGTAAGGGGATGTGGGGAACCTAATGTGTGATTATACCGCGTCACGCATTTCGAGTTCGACATTTTCGATTTCGTAATTTCGCGCTGTGATGTAATCATGTACATTCATAAGTCCTATGTGAAAACTGGACAATTTTAAAATTGTCTACTCAGATCTTCAGAAACGCAGTCTCAACTTTCCTTGGACAGGCAGTATGTTTTTATTGGGTAACAGATATTTTTTGTATATCCATTCCTCTTTGGTGGATAATCTCACATAACCGATCATATTTGTGAAATTAATTCAAATTGCTATTTTCCACAGATAACTTCGAATGCATTTTACCTATATTGGATGTAAACCATCAGACTTGTAAATTCTCTAATCCTTTTATAATCCGTTCGTTCGTGTGTACATCTTTCGAATGCAACACCCTTAACGTGTGTTTCTGGCGGTTCTTTTAAATAGTACTTTAAAGAGTTCAATTAGACTTGTTTTAAACTTGTCTTGCTTGCTATGTACTTAAGCATCTCTGGCACCTTAATGCTCTCACGATGGTGTACACAAAGTGTGAGGGACTTTGTGTCTTTAGGTGCCTTTGCAAGCAAGCCTACCTGCGACGATATCGCATTTGCTGTTCCTCTAGTCTAGACTATGCAACACAGGAGCTTCAATCTTTGCTCTGCAGGCAGGCAGGGATCTTTTCAGGTTTGACTCTCCCACCTAAAAAAAAACCAAAAACAAATCTCCAACCTTGCAAATGTGTCGCACAAGCCGTCTTTCTATCAGATTAATGTATTTAATTTGCATTCATTGTTTTATATGTTGGCTGATACCTGGCATAGCTTAGATAAATGCTAGGTGTAAATATCTATATTTGATATTTAATTTAACAACTTGAAGCAAAGATACCATAAATGAACCATTAGCTGTTGCATGTTTTGTGCAATAGGACTATTGCAAGCGTTGCACGCTATTATAATGTCTAGAATACATGGCATCCAGCAATATCTGTACAACCGTCTGGAAATAATTGTCTTATTACAGACTGGTTGTGACCTCACAACTGACCTGTAATAAGAAAAGTGACATTTCAGTTACTCTGTAATCAGTTATTACGCTTCCGTTGTGACATCACAATGCTTGCTGCTTGAGCCTGCAGAGAGAATTCCAGCTGTCTCTGCAGCACTAATTAAAGCCGTGAAAAGCTTTACAAATTCCTTGCTTCCAATATAGTTTTCTGTGTCACTTTACGGCAATTCATTGGCAAGGAACTGTTTATGGTACCATATTTAATTTCTGCACTGCTGGAGTTTAACGGATGGGGAACAAGAATCTGCATGTTATTACTTATTTTAAAGAACAAAATGAAAACCTTTTTAAGGAAACATTTTATTAAACTGCTGGAACTGTTTTTCTGCAAAACATTGGCAGCTGCATTTTTGCTTTTTAAATGCAAGCAGATTCTATATTGATTGTGGCTCAGCAAATGGAAAATGTTATGATGCAAGAGACGTGTTCTGGAAGGGAATGAGTGTGTGTGGCCATGCATTATAAGGAATAAAATACCCCCTACCATACTTGAAAATGATCTTGCAAGTCACCTTGGAGTTCTGTGACCTTATAAAGGAACTCTGCCTTCAGCCTCGGTGACTTGCAATTCCTTACAATGTACAGTAGGGGCTACTGTATCCCATATATATCGAATAATATTGTAAAAACATTGAGAGACTCAATATTAGGAAAAATAAGAGATTAGATTGAGAGTCTTTACTACACCCATAAACGCATTTAATAATTTGACAGTACTTGGATTAATTAATTCTCATCATCGCAGTGAATAAACGTAATTGGAACATTTACTTGATATTACAAAGCTAACTGCATTACCTAAATTGCGTTACGCAATACAGATCCTTGCGGCTCACAGCAACTGGGGTGAGTGGAAGACATCTCGAACTCTGACCCCCAGCGCACCTCATCATTTGCTTCTTATTAGTAACCATGGAAAGTGACGAGCTCCCTGGTTGCATTGTTGTATATTTAGAGCCAATCCTATCCTAGTTGTAGAAATGTACCGGAAGTGTCACTTCACAATTGGAAAAATCTCTAGTTTTGGGAAGCAAATAACTGAACATTTTATCATCACCAATATATAATTCAGTAATGTGCCTTTACGTTTTAACTCTGTCCGTTGGCTGTTTCAGCCTACTGCAAATATTCCAGGTTCTAGTGGGAGGTGGCTTTTTGTTGGTTCCACATTTTTTTTCTTCTGAGAAGGTAATGTATGTCATCTGAAGGACCGTTCCCGAATACCAAAACTATTTACTTATCCCTATCAGAAGGTGGTCACTCAAAGGCCAGGCAATGATTTTTCTGCTACGGTTTACCAGATTTGAACAATTTCTAGTAGCTAAACAGCACTACCGAAAGAGACTGACCGAGGGCGCATTACTAAATGGTTTACGAATCTGTATTTGCCTTTATTTTTATAATTTGATAATGATGAATTGTTTTCATTAAAATATGTTGCCAGCTATTTTGAAATGTGTAGGTTACGCTCTCCATGTGCTAATGGACATTGCTTGGCTGGAGTTGTATTACGTTGACAAGGCTAGCATGGTAGAGGTTGGGTCATCGCAGTCGCCTCCTTGCTTTACAGGGTTACCAATGGCAGGGGCATGATGAGGAGGAACACCATGAGACAGTGGGTTCCGTTGAGCTCCCCAAGTGTGTTATGTGGCAGGTGGCAGGATCTGTCCCGCATAATGCAAATCGGGTGATGCAGTATAGTGTGTGTTATCACATGATTGTTTCTATTCCAGTTATGCAGCTGGAATTCACCACAATGGTGCACATTCACGTATCTGTAGCGAAGCACTGTCAAACAAAGGAAGTTATGTATATGTTTATTTCCCCAAGCCAGTTTGGGTTTCCTTTTAGTACAATTTATTTTCTCCTCAATCATTTTGAATTTTGAGGTGCTCAGCCTAAACACACCCTGACTTGCGCAGCTTCCGATCTATGCTAATTCCGGGCAGGCCAGAGCCCTGCCAACCCCCTCCCATTTTGCCTTAAAGAGAATCCCGGTCTCTTGTGTCCCCCCCCATTATAAATGCCAGGGTATCGCTGTGTTTGTTAGGTCCTCCTGCGGCATCCTCACTGGGAGGACGTAGACAATATCAAGAGGCCTTGGAAGAATATTCATTTTGATCCCTGCTATCCTCCCCAGCCACGACAAGAATATGCCCTTCTATTTTCTGAGATGTTCTTTAATCATTTCAAATAGTTTGGAATAGTTTAGCCTTAAAGACGTGATTATGTTGAGTTGTATAAAGTCCAAGAAATGTGATCTTTTTCTCTTGGCAGCAAATCGGAATCAAATTATTATTATTATTATTATTATTATTATTATTATTATTATTATTATTATTATTATTATTATTATAAATGCAACATTGTATCCCATGTTCCCCACTAGGAAGGATCAAAGGCTTGATTTCTGACTTACATGTGTTCCCTTTGAGCCACACAGTCTTTGATAACTCGTTCATTTCTTCCAAGGGAGCTAGCTAGTGAGATTTCTGCATTGATAAGTAAAACAATTGCGAGCAGACATATTTAGTTCTGAGTCCCTCCAATTGTGATGCCCTTAACAGTGTTTCCCTTAATGCTAAGAGTGGTTCTAGAGTTAGGGTAAACAAAACAATAGATAATGGACACACCAGTCTGGCACCCCTCCCCAGTTTTATTGTCTCGGCTGTCTGTTCACCCCTTTCATTGCTATATGCCTATGCCTACCTTTTTATGCACCCCTTCCAGAGATCACAAGTCCATCCTATCAAATGCTTTTTCAGGATCAAGCATGAACTATACGGCCGGAACAGACAACATTTTTGCTTTAACGACAAAGTGGATGACACTTATTCTTGAAGTTTCCCCTTAGAGGCCCATTTCAGTGTAGAAACCTGGTTTGTTGGGTTCTTGAACATCATCTAAGTTGGGCAACCTTTTCCTAAAGTCAATGATCTTTTCTTTATTGTGGCCTACTCACTAGCCCGGAGCCACAGTG
This sequence comes from Ambystoma mexicanum, assembly GCF_040938575.1. NCBI lineage: Eukaryota > Metazoa > Chordata > Amphibia > Caudata > Ambystomatidae > Ambystoma > Ambystoma mexicanum. The sequence continues at coordinate 574,202,790 of NC_090922.1, read as the reverse complement.
TCAGTATTATTCTGCTCAAAGGTTTCGGTTCCCCTTTCATTTTGGTTTTGAGGAACCCAGGGGTCTGGCCAATGTGATTTCAGTTCTGGGGAGGTCCACACATTGCACATCACCTGAGACTTTGCTTGTGGCTTTAGAATACTTGTTTTGGTGTTTAGCCCCCAGAAGCAACTTGAATGCTGCACTCTCATCCTTTATGCCCCATGGAGCTGGCCTGATAATCACCATCCAACACGGAGGGTCACCCTGTAAGAATTTTTCACTAGGCAGTTTGGCATCTATGCTCCAGATACCCTTTTGTGGTGTGGTGGTCTATAGAATCGTCCCCATCAATCCATGTCCAAGTTCACCTTCTAATGCCAGCCTCTTTTTCGTTCGCTTTGGGGCAAAGCTACCCAAGCTTACCCAGCTGTACACTTTTGGCACATACTCGCGTGAAATGACGCACAGTACTGCAGTGATGGGACAATCGCAACAACCATCAATGGATGGAAGCCCAGTTGACACTGTCCCCACCATTCTCAACATGTGCAATCTTACCGCACTCGGGAATCCGGTCGTTGGAGCTCTCTGGACCAGCCAGCTTGCCTGTGTACCAGTCAGCCGACTCCCCCCTGTATTGGCTGACGTAAATAGCGAAGCTTCTCATGGCCCTATTCTGACCCTAGGCCAGAGTACTGATCCCCACCCCTGACCAATGTTCTTTGCTCCTAGGGCTCCAGCGCTGTAGGGAGAGACAAACACCTACCGACCATCTCCTGCATCAGTGGGCACTTGTGAGGGTAGCCTGCACTGCAACTGCTCCACAGCTGGCACCCTCTGGACAGAGCCTCGGATAAGTGTCTGCACATTTTGGATGAGAGCGGATACTCTCGCAACAGTGCAGGCTTGCACTTTACTTCTTTCAGTGGAGAGTTGTTGCTACTCAATTTTCTGATGGCCACCTAATAGATTTGCTGCTGAGAAAAGCTCCTGTGGTCATACCGGTGTCTGAAGCATTGGACAATCACGTGTTCCTTTTCAGAAATTATTTAAAAGGTAGAACTTTTTTTTATCAGAATTCATCTTAAGTATTCTCGCTAATGTTTTCATAAGATACTTCTAGGTGAGGAATCCACAACACTTCCTCCCGAGTGCCCCTTGGGCTAGTAGGTTGATTGGGTCTGGCTTGATACCTGGGGCAGGGTTTTTAGTCCCCACCTGTTTCAGGGTTCACCAGTCGGCATTTAAGGTAATCGCAGCAGTACCTCGGTGTCTGTATCACAAACCCGCTGTATTTAGCACTGAACCCAATGAAGTATATTTCATATCATTTCTAGAGGAAACTTCACAGAAATTTTAAAATGTTTTTTATGGCTGGTTGGTAGCTTCAATCTTGAATGTGTGCCCATGTTAGGATTGTGTACTGCACCCCACTTCCACGTCGTTCTCGTTTTATTTGTGTCTGTTTCTCTCTCCAGTCCCACTATTCCGTAGTAGTATCACTAGTAAACCCCCAGACTAACGTTCCCTTCGACCCTTGCTAATCTTGATTCAGCAGCTGTCGCACCACTGAAATGCTACTTAAGCATGCCTGCACCTTTCTGACCTCTACTCACTCCCCATCCCCATCCCCATCCTCTTGGATCTCTCCACTAGTTCCCAACACAATCAACCACACTTGTATCTTGCTAGCCCTCACTGCCTCCTACTTTGCTAATAGTTTTTTCTCAATATCCTCTGATCCTCCACTTCTCATGGTAGGAGTCTCCCACCCCACCCCCAAGGCTCTGCCCTGGGTCCATTTCTCTGCACCCTTTACACCTCTTCCCTCCTCACATTCCTACTTCCTTAGGACCACAGTCTGCCTCTCTGCCACTGGAAGGCACTTTGCTGTCTTCTGCTGCACCCCTCGAAGACGCAAGTCCTCCGTCTCCCAGCCTTTAATGACACTTCTCCCCTCCGACCCCCCACCCCGCCCAGTCTCTCTTCCTCCTGACCAACCTACATCCTCCCAAGGGGTTGCAACATTAGGATTACCTTTGAAAGCAATCTAAAGCCCCACGACATCACCACCTCTAGACCCACAGCTGCTCGGATGAATGCCTTAAACATTCATAAAGTCGTCCTTCTTCATCGGCCATTCTGCTAGAGGGTATTGGCACCCTGGTACTCGGTTGCTTTGACCCATGCCCGAGCCTCCTCGCAGGCCTCATTCTATACTCATTTGTTGCACTTACACAGTCCTCAACTCCACCACCTACATGCACCCTGTGCAGTCTCGTCCATTCCCTTTGAGAACTGCTTTCATGCTGGTGGACTCTCCATGCATAACCAGCCCCTCCTAATGAAAACCAGAGCTCCATCTCTCGCACCACCTGGCTGCCTTCATCTCCCGGTACTCTACACCTCGCATCCTTCTATCCAGCATCCTCCTCCACCTGTCACTCACACACACCGTGCATTCATTCACTTCTTCTCTCCTTTACCCGTGACATCGAAAATACCCACAATATAGACTCATTCAAATCGGCCCCAACTCACCACCTCCTAAATCTAGGTGGTGCCCAGTCCTCTGTAATAACATTACCCCACCCGAACCCACCCTCAGCAGCACCATTGCAGCTAAAGTCACCTGCTTGTAAAAGTCCTTCTACCCCCCTCCCCCCCACTATGTCGTGTTCTTTGTCTAGCGGCTCGTTGTTCTGCTTTTTAACCCCCACCATCATCCGGTCACGTGTCAACTAAACGCGTCCGGGAAATCTTTTGAAAGGCAGGTCTACTTTATAGCCCTGAGTAAGGCTTTCTGTCCTCAGTTAATGCAAACAATAAAAAGCAAAGGCCCAGCTGTATGTGTGGAGGGCGTGGCTTGGGGAATGCTGCACTGCCAGGGGCAGACTTCTAATAGTCCTTGAATAAGTGTATGAATCTAGCCCACAAGGGGGTTTAGTTTGCCTTTCATTGGACTACTACACGTTTTGGATAATAGTCTCCTATATCATTTTGAAATTGTCTTTCAACAGTGAATGTAAATGTGCGTTTTAGTTTATATGGCAGTTCATGTTCGTTTTATGGCTTATTTAATTTTGCCTTTGAAGACGAGCGAGGTTTAGGGAGAAGGGAGAGGTTTCTCCAGGATCAGGTAATTTGTTGAAGCAGCTGAGCTGGGATTACAAGTCTAGTCTCAAGAGTGCAGTCAGTAATGTCATCACTAGACCACAACTCTAACCCATTCGTACAATTGTACACTTTTTGAACTCTGGAAAACTGATTGCATATGTCCTTTTTTTTCTCCCAGGTAACTAACTTTTCCAACATTCTTTTTTTTTTTTTTTTTAAAAAAGAAGCTCCTTTGCATCATCTTCGAGTTCTATACAAATATTTGTTGCTTGAATATTGGTCAGTTTGAATTTAGTTTCTGTATTCTGGGAACCCCCGTGTCCATCGTAAGGGTTTATCAAGTAGAACATCTCGAAAATATCCAAGGTTTATACCAGGTGGGGATTTTTTGTATTGCTTTTACAAGAGGGCAACTGTGTTTGTGCGTCCCCCAAGCCACAGCACTATTTAATGCTTTGGGAGCTCTGGTTAAAAAACATGCCTGACGGATCTTGGACAAAATAAAACCCATCAGCCCTGCTTCAGTACTCTTCACATCACCCTGCAGATTCCATCCACTAACGCACGAAAGGGGGTGTGGACGTTGCATTGCACACAATAAGGGCTATTTCACTCCATCTTAACTCTGCAGCTTTCCTTAATTGTGTCTGAGGATTTAGCATCTTGCGTCAGAGGAGACATTTCGGTTTGCCAGTTGAGACGGGCCACCAAGAGATCGAGCGCAAGGCATGAGTTATGCAGAGAGGTTGTTTACTATGTTGTTACAATGGGGCAAAATGTCCACTCGCCACCAGCCATTGGCTAGTGATATTTCACTCTTGGCGAGTAAGAAATGGTGTGCTGTGTGCATGTATAGAATTGAGGTGGCGAGTGGCATTTTTCATGTCTGGCTTGTAGTTTCAATCTTGAATTTGTGCCCAATGTTGGGATTGTGTACTGCACCCCACTTCCACATAAAGAAAAGGGAGTCTGAAAGAGGGTTTGACGAGCACAGCATAAGTGGATTATTGGGGCATGTCATAGCAGATGGCAGACCTGGGCAATCGCAGGGGAACAGGATTACTATATGACTTTGCACTGAGACGAAAGTTGTTTAATCAATGTATCTCTTTATTTGGAAAATTGAGTCTTGTTGTTTTTTCTTTTGTTACCAAGGTGACTGTTTCACTGTGGAATCATCGCTAATGCCTGTTTTTCTGGTTTAGCCAAGAGTTTATGATCTCAAAGTGGCAGCATTAGTTCTGTTGCACCAAAGCCTGGAACCCTAGGAGCATCCCATTGCGTTGGGCATAAACGGGGACCAGACAGAATGTGGGTCTTTGTCTATTATGGGAGATTGCTAAACATTGCAGGGAGTTTTGTGCGTATTTTGTTTGCTCAATCATTAATTTTGCGGATTTTGGCACCAAACAAATCCCATTGCAAATTGCCCGATGTCTCTTGAACATCTTGTCTCTAATGAATTTCATATAGAAGTCACAATTGTTCAGAAATAAAAAAAACCATTAAAGAAAATATTCATTAAAGATACATTGTTAAAATGGAAATCCTTAATTTGCACATTTTAATTGCCATACATCTCACAATATCTTCCGTGGTAATGTGGTGTGATTGCAATCTATTTAGGCTACCTCAAATATACATATTTTGCCCCCCTCCACCCTGGATGGAACCTCACCAAACTTTGCAGGATCGATCTGCCTGGGGCCATATACTTTTTCTTTTGTTGCAAAGTTTGGGGACGATTCGTCCAGGGGTGTGTGAAGTTATATATTTTAAAACTCTGCTATGCCCTTCTCATCACTAAATCATTTTCCAGGCACTGTCTTTGTAAGAAAGTAGAACACAGAGGATCTTGGTGTTTCTTAGACCTGTGCTAAGCAGCCAAGTTATTAACTTGAGGACATTTCCAGTACGTTCATGGAGAATTTTACGGATTTATTCGCCCCATTAGCGTCTCTACTTGAACTCTGGTATTACGTAGAGATCAGCCCAAGTAGTCCCCTATGATGAGATCTCGGGAGCGGCAAAATGAAGCATCCATGTGCCAGTGAGAGGGGATCAGCAAGTTAAGCGCTTGCCCCAGAAATCCTCCTAAGACCAGCAGCCGCAGCTTTTGATCCAGGCCGGGCTGGCTCGGCCCTCCATTACTTTTGTGGTTGATGCATTCAATGCCATATTTACTGCTCTGAGGTGTGAGTGATCTGGCACGGAGAAGTCTTTAAAGTGTTATTTATTTGACATTCTATCTAAACTCTGAATTATTCAGGACCACGCGCTTGCTGCAGACTAGCGGTCTGCAACCCGTGGCCCTCAAGATGTTTTGGCCTGACTCATCCTTTAGTATGTGGTCTAAAGCCAGTGGTATTTGTAGTCCAACACATGTAACCAGACACAGGTTGCAGACCTTTGCTGTAGACTGATGGTTAAGGAGTGCTCTGTGGTTAGTTTCAAATGACATTTTGGATGATTTTGAATACTATTCACAAATGCACAGATTAGAGCGTTTGCTTTCCTAGTTGGATTGGAAGCTTTTGAAACTTTATTACTAACATAAACGGAATGTGAGCCAAGTGCCCAAAGTATATTTGCCTGGTTCCAGTGGCCATGTCTCGGAACCCCATTTTTGTCGTGAGTAGGATCTGCTTTTGGGTACAGGCGTTCCATGTTTTCTTCTTCGGGTCGTGGAGAGATGCTGGCTAGAGAGATGCTTTTGGTTTTCAAGGAGCACCTTGCGTACCTGTTGTAAAATCGCATGGGTCAGAAATGTGTTGTGGGGATCACCAGCGCTTATCTAAAGCTGGACCCAGTAAAATACCAAATGTGTCCTGTTTGGAGCTAGTCCAAGTGCACCCGAGTCCAAGGCTTACTGGCCAGCGATTCACTTGGAATCCCCATCAACCGAGACCTCTTCTTCAAGGCTCCCCAAGAAAACGCAAATTCCCAAATGTAGCCGTTCTCTTCTGCGTCAGAACCAACTCTTCCTCCCAGCCTCAGATTTCAGAACTGTGGCCCACATCCTCATCCTCTCCCCTGTGTGAGACGATGAGTGGCAACACGCTTTTTCCGGTTTCCAAGCATCCACTCTGGAACGCATTGAAAGGCCTTGGTCACAGGAAGTCTGGCACATCAAAGGTGTGAAGAAACCTGAGAATATTTTATGCATCTTAAAACGTCATTGCCCCCCGCCCTCCAGGACTGCATCACGCTCAAGCCGTTGACAAACGAGGACCCCTTCTTCCTAGCTGAAAAACTCCAGCTCCAGAAGTCAACGCAGCACGAGCTCTAATTATCTGGAGCAACATTGCCACACATATCAAGACCCTTATTTTTTCATTTTTAGTATTTGAGTGCAGACCTAGTTTTGAGAATCGGCAGCGCGCTGTACAACAATGGGTTAATGGGACTATGCGCAAGGGGCGCATGTTACTGTGGTGCTGTGTAACATTGGAGTTAAGGGACAGAAACAGTAGTTGTGGTGGCGGGGGGGGGGGTAGACTAGGGTGTGTGATTGGGGACGTGCACGCTGCATGAAGGTGTTCCTTCAACAGAAGGCTCTTGAGCTCCGTCCTCCATTGCACGGTGGTGGGCATGAGTTTAATGTCACCGGATATGAGGTTCCGCAGCCCGCGGTCAAGGATCGAGCATGCCCGTTTCTTCTTGTTTGAGGTTTTTTTTTAGCTCTTCTCTGACAAGGCCGGGCTTGCTGTGCTGCGTTGGCCACCAGACATGACGACCTTGTTGGCGAGGCGGGAGGGAGCATGCAAGGCGGTGGCTTTGTAGATGATGCAGCTGGTCTTGAAATCAATGCTTCCTTCATGCAATACTCTGCAAAGAACATCTCATTAGCCGCTGACCACCGGTCCCGGCCACGCATTCCTTCCCTAGTGCCACTCTGCCTTCGCAGCTCTATGTTGCATTCCCTTTCTATTGTAGCTGGCATTGCCCTACAGAACCAGGCAAACAATCATGCAGCGTATAGTTTATCAACTTTGGAATCGAGAGACCTGTATTTTAGTCCAGACTTCCGCGTATGACCAGAGTCTGGGGCCAGGGGAAATCACTTATTCACCCGGACCCTCAATTAATGCATCTATCAGAATTGGGAGCACTTGGAAGCAGGTTTAAAATCGGTCCAGCCTCTAGAATCAAAAACTGAATTATCCATTTCTTTTTTATATTGAATGTGCATGTTAGAACAAAAGAATCATACACCAGTTTACATAAAAACCATTATTACAAAATGAATTAATAAAACGAAATGGTGCAAGATCATTACAGGCTATACACCAAACTGCAAACCAATTACAAGAATTATGCAGCGTAGCCAATTCAGTTACCTCAACAGGAAGTCCATAAAAACAAATGTTGCTTAAATAAGAGTGTGCTACATGCTTTTTAAAGCATAATCTGAGGGCAGCCAAGCACAGCAAGATGGGCAAATCCTGGTGCTCGTACAGACCGTGCTGGCCTCCCGTTCCTTTGTGGAGACCGTGCTGGCCTCCCGTTCCTTTGTGCAGACCGTGCTGGCCTCCTTTTCCTTTGTGCAGACCGTGCTGGCCTCCCGTTCCTTTGTGCAGACCGTGCTGGCCTCCCGTTCCTTTGTGCAGACCGTGCTGGCCTCCCGTTCCTACCTTACTTTTTGCACCTCGCGATTTGTAGGTGGCCAATTCTTGGGTGCCCCCACCTGCCACGTGTGATTTGTTTTAAACTTTAAAAGGCTTCTTGACAAGGGCACAAACTTGAAAGAGAATGTATTATTTTATTGGCAAACCATGTGAAGAAAAAAGGGAAGGGGTAATGGGATGAAATCTGTGCTGCCGTTTAACCAGCCGGTGGTAAGGGGCAAGAATCTGGCAAGCAGGTGAACGCTGCATTGCCCCAATCTGTGTGAGCAGGATGACGCTTGCACGGTTCTTCTGAAACTCCTTCCCGGAGTGTACGACTTACTCTTGTGGAGTAGTCTAAGGTCTATTTTAGCTTTTTTCACTATGTTAAGCCTAGTCTGAGTGGTATTGAACGAAAGATGAGTGGTTTTGCACATTGCATCATAGCTGGTGAAAAACCCTCTAGTGCATTGCTTAACCAAGGTTTGGGTGGGTTCAGATTCCGGGTTCTATAGATGCCAGGTACTATCTGCCAGTCAATGCTCTCAGCGGATAGCACCTCAAACAATGATTGGACATTGTAAAGAGGCTGCCTTGCAAGACAGACGCTCCTCCCACACCCTTACAGCTCTGAATAAATATTGTGGGTGTCTGGATCGATGCACAGGGCACCCCCAGAGAGGACGGGGCAGCTGGGCGACTTGATAGTTTCTATTTGGGTGTAGTGCCTCTTCTCCAGTTAAGCAAAAATCCAAACCACTCCACAACCTCTGCCTGCAATACCCATTCCCTGACTAACTTCTAATGCATTTTTGTATTTTGTTACTCCTATTAACTGACTTTGACAATGACTTTGCACACCAATGTATCAATGTACAAACTTGTAAATACATGTCCCAGCTGTACCCACCCTGTAACTAAGCTCCCTGCAAGCAACAGCGTCTCGATGCCCACGGGCTGTTTGTGTGCTATACAAATGTAAAAATTAATTTTTAAAAAATAAATGTCTTTCCGGTGTAAAAAAGTCGTTGAACAAATGTGGCTGTCAGCCATGTTAAAATCTGAGAGGTCCAGTACTACAATGAAATATGCCCCTCCTGATTCAATCATCTGGAGGGGTGATGCCCTCCCCCCTCAAGTAGGGGCCTCCTTATTACACTGTGGCCTCCAGGCTAGCTGATGGCAATGCCTACAGTAGATTGTGGTTTAGGCTATGCCTGCTGCTGAGCCACTCATGCTATGATATTCCTTAGTAATGGAAGAAGGAAAATGGAGGCAAGGCGTTTCATTTATCTGTAGCAGAGTGTGCCTTTATTTTAGCTAGTGTACTATTGGACGCCTTTTAACCTTAGTGGTAAATCGGTGCCCTGCTACAGCGGCAGTCACAATATTGAGTAACGGTATCAAAGGTACCAAGCCTCAATGTCCAATTTGTAAAAGGAAGCTGGCGATGTGCCGCATTGATGAGCTGTACTTTTCATGTTGGCAGCTCTCGTTCATTTTCCTACGGTCGTTGTATTTGGTTGGACGTTGAGGGCATGGTCTGCACGTAATGGCGGATGTGGAAATATTCCCTTTAAGGTCCAAAAGGCACCAGATCACTGAAGAGGGAGGTGGTCAAGGAGAAAGAGGATCCAGGGAAAAACACGAATGCGAAGTATGACGCGATTTATGGTAGAAAGTCAACCTTGACTTGCGCTCTTGGCGTCCCCCTGGGCTCAAGCGTGCAATACGGTCTGCATACTCCATTCGAGCGTCGAAGGCAAATGGTGCAGTCAAAGCCGCCTTAGGATCTGGTAGAACAATGGCGGAGAAGGCCACAAAGGTTGGTAGACATGCAGAGTAACTCACACAGAGTAGCAAACCAGGCCGGAGAGTCGAGTGTATATTGGACGAATGGAAGAAAAGGGGTAAAGAATGTGGAGCAAGTGTGCTAATAACGGTTTGCTGACCTGGATCATTGGGATTTGCTTCAAGGGAGTGAGTGGTGTCTTCTGCAGAGGGCCCACTGGGAAAGATGTTAAGGAACGCTCATACCCTAGGAGTAACCAGAGGGAATGCAGACCGACTGGAAGGAAAGTCTGGCCAGAAATTATGGGAAAATTGTAGAGAGTGGGTGAATGACCAAGCCAGAGGCACCGCAAGCTCAGCTTTTGTCAATCGCATGTGTTCATCGGCAGAGGTTGTCTATAAGAAGTGGTGACAGCTAAGCTGGGCTGGTCATAATCTGGGAGCATGAAGTCAGTACGTCGTGGAATTTGGCAGGATGGGTAGGCCAGAGCAAAGGGTGAGGTTCCACCATGTCTAGTGGAGATGGAGAAGATGCTGGAGGAGCGGTATGTGAAGGTAAGATCAGCATTTGCCCTGGAGATGATGTCATTGCCTCATGATACGTGCGCGAGGGGCTTTCCAAGTCGACTAGAGGCATAGCTCTCAACCATTTCTGTTGCAAAGGCGGGTGAAATCACCCGATTTTGTTTTTGGCGGGTGAGACGCCCATTGAAATGAATGGGCGTGCAGGAGGCTTGGTGGTGAGTCAGCCCTTTACAAGGCGGGTGACACCCGCCAAAAGCTTGTGAGTTGAGAGCTATGCTAGAGGAGCATATTCCACCAGAGGGGAAGCTCTAGTGGGTATCTGCACCCTGTGGCACTTTTATTTTGGGCTCATCTCCCAGGATCCTCCCAGCATTGACGATGCTAGTTGGGGCTGGTAGGAGTTGTACTCAGAACTTGTAGATAACCAAAGGTCGCTGGCCCCTGCTCTAGAAGCATGAATCTAACCCGAAAGCGGCAACAGAAAGTTAAAGTTGACCCAGCGCGAGCAGACGCGCAGATGATATTCAGAATCGGGCCTGGGATCTGAAGACCCAGAAGGGAGCGTTGAAGATAAAAAAATTAAAAAAATGTTTAAAAGGGTACAGAAGAAATAATATTAGGTAAGAAAGGGTGAGACGAAAAACCCAGGCCAAAAGTGAAAACAAGCGATCTAGAAAAAACGGGAGAAGAGTCAAGTCTTTCCTCTCCATGTGTCATAATGGCATGTAATGCAGGAAGAGGGATTCAATGGAATAGTGCCAAGAGCAGAATTTTAAAATAAATCTGGCAATCCATGTCCAGAAGTTGTGTGCACAAACAATGAGTGATGATTTGGGGCTCTTTTGAGTGTTGTTTGTCCTGACAAAGGCCTAATTGAAAGGAACAAGGAGCACTCGACACGGTATGAGCGGATCCGGAGTGTAAAGGCCAAAACACAAGTGTTGACGTTTCTTTTTGATGGAAACACAGTATATTTGAACTAAACGTATGGTCTTAGAAGGTGCGGTCCCAGAGCTGTGGTTTGATAAGCTGTCTGGCCAAGAAAGAAAGTGCTGAAAGTGTATACAAAATAGAAAATGACCAGACTCCAATTGTAATAGGAAGATGGGACAATCCAGACCAGTATATTGTGTTAGCCAGACTGTGAATATTGTGCCTCTATGGCTAATTGTTTATGGTTAAATATTGCACATATGTACGAATCCCACCACTCCAGTATATTGTTATTTAAACTGTTCTTTGTATTTGTTTAATTTCCACACACTTGGTTTTGTACATGGTGTAATATTTTGATTATGTAGTAATCGGAGATGTGTTTCTATACTTTTTTGATGGGTTTTATAATATATTAAACGTGTTCTTTTGAAACCAGAAGGCTGAGTCTAGCTCCTGATTGAGATGTGAAGTTGGATAACAGGGATGAGAGAGGGTGTTTGTACTGAGAAATGAGTGTCTCTTGAAGGTGCTGTGTTCTAGTAGGATGACTCGAGACTCGCCAGAGGAGTCTTGGGGTAAGATAAGTTATTCATAGGATGTCTTTTAAACACCTTGAGTTGCCGTCCGGCAGTAGTGGTGACGGCAAAGTCAAGAGCAGAATTCCAAAACGATCTAGGATAGTCAAAATCTGTAATCTGCGTGTACGAGCAAAAGCCAGGCTGGACGCTGTGTCATGAGTTAGGTGGGATCGGTAAAATGGGTGTTATGTGAAATACGGCCCATTCAACTGTCATTCCTATTTATTTGGTTATGAGGTGTTTGCCTGATGCGGTACTCTCGGCGTGCTACATGCAGCACGATTGAGTTATAATTTTGGATAGGAATTTCTCAAATATTTACATCCACCCAAAAGCTAGTGGCAAAAAATGCTTCCCTTAACCAGGAAGGTAACTGCTTTTCTACCTTTTAAGTGAAGGTGTGTGCACGCACCTCCATGCTACTTCTGTGGAAGGACTCCCAAACTGCGTGAGAGGCCTGCATTCTCACCCCTTCACTGCATAGCACACAGAAGGGTCACAGCTGCCTCAACAATCCCAGCTTGCCACTATCAAGATGCCTTTCACTTCCAACAGGTCACTGAAACATAAGTCGCAGTGCTTCTCAAAAGCCTTAAGCCCTTCAAATGCAAAGGCGACTCCTGCCCTGCCCCTATCATCAAAGAATGTGCAGAAGCCCTCATCTGGCTCCTTATCCACCTCCACTGTCCCCACCGCCCTGAAGAAAGCCTGGGTTCTACCCCTCTTAAGGAAACCCACCATAGACCCTGATATGCCCAGCAACTACTGACTCATCACAACTGTGCTAAAGATCAAAGACCGGGCCGCCTACACACAAATCCAGCGCTACCTGGAAATAAATCAGATCTTGGGTCTACACCAGCCTGGCTTCAGACCTGGCCATGGTACATAATCAGCCCTGTTGGACCTAAAATACAACTTGACGCCTTTATAAATGAAGGCAAGCCTGCCCTCCTTTTCCTATTAGATCTCTCCACCACATACGATCTGGTGGACCACAACGTTTTGTGCCACCACCTAACCTCTGCCGCGAACTTCTTGCCTGAAGCCGCATCTTGGGTAGCCTCCTTCCTGGAAGGGAGATGAATGAGTCTTTTCTGAATCCACCAGCACCTCCTCCACTCTCCATCACTTGTGGAGTGCCCCAGGGCTCATGCATATCCCCCAGCCTCTTTTCGATCTGCTGGATTTCCTCTCCTTCACTTAAACTATGGCGACGATGCGCAAATCCTGCTACCCCTCACTGGCAACTACACAGACTCCCAGGCACTAAATACCATCTACCTATCCATTGAAGCCACGATGGCAGTGCATGGCCTCTGTCTTAATGATGAAAAGACAGAGATTATGGTGATTGGGCCTCCATCTGTCACCCAATGCCTCTGTCCCCAATACACCAACTTCATCATAGACTGGGTGCGCATTCCTGTGTCCACCTCTGTGAAGACCCAGGGTGTATACCTCGACTCTTCACTCTCCCTAATAGGCTAGGCCAACTCCATTGCTACCTCGGGTGCCTACATGACTAAACGAAATGAGGCCAGACGTTTCCTAGCCCCCACCAGCTGCCTTGCTATTAGCCATCATTGGAACCAAGTTAGACTATTGCAACGCCCTCTTTGCCGGCAACTCAGCTCACAACATAAACAGACTCCAAGTGATCCAGAAGAATGCGATCCGTATGGCCCTCAACATCCCTTGAAGGGAGCACATATCCGAGGCGCGAAGAAATGCCCACTGGGTTCCCATAAAGGAAAGGATGATCTTTAAAACACTCTCCATCACGCACAGATGCCTTTCCAATTCTGCTCCTCCTTACCTCTCGCAATGCTTCTTGAGGGCCCAATCCGCCAGACTGGTGAGAAGGGTTTACACCCACAGACTTGTCCTTCCCACATCCAAGCGAGGGAAAAGTGGAGGTGCCAGCTTCCCCTCCATGGTTGCGCACAAATGGAACTCGCTCCCTCCACACCTAAGAACGGCGCAATCTTATTGCGTCGTCAGAAAGGCACTGAAAACCTGGCTGCTCACCTAGAACTTGACTGTTTGTCTGCACTGTCCTTATTTGCCCCTTTCCATAAGTACGTGTACCTGGTGGTAACAACGCCTCGATGCCTAAGGGCTATGTGCGCTTAACAAATGTAGAAATAATTTGCACAGGTTTTCAAGGAGTTTTCCACCATAGCGCCAGAAAGCTCAATTATGCAGAGAAACTCGGCTTTCCACATGCATTAACCATAATTACCACATGCAGGAATATAGGGTGCAAAACCTATTTGTCCTTTAGTATAGGTCGAGGAGTCCTGGGGTGATGGGGTCACGGGACTGGTGCCATTAGGTGCCCCCAACAACCCCCAGGACTGACTGACCACAAGCTCTTCCCCACCGTCAACCCAGGATGCAAGGCATTCTGGCACCAGGTGGTTGAAGTACAATGTGTCATAACACCTTATTCTACAAAGACCAGGGGGACTGGGGTAAGCAATGTGAGACAAAGGGAGAATATGTGCAAAAGAAAACTAGCAATTACACTAGTGGCGGCAGCCGAAACCGGTCCCCTTTTGATCATGCCGTCTCACCAGGAAAACGTAATGTGGCCCCAGGGCAATCTTCCTCCATAAGGACAGGGGACAGTGGCATCGGAGCACGACCTAAAACAGAGAATGTGCTTTACCACACAACCCGCCCAACAAAACAAATCTGAGAAATGCCGGCCACCGCACGGGCACGGCTGGGAAAGAAAACAGGACGTTGTTGAGAAGTCGCCGGCCGGCTTATGATTGGCGGCACGGGTCAGGGAGGAGGCTGCCCTCAGCACAAAACGAGAAGGCGCCAGCCAGAATGGCTACAGGGCCCACTTACACGGCCGTGGGCCTTTGGACTGTAATCGGTAACGCTGGCACAACAGGGCATATGGAATTGCCAGTGTTGTAGAAGCGCCGGTGTACACATCGCCAGCAGTCACGTTTGACTTGCACAAGCAAACGCAAGTGCCTCCCCACTATTCCCACCAGATGCAGAAGCGGCAGGGAGGGCAGTCTCTGCCGTCCAACCCTCTTCATCCGAAAAATACAGGTGGAGGCAGCGGTGCTGAGCCTTCTCCCGGCTGTGATGTTGCATGGCGAACCATGTTGACGGTCTGTAAACATTTACCAAAGTCACAAAACCTCCAGCACTGGAAACTGCACTCGTTACAACGCCATGCTGCTCGAACTGTGTGTGTTGCCCAGAGATGCCCGAACTCTTGAGCTGCGTTTTCATCTGCGCCTACGTGCCCAACTACCCCAGACTTGTAGACCTTGACCCTGCGAGAAATACACAGCTCCCAGACCTTCCACGGTAAGCCAGAGCCCTGTCCATGGTGCTGACGGGCGCTTGCCGATCCAGCCCACGCAAGATGACTGGCTTGCATATTTCACAAGATGAGCGTGTGCCCTACCCACAGTTGCAAAAAGAGTGCGGGCCCAGCCGATACGAGCATACAATAGGCCTGTCACCGCGATGCCCTCTCCCCGGTGCTGAAAGGCTTGCAGGGCCGTCCAAACCCAGCTGTTGAGGCCCACCACAACACTTACATGCGTCCCCGCTGAAGAGTTGAAAGAGTAGCAGACTGCATTTTACAAGTCTCTCTGCTTTAATCCAACGGGAGATACAGGTGTGATATTTATCCGGCGGACACGTTTGCAGACCTTTCCAAGGCAGCACAGCTGAATAAATAACCACAAGCTAAATGGGCCGCCTTCCTGAAGCTGAAGTGTGTTTAATACCGGCGGCTCTAGAGAACCAAAGGGCTGCATTACAAAGCTTTGCGCGGATTCAAGTTTGTGTTTTTTTTTTCGCGGTATTTCCACTATGCGAAAACTTCACCAGCCGCGAAAAAGCATCGCGCATTGATTGAAGGAATAATGTTTTGCTTTGGGACATGTTTTCCCATAGTGCCAATACCGGGCAGGATGACACTTGTGCTGGCGCGAAGCTTCAGTAATACGGCCATGGTTGGGTCCTTGTCCTGTCCATGGTGCTGAACGGGTTGCAGAAAAATCCGTCCTAGTCATAGGACATACATGCACAATAGTAGGGCGACCACGTGTCCTGGTTTTGCTGGGACTCCCCCGGAATTCACTCCTCTGTTCCCCTGTCCCGAGAGTTAAAAATAAAAACAACCCTGCATTGGTTTGGGGAGAGGGAGTGTGACGACTGGCATGGAGAGTTTAGAGGGTCACATCGCCTGCCCACTGCCCCCTCAGCAACAACCCAACCGACCGTTTATTGTGAAATAATAATTATGGCAGTTTTGTAATTTGACATGATCACTCAAGTCGGATTTCTGCCATCGGGGGGTGGGCTTGAACCCCCATTCTTTCAGGTAGCGGCCCCAGACATTAACTGATCGTGCCACAGACCTTGCTGTGGAACGCCTGCAATAGCAGTGGCAGTGAAAGCTCCTTTGGTTTTTAACGTGTTTGCGGTTCTAGCCAAATCCGCACAGTTTATATCCCAGTGAATGTCTGGAGCCCCCCCCAACCCCCATTCTACCCCCACCTACCCGTTTACCCACTAGTAATGGCAGCCACTGTCCAGTTGTAACCCTGCTTTTTTGTTAGTGGCCTGTACACCTGTACCGGTTTTCTGGTCACCCAAACAATAGGCATGGGCGCCTCCATGGAAATGCATCCCTGTAGCGGTTTAATGAGACCTGCACAGGCTGCCCCCACGATTCTGAAAGGCACATAGACCCACGCAGACCGCACATACGTGTCCTAACCATAGGTGTGAAACGATATATAGGTGCACCTACGCAAACGCACCTGAAGGGAACGGCTCAGAAAAATACAAAAAAATAGATTTTATGGAACCACTTCTACAGGATGGTCCAACACAACCTCGTGGCCTCGGGGTCTCGGGAGGATAGCTTAGGGGCAACGTGCTCGCCTTCGAAGCAAGACGACACGGAGCAACACAGGTTCGAATCCCGGGTCCGCGCTTAGAAACCTCTGGGTATTAAGCAAGACGACACGGATCAACACAGGTTCGAATCCCGGGTCCGCGCTTAGAAACCTCTGGGTATTAAGCACGTTATAAATAACCTATCATATCATAATAATGTATCCTTGCTATCACAAAATTTTGATACATTCCTGTACGTTAGCAAAAAAGTTTAATTTCTAATCGAGCAGCCATTTTTCTATTACGAATTATGAAAACAGGCTATGTTGGCGAGAGTTTCTTGGGATTTTAAGCACCTGGAGCGCTTGTGCAGTGTTTATGGCCTGTGACCGCTCCCAAAAGTGTATGTTTAGCATTGGCGCAGGGTTCGAAATTAAGGGGCACTAGGAGCTATTTGGCTCCTGCCTGTAGCCAAGAGGAGCCTGGATTGCTCGACACCAACAGATCCCAAGACCTACTGCTAGATCCCCATGCCAACAGATGCCGAACAAACACGCCCATGTGAATTTAACTATGTATGTTTGGGACAATCGATCATTAAACATTAGCACATACCTACACAACATTTAAACCATAAAGGATCTTAAATAATTGACAATGTGATAGGTTTGCATTTTCTGTAGAAATTAGATTTTCAGAACACTATATACTGGCTCCTCTTTCCCGAGTTGTAGCTCCTGGTCACTGATTAATGTCCGATTCCCAGCGGTCTTTTAGCTCCTGCTTATCCAATCTTAATTTCGATCTCTGTTGGTGTCCAGTTTAAAGGCAAGATAGGTAGATGACACCATGCCAAAACTGCCTATTATCTGCCCGTAGTCTCTGCCCGATTCTGCATGTTGCAGCTAGTTTGCAGAGGAAACGCCTCATTAGCCACACAGACCCGGAGAACAGGGTTTCAATCGTCATCTCCACCAAAATAGAATCCCTCAATGTCCTCTAGCAGCGCCAGACATACAGTCACCCTTCTGTGTAACCTCCAAGATAACCCGTTTGGCTCTTTCCGTCTCCTGTTTCGTCCTTCGCCATCATCTGCTCCCTCGGTGGTCTTCCGCTCGGCACGTTTTACAGTCGCCCTACAGGACTGAACGAAATGTCCATAATGTAGTGACACATTGGCTCAGAGGATTGAATGCACTGCAAAAGATGCACAGGCTCCAGGGTGTGGGGAATCGTGGCGGGCAGGCACACCTGGTTCAGGGCATCCCACCTGCTCTACACAAGCGCGCCAGTGGCCACGTTGCCAAGTGCTTTGCCATTTCTCCCTTGACACATGCAATAATCCAACACTTGCGGTATTGCTGCATTTATGAAGGTGCCATCCTTTCCAATTCATTGTATGTCTGTGGTGCTGTGCTTCTGTTCTTTTTGTTTCTGGTACAATAAGTCTGTTCAGTACATCCGTGCTAATGTACCTCTTCTAAATGTCTACAGGACTGTACCACTTATGCATGATCGTGGCAGTGTATCTCCTATGCATGGCCTTGGTACTCTGTTTTATGCATGGCCTTGGTACTGTGGTTCTAGTTTGTATGTCTAATGCACTGTCTGCCATTTTGGTATGTCTGTATAGATGCACCTCTTAGTGGCCGAAGCACTTTACTGCTTATAGATAGCCGGGTGCTGTAATTGTCCTTTGTGTCTGAGACATTCTACCTTTTTGGTAAATATGCAATATTATGCCTCACATCTGCTCCTCAGAACTACTGTATCTCTCTGCCACACCTCCGAGGGACTGCGCTACTTTTATGGTGTTGAGGGACTAATGGCAGGTGTTCTATATCATGCTACAAAGTAAACTGTCCTTGGGCTGCCTGCATATGAGCTACAAAAGCACTGCTTTAGCTATCGACTGTTTTTGATGGGTTTGTCCTGAACAACATGGAGGACTAGCCAAATGGCCAGGATTCAGACGTGCCTACAGTTGGACGGTCCAGACATAAAAATCGTGATGTTCGCAGATGAGGCGGTTTAGATCTCATGCATGCAGGTGTCCTGGCATATATTTAGTGCCTTTTTGTCCTGCTGTAGCCAGGAGGACCTCTTCATTAATGAGGAAAACCCGGGTATGGGTAGTGAAAAGAGACATGACTTTGTCATCAACAGGAAATATTTGAAGATTGTCCCCAATTTTGACTACCTGTTTGGTCCCTTCCAAGTAAGTTATACCAAAGTGCCGGAAATATAAGTTGGCTCAGGGAGTCTTTAGATTCCAAAAGAAGCTTGGGAGGGCTTCTCTGTAGCAGGCCTTAGAGGTAGATCAGTGGAAGGTAGTGCCTGCAGGCACATGTGAGGAGGGATATGGGCCTGGGCTGCCTGGTCCACACTGGCAGCCACAGAGAACATCTTTTTACATAACCGCAGGTCACTGCCCACGGGACACCTGATTTACACCATCATGAAATGGCGATTCCGCTAATGTGACATTATTGCATTTCTACCCGTAGTACATTGCATAAGCCTCTGGGCTAATCCTGAGGCTGAAATCTGCCCAAATGCCTTTACGGATTATTTGGGACTAGATGGCCGTATGAATGTACAATGGCTGGATTTGGTTTAAAAAACGTAAATGCCATGGCAATAATCCTAATGTTTGGTTATTTAGCCTCTGCCAGAGGTACATTTTGAAGGAAATGAGGGAGAGATTCCATCGATTAAGAAGGGAGTTATCATGAAAATCTAGAGCGATCGCACAATAATGTCTTGGTATATGTCTCAAACTCCTATTTGAGTGGAAGTCCCAAGAAAGTAAAGAAAGCTGTTCCTGCAGTTTTAACCGGCCAGTCTTCCCCCGGGATACCTGAATCAAAGGAGTATGGCCCTAGGCCAGTGGTCTATGTATGAGATCCTAAAATGACAGAAATAAAGATCTTCCTGCACCTTTGCCCTCAATCAAAAGGTTCTGGAGCAAGAAGCGAGTGCATACCCTTATATCGGTCATAGTGCCTTAAGCCGTAATGCTGCGTTGCCCTAAACCTGGGTGCTGTGATATCCAGTGCGGGGCTAGTGATGGCAGTAGCCTGGAATTGGTGATCTGCTTGGATGGTTGGAAAAAGGGCACCTATTTTGGTAGAGGATGCAATTGATGTATTGTTGCCAATTTATGTGACCAATTAGAAGAATACTAGAAGAATCTCGGAAAAAGAAGACCCGTTTATAATGCCATGGTTGGGGACCAATGTTCTATTTTCTTGCCTAGATGTTTGAATAGTTACAAGGGGTACATCTTGTACGTTTCGTCTAAATTGAGTACTTGGATATTGATTTGTTTTGTAGTTGTGGCTTCGACTATACAGCAAATTGATTCACAAGCCTTCAAATGGAGTATCGGCAGGTTGTTGGTTTTACCCGTGCGTCATTTTTAGTTTGATAGGTAGCTGGTGTTCCCGAAACCGGTCATAGAAGTTATTGTGGTGGAAAGTACCATAGTTTGTAGAAAGCATTTCACTGTAGGACTGGAGCTTTCACTGTGTCTGCAGGCCAGTGGTGACCGATGCACTCCAGATTGACTCCTTGGCAGCATGCTGGATCCCATTTTGGGCAGTTTGAAGCTTAAGGCGGAGCGAGGGGTCCTTTTTGGATATGCCTAAACAATTTGGAGTAATCTTACCTAGAGTTCACATTACAGTCCGACCGAGCTTGACGGCCATGGCACAAATCATTGTCTTCAACTGAGAGTTGGAAACCTGTTTTCTAAAGACCTTTGTTGTTTGAGGACCTAAGGAAAGAAAGGGCCTCAACAAGAAGACGTCTCCGTGAGCTATAGGTATTTCCTGGTTAAGGAAACCATGTTGATCGAATTGGGACATGTATCTTTTTGTACTGAGCTGCTAGTACTGGCCACAGCCAGCTAAAGCTACCACTCTTTAGTCTTGGTAGGACTCTCGTTTACTTTGCCATGTTAGCTGCTGCTTTAAATATACGGCCATTGCTGTTCCCAGTGGGTCTCGAGATGAAAGATTAATGGCAGCATAGGCTAAAGACCTACATGTAAGCCAGTGAACTAGATCCTTCAAAATCACTTGTGACAATAGTGGCTTTATCCTTCAGTGTAGCAGTCTGCTGGAAGCTGTACCTGAAGTCGGCATGGCCGAACGTGTCGACAGCAGTAGGGAGCTTTTAGATTAACAATGGGGGTGGCCCTCGCCCCGGACTTCAGCAGGACATACCTGAGGCGTAGAGGAGCCGTGTCTGTGGCACTGGGCATAGGGTGGCCTTCAACAGTCTTGCAAAGAATCCCAAATTACCGTACTCCCTCCTTGCATGTTTTTGTGAGGCACTCTTTCCTATCTCTTGCAGAAATCGAGGACTCTTCCATCAGTGAGGTTCTGTATCACTCCATCGCTCTATAGTTGTTGCACTTTGTACCCTTCCTTGTGCTGCCGTCCTCCCACACACCAGATGTTGGATGTTTAAGATTGATGCTATGTGGGCATATAGCTCTGTATCTTCCTTATATTTAAAACAAGCATTGCTTGTTTTGACAGGCTACCTCGCATTGGCTCTGTATTGTCACAGAGGGCTCAAAGAACACCCCAACTGTGAATTGGTTTAAGGATTTCTATTGAACATTTTATCAGGGTGCTTGGGGTCTCTCTCTCTCTTTCTCCCTCTCTCTCTCCCTCTCGTCTCAAAGCAAAACTCCCGCCCTAGCCCATGTGTCCCTACTCCCCAGGTTAGTACATACTGACGGTTTCTCCCTCCTGTCAAGCGTCTGACTTCGCTAGAAGGAACAACCTAAGGGCCAGCGACTTATCTGCCTAAACACCCTCGTGGACTTCTTATACTGACCATACACTATCAAGTTTGTTAGTAGCTACCAGAGGATCTGGGGATGTCTCTTCAGGCACTCTGCCCAGCTTGGTCCCCTTGGCACACTCTAATGTTCCTTTCCCTGGCTCTGTAGCCTATTCTCCTACTCCACCCACCTTCGCTCCTTTATACTCCCTGCGTCATTCATTTTCTGTCCCACACTCCTTCCATTGCTGCCTGCATCCTCCGATGTTACACTCCCTCCCCCACACTGCCACTCCCTCCCCCACACTACAACTATAACTCCACCCCACCTTCTGCTGTCACTCTCCTTTCACTCGCATCCACTCCTAATCACACTTTTTAGTGTTACACACACTCTGAACACCGTACCCATTGCGCTCACCAACCAATACCTTCTCTAGAATTTGCCAACACGCTACTGCCCACCATCCTCCCTCCGACTGGTCTCTTGGCCTGCCACTTTCTCCTCCTCTAACCTCACCTGAACAACCCACAGCGTGCTTTCCTGGGGTCTCTTTTGATCACACGCCCCATTCTCTGGTTGGCTGTCTGGCCCGACTTCCCTGCCTGGAAGGTGTCTCATAAAGAGAAACGTTCAAATAGCATGTGAAGCCCCTACCTTTTCTCCATGCTGGGCCGGAGTGACGTAGAAAGGGCAGCACGGTGTCTTATGTTCGTGTTAGGAGGGGGGGCGGGGGCAGGGCATGGCTTCCCCCAAGTTAAGTTCAGTACTCTTTCCTTGTTGGGGTTCTGGCTGAACTTCATGTTGGTCTAGTGTGTCACAGAATATCGTTGCTGCTCGCACTTGGGAGCATTGTGTGGGGTTTCTGGCTGCTGCATAAGCTCTCCACCACTTTCTCTGCTGATTCGCTCTGGCGCATGAACCCAGTTGGCATGGGGCACTGATGGATTGTGCTGCCTTTGCTAGTCTCTTCCTCCATCTGCAGTGGCAACTTCAGGTCTGAAACAGAAAGAGAACCTGGCGAGCATTTGTAGCAAGAGGCAATGCGTGATGCACATGGGTACTGCCTATACAAAGATTGGCCCTTGGGGAAGGTACAGGAAATGGGGCCCTCTCAACTGCTACCATCTTCCTCTGGGGGTAGGACTGGCTCTGGCTTCCACTCTGATAGGCATCCCATGCGAGGCTGAGAGGGTTTCATATCCCCTCAAGACAACATCAGGTCACTGACTTAGTCACCGTGTAGATCACGTAAACTGCTATAGACTCCTGGGGAACACAACACTGAACGCCGGAGTGCCCGCAGCTCTGAAAAACAGGCTCAACTACTCCAGAGCAACTTCCCCTTTCAGTTTACCTGCCGGCCATCTTTTCTTCTCTCTTCGGGGCGGGGCTTGCTACTCCTTGCACATTCACTTGCCACTAAAATAAATGTCTTTGCACTAGGGTGCTGCTGCTAGTGGTGGGCTGTACCGGGCAGTGGTGGGCTGTATTTGGCAGTAACTGCCCTACCCTCACTACAAGCAGGTCTGATAACTTGGTGGTGGACCATGCCTGCAACAGCCATCATTGAGCCCAACATGTCCTCAATTTATTGGGCTACATTATGCCAACACAATGATCTGTTTTCCTCTCTTCCAGCAGTGAATGCTTGTATTGAAGAAAGGAAAATGTTGGCTGTGTTTAGCAGGGCTTTTTGGAAAGGGGCAGCTGTCTCTGTGTTAATGCATCTGAGCCCTTGTCTAGAGTCGTTTCAACAAAGGGTTGCAGCCAATGGCTTTTCTTCCCGTGCTCAAGTATTCATTGACCATTCAGCACTAGAAGATTACAGGATAATCAGCCAAATGTGATTGCATGCAGTGTTGGTTGTTCTATAATGTTTTTTTTATCGCTCGTTGCCATCTCAAAGTGCGAGGGTGAACAGGAGAGTATTGGGGGAAACATTAGCGGGTCCAGCATGCGGAGTGCATATCCGTGTGCCAAAGGGTTTGCTGTCCATGCCCACCAATGCTACAAGTAGTGCACTGTAATATAATTAGCTCATTGTGATGTCACAAATGAGGATTATAGTATATTCTGGGTGCAAAGTTTGTACTGGCCATTGGCTAATGATTTTGTCTCTTGTCGAGTAAGAAATGGTGTGCTTTCTATGTATAGAATTGCGGTGGCGAGTGACTTTTTATGGCTGGCTAGTATGTTCAAACTTGAATTTTTTACCCCTGGTATAATTACCAAAAGAGGAAGGGAGTATTGGGGTGGCGGGGTGCTGTGTATTACATAGCCGGCATGGCAGTGTAGCTGAAGGGCACTGCACATTATATATAGACAAATGAAAATAAAATCCCTCTAACTTTTTCTGTCCATGAAGGTTCACCAGAATTGGCATGCAACGGATCTGGCTAAATGCAGAATTGCCGCATCTGGCCAGGTTTCATCAACGTTTTCATGCCCACAATCATCGCTAAATGAAACCTGTATTCTTGCACTGTGACTTCCATTGAGGCTTAAAAATGCCCCTTTCATCCCTGCCCCTCATATCCCTTGCAACTTTGAGTTCAGTCTGCTTAGCTTACATCAGTCAAAAGTGAAATGTTCACTTTGAAAGCAAAATAAATGATCAATATTTCCACTCATGTGAAGTAGGTGCAGGGGCCAAAACTGTTGTACAATACCTACCATGCACCCACACGCCACACGCCCTCCTAGTCTTTATTCAGTCTCGTGGAAGGTGGTCAAAGGGACAAAAAGCAATGAACACATATTTTGCAAAAGGCCAGGATAATCTGACGCACCAAACTTGCAGTAGGGCGGGAGGGACAAATGCTAATGAAAAATATACAGTAAAATAAAAAATATTCCAGGGAACGCGTAAGTTGATGGACCACACCCTCGCATAGTAGGGCCTTCCCTACAGGTGCACAAAGATTAGAGGAACACAATTAAGCGAGACATCCCGGTAAAGAAAATATTCCATGAACCGCACGAGCTAGTAGGCCACGCCCAACACACAGTGCATGCACAGTAGAGGGACCACAATGGAATAATAAGAAATATTCCACAAAATGCGCATCACCCCTTCCCTACACCCACACCCCCCCTAATTATGCATGTCAGAGGGACCAAAATGAAATGGAAAATCTTCTTGGAAACCCACAATATAAGGGGACATACCCAATTGCCAGTAGGGCTGCCATACACGCAGGGTTGATTTGCAGGGGCAGCGCATGAAACGGAATATGTGCCATCAATTCACGTGATCGTCCACACCCAGCAGAAAGCGATGAATGGGACTCCTATTAAAACAAAACAAAAAAGCAACCGGGATTTTGTTTTCCTAACAGTTAAGGTTGCTGCCTATACAATGTTAGTCTGCACATGTTGAGAAGGAGGACAACAAAAAGGTTTGTATATATTATTATTAAACTGAAATTAAACCGTCATTGTTGGAACACATACTCGCCCTCACAAGTCGGGTCAAAACTCAGCATCACACACTCCTATATTTTTACAAGATACATAGCAAACATGCAATGCACTTTAGTAAAAGTGTCCTACTATGGTTCCATCTCATTTCCTCGTAGGGCATTTCAAAGCCTGCAATTTAAACGTGTTTGACATTTCAACGAATTTCCCACCCCACCCTCCAATTCCCCCGTCCTGCATCTATTTGTACCTATACCCAACCTCCCCCCCCCCCACAACCACTTATCTGCCCTTTCCCACCCCCTCCCCAAAAAAGTTAGATGAACTGTGAAACCCGTTTAAACTGCAGGCTTTGAAATGCCCGACGATGAAAGAACGTCGTACCCCTGATATATGCTCATTAAATGAAGCAACATAAAAAACATTTCCTCCTGATTGCACAAGGAACGACCTCACAGTAACGTATGCTTCCCATCATCCCAGACTACATTTCACAACAAACAGTAACTAACATTCACATGCTAATTATAAACCAGCAAACCTTTAACAGAAATATACAAACAAAAGAAAAAAAAAACACTTGCAACACTTTAACAACAATCCAAAACAAACGCATCACATACATTTTCAGCAATGTTGGCTTTGTTTTATGTTTCATAATAGAATCAAATTTTACTCCTGCCTTTGTAGACTTGACCCCTTTCCTATTCTCTTTGAGATGTGTCTGTGTCTCGTGCCATGTAATAAGTGGCCGCGACAATAATCGGATGTGGCCCATCTCTGCTCCGTGTTCCTGGTCCATCAGTCTTTGTGATGCTCAATTTCTACCTCAATCAGGAAGTGGGCTCCGCTTGTTTACATTCATCTGAGCCGACGGCATCACTTTGATTCAATTTATTGTATGTATTTTTAGTGTGCTGTAGATGTAATCTAATCTGTGTTGTTTTTACCATTTGCAGACAACGCCTCCTCCCCTACAGGGGTAATACGTGTCCTACGTGTGGGTGATTGCACTCAAGATAATGATTGGGTTAGCTATGGATATCCAAAGCCTGGAAAAGAGCACATGGTTACAAGGTCCAATGTAGCCCTGATGAGGCCGGAGCAACACACACTAGTGGGTTTCTTGGATGTATACTGAATTCCAGACTCTGCCTATCCACATATAGTAGTTATCAAAAGACGGCTGGCCTTGAAGTGCAAGGTTTTTAGAAAGGCTTGTAGGTCTATGTCTATATATTTGTAATGCGCCGAAAGCCTGCGGGCATCAGGGCGCGGTGGACCGGTGATATATAAATTTGCACTTGAGCCTCAAAAAGAATTGCGCTGCCCTCCAGAAGGCTGCGCGTAGTGCACTTGAGCCTCAAAAAGAATTGCGCTGCCCGCAAGAAGGCTGGTCGTAGTGCTTAGGGTTAGATATTTTAGTGGAATAAGGTTTTCAATGCTTTCCTGAAACAAAGTTAGTTGCCCTCCAGTCTCGGTACCGCTGGTAATTTATTCCTGATGGAGAGTAATTCATATCATGAAATCACCCCTTGTATGGGTATCTGTCCATCGCCACTTGCCTGCCTCCATCCACCCTATCTGGCTGGGACTGCACAGTCTGTGAGGGTCTAGGAGCGCCAGCAGCTATTTAGCATTGTGTTGGGGAATTAATTCTAAATGTTAGGGGGTGGTAAAGTGGCACATCTGTCAGGTCGAAAATGACAACAGACCTAAATACAGTATACTAAACTAGGCCTAGACACTGGGCATGCAGTTTCTAAACCTGTAATAACTGGGTGTGAGACCTGGCCTGTAGCGGTGGGCTGGTGGCTATACTGGAATATCTGGAGAAGAGAACCCAATGTCTATTAGATGACAGCACTGGGGCATGTAGTTAGTCACTGGCATGGGGGTGGCGGTGATTGAGCTGGTGTTGGGATGTTGAATTAATCTTTTATTAATTGGCACAAACCTGCCAAATGTGTGGTGGTCTGTGCATGTGCTAGGAAATGGAGAGGAGGCAGTTGGGGACCAATAAGGGATCTGAGATTAATGAAGAGCCCCATTATTAGTTAATAATAATAATTAACATTTATATAGCGCTAAGAACCTTCAGGTTTCTCTGTGCTGCTTATTTTTACCCACAGGGTGTGGTGCTCATTTATCGACCTCAGAAGGATGAAAGGCTGAGTTTGGCCCTGCCGGGATTCGAACCTGCGTCAGCAGGCTCTGCTCAGATAGCACAGTGAGTAGAGCACTCGCTTTGACATCAGACCGGCTGAGGTTACATTCTAGACAGCACTGTTTGGGTTTCAGTAAGCTGTTGTCCTGGTAGTGGGACTCTTTGTTATTCTGTCTGCTGGGTATTTTTCCGTACAGGGTTCCATTTTGTGTGGTATAGGAAAATAAAGCATAGTGTTGGTATTTTATTATGATCAATAGCAGGAGAGACTGACTTAATTGAGTACGTTCTCCTGGGTTTCTTGGGTGAAGTGTTTTGCACAGGTGTTTACCAGAAAGTGTCCCTCCTGCTTGGTCCTTATTTGCAAAGTTTGTGTTCATGTCGGTTTCTGCTCTGCAAGACTCTTTCTTAAGTGCAGGCCCATAGTGGTTATTTGTATTGTGAAAGGTGGGCGTGTCTCATTTGGAGGTTGGGTCTTTGTCAATTTTTGCAATTGTTTTTGGTGGTCTTTGGGACCAAGTCTTGAAGGACAGATTGATTCCGTTTCCTTTGATTGATCCAGTCTTTAAGGGCACTGTGCTAGTATGTTGGCTACAATCCTGTGAAAGACCATGTTTTGAGACATGTTCTGAAGAATAGGTGGTCTTTGTCGGCGTGGAGGTGCCTTGAATTGTGTTCAAAAGCTTGATTGATAGAATATTAGAAGTGAGATCCCCAGAAGATCCTCTGATGTATCTGGTTAAAACCTGGCACTGCTACTATGTTTAAGGGTGTGTTGCTTGATCCAAGCATTTTGGTTGAATGGTCTTTTGATCAACAGTTATCCCCCCCCTTCCAGTGCAAGGTGTTCAACCCTTTCATTTTTCAATGAGAAGTTGCATAAAGAGCAACCTCTTGTGGACGACCTCTGCAACTGCTTGTTTAAAGGGATCCCAACGCCCTCCAACCCTTTCCAGCCTTCAGTTCATTTCATTTGCAGGGGGTCTATCCTTCATCCCCCTTTTCATAACCCACCCTTCCGTGCTACTCCCCTTTCCTAGCCCCTTCCATCGATCCTTTTACCTTCCCAATACCTCTCCACCCGTGTCCACATCTCTCTCCATTTATTCTTGCCCCGAACCTCCCATTAAGCACCCCAACATCGACTCCCGTTACTCCTTTCCGATCCCCTTCCCCTGACCCCATTACACCACCACCCCTCCAACCCCACTTCTCCCCACCACACCCTGTCTTCGCACTGCTCCTTGGGCCCAACCATCTCTTCACCCTCCCGACTACATGCCCCCACCTCACCCGCCTATTGGACCTCTTCCTTTGGCCCCATAATAAATTGGTCGATCAGGCAGACGCATCAACCACCTTTACCAGATGACAAGTCTAGCCTGACTACCAGTTGTCAACCAGGTTGGCTCAACTAGAAGATGGAAGTCGGCTACTAGACCCGTTACCGAATTGGTGGATTCTGAACACCTGCGGTTGAAGGCATGATGGGGGATGAAGAGGATATTTTTAATTGAATTTTTACTTTTGACTGGCAGGCAGTAGTTGAGTATTTGGCGGGCCGGGTTGATGCGCTCCCACCTTTTGGAGTCTTTGGAGTACACCTGCATTATTTTGGGCTCTTTATTCTAGGAGGCTTTTGGTATAGTCTGGCCTGGCTAGTACTCGTGCAAAGACTGCCATGGTAGTGTTGAAAGATTGAGTATGAATGAGTGATGTGCAGATGGTGCAGAGTTGGAAATCATTTCCTAATATGGCTTTTACCTGTGGTTAATTGTAAAGGGGCTCTCCATAAAGAGTCCAGGTTTTTTATCAGGCAGTTGGGTGTGCAAAGGTTTGTTTCTTCAGGCCTAGGGATTGATGTGGGATGTGTTGCTGTGGTCCCGCAAATCCTTTTCATCATGGTTAGGATAAGTTTGAGTCTTTTTCATGCATGAGTCCGCTTGCGCAAGATAGGTGTTCGAATCCAGATCATTTGATTATATGTGTCAGCAAGTTCGTAGATAATCAGCCTCATTCCGAGTTTGGCGGTAATCATGGCGCTATTGGCGCCATGACTACCTCCAATACCGGTACCAAGTCCGCCCTCATTCAATGGGGAATTACCGGTCTATTCCGACCTTTGTGGGACCGGTAAGTCCCCATTGAAAAAGCCATTCCCATTTCAGCCCCCATAAGGCTCAACGGGAAGGGGGAAGGCGCTAATAACGGTACCGCAAATTGAGGTACTGTTATTAGCTCTGAAGTCCCTTAACGGGCCGCGTCCATAACGTCTGGTAAAACCAGGCGTTAAGGACGGGACCCGCTAAGGGACCTCAGAATAGGGCTCAAAGGGATTACCGGCACCAGTGTCCTTAACGTTGCTCGGTATCCCTTTGCGCCCTACTCGGAATGAGGCCCAATGTGTGTATCAACTGTGTAGTTGAAGTACATGAAGCATGAGTTGCTAATTAGTTGCAAGAGAGAGGACCTGTCATGTTTGAAAAGTGTTTATAGGCTAGAACCTGAGGTCTCTCCACAGGTGAGGTTGTGGGAGAGTGAAATGAAAGCGGCCATAGGATTTATTCTCTGTCCTACCCGTGTGGTATGAAATAATCCAGGGTAATGCAGCTCCTCTTATTGTCTGGATTTTTTGACTGATAGTGTGGAGTGCTGCAGAGATACCCTGGAAGGTAAATGCACCCAGTGCGATTGTGTTAGCAGTGTCGTTTTTTTAAATTGTTTTAGTTTTTTAAAGTTTTTCCAAATACAGGAGAGGGTGCATTCTGTTTCCCTCGTCAGCCTGATTCCATGTTGTGATACTGTTGGGAACTTTGGAGCAAAGGATGGCCTAAAATAAACTGACATATCTTCTATGCAGAGCGAAAGAGGCATTACCCGATGTGTTGGATTGCACATTTTGCCTGCTGCCATGTTTAAATAGGATGCCCTTGCAAAATGTGAAACGTCCCTGCACCTAACGTTGTAAATATTGTGAAAGTGAGTTTTGGATTGCAATCGTTTCCGAGGCCTGATTTTACAGTTAAAGCCAATAGCGTAGATCAGGGTGCAAACTTTGCACCGCCACTAGCCACTGGCTAGTGATATTTGACTAGTGGTAAGAAATGGTGTGCTTTGTGTATTTTAGCAATTGAGATGTCGAGGGATTACTTTTTTTATGGGTGGCTAGTAGCTTGCAAATTGAGTTGTTGTCCCCTGGTGTAGATTACATATTTATTTCAGCCACTGTTTGACAGTTCAGAAGGACAAGGCTAAACAAGAATTACGCTCCATTTGAAAGATAGCCCCAAAACCTTTTGAGTGCATTTACTTCCAAGAAATACCACAGGCCACAGAATGTGTATATACATCATACAAGTGTTCTGTTTAAGACCCAAGCACCTCGAATATATCCTTCACTTAAGAACCTAGCCTGGGTCCCCACAACACGAATCCTCACAACTCTGAAGCTTAAAGAGAACTAGATATCTTAACATGTCCGCATAATTTGGATACCATGTGTCAAGAACATGTGTTTCCAGTTTAAATGTGATTTGTATGCAAGAACTATATTTACTAGGCGTTTTTCAGGACTAAATAATGTAAGGCCTTTTGCAGCCTCATGTAAAGTATTGTGTTTCATTTCAGTGACTAGATTTGCACATTATTCTACCTAGAATAATGTGAGATGTCGATTCATATAACAACTAACACTGAAAGTTCCATGTTATTCTGCCAGTCCTATAATTCACTTTAAACCACACTGAACAAATGTTCTCTGAATTTTAGCCCAGCCACATTTCTATTGCTTAAAGGGAGTTTTAAACTGTTAAAGGGGGACTAAAAACCCTCTGTATATTCATATTCCCTGGTCTAACCCAGCACAGGAATTCAATGGGCCTGCACAGAACCAGTGATCTATGTGTTTTCTAAGCAGATAGCCCAATAAACCCACTCCCAGAAACGACTAAAATGCTTGGGCTCTTCATCAAAGGGCTTTCTATAATTCATCAAACTCCAGGCCTCCCATAAACACTCCACTAGCCGAGGTCAAGGGAAAGTTTATTGAATTCTGTACACCACGTTGGGAAGGAGGGATACTCGCCCCAGGCTCCCCATCGCTTTCAGATGAGACCGGCCAGGTCTGGGCAGTAGGGACTCGGGGAGGGTACAGGGGCTCAGAGGGGGGTGGTGTGCTAGGAAGTATCATGCAGGGAGGGTGGTGTACGTTTCTACTCTGGTACATATGGGGGACCAGACACCATCTTGGATAAACAAGTAGCCATCTTACAATGAAGGCCTATCATTGCACTGCAGTTAGGGTCGCAGGCCCCAAGGCACACATGGGGAAGTAGATGATTGTATGCGTGAATAGATTGTAGCATGGGCACCAACGAGAAAGGCCTGAGCTGCAGATATCCTTAAACCTCCCATTGTCTCATGTTGCCAGTCTTCGTATCCCAGAAAGAATGCGCCCTGCAAGGCCATGAGGGGGTTGAGAGCTCTCTGTGAACAACGATCCCCAAAGGAGGGCACAAGCCTCCAACCATGTCTCAGCTCCAAGGGATGGCCCTTAGAGGCCCCCCATTCCATGAACCCCAGCATTCCAAGGTACCAGTCAATCCCAGACCACCGACCATAAAACTGTTAAACCCCCAATCAATAAGGAAAAATCTAAAACCAGGGATTAGTTGCCTTCACCATAGGTCATGTGATTTGTGCGGCGAGGTGCCAGGAGGGATAAAAGCACATAGCTAAAACGAGGGTGGGTAACCTTGGTGCGCCAAAGTGTCTGAAATCAAGCCATAATTCGTCAGAAGCGAAGAAGTCGAGCTACCTCCTTAGCCCTTGTCTGCAATACCAGTTGCACATTAGGCTAGAGATAGAATTCATATTTTTTTTCTGAACATAATTGCCAATTAGACACCACCTTGTACCGTGTGACGCGTGAAGAAGAGCCCACTTGGAAGTAGATGGACAGAAGAGGCTAGAACCAATGGCCTGGAATCCCCTATGGAGCAGGTATCTATGTATAGGATCTCGACCAACCAGCCATGTGAATTTGTACATTATGTAATTGCGTCACTGATGGCGATGTGTACCTTTTTATAATGTCTTGTTTGTGCCAATTTTGCCAGAACGTTCCATGGCAGCAGAGTGCCTTGCTGGCACACCTTGGGCCTCATTATGAGTATGGAGGCAGCCATGCCCTTAAGAAGGGCCTGGCTGCCTCCATACGGGGTTCCAGTACCGGGTTCTGTGAATTAGGAATTACCGGGTCATACCAACCTTGGAGGACCCGGTAATTCCTCATGCGCAAAACCAATCCCCATTCCCATTTGAGCCCCCATAGGGCTCAATGGGAATGGGGATGGAGCTAATAACGGGCCCGTTATTAGCTCCTTGGTCCCCTTGCGGGACCCGGAAAGGACGTCTGGTTTTATTAGACGTCTGTTCTGGATCCCGCTAGGGGACCTCGTAATCAGGCATCTCGTAATGAACAGTGCCGGTCCCGTACCGGCACCCTTCATTACGGGAGCATAAGCCTCGTAATGAGGCCCCTTGTATTTTTGTGGAAATAAAACATTGTTCTCCTTGCAAGAGGTGTATGACTTTTTTTCCCTAGCGGGTTGTATTTTTTCTGGTGCGACTGTTGAGGGGTTTCTCTACAACCACAAGATGTTCTGCCTCCATATACATTGATGGCATGCAAAAGGAGCGTGTAGGGGATCCACTGCCTGTGCCACCTGCAGGAAAATGTCGGCAACTCCACATTCGCAACATGAATAGAAAGTCATATGAGGAAGATCTTAAATGTTTAATCGTTGTGATGCAAGCTTGGATCGACACCACATTTTTACTTTTAATAGCTAGAAGCAATGTCTGCAAAATGATGTAAAACATACATATATTGTGCCACGTTAAGAATGTCCAAAAACAGCAAACCCCCACCCCCTAATTTGATCACAGCTTGATCATTCAAGTGTCTAGTGGTGCGCACTGACATCTAGATTACAGTGATATAGGTTTTATTATGGTAGCATATTTTAATCAAACATCAGGGTCCAAAAACGAAATTGTCATTGTAATATTTGGAGTAATTCACCCCTCTCTTGTACCCTGTGACTAAGAAAGCCACACCTTGCTACAAGGCACTGGTGGAGTCTGAATTATATATAATTACATGCACACAGGACATAAAGGATTATTATGGAATATGGGGAGATGAACATTTAGGATTTTGGGAACGAACTGGAGATAGGAGAGCAGCAGAGCTGATATTATTTGAAGGACTGACGCCCCATGCATATTGGAGACAACCCATTGAGAGAAGGATGGCCAGTCTAAGTTTGGAAACTGGTTTGCAGATAGCCCCCTGAAAAGAGGGTTGGCGAAGGAGGTTGCCTCCATCACCCACTGATTCTCCAAAAATAGAAGGCACATCTTAAAAGGTAAATTGAGCCCCAGTAATAAACCCCAAATTGTTCATATAGGTTGACCATGATAAATCTGGAAAAATGAAAGGCTGAGAGAATCCAGTGGTATGTAATTTGCTAACAAGAACACATGTATTGGTATTTAAATGCCAAGTTTTTTGGTTGTTACATGAACACAAAGTGAGATGTTACTTCTTTAAAATCCAGCATACTTTGTTTTGAGAAATGTTATTTATAACTGACTTTTGGTGCCTCTTTAATGTAGAATTACATTTGTAAAAGGAAGTACCATTTAAAATGGAATATTATGTATTTTATTAGATTTGCAGACCGCTTTCCGAGCCTTGAAAGACCTTGCGAGTAGCCATCCAGAATGTGACAGCCAATAGACGAGAAGAAACATAATTATGAGGAGAAAGAAAGCACATTTTCGTATAATTAGCATAGAAGTGGCAAGATAGACTAAAGGAGCTGATGAGAGCAGTGGGATTAGGTGTTTGATAGAGAGAAAACTAGAGGACCAAGAACAAAACCTTGTGGTATTCCACAGAGAAGCGGAAATCATAGTAAGTTGAACAGCCCAGGAGACAGAGTAGGAGTGGTCAGAGAGATGAGATTTGAACCACCATAAAACAGACACAGTTAAAGCAAGTGTAGACAGAGGAGAGAAGCAGTGATTCGGTGTTTAAAGTGGCAGAGATTGAGGAGAATAAGAATAGAACATGTCTGTTGAAGTAAAGGTTGCAAGCGTCAACATTGTATAAAGAGCGCAAGAACAAAGATTGGTAACACATGTGATGAAAGAAGTGAGGGAAGCTGAATTGATGATGGATATTTGAACATTAACAGAGAAAGATACAATACCAGTCACAGAGTGGTCCGTCACTGCGAGGGTGCTCAATTCAAGGTCTCTGTAAGGTATCAGCCAAGAATGGGTAGAAACGAAAGTAGAAAATTGGTAAGAATTCGAAGTGAAGTGAATCTAAGTGGTCCTGTGATGGTTTAAGCAAAACCCATTGCACATTTGAAAGTCTTCGATTTTTGATAAAGGGGTGCGAGCTCGAATGAGGGAGAACCATGGTCCGAGTCCGACTGAGGCAGACCAATTGTGAACATTGTGTTAAAGGGGGGCCTGAGCCTGAAGGAGGGAGACCAATGATGAACAATGAAGCGAGAACTTGTAAATGTATAAATCCTGATAAGAAAGGAACTTTGGTGCTTGTTTGTTACAACAGGCCCTCTCCAATAAGAGACTGTTATTGGGAAAGAGGCGTTGGCAGAAGGCCCGATACCTATGCTTTGAACTGTATCCTCATGGCAGAGAAGCCAGAGTGTGTGCGAAGCTCGAACAGGCCTCCTTGCCCCCTGCTGAAAACGTTGCAAAGGGAAGCCAACTGCTCAACTATCCTGACATAATATTTCTTGAACACTTTTCTTTTTGCATACATTATTGTCCCACACCATTTGTATTAAGATGTAAGGATTGGCAATAGGTTTATTAGTATAGGCCCTTTTATTTTGACAGACTCCACTGGGATTGCATTGTTGTTATTTGATGGTCGTAGCTTGCTACCATCTTTAGATTTAGGATTAGATAGGCGTTCAACCAAACCATTGAAGTTCAATAAACACCCTTGAACTGTGATCACTTGTGTCGGTCTTCACTGTTACCATGCCTTCCTTACAGTTCCTAGTAATTCAAAACAGAATAAGGCTCAATTTAGAATGTATGGTGGTATGGAGCAATTCAACAAAATATACAAAAAGTAAAAATAATGCAAGATAGAATAGATCAGTCTCACCTCCTCCTTTTGCTGATGCGTCCCTGAGGTCATGCTTGCGTTATCTGGCAATCTTCCAGCCAGAAGCTGCTTCACGTCCAGAAGCCTGTAAGTATGGATCATCATGTACAAAACTGCCGTTTGGTCATCTTAGGGTTCTCAGATATGTAATAATATCAAGATATCAATGTGTCTGACAAGATCTAACACTCTCCTCTCTTGTGGTTTACTTTAAACAAAAGCAAATGAGAGCACTGTGACAAATGTCTGTCCAAATTAAGTTCAGCTTCAGTTTTGCAGCCCTAGGGATGCAAGCGATCATGTCAGTAATGCTAAACCCGATACCATAGGGTCCTAAGGTGAATTCAGCCCAAGTATTGAAGTAATTTAGAGCACTTGTACTCCCCTCGCATGAGGTGCGTTAGATGATGGGATCTCATTTGCTTTTGTTTGCTTATGATATTTTTAGTTAACAGAATCCTAAGATGACCAAATAGCAGTTTTTTAGATGATGATCAATACTTAGTTTTCAGGATGTGAAGCAGCTCCTAGCAGGAAGATTTCCAGATCACACAAGCATGACCTCAGGGACGCCTCAGAAAAGGAGGAGGGGAGACTGTTTGTTCTCATGTTATCTTGAGTTTTTTACATGGTATGGAGCAATTCAACACAATATACAACAATCAATTCTAAATTGAGCATCATTCTGTTTTGAAAGACTAGGAACAGTGTGCTCATGGCACATTGGTCATCTGAAACTACTCTTTATTTTAATCACATTGGTGCACTTTTAACCGGGGAACTTATGCGGAGGTACAGTTTCAAACTCTGGTATCCCCTTAATAAACTTCATTATTTTTGTTCCAACTGTGATGATGTGAATATACTTCTAGGGTTTCCTTCTGATTATTTTCAGAATGTTGAATGAATAACACCCCTGATGAAGAGATCAACTCTCGAAACACGCTGGGTTTCATATTAAAAATAATATATATATTTCGCAAGAATACTATTGCCTCTTTTTCGAGGGAACATTGTACTAATATACTCATGAACCTTCGACAAACATCTTACTCTTTGTAACATTTTGCCTCTGGACATATAAATGTTTGGCTTCTTTGGCCATTGATAGTGTGCAGGGGACGCGTGTTCCCTTCACTGGGAACTTATTTTTTTGAGGGTTCATGGGGCTCCTCAGACTGTGAGTTATGAAACTCGGCTGCACACGGAGACCGCAGATTCACAGCCCTCGAGTGCTTCCCGCACGGTGGGTTCCAAAAAGTGTGATTTAAGCTCCCACCGTGCGCAGCAGCAGTCATGCGCCTACCACAGTGCATGATGTTTGGAGAATCCGAGGGTGCAGAGTTTTCCAGACGAGACCTTGAAATGCTGCCGGCATCCTGGAGGCACTTGAATCGGACCTGAATATATTGGGCTTTTCATCTCGCTGTTGGCTGAGCTGCCCAGACGTTTATTTTGGAATGTCAACAGTGCATCTTAACTGCCAAGAAGGAATGAAAACCACGTAAGGCTACTTTGCGGTCACAGAAATAATAATCTTCCCTGAAAATCAGTTTGTGTTTCATTTATTTCCCATTGAGATCCCTGGGAATGCAGTTGGTGGCGTCTGATTTTAATATTTACAGCCCTGTTGCGATACTCCTGCTTTCCTGTATTTGCTGCGCAAACACATGTAAAACCCGGGTATAGGCGGGCCATAATCTTGTCTTTGAGCATAAAAGCAACTTTTCTTTTTTTGGGACAAGGCTATATATTGTACAGTGCGTTCCAGGATAGCTGTAACCTCAAAGCGGCTGCATGTACCTTTCCACACACCTTCGCCCATAAGCCAAGAGGGCGCTAGAAGTAGCACACCTTGCAGTTGCGTCTGTGTGGTGTGACTAGGCCTTGGACTAGGCCTTGGATCAGGCCTTGTCAGGGGAGGGAAGGAGCCGGACTCCAGCACACCAGGCTGCTGGAAGGAGTACCCCTCCTTACCTGCTGAGGTTGCGGCTGTGGCGCAGCAGTGAGACTCCAGCACAGGAACGCTGCAACCATGAGCCGCGTGGGGCCAGTGGAAACTAGTACTGTGTCAGGAGGTTGGAACGGCTGGGCTGGACAAGCTGACCTGGTGCAACAGAAATGGCAGCAACACCGAGGAGAGGAGGGGGTGGAGCCAGAGCCATGTAGACCACCGCAGCGGGGCGCACATCTTTGACACAGGATCTGTGGAGTGTGGCAATACCGGCTGCCAGAGAAGAGGATGCCGCAGAGGCTTCTCGAGTCTGCACTGTGTTCTGGAGCAGACCGTGGCTCCGGCAGAAAGCATCTGCTAGAGCCTGCGCAGAGGAAACCAACCCACTAAACAACCAGGGATATACTCCATCGAGGTCATGCCTCCAGAAGGACTTAGAAACCCCACTACACCACCAGGGAATGCATTTATTATAGCAGGCCTTCTTGAAGGCTGTAGTGATCAAATATCAACTAGCCCACCGGGGTCCTTTTATTTTATATAAAGGGGACTTGCACATAGGCCTTAACATGAAAGGGCAACAGCCCCTTATCGACTGTCCCAATCTTCATGCCAAAAATGTGGCAAGCAGTATCATGGAAAGTTGAGTGGGCTTACAACCCCTTTTTAAGCCTCCCCAAACCATCCCCCAAGTCAACCCCCCCAACCCCCGGAAGTAAGCGAAATGATTGGTTATGGGTAGCTGGCCAATCCTGGGAGGGGTAGGTTTATTTAAGGAATACCCTGGGAGTTGTTCGGTGTCAGTTAGTTCGGTGAGGACAGGAGGCGGTGGATGTGCTAGAGACCAGTGGAGGAGATTGGAATAGGAGTGTGGAGGTTGTTGGAGAGAGGGGTATGTGGAGTGTTTGTGGGTGAAATTAAGGAGTAAATTGAGTAGGTGTACGGCAGCAGTGAGGAAGATCGTAGTAGAGTAGTGGTAGGAGTAGAGACCAGGTAGTGACAGTTGGAAGTTGGTGGTAGCAGTAGAAGCCGAGTAGTAGTGGAAAGGAGAGGTCGCTGTGGTAATAAGCGGTATTGCCTGGGTAGAATGAGTGTGGAGATTGAAGAGGTAGTTTAGTGTAAGTGGTTGTAGAGGAGCAGTAGTAGCACAGTAGAGTGGCTGCAGTAATAGTAACCGGAAGTAGTAGTAGTGAAAGGGAGTTGTTCTAAGGAGTGGTGGTAAGCATGGAGATGGAGTAGAAGTAGTGGTGAAGTAGTAAGGGCAAGGAGGTAGAGTGGTAAGGTGGTGTGTGGAGAGATTAACAGCAGAGTGAGTAGCAAAGTGGTAGTGGAGTTTGTGGTGAGAGGAGTCATTGAACAGTGAAGAAATATCATTGAGTGGGTGTGAAAGGCAAGGGATAATAGACCAGTGGGAGGAGAACATCTTTGGGACGCAGAGTAGGAGAGGATCAAGAAAGACCGGGCCTGTGTGGGGAGCGATTGGCAGCATGTGAAAGAAGGCACTATTTCGAACACCCTAGCATAAAAAGTGGGCTAGGAAAGGGAATGATAGAAGGCCCCTAGGGAGATAGGTAGCCATCGGCTCAGGGAACACACCATTAATCCCAGGCAGAAACTGACAGAACAGAACCAACATCCATTAGAGACACCTGGGTTATGGAGGCAGGAGAAAGACGGGATGCACTGCCCTAAGACCCAATTTCCCAAGCCCCAGAGTTCATCCACCGATCTCTCGAGCTTAAGAAAATGAACACCCTTGGGCTGATGGATGGCATCAGTACAGTTATTTGTGGTGGGCACATGGTCGCAGTGGAGATATGTAATACAACCTACAAGAAATGTCCTCTGCATCCTTCCTATTCCCAAAGTTTGAGAGTGACACTGCATTGGTAGTTGTGGTGGCAATTCAAGCTGTTGAAAGCAATGGTGAATGGGAACCCCTCACGCTCAAGTACAAATCACGTAACCCAATAGATGCCTGGAGTAAACTACCCCTGTGTTTCCCCCATCGTACCCACATTTGAGCTTGGTGCCCCCTGCACCCAAAAATAAATATGGTTGGGCCTGTACCCCATCTGGCGACGGCAACTTCGGAGCCATAATTGACATGATGGGGGCTGAATACCCTTTATTTGGTAATCATGTGTTTGGTATGCAGAGTGAAAGCAAGGGAGAGTATGGTCATCAACCCGGAAGGTTTGATCATATTTCAGCTGTCCTTGATGAATTTCACTGGCTACCTTTGCAAGCAAGGATACATTTTAAATCGTGCTGTATTGCATACAAAGCAGTCCTACTACATACATCTCAATATGTTGCAAGCAAACTGCAAATAGCTGGTGGGTCTCGCTCTCCGAGGACCAAATTCTAAGTTCCTAATGTTTCTAAAACAGACAGCTACCCACGCATTTTCTGCTGGTGTGTTGCAATTCTGGAGCTCCCTGCCACTGGACATTAGTTTATCCCCTACCTTGTTGACTTTCCATTAAATAAAATATAAAAGCTTAAGATGGCTGCCATTGATGACTTCTGGATCCTACACTAAGTGGTTGTAATCATTCTTCTGTGCTGCGCTGCCCTGAGCAATGGGAGGGGAGTGCTAGTCCCACCTCCAGTGAAGTGCCTACCTCTTCGCTCCCAGCTGGTTGCTCGATTAGGTTGCTTACAAATATCTATGCACGATCCTGTGTGTTTGCTTTTCTTTTTCTTAATGAAAAGTCCCAGAAAATTGTAGACTAATTTACAAAATATACCTATTTTCCTAAACTGAAAATCACCAGTTGGTTTCTCTAGCTTACTGTATGTTGCTTTTTTTGTGGGAGTGCAACTTGCATTTGAAGGGGCATAACCATAACATGAAAGAGTTTAATTAATGTTAACACTGCTAAGCCCCTTTTTTAGAAAGATTTTATTCTGTCTTTTTTTGGTTTGGTACTTTGTGCATTGTGCCTTTAAAATGGTGTATTCCGCTTTGCTCTGTTTTATATTATTATAGCATCCTTAGACCTGTTATATCTTTTCTCTTCTTTCCCCTGTTTCTCTGTCCTCTCTTTGCACCCTGTCTACTGCAAACGGTGGCCCTTTTATAGGTCCCTGTGCGGATAAGGTTGGCGACGGAAAGGGGGATTGAGTATGGTAAATAGAAAGCAAAGAGAAGAGGGCCCTATGGCTACTAGTACTAAACAACCCAAACAAATAAGAACCCCCAAGGGTATCGGTAAACCTGTGTCCAGGGCCCTTAAGTCTAAGCAACCAGAAAATCAGCTTTTACTGGATTCATATCTAAAAACAATGGCGGGGAACCTGGCAGACAGGATCCAAATAACGTAAAAAGCTATCTGGGTAGCCGCCTCCTCAATAGGGGCCACTAATTTACTGGTGGATGGGGGGCCATGAGAGGGGTCCTTAGTTCCTAGCACCCCTTGCAACATAAGCACACAGATCGGCGGGGGTTTATGGGATACCGCCACCCAGCCAGGCCATTAAATTAGCTAATACACCAGGGGAACTTGCCTCCGTACTGGGAGGGGGGGAGGCTGCAGATGATCATGGGCCAACACTACCACTAGGGGGTTTATTCAATGGTCTCTTCCACAAAAGATGACAAGACATAGTTGGAGGCTTTATTGGATAGTAAATTAAAACCTCTGTTCCAACTTCTCTCTGTACAAAGGGGGACCATGATTGAAGCCCCCCTCTACCCTCCTCGGATGCACAATGGCTGGACAAAATAGAGGCTACAAACGCCCAGCTCCAGACATTTAAAAATGAGGTCATGAACACCCTGGCAATAATGGACGATTCAATCAGAGATCTCAAACTAAGAGTGGATGCAATCAATCAGAATTGCTCAGGGAGAGGTTCCAGTGCAGTGAAAACATCTACTGGGGGAAAACGCCAGGTGGGCCAGGGGGCAAGGGAAGGTATGGGGGCAGGAGGCATCCCCAGGCCTCCTATACCAACTGATGCACCGGTAGGCTATACCGGGTTAAGGATACCAACGGAAGGGCCAAATTCTTTACAGTGCCCCCTGTCGAATGCTATGGATAACGGCCGGGCAAGAGGGGCGGATGTAGTATTAAACCTTCCTCCGATGGTGGCCCCTCTAGTTGGGCTAATACTGGGTGTTCAGGGCCTACCGGGTGGCGCATTAGAAACCACTTCCTCCCTGATGAACAAGGCCACACATTGGATAAACTCCAACCTGATGGGTCCAAGTATCGATCCTAAATCAGTCCTAATGGCTAGAAGAGTGGGATGGGTAGGCCCCAGTAGGATGAGCGTTAAGGGCGATTGTATCGCAGCCTCATTTTCCAACCCCACTCTAGTTAGCCACATGGTGACCTCAGACCTAACAATCAAGATTGACAGAAGGAACTGCAGTGCTCACCCACAGAGGGGGATGCAGTGAGTCCTTTAGGTAGGGGGAATGGTGGGGGTCACTGACGTTAAAATTGTATCTTGGAACATAGCAGGCTCCAGGGGTAAATTGCAGTTGGATGAGAAAGTGGAATTTATGCAGTGCCACGAGATCATCATACTGCAAGAAACATGGGACCAGGAGATTCCCTGTCTGGACTGTTATGACTCCTATGGTATCCCCGCCAAAAAGAATAGGAGAGGGCGGAGCTTTTGTGGTTTGGCTGTAATGGTCAAGGCCTCTCTACCTTACAGGGTGGAGGTGGTCGAGACCAAGCTGGACTTTTTACAACTTTTGAGGTTCAAAACCTTTGGCAATGATGGGTTCAATGTTCTAAATTTCTACAATAGTCCCAATAAGGTGGCGGGGGCGGTCTGGTTAAAACTAAAGGAACTTATGGATATGTATGGCAGATCCAATGAATACCCAGAACAAATTTATCTGGGGGGAAATTTTTATGTGAAATTGGGCTGTGGTTTGCCAAAAGATCTTTATGAACCCATAGAGGAACAAATGCTAAAGGTTTTGGAGTCTCAATTGGAGGACAACAGAGTGTGTACAATGAGGCTTCAACTGAGTACTTGGCTTATTGAGTGAGGCCTGCGATCGGTGAATGGGTGCATCAGCCCGGATATCCCCGGCAAACGAACATTCAACAACCATCTGGGATCCTCCATTATTGACTACTTTTGTGTATTTCTGGATTTATGGAGATCCATTGTGAGCTTTGAAATAGCAAGAGTGGGGAATAGTGATCATTACCCACTGGTCCTGGTATTTAAGGGTTTGATCACAGGGGTGGTGCGTGAGACCACCCCACTGTGCCAAGTGGACAGTGAAGTAGTATCGCTTTGAAGGATGAAATGGGGGGGAAAATCCTTGACTCTGGTCTGCAATTGCAAATATTAGCCACCCAACAAAGTGCCTTAATGGGGGAAATGGATGAATCCAATAGCCAAAGGGAAGTGGTGGATCTTTTTATGGGCATACTGGAGGCCCTCATTGGGGGTTTCACAGTGATGCCCAGACAACCTGGGAGCGATGGAAAGCGGGGCTGTTTCGACCAAGCCTGTAGACTGGCAAAATTGGCCCTTTTAGATGCCTTAAAACGTCCTGCGACAGACAGACGCAGTATTGCACAAGCACATACTGACTATCGCAGGACGATTGAGAAAAGGAAACTAGAACTGGAAGTTATCGCCTTGGAGGAATTTTTAGAGGCAATCGGGGTGACGAGTAGATCCTCCAACAAAGGAAAAGAAGGTCCACAGGGCACTCACGTCGAGCCGTGGATTGGGTGTCCTATTTTGATACTGTACGATGATGGTCGTGCAAGAAAGGAAAACCTGTCTGGGGCGTATCTCCAAGCTTCACCTTGGAGGTGGTTAAAGCAATAGGGGCCCAGTCCCGGAATTGAGCACCTAGCCCGGACGCCATTCCGGCAGATCTCTTTATGAACCAAATTGACCGATGGGCGCCGGTGTTGACTTTCGCCTTTAATGCCTGTTTGAGTTCATGGCACTATCCTCCATCCTGGAAGCCAGCAACCATCTTTCCTTTTTTCAAAAAGGGGATATAAC
This sequence comes from Ambystoma mexicanum, assembly GCF_040938575.1. Lineage (NCBI taxonomy): Eukaryota > Metazoa > Chordata > Amphibia > Caudata > Ambystomatidae > Ambystoma > Ambystoma mexicanum. Next base: position 574,159,807 of record NC_090922.1, on the reverse strand, counting down.
CAAACCCTCTTTGTTTCGCCCCATTTCTCTTTTGGACACTTCTTTCAAGATTTTTGGTTGGGTACTCTTGGACCATATAGAGCGGTGGCTTACTGAGGCGGAAATCCTAACTGATATTCAGTTTGGCTTTTGCCCAGGCTTGGGCACAATGGAGTAGGTACTAAATCTGTATCTTTTGGTTTCAAACTTCGTTTTTTGCAAGGGCGAGACAGTATACCTCGCGGTCATGGACATAAGCACGGCCTTCGATAAAGTTGATTGTGCTAAATTGTGGGCCGTGCTTGTCTATAGGCTGCCCTGTGGATATCCTGGGTGTGTTACGGGATTCATGTGGGACAACAAGGCTAATGTCTGCTTTGGTCCGTGGGGCAGGTGCACCAAGTGGTTTGACATTATATTGGGTGTTCGATAGGAGTGCCCTTTGGCCTCCATACTCTTTACTTTATAAATAAATGGGCTGCTGCATGCTTTGCGGTGCACTGGCATGGATTACTTCAGATTTGGGGGGGGTAGGCCCTTCCTGGTTCTGGCATATGCCGATGATACGGTACTTATGGCCAGAACACAAAGGGCCTGGCAGGCCCTGGTTGATGCTTACGCCAACTTTAGGACCAGTTTAGGTCTCAAAACCAACTCCACTAAGTCAGCGGTAACGAGCTGTAGTGGAGGCAGAAAGCTTATTAAAATGTGTCCCATAGTCTGCATGGGGGAAGTAATCCCAAGGGTGGCGGAGTACGATTATTTGGGTGTTAGATTTTTGGAGAGCCTAACGGGAACGGCGCATGTGAAAAAGCAGTCCCTCAAAATGTGTAAATATTTGGGGGGTCTTAATTGTTTTTCTGCTCATTGTAAGGGCCAACACCTTGAATCGACCCTTAAGGTATACTCTATGCAAGTAAAACCTGCTTCATAATATGGAGCAGCTTTATGGGGGTACTGCAAGCCCGATGACACGCAGGCCAGGGAAAATCGCTATTTTAAGACGCTTTTGGGACTTCCCGGTTCTTCCTCCTGTGCCTCGGTGCATAGGGAACCGGGGATGGCCTTTTTGGAAGATGACTGGGCGGTTGCCCCAAGTATCTTATGGTTGAGAATATGGGGGAACAAAAATGCGACGTTATGTCACTTTATAATGAAAGCAACATTGAGCAGGGACCGGTGGGATAAAATACCCTGCTGCGATGCGTAAAGGAGCTAATGCGCAAGGCGGTGTGCTGGCTGTGCCACCATTGACCATGATGTTAGCACCGCAGGAAGTGAAATTCTTCAAGGAGGCTGTAGCTGGTGAAACCAGGGCTAAACGCAAGCATGTAGTATCCGTGCAATTAGCAGATGGTTTCCACCCGCCGTCTATATGTGGGACATCATCTCTGCAACCGGATCTTGTCAGGGCCAGGGAAAAACATCAAAGCTCGCTCATCACAAGGGCACGGTTGCATACGGCTGAGAGGCAATACGGCAAACAGGGCGGGTTATCCAGGTGACTCAAGCTGCCCTGTGTGCGGTGCCCCGAGCGAGAATTGAGTCATTTCATCTTGTTTTGTCCGGGTTATGAAAAAGCAAGAAAACTGACCATCCTGCGGGTTTTAAAATGCACAGACTTTCACCAATATGAGGCAGCAATGTCTTTTTTTATTAAGGCTGAAACGAAATTGGCGGCCTGGGCCCTGCTGCTGTATCTGACGGCTGCTGTGTTTAACAGAAGGGGGGTTTTCAGAGGACAAGTTGCTTTATTTTAAGATCATGAAATTGTGTGCTTTTTCCACTACTTCTCTTTTTAGACTGTTTTAGTATCTAATGGTGATCGATTCATTTAACATGCAACGAGGGACTATGTTTTATCTTTGATGTTATTTGTATGTGTTTGATGAATGTTTTTATTTGAATAAACATTTGCAAACAAACATGAATTTCTGTATTGCACGATGACTAAGAGCAGGTGGTTTTCACGCACATATAACCCAGAAGAGAGATTAAAGACACTGAACGGTGACAAAAGTCAAGTGTGCTGTGCTCAGCCAGTCCTGGCTCTTGGGTCCCCATTACGTTCAATTCTGGTACTTGTAATCCTCCATTTGCATTGGGGGAATTAAAACTCTAAATACTGTACAAGAATTCACAATGACGTGATCGAAAAAGTCAGTATTTGCAAACCACCTCAACCCTTACGAGGACAACTTCAGAGATTATTTTGGACTAAAATAGTTGGAATACGGCCCATTCCTTGAGGCTATTGGGATATTTGGGACTGACCAGATGCAGGAACGGAGAACATTTTTATGTCTAGTCCACGCTTACCTTTTTATCCGGAAGTCCTCCGCCAGCCAACACGGAACGTCTAGAAGTTTGCACCCATGCACAGAGTACACGACAAATTGGAAGAAAACTAAAGATGAAGTGAGAGGAGCATGCCTTCTAAAGACTACAGAATTCCAAACTGTGCAGACTCAAAGCCTGGCCTCCCAGACAGGCTCTCCCACCAGACTGGTCCGAAAACGGGCCGCCTTTTGTTTGGCTGCCAAAGGTCGGATCACCTGGAAGTCATCCCGGTAAGTGTGCTTATTTTTCCTCACACATCCTCAGCCATGGAAAGATTGGCTCCATAAAAGCTGCCGAAAAAATGGGCGCATTCCCGCACCCTCCTTTATAGCAAGTGCCATATACTAGTCGATCCCCTCATCCTGTCAAATAAAATGGGTTTGCATAGGATGTGCACGGACACGCCCTGAGCAGCCAAGTTGTTAATGGACTGTTTGATCCATATATAATAATAAAATGGTTATTAATAATGATCATTTATTTAGGTTGCACCAGAGACTGAATGTTCCCTCAGGCTGTTCATTGCCATTGGCATTGTCACGTGAGCCTAACCGGAAATGTGAAATAAATGATGAGCTACAGTGTTTGGTGGTTCCAGGATGCTTGCCTGGAGCTTGCGCCTTCTTCACACGGTATGTAAGCAGTCTGCAAGCATGACTTTCCTATTCACCCCTCCCCCGTCCAAGGCCTGTGGCCATCGGGTCTCCACTTGCTACCGAGTTTGAGAGGGTTGCCCACGTAGACCCACCTTCCCGCCACACACGGCCAGGGTCGGACTGGCTATACAATTGTCTCGGGCACCAATGAAAAAGTGGCCCACAGTTGCAAATGGATATTCATTCCTTTTGTGACACTGTTTGAATAGTAACCAAGGCGGAGAAAAAATGGGATGCAAATTGTGCATTTTAAAGAATATTTATTCAGCAACACTGGTCACAACGACTAGCAGCCTAGTGAAGTAACTCATCAACTGGCCCACACCAGCATTTTGTGTTTTTGGTTCGGCCATGGGCCTATTGCCCTATAGGCCAGTCCAGCCTGCACGTGGTTTTCTCCCCTCGTTTCTACTATGCAGGACAGCATGATGCCCACCTACTCCTGCCACCATTGCCTGCTGGGGTACGGGCAAAGCTTCCCTAGGGTTAAGCCCACTAGCGAAAACAAAATATATTTGCAACCTGCTTGCAATCTAAAACGCGAGCTCCTAGTGTAAGCTTAGTTATTTGTATTGTAGGTTGTTGTCTGGGGCTGCTTGGTAAAATTTGCATTGAGGTTGCCCAATGCCGAAAATAAGTGCAAAGAAAAATATTTTACCTTCTGATTGCGCCAACAGATTATCTGATTTTCTGTGTCAAACCAAAGCAAATTAGTCAAAAAGCCATTTGTTGTCTCAAAGTGATTTTCAATGTATTACATAAAAAGTGAAAAGAGAAAAGTATAGAAAATTGCTTGTTAGTTCAATTCAATATGCTCAGTTCGCTGATAAGTCCTCTTAATCAGTATATTGTTCCAATGGACTCGTTTGCAACCAGTTTGAAAACTGATTGCATGAGGGGGAAAAAGGTTGCGTTGTGCAGACATTTTGTCCGGTACGCAGTTGTTAACATCCATCATTCACAATATGGGCTATGTATTACTAGGGTTCAGGCATTTTTTTTTTTTAAAGATGGTAAAAAAAAAAGTCACGTTTTATCGCTTGGGCTATTTTCTTCATCCAACCGTATGTCATGTATTTACAGCAAGACTTCAAAAGAGAACTTGCACACTGAAGTGTGACAACCCTTATTAAATAGTGAAATGTAGATTTGATTTTAATACACATCTCATATTGCCCATCTTCACGTGTATTTTTTACTGAACTTGCACAAAAGACGAAGAGAACAAACCTGCAGCTTGGTGCGAAATTAATGAGTGCACAGCCATTGTCTACACATGCTATTGCTAGCTAATTCTCATAGTACTCACTTGGCATCACCAATTCTATTTCTTGAACTGCCTCCTATTCACAAATGCCATTGGTGATGCCAGGGGCGCTGCCGCAGGGATGAGTCTGATTCCTTCAGCCCTTCTTGCCATCTCTCATCGTGAGCACCTGTGTCCTCGCGAGCTTGATTACTCTTCCCCGGATCTCAGTTGCAGAAGCCAAGCCACCTGCTTCTGCACAAAGCCCCGGGTGGAGTAGCACTTGCCGTAGCCTGTTCTATCAATGACTGTGTACAAAGAGTGGGGGTGTCCTGACTGGAGAAGTCTAAGCCGACTGCCGCTTATTGATTGCAGTCTAGGTTTAAAGACAATGCGTTATCCTTGGGTGTCACAATTTGTGTATTTACCAAGGATAGCAGTACATTAGAGAACCATAATAATCCACTTGTGCTAGATCATTAGTCTGCAAAAGAACAGCTTTTATTAAGTGGCTGTCCTTGTTCTTTTACATATTTTTTGTAAAGAAATTGTAAGCACAAAATATATGGGTGTACATTTTTTCACCAAAGTTACACATAGAAAATGCAAACAAATATAGAACAAATAGAAAAAATAGAAAAAAGACATGTAGCAAAAGATAAGACAAAGTCATACATGTGCATGCTGACAGAAGTATAAAGACATTCTGTTGCTGCTAATACATTTCGTTTTTGTAATTGTAGAAAGTTATCCTCGAAAGTAAAAGTCCTTGGATAGGTCTAACTAAGCCAGGCTAAAGGGTGACCAAAAAGTAGTTGATCGACGTCACTGAAGTAAATCTCTACTGGGATTTAGGGGGGACCCCACCACACCGCTAGGGTAAAGGAGTCCCAGGACGTTTCGGCTTTAGTGGGTCACAGCCTTCTTCATGGAGCCAAGGAAAGGAGTCCCCTGTGGAAAATTAAGGGAGCTAGGGTTACTTAAGTAAAGTAACAAGAAAGTAGAGGGCACACAGTGGTAAAAACGGGGATATGTACATAAACATGTCATTGCACAAGAAAACAAGACCCCATGATTTAAACTGGAAAGCACATGTCTAGTTATACTCGAATTGGTGGACAGGGACTGGCCTCTGATCGACCTGGATTCTAGAAAGATGGCATAAGCTAATAGAAATGTAATAAAATCAAATATGTCAAATATTCCTCTGAAAATTAAAATCAAAATTAGAAAGGGCATGCTGCCCAAATACACTAGATGGAGAAAACGTGCATTGGAGGAGCTATAATGCCAAATTTTTCCAACTACCCCAATCCAAAATATGTAGGTAGAGTAAAACATGGAGGTGAAGGGTAGTACCTTTAGATGGTGCTGCAGAGCAATCACATGGAGTTCTGTGGCTGCTATGCAGTGCGTGGGCTAAAAAAGGAATGGCGTGCTGGACGCTGCACCTGGATCTGAAAAGAGCAGCAAGCGTCTGCCTAAGCAAAGAAATGATCAAAATTAGAAAAATGGCATGACTAGTGCCTAATATGGAGGAAGGATGGAGGGTCAGACAGTGGCTGACTGCCAGGGCAATGATTTACCTTTCATATGGGAGCCAGTCAACAGTACGGTGCTCCGACTGCCTGTGTCAGTTCGGAAAGGAGCTGTGCGACATTGCAGGGCTATGCAGTGCTGCGCTTGTGCCTTATTTTGTGCGCTAATCCAGCGCGCATGCGCTGTGGGGCTCTGCAAGGCCGGCGTCTAGGTCGCCTGGCAACGTGTATGCGGAAGTATACCGTCATACGTACAGGGTCTAGAGTTCTGAGATCAGCAGCTGGCATTGTAGACGGTGCCGCGCGTGCAGCTCCGAAATGTTGGAGTGACCGGCAAGAAACAATCTTGATGGGAGGAGTGTGGGCCCAAACCTTCGTTGGGTTGTGGCGCTGGGCTTGGGCGCCTATAAGTAATGGTAAACGAGACAGTTGGGGACAAGAGACAAGGAAGGAAGGATACTCACAAAAATGGCGGTACAGTAAAGGTCCCTGTATTGGTTAGCTGTCAGGTACCGCCCATATACACTAGATGGAGTGGAGGATGTGTAAACTCCTGTGAGTGGGCGGAATGGGCAATGCAAAATGCACTCATTGGATATTAAGCATTGAGATTGTTCTATCAATGACAGCAGTTTTTTTTTTTTTTTTTACATTTTTTGTTTTTTTTAACAAGAAAACCCTTATCTGGCTCCAAAATGTTGAGGATTCTTTTGCTTTTTAGACCCTCCGCGCAGCCCTCGATTGTTTTAGCCTCAGAACTATGTGGCTATCGGCCTCTTAGGTTGGTTGTTGTGCTCTTGGCCTACACACCACCTCCTTTGGAACGCTCTACGTACCTCCACACGTGACTCTGGTGATGCTCCCTCCAGGAAAGCTGAAAAGGCTGATGTTGGTCTGTTGTGGGCTAGCCTACTTGCTCCCAGGCTGGAGTCCTTCTATTTCCCCTCCTCTTCGCTTGGCTCAAGCCAGGCTTCTTTATATACAGGACTGCACCTCCATTCTATGCGTTCAGCCTTCTTGCAGGTGCCTTTTTCAGTGCCGCAAAGCCTATTAATGCAAAAGGAGGTGCATTGCAAATGGAATAACTAGAAACTAAAATGAGTTTTTTTTAAAAAAAAAAGAGAAACGACATGTTTGCCGTTGCTCAACTTTAAAAAAAAAAAAAAAAACAGAATGTCCGCCATGGATCGGGGAGAAGGAAACTACATGTCGTCCCTTCTCGCTTTACATGATGGCCATTGCTGAGTCATTGACACGTCAGGAACACTAGTGATCCCGGCGCCGGCGAGGGAAAGAGCATCACCAGGTAAGTGGGAAGGGTGGGGAGGAGATGTGGAACAGTGTGGTCTGTAGGAGGGAAGGGGACGCGTGGGAGCACGCACTTATGTGGTATCCGGCGGGGCAAGAGGATGGCCTCCAGCTCTGAGGAGGTAAAGTCCCCCCCATTCTGAGCCTCCTCATTGGCTGGGAGGTCCAAGCCATGCCCCCGCCGGGTACTAATTAAATATAATGCATCCTACAAAATGGGCACAACGTTAGTTTACCTCTCCTGTGGAAGTTAGCTTTGCAGTGCACTGTGTACTTGCTCCTGGTTCCCCAGCGGTAGCTCCTGTCTACTGGGGGATGCCTGATACCCAGGGGCTGGTTTCAGCTACTACTTATCAAACTTTAATTTCAAACCCAGCAGTGGTCAGGTTTGAGGACGTTGGGTGGGTATTGTACGAAATTACCCAATGCAAAAAGTCCGACCCCCAAAAGTCCGACCCCCATTTTTTCGCAGATATATATGTGGAGGGGATCAAGATAATAAAAATGTATAGGGGTAAGGTGGGGTGGTTGTGGGGGGGTCTCCTCCCACACATATACTTGCAGAAAATGGAGAAAAAAAAAGGAAAAGGAAGAATAGTCGGACTTTTGCATTCGGTCATTTCACGCAGATCCCGTTGGGTGGGCATGAATGTGCTCGAGACTGCCTTGATGTTCCTGTAACATGCTTTGAGATTAACGTGTGCATTCTGTGCTTCCCTTCCAGACGAGTACAGAATTAAACCCGTGGAGGAGGTCAAGTACATGAAAAATGGGGAAGAGGAGGAAGAACAGAAAACCGCTGCCAAGAACCAAGAGAACCTGGTAAGATCTGGCCTTGGCCCGCATGTGTTCACGTCCTTTTAACTTGTAGGCATTCTCCAACATTGAACGTGTGCAGTGGTTTTCATTTCCTGCCTAGGCATTAGTTTATATATTGCAACAACTCGATGTGCTGAACACTTCCACTGTGGCGTAGTCTTGGCATTCGTCGGCCCCAGCAGCCAGTTGGCACGGTTTTAATTGGATTTATAATGGGCAAAAGATGTTGGTTTCATAAAGTACTTCCAAAGTGTTCTCTCTTTTTTTAGTTTTGGCTCATGGAAGTGGTGCTGACCAGCTATGTTATGTTATCTTGCATTTGTATAGCGCCTCCTGCCATAGATTATGGCATTGAAGCTCTGTATATGATAAGTTATTTTGCTGTTTGACTGCCAATCGCCACTGTTGTGGTCTTACAGAGCCGATGCCTGTCCAAAGTGTGATGCATTATACCCCACTGGCGGTAGCCACGCCATGGTTTCGGAGAGGTACGAAAAAACGATTGACAATAGAGAGTACATGTTGGTTAGGCACTATTTTTTTATATTTGTGGAGGGGTGCGTTTACACCAGAGGTTTGACCAGAAATAACTTTTATGTAAATACTCCCCACATTAAATTGAATTGAAACAGTCCTTTCTGCATACGAAAACAGCTGTCTGAAAAAGTAGAAAAGTGCTGCTGCCAGCAAAATCCTAGTGTAACCCTACCAGCCACTTCATCTCTTGGCAATATTGCATCGCAGAGCGCAGCCATGAAACAAAGCCACTGGCGGGTCTTTTACCTGTTTTTTTTTTATAGAAATGATAAAGACTACGATGATATGTTATTCATTTTCTTCTGCATGTTTTAGAACGTGGTGCTATCTAGAAGTTGTTCTATTAAAAATTTGAAGAGAGGAGACCCTGTTTGCTAATTGGAAAGCGGAAACGTTTGGCTTTGTCAATGCTTGTTGATATTTGTCCAACTCCTTTCCTATAAGGTGACCGTTTTTGCTCATTATGTTTCTATATGTACTTTAGACTAGTGTGCAGGAACCTGTCGCTTACTATATACCTTCTTGTGCTTTGCATTATTTGGAATTGTGGGTGTTTTGAAGGGGGACCCACTTGAGGGCCTTCAATGCATGTTTACTGCCTGCATGCCGTTTGCTTCACGATGTGGAAATAGGAAAGAAAGGAGGCGCACAACCGAGTAGAGTAGACTGGGCGCGACCGGGTGGTCGCTCCGTGTATTAGCACCTAGAATATAGAAGGAAGTGGAAGCAGTTTTTCCTCTGTGGGGATTCATGACGGTGCGATACCACATCCCAGACGGAGTTGGCCTTGGCCCTCCAGGCAACCCCCTAATGAATGTAACTTGGATTTAACTAAGATTGGGATGCACTTCTGTTGATCGAATTTGCAATGTCCTGATGACGGCTGGTCTATGTAATCCAAGCAGACCATAAAGCCGAAACTCGAGTCGACAAATCTTAATTGAATGCAACTGTTTGACAGGATCTTCACATTGGAAAAGCGTAATTTGTATCTAAATTATGTGATCCAGGCCATCAAGAAAGGAATGGTCTAATGTTCTGCTTTTGTTAAATGTACTTTGCACTTCAGCTGTATATTTTGACCCGCTATTGTCATTTTAATGGTGTAGTGTAGGAATGCATGCAGCAGCAATGTGTGATATGGTACTGGCCATCTATTGTCATGTTAATGGTGTATTGTAGGAATGCATGCAGCAGGAATGTGTGATATGGTACTGCCCTCTATTGTCATTTTAATGGTGTATAGTAGGAAAGCATGCAGCAGGAATGTGTGATACGTACTGGCCCTCTATTGTCATTTTAATGGTGTATTGTAGGAATGCATGCAGCAGGAATGTGTGATATGGTACTGGCCCTCTATTGTCATTTTAATGGTGTATTGTAGGAATGCATGCAGCAGGAATGTGTGATATGGTACTGGCCCTCTATTGTCATTTTAATGGTGTATAGTAGGAAAGCATGCAGCAGGAATGTGTGATATGGTACTGGCCCTCTATTGTCATTTTAAAGGTGTATTGTAGGAAAGCATGCAGCAGGAATGTGTGATATGGTACTGGCCCTCTATTGTCATTTTAATGGTGTATTGTAGGAATGCATGCAGCAGGAATGTGTGATACGTACAGGCCCTCTATTGTCATTTTAATGGTGTATTGTGGGAAAGCATGCAGCAGGAATGTGTGATACGTACTGGCCCTCTATTGTCATTTTAATGGTGTATTGTGGGAAAGCATGCAGCAGGAATGTGTGATACGTACTGGCCCTCTATTGTCATTTTAATGGTGTATTGTGGGAAAGCATGCAGCAGGAATGTGTGATACGTACTGGCCCTCTATTGTCATTTTAATGGTGTATTGTAGGAATGCATGCAGCAGGAATGTGTGATCTGGTACTGGCCCTCTATTGTCATTTTAATGGTGTATTGTGGGAAAGCATGCAGCAGGAATGTGTGATACGTACTGGCCCTCTATTGTCATTTTAATGGTGTATAGTAGGAAAGCATGCAGCAGGAATGTGTGATACGTACTGGCCCTCTATTGTCATTTTAATGGTGTATTGTAGGAATCCATGCAGCAGGAATGTGTGATCTGGTATGATTGTTTGATGAGAGGTTGACCGGGTTTGCACTTTAGTATTATAACTAGTCTAAACATATTGAAGAAATGAATTAAATGTATGGGTAATATTAAATCTGCCATGTGCTAAATCTAGTTAGGAGAGTGTCTTTCTTGAGAAGGGGTTCGCCTGGTGAAATGGATGTATAAAGCTAAGAGGGTTTGTTCTGGTGTGTCACGATGTGGTTAAGCTGTTCAAGCTGCCTTGTTATTTTGAGCTGAATGGTTGGAGTCGTCTTTTGTTTGTTTTTGTTGCCAATGAGACAGCAAGCGTTGTTACAGGCAAAGAATTAAACTGCTGTTATGCTTCAAGAGCCGGCAGTCCAGTCATTTACCATCCAACTTGGGGCATATGCGCCCTACGGCACTGAAAGGCTTGAGCTGAATGGTTGCTTTGTAATTTGCCTACGCCTGCCTGCCTGCGCCTTCCATCCAGAGGAGGCGCGGCCTCGTGAAAGGCCATCGCCAGTCTTTGTGGTAAGCAGATTTTCAGGGGAAAATGTATATTTTGGGCCTAATTAGCGGAATTTTGACGCTGCTGAAAAGTGACTTTGCACCGCTGAGACAAACCTTGATTCTTGGAACTGTGCAAAGTCATTTTTTACTGCAAAAATGACCACTTACACTGACTTTGCACTGCAAAAATACACTTTGCCTAGTCCGTAAATCAGGGTTTGTGTCGGCCGTGCAGAGTCACTTGGCACTGAATCGGGCCCTTTCTGTGGAACGGCCATTACATTGAACGAGTTTACATTAGTCAGAAAGTCATTACAAATGGGAGTTTCAAAGAGTTCAACAACAAACAAACCAACGCACACCAGAGAGTTCCTTTTTGCGTGGGAGCCTATGCAGATGTGCACACACACGAGTCGCACAAACATTGCACATTCTGGGGTGTTGGCTGCACATGTCTTCAGGTGCACTCACTCGGAGCTCCTGTCTGCTGTGTCTCTCTTATCCAGTGCTTTTCTTTTTTTTCTGGGGAGTGTAGTTTCTTTTCTCTCTAAATGCCAGGCTGCAATCGTCGAAGTAACCTTTCTGAAAATGTTGGGGAGGAGTGGAGGAGAAGGGGCATGGCATTTGAAGGAAAGTGCCCCCTGCCGAATGAGGGTGACAAAATGTTGCGCCACGAAAGTTGGGGCAGTGTGGGACAAACCCTTACCTAAAATTACTCCCATGGCTATAATTCCTGAAACGCAACAAATACAACCGGCCAAAAGGAATGATTCGGTCATGAAATGGGGTGACGCGAGAGCTGTGCCCGGCCAGGCCTCCATCAGCCCATGTTTCTGCAGTGCATTTCTCGAAGTTTCTCTCGTTCTGCCACATCTGGGGGCCAGCGAGCATGTTCTAAGGGTCAGTGGGTCACCAATATGTCCCCCACATATTTGAGAACATTCTAGGTTTGAGTATTTGGTTCATCTTTGCCGATCTGTAAACCTGCCTTCATGGGAGACACATAATCGCATGTATTCCACACATTCCATTGTAATGCATATTGTGTGCTGCTGCATACCACATAAGTATTTGTCCTTCGTCAATTTCCCTTCACGCGGGCTACTTTTTTTGTAGCTTTTTTTAATCTACTTTCACTATGCTCTTTTTCACCACATTAAGTAGCCAAGACAAAAAAGGGGGGAAACCACAGGATTTTCCCCATAGCTTTTTATTTGTCAACATGAAACCGCCTGGGAGAGTGAAAGGGGGAGAAGCGGGCCTATAGCCGATGAGCTCGGCTCCGATTTTGCTCTCCTGTCACACATGACCTGGTGCCGAGCCAGAGCCAGGCTCAAGCCTTCATTGGCTTACCCAAATCGAAGGGTCACAGTGCCAACTCAAGAGGAGTGGCCATAACCAGGTCCTTCTATGCAAACCAGGAAGACGTCACTCTGGCCCTGTGCCCTGCCAAGGAAGTGCATTGATTCAACCTGCCAACTGCTGCTGCTTTTTAGTTTTGGCTGTAAGATGGCACTTTAGTGTGTGCTACATAGAAGGCAAAACTGATGCATTACAGTACAGATGGGGAGAGATGGCATATGAGGAGTGAAACGATGCTTGTAGGTGTTTGGCGATGTACCCAGCCATTGAATGCCCATGGGCCTGCTAATCCCTGTGCCATTAGTCTACTTCCTGCCCCTCTCTGTCAAAAAACGCACTCCTGGAATCTTCTTGAGATTTCAAATGTAATAACCAGGTCTGCCTTCAGCCGCTTGATTTATAAGCATGTATGAGTGTCCTTCCGCAAAGTCCTGTTAAAAGCAAGCATTAGCAAAGCCAACCATGTTGGCTTGTGTATAGGTATTAGATGGGCATTTGCCAGGCACTGCTGTCGTATGCTCAACTATGTGAACCATTTTCAAGCTGTTACCATCAATGGCCAGTTAGTACCATTACAGCAATGCCTTACAAATACCTTCCCCATACCTACACAAAGCCCAAACTACTGGCGTTGCCAATTCTTTTTTGTCTTCGGAATGGAGGTGGGTCATGTGGTGGGTGCTGGCAACATGTTTTTCTCATAAACTGATGGGTTGTTGTTTGGAAACCTGGATAGAGCGGGAACTGTGAGCTAGAAGGAGACACAAGGGGCGTGTGAGTGTATTAATCGGACCATCTTGCCTTCCTGCATTTCTTTTATTCAGACACAATCCATCATCCCTGTCTGCAGCAGCAATCCTTTGGGGGCGATTTTACACAATTTATGATAAGACTAGTTTCTTTGACAGCTGCTTCCAGGCCAAGAAAGTTAAGGTACTAGTTTTAGCCAGATCTACGTACTTCAGAGTAGGTTACTGAGGTCAGAGAAGCGATGCAATAACCCCTTCTGCTTGTGAAGCGATGCAATAACCCCCTCTGCTCCTGAAGCGACGTAATAACCCCCTGTGCTTCTGAAGCGATGCAATAACCCCCTTTTCTTCTATTACCACAAGACAGGAGTAGCCTTCTCTGACTACAAAGGGATGCATTTCCTGCATCCATAGCGTCCACACGAGGCACAGGGGTGCAGATGGAGTTCACGCCACGGGTACAGTCTCCAATGCACCCTTATTTTGTCCATGTTCCGAAAAATAGGTTGTGCCAAATAAAGACTCTTGTAACCTTATTTCTGCTATGGCTGCCAAGTTTAAAAACACGTCAGTAAAAGGACATGTGTCAAAGTCGTCCTGAGTGTCGACGTCCGTTCCCCCGGGTGATTGACTCCCAATTTTGTACATGCTATGAGCCAAATGAACCTTCCCGGGTCAGCGTTTGCTCTGCTTGTGTTGTGCGTCATTAATCGTGAAGGTTAACTCCACGATGTCTTGTTCAGTCCGTGAGAGCCTTCAGCCGCAGAATGCTGCTTCCTGGAGCCCCTTCCGTTGCAGGCGGGATGTCTCTGTGCTAGGCGAGCCCCGACGCACCAAATGCAACACTTGTTCTTCTTCCTGCTGATAGATTTTTATCCATCAGCTGTGATTTTTGGATACCGAGTCTTGAGCCTCATTACTCCACCTTCTCGGGTTGAGTATGTAGTCGTGGGTTTGTATTCTTCTTGGTCTGTGTGGTCTTGTCACAGTAGAGCTGGTTTCACAGGGTCTTCGCAGTGATGGGCCGCAGGTAGCGGTTTGCAGTGGTGACAGTGAGTCTTCTGATCAGAGTGTTCGGGTTCTGATCCAGTCCTTGGCAGAATTTCTTACTCCGCTTCGCTAGATGTTCGTCCAACATCTCGATGTCCAGGTCTCTGTGAAGGTCTGCTATCCTTGTGAAGATTGGAGCTCCAGACGATATCCGCAGGGCCTTGTTCTGGACTATCTGAAGACTCTTCCGGTGTCGCTCATGGCAAGCCATCCATGCTGGAGAGGCATACGTCAGGGTTGGTCTGATTATCACCATGTAGACGTTGATCTTTGTCCGGAGGGGCATGGACTTGGTCTTCAGGAGTTGGTACAGCACTGCCATCTTTCCTGGTGCCTTCTGCTGAGTATTCTCGATGTGGCTTTCCCAGTTGAGTTTGCTGTCCAGGGTCACACCGAGGTAGCGGCTGATGCTCTCCCATTTGATGGTCTCCCCATTGAGGCTGATGTGTGGGTGCTCCTTGATCTTCTTTCTGGTGAACAGCGTTGCAGTTGTCTTGCTGGTTTTGAGTTCTATCCGCCAGTCGCTGTACCACTTCGCGATGGTATCCAATGAAGCTTGCAGGTTCTTCGCCACTTCCTTTTCGCTGAATGACTGGGAGATGACTGCAACATCGTCTGCATACAGCGCCAGGTCGGTCTTGTGGAGATCTGTCGGGATGTCGGTGGTGAAGAGGTTGAACAGGAAGGGTCCAAGGTTCGATCCCTGTGGCACGCCTGCTCGGATGGGATGTGATGAGGACATCTCAGGCTGCATGGCGACATGGAAGGTGCGGCCTCTCAGGTAGCTTGCAATCATCTTCACCAGGTAGTTCAGAAATCCCAGGACAATCATCTTGTGCAGCAGTCTCTTGTGCCAGACTCTGTCGAATGCTTTGGCGACATCCAGGAAGACGATTCCTGTGGACTTCTTGATGTTGAATCCGTGGCTGATGGTGTCCACCACTCTCAGTAGCTGATGAGTCGTTGCATGCTCCTTTCGAAATCCAAACTGTTCCTTTGCTAGTAGATTTCTTTCAGAGATGAAGTCGCTGAGTCGGGCGAGGAGGACCTTCCCCAGGAGCTTCGATAATCCAGAGAGCAGGCTGATGGGGCGGTAGTTCGCTGGATCCCTCAGTGGTTTGCTGGCCTTTGGGAAAATGATGATCCTTGCTTCTTTCCAGGAACTTGGAAGTGCTGGAGCCTCATGCATGCATTGAATATCTCTGTGAGGTGTTCCATTGATGCTGGTGGGAGGTTCTTGATTGCCAGGTTGGTTATTCCGTCGCTCCCTGTGCCTTGCCGTTCAACAGCTTTTCTGCAAGTCCTGCTACCTCCGAGCTTGTGCACTCCTTGATGTCTTCTGCTCCCAGCCCGGTTCGGTCTTCTGCAAGATACTTCTCAACTGCTTCCTCCACTCCGTCTGAGAGCCTACTTACCTTGTTCGGGGTGAACGAAGCCTCCAGTGTCCTGGCAAGGACCTCTGCCTTGTCCTTGTTGCTGCATGCAAGGTGGGTTCGTCACTGGATTGGTGGGCTTGGCTCCTTCTTCCCAGTCAGGCGACAAGTCATTCTCCACACTGAGTTGTCCGCCTCCTTCAGCTTGGCTGTTGCAGCCTCCCACTTCTCTCCACGGTGTTGTTGGATCTGTTCCCGCAGGAGTCTTGTGAGCATGTTGTACTTCTACAGGAGATCAGGTGTGAAACCCCCCTCCCTCTGCTCTTTTTATGGTCATTGGCCTGGCTGCGGTCGCATTCCCTCCTTGTCTTGTACACTTGCTTTGCAGTTTTATACTCGGTCTCCCCTCATCTCTATTTGATAGTGTGCGCACCCTACTTAACCTCTACCTGCACCGGTGTTCGTTTTGACAACGTTTTGCTGTAGGGACACTGCAGCGTGGGCCTACTGCTGGGGGAGTGGGTGGGGCTTTAAGAGGGCCCCACCTTTCCGTCGCTTTCCGGATGGAGGGGGATGGCAGAGAGCATTCCAGAGTAGGCCGGAACTGACTACTACCATGTTCCAGGCTCTTTCTAGTTTCGATTGGCAGTTGGGCTAGTATTTGAGAACACAGACGGTAGGAGCTGACCTGCAAGAACGGAGGACTAAACACCGGCTTTAAAGCTGATCAGCCTTTCGCTGGCTGCCATTGAAAGCTAGAGAGGCCCTCGGGCCTTTAGCCGATAGTCAAACCGAGAGATTTCTCAATATAACCAGACACATTTTAGTGGCGTGCCAAATGCAGTCCTGTGTTTGCTGTAGGTATTTGCGGAAATGAAATGACATGACTCAGTGGCGAGAGAAGATGCTCTAGGTGGTACGCTGGCCTCCTGGGTGGTACGCTGGCCTCCTGGGTGGTACGCTGGCCTCCTGGGTGGCATGCTGGCCTCCTGGGTGCTACCTCCCTAGGATTGGGACAGGTTTTCATTAAGCAGCATTCCACGGTTCCTTATCAATCAGCTGAGTGTGCTGTTGTGTTTTCCGGCCTTTGAGGGAGCAAAGCAGAGGAATAAGCCAATGCTATTTTTTAAAGATTTCGCCATCTGAGAAAGACGAACCCTGTCTCTCTTTTGGGGTTGAGCTGCGGCCAGACGTCTTCCACCAAGCTGTCGACATTTGATAGGTTCTAGGTCAGTCTAGTGATTCATGGTGATGAGGAGGTGTGTTCGACTGACTGCATGTGTTCTCGGTGGAGGGGTTTGCCACTTTTATGGAAATCCTTCTGTACGGGTCACCCAAGCCCTGAGGTAGATGTTGAATGAAGGTGTTCTCGGGGATCTTTGGGGAATCTCAGGAGTCTTTGGGAAGAAGATGGTGGCAGGAAATGACCTAGTGTAATGCTATGTTCTCTCCTTCCGAGAGTTGCGAGAAACTGCTGCTAAGAAGAGTACGCTGTTAGGACAAGGCGGTGATAAACTGTTGCAAATGCAGGACCGAAATCCTGCTAGAATCAGTTGTGCCACCTTTCCCTAATTTCCCCAGGTGCTGGAGATCATCTGACGCTGGTGGCACTTCCAGATTTGTTCCGTGACAGGCTAGAATCCTGATATGTTGGTGTACGAAAAGGAGCATGTATTGACACGTCAGCAGTTTTATCGCCACTTTTCCCACACATTTCCTCAGTAGAGGCAACATTCCTATGGGGCTGCAATTCCCAATGGCCTCTGGGTCTACTGTACCTTTTCGGGGGTTATCATTCCTTTGTAGCTTTGGCTCATAGAGGTGGTGCTGTCCACCTGTTTGGGAAAACACTTTGTAGGGAAAGTATATGTGGGTTTGGCACTTTATTCTGATTATACACCAGTAGCATGAGCAGTGGCATATTCTCTGTGTTGTCTAAATTCTTGTCGTATTGAAGTGATTGAAAACCACCATTAGTCCGCAAAAAAACCCCAGTTTTGAATGCTGAGGACTTAATTGCATTCATTAAGCAGCCCCTAGTGCCCTAGTGCAACAAAGACGTCTTGTGGGAAGTAGTGTGGCTTCAGTCACTTGATTGCGAAGCCATGCGGAATCAAAGAACACATCCCAGAATTAAGGTACTAACGTTGCTTCCTTTGTCGCTTTCATTTAGAAATTGTGAAAGCTATTGAAAACATGTTATTTTTATGTTTCTGTTTTGGTTAAGTACTAGTAGTGAGATGTAAGTCTTCGGCATTGCTGTAGAAAAGTGTAGCATATGAAAGTTGTAATGTTAACAATGTATTACTAAGGGAACATGATGCCTATAGGAAGCCAAACTGTTGTATTTGCTATACTGGTTTTGTCTTGGCTGGATTCATTTTCCTTTAAGCACTTAGTAATTTGGAAATGCTTTAATAAATGTTATGTTATTGTGCATTTGTGTAGTGCCTTATATACATACCATTTGTATGATCTCAAAGCGCTGCGGGTTGAATGCCTTCAGGAACCGTAGTCCAGGTCAGTGAAGAGAGTAGGATAGTAAACAGTGCTTGAGTGCACTCAGTATGAGTGCAGCCAGTGGGTATCCAGTGAAAATGTCAAACATTTGGGCGAATGACAAAAATGTCTAAAATAAATAAATAAATAAAAGTCTAAATAAAAAAAACAAAAAAATGTCGAATGCTTTATTTTTTTATTTACATGTTTTTTTTTTTGCTTTCGCAAGTATGAAAAAGGGTTAAAACAGAAAAAATAATTTAAAAAGTGGGTAGGGGGGAAGCCCCACATTTCAAACAAAAAAACAAAAAAATACATTCGAAAACATTTTTTCGACATTTTGACTTTCCACCAAATGTTATTTGAAAATGTCACTATAAACCCTGCGAGTGCGGTGTGTAAATGCGTTCTGATGGTAGGCGTGGTGCGGTGGTTGTGAGGTCAGTGGAATGCGTGCAGCAGGCTGTTGACTGCGAGGTCTGCATTCTGGCAGTGGTGGCACTTGTGTATGGTATTATGTGTGCAGCTAGGGGTTTGTATAGCTACATTCTATTGTATGTTGGTGCATGATATGGCATTTATAACGCGCCTATACACAAGTGTTTCGGAGAGGAGAGAGCATGCATATTGGTGTGTGCGAGTGTCTGTGCGGATTGTTTGGAGACCCCTGTTTCTGAATTCCCTCCAGTGTTTGCTGAACTGACTTTGTCTATTCTAGAGGAGCATTGGTTCTCCGAGAGAGATTCTCTGTCGGATTCATCTTCCCATGAGGTGGGACAGAGTTAGTCTATTTCAGAAGTTCGGTTATAAGTGCTGGTGGGCAGATTGGGTCTGTGGCAGATTGGAAGGATGTTGGAAAGAAATGTTCACTGTATAGTTTGTTTAAAGTAGCATCAGGCCCTCTGATTCCCTCTGGCTACTGGGTGTTCCCTATCAATTTTTACACTAAGGTGCTCGTTGTTGTATCTTGGAATGTAGGATAAGCTGCAGGTCTGTGTGAGGTAAGGTTCTGAGACTCATAGCTATAGAATGGTGAGAATCCAACAGAAGCAACTGTGTTGGGACCTAAGCAATAAAGAATATTATCTCTCCTTTCAATGTTGTGGTGTTGCCTTACATTGTCGACGAGCAGGGCCCCGCCTGTGGGGTACATTTAAAGGCCCTAAACAAAACTCCCCTTCACCTGAAACACTGCATTCAAACACTGCCACTAAAAACAGCTGTGCTTTGCTTTCCCTGTCACATGAGTGGCAAGCATTTGAACACTGCATCCAAAAACGGCCCTGCGGTGCTTCTATTTCGCCTCAATGACATGAAGTTATCCATTGCATCCAAAAACGGCCCTGCTTTACCTTTAATTCACATGAGGGGCAAGAATTTCAACACTACAATCAAACTGATTTTGCTTTCTATTTCACTCGAACAGCAGCCCTTCAAACACTGCAAACAAAAAACAGCTTAGCTTTTTCTCCTGTTCAAGTCAAATCAAAGAACCATGTGGAAGGGGGCCTTCCCCTCATTGTCAATGGACTAACAGCAAATGCAAACTCACTCAAAAAAAGAAATAGAATCCCGTGAACTAAAAGACAGGATTTCAAACATTAAACGGCTTGCACAAGTGTGAAAAAGAAAAAGGACTTTAAAAGCCACAGCGAAAAGATAGCACTGCACGCACAAGAAAAATGTCAGGGAAATATGCTGTGTGGTTTGACTAAAGTAATGTACATTGTTTCCACCCACAAGATTTCAGTCCCCTTTGAAGAGACGCAATACAGGAAAAACCAGTTTGGGGCTAAGGCAGGAAACTTCACAATTAAAAGCCCCGCTCCCACTGGAAATCGCACCTACCAGTGAACCATTCTGCAGTCAAATGTGAGGTTACTTAGGGTGTCCTCATTCCCTGCTCTGCCAGACTTGAAGGCAGGGGCTCAGGGATTTCAAAGAAAGCAAGTGTGGCTAAAGTTTGACTAGGGGGGTGTGAGCTCCTTCCTGCACCCACTACAATGAACAAACTGACCACTTCAAAGGGGTTCATACACATCTTTGGTCACCGGCTGTGCCAGGGGAAGACAGTTGGCTGTGGGGCATGAAGCGCCCCCTCCCCACCCCCCCACAGGTGGAACAGATCCTCCCAATTGACATTAAAAAAATGGATTTCATTTTAGGCCTTTTTTGCAGCACTCAGAATAAGAATTAAGTTTGTTTTTATGATATATTTTAATGTAATTTCCAGGCGGTTTTAAAGAGACTAATTGCATTTCCCTACTGAAATGGCCAGTTAAGATAGTTGCTGGCTGATCTAAAAATAGGACAAATATGACAATTCGTGGAAAGATGGAAAATGAAATTATGAACATGCTTGATCATTTGCAGAGTTACAAATGTTATACATTTTGTGAAAAGGACTGAATGTGCCACCAGGCCATGCTACATCATACAGAGTGGGCGATTGGCTAACCTACTTCCCTATGACCCACTAAGACCACATATCTAGTTCATATGTCAGGGGCTAGTAGAATTATGAAGTTAGGAGACATAACTGGTTTTTGTCAAAGTGGCAAGGAGGAAAAATGATAGTAATGAATGCAAACAGACAGATGGTGCTCTCTTCCCTTGAACCAATGATGCCAGGGGGCAGAGAGGGGAATGGTAAACTGTCCTATCCAAGCGGTAGGGGTAATTACTACTCACCCTAGATTGTAAAATGAGTGATATCATTTGTGCTATATAAGGGGGACTGTACTAAGTCAGGGCACACAAGAAAATCTGGGGAGACAGGAGAAGGACGACGGAGAAAAGGCAGCTGTACCGTGCAATCTTTGAGAGTGCAGTGACCAGACCCCTTGCCCAGCTGTGCAGAGTGTCCTGAGATCCAGCTGGCTTTACAGAATCCCAAACCAAGGCTTACTTTGTAAGTAAACAAATACCCCAGCCCTAAATTGCAAAAGCCCTTCCATTTTGTAGCATTAAACCCCATCAAAAATTGCCAGTGTAATTCAGTCACCTCCCATAGAAGAATGTGTGTTTAGCCTGTGTCTGCTAGCATATTCCCTTTGGTAAATGTCTGTGTCTGTGTAAATCCTTAGCATATTTTTAAGTAAATCAATGAATTCCCCTATTTGAAATTCACGGTTCAAGAGTGTTAAAATTCGAAATTAACTCTCTTGTCCCTGGTGTCTTTCTTTAATTAATATAGTCATTAAAGTATTGCCTCAAAAGAATTAGGGCCTCATTACAACTCTTGCGGTAGCCGTGCCATTAAAAACGGCACAGCTGCCGCCGGAGTTGCATTTTTTCTGGCACCCGTGAATGGGCAAGAACCGGGTCATGCCGAATTAGGCGGACGCGGTACTTGCCCATTTTTCGGGTGCCGGAATCAAGGGTCTCCTCATCCCCATTCTGCCCCATAGGGCTTAATAGGGATTGGGACGTCGGATGCACCGGCACATGCAGAGTTGTGCCGGTGCATTCGACGTGCTATACTCAAGGGTGCTGGTCAGCCCGCCAGGAAATACCTGTCGGGCTGTGAGGCACCCACGAGCACAGCCCGTAGTATGACGGCCCGGGATCTACGGTACCGGCATGCTTACCGGTACCGTAGTTCCCAGACCGCCATGCTTGTAATGAGGCCCTTAGTCTCCTTGTAACTGAAAACTGAATGTGTCCGTGTATTGTGTGCATTACCTCACGAATTCCTATTTGCATCTGTCCTATTAAAACCCAAAATCGTAGTCCCATTGTATGCAAAACCCCTTCCCTGAGCTGCCAGTCATTGTAAATCCAGTGTAAAACAAATTTCCATTTGCCACAGTATTTCCCCTTTCGAAGGGGTTGTGTCCTCCGACGTATTCCACATCTTTGACAGTAATTACCAAAGCTGTGCCGCTTCGGAAAACTTTTTCGGCGTAGGTGTCCTGCGTCAATGACATCGATACGCTGTCCCGTGAGGGCCTCTGTTGATTGTCGACGTCACCAGATGTTATATCTAGGATGCACGACACCCGTAGCCTCCGTTCCGTTTTTTCTGCGAACGTGTTCGCTTCGGAATATCGGCGCGCATCGATTCTTCTAACTTGAAAATTCATGACGTCTTCGTCTTCGTCTACCTCGAAGTCGGGCTTCAAAAAGTGTCGGGACTGCGATTACAAAATGTCCATTATGGACCCACATGACATTTGCCTCTGGTGTCTCAGTGAAAGCCACGCCACCGACGATTGCGATGACTCTCCAGTCCCTAACTTCGAAGGCCTTGCGGGAGCGGAAGAAGTTGTCGGTAGGTAGGGTTTCTAAAACCCGTAAAACGAAAACTACTGGTCTTTCGACTGACGATTCGAGGGGCGACTCTCCGCGTTGGCATAAATCCAGGGGGTCTCATTCTCGGAGTGGGTCCCGCCATTCCTCTGCCTCTTTGAGGCATTCACAGAAGTGCCGTCACTGGTCGCCTTCCCCGTCCTCGTCGGAGGACTCTGCCAGACGGCAGGTTACTTGTCCCATGAAACGCTCATTGCCGGCCGAATGGGATGCATTCCGCCAGCAGATGAAGGCGATTTTCGAATCGCAAGGCACCGTTCCGTCCGCGCCTTCGAGAGAAGCCGGCAAGGAACGAGCTAAATTAGCTAGAGCCACCACTCGCATACGCCTTCGGGCTCGGGCGGTCGGAGCGATCATCAGGAGCCGTCGAGGTCCCCATTGGACAAGTGTGATCGCCATAGCCGTGCCAGGTCCAGGTCCTCGACGCCGTCGGAGCCGGTGAGGCCTTCAAAGAACGCCATTGTCCGCGCCATGTCTGTCGAGGGACTCTCTCGAGGCTCTGGCTTTGAAGAAGTCGTCGACGCCATTGGCGCCGCAGCCATCGAAGGACAGGCTCGGCGCTCCGGCCTCAAAGCAGTTGTCTAAGTCGTCGACGTTGACGCTGATTCCATCAGTGCCCTCAATGCCTTTTGTGGAGAATTTACCGTCGGTGCCCCGGAGGGCTGTGGAAGCTTCGAGAAAGGCTCTCAGCAAGTCTGTGAGGCCTGTTTTTGAGCCCTACTCTGTTCCTCCTCCCAGGGTGGATTTGTTCCAACCCTTGGAGTATATTTCAGAGGTGGAGGAAGGGTCTGATGAGGAGGGGGTTGTGCCTCCTGAGGTTCCTGATGACCTGTTGTCTGGTCATAGCCAACTGGAAGAACTTCGTCAATCCTTACATGACGCCAGTGGTCTTGATTATGGAGGTTGTTTGGCAAGCCTGAGCCTGGTACACATGCTAACTCCTCGTATAGGCACCTCATGTCGAGGGTGACTGAGTATTTGGGGTGGTCTGCTCCATCTGCTGATTTTCTTCAGGGTGATCTGACAGACATCCTGGACCAAGGTCCACCCACTGACCCGGTGTTGCCATTTCATATGGCGTTGCAAAGAAGGGTGGCGGTGACTTGGACTGCTCCGGAGAGTCTCCCAGCAGTGAATAAGTCTCTTCCAAAAAAATACCGCCCAGCCAGTGGTGACCCCTGCTACTTGTCCATGCACCCTACTCCGGAGAGTTTGGTGGTGCAGGCGGCTACGGCCCCAACAAAGCAGGCTGCGTACCCTACTATCCATCCAGATAGGGATGACAAGCGCTTGGATGGTTGGGCAAAGAAGGTATTTTTTTCTGGGGGTATGGCTTTAAAGGCAGCCAACTCCGTTTGCGCCCTGGCAAGATTCACTCACACTCTGTGGAATTGTATATCGTTGGCGGCTGAACATATACCCGGAGGTGAGGAACGGGATGGTTTTCTAGCCCTCTTGCAAGATGGCAAGGATGCCATGTGTGAATCCGTTCAGTCGGGTCTGGACATGGCAGACTGTGTCACCCGGTCCATGGCTGCGAGCACCATGATACGCAGGTTTGCTCCGGATGTGCAATCCCGGCTTCTCAACATGCCCTTTGATGGTGTCCATCTTTTTGGCAGCAAGGCTGACGAGAGCCTTGAGAGGTTGCAGACCTCCAAAGCTGCAGCGAAGTCCTTGAGCGCTGCAGTACGACAACCTCCGCCTTTTTGTCCTAGGGGACAGCAATGGAGGGGAGGTTCCTTTTGGTACTACTCTTCCTTTGTTAGATCGAGGGGAGCTGCCAGTCAAAGGGGCCACTGTCGGAGTACCAGAGGTGGAAAGCAAGGTACTCGAGGTGCCAAAGCCGTTCTGGCAGTTGCCTCTTTGCCATCAGACACTGCCGCGTCCGCTCAGTCATGAGGCCATGTCCCATGGTTCGCCGGTTGGGGGCAGACTGGCGCAGCATCTTGAAGAATGGTGTGCCATTACTTCAGATGTGTGGGTTCTGGAGATCATAACCCACGGCTACTGTCTCCCTTTTTGGCAGAGGCCTCACGACAATCCACCGGGAAGCTCTCTTTGAAGCGTCCGGATCCGCTCCTTGCGCAGGAAATCCTATCCCTGCTGGAGAAAGGCACAATAGAACTGGTGCCTGTAGCGGAGAGGAACAAGGGATGGTATTCCCCTTATTATATGTTCCCGAAAAAAGACGGGGGATTGAGACCCATCATGACCCACGTGGGCTGAACAAGCTCCTCAGGAAGGACAAGTTCAAGATGGTTACTCTTCTCAAGTCCTCCAGGCCCTTCAACTGCAAGATTGGTTGGTGTCTCTAGAACTCAAGGATACTTACTTTCATGTGCCGATTCATCCAAAGCACAGAAAGTACCTGAGGTTCACTGTTGGCGACTCGCATTTTCAGTTTCGGGTCCTGCCGTTCGGATTGACCTCCGCCCGAGTGTCTTCACCAAGCTGATAGTGGTGGTGGCAGCGTATCTCAGGAAAGGGGGGATTCATGTCTACCCCTACCTGGATGATTGGTTGATCAGGGCGCATTCTCCCGAGCAAGTCCTGGATCATCTGTCCGTCACCTGCCACTTCCTTCACAAGATGGGCTTCTCCCTCAATTTAAAGAAGTCCCATTTGACACCTACCCAGCGGCTCCAGTACATCGGAGCAGTGCTCGACACATCCCTGGGGTTGTGTTCGCCTCCCCAGGTGAGGGCTCATCACATTCTGCAGATGGTGGACACATTTCAACGTGCCTAGACTCTCCCATCGTTCGAGTTCTTGAGGTTGCTCGGCCTCATGGCATCCTGCATTTTTCTGGTGCTAGAGGGCAGTCTGCGGATGAGATTTCTGCAGTGGGCTCTCAAGATGCAGTGGTCGCAGTTCCCGGCAGGATATCAGATCCCGTTCAGATACCGCCCTCGGTCGCACAGTATCTTCTGTGGTGGGCCGTCGAAGGCAATCTGATGAGGGTGCTCCATTTTGGCAACCGTGGCTGGAGATAACGATCATGACGGACGCATCCCTAACAGGTTTGGGAGCTCATGCCAACGAGTTGACGGCCAACAGCCGTTGGTCTCTTGTCGGAGTCCAGACCCCACATCAATCTGTTAGAGCTGCGGGCTGTCAGGCTAGCCCTGAAGGCTTTTTTGGCATCTGTGCGGGGGAAGAATGCCCTGATTATGATGGATAATACAGTGACCATGCACTACCTCAACAAAAAGGGGGGAGCAAGGTCATTCCCGTTGTGCAGGGAGGTGATGCAGCTCTGGTTCTGGGCCATTCAGCAGGAAATTTCAATCTCAGCAGTTCATCTGGCCGGAGATGAAAACGCGGCGGCGGACGCTCTGAGCTGGCAGAGCACGGTCTCTCACGAGTGGGAGCTGGCTCAGGAAGTTCTGTTGGAGATCTTCGCCCGTTGGGGAACCCCGCAAGTGGATCTCTTCACCACCAGTGTCAACCGGAAGTGCGAAAGATTCTGCTTGTGGGAATTTCCTCCAAGAGGAGCCTTAGGGGACGCATTCGTAGTGGAGTGGTCCTTCCCACTGCTGTACGTGTTGCCTCCTGTCCCTGTCATTCCGTAGGTGTTGCGGAGGTTATGGAGGTTCGGTTCCCGGATAGTCCTCATTGCTCTGGCATGGGCCAGGAGAGCGTGGTACCCGGACCTTCTCGACCTGTCCATCTGCCCTCCACGTCTTCTTCCCTACCGAGACGATCTGCTCTCATGGGAGGGGGGTCGGGTTCTCCATCCAGAGGTCGAGTCCCTCAGCCTTCACGGTTGGTATCTGAAAGGTTGAGGTACAAGGATTGGGACCTCCCAGAGGACATGATGGAGGTGTTGCTTTCGGCCAGGAGGCCCGCAAAGAAAACTCTGTACCATTGCCGTTGGACAAAGTTCTGCGACTGGTGCAGAGTACAGAATGTGGATCCTTTCCAATGTTCCATTCCTTTTGGTTTTGTCTTTTTTCCTTTCTTTAGCCCACAAGGGCCTCCAAGTGGGTACCATTAAGGGTTACCTGGCGGCGCTGTCCATATTGCGCTCGTCTGAGGAATGTTCTTATTTTAAAATCCCTTTGATATCTCAGTTTCTAAAAGGGCTAACTAATGTGTTTCTACTGTCGCCTTTCCAGGTGCCGGGATAGGATTTGAATTTGGTTTTAAAGTTCCTAATGGGAGCTCCGTTTGAGCCCTTACATTCTTGTCCATTGCGACTATTGTCCTTTAAAACTGTATTTTTAGTTGCGGTTACTTCCGCACGCAGAGTGAGTGAGTTGCGGGCACTTTCCGCCAAACCACCCTTCACTGTGTTCCATAAGAACAGGGTTGTCCTTAGGGGGCGGCCTTCCTTTCTTGTGAAGGTTGTGTCGGAATTCCATCTGAGCCAGAAGGTAATTCATCTGGCATTCTATCCTCCTCCACATCCTGGTAAGGAAGAGGAGAGGCTCCATAGGTTGGACCCTAGGAGAGCTTTGAGTTTCTATCTTTCACGGATGTCCCAGGTCAGAGTGGACGATCAGCTCTTTACTGGTTATGCTGGAAGGCGTTTAGGTGAGGCTGTTTCCAAGCAGACCTTATCTAGATGGATAATTTTGATGATCTCTGAGTGTTACCGTTTGGCAGGAAAGGACCCTGCAGTAGGCTTACGGACTCATTATACTAGGGGTATGGCTTCCTCCACTGCACTACAGAGGGGAGTTCTGATTCACAATATTTGCGAAGCAGCCCCATGGGGCTCTGTCCATACTTTTGTGAAACATTATTCCTTTGACTCTCCATGGGCAGGATTTGGCCTTTGGTAAGGCAGTCCTCTATTCTGCAATTTGATTGGGCATTCTAAATTGATGCATTTGTAAATTCTTTTCCCACCTCTGTATGTTGGTACTGCTTTGGGAGTCTGTCAAAGATGTGTAGTACGTCATAGGACACAATCCCTTCGAAGAACAAGTTACTTATTTTACCTGGTAACGTTCTTTCGATGGGATGTTCCTCCGACGTGTTCCACATTGTACCCTCCCTACCTGCCCCACTAC
The DNA here is from genome assembly GCF_040938575.1 of Ambystoma mexicanum. Classification (NCBI taxonomy): domain Eukaryota; kingdom Metazoa; phylum Chordata; class Amphibia; order Caudata; family Ambystomatidae; genus Ambystoma; species Ambystoma mexicanum. Next base: position 574,132,452 of record NC_090922.1, on the reverse strand, counting down.
AGAATTTCTTATGCGATTGCAGCTTACGTTTCCGCAAGGCTTTCTGTAGTCATACTGGCAGGAGACTGGTGCCACACATTCTGGAGGAAAAAACTACAACTGAGGCTACGGGAGTTGTGCGTCCTAGATATAACATCCGTTGATGGCGACCATCGACGGAGGCCCTCGAGGGACAGCATATCGACGTCATCGACGCAGGACGCCTACACCGAAAAAGTTGTCCGAAGCAGCACAACTGTGGTAATTACTGTCAAAGATGTGGAATACGTCGGAGGAACATCCCATCGAAAGAACGTTACCAGGTAAGATAAGTAACTTGTTCTTTGCATTTGATTTCTCCCAAAACCGGTGTGCTGATTAGTATTATCTAAGCTTCCTGATCTCCTCAAGTGTAAGCAATACAAATTGTATTTCATTCCATCATCTAGCAGTTGTAAGTAATAATAAAAATCTCATTCTGCCATTTTGCTCCAAAAGCAGGTTTTCACTTTCTTTGCTGGTTTACCATCTTGGGGTGGTGGGCTTTACCTCAAATCTGATTTTCTATCTCTCTATTCCTACTCCTTGCCACTGCCTTCCATTAAAAGGAATCAAGTTAGCTGATGTTTGGAGGTGAGTGTTGCAGTGGGGAGTGCTAAACCGTTGGTGCCATCTCTTTATCAAATTGTTCTTTTTCTGTGTTGCCCTTAAAGACTGTGTGAATTGTAACAGGATCTCTTAACCTAATTGTTTTGTAGAGATTAGTGAATTTTGTGCTGCCACAACATTGGTGGTTATGAAATTGTTTGATTTTCCTTTTTCATTAAATAATAAATATCTTCTTGATACACACTGGCGATTCCTGGTCCATTGTGACACAGGGTGTTTGTGGAGGTTGGGTGCGAGGGGGGTTGGAGACCTACTAAAAGAAAAAACCTGTGGTTTATTAAAAATAAAGAGCGCTTTATTTTACGGCACATTAGTTGTCGGGGAAGGAGTCCCTGGCTTGAGGGTGCCATGTAATAAAACCGCAACACGCCTGGTGGCTACATTGGAGAGGCGTGCTTGTATCCTTGCTGTGACAGGCGCCTGGTGCTTGCCGCTTTTGGATTGTGCTGATTTGGATTAGGTGTTATGCTGTCACACCTGTGTATAGTCTCAGAGGGACAAATAGACGGTGACAACCCCCCACACATAGGCTAGTGGAGAAGCGTGCGTCCGCAGGCGATGATTGCAGGTTTGATAAATGCAGCCATCTGGGTGGAAGCCCTTATGTACTCTGCGAGAGCAAGGAGGGCATTGCCAGGAAATGGCGGATGCTGCTTTCCTCTGCGAGGATGACATTACTAGGCCGCATATCGCGTCTCTCTGCAGATCAACAGTATGCAGCACGCCACGCTCCTACGCAAGCACTATCACAAAGTTTGTCCATTGTTATACACCGTATGAATATGTTTTGATGCTGGTCTATGGAAGTGTTGTGAATCTCTAGTGCATTGGGAGCATCACTGCCACCTTCTGGACTGAGGTAACTGCTATAGTGTCACAATTCGTAAACCTGCAATGAATGTGTAGGGTGGTGAGCATAAATGTGCATAACAGTACAGGAGTTTGGAGTTGGGAGAGAGCATTGGCAAATAATTAAGGTTTGCCCTGTATGGTACCATGTCCAACATTCCAATGGTTATTTTTGCCAAAGAAACCATTGATTCAGTGGAAGGAGGACTTTTTGAAGTTTGTTTTAGCGATCTATGCTTCAAACTATTCTTTTGAAAGAAAGGATGCCCCGTTGTTTCATTGCCTGGGGTGTACTGGGCAGTACATATATAAGGGATTGCTGGACCCAGTTTACCCAGAGGGTGTTGCATGAAACATGTCATTGCAAAGCGTTTTAAACTTTTCGAGGTTAAAGAAAATAAGAACAATGGAAGCAACCGGTGGATTGTTCCGGTTGTTTGGCCAGATTTCAAATGGACAAGTTAAGAGATGCTTCAGATGTGGTAGCATGCAACACTTTGCCATGAATAAAGAGTGTACGGCAGTGCATGTTCAGTGTCAGTTGTGCGGAAAGAGAGGACATTTGACAAAATGTTGTAGATTGAGTGTGGTCAGGTGGGAATGAGAAATGTTTTCATAGAGGACTATGAAGGCCTAGAGGTTGTCAATCTGATCAATGCAGTGTCAGGAGTCTGCATACAGAAACCTACATCCATAGTTAAAGTGAATGGTGTAGAAATTATAATGCTGATTCACAGTGGTCCTGATAGGGAAGGAGGCCTGGGCATCAATGATGGGATGTTATGTGTTAAAAGAAGGTACTGTTAAAGCAAATGCATATGGAGAAAAGCCTATTGAGATAGTGGGGGAAATGAAAGCTGAATTAGAGTTCCAAGTAAAGACTGCCACCTGTAGAGTGTAACGAGTATAGGTGGACATCTGGTGTCCTGTGGATGCCAAGCATCGTTGGGCATGAAGCTTGATCCCAATTCCAAGGAGCAGTTGTACACGGATACTTCAAATGTTTGTACAGTGTTGACTGTGATTGAAGGTGATGTGCAAAAATGGGTTCCCTGGGTGTTCGAGAAAAGATGGGTTGCTTGAAAGAGTTCATACACAAGATTCAATTGAAAAAGGGTGAAGTTCCCATAGTATTTCTGTTTTGCACAGTTCCCCTGGCATTATGGAAAGATGTGGAAGTGGAACTGCAACAAATGTTGGAGCAAGGACTAGATGAGGCCACAGATGCATCAGAGTTTGTTACCCCAGTTGTGGTTGTTTGGAAAGAAAATGGGGTGGTTAGGATTTGTATAGACCTCAGAGGTCAACCGCAATGTGGTTGCTGAGAGATTTCCTCAAACAAAGATTGATGAGCTAATTACTGAGCTGTCTGGTGCAAAGATGTTTTCTCTTTCCGGTCATCCTATTATCAGATTAGATTGCATCCAGAGTCATCCAATGTTACCACGCCACTCCACTAATGTTGGGATGTTGGGATGTTTTAGTGCATTAGGATGCCATTTGGTTTAATATCGGCAGCAAGTGTTTTTCAGAAGGTGATGTACAGGCTTGTGGGAGAAGTTAAAGCTGTGAAGTGCTATCAGGATGACATTTTGATTTGGGGTTGTGATGAAATGGAGCATGACATTAGGCTTAGAAATGTGTTAGAAAGACTAGGGAGAGCGGGATCTCACTCTAACATTGGGGAAGTGCACATTTAGAAAGGGACAAGTGGATTATCTGGGGTATGATTTATATGCAGATGGTGCGAGGCCTAAAAGTAGTGCCATCAAAGAAGCGATGGCGGAATTGAAGACACTGAGGAGTAAGTTGGGAGTGTCTTCATTTTTAGGTTTGGTGGATTATTATGCCAAATTACTTAAGGATTTGTCCAGTAGAATGAATAAGATGAGAAAACTCACTAGGAAAGTAGTGGCATTTATATGGTCGGATGCATGTGAGCAAGAATTCAGAGGGGGAATACAAGAAGTCCTGAGAGCACAGATACTAAAGGGGTATAGGGACAGTTGGAACACTGTTGTGTACTCGGATGCAAGTGAGGTAGGGTTAGGTGCAGTTTTGATGCTCGAAGAGGGCAAGAATGTCAACATGGGGGTGTTTGCGTCGAAGAAATATGCAGAAACTTGATGTTCTGTTATAGAGCATGAAGCTCTTGCCGTGGTGTGGGCCATTTCTAAGTTCAAGGTGCGTTTGTATGGGAGGCATTTTGTGGTGAGGACAGAACACAAGCCTTGGTGGCAATTCTTTACAAAAGAGTTTTGGATCGTGTATCTATGAGGATTATCAAATCTGTGATGGATTTACAGGGATTGGATTTTGTTGTGGAGCATGTATTCGGAAGAGGTAATGTAGTGGCGGATGGTTTGTCACGGAATCCGGTAGAAGTGGAAAGTGAGCAGGAACACTAAGTAGTGGATGACATGTGAGATATCACTGTAGTGGAAGAGAGTCTTAAGGAGGACAAATGGAGGGAGGCATCTTTGCTTGATGAAGTTTACCAAGTTGGAGAGATTTTGAGAATCAGGTTAAATGTGTGTCAGAGCTTAGGAAGTATAGGAGAGTGAAGGATGAGCTCTGTGTAAAATCTGATTTTATATGCAGATGACAGATTGCTAGTACCTTTCGAGATGAGGGAAACAGTGGTGGCTTTCAGACATGGAGGACACATGGGCATATCAGGATCAAGGCGATAGTTTGAATGAATTTTTGGTGGCCAGAGATGGATCAGTTTGAGGAAAAGATTGACCAGTGTGTGGCGTGTAAAGGCAGTGATAATGTTGGTGACCAGAGTTTCTCCCATGGTGGTAGTGGTTAGTGCATAGGGTACTGTGGGAGTCTGTTTCCGTTGATGTTCTAGGTCCATTGAATTTTCTGGGGTGGGAGAGGTTTATAACATAGAGCTGATGGATTTGCTGTCCAAGTGGCCTGAAGTAGGGATTGTGAGGAATGTCATGTCTAAAAGCCTAATTAAGTTCTTGAAAAGTGTATTTTGGAGGGAAGGATTGCCAGCTAATATTTTGAGCGACAATGGTCCTCGGTTGGTATCACAGGAGTTTCAGGAATGGTTGAAGGAGATGGGGATAGTGCATTGCAAAACTATGTTGTATCATCCTGAAACCAATGGATGCGTCCAAAGATTCAATAGGATGATTGTTGATGGCATCAGAATGTCATTACGTAATAGTGGAAGTGGGAAGGAAGATCTTATGAGGAGAGTGTTTCAATGCAGAGTTACACCTCATGAGGTGACTTGGGTTACGCCATTTCAAATGTTCAAATGTTTAGGTTGCAAGCCCAATACGTTGACGTCTGGGTTGGGAAAATCACAGGTGGTGGAGGGTGTTCTTAAAGGTGTCTAGGACAAGAGTGAGGAAAAGTACAAAGTGAGTTATGATTGCAGATTTGCTCTGGTTCTGATGTCTCGATGCCAGGAGACAGGGTAAAGATAAAGTTGCCCAGGAATGGAAAGAAGTCTTGAACCAAAGTATTCAGAGGGAAAGGTGGTTAGCAAGGGTTATGGTAATGCAGTGAAGTTGGAAATATAGAAAAAAGAGAGGTGAACGCGAGATGAGAGAGGTGAAAGTAAAATTTAAAACTTCAAAATTCAATCTTTTTATGAGTAGTTGGTTCACAATAATTTTTATTTCCTCATGTTGTGTAGCACCCAGTTCTTTCCCTGGTCATCCCATGTGTCCAGTTTACCCCAGGTTTTGTGTGTTCGGAAGGAGGTGTGTTTTATCATGGAATGTAGCTTAAGCTGCAGGTCTGTGTGAATTAAGGGTCTGAGAAACTTAGTGATAGAATGGTGAGAGATCAACTGCATGTAGAGAGGACTGCTGCCACAGAGAAATGCACATTTTGGGACCTATGTAATAAAGAAGATTACTTGCGTCCTCTCAATGGTGTGTTGTTGCCTTATTATACTAGTCGGTCAATGTGAATGTCCAAAACAAGTCTGTCCACTGTTCAAATCTGACTCTACCACTAATATAACTAAGGACAGGAGAATGACTCCTTTTTCCTGTTTGCTGTGTTTTGTCACAGGGTTGTCTTGATCCTATTGTTCCACTAAATTCGTTCTGCAGTTTTTAGGGGACAAGTATTTTCCCCTCCCTCTTTCTTAGAGCTTGTTTTAGTTCTGTTCAGGTTCCTTTGCTCTCTTGCAGGGCTAGAAACACTCTTGTTGTATCGTGCTCTTCTCTCTGGTATTTTGGTTGCTCACCTTCCAATTATAGTCCATCTCTTCCCAGGGTGTTTCATGTATGATGCTTATTTTCCTGACCTCACGGGTCTCTACTCTCCAAGTGTCTTTCTCTCTCATGATCTATTTCTTATGATCGGGATATGGGTTGACCTTTCCCTTTTCCCAGGGTATCAAGTTTACAACTTTATTTCTCTCCCACTTAGTGGTTTTTGTGTTTATCCTAATCCCATGAACACAGTTCTGGTTTATCAGATTATTTCCACTCCTTTTTACATTCGTACTGGTTTTGTATAAATCCATCTTGACCTTCCAGTATTCCTGTTCCCCGCATTACCCTCTGTTTTCAGGGGTTATGGCGTTGGTACTTGTAGGACATTGGACTCTCTCTTGCTGTCTTTGTAGCTCTGAGGCTTACTTCCCACGCTGTACGTGTCCTCTGCATCCTTCTCTTGCCTTCTCAATAACGCTGGTGCCATGACTTGGATCAGCACTTTCTTCCTTCCGCTGGCGTTGTCTGCATCGTCGTACGGGCGAGCTGCCCACCACAATTGCTTTGTGGTGACACCACCATCAAACTCTGTTTCACAGTTTGAATTTCCTCTGCTATCGCATGCTGGTTTCCCAGAGTTGCTCGCTCTGCGTGGGAGCTGCTTTGGTTTACGCGAGCTTCAGGTTCTATGACACCCCCGCCTCCTTCTGCTGTGCTACATACAGGAGGCTTCCCTTGGTTCTCTCGGTCTCTCTGATTTTCGCCATTTCTCTCTGGTTCTTTGGCATAACATCCCTTTTCAAAATCCCATGCACAGTCCATTGGAGACTTTGATTTAAAGAGGCAGCCTGAGTTTCTTGTTGCTGATCATGATGATTTCTGTCGAGCAAATGAGCAGTAGTAGAGATTACACAAAGGACTACAATTACTGTGACTCAAACACTGACTCAAGGTTTCTGGTTGAAAAAAATATAAGTACATTTATTTTTAAACCATCTGTTCACAAAACACTTCACTTATATTAAATAAAACCACACATAAAATATACTACACACAACCAATTCCTCTTGTTTAGATCAATACAAGGTAAGTACATTAGACTTTGACAGACCGGTGTTTCGAAAGAAAGACGTTACCGGGGGTTAATACGCGATCACTTTTTGACAGTAATGACAGTTCGGTATCAGGAAAATAAAGCGTACCCGCGGGAAGAAATACACCCGAAGTCCAACACACTTAGCACAAAGAATTAAAACAAGGGAATAGGGAATAAAAAGCATAGGCAATACTTTTGTCAAGGCAAATAGAAACAGAAGACACTTTCTAAAAGGTAGATACACTTTCTAAAAGGTAGATGAAAGTCAATAAGCTTGCGCCAGTGTCAAATGGAACAGAAGTCCTGTTGTCGAGGATCACACGATTAGAACAGTTCACGATTAACGATTGCCAGGAGTACTTGGATATTGTCAAAGGGAAGCAAAAGTTATAAGAGGGAAGGAAGAAAGGACAAGCCTTCGGAAAGGAAAAGGGTTCACCCCGATTCCTCAAGGTCAGACGGAGAGAGCAACCAAACGAACACTGTTATTCGTATGAAGAAAGCTGGTGCTACGGCAGTTGTTTGTGGTAGTTCCTGCAGACTCGCGGTTCCTGAAGCTTCAGTCGTGGGGACAAGGACGACGTCTGGAGCGATCTGCACTACCCAGGGATAAAGCCAGCAGCAGCGAAGCAACAGTGAATAAAAGGTGCGCTCCTTTAAAACAAGAGAGGGCTCTTCCGATGGCTATCCGGACCACTACAGCTGTGTGCAGCGATTTCGACCCAGAAGAGGATTCTCTGCATGTTGAAGGTGAGCTGGTTGATCCCACCAGGCTCAAGGGAAGAATACTCCGGACTGGATCTTCTGTCGTTGAAGGGTAAATGGCTCAGGACTGCAGCAGGGCTTCACTGGGATTTGGGAGTTGCAGCAGCCGTCTTCTTCTCTGCTTCTCTTCGGATCTTGCCGGTCCAGTGGCGACTCCGACTTCCAGCCCAAGAGTCCTGCCTTTTATACCAAAATCCCCCATTCACACAGCCTGGCTGTCAACCACCCAGCCGGGGGTTGTCCGGGCCGGACAACCACCTCCGACAATTGACACAAAGTGCGACCTGTGTCTCCAAGGAGACCCTGTGCCGGGGGTTACTAAACCCCTCCCTCACATTTAGCCCACCTAGACACCCAGACGCCAAAGGAGGGCTTCTGGGCAGAAGCCCACCAAAGGACAGCGCACAAAGAAGACCAATCTGGTTTGGCACGAAAAGTAAAACACAAGAAGGACTTTAACAAAAAGAAATGGCGACTAAACCCGACCGGAGCCAAAATAATATGTATTTGGTCAAGCGGGTTTATGTTCGAGGCTAATGCAATAGCCTAAAACAGTACCACGTTTATATACTATAATCGCGGTAGAAAAGTTAGGGTAGAGACCACTGCCACCAACCAAGTCTTAATGTTAAGGGAGCAAAACAGGGCTCCAGGAGGCACAGACAAAAAGGGGTAAGAACTAACCCTTTCCAATACTCCATGTAAGATGGGGTGTACTGGGTCTGTATTTTAAAGAGACTACATAAAGTTAATGGCAACTTTACATGTTTCTGGGGGGCAGTAGTCAGCCCCAGAAAAATGGAGTCAGGGGGCAGTCTCAAAGATAACCCCGTGTCACTGCACTGAAGGTGCTGTGTAACGCACACAAAAAGTGGGGCTCATGGAGTGGTGTGGCTCCAGAGCCCAAGATCACGCAAAAAGTAGAAATACACATGCAAAACACATGTAAGAGTGGGAAAGAAAGGCTCACACTCTCACCAGCTGGAAAAAAAATAAACCCCAGAAATCCAGCAAAGATGCTGAGGGACTCACTAGGTGAGGGAAATTAGCCATAAATGAGAATTCTCCCTAACATTGTCCACAGTTATTTGTTGCTTTACAGTGGTTGTTGTTTTGAACCAGGAGCACTTGTGTCATTGATTCGGGAGGATTTCAGCCTGGCCGCAATGCAGTTTCCTTTTTTCAAGGAAAGGCGGGTGACGCACAAAGTCTTCCTGTGTGTGGTACGTGGTGGCTGGAATGGCTGAACTTATGAGTGTTTGGTCCCTTTTTTGTAGAGCTAGTGAAAGGATAGACCTTTGATTTTGGGCAAACCTGAGAAATTGGTCAACTTAATTTAATAGCAGTGTGAAAGGAGCACTTTCGACAGCCTTAATCCAGAGGTCATTGTCATGTTTAGGGATGCAAGGCCGAAATGGGAGGGGCTTCTAGGAGTCCGATGGGTGGAGTGCATGGGCATGTTGTTGAGATGAAGGTTAATATCTTCTATCCCGGTCTAAGTGTGTACCCACTTCTGAAGAAGTGCAGTTGCCCTGTAGTGTCTAAATGGAGCCAGGACGGCTTCCTGGGTTGATGGCATCAGAGTGACCAGGAAACGCATCTTAATCGAAAGGAGGATTTTATTGAGGTGATGGTTGCAAAATGGGTAGCTATCCTAAGACGTTGAGGAAAAAGCGTGCCTACCACACTACCTTTCCATTATTCTCTGTCTAGTTGTAGTGCAAGTCCCTGGGGATTGGACTCCTCCAAAACTTTTGGGTGGGTTTTTGATAGGATTCGCTACTAAAGAGGCCAAGTTGTGTGAATCCAAGACAACATAGTCAAAATGGGTTCTCGCTAATGAACGAAAAAGAGATTAAGCCGCAGCGTGAGGAAGAGCGATATTTCAGATGAGGGACTACCATATTCAAAACTGTGTCTGTTTAATGAGCAAGGTTGTGAAGTTCAACATTTTCTGCCATGACTCAGCTGGAAATAGAAAAGGTGGCTCTGCATCGAGTGGAGACAGATGGTGGACATGCATAAAAGCAGTGCTGGAAATGTAAAAAATTTACCAGGGAGAACCTCTTCTGCTTGGAGGGGTTGGGCTGTGGGCATGAAGGGCGGGGACAAAGGATGTGGCCTCTGCCGGGGTCAGGTCAAACACTTAATACGACCCAATACTGGTGATTTGCATAAAAGCAAAGGGCATTATGGGAACATAATGCCCACAATTTTAAATGTGAAACATGTCTTCTTGTGATTCAATAAGAAGCCGTTTTGAGAGAATAATGGAAGTTGGGCTCTGCGGTTTTGATTGGTCACAATAATCACCATAACAAAATGTGTGTAAATTGCAGGATATATACCAGTTTGTGCAACAAATATGTGAGGGTTTGGCTGTTTCTGTATTGTCTTCTGGAAGCCATCTGCTTGTTGAAACTGGGTTGCTCCTGCAAGCAATAACTTGGCCATCTTTGCTTCAGAGCAGATCTTGTGTCCTGTGCTAGCCCCTGGGCCTGGGGATAGATCTGTTCTGAAGCCGGGTTATCGCACTGTAGAGGAGCAGGTGGATACGTCATCCCTAGCTGCCGCCCTCTCAGTGCCATCATATTCAAATAGCAGGAGAAGAGCCCTATGTGGGACACCAGGTATTGAGAGACGATATGCACTCAGACAACCGTACCGAATGTGCTCTTGCACTGAAATGGTGGAAGGATGTCTGCACACACCATTGGACATCGAAAAGCTATAAGTAAAATCGGGCAGAGGCAGATTGACGTTGTGAGGGAAAGACACAAAGACGCACTGAAACAATATGAAAATACTTAAGATGTAACTGGAAGTGATAAGAGAAACATGCAATCAAAGATGAAGAAATCATATACACCTAAGAAATAAGTAAGAAGAGATGAAGTTAATGTACATACGCAGAAACGCAAGGTAGCAGAGACATATAGAAGCGTGCTGCAGAAGAAAACATAACGTGGCTAAGCTGGCCATGATGAAAAGATGGACGTTGGACACATGTTGAAAAAAAACAATCTACCTCCGAGACAGACCAGGGCTGCAGAGTCAGGAGACGCTGGATAACAGCTTTGTGTGTGAGGAATAAAGAGAAGTCGGTTGGCCTGGGATCAAGGATGCCACATCAAGGAATAATTGCAAGGCACAAAGGGAATCAAGAAGATAGGCCATGTTCATAGGAAATATTTCTTTCAAATTAAGCAAAGAAGAAAACATCTGCAAAAGCCAAGCATTGGACAATCAAAGATGCGAAAAGCCTATGCAAGGTGGAGTGAGCAAGTCTCCAGAGCCTAAGAGGAGTAATGAGTCGCATCTTAAATCAAATAGCAGTAAATGAAAGGACAAAATGGACAAAATCGTGGTCTCCTCACACGTAACTCAAAAGTAAATAACAAGGGCTATTTAATAAGCTCCCGGCGAATATAATGGTGTACCTACACTCCCTTGAAAGTCCCAGAACAGAGAACAGGCTGCAAGGTCAACTATATAGAAGAAGCATTGGCTTGGGGCCTGACCGATGAGAGATGATGGACTAATTGGGCAAGTGGGTAGTAGTGTGGCGTTGCTGTCTGCACCGAGTTTCGTTTTGCTTACGTGCTGCTAACAAGCCGAAAGTCCAAGGTTAGGAGGGAATTCCAACCAATCAGGCCTATGTAGCAACAGGTTATATAATGTTGTACAGGCCAACACGCTGCTGTTGTTATTGTGCTATAATCGTTCTTATTTGGAGTATGTTCAAGGCATTCCTAGTAGATAAGGGGCATCCAGTGATATTACTAATATATATATATATATATGACATATAGGTACATATGTTCCCTTAACCAATCCCTTCCTTCAATAGGTTTGCCACGTTGGATGACATCATAGCTGACGTACATTTAGGTATAAAGCCTTTGTGTAATCAAAATTGAAGTGTGATTGCGTGGACTACAATTTGTTGTTCGCCAGATTGTCCTACTTTATTTTATTCTGATAATAAAGTAGTATTTTGCCACATTCTTTGAGTCTGTCCAGTTATTTGGGTCTGAGATTATTTGTATTTCCATCTAGTGCATGAGACGCTTCCAGGTGCTCGAGCACAGCACGGACGAGCAGCAGCGGTCTGCTAGTTGAAGCACAGGTTGCTCATTGTGCGATCACTCTGCTTCAGAAAAGAACTGTGTCCTGTGCTAGCCCCTGGCAAGGTCAGTTCTGCTGAAACGCCGCTCCATCTTGTTCCAGCCCATTTCCTGCTCTGCTTAAGAGGATCTTGCACTGTGCACCATTGCAGTCTTTTTTCTCCTGCTCATCTTTGCCTCAGCAGCTATTCGTAGCTTGGTTAAGAGCTTTGTGTTGAGTAGCTCAGTGCACGTCGGTTTCATAGCTAGATAAAAGGTGCAGTTTGCAGAACACTTTCAACTTTTTAGGTGCCAGTGGTCTTGTGGGTCTGGGTCGGGCTTGCCCAGGTGGTGCCTGTAGGTCACGCAAACCAAGCAGACCTTTGAGTCTTCATTTGGATGCAGGTGAGTGAGAAGGGCCTCTCACGGATTTTACATTTTAGAAAAGCGCAGCCCTCTTGGGCTGGGAGTGAGTGAGTTGTTGATGAAGTTGAGTTATGGCCGTATTGGCAGTAGTGGCAGAACCTGTGGCCTTTCCAGATCTATCCCTGGCGCGTTGCCAGGTGCCCGTTGGGAACAGGAGATGCTGCTTTAATTTCGGAGACACTCATAGCACTAACATTAGACTAGCTTCACCAGAATTAAAACATGGCCGCATTAATCAAATTAGATCTGCACAGGGCATGCATCAGTCCCTCTAAATCTCTCACTGAGGCACATCATAATAATTCTGAGCTAGAACAAAACTGGCCTTACCACCTCTTCTCCCCCCCCATCCCTCCACTAACACCAAAAACAAAACCCTACTGGGATCAAAATATTCCAGGGCACACAAAATGGCCACATTCGCAAATACCAATACGTGAATTTTCACAGCCAACAATGTTTTGACTAGTACTCGACGGGAGGTGGTAGTCTGGGGAAACCTGTGGGAAAGGTGCATTGTAAAGCACGGTGCCCTAGTGCCACTGGGTGACAGCCGCTGTAGTGCTGTACCACGCGCTGAGTTGTTAAAGTGGCACATATTGCCTCAGGAAAAAGACCCATGGTGAACTGCCCGGTCGCTCCAAGACTTGAAAGCAGGGCCAGCCTTGGCAGCAGCAGCGCTCAAGCAGCAGAAGAAACATGGAAAATGTGGCCTCCTACCTCCGACACACCCCTGGTTATGCAAGGGGGGGCCGGTGCCACATTTTTCAAAAAGCGCTGATGAAAAATCAGTGCCCTATTGTTGCGCCCTGCTCCCGAGAGCGGGGTGCATTTAATTTCAATAGGGCGCCAGCGCACCTTATCCGACCATGCCAGCTCGTGGGAGACCTTGAAAGACTCCCCTGAGCTGGCGTGGTACTCGGCTTTTGGCGCTCCGGGTGGTCCCCGGCCGACCCTGCCCTAAGCCCGACGCTGCTTGAAAGGGTGACTTGCAAGCATGGAAATTACTATGGTGAAGAGCGACCTGCCCCATCGTTCTACCCATTTCCAGCCTACTCTTTACAGACACTCCTTTCTGTGTCGATGCACCTTGTTACTATCTTTCCACACCACCGCCGCCTCGGTGTAACCGGCTTGGCACGGCTGTAGTGCCCAGAGGCATGCTTGGGTGCTTCCCGAGTTCCACCAAGGAGGAAAGCGCGGGAAGCAAGCCGTGCAAGCTGTGTCGCAAAAGGAAAATTAGAGCTGCAACACCACTGCGCTGCCGGCAAAGAGGCGGACCCTGGCGCGTGGTCGCTAGGAGCTGAGCCGAGGAGCAGAGAATTTAGGATGGGCAGGAAGCACGGGGGAGGGCGGTCATCCATCGGGAAAGCAGCGCTTGCTCGTTCACGCGGTGAACGGGCATGCCAGGACTATTTCCAGCAGGGTGTTCTGGGTCTGCACCTCTCGCTGGGCGTTGGCACTGCCGTCTTCATTTGTATTTTGATGTGTTCGTTTCGGTGCCTGTGTGAATTTGGGGCAATTTGACAGTTGTTGCCAACTTGGTCGCAATATGCGGACATTTCATGTGGCAACATTTTAAGATTACTAATGGACGCAGTTCTCGGTTTTAAAGACGGTGCTCGTCATCGATGTCTTCATTTTATCTTCTTGTCGCGAGTGTTCCTCCTCGGGAATTGGTGTCTCGCAATTCGTGGCACTGGTGGGTGTAGACACTGACCCAGGCCCCGGGCCGCATGAAATGTGGGACGATAGAGGGTCTGGGAATTTAGGCGCATGGTGGGGGAAAACGGCGTGAAAGCGTAGGGAGGGGCGTCCGAATGGCGCCACAGTAAACAAAAGCCCAGGAGGGGTAGGAAACAGCACCTGGGTAGGTGCGAATGGTAACAGCAACGGGTCAGGGGGGTAACCCAGCCGCCCCCAGGAAGGAACAAAAGGCTGGGGGGGTATAAGTAAGCCTGGAAAAGGAGAGGTGGCACAAACCAGGTAAGAGCTCACCTCTCTCGGGTTGGCTCTTGGTACCTGGAGAAGGGGAAGGAAAAACGTTTGCTCTTGCGGGCTCACGCATTTTCTACCTCTCTAGAAGCTTATATTATCGCGTTGGTTACAACAGTGCCGGAGCAGGAGCGAAGGATACTTTCACAGGGGTCGAACAGAAGCGCGACCGACAGAATCCAGATGAGAAGGATGGCGGAAGGAAGAGCGCAGAGGGCCAGAGAATTCTCAGAATGGGCAAGAAAGGCGGAGGAGGATTATGGAGCACAATGGGTGCTAGAAGTAATGCAGAAAGAAGAAGGAGCGAAGGCAACGTCACCTCTGCTGTTCATAGAGCCCAGCAGCAGCGAAGGAGAAGACGAGGTACCGCAAGGACAGAAAAGGGGGAGAGCGGAGTCGAAGAGATCAGAGGAACGGACGGAGCCACCGACCAAGAGAAAGAAAAAAGAAAGGTACTGTGAATAATAATGTGGGGAATAAAATAGTAAAAATGTTAAATTGCATCACGGTTTCGGGTAAGTCGCCCAGAACCAATGACAAGAAGAGCAGACGGGGGAAGAAAAGCAGGGAAGAGTGGCAGGGGAGTTCATCAGACGAATCAAGCAATGATGACGAAGAAAGGGATCACCTAAAGGCTTGGGTTAAATGAAGAGGAGTGGTGAGCAAAGAAAGGCAGAGTGGGGTTGGGGGGGCAGGGGCAGAACCCAGAGAGGCCCCGGTCACTGCGCCACAGGGGGCACCAGCTGAGCCCAGGGAAGCCCCGGTCCCGGCACCACAAGGGGCACCAGTAGTCCCGGTGCCGAAAGGAGCACCAATTTTATCGACACCACAAGGTGTACCGGTAGGGCCTAACATAGGGGGAAGGGGCCACACCACCAGGGGCAGCGCCGCTGGTAGCAGCGGTGGAAAATGAGGCGCCACTCATGACGAAATATGGCAGGCCAACCATGGGTAAAGATGCACAGGGCAGGTCAATGAAAGTGATGGCTTGGTACATAAATGACAAAGTAAAGGAAAAAATCTGGAGAAAAGAATTGATCGATATATTTACATTATTAGATTGTCAAAAGAGGGGGATGAATGTGGCCCTGGAGGACATGAAAGAGGATGAAAAAAGCTTACTAGAAAAGGGGCCAGTAGTGAGGAACTTTGACAATTGGATGTCGGCCTTCACCATAATGTCTACAATCATATTACAAAAATTCCCGGAAGACTGGGCAGCGTTAGTGGCATATCAACAGAGGGTGCTGAAGGTCCACGCAGCTTTTGGAGGGGATGCATGGCTGGAGTATGACCATGAGTTCAGAAAGGAGATGGACTGCTTTCCGGATATGGGCTGGGACGAAGAAAACTTTAACCTCTACATTTTTAACGTGGTAAAAGAGAAATGGGATTCCAAGGAGCGGAGCACAGGGCGACAGCAGAGAAGGCAGTACTGGCAGAATTATTACAAAACGGATTATAGATCGAGTGGCAGAAGGTATGAATCCAGCTATGACAGGAATAGAGACCAGAGTTTTCGGAGCAGAAATTACGAGTCACAGAGAGGATGGCAGAGCAGCCTGCCCCCGACAACACAGGGTGGGGGCAGTGCGAACACGGGGACGGCACGAGCGGAACCAGGGCAATGCAGGAGCTTTGAAAAGGGGGTACCATGTAGCTGGGGATGGAGGTGCAAATTCAGCCACAAGTGCAAGAGATGCAAGGGTGACCACAGCAGCTCCAAGTGCACAAAAGCCGCATCGCCAAGCGGCAGAAGAGATGAGACGCGAAAATAAAAACTGGGTCAGGAAAGGGGCCACGCCGGTAAAAATCGGGAGGATGGAAAGGTGGCTCTGAAAATACCCCGACCAAGAAGCGGCAGAACAGATCAGGCAAGGCTTTAGAGAGGGTTTCAACATCCCGTTTACCGGGAAGGGAGCACATGACATTTCTAGGTATCTAAAATCAGCAAGCGAAAACATGGAGATGGTGACCAGTAAGATCAGGAAGGAAGTAGAACTAGGGAGGGTAGAGGGCCCGTTCACGGCCCTACCATTCGAAGAATTTTTATGTTCACCACTAGGACTGGTGCCGAAAAAAGAAGATGGGGAATACAGGTTGATACACCACCTGTCCTACCCCCCGGGTGCCTCGGTGAACGACGGCATCGCTCAGAGCGAGGCGACAGTATCATATTCAGACTTCGAGGAGGTGGTTGAACTGGTCAGAAAGGCAGGGGAAGGGGCATGGATGGCGAAAGCAGACATTAAATCGGCATTTCGCCTGTTGCCAGTCAACAGCAGATCACAAAGATGGTTATGCATGCATTGGGAGGGGGAATACTTAATCGACAAATGCCTTCCGATGGGGTGCATATTTCGAGAGGGTGAGTTCATTCTTACAATGGGCAGTAGCACAGGAAATGAGGGAGTCCATGATGGTGCATTACCTGGACGATTTCTTATTCGTCGGCCCCAAAGGTGCGGATATATGCAGGACAACACTGGACAAATTCGTAGAAATAACGAGCGAGTGGGGCTCTCCTCTGGCGGAGGAGAAAACGATGGGGCCAACGCAGGTTATCCAATTCCTAGGTATAGAAATCAACTCAAACAAGGGGAGGTGTCGGATCCCGGAGGACAAGGTGATGGAGCTGCTGAAGACAATAAAGGAACTACAAGGAAGAAACAAAGCAACAGTGAGAGAATTGCAAGCGCTGGCAGGTAAACTGAACTTCGCAGGAAGAGTTATACCTCAGGGGAAGATGTTCCAGAGAAGGATCGAGCTGAAAACGAGAGGTGCTACCAAAGGGCACCACAGGGTCAGGCTAGGGGGAGGAATCAAGAGAGCTCTGGAAGTATGGGCAGAATTTCTGAAAAACTTCAATGGAGCGGTAATATGGCGCTCACCGGTGAACGATGAAGGTAAAAGGATGTTGTTCACCGATGCAGCCGGTGGCTTTGGTTTTGGCACAATACTGGGGAAAAAATGGTGTGCAGGCAAGTGGCCAAAATCATGGCAAGTGGCGGAATGGACAAAGAACATAACGCTGCTGGAGCTCTTCCCGATATGGGTCACGTTATGCGCATGGAGGGAAGAGCTAGGGAACAAGGAGTTGGCAATATGGTCAGATAACATGGCAGTGGTGCACGTGTTCAACAAAGGAAGTGCGTTATGCATAATAGTATTGGAATTAATGAGTGCAATCACACTGGAAAGCCTAAAAATGAATACATGCATAAAGGCGAGGCATATCGCTGGGGAAGAAAATGTGGTGGCTGATGCAATCTCTCGCTTTCAGTGGGAGAAATTCAGGGAGCAGAGAACGGACGCCGACAAGGAAAGAACGCCCACGCCACGGAAGGCATGGGTCCCGTTGGAGGCACTAGAAAGGAAAGCACGGTTGGCCTCAAGGTCGACTCAAAAGAAGTGGGAGAAGAACGGAGAAAAGAAAGGGTCATCGACAAGCTGACCAGAAATGCCCTGACATACAAGACGGGTAAGCAGTACGAAAAGCATGTAAAAGATGTGTTGATGGAAACAGGTGGAAAAGAGGTGAAAAAAATTTCAACTGAAAAAATTTGTGAATTTCTTGAAAGGCCATTTGCCAAAGGGAAAAAGAAAAGCTGGGCAGCAGCGCACCTGGCGGCGGTGGCATATACCACAAAAGTGGCGGGCATACCGGACCCGACTGACAGCGCTAAGATAAAATACGCTATGAGGGGTTGGGCAAAATTAGAGGGGAAGAAACCAGATAGCAGAAGGCTGGTAAATTTTGGGGAATTGATAATTCTGCTAAAGGTGCTGCAAGACACGTGCAGCACCACGTACGAAACCGCGCTGTTCAGGGCAGCATTTGCGCTAGCATTCTATGGAGCATTCAGAATAGGGGAACTGGTGGCCAGGAATACGGTGGCAGGAGACGGCCTGGCAAGAAAAGACGTTAGTATGGGTATCGAGGAGATGTCGATAATGCTAAAGAATTCTAAGACAGACCAAATGGGGAAGGGGAGAGCAATAGATCTCAATCGCATCAGAGAAAAGGACCACTGTCCCAGATGCATCACCCAAGAATTCCTGGCGCTGCGACCAGATATCGACGGACAGTTATTGATCCATAGGGACGGCAGTGCGCTCAGCAGGTACCAGTTTCAGGCAGTATTAAAACAGGCGGTGGCGAAAGCGGGATGGGATCCAGCCGATTTTGGGACACACTCTTTTAGGATAGGGGCAGCAACCTCTGCGTGGGCGGGGGGCCTGGGAGCAAAGGGGATGAGACAAATTGGGGATGGAAGTCGCAATGTTTTAAGAAATACATAAGGGAGGAACTGATATGACACTTATCTCCCCGTTTCTACAGAGGCCGGACCATACAAATCGGCATGGATAGTGGGGCACTCTTTTGTGACCCGGGCAGGCAGGTGGCTGGAAGAGGTGAAGCAAGGACTACATTTCAGGAACACAATTACGTCATGGTGGGGCCTCCCAGGGATGCACTGGGAGGACATCCACGACAGGCTATCGGACTTGATAGGTTTCAGGGAACCCTCCGAGTACCTGGTTATACATCTAGGGGGGGGAACGACCTGGTGAGCATAAACAGGGGTAAATTACAAAGGAACATCTGCAAGTCACTGCATAGCATAGCCCGCAGCTCGTGGAAAACCGAGATTTTTATGTCAGAGATAATACCAAGAAGGGTCTGGCATGGGGCACAGAAGAGGCACGCAATTGAGATAGCCAGAAAGAAACTAAATAAATCAGAAGAAAAGTACTGGAAGAGCACAGGGCTGCATTTCATAAGACATGGCTTACACCGGAACAATCCGGACATGTTTCACCAGGATGGGGTGCACCTATCAAAGGAAGGGATAGGGTTTTTTTCCGACAACATTTTTAGGGCACTCCAGGAACGGGGTTGTAGGTAGGGTGCTTTTGGGGGGGACCTGAGCCGGCATAAGGAACGCCCACTCAGGTGTGGCGGCATGTTCCCAGGAACGAAGGCTCAGGGATAACAAGGACTCAGGAGGAGCCTTGGGCAGCTTCGGAACTGGACACAATGTGCCCAAAAGCATATGGCTGTGTAATTATTTTTGTTATGTTGTATTTTCTGTAAGAAAATAAAATGCCTATGGCCTACAACTTTTCCATACACATAAGTTGTCTGTGATTTATTACTTGGGTAGGGATCTGGTAAGAGAAGCAAAGTGAACCCACACTAATCAGCCTATGACCCAGGCCCCGGGCCGCATGAAATGCGGAACGATGGAGGGTCTGGGAGTTTAGGCGCGGGGTGGGGGAAAACGGCACGAAAGCGTAGGGAGGGGCGTCCGAATGGCGCCACAGGAAACAAAAGCCCAGGAGGGGCAGGAAACAGCACCTGAGTAGATGCGAATGGTAACAGCAAGGGGCGAGGGGGGTAACCCGGCCGCCCCCAGGCTATAAGTAAGCCTGGAAAAGGAGAGGCGGCACAAACCAGGTAAGAGCTCACCTCTCTCGGGTAGGCTCTTGGTACCTGGAGAAGGGGAAGGAAAAACGTTTTGCCACCCTACCCACCCTACAAGAAAAACGGAAGAAGAGGGGGTGCAGGCAGGAGCCAGTACGCCGAGTACTCTCTCGGTACACGGTCCAAAAAAGGAGCGGGCAGAAGTAAGAACGCTGAGTACTCTTTTGGTACACGGTCCACGAAAAGAAGGAGCAGGCAGAAGAAAAGGAACGCCGAGTACGCTTTCGGTACACAGTCCAAGACACGTCGTAGGCGGCATGTGCCCAGGAACGAAGGCTCAGGGATAACCAGGACTCAGGAGGAGCCTTGGGCAGCTTCGGAACTGGACACAATGTGACCAAAAGCATATGGCTGTGTAATTATTTTTGTTATGTTTTATTTTCTGTAAGAAAATAAAATGCCTACGGCCTACAACTTTTCCATACACATAACTTGTCTGTGATATATTACTTAGGAAGGGATCTGGTAAGAGAAGCAAAGTGAACCCACACTACTCAGCCTATGAATCTGCACTGTGATTTCATACTTCAAGGACACCTGTATGATCCCTGCTAGGCAGACGGGACGAGAAAGACACTACCATTACATCTGAAACGAGCATTGTCAACGGGTCTTTATTTACACCGTGAACATCTTTGTCAATTAGCTTATTTTGTGTACTATAAGTGAAATGAGAGGTCGTGCACTTATTATTGCAAATGTGACTTGGTTTTTGATGAGAAGAACACAGTTGGTCTGTTTTGCCAACCACTTCAGTTTCACTGTGCTTATTAGCGATTCTTGAAGTGCTTTCACATCCGTGATCTGCCCAAAGGGGGAAAGCTTGAAGGTAGTTCTTTGACACAGATCACACAATTTGGTTAAGCGTGGAAGTGAAAAACCCACCCTCTAGGACCCATCCTGGGATGAAGTGGGCAATTAGCCTGTGCTTTCCACCAAAACCTGCTACTGTCCAGCATGTTGGCATCCCTATTCAGATTGTGCACAGTCTTTAATTCTGATATAGAGCCTGCTTCTAATGGATCCTACACTTTTAATGGTGATTTGTCCTGAACTGAGCTTTTTGACCAAATTCTAAAGTCGGGGAAACCTTGCTTTGCCATAGGCCACGGGATTTGGGGTGATGGCTCAAGTTTTAAAGTCCCCTATGGCAGGATTCTGACCTGTGACCTACCTGTAGGTTAAACCAAGATTCCAGCATCGGGTCAAGTAAGAAATGTTGCTGGTGTTGGAACTTCTGACTTGCATGTGACGGGTGTAGTAAACCGATTGTTAGTCAATCATGTCATTTTGTACACCCGGAATTGCCCTCCAACCGTGCTCACTGTGCCCTCCTGTTGTAGTGTGTCCCTAGATACCGGTGATGCGCCGCCTATCGAAGGTGAGGGGCCAAAAAGAGGCTTGCCCTACCACTATTAAAGGCAACAAATGAACAAAGTAAAAATAAACAGATAAAAAAGCACTATCAGGACACTCCGCGTTGTGCCCAAGAGCGATGGAGATCGAGCAAGAGATCTGGTTGCTTTAATGTCCCTGATTCTTGAACTCAAAACAGATCAAAATCAAGTAAAAGTACAATTCGGAATTCCAAGAGCTGTGTAAAAGTTCTTGTGTATGTAAGCACTCATTTGGGGATCCCTAAATTATTGGGAACTCCTCAAGGAAAATTGACCAACCGGTTTCAGTTGGGTGCACGAGTGAAACCATTTTATTCAGGGCCTGTGGTGCTAGAATTTGCACCAGGCAGAACTGCTGGATGGAGGACGGAGACTGCACCCAGCAGTGGGCTGTCTGTGTGAAAGTGTTTGTGAAGGGAAAGGGGGATCCAAAATATCCTACCGAGAAGGATGGGGGTAAAGGTGTTACTGGGAGGGGGATACTGCGTTTCTCCATCAGGTGACCCACTTCCACACCCGAAGACCCCTCACCCACGTGATCCTCCCGCACTGGTCCACCCGTAGGGTCTGGATCCAAAGACTATGGCCGAGCCCCGGCCACCTGAGAGTGAGACCCGTGGGGACCAGGGGGTGAGACACCTTTTGGTGTCTCACAACCGCGTCCTCAAAAACTTAATTGAACGTGTTCTTCTCCCTTTCTTCTCGTTCCTGAACCTGGTCCCTCCTTCCCGTCCCCAACCCTCGTGCTCTAAAGTGGCTTTCTCTGCATGCTTGTACTGTAAAAGCAAACACCATGAATACATACATGTGCATACAATCATCCATGCGTACATGTAGAATCTGTTTTACCCCAATGACAGTTTGTTTGTTGTCAACATTGAAGGCTTGCCCTATCCCAATGCTACACCTGCCTGCAGGAATCTTTTGTTGCATTTTGTGGGAAAATGAAATTAAGGGCTTTAGTAGAAACCTAAAAAAAAGTGTCCTTTTTGGACATGGAATGCAGACATAAACAGCCTGCTTAGTGAGTTCGGATGTGTGAAGGAGTGTTTGATTGGACATTCTAAAATTGCATATAACAAAAATAAGAAGTGCATTTAAGTTGCGTTGGGTGAATAGTGCAGCCAGTGCCCCATGCACGTCATGCAATGCTGGGTGTCTGTCAGTAAAGTGGGGTGCGACGCTTTTGGACCCTGCTTGCTCCAGGGTTTGGAACTGGTTTCTCTTGCGGCGGATGGTTTATTGATGGGCTATGGTCGGCCAGACATCTTGAGCTTGTTGTTCCACCCGACATGGATTTCCTTCATCACCTCCACTCTTTCCGACTGGGGTCCGTAAAGTAATTGATTTAGTTAAACCTATCAGTCCAAACAAAGCCGCAGGCTTATCAGACCTCCCATGAGATGCGCTGCGGGTGCACCGTGACTGCTTGCGGTAAATGTCATGCGCTGAGGGTGCAACGTGACTGCTTGAGGTAAATGTCATGCGCTGAGGGTGCACCGTGACTGCTTGAGGTAAATGTCATGCGCTGAGGGTGCACCGTGACTGCTTGAGGTAAATGTCATGTGCTGCGTGTGCACCGTGACTGCTTGAGGTAAATGTCATGCGCTGAGGGTGCGCCGTGACTGCTTGAGGTAAATGTCATGTGCTGCGTGTGCACCGTGACTGCTTGAGGTAAATGTCATGCGCTGAGGGTGCGCTGTGACTGCTTGAGGTAAATGTCATGCGCTGAGGGTGCGCCGTGACTGCTTGAGGTAAATGTCATGCGCTGCCGGTGCACCGTGACTGCTTGAGGTAAATGTCATGTGCTGCGGGTGCGCCGTGACTGCTTGAGGTAAATGTCATGCGCTGCGGGTGCGCCGTGACTGCTTGAGGTAAATGTCATGCGCTACGGGTGCACCGTGACTGCTTGAGGTAAATGTCATGCGCTGAGGGTGCACCGTGACTGCTTGAGGTAAATGTCATGCGCTGCGGGTGCACCGTGACTGCTTGAGGTAAATGTCATGCGCTGAGGGTGCACCGTGACTGCTTGAGCGAAATGTCAAGACCCAACCTTTGCAGCCTGATTCTGCCTCGGATGGCCCTTTCCAGGAAGCACAGAATGGTAGCCACATTGTATGTTCTCTTGACTTCCCTCTTGACCTTTGGCCCCCGAGGCTTTCAGTAACCTTGTCTGGTGACCGAGAAACGGCCGTTGACTAGGACGGGCTGCCCCTCGTCTTGTACGGATGCCCTGTGCCACTTTTTTGCTCCTGGCCAGGGTTTCTCATTTGTCTGGGAGCGCTCTCCCTTTTTCAGAGTAATGATTGGTACTCCCGTCCTGATGCTTGCCTTACTTCCCATGTGACATATGATGGGATTAACCAAAGTTATGAAGCTTGAGTGGCACATGTCTGTCCTACATGGAGGTGGCCACTGCCTCTATTGCTCGTTGGCGCCTCGACGCTGCTCCTCCAGGAACAAACTTCATCCCACCTGACGCATGTGGCATGCATGGTGCCCAGACCTAAATCTGCTTGTGGCTCGTGGTTATCACGCGGGCATGCTGTGCGGGTAGGTTCAGCAGGATCCTCTGGACTTCAAATGAGTGTGTTAATGTGGGTTATCTCGCCTGCGTGTCTGTGCACGTCTACAGGGAGTCCCCTGTATGCGCTGTAATGGGCCCGCATTCATCACTTCACAAAGTCCATTAGGAGGGCGGAGCGAGATCCTCACTCAGACTGCTTGCTGCCAAAGCATGGGCCCGTGCACAGCAGCAATACGGGATTACACATTGTGTCCTAAAA
This sequence comes from Ambystoma mexicanum, assembly GCF_040938575.1. Lineage (NCBI taxonomy): Eukaryota > Metazoa > Chordata > Amphibia > Caudata > Ambystomatidae > Ambystoma > Ambystoma mexicanum. Next base: position 574,108,703 of record NC_090922.1, on the reverse strand, counting down.
GGACCTGTCTGAAATATTCAAATTATGCTTGTGTGATATTCCACCTTCAGCAAATGTCCCTCTCAGAGAGAGAGAGAGAGAGAGAGAGAGGGAAAGAGAGGGAAAGAGAGAGAAAGAGAGAGAGATATTGCCATGCAAGCAAATCATTCGTGATTTCAACCTGCACACCGATACAAAAATCGTATATCCCCGTTTTTGGATCTAGTTCATAACCAGAAATGCAATCCTTCAGTGGAAAGCACAGACCAAGCCCACTTTAGGCCACGCCCAAACCCTGCCCCCTTTTCTGATGTAATCTGTTTAAGCAAGCCAGCTCTAGTGTCTTCCCTTCGAGCACGTGTAATACGTGAAGGGAAGTGGTGGGGGTTCTTAATGCAGTTTTAGAAGCATGTGTCTGGGAGAAACGCCTAATCACATCTTCAAAAGTATGTTTCTTATACTGTACAGGAACGCCATCACTAATATTAATGAGGAAAAATATTCATACATTTAGAATCCTAGCATGCAAATTTATCTCATGAATATTAATGAAGGGTGTCCTGAAAACCCGGAATGGATCCGGCCATCGAGGCCTGGAGTTGGACAACCCTGCATCAGACAACATTCAAACTGTGTGTAGTTAGGAGAGGAGGGGTTGGGCTCTTGCATTAAACCAGCTCAAGGAAGTGAAAAGTGTTAAGGACAGCCATAATGGCTCCAGTACCTGGGCTTCCCCTCCCTGCCTTGTGAGACAGAAGGGGGAAAGAAAATGCTCTTAAAAGTCCATATCGAGACATACATTAGTAATGTGATGTGTTGGCTCGCACCACTATGGGGGCCGGCGGAAAAATAGGACTTCCTGGGCTGTGACCTAAGATGGCGGACTGACTAGACATGACCTGTTGACACACCCCGGGCAGCAGTCGGGCTAGAAGCTGGATTTTTTGCTTCACAGTGATTTATTACAGGACATAAGAGAACGTACTCCGTTTTTGCTTTTAGTAGGTATCATCCAAATTTGGCTAAAGGGTTGGCCAACATTCCCTATTAGAAGACACGTTTGGATATGTGTTCACCAAATAATGGCCCCTCTGATTTAAAAAAAAATAAAAAAAAATAAATAAATAAAAATGTATCTGAAGTCCGACTGTTGCACGCTGGTCATTAATTGGTTTGGATTTCGCGTCACCTCTGAATAGCGAACGTTGTACTGTCATCTAAATATGTCGAGTAATGTTTGAACTTGGCACCTGGGGGTTGTGAGGGTACTATTGCCCCGGATCCTTTGGTTGTAGCCATGGATAGAAGCTCAGGGGCTACAACCTAAAGTCTAGCTAGCCACGAGTCCTGATATTGGCGTACCCCCGATCGTTTCCAGACCTAGCATCACCCCTGCTTGGCACCAAAATACATGAACACGAGTAGACTATGTGGGTTTATTTGCATGGCTGGATACGTCCTCTTGGCTAGCAAGATCAGATTTGATATTTGGCCAAGGGTTGCCTGTACATCAAGGGCAGACCTGAGAGAAAAGGTGTAATACGTGTGACTCGCCAGCTAGTTGCATGAAAGAAAACCAATCGGCCATCGTTAAAACTACCGGGTGCAAGGAATCCATCACTCACTCCAAGAGCTAAACATTCTCAGTGCAGTCTCGTATTTACCAGGGTTTGAACAATCGTTCGAAGCACCTGAAAGCTCCGGTGTCCAAGAGACCTGAGATATGCCGTGTACAGCATACCTGTGGGGATTGGAATCTTTAGCATTTCATGTAGCTCTCGAGACATGTCAGTTGGGCATTTCTTCACAGTCCTCAATGCGAGCTGTTCATCAATAGCGCAGAAGTACATTTCCACTCCGTCCAAGACACTCTCTCCTGCTTTTCCCAGGTTCAAAACAAAAGTAAAAGCAAAATCCACCTTTTATACTTTGGTAAAGTGAAAGTTTTTTCAGTTGCATGCGATTCCGGTCACATCTTGTTTGTACTTGTATTCATATGCCAAGGTGGTCTGGTCTCTTGATCTGCTTGGTACTGCCATCCACTGCCTAGGTACTTCGGCCATTTATCAGGAATTGCCATCAACGGGTACTCCAATAGCATGACATCTGCTCCCATTGTATGGCTGGGGTTCCCACTCAATAGCAGGCACAAGTACACTTATTGACAATTGCTGCTATCAAAGGAGTGACACATTCTGCAGGCCAGACATTTGACTGAATTTTCTGGAAGGGCGGCATCACAAATTGTAGATCTGCTGCTCACTTGCATGGAGTGATCACATGGCCATTCCCTTTGTCACCAACACAAGATCTGTGACCTTGCTCCCCCAATCCGCAAGAATAAAACACCATTCTCTAAGAGCTTGGAAGACCCTCCTCCTGTTTGAATGTGACGAATCAACTTCCCGGGCACCAGTGGTTCAGGGATGAATATTGGTTTCTAAGCCATCAATTAGCCTCACCCCTCTAGTACACCAGAAGGGATCCAAACAGATTGGAAACACTAGCACATTATAAACCACCTTGCCCAATGTTGGTAACGTGGACGGAATGGCAGGCTTATCTCCAAAAGTTTGCATCGTTGGTTAGTTGCAACACAGTGAAAATACAATTATTACCCAATGATAAAAGGGACTGCCCAGTCAAGGTTGTATACAAATATGTACTTTATTATTATCACAACAGACCGTTCTAGCAACACTACAAAATACAACCCACGCTGTAAAGGAATGCAGAAGACGGACAGTTTCAAAGAAGGAAAAGTGATGCACTCTGAATACTGACAGCAGGGTAGTCGGTATGGTAAATAATTGCAACAGTTCTAGGTTACTTGGCTTCAGTACAAAGGGAGCAATGGGTCTTAAAATGTTTTTAGGGGGCTTCTGGAAAGGACCAGGGGTACTCGACTGGGTCGAGTCAGCTTCAGGCTGCTTTGCAGGCTTCTGTGACAGTTTAAGATGGGAGCCGGCTGCGGGTATCGGGTGGGAAAACGGTTCAGTGAGCGAAGCTGGAGAAACGGCTGCAGGCTGGCCTATGCAGTGGTTCAGGGCCAGGCATCGTTGTCTCCGTGCTGGTCGCCAGTTCTGAAGTACTGGTTAAGATGCCTCTGAGGTCTTTAAGTGACTGCGGCTTCACAACAGTCAGCGTTGCAGTCATTTGCAGCTTGCGGAACTCGACTGGCTAAAAAATGTCCTTTAAGGCGGACGTCAGTAGATGCTCGTCGATGCACTTCTACAAGCTTCTTCAATGGGCTTGTCTCCTTTAAGGCGGACGGCCCAAAGCTGAGAAGTGTGTTGCAGGCAGCTGCCTTATCCTTGGGTTTGGGTTCAGGGATCTTGGCCCTTCCCACCCAGGAAGCTTGCTGCAGATCCTAGTAGGGTATGATGTGTGCTGGCTGGGTACCGGTTCTGGTGTGGCTGAAGGGTCCTCTGGATTGGGTATCTCCCTCTGTTCCCTGGGAGATGTTTAGAGGAGGGATCTTGATTCCCTCTTTGGAGGTCCTTGCATTCCTTCACTGGCAAATGATGTAAGACAGACTGTAACGTCAGCCAGGGTCCAATGAGGAGTTCTTCTTGCTACTCCTTGCAAAATCTTCAGGTGATCTGCCGAAAGAAGGGCTCGCCCACTTTTAAAGCCAAATGAACCATTGGGATTGGTGTAGGCTAAGCCTACCTTAATGAACCAATCCTGGGTCCCCACCAACAATCTCCTGAATGCGTGAGGTCATAACCAGAGTGCTTCGCAACAGAAAAGGTAAAGGGGTGAAAACATGTAATACGAAGTCCCACCCATCTTCCTGTCTATTGTGGATCAAAGGGTCTCCATGTTTAATGGAGCGCTCTGTGGTTCCTGATTAAAGCGGCAGGCCTCCCTTGAAGCTGCGAAAAGACAAGACTCTCTGGCTCCTATAAACCACATTCTCACATCTCATGAATGGGGTCCCCCTGCAGGGAGGACTACTCTAAACATGCAGTCCCAGACATGACAGTTCACTGTCAATCGCTACTGAGGACTGGAGCTGGCTTCAGGCTGACAGTTGCATATGAAAGTTGTTGGAGTTTCCTGTCTCCTTTATTACCCTGTGCCGCCAGGCCCCATGTGTGCCTGTCTGAAGTACACTCTATTTGAATGTTAATCGCTGCCCCCAGCTGCAGGGTGTATCCATGGAGTCTTTGTTAGTTAATCAGGCTGGTCATGGCAGGGCGAAGGTTTGGTCCTTCTCCTTCTGGAGATGCATAGTGTACTCCTCCTGTCATATGCCAACTAAATATGACAGGAGGGGGACTGCGCCTGTAGAGTACACGTGTCTATGTCTATGTCATGAGGTGAGCGGAAAATGTGTGCAGATTAGCCCCACACATTTTTCAGAGTCTGGTCTACCATCATTCAATTTCATTTCAAAATTTAAAAAAAAAACAGGTGACCGCACACCCACTGTGCGGATGGTCGGATTTCTTACAATTAACTCCACACATTACTTTACTGATCTCTGAAGATCCTTGAGTGGACTCATTGTACCCCTTTGATCCCAAGGAAAGAGAACATATTTTACAAATAGAATCTTATATGCTCCCGGTAGCCTAGCACCACCTCCTGAAGAATTTAATTTCATTTGACAAAAAAAGAAGCATCTACTTGGTGCATGCTACTACTAACAGTATGATGAAAGCCAGGGAGCCTGGTCAAGTAAGTAACTGCTTTATTGCAGACCCCATAGCAGCCGCCGCTGAGCCCAGCACCAAGATCCAACTGTGCTTGCCTGGAATGTTACTGTACAAACTAAAGAACATTCCAGGCACGCACACATTACGACACATCATCCCCCCTTACAAAACAAAAAGCATGGAACAAAACAACTCAGCAAAGAAAACGCCAAAAATAAGAAAAACATGGGACATCAGAAATAATTGGCACATTGGAATGAATACTTCTGCACATAAGAATACAAACTCATGACCGCAACTCCCTACCACACATAATCACTCAATTTGGCAGGCGGACCACACCTCCTTGAAGGGCGACTACTAAGCACACCTCCAGACTCACCCTGACACACCAACATCCGCAGCACCAGAAACGTCCTCTGCACCCCCCACAGTCAAACTCACTGCAGGATCAGAAAACACCTGCTGCAGCACCTGAAAATCACACACTGCTCCATCAAGAAAATCCTCAGAATGACAAGACACAGGAGTCACCTTCTTGTCCAAAACTGCAATATGCATATTACTCCATCTTGACCCATCGTCAAGCTGAACATACCCCAAACCAGTCCTCACCACCACCTGGGGAGACAAGAACACACTGCTCCCTTTAGGCACAAACCTGGGATTCTTACACACCAGATCCCCCACCTTGACTTCAACAGCCTCCACAGAACACTGACTCATCTTAATCCCATCCTGCCGCAAACGCACCCTGTGCTGCACATCCATCAAATCACTAGGGCCGCCACCACCCAAAGCCATCGTCCTAAGTCTTGACCCCGCCTTCCTACCCCTCATCAACTCAAAATGGGTCCTCCCAGTCATTACAGATGGAGTCCTTCTGTAGGCTGACAGATACTCAGTTACCACATCCTGCCAATACAACCCATTCGCCAAAGCAAGTTGAATAGCACATTTTAATAACCCCATTTACCCTCTCCACCAAGACATTCGCCCGGGGATTGTATAAAGGGGTGCAATGATGCCATGACGCCACAGCAATTCCTGCATCTGCTGAGATGCAAACTAGACACCATTGTCCGTCACAATGCTCGCCGGCACACCCTCCCTGTCGAAGATTTTCTCAAGGAAACCTATGACATCTGTTGTCACCCTCCCAAACGCGGCAACCTCCACCCAACATGAGGTGTAATCTACCAACTCCAGCAGAAATCTCGACTCCTCCCGCAAGGAATCCATAGTATCCACAATGTCTAGAACCACCTTCGACCACACCTCCTTTGGCACTTCCACGGGATAAACAGGTTGGGAACGCACCACCTTGCTCTTATCACTGACCACGCATGCCACACAGTCCTTCACCACAATTCCAACATCCTGATCCATAGCAGGCCACCAATAATCCTCCCGCAGCCTTCTCTTAGTTAATGACCTTCCCAGATGACCTTCATGGGCCAGTTCAAGCAATCTGTGACTCAAACTTACAGGGGGAATCAATCTCTCCCCCCTAGAAATACCCCACGGCCCATCAGCTGATTCCTCGATTACCTGGGCATACCCTTTTCCTTCCGCCCTACCTCTGATGACATCCCAACTTTTAAGGAGACCTCTAATCCAACCAAGCTCCGGATCCATGTCTGCCTCGGCCTCCCACTCTCTCTTATCGAGAACAGGAAGTACGCACGCCACCTGCACTTTCGCCTCACCGGAATCTTGCTCCTCCCTACCTGCCGCCACAGGTAACTGTGAGAGACAATCGGCAACCAAATTCTTCTTCCCAGGAAGATATTCCACTGTGAAATTGTACTCCTGTAGCTCCACCACCCATGTAGTTATCCTGGGGGGACACAGATGCCATACCCCGTGTGGTGAACATGTGCACTAGCGGCTTGTGTTCAGTCCTAATTACATATGGAATGCCCCACAAGAATGTCCTAAAGTGCTTGGAAGCCCATGTAGCAGCCAAAGCCTCCCTCTTGATCAATGGGTACCTTCCTTCAGCTCCCTGTAGTGCTCTGGAAGCAAACGCGATAGGCTTGCATGCTCCATCTTGCCACTGTTCCTGGACTGCCCCAACACCCACTTCACTAGCCTCCACTGTGAGGACTGTCCTGCACCTAGGATCGAAAGATCGCAAATACGGAGCTTGATCCACGTCCCTCTTAACCAAGTCAAACTCATTTTGGCACCCCTTGGACCACTCAAACCTAACGCACTTCTTCAACAATGCCCTCATACATGTAGTCTTCTCTGCGTAATTTGGAATGAACTTCACATAGTATTCTGTTAAGCCGAAGAACGACCTTAACTGCTCCTTATTAGTGGGAGCTGGAGCCTCCCTCATGACCTGACCAATTCCTCCTTGGGCCTCACCCCTCAGCACTCAAGTTATGCCCAAGATACGACACACTAGGCACCCTGACACGGTACCTCAACAGTTTCACAGTTAATCCTCTCTGTTGCAACACCCTCATGACACTATACACCCTCTCATTATGCTCAAACCGACTCCTGCCCCAGACCAAAATATCATCTTGAAAATAACTGACACCAGGGACGCCACCAAACTTATTGCATGAGTCGCTGGAATACAGCTGAAGCGGAAGCCAAACCAAAAGGCGTGCAGCAAAACCTGAAGCCCGAAAGGCATCCCAAAAGACGTGAGAGGTCACGGCTCAATGTGCAGATCAATCTGGTGATAGGCCATTGACAAATCGAAAGTCGAAAACCACTGTGCTTCTTCCAATGTCAACAATAACTCATTAATGTTCGGCAAAGGTTATCGATCTACCCATATGCTGGCATTTAGCTCCCTAAGGTCAACACCCATTCTCAAACCCCCGTCCTGTTTCCTGTCCAAAACTACGGGGGAACAACCATTCTGAACCCTCAAATTTCTTCAATAACCCCTTCCACCTTCAATTTTGCCAACTCAGCCTTCAGCCCCTCCCTTGCCAATGCAGGAACACTCCTGACCTTATGCACCTTAGGAACTGCCCCCTTCAGAATAATACGATGGGCAAACCCCCGTAGCATTCCCAATTTCTCGGCAAACACCTCAGGATACTTGACCTGTAGACACTGGGCTGATAACCCCACCCGGGTCCCTCCTCTACACTCAACACCGGCACTTCCTTTCCGGGACGTATTTCAATGGCCAAGGCTGCCTGTTCAACCCAACCCAAAACACTGGCAACCTTGTGCGCCACATAGAGCTTCCCCTCCATACAGCGCCCCTTGAATTTAATGTGCGCCCACTCGTACCCCATCACCTTGATGGGCACCTTCCCGTATGCATTGGGGGTTGATGTCGGCGGGCACAAATCAGCTACCTTCCTGCCATACTTCTCTACGTAGACTTCGGGCGAGATCATGGTATTTCCACCAACATCTCCAAGCATTGCCCATTCACAGACACTACCTCCCATGGTCCCTTTTTTGCATGGCCATTGACCTGCAAAATCACACCCTGACTTAAGTATGTCACAACCGCCAGTGTCCTGACGCACCACGCTCTCCTTGGATTGAACCATCCCCCCCGTGACCCTTCCTTGCGCACCCCTCGCATCAGTGTTGGCCCTACACATTCTGGCATAATGCCCTCTGCACCTGCACCTCCTGTATTCAACCGCACCAGCCGGACAGTCCCTTGCTCCAGTCGGATGACTAGACCAGTCACACTTCTTGCAAACCTCCCTACCACCACCCAAGCACCCAAATGGACAACATGGGTGCTTGCCCATCTGTCTTTTCAGACTTCTTCTTGAAATCGTCACCGCCTTTACGATACAGGGGCAACACCGCCTGCACAGCATCCCCTTGGGCGTGCTTCTCTGCCCTTTCCGTAACAATTTAGACACTGGCCCGCGATGCCTCTATCGCCCTGGCAATCTCTATCACCTTATCCAAAGGAGGGTCACTCTCAATCCATAGTCTTTCCCTAACCTTGGGATTACTAGTCTTCATCATTATTTGATCTCATATATATTCATCCAGGCATCCAGTGAACCTATAAGTTGCCAGCAATGTGCGTAGGGCAGTGACATAGGCGTTAATACAATCCCCCCCCCCCACGCCCTGGGCCCTAGAGAAGAAGTAGTAATGCTCGAACACCATGTTGATCCTCTTTCCGAACCGTCCTTCCAACTTCCTCAAAGCAGTTTCATATGCGCACTCCACTCTTTCACCTTCTCAACCCTCGGGTACGTAAACATTCTCACCAGGCAGATGCCTGAAAATCCGCAAACCCTCTGTGCCAATGCAGTTCAAGAGTGCTGCCTCCTTTTCGTCGTCACTGTACTTTGCACCACCAGCGGCTCTTAGGTACACCTTGAAGGCGTCCACCCATTGGTCCCAGGGGGCTGCCGGCTCACCAGGGGATGGCAAGAACGCCGGGGGGGCCCTAGCATTGGCATGCTGCATGTTGGCAGAAAGTACAGGAAGCTGTAGAGCCAGAAGTAGGGTGATACGCAGAACATTTTACAGGGCACACTCACCCTGGCCCACACTACCAGTACACGACCCAAAGATACTGGTATTCCCAATGGATGCAGCTTGACTGTCCAACCCTCGCAAATGCTCACCCAAAGGGATGATCCTCCAAGGCTTGAAGTTGCGAGTCAGTAATTCTTTTCCCACCGAGCCCGGAGTGCGGCCCTGCCCTTCACCTGCTCGCGGCCCCCGCCCTTCACTTGCCTGTAGACGCTCGGTGCAGGTCCTTCTCCGCCCAGCACAGTCCACGAGGCTTACAGCCTCACTTAAACCCTGGCGGGCCAGGCAGACCTCGCCAATGCGCCCGTAATACCTCCTCTGTGGGCGTTGCCAACCAACAACACCTCTTCCGCCAATCGGCGCGCCAGCTGCGCTGGCATGGGGCCGAGTTAGGTCCTTTCCTTTAGGGTCACGCTGCACACAGGGGTAATGTGCGCGCGTGCCACCCAAACCGCAGGGGCAGTTAGCAGTGAATCCTTCACTGTCCCAGAACACCAAGGAGATTCCTAGAACTTCTAAATCCGATTGGAATTGGTGTATTAATGTCTAGGAGCAATGATGGATATTGATAATAAATCGGTAGGCAGCATTGGGGACAAAACCTTAACGAGGTAGTGACTGCATAAAACAATGGGTTTATTATCTAAAATCGATTTGGAGGTTCTAGGAATCTCCTTGGTGTTCTGGGACAGTGGATGGTGAAGGGTTCACTGCTATACCTTCCACTAGGAAGCACCTTGACGGTGAAAGCTCCATTGGATTAGAAAATCGTCATTGATGTAAATGTATTTTTCATTCCCTCGCGCCCATCCTACCAATCCTCCCAATACCATCCCCATTTGTCTGGCTTCATTATATTTTCCAAAAACATGGTTTATTTCCATTGTGTGTTTTGTTTGGGACACACACATATGTATCTTTGACTAATGGAACGGTGATATCAAATGTACATTATATGATGAATTTTATATATGATGTAAAGCCCCGTCTTATTGAGGACCGAATAAGGGCAACTTGAAGAACCTATCATTCTAACTTTAAGAAAATAAAAAACAGAAAAAGGGATGGAAGCCTAAAGTGTCGAAGTCAAGCTATTTATCATTCAAGAGGGCTGGCGCTCATTAGGCAGAACCGCTTTTTGATTACTTTGAAACAAATAAGGTATGGGGGTACCTTCACCCCGTGATGCGACAGCCACATTATCATACAACTATTGAATGGTGAGGGTGTGGGATCAGAAACCCCGTTACTTTATTCAGTAACTCCCTTTTTAAAAAGTCAATCTCCCTGACACACTTTTAGCACTTCATAGACCAACAATTGCAAACAGCTCCCCTAAATTGCACTTACTGGAGCCATTCCTGATGTATTTCATTGGAAGCCATCATTTTTACACTATCTTGAAAATAGCATGCAGCCGTAAAATGCATTCAATTGTGCAGACAGAGGCAGGAATTCCATGCCCCCTGTTCTATACCCACACCCCACACCCCACAATCCAAAATTAGATGAATCCACCGCAGCACAGAAAGGGGGTTTAAACCTGACTTAACCCTTTTAAGCTATGTTTTAACACCAGTTTTTGCTCTCTGGGGGACTTGGACAATGTGCCCTTGCATGTCCCCTTTAAAGGAAGCAGGCAAATCTGCTCAAGTGTTGAATTACATGTTCAAAAATGAATCTTGATTATTGTAAAACCAGGCCGATGCAGATTAGTGCTGCTTGTAAATGAAAATCCCCCCCCCCCACATGGGCGTAATGTTAAGGCGGGACAGGGGTGTTTGTCCCCTCCCCAACTTTCATGGCAGACCATTCTTGTCCCCATTCATTTGGCTGGGGCACCTTTTCTTCAGATTTCATGTCCCCCCGCCTAACATTTTCAGCAAGTTACTCCACTGCGCCCCACCCCTACTCCTTTTTGGGGACAAAAGCTGAAAACCAACATGTTTGTCCCTCACACGCCCCTGTCCCATCCGTTCCCTCGGCCAAAGCAGTCCCCGCCCTCTCATTATACTGGCATGGCTTTAGGTGCAGGGTGCCAGGCGTCCTTGTGCTCTACACAACGTTTCACCGAAGTGGGTTGATCTGCTTCCATCTGGGTGCGTCCTTCTTGCTACATACACCACTCCGCTGCTGCACGGGGCTAGCTCCAAACTTGGGCAATGCAAACCGTTGTTATTTCTAGTAGCATAGTACCATTGACTCTTCCATGCAATAATTTTGGAGGGTGCTGACATTATAGCAGCTTTGAAGTGCTCAAGCTGAGCTGTTTTTCTTTATAGGGTAGCTTTGTGGTCCATTGTCTACATCGTCGGCTCTTGTGCCTCTGTCCTACTTGGGGTGGGTGGCGGACTATGGCAGGTGTCCAAAAAAATGGTCTATCCTTGCATTGTTTGGCGAAGAATTAAAAAATTGACATTATGGCGCTTCGATCTAGTTGTGACTAGTCCAGGCAGCCAATGACTCTTGAAATGGGAAGTACTAGTCCTGCAATTTAAAAGAAATCTGGGACCTGAAGGCCCATGTTTGAGAAAAAGCTGAATATAAGAATGAGAATCCCAAGTACAGTTGGCCAGAGATCAAAGTGAGTGCCAACGGAGTGCCACCATCTGTCTAGTTTTTCTTCAAGTGCTGCCTGTAAGCCAAAACTAAAGTGAATGTAAGAGAGATGAAATGTGGGTGAGGGCACACAGCCTGTGGCTGTTTGGTTATTTGCACACACATTGACCGCCCTTGGTCATGGTGGCCCCTATGGCCATTCCCATCCACTATCTGCCCTAACACACCCCCCTTGGAGGTCTTAGTTTAACACTGTGCTTTCTGAGCATCCTTCTTAAAGGTAATGCTTAATTGCAGCTATGAACCAGCTAAACCTGCTCCTGATTTAATAAGTGTCTTAACCAAGTCTGCCTTCAGCCAACAGTTGTGGCTCTTATCTGGGCAATGGATAGGTATTTGGCAGACACTGCGGCCCTTGTACAGGCATTACATAAACACTGCCATAAGCGCCCAGGCACTACCACTGTCTTACCTTATGCCAAGATAGTATCACTAAGGCAACGCTTAGAACACTCAGATCCCATGGCTACACAACGTTGCCGATACCGTTTTTGTTTTGCTGCCAATAGTTCCAGTGCTTTGTTTAGAAGCATGTTCACAGTTATGGACAGGGGTGGCTGGACGTTCTGGGCGTAGGGGGCGGTGCTCCTCCTCCTTTCAGCCTCCACTAAGAGTGACAATGTGCCTCTTTTACTCATGGCCACAGCCTCACTGTACTATGGATGTGACTAGCGATGGACGCTTGGGCAGACCCCCACTACACGTGCACCTTGGGGTGCTAAGGTGTAAGCAATCGAGACCTTGACTCCTTCCCATCCCTCGGATACCCTGCTCAGATTAGAGTGAGGGTTCTCAATATGGACCCATCCACACTCTCTTCAGGAGCTGAGAGAAGGAGGGGTGCATGGTGGCTCCCTGTGCTAGGCCTCTTCCTCTTCTATGGGGGGGGTGTGTGTGTGTCTCTCTCTCTGACAGTGGATGTGTCTCTGTATGTGCAGCGGTGAGGTGGTGCCTGGAACACTTGAAGCATGAACAGGTGTTTTACAGGGGCAGTGCTGACATATATTGTGGCCATGAACCTTTTTTGTAAACTTCTCCTGTCCATTATTGGTGATTTACCTTTTGGATTTTTTAATTTATTGCCCAAAAAAGTCGAATGCAATTTGTACGGCTTTTTTTTTTTAACAGCAAAACACACTATTGAAACCCATTATTTAAAACCTGTTCTCGGTGGGGAGGTACCATGCTCCCTAAACCCACTTGCTCACTCCGGCAAATCTGGGGGAAATATGTGCGCTCCACCTTTCCCTAAATTCACCCGCCGCCACTGGTTGCCGATGTGCTTTTCATGCAATTAAAGCACCTGCCTTCATTTTCCTTGATGGGGTCTTCGCGGATAATCACTTCCCTTGGGCTCCTGTTGAGCTCGAAAGCAGTAAAACTCAGTGAAAAACCCTTGCTACGTGCTGGTTCCCAGCTCCTGTGTGGGCGTGCGTGTGGCTGTGTGGGTGGGAAGAGCTTGTTCCGCTTAAGGGGGCTCCGAGCAGCATGCTGTGGAAGCGGAGAAGTACACATTCACTGCATGTGGGCATCATCCTCTCCAAAAGCATCTCCCCGGGCCACCTTTAGGGAGGAAGAGGGCCCATTTGACAGAAATGCCCGTGCTTCCTTACAGTGAAGACGTTCCCTCTTTGCCTTGAATTTAGATTTTTTTTTTAAAACAGATTGTGCTTTTCCTCCCATTTCCTTTTGGGTATTTATGAAGCGCAGACCTCGCTTCAAGAAGCAGTGGAGGGAGCACTGCACATTATGTAGTAAGGCAGGTAAGTTACAGCAGGTAAGTTACAGCAACATGAGCAGTAAGAAGGGGCGAGGTGGGCATCGAGGGGCTCCTCGAAGACCAGTAACAGGAGTTCCACAGCCTGGGGAGTAGATTCAGAGTTATGCTCATGTTAAAGGATATTTGTACCACGCACTATCGCCACCGGAGTGGTCACCTGGCGCTCTGGCGACTCTGGAAAAAAAAGGGAAGGGGTGGGGGGGTGAGTTAGTGGGAATAAGCTGCAAAAGTGCAAGAGAGCAGTGATGTGCTGTTGGCAGCCTCAGCCCGGTAACTATGTTGGCTGGGCTTGGGGTGTTTTCCGGTCAGTAGTCTTCGTGTGCTGTTGTGCGAGTTTGTGTGTAGTTTGTTTTGGTTTTGCAGTGTAGTGAAGTTTGTGCGGATTTTTGTGTTGTAGGCTTCTGGTTGTGTTTGGTTGGAGTTTGAGAGGTGTATGCAGAGGGGTGCCAGTTTCCTGTTTTTACCTTTTTTTAATATACCTAAACTGTTCCAAATTGAAACCCTGCAATTGTTGTACAATGACTTAACAAGTCATATCCGGGTTCTCAATGTAAGAAATCTAAATGAACACCTAGGGTTTCTATGTGTTTTTACCGCAGGTATTTTTTGCCACATTTGTTTACATTTTCTTACCACAAAATGGGGACACGGGACCCGATCCTCCCTCGATTCCACATACCCCGACCCCTTCCCTATCTCATATTGTCTATCCGGCCCCCACACCTGTATTTTAGCAGAAAGAACTCAGTAAAAAATGCACAGTAAGCAGAAATCTGTGGTACAGGCTGATCCACTATCTAACTTTGCAGAGCCCTCATAGCAGTTGCATTGAAACTCTGAAATGGGGTTTCACCAATGTCACAGATGGCCTCCAGAACATACCACTTCTCAAAGACAGTACAAGGCTTTTATTGTTATGAAAATGAGCCCTAAGGGCTGTGTTCCTCTCTTGTCTAGAGATGACGTCCTCCGCTCCCAGAACCCAGGTGTCCCTGCTCCCCTGGTTAGTATCTGCTGAGTAATAACCTCTACTGTCTAACTTCTGCCTGTCTTGGTGTGGTGGCTTAAAGGCACATGCCTCATCTATTTAACTCCCTCAGGGACTTCCTAGGTGTGACCTGCTCTACTCCATGTGTTAGTTATAGGTATTGTGGGGCTGCCATCCACACACTCCAACCCTGCTCAGTCTTTTCTCTCTTGTGTCCTGGTATTCTCCCCCCAATGATCTTCGCCTGCTCTTTTGTTCTTCTCCTACTCTACTCCCTACTAATCCACCAACCTTCTCATCTCTCTCTCTCCCTGCTAATTCCTTCTCTGTGCTTCTGATGCATCTCACTCCCTAACCTCCGCCCTTTCATATTACTTCTTCCTAATCTGTCCCCTACAATTCCACCTCCTTCCCTGCACACCACCATGACTACTCTCTACACTACTCCTGCACACTGTTGCTACTTCACCCTCAGTCACCTCACTTTCATTCTGTCACCTGTCACTCACTCCCTACCTTTCCACTAGCCCTCTAACTCACACACTTTGCATGCACAGCCACAGTACAGTGCCGCTTTCTCACACCCCTTTCCACAGTCCTTTCTCCTCCTGCTCTGTCTGCCACCTCCTCTTCTTTCCACCTCAGTCGAATAACCCGCACCATCACCCCCCTGTCCCCTTTCTGGTTCTCCTGGTCAATCTTGCCTGCTCTTCCCAGCCCGGTAGTTGTTAGAAACAGTGCAATCCATGAAGGGTCTAGTGCAGGTCTCCCGCGAATGAGTGATGGTGGCCCACTGAGGCAAAAACTCCAGTTCAAGTAACACTGTGAGCTTCTCCGCAGGCTCGCGTTAGTGAGGGTCACATAGTGGGAGGAGGCTAAGCCGCTTTTCAGTTTGACGGCCTCATAGCTTGTGGCTGTCTCTTGGTTCTGCAGTGTGGTGGTTTCCTTGGCGCTGTGCAGGCTGGTTATGCTCGTTTTTCTACAAGAAATGGAGAAGACCTGTCCAATATCATGCGAGACCGCTATGGGTTGATCAGCAGTGGTACTGCCCACACACATACAGGAACTTGGAGGGGACAGCAATGGGGCCCTCACAACTGCCACCTTCTCCCCCTCGGGTAGGACTGGCTCAGACTTCCACCCTGGTAGGCCTCCCACCCCAGGTTGAGAGGGGTCCCCATCCCCTCTTAGCTGGGTTAGACTACTGATCCTGTGGCCAAAAGCAGAACAGAAAATGAGAATGAGGAAAAAAAAAATCCAGCTAACAAACACCCTTCTGTTGCCCATCCTACCCACTT
Source organism: Ambystoma mexicanum (assembly GCF_040938575.1). Taxonomy (NCBI): domain Eukaryota; kingdom Metazoa; phylum Chordata; class Amphibia; order Caudata; family Ambystomatidae; genus Ambystoma; species Ambystoma mexicanum. The sequence goes on along the minus strand of NC_090922.1, from coordinate 574,092,881 downwards.
GGCGGTTTACCTTCCCAACCAAAACCCCTCAACACGTTTTGCTGTCTGCTCCAACCCGCCACCCCCACTCCCTCCACCTTGCTGGGCAATGTTCTACTCCTTTTCTTGTTACATTTCTACCTCTGCCGTTGGCTAAAAAGCCAGAACTGTCTCTGGGTATCCCTTGTGACATGTTAGGGACCAGTCAGTAATTTTGAGATGAGGGTATGGGCGGGTGTTGGAAGGATGGGATCCTGTCAGCGGCGTGCATTGTTTTGGTCGAGTAATTTCGCCCACTACCTTTAGAAACGTGTTCCCCGTTCGTGCGTTGTGCTCGAGCTCCGAGCAGATGGCGCAGTTTCAAGAGATCACCGTCTGTGTAATAATACATGTTGCACTTGGCTCGCGCCGCTCGCACTTGGCAGGGCATGAAACGGCACGGCCGCCTTTGGATCCGGCATGAAGTGTACTTTCTCTGTCAGCAGCTAGATCATATCATGTGCCCACCTGGTTAGTACCATGTATTGCCGTGCTTTACTAATAGAATCTGACAGCCAGTGTTTGTCAAGTGCTGGGCTTCTAAATGGAGTTTTTAGCTTTAGGCGCATTCTCTCACCAATATGTGATGTCAGACATTTTTTTGTCGAAACGTGTTCGGTTTCGGGTGCACATTTTCTTGCAGTGTTTTTATAAGAAGGCATGGGTTCTGCTCTGTATGTCCTTAGCTGACACTTCAGGATTACATGTTTATAGTCGTGTGCGGGGGGATAGTTCAGCTGCAACATGCTCGCCTTGGAAGCAAGACGACATGGAGCAACACAGGTTCAATCCCCGGGTCTGCGCTTGTGGGTATTAAGCGCGTTATAAATAACCTATCATATATCATATCTTTACATTTCCACTCCTCAAATGGAATGTCAGGAAGGGTCCAACTAGGATAGTACAAGTAGTCTGTGACAACAAAGCCAATATAGAGGAAGAGGTTGGGCTTGGAGGTGCTCCTGGCAGAGCCGGAGCTGCACCCAAACCACAACTCCACCCCCTCTCAGAACAGCCCTGCATGGTGTAGAACAGCAACTTATGTGCAAGCAGCATAACCACAGACATGTGGGTTTTAGACCCAGTCAGGCTAGGGTACCGTGCAGATTTCCAAACTCCGCCATATGCAGGCCCATCAAGGGAAAGCCACACACACCACCTGAACATCACCTGAGGTAGCAGCACTTCTGGAAATGGAGGCCATCAAGGAGGTTCCGCCACACAAAAAGAACGCAGGAATGTATTCCACAAATCTTCTCATGCCCAAGAGGAACTTGTAAGTGAGACCAGTGCTCGATCTTCAGCCTACTAACTTGTGTGTTAGACGGCTTTACACAAAGTCTTGCTACTTCTCAAAAAGAGAGTCGACAAGGCAACTCTAGACATGAAAGATGCATACTTTCATATTTCAAAGTTCCAGACGCTGCATAAATATCTCCAGTTCAAGGCAAACGTCCAGCACTATCAATTCAAAGTAAAATTGGCACTGCATAACCGTGTGGTTGCCATGCATCTGTGCCGCCAAGGCATGCATGTCTACCCATAGTTCGATGATTGGCTGATAAACGGGAACAGCACCAATCGGGAGACTGTTTCACTGCCCAACCATTTTGGCTTTCTATAAATGTGCCCAACTCAGGCATTTCTGGGAGGCGTTGGCCTACATGTAGAGGGAAAGGATCCAGGCTTTCCAGCCAATGCCTGCCCGTTATCAGCAGCAGCGTCACTAAGTGAGAAAGGTCATGACATTAATAGCCATGATGGCATTGTGTATTTATCTAATACCCCGTGAGACTGTATCGGGAATGGCTCAGCCCCTAGAGGTCACAAACAGCGGCTTAGGAAGGTCCTCTAGTGGTGGGAACAAAAGGGTAGACTGTGCCTTTCAATGGTGGAACACCGCAAACATGTTAAAAGGACAACCAGTCCCATGCCCTGCTGTGCAAGTGCCCACCATAATGGGTGCCTCCCAATTGGGGTGTGTGCACACATTCACAATCCAGGGTGGGGGGTTCCTTCCAGGAGGCAAAGAGACATCATTGTCCTGGCGCTTTAGGCACTCAAACAATAATTACGAAGCTTCCATGTGCAGACGCACAAGTGTTCTCATAAAAACAGACAGGACCACAGCAATGTTTAAACAGACATGGGGGGCGGGAGGTGAGTGGGTGACTCTGAAACTGTCGCAAATGGCCCAGCATTTGGCATTGGTATGCAGGCAGTACAGTATGGATGATGGCGCAGCATGTCACCTAAGTGGCAGGACCAAGAGGCATGAGTGGGAGCTCAATGCGAAGACAAGCAAACCATTTTTGACAGGTTGTGCACTACCAACATAACCTTTTTCAACACATGTAAATCGAAAATGCCACAGCCCCACATCCAGGCACCCTGCAGAAGGTTGCGTAGGCAAGGCCCGGTAGATGACCTAGTCAAGGATGTTTGTCTGTGCTTTAACACTCCGACACCACCAGTGCAGAAAGTAGAGCATAAGCTGCAATGGGAGTGGTTGACTCCAGTGTTAATACCCACAGTGTGAATCTGTGTGGTGTGGTATCGAAACATGCTACACGTGGCTGTGGAACCCCGAGCAGGCAATATAACTTGAACATTCTAACATAACAGAACCAGTAGAAAACCTAGCCCTATTCACAAACGATGAACTTGGCAGCTTGGCTCTTGAAGTCCTAGAATGTGCCTGTTTCAGTATATCTGCTAGGTGCATGAACATTTTCAAGGAGGCACACAAACATAACACGAGCCAACTCACCAGCTTTCTTCGGCAGCTCCTTGACATGGTTGGCTGACGTGGCAGACCACCGGCATCCTGACCGCACTCTCGCCTGTGTATGCATACCTTCAACGAGCTGCACGTCTGTCTTCGGGAGCTCTGACCACTCTGTTCATCTTCTGTGGCCTCTCTCACTGGTTCACCGCTCACTGAGTTGGGAGCATGTCTCCTTGTCAGCTGGGTGCAATCTCCACGCGGTTTCTGCTGCGTGTCCTCTGCAATGCTGCTTGCCTTTACTCTCTGTGACAGCATCAGCTGGCGTCTTCTCTCTGGGGCAGTTCCTTCGCCTCAGAAAGCCTCTGCTTCAGTTACACCTTCTCCATTTTCTTTCTCATCTTCTTCACCTTCTTCTACTCCTTCCTGCAGCTGTGCTCCATTTTGGGATTTAAACATCCTGCTCAGGTGCCTTGGTCTGTAACACCTACACTGCACCTTTTTTCGTAAACAGCATTCTGAATCCTCACTGCCGCAGATTCCTTCTTCCTCGTCCTAGTACCATAAGCATTATGGGTTTTGTGGTCCGTAAGAGTATGGGTCCTTTTATACTTAGTTTTGACTGTTTTATAGATTGAGAGTTCTTAGAGCAAGGTAATGTTGTGAAAAGAATGTGTGACCCAACATTAGTTAGGAGTACTACCCAATGCAGAATTAGGACAATTCAAAGCTTTCCCATCTAACCCTTGAACTCCTGAGGACCACCCGTTCTGTCTAGATGATTTTCCATAACCTGTTCTTCGAGTAGTTACATGGGAGGGACTTGTACATTGATAACCTGCCACTCAGGATTTGGAAACAATGACGCTCCTCCTCAGAAGATGAATTTTGCGTCTCTCCTAGCGGAGTCACCACTTCCCCTTGATAGCTGTCTCCCCCCATGTGATCCCTGCCCCTGATACCACCCCCAGGGTTAGGATCAGATAGCGGCTGCCTTCCGCTGGCCACATGGGAGTAGACGTTAGGCTGGGGTTTGGTGATGACTTTGCAGGATTCCTCACGCTATCCTCTGCCTTTCATACTGCCAACTATTCTTCGTTATGTTGACCACTCCAAAAATTAGGATTTGGCAGTCTGGAAGACAAGCCAGCAATTCAAAGCTCGGAAACCATTTATTTATAAATGTATTTGCAGAGAGAAACAATCAGTGGAAACAGTGGAAGGTAACCAAAAGCTAATGTTGGAAGGAGCGAATGACAAGGGAAACGTTTATCAGTTGTCAGATCAGGGCTCAGTTTGCACTCGCCAGTAGCCTTTGGCTAGTGAAAACTGACATTGGCAAGTAAGAAATAGTTTTCTGTGTGTAGGTGTAGAATTCAGGTGGCAAGTGCCTTTTTTTATGGCTGGCTAAGAGCCTGCAACTTGAAATGTTTTCCCCAGGTCAGGTCGATTATTAAAAATGTCTATCCTAGCAATATTCTAATGTCTGCCCCGGGAAGATAGCTCAGCGGCAACGTGCTCTCCTTGGAAGCAAGACACAAGGCAACACAGGTTCGATTCCCGGGTCTGCGCTTAGAAACCTCTGGGTATTAAGCACATTATAAATAACCTATCATATCATATAGTATGTGCAGAGTCTTTGAGGGGAACTTTCAAGGGCAAAAAAGTGTCGATTAGGGGTTTGTTAAATGTGGCAGGGGCAATATGAGAGTTTATGGGGTGGCTGTTTCCTTTGCGAGCAGGAAACTATATGGCGCTCCTGAGGAGGTGCAGCTTTGCTTCAAGGTGTCAAGGTGATGTTTTGCTTTCTGCGTGAAGGCACAGTCCTGAATGTATCAATACTAGGATGAAGAACGTGGGTGTGGTCTGTGTCAACCTGCCCGAAGTCAGCAGGAGGTGATTGAAGGGGACCCGGAGAGTTTGCACAGGATGCCAGCGACAAGGATTAGGACCTTTTCAAGGGTTGGAAGGAGTAGGTGGGACACTGGGGATGGGGCTCTTGCAACTATCCAGCTTTATGGGATATCGGTCCAGTATTGGTAGATAATGACCTAACGGTGGATTATATGGCCGTTACAGGTGGTAAAGTAGTGGTAGGCATAAGAGGGGAAGGGACTGATGTCGAGGGGAGAAAGCAGCCAAATGGAAGCTATATGGATGGCATAATGGGTGAGGAACAACGCATGGGAGGTAAATTGTGTTGCTGTGGTTTAGTACTAAACGGAATGTGGCCATCCAGTTTCCCCTGGTAGACGGGCTGTCAATCACAGAACTCTGCATGGAGTTTGTAAGGGATTGAAAAATGAGTTTTCAATGTAAAGGGAGTACGAAACCCCAAAATATCTTATTGTCGGCAAGGTGGTTTTTGTTCCGATTGTGATGGAGACCAAAAACATCCTGTTGAGGGATGCTCACTGGTGGTAAGTGGAAATGGCCATGGAATTTAACCACTGCAGACATTGCAGGGGAGTGCAGTGCCACGGATGCCCAAGGTTCACTTCACTATAAAGAGTATTTCATGCAGGGGTTGGTGCAACCTAGGAGCCAGGCACAGAAAGTCACGTGCCCCTTCCATTCTCCACGTGCACACAGAACGCCATTTCTTACACGCCAGGAGCCTGTGCTCCCTCACGATTGGCGAATGCACACTTCGAGGTCTGTTTCATGCTCCAGGGAATGGAGGGAAGTGGAAAGATTGAGTGACAGTTGTGTCGGGCAGCTGTAACGCCTTGCAATAGCACGAGGGAAATGTAAAGATCATGGCGCTAACTGGCACCTCATGCAGAATGCAGCCAACCTATAGGTGTGGACAGACTGATAAATACCTGTTCTACAGTCCTAGAAAAGCAAGAATTCTATTTTAGGGAACCCTTTCTTAACTTAGTTTCCAGCTGTTGGATGCACGATTCTTCTCATTCATTTTGCTTGCATGTGTAGCATATTACTCTGTATACCAGTGTGTGGCATGTTACTCCGTATACCAGTGTGTGGCATATTACTCTGTATACCAGTGTGTGGCATATTACTCCGTATACCAGTGTGTGGCATATTACTCCGTATACCAGTGTGTGGCATATTACTCTGTATACCGGTGTGTGGCATGTTACTCCGTATACCGGTGTGTGGCATGTTACACTGTATACCAGTGTGTGGCATATTACTCCGTATACCAGTGTGTGGCATGTTACTCCGTATACCAGTGTGTGGCATATTACTCTGTATACCAGTGTGTGGCATGTTACTCCGTATACCAGTGTGTGGCATGTTACTCTGTATACCAGTGTGTGGCATGTTACTCCGTATACCAGTGTGTGGCATGTTACTCCGTATACCGGTGTGTGGCATATTACTCTGTATACCAGTGTGTGGCATGTTACTCCGTATACCGGTGTGTGGCATGTTACTCTGTATACCGGTGTGTGGCATATTACTCCGTATACCGGTGTGTGGCATATTACTCTGTATACCGGTGTGTGGCATGTTACTCCGTATACCGGTGTGTGGCATGTTACTCCGTATACCGGTGTGTGGCATGTTACACTGTATACCAGTGTGTGGCATATTACTCTGTATACCAGTGTGTGACATGTTACTCCGTATACCGGTGTGTGGCATGTTACTCCGTATACCAGTGTGTGGCATGTTACGGTGTGTGGCATGTTACTCCGTATACCAGTGTGTGGCACCTTACTCCATATACCAATGTGTGTGGCATATTACTCTGTATACCAGTGTGTGTGGCATGTTGCTCCGTATACCAGTGTGTGTGGCATATTACTCTGTATACCGGTGTGTGGTATATTACTCTGTATACCAGTGTGTGGCATGTTACTCCGTATACCGGTGTGTGGCATGTTACACTGTATACCAGTGTGTGGCATATTACTCTGTATACCAGTGTGTGGCATGTTACTCCGTATACCGGTGTGTGGCATGTTACTCCGTATACCAGTGTGTGGCATGTTACTGTGTGTGGCATCTTACTCCGTATACCGGTGTGTGGCATGTTACTCCATATACCAGTGTGTGTGGCATATTACTCTGTATACCCGTGTGTGTGGCATGTTGCTCCGTATACCAGTGTGTGTGGCATCTTACTCCGTATACCGGTGTGTAGCCACCTCAATGTTTCAGTCATCTACAGTCCACGGGTTTCTAACTTGCGTTCTCTGCCTCTCTGTTCTTGGCGATTGCCCCTCTGGCCTCAGGATATCATTGGCCTCTGCCTTCCCCAGCAGTGTTTACTGCACTATCCAGAGATCTCTGTGTAGAGGTTCAGAGGCTTCTCATCACACTGTGTTTAATAAACCATTGGTTCCATTCTCGACAGGTTTGCACCTAAACAACCATACCAGGTGGGGTTATTCCAGCTAAAGGCCTTTACATTCTGAAAGGATGGGGCTTCTGTTGTTTATGACTTTCCAATGCGCAATGCACCAATGCTTATATATATATTACCCTCACCAATCATCTGTCATTGTTGCTGTCTCCTCTGTTTCTGCTGGCTGGCTGTTACTGTTATCTTTGCAGAATTCCGTGCCTGTGTTTTAGTTCTACATTCCAGCATTTATGAATTTGACATCACTTGTCTGTAATAGAGTATCTCTTCAATTCATAATTAAGTTTGGGTTTGGTATGTTTTTGGGTAGCTGCCCCATCTTGCTGCTGCTAGTGATTCTATTTGAGTGCAGCTTCCGATAACTCCATCTACAGATTGCATAGTAGGCAATATTGAAATTGCACGTGGGTTGCACTTGAATGTCTTCGTTCACCCATGCGAAACCAAAAGTGGATGGTTGGACGGTTTTGAATAAATCATAACCACTGACACAGCTTTGGGCAACCGTCCAGATTATCGTTATTCAGCCTCCCAAACCACTTCAGAAGTAGAAGGACCTCATGCAAATCGGGCTTGGTTCCACCCCATTAAGGGCAGTCCAGCCTGAACTGCTAGGTCGCATCCCTTCTGCACGAGACCACAAGCATCCCCAGACATGTTTCGGCCTTGTTTGGTGTCATCAGTGAGCTGGAGTCTCTAGGCCCAGCAGGCTCAGGGCCCATGTTGGGGCATACCCATCCCACTCGGGGGTGGGGGGGGGGACTAAAGTAAAACCCAAAGTTGATAGCTGGGAGGTTTTGAATAAAGCATAACCACGGGTACAGCTTAGTTCACTAATGGCCATGGCTCTTTCATGGTATCTCCATTGAGAGCAATAATGGTTTCTTTATTTGGATTTCCCACTAGCCATTGGCTAGTGAGAATGGAGTCTTGGCGAGTAAGAAATGGTACGTTGTCTGTATGTATGAAATTGATGTGGCAAGTCACTTTTTATGACTGGCTAGTAGCTTGCAACTTTATTTTCTTTTTCCCAGTGGATTTATTTATTTCCCCGTCAACTGTGCCTATAATTCAGGGAATGTAGGACAGAATCTGTAACCATAGCAAGGCGGAAATAGGGTAATTTCGAGAATCTGATATATTTTGGTGACTCTGCAAATGTGGCAAAGTTAATGTAATTTAAAATCTTAATTCGGTCTCAAACCGTTGAGCTATTGTTGAGCCGGATATAGAGCTCAATCTGTTGTAGGTTAAGATGCTGAAATGGCTATTCATTTGGCAAATGTCACCCCATGAGAGTCATCTTCAGTCACTCCTGGCTATTTGCTCAACCACACTCTGGAATAGGGGAACCCGTTGGGAGTCTAATCCTTCGCTTGCAAGCATGCCAAGCAAGTGCTGTTCACTAGAATACCGCATTTTCCGCGGTAGGTATGTGGAATGAAGTATGGGTGAGGATTGCGCTGACACATTACTGAGGGTCGTTTCCAAATATTGAGAGCGAGATGGGCTGGTTTGTGGGAAACACTTTGAGTGGACAGCTTATAGGTCTATTCTCAGATCTACTAGCCATCTAGGCGTTTCTAAAGTATATTTAGCCCCTCTTACTTTGTGTTCTTGCATTCTGAAATTGGGTGAAGTGCAAGATGAAATGACAGCATCGATCATTTGAATACAAAAATAACCTGTCATGTTTTTAAAATATTGCCAACAATGTTCACTGTTTTTAAAAACTAAAATGACATTTTATAATGGTGCACATTTATTCGGCTCAAACTGAATTAAGCCATGCAAAGTCAGATTCTGCAAAACATTTATAGTGTGTTCCCTCCCCTTGCAGCACTTAAACAATAACTAAAACGTACAAAAGGCATTTGACATGGTGCAATGCCGGCACCTGTTATTGGGCGCTGACCCAAGTATAATGTTGCTAGTGAAATCCTTGTTTAACACCTTTTTCCACCACACCAGCCTACACCCCTTCACGAGATCATGCTAGTGTGTTTAATCTACCCTGCTTTACCTTCTCCCCAGGTGAGTTGGCTTAGGCTTTTTCAGAAGCCAGCTGCCCATCATATGTTATGGTCTCTCAAATCTGACTAGTCCTGTGTCAGCATTCCGAAAACCAATGCACTTGCACATTTCCAAATTGATTTTATGATCGCTTGTCTTGTGTTGAAATGCTCCTGTCTATCCCCTTACCCCATGAGCTGTTCAGGGCGTGGTCTGTGCGTTACTGGTCACCTTCTTCTGATGGGACAAAGGTCCAAATAGAAGTTTTAGGCCCGCCTGTTCTTCTGTCTTGGGAGCCTTCTTATGAAATGTACTTGAAAACATTCTTAAACAATGTACATTTGTATTCTATGCAGTGCCCATATTTCCATCTGCTGCGTAGGAGAATAAGGGAACACGCTGCAGCGCCTCGAAGCATTTGCTGCTGCAAAATGTGCACTGCAAATCCCACGGCAATAATAATAAAATAAAGAAGTGTCTGACGGTTCATTAAAAATGTTTAACATATTTTATATTCTATACCGACTCCTAATTTATTATAATGGGCCAATAAAGGGATGGCCTTTTTTAAAACTGAAGATTTAGTTAATGACAAAGATTTTTTTTTTTTCGTTTTCAACTTCGGGCTTGTGCGACAAAATGACGTCTGCTATGCCGTAGTACTTGGATGAGTATTTTTTTTCTCTAAGCTCTTACTCGGGCCCATAGTACTACTTGACCAACTGCGATCTCGGCCCTAAATGTGAAACGGACCCAGGTAGCTTAGATTGAGGGCAGGCTGTCCTCTACAAGAGGGGCACTTGGCACGAAGAAGCTTGTGGAATGCAGGTGATGTCCAGGTTGGCATAGCTTACAAGCCTTTCAAGGAGGTGACCAAAGCTGTTCCTTTGCTTCTGGGTTGCTGCGGGACTCAGTGATGGGTCTTGAAGTAGAACGTCCATCTGTTTTTCCCAGCCAGGAAAATGTCAGATAGCACTTCCAGCGGGCAGAGAGTTTTACTCCCTCGTTAGCCTTCATCGTCGCCTCTTTGGCAGAGTACTTAGACAGACTGTACCCCAATGAAGGTTCAGGCGAAACCTTCTTCTGATGTCACAGATGATTCAATTAAAAGGGAGGTGGCTCACCCACCTTTTAATAGTCCTTGTGTGTGCCATGTGTATTGGTCTATTCTAAGCCTTATATAAGGGGCCAATCCAGGCTGCTGCACAAGTCGTTTGTCTGGTGATGTCAGTCACAGAGTGCTGTGTCGGCAGGAAGTGGAAATGGTGCACAAGTTGTGTGACCTGGAAAGTACTGATGAGGGGACTCCTCTCTTGGCTGTGACTTCTCTTCTGTGCTCCATAAACTTCCCGCTCTCCTGTCTGTCCTTCATCAAAGAGACTCCAGCAATTAACACCTTGGTGTGGCCTCTGCAATGCTTCTGTCAGGGTTGGCTTTGAAACCCTGGATTCCGGCTGTCCCGCTGGGTGTATACCCTGACCTCCTGGAAAGGTGAAAAGTCATACAGGAGCCGGCAGAGGGGAGGTTCTTGGGCTGGACCCTAATGGTTAGTTTTGGCTGAAATTCTGTCCCAGACAGCTAACACTCAAAAGCCCTGGCAGCTGAATGAGTCACTAGAAAGTAGGTTGGCAATCAGATGATATTCAAAGGGTGTGTACAGGGTGTGTGTGTGTGTGTGTGTGTGTGTGGTACAGTGGACGTCACACTAGGGATAGTATTACTGGCACGCCGTGTGTTTTCGAGTTTCGAAAAACAAACTGTAATACTCCGCAGCTTCCACTAGATGTCGGCCTATGCACAGCATGTGAATCTAAGCAGATACAAGCATCAGAAATACGATTACGGTGAGTAATGTATCATATATATATATATATATATATCATAATGCAATGCTTAGGTATGTTTCCGTAATCAGCTGATGAAATTCATCAGTGTTAGGTTGGCCTATGCTGTCCAAATGGCAAAGTGCACCTCTGTGTGCCCTTTCACCTCAACCGCTATCATTTTAACAAACCGAATGAGCACAGTTCGACACGGTCACCTTCACCTTCTATTATCGCAAACATTCAGAACAATTTCAAGTTACTTCTTTTGACCCCCTCTTTTCTTCACACGGGGCACAATGGTTCCAGTGTCAATAACCAGTGAACAGTTAATTACTGGCTGAATGTTGCAGTCTCTAAAGAGCAAAACGCTGTAGGCCGAATGCCTCCTCACAAGCTAAAACTGATAGCCGGTGCTGTAATTATGCTACTATGCAATCTTATGCCATGATATGATATGGCATTTGTAACGTGCCTATACACAAGTGTTTGTTTCAAGGTGCGACGAGGCGGGGGGGGAACAAGGGGAAGACATACAACGATCCTACTCGGCCAGGTGACATTCAGATCACGCAAGTGCAAGGGTAACGGGCAAGGGAAAAGTGCAGGGGGAAAGGGAGAGGGGAAAGGGCAGTACCGTGTTAGTAGAATACAAGATAAATAATAAGGGCCCGCTGGTGGCAAGTGCAAGGTAAGTGCAGACAAGTGCTGGGAGGGGGGCTGTAGGGATACAGAGACAGTCCCGCAGTGCGGGGGTTGCCAGGGAGGCAATGCAGGGAAGAGTGGCTTGGCCAAGGACCGAGATTGTTGAGTGGCCCAGTTGCAGATTCAGTGCAGTTTCAGTGATTTTAGCAAGGGAGAGGGGGAGAGAAAGTGGAGGCAAAGAGCAAGGTTTTGAGGTGCTTCCCGAACCAGAGATCCTCAAGTTCCAGGGAGGCTGTTCCAGAGGGAGGCCCCTGCTGCGGAGAGAGATCTACCCCCAACTCGTTGCTTGGAGAAGCGGCTGACCATGAGGGAGTTGGAGGCAGATGAGCGAAGATCTCGAGATGGAAGATATTTAGGTAGAGAGAGTTGAAGGTATTTTGGGCCAAGGCCCCAGAAGGCCTTGTGGACAATGCAGAGGGTTTTGAACTTAATCCTCGCAGCCACTGGGAGCCAGTGTAGTGATTTCAGTCCTGGAGAGATACGGTCCTTGGGCTTGAGGCCAAGGACAAGTCTTGCAGTCCTGTTCTGGATGAGTTTCAAAGGGCGGAGAGTAGAGACAGGCAGATTTAGATAGAGGCTGTTACAGTAGTCCAGCTTTGAGAGAACCAGGGCTCTAGAGACAGTGAGCTTCTGGGGGAAGGAGAGGAAAGGAAGGATACCTCTGAGGGGGTGTAGTTGGTAGTGTGACTTCTTAGAGAGGTCAGATATGTGAGGAGAGAAAGAGAGTGTGGAGTCGAAGATGACCCCAAGGTTTTTTGCCTTGCAGGTAGGAGCAGGAAGGGGGCCAAGAGAGGCCAGACAGAGAGCTGCAGGGAAGGAGGGAGTGGGTGTGCCGATGAATAGAATCTCAGTCTTACTGGCATTAAGGCAGAGGTCGTTGGCGGCACACCATTCATGGATAGCAGAAAGACAGTCCGAGATGAGGGAAGGGGGAAGAGGCGGCTGAGGGTAGCCTGAAAATGAGCTGGGTATCATCCACATAGCACTGAAAGTTGGGGCAGAGAGCAGTGATGCGGTGGGCAAGAAGTGCCAGATACTGGTTGAACAGCCAGGGAGAGAGGTTAGACCCCTAGGGGACACCACATGTAGAGAAAAAGATGTCAGAGAGGAAGGACCCCAGTTGTTCCTGGGAGGGTCGATTGGAGAGGAAAGAGGTCAACCACGCCAGAGCCCGACCAGTGATACCCAGGTTATCATGGAGACGATTGAGCAGGATGGTATGGTTGACGGTATCAAAGGCAGAAGAGAGATCAAGCAAAATGAGAACACATGGGGTGTTGGAGTCAAGTTTAGAGAGCAGGTCCTCACGGATGTTCAGGAGAGCAGTTTCCGTGCTTCTGGCAGCTCTGAAGCCAGACTGATGGTCATGAAGACTACCAACTGATTCAGCATGGAGATTAAGCTGGGAGATGGCCAGTTTCTCCAGGAGCTTGCCCAGGAAGGGAGTGATAGAGATTGGCCGATAGCCGGGCAGGAGGGGTCGGAAGAGAGTTTCTTAAGAAGGGGATGCACAAAGGAGTGCTTGAGGGGGGATGGGAAGACTCCAGAGGCGGAGGAGTGATTGCAGAAGTCAGCCAGGGCAGGAGCCAAGGAGTCGATGTGGTCCTTGATATTTTTAGAGGAACAGGGGTGGACCTGTTTTGACAAGACTTTCATAGATCGGACTTGTCTTGAAACCTCATCAGCAGAAAAAAGGATAAAGGCAGAGAAGGAGGGAGGAGGGGTGGCTACACAAGGGCCGGAGGAAGAGCAGGGAACAGAGGGGGAGGTGATAGTAGGAGAGTGAGGACAGGATGTCCTGAGTTTTTGAGATGAAGTGAGAGGACAGTGCCGTGCAGAGGGCCTGGGAGGGGACAGGAGAGGTAGAGACTGCAGCAGGGTTGGCCAGCTCCTTGCATATTTTAAAGAGTTCGGCCGAGTTGTTAGATGCCGCAGAGATGCGGGCTTGGATAAGGGCTCTCTTCTTGGTGAGAATGGAGAGCCGGTATTGCCGTTGGAGCAGGCAGCAGGCCAGTTTGTCAGAGGATGAACATGAAGCACGCCATTTCCTCTCTGCCACCCTGCACTTGCGTTTAAGGGTGACAAGATCCGAGTCATACCAGGAGTTAAATTTGGCTTTGGGCTTCAGGCGAATTCTCATGACAGAGGCAAGGGTATCATGAGTATCAAATATAGCAGAGTGTAGAGTGGTGACGGCTGTGTCAGGGTGGGAGTCAGCCGGAGGGGGAGGGGCGGGCAAGAAGGTGGCAGCGAAAGCCACATCTGTCACGCGCTTCATGGGTCGGATGACCGAGAAGGAGGGTGGCAGTGATTAGGGTGGCTTTGCCTGTGGGGTGGGGAAGGTGAGGTGGGAGGATAGGAGAAAGTGATCACTCCAGGAGAGAAGAGTGGAGAGAGGGACAGAGAGGGGAAGGTCAGAAGAGATCAGAGCATCAAGAGTGTGCCCTGCAGAATGAGTCGGCCCAGACGGGAGAATAGAGAGTGAGAGAGAGTCGCAGAGGTCGCGAAAGAGTCCAGATGTAGGACAGGAGGCATCCAGGTGGATATTGAAGTCTCCAAGAAAGAGGAGTTGAGTGGTTGAGGACAGGAGTGAGGAGGAGAGGTCCGCCCACTCGGAGAGGAAGGAGGAAATTTGACCAGGTGGCCGATAGATAGTAGCCACGGTAAGGGAATGGCTAGGAGAGAGAGAGAGTCGGCAGATAAGGCATTCAAAAGAGGAGTAGGTCTGCATAGGAGTGACAGGAATACACTCAGGGAAGATAAGGGCCACACCCCCACCCTCACGGTTGGGCCTGGGCACGGAGAGGATCTTGTAATCGTCAGGTAGGAGTGTGTCAAAGCTGGTGACAAACCTGGCTGTGAACCATGTCTCAGTAAGACCGAGGATGTCAAGGTCCAGTTCCTCAAGAAGGCGACAGATATCAGAGGAATGTCTGACGGCAGAGCGAGAGTTAAGAGTGGCAATATGGAGAGGGTTGCCATTCTTGAAGGACTTCCGGGGAGGGGTACAGATCAGAGGTACGCCTTGCGGAGGTGAAGAAGGAGCCAGAGGGGGGGCAGGGAGGGAGGGTTTAGGCAAGGTAGCCGAGGACACAGGAGGGGGGACAGCAGGAGAGGAAAGAAAGTTGATGAGGTGCGGGAAGCATCTATCAAAGAGGTGGAGGTTGGCCTGAGGGCTTTGGACCAAGACGGTCCCATTAGCGTAGACCTTAATGATGGCCTTAGAGGAGCGGAAGGGGGCCAAGACAACATCCCAGCGGGTGCCACCATTAATAGGAGAAAGGAGAGAGCACCGAGACCATATGAAGGGTCCATAGGTCAGGAGAAGGCATGAAAAAGAGGATGTCAGTAAGAGTTTCCTTGGAGGAGGCACTAGTGTAGGTGTCAGCGATAGGGAGGCCTGGGTTGGAGTCCAGGATGTCCTTTTTAAACTTTTTCCTACCAGATTTAGTGAGGAGAGCAGGATAGTCAATGGAGAAGCAGTTGGAGAAGATAGGCGAGATAGAGAGCACCGTGGAATAAGGAGGGAGTGGGGGGGAGACGACGAGAGCAAGCGGACAGGAGTGAGCGGCAAGCCCTAGTTTACCACAATTTCAGAACAGTAAATGCACCATAAATGCAAAATAGGTACCCAGTGGAGAGGCCACCTAAGTTTGAGAGCCCTGCGAGGGGAGAAAAAAAGCCCTAGTTTACCACAATTTCAGAACAACAGTAAACGCACCATAAATGCGAATTAGGTACCCAGTGGAGAGGCCGCCTAAGTTTGAGAGTCCTGTGTGGGGAGAAAAAAGCCCTACTTTACCACAATTTCAGAACAGTAAACACACCATACAGGGACACTGCAATGGAACAAGGTTGGCAATTACGCGTCTACAAAGATGCATCATAGAGGCCTATGTAATCGATGGAACTTATACCGTGCCTACCTCTCATTCCATCTGATTCAAAGGTGCCTTTCAAATTCAAAAGAAGACAGTTACCTATATGTTTAGTCTTTTCAATGACCGTTAATAAATTACAGGGACCTACGCCCCCTTCCTGGAAGCGATCAGTAGTAATTCAGATATTTAAGAAGGGGGGCAGAAGTGACCCTATAAATTACCGACCAATAATGACTTTTAAGATATGTTAGAACAGTGTATGCCACACCAGGAATGGCTAGTAATTTTATATTCCCATCGACAACCATATTACACCAGATACAGTTTAGATGTATTTACAATTAAACTGCCATCTCGTCTAGGGGGATGTACAGTTATGTTTGAAAACTGCTTGTTTACTGTCAAAGGGATTCCCATTTGCAGTCCAAACAAAGCCATTGCGAAATTTAAAATAACTTTGGTTCTATAAATGCCAACCAGCAATCCGTTGGTGGGAACCATCCTGAAGTAGACAGATAACATGTTTGTAGTAGTTATGGCAACCAAGACCAGGTTTATACCTTTTAGTGAACCGGTTTGCTGTGGCACTTTCTAATAGCAAAGCACTGTTGCTTAACATGCTGCTGGCATGCCAATTGTGGATGCCCAGTGGCAACCTCTCAGTGGGTGTCTTATAAATAATGGATGTTGGTAAATTCAATTTTACCCATCTAGGTACAAACCCACCACCACTGTTTTGTAAATGGAGCATTGTCCTAAAGTGAAACTGTTTACGGGATCTAACTTTCATGGCAGAATCCATTTACTACAGCTCCTAAAATTTCCAGAAATCCATAAAATTGCCTGGAGCAGATGGAAATCTGTCACAGCTGAACATCAAATGTGTTTGGAAGAGTCCATTGAAATGAGCATAACGGAGGCTGCTGGTCTGTAGTGAGTAGTTGCACTCTTTTGAGCAATTGCCTTCTGCTTATGGATTAAAGACCAGCAGCCTCCAGGTCACCTTCCTTTGTAAGGCTTACTTCAACCATTTCCCAAGTAGCAAGCACTTTACATAATGCAGACTTCTGATTAACTTAATATCTTTAATCTGGAAGGACAGAAAAGCTAATGGTTTACAATGATAGCTGGTAAACCTCGAGTCAGTCAGCGACTCCTGTGGCAGCTCAGGAGGACACAGACACGGTGATGACCTTGCCCCTAGATATTTTTTTTTTTTTTTTTTTTTTTTATTTGTATATAATCTTTCTAGATTTTTTAACAAAAGTTGAGAGGAAAGAATTGTTCGAGAGAAGCGGAAGAAACGGTGGAACTTTTCATTCTGTCTGTGTTGGAAGAAGCACGTTAAGGATGTGTTTCATGATGTTTATAGTTGCCAACTGCCATGCCTGTTTGTCTCCGTCCAACAGTTTGTTCCAACACGTTTCTTCGCTTTGAAGAGTAAAATTTGTAAAAATGTCTGTCAGGTATCTGTCACGAATTTCTATCGTCGCCGGACAGTTCAGGAGGAGGTGGCGTATGGTTTCCTTGTCCGTGGTGGACTTGCAGAGACGGCAGAAGCTGGATAAGGATTGATGTCTAATCGCCAGTATTTCATTGGTTTCTAGAAGGTTCAATCTTATTTTTAAAAAATAATTTCGGGCCGCTCTATTTGGGAATAGTTTCAGAAAAGGTTGGATAGCGTCGAGTTTCTTGGAGAAAGGAGGAAGGTGACTGGAAAGTTTGTATTTTGAGGCAGAGTCATTGGTGTTGATCCAGTCAAGTTCTTTGATTTTCTTGACAACTCGAACGGGGTTGGCGATGAGATCTTCTGTGTTACAGGCAACTGAGTCTAGGATGTTCAAGACTTTACTTTCCCATCGAGTGAGCATATGGCAAGTGCCCAGTCGGATTTCTTCACTTATCAGTTGGTATGCGTAAAGCGTTTCTTTCTGTCTACATTTTCGATAAAGCATGACGCTATTGCAATCCACAATTGATTTTAGCGAGGAGAGAGTTAGTTCTCGTCTAATTACTGATATCGGAGTTGTTTTCGGCAGGCCCAAAATTGGGCGCCAGAAGTTTGCTTCTAATTTTGGCCATAAGTCGTGGGGAAGGTTCGGCATTGCTTCGGCGCCATATGTCAAGGATGGGATAACTTTCATTTTGTAGAAATCTCTTACAGGTCTAATTGAGAATCTACCATATTTAATGTCAATCGCCTTTCCTTGTGTGGCTAGCTTGGTAGTTTTGGCGCGTAGGGACTCTTGCATTGCTTTTTCTTTGTATGAGCTATCTAGGGTGACTCCCAAATATTTAAAAGTTGTGACTTTTTCAATGGTAGTAGTGCCAAGTTTCAAATTCGGTGCCGATTTCTTTTTAGAGAATTTCTCTATTATCATCATTTTTGTTTTGGATTCATTTATTTCCAAATTGTTTGACGTCATATAGAATTGAAGATTTGTTAATTGACGTTGAAGGCCAATGGGGGTATTATCCAGCAAGATTAGGTCGTCGGCGTAGAGTAGGCGACTGATTTGTTCTCCTCCGAGTTTAGGCGGAAAAACTCTAATCTTTGTTTCCGTTTCCTGGAAGTCGCCTAAATAGGACAAAAACAGAGCCGGTGCTAGTGGGCATCCCTGTTTGACGCCTCTGTTTGTTGTTATTGCTTGTGTTAGAGTGCCTTGCTTGTTCAGGCGGACCCTCATGGTAGTATTTGAGTAGAGGGCTTTAATTGGGTTGAGTACGTCTAATGGACATCTCCATAGGGTAAGCTTTCTCCACAGTCTTTCTCGATCGACTTTGTCAAAAGCTTGTGTGAGATCGACGAAGATGATATATAGACGTGGGCGACCCTCCCAGATTTTGCTTTTGAGGGCACTCAATATCAAAATGTTGGCGTTAGTCCCCAGGTTCTTTTTAAAGCCAGTTTGGAGGTTATCGTGGCACGGGGAGTCTTTGGCCCAAGTAATGAAATGTTTTAGCAGCAAGGACCCAAACATTTTGCCTATTGGGTCAAGGAGGGCAATAGGGCGATAATTCGCTGGGTCTAATCTATCCCCTTTTTTGTAGATAGGGACGACGTTTGCACAAGTCCATGAAGATGGAATTGATTTTGTGGTTGTGCAGCGTTTAAATATTTGGCTCAAAAGGGGAGCCCAAGTCTCTGGATGGGATTTCAAGTCGAGGTTCGTGATGCCATCCGGTCCAGGCGCACGTGATGGTTTTAACTTTTTAATTAAGGCAATGATGTCCTCAATGTTGTCCACACTGATCCAGGGGGTTTCGTTTGGTTCCATCAAAGGGGTTTTGATAGTTGGACTCTTAAAAAGGGTTTGAAAGTGGTGTTCCCAGGTCAGTTGACCAATTCCATTTATTTGGCATGGTCGATCTCCTGGTGCAGTTGAATGAAGTAAGGTCCAAAAGTCTCTGGCGTTGTTTCTGGTGATGGCCATGAGAATATTTTCCGCGTCTTGCTGGTACAACTTATGGCGGTAGCCTTTTAACCATGATTTGTAGTCTTTGACGGCCAATTTAATGGTCTCGAGTGCTGATGAGGGCTCCAACCCTTTTGCTTGTCTTTTTATTCTCCTCAGTTCTCTTTTTTTTTCCGTGACTAATGTGTCATAGGTATGGTTTCGGTCTAGTGGTGGAGTCTTCTTTTTTTTTTGAGGAGCTTTAAAGATGGTCAATAGGGGCAGGTAGTCCACGTCTGTCCTAGGGGGTTGATTACTGTAGTCTTTGTATTGCGCTGTGATAGTGGTTATTGCTTTTTCCGTTAATCTGAGTCTTGTTCCTTGCGTGGAGAGTTCAATATCTGAGGTCATGGTGTGGTTAATCGGAGAGGAGGTAGACCAAATTGTTTCTAGTAGATTATGGTCACTTTCCTTTGTTTTAATCACTTTAAAGGAGATTATGTGGGGTAGTAGAGAACGAGATACAAAGATGTAGTCAATTGTGGAGGATGAATTTGCTCTTTCCCAAGTTGGAAGTCTATTAGAGTCGGGAAATGTTAGATCTAAGTTGTCAAAAGATCTAGACTTCATTAAGTTTTGCCATTTTGTCGGCCTCTGGTCTGTTACTAATTTTTTCGATCTATGTCCCTTTGAATTTGCCAAGGGTTGACTGTTTATGTTGAGGTCCCCACATAAGATTACGTGGTCAGGCTTATGTGTAACTTGCACCCAGTCCAGTTCTTGTTCTATTGTGTTAATAAATCTTGAACTTTCAATAGTGGCTGGGTTCCAGTAGATGGTCACAATTATAAGTGTCTTTAGCAAGGTTTTAGACGATTCTCTTTTTTTGGTAATACAATTTAACTTTACCATTAGCATGAAGTGGTTTTCTTTTAGCTTTTGCGAATTTACGAGACCTCGTCCGCTACGGATTGCTATCAGGAGACCGGCCGTTGGACGGCCTAAAGAGCCTTTCTTGGCTAATACTGTGTGGGTTTCATAGCCATCAAGTACTGGAGAGTGTATAAGCCATGTCTCTTGTAAGCAGACAATATCATAATTTGTTAGGTTTGAAGGTCCTGATGTTAAATGGAGGAAACCTCTGGTGTTCCACGAGCACAATTTTATTTGATTTTGGACGTTTGCGTTTAGACGATCTGTTGTGTTGATGTTGATCGTGTTCTCGAATGGCTACTTTTGTTTGTTTAACTTTAGGGCCTTTGGTAACCATGACCAGAGAGAAAGTAGAGGTGGGTTTGAAGATGGATTTGTTGTCACTGGGTGGGGTTCATTCTGAACTGTTCTTTGAAGTTTTTGACCTTCTTTTGGGAACGTCAGTCTACCAGCCCGCTCTCTATGCTCTGGGTTTAGGTTTTCCGGGTCTTTAGATGGCTCCTTAGATTTTGGTTTATTGGTGCTTTCAGACTGTTTAGGATTTTGATCCAAGGTTAGGCCGTTGGTCGTTTTTTTTGATGATTGGTGGTGT
The DNA here is from genome assembly GCF_040938575.1 of Ambystoma mexicanum. NCBI lineage: Eukaryota > Metazoa > Chordata > Amphibia > Caudata > Ambystomatidae > Ambystoma > Ambystoma mexicanum. The sequence goes on along the minus strand of NC_090922.1, from coordinate 574,072,457 downwards.
TTTTGACGTAAAGACTGGGAATATTCTGTTATTTTTGTAGATGCCAAGTAATCTTTATTAACTTGGTAGTTGCAAGTTTTAATTTCTCTTGAAGATTCGGTGAGGTCGTAGCCCATTATTAAAAGTTCTTCTAGGGCGGATTCCAGGGCATTTTTTGTTGCGTATGACGCTATGTATAAGTGTGAAATTGCCCTGGATCCTTGGTGGCTCGGGTCGACGATTTGGAGATCATCAGACTTCACTACTCGTAGTTTCGGAATGTAGCTGAATAGATCCATAACCGATCTTCTATTTAGAGTTACCTCATCGTGATTTCCCGGGATCTGTTCTAATTTCAATATCCATCGTATTAGAGGTTTTGTGTGGTGTTTTGTGGTTTTTGATTTGTAAATTAGTCGCTGGGCTTCCTTGCTAGGGGCTCTTGTTGAAAATTTCTTTGTTTGTGCTTTTGGCCACGAACGTTGGGAATTGTTATGCGATCTGTGGGATCGTCTTGCCGACTGTTTACTCGAAAAAGATTTTTCCCGTCTTTCAATTTCATGTTTTGGATCGTTCGTTTTAGGGGCTATCAAGGACTTTTCAAGTACAGGATCTTTAAATTTGTGGTTGGTCGTGGCCAGTCGCGTTCTTCGTTCCTCTAGAGTTAGAAATGGAGATTCTCTAGTCTTTGTTTCTTTGTTGGGGTTTCCTACCTGCAGTGTAGGGATTGTAGGTGGATCGAAAATTTCTTCCGAGTTTCGGGTCGAAGTGGTTGATTGGTCACTGATATGTTGCGAGATGTTCATCATTTCTTCGTCATTTAGAAATGCTTCTATTCCTCTAGGAGATACATTTTGTATTTCTTTTTCGACTCTGCTTATCACCTCAGTTTTCTTTGATTTGTCCTTTATTTTTGATGAAATAAAGAGGTCTCTTTGAGCGTCTATTGCTTTTGAATTTATTGAATTCACTTGTTGGATTAAGGGTGTTATTGGTATTGATCCTTGTTGGTAAGAATTTGTTTTTTCTACCCTTTTTATCAACTTGGTTTTTTCTGTACAGAGAGTGGGTGGGACAGTTAGATCGATAAATGAAGAAGTTTGGGTATTTTCTGAGTTTGTTTGTGAGATGACCTGGGAGGTATAGCACGCAATTGGAGCCACTTTTTGAGGTGGATCGGTACTCTGATCTTGATTCAGTTTGATCGTAGATGCGGAGATCTTTGCTTCTTGTGCCATAATATAACCCTCTAAAAAAGTTATTTTGTTCAGCATTGAAGTTTGAATCGCTGTATGGTCTTTCAACGAGTCCGCTATTGTTTCGTATAGTTTAATGAAAGGGTTGAGGGCTATCGATAGTGCTGACATTAAAGTACAAGTGTCAAGCTTTTTTGGATGTGGGTCAGTTGCATTGGTGTCACGATGAACAGCTGATTTAATTGTCCCAGGAGTTGATGGTCGTATGGGGGGTACAATGATGTTTGATGATCTTCTAGGGGGGAAGTCATAAGAATGTCTTCTTTGGTTACTATAATTGTCTAGGTTTGAGTAGAAAGAATCTAAAGTTTTCTCAAACTGTAACTTGTTTCTAGATTTGACAGAATACTGACTTCCACCATCTTTGTCTTGAGTTTGTGGGATTAATCTTGAGGGCTCGCTTAGTTGTTGAGGTGAGGACGACAGAACCTGATCTTTGTGCTCGGTGCTGTCGTTTGGTTGATGTAGTATGTTGTTGGTCGTTTGTTGGTCTTGTATCAGAAATTGAGTGGGGTTTATGATCATGGAACCAGTTTGCTTTGGTGGTGCCGAGATGGTTTGGAGAGGAACAGAGCTCTCTCCTTCGACTTGCTCTTGCGTGAAAGTCTGGGTGCGACTCTGCACTTCTTGATCACTGGTGAAGGTTTCCGCAGAAGTAGTGCTTTCTGGGACTGGTGTTTGATTAGTTGTAGATAGTTGTGCCAAGTTTCGGACCTGTGAAGTCCCCAACTCTTCCTGGATAATTTGTGGTATTTTTGAGGACACTTGGCCTGAGAAGTGCCATTTTGTTGGATCGATGTCCGGAGCTGGCCAGGTGTCATCGTTTGTTTGGGGGATAGGGGATCTTCGTTTTGCTTGTAACAATCTACGATGCTTACTAGGCGGTGTAATTGCATCAGCTGCCTCAAGGATTTCTGCATCGGTCAGCTCTTTACATTTTTCTTGGATGGCTATGGAGTGTCTATTGAAAAAGTCTGATAGTAACTTAAAAGGGCGTTGTGGTTTTTTACTGCCCTTTCTTATTGTTTTAGAGCCGACACGAGGAGCTTTAGTAGGGTGTGTTTGTTTAGGTGGCGGTTTAACCAATCTTGTGGGTTCCGCTAGGTTGTTTGACAATTCTAGGGTTGAGTTTTTCTTGAAAGAGACGTCTCTAGGTCGTGATCTCTTTTTTTTTATTGTGATATCAAGCTCCTGCGATGGCGATTTTGTTTCTTGGGATACAATTGAGCTTGTTGAAGCCGTAGCGATGTTTTCTGGATTTGGTATATTTGCTGGTAAGTTGGTGTGAGTTTCCCTATGTATCATTGCTGATATCTTGAAACCAGCTATAGATGGCGCTGTGACCATTTCTCTTTCCTTCACCAAGATTGATGAGCCGTACTTGACTCTCAAGCCACTCGGGCACTCCTGCCCTATTGCCGATGGGCGGCGGGTCTCAGAAGCTCCAACTGGCTGTGTCTCTCCTTCTCCCGACTGGTTGGCGTGCCGGGCATCTTCATTGGGGTCCCCCCCTGACCCTGCCGTATAAACCTCGATAACCGTCGAGACCCGCGTTGCCTGCCCGCTCAACGCCGCCTCCCCTTCGAGAGGCCGCGGAGCCGCGGCTGCAGTGGCGGGGACGATCGGGGCATTCGACCCTGTCAGCGCCCTCGGGGGCTCCGACTCCGGGCTCAAGGCGGTCCCCCCTCCGGGGGGCCTCCGAGTCCTCGACGAGGCAGCGATCAATGAGGGCGCCGACGCGGGCGGCGCCGACTCTCTCTCGGGGCCAAGCCAAACCCCCGAGAGTGCCGGCCCGGGCCGCGGGCTGTCAGCGGCCGGCTTCAACACAGCGGTCTGGGGGGAACCCGCGGCGTCTACTCCCCGAGCTACAAGGTCCTCCTCGGGTAAGGCGGCTTCGCTGCAGGATGGTAAATGTTTGCTGCTACAAGCAGCAGAGCCTTTCTCAATGGTTTTATGATGGGGAAATTGAACGTTGGCAACACAAATTCTGTTTCCCATTTTTGTTTTAGTATTAAAGCTTGGACTCGTGAGAATGTCACGGTCGTCTGTTGTTTCCGTTACAGTCAAGGGGGGACTAGTTTGGAGTTGATGTTGTGTGGGTGATGTAGTTGCGTTTTTGGTTAGCGACTTGATTTTACTTCTAAGAAGGCGGCCTGAAGAGTCTTCTGGATCCAACCATTGTGGTTTTGAGGGTGATGAGGCAGCCGGGCCCGTCTTGCCTGGCATGACTGCAAGACTGCCACTCACCGCCACTCCGCGTCCGCTCCGCGGTGTCAATGAGTTTTTGTAGGGAAGGGTGTAGCAGGAAACACACCTCTTGAAAAATAGAGCTGGAAGAAACACTGGCAGCTGCAAGACTGCCACTCACCGCCACTCCGCGTCCGCTCCGCGGTGTCAATGAGTTTTTGTAGGGAAGGGTGTAGCAGGAAACACACCTCTTGAAAAATAGAGCTGGAAGAAACACTGGCAGCTGCAAGACTGCCACTCACCGCCACTAGATATTTATTCATAATGGTAAGCCCTATGTTTCCCTTTTGCTATATGGATGTTCCCAGCCTATATAAATAACGAAGATGCTCATCAGTCGTTCGAAAGTTTCAAATGAAACGGTCTTCCATCCAAAAACTAGTTCTAGCTGACCCTACCACTATTCTGGCCAACTTAAATGAGATCAGGAGGATGCCATCCTCCTCCAGATTGTTATGGCAATGTTTCTCCTTCTTTTCGGGACTCTGTGTTACTAGGCTATGTTTAAATAGTCTCTTGTCACTTTCTGTATCAGTTCTTGCCACTCTTTCAAAATGTCTTTGGGTTTTCTTCCCTCTTTGGGATATTTTTCCAATACCACGCTTTTGGTCTCTTGCTTCTTCTCAGGTTCAGGTTACTATACCCTTTTTGAGTTCAGTAACAATCATCAGAAATGCTATTACGGTAAGTAATGCATGTCTGCTTAGCTGGGATATACTGTCTTGGCTCTTAGGCTTTCCCCTTTCCTCAGGCCATAGACTATGAATTTCTTTTCCCTTAAGTGATTCCCTTCACACCTCTTGGCATTTATACACGTCCCTCTCTGATGGTGTATTTTCACCTCTTTCCTGGGTATTTTTTCCCCTGCCTTTGTGGTCTCTTAGGTTTATTTGTGAACCTCTTTCTCGCATTAATACAGTTCCACTTCGACTTCAAATTCAGTGTCTCGTCAGTTTCACTGGGACAAGTTTCTCTTGCTTTATAACAATTCCCAGACGGCCTCCGGGATCTCCCTGTTACCTCTGACTCTGCAGGGGAGTGTAGACGGGGCCTGCAGTTGCTCGGGTTCGCTCCATTTGTTCTGGTTCTCTGCCTTGTCAACTATGTTGGTCCTCTCTCCCTAAGTCCAGGTATGGCTGTGGGTAAACATCACGCTGGCTCCTCGGCATAGTGGTTTCGGCATCTTTGGAAGGGCACACTGCCCAGCACGAAGTCTTCATGGTCACACCACCACTCGGATTTGTTTGCTCTTGCATTCAGGCCACTTCTGAAAGTCGCATGCTCTGCGGCTCTCCTCGGCTCCACCTCTCGCAGGTGTCCTACCGTCAGGGGGCATCCCCTGCTTATGCTCTCAGCTCCCTCTCCGGACATCGCTACGTCTCGGCGAGTGCTGTTCCTCCTTCTCCTCAGTCGTCATTCTACTGGTCTGTTATATGGAAGTCCCTACTTGGAGACAGATCTTTCTTGTGTGCAGATGTCTATTTCAGTTTTGGCTCTTGCAGTACTTGCAATGAACTTGGAGTAGCCCCCAGGCAGTTAAAGGGGCTATTGTCGATAAGTGAAAGGGAGGGGTTCTTGTGAGCAATAGATCATGCATTTGTTTAGTCCCTTTTACGCTATTAGTTTGGTGCTGGACCATTTCACCTATGTTTTGTACTGCACTTTGTTGTATGCACTGTCCATTTGCAGGGCCTGTGAAGTTGCATTGTGTGTGCTGAGGTGCATGAAGCACACCACAGAGGATCCTGCAGTACTGGCAAGCCAAACCAGTAATCCACTCCGGTATTGCAATGTTTTGTGAAGGTTGGCACTGAATGCCAAGAAACAGCTTTTTGGATGGCTAGCCACTTTCCAGGCCTGATGAAGGCAGTATAGTGCGTTTTGAACTCTACAATCTGAGCCATAAGCAAAGACCACCTGTCCAGACAGGCCATTTTAATAACATCTTGGATATACTTACTCCTTGTGGGTATCTGGAGCAGTTTAGTACAACGCAGACCAAGAACACGCGAGTCTTTCTTCAAGAACACGCGAGTCTTTCTTCAAGAACACGCGAGTCTTTCTTCAAGAACACGCGAGTCTTTCTTCAAGAACACGCGAGTCTTTCTTCAAGAACACGCGAGTCTTTCTTCAAGAACACGAGATTTTAGGGTAAAGTACAAAGCATTTTGGACACTACGTCTGTGCATCACTTTTTACTCCATTTGTATCCGAGGACCTTACCAAAAACAAGCAGTGACAAAGCCAGTAGTGTTGGCTTTTGTGTAGGCATGGGATTGCCATTTGGAAATGTTACAATTACAACCCCCTGATGCTTGTAGTGTTGTAAACTGCACAGGACAACCAGACCTCTCTGTGAATTGTCCTACTTGTCTTTGTGCACATAATTGTGTGCCGCAGGCTAAGTCGGAGTAAAATGTGCATGTGTGCATGCATAATTACCTCACTGTTTTTGTGTCACCTTAAGCACGTTGCAGAATAGCTAGAAAAAACAGGCTAATGCGGCGCAGCAGGCATTTACTGTGGAGAATACACGGAATGGGGGGCTTTGGACTGCCAAGGGGCCCTTCCAAGTGAGCTGTGACTTGTCAGGGAAAGGGCCCACTAGCGCTCTCCATTTCACACGTGTGTCTGCCTCCCAGTAATAAAAGCCAAGACTTCAAAGAAATATGCACAAAAAATACCCATTTCACGGAGACAACCCTCCGTGTTTTGCACTTCAAAAAGCACCCCTTTCCTCGTTTTCAGGGGTGAGGATGTGTGCCGCACAAAACTTGAAGTGCCATCCACCGGGTTTGAAGTCCACGCCCGATCGTTTTATACATGCGCAGCAAATGATAGTGCGTTCAGTAGGAAGGCCCTGTCTCCAATGTCAATCAAATCTACCCCCTCGGGTGTTAAGCCGCTCGCATGATCCGCGACTGGATCGGGGCAGCTCGATCCGGAGGCTGGACCCTGCAGATACATGTCAAGGCGCTCAGCTGCGTTTTCGGTTTTCGCTCTTCGTCCTCCCACGAAGTCTATTTTTGTGTTGCCTGTTGATGCTCCAAATTGCAGTCGTGCTGGCATTAAATATTCAGTGTTTCAAATGACTCGCGCAGGAATCTGTCGAATGTTCATGTCTCGCGCAGCCACTTTGTAAGAGGCATCCACGGATAAAAGCTGACCTGTGCTTTTGAGGGGAGGGCGTATGGGATAGGCAGTGCTATTAGAAATCGGTATTTGATAGCCATCCATTGGTTTACAGGCCAGGGCTGGACCTGTACGTAGGCAGGCTTTCAACGTTTCTGTTGCTCTCTTGGGGAGGTGGCTATGACATGTGGGGAGGTTAATCAAAGTAAAGCACTAGGTGGGGGGTCTTCTTAAGCAGGCAAATCCCACTCGTATTAGATTAGCATGTTTTAGGCCTTAATCCTGCGTAAGCATCATAGCAGGCGCGGCTTAACCTTACACATGGATACTGCTCCAGATATGATTTTGAACTGGGAGTATTTTGCTCACTATTTTTTAAAATTGGGAGAAAATCTTTTAGGGAACAAAAAGTATTCGCTATTCCCCATGGCAAATATGGTTTAGTGCATTACAGAAAAGTTTTTGTAATAAATACCTCTGCACCTAGTCATTTATTTATTTGTTTGCATTTGTAGCAGTACACTGAACCCTACGGTATCTAGGCGCTAGTTCCATTAGGGGAAGGGGCGTACAGGGAAAGGTGGAGGCGTACATTCAAGGCGATTATAGTAGGGTTTCTTCCCGTGGCTCTACGTGTACTACTGGTGCAAACATATCCATTGAGCTGTGTGGGTGGCAGCAGGAGGACAGACCGTTGTATGGCTCCCTTTTTTTGTTGGGAATATTTTTACTCCCCATGTTTATCTTTGGGGTGTATTTGCCTACTTTTAGGGAATAAAAGTGGCTGATACACACCTTATCTGTAGTGCTGCACTTTGGGTAGATTGTCCAGATGACTCGGTTATGTTACGTAACAGGACTATGTAGCACAGACCACACATTTCCAGTTCTGTTATTTTTTTTTTACAAATCTTTGGGATTAGGTGCTTAAATGCAGCTTTTTCAAGGGATGTGAATTGTGAACCAACACATGAATTCCTAGAATGCATTGTTGTTGTTCATGGGGTCCTAGTTTCCTAGAATGCATAGTGGTCTATTCACTATGTATTAGCAGCCTCCATGATTACTTAGTCTACTTGTGTTTCAGCATCTGTACAATTTTATAAAACGGCTTGCATTTTCTTCAGTGTTCTTGCACGTGCAATCTTCATTTCACACGTGAAATGTGGCTTATTTCTTTACTTTGCCGTCAGGTTCTATAAGGTCTATATACTCTCTTCGTTGGCATCTCTTCTGTGTGTGTAATTTCTGCTTCATGTAACGTCTCCAGTCTTCTCTTTCATTCACCTTGACACTTCTTCCGGAACTTTAGACTGTCATTTCTCTGCAGGTACATCATGTAGGGTTTTCTCAATGGATACCTTGTTTCAAGGGCTCTTCGCTGTATAGGGACCATCACTGGCTTTGCGCATGTCACAGTTTCCGGTTTCCAACACATAGGCAATATGGGGGGGGCGGGACTGTCGGTAGAGGCACATGGCTCTTCCTCTACATTGTGTTGCATGGAAGCTAAGAACTGTAGAAGTGGCGTTGCTGTAACATGGCATCTGTCTCCCCGCTGATGGGTGAAGTCCCAGGTGGCACTGGGAATCAACTTTGTACACGTATGCCGTGTTGCCAACCCAAACAGATCCACATCGGATCGAACATTGAGAACTCCATTAAGCCACTTCTCAGAAACTTTTCACCAAAGACAGCTAATTAATATGAATGCCGCACACCCAATACAAACTGATCTGAAACCACAGTTACTGCAAAGGGCACGTGTCCAAAATCCTTTTACTAATTCATATTTGAAACGGTTACTGGTATTCAGCCCCATTTTTAGTGTTAAGTCAATTAAAAGCTGGTTAAGCGTCTCCAAAATGGCAGGGATTTGGCAGTCCATGTGTGTGCTTAACTACAACAATATGCTGGCAATACACAGTTGGCTCTCATGCACATTGGAACAAAATGTTTCCTATCCCTCTGACTCCTCGGGAAACGCTCAAAATGGATGACTCCCTTGAACCTGAAATGGATCCGCCAGATAACAGAATATCTGCTTTTTATATTGGATGTCAAATTTCACCTCTGCCCACAGAAAAATTATTTTTGTAGAACTGCAAGTGTCCAACAGAGTCATTTGAATTTGAAGCACAAAATGCAACATTATTTTGATCCTTCATACAGTGGTGCAGGTGCTCGGGCTTTCTATGGTGATCTATGGCAGGCCTTAACATTTCTAGTTGCAAGTGACTAACCGGACATAAACAGTCACTTGTTCCCTCCACTCTCAACACACACACACACCATTTCATACACACCAAGAATCAATTTTCACCAGAGGCGTAGCACAACATCCACCTCCCACCCCACGAGTTATGCGTAACCCCCCCTAAAAGCTCCTTAACAAAGCACAGGGCACGCCACACTCCGGGCCCACCCAGACCACCATGTTTGCGCAATGTCCAAAATGATTATGCTGCTGCAGTGCCATGCAATACTCCAGGTGAAAGAAGTAAATATGTTTTTAATCAAAGATTAAATATTTCCCCGAGCGTAGTAAGAAGGGATGGTGACTGGTCCCAAAATATACCAGCCACCAGCGGTGGTTGGAGAGTTGTTTTATTCGAGGGTGTAAATATTTGCCACAAATATACAATGGCGACTGTGTGTAGCGAGGGAGCCCGAACTAATGAAAAAAAGTTAGGGATTTCTTCCTACTCACCTGAGCAAATGTTTTGAATAATGAGTTAAAATGGTGCATTACACAGCACATTTTCTGTGAACATTTGGGTAAAAGGCCAGACAGTTTGTACTTTTTTTCATGGGTTACCCTACAAAACAGACTGCAATCGATTCAAGGCCCCAAAAGTGCACATGTGCACTTCGCAATGCATTGTCATGCCCTGCAATATATGCGAGTATACACATTTTTATGCTGCCTGTGCCCATACATTTTCATGCTGGCTCCACCAACATATTCTAGTATTCCGATAGAACAACATACTCCTGTTCGCTTTGAGATGTTTTTTATAGTATCATTACTGGCACTAGACACAAAGCTGGCTCTGGCAATATATACCAGTACTCTTAATCAAGAACATACTCCCGTTGGTTTGGCCATTAAAAGTGACATGTCACAATAAGACATGTCCAAACTAGTTCCAATGTAAGCTAGTCTAGACCCATAAAAATACTTATCATGCTTGCATCATAGATGCTTAGTTAATAAAAAAAGTCACGCTACCGTAAGAAATATACCGGCTGCTAAACGTAAACATCAGTGTAGCGAGGTAATACTACTTGTGCTTGCTTTATCGAAGGTGCTGAGTAATAAATGAAATGCCACAATAAGCAATGGCTAGACTGGCTGCACCAAAATCCTAGTCTAGCCAGGTAATGGCACAAATGAACTTGGCTTTGCCTGAAAATACCAGTAAAACAGCCAAAGTCAACTAATGTGTCAGAAATTCTCTAGTGATCCCCAGTCTCCTAGGGCCCTACACAATCTCACATATACACACGTGCATCCCCTTTCACCCACCAATCACTCACCCATACATCTACTCTCACATTAATTCAGACTGCATTCACTACACAGGCATGCACCCACCCAGAACATTCCCACACAGAATCACATTCATAGACCAGGCTCCAGGCCCCTAACATCGGACAGTGCGCCCTCTTTTCCTTGTGGTGCCGAGGGTGTTTGCCCCCTCCTTGGTGCCTAATTACATGATTAGCAGCATGTCTGCCTTATTTTAGTAATTTTCAGCAAGGTGCCCCCCTGCACAGCTTGATTGCAAATGCATTTTGTTTTATTGGTCTGCATTTTGCAGTGCTCCCCGTGCCATCTCCTTCCCCTTTCCTGGCCTGCTGACCTGTTTCCCATTTCCCTCCTCTGCCTCCCTCCAACATAATGTCCACCACCCCTGATTGGCCTTCCAGCACTTCCCAGCCCGCTTCCTGCTCCCGACCCACCCTCCCACCTCCCACTCCTTCTCGGGACCTTTGATTGGGCCCTTCTTACTTCATCCAACCAGGGCAGCCACCCTGCCTGTGGCAGCCCCTGTGGCAAAGGGCAGCTCCTGCAGCAGCAGCTACAGACTGTGATTGCCAGTGATTGCAGGGGGAAGCAGGAAGCCTGCAGCCATCAACCATCAGCGACTGGCAGGTTAACTGTGGTGCGGGCAGGGGGCGCAGCAATCACTGCACCCCACTTAACTGCCCCACCACTCTATTATTTTTCTTAGTTCACTACCACCCAAAAGATCTCATAACCAATTGTCTTAGTCAACCACAAACTGTGTTGCTTAGCCATCTCTAGCATCTATGCGAACTGTGTTAGTTAACGATATCTCAAATCGTTGGCATTCTGTTAGTGAGCCATTACTGTACTCCATTAACTACCACACCCATCTCATTTCCCAATTCCCTACTCCCCAGGCACTCCGCCTACGTGTTGCTTATCAGCCATACTCCGCATTTACCCCACTTGTATAAGGTAGCCTTTCTGAATTTAGTCTCAATGTATAAGGTTGCCATACGTTGCATCAAATCACTTGGGTTAGTCAGCCACAGTTTACATTTTGGCCAGCTTTGGATGGGATACAATTGTGAATATTAGCTTTCGTCACATCTAGACAGAACTGTGAAGATTAGCTTGCATTACATCCATACAGAATTGTGAATATTAGTCTGCGTCACAACTAGACAGAATTGTGAATATTGGCTTGTCACATCTAGACAGAATTGTGAATTTTAGCCTATGTCACATCTAGACAGAATTTTGAATATTAGGTTGCGTCATAGCTAGACAGAATTGTGAAGATTCGCCTGCGTCACATCTAAACAGATTTACAAACTTTAGCCTGCATCACATCTAGACAGAATTGTGAATATTACCCTGCATCACATCTAGACAGAATTGTGAATACTAACAAACAACTCTGTATAAACCTCTCACATACTGCACTTAAACTTCCAGAACGCCTCAGTACAGCAAACCGAACACACTTCACAACACTGCAACAAGACATAGCACTGACAACCTTGCACAACACCACATGACGTCCTTTACCCATATACCATCTCTCTCCCCCACTTTCTTTTCTCTCTCTCTCTCTCTCTCTCCCCCTCTCTGTCTCTCTTTCTCTCTCTCTCTCTGTCTCTCTCTCTCTCTCTCTTTCTCTCTCTCCTCCCCCCCACCATTGACTCACTCACGTCCACTTGGACTACATTCTTCACACACGAACACACCCACCCAGACCATTCAAACACAACTATCACATTTCTTCGCATTCACCCACCACTCACTGACCTATAGCATATACATACAACTGACATGCACTTCACACATGCAAAACACTCAATACATTTCTTTTTTTAAAAAAAGCCTTCCTGCCTGTTTTTCCAACTTCAGTCCTTCACTCCTGGCCCCCCTCTCTCCTCTGTGCTGCTCACAAACAGGAATCAGGAAGCTGGGAGAGCTTCCTGGCTCCTGTATATGAGCAGCGAGGAAGCTGAAGAAGAAGGGGTTGGAGCTGAACGTCTCATGTGACACGTGCCACAGGTCATGTTTAGCTCCGATCACTGCTGAGCGCTTCCTTCTCGCGCTGCAAGCCCCGACCCAGCCTACACCCTGATGGGCGAGGACTGGGGGCCCCCCAGACCTGGTGTGACGTGGCCCTCGCTACACCAGTGAGTTTCAATGGCCCAGCGGCTTCATTTATATCCCTAGCTCTTCCTGAATGGCCATTTTTAAAAGCGTTTTGGAAAAGAAATGCTTTTAAAATGCCAGCGCCTGCCTCGCCACCAACATTCATATTTGTTTACTGCCATGTTCACTGCTGATTTGGAGGTTGAGGGTTGGAGACACGTGTGGGAAAGAACTTTTGTTTTGTTTTTACACCACATCTTTCGAAACGGCCTTTTGCTTCTAATACCTACCTAATTTCCTCCCCAGGTAAGCAGCAGGAGCGGCTGGTCTATTGGGGTGATATGCGCGTTGACCCACTTGTTTTTTTTTTTTCAAATGAATATATTATTTAAATGTGACTCCCTAATAATGGGGCTAAAACATTTCATTTTCATTGATGCATCTGGCATCAATGAAAATGAAACGTGTGCCGCAGGCAGCAGTATCAGTCCGATCCTCGGCTGAGGCTGCTTGGATTTGGCAGGGCACAGCTGGCTGCACTGGGGAGCGCTCTGAACATCCATCAGGACTGGACATGCTCGGGCCAGATTGAGCCCGGCAAGACATGAGTCTCCAAGCCGGGCTCAAACAGAGGCCTGACCATTCAAATTGAAACTCCTACAAGGCATAGATTTCACACTTCAGCTTGCCGCCTAACCTGTCTCTCATAGAGGCTGTGGTGGGGTTACAGTTGACCCCATACCATGTTAGAGCCAGTATGGGGGTGGGGTCAAGTGATTCCAGTGTGATGTCGCAAGCTGAGGGAGGCACGAGGTGGATCTGGTCTCCAGTCCACTCTCCACACACCCTCAGCTCGTGACTTAGATGTGCACACTGCAGTGTTGTTTCCAGCAGCATCTTTGTTAACGAAGAAGTCCTCTCAGTCTCAGTCCCCACTTACTACAGGTGCCAGGAGCCCTATGCTGAGGTCAATCCAGCAGATGTATCGGGGTTGAAGGACTGGCATTGTCAAGGATGATTAATCATTGGATTATTATTATTAAAATAAACGAATTCTGGTAAGTAAGGCAGCGCCGCCTGGGATACTTTTTTAAAAATTTTTTATTTAAGTTGATTTGACTCAAAAAGTTAAAAGTATGTAAATGGGACAACCAGTCACATAATTAACTTTTCAAGTCAATGGTGTGATGTAATTACACTGCGCCAGTGTGACTCACTTCTCACAGTGACTGAAAGTCATATATTTTCAAAGCAGTGCTACCTCTCTGGGATGCTTTCTTCAGTCAAGGAAAGCCTTCCTTACAATTGCTGCTTTTAAAAGGTCAAATTATGTGACATTCGCACTCAAACTGGCCTATTGGGCAATGTCTGAGCCAAAAAAACGCAAAATGCTGGTGTGGGCCATGTGGGAAAATACTTATTTGTCTTCCCGCCTGTGTTCAGAAAATAACTTTTAAGGAAAAATGAAACACCGGAACAGAATTTTGTTTAATGCTCAGAGACAAAGGTTTTTATTTTCTCTGCAGTGGACTCCACATGGTCTTGCAATCAACCATGTAAACCACCTGGCCTCTCTCATCTCTCTGTCTGCTCTCCCCCATTCACAAGGTATGCATTTATACATTTTACAGTTAGTCTTAGAAAAGTCTTTGACCTTGGGCTAAATCTGAACTCCGACCAGGGCGTCAACTTACTCTCTCGCAGCTGCCCCTTGGTTATATAGTATACTAAGCTTGCTTTGTAAGCACAAGTGGGCAGCTGAATCCATACATGGGCATTCTATGTTTTTGCAAGCGCAGGATTTCTAAAGCAAGACATGTTCGCAGCTTTCCTGGTTTGGAGAATCTACGTCACATAATTGAACAAGCCTACAATCGATCTTATCTTTTATTTTACATAGTTCTTCAAACACCCATAACCAGCATTTTCCTTAACCGCACTCCCTTGCCTAATAAAATATTTGTAATGGATTCTAAACTTGCCAGTGATCTGTGACAGGGAGGGATTGGAGACATGAATTACTAAACTAAACAAGGATAGTGCTGCATAACATTCCAGTAATAACCTACTCACCTAATCTAAAAACATTTAGTTTTTACCAGTACTGCAGGCACAACCCCTTGGCATGCCTTTTTTGTTGATCTGTCTTCTTTGCACAAATCCTCTCTGGGATGAAATAGCCATACATGTTGTTTTGTCATAGCTTATTATGGAGCAAAGTGAAACAGCAAACTTCCATCAAGAAGATCTTATGGAGCCAAATTGCTCCTTGGAGTGTCTTTTCATCCCTTAGTAGTCTTTAATGGTGGCATTGCCCGTTTAGCAGCTGTTCCTTAAGAAAGGTATTCATTTTCTCCATTTGTAGATCCGGTTCCAGCTTCCTGGATATTGTGATTCCTCTTGATACAAAATTGTCTTTTGATGAATGGTAATGATGCAAAGGTCCAATGTCTCAGCAGAAGGGGTACCTTTTTAGTACCCGACAGATCAGGCAATGGTGTGGGTAGAAGAAGGATGAAGCTTAGCATAAAGGCATGGATCCAAAACTAGCAGCCACAATATTTTCGTTGCCGCCTGAGTGGTGAACAATGCCTGCGATGCCCTTTTTTCAACTGGGCTGCAGTCCTGATGCTGACAAATACCCATTCACCAGCCTGGATGCCGTGTCCTGCCCCTTCCAGTGGTATTTTAGAACCTGTTTGCAGGGAATAGACAGGTGTTTAGCTAACTCTTACAGTAGTTGATTAACAGCGGATAAAACACAGGTTTTGGTAGCTGGGCGGCCCATGACTACCTCATAAAGAGAACATCATGTATGCATTGCTGTTGCCCCATACAGTATAAGGCGGGCCAAATCAGGGTAAATACTCCTATGTATTTTTAACAATGCTCACTGCAGCACTGTTCTAGCTGGCAAATGCTTCTGGTTATTTGCTAAACATACATACTATCACTAACATACCATTACTAACCTATTGACAGGAAGGCAACTTAATTAAACGCGGACTGTAATGCTTCAAAAGAAATTCAGGTAGCTTAAACATGCCTTTTTTTTCTTTTGGACTTCCTCACTCTCACCATTGTTACAGGACACACGAAACAGTTCAACAATACGCAACCATGGCTGATCTTAAATTTTAGTGTTGCTACCCACTTGTAGTGACCAACCATACACATACGCATGGAGCAACATTATAGGTAAATACATATGTGGTCATTTCCATTTTCTTTTCTCATCTTACATTTTGTAGCCAATAACCATCTACATATTTCTCAGTCTGTTTCCACTCCTGAAGCTCTTGCTCAGCGGCCTCAGCCTAAATAGTTTGCTCTATCTCAAGAATATTTATAAACTTATAATTTCCTCTGGCTGCATTGTGTGTGTAATAATGCATGGTTGCCTTTGCAATTTGGTCAACAAAAGCATTCCTTTTAATTCATCTTATGGGAGGAGTAGCAAGATAGCAGGATTTAGAGTATCACAACACTACAGCGTAATGTTTGGAGCTAATAACATCAGTTCATATCTTGTTAACCTGACATTTGTCAGGTGCTGTGTTTTTGTTTCAGTCAAATAAAATAACTTGGTGTCTTAATATTATGGCATCGGCCTGTTCTATAGAAAGGGCTGCAGCCGCTACACCCCGTAACAATTTTGCCATTGGATCTAATGTAGAAGAAAAATATGCACACAGTCTGTTTTTCCCCCTTGCTGCTGAGTTAGTACAGATAACACACAACCTTGCTTTTCTTGCACCAACAACATAAATCCGGCGTGCCTAATAGCAGGTGAATTACATAAAGCAGATTTTCAACACATCAAGACTCTCTTGCAAAGCAGCATTCCATGGCAAGGGAACTGGGGTGAATTGCATGCATATGTTTCAGCAAATTCATTCCCAACAGATTTAAAGCACATTAATTAGTAACAAAAAGCTGAGCCATGCACGATATAGGATCTATACTGAACTGTACAGGATCAGATAATGAACTTCGAACTTTGGTCTGGCCCTATTCTTTGCAGTCTGTTGTGCTATAGTTATCTTCAGAATGATTGCTAGCTGAATATTGCTGGCCTTGCCTAGGGTGAAAATACTTATGCTGTTGCATTAGTACTCTAGTTTTTAATTCCTTAATTTTCTTTTCCTTCTCCCCTTTATCTTTGGCATGGTGATTGGCATAATACCTAGCCATAGTCAAAATCTGGGCAGCAGCTTGAGTTGGCCATGTATACTCATAAGTATGTATATCATTTTTTAGGTGAGGCAACAATCGACTCCCCTCCTTCCTGTCTGCAAACAGTCAATTAATCCCAATTCATGTGCTTGCGGGGAACCACTTGCTGGATATGTGTGATTAGCACTGCTGGAAGAGCTATTATTTCTTTGGACAATTCCCCACTCTCCCCCCCCCCCTTTCATTAGCTGCCTCTGTCAGCTCATCCCACTTTATGACAGGACCTAAACTGTATTGCCTTCTGCATTGGCGCCATATATCTGCTGGCAGAATACATGAAAAGAACTGATCTATATCTCCTAATGTGAGTGGACCCGTGTTAAGTATCCGGTCTGTTTGGGTATACCACTGTTCTGGATTTTGTCTAATATCTGGATAATCTTTGGTAAAAGACAGTCATTCCATACAGCTGCAAGAGACATGAACCTGGTGAGTTGGGTTCTTAGTATAAAACCCAGGCACCTCTCTCATTGGAAATGCTTGAGTTACTACAGACTTTGATGGGGCATTTATGATCCATAATAGAAATGTTGACACTATTGCAGGACAGAATTTTGTCTCAAGTTTATACTCAACTGCTTCGTCTATCTCCTCATAATTATCTGGCAGGGGAGACACTTCCTCCTTAACGTTTAAACTTTTATGCAGCTCCACATGTTTGCCCTGCCTTTGTACTATTGCAAATATTAGTGTATCATGTACACTTTAGCCTTTTCAACTCATAGTAGCCCATTTTTTATCCATGCTAACACTACCTTTTCTGCGGTTTCTGTGTCATGGGCTGTAATCCTGTGGGCACGAGGTGGTGAGGAGATCACCTCATCACCAGTTACCCGGTAGGAGGGTGGAGGAGATCTTCTTACCATTAAACATTCTAACAATGGATTTTTCTCAAGCTCTACAATCTGTTCTTGATTCGGGTGTTGGGGCTGAGGGGTAGGCCCTGGCTACATACACACCCTTAATCCTCGTATCTTCGCGGTCTCCCTCATCCCAATCTTTTGTTATCTCTTCTTAATCATATGCACATGCTTTCTCTTTCTCAAGTTGTGGCTTGCATTTTATCTGTGCTTCTCTCAGATTTTTGTCTTGAGAATTCTTCCCATTGCTTATATACTCTAATGGCATTGTCGCCCTTAGCGGCTAACACTTCCTTTAAATATTCGATTTTACCTAGGTCAAAAGAACCATGCACTGGGAATTGCAAATCAGGGTTGTTGGCAGTGTATTCATGCCATTTTTGCAAAAACACTACCCCAAGTATTTTTTAATCATTAGCTCCCATCCTGACGTTCCTTCCAGTGGAGTAGACACATGTTTCTCTAATTCCTGTTGACTCTTACAACATTTTAATATCTTTATCGGTTACTTTTTTTCCATTTTCTTTTGTGATCACAAAAACTGCTTTTATAATGTCCCACTTTAAATGCAGTGTGGCCACAATCAATGCAGTCTACATACCCATTTCATGAGTCCTCCATTCCATGGTTTCAACTGTGTACACAGAGTGTATTTCCCTATGGTTCATGATGGCAGTAGGCTTCCATAGAAACACATAATTACATTTCTAAGCATATTTCCTTATGGCTCATTAATAGTAGGCTTTCCAAAGGGAACACAGCATTAGATTTCAAGTGTATTTCTCTATGGTTCATTAACAATGTTTTCCACAGGAAATGCATTTAATTTGCATAATATCAAACCATTAAATATCATTCTGGAATGGTCTGGCCTAATTTTCTGCAGTATTCTGTGCCATTGATTCACCAGAAATGCAAATCCCTTTTCCACACACTATGGGGATCCTCAGTTGCAGGGATCAATCGTGTCGAAGGGGTCAGCTGGTGGATGAAGGTGTGGCTGCAAGGAAAACATCTTGTCCTGATAACAGCAGTGCGCCCCACTACATTTTTGGCCCATATGGGCCAGTTTGATAAGTTACTTCACCATGCGGCTAGTAGTTTTGAATAGTGTTACTGAATAAATATTCTTGAAATGCAAAAGTTGCATCACATTTTATCCCAAAAATTCCACTTTGGGTAATGTTCAAACAATATGTCACAGAAGGAATGAATTGCCATTTGCAACGGTGGGCCACTTTTTCATTAGTGCCCGAGACAATGTTATGCCCCAGTCCGACCCTGGTAAAACTGAGAGCTAATGTGCATTTGCGCAATGGACTTGCACCTCATGCATAGTCACAAGTTGAACTGTTGGGAGTCAGTGAGTTGAGTTTGAAATTGTATGTGGCTGAGTGTGAGAAGTAAATGTGCACTGCACATTGCATTGTGCAGTCATATGATTTATGACCATTTCTCAGGTGAATCACAGGAATACTTTAACTAGCCAGTTCATTTGGTATGTAGGTGTTAAGTGCTCTGTCTTCTGGACCAGCACTTAACCCCCTCCATAACACAAAACTCTAAGGAAACCCTGTCCATACTACCCACTGGACAGGTAGTTTGATTGCTAATCCCCTAGAAATCCCGTCCATGCTGCACAATCGCACACACCAAAGACAGTTTCTAAACCGGACTACCTACTGTCATGGGCCACGCCTGGCACTACTTAACTTTTTACAAATGCTCTGTATCAGCCCATTTAATTTTCAGACATATGGAACGTTAATGGTGCACTTCTGCCCAAATGCTTCAGAAGCTTTGATTAGTACCTTCAGTTTGCAATGCCTTTGGAGTACCTGGGTCTTTTGTTCTGGAGGAGACAGTAGTACACACATTTTCACATACAGTATACCAATTAATAAGGTTGAGACCATCTGGTCATGAAAACACAGGCTGACATGTCAACAAGCAGACCAAAGGGAAAAGCATCCCTGGCCCGCAGGAGCTTCATAGAAAATACAGGGCAAGGGCGACAAAGACCATATTCACACATGCTTAAAACACACAGTTAGTCATCGTTTTGAGTAGTTGCGTGGACAATGGGAGCACCAAATACCCAGAAGTTTGTTTAAATGTGTGACACTGTCGGAACAGTTAAGGAAGGAAAGGGATTTGCAGTGCACACTAAAGAATGGCATCGCAACAGAAAAGTCAATATAGGCAGATTACTAGGTTATTTGTGAGGTTCATTGTGGGGGCGGAGAGCACAAGAGATAATGGGTTTCAGGTAGAATGCATTTCCAGGAATGATCTATTCTCATATCAGGACTGGAAACAGTGCGTTCCCCAGACTAGCACACACTCCATCGACCACAGAGCCCAAACTTTGACAGCTTAAATGGTTCCATCTCACCTTCAAGTGGGCTACATGGTGTTAACCATGTTATTTTTTCTTTGAATTACAGTTCAATCAGTTTTGCACTTTTCTCTGTGTAGACTACACATACCAGAATGCTATGTAAAAATATACAAAGGCACAATACATGCTCATTATGCATGCCTGGTTTCATTCACAACACTTTTGCTATGTGCTTACTGCTGTGCACGTGCTCGTCAAACCAGACAGCAATATGGATTAAGTGAATGCAACATCACCAAAGTACAGGCAAGAAAGAGCTCTGTACAAAGGTGCAACTAGTAAGCCTTGTGTTAACCAGCAGGACTCCTCCTCCTCACTGTTTTTAAGATAATTTGAGACGGTATAAGCCTTTGCTGGCTTATATCAAACTAACAGGTCATTGTTCTCCCTGTGAGCCAGCCAACAGTATGAGACTCCAAAGCTGGTCTGTTGCTGCTTCAGTGTTAAAATATAATAATAATATGCATCTTTCTTAGCCCTAAACTAATCCTTTTTTTGTGATGAAAATCCTGTTCTTTCAGTAATATTCAAAATGGAGTTGCACTTGTCAGTCATTGACTAGAAACAAAATAGAAATGTGTTCATGGCTTCCTCCGTCAGTCATTACAAAAAAGGCCCGGTCCGTCGAGAGGGCATGTATTAGTCACTTGGCCTTCACCAATAAACCTAGTTTAAATAACATTTAAGGACCGGTCCTCCTATTCTGCGAAGTAGGTTAGGCTGTTCCAATATGGCCCTATTCTCGTCTCTAAATGCTATGTTAACGCTGACTGCACCATGCAGAGGTTAGTTACACATTGAGTCACAGTGTTCAGCCCTTCCACTTTGTTAAATGCGCAAAAGGTATGTTTTATGGTTGTTCAAATAGGGTGACCATTGTTGGAACGGAGGGCAAGTGGATTCTGGATTTAAGGCCTCAAACATAAGTCACTGTCGGTGAACTGGCAGAAAGTGTTTGTCATTAAATCCATAAGCAAAGTGGAGACTCACGATATAACGAACATCTGTTGAATATGCAATTTGTTCTGCCTTCTACATTATTACGAATGTAGTCTGAACATATTTGTGGTATCTCTTGCAAATGAATAACAAATGACCTATGCTGATTCAGGCTTCATTTGTTGTATACAAGAAGAAGCTGTGTACTATTCAGGCACTTCACTTCTCCACTCGTCATGAAATATTGGTCGTGGATGAACCTAAAGTCTGCTCGAGTGTATTATATGCACAACATAAATCTTACCTTGTCATTTTTAAACTCTGTCTCGGATACTCTACTTTGTTTGAATTATAGCGCTTAGAAGTCTCAAAATGGCACCTAACGTGCGGCCCCACCGAGGATGAGGGCTCTTTGACTAGACATGACGGAGAGGAAGCTGCTGAATGGACTGCTTGGTTTCAGGAATTCCCTGCCATCATATTTACTCACAGCGGACAATAGCCTCCCTCGGCAGACTTCTCTCCATAGACGGCCACTCCTGGGTGGGGCCTCTACGAACTGCATGTGATATTTTACCCAGAGCAACTGAGACAGAACTTTGTTAGTAAGTATAGCCAGACTTTGTTGCTTTTGGTCCGCCTGCACCCCCAGAAGGTACCTCGGCATATGTTTGTTAAATACGGACTAGGGCCGATCGTATTTAACAGTTCATGGCACAAACAGACTAAAGATACGCCTAACTTACGGTGGCCAGAAAATGGCTCTTTTGATGTATCCATAATTCAGCATTTGGAATCTGTATCATTAAAGAATAAGGCTAGACCCTCCGCCTTTGATGTTATCCGCCATTGGCGCAAAAATTACCTTCGGCAGTTCCTAGGGGATTGCAAGATTTAAATTGAGCTGCCTTCTCTTGTCATACAGAGAAGGATGCCTTTTCGCACGTTACAGGACTTTGGGAGATAGATATTGGATGAAATCAAAGCACTAGAGAAAGCTCGATTGGGTTTAGAAACTGAAACTAATACTTAGGAATATGTCCAACAGCCTGTAATTCTCACAGCATCTAAGGAATCTCGTGTGTCAGATGAAGAATTACAGTTAATAAAACGTACCGCTCTTAGATGGACCACCACTTTGACCCCTCTTTCAGTCATTTGCAGTGCCTTTTGTCAGTATGATCCCCAGATGCCATGGAAGTAATGTTGGATGCAATTATACAACAGAATGAGGAGGGTGAGTTAGAGAAATCTGCAGAGTTGCAACACTGGAAACCTATAATAGATAATGCATCCATAATGAGTATGCCAGAGCAACTCATTCACTTAATAGCACTTTTAAAATTATGAAAATATGAAAAGTACCTAGGTGCCAACTCCCTATGTGAGAGGTACCACCTGTTTATATACCAAAGCAGGCTACACTTGATGTTCAAGGAAGTCCTGTCCTTGATAATCAAGGGAAGCCAATTATGCAGCTCACTAAATATGATACCCAATTTGTTCACGTACCCTTTTCTAGGCAAGAATTAAATGCATTAAAACAGACCATCCCTGATATTAGGAAAAATCCTATGGGGTTTTTATAAAGAATTAGAGGCCATTTTAAATACCTTTTTTGTCTTCACTACTAGGGATTTGGAAAATGTGTTCTCAGTAATTTTGCCATCAGATATTTGGACACTAATTCGAAATGTCACTGACCCTGCAACTTTGGGAAGGACATTGGATGCACTTTTTCAGCTTGACACTAACAGGACCGCTGGAGAAAGGCCTGCTCCGGCACTACTTAACCTTCCCACTATGATAGTTGCACAGCTCAAAAGGGTGGTACCCGAGAAAGATTAATGGCGATAAGCTGGCCGCATGTGTCCAGAATAAAACTGAAGTGATGACTGAATATTTTAATACATTTGAGCAAGTATTTATTGATTTTTCAGGACAAGAAATGACTGCACCAGCAGGGGAAACAATTATTTGTAGATGTAATTTGTCCGTCAATTGTTACCTGAAATTAGCGTTCTTGTAATGCAGTCCGAGAGTGCTTGGCAGACTAAGACCCCGCCAGACATTTTGCATATGGCTCAATATTATGAGAATAGAGTAAATGTTGAGAAGGAGAAAGCAGAAAAGAGAGTGGATCTCAAGACAATAGTATTAATACAGCAAATACAATAGGGAACTAGGGGAGGACCATTTATTGGCTCAAGAGGAAGAGGTTGTTGGTCCATTTGTACCATATTTTTACTGCCAGGTCCTAATCAGTGTACATATTGGAAACAGATGGGCCACTGGAGGGCACAGTGTCCAGCCTTGTTGAACATGGGAAGCGGAATGTATCAAAGAAGTGGACGAGGACATCGGGGAGGACAGGTAGGAAGTAGGGGTGGATGGGTACCACCTGGGCCGGCTATTGGCCCTGCGGTAACTACTACAGACCCTATTGACTCCAATGTTTCTGATAATCCAAGCAAGTCCTTTGTCACTAATCAATATTGAGGATTTCTCTTACGATTTCTCAGAATAGGACAGCCCCCAAATGAAAATGGAACCAATCCCCATTCCTGTAGATCAATCAGGACCCGACGGGAGCATCAATTTCTAGTAGAAACAGAGGCGCAAAAGAGCTCCATAGATCATAAGGTTCCAGATATTCCTTTGAGTGGACATCCTAATATTTCAGTATGGTTTGCTGCAACACCTGCAGTTAGTAAAGTATCAGCCGCAGCGCCTGTCCTTTTAGGACCAGAGGCTAGTGAGATACTCTTCTTATTAACTACACAGTGTGGTGAAAATTTGGTGGGGTTAAATCTGTTGAAAAAGTTGTGTGCTGCTGTTTATTGTGCACCAGACTGAGTGCACATTACAGTATGTCTGTCGAAAATTAATCTGTTTATGGGCAGTATCGGATAATTACATGGGTCTTATGGATATTTCCCCAGTAAAAATACAAATTTGACAGGGAGAAATGTATCCATGTATTCCTCAGTACAAGGTATCCCCTGAAAGTTACTCAGCCCTTGAAATAATTGTCTCAGACAAGGGCTTGTAGAAGAAATAACGTTGAGTGTGTACAATAGCCCCATTTTACCTATTTTGAAAAAAGGGTACACGGGTCTACCATATCGTCTTGTTATTGATTTAAGAGCGATTAATAAGATTGTAGTACCTCAATTTCCAATAGTCCCATACATTACTACCATTCTTACCATGAGACCGCCATTTACAGAATATTTTTCAGTAATTGACTTAAGAAATTCTTTTTTTAGTATACCATTACATCCAGAGAGCAGATTTTTATTTGCTTTCTCCTCAGTGGGAGAGCGTATACTTTCACTAGAATACCACAAGGTTGTACAGGAAGCCCAAGCATAGACAGCAGCGGCACTGAAAGAACAGTTGGATTCCTTGAAATTGGCTGATTTTGTTACATTGATTCAATATATTGATGATTTGCTTATAGCAGCTCCCACGGAGGAACTCTGCAAGCATGCAACTATATTGTTATTGTCATATCTAACCTGCCTTGGTCATAAGGCATCTTGAAGAAATTTCAGTATTGTAGACAGGAGGCAGCACCTGATATAGAATGCAAGCGATTTTCTAAAATTCCACAGCCAAAAAATGCAAAAACAAGTTAGAGCGCTTGTAGGCACTGCCTCCTGTTGTAGGCAATGGATACCGAATTTCTCGCTTTTTTATCAAAACCTTGATGCAACTTGCGACTAAACACGCACAGGATCCAGTGTCACGGACTGTTTAACATCAAGAGGCATTTGTTTGTTGCACACAGCGCTTTGCTTTGCTCCCTTTTTAGAGACTTTGGATTGTAATAAAGAATGTGTTTTGTTTGTACATGAAGTTGATGGATGTCCTTTGGCTGTTTAGTCACCGGAACATGGGGGAAGGAATTGACCGCGCGGCTATAAACGTGTTGCATGTGCTTTGCCTAAATGTTTGCGCGCAGTAGCAGCTGCAGCTTTGCCTGTAAAATAATGTGATGGGTTTTAGGTCACTCTTTAACCGTAATGGTACCTCACTCGATCAATGTCCTTTTAAATAGGACTCGAACCCAATATATGATTAGGGCCTGACTTACCAGATATGAATTGATATTGTTTGCACCACATATCAAAATTTAGCGCTGCAACACACGCTGAACTATTACCCATACCAAATCAGTGTATCAGGGATATTGAAGCAACCAACCATAACTGTATCTCCGCATATTACGTCTTCCCCAAGGGCCA
This sequence comes from Ambystoma mexicanum, assembly GCF_040938575.1. NCBI lineage: Eukaryota > Metazoa > Chordata > Amphibia > Caudata > Ambystomatidae > Ambystoma > Ambystoma mexicanum. Next base: position 574,047,513 of record NC_090922.1, on the reverse strand, counting down.
AATTGATTTGCGAGATACCCCCCTCGCGCAGGCGGAAGGATAATTAATTTGTGATGGATCATGTTTATAATGCCTGATGGAACTACAACCACAGCCTATGTGGTTACTACTTTAAAAATTATAGAACAAAACGAATACCCTTTAATTCAGCAGAAGCAGCAGAAATCGTAGCTTTGACCCGTACTTGTGAATTATCGGAAAATCTTTCTGTAAATACTTTTACTGACTGCCAGTAGCACACAATTTCGGCAAACTATGGGCGGAAAGGGGATTTTTGACCTCACATGGAACTAATATACAGCCTGGTTCCTTAATATTGCGACTGTTGTCATCTCTAACTCTACCAAAGAAACAAGCAATAATTAAATGTGCTACCCAACAGAAAATAGTGACTGAAATTCAGAAAAGGAATGATTTGGCTGACTCCATAGTTAAGCAAACAGCGTTACATTGTATCACAGGGATGTATAATGCTGAAAATATTGGAAGGGCTCAGGACTTTGGATGTATGGAGGAAACCTCTATCAGCATTGAAAAGATACAAGCAATGGCCACTGAAGAGGAAATCGGGGGGTGGGAAGACGGCTCTGCTATACAGGATGACGAAGGGTGTTGGGTCACGGGCTCTCAAAAACAGTGGATGCTACCTAATGCTTATTTACCCCTGGTTGTGCGTATGACCCACAGACCCACCCACATACATGTTAAAGCTATTTGTAAACAATTGGAAAATGTTTGTACTTCATTGATTACCGCAACAGCTGAGAATGTGGTTAGGAACTGTGTAATATGCCTAAGCCATAATGTAGCTCAAAGGACTACGGTCACCGCAGGAAATTGTTACCCTTCTACCTTCGCATTTGAAGTGTTGTATACCTTTATTGAATTAGAAATATGTAATAATTTGAAATATGTGCTGGTAGTAATCTGTGCCGTTAGCAAATGGGTAGAGACTTTTCCCTTGAAAGATAATACTGCCATCTCCACTGCGAAAGTTATTTTAAAAGAGTATTTTGCCAGGTTTGGATTTCCCAGGGTACTTTGGTCTGATAATGGCCCCCACTTTATTGCAGAAGTAATACAAAATGTGTGTAATAGATTGAATTAAGGTTGTGCAACTAGGGTGACCATTGCTGGAATGGAGGACAAGTGGATTCTGTGTTGAAGCCCTCAAACATAAGTCACTGTCTGTGAACTGGCAGAAGAGTTTGTCATTAAAGCCAAAGAAAATTGGAGAGCACCTATGGGACCTGACAGAACCAAGTGTGACTAACCGATGGAGAATGTAGTATAGCACGAACACTGTAGAAACCGCATTATAATGGTTTAGGAAAATTACAGCAGACCACATGCCTCTCAGCCAGAGCCGAGCCAAGCTGATTTCAGGCTGGACAAAGAGCAAAACATGTGAGACAGGACCTGCTGCCAAGGCCACAAGATATGGGTGACATTCCATTCCCTGAAAGACCAAAGCACCAGCTGCAGTAAATATGAATCATTTCTCATAATTCAGAGCTGCACAGCTCAAAATCATGGTCTCTGAACACGTGACCTGGCCGACGCAGACAATGGACAGTGACCAGTGCTGGGAAAGGGAGACTATCTCAGGCTACCAGACAGACTGCAACAAAGATAATTAAAAAAAATATATTTTTATTTGTATTTGTGTATTCACAAACAATGTTATTTTGTCGCCTGTGGCGAACTATTCATAGGACACCATTTGCAATTCAGGTAATTAACAACAATTAACCAATAAACAACTAAACAGTCACTGTCTCTTTCTTAAGGCATGATTGCTGCATTTCATTTGCGTGTGGAGGCGGTTCCATGAGTGTAATGTTCATAGTGAGAGTTCTTGTTCCAGGAGGGGGATTATATGTCCTCTATGTGCAGTGTTCACGTGTAATGTTTTCGATGCGGCTTCAGGGAGGTTTGTCGTCTGCTGGGAGGAACATGTCTCTTATCACGGCCTTCCATGCCTCGTATGTAATGTTTGTCTCCGTCGTGTCCAGTAGTTCCTGCACTCCAGGCCTCCATCTCTGCTGCTGTCCATCGGGCAAGTTCAATGTTTCATCTGCTATATTGCCGACCTCCGGGTGTCTTCCATGCCATTGCCCTTTTTGTTAGTATACACACCATGTCCATTAGTTTAACAATGTGCTTGTGTTTGCTCAGTCTGGGGTATGTGCCTAGTAGGCACTCTTGGGGTCCAATCGTATCTTGTCGCTCCTGCTTTCCTACATGTCCTTTCGATTTTTTTCCCAAAAACTCTGTATTTTGTTGCATTTCCACAACATGTGCATCAGTCCTGCATCCTCTCTGCTGCACCAGGAGCATGTTGATCTCGCTTGCTTATTGAAGCTAGCCACTCGGGGGGGGGGGGGGGGGGGGGGGGGGGGGGGGGGTCATGTATGTCCTATATAAGACGTTCAGCTGGGTCAGCTCAAATCTGGAGTTTCTGGATACTTCTTTCGGGTATATCAGAGCCCTCTCCCATTCCTTCTCGGTGATGGAATCTTCTAGGTCCTTCTCCGAATTCTCTTTCAGCTTGGCACTTCGAGGGTTGGGTCTATTTGCTAATTGGCCATATAGGTTGGACACAAGTCTGCAGCCATCACTTAGGTTGTACATTTCATTCAGCAGGGGATTGATCGTTGGCTCCTCCGACCATTCGCTCTATTTCCTTTTGCCTATGTGCTTTATCCGTTAGTACCATAGGAATTGTCCGCTTACCTGTCCCTCTTGTGTTTGCAGTGAATCAAAGTCTGTAAAGGCCCCTTCATCAAACATATCTCCCCAGGTGTACAACCCCACTCGTTCCCAGCTTCTCATTATAGGTATATCTGTGGATGTTTTGCATTCATCTGCTAGAATTGGGATGTCGGGTGAGTAGGGGTGGTTCAGGTTAAGTAGTGGGCTGGTCCTTTTCCACACTTGCCTGCCAAGGGTTGCTATCATGGGGGCATTCTCTTGTTCTATCTGTGGGTTCCAGATTATTTGCCTGGGAGCAATTAGTCTTTGCAGTAGGCCAGTCTCTGTAGTGGTCTCATCTGACAGCCATTTGGCTATGTGGCTGAGTTGTGCCGTCAGGTAGTATTCCTCCAAGTCTGGCAGTTGTATCCCCCCTTCTCTGTGTTGCAGTGTCAGTATTTCTAGGGACAGTTTGTGTTGGGTTTTTCCCCATAAGAATTCCCTGAGCAGTGCATCTGGATTTTTGAAGAAGGCTGGCCCTATGTAATGGCATACATTCTGGTACAGGAATCTCGGGAGGATGATCATCTTGGTGATCGCTGCCCTGCCCATCATTGATAGGGGTAGTTTGGACCAAAACCTTACATAGAGTTATGTATGACCTTAACTACAGTAACACACAAAACAGAAATAGGACAAAAAGCTTCACTTGAGCTGATTTCTTTATTGCGCCATCAGTGCAGCCCTAACACTCTCCCTAGAGAGGACACCCTATCCTAGCCCTGCATGATGCTCTTCACCCTAGAAAGCGCTGGTGCACCGACTAAGAGCGAGGGGTACATGTGGACAGTGCTCACCCTATTCCTACGTATGGTGAAATGATTTTCTAAATGTGATTTTACACAAAGGGTACATTCAACCCTAATTTTATTCCAACTCAAACAAGTCAAAAAGTTGTAGTTACGGGAAACCACGTTTCCCGGCTACACAATTCAGTCAAACAGACAGTTCACGTCAGAAATTACAACCAATTTATTTGCCCTCCGTGAGGTGTGTCTGGTTGGCCCAAGTGTAGTGGCCAAAACATTTTAAGAATATAAATATCAAAAATCACACTCTCAACAAGTTAAATTGCACCCACTGTTAGGCTCCTTCTTTTGGGTGTGTACACAGGTAAATTGTGTGAGAGCTCGTGATTCATACATAAAACAAATTGCAATATCTACAACAATGATTCAAATTTTCAAAACTACAAAAATCCACTTGTGTCACTCTTGGTCAGGTGACATCTGTATTTTTGGTCGACCGGTTTCAATGATATTCTTTCATGTATCATCTTCCTCAGGACCCGTTATTTTCCAACAACAGCCACAACAAGCTCCCCATTTTTTAGGCCCGCGTGGGGGCAACAGAGGCAGGCCCAGGTGGCAGATGTTTTCACCGAGGGTGACACGAGCAGGGGACAGAACTTCCCACAGCCAGCGTTTCCCTAATTATGAATTTTTCACATCATCATTTAACAGTCACAGAAGAACAAATATTACAGAAGGGTTTGTCATTTGTCCCAACGGCAAGATATGACCCGTTCCAGACCCGCATAGAGGTAACACAGGTAATGCGGAAAATAAGGTTGAAACTATTTTTTGCGGATAAGGATGACTCCAAACCGGCTGAGGATACAGGACTTCGACCTCCATCGAAATTCATCCTGCCGCCGCACAGTATTACACCTGAGTCAACAACTTTTGAGCAAGCCTTAATGAAAAAACTAGAAGAACTAGAAGCTAATCTCCAGTTTATCAACAACAATTATACAAAGCAACAACTGGTAGCATTGAACAATCTGGCTAAGAACGATGCCATCGTAAATAAACCAGCTGGCAAAGGCGGGGGCACGGTGATAATGGACCAGGAAGATTATACAACTATGCTCGATGATCTCCTAAAGATGCCAGAAGTTATTGGAAAATTCCAGGAGATCCCACGCAAGCCATCCGCAATTGAATTGTGCCACTGGTGGAAGAAGCACTAGTAGAAGAACTGGTTACTAACAACGAAGCCGTCTTCCTCACACAGTCGAACCCAAGTATCCCAGTGTTTTACGCACTTCCCAAGGTACATAAGGGGGTCTTCCCGATCCCTGGGAGACCCGTTGTGTCAGGGGTATTATCAATCTTGGAACCTCTATCACAATATGTGGATAGGTTCCTGCGGGATGACATACCCAAGATGGCCTCGTATGTCAAGGACTCGACGGCAATGCTTGTTCTAATTGACAATCTGCCTTTCAATAACACTGAGCAGTGGATTGTAACCATGGATGTGGAGTCACTCTACATGAGCATACCCCAATTGGAGACCACAGAGATGGTAAGACGACATCTCTCACGCAAAGTTGACCTTGGCATAGGCCAGGTTGAATTCATCACTGCCCTGACAGAAATAGCGTTGACAAAGATTTTTTTCTTATGCAATGAACAGTTTTACCAACAGATCTCGGACGGCCATGGGGGCTACTTTTACCTCCAGTCTGGCGAATCTCTATGTGGACCATTTCGAAAAAGAACATGTTTACTCCGCCACCAATCCTTTTTTGAATAACATCAAAGTGTGGCGGAGATATATCGATGATATTTTTATCATCTTTGAGGGTAATGAGGTGTTCCACCAATGGCTCAATAACCAAAACCCTTTTCTGAAGTTTACCTTGGACTTCAGTAGAACAGAACACACACTTTTTGGATCTCCATGTGATGGCAGAGAATGGAGGTCTTATATCAAAAGTTTACAAGAAATCTACTGATCGTAATGCATTACTTAGCTATGGCAGCTACCATCCACGTGCTTTACATGATAACCTGCCATTTGGGCAATTTTTACGTTATAGACGTACATGCACGAAAGTTGCTGATTACCAACACCAATCAGGAGAGCTTAAATCCCAATTATTAAGGAGAGGATATCCAAGAAAAATTGTAAAAGACACTCAAACAGGCAAGGAACATACCGCGTGCAACCACCCTAGAACAACATGTTAAAATCAGTCAGGGAGCTACGATTACAGCAGTTTTGAGCTACTCTCCAATCTTTAACACTCTGAAGAGAGAGATTAAGAGGTTGTAGCCCATTCTAAATACTGGAAAGATGGAATTGGCTCAGCCGACATTCGCTATAAAATGAAAAAGGAACATTCGGGACAGTTTGGTCCATACTTTAGTAGAACCAAAAAATGTCGAAAATCGAAATACCATCTGGGATGCTCCCAGTGCAGTTGGACATACTCCCTGCGGGGCTTGCATTATGTGCAGACAGACCGCAAGAAGTCGGTCCATTGACATAGGTTGGAAGACACCGTGGATACAGAGGCATCTGACGAACTGTAACAGCCGAGGGGTCATATATTTGATAACTTGCCCATGCAATTTGAAATATATTGGGATAATACGCCCCATAAAAACACGACTGATTGAACACAAATCCTGCATAAGGACTAAGAAAATGACTGCACCACTTGTGGTTCATTTCGAATCAAATCATCACACAGAGGAGGAGTTTAAATGGACAATCCTTGAGAAAGTTTGGCCACCCCGGAGAGGAGGCAACTTTCATGATATGCTCCTCAAAAAAGAGCAACAATGGATCTTTCGGTTAGATACAGTCAGGCACGGGTTAAATGAAGAAATCCAGTGGAATTCCCTGGCCTTGATGAAGTAAACATAATCCGAGGTAATTTTGCAACATAAGGTGTTTATAACATCAAAAAACCTGTTCTGACTTGAAAATTGGTTTTTCATTGCCTGGCACCTGCTCTTCGGAGCTCATTGGACCTACACCAGTTCCCTTTGGACATATACAAAATATAGGTGCTGTGGAATGGACATCTGGCATGGGAAGTCTGGAAAGGATATTTTGAAGTGATTGTAGAGAATTTGTTCAACTCTCATTCATTTAATTTAATTTATTTTATTGCATTTTTCTTAATTCTGCCTTTTCGGTTCCATAATAATTATAAACTAAAATATCCATTTGGTGAAAACATATAAGTAGGAAAGATCCAGTATAAATGAAATAGATGCAATATACTAGCCCAACTTGTCCAAACAGTATGGAAGATTAGGTGCACAAAAATGTGTGTTTGCCCCTTTTCAAAGATGGCCACCGGATTGCATGATTTAGCCCTGGCTTGCCTTACCAGTGCGGGAGGCTTGGTGTGGACAGAATGTCCCACTTGTAATCGAGACGGACAATGGACAAGTATGCCCAGTCCAAAATGGCCGCCATGTCATGTGACACGGCTTCCGTTCCCCATTGGCCGCCGGGGCAGTTTGCCTCGCATTCATTGCTTCCGCATCACGCGGACGTTTCAAATGAACATCTAAATGCCGCCGTGTCATATGACATGGCTTTTGGTTCCTATTGGCCGCCGGGACGGTCTGCCTCGCATTCATTGCTTCCGCATTACGCAGACGTTTCAAACGAACATCTGAATGCGTAAGGAAAACATCTACCGCGAATGAGACGCAAAACTGGAAAGGAGAAAGGTAAGTAGGAATATTTGACAAATGCGGGAAGAGATACCTGTGTAGCGATGCCGCAATGGCATCAAGAATGAGTGTCCAATTGAAAATTGAAACCGCTCTATTTGGCATTGTTTTTCATTTGATATTCCAAACTCTTATGGAGGGGACCGACACAAGGGTTATAAAAGACCTCGTGGGAAAGTGGCCCATGGAGGAAAAACGTTTTAGGCGCTGACCCAACAAGGTGCATCTCGTTAACTGATACGAAATGGGTTTTTCCTTTATATTACAGAACTACCCCAGGTGCACTAATAACAAGACCGCCACACCACAGAAGGTCTTTTTCCTTGAAACGAGACTACTTTAACAGGATGCCAGGTAATTAAAAGATAATTAAAAGGTGCCCTAAAAGTGGGGACAGTGAATGACTATTACTATGGAGGGTGGTTCATGTATAGTGTTAACAGAAAATATAACATGAGCCCCCCCTTTATGTTATACCAATATAGGTGCCCTGATATAACCAATTGGAAGCTCTACACTTTCAGAAAACTTTTATGCCATTCCACTGCACATACAATAGATGGACAGGTACGACCATCAGTACCCGTAATGAGATAATGTCGAGCACTTAATGGTGGTGGGGTGTGGTGAAATTGCCTTTTTTAATGGCGTAAAATTGATTCACTCTTGAAAATGGAATAATGAAGTATTTTAAACATGCAAAATAGTATAAAGTGTCATACACTCTATCCTAGATGTGAGAGAAGTCACCCTGACTTTCTCTTATCTTGCCCCACAGAATATGTCGCAACTCCTCTTCTGGGGGGGCATGCTGATTGGGTCTATGAAAGAAAATAACGGGTCCTGAGGAAGATGATACACGAAAGAATATCATTGAAACCGGTCGACCAAAAATACAGATGTCACCTGACCAAGAGTGACACAAGTGGATTTTTGTTGTTTTGAAAATTTGAATCATTGTTGTAGATATTGCAATTTGTTTTACGTATGAATCACAAGCTCTCACACAATGTACCTGTGTACACACCCAAAAGAAGGAGCCTAACAGTGGGTGCATTTTCACTTGTTGAGAGTGTGATTTTTGATATTTATATTCTTAAAATGTTTTAGACACTACGCTTGGGCCAACCAGACACACCTCACGGAGGGCAAATAAATTGGTTGTAATTTCTGACGTCTAGTTCCACGTGAACTGTCTGTTTGACTGAAGTGTGTAGCCGGGAAACGTGGTTTCCCGTAACTACAACTTTTTAACTTGTTTGAGTTGGAATAAAATTTGGGTTGAATGTACCCTTTGTGTAAAATCACATTGAGAAAATCATTTCACCATACGTATAGGGTGAGCACTGCCCACATGTACCCCTCGCTCTTAGTCGGGGCACCAGCGCTTTCTAGGGTGAGGAGCATCATGCAGGGCTAGGATAGGGTGTCCTCTCTACGGAGAGTGTTGGGGCTGCATTGATGGGGCAATAAAGAAATCAGCTCAAGTGAAGCTTTTTGTCCTATTTCTGTTTTGTGTGTTACAGTTATAATTGATTACAGAAAGGATACAATACCCACTTGTGGAGGTAATGTGTATTTAAGTAATTCCTTGTGTGTTAGATGCCCTTAACTACAGCCACCATGTTGTGTTCATGTGTTTGTTGAGGTGTGCGACTTTTGCCTGCTAAACTGTATCACGGAAAAGTGTGCGTAATTGTCTAGTATCTCTAGTGCTAGTGGGGGGTTGGTTTGCGGGTCTCACAGGTATAATAATACATTGTCGGCATAGAGCGATATTATAATGCATTTTCCTCCTACCCTTATCCATGCATCAAAGAGTTGTTTCCTGAAATATATGGCTATAGGTTCTAGCCCCAGGATGTATAGCATGGGGGATAATGGGCATCCTTGTCTGGTGCCCCTCTGTATTTCCCAGGCTTTCGACACCACTCTCCCAGTTTTTACCCTGGCCTTTGGGTCATTGTATAGCACTTTGATCCACCTCACAAAGCTTTCTCCAAACCCGAACTCCCTCAGCACCTCTATCAGCCATTCCCAGTAAATAGTCAAATGCCTTAATGGCATCTAGTGATAATATTGCCATGTGTTCTTTGTTTAGGGTTTGTGCCATGATGTGTTGAAGGTGGCGTAGGTTCGCTGTTGTGTTTCGGCCCGGTAAAAATCTGGCACAAAGCCATTTTGGCCCTTGTGTACTAGGGTTCTTACCACTTTAACTAGTCGTTTGGCCAGTAAGGTGGTCAATATTTTGCTGTCATAATTAGGCATCGCCAGTGGGCGATATGAGTCGCGCTCCTCTGCAGGTTTATTTGGCTTAAGTATCGGGACTATCAGTGTTTCTCTCATGGTTTCTGGTAGAATCCCTGTCTCGTATGCTTCCATAAACACCTTATTCAGCAGTGGTGTCAGGGTCTAAAACTCTGCTGGGAGGCCATCGCTTCCCGGGGTCTTACATGTGGCTAGGGATCTGATAACCTCTGTTACATCTTCAGTAGTGATTGCCTTATCTAGTGCTTCTCATTGTGCTTTGTTTAGTTTGGGGAGTCCTATCTCTTCTAGTGTGTCTTGTATATACGTCGTCTTGATCGGGGTGCTGTGTGCGTATAAGCTTGAGTAAAAAGCTGCAAAGGTATCATTGATTGTTGCGTTTTATGTGTCTCTCCATTTTCGTTTTTGAGTTTGGTTGTCAAATGTTTCGGATGTTCTCATTTACATAGCCATGCTAATAGTCTACTCGGTTGGTCTGTCTCCTTGTGTGCTCTGGTGGTGCGGGTTGTGTAGTCGAATTTAGCTAGTCTCCCCCATGCTTCTTGGCATCTGTCTCTATCCTCTGTTTTTCCTCCTCCTCTCTGGTGCCCTGGGTATTGGTTTCCAGCTGCAACAAAGATAACACAATGTGAGACAAGTGTCGCCTGAGCAAAAAGAGCACTCTCATAGAGTAAGGTGGTACACACAAGTTACAATGCAGACACATAGTCATTCCTATTACCTTGAAAAGGTACACCAAGAGCTGAGAACCTTTGCAGATCCCAGGCCTGGGGACGTCGGCTATAGCCAATCAGTTCAGTATCCTAGGGGTGGGTAGCAACGGGCAAGAACCAATGGCAAGACCCTCACACAGCAACATTGTTATAGATAGTGACTTGGGGATGGACCACCTGACATGGGAGAGCCAGTAGAATAGCACATATAGGTTATTAGGCTCCTGGCGGCCAATCTCACATGTCGATAGGTTTTTGGAGAGTGGCCGAAGTAGTAACGGAGCAGTGTATCAAAACTGGCCTGCGAGCCAGGAGAAATTGAGACGTCCATGGATTTCCTCTGTCCCTGTGCTGATCCCTGTTGGTTTTGTCTGTCTGTAATGAACCGCAGTTTGAACTTGCCGTTTGACTGAGTCCTCCATTTGTCCTGTGGAAGGTGTTGGGCCTTCCGAGAGTCTGCAAACTCCTTGTGGTCCTCTGGCATGCCTGGGAGTCCGTCCCAACAGTAGTCTGACCATTTCTGTGTTTTCTCTTGCAAATTAATAACAAATGCTGATGCAGGCTTCATTTTCTGTATGAAAGGAGAAACTGTGTACTATTCAGGCACTTAACTTCACTCTCCATGAAATACTGGTTGTGGATGAACCTGAAGTCTGCTCCAGTGTATGATATGCGCAAAATAAATCCTACTGTCTGCACCCCCACGGCCCTTTTACTCTCATATCAAGGGCTGCCTCGATTGACACCAATGCAAATCACTGATTAGCAGGCCCTCCTACCAACAGACATCAGTGTAAACATCTGTAGATACATGAAGTCATTTACAGCTACACTGTGTTAGACACTTGCTGCAGAGATCTGTGTTCACACTGAATTATTTATATCTATATGTGTCATATAGATGCATGTATAGATGCTAGTATCAGTTATGTTTATTTTTACCACTGCATGTGTGCTCTGCTTTTCTATGCATACTGATTCATAATAAAGTGCTTGAAAGAGGATATTCATCCATTAAATGGTGACGGGGCCATTTTATCATTGAGTGCAAAACTTTATTTTTGGCACTGCTTCTGAGGGCAAAGATGTTTACAGTGGTGGGTATGGATGGAAATATTTCAGATTGTCTGAAACTGGGCTTGAGTTCCATACTGCCAACAGTGCACGATTAAACCCTGTGGAGGCCCCAAGGCAGACGAAATGTCGGGCCCCCCTCGCAAATTATCTCCCGATATGTTTTTAATTTTCAGCACTGCTTTATTTTGATCCGTTGTCAAGGGGCCCCTAAAAGGAGTGGGGCCCATAAGCAGCTGGCCTAATGGATAATCTGGCACTTGCTGCCAAGGCAGATGGTGGCCTTCTACTCTGCCCATTGTTATGTGCTGGAATGCAGAAAGTATCGGCAGAGTGGGAATGGATATAATAAAGAGACATGTTGGCTGACTGGAGGTGCAAAATGTTTTATTTAAGACAATGATTTGTATTTCAGTCGGTATGTGTGGTGTTCACTGTACAGCTCAGCATGATCAGAGGAGGGGTAGGGGTATCTGTATATTTGGGTTGTCCTTTTAAACCAGATGGCCCAGGTAATGTATACTGTTGGTGACCTGACATCTGTAGTATTGGACTATTTAATTGATCCCCCTTGGAGAACTCCTTATAAATCATGTCTTTTTTGGCAACTTCTCTTGGAAAGTTTGCTGGAAAATTCCCCATGTCCACTCATTTTAAAAAGAATCCTCATGGGGACCACCTCCAGAAACCACTTGTTGGAGTAGGTTTTGCTTGCTTTGCTTGCACGTACATCATTGGGAACAATATTTACGCCCCACTACTTTCAGAATTCACCAGTTGCCACTGGTAAGCAGGGCAGTGTTGCTGCATGTTGATCCTGTTTGATGAAGTGAGGCGGCAAGTGTGGCGCTGGCACGGCAGATGAGGGAAGCCAGACCCATTTGCGCTTTGTGCAGTGGAATAGAGGCATCCATTTGTGCGTGTACTGTAAGAAACAACCTCTGATCCTTGGAGACTCCTGTGGTCCTAGGTTAGAGAAGGAAGCGCCTACGGAGCATAGACCAGAGTCCTGATGGTGTTAAAGCCCGAGGAGGGGGTGGGAGATATATCGGGTGTTGTAGCTACGTACCCTCACATGGCTTCATCTTTGACCCCTAACTCTAGTGCAGACTGATAACACTGTTATTGTCTGCAACCCAACCAACTAGATTAATGCATCATGAACAGCTCTTCCTGGGCTGCGGCCTGTAATTAATATGTGCTTCTGCTACAGCGATCACACAGGAAAGAGCTTTCACGTCGTTGTCGCTGCCTGACCAATATGGCTCCATCATTGGGATTTGACGGTCAATCTGCACTCATCCACACAACCCTGCCCTTCCTCATCTGCCTCCACCATGTCTTGCCCTCCACCCCACACAGATAAAATGGATTCTCCATTCCAAAAGATGTCCTGCTTGCTTGCATGAAGAGTGGCATTCCCTTGCCTTCCGGCAGCTGCCCAGAATACAGCAGCTTCACCGGATGCTTAGAGCTCTGGAGCATTGGTTTAAGACCCCTGGGTGCCCTCAGTCACCTCGCAGACCTCTTATGACAGGAAATGTTGACTGCACCTGAGGAACAGGAGGGTGGAAATTGGCCGATTATTCAGATAACTCAGAAGCCCTGACGGGCACCAGCCTTCTGCAATTCTGCCCCTATACTCGGAAGGCTCCTGTCGGGATTCAAGAGCTTCCTGGCAGCAAGCTCTGAGGAATCGCTTGCCAGAGAACAAAGCATGCCCCGGCAAAACCTGATTGTTTGTGGCTGTTTGTGACCAATGTAATTATGGCCTGGGAAAACCCCAAAATTACACACAGGATCAGGAGCCGGAAAACCATACTCAATATCGGAAGTAGACAAAATGAAAGGCAAAACCCAGCTTTATTAACATCCAAATAACGCAGGGGCAGCATACAAACAATAGGGTTGCAGCTCTCAGCTCCCATACAAAACGGCTTTTAAGTTGAACAATAGTCATAACTAATGTCGCACTACAATCTTCGTTACCGAAACCTACAGGTTGAGGGGATTGGTTAGTAAGGATAACTATTTATGTATTCTGTAGGGGTTAAACTTCTGATTGGTTAACAACAATCTGGTGGCTCTCCTGAGACCACCTCCAATTTGATAATGGTACTAAATACACAACCTCTCTACAATACCCTATTGGTTGGCATAAAATGCACTGAGTGACCTAGCATGGGGTGCAGGGGGTTTGTTTGGTAGCTTTCTACTGACCAACCTTGGACAACTGACTGGTCCTCAAGACATGAGCCAGTTGGGAGTAGGGGGAGAGAGGTCCACGGACTGCTTTCCTTTAAATTAAAGAAGACACAATCCCTTATTCCTAGGCCATGTGCCAGGGTGATTCCTCTGTAGTTGGCCTTGTACGGCTTCTCGTGTCTGGGAATATGTGTAAGGAGTGAGTCAGGTGTCCTATCTGTGTCCATTGCTAATGAATGGACGGTGCTCATCAATTATGGCTCACATGCGAATGAGACCGCGTTTGGAATTATTTCACTCTGCATTTATTGGGATTTTTAGCTAATATTAGTGCACGTTATGATTTTCTCTACCACTGGAGACCCTCTTGATCCATCCCCTCTGGAGGATTTGGGCTTATGATTTTACTGCACCTCGGTTGCAAAGGCTGTTCGTTCTTCTAATGAATCTAAGAATATGACTTTTACCTTGGCAATTGTTCTCATTTTGTCTCTGAGATGTTCGGACCCTCCTTTAATTTCTCAGTAACCTTGGCTTGGTCTGCATAGCTACTGTCTGGGCTCTGCACGGATCTGTTTTTCTCTAAATTTTGCATTTTAAGTTCTCGTGAAGCCTTGAGGCCTTTCATTTACTTGAAAGCATTTTGCGGCTTCCATTTTGGAAAAGATGGCTGCTCATTACTGTCGCGTTTTGATGTTAGTGAGCTATATATATGCTGGTCATTCATGTTGTATTCAGTTTATATATTGCTTGTGCTAATATTCTTCATGTCTTATGTATGCCAAGTCAATATTCTTTGTGTATAAATGCATATTTGACCTAGTGTTTCCCTTCTTCGTGTGGTGTGCATATTTGCTTCGTGTCTGATGCATGCACATGTTTTGTTTCATTGTAAGTTTGTATATTCTTGCCATCTTTAGATTAAATCGTGTCCATATTTTTTTGTACAAGTCTGGGATGTGGGCGGTACGGTTCCCCCGGTGAGTAATATTTTTCACCTGCACGGTAATGGGCCGGGGCAGTAGCTATGGATGACGTATTCATCTAAGGTTGGTAGATTCCTTTTTACTCTTCTGGGCATTGCTGGAGCCCACCACAGCCCTGTACTCGCTTGCATCATTAACATGTGACTGGGGTTACTGAAAGGTTCCCTGTGTTGGCCCTAATCGTGTTGCTCATAGTACGGAAGGGAAGGGGAGGGTCTCCACAAGCAATAACTTTAGCTCGGGTTTGAGGCCACATTTTGAGGCACTGAATAACTTCAGAATCCCATGTAGGTCACTCTTTATTTTCCCTCGCGTGTGCCCACCAGAGGATCCACACAATGGCATCAATCATATTGTGCAATTACCAGTGACCAGGCTGGCAGTGTATGTTCTTCTACCCTCGCTTGCCAATCAGTCTGTCTTGGACTAGACTACCCCTGGCCTACTGGCTTGGCAATCCTACTTTGCCATGCTCCTGTTTGAGAATGCCATCAGTTGCTCTGAGTAAACAGACAACAAATGCTTCAGTGGGTCATTTGAGCACTTTGCAAAACCATCTTACAGCCGTGCAATATTCTATTTTAAACCTGCCCTGAAATAAATTATTCTTCATCTACACAAATATTTGAACTTATTCTGAACTTTCTGGACATTTCTTTAATGTTTGAGGCCTAGTGGAGTTTTGTGCACACACGCTTTCACAAACCTGTCCCCTCTCCATTTCTATCTACTAGCTTTTTTCCTGTTTGCACTTTGTACCCACTTTTCCTCTACTCCCACCCTCCCCTTTTCCTCACACACCATGGTCTGGACCCCCCTGGCTGAAGTAGTAACATGGCGTGACGTGACATTGAGGCTCCTGGGACTTCACGTCATCTTATGCAAATGTTTACCATGCACCACTACCATGTGCATGGGCTCCAAGTGCTCTGGCAGATATAAAAAACAGGGAGGGGAGTAAGGTTAGGGGGGAGAGGGGAAAAGTGCAAGAAAGCTTTGCTGTTGTGCTGATGCGTGCCCTGCTTGGGGATACGTTTCTCGGTGTTGTGTGTCGTGAGCATAGCAGCGTTTGTGTGCAGCGGGCTCTTGTGCGCCCACAGTGGTAGGGTGCCTTAGCCAGTGGTGTCGTGTGGTAGGTAAGCAGAGCTCTCAAGTTTCACGTGAACCTGCATGAGAAGGTCATCCACTCCGGGTTTTCTTTTTTTGCTTTTGCATTCTGGGACATGTCGTTTTAGTTCCCCATTCGCGATTTAGGAAAACTACAATTACCAGAATTCCTACAAAAACAGGACTGGGTGGCCTTCTTGCGCATGGCCATGGGAAACTAAAGAATGATGTGTGCGTTGGTTCGAGCTGTAGTGTTCTGTTTGTCTCTTAGAGGGGTATTCAATTACTGAGTGCGGGTGGCTTAGTTGGTCAGCAGGTACAGTGTTTTAACGTTGGCATAGATTACCGTGAGACACCAGGAAGTACATGGTGTTATATGCCATATTTCGTAAATTCCATTGCGCGAATCGGTTACCCTGAAAACACGTTGAGGCACCTGCATGAAGGCCCCCCTGAGACACCAGAGATGCAGACAGTGGTAAAACTTTCCATTGTACAGTAAGATGTCATTGCGGTATGAATCGCATTGTGGCTGAAATGGGGCAAGACGGAGATTCCCTGGTTCTTTGGCTGATGTACGGCGGTGGGGCACACAGCCCGGGCTCCGGTTGCAGTTGGTGTTGTGTGTTTAATGCTGTAGGGCCACGAGCTGCTGGGTGGTGCTTGGACTGTTTAGGTATTGAAAAGCCACGTCTTTAGCATTTTCCTGAACGTAAAATGATTGTTCAGATTTTCTTTTGGGACGGTGTTCCAGAGTTTGGATGCAATTTTAGAGAAGGTGGGCCCTTTGTTTCCCTTTCTGGGGTAGCACACAGTTTCCAGCTGCAGCTCCTCCTCATCGGATCTCAACGTCTCTCTCGGTTGGGATTGGATGATCTTTGGGTGTCTGAATGGGGCTAGAGGGCTTTCATGGGCAATGCAGAGTGGTATGAGAATGTATGTTCTGTTTGTTTGTTTGTTTGTTTGTTTGTCTGTGAGCTGTGGGGTGCTCTCACAGCTGTTCTTGTGTGTTCACCTTCCTTGGAATCAGAGGAGTAGTCTTGCTGCTGTGTCTTGGATGCATTGAAGCTTCCTAGGAAGGAATCCAGCCTGCAGAGGTGTGCATGGTCGATTCCTGGTAAGAACAGTGGTTTGAGGGTCTGTATCCTGTGCGGGGAGGTGTGAAAGGGTGTTATCCATCAGACTGACCTTAGAGGATGGAAGCATTGCTTTACTACAGCATTGATTTGTGGTTCCGGGATCACTTTATTGTCCATAACAATCCCAAGATTCTTCATGACTTTTGAAGTTTTCAGGTTGGTACACATTACGGTAGGACATGGTAATTTTTTCTTTTGGTAGGACATTGGTTAAAGCAATCCTTATTTCTGTCTTGTTGGGATTGTTTTAACTTATTAGTAGTCTTCTTCATTTGAGCGAGGCAGTTGGCGAGGGTGGCGTTTCTGGCCTTTAAAGATTTGTCATCTGCATATGTGTAGCAGGTGAGTCTCTACATTGTGATCAGTAGAGCTATTGAAAAGCATAGGTGACAGCGAGAGCCTGATGGGAGTTATTGTGATTAATTTAAATCGGTAGTGTGGCACCGACGGTTTCTCTTCTGGCCGTGAGTGAGGACTTCGCCCACTCTAGAAATGCAAGCATCAACATATAGATCTGATTGGTGGTTTGTGTAACATTAAAAAGCATTTGTATCGTGCATTGATAGGATTGATATATGATTGATATGATTGGTTATTTATAACGCGCTTAATACCCAGAGGTTTCTAAGCGCGGACCTGAGGATCGAACCTGTGTTGCTCCGTGTCGTCTTGCTTCCAAGGCGAGCATGTTGCCCCTGAGCTATCCTCCCGAGACCCCAACACATCAATGCACGCAGAAGACCTCAAACGTTTGTTGGTTTATAATGAACAGGCCCATGTTCTCTTGACTGTGCCATTGAGCGGACCTTCTGCTAGCCTAGCCAAACATCTTAATAATGCCATAGTATATATCTGCTATGCTATGCTGCTAATGGGTATGTCACGAAGTGATGCTCTCCAGATGCAGACCTAGGCAGGAGAGTCCTAGAGCAGGTGGTGAGACTGGAAAAGAAATGCAAGTTTGGCTGAATAAGGGGCTCCCTGCAGTGAGGATTGTTCAACTTGGAAATTTGCAAACAGCCCATGAGGTAACTTAATGACCATTTCCCAGTAATGTGCTAAGAGGATTTTCTGGAAACTGACAATGATGTGATAACTACATTATGCCTAATGATGTAGTCACTAGGTACAAAACTGTATGCATGCAAGTTATGGTACATGTACAGCCAAGATTTGATATAAATCTGTGATGTCTTC
The DNA here is from genome assembly GCF_040938575.1 of Ambystoma mexicanum. Taxonomy (NCBI): domain Eukaryota; kingdom Metazoa; phylum Chordata; class Amphibia; order Caudata; family Ambystomatidae; genus Ambystoma; species Ambystoma mexicanum. Next base: position 574,029,586 of record NC_090922.1, on the reverse strand, counting down.
CTTGACGTCATGTATTGTCATCTGTGATACCCTGTATTGTTCTCTGACGAGCATGGCTCCTTGTTGTGTTGCATCTTGCTGAATTTTACAATAGCCTTTTTTTTAAAGACCAATTCGACAGACTTTTTAACAAGTCCGATACTGATACGTTAGCTGTCCCGTAGGTGGCCGAGTTATGATAAAGTTCGCCTACTTTTCAGGTTAAACAAAAAACAGACAAGACATTTGTTCTGTGATCTTAGTGTTCAAGTTAGTCCTGTGAAGGATGTACCGGAACATTCTGTGCAGACACCCATCTTTGTGTGCTAAAGCCTTGTTTATAATTGAGCAATAAGCCCCGAGCTGAGGGGGCATTATTGCTTCAGGTAATGCCCCCCTCCCCATTGAGGGCGTATTGCTATTAGTAACCGGTCCCTTTGGACCGGGGTACTAATAGAATATTTTCAGAAGCTGTGAAATGCTGTTGGCGTTTCACAACTAAAAAGAAAAAAAAAATCAAGATTAATTTATTACATTTGTATAGCGCACCTAACCCTCGGGCATCTGGATGCTTAAACCGAAGAATATGATTACAGGTAATGCTTAGTTTGACAAGTCAGTTAAGTAGTTGTACAGTACAGTGATACAATACAGTTACAAAGTAAGGTAAGGTCATCAAGCAGAGTGAATAGAGATTGAGAACATGCTAGCAAAGATGGGTGCAGGATAGCAAGTGATCAGTCCGCCTGATGAATCAGGATTCCTATTGGTAGGGAGGGTGAAGCTTGATATCCTGTGAGAAAAGCCAGGTTTTTATTTTTTTGCGAAATGACAGTAATGAAGGGTCTAACCTTAATTCCACAGGCATGGCATTCCAGTAGTTAGCCGCAATGGCTGGGAAACTGGCACCGCCTGCTTTTTGTCTTTTGTATGTCAGTGTGGTCTGTTGCCCTAGGTAGGCTGACCGTGGGATCTGGCTGGTTGGGTTTTGACGATCAAGCTTGACAGGTAGCGGGGGCTGTGTTAGTTGGGCATTTGTGAGTAAGAGTAAGTACTTTAAATTTAATGCGGTCTGTAACTGATAACCAATGGATGTTCCTTCTGGAAGCGGGTATGTTTTCAGACTTCAGAACATTGAGTGCCGCTCTGATAGCGTTGTTCTGAACAGACTGGAGTTTCTTAATGTTTTTGGAGGAGGAGCCTGCAAAGATTGTGCTACAATAGTCTATCTTGGATAAGATTAGCGCTCTTGCCAAAATAATGCGGTTCTCCACAGTAAGAAATGGTCTGCAGGCAGTGATTATAAGCTGATGCCGAGGTGATGGTGTTGACTTGCCGCATAGGGTAAGTGAAGAGTCAAGATAGGCTCCTAGTTGTCTTGACTTCTTTGGCTGCCGTGATACAGTTTCCATCTATATCAAAGGTTTGGTAGGAAGATGGGAGACTCTTGAGTTTCGCTTGGCTGCCTAGGATCAGGATCTCTGTCTTATCGTCGTTAAGACAGAACTAACTTTGGGCCATCCAGGCTTGGATGGTGTGGTAGCAATCTACCGTTTAGGGCTTTGGAGTCGGTGTCCTAGTCCCCTGTGATGGGGAATTAATATTTGGGTGTCATCAGCATAGTTTGTATATGTGACACCCAAATTGTCCAGTTTGCCAGAGGTTTTGTGAATGCGCTGTACATTGTAGGGGATATGCATGATCCCTGAGGCACGCCGCGTGTGACCGGGATAGGGCGATCCGCCGCCGTGGATGAGAAAACTCTCATAGAGCGGTTCAAGAGGAACGATTTGATCCAAGATATGGTGTCATTTGAGAAGTGATTCATTGATTGATTGTTTATTTGCATAGCGCCTATGCACAGTGTGCTTCAAAGCGCTTCAAGGAGGGAGGGAACATGGGAAAATACAGTTACATTCTTAATGGTCCTTGAAACAATACAGAATGTGAAAATAACTATCAAATCATAATAGATAGTACAAGTGCATGGAAACATCAAGGGGGAGGCAAGGAAGGAAAAAAAAATACTAGCAGTAGCATTACTATGCCTGACGACAATTGTTGCAGTGCAAGAGTGACAAGAGGAGGGGGAGGATGGGAGGAGTGGGTAGGTGAGAAGGGAGGAGGAGAGGTACAAAACAATTGACTATCTTAATGGGTCAGCGACTGATCAAAGTAATGCTGAGGAGGGAGAGGGAGGACGAGACAAGGAGAAAAGGTGGGGACAGACCAGCTCTTAACAGAGGACAGTGAAAAGTGTAAGTGCTAAGTTAAGGAAACAGTGAGAGAGGGCAAGATGGCTATAGAAGGCAGGCTCTACAATTAATATGCCTAAAACCAATTTGGGTAGTGCTTAACTTGCACAAGACAAGGGAGGGAGAGGAAGGAGGGCATCGCTTGCTAGGTGGCGGCATAAGATATTGTGATTTACTAAATCGAATGCCGCCGAGAGGTACAGGAGTAGAAGGATAGCTAGATTGCCTCTCTCTTATCTGATCCATTTGGGTTTTTAAGTCTACCAGGGCGTTTCCGTGCCATGGCCTGGCTGGAAGCATGATTGGCGAAGGCCCAGCAGGTTATGTGCTTCTAGGTAGTTTTGGATTTGTACATATGCAACCCTTTCTAATATTTTTAGCAGGAACGGCACGGTCGTAATAGGTCTGTAATTAGTTGGTATGTTAGGGTCTAAGGAGGGTTTTTTCAGTAAGGGCAATACCCAGGCTTCCTATAAGTCGTCTTAGAGGTGAATGAGTTATTTATAAGTGAAGTGATGAATGGTGCCAAGTTGTCTGCGCAGTCCTTGATTAGTGTAACAGGACAGATGTCGCCTTGGCATCGCGTTGGTTTGAGGCCTTTTATAATTTTTGTAGTCGCCTCTAAGGTAATGGGTTATGTTCCATCATAGGTTGGGCCGGGGTGGTAAATTTCAGTTTTTCTTTATTGATTTTGATTTGGAGGGATGAGATTTTGTCCATCAGGGCCTTTTTGAATGTTTTCAAACTAGGCTTTGTCCTTGATGCAGAGGTCTGGGGGCCGTGAGGGCGATATTAATTCTCTCAAGACTGAGAAGAGCTCTTTGGAGCTAGAGTTGGCAATTTCTATGAGCAGGTTATATGCTTTGCTCTTTGCTTGGTGGGTGGCTTTTCTATATTCAGAGGCTAGTGTGGCGAATTGTTGTTTATTGGTGACTGAACGGTCTTTTTTCCAGTTGCTTTCTGCATTCCTTTTTTTGTTTCCTAAGTCTTTGAGTTCTGGGGTGAACCAATGGTTGATATGTGATTTGGGTTAAGCTTTGCATTTGCCCGTAGGTGCCACTATGTCTATGGCTGCCTCCATTGTTTAGTTAATAAGAGGCTACCAAGGAGGAAGGACCAGCATTAGTCTTAGTATGTGTATTGAGCAGTGAGAGCAGTGCAAGCATGTTGTCTGGCGTGATGTTACATTGGTTACGAGTTTGGGTTGCAGGTGCAATGGGTGTAGATGTGCAGGCTTGTGTATTTGTGCTGATTGAGAATAGTATAGGTTTGGGTTGTTGTTAGATATGTGTGTGGTGCAGTTATGGTCTGCGAGCCAATCAAGCGTGCAACCTTTCGAGTGAGTTGGGCCTGAGGAGCGCAAGGTGAAGCCTTGTGTTTTTATAGTATTGGCTAAGGTTGTGGCTTGGTCGTCAGCTGTCATTAAGTCCTAGGTTGAAGTCTCTGAGGATAAGGGCTTTGGATGTAGGTTTTATGTCTGTGGCCAGTAAGGCGGCTATGTCCTCGTCAAAGGAGGAAGTGGGCCAGGAGGCCTGTAAATAAGATGTAGGGTTAGTGAGGCAGTAGCCAAGATGGTCATTTTGGTGGACAGAAGTTCTCCTGATGGGAAAGGAGCATTAGGTATTTCTCGAAGTTGAGGTTAGTTTTGGAGATGAAAGCAAGGCTGCCTCCTTTCGCAGTGGTTCTGTCCTTTGTAATGATTGTGTAGCCATCAGGTAAGGCAAGGGCCAAGGCTGGGCCTGCTGCTGGGTGCAACCAGGTTTCAGTTATGGCGATAAAGTCCAAGTCATTGGTGGTAATGAGGTTGGATATGTCAAGGGCGTGTGCTGGGATAGATATGGCGTTGATAAGGGCTCCCATGATGTGTACAGGTGCATTGCTGTCTTTGTCTCTGTTGGGTTTTGTCTTGGTTATGGTTAGGGAGGTTTTAGTCATATGCCTAGTCAGTCTAGTTCGACTGAGAAGCAATAGTTGCATCAGCTAGGTTAGTTGTAGAGGATCTGGTGTGGATTTGGATGTCAGCAGAGTGGGAGGCTGACCTGTGGATTTGGTTTAAAAGATCATTTTTGTCCTATCTCCGAGTCTTTCGTTTCTCTGACCAGTGGCGAGGACTGAGGTTCCTGAGCCGTTGTTGTCATACCTGAGTTTCGTTGAGCCTGCAGGTACATATAGGGGGTGGTTGGTGAGTGTTTTAAAGGAGGTATTGGAGGAAGGAGTCTTTCCGCTTTTAAGAAGCAGTGTTTAAGGGAGAAATGGAGAGGGCCGAATAGTGTTAAGGTTGGGTAGTGCTTTGGCCGTGCTTAGAGTGCGACTTTGGTGAGCAGGTAACGATGCTAGAGCCTTTAAGTCTGGCATGTCACCGCCGTAGTGGGCTAAATGCAGCACAGAGTCAATGCACAATAGTGGGCTAAATGCAACACTGGATCAATTCAAAACAGTGTTGTGCTAAATGCGGCACAAAATCGGTTCAAAGCAATAGTGGGCTAGACCCTTAACACCTGTTTTGACAGCTACAAGTAAGCATTTGTTAATCCAATTTCTAGTCACATAAGCAATACTGCGCCCACATCTTGGAGATAACAGAAGTACAGACAACAGGTTCCGTGGAAAAGTAATAGTCCAAATCGCATCAACCCTGTCCAACACCTCTTTCCAATATTCCTTCACCTTATCACAGCACCACAACATGTGCAACAGAGAACCCTTCTCCTTCCGGCAAACATCATCTCCCTTCAATACCATATCATACATACGAAGCGGAGTCCAATAAATCTTACCCAACGCCCTCTGATGAGTATAACGCAAATTTAAGTCAATTTTCCCCTTAACCAGTACCTTCCAGATTTGTTCCCACTCTTCCGCCGAAATATCATTGCCCAACTCGTCAGACCATTTCAATCTCAGCCTCTCCCATGAGGCCAACCAAGCACTCTCTAAAGGTATAAAATTCATGATATCCGACACCTTCTGTTGCATCACAGCAAACAATTCAGATACCTCCGGTTTCTGCGCAAATCGTAACCCTAACATCTGTCGCTGCTCAGTAAGCAAATCTTTCAACAACCTATACCTTCTCTGTTCCCTCCTGCTCAGTCCATATTTATTACTCAAAACGTCAAAGGAAACCATCTCATCATTATCGTTCCATACATCCCCAATCATCAAAACACCTCTATTACTCACACTTCTCCAATATAACATTTTATTATTAACCTGCAACCCAGGATTACACCATAAAGAAGCTTCTTTATACATATGCAACCCTTGACCATTCTCTGTTATCAACGAGACCAACCAATGCATCCTTTGTAACAGCAATAGATTTCAGATTCAATGCCTGACGAGGCAATTTTCCCAGAGAATATAAACTCTTTACATTGTATGGATTCAACATTTCTCTCTCAATTCGCACCCACCAAGGTGCTAAGTCCAAATCCTCATTTAAGAAAACAATTTTTTAAGTAAAAATCCTTTACAATAGTTCCCCAGGATAGGATAACCAAACCCACCATCACAAACCTTTCGAGTCATAATATAATGTGAGATCCTAGCTCTTTTCCCAGTACCCCATAAAAATTCTTGGAAGACTTTATCAGTGCGCCCTAATATTTTCTTGGTGAACTGCAGTGGAACTGATTGTATGAGATACAAAACCTTAGGAAGCAGCATCATTTTAATTGCATTAACTTTTGCCCAGATACTTAAAATAGCACAACGCCACTTCCTAATGTCTCTTTGAAGAACCTCTATTAACCTATTCACATTGTATTCAACCAGCTTATTAACATCCCGAACCAGATAAATACCTAGATACTTGACACAATCCCTTTCCCATTTACAATCCCATCCCAATAACCGATCACAATCAAGAGTAACACCCAGTGGAAAGACTACCGTTTTCCCCCAATTAATTTTATAACCGGACAACTTCCCTACCTCTTCAATCATAGAAACCTCTTGTGGAGGGTTGGTTGTGTGATATGAAGATTCTTTCAAGGTATGAGAAATGCTTATTTTCTAGGCAGCAAAAAGTTCCAGTATATAAAGACATTTGGGGACCCTTCAATGATTTTTATTGGAGTGGATGATTTTATGTCATAGTATGAGATTAATGCCTTTATTTTTTCTTTTAAGTAAGGGGGGGTTGGGGTGGGGGAGTGTGTTTTATGTATTGTCATTTGTCCTGATTTGTCTTGTTCTCTTGTTGATCTGTATTGTTCGATGATACTTTAGTAAATCTAAGCTTGGTATTTATGTGATTTCAAATTGATATGTAGGATCTTTACTTTGCTTTGTTGTTGCATGTGTTTTGTTTTCTTTTTGTATTTTTACTGTAATCATTCATTCTTCGGAATCAATACATGGTTGTAATATATTTTGTGGAAATTATAAAATTATAAATAAAGTGTTTTAAAAAAAAAGCAATAGTGGGCTAAATGCAGCACTGGATCAATTCAAAGCAGAAGATGACCATGGAACAGGGAGAAGGGTCTATGTGGTCCTTTCTCCCTTTCCATGGTGGCGTGTCTCAGATCGGGAGCTGACGAGCTGGGAACACTACTGTTCCCAGCACAGGACCAGAAAGGATGAGGTAAGTGGGGCGGGAGGGGGAGGGGATGAAATCTGTGGCAAAAGGGGCTGAGGGATACAGGGGTGGGCACTTGCTTTGTTCCCTGGCGTGGGAGATGGCGGTCTCCAGCCCTGAACAGCATCAGAGCGGCGGGATTGCTGTATTATAATGCCTCTGCTCCGAGCCTCCCCATTGGCTGGGAGGAAAAAGCCATGCCACCGCCAGCTACTAATGTGGAATATCGAGAAATGCTAATCCCACAATATCTAAAGTAAATAATTTCTGTCATGCTCCCAGCGTCGGTGAAACTGGAAGGTCGATCGCGTCAATGATCCGCCATGTTCAGCCTCGCCGATTGTATTCCTCATGCGAGCTGCCTACTCCCATAAAGAGGAGTAGGTCTGAAGATGGCGACCCATCAAGCAGTCCACCTTGTGCTTTTGTACTTCCAGGCTCTTTGATAGCAAGCTGGTCCATCATCAATGTAGTGGCTTACTGCACATGACTGCTGTCATTCCTGTTGCGCAGGTCATTTGTTTCTGCAGAAGTGTTCACCGGCACTATTTGGCAAAGCTGGCATTTATTTCCTGGGCCGGATTGGCAAGTTTGATTTTGTGTTGGTTTACTTGTGGCATTGCACGGTGCCTCCTACATGCAATTTCTTGGCCTTTTTTCTTTGTTTCATGCTTTGTATCTTTATGTAACGTTAGCGTTCTTCGTTTTGGCTCACAAATGCTACATACTAGCCAAGTAACCTTTGAAAGACAAGTGGGCTGTAAGAAAAGAGGAGGCCCAGCAGACTGTTTCACCTGCCTCTAAAGGAAACACGATCTATTAAAAAGGGTTGAAATGTATACAAATAAAGAAGAAATCCAAATTGGTCAATGCAAGTTCCAGTCCCCCAGTTCTTTTAAATGAACATGTATTCTTATAAGTTCATTCCTTGTAATGAAAAGGCTATAATATAATCGCCTGTTGCAAAAAAATCAAACAATGTATTATTTGTTATATTTCCCGTCAGAGTATTCCAGAACAAACTGTCTGAACTGCATGTGTGTGAAACTTATGGGGTGTTTTGTAAACATGGGGTTGTGATGCCATTTGCTGGGCAAGGGTAGTATTATTGCTCGTCATCTCTTCATTCGTTTTTATCTAGTTGGGAGCCCTGGGCAGGTCCCTTATTCTAGAGCCATTTTGGACCCTGTCGGAGCGCAGCCCCACCCCACTTAAAGCTCTGTGGATTGGGGTAATTCTCGCTGTGTGTCCATGCGTCCTTCAATCGTGCGTCAGTGCCCTGTGAATGTCTGCTGGGAAGAGGAAAGCCTGCGCAGTATCAGAAACATGGCTTTGGGATGTGTTGATTATTACTTATTTATTTTTTCATGTATAAAGCGCACCAATAGCCGTAGGCATCGTGGCGCTGTTACAGGTACCAGTTACACGTGGCCCGATGGCATTTGAAAGGTAAAACAGACAGATTGCAGTTACATGCTAGGAGTAAGGCAGACAGACTTTGTGGAAAGGTAGTGTGTTACAACAAACGGTGAGAGGGGCAGATCAAGGGGAGCATACACAATGAAACACCCAGGTTTTGAGTGCTTTGCGTAAGTCCCGGTACGATTCTCCCACTCCTAGAGCATGTGGTAGGGAATCCCAGTGTTTGGCTGCAATGGATGGAAAGCTGGAGCTTATAGATTTGGCAACGTTGTGATGAGTTGCGGGTGTTCTGTCGCCTGCGGGGTGCTGTGAAAGGTTCTGCTATCAGGTGAGTTTCTTGACTTGCGTTAGTAAGCTTCAAAGGGGCTCTTCAGCTCTATTCCTTTTTAAAAATATAAACCAACTCCTTCTCCCGTTGAAGCCCCTTAGACTACAAGCTTTTCAGGGTCGATAAGGGGCGTCTCCAAAGTTGCAAGTCGTTTATTAACATCACATCACTGAGTTGAGTGGCCTAAGGTAGCCTTTTCTGTAGTGAACGGAGGCTACTGAGAACTCAAACGAGGCCTGCGACTAATCTCACGGGGACCACTAAAATGTGTGGCTGCTATCGTCCTAGGCCTGTACTCTGCGCTGGATAATGGGGCGGCTCTCGCCGGATCCGAGATCCGGCATCAGTTCTCTAGCCGGATCTCGGGATCTGGCTTGCCTCTGCCGCAGCCCCGTCAAACAGTGCACAGTGAAACAGTGCACAGTGCGTGATTTAATGTGCTCTAGACTGCGAGCGCACTGCACACAGAGCATATACATTCGATCACGGAGGCCTTCTGGCATATCTAGCGGGGCTTGGGGGGTGAGGAGGGGGCTGCTGGAAATGTATCAGTGTGCCACCTCTGCCGTTCGGCACCTCCAAGATGGTGCCCAGCGGGAAAGGTATCCCACTGGCTGGGCAATGTGTGCCGAGCAATTCCTGCTCGGCACGCTCATTGTCCTGGCAGCAGGACACCTGACCCTTTCCAAACAGGAGAGATGTCCCTCTGCCAGGACAATGCCCCAAGGAGCTCGGGGCATCAGAGGGGCTCTCACGTTGCTGTGTAAACAGAGAATTTCAATGTGAGCCATTAGGCACTGATGGGAGGGAGGAGGGACTATTAACAGGGACGTTTGTCCCTTTAGAAATGGGAATGGGATGGAGTGATCAGTGTACATAATGTTGCATGCTCTATAGGATAAAGTGGCTTTGAAACCCAAGGGTCAGAGCCGGCCCTAGGGGAGGCGAGCTGGGCGACCGCCCGTGGCGTCACGCCCCCCTGGGCGCCTTTTGGCCCTGCCACGCCAGCTCGGGGGAGTCTTTCAAGGGCTCCCCGGAGCTTGCGTTGAGGGAGAAGGCGCTGCAGGCGGCCTTTTACTGTAAAATGTGCCTGTGGCGGTGGGTGCATTTAAATGCGCCCCTCCGCCGCGGGCACTTTTCACAAGAAAAGGCGCCATTAGCCCCCCACCATGCCAGTTCCAGGGAGTCTTTCAAGGGCTCCCCCGAGCTGGCGTGGTGGCAGGGGCCTCATTGTCATTGAATGAACCCGCGGCGGCGGGCTCATTCAATGACAATGGGGTGCTAACTCGCCCTATTTAACCTCCTCACAGGAGCGAGGAGGTTTAAAAAAAAAAAAGTGGCCCCGCCCCCTTCCGCCCTGCCCCTTGTTAACCAGGGGGCCGCCGTGGGCGAGGCGGGGGGGCGCCAATTCGCCCAGGGCGCTGCTGCCCTTAAGGCCGGCGTCCTGCCAAGGGTGATTTGTTAGGCGAACTTTGAATGCAGGAGGGGGGAGAATAAAATTATAGCCATGCTCGTATTGTTAAAAATATTTCTATGACCATGTTTGTTTGTTTGTTTATTATTTATTGTGCGCACCGGACCCTGGGGTAGCAGGGCGCAAGAGAACAAGGAGGTTTACAGCTTAGTTACAGGTTACAGGTTACAGGTAAGCATAGTGGACATTTCTTGAATCAGCAGGGTAAGGCAAGTGCAAGTGCAGATAAAGCGCAGCCGAACAGTCAAATCTATAGCGAGCGAACAGTATAGCAGGTCTGAACAAGCATTATAACAGGTCATTACGTATAAAGTGACATACAATTGGACGTGCGAGGGGTGGCTGGATATTATGTCGCGTTCTCAGTGAGCCATTTTATGGTGTTCTTTCTGAAGGTATGTTTATACTGCATAGTTAGTTTACTATGAAAAGCTGGTTTATTATGTAATGTAGTTTGCTTCCAAGACATTGCTATAAATAAAGTATTATTTAAGCACATGAAATGCGAAGCAAAACCTTAATGAAGCCGTATATCAGCTAAACCTGTGAAGATGTGCTCAGTTGCTTAAATTGTGCACATCCCAGTTTCACCCTTTCACCAAAGTGTGTGATCCTGAGCAAATCATTTAATGGCACTGTGTCTTCTCTGCAGCTCTGTAAACGATTCTGATTTACTTCATAGCTTATGTTAATATATCATCTATTATTTTTTTTTTAAAGCCCAGTGACTCTGCAGTTGCTCCCTATATAATAGTGCAGTTTAGATCTGTTGCACCACAAAGCTACTTGACACTTGGTTTTCTTATGGGAACTTATTTTAAAGTCACTTCCATGGTGCCTCCAAGTACCAATGCTGATTCTCCCTGCAATGTCCTTTTCTCTGAAGTCGCTTCTGTTGGTGCAAACCATATGCAAATGTTGAGGTTTGCCCGTATTTTGCCCCAGAGCTCCTCGACAGGCTCTGATAGATGAGTTTCCAGCAAACGCAATCATCATACAGATTTTTCGCTTGTGTTAAAATGCCATCTGCCACTAATGTTACCAAAAAAGTAGATTGGGGTGGGGGTGGCCGGTTTGGGGTGCGAATGAGACTGTATAGAATTGAGCGCACTGCATTTGGGTCAGCCCCCGGGTTCGCCGAGGGCCAAAGACCCTTTGACAGAGCAGAAAGCAGACTGTGCTTTCCAAATGCATTCTGCTCTGTGTGCACAATGATCACCGAGCCCCCAGCTTCGCGGGCACAGTAATGGAAACTGCTCTGCGCCAGCACATTGTGCACTGTGCACACAGAGCAGTACATTATCGAGCCCGCAAAGCTCGGTGATCATTGCCTTTCCCAAACAGAATCTGTTATTTGTAGTCTGGAAAAGATGGTTTGAAAAGTACACAAATCATAGTAAGATATGCACACATATATTTGTGTGCGTACCTTACTATGGTTTGTGTACTTTTCAAGCCATGAAAGAAATTGCTCCATTTTTAAACTATTTCGAACATCCTTTGATCAGAGTACAACTGCCAGCTCTGCCCCCTCAGAACTCTGCCCCTCCTCCAAACTGCGCCCCCATCCTTGTGGGATCCCCCATCAAATAGTTTCCATTTCCACCACTGCCTGTACTACATAAATGTTGTTCCAGCACAGTGACCCTTTTATGCCATTGCCAGTACACACATGTATTGCAGCAATGCCTTTTTTCACTAGTCCAGTTTTTGGTCTGGTGGGAGCTTGTAACGTCGCCGGCACAACATTTCTGTACCGCGGGTCATGAGTTAGCGGAGTTCCAGCAGGTGATGAGAAAGCGAAGAGCGCTGTAACCATGTAGCGTAACTTTGAGCGTCGCAGCCATACCCGCCTATCCTCCGGATTTTTCCCGGAGACTTAAGAATTTGAACCATTTCTCCGGGTCTCTGGGGAAGACCCTGGAATCTCAGGAGTTTTGGGTCCCGTCAGATCCTCCACCCAATTGGCTACCAAAGACGGCTGCTGGTAGCCAATCGGGTGGAGGTTTGCATGGACCCGGAAACGGCACGAATGTGCCTCCTATGTGCCCGTTGTTGGGGTGGGGGGGGGGGCAGCTTTCACTGATTGCTTTTTTTTTTTTTATGCTTGCAGGACTTCGCCACCGCGACTCCCTGCCAGAGTGTGGCTTTGTCTCTGCAGCAATGACTGTAATGCTTCCAGCACATCGGCAAAAAGAACGCAGAATGCAGACTGGAGCAAAATAACGCGCGTTATTTTGCTTCACCTTTCATTCTTTTTTGCCGACTTTCAATGCAAACGCGCAGTTTTTTTTGCTTTCGTTCTTTTTGCCCAGGTTAGGGTGGACTCAGCCCCATTGAACCACAGCCATCAGGTTTGCAGGCTGGACAACTCACCACTGCACTACATAACCTGCTGAAAAACAACTAATGTGAAATGTCCACGTTCGTTCGGCACTGCAAAATTCAGAGAAAAACTTTGCATTGGTCCTTGGAGTTTACATGTGCACATTTTAACGTGTTGATTTTATGGAAGGCGAATGCCTTTTGTCCTATGCAATTTGGGTGGTTGTGAAAAGGCAATTTAATGAAATATGCATATTTCAATTTGAACTGCAAATTACTGACGTCACATCACATCACATTACAACAGAGTTTAACTTTATGGCATGTGGGCGGGCCCATGTGGAAATGGGCGGCGTTTTGTGTGACTGTGGGCGGAGCTTAAATCTCAGGATTTGTAGGCAGGTATGGTCGCAGCTCGCTTGGTGTGTGGACCTCCGTGACTCCTCTGCAAGGTTCTCGAGGTCTGGTGATGGGTTGTAGCACCCCTCTCTTGCAGCCTTTCACAAACGGCCAAGGGGCTTTCTCAGTGGATTACTGAGCCTTTTTTTTAACGTTAGAATTTCCCAAGATCTTTATTTCAAAGCAACTGCAGAGACAGGGGCCATTATCCGGCTGAAGGCAGAGAGGCGAAGCTCCTGCCAGAACCTCCTCTTTTGTGGCCTGCTTTCTTTGCCTGAGGCCTGATTTATCAAGCGATGCCACAGCCGCTGGCCTGTGCCAGCGGACCTTGGCTCGACTCCTCCAGATGAAACTGGACAACCTCGAGTTGCCGCCAAATGAATCCTGTGCCGAGGAGGGAGGACAGTCTGAGCATGGATTTCATTTGGCACCGTGTATAATGCAGTGCCGCTTGCGGTTCTGCTTCAAGGCTCTTCATGTTGGTGGATAGTCTGCAAACAAGGTTTACTATGTGGACCTATAGTGGACAAGGTAACAGGGCTCGCTCTGCAGTCACAAAGCTGGTCCCGGATACCCGAACCCATTTATTTATGTTTTATTTCTGTACCTTTTCTGGGCACCAATTAAGAATAAAATGAAAGTGCAACATGGTGAGTAAGAGCAGCATGCCCACAGACCAGTGCCCGTGTTGCTGCTACGCGAGCCAGTATTTTCTGGCTGGCCTCCTTTCTACCTCTACAAATCCCACCTGAAGCAAGGCATTGCCTCAGCAAGCAGTTACTGAACCTCCGGTGCTTGCCTCATCAGTACCTTACAGGCCCTATTTACTAAGACCAGACTGTGCTCCGTTCACCCATTCTTGGTGTATTTCAACAGTCTGGGTGAATTTCCACAACAAGCAGGAGATTTGTATTGCATCGCTTGATTAACTCGAGGGATGGCTTCAACTTCTCGACGGGTGAGGTCCTGCAGCGTAGCGCATTGTGCAAATAAGTAATCGCCACCCTTCCAAGAGAAATTTGTGGGGGCTATGCTCCCCTAACCCCCAAGAATTGTTTTATTGAAGATCAAACTTGTTGATTGTGTGTAAACAGAGAGAGAATGATAGATTAATGCAAACAAATGAACTTCCTTGTTGTTCCTGAAGCTAACCATTGACTGGCTGCCCATTATTTCACATGGAAAAAGACGGAGGCCCAAAAGACCGGTCGCTTCTTGAAACCTTCTGACTTGGGTAGTTTTTAACCAGTTTTATTTTCTTTGAGTTAGACTTTCCAGGAAGAGAACAATAGGACAGGACCAGAGCCACAATTCAATCGGCAATGAGGGTGGGTGGTCATTCAGTGGACATGTAAAGATGAAGATTAGGCCTTGTTGAACCCTTCAGGGTCTGGGGTGACCACCCAATAAGCAACTCGCGGAGAGTTTCCGGAGCTATGCCAATCCTAGGATAAAAGGGCCCTGAAGAAGATGACCCTACCACCTTTGGTCATCGAAACTGGTCGACCCCACAGATCACTCATGATCACGATGTTTTCGCTAAATGAATCTCGGGCATGTCTTTAAAGTATACATACTCTCCCAGAGGGAGTTTTTCTTTTAGGTTATCCCATCCTGTTGGGATCTTTTAGTATCCTGGAACGATGACTGATTTACCGAAAGCCTGCTACCCATTTGGTGAATAAAGACTAAAGGAAATTCCCTGGGGTTGCACGCTTTTTCTGAACGCAGATGAGACATGATTTAATTTGAACTGTCTCAACCCACTGTCGTGCCTGTGGATTTTTAACTGAATATGATTTATTGAGTGTGATTAAGTGCTGATGAGGGACAGTTTCTCTCGCTATCCCTATTAGATAGGCAGCGCACTACCGGCAATCTAGGGATGGCTTTCCCTGACAGGGTCAGGGTGTGCTTCTTGTGAGGGACAGCTTGTGTGTTTTGCGATACCAGTACGGATAGGAATGCTACTGTGTGTGGAAAATAGTTACTCATTTGCCCGTTCATTTGTGTTAAAAACTGTAAGAGATAATGGCAGGTATGCAATTGTAGTTATCATAGCGTGAAGCTATTCCCTTGGTGTTTTTGGAGAGACAATTTCTCAGGCCATTAGAATCATTATGGGTTGGATTTAGTGTCATCATTCAAAATGTTAACATTGATACTGAGGGTGGCACATTATCAAAATATTGAGATTTCCATCAGGGATACTGTTATTAATATCGCATAGGTTTAGAAGATGGCTATTTCTTGCTCCTGCAAAGCTTCCAAATAGAGATTGGGCTCAATGATGGATTACTGGCCAGGTATGAGGGATATTTACCAAGACTCGTACATCCTTTTTTAGAGGCGCTATGTGATCATACCAATGGTAAAAGGCGCAATACAAATGCCCAAGGACCTAACATGCACAATATAATCTAATGGGGTACTCTTGGATAACC
Organism: Ambystoma mexicanum; assembly: GCF_040938575.1. Taxonomy (NCBI): domain Eukaryota; kingdom Metazoa; phylum Chordata; class Amphibia; order Caudata; family Ambystomatidae; genus Ambystoma; species Ambystoma mexicanum. The sequence continues at coordinate 574,014,375 of NC_090922.1, read as the reverse complement.
GGCGCACCAGCGTACCCTCTCAAGGGCCAGTCCACCTCTTTTTATGAGGGCCATATGTAGCTTTTCTACACTAGTAAGGCAGATCCAATGGCTGTTTTAGGCCTCTTCTGTTATTCAGAGCAGGGCTACTATTCAGGTTATAGGGCTCCCGCAGGCTCGGGGAGCAGAGCCATCCCATAGGTTACACTGATTTTAGAGCTTGTGCCTAAGACCGATAACTGCACTATACAGCGATAGTACGGTTATGGAAAGCTATCCATGTATGTAGGGACATGGTTTTGAGTGCAGAGGTTTGCTTGTAGAAATATGGAAATGTGCATTTTCTTTATTGTACAGACCTCAGGGGGGATGCCTACCGTGCTTTGCGCTGTTCATGATTCAGTATTGGAATGTTTACAGTGAGCAAGGAGATCCTTACAGCTTTTTCCAGAGCCGCTACAGAATCTGCTACTATGTGTACTGACCCCTTGTGTGCAGGAGTGGGACCGCTGACTGAGTAACAAGATGCAGTAATCCGCATGAAGATGAAGTATTTGGGGGGACATTACAGGGCAGCATTGCTGTGCTGACGCCATGTGGCAATAAGCAATGCCAAACACTACGCTGAGGTGTGCAGCATTTGTAAAGTAGTGGGGTGTGTTGTATGGGGCAAGAGGAGTCTGTGTTCTTGAGTAATTCACCGAGCCCTGGTCATGGGTTCTAGTAACTCCAGGTTTTGAGAGATTGGTTGGCCACGCCCATTCATTGCATCTGCCATTCATGTCTTCAGTACTCACATCATACCCTACCAACAGAGTGATGGCGTCCGCAGGCTGACCTTAAGTCTTTGAATGTGAAATTAGGGTGGATGGGCCTGCAAGGGTGCTGCAGATGCGACTACGACAGCTAGGGCAAAGGAGCCAGGATGACTGCTGGTGTCGAAGCTCTGGGCTTGACTAGCACTGCAGGTTGACCTCCATACAGGTTCAGTGAAGGATTATGAGACGTGGTTCAATGCCAACTCTGTCACTGCTTTTGACACACTCCTTCATGAGGGTTACAAGATCCTCTCCAAGCCCAGGCTTAACTGGTCTTGAGGAGGAGTGGCTCTTGTTCCAAGCGCAATAGTTGGTATGATTCCAAATTAGCCTTGTTGAAACGCAAGGGCAAAGTTGTGGGTCGGAAGTGGCTGGCTTCCAGCCCATCCTCTGATAACTGGCTGTTCGCCTGCTCCAAAGGCAATACAGATTCTCTATCTGCTCCGAGAAATGGGCCCTTCTCCAATTCTGCATCTCTGGAGCCACAAACAACACAGCAGAACTTTTCAAAATCTGCAAGAACTTGCGAATTCTACTGCAGTCTCCACCTCTCGTCCGTCTTCTCAGACCCTCTGCACTGCGTTGGCCACCCATTTCACAACCAGGCCACAGGATATCCTGTCCTCTCTCTCCTCTCTGCTCCTTCCTCCCCCGCCTGCATTCAGCCCTCCCCGTCCCAAGTCTCACCTTTCCATCTATTCTCCTCCTTCTCACCCATAGCACTGGATGACATCACCAAGACAATCTTCTCTATGAAAGTCTCCCCCAAACAGGTGCTTCCCGGGTCCTCTAGAACTATCGAGGACAACATTGCTTTTCTCACTCCCTCCTTGGCTGAGTTATGCAACCACTCCTTTGCCACTGGCTCTTTCCCTTCTCCCCTTAATCACTCCCTTGTGCACCCACTCCTATAAAGCTGTATGTGGACCTTTTCTACCTGGCTAACTACTGCCCTATCTCCACTACCCCCTTCTTGGGAAAACTCCTAGAGACGTTGGTCATCTCCCAACTAATTCATAATACTGAATCTTTTGTCTGCTTTCATGACCACTAGTCTGGCTTCGGAGCAGTCAGGGGCACAGAATTTGCTCTCCTGAACACCCATGATGACCTGCTCTCAAATCTTGACTCCAACTCTCCCTCCTCCCTTATTCTCTTCGATCTGTCCACTGCCTTTGACATGGTCAATCACTCCATCCTCATAAATAGGCTCTGTGATACCCTGGGAATCACGGACAGGACACTGGATTGGTTAACCTCCTTCCTCTTGAATCGACCCTCACAAGTTCAACTGGGCCCCTTTCTCTCCTCTACCTCACTCTCAACGGGTGGCATCCCTCAGGGTTCTATCCTCTTGCTCTGGCTTTTCAACACATACCTCGCCCCCCTTGCCCACTTGATCTCCACCTTCTCTTCTCATTTCCAGTGTTATGCCGATGACACACAGCTTTCCTTCAAGCTCACCTCCTCTTACTCCTCTCTCCACTCTTGTTTCTGGCTGTCTGACTACTATTAATGGTGTGCTGCTAATGATCTCTGCCTTGATGCCAGTAAAACTAAGATCCTTCTCATTGGGACCCCTACTCCCTCCTTCCCGCCTACACTCTGGCCGTCCTCCTTGGGCCTTCACCCTTGTGTGAGTCAAAAAACGTGGGTGTCATCTTTGACTCCTCTCTCTCTCTTTCTCACCTCTCATCGACGACCTTGCCAAGAAGGCCCACTTTCAGCTTAACCTCCTCAGGGGCATTTTCCCTTTCCTCCCTTTACCCCAGATACTCAATGTCTCCAGAGCTGTGGTTCTCTCAAGGCTTGATTACTGCAACAGCCTCTTCCTTAACCTGCCTCTTTCCTCACTCTGCCCTCTTCAGCTAATCCAGAATAGGACGACAAGATTTATCCTTGGCCTCAAGTCCAGGGACCACATCTCTCCAGCCCTTATATCTCTCCACTGGCCTCCTGTGGTTGCAAAGATCAAATTCAAGACCCTCTGCATCATCCACAAGGGTTTCCGAGGCCTGGAACCTCGCTCCATTCAACTCTCTCTCCCGGATTGCCTCCCTGCTAGAGTCCTCCGGTCCTCTAGCTCCAATTGTCTGCATATCAGATGCTTCTCCAAGCACACAGTGGGAGGTAGATCTCTCTCTTCGGCAGGAGCCTCCCTCTGGAAAGGCTCCCTGCCCATCTCCATCTTGAGCCGGATCTCCTTAAGTACCGGAACTCCTCAAGACCTTCCTTTTCTCCTCCTCCTCCTTCTGTTTCCCTCTTCCCCTGCTGGTCTCCACCTGCCGCCACAACTGGATGGCTGTGTCCTTTATGAGTCTCGCTTGGATCAGGCCATCCCTCGTCCAGTCTCCCCTTCGCAACCCTCCACCAGCACTTACCCTTGGGGTCCCTTTCCTTGATTATCCTTCCATGTTGATCCTCCCCCACCCACGGCATTATCACCTTATTCCTTGCTTCCCCTGGCACTAGCCCACTTGGACACCCATTAGCACTTGCCCAGCCCCACTGGGTCCACTCCCTTCAGCTCCTCTCTCCCCCTTTCCCAGCCGATCCTCTGACCTTCCCCCTCCCACTGCGCTTCTTGATACTGCACTTGCACTATCCGAATGTCACAAGGCCTAATAGGACCGTTATTGTTGATTTCTGCCATGTCCTCACTCCCTCTTTTGTCTTGTGGCACCTGGAAACACTTTCTGCCATTTAGGCACCATACACATACTCAATAAATAAAATAACAATGTCCTCTTAATTAGGGTTCATTGGGGTAATTGGGTGCAGCCCGGGAGAGGGAGAGGGAGGGGAAGAGGGAGGGAGGGGTAGATGGAGGGGGGAGGGAGAGAGGGGAGGGAGAGAGGGGGAAGGAGACGGACGGAGGGAGGGAGGGAGGGAGAGGGAGAGACCGCTGCTTGCGAGGAACAGCTGTATAGTGCAATCATGAATATATGAACTAAGAAAGCAAGGAAAGACATTGGGCCTCATTCCGAGTACGGCGCTAACCAATGGCGCTATTAACGCCTTGGTTGACGCCGTACCCGGACCGGCAGCGCCTTGGTGGATGGCGGAATTACCGCCCCATTCCAAGGGTGGCGGGGCGGTAATTCCCCAATCCCCATTTACCTTTCCCCACTCCCATTTTTGCCCCATAGGGCATAATGGGAGTGGGGAAGGCGTTAATTACGCCACCGTAAATTACGGTGGCGTAATTAACATCAAGGTCCCTTAGCGCCATGGTTTTTAACACCTGCTAAAAGCAGGTGTTAAAACCTCCATGGCGCAAAGGGAACTCGGAGTATGGCGGTAAGGGATTACCGCCACCGCTCTCGTTAGCGGTGGCCGCTATCCCTTACCGCCATACTCGGAATGAGGCCCATTTAAAATGTTGATTCCCGCAAAAGAACTGTACATTGAAATAGTTGCCTGAAAGAGGAAGACATGTTGGCATCACCCAGGGGTGTGGTTCGAGATTACTGTCCTTGTGTTCACAAGGAGACAGCCAACTGCTGTCCTCGTCCCAGTTGTTCCCTCCTCTTCCTTGAGTGAGGGGAATGGACCGAGTGAAGGCATGCTGCCATGCAGTTCTGAGTCACAGGTTTTCTTCCGTGTATTGTGAGAAAGCAGAGCTAATTATTCTGGTGTAAAGTCCGGGGAGGAGAGAGGGGGTTAGACCAGAATCCCAAAGGCCCAAGCCTCCTGTGATACCAAGTACAGGTAGTTAGGATAAGCCTTCTGAGACTTTGGCAGTTGCTGTATTTCTTTCCCGCCTTCACTGTGGCTTGGTCTAAGGGATGGTCTGGGACCATTCATCTGGCTGGCAGTGTCTGACCCGCCACAAGGCACACCGAGGCAGCTGGACTTAAACAGAGCGGAGCCATTTGTGGCGCCTTTCCCGGTCTACAATGTTAAGGAGACGCCATGTGGATGGTAGGGTGTCCAGGTAGTTGGATTTACATAAATAGCATGAAATAACTTTCAAAGCAACACGATAGGGCCCTCTTGCACCAAGAAAATTGATCTCTTACCGCCGCAATAAGTGTCCGTTATATCCTGTGCCTTTCTATGACGATCTTCAGTCCTCATTTCTGGAAGAAGGATCTTTTCTAACTTGCTGGAAAAAGAGAATCTGCATAACCGCTGCAGAGGATGCACGTTTAGCCCTGGGTTTCAGGAACCAAACCGAGTGAGAAAACCAGGTATATAGGGTACGTGAATGATCACCTTGTAAAATGGAACTTCGTGGTGGTATGCTGATGGAAGAAGCGGCTCTTAAGCCGCTATGAAGTGTGAGGTTGTGTGTGTTTCATTGTCGTGTTGAGGGGGCTGCCAAGAGGGGTGCAGGGCCAACAGTGCAGGTGAGAGGAGGGAAATCTACTGAGAGTGGTAAATGGTGAGCACAGAGGGTCTGTTAAGTGGACATAGAGCATGCGGAGGCCATGAGTTTGTGAGGGTGAGGGAGAAATCCATGATGAATGGGGAATCACCCAAAGGACGCTACCTCTGGAAACCCTTGCACCAGGGCAAGGATGCTACACCACACCAGACCCAATTCAGCATAGGCGAGAGACTGCTCCTCAGAGAGCTGGAGAACGGAAGCTGGGTGGAGACTTCAGTAAACCCGCCATTCCCTGGAGCCTGACCGAAAAGAGCCAAAAGGTCTTGAAGCACAGAGCAAACCAAATGATCAGTGCTACAAGACACTCCATGTTGTGAAGGAGTCTTCAACCCCAGTGCGGATTGAATGGCCGTTTGTCCAAAAGGGATGGATCCTGGGAACAAGTCTCCAAGCCCAGAGCTTGACTTGTGTAACAAATCTGTATGCAGGGAAGAGTCTTAAAGCCCAGAGGGATCCAGACCCAAAGCCCTTGAACTATTACTTGAAATCCATAATGTACGATGGGAAGTCAAGTCTTAAATTCCAAAAGGAACTGAAGGGACCCTTGACTAAAACTCTGCATTGTGGGAAAGTGAAACTGAAACCCAAAATAAGAACTGAGACACTTTCAAAACAAGAGGAGTACAGACTTCAGTGAAAAGACGAGAGCCCGCTCTGGCAAAGAAATGGTCATAAGAATGTTTTGCTTCAACTGCCGTCATCGAGTCGGTCACAAATAACTGTATAAATAACTGGAAAAGCGATTGTGGAGATTCCTTGCAGCCTGATTCTGAGACCAAGGAAGCACTACAATGGAGGCTAAATATGTACTGGCAAAAGGGGCACACACTGATGCTCCTGATTCTGCAGTTATGTACACGGTACTGTCCCCGTCATTGGAGTTGAGGCTGCAGCAACAGCCCCAAGGTCACGCTGCTTTTCCCAAATCTCCTGGTAGTGTTGCTGAAAGGATCTCCCACAATTCTGTCTTAAATAGGCCCAAGGCTCTAGATTGGCCCTCCTCAGCCATTGTACAAATACTGCAGACACAACAAGCATGTCGAGTTACCTTTTCCCATTGGCTCTCTCGTGAATGAGAGCCAGCTATGGCTTGCAATGCCTTCCTTGATCTGAAATGGCCAGGCCCTCTGAGCTTTGTAGAACATGGACCAGACCACACCTGCGGCTCTGAAGGCACTCGGTGTTCACGTGGTGCTACTAGTGCACACCTGTGTGGGCCTCTGCGGGGACCTTGCCGGGCAGTCTTCATCTGGCGTTGATAAAAGTGAAGGGGCTGCACAAAGGAATATGGCCAAACTCGCTCAACAGGGCACACCGAGAGTAGAACCGCTACTGCGGAAACGCGCGTTCTCTTTCGTATCATTCTTGGTTGTGAATTTGCACTTAGATGGATTCCACATGATTTAAGGAGACGCATCAACCAACCCACGATCATTGGGGCCTGACACCATTTTCTCTTACTTTTTGGAAGCATCCTTTCCATGCTGACGCCCAGTGTTTTTTGATATTTTCACTAACGGACACGTGGTTTCAGAAGTTTGCATTTAACCAGGGACCCTTGCTGCCGCAGCAAACTTTTGAGCCGCAACGTAATTGTCGTCAGTGGGTGTTCGTATTAGACCGAAAAGCTTTGAAGTTCCCGCGTGGAGGACATGCATTTCTCATGATAATGAGGCGTCGTCCATCGGTGGCTCTATCTTAGCAAAATTGCTTTCTGGTCCACACGTAACCGGTGCTTTGCAGTATTTAGCCAAAGTAGTAGCCCTTATTCAAGCCTTGCCTTGATAAAGACCCAGGAAGGGTCGAAACACGTGTTGGCAAATTTGGCACATCTTGGACACATTTGTTATATAACTATGAATAAAACCTAGTTTGCACAAGTTGTAAAAATTGTCATTTACATACTGTCACCTTTCGTACTTTTCCCAAGGGGACAGCGCTTTCGCCATGGAACAAAGTTTTGTTTCTAGAACTCTGTATATGTTGGCGGATAAGTGTGCTGACAAAGAAAGTAGGTTGGACCCGGCAGCATGAATATATAATGTAATATATAATTGGTTATTTATAACGTGCTTAATACCGAAGAGGTTCCTACACGCAGACCAGGGATTTGAACCTGTGCTACTCTGCGTCGTTTTGCTTCCAAGACGAACGCATTGACGCTGAGGCATACTGCCATGTGAATAAAGCTCTGCACGCAAGTAGTAGCCTGGGGTCAAAGAGCACAGGCATGACTACTGTAACCTTTCATTGCCATGTCTGTTTGGAAGTCACTACTAGATTGTGTCATTGTCTCGATTACAAGCTGAACAGTCCACGTGGAACTCCTTCACCGGCCAGCATCTTCCTCCAAGACTGGTATGCATCATAGCAGGGCCGCCTTGTCTATCGAGACTTGGAACTACCCTGTGCCCTTCCTTTCTCAGTGTCTTGTTCTGCACCCCATCCTGTCGACCCTTGAAACGCTCTGCTCCTTGGCTTCTGCCTTTAGCCTGGTCATTGATTTCAGATCTGAGCAGGCAAGCGCTTCCTTGCTTGTTAGCGAAGACTATGCTCCATAAAAGCCAAATTAAATTAATGCGCAGACTATAATCCAACAAATAAAAAAAAAAAGTGACAGATACTTGATGGGTGTGCTACCCGCCTTGGGCTTTACACTACTACCAATGTTGAATGGTCTAGACAAAGGTGCTGTCGCAACCAGGGTTGGTGGGATTTTTTCTATCCAATGTGACGAGGAATAATTAACAGCCAGAGCCAGTGTTAATGCAGCGTTTCCACTTCAGCGGGCTATAAATATATCGTGCAGACCCAGGCCGGGCAGCGTGCCCAACATTCTTTTATTGGGTTCCTGATATGACGCCTGTGGCAATGCACCGAGCGCACAGAGCGTGGTAAGGTCTCAGGGTGATGGCTGGGGAGCTAAAATATTTTTAGAGGTCCCGGCATTGTTACGTTGTTTTAAGGTTAGTCGATCCTTGCCCTTGTTTGATGTGACTCTCACTTTCCAACGAAGTCTGGGAATAAATTAGTCGATGCGAGGTAAAAATAGATTGCGGCAAAGTCTACATGGTTTCCTCGAATTCCTCCAACCCAATGACATCTTGTTGAAGGCATTAAGCACCGACCGTGGTTGGTGATAGACTGAATTCAAAACGGATTCAAGTCACCTATCTGCTGTCAAGGTCGAGTGCTCTCCTTGCCCAAAGACTATCCTGGTTATGTGGCCTGTGCACTCATTGCTTGACGAGCCTGTCCTTGATCCCCTTCCCTTTAAAACGAGCACCTTTTACCGACTGCAGTGCTTCAATATTCTTAAAGTCCATCTTCTCGCTGACTGTCGCTGCCTTCATTGGAGCAGAACTGCCTATATGTTCACTGACAACCTTCGCTCCCGGTCTTGCCTGCTCTTTGCTGCAAATTGTGAGCATGCAAAAATGTGCCGTTCTAGGGCCCCTTTCACTTATTGGACTCTCTGTGGAACAGCTACAGGTCAATATCGCCCAGGTTGTGGGTACAATTTGTTCTTTCGCTTATCTCATGTTGTGTTACTTGGCATTTATATAGCGCCTTATATATCATTGGTATGCCCTCAAAGCGCTGGTAGGTTGAACGCCCTCGGGAACCGTAGTTCAAGTCAGTAGAGCGAGAGAGAGAGTGTTGTATGGTGCGTGGGCGCACCGGATATGTGTGCAGCTGGTGTGGTTGTTGCATGATAGCTGCTTCTTAGCGGTAGGTGTGGTGTTGAGGAAATCAGTTGGATGTGTTCAGTCTGGTGGGTGGACACCCAGACTGGGTTTTGGCTGCGTTAGGCCTAAGGAACACCTAAACTAGACAGAAATGTGCTTCAGCTAGCTGTGTTTTATTAGGGTGATGAGGTGTTTGTGGGGTCGTGTTCGTATGTGAACAGCCAGGCCGAATGATATGAGGTATAGCTGTGTTCTAGTTGAATGATGGTGTATAGAAGAGAGTAAGCGTAGTGGTGTGATATGGTGGTTATCAGTATATGTATATATATATTTCTGAGGCTTGTGGAATCTGCTTAGATCACATGCTGTGCATAGGCCGACATCTAGTGGAAGCTGCAGAGTATTACAGTTTGTTTTTCGAAAATCGAAAATGGGCGTCGACACAGGGCGTGCCAGTAATACTATCCCTAGTGTGACGTCCACTGTACCCATGATCCCTCACGCGTCTAGGATCCCCAGATTGTTTTTTTCCGCCATTCTGGTCGGAAGCACTTCATCGGAGTTCCCTGGCTTTGCCATATTTGCACTCAAAACTAATTCTAATTTGCCCCGTTTTGTCACCCTTACGTCGATCAACATCTCGACGCCGAAACGGGGAGGAGATCAACGTCGAATACCCGACGGATTGGGCCTTGAGGCTTCCGCCTCGGCTCGGGCCTGGGCCGCTGGCCTCGGCCCTACAAGTAGGGAGAGTGGGGGGTGGTACACTTCCAAACTCGGTTATATATATAATCATATAGACACCTTCTTACCTACACACACTTGCCCGCTGCCCACAGGCGCGTATGGAGGGTACGCCCTTTCAGTTTTGCCCCAAGTGTAATAAGAAATACCCTTGGGTAGATAAGCACGCTACGTGCAATCTTTGCCTGCCCAGAGACCACCCCGAGGCGGGTTGCAGGGCCTGTAGTAGGTTTAAGACCAAAACTCTTAAGGACCGCTCCACCAAGCGTTGGGCCCACCACGCCAAGCTAGCAGCTATGGAGGCGGAGGGTACCTTCAGCGACGGCAGCGACGCCGGACTTTCGGACGGCGAGGGCACCAAGGCGTCGAAAGACAGCCTAACGCACGTCCCCGGCCTCGGAAGGTCGTCCGTCCCGGCGACTATGGGGAAGTCCCCCGGCGACAAAAGCGTTACACATACACACGCTAAACACAAAAAAGCCACCCGAGATTCGACGTCGTCGAAACCTCGAAAAGAGGCACAGAAGGAGCGGTCCGAAAGGACGTCCTCTGGGCGATCCCGGTCGAGGTCGCCGCACGACGTCAGGCAAGCCTCCACACTTGCACATAGTGCCTCGCCCATTAACATCACGGAAGATCACTCGTCCGGAGACGAACACGACTTCCATCCCCAGCCTGCACCCCAGGAAAAGGGTACATCACTTGGGAGTAAGGAGGGCCCAGTTTCGAAGCCTAGTTCGAAACACAGGCATTCCACCTCCGATCCTCGACGCCAGGCGTCGAAAGATAAGGGAAATGGTAAACACACTTCCACCCACGGGGAAGGGGGTAAGCAGCAACGGAAACAACCCTTGCAATCCTCCACAACAAGAGAACTGACTTCCCCGTCCAAGTCTTCTCAGGGACAGTCCATAGAAAGTTCCAGCAAGGTCACCCCAAGCTCCAAACTCTGGTCATGCAAGGACATTGACAGAGTAATGTCAAGGATGTCTTCCTTGGCAAATTTCTTCGAAAGACACCCTGACCAACTCCTAGCTTTAAACCCTCAGGAATCTTCTCCCTCAGGTTCAAGGGACCCTATCCCTTCAAATAAAAGGCCCCGGGTCGAGACACCATTAAGGGCTTCAGACCCCTTTGAGGTCCAACCCTATTCTTGCCTTTTCCCTACAGGCCAAGGAGACTCTTCCCTTATAGAGGGTCAAGAATTTGAGACGCCAGAAGATCTCGCAGTGTCAGATTATTACGGGGAGGACGAAGACGAGGATGAGCCAGAAAATAGCCCAGATATTTTCAGAATGGACTCACCAGTCGAAAGGGAAGCCCCAGTGTCTGATTCCCCAATAGATAATCAGCCCCTCCTGAATGAACTGCTCTCTCGGGCAGCTAACCACTTCCACATAGACACACAAGGTGTCCAAGAAGAGAGGGACTTCGCGGAGGAACTAATAGGGGAAAGGAAGACAGTAGCCCAGACCATTCCCATCCTGAAATCTATTCAACGCAGAATAGCACCATCCCTTATCAACCCAAACCTGACAAGACCTGTAAACCCGAGAGTAGAGAAGCTGTTTAAAGCAGCCCAGTCGGACCCTCTATATATTAGAGGTCAACTTAAGCCAGACTCTCTAGTCGTAACTAACACCCGCAAGAGAGCTGGAACCCCATTATCTTCCTCTGAGGCTCCCCCCGACAAGGAAAGTAAGAAACTCTATGGTTTTGGTAGAAAAGTAGCTTCCACGGCAGCCTACCAAACCAGAATCGCGAATTCCACCACACTGTTGGCCAGCTACAACTGCCATCAGTGGGAAGAAGTGGCAGCACTAATAGATTCCGCTCCCGAACCCCTTAAGAGCCAGCTATCTCGCATTTGTGCAGAGGGAAGAAACGTCTCAGGCTGCATTTTAAAAGCAACTTTGGACGCCGCAGACAATGCGGGTAGAATTATAGCAGAGGGGACTGTCATCAAAAGACATGCTTGGTTGAGGCAGTCGGGATTCAAAGCAGAAACACAAGCTGCACTCTTAGACAAACCAGTGGAAAGTGATCTCCTGTTTGGTAAGGCAGTCGAGGACGCTCTAAAAAACGCTAAGGAGGAATTCGACACCCTCAAATCCCTTGGCCAGTTAACTACAAAACCACCTAACCAAAGAGGGAACGGCAATTTTCGTCGCCCCCGCGGCCAAAATTCCAATAGAGGAAATAGCTATTCCCACACCCAGGGTACACAGTGGAACACCAACTCACAACAGTCTACCCAGGGGTATGGTAGGGCTAGTAGAAGAGGACGTGGTAGAGGCAGAGGCAGCCCCAGTAAAGGAGGCGGCACGCCTCCACCAAAGCAGTGACGCTCATTTCAGGGTCCCTTCCCATACAACCCCAGTAGGGGGACGAATATCCAGCTTCACCCAGGCATGGGAAGGGATAACATCCGACATGTGGGTGTTGTCAACGGTATCCAAGGGGTACTGTATAGAACTACTGCAACGTCCCCGAAACCATCCTCCAAGACAAAAAGTCCACTCTTTAGAGCATCAGAAGATCCTCCTCGAGGAGATCTACAATCTGCTCCAAAAGGACGCGATAGAAATCGTCCCAAGCCACCAGGTAAACAAGGGTATTTATTCAACTTACTTCCTTGTTCCAAAGAAAGACTTAACAATGCGCCCAGTATTGGACTTGCGGCCTGCCAACAAGTATGTCAAGCCCCAAAAGTTTCGTATGACTACACTACAAGAGGTAATCCCCCTCCTAAAAAAGGGGGATTACATGGCAACTTTGGATATGAAAGATGCCTATTTTCATATTTCCATGCTCCCAGCGCACAGAAAGTACCTACGCTTCAAGGTGGACAGCCAACACTATCAGTTCAAAGTGCTGCCCTTCGGGATAGCTTCGGCACCAAGGGTATTCACCAAGGTACTGGCGGTGGCGGCTGCACACCTACGCAGGAAAGCTATCCCAGTATACCCTTATCTGGACGACTGGCTCATAACGGGGGAAACCCCAGTGATTTGCAGGACAAACATTCAAAGGACTATCGACCTCCTTCACGAATTAGGCTTCTCAATCAACGAGAAGAAATCAAGCCTAGTGCCAAGCACCTCCAAACAGTTCCTAGGAGCTATCCTGGATACTCAGAGGGTTAACGTTTCCTTCAGAGGAAAGAATTCGGAATATACTACTGCAAATTCCGCAATATCAGGCCGGTCGCCAAATAACGGTACGCAGGGCAATGCGTTTGCTGGGCATGTTGGCTTCATGCATTTACCTGGTCCCCCACGCGCGACTGCGCATGCGTCCCATGCAGGAATGGTTGGCGAAACAGTGGTCTCAGGCAAGGGGTCAGTGGGACGATCTAGTGGTCGTTTCGCCAACATTGGTACAAAGCCTTCACTGGTGGACAAGATTAAATCTTGCTCAGGGGAAACCTTTTCACGATCCCGAGGTACAGGCAATAGTCACTACCGATGCATGCCTCACTGGGTGGGGAGCTCACCATCTCCTCCACACAGCCCAAGGTCTCTGGTCTCCCTCAGTAGCCAGGAACCACATCAACCTGCTAGAACTTCGGGCAGTATTCAAAGCACTTCTAGCATTCGAGCCCTACCTGCTCAACCTGGCAGTGCAAATCCGGACGGACAGCACAACAGCCATGTTCTACCTGAACAAGCAAGGAGGGACTCGTTCACCAAATCTGTCCAAGCTTGCCCAGAAAATCTGGATATGGGCACTCAGACGGAACATCTTCCTGTCAGCACAACATGTTCCAGGGGAACTCAATTCCCTAGCGGATGCTTTAAGCAGAGACTCCCTCCCAGAGGAACACGAATGGGTTCTACACAAAGAGGTCGTAGAAGACATCTTCTCTCAGTGGGGTTGCCCCACTATAGACTTATTCGCCACAAGCGAAAACAGACAATGCCCAGGATTTGCATCCAGGTTCCCCCAACCAGACTCCCAGGGGAACGCCCTGTGGATGAACTGGTCAGGGATGTTTGCGCACGCTTTTCCACCAACTCCTCATCAGGAAGGTGGTCAACAAGATGAACAGAGAGTCGATGACGCTCGTCCTAATTGCTCCCATGTGGGCAAGACAACCTTGGTTCCCACACTTACGCAGGATGGCGGTGTGCGAACCCATCAGACTTCCAACCTGGTACAACCTTCTGTCCCAGCACCAGGGTCAAACAGTGCATCCTCAACCCTACTCAATGAACCTCGCAGCATGGCTCCTGAGGTCATAGAGTTTGGACATCTCAATCTACCACAAAGATGTATGGACATCCTAAAAGAATCTAGGAAACCAAACACAAGGCACTGCTACTTTGACAAATGGAGGAGATTTGTTATTTGGTGCCAGAATAAACAAATCAACCCAATTGAATGCACTCCTTCCACTATTGTTACATACATGCTCCACCTGCTAGATGCAGGTCTGGTTTTTAACTCACTCAAGGTGCACCTGGCAGCTCTATCAGCCTACACCACCTCCCATAACAAGGTATCGTGGTGGAAAATACCAGTGGTTAAAGCTTTCATGGAAGGAGTAAAGAGACTTCATCCTCCAATTTCCAACCCACCACCAGGATGGGACCTGAACGTGGTGCTATCTAAACTCATGGGCCCGCCCTTCGAGCCCATGCATAAAAGTAGTCTCAAACATCTGACTTATAAAACAGCCTTCTTAGTAGCCATTACTTCTATAAGAAGGGTCAGTGAAATCCAGGCTCTGTCAGTGCAGGATCCCTTCTTTACTGTCCACAAGGACAAACTGGTTTTACGCACACACCCTAGGTTCTCACCTAAATTTATCTCTAAATTCCACGTAAACCAGTCCATTGAGCTTCCGGCTTTCTTCCAAAACCCACAAAGCTCGGCTGAGGTGAAACTACACACACTAGATGTGCGTAGGGCGGTCCTCTACTATGTAAACAAGACCAGACCGTTACGAAAAACAGATCAGCTGTTTGTCTCCGTAGCTACAGGCAGAGAGGGGGATCGCGTCTCTAAGGGTGCCATCTCTAAGTGGATTGTTAACTGTATCCAGCTGTGTTACTCACTCGCTGAAAAGACTCTGCCTTTCACGCCTAGGGCCCACTCTACAAGAGGTATTGGGGCCACTCTGGCTTTCATTGCAAATGTACCCCTTGACACCATTTGCAAAGCAGCTACTTGGAGCTCTATTCACACTTTTACTCAGCACTACTGCATTGACACTCATTCCAAGACAGATACACAAGTGGGACAAGCGGTTCTAAGACATTTATTTGCTCATGACCCTTCTCACACCCCACCTCCTTCTTCAGGTACTGCTCGCTAATCTATGCACAGCATGTGATCTAAGCAGATTCCACAAGCCTCAGAAGAGATACATTACTCACCGTAATCGTATTTCTGATGCTTGTATCTGCTTAGATTCACATGCGACCCACCCTTCCTCCCCTCTGAGAGAAGGCGCATGGTTGCTTGTAGTCCTACCTTTCTACCTATCTGCTTGGATTATCTGTACTCACGCTACTCCTCATGCTACCTCATGTCAGGAAAAACACAATCTGGGGATCCTAGACGCGTGAGGGATCATGGGTACAGTGGACGTCACACTAGGGATAGTATTACTGGCACGCCCTGTGTCGACGCCCATTTTCGATTTTCGAAAAACAAACTGTAATACTCCGCAGCTTCCACTAGATGTCGGCCTATGCACAGCATGTGAATCTAAGCAGATACAAGCATCAGAAATACGATTACGGTGAGTAATGTATCTCATATATATCAGGATGGATAGGGGTATATATGGGATACAGATATAACATCTGCATCACATGCACAAGGGAGGTAGCTACTCTGTGGGGAGCCTGATAAAGCTGTACGTGGCCAGGATGCTTACGATCATGCTTTATGGGGTGGAGACCTGGGGTTTATGGAGGTCATCCTCTCCGGCTAAATTGGAACCCACCACCTTGCAGAGACTCCTAAGACTGCCACCATATACATCGGTTGAGGATATTTGGAGTTTGGAATTGGATCTGAGCGGCCTCTGCACGTATTGGAAGCTGGTTAACACACTAATTGGTTCTTCACGCTAATCTTATGTCTAGAAGAGGTCTTAAGAACAAAAGCTGTATAGTCCAAATCAAGAGGATTGCAGACAGTTGGCTGACGCTGTCTGCGTGGATCCCCTGTTTTTGACCCTTCCACTCTTTAGGAACACTATGAAGGAACATCTTTTTTCACAGGGAAGGGAACAATTGTCATGGATCTTGCATCCAAATCATCTACGGCATTGTTCTATACGTACGTCAGCATTCCAGTTAGTGCACCGAGGTGTATTTATAACAATGCTTGAGAAATGATTGCGTCTTGGAGTACCTTAATGTTAAATGTAATGCTGTGAGGACTCTAGAAGTTACGGGGGCTTGGTAAAAGGCCCCAAGAAATGAGAGGGGATGTCGCCTCTGTGGCAGCTCCAGCATTGAGACCGCAAAACATCTCCTGACTGGGTGACTTTCCCTTCATAGGTTCAGACAACGAGCGCGAAGGTCAGCAGGTATGGTTTACGAACTGTAATACAGAAGATTGTGGACCACCTTTGAGTGGTAATAGTGATGCTTGTATCCTCTATCTGTTAACTTTGGAAGCAGATGTTAACAATTTTGTACAAACTTGGACTTTAGGCTTCTCTATCCAAAACATGTCTGGGGGTGGGCGGTGTAATGTGAATGTAAATAATGATTCATGAATTTGAATGTGATGATGCTGTTTGTTTTATTTAAGTGTAATGTACTGGTCAACTGTAAAATACTAAATACAATCTTCAAAAAAAGGACTTTATCACCCCGTGGTGAGAGTGTTGGAGAACTGAGAGCACAATGCTGTTGGCAGGGGCAGGGGTAGGGTGAGGGATTCCATTTCCCTGGGGGAAACGGGAGGTGGGTCTTGGCATTGAGAGCCGAAGACAGGGGGCGGGGGGGGGTGCGTTGCATCTCTAGCTTGAGCAGTGGGTTGGAGGTGAAGGCATCTTTGAGAACAATTGATGCGCAAGAAGGCACACAACCCAACTGATGAGGTGAATGACATTGATTTAGGGAGCACATTGATTGGGGACTGCACTGACTGGGGTTTGTGTGCAACGTGAACAGACTCACTGTACTGCCTCAGACTAGGCCGCTGTGACTGATGCTCTGTCATGCAGCTGGCACCGGGTTAATCCCACTTTTGAGTCCTAGGAAGCGGAGCAGCGCTTCTAGAAACAGAAGCTCTCATTCATGCCGATGTTAATTTTCCCACTCCAAATCCTACCCCAGCCTTGGACTGAGCTTCCTTCATAAGCAAACCAACATCCAATCCATCCAAACGTGCCCTCTGCATCCCTCGTCGGGCAAACCTTTCATTTCTCTTTGCAACTATCTCTGCTTTCAGCATATGAAGAAAATGCTAAGGAACCTTTTCGAACCTAAGCGTCACATAGGGGGGCTGCAGCGAGAAGTCACCTGGGAAGGTTAACTTGAAGGGGAATGTCTAATTTCTCATCAACATTTGAGTTGGTGTCCCCATGATGGCGATGGCACTCGTGTTATCTGATCACTACCTGGGCACTATCAGACCCTAGATTTAGGCCAATGCAGGCCCCACTCCTAATCCTTTTATGCCTGGCCGATATTTTCTGACCGTGATACATTTAAAGAGGTGGAACATAAGACTATGGAAAAGTGACTTAACCACACTCTCCAGAGCTTACAGTCTTGTTAGTGTAAGATTGTCTATTAGCAAACTTTGCTAAAGATGTGATTCTCAGTTGTTGGTTAATGGAGCGCCTAATCCAGTTGGCTGTCATGTGACATTGCATGTTGAGATCAGCCCATGTTGGTGCTGCAAAGAAGCCAGCGTCTTTTAGTGACACCATATAGTTGGAAGTCTGCAACCTGTGGCTCTCCAGATATTTTGGACTAGGACTCGCATGACCTACACCAACCCCATCACCAACCCAAGGTCCTAGGAGCACAGGCGGGAGACTCTAGCTTCTCAGTGGAACTCACTGCCACCCGACCTTAAAGCAATACCAGACACCTAGCCTTCCACAAAGCAATCAAAACACTGCGATTTATCTGAACCTGCCAGTGACACCAAATGTATAGTAATGTTCTGCTTGTAACACTGCCACGCCTCATGCGACTAAGTCATCTAAGTAATTTATGTTGTTACCCGTGTAACTAATTCACCCTCTTGTAACAGTGCCTCGGTGCCCCTGGGCTGCTGGTGCGCTTTATAAATGCAAAACACAAATGCATAAATAAATGATCCCAGTTACGGAGAATTCTCATTTCTGTGCGAATTCCCTTCAACCTTCGAGACCCAAGCTCTTTTCCTGGACTTTAGGACTTCTCATTTTTATCCTGGACTGCGTGAGACCTTTTTCTCACTCTATCAGGTATGTTTGATCTGATTTGGACTCTGTCTGGCAAACTCCATAGGCATCATCTTTTGTATTGACAAACACACCCTCAGTGCCGTGTCATAGAGAAGTCCTTTGGATTTCTCTAAAGGTTTAAATACCTTCTCTTGGGTAAACCACTGTTGCCAAGAGTAGTAAAGTGAAATTGACTTTACTTACCTGTGTGTCCTATTAGGCCCAGTACATATAATCTTATATGGAAGTGCTGGGGGGTTACTTAGCCCCCCCTTTTCCTACTTAGTGATGTAAAAAATGTTGTTCCCCCCACTTCTTTAAATGGCTGGTGGCAGTGGTTTAATTTTCCTACCAATGTTCGTTTCTACCGCAGGCTGAGCCGTCAGCTGCAGTAGTACACCCATGGGTGCCCATTTTGTCAAAATGGCCCTGGTCTTCTTTTTTTACATTTCTTGCTTGTGAGGTCTTTCTTGGGTTTTACTCTGCGTGCCAAACCAGGTTTAACCCTTTTGTTCATTTTGCCTTTGGCGGGCTTCAGTGCTGAAACCCGCCTTTGGCTCCAGTTTGCCTGGCAGGGCAGGAAGTGAGGGAGGTGCCTGAAACGCCCTGTCCTTAGTCTCCTTAGTTACCTGAATGCACCCAGTGCTGATTGGCTGGCTTTTCTTTCAGGACAGCCACCCTGCTGTGTGAGTGACAGCTAGGCTGTGCATGAATGGGAGGAACCTGCATAAAAGGGGAGGATTCCTGGACTGAAGGTAGAGTAGGCCACTGGACGAAACATCTGATGAAGGAATCTGGAAGAGAAGCTTGCTGCACCTTCATGGACCATTGAACTGGCCGGTGAAGCCCAACTCAGAATCGACTAGAGAAGCCCCGGAACAGACGACTTCTTTCCTTAGGTTGGTGGGACCAACTACCCCAAGACTCACTTTGCTGGAGGACCTTCACCCAACTGGCTGTACTTTTTTGCTGCTGGAACCGAGTGCCAGAGGTCAAGAAATCCGTAGTAGAGTGCATAGTCTTTAAGCCGGACCAGAGCTCCAGGAAGATCCTGAGGACCTTCCCAAAACAGGACAAACCAAGACAGTCACCTCACCCAAGTGCTAGACGCCAGAAGCAAGGGAAGCCAATCAAGCGTCCAACATCTGCGGTGGTGCTATTTGCTGGTAGCTGAAACCGCCAAGTGCAGCTGATCTGAAAAGAGCCCAACACTTGACATCCTTCCCTCTCAAAGTACCTTAAGTGTAGTGTCTGTGTGCGCAATTGTAATTCGTCATGGGTTCCAACGAAGTATTATTATTTTTGTATTCACACAGACCTCTTTAAAGCGCAGGAGCTGTGATTTCTTTTTTTGTGTGTGTGTGTTGGTTATTTACCCAAGACCTTAACCATAGTTTGATTGGCTCCTTCATTAAATCTGCCAAATAAGCCATTTGGAGTCCAGAGTAGCAAAGGAGGGGGCTGAGTTAGGGAGACCAAGCACTTGTTTGAATAAACAATTGTCTGCAGTTTGGAGACTAGTTGTAACCTCCATTGCCCATAAACTCGAGCCATATGTCACTATCACTCATATCAGTAGGCTGGGTTTTTAACTTCTTTGCAAATTGGGAGATATCTTTGAGGGTCCGAGTCATTTTCTTTATTTTTTTTTTCAATGTGTTTCACCTTGTCCGTGTTCGAGTAAATGTTATGCCCAGATAATCAAAATTGTCAATGCTAAACATTGAGTGCTTTGGGCACTTATGCGGCAGGTGGCATACAAAGATAGCTGATTTCGATCATGATTTCCCATGAACTCCATGTAAGCATTTATTGCATTCTGAAGGGAACTTGGTGTATGTGCAATATGAACTGTATCATCTGCTTCTGTGAGGACAGGGAGAGGGTTGCCCCCAGAGAATGTGTGTCTAGCTTCACTTCCACTAAATGCTCTTATAGATTGTTTGTGTATAAGGAGAATATCAAAGGAGCAAGGACACCGCCTTGCCGTCACACACCTGATCCAACAGGAAAGTAGGGAGTACAATGGCCCCTAGGGCTTGACCGAAGAGGAGCCATATTAATTTCATGTCTCTGAGAGAGAGAATGACTACCAAGTCTTCAGGACATCCCATGTCCTTTAATAGCCTCCTGTGAGAAACCTGAGGGCGTCCTCACATCTACTCCCCTTGGATTCTCTTCTCGGGTGTCCAGGGAGAGGCCATCGCTTTTGGATCCCGAATCTGGGGATGGAGAAGCGAGGGAGGATCAACTGGCTGGGGGGTCCTTGGGGATTGGTGGCCGAAATGGCCTAAGGCGGGACACTTTATTCTGCATACCCCTTTCATGAAGAGTCCTCAATCCCTGACGCAAGTCATGGGATATTGATACCCCTATCCCGCTGACAAAAAGAACGACGGGAGATATTACCAGTCCAGAGGCATCAGGAAGAGGGTGAAAGAAAGAGCGATTAAAGGTGAATTAGGCAAAACAAGGTATCCCCCTTTACCTATTGGCGACCAACCTAATCCTCTTCTGGCCTTTATAGGCTACTGTAAATCCTCTCACCTCATTTCACCACATTTGACCTCTGAGAGTACTGGGACAAGGAAGAGGCGACTAAGAGTAATGAACACTAGAGCTTAATTTCACCACTCTGGGTACTTGGACGAAAGAAGATGCCTACAGAGTGCTTTGAAAGTCGGGCATGTCCCTTTAACTAGGCATGGTCAGGCAAGCTGAATTGGAAATTGTCGTGGCCAAGAGCGGGCCCCTTCCCAAGGGCCGGCCTCCGCTTGCAGCAACTTAGCAATAAAATCAAATAAGGGGAGGGTCACAGACTGGTAAATCGAGCTTCTTTTATTAGGCGGCAAATACACAGCATACAGAGACATTATCAGCGGGGAAGCAGGAACACAGCAGGACAAGTGTTCAGACAGTTGCCACACAGAACTCTCTCTAGGGAACCCCCCCCCCCCAGAGTACTGGTTTATATAGCATATCATACGCAAACACTAATATGTTTATGTACTTTCACAATGGGGGTGGTACTTGGCACGATAGTGCAGACCTTTGCAAGAACTGTCGACATCTCACTTGTGACGCAGCCCTGCTGGGAAATAGTGTTGTATTATGCATTCGCAGAAACCCTACTGTTATCTCCCATATATGCGGCTAATGCTATACTTGTTGAGAGTAAGCCAAAGGGAAGG
Organism: Ambystoma mexicanum; assembly: GCF_040938575.1. NCBI lineage: Eukaryota > Metazoa > Chordata > Amphibia > Caudata > Ambystomatidae > Ambystoma > Ambystoma mexicanum. Next base: position 573,993,154 of record NC_090922.1, on the reverse strand, counting down.
TCTGATGTCTCCTCTTCCCTAGGAGGGGTTTGGGCCTCTCCAGGGTGCTGCGTGCCGAGGGGCGCAGAGGGAGGGGACATAGAGGGTCTGAGGCCTAACTGTATGGGAGAGCCTAATGCAGCATATCATAGCATGACATAGCATAACCCAGACTAGCGTTGCATAACCTAGCATAGCATTGCACAACATAACCTAACTTAGCATAGCAATCCTGCCACATCAGAATCCACACCTGCAACCAGTTGCAGGTGTATAAAGGGAGACCAGTGGAACAGCAGGGAGAGCAACAGGGAGGCTTGTGTGGAAGAGACCAGCAGGGACCTGTATTGTGAGGAGGCAGCCGTGGTGGGACCTGTATTGTGGGGATGCAGCCGTGGTGGGACCTGAGAGGAAGCCAGGACGCCTTCTGGCCCAGACAACCTGTGGATCCCAAGGCAAGTCGAGCCATTAGGTGTGGAAGCCTCTGTTACCCATAGAAAGCAGCTGGAGCTGTGAGCAAGGAAGGAGAGCGAGAATACGATGTCTGTGTCTGTGGAGGAGAGCAGAGCTGCCGGCGTGGGATGTGAAGTGTCCTCGCCTATGAAGCAGGACAGAAGCCGCGTAGCCAACGAAGAAGAAACACTGATTACCGGTGAGTGATAAGAAATGTTGCAAAAAGCCGGGGGCACTCCTAGGGGCTACGCATGAATACCAAAGTGCTTTATGACATATATAGTGACGTCGGCATGGAGTGAAAACCTGAAATTCAGTTAAAGTATCCCTATTGAATCACAAACTGACAGAAAAGGTTCCATGTCTTTATTTCGAGGTAATATATAAACAATGCCCATATATCAAATCTTTTATCTTGAAAACCTTTATAGTGAATGCATTTTATTATATTTTTTCTGCACGGTTGGATTCCTACCCCTAAAAACCCACCCCGACCATTTCCCAATTAAATCGAACCCTTTACCCCACCCCAAATACATTCACTATAAAGATTTTCAAGATAAAAATTCAATATATGGAAATTCAATATAAAGGATCCGATATTAACAATGTATACCAAGGAAAACATGAAGAAGAGTTCAGTCATATACATTGAACATCGAATTGAATGAAAACTTGAAACAAAGCAAAACTGCACACGTTGAATATTGAATTGAATTAAATGTAATGCAACAAAGCTAATAGTTGATGAAAGCTGAAAAGGAAAGTGCCCTTTTTTAAAGCCAACTATGGAAAAGAGCGCAAGTATGAGCGAGTGACAGAAAGGAAGGGAATACATGAGACACCTCAAAGGGAACTCTTATGAATGGATACACTGCTGAAAAGCCAAAGACTCGCAAGAGGTATGCGACACATGATGGCAAAGCCAAGAGGCTAACCAGTAGAAGCCAGGAGAGTGTGAACCTGTGTGTAAAGCCAAGAGGCCGACAAGGATAAGCAAAGTGAATTTGGACACTGGGGCGAATACAAAAGAACCTGTGTGGGATGAAGAGCCTGGGGTTCCCGATTGCGTGACCTGTGATGGGTGGACTGTGTGGTCTGACATAAGTGCCAAGACCAGGGAGCCCTGAATTGTGAAAGCCAAAGAGATTGTGAAATCTACCAAGAGGGAGCACTAAGTAAGCTGGTCAGGCAAACCAGAAGGAGGGTCAAGTTGGCCTGGCTTTGTGTTGAACTTTGAAAGACTGAAACAAATACCAATTGCTGCATTGAGGTCTTGGGGAAGGGAACCCTGAGACCTGAACTACAATTGCTGTCTTGAGGACAGCGCCTCAAGGCCCCTTTCTTTTGAACTGTGTGGCTTGGAACTTGTGGAAGGGAACCCCGTGGATTGTGCTGCACTGTATTTCCTTGAACTTGAGAAAGGTAATCTTGAGACTTTTGTGAAACTTTCTTAACCTTGGGAAAGGGGAGCTGAAGAGGAAGCTAAGAGCTGGAAGAAGCTCGGCCTTTGTGTTGAGCACCATTTCTTTGATTAATGACACCTCTACACGTTGTTTAGCTTTAGTTGTGAGGGCAAGCATAGGTTTTGAACAAAGAGACTTTTAAGTTGAACTCTTTGACTCAAACTTTCCTTGGTTTTGTTCAGGTAGGGAAATCCCACCTTAGCATAGGGCAGGTTTGGCCTTCCATCATACTGACTTTTGCTTTGAATCTGTCTGTGTCTTGCTTCATGATGCTTTCACACTCCACAGCTTGGATCTATTAACCTTACCAAAACCTGCACTTGCATCCATAAATGCAACATACACTTTTTAAAAGAAAGATGGCATTAGCTACAAGGAGATATAAATTAGTTTGGTCAGAGGTGCCTAGGATGTTATCATCGTCCAAAGATCATAATCAATTTAATACCACTCTGCCAAATATTTTAAAGGATGAGTCTAGTAATGAGATTTTCCTATAGGATTCCTGAAGGTTTGAGTCTGGTTACATGCCAGAGTAACTGTACTGTTAATCCCTATGGTCAAGGGGGGAACCCAGAACTCCTCGGTTGTGAAAAAAAGAGTCTCCATGGAATGCTGTCAGCCTGAGAATTTATTGAGCGATTACTTCCATATGGCAGTTAATATATCCTGTGTCCAAACAGTGATTGTTTCTATACCCTGGTAGGACACTTGATCGGGATTATTAATCACTTTTTCAAGGTTTGTGGAGGCCGCATTGACCTTTTGGCATATAGCGTAGAGAAATGATGAATCTACTCCAGGTCTTGTACTACAGTTTCCAGCCCATGTTATGGCATAAGTATTTGGGGCCCCAGTTTACCATTTGCCAAAAGGAGTTTTTTGAAGCCTCAAGCAATTCATCCCACGCCTCAGCTACCCGAACAGATTTCCGGTTTGTAATCGGTTTTTATATACAAAGCCTGAGTCCTAGTGATGGCGAGTCTGTCAGGGGGCTAATTATTTTAGGGCATTTAACAAATTAAGTTTGGTTGGCCTACATTGTTAATCAAACCACCCAAAACAGGTTTCCTAATGGGCGGGGTTTACCAAAATAAAGAAAACGAAAGAGACAAAATCCAAATCCATGTAATATAATTGTGTGATATGTACCAGCGATCCGTCTTGAGTCGACATTTTCTCTTTCCGAGACAATGAATTATGGATGGAGTCAAAGTTGAAGATATGTTCTTTATTTGCGTATGACCTGAAATGTTTTCATGAGTTGCATAACGCTATCTCATCTAAATGGGCAATATCTGTTTCAGCCCCTATAAGTGGTGTCCAATGAATTATTGGAACAATTGTGTGATGGTCACTAAACAAGTCAGGATTGATATTTGGAAATCTGTGATGATCGACCATCTGTTTATCGATGTACAAAAATAATCAATGGTCGAGGAACCATGGTGGCCTCAGAGTATAGGCCCCAGGTTGGTCAGAAGGAAATCTACCATTCTTGGAACAGAGGCCATGTTCTATCAAAAGTGAGCTCAAGCCTCAGCAGTTGGTTTTGAGTCAGTCATGATGGGATTAGAAATATTGAGATTTGAAACTTCAGTAATGTCAAAAAGCTTTTTTCCCAGAAACTGGTCAATTTTGGTATTGGAATCCCAACCAACAATAATCCAATAGTTATTGGAAATAATATTGCGCCAGGCTGTACAGGAAAATATATACCACATCATGTTAATTTGCATGTTATTAGTGTTGCATATGGAAATAAATCCACATGGAACATAATCCTGATCAGTGTGTGGCTTTAGTACAATAATCAATGTTGACCAGCTCAAAAAATCATTAAGGCCTTTAAGGTAAGCTCACAATCTATACATCAATGACTGTTCTTTTATAATTTGGGATAAGTGACGCACTTTTGCTTGATAAGAATTTCGAGACTCGTTTAATTGGCCACCACAGTGCAACCGAGGCTGCTGTATTAGTAGTTCTACATATTTCCATCCCTGGCCCAGACAGTGCCAGGTTTGGGATGAGTGCAAGGTGGGTAAGAAAAGGGTGTGGCTTAAATGCTAGTTGTGACCCACAAAGGGAGAGGCAAGTGGCTTAGAAGATGACTGCCTGTTCCAAACAATATAACATGAACCCCGGCAATTGTGTATTTTGAGTCACTCAGCATGGTCTCGGGTAGTCCTGTTCGCATTAAGTCTGCACTTTGTAAACCTATTAGGATCTGTTTGTTAATAAAAAGCTTCCTATAAATAAATCATTCTCACTGCGCATATAAAAACAATTCAACTCATTCTGTAAAAAAATCCCTTATTAGAAATGGAAGGGTGACAATACCCACCAATGTGGGCTGCAGACTGTGTTTCATACAATCCACGCGTATTTTGGGAACGTAAGAATGATCATAGATTTTTACATTTGACAAATAGATCTAGGATGGGGGTTCAAGCATGCAATATTTCTGAGCAAATAATGCAAGCTGTAATGCTCATTTAATTTATCGCAACTCACCCTACCATAAAAATGTCTGCAAACCATTCACCACATATACTAATTTGGGGGGCCTACGCTCTCAGATGTAAGGCTCAAGCTGTCCTGTTTCATGAATTTGGCAATGTCATCACTGCTTCCATGGGTAAAGCCTCCCCTTACGTGGCCAGGTTGAGGCCGACACTTCCTGATCCGAAACCTGGGGGTGGCTATTTGAGGGAGGATCACAGAGGGGTGGATCGCCCTTATGGTAGTAAAGGTGACTTGCCAAATAGAACTTTGTATTCCCCTTACTTACCAGCTCCAGGTAAATAACCAAGACCCAACTCCCCAAGCATCCGTGGTCTATGGTAATGTGAAAAGGAAACACCCTGGTATTACCTTTAGTGCAGATCCAAAGTCTTCCTTATCAAACCCCTACAATCCAGGCCCCCCACCGCCGTGAGGAATAAAAAAAACAACCCAGAACTAACCTCTTTCTCCTCTAGAATCTGTGCTAATACAAGGATAGAATATCTTTCTGAAAGTCGTAGCTCCCCATTTATTTCCAAAATACTGTGTAACACATTATAAAATTAAACACTCTCATGCATAAATAACAATTAAACCCCTTTTTCTCCTTGCCCAGAATCGACTAACATTACTGCCATGAGGAAGAGGAAGAAGAAAATAACACAGCCTTCCAAACCAAAGAACCCAGCTATGCGCTCTAGTGTTTGGATCAACCCCATTGAAACCGGGAAGTTCAATAACAGCCAGAACCATAGAGAAGAGGGACTTATGCCGAGTTTCAGCTGGGAACAAGGTGGCAGTGCAGGAGAAGACATCGGCTCATATGCAGAGGTGTATGCAGAGGGTTTTCAGTGCAAGAAACATGTGCCGAGATCGAAGGCGAAATGTAGTGTAGGAGCAGGAAGTGCCGTGGAGATGCTGGGAACCGCAAGAGAGTCCCTTGGCACTATGCAGCTGAAAGAGGCAGCATTCTCCATCCCGGGACCTGAAGGGAAGTAGGTGTGTGACCGCAGAGCCAAAAAGGAAGCCAGAAGGACTCCAATTGGGAAGCGAGTGAAAGAGCCTCGGTACAGAAACACAAACCGGACCGGAGACGCTGGAGAGAACCCAGTGATTCAATCCAATGCCATTGGGGACCCCTGACCATTCCGGTGACTGCACCACCAACAATTTGAATACGATACCATTGCTAAGGCTACAAGAAGTTTGTTTGAATGCAGAAAAGGCAAAGTACAGATTCAAACTCCAGTGAGCTAATGATGCACAAGAAGCAAGTGTGGGGCAAAGTTTGAACGAACTTTACCGAAGACGAATATACCAAACCAAGAACAACACATAGTGTTGACGATACAGAGGAACTGTGAAACGCATATGAAGTCCTGGCAAAGGAAAGATACCAGGCAATGGAAATGCATACGTCCTGGCAGGGGAGTATACCAGGCAGTTGGAATTGAATGAGGGGTCCTGTCAGGAGAGTACACAACAAAGCTAGAATTGCATGAAGATTCTTGTAGGGGGGCATACCAGGTGATTTGCAAAGGTACCAGAAATAATAAAGGACAGTGTTTTCTAAACAGAGGAAACCCCTGTTTTAAAGAAAGACTGTTACATAACTTGTTGCATGAACAGGAACCTTGTGAATCCATGAGAGACCCAAAGGAACTGTTGGAGACAATTTCCATCCAACGTAAGAGTCCAGGGGAAGGGGAACACCATCTGCATCCAAGGTCCTTCACCTTGGAGAACATTTTTGTTAGAGCTATTCTTATCTTTGGTTGTGAACACTTTATTTTTGCCAATAATGGGTTGAAAAGATTTCCCTGCACCCTTTCTTTATTCATAGTGTGAGGGTCAGAATAGGACGTTTTGGACACAAGGATGGTTTTTCAGTAATTGACATCCTGACGCAGACAGATCTTTAGGATTTGTTTTATTTTTTAGAATATGGTCAGAGGAGTATTTTCCCAGCCCATTTTCATTTAATAGAAGTCTTTAGCCACAACATGACAACCTTGTGTCTGACTCACTGCTGATGCTTCGCACCTGCTTCAGCAGACGGCTTTCCCTTTTCCCAAATGCATTCCTCTCACAGCTTGTACACCAGGTTCTGTGTGCCTGCTTTTATTTTACCCCCTTGATGTAATTAGTGAGCCAGGGGAATAGGTGCTGCCTTGATAAGTGGAGTGTGACAGTCTGTATACATTTGCGGAGACAGTCTGATGTGACTTTACGCTCATATAAAATTCAGTATTCCACTGGTTGAGAGAGGGTGATTTTGCTTCACCAAGTTGTTGTTCCTGCAGGCATTCATAATAGTTGACATGCTCCTCAAAAGGGCACGCTTGAAGTATCGTTGACGGTGAGATAGCCTTCGGGAGTGCTTGCTTGACCACGATGTTGGTCTTTCATTCCAGGTTCTATGAATGAAAGGTCTCCTATTCAGTTGCCACCATGGGTAGTGCACAATCAAGCCGTGTGATACCCCAACTGTGCAGCACTTGGTACTGGTGGGTGATGGTGGGGTAAGCAGACAGCAGTCTAGCTTAGGAGGCATACATGCCATGCTCTTAAAGATGTGCGAGAGTGCCTTGTGGGGTGTTATGACCATGCGAGGTCACATCATGAGGGACCGGTGCAAATAGTGGCACCGCTACAAAAGGGATAATGGTTCCTGCTCTGCATGGGGATATAACTGGGCATAGCATCTGAGACCCTAAATGCAATGGGCTACTGCCACCAAAACACGAATGTCCACTTGCGTGACAATGGCACCAAGGCCAAAAGGAGTGGCCCGTAGGTGATGTGGTCTTACCTTAGTACAACTGTCGGGTTCTGCAGATCCTTTCTTGACCGTGTTGAGGGCTTGGTGGTTGTCTTTGACGAGGGATTTTTATAAATGTGGCGAGGCACTGATCGCAGCAGTAGACTGGGCATCGAAAGCTGCACTTCTCTGCTTCGATCTTCGGTCTTCACATCACCTTTGCAGGGCGGGGTAAAATGCCGGCAGAGATGGCTCCCAGTCCAGGCTCAAACAGCAACATGGGGCTCTGCATGATGTTTCCGGATCTCTGGCTGCATAGGCCACAAAGTCATCACTTATTTTGGCAATATCTGTCCATAAAGGGGTGAATGTATGCCCTGGTCATTTAGGTTTGTCCATGACCACACTGAGGAACAACCTTGGCAAAAGGCTGATCACCTTCTCAGTGATGGGGGTGCTTTCAAGTTTCTTGATTTTCTGCCTTACTTGGCAGCGTAAAAGAAGCTTAAAATATCTGTGTGACAGCCCCAGGCTGGACCGTACCATCCACGTTAGTCTCTTGCTTTTTTTTCCATTCCGATTCTTATTAAAAGTATAACTAATTGAGCGATTAGTGATGCAAAGCGATCCTTTGTACCTGAGCCAAGGACGCCTAGAAATGAGATGAAATGCCTGAGCTGTGCTGTAGCTGATGTGACCTGCAGGTCCATACGTGTGTAGATGGAATATGTCTCTTATGGCTGTGCCCTTGTCTGTGAAAATCCTGCCTACAGGTATTGCTAACATGTTTTCAATGTAGATAGATACCGGTCAAGTGCTTAGTGTATTATTTTAATGTTCAGTTGTCCCCAATGTGTGTTCTCAAATAGGAATGTTGCCTAGTACACATGCAACCCGGATTGTTTCGTGCAGTGTCTCTTGCACTGTGAAACAATTTCTTTTCTGAGATGGTCCTATACAAAACGCCAATAAAAAATAAACATTAAATAAATAACATGTATATGCTGAGACTGGGCTGGGTGGAAAATGCCAGAGATAATTGCCAGCCCCTATCGGAGGCATAGATATAGTAGGGCCTGAGTGGGCAAGGGCCACCAAAGATATCTGTAAATGCCCACTCAGCATTTATAGATTTCAATGCTGCTGCAGGGGACCCAACTACATTAGCTTCAGGCCCCACTTCGTAGACAATCCTGGCTACGCCTCTGCGCCCTTGTCGCTCAGGATTCAGATTGACTGGTCACACCACAGGAGAAAAGGAGTCTCTCCTTAACACCTAGGCCATCACGTCGCCCCTCACACCTGACTCGCTAGTTTCCGCCCACCCCTGTCCTCCCCGCCTCTCGGTACAGCTGTACCCCACCTATGTGCCCCTCTGTATCCCACCCTGTCACTGTATAGCTGTTCTGTTGTTACCTATGCATCTGTAATGTTTTATACCTCTGTAAAGCGCCCTCTTGCTTCTCGAAGTTAGGCCTGTACTCAATAAATACAATATTAATAATAAACATAATAATTGTGCAGTTTAAGCTTTTGGGAATTCAAGAGGAACATACCCATAGCCCTTAAAGGGTTAAACATGGGGTTGTCTTTGACAGTGGCTTCATTAAGCATGGTAGTAGTCCGCGTCATCCTGTAGAGTGGTGGGGGAGGCATATCGAAAATCATGTCTTTTCTCAATAGTGACTCTTTGTCATCCTCTTGAAAGTTGTTTTCCTTCAAACCTGTCCACTCCACCATCTGCCAGTCATTGGACTTGCATGATACTGACAGGGCGCTAATATACTGTCTCATGGCCATTTCGTTCACCACAGTGGTCATGGTGGAGATAGGAGCCATTAGGTAGGCCTGGGGGTGGGAACACATGGCCTCTTTTGCCAGGCTGCATGCGTGACCGAGTCATTTGGCGTAGGTAATGCCATGTAAATACTGCAGGAGGGGGCAAACCGGCTGTGGTATGGCACCATCACAGAGCCATGTGGCTCACTGAATGCTTGCCAGTTGTATTTACCCAATATCTTTCTCCCTGGCCTGTGTGGAGAATACCCTTGAGGGAAAGCATGTGGTGGCTGAGAATGTTACTGGTCTAGTGGTGGGCAGATTGGTAGAGTGGTATGCCTAGATGGTGTGCACATGCATTCCAATCAGCAGATAATGGCAGATGAGCAATGAAGCAACGTGTAGAAGCAGCTCACAAAGACTAGTCATGTATAAGGTTGGGCGCTGTCAGGGACGTTCGAAGCAGAAGTCTGTATGTGTGGGTACAAAACGTGTTTGAGAACCCCTAAATCTACTCTCTCCATCCTTGATAACAGGACATACACTTTTGGACCAAAAAAGTAGCCTGTTCTAAGTTGTAACCATGATGTCGGCTACTCCAAAGTAGTTGTATGGATATGCTGACTGGCCTGCTGTATAAATCGCCTTCAGGTTCCATGTTACACTTGCTTGGGTGTCTGATGGAGAAAAGGCAGAGTGCATGGACCTCCATCAGAATGAGGGAGGTTGGAATTGGATCTTACAGAGAAGCCATTCTATGGCACATGGATGGTAGTCTTCAAGTAGTGTCCTTCACCCTATGCCTCTTCTATACAAATGGAAAACTTAACTTCCCTAACAGAAAACCATCCCATTAAGAACAAAGCAAATAAGGACAGTGAGGTACTACTCACGTGTCACGATGAAGCACCGTTGTCGGTATAGCATAGCCGTTGCTCTGGACAGTACAGTTTTGCAGCAGGATAAAACATTTGAATCAATACAAATGTGTATTGCAGCGATATATTTTGCATCAGGCAATTTTGTTCCCAGTACAAATGTTGGCCGAAATTGCTTTGCACTGGTACGTTGTTTATGTGGAACGGGCACATGTGCCAGTTAACACAAAAGCAAATATGGGGCACAAGCAAACGTGAGCTGGCCTTCTATGAGTTACAAATCAGAGGTCTTCTTTCGGGGCTACTGAAGGCCAATCAAAAGATCAGACAGTCCCAATGGACATGATGCAGGAACTTAGTTGAGTTTGGCCTGCTGCAAGTTTAAAAGCTTTTGAAATTAGGGATTGAACTGAGAGTTTGAGTTTGTGGCAATAATCAGAATGAAACGGTGTACAATTACCCATGCTCCTTCATGCGTTGGCATCCTCGGATTGTTTTTTTCCATCTCCGGGTCAGAAGCAGACTGCAGAGTTGGAAACTTTTTCAGTAATACTAAGGTTCTTACTCAGCTGCAAGCATTGTTTTTTATTACCGAACTATTGGTGAGGCGTCCATTGAACGCCAAAAGACTATTGCTGGTAAATAATATTTGCCTTATACATATGCCTTCTTTATTTCATGTAAACTCCGCATTCTGTTTCCAGGATTCCAAACATTCACACCCAAGGAAGGGCGCTCAGCCAATCAGGCGAACCCGGGGTGCGGACGACTTTCATTCCCGCTCAGGAGGGCGGACATGGTGTGTAATGTCCCACAGCTCGAGCTGAGGGCCTTGCTTCGCTCGGGCCTGCCTTAGCTTGGGCTAGCGGGACATTACTTACATATCCGCCCTCCTGAGCGGGCATGAATGCCATATTCTCATTACAATTTGTATGACTGACCTAGGGAGTTCTCTAGTAGCAAAAGAAAAGTATCCAAATGTATCTGATGCTCCAGTCCCCTGCACACCTTATTGCTGAACAATCAGCCAAAATGTAAACGATTGTATTGCAATTTCTTGGACAGAAAATAATACAAGAGTTATAGAAGATAACTCCAATAATTCAGTTCAAACACTATCCAGTTAGTTAAAAGAAAGTTCCTTTATGTACTTGCTGACTTCAGCACAACGTGTTTCGGGAAAACACTCCCTTCATCAGGTGCAAATTCAAAAATTCTACAAAGCAATTGCCAATCCATCAGTTTCATGTGTGGTCATAGTTATTCACATAATAAAATAACATTCAAACATATTTTCTAGCGGAAAGTGACACAGTGTACAGTCCATTCAATATAGCCCAAATGCATTTAGACATCCTTCTTATGGTCTGCAAGCCTATCATATCTCCTAGTATTGTGTAGGCAAGAACCGAATTTAAGGCCACTCCCTGATTTGCTAAAAAGTGAAATGAAGAAACCACACCGAAATGGAGAGTGAAAACCTGAGTATTGGAATGTTATTTTGGCTGATTTGGTCAGCAATAAGTTGTGCTGTGGACACGAGTATCCGATACATTTTGATACTTTCCTTTTGCCATTTTGTTTTTTCAACCTTGTATCATGGTTGTGCTACCGCCTGTGCACCCAACTTATTTCTACACTTATTATCATCTTGATCCTACCTACTACTAAAATACTACTCTTGCAGTGAGAATTGGTGTAGCCGGGACAGCTCCCAGAGTGAGGCATCAAACGAATGTTCTATTTTCTGCAAAGGTGCCAGATCGACAAAACCACAAATCTCTGCACCATGAGACACACTCGCCGGAGGCCTTTCTCTATTTTCACCCCTCGGTCCGATGTTAATTTGTTTCAGTCCAAAAAATGAAAAGTCACATAGCTTTCCTTCATGTTCTTCCCAAAAGTGTTTGGCTATCGGGTATGTGTAGTCTCTATTCTTAATTGCTCTGATGTGTTGCAGAATCCGTATCTTTAATCTGCATTTAGTGCTCCCTATGTACCATTTATTACAGGTGAATTTCAGGACGTACACAATATATTCGGACTCGCAAGTAATTTTTTCAGTGATGGTCCACGTCCTATTCAGAATAGGATGGACATATGTAGAACATTCATCAGCATAGTTGCAAATCTTACACTTAGAGCATTTGAAAAAACCCTCTTTACTTGGTGTCAGCCAGGTGGAAGAATTACTTTTGGGTTCAGGTGCCATGTAGCTGCTCACTAGAGTGTCTTTTATGGATTTGCACTTCCTGAAAGAGAAATTGGGATGAGTACCGAGTGTATCATGTAAGTCTGTGTGGACCATAAGTAAATACCAATGTTTCTTTGATATTTTTGACTACCTTAGCCGTTTGTCCATAAGTCAATATCAGATGTGCCTTCTATTCACTCCTCTGGGTTTCTTTCGCATCCTTTTGGTCAAGTAATAGTGTCATCCTATCACATTTACGTGCTTTTATATAAGCCTGTTCCATCACTTGTTTAGGATAGCATTGTTTGTTAAATCCCCAGGCTGTGATCTTACTTTGTTGATCATACATTTCAATCTTTGTACAATTCCTTCTTAATCGAATGAATTCCCCATAGGGTATACTCCAGGTCAGATTTTTACAATGTGCACTGTTTGCATGTAGAGGTATATTCACTCCAGTGGGTTTTCTAAACAGTTCACTCTATAGTTTACCATCTTCGAAAGAAACCGTAACATCAAGAAAAAACACTTTCTCAGGGCTGTGCGTCTCTGTGAACTTCAGATTGGAAGTGTTCACATTCAGCTGTTTCACATAGTTTATCCATTCATTATTCCAAATTATGAAAAGGTCATCAATGTAGCGGTACCACATAACGATTTTATCGGTGTCCCTTTCATGTTCTTCTTTAAAGGCTTCATACTTTTCCCAATGGCCCATTGTTAGGCTGGCGTATGGAGGGGCGAATGTAGTGCCCATCACCGTGCCTTGTTTCTGTCTGTAATATTTCTGGTGGAATAGGAACACATATTTGTCAGGCATAGATGGATCAATGCCAAAATCATCTCTGAATGTCTGGTGTAATTCAGAGATCGCAAGTTCAAAAAATGTGCACAGGCTTTTAGGTCATGGTCATGTTTTATTGAAGTATACAATGATACTACGTCCATTGTGGCCAAGATGTAATTAGGCTCACACAGCAATTCATTGATTTTGAGTAGAAAGTCCTTAGTATCTCTTTAAGAAGATGGTAAGGATAATACAAAAGGAGAGGGTGACTCGTTGATATACTTCGACATGTTTTCCAAGAGTGATCCTGTGAGTGTGACTATTGGCCTACCTGGAGGTCTGTTGATGCTTTTGTGGACTTTCGGGAGAAAGTATATGGTGGGGATCGTTGAATGTGGTTTATAGAGAATTTTTTTTTTTTTTTGATCCTCCAACATTCCCTTCTAAGTCCAGTCATCGAGAAAGTCTTTTATTTTGAGTTCCAGATCTTGCATAGGGTTCTCTGTCAATTTCTCGTAACAGGTCTTATTCAGTTGTCTATTTGCTTCATAAATGTACTGTTCCCTGTCCATCAGTACAATGTTTTGGCCTTTATCTGAGGCCTTAATGATGCATTCATGTAGGAGTCTCAGTTCTTTCAAGGCCTTGGTGTGTTCACTTGGCATATTTGATTTGAACTTCCTTTCTTCTTTTACCCTTATTTTCTTCAGGTCATCAATGACAAGATTCTGAAATGTCTCTATGGAACTCCCAATCATCATTGGTGAATTGAACTTGGATTTCACCTTGAGTTTGCTTGTTTTGTACCATTCTGTATTAATTTCAAGATATATATATTTTTTTAGTTAACGTACAGTGTCGAAATAATAGGCATTTTAATTTTGTAGAGAGAGGCCTGTGTGCCAGCGGGGTTCACCACAGTGCCGTCTCAGCAGAGAAGCCAGCCCTTTAGTGCGCATGGATGGGACTCCTTTCGCAGAGTAGCATTGTCGCTCCCAAAACCATGTCAATGCTTGTTTTTTGTAGTCTATTGCAATCAATAACTATTTAAAAGTAAAATGGCGCCACATGCTTGGGGTCATCCGAATTTCTCACTGCATTCCAGTCTTTTGCATATAGTATACGGAAAGTGAGCGAGAGATCATGTTATTTTTCTCACATCACATAATTTGCTCAAGTGGGGAGACGCTGGGATTATAATGGTTCCGTAGCTGAAAATGTAATGCCAAGATCACAGCTCCCCCAGCGGGTAGGAAACCTTCCATCCGAGTAGGCGCCTTTCAGCCATCACCATCATCTATAAAGAAAGTTGGCCACCCTGGGATTCTTCAGAATGCTAGCTCCACTTAACGTTGAGGGACGTTGGTGCCATTGTAACAGGTGTGCCCTTCTTTGCCTTCATGACATGTATGTTTTTATCATGACCATACACCGTCATCCCCTTCAATACTGCCAAACTATGAATCAATAACATGGCTGCATTTCTTTCTCATAGAAAAGCTCTAAAAAAAAGTCGATAGCATTGCATGGTAACAGCAATGAGCTTATATTTGTGTCTCCCTGTTCTGCCCACTGGACCTTTATTGTGCAGCTGTGCAGCCAGCGTGACAGCAGATGGGTGTAACTGGTAAAGGGGAGAATGAGAGGAAATAAAAGTGGGTATTGAACCCAACAATTAGGTGAGCCTAGAGGCTGGGTGTCCTACGGGTCAGCAGTCCTTGGGCCTTCCAGTGACAGCTTGCAGGGTGTTGTGACTAGAGTGTATGAGTCTTGAGTGTTTGCAGTGAGAGGCCAGTGAGAATGCTGTGAGGTATGTGGAACCCTGGATACCTGGAGGTTCCGGGAATGTCCGTTGTGGACTTTGAGATAAGACGGGGAGCAGAGTGGGTGCAGTCTACCTTCTCTCCCACGCCTATACTGCTGAGCTGTAACTTGAAGAATAAAGCACCCTGTTACTGTTTATAACTTACCGGGGCCAGTCTGGTTCCTGCTCCTTGTCTTATTAGCTGGCCCAGGATACATCAAAGTGTTCAGCGTCTTCTGCTAAACGTGGGCAGTGACCTAGTCTAGCTCAGCGAGAATGGGAGGGGAGGTGCCTCGTAGACTTACCAGCCATTCAATTAAAGGGGGGAGAGCAGTGAATTTGGCATGTACATGCCCCCACCCCTTCTCCTAGGTGACTTGGCAACCTGTGTGGAGGGTGATCTGCCCCAGTAGTGGCTCTCCCCAGTAGCATGGGACAGCATTATCAAACTGGTGATTAGACCTGTGGGGGTGGACACCCCCTCTGACCACCGACCTGGTAGTCGAGGAGCTACATTTATTTGGGCAAAGTATTTTTTTCGACTGGCTTGACACGTGTGTGGTTCTCCTGCAGACCCGAGGTGATGGGCAAATAGTTACACATACAGCACCTCTTTTACAAACCGGTCTGAATCTTGGGAACCTGCGGAGGCCAGTGTCGCATGATCTTGGGTGCTCTGGTGGTGTGCACACGCTGTGGAGGATGTTCTACTAAATATCACTTTTATTATCCTCTGAACCTATATACTATCAGGTGTTCATTAACAACCAGTGTAGAGATGACGGTAATGAAGATGTCATTGCATTGTTATTGTTTTAATATAGTTCAACACTTAATAGCATGCCATGCAGTGTCATAACACAAGTATACAACAGTGGGGGCGGGTGTGTGTTGAAGGGCTCTGAGTTGAGATGGCAGGCGACTGTACACTTTCACTTCTGGGTGGCGGCGCATTGGGCTGCAGAACAAAGTTTGTAGGTTTCATGCAATAGTAAAAGCCCATAAAAGGCACACAAAGTTAAATGCATTTATTTTTGTTTCAGGAAAAAAGTGCCAGTCCAAGTGTCCGACTCAAAGCAAGCAAAGAGGTTCCGGGTTTATCCCACCCGCCCCGGACAAAGTAAGTTGCATTCTTGTGTCTCTGCTGAATACCAGGAGGAGGCCGGAAACTCGGCGTTTGTCGTGTATGCAGGCCTGGGTTTCCAGCGGATGTTAACATGGGGATTAAGTTACTGATTCTATAGTTGGAAGTTGTGCGATGGATGGAGAATGCATTTTATGTCTGAGAGCGCCATTGTATGCATGGTAGTAGTAACCTGTGTGAAATCGAGATATCCACAAGTCCGCTTTCCCTTTCGCCTCACTTGGGTGAGTGTCTTGAACAGGATTCTGCCATTGCATTAACACAAAAGCAAAGTCCGGCCTTGCTGGGATAATTGTCTTTGTCCTGGAGAATACGTTGTGTTTCTTATGAGAGGAGCTTGTTAATGTCACATAAACCTAGTTTCTCGATGGAGTAAATGGCCCCCATCCCTGTGAATGACGTGTGCTAACAATATCTTGGAAAGCAATGCAAGTGGCACTGTGTTTATTCGTAGACACTCTTTTAAACGTGAATGCGAATGTTAGTATGTGACGCACTTAGAGATGAAATCGTGGTCATTAGCCTAAGTCGCATCTAGATAGAATGGAATTGTCAGCATGCCCCACACTCCATGGAGTTGTGAATGTTGGCATGTGCCTCACTTGGATGGAGTTGTGAACGGGATCATGTACCTCGCTTAAAAGGAATTGTGAACAGGGGTGGACTGGCCTAAAGGGAACTCTGGAGATTTCCTGGTGGGCCTCTGCACCCTGGGCCTCTTTTGTGTTTTATTTCCAAATTTTCTCACAGGAAAATGGTTGGGCTTGCTGAAAATTTGTAATATGGGGCCACTTTGAAAATTATTTCCAGGGCCTCTTTTGCTTCCCAGTCCACCCCTGATTGTGAATGGTGGCATGTGCCACACTTGGATAGATTTAGGAATGGTAGCATGTCCCAAACTTAGCTGGAATCGTCACCATTACCCTGCGCTGCATCTTGATAGAATTGTGCATGCCAGCATGTCCCTCACATAGACGTAATTATTAATGATAGCATGTGCCACACTCAGATGAACCCGTGAACATTACCCGGGTCGCATCTAGATAGACATGTGATTCTCAGCATGTCCTAGACCTCGATGGAGTTGTGAATGTTAACATGTGCCGCACTCAGACAAAACAGGAGCATTATGCTGAGTCGCATGTGGGTAGAATTGTGAAGGTTAGCATGTCCCACCCCCAGACGGAAATGTGATTGTCTGCATTTCCCAGACTTGGACGGACTTGTGGATGAAGCATGTGCCTCACTTAGACAAAGTCACAAACATTAGCCTGAGCCACATCTGGATAGAAATGCAAATGTCGGCATGTCCCACACTTGGGTGGAGTAGTGAACGTTGGCCTGAATTGCGTCTAGATAAAAATGTAAATGTTAGCTTGCCCCACTCGTGTATCACTGTGTACCCTTGCCTTCCTGTTCCCCATGCCGTTGCTATATCCCTATGCCCCTCTGGTCGCTATAAACCCATCCCCCCTGTCTCTGGAATTTGACAGAGTGGATGGAATTGTTGCCATATATATATAGGGATATATATATACCTGTATCGAGCCCTGTCACTATTTTACGTATGTATGTCCCCACCATCCTGTCCACGTACCTTGTCTCAGGCGCTTCTTCTGATAACCACCATATCACACAACTACGCTTACTCGCTACCATACACCATCATTCAACTAGAACACAGCTATACCCCTGATAATTCGGCCTGGCTGTTCACTTACGAATACGACACCATGAGCACCCTAATAAAACGCAGATAGCTGAGCACATTCCGGCCAGCTGCTCACATAGGCGTTCCTCAGGCCTAACGCAGCCAGAACCCAGTCTTGAGTGTCCACCCACCAGACTGCACACATCCAACTGATACCTTCACCTATCGCTAGAAAGCAGCTTTCATCCTACAACTACACCGGCTGCACACATATCCGGTGCACCCATGCACCATACAACACTATCTCTCTCTACTGACTTGAACTACGGTTCCTGAGGGCATTGAACCTACCAGCACTTCGAGGTCATACCAAGGATCTATAAGGCGCTATATAAATGCCAAGTGACATAACAATTTACAAACATAAATAAATGTATATGTAATTGGTTGAAATTGATAAAAATTACAGGAACCAAGTGCACGCGCTTAAACAGCTGTCTACGTGTCACTGTGCGAGCAAGCCGCATATGCAGTCCGTATTTGCTTGTAATTTCAAATATCGTTTTCAAGGTGTTTTTATTACATATGGTAAAATTTTACATAAAAAGATGTTTTTTGTTCAAGCAAACATATTTACTGAAAGCGAGAAGTTTAATACTTTTGAATTCTAGTGGTAGTCTGTCTTAAAAAGCATAACGTGCTTATAGTGAGTTTGAAGGGAAGCTATTTTTCAGATTGTTAACTGCAGGTTTTAAAACCCTTTTCCGCTGCTTCGATATGCTTTTTGTTTTTTTTGGCACCCAACTGCTGTTTGCCAATTGCAGCTAGAAATGGAAAAGCACAATTATTTTGTTCTAGTTAGTGAACGCACGCTGCTGACAGTAGTGATTGAAGTGCACCAAAAAAGTAGTGGAACTGTGACTCCGGTGGGGACAGAGTAGGAAGGAAGGAACAACGTGCAACATATTTTTCAAGGGTTGCAGTCATGCTGGTTGACAGACAATTGAGTCGAAACAGATTTCAGTTTAGCTGTGACTGATATCCGGCGGGAAAGTGGAGAAGTGTGCTTTAACTTCACAAAGAACAGCTCTGGAATTGTGATGCAAAAAGTAGGGGAGCTGTTAACAGTAAAAGATATAGTGAAACACCACTTCTGACCGTTCCCGCTCACTTTGACCTCTGGCTGCTGATTTAACAAAGGACCCTGATGAAATGTGTTCACATGTGCTCTCTGCCATGTCCCTCGGGCAGCCTAGCAAAGGGAAGCTTGACTAAGGGCGAATCAGGTCACCCGGAGATGCAATCCAAGAACTCAGACTTTCTAACTACAGCCTAGTCTTGCGTGCCCTCCTCACACCTCTCCCTTTTCCCTAAGCCATCGGCTAAATAACGAACAACCCCATTTACTGTTTGGTTGCCCAGTGACCCAATGGCATGCTATGGTTGCCTACCCAGCCAGATTGCATGTTTGGACTCCTTTTTAGCCCTATTGTATGTTTGGGCACCTACCAACACCATTTTTATTCTACCACCAGTCACACTAAATAGTTTGCCCACCTACACAACCCCACTTAATGTTTTTGCTCGCCTACCAACACATTTGAGCGTTTCTGGTGATCTGTCGACCCCTTTGAGTGTTGCTCACCTACTGACTTTTGTTTGCTTGCCTCCAACCCCACTTAATACCTATGTCCCTGATTACATTGTTGAGTGGGTCAAGAATCACAAAGTTGCCTGCAATGCAATACCCCTTATCACTCGGAGCCACTCGCTGGTTGCTTGCATTTTACTGGCTTTCCTTGTCACCATATTTATCATTGCCCCCTCCCCACCAGTCCTCCTTGACCATCATGCACTTAGTCATTCTCACAGTACTACTCAGTCCTCTCAGTCCTCTGCATGCCCTTTACACATGGCTTCCAGGCATGTGCCAGCAGGATGCCCCTTTGACTTTTCACTCCATATCCCATTCCTATTCTATCCACCATCCAGAAAAGACATCCTTCCTCTTTCTTACTCCAACTTCCTCTACCCCCTCACCTTCCCATTTATATCTCTCTGCCCTTCCTCCTCTCCTCTCTTCTCTCTCCCCTCCCTTCTCTCTTCTCTCCTCTCTCCTCTCTTCTATCTCTTCCCTCTCTCTTCTCGCTCTCTTCTCTCTCTGCCCTCCAACCTCTTGTCCGTTTACTAAGCTTACTCTTGGGTCTGTAATGCCAATCCCTTTGCAACAAGACACCCTTCTTCATTGGCTACTTCATCTCATGCTGTAACGGTTTACTGAGAGACCACACTCAACACAGTGAGTTCCTTCCCTCCCCCAATCAATGTGCAACACAACTAACGATTTAATGTCAGTTCTGTGTTCTGCCCTTTTTCAGATGCATATCGTGCCCCTTGGATTCCTCCCCCTGAGCCACCACTGAGGCAAGACGCCCGCCGGTGTACAGAAAATATATTTATATTTATTTGAATTGGGGGTTAAGAAAATTGCACTAAAATGTCAAGCACCATTTTATCCATGGCACACCACAATTTACATCTCTCCATAAATAACACACACTTTGGCTGGGAACACTCAATCATAATATTTTACTTTATACACATTTCAAAACAAATGATCATCAACACTGGTCCCTGAATAAAATAATTTTACATTTGCAATGCTGTATAATTTCAGTTTTCCTGCATGCTTAAAAGGCTAGCAGTAAATAAACACAGGGTGATATAGCAGTGGCATTTTCAGAACCCACCTCCTCCAGACCTCTGCGCATTCCCACGGGTGTCCTCTTTTGGGAAATGCATGGGGTTCCCTGTTTCCCTTGCTGGCTTCGACACCCTAGGCCCAAATCTGTAGGTTGCCCACTTGAACAAATTGTGCTGTGGCGAAAGGCTTGGGGTTACCAGCGGGTTACCCTTTTCCTTTTGCGCCCCCGGTAGGTGCACCCACACATTTGAGGTACCTTTTTCGTCGGGACACCTGTGGGAACGCGAGAAGGTATGATATCTGTTGTTGGCGACCTGTTTCAGTGAGTGGACACAGGGAAATGTCTCTGAAATTGGCTGGAAATGAAGACAATTCTCAGACATTTCGCTCTGGCCACCCACCCAAACACACCGCCAACAACACATGGCCTACCTTCCCGCGTCCCCACACGTGTCCCGACGAAAAAGGTACCTCACATGTGTGGGTGCACCCACCTGGGCGCCAAGGGGAAAGCCTAAAACACAAGTAACCCCAAGTCGGTTTGGAGACCTGAATTTCAGACTCTGCCGACCGGCACACCATACAGATATGGGCTTGGGGTGTCCAAGCCACCAAGGAAAATGGGGAACCCCATGCATTTCTGAAAAGAGGACACCCGTAGGAATCCACAGAGGTATGATTTGCGCAAATCGGCCCAGAATTTATTACCCAGACACCCCGGCAAAGTCCGAAATGTGGGGGGAAAAAACGCATTTTCCGCACATTTCGCTTGGCTCACCCATCGAAACACGCCCCCAACAACACATGGCCTACCGTCCCGCGTTCCCACAGGTGTCCCGATGAAAACGGTACCTCACATGTGTGGGTGCACCTACCTGGACGCGAAGGAATAAGGCTAAACCACTGCTATCCCACCAAAGGGTTTGGGGAGCCAACCTACAGATTTAGGCCTGGGGTGTTGCAGCCACCAAGAAAAACAGGGAACCCCATGCATTTCCGAAAAGAGGACACCCGTGGGAATACACAGAGGTCTGCCTTGCGCAAATTGCCCCAATTTTTATTAGCCACAATCCCCGACCAAATGTGATATTTGGTGGGAAAAGAACACAATGTTCACTTTGTCTGGGGTTCTGGGTAATAAATTCTGGGCCGCTTCGCGCAAGTCAGACCTCTGCGCATTCCCATGGGTGTCCTCTTTTGGGAAATGCATGGAGTTCCCTGTTTCCCTTGCTGGCTTCGACACGCTAGGGCCAGATCTGTAGGTTGCCCACATGAACAAATTGTGCTCCTGTTCACTCTTACAGCCGAGGCGCTGTTTCACGCGATTACGCTTTCAATTGACCTTGCAACTGCATCTTAAGTGGAGCCCACGATCCTTCTATTTTTTTGTTGTTTACCACACACATTGTGTTATTATTAAAGACTTCCCACTACTCAGCCTCAGTAGAAGAGCAAGTGCTCGAAACACGTGTCAGGATACCTTTTTTGGGAAATAAACACATACCAACTGTAATTTATTCTGTGTGTGCGCCCAGTGTGTCTATAAAATCAACTTGTTTCGGTGAGAGGACACAGGGAAATGTCTCTGAAATTGGCTGGAAATGTAGACAATTCAGTCATTTCATTCTGGTCACCCATCAAAATAGGCTGCCAACAACACATGTCCTACCTTCCTGCATTTCCACAGGTGTCCCAATGAGAGGCAGACCTCTCATGCGCAGGTGTCGTTCCTCAGTGACAATGGGAACATCATTTGTACAGTAAGTTCTCTTTAGTGCGTTCAGGAAACAGTAAATATTGTCCGTGAGCCATTTCACATGCACCTTTCTTCACACTTCTCATACATACCAGTCACAATGCTATTGCACATGCAAGTTGGGATTTAGCACAAGGACGAACCTCCTTGTGTAGCACAAGGCGGATCGTCGTTGTGAGCAGTGATGCCATGACAAGGCACCCACCGGATCACTGGCCATTCGTACCCCTTTCGTGTCTGCAGTCAGTAGGCATCCATTTCAGCAGTTGCACTTCTACAAAATCACTTGCGCCAGAGCAAGCATATCTACACTTGCGCATATCTACACACTTATAGCACGTGCACATCTGCTCACAATGCAACTGTGTCTCTAGCAATACCTTGTACATCATTTGTTAGCAATTGCATAGCAACTGTGTCTGCATTCAATCTCTATGTGCCTGCAATGGTATGTGGACACTGATAGCAAGTGCATATTGGCTCACTTGGCTACCTGCCCTACAGGCGCTGTCTTCCACACCAACTTCAAGTATGTCCTTAGCCACTCTGTTCAAACATTTATGTGTTCAACCGTAACCACACAAAACACACACCCTGAAACATGGCAATCATTTCTGTAGTGCTGGGAAAGTGCATTGACGGAAATGACATCTGCATGTTCTACCTAGCTTTACTTCATTCACACACCAATCATATCGAATTCATTCCTACAGAAGACATGTCACTTACACCACACATAACATTACTTATAGTAAAATAATAAACAGGGCAGGATGTTACAAGGTATGCAAGACACCGCCACCATACAGTTAGTGTCCAAGTACCACTTTCATGACACTTGGACCTCAAGGGAGGGAGCCAAAGTGGCGTGTACTATTTTCAAAACACACCCCTTGAGTGGAGGGAACCTGAATGGTGTTCTGGTCTTCCCCAACGCACCCCTCGAGTGGAGGGAGCGGGACTGGCGTTTCTTTGCATGCCAAACCTTAGGTGGAAGAAGCCGGAATCGGGTTCCTTTCGAATGTACGCCGGAAGCAAAGGGGGCTTCCCTGACTTTTTTTTTCTACGGTAATCCTAGCGTGCCTTGCCAAGACACCCCAAAGGGAAGTGACCCAGAGTTCTGTTGCCTTCTTCTCCAAGGCCCGCCTCAAGTGGAGGGAGCTGGAGTACCATTCCTTTCCAAGAAGCGCCTGAAGTGGAAGGAGCCTGATTGGTGTTACTTTGCAAGTCACACCTCGCGCAGAGGGAGCTAGACTGACGTTTCCTTCTGAGGCAGACCTGGAGTGAAAGGTACCGGGATGGAATGCCTTTCCAAGGCAGGCCTCAAGTGGAGGGAGCAGGACTAGCATTGCTTGCCAAAGCATACCAAAGGGGAATGATCCACAATGGAGTTCCTTTCTTGTTCATGGCACCCCTCAAGTGGAGGGATCCGTAATGAATGTTCTTTGAGAGGCAGGCCTGTAATGGACGGAGCCTGATTTGCGTTCCTTTGCAAGTCACGCCTTGAACTGAGGGAGCTGGACTGAAGTTTATTTCGTAGGCATGGCTCAAGGGAAAGCTACGGGAGTGGTGTGCCTTTCCAAGGCCGGCCTCAAATAGAGGGAGCAGGACTAGCAATGCTTGTGAAAGCACGCTAAATCTAGTGAAGTGAGTTCAAATTCTGTTGCATTTTTATTGAAGGTACACCTCCAGTCCAGGGAGCAGGAGTGCCATTCCTTTATAAGACATGCACGATTTCAGAGCCTAAGGGTCCCCTTCAAGTAATGATGGGCATTTTCGGAAATTAGTCGATCTCCCAATAGTTTTCCTTTGTATGATAAAAAAGGAAACAAGGCTGAAAGCAGAGGGCTGTGTGGGAAGGGCATTGGGGACAGAACACCCGAGTATCCTTCCTCTTTCCTTGTTTTGTACACACCTTACATTTTCTGTAAGGTTGTGACTTTGTGGCTGTGGGAGGAACATAATCACCAAAGTGTCGCTCTTGCAATCTGGCCACATCTTCTACCTCTTGAAAGGAGGGAATTTGTACATGTCCCATACTTAGAGAATTAACAACTTCTGTTTCAAAGTTCAGAAAAGAAAGTTTGTTTTGTGGAGTAGCTGCCCGGTACACCACATACGCATTGTACGTTGCAATATGCACAATGCGTATGGCCAACATTTTGTACCAGAAGCGCGACTTGCGCTCAGCACGGTACGACTCAAGCACTTGGTCGGTTTTATCTACTCCACCCATGTACTACTTGTAGTCCAGAATGCAGTTGGGCGTCCACACTTGCCGGGTCTGCCCGCGCGGAGTGACTGCTGAAGTACTTTCATCATGAATAGTACTTAGCATGTACACATCCATTTAGTCACAGAATTTCACTGCTAACAGTTCACCCTGCCGCAATGCCATACATTCTCCCTTGGCCAACTTCTTACACACAAGTTGTCTGGGGAAGCCTTTCCGGTTACTGCGGATTGTACCGCATGCTAGTGTGCCCACATTCAACAATTCCTTTAACAGTGGAATTCCAGTGTAGAAATTGTCTATATACAAATGGTGACCCTTGTTCAGCAATGGTGTGAGAAGATCCCAAACTATCTTCTCACATGTCCCTAAATGGGCTGGGCAGCCCGGAGGGTTTAGGGTGGAGTCTTTGCCAGTGTAGAGTCTCATGCTGCTGACATACCCAGTGGTACTTCCACACAACATGTACATTTTGATCCTGTATCGTGCTCTTTTGCTAGGAATGTATTGCCTGAATACTAGGCGACCTTTGAACAACACCAACGATTCATCAATGGATATGTTCTGGCTAGGAACATACACCTTTGCAAATCGCTGACTGAAGTGCTCCAGAAATGGCTGGAGTTTGAAGAGCCTATCAAAGTTTGGGTCAGTTCTGGGTAATGCTGCCGAGTTGTCATTGAAATGCAACATACGGTGCAGTGCTTGAAACCTATTTCTACTCATTATAGCTGGAAAGAAGGGGCTAGAATGTGCCGCTATAGTAGACCAGTACATTGAGACAGTCGGCTTCTGCGATATTCCCATGAGCAGAATGAGAGCCCAAAATTTTCTCAACTCAACATCGGTTGTGGGAACCCATGCATGTGCTCTGGACTGGGGTTTCAGAGTGGGACCCCGTGACCTCAAGAACTGTGCAGCGTATGAATTGGTTTGCTCAACCACATCTGCAATAAACCCATCATCAACAAAAAGGTTGAAATAATCAATAGGCTGAAACCCATCTGTATTCATTTTGCACCCAGATATAGCAGTAAAAGGGGGCACAACAGGCTGTGCCATTGCTGGAGGCACCCACTGCGACTCTTCAGCCATGTCAGGAACTGGCACATTGCGTGGACGTCTTGCACGTCCCCTCCCCCTTCTACATCCCCTGCATGTGGGAAGTGTGCGCAAAGGTACATGTACTCTGTCATCCTCTTCGTCATCGAGGAGGAGGAGGAGGAGGAGGAGGAGGAGGCGGCGCCGGAACCTTCATCCATTGAAAACTCACTTCCCCAATCACTTTCTTGCTAACCCTCAGAAGCACTATCTGTTTCAGATTGTATATCCACCTCTGGGCCCAAGGCAGACTCCATCACTGCAGCTAAAGCCTCTTCACCAGACATTTATCGACGAGAAGCCATGAGTGCTGTTGCTATGGAACCCTTCACTGCCCAAAGACCAGATGAAGACTGAAACAATAAGTATGTGTGCTTCTCAAAGTATGGAACGTAGTACAGTTAGTGGTATTCAGTGCCACAAACCTACACCACACAAGTATGCCAAAAGGTCCAGACTTTGCTCAGAAACTGTAGCAGCCCTCTGCAATATGGGGTACTCTCCACGTTACAAGAAATGGAGTACTATTTTGCAAACACTCACGTGAAATGCTAAGGACCAGCTGACTGCTTTCCTACAAGTGGTTAGACAGCTACAACACACCTGCACCTAAAACAAAGACAACAAAAAAGCTATGGACGATGTACTCTTGCGCTATACATTACACAAATACAAGTGTAGGGACGAAGATTGCACCCACACTACCAATGCACAAACAGCCAACGTGTGTTGCACCATGCCCTCCTCCATGGGATGCTGGTGGATGGGAAATGGAGGTGAGAAGCAACCATGCAACATATAAGTGATTGGGTGAGTTGAAAAGCCAGAGGCAATCAAGACACAGACAGGAAAGACAAGACCCTTCCAGACAATTGCTAGCACACTTTTGACAAAAGCACCTGCACATTCACATAGGGTTCTTTGTTGGAAAGGGGAAGGTCACAAGGACGAAATTAATGCAAGGGCAAGCAAGTGGAATTAGGTTGATGAAAGTGATGATGGGTAGCAAAGAAATAAGCAGCATCGACATACAAAATACATTGACATGCCATGCACAGAAATCAATTGCAAGGAAGTCGGAGTATCGCAGTCACCATACTTACTGACATTTTTAGTCCATCAGTTACTGGCTTCCCCCACGCACAATAGCGTCTGGGCAAAGGTCAAAATGTCTTCAATGAAATGGTCCATGCCTCTTTTTGCAAGGTGGACCCCATCTTTGCGAAACATCACTTCTCCTTTTATGAAGCCATGGTGTATAGTTCGAATTCTGTCATTCCCCTTGGTCAGTCTGGCAAGCTCCCCATTGAGTTTCCTCGCCGAGGAATTGATAGCCCTTGCATTCCCTGGAGTTCTCCAATCCCTCCTGGGAATCATCTGGGACCAGGCCACCACAGTGTTTGCAAACCATTCAAGTTCCACCATGAGCTGCTCTCGTACCCCCTTTCGTCCCACAGACGCCAGATCATTTCCTCCCAGGTGCGCAACTATAAGGTCAGGGGGGGGGGGCATATCTCCTTTGGCCTCGACATCGCTGATGGCTCCTCGGAGCTGATGAAGGCGCATCACCCCAACCCCAAACCAATGCACCGCGAGGGCTTCCCTTCCAGACCCAGATGTGGTTGGCCCTTGGACAAGTCGTGCAGCCCTTTTGATGAAAGAGTGGCCGAAAATCCAAACAACCCTCATCCTCACTAGAAAATGGAAACAGGAAAACCCCCATGAATATGGCCAGACATACAGTTTACCAATTAGCACAACAATTGCGTCAATACATGGCTCTTGTAACAATCCCAGACACACACTTCACCCAATCGGACATGCACCTCTCATGTGAGATGACAGTAGGTCGATAAGTAATTGGCACATTATTTTCAGGGTAAAGAGGTGAAGAAGACAGTATGTCACTGTGTGCCAATGACACAGGTGTACTGGCGCAATTGGCATCACAGAAGGTTCTTGCTCCTGTGGGCCACCGATTGCACTGCACGGTGGTGCGGTGACTTGCACATGCGGCACCGTTACACTTCGGCAGGGTAAGTATTCTGACAGAGGAAAAGAACCCCACAGCAAGTGTGCTTTGTATGCTCTCTGAATATAGGCACCCTGACAGAATGTGCATAATTCACCACAAATTGATGCAAGTTTCGAAAGTTTCATTGTGAGACCCTCGGCCACAGCTCCAGGACCACGGGACCCTGAGCCCAATCCGCGGGCAGCAATGCTATCACACAGGGTGTCCTTGGAAAGGGGAAAATGTCCCCTTTCCAAGGACACAATTTCCGAAGAAATCCCTGGTGGCTAGGGCCCCCAAGCCCCCTCCCCCCTTCCATCACGTTTTTTTTCTCCATTTTTTATTATTTTTTTTCCCCCTTCCCTGGGGCAGATGATCAGCCATTGCTCTTCTTACTGCTTTCTTATTGGTGTGGTATATGTCACATACTTTGGTTCATACTTATCAAGCAATGTAGGCAGGGCAGGCGGAGTGGGGCTACTTGGCTCCTCCTCTACACTAGGATTACCCAATGACATTACAGTCTATAGTTTTCAGCGCGCACTGGTAATGAGCTTTGTTAATTTAGAAAGTTGGTGTTCCGCCAAAGGGAATTAATTAAATGTATATTTTTAGTTAAATAGGCAAAGGCTCTACCGTTTTGCCCCCCCCCCCCGCCCTCATTCCCCTGCCCACTATAAAGGGAAAGGATTTAAGGCCAGCAGATTCCCCACCCTTGGGTTGCAAAGGGTTCAAGTCTACTCTCATTGAATACCTCTGTTTAAAGTTCTGGAAAGCCAGCTGCGTTGCAGGACAAGGCAGGATTCTGGTCACTCTGCCTTCCCAGCAATGGACAGCTCCATCCAGATGCACTTTCAGCAAAAATCTCCCTTTGGTGTTTTCTTGTGGGTGTCGGGTGCTAAGTTTTAGCAGCTCCTTTTTATATCCACTTTATATACTTGTAATGACACATCAAGTTTACAATCTTGGGCAGTGCCCTGCCAGAGTTCTCACAGCCAGGATTGGACAGTTGCCCTTCTATCTTTCCCCAAGTCCAGCCTCTCTCCAAGGATTGGTTTAAAGCAGACATATGGCAATTCCCTTTTGTTTTCATGTCAAATATCTGCCAAAAACGAGTTATGTGGAAAACTTCATAATTTTACTAGTAACTGCCTTAATGTCATGATCACTGCTTCCAAGGAGTCAGGAACAGCCCAACGTCCTTGGAAGCAGGCCCCTAACCGTTATCTTAGGCACCAGCCGGTCCCCACTGGGACCTTTTGGACCTTGTCCTGGCGCCGGTGGCACCAGGCTCATCAAAGCCATCGGTCCCGGCACTGGAAGCGCCGGGCTCATAATATGTATGAAGATGCTTGGGTGGACTTACCTGCAGCAGACCATGCTGCTTACTTACCAGCCACATAGGGATCCTCTGTGAACAGGAACTACTTTCTTACCTGGGTGGGGCAAGCTCCACTCCCTGGATACAACACGGGAACTCTTCTGGAACTGGAACTCTTTTCTTACCTAGGCGGGGCCGTGGAGGAAGACGCCTCATCACTCCAAGGCTATTTAAACCACACCCGATTGAACAAACGTGCTTCGCGTTATTCTGCATCTGCAGCAGAACGCTCACCGAGTCTCTTCCAGCCTTTCTTCCTTCCGATCCTGAACCTGCAAGAACAATACTTACCACTCCTGTATCCAGTATTCAGCAGCACCTGCGAAGACAAGAAACAACAGGTTAGCACTGCAACCTTTACACGCAGCGCTTTCCTCACCTGATCCATCGGCAGCGAACATTTCTTCACGCTGCACCTCCGCCTGTGAAGACAAAAGCATTGTTATTACTTACCGGCACTCCGCGAATTCCGGATTTCTTCATCGCTGCAACCCAGCATCTGAAAGACAAACAAAGAGACATTAGACAGGTATTTACTCACGTCCATCGCGCTCGCCACAGTAGAATGCCTGCAAATACTCCGGCGTTTTCCAGCATCTCTTCAGCACGAACTCACAGCTGCAAGGGAAAAGAGACAGTTAGAGCGCTTGCATTTACTTACGCATTTCCAAGCGCTTCATTCCAAGGCTCTGGCTCCAACTTCGGCTCTCTTCACACCATCTCCTATCTCAAGAGCCCTGCAAGACAAATAGGAAAAAAGCATTATACAGAGTCCTGTTCTATATTAACGTGCCCACGCACCTAAAGACTAAAAGGACTAAAAAGGTGTCCAGAAACTCACCGCTCGTGCAGTTAACGACGGTAGCGATCCTCTGATGTCAAAAGGCCCATGTTTCACCAGTGAAGGAACTGGCAACGGCACCCTGCACCAGACGCAGATGGAGAGTCCAGCATTCACCTATCTAAGGTGAGCACGTTGACCTGGGGGCTCTACGGAGAAGCTAAGAAGAGAGAGAGAGAGAGGGACATTCAACAACCCAGATCATTAACCCCCATATTCTTTCACCTGCAGAAATCTCACTCTTCGAGTTCGACACACAGTGCGAAGAGGTTCGGCCCCAGAAGCAAATCGAGTCCTGCACATCACTTTTCGGGTCACAGACACCTTCCTGCCAAGACCAGCGCCTCCGTGGGAATCAGGTGAGCGTTACACCTAATTGATATATATATTTCTGAGGCTTGTGGAATCTGCTTAGAT
This sequence comes from Ambystoma mexicanum, assembly GCF_040938575.1. NCBI lineage: Eukaryota > Metazoa > Chordata > Amphibia > Caudata > Ambystomatidae > Ambystoma > Ambystoma mexicanum. The sequence continues at coordinate 573,963,303 of NC_090922.1, read as the reverse complement.
CCATGCTGTGCATAGGCCGACATCTAGTGGAAGCTGCGGAGTATTACAGTTTGTTTTTCGAAACTCGAAAATGGGCGTCGACACAGGGCGTGCCAGTAATACTATCCCTAGTGTGACGTCCACTGTACCCAAGATCCCTCACGCGTCTAGGATCCTCAGATTGTTTTTTTCCGCCATACTGGTCGGAAGCATTTTGCGGAGTCCCCTGGCCTTAGCCATACTTTTGCTAAAAATTTAAAAGATTAATCTATTCACATCCTTCCCCACCCCAACGTCGAACTTTGACACTCGACGCCGGCTGGAGAAGAAATCGACCGTCGGCTGCTGCACGACGGATTTGGGCCTCGGAAGGCCGCTGGCCTCGGCCCGGGCCTTGGAAGGCCTCTGGCCTTGGCCCTGCAAGAAGGGAGAGTGGGGTGTGGTACATACTCTACACTCTTAGTATATAGGTACACCTTATACATTTCCTACACTTAACTGCCCGCTGCCTCAAGGTGCGAATGGAGGGTACCCCTTTTCAATTCTGCCCCAAGTGCAATCGCAAATACCCTTGGGTCGACAGGCACGCCACGTGCAATCTCTGCTTGCCGAGGGACCACCCCGAAGCGAACTGCAGAGCGTGTAGTAGGTTTAAACCTAAGACACTTAAGGACCGTTCGACGAAGCGTTGGGCCCACCACGCCAGGCAGACGGCCATGGCAGTGGAGGGCGCCTTCAGCGATGGCAGCGACGCCATACTTTCGGACGGCGAGGGCATTACGGCTTTGAAAGATAGCCGAGCGCAGGTCCCCGACCTCGGAAGGTCGTCCGGCAGGGCGGCTATGGGGAAGACCCCCGGCGACACAAGCGCTTCACATACTACACACACTAAACACACTAAGTCCAACCGAGACTCGACGACGTCGAGTTCTCGGAAAGAGGCACAAACAGAACGGTCCGATTCGGTGTCCTCTGGGGGCTCTCGATCAAGATCGCCGCATGACTCCAGGCAATCATCCACTCTTGCCATGAGTGCCTCGCTCCCTAGGCTAACAGAAGTTCGATCGTCGGAAGATGAAGACGACTTCCACCCCCAGGCCGCGCTCCAGGAGTTGGAGCCCGCAGTTAAAGCCAGCGAGGCCCCACGCTCGAAGGACAGGGACACCTCTCCCGATCCTCGACGCCAGGCGTCGAAAAACTCCGGAGCCACTAAGGGACAGGGAAAACATTTTTCAACGCACGGGGAGGGGGGAAAACAGCAGAAGAAACTACCTGTGCATTCTTCCACACCTGTGAAACACTCCACTCCCCCTAAACAGACGGACAAAGCCAGGTCTGCTGATAGGTCTACAACCAGCAAAGCTACTCAAGATGGATCCCATAGACTTGCTGAGAGAGTCATTCCCAGTTCCAAAAAATGGTCCAGTGAAGACATAGATAGGGTCATGTCAAGAATGTCTTCTTTGGCTGATTTTTATGATAAAAATCCAGAACATTTCCTCTTGTATGATCCACAAGCGGCCACACCCTCAGGCTCTACTGATCCTATCCCCCTGAGTAAAAAGCCCCGGTTTGAAACTCCGATGAGGTCAGAACCCTTCGAGGTACAACCTTACGCAAGACCATACTCACGGTATCAAGGAGAGGCTTCCTTTTGTGAGGACCAAGAATTTGGTATGATAGAAGAGCAAACCGGGACGGGCTACTATGGAGATGATGAGGACCAGGAAGAAGAAGAGGATGACCCGGAAACATACAGAGTAGATTCCCCGGTAGAGAACGAAGCCCCGGTTACCGACTCCCCGGTCGATAACCAACCCCTCCTAAATAAGGTTCTCGCTCGCGCAGCAGAACATTTCCACATTGACACCCACAGTGTCCAGGAGGAAAGGGACTTCGCAGAAGAGTTAGTGGGAAAAAGGAGGCCTGTTGCCCAGACCATCCCTATCCTTAAGTCCATTCAGCGGAGAATAGATCCGTCCCTGGTGAACCCGAACCTCACCAGAGCAGTCAATCCCAGGGTTGAAAAACTTTTCAGGGCGGCCCATTCGGACCCTCTCTATATAAGAGGACATCTGAAGCCAGACTCCCTAGTTGTCACCAACACTCGTAAGAGGGCTGGGACACCCTTGTCATCGTCAGAAGCTCCTCCCGACAAGGAGAGCAAAAAACTATACGGTCGAAGACGCACTGAAAAATGCCAAGGACGAATACGAGACACTCAAGTCCCTTGGCCAGTTAACCAATAAACCCCCTAACCAGAGGGGGAATAGTAATTTTCGTCGCCCACGCGGCCAAAATTCCCAGAGAGGATCTAACTATTCCCAGGGGCAGGGTACACAGTGGAACAACAACCAACAGTCTACCCAGGGTTACAGCAGGGGTAATAGGAGAGGTCATGGTAAAGGCAGAGGCATCCCCAGCAAGGGAGGCGGCACGCCTCCACCAAAGCAGTGACGCTCAGTTCAGGGTCCCTTCTCACGCAACCCCAGTAGGGGGACGCATTTCAAACTTCACCCAGGCTTGGGAAGGGATCACATCAGACAGGTGGGTGCTGTCAACAGTATCCACAGGATATTGTATAGAGCTACTGCAGCGTCCCCGGAACCATCCTCCACGACAAAGAGTACACTCCTTAGAACATCAGAAGATTCTCCTCGAGGAGATCGCCATTCTGCTACAAAAGGATGCAATAGAACTCGTCCCGGGACACCAGGTAAACAAGGATATTTATTCAACTTACTTCCTTGTGCCAAAGAAAGACTTGACAATGCGGCCAGTATTGGACTTACAGCCTGCCAACAAGTAGGTCAAGCCCCAAAAATTTCGTATGACCACGCTACAAGAGGTAATCCCCCTCCTAAAAAAGGGGGATTACATGGCAACCTTGCATATGAAAGATGCTTATTTTCATATTTCCATGTTCCCAGCGCACAGAAAGTACTTGCGCTTCAAGGTGGACAGTCGACACTACCAATTCAAGGTACTGCCCTTCGGGATAGCTTCAGCACCAAGGGTATTCACCAAAGTACTGGCGGTGGCGGCTGCACACCTACGCAGGGAGGCAATCCCGGTGTACCCTTACCTAGACGACTGGCTCATAACGGGGGAAACCCCAGGAATTTGCAGGACAAACATTCAAAGGACTATCGACCTCCTCCACGAGTTAGGCTTCTCAATCAACGAGAAGAAGTCAAGCCTGTTGCCAAGCACCTCAAAACAATTCCTAGGAGCAATCCTGGATACCCAAGAGGGGTTGACCTTTCCTTCAGAAGAAAGAATTCGGAATATACTACTGCAAATTCCGCATTATCAGTCCGGTCAACAAATAACGGTACGCAAAGCAATGCGTTTACTGGGCATGATGGCGTCATGTATTTACCTGGTCCCCCACGTGCGCCTGCGCATGCGTCCCATGCAGGAATGGTTGGCGAAACAGTGGTCTCAGGCAAGTGGTCAGTGGGACGATCTAGTGGTCGTTTCGCCAACACTGGTACAAAGCCTTCACTGGTGGACAAGAGAGAATCTCGCACAGGGGAAACCATTTTACGATCCCGAAGTACTGGCAGTAGTCACTACAGATGCATGTCTGACGGGGTGGGGAGCTCACCATCTCCACCACACAGCTCAGGGTCTCTGGTCTCACTCAGTGGCCAAGAACCACATCAACCTGCTAGAGCTTCTGGCAGTATACAGATTGCTTCAGGCGTTCGAGCCCCACCTACTAAACCTGTCAGTGCAAATCTGGACGGACAGCACAACAGCAATGTTCTACCTGAACAAGCAAGGAGGGGCTCGCTCGCCAAATCTGTCCAAGCTTGCCCAGAAAATCTGGATATGGGCACTCAGACGGAGCATCTTCCTGTCGTCACAACATGTTCCAGGGGAGCTCAATTCCCTAGCGGTTGCTCTGAGCAGAGACTCCCTCCCAGAGGAACACGAATGGGTTCTACACAGAGAGGTCGTAGAAGATATCTTCTCTCAGTGGGGTTTTCCCACTATAGACTTATTCGCCACAAGCGAAAACAGACAATGCCCAGGAGTTGCATCCAGGTTCCCCCAACCAGACTCCCAGGGGAACGCCCTGTGGATGAACTGGTTAGGGATGTTTGCGTACGCTTTTCCATCAACTCCTCATCAGGAAAGTGGTGAACAAGATGAACAGGGAATCGATGACGCTCCTCCTAGTTGCTCCCATGTGGGCAAGACAACCTTGGTTCCCACACCTACGCAGGATGGCGGTGTGCGAGCCCATCAAACTTCCAGCCTGGTACAACCTACTGTCCCAGCACCAAGGTCAAACAGTGCACCAGCAACCCAACTCAATGAACCTGGCAGCATGGCTCCTGAGGTCATAGAGTTTGGACATCTCAATTTGCCGCAGAGGTGTATGGACATCCTAAAGGGATCTAGGAAACCAAACACAAGGCACTGTTACTTTGACAAGTGGAAGAGGTTCGTTATCTGGTGCCAGAGTAGACAAATCAACCCGGTTGATTGCACTCCTTCCACTATTGTTACATACATGCTCCACCTGCTAGATGCAGGATTGGTTTTTAACTCCCTGAAAGTACACCTGGCAGCCCTGTCGGCTTACACCACTTCCCATAGCAAGGTTTCGTGGTGGAAAGTACCAGTAGTTAAAGCCTTCATGGAAGGAGTAAAGAGACTTCACCCTCCTATTTCAAACCCACCACCAGGGTGGGACCTTAATGTGGTGCTAGCCAAGCTCATGGGCCCCCCTTTCGAACCCATGCATAAAAGCAGTCTCAAACACCTGACTTATAAAACGGCCTTCTTAGTAGCTATTACTTCTATAAGAAGGGTCAGTGAAATTCAGGCTCTGTCAGTGCAGGATCCCTTCTTTACTGTCCATAAAGACAAACTGGTTTTACGCACACACCCTAGGTTCTCACCTAAATTCATATCAAAATTCCATGTAAACCAGTCCATCGAGCTTCCGGCTTTCTTCCAGGACCCGCAAAGCTCGGCTGAGGTGAAACTACACACCCTAGATGTGCGTAGGGCGGTCCTCTACTATGTAAATAAAACCAGACCGCTAAGAAAAACAGATCAACTGTTTGTCTCCGTAGCTACAGGCAGAGAGGGGGATCGCGTCTCTAAAGGTGCCCTCTCGAAGTGGATTATTAACTGTATCCAGCTGTGTTACTCACTCTCTGAAAGAACTCTGCCTTTCACGCCAAGAGCCCACTCTACTAGAGGCATTGGGGCCACTCTGGCTTTCATTGCAAATGTACCCCTGGACACCATTTGCAAAGCAGCTACTTGGAGCTCTATTCACACTTTTACTCAGCATTACTGCATTGACACCCATTCCAAGGCAGATACACAAGTGGGACAAGCGTTTCTAAGACACTTATTTGCTCATGACCCTTCTCACATCCCACCTCCTTCTTCAGGTACTGCTCGCTAATCTATGCACAGCATGTGATCTAAGCAGATTCCACAAGCCTCAGAAGGGATACAATAGTCACCGTAATCGTATTTCTGATGCTTGTATCTGCTTAGATTCACATTTCACATGCGACCCACCCTTCCTCCCCTCTGAGAGAAGGCGCATGATTGCTTGTAGTCTTACCTGTCTGTCTATCTGCTTGGATTATCTGTACTCGCGCTACTCCTCATGCTACCTCATGTCAGAAAAAATACAATCTGAGGATCCTAGACGCGTGAGGGATCTTGGGTACAGTGGACGTCACACTAGGGATAGTATTACTGGCACGCCCTGTGTCGACGCCCATTTTCGAGTTTCGAAAAACAAACTGTAATACTCCGCAGCTTCCACTAGATGTCGGCCTATGCACAGCATGTGAATCTAAGCAGATACAAGCATCAGAAATACGATTACGGTGAGTAATGTATCCCATATGTATGTGTATATATTCCACTTCAGCTAGTCATGGGGAATTTAGCCGTGTGGCAATTTTCTGTGCTTTTTTTACAAAAAGCATAATAATTATTAACAGTTTGCCAACTCTTAAATCCGGGGCATGTTCATAACAGCCAGGAACACCTATTAGCTGGCCATTACAATTCCCTAAGTCGCAAGTGGATGAATTTGTATTTCAGCAAAATCGTCTGGAAATTGCTTAAAGAAATGACACATCAATCAAGGAAGTGCGACTTGTGGTTGCTGAGAGAAATGCTTACATTGTAATAGTCCTTTTAAATTAATAGGAAATCTTTAGATTATGCAGAATGGAGACCTCCTGTGCGCAGCACCATTTGCCTGTCTGGGCCAGCTTATGAGCAGAGTTTTTTTTAATGAGTCTGTTTGTTGTTTGAAGTTGGTAGCTGACTTTCGTAAACACTTGGGAGTTGTATAATCTGTCAGCTCCTGAATGGCATTTTTGGTATTATCAAGTCACTTCCCCACTGCAGCAATATGCCATTTGACCTCCTGCAAGGATTGCGCCAGCTCCAATCTGATCATACTCGGCTGCAACTGTAGGGTCTAGTTGACCATATTGGTGATCCTCTTGTGATCAATTGTTTCTTCTGCCGATCCAGTCTCTTCCGCCTTTCTACAGAGCTTTGACAACAGGGGTGTTGCTAGGTCTGGAAAAGATCAGGGGCTTAGCTAATGTCAGGCTGGCGGGACTCTGGGCTAGCTATAGCCTTTTGGTTGTAGCCCCTGAGCTTCTATCCGGGGCTACAACCAAAAGACCCATGGCTATAGCCCCCTCATCCTCCCCATAGCAACACCTCTGTTTGACAATGACCCATCTTGCTGTTTATTTGCCCCTTTATGAGTAGGGCCCCTTGCTTGGATTCTTTGGGTCTGTTTCTCGACATTTTTAGGGATGTGTGAGGGTGACTTTCTTGTCCTCACTGTGGTCAGTTCACCTAGGGAGGATCTCAGTCCTTTGTCCTTATGTTAACCAATTCTGAAGCATATCACACAGTCCAGTCCAAGTGCAGTTTCGCACTCTATCTGGACTCCCCAATAGGCCTTCTCATGTATTATGCCATGCCCAATCCAGTGTACACCAGCCCTTTTTCTGCTGCCAGGAACAGTTTGTTTTTACCCCCTCTGCCTTTAGTCACATATTCCGTTCGATCCAATTCACTGAGCCCTTCAATCTGCTCCAGGTGCCTCAGTAGGCGACGTGCCCATTTACCACGTAGAAAAGCCAGCTGTGCTACGCAACGAAGTCCAAACTCCTCCTCTACCAGCCGTTGCATGGGGTGGGGGGGGTCAGGCCAGTCCTACATGGCCCCTCTTAAACCAGATTTTCAAAATGACACGATCGGGCAGGGTATTGCCTATTTTTGATGCTAAACCATTTCCAATCCACCAGAATCCGCCGCAATCACCACTTCCTTGGGTTCCAAAGTAAACATTCGGTAACTTCATAACATCATCTTCTCCACAGCTGGGGTCCTGATGTTACATTTTTGTTCCTATTGGCGGCGCCAGGTGGGAGCTCTCTCCTCACTCATGATGCAAGCGTCCCGGCGGCCATCTTAGAATCCAAAATGATGCAACTTCTATTCGCATATGATGTATGCAGGCCATTATTATAAATGTGGGAGTGGCACAACATCAGTGGCATCTCTCTCTACTCTCTACTCTCTTCTCTCTTCTCTCTTCTCTCTTCTCTCTTCTCTCTCCCCCCCACTCCCCGAGGGTTGTGGAATCTGCATAGATCACATGCTATGCATAGGCCGACATCTAGTGGAAGCTGCAGAGTATTACAGTTGTTATTTGAAACTCAAAAAGGGAAGTCGACAGGGCGTGCCAGTAATAAATACTATCCCTAGTGTGAGGTCCACTGTACCTATGGTCCTTCACGCATCGAGGTCCCTCGATTGTTTTTTTTCTGCCATCATGACGGACGCTTAATCACAGACTTCATTTCGGCTGACGCCATTTAATATTGAAAAATTAAAGTTAGATACTCTTTCGGTCCTTTCTCAAAAGTGACTTTGACTACATTTTCAACGGCGGTAAAAAGGACGACTGTCGAACAAAGTCCCAGGCTCGACTGACTCTTTCGGCTTTGCAAAGGTGAATCGGGCCTCGGCCCTAACAGTAGGGAGGGTGGGGGGGTGGACATTGGAGAATGCCTTTTCCCCTTTACACACACTTTTCTCGCCTGGCTGCCATTTCGCTTAAATATGGAGAACACTCCATTTAAATTCTGCTGAAGTTGTAAAGAAAAATTCCCCTGGGTAGGCCATCACCGTGTGTGCAAGCTCTGTCTAGCACGGGATCACGACGAGGGGTATTGTCGAGCCTGCAAGCTCTTCAAGCCAAAGACACTTCGGGACCGGAAGACGAAACGCTGGGCCCTAGGGAGGGAGGGTGGGGTGGGGTGTGTGTGTGTACGTACACTGTGCGTGTGTGTGTACGTACACTGTGCGTGTGTGTGTGTGTGTGTGTACGTACACTGTGCGACCAGTGAGTATATGGGGTTGCACAACTACCTGATCTTGTGTAAATTCTATGTCTTTTTAATCTCCCAAATGGGAGTGGTGCCCATGCGAGTGGGCGATTGTACACTGTATGCACCTTGATGGTTTTAGAATGTGGGCACTGGTCTGCTCCAGTAATGGCTAAAAGTATCGTCGCCCTTCAGCCGAGTGACAGTATGGTCATTAGCTTGAAGTCATTACGAGGCTGGAAAGGGATGGCTTGTGAGGCATAAACAGGGTAATCGGACAACTCTTGGCAAACCGAAATCTACTTTCACGAGAAGAGCGCCTGCTTTGTCTCTGGTCCCCTCTGACCTTCCTGTGCCTTTTTTGGCAGCACGTTCTGTGATTTATCCTGCTAATTGCACAATGTTTGCAGATGGCCCTCCTTGCAGGGTTGGACTGGCCTATAGGGAACTCGGGAGATTTCCCGGTAGGCCTCTGCACCCTGGGCTTCTTTTGTGGTATTTCCACATTTTCCCATAGGAAAAGCGTTGGGCTTGTTGATAATGTTATATCGGGCCCCTTTGAAAATGACTTCAGGGCCTCTTTTGGGGCCCAGTCCACCCATGCCTCCATGTCTGGCATTCCTTGTTTTAGTTCTATGTGAGGGAGGCAGGGGCTGGTCGGAGTGGTGATATAATAGCCGTTTCCTCGTTAATCAGAGATGTGGGTTGGTGGAATAAACGCGCCGTTCGCCTCCTTTTGGCGAAGCCTCAAAATGTGCTCGTTTTGCCCAGGGCCAAAAATAGTGCCTAGTTTTCAAATTGACTCGTCCCTCCAAACGCACCTTTTTACGTCACATTGATTTTACGTCCTTTTTGATCCCAGATTACGATAGTTCCATGAAGATCAAGTCAAGACGGGACACATGGCGTTCTGGACTCTTGCCTATGTGGATCAAAATGTCTCGACCCCTTATCTGGGCTGGAAACTGAAATTATTTACTAGTGACGAGGGGGGAGTGGATCAGGGCGACACGAGTGGGGGGCAGGAGGGGCATACTGCCCCGCGCGCTTCTGAGGGGCCTTGCGGCACCCTCTCTAAGTAGAAGGCAGCACAGTCCACCTGTGTTGTTTATTCACATGGGGGACTGTGCCGTCTGCCCTTGCAATTATTTTTCTGTTGCAAACCCGTTTGGCTCCACAACAAACAGCAAACAAATGGGAGACAGCAGGGCTCAGAAGTGAGCTCTGCTGCCTCCCGTTATTCGGCTGACAACGTAGACCTGCTGAATGACAAGAGAGGACTCCTCTCCCTCAGTCAGTGTGCTTACGTTGCTCAGCGTGAACACGCTGACTGATAGGAGAGGAGTTCTCTCCTGTCGGGCAGCATGCCATCCGGGCCCCCGTTGCTGGAGATGAGATGTGTTTTTAATGTGTATTTAAATTAGTATGTATGAATGTATGGGTGCATGTTGGTGTTTGTGTCAATGCTGTGTTTGGTTTTATGCATGCATGCATGCGTGCATGCAAGGAGTTGTGTGACTGGTGGATGAATGTTGTATGCGAGTGTGTGTGCAGCCCCAAACCTAAATTTAGCCGCACTGCGGACCACTTTAAGGAACGGGTTCACGGCATCAGAGGTGCACCTAGGCTAAAATGTCAAGGAGGAGGGGGATTAACACTTCAAATGTTGGGAGAGGTGCTAATTTCAGAGGCTGTGAGTGAGGGGCAAACATACTTTTTTGGGGGCATCTAAAATATCATATATCTTTCCACGTTCAAATAAGACTATTCTGGTGAAGCTTCAATGTTACAGGCAGCTAACTCTCGCCTCCATTTCTGAAATGTCACACTTAAGGACTGCAGTGAGAATGAGATGTCTCGTGTCACCACTTCCCTTGTAATCCCTCCCCTGGCATGCAAGTGCTAACCCCACATCACGATTTCAATTACCTAAAAATGTGAAATGTTTTATGTTCGCAGGGTGTTTAACTGCGAAGCCCAAGCGCCGTTAACGTCTATGTCCTGTTCTGTCCGGCCACGGCTCTGCTGGTCAGCCCAGCAGGGGCTGGATGACCGTTCTGAAAGCGGATAGTGAGTTGGTCCAATAAACCCATTGCGCTGTCGGTCTTCCCACTGAGGGATGGCATCTGCGCCTTTCAGCTTTTACAGTTGAAATGGGCCCCCAAGCAGCTGCCCCATGTTGGCAGTCTTATGACACCGAAACCTATGGATAATCTACAGCTTTTAACCGCCATGCTGCATTATTGTGACTTCATTGTTGATGTAAGCACTCCACAGGTGCCTTGGTCTATCTTTCCAATCAGTAAGGCAAGGGGTGCCCTCAAACATCAAAAAGAAATTGACCCCCACCAGCCTGACACATCTTCAGCCAGCCCTGCTCCCATTTCCGTCCCAATTCCCTGAGCCCAGCTAGAAATCTGAATAGCTATTGTACCTTCCCTTTGGTCAATAGTCAGACCTTTCACCCAAATTCAGAGGCTGTTAACTTTCATAATGCTATGCTAATCTCTGAAGAGGTCGCCTATCTAAAAGCTGAGGCCAGAAGTTAAGACTTGGTTTTATCAAAGTGGGTCTGTTGATATCGCATGGATAGGTTTTTGTGCTCTGCATGTTTGATATTGATACCTCTCCTTAACGAGTGCTACGGGTTGGCGACACATTGAAAGAGGCCTTCTGCCTCAAAGTGGCCAGGGGCTGGTGCCGCCCATGCAGCCAGGTCGAATCAACAAAGCCCAACATTTCAGGAGGGGACTAGCGCCTGATCTGCTCAATGGTGTTGCGCCACTACATGGCATTCTTTTTGTTTGGGTTATTCGGTGTGCCACCAATAAGCCAAAACTATTGCTTCAGCAAACAGACAGTGGTGGAAATAGACTTTTTTTCTGGGGCATCCCTCCTACCGCAGTGAAAGAGGCCGGGGTCCAGCAACAGGAGGATTAGGAGGGTGTAGGGCAGGTATTTTAGTCACCCCCATGAACAGTTGCCTCTTCCCCCACCCCCCTCAGAGGATTTATCGGCCGCAAAGTTCAAAATCTGCACCCCTTTTAAACCTAAAAATGCACATCAATATTTCCCGTACAATGCAACATTGACAAGGGATTTCACAGGGCTCCCGCTCAGACCCTCAAGTGGTCTTGTGGGGGAAGTGTCTCACTTTGGAACCTAGCGACCATGGTTCAAATCCCTGCCCAACATAGTTTAAAGCACAAACACACCACCGCATTCTAAAATAAACATATAGTGCACATGGGTTTCTCAGATTGTGGAGCTGCATCTGAGATCTGGTGAGTAATTCTTTGGCAGCATTGAGTACAGATGGGAAGAAATGGCATATGAGGGACACAAAGCTTGTAGATGTTAAAGTATTTGCCCACCCATTGACGTCTCATAACCATGCTAATCCATATGGCAATTCTCACCCAGTTCCTGCCCTCCCCACCCAAAACATCTCCTCATTGGAACTCTTTGAGCTAACTTTAATGAAGCCTTGCCATCAAACTTTGCCCTCAATGTTGCCTGCAAGTGTTTTTGCAAAGGAGTCTTCTGGAAGTTAATTACTTCATTGGAGTTGTAAACACGGAACTGGTGTAATAGAAATCTCTTGATCAGGTCTGCCTTCAGCAACTCAATTTAAAAGCACCCTGCATGTCTTTCGGTGAAGTCCTGTAAAAAAAAACAAGCATTGGCAAAGCCAACCGTTTTTGGCTTGTGCATAAGTACTAGGCATTTGCCAGGCACTGCTATTAGCTCCTCGGGTACTCGCACCATTTTGCACTTGGTACCATCAACGGCCTGCAAATACCAATACAGAAGGGCCTTTGCCATGCCTACACAAAAGCTAAACTGTTAGTATTGCAAATGCTTTTTTTGCTTTACCCTTTATGCACAGGACTATGCATCAAGGTTAAAGCAAACATACCACTTGGCTAAATTGGCCCACATTTAATTTAGACCAATCTAGCCAGTAATAACACTTATGGTGCACAGTCAGCCTGCACAAACTTTCTGTGGCATGGCATTTTTACTGGCTGGGAGTCCGTACATGGTAATAATGGCATGTAATGATGCAGCCTGCATGGACATACATGGGAACAACCAGCATGAATATATTTTTATACTAGCATATGTTGTGTGGAAAGGTGGCAAGAAATGGATTGGAAAATGTTCCTGTGCCCGGTTTGTGATTTGCAACTATTGAGCTATTGCATGTGCTTCCATACAAAACCAATTGCAAACTGTATGGATTTCTAGCCAATTTTGAAAAGTGCTGTAAAATGCATCATTTTAACCCAATGTTTCAAACATTCTTGGGAGTGAAACCCCACCTCAAGCAACTGTTGTTTGGTTTGGGCTCCCTCACTATGCCCTGTTGATCCGGCATAATTGGCACAAACATTTAAGCCTCTTACGTTCAGAAATGTACCAGCCTCCAGTGTACATCATCTATCTGTCACTGTGTATGATGTATGTTTTAATGCGCACGCAGGGACAAGGTGCTCCTTAATGCTGGCATCACGCGCCACATGCCATCCTATATATCTTTATGCATATGATACAAAAGTTAGTCTGGCATAAACCTTTCTTCAGTAGAGAAATCTAACTTTGCTGAAGTTGACTTGCAGTTGTAGTAATAAACCATATTTGGGATCCTGCACACAAACTCAAGGGGAGATTTCTCGAGTCTCTTGTTTGCAGAGGGGCCGCCTCTGGCCCATTGTAAAAATGTGTTAGGGGGCCTCACCAAATGTTTTGTCCCAGGCCTCACCACATCTTCATCTTGTGACAGCCCTGGGGTGGATTGTGGGCACAGCGGGAGGTGGAGATTTTCCTCAGCCGACTTCCCTCCCCCCCAAATTGAAATGTGCTTTTCAGGAATTAATCATGATCTCCTGGAAAATAACTCATGAGAGGAGAGTTTATTTTCCTATAATGCTGCAAGCAAAGTTTAAACCAAAAAAAAAAAAATACGGTGGTTACATATTGTCTGCAGATTACTAGTTTAACCGGTAATCTCACTGGCACCCCAACCAAGTGGTCTTGTGGTTAAGTGACTGACTGGACTCTGGTGTCGTGGGTTCGAATCCCGTCTTGGTAAGGCGGAGGTCAAGAACACAAAAAACCCTCGGTAAGGTTTAAGCAGGGCAAGTACACTGACATACGTGGGAATGGCAGTCGATTTTCCGGAACCCAGGCCCAGAAAGACATTTGTTTGCCAGGGCCAGGAATATATGGCCCAATGACCAGCACTGTATGTTTTCCATGTTGCTCACATTGCGAATGTTCATGTTTGTAACACCATTTCACCTCCCGTCGCACATAGCCCCAATATGGAGTGTGTCTGGTACAAAGCCAGCCTCCATTTTCTTTTCCGTGGGTGCCCCGGGGAACTTTTTCAAAACTGTTTCTGAAATCAGCGAGTGCCTCGGCCGTGTGTCCCCCGATTATCAGTGTGGGAATGTAATGGAGCTGTACTATTTACTGACGCTTGCATTCTCCAGATTACCCTCGTATGCCCAGGTCCACCCTTGCATGCCGAGCCAGCCTATGCCAAGAACCTCTTTATATGCCCCGGTATAGTCTTTCATGACCCCGTACTGCTACCACATACCAGGAACAGGTCGCGTATCCTCCGTGGATAACATCTGTCAGCAAGAAGACAGAACATTGCAGATTGCTCCCCCTCTTTTGCCCTGCTTGGGATTGGTGAGCTGCGAAGGCAGCACCTTTTTTGTGTTGGTTTTTACACTGAGGGCTGCTGCCCTGGTCAATGCCCCTTCGCGAGCACTGGAGGAGCGTGAGAGGGGTGCTGCTCGAGGCTGCAGGGGTGACGTGCAGAGCCCACCTTCGGTCGAGATGAGCGGGCGGGTCAAGTCTTTCCCCACGCGTGTCTGGGGTTTGGGGTTTTCTTCGATGGGGCGTTCTGTGGTCCCCGCGGTGTGGGACTCCGTTTTGTAAGTGGCGTGTGCTTGCAGGTGCCGCGTTTGGTTCTCCTGTTCCGGGTTCGGTTGGGGACAGTCGATCGTTGGCGGATTTCTCGAGCTGCCAGACCTCGGAGTTGGGTTGGGGTCACTGAGGTTTCTGCGTGTGAGTGCACGCAAGGACCCAGTCTTTACGTTGTATATGGCTTGCTTTCATGGTTGTCTTTTCTTGCTTTTAGGAAGCGCTGCTGAGCGGGTACGCCGCAGCTTGAAAGCGCAGACAAGAAACCTGGGGGGAAAGGAGGGCGCAGGGGTGGGGCAGAACACCTGCTGCAGACACATGGTCTGCCCCATACCTCTCCCCTCCTCGAGACAGGAAGGATAGGATGGGGCACTGGCAAGGTGCGAAAGCACACTGACATGTGCAGCACCTACAAGAGAGATCGAAGGGGCAGAAAATAACAGCTGGTGACCTGCGATGGTCACCATGAGGCATTAACTGCTGTCGGCACCAGCCGGCCCTGGCAGGGAAAGCCGCCCCCAGACGCATGCAGTGCCTAGGGCCATTCTTACAGAACATAAGGGGCTGCCTGGCCAGCAAACAGCACATACCTGGGTGCTCCGTACAGGGCACCACAAGAAATCTGCGTACGCAGATAACTTTTCTTTTCCCAAGAACCCACGCACCCAAGAAAAGGAGGACAAAAGGGGAGAAGAAAAGAAATACAGGCCCACGTCATTGTGGGAAGAGGAAAGCGGCACAGCCAGGGGGCACAACCCTGGATCTCGTGTCCAAAAGTGTACTTTATGTATGATACAGTTATTATTATGACTATTATGTTGTGTAATATTACGTAATGTACAATAAAAAGCCACAGGCTTTTTGTTGCTAACACCCAATGTGCCAGTAATCATTGGGGAAACATAATATGGGTAACAGTCGCCAACATCTTGGCTCCACTGGTCATGTGTTGCCTCGCCCCTATAGTTCTTCCATTACGCGGTTCATTGCTGCACGTCCTTCTCTGCTTCTTTCACCAGTCCTTCTGTCCAAATGTCAGCGAGTGGGGCCACCTACGGATGCATTGTGGGGTGGTCCCATCACCTCTCAAGTAAATGGGGGCTTGCAAGTGGAAAAAGAGATTTTTGCCGCACTCCATGATGGCACCCAAAGGTGGTGACGGCACGGATATTTGTGATGCTTGGGAATTTCGCTAATGTATTGTGTTTCGCCGTTTGCCTTTGCAGCCCATGCAGAACAATGCGCGAGTCCGAATGGGTGTGCCAAGGTACAGCGAGGTGCCACACGGATTGCGTTGTGCAGTGCAAGGTGAATGGCGGCTGCGATTTGCCAGGAAATTAGAACGTTCAGGATCTTACCAGCTCACCTGCTCACCTGCTATGTGTGGTGCTGATGGGCAGTCATACCACGCATAGAAGCCGTACGCAACTGTCTTTAAGCATTATGTGCATAGATCATATTATTATTTAATCATCCCTCAATTTTGGATAAGAGGTCTAAAAGTCCATTTTTTGAGATCTATTGTCAGTGGGGGAAGCCCAGTTGTGCATGGTGTGTAGGGGTGGGATGGGAGAGCAGGTGCCAGGTGGTATCACTAGGAAGCTGTGATGGCGAAAGCATATGTGTTGTGCATATTAATCCAACGAGGGTGGCTTTCATTGCCCTGGGTGAAAAGGCCTGATGCATTTGTAACCCCAGAGGAGGGCTTCTTGGAGGATGTGCCAAAATCCTGGGGCGCACTGCCTCTAGTCTCTCTGGGCTCTGCCGCACAGTAGCATGGTTTCTGTTTATTGCTTTTTGGATGCAAAGGTTCAGGATATTGCTTCCAGTGTTTTTTTTCTACTTCGCTCTGGTGCCATGTGTACAGGGCTGGACTGGCCTATTAGGAACTCTGCAGATTTCCCGGTAGGCTTCCGCACCCTGGGCCTCTTGTGTGGTATCTCCAAATGATCTCATAGGAAAAGGGTTGGGCTTGCTGAACATGTGGAATATGGGGCCACTCTGAAAATTATTTCCATGGCCTCTTTTGGCTCCCAGTCCTCCTCTGCATGCGTAGGGTCTCCTTGGGATTTGCAAGAGTGGCAGGTTGGGCTTGGTTAGTGAAGACCGAAGAGACGCCCAGTATAGCTTTGGTGTTGCAGTGTTGCATGCAGGACGGAAGAGCCTGGGGTTTTTGGGCGCAAGTATGTTTAGGGTCTTCGAGGAGCCTCAATCCCTAATGTAACCTTACTCGGCATCGGTTTCGGTGGGCCGGGCCAGGTGCAGCCCTAATGCACTATTAATGTTGGGAGTTTTCGTGCAGGGAAACTAGAAAGCGCTGCTGAGAGGTATTCCGTCACCCTCATAGGCTGGCAATGGGGCAGAATTATTTTGCAGTGTGCATTATGGCACGTGTTTCTACAGCCCAGGGAGCCTACATCACGCTCCGTTAAACACGGGCAGGCAAGGAAGGGCTTTCTGTTGGTACGCTTTGCTGATGGCGACCAGGCCATCTTTTACTCATTATGTGCGCAGGACCCATATGCATTGATGTGGGGGGTTATTGCTGGTTTCATTGCTCTAATATGTGTTTTGGATGTTCAACTACGGAATCGCGCGGTGTTTCTGCAAGGTGAGAAGGGCGGAGGGGGGCTAATGTACGCCTTATCCTCCTTTAGTGGTGCGATTGGGACAAAGTGGTCACAATCAATCGAAAATGGCAAATGTTTTCCTTTCGGGACGGATTGCTTTGGATAGAACCCAAGGCAGAGTTTCTTTGAGGAAATGTGATGTAAGTTTTACAGAATATGTATTAAGCAACACTGTGCAAAGCTAACAGCGGCAGCGTGGGAGTAATACGGTTAATGTCTGGCATTAGTTTCCCTAGGCTAAGCATTGACAGTCTATTGGTGGGAGCTTTTGGTGTGGATAGTCCGGGTGTGGGACTCGGCATCAAAGGAGGTTAACAATAGCAGTAGGAAGCGCAGGAACATAGGTTACAATCAGTGGGCTAGGCCTAGCCGGCGCTCTCCAGCTACGGATCAACGTCGGGAGTTAGGAGGCGAGGTCCTTCACAAAGAAGGGGCTTGTGCACAGGAGTTGGTGTTGACCTTCTGCATTGATCGGTCGTCTTTCATTCTAAGTAGGGAGCGATCGCAAGAAGTTGTCCATGCTTAGTGTCAGGTTTTCGGTCCTGGCATTTTGTGGGGCTTGTCAGTTAGATGCTTGCCTCCTGGCGGCAGTCTTGGTGTCCGGAGCCACTGTTGTGTGGGGGTCCCAACGCTAGCAGGGTTGGAGGGCTTCGGGCAGCTGGGCTCTGCAGGGGACAGGGGGATCGGGATCCGAAGGAGCTGGACGCGGGCCGGTGGTCTGTGGGCTTCCCGGGTATGCTTTCCCAGGGGGTTGTGGGGGGGGGGGGAAGAGGGCCACAGGTGCCCATACAAAATGGTAGGTGTTTTTGTAGTTATGGTTTCACGATGCTTTGGTGATAGACTCTTACTCCCTGGCAGCAGTCCTGGTGTCAAGGTTCCTCTGTGAGCAGTGATGGGGAGGGGGGGTTTCAGGGGAGTTGGGGTCTGCAGGGGCTTGGAGATCGGGACCCAGGGGGGCTGGACACAGGCCAAGGGTCTGTGGGCTCCTCTAGGTATCGTTCTCAGGAGCTGTGGCTGGGGGCTCACCTTTCTGCCAGACATTGGCCCATACTAAGTCTCTGGGGTTCCCGAGTATAGTTTCTCAAGGAGTTGTGGTGGGTTGGGGGCCACACCCTTAGGCTGGGCATATGCCCATACTAAATGGCAGTTTTCTGCAGTTTCACCGGGCTTTTGTGATAGATGCTTGCCCCCCGGCTGCAGTCCTGGTGTCCGGAGCCATTTGTGTCCAAGGTCCCACTGTGAGTAGAGATGGAGGCTTCAAGGCAGGTGGGGTCTGCGGGGGCCGGGAGATCGGAGTCTGGGGGCACTGGACACAGGCTAAGGTTCTGTGGACTCCTAAGTATCGTTCTCAGGAGGTGTGGCTGGGGGCTCACCTTTCTGACAGGCATTTGCTGTACTTTATTCTTTCAGTTGAGCGTTTTGGGAGCTGGTGTGATGGAGGCTTCCCCCCTACCATCAGTCCTGGTGTCCGGAGCCATCGGGTGGAGGTCCAACTTCAAGCGGACTGGAGGGCTTTGGGCAGGTAGGGTCTGTGCATGCTGGGAGATTGGCATACAAGGGCGTTGGATGTAGGGAGAGGACCTGTGGGCTCCTCGGGTATTGTTGCTCTTGGGCTGTGCCGAGAGAGGCCCACACCTTTCTGATGGGCACTGGCCCAGCCAAGTGACAGGTGTTCGGTTGTGTTGTTTTAGGGGTTTGTGGTGATAGATGTTTGCTGCCTGGTGGCAAGCCTGTGCATGGGTACCACTTCGAGTGGGGCTGGAGGGCAGTGGACAGTTCGGCGGGGGCCGTTAGGGTGGCACCCGAGGGTGCTGGACGCAGGCAGAGAGGGACTGTGGGCTCTCTGGGTGTTGTTTCTCAAAGTGTGTAGTGGGTGAGGGGGGTCTCACCCTTCAGCTGTGCTGTGCCCATACCGATAGACAAGTGTCGGTTGTGGTTTCTGGGGGTGAGGGCTCATGTGATAGATGCTTGCCACCCGGGCGGCACTCCGGTTGTCTGGAGTCATGTGTGTGTGTGGTCCCACTTCTAGCAGGACTGGGGGACTTTGTTCAGGTGGGGGTCTACAGAGGCAGGCAATGGGGATCAGGAGGCCACTGGTTGAAGGAAAGTCTCAGAAGGCTCCCAGGCTATCGTTGGGGCCACACCCTGGTGCTAGGAATAGAGTGGAGCACTGTAGGTGGTTGAATTGCGTTGCGCACAGACTGGCGGTTTCTCATGCCTTAGGGACCGTTGTGCTAGACCATTGTTTGGGCACGTCAGTAGTACGGTCTGGGGGGGGTGTCCTTCCCTTCTGGGGCAGGCAGGGGTTATGGTCCCGGAGAGGGCGTCCAGCCCCATGGCAGGATAGGTCGCTGTGTTGGCTGGTATAGCATATGATCTGTGTTTAACTTGTCGTCTTTTATATCTCTAGATGACCCGTAACAGGGGGAACGACCCCGGGCATTGTTGCCAGTGGATTGGCCAGCACTGCGAACAAGGGTACTGCTTTGGGTGGTGGTAATATCTGCGTGCCGCGCAGGGGTTGAAGAGAAGTACAGTGGTCGGCCCAATCCGATGGGAGCATCTAATATTTCCAGATGGCTTCTGCCACGGGCAACTGAAGAAAAGGTGCAAATTGTTTTGTATATGTATGTACAATTCAAGGGCTCTAATGGAGCCGTCCCATGGGGGGAGTGCATCGGGGTAGAAAATAAGTTTTTCTGATGGCGATGGGGGTGCAATGGGTCAGGATGTCTGGCCGTAATCGGTCTCCTGAGACAAGCATAAATACTGTTCAGGAACGGGGGAGTGGCGCCGGCCCAGTAGGCCAGCAACACTGTGGCAGTAGGTTTGGGTACATTAAATTGAATCTTAGCTATGGGCTCAACTTTTTGGGTCACTGGAAGCACGGAAAGGGAGATTTAGGGCTTAATTCAGGTTCACATATTTCCCTGAGGCCCATCCCGTAGCGTATTTGGGGCGATGGCCAATGCCACTCCCCCCACGCTCAAGTACGTAATGATGACGTTATTGATGATGTAATGATGACGTAATGATGACCTAATTGATGGCGTAAGACTTGATGATGTTATGGTCTGTCGCATTTTGATTATTTAAGAGATCATGTCTGGTCTCCGTCACTGGCCCTGAGGCCTGAGCCGTCCATCTACAAACCGGAAGAAAGCAGGCAGGCACTGTGCATGGTTCCCACCCTCAAAACAGTGCTGGCACCTGGATCAGACCTACATTCTTTGCTCAGGCACCATCCATCTTCCCTCCCACAGAACAGGAGCACTGTTCAGCACAGGCAACAGCTCATCTCGCAAGAGGTACCTGCTGTGCCCACCCCCAACCCCGCCCGCCCCATCCCAGCTCGCAACTCCCAATGAATAATGTTTGGGCTGTGTACAATACCTTGCACTCCATGATGGAACTGGAGTTGTGAAATGATTCCCACAGGAATCCCTTTTCTATTTCTCTTCAGCAGCTGCTTGGATTCCTGCTGGGGTGAAAGGGCATCTCTTATTTCCTTCCTGGGTTATATCTGAGGCCCACTTTGTGCCAGCTCTTGATTGCCCTGATGTAGCTCCTGCTTACGGGGTGATGCCCGGTTCCCAGGAGCTGCCTTTGGCCCTTGCTCATCACATTTTTATTTTGATCATTGCAAAGTCATTGTCAAGTCATACAACGTTGTCCCTTTGTTTACTACACCTGTTTAAGCCTTGAGTTTCTGATCATACTGGGGTAATATTTTGGGAATTGCTCCGACACCCGCCAGACACCATATAAAAGCCCAAATATAAAAATGCAGTATGTTTTGGCATTTTTTCAGGGCACTGAAAGGGTTTAATTTAATGCACCTTTATCATGCGATAAAGAAAGGTCTGTCTTTTGTATCCGTGGCTCCGAGGAAATTGGTAGTTTAAAAGAAGTCACGATTGCTGTGGCCAATCTAATTAGAGAGCACCTGTTCTTTGTCTCTTGGACAGTAGAGTTCCCCGCCCTGACACTTGGCACAGTCGATTCCCCTCTCCCCCCCAAATTGGATTGCAACTCTAGTGGAGGATATCAGAGCCTGGTGAGGACCTGGTGTGTAGGAAAGGTCTATGATGCAGAATCCTTACCAGAGAAAAGTTAAGCTATGCGCCGGAAGGATTGGGCGAGGTGAATATCTCGGGATCCTTCTCCGATGGGCTCATCTCTGGCCATACACCTTGGTTTGAATGAACGACAACACTATTGATCTGTAAAATCTGACCCTACTCTGCTGTCCAAACATGATATGGTCTATTTCACTTGATATTGCCCACCTCATTATGAGCTTAGTGTTTGTATGGTATGCAGAACAATGATGCCTCAATTGGCCTAGTGCAGGCCGACTCAAACTGTGACTGACACCTTAGCCTTGGAGTCCCAAGTGATGACGACCACATCGGAGGATGTTGCTGGACGTCTCTCCAAGAGCTTCTGAGATGAGCTAAGGGGAGACAGCTCCCCACAAGGCTGTGGCTACTCGGAAGACCACCCGGACGAGGCTGGTCCAAGCAAAGGTATCGGTAGCCTTTCGTTTCATGGCATCCTGCACTGGCAGCTGCACATTTTGTCCATGGAAGTGACTCTACCATCTACTCACGCTGATGTTTTTGGCACATTGCTCTTATTTGTCTGGATGGCCGATTTTACTCTTCTTTCGGAGCACACGAGTATGCAAAACTCCCGGTGCCATGGTGTTGCGTGTGCTTCTGCACAGATCCCTCTGGCCCGGTGAGTGTCGTATTATTCTTCACTTTGCCACATGAGCAAGGCCTCCAAGTTGTGAGCGATTCAAAACCAAATCCCCAGCCTGCACGCCCTGCTTTCCATGGCACATCGCGGGTAGGATCCCAACCTTGGACCTTATCCTGAATTCCTTTCTGCAGCTCGCACCGAGGAGGCAGTCCCAGAGCATTGACTTGTGTTCTCGTCTGAAATATACAGTACCGATAGAGCCCATAAACCACAGCCTTTAATCCTCGAAGCAGAACACACCATGAAGGAGATGGGCCTAGCCCCAACCCAAAATCATGTTATGAGCCCAGTGTGTGGGGGTAGGCCGACGTAGAAACCCGGCCACCATGAATATCTGTCAGAATGGCCCTATACAGTGCCTAGGGCCATTCTGACAGAATATAAGGGGCCGCCTGGGCAGCAAACAGCACATACCTGGGTGCGTAGGCAGATAACTTTTCCCAAGAACCCACGCCAGGACGCGTCCTAGAGGAGGGAGACTCTATGGAAGGTTATGCAGTAGACAAGGCTGCAATGCATACCATGGACACCTGCTACCTGGCACCCGAGCCTATGCCCCAGAACTGCAACCAGCACTCATTGCCGTCTAGTACACGCTGCTCCTGCTTTTGGAAGTTATTTTATGCAGAGTAAAACAAAAAATACAGCTCCTTGTCCAGTGGGGTATTTTTTAGGCAATCAAAAATAACATTTTGAATTTTGAAAACCTAAGTGTTTTAGTTGCTAGCCATGCTTTCTTTCTGCCCATTAATGACTATTTAATCTTATCGGACCTCGTAAAATCAGACAACTCAATATTGTAGTGTCCCCCTGTTTGGCATTAGCTGCTGATGGCTCTGTTCCATATATGTCCGCACAGGCAGCAACAAGGGTCAGGCACCTGGTTATGCGTTACTCACCTGATTTGGTTGTTGGGGAGCATTTGCCTGGAGGACAGGTCAGACCTAGAACTTTAACCTGTGTTATTTATGGACCATAAGGCACGGGCGGGCCTCAGTCCTCTGCCTCGGTTGCATTCAGCAGTCTATAGCATAGAGTATTCCGACTTGGAGCTCCAGCCAACGCGCCTTACTCCAGTGCGCCACCTGCAGGATGGAGGTTAAAGCACAGCTCATGTGGCTTCTGACACTGCACAGCATGAATTGCCTGCATGTCCTTCTGCAGCACATTTAGAAGCTGCACCAGCACTCCTTCCAGTAAGTCCGCTAGAGGGTCACTAAGCGTCGGGCAAGTAGGTGGTGGTGAGGGGCCATCAGCTGCTTCCCTGGAACCTCCGTCAGGGGCGAGGTCGCAGTTCCACTCAGTGCCCCGACTTCACTGTCCGGCCCTAGTTCTTTGCATGGTCATCTCATGAATTTTTCTTCCTTTGCCGCCACGTGCTATACGTGTGTCCTGGCGAGTACTGACCACAGAGGCAATTTGGTTTGTAATGTACATGTTACCAGTATGTAACAGAACATTTACACAAACCGTGCAGATTATCTGCATACTTCCGGTCTGCATGCATCAGCACATGGCACGGGTAGTATAGCTCAGTGGCAACGCGATTGGCTTGGAAGCAAAACGAAGCAGAGCAACACATGTTCGAAACCCGGGTCCACGCTCCGAAACCTCTTTGGTGTAGAGCGTGTTATAAAAATACAATTATAATTATAAGCAGCGGAGTGGTCTTGTCTCACCCCTTCCTCAACCCTATCGTACCCCACCCCGCCGATCTGCCAGAGTGCCTGTAGGGCAAGCAGTTGGTAGCAGCCCCCGTGTGCGCTGTAAATCCCAGTGAGAAAACCTATGTGATAACGCATCAAAACACCACTTTCGCTTTCCTTTCCTCGCCCCGGCCTACATACACACATACGTCTGAGCAGTGGCACAGATGGCCTTAAAATTCTCAAGAGTCCAAAAGGCGTTTCCAGGTTTTTTATCAACATCACTTTGAAATTGATTTATCTTTTCAGGACTGCAGGTGGACTTGGCTAAACAGTGTTTATGGCTGATCCTTAAACCTCTTGTGGGCTCCCGCAACCCTAAACCAGGCTTCCCTAGCACCCAAGGTTAGCATGGATTTGTGTAAGCTAGCCACCCTACACCCAGAGGGCCTAAAGACTTACTCCCTCCAGGGCTTCCTGAGGCTATCCTATGAAGGTAAGCCCCTGCATCCTATGAAGGCAACCCCCTGCATGCTCACACCAGAAAAAATACAACCTGCTAGGGAAAAAGGCCCAAGACACGCTTGCAAGGATAACCAGTTTTTTATTCCTACAAACGAGTGCATCAGCAAAGAACTCTGCTGCCCCCGAACGTTCTGCCAAATTAAGGGGTGTGCAGTAAGCTAAAAGGACATCTGGCGTCATCTATGTCGTCATTACATACAGTGAAAACCTGCGAGGCTGGTGGGCAAGAACATATACATTGGTGGCCCACTCCATAGGGGATGCTAGGCCATTGGTCCCAGCCTTCATGTCCGTCTTCATCCACGTGGGTGCTGCTGGGCCCGTCAACCGCAGTAGAACAGGGCTGTAGTAGGCAATTAGTTACTTTGAAAACAATGCTACTCTATCACTGTAACAGTGCACCTGGCAGACACAGATATGAGCCCATAGGGAGAGACAAGATCATACTAACTCACATACATCATTCATTCCCAGATGTGCCAGCAACCTCCCAAGATCTTCCACACTCGTTTTTGGCTATAATTTCATCCCTCCCCGACACCTTGCATCACAAATCACATGACCCAAATGTGAAAGCGAGATGGCCTTGCTTTCTGATCTTTTTGATCGATCGGGGGTCTCACAGCTTTGTGGTCTGGGCCTGGCTGGGACTGTGGTATGTGGGGGTCTTGGGATCAAAGCATAGGAAGGCTGAAGCTCTGATGCAAGGGGTGTTTGGGCTGAGGGACCAGGCTATCTGTATCGTGGGATGGTAACTGCCAAGAGGTGCTCTGCCCCTTCTCGTGGCCTTGCAGAGCACATTTTGCCCGGGGCGCGAAGGCCTACAGCCTCTCAGACAATGAAAGGCTTGTAACTCTCTTGAGCTCACTCGTGGTGTGGGTTTTGGCTGTGCTAATAATGCAAGCCTAATACTAACACATGTGGCGCTTTCGCTGCGCTTGGGCCTACATTCCAATATGGCTGCCAATAACTAAAATGGCGTTTACTCTTGCCTCTACTACATAGCTCCTAATGCATGCACTACGCGATAGTGCACTCTCCTGTGTGCACACACACCCCTCCCCCCTGTTCTCTCAAAGTGCGGTCTATCATTTGTTTCTCATTCGGAATTGCCGAGGGGGGTGGGAAGACCCTCTCTCCTTTCCAACACCTATTCCAATAGTCCTGCAAGAATAGTCTCATTAATGTTCTGAATGGTGCCTGTATAGTCTGACACTTTGTCCCTCTCACTCCCTTTCACTAATCTTATGCCTCCCTACTTTCCTTTCTCCTTCTGCTCCCTCTCCTCCTCCTCTACCTTCTCGCTAGACTGTCTCCTCTCTTCACAAATACCTTTTAGTCTTCCCTCTTGTCCATCCTCTCCTTTCTCTCTCTCTCTCTCCTCTTCTGTTCCTCCTGTCTCCTCACCCTCCTCTCCTTTTCCATCTCTACCACCTCTTTCCTCCACCAACTACTTCCTCCTACCTCCAACTTATCCCTCTACGACTCCTTCCTATTTATTCCATTCTCTCTCAATCTTTTATTCTCACTGTTCTCCTGCACCCTCTTTACTCACATTATCTTTCCACACTCTTCTCTCTCATGCCTCTGGGTTCTTTGTACAGGAGTGGGAGTGACCTCTGACCGGCCCATAGAATCAGAGCTCACCCTCGAGTACTTTAAGACAATATAGCTGCACCTTGAGGTGGATGGGGTGCGGGATTCTCTTATTCCAACACCAATCAATAAGGACAACTCCATGGTTTGGCAAAGGGCAGTCTGTTTAATGACAAGTACAAAAAAACGGGGAAACATGGAGATCAACAATGATGCAATGGCCCGTCTCGCCTCAACTCCCACAATCTTCATTCAAACAGCAATAGTTATAGTCAAAATTTGTCATCATTGACGTGTAAACTCAAAAGTTTGTCATGCAATTCTATTGGTTGGAAAAGGTAACTTAAGTATAGGTGTTATATCTGTATATGGTAACTGAGTGTGAGGATTGGATAACTCTTAATGGGTGGGCGTCTACGCCATTCCCTCTACATTACTCATGCAACCTCACTAAAGGTACGACGTCTCATTAGTTCTAATATCTATAGAACCTTAGATTATTTGGCCCACTGTGATTGGGCTGGCTACAACCCTAAGCATAAATCTCCACTTTAATTAGCAGCATGCAGAATGGTCACCCAGATGCAGGATGCCCCAAGATTCACCCTGCTTCCCTTCCATCAATCAGTACTTTAGGGCTATGTGTCAATTAGTTGGCTGAGGTTGGCCTCGAAACTGTAGCTTCTTGTCAGGAGATGTTATGGTATCTCCTGTTTCGGGTGACATCAGACATTGGTACCTCTTCGCGCTTGGCTGGTCACGTGTTAGCACACCGTGAATCGGCTTCGCTTTCCTTCTATTTTTGCATTTAATTCTCCTTTTCGGCCGCCGCCTGCCTGGGCGCCCTTATCTCGACCTTCACGGGGCAGGCTGCTCGGCTCTTAAACCTCTGAAGTTACTGTCCGCCTCCCTCTCTTGGTGTGACCTCAATTTCCCAGGCACGGCCTGCTCCTTGCTGAGTTTCGATTCCGCCGTCCCTCTTCTTGTTTTAGCTGAAGTAAGACTCATGGCCTATTTGACCCTTCGTAACCTGGGTTAATTCTGCTTTTGTATAAAGTGGACTGCACTTATATAATGTGCTTCGTTGAGGTAGATATATAGTTGACGCTTGCCGCGCTATTCTTCTACTAAGCATAGCAAGCCGCACTGTTTTCTTAGCTTCTTGCGTTACAAGCCTATGTACAGGCGTTAGCTGGTTGAATACTTTCATCCTGCTTTACAGTTAGGTTTCTTTATATTTGAAAATAGTCTCTTCTTCTATGTCTGTGATATCCTTATCCATGGTGTTTCGTCTTTGTGTGTCATCTTTCGGTTGTCGTTCTTCATCTGTACGTCTGTCCGGGCCCTTGTGATGTCATCATTCGTCTTCCATTAAGGCCTTTGAGTTTCTTCTGGGACAGTGTTTAAACAATCTTCATTTCTTGTCATTTGCTGGTATGGTTGTCTCAATGGATATCTTACTGCCCAGGGTTGTCTGGTTATTGGCGCTTCAATAGGTATTGCTCTTCTGATTGGCACTGGACAGAGCCCTAGTGCGGCTTTCTACTCGTTTATTTGCTCATCGTACGTCACATATCTCGGTTTGAATGTTCCTGGTACTTCAAAATGGGCGACTGGAGTGCAGGCTATATTTGGGACCTCCTCTACACTGGGATTCCCTTCGTCTCCCACTTCCCCACAATTGGTTCCATGTCTCAGCTGACACTATGGGCCAGTCAATGCCAGTTCATTTTCCCTGGGGTTGGGTCTGTACATTGTTAGTCCTGAAAAACACCTTTCGGTCCCACCGCCTTTCCAAGTGCATTCAAATTGGTCTGTTTGCCATGGCTGGTGTTGCCTTGGTGGGCTGCTTTCTTAGAGTTGCCATAAGTTAGATCGCTTTGGTCTTTGCTGGAGAGCGACCAGCGCCGAAGGTTCATGGTCAGTCTCTATACCAGCGGTTTCATTCTGCACTCCTCTGGGTTCCTCTGATGCTGCATTGTATGTTGGTTCTTATGTCCCTAAAATGAAAAGAAAGCCCTGTCCACCCTTAAGGGTGCAGGGCATTGGTTGACGGATGTCAGTACCAATATCAGTCGCCCTTGCACAGCTGGCGGTTCAAAGACAAGGGCCCCTCTTATGATATGGCATTTCTAACACGCATATACCCAAGTGTTTCAATCTCCCTTATTCTACATCCGGAGTAGGAATGGCTTTGGCATACGCCCGATAAGGCCTGCTAGCCCAGGTTGGCAGGGGTCTGTCACCCCTAGGGTGGCCAACTGTCTCTTATTTTGCGGGATGGTCCCGTAATTGGGGACTCTGTCCCGCAGTTTGCAGAGTGGCTGTGCGGGACGCGGGTTGTCCCGACTTGCTTTGTTTGAGCACAATTAGCATGCTGGCGCCGGCCGCTCCAGGGTGCACAGGTCACAGCTAATTGCTATTCATCCATCAATGACTCACAGATCAGCTGCCACTTGCCAGCCACTGTTATTCCGATTCGCGGGAAATGTATGCATAAGATCCACCTCCAATTAAAGCGGGACTCCAGGCGACGCGCTTACAGTGCAGCTGCGGGTGCAATTGATTGGATGGGGTGGGGGGTCGGATGCCATTTATCGCCAGCCCAGCGCGTCGGTGGTGAGATGTTTGCTTGCCTAAGCCTGAGGATAGGAGAGGAACCAGCCGTTGCCGCCTGCTTGTCTCTACGCCAGTGCTTGCACCTTTGCTGAATGCCACAATGACAAGGTGAGAGGAATCTGCTCGAAAGGGGCAGAGATGATGGGCTACATAGGCATGGAAAAGGGGCTCAATAATAAGAGTTTGTGTGAATGGGGATTACAAAGAAGCAAGGTTGATGGTCGATTGGATGCAGTGGTGTAATACATGTTACGAGAGCAAGTGTGTGGTGTTTTTTTGTGTGAACTGAACCAGGGCCAATGGGGGGGGGTTGCATTTCTTTATTATGGTGCACCTACCAAATTCCTAACCCTAATGCTGCCAAAGTATCACGATAAGCACCACCCACTTGTCAACACCTTAAAGTTGTTAGCTAAAGCATGAGATTCTTTAATTGAAGGTGTTGAGAAGAGTTGCATTTTTTTGTAGCATGGTAGGTGCTTTCTCCAGTTTATATGACTGTAGCACTCTGTCTGTTGTCATGGGTCTGGGAAGCTGAAGTTTGTCCAATGCAGGGAGGTGCTGCTGCTGTTACTACTACTTAGTTCCCACCAAGGACTCGAACGCTGGGAAGTTCAGTCGTGGGAAAAGGGAACTAGTTGTACTCTGCTGTAAGTAAAAAGGAGGGAAGTTGGATGGTGGGACAGATGGTGGAGTCTGGGTTAGAGGTATCTAGTGGGTCAGGGGTGACCAGGATCAGACACCTTTGCTCAAATTGTTGGATTTCAACAGTCAGCCTTATGGAGTTCCATTGCAATAAATGTAATTGCATAATAAAGTCCCATGACAACATGTACATCCTTATAGCAATATGTTAAGGCAAACAAATATAATTGTGGCTTTAATTTTCACATCCTGAATGGTGAACTATTATGTGCCAGAATGCAAGATAATGCCAAACTGAAAAATCTAGTTAACCCCACGGTACTTTCAGTGATTTAAAATGGGTAATAAAAGAAGTTGTGTAATAAACAATGATAGATATGCAGATTATGTGTCACAAACGTACAGCTTGTTATTCATAAGGTTAAAAACATGTGATTAGTGACTTAAAGCAACTTTATTTTTTTGCATGTCAAGATTTAATGATTTTAGGGAAAACATTTTGCTGTGCCAGATATCCATCTGCTTCCGTGCTATTTGCCAGCCATTTATTTGTCTCAATGGCCCAGGGAGTCTTAAAAGGGGTCAGTTTGTATTCTAGGTGTGAATGTTTGCAGGTTGACCTTCCCACCATTTACTTCTTGAATTGCTCTACTTAAACTTAGCAGGGCGATAATCACCCTCCTTTCAGTAACTCACGGTGGACTTTTTCTGCTGCATAGGTGAGAATGGTTTTGAAGGCCCCAATGTGATTGGCTGAAAAGTATAGCTCTTGAGAAAAGGTAAAAATACACACAGCACTTAGCAGGAAAGTGTTCTTGAACTCTGCTACAATTGGGAGTGGTGCAGGTTGTGCTTTTAAACACACTGTGACAAAATGTGACAAATTGTGAGAGTGACACATTAAAAACAATGTAAATGTAAAATTAAAATAAAACAGTATGTGGTGTTTCATGTGATGTGCTTCCCGGTAATCCACTTTAGCACTGTAGTGCTATTCTGCTTGCTTTCAGTTCTGGGCCGGCAGCAATGGGTACCAGATTTGGAATACATTTTAACGTCTTTCTTCCCTAATATTCCCCCTGTTTTGTTTCTGTACAGCGAAAAAGTTGCTCAAGTGACCTGAGAGCCAAACAGAAAAGTGGGCAGCTAAAACCCAGGAGGAAACACCACAAAGTCAGCTGTGGGAGAGTAGAGAAGAGAGTGGCCAAAACCAGGCAGAAACTTTACCAAGTAACTTGTTGGAGGCAAGCCTTTGGTGGTATATTAGCCACACTCAAAGACTTAAAATGGCTGCTATACTAAGTGTGTGCAGCAGTGATGGCACTGACGATGGCAATGATATTGAAGTTGGTGGCAGGGATAATGTGAACCAATTCCAAAATAGCATTGTTAAAACAAATGTACCCCAAAAGAAAAGAATGTGTATGTGTGTGTCCCGGAAAGAGTGGGAAGTAGAGACCCACTGGTTGACCGGCTGTAAGGAATGTGTGACAATCAAGCCAGATGTATCCCATGTGGAAAGTCATTTTCCATTGGTCATGGAGGTTTTAATGATGTACAGCGACATGAGAATTCAGATTTCCATAAAAGGTCTGTGCCGCCACTCTCTGCTAGGCAAGCAATCCATTGTTTCTTTGTTAACCCCATGTAGAGCTTAGACTCAGAGCTTGACACGGTAGCACTGGCAGAGGTTTCCAGTCTGTACCATGGCATAACCCATAATCATTCTTACCGTTCAATGAACTGCGGAGTGAACCTCGCTGCGAAGATATTTCCTGACTCCGACATCTCATGCAAAATAAGCTGTGCTAAAACAAAAGCCAATGCAATAGCAGTTGATGTGCTTGGTCCTTATTCTATCAAGCATAGTGTCCATGCCCTGACTGGGCAAAATTCTTGAAAGATTTTCTCCATTGGAAACGATGCCTCCAACAAGGGTAACATAAAGCTAGTCCCATTGCTAATAAGACATTTTGATATTGACAATGGGGTGAAAGATTGTTTGCTTGATTTCTATGAAGACAGTGATGAAACCGCAGTTGAGATTTCCACCCAAATACAGGAGAAGCTACAATATTTTGGCCTCAATTTAAATCAGGTTTCTTTGTATAGTGCTTATAATGCAAGTGTACATTTTGGAAGACGTAACAGTGTGTTCACCATACTGCAAAAGCAGAAGGAAATTCAGGGCAACTGCTCAGCCCATATCCTACACAACACAGCCAAACACAGCATTGCGAGAATGATGTTTGATGTTGAGAAGCTAGTGACCAGAGTTTATAGTCATTTCCCCTGTTTGGCCAAGCATAGGCAAGAACTAATTGGCATGTGTGAGTTTGCTCAGATTGAGTGGCGAGAACTTCAACGGCATGTGCCAACGAGATGGCTCTGCCTTTTTCCAGCCATTGAGCGTCTGCTGTCCAACTAACCAGCATTGCACTCCTATTTTCTTTCTCTTGGAGAAGAAACATGCCCTTATCTTTTGTGGCAAATATTTGAAGGTGACAGCATGGGTGGTGGTGGTGAGCATGATGCAAGGAAAGTGACAAAAGCCGAGATCAGGCTTTCTTTTCTGCACAATGTGCTGAAAGTTTTCCAAGACACAATTCGCATAATGGAGCTGCGGGACATGACTATTAATTAACTTTTTTATGTTTTTAGTCTATTTCGAAAGAAAATGTCCAGGCACCACAAAAACTGTTTTCTTGGGTTTAAACCAGACAACGATTTGAAATGTGTAGGTGATGAGGTGAGACACAGGGTGTTATGAAGGATGTGACTGCATTCTATGATTCGGTTCTGATCTACTTTGACAAGTGGAATGATCTTTCTGAAACGGGCCGACTTAAGTGCTTATCGTTGTTTTCACTTAATAGACCTATGTCTTTTGCTGAAAAAACATTGCTTCAAACTTTCCCATCTCTGTTAGTAGATGTTAATCTGTTATATGAAGAATTTTGCATTGTAGGAAGCCTTAAACATATATTAACTTCTTCAAATGAAGAAGGAACTATCCAGAAATGGATAAAGCTCCTGAATGCCTTGCGCCATGAAGGAAAACCGTTCACCAAGATTGCAAGCTTTGTAATTTCAATACCTGCATCAAATGCACATGTGGAGCGAGTATTGTTTCCTTTAGTTGGAGTGACGCCAGGAACCGTTGTGAAGTTAACACATTCAAGGCTGAGCTTCAGATTAAATATAATTTTCAGATGAGCTGTACTGATTTTTGTGCAAAGTGCTCCAAAGACAAGAAGTTATTTCTTTCAGCAAAAAGTCAAAAAAGTACAAGTTCAAAATATGCAATTAATTATTACTGTATGTTTTGGTTATAAACTGACTACATATTAAAGAGAACTTGAGATACGTTTGACTGCTGTCTTTTTTGACTGACAAACAATATCAAGATAGCAAAATGCCATATCAGTGAGCTGAGCAACAACAAAGCAAGCTTCCAACTATAGAAGTGTCATTGTTGTGATGTAGGAAAGTGTTATTTACATACATACAGGTATGGGTTCCAGTTTCTCTTAGTTATATACAAGGAGACGGACCACTCACCGGCCATCCTCACACACACCAGCTCACTCAGGCCCCAACTGACACTCACAGAACGCTCAACAGCAAACGCTCATCAACATTCTCCTGCGCTGTCACTCGTGCTGTCACTCATTCCAAGCACCCACATTCTCTGAGCATACCTAGATGGCCAGCAGGACAGGACATTTAAACATCACAACAGTCATATGTAAACAAAGGTATCCATATGTTGGTGCGAACAAATGGCGATGTATAAAATCTTGCGCATTACAACCCATTTTTGAGCCTCCAAGCGTAAAGTGTCCTGCAAAGCCATTTTGAAAAGTTGGCCACCCTAGTCACCTGCCTACCTCCTGACGTGGTCAGGCAGGCCCACAGCGCAGCCTGCCCAGCTTTGTGCGCCACATGGAGGGATTCACTCCTGGAACCAACCTGTATTCCTTCCTGCGGCAAGCAATGGGAGACTCTCAGCCTCCGCCTCGGCAAGCACACAGCCCTGGCCACATGCCGGCGAGTATTCCCGACTGGGCACGTGTGCCATTTATCCGAAGCAGGCCAGCAGGCCCGTCTCTGTTCTGCCTTTTAAATGGTACACTGGAGCACCAGGGGTCAGTAAATCTCGCCTCGCTGCCAGGGCAGCCTGTGTTCTGTAATGTGCATTGATGGTGCTTGTCAAAATCCCAAAGCATTATTTAAAGAGCACAGCGCTCGCCAGAGCCTCTATGCCGAGCTGTGAGCACCCAACCACAGCAGCAGGAGCTGCTTGTTTTGAGGTTTAAACCGTTGGATTAAATGGATTTAAGTATCTTTGTGATGTTTTACTGAGCAATCTGTGGGAATGTTCAAATCCATGTGGCTAATTATGACGTCATGCAACCGCTCAACAAAGGAGGGCAGAACACGAGTGTGAAGGATGGATTGGCTGTCAGTGCATACATGTAGTTTTCTGCAAAAGCCACACTCGCCTCCCCAATACTCCATGGCATTAGGTCGGGGAGCAGTTGATGACAATAAAGCACCACCCATGGGCCAAATGGAACACCTGTCAATTAGAAAAGCACTGTTGCTTTCTTCAGTGGCTCTGCGTTTCCCTTCCTGTTTCCTCCTTATTCGTCAAGCACATGGTAACTCATTACGCAACTTCTAGTCTGCGTTCCTGTGACACAATGACTGCTGCTGAGCAGGAGTACAGGGAGGAGTAGTCGCCAAACAGCCCACTCTGCACTGCACTACTGCCAAACCAACAGCGACCCCAATCATAAAGGGGAGGCAGGCACAGCCCTATACTCCACCTCTTTCCGCCGCGCCGGCTATACTGTTCAGGAGGGGTGTGAGCTGATAATATTGGCAACCCAAAGAACTTGAGTAGAGTGGATCCAAAATAAAAAGAATGTTCAATCGAGGTTCTAGAAAAATAAGAACTGAAATCTTTTTCTGGGCATCTATGATGAAGTGAGCATCGTAAGTGTTATTGCGTGTCTAGACTACCATTTTGCTGCAGCTAGACTAGCCATGTATTGCTGTAGCTTGACATTTAGTACTGGGCATCTCTGATAAAGCAATCATAAGTGTTATTACCTGGCTAAAGTGGCATTTGGTTGCAGCCAGTCCTTACTGAGGCATTGTATAATTTTCTGGGCAGCTATGATAAAGTAAGCATAATCAAGGCTACCGCAAGCATAAGTGTTTTTATGTGTCTGGCCTACATTGTGCAGCTGGTTTTTACATGCTTTCTTATGGTGGCATTGCATTTTAAATAGCAGAGCAGTAAGACAGCTCAGCGGGTTGAGCGCTCGCTGCTGCAATCTGTGTGTGATCTGCAGGTTCAAATCCTGGCATGGCCAACTCCGCCATTCATTCTTCTGAGGTTGGTAAATGAGTACCAACTTCGGTTGGGGTGATAGTTGTATGTAAATATGTGCTATATACAGCGCTTTGGCAAAAGCAGTATATAACTAACAAATCATTCTCATTAATTAAAACATTAATGCTCCTGTGCACTGAAAGTGACTTGCATGTATTGGATTTTTGAATACTGTATTATCGCAGCAATTGGCAATGTACGGGGATCGTCTTTTCATATGATTGTCGCGGTTTATTACACGGTCACACCCAAGTCGGGGAGCTCCTTCCCCCACAATGAATTTGGCGCACAATTAAGCGCTTTGGATTTTTTAGAAGAATTCAATGTGCTAAGGCTTCCAATCTGTCTTGCACCCACCCTCAACAAGTACCCGGTGCCACAATGGACTAGGAACTAGGCCTGTGTGTATTAAGAATATATTTATTAATTTATTTATACAAATATCACCAATAGATAACATCAGCCACCAATGTTGTGGCAACACAAAAACAGAATAACATTTTTGGAAAGTACCAACACACAGATGATAAAAACATATGCAGTTAGAATCGTTTCCTTTTAAATCACCCAATACAAGGAAAGAAGTAATGGGAGACTGCGATTTCAAACAGGTTTATGCTTTTCTCCCAGCAACCCTCACCCTCCAAACATCAATTAGGTTTGACCCTTTTGAATGGAAGTCCGTGGCAGGGAGTGGGAACACAATGGGAAAATCGGATTTGTGGTCTAGCTCACAGAAACAATATGAAAGGAAGAAAAGCCATGTAAATTTGTTAGGCCACACCTAAAAGCACAGGCAGGGCTCTGGGGGTTTAGTCGGTACACAGTGCGAAAATCGGATTTTGGAATCTTTGATCACAGAACCAATAGGAGAGACAGAAATGCAATGGGAAAAATGTGTTTAGCTACACCGAACAATAACACACAGGGCTTTGGGGGTTTTATCAGGGCATAATGGGGAAATCGATTTTGGGATGTTTAGCGCAGATGCAATGGAAGACAAAATGCAAATGGGAAAATTTGTTTTGCAGAACACAATGGGAACACAGGGACAACTTTGTTTGGAAGAGCACAATGGGAACACTGGGAAAATTTAATTTTTAAATACTGCGCACATCCGTGGAACAAGGCGGTGGGGTTAATTCTTCTGGCAAATATTTTTGACTATACCGGCTTTCAACACACTGGGAAAAGATTGTTGGTTTTGAATACCAACAATACAGATCCTGTGAAGTCAATGGGGAAACTAATTGATTTACTTTGATAAATATGCTAAGGATCTACACAGGCAAACAGGATTTTTCAATGGGGGAATAACTAACACAATGCTGAAAAATATAGGGCCTATACAATGTAGGACTTTTGGGGTAGTTCTACTTACAGGAGAGATCTGGACTGGGCATCAGGGGGTATCAGAACACACTGCCGGGATAGCGAGGGGGCCAGTCAAAGGTCTCCTCTTTCCTCCAAGGGGTTCCAAGCAGTTTCTATGTCTCCTGTCTCCACTGCAAGATTAGGCCTCTCTCTGCTGGAATGTTCTCACCAGATTTTGGCAGCAGGTCACCTCTTGGAATTAGTGGAAGAACTCCAGCTCTGAGGCAAACTGGCTTATTTATAGGGCAAATGACATCACTAACTTGTCATGAATCCTGCGAAAGGGATTGGATAATGTTCACTACCCCCCTCCCACCTGTATGCTGATGGGACAAGGGGACGGGGAAGTGCTTTTGGACAGCTAGGGGAGGAGAGAGCTTCATCATCTCTTTGACAGGTGGACTCAGCATGCTTCAAGAACATAGAAATCTCACTACATGGCAAGTACCCTACATTTACAAATCTTTACATGTATGAATATATCTAAAACATCTACATTTTAAAGGGAATCGGATGAGACTAGTCCGGAGTCTGCACGTCATTCGTGTGCAGACATACCCTTTTTCTTCATTTACTCAGAAACCATATCAGTGAAAAAGATACCACTTTATGGGCGTCATATTAATTATGATTGGCATGCTGTTATCAACTTTCGCATCTCTGGTGATCACGGGAAGGCCCAAATCACATTTTCATTATTAACTTTAGTTGTGTTTATCCCACCAAAATCGTTTTAGCACGGTTTGAAGGGGTTGACTGTCATCTTTAATAAAAGCCTACAATGACCATTGTGCAATGTACCCTGTCCATTTCATGTGATAAAATGTGTCTCCCATTTTGAGTCAATGTGCAGTTCCACTCCTCATTTGATGGATCCCCACCTTTTTTTAAAGTTTCACTCCTTCTCTTTAGGTACATGGCGTCAGCAGAGAGTTCTGTTTGTTAGCTCACCCCTTCAAGGCATGTGATGTCCTGATAACAGCTCCTAATGGGCACTTTATGGGCTTTGTGACCTCAAGGCCAATCCTGCTGCAAGAACAGAGACCGGCCTCTCTGGTCTTCACCGAGTTTCTGATCTAAGAAGTAATTCTTTCTTGTATATTTAAGGAATGATTCTGATTGATGAAGACAACCAGGTCTGAATCTCCTGGGCAACGAAAGGAGGTCCTGGAGTTTAGTTTCATATCCGAGAACTGGGCAGCAGCTCATGGCCTTTCAAACTCCCATGCAATAACTTTGAATGCTATTTTATACGGCACACAATTTACAATCTGTGCATCTTATTTCTGAACAGTACATGTACATGAGAACACCATGCCCAATCTTGAGTCTGGTTGTCATTTTGCTGAGCATATTCATTTTAGAGGGAAAAACCAAATAACATTATTTTATTTAATTTACATATAAAATGCTCAATTTCACTGCAGCTGCTTGAAACACAATTCTGGCATCCCATTGAAGATAATGTACACTGTGGTTTCCATATCTTTTAGTGCAGCTCTCCATAGATTTGTCCAAAAGTAATTTCCACGCGTCATTCTTTTCCTTCATGAAAAGTATTGCGTACATTTTAGCCTCTTGAAATTGTGCCACACTTTCATTCCTTTCAATTTGGGTTCCATAGGCCTTCTGTCGGACATCATTTCTGCGCTGACCTTTTATTTTGGTGAGCCCTCATAACTGACTCTGACCTCTTTATTTCTGGCATCCAGGGGCCAGATTTTACCCCACATTACAATACCCGACATGCAGCTATAATTGGCATGATATGGAAGTAACCGGCCATACAATGCTGAAGTGGCTTATCTATGGCATTGCCTCAGCCTATTTTTATTTTGTTTATAGTTTGTTACAAACATTATACTTCACAACTCTTTCAATACAAATGGCGATAAATTACTTCAGACACAACATTCTAAAACAAACATTGCAGACATTAATTCATTCAACACAACATAATACCATATACTATATACCTATCAGGACCTCCTTTTCTAACCCTCAAGATTACATTTTCACCTATCCGACAAATGACTGCCTTCCCTGCTTCATTATGGTGGACTAATCGAGAAACATTTTCCCCAACTTTGTGTCACTATTAAAATATTCACTAAAGCAATGGTCATTGAGATAAAGTATACATACAAGAGCCTAGCCACATGACTTCACTGTTTATATCCTCTAATCTCCTTATGAACTTTCCAACCACATTTTCTTTGACCCTATTGTTGCTCTACAGCCAATCACCCAATGTTGTAGCGTTTCTGCCTCCCCTTGCTTTGTACAGAGCCGACAATTTCTCTCTTGCCAAGGGATCCCTCTTATGGGACCCTACGTTTGTAGGGAGCCTAGTAAGTTAAGACAAAAGCGCATATAAATGTAGCGATATCTCATCTAAGGGAATCTTATCACGGAGGACTGTATATGTTTATATTTCATTGTGTGATTAGCTCCCTTTGAAGTTTATTCAATGACATTCTCTGTATAGCTTTCCCCATTTTGCAATTTTCATTTTGTTGCACATCTTCACCAGGCTTTCTATCATTGTCATTTTGTCTGAGTCCATTTCAGCAAGAATCTGGTCACGGGCACTCACCAGAATTGCTCAATACTTTGTCATAATTATTGCTTAAAGATATATATTCAAATCTTCAAATGGAGAACCCGATGGTGGAACCAATATTGCCTCTGCCTATGTTGTACTATCGGGTCTAACCCTATTATATTCTGACCCCATCCAGGGCATAAAAAGGCAACACCCTAATTAAAATGTAGTTGCGATCTAAAATATTCTTGTCTGCTTCTGTATGTATTTGGTATTTTAAAATGCTTATGTAGTTTAAGTTATGCCCACAAGCCATTTCCTGTAATGTCACCAGGGTTGAAGAGGAACGGATAGCATCCGGGTCAAAGGCCAAGTGACATCACACCTTGTGATGTCATTAGGTCTGTGATGTCACTTCCGCTACCCCAGCATTTTGGTGAATCGACATCCCTTGTGGTATTAAATCTGATGTTAGCAGGTTTTCACTATCCTTGTTTTTATTGTAACCAGATGCAGTTTATCAGACCAGTGTCAAGAGGTAATCCGAAAATAATCTATTTAATTACGACTGGCTGTAATAAAGGAATTTTTGTCACCATCCCTTGTTATTTTATTATTAATTGCAATCATATTTCTTTGCTTATATGTTGTGTAGCTACCGTTGGAAATGCCCCACAGCATCTCAAGCAGTTCAGCCCAGTCTACAATACATTGGTAGGATAGAAGGCCTGTGCTCTCGAAAATAGCTCAGTGAGTTTAGCGCTTGCTGCCATGCCTGTTTGCAACCTGGAGTTACGGCTTCAAATCTTGGGAGAGCCAAACTCTGCTTCACTCTTCATAGGGTAATACATTGGTTACCGCTGATTTGGGCATTAAGTATTACATTGTATTTTTATGCAGAGCTTCAACTCACTCTCCACCCTGTGATGCCACACAGGGAAAGTCCCAGCGCTGCTGCGTGACTGGGATAGTATTGAGGAAGTGAAGGCTTTGGAGCTCTCTCCGACGCCATTGACCAGCCAGCAAACAGAGCTTTGCACCCCGACAGCCCCTACTCATTCCTACATTATGGCTAACGCATTCTCTCTGTGCTGCCCTGGCCTGCCCCACTCTCACATGCTTATAATCACTCCTGCTGCCATCCTCTATTCCTGCAGACCTCGTTCCCGATAATGATTCCCAGAGTGATACAGTGGGTGCCAATTCCTGCTGTAACGTAATGTTCGCCAATTCCCGCGTTATGGGGACGATGCTTGAAAATGAGTCTCCTCCGTCCTCCCTGGCACTCACCATGTGTCCCCCTCCTCTTTTCTTGGTCCCCCACTCTCCCGCCTTTTGTTTTACGTCCATGACCCTCTCCCATTATGATATGATATGGCATTTATAACGCGCCTATAGACAAGTGTTTCAAGGCGCGAGGAGGCAAGGGGGCGGGAACAGAGCCAGGTGTCATTCAGATCACCCAAGTACATGGGAAGGGAGAGATGGCGGGGGGGAGAGGGTGGAGGGGACAGTGCAATAAATGTAGGGTGACCCGACGTCCCGGTTTTCCCAGGACAGTCTGGGGAAAATCGCCCTCCGTCCCGGGGTCCCGGGAGTTTTTTCATTTTAGAAACCCCGTCCGGGGTTTGCAGGGATGGGTGGCTACGGTCATTAAAATTGTAATTTTTTTTGTTACAACACAGTCAGAATTTTGATGTTGGAAGGTTGGCTCGAACCCCCAACCTTTCAGGTACAAGTCACAACTGCTTATTGACTGTGCCACAGAGACTGCCTTGGAAATGAGTGTACAGCAAGCTATGTTATATCAATTAGAGGCGCAAACGCCTGTTTTGCATTTACATGGCACGATTCATAGACAAAAGTGTACAAATGAAATCATATACAGTTTATAGAAAGGAGAAGTGCAGGAAATATGATTGGGTGGTGGTTGTGGGGGCATGTTGGGAGAGGGGCGGTAATTGATGGGCTGCGATTGGGTAGTCCCTCTTTTATGTTGTTGGTCGTCACGGTTTTTCGTTTTGGAAATCTGGTCACCCTAAATAAATGGGATAAATACAATACATAACAATAAATCAAAGTACAGCCAGCTGGTGGCAAGTGCAAGGGTAAGTGCAGACCGCATGGGGTCAAGTGCTGGTTATCCTTTCCCTCTTCAGTTTCTGTGACGTGTTTTATTTTCCCATCGCATCTTGAAACATTACCATGGCAATCTCGCGAGAATCCCATGGGATTCCTGTGCTATATAAAAATAAAAAAAGATTGCTCCCCAGTCCACCCCAAACTCTCGCATTGCACATGTTATCCTCTTGCTCACTCCTCACATGCAGCCTGATATGAATGCACCCCTTTTCCTCCTCATGTAATTTTTAGCACTTTTGATTTTTGTATTTCATCTGTATCAGGGCGGGAATTACTTGCATGGTGCAAAAAATGTAATAAAATGGGGGTGTTTTTCATTTCTGAAAAGTCACTCTGCTGCAAAGCACAAGATATAGAATTTGTTTGTGGAGCAGGGGCCACCACCTTTTTCCAAATATTTTAAGAACTACTTGACAGATTAACCCCAAACCACCAAAATGCACATCTGCAACACAGTTCCTTATTTGGTGCAAAACCATCTAGCAGTTTTTGCTTTGTTTGTTCAATCAACGCACTTGTTCTCTATGGAAAAATAAATGGCACTATTCTTAAAAAGTGCAGAAAGTTCTGGGAGCCCCTCTACCAAGAATGAACACTGTCAAATAACCTGTTTTATGGGAAGGTGCCCACTCGGGAGGTTAGCTCGCTGTACCTTTCACAGAGGAGAAATATTCATTTGCATATCAGTCTTTGTCCCACCCACAAGGGCAGTCCTGCACCAAAATGCTAGGCAATTCTCTTCTGAACAAGAGTACCAACAGCAACCCACTACATGTGTTTCGGCCTAGACTTTGGGTGGGACAAAGACTGATCTGCATATGAACATTTCTCCTCTCTGAAAAGCGAAGTGTGGTTGACTCTCCCGAGGGCCCACGACCCAAGAACAGGACAATGGGCTGTGTTAGTGCCGGATTAGGGACTCCCATACCTTCTTTTACATATGCTAAAGTGTTTTGTTTTAATAACGTTTACACCTTTTAACAAATTGTCCCCAATATTTCCGATTTGGGGGGGGGAC
This sequence comes from Ambystoma mexicanum, assembly GCF_040938575.1. Classification (NCBI taxonomy): domain Eukaryota; kingdom Metazoa; phylum Chordata; class Amphibia; order Caudata; family Ambystomatidae; genus Ambystoma; species Ambystoma mexicanum. The sequence goes on along the minus strand of NC_090922.1, from coordinate 573,922,065 downwards.
AAACGTTTGGAAAATGTTATCCAAATACCTCCAGCAACTTTAAAGTTATGAACAATAGAATTTAGGGCAAAGTCTATGTAACCAGGTTTCACTTTGGCTATAGGGTGTCGGCCACCTCTGTAAGTGAGATGTATTGTTCACCTGCAGTGGCGCTTCTGTCTCCTTGCAGGCCATCAGGATAATTGGCTTCAAGGCTATAGCTGCCGCCAGTGCTTGATTTTCAAAGAGTGTCGGGTCCCAAATAACTTCAGGCATGCCGCCACCCATGGGCTGCTCCCCACAATGTCAGGATATTTGGGGTTACAGCTGTAACTCTCACCGGCTGATCGGGCTTGATGAATACATAACCCAAGGCACATGTGCATTTTACAAATATCAATCGACCTAACACAAAATAACTCAACATGCTAGGTGTCTTGAAATATGGAAATATGTGTGCTTTTTAAAACACATCTTTGTTAACATGTAGCTGTGATTCTAGACGTGGCAAGTGGCACATGTTGACCATCTTGCCACAGAATACGAGCAAATGTGCTTTCCTCCTCTACAAAATTGATGAGCACATTCAGGAAAAATCATAACTGAACTGATGAACTTCCCTGCAGCTGGATCCTTCTGTACAGGTTGGCACTCATGAATGACTGGCGCTGCTCTTGGGCATTGACCTTTTCCATGTCCAGTGCCCTGCGTTGGTGCTGCTGACATGGTCACTGTTCTGTCCACAAGCACGCAGGATTGACTGCCACCTTTGGATGACTAGCCTTGCCCGGCCCACCTGAATCATCAGGCTCATGAATAGCAATGAGCCGGCCCGGGAGGCCGAGACCCTCGCCATCGCACACTGTAGTTGCTTGATGTTTGACTACGATGACTGACAGTTGAAACGATAAAGTTGCCAAAACACCACATCATAATCAAACTGAGTCTGAGACAGTAAGTGCTGTTGCTCAGAAATAAGTGGCAGGGCTGAGCCCTGGCAAACACCCCCACAATAACCACTGGTTGCCGCCACATTTTCTCAAGGGGAAGAACCTAACCGCATGTTGCTCTCAGGATGCACTGACTCCAAGTGGCTTTCTCCTAGTTTTTCCTGACCCTGTCCTCCTCGCTGCCTCCGGAACGTGGGTCTTCATTTAGGTGCCGGTTGTACAGTGCGAGGGAAAGAACTCAAAGATAATGCGGTGTAGAAGAAGGATGCGTGTCCACTGCTGGCAGGGTTTTACAATGTTTTCTGGTGGGCGTATTCAGCCCACGAAGAGGCTGCGCAGCGCTCTTCGTGCAGTTTTATCTTGCTTGAGCAGTTTCTTTTGTAAAAGTAATGGCACATTTTGAAAGGGTCTTGCGTGGGTCGGTACAGAAGGAAACTGACGTGAATTCAGGGCAGACGCGCGCATCCTGTTGCTCAGGAAGGAGGTTATTTTTTCCACCTGTGAATTGTGCACACCGAGAAATGGTGAAGCACTGGCAACAGCATAGCTGAAACGCTGCATCTGATGATGCCGGCACAGACAAGCCCTCGAACATAGAAGCACAATAACATCCCTATCACACTTTTGGACAGCAGTTTGTACTCTCAAGTCAAATATTTGACAAGGCCACGTGTGCAGGTTCTGCCATTACATGCCAAGTGCTGCCAGCCTCTTCAGAAGACGAATATTGCAGTCCGAAAAAGCTTGCATGCTAGGCAAACAGGGGTGCTCCGCAAACTGAGGCAGCCTCTAAAATACAAGAGTCTGCAAAGAAAATATCACCGCTTGTTCTATTACGAGATGTATAAAACACACACTGCCCTGGAAGCATAGGTGTCCCTAGATGGCTGAAAGGCGGGCAATTGCCCCCCTCTTGCCCCTATTGGCCCCATTGCCCCCTCGCCGCCCTTTCTGACAAAGAACCCTTTCCAGGGGCCTTGAAGGAGGTCCTTTGTCCAGCCGCCATTCGTGTTTGCAGGCTCGATTTACTTAACCTGTGTTCATTCAATCAGCTCCCAGTGCAAGGCGGTGGAGGGAGTAGGGGGCTGTTCTGGTGGGGTCAGGGGGCAGGCATGGTATTTTACTTTTTACTGACCATCTATTATAAATGCCTAACCCTTGCCCCCTCCCCCCCAGCGCCTCGCATGCACACACAATCACATTGTGTGCACATGGCTTCTGGGGGGGCCCACATTTTGACGCAGCTAGTTCGGACATGTTTTCATACTGTGGCATTTGTAATGGTAAAGCCAAAGGGAATGTTATTTTCATGGGGCTACTGCCATATTTGGGCAGAACAAGCGTGGACATGTTTTCGTATAGTATCATTACTCGTGTTATGCGCAAAGCAAACGTGAATATGTGCTTATATGAGAATGCTGGCATTTATTAGTGCAGCCAGCATGGAAATGTATGGGCGCAGCCAGTGTGAACGTTTTTATACTGGCATATATCGTGGGCAACTGTTTGACATTTTACCCAATCTTTCCAAAAATGGTGCTGTAAAATGCTCAATTTTAAGCTTTTTATTTAAACATGTTCTTGGGGCGAGGTGAAGCCCACCCCAACACCTCTTGATTGGTTCAGGCTCCCTCGCTACGCTCCATCACACTGGCATATTTGGGGCAAATATGTTTGCCCCATCCAATAAAATTAAATCACCAGCTGCCACTGGAATGTACAGACAGAAACTGAAAATTGTAAACAATTCTATAGGGGCAACATAAGATTTTGGCAACCATTGCTAATGAACCAAGGGAGCAGGTGCCTCCTTTCCCCCTGTTGTCTGTGCCTTTATGTGATACCTCATCTTTTGAACAGACTGTCCTTGACTATCATTCTAGACTGAGGAATGAGTGATTTCGCTAAATACCACCTCTAACTACACATTATTTGAAGCTGTGCTGGGAGTGACGTCTGCTTAAAGTTAACGAATGCAGTCTCTTGCTGAGTGCAGGGGCATTTTTGCAACCGTTAAACATGAGGTCACTTTTTAGGGTGCATATTAGCATGATGCAGAACTTTTATTGCATTCACCTACTCTGAACCTGCTTAATGCCACATGTTTTTAGCCAGCTTGGTAAAATATAGGTATACTTAAACCAGTTTGACCTGTTGACCCTTATTTGGGGGGGCCGAGACGTGGACCCCTTGCTCACTGTGCTCAGAGAGGCACAGCTCCACCCCCAACAAGGCTGAAACACTTGTCTCGGGTTGCTGTTGGTATTCTTGTTCAAAGGAGGTTTGCCTGGCATTTGGGTGCTGGACTGCCCTTGTGGGCGGGGCAAAGACTGATATGCAAATGGTTTTTCCTCCTTTGTGAAAAGTACAGTGAGCAAAAAGGCGATGACTCTCAAAGTGGGGAAAAAGCCACAGAACAGGTTATCGTGCCATGTTCCTTCTAGAGAGGGGCATATGCTACCTTTTTTGTAATTCTATATAGTTTAACTTCTTATCTGGAGCACTGGTTGTACCTACAGGGCCAGAATCCACACAGGAGAGCTAGTGAGGGTAAAAACCAGAGCAAAACCGTTTCTGGCGCCGCCCACAAGGCTGCTCATTTTGCTCCACTCAGCTTTTAGCATTAAATAAATAACACGCGTGCTGCACTGCAGCTGCAAGGGGTGCACTAGCACATCCCTGTGCAAAAGGGGGCGGTTGAACCTAATACATTGTGTTACCAAAATGTTCAAAAAACGAGTAGTGCCAAAATGCAACTTGTCGCATGCTCCCACACACAGACACGGTATTAACCATCTTTTCACAAACCATACCGAATGGGCCAGTTAGTCCCCTGGCCTCCTTCTATTCCATTGTTTTGAAGTATTAGAAATCCAACGTGGCATACGACCCCCCACCTCCCTGTTGTGCCATGCAACTGTTTTGTGGGTGGCCATCTTCTATGTTTTTCTTTATACGTTTGGGCATCTGGTTTTGTCACATGCTAATCATGGAATCCAGTGGCCAAATGTGAGAATCGCTCCAGCTGTCAAATTGGTAGCAGCAGTAAAGACAATCGCCACAGATGGTGTTTGTTGCTCGCAGCTGCAGTTTTTTTTAGCAATTTTAGCTTTAACAGCAATACTGGGCATATGATGCAAGTCTCCAGCATACAATGCAAGTCTCCAGCATACAATGAGTTGATTGGCATTGTATAGGCGTATCTGGCATATGATGTAAGCAACTGGGGATGCAATAGGAATGAGCGGAGTCTGAGAATTTAGAATTTTGATACATGCATGTGGGCATATTAACACCTTGTTACATATGATGTGTGTATCTGGAAAGACCCATGCCAATACCCATTAACATACACACGTTCCCTATGCGAAAGCCACAAATGTGTGCTTTGCCAGTGGTCCTTTTATTTGTGGCTGCTGCACACTGTATGTAGGGAGTGTAACAGTGATATGTTTCTTTCACCATTCCCATGGCCTCATTAGCACTCCATGGACCTTCTGCATTTCCAAGCCCCATGTTGGGTTTTCTGTCTGTGCCTACTCCCCCCAAGTAAACCATCACACGTTAAACGTGTTTTGTAACTCTCTGAAGATGACTTGGGCTTGATGTCTGTTGGTTTGATGCACAAACAAGACCGACCGAACTTTATTGCGCATGTTCTGATTGTAGGCACAGCATGCGCCTGTGTCAAACATTGACTAGAAGCAGGTGATTTTGCAGCAAAAGAGAACATTTTTACTTCTGGGTTGTAAATGTGTTTTCCCCTTGGGCCAGATGAACATGCACGTATATCGCCTAAGGTCTTTGTGCTAAATTAGGGTGACCAGATTTACAAAACGAAAAACTGGGACGCCCAACAACATAAGGGGGACTACTCCATCGCAGCCCACCAATAACCGCCCCTCCCCCAACACGCCCCCACAACCACCACCCAATCATATTTCCAGCAGTTCTCCTTTCTATAAACTGTATATGATCTCATTTGTGCAGTTTTGTCTGTTAATCTTGGCATGTTGATTCAAAACAACTGTTTGCTGTAATTGATATTACATGGCTTGCTGTACAGTCATTTGCAAGCCAGTCTCTGTAGCAGTCAGTAAGTGTTGTGACTTGTACCTGAAAGGTTGGGGGTTGGAGCCAATCCTCCAGCTCCAACATTCTGAACGTGCTGTGAAAAATAATTACAATTTTAATTACCATAGCTCGCTTTCTGTCGGGACCATTTTAGTTGGTCAATATCATTTCCCTCATGATGCGTGAAGCTACTGCCGGCCCGTGATGCAAGGAGTGTTTCTCCTGTCACCAGGTGTGTTCTAAACTGTAGTGATGCACTCGAGCGAGTTCTGGCAGTCCAGTAGATGTTTCGTTGGGTCTCTTCCCCCACATAGTAGAATCAGACCTGCCTACATTTCAAAAAGGAAAACCCAGAGATTTGCGGTGCGCCACCGACGCTCACATAATTATAATCAGGGGTCAAGTCCTAAAAAAAGAAGTGGGGGGACTCCTTAACAAACGCAATTGGATGCAACGTCGCCAGAAATTACCATATCAAGGTGAAATATGCACAATTAATTGAATTGGCTTTGCATAACCAGCCATATTGCACAGGACGAATGGCATTTGACTTTCATAAAATCAACACACACACAAAACCAAGAGAGGATATTTTCTACGAATAGTGTTTTTGGAAAACATTCAAAGCTGAGCATGTTTTAAACTCCAGGAACCAATACCAATGTTTTCCCTGGAACATGCACCACATAAATGGGACATATGACCTTTATTTGTTTATTTTTCATCAGGTTATATAGCGCAGTGGTGAAGTGTTCACCTTGTGAACGTATTCAAAGCTGACAATGTTTCTCATTTTTGGTTTCTGAAAAAAGTGGGGGACTCCGTCCACCCGCGTGTACCCTCGACTTGAGCCCTGATTATAATCCACTACTCCGCCCACCTGCCCGCCCACTTTTACGAAAGGGTGTATGGGTGGGATTTCCCTTCTATACTATTTGAAAACATTTGAAGTTCCACAAAAATGCAAACCCTTTTTAGTGCGTGTTAAATAAGTACACATTCTGAAATCGCGACCCAGTTTAAAGCGTGTTATTTCGTCTTGAAAGTAGGTACTGACTGGGGCCTTGTGCGGTCTTTCAGAAGTAAGCGGCGCAGCATCGTTTATTAGGGTCTTTCGGGAGAAGAGGTGGTTTCCGGTAAATCGCTATCCTCCTACCAAAGAGCTCAGGGGGAAGTTGGAGGTGCACCAGCGTCTGGTAGCCGATTACATGTATCCTCTGATCACTGTCTGCTATTTGTGTGAGGAAAGGCTGTGGTGTTCTGGTGTTTGTATACCCGAATCGCGAGAGTAAGCAAGTATGGGCCCTGAAAAAGTTACCCTTTCATAGAAGGAAGGGTTAGAGACGAGATAATACATACAGAATAAAATAACAAATGGACAGGGAGCGAAACGCTGCGAGGACAGATCGGTAAGTAAGGTGGTTGTTGTGTCCTGTCCCTCAACTGCAGCAGTTCCAAGTCAGGGTACTCGCTACCTGCCTTTGTGTGCTGTTTTACTGGATCCGGCAGCAACATACCCCGCCTTCCTCCCAGGAGGACCCCTTAAAGGGGCAGCAAAAGTGCAAGGTAGGCACAGCTTCGCCCTGGGGATTTCGCACCGCTGTTCTCCCACCGTGAGGACCCGTGCCGACTCAACCACCGGCACCGTTGTGCCTTTTCGTTTTTTTGCTGCTGGTTCTTCCCGAAGCCCGTCGGCAGTCTCGGACACCTGTCGCTGCTTTCCCTGGGTCGCATACCTCCCTAACCTCGGGGTTTAGCCCAGAGACTCCGGGTTTTTGAGCTCTTTCTCTTGGTCCCGGGGAAGAGCGTGGGATCTCTGGGTTTTCCAGCTATTCCTGCATGTCCACTAGATTTGTGCGCTTTGATCCCTTTCCTGCCACGCGATACCAGCAAGTAACTGTGCCCTTCAGCACTTTTTACCAGTACATCTGACCGGAGTAAATGTTTCTTTGCTGTCCCTCCCGAAATGCGCTCATGTATGCCTTCAAAACGAGTCAACTGTAATGAAGGGCACATGTTACGGCCTCTGCTTTGGCGAACACTTATACCGCATGTAAATTAAGAATATAAAAGCTGTCGTGGCGTGTGTTCTCGAGATTCCTTTATCAAGTTAATAATGCACTTAGTTCACAGACACGTTCAGATTTTGATTGCTCGCTGAGCAGCAGTTGGAGGGAAGATTGCGTATGTGTTTAATTTTTAAAAATCTGATTGCACGGTGGCCGAGCAAGGACGCGCAAGTTGTTTTCACTAGGGCCTTATGATGCAAGGTCGATTTTGGTGAACTTTAGTGGGTACGGTGGAGCAGGTGAACTGGGGTCTAAGGCCCAGGTGGGGTGGGATTTCCAAGTAGGAGGATTGGTACGTGTGTGGTACGCTAATTTGTTTTGCTTTAACATTAATACGAATCGAGTGGGCACCATGGACCCTGGGAAGTTGGCAGCCTTAATTGCAATGGAAAGTAAAAAAAATAGTCATAGGCGCCCCTCTGCCTGCGAGAACGAACACCACTAAAAGACCTATACCTTGGGAAGGTACCCACTCGAGAGTCCGCAGCCACACTTTAGCTCACTGTACCTTTCACAGATAAGAAATATCCATTTGCATATCAGTCTTTGTCCCACCCACATGAGCAGTCCAGCACCAAAATGCTATGGCAATTCCCTTCTGAACAAAAGTACCAACAGCAACCCCATACACGTGTTTCAGCCTTGTTGGGCCTCATCAGTGAGGTGGCGCTGTGCCTCTCTGCAGGGGAAGGACCTGGATGTGATACCTGCCTCCCAGTCCAAGAATGCACCTCCGAGGGTTGCGGGACGGGTACCTGAGAAATGGGGGTGAGGCGGGGGGGAGGGTCCATCACTATCACGACCATGGCATAGAAATGTAGCACCTAGAGCAGTATTCTCCTTGGTGAAAAGGAAGGGAGCAGAAAAGGGGTAGGGCTTCCCCTGCACCAGCAGAGGTAGTGTGGTTGCCACCGCCCACATCCCTAGCTACCACCAGGCCCAATGAAGGGGGGGTCGGAGAAATTGGTGGGGTTGTGCACAGGGAATGACCGGACGCTGCAGGTGGCAATGGAGCTGGACTCCACAGACAGGGCAGGAGCTACCGCAGCACAACCCTCCGGGGTTCAAACAGGAATAGCTGGGGTGCCCCCACCCCTTCAGGCACCCATTTGCCCTACGCGTGGGGGACTTTGGGCGTCGGGGGAATGTATCCAAAATAATCCTTGTGGTATGAATAACTGGAAAGTTGCAGGCTATGAGTGCGTAGCTCCCATGTCTGGGCTCCCCAGGGGGTAGTAGGATGGCCAATTGTAGGGCAATTTTGGGGGATTTCAAGGGGGACCACATCACCAGGCTTGGGCCGATGGGGTTCGGTTTCCCACAGCTGGCAGGGCCCATGGGGTGCCACCAGTTCTGGGCAAGGTAGGAGGATGTCTGATGGAGCAACCTCACAGTGATTGGAGGGGGAGTGACACAGGGAGGTCAGGGGCCCCAGCAGTAGCCAGTGTTGGCTTATCAGGAAAGGGGGGCACTGCTCAAGATCAGCCCCCGCCGGGGGCATCTGGGGGATCTGGGGCCACCTTGTCAGGCAGAATTGGTCCCTGTGGGAGCACCCGGATCAGGTGAACCTGCTTGGGGCGAATGGTGGCCCAGCTGGGGGTGTGGGGGGTTGTCTGGGGCACAAGTGGGGCTGGAGCAGGTTCAGCTGACATTTCACCTGGGTGCAGGAAGGCAGTGGGTGCCTCAACCCCAGCTCAGACAGCTGCGTCAGGTATGCTCACATGGCTTGTGTCACAGGACACAAAGGAACTAATTTGGAAGGACAAGTACGTTTAAACTTTTTCCCTGTTGTATTACAGGAGGGTGGAGGAGTGTACCGATCAGGAGGAGGGTAAGGAAAGGAAGTTCTTTGTGGAACAATCTGTGGTCAATGGAGCTACAGGTTTTGCAATTTTTTCCTCCATATTGTTTGAAAGGATTCCTGAGCTTCATCAGAAGTTATCTTATGATCATTTGGTACTGACCATGTACAATGACTGTGCACCCTCTCCTTAAAAAATCCGTCTGCTGACCCTTCATGCCCGGGTAACAATCGCCCCATCTCTATCGCCCCTTTTTTGGGAAAACTCATGGAGAAGCTGGTCATCCCCCAACTGATCCTCCGCACTGAAGTGGCTGGCTGCTTTCATGACCACCAGTCCGGTTTCAGGGCAGCCAGAGGCACACATTGCTCTCCTGAACACCCATGAAGACCTACTCTCTAACCTGGACTCGAACACTCCCTCAGTTCTGATCCACCTTGATCGTTTTTCTGCCTTTAACACAGTCAACCACTCCATCCTCCTAAACCTTCTCCAGGATACCTTAGGCATCACAGACAGGGCATTGATGTGTCTTACCTCATTCCTTTCTAAAAGACCTTCCCGAGTGCAAATGGGTCTTTTTCTCTCCTCCACCACACTCTCTACCTGTGGTGTCCCACAGGGATGTAACCTATCGCCATGGCTCTAGAATATCTACCTGGACCCTCTGGCCAACCTTATCTCAACTTTCTGCCCGCCTCTCCATGTTATGCAGATGACGCACAGCTCTCTTTGAAGCTATCATACTCTACCTCCTCCTTCCTTATACCTGACTGCCTGACTGTTATTCAAGTATGGTGCTCTGTCAATGATCTCCGCCTTAATGCCAGTAAGGCAGAGATCATTCTCATTGGGACCGCTGATCCTTGTTTCCACCCCACTCCCTGTCCTGACTCCCTGGGTCCCTTCCCTTCACTCACCTTGGGATCAGCTTTGACTGCTCTTTCTCTCCACACATCACATACCTTGCCAATAAGTCAAAAGTTCAGCTCCACCTTCTCAGGGGCATTCTACCTTTCCTCAACTTCCCCCAGAAGCTCAACATCTCCAGAGCCCTAGTACTCTCTAGGCTAGAATACTGCAACGGCCTCTTCTTCAATCTGCCTCTTTCCTCCCTTCTCCCCATTCAAATAATCCAGAATAGGACTGCAAGACCTATCCTTGGCCTCAAGCCCAGAGACTGCACCTCTCCAGCCCTAAAATCTCTGCACTGGCTCCCGGTGACTGCAAGGATCAAATTCAAAACCCATTGCATCATCCACAAGGCTGTATGGGGCCTGCGACCTCTTTACAGCCAACTTTCCCTCCCTAAATACCTCCCGGCCAGAGTCCTTCGGCTCGCTGGCCCCAACTTTCTGCAGGTCAAACGTTTCTCCAAGCACAGAGTGTGAGGTACATCCCGTTCCTCGGCTGGCTCCTCCCTCTGGAACAGCCTCCCCCCCCCCCCCCCCAGGCTTGAGCCGGATCTTCTTAAGTTCCGGAAACTTTCTTCTCTTCCTTCCCACTCCCCCTCCTGTGCCAACTCTCCCTCTGCGACATGGTCCCTCCAGAGTCATACAGGGACCAGACTATCCCCCTACCAGTCTCCCCAGCATCATTTGCCAGCACTTGCCCTTGGGCTCCCTTTCCTGGACTACCCCAACTTGGTCCTCCCTGTCCTCTGCACTCCTGCCCCCTTTGCCACTGGCTCTTGCCACCTTGGCCTACCCAGCACTTTCCTGCCCCTCTTCCCTGGGGGCACCCCACACCTGCACTTCTCCCTCTACCCCCTTTCACTTACCACCTTGTCAAGTTCTTGCACGGTAAGATTGTCACAAGGCCAATATAACCGTGTTTTGTTGTGATTCCCCATGGTGTCTAGTGGCGCCTGGAAACACTTGTGTATTGGTGCCATACTAATGTCCAATAAATAAATAAATATGACGAGGAATAGAATGTAGTACATTGCGCATGGAAGACTAGGACAAAGCAGAAGGATTTTGTTTAGAATAAAGAATGATAATGGGAAAAGACACACAAACTAACCAATGGTGCAGCTAATTCATGCCACTTACATTGCCAGTTGCCATGCCATTCAATATTCTGCTTATTAACCTTTCTTTTCACTCTCCTCTCTGTAGCAATGTTTTGACCACAAGGCGGTGCTGAAGTGCCACCATCTGTGCCAAACCGACCAAAAAGGGCTCAGTCGGAACTTGGTCTGGGAATATTGGGGAGGAGCAGAGGGCAACCCTTAGAAGTAAAATACTTAATTCATGAGCACAACACTGTAATTCTTTGACAAGTGTAATTATGTTAGGTTGGTTGCCTGTGTTGCGCTTTGCACAACTATCTAGGCTGTTTAAAAGCACTGAGAGAGGAGGCAGAGAATAGTAGAGAAGGTAGAAAGAGGGTGTGGGGGAAGGTGGGCTGAGGCTTAGGCAAGCAACCAGCATTAAGTTATGATATGTTGATTCCTTGCATGGCGTGTTCTACTCTGAGGTCAGAGTGGGCGGGTACTAAAGGCTGCGACGTCCCCTTACTTTGTGGGGCAATCACAGTTCCAGGACGGCAGTGAAGTACACTATTTATTTTGTAACTTCTCTGCTAATGGGGATTTGAACCTGGGCCGTACTGGCAACACGCCAGTCTCACACCATGATGCACGATCTCGCAAACGCTGGGTTGCTCTTTTGTTTAGAATGCCCAGGGTTTAAGGCTTATTGTCGGAGCAGTCACAAAGCCCCACTCGGCACTGATCTGCAGACAGTGTCTGTACAGATAGACGACGGGGGTTTGTGTGTGGCCTTAGTCCTGGGCATGTCCCTTAAGAGGTGCGAATGGTGGGTAATTGGAAAGGGAGGCTGCCTAACTCTGCATGCTGTGGGGGGCAATAACCAATGAATGGTGGGTATTTAAATGCATTTTTTTGTTGAGGGCTGTCCAGCCCATGAAGGGGGCGCTAGAGGGACAGCCTGCGTAATGGGCTACCCCTGTGGCCACACTCCTCCCCTGGGTTATACATCTCCCCTGGGGGAGGCGGCTGGGCGTTCCTTGGGCCGGCCGTATCAGGCTCCGGGCTTGGGGAGCACTCGTAAGTCTGGGGACTGCTCGGCCTGACCCACTGTTTTGCAACCCCTGCTTGAAGGAGTTCAGTGTCGTAAGGCTTTCAAAAGGAATTGGAGGTAAATATGAGCTAGAGGACACAATTTATCGGTTCCCTGGTTTTGGCTCCTTTTTCTTTAAATTGCTGCAGCAGCAGGACACGGTTGGCCCGGCACGGGCTTACACTGTTGGCGATAGCGCCCCTTGTTCTTCGCGTCATTTGGAAGGCTACGGTCTGTTCACTGGCGACCCCTGTACCGCCAGGGTTATGGCGGGCGAACGCGCCAACGAAGGTGGCATGGCGGGCGCCGCCCCTTAGTGGGGGCTGCCCAGCCGGCCTTCTCCCCCCTCCTCAGGCACGTCAGGGGGGTGGGGTATGGAGGAACAGGAAAGCCAGCCCCCGGAAGAAACAAGGAGCGCGGAGAATGAGGGGCGGGGCAGGCAACCGAGGGAGAGGAAGGCCCTATAAAGAGGCGGGTCTTCCAGGAACTCGTCCATTATCCATCGGTTCCTGCCTCGCCGGATCACACATTTTGTTCTTCCTTTTGTGGCAGTGTTTATGTGCGGAGATTGTTCCAGTTAATGAAGTGTTCCGGCGAAGGTTGAGGTTGTGTTTCCAGGAGGAAGGAGCATCAAGGGCAAGAAGAAATGCGCGGTCGGAGGTAAGTGTGGGGGAAGGGCAAGGAACAAGGCTGTTCTTTGTTGGGTAGCCCCCATATGGCCTTGTTTAGCTCCCACCTTCCAGCCGAATACCTCGCCTGGGGGTGGGGTCGGGGTGCGGTAGAGGTGGGTTCTTGATAGTTGTGGGCCAAATCATCAGAGGGAGAGGGGCACGGGGGATTTTCTGGGTATAGTGATTGAGAATTGTATGGCTGGACGTGTGGGGAATTTGATGCGGCATTGTATTTGCTGTTAGCGTCGGGTCGCGGGAACGGAGTTCAAGAGAGGGCACGATTGCGGGGAGAACACCGAATACGGCATTTGTGTTGGAGTGGGGCCACGGTTACCCAGGATCGCGACGTGCAAAGGGTGCGGGGCGTAAGGAGGTTGGAAGCGTCGGCCAATTTTGGGCAGCACGACGTGCCCCCTTTGTCCTCACATCTGCGCCTCCGGTCATCCTGGGGCTCTGCCGGCGGGAGATTGGGAGGAGGCTCCAGTGTTACAGCGAGGGGGGTTGCGGTTCCTGTCGGTCAAGGAGTGTTCGGGTATTCGTGGGGGATGGTGGGTGGGTTTCCGCAGTGGGGGGTGGCCGCAGGGGGGAGGAGGGTAGTGCGGGACGGTCGGTGAGCTTAGGTCTCGAGCGCGATCACAAGTGAGACTTTAGGGAACTCGCATGTGCTGCAAGATTGGCCTTGGCTGGATCCAAGCTAGGGCAATGCCTTTGGGGTGATTTATAAATGCTAACATATGCAGTCTCTCCCTAGGTCGGCCACCCCAGGGGGATGCTCTGGGTCAGATCTGTGTAACGAAGGGGCCGCAAAATGAATAAGATTGAACTGGGAGGGAGATTTGTCACAGTGGCAGGCAGCACAATGAAATAGCCATATCGTGTGTTTTTGACCTAATCTCTCCGGTTAACAGCAAGATCGTTCGGCAGGTTAATCACTAGCCTGTGATTTCTGTTTGTGGTAAATACCTGCATGCCAATACTGACTATTACCGTCTTCTTTCCAATGGCTGCACTTTAAAGTGTAACAGCATCCTTAGAAGCTGGCCATGCAATAGTGCTCGTTCGGAACAATTACCGATCAGTTTCATGAGGGGCTAGGTTCCAGGCAGAATGGTCCGATTTAGTGAACACAAGACGGCACACGGTTAGGACGAAAAGAAAACCTTACATGGGCGGAGGCAGCAAAGTCGTGCGGCCTAGTAGATTGGCGGCAGTGGTTGCATCAGATATAGGGTGTGGGATGGGTAACTTCAAAAGGTTTGGGCGGCCGTGTTTCGTTTTAGGCGCGTGTTGCATCAGGCTGGTGTGGTAAGGGACAATGGGCCAGTTCAGTGAGTGGTGCCCAGCGGCCTTAGGAAGGTAGCCATTGCAGGGCACCCCAATTAGTGGGGGCGGGGAGCGCTGACCCGGTCCATTCTTAGTCTCGTGGCTAATGGCGGCCGCAAACAAGGGCGAGGCGCAGGTTGGAATGGTGTGCGCGCAAGGTTCTTTAGGGTGGCATCAGAGAAGGGACATCATCCGTAGCATACGGGGGGGGGCGGGTTGCAGAAGCCAGTGCGGCTAGGTCAACGAGAAACAGGGTAGCAACAGGGTCCCGCTAACTCGTGGCCTAGGTGGCAAGTTGTGGAGAAGGGGGGACAGGGTTGGGGGTGGTCAGTGGGGGCAGCAGACGAATGCGAGCGAAGTGCGGCACGCAGGAAAGCGCTTCGGTCTATCAGACGGTCTGATCGACATGGCATTTTACAACGCGCCCGTACATAAGGGTTACAAGACTGTCATGCGGGTTCTAGCGCTATGACGCTGGAGGTGTGGTGAGACTTGCTCACGTGTACACATATAAATACGGGCATTTTGGCTTGCCCCCCCCCCCTCTTCAGTGGGGGGGATAACATAGCGAGACTGGGGCATGGGCAGGAGGGATGCATCACCAGGAGTAGAAGAGGGGATAAGAGAAGTGCATGCAACACATGCTCTGTAAAGCACCTTGGTTTAAGGCCCTATACAAACAACACATTGTATTATGGTTAACCGCGCTTCGAACAAAGAGCAGCGTTTCAGTTTTAGCAAGTACATTCTGCCTCGATCAATTAATCATTTAATGCTTTCGGCGTTCACTGTGGTATATATAGTTGTGCTTTGCTAGCAGCCCTACTCCTGTAGCATTCTTTCCTTCCTGTGGCAACTATGTTCTTCATGGCCAATAGCCAAATTTGAAATGCATTTTGAAGTGCCACCGTCGGTCAGATGCTAGCTCAGGGTGTTAAGCACTAATTGCAGAGATGCAGGCTGGGGGGAACTCTCCGCCACCTGCAGCCAGCAGAGAGTCCTGGAGGAGTCACAGGTCAATCCCTTTAGCAAAGGACTGTCGGGCCCATAAGGGGAATGATCAGCCAACAGATTAGATCTTACGGCGCCTTAAGAGTTCTAGACTCGGGGAGGCCCTGGGGAAAAAGGGGAGGGATTTAGGGGACTTGGAAGCCAATTCCAACCCACAGTTGCAGGGTGTGGGGGGGGAGGAATAAACACAAACCTACAACAAAGGTCTTCAAGGGAAGTCGGTTGGAGGGGAAGAAAGAGGAGACTACGGGGGCTCAGGTAACGTTAACAGACAAACACTAGGGGGAAGTCTTTACGGAAGGAGGGCGAGGTGAGGTGGGGGGCCTAAGACAGGTCAGGAAGGCGACCCGAGGGAGCAGAAGGGGGGGACTCAAGGTTTAGGAGGGAAGGGTGGGGCAGGCAATGATCTAGGCTGGGGGGGTAAGTGACAGGGGGACGGCAGACCGGGGGTGGGGAAGCCGGCCTTCAGGGGGACGAGAGGGCCTAGGCTGTGCTGGGGGGGGGGATGGCCCGAGGCATAGAATCCTGGGGACAGGAGAGGGGACAAGCAAGCCAGAGATAGGAATGGTCAGGGTTAATGGTAGGGATCACGGAGGAGGACGGGGGTGGGGGGCTCTGGGCTAGATCCGGTAGGGAGGCTTGGGGAGAGAGGGCGCAGGGGGAGTAGGGGGCCCGGCAAAGCTCTGGCCGGGGGACTGCAAGGCGAAAGGGGGACACCTGGGGCCAGATCAGTTGGGGCGAGAGGCTTGCAGCAGAAGCGGCACAGTAAGGGATGGGGGGGCTGGTTAGTGTAGAATGGTGCGCTAGGATAGCTGGACATCGCCAAGCGATGACTGTATAGGCAGGGAGAAAGGTGTGAGTCGGCACCGGAGGGCGGTGTTGGCCCGTGTGTAATGTATGTGGGGTATGAGTTGCATTGGGACACTATCAGTGGTGTCTGTATAGGAATCTACTATTAGCGAGGCACCAAGGAGCTGCCTGTTTTAGATAGAAGCGAACATTGGACACATTGAGGTGTGTCGGGCGGGGGCTACCCACCGGTCCTTAGAGCAAATGGGGGGACAAAGTATGAAGTATGAACCATGGGAAAAATAACCAAACATTGTATGGCCAGGGGGTAGGGAGAAGTTGATAGCAAGGGCCCGGGCTCCACCGGAGGTGTCCACCTGACACCGACGGGAGGGGCGGGGGGGCGTACCTAGGTAACTTCACACAGAGTAGAAGAACCTGTGGTGTGATGAATTACAGATCGCCTGTAAGATAACTCCAAGACTTTATGCAAATAAAGCTGCTGAGGCATTTAACTCTTCCAACTTTACAGAGTGTCTGATGTGTTATTTCTGGTGTTCAATGCATTACCTGTGCGGGGCAGCACTGGGGGAGGGGGCAGTGGGCAGAGGGGCCGGGTCAATGGAGGAGGGGGGACACGGCACTGGGATGCCCACGCTATGGAGGGGAAGCAGAATTTTTCTAGCCTTGGCTGGTCGCTGTGCTGTCTTAGATTGCTGTTGTGTTGTAACCTGGGCGGCCGCTCAGCCGCCAGGGTAACTTTTATATGTGCAGCGTTTTTTGAACAATGATTTAGCTGTTGCTGGGAATTTGATGCTTGTGTTTGTGCCTTGGTCGGTGGCACTACTTTTACTGTCTTTGGCGTGCCGTTGCATGCCAAAAGTGTGGAATTATCTTTGTGTTTAAGCAGGCTTGGGCTGTATTTGCATGGGGTTCATAGTCTTCTGATGGTCAGGGGTGTTGCTAGGTCTGGAAAAGATCCGGGGCTACACTAATGTCGGGATTGTCGGGACTCGGGCTAGCTAGCCTTTTGGTTGTAGACCCTGAGATTCTATCCGGGGCTACAACCAAAAGACCTATAAGGGGGCTATAGCCCCCTGAGCTCCCCCCCACCCCCCCGTCCACCTTGCAACGCCTCTGCTGCTCAGAAGCGGGAACAGCAAAATATTTAGCGATGGCTTTGTACCGAGGAAGGGCTCACCAGGCGGTCGCCATGCCGTTTGATTTTGTTGTGGCTATATTGCGGTGAGGCAACGTCACAGCAATCGGGTGGATCTTTTCCAACTGAGGCTTTGGTGCTTTCGTGGGGAGAAACAGGGGCGCCTGTCGCACCAAATATAAACAAATACCAACTTTGCGCCTTTCGCTCCAATTTTAATCTAAGAAATGTGTGCAGGGAGAATTTCACAGTGCCCTTTTCTTGAAAGTGTTTATGTTGTGGCGAACGTGGTGGCTTTCGCGCCAAATATATTTCACCAAATACCGACGAGCCATTCGCCTTTTGCGTCCGGTGCCTTGGCTGGGATTTGTCTGAGGATATGAACATGGTGACCTTCGTGCCAGGTGTGCGCTAGTTTTGCGGGCCATGTCGTTTTCTGGGGGCAATGTTTTGTATATACATTTAGACCTGGTTTTCTTTACTGAACATGTCGACTTTCGTGCCAGGTGTGCGCTAGTTTTGCGGGCCATGTCGTTTTCTGGGGCAATGTTGTATATACATTTAGACCTGGTTTTCTTTACTGAACATGGTGACCTTCGTGCCAGGTGTGCGCTAGTTTTGCGGGCCATGCCGTTTTCTGGGGGCAATGTTGTATATACATCTAGACCTGGTTTTCTTTACTGAACATGTCGACTTTCGTGCCAGGTGTGCGCTAGTTTTGCGGGCCATGTCGTTTTCTGGGGGCAATGTTGTATATACATCTAGGCCTGGTTTTCTTTACTGAACATGGCGACCTTCGTGCCAGGTGTGCGCTAGTTTTGCGGGCCATGTCGTTTTCTGGGGGCAATGTTTTGTATATACATTTAGACCTGGTTTTCTTTACTGAACATGTCGACTTTCGTGTCGGGTGTGCGCTAGTTTTGCGGGCCATGTCGTTTTCTGGGGGCAATGTTTTCTATATACATTTAGACCTGGTTTTCTTTACTGAACATGTCGACTTTCGTGTCGGGTGTGCGCTAGTTTTGCGGGCCATGTCGTTTTCTGGGGGCAATGTTTTGTATATACATTTAGACCTGGTTTTCTTTACTGAACATGTCGACTTTCGTGCCAGGTGTGCGCTAGTTTTGCGGGCCATGTCGTTTTCTGGGGGCAATGTTGTATATACATTTAAACCTGGTTTTCTTTACTGAACATGTCGACTTTCGTGCCAGGTGTGCTCTAGTTTTGCGGGCCATGTCGTTTTCTGGGGACAATGTTGTATATACATCTAGCCCTGGTTTTCTTTACTGAACATGTCGACTTTCGTGCCAGGTGTGCGCTAGTTTTGCGGGCCATGTCGTTTTCTGGGGGCAATGTTGTATATACATTTAAACCTGGTTTTCTTTACTGAACATGTCGACTTTCGTGCCAGGTGTGCTCTAGTTTTGCGGGCCATGTCGTTTTCTGGGGACAATGTTGTATATACATCTAGCCCTGGTTTTCTTTACTGAACATGTCGACTTTCGTGCCAGGTGTGCTCTAGTTTTGCGGGCCATGTCGTTTTCTGGGGACAATGTTGTATATACATCTAGCCCTGGTTTTCTTTACTCGGAACGCTGTTTAAACATTGCCTCCGAGCCATGGACGGGGGCACATTTTTGTTTCACGCCCTGCATGCGCTGGCTGCTTGTTTGCAATACAGTTTGCAGTTTGCAGGGAGGACTGGGTGCTGGGATTTATCGAAGTACATGGGCAGGTGAATGGAATGTACATTTCGGGATATTGGTGTTTACCTCCGGCCCCTTGACTAGGCCTGGTTATTCGCGCCCGGCATGCGCCGGGTACGGGCATCGCGCGATATGAAGTTGGCGGCTTTGGCACCAGACGTGCAGTAATATTTTCAGCCTACTATGTGCGTTTACGGTTAATTGTTACTTTCCTGTGCATACGGTTTAATGTTTAAACGTTGCTCGGCAAATGGTGGTGTCTGTGCTTCCAGTCCATTGGTTAGGGGTACGTTTTTTTCGCGCCCTCGCAGGCACTGGTCACGTCATGGACATATTGCAGTTTGCTGGGGGGTCTGCTGTGGCCGCCCAAACCCCACAGGTGCAGCGCACAAGCCTCTTTGGGCTAATTACATTTAAAAGATCGCTTCAAGTATATAGAGCAGTCAAAGGTGCACGCCCGTCGAAGGTGATTGGGGCGGTGAACTGAACAGCAAATAGGCAATTACTACACCGCACCGTTTTATATGGGGGCACCAGGGCAGCATTTCATACATTAGAGAGTTTGTCCACATTACGAAGACTGTCCCTTAAAGGAGTATAATGGTATACTTTGCTAGTAAGAGAAGAGCAGGACCCAGTCAGCTTTTTATTTGTTTATTTATTGGGCAAGTCCCACGGGAAGGACGGCGAATATTATGACATCTGATTGTGTGATATCATGAGTTAATGTGCTATCACAGGTTGAAGGATATATTGCAATGGCAGAGGTCCGTTGGCAGGTCGGGCACTGCAACACACCGCACAAGCAAAAAGCTGAAAGGTCTTGGTATGGTTTTCTGTGTACAAGTCATGCAGAAAGAAGTGGCTAAATAAGAGGGGGTGCAACCACCTACGGAGGGGGGGGGCACAAGGGAGACTGCAAGTAGTGTATGGGAGGGCCCCTCAATATCTGATGTGATTGTGGGGGGTCATGTGGGCCCGACCTCTCGCTGCATTAGGGCACAGCAGAGTCGCGATGGGGCAGTAGGGGTGGGGCACGGCAGTATGTCGTCAGCGGTAACAAGGGACTTCTTCACTTGCTTGAGGACACTGAGAAGCCAGAACCTGTGTTGTGCTCCAAGCTCCCATCTTACCCCGTGCTCAAAATGTGGGGAAGGGAGGCACAAGCCACTGTATCCTGATTATTTATGAACACTTCTTTCTTTCTTGAGAACTATCCCACTTACTTTTTGTATTAGTAGGGTTTGGCAATAGGTTTCTTAGTATAGGCCTTTTTATTTGACACAACGCCACTAGGGCTGCCTTATCATTCATTTGAGGGTTGACGCTTGCAACCATCACCCTATCTGAACTGTGGATTACAATTGAGAAGGGTCCGCGCCCAGAAGAGTGGGGACAAAGGGGGTGAATCATTATCACCCTAACAAACTTTCATTTGGTTAAAGGAACTTTTTGTTTTTGTGATCTGAACACATCAGGCCCGACGGCAAGAACTTTCAGAGGAAACGAGACTTGGCCATCGACGGTCCTGAGAACTGCCATTGGAACTGTGTTCTCATGCTGGAGAAGCCAGAGGCTGTACTGAGCTCCAAGCTCCCACCTTAAACCGTGCACAAAACATGGGGAAGGAAGGCCCAGGCTACTGCTCTTGCTGACATATCATTTGAGAATACTTCTTTCTTTTCTTAAAAACTATCTCACACCCCTTTTTGTATTAGTTGTGAGGTTTGGCAATAGGTTTCTTAGTATAGGCCCTTTTTATTTTGACACAACGCCACTAGGACTACCTTATATTTTTCATTTGATGGTCGACGCTTCCTCCCATCTTAGATATAGGTTTAGGCATTTTTCCAACCTGCATACAGCATTCATTGTTCAATAACCTTCCTTGAACTGTGATCACTTGTGTCCGTCTTACTTTTTGCCACTATGAGATCCTCACAGTGAGCAGCTGTGCTCCAGCGCATATCTGTTTGGTGTTTGGCTGGATTTAGAAGCATTGAAGGAGGTAAAATCAGCTATGGCATGTGGCTACTAACTGAGCCCACCCAAGGATGCCAGAAATGGGTCATTCCCTCGGGACACAGATAAAGATCAGATAATTAAGCTTGCGAAAGTAGGGAGCAGAAGCTGGATATCACTTCCAAGGGGAAGGTGTCCGGGGACAAAACAGCCAACCCAGAGCTCGCTAGATGTTCCACGTGCCCGAATTTGTCAGGGGTCCCTGCAGCATTCTAATGTCCGTGTGATCAGTCTGGTGTAAGAAAGTTGAGAAATATGTGAGCAGCATGACTACTTTTGTTTGTCATTTTTCTGCTTTCTGAAGGTCGCACATAAAAAAAGACTGATTTATTTTGGATGATTTTGTGCAGCCCCCAGAAAGCGGGAACATGACTTGACCGAGGGATTTTTTGGGGGTAAATTTGGGGGTCCCCCATTTGCTCATCGCCCCCCTCTTGCATACACACACATATTAAACACACATAGGCCCGGCACTGACAGCCCGTGCGGCATGGGCGTGACAGTTCAATCTAGAAAGAGCGCTATGTGCGGTCATGGGCCGGTCTTTCTAAATTATTATTTTTTTCTTTTGGAATAATTAGGTCTTTTGACCTAATACCTTAATTGCTGCCATACAGAAAGGACGTGTAAGCTTTCTTGTTTAAAGAACTGAGATAGCTCCGTGGGTTGGACGATTGCTGCAGCAATGTGGATTTGCGATCTACAGTCGCAGGTTCAAACGCTGGCATGCACAGGTGAGCCCCCCCCCGCAATTTCTGAGGTTGATAAAGGAGTACTGACTACAGTTTGGGGTCCAGAGAGGTGATGGTATGGGAATAGATTAGATGTACAGCATCTTTTGTGAAAAAACGATGTAAGGAACAAGCAATGACTAAAGCATTAATGCTCCTGTGCACTGAAAGTGACTTTTCACCTCTCAGTACTGTGGTGGCAGACTGCTCTATTACGTGGGGCGTGAGGTGGCCTGGGTAACGGTTTTGTTTTAATATTGGGAGCGGGTAATACAGCGCAGTGGGTTCAGCACATTTATTTGAATTGTTTTGGGGTTTCTGCTGAAATATCACAATCAGTCACTTGGTGGTTCCCTGGCTGGGGCTCCTGGAAAGTTCCATGGGTGGGACCCAGGGCCAGGGTGCTAATAAGAGCAACAAGCGGTCATTGATTAAAATCACTGCATGTTTACTGAGATTTCTTTCTCTCCAAAGGGGCCACTGTTGACTGGGCTAATTGGAAGGCCCCCCACTTAAAGACACACAATTTAACTTGTGCTGTGCTCCAGTCAGAGGGGCCATGATCTAGTGATCTAGTATTAATTTTGCTATGATTATTATTACGCCTTCCAACAAAAGGGCACCCTTTGGATAAATAGGTTTGCTGAGCACCTGCTCAAATCTTGCAGGGTGCACAGGATGTATTTTAGCTCGTGGGCAACCAGGTTCCATGCCAGAAGCATGTCAAAAAAGATAAATTAATTGATATCAGTTGGGCCATGTGAGATAGTGTATTGATTGCACCAATGAAATATCGCAGTGCAACACGACACTGGCGCGTCACGGGCAGGACCCGGTTTCAATACCCAGCGCACCTGTTAGTGTGGGTAGTCTCCTTTGGGGATCCCAATAGCCTAGCTGGTAGGGCGTGGGTCTACCAACGGCAAGGTCTTGGGTTCGGGCTGCAGGTGAAAGAGCAGAGGTTTGGAGAAGTAAAACTGAGATGTAGGTGAATTTTTTTCAAACAAGCTGTTCCGTGTTTGGGAAAGTTTAACAATGTGGCCTAATTGTACTAATGGGATTGCTAATTTTATATGTTATGTCGCAGGAAAAAGGACCGGCAGAGGGCACGGTAGATAGGTTTGTACCATGCAATGGCCCAGTAGTTAAAAAGGGGGATTGGGAACAGATCACAAGATTGCAGGCCATTGTGCGGTACGTATTAGAATGGATACAAGGAACATTGCATGGTCATATAAAAGGTAACATCGCTGTACTGGTGTATGATTGGGAGACTGGGCGCAGTTCGGGACGATGTCATGGCAACTGCAAGGGCAGGTTGCAGGTTCCACTTGGATGTCCGCGTGGTCCAGGTACACCATGCACACGGCAAGGAAGGGTGAAAGTGGTACTGGTAAACCATGCGCACGGCAAAGAGGGGTGCAATTACTGTTCGAGGTAAGACATGCGTATTGGAAAGACAAGTTCCAAAGGATTATCAATAGGGTCAGGTTTATCTTCCTGGATGGAAGGGCAGAAGCCATGCCTGCACCAATTCGTGCAGCCATAACAATTTTTGTTGTACAATTATAATTGTATAGAGCTTTGCCCATATTGCTTGGGGGGAAAAGTGAGGTGGCACCCGGTGCTGCATGGTGGTTGCCACATCAATGTATACTGCAGTACATGGTTGCAGTAGGATATCCGCTTGATCCAGGGAAATGTTGTGGAGTAATGCATAGAGGGGTGGATTGGAAGCTCCAGGTATGAAATGCAAAGTATGGAAGGAATATCGGTAAGCACAGTGGGAAAGGAGCATTTCAGGTAGATATCGTGTCAGCAGGTGACATGGACCAGACGTTCGGGCAGCGTATGCTCACACCTGGAGTTAGGTATCGGTATAGCTGCGGAGGAGGAATGATACTCCAGGGAGATAGTGGCTGGGGGCATCATGATAAAGGGACACCTGGTCAGAGGTATGGTGAAGTGGATTGGCCTGAAATTAGTGGGGGCATTGGTAAGGTCGTGACTGATCTGGCAGTCGGATACCAGAGGTGGTCCATTCTCGCTGGAACGTAATCAGAAGTGATCCATACAAAGGGTTATGGAGTGACTGACATGTCAGTCAGATACCAAAGGCTCTCAAGGAAGGGGTTTGTGTTAACATACGGCAAAAGGTTTTCCTCATGGTGTTGTTCACAGCTCTAAAATGGGCAAGATGTGCGTAAGAAAACATTGGGACTGTAGATGCATGAAGATAAGGTCTGAAGTTATGGGGAGATTGGGGGGGCCAAGAGTGGTTATTCCCCAAAGCATGGTTGAGTTACAGGGCGGTCCTAGCCAGGGAGGAGCTTCGACACTGCAGTTTCAGCTCCAAGCGGTTCCCGGTGGCTGCACTCGAGCCAGGTTTGGACGACAGGCCCCGACTCCCTTGCGGACAGTTGAGACTCCTCGTCCACTGAATACACTAGTCCCGGGTATATTACTGCCTGGCAGTTGCTACCCAGAGGGGGATATCTGCTACTTTACAATATGGAAGTGACCTAGTCACCCGTGGACAATAACTCTTGTTGTAAGCCAGGGAAATCTAAAGGGCTACTTTGGAAGGTGCTTCAGGTCATTGCTTTGCTTGGGGGCTGGGACCGCCCCCAATTTGTTTGCTTGACTCCAATAAATGTGACCTTTTGTTTCCAAAACATGTAAATCATTTCTGTGGTTTTTATGGTTGTGAAAATAATCATTGCATCTATGTCTGGGATTAGGGGGACAAAGTAGGGAATGGCCCCGCTGTGCTTTCCTCTGTCTTTATAGTACTATTGTAACACAGCAGAGTGAGGTGTAGTGGAGAAAAGGAAGATCTAGTGTTTGAATTGTGGGGGACTTGGGTTGAACATGGGGTGTGTATGGCATGCGGGTGGGGGAAGGCTGTTGGTGAGGGAGTAGGAGAAGGCAGGGCTTGGGAACATTCCCTCTTTTTTCCCCTTCACTCTGGCCACCCTCAATAGGCTCTCCACCCTCTCCTTCCTCTGAGACCAGAAACCTGGGAGTGATCTTTGACTCCTCTTTCATTCCTCACATCCTGGGCCTTGCCTAGAAGGCCCATTTCCAACTCCACCTCCACAGGGGCATCCTCCCTTTCATCACTTTACCCCACAAGCTCAATATCTCCAGAGCGGTTTCTGTCCTAGCTGGACTACTCTAATTTCCTTAATGTACCCTCTTCTTCTATCAGCCCCCTACAGCTTATCCAGAATAGGGCTGTGAGATTTATCCTTGGCCTTAAGCTCAGGGACCGTATCTCTCCAGCCCTAAAATCTCTCCACTGGCTCCCAGTTGCTGCAAGGAACACATTTAAATCCCTCTGCGTCATCCATAAGACTGTCTGGGGCCAGGGACCACGCTACCTGCAACTTGATCTCTCCAAATACTCTCCTGCCAGATCGCTCCGATCCTCCGGATCCAACTCTGCTTGTCAAGCGCTTCTCTAAGCAGCGATCAGGCGGCCGTTGCCTCTCTTCAGCTGGCTTCCTCTGGAACAGCCTCTCCCTTTCTGTCTAGAGCCGGATCTCAAGTTCTGCAAGCACCTGAAGACATTCCTCTTCTCTGCCTCCTTCCCTCTCTCTTTCCCATGCTAAAACCCACAGTCGCTGTGATTGGTGGCCTGGGCCCTTTGGTGTCCTTCTGAGTCCAGTCTTCTGTCTGATCGCCCGCAGCATCCCTCCTCCCCATACACTTGCTTTCGGGGACCATGTGGCCTGTGCTGCCTCACAGGCCTGCACTTATCATTTGGTGGTCACTGCCTGGCACTTACCTGTTGCCTTGCAACTGTCTCCTTGGCACTTCATCCTTTTGTGGGTCCCGTAGTACGTACCCCCTTCCCTTGTCCCCCCTCTCTCTGTGCACTTGCACAATCCAAATGTTCACAAGGCCTAGTAGGACCACCTTCTTTTTGTATTTTTCCATATTCCATTGTCTTGCTAATCCCTTGTTTCCTTCTCTTTGCCCTGTGGCTGCTTGCAAACACATTTTTCTTAATGTATAAGCGCCTTGCAAATGCCCAATAAATAAATAAATAGTTCCACTACTTTTAAAAAAAATGTTTACACATCGACCAGTGGTTCCACTGCTTTCTAGACTGAATTGAAGATGAAACAAATGCTTGTGAAAGTAATCCCGCAGCCTGGGATGAGCTGCACAGAATGTCTCGCGCGCCCTTTTTTCGTACTGACTTGGGACCTCCTGAAGGTTCGCTTTGGCAGAAGCCATACGCGTATGAAGCGAACTATGCGTTGCAGCTTTCAGGCCCCGGCCCACACAGTGCGTTTCACCACGTAGCCCTCTGCTACCGGAACCGCCGCAGCAGGAAATCTTTGTGGGAAGAAACCCGGTGCCAAGTAACTCAAAGGCCTGCCCGCCATGGGAGGATGTGCCGAGAATAGGGAGCAGGCCTCTGGCTCGCGTGGGACGGCAGTGTCCTTGGACGAGGATGACCCGCGACGGGCTCTGCTTCGTGCTGGGAGGAAGGCTGCAGTGTCGCACACACGTCCCGACCGTCTGGGTGCGTGTAGACACATTTTTAGCAAAGAATATATTGATTATTTTGGGGAAATTTTGTTCATGTAATTACGTGTTAATGCCATGGTCTCTAATCGGTTCTATTTAAAAAGTGTCTGAAAAATATGGTCCATTTTCTCCAGGATGAAGGGCACTGCTTGTTGGCACCTGGTTTGCTTTTTTCTAACATGGACTAATGTGGCTCCACACGGCTGAGTACACATATAATTTAACTTAAAACTGCAAGTTTAAAAGCATTATCCAATAGTTGAAAAATAAACGATGCCTCACTCTGTGGGCCAGAATGGCATCTATGCCGTGCTGCAGTGCTTAATTTGTGGGGGGGGGGGGGGGGGGGCAGGAGGGTCTTGCAAGGGCTCAGCCCCGGCACTTTGTAATCCTAGTTTCATTATGTTGTGGTGTTTTGGCAACTTTGTTATTTTAACTGTCAGTCAGTCGTAGTGATATAAAACCAACAGTGTGCACTGACCTGGGTCTCCTCGGTGTTAGATGGTGCCTTGGTGGTGTGTCGTTATTGGCTCCTTTTGCTTCTGGCATTGGGGTTTGCTGAAAGCCGAGCGTTCTGTTGCAAAAGTTTGCCTCGACTGTCACTGCAGTTGGGAGAGTCTGTAAAGCGTGCGCGCATATATATATATATATATATATATATATATATATATATATATATATATATATATATATATATATATATAGCGTTACGTACGTCAATGGTGGTTGCTGCTGGTAATGGGTGAAACCTTGTTGCTGTTCCTCTGATCATTGTTTTGACATTCTATTCAGGCTGCTTTCACCTAGGACGGTCTCACCCTATTGGCCTCGTTCATTTAGAAACCTGGTGACCTTGGTCACTGTTGTGGAGAAATCAGGATTACTTGTAAGGGAGTTGGACATGCCTCTCGTCTGTTGGGCAGTCCTAATGAATGTTCCATAAATGCCGACGTGGATTTAATGTATGGGCTGCAGGGAGTCCCTGGCTGGACCTGCATCCACTTTCGACACCACCCAAAAGCCCCTCTCCGATAAATTAGGATTTATAGATGCGTGTATAGAAGTGCTGTAAGTGCTGTGACTTATGGTGGGCATTTTAGGACCACAGTGTGTGCAGGGATCCGGTCATGGTGTGTTGGGTTAATTAAGGCAAAACTGTGGTGGCCTTGAAATGCTCTTTACTGTAGCATGCAAGATGCTGTGGCCTGGACCAATCGGTGGCCTATCTGCAGTGTCTTTTGCCCCATGCCAATGATTAGCATTTTGCATAAACCGCCCCTGCCACATAGCCTGGCAAAATGTCCAGCATTTTCGCAAGGAAATGTGTACAAGCGCTGAACCAGAACAAGCCAGTTAAAATGATTTCAAATCATGCGTCCTTCCAAGGTATTCGTCTGCAGCCCCCCTCTTGCAAAGGCCGGCCATCCCATCCCTGAAAGCACAAGTTCTGGAAGGAGCGATTGGGTGTCTACATATAAAGGTGAGTCTTGAAGTTGTTGGTCAGTCTCTGGCAGGGAGAACCTGCAAAATGCAAGTTCATATGTTCTCCGCTGTTGAGATCCTGTGAAAGGCACCCTTTTCAATAACAAAAAACAGAGAACAGAGAGGAAAGACTTTGAAAAAAAGCATGAAGGATGGCAGGGGGAAGATTAGGTACCCTGGGCAGCCACCTACCACCCCATAAAGGCAGGAGGTGGAATGACCTTAAAATGAACAAATTCGGAAGCTGGTGCTGGCACAAACCTATTTCACATAGACTCACCACATTCTCATTGCAGTTTCTGGCCGAAAGATCAATGTTTATGCTTTGGGTTTCTCTAGACAATAAGAATATAAAAACGAATTAATATTCGCATTAAGAAGTTATTATTTATATCCTCTGATCCCATCTGAATGCTCTTCAGCTAGCTACTAAAGGAACGGGAGGAAGCCGTGTGACTTTTGACTTCTCTTTGAGTCGCAAATAGGCTGTGAGCAGACCGAAGGATGCAGTCGTCCTAGAAGGGGTCCAGAGGAAGCTTGTGGAAATATCTGAGAAAAGTGGAAGATGAGGCCACATGGCATTGGAAGGTAGGGTCACAGCAGAGTCACTGCTTCCGGTGTGACCACCAAGTCATGAGGAGTGCGTAGGAGGGCTTCCAGCGCTCCAGTCGCTGTCTTAATAGCCACCAGGAAAACATTCCTCATAGTCCAGTGTTCCAGACCTGCCATAAGGAGAGGTTCTCAGAGATGGTCCTGCAAAGCCCTGAGTACCAAAAGAAAGCCCCAAGGAGAAGAGAGGGACATCGTCCAGGTTCAGGGGATGGGGAAATTCTGCAGCAGCCTAGAGGTGAGGAAGCCAGCTCCATTAGCCTCAACCAAGGATCCCTGAAAGCCTGAATGGCAGCCAACTGAGCCCTGATGTCTGAGGAGGCTAACCCCAAGTTGAAAGCCTCCTGCAGAAATATGGCAATATCTGGAAGGCTTCCCTTAAGAGGAAGGAGGTCCTGTCTGCCACACCATGATATGAAAGACTGCCAGTGACAGGGGTACGAGCAAAGAATGGAAGGTCTCTTGGAGCCATGCTCTGCTAAGGAGATGGACACAGAGAGCCCCTGTCTTGACTTGAGGCATTCCCTTTCATGCCATTTGGTGATTGGCATGGATTTCCCTGTTGGCAGAATTGGAGAGGATGACTTGGGAAGGAGATGAGGGGCAGTTATCAAGTGAAGGAGTGGGGGGGGTCCATGGTCCCCAATCCAGAAGGGTGCAGTAAGGGGTACTCCAAGTGGCTGCACTTGCTCTTCCATATGGGCAGGAAGAATTAAAGAAGCAACTGTGGCCATTGGTTGGTTGGAGAGAGAGTCAGACCTCCAAACCCCCCTCCACCCACTCCTCCAGAAATCTGAAGTAGAATCGAGAAACTTGAGGGTTGTGAGAATATGCAAAAGTATATCCGAAGAAGACTGAAGTGATTTTTTAATGATCTGCAATGCCTCATGACGGTTGCCCATCTCCTCAGATGTTGGAGAGATCCTGCTGCAAGCCTTCTGGTATCCTCCCCTCTTGATACGAGAAGCCTCCAGAGACAAGTTCTTCTCTGCCCAATAAACCAGATGGGTGGCAATCTGAGAAAGGGGTCTGACTTTTCACGTAAGCAAGAGCCATGGTGGTGTTGGCTAGGGACTGTACCGCTCTGTTCTTGATCGACTGGGAGAAGAATAAAATAGCCCGATGGATGACCACAAGCTTCCTCCTGTTGGATGTCCAGATTGACTCCTAGGGGGAGACCAACACACCTGCGTAGCCCTGCTCCTCATGTGAGCACTCCAACCCTTGGAGCACACGTCAGTCTTGATTACAAAAGGAAGGGGAGGACTTAAAAGGAAAGCTGTTGAAGATTAGAAGGGTTCAGCCACCACTGCATTCTACTGTTTTGTGTTAGGAGTAGACCTGTTGTCTTGAAGTCCATTGAGCCGAAAGGTCCACTTATTATGATGAGACAGGAGAGGTTGCATTTGAAGGCCAGCCCATGTAGTGACAGACCGCTGCAGCCATCAGACCATGTACTCTCAACCAGATACTGCGACAGTAGCTTCTGTCAGTCAACAAAGATGAAGGTTTTCCTAATTGATGATCCTGCACCTTAATTCTGGGAGAAGGAACGTTTGTAAGTGGGTCCTGGCTCATACCACAATTAATAGAAGATCCAGTAAACTGGGTGAATTGTGATTTTATTTTTTTCTTCTTGGTGTTGAGAAGAAATCCATAAGCTGCCAAGAAGCTACATATCCTGCAGACATCCTCCACCCCTCATTGTTGGATGAACCCTGGTCCAGCCAGTCACCTAAGGGTAAAATACAATGCCTTCTTCATCCAGCCTCCCAACCAAGGGCTCCATGATCTTAGTAACAACCCCGGGTAGTGATCATAGTCCAGTGGGGAGCACCGTCATGTTTTCTTGTCCTATCATGCCATTTAGGAACCCTTTGGTGAGAAGATCCACGAACCCTTTGGGGTGGCACCAAGCCTGATTTGCATATGGCCTTTCCCTTTTCTCTAACAGCTGAGCAGGTGGATTACAGTGGTCTGGAGGGTTGCCCCAGCAATGCCAGTAGTTAAGATGCATTCTAAACCTTCCAGCTATCGCCTCCATTGTCTTGCTGTTCCCGCCCAGATGACCTTCCTCTGCAGATGCAGAACCTTACTGAGCCCTGATGCTCTCTTCTGAAGGCCCCTGAAGGGTGTGCTTTTTGTTCTAATGTGCAAAGGGCAGGTGTGAGATTCAGTACTGTAATTCTCTTCTATCCTGTGTAAGACCCGGAAAGCTAGGATGGAGTTGTTGCACATGGTAAGGAACACCACACTGGTTAAGCAAGTGGTGTTGCCTACCAGTTAGGAAAGCAAAGATGCTGGGGGATGCAGGTGACTTGATCTTCGGGTTGGGGGTTGTAAGGGGAATATGCTGTCTTGTCCTGAATTGTAACTTGCCACATGATCTTGAGTTCTGCACTCTGGAGAAGGTGGGGTAAGAGGAGCTTGCGGTGGTGGATCAAGGTCACTGCTTCTTTTGAATGCTGCCTCTTCAACCTACACACCAATGTACATTTTCCTCCATGTTATCCCCAAATAGCTTTGTGCCCTGGAAGGGAAGGTGGATGGCCACAGGCTGGTGGGTTGTGTGAGCAACCTGAGGGCATCCTCCCCTCTACTCCCCTTGGATCCTCTTCTCAGGTGGCCAGAGAAAGGCCATCGATCTTGCATCCTGACCCTGGGGGTGGAGGTGTGAGGGAGGATCACCTGGATGGAGGGACCTTGCGGAGTCGGGAGAGGATGTCTGCCAGTGAGACAACGTAAACCCCTTTTCACTGTTGAGAATGAATCCTATCCTCCCCCAACCTTCATAGGGTATTAGAAGACAATTTCCCTTCCTACACACCTACTGTCTCACATTCACATACCTTTTACAACTGCGACGAGGAAGAAGTAATGCACACTTCCAGTCAGTTTCCCCACTATGGTACTGCGAAGAGGAAGAGGACTATGGAAGGTCTGGCATGTCCAGTTAATTACTATGATTGTGGTAAGGCAAAGAACTTGCAAACAATTGAAAGGCCACAGGTTCCTAAAATGGTAGACGGAGAGAGGAGAAAGGGACACCTACCATGTGAGAAGGTGACTGAGGTGAGGAGCAGGCCGGCAGAAAGGATGCTGTGTTAGCAGGGGCTGAGAGAGGTGCCGCGACCCGAGCAGTCTGTGGGAGGACCACAGCCCCAGCAACTACCTGAGCCGCATGTTCCCAGCTGGAGCTGGGGAACACGGAAGACTCGCAACCACCACAGGTAGCTGCAGCTGCTCGCTGGAGCTCCTGACGCTTAAGAAAGTGGAAGACTGAGAAGTCTGCAGAGACGGCCGGAAGAGCAGCCGACTAGCTGTGAGTATGAGAGAGGAAACACTCATACTGGGGCACTTGAGGGGTAGGAATTGGACATTTGCAAGTAGTGATGCAGCTAAAATGCCTAAGTGGGCTTTAGAACCCTAAGGTAAGAATATTGAATACCGAGCAAGCTGCTTCTTTTGAAATGTACTAAGTTTTTTTGAAAACCGAACTGAAGAGAAGGATAAGGAAATCAGATGAAAATGCTGCACAAGTGAAAATGCTGCACGATGATGTACAGTTATGAACACTGTGAAAACCCATTCCGAAGCATTTAATGAACAAAGTGAAAGTTCATAATAAGCATCATCGAAAAGGAGGAAAACAAGTGTGAAATACAAGTTGATGGACATTGAATTGACATTGACTTGAATTGACATGGAACTTGAATGGACATTGGGAAAAACCAAGTGTAAAAAGGATGTATACAACAAAGTGTCAGTGACTTGAATACAAGTTGTGGCAAAGCCAGTAGACCGTCATTGTGAAAGCTATAATGAATATGAATTACTGATACAGGTTCAGGGAGAAAACCAAGAGCATTATAAAGTGCCAAGTGTTATTGGTTGCGTGACCTGTAATGGGTGAGCAGTGTGGTATAGCAACTGCACCTAGACTTAGTAGCGCTACTGGAACAAGAACCAAAGAAAGTCATGATACAAAGGCTATGCTACATGACAATTGCTGAAGTGAAAGAATGCATTTGTTTGAACCATTTAAGAGCCTAGAAGATTACAAAGCTAACCTGACAGCATTCTTACAAGTCAAGAAGCTCACTACAGTTCTAATGGATGAGCTGCCTGCTTCAGGAAGTGACCCCAAGACTTTGTGAACTATGTCACACCAGGAGAGGGGAACCAAGAGGTCTCTGTTAACTGTGCAGAGAGTCTTGCCCCAAGACCTTTTGGAACTCTTTTTTTTCAACCTGGAAAAGGTGAAGCTGAAAGGAAGCCAGAGCTAGCAGAAGCTCAGAACTTTGAACACTGTTTCATTTAGTGCTGACATCCCTACACATTATATCGCTATAGTTGTGAGGGCAAGTATAGGTTTTGGACACAGACTGGCCTTAGTTTCTTTAGGTAGAGAGATCCCACCCTAGCTTGGGCAAGTGAGGCTTTAATCCACAAAGTCCAATAAAGTATTTTTAAAGAAAAGTGAATCTGTTGTCTGTCTTGCTTCATGATGCCTTCACAGTTGTGACATATTCAGTCTCTAACATGGATTTGCCCCTTGGCCGTGACTGAATTACCCATCGCGTTTTGCCAATGCCTGCCATACATCAAAATCCAAGTCTGAAAGCAACTCTGTTTTCTCTGCACTCTTGGACAATATGCAACAGTAATCAAATCTGTCTTTACTCCTGGAGTGTGCAGTGCCTAGAAGTATTCTAGTAGTGATTGTGCTGTGTACAAAGTATAGGTACAGGTATGGAGGCAACATGGGCCCTCCATTATAGTTCTTTCTCATGGTCCCATTGACTTTCTTATAAGACCGGTTTGCAAACCACAGCTTCCTCTGAAGACTCGGATGGACGACAGGAGGAATGTGAAAGCGATAAACCAACCTCCAGGGAAGCAGGAAGGGAGACACAATTAAGTTCCTTCTATTTCTTCATGATCTTGCCTCTGAAGTCCGGGACAAGCTTTTAGAGCAGCACATGTAGAGAGATCGGTGGGTGAGGAGGAGGCATAGGAGGTTGAGGAAAGGGTGTTACTATCTCTCGGCCTCTTGCTCCTGACCCTGCCCTTGGAAGCTTTAGTTTCTTCCTGCAGCAGTCTCCTAAACAGTGTTTTAAGTGTTTGGGTGGAGGAGCAGTTGTGTTTCTTCCTCCTGCTGGAGTTGTGGGTTGCAGGAGTGCTGGTGGAATCTGTGTAAGGGGCATATCTGAGGCCCCAGGTTGCCAGTCAACAGAACAGTAGCTAATGGCAAAGTTGCTCGCTTTCTTTAAGCTGTACCAGTCCAGAAATAGCCCTTTGCTATGTGCAAATATGGAGAGGACAGCCTAGGGTAAGAACTGCCACACCTTTCAGTTTGACGAAGCCCGCTTGCATGCAGGGGTATGTGCTGAAGAGGCCAGTGTCTACCCCTGCCTGTGCGTTATTTTGGTGCACAAAAATCATACACCAGGCCTCAGGCGAGGCCCAGAAGCCCTTGTGGCGCCTCCGGCATAGCCCAAAACAATCCGGTCCCCAAATCTCCCTGCACTGGAGCTCCATCCCGGGCTGAATCAATCTGTTGCCAGTCACTCTGAGATGGTTGGAGTGCTGAAGTCATGCACCTCGCTGAAAGTGTCCGAAGACCGGGGTTCCTACAGACATGAGTGACCCTCACCTGACTGCCAATGAAGCGCTGGGGCCTGTTTCTGCCACCCCCATGTTTTCTGCCAGGTTTGGCCCCTTTGCAGAGCCAGGCATAATAAGTGCAGTATACACCGCAGGATCTAAAGCCCTTGGAGCTGATTGAGATCAGTAAGACCTGTCTCAACCCGTAGGGACCTGCCGACATTCCTTCTACATTGCGGCCCAAACTCGGTAAGGGCCAGAGAGCCATTGCCTCTGATGAGGACGCTGAAGAGGGGACGACCGAGTCCAACTGGCTCTCCCGGAGAAGATCTGTTGGAGGACATAAAAAATAGGAGGATTATGGGTAAATCAATGCTCACATACCCTGGTCGTTTGCGGGGATCTGTGTGATTTTTTTCCATCATGGAAAAGTCTGTGACGGAAAAGTTTGCATGGGAAATGTACGCACCACCAAATGTGCGTACATTTCCCATGCGAACAAACACTTTAAATAACACATACCAACACCCCCACCCACACCCTCTACATACCCCCAACATAAACAATCCCTACTTACCTTTTCTTCACGCAGTGTCCCTGCAGCGCCGGTTCCCTTTCACTTCCGTGATCGGGAACCGGCGGCGCAGGGTCCTTTTTTTTTTTTACAGGCAGCTGCAGGGGTTTCCCCCGCTCGCTATACTGTAAAGTATAGCGAGCGGGGTGTTGCATTTATTTATTTTTATTTTTTTCTCTGGTGTGCTGCAGGTGTGACCCCCGCAACACCCCGCTCACTATACTACACAGGACACCCCGAGTCCCCCCCTTTTTTTTTTTTTTTTGCTTTGTCTGGTGTGCAGCAGGGGTGTCCCCTCCAACCCCCGCTCACTATACTTACCTACAATGCATGCCACCAAAGGTTCGAACTTTTGGTTTCGAACCTTTGGTGGTATGCATTTTTCTGACTTTTAGTGCGGTCGGACCTTTTTTTCGGTCGGTTCAATTCCGTTTGCGGGGCCAAAAGGAGTCATACTTGGAGGAGGGCCTGTTGAAGACTGGTTGCCTTCATTAGCTAGGACTGGGAAAAGACAGAGTATGTGGGAGTAATGCTGATGGCACTGGGAAGAAGCACTAGGGGCTGGACAAAGAATAGGAGATGATGCGAGGTTTAGGAACAGTTCAAGATGGCCTGCCAAGCTCACAAAGTGGTGCACGTCCTGACCCCCATGATATGATATGGCATTTGTAACACACCTATACACAAGTGGTCCAAGGCACGATGAGGCAAGGAAGGGGGAACAGAGGGAGGACAGAGACAACGATCTTACTAGGCCAAGTGACATTGAGATTGCGCAAGTGCAGGGGAGGACGGCAGAGGAGGGGAAAAGTGCCAGGGGAAAGGGGAGGTTGCTGTGCTGTATATGGGATCAAAAGAGTAACACAAGTGCGGCCAGCAGTTGGCAGGTGCATGGGTAAGTGCAGACAGCAGGTGTCCAAAAGTGCAGGTAGGGGTTACAGGTACAGACCCAAGTGGAAGAGTTGCCGGCAGGCAGTGTTGGTGTACAGCTGCGCGAGTAGCGACCTGGACCTGAAATCAGAGGGTAACCAGGTGTCCAGTGCAGTATCAGACAGGAAATCAGCAGTGGAGGGGAAGAGAGAAGGCAGAAGGAAAGAGGAAGGTCTTGAGGTGCTACCGGAACCAGAGATGGGTCTCCTCGAGTTTCAGAGAGGCAGGGAGGCTGTTCCAAAGGGAGGCCCCAGCTGAAGAAAGAGATCTACCACCAACTTGTTGCTTGGAGAAACAACTGACCCTGAGGGAGTTGGAGGTGGAGGAGCGAAGAGCTTGAGTGGGAAGATATTTACGAAGAGAGAGTAGGAGCTGTTAAGGACCCAGGCCCTAGAAGGCCTTGTGGACAATGCAAAGGGTCTTGAACTTAATCCTTGCACGTACTGGGAGTCAGTGCAGAGATTTCAGTGCTGGAGAGATACGATCCCTGCGCTTGAAGCCAAGGACAAGACCCGCTGTCCTGGATGAGTTGCAGTGGGCAGAGAGTCTGCCTGCATGCTGACTGTCTTGGGATGCTGATTGGGCTTGCAGAGTCAGCAGCCTTCTGAGCGGCTTAAGTTCCCTCAGACCAGAACCGTGAAGCAACCTTTTACTGGCGTCGGTGTGGTCTGTTGGGAGAGAAATTGTCACATGAGATAAATCTGCAATTATTCAAATGACGAATTCATGTATCTGTGTCTGTGCAGCAAGTCTAAGACTATAGTTTCATTTATAATTAATTTAACGCAATCAACCTTAAAATGCATACAAAAAAACACCTTGCATACAACTACCTCCACAAAATACAAACATTATCTGGCAACAATTCACCCTGGAAATTAACTACAGTTTAAACCATATATATATATATATATATATATATATATATATATATATATATATATATATATATATATATATATATATTCAATTCATACCATACATAATTCAGTAACGTACACTCTAGAATGCATACAACCTTGTGCTAACAACGAAAAAATTCAATCTCGCATGCATCTAGACCTACTGCTAGACAATGTCAGCAAATTGATTGATGACCTAGACTTTTGTAGACCCCTGCATATTTTACTTCATACACCTTTTGTTTCGATTCAGAACACGGTCTCCAACAGAAGGCACATATATTTCTTTCGGTGCTTCCTAATCTACATACGTATGTCTACATGCTAGTATTGACTCAGACTTTGTTTCATTGGCCGCGTCTAGTACTGAACTAGTTTCGACAATAACCTTAAGCCAAGATTCACGTCTTCTTCAGGGCTTGTTCGCTTTGCACTCTTCTCTTTCCACATTTCACATTTGAATGATGCATGTTCATGCCTCCTGCTGCAAACCTAGATGTATGAGTTCAGACTCGTAGAACTTGTACATCCAGCTACTATTAGCACGTGAAATGCTTCTCATGGTAAACTCTTTCCCGTCGCACGCGGTGTGTTGGCATGCACTGCCAGCTTTGCTTCATCATTGCGGCACTGTGGTGACCATTCATGAATCTTTACATGGTTCGGTCCTGTAACGCTTTCTCTTTTCATGGACATAAGTTGTATTCTTTTTAAAGTGTATTTTATCTTGTTGTATGTGTGGCCTTGTATAACCTGTTGTATTACTCTGGGCCCATTGTGTGCACATTACAAAATCATCTATTAAGTAAAACCGGCCTAGGGATGCAACTGAGCAATCTAGTGATATTGTCAACGGTGCCACCATTGTTATTTTCCTTTTATGTATCACAAACCTCGCTGGGGAGCACAAGCATTAGAACAAGGGGGTGCAAGACAATCCATGATAGATGGTGATCAGGCGGAGAGTGGATCCTAAGGGACCACTAGGAATCCCCCGGAAAGCAGGGCGTTCTGCTCTTTTCCGAACTGCAGGCGTGTTGGAGTGGTACCGATTGCAGCTGGGACGGTCTTTCCGTATGCTGGGGCACAGCAGGAGAAGGGCGGGTTCCTGGTCTTACCCCTTCCTTGAGTCTCCGTTTTATTTCAAGTCTTGCAATGGTCTGGCTCCTGTGGGTGGGGGAGGTTGCCCCTGTGGTGGCGGAGGTGCCACGATAGGTGGTGGTTGTCTTGTAGGTGATGCAGGCAATTGTGAAGGGATTCCTGCTGGTAGAGGTAGGTAGCCCGTGTAGGTCATGTAAACTTGGGTGATGTGGTGGAGTGTCTGGGAACTGGTTGAGGTGTGCCACCGCGTGGTGCATTTCCATGTCAGGGAGCCCGGCGCGGTGGGTGTTTTCCCCATCAATACATGCAATCAAAGGGGGTGGTCCTGTGGTGGGAGGAAGGGCTTAATCTTGTAGATCAGTGTGAGCAGATATCAAGCACTCGGAGCCCTTGCTTTCTATGCTGAAGACAGGAGAAGCACAAGAGACATTTGACAGAGTTATGTGCGAATGCGTGTGAACAGGAATGTACACGTCTGTTTGCCGGGAGGATTTGGCGAATGGCTCATCATGTGTGTGTTTTGAAGGTCCTGTATATTGCATTGGTGCTGCCCTGGAGATTCATGTGCCCGTTCTTGTTTTTCAGCTTGCACATCTCCGACAGTCAACAGGAATTCTTCCGAATGCTGGATGAAAAAATTGAAAAGGTGAGAAATAACATGACAACAATCCTTGATTTGTGTGACGACCACATAGTCCAATTAGAGACGCAGCTGTTCAGACACACTTGTAGGTTTGGCGCATACAAGTGCAACGCGCTACTTGTATGAGAAACATACTTATGGATATCAAAAGTATATGCGGGCTTGGCACTGCTCTTTCATTTGTGGAGGGGTACATATGGGCCACACTACTTCGAACAGTGCCCAATGTCCTTTGTTAGCTAAAACATTGTCACATTAAGTTAATTGAACCCAACCACGCCCTCCTAAGAAAATTGTCTGGAGGCTAGTGAGTCATTTGTAGTTACTAAACCGCATGTTATCTCAAACTTGTCACATTAAGTTGATGCAGAACATCCGGGTTTATTTCCCCTGAAAATGCACCTGTGGGAAAGTTGATACGCAAATTGCTGTTATTTAGTGGCTCCCAGGGTCTTGTAACACTTACACTCCGTCCTGAACTTAAATCATTTTGCCTTGTGTAGGGGCTGTTGGGATGATTTGTAGACAACTGTACCCCCAGGGCTGGCTGCTTTGTGCGCTTTATAAATGAATAAATAAACTGTATGTATAACATTCCAGTTGTAATGTTAAAAAAAGGGAATGGGAGCACTCGACTGTCTGTATAAAAGCCAAACAACTTTGCTTTGCCAATGGTGGTTATAAATCTGCTGTATAACTGCGTCCCCCTGTGGCATAACACCTTGCCTGAGGATGAACAGATTTTCAAAATAAAAATCGGGAGAGGCCAAACATAAAAGTAGGGCTACTTTCACCCCCACCCGCCCCCATGCTGGTGGAATCTCCCAGTGAATGATGGCCATTTCCAGCTCTGCTCCTGGACATACTGTGCAGCTCTGTTGTTGACTGTGTTCGCCCGTTAAAAGCAAATACGCGTTTGCTCTGACTGCCATTGCAGACCTTGCTATGTATTCATTTCCCGGCCTTGAAACGCGTGTGTGTAGGCGCGTTATACATGCCATATCGGAACCAGTCTCTGTGGCACAGTACGTTAGTGCATGTGGCTGTTACCTGAAAGACTGGGGGTTTGAGCCCATGCTGTGATTGCAGAGAGCATGCTAAAGATGCACCTATTACAATGTTCATTTGCTTTATGCATGTATGTTGCATTGTTTCCGACTGTGAAGATGTACTGGCTTGCTGCAGTCGATTTACTGTCTTGCTGCAGTCGAGCTTGGATTGTGACAGTGGTCACCCTCCCTTTCCTTGGCATGGTTTTTAAATACTCTCTGGACTCAATTCTGGGACTGTCCCTGCAAAACCCAGAAGTCTGGTCACTCTAGCCTTGCACTAATGTCCCTTCCAGTGACCCACACACCCTGGCTGAGGCTGCAACTTGAATAGGAAGGCGCGCAGAAGTGTAATTGTCCTACACCCTCAATTTAACTTGAAAGAAAAGATTGCGGGTAGTTAGTTATTGCATGCGGGCTTTGCCAGTTCTGATTTGGAACCAACATGTGGCAGTTTGATTTTGCAAGATAAATGGTATTTGGGTGTGTTTGGCATCGAATTGTTTGCATCCAAAAAGTGGTGACATGCCCCCTTCGGTTGGCTGATCAAGGTAGTGGGAAAGTACTCTGATAGTGAGGGGTTTAAGCAATAATCGGGAAAACGCAGCATATCACAAATCGGGTTATCTGACAATAGCTTGGATATCTCGGAGATGAGCGCACGCGGGTGGCCGGTAGAGGGCGGCGTGTTCTTGCTCGGAGAGGCCCTGGCATTTTCTATTGTTATAATAAATGGCTGCGCTTTGGATGCTGAGCGATGGTCTGCTCAGTGTAAGGTGTCCTGCAGCTTTGTGCAGTATTGTTTTTTAATGATGTCTTTGTTATTCAGTAAGGTTGTGCTTGATGGACCAGGATGGCACACGTTGTACAGCTTGTATTTCTTTCACAGATTTAAAGGTCCATGGGATGTTCACATGCCCTTGGGCTGCAAAAGGGTGAATGAGGAGCGATGCACTTGGGAGCGGAGGGGGCACTTCTGCCGGCTGTCATGCATTCGGGTGTGGTGATCTTTGGGAGGGGTCGGCCAGCTTCCATTGAATGCTAATATCAAGGATACAGCCTAGAAAACTGGGCGCAATAACAGACTTCACTGAACGGTTCATGTGTATTAGAATTTCATGGTTGGGCGTTTGGTCACAGGATTGTCCCAGAAGCTGCCCAGGTAAACTCTCCCTGTAGAACAAGGCGTTTGACGTCTTCTGGCTTTCTCTTGGCCCCTCCCAGGGACTTGGGAGTCCAGAGCATCATTTTGGCTTAGCGGCTTGCTGCAGTGTCCAGCTCGGAAGTAACCACAAGAAACAACCAACCAAAATTACAGAAAGCAAATACCCACCCCTGAAACTACAACACACCCCATGCAGAGAGTGTACACGTTATCCTCCTCCTCTGCTGGATGCTTTGGGCTAATGACTACTTGCCAGCAATCTTCTGCTGCCCAAGAAACGCCCCATCTATTCTGAGGACTAATGGTGCCTGGTGTGCAGTGACTTTGCCTGCACAGTGTCGAGGCCCCGAAGTGTTCCCCATCTGGCTGTCGCTGGCAGAGGGCTCAACACATGTGCAGTTCCATTCCGAGAACTGCGCTCACTGCGCTCACTGTGCCGGTTGTATCAACGCTGGTGATTGGGCGCATTTTACTTCACTTTATATTTTGAAACGTGTAAATCCTCCGTATATTACTGAGGTATTACCGGCAACATCCCTGCCCCTTCTTTTAAAATACTTTGGGAGTAAAATACACTTGCTAATTTAAAACTTGCGGCCCAACTTCAACACTGATGGAAAAAAAGACTGCTGGCCCACATGAGACTGCTTTTATTCCCTGTTTCGGGAGAGACCACAGTGGTGCGTCCCAGTCCCCACCTACCTACACTTCCCCCGCCCCCAGCCCACCCACAATGGGAGATATGCACGCCCTACTCTCAAACACATGTCTGCTCTCGGGTGGGAGAGTGGAAATATACGCGATCTGGTTATCCCGATATAATGTGGTTGATTTTATTCTAAATAAATCAATGTTCTTGCCGCTGGACTGCGATGAGGATAAACTATATTGTATGCATTTGTTGTGTGTGTGTGTGTGTGTGGGGGGCATGTTTGGATAATCTGAGCTATTTTCTTGTGCATATTGCAAGCCTAGTGACCATACTAACTTGTTTAGACTGACCTAGTGCATAGACCCAAATGATGCGTTTATTTTGGGTATTTAATCAAAATCCTGTTTGGAAGATCTCATTTTTGTATTTATTTTTATTTTTGGGGGTGCGGGTGTAGGGAACTATGAAAAGACCCAATCTGAAAATATTTTTGTGTGCACTGTTTTTGTACATCCTTCAAAGTCCACCACATTATTTGGCATGGGTTTGGACCTGGCCAATTTGTTGGTCTGCCAAATTCGGTGAGCTACCATGGTCCAGGTCAAAATTTGGAGGAAACCATTTTTATGTGTATATATTTAAAGGATCTGTCTAACTTGGTAACTTGGTGCTTTTACGATGGATGGTTTACCCTATTACCCCCCCCAAAATACTACTTGTTTTATCGAACTCTGGAAGAGGACATTCTGCCAGGAGTCTCACCTGTAACATACAGTTTACACAAGGGCAAGGGCCGTTCTAAGGTGGCAGCAACTAAAAAGGGGCTTAGAGGAAGGTAACCGGTTGCCTAAGAAGTCCTAGTACAAACCTAAAGGGTGTTAAAAGGTAACCACATATAGGGCATCAGTTCCAGCAAACCACCTTGCACCGGCCCTGCACGTGCAAGACATTTTGTTGCCAGATGCTTACTCTGCAGAAAGCGCTCAACCGCTATCCTAGCAGCACGCCTCCACATTTGTATTCCAGTTATCTCCAGTTCTGCTTGAAGTCTGCACTCGATTGGTCTGTCTTCACAAAGTGATGGCAGGGAAGGGACCTTCTAGCCATTCTCTCCCAGACTCTATGTATATGATTCAGACGTGCACTGCCACGA
This sequence comes from Ambystoma mexicanum, assembly GCF_040938575.1. Lineage (NCBI taxonomy): Eukaryota > Metazoa > Chordata > Amphibia > Caudata > Ambystomatidae > Ambystoma > Ambystoma mexicanum. Next base: position 573,880,284 of record NC_090922.1, on the reverse strand, counting down.
GAGCCGGGATCCTATGATCTGCATCCACTGCGGGTTTTTCCTTTCTCATCTGAAATGGTTTAAAAAGGAGCCATGTCCTAAATATAGGACCATCTGCCCACGGCCATTTCATCATCTAGATAATGTAAAGGCCAGAACAGGTCACGAGTTTCCAACTCATATTTATTTTTTCCTCCTCCAAAAAGGGCACACACTGTACAAGTTATTGAAACTGAGACGGTGGTGGCTTGTGAGTTTTGTTTTGTTTTTTGGGGCATACATTTTGACTGAGTGTAGCAAGGGAGCCCGACCCAACCAGGGTGGGTTCGGGGGGAGGTGACGGCTGGAGGTTCTCAACCCTAAGACATTTGTTTTAAATAATGGGTTAAAATAGTACATTTTACAACACACTTAAGTGAAACACTGGGTAAAAGCCAGTTTGCAATTAGATTTGTATGGTAACTCATGCAAAAATCCAATAGATGGTTCCTAGTGATAGCCTCGACATCCAAAGCACCGAATGCAAAAGCCTCGAAAAAAATACATTAAAAAAAGCATTATTTTTAAAAATATTTTTTAATGGGGGGGTCCCTCAATCCCTGTTTTCTTTACCCATTACAAAAAAAACTTTACGTACAAAAAAATGAATTTAATTCGATGCATTTTTTTCGAGCCTTTTGCATTTGATGCTATGTATTCGAGGGAATCACTGGATGCCCAATAGATGCAAGTCACCAACACTGCACAGGAGCATTTCCCAGCGCATTTTCATGATGTCTTTGCCCAGAGCATATGCCAATATAAAAACATGTCCATACTAGCTGCATCAATATATATCAGTGTTCCCATATAAGAACATGCTCACGTTTGCCTTGTCCATAATACCAGTAATGATACTAAGAAAACATGTCCACGCTGGTTCTACAACTATATGGCAGTATCCCCACATAAGAACATATACCTGTTGGCTTTGCCAATAAAAATGCCATGCCACAGTATGAAAACATGTCCAACCTGGAAGCACCAAAATACCAGTCTAGCCACATACCACATCATGCTTGCTTAATCACAGATGCCCAATACAGAATGTCATGGCACAGTAAAAAATGGTAGACTAGCTGCACCAAAATGCCAGCCTAGCCAAGTAATAACCAATCATGCTTGCTTTAGCATAGATGCCCATTAATATGTCATGCCAGAGAAATGGCTAAAATATCATGACACAATATGAAGTGGCTACAGTGATTGCACCAAAATGGCACTCTAGCCCTTTTTAATACATGTCATGCTTGCTTTATCATGATGCCAGTAAAGAGGTAATGACAAAGTAAATAGCTAGACTGGCTGCACCAAAATGCCAGTTTAGCCACATAATAACACATCATTGTTGCTTTATCATTCATACCCAGTTAAAAATGCCATGCCAAAGAAATCGTTCTACTGGCTGTATCAAAAGGCCAGTCTAGCCACACAATCACACTTATAATGCTGGCTTTATCAGATGCCCATAAAAAAAATGCCAGGATGGACTCTTATCCCAACCCGCACCACCCCTCAAAATCAGCGGCCCAGGGTGGCACAAACCCACAACTGCACACCACACACATTCATGCAACATACACTTGCTAATTCACACACAGCATTCACTCATTCACAAGTGGTCCCGGGACCGACGCATGCATCAAATACTCACTCATTCAAAAACGCACGCATACATAATACATTCTTCTTACCTTCAGCCTCGGTCCGCACTCTTCTTTTCGTAGCGCTTCTGCCTCCCAGAGAACACAAGTCTTCCGGCTCCCACTACACATGAACAGATACCAGGAACCAAAAAGTGTTTCCTGGTTCCTTCACTTGCGCCCAGGAGCCAGAGCACTTCCAGCACCTCCACGCCCCAGGCAGTCCAAACGTGCGTGGAGGCGCGGGAGCACCCCTTAAGCACATTGAGATCAAACAAAATGCCCCGGCCTTGCATGGTCCATTGGACATGTGCACTGGGGAACTTAAACTGCCAAAGTGAAACCACATTTCCCTTTGACAGTTTAAGCCAGCCCGGGAGCGCTCCACCAGCTGCAGAAAGTCTGCTGCTAAACCCTGAAATGACAGACGATCCAACCTTCATTTCTTAGTCCACAAATGAACAGTTTGTGCCATCCCCCTACCAAATGATGTCTAATCAGGTTCAATACAAAATTCAAGTTGGACCAGCACTTCGATATCCGAAGAAGCTCTGTACTTCCTTCAAAGTTGGAAACCCTTGGTAACTTGAAAAGGCAACTCAAAGGAAGGGCGTGGTATCATGTCCTGGAAGGCATCCGTTCACAAACGGCCTCCGTACCCCTTTCCGTCTTTAATGTGTGCTTACACTGAGCTCATGACAAAAAATAGTCCTGACCTGTATACATTCTGAACACAGTACAGGAACAAATGGTGCTCTCTCTCTAACTGCAGTTTGCACTTGTTTTTATTTTGCATCTTTTGTACGGCAGCCAATCACTGAAGTCTTCTGTTTGCTTATGCACAGAACACGATAGTAATAGAGCAGCAGTGACCGTGTATGTGGCTGGGTGTGCCACAGGCAGGATGATGTCACACAGTGGCTGTTTGGCATGGAGCAGTGTTTACATTCTGTTTGCCGCTCTACACTAACCCCGTGATGCAGGCAGAGTGGTGTTCAGTCTGCATACGTTATTTTATTGCTTTGTTTGTATAGCACGGACACAAGCAACCCGCAGCTTCAAAGCTCAAGCACTCATCATCAAAGGGTGCATGAGGTGAAGGGCGTGAGGACGTCCAGCACCAGGGCAAATAACCTGTAGCTAGGACCAAAATGAACAGTGTGCCAAAAACGTCAGTTCAAAACCAAGTCCAGGTTCTGTGCTATATATTCAGCCCAAGCTCCATCCAATACGAACGTATTTAAACATTACAATGTTTATGGTTTGTAGAAGAGCTTCTCACTGCATTACTTAAATAAGGGACGCAAAAGTGCATTGAGAAAAGGAAAATGTAACAATATATGTATTAAATGATTTTTTTGATCAAATGCAGCAAAGAAAAACACAGCGTTAAAAAGGGCATGTGACTTAAAGCAGGGGACCTGCAACCCGAGGATCTCAAGATGTTCTGGGCTAGGTCTCCCATGATGCCTCACCATTGACTGGGTTGCCAATGGCTGATGGGAGCAGTAGTGCAAATCATCTGGAGAGCCAAAGGTTGCAGGCCTGCTTCACAGGAACCCCAGACGTGGTTGCCAAAATCAAACACACTTACAAAATATTGAAGCGAACTTTCACCTAAAATGGATCTGTCTAGCACGTACAATCTGAAATCACTGCATCAAAAGCAAAGGAATACTATCAACTCATTATCAGGGCATGTCCAATGTGGTAAAATAAAATCTAAAAGTCAAATGGAAGTCTAACAAATCAGAAAGTGGATCCTAAGTCCTGACGAAATTGAGGCCAGGTGGGGTCTTCTATGCTCTGCCTCTTGAGAGCTAGGACCGGACTGCAACATGACCAACTGGTTTGGACGTCATTCCTGGCATGTGTCTTTCGTGTCAAACCTGTCGTGGGGTGGGATGGTGGGGGAGGGTGCCATCAGGGAGGCTGGATGCTTGGCGTGTCTGGTTAGTAGTGGCTGTGTCTTGCTCTGATCATGTTTTTTCCAGCGTGCAAGTCCCTGTGCCCTCAGTTAGTCAACAGTCTCCATATGGTAGAGGCAGGCACACCTCTGAGCTGCTTGAGCGAGATCAAGAACACCACGAGCGTCGAGTTTCTGCGGATAAGCTGCTCCTAGGGTGGCCAGATGCCGGTCGGTTTTGCTGGGACTGAAATGGAATTGGGTCCTCCGTCCTGAGAGGTTTTTTTAATATATGTATATATTTTTTTTTACTCCAATTAATATTTTATTTGCCATTTTTTGGAATGGTGCAAACAGTAATACTGGAATGAATCCACTATTGGTAATCCCATAACCGCATCACATAGATAACATTTGAGATTTTAAATTTACAAATCTGTCCTGGCGTTACCTGGAAAGGGAGGGCGAGAGTCCCAGTTTTGGGGAAATGGACGCTGATCACTTACTCGGCAACAATTACAAACTGAATGAACATCATACTACTCTCAGAATGTGTCCATCTCTGGATGGGCTCCACTGGCAACCTTCCAGGTGCCAGCCACACGCTTTAACTGACTGGGGCACAGAAAGCGGCTGAGGTGAGTAAATAGCACGGCGTGCCATATCGCTCCAGTGTTATTACCATGCTTATATCCACAGATAAAACTGAACAATGTATATGCAGATACTGTGGGATCCTGGTGGTGGCGTGGGTTGGGTTTGTTGCGGAGGATCACAGGGTGGGTGCAATAAGAGAAAACCCAGAAATCCCTCTCTATGATAGAGCTTTGAACTGCACCCTTTTTTCAATATTAATTGCCATATTTTTCTCCTTTTGTGCCATGGATAGGGAGTCGCCCAATGAGAGGGTGCTGAACCTGCTGCCATGCATCAGAAACCCACCCGTTTTTCTTTTCGGCAGGAAAATATGTTTACACATGATACAAAATGTGTAATGTTTGCTGTTTACAAATGAGCCAGCAATGTCATGGTAACGGTTCACTTCACTGTGATGCTAAATATCATGGCTGGAATGGTGTTCGGGGTGAAAAGGGTACTGTTGCAGTGGGCACAGGGAGGTGTGCCTGGATTAGAGAAAAGGGAGGTCACGGGTGCAGAGGGTAGTGTAGCACACGTGGGCACAGGGTAGTGTAGCACGGGTCTGCTCTGTGAATAAGACCATACAGCTGCAATATTCAGTGTTGTGATAAAGGGACATCAAACCCTTTGGGAACTGCTCCACAAAGTACCTTATGCCTTTTGTATCTCCGCCACGGTTTTCAGAACAATTTAGCACCTTTCGTGCCTTGACGAGCCATCCCCTTCCAGAATCCCAGAGCGCTATCCACACTTAATTGGATCTCTTACGGATCGTGTCGCCTGGTCTTATACTAAAAACCCAAGCCCACCTGGGCAACCAACCACATGTAGAGTCTAAGGGTCACACCAGTTTGCCTGGTCGCCCAAGCACTGCACTGTTACCGCTTTTAGTATAAAACCCATCCCAAACCGGCTGGGAGAAGGGTTCCAAGGCCTCAAGTTATGCTGTACTCCTCCTAGATCATACACCCACACATTAAATATTGCAGATTGATTGCTGCCTGCCTTGTGCTGCTCCTTGACTTTGACACTGTTATGTTGATGCACCCCAAAGATTGACCCGGGTTTCCCTTACACTGGTCCATGATTGTGGCTACTCCAGCCTTGTGGTATCCCACAGGTCGTTCTTAGATTCCTGTAAATCGAATGGACCTCTTGGTTGTTGCTCACTGATCATCGCTCCCTGAATACTGTTCTTTATCTTCTGACTTTTCTACAGTGCTGTTTGTTGCCCTTGATACTGGGCACTTGTGCCACTCTATAAACCCCCCACCTAGACTGCCTACCGTTCCTTCTTTCACTAAGATGTTATACTCCAAACAGCTGCAAACACCCTCCAGGAAAGCCTACCAAAAAGCCTAGACCACCAGGACGAGGCCCTGCAAAGCTAGTAGAACCCCACACAGTGAAGCCGCTCAGGAAATCAACCCCCATGAATATGGAACCCATGGATCAGGGATCATATATCAGATGTTGGTAAACCAATCCACAAAAACTGCCAGCTCAGACAACCACGGTGCCCCTGCAAGACCATCTACATCTCATGATAATTTGAAAGACCTCACCAGCAACCAAGATTGGACATGTTATTGCCGTGCCCACGCACGTCTAAAGACAGAACAGGAAAAGAGAGATGGGACGTGTATGTCAAACTCTTATTTAACCCAGGCCCTCACCTGCAGCCAAAAGAAATACAATCATGGCCTAATACACTTTTAACCTATGAGCCAAAGACTCAGCCAGTAGCCTGGTGTGCTCCCTATTGCGACTCACCTCGGATTGCATTGTTCATAGAGAAACACTGACCTGATGTCGTCACCAACTCGAAACAGGAAGATTTGCATTCCTTAGATGAACCTACTACACCTCTTGGAGCATAAATCCAACAATAGAATTATGTAAAGGGATATACAAACCTAGATAACTGCTGAGGTGATCAATTTTGATCGAACGTATATGGAGGAACATCGGTGGTTGTTAGTTCAGCGGCATTACATATATGGATACATACATGGAGGGAGGCTTTGAAGTATATCAATTGCAATCAGGCAGAATCAATAAAAGATGGACAAAATGTACTTGAACGCATATAAAACTTTGTATTACTAGTTCTCTAGCTTTTAACACATTATAGAACATTTAAGAAGGGTGAAGGGACCCATTTACGTTTGTTCCTTTTTGCCGCTATAAGAGTGCTCTCTTAGTGTTTATTTTTGATCGTTTTTTCTTTTTTGTAAAGTTTTTACTTTTGTAACTATTTTTTTGTATAAATGTGCTTAAAGTGTTGATCAACATGGAGCTAAATGCACAATCATTTTTTTTAATTAAAATCAAAAATGACTCCTAAGCAGCACCCCTTCTACTGAATTTCCCTGAGGAACACCCACAAAGACCTGTTGAACAGACAAAAAGCAAGCCTATGACCAGCAGACTGTTCGTCTACGCCTGCTCCATATCTAAACACAGCATAGATGTTGACTCCTACTTGTGGAGGGTGACAGTTACTGACCTATAGTGAGACCTGTGTTGGGAAGCGGGGACGATCGTCCCAGGCACCCAAGAGGCTTTGGATAAGGCGAAGGATAAGAGCATGTTTGCTCAGAGTTTGCAAAGGCTAGCGATGGATAGGGGTGTTAATGTAGCTTAATTAGAGGTAGATCATATGTTTCGGTATAGATCACACAGGTAGTGAAACGCCATCCTAGAAATCAGCATCCATCTTGAAATTGAGGCCTAGCGCTGCACTGCAGCAAGGGCATCAGGATCAGGCCTAAAAGCTAGAAATTAGTGCATGCGTGCAGGACTGGGTTGTAACATAGGCAGTCGCATAGACGGCCAAATACTCAGAGATTCATAAACCTCTCACTGTTTCACTCTAGTAGTACACGTATCCCAGAAGGAGTGTGCCCTGCAAGGCCATGGGGGACCCGAGACAGTTCTCTCAAATGCTATCCCACGGGAAGGAGGTAGAGAACCTCCAATCTTTGCTACTTTAAATCCTAAATTATAGTGGTCAGATACCCCCACCCCAAGACCCCAGCATTCCAGTGTACCGGTCAACCCCAAACCACCGACCATAAACCTGTTAGTGTGCCAATCCATCAGAAGGAAGAACAATGGTCTGGAGGGTTGCCCAGAGCAATGCCAGAGTTCAAGATTTATTCTAAACCTTCCAGCCATCAACTCTTTTGTTTTGCTATTGTCACCCCAAGTGGGAAGGGTATGCCCAGACGTGGGTCCCTTGCCTGCTGGGCCTAGAGTCCCAAGCTACTCCTCACTGATGATGCCAAACAAGGCTGAAACATGTCTGGGGATGCTTGTGGTCCCGTGCAAAAGGGATGTGACCTAGCAGTTCGGGCTGGACTACCCCTTTGGGGGTGGGACCAAGCCTAATTTGCATATGGTTTTTCCCCTTTTGTAATGGCTTGGCAGGCGAAGAACGATGGTCTGGAGGGTTGCCCAGAGCAATGCCAGAGGTCAAGATTTATTCTAAACCTTCCAGCCATCAACTCTTTTGTTTTGCTAATCCATCAGAAGGATCACAGCAGAAAAGAGCTTTTACCCCACCTGGGGTTCCTGTGATTTGTGTTGTGTGGTGCCTGGGAGGGAAAGCAACAAATTTAAGCTCTGGGTGCGAAGAATTGGAACATCGCCGACGCATCTGGGATCAAGCAGGGGTTTAGAGTTATTGTGACCTCGAAGTAGACTCTGAGCCCATGTCTGCAGTACCATGTGCACATTAGGCCACATATAGGGGATGTGCTGAATTGTGTTAATACTTGCCAATTAGGAGCTTTGCACTTGATCTATGAAGAAGAATCCCACGTGGAAGAAGATGAGCATGACAAGGCTTGGGACCAATGACTCGGCATCCCCTATGGAGCAGGGCGCCTATGTATATGGTCGCACCAACCAACTACTTGGATTAGTAGCCTATCTGAGGTACATCAGTTGTGACACTTTTTACCTTTAAAAATTATTGCTCATGCAGATTTGGTCAGAGCACTCTGTGGCATTGTGTACTTGTTCTTCATGAGAATAAAACTTGTTCACCTTGCAATAGGTGTGCTGGGCTTTTTTCCCCAAGTGGGTTGTATTTTTTTTCTGGTACAGATTTTTTTTTTTTTTGTATAGGCAGAATTTCCTATAGTTCCTAACCCTGCGACCATTTTGTACAGCATTCCAAAACAAGCAACACATTTCACTGTGGTGGATTTGAAGAATGCCTTCTTTTCCATACCCCTGCATCCAGACTCACAATATCTCACTGCGTTTACGCATGGTGGAATGCAGTTCGAGCACACGAGATTACCACAAGGGTACTGCAAATCCCTTAGTATTTTTAAAAGAATACTACATGCTGATTTCGGGAACATCCAAGTGCCCATTACGATCATCCAATATGTGGACGATCTGCTAGTGTGCAGTGACCGAAAGCAGCACTGCCGAAGTGACTGTCACTCGCTTGATATGATATGATAGGTTATTTATAATGTACTTAATACCCAGGGGTTTCTAAGCGCGGACCCGGGGATCGAACCTGTGGTGCTCTGTGTAATTTTGCTTCCAAGGCAAGTACGTAGCCCCTGAGTTATCCTCCCAAGACAGCTGTTAGCATATAAAGGGTACAAGGTAGACAAAGCAAAGTTAAAATATTGTCTCCAGGAGGTCCTTTTCTTGGGCCAATTGATATTAGTCCATTTAAAGAAAATAATACCAGAACGTGCTGCATCTGTGCACAGTGTGCCCCAGCCCAAAACTGTCAAGGAAATGCAGAAGTTCCTCGGGATGAGCAATTACTGTAGGGCATGGATTCTAGACTACGCAGCATTCACAAGGCCTTTCTTGCAAGGCCTTAAAGAGGCATAAAAGACTGCTAACAAGATTGTTTGGACAGAAGACATGCACACTAGTTTTAATGAATTGAAAGAGTAAATTGCATCTGCCCCAGTGTTTGCAACACCTGACTACACACAAGAGCTCTACTTGTTTTTCCATTCCAATGGACTAATGGCTTGGGATACCCTATGGAGCAGGCTGCTTTTGTATAGGGGTGCACCAACCAGCTACTTGGCTTTGTAGCCTCTGTGTTGTACGTCAGTTGTGGCGCTTTTTACCTTTAAAAACGATTGCTTGTGGGAATATGGTCAGAGCGCTCTGTGGCAGCAGAGTTCTCTGCTTTCGCATACATGTTCTCTATGAGAATAAGCCTCCTTTTCCTTGCAATTGGTGTGCTGGTCTTTTTTTCCCTCTGGGGTTGTATTTTATTTCTGGTGTGAGCCTTGAGGGGCTTATCTACACCTGGCTAACGGATTACTACTCGCACTCCTACAAGAGGCCACCCTATGGATGTACACAATTGTTCCGCAGCACCGGCAGGGAGAAATCAATCTTGTACATAGGCCTAACTCAAATCCAAGAGTTCACCTTTTACTGTACTGCTCATCCCTCTACATTGTAAAGTCCCTCAATTCTACAATTAAGTTCCTGCTACTGCACAGACCACCGTCCTTCAACCACTCATTTGCAGACAAAGTTGAAGACTCAATATCAAGCCTGATGGTCAAGTACCAATATCTCGTAGTCTTGCAACCGGAATGCTCTCTGTAAACCATGATGGCCTACGTCTGAAGTAATATTAAGGGGGCCCCCTTATTCGTGTTTACACATACTGGCTGGAATATTCTGCAAGATTAACATCAGCAATGGCACTGTCTTTTTTTCCTACCCCTGAGACCCAATCTTGATGATCCATCCCCCCTCTTGCCACCGTGCCTAAATGCAAGAAGCCCCCACCCATAGCTGCCACACCATAGAAACGCATCACAGAGTACCAGATTGCAGCCCTCCAAACGCATCTGCACCCCCATAAGGTACCCAGGAACCCCAGATTAGGGACTCTGGTCACTTTGTGAATGGATGACCAAACCCCTGACGGGCTCCCCCTGATGAAGCCCCTCCTAAGGAAAAAAACAGGCTAGTAGAAGAAGCACCATCAACCTCCGGTAACAAATGGATGCAACAAATGAATCTGCATGCTACATATAACTCCAGATTTACTGAGCAGTGTTGATGAAGGCCAAAAAAACCTACACTGCCAACACTTAGAACGTGCACAAAGGAAATGGTCAAAATAATTTTATTAGAGCCCAAAATCACATAAGCCTACAAACCCTATTGAAACAACTCTGTGATTCCTCATTTACCTCCTTCCCCCTACCAATTTAAGACTATGTAGATAAAGGGGAAGGGACAAAACTCAACCACAAAATGTAACTACTTTGGTGGGACCCTGTGTGCTTTTGGCCTCTTCTCCGTTTAGTGTTTTGTAACCGTAGTAACTTAGAGCAACTGAGCAGACTCGCAAGAGGGCTTGTGCCCAGGCAGCATATACAGAGTCATACCGCAACCCAGACATGGCCACCCAGTCCAGTCATTTCTGAACTCGTTCATATAGCAATCGACCATTCTGCACGCCTTCATATTTGCTTCCATCAAGCCTCTGTTTGTAAAATAATAATTCCGGTGACCCTGCTAGTTACCGTCTTCTCTCCAATGTTCCTTACACAACAAACCGTCTAGACAAATTCATGACCATGCTAACACCTCCTTCTGCATAATTCAGCTGCATTTTATTCCATAAGTCACAAAATCCTGCTAAAAAGTCTTTATTATGAGAACCACACTCTGCTAAATAATGTCACATGCCGTCTTTCAAATCACGCCCCTTGCCCCTGCAGGATCACTTGCAGAGTGTCACAAGGTTCCAGGTTATGACCCCCTATTCTTAACATTCACATACCTCACTCATGGAAATCCTAAGCAACTCTGGCATGACCTGCTATTGTTACGCTGATGATATACAAATTGCTTACTGCCTCTCACGAGTAGACTGGTGGCCAATTGATAAACTCAACAACTACTAAAAGCATGATCTGCACCACCACCAAAACCGTGCACCCCAGAACTATTACCTAACCGAATGAAATGAAAACATGCCCACAACCAACACTGACACGCAAAAACATGAGGTTTCTCACTGATGTGTCCCTCGCCTTTCAACCACAAGTTAAAAAATGTATCCAGTGATGGTCACCTGAGAAATGGCCAGCAGGGGTTGAAATTTACTCAAATATTCCCTCCAACGAAAATCAAGTTCTTTCCCCAAATAGTCCAGGACTGCAGTATATAATACAAAATTATACCCGTCCTAGAATATGTGGGGGAAGCCTTGTAGGTGTGCAGGAAAAAAAGTCGTCGACCTGGCGACTTTTTCCAGGCGACATCACATGGAACCTGAAAAACCTGATGTTCCCACACACAGCTCTTGCGACCATCACCCTAGTAGTCTCAGGACTGGAACTGATGACTCCAGGAGCCTTTACCTAGGTCACCCTGGTTACTGCTGAACCATCCATTAAGAGTACAAAGTATTAAGTTTCACGGTTCCTACACTTTTATTTTTAAAAAGAAACCGTTACGGAATGGTTTTGTTTTCAAATAAAAGTTTAAGAAGAAGTTGAAACTTGCACTTCAGTGCACTTCGTCGTGGTCACGCTGCCAGAAGTAGAACGTTTCATTGCTTTTTTGTGAGCTGAGAATCATTACTGAAACAGCAGGCATGCTTGATTTTTGCTTTCGCCTTACTGGGGATTCGAATTGGGGCCAGCTGGATCAGCTCCAACCTCACATCACAGTGAGCGATCGTGGAACTGCTGGGTTGCTGTTAATTTTTCAGTGGCCTGCGTGGGACAAAGCCCATTCCCAAGCCCCATCATAGCCCTGCTCCCGCAGTCAACAGAATTTTTCTTTAGCATTTAAGCAACTTACCGTGAAAATACTACAGGGGCAGCTGTCCATGCAGTTAATGGGTAGGTGGCTTTAATCTTTAGCATGCCCCTTGAGATGTGGACATGGTGGTTGATTAGAAAGGGAAGGGTGCGTAAAGCTGCATGCTGTGTGGGGCAATAAATAAAGGTAATGGGTGTTGTTTAAAATGCATTTTGCATTTTCTTTACCTGCTTCTTTTAGCCTTTACACAGTGGTGAGGGTGGAATGGAGGAAAGGACCCAATTATTGGGTTTGTATTGCGTGCAGGAGGGGGCGTGGCGGTGGAGTTTGTGGTGGGCCATATCGGAACATAGTTCCACTACTACCTTTCTTCTACTTTTGCCACTGATTCATGCCTAACTTTCGAGCAACGCAGCTCTTATAACAGTCCCACACTTTAAAAGGAAATGCCAAGGAGGGACCTCTTTCTTAGTCCTAGCAAACAGCCTATGGAATTCCACCCCTTGCAGAAACATGCACTTTGGCTGAACACGAGACTTTCAGGAAATTCATGAAAACCCAGGTGTTCACCAGCCGCTATATAAAAACAGTGCTAGCTCGTACGCTTACTCCATAGACGGGATCCAACCAGATTGATCCTGTCCATGCTCCCCCCACAACGAACAAGGGACTCCAAGAGCTTCTTAGAGTACAGGCCCAGGCTAGGCCAAGGGAAACTAATACGCACTTAAACCATCATGTCGGCAATACACCAAGGACAACTAGGCCTTCCTGCCCTGATTCCAGAACACCTTGGGGATCCCTTCTTTGCTAACCTGATCATCCTGACTTCCCATCTTAAATTAAATGCACAGCTCCTCATACACAGGTTGCAGCTGTACGCCTGCTAGTACACCTATCCTGCTCCCACGAACTCCCACAATCCCTGAACTCACCCACTTTCCTCTCGGATTTTGCAGTTAGCAATTTCAGTCACTAACAACTGGGGCTCCCCTCTGGCCACCTCAAGTGTCCCCCAGCAAGAACCACCTGGATTCATACCAGCAGAGATAAGGGGCTCTTCCGCTGTGCACTCAACCCTACGCATTCACACCCGCCGCTCCCTCAACGCCCATCAATCTTCCAATCCCCTTTTCTTCCAGAGCCATGTGCCAAGGCACAGCCAAAATGGCAAAAGCATATATATATGTATGTATATAAGAGCACTTTACACTGGATTACATTATCCAATTTATTCTCATTAAAAAAATCTTATAGGGACAGATCCAGGCATATAGCATTTTCTGTGCCTGTTTTCAATATTCAGAAGAAAACTTCTTTCTTAAGTACTTGGTTGCATTCTGTGATGGAGGTTCTGAGGGTACTAATAAATTACTTTTTTTAGTTTCGACTTTGCAAGCATTTTTTCAAGAGATCTGTTTTGATCACCCCCAAAACATTTCTTTAAAGTGCTATTGGATGCAATAGAGTGGTGTTGGGTCACGGCGGGTTTTGGTGTAGCCTCATCCCCTGGCTTTTAGCTCTAGTTCACCGCCAGAAGCCAACTCAGTACTCCGCCCCATCGCAATCGTGCCAGGCCCTCTACTTCCGGACGAGATTTCTTCAAAGTTTATGGTTTGGACATAAGAATGTGCGTGAATCTAACAACTCATCCAATTATTTATAACACCTAGGGCCTAATTCACAGAAGCGCTTTATAATGGTGCATTCCCATAGGAAAACGCGCTGTGAATCAAGCCCCTAGAGTGTACTTAACACCCTTGAGAATCTCCGGTTTTCCTGGTTCGACCAAACAGTGTTGCCCCAGATGTAGAGCTAGTGAGGCGGGAATGTTGCACATGTTCTGGTCCTGTCCTGGCATACGGGGTTACTGGGAGCAGATTGCAACTGGAATGGATAAAGGGGGGCTTTCGTTGAATGTCCAATCCGCGGCTGCTTGTCTGCTGGGAAGTTTGACAAGACCAAGGAACACGCGCTATATGCACAAGATGAAAGATTTGGCATATATATTAGCCAAACACGAGTTGCTATGTCCTGGAAATCCCCAAAGGGCCCTAAGATGGAGGACTGGTGTCGAGATCTACATAAATGGTCTCTGGCTGAATGAGTGGTTTTTGCGACGTGCAGTACACTTGGGTCGGGCTGAAACCAATGAAGACGACATGTCGTGGAATATGCAAACACAGACCTTGTTTGCCCCCAAGAGTGCAGACTCAAAACCAGCAAGCCCGCCTGCGCCAGCACCTTTGTGAATTTAAAGTAGCGGGCATTTCACGGTTACCACCCACCGCTGTTTAGTTCTAGAGCTTTAGGCAAACAAAGCTGAGGGGAGGGAGGGAAGGGAGGCAAGAGGATATTGGGGATATTGTTTGTTGATTTCTGATCTATTGAACGATTTCTCATGAATGACCAGATAGTCAGACCGCGACTGCACAATTTGATCCCTTTGTTGTAATGCTTGACGACTAAAACCAATGAAGATCTTTAAAAAAAGAAAAAATGTGCGTGAATCTAATTGGTTGAGGTTGATTTTCATGGGCCAAAATGTAGCCCCATTGTGTTTTGCAATCGAGGTCAGTGGGTCAAGAAGGGAACCTTCAATGGCTGGTGCAAGAACTTGAGCTTCAAGCCTCCACCTGACGAAGGTCCATCGTTGGGGGCCTAACACGACACAGGTGTGGCAAATATGCTCTCAAGGCGTGTTATGCTTAAATTAAAATGACTGGCGCATGTTTTCATGTGAAACTTCACTTTTTGATAACAGAAGAGCCTTTATATTCAAAATGGTGTATCTCCTCTAATGCGTGTTTGACGATGGAGATTTAGCCAAATGTAGGGTCCCCAATGTTATAAGAACTCGGACCACGCACAACTGTCCTCTCAAAGGGAGGTCTTTCTCATTAGGGGGCTAGTTTCTGAAATGGAACACCTTGAAAATGGACGCTATTTTGGTTGCACCTCTTAATCCTACGTTGTCCACGCTTCCTTGCTTCATCGATTCTGCTGTTCTTTCCTCTCTTTCTGCAACATATTTTGTGCATACATGGGGTTTAATGCAGCACAGAAACAAAATTGTAAAGTCTGCTTACTGAACTCTTTTTCCACACAACCATGTCAAGCCTCTTGTTTCTTCCGAGTTGGGTTCTTTTGTTGGGACTGTGTGATGTCATACACTGGGATTTATCTTTTTCCTGGATCACATTTGGTCACACTCGTCCTTCATTCGCTGCCAGGTTCATCTCTGGGGCGAAGGAATTTGACAGAATTTCCCCACTGGTGAAACGGATTGACCTACTTCCTTTGGAAGAAAGAAAAACATTTCAACTTAAAAGTATTTCACTCCTCTAACTCCCGTTTTGGAGCGTGAAAAGTGCTTTACAGTCGCAGGCTGCCCGTCGGTCGCCATTTGCTTGGCGTCTAATCTGGTTATTTCCGGGGACATTGATGGCCTGAGAAGTAGAGATAGGCTACTATTTGAAGCCCCTAAATTAAATCTATTCTTGAGCTTGAAGAGGTTTTTGGTTCTGCAGCCTGCGGCGCAAAAGAACTTTATCGTGCTCCGGACCGACAGCTTGTTGACTTGCTTTCGGAGGCATTGCATAATGGCAAAAGGAGGCTGCTTTATTTGAATGCAGGTAGGTTTACCATATTAGCATTTTTTGGCATATTCTTTCTCTTGTGACCTCGATTTCCTCAATTTCAAATGCATCATTCTTTGTCCTCGCGCCCCCCATCACTTTCTTCCAGAGTACATAGTCTATTCTTACCCTGCTGCTTGCTCCCAGCCTACTAATTTCTTTCTGCACTTCTGCTTTCCTCTTATCTTTCCCATGGGTACCTCACCTGCCCGCTTTGGGACCAGTTACCCTTCGTCTTCTGATTGCCCAACTTCACAATCACAAAACTGTCCTTAACTTTAACACGTTATTCCACAACTGTTAACTGTTCTCCAGAGCCTACCTCAGGGACAACAATCCACAACTCGGCATGTGCCCAGCAAGCCTTTGAACTTGCATTGACCTAAAGCACCCACCATCTCCCCCTACCCACCATGAGCATTTATATATGATGGGGCTGGGCAGGTCATCGCTTGGGTGCTCACCAAGGAACACAGACTCTCTGCGTGTGCATAGATTACCAGGGAGCAGGGCGCCTGTCACCAATCAGCAGTGCCAGCGCCCCTGCGTCATTGTGTCCTTCCAGGCGTCGTCCCCGTGGGTGGAAACGGATGATTCCCCTTCCGCAAGTTCCGCTTTTCCTTTCTGAAGTAGCTAAGCAATTGGCTGTGGCCGCGTGGGGTTTCTTACTGGGTTACACAGGCATGGCGATTCATCTTTTGCAGTTTACCGTTACGTTAACTTGGACGCTTTAGGTCTTTCATATTCTGTTTTTATAGTTTTATTGTAAAACTTTTAGACGTTTGTACATTGCTCAGGTACTGCTTGTAATTGATTGTGCTTGGGAACCTTTTTAACAAAATCAAATGTGAACACCAGACCAGACTAGACCTAAAACATTTCACGTAGCTATTGTGAAGGTTTATGTTGTGAATTTCTTCCTGAATAAAGGTTACACTGTTTTTATGATTGTTGACAAATAGCTGATCGCAACAGTCAGCGCTAATTTTCCTCTGTGGTGCTGCCCACCCCTCCCTGCTCAGCTCCACCTATCCCTTCCAGCTCCTCTGCTGCCCCCACACCTATACTTCTAATCCCCTAAGTGAGGCCCTTACGTACACTGCTCCTTTGCTGCCTAACCAGGTCCACACTTTAAAGGGCACATACATAAATACAAAGGACTCTTATCTGAAATTTCTCCTGGTTCCTCATGGGTGAGCATGGTTTGCTACTGGATTGCCGCCTTACTCTGTATTAGATGTTTTGTTAAAGGTTCTTATACCGCGCACTGTTGCCACCTGCGTTGTTTCTTGGTGCTTTGGTGGATCTGTAAAGCAAGAGTCGGGGATAAAAGAGTACTGAGCGGGAGAATAGAGCAAGAGAGCTGTGATGTATTGTTGACAGCTTCAGTTCGATTGACATTGTTCATTGAGCATGAACGTGTTTTTCGGTTGGTAGCTGCCATGTGCTGTTGTGTGAGGCTGTGTGGTTTGTTTCGTTGTGGTGTGGTGTAGTGAAGTGCATGCAGTTTGTTGTGCTGTAAGTGGGTATGGTTGTGTTTAGTTCAGACTTTGAGAGGTGTCTGCAGAAGGGTGAGTTTTAGTGGGGTTGGTTAGTGGCAGTACCCTTTCCTACCCCTGCTGTTATGACTATGTCCCCCGTGATCGGTCCATGCGAGATATTGCTCCCTAACACAGATAAACCAATTGAAAGATATGGCTCACCAACACAAATGGGCTACACCCATGGAGACATACCCAAGTTTGTGATATCTGAGCAGTCGAAGAAAAAAGGCCGGAAATTTGAGACACAGCAACAAATAGGAAACACCCACATTTGAGACACAACAGTAAGTTGAAAACACTTAGATTTGAAAGACCTGGGAAGTGGGGAAAAAGACCTACGTTAGAGATACAGCAGTAAATGTGGAACCACCTACAATTGTGACACATCAGTGATTGTGAAACTACTTACTAGCTGGCTAACATTGGTGTGCTATGTTATATCCTCCAGGTAACAAAGCTCACATAGGTGAAGCATGCGCAGGACAAGGGCACAGTGTTGTGCACTGCAGGTGTTGGGCGGCGTGATATTGCGCCCCCAAGACACATCTCTTTAGGTAAGCGCACTCCCATCACTTGCACGAAGGCCCTGCATCCTCATATACTGAGCTGCGCCCGACTCCCGCCAAGGCCTGCTACCTGCTGCATTAGGTAAGCGCACTCGTGCCACTTGCACGAAGGCCCTGCATCCTCTTATACCAAGCTGCGCCCCTACTCCCGTCCAGGCTTGCTACCTGCTGCATTAGGTAAACGCACCTGCGTCACTTGCACAAAGGCCCTGCATCCTCGTATGCAGAGCTGTGCCCCAAATCTGGCCCATGCCCACCACTCGCTGCATTAGTTTAGCGCACTCCCGCCACTTAAAGGAAGGCCCTACGTGGAGGCCCTATATCCTTGTATACCGAGCTGCACCCCGACTCCCGCCCAGACCCACCACCCACTGCATTCATCAAACACTTTCTCGAAATCTGCAGATGCCTTGGCTCCCACCTGTCTATCTTCCACCCCCTGATATCTATCCGGAACCGGCACCCCCAGCTACGCACCAAAAGACCCCACATCCCCTCAGCACAAACTCCAAAAACCAGTACCTCCGCTTGTGCACCTTGTACTCCACCTCCCCACCTATGTCAAAACACTCTGCCTGCTCTCCCCCCTCCCTCCCGCGGCCTCACCCAATAGGCCCTCAAGTGCATCCTGATCAAAGCCAGATCAGTCCCTGCGCGCACACTCTGAAATTCATGACCTCACCGCCAACGATCTTGACCTGCTTCCATATCCAAAATATGGCTCCACCATCAACTCCGTTTAGGACATTGTTCCGAACTGGATGGCAACCCACCAGCTATGCCTCAACGACGAAAACGCTGAGATCCTCATTGTAGGCTCCCACACCACCCTCTGAAGTATGGATCCTGCCTACAAAGCATTCGCTGTTGACGGCAACTGGATCCAAACATCCTCTGCAGCCAAAACCCTAGGCATCAACCTAGACGCCACCCTTGACTCCTGTTGCCAGGTTAACACCACTGCCTTCTCTGCTGCCCACACTGCAAAACTATTGAATGCCAGCAAGCCATTCCTCTCCACAACCAACTGCCATCACCAGAGCCAAATTGGATTATTGCAATGCCCTCTTTGCAGGAACCTCTGAATGTAACTTGTGCAAGCTGAAAACTATCCAAAACAATCCCTTCCGAGCAGCCCTAAGCTTGTCCAAGCACAAACATGTCACAAACGCCAAGAAAGACACCCATCGTTTCCCAATCCGTGAAGAGATTACATTCAAGACCATATCCATCGCACGCAGGTGCACAAACACTACTCCGGCCTACCTATCATGCCAGGTGGAGAAATACAGCTCCCCCCTTACCCATTAAGATCCACTAACAGCCATCCCCTCAGAGTGCCCACCTTCACCCGAAATACTGCAGGAGGGCTGCGCTTTCCTGTCATGGCCGCCAAGCTTGGGAACAATCTCCTCATCACCCTAAGAAAAGAACCTTCCTTGTGGACCTTCAGCAAAAACCTAAAAACCTCGCTCTTTGCCTAAAAGATGACTGAGCTAAGACAATCTGATATCCGTCTCCTCTTTCCTCCCTCTGTTTCTCTCTGCATGTAAAGCTTCTCGAACTAAGACTCGTAAGACATTGTGATACCCCCACCCTCATCACCCCAGTACCCCCTGTGGATTTTCATGTTGTCACTTTTACTTTCTGTAATTTGTATTTTCTGTCTCATAAACTGGCACCTAGATATCCAAAGGTTCAATGCGCTGCAACAAATGCAACCACTACATAAATAAGAGTGGTAGGGTTTTAATGAAATGCAGTGATTGTTGTACTCACCACACAAGACCACACCTTATCAGTCGCTGCTGGTTTACAGTGGCTGGCTTCACAGGCGAACACTGAGTGGAGCTGCTGCTTTGGGAGCTGCCCTTTGCCTTGGGCCCTTAGCCAGTTGCTGCCTGGTCAGAGGCTTTCCTGGGGGAAATGGTTAAGAGGCTGCTCCCTCTGAGGTGGACCCAATCGGGGGAAGGGGAGGCGGGTGGGCGCAGGACATAGGGCAGGGCAGCGGTCGCCAAAGAAAACCAGGTACATGAGAGGCCTGTAAAGTGGAAAAAAGGAGGTGGAAGAAATGAGAAAAAAGACAGAAAAACGGCAGAAAGGAGGTTGAATGGTGGCAGAGGCCTGGATAGGAGAGAAAAGGAGGAAGCAATGAGCGAAAAAAGAAGGATATTGTCAGAAAGGCGCAAACATGAAGGCAGAGGGCACAGAGAGCGTGATGCTAAAACCTGTACTTGTGTGGACTTTGGTGTTCTGGTACGAATTTTAGACAAGACTTTGTCGGATCAAGGTTTGCCTGGTGGTTTATGGTATCGGCCAGCATGGATTGTGATTAAATGCTAAGTTATAGAGAAACCCACCTTGAAGAGGAAGTGCTAGAGTGACCAAAGCCTTCACCAGGAGAGCAAATCAAGACAGACCATTGCATTTGCAAGAATTGGAAATCTGAAATGGCCACCAGGCATTTATGACCTTTGTAACCAATGTCGTATTGCGGAGTCCAAATCCGGAAGAATGATAGAAAGGGGGGTGGGATGGGCTGAAGACCCCACTGGCCAGTCAGAAGACTGACTCATGGGAAGTGCTCTGCTTACCAAGCCGCGTACAAGTTGAGGATTATGAAGAGTAACTTCATTCAGAACTGGAGGAAGAAGACCCCAATACCCACCAAAATTGCATACACCCTGGCAGGCAAGAGCACCTGGAGAAATCACTGCCGAGCCCTAGACCTCACCAGGAACGGAGGCTGACAGACCTTGCTCTTCTGTTAATCCAAATGTTAGGTTTGCCTCACACAGCTGCGCAACCCGTTAATGAAAGCCTGATGTCTCCATCTATGACTGTGTAAACGGTTCAAGGTGTGGATAAAGCTGACGGGCTGTTTGTATGCCTCGGAGAACTGTGCAAGCCTCTGATAAAGCCAAGAAGACAGGTGTTCCTCTGAGAACTGTTTAATACAATGACAAAGCAGAGATGCTAGGAGCATGCCTCTGAGTAGGCCTCAAGCCACCTGTAGCCAAGAGTGCTTCATTCTGCAGCCTCGAGCGGTTAACGTTAAGCCTAGGTGGCACTGTGCTAATGCTACGAGAGGGTAATTTGATGGCATGCCTCCTTGAAACAAAGAAAGCCCCTGCATTTCTAATAAAAGTTTGTGTTCTTGATGGCATCTACATGCAATATACACTGCCAAGGTGTTTAATATGTAGGCAAACGTTTGTGATCGAATTAGCTGCGTGCAACTCATTCTGTCCACTGAATAAAGGGATACACCTTTTATCCCAAAATCTGTTAAACTTAAAGAAATTATGCAGACATCACTATATCCCGCATAACGTGGCTATTTATTTGTGTGTTAAGCTTTGTTTCTGGAACTTGTCATCTCTTACGCATGCATGGATATGTGACTGCCATATTTCACTTAAACTTTTCAATACCTTATATGCTAAAAAAAAAATGCTCTTGTTTAGTCCTTATTACAAATACCAATCCTGTGGGAAAGCCGCGGCAGACGGGCTGGTGCTACCCCCAATTACCCTTTCTGGACGTTTAAAAAAAAAAAACGTTGGTATTGGGTTTACTTGGAACTCCAGCACCCAGAAGGTAAATGCATCACCTGCGAGATAGCTTGGCCCATTAAGCGTGTGCTCCTGTGAGTGATAGTTTGAATCTCGGCAGGGCCGATTCAGCCCTTTTTCGCGCCTAGCAACACTTGTGTACAGGCGCGTTATAAATGACTTGTATCATATCGTTCGGCGGTCAATATATTGCATGCCATTACATTTGGTGGCCTGAACAGATGTTATGACCATTGGTACAAACCTGTAGAAACGGCAGTAGCAGGCATTATATAAACACAAGTTATTATTAAATGGACAAATAGTACGCCTGTTTCTGTTGGCTAATCCTTGATGTTTTCAGTGTCTTTGTAGTTGTAATAACTAAAATGTCTGCCTCCTCCCAGCACTGCTCACTTGTCCTATTTGTTTTGAGCTAATGGCTGCTAAGGAAGGAAGGGGGCAGAGTGCTGGTGGAAAGGCAGCAGTGTTTGTGGACCATCTCATAAGTAGCTATGCAGTTGGACTGCCTTCCCTGCCGCCCGCCTGACGTTGTTGCAGTAGAGGTCGGCGGATCTGCTCTCTCAGATGCTCTCCCAAATCGAGAAAATGGAGGTCGTCGGAAAGTTACGCTCACATGATTGCTATTTTATCATCTGGCGCCTCCCGCGCAGTGAGCGAGCGCTTTACAGGAAATCCAGCATCCACTGCATTGTTTACAAGCACTATTTTTATCCAGAGGTCAGTGCGGCTGCGCCTCCCCGCTAGTGAGAAGTGGCTTCTGTTTTTTAAACCTGATTTGAGCAGAGGAGAGTAATGGCGGCCTCCTGATTTTCTTATCGAGACTCTAAAAAGTCAGTCTGGTATTAAATTATAGGTAGGTATGGGGGGTGCTTGTAGTCAGGGCCAGCTTTATGCCCAAGTCTTCCGGGCTACCGCTCAGGGTGCGCCATTAGCCCCCCTGGTGAATCTGTCAAGGGCTCCCCAGAGCTGGCGTGGTGGGTGAAAGCCCGGCAGGTACCCTGTTGTAATGAAATGCACTGGGTGCTTTTTATTACAATTGGGCGCTGATGCTAAACCAGCACGGGGCAGCCTTTGCTGGTTTGTCACCTGTGCTCTATTGAAGAGATTAACTCCCTGCTCCTGCATGGGGAGCGGGGAGTTGGAGCACTGCTTTTGGTTTTGCAGCATTGCTCTAAATAGCAGAGCAACCAAAAATTGTGACTTCCCTCTACCCCCCACTTGCAGGGACCCAAGTGGGGGAGGGGGCCAAGAGAGGGGGCGATGCATTTTCTTGACTCCCTCTTGGGCACTGCCAAAGCTAAGGCCGGCCCTGCTTATATTATATGATTAGGCGGGATATGTTCCGAGGGGCTGGCGGGCTGGCCTAAAATGGGGGGAAAATATTGTGTCTGCCCCTGTATCAATTCTTCCTTCGTCCCTCTCCGGTCCACAGATTTGTATAATGCTCACCCTCATTAACGCCGTTGCAGCGAGGATCGCAACCAGTTTGAGGCTTGTCTCACAAGGTGCGCGGGCCAACATGCTCTGCCTACCCTTACGTCCACTGCTGTAACCGCAACCACGGTCCAGACAATGGCAGTACAGTGATGAAATAGTGCTCCTGCTTAAGACCTTCTGCTGCTACAGTACTGTGTATGCATTTGTGAATGTCGCCACACCCATGTGTGTTTTGGGAGGGGCTGGTGAATCCTAGCTGGGCAACCATACAAGTGTGGTGTTAAAAAGCACACACAAGGCTAAGGCAATGCAACTGGAGAACCTATGGGTCTCAGCCTTTCCTTGCCAGTGAGCAGCCGGCACCAGACTTGCCTAGAAGAGACAAACACAAGCCAATCCGCTAAAGCCCCATTACACATGGAGTCCTGCCTGCCAAGCCCACCACAACACAAAACTGATCTTGCGCCTCCCCACCTATACAGTCATTCATAACTTTATTTTGAATGGATTGTGTCCTCCAACGTATGTTCTTCAGCATGAAGCCATACATGTTTTCACAAAACATAATATATCACAATAGATTAAACAAACCTATTCAATTTTTGACAAAATTAAAATATATAGAATACAACGGCCCTAGGGCCCAGTCTTTGCTTTTGAGTAATTTAAATACATAAGGGAAGAATCGATAGAATTGACTGTCTCTGGGGCATAATTTTGCATCAAAGTCTGTAATCGGGGGAATCAGCCCGAGTCCTTTCCCCTGGGGGGTAGCATTTGCCCCCGAGAGCACAGGCCTTTCGGCAAGTATTGGTCAGGACACAACCGTTAAGTTTCGATTGCACTGTTCACCAGGGGGGATAGCATTTCCTGTGAAGACGTATTAAATCCCCAGCCATTCTTTGGTCCCAAAAATCTATTCTCGCAGAGTCGAATGCTTCCCCCCAGATGAGACATCCTGAAGCAGTTAGCAATGTGTTCCCGAGATACAAATGGGCCTCTCCTCATTGACTGCAACCAATATATACATTTGTTTACGAGTGCATCCCTTGGTTGGTAGTGATCTTGGGCCAGTGTAGGAACTTTGTGTAAAAATAGTGACCCCACCCCCGACCCTCAGCTTAAAAGCTATTGGTCTGCTCAGTTTAGTAGTGGGGATACATGTTTTGTGGCCCCAACTTGGTGTTACCTTTTTGGGTTTAGTGTTTGCCCTAGGTACTTTGACTTTCGGGTGCAATCCTGTGTTGAATAAGAGGGGGCCGGAAGATGCAAGGTCTTGCTGGAATCGATGCCTCTGGAAGCTATTGTAGAGAATAGAGCTTTATCCACTTGAGCACTCCCAGTATCTTCTTTAGTCCCATTGATAGGTCCCCTGTCACCCTGTGTTCTTTGGCTAATCTTGCTTAGTGCACTTACAGAGAATCTGGCTGGCCCTGGGGTATTTGAGGCCCGGTTTCCATCTTCCTGGGTGTCTGATGGGCCCTCAGTAATTGCTCCCTTGCCAACTATTTTCATTAGGGAAAGGACTAGGTTCTTAATTGTCAAAAGTTCTAATGGAACCGCCCTACATTTTGTGTCAACCAAGGATTGATTGATGGAATTGTTGACAGCATTGAGTGGCAGATGCTGCCGCAAATGCCAGAAGGGCGTGCCAGGAGGAGAGGAGATAGGGGCGTGGAAAGACCTATTACATTCACTGACTGCCCCTATGACCACTCTCAATTCGGGACCAGCAGTGAAAGAGGACAAAGGCAAGCTCATTGGGACCCCGCTGTGGCATATTAAGTCAGTAGAAGCCATATCAGGTGGTTGGCATCCCTCAAGGCACAGAGTCCATGTCTTCGTCGCATGGGTAAGCTTTGTCAATGGCTGTAGGGGCTTTAATGACTTGTACAGTGTTTTTACTACCCCCAAGGTTCCAAACAAATTGGGCCATTAAATATCCCCAGAAACCGGCGAATCTCCATGATTAACAAATGGGCTTCCACCAAGGGTCTGGCCTGATCTATTAAGTTTGGTGCAGTGGGGGGCTGTGCAGATAGCGGGCCATAATTGGAATGTGCCTCTTTATTATCAGCAATTTCCCTTTAGCTGTAGCTACTGGTAGTGGTGCAGATGTCGATGCTATAGGCATGGCAGGGATTGACAGGATTAATATGACGTCCATGAGTCCACGAGTTTGCCGGGAGGATACAAGTAGTAGAGATTGTTAGAGTGTTGCAATGCTCCTTTGAAGAAAGGCCACCATTCCAAGTTTGGTGTTAGGCCAGGGGCTGCTATCGAAATATGCTTCTGTTTTTCTTTAGTCTCTGCAGATAGGAGTGGGTACAAGCATACGCCCCCCTACCCCCCTGCCTGCCATCGCTCTCACCTTAGCTCTGTTGGTCTGCTGCTTGGGCTCGTGGAAAATCCCTCACGCGCTTTTCCTCTGGACTGGCAGAAATCTCCTCCTCCAGTTCTTCGGCGGTTGCCAGGAGTTACCGGTGAGACAGTGGGCCTCTTCCCATACAACACAAAGCCCATACTGGCATCCTTCCTCACCATGCCCCAGTGTATAAACCCAATACCTGGTCCCACCTCCCCAACCCGAATGCACCTCGTGTTTTGCCTCCCAACCTCATTCCCTACCATAATGCGAAAGTGATGTCCAACCTCCCCACCCATACAACACAACGCCCATACTGGCAACCTTTCGCGCCACAGTACAGAACCAATATTTGGTCCCACCATCCCATTCTGAATGCACCTGGCATTCTGCCTGCCGATCCCCACCAAAGCAGAACCCAGCCATGACTCCCCACATTGCAAGGGCACCGACGGGCACTGAGCATTCAAACAGTAACCTTCGTAGCTTGCCAACAAGTATTAAGAGACGGTTTAGATAACACACAACAATAAACAATTGTTAGTACACACGTTGTGGTTAAAAATGATCATGCAGGTTCGTAGACTTGCATGGCAACAGTGCCCGACACTGAATCCGGTAAGAACACCTCTGCATCCCTACAACTCTAGCATGTAAGATAACACACCCCCTGAGCAGTCACGGTCTCTGTCATTCCTGGACACAATCTGGGCAGGTCTGATAAATAGGCAACTACATAATGCGAGGACCATGTCTGCGTCTGATCTCGACCTGGCTGCTGGGATTTCGCAGACTAACAAAACGAGTGACTTTGGTGCTGGGTTGCATTCATCTCCCTTGACTCATTCCTCGCTTTTTCTTTCAATGTCTCTGAGCCCTCCCCCCTTTGAGAGTGGGGTTGACATGGTGTGGCATCGAAAGGTGCCCCCCCCTTGCAATGGCTTTACCGTCAATGAGGACAACAGTGAGGGGCAGGCCTCTCGATCTAGACCCGCACAACAACTATAATGTTACATGCCTTCCTCCCCCACAGCTACTTGCATGTTGGACCTGACATCTATCGCAGACAAGTCCAGTCACAGAAGTTGAACTATGACAGAAGCATCTGTGCTGGACTGAGCGGTATCATGTAGGGCCAAAGGGGCTGAGTTAAATGATCGAATGACTGAAGCAGTTCCTGCTAGAGAAGCACTCGTGGCCTCAAAGACTTTTATAGCCTGTCCTGTGTGCCCAGCTAAAAAGAGAGGAAGTGCCCGTGTGGTGGGGCTCACTGAAAGTGCAAATTTTCTCTCTATGGAACTATCTGATGTGGAGCTATTAGAAAATGAGAGCTTTCTTGACTGGCTATCGCAAAACACGTACCGCAAATCGCGACAAGATGCCTCAATGAGTCTTTCACCCGCTATGGGTCCTTGTCTGGCCTTAAAGAGATGCATTATGGACTTGCGTACACCATCCGTCTTGCCATCGGAGCCCGTCCGCTGTGGATCCAAGCCCTGGGGTGGTTTTATCTACCCGATGGTGGAGAGACTGTCTAGCGCTTGAGTTAGTACGCCAGCGGAGACGTCATCTAAGAAAGTATTTGCAAGCAAAAGCATACACGAAACAAGTCATTGCTTCCCTCCGTATGCGAAAAAACATAGGTCGGATTCAAATGTTAAAGGATCCACTCCGACAAACTCTAATGACATGGAAACGTTAACTGACCAGAGGCGGCTAGGGAGAGGAAACGATAAATTGGGCCTTTGTTCGGACTCTGAATAATCATCCTCAGTATCAACATCCTCTCTGAGAATGAGCATAAGGCCCAGAGGGAGCAATAAGACCAAGAGAACGGGTCCAAATAACTGAAAGTTCGTCCAACTTTCAGACTCCATGTAGTCTGATGTAGGCTCCACCATATCCCTCTCTCCATTTCTAAAACACTAAGAGTCCATTAATGACAATTATAAAGATCAGAGAGAGGGGCGAGAGTGCACAGCTTACTTTCTTGATAGTGTATTTCGTTTCCAATGGAATGTTATTTTGTAAATAAATATGTTAATGGGGTGCATCCCACTATCATGTGCCACCGTGTTGGGCACAGAAAATGAACATGGAGAAAAAGAGACCGAGGCAAAAGTGCCTTCGGTGTGGGCCGCACACCCCTGATTCCCACTAAGGGTTAATCGATTTCTTTTGTGATCGTTATTCAGTTAATAAAATCCAACTTCAATCGTAATTCACAGATATGTATATTTTTTAATTTTTCAATTGCTGTGTTTATAAAGCTCATAAAAAATTGTGCTTAATTGGTTAAACTTCACCAAAAAAGCTAATTATCTCAGTTGAGGCAAAACAGAAAACCCATCTGGCTAATGCATTTCGGATTGTATCCTTCGTCAGAGCCAGGTTAGTACTACACACATAATAATGCATTATAGGTGGATTTAGAAGGTTTACAATGTTTAAATTAATAATTGTTCCGTACATCAGATATTCAAGAATTAATAACCAAAACAATCATAATAAACAAAACAATCATAATAAACAAACAGGGCGCCCACAAGGACAAACAAATATTTAACAAAAAAGTGAGATTGGAGAAAGGAGAAAAAACAAACAAGTAAGCATACATGATTGTAGACAGTAAAAATACAATATTTGCACAGATAATGATATTGCTCTATAATTCAAACAATTAATGGGACTAATCAACTGCGTGCTAGAATTGCCGATTAAGCCTTTTTGGTGACTATGGTGCTTAAAGGTAAAGTTAGGCAGCGTGTGCTTATTGTGCCAGAGTGTTGATAGTCATACTATATTGTGTGAGAATACCTGTGGCTAGTTAAACATTTCACTAACCTGTGTGTCAGTATGCAACCCACGCGTGCTGTCCGCGTGTGGTGTTTCTCTATGAAGCACTGCCTAGTGTGGGGAGAACAAATGTGTTATCTCCTCCGAGTAATTAGCTGCTATTGATCTATACGCGATCTTACTTCGCGTCGCTTTGTGCAAAGGTATGGCTTACCTGGAGCGTTCTGAAATACGTCTTGCTCGATCAACTCCGAACAGCGTCTGAGACTCGCGGTTCGTGTCGTTGCCCTGGGCAACGTTATGTAAACAAAATGGCCGTTTGTGTATAACCAAGTCGGCCATATTGGTAGAGGCAATACTGGGACATGAGTGGCATAGAGTGTGAAATATAAATGGCAAATGTAAGGGATGTGAATGTTAAGATATTAATTGCACATGTAAAGATATTAAAGCTTCATGATATCTGTGTATTTTAAGTTGTACCTCTAGCACATGTATGTTCTGATAGTAACGTCGTGTACCTCATGGCTAATTGGCTAATTGGCCATTAATGTAAGGTCATATAGCGTAAAGATATACTATCCAGTACACATCAACAAAGGAAAATACAAACTAATAAATAATAAATGTTTACAACAAATGGTTATAGCAGAAAGCAACAGTGTTTTCAAATCGGGTAGTGATTTATACTTATTGCATGAGACAATTTAGCATGTTCATTATTGATATTGCACGGTGAACAAATAGTGACATCATTACAAAAAGCAGTTGAGATCAAATTCCTCGTTGAGCCCTTGTGGTGCCAAGGAATCGAGACGATCTATCCAATAGGCTTCTCTTTGTTGCCTTCTTTTTTTCAAATCAGCATATATGCTTGTCATTTCCAGGGTTTCCAAAATTTGGAACTTGACTTGAGAGATGTTATGTTGCTTTGCATTAAAGTGTCTTGCTACGGCTGAATTGATGTTCTTATTGCGTATACATGATTTATGTTCATTCATCCGAATTCTCAGTTTACGCCCTGTTTCACCTACATAGTAAAGTCCACATGGGCAACGTATGCAGTAAATGCAGTTTTCGGTATTGCAGGTGCCATAGCTTTTTATCATGATCTTTTCTCCCGTGTATGGATGTGGAACCAATCCTCCTTTAATAATGTTATTGCAATTACTGCAATTTAAACATGGAAATGTTCCCGTCTTTTTTGGTTTGATCCTTTTGGTTCTGGTATCTCTTGTGTTAACTAGATAATCCCTAAGGTTGCTGGATCTTTGATAAGCAAACGTTGGGGTCTCTAAGAAGAGATTCTTAGTTCTTTCGTCATTTTTAAGTATTGTCCAATGTTTATTTATACATCTTTTGATCTGCATACTTTGGGATGAATATTTAGACACATATACAAGTGATGGGGATTGCTTTTTGTCCTTTGGTGCTAGAGTGCTGGTTCTTGTTATTTTTTGTACCTTTTCTTTTGCTGTCTGTAGATCTTCATTCGGGTATCCCCTATCTTTAAGTTTTTTGCTTAGTTTTTCAAGTTCTTGTTCGTACTCTCTGTCATCACTGATAATTCTTTTTAATCGCAACATTTGACCATAAGGTAAATTCTTCAGAGTGTTTTGTGGATGGAAACTCATACGGTGTAATAGATTGTTCCTATCTGTAGGTTTTGTAAACAAAGAGGTAGTGATTTGTTGGTTGTTTACGTTCACCAGGATATCCAGATAATGGATTCCTGGATTGCCAATTTCTGAGGTGAACTGAATACGCGGGTCTATATTGTTGATATAACTTATAAACTCATTAAGTTCTTCTCTTGTGCCTTGCCAGATACCGAATATATCATCTATATAACGCACGCATGTTTTCAATTTGTTCTGCCATTCAGGTTTTTGCAAGATATGGGTCGTCTCGAATTGGTACATAAACGCATTAGCGTAAGCTGGTGCCATTGTTGCTCCCATGGCTGTTCCGGAAGTTTGGATGTAAAATTCCTTCTTATATTCAAAATGTGAATTCATTGCGATAAAAGAGAGTAGTGATAAGATGAATTCTTTCACTGCTCCTATATCGTTCTCCTGTAACAGGAGCCACTCTACCGCTTCCTGTCCCAAGTCATGTGGAATGCTTGTGTAGAGGTTAACCACATCTATGGTGAAAAGTATGTCGTTCTCTGTAAGTTGGACTCCCTCTATGATGTTCAGAAAGTGTGTACTGTCTTTCACATACGTGGATGTCTTCTGTATTAAAGGGTTCAAAAAATAGTCTATGTATGTTCCTAGATTATATATAGCGTTATATAGATGATATATTCGGTATCTGGCAAGGCACAAGAGAAGAACTTAATGAGTTTATAAGTTATATCAACAATATAGACCCGCGTATTCAGTTCACCTCAGAAATTGGCAATCCAGGAATCCATTATCTGGATATCCTGGTGAACGTAAACAACCAACAAATCACTACCTCTTTGTTTACAAAACCTACAGATAGGAACAATCTATTTCACCGTATGAGTTTCCATCCACAAAACACTCTGAAGAATTTACCTTATGGTCAAATGTTGCGATTAAAAAGAATTATCAGTGATGACAGAGAGTACGAACAAGAACTTGAAAAACTAAGCAAAAAACTTAAAGATAGGGGATACCCGAATGAAGATCTACAGACAGCAAAAGAAAAGGTACAAAAAATAACAAGAACCAGCACTCTAGCACCAAAGGACAAAAAGCAATCCCCATCACTTGTATATGTGTCTAAATATTCATCCCAAAGTATGCAGATCAAAAGATGTATAAATAAACATTGGACAATACTTAAAAATGACGAAAGAACTAAGAATCTCTTCTTAGAGACCCCAACGTTTGCTTATCAAAGATCCAGCAACCTTAGGGATTATCTAGTTAACACAAGAGATACCAGAACCAAAAGGATCAAACCAAAAAAGACGGGAACATTTCCATGTTTAAATTGCAGTAATTGCAATAACAATATTAAAGGAGGATTGGTTCCACATCCATACACGGGAGAAAAGATCATGATAAAAAGCTATGGCACCTGCAATACCGAAAACTGCATTTACTGCATACGTTGCCCATGTGGACTTTACTATGTAGGTGAAACAGGGCGTAAACTGAGAATTCGGATGAATGAACATAAATCATGTATACGCAATAAGAACATCAATTCAGCCGTAGCAAGACACTTTAATGCAAAGCAACATAACATCTCTCAAGTCAAGTTCCAAATTTTGGAAACCCTGGAAATGACAAGCATATATGCTGATTTGAAAAAAAGAAGGCAACAAAGAGAAGCCTATTGGATAGATCGTCTCGATTCCTTGGCACCACGAGGGCTCAACGAGGAATTTGATCTCAACTGCTTTTTGTAATGATGTCACTATTTGTTCACCGTGCAATATCAATAATGAACATGCTAA
Source organism: Ambystoma mexicanum (assembly GCF_040938575.1). Taxonomy (NCBI): domain Eukaryota; kingdom Metazoa; phylum Chordata; class Amphibia; order Caudata; family Ambystomatidae; genus Ambystoma; species Ambystoma mexicanum. The sequence goes on along the minus strand of NC_090922.1, from coordinate 573,848,927 downwards.
ATTGTCTCATGCTCATGCAATAAGTATAAATCACTACCTGATTTGAAAACACTGTTGCTTTCTGCTATAACCATTTGTTGTAAACATTTATTATTTATTAGTTTGTATTTTCCTTTGTTGATGTGTACTGGACAGTATATCTTTACGCTATATGACCTTACATTAATGGCCAATTAGCCAATTAGCCATGAGGTACACGACGTTACTATCAGAACATACATGTGCTAGAGGTACAACTTAAAATACACAGATATCATGAAGCTTTAATATCTTTACATGTGCAATTAATATCTTAACATTCACATCCCTTACATTTGCCATTTATATTTCACACTCTATGCCACTCATGTCCCAGTATTGCCTCTACCAATATGGCCGACTTGGTTATACACAAACGGCCATTTTGTTTACATAACGTTGCCCAGGGCAACGACACGAACCGCGAGTCTCAGACGCTGTTCGGAGTTGATCGAGCAAGACGTAGCTCAGAACGCTCCAGGTAAGCCATACCTTTGCACAAAGCGACGCGAAGTAAGATCGCGTATAGATCAATAGCAGCTAATTACTCGGAGGAGATAACACATTTGTTCTCCCCACACTAGGCAGTGCTTCATAGAGAAACACCACACGCGGACAGCACGCGTGGGTTGCATACTGACACACAGGTTAGTGAAATGTTTAACTAGCCACAGGTATTCTCACACAATATAGTATGACTATCAACACTCTGGCACAATAAGCACACGCTGCCTAACTTTACCTTTAAGCACCATAGTCACCAAAAAGGCTTAATCGGCAATTCTAGCACGCAGTTGATTAGTCCCATTAATTGTTTGAATTATAGAGCAATATCATTATCTGTGCAAATATTGTATTTTTACTGTCTACAATCATGTATGCTTACTTGTTTGTTTTTTCTCCTTTCTCCAATCTCACTTTTTTGTTAAATATTTGTTTGTCCTTGTGGGCGCCCTGTTTGTTTATTATGATTGTTTTGGTTATTAATTCTTGAATATCTGGTTGTTACACATGATGTACGGAACAATTATTAATTTAAACATTGTAAACCTTCTAAATCCACCTATAATGCATTATTATGTGTGTAGTACTAACCTGGCTCTGACGAAGGATACAATCCGAAATGCATTAGCCAGATGGGTTTTCTGTTTTGCCTCAACTGAGATAATTAGCTTTTTTGGTGAAGTTTAACCAATTAAGCACAATTTTTTATGAGCTTTATAAACACAGCAATTGAAAAATTAAAAAATATACATATCTGTGAATTACGATTGAAGTTGGATTTTATTAACTGAATAACGATCACAAAAGAAATCGATTAACCCTTAGTGGGAATCAGGGGTGTGCGGCCCACACCGAAGGCACTTTTGCCTCGGTCTCTTTTTCTCCAAATTATAAAGATCAGGCCACTCTTCTTGCCATGACCCATTCAAAGTTGATCCACATCAAATCCTTTTTAAACAGCCTACAAAGTAGACCGGACAGAGAATCGGAGGCAGAAAGTCTCCTGCAAAAATTGATTTGTGTTCATATGAGGGAAGTGGGAGCAAATTAAAAAAACCTACAACTTGAAGAAGCAAGGAATCTTCTAAAATGGGGCAAAGTCATCAAAAAAGGATACCACGGAGGTTGTTAAAGAGACTAGATCGACCAGTACAGAAAGGGGTTGAAATGAACAGGCTTTTTCAGTTAAATCGAATGTGGGGGTGCTGGGAGCGATGGCCCCTTTCGTTAATCAAACATCAAAGCCACCCTTAATGCTTACAGGAGAAAGATCCGAAATGACGAACTGCCCAGAGGAAGTTCCGTTACTCGATGTGATGTGCATGGGTGGGACAGGTGTGATACCGACACCTGACAATGACGATCAGGCTCTGTTGGATCCTGAATTATCAGGTGAAAATGAGGAGAAGTCGGAGGACAAGAACTATGAAATGTTCTATACCTGAAGAAAGAGGAAACAACTAACAAAAAACAATAAAGTCCCCCTTCAACTGAAGCAGCAACAAAAAAAAAATCTAAAATCACGCCAGGAAAGAAACCCTTGTAATCGAATGGTCCCTGGAACTTCAACCTGGAAGATTCCGCCGTTGGACCAGGAACCTGAAAAACAAAAGACAAATAATAAGCTATTTGGAATCATGCTGGTCAGTACTGCTACCCCAGCTATCGTGGAGGAGGCTCTTAAGGTCAAGCCTCCAATTGCTAGCTGCAGTCACAGCGTGGAGCCCCTGGATAAGGACCTTATTGGACCTATAGGTCTATGACGTGGACAATGGCGGCCAGGGTCCCCCAACCACACCATTCTCTGAGGAAACTCAGAATGTGGGGACTTTCCAGCAATCCGGATAGTCGGAGTAAATGCACAGATTGCTTCTAATGAATGCCTGGTCAGCCGATTCCGGACTATGGAAGACAAACAATGCCAATTGATAGCTCAAGCTAAAAATAACAAGACCTTTAAATCCCCTAAACTAGCCAACTTTGGGGAAGAGAAGGGTTGGGTACCTAGCATCTTTGGCTGGAGCGATGAGAACGACCTTAAGGAGTATGAGTCAGATCAATTGCACAAAAGACCTCTTGAGAGCAATATTGCCAACTACGAAGATAGATGTTGATGGACCGAGCATAATGCAAAGAAATTGCCCCCTCCAATGGCCTCACACAAGTGAGAATTTCCTTAAGGCACTAGAGAGAAGGATCGATCTCGGGTTGAAAGCAACTCAGGCTCTTATATGATACGCTGGACAGAATACTATCAGTGGCCGATGGACTAAGACTAAATTGAACAAATGTCCGGAGATTGTTTCAACGTATTCCCAAACTAAGTGATCTAACATCAGACTACATTACAGCAGTGGAGTTCCCAAGAATTAAACAATTAGACCAGGTTTGCCTGCATATCAGAGCTAAAATCATTTACAATCTGCTGTTGGAATCTGCAGAGGCCTTGAGGCCCCTGGGTTTCAACATTAGAGACAAGAGACACACAAAATGCCACAGGTGGGGCAGCCCACAGGAGTACGAGCCTAGGACCTCTACAAATGAGGTATACAAAAAGCTGCACTACAGCAGATCCCAGGACCCTAAAGAAAATCGTGCCAGGGGAGTCGACAGCTTCCCTATTTTGGGTGGGGAGTGATCTGCTAACAAACTCCCCCTAAAGATAACCTTTAATCGACAGAAACCAAGAGGTCGATAATTACGCAAGTCAACCCCCAAACCTAATTTACCTAAGGTGAAGAACTGTGGGTGGGTGGCTAATACTCTAAACGTCAACAAGGCCCTATCCCCACAACTAGAGATTCAATGGTATTGGGTTTCTGGAACACAAGAGGATTTTGTCATTTGTTTAATTATGACCAGAGAAACCTTGTAATAAAAATGACATCTTATGTTTTCAGGAAACTTGGCTTTTGACTGCTCCCAGGGTTAAGGGCTTTGACCTTTTCCTAAACCCTGCCAAAAGGGGAGAGAAGGGTAGACGTTCTAAAGGCCTTTTGACATTAGTTCCATCCCCTGGCCCTTTTTAATCAAAGCTAGAGACCCCAAACCCTACATGCAAACAATTTGTTTAGAAATAGTCTCAAGAAGTCACGCACCCCCATTTGGTAATAATAATAAATCTGTATTGGAATCAAGTGGTTTGGAAGGATGGGGGATTTGTTGACACAGTAATGAGATTGATCGATGATTTTAGGGTGAACCTGCATGATCCTTTGATTATTCTGTGTGGAGATCTCACCATAAACTGTATAAGAGACACGTCGCAAGGTGGGGACACTCATCCTGGGCCAAATTTGGGAGGCAAAAAAAAGCTAGAGCTGAAATTTGGTTGAAAGAACTGGAGGAGCGTGACTTCCTCATGTTAAACCGCCACACGGTTGTAGATATACCGGCTTTTGCTAACTGGGGAAGAGGTAAGCAACGTTCCACTTTAAATACTTCATCTCTGCTAGTGCTTCTCCAAAATTATTGGAGGTAATTAAAATGGAAAACAGTGACCATGATTTAGTACAGCTGACTCTCGAGTTATTAGTAGGTGGGAAATCTGAGAAATGGGAGCATGAGGTAGTTGTGGGACAGGGAAGGAATCGACCTCTACTAGATCAAAGAGAAATCATCTGCCTTAATAATGTATGTATCACTGCCTTGAGGTACATGAACATTGGCTGTCATTATGTACCATTGCTCAGGGACTATTGGGAGGTCAAAGTGGATGGATTGAAATCCCATCTTAAACTAAAGCATCAATATGATCCCGAAGTGGTAGCAAAAAAAGGTACCTTAATAGAGACATAAGATCATTGCAGTATCGATTCGGCTCGGAAAGATTCCCCCGAATCAAGAAGCGAAGACCGCAATATAAAAACTGGTTAACTCACAAGAGCACAATTTTACAATGGGACGCTGAGCGTATGCTGAATATTTTTTCAGCCAAGGGCTCCAGGAGTCTGTGGCGCCTTTTGAATGAGGCTGGTGGTTCACAGTTGGCGCTCCGGGGGATCACTGTGAAGGAAGAGACTTGGGTTTCTTTCTTTGGTGCCCTCTTGGGTAAAGTAGGGGAGAAAGATACCCACCTCGGGATTACACCGGAAGTGGCTACGTGGAACTTGGGCATTACGAAAGAAGAGGTCTTTGGAATGATAGAGGGCAAGCAATTCTAGAGCTCCGGGTCTGGATGGCCCCTCGAACTCCATGCTTAAAACTCCAGAGGAGTGGGCGGCATTCTGTATGAATCTATTTAATGAGATCATGACCAGGAGGGTGGTCCCGGATTCCTGGAGAAAGGTGGTGGTTGTCCCGATCTTTAAGAAGGCCAGTAGGGTGGATCTGGAATAATTACCATCCTATTGCCCTTCTTGACATCTTGGGAAAGATCTTTGCATCGCTCATCTTTGTCAGACTGCAGCTCTGGGTGGCTGACTCGGGGCATTATGACAATAGACAAACTGGATTAGTAAGGGAAGTAGGATGTAGCCTGAACCTGTTTTTGCTGAACATCCTAAAGGTTAAAGCAATAAAGGAGAAGCGTAAAGTTTATGTTGCATTCGTCGATTTCACACAAGCGTTCGACAGTATGGATCGCAAGTTACTATGGGCTAAATGGGCTGCGTGGGACTGCCCCAGTGACATTTTAGTACCAATTATGGCGCTGTATTCTAATACTACTTTGCAGATCAGATTGACCCAGAGGGGACTACTTTATAGGGAAATCCCTACATTGAGGGGCTTGAAACAGAGCTGCCCACGCACCCCAGAGCCGTTTAACCTATTTATATCGGATCTAAAGGCAGTTATGGAGGGGAGTGGTGCGTTCCCACCTAGGATCACAGGGCAGTCGGACGGCTGGATTCAATATGCAGACGACTTGTTCATACTGGATCCAACACCAATCGCCTGCAAAGAAAATTAGACGCCCTACAGGCTTATGTTAAACAGAACGGCCTGAAAGTGAATGCGTCAAAGTCGATGTTTTGGTGCTAGAAAGCCTAAAAGGGCTCAAGCGTAACTCCTTCACTTGGCGACTAGCAAATGAACGAGTGAATCTAGTGAAAAATGTTAGATATTTTGGAATTCAGATCAATTCCAGCCTAGTTGATGATCCTCGTAAACTGGAACTGAAAACCAAGATGCAGAATTTGACTACCCAAGGGTTTATATTACATAAGAAGTTTGGTAAGATCTCTGTCCTCCCAGGTCATTCCAATAATTGCATACGGAGCTGATGCCGCGTTATGTCTATCATGGAAACATTGACGTATGTTAGAAGGGGTGTTTTGGAAAAGAATCCTTCACTTACCCCGAAGTGTACCAATAGTGGTTATAAGACATGAATTGGGGCTCCTCTCAATATATGCTATAGTGACCTGGAAGGGTTATATGTGATTTTACTGAAGGTAAAATCACAGTGGTAAATTTCAGAGTGGTCAAAAAATTTGATTTTTTACATTTCGGGTGTCCATCCCCAAGCCCCCTGTTTTTCTATCCTTTGAAAGCCAACCCTGAAGCTTCTAAAAATAAAGAAATATGGCACAGGGACTGGGATTGGATTTTCAAAAAAACACAATACAGGTTATTTGAACATCTTAGTAAGGAAACAAAAGCGCTGAATACATTGCCCAAATACTTGGTAAAATTCCCTAGTTTTAAATATCGTGCCCACTTTGAGATTTAGGATGAACCTATTTTATGCTAGAAAGGTCCTAAATAGTTGTAGCCAAGTCTCAGACAGCCAGGGTGAATGTAGGTTATGTAATGCCCACTTTATTGTCCAGCATTGACAAATCTGAGAACAAAATTCCCTGGGGGAATTTGTACAGGAAACACCCTCCAGGAGTGCATCCGAATGGTGGGATCACCTGAGCTGGGTAGAACATTTTAAATTAAATTTCCACATTGATAAAATGTATAGATGAAACATTTAAATTGGTAGAGCTGGATTCATAACTTATTGGATGATTTTGGTTTTAAGAAATGAAATGTTTAGAGTGTTTGTGAAAATTTTAATTGTGAGCATCATGTATTTTGTTCTATGAATTGTATCTTCACTCTGTTTTTGATATTTTGCATTTTGTCTTCGTTGTATTGTGTTTTTATGTCGTACTTCGGTGAAAGTTTCTAATAAACAAAATGCCGTAATGAAAAAGTAGAAGGGAGCAGGCTTCTACCACGTCACCTCTGCAACAAAGGCCCCAACACATGCATCAGCGCCGTTGTCTCGGAAATCAATTATGTTGCAACCTCAATGGCAATCAATGATTTCATTAAAGAAACATGGTGCCAAAAATGTTGACAGCTTTCATATCTGCCTCAAAATCCCAGAGCACTGAAACAGACATTTCACCAAGAACCGGTGCCAAACTCTGCTCCGTCACCAACCTTTAGACACTCAGGACTTTCCATGACAATATAAGGCATGAACAAGGAATGCATCCATCAGACTTTTAGCATTTAAGAAAAACAATTGGTGACTTTGCAAGAGGCACTGCATTGCCTCAATAAAATAAAATCAAGAGCTTTAGCAGAGGGACAAGAGACCGCTGTCAGATCCATTGACTAGCTCTCTAAAAATAAAACAGACAACAGATCCCAAGTAACTCAGTGGAAATGGAGGGCCCTTCAAGCAGAAAGACTAGTTTCCTGAAGAACAAGGATGATTTATAAGGAGAACTACTGTGTGTAGGATGATGATGTCCCTTGATAAACCAAAACCACTGGGATCATCTTCCCCTAAATAGGACTAGAAAAAAATAGTATGTCATAATTCGCAGGGCTGCTTAGATGTAATGTCACAATCCTGGCAGAGGAACATGATACTGATTTCTTGGTTGTAACCCTGATGGAACCATAAGGGCAGAAATGCTCCCACATAGTGCTGTTACAAAACAGCAAGAACTGTTTACTGCATTGAAAAGTAATACACGTTGCCACCACCGGATCCCTTCCTAGTCTCATAATCCTGGGTGGCTTCATGATTGTGGCTACAGCAAGAAAGAGGTCAAGTACCTCCTTCCATTTCAACTGCACCGCTTCACACAAAGTCTTTTGACTTTCCACAACATCAGTTTTGACTATTTCTTCTGGGAAAATGAGACACAGTGGTGCTGTTTGTTACACACTTGTGATTGCCACATCCAATGCAGGTTCTGCTCCTCTCCTCCTGAACACCTTCTGTCAGTAGGACAGCCTTCATGCCACTCTTGTTTCCCCACTCTTACATTAATCAAGTGTGGAAAATGATTTCTTCTCACTTCTGGTCGTCTTTGGTTTAGGCAATGCTTATATAGGTCAGTGCCCCCCCCATTGCTTATTTCTCCCTTTGACAGTAGGGTCTATAAACAACTGGCTTCTTAATTGCCCTTTATTGGCTTTGGTAATGTAGGTTCTTTTTTAATGGATTTGTTATTGCCCTCTTTTGGCTTTGGCAACAGTTGTTTATATTGGTTTCTAACAATATTGTCCTCTCGTGTTGTTGGTGATTATTCTAACCTTCAAGAACACAATGACACTTGACTGGTTTGTTTGCTTAGTTCTTGTATTGCCACTTTCTCCACTTGGTATCAGCTTGGTATTTAAAATAATTATCTTTCTGCTTCTCCTCAGTTTGACATACATTACACTTATGCTTCTGTCACTTTGCTCGTTTTTCATTAGTTCATATTCAAAATACCCAGACTTGGCCATTGGGCAGTTACGGAGCGCTCCGGGGTCACAGTAAACTACTGAATTCACTGAGTATGGCTTTCGCATCCGTTCGCTCTGCTGCCTTCGGGTTGTCTGCTTCCTCTGCTCTGAGCGACACAGAAAACAGCTTTGCTCTGTTTTCCCAAGCCCGCACTGGCCAGAGAAGGGGCGTTCCTTGCTCAGAGGTGTCTCTGGTGCTCGCCTGCCTTACTGGGGGGAGGAAGGAGTAGACTTTTCAACTTCACGCCTCCCGCCGCACGACATCTAGGTGTCTGAAGGAAGAGATCCTCTCGGAACCTGCATCCATACTGCAAACTGCAGTGGCTCGAGCGTCTCTCCTTCAGCTGCAACTGCAATGTGGGGGTCACTGCAACCACTCCACCTTCCATTACTAATCTTCTCCATGGCCTGCACCTGAGGGGGGGGCTTTATGCCTCCCAGTCTCCCTGAGGTGTGGGTCATTAACCCTATTAGCCTGCTACTTGCCTTCTATTGCCTCTGCATCCCTCTTCTTCGCCTCAGTACGTTTGACATTGTGGGATTTGAAGTCCTCAGTGTTCAATTTGCTCCTTTTAAAGGAATAATTGTTACCAAATGTGTTTCTATCTGTAGGGTAATTAGGGCTTTCAGAATCTAATATGTTCATATTTAAAGATTCACCTTTAACATCCCCCTGTTGAACATTGGATCCTTCACCTCTACAACTGTGCTTAACTTTGAGGGGAAGATTCTTTCTCCCAATACAGGATTGGTTATAACAGTTTTTACCACCATCAGGATAATTAGCTTTGGGAAAGAACAATTCCCTCCGACAGCAAACCATTACATATTCCGGCTTTAATGACTCTTCCTCCTCTGCTGAAGAAAAATATTGCGTTCCTCCGAACAGAGTCCTCACGTTCCCTTGGGGACCGTCTCCTCCCAGGTGATCCTCCTGGCTAATACTACCCCCAGGGTCAGATGCGACTGTCTTGTCCTAGCCCCCTGGGAGGAGACTTTAGGCAGGGTCTCCAAAGCATGGAATATTGAGTTTGCCCCAAAGAGCCCCACTGGGTGGAAGGTTAGTATCATGAGTCCATCATTGGCTGGAGGTTACGACAGACTTTTGGGTGCTAGTGACGGTACACAATGGGTGGCGCATGCAATGTGTTTAAAGACTGTGCCAGCTTTCACCAGAGCAACGATAAATTGACATCTACCTCCACCTCTGGAACAGCTGTGGAGACCCTGATAAACTATATTGGTGAGGAAGGATAGCCCAGGGGCAACCCGTTTGTCTTGGAAGCAAGACAATGCAGCGCAACACAGGTTCGAATCCCGATTCTGCACTTGGAAACCACTCACTGGTCTTAAGCACGTTATAATTATAATAATATTTGCTCGAAGCTTGGAGGATCGGAAATTTGGGCTTTTGGGAGGGAAAATAGTTTAATTATATGCAGATTTACGTTGATTTCTGAGGAATCTGCTGCAGTGTATTCCAGTTAGGAGAAGTAATTATTGGATTAATGGATGGAACCAGTGGATTTATTATTGCATTTTTTAAAATCTTTTCCAAAAGCTCTGTACAAATAAAATGCAGTACAATCATATGGTTAATTTAAAAGCAGCGCTATAACAATATACAAGATAAATTAAAGAAAATAAAACAAAATCGGGTAGTCAAAGAAATGGATGTTCTGTAAGTAAAGGCTAGACAATAGTAAAAGACGGAGCTTGCTACCACGTGAAGAGGGAGAGAAGTACAGAGCTTAGGGGCAAGTAACACAAAAGAATAGAGTCACGATTGTGGCCAGGGAGGGCAAAGAGCAGCGAGAATAAAATGAGATGAGGCACGTAGGGAGTGAGAAGGAGTGATTACAGAAAGCCAAGAAGTGCGATAGACCACAGGGGCCGGATCATGCACACACCTACAAATTCTTGTATTTGTATTTATTTTGTTTATATAGCGCTTTCATCCAAAGCGCTTTACATTAAAACAGAGTACATAGAACAATATAACAGCAGAAGCAATTTGCAATTATGAATCGAACCAATAAAAACAGTAAGTAGAGCAATTAATCTGTTGGGGAAGGGGTGAGGAAAGGAGGAGGAGGGAAAAAACAGGAGGGGAATAGGGTGAAAATGAGGGAGGATAAGGCGAAGGAGGAAGGAAGAGAGGATCATAGGGAAGATTCAAGGGAAGGGGAGAATATGAGAGGTGGGGAAGGTTTCATGGTGGCGAATGGAGAAGGAGAGATTTCAGGGAAGAGCGGAAGGAGGAAAAGGTAGGTATGGAGCGGATTGAGAGAGGTAAGGCGTTCCAGTGCAGGGGGGCTAGGAGCTGAAAGGAGCGGAAACGGGAGGAAGCACATGGGGAAGGGGGACGGTGAGAAGGAAGTGGTCGGCAGAACGGAGGGAGCGGGAGGGATTATAGAAAGAGAGGAGAGATAAGGGGGAGCCAAGTCATGGAGAGGACTAGACAGAGGAAATGAAATTTAAGTTGGGAGTGGAAGGGAAGCCAGCCAACGGAGGACAGCGAAGAAGAAATTGAGTCGTGCGGGGCAAGGAGACAGAGGGTACGGACGGCTGAGTGGTAGATAGATTTGAGAGAAGCAAGATGAGAAGCAGGTAGTCCAAAGAATAGGAACAAGCAATAGAAGAGGTGAGAGAAGATGAGGGAGGAGATTAAAGGTTTTGTTGCATGGAAGGTAAGGGAGGAGCAGACTTTGCGAATATTGAAGAGGTTGTAGCGACAGGTGCGAGAGGTAAGGGAAATATGGTGGGAAAAGGAGAGGGAGGAGTCAAAGTGAATGCTTAGATTGCGAGCTTGGGCAGAGATAGGAAGATTAGAGGGGGAATGTGAATGAAAGGTGGGGGAGATGAAGAGGGGAAGAGTATTGGAGGGAAAGAATAAGACTTCAGTTTTATCAGTATTGAGAGAAAGAAAGCGGGATGACATGCAGTTTTTAATGGCAGTAAGACAGGAAGAGAGTTTAAGGTGGAGGTCAGAGGAGAAGGAAGAGAAAGAAAGGAAGAGTTGGGTGTCATCAGCATAGAAATGGTGAGAAATACCGAATGAGGAGATAACAGGGGGCAAGGAGAGAGGTGTAGAGAGAGAATAGGAAAGGGCCAAGAACCGAACCTTGGAGTACACCATATTCCAAGGGGAGGGTAGGCGAAGAAAGGCCGCCCCAGGAGACAGCGAATGAGCGGGAGGAGAGGTAAGAGGAGAGCCAGTTGAGAACAGAGCCTTTGAAACCAAAGGAAGAAAGAGTGTTGAGAAGTAGGGGGTGATCAACAGTGTTGAAAGCAGCAGAATGGTCAAGGAGAATAAGGACAGAGGATTGCTTAGAGTGTCGAGCGGAGAGAAGGGAGTTAAGGATATAAGTGAGGGCAGTTTCAGTAGAGTGCTTAGGCCGGAAACCAGCTTGAGAGGGGGTAGGAGAGAAAGATTGGTGACAAAGGCTGAGAGCTGGGAATAGACGAGGCGTTCAAGTAGTTTAGAGAGGAAAGGGAGAAGAGAGATTGGACGGAAGGTATAGGTAAGAAGGGGATCAGCAGAGGGTTTCTTCAGAATAGGAATGATGGTGGCATGCTTAAATGCAGTGGGGAAGGTGGCTGAGAAAATGCAGGTATTGAAGGAGGTTAAGTAAGGATTAAGAAGAGGGTAGATCTTGGGGATAACAAGGGAGGGGAGAGGATCAGTAGGGGCAGACGTAGGATGAGCTTTGGACAGGAGTAGGGACACGTCAGAAGGGGAAGACAGGCGAGAAGTCAGACATGCAGGTTGAAGGGGAAAAGGGAGGGGGAAGGTGGAGTAGGAAGAGCAGTTCATTTTTTGACAAAGAGAAAGAATCTTAGAGGAGAAGAAATCTGCAAAGTCAGAAGGAGAAAGGGTAGAAGAGGCTGAAGGGTCAGGGGTAGGCAGGGAGAGAAGACGAGAGAGGGTTTGGAATCTAGGGTGAGAGGCTTGGGAGTGGTGAAGGTTAGAGTAGTATGAACGTTTGGCAGAGGCAAGGCATGAGTCATAAAGAGAATGGTAAGAGAAATATGAAGTTTGGTTGGATAGTGAGGGAAATTTGAGCGAGAGTCGCTCGAGACATCGAAGGAGACGACGCATGGAGAGAAGTTGAGGAGAGAGCCAAGGTTGAGCGGGTTTACAGGTAGGACGGAAAGAGGAGAGGGGGTAGAGTATATCAAGAGTGGAAGAGATAGAAGAGGAAAGAGTGGATAGAGCTTCACTGGCGGGAAGGGAGGAGGAATCGGGTAGTGGGGGAAGAAAGGAAGAGCAAGTGTCAAAAGAGGGAGGGATTAAAGTCGCGAAGGTCACGTTGAGAAAATATGCTAGGGGAGGGTAAAGGAGAAGGAGAAAGGGGATGGCTAGTAAGCGAGAAGGAGAGTAAAGCATGGTCAGAGAGATAGATAGGTAGTGTAGAGACAGTAGAAGAGGGTAGATTGAGTTGAAGATAAGGTCAAGAGTAGAGCCAGAAGAGTGAGTAGGAGAGGAAGGGAGAGGGGAAAGGAGATGGGAGTCAAGGATAGAGAGAAGGGGGGAGGATTGAGGGGGAGTAGGGAGGTGAAGATTAAAGTCGCCAAGTACAGTTAGACGAGAGGGGGAGGGAGAGATAAGTGAGAGTAGGTGATCAAGGTCGTCAAAGAAGGAGGAAAGGGGGCCAAGAGGCCAATAGATGATTAGAAAGGAGATAGGTTGGGGGGAAGAGAAGGATTTGAATAGGTATTCGAAGGAAGGGAAAGTAGGAAGAGGGGGTGAGGAGGTAGAGGAAGGTATTTAGGGTGAAAGAGAAGGCCAATGCCACCGCCACGACCAGAAGGGCGAGAGATATGAGAGAAGGATGAAGAGGAGGTGGTGAGTGAAGCAGGGACAATAGAGTTGTGAAGGGGGGTCCAGCTTTCGGTTAGACATAGGAAATTAAGGTTGAGACGAAAGAACCTGTCCAGGACGGCAGCGGTCTTATTGCAGAGGGATCTGGCATTCCAGAGAGCAATGTTGATGAGGCTGGGGGGATGAACAATGGGGGGTAGATAAGGTTAGGACGGTGAGTGGGGTAGGTGTGGAGTGGGAGGAGTGGGGAAGGGGATTGAGGAGGGGAGTGGAAATAAGGAGGAGGGCGATGCAGAGTAGGAGAGGAAGGGAGAAGGGGAGAGAGGGGAAGATGGGGAGGGAGAGCGATGAGGATGGGGAGGGAAGAATTTGGTAATGCGCATAACGGGGAGGAGAGTGGTGAGAAGAAGATGGAATAAAAAGGGTGAGTGGATCTAGGATCAAAGGTTTCAGGAGGGGAGGGGAGGGAAGTGGGTAATTGGGCGAATAGCGGTGGGAGGGTAAAGTTAGAAGAGACCAGGTAGGAGTAATTGATTAGAGATGTACAGAATTGTAGGTATAATTGTACTGTTGATTCTAGCCAAGTTCCAGAAGGAGGAGGAGGAAGCAGGAGGCGGGGTCCTTAATGCCAGCAGGAGGGCCTAATGAGGAATGCCACGCAGAGCTGCCGTAGCCACCCAGTAGTGGTAAAGTCAGGCAGGAGGAGGAGTAGGCAGGAGGAAGTCCTTAATGTCGGCAGGAGGACCTGATGGGGGCCACAGGGAGTGGGAAGGATAATGCAGCACTCGAGTTCCACTGGAGTGGGCAGCCAGTAAGGCAGCGGAGACGGAGACAGAGGCAACGTGCCTCACATCTGATGAAAGCAGGGAGACTGGCGCACAGGAAAGGCCCAGGAGGTAGTAGGCAGATCGCATGATCTGATGGGTCCGGGTGGTAGCAGGCGGCCAGTGAGAAGAAAGAGTCCAGGTTTGTCAGACAGGTGAGGCCCAGGTGGTAATAGGCTGTCAGCTGATGGAAAGGACCAGGTAGTACCAGGTAGCCTGAAAATGAAGAATCTGATTGTGACGTGGAAGCCAATGAAGGGAAGAAAGAGAGGAGGAAACAGAGGATCAGGGAGGAAGACTAAATGCGAGCAGAATAGAAGAGTTTAAGGTGGAATGCAATGGTACAAGAGCATATGCTGGACGACGCATTGAAAGAGCCGTGCAATACTCAAGACGCAAGAAAAAGGATGTAGTGGTAAGGCGCTTAGTAGCCTGAAAGGGAAGAGCTGTGCATGAAATATGCAAAGAGGAAGACCATGAAGGATCGAAAATGAGGCGCAGGATGCAAAGAATGGTAAAGTCCAAGCATCCATTTCTGGATGGCCAGGAGACCGGATTAGAGAGTAGCATGGAGTGAGCCAGTGAAAGAGGAAAAAGAAAAGAAAATGTGAGAATCATCCACCTAGAAATGGCAAAACAGATTTAATAAAATGAAATGGTGTCCGAGAGAGAAAAAGAGCTATGGGCCAAGGACCGAGCCTTGTGCGGACCACACACTGAAGTAGATTGGGAAGAAAAGTAATAACCTTCAGGAAAACGGACTTGCTACTGTGCTTTTTATCTTTAGGGAGAACAATTTGGGTTACACATCATTTAAATACTTGGATGGTGGGGATGTATTTTTTTCGATGAATTGTCCACGGTTCTCTCTGCCACATTTTTGCGTTAGTTCTAGGGGAAGTGGACCTTTGTCCTTGGCGCGTGGAAGTGAGACTTATTCCTCAGGTTTGTATGGAGCGGAGGGTTGCGGCACATCTCCCGAGATGATCAATCTCTACGGTTATACCTAAGCGTGTGTGGGATAATTCTGTTTACAATTCCTTAGATTATCCCAGGCTGTAGAGTAAAGGCTTTCACAAAGAACGTAAGGAATCGTCCCCAGTTTGCAGGCCCACATGTCGTTTCTACTCTGTATAAAGCCATAAATACGGAAAGACTGCTCCTGGGTTGGGATGTAAGGGAGTTTGGGAGGCATAAATTGGTCATGAGTTGACTGACGGAGAATGCCAGGTTGGGAATTGCTGATGGACGAACCCTGGAAGAGAACCACAAGGCGAAGCCAAATACATCTGATATTGTGGCATGAATTGTAGGGTACACTTGTTGATTTATTTTATTTATTGGGCATTTATAATGCACCTATTCAGCAAAATGGTGTTTCAAGGCGCATTTGAACAGAGGATAGCACAGGGGCAATGCTCTGGTCTTGCAAGCAAGACCACGCAATGCAGCAGAGATCAGAATCCTGGATCTGCGCTTAGAAACTGAACTCGGGTGCGGTATTAGGCAGGTTTATAAAAATAAAAAAAAATAAACCAATCAAGGGAGGGGGAAGTACAGGAAAGAAAAAACAACAAAACAACAAAGTTCCTTCTAGGTCTCAAGAAATTCAGATCGTGCAAGTGCAGTAACACAAATGCAGAGAGGGCGGAGGAGGGGAGGTGAATGTTGGGAGAGGAACAGGGAAGAAGATAACAATAAAGTTCCTACTAGGTTGTAAGACAATTTGGAGCATGCAAGTGCAGTAGCAGAAAGCGGGAGGAATAGGGAGGAAGACCAACAATAACGCTCCTACTAGGTCTTAAAACAATTTGGAGCGTGCAAGTGCAGTAACAGGGAGGCGGGGAAGAGAAGGTAGGGGATGAACAGGCAAGTAGATGAACAGTAACATTCCTACTAGGTCGTGAGTCGATTCGGAGCATGCAAGTGCAGTAACAGAAATGGGGGGAGAAATGCAGGATGGGGGAAGGTTAGTGGTCAGGCGGGAGGGAGGAGAAGGGTAAATTAAGTTCAAGTGAAAAGGTTCACTTGCACTTTGAGGAGAGAGTGCACAAGGGAGTGCATGAGGAGTAGCGGGAAGGAGCCAGTGACCATGAAGATTGCAGAATCGGCCAAGGCTGGAGCAAGGCAGACAATATAGTCCTTGCTAGTTCTGGAGAAGCAGGGGAGCACCTGTTTGGATGAGACGTTCATAGAGCAGACTTGTCTATAGTCCTCATCAGGTTATAGGAGAGTAGGAGGGAAGTGGAGGGGCGGGGGGGGGGGGCAAGGGAGGCCTGTGAGCTGGGAGGGAGAAGCACAACGCCAGTCTTAACACAACAGCAATGCAACCACCTAGCGTCAAGTGTCTAGGATAAAGGGAAAATCTTAGGTTTCAACATACAGCAAAAAAACCAAAACACCTAGATGTGAGTTTCCTGGAAAGTGGGAAAAAGCCTAGGTCTCAAACATACAGTAGGAGAAGCAAAAAAAAACGGCAAGTTTCCCGGAAAGGGCTAAGTGCCAGATATGGACACATACAATTGTGGGCGACGTGCAGCATAATAAAGCATTTTGATAAAAGGAGTAATAAGAGTGGAGATGATTGATTAATCCCCCACACCCTTCACCAAGGATTGCCAGGAACTACCTTGTGTTTGCTTTACTAGTCTGAAGCCATCCAACAGTGTTTGTTTTGAAAACCCACCCTTACTTGTGCTATTCATAATAAACCCCGTTTTAAACCTTGATGTCGGGTCCATGCTACTTATTGAATCACACTGGAATATAAGATAGAAAGGAGCATCACAAGTAGCGAGACTCCCAGAAAAGATATTCACGAAGAATGTCAAATTGTGTTTCCTTCAACACACTGAATACAAATAAGTCTTAGGCTTGTGAGTGCGTTCCTGTAGTACATCCGGATTTTGCAGGCACCAAATTCCCAGGGAAGGTTTTGATCCAATTGATTTGGCAAGACACCAGTCAAATAAATCTCTGCTATATGTCCCGAATGTCAGAAGACCACTTGAGCATAGCAAGGTGTGTGGACTGCAGAATCATTGTCCAGAAGCCGAAACAACTTAATACCAGCCGAGGTTTTCAGGAAGAGGTCTAGATTAGAAGTGAAGACAATAACTATGCTGCAAACATATGAACACAAAATAGTGCAAGTACTTTAGTGACAATGTTTGTCCTTGAGCAAAGGATCTCCAATGAGTAGACATACACTGAATATGCTCTAACGCACTACAGTTCATCATTACATATGCTCAATTCATTGGTAAACCAACCACGGATATCCGCAGTGCATCACGTCTTCTAATGCTCCTTCTCAATGCATACATCTCAATATGGCCTCCGTCGGTTGCGATTTAGTGGCTACATGTCCAGCTTGGAATCTAAGCGACCCAAGTTTTATTTCCCTACTTGAGCACAATGTGAAGTTGTGCAAACTGCTTCAATGCTGTGTCTCGGCTGCCGTATCTGCCAACATTGAGAGCCCTTAGAAAGTGGCCAAATGCTGGTATTAAGTGCTATATAAATGTCCAGACATTTACATCCTGTATTACATACAGATTGTGATACTGTGACTTTTCCGCTAGCTTTCAGTGCTGTAATTGCAGTCACAGTCCAGACCACCTATGGACTTTTAACGCACCACTTAGAATTAGAACTGTCGAGGGAAACAGTATTGACACCCCTTTCGTGACCAAAACCTCTACCCAGAACTTAATGAACGTTATAGGTCATGTCATTGCTTTCCCAAAGACTGCTCTTGAAAGTAATTGCTGCTGAAACAAAAGCATGTCACCTCGCGTTCTCCTGTCAAACACCCATGGGAGCGCAAGCACACTGCTGCTCCTGGCCAGTGAGGTGCTCCATCTTCAAAAGTGGCAACACTCCTGAACTAATTCATAATGGACACTCCTGTCACCTCCCCACGTGACCGCAAAAACACAGATTCAGGCACACCCCTTCTTCCCACCCCCAGCTCTCACTGAACTCTCTCATGGGGACACACTCGTGACCTCCACTCTCAACACTCATTCACAGGTGACACTCCCATGAACCTGCCTCTTTTAACATCTGCACCGCAGACGTCTCTAGCATTGCCAGCACCCCGCCAATAGTTGCACATCACACCGTGCAGATCATGCAGCAGCAATGTGGAGCAGGAAAGAATCACAATGACAGCCCTGCGTTTAATGAATCATGCACATTGTTTGCTAGAACTTCTTCAGTGTGACTGAAGTGGCAAATGGATGATGGTAGAGTAGACGGAGTGTAGGATGTTGGTGGAGGGCCTCTGAGAGAGGTCAGGAGAGAGCCTCTAAATTTTATATTTTACTAATAAATAGTAACAGTGCTGGTCTAGATGTAGCTTAAAAGCTGATCTTTTAATAGTTTCCCCAAAGAATGTCCTGGGAAGGATTTGATTGGCTGAACAGGTGGCCCAGGTCTCCAGATAAGGGTTGTACCAGGCCTTTTTGCGCATGAAAATCTTGTAACTATGACAGCTTTATTTTCCTGCGTACATTTACGCACAAGTTTAGAGCAAAGGGCAGTGCAAAGGTCAGGTTATTTGACAGAAACCAGAACGCTTCTTTTGATTTTTATCTACATGGATGTAATTGTAAGCCATGGAGAAAAGCCTCTGAAACGGAATGTATCTCTCTGAAGCCTTTCAAAAACAGAAACTGTACATGGTGATTAAGGGAATGGTTTCTTTCCATTCAACTTCTGCTGTGTTTATTGTCCTCGCATTTAAGGATTGTATAATTAATAAGATGGAAAACTAAGTTGCAATTGAGAATTCATGTTTTGTAACAAATGATGCGTTTTATCCAGTGAAAGCAAACCAGTATTGCAGAATTGTATTTTTCAAAGCTCCTGTGCTGTGTGCATAATCATGCGGAGGCAGATCATTTTTACACTTATAATTTACGCTGTCATTATAAAAAATGTGTAAAATGAGTATGCGTGGTCTAGTTTACATCCGTTGAACCTTGCAGTCAATGGGGTACATTACTATAAATGGTCAGTGGCAGCAGAGTCTGCTCTAGGGTGAGTGATTGATTTTACACCAATCGCAGGTGTTATAGGCTCTCAAATCTTCAAGATTACAATGAAAACATCCAAAACCTGACTCTCCAGGAAGTGCAAGCGCTGTTCAAAAACAAATGAGTCACATTTAAAATAGAAACTCAGCAAAACCTGTCTCTGTGATAATTCAGATAGGTATTTAACTTTATGAAGGGCTTCATACGTGGTTCGTCCAACATCTAGGCACTGTGATTATTAAACCTCAGTCAATTTACTGACCTCTGAAGGATGTTAGCCAATAAAATAACTCGGTCAGTTGAGCGCTTGTTGCTGTGATGTGTGCGTGATGTGTAGTTTGCAGGTTTGAATCACGGCAAGGCCAACTCATCCTTTTCATCCTTTTGAGGTTGATAAAGGAGTACTAACTTCAGTTTGATGATAATTGTGATAAATATGTTCTATGTACAGCGCTTGGCCTAAAGCGCTATAGAAATAACTATTTGACCATGAGATTGGGTATAGAATTGAGCATGGAGTCCTTGTCTCTCTGCACTGTTGTATCATAACATTGGCATACCATTGGGTAGTAAAAGCTCCAGCAAATGAGGACTTTCATTAAACATCAAAAGACAATTCTCGAATCGAGCCTCGAAACGCAATACAATTCATGTTTGCTTTACTATGTAACTCGCTAGGTTTTACTGTTTTCAGCATTTAATTATATACAGTAGAGATCAAATGGCCAGACTTGGCGAAATAATGAAAGGTGTATTCTGCCACAATGCCGAAAGCTGCTGCATGGTAATGATTGACATACCATTTTTGCACACGTCGGCTGGATGTCACAAGCGTTTTACTCTTTCAAAGGAGAAAGTCATTTTTACTTTCTTGAAATCCTGTTTACTCTCAAAGTTTAAAAATGTAAAATACTCCCACCTCAAAATCTTATCTGGACCACTGGATGGCCCACTATTTCCCTGCGCCAGGCATGCTAGGTCTTTACTGTTGGCAGTATATCAATGGTTAGGGTTTCTGGTTTTCATAGTAGCTGCTTTAGTATAAGTGACATCCTTCATAAAACATGTCTTGAGTGCACCATTTAGTGGTATCGATCACGTGTAACTTTGCAAAACACTATTCAAAACCTTTCACCTAATCTTACCAGAGCTAATGAGTCGTCAGTAGCTACAAATTACATTTCTGTGAGGACAATGGAAAAAGGGTATGGGGGTTAAGAGCAACATTTTCAACCATTGGAGACCCAGTGATGTATGGTTGCTGGTGCAATATGTCTGAGTGATGTCACCCAAGTAAGCCCCTTTACTATCTGTTATGAAATAATAAAATTGGAAACTCTCTCCTGACCTTCCTCACACTCCCTCCTCCTACGTTCTACACTGTGCCTACTCTAGCATCATCCTCTGCCTCGATCTCCCACTTCAGTCACACTAAAACTGAAGAAGTCCTATCTCTACTGATGAAGGCTAACCCCCTTTGTGGCCCATCAGATCCTCTTACTCCTCAGCTAGTCAAGCCTATTGCCCCTTTAGCGGCCTCACTGAACTCTTCAAACTGTCCTTCGACTCAACTTGCTTTCCCTCTATTTTCAAAATGGCCACAGTCATCCCTCTTCGAAAAAAGCAAGGGTCTGACCCAAACCTACCAGTTAACTATTGTCCCGTGTCTCTCCTTCCGCACTAGTTTAAAGTGGTGGAAAAGGTTGTGCTCAACAGTCTTATACATTATTAGACATCAGCAACTTTAAAGAACCCCCTACAAGTAGGTTTCCTCTCCTGTCACTCCACGGAAAATGCTCTCATGAATATCTCCAGCTTCATTGCCTCTGCTAAACACTCCAACCTATCCTCTATCCTAATTCTCCTTGACTTGTCCACTGCATTTGACACCGTCAATCATTCTGATCTCTCTAATGCTCTCTCTCTTCTTGGGATTCGCAATCAAGCCCTTGCCTGGATTGAATCCTACCTGGCACCTCACCAATTCGGTCTCTTGGAACATTTACACCTCTCAACTTACTCCTCTAATTGTTGGTGTGCCACACGGCCCTGTCATGGATTCTCTCCTATTTAAGCTCTGCGCCTCTGCTCTTGGGGCACTTGCTTCCTCCTTTGGGTTCTTGTACCAACTCTTCATGGATGACCCCCAAATCTTCTCTTTTCCTGAACTCTCCTCTGATTTCTCTCAAAATGTCCTACTGCCTCTCTCATTAAATATTGCACTCTGTGACAATTCACAAGATTTTTGTCACTTCTCCCCAAGGGGGTTCCCATTCCCATGATGCTAGGGAGGTGCGGCCACTACCCAATAGTCCCGTTAGGGGTGGTTCAATGCAGGAGGACCTCATGGGGAGGGACTCCCCCTCTGGGGACAAGGACGATCACCTGGAGTACAGCCCACTGAATGTGATCACTCCCAGGCCTTCCCTAGCCAATGTTCAAAGCTATTTTATTGAAGGCAAACCTATGTATTACTGTGACCTAGAATATAACACCAAAAGTGCCAGGGCAAGGAAGAACACAGGAGCTGGAAAGATAATTGACTGTATTTAAACTGGTATGAGGCCCCACAGAGGCAGGAAAATCCAGTCATAGACATAGGAGGAACTGGATACAAAGTATAAAGAGCAACAAAGGACAATCAAAGAAGGCAATCCCAGCCACGGAGTCAAGCGCAGCCATGAAAGGATGCAGGTGCAGGCAATCTCCAGTGCGGGAGAATCTAATCCTGCTGGCGGTCCAGCAGGAGAGGGACATGAAGAACGCTGGTGACCAGCTGTTGGTGCAGACCCAAGCTCCCGACTGAGGCAAGGAAGAAAGCAGAGCTGTGCAGGGAGATGCTACACTGGGGATCCCGACACAGAGAGAAGCCAAAAGAGCCCCAAGGATCTAAGAGGAGGTACAGGAGGTCCGAAGGGGATGCAGGAGCCGGCCGGAGAGACACTCAAGCAGTTTTCAGTCCGCTCAGAGGTGAGTCTCCCCAGAACATGTGGAGAACATATAGTTTACGATTAACTGAGGAAACGCCCACCAAATTTTTCTGATTGTTTGCTGGTCATTATTGTTGTTGAGAGAAATGAGCTGCTGGATCAAAAAGAAATGTGGAACTTCATAATAAACGCTGAACATGTACCGCTAAACCTGGCAACAATAAGGTTCCTAGAAAAGCTGGAACTATGATACGAACTGACTGTAAAAGAAACCTGTATATGAGGACTGATACTAACGAATTGTGAGCTTGATTATAACCAATGTGTTTTAAATGTTATAATGAAAATGTGTGAATAATTTTAACTATGTATAAACGGAAAAGCAAAAGGATTTAATGTTAAACTGAAACGCTCAAATAATAATAACAAAAAAATGAGCGTCTTCATTTTGTGAACCAGGGCTTGCCAATAAGTGTAGGGAATGGGTTCTGCTTACTTTTATACTATTGCTTTGTGCCTCAGTTTGTCTGCCAGAAACAGGCTTTGAAGATAGTCATTGTGCCTCAGCTGTCGGTTTACCCAGAGTCCTTTCTGAAAGATATTTATGAACGCACATTTCTCAATTATTTTTAAATAATGTGGAATAAGTTATGTGCATCTTGTTAATAGATGTGTCTAATGCAGCAGGGAACTTGTTACAAAACCTTTACTGGTGCATGTGCCTTTTCCCCACAGTATTAGCACTAGGGCAAACAATAGCAATGTGCACCAGGGTAATGTGTGTCCTTGTACTAATACCGTGATAAATCGCTCTTGCAACAGTGCACATTTCCTGCAATGATACAGCAGGTGGCAAAGAGTTTGACACCTCCTAAAACAAAGGGCATGTAATAGCTACAGTGGCAGGTGGTAAATATTTGAAGGTTTCCCATAATTGTGTGCAAACACATGTAATGAGGGTTCCCCAGCCATCCAAGGCAGGGTCAGGGGGGTGTCCACCGCATGAGAATTGTTTTTATATAATGTGTTAAAATGGTGCTTTTTACAGCACACTTTCTGTGAACAACTATGGGAAAATCAGTGTACAATCGTGTTTTTAGTGTAACGCATTTAAAAATTCAATGCACAGCAGTTCACTAACAGTGCAGAGGAGCAATTTTGTCATTTCCCTGTCCACAATATATGCCAGTATTCTGCAAGAGTAAAAAGACCTTTTCATATTGACTGTGCTAATATATGCCAGTATCCGCATGTATGAGCACACTCAGGATTGCCCAGCCCATAATGATACTGTGAGAAAATGTGAATGCGGTCTGCCGCTGTATGGTAAAAATCCCCATGGTGCCAGTAATAATTCTATGCCACTGTAACAAAATACGTTCACACAGTACATGACAATGTATGGCCTGGATGCCTACATCTTTTCCTTGCGCATATTGGCAGTAAAAATGTAATGCCACTGTAAGAAAACATGACCATGCTCGCTTTACCAATGTTGGCCAGCATCCCCAAGTAGGAACACTCACCATGTTGGCTTTGTCCATAATACCAGTAAAAATATATCGTGCCAATAGTCAGATTTCCAATCTGGCTTCCTAATATAGTCCTAGTTAGTCAAGACCAGCAAGGAATAGTGACAACAGATGATGGTTTAAATTTGAGCTGGGTCTCAATCATAGAAAACACAAAACCATTAATTTGCTTAGGCAAAGATGAGGCTTCCTTACACTTCCTTTACTTTTACTGCCACTCTACCCCACAGATTTACCGTGGGATTTCCAAGTGGGCGCACTATGGTGTTAGTTACCATTTTTGGAGTGCATAGGACTGCATGAGGATTTTGGAAGATTTACAGTGAGCAGTAATTCTGATAAAATAAATCCTCAATTTTTTGGGAGGAGTTGCATACAGCAATATGCCGAAGGTAAGTCGTCCACTTCACCTTCAAACTCACTAAAACTGGCAGTAGTTCCGTCGCCACCAGAAAATTGGCAGTCTCGTAATTTTCACCTGAACTTTACCGCAGCGCGAACTCCTAACGAGGCGTATGGTTTTTTTGCTTTTATGTTATTGAACTCAGAACTGGCATGGCTATCCTGGAATAAACAGTTGCGAAAACCATGCTCTTAAATAAAACAAAGGCAGGAGTATATGATTAAAGGATCATTGTATCCGTATCTAGAAATATTTGGAAATGGAACATGTATATAGTATATAGTTGTTTGCTGA
Organism: Ambystoma mexicanum; assembly: GCF_040938575.1. Taxonomy (NCBI): domain Eukaryota; kingdom Metazoa; phylum Chordata; class Amphibia; order Caudata; family Ambystomatidae; genus Ambystoma; species Ambystoma mexicanum. The sequence continues at coordinate 573,824,872 of NC_090922.1, read as the reverse complement.
AATTATTTACACATGACTACACCCAAAGCTATGGCAATGAAAGCCAAACTCCCTAGAGAAATATAGCAGTTATATTTGTAGAGCAATGTAGGAATAGTGTCAACTGGTCAAAGGGGTGACGGGAAGAAAGCCAATGTTGGATAACTGCTCATTAGCTATCCTCCTACAGGGGTCTGCAACCTGCGGCTCTCCAGATGTTTTGAAGCATTACTCCGATGATACTTCACCATTGAGAATGCTTGTTAAGGATGAGAGTTGTAGTCGGAAACATCTGGAGAGCCAAAGGTTGCAGACCCCTAGATAACAGAAGTAATTCGTAAACCTTTGGCTATATTAAAACATGTAGGCTGTTCATGGAAGAGAAACTTACTCTAAGGATATAAACATTTTTTTATAATGTACTTTTGAAATATTGGAACAGAATGTATTTGATGGCAATATGTTTAAAAAAGAAGTGTATTATAAAAGCGTTTTGGAGACTATTGCCCTTTTTGATTGGAGACTCGATTCAGCAGTAAATATAATATGTAGTGTTAATTCCTCCAACCCCCCCCAAGTCTAATTTGTCCTTTCTTTTTATTTTTTTAAGGGTCGCGATTACTGCTCCGAAGAGGAAGACATCACATAGTGCCGATTGAAAGTAGGAAGCGACCCTGTACATACTGTAGATCAGCCAGCGAGCGGTCATTTGGGACGTTCTACAGTGAGCAGGATATGGCAAGGACGGATCTTGGTTGCGTTGTTTGTACCTGCACATTAATGCCATCGCTCTGAACGTGCAAGGAATGCAGATGTCGTCTGATTTAAGAAACCTGGTAATGCTGCTAGATTGAAAAAGATGGCCGCCATACACCGCTCTGCGTTTGGATGTGCAGCAAGTGGTTTCGCTTCATTTTAAAGAGAACTTGGTTTGACTGAGGGTAGTAGTGGACTATTTTTTTATTTAACGAGGCAGTGTTGCTATATGGAACAGAGTACCCCATGTGCGTTTGGCCTCCTATTTGCAATGCACTGTCTTTCCGCCCAAACCAGGACTGAACTGCTGGGCCCCACACAGTTGACTGTTTTAAACTTTGGAGAGGAGATGTGTGTTGTTTCTGGCAATAATTCTGCCTGCACAGGCACGTGACTGAAATATCTGCTATCTGCCATTCAAATACTGACCATGAAGCTGGAGACGACTAGCCAAAAGACAAAAACCGTTGCCCGATAATACAGTAGGCATCTTAACAACAAAAAAACTCAGCTTGCAGTATTTGCTTTGCTAAATTCAAACAGAAGTGTGATCACAATCATTTTGAATCTTTTTTTTCTAAGAAAATAAACATTTTGCTGTTTTTTATGTATCTCATTCTTTTCCATTGATACGTGCACAGTGAGGGGAAAACATGAAAATAAATTTCTTTTTTTCAGTTGCATCACTCAAAAATGCTGATTGGGATTGCTTGAGTGTCTGTCAAGTTTCTTCTTCCGTACGTATAGTGAAAGCTCCTATTTTTTAGTGTAGGACATGGAACCTTTTGCAGATGTTTCGTGGAATTGTCTTTTGAAGAAGGAAAGAAGAATGATTATGAAATAGTAATTCCTTTTCTGGGTGAAAAGGTACAAACTATTGAATTTTTCACAGCCATTTTGAAAAAAAGCAAGCGGCTGTGACATTTTCCGACACCCATGTTATAAAAAACTACTGCTTTTATTTAAAAAAGTGTTGATGCATTTTCTAAAGTTCATAGAAATCACAACGCAATGGAAAGCAGATATTTCCTGTGTGGCTTCTTAAAAAAAGTGAAAGAAATCAATGTTATTTTTAACTTGCATATTTCACAATCGCAATTACTTATTTTCTTATTTAGGTTGTCTCAATATCCATGACATTTTGCCAAATATAAAACCCTGTTATTTTAATCCCCTGAAAATATTGCGTTATTGAACGGCAATCAAGTGGTGGCTGGAAATGCTCTGGCGATCTTCATTACTCCTCATCCTACATTCATTGTCCCAGTAGTTAATCTTGAAGGCGATCTACATTCCCATCTGCGATTCTCCAGTTGCTACTCTTTTTTGTTTATTTCATTGCCATCCAGGGTATAAATGGAAACACGTAACCATAATCCTCCTGTTTTCACAAGTCGTCTGTGCCATCCAACACCCGGGTGGAAGAGGAGGGCATAAGTACTGGGATGAGGAAAATGAGTACTAATTAAGATTACCGGTACGTAATCCAATCATTACCCCTTCTTCCATTTACCTTGTCCGAGTCCTTACATCTTGAATTTGCCAGACCCCGAGTCATGACGACCAAGTCTTCTAGAAAGCCGACTGACCATAAAGTGATGCACGTCCAGTAAAGCTAATTTGTTTGCATTACCTGGTTTTATCAAGCAACTGTTAGCTTTGGAACGGCTCACGCAATATCCTGATAATTCTGTCCCAGAAGCTGATGGTGAAGTAATGTTGGATGAGTAGTCCATGTCTCTGTTCTTTAAATGTCCTGACTGGATGCATATCTGGCCATGGCCTAGGACATAGCCAATTCTCCTGTAGACCTGACCTGTAATCCAGGTAGACTAAGTGATGCTCCCAATGAGGACCCCAATACTATACTGTCCTTAAGCCCACCTGCTGAAGGACAAGATTGAAACTTTCCAACCTTGCCCAGATGTCATAAATGTAACAAACAGCTTTTTGTTTTCCTTATTTGGGCTGTCCTTTTCAAACATTTCATAAGGATCTGGCTCAGTTGGGGGCATTCCAGAGATGTGCCCTCTTCCTGAGAGAGATCAGTCGGGATAATTGTTTCTTGTCACCTGAACAAAGGGGATCAGTTTGCGTCTTAAGGTTCACACTGTACAGTGATGGCCTCTGGGGAGATTTCAAGGTATGGGAGATTACACATGAGAGGCTCCAAATACCCATCCTTGTGGCTGACATGATGGCCACCAGGAACATTGTTTCCATTGTAAGGACCTTCTAGTGTGAGTATGCAAGGGGTGCAGAGGATGCATTCTGGAGGCCCTTGAGCTCACAAGCCTGGAAATCACATTATCCATCCCCACCTAATGTTCTCACAAAGCCCGAATGGAGGCCCAATGGATCCACTGCAAATAATGTGCCAAACTCAGATGATGGCCTTCTTGGAGAAACTGGGTGAAGGGTGGAGTAGTGCATTGGTAGTGGCAGAACCTCATTCTGTCTGCAACAGGAGACCAATGTTCCTCACTGTCTTGCATAGGTTCCAAAGGTAGAAAGTCTCCTGAATCCCAAAATTACCTCAGCGATGCTCCCAGGCAGAAATTGTCTGAACCCCTATCTCTCAAGATCCCTGTCACCTAACTCCAGGTATTACACATCCAGGAACAATTGACCAGCCAGATCAGATATCATAATCTGTGATGGTATGGTGCGTGGGGTCAGTAGCAAGTTGAAACAAGAGAGGGAATCTGGTCCTTCTGGGCCAGTAGGTTATCGCTATCAAAACCTTGGGACTGGCCGTCCTTGCATTCCATATCATCTTGTAGAATCAGAGGAATTAGCGGGAAGATGAAAGTAAATGCATGTGGATATTCCATGGAGAGGGCACCCATACTGCATGCTCCCTACTGTGGGAAGCTAGAGAAAAAGTGAGGTAGGTGTGTATTCTTCCCACCTGACACAAACTTGTGAATTGATGGGTATTCCCCCCCCCCAAGTTTTTATGATCTGCTTCAATGTGTTATCCATTCCCCTTATGAGGTTCATTGAGAGTCTGTAGTTTCTTCTACACCCAGGAAATCCGAGCAAAAGTAATCCTTTCAGGGGGTCTGCACCGTGTATGTCGCCGTCAGTTGCAAGCCAGGGCCATGGTGTTGTCTGATTTGAGCATGACCACTCTGCACTGCATGGAGGGTGCAAAGGGTGTTAGCTCTGTGGATGGCTTTGGGCTCCTTTCAGTTGGATGACATTCCTCTCTCCTGGCCATTTCACAGTCCTTAGAGCTACCCATTCCTACACACTGCCATCAGCCTTTACTATCAATAGGAAAGGAGATTGAGAGAGAAACCGGTTATTAGGGTCACATGGGACAGCCAACACTGTAGCCTCCCCCAAGCGTGTATGTCATGGGTACCATGGGTTATGTGAAAGATACTGTCCAGTGCTCTCTGGGGACAACATTCACAGGCTCCTCATCTCTTCTAGGGAAAAGAAAGAGGAAGAGGAGTGCTTTAAGGAAGAGGACTACAAGAGTATTTATGACCTGTCTGAAAGGGATGTACCCCCATGACATGGTACCATGATTTCATAGTCCATTGATAATGGTGAAACAAATGATAATGTGTATTCTCTCAGATATGCGAGAAGAGGACAAAGGTGTAATATTGACCATAGCATAATGAAGACTCGCACCACCATGATGCCCTGGACCACGATCTTTCCTCAGACTTTAGGGCTTCACAAAGCCCCATCAATTTCTGCCTTAGTCTCTTGTACATGCCCAGGGCCAGATAACAATGTCCAGAGCTGGTGTGGAGTGTAGCGCCAATTAAATGTAGCCCCTGTGCTGGATGAAGATGAGACCTTCCTTTTCACAAGGAATCAATGCTCGATAACGAGTCTCATTTTGTTGACGATGCTCTATCTTCCCAATGACTGCACAATGTCCCTCAAAGAAGCCATTTGTTTAGATACAGAAATACTGGCTCTGGATGTCAACTGGTGGAGCGCAACCTTTGTGAACACTATAGCTGAATGGAGCCCAATGGGCAGGTTTGTGAACTGGAAAAGTTCCTCCTCAACAGCAAAGCATAGCAATTGGTGATCAAAGGGCCTTCATAGGGATATGATGGTTGGCATCCTGTAAGTCAACTGAAGCCCACCAATCTCTCCGACAAATGAGAGGAATGAGTCTCATCCTGAAACCAATTTTCTGTACATACCTGTGAACTGCTTTTTCTCTCAGCACCAGACAAAAGCCTCCTGATGTCTTTGGTCTAGAGATACTATTGGATCACTCGTGTGTTTGTCGGGGCTGTCGGAACTCTTGTGATGGATTACTTTCTAGATAGTCCTAGAATGCCTTCCTGCAAAGCCATTCCCTTCACTGTGGACTTTGTCCAGGGTGTCACAATCACCTTTATGTCAGAAGGGTTTCCATGAACTCTGAGGTATTTTCCTCTTGATGGTCAATACCCAAGGGTCTGTTAAGGTTTCTCACCATTGAAGATTTGCATTGTATGAATTGAATTTATGTAGTGCTACATGTAGAAGCGCTTAACAATGAAAAGATTATACAAATGAAGGAAACAAGCTTATTAATAGTTCATGAGGATAGTAAATCGACCTTAATACTGGAGCGAAAAAGAAAGACAAAGATCGAAGGTCAAGAGGGAGTTTGTTCCAGAATTTAGGAGCATGAAGTGAGGAAGAACAGAAGTGAAATTGGGAACAAGGGGAGCAGAAGAGATGTGAGCTGAAAAAGATAGGGAAGGGTCAAGGATAACCCCAAGATTACGGGCATAGGACGAAGTTGGAAGGGAGGAGGGTGGAAAGGAAATGGAAGGGGAGGAGGTGGAGGAATAGTGGTTGCAGAACAGAAAATAAACTTCAGTTTTGGATGGATTGAGATGCAGGTAGCAATCCAGCATCCGAACTTGGATAGCGAAGAGGAAGAGGCAATAGGAGTGGAAAAAATAGTTTGGAAAAAGAAAGATGGAGCCTATCACTCACCCATGTAGAAATGGGAAGAAAGCCAAAAGGCAAAATAATATAAGCAAGAGGAGTAGTATATAAAGAGAAGATGACCAAGAACCGAGCTTGGAGGAATACCATACTGGAGAGGAAGAACAGGAGAAGATTACACTGACTCGAAACAAAATGTGGTTAAAAAGATGAGTGAAACCAATCAAGTAATATAATCCTGAAAGACAAGATGAGCGAGAGTGCAAAGAGGAATAGAGTGGTCAAAAGTGTAAATGGGGCGATGGATCAAGTAGAACAAGAAGAGAAAACTGTATAGTGTACCGAGTAGAAAGAAGGGCAGGTTCAGTAGAGTGAAGGGGACAGAAACCAGACTGATGGAAGGGAATAAGAGCAGACTGAGTTATGTGGACGGAGACCTGATTTTAACGAAGTTGCTCAAGGAGTTAAGCAAGGAATGAAAGGAGAGAAATGGGTCGGCAATTGAACGGCATTGAAGGGTCAAGTGAGGGTTTCTTTAGAATTGAAAGAATAGAAGCATGTTTAAAGGTCAATGTAAGTAAAAAGAGTAATGATAAAGCACAGTGAGATACGGAACAAAAATAGACTGACTTCAGAGATTAAAGAGGAAGATACAGTATATGATGGAGAAGCAATAGGGATGGGCTTTAGAGAGGAGAAATGTAATATCCATGTCAGAAAGAGGATATAAAGTAGACATAGCTTTTATAGGTGGAGAGGGAGGAATTGAATGATTCAAAGAAGAGGAATGAGAAGAAATGGAAGAATGTAGATTTGTAACATTGGAGAAGAAATAATGTGCAAAATGAGGCAGACAAGGAAAAAGATGAAGGATCCAAAGTGCGAAGGGACAAAATACGATTGAAGACCTGGAACAAGCGACGAGCGTGAGAAGAATTGAATTGACATATCGGTCTAGCTGAAAATAAAGATATTGTAAGAAGTATGAAGTAAGGATAAACCATCCAGATTGTGTTTTCCTCCAGAAGTGATAGGCCCGTCATGAGAGGTAACGAGAAGAACGAAGAGAAGGGAGTCAACCAAGGGTGTGGAGGCTTGTATAATAGATATGTTTTCAGTCAACACCCTACTGGTAGGTCCCTGGTATAGTGAGGAATACTGTTTCAAAGGGGACTGGGGTTTCCAGTGTTTTGGAGTGTTTATGGTTCTGTTGGGTCATCCTTTACCAGCACTAGACCAGTACCTACTAATGGTAGGCTGAGCCGACCTTGATCATTGTGGAGGAAATCATTTCCTCCCCTCAGAGTTGCCCGCAGCTTTGTCCTCTTCATGCAGCTTCTCCAAATGTTCACCGAAGATCTTAGCTCATTGGGAGGGGAGATCTGGGAGTTATAGAGCAGTGCCCTGCATGTTGTTGCATCCACAACACTGCCTCTTGTGGTGCCATGGATGGCCAACCAGTAGGCTGGAAAATAGCAAGACCCCTCCTCCCCTGCAAAGGATTACAGCTTAGACTTGAAATGCATAATGGAAATCTGCTCTGTCTTCCTATTCCTTATTTAACTTATTTTAACTTTCATGGCAGACCCTTTTTGGCTATTTCTACAAATTGCCCAACTGTGGGATCTGTGCAAGGTCCAGAGAGGTAGTCTTTATCAAAACCTTGCGCTGAGACACGTGGGCAAGTACTTTGGTAACTGCCCCATCCCAAATAATTTCCTGTAGGGTGTTTCGTAGTTACCGGATCCAAGGAAGTAGAGGATGAGGATGAAAGGACGAGAGCTGGTGTCTCTGCCTAGGCCCCACTTTCCCACTGTGCTTTGCGCTTGGATACCCACTCCTCACGCAAGGCCTCACAGATCAGGTACTTGAATTTCTGTAGATATGAACCTCATTATTTTCCTGGTCTAATTTGGAGGGGCTTAAGAATCTGTAGAAGAGAAGTCTCTGTTCTCCACTTAACTCTTGCCTATTGTTACTTGCTAACAGCTGCATGCTGTTAAGAGACTTCTGCATTTATGGGATTTATAACGTGTGAACGTAGATGGGTAGCAAATGAGCACTGTGCATAAGTGTGCTGGGAAAGTGTAGAAGCTGGTTTGGAAAAGGGGAATTTTGTGGAGCATACAGATGGGACGAATTGGTGTTGAGTTGGCGTGTGGGGCGAAGTTTTCTTTAAATAAGAGGGTATTCAGGTTCTTCCTAAAGTGTAGCACAGAAAGGACCATTCTTATCTGCATAAATAACTTTTACCAAAATCGGGGTGCATAGCAGGCTTGTTTCCTGTTTTACTCTCATAGCACATTTTCCAAAGGGGTATTATAATCACTGTGCTGCTTCACCCCTCAGGCTGCCTCGGGAACATGGGAGTGCCTGTTCTGTGACCCTCGCCCATGGCTTTAGATTGAGGTTGCCCAGTTGCAGCTCCACCATATATATCATCCTCTAAACCATAACTTCACTTTCTATGTTTGACCCATGTTTATCCAGTCCAGGGGGTGGGGAGGTGAGATTAACCATGCTTGCTCATGGGAGGACATAACCACTGGCAAGTGGGTGTTACACTGGCAAACATGGGCAATGTGTGGAATTTCACACAATGCTACACAGCATTCCACCAAGAATTATAAAAGCCTCACCCACTTAGAAAATAAAGGTAGCAACGCTGTTCTAAAATGGAGCCACGGGGGGGGGGGAGGGGCGCTAGCCAGCCCGACCAGTATGGCCGCAAGTCTGTGAAGCTCCTCTACACTAGTAAATCCGGTTGCTGATCCGGACGGTATCCAGTGCCTCATCAGATTATAAATGGAGTGCGGGTGGTCCTGAGCCCCGGCAGGAGTGTTTTTAGGAGGTGGTCGGCGCTGGGAGGCTTTGATTCTGTGAGAGATCTGCTGTGGCTGAGGAGGCTGAGGCCGCGTGGCCAAGCGGGGGAGGTGCAGCGACGGGCAGGTGGTGCCTTGGAAGTGGCTTGTGCGCGGCACCAACCCCTGGAAGTGAAGGTGGCCCTGGCAAACAGACGAAGCACACGGTGGAGACAATCGTGGGTTGGAACAGTGCCAGTCCCTCGCCGGGTAGCTCCAGAGATGGCAGCCTGGTGGTGAGGGATACCCCAAAGGGAAAGCGCCGGTGACAGCGGCGGAGAGCCTGGACTGCTACAATTGGCACCCCGGGGGCCGCCTGCGACTTCAGCTGCCCCAGCCATATAATGCCAGACTTGGCCACTGTGGGTGAGTGTGGACCGAGTTACGGGCCAGCGGGGGGCTGCCGAAGGACCCCTTGACCCGGGAGGAGAGGCTGACTTGGCGGTGGAGAGCGGGACCGCAGGGCTGTCATCTTGGCTGGCAGAATGACTTAAGGAGCGGCGGAGGAGCTGGTCCTGCAGGTCGGGAGACGCATTGGCGAGGGGGGCTTCCCTTGGACAGCTGACTTCTGGACGGCGGTGGGATGGGGACATTGGCGCCGGACCAGCGAGGCTGGGGTACGGCATTGCTGAGGCTGGCAGCAGGATGCTGATGTACGCAGGAAAGCGGCCTGATAGGAGGCAATACTGCAGGATATAGGGTCTCTACTATGCCGGACCGAACATTGGGTAGCGGGGGGCTACCCCAGTGGGACCCTCCCCCCAACGGCAGTCATATTGGGGGGAGACCGGCCGGCGCCTTGTGGAGGGTGAAGAGAGCCTGGAGGCAGCCACACACGGTGAGATTAAAAGCCGGCAGACACCCGGGAACACGCCCGCGCCGGAGAGAACATCAGAGGAGCCTGGGTGCCCAAGACGACCAGGCGGGAGGGGGGGGACCCTGGTCTACGCGCTTGCGTGCTGCCTTAGATCCGGACCCGCTGAGGTGACGGGCGTGGATGCTGTGATCAGAGATTGTCAATCTGTGCAAGGTGAGGAGGCCAGTGCAGTTTTGTGCTGGTGGAGGCCCTAGGGCACTGGCATGTAGTGTGGGGCTGCAGGGTGGTCACGTGTGGGCTCCTGCCCCCTCCATGGTCCTGAGTATAAGAGACTTGGTTGCTGTATGGAACAGTGCGACATCTGTGGCCCCCTTTGGATACGCCTGGTATGCATGCCTGACGGTATATACATGTCACAGTGAAGTGGGGCGTGTCTGCCTGCGGCAAGATTCGGTGCAGCTTGCGGATTGACGAGAGTACACGGGATAGTAGCTGCTGCATGGTGGGCCGGGACTAGTGTGTGTTTCTGGCAGCTCTGGGAGGTGTGGGTGCGTGGTCCTGGTCAAGCCCCATCCTTGTTTCCCCGTCTGGGGACTGAGTTGCGCGGCATAGCCTGCAGGTAGAGGAGTGGTCCGGTTGGGCTGGGGAGCTGTGGTGCTACGCTCATAGACTTGAAGAGGTGTTTGGCTCCTCCTCTCGGGCCCTGCGCGATATGTCTAAGGCAAATAAAGGCGGAAAGCAGCAGGCTAAATTGAACTTCGGCATGGCATTGCAGGGGAAGGGTAACAGGTCAGTGGAGGAACAGCAGGAGACCCAGGCGCCAGCGTTCCCTTGCGGACCATTCGACAGCCTTTCAGGATATTAAAGTTATGTTTGTGCAACTGCAATCTGGTATACAGTCACTGGATGGAAAACTGGATTCACTGACTTGCAAGGTGGATCATATGCAGGTGCGACTTGACAAGCATGGGGAGAGATTAGATGAAGCGGAGGGCAGAATATTGAGAATGGAGGATGAGGTGGCCTCCACGTCCAGGACATGATATTCGTTAAGAGGGCGCTGAAGGTAGTCTCAGAGGAGCAGGAGGATTTGGAGTCACGCGGCGGAACAATGTCAGGATAGTGGGATTGGCTGAGTCGCAAGACCGGAAAAACATGGAGGAGCTGGTGGAGGAGATTCTTCGGGAGGCGCTGGGCTCTGAGGGCTTTTCCTCATGCTGTGTGGTGGAGAGAGCGCACAGAATTCCGGGTGGCAGAAGGTCGGTTCCCGGGGCCCTGCCTCGCCCGCTGATTGCTCGCCTTCTGAACTATCGAAACAGGGACAATGCGCTCCGCAAAGCAAGGGAGAAGGGGACAGTCCGCTATAAAGGAGATGTGATAAGGTTTTTCCCCGATTTCTCCGATAAAGTACAGGCCTCCATAACAACATTTATTGCAGTTAAAAAAAGATTGCGAGACAAGGGCATGAAGTATGCTATGTTGTATCCTGCAAAATTGAGAGTCGAACATGAGGGCAAGGCCTTTTATTTTTTTTCAAACTCCGGAAGAAGCCAGCTCCTTTTTGGATATGCTGCCGGGGACTTCGGGATCCCGGGACAGTACCACATGATGTGCCTGCGGGGGGCTCGGGCGGTCCGAGTTCCTTGTGTTTCTCCTGAGATGGGGTGCTTGGATACTAGATATTTGTCTTGTGCGGAGTGGGTCGGCTACTAGCCGCCTCTGACACGAGAGCTTGATTACTGTTATGGTTGGGATTGTTACTGTTCTGAGTAGTTGGGGTACTCAGTGGGGGGGAGGGAAGAATGGTCTGTTTGTGCGGGTATAGGTGGGGATCGAAGGGGGGGAATATGGCACCGACAAGTTTGGGGGTTGTTGGTAGGGGGTGGGTTTACAGTAACATGGATGGTTTGGGGGTGCAAGCAGGTGAGAGGTACTTTGGATAGACAGGATGAACTGATAATGGATGGCGACACTTAACCTTTTGACTTGTAACGTCAGGGGTCTTAATAACCCACCCAAATGCCGGAAAGTCTTGCAATATTTGAGACGTCATCAGATAAGGGGTAGCGTTCCTCCAGGAAACTCACTTGACGGGGGATACGGAGTCCAAATTTGGTAATGGAGCTGGGGGTGCCATCGGTATTTTTCATCCTACTCTTCTTACTCTAGGGGAGTGGCTATCCTCGTGCATAGCTCGGTAGGTTTCCGACAGACGAGGATGCTGAAGGATAGTGAGGGAAGGGTGCTGATTGTGCAGGAGGTTATCCAGGGGAGGCTGTATACACTGATTTGTTACTATGGTCCTAACCAGGATGTGATGGATCCTCTGCAGTGGGTCGAGAGGCAGTTGGGGGAGATACCGGAGAGAGATATTTTGTGGGCTGGCAACTTTAATACGGTCCTGGATTCAGCTCAGGATATGGTAGGCAGTGCTTTACGCCAGATCAGTAGAAGCTCGGACAGAATTCGGGGCATTATGTCAGTGTGGGGGGTGGAGGATGTGTGGAGGGTGAGGAATCCGACCGCGTCAATTTACGCACTTCTCCGCCCCACATAACTCGGCCGGATTATTTCTTGATATCCCGCGCACTGTTGGGTCAAACTAAGGGGATAGATATACTAGCTTGCACCCTTTCGGATCATGCCCCTGTTGTGCTAAGGCTTTGCTTACGGGGACGGATAGAGTCGAGACCCCCTTGGAGGTTCAAAAGTGATAGCCTTACTGACACGGTATTCAAGGAGGAACTGTCGGCTGCCATAGATATGTATTTTAGGGAAAACGTTGGGTCAGTCGCCTCAGCTGGGACCCTATGGGAAGGATTTAAGTGTGTGATTAGGGGGGTGTGTCTGGCTAAGGAGGTGGGTATCCTGCGACGCATAAGGAGGGATCTTGCTGACAAAGAAGAGGAGATCGGATATTTTGCAAAGAGACTTCCCTACCGCGACAAAACTCCAACAAGGGGATTTAATGCGGAAATTGCAGGATTTTCACACCCTTGCTCAGAGGGAGGTGAAGTACCTTTGGGACAGGGCAGCACCTCGTCAGCATGGGGAGGGTGAGGCTCCTGGCCGGTCATTAGCCAGGGCCACCCAGCTGGGTGAGCAGGTGAATAGAATCACAGCAATTGCTGATGAGAGTGGGGTGGACCAATTCGAGGATGAGAAGATCATTACCGAATTTCATAAATTTTACAGTCATTTCCCCATATTGCATATTCCCCAGTGACGAGGACCGGAGGCGGAAGCCGGCCCTAAACAGCCTAAGGCCCATGAGCCAAAGGCCCCTCCTGTCTGCCCCTGTCCGCCACTGCGCTACGGCGCGGGACGCTGTCCTGTCGCCTCCCCCGCCCCTACAAGCCTGAAAAGTCTTCTTGTCCATCGCCAGTGAACCCGTGATCCCGCGGCTGTCCTGATGACATTTGAACACAAGGAGACACAAAGAGTTGAACATTTACACCTGACACCCAGGACCCTCACAGGCACTCCTATACTGAAGGCACCACAACAGTAAGTCTTACCCGCCTATTCTCTAAGCTGGGCTTAAGACCCGCCCACCGTGGATAAGCGGACATATACATCTAGTAACAATTAATGCCAAATGCTCCATCCCATATAATGTGCATTCTTCCCTTCAGGCCAATAGTGTGTATTGTGCATTCTGCCCTCCAGGCCAACAGTGTGTATTGTGCATTCTCCCCTCCAGGCCAATAGTGTGTAATCTGTATCTTGCTCAACAGTAATACATGCTCCCTGCCTATGAGCAACATCCTTACCTCTAGAGCACACAGCACAACAAACTCACACACAGTATGTGCTCTCTGCCTTTCCTCGTTTGCCTAGTAAGCACGCTACTCACCCTAATGACCACACCTCACCCTTATACTTCAAAGCTCAACCACCACTAACAAATCGCCTCTAGTCGTCCACACACGATGGACCTCCTGCCCAAGCCTTCACACACTCCAGAAAACACAGCACTGATACCTAACCTCAGCCTCAGACTAGACAGACTCAGAGCCCGCACCCTCCCTATCCACCACCTTGCCACCCCTACACTCATACCACACAGAAACTGCCGACTTAGCTCACGCACCTCCAAAGTGCACACACTCCACCACCGTGACAATACCTCTATATGCCACAGCTCCAAACATACGCTCAACACACCTAGCGGGAACTCCTACTCTCAATGTACCGCTGTACCCAAAGCAGACCCTCACACCATACCCACTAAAAACTCCTGTGCAATGCTATACAAATGCGCCTTAATCAATGTACGATCACTCAATGCCCCACGCATTAGAAGTAAATGACCTAATAACTACCCAAAACCTAGACATACTCGCTATCACAGAGACCTGGCTCAACAAAGCTTCCGGCCCAGCCATCACACTAGCCCTACCACAAGGGTATGACATCCTTCGACAAGACGGGATAGCCAAAACAGGAGGGGGGGTAGCCATTATTCACAAAGAAACACTAACTATCAGAACTTTACCCCACCAAGAGGAAGGAAATATTGACATCCTATCAGTCAAGTTAGCACTCTCTCCAAATAGCACAATAAATATTTATACCTTATACCGTTCACCTGGCCCAACCGCCAACTTCATAGGTCAAGTCAATCACCTCCTAGGAAACATTAAAAAAATCCACGAAATCACTACTCATAGGTGACCTTAACTTAGGATTCAACGACCCGAAGGACAAAACTGCTATCTCTCTAGCTAAAGACCTCCACGACCTAGGCTTCTCTCAAAAGATCACATCGCCTACTCACGCCAAAGGACGCATCCTAGATTGGATTATAGACCATTACTGTAACACTGCCATCACTTCCAATGCTAGCCTCCCATGGACAGACCACAACCTTCTCCTATTTGACATCCCTGTCTCATTAAGCACTAAAGTACCTACCAAAGCACCAGCGACCCTAGACAGAAGTGCCAAAAAACTCACTGCTGACAACGTCCGTGCACTCCTCAATCTGCCATATCTAGCGCCCCCATTCTCCGCAGACCCTAACATCCTCACAGAAATATTCAAAGACACCATTACAATGGCTGTCAACACCGTTGCCCCATTGGAAAACAAAAAAGAGAAAAAATCCTTCCACTCCAATTCCTGGTTCACAGAGAAACTCCAGACTCTGCGCAAAGACAAACGCATGGCGCTCAAAAATTGGCAGTGTAACCCCTGTGATACCACAAATGGTAACTTCAAATCCATAGCAAAAAAATACAAAAACGCCATCTTCCTTGCTAAATCGGAAGCCTATAACCACTGCATCTCCACTGCCAACTCTCACTCTAAAGAACTCTTCAATATCTTCAAAGAACTAACCGTACCACCTACATGCCCTGATGAGATTGTCAAAGACGAGGCATGGTGTACAGGCATTCAATCAGCCATGCTTGCAAAAATAAACCTCCTCCAAAATAAGATATCCCACCACTTCAATACTCTACCTAAGCAAAGCACACATGCACAGACAAAACCAAATGTAAAAGTAAGAAACATGCCCAAATTTGCATTTACCGAAATCTCCGAAGCCGAGGTCACTGACATCCTCAGACACCTCAAACCTTCACTATGTAAGGGTGGTGTATGCCTCCCTAAAATCATCAAAGACTTCGCAGAACCACTCGCCTCTCTTCTCACAGCTTTCATCAATGCATCCTTCAAAACGGGCATAGTCCCAGACAGCCTCAAAGAGGCCTGGGTACGCCCTCTCTTAAAAAAAAACGACGCTAGACCCTGCCAACCCTAACAACTACCGACCCATAACCACAGTCCCATACCTCCTGAAACTACTTGACAAGGCTGCCCACAAACAGATTCAACTATACCTTGAATCGAACGCAATCCTAGGTAAAAGACAATCTGGGTTCCGCAAGGGACACGGAACTGAAACAGCCCTTCTATACCTAAAAAATGAAATCGCCAACATCCTAGACAAAGGCAAGCCCGCTCTCCTCCTTCTCCTTGACCTTTCAGCTGCATTTGATTTGGTAGATCACACTACACTTACCAGTCACCTGACGCACGCTGCACACTTCTCTAAGGACGCAGCATCCTGGGTAACATCATTCCTAGAGAGTAAAGCTATGAAAGTGTTCTCTAACACAGCACATGCAGCACCCTCCATCATCCACTGTGGAGTCCCACAAGGTTCCTGTACTGCCCCCACGCTCTATAATGTTTTTACCAAGCCTCTCTTTGATAAACTAGACCCGCTGGGGATCACCTACACAAATTATGCCGACGACACGTAGGTTCTCCTTCCCCTGACGGGGGAATTATCACCAAGACGCCACTACCTTACAGCAAATCTACTCTACCATACAAGCATGGATGGCTACTAACGGCCTCTGCTTGAACAGGGACAAGACCGAAATCCTCATTCTAGGCCAGAAATCCACCCTCTCCAACCTCAACCCTCTATACACCAACTTCAACATAGATAATTGTATCATCCCAGTCCTATCCTCAGTCAAAACACTGGGGGTTCACATAGACGCTACCCTATCTATGGGCAAACAAGTCAGCGCCATAGTCTCGGCCTCAGCACTGAGTACTAAACTCATTAACGCAATAAAACCATTGCTAACCAAGGATAACAGCCTCTCCATCGCCCGAGCATCTATAGGAGCCAAACTAGACTATTGTAATGCGCTCCAAGCCGGCACCTCCAAAAAAAAGTATCTATGCTCCAAACAACCCAAAACAACGCTCTCAGAGCAGCCCTCAGCATACTGAAAAGAGAACACATCACACAAGCCAGAAAGACAGCTCATTGGATCCCAGTCAAGGACCGTATCTCCTTCAAAATTCTAATAACCACGCATAAATGCATCAACCTCTCAGCTCCCTCCTACCTATCTGACACGATAGGTAGATCTCAATCTACGAGACCGAGAAGATCACAATACACCAATCAACTAATGATACCTCACATCAACAGAACCAAGGCAGGAGGTATAGGCTTCCCCTTCCTCGCACCGAAGCTCTGGAACTCTCTGCCCACTGACCTCAGAGCTAAAACAGCTCTCTTCTCCTTCTGAAAAAAAACTAAAAACTGCCCTCTTCAACTAACCTTGTTCTCATGTTCTCTCCTGCTGCTCATCACATATATGTGAAAAAAAAAAAGAATAGATCATCCAATGTAACCGTACGGACATGAATTGTATGTAACTAAGTATAAGCAACACTGTAACTAGCGCCACAATGCCTTCGGTCTGCTGTGCGCTCAACAAATGCAAATAAATAAATACATTTATACTCTACTCGATTGCAGGCCACGCAGGGGGCTATAGACGCTTATTTGGATGAGGTGGGGCTGTACTGGTGCTTGGAGGGGAAGCAGGAATGGCTGGGCAGGCCCTTCACATTAGAGTAGGTGGTTGAGGCCATTAAATCGCTGCAGAGTGGGAAATCGCCTGGACCAGATGGCTTCACGGCTGAATTTTATAAATGTTGTGGGCGAATTGGCACCATACCTGTTGCAGGTTTACCAGCAAGTAGTGGTTGAGGGCAGGTTTCCGGAGTCCCTCCGAGAAGCGGTGGTTGTCGTGGTGTTAAAGGCTGGGAATCCTGCTGAGGATTGTTCTTTGTAGCCCCCGATATCTCTTATCAATCTCAATAATAGGATATTAGCTAGTGTTGGCGACCAGACTAGCGCCATTGATGGCCACTATGGTCAGGGCTGATCAGGTGGGGTTTATACCTGGGCGGTCAACATCGTTTGGGTTGCGCATGATGTTTCGATTGATGGCGGCATTACCTAAAGATGAACCAACGGTGGCGGTTCTACTCGATGCCGCCAAACCATTCAATTCTGTTGACTGGTCGTTCCTATTCTCGGTTCTGCTGAGGATGGGGCTGGGTGACTGATTTTTCGCAATGATTTCTCTATTATACACAGATCCAGTGGCCAGGGTGAGGGTGAATGGACAGACCTGATAACACTTGTGCGTGGCAATTGAACCATGGGCAGAAAGGGTTAGGGAGTTACATGTACACCGGGGGGTCCAGCTGTTCACTCATAGGGTGGTGATCTCACTTTACGCGGACGATATGGTCCTGTTTATCCGTCGCCCTGAGGTCAATCTGGACCCGATTCTGCTAGATGTTCAGCTGTTCGGAGGACTATCTGGGCTTCAGGTGAACGCCAGTAAGTCGGTTATTTTTCTGTTAACAGAGGCAACGAGCCAGTTTCGTGATGCCTGGGGTTTTCAATGGGAACTGGTCCACACCCGCTATCTAGGGATCACAATCGCTAGGGAAAGGGGGGTTGTCTATCGCAGGAATTATCTAGAAACTCTGAAGTTGGCTAGGTCCGCAATGGCTAGATAGGGCAGACTCCCGCTTAACTTATATGGACGGATTTCAGTGGTCAAGATGACCATTCTCCCCAGGTTTCTTTATGTATTTTTGAATGCGCCCATAGCAGTGCCTAGGGCGTATTTTCGAGACCTCCGATCGGCAGTGACCAAATTTCTATGGGCTGGTAAGCAGGCGCGGATCTCCTGGAACAAATTGGTGGCACTGGTGCCAGAAGGGGGTTTGGCTTTGCCGGATTTTGAGCTATACTATACGGTGGCACAGGCGAGCTTCCTGTGGTACTGGTACGGGATGGCGGTGGAGCGTCGCCATGTGGAGGTGGAGAGGTCCATCGCTTCTCCGGCACTGCTGTGAGCGATCATTCTCACGCCACCAAGTCGGCCCCATGCAGCTCGGAGCATGGTGGATCTCACCTGCAGGGCCTGGACTCTTTTTGAGCGAAAAACCAGGGGGGAAATCCTATATTCGCCAGAGCTTCCGGTTATCTATGTCCCGGGTATCCCTCTGACTAGCGATAGGGGCTATGTGGCTCTGATGAAGAGGTTGGAGGTGACTAAATTCAGTGAGCTGTTTCCAAATGGCAAATTTATATCAGCTGTAGAATTGCGGGGCAGGGGAGATCTATCTGCGCTGGACGTTCTTCTGTATTATAGACTGAAGGTGTCGTTGCAACGTTTGTTTCCATCCTTTCCAGAGCAACCCTGTGTGGCAGGCCCACTAGATAAAATAATACAGGGTTGTTTAGGGGACCGTGTGATGTCCGCGCTTTATGCGATGGCTTTGAGGGACAGGTCAGATACAAGGAAATCGCCGCGGTAGGTGTGGGAGAGGACGCTCGGCAGGGAAATTCTGGTTACCATGTAGAGGTACTGCTGTGAAATGACTAGGAAAGGGGCGATTTGCACTAGGTTCAAATTAGTTAATTTTAAGTTCTTACATCAATATTATTATTCTACAGCTCAATTAAAGGAGTTTTTCCCTCAGAAGACTGAAGCTTGCCTTAGATGCGGGCAAGTTGAGGCGGGGTTCCTCCATGTGGCGTGAGCTTGCGTGGAGCTGCAGCAATTCTAGAGGCAAGTCTTTGATGTTGTTGGTGAAATAGTGGGGCAGCGAGTCGAGCCGGACCCTATGGTTGCCCTATTGGGGTACACCAAACAAATACCTAAAGAGACGAGGAAATTGATAAACCTTCTTTTGAATTTAGCTAAGCAAAGAGTGGCTATGGGTTGGGGAAGTAGGGTGTGTCTTAGGGTTGATCAGTGGACAGAGGATATTCTGTACTGTAATGATATTTAATCCAGATGGAGCGTGATGCAGGGGAACCGGTGGGGGGACAGGCATATGTGGGATGCATACACCCTGTATCTCCTTAGACAGTCGGGTGCTTAGCGGGTGGACCCCCCTGCCCCATGACATGGTGCATGTGGTCCTTCAGGCTTGCGGGGTGCCTGCTGTCCTTCCCTCCCGGCCGATGAGGCCGGAAGGGCTGGGACCCAGGTGGGGACTGGGGCACCGAGTTTGAGTTGGGCTCTAATCTGCGGCCTGCTTGCTTGGGGAGCCCCCGTGGGGGTTGATCTAATGGACTTGTTGTCTGAACCATGGAAGGGTTTAGTTTGTCATCAACTGTATTCTCTCTGCAGCTCGGACTTAATGTTAATTGGTCATGTATAAGGTTGCCCCTGCTTGCTACTACTTGGGGGTGGATCTGTTGGGGGGGTGCTGTTTCCTGTTTGTTATGACATAAAAATGCCAATAAAGAAAGTTTAAAAAAGAAAATAATAAAACATGGAGACACAGAGGAAATGCACAAACTGAACACCTGCGTCTAGTCTACTTACCCGTTTCCAAAAAGAGACATGATTTAAAGCATATTTTCATATTTCCATGTGCAGTGAAGGTTCGCAAACATTTCTAAGGTCATTATCAGCCTTTTAAATAACATGAGCACCCTGTGTATTGCAAAGATTCTAGCAGGGGGGCAGTGCATTTCTGCCAGAAGGGCAAACCCATTTACCTCTACTAGAGTGGCTCATGATAGGGGATAGCACCGAGCAGTGCTGAAAGTGCACATAAGAGACCATGGCCTTACTTCATTTGTTTGGTTTCTGAATAAATGTTCCCAAATTGAGCCTAGTACCTGATCTAGTAAAGAGGGTTCTAGCTGTACAGATGCAAAGGTTGCTATGGTGTACCCATCCAAAGAAAGGCTTGAAGCATTCCTGGCAACTGTTCCCAGTTACCAGCCAACATGAAAAAAGCACAGTGAGGAAGGTCGTGAAACTGAGAAGTATGATGGCATTGTGTCGTTTTCTAATAGCCCTTGCATGGCTGAGCATGAGGCTGCAGCAGGGGTTGCTTGGCTCTAGTTGGTCGCAGGCAACCAGGGATTGGGAAGATCTAGTGGTCATTTCAAAGGTGGTTCTATACATTCTGCAATGATGGAATGCAACACACGTGTTGACAGGGTGACTGTTCTTAAGTCCCTCAGTGCAAGTGACTATTATGACAGACTGGCTCCTTTTGAGGTGGCGAGTGTGCCTTCATATGCTCGAAGCATGGGGACAGACGAGTCCCACCAGAAGCTCCAACACATCAACATACTGAACCTGACGGCAGTTCACAGAGAACGGCTCCTTTTACAAGCTCTAATGAAGGATAAATGTCTTTCAATAAGACGCTCACACAACAATGTTTTGTCTGAATCAGTAGGGGGGACAATAGCTTCATTTAAGCTGTGAAACTGTCTCCACAGTCGGCATGTCCCTGGAGTGGGGAACCTCGGCAGGTTTGTACAGAAGAAACATGAGGGGGAACTAAGCACAGGAGCCCCCAAACACCTTTTCCAGAGGTGGGACAGATATGGACTTTTGTGCATCAAGTGCAAATGCAAAAAACCCATACTTTCGCCTCTAGGTTCCCAGAAGTAGGTCACTGAGCAATGTGCTATGGATGACATAGCCAAGGATATTTTGTTATGCTTTTCCCTCAACACCTCTATTAGAAACTATGGTGGGAACAATTGACTGTTATTAATTGCCCTGACATGGGCTCAACAAGTGTGTTATCCTCACTCGCTACACATGCTACTAGAACTGACAAGTTGAAACCAACACCAAATCTGCTCACTCAACAACTGCAACAAATAACACCCAAGCACACAAGCTATGTACTTGGCAACATGACCCCTGAGGTTATAGTCTTGACAGCTGCCACCCAGAACAATGGACATTCTCAGAGACACATGCAAGCACATAATTACACATGTTATTTTAGTAAGTGTTTTGTTTGGTCATTTGGTGCACAGGAGGATCCATTACCTCGAGACCATGGGTATTAACGTGGTTATTAATTTCTCATATCTGTTGGATTCAGGGCTTCTGTATAATTCCGTAGAAATACAATTTGCAGCTTCGGTCCTATACCCCGCACAGAATGTTCTGGTGGTTAGAGCCTTCATGGAAGGAGTTGAACATAGTCATCCACCAGTGGCTAACCCAGGACCTAGCTAGGACCTAAACAGTTTTGCACAAGTCAATACTTCCAACTTTAGAACCCATTTGTATATCTTCATTAAAACCCTAACATACAAATGCGCAATTCGTTCAATTAGAAGAGTAAAATAACCTTAAGCCTTATCTGATGTGTATTTGGTCACTATTCATGAAGACAGGGTGGCTTTCGGAATACAAATCCATGTTTCAGGTTAACCAGTCCATTTAATTGCCACATTTTTCAAAAGCCATAGACGGGGGCACAAAGGTCTTTGCTTACATTTGATATAACACTACTGCTTCGGCTGTCGCTCTGGTTAGTTCTAAACTCGACTGTGGTAACAGCCTGCTGGCAGGTACTTCAAAGTCCAACTTGGACCTACTCCAAGTTGCCCAAAATAATGCTGTTTGAGCTGTGTGTGGCCTCTCTAGAAGGAATCCTGTCACTGAGACCCATATATACCCTCATTTGCTTCCTATTAAACATCGTATTACTTACAAGGTCCTGCTTCTCACTCATAAGTGCCTCACTGATAAAGCGCCAATCTATCTCAAGGATAGGATCAAGCGTTCCTGTATTTCCCGTTCACTTCATTCTAGTAACTCGAACAGACTCGATCTACCTAAATACAATCTGACTCACTTTGGTGGTACCAGTTTTGACTCCATTGCTCCTCACCTGTGGAACTTACCACATCTCTTCGACTTTGTTTGGAAATACTTTCCTTTAAGAGATCTCTTAAAACGTTTCTTTTTAATTCTAATGACTAAATACCTCTTTTTCCCATTGGTGTCCTCCAGGCTCATCCCTGTTTTGCTGCACACTGAGGCCTTCAGGAGAGTTGCACCTTATACAAGTTATATAACAATAACAAAATATAGGGGTGTTATGTTCCACATGAATAGAATCAAGAGAATACAAAAGACAAACCAGTTCTTGGTTTATTTTGCTACAGAAAAAGAATACAGCCCTGTAAGTAAAGCATTGCGAGTTGGATTTTGCATTGCCTTCAAGAATGCTATATACGGCATAAACAATTTGGCAAGTCACAAAGTATATTGTACTAGAATAGGGATCTGCAACCTTTATGATTCCTAGGGCTGATGGGAGATGTAGTCTAAAACATCTGGAGTCAGTGAATGATGTGGCATGATGAGCCGTAGTTCAAACCACCTGGAGAGCCAAAGGCTGCAGAACCCTATACTAGAGGGACTGGGGCCACTGGAGCATTTATAGCCAGCGTTCATCCAGAAACCACCTGCTAGGGTTCAGCGTGGGCACCTGTACACACCTCAGCCAAGTGCAGATTCAAGTGGGGGCATGAAATGTTTTCTAGCATGTTCCCTGCGCCCCCGCCACCAAGTACACATATGGTTCATTAATCTATGCATAGCATGCAAATCTAAACAGATACACAACCTGTCAATTGTGATGAATCCTGTGGAGTCTGCACTGATTCCCAGTGATGATCTCCTCCCACATGGCCAGGGGATGGCAGCCGCCAATAGATCCTGACCCTGAGGGTGGTATTATGAGGGAGGATCATGTGGGAGGGGAAGACTATTGGGAGGAGGTGATGACTCCATTCAGATAAACGCAGTATACTTCCTTCCCCTTTTGAAGAAAACACTAACATCTAAAACGATAATGGCATATTGTCAATCTGAGGCAAGTGCTATTCATGCCTCATATACACATAATGCTCCCTTAACATCTAATGTCTCTGATGGTTTTGATTTAAACCAGAATTCAAAACGATTTATCTTTAAAAAGTCTAAAACTGCTATGGACTCCAGCTCTCATAAACCCTCAAGTACTGATATGAGGAAGAGGACAGAGGAGTTAATGTGGATTGATGGAAACACCAAGTTTCATACTAGTTACAGTATAAATCAGCTGTGTGGGACATTTAAACAGGCAGAAAACCTTCAATTGGGAAGTGAAGGTGGTGACAAGAGATGCAGAGAGGGTGAAGCCGGAAGCAGAACCGGCGAGAGAAATGAATGCATGTCTGCAAAGCAGGGGAAGATTTCCCAGAGTAAAAACGTCGCCACATCAACGTGCCATGATTTGTTAACGCCATCAAACATCAGTGAGTCTGCCCACAGGTGTTGGGACCCCTGGGGTGTGCCAAAATGCAGATGAACAATTGAAAACATATTTTGAATACGGACCAAGTAAATTAGAATGATAGTCCTTATATTGATCTCCATCTTGACCTTCTCCTCTCTCACCACATTTCTCTCACTGCTAAATCCTGTCGCTTTCACCTCTATAACATTCATAAAATTCGACCCCTCCTTACCTTTAACACCACTAAACTTTTCATTACTTCCCTCCTCTTCTTCAGACTCTTCTACTGTTCCTCCCTTCTCTTCGGACTCCCCTCCACTCATCTCTCCCCTCTTAAATCCATCTACCACTCTGCCATCCGCTACCCATGCCTTCTCTCACCTCTTGACTCCATCTCCTCCTCCCTCACCTCGCTGGGTTGGCTCTCGTTCCACTCCCAAATCAAGGTCAAATTCCTCCGTCTTGTTTTCAAATCCCTCTATGATCTTGCTCCCCCTTACCTCTCCTCCCTTCTTCTACACCCCTTCTCCTCCTCTCCGCTCTGCTAATCTTTTCCTACTCTCTCCTCCTCCTCCACCCTGTGCCCCCTCCTGCTTCCGCTCATTCCAACTCCTTGCTCCTTTCCACTGGAACCGCCTCCCCCATCACATCCGCTCTTCTCCCTCCTACCCTTCCTTTCACTCTTCTCTAAAATCTTACCTCTTCCACTCACCTCCCTAGCACCCCACCTTCCCTACCTCCTTCCTTCCTTCCCTTTTACCCTTACCTCTTACTCCTCCTCTTCCTTACCCTCTCCATCCCTCCGATCCCCTTCCTCCCTTCCCCCGTCTGATTCTTTTCTCACCTTCTCCGCTCTTCTTCTCTCACATACCTGCTCTTTCCCCCGTCCTTACCTCCTCTAACACCTACCACTCCCTTGATCACCCCCCCACACCCTCCTCTCCGCTGCAATATTGTAAGTTGTTCTTCATGCTGTTATCAGGTTGTGGTTCAAATGTCATTTTATGCTTGCTGTATGTTTACTTGTTCTTATGTAAAGCACTTTGGAGTAAAGGGCTATATAAATTCAATAAAATACAAATACAAATATTAGAGAAGTCAATATGGGGAAAGTTGGAGTATTACATTATGACTAGCAGATGAACATTAATGAAGAAGTTGAAAGGTAAAATCTGTACTAGTCTCCATATTTGAGATGTCAATTTGGGGAAAATCAGAACAGGCATTGCCACAAGCAAATGAATACCATTGAAGAAGTTCACAGACAGAACTTGAGCAAGTCTCTATATACGAGATGTCAATATTGGGAAAGTTGGAACAAGTAGTGCCTGAAGTATAAACATTGAAGGAGTACAACTGTGTTATACTGAAAGAGAACGTCAGAGAAGCACGTCAGGCAGTGAGCCTTTGGGAAAAAGATACCTGGCAGGAGAGTATTCCAGGGGATCTACAAAACCCTGAAGGGGACTTCTGGAAAGGAAAAGACATTGGGAGGAAAGATACCAGGCAGGAGAGTACACAAGGGGATCTAAAGAATCTACTGAAGAAGCGTGTAGAAAATACACTTCTGGCCATCCTTAAAATGTTGTCGTGTAAAGAGACACTTTTTTGCCATTTCTAAGAAAGTGTATGAAAAAGCCATTTCTGCTATTCTTATGTAATCGTTGTTTGAAGGGGACACTTTCACTATCCTGTCTGAAACAATCCAGGGGAAGGGAACCACATCCTGGATTCCAGGATTATTTGTTGGATTTTCATATTTGATGCTTACACACTTTTTGCTCAATCAAAACAGACATACACAGACCATACCCCTCTAATTGTTCATTTTTAGTGCAATGGTCAGTTATAATTTTGACACGAGGACAGTTTGCATACTTTTGATGACAAGATGCAGACTAATCTTAAATTTTAGTTTCCTAGGCAGGGAAACATTTTAGGATAGGGACAGAAAGGCCTTTATCCAACTCCTTTATTTTAATAAAGATGGCTGATGTTGAAAATATTACAACTTTGTGGCGACCTCTCATTTCTGACCCCTCATATATGATGTTAGAAATGGGATCAGATTTACAGGGTAATTCATAGAATTTCGCAGAAAAGTGTCGCAAGCGGCTGGCGCAGAGTGTCCGCGTGCGATTGACTGCGCCAGGCACGTGCGCTAAAACCGATTTCCGCGCACAGCGTATTCATGGATTTCAGGCTCCCAAACCAGCCGTGGCGCAGAGTATCGCAGCGACCCTGCAGCAGCGCCAGTAACGCCCCCAAGAACGCCCTTGCGCAAGGAAAAGCCATCAAAATCGCTAAATCATCGCAAAGGGCTGCGCTAACCCTGGACCAGTTTACAGGGCTGCCAAACAAGGAACGCAAAGCGGGAAACGTGCATATCAGGGGTACACGTGAAGTCATACACGCGATTAGCCAGGGTACGTGTATTACAGGGGTACGTGGGAAGTTTAACACGCGATTGGCCAGGGTACGTCTATTACAGGGGTACGCGGGAAGTTTAACACGCAATTAGCCAGGGTACGTGTATTACAGGGGTACGCGGGAACTTTAACACGCGATTGGCCAGGGTACGTGTATTACAGGGGTACGCGGGAAGTCTAACACGCAATTGGCCAGGGTATGTGTATTACAGGGGTACGCGGGAAGTTATACACGGGATTAGCCAGGGTACGTGTATTACAGGGGTACGCGGGAAGTTTAACACGCGATTGCCCAGGGTACGTGTATTACAGGGGTACGCGGGAAGTTTAACACGCGATTAGGCAGGGTACGTGTATTACAGGGGTACGCGGGAAGTTTAACACGCGATTGCCCAGGGTACGTGTATTACAGGGGTACGCGGGAAGTTTAACACGCGATTAGGCAGGGTACGTGTATTACAGGGGTATGCGGGAAGTTTAACACGCGATTAGGCAGGGTACGTGTATTACAGGGGTACGTGGGAAGTTTAACACGCGATTGCCCAGGGTACGTGTATTACAGGGGTACGCGGGAAGTTTAACACGCGATTAGGCAGGGTACGTGTATTACAGGGGTACGCGGGAAGTTTAACACGCGATTGCCCAGGGTACGTGTATTACAGGGGTACGTGGGAAGTTTAACACGCGATTAGGCAGGGTACGTGTATTACAGGGGTACGCGGGAAGTTTAACGCGATTAGGCAGGGTACGTGTATTACAGGGGTACGCGGGAAGTTTAACACGCGATTGCCCAGGGTACGTGTATTACAGGGGTACGCGGGAAGTTTAACACGCGATTAGGCAGGGTACGTGTATTACAGGGGTACGCGGGAAGTTTAACACGCGATTAGCCAGGGTAAGTGTATTACAGGGGTACGCGGGAAGTTTAACACGCGATTAGCCAGGGTACGTGTATTACAGGGGTACGCGGGAAGTTTAACACGCGATTGGCCAGGGTACGTCTATTACAGGGGTGCGTGGGAATCATCACACGCGATTAGGCTGGGTGGGTCCTCACAGGTGTTCCCTGTACACCCTCCACGGCCCCTGCAGGCAGCCTACAAAACAGGGGACTACCCTGCACACCTGCTCATGTCCCCCTGCACCCCCACCCCCCAGCAGTGCAGGGGCAGCCTCCACCAGGCCCCCACTCATGTCTCCCACCACCCCCACCCTCCCGCCACCAGGGGCAGCCTCCACCAGGCCCCCACCCATGTCTCCCACCACCCCCACCAGTGCAGGGGCACCCTCCACCAGGCCCCCACCCATGTCTCCCAACACCCCCACCCACAAGCACGGTGGGGCACGTGGCCAGCAGGCAGTCAGGCAGCAGCAGATGGCAGGTGGGAGCGTGCTCAGGGCTCTGGGGGGCAGTAATTTGGCCTCCTGGCCAGGAGCGTGGTCTCTCGTGTGTGAACGCGTGGACAGCCTGATAGGTAGTGAAATCCCACACGTCAGCAAAGGCCCTTAGCGCGTAAACCCATCAACAGCATATGCGCGCCTATAGTCACCTGCACGTGCAGGAAATTGTTGCGTGACACGTCCCAGTGTCAAAGCGTGTGATTGGTGAAAATGGATCTACACGCAGAAGTGACAAAGCGTGTGATTGGTGAAAATGGATCTACACGCAGGAGTGACAAAGCGTGTGATTGGTGAACGTACACGCTGCGTAAGTGACGCTGTACGTGTGGGCCTGTATATAAGGTACATGTAGAACACCATTTCCTTGTACGTGCTTTTCGTGGAGAGCGAGTGGGTGAATTCTGTACTTCTTGTCGTTTCACACGCGATTTACTTCACGGCGTTTCCAGTTCGTATTCCCTGTTACCTCTGACAGCTTTTTCTCTTTTTTCTCTTTTACTGGTTTACCTGGGCCTGTTCCCTCAAACAGTGTCCCCTTCTACTGTTGTCCTGTCTTCTCAGACAGCGTACACATCTTCTTTTGGCGGGGGTTTAGCCAGCCAAACGCGCTCATTCTTCACGCTCTTTTACCTGGCAGACGGTGAGTCACGCACGTATCCAACTTCTGTGCTTGCCCCGTGTGTAGCCTACCCCTTCAGAGGTCATTCTAGGCTGCGTGTGACACGCATACGTTCATTCTTGTGTTACTGGGTGCCACAGCGTAGTGCAGGTTTTTCTTTCTGCACACGTGGTCTAGGAGGGGTTGCGTGCACGTCATCTCCCTTTTTTGGGCCTCCTGTGCGTTGCGTGACCCGTCATCTTTCCCCAGGGGTTACAATCAGCCGTGCTAGAGCACTAGGGTACAATTACCATCTGGTACCCAACCCCTTTGACCCCCAATTGCCCAGGACAATTGTCTACAGCCACTCCCATACGCACATTAATATCAGTGCCATGGCTGGGAGGCGAGGATTCCGTAAGGGTGGCAAAGGTGGAAGAGCCACAAGTGGTGGCCGTGGTGAATCCGGTAGGGGATGTGGTCGTAACTTGCAGGGTGAGCCTGTCCCCCCCATGTGTGGAGGACCAGTCAAGGGCACCCATCATCCCCCCCCTCCCCCCCTCCCCCCCTCCCGTTGAGGCTGAAGTGGCTGACACCATCCATGCTCAGCCCTTGTTGGACCAGCCCATTGTGGCACCAGACCTGGCTGACTCCATGGCTGACTTCCAGGTCAGCAGGGCAACGACACGTGCGCTGGTGCACGTTGATGCCATCATGCCACGTGGATCTGGGGCAGCAAGGTCATCTGCTGCACCAAGGAGGCAGGGCGGAGTGGCTGCAGGGGCAGCTGCGGCTCCATCCACCCCAGCCCTCACACACCCAGCCAGGACAGTGTCGGTCCTAGTCCATGCTGCTGACATTCCCCCTGACACCATCACACTAGAGCCAATGCCTGCACCAACTCCCATGCTGAGTGTGCAATCCCACACTCCTGATACAGAGTCCACCAGGGCTCCTGCCCCTAGTGTCCAGAGCGGCGCAGGACACTCAGGATCACCACCACCTTCCAAGCGGAAGAGGAAGAGTGCTCGTCCGGCACAGGCTGATGCCCCAGACACGGCTACACAGTCCGGCCCGTCCAGGAAGCCCAGCTTCACGGATGACGAACTGAATGCACTTGTCGAGTATGTGTCCGGACATGACAACGAGATGGTCATTGTTGTAGGATCCAAGACCACACCTGCACAACGGCAGGCACACTGGCAGACCGTTGCGGACATCGTAAGTGCCCTTGGAATCGTGAGGCGCACAGCCAATGATTGCTATAAGCGCTGGAATGACCTAAAGCGCAGGGCAAAGAGTAAGCTGGCCTCAAGTCATGCCGCAACTCTAGTGACTGGAGGTGGGTCTCCAGTAGTAGACATGGAACTCACTCCACATGAGTCAGTCGCTGGGACCTACGTCACGGAGGAACAGATCCAAGGCGTGGGAGATCTGGCTGATTACGAGGCATTGTCCGGTGAGTGCACATGCATGTGTGTGTCATCCATGTGCATGGTGTGTGTGTGAGGGCTTCTGTTTGGGTGCCAGGTGAGAGTGTGTGCGCCTCAGTCGTATGGGTCAGCCATGTGCTTCATGCAATACTTCCTGCGCAGCTGCATTTGGCCATAGCAGTATCCCTTCTGCCAACAGTAGACATCTAGCACAACTGCACGCCAGTTGCCCTTGAAGTGTCACCTTGACACAACATATTTGCTTATTTTTCACTGTTCATTCAGTCAGTTTGTTTGCATTCCACCACTTTCACTAGGCATGTCGCTGTCCACTAGTCACATGTCTGACATGGGTATGGTAAAGGGGAGTGACTTTGTTACCTGGATATCATTTGTACACACATGTCCCTGTGCAATTTGACCATTACAGACTGGCAGCTCCAGGTGAAAAATCTGACCTGTTAGAATCAGAAAAGCTATTACATGCGGGAACTGGACTGAATGAATAGGTGCTGCCCTCCTCTCCATCTTCACTCAATAGCAATGGTACATGCCATCTGTGTGATGGCATGTGTGTTTCACCTGCCAATCACAGGCCAATGTGTGATGCCACTGCCAGGCAGCATGCAGAAAATTTGTTCATCTTCCATCTTGGTGTCATCAGTGTGTGCCGTTTGCCTGCACTTCATACGCAGTGAGGGTGCATGCATGGGAGGGTTTTAGTCATGTGGGACATGTGTCAATCAAGTACTGGTTCTTTTGCTTCTCAGCCCTCAATGTGTGCCATGGTGCTAATGCCTGTTTCCATTACTTTGTTTTCATGTCTTTGCAGGGGAAGACGCACCTGATACTGCTGGGGTTGTGGAGATGGTGCAGACCCAGGAGGTGTCCCAGGGCCGACCAACCACCAGTGAGGGACGTGGTGTGGTGGTGGGGGAGAACCCACAAGTGCTGCAGGTCGTGCTCTCAAGGGGTGTCTCTGGCTGCACCTCCCCCGAGCTGTACTCAGGTGTTGATTCGGATGAGACCTACGTGCCGTCGCTGGTGAGTGTTCCAGGGAGGGATTCTGTTCTGTCTCACCCACCTGCACCAGGGTCAGTACCCTCCATGGGGATGTCAGTGTTGGCAGCTACGCCTTCGGTGGTTACGGATGCAGGGTCACACTCTGCAACATCTGATCCTGTTCCTGGGCCAGCAGATCAGAGGGGGAATGCAGTCCTGCAGCCTCAGGCAGTGCCGGCACAGCAAGGCGCAGTTCGCCTTGCCCCAGACAGGTGTGGTGCCCGCCGACGTGGTGGCCGTACGCCACCCGGCAATACCGCATGGGAGCAATCCATTTACGGTATGGCTACCCAACAGGCTGCATCATCCGAGATGATGGCTCAGGCCATGGATAGGGTGGCCACTTCCATTGTCCCCCCAGAAAGGCTGATGGAGCGACTAGAGCAGGCAACCGACTCCATCTGCCAGTCACACAGGGAGGACATGTTGGGGTCCAACAGGGACAGGCGGGCGGCACTGGCGACTCTGCAGGAGGCCATCTCCATTGAGTCCCAGGGCCACAGGGAAGCCCTGAGGCAGGAGCTCCTACACCTCAGGACGACTCTTGTTGAGCTTGAGGCTTCAACACACCAAAGGACAGAACAGCAGCTGGAGCGTCTCACCCGTACGCTCTCAGCTGAGATGCAGGCAACGAGGGCGGAGGTCCGGGCATCCCGTGAGTTGTTGCATGGGGACCTCCGCACACTCATCCTCCAGAACCAGACCTACCACACCCCCATGCTTGCAGCCATGGAGGAGCAGACTAGGGCCTTGCGTGGGCTGCCTCCCATAGTGCAACCACCTCCGGATGCAGCTGCACAGGGTGATAATAGCGACAGCAGTGACACTCCCACAATAGGGTAGCCGTGTGGGCCATGAGCCCATGGAGGTGTTTTATCTTCCCAGGATCCACGCAGGTGGGTTCTGGTGTGCATCCTGTCCTCGGACCTCCTGGGTGGCCTCCCCAACCCCCCCGGGCCCATCAATGGCCATTTTTGATTGTTTCTTATTTTTATTTTTATTTTGATTTCTTTTATTCCCAATTTTTTTGGGAGGATCTGTTGGCTCCGATCTGTTGGCTCCGATCTGTTGGCTCCGATCTGTTGGCTCCGATCTGTTGGCTCCGATCTGTTGGCTCCGATCTGTTGGCTCCGATCAGTTGGCTCCGATCAGTTGGCTCCGATCTGTTGGCTCCGATCTGTTGGCTCCGATCTGTTGGCTTCGATGTGTTGGCTTCCGTGGTTCCTGTGGGCATACGCTGCATTGTGGCTGGGCACATGCAGGCTTGTAATGTATTTGGTTCAGATGCTTGGGTTTGAGTCACACACACCCCTCCTGCTTCCCGTTTACATGGGCTTGCAAAGGGTGTGCCCAAGTGACAGTGAATTACACAGTGACGTGGAACTCCCATGAGCGGTGTGGCCAGTCTGTAGTCAATACTGTGTATACATTCATAGTGCATATTGCTGTTGTGTTGTACACTGCATGTTGCATTGATGTGTAACTCTTCTTCTGTGTCTACCTCCCAATTTGCAGGTCCCTTCCTCAAGTCCACACAAGGACCTCTAGTCTGGCGAAGGGGACCATGTTGGCAGCAGTGCACCTACAACTCTACATGGCGCCAACACTGCACAGTTGGTAGTGGTGGGAGTGCAGGCATTTCCAGGTGGTGAAACTACTAATATGTAACCTTTTTGATGTCATGTTAATGGTACTACGTGCTCAAGTATGTTGTTGGTCCGGCATTGCTGTGAGCATTTCAGGTGTTGCAGGTTTCTAATAGTGCCACTGTACATAGTGAGAGTGATGTCATGTTGTGGGGATTACTTTGTTTACCTGCAATTAGCATGACATGGCACGGTGTGTCGTGTGGCAGTGCTGGGGTTGGGTTGGCTGACATGGCACTGTCCTCTTGTTGCATTTTGCAAGTGGGTATTCATTTTAGCTGCTTCAATGTGTAACTTCACAAAACTGCATTGGTGGTGTCTGTGTGGGTAGGGATGCACACATTGTGACACTTCCAGGTGAACAATCTCAGGCTGACATGGAATTCCCGGTTCATTCTCCACACATTCAGGATCAGTGTCAGGTTGAGTCATCATTGATTGTCAGATGTAATGTGCCAGGGCAGTGTGCACTCCACAGGGGTGTGATTTCTATGTAAAGTAATTAGCCACTAGCTGTGTACGGGCTGCCTCCCCCCGTGCCCTTTCCCCTCCCATGCGCGCAGCGGCTGTGCATGTGGTTGGGGATGTGGGGCCACCACCATGTCCACGGCCAGGCCCCGGCGTGTTGCAACATTGTGCAGGACACATGCTGCCACTATGATCCTGCACACTACTGGGGGAGCGTATAACAGCTGCCCGCCAGAACGGTCAAGGGAGCGAAAGCGTGACTTCAGCACTCCGAATGTGCGCTCCACTATGCCCCTGGTTGTAATGTGGGCTGTGTTAAATCTTACCTGGGGTGGCGTGGTGGGGTTCCGAATTGGCGTCATCATGTGGGGGCTGAGAGGGTAGGCACTGTCCCCTGTGGAGGTGGTGATTGGTATCATTGGTGAGGTTGTGACCTTGCTCAGTATCCAACATGCATGCATGTGCAGTGGCATACATACTCACCAAGCAGCCATGTATCGCCATGCCGCCCAGCTTCTAGGTCCCGGCTTAGGGTGGACATTCGGTAAATGAAGCTGTTGTGGGTGGAGCCGGGATAGTTGGCATATACTGAGGTGATGATTCCCTTGGCATTACATGCTACCTGCACGTTGATGGAATGCCAGTGCTTGCGGTTCCTATAGATGTGCTCAGATGCCCTGGGGGGACGTAGAGCCACATGGGTGCAGTCGATGGCACCTAGCACTTTGGGGAATCGTGCCACTGCGTAAAAATCCAGGGCGGCAGCATGCCTTTCTGCAGGTGTTCTGGGCAGGTATATGTGCCTGCGGACTGATGGGCGTGCAGTCATGATGTTCAAGACCTGGTGTAGGCAGCATGACTGGGTGGCCTGTGACACCCCACCCACTATGGCACTTGTCCGCTGAAATGATCCAGTGGCTAAGAAGTGCAGTACATTGAGGACCTTCTCCAGGGGGCTGAGTGCTTGGGAGCACAGGGTGGGTGATGTGAGGTCATCCTCCCACTCACTCACCAGGTCCAGTATGATGTGTGGTGGAAACCTGTACCTCCCATACACCTGGTCATCAGGCATCCCGAAAAGGCTGGTTCTGGGTGTGAATATTCTGGCCCTGACTATCCTCCTCCTCCTCCTTTGGTAGCCCACTGCCACTGCTGCTAGGAACGGTATGTTCATCCTGGCGTCTGAGCTTGTTATTGTTAAAGTCCGCAATTTATGCTTAGCGCGTGTTCTAGGCGAGCGTGTGACCCGCGCACCCCTGGAATCCAGTTCCCAGTCCAATAGCGTGCGGAAATTCACACGCACCACGGGATACAGCGTGTGACCCGCGCACCCCTGGAATCTAGTTCCCAGTCCAATAGCGTGTGGAAATTCACACGCACCACGGGATACAGCGTGTGACCCGCGCACCCCTGGAATCCAGTTCCCAGTCCAATAGCGTGTGGAAATTCACAAGCACCACGGGATACAGCGTGTGACCCGCGCACCCCTGGAATCCAGTTCCCAGTCCAATAGCGTGCGGAAATTCACACGCACCACGTGATACAGGTTCGCTGACGTACTTGCGTGTGTAAGTGGCCGCGCACCCATTAAATACACGTACATAGGCCAATCGAGTGTACGCGCACTTTTGTCCAATTACACGCGATGACACTCTGACGTGCAGTATCTCCACGTGTGCCCCGTCATCACGTGCTGAGTGGGGAACACCCGTGCGGGTCACGTCACAGACGCGCTTACGCGCTGAGGGACTCTGGTCCAATAGAATCGCGTATGCGTGCTGACGCGCTTACGCGCTAAGGGCCTTTCCTCGGATTTCACGCTGACGTGCAGGATTTTCACGTGCCAAATCACTCCGTATCAAGCTGGCCACGCGAAAACACACGGAAGCCCACGCTCCTGCCCAGAAGGCCGAGTTACTGCCCCCCAGTGCCCCGAGCAGCCTCCCACATGCCATCTGCTGCTGCCTGCCTGCCTGCTGCCACCGTGCCCTGCCATTTGGTGCCTGCACATCAGCCATCTGCAGGGGTCCAGTTGCTGTGTCCACCCCTGCTGGAACTGAAGACTCCCGACTGGTATTACATCGCTCCACAGCCCAGCCCCAGGACCCAGTTGCCCACCCACACCTGCCTCTGGGGTTGCCATGTCGGGCACTTCCACATCTGGCACCAGTGGCAACCCCAGGCCAGAGGGGCAGAGGGGCACCAGCTTCACTGTCACCGAAGTTGGTGTCCTGGTGGAGCATGTCCTGGGGCAGTATGATGCCCTCTTTGGATCGTCCCGCGCCAGCAAGGAAGGACGGCAGAGGATCTGGGCCGACTGTGTGGTTGCCATCAACGCGGAGGGGGTGGCAACCTGCGACGTCCTGAAGATCAAGAAGCGCTGGGAGGACTTGAGGTCCAGGACCCTTGTGAAGGCCCGGCGCCTCGTGGAGGGGGGCCGGGGCCGCATGAGTACCATCCAGATGAGGGTCCTGGAACGCGTACGCCCAGCGCTCCACGCCCAGATCCTTGAGAGGGAGGCCCGTCTGGAGTTGAGCGGTAAGTGTCCATGCATTACTGTGTGAGACAGGGCATGTTGCGGTGTGCTGGTTCTATGATACTTGCCTGTATGTGTGCCATAGGCCATGTATGCATGTATGTGTGCAGGGACATCATGGTAATGCATGTGCAACCAGTGATGTGTGATGCACATGGTTGTTGCATGTGTTGAAATGCCGCATGGGGAGCCCTAATCAGATTTTGAACATGAGAGCATGCCAGTCTCTGTACCTGGACATGGGTGGGGGTGAGGGATGGGTGCTGATGCCAGGTACATATATGGTAGCCATGTCTGTGTGCCTGACCTGCGTGTCTGTGACTTGTGCATGCCATGGATGCATGACACATGTGTGTGACAATGCAGAGATTCAGTAAAGCAGCAAAATTACCCTTGTATCCGCTGTGTTTGGTGTGTTTGGGGCCAGATGGATGTGACTGAGGTGAAGTATGTGCATGTGAAATGCATGAGCCATGATGCATGTGAGTTCCATATCATTGAATGTTTCAAGAGTCCATTGGACATGCATGGAAATGTCCATGGCATGCACCATGCCTGTTACTGTGTGTGTTTTGCCTGGACTGACCCATGTGTTGTGGAGGGACATGATGGAAGTGTACTTTGACAGTGGTGCTCATCTGCTATTGCTTCCTGTCTAGGGGACCATTGTACAGTGCCCTGATGCTTGTGTTCTTTGTCTCCCTCTACGCAGCGGCTAGTGAAGAAGAGGGCGGAGACGGCGCTGTGGAGCAAGGCGGCGGGGATGCCCCCACGGCTGCAGCGGAAGGGGTGGGTGAGCCCCCACAGGGGCCTGCTACGGTGGGAGACGGTGAGGAGCCATCCAGGTTGGTGGTTTGCACAGAGGAGGAGGAGGCCGCCACTGGGGCACACATGGGGCCTGGAGGGGGCATCCCTGCTCGTGCAAGTGGTGCAGTCCAGGGCCAGGGGCAGGAGGCAGCACAGGTCACCGTGGAGGGGCCTGTGCATGTCGCTGTCCCTGACCCTGTGAGTGCACCACCATGCACCAGCAGGGATGCCCCGTCCCAGGCCTGTCCGCAGGTAGAGGGGATGTCCATGTCACCTGACTCCCCTCCACCTGCGGACGTGGGAACCCCTGGCCGTGCGGAGAAGGTCCTGATTGGGGTCGCGTTGCGCACGGCTGTGATTCGTGATGCCGTGCGTGCTTCCCGGGAGGAGCACGCACGTCATCACGAAGTGCACCGTGCCGACGTGGCCCAATTGGGATCGGCCATGTTCGGGGGTTTCCTGCATGTGTTGGCCAATGTGGCGGCCCTCTCCTCCTCTGTGCAGGCTATCCACCAGTCGTTCTCCTTGCCGTCTTCCAGCCCAGATGCCACCAGGGCCCCCTGTGGACCTGCCCCGACCAATGCAGCCAGCTCGGTGGGGATCCCATCCCTGCCACAGTCGGGAGTCAGAGATCCAGCAGGGGTGGACACCAGAGCAACTGGACCCCAGCAGATGGAGGATGTGACGGCATCATCGGGCAGGGCACGTGCACGACGGCGTCGGTGGTTTCCATCAGCCTGGATGCCGTCGTGCTGGCACAGGCAGTTGCGTCGGAGGCAGCAGCAGGCTCAACGTGGGAGGCATCATGGCTCGGGGCCATCAACATCAGGGGTGCAGGCATCGGCCGGAGGGCAGGAGAACCCTGGAATGGGAGTGGCTTCCGTGTGGGAGAGGTTGTGCCAGCGGATAGGTGCGGAGCGGCAGCGGGCAGAGGAGGAACGGCTCACGATGGTCAGGGCGGAGGACTCCATGCGGAGGGCGCTGAGGCGGGCTGAGTGCCTCGA
The DNA here is from genome assembly GCF_040938575.1 of Ambystoma mexicanum. Classification (NCBI taxonomy): domain Eukaryota; kingdom Metazoa; phylum Chordata; class Amphibia; order Caudata; family Ambystomatidae; genus Ambystoma; species Ambystoma mexicanum. The sequence goes on along the minus strand of NC_090922.1, from coordinate 573,788,247 downwards.
GGGTCTTCGCAGGGAGTTTGAGCTTGACACTGCGTTATCCCTGCGGGACCTCGGGGCCAGGGAACATGCCCGCCTCCAAGCCATTGACCAGGAGTTCGATGATGCCCTGGCCCATGACAACAACCAGTGAGCCGTCCGAATAGCCCGCTGCCTTTGTATATAGTTGTATAGTTAGGGTTAGGTTTCCTTTGTTTTTTTGTTTTTTTTTTGGTTGCGATTGGACAATGCACCACTTTTTTGTATATAGTTCCCTTTTTAGTTAGTAGTCAGTTAGGTTTAATTTGGTAGGGCTCATGGACCCGGGATGATCTTCTTAATTGGCTTATTTTAATTTTTCAGAATTTTTTCTTGGACATTCTTCTTGTTTTGTTTGATTTGCTTTGTGTTTTTTCTTATTTGCTGTTCAATACATATTATTTTTTTAATCTTCAATGTGTCGTATCATCTCATTGCTTTCAGGCATGTCATGTTGGGTGTTTTGTCATTCACTTGCAGCCATTGTGTGTGACAGACATGTGTTAAATTGCATTATTTACATTGGGGGTGTAACATGTAATTGCCTTTGATATGTGGGTGGGTGTGATAGTTGGTTGGGCCTTTTGGCAGGGGAGGATGGGCATTACGGACATGATTGGGGAATGTTGGGACCCAGGTGCAGGGGGGCATGGATTGGACATGGGTGGGGGCCTGCTGGCAGGTGCCCCACAGTGCTGGGGGGTGGGGGTGGTGGGAGACATGAGTTGGACATGGGTGGGGGCCTGCTGGCAGGTGCCCCACAGTGCTGGGGGGTGGGGGTGGTGGGAGACATGAGTGGGGCCCTGGTGGAGGGTGACCCTGCACTGCTGGGGTGTGGGGGTGGTGGGAGACATGAGTGGGGCCCTGGTGGAGGGTGACCCTGCACTGCTGGGGTGTGGGGGTGGTGGGTGACATGAGTGGGGGCCTGGCGGAGGGTGACCCTGGTGGCTGGGGGGTGGGGGTGGTGGTAGACATGAGTGGGGGCCTGGTGGAGGGTGACCCTGCACTGCTGGGGGGTGGGGGTGGTGGGAGACATGAGTGGGGCCCTGGTGGAGGGTGACCCTGCACTGCTGGGGTGTGGGGGTGGTGGGTGACATGAGTGGGGGCCTGGTGGAGGGTGACCCTGGTGGCTGGGGGGTGGGGGTGGTGGTAGACATGAGTGGGGGCCTGGTGGAGGGTGACCCTGCACTGCTGGGGTGTGGGGGTGGTGGGAGACATGAGTGGGGCCCTGGTGGAGGGTGACCCTGCACTGCTGGGGTGTGGGGGTGGTGGGTGACATGAGTGGGGGCCTGGTGGAGGGTGCCCCTGGTGGCTGGGGTTTGGGGGTGGTGGGAGACATGAGTTGGACATGGGTGGGGGCCTGCTGGCAGGTGCCCCACAGTGCTGGGGGGTGGGGGTGGTGGGAGACATGAGTTGGACATGGGTGGGGGCCTGCTGGCAGGTGCCCCACAGTGCTGGGGTGTGGGGGTGGTGGGAGACATGAGTGGGGCCCTGGTGGAGGGTGACCCTGCACTGCTGGGGTGTGGGGGTGGTGGGTGACATGAGTGGGGGCCTGGTGGAGGGTGCCCCTGGTGGCTGGGGTTTGGGGGTGGTGGGAGACATGAGTTGGACATGGGTGGGGGCCTGCTGGCAGGTGCCCCACAGTGCTGGGGGGTGGGGGTGGTGGGAGACATGAGTGGGGCCCTGGTGGAGGGTGACCCTGGTGGCTGGGGGGTGGGGGTGGTGGGAGACATGAGTTGGACATGGGTGGGGGCCTACTGGCAGGTGCCCCCAGTGCTGGGGGGTGGGGGTGGTGGGAGACATGAGTTGGACATGGGTGGGGGCCTGCTGGCAGGTGCCCCACAGTGCTGGGGGGTGGGGGTGGTGGGAGACATGAGTGGGGCCCTGGTGGAGGGTGACCCTGGTGGCTGGGGGGTGGGGGTGGTGGGAGACATGAGTTGGACATGGGTGGGGGCCTACTGGCAGGTGCCCCACAGTGCTGGGGGGTGGGGGTGGTGGGGGACATGAGTTGGACATGGGTGGGGGACTGCTGGCATGTGCCCCACAGTGCTGGGGGGTGGGGGTGCAAGGGGACATGTGTTGGTGTTCATTAGTTCAAGGAGACATGTGCCTTTGCTGGGGGGCATGCCCATGTTGGGTGGGCTGCCTGCGGGACATGACCAGGGATGCAGGGTAGTCCCCTGTGGTGTGGGCTGCCTGCAGGGGCCGTGGAGGGTGTACAGGGTACACCTGGGAGGACCCACACTGTCAAATCACATGTGGGACTCCCCGGCACCCCTGAAATACACGTACCGTGCAGAAATCGCGTGTAAAACTTCCCGCGCACCCCTGAAATACACGCGCCCAGGCTATTCGCGTGTAAAACTTCCCGCGCACCCCTGAAATACACGCGCACAGGCTATTCGCGTGTGGAACTTCCCGCGCACCCCTGAAATACACGCGCCCAGGCTATTCGCGTGTGGAACTCCCCGCGCACCCCTGAAATACACGCGCCCAGGCTATTCGCGTGTGGAACTTCCCGCGCACCCCGGAAATACACGCGCCCAGGCTATTCGCGTGTGGAACTTCCCGCGCACCCCTGAAATACACGCGCCCAGGCTATTCGCGTGTGGAACTTCCCGCGCACCCCTGAAATACACGCGCCCAGGCTATTCGCGTGTGGAACTTCCCGCGAACCCCTGAAATACACGCGCCCAGGCTATTCGCGTGTGGAACTTCCCGCGCACCCCTCAAATTCACGCGCCCAGGCTATTCGCGTGTGGAACTTCCCGCGAACCCCTGAAATACACGCGCCCAGGCTATTCGCGTGTGGAACTTCCCGCGCACCCCTGAAATACACGCGCCCAGGCTATTCGCGTGTGGAACTTTCCCGCGCACCCCTGAAATACACGCGCCCAGGCTATTCGCGTGTGGAAGTTCCCGCGCACCCCTCAAATTCACGCGCCCAGGCTATTCGCGTGTGGAACTTCCCACGCACCCCTGAAATACACGCGCCCAGGCTTTTCGCGTGTGGAACTTCCCGCGCACCCCTCAAATTCACGCGCCCAGGCTATTCGCGTGTGGAACTTCCCGCGAACCCCTGTAATACACGTAGCCCGCTCCCCCAGGCCCGATCGCGTGAGGAACTTCCCGCGCACCCCTCAAATTCACGCGCCCAGGCTATTCGCGTGTGAAACTTCACGCGAACCCCTGAAATACACGCGCCCAGGCTATTCGCGTGTGGAACTTCCCGCGCACCCCTGAAATACACGCGCCCAGGCTATTCGCGTGTGGAACTTCCCGCGCACCCCTCAAATTCACGCGCCCAGGCTATTCGCGTGTGGAACTTCCCGCGAACCCCTGTAATACACGTAGCCCGCTCCCCCAGGCCCGATCGCGTGAGGAACTTCCCGCGCACCCCTCAAATTCACGCGCCCAGGCTATTCGCGTGTGGAACTTCACGCGAACCCCTGAAATACACGTAGCACGCTCCCCCAGGCCCGATCGCGTGAGGAACTTCACGCGAACCCCTGTAATACACGTAGCCCGCTCCCCCAGGCCCGATCGCGTGTGGAACTTCACGCGAACCCTTGAAATACACGTAGCCCGCTCCCCCAGGCCCGATCGCGTGAGGAACTTCACGCGAACCCCTGTAATACACGTAGCCCACTCCCCCAGGCCCGATCGCGTGAGGAACTTCACGCGAACCCCTGTAATACACGTAGCCCGCTCCCCCAGGCCCGATCGCGTGAGGAACTTCACGCGAACCCCTGTAATACACGTAGCCCGCTCCCCCAGGCCCGATCGCGTGAATAACTTCACGCGAACCCCTGTGATGCACGTACCCTGCAAATCGCGTGTGACACTTCCCGCGCACCCCGGTATACATGCACACGTATTTTTTGTCAGCGGGTGTCCGTGTTTGTGGGTACCCCTTTGCACGTCATTTTTCCTGGAGGGCCACAGTATGGGACATTCATCATGGCAGTATATAGGTGCTATTTGTTGGCGCACCTTTTGGCGCACATTTCTTACAGCCGCAGAGACGCTACCGCCTCCTTTCTTGTGGCGGTTGTGTTTGTGCCTGTGCGCTGGTTTGAGCGTGCGCTTTTTTCCCCTATTCTATTCCATGAATACGTGTTGTAGGCGAGCGTGTGGGCGTTCCGCGCACTTGTGCCCTGTACTTCCCCCGTGACGCCCACGTTTTGGCAAGTTGTTCCCCATTCCGAGTGTTACGCCCGTGTTCCGCCTACTTTTATTGCGTGCGCCGCGCTATGTGCGAATTTCGATGTGGCCTGTGCGATTTTCGCTGTGACCTGGCGCACGCTGTTAGATGGCCTGTGCGCCAACGTGCGCCAACGTGCGCTGCGCACTTTTTTATCGCACATCCGCTGGTTTTCTCGCGCACGGCCTTCCATGAATCGACGTGCGCTGCTTTTCGTGCGATTTTCGCACTTGCACTGCGATTTTCGCTATTCCACTGCGATTCGCACGTTTTTGCCCACTTGCGCCGCGCTAATTATTCCAGGAATCGGCCTCTTAGTTGTCACAAACTGGGGGACCCTTAAGTTTGAGAAACTTAGTAAGGGAGATTTCGATCCTACTATTGTCACTCAACAGTCTATAAGAATTGACTTTTACAGTAGTAGGGTGTGTCATAGACCCAGATTATAGAGGGCATGTAAAAATGATGATACAAAATAACTGGAAAAAAAACCCTACCAAGTTAAAGCAGGGGAGGGGATAGTCCAAGGGATTTTGGAGAAGGCTCTATTTCCTAAACCCCAAGAAATCAAGCGGTGTGATGAAACTGCCAGAGGAACTAAATGTTTTGGAGAAGCAGATATAGAGCCTCACCCTAAACCAGCAGTAAATCCCATCCCTATAGTAGTAGTATCTGAGGTTATTCCTTACCTAGCTTTCACCCAAAGAAATGATCCCTTACTGACGGAACCGTTTCTTCATGTATTACTTGAGGAAGGAAAGGAAAAGGGTGGACCATTTTTTTTCTTGAAATCTAGTTTGTTATATAGGGGAGATGTTGGACCTGACTGTATCCATAGGTCACAAATGGTAGTACTGAAGCGTCCTAAAACCATTGTTTTAGATATTGTGAGGCGAAAGAGAGGCAGTCATAGCAGTGACCATATCTTTTGGAGTCTGCTTTCCCTGTCTACACGAAGGAGGCAGTGCATTTACTTCAAAATCCCTTTCTCCCGCGGAGAGGTAAAAGAAAGGCAGTCATAGCAGTCTGAGCTGTTGGGCGGAAGTGCGGGGGACTCCTGCTTTTTAGAGGCCTGACTGACCGAACTACTATAAGGTGAGCTGGGTAATATGGGGCTGCTGCACCCGCGTAGTTTGCAAGTTATGCCTCAAATCTCTCCTTTGGGTGTTTCATCAGCTGCTCGCTACCTGAACTGCTGCTTTGGGTGGTGACTGCAGGCCGGGGTGCCTTTGAACCATGCCAGGCACCACTTTCTTACTGTTTGTAATGATTTTTAGCTTTGTGTACTCTTTGTTTTAGGCGATTACTGTGGGCCTGGTGCCTTTGGGCCATTCCAGGGGGCTCATTGAAACTCTGCATTTTCCATTGGGGTTGTTTATTGACTGCTGATCGAGTTGTTTCTGGATACTCTTTCCTGCGAGGAGTACCCTTGATTGATTACCACCGGAACAGGGTGGTCGGTGCCGGGAGGTTGTTGAGTTTTGGAGCGACCTCGTGTGGCGGCTGCAGGGCTGAGGTGCCCAATTGTAGTCCACTGGGCACGGACAAATGGCTGACCATCAACTTTGTGCATAACATTAGTGCTATCTTGTGATTACACTTACTGGTGTGCACTCCCCTGTCTTGGCCGGTGACTGTGGGTCACGTGCCTGTGATCTATCCTTGGGAATTCCAAATTGATCTTGGTGAATTGTTTACTTGGTTCTTGTTTATAGAACCTAAGAACACATTGATAACCTCTTTTTTCTCTCCTAGTGAGGTTTCTAACATGGTGTCAGATTCCCCACTTACAGTAACGTTTGAGTGGGGGGGGCTCTAAAAGTTGTAACTCCTCATTGGAACCCTAATACCCAGTCTTTTGCTGATAAAGATGACCAAATATCCTTGTGTGAATCAACCAATTGATTAAACGCAAGCACGTCTAATGTCACATCGGAGTACAGTGAAACAAGAGAGTTTGATATGGACTGCTCATTTTTCTGTCCCCCCCACCTCCCATCCTCCCTGAGTTGGATCATCGACGTCACCCTTCTTTGTCAACACTGGGCAATAACATTCGTTGGGACGCCCCATCTGATGAAACCCTGATTGAAATTAATCAAGTCTTGTGTATAATGGTTAAACTATACAAAGGACTGAAAGTTGATGTGAGTAATAACTCCGACCTGTTGAAGTTAGTCCTTGGAAAGATTGAGGGGTTAAGTAGTTTGTTTGGTAAGATAGCCGAGGTGGGTGAGCTGGGAGTGATCGGGTCTTCTCAGGTGTTAAAACAGGAAATTGTACCTGATGTGAGTAGGGCTACCCCAGGGTCTGCAGTAGATTTACAGGGAAAGCCAGGTGAAATGGAAGGGAGGAGGTTGAATTTGAGTGATGATGAAGTAATGTTTGTGAAAGCCTTGTCCCCCCACCTGTGCCTGTCTTGCTGTCCAAACAGGCTGGTGAGGGAATTGATCCAAATAAGAAGATGGGCCTCCCCACGGTCGTCACATTTGTTAAAAAAAAATAGGAAAGAGCTTAGGGCAAGTCTCAGAAGTAAAAAGGAAAAGATCACTACTGGAAAGAACAGTTCAAAGCGATCAAACATTTTTTTAGTGATTTATTTTTATGCAACCTATTGTCAGAGAGATGCTGTTTGGTAGCCTGAGAAATATCCCGCGGAAGAAGGTTGCTAACCTGTCTCGAGCATCTAATGAGATTGTGAAAGAGGGGGAATCTGTGAGGAGTACATTTGTGGCTGTTGGAAAGGAAAATGTTGTAGATGCTGGGATAATCCACCATGGCTGTTCAAATAAACAACACATTCTGCTCCCATTAAGCAGAGCTAAGGGAACTCTGGGTCTGAGAAATCTCGGTGAAGGTTTGAATAGGATCCCAGTGGAGAGGACATGTATTATCCCAGGACGCCCCCCCCGCCCCTTCTTGAATCTTAGGGAGAGCTGAATGGGACGACAAAGGGGAAAATGGGCAAATGTTCTATCAGGGAAATTGAAAGATAACAATGTTCCACATGAGATCCAGGCCGACCCTTTAAACATATCTCCTTCCTCTCCCCTTCTTAGAGATGGTGAGGGAATAGCCATGGGGCACCGGAGTTGTTAGGCAAGGTAACTCAGAAGCGACCCTGGAAGGAGACCCGAACTGAGTTCCAACAAGCAGACAGGGGTGTGCCAACTCAGAGTCCCGGTGAAAGATGCCTGGGGAAATGTACCATATGGTGATAAGGGTGGTTTGAACAATAGGAAGCAACTGTAGAGGTTTCGTAAGGATCCTCTTCTTCGAAATGGGTCCAGAGATCAGAAGACTTGGGGGCGCAGGAGTTGGGCAAGGAAAGCGAGGGGCAGACCCCTAAGATGGGTGTGGATTATTCATTGACAATTCTTGTTGAGAGAGAGTATCCTTCCAGAGAACAGGGAAGAAGTTGAGATGTTCCATCATCTTGTAGTTGTTTGCAGAGATACCAAATTTGTTTGGTATCACTTTCAGTGACCTAAAGAGGGTGGACATTTTAGATTATGGGAAAACTGTGAGCCGTGGTAGTGCTAAATTCCAGATTTGTCCTCAACTCTATTTTTAGAGAAAGGGACAACCTTAAAGTCTTGGGGTTTGATATCAACCCTAACAGTGTTGAAAAAATGGGGACGGGGGGGGGGGGGGGAAATCTAATTTAACACCATGTGCTGAGATTGCGTATCTGACGCAGAAATTAGAACAATCTGAAGCTACAAACAATTGGGCGTGGCCGCTCCATGCGTCAAATCAGAAACAAGACTTCAAAGCTTTTGGCCTGGGGTGAAGTTTCACCCTTAAATTAATATCTTGGAATACTACAGCCATAGGCACTTGTTTTCTGCTCTAGATCTGGGGGAAAATATGCAGTCAGCACACATTGTAGCACTACAGGAAACATGGTTGACTAAGATGCCAGCCATGGACGAATTTGTAGTTAGAAGTCAGCCAGCAGTCCAAGGTGCTGTGGGACATCCTTCAGGAGGTCTATCGACCTAGATTAGATCCTCTAGTGAGCTGGAATTACTTAATTCTTTTGATGTAACCAGAGGCGTTCTAGCTTTGCATATTCGTTGGAGGGGGGATAAACCCTATGATTTACAACTATTAAATGAGTACTGGCATAAAGGGATGGGGCTCCTGGAAGACTTGTTGTGGGACATCTCGGACTGTGCGTTAGAATGGCGCGAGGTAGCCCGGGGAAGACACATAATGCTAGTCGGGGATTTAAACTCAGACTACATAAATTGCACGAATGGACTGGATTCTGGGATTTGAATGGCTCCGAATAACTATAAAAGGAGGAATGGCAGTAGGTGGGTTTTGACCCTGGCAGGTCTAGGGCTGTGGTTGTGAATGAGGCTTTTTGCTCTAAAACCCTGGTTCAATCTACGTGGAGAAATGGCTTCACAAGACAAAACCTAGAAGAACTATTCGAAGACGCTGACACCCCAAAACCTACACCTCAACAAGATCAGAAGACGATCCTAACAAGAAAAGACAAACCAAACTACACCTCCAAACTCCACTCCAATCTAATAAATGCAGGATCCATGTCAAAACACTCTACATAGATCTGCAAATAAACAGGAAAAACAAAAAAGGAGGAGGCATCACAATAGCATTCAAAGAACAGGTGAAATTAAAAACAGACAAACCACTCAACATCCTCAACTGCAAAACCACGGTTATATACCTAACGGCGAGCCCAAAAACGAACCTCACATTCATCTTGGTGTACAGACCACCGACATATGATGCATCCTTCGTCGACAACTTCATAGAAGCCATCACCCATCATCATCCTGGGGGACTTCAAAATCTGGTTCGAAGACAGTCACGCCAACTCCCAAAACTCACTGATTGAACAGCTCACTACCATGAAACTACGACAACTAGTAAAAGGGGCAACACACTGGGCAGGACACACCCTGGACGCAATCTTCGCCAAGAAAAAACTCCTCACCATGGCACCGCCGATACAAATACTTTGGAGCGACCAACTCATCATCCCATTCCTGATCACTCTGCCTACTCAAGTCTGCATCCAACCTCCTGAACTCACAACCATTATAAAAAGAAACTGGAAAGACGTCAAAGAGAGTAACCTATTCGAACAACTGGATTTAACCAACCCCCCAACTACAGAACTACAACTAGCTGACCTAGACGAGAAAGCAGAGCTGTTAAACAAATGGATTGCAGATACAATTGACAAGATCGCCCCAGAAGAACCATTCACCCCATCAAAAAAAAGAGCAATGGCAAAATGGTTCACCCCACTATTAAGCACAATGAAAAAGGAAAACAAACAGATGGAACTAGAATGGAGGAAAGAATACAACCCAGACCAAAAAACACTGTTCCAGAAACAAATCGGTGCATACAATAAGGAAATTCAAAAGGCAAAGAGATGGCATTATGATGACAGAATCACCAATGCCACCAACACACAAAAAGTAATGTTTAACATCATTAAAGAAATGAGAAACCCACCAGGCTGTGACAACACCCCAACCCCCTCAGAGAAACTATGCATCGACTTGGCAGACCACTTCAAGAAAAAAATCAATGACATCCAACAAACCATTCAACAGAGACCAATCAACGACAACATACAACCAAATGAACCTAACTCAGAACCGCAGCACAAACTCAAAAACTTTCCTGAAATATCAGCAGAGGCATTCGCAATGCTGGTAAAACACAGCAAGAAAGCTGGTTCACCCATGGACCCCTGTCCCCCGACATCTACAAATCAATCCTCGCACAAGGAACGCCAGCAGAATATTACAGAAACCTTCTAAATCTATCACTAGCAACAGGAAATGTACAGAGGACCTTCAAATCAGCATATATCAAACCACTTCTGAAAAACACAAGTGGCAACGTAGAAGACCTCTCCAACTACAGACCGATCTCAAACACCCCCTACCTGGCAAAACTCCTGGAAACCTACGTATGCAAACTAACCCAAGCACATGTAGAAAAACACCACCTGCTAGACCAAGCTCAAGTCGGTTTCAGACCTCCAAGAGGAACTGAAACAGCACTACTATCCATATGGGACGACCTAAAAACTAATGCAGACTCAAACACAACCTCAGTCCTTATTCTGCTTGACCTATCCACAGCCTTCGACACAGTTAGCCATGACACCCTAACTAAAAGACTAGAAGACATAGGCATAACAGACACAGCACTACGCTGGACTAAATCATTCCTAGCAGACAGAACAGAAACCGTATGGATTAAACCCTTCAAATCCACCCCACGAGTTAACGACTGTGGAGTTCCACAAGGATCCTCACTATCACCACAGTACTTCAACATCTACCAGACCCCAGTTATTAGAATCTTCAAGAAATGCAACATTACATGGTACAACTACGCAGATGATACTCAAATCATCTACACAATCAAAGACACCCAAGCCGACCATTCAACCCTAATCAACCGTCTAAAAGAAGTCTTCAACTGGATTGAAAATCCAACAACCTGAAAATCAACCCAGGAAAGACAGAAATCATGATCATATCCAAAGACCAAGAGAACAAAACCACCATACCGTGGCCAACGGAAATGGCAACCGCACCATCACCATCTAAGGTAGTAAAAAATCTGGGAGTCCTGATGGACAACACCCTAACCTTAGAACGACAAATAAATGCAACAGTCAAGAAATTTTTCTTCCTCCTCCACACGGCAAGAAGAATCCTACCTTTCCTCTCCTTCACGCACAAAACACTCACTTTCGTCGCCCTCATGTCAAGAATCGACTATGCAAAACTCGGAATACCAGAATACCTTGTGAAGAAACTACAACGATCCAAAATACAGCAGCCAGACTACTCCTCAAACTATCCAGAAGAGACCACATCACTCCTGCCCTAAAAACACTATACTGGCTCCCAGTAAAACATTACATCAACCTTCAAAACAATGTGCATAACGCACAGGGCAATCTGTGGACAAGGAGCAGAATTACACAAAAGAAAATAACAATCTACAAGCCAATGGGACTCCTCATGCCAAGCAACGAAATCCGCCTGGAACTAAAACCATACCTTAAGAAAAGAACTTGGAGGCACCGCCTTCTACCACTTAGCCGCAAAAACCTGGAACAACATCCCAAAAGAAATATGAAACACCAAGGATCACCTAAAATTCTGAAAATTACTAAAAACCTGTCTCTTCAACACCGCAGACTCAAACTCCAAACCGAAACAACAAAGGAAAAAGAATGACTAAAAAAAAAGGACACTGACAAGCTCACAGAACCGACTGAGAAGCACCCACGGCACCTGGATGGGTGACGCCGGGTAGAGTAGAACACAGGCGACACCCATGGAGACGGAGTCGACAACCCCAGCCAACATCTTCACTCGCCCCTTAGCTGCTACTAGGCACCACAGTGTTGTGGAATTGTCGAGATATTACCAATCGCTACACTGGCAGGTGCACTGGCCATTTAAATGGGAAAGAAGGACAGGTGGGGTTGTGAGGGAGGCTGGTGGAGATGGGAGCGAGATGTGAAGGGGACCTTGAATGCCGGAGAGATTACACAAGCCCAACACGTCAATTCAGGATAGAGATGCCAACTAACCAATTCCACTTACAATTTCCCCCTCTGCATACACCTCTCAAACCCCAAACCAAACACAACCACAAACCTACAGCACAACAAACCGCACAAACTTCACTACAATGAAACAACAAAACAAAAAACACACATAGACTCGCACAACAGTACACGACGACTACCGGCCGCCAACTGCATTATTGCACTTTTCCAGCTTCCTCCCACCAACTCACCCTCCCTTTCTCTTTCAGAGCCGCCAGAGCGCCAGGGGACCACTCCGGTGGTGATAGTGCGCAGTACAAATGTCCTTTAACATTAACATAGTCAACACTAGATTACATCTTTGTCGATGACTGATTGGCGGCACATTCCATGAGATTCAATGCAAACTTTACCTCATATCGATCCTGCGCTAGTTGAGGCACAGTTTGATATTTTGGGGAATTATGACAAGAGTTTGAGGGGAGAGGCCCAGAAACCTCAATGTGTCTCGAACTTGACAGTTAATGGTTCGGGCACTCATATTTGTTGGAACTCAGAAAAAGTCCTAAAAGTAAATATATTAGTAGATATCCTCTTAAATCTATGAATCAGTCCTGGAAATGTAAAACCTTTTGTTCCCAGTAGATTTGATAACTTTAATGGAGCCTTATTACAACAGGCTGGGGTGGGACCCAAGGGGTGCTCGACCAGATTCTGGGATAACTGTAAACACGTTTACAATAAAGATGTGGTCGTCCATAAGAGGGAGATGCGGAAAACAATTGCACATCTGAAAAGACAAGGAAACATTGCTAATTTGGAAATTTGAGAATGGATGAGCAAAATTAGGCAAGCTCACCAAAATCGGGTGCTCTAATCAAAAAAAGCAAGAGAGCACTTGGATGGAGAAGCAATGTTAATTTGCTTAAAGGACAATAATTCAAGAGCCTTTGGCAGATTATCAACAGCAGTGAAGCACCCCAGTCCTCACTCAAATTAACAGAGTTTCTGAGACAGATTGGGTGGTGTATCATGTGCAGGTCTTTGCAGACAACATGGGGTCGAGAGGGGACTTTGAGATTCCAGCCTGGGTTTCCTTTGCAGTGTCACACATGGATTTCGGAGAAGAAACGATGCCTAGGGTGTTGAATTCGATTAGTTCCTCATGTACGCTTCGTCTCAAAGGCCTGGCTAATCTTGTCTTTAAAGCAGATATGATGGTGTGGTATAAAACTCGATCCATCCTGTTTGCCACTATACTTGCTACGGGAGCTTTTGCGCACTCTTGGTCTTCTGCCTATATTGTTCCTATATTGCGCCTATTTTCAATAGAGAGGATAGAGCTAGCCCTGCGAGTTATCGGCCTGTTGCACTGCTCAACGCGCATAGTAAGATATTCGCGTTGATCATGCTACATCATCTGGAGGCCTGGGCAGCTGAGACAGGTAGAATTTCCAAATGGTAAATTGGTTTCAGGTATCAGATGGGGACAGTGTTGAACGGATTACTCACAACTCAGTCCTGAAATTGGCATGGAGTGAAAAATATGAGGTAATTTACGGGGCAACCCTTGACCTGACGGCAGTCTTTGACGCTTTGGATTGAGGGCTGCTTATGTCAGAAATTATCTAGTTGGGGTATTCTGGCTGGTTTTAATAATCTATTAATTGGTCTCTATTGAGAATAGAGATTCAAGTCCGACTGATTGAGGGGCTCCTATCAAGGAAAATGCCAACCTACCGCGGGGTCAGACTGGGATGTGTGCTCATCCCTTTTGTATTCAATTTACCTAGCTGATATCGAGGAGGCACTGTCTCCTGCCTTTTATATCTCCACAATTACAAAATCTGTGTTTCCATTGACTTTCATATGCTGATGACATTTGTCTGTTCGATGCTACTAAAATCAGTTTTGAACGCCTGATTTCCTCCTTTGTATTTTACATAGAGGAACCCGATTTGATTGTGAATCCTACTAGATCAAAAATAAGATTCTCAAAGATTAGGAAGAAGTGTCAAAGTGGTGTATCTGAAAATCAGTGATCAGTAGTGTTGACTCATTGATTTATCTGGACTTCTAGTCAACACAAGACCCTATTTAAGGAATAGTCTGGTTTGGTAAAATGAGTTAACTTCGAAAATGATCACCCAGTTAAAGATGATTGACATAAAGTTTGGCAGGTTCTCCTTGAAATCAGTTATAAAATACTACGAGGCCAAAATAATTCCCAAGCAGCTGTATGGAATTGAAACCCATACCGTTGCAACCTTTAGACTTTGTGACAGTTTTGGAGGGAAGAATTTGGAAAGTGTATTAAACTTACCCATGAGTTTTCCAGTAACAGTCATTCACTATGAATTAGGACTAGTCTCCTTAAAATCAAGAGCGTACTGGAAAACATTATCGCTCTTCCGTAAGATTCTTTGTCGGTAGTCAACTCTTTAATTGAAGACTTTAATACCTTTTACATTAAGAAGTGTTGTCGTAAAATTCTAGCCCTTCAAGAGCTGTTTAGTACGTTATTGGACAAGATAAATTGTTCTGTCCAGGACTTTATTGATTATCCAGGCAGGGTAAAGTTACTGTTATATCAACAGGATTGGACACCGACACTGGAAAGGTTCCACTCTTATCCATCGTTGGAATATCTGAGGTGCGACATTAAAAGGCTGTGCATGTTAGCCCCCTTCCTAAGCATACACCCGGACAGATTGGCCCGTGCACAGGTACGGAAAGCGGCGCAGCTACTCAGGGAATTGCCAGAGGTTTAGTGGCTGGGTACCGGGGGGAGTAAAAGGGGAGGAGAGTCGGGGGGACAACCCCAGGGGAAATGAGGGACAGGCAACTGGGTAAGGGAAGGGGACAAGTGGAACAGGGAATGAAGGAGGACAGAAACTTAATGGGGGGAGCAACAAAGGGGGGAGTCACACGAATGACGGGGAGCAAGTAGTAGGCCTGGAGACCGGCTGGAAGGGGCAGAGGTCAGGTACTTGGAGAGGAGGGGGGGAGGAGGCCACGTCGTGGCAGGATCCCAGGGACGAGGGAGAAAATAGGGACCTGGAGGCGGGGGGCCGGGGTTGGGAAGGGGTTGGGCGAAGGGAAAGTTTAGAGCACGAAAACCTGGACTACGGGGAGCGAGGGGGGGGGGCAGTTGACAGAGGGGGAGTGGTTTAACGATCCTGCACCTGTGAGAGTAGTGGAAGTGGCACCAGCTGCAAAATAAAGCTGGTGCCGAAAGGGGGAGTGTTCAAAGTACAAGTTTACAAGTGATACAGTGGAAAAGGAAGTTCATACTAGGTTAAAGTGAAAAGTAACGGCGTTGGTTCCACTTACCGGATGCTGCACGCCATCAAGTTTGGTTTCCTGCTAAGCAAAGTGTAAAATAACGGCATCAGTTCTGCTCAACGGATGCTGCTTGCCATTCAAGTTTGATTTAAAGTGGAAAGTAACAGCTTTGGTTCCGCGTAACGGATGCTGCTCACCATCGAGTGGGGAGTATAAGGGGTGCGGCTCAGAGCAGAATAACCTGATGCTGTATTACCCAGTGACAAGTAATGGAGCACCTGTAAGCTACCTCTTGCTTAATAAAGAAAGCAACTGCGGCCTATACATCCACAACCCGAGTCAGTGTATTATTTACGGGGGGGGGCGAGGTGGTGTTATATGAAAGGGGAATGTGTGGAGAGCTGCAAGTTAAACAAATGAATGGGAAACCAGGTAACCAAATATGGGCCCGGGGAAGGCCGGTGTGGGGTGTTGCAGCTATGGAAAGCGATCTTACGTTCATGGCACAGCTTTGCCATCCATCTGGCCAACGCCCTATAAGCGACCAGACAAAACCGTAGCCAGGATCGCCCTGCCTGGCAAGCTTTCTGTCTGGCATGAATCGCACCCTTCTTTCCACCTTACATTGCAAACATCGGCTTCCCACAAGCACACTGGGGTTTCTGCCTGCTGGTACGCCCCACCCCTCAGCCCTATGCCACGAACCCACCACGTCATCCCCGCCCACAGTAACAGTCCCTATCAATATTCATTCTCAGGGCCGGTCCTGCTGGCAAACGCACGCAACACATACCCACATCAGAGGCGCCACGGCCACCCTTCTAAATACGCCGCTCCCGTCCCTCCCCCAATGGTTACCCCTATGAAAAATGTCAGGGGGTGCCACTGACCCACATCTGGGCCTTGCCTCCTAATGCACGCACCACAACTCACTATACTGGCAGGGGTTCATAGTGACTGTTTCGACAGTCCCAGTTTCAAATGACAAAAGTTCTGACACAAAAATGTCGGGGAAAAAAAAGTTTTTAAGTTTTTTTTTTAAGGGGGCCCCCCCCCCAAACCACGATTTTTTTAATACACTTATTTTACCATGCAAACTTAAAATAAACCCTTTAATATTAACAAAAATACATTCCAAACTTTGTTTTGGGAACGTGATTTCTTCCGATCTGCACTAGGCTACACTTAAGGTGTCACGCCTTGCTTCTAGCGCTAACTTCCCCCGTCGCTTGCCGATCCTAGCGTTAAGAAGCTGGCACCGTTTTAATGCAAGGCAGGTAGCCCAGACCAGCCAATCAGTGCCAAAAAAGCCCTGCTGTGGAAGCGACAGGGAGGGATTGTGACATTTATTTTAGGGGCGGCGTCTTTTCCTTTCGAGGCTGGCATTGCCACACTAAGACGTGGGAAAAATATCAAATTAGGAAAAATCTTCCCCTGCTGCCTTCATGCGCAGAAACAGCTGCGCAACACTGAGCAGAAACAGCTGCGTGCCACTGAGCGGAAACAGCTGCGCACAACTGAGTGGATTTCGGGTCGAGTACAAATAATAGTGCAACAAAAAAAACATAGCGACTTTTGGGGGATGAGGTCCGGGCACGTGCCCAAGGAATGTTTGCTGGAATGTGTCTTCTGTGCTTGGAATGGATGCTGCCGTGGGAGACGCGCGTGCTGGCAAAGCAGAGAGCGTGATGCAAGGGGCCTGGATCAACACAATCATTATTACAATACAACAAGAGCCCCCATAGTCACGTATGACAAAAGAGCCCAGGGGCTGTGGGGTGGAGAGGGGCAGAGGTTTGCTAGATTGGTGGAATAAGGTAGTGACTGAGGGGACCAAGATGGATAGAGCGTGGGTTTGGTTTTCCCAGTGGGAGTGTTGCACTTGAAAGGGGCAAATACATATTCTTTCTTTAATCTTTATTTTGGATTTGAATATTGATGCCCGAACCCTTGACTTGAAACCACTGTCCGACTTTGCATCCTAGCCAAGCCTCGATGACGTTGGTCCTTTGAGCTGGCGTCATTTGCTAGACTTTAGTAAAACTGAGCCTTATTTTGTCACATTTGGTGACCTGATTGTGTATTTAAAGGATACTTGGCTTACTAGTTGAAGCACAACTTTGAAATAAGCAGAATATATTCAGACACCCCAACATTAGGGTAGTGTCAACAATCATATCTGTGGTTGGAGCCCTTCTTGTTCTCCGTCATCTGCCATCGAGCCATGAAATGATTGACCTGCTACTATCCCAGTGCAAGGAACACGCCAGCACGCCTGCATCCAAATGCCTTGAAATGGCACAGATTTGGGATTGGAGTTAGTCGCCTGTATTCCAGGTATAAACGTTTTCCCCTGTGCTTACATTTTTTGCATTTCTGCAGAGATGAAAAATACCCCATATTTTTTTAGTTTTTTAAGTGTAACATTTCTGATAAATGTCTTCCATGCTTACTGGTTCTAATTTCGAGGGTCAGGTCTCTGAATAAACCACGTTTTAAAACAAATTATTTCCTGGTTTCATATTTTTCAATGTGCATGCAGCATTTGAGCTGGTGAGGTTGGTGGTGTTTGCAGGTTACAAATAAAGCCTTACAGTAGGCAGCCTGTCAATAAAAAGAACTGCCAATGAAGTTGAGAAGAAGAGAGAAAGGCAAGGCAATCCGGGGATGGCCTACAATCAGGGATGTCTCTAGAAATAAGGGTTAGGTTGGCCACAAAAAAATCGAGGCAGGTGGAAAATGATGGCTACGAGAAGACCGTTACAAATTTGGTGGTAACACGCCAGTGCTACCGGCGGGTTGCTGCCGAACTCGTAACACTGTTCCACCGCCTGATATCCTAGTGCCACCGGGACATTGCGTCTCTGGATATCAGGCAGCTGAAAGTTTATGTCCCCATTCTGGTGGAGTCCTATAGGACTCGGGACACAGAAGCACTGCCACCTTTGCTAACGGTGCCGGTGCTTGCGTGCAAACAATACCTGCAGGGGCCAGTGAACCCAGGCAGGTCAGACCTGCCGGTAGCAACGGCCCCTGCAGGCATATTACAACTGTGGCAGTCTGGAGATAAGGATGCCGGTTGCATCGTACCAGCACCCTTTCCGGACCACCACAGTACAACTCTGCAGGCGGGGGCTGTTGCGCCCGGTAGGTCTTATCTACCGGGCGCAATGGCACCCACCTGCAGAGTTTTCATAGAAGCACCGTTAGCCATGGTGCCAGTGCTTCCATCTCCCCCACTCCCATAGAGTCCCCACAGGAATGGGGAACAACATTTTCCAGCACCTGACATCCCTGGCTGCCGGGACTGTCATGACCCATAGAACTTGCCCTTTCTGGACTTCCTGGTCCTTATCGCGACAGGGCTTGTATTCCTTGTTACTCCCAACATGGCCGTGCCAAGTGACTTACATCGCACCAGCCTTTACGTCGGACACGGCACGTTCTATAAATTGGCCATGCCCCCACGGCCCCACGCCTCTCAACGCTATCATTAGGTAGTGACTAGACGTGTGTGTGCTTTTCGGCGAATCCACTATTCCTAGTTTCCTGGTCCCTTCTTCCTTCCTTCCACCTTTTCCCTCTAAATCTGCTCCCGGAATCCTCAACCCTAGCGACCGCTACTTTCTTCCTGGACATCCTGGAACTGCAACCTTCCTGGAACTCTGAACGTGCCCTGGAGCCGGACGGGACTCGAGCGAGCCTATACAAGACCCCATCCGTCCACAAGAGGAATCCTCCCGCCGAACAGAGCAAGAAGCGATCCCAGGTGAGATGGGGGGAGATTTACGACAGTTTGAGACGCCAAACGACCGACACTGATACTGCTATGGAGAAAGCAGTCCAGGACCTCATGCGTGGCATGCAAGAACTAACGACTGAAGTGCAGAGCTTAAAAGCGGAGAATGCTGCGTTAAAGCAACTTGTTTTGTCTCGCGACTCCACTAACATGGAGAGTGTGTTTCTGGGTGGAGTGGTAGACAAATATGATGGCTCGGCAAAGTCCTTACGTGGATTCCTGGATTCCTGCTTGGTGCATTTTACTTTTAAGCCCTACTATTTTTCAACTTCCAGGGCAAAAGTGGGCTTCATAATCTCGCACCTCACAGGGAACGCGTTGACCTGGGCCACTCCCCTAGTCAACTCTGGAGATGCCCTCCTGGATGATTATGATGGATTTATTCAGGCACTCAAAACTTTGTTCGATCGCCCAGAACAGGTTTATAGTGCTCAGGCACAGGGATCCCAGGATATGCTAACGTATGTTACTAGATTCAAACAACTGGCCAAAGAAGCAGATTGGTCCTCAGAAGCAAGTTTCACTCTATTTCGCAGGGGTCTAAATGAGGATATAAACGATGAATTAGCCAGAGTGGCTCGTCCTAGCTCATTCCAGGCTCTTCTGGATCTAGCCATGCAAATAGACTTCCGAATCCAGGAAAGAAAGGCTGAAAGAAGAAAGACCAAGATACCCTTTCAAAAGAACTCCCTTGAGACTTCTGTAAAAACCGATCCTGCCCCAACCCCTGACATAGATCTGGAACCCATGCAAATAGGAGCCTTCCGTGGACCTATTTCCCCACAAGAAAGGATGAAAAGGATCCACACAGGCCTGTGCATGTATTGTGCCTCGGATAAACACCTTGTTAGAGAATGCCCTCTAGCCCCTCGACGGCGTTTGGTAAACGCCAGCTCCCGATCCTAGATGGAGCAAGGTGTCGGGAGAAAGATGTTTCATCCACATCAATTCCATCCTTGAACTCTCCTGGACAAAATAATGTGGTGATACTACAGGCCTTCCTGTCGCCCTCCAAGAATAAGAACTATTCCATTCTGGCCTTGGTGGACTGCGAAGCTACGGGAATTTTCATTGATCAAGACTGGGTTGTTAGTCATCATATTCCGTACGAGACACAAAGCACCATGCAGCCGGTGGAAGCAATCGACGGAAGAGCCCTCTCTTCAGGACCCATAAGCCTGCAGCCAAAAGAGATCCAACTTTCCGTAAACCATCACCAAGAGCGGATTACATTAGACATCATTAAGTCAGCCCATTACCCCATGGTATTGGGTATGCCCTGGTTACAAAAGCACAATCCGTATATCAATTGGACAGCAGGATCACTATTCCTGGGCTCAGAGTTTTGTATGTCCCACTGTCTATCCCTGGATCCCCCCTCGACACCTCCTAAAGAACCACTAAGAGACCAGAAAACACCACTCATGGTTTCCAATATCATACAAGTCCCAGAGGCCTATCAGGGATATGCTGATGTATTTTCAACTGCCATAGTCCAGGCCTTACCCCCTCACAGACCTGAAGACTGTGCCATAGATACAGATCCCTCAGCAGTGATTCCCTTCAGCAGAATGTTTATTCTTTCTGAACCTGAGAAAAAGGCCCTCCGAGAATACCTGGACACCAATCTTGAAAACGGCACCATAAGACCCTCAAAATCTTCAGCGGGTGCTTCGTTGTTCTTCGTTCCCAAGAAGGACACCAAGGAACTCAGACCTTGCCTCGACTATCGTGGCTTAAATCAATGCACCCTCAAAGATCGGTACCCACTGCCCCTGATCTCGGATATCCTGGAAGCTGTGAGAGGCGCCGTAATATTCACGAAGTTGGATCTCCGGGGTGCCTACCATTTAATCCGTGTCCGGGAAGGAGACGAATGGCAAACAGCCTTTAGAACACCCTTTGGTCAGTATGAATATCTAGTCATGCCTTTTGGACTAGCTAATGCTCCCGCAGTCTTTCAACGTTTTATGGATAGGGTGTTTTCTGACATGTTATTCCTATTCGTCATTGTCTATCTGGATGACATATTGATCTTTTCCAAGGATCCTCTAAAGCATGAAGAACATGTAAAGGCAGTATTACAATGACTCCATGAACACAAACTTTTAGCCAAACCCGAAAAATGCTTGTTTCAGGTTACTTCTGTTCACTACCTAGGATTCATCCTTAGCCCAGAAGGAATTGGTATGGACCCTTCAAAGGTAAAAGCCATACTGGCTTGGCCCGCTCCCACATCTGTGAAACAAGTCCAATCCTTCCTGGGGCTTTCCAACTTCTACCGGAAGTTAATTTCTACCTTTTCCGAGATCGTTCAGCCGATCGTTGCTCTCTTGAAGAAAGAGACCCCTTTATCTGGTCTACACCGCAAGATAAAGCATTCCAACGATTGAAGACAGAGTTCACACAAGCCCCCATCCTAGCCCAACCCGACATAAATTGCCCATTCCTAGTGGAAACGGATGCCTCTAACTACGCCATAGGAGCAGTCTTGAAACAGGTACTTGAGGATAAACTGGAACACCCCATTGCTTACCTCTCACGAACCCTGACTCCCAGTGAGACACACTATTCCGTCCTGGAAAAGGAACTGTTAGCCATCCGCCAAGCCTTCACTGAATGGCGACATCTACTTCTGGGTGCTAGATATCCAGTTCAGGTCCACACGGACGATCGGAATCTTCAAATTCTACAGTCGTTGGAGTGCAGGAACAGTCGTCAGGTGCGTTGGGCCTACTTCTTTGCCCAGTACCAATCCCAAATCACTCATGTTCCCGGATCACAAAACATGATTGCTGACGCCTTATCTCGACGTCCTGACTATGTGACCACTGAAGACAAGGCCTATCCTAAGATGTTTCCCCACACAATCTTTGTACCTCAAGCAGTCAACCTCCTGGAAGAAATCCGAGTGCAAACCCAGTCCTCTGACCTCTGGAAGGAAATTTCAAGGAAGAATCCATGGAACCTAAGAGTTAAGGAAGGATATTTATTCAAGGACAATGCACTGGTCATTCCTACACAGAAATTACAACAAAGAATGATAAACCTCTGCCATGATACCCTTCACTCCGGACATCGTGGCATAACTAACACCCTCCGTCTTACACAAAGACAGTTTTGGTGGCCTGGAATGAAGACCGACGTACAACAGTACATCAAAGCTTGTGCTGTCTGCAGTCAAAACAAACATGATGACAAGAGACCGGCGGGTCTTCTACTGCAACCATCGCTGCCAACAAGACCATGGGAATTCAGTGCTACAGACTTCATTGTGGAATTACCACCTTCCCGAGGATACACGACCATCATGGTAACCATAGACTTGTTCACTCATATGGCTCATTTTACGCCTCTGCGTAAACTACCATCCTCCTCAGAACTTGCTGGAATCTTCCTGGAACACATTTTCTGTCTTCATGGACTTCCTTCCAAGATCATATCGGACCGAGGACCTAAATACATCTCACAATTCTGGAAACATCTGTGTCGTATTCTAGGGATCCAACGCGCTCTCATCAGGTTATCATCCACAAACCAACAGAGCCACAGAACGTGTAAATCAGACTCTAGAGCAATATCTTCGTTGTTTTGCCACCAAGGTTCAGGATGACTGGTCTCTCCTTATGCCCTTGGCCGAGTTTGCCTACAACAATTCCGATCACTCAGCAGTCAAGGTCAGCCCTTTCTATTGCAGTCAAGGTTTTCACCTGTCTGTTTTACCTTCTGTTCTTCCACATCCCAAACCAGTACCTACTCTCGACTCATGGATTGAGACTCTCATCAACATACACAAGGAAGCCAAGGAACAATTGGAAAAGGCCCAGACACGCACTAAGCATTATGCAGACTCCAAAAGAAGACCAGCGCCTTCTTATTCCGTTGGTGATCAAGTCTGGTTGTCCTCGAAACTATTACCACGACATCTACGGCCAAACAAATTAGCCCCCCGGTACTATGGACCATTTTCCATAAAGGAAATCATCAATCCTGCCTCATTCCGGCTCAAGCTACCAGACTCCTGGAAGAGAATACACCTAGTCTTTCACACTTCTCTATTGAAACCCTACATCCGATCCACCTGGAAAACCTGCAGACCCAGTCCTGTGATTGTGGACAATCAACTGGAATATGAAGTGTCCAGAATATGCGATTCCAGGTATTAACAAGGTCAACTTCAATACCTGGTTGAATGGGAAGGATATCCTCCTAGCGAGAAAACCTGGGAAACAGTTTCTAACCTAAATACCCCTCGATTGCTTAGAAGATTCCATCTCATACACCCGGGCAAACCTGGTGGAACAGGTTTTCGGAGGAGGCATGCTGTCATGACCCATAAAACTTGCCCTTTCTGGACTTCCTGGTCCTTATCGCGACAGGGCTTGTATTCCTTGTTACTCCCAACATGGCCGTGCCAAGTGACTTGCCTCGCACCAGCCTTTACGTCGGACACGGCACGTTCTATAAATTGGCCACGCCCCCGCGGCCCTGCGCGTCTCAACGCTATCATTAGGTAGTGACTAGACGTGTGTATGTGCTGTTCGGCGAATCCACTATTCCTAGTTTCCTGGTCCCTTCTTCCTTCCTTCCACCTTTTCCCTCTCAATCTGCTCCCGGAATCCTCAACCCTAGCGACCTCTACTTTCTTCCTGGACATCCTGGAACTGCGACCTTCCTGGAACTCTGAACGCACGCTGGAGCCGGACGAGACACGAGCGAGCCTATACAAGACCCGATCTGTCCACTAGAGGAATCCTCCCGCAGGAACAGTGCAAGAAGTGATCCCAGGTGAGACGGGGGAGATTTACGACAGGGACTTGCCGGTGGCACCAGTATATCAGGTCCCTGAAATGTGTTATGAGTCCGGCGGCAACCCGCCGTTCGCACTGGTGGGTTACCGGCAGACTCGTAATTGCGCCATTGTTGTAGTCTGGCGGTCTGGATAGGGTGCCGGTATGTTGCTACCGGCACCCTTCTTATTTCCAGACTTAGAATGCGGCCCTAAGTATAGTTGTAGCTATATATGCATTTAGAGCACATGCCAAAGAAACATAATATATAATGTATTCCACTTTGTTGTGCAAAGAGGACCACACTCAAAAGAGGAGGTGTACTTGATAATTGGTCAATAGGCAGCAGCACTATATTTTACTACAGCGGGGAGGCTGTTCTGCAACACCATCACTTCCAGTGATTTACAGAAGAGCACATTGTTTGACCAAGAGGGGCGCTTGGATTTGAGTCCTGTTTTCTCATTTTATGAGTGTGCAATTTTGGCAAGTAGATCCCGTCCCACCTTTACTTGTACACCAGCACCCAAAGCGTTCTGCAAAGCTGTCAATCAGTAGTTAAGTTATTACTTCAGTGAAATAAAAGAAGTGAAAAGGCAGTGGGTGAGATCTTTTTTTTTAAGATGGCTAGTTTAAGTTTGCTTTAGAAACAACAACTGGCAGATGTTATGTGGTTGTATTGCATTGCAACCATATCGTCGCTTTAATAACGTTTTTTCCAGTGGATTTCAATGTTTAAGGAAAATTTAACCATAAGGTCAGGGGCGTTGCTAGGGGGGGCTAAGGGGGCGATAGCCCCTGATCTTTCGGTTGCAGCCCCGGATAGAATCTCAGGAGCTACAGCCAAAAGGCTAGCTAGCCCCCAGTCCCAATAGTTCCGACATCAGCTTAGCCCCGGGTCTTTTCCAGACCTAGCAACTCCCCTGCATAAGGTCCTTTTTAGCAGCGACACCCACCATTTAAGTCTATGCGCAAATATGCTGTCGCGGAGTGATCTCCCATAAGGCCATTTCTCCACTGTGAAGAGTCCATGAACTGTGCCCTCCATCAGCCGAGGATACTGTTGTGCAAATATTCGAAGGCAAATTGTTACTGAGGACAAACACAGGATTTGTTCCAGATGTAGCCTAGCAATTTCATATTTTATTTGAAAATAGAATTGTGAAATGCGTTAAGAGCTGTAATAAGCAGGCATTGGCCACTGAAGAACAAATGGAACTCCGAATTCAAACATAGTTACTTTGCAAGATCTCTGCAGAGCTGCAAATTCGGGACACAGTTTTCCAAGGCACTATTGGATAGACGTTCATTTGTCCAACTGTGCGGAACGCCGGCGCCGATAACGGCACGGACTTAACATGTACCTTAACTATAATGATTAGTGTTCCAAGCAAACATGCCAAGATCTCCAAAAATTGAATAATATAAGATTTTAGCTTGAACGGCTGCATTTCTGCACAGTTTAGTCCAGCTTCTAAGGCAAAAATACAGCCAATGGGAGCTGAAGCCTGAAGTCTACCATGCTGAATACATACTGAATAACGAAGCGTGTGCAATATGCACACTAGACAACATTTAAACAGGGGGCACTCTTCCAGGACTGCCATCTGACAGCCTTGAAAAATGACCTTCTAGATCGAAATGTGTGTCGGCCTAGG
The DNA here is from genome assembly GCF_040938575.1 of Ambystoma mexicanum. NCBI lineage: Eukaryota > Metazoa > Chordata > Amphibia > Caudata > Ambystomatidae > Ambystoma > Ambystoma mexicanum. The sequence goes on along the minus strand of NC_090922.1, from coordinate 573,762,926 downwards.
CAAACTAAGATGGTTTCTGTTAAAGGCTTCACTTGGACACCTAATATGGTTTCTCTTAAAGGCTTGACTTGCGCATCTAATATGGTTTCTGTTGAAGGCTTGACTTGGGCAACTAATATGGTTTCTGTTGAAGGCTTGACTTGGGCATCTGATATGGTTTCTGTGGAAGGCTTCACTTGGGCAGCTAATATGGCTTCTGTTGAAGGCTTGACTTGGGCAACTAATATGGTTTCTGTTGAAATAACAGTAATCCAGATGGTTTAGATAAACCAAAACGTTTTTTAGTGAATACATGTGTTTTATGTTGAAACCTAGAGCTGTTATTGTGTTTGAAGAATGTTATAATGGAACGAATTGCAAATCTCTATATTGCCATATGAAAGAATACATTTGTTGTAGTCAGAGACTTTGTGACCACCACTGAAGCCTGAAGTCTACCATGCTGTACAGATACTCAACAAAGAAACGTGTGCAATATGCACACTAGAGAATATTAGAAAGGGGGCGCTCTTCCAGAACTGCCTTGACTTGGGCAAACTATTATGGTTTCTCTTGAAGGCTTGACTTGGGCAAACTAATATGCTTTCTGTTGTAGGCTTGATTTGTGCATCTAATATGGTTTCTGTTAAAGGCTTGACTTGGGCATCTAATATGGTTTCTGTTGAAGGCTTGACTTGGGCAACTAATATGGTTTCTCTTGAAGGATAGAATTGGGCATCTAATATGATTTCTGTTGAAGGCTTGACTTGGGCATCTAATATGGTTTCCGTTAAAGGCTTGAATTGGGCATCTAATATGGTTTCTGTTGAAGGCTTGACTTGGGCAAACTGATATGGCTTCTGTTTAACTCTTGACTTGGGCAACTAATATGGTTTCTGTTGAATGCTTGGCTTGGGCATCTAATATGGTTTCTCTTAAAGGCTTGACTTGGGCATCTAATATGGTTTCTCTTAAAGGCTTGGCTTGGGCATTTAATATGGTTTCTGTTGAATGCTTGGCTTGGGCATCTAATATGGTTTCTCTTAAAGGCTTGACTTGGGCATCTGATATGGTTTCTGTTGAATGCTTTGCTTGGGCTTCTAATATGGTTTCTCTTAAAGGCTTGACTTGGGCATCTGATATGGTTTCTGTTGAATGCTTGGCTTGGGCATCTAATATGGTTTCTCTTAAAGGCTTGACTTGGGCATCTAATATGGTTTCTCTTAAAGGCTTGGCTTGGGCATCTAGTATGGTTTCTCTTAAAGGCTTGACTTGGGCATCTGATATGGTTTCTGTTGAATGCTTGGCTTGGGCATCTAATATGGTTTCTCTTAAAGGCTTGACTTGGGCATCTGATATGGTTTCTGTTGAATGCTTTGCTTGGGCTTCTAATATGGTTTCTCTTAAAGGCTTGACTTGGGCATCTGATATGGTTTCTGTTGAATGCTTGGCTTGGGCATCTAATATGGTTTCTCTTAAAGGCTTGACTTGGGCATCTAATATGGTTTCTCTTAAAGGCTTGGCTTGGGCATCTAGTATGGTTTCTCTTAAAGGCTTGTCTTGGGCATCTGATATGGTTTCTGTTGAATGCTTGGCTTGGGCATCTAATATGGTTTCTCTTAAAGGCTTGACTTGGGCATCTAATATGGTTTCTCTTAAAGGCTTGGCTTGGTCATCTAATATGGTTTCTGTTGAATGCTTGGCTTGGGCATCTAATATGGTTTCTCTTAAAGGCTTGACTTGGGCATCTGATATGGTTTCTCTTAAAGGCTTGACCTGGGCATCTAATATGGTTTCTGTTAAAGGCTTGACTTGGGCAAACTGATATGGCTTCTGTTGAACTCTTGACTTGGGCAACTAATATGGTTTCTGTTGTAGGCTTGATTTGTGCATCTAATATGCTTTCTGTTAAAGGCTTGACTTGGGCATCTAATATGGTTTCTGTTGAAGGCTTGACTTGGGCAACTAATATGGTTTCTTTGAAGGCTTGAATTGGGCATCTAATATGATTTCTGTTGAAGGCTTGACTTGGGCATCTAATATGGTTTCCGTTAAAGGCTTGAATTGGGCATCTAATATATTTTCTGTTGAAGGCTTGACTTGGGCAAACTGATATGGCTTCTGTTTAACTCTTGACTTGGGCAACTAATATGGTTTCTGATGAATGCTTGGCTTGGGCATCTAATATGGTTTCTCTTAAAGGCTTGACTTGGGCATCGAATATGGTTTCTCTTAAAGGCTTGGCTTGGGCATCTAATATGGTTTCTCTTAAGGGCTTGGCTTGGGCATCTAATATGGTTTCTGTTGAATGCTTGGCTTGGGCATCTAATATGGTTTGTCTTAAAGGCTTGACTTGGGCATCTGATATGGTTTCTCTTAAAGGCTTGACCTGGGCATCTAATATGGTTTCTGTTGAAGGCTTGACTTGGGCTAACTGATATGGCTTCTGTTGAACTCTTGACTTGGGCAACTAATATGGTTTCTGTTGTAGGCTTGATTTGTACATCTAATATGGTTTCTGTTAAAGGCTTGAAATGGGCATCTAATATGATTTCTGTTGAAGGCTTGACTTGGGCATCTAATATGGTTTCCGTTAAAGGCTTGAATTGGGCATCTAATATGGTTTCTGTTGAAGGCTTGACTTGGGCAAACTGATATGGCTTCTGTTTAACTCTTGACTTGGGCAACTAATATGGTTTCTGTTGTAGGCTTGATTTGTGCATCTAATATGGTTTCTGTTAAAGGCTTGACTTGGGCATCTAATATGGTTTCTGTTGAAGGCTTGACTTGGGCAACTAATATGGTTTCTCTTGAAGGCTTGAATTGGGCATCTAATATGATTTCTGTTGAAGGCTTGACTTGGGCATCTAATATGGTTTCCGTTAAAGGCTTGACGTGGGCATCTAATATGGTTTCTGTTAAAGGCTTGACTTGGGCATCTAATATGGTTTCTGTTGAATGCTTGGCTTGGGCATCTAATATGGTTTCTCTTAAAGGCTTGACTTGGGCATCTAATATGGTTTCTCTTAAAGTCTTGGCTTGGGCATCTAATATGGTTTCTGTTGAATGCTTGGCTTGGGCATCTAATATGGTTTCTCTTAAAGGCTTGACTTGGGCATCTGATATGGTTTCTGTTGAATGCTTGGCTTGGGCATCTAATATGGTTTCTCTTTAAGGCTTGACTTGGGCATCTGATATGCTTTCTCTTAAAGGCTTGGCTTGGGCATCTAATATGATTTCTGTTGAAGGCTTGACTTGGACATCTAATATGGTTTCCGTTAAAGGCTTGAATTGGGCATCTAATATGGTTTCTGTTGAAGGCTTGACTTGGGCAAACTGATATGGTTTCTATTGAATGCTTGGCTTGGGCATCTAATATGGTTTCTCTTAAAGGCTTGACTTGGGCATCTGATATGGTTTCTGTTGAAGGCTTGACTTCGGCAAACTGATATGGCTTCTGTTTAACTCTTGACTTGGGCAACTAATATGGTTTCTGTTGAATGCTTGGCTTGGGAATCTAATATGGTTTCTCCTAAAGGCTTGACTTGGGCATCTAATATGGTTTCTGTTGAAGGCTTGACTTGGGCAAACTGATATGGCTTCTGTTTAACTCTTGACTTGGGCAACTAATATGGTTTCTGTTGAATGCTTGGCTTGGGCATCTAATATGGTTTCTCTTAAAGGCTTGACTTGGGCATCTGATATGGTTTCTGTTGAATGCTTGGCTTGGGCATCTAATATGGATCTGATATGGTTTCTCTTAAAGGCTTGGCTTGGGCATCTAATATGGTTTCTCTTGAAGGCTTGAATTGGGCATCTAATATGATTTCTGTTGAAGGCTTGACTTGGGCATCTAATATGGTTTCCGTTAAAGGCTTGAATTGGGCATCTAATATGGTTTCTGTTGAAGGCTTGACTTGGGCAAACTGATATGGCTTCTGTTTAACTCTTGACTTGGGCAACTAATATGGTTTCTGTTGAATGCTTGGCTTGGGCATCTAATATGGTTTCTCTTAAAGGCTTGACTTGGGCATCTAATATGGTTTCTCTTAAAGGCTTGGCTTGGGCATCTAATATGGTTTCTTTTGAATGCTTGGCTTGGGCATCTAATATGGTTTCTCTTAAAGGCTTGACTTGGGCATCTGATATGTTTTCTGTTGAATGCTTGGCTTGGGCATCTAATATGGTTTCTCTTAAAGGCTTGACTTGGGCATCTGATATGGTTTCTGTTGAATGCTTGGCTTGGGCATCTAATATGGTTGCTCTTACAGGCTTGACTTGGGCATCTAATATGGTTTCTCTTAAAGGCTTGGCTTGGGCATCTAATATGGTTTCTGTTGAATGCTTGGCTTGGGCATCTAATATGGTTTCTCTTAAAGGCTTGACTTGGGCATCTGATATGGTTTCTGTTGAATGCTTGGCTTGGGCATCTAATATGGTTTCTCTTAAAGGCTTGACTTGGGCATCTGATATGGTTTCTGTTTAATGCTTGGCTTGGGCATCTAATATGGTTTCTCTTAAAGGCTTGACTTGGGCATCTGATATGGTTTCTGTTGAATGCTTGGCTTGGGCATCTAATATGGTTTCTCTTAAAGGCTTGGCTTGGGCATCTAATATGGTTTCTCTTAAAGGCTTGGCTTGGGCATCTAATGTGGTTTCTATTAAAGGCTTGACTTGGGCATCTGATATGGTTTCTCTTAAAGGCTTGGCTTGGCCATCTAATATGGTTTCTGTTGAATGCTTGGCTTGGGCATCTAATATGGTTTCTCTTAAAGGCTTGGCTTGGGCATCTAATATGGTTTTTATTGAATGCTTGGCTTTGGCATCTAATATGGTTTCTCTTAAAGGCTTGGCTTGGGCATCTAATATGGTTTCTCTTAAAGGCTTGACTTGGGCGTCTGATATGGTTTCTCTTAAAGGCTTGGCTTGGCATCTAATATGGTTTCTTTTGAATGCTTGGCTTGGGCATCTAATATGGTTTCTCTTAAAGGCTTGGCTTGGGCATCTAATATGGTTTCTCTTAAAGGCTTGGCCTGGGCATCTAATATGGTTTCTCTTAAAGGCTTGACTTGGGCATCTGATATGGTTTCTCTTAAAGGCTTGGCTTGGGCATCTAATAGGGTTTCTGTTGAATGGTTGGCTTGGGCATCTAATATGGTTTCTCTTAAAGGCTTGGCTTGGGCATCTAATATGGTTTCTCTTAAAGGCTTGACTTGGGCATCTGATATGGTTTCTCTTAAAGGCTTGGCTTGGGCATCTAATATGGTTTCTGTTGAATGCTTGGCTTGGGCATCTAATATGGTTTCTCTTAAAGGCTTGGCTTGGGCATCTAATATGGTTTCTCTTAAAGGCTTGGCTTGGGCATCTAATATGGTTTCTCTTAAAGGCTTGGCTTGGGCATCTAATATGGTTTCTGTTGAATGCTTGGCTTGGGCATCTAATATGGTTTCTCTTAAAGGCTTGACTTGGGCATCTGATATGGTTTCTCTTAAAGGCTTGACCTGGGCATCTAATATGGTTTCTCTTAAAGGCTCGACTTGGGCATCTGATATGGTTTCTGTTGAATGCTTGGCTTGGGCATCTAATATGGTTTCTCTTAAAGGCTTGACTTGGGCATCTAATATGGTTTCTCTTAAAGGCTTGGCTTGGGCATCTAATATGGTTTCTGTTGAATGCTTGGCTTGGGCATCTAATATGGTTTCTCTTAAAGGCTTGGCTTGGGCATCTAATATGGTTTCTGTTGAATGCTTGGCTTGGGCATCTGATATGGTTTCTCTTAAAGGCTTGGCTTGGGCATCTAATATGGTTTCTCTTAAAGGCTTGACTTGGGCATCTGATATGGTTTCTCTTAAAGGCTTGGCTTGGGCATCTGATATGGTTTCTGTTGAATGCTTGGCTTGGGCATCTAATATGGTTTCTCTTAAAGGCTTGGCTTGGGCATCTGATATGGTGTATCTTAAAGGCTTGGCTTGGGCATCTAATATGGTTTCTCTTAAAGGCTTGACTTGGGCATCTGATATGGTTTCTCTTAAAGGCTTGGCTTGGGCATCTAATATGGTTTCTGTTGAATGCTTGGCTTGGGCATCTAATATGGTTTCTCCTAAAGGCTTGGCTTGGGCATCTAATATGGTTTCTCTTAAAGGCTTGACTTGGGCATCTGATATGGTTTCTCTTAAAGGCTTGGCTTGGTCATCTAATATGGTTTCTGTTGAATGCTTGGCTTGGGCATCTAATATGGTTTCTCTTAAAGACTTGGCTTGGGCATCTAATATGGTTTCTCTTAAAGGCTTGGCTTGGGCATCTAATATGGTTTCTGTTGAATGCTTGGCTTGGGCATCTAATATGGTTTCTCTTAAAGGCTTGACTTGGGCATCTGATATGGTTTCTCTTAAAGGCTTGACCTGTGCATCTGATATGGTTTCTCTTAAAGGCTTGACTTGGGCATCTAACATGGTTTCTGTTGAATGCTTGGCTTGGGCATCTAATATGGTTTCTCTTAAAGGCTTGACTTGGGCATCTGATATGGTTTCTCTTAAAGGCTTGACCTGGGCATCTAATATGGTTTCTGTTGAAGGCTTGACTTGCGCAACTAATATGGTTTCTATTGAAGGCTTCACTTGGGCAACTAATATGTTTTTTGTTGAAATAACAGTAATCCAGATGGTTTAGATTAACCAAACTTTCTTTAAGTGAATACATGTATGTTTTGTTTAAACCTAGAGCTGTTCTTGTGTTTGAAGAATGTTATATTGGAATGAATTGCACAACCTCTATATTACCATATGAGAGAACGCATTTGTTCTAGTCACAGACATTGTGACCACCCCTGGGACATTATTTTCTAAGTTGCAAACAGGAATTTAAGTCCTTGGTGTATGGTTAAACTGCACGTTTGAGCACAGGTCACATTAGCACTCTACATAGATTTATTTTTATACGTAAGTAGCATTTGTCCATGTTCCACATTCAAGACTGATGTTAGGACACAAGGCCACAGGAAGATATTGCAGGGCGATCATTTCAGTTTACACCTCATAAAGATTTAGTTGGGCCAAGATTGGAACTGGAATTTCATTAAAAAAAAAACACAAACAGCGTGCCTTTCATTTGTGAAATAAATAGAAGCAATATTGGCTGTTCTAGGAGTTCCTTGATCGACCCTGAAACAGATCCATATAATTCTGGCAGTTGGTCGCCTCAAGTCCACCTCGGGTTGCGGAGTTTCTCAATCTACAGAAATAGGATTGTCTGGCTAAGGGGAAGCTGTTCAGTGGAGAGGATGAGGAATAGTTGGAAACGAGTTCAATATTGTCCAAAATATAAAAAAAGAATGTTTTATAAGCAATTAAATCATTTAACATAAAATACATGTATTGATGTAATTTGTATTTCAAGCCAAAATATGACAAGGCAAAATGATTGCACAAAATCTATGTGTGACACTTTCAGTAACCTTTTTTTTCAGAAGGAAACTGAGACCTGACGTGGAGCTACGTGGCAGATGTGCTAAGATGGTGGTTGGCTTCAGTGAGACAGGGTGCCCACTCAAGTGCACGGATCCATGATGGCTGCAGAAAGCCAAGATGTCCACCAGAGGAAGGGGCTCTAAAAACGAAAACCTTTTATAGTTTACATTTTTAGAAACCTGAAAGATGATGCTCAAAGGAATTGTGTTCAGAATGTGCTATTAGTATGGAATCGCGCTGTAAAGGTGTCCCTTTCTGGAGTAGATGAGAATGATTTTAAATAATAATTATTAATATTATTCTTTTGAAAGAGCACTTATTTTTTCAGGTTAAAGGACTGCTGTTCTGCCCGCTATGATTTCCGTTTCCGGCTGGGGCTTGGATTTCCTGCGATTAGATTTATCAATGGAGTAGAGCAGCAGGCTGTGATGTCATCACTGTGACACATTTGCTGTGGAAAGCGGCAAATTAATTAATAGGAATTTGGATATTTGATGAAATAATGGCTGCATCCAGTAGAATGTTTTCTATTGCATGATATTTTGCTCTCGTCCTGGGATAGTGGGTTGTTCCCAGGAGGCGGTTGGTGATAATCTCTGGCAGGCGCTTTAAATAATAAATTGCAGTTTTTGGTACCTATCTAAAGGAAGCAAAGAGGCAAGTGTCTCCGGGCGGTATTGTGGTCTATCGATTGACGTTCTGGATGGTACATATGCCCAGCTGTGCCGTATTGGCCATAACCCTAGCCCCTTGCTCCGTAAATGTCTACTTTGAATTATTTACTTGGTTTTTACTGAGGTTATTTTCTAGTCCTCTTTCTAGGAAGAGCTAGTAGCCCTGCTTCAAAGTGCTTACCTAGGAGGTTAGCAATTTCAGAGCAACATGTCACCAAGTAATTTTGGGTAATGCACTACTACCATTTTAGAGACCTGGTTGAGGGGGTCCCTGCAAGAAAAGAAGAGGGATACAGGCAGGGTTGTCCAACTCAGTCCTCGAGGACTGGATCCATGCTGGATTTTTAGGATACCCCTCATTGATATTCATGAGCAAAGTTTGCATACAATGATTCTAAATGTATGCATATTATTCCTTATGAATATTAATGAGTCATATCTTGAAAACCCGTCAGGCTTCCGGCCCTTGAGGCCCAGAGTTGGGCAACTCGGAGTTAGTAGAATACAGGGAAAGGCAGTTGCGAAAGTGAGATGTTGGTGAGTGCCTAGTCCTGTCTGCCAGGCTTAGGCTTTTCTGACTCTGATGATGTTCCTCATTGATTATTCCAAAAGTGCCCATCGGGAGATTGTTCAATGTCCTCTTCATTGATTGTAGAGGGTACAGAATGGTCTGCGCGTCTTTTACTCAAAATGTTGATATTTCAGCAAATTGTGTTCCTCCGTCTGCCTCGAATAAATAGGCTCTGTCTCGTAGATTCAGGTCACGTGTGTAGGGACCTCGAAATGGCACTCTTTTGCTTGCAAGTAAGAGGATTATGGACTGTGTCCCTTGCAGGTGACCTATCTCCTCTGTTAAGTGGAAACTTTCCTTTCCTACTTGTCCTTGGCGAGGCTGTGTACTATGCCTGCGTTAGAAGCTTTGTCTGCTTGCTTCAGCAGGATCACTCTGTCAGCCTTTCACTGTAGGCTGAAGTTCGTATTGCTTTTCTCATTCACTCCAATGTACTTTTAGCAACCAGCTTTATTTGCGTGGCCGCCAATATTAGTTGCAATTAAGCAAAGGTAAGCAGTTCATATGCATTCTTAGGGGTCTTGCAAATTCCACATAGCAAAAGGTATGTTTGTCAGTCCTCTATGTGAGTCATAAGCATTTGCTTCGTGACTATCAACAATAAACTAAGGTATTTGTGTAGCTTCGTGGAGCGATGACTACGTGCGTCATGTCTAACGTATCTGTCATTATATCATCAGCGTTCTTCGAGGTTGCAGTCAGTTGATGTGTTCAATTGATGACATCTGTATGTCTTCAATACCATCATCCGGGCACGTTCTGAATAGCTGGCTGAGTGAGCGCTGCTTTTCACACCTGCGATACATCAACGATGGTGAGGAAGGGCCCAGAAGTGGTGTACATCCCTCGTTTCTCAGTCCTCGGGTTGAGAGTGGGATGGAAATGATGAGGGCCATGTTTGAGTCTCCCTCTTCACAATGACTGTCTAAGAAGAAAAACTGTGCAAAATCATGGTTGTCACTGCAAAGTTGCGTTTACCGTTGCAGGGCCGGTGCAAGGAACGTTGCTGCTCTAGGCAAATGGTATGTTTGCAGCCCCCCTCAGCACCCCGACAGCTGCATGCCCGACCACTTCAGATAAATGTAGTGCCCTCACATAGTGTGAATGACCAACAGCATTCACTTTACTCCTACTCTTTTGAAACAACGTGAAGCTTGTTACATTTTACCATACGCAAGAAACAACACAGGATCTTATGGTGATGATGCCTTTATTAGGCTGTGGAAATCGATATAATATTGTGACCCCAATCGCATTGTTTGAATGTATGTTGGCCTACGCCAAGTTGTCTAAAAAATACCATGTACATAGGTTCCGCGGCAAGGTCTTGACCTTATTGTATTGTGTAAGCCGCCATCTTGGATCTAGCCGCCATTTTAGGTACTCTTGCAGTGTGGAAGTCACCCTGAATCACAAAATGGAGGCCGAATGACATTTCGAACAAGACTCCGGCCATGGTGACCTCCGCACACGTGAATAAATAATATGTCCGCAGGCCACTTGTTAGGGTCATGAACTAAGACCTTGACCTCTCTTTAACCTGTGTGTAAATATGTAACTGTATCAGCGGAACTGATCAAATTATGTAAATTGTGTGTTCGACCTGGCTACGAACCCTAGCCACAGTTCCAAGAATGGTTAACTTGCGAGAGGCCTGGCCAATGCAGGACAAAACGTATAAAAACCCAAGCATCCCGATGATCGGTCTCTCCCACTTTCAGTGCGAACCTTACGTTGAAGGTTTGTGTGTTAGTCAGAGGGCCGAATAGCTATTCGTATGGCAATTGACTTTGGTAACTTTGTAACTTTGAAATAAAGCGCTTTGTATGTCCTTTGTAACCTGTGTTGGTGTGTTTCCTTTTGGGCTTCCCGGCCTCATCTCAATTTCTCTGTTTCCACAGTTGGCGCCCGAATAGGGACCCTCAAGATTGATGCCGGATCATTGAAGGTTGACGCAGACTATCGAATCGGGATCGGACGGTGTGATTCTGCGGGCCCGACCGATCGAGACGCGATACCTCGGCAGCGCTGCACGATCCGATCCTTGGGCGATAGTCGTGCGGTCTGACACGGCATCTTGACGAGGGTCCAAATCCGAGGCGGGCAGATTTGCCGAAACCACCGAACGCAGGTAAAAATTTGTTAGTTGAAGTCCTTTGTAAACCGTACGGTCCTCCTTAGGTTTGGTCAGGTGTAGTCGTGACCCGGCTCTTAATTTAACCCTGACAATTTGAATTTGGCGTATTGTATCTGCAGACACAATTATTGGACCAGGTAACACCAATTCTTTGAGAAATGCCTGGGAAATTGTCTAGCTGCTTTAGGGCTCTGTTCCGCAGCGATCGACAATCTTTGGAATTTAGCCGTCCGGCACCACAGGAGGGGTCGCCGGCGTGTACTATGTACTGTAAGTATGGCATTGGTAGTATTGTATTTAATGACATTTGGCACAGACAGACCAGAAATGCCTCCGAATTTCAGTGGCCAATCAATGGTAGTTTTGAGATCCCCCGTATTGAATACTTAGAATCGATCTTGCTTAAGAAAAAGGCTAGGCCAGCAGCCTTTGATGTGTTACAAAATTGGAAAAAGGAAGCATTGCAGCGGTTTAAAAGTAGGGATAAACATGCACGTCGTCATAAAACAAATGCCGAAAAGGCATTGTTGTATGACAAGGAAAAACGATTAGAAGAAGCCCAGAAAATGGATAGAGCTTTCTCGCTCGAGGTCCAGAAATTTTACCCCTCTAAAGATTTCCATGTTTCCGAGGAGTTTATTGATAAAATATTGAACGAACGGAGGCCTGATTCTTCAGCGCCACCTCCGTATGCTCCTGTTGTGGGCACCTTGCCCGTTCCTGCTATTCCCGTTGCTATTCCTACTCCCCCTGCACAGCCTACTGCTCCTAGTTCTTTGGTTGTCGCTCCTCTGTCTATTACCCTGCCTCTCTCCCCTGCACCCTTGTTAAGTCCACCTACACTTTCGATTCCGGGGAGCCCCGTGTTCGTTAAAACAGATCCCGGTGCAGGGTCAACAATTGTGACCCGTAGTACTGTTCCTGCGGGCAGGAAACAGGAACTATTTGCCTGGGCTAAGCATTGCATGGAAAAAGGTGATCAAACTGATGCATTTTCAACATTATCTAATTTGCTCGATTTTCCTGAGAAAAATGTTTTTATTGAAGGACTGGGGATTCACTTAGGTGTAATGTGGGGTAGATTGCAGACTTCGGATCTCCCACAAGGGGTGAGAGATCTGAATGCTTTGGCACTTTCGAGGGATACAGAGCAGAAAGTATATGGACATGTTGATAGGTTGTTTGAGTTTAGGAGGGATTTTGAAAGGTTACAAAACGAGGATGATGAGGACGATAGGATATATGTACAGAAACGGTTCCTTTCGTGCCGGAGATCAGCACCTGAGGAAGTACGAATTTGTACCAAAGACGCGATTCGATGGATCTCGGATTCATCGATACCGCCAGATGAAGTGTATGACACATACAGTCAATACACGGTAGGGATGCAAAGAAAGGTAATCCAAGTGATGGTACAGCACTTACAGGAGGAATGTATAAGGAAGAAGGTTGGTTGCCCCATAGAGTTATTAGGTATTTGTAAAAGAGCTTTTTCGCCCGACACTTCTACAGCTGCTTTAGCGCTCGATTTGGCCCTATTGCTCAGTAAGCCGTCGGAGGTCCCTATATCTCAGTTGCCTATGAGAGAGGTCCCTCCAACCCTTGTCCCAAAAGCAGAAATCCCCGCCGACGCGGCGGCTGGTACTCCCGCGGTGGATATCCCTGCACATTACGTATCGCAGTTTGTTCACGTCCCGTTCTCTCGACAGGAAGTGAACACGATTAGACAATCAGTCCCTGATATTAGGAAAAACCCGACAGGGTTTTATAAAGAGATAGAATCCGTCTTACAGTCTTCTGTGTTCACCTTAAGTGACATGGACTTATTGTTTCCAGTGCTTTTGCCAGTTGATGTATGGAAACAGATACGGACAGTAGACGATGTGCCGGGGCTAGGGGATACATGGGTAAATTTGATTAGAATAGATGGGGAACGGCCAGCTGGTGAGAAACCACCGCAGGTAATACTTACCTTACCTGATAGAATAGTTGCTAAACTAAAAACTATAATCCCAGAAAAAAGGATTATTTGGGACAAGCTTACGGCCTGCGTCCAAGGGAAAACTGAAGGTACTACTGAATTCTTTAATAGATTTGAACAGGTGTTCTCTGACTTCAGTGGACAGGATTTAGGCACAGAGTCGGGGAAGAGGTTGTTTGTGGACAAATTTGTACGTGGATTGTTGCCCGATATCCAGTCACAATTTATGTCCTCAGAGAGCGCTTGGCAGGCAAAATCTCAGTCAGAGGTTTTGCATATGGCTCAGTATTATGAGAATCGGGTTAATAATGAAAAAGAGAAAATCGAAAAAAGAAGGGGCGACTTGAAGACTAAGGTATTGTTGCAGCAAATTGTCAGAAACCCCAGAGGAGGTACGACACAGACTAGAGGTCAGTACATCCCAAGAGGAAATACTCCTCCGAATTTTATAAATATTAATCAGTGTGCTTATTGCCGCCAGGAAGGTCACTGGCGAGCACAGTGCCCTGCCCTTCGTCAGAGGTCAGGAGGCACATTTGGAGGTATGGGTAGGCGACCAAGGGGCCGCCCCGGAGCAGGGGGCCCTGATAGGGGTCAGCTTCTACAACATCCACAACAACCTTTTTCACAGGAAAATCAGACTCCGAGTATGGACTCGAGAAATATATTTGATCACCCTTCTGCTGCCTATCTTTCTGAAGAACTTCCCTTTGACGAAGTTCTGCCTTACTAGGATTGCCCGAAGCAGCGTTTGGAACCTTTACCTATTCCCGTTATTCAGAAGGGCCCCTACGTTGAATTATTGGTGGGGAATAGGAAACACCAGTTCTTGATTGACACTGGAGCACAAAAGTGCTCCATTGACCATTCTAGGGTTCCAAACATCCCACTGTCAGGGCAAACAAACGTTTCTATAGGGTTCTCTGGTATACCAACTGTTTGTCCGGTTTCTGCGCCGGTATCTGTTTCTTTGGGTCCTTTCACAGACCAGTGCCCTTTTCTTCTTACTTCAAACTGCGGAGAAAATTTGCTAGGGTTGAATTTGTTAAAGAAACTGAATGCAGTGATTCATTGTTCCCCTGACGGAATAAGATTAACAGTTTCACCACAGCAACCCTTTAACTCCCAGTACTTGACCCGACCTCTACCTCCCGAGTTTGACATTGTCCCGGAATGTTTGTGGGCAATAGACGACAATGATGTCGGGATATTACACATCGAGCCTGTTAAGATAGTCTTGAAACATGGGGTTAAGCTACCGCGCATTCCGCAATATAAAATTTCAATTGAAGGTGAGCGTGCGCTGAAATGCATTGTCTCCGATTTTGTACATCGTGGAGTGATCGAAGAGATAACAGGTAGCTTATGTAATAGCCCGATCTTGCCAGTATATAAGAAAGGCGACAATGCAATTCCGTACCGGTTTATAATAGATCTTCGTGCTATTAACCGGGTGGTAGCCCCACAATTTCCAATCGTGCCTGATGTAACAACGATCTTAACAATGATCCCTGCTACGGCTACACACTTTAGTGTCGTAGATTTGAAAAACGCCTTCTTTAGTATTCCGATACATGAGGAGAGCAGGTATTTGTTCGCGTTCACCTTGGGGGGACGCTCGTTTACATTCACAAGGGCACCTCAAGGGTATACTGAAAGTCCTAGTATCTATAGTAGAGCCTTAAAGGAGCAGCTCGACACCCTTGAATTGCCACCTACTTGCACGCTGCTTCAATATGTAGACGATTTGCTCTTGGCTGCAGACTCTGAGAAAGCTTGTAAGGAAGGCACTATATTGTTGCTTGTTCATTTAGCTGAAAATGGTCACAAAGCTTCACTTAAAAAATGTCAATATTGTTGCCAGGAGGTTGCCTATTTAGGCTACCTCCTGTCAAAGGAGGAGAGAAGATTGACACCTGAACGAATAAAACACATTTCTGGCATGTCTGTCCCAAAAACACAGAAGGAAGTCAGAGCCCTGATAGGGATGGCATCCTACTGTAGACTGTGGATCCCGAATTTTGGCCTAGTGGTAAAACCGATGTTGGATTTGACGAAGAAGGGCATTTCTCTGCCACTGCCATGGGAATCGGAACATCAACGATCATTTGAGCTTCTCAAAACCGCGCTGTGTTCAGCACCGGTTCTGGGTACACCAAATTACGATAAGGCCTTTGTGTTGTTTGTGCATGAATGTGATGGATGTGCTTTGTCTGTGTTAACACAGGAACATGGAGGGAAGAATAGGCCGTGCGGCTATTATTCCTCCGCCCTCGATCCTGTTGCATGTGCTTTGCCGCGATGTCTGCGCGCTGTTGCTGCTGCCGCTGCGTCTGTAAAACAGAGTGAGGGGATGGTCCTAGGCCACGATTTAATTTTGATGGTACCTCACTCTGTTGATATTCTATTGAATAAAACTCAAACGCAACACCTTACCTCTGCCCAGTTGACAAGGTACGAATTAGTCCTATTTGCTCCTCATATCCAAATTAAAAGGTGTTGTGTTCTCAATCCGGCTGAACTCTTACCTCTCCCGCAAAATATTGTTTGCGGTGATGAAGGATCACATGACTGCCTGTATGCCACCGAACAAGAAACAAAGGGCAGGATAGACCTCTCAGATACTCCTTTGGAGAATGCGGAAGGGGAGCTGTTTTGCGATGGCTCCTGCTTCAAACTTCCGAATGGCACATCTACAGCTGCTTATGCAGTTACTACTTTGAACAAGATTGTTGAAACTAAAAGGATTCCGCATAACTCCGCGCAGGCCGCGGAGATTATAGCGTTGACCCGCGCTTGTGAGCTCTCCCAAGGGCATAGAGTCAATATTTATACGGATAGCCAGTACGCCTTTGGGGTGGCTCACAACTTCGGAAAACTGTGGTCGGAAAGAGGGTTTCTGACCTCACATGGGACCAAGATTCAGCATGGTCCCTTAATAGTACAACTACTTTCAGCGCTCTCACTCCCTGAACAATTAGCGATCATGAAATGTGCAGCACATCGCAAGGTCATAGACAATGTGGGCAGAGGAAATGCTTTTGCAGATTTGATAGCTAGACAAACAGCCACAGACCTTAGCACAGACATGTACACCTCAAGGGAAGTGAGAGATGTTTGTATAATAGATGAAGGCATTGGGTCTGTGCGAGACATGCAGACTGATGCCTCAGTTGAAGAGTCTAGGAAGTGGGCTGAAGGCATGGGAAAATTGGATGATGAAGGGTGTTGGGTGGACGCATCCAACGGGAAATGGTTGCTTCCTGATTCTTATGTGTTAGCAATGGTTACAATGGCACACGGTCCAACGCAAGTGTGTGCCCAGCAAATTACGAAGATATTACAGCAGGTTTGGGTGAATGATAAAATTTTGGAAACTGCAAAGAGACATGTTCAGAATTGCATGATTTGCCTGCAGCACAATGTGGGTAAAGGGACAGTGACTC
Organism: Ambystoma mexicanum; assembly: GCF_040938575.1. Taxonomy (NCBI): domain Eukaryota; kingdom Metazoa; phylum Chordata; class Amphibia; order Caudata; family Ambystomatidae; genus Ambystoma; species Ambystoma mexicanum. Next base: position 573,746,672 of record NC_090922.1, on the reverse strand, counting down.
CAAGGGGAAGTTTCGGGCCCCCCTCTGTCCCCTTTGAAACCATTCACCTTGATTTTATTGAAATGGAGCGATGTAATAACTTGAAATATGTTCTTGTCATCATTTGTGCTTTTAGCAAATGGGTCGAGGCTTTCCCTGTCAAAGATGCTACCGCTATGACCACCGCAAAGATCCTGGTGAAAGAGTACTTCCCTCGATTTGGGCTCCCGAGGATAATTTGGTCGGACAACGGCCCCCATTTCATCGCAGCCGTAATGTTGCAAATATGTATTGCCCTAGGGATTGAGAAACGTTTTCATTTAGCTAGGCACCCTCAAAGTGCGGGGTTGATAGAGAGACACAACGGTATTCTGAAAAACAAACTTGCAAAAACATGTGCCGACACTAAGCTAAAATGGCCCGACGCTTTACCTATTGTGTTGTTAGCTATGCGCACCACACCCCAGACTAGAACTGGGCTCTCTCCGTTCGAGGTGGTAATGGGAAGGCCTGCTAATATCTGGGGTCTCCCTAAACCTAAAGCCCTGAGGGATGTGGATTATGTATTGCTCATAGATTACTGTAATCAATTGACTAAAAATCTGTATTTCATTTACCACCAGGTGAATGCTGCCTTACCTGTACGGTTTACGGGCCCAGGACACGATATACTACCCGGTAGCTGGATCCTGGTGAAGGCCTACGAGAGGTCTTCCTGTCTTGCGCCTCGCTGGCGCGGACCCTACCAGGTATTATTGGTCACCAGGACGGCAGTGCGGGTGGCAGGAAAGAAGAACTGGATACATGCAACACACGTTAAGAAGATCCCTCACCCGACGCCACACGCTACAGAAGAAACAGAACCCCTCGCTGGTGCTACAATCTCTGATCTCGGAGTAGCAGGCAGCATTGTGAGTGCGTCGGAGAAGTTCTCTGAGCCTGAGGAGCTCGGGGAGCCGTCCATTTTGTCTCCGCACTCTCTTGATCAATCACTTCTGGAAAATCTTGTTTCGAGCTCTGCGACTTCCGTCGCCACCGACACGACGCTCCCCTCAGGGAGTGACGATACTTTGCTTTTGGATTCAACAAGCTTGGGTACCATCAGGTACAACCTTCGACCACGGAAATAGAACTACGGCACGAGTATCGTGCATCTGGAAGGAAAAGAGTGATTGAAGTACTGTTGTCTTTCTTTTTTCGAACAAAGAAAAGGAGGGTTCTGTTGGCTAGGGTTGGGAAGGACTAAGAAATCGCGCGGCCGAAGTGCCGCCAGCAACGAACATTGGGGCCGTCGATCAGGATGACCATGATGCCTGCCGCCTTCACCGCTGCTCCTCGTATTGAACTATTAGATAAGGAGGTGACCAAATCGAACAATGAACAATGTGCCTGGGCCCCGAAAACGTACTGTTGTGTTCTCGTTCTGATTATTGTTACTTTTGCAACTGCTGCCGTGGGACTTTGGTATTTTGAAGAAATTTATCCTTTGAAGCCTCTGTTACCGACCAAAATCGTACCAACTGTTTTGACTCCCTCTATACACCTTCACACTCTGTCCCCTAGGGACTCTCGGCATAGACAGAAATATCATAATAACACTTTGATGATAGTGATGAATGCTACACATGCTATTTTTAATAAGAGTAATTGTTGGATCTGCACCCACTTACCACAACATGGGAACAAGGGACTGGGATGGTATATACATCCCTTACCTTTAACAACTTCTTGCTATGCCTCTCTTAGAGCACTCTTCTTTGGCCGATGGAATGATAGCATCTCAGGGAACTTCGATGGGACTAATTTGAATGAATTTGAAAAACGTGAATTGACTCCCCTGGGATGCTCGCTTTTCGCAAATAGAAGTAAACCTAACGTCGCTTCTATTAGGCCGTCTGATAAACTATCTTTTCCTTTCTAAAATCTAGTTTCTTTTAAGATGGCTCCGATAGGCAATAAGGATGCCATGCCTCCTTCTTATTCTGTGAATCATAGTCCTGATTCAGTTCCCTTCTGTGTACAAAGAAATGGCACTAGGCCAATGGGAGACTTCGAGCCTTGTGTGAATACTGTAAACTTGACTGGGGAAAATAGGCCTTTGTATGTAGGGGGACCCGTTTATTTTGTTTGTGGTAGTCTAGCTTTTCCCTGGTTGCCAAAGGATTGGCAGGGGACTTGTTATTTAGGGATATTGTTACCAGGTGTATTTATAGCCAGTACCTTAGAGGTATCTAAGGCTCGCCCGCGACGGGATAGTAATGGAGACACCCCTGGACAAGTGTTCGGGGATATAGCCAAATCAGTAGTGCCCTTTTGGGGACAAATAGCAAATTCAGAAAACATTAGGGGATTAGCGAGGGTGTTGGAGAAAACGATCAACCGGACCACGGACATACTTTACAATATGACCTTAGATCAAAAGTCGATAAGATTGGTAGCACTTCAAAATCGAATGGCATTAGATGTCATTTTAGCCGAGCGAGGTGGAGTATGTAAATTAGTGGGGTCCGCTTGTTGTGTTTTCGTACCAGATTCTTCGCCAACAATTTTTAAAGCAATTCAGAATTTACACACTCTCAGTTCTGAAGTCCATATCCCTGTAGGAGACTGGAACCTTAGTACTTGGTTTTGGGATTCTTTACGATCTTGGGGGTGGAAGGTGCTTTCTGTCTTTTTAGGTATTTTAGGGATTCTGTTAGTTCTTTGTTGTTGTTTTCAATGCCTCCCGAGTATATGTGGAATGATGGGGGGATGTTGTGCTCAGGTAATGAGCGCAATAGGGCATAAGATATACACCCCGAAGACAGCATCTAAAGAGTTCATGTTGCAAGAAGTTCTTATGAACAACTTTATGGCTATTGACATTTCGGACAATGATGCGGAACCTATGGATGATAATGCCTTCAGTTATTTTCGAAAGCATTAGGAAATGATGTATTAGCACTTGGCATAGGCCAAAAAGGAGGGTCTGTGGAAATCGATATAATATTGTGACCCCAATCGCATTGTTTGAATGTATGTTGGCCTACGCCAAGTTGTCTAAAGAATACCATGTACATAGGTTCCGCAGCAAGGTCTTGACCTTATTGTATTGTGTAAGCCGCCATCTTGGATCTAGCCACCATTTTAGGTACTCTTGCAGTGTGGAAGTCACCCTGAATCACAAAATGGAGGCCGAATGACATTTCGAACAAGACTCCGGCCATGGTGACCTCCGCACACGTGAATAAATAATATGTCCGCAGGCCACTTGTTAGGGTCACGAACTAAGACCTTGTCCTCTCTTTAACCTGTGTGTAAATATGTAATGGTATCAGCGGAACTGATCAAATTATGTAAATTGTGTGTTCGACCTGGCTACGAACCCTAGCCACAGTTCCAAGAATGGTTAACTTGCGAGAGGCCTGGCCAATGCAGGACAAAACGTATAAAAACCCAAGCATCCCGATGATCGGTCTCTCCCACTTTCAGTGCGAACCTTACGTTGAAGGTTCGTGTGTTAGTCAGAGGGCCGAATAGCTATTCGTATGTCAATTGACTTTGGTAACTTTGTAACTTTGAAATAAAGCGCTTTGTATGTCCTTTGTAACCTGTGTTGGTGTGTTTCCTTTTGGGCTTCCCGGCCTCATCTCAATTTCTCTGTTTCCACAAGGCTAACTCATATGTTTGCCCTCTACTGACTGTGGTCTTGGAAGCTAGCAGACAAGAATATAGAGATGCGCTTTATATAATTATAAAAGTAAATCCCACATAAGATCTCTCTCACACTGGCAGAAACAGAATTTGCCATAACAAATCGAATGCAAACAAAGAACATCAGTCAAGCATGACCATCCCCACCCAACATGATAGAAGTCATTTATAACGCGCCTGTACACAAGTGTTTCTAGGTCCGACAAGCCAATGAAGGGGAAGACCAAGGGGAACAAAACAAAAATAATCTTAGTAGGCCTTGTGTCATTCAGATCATGCAAGTGCAAGGGGAAGGGAGAAGAGAAGTGTTGGGGGAGGGAAGGACAGAGTGCAATAAGCAAAGGTCCAGTAAATGCCACCAGGGTGGTCAGCTCTATGTAACTGCAAGGATGTAGGTAGGGTTGCAGATACCGTCCCTAGTGCGCGGTAGGCCTGGAGGCAGGGCATGGGGCTCCTGGTTGTGAAGGAGCCTGATACCCATACCCTTCACAGGGAGGCCACACCAGGTAACCAGTTAGTGCAGCAGACAAGAACATCAGCAGAGGAGACAGAGAGAGAAGTCAGAAGTGAAAAGGAATGTCTTGCGCTGCTTCTGGAACCTGAGGTGGTCCTGCTCAAGTTTCAGAGAGCCAGGACGCTGTTCCAGAGGGAGGCACCAGCCGAGGCGAGAGATCTACCCCCCACTCTCTGCCTGGAGAAGCAACTGACCCTCAGAGTTGGAGGTGGATGAGGGGGGGGGGCTTGAGAAGGAAAGTGCTTAGGAAGAGAGAGTTGGATGTAGTGTGGCCCCAGCCCCAGAAAACGCAGATAGAGGGCCCAAGGAGGACAGCCAGAGTGAATGAGGGAAAGCAGGAGCACTGCAAGCGGCCCCCTCACAAAAAAGCATAGAATAGGTAACAGTGTTAAGCTTGCCTCAGGCATCCACTTGTTTAACACCAGAGTGGCATGACACATGGCCTTAAACAGAAACAAGGGCATGTTTTCTTCTCAAATAGATGGTATAGCATGTGCTGCACTTTTGCACGCCTTTCCCACTAAGAACAGCGGCAGCACAAATTACCTCGTCTCATACACACAGAACAGAAAAGAGCATGAGCATTACTGCAATAAGCCCCCCGCGAATAGTACAGGCACAGGATGTGCAACCACTATATAACTTTCCCTCAGTTATGTACGTCCAGTGGAGGCTAGTGAATTTTTAAAGTGGACATAAATGTTTTTCCTGACCAGAACAAAAACAGATGTTTTGGGGTTTACCCCAAGGAAAAAAAAAAGAATGCAATAAAATTGCATTGTATGACACTGGTTACGGTTGAAGTCTGTGAAATAGCCATAGAATTTACCATCAGTTCTTTGGGTGGTCACATGAAATATTTCAGTAGAACCAAGTTGCCGACAGTACACAGGAGCATTTTGCAACAAATGTTCATGGTAGCCATCCCCAAACAAAGCCATCTGCCTCTGCCACAGTATATGTCTGCACTGGCGACATATAACACTTTTTCATACATTTTGTGCCCAACAAATATCTCTAGGACTGTCTCAATAATATTTGGGATCATCGGCACTGTAAAACACATCTTCATCCTGGGAGTGCCCAAACAATATTATGAGGTCGGTCACAACTATATATGCCAATGTTGACTCTTCTCCATCAAGCTGGTTTTGCCCAAAGCATCTTGGTCACAACAATATAGGTCAGTTTTGCCCCCTTATGTTTTTTGTGCCCAAAGAATATCATGACAGTCAGAATGATGCATGCAAGTGCTGCCCCCTTATCTTACTGTGTGTACGCCCAAAGAATATCACGGCCTAAATCACTAATGCGACTTATGCACAGAGAATATTATGAGTACAGTCACAACCATGTATGCCAGGGTTCAGCCCCTTTATCATTCTGCTCGTGCCAAAAGAATATCCAGAGGCCGGTCACAAAAATAATATAGTTCCATGCGGACCCCCTTGTCTGTCATGCTTATTTTGCCCAAAGAAAACCATGATGTTTAAGTAAATGTATCCCAGCATTTGCATAGAAAATCACATTTTCAAGCTGTTTTTGCCCATTCTCTGACGCATCTGATTTTCTCTGCCAAAGTTCTAATAGGTTGGCAGTTGCCGAATGTTAGGAATCGCTGAATCCGGGATGTACTAGGAATCAGAAGTGCCTGTGGACATGTTTTCAATACAGCTCTGTAGTATTGGAGATACTGGAGGAGTCACAGAAAGGCAGAGATGACACAGGAGGCAAGTAGTTATAAAAAGGAAGTTGCTTTATTATGTTTCAGGGCTAGTGTGGGAAAGGGGGAGGAAGGAGCTATGTAATGAGCATCCTCTCAAGTTGTATCTCCCATCCTGAATAATCAACTGTCAGTCCTGGAACCCTGATGACCTGTAAGTTTCCAGGCTACCTCATAACATTCTACTGTCTGCATCGGAGCACACAACACAAGCAGATGCTACACACCCTCTCTCCTTTCAATTTCAGACAAAATACCTCATGAGTTTTTGTTCAGGACACAAATGCATATGAATGAAGAAGGGGACAGAGTATTCCCCTGGAGTTACAGGCAGCCTTAGTGTGAGGGGAATTGGCCATGGTCGAAGGTACTAATGACGAGGGCAGGCCGTGGAGAACAGTGATTGCCATTAGGGAGGGTATAGATTGACTGATTTCACTGACGAGAATATGTTTAAAGATGTTCCATCAGATGATGAAGTAGTATTTGAGATGATTATTACATACTGGATCAAGATAGAGAAAAAGAGAGCTCCTACAAGACTTGGAAAAAGTGGCAAGCTCTTTATGGACTACAGACCCCTATGACGCAGGATTATTGCAGGGGATAGGAGAGGTTAAGATTGAACTCAAGCCAGGAGCAATTATACCTTCAGCAAGACAGTACCCCATGTCTCGAGAGGCGGATAAGGGTATTTTTAAGACGTATCGGCCCTGACGGAACAAGTTATTTTTGTGACGTCAAAGTCATCCTGTAATACCGCAGTGTATCCTATTACAAAATCAAAGGGGGTGTTGTGGAGATGTATACAAGACATGAGACCGATTAACCAGATTGTAGAGGCAGAGTTTCCTTTAGTTCTGAATCCTGCGACAATACTATGTAGTATCCCAGCAGAGGCATGATATTTCACGGTGATTTGACTTGAAAAATGTGTTTTTCTCAATCCCGTTGCATAAGGACTCCCAAGACCTGACATCATTTATGTTTTGTCAAACCAAACTGAAGAGTACTCGTTTGCCCCAAGGGTAGGCTGAGTCTCCGTCAATTTTTAATAGGGTCCTCAAGATGGGCCTTGGAAATATTGATTTGAAAAGTGTTGTGATACAGCATGTAGATGACATTGTAGTGTGTAGCACAACAGAAGATGAGTGCAGACAAGACCCGATTCAGTTAATGACTATCCTAGCAGACAAAGGATATAAAGTATATAAAGAGAAATTGCAGTATTGTCAGGAAGAGGTGTTTACATAGGTCAGGTGATTTCACATGAAGGTAAGGTCACACCTGAAAGAGCTGAGGTGATTATGAAAACAGCCAAACCGCACACAGTAAAGCAAATGCAGCACTTTTTGGAATTGTGTAACTTTGTTAGATCATGGGTGTTTGATTAAAGTTCATACACAAGACCCCTTTTGCAGGCTCTAAAGCCAGCACAGACGAACAAGGAGAAAATAGAGTGGACTGAGGAAATGCAGGAAGGATTTAAAGAGTTAAAGAAAGCAATTTGTACAGCTCCAGTTTTAGAGATTGCCATCTATTCTGAGGAGTTTATTTCTGTTTTCACATATAAATGGGACAGTCATGACTACAGTCCTTACACAGAGAACCACATTAGGGTACAAACCCCCGGCATGTAACAGTGGTATTCTATATCCAGTTATGAGAGGTCACTTTCCTTGCGAAAAATCACTGGCAGCAGCCACATTAGCTATAGAGCAGTCTGCCAGTATTGTGATGGGTTGTTCTATGACCCTGTTTGTTGAGCATGGTTTGTTTGCCATTCTGGAGACACCTAAGGGTACATTGACATCTCAGAGAGCATCTGCGTATGAGATGGTTATATCGAATCCAGCTATCAAAATAGTCAGGTGTAAAATAGTGAACTCTGCCACGTTTGTAGCCAAACCTATGGTAGAGGGAGAGCATGTGCATCATTGCTCGAACTACGAAGAGTTCCATGATGACATCCCGCATGTAAAAGAAAACGCGTTGTCTGGAGGAGAGATTCTCTTTATTGACGGATCTTCGAAAATTGATCAAACTGATGGGGAAATGTATTCAGGTGCTGCCATAGTAAGGCACAGAGCAAATGGACAATTTGAAGTGGTAGCAAGTGCAAGACATCGTCTCACTTTTCTGCACACGCAGCAGAATTGGTGGCACTTATTGTCACGATTGAAAAACATGAACAGGAAGTGACAGTGTACAGTAACTCTGCCTATGTGACATCAATCGTACATGCAGGGATAGCACATTGGAAGAGGAGGGGCTACCTCCAAGTGGTTTGCACTCCAGTGCAAAACACAGCATTATTGGACAGGCTAATTAAGGCACTACAACTTCCAGTAGCCATAGAAATAGTTAAATGTGCAGCATATATTAAGCAAACTGACTTTATTTCACGCGGGAACAAAGCCACAAGCGTAGAGGCCAAAAGGGTTGCATATTCACCAGATATTTCAAGGTTTGATACTCCAGATGTAAAAGAGAAAGTGGTCATGATTATGATTGTAAATGAAGGGTTTAATCATTTGTCAAGAACACAGTTGATAGACGTTCAAGGCAGCGCTCTGCAAGAAGAGCAGGAATAGTGGACATAGAGGGGGTGTTCTTTGTCCCCCTTTGAAGCATTGTGGCGACAGGACAGCACTGGAAAGCCGGTCATGCCTGCAGCCTTGTTAAGGGTAGTGCTTGTACAGCTGCACTACCCTGCGCATGTAACTAGGGAAAGCCTTGCAGCAGCTATTGTGGAGGACTGGTTTGTACCGAACCTGCTAGAACATGTTGCATTTTATGTAGTAAATTGCATTGTATGTCAAAGGTTTACCTCTGAAAAAGAGGGTGAGGAGGGCACCACGTATTATAGTAGTTGCTTATATTAAGAGAATCATAAATTCACTATACAGTAAGTTTATCATAATATTCTCGCCTGGAGCTGCCAATCCAAAAACGGTCCTGTGGCACTAGGACTTAATCGAACAAAAAACTTCCAAGAAACAAAGTGAATCCACTTTGTTAGGAAAGGCGCCTTTCCTAACAAAGTGGATTCACTTTGTTTCTTGGAAGTTTAAAGGTTTACCTCTGGACACATACAGCAAATAATCAGAGGAGTGATCCCTCGACCGAATGGTCCATTTCAGCATTTACATATTGATTATGTTGACATGCTGCAAGTACATAGTGGATACAGGTATATGATAGTGGTGGTGTGTCCCTTTTCTAGGTGGATCGAAGCAGGTCCTTGTACACACCCTGATACCACTTGCAAAGCAAAGCTTTTAGTCTGAGAAGTCTTTCCAAGATGGGGAGTGAATAGGAGGGCCCCTGCATCCTCCATAACTCTTTGACATCAGTGGACTGAGGTACTGGAGACCAGACAAGGGGAGAGACCAGGGCTGTGTTCAAAATCATCTTTAACGCATCAGAACATACCAGGAAACAGTAATGAGCTTCCAACATCAGATCCTTATATACTTTTTTAAGACTGATGTAACATTTCTTACAATTGCACAATAACATACTGATTGGTCCTTGTAACGAAAAACAAACCCTTTCTTGGTCCTAATTGGTTGGCTTAACTGCCACTCACCAAGTCCACATGACATCATTTGGCAAGACTATTTTGGTTGTCACTTGACCTATTGGCTTGTATAAGATTCAGTCAAAACTCATTATAAATCCTTTGATGTGTAGAAAGGAGCACCCTTGGCAGACCCTCAGAGTCATTTTGGCAGGATATACTGTGCTTTTCCTGCCAAGAAATTCTAAAACTACACCTCAGACATGTCCATCTTCAGTGAACTTTCAATGTACTGCTACTGAATTGCTGCCAAAAGAATTACTCATACTACATGAATAAGCGTTATGCCACCTTCTTGTTTTATTGGCATCCATTTTAGATTTTAATTGAGTCCTTTCAGGCTTAATGTTCTGTGTAGCTACCAACGGTATTTACCTCTGTGCATAACTAATATTCTATCGAGTTCCCAAACTAAATTATCGATATCCATGATGTACATGTAATACCTGAGGCACCCTTTACTGCTTGGGGCATTCTGACCCTAAAAAATATGTCACCCTAAAAAATATATATTGCCCTAAAAAGTGCTTTTTGTCTTCAAAAGCACAATTCTGATTTTTGCAATACTAAAGCCGTTGATCAGCTTATCATGTCACCTGCATTTAGTTTGAGAGTGGGGGAGCCTAACACCTGCTTTACAGGAGTATGTGAGGTGCTGAGATCCGACAATGGGCCCCATTTTTTTAATAAAGTATTCGAACAGATTAGCTTATTGTTAAGCATAAAACATAAAACTTTTCTTCTGCTCATCACCCGCAAGCAAACGGGATATGTGAGAGACTCAACAGTCTTCTTAAAGAAAGAGTTGCAAAATTGAAATTGACACTGAAGAAGGGATGGCTGTATTGCATGCCCCTTTCATTATATGCATTAAGGAATCAGCCTGCGTCGGACCACCACCTCACACCACATGAGCTAGTGACAGGGAGACGAATGAGAACGCCATTATATCCTCCGTCAAGGAGCAGAAGTGATACCCAGAAGACTGTAGAAATGTTAGGAAATGAGGTATGTGCTTATTTGACATGAATGACCGCTAGAACATCTGTCATTTCAGATCAACTCAAGCATAAATGGGGTCGGTCTCAGGACACAGATGAAGACCATTCAGCAACCAGACTGCAAGAACTATTTCCTGTATCTAAATTATTTGTCAGAGATTTAGTCGTAGTGCGTAATTTCAGAAGGAATTGGCACGAGCCCCGTTTTAGTGGTCCTTATATTGTTGAGAATGTTACTCCATCAGTAAAAGTCCAAGAAAGATGCACATGAATACACTTAAGCAACGTGAAACCGTATACTGGTGAGACCGACGCACCCCCACCCGTTGATTCGGAAGCAAGACAAGAAGAAGAATTTCAGCACGTGCAGGCTCGATCGATGACGAGGAAGAAGGACGCTAAGGTTGCTGATGAAATAAATGCAAGTGTGCATTTGGACTGTGACTCACCCCGGACACTCTTTATAGATATTTTAGCAGGAGTGCAAAGCAAAGTTCTCAAAGTTCTCAAGTCACAGGAATCCTTTTGAATTGGACTTTAGCCAATGTTGATTTTCTAAATATGCCAAGCCTGGAGTTTGAATTTGATGACTGGAAATTTGAGCAGTTTCCAGATTCCTTCCTCACCAAGTTTCTTTTTGGTCGATCCAAGGGTTCTAACAGATACTGATGCCCACATGTTACTCCTCACAGTTTTTGTTTATATACCACAAGCTTATCCTGCTCTTGTAGGGAGCAGTACTGATGTATGTACTTTTCTGCCAGATCCTAAAAATGGCCCTGCGATTAGAAGGCTACTTACGGCGATAGTTGAACATATCTTGCAATTACCTGATCATCTAACAAGGTTGCCTGATTTAAAAGTTTTTTTCCTTCCTTAAAGCAGTATACAGGCATGATGAGGAATGTCAAGAATGATACCATTTTGGAAAGTGAGCAAACGCAACGCCGTGTGGAGAATCGTACATGATGGGGATTGATGTATTGGTGCATAATATATGCATGTTCAGCATTTATTATTATTTTCCTGATCTTGTTAGTCCATACTATCTATTGTGTTGGTTCAAAAAAAGATATAAGTTCCTTTGTTTCTTCCAACTTGTGGGATACATTTAACCCACTCAAAAGAATTCCTCTCCATCTCCAAGCTGCATTTCAGCAGCTACCAGCAGAATGGCTGCGCTGGCTCCTTTGAGCACCATTGCCTCGTATCAAAACTGCATTTTGCAGCTACAAATTGATGGCTGCACTGTCTTGCCAAACCATTATTGGGCAAGATGGAACAGGAAGCACACTGAGAATGACTATCCTACCCATTGGAAAAGGAAATATTTTACATTTAAAGGGATGCCGTTCTGATGCTCTTTTCATTTGTTCAACATAGCACTGCTTTTATCAGTGAGACCCTGCTATGCCAATCCATATTCAGATTGTGCTCTAGTAGAAGAGAGCATTATCACTGAATGACAGGCTGTGGCAGGCAAGACCTGGGAAATCACCTGAAATGGACTCTCAGCCATACGGAAAAACGCTTGACTTTTGCTATAAAGTATCAAAAATAAACTCTTCAAAAGAACCCTAGCTCTCTGTGCACATGTCAATTTCAGTGGACATTTGCCTTGAACATACTGTAACAGAAACTGACTAGGGCTGCAAACAATGTTTGGAATCCAGATGGGAGAGAATCCCGAATTTGAAGGGGACATCACAGCAGAATTCACCACGTGTAAAAATGTGCTTTTGCAAAACATAAAGATACCTGTGTAAAAGTACAATGTGATTAAGGCCCTGTCCTTGCCTAGAAGTGTAAGGGGGGGGTGAGCGGGGGGGGGGGTAAAATCTATATAATGTTTTATTTTAACAGACAAAGAGATTCTGGGACACATGCGTGTTTATTGCTGCCCTTGAAAACTTTGAAATGGCCAAGAGGAAGAATATCACACCCCCATCAGACTTCTGTCTGGGCTTCAGCTTGAGACAATAGATTCTGGGACACCTACGTGTTACTTTTGGAAGTGACACCTACCAGTCACTCAAACTGAGAAACTCCATGGCATCCCTGGACTAAACTGACATTTGGTGGTAGCCTGTAAAAGAATGGTCCCAGTTGGAGGACAAAGGCCAGCCCATTTTGGCTCAAAGTCTATTTAATGAATACATTTTAAAAACTGTTAATTCTATAACCAGACAATGCAGTAATGTAAAAGTTTTACAGTCTAAATGTAATTTTCGTGGCTTTCAAACAAGATATCGTGGCTGTCCATAGCATGTATGGGACGTAAATACCAGGAGAATGTGAATCATGGGAAAAGTACATATGATGGAACATTAAAAATTAATGGAAATGTGCCCTATGATAATATGTATACATGCTTAAAATTGTGGGATTTTGGGTGAAGCGGTTCCCACTAAAAACCATGAAAAACTATTAGAAGGGTGAAATAATGTAGTACAGACCTGGGAGTGGGAACACCATGCTCTGTATGAAATACACAATTTGCCTATGTATTTTGCAAAAGTGTTACAACTGTATAAATGTGTGATATATGTTAAGATTGATTTTAGCCAAAAATGACTGTGGGATGGCTTTGCACCTCATAAAACACAACCCCATAAACTGAGACTGCTCTTGGAGGAAGCAACCAACATAGGCTGACCTATACGGTTCTTCGGGGTAAGTCTAGCTTAGTCCTGCCCAACAATAAATCCTGTGAGTCAACCGCCTTATAAAAAGGGGAAGCTGACAGAGACAGGGACGCTCTCTTCTGAATTTTCCAGTGCCTGCGTATCCAGACATTCCAGATCCACCCTGCAGATTCCAGACTCCACTGCCAGAAAAGGAATCCAGGCAGAACCACCCTTCACAACTAAACTCCATAACAAAATCCCACTAACTCAGGGAGAAGGGGAAGAAGCTGGGGCACCCTTTTGGGAGTATCCTGTGACCAGAACGGCTTTTTGCCCACTACCTGCGTGCCAGCTGAACCCTTGTGAGCCAGTGAACAGACAGGCCCAGCTGTCGTTCTGCTAGGAGAGTCCGCCGTCTTGCTGTGACCAGAGCCTTTGAGTCGAGAACCCGGTTGACTGTCCCAAATCCCAAACTCAAGTACGGATTGTGAGTATTTCCCCATCCCATAGAACCACATAGCCTACCCCATCTTGATACTTTGTCTTTGTTCCACTCGCTAAGTAATCATATCCATATCCTGATAACTTGTTTAAAACTGTCAGAATTGTTTGTGCATCCTGTCCTTGTCATTTCTAAGCATTAGCGCCATTCTTCCATTCACTCCCGTCTTTTAGGTTCTTAGCAATATTTTGATTAAATAAATTAATTCTCCCTAAAGAAAAGAGGCACACTGTGTGAAGGGTTACAACTGCAGCATAACTTTCTATTCACAGTGGGGTTCCTCTTTTCTAGCCATTAAATTTAGTGTAAGTGAAATTTGTCTTTTTCTTTCCAAGCCGATTTTCTTTCCTAACTGCTTTATTTTACCAAAACCGAATTTCTTTCCACATTGTAAATCTCATCCAGGTATTCAGTTATAGTCACTCTTTCACTTCACTATTGTCCCTGTGATATGCATCTATCACCCAGCCGAAAAACCACATTCTGATTCTGTCTATTTCACCCAAGGGAACATTGCAGGGGGAAATCTTAACTCGGGTGCTATCAACCCGAATAGAAAAAAGTGTTCCTATTCATTTGTGCTTTGGATATGTTCTTGTAGGAGGTCAACCAAGTGTATTTCGTTTGTTTACATTGTAATTATCACCCCATTGGTGATTGCTGCCCAATATTCAAACTGTGTGATTGTCTTTGAATTCAAAATAAATAAATGTTGTATTCCCACCACCTGGCCTGGTTCATGGTCCATTCTGACCCGGGGTATTTGTAAAACGGGATGTGATACGGGTTGGGTGCCAGCTCAATTTGAATTCGGTGAAAATAAAGAAAAAGTATTATAATCGAGCGCTGCATTGTAGGCTAAGGGCAAGAGTCCGGATCCAGTGTGTGACGCCCGATTGGAATCCTTTACAAACTCCAGTGACACTCACAGATCTATCTATTACTGACAGGCCTAGGCCATTTCTGATTCTTCCAACTCCAGTAACACATGAGGTCACCTATTTTCATGACAAGTGTCCCTATGAGCCCCCCTGTAGGAAGAACTGTTTTTATATACTTCAGGAGTAATATGCATAAGCTCACCTTGCAAGGGGGAGACATAAGAGAAGCATAAGGGAAGATGATTGTGAGTTAAATAATTACCTAGACAGTACAGATAGAGGGCAGCTAGAAAATTGAGGACCAATACTACAGGGGCAGAAACTGGAGGAATACTTGTCCCACTTGTGCCACACTGCGTCGTAGCTCCTGCGAGTGGATGGGGCCCAGGAGTCCAAGATGAGCTGGGCAACTGGGCCCGAAATGCCTGGCATTGCCCATCTACCCTCACACTCTGGAGGCCATCAATGGCAGCACCTTCCTCGCTCTCTGAGGAACCAAGCAGCCGTATGTCTGATGGGAGAATCCACGAGAAATCAGAGGAAAGTTCCATCAGAGCTGGAAACCAGACTTGTGACTTCCGAACGGGCGCTATGATCACTACTGTTGCTATCTCTCTGTGCACTTTTGCTAGCAGTCTGCTCAAAATCGCGAACGGGGGAAACACATATTGTATACCCTGCCCCAGTCCTGCAGGAACGTTTCCATCCCTGCGCTGGGATCTAACCTTCAGCTGAAAAACCTTTGCATCTGAGCATTGAGCCTGGATGCAAATAGATCTATCTGAATCAGCCCTAACTTATTCAGCTTCTGGAAGACCTTCTCGTCGAGCTTCTAGTTGCTGGAGTCCGTAAAGTGACAGAAGCTCCAGTCCACTACCACGTGAGAGAGCCAAGGAGATACTCAGCCGTGACTAAAATGCCAGCTCTGCGAGGAGTTTAGACCTTGTGCCACCTAGATGGTTAATGTTTCTGACCACCGAGATGTTGTCCATCCTCAAGAGGATGCAGCAGTTTGCCCTGTCCTTCGCACACACCTTGATCCTGAAAGATCCAGCTAGTAGTTTTAAACAGTTTATATGTAGTTCTAATTCTCCAGGTGCCCATGTTTCCCCCTGTATCTAGGGTGCTGCATTGGGCTCCCCAGCCAGCTCTACTGGTTCTGATTCTATGACCAACTCCGGACTGTCTCCAAAGATGGCCTGCCCATTCCATGCTTCCATGTTCCGCAAACACCAAAGCAGTTCTGTGAACAAATCTTGATCGAGGGGAACTAACTGATGATATCTCAGACCCTGCTGAAGATGCTTGATCTTCAGCCTCTGGAGGGCCCTGTAATGCAGGGGCCCTGGGAATATTGCCTGAATGGAAGAAGCTAATAGGCCCACTATTCTTGCTAGGGAATGGAGAGGTAGGACCTCTTTGTCAAGGCATGCCTGGAGCTCCTTCTTGATATCTTGAGTCATCCTCACCGGAAGTTCTAGCATCGCCTTCCGCATGTCCACTACGAAGCCAGCAAACTCTATCCTCATTGAAGGGGACATGTCTGACTTCTCCCCATTCACCATAAATCCTAGAGGCAATAAGAGACCTTTTACTCATCATAAGGTCTCCCTGCCATCCACCATCAGGAGGATGTCATCTGCGTAAATTATTATGCGGATGCCCTTCGACCTGATGGCTGCTGCGACTGGCCTTATAAGTTTGGTAAACGCCCATGGGTCTGGTGCTAGGCCGAATGGCAGAGTTTTGAATTGCCAGAAACGCCTGTCCCACCATAATGCTAGGGAGGGGTGAGCTGCTGGCATCCCTGGGACCATCAAATATGCATCTTTCAAGTCTATCCTGGCCAACCAATCGTCCTTCCTGAGGATGTCCTGCAGCTGGTGGATGCCTTCCATCTTGAAGTGCCTGTAAATTACCCAGCGGTTGAGCTCCTTACTTTCTCTTTTCTGTGGACCAGGAACATATTGCTGACAAATCAGGGCCCCGATGGATCGCACCACTCTATTGCCTCTTTCTCCCTGAGCTGCATGAGCTCGCCTTGGAGGAGAGATTCCTCCGCTTGTGGCCTGATCATGATGTTCGGCCTTGGTTGGGATCTAAACAAACTCTATCCTGAAGCCCAGAACAGTCTGCAACAACCATGCACCACTGGACAGAGTGCACCAGTTTTGCAAAAATGGTGACGTCCTCCCTCCTACAAGGGGGTATGCGCCACGTGTCTCTCTTACCTGAGGCTGGTCCTTGAGCTCTGCCTGCTCCTCTTCCTCTACGTCCTATGGTGTTTCTCCCTCTGGAGGGGAAGGAGTCTTGTTGTCTGGACACCCAATAATGGGCCCTAACACTCTGGGGTCTTCGAGAGGATGCAAAGCGACCGGGCACGCGACCCAGATACCGGCCGGTCCCTGCAAAAATTCTGCTCGAAAGATCTTCTTAATAGATGATTGTGCCTTCTCGAGAGAGACGTGCGTCCCTACGAATCTCCCCACTTCCTTGCCGAAAGCCTCTCTGAACAGGAGGCCTTGCACGCTTGCTCGCCCGCTTCATAGGTGGCCAGGTCGCTCAACTTTGGATCGATCTTCAGTAGGAGGCTCCTACGCCTCTCCGAAGAGACGGAGCAGTTAGCCTTTCCTAGAAGTCAGACTGCTCTCTGTGCCCATCAACCTAGGGTCTCTACCTACTCCTCCTCTCCAGTGTCTCGAGCTCTTTCAGCCAGATCCATTATCTTTTTTAGCGGACCTGTGATGTCCAACAGTTTCTCCTGACAGCTCCACCAGGACCTGTCCATGCCTTTTCTGAGATCTTTGGAGGTTTTAGTGATGAACATCATCATTTTCTGATCAAGCTCAGGTGTTTAGGCTACTTTCCCAACTAGATCTGGGCGTGGGCACTCTGCTCTCATGGTACCTGCTATCTTTATCAAGGGCTTTCTGGATCCTTTGGGCCATGCATTTGGCTACCCTCAGTGAGGGCTGCCAGTCCAAAGATCTGGGGTTCCTGATGTCCTCCGGGTCGAACATGTCTGACAGGTCTGTCTCCAGAGGCTCTAGGTGCTTCTCCTTCCTGTCTCTCTTGCCTCCTACTTGGGCTTGACTACTCTCATCATCATGCGAGGAAGCTGATACTTTGGGTATTCCTCTCACTTCCTCTTCTGTATCACCCATATTGTCTTCGCCTGGGGAGGGGGTAAGAAGGTCTGGCAACGCTGGAGGAAGGCTTTCTTAAGCTTACCAAAGGTGTCAGTGACCTCTGGGGCCTTATGTTTATCTCGTAACGTGGACAAGGGGGAGAAGAAGAGGATTTCCTCTTCCCGGTCGTGGTGCTCCCCTGACGGCTCTGTTTTGTGGTGTTGTCCTTCGTGGACGTATTATCTTTGATATTCTGGGTGATTGACTTTTTCTGCCCTAGGATAGTTTCCAGAATGGCCTGCCTTTCTTGGATAGGTCTCACGCCTTCCGCCATGGCTACCACTAATGAATCCCCCAGCACCTTTTTGAGACTGAGTGCCAGATCGCTCTCCGTTTGCTCCTCCTCGCTCCATTCTTATTCCAACATGCTGGGGGCTGTTAACCAGTGCTATTGCCAATGCCTGGACCAAGCAGGCTGCGTCACACCTCTGTGGGGTTAATTCTGTGCTATTAATTATAGCTGATACACGCACACTGTCGTGAACAATCATGCTCTCAGTCCCATGTGTTATCCAGCAAAAACGTCAATTTCTTTATTTATATACTTCCTCTCATGGGTTTATGGGTGGGGGGCTCTTTCAGAAACGTTTCGCTCGATTGGCAACTAACTCTTGAAGAGCTGCCTTCTGCAGCCTGTGCGTGTCTCTGGCGGGCTACCAGATGCTCCTGTAAAACTATCCCCGAGTCCGGGCTGATGCTAATCAATATGCATGTCGGAGCTGCTTTGCTTGCCCTACATGCTTTAGAGTAAGCTGGAGCACAATGTGGTCGCTCCGAACGCTGTGAGATGCCGACAAACCTGTGAAAGCGATGCAGCTTCACTCCTCCTCCCCGAAGGAGGGGGCCGGCTCCACAATGCCGCTGAGTGGGTCCCCAGATGTGCGTGAGTGCAGCACGGGACCCGCTCGGTGCAATGAGGCACAAACGAGCGATCGCCTGCGCTGGTGCGGGCGCTGTTAGGGAGTATTCTAAAAAATATGCTAATTCCCTTCACCTTAGAGACCCCGGCAACTTTGCTGAATTTTGAGGACTTGATTTTTTTACCTGGAGAGCGTGTTACCCTTTCTCCCACTCTCTCATGTATTATGATGTGTTTTACCCTTGTGTTTCCTTTGGTTATGGAGTCTAACCAACTCCATAGGCATCATCTCTTTCATTTGTGTCACACAGCACCCTCAGTGCAGTGACACATTGAAGCCTTTCAGGCTTTCCCAAGGTTTAACTACCTTCTCTGGGATAAACTACTGTTTCCCAGAGTAAGTAAAGTGAAATTGACTTTACTAGTCTTTAAATTCCTAGGCCCAGCACACCCTATCTTACAATAGAGTGCTGAAGGGTTACTTAGTATCCCCTGTGTCTAGTTACTCATGTAGCATTCAAATGCTACCCTTTCCTCTCGGAATGGCTGGTGGCAGTGGTTTTACAACAAACTACCATGATTTTTCCGGACCGCGAACTGTATCCGCAGCTCCGGTAACGTAAAATGACGGAAGCCGTGTTTTTCAAGATGGCGTCTGAGCCTCCTTTGTTAAAACAGGTCCTGGTATTCTTTTTTCACCATTTCTTTGTGGAAATGTCCTTCTCGAGTTTTTCTCTGTGCGCCAAACCAGGTTTGGTCTCTTTCTTCATTCACCCTTGGTGGGCTTCAGGACTGAAACCCGCCTCTGGCTCCAGAGTGTCTAGGGTAGGCAGGAGGTATGGGAGGTGCTCCCTGTGCTTAGTCTCCTAGGAGATCCAAATGCACTCTGTGATGATTGGCTGGCTGACTGTCCGGCAAGGACAGCCACCCTGCTGGGTGAGTGGCAGCTAGGCTGGAATGAATGGGCGAGAACTGTATAAATGGCAAGTCTCTTGGCTTGGAAGGCAGAGTCGACCACTGGACGAAGGAACCGAAGAAGAGCTTGAAGAGGACACCTGCTGCAACTCCTGGACCGTTGGTTTGCCCGGTGAAGCTCTGCTGCAGTGCCTACTTGTGAAGTTCTAATGGACAGAGAAGGCCCTGCAAGGACGACTTCTTTCTTTGAGTTGGTGGGACCAATCAACTCCAAAGTAAGCCACCTGGACACATATCGCGGAGCTGGTTGAATTTCCTCAGAGTTGCTGCAGGAAATCGTAGAACCAGGGAGAGGGACACCAGTTTGTGGGCATTACTTTTAAGCTGGCCTAAAACATTGGGAGGATCCTCTGGACTCCCACGACGTCGGACCGACCGAGCATGACCCCCCCTCAGCCGAGTGTGGGACCTCAGAAGCAAGGACAGTACACCTTGACAGCCAGGACCAGCGTTGTTACCAGTGGGGCAGCTGAAACGCGAAACAGCCACTGAAATTGAAGTTTGCCAGTTGCAAGCTTTTGACTGTCCCAGTGCAATGCAGGAGTCTCCCGACATCCTCCCTCTTGTCCCCACGACTGAGGCCCAGGAACAGTGAGATCTACAGGAACAGAAGTCATCAGCTGCCTCTTTTTCTTCATTGTAAGGTACTGTAAAACAAGACTGAGATAACTTACCTCTCGCAGTTAAAGTGCTTAAAACTTTTGTAACTTGCAGGTCTAATCAGCTTGTGACCCAACATATGATTCTTCTTTTTGCAAACTACCTCTGAGAACTTGTGCAGAGACTTTTTCGTTTACTTACCAGAACCGCTTTTTCCTATCCAGGACTTTTAGCCCATTGACTTTGGCCTAGCCTATTGAATTGAATTGACTCTTCTGGTGAACTCAAAGTTTTGGCACTGTCTAGGAATAATTGTAGTCTTTTTATGTTCTGATAACCTTTGGCTTTTACTCCTCTTGAAAAGTATTCTGAATGCCAAAGTAAGATAGTAATGTCTCCAGCACCTGTGTTACTAAAGTCACCTATGGGTGTAGGTTGTGTCTGGGGGCCATCCCAAAAGGTTTTTTTTTCTGATTCAGAAACTTAGAGTGTACAGTATAGAAGTATATTTGTGTGTTACTATATGATTGCCTCCTTCTAATGAATGTTTTATAACTGACTGATAAATACATTAATAAGTATTTATCCTAGAAACCCTGAGTGTAAGAGTTTATTTGAACACCTGTGATTGTAGACCTCTGTGTAAGATCATTACTGCTCACATTCCCCTCTTGAGATAAGCCTGGCTGCTCAACACTCTACCAAAACTTTGTAGTACAGACTTATACCAAAGGTTGTTTTGCTTAAACCTGTAGTCATAGTTGTGTGTAGTGTTCCCAGAGGGTATTGCAAACAAACTTTGCCTAACATGCGCTTATGACACAAACGCAGGCTAATATTTGAAAAGATCCCTACAACTGAAAATACAGACAGGTCTACTGTTTGACCTGGGTATCGCGCACGCCTGCCACAATAATTAAACAAATACATGTCATGTTAGCAAGCACACAGTACATATAATACAAAATGCTCCGCTGCAAGAAAAGAAAAAAAAATATCTGGCTGAAGAGCAGCTAAAGAAGAGGTGGAGCTAGAGACAGGATGTAGTTAAGAGACTACAGACAGGAAGTTCTATGGACTACAAAAATGGACTTGAAGAAAGGGAAAGGTAGTTAGTTTTTCCACAAAAAAAGGAAAAAAATGGAAAGTTGTTTGTTTTTTCTATTTAAAGTGTTGAAACTGCTGAAGAGTAGATCAAAGACGTTGAAGCATAAGGCTTGCCTCCTATCGTGACATAGAATTGGATCTGTGACACTTCCAATAAGAAAACCGAGGCGCTCCTCTCTTAAAAATAAACACAACAGAGGGAGAAGGAGGGTTGTACAACAAAGGCATTTTAAAAATGCCTAAATGTCTTTGTTGCACAATCCCCCCACTCACCTGCCAAAATCAGCTCTCCTTCTGAGGCGCTGTGGAGCCCAGGGGCAAGGATGCTATTTTTTTTACTGGACATCTATCATAGATGTCCAGTCGAAAATACCATGATTTCCCCCTTGGAACCGCAGCGGCGTGCATACAGACAATCACACTCACACTGGCTTTACCCAACCAATCTATTCACCCACTCACGTGTATGGCCACCCACAATACATTATTTTCTCACACAATATCCAGTTGAGAATCATTGCACTCTGGTCAGGTGACTGACTGGCGATGTCCAAGTTTACAAACAACTTAACACCATATTTCCTGCCCAAACGGCCACGTGTTGAGACCCCAGAAGGCAGTCACCCCAGAAGCCTTTGTACATTGATAGATTAGGTGATTTCGATAGCATGAGTTGTGGACAGTCAACGGACTGCAGTTAGTGGCCCCTCTGCGTTGGAGCTCGGCCCTCAGCTGTACATTGTGGGTGTCATGTTCTGTGGTTCTGTGCTTCTGTGCTTTGTCGCTCACCCATTTATCCTTCAGATGGAGACAAAAGGTGTTTGGAAAGCTTACGAGGACCCCCATTCTCACATGCGCTCAAACTCCTGGATTGTGATTCTGGAAAACATATGGTACCATCTCAAAGTACAAAATAACTAAGTCCTGTTGCGGGACTATTGAATCTACGAATAGAAAGTAATATTGAATACAAGAGCGCAAGACACACCTACGTCCTCATTCCTAGATCAAGTTGCGTACCCAACATGATTTACGGTGTAGGGACTGCACCGTAATTCCCTTCTCTAGACCCCATCCACACCTTCATTATCCAACCCCTCGGATGAGAAAGAGGGCAGGTGGCTATTACTAGAAGGGGGTCAGGTAGGGAGAGGTTGACAGTTGACCTCGGGTAACACTGGTTCCACCCCTCTGAAATCATCGGCCCCCCTTTTGCCCCCCCCATCTGAGCTGGGCAGTGCTCTCTCTACGCCATAGGTATTCAAATAGTGGGGCAGGCGCAGCCGTGAGAGCCCAGCATGAAATGTAAAAAATAAAACTTTTTTTTTTTTTTAGATTGGAGGAAATGGGAAGGGGCGGCTCACATGGTCGAACTGAAGGATGGAACTGTATCAGGTAGCAATGAAAAAGTGGCCCGCATTTGTAAATGGATATTCATTCCTTTAGTCACAGACTGTTTGAATACTACTCAAGTGGGTGCTTTGTGTTAAAATGTAAGCAAATTGTGATATTTAAAGAATATTTATTCAGCAACAATGGTCAAAATTACTAACTGCATAGTGAAGTAACTCATCAAACTGGCCCACATTGGCCAAAAAGGTGGCCCATTTTGACTGGCCCACACTAGCATTTTTGGTGCAGGTATTGCCCTATTGCCCTTTAGGCCAGTCCGAGTGTTCTGGCTCATCCATAATGGCGAGGGGGCACCCACCCAGTGGCCCGCTAACCCATTATGGAGGAGCTAAGGAGCCAGCCCAGTGAAACAATGAGCACTCCCCCATCTGCTTTGTACAGCTCAGATAGTGCTCCTGGGCTGGCTGAACTGTCAAAAGGAAACACTGTTTCCCTTTGACAGTTCAGTTTAGTTCCCCAGCAGCACATGCTCACTGAGCCATGCAAGGCCGGGGCGTTTTGCTTTGCCAGCCTTGCATAGCTCATTGGAAGTGCTGGCTGGGGCACTGTATGTCTGTATGTGCGAGGGGGAGCTCCTGCGCCTCCTCGCACACACGGACAGAGCAGCTGAAGCAGGGCGTTTAAGCACCCACACGCAGGACAATGCAGAAGGTACATTTATGCTTGTGTTATTAGTGAGTTATGGTGATGGATGCTTTTGTGAATTCTAGAGTGATTGCTGTATGAATGTGTGTGTGTTAGTTTGTTTTGGTCTGTTGAACAGATTTTGGCAAGTGGTGGATAGAGGGAGAAGGAGGGTTGTACAACAAAGGCATTTTAAAAATGCCTAAATGTCTTTGTTGCACAATCCCCCCACTCACCTGCCAAAATCAGCTCTCCTTCTGAGGCGCTGTGGAGCCCAGGGGCAAGGATGCTATTTTTTTTACTGGACATCTATCATAGATGTCCAGTCGAAAATACCATGATTTCCCCCTTGGAACCGCAGCGGCGTGCATACACACAATCATGTTGATTGTGTTAAGCCCAGTGGAGCGCAGGGGACAGGAATGGTATCTTTTTACTGGACATCTATCATAGATGTTCAGTAAAAAATGTAATGCCTGCCCCTTTAGCCCCCTGGCACCAATTGCAAGCTGTGGCTATTCACCCATTTTTCTTTTTAAGTATGCTCTACAATGCAGCATTTTAACCCATTATTTACGCTCGGTCACTATGGCATTTTTGGAGGAAATATTTATGCCCCTCCACTTAAAAAATTCAACAGCCGCCACTAGCCCTCAGACTGCATTGGGGAAGCCCAGGGACTGTGGTGGGGGCAGGATGGGCGGGAGAATCATGGGATAGTGGTGGGAGCAGGGTGATATGATGGCGCTATATGAATAAACTTATTCACAATATGTTTCAAAGTGCTTCAAGGCAAGGGAGGGAACAAAGGAAAATACAATTACATTCTTACAGGCCATGAACAGTAAGGATGTGAAATTAACTATCGTACTCGGCCTGATGTCATTTCAGATAGTGCAAGGAGAGTGGGAAGGAAATGGAAACAGACAGGCGACTACGGTGCTAGGCCTGACGACATTTCTGGTAGAGACGGAAAAACAAAAGGTGAGGGAGAGGGGTGCAGAAAGGGAGGGGAGGAACAAAAAAAGCAACTATCGTACTAGGCGTGATGACATTACAGATAGTGCTGATGGGGGGGGGACAAGTAAGTGAGGGGGAGGAGACAGACGAGGTTGCTATCATACTAGGTCCAGGGACAATTCTGATAGAGTAAGTGCATAGAAGAAAGTAAGGGAGGGAGGGGAAGAGACAGGAAAAGGGAGTAAGCCGTCAAAAAGAGTGGAGAAGCAACAGGGGAGGGTGAATACAATTACAAAAGTCAGTAGTAACACATAATGTTGCAAGCCTGGATAAAAGATGGGAGCAGCATGATTCAGGGCCACCATGAGAAAGGGTGACGCACCGAGAATCAATGAAGTCCAAAAAAGTCAAATCCAGCATTGGCCACAAGACAGTGATGGTGAACCAGCAGACTCCTGCAGAAGTAGGCTGGATGGGGGAAGGGGGAACAGGGTATACGAATCAAGCAAAACAGGCAACACCTGTGTGCGAGAAGGGGGGTGCACAAGGGAACATCACTGGGGACCAGAGGGGTCGGGATGGCATGTGGGGACAGAGGAAGTAAACACATGTTGGTGCATGCTTACCTGCTGTCTGAGCAGGGGTTCAGGCCCTGGATCCTCCTGGTCCGAACAGGTCCAAACAGAAATTGCCCTTTGCTTTGGACGCCCGGGCGAAAGACACCCTTGATCTAAGAGTTAAGAGCAGGAAGGAAGAGGCAGGGCTAAGAAGGTGGACGGGGTTTAGGCCAGGTGACCAAGATCCACTTGGTGGGTGGAAAAAGGCCAGGGTCTGTGATGGGGTGGGCAGAGCCAAGGGTCTGTGATGGGGTGAGGAGAGCCCAGGGTCTGTGTTGGGTTGGGGAGAGCCCAGGGACTGGGAGGAGTGGGATGAGGGAGCCCAGCAACTGCGATGGGAGCAGGTGGAGGAGCCCAGGGACTACACTGGGAGTAGGGTGCGGTGACAGCGCTCAATAGTTCATAGCCATTTGTACATACTGTCCATTTGGCATTTTTTGGGGGCCCGGCCTGCCCAAATTTTGCACTAGGGGGGGGTCCAGGCCAAAAAAGTTTCAAGACCACTGCTCTACACTGTCTGGCACCTTGCTGACTGCAGCTGCCGTCCCTCCCCCTATGAAAGAACGAGGCTGTCGCTCGCTGACTGCAGTGCCTGCTTTACGAGATATCTCACTAACTGCAGGCAGTGGCGTCGCTAGGGGGGGCGGGACCTAGGTCTGCCCACAGCAAACACAGGGCCGCAATCAATGCTCAACAATAAAGAGCATTCAAGTTCTCTCTGCAGCCCCACCAATCAGAATGTAGCGTACATAACCGCTAATGATGTGTCATTAGTGACTTAATGGTTTTGTGCCTACAGTCTGATGGCATAGCTCCCAACTTGTAAACAGCGGACTCACCCGCCAAACCTCATGCACGCCCATTCATTTCAATGGGCCTCTCACCCGCCAAAAGTAAAATCGGGTGTTTTCACCCGCTTTTGCGACATAAATGGTTGAGAGCTATGCTGATGGGAGAGGAGGTGAGGTGGGGTGTGGTAGTTGGTGTGCACAAAAGTTCTCTGCAGGAATGCTTATGATGTCACACATTGCCCTTTTATAGGCAGCCCCCCTACTTTTGTCTGTGCTGCCCCAACTTTTGATTGTGGCCCCCTCTCTGCCCCTCCTAAATGTGATACATGCTGACACCACTGCATGTACCCTTGTGTTTGTTTGGATGACTCTCTCCACTTCGTGTGCTCTTTTATAATGTTGATGGAAAATTACCCAGGACTCCCAGAGCGAGCGACATCTATTTGTGTTGAGGTTACAGGAAAAACTCGCATCCCGCCATTCCCCCCGTGCAGGAGATCACGCGTACCCCCACGTCACCTCCTATCAAATGGCACTGCTGGTCTGTATTGGGTGGGAGCCGTGTCCCATTTCCGCGAGTCATGCTTATATAGACTCTAAAATACACAGCGTGGGGCTCGTAAGCAGCATCGCGTTTCATGTCTTGGCGGGGCCTGGTGCTTCACGCAGCTGCAATATCAGCCGGCGCGGGGCGGGCTCTTGAGGAGGAGGAAACGGACTGTTTCCCGCTTGACCTCTGGCCTTCAGCTTCAAGAGGTTCTACCTACCAAAATATGCCAATCATCATGCGCCCGGATGCACTTTATTGGGAACAGGAAAAGCACCTGCGTGGCGAGCGAACTACAAATCCCCAACCAAGACCATGCAGAGAAAAGGCCCTCCTCCACTGTCCACAGAAATTAAACACGCAAACCCTGTGTTTTTGCTGTATGTTCAACCAGTGTGTTTATTTAACGACAATTACTTTTAAACCAAACTGTTTTCTTAGGCCACATTTGCAGTCATTTTCACGTCCATACATGTGGCCATGTGTACTATCCTTTACCCTTGGCAATTATGCAGTTCTCATCTCGCAAGTCTTTCATTTCCAAAAGTGGCTTTAGAGTAGCAGGCGGGACTAGTTCAGCCACAGTGGACCCATGTTGGAGACAGTGCCACCAGAGACGTCGCTATGCGGTATGCACTGACCAACTCAGCCCACTGGGGAAATTCCTCGTCCCACTTCCACATAAGTCCAGGGCGCGCATGTCATTTGCAGTGTCGTGTCTTCCAGGACACATCACCGCCAATACAGGTTTTACGTTTCACCAATCTCTGGGAAGTGGCAATGTAAAATGAAAGTAGAACTGCTCCTATTGAGCATGAGCGTTTCTATTTGGGGCACTAAAATGCTGCCTGCAATCTGAAAAGTTTCCTGCCATCATTGCTCATTCTCCTACCCCTTGTTTCCAACAGGGGACACCAGGCATTTTGACGGTCTTGTGAAAGACCAATGGAAATCCTGGGGTGTTGATGCATGCAGGCTGGAAATACCAGAGTCCTGATGGTTGATGTGATTTTAGGTGGGTAGGAAAGGACGATCCTCTGTGGAGTTTCCTTCTAAAGCTTTGCGCTGTTTCAAAGGCTTTTTTTCCAGGATTATTATTTTATTTTTTGTTTAAAGCACGGGCCTAGCTCGAGAGCAGCGGAGCTCTGTGCAGAGTGTGGGTAGCCGGCATTTGGCCTGGCATCTTTTAACAGTAGCACAGTACTGTGAGGTCTGTGTATCGGTATGTGCATCCATTGGAATTAGTTTGTGGTCATTTGTTGTTAAAAGAGCCATGTTTTGAGAGATTTGCAAAATTGAAGAATTGTGGCGACATTCCGAGCCAACACCGGGATGAGTTTCAGAGGGTGGGTGCATGACAAGAGAAGGATTGTTTGCGGGTCCTCCCTTTGCGGATGAGCTGTTATTCAAGCTGGTTTGAAGTCTCAGGGGAAATCTAGCTATTGTGATTAGGACTCTCAGTAGCCGTTTCAGCAAGTAATTTGTCAGAACTAGGTAGAGGAATTTGGCGTAGTCTAGTCTTGAGGGTGTTAGTACGATCACTGCCATGGTTCTGTGTGTGAAGGTCAGGTAAGGCATGATGCGCCTTACAATGTGGGCCAAGTGTGAGATTGTTGTCCATCAAGGGTCAGGTTTTGGACCATTGTCATAGGCAGTGATCAGGATCTCCTTTCTTCGGTCTGTTGGATTGGTGTACGGCTTTGTAATGTGCTACCATCAATCGAAAGCTTGGTTTTGGCTGGGTTAAAGGTCTCTTTGTCGTCATGAGGCATGTGCCAAGACCCTGTTCTTTGATGGAGGGGTGTTTGTGAGCTTGCAGATGATTTTGGTATCATCTTTGTATTTGAAGCATATGAGGCCTGCCTTACACATGTTTTCCTAGAGGGGGTCCATGTAGATATTGAAAATGACAGGTGAAAGACTGGATCCTTGGAGTAGTGGACACGGAAAGTTGCAGGGACACAACCTGAAGGGAGCAATACGAGTTGCCTCCGTCTTGATGGTGAGAAAATGAGGTGACCCAGCATAAAGCAGTTCCTTTTAATCTGATGTACCCCTAATATGTTAGAGAAAATGGGGTGATCCAGTGTAAAGCATTTATTTTTAATCTGTTGTCTTCTAATCATTTTGGTAGGATCTTTGGCTGATCATATCAAAGCGACAGCGATGTCCAGTAGGATATGGTGAACTGGATGAGTTGGTATCTGCTTGTCTTTCCGGATATCCCATATAGAGCTCAGTGTGGATTCTGCTCCTCTTTTTGGTGTGAATCTGTGTTGAGAATCATGAAATAATCATGCTTTTAGCATGTTCCCATAGCTGTTGGTAAATAAGCTTTGAGGATTATAGTAGTGAATGTTCTGTAATTTGCTAGTAACAGCCATGGGTTTTTTGACGGGAGGCTTGACTGAGTTATCCCGGGTTGCTTTGTTGTTACTTTGTAGATGTTGGAAAGGTACAGGGGCTTCTGGAGACCCTTCTGGATGGCTAGTGTTGACCATCGTTAGGAAGTCCTGAATTGGGGAGGGACGAAAGGCTGTCAGTGATGAATAGGTGACTTCCTCCATGCTGCTGCTTCCATTGCTGGCAATGATCGTTGACCCTTTCTCTGGATGCTCTTAGATTTGTTGAATTTTGTTGCCAGCGTGTGCCAGAGTCGAGAATTGTTGAGATGATGTTGTTGCAGCGTTACAGGGTGCCGGGTTTTTGAATTAGTGGAGAATTTCGGAACAATCCCATTTGGTCTTGTTGACTTTATTCGGAATGCATAATGAGCGTTTTTCACTTTAAGTTTTTCCGCTCTGCAGACCCGGAGCATATGTCCGCTGGTAGGTCATTTCTTTCAAGCCTCCACATTTGCTTTTTGAGGAGATTAAATTTGGTGGTCAACCATTTGGTGGCTTGTTAGTTTTGTGAAAATGTAAAAGCGTTCTTTGGGGCCTTCATGTTGAAGGTGTTTGATATTCAATGTTAGTAGGGCTTTTCTAAATACCACTGTCATGGGGTTCAGGGAAACTGTCATCCACATCACACTAAAAATAGATACAAAACAGTAATGGTGTGCCAGGGACACAAGCAATGCTTTAAACTCAACAAAAACAGTATTAGTTGCCAACACAAAAGTGATGCACAGGTGCAGTTTGAATTAGGGGAGAATACAAAGCGGTTAAAACAGTACAGCTTTTTTAGAAGTTAAAATTCCAACTATAATCTTAATTGTCCATCTTTAGTCCCTATTCAAGTGTTCATCAGGAGTCACAGTTAAGTAATCGCTTTGAATTACTTTTAAGGTGTTTGACTCATATTCATTTTTGGGAAGATGTTCGGAACTATTACAAAGGCAATAAATAGTATGGACTGAAGTTCCAGTATTATTTATTATTATTTAAATTTTTTTAAAGCGCTACACGCCACGGACCTCAGAGCGCTAACACACAATGAACAAATCAACAAACATGAGCAAAAAAAAATCATATTCCAATATATAAACGAATTAGAATCAGAACAGAGTGAGGCATGTAGCAAGTATAAGTGGTCCTAGGAGATATTAAAGCAAAGCATTGCATGGAACGAGGGGACTTCCTACAAGTCAACTACTCGCCTTAGATTTGAAGAACCCCTTGGCAGATATTGGCACATGCTTAAGAAGAGTGGCAGATTACTAGACCCACATCCCACAAGAACACAATCCCTATTCTTCTGGGTACACCAATCATTCAGCTCAACCCTGCGTAGGTCCTTCAAGTCAGAGGTTTTAATGATTCATGGCCTAGTTCTCTGGTGAAGCCATTGGTTGGAAGGGGAACCCCCCACCCCCCGAGGGGCTTTAATGTGAGGCGAGATGCATTTGAGGCACTGTGATGGGCCAGGGAGAAGGGGGAACAGTGAAAGGGAAGCCTACCCGTTTAACAGGACCCCATTTAATATAGTCAAATATAGTCTAACTACATGGTGTGGACCAAGGTGCGAGCAGCATCGCTATTTTTGCCTAGATATTAGTAATCATAGGTAAAAGGGTAGGCCTGTGCGGTAAATGCAGCATTGCATGTACTAGGCCCAAATTCGTGAGACCACAGAAATCCCCAGCCATTCCCGAGCTCCCATAAGGACAGCTCACACCCCCAACTGCCACAACGTCTATTCATTGTTCCAAAAGTGTTGCAAATATGTGTTATTCACCCAAGAGGAAAGTGCCCTACAAGGCCGTGATCAGAGATTGGCGCCTGGTGTGCCTGTTATCTCACATTGGCCAAAGCATGACCCGGCTCACTCCCGGGTGACCATGAGTTACAGCCCATATAACTCACTAAACCGTAAGACCCCTGAATTCCATGGCACCAGGTGCCCTTTGACCACCAACCCCAAAGTAACAAGTCCTGAAATGTTCAAAGAGGGCGGACAGGGCATATCCGCAAAGTGACAATCGTGTGATTTGTAATGCGAGGTTCTGGGAGGGATACATTATAGTTCAAAATGAGGGAGGAGACCTTGGAGCCAGATGGCACGGAGGGAGTAAGTGCAATGTGTGTGTGAAGGTTAGAGTGCCCCAGAACCTCCGTTTTGTCCGTCTTAAGGCCTGCCAAGTGCACAGCATGAGTGATAAAACAAGCTGTATAGTAGGAGTATAATTAATTTGTTTTCCGACCTTCGATGTGAGAAGGAGATGAGCCCTGCAGCACCCATGTGATGGAAGACAGACGGACTGGGCTGGAACCAATAAACTGCCATCCCTTATGGACACAGGTGGTACATATAGGGTCCATTCAATCAGCCGCATATGTTTTTACTGTATGTTGTCGCGTCATCATGACGCTATGTACCTTTAAAAGTTTCTGCGTGTACCTCTCTTTGGCAGAACGTTCTTTCCTGTTGCTCTCATCTGCGTGTGAGATTAAAACTTGTTATCCTTACAAGATCAACGTGGGCCTTTCTTCCCTAGCGGGTTGTATTCTCTTTGGTGTGAGCGTTTAGGGGCATGCCTTCACCATGCCAGTACTTTATTTATTTATTTATTTATTTATATTGCGCAGCCTGCCCACGGGCATCAGGGCGCATGTTTGGAAGGGTTACAATGAGAAGTTACAGAAAGGCAGTTACAGGAAGGCAGTTACATATTACAAAGTATAAATATACATAAGGCAAAGAAATATACATATATTTACAAGGTAGTTAGTCGACCCAATATATACAGAAATGATAGGATTTATAACAGAGGGCCTCTATGGGTTCTTTCCCTTCAGTCTCCTCTAAGTTAGTGATAATATTTATTTGGTCCATGAAGACTTCTCTTGTGATTTTGTCTATTATTGAGATTTACCCACACAGAGACTTTGAAAAGTAGCAGAATTAGTCTTGCCAGTAGTGGGTCGGGAGGGACATAAATACCTTGATACTGATTTGCAAGTGACAATGGAAGAAATTGGAGTCAAAACATGTGTTTGTTCTGTAGAGGAGCAGGTGGACACGCCATCCCTAGCTCCCACCCCCTCACCTTCGTCATACTGGAATAGCAGTAGAAGAGTCATATGTGGGTCAACAGGTATCATCCCAATACCACGTCGAGTGTATAAGAGACTATATGCACCCAGGCAACCGTATCAAATGTACCCTCGCTCTGAAAGGGTGGAAGGATGTGGATGCACACCGTTGGGCATCATAGAGGTATATGGGAAATCTGACAAGGGTAGAGTGAGGTCATGAAGGAAAGATACTGAGGCGTACTGAAACGATATGCAAATACTTAATGAATAAAGATGTAACTGAAGTAACAATGGAAACATGTAATCGAATATGAAGAAATAATAAGTGTATATATGCAAAAAAGCAAGGTAGATGAGACATATAGAGGCTTGCTGCAGAAGAAAATATAACGTGGTTAGTGCAGCCATGATGGAAAGACGGACGCCAGATTTGTGCTAAAACCAATCAAGCTACCTCAGAGACAGACCAGGACTGTAGGAGACACTTGAAGAAACAGCTTTGTGTGAGGAATAAAGGGGAGTCTACTGGCCTGGGATCAAGGATGCTACTTCAAGGAATAATTGCAAGGCACAAGGGGGGGTCAAAAGGATAAGCCATGTAGATAAGACATATTTCTATTAGATTAATTAAATAGGACAACATCTGCAAGAGCCAAGTATTGGACAATTAAAGATGCGAAAAGCCTATGTAAGGTGGAGTGAGCAAGTCTCTGGAGGCCGAAGGGAGTAATGACACCCAGCACAATTGAATTAAATAGCAGTAAAAAGAAGGTCGAAATGGACACATTTGTTTCGTCACACGTGATTCAGAAAGCAGAAAACAAGGGATGTTCATTAAGCTCCAGATGAAGTTAATAGTGTACCTACACTCCCTTAAAAGACCCAGAATAAAGAACAGGCTGTAAGGTCAACTACAAAGGAGAAGCCTTGGCTTGGGGCCGGACCGATGAGAGATGACAGACTAATTGGGAAAGTGGGGAGTATTCTGACGTTACTCTAGACACCTGTTGTCCATTTTGCATATGTGCTGTTAATGAACCGAAAGTCCAAGGTTGGGAAAGCATGCCAACCAATCTGAGGGTCTATGTAGCAACATGCTATACAATGGTGCAAAGACCAATCCTCTGCCATTATTCTGTTATAATCAGTATTATACGTATTTAGAGGTGGTTCAAGGCGTGCAAAACAGCTAAGGTCCATCCAGTAATATTGTTAATACTTACATGATAACAAGGAAAGATTTCCTAATTAGGAAACCTGCGCCCCCTTGCAATTATTAAAAACGTTTTGCCTAGTTTGTAAGCAGGAACTAACATTGCTGGACAGGTATGCAGACTTATCATATTACAGGTATATATTCCCTATGATGCCAGGAATCACTCAACGCCATTCGTGCATGCGCAAAATGTTGCGAATGCGCGAATGGCGTTTTAGGTGTTATTTTTCATTAATCATGCACTCAGCGTGTTGCTGAGTAGAATTTTTAGAGTACAAAGCAATAGCAGGAATAACTTGGTTTTACAGTTGCACAAGATAACTGAGACTTAGAACCAAAGTCTATTTGTAAAGTCTGTTGGCACATTGATTAGTATAAACAAGATGCCTACAAGGTCTAAACTAGTAAGTTTGAGAAGGAGGGGCATAGAACAGTTTTTCCATTTTTAGGTCGATATTTGCAATAATTAAAAACGTAAGCAGGAACTCACATTGCTGGACAGGTATGCAAACTTATCATATTACAGATGTACATTCCCTATGATGCCAGGAATGTCTTTTCACCATCATTTCATTTAATAGCATGATAAGGTAAGACCAACAATTATACATGTTTGTCACTATCCCCAAATGAAGGGTGTACAGTCTAATCAACTAGACACAACTAAATGTATTTTTGAAAAGGTGTGCTCGGTGTTTCCTTCTCTTATTCTAATACTTACATGATATACAGGCATATATGTTCTGTTAACCAATCTCTCCCTTCAATAGGTTTTACATTTTCCCATGTAGGATGACATCATAAATGACGCAAATCGGGGTATAAAACCTTTCTATAATTAAATTTGGTTGTGCGTGTGTGGACTACAGCTTGTTGTTTGCCAGATATGCTGATAATAAAGTAGTACTTTGCCATATTCTTTGAGTTTTTCTGGTTATTTGGGTCCAAGATCATTATTGGTAATTCCATCTAGCACACGAGACGCTTCAAGGTGCTAGAGCACCTTTTGGTAACAATGGTTCTGGTGTAGAGGAGCAGTTACATGCCTCTGCAGGAAATCCGCCTCCTATATGTTAATGGCCTGAGTTTGACACTAGCAGTTGTGCCAATACCGCAGCACATATTCGAAAGAAGGTATCTACTGAGAAAACCCTATCAAATGTATCCCCAAAGAGATGACAATCTGAGGGAGGAACTCCCTGAAGGAATATGAAAAGCAGCGAAGAGAAGAAGCTAGTGATATCACAAGAAACATGCCTGACGCCCTGAGAATACTGGCTGTAGAGAATGCATGGATCTTACAGAAACTGATGATGAAGTTAAGAATCAAGTAAATTATCATATGCGAAAAGAAGATTGCACGTGTGTGAAGTGCTGCAGCAAATCAACCGTTCAATAATTGTACAGATGATGAAACAAAGTAGACTAAGGGCCTCATTACAAGTCCAGCGGTAACCCTGCCGGTACTACCGGTGGGTTGCCGCCAGACTTTCAAGATTTACTGGCGCCTTGCTTGCCAGTAACACCGGGGATTACAACCCATGCGTTCCGGGAAGTCAGGCGCCGGTAAATCGTAAATCCCCATTCCCATTTGAGTCCCACAGGACTCAATGGGAATGGGGACCAGGGAAGCACCAAACAGTGCCGGTGTTCTGTGTAACTCTGTGGGCGGGTGCCATTCCAACCGCCGGTTCTGACGCTGACGGGCGGATTGGCACCCGCCCACAGAGTCGTACTGTGCAGTCCCGGTAACAACAGTGCCAGTAGACTTACTGGCACTGTTGTTACCAGACCGGCACAGTCATAATGAGGCCCTAAATCATCATAAAACTGGCTATTTGTAGTGATTTGACTGCAGGCGAAGCCGAACATTGTATAGGAGCTGGACATCGGTGTCGTGAATTTAGTAACAACGGACCCATGGAGGGGAAAGGGCGAGAATTGTATCGTAGCAAGAATAAACTGAGATTTTGGAAGCGCCTGGCGAGGCTGTCTGGCCTGGTATCAAAACTGAAGCAGCCAAGGTTGGTTATCTATTCTTGAAAGCAGTGAATGTGCAAAGGATGAATCATCCCTTGTTAAGGTGCAACGAAAGAACACCAAGAGTGTCAAGTTTTATTAATTTTAAGACGTTTAAATGCTGCAAAATGGACCAAATTGTGGTCTCTTGTCACGTGAGCCAAGGCTGGAAATGTAATTGAGCTTGGAGTCCTAGAACAACGATAGTGAGAGCCTGCCCTTCCATATATTCCCACAGACAAGGATACTTTGCAAGGACAAAGGTTCAAAGACAATCTTCATGGCAGAAGGCATGGGCGATGAGAGATGTTGGGCTAATTGGTTGGGGAGATAAAGTCAAGTCCACCTCCTGGCACCTGGGATTGAATCTACGTTCTGCTAAGTGAACCAAATATTCCAGAAATGGCACGAGCATGCCAACCAATTGTAGAGGGCCGTAGAACGAAGGGCCTTATAGTGTGAAGACCAATGACACACTGTCTACTTAATAGTGTTAAATATGACATGTTTTTAGAGGTAGGCATAAGTTGTCCACCTGACAGTGGGCAGCCAATCACAATCCTAGTCCCTATGCAATGTATACTTAGATGTTACCCTTAAGCCTATCACAGTCTTTCATAGGTTTTCTATTATTTACCACGTAGTATGATGTTACTTCTGACATATTTTTTGCATATAAGGATGTTTTTATGAAAAAATCGTCAAGAGCCTGAGCGTACGTCCATTGATGTCCGTTGTAACCTCCCTGTTTTAGATAATTGTTAAAAAAACAGTACCTTTGCCATCTTCCTGAGTTGGTTTGATTATTTGGACTCAGATTTACTCTGCGATCCCATCCATTGCATGCGCGTTACTAAAGGCCCATATGCTCACTGGTATAGTCGACCTAGGCCCAGATCTAGACTCTCGCACTCTCGATTGCTTTCACCATTAGCCAGAAGACTGTGGAGCTTCCTGTGGAGATTGGCTTTAAAAACACATGTGTGAGAAGAATCGGTTGGCAGGCGCCCTTTGATGAAATTCCTGTCTGGTCCCCACAGGTGCCCCGTGGACTGAAGGAAAACTGGTCGATTGGGGAAGAGTCGATGCCAAGGGACTCAAGCTGAGCCACGGATGTAAGTAGGACATCGAAAGTGGCAAAATAGGGGAAGGGACTGTATTGTAAATAGATGTATAGGAGTAACAGGATTTTTGGGGATTAGAAAGAAGATAAATAGATACCTTGTCTTACTTGTTTCAAGAGAGGCGGAAGGGTACACACAAAAAAAACTCCAAGTAGGGGTATTAAGAATTCCTGAGGCAAGACCAAAAAGAAGAGAGCGTTTCAAACGCCAATATGTGGTATAAAGTGAGATGAGATACGTAAAGGAAGGCATACGCGGCAAATTAAATAGTGCACATGTGTATGGTGTTATAAATATGTCAGTATAAAACTTTTTTTGTGTCTAGATTAGGAGATATAAAATAATAGTAAAAAAAATAAGGTGATCATCAGATTTGTAGATTAAGAGATTGATGTCAATTAGGAGGATACAAATCAAAGAACAAACATAAATAAATAAGAGATTTTGAAACATCACTAATAAAACAACGAGGTGGCTAAAATTGATAGAAAGTGCAAACAAAGGGAAAAAAGAACATCATTGCATAGATTTTTAAAGTGGTTAAAAATTGTTTTTATTTGGTAATAAGCAGCAAATGAGGTGCCTGCTCAAATGAATCAGTGTGGTATACTTGATAAAATAAATAAAAGAATGAAAGAGCTGGTAAGATCAACTTGTCATCATGGGGGAAACTCCTCCTTTACACCTATTTAGGACACTGCCGAGATATACACCCAAGATAAGGCAGTTTCACGCGGATTGGGTCAGAGGCATGACTAATAAAACACTCATGCCGTGACCTCATGAGGGTTCGTTGTCAAAAACAGTATTGTAACATATGACAACATATTTGCATGCTACATATAAGGGAAAAAAGTTACAGAAAAGGTTGGCTGTTTTAGATTTGTGGAAGATGTATCCGAGTGAGAAAGATCCGCCTGAGAAGAAGTGGATGCTTAATCAGCATAAAGAGGAGAATGTAATGTGTTTGGCTCCTCTTTCGCTTTGTAGGGAAGGGGACACAGTCTTCTCACACCTCCAAGCGCTTCAGAATAAGGCAAAGACCATGGAAGGTAATGTAAGAGACCAGGGGGCGCCCTTAAAGGCTTCTGCATGATCATATTATTGCATGCGTTATAGATGTAGTGCACATGCAGGAACAAGCGCTATCTTCGATTTCGGCAGCCATATTGGAACGGAAGGCCTAGACACAGCACAGCAGCAGCATCCCAGGCGTAGGCCGCGAACATGAGGAGAGAAATAGGTTTTATCCCGGACACTAGTGAGAAAGGCCAGCGCCACAGAGATCAGCCTTCATTGTTCCAAAATGTTCCCAACCTTCATGCTCTGGGAAGAATGTGCCCTGCAAGGCTACGGGAAGAGGGCTGAGCGTCTTTGTAAGAAACAACCCCCACCAGTCCCAATTCTAAGTTATAGCACCCAAATGCCCCAGACTAAGGACCTCAGAACTCCAAGTTGCCAGCCAGACACAGACAGCTGATCATAAACCTGTTAGACCCCTAATCGCTCAAAAAGATCAGAAAGCAGGGCTATCCTGCCTTTACTCCTAGGTCACATGATTTGTGCTGCGAGGTGCAGGGAAGGATGACATTATAGCCCAGAACAAGGGTGAAAGACCTTGGAGAGGTGCCGGCCTGTCTCGGAGGGAGTGAAGCGTGTGAGTTGGAACAAGTTACTTACCTGTAACTGTTGTTCTCCAGCATGGGTCTGGCATGGATTCACATGCTCATGAATATTCCCCGTCGTCAGGCTGGGAATCCTCGGTAAAGAAAAAACCAGTATCAGTTTCGTTTCTGATCTGTCTTTCGCAGTAGTAACCAATCACTGGTCTCTGCGTCATACTGACCACAGCCAATGACTGCCCTCTACCTAAGCACCGCCTCTGGCAGCCATCTTCAGATTTGGAAGCACGTGAAGTGGCAGTATGACCAAGTGAAGAGCCGCAGAGGGGTAGGCGGGAGGGTTCGCATGTGAATCCATGCCAGACCCATGCTGGAGAACAACAGTTACAGGTAAGTAACTTGTTTCTTCTCCAGCATGGGGTCTGGCATGGATTCACATGCTCATGAATAAAGAATACATAGCAGTACACACATGCACAACCACAGGAGGTGGCAAAGGCTCAACATTAAGCATTACATCAAACTCAACATTAAGCATCTTACCTCCTCACCAGGCTCACCTCAGGCGAACAGGTTGCGCAGCACTGCTTGGCCGTCCCTGGACTCCTCCCTGGAATCCCGATCGACGCAGTAGAATTTCGTGAAGGTGTGCGTCGACCTCCACGTAGCAGCCCTGCATATGTCCAGCAGGGGGACCCCAGAAAGGAATGCCGTGGTAGCTGCGATCGCTCTGGTGGAATGGGCTCTCGGACGGCCAGGCAGCGGTCGGTTTGCCAACCGATGACAGTACATGATACAGCCGGAGAGCCATCTGGAAATGGAAGCCTTCGAGAGAGCCTTCCCCTGATTGACAGGTCCAAAGTTCACAAAGAGTTGTGACGTCTTCCGAAAACACTTCGTGCGGTCCACGTAGAACTTCAGCGCTCTAGCCACATCCAGCGAGTGCAAAGTCCTCTCAGCCGGCGACGAAGGCGACGGGAAGAACACAGGCAACACCAAGGGTTCGTTGAGATGGAAGTCCGACGGTACCTTGGGCATGAAGGAGGGGTGCGTCCTGAGCACTACCCTCGTGTCGTGAAAAGTCAAGTACGGGGCCTTGCAGGAAAGGGCCTGGATCTCTCCCACCCGTCGTGCAGAGGTGATGGCCACAAGAAACGCTGTTTTCCACGACAGAAACTTCAACGGGGCCGAGTGCAGAGGCTTGAACGGAGGTCCCATGAGCTTGGTCAGCACCACGTTGAGCTCCCACGCCGGGGCCAGAGCCTTCGCCGGCGGGAACGATCTGAACAGTCCCTTCATAAACTCTTTCACCAGATGATGAGACCACAAGGACGTCCGCCCCGTGGTTCTGGTGTATCGGGAGATCGCAGCAAGATGAATCTTGATGGACGCGTGTGCCAGTCCAGCTTTGGCCAGCGTCAGCAGGTACGGCAGTACCTGGGGAGCCGTAATCCGTAGAGGGTTAATCTTCTGAGCGTGGCACCAGACAGAGAACCTCTTCCATTTGTGTCCGTAGCATTTAAGAGTCGAGGACGCCCTGGCCTTTGCAAGAACCTCTCTGCAGTCGGCCGGTATGTCGTATCCTCCAAACTCTAGCGCTGCAAGAGCCAGGCCTGCAAGTTCAGCGATTTCGGATCGTGGTGGAGGATGGCGCCTCCTTCCCTGGAGAGTAGATCCGCGTCCACCGGCAGCTTGATTGGCGGGGACGTTGACAAGTCCAGAAGGTCCGGGAACCATATCTGCCTCGGCCACGCAGGTGCGACGAGGATCATCCTGCACCGTGACCTCTTGAGCTGGTTGACGAGCCGGATTAGCAGTGGCAAAGGAGGGAACGCGTAGAGGAACAGGCCCTCCCAGGAGAACGAGAAAGCATCGCCCATGCTCCTCGCCTGGGGAAACCTGCTGGCGAACCTCCGGCACTTGGAGTTCGTCGCCGTCGCGAACAGGTCGATCTGGGGTGTGCCCCACCGTCGGAAGAGGCGATCCACTAGATCCTGCCGTAGTTCCCACTCGTGGCACGAGCACAGCTGAGTGAGTCGGGGATGGTGTTTTTTATCCCTGCCAGATGAAACAGCACCTGTCATGATCTCTGCTTCCAAAAGGTCAGGGTTTTCCCAACTCCCTTGGAAGCAGATCCATAACCCAGGTTCCGAGTGCCAACCAGTCCCAATTGGGACCTTTTGGACCCAGTCCTGGCGCCAGTGGCACCAGGCTCATAAATATACCCAGTCCCAGCGCTGGAAGCGCCGGGCTCATAATGCTTGGGTGGACTTACCTGCAGCAGACCATGCTGCTTACTTGCCTGCCAGTTGAGCCTCTGATCCTCTTCTGTTTGGAACTACTTTTCCTGTTGGGTGGGGCAGGAGCCACTCCCTAGATTCAGAACACTGGAACTCTTCTGGAAAGCAGGAACTCTTTTCTTACCTAGGCGTGGCTGTGGAAGGAGACACCTAAGCACTACAGGAGGCTATTTAAACCACACCCGATGGATGAATCTTGCTTTGCTTTATTCTGCATCCTCTGCAGCAGAACGTTCATCGTGTCTTCTGCATCTGATCCTGGGCCTAAGGAAAAAGGCTTACCATCCTGAATCCAGTCTTCAGCAACACCTATAAAGACAAGAAAGAACAGGTTAGCATTACGGTCTTCAGTGACAGCTCTTCACTTACCTGGTCCAACCGCTGTCACCAACGCCTCGCGCTGCATTCCGGCATCTGAAAGACAAAGGCTTACCTACTCTTCGTGAGCTCCGGAGGTCTTCACACTGCATTCCGGCATCTGAAAGACAAAAGCTTTGCACGCTCCGGAGGCCTTCGGCGCTGCATCCCGCATCTGAAAGACAAAACAAGGTGCGTTTAAAGACATTGGGGAACTTTAATACTCACGTGCCATTACTCCTTTCCACATCTAACCCAGTGGGTATTCCGGCACCCTGCAGCCGCTCCGAACTTGTACCTGCAAAATAAAAAGACAGTTAGAGCGCATCGTGAAGCAGGCAACAAGCGCTTACTTACGTGCTTCCAGGCGCTTCTATTCATCACACGGGCTCCATCTTCAACTCACTTCAGCCCGTCATCCGCCATCGCCGGAACCCTGCAAAACAAGAAACATCATTACTAAAGACTTTAAAGACATTAGAATTACTCGAAACTTACCGTTCGTGCAGTAAACGACGGACAGCAATCCTCTGAAGTCAAGAGGCCTGCTCCCCTTATCCAGTGAAGAAACTGGTTACAGCACCCTGCCCCGAGGCAGATGGAGAGCACAGCGTTCACTTACCTAAGGTGAGAGCGTTAACCTTTGGGGTTCTACAGGAGAAGAGAAAGGGAAGAAGCGAGAGACATTCAATAACCCAGTTCCTTAATCCCATATTTTCTATCTGCAGACATCTTACCCTTCAAGTCAGACATACAGTGCACAGAGGTCCAGCCCAAAGAGCCAGCCGTGTGTTACACATCACCTTTGCAGATACGGTATACGCCCAGTCAAGACCGGCGCCTCTACGGGAATCAGGTGAGCGTTACAGCACCAGAAACATCCTTTGGGCGACGGCCCAATGCCACAGGTCCTGCGCCTCCTTGGACAGTGCTGGGGACCTGGTTCCGCCCTGTTTCCTGATGTAAAACATGGTGGTGGTGTTGTCGGTGAAGATCCTCACCACCTCGCCCTTGAGGGACGGAAGGAAGGACCTGAGGGCCCAGAACACTGCACGGAGCTCCAGGACGTTGATATGGAGGGACTTCTCCGTCGGGAGCCAAAGGCCTCTCGCGTGCAGGTTTTCGGTGTGCGCTCCCCACCCTTCCAGGGAGGCATCCGTGGTCACTGTCTCCTGTTGGTCTGGGGTCCAGAAGTCCATGCCCGCCGTCAGATGCGCGCGGGTGCCCCACCACCGGACCGCTCGGCGGAAACTCTCGTCGAGTGTGATCCTCTCCTCGAAGCCGCCCGTCGTTTGGATCCAGCACGCGTCCAGGAACTCCTGCAACGGGCGCATCCGGAGCCTGCACATGGGAATGAGGTAGATGCAAGAAGACATCATTCTGAGGAGGGACTTGATGGACCTCACCTTGACCGCGTCGGAAGCCAACATCCGCTGTACCTTGCCCAGGATGGACCTGGTCCTTTCCTCCGACGGGGAGGCCAGAAGGGACACTGTGTCGAGCTTCGCTCCCAGAAACAGTGCGTTTTGCGCGGGTACCAGGTGGGACTTGGTGAGAAGTTGGACGGTCCTTGCCGTGTGCTCCACGGCGAGCTCCCTCGTCTTGGCTCGGATGAGCCAGTCGTCCAGGTAGGGGTAGACGTGGATCCCCTCGCGGTGCAGCTGCGCCGCCACCGGTGCAAGGCACTTGGTGAATACTCTAGGTGCCGACCGTAGTCCAAAGGGGAGGGCTTTGAACTGGTAGTGACGCCCTTGGACCACAAACCTGAGGAATTTTCGGTGCCCCTTTAGGATGGGAATATGGAAGTAGGCATCCTCCATATCCAATGACGACAGGAAGTCTCCTTCCTCCAGCTGACCCAGGACGTGCTGGAGGGTGACCATCCGGAACTTCTGCG
This sequence comes from Ambystoma mexicanum, assembly GCF_040938575.1. NCBI lineage: Eukaryota > Metazoa > Chordata > Amphibia > Caudata > Ambystomatidae > Ambystoma > Ambystoma mexicanum. The sequence goes on along the minus strand of NC_090922.1, from coordinate 573,704,473 downwards.
CCTTGATGAACTTGTTCAGACGTCGCAGGTCTAGGATGGGGCGCCATCCTCCCGTCTTCTTCTTCACGAGGAAGTATCTCGAGTAAACTCCGGAGCCCCGAAGCCTCTTTGGGACGAGTTCGATGGCGCCCTTCCTGAGCATCGCCCTTACCTCCAGGAGAAGCTGAGGGACGTGAAGCTCTTTCCTGGCCACGGGGGGGACGCGCAGGCACCTTCTTTGAAACTCGAGCGCGTGGCCCCGGGCTAAGGCGTCCAGCACCCAACGGTCGGTGGAGATGGACTCCCACACGCTGACGAAGCTCGCCAGCCGGCCTCCCACCGGGGTGCTTCGGTGGGGGCCCGACCCCACGGCCGGTTCAATCCTGTTTCGACGAGGCTTTGCCGCCTTGTCCTCCTTGGCGACGACGGCGGGGTCTGCCAGACTTGCCTCGTCCTCTGTAGGCCTCCTGAGACGACGAGCGGGCCGCTTGACGGTAGGTGGAGAAACCGCCGCCGGAACCTTTGGAGGCGCCCTTGCCTCCGCTGCTCCGAAAGGGCGTCCGTCGTTGCTGCAGAAACCCAAGGGCCCGGGCCGTCTAGTGTCCGCTTTAATGGCCTGAAGGGAGTCATCCACTGTTTTCCCAAACAGGTTGTTCCCATCGAACGGCATGTCCAGGACTCTGGTCTGTACGTCTTGACGGAAGTCCGTAGCCTTGAGCCATCCACGCCGCCTAAGGCACACGCCGTTGCCCAACTGGCGAAACCCAGTGTCGGCGATGTCCGTCGCAATAGTGATGGCGTGGTCCGACGCCACCTCACCTTCTTGTAGGATCTCCAGGGCATCCGCCCTCTTGTCGTCCGGTAGGAAGTCCAGCAGGGGAGCCAGTTTGTACCATAGCTCCCTGTCGTAGCGGGCCACGATAGCCAAGGCGTTGGCCGCTTTAATCGTCGTCGCTGCAGACGAGATGACCCTGCGTCCCATAGCGTCCAATTTCTTTCCCTCGCCGTCCGGTGGGGAAGTCGATGTGGAGGCCGCACCCCCCCCCCGCTTTCTTCCTGGCCGCCGCGGAGACGACGGACGCGTCCGGGACCCGGTACTTCTTCTCGTACCGGTCTCTTCTAGCTGGCGTCGTGGAAGGGTTCTTGAGGAGGGCGAGGCCCTCATCCCAAATGTCGTCCAGTAGAGGCACCGCGAGGACCGTCCTCCTCTTGGCCTCGCGCCGTTGATAAAGGAATCCTTCCTTTTTCTTCTCCTCAGGGCAGAGTTGGAAAAGCTCGGATGCCCTGGGGATCATGGAGTGGAACGATCCAATCTCGTCGGGCGGAGAAGCCCTGGTGGGAGGTGACGAGGGTAGATCCTCGTCGTATACCTCGTCGTCCGTGCCCGTCGCTGCCGTGTCAGTCCCCGTATCATCCCCTCGGGTGGACGGGGAGGAGGGCTGGACGGGGCGTGACGGCTGAAAAGGAGGTGGAGGGTGAATCCTTCTTTTCTTGGGCGGGGGAACACCAGAAGGTCCCGGTTCAGGATCCCCCAACGGGAGAGGTTCCTCCATCGGCAACGGTAGTCTCGTCCTTATCTCTGAGCATAAGGACTGTATAGCCAACAAAATGGCCGCCGAGTTGTCTTGCGGCGCTGGCAGAGGGGAATCCGACGGGCGATCAGGGGCCCCGTCGGCACCCTCAACGATGTCGTCGTCACCCGCGTCGGGATCCATCCCGACGGGCCGGTCTTCTTCCACGCCAAGGCCGTGGCTTAAGACCTCGATCAGCTCCTCCTCCGAGGTTGAAGCCGAATCTATGACGACGCCCTGCCCCCCCTTTTTCTTCCCCGCCGGGGATTTCACGGGGGTCCTATCGATGGGCACAAAAGAGGACTCCCTCCGAGGTGGCAGGGAGACTCTGAGCCCCGAGGTCGCCACCACTGGTGTAGCCTCCACAGGCTGAGCCAGGGTCGCCGCGACAGTATCGATAGAGGGCTTGGCCGGATGGATTAAGGCCTTCACCACCTTAGGTGCGCTCACCGCCTTATCCTTGAGGGGGGGGACACTGCCTCGCTCCCCCTCCGATGGGGCCTTCGAGCTCGACCGGGGCCTCTCCAGGAGCTTTGCCGTGTGCTCGCCCTTCCTCTTACCCGACCCAGAGCGTTGGCTCGTGGCTGAAGGTGCCGGGGAGGGTGCGCCCTGCCTGGCGCCCGTAGAGCCCGACCGTTCGGCGCTCCCGGTGCCAGCGGACTCGTGGTGCTTGGCCTTGTGTTGGACCCCCGTCGCCGGGGCGTCCTCAAAGGTCTTAGAAGACCGCTCGGATTTCTTCCTCTTCTTCTCGCCTGACGGGCTCTTCCCTTCCAGCCAGTTGGCGAGACGTTGATGGTGGTCCTTCATGGTCCGCTCCGACATGTTGCCGCAAAACGCACAGTCCTTCTCCACGTGCGTCTTGTCCTCATGTAAGCAGTAGAGACAAAAGGAGTGTTCGTCCTCCTTAAAGACGTTCTGCAGCTGGCATCCAGGGCAGACCCTGAACAGCTTTCCAGGCGTCGAGCTTCCCTTCTCCTGGGCCATGTCCGGGCCTGAGAAGCTTCTGGAGTCCTCCAAAGCGTAGCTCGACGAAATCTTCACCCTTGAGGGGCGCAGACGAATCCGACACGGGTCCCCGTTGATCGGATGGAGAGTCGGTGGAGCTTGAGGCTCTTTTGACCGAAAAAAACGAAGTTTTTGAGCAAAAAACGTGAAAAAATAGCACTAACGCTCGAGAGCAATAGCACGAGGATCCCAACACATGAACGTGCAGTAAAAATCTGAAGATGGCTGCCAGAGGCGGTGCTTAGGTAGAGGGCAGTCATTGGCTGTGGTCAGTATGACGCAGAGACCAGTAATTGGTTACTACTACGAAAGACAGATCAGAAACGAAACTGATACTGGTTTTTTCTTTACCGAGGATTCCCAGCCTGACGACGGGGAATATTCATGAGCATGTGAATCCATGCCAGACCCCATGCTGGAGAAAGTATGACCTCGACTTTCTCCCTGGGCCCCTGTCTGCTCATACCAGGTGCACTGCTACATGAATAAGGATATGTTTTTTAGCTTGCAAATAATTTGTCCATTATCCAGCTTGCTACCCATGATGGATGTAGCATCTTCCACGTGGAAGTAAATGGATAGACAGCGCTGGGATCAATGCCTGGCATCCCCTATGGAGCAGGCAGCCTATGTATAGCGTCTGACCAACAAGCCATGCAAGTTTCTACTATATGTAATGATGTCACTGATGACTCTATGTACCTTTATAATGTGCTGCTCATGCAGATTTTAGAAGAACGTTCCGCTGCAGCAGAGTTCTTTGTTGGCGCTTCCATTTATGTGTGGAAATAAACGTTGTTATTCTTGGGCCTTTTTCCCTAGTGGGTTGTATTTGTTCTGGTGTGAGCGTCTAGAGGGCTTTCCTACACCTTTCTGAAATTAAGAGCGCAGCTACTGAGGAGCAGGGGTGTTATCCTTTAAAGGAAGTGAAAGCAGTGGTGGGGTATGTTAATCCAACATATGAGCCCCCCACTTATAACTGTGAGGATAATGTGGAAGAAAGCAAAAGTAGAGAACATAAATATATGTCAACATGCAATGAAAGTAAACAGCACGATGAGAGAAAGGACAGACAGGAGAGAAAGGACAGGCAGGATAGACAGATGGAGAAGCAATGAGACAAAGGAAAGTGAAAGACAATGTTAGGCGAGTAACGATAGTACAGAATGAATGGATGGGAGGACAGATTACTCAAGCTAGATAAGGGGATTGATGGAGTTTGGGAGAGAAAAGAAAGAGAAGAGCAGGAAAAGAAAGAAAGAGAACACGAGAGAGTATGCAAAGAAGGGAAGGAAAAAGAGAGGAAGCAAAAGGAAGAAGGTAAAAGGCAAGGAAAGAAAAGGAGGGACTAGAGGAGAAGAAACAAGAGGAGAAAGAAATACAAAGATTGAAAGTACAAAGGTTGCAAAGAAGTCAAGAGGAATAAGAGTTGAGAGAGATGAAGAGAAGGGAAGAAGAGATGAACAGAAGTAGGGGACTAAAGGATGATGATATAGATTATCTATTTAATAGAAGCATAGTGCCGATTGAAACACGAGAACGATTTGTGAAAGAGAGAGGGTGACAACAGCCCCATAGGGAGTTGCAAGGAAAACCGAGAATACAAACATGGACTGACGAGCATGAAGCAGAGGACATAGGGAAGAGGGTTGGGGATTTATATAGGCAAATGAGTGATAAAGATGGGTCTAAGACCAAAGAGAATGTCAAAGGATATTTATCGATGGAAAAAAGGAGGTAGGTCAGTTGATGTCATAACAGATAAGCACAGAATGCTGTCTTTAAGTAGACTAGATCTTGATGTGGAAAGGGACAAAAGCCATACAAGCTGGGGCATACTGATGTCAGACGAAGAAAGGGAAGAAAATGAGAAAGCGCAAAGAGAGCGCAGAGGTGGTTTCTTTGAAAGATTCAAGTGTAGAAAAGGGGTAAAATGGTCAGACCTACAGGACCCTAAAGAAAAAACATAAGAACCAACACGATACACTGTGCGACCACAAGCAGCACAGTCACACAGGGGATGTATCCCACCTTATGTAAGTGGATTGAGGTAATTACCAGGACAAAGACAAATGGGCGAGACTAGCCCCACCTGGAAAACAAGAAGTGTAGGTGGGTAGGACTATGGATCAGGATTTTCACATTTCCCATTATTAGAGAAAGGGGGAGGATGACCACAATACATTCTGTGGCCACAAATGGATAAGGATCATATGAGTTATAAAGAATGGCATCAGGAATGACGTTAGCCATAGTTGACATAAAATGTCTGCTGGCAGACATTCTAGGAGAGAGGGCTGATGACATTTGGAAACAAGCAGGGTATGCAGGTGTGACTGCACAAAACATGACATACGATGGAGCGACAATTTCATAATTGCTAATTGCAGAGCAGCTGTATAGCAGGCGCTCGGAGTACAATATCCTGTTACATCATATATGGGTGCGATTATGACTAGGAAAATGGGTGAAGATCCTGTTGCCTTTATTTCAGAGAGATGGTGCCTTGAGATGAGGGAACCGTGGAATTATTTTACCACATTTTATGCCAGGGACTGCCTGAGCCAGTGCAAAGGCAGATGAAGAAACAAGTAGGGACGGAAGTGAAGCCATGGCCTGAAATATAATCGGCTATCGTGTACCATTGCCGATTGTTACAGGATAAGAATAAGAAGAAAGCTGAGAGTAGAAAGCAGGAGGAGGCGAAGTTAGTTCAGAAATTTGTTTCAAAACTAGCCATAGAGGGAGCAGTATTGACAAGTGGTAAGGGTGTAGCGACACAAGAAATGCGACCAGCGCAGCAATGTAGTGTGGTATACCCTATGGATCAGAGTGGGTACAATGCTTGGCCAAGAGGAAGAGGGAATGGACAGAGGGGAGGATGAGGTGGATTTCAGAACCCTCAGGGAGGAGGAAGATTTAATGGCGGACAGTTGGAATTGTGGAAGGTAGGACACATAGCCAGAACATGTAGAAGTAGAGGGGGCATGCAGCAAGATTGGCAGGCTGCAAGATGGGGGATGGGCTATGTCCCACAGTATAATACAGAACCAGACATGTGTGCCGCAACCACAGCAAACACAGCAAGCTCCTTTACAAATTCAATCACCACAAGAGCAACCACAGCAAGTGGCTACGCAAACACAACAGACACAAACCCAGCAAGGGCAGACACAACAGGCCATGGTACCACAATGGAACACAAATGCAGGAGTACCACAAACACCTGCACCTAAATTGGGGAGTGTGACCGTGGTAGGAGGAATCCTTTAACAGGTACAGGGATGAATTTATATCCAAAATAGGACATCCCACAGAGTGACCTGATATGTTCAGTACTACCAGTGATACCGGACCCCAAAGAGGAACCAAGGGACAAGGTAAAGATAGGAGGCACGCCATTTGCATTCCCTGTAGGCAATGGAGCAACTCATTCCTGTGTCCATGAGGGAAAGTACCCAATATCAGGCATTGCCCTGAAAGCGCAGGGCTTCTTTCGATCGATGAGCTTAGTTCCTTTCATAGACAAATTACCAATCTCTATAGGAGAACACGACATGACAATGCCGTTATATTCTCGGCAGACACCAGTTGACTTGACGACAAAACTTAACATGACGATATCTTTTACTGACAAAGGAATAGTGTGCTCTACTCCAGGGATACATTACATGAATGTGAAAGAGTTCATATTAGCCTTTACAGAACAGAAGGCATTATGAGGAGTCCCTTTAGATCCATATGTATTTTTGTATGGAGTGCCTGTTTTATTATAATGGTTACCCAAGTTGGTAGGTAAGAGATTGAGAATACCTGAAGAGTTTTTGTTTACACCAGAAATACCTATGGATGATGAAGAAGGGCAAGTTATCCCTTTAGAGCAAGAAGCAGCAGTGGTCAGAGAGGAAAGGGTGGTTGTCCATGGAACAGACAATGAGGGGAGAGGATGTAGAGCAGTGATAGCCCTCAGTGAAGGATATAGGTTGACAGACTTGACAGATGAAGAGCTTTTTAGGGATGATTATTCAGATGATGAATTAGTAGTTTTCATAAGTCTCACTTATTGTATTAAAGTGAAGAATAGAGAAATACTGCAGAGAACTGTGATGGCACAAAGGAAACTGTCATTTTTCTGGAAGATTTAGAGACAGTGCTAAATATGTTATGGACTGCCAGTCCATATGACGTGGGTCTATAGAGAGGAGTAGGAGCAGTTAATATCGAGCTTAAACCAGGAGCAATTTTGCCACGAGCAAAGCAATATCCTATGTCCGCAGAAGCGGATGAAGGTATATTCGAGACCTTTTCCGCTTTAAAGAAGCAAGTAATATTGGCGCCATCTGAGTCCCCATGTAACATGACTGTGTACCCAGTAAAGAAATCAACTGGGGGGTCATGGAGATTTATTCAGGATCTCTGCCTCCTAAACAATATTGTTGAAGCAGAGTTTCCTTTAGTCCAAAATCATAGTACAATATTATGTAATATCCCATCCGAGGCCAACTATTTTACAGCTATAGATTTTAAAAAATGTGTTCTTCTCAATTCCCCTCCATGAGGACTCACAGGATTTGACCTCATTTTCATATATAAACATCCATCTGAAACATACTTGTTTGCCTCAAGTGTACTGTGTGTCCCCCTCAAGGTTTAACAGGGTCCTCCAGATGGATTTGGGTAATGTTCAGCTCGAAAGTGTAATCATTCAATACATGGGTGGCATTGTAGTGTGCAGTGAGACAGAAGAAAGATGCAGATAAGAATCAGTCCAAACACATGACCATACTAGCAGAGAAAGGGTACAAGGTAGACAAGGAGAAGCTACAATATTGTCAGGAAGAAGTCCTGTACATAGGACAGTTAATCTCTCAAGACGGGAGACAAGTGACACCTGAAAGAGCAGAAGCTATTATGAAGACTTCAAAACCTAAAACAGTGAGGGAAATGCAACAGTTTTTTGTAGGCCTAAGTAACTATTGTAGAGCCTGGGTTTTCAATTACAGCATATATATTCAACCACTTTTGAACAGACTTAGAGAAGCACAGGTAGACAAAAGTAAAATAACAGGGACAAATGAAATGACTGAAGGATTTAAGGAATTTAAAAAGGCAATCAGTACAGCCCCTGTGTAAGGAGTTCCAGGTTATCATGAAGAATGTTATCTATTTTCTCATTCAAATGGAGAAGTCATGACAGCAGTCCTTACACAGAAATCGACATTAGGACATGGACATAAACCACTGGCATACTACAGTGAAATTTTAGATGCAGTTATGAAAGGGCATTAGCCTTGCAAACAAGCTTCAGCTGCGGCTGCATTTGCCATTGAAAAGGCTTCAAGTATTACAATGGTGTGTTTAGTAACATTATTTGTTGAGCATGCAGTATTTGCTATCCTAGAAAAACCCAAAAGTACATTAACCACACAAAGAGCATCAGGGTACGAGGTAATTATCTCTAACCCTGCAATCAAAATTGTTAGATGCAGAATAGTGAACCCAGCAACATTCGTAGCAGAAGCAGTAGGCGAGGACAATTATGTACATGACTGCACAACATATAATGAATTTTATGATGACATTCCCGTGTTAGAGAAAATGATCTCGGAGCGGGGGAAGTACTCTTTATTGATGGTTCTTCAAAAATTGACCAAGCGATGGGTTGTTAGGCATACTGGATCAGCAGTAGTAAAGCTGAACCGAGAGGGTGAATTGGAAGTAGTTACAAGCGCAAGATTGCCTTTGCATTGTTCAGCTCAGGCTGCAGAATTAGTGCCACCTATCACTGCACTCCAAAGATACAAGGATGAGGAGTGACAGAGTACTCTGACTCTGCCTATGTGAAGTCAACTGTACATGCAGGTTTGTCATGCTGGAAAAATGAGGGGCTTCGTCCAGGCAGAAGGCATGCCAGTGCAACATGCAGCCCAATTAGATAAGCTCATTGAGGCATTAAGGCTCCCATTGACTATTGCAGTCATAAAATGTGCAGCGCATACTAGAAGAACAGACATGATTTCTCAGGGTAACAAAGCTGCAGATACAGAAGCCAAAAAGGATGCATATTTCCCAAATATTTCTAATTTAAAAATAAGGAGTGTTAAACAAATGACAGGATGTTGTATGTTGGTAAAGAAGGGTTTTAACATGCTGTCTATTGTTCAGTTAATTGAGCTACAAGGTAAAGCCTCACAGGAAGAGCAAGACTTATTGAGAAAACAGAGAGTTTTTTATCGCCCACTGAGGCAATCTGGAGGCAGGATACCACTGGAAATCCAGTTATACCTCTAGCATTAGTGAGGGTGGCAATGGAGCAGCTTCAATACTCCACATACAACTAGAGAAAGTCTTGCTTCTACAACTGCAGAAGATTGGTGTTCACCAAATTGACTAGAACGTGTGGCACAGTTTATTGTTAATTGCATTGTGTGCCAGCTATTTAATGCAGGGCACACGTTGCAAACAGTGAGAGGAGCAATCCCTAGACATAACGGCCCATTTCACCATCTACATATAGATTATGTAGATATGCTGCAGTCAGGCAATGGCTATAGATATATGCTGGTCATGGTATGTCCCTTTTCTAGATGGATTAAGGCAGGTCCATGTACGCACTCTGATGCCACATGCACTGCCAAGTTCCTTATGCGTAAGTTGTTCCTAAGATGGGGTGTGTGCGAAGTCCTGCGATTTGACAATGGACCTCATTTTGTAATTGAACTATTTGAGCAGGTCACTCTTTCATTAGGGATAAAACACAAGGGGCCTCATTACGACTTTGGAGGCAGCCATGCCCTTAATAAGGGCATGGCTGACTCCAAAACTGTGTACGGGTTCCCTGAATGGAGAAATACCTGGCCATTCCGAGTATGGAGGGCCCGGTATTTCCTCCTTCAGGGAACCCAGGCCCGGTCCATCCCCATTCCCATTCGAGCCCCCATAGGGATCAATGGGAATGGGTGTGGGAGCTAACAATGGGCCGATTATGACCGGCCCGTTGTTAGCTCTCTGGTCCCCTCACGGGACCCGCGAGGGAACCTCGTAATATTGCGGAATGGGTTTAACGGTGCCGGCACCATTAGCGGCGCTGTTAAACGCATTCTGCAATAGCTGTAATGAGGCAGGTGGTCTCTTCTGTCTATCACCCACAGCAAATGGAATTTTGAACATTTAAATGGGTTACTTAAAGAGAGGATAGCCATGATTAAAATTATTTTAAAGAGGGGGTGGCTACATTGCCTGCCACTATTACTATATGCGATGCAAAATCAACCTTGCTCAGATCACCATTAAACTCCTCATGAGTTGGTGACTGGATGCCGAATAAGAACACCTCTTGCTCCTACAACTAGTTTAGAAACTGAGGCCCACAGTGTAGTAAAGAAATAAGCTGATGATATGCCTGATTATTCAGTAACTATGACTGCTAGTTTTTCTTTTATTTCTCAACAGATCAAGAACCGGAGGGAGGGGTCAAAGAGGACTGAAGGAGAAAGCCAATCAAATGATCTAGACAGCCTATTAATACAACCTAGTTTGTATCCAGGGGACCAAGTGCTGGTGCGCAAATTTGTACGCACTAAGAATAAACTCTGTTTTGAGGGACCCTACGAGGTGGAAGCAGTTACTCGCACACCTGTCAAGCTACAAGGAAGTCGAGCCTAGTTGCATCTGCATGACATCAACCCATACAAGGGAGAAACTTCAACCCCTCCTGCATCTACTGACAGTGAAGCAAGAGAAGAGGTTCCGCGCATGCAGACAAGACCAGCAACCAAGAGCAAAGAAAAAGAGTTTATGGAGTAATAATAGACCTTTGAAATAAAATCAACATTTCTTAAATCTAAAAAGGAATGAATGGATTTGCGGCTATTCTGGAACATTTTTAGATAGGAACAAGGAACAATGTGTTGATGTACCGGAGCCCAAAGAAAAGGAGCACATTGCATCTTCCATGCTACCCATCATAATAAAAGTGCACCCATTCTTGTATGGTGTTTTCACCTATATATTGCAGTCTTACTCAGCTCTGATAAGATGACACGTGGACATTATAACATTTCTTGGCAATCCTAAAAAAAATCATACTATTTTCAGAATCGTTGTGGCAGTTATTCTGCAGTTGTTGATATAAAAGTGTGATTTAGAAAAAATAACAAAATGTCCTATTGAATTAAAAACACGATGGGAAGGTTCCAAAATATAAGAGATGCATTGCCATCGAGAAAATCAATATTTTTCTGCAATATTGTCATTTCATTCTGCATTATGATTGTTCTGTTCTTTCTTATTGTTATGGCATTTCAACACATAATGATTAAAAAGGCAGATACAGAGGGGGACAATTAAACTTTCTTTATGATCCCTAATAAAAGCACAAGCAGCATTTTCCCTGACTTTACTTAACAAATTGTTTGACTTGCTGGGAGGATCATGAAAATATAAATACATATCTTGAGAATTTGGCTCATTTAAAGAATAACCTTTGGACCAACACGTGAATGAGGTGGGAGAGAGAGCACCAGATGAAAGTGTATTTTCTCTCATCCCCTATGCCATGAACGCAGCCAGAACACTTATTGCAAAAGAAATGCCTGCAAATGAAGCAAAGTGCCTAAGTCATCTAGCAGCTTGCACAACCAGAGGACAAATTGAAGGAAAATGGGCAACCCTACGCTGGTGATCAAGAAGAACATTTCCATATGAAGATACTTATGAGAAAGCACAAAGGATGGAAAAAGGGATGGGTTGGAAAAGCAAAACATTTACATATCCATCCCTGATCCGAGAATGAATAAACATTGTCGAAATGAAGAAAATGGAATGTTCAGACATAGTGAAAAGATCAGGAGTACCAGGATGCTGGGAGAGACCTCAGCTATTGGTGTATGGACGAGTTGCCACCAGTACAGGATGGGAAGAAGGAATGTTATCTTGTCCTGCACACTCATTGAAGAAGGAACCAGTAAGCATAGTGCAAATTGTAAATGACATGTGTCTATGGTCATGGGCCAACTACTCTAAGCTACCAACATGGGTTGACAATGAAGCAGGACCAGTACCTATAATAGCACTAAAAAATGTGACAACGTGTTTCAGGAATGAAGGCCTGGTTCTGGTTCGGAGAAAATAAAGGACGTGTGCAGGTGCTTGGAGTGCAAGGAATGAATGAAGAAACTGCTGTGCTGATGGATCGACATTGGGCCTGTGGTTCCAGAGCTTACATGCAGTTGCCTAAAAATTCCGGAGGAGTACGCTCCATTGTGGTCAAGCTAGTTCCTGCATTAGTGATTCCTCAAAGTGACCTCAATATTGATGAATTTCCAAAAATGAATAAAGACCAGAGGAAGAAGAGGTTGCTCGACCTCCCCCAGCTAGAGAGGGAGAACTTTTTCTCATCAAAGTCAATAGAAGCCTATACTGATATACCAGATAAATTATTCAGCAACACGGCAATAATATTGACATCTCTATTCATGTCAGAATTTCAGACTGCAGTGAATGCCGTGGCTTCAGATTACCAGTTGGGAGCTGCTACAGACGATTAATACAACAATAAAAGGATTTAATGCAATCAGAGAAGAACTGAGGGCCATTAAGCTTATGACCCTCCAGAACAGGTATGTCCTTGACTCGATTACAGCAATGGAAGGAGGCCTGTGCGCTTAGGTTGGGCCTTCTTGTTGTACCTTCACACCTTCCCATGAGGGAGAAAATGAAACCCTGACAGAAGCAATAACTTTGCTGACAACCCTGAATCCGAAGATGGAGGAGGAAGTTGATAAGACAGCAGAAGATGATTGGTTTCATCTCTGTTTTCATGGATTCCAACTTGGCTGGCAAATGCCTTCAAACTACGCGGATCAATACTAGTGTAAGTGTTGCTAGGATTCTGTCTTAAAAGGATCATTATGGGACAAATGAAGACAGTACCTGTGAGAATATAACTAAAAGTCCCCAGGCTCACCCAGGAACAAAGTTCTACTACACTAAGGATAACAAGAAATGTGTAGGACGTTGGAAATTCTGTCATTGTTGCCATATGACCTGAAGTGCGGATGAACATATAAATAATGCAGGTCACCTGAGGGAGGTGACAAAGATACGGATCCCAAAGAAACCACAGTATGAAGAGAAGATGAAGAAAATTGTAATTGTAGAGAAGGTGGTCGAGGACTCAACTAGACGGGGGAATGTAGAGGAGCAGGTGCATACATCATCACTAGCTCCCGCCTCCTACATTTGTCATACTGGAATAGCAGTAGAAAAGCCCTATGTGGGACACCAGGTATCATCCCAATACCACATCGAGAGTATGAGAGACAATATGCACTCAGACAACCATATCAAATGTACCCTAGCTCTGAAAAGGTGGAAAGATGTCGGCACACACCGTTAGACATCATAGAGCTATAAGTGAAATCTGACGAGGGCAGAGTCAGGTCATGAAGGAAAGATACTGAGGTATACTGAAATGATATGCAAATACTTAAAGAATACAGATGTAACTGAAGTAACAATAGAAACATGTAATTGAATATGAAGAAATCATATATGTCAAGAAGATAAAGTAACCTGCTGATTAATAAGTGTATATACTCAGAAAAGCAAGGTTGACTAGACATATAGAGCCTTGCTGCAGAAGAAAACATAACGTGGTTAGGGTGGCCATGATGGAAAGATTGACGCTGCACTCGTATTGAAACCAATCAAACTTCCTCAGAGACAGACCAGGGCTGTAGAGTCAGGAGATGCTGGAAAAACAGCTTTGTGTGAGGAATAAAGAGGAGTCTATTGGCCTGGGATCAAGGATGCTACTTCAAGGAATAATTGCAAGGCACAAGGGGAGTCAAAAGGATAAGCCACGTATGTAAGACATATTTCTCTTAGAATAAGTAAAGAGGAAAACATCTGCAAGACCAAAGCATTGGACAATTAAAGATGCAAAAAGCCTATGGTGCAGTGAGGAAGTCTCTAGAGGCCGAAGGGAGTAATGACATCCAGCACAATTGAATCATATAGCAGTAAATAGAAGGTCGAAATGGACAAATGTGTGTTCTCCTCACACGTGATCTAGAAGTCGAAAACAAGGGTTATTCATTAAGCTCCAGACAAAGACAATGGTGTACCTACACTCCCTTAAAAGTCCCAGAATAAAGAACAGGCTGCAAGGTCAACTACAAAGGAGAAGCCTTGTTTTAGGGTCGGAGCTGAGAGATGATGGGCTAGTTGGGAAAGTGGGGAGTAGTCTGACATTACTCTCGGCACCTGGGGTCCATTTTGCTTACATGTTGTTAACGAGCCAAAAGTCCAAGGTTGGGAAAGCATGCCAACCAATCTGAGGGTCTATGTAGCAACATGCTATACAATGTTGCAAAGACCAATCTGCTGCCATTATTCTGCTATAATCAGTATTATACATATTCAGAGGTGGATCAAGGCATGCCCATAAGATAAGGGGCATCCAGTAATAATGGTAATACTTACATGATATACAGGTATATATGTTCCCTTAACCAATCCCTCCCTTCAATAGGTTTTACAGTTTGCCATGTAGAATGACAGCATAAATTACGCACATCGAGGTATAAAACCTTTGTGTTATTAAATTTGTGTGGACTACAGCTTGTTGTTCACCAGATTGCTCTACTTTATTTTATGCTGATAATAAGTAGTACTAAGTAGTACTTTGCCATATTCTTTGAGTCTGTCCAGTGTTTTGGGTCCGAGATCATTATTGGTAATTCCATCTAGCACACGATACACTTCAAGGTGCTAGAGAACAGTTCTTTAATTCCTAAAGATGAAGGTAGACTTGTCGCAGGTAGATCCTGTATAGTTCCAAGCCCTTGGCAACAATTTCCCATTTGTAACGATTGATCAGCCCTATCGTGTTGAGGATCTGTTTGGCAGGACTTGCCCATTTTCTCCAGATGATGTTGTACTGCAATTATGGGTTATACGTCAGTTTGACAGCACTGTTCGTTTTGTCCAGATGGTAATGTGCTACACATTTATCCAACGTGTCTACCCAATTGCAGAAGTCAGAGAAACTGTTACTTATGTCTAACTCGCGTTTTATGTTAGACCTGAGTTGCACCCACTGTGCGAGGGTGATTTGTTCTTTGTGGGGCATATTCTCCTCAAGACTACTCATAGGTCTCAACAGAGGCTCTAGTGAGAGAGTGAATAATAATGGATGTATGTATGTGTAGCCATAACAGACTAAGCCAAGTAATCCTTGGTGCTATCTGATTGGATTTCAGTAATAACTGCTCCTAGGATTTCCCCAATATTTGCCTGACAGGCTAGATCAATTGTTTCCAATTTGGTACTTGTTATGGCCATATCGGAAGCCAGGCCAAAAGCAACCATGTCAATATCTGAAGTATCTATTCTCCAATCCTGCAGCCTCTGCCTCCTGCGCGTACTAAGTGCCAGGATCTCTGACAGTCGGCTGCCATTAGATGTTGGGGAGGTGGGCACGGTACCATAATCTGCAGATGCATGGTTAGGCATCCTCTTTGCAAGGTGAGTGGATAACTATTGTGATGAATGGGATTTAATAGCAGGCATATTGTACTAAAATATCGCCCTTCCCAGCATTATTCATCTAAAATTAAAGTATTGCACAATAACCTGCTGCAGTGTATGTAAGCTGCTGTTTCAGCAATAAAGGAGAAAAACACTCCTAAAAAGAGAGGGGCTAATGTGCATCACGAACTGCAGAAGTTTATACTTCTCTCCCTCTTCCGACAAAAGAAGAAAGGCAGGAAGACAGTAGGCACTAGAGCGCAACGGCGCTACGCTCCTATTATCAAGGAAGTCAGCAAACAGGCAGTCAGGGTCACACAATCTTCTTTAATACGATGAGGTGAAACAGGAACACTGCACTCTCCTACTGTGTTTCATGCTAGGATACAGCAATGCAGCATGGATGCTAGAGTAAGGGACCCAGCAATGGCCCTATCAAGACAAACAGCTGCTTCCAAGCCGCACTAACAACCATGGTTGCAGCCATAACCTGGGAATTTGTCCATCCTTGCACCAACACTCTTGATCATTGTATTTGCCCCTTTCGATATCCGCCCAGGAAAGGTGCAGAATGAGACATGCTTTCTTTGTTGGCATAAAAAGACTGCAGATTTATTTTCACAACATAATCAACTCAAAACACTGCAAACTTTGTGAAAATAGTTCTGAAGGTGCAGAGACCTGCCGACTCTGCCATTGTCCAAATCCTGCTTCCCCCTTTCCTAACCAAGTCCACTGTAGGAAAAAGCCCCCCAACCCATTCCTGGGCTGGGTGGGGGTGCTGTTTGGTCATGGAAAGCAGAGCCCTCCTTGTTACCTCCAGCGCCCCTGTCGCTTAGGCCCCCAAGGAGCGCTGGTCCAGAGAAGAGCGAAACCCCTTCCGGCTTTCCCACGGCTCATTAGCAGCTCGTATCTTGCCACTGGTTGCCAAAACACTGCTATGCCAAAGGTGGGTCCATGCCCACAGTGGCTCCCCCCTTCCTTCTCTTATAATTACTGCAGCTTCCAACCTCTTTGTACTAAGACCTTTACTCCAAATTGCGCTTTGACCACTTATTACTCCTTGGTTCCAACTTCCAACTGCGATACAAGCCCTCTCCTTCACATGCTCCTCTTCAGCTTTTAATAGGCACAACTCCCCCACCACCATTCTCGATGTTCTGCCTGCCCTTGCAGGAGTTACCAGGCAGGAGGAGCACCATTCTTGGCGGGGGAAACTGAGCTTTTGTTTCTTTTGCTCCTAATGTGATACAACCCCTCTCCTTAAGAGGTGACCCGCCGCCTTATTCCCAGTTTTTAATATCTCCTTCACATGCTCCTCTTCAGCTTTTAATGGGCACAACTTCCACCACCATTCTCACAGTTCTGCCCGCCCTTTCAGAAGTTACCCGGCTAGGGGAGTGCCGTTCCTGACGGGGAAGCTGAGCTTTTATTCTTTTGTTAGATTTTAAAACACAGTTGTCTTCCCACCCCCTTGCATTGCTCCCCTCTATAATTTCTGAAGCTAACTCTAACCACATGAGTCTTCATCTTTAATTGGGCCCAACTCCCCAACCACCAGAATCTGACCTCTTCCCTCTAGAGTCCCTTGTTAGAAACCTGAGCCTGCAGCCCCCTTTAAACCTATAAAACTAGAGCCCTGCACCAATATTAAATTTGTTCATCACCGACCTCTGAGTTAACCTCCCGCATTCTTACCCCTGATTTTAACTTGTTGGATTCCCTGCTCCCCACTGCACTGTCTTCAGTTCCTCAGGAGCACGAGCGTGGGCCAGTGAGTTTCAACTATGTTTAGCTTTCTCTCTTGGTTTTGCGCTACCCCTCTGCTTTTCTTCCCCTGACGACATGCTGTTGTTCCCTGCAGTATTTCCACCTGTCTGTTTAAATCTGCAGGTTCTGCCAATGGGCAATACCCCTCCTCAAACTTCCAACAGACATCCTGCTCCCCCTGCTGATAGCTGGGTCGACTATTCCAGGAAGGACGCCCGCCCCAGAACCCCCTCCACCTGTCCCCATCAGACCATCTATACCTCTCATAACATGGCTTCTCGTCCGGCGCCTTGTTCCCCGTCCCCCTTTGCGGCATCATTTTCGCAGCATACCCCCTAACATCCACCTCATCCCAAGAAATAGCAGGCCAAACCTGCATTTTTAGTCTAATAACATGGTCATATCTCAACCAAGCAAATCCGCCATCAGTCAGGTATAGGGTATGAATGTACTGCTCGTATGCAAACAAAGTCCCCACATCCTGTGGGAATGTTTCTATCATGATGGATGCCAGCATCCTGAAAGCCACCAATCAATTGTGGATGTTCTCTTCTACCTTGGCCCTCTCCCTGTCCTTCTTCTCCCTCTCTTTCTCTGATAATTCACGTAAGCCCATCCCCACCGGCTCCATATCTAACAGAGAAAAGATCTCGAAAAACTCCTTCTGCCAAATCCTCTCCTTGTAGGCCCCAGGAATGTGCCAAACCAAAGAGTTCCCAGCTGCCCGTACTGGGACAAAGCCCGGCATCGCCCTCCCATACTGAGTGGCATCACCCCACACCATCCCCTGCCCGAGGCTCGCTGCCTGCCACGCTACTGGCTGCTGCGGCTGGTTGACTCCCCCCGCAGGAGTCTCCCTGGGCAGTGCGGAGGTTTGATTACCCCAAACAATCCCTATCCCCTGCTGTAGCTGACTGCCTCCCCCAGGCGGGGTTCTCCTGGGTAGTGAAGAGGCTTGACCCATCACCTGATTGAATGCATTTACATTACCGCACAGCATTTCACCATTGCCCCCACTGCCCCATTCCTGTGAGCACTGCAGGAACATACCTTTAACCTGCTCCAAGGAAGCAGGTCCCTCCGCTGACACTGCAGCCGCGCTGGCCACAGGCGTGCTGGGTTCACTGCCGCTATCCCTTGGAGCCTCCGCAGGTAAGGCAGCCAGATTGGCAACAGGCCCCTGCTCTCTTGCCCTGTCTTTTGCCACCGCTACCTTTCTCTTCTTAGCTTCCTCCGCCTGCTGCCTACTGGCTTTCGCCTTAGCGGTCGGCATCCACTTCCTCTTGGCTGCAGGTTCCTCTTCCTCGCTGTGCCTGCCTTCCTATTCAATGACCTGGATCTCCTGCAGCGCCTCTTCTGCTGCAAAGTTAGGGAACAGTACTGGAGATTCTGGCCTTTGGCTTGGCCCTGCTGCTTCATCGCCCAGATGTGTTGCCACCAAATGCAATCAATTTGGCCCATGCTTGGCAGCTGCCATCTATGCCATTGATACAAACTGCTCTAGATCTTTATCCGGGCAGCAAAGCCCTGGCATGCCCTGCGCCTGTGTGGACATCTTCCTTGCTGCAGTGGCTTCCTGGCACATGCACTGCACTAGCTTGTCTCTTAGCTGCAGCCTCCTGACACAAGCACTGCAAGGCTTGTCTCTTAGCAGCGGCCTCCAGGCACATGCACTGCAATGGCTTGTCTTTCGCAGCAGCCTCCGGGCACATGCAGTGGAGAAGGTTTTTCTTTGGCAGCTGCCTTCAAGCACATGCACTGCAGAAGACTTTTCTTTAGCAGCACCCTTCCAGGCACATGTACTGCAGAGGATTTGGCTTGCGTTTGGCAGCAGCCTCCAGGCACCGGTACTACACAGAAAAGTTTGTCTTCAACAGCCTCCTAACGGCACGTGCAACTGCTTTTCTGTTAATGCCAACTTCACCGTAACCGCTGTTCCCCTTGTCCTTCTTAAATGCTGCACCACTGAAAATGCTGATGATCAAATTGTATAAATCCAAGGCAACTGCAGTCCCAGATAAGTCTGATCTGCCTCTGTCTGACTAATTTCCCCTACTCGCAGCCCATATGCAAGGCGTTAAATGCGGTTAAGCTTTCCTCCGAACGGCAGCCCGGATACAAAACGTCTCTCCCTCCTTTGATGCTACTATGCAATTTCACCATTCGGCGGCCCGGCTAAACATAGTTCAATGATTCCGATTTCGTCCAAAACTTCCCTTTCACCCAAATGCAGCCCAGGCTTAAAGATTTCGCTGCACATGGTAGAATTGCAGCGTTTCACCTGCTCGTGCAAATTATGGGTTGCCCCGCCACCATGGTAGAGTTGGCACGCTTTATACCCACGTGTGAGCTAGTCTCTGCGTTTCACCCAGCGGCGGCCCGGACACAAATAGTCAACAACCTTGCTCCCTCCAAAAGTCTTGACTGCTGTACTTTCACCCAAATGCAGCTTCCGGGTCCACAAAGTTAACAGTAGCGTACTTCAATGCAATTTCACCCCCATGCAACCCGGTCTTTAATGTACACTCCGCCTCAGTGGGTCGCAGTGGCCCACCTCCTATTAAGATCTCTCAGCCAACTTATGGTCCCTCGCTGCCCGCTCGGCCTCCTCTGACGCTGTTCCTCGTTCTCCGCTTTCCCGCTGCACATGGCAGCCCCAGGGCACACTCACCGCAGCTGAGTTCGGGCTTCTTCTCTGCTCCAGCGTCTTCTTTCATGCGGCTCCACGCAAACTCCTGGCTCTTCCTCAACAACACGCAGGTCCTCTGTGTCGCGGGCATCCTTCTGCTGGGGCTGCAATTTCCTCAAGACGGAGACCCGGCGGCTTATAAGCCACCTACCCCGCCCCTTCCCATTCTGCATTTTCACGGGCATTTAGCCCGGTTTCGTGGGCTCTTCGCCCCTCAGGATACCTCCCCCTTACCCAGGGGGGAGGGAGGAGAGGACGTGGCCAAGTCTGGTGGTGGGTCCATGTTATCGTAGTGTCCCCTCGCCATGACATTGACTGAGGCCCCGTGTCCACCTGCCCCGGAACCTGCGAGTGGTTCACCTCCACCACACACCTTGGCTGCCTCCTGCTCTTCCCTTTCAGAATCCCCACACTCGAAACAAAGAAAATGTTCTCTTCCTCGCCTTCCTCTGCATCATCCACCTGGGCCTCCTCCTCACCTTGGTCTACCTGGGCCACATTTGGTGGTCGGCTCTGGCGCGGAGTCCACGTCCGGGCCGGACCTCTCGGTACCAACACTGGCAGATGCGCTCTGCACACCCGTGAGAAGTGGTCTGGCAGGCCGCACCGGCCACAAACCTTCCCCGCTGCCGGGCACTCTGTTGGGTGGGGGAGGTCATAGCCACACTTCTGGCATGACTCCCCTGATCTTCCTGCCCTGTCCCGGGGTCCTCCACCAGGTCTTCTTGTTCCTCTGCCACCCCGCCAGACCGCACACACCTCCTCCGACTTCATCGAGCGTGACCCTGCTTCCATCTTGTTGGCGCAAGCCTCGGCCGCCTCATGGCACCGGCCTAGTTCCAATATGCAGGGTAGAGTGAGGCCCGGCTCTCTCAGGACCTGCCTCCTGAGTTTGCCGGAGGAGCATGCCTGAATCAGCATTGTGCGCATCATATCCTCCGCATCCCCCCATGCGCATCCTTGGGAGAGGCGGCGCAGGCGACCATAAAAGGTGTCCAGAGTCTCATCGTCCTTTTGCTTGGCCGACAACATGACAAACCTTTCGTAGTCCACATTGGCAAGGGGCAGAAAGTGAGCAAGCAGGGCTGCCTTGTCCGCATCATAAGACTGGTCCACCGGGGTGAGCGACTCGAAGATCTCCTGGACCGCAGGCCCCGCTGAATACAACATTGTGGCCACCATGCTGTCATTGTCTGTCACCTGAGCAGCTCTGAAGTACATGTCCAGGCGGGAAACCCACCTCCTCCACCGAGGCCCCATGCTGGAAGGTGGGCCCGATGTATCGAATTCAGGGATGGGCTGCAGGGCAGCTTCGGCAGCCTGGGCTCTAGCCTGAGCCATGACGGGAGGTCCTTGAGGAGCACCTAACTGTGTCCCGGGTAAAGCCTGGGGTGCAGGCGTCTGACCCCCTCCTTGCGGGGGCTGCTGTGGGGCCTGTTGAGGCTGTGGCGCTGGTTGCTGTCCTAGAGGCACTGGAGGCTGTAGGGCCTGCTGAGGCTGTGCCACCTGGTCACCGTCTTGAGGATCTTCAGCAGCTGCGGCGGCCCCACCCTCCTGATCACCAGAGTCACTCATGAGCTTGAGCGCACAGGCACCCCCACCTTGTGTCCTGGGGGCCACAACTCAATTGCCCCTCAGCACCACACCAACAGACCTCCTCCCCCTCTCCAGGCACAATGGCAGTCCAAACTGGGGGAGAGGTGATGATGACTAGTCCCCAAGCTCACCTGGGATCGCTTCCAACCACGAGCCATCAGACGAGAAGAAGAGCATTCACTGCAGCCAACCTCGTGATGATGAAGGAGACAAAGAAGAAGCCACAGCGTCCTGATGATGAAGGGAACAAAGAAGAGCCGTGTCTCCACCTTGCTGCAGGCCACAGTGGTGTGGATGTCCCAAAAATTAAGCTAAAATGGTGGAGTGGACTAATCTGGCCCAGCCATATTAGTCCTTCCCCTAGCTTTCACTCGATGTAGGAATCCCAAAACTGGAGTAAAATACACAAATCAGGCATGGGCATGCAGGTTATGCTGCCTGCAATCAGAATATCCAAAAATTGGACCTGGATCGCTTTCACCCTCCAAACCGGAGCCTGGTGAAGTTCCACGGCCTCATAAACAAAATGGCCGCCAGCCGCGTGTACGGTTCGCACCCACGGCGTGAAACGAAACACTCACGAACGTTCCGTATCATGGAGAAAAAATTCGGAATGCCTTTCACCGCCGGGCCCGGGCATCCGTCTGCACTCGTCGCCACTGTTGGGGGTGGTGACCTGGCCCCCATGCCTGCCCGTGAGCCCCCACACTGAACAGACCACACACGACACACGTCTGTCCAGTTCGGGCTCCCCGGTCGCTCTGTGGCGTCCGGGAACGCCCCGTTTATTTAACTTGCACGCGGCGACGTGCAACGTCACGCCACCGCGTGCGTGTCCCACATGAGGCAACGCCACATCAAGGCGCCTCCTCAATTACATTCACGTCGTCACCTCCACTTCTGACGCTTCCAGGCTCTACTGGCTCTGGAGGTACACCAACAATACATACTTACAGATTTCCAATGAAGAAAGAAAGCAACCACCCTCTTGAGAAGTCCTGGGGACCCAATAGAAGATTCCCAAGTCCATGATCCAACACCAAATACTAGAGGACGGATAACTATAGACACATTCTAAGGGGAAGTCCTCGATCGAGGAGTGAGAGCAGCAAAAGGCCTATGCAAGCTTTCCGCAGAAGCCCTTTAGACTAACAACTTTGTACAGGTCTGAGCACTCGTGAATGACCACACCCACCAAAGAATACTGCAGAGAAAGCCCAAGGGTCATGGTGCAGAGCTTTGTTTTCAGGTCAGAGTTGGGCTCGGTTGGCATTGATTCGGGTCTCCGCTTGTTGACTCACAGTCACAGAGGATGACTGGAGCTGCACCTCTGGATTTCCAAATAAAGAAAGACCACATTCCTGCAAACCATGACGATGATATGGCCCAGCAGATGCAGCAGTTGGTGTGCAGTCTTCAGAGCGAGCCAGAGAGGATCTGCAGTTATTTAATACGAAAGGAACAAAGACCATGGCTCTATCAGCTAACTCTCCCCAATGGCTAAGAGCAGCAGCAGAGTCACGAGTGAAGATATCTACAGAAAATGTCACACAGCAAGTGAACAGCAATGAAGGCTAGCTCAGTGTCCAAATGTGGAAAGCACCTCCTCTCAGGATGCAGTGACATGTGGACTGGAGAAGGTTTTGTTGGACCACGAGTTTCAGGGAACACCAAGGTGATGTGGAGGACAGTGAACCAGCTGTTAATGCTGGCAGTAGGGTGGGAATCACCTCAACAAGCTTCCTGGGCTCAAGAGTGGCAGCACTATAAATGATGGTATTTGGCTTTGGCAATAAAGGCTTCAAGAAGAGTCCCGGCATCCATTTTGGTTCTCTCTGCTGCTTCGGATCAGGTTCCAGGGCTTGAACAAAGAATGGCTCCCAAGTCCACCGAGATGCATACACATGATAGGCATGATGTTACCCCCAGCCTATTAATTGGAGGGCTTGCAGCCTTGAAACCCTTGGTAGCCATTCAATCCTGGATGGCTGGCCAAACTCAATTTGTGACATCACTGAAGAAGTGGATTTGGATTCCAGTCAAAACAGGTTCATATTCACACAGCGGCACCTTTTTGGGCTATGTCTAGAACCTGAAAAAGGGAATGACCGATATTGCCCATTCTTACTGCCAAACAGCTGGTAGGACATAAAACAATGAGGTAGCCATCTTTGCTACTACACAGTCAAATATGCCAATCTTACAATAGAAAAATAAAGGCGAAGAGTAGTTCACCATAAAAAGGTCGCACTGCCACCAGCCTTCCCTAATTGCACTGACTGGATGATATCCACCCTGGTGAAGAGAATGTTCGGAAGACATGGCACGTTGTTCTGGCGGCCATAGGGGCTAGACGTACGGGCCAAAACACAGAATGAGAGTCAGGGTCCTCCTACACTGACAACCATCAGGACTGGTTACTACTCCCAAATTCATGAGTTGCAGTGGAAAAGAATATTGAAAAAGAGCCTCACCCACTCAAAAATAAGTCAAGTACACTGAACCAGCTAGAAAATTCACTCGCGGTACCATAGAATGATGCTCAAAAGCAGCAAAAAGTAAACCTTCCTATCATCCAGGTATGAATGAGATCTAGTTTGTCTGTTGTTCTCGTCTGGTTTACGATGGTGGGATGTGGTTTGGAGGCTTCAAGTTTTTCAAGGAACATTTCCAGCTTGATCTCCCTTTCAGGGCTGGACTGATGTTGGGGGTCTTCTATCGACTCATGGAAGAGATGCCCGAGTGAAGATGCTGAAAAGGATAGAGAGGTGGTCCCCGCAAAGTTAAGGGACCTGTGGGGGAAATGGTTCAATGTGTGTCTGCATGGATAGCTCCTTAAACTAGTTGCTTGAAGTGGAAGGCGCCAAAGTTTGTACAGTAATTTTGTAGCGTTGCTGATCTCCTTTTCAAGCCAGAGTTTTAAACCTTCCAATATGTTCAGGTGTTGGCAATGTACTGCAAGGTTAGCAACCGCATCTGACGGGTTATCTGTGAAAGATGGAATGTACCAGGGAGGACCATATGAGAAAGGCGCTCAGAGTTGATGTGCACGAGAAGAACAGTCTGTTCACGGATTGGTAAAATCTAACATCGGAGTCTGTGTGTAGGAGTGAAATTACTCCTCCCCTCTTAATCATTCGGTTGGCGAGTTACATCTTATAGCCTGTTGGGAAGGCTTTGTGAAGAATATCAAGCAAGAGGTGTGAGTACAAGAGAGTTTGGAGGAGGACAATATCAAGCAAGAGGTGTGAGTACAAAAGAGGTTGGAGGAGAATATCAAAGAGGAGGGAAGAGCACAGGGTAGGTTAGAGGACAGACTGTTTTGAGAACTGTCTTTGTGCAGACAGAATAAGAAATCACCTGGAATTGGACTGAGACCTTGTTTTGCACTGCTGTCCCATTTGGGCTGAAGGCAGATGGTGATCATTGGACCCTACTGCCGGTAAGGAAGCCTAGCAAGGGTCTCAGGGAGCCTGGCATATAACCAATGCCATGTCCATGCCTGTCAGTGGGAGAGAGATCCTGGGAGAATATCTTTAAAGTATCCTCACCAGAGACTTGTGTGGGTCATACAAAAACCACTGCTAGGGAGACCCTTCCTTAGGGCTCTTTGTTGACTTTGGGCCTCAATACAATCCTCCCGGTCCGGTAACAATGGTGCCGGTAGGCTTACCAGCACCATTGTTACCGGGCCGGCAGAGTACAAATTTGCGGGCCAGGTGGCTTTCCCCCCACCAGTTCTGACCTGACCTGACAGGCATAAAGGCACCCGCTTGCAGATTTTGACGGTAGCACCCGCTTGCAGATTTTGGTGCCGGTGCTACCGTCCTCCCAATTCCCATTGAGTCCAATGGGACTCGAATGGGAATGGGGAGTTCCTTTTTCCGGCGCTTTGCTTCAGGGACCGCCGGGGCTGTAATGCCCTGGTGTTTCCCCATTGCTACGCGTCGGGGGAAAAAACACGACTCCGGCGGCAGCTGTGCTGTTTTTACCGACACAGCTGTGCCATGTGACCTGCAAGTACATCATTTAGTTGGTGGCCCTCTGTTGGGGTAAGCTTATATTGATGGGGACCATATGTGTTATATACAGCTAGTCCTCCAGGACTTTTGTCGCCCTCTCCACACCAGTTGGAAGAGTCCAGCATGACGTGACGTTGGTAGAAATGGTTGGTCCAAATTAGACGTTTTTTAAGCATGGGCAACGGTGATGCCATGCGGTTTTTAGCCTAGTGTTCTTGCACTTCAAAGCAACCAACAACACAAGATTTGGCTATCCACGTGTTGCTTCAGGATGTATGAATGTGGAGATGACGACGTGTCTGGAGCAAGGAAGAACGAACGCTCTGCTCTCCCACAGTGTCCTTTTAGACGGCAGTCAAAGGACTCCCATATGCTCTCAGGTAAGTCAACATCCTTTGTGTCCCTCGTGTTTCAATGTGAATGATCACAGAGTGCCAATGGCAACACGCTTCGCCCCCTGCAGGTGGCCTTTTGACAGTAGTGAGCAGTGGGTGACATGGCACGTATAGGTCTTTGGTGGAACATTATGATTTTGTCCTAGGCTTTTTATGGTCACATTGGGTCTTTCCACAATGCCAGAATGTGTGACATTGTTTACATTGTTTCTGTTATGTTATGTTACTTGCCATTCATATAGCGCCTTATATATCATTTGTATGACCTCAAAGCGGGAACCGTATTTCAAGTCAGTAGAGAGAGATAGTGTTGTATGGCGCGTGGGCGCACCGGATATGTGTGCAGCTGATGTAGTTGTCGGATGAGAGCTGCTTTCTAGCGATAGGTGAAGATATCAGTTGGATGTGTGCAGTCTGGTGGGTGGACACTCAAGACTGGGTTCTGGCTGCGTTAGGCCAGAGGAACGCCTATGTGAACAGCTGGCCGGAATGTGCTCAGCTAGCTGCGTTTCATTAGGGTGATGAGGTGTTCATGGGGTTGTATTCGTATGTGAACAGCTAGGCCGAATGATCAGGGGTATAGCTGTGTTCTAGTTGAATGATGGTGTGTAGTAGAGAGTAAGTGTAGTGGTGTGATATGGTGGCTATCAGTAAAAGCGCCTGAGACCAGGCACATGAACAGGCAATGGGGACGTACATAGCGACATACAGATATAGCAACAGCGTGGATACAGGTTTATATGGAGGGAGGCGGGGTGGGTCTGCGCAGGCGCGTGGGTAGTTCGGTGAAGGGATGGGGCGCGGACTCTGAGGTAAAGGGCGTGAGAGGGGAGGTATGATTGCAGAGGTCTGGGGGAAGGGATGGAAGAAACGGAGGCTTTCGGATGGTTGTTTAATACTGAAGAGAAATTCCTTTTCCAACTTTTCCAAACCAAGGCACCTTTTATCGTGTAACTCAAAATAAAAACAGCCAAGTGCTAAACCAACATTTCTGTGCCCGGTTGTGTTTCCTGTGTCTTTGTTGCATTGGGTTGTTAGGAATACCACTACTGACTGGCGGCGATGGGTGTATTAGTGTCTTGAAAGAAGACTCCTTAGCTTTTCATGCCCCTCTCTTCCACTCCTATCCCGCTATATTTACGCCGCTTGCCCAGGGGGTGGGTTTGCTGTGTGGCAACCAGGCATTCTATTTTTAAGTTCGGAAATGTAAAGTGTTATGATGGTTGCAGGTTGCGAGGGCTGTTGCCTAACCTTTGAGGGCTTGCTCCAGGGCAGGAGGGGGCCTGTGCTCACAGTAGCATAGAAGGAAGCAAAATCACACCATGCCAGTACCTAACATGGGTCACCATGGAACAGAGTCACAGAAGCAGGCGATCATGGGGTACACCGGGAGCACAGTCGCAGAAGGCCACCAGAGAGCAAAACCACAGTATTAAATTAATAAATATCTGGCAACACAACAGGTTGGGGAATGATACATGTGGGGCACAGGGAGCACTAATAGCACATTAGGGCAGTCATTAATGTGGTAGACTGGGAGCAGAGTCACAGAACGACACCGGGTAGCCAAATCACACTGGTGAAGTAACACATGAGGGTCACCAAGGAGCAAAATTATAGGACAGTAAGTAATGTGGGACTCCAGGAAGCAAAATCACATTAGTGAGCAAGATCACAATGGAGCAGCAAATAATGTGAGACACCAAGAAGGACAAATCAGAGAACGACAACAGCGAGGAAAATCGCAATTAGGATAAAATAATGTAGGACACCAGGGAGCAGAATCACAGTAGAAAACCAGGAAGTAAAATCACAATATGTTAACAATTAATGTAGGACACCAGGGAGCAGAATCACAGTAGAAAACCAGGAAGTAAAATCACAATATGTTAACAATTAATGTAGGACACCAGGGAGCTGAATCGCGGTGGGGGAATAATTCAAATGTTATTAAAACGTTGGTGAAATTTCCTCGCGTTTGGTAACACCCTTATAGCATATGCTACAGCAGTATGCATGCATTAATAAACATTAATAAACAGATTCTGGGTGCAGCATCTTTACTGGTATTGTTCGTATACACCAAATACAAATATCAGACATACCATTGAAACGGTTTTTGATCTATTGGTGGTGCAGATTACATTAGTCATTAAAAGTTGACATTAGGGGGCAAAGTCACAGCACAGCAAAATCACAGTGAGTAAAAAGTAATGTGGGACACCTGGGAGCTATATCACATTGGGGCAACAATGAGGGTGTAACACAAGGGAGCAGTATCACAGTGTGAGAAAAAATAATGTGAGGAAACAATTAATGTGGGGCATCAGGAAACAAAAGCACAGCAGGGCAACGATTAATGTGTGAAGCCAGGGAGGAAAATCAGAGTGGGTCAATAAGTAATGCGGCAACAATCTGGAACATCAGAAAGTAAAATCACAGCAGAACACCAGGGAGCATAGTCACAGGGGCAGATTCATGGAATTATGTGCAGAAATCATGCAAAAGCCGCACACCGAAAAGGCCACTGCGCAAGCTTGCACAATTAAGCAAATCTGCACTCGACGTGTATTAATGGAATTGTTTGGGCAAAGTAACCATATTTGCAAGTCCCGGCTGGAACGCCCCTGACACGCCCACAGGCAAAGCAGGAAACTGCCAGATCAGCTGCCTTTGCGCGGTACCCCAGGCGCGAATACACACACCCTTCAGACAGTGAGTGGGGTCCCTCGTAAGCAGGCCTGCGATTCAGGCAACATGTGCGGTGTCCCCGTAACTGTATCCGGCACCCTGACAACATGCGTATGAAAAATCGTAACACGCCAATAACTAGTGAAAAATGCATGCAAACCCACGTAAAACGTTCCTGCACCCCGCAACACAGCGTACATGCACCCAACATTACATCGGAACCCTGATTGAGTACACACACTACAAAATGTGATCCCACCTGCGCGCTGAAAATCTTACCCACAAGTGTACTTACGCTAGTCTTTGGGTGCTGGATCTTATGAAGGACATGTGTGGCCATTACCCAGCTGAGATGTTGCGCAATCGATTTCATGAATAAGTCTCTTGCCACGCGATAGTGGGCGTGCGAGGGACTGCCTGCAGGATGTCCCTCGGAAATGCCCACTTCTTTGCAAGTTATTTCCCATTTCAGGTGTTCAGCCCCCTTGCCAGCCCTCTGCACAGACAACGCCCACCCACTGCTCGGAGTCTCGCGCAAGGCCCTCGGCTCGCATAGGTGTGCCAGGCCTGCGCGAAATCCACGGAAGTCCAAGAAAAGTCCTGTGCATTCGATTCCATGAATCGACAAACAGAGTTGCGCCCGCAGATTGGGCGCAAGTAGCTATTTTCTGCGTGAAAAATTCCATGAATCGGCCCACAGAGTGGTACTTTTAATGTGCCGTGGCATAGGGTTCCACCTGAGACTAAGAATTATCCCAAGATCATACATTGAAGTTAAGTAGCTTTCTTTAGAGACTTACTACAAGAAATGGCATCATAAATGAAAATGGGATTTTTCCAAACAAAACAATAGTCAGGATGGTCTCGATGGAATGGGGTTGCTTCCCCCTCCTACACACTCCCCCTTGTACAATGTCTGTTGCACTATCTGCGGGTTCCAGAGCCTTCCTGGCCTTTGGACCAATGGTCCCAGATCAAAAACTTCAAAGGTGGGGTTTCTTACCCCCTGCTGCCATTGCAAGCCTCAGGATCACTGACGTAACGGGGGCCCCTACAGCCTCCGCAGTGCAGGGGATTCCACCACCACATGTCCTGGGAGGGCCCCCCCTTGGAGGTAAAAAAAAAAATCAAAATGTCTTTTTTTGCAAAAAACATGAAAACAAACACATTTGTTTTTTAAATCACTCTGCCTTCATAAAGAAATTATTTCTGTAATTGAAATCATTTCTTTATGAAGGCGAGTGACTACAAAAAGACACTTTCTTTTTGAAGTCTGAGCCCACCCCCTTCCCCATGACATGGAAGCCTCTAGACGGGAGGCATCCATGTCATGGGGTGGGGGAGCCCTATGACTTCAAAAAGAAATAGTTTATTTTTGAAGTCACTCTGCCTTCATGAAGAAATGTTTTCCGTTATGGTTCGGTCCTTAACGGAAATAATTTATTTATGAAGTCAGAGTGACTTAAAAAAGAAACTATGGGCCTCATTACAAGGTTGCCGGTCCGGCATACTCCGAGTTGTGCAGCGGGTGCCTTTCATGCTGCCAGGTCTGCCTTGGCGGAATGAAAGGCACCCGCGAGCACAGCATGCCTGTAGCACCGGCACCGCTATAAACAGTGCAGTGCTACAGGCATCCCCAAGGCTACCTCCAACCTCGTAATGAGGCCCCATTTCTTTTTGAAGTAATAGGGCTCCTCTCAACCCCATGACGTGTGCGTGTGTGAGTGTATGGTGAAAGGGTGCACACTTAAATGTGTAGGTGGCTGCCTGTGTGAGTTTCTGGTGAAAGGGTGCACACTTAAATGTATGGGTGGCTTTGTGTGCGTGTATGATGTAAGGGCACACACCTGAATGTATGGCTGGCTGCCTGGGTGTGTCTGTATGGTGAAAGGGTGCACACTCAAATGTCAAGGTGGCTGCCTGTGTGAGTGTATGGTGAAAGAGTGCACACTTAAAAGTATGGATGGCTGGGGGTGCGTGTGTGTATATGGCATGTGTGCTTGTGTTCAGGGACGCAACAAAACCTACATTTCCGGGGAGCTAACCCTCCTAATGTTGGGAGAGGCGTTAACTTCAAGGGCGGTGGGAGAGGGGCAAACTTATTTGTGTGGGCCCATATAACTTTACACATTTTAATGAGATTATTCTAGTGCAGCTTTAATGTTATTAGCAGTTAACTCTCTCCTTTAAGTCTGAAAGCACCCACGCATGGACTGCTGCGAGAATGAGCTGTTTCTTGCTCCCTCTCTTCCCTTCCAATCACTCCCCTGGCATGCAAGTACTAAACCCCCATCACGATTTCAATTGCCTAAAAAATTATGCATTTTTAATAGCAAAGCATTAATGTTCCTGTGCACTGTTGGTGACTTGCATATATTGGATTTTTGGATCGGTGTTACGCTACAAAATAATTGCAAACACTGTGGCTTTTTAGCCAATTTTTCTCAGCAAGTGTGCTGTATATTGCATTAAAACACATATTGCATGCGGCATACCCCTGCAGCAGCACATTCGTGCGTATTGTGCAAGTGTGGTAATCTAGGCTGACCCAGAGTGTGGCGGGATCCGTGATTTGTTGCTGGGTTGAGGGGTGGGGCCTCAGCATTGCTCGCAGGGGGTCCCCCAAATTTTGTGTTACGCCACTGCTTATGATTACCAGAACCCTTTAGCTCTACTGGACCTAGATGCAGATTTTCTGGGGATCCGTACCCTAAGACTCACTTGGGCACAGTCTTTCCAGTAGACTGGTCGTTAGATGCAGCCAGCAGGGAGAGTTAGAGAGGGGTCCCTGGATCGTGATTTTGTTTGGGATTCGCCCCGATTCCTCTACTCTCACCTTTCAGATCTCACAATACTCTCTCAGACCCAATTTCATTTCTTCTCTCACTGTCTTGTCCTGTCAAGGGATGATCGGGCCCTCTGGAGCCTTTATGCTGTAACAGGCAGCTCTCGGTCTCCTCCTTCGCTAGCTGATGTTCTCCTGTCTCCCTCCCCTCTGGCTGTTACCAGGCCCATCCTGGTTTCTTTGTCTGCTGTTACAGCCACCAGCCCCCTTCTCCTATGGGCATGACGCTCTCTGCAATATCCTCTTCTCCAGTCACTTTAACACTCCTGCCTTCCTCCCTGCCACATTCAGTACCACCTGCACCTCATTCCGTTCCTTCCTCCTCTGCCTCCTCCATGTCACTCTTTCCCCATGATGTTATCTTCTCTGTGTCACTCTCGCGCTCTATTGTTACCACCACCTCCTTCCCTGTCAGTTTCATCACCTCCTTCTGTGCCCTGCTTCTCCCCTCTTGGCTGCTACCTCCTTTTCCTGATGTTATCATCTTCTCCTGAAACTGTTCTCCTTCTGTTGTTGCCACCTACTTGGTCCCCGCCTGGACTCTCACCATTTACTTCTGTCATTTCTTTCTCTCTGATCTTACCGCCGCCTCCTGTCCTTGCTCTCCCTCTAATTTTACAGTTTCCACCTTCACCCTTTTGGTTTTCACCAACTCCTCCTCTCCATTCCTGTACCGTGCCACTCTCCTCTGTCTCTCCAGCCTCTCCTCCTTTCATGGTCTCCAATCTACAGTCTTCTCAAAACATGGGCCTCCTGCAACTGACACTGAGCAACTGGGGTGGGTGACTTTATACTGAGCTCCCACTGCCTCACTTGGTGAGACTCTCAGCAAGGATCTGCAGCTGGTGAGGGCTAGGACATGGTGCTGGCCCTGAGCGCTCTTGGGCTGCCTTGGACTTTTGTGGGTTGCACAATACCTCAACCTTTTTTGGAATACTCTCTTCTTCCCTCATTGAAACACTCTCAACCTCCATTTTACCACCTCTACCTCATCAGTTTCCTTCCTCCTCCCTGTCACTCTTTCCCCATGATGTTGCCTTCTCTCTGTCACTCCTGCTCTTTAATGTTACCAGCACCTCCTTCCCCTTGGGGTTTACCACCTCCTCCTGTACCATGTTTCTCACTTAAATTTCTTGATTTCTACCCTCCTTTCCTGATGTTATCCCCTTCTACTACAACTGCCCTCCTGTTGTTCCCACCTGCTCAGTCGCCCCCTTAATTCTCACCAATTCCCTTTCTGTCCTCTCTGCCCTTTGATTTTATCACTGCCTCCTGTCCTTGCCCTCACTCTTATGTTATCACGTCTGCCTTAACCCTCTTGGTTTTCACCAATTGCTTCTGCTTTCCGCTGCCATTCTCCTCTGTCACTCCAGCCTACCAGCAGCTAGAATTTCTTTGGTCATGGATGTTACAGTAAGTTAATGTCCATTATTACAGAATGTTTTTCCAGCACCCCTGTTGGTGAGTAGTGACACTTCTCTGCTTTCAAACTTCACTCACAGCCCTTAATCAAGTTACCATGAGGGAACTATACATGCATGGAGTTTTAGGTGAATCAACGTATGCCCAACACGTGACCGTGATATGTGTAACTGGCACTTCTCTGCAATAGAAGACAGAGAAATTCGATGGGACTTTCCCTGCTGCGCCCCCCGTAATTCTTATCCAGTCGTCTCATGACTTCTCAATTCTCAAAATCAAATTCCCTCCCCTCATTTGGCACCCTCCTATTCGTCTACATCACTTTTAGCCTGTACACATTTGTGTACCAAACTGCACCCCTTATGTTCAGATTTCCCTGTGTCCCTCATATTTGTACCCCTAGTTTGAGCCCCTCCTTGTGTCTTTTCCGCCGTCCACGCGCGTTCCTTTCCGTTGTGCCCCCATCAAAAACCTCTTCACTGTGATCCCCAAATCGACTCTCCTCGATTCCACACCTCCTATTCCTTTGGCTCAATTGTGCCCCTTAAATTAATGTGTCCATAGTACCCCAAATATCCCTCCTCCGCTGTTGCACTCACTCCTCGGGTACGCGTAGTGATCTGGGGCAATATAACAGCATAGTAACGAAGCATAACATAGCACCCCCCCTCCTGCCTTGTGCCCCATATCTTGCTTCCACTCTTTAGCAGCCCCTCAATGTCCACTCCTTTACTGTACCTGTCTCATTCATTTAACCTCCTTCTCAGCTGTGCCTCTCGTGTGCATCCCCCAATTGGCTGGGCCCCCCGTCCTTCCCACTCACCGTGGCCCTCAAATGCCTTTCTATTCTTCATTTTCCTCATACAACTTTGCAACTGTCCACCTCATAATTCTGAAATTGTATGTTTCCCCTTGTGTTCTTACTCCTCCTCCAGCATAACCCTCAAGTATGGTGTGCCTCGCTGCTCAGGCCCTAGACACGGTAAAGTACTGGCCCACGTACTGGCCCACCGTGTGCCATGTGACCTGCAAGTACATCATTTAGTTGGTGGCCCTCTGTTGGGGTAAGCTTATAGTAATGGGGACCATATGTGGTATATACAGCTGGTCCTCCAGGACTTTTGTCGCCCTTTCCACACCAGTTGGAAGAGTCCAGCATGACGTGACGTTGGTAGAAATGGTTGGTCCAAATGAGACGTTTTTTAAGCATGGGCAACGGTGATACCATGCGGTTTTTAGCCTAGTATTCTTGCACTTCAAAGCAACCAACAACACACGATTTGGCTATCCACGTGTTGCTTCAGGATGTATGAATGTGGAGATGACGACGTGTCTGGAGCAAGGAAGAACGAACGCTCTGCTCTCCCACAGTGTCCTTTTAGACGGCCCTCAAAGGACTCCCATATGCTCTCAGGTAAGTCGACATCCTTTGTGTCCCTCGTGTTTCAATGTGAATGATCACAGAGTGCCAATGGCAACACGCTTCGCCCCCTGCAGGTGGCCTTTTGACAGTAGTGAGCAGTGGGTGACATGGCACGTATAGGTCTTTGGTCGAACATTACGATTTCGTCCTAAGCTTTTTATGGTCACATTGGGTCTTTCCACAATGCCAGAATGTGTGACATTGTTTACATGGTTTCTGTTATGTTATGTTACTTGGCATTTATATAGCACCTTATATATCATTTGTATGACCTCAAAGCAGGAACCGTAGTTCAAGTCAGTAGAGAGAGATAGTGTCGTATGGCGCGTGGGCGCACCGGATATGTGTGCAGCTGGTGTAGTTGTCGGATGAGAGCTGCTTTCTAGCGATAGGTGAAGATATCAGTTGGATGTGTGCAGTCTGGTGGGTGGACACTCAAGACTGGGTTCTGGCTGCGTTAGGCCTGAGGAACGCCTATGTGAGCAGCTGGCCGGAATGTGCTCAGCTAGCTGCGTTTTATTAGGGTGATGAGGTGTTCATGGGGTTGTATTCGTATGTGAACAGCCAGGCCGAATTATCAGGGGTATAGCTGTGTTCTAGTTGAATGATGGTGTATAGTAGAGAGTAAGTGTAGTGGTGTGATATGGTGGCTATCAGTAAAAGCGCCTGAGACCAGGCAATGGGGACGTACATAGCGACATACAGATATATAGCGACAGGGTGGATACAGGTTTATATGGGGGAGGTGGGGTGGGTCTGCGCAGGCGCGTGGGTAGATCAGTGAAGGGATGGGGCGCGGACTCTGAGGTAAAGGGTGTGAGAGGGGAGGTATGATTGCAGGGGTGTGGGGGAAGGGATGGAAGAAACGGAGGCTTTCGGATGGTTGGAGCGCCGTCAGGCTCAACTGGCTTGGGAATTGGATAGTGGTCGGGGTGGTACAGTGAGGGTCTGTCTTTTTCTTTCCATGTTCAGCCATCTTGCCAGCTGTGCTCACATTGGGTCTTTCCACAATGCCGGAATGTGTGACATTGTTTACTTTTTTCTTGTGACTCTGGTCTCTTCCTTTCCAGGTTCGGCCATCTTGCCAGCTGTACTCACATTTTTGTTAATTATGCTTACATTTCCTACATTTAGTTTCCTTGTTTCCAGTACATGTTGGCAGGTTACAGTGTTTCCCAGGGCTATTTTGGACTAAACATATTTACCTAACAGTCTAAAGAATGTTGTACCATACGATTCACATTGCAACAGCTGTGCCTGTAAACCTGAATAATGGAAACTTGATTTCAAGATCTTTGTTGAGTGGGGACCGAAAAATAGATGCGACTGCAGTAAATAATCCATTCGTTTTGCCTCCTAGTCTTACGAGGTCTGGTAAGCCATTCTTTGAAGTGTGATAAACTCCCCTGCCTGGTTATGGGAGTGGCCAGGGCAGTGCCTATGGGTCCCCGGTGTTAACCCGAGCCAGTATATGTTGAGCCCAAGGAGGATTCCCAGGTCACTTGGTCACTTGGCCTTGGTTTCTGGCACATGGCAGGGGACAGTCACATTGCTGCAACACAGAGCAGACTCGGGTCCAGTCTCTTCCCATCTCACTGGCCCATCAGGTCAGAGCGGACCTCGAGGCTTGGACCCGGACCAAAACCCCTATAGTACTTGGCAGGCTAATGAGAGACCTCTTGGTCAACTATCTGAGAGAGGCTGAAGCTGGCCCCAACCAAGCCCAAATCTCCTCTACTGAAAAGGGAGGACATTCCCTTTAGGGGGGAAAACCTCTCATGTAATTGACGAAAGTGGTGCATACAGTGCTACTGTTGCCAGTTCACCCAGCACTTCAAGGAAGTTCTATTTTGAAATCCACAGAACCCGCTACAAGTAAAGCGGTTCCGCGGTTTCCAGTCCATGACTTCCAGAACACAAAAAAACGAATGCATGAAGCAGCATACACAGAAACGTACCGAAATGTCGCCTTTTTTTGTGTGCCCCCGCAGTCACTGTGACTTTGGGGGCACACAAAATGCAGACTCCCACTACTGAGCCCACGCATAGCAGAGGTTGCAGGGGTGTCCTCCACTCTCCTTGAGCACAGTAACGGGAGTCGGCACTTGCAGGGGTGTCCCCTGCTTACCATTGCAGTAAGCGGGGGACAAGAAAGTGAGAAAAAAAAAGAAAAGCACCCTACAGCATCAGCTCTTCTCACGTTAGTGGGAGGACCTCACACCGCAGTGATAGAGGAGTGTAGGCGGCACATATAAGTGTGCCGCCTTAAAGGTAAGTGGCGTGGGGTGATGGGGGGTCAGGAAGGGGAATACTGGTTGGGGGATGCGGGCAAAGTGATCTATTTGATCAATGCGCCGTAATTGGTGACAACTTTTTTGGTGGCGCAGTTACGGGCAGTGCAGCGATCACATACATTTTCGCATGTACCACTAGCATTCCCCAGAGACAAAACATACGCTGGAGAAACAAATGATTACACAAGGGGAAACAAGTATTTCACTCCCGCTCACCAAATACAATCAATTAATATAGCAATCTAGAAAATGTTACCAGCATCTATGCAATCTATACCTCTCATGCTGGAAACACCAAAGCCCTCAGCCCACTGCAAAAAAGTCTGCAGGACGACCAGAGGAACACATCTAAAATCCAAGATGACAGACAAGAGCGATGCAAGCCCAGCCAAAGGTAGCCCCAGGTGCACTTAAGGAAGCTTATCAATCCCTGCCCTCATTTCATCAACACTTATGGGTGCAGACCCTCAGAGTAAAGCCCATCCGGGGATGGGGGTTATTCTGTAGACATGCAGCCAGCTCCACTTCCTTAGTGTGGGTTACAGGAGGGCGAGGCTCCACTTTGGAGAAGACTGGAGGACAGAGACTGGTGGAAGAAGCAGAGTCTACGGGAGAGGTGGTGGCTGTGGAGAGCAGGATGATTTTGTGTTAGTAGGAGATACTCAAAAGGAGGTGGTGACAGCAGGGGTGGATAGCGAGCAGAAGGTGATGATGGGAGCAGCAGAGAGTCCAGGAGAAGAGGTAACTGCTGGAGGAGTGACAGGACAGAAGGAGGAGGTGTTAACATTAAGGTACCGACAGAGAGGAGGTTTTGGATGAAAGAGGCAAAGAGGATGAGAAGGAACCTCAGGACTAGGAAGATGTGTGTAGATCAGGCCCTGGAAGGGGCACAGAGCCAGACAACTCGTGCATCGAGGGTGATATGTGATATGTGAGAAATAATGATCAGAGAGTGACAAATAGAATGAAGAAGGCCAGGGACTATGTAGAGCGACTAGGAAAGGTTCAGTGGAATAGGCCAGCCTTAGGCAGTATCGGATGGTGGGAGGAGAAAAGTTACGGGGAGTATCGACAGCTCACAAAAGCAAATGGGAAGAAATCTGAGTTAGAGTCATCCAATCCTGGTGACCCGTCCTTGCTCTCCCTGCTGACTGGTCTTCTTGCAGGACTTGGTACATAGTTAGTCATGGAGTACAGCACTCCAGAAAGCCAAGGGCTCAAGTCAAGGGTAGACGAACCTTGATATGCTCATTTCTGGTGACGCCACATTCAATTGGTATGTTATGTTAATGAGTCCAAGCCACTTTTATTTAGGACTAGACCCCTGGGAAAGCCAACAACTAGCTAGATGAAAAAAGAGGGTTAAGGACCTTCCAACCTTACCTGTAGACCTGCAATGCCAAAGGAGGGGAGGTGGAGCAAACTCCCTCACAGGAAGTTCACAGACTCCTGTAATAGGGTGGCAGGAGAACTATGAGCAGACTCCCCATTTACTTGCAAGAAGAACTGGGAGAAGAACTGGGCCCTGGAAATCCCCTGCCCCAAGAACAGGAGACCCAGCCATAGAACAAAATTCACTGGACCTCATTACAACTCTGGCGGTAGCCGTGCTGTTAAAAACGACACGGCTGCCGCCAGAGTTGCATATTTTCTGGGACCCATGAATGGGCAAGAACCGGGTCATGCCAAGTTAGGCAGACCCGGTACTTGCCCATTTTCGGGTGCTGAAATCAAGGGCCTCCTCATCCCCATTCTCCCCTTTAAGGCTGAATGGGGATGGGGATGTCAGATGCATCGGCACATGCAGAGTTGTGCCGGTGCATCCGACGTGCTGTACTCGCGGGTGCCTGTCAGCCACCAGGAAAAACCTGGCAGACTGTCAGGCACCCACGAGCACAGCCCAGAGTTTGGCGGCCCCGGAAACTACGGTACAGGCATGCTTACCGGTACCGTAGTTCCCGGACCACCATGCTTGTAATGAGGCCCACTGTCTTTATTGACTATTACAATGACAGGGATCGCAACATGAACAGCGGAGAATTCTTCACAAGCTCTCACTCTCCCGGCGCAAGTCATGCCGTTTTGTTGACTAGTGACATCACAAAAACAAAGTTACACCCCAAAACCTAACAGGGGAAGGGATTGGTTAATTAGGTGAACTATATATGAAATGTATAAGGGATTTGTATGATCAATGGGTAAGCCATATCTGGTGGCTCCTCCTGTGACTTCCTCCTTGTATTACAAATACAAAGGTTAGTATAAAGATGATTGGCCGATGCAACATAGTGTATGCTTACTGTGGAAGGTGTTTAGGGATTGGCCAGGAAGGATCTTTTCAGCCTTGGGGCTTTGGACAGTTGCCAGGTCAAGTGCAACTATTCAAGTTAGTGGGAATGATCCTGAAGGTGCTACATGTTCCCAATAAGTTACCATCTCTGATCACCTAGGCCTTGAGACAGAACATTCAGCTTTGAACCTTTATAACAGTTGTATCTTCCTATCTGTGTTTCGATGGGAACAGTATTCTCTGTCTGCCTCAAATTAATGGGCTCTGTCTCATAGATTCAGAACACGTGTGCAGGGACCACAAAATGGAGCCCTCCTGCTTGTAATTAAGAAGATTTTTTCACAGTGTCCCTCACAGGTGTCCTATCTAAACTTTCTTTCCCTACATGTCCTTGGTGTGGCTGTGCACGGTGTCTGAGCTGGAAGTTTTGTCTGCGTGCTTGAGCAAGATCCGTCGGTCAGCCTTTCCCTGTATTCGAAAACTCATCTAGCTTGCCCCATTCACTCCAATGAACCTATCGCTTCCATCTTTGTTCGCATGGCCATCCATGTTAGATGCAATTAGGCACAGGCAAGCTGTTCATATGTATTCTTAGGCGTCTTGCAGTTTCCTCGTAGCAAAGGGTATACGTGCGTCAGTCCTCTATGTGAGTCATTTGCTTCATGTCTATCAGCAATAAACTAAAGTGTTTGTGCAGCTTCATGCAGGCATGCCTGTGTACTTCATGTCTAACTTATCTATGTCATGATGTCAGCCGTGACATCATCAGCGTTCTTTGAGGTTGAAGTCACTTGACTTGTTCGATTGATAGCTGTATCTTTTCAATACTGTCATCTGAGCATGGTCTGAATGGTTGTCTGAGTGAGTAGCGCTTTTCATGCCTGCAGTACATCAGTGATGGTGAGGCAGGGCCCAGAAGCGATGTACATCTCTCGTTTCTCTGACGACGGGCTAAGAATGGGATGGGTGTAATGAGGGCTCCGTTTGGGTCTCCCTCTTCAAGACCACTCTGATAGATAAGTCGATCACACTCCCTAGATGGCCCTTTCTATTCACGTGTAGTCTTGGGACCCAGATCTTTGTCACTCCTCCCAGATGTCCATTGTATTTCACATATTTGTCTAAGCTCCAGGTCATATAGCTGCAGTCTCCATCAAGGTAGCACCATACCCATTTTCCCCAATAGTAGCGTGGAACTAGGGGAAAGGAGAATGCTGTACCTGGCGGGAACAAGGGGCATTACATCAAGTGTGGTTTCAATATGTCAAGAGTCTGTGTCTCTCTATCAGTCTCTGTCTCAAATATGTCAAATAATATTTTCATCCCTATCATCTTTTCAGTAATCTTCTTGCACTGTGCTATAGCTACTCTGATAATGCAGAAGGCAAATAATACTAGCACTAAGGCTGCTAGCAGCACCTTCTGTCTACTAGCCATCCATGATGGTATCCAGGAAAAGATGTACTTCAGCCAGTCTTCGTCTTGTACTATTGGGTCTGTCACTGCCTCCATTCTAGCTTGCAGGTCGGATAAATGTATGATTGCCTCGGTTAGTGTCCCATTCTCTGCATCATGGGAAGGCACGTATGTACAGCAGGAAGGCCCAATTCTGGTGCAAGTGCCTCCTTCCATAGCTGTAAGAAGATCCAGGATGTATCTGGTCTGTAAGGTCATCAATCTGACCACTAACAACTCTCTTTTGATGGTGTTCAATCCTTTGACGGTCAAGTTTATTGTCTGCAACAATTCCCATATGGTGATCTGGTGTTCACATTTGTCTGGATTGCTGGAATGATTGACACAAAGAACATCTCTCTCCTGCTGAATAATCACTGTTCTAATGATATTGTCTAGTGCATCTTCCATTTTTGATGACACTTAGTTTCCTGTCCTCAGTCTTGTCAGCTCTACAGATCTCTTCTTCCTCTGATGTGTGTCCATTTTGGGGAATCCATCTAATTCTATGTCTTTTTGGGGCACTACTAATGCTGGTGTGTTCAACTGAAGTAGAGAGCATATCCCTCCTGCAGTTTGGCAGTAGTTGCATGTATGCTTTGGATCCGCAGGCCCAATAGTGATCCATCAGCACTACAGTACTAACCTTCATGCATGGTATCTTCGATATTCGCTTGCATCCTTTATTCTCCTCAACTTTCACTGGACCATCATTCTGGAAACAGAAGGAAGTATTTTTGATTGATATGATTGGCATGGGACCTGCTTCGTTTTCCACCCAGGTGAGCAACTTCGTACTTGCTGCCCATTCCTTGAGGCAATCGTCATTTTCCTTCTGCACCACTTCTACTGGAACTGTCAAAAGTGCATGTGCCATACCTTCCTTACATCCTTCTCCTGTGCATATATGCCCATAAATTAGTAACTGAGGCCTCTCCCAGCATCCTTACATTTCTCCTATCCCTCTTTGTCCTGTCTCTGGGCATTATAACTCCTTCTGTGTTAGTATTCTGGCTTCTCTTTTGTTCGGGCCATCAGGAATGTACTCTGTTGTCTTGTCAGTACTCTTGTCA
Organism: Ambystoma mexicanum; assembly: GCF_040938575.1. Lineage (NCBI taxonomy): Eukaryota > Metazoa > Chordata > Amphibia > Caudata > Ambystomatidae > Ambystoma > Ambystoma mexicanum. Next base: position 573,663,419 of record NC_090922.1, on the reverse strand, counting down.
GTACTCCAATAGTTATCTATCATCTCTTCATATGGGAACGTCTTCTGCAAAATCTATCTTAATGTAGCCAATCCTGCTTGGAATTGGCATCCTGTTTTTAAGAGTGACAGCTTTGGCTGTTGGTATTTCTGTAGCTAGGAATGTTCTCGAAGCACTTAAGGCATAGGGGATGAGAGAACAGACACAGTAGCTGTCCTTCAATGTCTTCCTTTCCACCTTGGTCCTGTGTTTATTCCGTATATTGTTGGATACATGGGCTGTGCCTGAGTCTTTTTACGTCTCAGGCAGCTTTGGCCATCCGCCCCGATATGACTTCATTAAGAGCAGGGATAGGGGTTATGTTAACAGGGACCAAAGCATGTGCATGCAACAATACAACCTTTTGTAGTGCAAAGATGGTAAAGAAGTAGAGACAGCAGAAGACAACAAATGTCAACACAATAGACTTGGTCACAGCTTCCATCTTATGTAGTGCTGGATGTCTCCTATATTGTCCATAGAGTCCATAAGACCATTTGTAAAGGTCTTTAGAATGCATCATTACTATTTTAGTGTGTTAGTCAAAATGTTCTGCTGTAATACTGAGCAAGTCCAGCAAAAACAACCGCTCCCAAACAATTTGCACCTTAGCACCTTTAAGCAGTGTGATAATAGATGGGCCGCCTTGAGTTAATACGGGATAAGCAAGAAAAGCATAAAAGAACAGGAAGCTGGAAGTTGGGAGCCGCAAACAGATGAAGCAAAAATCAGTCTGGAAAAATATAATGGGGCCATAAATTCTTTCTTTGCGAGTCATGCTAGGGGTACAATCTCCCCCACCCTGAAATTATTCAAGAATCAATCTTGCCGAGCAGCAGTATATGTGGCCGGATTATGGGGATGTTTGCAATGAAATACCTTGCAATCGTGTGAAAGGAAGTTCTTAAGAAAACTGGTACTCCTGCCACCTTGCACACCAGCATATTTAATTTCTCCAGCATGGGGTCTGGCATGAATTCACATGCTCATGAATATTCCCTGTCGTCAGGCTGGGAATCCTCGGTAAAGAAAAAATCAGTATCAGTTTTGTTTCTGATCTGCCTTTCTTAATAGTAACCAATCACTGATCTCTGGGTCATACTGCCCCCAGCCTATGACTGCCCTCTCCCTCTGGCAGCCATCCTCAGATTTTTACCGCACGCTCAAGTGTTGGGAGTCCTCATGTTTAGCTCTCGAGTTTTTTTTACTGCGTTTTCGCGTTTTTTCAGGAGAATTTCTCATTTTTTCGGTTTAATCAAGCCTCAAGCTCCACCGTTTCTACTTCCGATAACGGGGACCCGTTTCGGAATTCTTCTACGCCCCTCAAGGGTGAAGTTTTTGTCGAGATCACACTTCTCGGAGGATTCCAGAAGATCTGCGGCCTACCTCAAGGACATGGCCCAGGACAAAGGGAGCTTGACGCCCGGATCCAAGCTGTTCAGGAACTGCCCTGGATGCAGATTATATAACGTTTTCAAGGAGGACGAGCATTCGCGATGTCTCTACTGCCTCCATGGGGACAAGACGCACGTGGAGAAGGACTGTGCGTTCTGCAAGAAACTTTCTGGACAGACCAAACAAGATCGTCGTTCCCGCCTCGCCACCTGGCTGGAGAAGGGCACAGCAAGTGAGAAGGCGAAGAAGAAGTCTGAGCGGGCTTCTAAGTCCTTTGAGGGCGCCCCGGCGACGGGGAACCAACAGAAGGCCAAGCACCTCGAGTCTGCGAGCTCCGGGAGCGCCGAAAGGTCGGGCTCTTTGGTTGCCAAGCAGGGAGCTACTTCCCAGGCACGTTCGACCACGAGCCAGCGCTCTGGGTCGGGGAAGAGGAAGTCCGAGAACCCGGGTAGGCCGCTGGAGCGGACCCGGTCGATCTCGAAGGGGGAGCGAGGAGTTGACCCTGCCCCCAAGGCGAAGGCCCAGGATGCACCTAAGGTGGTGAGGGCCTTGATCCACCCGGCTAAGGCCTCTACCGAAGTGGTCTCTGCGACCCTGGCGGAGCCTGCTGAGACTACGCCAATGGAAACGGCCTCTGGGCCCAGAGTATCCCTGCCGCCGCAGAGTGAATCCTCTCTCCAGCCCATCGCTAAGACCCCCGTGAAACCCCCGGCTGAAAAAGAGGGGGGAGCGGTGGCCGTTACAGACTCGTAATCAGCCTCTGTGGAGGAACTGGTGGAGACCGAGAGGGGCCTCAACGAAAGGTCCATAGGCCTCAACGAGAGGTTCATAAACGTCAACGAGAGGGTCGAGAAGGTTCGATCCCAGGGGACGATCCCTGCTAACGTGATCAAGGATAGCGACGAGGACGATGAACAGGGCCCACTGGAACGGCCAGCCCGTCTGTCGCAGCCATTGCCCGAGCCCCAGGATAGCTTGCGGCCATTTTGTTGGCAATCCAATCCTTATGTACCGAGATAAGGATAGGATTACCATGCACCCCGACGGAGGAGCCAGAACCAGGCCCGTCGGGAAGCCCTCCGAACAAGCGGAGGAGAGTCCACCCCTTCGTGCCTGCGACACCGGTGGACCCCTCATCCCCCTCGCCGGGAGAGGATACGGCGACGGATGCGGCAACGGGGACGGACAATGACGGCGGCGATAACACAGTAGACATCCCGTCGTCATCCCCCCCTCGGGCGTCCCCGTCGGCTCTTTCCACGCCATGATAACCAGGGCATCTTAGCTCTTCCAGCTCTGCCCTGAAGAACAGAAAAAGGAGGGGTTTCTTTACCAACGACGAGAGGCTAAGAGGAAGACGGTCCTCGCTGTGCCTTTACTCGACGACATCTGGGACGAGGGGCTTGCTGTCCTCAAGAACCCTGCCACGACACCCGCCAAGAGGGACAAGTACGAGAAAAAGTACCGAGTCCCCAATGCCGCCCCCTTGTGCCTCAGGGCCCAGTCCACGCTGGACTCGGTCGTCTCGGCAGCGGCTAAGAAGAAGGCAGCGGGCGCGGCGGCCTCAACTTCCACTTCCCTGCCGGACAGCGAGGGTAAGAAGTTGGACTCTATGGGACGACGAGTCATCTCGTCAGCGGCGACGATGATTAAGACGGCCAATGCCTTAGCGATCGTGGCCTGCTACGACAGGGAGCTCTGGTTCAAGATAGCTCCCCTGCTAGATTTCCTGCCTGATGACAAAAGGGCGGAGGCCCTAGAAATTCTGCAGGAGGGCGAGGTGGCGTCGGATCACGCCATTACGGTGGCAACAGACATTGCCGATACCGGATTTCGCCAACTGGACAACGGAGTTTGCCTCCGACGATGAGGATGGCTCAAGGCAACAGACTTTCGCCAGGACGTCCAGACCAGAGTGTTGGACATGCCGTTCGACAGCAACAACCTCTTTGGTAAGGCGGTGGATGAGTCTCTACAGGCCATCAAGACCGACTCGGAGACGGCCCGGGCCCTTGGGGTGTTTCAGCAGCGACGGCCCTTTCGGAGCTCTGGAGGCAGACAGGGTGCCTCCAAAGGATCCAGCGGTGGCTCCTCCACCTACCGGCAGGCGGCCCGCTCCTCTTCCCAGGAGGCCTACAGAGGTCGCGGCAAGCAAGGGGGTTCCCGCCATCGTCCCCAAGGAGGCCAAGGCGGCAAGGCCGCTTCCAAGCAAGACTGACCCGGCCGGGTGGTCGGGCCCCCACCGAAGCACCCCAGTGGGAGGCCGACTGACGAAGTTCATCAGGGTGTGGGAGTCCATCTCCACCGATCGTTGGGTGTTGGACACCCTGGCCAACGGGCACTCGCTGGAATTCCTAAAGAAGTGCCCTCGCATTCCTCCCGTGGCCAGGAAGGAGAATCACGTCCCTCAACTGCTGTTGGAGGTAAAGGCGATGCTCAAGAAAGGTGCCATCGAGCTCGTCCCCAGGAGGCTCCGGGGCTCCGGTGTACACTCAAGGTACTTTCTCGTTAGGAAGAAGACAGGCGGTTGGCGCCCCATCCTAGACCTGCGTCGGTTAAACAAATACATCAAAGCGCAGAAATTCAGGATGGTCACCCTCCAGCACGTACTGGGGCAGATGGAGGAAGGCGACTTCCTATCGTCGCTGGACCTGGGGGATGCTTACTTCCACATCCCCATTCTAAAAAGGCACAGGAAGTTCCTCAGGTTCATGGTTCAAGGACGCTACTATAATTCAGAGCCCTACCGTTCGGATTAAAGTCGGCACCCAGGGTTTTCACCAAGTGCCTGGCACCAGTGGTGGGGCAGCTGCGCCTGCAGGGGATCCACGTCTACCCCTGCCTGGATGACTGGCTAATCCGAGCAAGGTCAAAGGAACTCGCCGTCGATCATACGGCGAGGACCGTCCGGTTGCTCACGCAGCTGGGGTTCTCCATCAACTATCCCAAATCCCACCTGGTTCCGTCGCAAGTAGCACTGTTTTTGGGGGCGAAGCTCGATATGGTGGAGCAATTGGCCTCCCCTTCAGAGGAGAGGACCAAAACCATCCTGGGCAAGGTACGGCGACTGTTTGCCACGGACATGGCCAGGGTGAGGTCCATCAAGTCCCTTCTCGGGATGATGTCCTCATGCATCTACCTTGTGCCCCTTTGCAGACTTCAGATGCGTCCGCTACAGGAGTTCCTTGACGCCCGCTGGTTTCAGGCAGGGGGCTGCTTCGAGGACAGGATCCCCCTCGACGAGGAGTTCCGTCGGGCGATCCTATGGTGGGGCACCCGGGCTCACCTCACGACGGGCACAGACTTTCAAACCCCGGTGTTTCAGGAGACGGTGACTACGGACGCCTCTCTGGAGGGTTGGGGGGCCCACACTGGAGATCTCCACGCAAGACGCCTTTGGCTCCCGGAGGAGAGGTCTCTTCACATCAACATTTTGGAGCTCCGTGCAGTGTTCTGGGTGCTCAAGTCGTTCCTCCTGTCCCTCAAGGACAAAGTGGTGAGGATCTTCACCGACAACACCACCACGATGTTCTACATATGGAAGCAGGGGGGCACCAGATCCCCAGCCCTATCCAATGAGGCCCAGGATCTGTGGCACTGGGCCGTCGCCCAGGGGATGTTTCTGGTTCCCTTCCACCAGGCAGGAATAAAAAACATCATCGCCGACTCACTCAGCAGGGAGCTGCGCTCGTGCCATGAGTGGGAACTGCACCAGGATCAAGTGGATCGACTCTTCCAACGATGGGGCAAAACCCAGATCGACCTGTTCGCGACGGCGACAAACTCCAAGTGCCAGAGGTTCGCCAGCAGGTTCCCACAGCCGAGGAGCATGGGCGATTCCTTCTCGTTCCCTTGGAACGGCCTGTTTCTATACACGTTCCCTCCATTGCCGTTGCTGCTCCGCCTCATCAGCCAGCTCAAGAAGTCCAGGTGCAGGATGATCTTCATCGCACTGGCGTGGCCGAGGCAGGTCTGGTTCGCGGACCATCTGGACTTGTCAACGTCCCTGCCAGTCAGGCTGCCGGCGGACGCAGATCTTCTCTCCAGAGAAGTAGGCGCCATTCTACACCACGACCCACAGTCGCTGAACTTGCAGGCCTGGCTCTTGCAGCACTAGAGTTTGGAGGGTACGATATCCCGGCTGATTGCAGAGAGGTTCTTGCAAAAGCCAGGGCGTCCTCAACTCTCAAGTGTTACGGCCATAAATGGAAGAGGTTCTCTGTCTGGTGCCGTGCACAGAAGGTTAACCCTCTGCGGATTACGACCCCTCAAGTGCTGCCGTACTTACTGTCGCTGGCCAAAGCTGGACTGGCTCACGCCTCCATAAAAGTTCATCTGGCTGCCATCTCCCGATATACCAGGACTACGGGACAAGCGTCCTTGTGGTCTCATCGCCTGGTAAAGGAATTTATGAAAGGACTATTCCGATCATTCCTGCCGGTGAAGGCCCCTGCCCCGGCGTGGGAACTTAATGTGGTGCTGACCAGGCTCATGGGAGCCCCATTCGAGCCTATGCATTCGGCGCCTTTGAAGTTCCTGTCATGGAAGACAGCGTTCCTCGTGGCCATCACCTCTGCACGACGAGTGGGAGAGATTCAGGCCCTATCTTGCAAGCCTCCATACTTGACTTTTCATGACACAAGGGTAGTGCTTAGGACGCACCCCTCCTTCATCCCCAAGGTGCCGTCGGACTTCCACCTCAACGAGCCCTTGGTGCTACCAGTTTTCTTCCTGTCGCCTTTGACGCTGGCCGAGAGGACTTTGCACTCGCTGGATGTAGCTAGAGCGCTGAAGTTCTACGTGGACCGCACAAAGAGTTTTCAGAAGACGTCACAGCTATTTCTGAACTTTGGGTCTGTGAATCAAGGGAAGGCTCTCTCGAAGACTTCCATTTCCAGATGGCTCTCCGGCTGCATCATGCATTGTCACCGGTTGGCAAACCGACCGCTGCCCGGCCGTCCGAGAGCCCATTCGACCAGAGCGATCGTTGCTACCACGGCTTTCCTGTCTGGTGTGCCCCTGCTGGACATCTGCAGGGCAGCTACGTGGAGGTCGACGCACACCTTCACAAGATTCTACTGAGTCGATCGGGACTCAGGGAGGAGTCCAAGGTCAGCCAAGCAGTTCTGCGCAACCTGTTCGTTTAAGGTGAGCCTGGTGAGGAGGTAAGAGATGCTTAATGTTGAGTTGTTGTATTGCTTAATGTTGAGCCTGTTGCCACCTCCCGTGGTTGTGCATGTGTATACTGCTATGTATTCTTTTATTCATGAGCATGTGAATCTATGCCAGACCCCATCCTAGAGAAGGAACAAGTTACTTACCTGCATGGGTCTGGCATGGATTCACAGGCGAACCCCCCCACTTACCCCTCTGCGGCTCTTCACTTGGTCATACTGCCACTTGGAGTGCTACCAAATCTGAGGATGGCTGCCAGAGGCGGGGCTTAGGGAGAGGGCAGTCATTGGCTGGGGGCAGTATGTCCCAGAGATCAGTGATTGTTTACTACTAAGAAAGACAGATCAGAAACGAAACTGATACTTATTTTTTCTTTACCGAGGATTCCCAGCCTGACGACGGGGAATATTCATGAGCATGGGAATCCATGCCAGACCCATGCTGGAGAACAACAGTTACAGGTAAGAAACTTGTTCCATACCTGGAATTAGGTAGTTTACCTGTATTGAAAAAGGAAAGTTTCGACCCAGTGAAATACTGGATAAGACTCTGGCAAAAGGAATGATTAATATCCTTCTGTGCAGCGCTAGTACATTGTCTAAGTTTATAGGGTGGGTCAGAAGCTTGAAATGGCAGAGTTCCCCAAAGAAAGGCCTCTCTCAGCTGAATATGAGCAACCTTTCGACAGATCCGATTTCTTGTAATATGAGTGGAAGAGAGACATTAAGTCTATGCCATTAATAATTGGGTGAGAGATGATTTAATGCGTGATGCCCTGAAACAGTCTACCGGTACTGATTACATTGATAACAGATTGCTTAAGACCGTAATTGTATATGTTGACAAAATCAGCACGGCCTACGAGAAATCATTATATTTTCATTTTCGATTAGGGACTTTGGCGGTGGCGAGCTCTACATCCCTTTGGAAAAACCAGGAGTCTGCTCTATGCCCAATGTGTTTGCTTAAAACAGAAGACACATTGCAGTCTTTTTTGATCTGCCATGAGACCTTGAGGCTGATGCAGAGATACTTGAAACCTATTTTGAGAAACTCTGCGATTCGAAGCTTAAGGGAGGCGCTTTTATTTTTAAGTAACCCACAAAATATTTGTGTTGTGTTGGCTACAGCTCAATACATTTACAGAGCATGGTTGTTAAGAGCAAAAGTCTTTAAAATGTACAGTAGGTGAAATCAGTCCAGACTTTGTGGTTGTTTCCTGGGTTCTATGTTATTTAATCGCGGGACTTTTCATTGCGGGGTTTATTACCGCAAATTTTATTTTTAAAAAAAACCATCAAATTTGTTTTGTTTTGGGGGGTGGTTCCCCTCCAAACCCTGTTCACTTTTTTTTTTGTTCCCTTACACAAATTTTTTACATTTTTTAACCCCCCCCAAAAAAACGATGAGGTTTTTTTTAAAATAAATTTGCGGTAAAAAACCCTGCGATGAAAAGTTCCGCGATCAAAGATCAAAGGACGGTATACCATTTCCTGGTGGAGCATGGTATGACCAACGTAGTTCCTCTGTTAGTTAAGGCTGCAAGCTATGCTCTCATTATAATTCTTTTTATTTTTATTATTGTTGTTTTAGTGTTAATGTACATTGTATATTGCTATATATTGCTTTTATGGTTTTTATGACCAAAATAAAGCTTTGATTGATTGATTGATTGATTGATTGATTGATTGATTGATAAAGAACAGCTTAGGAGGTATCATGTGTACAGATGTGGCTACAAGTTTGGGAAAAGTGCTTCCCAAAGTTCGTTCAGGTACAGAATCATTAATCAAAATTGGTTCAAACTTTCACAGTGATACTGTCATGACCACTGTGAGGGGGTACAAGTTGTGCTACAAGCAGGTTCCCACCAGAACCCTGAGGGCCTTAAAACCACTGCAAAAGGGCTCCTGGAGCCAGTCCTGACACCTTTGGCACCAGGCTCATTTATAGGAAGGAAGGGCTGTTCAAACTAGGTCCCATTTATGTACATGGGGCTTTAAATCCAACATGGAAGCACCCACACAGTCTAGTCCTAAGAACCAAGCCATGCGGTCTAGTGTTTTGGGTGTGGCAAGCCTGGAACTACTTTCCCTGGTACTACTTTACCTGGGCTGTATAAACCACACCCTGACTGCAGAACACACTTCAAGTTATTCTGCAACCCACAGTGTGACGCTCACCGTGTCCAGCTCCTGGTCTTCCTGTAATCCTGCAAGAACAAGAACAAGAACAAGAACAAGATTATTCTGCCTTACCTGAGTAAACACCATCCAGCACTCAGCATCTCAACTGGGCTGCAATCTGTGGAAACCGAGAGAAGAAGAAACATCACTCACCTGTGAGTACTAGCTTAAGGACTTCCGGCGAATGGCTACCACAGCTGCTGTTCGAACATTGCGACCTGCAATAACAGGAAAAGGAAAAACAATATTAGAATGCACGCTTCCAAACATCGAATTCCATCAGTCTTACCTGAATTCCATTGCGCTACACCACGTTTCCATCCGGAGCACCACAGCAACATCTGCAAAGGAAAAGAGACATATTCAGGTTCGCTTTCAATATTAAACAACCGCACAGCGCTGTAGAAAACACAGGTTAGCTTTAAAAGACAATAAAGGCGCTGCGCTTCGCGCTTTCTCTTACCTAGAAAACATGCCTCTCCATCCGGCACGCCAGCATCAAGACCTTCACACCTGAAAAGAAGGAGATAAAGACATTAACAAATTCCCACCATAAACAGAACACAGACTTACAATTAACAAACCTACCTGCCTACCAGCAGATTTGGGGTCACAGCAGGCCTTGGCCCAGGGAAGACGTACTGCACCAGTGAAGCAACTCGGGCAGCTCGCCAACAAACGTCAAGCAACCCTGCACAAGAAACGCAGGATGGATAGCTCACCCTACAAATAACTAAGGTGAGAAAAGAACCCAGTGGGAAGGGAATCGGTCAGTGGGAGGTGGAAGATTTACCCATTAGAGACAATTATCACAAATCCTCCCTTCTGTAATTGCAGATTCATTATTCAGCACTGAGCAACTACGCATCCAGGGTTCCAGATCTCAGAGCCTTCCAGAAACCCCTAGGGATCTCACGTGAGCGTAACAGATACCTAGTGTGAGGAAAAGATAGTGTGCCTAATTTAGCTTTTCATTTGTTCGTGTCTAGCTCTAGTTGCCGACCGCATCTGCATTCGCTGAGGGGTTTCTTCTTCTTGTTCTTCTCTTTGCATCAAATTGACTGTGTGTTAGGCAGAGGAGGTCTCATCACTGCAGGGTTTGATACCTCCAAGGTAGTTCCAGGCCTTTTTCCCCAAGAGTTTAACTGCTCTATTAGTGACTTGTTTTACTGAATAGGGGCCTTTGAACCTACACTTTTACCAGGACCAGATGACGTTACGTAAGCACACTTGATCTCCTGGATAGAGAGTTGGTTGCTTGAGCAGTTCAGAGTCCGTTACTGGTGCATTATCTTCCTCATCCTTCTTCGACCTTCCCCGCTGGGATTGAATCTGTCGAGAGATAAAAAAAAGCACTAGCCATCATTGAAGGGATGAAGTCGTGCATTTCATCACCTAAGACAGTGGCTGTACTTTAGGCGTCTGTTAACGCTGTAGTGGGTAGAGCAAGTGGTAGTCGCATGCGTTGTCCTGTCACCACCTTATGAGGAGTTAAATGGTGGTCGGATCCAGGTAAATTGTGCAATGCAAACAAGGCTAGGGGTACGCAATGTAGCCGCAGCCATCCCTTCTTTAATGTTGCTTTTATTTTTGCTATTTTTTTACTTCAGCAAGCCATTGAGGCATTCACAAACCCCATTTCCTTGTGGGTGATAAGTGCAGGAGAATGTATGCTTAATCCCCAGCAGGGCTGTGATATGCTCAAAGGTTTTATTTACAAAATGAGGCCCATTGTCTGAACACAGGACCTCTCACACCCCTCATCGTGTGAACACCTCTATGACGAGCAATTTCACTGCACTGAGTGCATCAGGGGCTGAGCATGGACCAGTGCCGATCCAGCGAGAAAAAGGGCATAGAACCACAATCATATAGCGATAACATTGGCAAATTTGGATCATGTCTACATAATCTACGTGGAGATGTTGGAAGGGCCCAATAGGGTGTGGTATTGCTCCTCGCATTATGCGCAACATGACCTGCATTGCATTTCATGCATACTATACAATTATCCATGAATGTAGCAATAAATGACTGACTCTGCCAGATTGGGATAGAACAAATCTTCCCCAATATGTGCAGCAAGAACATCCTTACTTAGGTGAGTGGGAAAATGCAGCTGGAATAACTAGCTTTCCAGTGCTCTACTGTCGAAATATAATGCATCTGTAGGGGATATTGAACATCCTCTCTTTACCCATAACGCTTTTTCTTCTAGTAGTGCTCTCCCCTGAAACTCTATTATTTGGGTAACTGGCAATGAACTACCCTTCTCTCAGTATCATGTTGCATATCCATATGAGTGTGTTAGATGGGGAGTCAAACTAATGTATTTCTGTAAAAATATGCTGCTCACTTTGCTTCTGTGTCTGCGGCTTTGTTGCCACGGAAGATCAATTTCTTACCCATCCTGTGTGCCTGACACTTCATGACCACTATGATTAATGGGAGTTGTAGTGCATCTATGAGTCTAGCCAATAGGGGCATGTGCTGCACTGGTGTATCATCAGCACGTTGGAAGCCTCTCTTCTTCCACTGTGACAGTCCGGTATGTACTGTGGACGTCACGTAGGCAGAATCGGAATGCACAGTAATCACCTCATTCTCATGTGCTTCTAATGCCATTATAAGAGCCCATAATTCTGCCGCTTGCACTGAACAATGTGAAAGCAATCTTGTGCTTGCTGCTACTTCAACTGTCCCGCTCGACTTTATTTTTACTACTGCCGTCCCAGTAGGTCTCTCTCCTGTTGTCTGGTCTATAGTTGATGACCTATCAATAAAGAGTGCTTCCCCCTCCTTCAAGGGCATTTTCTCCTGCTCCGGGAATGTTGTCATAATGTTCTGTGTACGTGGAACTGTCGGGTATATAGTCTCACTCCTCTACTGGTTCAGCTATGAATGTTGCTGGGTATACAATTCTGCACCTCACTATTTTGTATCGCTGGATTTGAGCTGATCACCTCATATCCGGATGCTCTCTGCATGGTCAATGTGCGCTTGGGCTTTTCAAGATAAGCAAAAAGGGCATGCTCCACATAAGGTGTGGTACTGCACCCCATTGTGATATTCACAGACTTCTCTACTGCAAATGCAGCAGCAGCCAGTACTTTTTCGCAAGAGTGGTGTCCTTTCATCACTGGTCTAAATGTCTGCTATAGTAGGCCATTGGTTTGTGGCCTAAGGTCGTATTCTGTGTGACCGCCGCTGTCATCACTACTCTGTTGGAGTGTGAGAACAAATAGAATTCCTCATATTTGGGAATCCATAACACTGGGGCCCTGCATATTGCCCCTTTCAATTCCTCGAATGCTTCAGTTATCTTTTGTGTCCATGTCAGATTACCGTCCTCCTCTGTGCCTCCCGCAGCCCTCTTAAAAGGGGTCTTGTATATGTACTATAGACGAACACCTAGGCCCTGTAATAATTACAGAGGACTAAGAATTGCTGCATCTCTCTTACTGTGGTGGCTGTGTTCCAAAGATCGCCTCTGCTCTTTCTGGGGTTACTTTCCTACCCTCCTGTGTATTAGCTGTCTAATGTACAACACCTCACTTTGGCAATATTGAAACTTTGCCTTGTCCACCTTGTAAATAATTTCTGCTAACACTGTCAACAACTGCACCAAGTCCTTTCGACACTGTTCTTCTGATTTGCGGCAAATCAAGATATTGTCTAAATAATTAATAACTGTGTTGTCCAAATGTATGTTCCTAAGTGCATCTGGAGGATGCTATTGAATATAGAGGGTGATTCACAGTACTCTTGAGGTGATTTCATGTGTTTCAACTTTTTATTTATATACAGAAAGGATGTCAGATCTTGTGAGTCCTCATGAAGTGGTATAGAGAAGAAAGCGTTCTTCAAGTCTATTATCATGAAATGGGTAGCTTCCGCCAGAATACTACATTGTATTGTCGCTGGATTGGGAACTAACGGAAATTCTGCTTCAACAATTTGGTTCAAAGGATGTAAGTCCTGAATAAAATGCCACGATTCCCCTGTCACCTTCTTCACCCAAACACAGCCATGCTATACTGCGATTCCGAAGGTACCAGAATCCCTTGCTGCACTAAAGTGGAAATTCTCTCATAAATGCCTTTGTCTGCCTCCCTGGACAAAGTATATTGTTTTGCCCTTGGTAAAATAGCCTGTGGCTTGAGCTTTATTTTAATAACTCCTACCCCCTTTAGAAGGCCAACGTCATATGGAATGTTGGTTTATGAGACACTCGGTACTTACGCAAGGTCTTCTTCAAGAAATGGCGGTGGTGCCTTTTTCAGTAAGGCCATTCTCTGTCGTACTTCCCTGTAAATAATTCTCACCCAATAGGTAATGCTCATAAATAACACTGTCACAAGGTCTGAACAATCGTCTTGAAACAGTTCTTAATCTTTCAAATCAGTCAGTCTGTGCCCTTCTCCCACTGTAATTCCTGTTAACCATGTGCCTGTCCTGTAGCATCAGTCCCATGCAGTACTACTCTCTCGTCTCTCCTCTTACTATAGCTCTCTTTAGTTTTAGTGGGTACACTTGCCTTTCCAAGGGAACCTCTGGTCTGAACAAAAATTCATTGGGAATACAAAGCAGTTTGCCCTGTATCGCACGAAGCCATGCTAATAGTACTTCCACTCCATATTGGAACAACTCGGGGTTCACTGGCACCTTCTTCTGTACAGTCTGCCTGCAATATGCCTGAATGAGTTCTCACACTTTCATGTAGTGAATTCCTGGGGTTGAGCATACTATCCCCTGATCTGTGAATGAAAAGGTCATGTTAAGTTGGCCCATCATGTACCTACCCATTATGTTGACTGGCGGCTGTCGTGAATATAATAATGTCATGGTTAGGTCATGTTCCCCTATGGAAATTGGAAGCTTGCCAGTGAACGGATCCAAGTCTGTAGCCCCTGAGAATCCCTGTGCATTCATGGCAATGCCTAACATCGAATGTCTCCCTTTCCTAATACAGGATCTGGTTGCCCCTGTATCTACGAGGAAAGAAAATGTCTTGTCACTATGGTCACCCCTACATGTGGTTCCTCGTTTGGGTCGGGTGTAACCTATAGGATTGAACACATCAGGTCTGTCTGTGGGGCGCACTATTGTGGGTATAGAGTAATTCTGGTCCCTGTGAAGGGATTACCTCCCACCATGGTTGCTCCCCCTAGTTTTCGTACCAGAGACTGTATCATAGAGTCTGTGTGTCTCGTGGCTTCAGCATTCTGCTGTGCTAGTGTTTGATGTACGTGTTGTGATGGCTGTGTGTACTCCTGTGCCTGCGGTTTGTATAGAATGGCTTAATGTGACTGTACTGGTGTTCCTTGTGCTGGCACCAGTTGCTGCACATGTTCTGCGTCTGTGTGTGATCTTGGGCAGAATAGTTTGGTATGCTGGCTGGTAAATCATCCCCCCATTCTGCTGTACTCCACCCCTGCTTCGATACAGTTGTGATCTGTGACCCATTCGACTGCACGTCCAGCTTTGTGGTGGACCCCCATCGGTCTCGCCTGTCCTCTGTTAAACCGGTCTGTACCCTGTTGTATTTAGTGTCCAAACCCTCTTCCCCGGGGCATTCCTCCCCGTCCTCGTGGCCAATAATTGCCATCACATCTTCCCACAAAACGTGCTCCCGCTACCTGTGGTCGATTTTGCATGTTCTGAGTAACTACTCCCTCTCCCTTAGTCAACATTGCCCCTTCCATTGTATGGTTCGATAGCTTCTTCTGCACTAACTTTGCTTCTTCCTGCTTCCTCTCCTCATGCTTTTTTTTCACGTTCTCCTGCATTAATCGGCAAAAATGCACTATAGTTAGCTGAATTTCTGACCATGACTTTGCTTCCATTCCCACTAATTTCTTCAGCTGCTTCTGTATCTGCTCTGCTAGCCTTTGGCTTAATATGTGATAAAATATCCCCACTGTTTTATCCCATGGCTCTCTCGTCTCAAGGCGGCAATGTTCTTGGATCTCCTGAATATATTGGAGTGGGTCTTGGTCCTCACGCATTTTGCATGCCATAATCACGCGTATGACAGATGTGTCTCTGTACTGCACTCTTAGCGCCCACTATATGGCTGCTTTGCAGTTATTGAACAGTGTGCCATCATGCGCCATGTTCTGTGCCGCCACTCCGGGTTACCCTGCCCATTTCTAAGCATTGTCATCTATCTCCCCTAGAATGGCTGAGAGTAAGCTCTTCATGTCACCCACTGCCAATGTCATCCCTTTCTCAGTCTTTCTAACTCATGAAACCATAATCTCGCCCCTGCAGTCAATGAGGATAACTTACACCACAAATGATCCTTGTCCATTTGTTACCACGGTAAATATTGTGGTTGTCCGCCACCCTTTTCTAGCAATGGAAAGTGTGTCACTTGCATTCCCTGTCATGTCTCGCTATTTCTTTGGTAGTTGTGAACGCTCCCCTCATTCCACTCTTTCCTATCCTGGTAAGGCACTGAGCCTCTGTGCATATGGGGTACATTTTTCTGTGCTAGGTGATCTGCCTCTGGGACGTTCCTGGCGTCCTTCGGGTTCTCCCTAATTTTTCTCAGTGTCTTCCTCTTCTCCCCCACAGCGTCTCTCTTTCGGAGCTTATTTCCCTGGAGGGGCGGCAAGGCCTCCTCCCATCATCTTCATCACTGTCCCCGGAAGCCTCACCTGACCCTGATGGTGTCATCGCTATCCTCTTATACTTCATCTTCAAAATTAAATCTCCTTAACATGCATTTCCCCTGTTGTTTCCCCATCACTTTATCCAATGAGTCACTTTCCCCACTCAATGGAGACCCTGCCATACTCCTGCTTGGCTTTGGGGCAGATACATTATCCCTCCGGCTCCTAGACAGAACCCCTATTCTCCTTCTTATTCCCTCTTCCTCATCGTCATTTAGACATGTCGGTCCCCTCATGATGTCTGCTATCTCCCTGAGATGTCTTTTTTTACTCCTGTCTCTTTCCCGTTCCTGTCTCCTATCCCTCTCTTTTTCTTCTCTGCATCGACGCTCTTAAACAAGTCTTTCAATTTCCAACTTTCTCTTCTCTCTCTTCACTTGTAATTGCTTGTCGTTTTCTTCCTCTGCTTTTCTCATCACCCTTTCTTCTATCTCCTTCTGCCTTTTCCTCTCTCTTTCCCCCTTTCCTTTTTGTCTGCCTTTTCTTTTTCCCTTTTCAGTTGCTCTTGCTCCTCTTTCTCTTCCCTCTCTCTTCTCTCCACTTCCTCCATTATCTCTGCCTATTCTAAATCTTCCTTTTCCATCCCCTTGCATATTGGAGCTTCGTCCCCTGTACCACTATGCTTGTCTGCAGTCCTTCCATCCAATTTGAGCAATATCTGTACCTCTACTCACTCGTTTGTCAGGACTGTCACTTTATTCCCACTACATCCCAATATCTCTTTGTTGTCTCTCTTCACTTTTACTTGCAAGTAACTGCGCTCCTTGCTTTTGTTATTTATAGACTCTATTTTCCTATTTGCCAGCTTTACGCCGCTAAAGGTGTCCTCGCTGCTATCCATGGGTGGTGCATGAACAGGGTTGGTATGTCCTGCCAAATTCCTTCAAAGGGTAAAATCCCTGACTTTCTGTTGTGGGGTCTGTGGTTTGAGGAGGAGGAGCCATGGGTGATTTGCCCCCCATATTGCTTTGGCTCAGCATCCACTCTCTCTTGGGTGGGTCTTCTTTCCCATACTGAAACAATTTCCATAGCTCCAATATAGCTAATCTGTTACTCAGTTTCTTCCCTCTATAGACGGCATGTAAATACGTGGTCATGTGTTGCAGTACATATTTGGAAAGACTGCCCTCCCGGGGCAATGGCTTCGTCATTTTGCCTTCTGAATGGCCATTCCACGCTATACTTGACATCGCGGAAGGGACTTGCACAAATGTTGAAGGGGTGTATCCCCCATTGTGGCATATTACTTTCTGACTGCCAATACTTACTTCACCTTAAATCGGGATTTTCAACATGTTTGAATACCATGTCAGTTTTGTAAATTTCATAATTACCGTCAGTTTTCAGTAAAGTTCTCGAAAACCATGACAGTTCTGAAACCATTCCACCAGCCTCTCTGACTCATCACCATCAACAAGAGCGTGCTCCATGCACCACCCACACTGTGTTCTCTGCCCTTAAAGGCCAAATCACAATTCTTCACATGCTCCTCGAGCCCAACCCAAATGGCATAACATTCTTCAGTAATCTGGACATCATTTAGTCAAGTTAAAATCCATCATCTTATGTTTTCAGCACTTCATGTTTCACTCCTTTTCCACTTTCTCTTACCCCCACATCCGTGCCCCTATCGTTGGCCTTCACTTTCACAGAAACACGGCAAGTCCTATTCAACAGCCCTAAGCATTATGAGCTCAAGGAAAAAAAAACCTAATACTTCAAATATGTTCCCAACGATTACGACACCCCAGGACACAACAACACAAATAACGTAACACACAGCCTCTCTGAAATCACAGGGTATACCAAAATCATGTGCTCTTTCTTCTATAGCACTGCATATAGGAATACATCTCAATGCGATAAACTAAGAAACCACCTTCTGGAGCTGGAGTTTGTAAGATACCGTGACCTCGAAAGTAGCCTCTGCACCCATGTCTGCAGTATCAGGTGCACATTAGGCTACAGATAGGGCATGCTTTGTTTGTACTTTTAATTGGCAATTAGGAGCTGTGTGCCCGATTGTGTGCTAAAAAGTACCCCATGTGGAAGAAGACAGACAGGAGAAGCTGGGACCAATGACCTGCCATCCCCTATGGGGCAGGCCACCTATGTATAGGGTCGCACCAACCAGCTACATGGATTTGTAACTTATGTGATGTACATCAGCTGTGATGCTTTGTACCTTTATAAACTATCGCCCATGTTGATTTCGTCAGAGCGCTCCGTGGCAGCAAAGTTCTTTGCTATGGTGTGTCTGTCTTTTGTATGAGAATAAACCTTGTTCTCCTTGCAAGAGGTGTGCTGGGCCTTTTTCCCTAGTGGGTTGTATTTTCTCTGGTGTGAGTCCAGAGGGGCTTCTCTACAAGGCCTAGTGCTTAAAAAGAACATAGGAGAGGATAGCACCTTTGAAATCAATTCAGAATATGAGTTGAAGCTCTGCGCCCCATCATTCATGTTTGGGTTTTCATGCAAGCAGTTAAAAGTGGGGCTACATTGGCACACAAGAATAGAATGGAGGGAAAAACAACCAGAATGTATAGAAGCAAGATTCAAAAACAAAATGTCCAATGACTAAAAAGACTGAAGGAGGACTCCAGAATGAAAAGATAACAGGAGACTTGGAATATGCAGATGAAAAAAGTAGAAATTGCTTATGATGATGATCTCATGTGTTCCGAGACATGAGTGTCCGCAACTACCCCTGAACAATCAATGGCACTTGTAATGTATCATTCAAAGATAAATGATATTGCTGTGTGGTTAATCCAGTCATGTGTATCATTTATCCTAATTGAATTTATGTCCTAAGAAAAGCATATAGTTCTTCGTCAATTTTGTGTCCCATTGCAAACATTGGGCCTCATTACGAGTCTGACCCAAAATCAGCAGAATTACCACCGAATTACAACCTGACAGGCGCGCGCATACACCAATGGCGGTAACGGTATCCCTGCCCAGCAGAATTACATCCAAAAATTGGTGGAATTACCATTACAGCCATGGCGGTCAGCAGAAATTCCACCAGCGGTACTTCATCACCACTATATAAAGATGCAATGCAGTGGCCATTTTGTAAATCACAATTCATTGACCATCTCGAGATAGGAGTGCCATCCTGACACCCAGCAAAGACCAAACATGTCATCAGGAAAGGGGAAAGGCAGGGCGCCCGATACAAGGCTGCAGAAGCCTAAATTCACAGAGCAGGATCTCACGGTGTTCTCAGAGCAAGTGGTTACCCACTCCGAGGAGCTGTATGGGGCATTGAATATGAAGACCAGCCAACAGAGCAAGAACATAATATGGCCAGAAATCCAGAACAAAGTGGTGGCTGTAGGCCATGTCCAATGTGAGGTGGAGGACATCAAAAAGAGGTTGAATGACCTCAAGGCCAGGGTCAGGAGCCTCATCTCCAACCACCGCCAGGAGACAGCTGCCACTGGAGGTGGGTCAGTGGAACTCTTGTAACTGACACTGAAGGAGGACATGGTCAGTGGCCTTCTGTACATGGTCTGGATCGAGGGCTTGGCTATGGCCAAGTTAGGAGTCAGCAGCCAAGCTTAAAGTGGTCAGTACCACAGTGATATATGCTCCCATAAATGGACAACCCTGCAGGCATCCACGAATACCCACACCGCCATGCAAGCAAACGATGCGAACTCCAGAAAGCATTCATCATCCATGTGAAGCATCAGGCCACAACAACATGATTCAGTGGGCACAGGGCCCCTTAACATGACACTCATGCACAGGCAACATAGCCACCATGCAACTATATGACATGTCCATGTCCATGGATGCACATCAGTGGATAGTTGCATCAGAGCCACTAGCCCCTCGACTGCAACGCTCCATGTTGAGGAGTACATATCTGACAACATGGCCACCTGACCCACACACAACCAAATGCACTGCACCCACCAGACTGCACCACTGGGTACGTGTCACCAACAGTCCTGACACCCCACTGGCAGGACAGCCTGTAGCCCAACCCATTCTAGGGATGTACAACCAAAGAAAGGCAGCCAACCCACACCTGGCCGACCAGATGCAATGCATGCCATGTGCACAGTGGCCGACACATGATGCCAGCTCCCCCAGGAGGCCAACACACAGTGACAACATGGTACAAGTGACAGTGAATGTCGATTTGCCATGCACCTCAGCACCAATGTGGTAACGCACATGTCAATTTGCCCCAATAGGAATGCAAGACACCCAGGAAACAACTGAGGAGGCTGGCCCCTCCACGATACCTGCACCAACCACTGCCAGCAAGCAGCCAGGCCAAGGCAGTTCGGGGAGTAGGAGTGTGCCACCCAAGAAGAGGCATCAGGCCATAGACGGACACTCTGGCCGTCCAGACGGGGACGCCCATGGGGACAGCAGAGACCCCACTTGTGCAATCAGTGGCACCAGCAACAAGCCAGGACACGACCACAGCTGGTCTGACTGTGAACGCACAGGTGGGGCAGAGTGTGGACGACAGCCTGCAATCGGAGCAGGCTACTTGAGGCATAGCAGACAAGCAGTATGAGTATGCCTCCCTGCATCCAGCCAGCTACATTCCCCACCTAATTCCTCCCCACATGCAGCTGTTCCCCACTGCACACACCATCGCACACACCACCATCCTGCTGTGCCCTAGGCTATGCGTAGGAGTCATCTGACGAGCAGGCCTGGAATGCTCACTGTCAAGGGCAGCATGAGGAACATGACATAGGACATTCACAACGGGCAGTGCCTGTCCCCACATTCCAGGCCATCTGGGACCGCCTGGACTGGATGGAACAGAGGCAGGCGGATATGCACGCCATCACACAAGAACCCTTTGGGCATGCTGAGGCCAGGCGTGATTGCAACCAGGGGGCCTCTAGATGGTTGTCGAGGTCCATTAACCATCTTTGTAGGAGCACAGTGACTTGCAATGCAAGCCTGTGCCTCACAAGCGAGAGGGTGTGGGAGCTGGCTGAACAATTGTTCTCATCCCATAGGTCCATGGCCAGAGCCATACACCTCAGCATGGACCATCTACGGGAGAGTGTGCAAGGGAGCTCACAGTCTGCTACCCCTACTGAGGGGTTGGCGAGCATCCCGCTCAGGCGCTCACAAAGGTGTGCCTCAAATGCTGCTAAGCCTGCGGACAAGGGGGATATGCACGCCATCACACAAGAACCCTTTGGGCATGCTGAGGCCAGGCGTGATTGCAACCAGGGGGCCTCTAGATGGTTGTCGAGGTCCATTAACCATCTTTGTAGGAGCACAGTGACTTGCAATGCAAGCCTGTGCCTCACAAGCGAGAGGGTGTGGGAGCTGGCTGAACAATTGTTCTCATCCCATAGGTCCATGGCCAGAGCCATACACCTCAGCATGGACCATCTACGGGAGAGTGTGCAAGGGAGCTCACAGTCTGCTACCCCTACTGAGGGGTTGGCGAGCATCCCGCTCAGGCGCTCACAAAGGTGTGCCTCAAATGCTGCTAAGCCTGCGGACAAGGGGGAGAAGTGCAAGTGCTAGTGGGAGTAGTACTTGGGGCTGGGGGTGGGGAGTGGGAGTTGTTGCTTCAATGTGTTGCAAAACTTTGGGCATGCATGTGGTGCTGCCCACATACCATTTATTACATCTACACTGGTGGTATTTAAACTTTTTCATACTGTGCCCCCCAATCCGTTGAGTAAAACTATTGTTTCTACCCTTCTCCCCCCAACCTAGGGGTTGGCCCCTTTAGGGTGACCAAATTATGCCAGGGTCTACTGCTTCTATTTTTGATTCACAGCAGTCACCTTGGGGGGCCATTACCCAGTTTGAAGACCGCTGATCTACACATTAAGAAATGGCCCACAAAGGGGGGTCTCTGATCAGAACAGGTTTTCCTGTGTCTGGATTGCTGTAGCTCATGAGGCCCACAACATTTATTTATTTATTTATTTATTTACCCATTTATCCATTTATTTATTTATTTGTTTGTTTGTTTGTTTGTTTGTTGGTTGGTTGTTAGCACCCAGACCCGGAGGTATCATGGCACTAGGAAGGCAGTGCATAGTGCGTTACAGGATGGTTAGAAACAGTAGGGTTGCATTTCATCACAGATAGACATATACAAACAAGAAAAGTATGATGTAAGAAAAGAATTACACATATTTGTTAAATACAAAGGTTTTTACTTTCTTTCAAAAGAGTGTGTAAGTAGGTTCATTTTGGATATGTGAGGGAGGGCATTCCAGATTGTGGGAGCGATGGTGGTAAAGCAGGAGCCCCCAGCTCTCTTTCTGGCAAATCTAGGTATGTGGAGGGCAGATGTGGTGGCAGAATGGAGATTGCGTGTGTTGTGTTTCTTGGTGATGAGGTGGGGGGCAGTGTTGTGTAGGCATTGGTAGGTTATTGTGAGGAGTTTGAAGTTGATGCAAGCTTTGATGGGGAGCCAATGAGCCTCCCGTCTGATTTGTGAGATGTGATCCAAGCTTTTCATACCTCAAACAGGTCTAAGAGTAGTATTTTGAAGCAATTAGAGTTGGTTGATGTTTTTGGTTCAGGTCCCTGCTAGGATGGCATTGCAGTAGCCCAGTTTGCTGCATATGATGGCTCTAGCTAGGATGAGGCAGTTGTTAGGAGTAAGGAATCTTCTGGAGAGGTATATTAGATTGGTGGAATAGGCTGCTGAGAAGGCGATTGCTTTAACATGTTTATGCATGTTGAGTTCAGCATCCAGGTTAATGCCTAGTGTCTTGACATGGGTCAGAGACCGGGATGTTGTTGCCATTGATGCAGAAAGAAGAGAAGGCAGGACTGAAGTGTTTGAGGTGGTGTGGGGATCCCACGATAAGGAGCCCAGTTTATTCATTATTCAGGCACAGATGATGTGTGGCCATCCAAGTTTGCATGATACTGAAGATGCAGTTAATGTTGGCGCAAATTGAGTTTGTGGTTTCCGGTGATTTTGAGGAGGACTTGCATATCATCAGCGAAATTGGTGTATGTTAAGGCTGTGTAGGTGGTCAAAGAGGGGTTTGGTATACATGTTGTAGAGGGTCGGGGAGAGGCAGGATGTCATGATCTCTGCTTCCAAAAGATCAGGACTTGCCCGACTCCCTTGGAAGCAGACCCATAACCCCGGTTCCGAGTGCCAGCCAGTCCCAATTGGGACCTTTTGGACCCTGTCCTGGCGCCAGTGGCACCAGGCTCATAAAGATGCCCAGTCCCAGCGCTGGAAGCGCCGGGCTCATAATGCTTGGGTGGACTTACCTGCAGCAGACCATGCTGCTTACTTACCTGCCAGTTGAACCCCTGATCCTCTTCTGTTTGGAACTACTTTTCCTGTTGGGTGGGGCAGGAGCCACTCCCTAGGTTCAGAACACTGGAACTCTTCTGGAAAGCAGGAACTCTTTTCTTACCTAGGCGTGGCTGTGGAAGGAGACACCTAAGCACTACAGGAGGCTATTTAAACCACACCCGATGGATGAATCTTGCTTTGCGTTATTCTGCATTCTCTGCAGCAGAACGCTCATCGTTTCTTCTGCTTCTGATCCTGGGCCTAAGGGATCAAAGGCTTACCATCCTGGAATCCAGTCTTCAGCAGCACCTGTAAAGACAAAGAAAGAACAGGTTAGCACTACGGTCTTCAGTGGCAGCGCATCTCTTACCTGGTCCATCGGCTGTCACCAACGCCTCGCGCTGCATTCCGGCATCTGAAAGACAGAGGCTTACCTACTCTTCGCATGCTCCGGAGGTCTTCACACTGCATTCCCGCATCTGAAAGACAAAAGAAGGTGCGTTTAAAGACATTTGGCAACTTTATTACTCACGTGCCATTACTCCTTCCCACGCCGAATTCAGTGGGTATTCCAGCACCCTTCAGCTTCTCTAAAGCTCCGAACTTGTACCTGCAAGATAAAAGGGACAGTTAGTGGGCATCGTGAAGCAGGCTACAAGCGCTTACTTACGTGCTTCCAGGCGCTTCTATTCCTCACGCGGGTTCGATCCTCAACTCTCATCAGCCCGCCATCCGCCATCGCCGGAACCCTGCAAAACAAGAGGTATCATTACAAAAGGCTTTTAAGACATTTGAAGTGCCCAGAACTTACCGTTCGTGCAGTTAACGACGGACAGCAGTCCTCTGAGGTCAAGAGGCCTGCACCCTTATCCAGTGAAGAAACTGGTTACGGCACCCTGCCCCGAGGCAGATGGAGAGCTCGGCGTTCACTTACCTAAGGTGAGGGCGTTAACCTTTGGGGTTCTACAGGAGAAGAGAAAGGGAAGAGGAGAGAGGCACCCAATAAACCCTGTTCATTAATCCCATATTTTCTATCTGCAGACATCTTACTCTTCGAGTCAGACATACAGTGCACAGAGGTCCAGCCCAAAGAGCCAACCGTGTGTTACACATCACCTTTGAAGATACGGCATTCACCCAGTCAAGACCGGCACCTCTGCGGGAATCAGGTGAGCGTTACACAGGATCCTTGTGGGACACCGTAGGAGACAGGTATGGGGTCAGCTGATTCAGGCCCTGAGAAGACTCTAAGGGAACAGCCAGATAGAAAGGATTTGATGCATAAGGTGGCTTCTGGGGCGCGGTGGAAAGTAGCAGTGAGGTGTTTGCAGAGGATTTCATGATCTACCCGGTCGTAGGCTGCAGAGAGGTCTAGTAGGAGGAGAATTGCAAGCTTGCACTTATCCCTAACGTGGTCAAGCTGGATCGTAATGTCGAGGAGGGCAGATTCTGTACTGTGCCTGGATCTGAAGACTGATTGATGGGTACCTAGCAAATTGTGGTTTTCAAAGTGTAATTGGAGTTGCGTATAGGCAGTGCGGTCCAGGAATCTGAGGAGTTAAGGTACTGTGGTGATAGGAAGGTAGTTAGTGGGGATGGTGGGATCTAAGGTGGGCTTCTTCAGGAGGGGCGTGACCATGCTTCTTTGATAGCAGTTGGAATTGAGTTGGTTTTAAATGATTAATGAAGTTGGCTATAGTAGGGGCCAAGGGTTCTGCACCCATTTTGACAACATGCGCTGGGCATGTGTCGCCAACATAAATGGATGCTTCCAGATGCTGGATGATTGTGAGGACGTCAAGGGGGAAAATGGCAGAGAATTGGAAATGTGGAGGTGACCATGGATGATGGTCGTGGAGGTGATAACCAGGGGGTTAGGTGGCAAAGATGGAACTAGGGATTTTTTTAGCATAAGTTTGACCCTTAATTTCCGTGTTTTTGTGTCCAGAGAAGATTGAATGAGTGTGCACCACGTTTGTTCTTTGAGAAATTGTCATATGGGGGTGCCGGGGTTTCGAGCTCTCTAAGAATTTTGAAGAGCTCTTTGGTGTTCGAGCTGGCGTCAGAGATTCTATTGTTGAAGATATGGCCTTTGGTAGCGATAATAGCGGTTTTATAAGTGTCATCTGAGCATTGAAAGGCTGTTTTGTTGGTGGAGGTAGGGTTCTTCCTCCAGAGATGTTCGAGGGCACGTTTCTTTTTCCAGAGAGAGGCTAGATCCTCAGTGTACCAGTTTTGGTGGTTTCTTTTTTACAGGAGGTGGTTTTAAGGGGGGCATGTTCGTCAAGTGCAGTGAGCAATGCATGGTTGTAGGATGCTATTAAGACTTCGGGGGTGGAATTGCCAGGGGGTAATTTGAGTACTGCTAGGATGGTAAGAGTCAGAAACTCGGCTGTGAGCTTGCAGGTGTGTCTGGCAGAGATGAGAAGGGGCTTGCTGATAGTAGGAACATTTTGGGCAGTAGGGGTAAGGGAGAATAGGATCAGGGAGTGATCGGACCAAGGAAGGGGGAGAATGGAAGAAATCTGGAGGGGAAAGTTGTAGGGGAGAATCCAGTCAGGTGCGCTGCCTTTTTCATGGTCAGGTGAGAGGACCAATTGATTGAAGTTCATTTCTTCGAGGGTGGCTACTAGGGCAGAGGCCTTGTGGTCAAAGGGGTCTTAGTAGCCAAGATTGAAATCTCCTAGAAGGATGAATTTAGTATTGGACTTGAGGAGCGGAGATAAGGAGTGAGATGTTGGTATCTGGGTTGCGAGTGTAGGAGGGTTGGCGGTAGAGGAGGAGTACATTGATGGTCGTCGGGGGGAGGATTCAATTTTGCCCAGTAGGATTTCATAACTTACTTTCGTAGCTGCTGCAGAGGGGATGCTCTAACTCCACCTCCTAGGCCGTCTTGGCGGTCAACTCGTAGGATGGAGTAACCAATGGGAATGGCGAGAGAAAGGAGGTGGCCGACTGCTTCATGTTGGCAGGCGTTACATTTTACATTTGTAGAAAAACCCTCTTTGAATCTGCTAACTATGTTCTCATGTTCCAAGGATTTTCACCTGCAAAGAAGCTTGGGATCAGGATTTCCTTTAGGGATGGACATTTTCTGAAAGCTACCGCCACTTCTTTGCCCACTATTGTAGCCAAATCTTTATCGGATGTTCAAATTGTCTAGTGCTTAATGATTATCTGTCTAATTTCCTTTGATTTCTTGCTGTGGGTTGTTATCAGATGTTGCACTGGCTCCTCATTTTCTGTCAAAAGCAGTCTCTGCCACTTTCTTGGAGTAGATTCTGGAAGAAATCTCGGAGGTGGACTTTTTGATTGCCTTACGGACATTTCCTTTTTGGATGATTTACTTTTCATAGGGTTTGCTCCATTTGAGATATTTTGGATGACTGCTGATAGCGTGTAAGTGGACATTCGAGTGTGCAGGCTTCCTTGGCAGATCTGACTTTAATTCTCCATCTTTGGCTACTGAGGTGACATCTAGTTACACAACTGAAGTTCTCCTCTGCTCTTCTGTGTACCACCAATTGAGTTCATCGTTAAGATGTTCTACACTAGAGCATCATGCTGTTGGTATACGCAGTGTTCTGGACTCTCCATACCACATCTTGCTCCCTGTGGGCCATAGTCAAGAGCAAATGCGCAGGTGTGAACATGGTGCCCATAGCCATGCCTCTTTTCGGCTTATAATAAGCCTTGTCAAAAATTAATGTTTTGTTTTTTAGAATGAATAACACATCTATGACCATATCGGAATCCTCCACTTCGTTAAAATAAAAAAACATTTGCTTATTCAAGTTTTTAGTGCACAAAAAAAATCATATCGTGATAGCATCAGTTACAGGTTACAATATACTTTGAACACAAGGATACAGCTGTTACCCCTGTTCAAAGGCCCCTCCCATCAAATACCAGACATCCAGTTCTACCCCCCACCACACACGTCACCTGCCCAACAGCACTGTTTCCATATACATTTCCTCTCCATTCAGGGAGGCTTCAACTTCTTGGAGGAACTGAGCTCATTCAACATCTGACAACAAACAACTACCACCCCCTGCTTCCGAGTCTGGGTCCTGAGCTTTTTGCAAAATCTCCAACTCAGCTAGACTCAATCTACGAATATCCTCCATTCATTGCAGTAAATATGGACTCTGAAGTCTCTTCAAGCAAATTACCATCTGCCTTTTTGCTAATATCAACATAAATTGTGCCAATCGTCACCTGTTTTTATGTTTCTTCCCCCAGGATGATACCCACAAGCAAACCCTGAGGACACAATGAAAGCTGGAATGTAACAATTTATTAATCTGTGAAATCACTCCCTGCCAATACTGGGCACTCGTTGGACCGTCCCACAATATGTGCCAGATCCCAGCAGGTTCAATCCCACACCTGGGGCAGTTCTGGCTGAACGCATTATTCACGACGTGCAGTTTACCAGAGTCACATATACCCTATACACGATATTAAGTTGGATACGTTGAAACCTTGCATTCCTTGACACTTTTGTGACCTTTTCCCACATTTTGACGCACTACTCTTCTGAGAACCCATATCCCTTTCCCATTTGTCATTGAGTAGGTCTGTCTGGGGGAATTCTCCCTGTATTGCCTTATAAATCCTGGAAACTCTGCCCCCCCCCCTTTTCCTTGGCTTAGTAACAGCTGCATTAACTGGCTGGTGCTCGGCTCCTCTGGGATATTCCCCCCACGTGACAGCCAATCTTTTGACCACTTTCGCATAAGTCAGGAAGTGCCCTTTCGAAAACCCCATACAGAGCACTCCACTGTTCCAAGGACATCAATTTCACATCCTTGAATAAGCTCCCCGGTGTCAGGCAACCTTTTTCACCAAGTTTGGCTAGACTCCCTGACCCCCTACTCATCGACCAGTGTATTTCCGGGTCCACCCTCCATGGCAAGTCATTACAATGTAACCCTTTCATGCGCAATTTAGCTAACAGTTTCTTCCAAACCACTTGCACTGCCTGAAACATGTTAGTGGTGCATTTCCCTCCCACCATACCCCACAGCAGGTCGATCCCCTGCCGATTCTTCAAGAGGGCACCTAACAATCCAGTCAGCAGTCCCCCCTCTGTGTCATTCCAAACAAGTAGCGCATGTAGTTGAACGGCCATCAGATAATGCTCATAGTCCGGCAGATTAAGGTTCCCCTCCAAGTATGGGCGTTGCAAAGATGCCAAGAATCCTCCACATAGTTCAGAGATTTATTTCCCATAACACATTGACAAGCCATGATCCAAAACCTGTGATCAGCAGAGATGTAACCTGAGAAACATCTAATGTCCTGCTGCCATTAGATAGTCTTCTTCCCATGGAATGCGTTTGATTTTGGAAAATGCACCTGTAGTATCTCTAACATGGAATGGGCGCGCAGCAAAACACTACAAAGTGCCTTATCAATATAGTTTCATGTATTTTCAAGCAGCAAACTGTAAGATGTCCCAGTGGACATGACTAATGATTTTGTCACATAGATTATGGGTATGCTTGGATGACCTTTTAGTGAGATAACTGTTTTCAACCTTGATTCTAACCCTTCTTTTGTTCTCATTGTCCTCGATCTTTCTTCTGCTTTCAACACAGTCAACCCTGCCATCCTGCTCAAGTGCCTCCATGATAACCTGGGTATCACTGATCAGGCCCTGGCCTGGTTGACCTCTTCTCTCACTGACCGACCCTCTCAGGTTCAACTTGGGTCCTTCCTCTCTTCTATCTCTCTACCTGTGCTGTTCCCCAGGGGCCTAACCTCTCTCCCTGGCTGTTCAACCATTACCTGGCACCTCTTGCCCACCACATCGCTGCTCTCTGCTCCAGCTTTCAGTGTTATGCGGATGACACCCAGCTCTTTTTCAGGCTCCCCTCAGCTGCCTCTACTCCTTCCTTCATTCCTGACTGCCTGTCTTCAATCCAGGAGTGGTATGCCACCAATGATCTCTGCCTTAATGACAGTAATACTGAGATCCTCCTCATTGGAACACCAGCTCCCTCCTTTCCTCTCTCTCTCTGGCCACCCACTCTGGGTCCTCTTCCTGCTCCGACTGTGAGGCTAAGAACCATGGGGTCATTGTTGACTCCACCCTCTCCTTCTCTCATCACATCTCTGATGTCTCTAAGAAGTCAAACTATCAGCTGCACCTCCTCAGAGATATTCTTCCTTTCCTCACTTTCCCCCAGAGGCTCACTGTCTCCAGTGCTCTGGTCCTCTCAAGGCTAGACTACTGCAACACCCTCTTTCAAAATCTCCTGCCTCTACTCTCAGTTCTCTACAACGTATCCAGAAAAGGACTGCAAGACTTGTCCTTGGCCTCAAGCCCAGGGATCGTATCTTTCCAGCCCTGACATCTCTTCAATGGCTCCCAGTGGTAGCTAGGATCAAGTTCAAGACCCTCTACATTGTCCACAAGGCTTTCTGGGGCCTGGGACCGCACTATCTACAACTCTCTCTTCCTAAGTATCTCCGTTCTCAAGCTCTCCGCTCATCCACCTCCATCTCCAACTCTCTGAGGGTCAGTGGCTTTTCCAAGCAGAGAGTTCAGGACAGATGTTTTTCTTCGGCTGGGGCCTGCCTCTGGAACAGCATTCCAGCCTCTCTAAAACTTGAGCAGAACCTTCTCCGGTTCTGGAAGCAACTCAAGACCTTCTGATGACCTGTCTGCTCCATGCACTGGTTACCTGGCCACCCTCTGAACTTGGGCCCAGGTCCTTGCCTGTCCAGTTGCATCTCACACTGCCTCCAGCACCTCTGGCCTTTATCTGTAACCCTGCAGTCCCCTCTCCCTGCACTTTTGAGCCACCCGTTGGCTGCACTTCTTAATTACCTGCACTAAGCCACCAGCTGATGGCACTTTTTGATTACCTGCACTTCTCCCCCCCCCCTTTGCACTTCTCGCTTTCCCCCTCCCTGCATTTGCATGATCTGAATGACACAAGGCCTAGGAAGATCGTTGTTCTGTCCTCCCTCTGTTTCCCCCTCCTTATCGCGCCTAGAAACACTTGTGTACAGGCACATTATAAATGCCATATCATATCATACTCTCCCAACCAAACTTTCATTATGCCATTTATCCAGCATTGTGGCAAACTCTTACTTGGTAGACTGTGAAGGACCACTTCTTAGTTTTTCACAACAGTTTTGATCAAAGACTTGCCGATGGGCCTCTTATTTAGTACCCTGTGTCCATGAACACAATTTGTCCCTTTTTGTCTGAGAAATTAATGATCACTGCCCGATCTTCTTTAGGGGTTTTTATGCTTGGCCAATCCCCTTTGCTCATATTGTACATGCCAGGCTGAGTTGTTTTTATTTTCTACTCTCAAATATTTTCCAAATAAATCCTGTAATGGGTTTGTTGGTGTCGTTGGTTGGATTAAAGTTTGATTCATTCGTCAAAGGTGTTTTGTTACCAATTGTTGTTGATCCCTTCATTGTGAAGGTACATAGCAGGTGTGGCAGAATTTATGTTGACATACTCCTCTTCTTCTTGCATCATTGTTTCATCTGGGTCTGGCATCATTCCTCGATCTGTGTGGTTGAGTTGCAAAATTGCCATAGAGAACACACCAAGGGGGTTTGCTTCTACGTGATCAAAATTATTTCTTTGAGATTCCATGTAACCCAATTCTGCTGGTTCCAACTGGGTCGGTAAGTCTTCAATGCGTAACATCATTTGTTCCTGTTTGATGTAAAGTCAATGTTCTTTTAGGGAGTGCCAGACATTTATTTTTTAGTTAATTCATTTTGAAGGAATTGATCTAAATCTATTCAAGGATGTGTGTAATCAAAGTCAAATGCTGGACACAATGCTACTCCTTTCTTGAGAATCTTGGTTTCATTTTCTGGGGCACTCTTTTGGATACATTAATGATTTGAGTAGTGTCTATTATTTGTTTTTGTTCTGCGCTTGATTGTTCCCATATCTATTGGCTTGTGGCATCCAATTCCTCCTTTATCCATCTTTGCTTGGCCCTTCTTCCCCTTCTCGTCTCCTTCTTCTGCCTCTTGAGCCACATCTTGGGCTGCTTCTTCTGCAACCGCTGATTCTTTGGCTCTCCTTCCCAATGTTGAAGCTGTGACTCATCTAAACGATGAAGTCTCCCACACTTCTCTAACATCTCCCTCACTTTGAGGTTTTTATGTCAGAGGTAGATGCTTCATCTGTTGTGCTAGTAGGGCCAGCTTCTTCTGTATGTGCGGCCTAGCTTGTAATTTTAAGTAAATTGTCAATGTTAAGATGGCCTGGGAAACCCCAACATTACACAGAGGTTCTGGAGCCAGATCAAGATCAAGGCAAACTCAATAACAGAAATAGACAAAATGCAAGGCAAAACCCATCTTTATTAACATCCAAATAAAGCAAGGACAGCATACAAGCATGAAATGTTGTCACTCTCAGCGTACTTATTATAAAAACACGTTGTTACATCCACTATTTGTCATAGCTGACATCACAGTATAATTTCAGCTACAAAAACCTACGGGTTGAGGGTATTGACTATGTATACATTCTATAGGGGGTTACACTTCTGATTGGGTAACAACAATCTGATGGCTCCTTCTGAGGTCACCTCTAAATTGATAATAGTAAAAAGACATCACTTCTGAAATAGATTATTGGATGACATAATACGTACTGGGCAGCCAAACATTGGGGGTTTTGGTTGGTTGGCTTTGTACCGACCAACTGTGGGCAACTGACAGGTTTTCAAGACATGAGCAAGACAGGAGTAGAGGGAGAGAGGCCGATGGACTGCTTTGCCTTCAATTAAAGAAAATACCATCTCTTATTCTTAGGCCATGAGCCATAGTAATTGCTTTGTATTCGACCTTGTGAAGTACATTGTGTGTGGGAATATGCGTGAGGAGTAAGGCAGGTGTCCTATCAGTGTTCGTTACTAAGGAATAGACAGTGTTATTCAATTAAAGACCCCGTTTGGAATTATTTCACCCTGCAATTATTAGGATTTTAGCTAATATTAATGTGAGTGTTATGGTTTCTTTTACCACTGGGGACACTCTTCAGTTATTCTTCACAGAGTCTTTTGGCTTCTAGTTGTCCTGCACCTGGCTTACAACGGCTAGTTCTTTACATTATTCTAAAAATATATGGCGTACGTCTTGGGAATTGTTATCTCGTGCTTCCACAGCAACATTCCCATCTTCCCTTTTTCATGGTAACCTTGGCTTGGGTTGCTAGCTACTGCCTGTATGGATCAGTATTTTGTCATTTCAGCATTTTGAGTTCTCGTGATGTCTTGAGGCCTTTCATTTACTTAGAAGGGTGCTGCTGCTTCCATTTTGGAAAGGATGGATGCCCATTACTCTTGTGTTTCTATGATAGTGAGCTATATTTGCATATTATTCATGTTGCATTCAGCTTATACATTCCTTATGTTAGCATTCTTCCTGTCTTATGGATTTCCTGTAAATACTCTTCATGTAGAAATGCATATTTTACTTAGTGTTTGTGTTCTTCATTTTGACTGCACATTTGCTTTGTGTGTAATGCATGCATATGTATTGTTTCATTGTTGGTTTATTCTTGCCATCTTTGTCTTAGATTGTGTCCATCACCTGTTGTACCTGCCTGGGATATGGCTGCTTTAGTGAGTAACGTTTCTCACATGTGCAATATTGAATGCGGGCGGGGGGGGGGCAGAAGCTATGGATGATGTATTCTTCTGCCTCTTGTGAGAATTCTCAGAGCATTCTCCCATTTACTTCCACTAGGACTCCCTTCCAGATGACCGAGAAAAGGTCATATCCCATTGTTTTCCCTGAGGTTCCCCAAAGTACTGTAACGAAGAAGAGTGAGTCAGGAGGAATACAGACCTCCTATGTGAAACACCACTATGCTATTGGGACGCAAAAGATGGAAACAGAGGCAAACCAGCATTCTCAATTGAGATGTCCCAGGCAAGGCCAGGCAGGGTCAGGCAATTGAAACCAAGTATGCCCACCTGCAACCCATTAAACGGTCACAGGTGTATAAAAAGGGGTGAGAAAGCAGCAACAGCAGTAGTAGTCCTGGGAGTGATAGAAGCAGATCTGAAGCCAGAAGAGAAGCTGAAAGGAGGTGAGATGCTGAGGGGGCAGTTGTGTGCAGTGCTGTAGCCTGGAAAGAGCCCTCCCCCTGAGGACTAGGAAGGCTGTTGGTCCTGGCAGGTGTGGTTTAGGAGCTGAAGCTCCTTTGGACAGGAGCGAGTAAGAGGAAATGCTCGCCTCACTGGGGCACTGTGATAGAGTTGGAGTGCCTGAGGGGTAGAGGACGAACCCCTAGAGGCATTTTGTAAAGTTTGTGGCAAGCTCAATAGAAATGAAAGTCTTCAAAGGGAAGTCAGTGAGTGTGAGAGGCTGAACAACCCTGTGTGACAGCTTGCGAGTGCTAGGGTAAGAACTTCTATTCTATCCAGTTTTAAAGTATATACTGTATTGGAGTGGTCATGTTCCTTCAAAGGAGGGAAGGAACATTTTCGAAAGTCTCCATGTGAAATGTACTTTGAAGAAAACAGCCTGTGTGTCAAGAAGGAAGACCTGTAGAAAAATTGGAGCTGTGTGAAGCAGTGAAGTGTGATCAAAAAGGCATTGAGAGAAAAGCAGAGCTATGAGAGGAGATGAAGTGTGAGCAAAATCCCCAAGAAAAACTATAAAGAATAATTAATCATTGGGGTGGCCCCCAGGCGGGAGATTGATCCAGGAGGGCCAAAGACCCACCATAAAGAGGGATACCAGGAGGGATTCCAGACAGGGGAGTGACCCATGAACCCATGAACCCCACAGAGATCCTGCAAAAGATTAATTAAGCATTGGGTGGCCCTCAGGCAGGAGAGTGATCCAGAAGGGCTGAAGAGACCCCACCATAAAGAAATATATATTGGGAAAGTTTCCAGCCAGTGGAGTGACCCAGGAGAACCACAGGAACCCAGTAATGAAAATATGAAGCAACAGTAATTTGTAAAGAAAGTGAATGTTGAAGAGAATCTTATTTTGGCCAATGAACTTTAACAAGAGGGCACAGCTAAAGCCCAGGGCACCTGGTTGCGCGAACTGTAGTGGGTGAACTGTGCAGTTTGACTACTGCGCCACGACCAGGGGAGACCCCACTGAATATGTGAACTGTGTGGCAAGTTAAATACTGAATAAACCAAGAGGAGCAATTGAATATGGGGAAGGGAACCCCTAAGGAAACCAGTTGAACTTTTGTGTTCCATTGAAAATGGGCAAGGGAACCCCTACAGAAGCAAGTTGAACTAGAAGTAGTTTAAACTTGTGCAGGGGAAGCATGAGAAACACATTGAAGAGTGTGAATCAGAGGGCTTTGAGTTCGGGAAAAGGGCACCCGGATAAGCCCAAGGAACTGTGTGAACTAAGGTACTGTGAACTTGTGATAATTGAATTCTGAGAAATCTTTGCAACTTTTTGTGAATTTGAGTATCCTGACCTTGGGAAAGGGAACTAGAGAAGAGTTCCAACGACAAGTTGTTTTACTGTTTAACACTATTCAGTTTTTTAAGATATGGACATTCCCTACACATTGTTATTGTATAGACGTGAGGACAAGCATAGGTCATGACACAGACAGTATTTTGCTTTGGACTGACAGACTTAGAGTTTCCCTTAGTTTTCATTTAGGTAAGGAACATCCCCACCTTAGAGGTAGATCAAGTTATGTGTTACACCATCCTGACCCATAAAATAAAGGTTTTCAAACTATACTTCAGTTATCTGTGTCATCTTTTGATACCAGGTCTGTCGCACACTTTCAACGTCAAAGTTGTGTGCAACAGTGTTCACACAACCCCAACCCATATCTCTCTTTGTCCCTGAGCCATGTTCTTTTCTCAGGTCATTTAATGTAATGTTCATATGTTGTTGAATTGGGTTCATTTTTAGCCTAAGTGCTTTGCTACCTTTGATCTCCAGTTCCTCTCATTTTTCTTCTACATTTTCATGGGCTATCACCGGCCACATTTGGCATATTTGATTAAAATATAATATACTAGAGTTTTAATGGGAGTCCATTTGCTGTGGAGTCCCATAATATAGTCTTACTTCTACATACCTTTGCAAAGATGTTTCTAACTGCCATATTTTGACTCTCATTTGTATATTTTTCCAGTGGTCCGTATAATTGCACAGTTGATCACTCCTCTAGTCCATGGTGTTTTTCGCATTGTGCATTTTTACCACTGTCTGTTAATTTATCATCAAAAAGGGCGGCACCTCTGCTATATGGGCGGCATCCCTCACTGCCATTGTGAAAAAAACAAAGTTGCAAATATTTCTAGGTGGCAAGGTTAAGAGAACTGGAATAGAGGGAGCGGTACATAGTCCTAGTTTATCAGATCGCGACTAAGACCACCACATGTATTATCGCTGTAGTGTAGCACAGCTCTGATGACAATGGGCCAGCGTGCACACACAACACGGGACAGGATGAGAGCCACTTACCTGCGGATGATACACAGGCCTGGTGAACGTCTTCTGCTCTCGATCACAGTCTATCTGTCTGGTCTGTGAGGATCGTGCCGTAGTCGCTGGTGGCCGCAGTTAGGATTGGCTTGACAGGGCAACATCAAGGATGTGATCCGAGAGTGTTCGCGGCACAAGCCTAATCCTGCAGTGTAGATCCACTAGTACAAGCAAAATTGCCGCAACCAGGTCGAGCCGTGCAATGTATGGACCAAGAAAGGAAGATGCCCTCTTAGAGTGTCCTGCTGGCCCACACACAAAAGCCCACCACATGCTCTAAGGTCAGTGTAAAGGATTAGCAATAGCAGATTTGGGGATCCTGCGACCACGGCCACCGGACCTTCCTCAGCAATTGCCAGCAGTCATTGATGGCATGACAGCAACAGCAAAGCCTGAAGCTGGCTGCTTGCCTCCAAACTTGCTTCATTTCATAGATCACGTCTTGGCCCGGGCAAGGGTGCTGCAGAGCAGGGATGATGGTAAGGGTGCCAAATTACGCAGGCAAATTCAGACCTCTGAAAAGGGGGCAGGTGCTACATGCACAGCAGGGGCGGGCTGGCTGGCATTCGCCGCGTTTTGCTTTTCAGCAAACAATTAGCCAAGGACAGGAAGCAGTGATAATGGAATGTTGCGGTAATCCGAGGTGATTCGGGCGCTTTAGAAGCTGAATGCCAGAATGACACCAAGACCCCAGTTTCCCGATTCAACTGCCAGCAATTGCAGAAAAGAAAAAAAAAGCACAGAATAACTACGGTCAGGAAACTCTGTTCCTTAGACGTCTTCGAGCAGTTGAGGGCAGGATGTTGGTTTCATGATGTGTGTGTCTACATTTATGCAGTTCTCAATGACTAGTAAACAAGCAAATATCTTTATCATAAGAGTTCATTTAGAATGTACCTGTAAATACGAACCACAGGAGAGTTTACTGGGAAATCCAGATGTCCCAGGTCAGGTGCGAGATGATCAGCCAGTCCTGGCTTTTCATTTAGCCTTCCACCAATGTTTCCATTCTGGTACTAGTAGAACTGTATGTCAGTGGGACAATAAAACTGCACGCACTGCACAGGAACGCAAAATGAACCGAGCTTAAGCATCAGGGCCTGAAGAGCATCTCAGACAGGGCAGGGTTGCCACGGATGATAGATTCCAAAAGTGAGTCTGTGAGAAACTGGGGCAGAAGTGTGTCAGTGCTACCAGCTGTACAGGGCTTTCGCTATTCCCCACGTAGCAGGTGTTTGACGTAAAAGGGTAACCGCCGATAAACTGGTCACTTCATCGATTTTCAATATAGGCTCCTGCAACAAAATAATATCAATTTTATGAGTGTTTATCCCATTTTTAATTCTTGTAACCTATTAAGTGTGTTTCATTGCAACCTTCGTATAGTAGTAGATCCTGCAAAGCAATCATTTCCGTGTTTATACCATATCTAAGCCATTCCTTCTTCAGAAACACAAACCGCATTAACCATCCACTGGCCACAAACCTGCTACCTACCTAATATCCAAAAGACTCCTCATCTTTTGTAAGTTTTCAAGAACTCCACTTATTCCATGTGTCTACAGCTCAAGCTGAAATCCATATACTAAACATCCTTCCCTCTTTAATGAAATCTCGTAACACAATTCAATGTTCTGTCCAAGCTCCATTATTTTCTCACCTTTGTATGATAGCCCGGCGTGTGAAGTCAGCAAGAATCAAATTTACATGGCAATATAACAACAAAACAATTCAATGTTCGGACTTTGACATATACTCGGGTCAGGAAAGATTAGAAACTACAGTATATTGTGAAACCAACGGATATGAACAGTTTATTGCTAGCTGGCAGTTTTCATTCAAGGAAGACATTGGACAGTATTC
Organism: Ambystoma mexicanum; assembly: GCF_040938575.1. Classification (NCBI taxonomy): domain Eukaryota; kingdom Metazoa; phylum Chordata; class Amphibia; order Caudata; family Ambystomatidae; genus Ambystoma; species Ambystoma mexicanum. Next base: position 573,626,340 of record NC_090922.1, on the reverse strand, counting down.
CAGACACAATTCATACGATATATGAGGGAATATCATCGGAGGAAGCTGAATTTAACAAAATAAGCTCGGTTCTGCAAGATAAGTTGTTGAAAAGAGAATATGATAAAGATAAACTTGAAAATACTGTAACAAGAGTTAAGGGGTAAGAGGTTGTGCTAGGGGCATTCTGCCTCATTCCGAGTTTGGCGATAATTTGAAATTCCGCTGAATTACCAACAAAATCGGTCACCATTAACACCACTCAGTCCCGTGGACTTACCATAGAATACCAAGTGGTGGTATGGTAGTGTTAGTCCCCATTATGGAGTCCATAGGATCCCATGGGGATTTTGGTGGATTTACCGCAAGTGGTAATCTGCTGTGGCAAGACTGCACATCTTTGCAGTTAAAGGGGAGGGTTTACCTCCAGCATCATGCTAGGGGTAAATCCTCCACTTCAAGGCCAAACTTGTACTTTGGTGCTGCAGTAAATTATGCGGTAATTCTGTCACTGCCCAAAAAAGGTACGGAATTACCACCACTTTTCTGCTGCAGCACCTAACTTGTAATGAGGCCCATTGAAATGCCAGGATCATGGCATGCGGTTATGCGATTGATCCAACCCTGTGCCTGCTGGCTATTCAGGGGCAAACGCGTGTCATTTAGGGCTGCAGGGGAGATTTGGTGGTGCTTTGAGGGGGGCTGTTAGGGGATAGAGGAACCACATTGACTTGTATGCACCTACCTATCTCTATTACACTGGGGGGCATGGCATTGGCTGCCCCCTTTTCACAAAGTCTGTAGCAGATGGCTGTAAGGCTGACCAACATTTTCCACAGGTGTTGGCTAGCTGGGGATGAAGGAAGAGGACTGACAGAGTGAAGGGGTGGGTGTAAAGCTAGAAAAGTTCTTCATTTTCTTTATCGGGGTGCAGGGGGTGACACAGCAATGGAGGAGCCTGCCTGCAACATCCTGACTTCAAAGCGGATGGGGGTCTTGATAGGGATTTTGCCACTAGCATTTGTAGAGGGTTTGGAGCTAGTGCACCTGCGGTATTGATGCAGATGGGGCAGAACCCAACCAGGGTGACATTTAAATAAATAATGTACTTTATTCACCAAGCAGGTGGGGCCTAGCTCTAACATACCTCAAGCCTGTAATTAGCCTTAGGTTGCCCACTTCTACGGTAAAATAGTGCCATAAAGTGCAGTTTATTCACAGCATGTTGCTTGCGCATTTTCAAACATAAGTAGGTTTATAGATGGAGGGTAATGTGAACCATTTTGTTTAAGAATTCTCTACCACCCTTTTCCCTATTCACTGGTTTCTCACCCGCCTCCATCCCTAGGGTCCAATCTTTGAGCACTCCCAGGCCCTTTTAAAATTCTGGATCCACCACTGATCCTTATTTACCACCGACATGCTTGCAAATCATGACTCTAACACTCCTGCTGTTCTCCTTCTCCTCAACCTCTCCTCTGCCTTTAACATGGTCAACCATGCTATCCTCATAAAACGGCTCCATGATACCCTCAGCACCAAGGACCAGGCACAGGAATAGCTGGCTTCTTTCCTCACTAACTGCCCCTCCCAGTTCCAGCTGGGCCCTGTCTTCTCCACCACCTCACTCTCCAACTGTGGCGTTCCCCAAGGCTCTTCCCTATCTCCATGGCTCTTCAATATCTATCTGGCGCCTCTTGCTCACCTGATCTCTTTCTCTCCTCATTTCAAGTGTTATGCTGATGACACACAGCTTTCTTTCAAACTTCCTTCTTCTACCTACTCTTCCTCCTCTCTCATCACTGACTGTCTGACCGTCATCCAGGCATGGTGTGTGGCTAACAACGACTTTCTGAAATGTCGTCAGGCCTAGTACGATAGTCGCTTGTTTTGTTCCTCTCCCTCCTTTCTCCTCCCCCCTCCCTCACCTCTTGCTAATCTCCAGCTCTACCAGAAATGTCATCAGGCCTAGTACGGTAGTCGCCTGTCGGTTTCCCATTTCCTTCCTATCAGTGTTTTAGCTCTTGCACTATCTGAAATGTCGTCAGGCTGAGTACGATAGTTAATTTAACATTCTTGTTCATGGCCTGTAAGAATGTCATTGTATTTTCCCTTGTTCCCTCCTATTGGCATGAAGCGCTTTGAAACACTTTGTGTATAGGTGCTATATAAATAAACTATCATATCATATCCTTCTCATTGGGACACCTGTGCCCAGTTTCCTACCTACCCTCTGGCCGTCTTCCATGGGCCCTTTACCTTCACGATCTCATGAGGCCGAAACAAAAACTTTGCAGTCATCTTCGGCTCTTCTCTTTCCTTCATCCATCATATCTTGAACGTTGCCAAGAAGACCCACTTCCAGCTTCACCTCCTTAGAGGCGTTCTCCCTTTCCTCACCTTTCCCCAGAAGCTGAATGTCTCCAGAGCTCTGGTCCTCTCGAAGCTGGACTACTGCAACAGCCTCTTCGTCAATCTCCCCCGTTCCTCCCTAGGCCCCCTTTGGCTAATCCAGAATAGGGCTGCAAGATTTATCCTTAACCGTAACTCTCCAGTCCCAATAGCTCTCCACTGGCTCCTGATGGCCGTGAGGATCAAATTCAAGACCTTCTGCATCATCCACAAGGCCACACTATCTACAACTTCCTCTCCCTAAACACCCCCCTGCTAGAGCCCTCTGATCCTCTAAACTCTAACTCTCTGCTTGTCAAACACTTCTCCAAGCAGAGTGGGGGTCTCGCTTGTTGGCTGGCACCTCTCTTTGGAACAACCTCCCTTACCCTCTCAGAGTTGAGCCGGACCTCCTTAAGGTCCAAAAACTCATCAAAACTCTGCTTTTCTCTACCTCTTTCTATCTTCCCCATTCCTGCCAATCACACACTGCCATGGAGACTGGCAGCCGGGAACTTCAGGAATCTCACAGGCTCCCAGGCCCCTTTCCCAATCGACACCAGTACCAACACTCCCCAGCAATGCCCTTGTGGGCCCCTACCTGGCGACTCCATCCCACCCTTGGGATTCCTCCGCCCTTGCACTTAGCCAGCAGCCTCCTCCCCTGGCACCCTTTGGCACTTCCCTCCTGGGCTCTAACCAGCACTTGCTCATACCTTGCCCCCTCCCCTTCCCCTGCATTTATCCTCACTGCACTTGCACCTCCGAATCTCACAAGGCCTTGTAGGATCACGATTGTATATATACTGTCTTTTTTCCATTACTATTTTCTCCCCTTGCTCCCTCCCCAATTTGTCTTGTAGCGCCTGGAAACACTATTTTGTTGTATAGGCACGATATATTGTTTACTCAAATGTTTAAGTTGGGAAGACAGAATCCCAACAACAGCGCATTTCACCCTATGCTGAGGTCTTCTGCACAGTAATGAGCGTTAGGTACATTGCACTTCTATGGTTTGTGGAGAATATTACCAAACAGCCCCTTCTTCGCTTCTCACTGTCACCTATGTTACATTATGTTATCTTATTGTGATTTAAACCGCACACCGCTGCCATTTTCATAGTCTCCATGCACTCTAGCAGATCTGAAAAGGAAGCAGGGATGGGGCTTGGTTAGTGGGATTGAGAGGGAAAAGCGCGAGAGAGCGTTGATGGGTTGCTGGTAGCTTAAATTCAGAAAAACCAGTCACTGTGTGCTGGTTTGTTTTTAGTTGGTAGGCGTTATGTGGTGTTTGAGTCTGTATGGGATGATTTCTGTGCATTTGGTTTAGTTTCTTCTTGGGTTTTGCTGGGTGTGTGCAGTTTGTGTTGGTTTTAGGTTTTTGCTGCGGTAGAGGTATGAGTGTGTTTTGTTCAGTGTTTGAGGGTGAGTATGCAGGATGTTTGCTAACCCCACTGAAAAGTTCTATGACAGTTGCATCAAAATTCAGCTAATTCTAATACAGTGGTTATACTCAATATTCAGCTAACTTCAGTACAGTGGCTATACACAAAATTCAACTAACTTCAGTACAGTGGCTATACACAAAATTCAACTAACTTCATTACAGTGGTTGTGCTAAAATAAAACAGCTAACTTCAGTACAGTGGCGGTACTTGAAATTCGTCTGACTAATACAGTGGCTACATTAAACAAATTCTGCTGACTTCAATACCGTGGCAATACTCAAAACATTTAACTGACTTCGATACAGTGGCTACAATAAAGTGGCTATGCTAACAAAAATCGGCTGACTTCAATACAGCCGTTGTACTAAAAAATGCAGCTAACTCAAAATTCGTCTCGTTCCTCCTGGTCAGAAGGTCTCGCGTTGTTTACATTTTTCTTGTGAATCTTGTCTTTATTTTCTTTGCAAGTTGGCCCATTTTGTCTGTTTCGTTTAGACTTTTGTTATTTGTCGTTATACTTTGCATATTTTGTGTCCAGTACAAGGTGGCAGTTCACAGTGTTCCTTGTAACTATGTTGAATTATATAAACAGTTTTAAGATTATTGGAGCAGGCAAGACACGTTGCAACATTTGATCCTGTAGCCATAAATATTGGGAACGTGATATGCTATTTATTCTGCGAGGGCCCACAGTAGATACAACTGCACCAAATAACGTGGTGATTTTGTTTTCTAGGCGGAATTTATAACATAGCATGATAATTACAGTTTAGAGCTATGACGCAGTTTCTGAAATAATCCTCTAGATGGCAGTGCTCGCCCAACTTCTGTATATAGCTGAGAATACATTAGTTCGAAAAGAATACCAGACACCTGAAATGGACAAGACAAAAGTCACAGCCTGGACTGGTAGAAAGCCCCCTTCCAGCAAGGTAACCTGGCAGGTGCCATTTTAATGCTGCCAGGGGCACCTGTGCAATTAAGCTGAGGGCTGTACTGCACTCCTGCCTTCAGAGCCCATACATAACTGGCGGTTCACACAAGTGATTTATATATATTTTATGTCCCAAAAAAAAACAATTAAAAAAAGTCTGTGCTGTGAGCGCACTATAACTTCTCTTATATAAGCACTAAGCTGTCCGAGGACCATGTTTAAATCAGTGGTCAAAGTAGGCAGGAGCGATGCTCTACTTTAAAATAAATGTTTTACTGTGCCTATACGTTTCTTTTAAAAGGAAACCGTTCCGGAATGGTTTAGTTTTACAATAAAAGAGTGGGAAGGAGTTGAAACGTGCAGGTGCTCCTCTTTCTTCTTCTTGCCGATAGATTTTATCCATCAGCTGATTTTTGGATACCTAGGCTTGAGTCCCATTACTCGATCTTCTCGAGTTGAGTGTGTGGTCGTGGGTTAGGATCCTTCATGGTCTGTGTGGACTTGTCACAGTAGGGCTGGTTGCCCCAACCCCCAAATGTTAGCTGAGTGATTTCCGTGCCCTTTAACAGTTTAAAGGATCAGGAACATGCTTCTGGGCGCATTTTGTTTCGTTGGAGGCAAATCTATCTGCTCAGCTCGGACGATCAAGCACTGCCCGTTTCCCATAGTCAGAGCCCCCCTGAGACACACAGGCTGCGTCACAGGCTCTGCAGCCAGTGCTGTAATGAACTCGACAACACGTCAACAGCAAAGCCTTTCTAATGCATGATGGTGAATTTACAACTGAAAGACCACCAGTCACCTTGCAAATATGTGTAGGTTAAAGCGAGCTTCACAATAAAGCACCCTTTGAAAATATGTTCATACCCATAATGTCTAATATGCTTAAAAGTAAAGTTTTCTTTGATGTCATTAGTTGACTCTTCTTAACACCATACATAACACCACACTGGAGGTTTGTGACAAATCTCGAAACATAAGTGAGTTTAGGATATAACTTATTTTATTGTCTGTCTTAAAGGGCTGAAAATAAAGTGGGTAAATAGATATTTTGCCTTTTGCATCTAATAGTTTTCCATTCAGGATATGGAAAATAAAGGTACACTGATATTATTTTGGCCCAACATGCTGCTATAAGGATTAACATGTTGTCATGCTGCTTTACTGGGCAATTTGTGCATTTTGCAAGTAAACTCTAAAGGACAGTATTATTGTAGGTCTTGACACCCAAAACTTAAATATTTGTTCCAAGTAAAGCGTGGAAGAAGGTGGCCGTGCCCAAATTGCAGAGTGGGTTAAAATCCCTGCTTTGCTGTTTAGCGTAAGTGTGTGATCCCGGGCAAATAATTTAAAGTCACCATCACTTCAACTGCAAACACTGAAGTGCTTATAAGTGATTACGTTTACACCCTTTGAATAGGACATTTTTAATAAGTGTAGGGGAAAATTGGTGCCCAGGTGCTCCTCTGCTAGTGGCTCCAATACTGTCACATAGCATTGCATTATTGCTGCACTGACCCTCACCCAGTTTTGTATAACTTGATTTGACAGGCAGACATAGTCTCAACAGCCAGTCAGTGCACCACATATTCTGTCATAGCGGACTAACTGTGGCAGAACCCACATTATATTTTCTCTCCTGTTGCTCCCAGCCACTGAAGTTGCTTGGGCCCTCCAGAATACTGCCCCACACTCTGCAATGTCCTGTTATGCTATGCTATTGAGTCATTCATTGCACAGCATCTGCCATTCTCACACTTTATAGGACTTTCAGGATCTGCAAGAAGTGGGTATTTTCAGACTTAAAGAAGAGACTTGACTGATTGTAACATTGAAGTTGCACTATAATAGTCTCATTACAATGCGTAATGAAGTTAGATGCCACTATACAAGTATGTTTGCCACTCCTACAACATCTCTGAATTTAGCGCCTCTCACAACATTTGAAGGGTTAGTCCCTGCCTAAATTTGAGCCTAGGGACACCCCTGCATGTGCATACTTGCATTTTATTAGGCAGAGAGGTGAGGGAAGCCTTTCCCCGAAATTGGCGGTGTTAACGTTTTACTGTGTTTGTTGAGAATACTGTAGTTGAACAAACTTAAAAAATGCAAGCACATTTGTTTAGGGGTTTCGATTGTGTGGGAGAGGATGTGGGGGTGTGAGCGTGTGGCGACGGGAGTTGTGGGGAGCGGAGCAGGGCAGCATGGGACATAGTTCCACTACTTCTTTGCATACACTTCGACCACTCATTTAAATCCAATCTTCACGCCCTTCTTGGGCTGCACATACAAAACTGGAGACCCACATAACAGGGACAATGCACGTGGCTTGGGAATGTCTCTACCCCAGCCCACACAGCCTTTATGAGAAGCGCCTTATTTCATTTCTCCTCAGCAGCCAGCTGTCATTGGCAATTCTTCATGCCTCTGTAGCCTTGCCCGCATGCGCCCAGTGACTGTAAGCACCGACTGGTAGGGATATTGTGCTGAGTCCACCCAAGTCCGGTCTGTCCTCCCCCTGTCAAGAGGTTAATTCAAAGGTCCTTCCATCACAGCTTTCCGGCTGTCTAACATGAATGTGGAGTTCCAGACACGCATACCAAAGCCCTTCGCTCTTGTTGGTTTAAATAGCAATATATATATAGATATTTTGTAAGTCACTCCCAAGGGGAAAATCAAAAGTCAGCAATCAAACTGCAGGTAAGACTTGCAAATAATCCCGACAAAATAAATCTGAAACTTTGAAAAAATGGAACATGGAACTTCTTTTCAGCCTTCTGCGTACTTGATCCACTCCCAACCGGAACTGCCGTAGAGAATCTTAAAGGAATAGTGCGATCAAAAATTGTATTTTCCCGATCGTTCGGGCATGTGGTTTTAAGCAAACTGTGATTTATTCTTAAAAACATTTCCTATGCACCTTACCTTAGTTTTCCGCACTTTTACATATGTGAAATCAACGAGCAGGGCGTGGCCATCTTGTGCTAATCTTATCCGTGGTTCGATCGCCCTAAGTTCAAGTGCCCTTGCGACACTAAATCATATCACCCGCCCCTGAAGCTGACATCATTAGACGCATACGGCCCATTTCAAAACGCGAATGCATGTCTCATGTCAACATTCTCTGTGCAAACAGACCGTTTCTCATCAGACAACATCAGAGTTGCTTTTTCAATCGTTTCAGTGTTTATTTTTTGTATAGCCTGTGACTCGTTTCTGCTGTGTTCAGCTATCCTTGTTGCATGGAGCTCCTGCGAACAGATACTTATACTAGCATTACTATTGATTTCAATTTTGTTGTATAATGTCAACAATACAGCCCTACCACCACGAGCAGGATTATTCTGAGGCAGAATTACTTGATAGAGAAAGATGCAGAAACGAAGGGGCATCGGACGACAGTTGGGAAGAGGAATCAATGGATCCGGAGCCAGAGCCTAATCGCATGGAAGACGTTTCCTCATGGTGTACCTGCAATCGATGCGAGGTCATGCCAACAGAGGAGGAGAACTGCTGCTGGTGAGAAAACTCTGGATGCTTGGCCTGCATATTGGAGGAAGACCCACCGCCGCTATCTACTACCGAGCTGCATGTCTTCAGGGCAGCCTGCCTCACAAGGTCCGTGTTGAGGATTATGATGGTGCTTATGCACGAACTTCGCTCAACAGTTCGCCCTCGCAATCCAAGTAACGAGTGTGTTTACTCTAGGTGTGATGTCATTTTGACCACTGAGACGAATAACATTTCATGTTTGTCTCCTATATTGTCGTAACTTTGATCTATCACTGCCAAATGAATGTAGTCTGACAATTGAATACATTTCTCGCGCTTTCGGGAAATCAGAGTGTTCATGTTATGTGTCTTTCACGTTCAACTAAGAAACAATATTTCTCTGTGCCCCAAACGTGATGGATTGCATGGGTGTTCACTTTTGTAATGTGTCTACACTTCAAAGCCCAAGTTGTTTCATCCATGAAGTAACATTTGTACAGGCAACTATGTCATAGGATACAGGGTGCATTTTCAAGTAAGGTTTGTACACTTCTCGGGTTCATTTAAATACAGTATGTGTGTTTCTCTTCCACAGGTTGTACCGGCTGGTGGCCCACCTTTCATTTACATGGTGGCTTTATGCGAGGCTTGGAATCTTTATTCAACAAGTAATACCCGCCTGTGTTGTTGGAGCGATTTGTGCCAAATTCCCCAGTGACAGCGGACATTACAAGGGATTTTCCCACACTGTTCTGCAACCCGAAGTATACAATTTGTAGTATATTTGTGCCATCAACAACAAAATAAAATACAAAAGAGCTTTTATGAATAGTTTCACATTTTCAGTGAATCAAAGACACGCTCAGTTGTCTATGAGGGACATGAAAGAATGGTTGGCACCCTTTCACGGTCACCTCTTCTGCAACAATCCATCTCCCTCCATTATAAAAGGCCAAGGTACCAAACACCATGTACACTTCAAAGGTAACTTCCACACAGGGGCCATTGTTCACATGGCCTCCTCAGACTCAGTGTCTCCAGGCTCCCCTGAAGCAGACTGTGCCCTGCAATCCACATAAGTGTGTCTCCTTTCAGCAGTGTTCCGGCCCTTTTCCGCACACCTGTTGCCCATCCCCCCTCCACCATCAATGGCAGTTCGCACCTGTGGGCTTGCGCTCCCAAGGGGGCTGGCAGGGTGGGAACGGCCAAGGTGGCAAACACCATGTACACTTCAAAGGTATCTTCCGCACAGGGGCCATTGCCCACATGGCCGCCCCAGACCCAGTGTCTATAAGCTCCCCTGAAGCAGACCCCATCAGAAACATGTCACACATTCAAATACACACCCACTTTTCAAATCCTTTATAAACCCCTTGATATTTATCCAGAGAACATCTTTGAGCACTGGAAGTCAACTCTTGATCGTGCTGCCTGTTCTCCTGCTACTAACTCCCCTGCTTGCTGAATCTAATTGTTTGTTAGTCAAGGTAAGGGCAGGTCACCTATTAACTTCACTATATTCATCTCTTTCTGATCTCAAATGTTCTATTTATATCAACCGAATGTACCCCGTAGTGTAATGTTCTTTCATCTCAATGACTTTACCATTGTCTAATGTTTCAAGTTTTCTGATCTCGATATATAGCACATTTCATCAGTGTCCATTGTAATAGGCTCGCATCTTTCTCGGGCCATGTCTATATGTTTCCTTTTGATGCATGAAAGTACATTCAACGGACGAGTAACACGTTACAATTTGTGTCATATCAATCAATTCTGTATGAAAGTTATCCCAGTGTATATTCGACTACGCTACACAGTTTTTGCTTCTTTGACCAAAACAAACATTGCGTAGAAAGCTGTGAAATAATTCCATCAATCTCGTGCATACAGTACCATATCTTTGTAATTATTTATACTTTTTTCATGCAGATCTTATAGATTTTTCAAGAATGCCTGCTTGTATGGTTGTGGGTTGCCGTTCTAGGAGCCATGTCAAAAGTCAGGGCACAATCCTGCATACATTCCCGAAGGATATTGATTTAATAAGAAGATGGGTTCGATATTGTGGTTTTGCGGTGGACAAGATGGAAAGTAGAGCCCAGGCTGTCTTGGGAGACTCGAGGGCCAATAGATTCTGCATCTGCAGCCTGCACTTTACCACAGATATGTACGATCAATCGAAGTACACAAAAAAAATCTTTGAGCCAGAAAGTTTTTCGTAAATTGCTTCCAAATGCAATTCCAACTCTATTGTTGTACACGCTGCCTCAGGTGAGTCCCAGATGATGAACTAGCTGTAGTTGGTGGGGTACTGAAAAGGTATCTTCATGAATGGATTGGTGCTTTCGGCGTAAATGTGTCTTACTAAATTTTGCATATTTACCAGATTGTATTACATTTTAACTGCACCACATTTTACTATACATCTGTCCCTGGTTTATGGAGCCTAAAATGAAGTCATTATGACCATGGAAAACAATGCCATAGTGACCTTCAAAAGAAGCATAATGTTTTCGGAATCAGTTGCTTGACATGTCCATTTATTTAGGAGAGCATACTGACGGAAGCACAGACCCTCGCAAGTGAAGAAACCACTGACACGTCCAGTAGACCAATTGTGAGCCCTACAGACTTTCAGAAGTTCATATTCTCAACAGTTGGATCTTCCCACATATCTAATGCAAATCTAATTTTCCCTTTTACCACTTCATGACAATGCACTGAAAATGAAGGAGCAAGATGCTGCATCCATTTCTTTTCCAGAGTCATCAACAACAACAATCGCCTATCAGGTAATTAAATTTCACTTTTCAATTACGAGAATGTATTATGCTTGGAATTTCAAACAATATGAAATTGTTTATGTATCCTGTTGGTTACTTTCACTAAGTGTCATTTATGGGTTTTCTTTGTATGTACCATTGTCTGCATCCCATTGTTTCTGTTCCATTTCGCAGTTTTTATCCATACTAAAACAAGTACTGTGTTACAGGGGGATGCTGGTAGTTCGACTACAATTACATCGTTCTTTGCAGCTGGTCCAGAGTATGAGGTATGTGTACTTACAGTTCCCTTAAATGAAAGAAAGTAAATCCTACAGACGATACTATTAGACAGTGACATTCATATAAACGTGCAGTGTTTCAAACTTTTATGATTTCAGTTCTAATGTTACACTTCCTCCATAATGCAGAATACATTGCTAAATGTTTGAGGGCAACATTACAATCAGTATGTTTTGCACAGTGATCTCTGATCAAGTACACTTGCCATCAATCAGGTGAAATTTGAAATGTACATTTTGACTAAATGACGTACACTGTTTGCAAGGGTATGTGTGTAAGCGCTGTGTGCGATGAAAGATTTTAATTTCCAATATGATTTACTTTCTTTTTAATGAATATTCTATTCAAGGAATGTACACAAGGTGTGGAATTAGAAGTGGAGGCACATGAATCAGAGGTGGTGGATCAGCTTGCTTGTGCAGTCGTTACAGAGAAGACCATGGTTTCACAGAAAATCAAGAAAACAAGGGTAAGTAACAAAACCTTTTGTTTTCTAGAAGTGTTTTGGGCTGGTGCTATCTGCTGTATGTGTGCTATACATTGAACATGTTTTTACAACACATCTCCTAGAGGCCCAGAAGGAAAAGAAGTATAAAGACACAGACAACAAATTAAACCAAAGATGTTGCTTGCCAAACAGATTTCACCAAGGAGCAACTAATATTTGAGGCGCAGCTTGGTCCAGTTAACAAGCAGACACGTGATGCTTATGCTCAATGGCCTGAAATTGAATTGAATGTAACCGGTGAAGCCAGCAAAGTGTTCTTGGACCATTGCTACAATGTGAGAACTCGACAAGAAGAAACTGATTTTAATGAAGATGCATTGGAATTCCTTGTGACCACTTGACACAATCTACACCCTCAAAAAAAAGGTCCACCCAATAAGCATTCAAATTTGACCGTTTCTACAATTCGTGTGCAAATAACACAAGCTGAACTAACAGAGACTGGAGCTTCAATGCAACTGACCAATGAACTTGCCAAAGATCTCGACTTCAGTTTGGCTAGTTTGGACGATTTGTCCACCAAAGTTGAGTCACAAACCACATTCATGCAGGACGATTGGCTAATAAAGGAGCAGACATACATTGTATTCGACAGCTGCCCGGTAGACATTATACTGATGCTGAAATGTGTCCATAATTGAGGGGGAAAATATGCATGCAACCATTGGTGCATGTGTCTCATGTATTACCAGGCACTAACCTGAAAATCCAAGCCAGCTGTGTCAGCTTCTATCATACAATTTCATGGTCCACCCAACTGATGCTGGGCAAAGTGCTAGCTGGAAATCTACTATGTTCAGCAGCTTTACTTTTCAGTGGCTCGACTTTCAGTAAGATGTCCTGTTTCTGTCAATTTGTGGGAGTACAGTTCCTTGCTAAAACCCAGTACTACAAATATCAAAGGAAATTCTTATTCCCCGCTATTAGTCAAGCCTGGAAAATTGAACAGATGTCAACTGAAAGCACATTCTCTGGCAAACAGTTCTGGCTAGCTGGCGACAGACAGTGTGACAGCCCCGGATTTTCAGCGAAGTACTGCACATACCACTTTCAAGAAAAACTGAAATAATTGTGAGTTCAGAGATCATGCAGGTGTCCCAATGTAAATCCTTAGTGGCCATGGAGAAACATGGTTTCATAAAATCCCTCGAACATCTTCAATCGAGGGGAATGCAAATAGAGCTCTTAGCCACTGAAAGACATGTTTCAATAGCCAAGGCCATGCAAGAGCAGTTTCCAAACATTCATCATCATTTGATGTATGGCACAATGCCAAATCAGTGAGTAAAAAAATCACAGTGGCTGGTTCGGAAAATATTTTACAGTGGTCTCAGTCTTTCAGCAACCATCTTTGGTGGAGCTCCAAAACTTGCCATGGGTCTGTGTAAATTCTACTTAAAAAAATCATGCTCATCGATGCACCACTGTTCCAACGTTCACTCATGGACAGAAAACCTAAATGTTCACGAATGTGCACACGGACTGTTATCGGAGAAGCAGGAACGCAAGAAGAAGTGGTTGGTACCATGTTCACCTCTAAACAAAGCTCCTGAGAAGGTCGTGTATGACAAAACTGTTTCAAGAGACCTAAAGGGACTCAAAGAATTCTGTCACACCAGAGATTTTGAGCTGTTCCACAATATGTGCCTAAAGTACAGGCCCAAAAGGTTGCATTTTGGCATAGACGGTATGCAAGCCCGAACATTACTAGTCGTATTAGCGCATAATGAGAACCTGGTAGAGAACAATCGAGATCTGCCGGAAACTTTGGGATGCTTTGTTACACTTTGGCCTTTGCAAAACGAAGCATAAAACGGGTGGCAAAGCCAATATACCAGGAAATGGAATTTGAATTTGTGAAAGATCTCACTTTGACGGTGTTGGCCATGCATATTCATGGAATGGATCCCGATTTTGTTCCTAGGACACATCCAATGCCACAAAACATTGCAAACAAGCCCTGTCCACCTTAAGATGAACTTGTTGAACAGTTGACTTCCTGGTATAAATGATGTGCAGAAGTGTTCTTAATGTGCTTACTATAACTTTTATGATATGTTCCCCAATGTCTGTACATTGTACACCAACAATGGAATGCTATTAAACTCGAATTTCAATGCTATAAAAAGTATTAAGAAGTGTTTAATTATGCAGATTTAATCCAGTTTATGATTGATTAATTTATATCTTTTGCCTTCCCTTCATTTATATTACTGGTCCTCGAACAATAACATACATGTCTGTGGTTGCTAGGTGCCTGTAAATTCCTCTCCTAGACCCAAACCACATCCACACATGCAGTGCATGGCTCTGGCGTTGATGGCCTAAATTGTCTTTTCAAATGTATCCTCTTGGTAAACCTTCTGCCCCGCTCTTTTCCCCTTTCCCGCTGAACTGGACCTGCACAATGATCTGCCCTGCTTGGGTCCTCAGGATATAGGTAGACGTGTGTTGCTTTTTGGGAGAATACATGGGATAAGGGCTGTGATGTGGGTCCTTGACTTATCAGGGCACGGGAGGGTCAGATGGATATCAGCATGAAAGAAACTGCAGGGTCTCGGCTGGTGGGCTCAGGCCTGGCGGGGTGGAGGGTGTTAGTGCACAGGAAGTTCACTGGAGATGAGTGGGCACTTGGATTTATGACTTGTCAGTGTCTTACATTATCCGCAGAGCACATTCCTTCACGAGAACAGGACGCGCACAGACGTGGCAATGGGGACGAGATGGTGTGGGCAGGCTGAGCAAGGCGGTGGGAATGGGAGAGCTGCATTTGTACAGAGAGATGGATTTTCGGGCCTAGTAGAAAGATGTCATTTGGGCTATTTCGAAATGGTTTTCTAATGCTGGGCTTGAAACTATAGTGTATGTGTTGTTTGCAATGGGGTGTGGTGTAACAGGATGTCGCTGGGGTTGGCTACGCCTTCCCCCTTGGTTATTACATATGTTATGTTTTGAGAGTGACAAACGAGGGGCAAGGATCGGCTACTTCCCAACACTAGTAAGATCGTTGTCTCTGTCTACCCTCTGGTCCCCCTGCATTGCCTCATCACACCTTGAAGCACTTGTGCATTGGCGCGTTATAAATGCAATGTAATATCTTCATATGCTATCACGGTCTGTTTCAGACAGACACAAATGGAATCTTAGGTTACACCAGACTTTCAGTGGCTTGTATTATCTGTTTTACTGACCTTCAGTGTAACTGGTGCATGCCAGCAAACAATTTGTTTATCTTTCGAACATATTTCGAATGCCACGTTGGTCGGCGGGGCTCATCGCTCCTATGGAGTGAAGGTCACTTTGTTTGATGTTGCTTGTGGGTAGTTCACAGCGATGCGTCTTGTACAATATGTTTTAGATTGATGGCTTTCCTTCAATAAAACAAAACCGACCAGGCATACAAGTTCTAAAGAAGCTTCAATTGTTATTCGACCTGGGATGAAAGGGAGTATTCGCTATGTCTTGAAGGGCGGAAGATGTCAAATAACCGCAAAAATAAGTTTCACTATTTTAAAACTGGACATTGGAACATTTATTTTCATTCTATGAAAACCGTTGTTCTGAACGGACGCTGCATTACGTCAAGAGAGTGGAAATACCAAATATTATGTACGTTGAATTATTCAGTTTAAAGATGAGTTTATAGACTAAGGAGTAAAGGTTTCATTTTCTGACCGGTATTGCTTGCTTACATTGTTATGGGTTGTTAGTTGGAGCACATTGTGCCGATTATTCATCGGCGATCTGCAAACACAACCTGTATTCAGGCTAGTGATATCTAAACCACTTCGTCCCATGGCATATCAGTGTGTGCTGTCAACGTTGTATTGTTGGATGAGCCGGGTGCAGAACATTTTCCAAGGGGACTTGTTTTGCTTGTCGAAATTTGATTTTGCCAGTTCTCTTACATTTTAAAAAAATGTAGCAGGCGCCCCTCGCTTGAAAGAAAATGGCATGATAACCTGTTATGTTTTTTTTCACACTTTGAGTGTCCGCAGCTGTCTGTTTCCACTGTTTGTGATTTGTGTTCGTTATTAGGTTTCACCCGGTGCCGAATTACAGGGTAAATGGATACATTTGAATAAAGAACGGCTACTAAAATATATTTTATTATGTTTTCTACACAGCTATATTTTGCCGTTCTGCGAATACCCTAGTTTCCAGATTCCGAACGATGGATTTTTCAGCCAGCAGTGGCAGATACGCCTAAATGGATGGATTTCAATTACGCTGATGTGGGACGATCGCCCGGGACCGATATGCCTTTTGTCAGTACCAATGACAAGAAGCAACCTGTCATCATTTACGGTGGTCTAGCAAGAAGCTGATGCCGAAGTCTTGCGATTCAAGTTGCTGTCATGATCTCTGCTTCCAAGAGATCAGGACTTGCCCGACTCCCTTGGAAGCAGACCCATAATCCCGGTTCCAAGTGCCAGTCAGTCCCAATTGGGACCTTTTGGACCCTGTCCTGGCGCCAGTGGCACCAGGCTCATAAAGATGCCCAGTCCCAGCGCTGGAAGCGCCGGGCTCATAATGCTTGGGTGAACTTACCTGCAGCAGACCATGCTGCTTACTTACCTGCCAGTTGAGCCCCTGATCCTCTTCTGTTTGGGACTACTTTTCCTGTTGGGTGGGGCAGGAGCCACTCCCTAGGTTCAGAACACTGGAACTCTTCTGGAAAGCAGGAACTCTTTTCTTAGGCGAGGCTGTGGAAGGAGACACCTAAGCACTACAGGAGGCTATTTAAACCACACCCGATGGATGAATCTTGCTTTGTGTTATTCTGCATTCTCTGCAGCTGAATGCTCATCGTGTCTTCTGCTTCTGAACCTGGGCCTAAGGGAACAAAGGCTTACCATCCTGGAATCCAGTCTTCAGCAGCACCTGTAAAGACAAAGAAAGAACAGGTTAGCACTACGGTCTTCAGTGGCAGTGCATCTCTTACCTGGTCCATCGGCTGTCACCAACGCCTCGCGCTGCATTCCGGCATCTGAAATACAAAGGCTTACCTACTCTTCGCATGCTCCGGAGGTCTTCGCACTGCATTCCGGCATCTGAAAGACAAAAGCTTACCAGCTCTTCGCACGCTCCGGAGGCCTTCGGCGCTGCATCCGCATCTGAAAGACAAAAGAAGGTGCGTTTAAAGACATTGGGCAACTTTATTACTCATGTGCCATTACTCCTTCCCACGCCGAATCCAGTGGGTATTCCAGCACCCTTCAGGTTCTCTAAAGCTCCGAACTTGTACCTGCAAGATAAAAGGGACAGTTAGTGCGCATCGTGAAGCAGGCTACAAGCGCTTACTTACGTGCTTCCAGGCGCTTCTATTCCTCACGCGGGTTCGATCCTCAACTCTCATCAGCCCGCCATCCGCCATCGCCGGAACCCTGCAAAACAAGAGATATCATTACAAAAGACTTTTAAGACATTTGAAGTGCCCAGAACTTACCGTTCGTGCAGTTAACGACGGACAGCAGTCCTCTGAGGTCAAGAGGCCTGCACCCTTATCCAGTGAAGAAACTGGTTACGTCACCCTGCCCCGAGGCAGATGGAGAGCTCGGCGTTCACTTACCCAAGGTGAGGGCGTTAACCTTTGGGGTTCTACAGGAGAAGAGAAAGGGAAGAGGAGAGAGGCACCCAATAACCCCAGTTCATTAATCCCATATTTTCTATCTGCAGACATCTTACTCTTCGAGTCAGACATACAGTGCACAGAGGTCCAGCCCAAAGAGCCAACCGTGTGTTACACATCACCTTTGAAGATACGGCATTCACCCAGTCAAGACCGGCGCCTCTGCGGGAATCAGGTGAGCGTTACAGTTGCGTCAAATGTGCCTCTTCTCCTGAAAGGAACACTGTGTGACTCATGATAAAGTTTTCTTACTATAACCCAAGGACTTTCAATAATTGTGGTAAATTGAAATCACCAGATGTTCTCCAAGCATTTTCTGTAAAATAAAAGCACATTGTAAATTGCAGAGTATTGATGTTTCCTTTAAAAATAGTGTTTTCTATTCCGATTTGGGGCGTGCTGTGCCGTGAGAGGATGTGTGTGTTGATATTCTGGGTTCTGTGTGAACTGACGTTAAGACGTAGGTGTGTTGACTGGGCGCATTTGGCTCTGCTGCCCACTAATGTCATGAAAATAGGTGGAGAATATCGCTAGGAATAGTGATGTCAGCTTCAGGGGCGGGTGATATGATTTAGTGCCGCGACGGCACTTGAATTTAGGGCAATCGAGCCAAGGATCGGATTAGCATAAGATGGGCGTGCCCCGCTCGTTGATTTTGCATGTGTAAAAGTGCGGAAAACTAAGGTAAGGTGCATAGGAAATGTTTTTACGATCAATCACAATTTGCTTAAAACCACACGCCTCAACGCTCGGGACAATAACATTTTTGAGCGCACTATTCCTTTAACTGATTTACTGAACTCAGCAGCTTCCTTCTCCTAGCCAAGTCCTACCAGCTGTTAGTTTTGGCGATTAGGCCAAAACGATTGCATTGGAGTACGCAGGGAGAAATGGCATATGAGGAGGGGCACACACTGTGTAGGTGTTATTTGCCCGCTCATTGACTGCCCATAGACACCCACTTCCTCTCTCTCCCCACCCAAAACACCTCCTCACAGGATCTCTTTGAGCTCTCTTATCAATCCTTACTCTCGAACTTTGTACTCGAAGTGCCTTCCAGCATTTTGTCGAAGCAGTCTCCTGAGAGTTAATGACTCAATTGAAGCTGGAGACGCGCTACTGGTGTAGTAAAAATGTCTGAACAAGGTCTCCCTTCAACCACTCTATTTATAAGCACTATGAGTGTCCTCCACTGGAGTGCTATTGAAAACATGTAATGGCAAAGCCAACACTTTTGACCTGTGTATAGGTATTAGGCATTTGCCAGGCACTGCTATGTTATGCCCAGGTACTCACGCAGGTACTCACGCCATTTTGCAGCTGCTACCATTGATGCCAGTTAATACCACCATGCACTGCCTGGGAAATGCATCTCCCATGCCTACACAAAAGCCAAAACTGTTGGCATTGCCAATGCTTGTTTGAATAGTAATGGATCCTAGCAGGGGCATGCTACTCTCCTCTTCATCGATGGAGTACAGTGGCCATCTCCCCTGGCCTTCCTCTCTTTCAAACATCATGGAGGTCTTAAGCAGGGTAACATCCTGATAGAACCCTAGAAGACTATAAATAAAACAAAAAAGCCATAATCAATTAACAATGGCAATTTCTGTGACGTTTATGAAACAATATTCATCTTGCTTAAAGGTATGCATAGTTCAGTATAATGAAATCACTGACACAATCATCACATGGAACAGATTCTCCTAACGGGAAAACCACTGAAAGATTCTTTGAACACATGAACACTCAGGTACTCACACAACCCATCTCTTTTCCGAAACCAAAAGGAATATACCTCCTGGTATGCGAAGGGCCCAAAACACCTTTGTACAGCACTCTCAAATATGGCATTGTATCTCCACTGTTAGCACCAACTCTTACATCAGCTGACAATGAAACATGTAAGGGGTGGGGAGCTCGGACTGGTCCGACTATTAGGCTGATCTCAAGAGTATCCCGACAGGTCTTCCCCGTTCTCCCTTCTGAGCTTGACCATTGGGCCGAAGGAGGATTTTTGCAAAGCTGCGCCAGATGGCCACCTTCAGCCAATTTCTTCCAAGCCCTTGCGGAACCGGCTGCACAGCAAAACGTTTCCATCACAGTTGAAAAGTAGGTTTTGCAAATGTTCCAGTCATCCACTGCCATAGGAGAGAAACCGGGTACCTAATATAGAGCCGAGTCAGATACCGCCGTGAAAGGCTCCCATCCACCACATGTAGTCCTTAGGGCAGCAGCTGCCCGCGACATAGCGGTCCTCATCCTTCAAAGCAACATCCCTAGGAGGCAAGCGTGGCTTTGGTGCTAATTTCTTTCAACTCAGGAAGCCTAGAAGAAAGTCCTAGATTTGTCACTTGATAGGACGCTTGAGAAGCTCAACCAATGCAAAATGGGAGTGGTCAAACTCGAGTCACAGTGAGATTAGATAAACTGCCCAAAACCTTTGCAAATCAAGATGTCAATGTTTTTCCACAATTTATGTAATTTCACTATCACACCGGACGAAAATAACATGAGATTTCTTCCACAGGTCCTTAGAAGAACAAATTACCGACCTACTAGTAATACTTTCCCATATGGATTACTCCTTCCTGCCACAGATTGCTCATCTTAGATGTGCATTTTTGAGCACCAGCTGCTTTCCAAAACGTTCTCAGCCACCAGGTGCAGCCGCTACACTCCGTTGCCCACCCAGGACGCCACATGTGATGTCAGTGAGAGTATAAATAGTGCCATTCGTGCCCCATTACCTCAGTTCCATCTTTATCCCTAGCACGCAGCAGCTGAGGGAATGCAGGACAGCAAGACATGTACAAGCTAGCCAACATGAATGGTAGGTTGGAAGGGAAATGAGGAATCTGTGGGAGAAAAGACAACCCATAAGAAGTAATACTAAGAGATAAGACATGTGGTGTTCTAATGGATTCCTTTGCATCACAGATTTCTTGGCTGAGATATACTCTGAAAGCTGTATAGAACCAAGGAAGAGGGACGGTAGTGCTAGACCACCACCTAGACCAGAAACCGCTGGAGCAGCAAATGGCAAAAGTGGGCAAACAGACAAGATAAGCAATCCAGGCAGTAATGTTTGGCAAACGAGTCAAGGGAAGCCCATCAGCAGCCTGGTAGATGTCTACACAGGGACCCTCCTCGCTCTGCAGAGCAGACAGACAAATGACTTACCTCTCAGTAATATTCTTTCGGATGGATTAGTCTTTCCTAACACAGATTCTGCATCTTAAATGCATATATTCCAGAGCAAGCTGTACTCCGAAACCTTTGCAGCCACCAGATGGCAGCACCATTCGGCACCACTCGATTCCAATGCATGCGCATGATGCCAGACGTGACAACAGAGACTATATATATATATAAATATATAGAGCCATTGGCACCCAATGACATCAGGTACACCTTTTTTGACTAGTTCTCAGTAACCTAGGGACAGCTGACCAGCAGGAGGTGAACAAAGTATCCACCATGATGGGGTAGGATGAGAGGGTGATGAGGAATCTGTGAGAAGAAAGACAAATCTATCAGAAATAGCAATACTAATAGGTGAGTAATTTTTTCTTCAAATTAATTCCTTTCTTCCTGGCTAGGCATAGTAATCGTAGCAGCTTGTCTTTTCCACCCTCCTGCCCTCTCCTCCACCTATCCTCTTTTTAAATTCCGGCACTACCTTAATTGCAGTCAGGCATAGTAATCGTAGCCGCCTGTCTTTTTCATCCTCATGCCGTCTCCGCCTCCTCCTCCTCCTCCTCCTGTTTAATTCCGGCGTTACCTCATTTGCCGTCGGGCATATCATTCGTAGTCGCCTGTCGTAGTCACTTACTCTATCATCTGTCTCTGTGACCTTGTTTGTCTCTTCCCCCCTCCCTCCTTGTCTCCCCTCCCTCCTCCACCTCCAGCACTATTCTGCATCGTCGTCAGACTTAGTATTTTAGCTGCTTGTTTTGTTCTTCTCCCTCTCCCTTGTACACACCCTCCCTCCCTCCCTTCCTTCCCCACCTCTTGTTACTTCCCGGCACTACGTGAATTGCCGTCAGGCATAGTAATGTAACTGCTTGTTATGTCTCATTTCCCCCCTCCCCCTTCTCCCTTATTTTGCATACTTGCACTATCTGAAACGTTGCTAGGCTTATTAAGATAGTTATTTTTCACATTCTGAACAGTTTCAATGACTTGTAATGAATGTAACTGTATTTCTCCCATGTTCCCTCCCTTCCTTGAAGCGCTTTGAAACACATTGTGTATAGGCGCTATACAAATAAACAATCAATTCAATTCAACTCCCACAGATACCTCAATCTTAGAATCCCATAGCAGTACAGAAACCTGAAGGAATGTGAAAACCACCACCTACTCCAGAACTCAGGACCACCATTTAACCAAAACAGGAGTCCGGACCAGACAAGGAATCCAGGCAGGAGTGCTTGGCAAACATGTGCAGGAAAGCCCACACAGAGTTGGTCAGAAACAAGACACCTAACTGCAGTGAAAATGTGGCCACCAAAACTCTGGTGGAATGAGCCCTGCCAACTCAAGGCACATCCTTCCCAGCCGGATCATAGAACGTGGGAAGGCAGCGAATGATCCACCTAGACAGTGTCTGCTTAGTAATGGCTCTGCCCACACAAGCGTAAAACAAATAGCTGGCCCCTCCTCCAATAGAAATAGTACCCAAGAGCCCGCTTTGGGTCCACTCAATGAAACCTCTCCTCCACCTTGGTGGAGGAGACATAAAAAGAAGATGAATCTTCTGAGAGAGATTGAAATCCAACATGACTTTAGAACGGAAGGTCAAGTTAACTCTGTCACTTTCTCCTTGTATAATAATAGGGACGGATGGTTAACCAAATGAGATTGGAACTCATCCACCCTCCTAGTAGAAAGTATGACCACCAGGATGACCGCTGTAAGAATGAGCAATCTTTAAGAACTAGAATGAAGGGGCGCAAATGGAGCTGGCAAGTCATGTGCCAGATGACAGAACAACAAAGGGCAAGGGGGGAAATGGTTACCTAAACGCTGCAAGAACATTATTACAGTTGGGACAGTGAAGAAGGAACCCTGCTCAGGGGACCTCTAAAAGAGTGAAATAGCTAATAGGTATCCTTTCACAACTCCACTCTGCAGGCCCAGCCGGGCCAAAGATTGCAGGAAATTCAGAAAAGCAGCGGTAGGCCAAGTCAAGGTGTTGTGCCAGGTTCCCCAACCCCCACAGGCTATCCCCATCCCTTTTGGTCCCCCTGTGATGTTCCCTTGTCCCCCCCCTTCTCGCACACAGGTGTTTCCTGTTTTGCTTGATTCTTCTAACCTGCTTCCCCTCCCTAATCCCTCCAGCCTTCTTCTACAGGAGTGTGTCCTTGTGCATTCTGGTTTTACCATCACTGCCTTGTGGCCAATGCAGGATTTGACTTTTATGGACTTCATTTTTTCACGGTGCGTAACCCTTTCTCAACTCTCATGCTGGACTTCCTTTGTATCTTGTAGTCATGGTGGCCCTGAATCATGCTGTTCCCATCTTCATCTTGTATCCTGGCTTGCAGCATTATGTGTTACTACTGACTTCTGCAATTGTATTTGCTCTCCCCTCATGCTTCTCCACTATTTTTGACTGCTTACTCTCTGTTCTCTTCTCCTCTCCCTTCTCCCTTTTCCTATCTCCTCCCCTCCTCCCCTTACTTTCTTCTATGCACTTACTCTATCAGAATTGTCCCTGGATCTAGTATGATAGCAAATAGAAGATACAGAGTTGGGATAAATTGTTATTGCGCCAACTTGAGCTCTTTTAGCTCCTTTGCTTGTTGAAATTCAGATTTAAAGAACAAATGAAGTAGTTAAGTCTTATTGTTTTGTGTCAAACATAACTTTGAGAGACCGAAATAAATGTATCTCTCTAAACGTGTTTCATCATTCGATTTAGTTATGGAATGGATCATCAGGAGAGATTTATTTCAATGGTATTCATTTACTGTTCCCTTGTTAGAAGGGTTAATCCTTAAGTTTAGGAGAAATGTTCAATTGTTACTTGAAATAACAATGTTCTTTTTTCAGAATTATTTGTTTCTGCCAGTTTTGAAGTGTTCACTTATCTATATAAATGACAGAAATAAAAAGGTATGCGCTGTAAGGTAATGGCTTCTGTAAATATTGAGAAAAGCAATGCACCGCCACATTCCCTCCCCCCCCCCACTCTGCACCCATGCATTTCCGAAAAGACGACGCCCATGGGAATCCAAAGAGGTCTGACTTTTGCCAGTCGCCCTGGAATTTATTACCCACAAGGCCTGGCAAAGTCCAAAATGTAGGCAAAAAAAACCACAATTTTGAGACATTTTCCCCCCAGGAAACCACCGAAACACATGGGCAACACCACATGTCCTACCTTCCCTTGTTCCCAGAGGTGTTCCAATGAGAACGGTACCTCACATGTGTGGGTGCACTGACCTGGGCGCAAAGGGAAAAGGCTAAACTGCGGGTACACCCAACGCCTTGGGAAGAGCACATTTTGACTAGATTTGGCATTGTGGACAACCAACACGTTTGGCTCTTGGGCATCGCAGCCACCAAGGAAAACAGGGAACCCCATGCATTTCTGAAAATAAGACACCCATGGGAATCCAAAGAGGTCTGACTTGCATGAATCATCCTAGGGTGTATTACCCCAAGTCCCAGAGAAGTAAAACATGTAGGCAAGAATACACAATTTTCAGACATTTGACACCAGGAACCCACCGAAACACGCTGGCAACAACACATGTCTTACCTTCCCACGGTCCTACAGGTGTCCCGACGAAACCGGTACCTCACATGTGTGGGTGCGCTTACCTGGGCAGAAAATAAAAACGGTTTACCGTCCCAAAGCCCAGTGGCAGTCCTATGGAGTCCCTGCAGGGTCACCATCCCTCCCTCCCCACAGGGGAAAGCTGTAACGCAGCATGGCCAGAGCTCCAGGATGGCCAGGGGTGCTGTCCCCGGACCTGGGCGCCTGTCTACGATGTGCATATACTGTCCCCAAGTCTAGCGGCAGTACCAGGGAGCCCCGACAGGGTCATCATCCCTCCCCGGAGGGAGAAGCTGTAACGTAGCACGGCCAGAGCTTCAGGATGGCTGGGGGTGCTGTCCCCGGACTTTGGCACCTGTCTATCATGCGGATATACTGTCTCCAAGCCCAGTGGTGGTCCCAAGGAGCCCCAGCAGGGTCTGCATCCCTCACTGGAAGGAAAGGCTGTAATGCAGCCCAGCCAGAGGTCCAGGACGGCCGGGGGTGCTGCCCCTGACCTTGGGCGCTTGGCTCCAAAGGTGGTCGCCCATCCACAAATCCAGCAGCGGTCACAAGGAGCCCTGGCAATGTCCACATCCCTCCCTGGAGGGAACAGCTGTAATGCAGCACAGCCAGAACTCCAGGACGGGTGGGGTGATGTCCATGGCCTTTGTGCACCTGTCTCTAATGTGAGTCGACCCTTCACCAGTCCAGCAGTGGTCCCAGGGAGCACAGGGAGGGAAAAGCTGTAACGCAGCCCAGCCACAGCTCTAAAATGGCTGGGGGGGGGGATGTCCCCGGCCTTTGGTGCCTGTCTCTGATTTGGGTGGACGGCCCCCAAGCTCAACGGCTGTCCCAGAAAGCCCCAGCAGGTTCTCCGTCCCTTCCCAGAGGGAAACCCTGTAATGGGACAGGGACACCACCAGGGTTATCCAGGACCAATGCTGGACCTGGGGATGGTCGATCCACATGGGAGATAGGCGCCCAAGGCTGGTGACATCACCTCCTTCCATCCTGGAGCTCTGGCTAGGCTGTTTTAGCTCTTCCCTCTGAGGAGGGATGGGGAGCCTACCAGGGCTCCCTGGGACCACAGCTGAACTTGGGGACAATCTACCAACAAGGGAGACAGGCACACAAGCCCGGAGGCAGCACCCCCGGGCAACCATGAGCTTCGTCTGGCCTGCGTTACAGCTTTTCCTTCTGGGAAGGGATGGGCACCCTGCTGGGGCTCACTGGGACTGCCACTGGACTTGGGGATGGTCGCCCAACATGGGAGACAGGCACCAAAGGCCATAGACATCACCTCCCAAACCATCCAGGAGTTCTGGCTGGCCTGCGTTACAGGCTTTCCCTTCAGGGAGGGATGGGGACCCTGCCGGGGCTCATTGGGACCGCCGCCGAGCTTGGAGACGGTCGGCCAACAAGGAAGACAGGTACCCAAGCCCAGAGGCAAGACCCCCGGCAACCCCAGAGCTCTGGTTGACTATTTTACATCTTTTCCCTCTGGAAAGGGATGGGGACCCTACCAAGGCTCCCTGGGACTTCCGCTGAACTTGGGGACGGTCAACCAAGAAGAAAGACAGGTGCCCAAGCTTGGAGGCAGCACCCCCGACCATCCTGGAGTTCTGCCTTGCGTTACAGGTTTTCCCTCAAGGAAGGGATGGGCCCCCTGCTGGGGGTTACTGGGACCACCCCTGGACTTAGGGATGGTCACCCAACATGGGAGACAGATGCCAAAGGATGGTGACATCCCCCCTGTCCATCCTGCAGTTCTGGCTGGCCCGAGTTACAGGTTTTCCCTCCAGGGAGGGATGGAGACACTGTTGGGGCTCCCTGTGACTGCCGCTGAACTTGGAGCCGGTCAACGAACAAGGGACACAGGTGCCTAAGCACGAAGACAGCACCCCCGGCCGTCCCAGAGCTCTGGCTGGCCTGTGTTACAGGGTTTCCCTCTGAGAAGGGATGGGCACCCTGCAGGGGCTCATTGGAACCACTGCTGGACTTGGGGATGGTCGCCTGACATGGGCGATGGGTGACAAAGGCCAGAGGCATCACCCCCGACCATCCAGGAGTTCTGGCTGGCCTGCGTTACAGGTTTTCCCTCCAGGGAGATATGGTGACCCTGCCAGGGCTCTCTGGGACCGCCGCTAAACATGGGGATGGTCGACCAATAAGGGCGATAGGCACGCGAGGCCAGAGACATCACCCCCGGCAGTCCTGGAGCTCTGGCCATGCCACGTTACAGCTTTTCTCTCCAGGGAGGGATTGGCACACTGCCAAGGCTCGCTGAGACCACCACTGGGACTTGGGGATGGCGGCCCAACATTGGAGACAGGCGGCAAAGATAGGGGACATCACCAGTTCTGGCTGGTCTGCGTTACAGGTTTTCCCTTCATGGCGGGATGGGGTCCCTGCCGGGGCTCCCTGGGACCGCCGCTGAATTTAGGTATCTCGTCTCCCACACTGGAAATGTAGTACTGAGGACGAGATACGCCAACCTCTGCACTTAAGGGGTTAACACACATCTACTTATGCATTTTTTGGCTGATTGAGACTAATCTTCTTCGCCAAGTAGGACTAAAAGAAATCCCATGAGTTGACTGTACACCAGAGTTCTCTCAAACTATCTTGCGTACTCATTAACGCCAGATCGGTCACCAAAAATAAACAAAACATGTTTCCACTCATAGCCATTGAAAATCCAGAGATGATATTCATCACAGAAACCTGGCTCAATGACGACTTCAATCCCACGCACACAAGGCCTTCCCATCCGGCTACTCCCTGCTCATATAGAACAGACCCAGCAGAGCGATGTGTAAGGGGGGGGGGCAGTATAGCCATCCTCCACAAACTAAGCCTTTCAGTAATATCCACTGAGAATCTACCTTGCATCACTGAATGCATATCTATTCTCGCAAAGTTCCACCTCAGCCCTTTCTTCTGTCAGTTTCCTTCTCCTGTATAGCCAACCCATACAACTATGGGCGGGCTACAACGGGAACTTCACAGACTCCCTCTCAACCATGCCGATCCAGCACCCGTCGCTCACTTTGCTAGGTGACTTCAACATTTGCTTTGATGTTCCGGCCAACCCTATGACCCGCTCCCTCACCAACAATCTGGAAGCTCTCAGCCTAACACAACTGATCTCCCACTCTGCCCACATTGCAGAACACACCCTTGACACACTATTCTGTACATCAGACCTAGTCTTGCCACTCGCCCTCATCTGGACTGATCACCACACTATACTCTTCCCATCCAGCACCACTCCCCCACCACACCCCACCACGTCCATCAAACATCTCAACTACCCCCACCACCCTACTTCTCTGGAATAAAATCATCATCAACCCAGACCTGGCCAATTCCCTACTACTCGCACTTCCTGATCTCTCTCGCAAGGAAGGACACTCCTCCATTGAACTCTTCGCTCAATGGCTCTCCAAAGCTATGATACCCCCTCAAATCAACCCGTTGCCCCTCCCAATGATCAAACCCACCCCCAAGTGGTTCACCCTTTCCACAAAGCTCTCAAAACCCTCCAGCATCACCTAGTGCAAATCTGGAGAACCAATCCAACTCCACAAAACAGAAGAATCTTTGCAAGACTGAACAGGGCCCCACCTGTCCGAAATCAAGAAAGCCAAAAAACACTATGGAAACAGAAACTCAAATTTCAACAATCCATGCAGGGGAACGATGAAGACGTGAGCTTTTACTGCTTCTGTGCCGCCGGCCAGATCCTGCACTCATCCTTCCCTAAAATGCATTTGTGAATTGCCCCAAAACACTCCACTGTTGCATAAAATACTGCTGCTTCGAATCGTGTGGAAACAGAGCAGAATCTGAGTGAGATCCTGAGTTTACGACGGCCGAAAGACGCAGTCTCTGAAATGCACGCAGCTCCTAAGATGGCCGCCGTGGACGTGATGTAGGCGTAGAGCACGGCACAAGAACGCGAGTCCCAACCGAGGGAGGAAACAAGAAAGGCACCTACTGCAAGTCAGCGGAGAATGGGAAAACACAAAGCCCTAGACCAGTTTCTAGCAGAGAGGCCATGGAGCCACTGGGGACAGACTTCACCCGCTCCCCCATCGCGCGACGGCCCGGCCGCATTGCGTGGCGGAGGCGCTCCCATACCTAGAGGAGATGGCCTGCGGCTCACTCTCCCCGAGCCTGATTAAGAGCCTGTAGTCGAGCGCCGGGAGAGCTGACCTGGGGCTGGGGAGTCGCGCTCGGCTCCTGCTGACATTCTTCCTCTTGCGCCAGGTGAGGGAGGAGAGACTGCGGCGGCTGCTGTGGCGCTGCTACAGCGTGTGGTGGAGGCTAACGAAGAACACAGGGACCCCCGACAAGCTCGCGGGGGCGCCACACAGTGTAGAGCGCCTGCAATGCTCCCCTCTATCCCGGAACACTGATCATGCCACCCTGCACCCGGAGTAAACACACAGCGGTAAGGAGTGGGGGGTAGCGGGAAACAGGGGACTGGTGCCAAGGAGGTGACGTGCCGCCTCCCCCCCGTAGACACCGCACCACTGCCCAAGTGACCGTACCAATGTGCCGCAATAACAAGTGCACACATCCTGAAAAGAGACTTCTGGTGCCAGTCATAGATAGTCAAACAAGCCTCATCAAATCGCCAGTAACAGGCAAGTGCGCCACAGTAACAGTTTGCACAAATAACTACGTGTAAATGCTCCAAATAGACTGCTGCAGCCCACAGCAAAAGCACACCACGACAACAGAAGCTGCCTTCTCCCCTGTTGTGAGGCACATGACGAACATAGCGTACAGTGAAGGCACACCAGCATGAACCCGCCTGCTAAAGCCTGCCATCACAAGTAACCAGCCAATACGTGTGCCCGGCAGCTATAGTGGGAATCGCAGTGCCGATAGTGAAGGCAGATCCAGGCAAAACAACAACATTTGCATACTTGGCCTCCTGAAAAGGCAGAAGGGGCTTGCATGGAACTATCTCTGGAAAAATGGCTTGCGAATACCTACGATGCAGAGTCCTTTTCCAGGTTCTTCACCATTGAGCGGGCCCACCACATCCCAACTGGCAAAGTTACACCAGATGCCCCACCGCGCACAGTCATTGCAAGATTCCTAAATTACAGGGATAGAGACACTGTAGTACACCTAGCAAGATCAAAAGGGTCAATCACATATAACGGATCAAAGATCGCCTTCTTCCCTGATTTTAACAGAGGTCCAGAAAGCACGGCAATCATTTGACCCGCTCGAAAAGCGTTTGCAATTAATGGGGGTCAAATATGGGCTAATCTTCCCTGCCCAGCTTAAAATATTCCACAATGGCACAACGGTGCACTTCACAGACCCTAAGGAAGCGTGGAGGTGGGCTGAGAGACATATAGATGGTGACTGGAGCTCGGAGGGGATGAAGAGAGGGGAACGCAACAGACGACATCCTGAACGACCACCAGACAAGGAACTGCAGCAGCAACAACAAATAGGGAATCTCCAGCAAGGAAACATATAAAATAGGTGCAACATCACTCAAGACGACCATGTCACTGAAAGTGAAGTGCAAAAGAGCTCATGCTCCACATCGCAAATCTAATCACAAAGCATGTCAAGGCCGGCGGACAGCCAAGCAGCCGCCCCCCAGACGGAGAAACAAATTCACAGCACCATAAAAGGGTGCTATACTGCCCGGCTCCAAGATCTATCCAAACTGCAGATCCCGGCTAATACGGGGCGGGCGCATGTGAGATACAGTTTAACTGTTTAAAAGTTTAAATTGGGTCGATAGATGCTTCAGTTGGGGGTGGAGTATAGAGAGGGGGGAGTTGGAGATAACGTTTTTATACAATGTTTTGCATACAATGGCAAGCGCTGTACTATCGTTGCAATTGCAACCTATGAAACACACTCGCGAATCTAGAGTTCAAACACCGGATGGCATCTGAGACTGCTTCAATCAAAAGGCGTCTAATGCTCATGACATGGAATGTGAATGGGCTAGGATCCAGTATCAAAAGAAGACTGGTATTGCAGCGCATAAACAGGCACTCCCCGGACATAGCTCTCCTGACCGAAACGCACCTCGTGGGAACCACATGCAAACTCTTCCAAAGGTCCAATTACTGCACCGCGGTACATGCGGGTTTCTCCATGGGGGCGAGAGGGGTGCTAATATTGATTCATAAAAGACTTCCATTGGAGATCACGCACATAACGCAAGATAGAGGTGGGCGCTATGTACAAATTCAGGCAACGCTCTGGAACAAAACCCTGGCGCTCATGGCAGTATACTCTCCGCCATCCCTCCTTAATACTCTGCTAACTGACATTATCCCCATCCTGATAGCAAATACCGCAGAAACATGGGTAATAGGAGGGGACTTCAACGAAGTCATGGACAATGCCCTAGACCGCACGCACTTGAGAGCCAGGAACACGTCTGCACTGGGGCTGCGAGATCGTGGCGTGACCTACACAGTGATATACGTGAATATTCCTTCCACTCTGGAGTACACGCCTCAATGTCCAGAATAGACTACTTCTTCCTGCCAAATCAGAATATCCACAAAGCAAACAGCGCATCCTTCCTCCCACGGGGAATCTCTGATCACTCCCCATTACTACTTGAACTGGAAACGGAGAGACCACGTCCTCCTCCCACATGGAGGTTGAACTCCTACTACCTGGGGTTCCCAGACCTACAAGAGAAGATAGAGGCAGCCACCTCCAACTACTTCGATCTAAATACAGGCTCGGTTGAAGACCCAGTCATACTGTGGGAGGCATACAAGCCAGTCCTGCGAGGTGAAATCATCTCGTGGACGTCAGCAAAAAAAAAAAAAGGGCACAGAGTGAACTGATCAGAGAAGCCGAAAGGGAAGTTGTGATCAAAGAATCAGAGCATATCACCAGTGGTACCGCTGAGACAAACAGAGCCCTGATATTAGCGCAGAAAAAGCTGAACAATCTATCTCTGGATTGCGCCCAAAAAGCACACCATGCCATGAAGACACGCCTATATGAAACGGGGGAAAAAGCTGGGAAAATGCCTGCATGGTTGGAAAGATGTGATGAGGGGCATTAGAAGGTGAAGAGCATCAAGACAGTGCATGCAGAACTAGTCTCCACCGATGCAGAGATAGTAGAATGCTTTGCTGACTTCTAGGAGGATCTCTACAAACCTCCCACCGACACAACAGCTACCACCATACTGGATAGTACCGATCTCCCAACACTCAACACGGAGCAAGCCAATATGTTAGATAATAAAATAACAGTAGATGAAATATCGGCAGCCATCTCCCAACTCCAAACAGGCAAGACCCCAGGCCCCAACGAGTTCCCACTTGACATCTGAAAAAAATGGAACCATCTAGACATATCTACCCACCTGCTCAACATGTTTGAATACTCCCTAACAAAGGGTAGGCTCCCACCAGACCTCCGTAAGGCCACAATAATAGTGATCCCCAAAAAGGGTAAACCCCCGGATGAGTGCAGCTCCTACAGGCCCATATCCCTAATCAACAGCGCAGCTAAAATACTAGCCAAAATATTAGCTAACAGACTCCAAACGGTCATCACAGCACTGATCCATACGGACCAATGTGGCTTCATGCCCTAAAGATCAACAAGAATGAACATCCGCAGGCTGCACCTGGCACTGGAGAGAGCACCCACCCTACAACAATCATTGGCACTACTAGCCATAGACTTTGAAAAGGCCTTTGATTCGGTTTATTGGGAGGCTCTGTGGGCAATCATGAGAAAGATGCAATTTGGTGAATCATTTATAAAGTGGGTACAGCTCCTTTACAATAACCCATTGGCAGAGGTACGAGTGAATGGGTGGCCCTCGCGCAACATCCAACTGGGAAAGGGTACCAGGCAAGGGTGTCCGCTCTCGGCAATGTTGTTTGCATTAAGAAAAGAACCGCTAGCAGTCATTCTGCGAGGTACGACCACGTGGATTGGTTTCCAGTGGAACTCAGAATGGGAAGACAAGATATTCTTATATGCAGACGACCTCCTGATATATCTGGGTGACCCGGCGGTCTCCTGCCCTATAGTCACTCAAATACTGATAAACTATGGAGCCTTTAGCAGCCTCAGGGTAAACTGGTCTAAGTCTGTGCTCTTTCCGGTGAAGGGAGTATACGGCATACCACCACTTGGCTCTCCATACCAAATCGAACTCACACAGTTTCGATATCTCGGCATCCTAATTGCAAATAAGCTGGATAGCTACGTGTCTCAAAACCTACATCCACTAATGAAAAGATACACGCAAGATGTAGTCCATTGGGAAGCACTGCCACCGACACAGCTAGGCAGAGCAGCACTCTTCAAGATGCTGGCCCTACCCCGATTCTTATACATCCTCCAAAATGCCCCCTCCACATCCCCACTGCAGAGTTCCGTATAATAGACAGAACAACACGTAAACTCTTGTGGGGAGAGAAACATCCAAGGATAGCTCTCAAAAACTTTCAACGTTCAGTCTGGGAAGGGGGAATAGGACTCCCGAACATCCAAATCTATTACTGGGCGACCCAAATGGCGACGTTAAACGACATACTGCATGGGAACCCGAAACTTCCCCACATACAGGCAGAAATAGCTGCACAACACGACATGTCCCCGATTGAAAGCCTATACAATAGGAAGAACCGCCGTCCCAAATGCACGATAGTAGTGCATACAGCCCAAATATGGAGGGAAACTCATAAGCACATAGGCTGGGACAATAAACTCACCCCAGTCCGGCCCATCTGGAATAACGCCCTCCTTACGGGTCTCAGCAACCTCCCCAAATGGCCAAACTGGGTGGCAGCTGGTATTCATACCATCCAACAAATATATGTAAATAACCAAATAATACCGTTTGCCGAGATCTCGGACACATATAGTCTCCCAGCCACTGAAAACTACCACTATGGACAACTACATCATGCACTCACTGAACAAAGGGTCCACTTGTTGGATATGCCGGAGTGCACGCCCATAGAAAGGAACATAGTCATAGACAGAGTGAAAAGCAAGGTCACATCCACCATGTATAATGCTATCTCCTCGTTTACCACGAAAGAACTGTCAAGCCTAAAAATGAAATGGGAAAGAGACGTTGGCCTAATTCTACCCGAAGAATGGATCTTGACCCTGATGTATCCGAGAGACACTGCAATCTCGGCTAGAATCAGGCTCATCTAGCTGAAATACTCCACAGAATATACTATCCCCGAGTAGCACTATATAACTGTGGTAAAACGACCAACCCCAAATGTTTACGGTGCAAACAAGAGGAAGGAACCTTCTACCACATCCTATGGCAATGCACAAGAATACAACACTTCTGGCGACAATGTAGTGAAAGGCTCTCAAGGGTCATGTGCCGTCCAATCCCAACAGACCCCAAACTCCTTCTCCTGGGAATTGTAGAGGAAGGGGACATGTCTCGCTTTGAAAAGTTGCTACTCTAAACATCCACAGGAATAGCCAAAAGAAATATTGTGCAACTGTGGGGCTCAGAAACCACTCCACAATATGACCAATGGATATCAGACATAGATGCAATCATACTAATGGAACGTCGGTTCTACCAAGCAAGAGGCTGCCCGGGCAAAACAGACCAAATTTGGGGGAAATGGGAACCAACGCTGTAAGACTCGTACAGAATGAACTAATGGACTTTGGTGCACAACCCTGTAGCCGTTCCAGAGTATAAAATCACTACCTGTCATCACCCGAATGAGACAAGCAGAAAAATGTCAAATGCTATTTTCATTGTGCTCTGCAACTTTATTTTATTCTTACTTGTGTTTCTATATGGGTACATATCTATGCAACGTGTTCTCACACTGCTCTATCACTTGTATGCAAGGTTATATGTTTATGTATTGAATGTCTTTGTATTATAGGACGAAAACACAATAAAAAAATGTTATTTAAAAAAAAAAATCCATGCAGGGAACTCCAAAAAATCCTAGGGGAATTCAATTCCCCTAGTTGCCTAACCCCACCACTCCCTAACACACAAGCTCTGTGCAATGTACTATCCAACCACTTTCATAACATTGCGCTTGAAAGACATAGCAACATCACCGCAAAGCTAGCTCTGATCACCCCCTCCACTTCCTGCCCTCTCCAACCCAATCTGTTCTTCGTCCTCCCCACCAACCTTCTCTGTATTCACACCTATTTCCCAAGCCGATTTCGACAACAACCTACTAGCAATTAGCTGACCCTCAGGCACACCAGGAGATCCTTGCCCACCCACCCATCTAAAAAAGATCCTCATCACCATCGGTGCAGGCAGCGTCACCCACTCATCATCAATAACTCCCTCTCATCTGGCACATTCCCAGAGGCCTTCAAAACCGCTCATGTCAAACCACTACTCAAAAAACCCAGCCTGGACCAACTCTCCACACCAAGCTGCCTCCCAATCTATGACACCGACTTCATTGCTAACCTAATTGAGCGTGCCACATACAAGCAACTTGGCATCTTCACAGAAGCCAATAGATTCCTCAACCCAGCCAAATCAGGGTTCTGACCACTCTGTGGAACAGAGTCCTCACCGGTCTCTATCTGGGATGACCAAAAAAGAACTTCCGACTCAGAAGGATGCGTTGCACTCATCCTCTTAGATCTATCCGTGGGCTTTGACACCATCAACCACACAATTCCCAGGAACAGGCTCCTCACCCTAGGCATCAAAGATTCTGCCCTCAATTGGATCTCCTCATTTATTTCTAATCGGTCGCAAATAATTCTCCTGCCACAGTTATCCTCTGCCCCTTGCCCTACCACAAAAGGGATCCCACAAGGAGCCTCCCTTTCAACCCTCCTCTTCAACATCTATCTAAGCCCACTGCTGGCTCTTATCCGCTCTCACAACCTTACCTGCTACAATTACGTGGACACACCAAGATCATTTTCAAAATTCCCCAAGACTCCAGCCTCCCACTTTCCGACCTCGCCTCCCGGATATCGACCTATGGGTGATGACCAACCACCTTATCCTCAACCCGGGCAAAACAGAAATCCTAATATGTGGCAAAAACTGCTCATATTCCCAACCTATAACACAGCCACAAGCCCTGGGATCCCCACATGCCACCTCCACCTCTGTTAATAATCTTGGATGCACCATGGATGTAGACCTATCTCTCTCCAAACACAGCAACTTCGTATCCAAAACTTGCAATTTCCACTTACGCATCCTGAAGCTAATACTTCCATCTCTCTCCTATCCTCAAAGAGTCTCTGCAATACTGGCCATCATCACCTACCAACTAGACTATGCCAACTCCCTCTACCTCCGTGTTCTAGCAACCCGGCTAAGAAAACTCCAACAAATCCAAAACTCAGCAGCCAGACTGCTCTTTGCCCTGTCGCCCAGAGAACATATCACCCCACCCTCAGAGCACTACACTGGCTCCCTAAGAGTGACCTTCAAAGCCATGTGTATCACACATGAAGCCCTCCATAATACAAGAACAGAGTTCTTACAAAAAGAAATCATCCACTACCAACCACCCAGAAACCTCTGATCGGGCTCGGCTTTCCCTTCTATCCCACCTTACCACTCCACTAGAGTTGGTGGTGTAGAGCAGCAGCCTCTCCGCCGCTCTCTGATAAACGGACAGGTGACTGTGCCATGTAGGGGCTGTGCCTCGCCCACTGGTCCAATATTGAAAATATGAGTAGAATTGTGCACTCAGACAACTGTATTATCCATACCCTAAGCAGAAACAGCGAGGACAAACATGATGTGAACCAAGGATAATTGAAGTGATGTCATTTCACCTAGGACATCATATAGTTGCATAAGTGACAGGGTAAATATGTGTTTATTATATAATAGCACAGACATTAGGCCACACTGTGTTTAGATATCAAGGAGGTTATTCACACTCAATAGACATTAGAAAACTGGTAATGCTCAAACATAAGCAGGAAAGTAGTTCTCTGACAACAGAAATATGGCTACAGCAGAATACCATTATCTTAAAATGGACTCCACAGTTTGCCTTGCAAATTAAGAGAGGCTTTAAGGAGTTTATTATGGTTTAAAAGTGCTGGAAGCACAGAAAAAGTGCAGTGTGCATTAAAGGGAGTATGTTTGTCAGAAAGCCAAGGTACAGTGAGATGAAAGAATTAAATAACAGAATATGTGGTTTTCAGTGGTGTGATAAAACGAAACTGGCTTATAGTCAGAAAAGATAAGGTAGAGAAATTGACAAATGAAAAACTAGACAGTCTACTTTTGTCTTGAAAACAGCGTGCTAGAAAGTCTGAAGACGTACGTCATTCCTAGAACTTGTTTTTGCTGAGCTTTAAGGTTGCAACATATGTAGATGATTCAGAAAATGTGGAAAGCATGCTAATTTGCATAGGAAGTCATGTGTTTATTTCCAATAGAAATCAAGTGATGCATTTTACCTTTAAGTAAATTAGCCTATTAAAAAATAAGGTTCAGATTAGCATAAAAGAATTGAGCAATGTTGTATTTTCTATAAAAGTGTGTTAAAAATGGGAAGGCTTTGAGTCCTAGCCTTGCCAATTGACCACCTACGGCATGTGTAACTGCTCCCAGCCGTCTGAAAATAAAACCTTTGCTGTTTTCACAATCCCATCTCTGAAAGGGCTTTTATTGAATTATGACTAGGGCAGGGTCCCCTTTACGGTGGCTTGGCCTTCTCTATTCTAACTCCCATCATCTAGCAGATTCTTCCTCTGCACATCCACTGCACCACGGACTACCTTGCCTTATAAATAAAGTACTCAAAACCTGGCTATTTGCTGCATTATCCTGAAACCTGCCCCTTACCTTCCAATTCCCAAGCCGAGCAGATGAACATTCACCACCAGGTAGCGCCGGGCGTTTTTTCGTGGCAGCCCAGACCTCGCAGCACTGGCCATTATCGTGGCGGCCCTGACACCACACACTATCACACACCAATCATGACATTAGTTCCCACAAGCAACACCAACTGGAAACACAGGCCCTCATCCTGTTTTTCATGCTATGAAATGTCACAGGATTGATGAATCACTACACCTAGAACGTACGGGAAAACAGGCAAATTACAGTCAAAGTGGTTTGGATAGAACAACAGCAACAATGCACCTGGATAGATTGGGATGTACAGGTGGGCATTGTCAAGGGAGGAATTGTGTCTCGTGCCAGAAGGCCAGGTGGGGTTTCTCGTGCATTAATCCGTGAGGGCAATCAGGAACTAGTCCAGAATCACACTGGAAGGACTTGAGGGATAGGTGGGTATCATGCATGGATGAACTCTAGGGTTGGCCTCTCACAGCAAAGGTAACAATTGTGAAGGTTTGGTACGTGCACAATATCTGGGAAGCTTTGCCATGCTCTCCACCTGGAAGCGCCTGTAACTATAGCCCGTGCTCCTCTAGTTGCAACTTGTGAAGCAATGACTGTCGCTAACAGTTTTTTTAGCGCAGCCACAAGAATCGACTGTGGAAGCCACTAGCTGACCGGGTGCACATACAACACAGCTTCACCCAAACTGCTCAGTACGCTTAACGCACCCCACCGGTGCACATTGGCCGCAGGCATGGTTTCCCGCACAGATCAGAATACAGCAACGACTACGACAAATTCGGTCTCGCTGAGCACATAATTGTTCCGCCTACTTACACAAGACTATGCCTCAACACTTCTGACATCAGTATGCAGTGAAGACCTATGACAAATTCGGACATGTTGCGAGTCTCTAGCACTCACACCATCTTCTGACTCCTCTACAGCAACCATCCACATGCCTGACCTCACAGGTTGCTTTCTACCAGAGCCTGGACAGCCCTGCTAAGCCTTACTCTTCCTTGGCCAAATGCACACACGCATTCTAATCCTACTCCGTGACCTCCAACATTCTGGACTTCGGTCCCTGAGGGAGTTCCCACCACCAGCACATTGAGACTATACTAATGATAAAAGGTGCTATATATGCGACAACTACAGTACAATACAATACACCAGCAAGTGTTTCATCGAGGGCCTGGAGGATTTAGGCTATGCTGACCATGCTGAACTTGTCCTTGATCAGGTACACGTTTAGAAGCCTCAGATTCAGGACGAGACACAGGCTTCTGTCATTCTTTGGTACCAGAAAGTATAGAGTTCCAGCCCCTTCCATTCTCTCTGAAAGGCACTAGCTTTATGGCATATTTCTCAAGAAGTTGACAAACCTTCTCCAGCAGGAGGGCGTCTGGGTAGAGGGGAGAGCGAAAAAACGCAGTCCAGAGAAAGTTGAATGTGAGGAAATATCCTTGCCAGAACTGTAAGGCCTGCGCGCGCTGGAAGTGCTGGAGTTCCTGCCCCTGAAATGGAAGTACAGCCTCCCCCACACTGGGATGGGAAAAGATTGAAC
Organism: Ambystoma mexicanum; assembly: GCF_040938575.1. NCBI lineage: Eukaryota > Metazoa > Chordata > Amphibia > Caudata > Ambystomatidae > Ambystoma > Ambystoma mexicanum. Next base: position 573,587,720 of record NC_090922.1, on the reverse strand, counting down.
CAAGGGGATTTGGGCCTTGCATGGCAGAGACTACAGAGACTGAGGCAACTCCACCTCTGTGCCCCTCTGCTTTACCCTGGCTAGGAAAATGCCACTGGTCTTGCTTGCAGTAAGGTGTCTAACCCTTGCGGCGTTGGGTGAAGGAGGAAACACCCCAAAGGTAGTGGCAGGAGAAGAAGCAGGATGGTGTTCGACAACTAACCTACGACATTTAGTGGGGCTTAGGAGGTCATCTGTCTTTTCACCCAAGAGGTTGTAACCATGAAAGGTTATTTCCAAGAGTTTAGCCTGGACATTGGATGCAAAACCAGATGTTCACATCCACAAATGTCGGCGGATGACAGAACTGTACAGATGGTTCTCGCAATACAGTCTGTCATGTCCAGGCATGACAGGATAACTTCCTTCCCATCATTAACCAGGAAAGTACAACCTTCTTTTCTCTCAGACATTTGAAGACTCTAAGCTGCCTCAGATCATTCCCCACAAGTCATGGGTGCATTCAACCCAAGTGCAGGAGGCATTTACTGATCAAGGAAAGGCTCCAATGTCTTGCTTTCCCTATCTGAGAACAAGGATAGGAGTTTGGCAGCCTTCGAGCCCACAGTAGAGGCCTGAACCACCAAACCCTTTGACGAGAGGAAGGCCGGAGTTATGGATGCACCACAATGCTTCTGGGAAAGGTCACTGTACACAGCCTGTGTGGAGGCCAGCTTCAACCCTGCGACTAACTCTGGGTCAGCTACTGTTGGGTTAAAAGGCAAAAGTGTCTCTTTTCGAGAAAGATGGTCTAGAATTGTCACTAAGAGCAAACTGTATTCCCTTAGTTCATTAGAGCAGACAGACCAATGATATGAACAACCTTACTAACGAGTCTCTGGAAGATAGGATGAGGATAGCTATAAGCAGAGGTCTGCATGAAGTCCAGTTCACAGGAGGTGTCCGAACCACTGGCATCCCAAAGATTGAAAAGAAAATCAGAACAGAGACAGCCGCCATGCAGTTGCTGTCCAAAAAGGCATCTTTAGCAGCTCATTCAAGCCTGGCGGGCCCTTATTTAACGACCTGGAAGCTGTAGTACCATTCTTCCGGGCTTCCAACAATGTCACACTTGTATCAGAGGGCACTGGACCTTTAACAACCTCGTAAATCAGAAGAATATTTCTTATTAGGACTGGTTTCACTATGGAAAGGGTTCACCCTTGGTTTGGGTAATGCTTGCTCTTCTAGTCAATACAACTTCTGAACTTAAAAAAATGAATGTTCCAAATATTACAAGGTTCAGTCTTCAAAGAAAAAACGGTTTTAAGTATACACAACCACTTTCATATAGGTTTTCAACTTTAAAGAGATACCAGTGATTGTATTCCTGTTCAATATGATGGAGACCATTTCAGAATCCTTTACAGAATTACAATTGGCCACAAGTGACCTTCCTTTGATGCTGCATTTCTTGTAACACTTGTGGGAAGTCAACGCTATGTCTTCGGAATGGTTTTTAACAGGTGTTCCCCTTTAATGAGAGACCTGCGACCACTCCAGCAACAGTGAATTACCCGACAATGGAAATAATAGGTTTTTCCTCTTACGCAAACACTATTGCTCTCCCTAATAGTGTGTGTGTTACATTTCCATTATTAAAAGGAACTTCCACAACGACTAACATTTTATACTCATTTTTGAATTTATGCAATCTACTTCTAAGCTGGCGAGGTTTGTTAAGTAAACCTGAATGACAACCTCACCGGGTTCAGGAACAATGCAGCCACTGGCTGCTTCCCTTTCCTGACTTCTTCAACTGCTTCTAGTCCTTTGGGCACTCTTGGGACCCACACCCTTCTGTAGCACAGGTGTCTCTGATCTGGCCACGCTAGTTTGGAGTCTCTTCACTCCTCAGTCACTCGGCTTGCCTTCTGCTATGGGCCTCGGGCTTCAGCACAGTCACAGCTCTGCAATCACAGCTATGCGGCGCACATGGAGAAAACTCTGGTCTAAGCAAGTCTTCCTCAGTGCAGCCACGGCAATGAAGGGTTTGAGGCCACAGGACACCCTCAGAACTTGCAGGTAAAATCTGCTGTCTACATGTTGCGGCGTCCTTTCTGTGATCACATGTCCTCATGAATTGCCAGCCCTGTGCTCTTCTACTACTACTTCTGCTGCTGCCAGCCTTCCAACTCCTGTTCCACCTTTGGCAATTGGCTTCAGGTTTGAGCCATTGGATTTAATTGCCCGACCTGTGCAAAGGCTGTTAGGCTTCATTGCCTGAATACAACATCTACTCGCTTCTTCAGCCCTCTTCTTCGTCTCAGTCCCTATAGCATTCTGGGACATGTAGTTCACTTAATTAGTTACGTTTTTCAACTTTTTGAATATCTTTAAGGGTAGATTTAATTCCTTTAGTAATTGTAACAGAGGGGCTGTGTGTTTTAACGGTATTAGAGGAAGATGAGTTAGAGAACCCAACATTTCCGCCACCCTTTGTAGTGTACCTTTGGTAGTGAATAGGCATTTGATTTTAGGTACCAAAAAGATTCACTTTTGGCAGCATATGCATTGGTGTTACAACTTTAGGGTTTACCACTTTAGATTCCATAGGAGGTTTAAAGACATTAAAATGACAGTAAGCCATAACCTCTTCTGCTACAGTAGTAAGGGTTTCCCTATTAGAGGAAAAATACTGGGTCTCATACCACGGAATCTCCTCACTTCCCTGGGCCTCGTCTCCACCCAGGTGATCCTCCCGCAGTACACGACCCACAGGATTGGGATCAGGAAGCTTATGCCTTCACCTGGCCACCTGGGAGGAGACTTTAGGCAGGGTTTCAGTGAGGCATCCACAGGATTCTTCACACCAGCCAATCGTCCAGGTAGGAGTAGACATACACTCTCTTGCGGCGAAGGAACGTTGCCACCGGTGCCAAACACTTGGTGGAAACCCTTGGGCTGATTTGAGGCCGAAGGGCAGCACTTTGAATAAGTAGTGTCTTCCTTGGGATGTGGAAATGTGAGTCTTCCAAATCTTGCGTTGCTAGGAAATCAACCTCTTCCAGCTGGCTCACTATATGCTGTAATGTGACCATCCTGAATTTGTGGGATTTCAGGAATTTGTTGAGGCATTGTAAGTTTAGGATGGGTCTCCACCCGCCCGACCTCTTATACTCCGGAGCCCCAGAGGAACAGGTTCTATGGGCCCTTTTTTGCAGCATAACCTGAACTTCCTTGAGAAGTTTATTTTATTTATTTGCATTTATAAAGCGCACATCGGCCCTGGGGCATTGTGGCGCTGTAAGAGATTATTCACTTGGCAGCAGGCATATGAGAGAACAGGCTTGACAATGTATAGAACTAGGCACAATAATACAGAGAATGGCAAGTTGAGCTGTCACAAAGGTTACAGTTGAGCAGTGTGTCTATACATGTTGGTTAGTTCTAGCGGAAAGGTATGGTTTTCAACATTTTTAGGAAGGCCATGTAAGATCTTTCATTTCTTTGGGTTGTGGGAAGTGCATTCCAATTTTTAGGAGCCAGGTGTTGAAAGCTGGACCCTCTAGCTTTGGTTCTTTTGAAGGCTGGCACGTAGATCTTGTTGGTCAGGTGCGATCTAATGGATGGGTTGAGTGTGATTCTTTCCGATAGGTAAGGTGGGGCATCGGTGGAGAGCAGGGGCGTTGCTAGGGGCGGGCTAAGGGGGCTGTAGCCCCTGATCTTTTGGTTGTAGCCCCGGATAGAATCTCAGGAGCTACAGCCAAAAGACTAGCTAGCCCCCAGTCCCAACCGTTCCGACATCATTTTAGCCCCGGTCTTTTCCAGACCTAGCAAATCCCTGGTGGAGAGCCATCTGTAAGTGAGGACAGTGTTTTGAAGAGTATCCATTCTTTTACCGGTAACCAGTGTGCATCTTTCCTGGCCTGTGATGTGGTCCCTTTTGGGAATATTTAGGGCTGCCCTAAGGGCATTGTTCTGTGTGACTTGTAGTTTGTTGAGGTTTTTTGCTAAGGTGCCCAGGAGTAAGGCATTGCAGTAGTCCAGTATGGTACCTACTGTGGCTCTGGCAATAGATAGACCATTTTTGGTAGAGAGGAAGGAATTGACAGCATTTATCACCTTGGTGGTTGGGTGCCGTGCTGCTCCTGTATTGCCACAGAAGGAATGCAAGGCCATTTGTCCTGGAATTTTCAGAATGTGACCTTGCTTGATGATGTTGAGCACCCATTTGTATGTGGAGATGTTGTGTCACTTGTCAACAAATTGTGATAGCTGGCCTCCCACTGGGGGGCTGAAGTGAGGGCTAGGGACCTGGGTTTGGTCAGGCTTCCTTCGGCGTCTGTGTCCTGGCAGCTTGGGGACGATGATGCTTTGCACCCCCCCTCTGTAGGCCTTGCAACAGCCTCTATATGTTTCCTGTGTAGTGGAGTAGGAGGGTTGGTGTTAGGACAGTCTGAGAACCTTTGATCTTTGAGAGACTTTCCCCTTTGGGGAGCGAAAGTCCCAACTTGTACCAGAGTTCTCTGTGGTAGAGTGCAAGGATAGCAACAGTGTTGTCAGACTTGACCATATACGCTGCCGTGGTAGCGGTGCATTTACCCGGCGCATCCAGCTTCTTGCCCTCTTAGTCAGGCGGGACCAAGCAAGAGGATGATGGGTTCAAAGCCCTCTTCCTTCCAGTAGCCGAGCCACAGAGTCACATGTTGGAAGGCGTCTGAGGCATTTAGCGACCGTGTCCAGGCCCCTACAATTTTCCAATCTCTCTTTTTAGTAGGAGCAGAGTAAGTATTCCTCCTTACCAATAATCCGTCTTCCCAGATGTCATGTAGTAGTGGGACTGTAATCACAGCCTTTTTGGTGGATTCACAGCAGTGGAACAGGAATCCCTACCTTTTTCTTTTACGGGACCAGGTTGAAGAGCTTAGCAGCCCAGGAGATTATTGCCTGGAAAAATACAACCTCATCTGGAGGGGAGTCTCTAGATGGCAAATCTACATCCAGCGGCTCCGCGTCTGCTGGGATGTAGTCCTCAAACTCATCCGTTCCCCAGAGTAACCCTCCATATCCGGGTTGATATCCATGCCAGTGTTTGTTCGTTAGGTCCGGCTCCACCACAAAAGGGGGCTGTGGAGCAGATGACTGTCGTGGGTCCTCAGATACTTGGAGAGGTGGCACCGGAAGGGGGTCTCAGAGGCCTTGGTGGACTGGCGACAGGAGCCAGGCCGGGAACCACTGGAGCCCCAGGAGCCACAGGCTGTAGGCGCTGCTGAATCTCCATGACCAAAGTGTGGAGAGTCGTCAAAATGTCCAAGGAGACATCCTTCGGAGCTGGAGGTATCAGAATTGGAGCATGTGGCCAGGGACTCATGGGACGAGCTGGCTGAACGAGCTGTGCAGGCTGCAGGGCGAGGCCACCATGCCCCTATTCTGGCTGTCCAAAAGGCTGGAAGGATGAACCCCAGGAATAGGGGTTAATGCCCTGGGTGGCTTCAGAGGGGATGTGGCCTGCAGCTGAGTGACTTTGGCAGAACAAGGAGTGTTGGTGGTAACTCCTTGCCTCTGCTGGAACCCATCAGGAAGGTGGCTAACACAGGCACACACACCTAGATAAGGTAGTGACAGCGATGCAGACCCAGCTGGGGCCTTGGAGGCAATGCTACTCTGGAAGCAGCTATTGTTACTGTAGAGACTGTGACTGTGGTCGAGTCCATTGACGGGACAAAACCTGGCATCACTGGTTTGGTGGACGATGTCAATGGGTTTCCCGTTTTCTCGTTGACAAAGATGTCTTGAACAATGATGGTCTTGGGATTGTCTCCCGAAGACGAGGCCCCCTTCGTGGTTGTCATCGGTCAAGGTGCCGCAGATGCTGCAATACTCGTCGACGAGGAAATCAGAGTACTCGATGACTTCACCTTTTTAGGTACCTTCCCCTTGGAAGCGTCAAAGGACTTCAACCTCTTGCCAGAGGGAGTACACTCTTTTGGCTTGCTAACCCTGGAAGAGGCATGACTGTGTACCAACCCTGAGTCAGAGTCTTTACCTTCCTCAAGCCACACCACCAACCTCTGATGGCGATCCTTTATCGTCTTTGAGGAGAAGGATGCAGACAATAGATGCACTTCTGATGGCAATCCTCCATGTATATGTGCTTATGACCACACCTTGAACAGGCCTTGAAGAGGCACTTCTTCTCTGCTTCCGACATGGCGTGTGCAGAAGGCCCAAAATGCAGCTTGTGGCCTCGCACGAACTGGAGATCCAACAGTAGGCAGGATCTCTACCGGCAATGGGTGCCGGCTGCTGGCAGGTCACAACATGCCAGATGAATTAAAAAAAAAGAAAAGACTAATTTTGATAAAAAAAATAGCCAAAAATCTTAAGAAAGTCGAGGAGCGAAACTCAAGGACTCCCAACACAAAAATGTGCAGTAAAAATCTGAAGATGGCCACCAGGAGTGGAGCTAAGAAGGACCTATTATTATTATTATTTGTTATGCGCAACCAAAGTGGCCCGGAGGCATACGGGCGCAGATCATTAGAGTGGAAATTTCAAGCAGATGGCATAGGAAGCTAATTATCTAAAGAGGTGTGTCTTGAGTTTATTTTTAATTTCTGCAATTGAGCACAGTTTTTTATATTGGATGGTAAGGCGTTCCATATAGCGGGGGTGCTAGACTAGAACACACACTTTCTCACAAGTTCTAAGGCAGTTTTAGGAACTTCAAGGTTTCGATCTCCGTTTGAGCAGAGTGACCGTTTTATTTGTTTAGGTTTTAGCCTATTGGCTATGTAAGAAGGTGCATCACCGGACAGAGCCTTAAATGTGATAGTTAGGAGTCTAAAAATCACCCTCTGCTCTATGGGCAGCCAATGCAATTTTCTTCTTATCTCTGAAACATGGGCATATTTTCTTAGACCCATAAGAGCTCTTATAGAGCTGTTCTGGACTACCTGGAGATTGTTCAGTTAATTTTGTTTATACCAATAAGTAAAGCGCTACAATAATCCAGTTTTGCAGATATAATGGCTCTCGCGATTGTTTCACATCCTGCTTGTGACAGGAATGGTCTTATATGTGCCAGGAGTCAAATGTAGTATGCCGACAAGGAAACTAGGTTATTTGCATGGGCTGACATACTTAGCGATTGCTCAAATGTAACTCCAAGGATTTTTATTTTCTCCTTAACTTGGATGACATGGTTATCGATACTAAAAGTTTGATAGTCTGATGTCAGTTTATCCAACCTTTGTTTCGAACTGATCAGCATCAGCTATGTTTTCCTTGGATTCAGGGCCATGCCGTTCGCGTCCATCCATTTGCGGATGAAAGCATAAATTCCATAGAACAGGGTATTTGACCCATGTTCATTCTCAGTAGAGGGGCTCCCACACTCCTTTATATATTATTTATGACCCTGATCCAACATGTTTCTGTCCCTGATGCTAGAATTGCAGGACATTCCCTCAGGGGTAAACAACCGGATGCGTACCTCCAAAATATCCACTGAACAAACATTTCATACAGGGACTATCAATAAACTTTAAGACAAAAATGCAGGAAAGAACTGCAATTAAAAGATTTCTGTGTGGTCAGAAGATGCCACAACCAAAGGTATGTGTAGCTCCCACTTGAAAACTAGTCTTCATGATGAATAAATGAACGGTGGAATGATGAATTAATGAACGGTAGAGCACATCACACAAAACCAAGGAAACTTAAGAAAATCTGTGAACAAAATGGAGGATGTAAAATGCAAACCAGGGCACTCCTTGTAAAGCAATTCTATAGCATCAAATACATTGAAATCTAACAAGCACCATTCTCAATAGCAAGTACCTACCTTAAAGGGGAAGTTTGCTAAAAGATGTATTGTCCCGATCGTTCAGACATGTATTTTTAAGCATACTGTAATCTATTTTAAACATTTTTCCTATGCATATTACCTTAGTTTTCCTCACTTTTACACATGCGAAAACAACGGGTTGGGCACAGCCATCTTGTGCTAATCTTATCTATTGGGGCATCGCCCTAACTTCAAGGGCACTTAGGGCAAAAATACAGATCTACCTCCCCTGAAGCTGCCATCACTAGACGCGTACAGCCATTTTAAAAAAGTCAATGCTTGTCTCGTGTCAACGTTCTCTGTGCTCAAGCTATTGACACGTCTCCATGGGAATGCCAGGACACCTCTTTCCTCAACAAGTATAAATAGACCCCTTCTCATCAGACAACATTGGAGATGCTTTTTTCAATAGTTTCACTGTATTTTGTTTGGATCACCTGTGGCTCGTTTCTGCTCTGTTCAGCTATCTTTCTAGTGCAAAGACACTGCTAACAGATACACTAGCAGAACTGATTTCAATTGTTACTTCCGTTTTATTAAAAATTGTGTCGTATAATGGCAACAATACAGCCCTACCAGTACGAGCCTGAGTATTCTGAGGAGGAACTAATCGAAAGCGAAAGATGCGGAAACGATGGGGAATCGGACGACAGTAGGGAAGACGAATCACCAGTGCATGAGCTTGAGCCTAGTCGCATGGAAGACATTTCCACCTAGTGTACCTGCAATCGTTGTGATGTCATGCCAACCGAGGTGGAGAAATGCTGCTGCTAAGAAAACTCTGGATGCTCGGCCTACATAGGCGGAGAAGGCACACCACTGCTGTGTGTTACCGAGCTGCATGACTTCAGGGCAGCCTGCCTCCTCACAAGGTCCGTGTTGAGGATTATGATGGTGCTTATGGATGAACTTTGTGAAACTGTTCGCCCTCGCATTCCAAGTAACAAGTAAGTATACTCTAGATGTGATGTCATTTTGACCACTGATCGGACTACCATTTCATTTTTTCTCATACATTGTCCTACGTTTGATCGATCAGTGACAAATGAATTTAGTCTGCAAATATAATACATTGCTCTCTCTTTTTTGGAAATCAGAGTCTTCATTGCTTACGCGTCTTTCGCTTCCAACTAATAAACAATATTTCTCTGTGTTGCCCAAACCGTTCTGGCTTGAATGGGTGTTCACTTTTGTAATGTGTCGAGACTTCAAAGCCCAAGTTCATTTTTCCATAAAGTTAGTATTTTGTGGGCAATTATGCCATAGCATTTAGGATGCATTTTCAAGTAAGGTGGTACACTTATCAGGTTCATTCAATTAAAATATTTATGTTTCTCTTTCACAGGTGGTACAGGCTGGTGGCCTACCGTTTGTTTACATGGTGGCCTTATGGAAGGCTTGGAATCCGCATTTGACAAGTAATATCTGCCTGTGTCGTTGGAGCCATTCGCGCCAAAATTCCCCAGTGACAGCAGACAGTACAGGGGATTTTCACACACTGTGCAGCAACCTCAAGTATACAATTTATAGTTTGTGCCATCAACATTACCAAATAAAATACAAATGAGTATGTACGAATAGTGGTTTCAATTTTTCAGTGAATCAAGAACACGTTCAATCGTCTATGAGGGTCATGAAAGAATGGTTGAAGCCCTTTTACGCTCACCTAGTCCACAACAACCCATCCCCCCTCCATTATACCCCCCTTCGGTACTGGGTACTCCCCTCTTCAAGTCCCCGCCCAAGCAATCCACGTAAGTTTGTATCCCTCCAGCAGTTTTCCGGACCCTTTGCGACCACCTCATGCCCATCCAGCCCCCATCTAGGATCATCGGCAGTTCACACCTATGGCCATGCGCTCCCAAGGGGGCTGGTTGGGTGGAAATACTCTAGTTGCCAAACACTGTGTGCACCTCGAAGGGTTATTTCATACATGGACCATTGTTCACATGGTCTCCCCAGACCTAGTGTCTCCAGACTCCCCTCTTCAAATCCCCGCCCCAGCAATCCACATAAGTTTGTATACCTCCAGCAGTGTTCCGAGCCTTTTGCGCTCGACTCATGCCCCTCCATCCCCCTCCAATATCAATGGCAGTTCGCACCTGTGGCCATGCGCTCGCAAGGGGGCGGGAGGATGGGAAAGCTCAAGGTGCCAAACACCATGCGCACATCAAAGGGATGTTCGGCACAGTGACCATAGTTCACATGGCCTCCCCCGTGTCTCCAGACTCCCCTCTTCAAGTCCTCACCCCAGCAATCCACATAAGTTTGTATCCCTCGAGCAGCGTTCCAGGCCTTTTGCGCTCGCCTCATGCCCATCCATCCCCCATCCAGTATTGATGGCAGCTCACACCTATGGCTGAGCGCTCCCATGGGGGCTGGTTGGGTGGGAACACTTTAGTTGCCAAACACTGTGCACCTCAAAGGGTTATTTCACACAGTGACCATTGCCTCCACCCCCCTCACTCCCTCAACAGTATCGATGGCAGCTCGCACCTAAAACCATGCACTCGAAAGGCAGCTGGGTGGGTGTGGATGCACAAGGTGCCACAAGCTGTTGAATAGCTAGCCTCTGTGTAACATTTTAAATAAAATATACATTATGCATCATACTAAACTATGCAGACTCTTTGTTTATGTGTTGGCAATAACAGTCTGTGGCTTTTATTAAACATAACAATAATATACCAAACAAGATTACTGTGTTTGCCACAAATCAACAGGTGTTCATCGTTATCATAGTTCAGTACTTTTTGGGCACTTGGACCGTGAAACATGAATTGGCCCTCCTTAGCTCACCGACTGCCCCCATTGTGGTCTCTCAGGTCCGTGTGCTGGGGACCTACATCTTGTCTGGTGAGCTCTATTGCGCTGGCTGGCAGCTTCCTTCCAGGCCAACGATATCAGTTGTCCACATGTCCAGGCCAGACCCATGTTTTCTAACTCCCCTCCTCAAGACCCCGTCCCTGCAATCAACATATGTTTTTGTCTGTTGAGCAGTGTTCCAGTGTTTTTCGCTCAGGTCGTCCCCATCCATCCTCCTCCCTAGTATCAATGGCAGTTGGCACCTATGAACAGGGTCGTATTGGGCCATAAGACTGTCTCGGGTACCGATGAAAACACGGCTCACAGTTAGCTATTCATTCCTTTTCAGGCACTGCTGTAATATTACCCAAAGTATGAATATTTGGATGAAAAGGTGATGCAAATTGTGCATTTAACATAATATATATTCAGCAACAGTATTCACCACGACTAGCCGCTTATTGAAGTAACCCAAACTGGCACACATGCCCCAAAAAAGTAGACCACTTTCATTAACAAAAAAAGACCCACACAAGCATTTTGCTTTTGTGTTTCAACCATGGGCCTATAGCATTATCGGCTGTACGAGCAGGCCTATGCCTGTGCGCTCGCAAGTGGGCAGGGTGGGTGGGTATAGCAGATGTGAAACATTGCCATCGAGGCTGAGTGGGTGTGAACAAACACGTCACACATTCACATACACAGCCACTTTTCAAAGCCTTTATAAACACCTTGACATTTACCAAGAGAACATCTCTGAGATCTACAAGGTATATCGTCGTCATGCTACATGTTCCGCGGATACCTGTTGCACGGCTACTTGCCCCCCTGCTTGTTGAATGGGCTCTGTTGTTCGTCTAGATAAGGTTAGGTCACCTATTTACTTCTCTATGTTCATCGATCACTCCTCTGAAAGTTTCTATCGATTTCCACCTAATGTACCCAGTACTGTAATGTTCATTTATCTCAAAGAGGTCACCATTATCGAATGTTTCAAGTATTTTGATCTCAGTAAATAGCACATTGCATCACTGTGCATTGTAATAGAATGGAATGTTTTGTGGTCCATGTTTTCTTTTGATGCTTGAAAGTTCATTCAACGGACGAGTAACATGTTACGATTTTCGGTATGTCAATCAGTTCTCTAAGAAAGTTAACGTTGTGTTCTTTCGACTAGTTTACACAGGTTTTTTTTTCTTTATATAAAACAAACTTTGCAGACAAAGCTGTGTTATAATTCCTTCTTTCACATTCATACAGTTTTTGTTATAATTATTAATATTTTACAGACGTTTCAAGAATGCCTTCATGTATCTGTCACAATCCGAGTCCTCGGATTCGTGACTCACCTGTTTGTTTCTTGAGGATCTCTTCTTGGAGTTCGCAGGTTTCTTTTTCCTGGACGAGTGAGCCTTGTAGAGGTAAGGTCTAGAAACCTCCGAATCCAGTCTGCTGGGCTTCGGTGAGTGCGCTGGTCACTGATTCCCAGTCGCGGCGGCTCCGGGGCTAGGAAGACGTTCAATGTTCCTGGAAGGGTCCGGGATGGAACCAGGACTGGGAGGAAACAATGTATTCGAGGCTCCGAAAATGGGAAGAGGATAGGAGACCGGGAAGGAAAGGAGTCTGGGTACCAGGAATCACAAGGGAAGGAAAAGGGCAGAAACTTAGAACACAACTTGCCGGGCGAAGTGCAGGCAAGCGAAGCGTTGAGACGCGCGGACACATGTCTGTTTTCAAGGAATCATGTGAATCAATACGGAAGTATAGACTGTGCCGAATCCTGACATCAGCCATGTTGAGGGTGAACATAGTATATGGTTATTGTCTGAAGGACCAGGCAGACCAGAAGGGTCGACATCGCCGATTCATCACAGCATCGTTATTGGTTGCCCTTCTGTGAGCCATGTTAAAACTCAGGGCACAGTCCTGCATGCATTACCGAAGGATATTGATTTAATAAAACGGATTACAAATTGCAGTTTTCCAGTGGACGAGATTGAAAGTAGCACCCAGGCTGTCTTGGACGACGTGAGGGCCAATCGATTACACCTCTGCAGCCTGCACTTTGCCAACGATATGTACGAACAATCAAAGTACACAAAAAGGCATTGACCCAGAATGCTTCCAAATGCAATTCCAACTCAATTTAGGCATACACAGGCTCAGGTCAGTACTGGAGGATTAATTTGTTATGTTTGTTGGCATGTAGGACGATGGTCTGCATCAATAAGTATTCTCTATTATCTCTTGATTTATTTAAAGAAGTGTATTGAAAAGGTTAATAAATTAATGGGTTAGAGTTTTCAGTGTTCATTTACAACAATATTGTATTACTCAAGTTTCCATGGTTACCAGATTCAAAATAATTTAAAAATGTTTCACTTTAGTATACTTCATCTGTCCCCGCTTTCGGGAGCCTCTAATAAATCAGTGAATTATGACCCTTAGTAAAAACTGCCATAGTGCCCTTTAAACGTAGCATGTTTTCAAAATCTGATGGTTGAAATATCCTTTAAGTAGAGCACACTGAAGAAACCACAGACCCTCACAAGTGACGAAACCACTGACATCTAGTATCCCAATGGTGAGCCCTACTGACATGCACAAAGTGATATTTTAAAACTTTGGATCTGGCCACATTTCTAATACTAATTTATCTTTTCCATTGTACTATTTTTTGACAATGTACTGAAAATGAAGGAGCAAGATTCTGCATCAATTACTTTTCCAGAGTCAACATTAACCTCACTTGCCTATCAAGTAATCATATTGTACTAGTCCTTTATATGTGAATGGACTATGTGCATGTGTTATGCTTGGAATTTCAAAATAATTGAAAATAATTATGTATAGTTTTGGTTATTTACACAGTGGCATGTATGGGTGTCTCTCTGTATGTACCATCATCTGCAGCTCATTGTTTCAGTTTGATTTAGCCATTTTCATCCATATTAAAAGGAGAACTGTGTTTTAGGGGGATGCTGGAACTTCGACTACAATCCGTTGCAACAGGTCCAGAATATGAGGTATGTGTACTTACAGTTCCATTGCAAGAATGAAAGCAAATCCTACAAAGTATGTACTTTGAGACTGAAATGCATGTAACCTTGCATGGGTTCAAACTTTTCTGATTTTGGTTCCAAAGTTACACTTCCTCCCTAATGCAGAATAGATTACAAAGCAAACTTCTTTTGAAGGCGACATTACAATCACGATGTTTTGAACGGTCATCTCAGATCAAGTAAATGTGTCATCTCGGAAGGTTATCAGGTGAAATCTGAGATGTATATTATGACCAAATCATGTACACTGTTTTGGAGGGTATGTTCATACAAATGTTCTATTTGTGCTGCTACAACAAACCTTATAGTATATGCTTTGTAATCATTTCAACAAACTACTTTGTGTGTAAGTGCTCTGTGCGATGAAAGATTTTAATTTCTAGTAAGATTGACATTTTTTTTAATGATTATTCTATTCAAGGAATGTACTCAAGGTGTGGAATTAGAAGAGGAGGCACATGGACCAGAGGTATACATTACCTAATATGAAATACAATGGGGCATCACATTGCATTCAGAATCCATTTTTATAATGTAATGTTTTCAAGTCAGTCAAGTTGGTTCTGTTTGTAGATATGTACATATGTTTGTTTGCCTGTATATGAAATTTGCTTGATTTAAACCATATAAAAACACTGTTTTTTTCAGTTTGATGGTGTGGTCGGCAAAGAGAAGGGCACGGTTTCGAAGAGAATTAAGAAAACAAGAGTAAAGAACAAACCAGTTTTTTTTTTTTTCCGGAGAAGTCATTAAGCATATGTTTCATTGATATTAGATTTTTAGTTGGAAAATCATATCTGCTGTATGTGTGCTATACACTGAGCATGTTTATCTATACATCTGTTAGAGGTACAGAAGGAAGCGGAGTATAAAGACTCAGAAAACAAATGAAACCAAAGATGCTGCTTGCCAAACAGATTTCACAATGGAGCAACTACTATTTGAGGCGCAGAGTGGTCCAGTCAATAATCAGACTGGTGATGCATTTGTCCTGTGGCCGGAAAATGAATGGAATCCCACCTGCGAACCGTACAAAGTTACCATGGACCATTGCTACTTTGTGCAAACTCAACCAGATGAAACTGAAGACAATGAAGATACATTGCAATTGCTCACAGACCCTTTGACACAATCTACACCCTCTAAAAACGTTCCACCCTAGAAACATTCAATGTTACCTGTTTCTCCAATTCACGTGGAAATATCACAGCCTGAACTAATAGTGGCTGAAGCTTCAATGAAATTGACTGAGGAATTTGCTCAAGATCTCGACTTCAGTTGGCCTAGTTTGGGGCACAATGCTGCAGGACGATTGTCTATAAAAGAAGCAAAAATACATTGTATTCGTCAGCTGCCTGCTAGAGATTGTACAAATGCTGAAATGTGTCCATACATTAAGAGGGAACATATGCTGTGAGCCATTGGTGAATGTGTCTCGTGTATTACAAGGCACCAACCTGAAAATCCATGGCAGCTGTGCCCACCTCCATAATACATTTTCATGGTCTGCTCAACCAATGCTCGGCAAAGTGCCAGCTGGAAATCTACTATGTTCAGCAGCTTTATTTTTCAGCAGGCTGACTTTCAGTAAGATATCCAGTTTGTCAATTTGTGGGACTTGAGTTCCTTGCTAAAACCCAGTACTACAAATATCAAAGGGGATTCTTATTTCCCGCTATTAGTCAAGCCAGGAAAATCGAACAGATGTCAATGGACAGTACATTCTCTAGCAAATGTTTCAGGCTAGCTGGCGATGGACAGTCCAGGATTTTCTGCTAAGTGCTGCACATACCACTTTCAAGACATGGAAAGTAAACAAAGTGTGAGTTTGGTGATCGTGCAGGTGTCTGAATGTAAATTGTTTGTGGCCATGGAGAAACCTGGTTTCATCAAATCCGTTGAACATCTGGAATCCAGGGGAATGCAAATAGACCTCATAGCCACTCACAGGCACGTTTCAATAGCAAAGGCCATGGGAGAGCAGTTTACACACATTCAGCATCAATTTGATGTATGGTACGTTGCCAAATCAGTCAATAAAAAATGACAGCTGCTGCTAAAAAAAAAAAAAAGAAGAAAAAGGGTTCTGAAAATATTTTAAAGTGGTGTCAGTCTATTAGCAACCATCTTTGGTGGAGCTCCAAAACTTGTGATGGATCTGTAGAAATTCTACTTGAAAAATGGCGTTCATTGGCGCACCATTGTTCCAACGTACACTTGTGGACAGAAAACCCACATTTCAAGAAATGAGCACTTTGACCTTTAGAGAAGAAGCAGGAACGCAAGAAGAAGTAGTGGGTGCCATGTTCCCCTCCTCACAAAGCACTTAAGATTGTGTACGATAAAACGCTTTCAAGAGACCTGAAGGGACTCACAGAATTCTGTCATACTGGAGATTTGGAGGTGTTCCATAATATGTGCCTAAAGTACAGGCCGAAAAGGTTGCATTTTGGCATAGACGGTATGGAGGCCAGAACAAGACTAGCTGTACTTGCGCACAACGAGAACGTTGGGAGGGAGCAAGTGAAAACTGCAGGAATATTCGGGATGCTTTGTTAGCTAATGGCCTTTACAAAACAAGGCAAACAATGGGCGGCCAAGCCAATATACCAGGAAATGGAATTTGAATTTGCGAAAGATCTGACATTGACTGTGTTGGCCATGCATACTCATGCAATGGATCCTGATTTTGTTCCTAGCACAAATACACTGCCACAAAACATTGCAAATGAGCGTTGTCCTCCGAAAGCAGACTTGTTGAAAGGTTGACTTCCAGATTTAAATGATTTGTAACTGTCTTCAAAATCTGCTTCCAATAACATTTTAGATATGTTCCCCAATGTTTGGACATTGTACAGAAACAATCAAATGCTATTACAATTGCAATTTCAATGCTATAAAATGTATTACAAAGTATTTATTTACACCGATATAATTGGGGTTATGATGCATTAATGTATATCTTTTACCTTTCCTTCATTTATATTACAGATCCTCTATCGAGAAGACACATGTTTGTGGTTGCTATTGGTACTATTTTTCAGAAGAGAATTTCCTGAGCACATCAGTGCTGCACTGACCATTTGGGTGTGAGAAAGACTGATATACAAATGGGTATTTGCCATCAGTCAAAGGTACACAGAGGATTGTGTCTGTCAAACCCTCTGCTAGACCCAAACCCCATGCAATCTATAGCACTTGCGCTGGTGGCCTATGGTAGGTAAGAGTTTCATAGTAATGATGAATTTCCCTGACCTGTGTCAACCCCACAACTTCCAGAACTTTAAGCTTTACTGGTGGATTATTTTTTCTTATACCTCTGAGTGGGAACCTTTTTACACACTCACAGAATATTTTAGTCTTTTGATGGGTGTGGTTTTTTGGGCTCTCCATAGCGTCCATATTGTCTTTTCAAATGTATCCTCTTTGGCAACAAGTGCCTGTTGTTGCTAGGTTGCCCTAGGTGCTCCACTTTTTACTTTCTCTGGCTAACGTCGACAGAAATACAGTTCGCAAAGGGTAGAAAGTATCTTTGGATTCCTTTTACATTTTATTAAGTGAGATAAGCATCACCAACCTTAAATGGAGTGCTGGGGTGATACTTAGTATCCCCTTTCACATTTTAAATAAATGTAACATTTATGTTACAAGGACAAATTTACCATTAATGGCAGATGGGATTCAAACTGTCCTCACATCACAAGAAATCATGCTCTCACCTTTCTGCAAAGTATATACAAGTTTAGTTTACTTACCTCAGAAATGTTCTGCTATTCTGGAAAGTATATATAAGGTTATTTTGCTCACCTGTGAATTGGTTGTGCCTCTTCCACAAAAGTAATGTTGTTGGTTTCACTTTAAAATTCCTGTAAGGATAATAGTATAAGTGTCCCCCAACTGGGTTTTGCTTCCCCCAGAGTTGCTGTTCGCCTGTCCAGATAAAGGGGGTCATTACAAGTTTGGCGGGAAGGGGTTAACGGCACCGGTAAAGGTGCCGGAGCCGTCAACCCCTTACCGCCGCATTACGAGGTTCCTTAGCGGGACCCGCGAAAGGACCAGCATGCTAACAACGGGCCCGTAATTAACGGGCCCGTTGTTCGCATGGTCCCCATTCCCATTGAGCCCTACGGGGGATCAAATGGGAATGTGTTCCCTGAGTGGGGAAATACCGGGTCCTCCAAGGTTGGAATGGCCTGGTATTTCCCCATTCAGGGAACCCGGCATGCGATATGGCCCCCCAAAGTCTGCCTTAGGTTTTGCCTACATAGAATTACTTTGGGTCATTCATGCAGTGTAACACTGGATTTTGCTTTGCATAGTCTGTTTTAGACAGACACAAAAAGAGTCTTAGGTTACACCTGCCTTTCAGTTGCTTTTAGTATCAGCTTTACTTTGAGTGTAACTGTATATTTTTGTTTCCCTTAGTTTGTGAACTGAAAAGCAACTGCAATTGAATATTACACCCTCAGGTCCAACTCCCCTAGAATAACTGTGTGATCCTGAATGTAAGTTATAGGTTTATAGTGTGCCAAGTATATGACTATCACTAGATCAGAAAAAATGTATTGTCGAGTTCATTAGACTATCTGATTTCTTTCTGAGCATCACGGTAGAACGGACAGGGTCTACTACCCTGGTATTACTGAGATGATATGTCATTTATAATGCACCTATGCACAGGTTTTTCAAGGTGCAGCACGGCAAGGGAGGGGGACAGAGGGAAGACAGAGAAACATTACTACTATGCCAAGTTACACTGAGATCGCGCACGTGCAGGGGAGAGGGGTCTTCTCAACTTCCAGAGAGACTGGGAGGCTGTTCGAGAGGGATGCCCAAGCTGAAAAAAGATCTACCACCAACTTGTTGCTTGGAGAAGCGCCTGGCCCTGAGGGAGTTGTAGGAGGAGGAATAGGAAGATATTTCTGAAGATAAAGTTGGAGACAGTGAGGACCCCGGCTCCAGAAGGGCTTGTGGACAATGCAGAGGGTCTTGAACTTGATCCTTGCAGCCACTGGGAGCCAATGAAGATATTTCAGGGCTGGAGAGATGTGATCCCTGAGCTTGAGGCCAAGGACAAGTTGCGCAGTTCTGTTCAAGAGGAGTTGGAGAGGGCGGAGAGAAGAAGCAGGCATATTTAGAAAGAGGCTGTTGCAGTAGTCAAGCCTAGAGAGAACCAGAGCTCTAGAGACATTGAGTTTCTGGGGGAAGGTCAGGAAAGGAAGAATACCTCTGAGGAGGTGAAGTTGGTAGTTCTTAGAGACGTCAGAGATGTGAGGAGAAAAGGAGTGTGGAGTTGAAGATGACCCAGAGGTTCTTAGCCTCACAGGTGGGAGCAGGAAGAGGGCCAAGGGAGGCCAACCAGTGGCGAAGAAGTGATTGCAGAGGTCGGCCAAGGCAGGAGCGAGGGTGTCAATGTGTGCCTTTATGGTTTTGGAAGAGAATGCAAAAACCTGCCTTGCCGAGACTTTCATAGATCAGACTTGTCCAGAAATCTCATCAGGGGAGAAAAGAGGAAAGGAAGAGAAACAGGGAGGTGAGGTGGCCACAGGGGGCTTGGGGGGGCAGAGGTAGAGGAGAGAGTAGAATGAGAAGGAGGAGAGGACGAGAGTGTGGACAGGATGTCCTGGGGTTTAGAGATGAGATGAAACTATGGGGGTCATTACGAGTTTGGTGGTAGCCATAGTGCTATTAGCGCCATGGCTGCCTCCAAACTCGTGTTCCTTGAATGGGGACTTACCGGGTCATTCCAACCTTGGAGGACCCGGTAAGTCCCCATTCAAAATACCCATCCCCATTCGAGCCCCTATAGGGCTCAATGGGAATGGGGAGGGAGCTAATAATGGGCCCGATAATAACTTGCCTGCTATTAGCTCCCTGGTCCTTTAGCGGCTCCCGCTAAGGACGGCTGGTTTTACCAGCCGGTCTTCGGGACCTCATAATGCGGTGGTAAGGGGTTAACGGCACTGGCATCCTTACCGGCACCATTAACCCCTTACTGCCAGCCTCGTAATGAGGCCCTATTTGTTTTGACTTCCCAGGAACTCCTGTTCGGTGTTCCGAATAAGGTAATATGCTTTGGTCTGTGCACCTTCAAGCATAGTGTTGTGTTTTTATAAATGTGTTTATATGTAATGTGATAGTACTTATTTCCCCCAAAATGTATCCGGGCGTCCCCTTATATAAATAGACCATTTATTTCCACATTACATAGTGTTTCTTTAAACCGCTTGAATTGCATTTTCATTTGTACTGATTCTACAGCCCCATCTAAGAGAAGCCTAGCTGCCTGTCTGCGCTAACCAGAACTCAGGTGGTACAGCATTATACTAAGATTGGAGTACTGAACTGCCTCCGTTGAATGTTTTTACTAAGCACCTTATTTGGCATTCAGCAAAACTGTCCCAACAGCCTCCCCGTAGCGGCAGACGCAATACGTTTTTACAATAAGGTATACGTTTTACATATTAACATGGTTGAAGTGCGTCCCGTCAACATTAGGTGTGATGAAAAGGTAATTGAAAGGGGTCAAAAGCATGTCCTTGCAGACATAAAAATGATCCCATGGCTCCAGTTTGCTACACGGATCAAGCCCTTGCCTCACTTGACGGTTTTGGACCGGCACAACCGATACCTTTTACGCACAGAGATTGCATAAAGGTATTCAATGTTGGCTGGGTTAGCCTGCCAGTTATTCTAAACTTTTGAAAACTCAATGCCGCCTAAGGCACATCCTACTTGAATAGTGGAAACCAATTCTTCTTTGCCTCAGGCCCCTTCTCGACTTGCTACAGCCTTTATAAGAAAAACTGCTTCTTGCTTCACCAGCATGATTGTGCGTTTTCATGCACTACTGCAATGTTGAGCATAAGGCTACCCACTGCACAGGGCTGAACTAGGGAACGACTCTGAAAAATTGTCTAATGCTCCTCTTTGCTTACCCTGTGCACTAGCACGGATGATTGGCACAAGGCCTAGTCAGAGCATGAATGTAACTTATTTGGTATGGACACGCAATGTCACCTGTCTCGGATGAAGGAAGAGAGGACTGCCTCCATTGCGCAAGGGAGTATGAACGGACATGCATGAATTATAGCAGGTGGCATGTAATTGAATGCTGTGCCCAGTTATGCTCAACAGAATGAATACAACCCTTTAGGGAAAGAAGCCAAGAGATAGCTTGCAGGGATAACAAGGTTTAATTGGACGGAATATAAAAAATATCAGCAAAGGTCTCTGCTGTTCGAGAACGTTCGGACTCCAGAATGAATGTTGTTGCCTTTTGAGATGCCACAGCATCAGAAATGACATCACATACAGGTGCTGAACCCGCACTGGTGATCGGTAAGACAGAATACATGATCATGCTCCATTGGTGGATGCCAGCCTACAATTGGTTTCTCAACCGTTTGTCGATTCCCACGTGGGCCAGCTGGGCTCATCTCTCCATGGAGTGAAGATCAGATTGTGGGCTGATGCTTCTGGGAATGGAAGAAACAAATTCAGTCACACTGATGCGTCTTGTCCGGTTTGTTTTATTTTTGTGGCATGCTTTTATAAAATCGAAACCTACCTGCTTCTGGCTTCAATTACTGAAAACAAGCTGCTATTGTTATTTGGCCTTGAGCGAAAGTCAGCAACCGCTCAAAGAACACAAGGTGTCGAATAACCTCAAAAAATGATAACATTTACTATATTGAAAGTGGACATTTGAAAATGTATTTTCAATACCTGCAATCTGTTTGGAGCGGTTACTCAGCGTGACACAGAGAATGGAACTTCCTGACATTATGTAAGTTCAACTATCCATAATATTTTTAAACAGCATGTGTGCTGTATGCATATTGAATAATTCAGTGATGTGCGATTTGCCAAAAATTATAGACATAGTACGTTATGTTGAATTATATTTATACTGCACACTATAAAAAAACGAGTGTGTAACTCGCGGTTTGTATATATCTCTAGTAATGATTGTTATTTGTGTATAATTTAAAGAGGAGTGAATAGAGGTTTGATTTTTTTGGGCAGTATTGCTTACTGGCCTTGTTATGGGTTGTTAGCTGGAGCATATTGTGACAATTATTCATATACGACCCACAACCAGTACGCAGGCTAGTGATATCTAAACCGCCTTGTCCTGTGGAATATCCAGCTGTGCTGTCACTGTTGCATCCTTTTGCACCATAAAGTAAGTGTGGGGTGGAAGGGCCAGGGGGGCTGAACATTTGCTGAGGGAACTTGGTTTGCTTTTCGATCAATAATCTTGCCAGTTCTGGTATAATGTCTGTGGTTGTCCATCCCATTGGGAGCTATACCTACTTCAAAGCGCTAACCTTTCATGCATGCCGTGGTCTCAAATACTCCCCCATGTTGTCATGTGTGCGTTCATTATGTGTGGGTTGTGTATATGATTAGGTTTCATCCAGTGCTCAATTATACAGTAAATTGTTATATTTAATTACAGAACAGCCACTAAAATATATTTTTATTCCGTTATCTACACAGATATATTGTACCGCCGCTCTGCATATGCCATAGTTTCCAGCTACCGTCGGATAGATTCTTCAATCAACATTGGCGGATAAGCATAAATGGTGCTTATTGCATAACCTTTATGTGGGACCAATATGCCCTTTGTCGGTACCAGCAATAAGGAGCAACCTGTCAGCATGCACCATGTAACAATGTGCTGAAGCGAAAGCATTGCGCTTGAAAGTGCAAAGAATCCATATCTTCTAACGAAAGGAACACCATGTGCGTCATTAGAAAGTTTTGCTGCTGTAACATAAGGACACACAAGAATTGGAGTAATGGGATTAATCGATCGTTGATCGCAATCGGCATATCATGAGAAAGTTATAAACAACATTTGAAGCATGCAATGTTCGCTAGCTATAAATTGTATGGCTAAAATATATCATTACATTCGTTGACTTAATATACTATTGGGAGTGTTCCTTGATAAAGAAAAGCACTTGTTACATTGCTGACTAATGATGTTTTCTTAAAAAATATTGTTTTCCTTTCTGATTTGGGACAAGAAAGAAAAGTTACATGCTGTGAGAAGATGTGGGTTTACCTTCCTGGTTCTGCGTTAAGTGATGTTATGGCGTGGGTGATGACAGGGCATGTTTGCCTACGCTGGCCACCAGCGTCATGAAAAAAGGTAGAGCATATCGTTTGGACTAGTGATGTCAGCTTCAGGAGCGGGTGATCTGCATTCTTGCTGCGAGCGAACTTGAAGTTAGGGCGATGCAACAATGGATAAGATTAGCACAAGATCACCGCGCCCAACCCGTTGTTTTTGCATGTGTAAAAGTGAAGAAAACTAAGTTAAGATGCACAGGAAAAAATGTAAAAATCGATTACAGTATGCTTAAAAATATATGTAGAGAGAAAGAGGACCCCTTAGTGAGTGCAATGCAACAGTCACAAAACATGTGATGCATGCAAACCACAAGCAAGTGGCGTTAGAATAATCCTGGGTTATTCCAACACTGGAATGGTCATACCCCAAAAACTATCCAGAACCAATACTCACCTAGGGAGAATGTGCAAAGATGGAAAAAGACAGGTTTAGCCGTATACTACTTCACCCTCTATTCACCATCTAATCAGCAGATTGTAAGGTTAGGGACAAGTGATTAGCCCACACTGTCGAAGCCAAAAAATAATGCTTCACAATAATAATACACACCAGAAATTCAGCATAGTATCAAAAGGAACATGTTAGGGAAACCCAGGGATATGGTCCAACCTCCACTCATTCTGTAAGGATAAAAAGTGTCAGCGTAAAAGTAAATGGAACAAACCACTGGAATACTCAGATTAACATTTATATTAACATATCTGCCAGGAGTGAAAGACTCGCCAACACAACTTCCACGAATGAAGCACAAACACTGAAATGGCGTACCCAATATTTGTATTTCTCCGAGGGGAATGTCGGACAGTATGTGTAAAGTCACGTGACCGGTTCATAGCGTCCAATGGAATTGAGAATCATGGTCCAGAGTGAAACAATGACTTGAACGTCAACCTGGGATTTCCAAAATAAAAAGCGTGGAAATCAAGTAACCCGTGATCATCAACATCACACAGGGAAATCATCACATGAGAATCTACCCTTAAAGACACGATGATATTCTCATTAAAGGTCAATAGACGCACAAATGTAGAATATAGAGCAATGCCTCGCATCCACAACAAAGTGCCCACACCGGATTAAACACCCCCTGGAGATCGTTTGTAATCGTGGATTCGCCTCACAAGGAAAGCAGGAACATCATTCATAAATCAAGATACACATTGACCACCTCTCTAAAACAAAGGCTGGATGTGATGCCACTCCATGTTTTCATTAAGTCCAACCAGATGACTTTTTGTTAGCAAAATATGTTTCTGTTCCTGTTGGAGTAGCATACGATTGATCATCACCCATTTGATGTCTGAATAGGTGTGATCCAAAGTCTGGAAATGCTTAGCGAGAGAAGCGGTTACATTATTTTTCACACACCATTTGTGCTAGAAGATGTGGATCTTTCATTTCCGATTGGTTTTTCCAATATACAACAAATCAAAAGGACACCTAATCATATATACCACATTAGTGGTGTTGCAATTAGTGAAATCCCTAATTTGCCACATATCAGGTAATCCCAAATCTACCATTTGCGTGTAGTTAGGCCAAATCACAAACAGCACAAGATCTGTAATCGCAGGTTACCAAACTATGTCATTGTGTATTACCAGATTCGTGATGCTCATACTTTTCTTGAATACAAACAATGGAAATGGTTCTGATTTGTTAAACAGCGTCTTCAATTTTTCAATTTAATACAATAAATGAATGAATGTATTCACAAATTCCAATGCATCCGAGTGTCTTTCATCCAAAAGGATTTCTCAATTATTGTTAAGAGCACTCTTCATGGAACACAACGAATTGTCTGGGGTAGTCTTTCATTTTCCAACTTAATGGTGAGACGTTAGGCTTCAGATTTGTGCGACTGTCCGGTACTGCTGTTGTGTCTCAGATGGAGAAACTGTCCGAATGGGAGATTAGTTTTCACATGTTTGGCATGATTTATTTATTTACTCCATTTGTAAAGCGCCTAAGCCCTCAGGCATCACAACGCTGTTGCAAACCAGTTACACATTTTTTTACAGCGCTTCAAATCGATTTACATTTAGGTATAGATTCAGAGAAGGTAAACATATTGACAAAGGGGGTAGTCAGACGTCTTACAGTGATTAGGCAAAGAGTCAGGTTTTCCAGGCTTTGCAGAATGCCAGTAGGACTCCAGTGTTCTGAGGTTTGTTGGCATGGCATTCCATTGGTGTGTTGCAACTGAGGGGAAGCTTACTGCTCCCCTTTTAGCCCTTTTCACTCTAGGCATGAGTAATTTGCCAGTGTGGTGGGATCTGCTAGGCCTGTTTGGCTGTGCTCTCAGTATTTTTTGTGCCAGGTACTGAGGGGCTGTTTTGCTTAAGCATTTGTGAGCGATTGTCACGGTTTTGAAAATAATTCTTTGTCTAATAGGTAGCCAGTGTGTTTGTTTTCTAGCCCTTGAGGTGTGTTCTCTCTTCTGTATGTTGAGTGCTGCTCTTAAGGCGTTGTTTTGTATTATTTGAAGTTTATTTAGGTTCTAAGTGGAGGTTCCTGCGAAGAGGGCATTGCAGTAGTCTAGCCTAATGCCCGTTATTGCTCTGGCAATGGAGAGGGAGGCAGCTCTTTGCAGTGTGGAATTGTCTTACTGAATTGATCAGCTTGGCAGTGTAAACTGACTAGGTTGCTATGGAGCTTACTGGTCTGTTGAGGGAAAGCGACGCATCCAAGTATATGTCCAAAGTTTTGATCGACTGAGACTGAATACAGATCCCAGTCTCTATCTTGAAAGCTGCAAACTGTGTGCGAAGGTTCTTTAGCACTGTCTGTGAGCTCACTAATAGGATCTCAGTCTTTTCACCATTGAGGCATAAAAAGTTGGCAGCCATCCATGCTTTGATGGTGGCATAGACTTTATTCAGCATGAGTGAGCCGTGGTATCTAGTCACTTCATCTAAACCCATTCCATTTAATACCATTCCATCGAAATTTTTTAATCTAAAAAATGTTCATCTAATGCATGTTTTTGGGGGGGGTAAAGGGTACATTTTTGTTCAGGTGCATTTTAAAGGGTAAAAAACAGGGGTGGGGGGGGTGGGGGCCCAAAAAAAGAAATAAATGCATTAGATGGAAATTTTTTAGATAGAAACATTTCAATGTAATGGCATTAGATGCAATGGTTTTAGATGAAATAACGATAAACGGTGAGTCATCAAACTCCCATCGGCAGGAGGAGGACTTGGGTATCATCTGCGAAGTTGGTATAAGAGATAACCGGGTCGTCCAGCAGGTCGAATAGTGGTTTCATGAAAATGTTGCATAGTGACAGTGATACACATGATCCCTGCGGTACTTCGCACGGAATGGGGATGGGTGCTACATTGGCAGTTTCCAAGAAGACTCATTGTTCTTTCTTCCAAGGAGGCTATACAATTGTTGGCTTCTATTGAGAAGTTGGCGGCTGACTTAACGTGGTGGCAGATTGTTTTATGGTTAACTAGATCAAATGCTGCCAACCGGTTTAGTAAAGTAAGAGGGATTGTTTGCCCTAATCTTTGATCAAGTCCATTAGGATTTTAAGGTCCAGAAGAGCTGATTCTGTGCCGTGTTCTGGTCTAAATCTTGATTGGCATGTTCCCAATATGAAATTCGATTCTAAGTAGCTTTGAATCTGATTGTATGCTGCCCGGTCTAGTATTTTGAGTAAGAATGGGACGGTGGTGATTGGGTGATAGTTGTTAGCCAATGCAGGGACTAGCGAGGGCTTTTGTAATAGAGGGAGTACCCAGGCTTCTTTAAGCATGACGGGGACAGTGTTGGTGGTAAAGGAGACGTTAATAAAATTGGTGATGAAAGGGACAAGGCCGGGGGTGCAGTCTTTGATGATAGTGGCTGGCCAAATATCACTTAAAAGAATAGCACGCTCCGAAATATTATTGTCCCGAGGGTTCGGGCATGTGTTAAGCATACGTTGATCGATCGTACAAACATTTCCTATGCACCTTACCGTAGTTTTTCACTTTTGTACACATGCGAAATCAAGCAGCAGGGCACAGCCATTTTGTGATATTCTTATCCGTTGCCGCATTGTCCAAACAGGACTGCCCGGGCGGCACTAAATCATATATCCCGCCCTGAGCCTGACATCACTAGACGCGTACCACCCATTTCACAATGCCAAAGCACATCTTGTGTCAACGTTCTCTGTGCTTCAGCTAATGCTGAGTCGCCATGGAAATGGCAGGACGCCTCTCTCCTCAATAAGTATAAACAGACCGCTCCACAACAGACAACATCAGATCTTCTTTTCCATTCCTCTCACTGTCTGAGCATTCTGTGCCTCGTTTCAGTGGTCCGGTCAGTTACCTTCGTTGCTTGTAGCTAATGCGAACAGATACCAGTACCATTACTATAAATAATTTTCGTTTCCCCCACAATGGCAATAATACAGCCCTACCAGTACGAGTCGGAGTATTCCGAGGCGGAATTACTCGAAAGAGAAAGATGCGGAAACGATGGGGCTTCGGACGACGATTCACAGATCAAGAGCCGGAGCCTAATCACATGGATGACGTTTCCACCCGGTGCACCTGCAATCAGTGCACGCTAATGCCAACCGAGGAGGAGAACTGCTGCTGCCGAGAAAACTCTGGATGCTTGTCCTACATATCTCAAGGCGAGACATGGCCGCTATGAGTTACCAAGCTGCCAGACTTCAGGGCAGCCTGCCTCACACGGTCCGTGTTGAGCATTATGATGGTCCTTCTGCACGAACTTCGTGCAACAGTTCGCCCTCGGAATCCATGTAACGAGTAAGTATACTCTGGTTGTGATGTCACTTACACCACTACTGTTTCATGGTTGTCTCCTATGTTGTCGTAACTTCAATATATCATTGTCAAACCAATTTAGTCTTGCAATTCTCTAGTAATAGTCGTTCAATATTGTACATTGTCTAGGTAGCATTTGTACTGGCAACAATGCCATGGGATACAAGAATTGTCATTGGCAACTAAGGTTTAATACACTTATCTTGGTCATTTAAAAACAGTTTGTATCTTTCTCTTTCACAGGTGGTACAGGCTGGTGGCCCATCGTTAGTACACATGGTGGCTTCATGGGAGGCTAGGACACCACGTTCGACAAGTAATACCCACCTGTGTCGTTGGTGCCATTAGAGACACATTCCCCAGTGACAGCGGTCAATACAGAGGATTTTCCCTCACTGTGCTGCAACCTGAACTTTACAATGTGTAGTACATTTGTGCCATGAAATTAAGAAGCAAAATAAAGCACAACAGAACTTTTATCAATGGTTGTTTCAGTTTTTCAGTGAATCAAGTGTTTCTCCATTCAGCAGTGTTCCGGGCCTTGTCTGCAGGCCCATCCATCCCCCCTCCATTATCAAAGGCAGTTGGCACCAGTGGATGTGAGCTGCCAAAGAGGGCTGGCAGGGGCGTGAACGGTCAAGGTGCCAAACACCATGTACAGTTCAAAGGTATCTTATGCCCAGGGGCCATTGTACAAATGCCCTCCACAGACCATGTGTCTCCAGGCAGGATCCCCTGAAGCAGGCCATGCCCCTGCATCCACATAAGACCATGACATATACACGTCATTCATTCACATACACACCCTCTTTTCTAATTCTTTATAAACCGCTCGATATTTATCATGAAAACATCTTTGAGCACTGCAAGTCAACTCGTGAACGTGCTACCTGAGAAACTCTGAGACCACTGCGAATCTGCTCGTCGTCGTGCTACCTGAGAACTTCTGTGACCACTGCGAGTCAGCTCCTTGTCGTGCTACCTGTGAACATCTCCCTGTTCTCCTGCCACCAACTACCCTGCTTGCTGCATCTAACTGGTTGTTGGTCAAGGTAAGGGCATGTCACCTAATCATATCTCTTTGATCTCTAAATTTCGATATATTTCGAATGAACGTACCCAGTAGTGTTATGTTCATTCGTCTCATTGCCATTGACTTTAATTTATGTTATTGATATAAAAACTGTCATCAGTGTCAATTGCCATCGAATTGCATCCTTCGCGGACCGTGTCTATAATATAAGCATGTTTCCTTTTGATGCTTGATAGTAAATTCAAGGGACGAGTAACATGTTCTGATATTCGTCACATCAATGAATTGTTTATGAAAGTTATCCTATAATAAAGCCGGCCACGCTACACTGGTTTTGCGGTGGTGACCAAAACATACTTTGCTTAGAAGAATGTATGGTATAATTCCTTCTTTCTCACGTTTTAATGCAAAGTACTTTTCGAATAATGTTAACCTTTTTTTATGCAAAAATTGCAACAATGCCTGCATGTGCGATATTCGGTTGCCCTTCTAAGACCCATGAGAAATCTGAAGGTACTGCAATGCATGTATTCCCAAAGACTATAGATCGATTAAGAGAATGGGTCAGATATTGTGGATATGCACCGGCAGAGCTTGAAAGTAGAGTCAAACAAGTCTTGCAGGACAAGAGGGGTGATCGATTTACCCCGAATATGTACGACCCATCCATGTACACAAAGAATCAACAACTTAGAACGACTCGGAAATTGCTCCCAAATGCAATTCCGACTCTATTCGTTCACATGCCGCCTCAGGTGAGTCACGGTTCCAGATTTAGCTGTAGCCCTTTGGGTAGTGAACAGGTAACTAAATGGACGGATTGGTGTTTTAGGTGTAAATGTCCCTTATAATACTTTTCATATGTACAAGATTGTATTGCTTTTTAAATAACAACCATTTTGCTAAACATCTGTCCTTGGTTTTAGAAGCCTTATAGAAAATTGATTTATGGGCACAGATAACTATGCTATAGTGTCCTTTGAAATAAGCATAATGTTTTCGTAATCTGTCTCCTTACATGGCAATTTTTAAGATTAGCATTTCTAAATCAATTAATATTTTCCCTTTACAACTCCATGACTATGCACTGAATATGAAGCAGCAAGATTCAGCATCCATGTCTTGCCTGGAGTCAACAACCACTTTGAGCGCGTATCAGATAGTCTTACTCAGTTATTCAGTTCCGAAATTGTTTTATGCATGGAATTTGAGATCATCTGATCCTATTTACATATCGTGTCATTCGTTTACACAATGTTTCATTAGTGGTTTGCTATGCTGAAGCTTTGACTACAATTACATCATCCCTTGTAGTTGATCCAGAGCCAGAGGTATGCGTACTGACAGTTCCCTCGAATGAAAGAAAGTCAGTCCTAGCTAGATCTGATACTATTAGACATTGACAATATTAGAAACAAGCAATTTTTGCAAATTGCTTGTGTGCAACATTTCGAACAATTTGAGATAATCTGATCATATTTACGTATTGTGTCATTCGTTTACACAATGTTTCATTCGTAGTATGCTATTGATATGTACCAATGTCTGCATCACACTGTGTTCAGTTTCAATTATTTCATCCATACTAATACAAGTACTGTGTTTCAGGGAAATGCTGAAGCTTCGATTGCAATTACATCATCCCTTGTAGTTGATCCAGAGGTATGCGTACTAACAGTTCCCTCGAATGAGATAATCTCATCATATTTACATATCGTGTCGTTCCTTTACACAATGTTTCATTTGTGTTTTTTTATAGATATGTACCATTGTCTCTGTCACATTGTGTGTGTTAAATTTCAAATGTTTTCATCCATGCTAATACAAGTACTGTGTTACAGGTAGATGCTGAAGCTTCGACTACAATTAAATCATCCCTTGTAGTTGATCCAGAGCCAGAGGTATGCGTACTGACAGTTGCCTCGAATGAAAGGAAGTCGGTCCTAGATCTGATACTATTAGACAGTGACAATATTAGAAACAAGCAGTTTTTGCAAATTGCTTGAGTGCAACATTTCGAAAGGTGTGCTTCGCACAGTCAACTATGATCGAGTAAACTAGCCATCAATCTGGTGAAATTCCAAATGTATATTTTGACTAAATGACGTACACGATGTACATGATGTACGAGTTTCTATGTAAGCCATGCGTGCGAAGGAATAATTTGATTTCTAATACAAATGACTTATTTTAAATGGATACCCTTTTCTAGGGATGTATACAAGATCCGGATATAGAAGAGGAGGCACGTGGATCCGAGTCGGTGGACCACCTTGCTGTTGCTGACATTACAGTAAAGAAGGTTTCAACTAAAAGCAAGAAAGATAAGGTAATTTATAAACAATTTCAATTTTTAAACAGTGTTTTGTACTGAGGTCTTCATAATATTCTTTTTTAATGTAAATTGTCCAATACTGTTTGTTGGATTTACATTGAACATCTTTTTCCAACCTGTCTTCTAGTTGCCCGGTGGTGTACGGACTATGCAGATACAGACAGCGACACAAATGAGAGCTACTGCTTGCCAATCCGATTACACCATGGAGCAACTATTAATTGAGGCGCAGCGTGTTCAGACTCGAGATACATTTGCCCAATGGCCAGAAAATGAATTTAATGTGACCGGCGAAGCCAGCAAAGTGCTTTTGGACCATTGCTACAATGCGACTGCTCCATCAGATGAAGATGAAACTGAATGTATTGAAGATGCTTTTGAATTAATTAGTCGCAGACCACTTGACAATCGTCACCCGCCAGAAAAGGGCCACCCAAAAATCAATCGACATTGATTTCTCTGATTCACGTTCAAGTAACAGACGCTGAAATGACAGAGACAAGCATCAATACAACTGTCCGAGGAACTAGAGAAAGATCTCGACTACAGTATGTCCAGTTTGGCTGATATGTCAACCACAGTTCAGTCAGAAACAACATTATTGCAGGATGACAGTCTGATAAAGGAGGCCAAATACATAGTATTCAGCAGCAGCTTGATGGAGCTTTAAAGATGCTGAAATGTGTGCATTCAGTGAGAGGGGAAATATGTGGGAAGCCATTGATTCATGTGACTCGTGTATCACAAGGCAGTAACCTCAAAATACATGCCACCTGTGAAATGTTTCATGAAAAATGTTCATGGTCCGCTGAACTGATGCTGGGGAAACTGCCAGCTGGCAATCTACTGTGTGCAGCAGCTTTACTTTTCAGTGGCTCTAGTTTCATTAAGTTGTCCAGTTTCTGTCAATTTGTGGGACTCCATTTCATTTCTAAAACGCAGTACTACAAATATCAACGTCAATATCTATTCCCTGCTTGGAAGCTTGGAAAATTGAACAATTGTCTATGCAAAGTACATTCTCCGAAAAACGGTTCAGGCTACCTGGCGATGGACAGTGTGACAGCCCCGGATTTTCAGCAAAGTATTGCACATTCCACTATCAGGACATGGACAGTAAAGAAATTGTGAGCTTGGTGGTCGTGCAGGTGTCCGAATGTAAATCCTCAGTGGCCATGGAGAAACCTGGTTTGATAAAATCACTGGAAGATCTACAATCGAGGGAAATGCAAATCGACCTCATAGCCATGGATAGACGTGTTTCAATAGTCAAGACAAAGAGAGAAGTTTCCAAATATTCGCCATCAATTTGATTTAGGGCACGTTGCCAAATCCATCAATAAAAAAATCTCAGCTGCAGGGAAAAAAAAAGGTTCTGAAAGTATTTCACAGTGGTCCCAGTCTTTCAGCAACCATCTTTGGTGGAGCTCCAAAACTTGTGATGGGTATGTGGAAATTCTACTAGAAAAATGGCGGTCACTAATTTACCACTGTTCCATCGTTCACTCTTGGCAGAAAACCAACATTTCCACCAATGTGAACATGGCCCTTTGTTGCCGCAGCAGGAATGGAAGAAGAAGTGGTTGATTCCATATTCACCTCCACACAAAGCCCTTGAGAAGGTTGTGTTTGATAAAACTATCAAGCGATCTGAAGGGACTCTCAGAATTCTGTCACACGGGAGATTTGGAGATGTTCCACAATATTTGCCTAAAGTACAGGCCAAAGAGATTGCATTTCGGCATTGAAGGGATGAAATATAGGACATTACTAGGGGTATTAGCGCATAACGAGAATGTAGGCCGTGAACAATCGAGGACTGCGGGAAACCTTGGGATGCTTTGCTACACTATTGCCTTTATGAAAAGAAGCAAAACATGGGTGGTCAAGCCAGTATAGGAGGAAATGGAATTTGATTTTGAGAAAGATCTTATTACAAATGTTTTGGAGATGCATAATTACGGAATTGCGTGCAATTTTGTTTTGAGTACACATACATTACCAGAAAACATTGCCAACGTGCTCTGTCCACCTAAAGCAGAGCTCGTGGAACAGTTCAAATCCAGGTACAAATGATTACCATCTGTTTTTTTGATCAACAATGTTTTTATGAAGTGTCCAAATAAAGCATCCAATTTGTCTTTTATAATGTATCCTATTTGTTAAAAGAAATTTGCCAACTAGTGCCATTTTTACGATTGCCATACAATGTAACGCTGTGCTTTCACAGTTCACAGTTTCGTCGAGCTACTGTGGGACCTTCACTGATCGTGGGAGGGCCAGATGGATAACAGTGTGAAAGAAACTTTGGCGTTCGGCAGTTGCCTTACCATACAGTTGCCCAAATAGCTGAATAACTGCTTGTCCCACAAAAGGGATGAGACCTAGGCTACATAAGATACTCGGCACGCAAGAAGTACTGACTGTGAACAACATAGCGAATCAAAGTGTGTTGTTGGTGAGAAATAGAAGCACTCTGACCAATATATTCATGGGGGCATGTGTTGGGGGTCGTTTCTAATGTAAGGAAGGGGTGGGTCGGTTGAGCCCCCGGCCAACATACATTATACATGAGTGACATCCTGATCTCCACTCGCGGTGGGTGCCTCCTTTGCCAACCTACTGCCATGGGCAAGGAGGCTGTGACATAAGCAGAGGTGGGGCTATTGCTAGACACACTTTGACTCAATTTTGTGTGCACTCGACTCCAATTTTGGAGTAGGGCGCATTTTGTCATTGCGAAGTTACCCCTACCCCTCAGCAGCGCCACGAACAGCGAGCAATGACGGCTCCCACATTTTTCCTCCTGTGCCGTGCTTCACAATTCCAGTTCTCATGGATGTGGTGAGACAAGATGTTGCAAACTAAGAATGTATCTTCATTATGAGTGAAAGTCAACAGCTTTGAATTTTTGCTTGCAAGCTGAGGAAGCCCACACATCGCACACATAGTATAAGGTTCAATAGTTTTTTGACCTTGAGAGAGAGGGACCATTCCGAAAGGAATTGAGTTAAAGGAGGGGTGTAATAACGTAAGCTATGATAAGGTTCTCCATTCCAAAACTGGACTAAGGAACATGTAAGTAAGTTCAGTTTATGAAAAATCATTGATCCGAACGGAGCCTGCATTACGGTCTGCGTTACACCAAGAGAATGGAAATGGCGAATATAATGTAAGTTTGACTTTCAACGATTTTATACCTGAACGAGTCAACTTATCATTAGCAGACCGTTATTGCTGGGTTACATTGTACTCCTTTGTTCTGTGTGGCATATTGCAATGAAACGCAAGTACAACCTTTGTGTGTACTGGTCTTTCTAACGTGCACATGCTTTCTAACGTGCACATGGGCAGTCCAGCATCGAGATGCATGTAGACCACCAATCGGTCGCCCCAGGTTCAAGGCTAATATTTCATTAACATGCCATCTATGTTCACTTCGAATTGTAGCGTCAGCTTCCGCATCCCGTTTCGAGCTGAACCTACTCCATAGCACTAGCCTCTGAAGCAAATTGTAGAGTACTTTCCACGTTGTTTTCTCTGTTCACATTGTTTCACGTCTGTGCTAATCGTTAGTTCTAACACAATGCTGAATGAATAAGTAAAATGATAAATTGTAATAAACATCGGCTACTGAGACACATTTCTATTATGTTTTCCAAACAGGTACATCCTGCCATTCTGCGATTGTCATCGATTCCAGATACCAACTGATGGCTTTTTCAACCGGCAGCTGCAGATACACGTCAATAGCTGGATATATATTTTTTGGGACTATCGCCAAGGGCCAATATGCCCTTACGCCGTACCTGCGATTAGGAGCAATATAACATCCTTTACAGTGGTCTAGCGCCAAGTTGATGCACAAGCCTTGCAATTCACTGTGCGACCAAAGCACTTCTTTTATCCAAAACGAACACCTTGTGTACCCAAAAGGAACACCGCGTGACTCACGATAAACATTTGCGGATGGAGAGCAAAGAAAAAAAAATCCAATTTGATTGAATATGGCAATCGCCGGATGTTCTCGTAGAATTTGTGAAATAAACATACTTTACAAATTGTACAGTCTTGCTGTTTCCTTTTAAAATACAGTTTAATATTCTGAATTGTGACGTGCTGTGTTGTGAGACGATCTGTGTTGATTTCTGGGTTCTGAGTCACGTCACCTAGGTGATGACTGGGCGCGTTTGGCTACGCTGCCCAGTAACGTCAAGGAGAAAGGTAGAGAATATCACTAGGTTTGGTGATGTCAGGCTCAGGGGTGAGGGATATGATTTAGTGCCGCGAGAGCAGTCCTGCTTGGGCGATGCAGCAACGGATAAGAATATCACAAAATGGCCGCGCTTGCTGCCTGATTTTGCATGTGTACAAAAGTGAAAAACTATGGTAAGGTGCATAGGAAATGTTCGTACGATCGATCAACGTATGCTTAAAAACACATGCCCGAACCCTCTGGACAATAATATTTCTGAGCGCACTATTCCTTTAAACATCTGGAGGGTTTGAGGTTTTTAATGATGTTGGTCGTTTCTGATTGGGAGAGAGTTCTGAAGGGGAAGGGTGGGGTGACAAATTGTTTAACTGGGGTCGAGGGGAGACTCTGGTTCATTTGACTAAGTTTCAGAGCAATTTTTCCTGGAGAAGACCAATTTTGCTTCTCATAGCGTCTTGGATGTTGGTACACCAAGCTTAGTCTTTGAGAATAGTGGAGGGCGGTGACGTGGGGGATTGAGCTCTTAGTATTTTAAATAGCTCCTGTGAGTTCGAGTTTGCTCTGGCTATTCTAGCATTGTAGGCATCTGCTTTGATCTTGGTGGCTAGTTACTATTCTTTTGCAAGGTCAAGGAATGAGAGTTTTGAACGTTCGAGGGCGTTTTGCTCCATATAGCTTCAGCCTGCCTCTTCTTGGAGCGTAGAGTTAACAGGGCCTCTGTGAACCAGGAGTTGCGGTGGTCTTTGGGTTTGGGCTTTCTCAGGATGAGGGGTGCTTTGATGTTGATAGCTTTCGCGAGTGTGCTTGAATAAAGATCGGCTAGTTGTTGTGGGTCAGCAGAGGTGATATTTTCCCTAGACAGTGGAAGTAGGAAGGGGGCTAGTGAGTTTATGGTGATCTTCTTGATGCTGCAGGCACAAGAAGGGGGTGGGGGCAGATTAATTTGTGGGTTTTATGACAGGGAGAGTAAAAGAGAAGATGGCAGGTTTGTTGGAGGTGATGGTAATCAGTTTGTTGAGGTTGGCAACCCAGTTCTTCCTTTGGAGTGAGTGTGTGTCGAAACTCTGTGTTGGAAACTCAGGTCTTGTAAAAGTAGATGTATTTTGCATTATAATATTGTCCTAAGCACGTACACATTTACCCGCACCATTGCGGTTTCCAAAAACCTCATCTTGGCTGCTTCGGTCTCATTTCCGATTGCGAGTTTTCATTCTGAACGCGGTGAGAACTCACAGTCACTGCTTCGATAGCTTCCCCAAAACATGCCTCTACACAGGAATGCTGAAACCGCTGAGCACGCTGAACTCTGTAACAGAGAGCCTTGAAGCACGCGCACGAACGTACCTAATCTGTAAACTAGGCGCCATCCTGTCTTCCTTGACGGTCTTGTTTTCCGCAGCTAATTGTGAATGTGCAATCCAGACAATTAAAGCGAAGCACAATTCACAGCATATTCTGTTTCTGAATGATCAAGCTACTGAGCAGAAATACAGACTGACCTTTTAGTCTAGCAATAACAGATAAAGTAGTGCAAGGAATGTTACCTTGTGCTGGAGAACACAATATCCTCCTACACCCTCTCTGCTGTGCTTCCCAGACAGTAAATAGTCTGCAGGGTGACATGGAGTGTTCGAGCACATGTTGCCATGGTAAAATACCCACGTCCATAGGTCTGTAGGTCACAAGCCATTATCACGTGATGAGCTAGCCCGAATCCGCTATGGCATTCCAGAGGTGCATAAAACACCTCTACACCTACACGTTTTTGCTCACTTGTCCTATGCCTGTATGCCATGCATTGTCAAAGTCAAGTCTGCTGGAGTGTGAATAAAATGTTAATATATTTGTTCCTCGTGACTGGTGTGTCTTCATTTCTTTACAGTAGCCTCCTATTTTTGGACTAACAGTCTGTGAGGGTGTTTGCAATACTGGAGGCTGTGATATCTGTAGCCTTGTGGAGGCCTAGGTTTAGGTCACCTAGGAGGAATACTCGAGGTGGGTTTGAGGTTCGCCCCTAGCAGTGGACTGAGGTCATCTTCGAAGTGGGCGGAGGAAGTGGGTTGGCGATAGATGGCATGTATGGTAATGATGTATGAGGGTGCTACAGCCTGTTTGGCCGTGAGGCATTCAAAACTACCTTTAGACGCTGTGTAGGTGGATCTGATGAGGAGGCTTTCTTTATAGATGATAGCTATTCCGCCGCCACCGCCCCCCACCGTGTGTTTCTTCGGACACATCTCATGAGTGTATCCTTCTGGAAGCACTAGAGACCTGAAGCTTTGTGGATCCAGGTTTCATGAGATAGCTAGGAAGTTGAGCTCTAATGTGGATATTAGGTCGTTGATGTCAGTGGAGTGCCCAGTAGGGATCTGGCCTTGATGAGGGCAGCTTGTAAGGGCTGGTCTGTTTTGTAGTCATCAGGGTGGTTGTGTGCAAGCGGTTGGGCTTGTTCTTGGCTAGGTAGGGGCCCTATGGTTGTATTGGTGTTGGGGATGAATTGGGGGTTTGGCTTCTTATAACAGTAGGGATAGAGTGGAGGTTGGCTGAGGGGGCTGGGTGGATGCTGACTGATGTAGGTTAGGGTCTTGAAGGTAGGCTTAATGAATTTGGAGAGTTGCGTGCCATGATCTAGGTTGACTAGGGCACTGCCGCATGTGCGTTTGCCCAGTTGTTTGTTCTTTAACAATGTCTTGACAGGATAGTGTGAGAGAATACTTCAGTGTGTGTGTTGAGCACTGGGGCTTGACGGGGCCAATAGTGGCTGTGGTTAAGTGGTTTGAGTTTATGCCCCTTGGGCTATGTAGGGGATGGCGTGAGGATCGTCTCAAGTAGAATTTGGACTATCACTTTTGCTGCTGGCGGGTGCTCATTATTCTTGTGCGGCGGATGGGGGGCAGCAGTGCTGGCACACGTATGTCTGGTTACGGTGTGCAGTGGCATCTCTTTGATTGGGCTGGTGTGCTGCGTGCTAAGTTAGAAGGATACCTTCATGTAGCGAGGCCCACGAGGGGTGGGCTGATCGCGAATGGGTGTCCCTCTTGAGGAGTGAACAGAGGACATATGGCTATTCCTGCTGTGGTTGCTGAGGGTAAGGGTGTGTTGAGTTCTGGATATAAGAGCGAGGGATGGATGATCGGGTATTGTGGAGATACACTGTTAAGTGGGCGGCTTGGTTCGCAGTGGCAGGAGTGTGGCCAGCGTGTTGGCAGGCTTGCCAGTTGTTGCGGTGAGGGTTAGGGAGCGAGTCTGATACGAGGGGTGATGAAGAGCAGGTAAGAATGTGGTAGGGCAGATGCCTGACGGGTGACGTGCGCATGGAGGGCGTGTAACAAAGGAGGAATTTAGCAAAGAAGCACCAGCAGTACAAATGGGTACAGCGTGCTTACCTGGCCGTTCAATACAGGTACGGGTTGCGACTATGAGCAGGTCCGATGTTCGCAATGGAAAGCAGCAGAGAGCTCCAGCTGCTTTTCTGTTCTGCAATCTGGCGAAAGGATTCACTGGCCATTGGTTGAGCCCTGGGCCAATGGGACGACTCCTGCAGGCCTGGTCGGGTCATCTGTTGTTGCTGCACTTCTGCAAGGCCATCTTACCCTGATTAGGCTTCTCGTTGCGACTAGCAGTTCCACTGCTAGTCGGGATGGGGGACAAGGGGGTCCCTGGGCGCACGCAGTGCACATCGGCACAGCAGAGAGCCCCAGCTGCCTTTCTGTTCTGCCGTCCAGCTTCGCCAACCAGCAAAAGGATTCACTGGCCATAGGTTGAGCCCGGGCCGAATGGGATGGCTCTGAAGGTCCGGTTGGGTCATCTCTTATTGCTGCACTTCGGGGTTGGCCATTTTCGCCTGATTAGGCTTCTCGTCGAGACTAGCAGTTCCACTACTACTACGATGTCAGGGTGGGGGATAAGGGGGTTCCTGGAGACACGCAGTGTGCAGCAGAGGAGCAGAGAGCTCCAGCTGCTTTTCTGTTCTGACTTTGATATTGCAATAATGCATTCTTGTCAGTTGATTTATAATAAGGTTTGCAGCACTCATGGTTTGACTACATTTGAAGCATCTGTTCTGAATGTTGATCCATTAAAAAAATTCTAGGGCCGAACTGCGTGTGCCTGACTATACAATGAATAGGTCATCAATATAATGTAACCATAATGTTTTATTGCCTTTAAATGGATTGGAATCAAAGTAGATGGTTTTCTTTTTTTTACATGTCGACTTATAGGTTTGACAGGTTGGGGGCCATCGCCGCCCCATAGCAGTTCCTTTGATTTGCTGGTAAAATTGATTGAAAAAATAAATTAAAAATAGTTTTGTGAAAGCAAACATACCACAAAATAAATGAATTTCACACTATATGGTCATCAGTCTTCCCAAGAACGACTTCCTCGATAACATTAAGAGTGGCTTGCTGGGGGATACGAGTATACAATGACTAGATATCCAGACGAATCAGAATTTGACATGACGCATCAAAATGAAGACCCTCAACCTTATTTAGAACACTTTGGGTGTCCCAGACATATGATGTCATCCTACTCACAAAAGGTCTCAAGTAGAAGTCAGAAAACCTAGACAAGGGTGCCAAAATTGATGCAACCACTAAAACGATGGGTCGTCCCAGTGGATTAACCAGATCTTTATGGAGCTTCAGAAAAATGTAAAATATGGGGACCCAACCACCTTTAAAAAAAAACAAAAAAAAAACACACACATTCTGCCTCTTGTGTACTGATCGATTTATGGGCTAAAGCGCTCTCGGCTTTGGATTCAATAACATTCAATAGCTCTGGGGTGGGGTCACCAGGTAGTTTACAATAGCTCACAGTGTTATAAAACATAAGATTGCATCCTGAAATATAATTAGTCCACTTGACTGATGATAATCTGTTGATTATGGCCAAGTTTCTTCAACAAATTAATCTCATGTTTGCTTAAATTCGAATGCTTCGAGACTGTTTTGCATTCTATATCTGCCAACACTTTCTTCTCAAATAGTGCAGATTCTGGAGAATGAGATTGAACAGGAGGGCAAAAAGAAGAGTGATTCTTGAGTCCAGAATGGTAATTAAATTCTTGAATCTCTCAATCCTTAAATAACTCTCTCAAGTGAATTTCCTGAGGAATTGGTAGAATTCAGACTGTAACAGAAAAGCATCTTGATGTTTTGTTATAACAAAACCAAGACCTTTATTCAACACTCTACCCTCATCATGGGAGAGCGGGGTAGGTGGACAGATCATGGGAGAGCGGGGTACGTGGACAGATGTACTACCGCTGACTCCTGCTTCTTGTTTGTACTTTATTTTGTTGCCATTCCTGTCTGGAGAGGGCTCAAACCAAATAAAACATGGATTATTTGTACCTCATTCTCTCCTACCTTGGCCTTGTATACCATCTTGACTGGTCCCAGAATGTGTTCGCCATTTCACCAGTACTTGAAGTACTTTGTTCATGATCTTCAATAGAACTGTCCCCACTGGAGCTATAAGAGGTTTCTCTGAACATGATTCGTCTGTTTCTTCTATTAGCAGTAAAATCAGAATACCCAGACACCCTCCCATAATCATTCTTGATACGTGGGAGGTTCTTATGAGTAAAATTAGAGATCCTTCTCAAGTCCCCTAATTCTTTCACTTGCGATCTCAACCATGAACCCATAATTCTTTCATGTGTGTCTAATTTATTTTTATACTCATCCAAGGGTAATGTCTTTTTAATATCTTCCTCTATGAAACAAGCTAAAGAGAGGCAGAAGAAACTGGAATAACCTTCCCATTTCGGTGGCATGAAGTATGACAGAACAAACACAATAAGTACTATGAGGGTCCACGGTGTAGCATGTAGCATATGAGAGCAGGTGCCAACACTAAGTGGGGACATAGTATTATCATAGATAGAAACTAGGGGGAGGCAAGGCTGCTCACACACTTGAAGACAACATAGATAATGAAACTGGAAGGACAAATAATGTGAAGATAGTACGCGTGTTGGTATGCAGAAAGGGGTGCAACGGAAGTATCAGATGGACTGCTTGGGTGCAATAATGTTGGAAACAAGTCCCACTATATGTAAGCAGCAAGTATCAAGACGGGGAAGATATTGGTGAGAAGAACAAGTTTCTTCTTACCTTGTAACGTTCTTTCGACGGGATGTTCCTCCGACGTATTCCTTATCTTTGATAATACGTTTCCAGCTTGCTGGCCTCGGAAATTTTTTCTGTAGAGGGCGCTGCGCGTCGACGTCTGCCGAGTCAATGTCCCTCGACGGCCACCGTATCGGCGCCGACGTCACCATGCCCATAAATAGCCATGCGCTGCGTCCGTTGCTCAGTTCCGTTTTGTAGCATAAGAAAAGTCATGCCTGAATTGGTTATTGACCTTGAAGGAGCGTAAACTGCAACCACAAGGGAAGTATCACTGCGGGGATGGATGGGAGGGGCGATAAGGAATACGTCGGAGGAACATCCCGTTGAAAGAACGTTACAAGGTAAGAAGTAACTTGTTCTTCGAAGGGATTGTGTCCTCCGACGTATTCCTTATCTTTGATAGACTCCCATAGCAGTGGCATGTAATTGGAGGTGAGTGTTATGTATCCCTTTAGGGATGGACCGAATGTAATACGGCCTTGCCAAATCTGGTCTCTTGAGTTGTGGAGGAATCCAGATTGTAAAATTTTGTGAATGTATGTGCGGACGACCATGTGGCAGCCGCACATATGTCTCAGACCGGTACCCTTCTTTGGAGAGCCGAAGAGGCTGCGATACCCCTGGTTGAATGAGCCCTGAGCTTTTGGGGTGGCTCTTTCCCTGCCAGTTTGTAACATTCCAGAATGGCCAAAATAATCCACCTGGAGATGGTTTGTTTTGTTATGGTTAGTCCCAACTTGTGACCTGAGCATCCTACAAACAGTTGGTCTGCTTGCCTGATCCTAGACATTCTGCTGATATTAAAGCTGAGAGCTCGCCTTGGGTCCAGCCTATGTAGCTTTTCCTTCTCTTTCCCCGGATGGGGAGGAGGGTAGAACGAAGGTAAGGTAATTTTCTGAGTAATATGAAATTCAGAAACCACCTTTGGGAGGAAATTAGGCTTCACCTGTAGGACAACTTTGTCCTTGTGGAAAATTGTATGTGGGGGTTTACAGGAGAGAGCTTGTAGCTCGCTCACCCTCCTAGCAGATGTTAGTGCTACCAATAGGACAGTTTTAAGCGTGAGAAATCTCAGCGAACAAGAGTGAAGTGGTTCGAATGGAGTGCCCATTAGGAAGTTTAAGACTAAATTTAAGTCCCATAAGGGAACCTGGATTGGTTTTGGGGGATAAACATTAGTTAATCCCTTGAGAAATTGTACCACTAGAGGAAGTTTGAAATACGATGGTTCTTCCGCAGTGCGCTTGAAGATAGAAAGCGCTGCGAGATAGCCTTTTACAGTGCCAACTTGAAGGCCCGAGTTTGCCAAGTAGAGTAGAAACGATAACACCGTTGGTGTACCACATGAAAAAGGGTCGATATTCACTTCCTTACACCAGCTGCAAAATTTGTTCCAACGGCAGCGGTATAAAGACTTTGTAGCTGGCCTTCTGGCCGAAAGCAACACCTCCATGACGTCATCAGGGAGATTCCAATCCTTGTACCTCACCCTTTCAGAAGCCAAGCGTGAAGGTTGAGGGTTCTGGTGTCTGGATGGAGAACCTGATCTCCCTTCTGCGAGAGAAGATTCTCTTTGAGTGGAAGACGGATTGGAGGACAGATGGACATATCTAGAAGGTCCGGGTACCACATTCTCCTGGCCCAATCCGGGGCAATTAGGATCATGGTTTTCCAGAATCTTCTCAACTTCCTGATCATTTGAGGAATAACAGGGACTGGTGGGAACGCGTAAAGCAGTGGAAACTCCCAGTCCACTACGAACGCGTTTCCTAGAGCTCCTCTCGGGGGAAATTCCCTTGAACAGAACAGATCGCACTTCCTGTTGGTGCTTGTGGCGAACCGATCCACCTCAGGGGTTCCCCAAAGGGCGAAGATCTCTTGAAGGTCTTCATGAGCTAGCTCCCACTCGTGGGAGACTGTGCACTGCCTGCTCAGAGCGTCCGCTGTCAAATTCTTTTCTCCAGCTGGTGGACTGCCGATAGAGAGATTCCTTCTTGGATTGCCCAAAACCAGAGCTGCATCGCCTCTCTGCACAGTGGCAGTGATCCTACGCCTCCTCTGTTGTTGAGGTAGTGCATGGCCACCGTGTTGTCCGTCATTATCAGGACATTTCTCCCCTGTACTGATGGCAGGAAAGCTTTCAGCGCTAGTCTGATCGCTCTCAGCTCCAATAGGTTGATGTGTAGTCTGGACTCCGATGGAGACCAACGACCACTGATGGTCAAGTCGTTGGCATGGGCTCCCCAGCCCGTGAGTGAGGCGTCTGTGACTACTGTTATCTCCGGCCATGGTTGTCAAAACAGTTCTCCTTTCAAGATGTTCTCTGGATAGGCCCACCATTGAAGGTTGCGGGCTACCCTGTCCGGAATCCGGAGGAGATCTGTCATTCTCCCCGAGAATTGCGACCACTGACTTCTCAGTGCCCACTGAAGAGATCTCATTCTCAGGCGAGCCTCTGGCACAAGGAAGATGCAGGATGCCATGAGGCCTAGCAACCTCAAAAAGTCGAAGGCTGGGAGACGTTGGGCATTTTGAAACTTGGTGACCATCTGTAGAATATCTTGAGCCCTCACCTCTGGTGGCGAGGCTTTTCCCAGGGAAGTGTCCAGGACCGCTCCAATGAACTGGAGTCTCTGTGATGGTATCATCTGTGACTTCTTTAAATTGAGGGAGAAGCCCAGTTTGTGAAGGAAGTGGCAGACATAATCTAGCTGGGCCTGGGCCTGTTCCGAAGATACAGCCCTGATCAGCCAATCGTCCAGGTAGGGGTAGACGTGGATCTCTTCCCTATAATTTCCTGCAAGAGGAGCGAATCTGGAACTTTTAGAGAGCTGTT
Organism: Ambystoma mexicanum; assembly: GCF_040938575.1. Taxonomy (NCBI): domain Eukaryota; kingdom Metazoa; phylum Chordata; class Amphibia; order Caudata; family Ambystomatidae; genus Ambystoma; species Ambystoma mexicanum. Next base: position 573,543,518 of record NC_090922.1, on the reverse strand, counting down.
CCCCGGTGGATGACTCTGAGGGATGTGTAGAAAGGGTAGGCAGTAACCCTAGGCAACTGTCTCCAATGCCCAAGCATCTGACGTTATAGCCTGCCATTCCGTCAGATGGTGAGTTAACCTGCCCCCTACAGGTATATTGTGTGGGAAGGCCTCAGAGTGGTTTGGGGGCGGCTGATGCAGATGCTGAGGGTAAAGAGACCTGCTGCTGCTGCGGCCTTAGTACTTTTGACCCGTCCACCTCGGGTGGACCTCCTCTGCCTTTCCCGAATGCGGAGTAATAGCGAAAGGACTTTCCTCTCCCAGAGGTTCCTGAGGGGCGAAAAGGAGTTTGGCGGATAGCAGCTCCTAAAGATTTTGCTGCTGCTTTAGAAGTCTAACTTTTCCAGAATGTCATCAGCCTTTTTTCCGAATAGTGAAGAGCCGTCAAAGGGCATATTCAAAAGTCTGGCCTGCACATCTGGAGCAAAGCCGCCATGGCCCTGCTGATACTGTCAGTGGAATCGATGCCAGTTTGAAGTGATTCGCACATGGCATCTTTGCCATCTTTAATAATGTTAAGGAAGGCTTCCTTTTCCTCTCCTTCGGGTATGCAGTCAGCCGCTGATGAAGCACACTCCCACAGTGTGTGACTGAACCTGGCGAGCGTACAGGTGGCATTGATGGACTTCAACACCATACTACAAGCAGAGAAGACTTTCTTCGCCATAGAATCATACCTCTTGTCAGCTCTATCCTGTGGGACAGTAGGGTAAGCGGTCCTACTGCTAGATGAAGTTGCCGCTTGAACCACCAGGCTCTCTGGAGTCGGGTGTTTTGATAAGTATTCAGGGTCAGCAGCCGCTACCCTATACTTGGCTGACAATCTTATTGACCGCAGGGATAACTTCAGGAGTTTCCCAATTAGATGTAATCTTTCTTTGTAAAGCTGCATGGAAGGGGACCACAGGGCCCTCCTGTGGACCTTTGTCTAATATGTCGGTTAGGTCATCCTGTTGAAAAACAGGGGAAGGCACAGACCAACCCATAAATTCAATAATTCTTGCCATAAGGGTTCTATAGGGTGTTTCGGCATGTTCCCCTGGGTCTGGCTTAACAAATCCCACTTCTGGGGAAGTGTCCAGCCCACTTGCCTCATGTAGTGGCTCTTGTAGGTCCTTCAGCCTTCTTTCCTCAGAGGTGAAATCCTCTGAAATAGGCAGTGTGGTCCTCTGTAATCCAAATGTTTCCTGGTCAGAATCTTCCCCCTCTTCATAAACAGAAGATAGTCCAGGGTACTCTGACCTCTGAAATGGTGTAAAACCCATCTCTAAGGCAGAAGGAGCCAAACTCGTCATTATTGAGCGAGAAAACGTTGATGTCGTTGCGGCCGATGTGACAGGCTTTGAAGGCGGCGAGAACGGCGTTGAAAAAACTGGAAGGGGTCCCGAAGAACTCGAGAGGATCGGGATCTTACTCGAGGACATCGACAATGGTCTCGGCGTTGTGCCGGAGGCCCTTGGAATCACCGTTGGCTGTGGAGTAGCCTTGGTCTTCTCTTTCATTGGCGTCGATGTCGGCGTCGACGATCTCGGCGTCGAGTCGATCGACCGATGCGTCGAGGAACCCTTCGACAACGGCGTCGATCCATGCGTCGAAGGAATCTTCGGCGACGAAGATGGTGCCTTCTTACCCGATGGCTCGTGGCGCTCTCGGGTGGAATGTTTCGCCGGGTGCTGCGACTCGCGGCGTTTTGATTTATTGGGTTTTTCACCCAGGGTATCATCCTCAGCTGTCTGAGGGGGTCGAGGCCACGTTCTCGAAGACGCTTAACATTTTCTTTCTGAATTCCTCCCAATCAGCTTGAGAGCTGTGTTTCGTGGGACAGGAGACCCTTTCTGGGGACACAGAAGACGACGAGGAAGGGGATCTTCGACGTCTCTTTTTTGAGTGTCTTGATCTCGACGAATGGTGGGAGCTACTTCGAGATCTAGAATGGGAATGTTTTCGACGGCGAGGAGACGAATGCCTCGACTCAGCCGAAGAAACCTTCGAGGAGGTTTTGATTGACTTACCTCTCTCGAGCTTCTCCTTGCGCTCCTTCAAGGCTTTCGCCGTCATGGACATGCAGTCCTCACACTCCGAACAATGGTGCTCGGATCCCAAGCACCACAAGCAGATCCTGTGTGGATCAGTTATCGACAATTTTTTACCGCAGTCTCGACATTTCTTGAAGCCGGATCGCGGCGTCATCTGTTCCGATGAAGATGCCATCGAGAACGAGTAGGTATTATTCAAGTAGATATAGAGCTATCCTGACTGAACTGAGCAACGATGTTACGAGGCCCCACGAAGCGCGGAAAAACGGAACTGAGCAACGGACGCAGCGCGTGGCTATTTATGGGCATGGTGACGTCAGTGCCGATACGGTGGCCGTCGAGGGACATCGACTTGGCGGACTTCGATGCGTAGCGCCCTCTACAGAAAAAATTTCGGAGGCCAGCAAGCTGGAAACGTATTATCAAAGATAAGGAATACGTCGGAGGGCACAATCCCTTCGAATAAGGAGTTTGGTGACATGGAAGGTAAAAACAGGAAATTTTCTGAATGTTGCAGAGCTGCTAATATACAATTATGAAGCTAACAAAATTGAAGTGGAAAATCAAACATGTAAAATGTAAGCAGAGTGTTGGTAAAAAGAAAGGGAATGGCATATAGAGAAGGGCAAGCATATAGGCGGCGTGGCGACAAGGAATGAAGAGAATGACTAAGTGGTGCCAGGATGATTGCTACAAACCTTTATTCAAAAGTAAGATAAACCTATCTGTCCTTAACTCTAATTGATTCCCCTACCTAAACTGAAGAAACTCGGGTGCTTGGCAGGAGTCTGTGTATGTCCAAATTAAAAAGGCACTGTCACAGTCAAAAAGGGTCCTATGCTAGCCCCGTCACTACAACAAACAAAGTTCTGGTTCTGCTCGTGACTCAGGCAAATGACTCCCTTCTTCATGGGGAAAAAAGTGTCCCAAAGACGTCCCGTTGTCTCACAATAAAAGCTCCATAAGGTTCTAGGCTTTTTGGGACACAGAAACAAAAACAAAACTGTTCTACAGGATCCTTGCGGGGCAAGAATAAGGACTCCCTTATCCTTGCTGGTTCCTCAAGGTTCTTTATAGTTTTCTGCAAAACAGGTGATTGAGGTTTTTACAAATTCAGGTTTCTTCATATTCTTTACTCTGCCCCCACTGGGACAATGAACATGCTCCCAGAGTTCCTTCCAACTCTCCAGCGCCACACCTTTGAGGAGCTGGTCAGAGACCGATTCTCAGCTTTTCAAATAAGAAAAGACAATGGTTTACTTTTTATTTCAAAAGGGTTTGCTGACTCTGTGGATTGAAAGGACCAGACACTTTGCAGGATCTGGTTTCGACCAATCATAAGTTTGGAATAGCTTTCTGATAGAGGGTGATGGTTTTTGCTCTGAAGACCAGCCCTAGATGATTCTGGGTTGTGTGCAAGAGGGTTTCTATTTTCCATGCGTTTTAGGATGTTTCCTCTTTGTCAGTGATTTTCTTCAACAGTCCCCTCAAGAACTCTGTTCTTGTCAATGATGCACCAGAAGACCCCTGGAAGGGTTTCTGTTCCTTTGGTAGAGTTCTAGAAAATAACTGCTTAAATAACATTTTGGGGAGTTGGGGTTGGAGTTTTAAAGACAGACTCAATTCACAAACGCTTAGGTGAGTTATCTCCGTTAGTTAACCATTCTTTATACGAGTTGGCTGTTGCCTGTATTCCAAGGTTCTCTAAACTTTACCTTGACTCCCTCCCAGACTTTTAACAACTCTCATTACCTGGTTTTGGAGTCTGGATGCTTCACTGGTTCTGCCTGGGATCTTGTGACGATATTTAGTTTTTCCCTCGTTCGGCACTTATTTCCAGGGCCCTGTACTGTGGTTCTGATGATGGTAATGGACTCAACCGACCCTTCCGCATGGGTCGTTCAGCGACCACCACTCTGGATGCTTATCAAGCCCGTTTATTTGACTTTGCAAAAGGCTGGTGTTAGCAGTCTCAGCATAGTTGTCGGACCGCATGGTCCACCCACTACAGTTCACGCTGCCACAACCCAATCTCTGTCCCTTCTGTTGTGCCGATTCATGGCCAACTGGTACAACGCTGTCCGGGCATCTCCTAAATAACATACGTTTGTTTCGCCTGGGCGGTGTGTCGATTTTCCTCTCCCTCTGCCTTAGTCTCGCCCACCAGGTTTCACTTGTATAACGTTTGGCCTTCTGCCTTCCTGCTTTCTACTTCTGCTTCCACTACTGCCAACACTTGTCAGCCTTGGACATGTGCTTGTGCATTCTCTTGAACCACACCCTGCACGTATCTCCCTCGAGCATCTCGAGTCTTCCTTCTGCTTCTCCTGCCACCTTGATCTTGCTTTCAAACGCTATCTTCTCCTCTCCGACTCGCTCTGTCTCCATCCATCTTCCCCCGTTGTTTGTTTCGGACGTCTTGATATAGAAGGGTCTGGCCTGGCATAGCGTCAGTTCCATTGACAGGAGCTGTTCAAGCGTTGTTTTCTTCCTCATCCCTGCTATCATCACGTTAAGATTGTCTGACCCAGCACAATAATACATGGTTGCCAATATAAGTCTAGGAAAGAGGTGTGGGTGATGTCACTGTGGGGTTGGGAGTTAAAGGGGCTGTGTCGCCGATTTGTGTCCTTGTCCCCAGGAGGTGAGTTCATCCTACATATTACCACCCATAGGGAGACTATTGGCTAGTGGCCGCTCCTCCCTAACTTCATGGAAAGTGTCTCCCCTTGGGGAAAAGTGACTATCTAAAGGATCGTCATAGTGTGCATCATAGAGGAACAGTTTTTCAATGTGAGATGGTAAGATCGAGGTAGTGTGAACAGACCCACATGTTACTGGTGGGAAGACAGCTGACAAGGCCAACTTGTTAATGATGACGAAAATCCTGAAAACCAGTTGTATGGAGGAAGGATTTGTTAATCATTAACAACCAGAAATGCCCAAAGAAGAGGCCATAGGGGCTCGATAGATTGAGATTGAATGGGGCAAGGAAAGAGACTTGGTTATAACGAAGAGGATGTGATGACTTGCCAAACACAAAAGACTAAGGTTGGCTGAAAACAGAGAAATACCAGAAGACATTCTTCGGGAAAAAAAGAGGCGAGTGCATGCAAGAGAATAGGCTGGACTTGAGCAGGAACGATGGTGGGGAGCAAGGGTCGCTGTGTGGTGAGCATCAGGGAACAACAAGAGTAAAAAGAGCTGAAAGGTGTACATTCATTACATCTATATAATAATATTTGATTAGCCTTGCTTCAGTGCGATAGAGGGATGTGGCGGAGGAGGCTATATTGGGTTGTTGGAGCATACAAGGCAGTTGTTTCATGAGAATATAGATGAGTGTTGGAAGAGCATGATGTGGAAACCGCGATAGAGAATTAACAAGGGAGGGTTATGTGAAGCTAATGCAGTTGTCTTTTACATTTAAACATGTATGGACAATCACTGTGAGGAAATGATCAGTATTTTAAAATAAAACATGTAATGACCATTTATATTCCCTTAAACACCCTTATGTCAGAATTCTAAATTATTCTTAAGGAAGTCAAAAAGAGAAGTGGGTTTGCTTTTTTGTTTAATAAACCTTTTGTAGCAGCTGGCCAGCATATTTACATTATATTCAACACTTTTCAATAATTATTCATATATGTACAATGATTATATACAATGTTGACCAGATTTTTCACATACCAGATCATCAGTGTCTCAGTACCCATCATTAGGAAAATCCCATATCCACACCAGTACATTAAATATCCATTGGTACATTGGGTTGGTTAAAACATTTCTATAACATTGTAACATACAGTATGCCATTCGCAGAATGCGCCCTTGCCCCCGTAAAGTTTGTGAATGTGGTGTTTCTAGCTATAAATCACCTGCCTCAATTTTAACCACCATGGTGAAAATTGGTTTGTGCATACATTTAGAGGCCAGTGTGAGAGGTACCTGAAATAATTAAGTTCATAGCTTTGTTTTTCACTTTCTAAGCAAGCAAACACATGGCCTGCCTACTCTGCAGGTACAGTATGTATCTGACCACCATTATTAACAACTGGAAATAAATCAGCAGCAGTTAGGAGTCAAGACCACCACTTGTTTCATGTAAGTGTCTGTGCTACATGCTCATTCTTCAGTCTACACTGTGTGTCATGAGGAGTGAGGGAAAAGTCTCAATACTTAGTACACAACTCTTTTCCGATGTATGTGGAGCGATTTACCAAACTGTTGTTGGCTTAGTTTTAGGACACTTGTTGAAATCCAAGCTTGATTGCAAAGCCGGGGCTAAACCGTAAATGGAATTTATTTAGTTGATGGCAGTTTCATATTCAAACAAAAGAACATTCTGGGAGAAGCACGATTTAATCATCAAATCGAAGACATCTTATTTAAATTGAAAAACATTTCACAGTTTACTGTGAAACAATTTAATAACTACCTGGAATGAGACAATAACAGAGTTGAAGTGCACGACTAAGAATTCCAAGTTCTTTGAAGTAAACAGAGATGTTGAATAATGATGTACTGTATGACAAAACTAGGTATAGCACTATATTCTGATGCAACAGAGGATATGATGGTTTGCATGCATCCCCGTGTTAAGACAACATACTTGCTGCTCCAAACAGATTGTTAGAAACTGTTCCTTACGCAGAGGTGGTAGTCCTAACCACGTGAAAGGGTATCAATTAGAAGTATGGAGGTAACAGTAACATGTGGTATTTCAAATACCTACTATTTTTAAAATACCTTCTAATTAGGAGTTGGGAATTATTGGGATATACCACATTGGGCGCATAAAATACTGCCTGGTAACTCATTTATCCTGTGCAGTACTTTCTATGTGCCCCATGCAGTAAATAGCCCATGCAATTCCAACTCATAATTAGGGCTATTTTAGTATTATTAGGTATTTAAAAAGGAATGTGTCTACCATTGCCACCATACTCATGAGACTATTAGAGATCCTCAAAACGAGTTAGCTGCTCTAGAGGTACAATTAATCTCCAAAATGCTTTATAAATCCCAATCATAGCTTTAGATAGCTGTAGGGTAAGAGGTAAATCCACAGATGTAGCATAGGGAAACAGGTTCAGCTGATTTTCCATGCACCGTACATGCGGGCAGCAGGCTTCAGATATGCCTCAGTCTGATGCATGGCAGAAAAGGCAATTGAACAACGTCACGGCTCTATCCTACTTAAATTGTAATGGAAAGCTAAGCCAGAGGTATATTTTCCTTTTTAAGTAACTTTGGACTGGCTGAGAACATACCGAAAAAACTATTTTAAAGCAAATGTTTGATTGTTTTAAGCTCATGCTTGGCCAAATTTCCTGCTTTACATTTGTATGATTGTACAGGACCAGCTACAACAGATAACATTTAGTCCTTTAAAATGGCTTCCCGGCATGGACATCAATACATCTAAACACAGATGGCATAACTCTGAATTCCAGCAATTATGATCTTCTTACTGAAAAATTTGATATATGCAATAGAGTTGTGAATGCAAAAAACTTTAGAGGTCATGTAATATAAGAATCATGGCTTAAATGATTTTACATTTCTATCACGCATAAGAAGCCACCTACAGAATCTACAACTATTTTGCCTTCATTGGAAAAGGATGAATTGACTGTTCAAAAATGAAATAATCAAACTTGGTAGATGCTACAGGAACATGCTTTGCGACAAAGTTGTTGAACGGAACTATACGTTTGAAGTATTAATTGTAAAGAACATAGGCAGTTTCTATCTACGAAAACATTTTTTGGTCTTCATTAAAACGTAAATGCAAAAACAATAGATCAAGAAAAAATGTATGGTTTTCCATAGGTGTACTTGCTGGAAGAGATAGGTGAAAAACTAAAGCTGTATGAGAAGTGCCCAATTAGTCCCTGTGTTATACATTATACTGAGAATGCATGCAAATTAATGTGAAACAAGGCAGTGTCTGGCTCCTAAAACTGACTAATGTAGAAGGGGAGTCAACGGCAAATGCTAGCATAGAGAGATATAACCTCTGTCTGAAAAGTATTCTTTAGAAGAGCCTGGTCCATTTGCTCCTGCATTTGTTATTTGAGATCTGTTCCTGACAAATGGCCAACTGGATTGGTGACTATATATGAAAAATTGTGGTCTCACAGCATATTTCTGTAAACATTTCAGATCATATGTACATAACCAACCAATACAATTTAAAATAAAAGAACATTTTAAACAAATTATTTGCTATTTTTGATCCATTATAAAAACTGAAAGGCAGGATATCCATAATGAAATGGATGGCTAGTATGTCTGTTACATTAAGGGACATATCCAATATTGGATAAAAAGGTCACGTGTAGAGGATGCTGGCAAGAGACCAAGATATTTTACAGTATTTTACATAAGTGTATAAGACCAACACTTTTACATTATGCATTAGCACTGAAAGAAATACAAGTTTTCATCAATTCTTCCACCTTTTTAGTAAGTCATGGACAAATCAGGAATATCTATGTTTGAAAATTGCACCGTTTCAATTAATTTACAATGGGATTTTTACTGAAAACCTAGTACACAATAAATAACCCGACCCTCACCATACAAGTGCATTATTGAAATAAAAGACTTGAGTATCCTATTTTAGTGTGGTCTTACATTCCATAAAAATCAACTATATCACTATGGAGTGATTTTAAAATTATAACTGGCAAACATAACTTAACAGAATGTCTAAAAATAACATACTCCCACAATTAGATATAGATCATCAAAATGTACGGTATTGCTGCATTACATAAATTATGTAATGAGCTACTGAATTACATGAATGGGAACACATTCCCACTCTAAATTTATCACAACATATGTATATATATATATATATATATATATATATATATATATATATTTCATTATGGACCCAATAAACAAATATAAAAATGTAATTTTCTACTTTTATACCTATTGGCCTTTTTACAAAGAAAGTGTGGTATGTTTAGAATTCAACAAAGATGTGTGATGCAAGTTTGCTTACTACATAAAAAACATTGCAAAAACTACACAACTAAACAAGGCGGTCCCCAATCCTCATCACTAGATTTCTTTTGTATTTCCTAAGACAAATAAGGATCCCTCGTTCAATGTCTTGAATTAAAAAGACACGTTTAAGGTGCCCCTATGCAGGTTTTAAGGTGCCCCTATGGGGCATCATAACAAATCCTGTGTGGGATGCAGAACTACGTTTGAGACTGGTTAACAGTTTCAGAAATAATAATTCTTAAACCGGAGGTTATGCGCTAGTATCTAGACATTCAAAAGCTTTCAATGAAGAAGGCCAAATAGGTCAAAAGTATGCATCACTTTTCTGTGATATTTTTCAACTGTGCATACATCAAATGCATTTTTTAAAATACCCAAATTTAGTTGTTAATAGGTTAGGAAAAGAATAACAAAAATCACATTTGCTAAGGATTGTTTTTCAACCTTTGGTGTAATACGATCTCCAGTTTGAATAACACCCATAAGTAAAACAAAAACTCAAGCAAATTGTCATTTAAAAAAAAGACAGAAGTGATGGGAAACATTGTTAAAATGCTGAGTAGCAATTAGAATAGTTGTTTTATTTAGGGTGTCACTTTGAAGAGAGGTAAGGTAGTTTAAGAAATGCTAATATGTAACCATTACCGTAGGTTTCAGAGTTTGTATTGAATTAGAATAATTCCTGACTGCTAATCTCTACCTACATTTCAATGATTGCGATGACAATTTGCCCGAAAAACTCAAGCATCATTGTTTACAGTACATAAAACAATATACTTCTTTGTTTCTCAGAATCCAACAATATCTGCTTTAGATCATGGCTCAACAAACTATTGCCATACCACTAGGTTGTCTGCACATCCACAATATTGGGAATGGAGCAAAATAACAACAAACACATTTTTACCCAATAATTTCATGGGTAAAATTGTAACGTATGGCACATTAGTTGCTCATCACAATAGTCCAGGTTTTCAAATCTATTCGATTGACTCTGACATTTGCGTTTCCATGATTAGACACTGTTCACAGTCAAATCATAGTTCATCTTTTTCCATCAGTTCAAATGCCTCTATATCTTCCTTCCAGTCTGCTAATATGGATTCTATTGGCTGGGCCTTTTTATCCCAATTTTTACTGTGGTTGGGATCAGCCAATGTTTTAGACTGTTCCTGAGAAGGATTATGCATAATTTGAGCGTGTTCGTCGTCTTCACTCTGTTCCTGGTTGTTTTTTGAGGTAAACTTCTCCAGATTAGAAATAGAATCTGGAGTATTTCCTGTGATGCTAGACGAAAATGAATCTTGATTGGAAACCATAGAATGTCCACCTTTGGACAATTGTGTACCCAAGGTAACATCCTGAGATGTAGAAGTATCCTGATCTTTTCTCTCGTTCTGTGATTCATTTTCAAAGGTCTTTTGTTCCCCACTTGCCATATCCAAATCTAAAGACAAATGGAGAAAGTCACTCTTATGCATGAATTGAAAAAACCACAATGAAATTAATTATTCTCATCAAAAGAGATGCTATTCCTTCTCAATCTATTATGACTTTACAGTTAAAAGCTAAAGGTGTAGGGAAACAATTTACAATGTTTAGGGTCTCTACAGTAAATAGAGCAGTTACTAAACTGATCAAATTAACAATACCCTAAAACAGTTCATGCGAATGCAATACCAAACATCAGAAACAATTTACAATTGTTGAAAGGTTTCATAAACAGGAGATGATCATCAAATAAAATTAGTACGCAATTCAAAAGTGTACTGTATAATCACTATGAGCTTTGATGATCTCATGTGCATTGTCTTCAACTATATTGGAAAACCCAGTTTAAATATAGAAAATGAACACTGATTTAAGGAATAGCATTTTGCTAAGGGGTATCTAAAAGTGAAGGTATGTTAGAGATACAGTTTATAAAACACTATGTTGAGGAAGCATTAGACCATTTCTACTTCAAAGATGGTTTGCTTGTAATTTAATGACAGGATGAAAATCTCTGCAGTTACCATTTTCCCAACCAGTGGCACAAACTCACTATTATGCACAGAAGCATGCACAATGTTCACATTTTGGAACCTCAGTTCAGCAGTTAAACATTCGGAGACGTGCTCACCCCAAATAACTTTCACAGCGTTTTAGTTTTAATCTGTTTTGCACCAATATATTGCATATGTACACACCCAAATACAAAACAAATGAATACAAATGAGAAATGATGTGACACAGAATTAAATATATTTATTTGAAATCTCATGGGATCCCATTGATGATTAGAAGCAAGATATACTTACTGCTATCAATAATGTAGTTTGGAATCATTTTACCTTTAAAAAGTGTTGCTGGAATTCCAATTGCAGCACAAAAAAGGGAAAACATGAAATAGGATACCAGATGATACAGAACAATTAAATCAAATGCAGTAACTCCAGATGGTACGGTAAAAAAATTAGCTTAGTACAAATATACACAATCAAATACTTAAAATCTATGCAATGAACACACCTAACCTTTGAAACAGTTACACATGCAATTACCAGTTTGCGGTCCTCTTGTACTGGCTCATCTCAAGGAGAATTGCCTATACTTTTTACAAGATCGGAAAGGCATGTATGTTGGCATACTTACAAAATAATGCACCGGCTGGGGGGGTGAGGGAGTGTCTAAAACATTCACAATAGAATCGCATTGTAGTTTAGGTTAACTCTAAAATATGTAACCATTTATTTTTATGATTATTCACTCTGCTTTTGCTTTATTGCACTTCTTTTCTTGTTTTTCTCTTGGCTTAATTATCTACAAGTAGTCTACAGTGAACTGCATTTGTATCCGGATCAATTTCTCAGGTTTCTTTCCGGTCTAATTGTATGACCTATTCTTTGGATTCTGGTCTGTATTTTATTTTATTTTCAATAAAAAAAATACAAAAGATAGTGGGAAATGAATTCTCAACTGTGATGAAAAACCTTTGCTTGTTGGAAGTAAGTTCCCTCTTTCAAGGGAGAGTCAGTTTAAAAAAGAACTTCAATAAAGCACTATTGACACCACTAATGTGAAATATGTATTTAGCTTTTTTAAATGGCACAAGGGCCAATGCCATCAGCACTTTGTATATTATTAGCTTTCTGGGCATCATCCACACGATGCAGAGAATCAGAGTCTATGGGCATCCCTTGAAATGCAACAGCTATATGTATAAGAAATAGATTCAAATCATAACATTATTGTAGGCCCACAAGTATTTTAATACATTTTTATGCAATCCTAGTAACCTGAGATGTGAACAAAGAGGGTGGACATCATCTGTACAGACAAGTGACTTACTCCCTAAAAACAGACACATACTCCCAACAGGAATAGGGAGAATCGGTGGCACAAGTAGAGTAAAAAGGCAGCTCTTCACTTGCAATCTTATTACCCAAAAAGGATTATGTCGGTCTTATGTTGATATAATTTGTACAAAGCATGAAATAACCACACAAACATAACATTCCTAAAATACCTCACATTAAACAATTCATTCCTTATAATTGCTGTTATTAATTTCATGCAACATTTTACACACAATCCATAAATAATTAAGAATGTTTAAGAGCATAAAATTAGTAAACTACACTTAAAAATGTATTGTCTAAATTCCTGGACATTGCCTGGAACACCACACAGCAAAACATCATAAATAGCATGGACTTGCGCAACTGAAGAGTGTTCCAAACCTACTTGAGCTAACACATAGCAGCAGCCATTATTCGCAGCATTCCTTATACATGGGTTAGATAAGAAAAACACGTTTTTAATCATCTCTCTATAGAAGACAGCATGCACATTTAACAGAAATGTTCTGACAAGCATGAATGGTGACAGGGAGGGCCTGACAAAGTATGACAAATAATTTGCTCAAAAAGGTGTTTCAACTTCATAGAAGTATTCCTCTTGTCCCATAAAGCTCTTGTTTTCCAGATATGCTTGGGCAATATTAATGCATTTCCTTTCATTTATTCAGTTTCTAAGAACCGGATCAAAGTAAGGCTACTTGAGAGTTAATGCAAGCTCACAGATTTAATTTGTTTTATCCGAAAGGTGAGGCAGATTGATTTCTCTAGACAAATGTTTAAACTAAGCTTAGAAAGTGGTGCCAGGAAAACCCTGAACATCCTGCAATTGTTCAAAAAGTGTTGACTTCCACTATCTTACCCAAAATCATAAGTGTTTAACTTTTGCAACATACCGAATACTGGTCCAACGGTTCAGTACAGAGCAAGCATTCTGCGGTACTTTGAAGGAGTGCCTATTCGTTTTTCTTTTTAAACATTTTGTATTTAGAAACAGTTAACCAATTCACATTAGCATGGCCACACATCTCTATGCCATAAAGAGTAGCTGCTTGCCTAGAGATATTAAAGGGGACAACCCTATAATGAGGCATGCAGTATTTTTTTATATTTATCGTCGGACACTTACTTTCACACAATTCATAAAATATATCTGCCCATTGGTGTTTTAAAGACCAGGCCCGCATTATCTGCAAAAAAGCAATATGCCTCAACTCTCCCCATGGAGGCCTGGGCTATCATTCCAATCTATTTGACTAAATCTTTTTTGAATAGGTAAAATACCATGGGTGCGAAAGCAAAGCCCAGGCACACGACACGCTCTATACCAAAAGATCTAGTTGTCTTACTGCCCAGTTCTCGCTGTAAAATGAATAGAGGGCTTGAACTAAATTTGGCAATATCTTCAAGCAGCTCATTAAATGCTAGAGCTGTGGGCAAGAGAGAGCATCAAAAAATGTTTTGAGGTCTATGAACAACAAATAGGCATTCCGTTTTTCAATATATTAATTTTAAGAGTCAATAGCTGAAGGCAAAACAAGTGGTTGATTGTGCCAATCCCATTTTCAAATCCGACCTGAAGGCGAGATAGGGCTCAATTTTCAGAAATCCAAACGGCTAAATGGTTCAGTGGACTTTTGTCACAGATCTTATGAAGGCTGTCTATAAGGGTGATTGAGCAATAATTCACTGAACTTCCCTTCTCAACTTCTTTTAGAGGCAATAATCTCTGCTCCCCTCCACGTGGATGGAACTACTTTGGTTACAACATTGGCATTGCTGCTCCTGGCTATGTTAACTTCTAAAACCAATATAATTTCCCTCTCTGGTTGCACATCTGTTGAAGCAGTTAAGGCAACAGGTCCTGTGGCAGTCACACTGGAACACTACACTTGAGCCTCCTGAAATTATATTCAAAAGGCCTTTTGATTTCTGTAAACTTATATTCCCTAAAACTAGAGACCCAAACCCTGCCTCGGCCTTCAGACGATTTAAGTGCCTTAACCAGGTCTTGCTTGGTTCTTCCATAGTCTAAATGAAACCAGCCTTTAGTGCAATTATCTATTTTTAACCATAAGACATGGCTTTGAAACAAAGGCGTTTATCAAAGCACATAGCTCCTGGTAGGCTAATAGTGTCTAAATACTGTGTACTTGCACAACTGAACAGTCTCCTCTGCTGCTATGTTGTCAACTTGGAATACCAATGACAAAACCAGTAAAAACAGCACAGGTGTAAATTATTTATGATTGAAATTCACCCAAGGGTTGTTCCTGCCATTACCACATGACAATACTCTGGTAGTGAGGAAACGATCTGTTAATGTGTAGTAATAATGTATTTTGGATTTCTCCATTAAAATGTACAACATTAAAACAACAAAGTATACAAACAACCCACAACATATAATCAAGTCAAAAACTGAAAAAGTTCATACACAAACAGAAATTGCACGTTCCTCGATTCTTTAACCAAGCCTCATAATTTCAGTGACTGCCTTACAAAAGTGCTGCGTGAATAATGTATCACCATTCATTCTGCTTTTGGAGCAACTCCAGGGATGATGTACTTGAAATAGCACATTCCAGGGCACTGGTCTTAGATGTGAGTGAGTTTCTTAACTCTTTGAATTTTGTGATAGATCTGCTGAAAACGAAATACACCGTCAATACCCCCCAACCCAATAGTCACATTATTCCTCATTGTTAAAAACCCCTCACCCCAAATGTCCTTGTTTTTATGACCAATCTTAAAACATTGTGAGGGAGTGCTGTTATTATCCTCTATAACACAAGGGACCTCATATTAATGAGATAGTCCTTGTTCACTAAGCGGTTCCTATTTTGTACATACATAAGGGAGCTCATACTAGAAGTTGTGTTCCAGTCCTTAGACCACCAACTCTTGATCAGCTTTTGGACGGATCTTCTGCTTTAACCCCCCCTTACCCCCAGTTTGAGAGCAAGAGTGGGCATAAAAACAACAGAGACAAACCTGAACTTTTGAACATGGCTTCAGGCCCGAGGCTGAATAAACTTAATCCAAAATATGGCAGGTTCCGCATCGCTGGCGACTCCATCAGTGTAGCCAAGAGTGTGAAGAGAGTTGGTGTATTTTTAGACGCTGAACTTACTATGAAATCCCATGTCTCGCATATCTGCTCGTGCTTACACAACAAAGCTTCTCCACCACATGCGTCCTTTTACCTCAACCAGCAACTGTCTCTTTTAGCCACCACCCTACTGAACACGAGGTTTGACTATTGTAACAGTTTGATGGCTGGTACCTCGCAAGCCAATCTGCACTCTTGTCAGGTCTCCCAAATTGGCACAGTTCATGCCATTCAGGGTCTATCAAGAGGGAACCATATTATCCGTCGACAGAAGGGATTTGCACTGGCTTCCAATAAAAAATAGGATCAACCACAAGATCCTGACACCATTTTATAAATGTTGGACAGATACGGCCCCACAATACCTGAATGATTGGACAAAGGTAAACAAAGCGGGACGTCCCTTGCGCCCTCATGGCCCAACCAAGGTACACACTCATCAGGTTTGGCGGCACACTCTTTGATGTCCAGGCTCCTCTAGCCTGGAATGCTCTCCCAGTGTCTAGAGAGCCTAGTCAGCCTAATCACCACCTGTTCAATCTCAAACCAGGCTAAAGAATCACTTTATAGCAGCGTCCTTCTCTCTCTGCATTGACCCCTTGTGTGTCCTGTACACGTCTTTCTGGTTTTTGTGCGCCTGAGGCCCATGGGCATGTGAGGCTTTATAAAAAGTAAATAATAATAATAATAAGTACAAATCTCTTAATAACAAACTATTAAAAATAAAAAACTTAGCCAAAATATTCTCATTAGATCAATTAACAAATTTAGCTTCAAACTATGCTTATTTCCAGAAAGGAATGAGATCCGGAAACGTGAAATAAACGTTACTTACCTTTATAAGAGTCTTTTTCTTGATCAAACTAAGCAGAGAAATGCAGTGGTTAATTGTTAAGAAGCCAGTCCGAAAGCAGTGAAAATATTATAATTCCAGTCATCGAACCAAGACTGCACCCTCAAACAAGCCATCCCAAGAATGTCTTACCCAATACATCCAACAGAGATTGGCATGTAGCAGAATGGATCTGCAAGATCACCTTTCTTTCTCAAAGGTACAATAATACCCTGTCAATGTTATTCGAGTGGCACCTCAAATTTAGCATATGCTACATACGAGTGCATCATGATCACTTTAGTTACATTCTATGACCCCAAACTCTTCAAACACTCAAAACGTAGCATGCCTACTAATATATAATCTATATGTTTAGACTGGCCGGTGAGTCACACTGCAATCTTCCATTGCAGGCTCCAATCCCTGCATAAATTAAAAGTTGGGTCAAGTTTATAGCACTAGTATGAATGTGCTTAGGTTGAGATACTTCCATCTTGGCCATGCCCCAGGCTATATGCTTGTCCTCAAGTAAACCTACAAACATGGGCCAGGGCTCAAACTGAACATTAGGATCACCCAATAACAGCCACCCAAACATACAGCAGTCATACTGGGAAGAACACTAGTTCAAAAACCAACCATAACAATCCAGTTTGCTTTTCAACTCCATCCCCGATTTATCTGAAGAGCAATTAAATTGGTCCTCCTCGCAAGTCTATGCCAGTCGGTGTCTGGCAGTTGGCTTGCAAACCCCACTTTGGCCCACAAAAGCCCAATTACCCCTAACAAAAAGTCCTTGGTTTTTAACCATGAATCCAAGTATTTCACAGAAGCCCTGCCATGCAATATCTATCGTGGGGAGCTCAACTAGCTTCAATTTCAAGATGGCCCGAAGTCCTTTCTTGGTGCTTAATTCTTTGCATACTTAGCGCTTGTTGTTTTAATCAGATCATAGAGCCAGAAGGTGGGAAAGCTAGATAATGAAGGGGCAGGATCCAGACTAGAACATCTTTCAGGATAAATGGGGTCAGCATGTTGGATTGCATCGCAAATATCACTATGAATAGGCAACCCTTTATTTGTCTGGTTAAGTGTGCTCACATATTTGCTAGCGGGTTCCTCCCCTCTCACATCCCCGTGGATAGTTTCAGGACTCCTGCCAAACACCACATGGTTATCCTCCCTATCACTGGGTCGGTGGTGAGATGATTTAACCATTTAGGGCTGTCTCCCCACTCTGTTGGTTGCGTTGACCAGGGCTGGGAGAACACACAATTTCCCTGCAGTCACTGAAAGCAACGCCTCATGAGATTTACAATTTGCCGATCTTGTAGATGAGCAGCTGTATACCTCTGCAAAAGACCCCGCCACACCCCCACCTCCTATATGTTGTTCCTCCTATATGGTGAAACCCTCGCCCCTTTCATCACCAAATTCATCAACACTTCCTTCTCCACAGGTAAAGTCCCAACCAACCTCAAAGATTCATGGATTGTACCCCTACTAAAAAGCCCCTGCTAGACCCCTCAGATCCCAACTACCACCCCATCACCACGGTCCCCTTCCTTCTCAAGATTGATAGCGCAGCCTATGAACAAATCTAAGATTTCCTGGAATCCAACCACATCCTTAAAATGCGCTAATCAGGTTTCAGACTAGGTCACGGAACGGAATAGGCACTGCTGGACCTAAAAAAAACAGCTGGATGCTTTCAAAGACTAAAGAAAGCCAGGCCTATTACTCCTCCTTGATTTATCTGATGAACTTGACCTGCTGGACCACAACACCCTCTGCCGCCACCTCAAGTCAGCCGCACACTTCTCCCAAGAGGCCACAACCTGGATAGCATCCTTCTTGGAAGGAACAGACATTGCCAGCGCCCCCCTCCCACGCTTACCCATGTGGTGTTACACAATGCTCCTGCATCTCCCCCTACCTCTACAAAATGTTTACCAAACCCCTCTTTTACCTCCTTGATTCCATCGGCATAGCCTACACCAGCTATGCCGATGACACCCAAATCCTCCTCCCCCTCACGCACTTATGACACAGATTGCCGCACAATCAACAAGATCTATGCTACTATTCAAGCCTGGATGTCCATGAATCATCTCTGCCTCAAAGATGACAAAAAGAAGATCATCCTGGCAGGATCTCCGACCATGCTGAAAAAACCGACATCCCAATACTCAGCATTCACCATTGATGGCATCCACATAGCCGTCTCAACATCAGTCAAAACTCTCAGCGGCTATCTGGATGCCTCCTCCTCAACCTCACCAGACAAGTAAACGCCATCGCCTCCTCTGCGGCTTACACAGCCAAACTCATTAACACTTCCAGACACTTCCTCACACTATCCAGCTGCCTCACCATCGCCAGAGCAATCACTGGTGCGAGTCTTGTTTACTGCAACCTCCTATTCGCTGGAACCTCGAAACACATCAGAAGACTACAGGTGATCTAAAACAATGCCCTGCGCACAGCGCTCAACATTCCCATCAATGCTCACACCACAGCCGCTAGAAAGGAAGCGCGTTGGCTACCCATCCGGCAAAGAATTCTCTTCCAAACTCTATCGCCCATAAATGCCTTATGAACACTGCCCCTAAATACCTGTCCCAAAGAATCCTGAGACTCACCTCTACGAGAATAGTAAGATCGATCCACGCCACCCGCATTGTCCCTCCCTTGGTCAAACTAGCCAAATGAGGAGGGTCCAGATTCCCTGCAGTTGCAACACATGATTGGAGCTCGCTCCCACATACAATGAGAGCAATAGAATCCTACTGGCCTTTCCGAAAGGCCCTAAAGACTTGACTCTTTGCCTAATTGACACTGCAAGATGAACGTATGGCTTAAACCCATAAGGTACACGTTTTTCATGAGTAACGGGTCCCTTTACAGCACCCTAAGGCGCTCAACAAATGCAAAAACTAAATAAGTACCCTGGAATCTCTTTGTGTTACTGGATTTAACCGCCACCTCATATGCTACCTTCTGCAGTGTTGACTTATGTTTCCCAACAGGAAGTATAGGCACTGATACACCAAGGACAAATAGCAGGGTTTCAATTTTGTTTATGAAAACATTTGTTTTTGTAAACCGTAATTTTAGTAATTTCTGCTTGAACATTAGAGCAGTGTATGTTTGTGGAGTAGCCTCAGGGTGGCAGGGCGACCTTGTTTTGCACATCCCCAAACGTACAGACTAAATGTCAGAATCAAAAAGTGGCTGGTACCAACAGGTGATGGCAGACAGGGCAACCGCCTCTACTTATCTGCTTAAGTACACTGCTAAATGAATGCATAAACATTCATGAGAGCAGGAAGGATAGGGAGAGCTCCACACTTTCGTATCTTTGCTCGCACTTATGCTTCAGGTCCGACTTTTTTCACTCCTGGCCAGTCTGCTCTCCCCATGACACTTTGCTCTGTGGAGTGATATACAGCAAGCCTCCAGCATAGGTTTAACCAGTGACTGCCAGGGGCCTCCATGATCCCAGTGCAGTCACATTCACAACCCTGGGTCTGCCCACACTGCTGTCATCGTGCACTATAAAGTGATATGTAGCTAGATTCCAGGGTTAAAATTAATCCGGCCCAAGCTTAATCCAGACTGTTGTAGGTATGCAAGGTCCCCGTGCTGCCACAAAACTTCAGACTTCCATCATCCAGCTGCATGAACTAAATGAAAACATTACAAAAAGGTTGCTGTTTTAAAGTTAATATATATTTTTTATTTGCCTAACACATAGCCCCATTAGTAAAGGGAACTACTTACGAACTCCCTAAAAACATTTTAATCCCACGTTCGAGAAATAGGGAGTAAAATACTCCCACTTTATAATCTTAACTGAGCCCCTGATGGTCACAGAATTAAAGTAACATTTTGGAAATCGTTCAATACACTCAGGACTATATAAAGACAGGCTGTAAGGTACAAGTCATAAAACTGAAGAAATAAACTTTGCCTCTCACACAAAATATGGAGAATCTGCAAAAGATCAATAAGGAAGTGGTGTGAGGTTTGTCTAGTTTTTCTGTTCGGCAGATTACCAAAATTCGTTTATTACGTGCTGCATCTAAACTGGAACACAAGTCATATTTTGATCTTGCACCAGATTGTGATATTCTTTCAGACCAGCTTCATCACAGCCGTCCAACAGCCCAGGCAAGCATGTCTAAACCGGAAGTGCTAGCAAGACCCACTGCTCCACCTTGCCATGCATCAACAAGGGAAGTGTGCTTTGCTCTCAACCTATGTTCTGTCAAGTCCACCTATTAAACTAACCACAGATCTTCTTTCTGCACTGATCCCTGCAAGCTATCTATGACCCTTAAAGTCCATACTTGCTCCTACTTGGCCCAACCGTTTCTTCTCCTCACGCTCTGCATACAAGTTTGCCAACTACGTCTTCAAAATCTCAAACACACAGCTGGTAGGGAGAATTCTCCAAAATGGCTACTTTCCCTTACCTACTGAGTTTCTCAGTAGCGTTGCTGGATTTCTGGGGCTTATCTTGTTCACCTGGTAAGAGTGTGAGTCTTTTTCCCACTCTTACATGCGTTTTGTTTTGCTGTGTGTGTTTTTACCAATTGTGTGATCTTGGGCTCTGGAGCCTCACCTACTCCATGGGCATCATTTTTTTGTGTTACACAGCACCTTCAGTGCAGTGACACAGGGTTGTCTTTTAGACTTTCCACCGACTCCTTTTTTCTGGGACTACTGTCTCCCAGAAACATGTAAAGTTGCCATTATATTTATGTAGTCTCTTTAAATCACAGACCCAGTACACCCCATCTTACATGGAGTATTGGAAAGGGTTAATTCTTATCCCTTTTTGTCTGTTTCTCTTGGAACACTGTTTCGCTCCCTTTTCATCAAGACTTGGCTGGTGGCAGGGTAACTACCCTATTTTTCATACCAGGGTAATCTTAAATCACCATGGTATTGTTTTAGGCTATTTTATTAGCCTCAAACATAAACCAGCCTGACCAAATATATTTTATTTCGGCTCCGGCTGGGTTTATTCGCCATTTCTTTTTGTAAAAGTCTTTCTCGCGTTGTACTCTGCGCGCCAAACCAGGTTTGGTTCCTTTGTTCGCCGTCTTTTCGCTGGCTTTTGCACAGAAGCCCTCATTAAGGCGCCTGAAAGTCTGGGTAGGCAGGATGTGAGGGAGGGGTCTTAGGACCTCTGCCATGGGTTCCCTTGGTAACCCAAGTCGCACTCCTGTTTGATTGGCTGGGTGACTGTCCTCGCCAGGAAAGCCACCCTGCTGTGTGATTGACAGCCAGACTGTGTGAATGGGGGAAAACTGCATAAAAAGCAGGTCTCTGGTACTGGAAAGGCAGAGTCACCACTGGAACGTAAGAACCGATGAGGAGCCGACAGAAGAGGACCTCTACGACGACTGAACCGCCCAGTGAAGCCCTGCTGCAGGTCCGAATCTTCAAACTCCAACGACAGAGAGGATCCTCCAGGAATCTTCTTCCCTGTAGCTGGTGGGACCAAACAGTTCGCCCAAACTTCAAGCCAGGACCCCCTACTCTGGCCGAATTCGCTGTACAGAGCTACAGTGGGCCGGATAGCCAGGAAGGTGGGACCCTGCTTGGGTTTTAAGGAGCACACCTTTTATTCGTTGCTTTGTTCTGCTGCTGGTTTCTTCCCTGGGTAGTGCAAGACCCTCCAGTCTTCCTACTTGTCATTCCGATAGTCGCTTCAGGAACCGTGAGCCTGCAAGAACTACCAGGAACGTCAGCTACAGCTCCCTCTCTGTTTTAAGGTACTGTGCAAATCCGGTTGTTCGTTTCGTTCAGCCGCGGTGAAAGTGTGTGAAATCTTTCTCCAATCCGAGGGCTTGTCCTTCTCTTCTCTTTGAACTAACTTTTCTGCCGACCAAGTTCGTCTGGAACTCGTGGCACGAACTTTACCGTGAACTACCCTGAACTGTGTGATCTTGAGCAAAAGACTTTTGACCCATTGACTCCGGCCCTAAGCCTTTTTTTTTACCTGATTCCATCACTGTAGTTCCTCTTGCTCAATTGCCTTGAGTACTTACCTGTTGGTGTGGTTACAATTTCTGCCTAACTTTGTCTTTCCCTTCCTTTTAAATTTCTGGAGTGCCATTTTGCTCCCACTTCATTTTGTGAGCTTAACTTGTCTGGAACTTATTGGGAGTGGTGTGGTGTATTTTTAAACTGCTTTACTTTAGTGAGATTTTATCCAACTGATGTGTAAATAAATGTATATTCTTTTACTCAGAAACCTTGAGTCAGTGTTTGTTTGAATCATAGTAATTGCTGTCCTTAGTGTAACTATTTGATACTGCTCACTTGCTTTTGAGATACGTCTGTCTGCTCAGCCATCGCTACCACTTTTACTGTGTAGTACAGGCTTGTACCAAAGGTGAATTTGTACTGTCACTTGTAGTCTTAATTGTGTGTGGTGTTCCCAGAGGGTACTGCATATAATTCTGCCAACAGCGCACCCTGACTGCCATCCACGCTCCCTCTTCCTACCACCTCTATGCTCGTGCCACTGTCTCCCTTGAGGCCAACACACCGTGGTCCATCACAATTCGGTTTCTCCAGCAAACATTTAACAGAGACTGCACTCACGCAAGTGTCTAACTTAATCACTATAGCCCACCACTGCCATCTACCCTCATTCATCTTGCTTCCACTGCCACCTTTGACATTGACAGTCATCCCTTCTCCTCCTTCATACGTTTGTGTGTGTGCGTGCATGCGTGTGTGCCTCCGCCTGCCTAAAACACATTCTCAATCACTTAAAACACTGGAACCTTGTTTGTCACCCACCCAGTAAGGGTTGCTCTAAGGTCTTTTCTTGGGTACTCGCCTTTGGAAATCGGATATGTAGCTTTGGCTCCTCATTTATTTGCGGATACTCAAATCTCCTAATATGCTAAGCTGCCCTCTCAGATAACCGCATGGTATTGTAACTCAAGTGAAGAGAGAATTGATACCTCATTGCTGGCAATGCCACAACTCTTCTCTCGACTCTCCATCCCAAATCTCTTCAAACCCATCACCAAAGCCTTGCAGTTTTTGGCTTCTCTTCAAAAGCAATTTTAAAGTTCATTAGTTCAGCACACCAACTCCTAGCGCTGCAGGGATCTATAACCTACAATCCCTAAAATAAGCCCTACCTCACCTTTCACTACTAAAACATTAATTTTCAACAAGGTCTTCAGCAGGCTTTATAACTGCCCCGCTGGCTCATTTGTCTTCGCCCACTACTTTGTGTTTCAACAAGATACTAAGCTTTGAGACCCACACCTTCTACAACCACCAAGGTTTCGAGCCAGGTGTCTTTCCATGCAAAAGCACGTTTTAATTTCAACAAGAATAAACTACAGAAAGAAGCAGTGTGTGGCCTATATGGGAATCACGAATGATGGGAGCAGTGGCCCTTCAAAGGTCTTGAACTGACAAGGTCAAGCCAGAGGGGCACTGGCTTCAACAGTAGGAGTAGTTACTGCTTATTCTGAAGTCCCACAACTACCAGGAGTAGATCGCAACAGCTATAATTGTGGTTCTTGACTGTATTGTTCCAATGACAGCAGAAAGGCAAGTGGGAAACAGCACAGCCAGAGAGCCACTGAAGAACTGACAATGCAGCAGTTTGTTGGTCCTGCTGGACATAAATATTGTTAAGCACGTTACTAGGGATTTCTCATGGCAGTTGGGGGAATCATGTTACTTAGTATAACCAAGAAAAAGAACCAGTTTCTTCAGTGAAGTGATGGTTTTAATACTAGTCCACAGTGCCCTTTCCTTCAAAAGTATGGAATGTCGTCCACAAGGACAGAACCAGAGTGTGTTGCACAGCAGCAACAGATTTAAAAAAGCATGATTAGTGCATGCAGTGCTTAATTTGTAAAAACAATAAGGGCCCAAATGTTTTCTAGCCCTCCAGTGATGTGTTGGGGCAGTTCGGTAACTGTCCACGGTTGACCCCACCCATGATTGCTCCCAACAGTGTCAAAGTATTTTAGATTAAAGCTGCAATCCCCACTGGCTAGTTGGGGGGAGTGGGATACACAGACTATGGCAGATGTGCGATTTACAAAACCCAATAAATGGGACATAATAAAAAACATACTGGTTGTGTCTTGCAATTGTACAAATGTTCAAGTGCTTCCTCAAACACAGTAATCATTAACATTTTGCTCTGATTCTACAGATGGCAAGTGCAATATGTTGACCATCAATCCTCAGAAAATAGAGCAAACGTGCTTTCCTTCGATCTTAAATTGATGAACAAGCGTAAGCGGAATCATTACTGAATTGATTAATTTGCCTGCCAAACACTACAGAAACAACTTCTTGTATTCTTTGGCACTCATGACCGGAGCTCCAGCTCTGCAGTAGCCTTTTCCCCATCCCTGCTGCTGTGTTGGTGCTGCTGGCTGGTGACTGTCCTGCTGTTGTCCACACACCATGCTGCTGCAGTGCTGTTGGTTATTACAGCAGTGGAGCTGCATGAAATCCAGTAGGCAGTTTGGACCAGTCTGCTGGCATGGACAGTAAAAGCATAATTGTCCCCTTGTAGCTCATTGTTGTTCAGGAAAATGGATAACTAGCACTGCCACGCCAGCATGGGTTATCAGATTCACAATGAATAACAATGAGAAAGCCCAGGATACAGAGGCAAGTGGCCAGTGCACATTGCGGTTGCTTTTAGTGCGACTAATTGACAGGTAAAAAATAAAGTTGCCAAACCCCAACATCATAATTAAAATGAGACTGAGACACTCAGTCACCTGGGTTAGAAATAAGTGCCTGCACTGAACCCTGGCAAACACTCCCACAAATTAAGCACTGATTGTATGCACAGTTATGCTCTCTGCCCCAACTACGTGTGGACACATAGGGGAATGAGGTGCATAGGGAGGAAATGGGATTGGAGGTGTAGTTACTATGGAAACTTCTACTTTGAGGCCCCATCCCCATCCCTTTGTAAACCACCCTTAACAATGGGAGGATGAAATAATACAAAGTGAAGTCTAACAAACACACCAAAGTTCAACCAGAAGGATTCCAGAGTGCTGCTTGGCCAAACTGAATATCTGCTCTGGAACCTGTGTTGCAATGTTTGCAAAAAGAGTGGGTGGGTGGTATCCTTACAAATCTCTTTCAAGGGAACATGCCTCTGGAAAGCCACAGATGCGGCCTGGCCTCGACCATGCATTATTTTTGGCAGTAGGTTCTTGCTTAGCACGTAGCCTTTTGACAATTGTGTTTATGATCCACCATGCAACAGATGCTTCTACTGATGCCTTTGCTACAGTAGAGGCACTGCTGTAGTCCACAAAAGCACCTTTATGCGATCAATGTAGAATTTGAGATCCCTGTATATGTCTTATAAGTAGTGCATCTTATAAGGCAAGCCCTCAGAGGAACAATCCCGGTTAAGGGAAAAGAACCAGCAAAGAACCTGGTAATGTTCTTTCTACTGGATGTCCCTCCCACAGATTCCTCATCTTTGGTATCACTGATATCCTGCTTGCCGTTCAGCAACTTTTTCGACAGCAGAGGGTGCAGTACGTCATCGGGTCGATGTCTCTCGCTGTTCCATCCCTGCGCTTGGACAGGACGTCTGTATAAATAGCACGCTCTGAGCTTGTTGCCTAAGTTCTAGGTTTTCCTCCTTTCATTCGGCTGACGTAAGGACACAACCCACATGTGGGAGTTTAAAGAGAGGAAAGTATATTTAAAAAATGCACTGGACGATGAGGAATCCATGGAAGGAACATCCTCTAGAAAGAACTTTACCAGGGGTAAGTAATTTGTTATTCTAATAGATTGTGTCCTCCCACAGATTCCCCATCTTTGATGGGCTATAGCAGTTAGACAGAAGGAGGTGAGAACAGTGGATTTTTGTTACTGGTTTATTTTGTTCAAAACAGCTTTCCCAAATCTAGCGTCCTGACCCAAGCAAGGTGTCCAGACAGTAATGTTTTGGAGGTGTGTATTGAAGACCAAGTTGCAGCATTACAAATGTCCTGCACCAGTACACCTCTTTGCTGAGCCGAAGTGGTTGCCATTCCTCGGGTGAAATGTGCCCTTAGACTTTCAGGGACATCTTTTATGGACGAAGAATAACATTTTGAAATACACAGAACAATCCAGCGTGACAAAGTTTGTTTACTCACAGCTTGACCCAGTCTGTGTCCAGTGTAACCAACAAATAGTTGGTCATCTTGTCTGACATTTGGCAATCTGGAAATATAAAAGCTCAGAGCTCTTTTTGGGGCAAGTCTGTGCAACCTCTCTCTCCTTGGAAGGATGAGGTGGATAAAACGTTGGTAGAATAATCTTGTGTCAGATGAAAATCGGACACCACCTAGGGAGGGAAGGAAGGTCAAACCCTCAAAACTACCTTCTCCTTATAAAATATGGTGAAAGGAGGTTTACATGAAAGAGCCTGTAGCTCACTCACACTGCCAGTAGAAGTGATAGCCACCAGGAAAATGGTCTTCCATGTTAATAATCTGAGCAGGCATGGAGAGGTTCAAATAGAGCTCCCATCAAAAATGTTGCACCGAGTTCAGATACCAAGCTGTAACTTTAAAAGGGGCAGGGGTGGGAAATAGCCGTCAGTCCCCTGAGAAACTGTATGACAATAGGTACTTTAAAGTAAGAGCCTTGCTCAGGTGTGAGTTTGAAGATGAATAACGCTGCCAGGTAACCTTTGGCTGTAGACACCTGCAGCCCCTCGGTAGGCCACGTGTAGCAGAAAAGAAAACATTGTAGATTTATCACAGGTAAAAGGATCAATATCTTTAGCTCTACACCAGCTGCAAAACATATTCCAACAGTAGCGGTACAGTCCTTTTGTTGATCGCCGTCTGGCAGAAAGCAACACCTCCATCACGTCTTTTGGGAGGTCCCGATCTTTGTATCTTAACCTCTCAAGAAACCAGGCGTGAAGGTTCAGAGTTATGATTTCTGGGTTAAAAGGACATCCTGCCTCTTGCGAGAGTAAGTTCACCCTCTGAGGAGGAGGACTAAATGGAGGGCAGACGGACATGTACAGAAGGTCCGGGTACCACGTCCTCCTGTCTCAATCCGGAACAATCAGGACCATGGACTTCCCAAACTTTATCAACCACCCGATGACATGAGGAAAGACAGGACTGTTGGGAACACATACAGGAGTGGAACATTCCAGTCCACCACAAACACGTCCCCCAGAACTCTTCCCTGCAGACATTCCCTGGAGCAGAACAGGTCCCATTTCCTGTTGATACAGAGCCACTTGAGGGGTCCCCAAAGGGCAAAGATCGCTAGAAGGACTTCCTGAGCTAACTTCCACTCTGGCACTGTGCTCTGCCTGCTCAGAGCATCCGCCGTCATGTTTTCTTCTCCAGCTAGGTGAACGGCTGATTGAAAGATTCTGTTTTGCAGTGCCCAAAACCAGAGCTGCATTGCTCCCCTGCACAGTCGTAGTGACCCTACACCACCTCTTTTGATGAGTTAATCCATGCCCACTGTGTTGTCAGTCATTATCAGGACATTCTTTCTCTGTATGGAAGGCAAAAAGGCCATTAGCACCAGTCTGGTTGAGCTCAGCTCTAAAAGGTTTATGTGTAGTCTGGATTCTGATGCGGACCAAAGTCCGCTGATCGGGGGATCATTTATGTAGGCTCCCTAACTTGTGAGAGAAGAATTTGTGACTATTGTCATCTCCAGCCAGAGTTGCCAAAAAAGTTCCCCTATAGTCACGTTCTCTTTGTGGGCCCACGGCAGGAGATCCTGTGCAACCTTGTTCAGGACCTGAAGAACGTCTGTCATCCTACCTAAGAATTGTGATCATTGGGATTGGAGGGCCTACTAGAGGAACCTCACCCTTAGGCAGGCTTCTGGCACCATCAGGATGCCATGAGGACCAGCAACCTCAGAAAACCGAAAGCCGGTAGATGTTTGGCGTTCTGAAATTGTCTCAACATCTGCAAGATATGTTGAGCCCTGAACTGAAGCTTTTGGGAAGGTGTCACCTGGGACTTCTTGAAGTTGAGGGAGAAGCACAGTTTGTGGAAAGAGTGGCAGGTGTTGCTGAGTTGTTCCAGAGCCTGTTCAGGAGAACAAGCTCTGATCAGTCAATCGTCTAGGTAGGGAAAGATGTGAATCCTTCCCCTCCTTAGATTCGCTGCCACCACCACCATCAACTTGGTTTAGACTCTTGGGGCAGAGGTCAGCCCTAAACTGCCAATGGCGAACCTCAGGTACTTCCTGTTCTTGAGATGTATAGCTACATGAAAGTAAGCATCCTGAAGAATGAGGGACATCATCCAATCCTGGAGCTGACGAGCCTAGAGGATCTGCGTAAGAGTGAACATATTCAATCTGTCCTTCCTGAGGTACTCGTTCAAGCGTCTCAGGTCCAAGATGAGTCTCAGTCATCAGTCTTTCTTCAGAACCAGAAAATAGGTGGATTACCAACCTTGGTATTGCTCTGCCACAGGTACCCTTTCCACAGCACCTTTCTCCAGCAAGGAAAGAATTTCCCGCAGAAGGAGCGGGTCTCGTTCCCGAAGAGATTGCTCACACGGAGGACAAACTGGAGGCATTTTAAAAAAAATGGGAGCCAGCACCCTTGAGCTACTGTCTGCAGCGCCCAAGCATCCGAAGTAATGCATTGACATTCTTTGGGAATCTGAATTAACCTGCCTGCCACCAGAGTCTTGACAGTGAAGCTTTGGGGCTGCGGTTGTGGCATAGGGTAATTCAGACTTGATTACCTGAGCTGGTCCTCCTCGACGGCCTCTAGTGCCACGTGGAAATCTGCTTTGCCCTCTTTGGACAGACTGGCCTCTACTTCTCTGTTGAAATGAAGAGTAGCAGCGAAAAGAATGGCCTCTGAAACTCTGGGAAGGCGGATGTTGCTGTTGAGGTTGATGGATAGCTGCACTCAAGGATTTTGCAGCCATCGTAGAAGTTTGCTGCTTCTCTATATTCTCGTCACCCTTCAGCCTTGAGCACTCGAAGGGCATGTCTAAAAGTCTTGACTGGCCATCAGGAGCAAATCCAGATTTGCGCACCCATGCAAGTCTTTTTGTGACTGCACTCGCTGCGACAGAGCGACCAACACAGTCGGAAGCATCCAATCTCGATTGGAGAGACTGATATGCAGCAACCTTCCCGTCCTGAATGTTGTTCATGAAGCCATCCCTCATTTCCCCTTCATGAATATTTTCAACTTCTTGGGAGACAACATCCCACAAAGCGAAAGTGTATTTTGCTAATGCATAGGCTGCAATAATCGCTTTAAGCACCATACTCCTACCAGAGAACATCCTTTTCCCTAGCACATCATATTTCTGGTCATCCCTACCAGGTGGGATGGTTGGATAAGCAGCTGCTTTAGATGTGGAAGTATCTGCTTGTACCACCAAGCTCTCAGGAGTAGGGGACCTGGATAGGAAATCCGGGTCAATGGCATATGGCTTATATTTTCTTACCAACTCCTTGTTGACAGCAGAAGTGGTATATGGCTTCTGGCAATTTTCCAAGATATTAAGATATTGTTCTTGAGTGCAGAGTGGAAAGGCAGTAATGTTTGCACATTTTTAAAATAAAATTAGATGGGGGCGGGGTGGGTACTGGTGGTTGGGGATTCTCCCCCTGCATTGTGCTTAAATGTGCTTAAATAAAAAGTGCAAACAGCCAAATATAATTATGGTAATTTGACCAAAAATACCGAATATTTTCCACCTTAATTCTTTATCCGAATTTTTCATGTACATCCCAGGTTCTTTAGGAGGTCCTTTGTCCTGGCTATCTGTAAGATCATCCTGTGCTATATCCTTTGCAGTACGTCCCCAACCCAAATATTCAGTGACTTTGTTCATCGCAGACCTGTACACTGCACTTGAATGAGCAGCTGAGTCTGGGGCAGCAAACTCAACCTCCGGAGAAGTGTCCAAACCACTGACTTCCATAAGGCAAGTAACTAAGTCCTCAATTTGAGATTCCTCTGAAATTAGTCCTTTAGGGACATTGGTGGTGCCAACACATTCATATCTGAAGGGTATAACGTCTTCAACATCTTTCTCCTCAAAAATGTATCCAAAGGAGCTAAGTCCTTCTTCGATAACAGTTTAAAACACAAAGATGGATCGTAGGATGACGTTGATGGATTTGACGTCAAAGACCTTGACATTGAGACCTTCGAATGTGAATATGTGGAAGCCTTTTGCTTTGATGCTTCTATGCGGACACCACAGATGCCACTCGGGCTTCTTGGGCACGCTGGTCGGGATCTTCGAAGACTCCCTGCTGGCTTCAGAAGGCACATGGGAATGTTCGCCATTTTCAGCTCTTTCGAGGGACCAAGAGGGGCTGCCTTCGAGAAACGCCCCCATCATCTTCTGACAGAACTCTTCCGAGTCTGGTGCTGATGCAGACTTGTCTGGCAAATGTACCTTTGTCTCGTCGGATGCAGAGTCCAATGACTAAGAACGATGGCGTCTCTTCCTGGATTTTCTTGGCGAGACTAAAATGAAGAATTACGCGTATCGCTCCTTGACATCAGTCGCTTAGAAAGCTTGGAGCATTTCTTAGGCGTTTAAAAGAGAAGTCACCTCGAAGGCCTATCTACAGAGGGTCTCCTTTTCAAAGGAGTTGAGGATGGGGATTTTGAGACGGGCCGACCTAAGGTGAGTTTAGTCTTCCCCTCCTTCAAGGCCTTGCTAATTATGGACTGACAGAAACCACAGTCATTTACTTTTTTGCTCTTTACCAAGGTACCAGAGAAATATCCTGTGCAGATCTGTGATCGACATTTCGATTCACAGTCCACACACCTCTTAAAACCAGTCTTCGGATTAGACCTACTCGAAGAAAAAAAAAAAACATAACGCAATAGAAATTTGAACCAGGGGACGGGGGAGGAGAGTTGAACCGTTCCAAAGTGTGCTGTGCATACAGAAAAAGGGAACTGAAGCAAAGGGCGCACTGAATGCCATTTATACTAACATCAATGTCCCGTCCAAGTGCAGGGATGAAAGCCGCTGAGAGAAACCAACCTGACACAGGTTGCCCTCGGCTATCGAAAAGGTTTGTAGGGAAGGACCGCCATAGTACTTGGCCACTGGTATTCCTACACTGAAAAGGGTAAGCATACACACATAAGACAATGGAAGGGGCGAGAGGAACACGCTGCGGATATAATGCCCGATATAAGAGGGTGTGCACAATATACACAATGCTGGGTGGCACCTGCAGTTCCTGCTGCTTTAGGGATAAAGAGGATATTCGTGAGCTGTAATACTAGACTTTAATATCTGCATAATGTGGGCGAAATGAGAAAAAGCACTGTTGGTTCCAGGTTTTAAGTGGAGAGTGAGAAGAATCTTCACTTCAGGTTAATAACGTTTATATGTACAAAAACAAGGAAGGAGCCACAGAGGATGCCTATGCATGCCGAGGAAGAGGACAAAGAAACTCATCACAAACACAACATAAAAAACCTACTTAAAGTCTGTGCAATGGGGGCTGAAAAATATGTGACAGAACAGGACTCTCTAATGTGCAAGATGGCGTCTGTAGCTCCATTATTGGGGGCTAACCTGATACAGACCAAGGAGATTCTGTCCTCTGTTACAGCATTTTAAAGAGGGCTTGTGAGAGCTGCTCAGGGAGGAAATGGCTAGTCCGAGTACTCCTCTCAATCAAGCCACATTGGAGAAAAAAAACAACATCTCAGTTCTGGGAGAAAGAGTCTAGGCATGTGAGACTGACGTAGATTACCTCAGAAATGCCAATCAAACATTAGCAATGAAGCTTAAGAACTTTAAAGAAATCTAATGGAATTAAGGAAGAAATGTGAAGACCTAGAAAACAAGTTGCGCAGCCAGACCTTCTTCATCAAGTTCTTTGCAGTGGGCACAGAACTTTAGGAATGCATGCGCCTCCTTTTCATCACCAAAGACGACATATTGAATGGATAGGGTACATAAAGTAGGCGAGTACAGAAAGGAGTCAGGAGAGAGCAAGGTACATCCTGATCAAAATGCGTTCTTTTAAGACCAAAGAAAGAACCCATGAACATGGCTAGAGAAACACCGGAAATAGCTGTAACAAATGGCTACATTCAAATTTCAAGGAAATCCTGACGTGAAGAAGAGCGACCAGTCACAGACATTCTTATGAGGAAAAAGATAAGATACAGGAAGGCATAGCCATTTGGAATAACATTAGAATATGATGGGAAAACACATTTGCTGGACACAACAGAAGAAGGTCTGCAAGTACGAAGGGAAGAAGCTGAGCCATTACAACACAAACCTAGGCAGACAAATCCCTCCAGCATTGCACAGAACTAGCACAATTGGCATATGACACGCAATCGGAATAAGAAGCCACAAGACAGAGATGATTGAGGGAGGTGTAAACATAGTAAACTTACTCCTATGTATCCATCACATTGGAGGGGAGCAGGGAAGAGGACTGGGGGACGGAGGAGACTCCGGAGAAAGTGAGGCGAATTGCATGTAGTTTGCATTTCGAGTTCGACAGGGTACGGGGGTTGGAAGAGGGGGTTTATTGGCATTTACCATGCAAGATCGAGAGACCACAAAACAAGAAGGGCTGCTGAAGGGGCATAGCTGGGTTTGGGAAAGAGACATATATAAGTCAAGATGATTAAGGTTTGGATCATTACCATAAGGGGTCTCAATGCACACAACTAAAGGAATACGTGGTTTTGGGAAATTAAAAAGGCATGAACTCGACTCAGTCGTCTCCTAGAAACACACCTGAAAATGGGAGATGCCCATAGGCTAATGGGTAGGGAATACCCCATGCAAAACCAATCTAGCATCAAGGAACAAAAAGGTGAGTGTAGGGTTACTGCTCCACAAAAATCTCTCATTTCAAGCTACATACATATTCGTGCACCCAGGGCGTTGATATGCCAGGGTGTTGGGGCTTATGCTTGAGCAACAGTTTACATTGGTTTCTTTATGCGCTCCCAATCAGAGACAGGAACCATTTATAATGAAATGCCTTGATTTTATAGAAAAGGAGGAGCATGAGAGATTTGATAATGACTGGGTATTTCAATCTAGTGGGAGACCCTAACAAAGATAGATCATCCAATAACCTGAATCACACTCAGGGAGCAATGTCAGCCAAACTAAAGAATAAAATGCAGAAATTGGGACTGGTTGACAGCTTGAGAACAGTAAACCTGGAAACACGAGGTTACTCGTTTTACTCGCAAGTCTATAATAATAGACCATATTTTTATTCCAGCAAGATGCACATAAATCAGTGGCTGAAGCTCGCACGGGTATTGTTTTACTCTCCCAACTATATCCCTGTTGGGTTAACAATAGACTATGTGGGGGGAAAATTATAAATTACTCACCATAGTGACTAACGTACTCCTAGTCTATAGTCCCCTTTCCTCCATACTGTATGGGCGTCCCTTCCAAGGGACGGGAGACAGAACCTTTTTCACCAGAAAAAACCTTCTTCGCCTTTAAATTTAGAGGCGCCGGGGCACGGCCCAGGGAGCGTGCGCTGCCCTGACTCCGCCCAACAGTGCCCCACCTCAGTCCCCCACATCTCTGGCGCCACACCTAAGGGTAACCATGCGTCCAATTGGCTCAATAGAGAATGCAGCGTGGTCAACACCTGCAAGGATAACCCAGACTGCGGATTTAG
Source organism: Ambystoma mexicanum (assembly GCF_040938575.1). NCBI lineage: Eukaryota > Metazoa > Chordata > Amphibia > Caudata > Ambystomatidae > Ambystoma > Ambystoma mexicanum. The sequence continues at coordinate 573,509,429 of NC_090922.1, read as the reverse complement.
CAAAGACTATGTAACGTGGACACTTTGCATTCCCGAGATCGTCGATGAGCCAACACCTTGCAAGCCAAGATCAGTTGGGCAAACAATTTGTTCACAGTCTTCCTCCATCGACGATCCTGAGAAAGCTGATTCCTGATCTGGCAAAACTGCATTGTACACTGCCGGTTGCCAAACCTCTGGAGAATCCACCGTCGACAATGTCAATCCTGGAGCCCCTTCAATCGTCGGTGCCGGGGTCGACGAAGCCACTGCAGGTATGGTCTGCGCCGGTGGTAATGAACCCGTCGACAACTGAGCTCACATTGACGACGGTGGTGGCTGTGACGCAGGCTCTTTAGGCGATCCCGTCTTTTTTGAGCTAGACCTATGCTTCGTTGAGTCTCTACTCGAGGAAGACCTGTGATGGTCCCCTGAGGAGTAGGTCTTTAAAGGATCTTTCCTGTCTTTTTTTGACAAAGAGAAAGATTTTCCCTGTCGATGGTCCTGGTCCACACGACCATGTTTTGATGACGAAGAGGATTCTTTCGCCGGATGTTTTACCAATGAGGGACGTTTCTCTGAAGAACGTGGCTTCTTCGCCGAAGGCTCTGCAGATACAGAGCGGCAATGAACTACTGGAGATTTAGGCCTCGATGCCAGACTCTGCGCAGATCCCACCTCCGATGAAGGCTAGGCCCCTTCATTCAGCCACGTCACCAGACGCCTATTACAGTCTTTCAGCGTTTTCTGTGAGAATCCCTTACAAATCTCACAACTGTCCGCAGAATGATGCGGGTGAAGACAAAGGCAATCCATGTGCCCAGCTCCTTCGTAGACTTTCTTCAGTACGCACGTGGCACATGGGTGGAACAACGCCTTCCCAGACATTGGGAAAGAGACAAAATTCAAACTTGTAAAGAGTAGAAAACACGAGGTGCTCCGGTTACCTTGGAGATGGTTGAAATCTGAAGGGAGCCTCGGGGGCGGGGCTATTTATACAGTACGTCCTATTGGGTCATGCGTAAGCGGCCCAAAACGATGTAGATAGGACACAGAAGTGTCAAATTTTTTCAAATGGAAAACGTCTTAATATACCAAGGGTTCCCAGCCTGACGGGGAATATTCTAAGCATGTGAATCCATGAAAGATCCAATGCTGGAGAATTACTCTTGCGTCCCGTCCCCTTTCCTCCATACTGTATGGGCGATTACAACTGATTGTAGCCCCAGGGTGGAGAGGAGACCCTCCTTAAGCAAATAGGTTCCTGAGAACCGCCTGTCCGAAAGCAGCATCAGATCTAAAGCCGGCATCCAAACAGTAATGCTTGCAGAAAGCCGATGGGTAGGCCCATGTGGCCGCCCTGCTTATGACTTGCCACGGGACATGGCGTTGGAATGCAATGGCCGTTGCCTTGGCCCTGACTGCGTGGGCATGCATGTTGGCCGGGAGCGGCCTGTGCTGACCCTCATACGCTTCCTTGATGGCAGCGACCATCCGGCAGGATATGGAAGCCTTGGAGGCCTGGTATCCTGGCCTCGAGCCGCCGAACCTAATGAACAGGGCGTCCGACTTGTGGAAGCTCTTGGTCCTGTCCAAGTAGAATTTTAGGGCATGCCTGACATCCAGGCAGTGCAGCACTCTCTGTGCATCATCCTTGGGATGGGGAAAGAACGTAGGGAGGACTATTGCCTCGTTCGGGTGAAATGCAGATGGAACCTTGGGCAGAAATGCCAGGTGCGTCCGCATGACTACTTTGTCCTTGTGAAAGGTGGTATATGGTTCAGAGGCGACCAGTGCCTGTATCTCGCTGACTCTGTGAGCCGAGGTAAGGCCGACTAGTAAGGCCGTCTTGATGGTGGCCAGCCTAATGTCCACGGATGCCATTGGCTCAAATGGTTTGTGCGCCAGGGCGCCCAAGACTATATTAGTATATTAGGGTCCCACACAAGGTGCGGTCTCTTGACAGGCGGGTAGAGCCTAGCGAGACCCGTCAGATGTTTCTTTACGATAGGGTTGGAGGAGGAAAAAATGCCTTCCTCCGAGTTCCTGTACGTCCCAATGGCTGCAAGGTATGTACGGCAGGTGTCGACCTGTACTCCCGAATGAGCGAGGTGCGCTGAAAAGGAGAGCATGTCGTCCAAATTGCAGGCCAAGGGGTCAATTCCCTTGGACTCTGCCCAGTGGCAGAGCCTAGTCCATTTGCTCTTGTACTGGGCCCTGCTGGCTTTGCTCCTAGTGCCCTGTATGATCTCCAGATTGGCCTGTGAGAGGCTAAGGTGCCGAAGTGTTACCTGCTCAGGTACCACGCTGTGAGGGCTAGTTTCCATGGCGGGCGGGGTGGATGATTCTGCCTCCCTACTGTGCCAGAAGATGTGCTGGGCCCGTTGAAAGGTGTATCGGTGGCACCTCCGAGAGGCTGAGAAGCTCCGAAAACCATGGCCTGGCCTGCCACCATGGAGCTATTTAATTTAAGTTGGTTCTTAGACCTTAGAGTGCACGATGCACGAGGGGACATAGTGCAAAAGGCGAGCCACACAAGATATTTCAGAGCCAGATTAAGTATACATTTATGAGTCCGTGTAAGAAGCTTGTGGGTGACTGTGCTTCACAGGCAGCAAGTGAAGATCCTGTCTGGAGGCAGTTATATGAACCCGTTTACAAAGGCCCGAAATGGCCCGAACTGCTCCATTCTGAGAAATCTGGAGAGGTGACAAATTGAGCTGAGAGCCGCCACTCAAAAGACTATTGCAGTAATCCATGAGGGAATTAACAAAGGTGATGGCAAGGATGGCTGCCTTTTCATGTGTCACAAAAGGTTGAATGTTGCAAAGAAATGTATTGACCAAGCCACATGATGAACGAATCTGCACAACATGCTGATTCGCAGTTAACTCTGCATCCAGGGCAACGCCGAGGGTCTTTACCTTTTTGGCTACTGGAATGATGGTGCCAGAGATGGTAAAGCACTTATATTCCTGTGGTAAGATTTTAAGTTTAAGACTGGAGGCCACAAACCAAGGAATTAGAAGCCATCCAAGCACGGATGGCAGAGTAGATGGAATTTAGGTTAGCCAGATCCTGAGCGTAGAAGCTGTGAGTTTCAGGACAACCTGGGTATCATCAGCAAAGTTGGTATACTTGACACCCAGGCCATCTAAGAGTCTCAAAAAGGGGATGATGCAAATGTTGAACAGGTAGATGGAAAAGACCAGATCCCTCCTGCGGGACACCACAAGTAATAGGAGTAGGCCTTGAAGAGGCCTACCCAATGGTCACACTGGCACTGCGTGGGCCGAGAAAAGAGGCTAAACAGTGGGATGCCGAGGAGGGGGGGTGTTGGGGACGGGGGAACAACCTACAACAGTACGGAGTCTGTCCTCTAGTATGGCATGATCCACGAGATCTAACGCAGAGGATGGATCCAAAATGTTAAAACAGCTGTACACGTCAGAATACTGAGGAGATGAATCACGGGTCGATCACTTCTTGTCCTCATTGCCTATTCCGGGTGCTACACAAGAGGCAGCGTTTGCCCTGGAGGCCCCAATAACGGAGAACGAGGTGATCAGCACCACTGAATAGAGGAAGGCGAGAACCTCACCAGGTGACAATGGCTTTACGGTCCGCTTCTATAAGCAATTCCACTACACGCTGGCACCTTTTTTGGCCAAAATATTTAATAACATCTTGGAGGGCTGAATGCTCCAAAGAGGGTAAGGACCCAACATTATGTTCCTCGTATCGTCCAATATCTCTATTGAATACAGACGTAAAGATCATGGCGAAAATGCTAGCATCAGACTTGACTGGGTACTTCCAAAATGTATCCATGGCGACCAGGAGGGGTTTATTAAAGGACGCCAGGGATCAGACAATGTCCGTAAGACGATAGACCTGATAAATAATGCCCAGGTGACATGAAAACAAGCCTAATATAAGCTCTTCATATATCGTGCTGTCTGTAACCATTGATAGCTGAAGAATGCTCATCAAACATACAGCACACATTTTCACAGGAGGCTAGTGTGCACACTTGGACGAATATTTCTTGGTCTCAATAAGGTCTAGGAAGTGGTGCTTTCCTGTTCTAGCAGATGAGCAAACCACAAATGACAGATGCCTGTTTTAACTGCACACCAGTAGGTGTGAGCTTTAAATTCACACCATTAGGTGTTATCCGAGAAGCAGATGGCAGACTTTACCATGAGTGTGTGATATCTAATAAGGATTCACAAACAGCCACATCGCTTACATGCGCCCAGTTAAGGCCCATGGAATGCCATACATAGCGCTAAGTAACAGGTGAGGGAGATGTCTCTAGACTAAAGATATATAATGGAGAGCTCCACGGATGCCATAAAGTGCAGTGAAGGCATTCACTGAAAGTGTACGAAAACCCACCTAATGTAGTTTTACATAGGACACCTTACTCAGCGAACACAGTGATACGCTCAGCTCTAGGCTTTACTGTTCCAGATAGCGGATATCACGAACACGCATGGGCAGGGAAACCATGTTCCTTCATACATATACGGGCCAAAGCAAAAAGGGAAAGGAGGAACAGCAGCAGACTTGCCAGGGCATTGAGGCCTAAGGGGCTAGGGAGGATTGCAGGTCAGAAGAGTCCTGAGCAGAGCAGCTGCAGGAAAGACTGCCAGGCCCAGCTAAGCAGAACTTGTCAACCCCAGAAGGAGCCATTCTGGTCCACGCGTGAGTGAAGGGTGGGGGCTTGAGGAGTGCATTTAGACTGATGGCGTGTAGTATAGTGTAGCATAGCTTCATGAGACAAAGGTTACACATGCTGGTAAACTAAAACCACTACTTGCTCTATTATTAATCTATTCAAACATTCTCTTTGCCCACATGGAAATCTTGTTCATAGGTGTGATGTTATGTTACATCTGCTTTTGTTTTAGCTTGTTTGATGAACATAAGAACCCCTCAGGAGATAGGGGGTCAGATTAACTGCATTAACATGATAACTCCTGTGTCAAGTGTATAGTTCAGAGTAATGCGTCAGAGTGGTATCTCTTGAGTCCAAGAACTTTACAATTCCTGCCTGTATATGTTTAATCATGTTGATGAGCACACAAACCTAGGCAGGCCTGTCTTTTAGCGCTGAGACAGCCTGTCTTTTAGCGCTGAGACAGCCTGTCTTTTAGCGCTGAGACACAGCCTAGGGTGAATGTTGACATGAGTGACTGATTATCAAGGGGTCCATTTTCACAGCCTCAACCGAGGTGGAGATTAGAGGCTCATGGTCATGCCTAACTCTTAGGAAATCAAGTCAGGTGGCACCTCACGCAGATGGGATGTATTGGAGATGACCGTAGCAATGCTAATAAAATAACCTTATGCCCCAGTCATGATAAACGGATCGGGCAAAACATTTTTGTCTAAAAGCCTTTTTAATCAAAAGAGGTTAGGTGGGTACAGAAGATGGCCCATCAGGAAATCAATATTCCCATCCATTGTAGGACGGCGCTGTTCGAGTGGCGTAGGGCATCTTACTGTCAGGGAGTAAATACCAACTTTACAGTTGCAATAGGGAAACTAGCAGGGCTGCCCGCTGAATCGCTCTTTACTTATAAACAAGGTAAATAACGTGTATGAAACTCTCCTGATGAAGGGAGACCTAAACACCATCCAATATCGCCCATACCAGTTTCTTGAATTGGCTTTAACACATACAAATCATGTCAACTGGTTTGGAGGTAATCTAGTTTATCCACAAACAAATGCTAGACGTGGACCATTAGCCACACCCAACCCGCCACTAGAATTATTAGCCTGGTATCATCCAAACCGCAGAGGCCCCTTTTTACAAACAGACCATCAGCTACTTGCTACACATTTTGACAGTGCGTAACCTTGCATTGCAATATGCTGAGCAGCATGGCTTAGCATGTCGATTCTCGAGGCCCCCCTCAGAGTGAGTCTGCATTGTTGTGGGTAGGTAATGGTTGCTTTTTGCCTATTTTGTAGGAATTGGTATGCAGTGTAGAGGAAGATTAGGCAGAGAGGACCTTCCCACTGTGACTTGATAACAACGGGAGAGGTAAGCAAAGCCTAGCCCAACTTTTTATTCTAAAAATATATTTTTAATGTAGACTATTCAAAGCCTTCTGCAAGCAGGATCATTATTGGTGCAAGTGGTCACGCTGGGAATGAATTTTCCCCTGCCCGTTTGGGTGGGAGAAATATCAATACCAGCCACTTGCTTGCCCTCAGCCCCGCACTAAAAGCACTGCCGGTGCTGGCAGAAAGCCTTCTAAATATTCTTTCAATCACAATTTAAAGAATATTAGTATGCTTTCTGGGCAGGCTGTGTTAAAATTACAGGGCTGTGCGCAGTTGGTGGGCAAAATATTTGTCCCAGAGCCCTTTGCTAGCCCGAAGCTCTGCAATGATAAAGCCTGCAGAAGGCTGAATCACCTGTTCTTTCCTGTCAGCAGCAACTACGACTTGCTATAATATATTTGTGATCATCATGTTAGCACTTGAATCGGAATAGTGCTTGGAAGCAAGAGGAAACGGAAGACCATTAGCATTAAAGCTAACTGTCAAGAGTCCCACAATGTGTAAATAAGTTAGATACCTTAAACACCACATTTGCACAGAAAGTGACTCAAAGCTATTTCTTTTTAAAGCTGAGTTCATCCATGAGATCAAACATAGTTTTGCATTCCGAGATGTGTAGTCTTCGGTGCAGGGTGGTGCAAATACTCCAAGGAGGTTGCTTTGGGTGTACTTTGCAAATAAACAAGACCATTGTGGCTCTTGTTTAACCCAAAACAAAATGTGTACTAATTAGAGCTTGGAGGTTTGTGGCAGGTCAGTTAAATTGCTGGCAATTCTGGCTTTACTGCTTAACCAAAGCATGTGATCCTGGGCAAATCATTTGACCCACCAACTGCTGGCAAGAACAGAAATGTACATTTTATCCACAGGCAATTTCAGTGGCCTCAGCCCTACAGATAAGGGGTGTTTCAGCCCCTTTTACTCCCTTAAAAAAGTCAAATACATCCAACAAGAAATGTGTGCCCCTGCTTTCACCACCACGCAGCTCCATGTATATTATGTTTGGACCAGTAGTACCACAGAAGAAACTAGGGTTATAGCTGCCTGATCAGAAGTAAAGCCGTAGCTTTAATTGTGCATGAATAACTAGGTGCAAAGAAATATTACAAACAATTTCATTTTCCAGTAAAAAATAAATACATTTCCCACTTATAAAATACAGTAATTCGAATTACATTTTTACCCCTAAAAAGTCATTTTACACCAGACTTTAAAATAAGGGAGTAAAATACTCCCACTTTCAAATATCTGGAGCACTGGGTGTTAACAATATGAAGGACACAGCACTGTGCTGCAACACTGACTGCATGACCCAGCCACACATCCTTGAACTGGAAAATGCTTTTAGAGCTTTATTGGTTTGTCCATTCATGCAGTGAACATTTTACAGACATTGCACTGATGTTATACTTCAGGGAGGTACATAGAAATCATTTCTACATTCTTACTAATTCTATATCTTGGGGTACAACTAAATCTGGTGACATTAATATTAGTAAAAATTGCTAATCAAATAAGTTAATTTGCTATTCAAAAAATGTTTAATTAGCAAAATCTGCTAATCCATTTTTTAAAACTAATGTATGCCTTGCACATACCCAAGTGATATTCAGAAAAGCTAGGACAGCTGCAAGCCTCCTATACCTAGGTTACACCATAGCATAGGTATAGGGCACTAGCCATGTTCCTTCCCTCTGGCTGCGACAGCTGGCTCTCCATTTATAGTTGCCTTTATTTACAGCTGATAAGCACGCCGTCTATCACATCGCTAGCATTAATATTGGCAGACATTATGGGAACACGGCACTGCTGCCGCCATGAACTTAGGCTTGTCCATGTCCTCCAATAATTATCAAATGGTTGAGAGCATCATTCTACCCTTATTGAAAGGAGAGCCTGCAAGGGTAGAAGTTTATGGAAAATTGTCCCAGTTAAATGAGCAAGAAAGGGAGCAGTTTGGTGACATAGTGACATCCACTTATCAATCACTAGGCAGAGACCACCTATGCAGGAGACCTGCAGAGACATCGAAGAAGGCGAACAAGTATAGTAAGCCAGACAAGGAGACACATCAAGAAGAGAAACCCTCAAAAGGAAGGGGACCGTTTCAAGGTAAAAAAGGGTGGTAAAACCAACAGCTTTCGTCAATAGAGGAAGAAAAATACCCAGAGCATGAGCCAAAGAATGGGTGAGCTACAGGAGATAAGGATGCCTTGCATTGGCAAGGGGTAGATAATCTTGAGGTGAACCTAGGGGCAGTGCCAGTTTTGACCGTATAGGATTTCAGAGACAGAAAACACATGAAGTTCACAAAAGTATGGCACTGATGAGGGCTCATCTCCTTCCCTCACAGGCAAGGATGCCAGATTGTTCTAAAATGAGGGGGAAGGATGTGAAAGTAGAGAAAAAACACACTGTAGCCCTACGAGTATTACAGCGTGCAGAGCCCACACACTGAGCGAGTCGTTAAGAATAGCTCATCATGAGGTCACCTTCTTAGGGTTTACTCTTACAGATGAAGGCAGAGACTTTTCAGCAGATTGTCTAATTTTGCTGAGCTAGTAAAACCATTGTATGCTTTGATAAAACCACATTTCAAGCAGCTCACTGGTTGCCAGAGCACACTCGCATTCTGCACCATGTGTACTCATCGATGACTCAAACTGATGCTTTGCAAGACAGAAATAAAGTAAAAGACTTAGAAAAAAACCTGTGGGAGATGATGTTTTCACATGCACAGTTTGTAATCTAGGGGAGACTAAACCAATTGTACAGATTGTTGCTTGCAGAGCGTGCCTAATGCTAAGGCATTACATACTAGATGGATTCAATGGTCAGCATCGCAAAATGCTCCAGATATAAAGTATCATTATAAAGCATAATTGCAAAGAATGAGTGGATGGACTTGGACAATGGATACAGAGCCAGACACCTCACTGCCTGACATGGTTTGATCTTTTCCAAATAATTTACTGTGATGGCTCCGCCATACCAACTGTTGGAACATGTTTCAAATATGCTGCTGCATGTGCAGCAGTGGTAGGACATCTTACACATGAAGTATTTATACATACTGATATTGCAACAAGGCATCTGGGAGACATGTCTGCCCAGACTGCTGAATTAATGGATTGCTGCTTGTATTGCGCCAAGCCGACTCAGGGAAGCCCACACTAGTAGTCTCGGATTCAGATTACATTGTTAGGGCTTATAACACCGATTTGCATTGGTGGATTCAAAATGACTTCAGAGATATTAGGCATACAACTATTGCTTCCAGGCAACTCTGGAAACAAGTTTGGGATCTTAAACAGACTTACCCTTTGCTATGGGTGATGCACACAAGAGCACATACTAAAGGGCACATTCATAGCATTGGCAATGCATTAGCAGATAAATATGCCAACAAGCACACTGAGAAAAACGATAGCAGCCATAACTCGCTCAGCAACTGCAATGGATGCGGAAATAAAAGAAGCTTGTTTAGGTCTTATACCTAGGCAGAAAGGTTTCACAAGTAATTACATTAATAACATTGAAAATAGTAAAGCAGTAGTCGCAATTCCCTTGAAAAAAGGAGATCTTATTCAAAGATTAATCCCTAATAGAGCAGACAGGGAAAAGCTAATTGTAGCCACACATGCTGGACTTGCGTCTACCCATTTTGGGGTTACTGCAGCTGCACAGCTGCTCCTTGCCAGGGACTGGTGGCCAGGATTAAGGCAACAGGGTAAATGATACAGACGAACTGTGACACATGTCTGAAGAAAACTGTAGACCACAGCAAAAAACCTAAAGAGGCTCCATTAAGAAAGGCAACCTCGCCTTTTGAGAATCAATATCTGGATCATATAGGCCCACTACCGGCAATAAATAAGTACACATATATTCTAGTAATAGTGGATCCTGCACTAGGTTCACCTGGATGATTCCTCAAAAGAGAGCAGACTGCAAATCAGTCATACAGGCACTCCAGGGTGTAGTAGCCATGACAGCAACTCAAACGCTCCATGCTGATAATGGTCCAGCTTTTACAAGGCGGACCCTGAGAAAGGCATTAGAGGTTTGGGGATCAGAGCTGCACTTTTCTAAACCTGTATTATCCAGAGATGAAATAGGCCGATAGGAAGGGAAAACCACTCAATGTGCCTGACTAAATGCATCCTTTCGATGGGGGGTAATTGGGTAGACCACTTGCGTCTAGTTAGCAGAAGTTTAAATAATTTACCATGCCAGTCTCTATGCAACAGTAAGACTCCATTTGAACTCTTGTTTGGGAGAAAAATGTTATGCCTGCTCTGCACACTCTCCCCAGCCCCCTATCTAGGCAAAAGTAACTGCTGGCGATAATGCTGGTGAGGGAATCCCTCCAGATGGATGCTGCTGAGGCCAGTCCTGAGACCACGCTCAGAGCACGAGATTGAGTCCTGGAGAAGATCCATGATAAGACTCAGTTTGGCCTGTCCTACAGACCAGCAGTGTAAGTAATCAGAGTGAAAGGTTGCAGAACTGCTGTCCTGCCCGCAATACCACCCAAGAGAGGTACCAGATGGTTACCTCAATGTTTCCATGCAATCCTCCTCTTCCAGCCCGCAGAAGAAGAGATGGAGATCCGACAAATAATGATGATTGGCGTTCAAGATGAGGAAGAATATGCCACTCTTGACTACAACTCCACAATTCAGGGAAGTACTGCAGGTCTTCCAATTTGGAAACAGAAAGCCTTTCAAAGTAATGAGAGTTCTTTTAGACAGACTTTCTGAAACTGCGTCACATAATGCTGGCAGGATATTTCCTTCTACTGTGGTTGAGCGTCATTGTTTCTCATCTCAATGACTTCGGGGAATTTTTTGAGCAAGGTTTCTTCTCCACCTGCAAGCAAAGACGTTGTTCTAAAGCCTTTAAATTATTCACACATTTTAAAGAAAAGGGAGCTTCAAGAGCCAGGAACTCCAGCCTCAATACAAATGTTTCATCTAACCATGGGTCATGTGTGGATGCCATCGTTTAAGATATTTTATGGCCCTGCCAAGCAGCTGCAAGTTTACACTTTTACTGCGATTGATGAATCCAGACTGTTTGTACCCCGTAATCCTGTGTCCAGAACATTTAGTCTCCGGAGGATAGCTCAGCGGCAAAATGCTCGCCTTGGAAGCAAGACAACAAAGAGCAAGACAGGTTCGATTCCCGGGTCCGCGCTTAGAAACTTCTGGGTATTAAGCAAGTTATAAATAACCTATCATAAGATATAGAGAACTGTTAAGAACTAGGCTCCAGACATTTGTGCAAAATGCATGGTTTGATATTTTTGATGATGCTGAGGATCTCCATGAGATTGGTCCCATGTGTGTTATGTGCGATATTACAATGGCTTTTTACTTGTCAAGCCTGAGCCCATCCTATGGCCCAAATACACTTTTTGGGAACACTGTGCAGTACCTTTTCAAACAGATAGTCCTGAATTCCAAGCACAGTTCCCATATATTTCACTGAGACCATACCAAGCAGGGGATTACATGTTTGAAAATCAGTATAAATTACCTCGATAGCCACAGGATGCACAGCACATGTATGTTGCAGATTCAGTCATTTTTGACAAAATACTTTTCAAACATGACTGAGCAAACAGGACAGGAACATTTCCCTCTAAGGTGTACTTGGGGCCAACAGATATGGCAAATCAAAGGTGTTCACAAGTTAGACATAGCATGTAGATTCCCACATTTGATGATTTTTTTTAAATTATATGCAGTACCAGGCCCCTTGTAGTAATAGGAACTTGAGCTTCTACCCTGACTGGAAGAGGAAAGAAGGTGAGTTCTGGAGTGTGTCCAGAAAAAGAACGCAATAGCAACAAGCATATTACTTATGTATCACAGAGAGGCCTGTATTATGGGCGATTCAAGCAAATGAATGCAATAAAAGAAAAGGAACCAGTGTGGGCCCATATAGGGCTTGGAATTCCCATGACACCTCCCTTGCAAGCTATATCCATAGGTAAGCTGTGCCAAGGAATGCTTTCGCAGTATCACCTGAGTGAGGTGATACAATCTCTAGGTAACTTCATAAAAGAAGAGAATTGGACAGCTATCATGAAGTCAGCTACTATTCTGAGGCACACACGCTCACAGAGTGGGCGTGTCAGGACAGCAGCTACCTGAACCACCTCTGACCCTAAAGTACCTTGTGAGGAGGGACACGTGTCAATAACAGGTAGAACGTACACTTGGTCACAAGCAATAATGCAAATCCCGCAGACTGAAAGTGAGGCTAGGATTTCATGCATCAGATTCTAATGATCAAGCGTTAGAGCAGGGGTTCTATGCGCCAAGAAATGTCATTACAGATGCAGTGGGATTGGTTCAAAATGACCTGTATGATTAGAAGCGACCAAGAAGCCGCAGTAAGTCTTTCTGTGGGAACAGATTTTCAGGACACTTAGCAGTGGAGTCCTTCATGGCCATAACACAAATGCATTTAACTTGTCCAAGGTTACAGTACGCCAGGCAATGTCAGGCGCTAGGTTCTTGTTGCTTAGTGTACTTACAAAGAATTTTGTAGCATCATCTACATGGGCACCAGGCTTGACTAATTGGATTTTGCATGGTGTGTTAAATATTTCCCATCAGACGACACCTTCCATGATCTGTCAGGAACCGCATTCCTGGGGTAATGTGCACTTGATTAAAAACACTTGGATCAGGGAAGGCTATGTTGTGCCATATTCTCATGCACGTGTGTCACCTTTAAGTCCCGAAATAACATTGTACTCATTACGTGAATGCAAAGGCTCTACTCGCATAGTTCGCGCGCATGCTGCGCCAGTAAATGCCTGTGACAGTAACACTAAATGCACATTTCATGCTGCACCAATTGCATTTTTTCACAGTCAAGTACACAGCTTATCTAATGGCTAATATCTGGTGCAATTCAATGAGTCCTGCAGTCATGTTGTAATGGGGGTTCCAACCCTAGTTACTGTGAGTACACAAGTTAAGTGCAGTGGGTTTATTCTAAATCCACCTAGGCCATCACAATTCAGATGCATACACTGGCCACGTTCCAAATTAAGACAATTCGAATATCCAGAATTTAGCTTGCATATGGCACGACTGCAAAACATGCGTCTAAGTGTGCAGCAGTGAAGAGTTATCTTGAAGCACACTCCACACTGGTCAAACAGATTGCATCTCTACAAGCCTCCAGAGATACAATACACAAGGCAGTGCACTTTTTAATTGACAGCTCACAGTTAACTGGCATCAATACTGGTTTTTCTGTGGTTACAATGACGACCACAAGAGCTCTTTGAAAAGGGCTAACAACGCTGGGCATGTTCATTAAAACACTGACTTATGCTCGAGGTGATACACTCTGACTTGGCACGCTGGACTCCCCTCACTCTTTCATGGTACGGTAGAATTATATTTGTGAAGATTAACGTATTGCCATGTCTCTTATACCTTTTTGCGGCCCTCCCAACGAAGTTACCCAACTCTTTCTTTAAAAATGTAAACAGAATGATGACCACATTTATTTGGTTGGGGAAAAGACCATGGGTAAAGAGAACAACTTTAACCCTCCTAAGGGTTCTGGGGGTGCTTCAGCTTTCCCGACTTTGTTATACTTGTAAGGTAGCAAAACGTACACGGGTACCCCTTAATTATATGGGTACCCCTAATCTTTTTTTAAATGTTTTATTTCTATTTGGTTTAACAAAACCTTTTCAAAATTTGTTTACATAAAAAGATCAAATGGTTAAAACATGATTATATACAATTGAGCAAATTCAAATGAACCCATTCAGAAAAGAAAAAAAAAAGAAAAGGAAAAACTCAGAGCAAATAAACAATTATCACATTACCAAAACTGTTATCTGTTAAACAGATAAAGATACAGATTTCCCATATAACATTTCCGACCATACCTCATCCAGATCAATGTTCTCAGGATTACTAACAAATTTAGCAAAAGCATCAATACGTTGAGGCCGGATGACGTCACAATCTAGTAGAAGATGTCTCAAAGTTTCACGTGGTGAAGAGTTTTCTCAAAAGTGGCAGGGAATACATTTAGATTTAACACCTTCTCTTATTTAGCGAATTTCTCCAGTAATCAAGACATTGAAACAAAATCTTAGATACACAATGCGCCAACTGGGGTCGGGAAATTTTATAAGATAGGATTCTGGATTCCCCAATAATTTCCCAGCTGGGACTACATGAAGGTATATCTTCGATGCTGTACAGTCTGAATCGTAGTAGTCTAATCTCAATTTTGAAGTGCTCGTTTAACCTTATTAGGATCGCACATCAGAGTTGGAAATGATGAACCAATGTTTTCCAATATTTGCAAACAATCAAAATGAAGGGTTGTTAGCCATATTGATTTCGATGTTCTTTTCCCCATCAGCATCCCTATCTCGCCATCAGGCTATTTCGGTTGGAGCCCAGCACATTTTTATACAATGTCAACCTTCTCCATTGTACAAGACAATCTATTGATAACAAACCCAATTCATATCTCAGGGCGGTTAGCGGTACACTTTTTGGAAGGAAATATATAAACTTTCTCAAAATTTTAGATTGAAGTTTATTAAGAAAAAGTGACAAGAAAATCGGTAGTAATTCAAGCCAATAAATGATTTTAGGGATGATTTTTTGTTTATAAAATCTAAGCAATGGGATTAAAGAGCATTTGTTGGCAACTTTTTTCAAATGCGGTATCGAGTTTCAAACTCTTTCCAACAAGCAGTTCCTATACAGGGAAATTTTATGTGTGTCAAAAATTGGAAATCCCAAGTAACGCATAGACCTTGTACGTATAAGGATTTGTTTGTTTATGCTCCATTTAACCATTGGAGTTCTTTTTTTCGATTTGTTAGGCACGTTATTACCAATTTTTTCTCATTTATTATCAGACAGTTTTCTTTTGCGTAGTATGCAAAGGCAGAACGTTTACATTGTAGGCCTATAGGGGTAACATCAATTAGCAGAAAATCATCGACGTAAGCACACCAATTTATTTTAATTCCGTCTATCTTAGGTGAAATTAATGATGCTTCGTCCAGGATCCTACCTGAATCCGACATATAAAGATTAAAAAGTGTTGTGCCAAATAAACAGCCCTGGCGTAGTCCATTAGATGTTTTTATAGAACAGGATAGTGTGCCTTCTGCATTTAGCCCAAGGTGAATTAGAATTGCGAAACTTCCCGAGGGTATACTTAGATGTAAAAGCTTGGTCCACAGCAACATTCTATCAACCATATCAAATGCAAGGGAAAGGTCGATCGCGGCCAAATAAATCTGGGTAGATCCTTTTTTACAAGCTTTTTCGAGTAAAAGATTGAAAATCAGACCTGCAATTTGTGTGCCCATTCCCTTCCGAAATCCAAACTGTCTATTAGACAGAATATTATTTGAATCTGCCCAGGCTACTTGCTATGTTTTTAAGAACTAATCCTGCAAACATTTTCGATTCAGGGTCCATAATTGCAATGGGCCAATAATTTAAAGGAGACCGTCTATCACCCTTCTTATACATGGGCATTATATACGAGATGTTCCAGGAGGTGGGTATTTGATGTTTCAGCCTTATATCCGAAAAAAAGCAAAAATAGAGCTTTTACCCAGATTTCTGGATTAGCTTTAAGATTTACGTTCGCCAAACCGTTTGGTTCGCAGGCCGTAGATGAATTCGAGGAGATTATCTGTCTTTCAATCTCTGAAATTGTAAAGTCACACTCCCATGGGTAATTTGTACTTGCATTCAATTCCTCGGGAAAGGCATATTTACCTCCATACAAGGAATGAAAGTGGAAAGTCCAGATCTCCTCCGAGATGCTATTAGATAGGAGAGTGACCTGTGAGGATTCCAATGTATTTATCAGTGTCCAAAATTGTCGTCCCGAGGTATCTTTCAGAGTATTGAGCATCGCTTCATTATCTGCTTGAAGTATTGCAGCCTTGTGAGATCTCAGTTTTTCAAAGCTTGTTTTGCTACTCGAAGATTTTTGTTCCTGATTTGTTCCACTGTTTATGATACGCCTAATCACTCTATTTAGTCGATTTTTCCCCCCGTCTTACTAATGGTTCGAATACGTGTAACCTGGGGGTTTATTTATTCTAGAGTACGAGCTATTAAGGGAGTTAGATATCAATGATTCCAAATATTCTGGAAATAAGGCAATCGAGAATAAGCGTTGTCTTTTGGCCCAGGGATTCTTTTGATGATCCCTGACAAATATTGCTTTTAAATTTTACCACATTGCCCTCATGCATGTTAATATGGTTGCCTTGAGAGTTTGGTATTGCTATACTTCCCATTTTAGCAATGCCACTGTTGCACCATTCACCAACCATCTCTACTTGGGGAAATGTGTGATCACTTAAGGTGGAATCTTCCACCTCAAAGTGTGTACAGTAATCCATCAGTTTCGTTGACAGATATGATCTATACAAGAACGTTGAGCCCATGGACCACGTATGTGCCATGCTGGTAAACAGGGCATTTACGTGGTGCAAGCCCCATTTTTCAAAGAATTGCTTCCATATATATAGCCTTGGATTTCTTTCCTTGTAGTATCAGAAGGTACTCCTTCAATTTTTTGATTTGATACCATATCTCGCAACGATTTCTTCAATTTCTTTGAATTTTTTTGAATTTTTCACACAAATATTCAGACATCTGAAGATTTCTATGGCCTCTGGAATTCCATGACAAGAATTTCCTTACTTTTGAACTAGTTGTAGTGTTAGGGTTTTTTATGTAAATATTTAATTTGGGAAATCGATTCCCTCAATGATCGTGATAACCATCTCCACCCTTGATCCTCTTCCCCCTGGAAATCCGATCTGTTATTCGATTCCATCCCATATTGCTTGTGCGATTTAGAACTTTGTGTTCTCCTCCCCTTCCCTGCTGATCCCTGAGCCTTAACTAAAGATGAGGATATCATATCCCATCCTATTAAATTGCTCATATTCCCAGAGGATTGCTTCAAATACATTTCTAGTGTATAAAACAATCCTCACATTATCCAATCTGTCACGATATACGAAATCAAGAGATTAATCTGAGACCAGGGATTTCATTCATTAGAGAGAAGACTCATGCTGTGTGTAAAGATGGAGGTCCCCCTTCATCACACAGGTTATATCGGAGAATGCTCGGTAGTTCGGGATATTAGGTTTTACGCCATTGCACATTATGAAGATCACTGTCATTAACATGGTTTGGCAATGTGACCTTATATTTTGATGGTAATAAAGTAACTTTGTAATTAAGATCCTGGCGAGTCAATTTCTGGTTTACTCCAGACAAGTCAGGTCCTCGTTCAGCCTCTGCTTTATCCCTGCCTTATGTTTGAGGGTTGGTTTACCTCTGTAAATCGTGTGGGATCTCTCACTTTAAAATCCTCACCTAGCTGGCCAAACCTGGATGGATTAGCTCCTATAGTTTTTTCAATGCCTACAGAAGGGAATCCTGGAATCTGCTCCATTAAGGTAGATTTTATAAGATTTGCAATACATTTTTGATTCTCCTCATTACTTTCCCTGTCTGTTGTAAGGCTATTCGATGATAGTCTATTATTTTCTTCTTTTTGTGCTTCGTATATTAAAGGTAGGTTCTGTCTTGGGGAGTCATTACCTCCTTTTCCACTTGTCTTTTCCGCACCTTTATTTATAGATTGTAACTGGCTATGATGTATTGGTGCCGAAGAATATAGTGCTTCACCTCCTTCCCCAGATTGCTAATTTTTGCCAAATTGCATCCAATTGATCCCTGTTCACTCAAATTAGATGTTCCTGGGAGGAGGTCCTTTAACGTAGATTTAATAAGGTTTGTTATAATAATATCATTCACCTCACTGTATCATGTCCGAATTCTGAAAATAAATATTTTCAGGAATTTTATTCATACAGGGAACAGATTATATAATTTCTTGTAAACTTCCTATTCCCAGATTCACCTGATAAAAACGGAAGCGTGTGCTGATCTAGCAATTGAGATTTCAAGTGCATTTCCAGCACTGGAGTTTTGGCTTACAGTCGTACCTGGGGTATGAAGGCATTTGCTTGAATTGGTATATCAATAGATGACTGTTTAAGTGGAAGATTGTTAGGTAAAAACCTGTCTCCCCTTAGTTACCTTGTAGTGCCTGTGCTATCTTTCCTAGATGTTGATTTTTCCAACATATGATAGAACGTAGAAAGCTGAGATTGTTTAGGTTCTTTGATTCTATGGAGCATTTAGCTTGAGGTTCTTCTTTAATGGGAAGCTCAATTACGGGAGCCTTTAGATAAATAGCATCACCAATCTGAGCCTTAGTTAATAGTTTTTTATTTTTATTTTTGTTATATTTATTTTCGACAAGTACAAAATTCACCTCATGGAGTTGTAACGCCCTTCGGCTTTCTTCATCAAGCTGTATGAGGTCTGAAATAACGACCCCATTTGCAGAAATATTTGCTTTTTGCTTAATTACTTCTCTCCTTTTTTGTTTTTTTTCCATGTAACTTTTTTTTGCCTTAAAGTCCAAGCACTTTTGCTGCAGTGAAAGATGTATTCCCTTTGGATTTGCATCAGTTGCGGCTGAGTCCCGACTGTATTGTATATTCATATTACTTGGGTCTTCATTACCTTGTGACAATAAGTCTGTAAGGGCTGAGGGACTATCCGGGGAGTCGTTTGTATAAAGAGCCTCCTCTCTAATGACCATTCCCTCCCCCCCACCCCACCCCCGGATTCAACCAATATAGAGACAGACTATGGAGGCTAATTCAGCAATTCCCAGCTCAAGATTAGATACTTTTTCAGAGACTCCTGTCAGATACTCCAATATTTTAGCGTATCGAGTTGCATTCGAAAGGGGATAATTATTTAATTTCACTATCAGTGCGTCTGCATAAGATGGTACAGGAAGCTGATCCAATCTGTGCTCAAGAGTGACCCTTGTCCAGGAGATTTAATATTCTTGTTATTACTGGACAATTCTTCTCCAAGTCATCATTTTCTGTTGTATGTAATGAATTTGGTCTTGATACTATCGGTGGGGCTTCCTGTGTGGCTCGAGTGTTCAGTTCTTCCAGTAAGGAGCTAGCCATTGTGACCTGGGCAGCTACTGTTGGTTATCCTCCCCTTTTGGTTCAAAATCAGAATGAACACCTTGAAATAGGTGAGCAGAGGGTAATGTAAACATTTATTCTTTTTTACCAAAGTCCCTAAAGGGAAATGTTTCCTGTGGTTGAGTATGGAAAATGTGCATGTTATGAAAACCATTTCTGCATGCATTAACTGGTGTAAAGGGGCATAATGATAATCTAGTTCATCCCAGTTCCAATTTTACAGCGGGGGCCATCATAGATATATCCACTATTGGAGTAGTATCTGACAATAAGCTAGTATCAATTACTGGGGGCTGTGAAAAATCTTCACTTATGCTCAGGAAGCTATTTTGAATCGGCTGCTCCCTTTCCGATACATTCTCAAAGATGGTGGAATTATTTAATTTTCTGCATGCTAAGAAGTTTTCAAATTAACTTGAATTTGAGCATGCATGTATTTTGTATTTGTTTATTATTTATATTGCGCACCGAACCTTGAGGTAACTGGGCGCTTGACAGACTTGAGTTACATTCATGTGAATAAATAAGCAATGACAGATAATAGAGCAGAGGAGGGACCCTGGTTACAGTTGGGTCAGGCAAGCATAGACAATTGTACAATGACAATCAGGAGAAAACCTGCAACAGGCAGGAGTAGGCATTGGTAGAGTGATCAAGTGAGGAGGAGACCTGTAACAGTTGGGGCAATGGCAAAAGACATAAAAGGATTGGTCATAATGAGCATACATCATAGGAAAGAGTGTGGTTAACCTGGTGAACGGAAGTGCTGTGGGGTGGATAACTGTGGAGTTTATTGTGGAGGCTCATTAGTGAGCCAGTTTTTGATTTTGGCTTTGAAGGTGAGGAAGGAGGGTTCTAATCTGAAGTGGACGGGAATGGAGTTCCAACGTTTGGCAGCTTGAACCGGGAAGCTAGCTCCTCCTGCTGTCTTTAGGTTGTACGTAGGTACCATCAACTTGAGTGAATGAGTTGATCTGGTGGTACGAGAGGCTTGATGTTAGTATATTTTGTAGGACAGGTATTTGGGGGCTGGATTCGAAAGGCATTTATGTGTGATAGCCAGGGTTCGAAGTGTAATTCTGTCACGAATGGACAGCCAATTGGCGTTGTGTCTGAATTTGGATATTCGACTACATCTAGGTAAACTGAGTGCTGCTCTTAAAGAGTTATTCTGGAATACTTGTAGTCTGTTTAGGTTTGGTTCGGATGAGCCTAGGAAGAGTGTGTTGCAGTAGTCTAATTTTGACAGTACGAGAGCCCTTGCTAACGTAAGGCAGCTGCTTGTCGATCAGTATGATTTGCAACTATAGATCAGTTTATTTGTGTAGGCTGTGGAGGTCGCCAGACTATTGACTTGTTTTTTTAGGTCTAACGTTGCGTCAAGATAAAACCCCAGTGTTTATATTTCTTTAGATACTTTGATGATGTTACCATCAATGTTGAAAGATGTGTACCTAGAGTCGAGTTTATTCAGACGTGCTCGAGTACCCACGATCATTAGCTCAGTCTTATCGTCGTTGCGACATAAGCTGTTGGTGGCCATCCATGCTTGGATTTCAAGGTATAGGTCATTCAGTAGTTTGGAGGCTTGAGCGTAGCAACCGCTGAGGGGGCCGTCATCAGCGTAGTTGGTGTAGATGACACCCAATTTGCCCAGTTGATCGAATAACAGCTTTGTAAATATATTGTATAGTGTTGGAGACACACGATCCTTGAGGGACGCCGCAGAGAGTGGGTGTCGGGTTTGCTGAAGCTGAAGGGGAGAAGACTCTAGTGGTCCGATTAGAAAGAAAGGAATAGACCCACTCAGATGCATTCGTGGAGAAAGCTGCAGCCGAGGTAAGGTGCTTTGTGAGGATTTGGTGGTCAACAAGGTTGAAGGCCGCTGATAAGTCTAGGAGTAGGAGAATCACTAGCTTACCTTTGTCCTTCGCCTCGTCCATCTGGATCCTTAGATCGAGGAGAGCTGTCTCAGTACCGTGTCTAGGCCTAAAGCTTGATTGTCTGAGGCCTAGAAGTTCATTATCCTCAAAGTGTTTCTGAATTTGCAAATATGCCACCCAGTCCAAGACCTTTAGGAGGAACGGGACGGTGGTGATGGGCCTGTAGTTTGTGGGGATATTTGGGTCAAGGTTGGGGCTTTTTTAGGAGGGGCATCACCCAGGATTGCTTGAGGTGGTTAGGAACCTGGTTGGTCGAGAAGGAAGTATTTATCAGGGTGGTGACGAATGGGGCTACATTTTTTGCTCCTTCCTTGATGATGGAGGCTGGGCAAATGTCCCCTTGGCAGTGAGAGGGTTTTAGGCTTGTTTCCTGCAATATTTTCCTTTTAAGAATTTCAGATTCGGGCAATATTGCTGAATGCAGAGGACGAAAATCTAAAATACTGTTTGGATTTATAGGTAATGAGCTTACTCCATTATCTGTATCCTTGGGTAATTCTGATTGCAACTCATTACCCAAATAGGATGAAGGTTTTATTGTTGGCACGCACAATTTCCCACTTCTTAATAGAGTAGCCATTAGAGAGCAAAGCGGGTATTTTCAACTATAGCTAAACCGCTCTAAGTGCACTAACAGCAAATAGTTTATAGAAATGTAAGTGATACCAATCTTAATGATATTATCCAAAGCAATCTTATGGAACTGCAACAAATCAAGGAGACCAGGCAGTCGGGTCCACAAACACCCCCTCACACTGACTAGCAAAGCAATTTCATCCGTTAAGGGTTTCGAGGATATTTCAACCCGCAGGCACCCCCTCACAGCTAGTTCACAGGTTGTAATTTCCACCCTAATTGGTGTATCAGGGCTCAAAGGCAATAGGGCCTGCAATCACCCCCCCCCCACTGGTAATTCACAGATTCTTAATTGCATAGTATTAAGCGCATTCGGGGCTCAAAGGCACTAAGGCCAGCAGTCACCCCCTCGCTGCTAATTCACAGAATGTTACACAGTATTAGCATTCGGGGCTCAAAATCTCTAAGGCCCGCAGTCACTCCCCATGTGGGCTAAAGGGGTATGAGGCCGGGGTCGCCGTGCCGCTGTCCCAACAACGTCTTCTCAGAAGTTGCTGTAAGGTTCAAAGGCACAGAGGCCTATAGATGCCCCCCGATGTTGAAGCTGTATTTCAGAGGAGAAGTCTCAGTATGCCCAATGACAAGCAGGTCAGATGCTCCAATTTCGTGTCTTTGACAAAAATACTGTTTGTATTAAGGTATGTCAAGGGGCATTTGCTTTAAATGATGAACGATTTCCTATGCAGTGGTCAATGGTGATAAATGAAGAACGGAGGAACAAGCATCGGGGGCGCTAAAGGGCAGGATGCTTACCCGCAGAGTGGGACAAGGTTCATACAATATTTCTTCCGCTGCCGCTGCCCTGCGAACCCCGAACACCAAACACACTGCTGGCACACTGCGTAGTGCTCCGTGACTGCACAGTGTTTATCAAGGCAGTTCCAGCAAATCCAAAGAAAATGGAAAGAGGACTCCGTTTCCAACGCTTCCAAGGCAATAAGCGAGCACCGCAAACAGAACCTCCTCTACCATACACACTGCTGGTACCCCTAATCACGCTCAAACCAGAGTTAAGTACGCCCCTCTAGGGAAATAAGGCCAAGAGTCTATCTTGCACGATTAACAAATGAATGCTTTACAGAAGTGAGGATAGGAGCAAAGAACTCTGCTGCCTCAACTGTCTCTTCTGTCCTGCCACCGGTCCTTGCTCCTGCAAACTGGAGCCAGACAGGAGCTCATATACTCAACTTGCTGTAGTGGCATCTCTGGATAGGGGCATGGCTCCATCTCACACCGTCCTACTTGCATACAAGGGATGCTGCAAAGTCT
Organism: Ambystoma mexicanum; assembly: GCF_040938575.1. Classification (NCBI taxonomy): domain Eukaryota; kingdom Metazoa; phylum Chordata; class Amphibia; order Caudata; family Ambystomatidae; genus Ambystoma; species Ambystoma mexicanum. Next base: position 573,486,392 of record NC_090922.1, on the reverse strand, counting down.
TCCTTCCTTCATGGTCGGTGCTTTCTGTTTAGGACACGCTACTTTACATATTACTACCTTACATAGACACACACTGCAGACCTGCAAACATTTACAAACCTGGAGGCCAAGCTCTGAGAAAAACTAAACATTTCTCCAATTAATTTTAATTCATACTACACTCATTGTACTCATATTCTTATGTGGTCCTGTAATTTCTTTTAAACCCGTTTTCATATTTCTGCATGTCGTTTATTGAGCATGTTAAAATCCCATTTTAGCATACATGGGTTTTTGACAGACAGAAGACAACTGGTGAGCGACTGTGCTCTCCCAGAGCTATCCTCAGTGACGCGACACTGCCTGAGCTCTGCAATCCAATTTTAGCAAAGGCCACATTCCTTTTGGCAGAGAGCCTGCTTTGAGAATTTTAAAACTTAATAGGATTTTACATTTACAAATGTATTCAGCTGATAGTTATTTGCACCTTATATTTAAATTATATTTATATTTAAATAACTGCCTTGTTTTAGTGCCTGCCCATGTCTGTGTATTTATGATTATATTTGCATGAAAAAGCTCTCTCGGTGCACCTCCTCCCCCCTGGTCTGTTGTAGTACCTAGAAGCAGTGAAAAGAAGTCTTGCCTAATTTTAAAGCACTTAGGGGTGCAGGAAGGTGCTAGCTCCTTCCCAACATTCCCCCCCTTTTGTTATTTCTACAGTAACAAACTCATCCCCACCCGACATATCTACAACCCCAGAAATATTAGTTTGAGTTTCGCTGTTTATTGTAATGCAAGGTGTTTTAGATCCCCCAATTGATACCATCATCTTTGCACTATTAGGAATTACATTGACACAACATCGGAGACCCAATTGGCATGTGCAGAAGAGGACCAAGAAAAATATAACATGCCCCATTATTTTTACTGCTGCCCCCAGCCACGATGGGACCCAATCAAAAGGCAAGAAATGGCCAATCCGTGTTCTGAACTCCACCTTCTTTCTTAATTTGAACACCTAGATTGTGCACCGCCGCGATGACTGGGGGTATAAAAGTGCAGCAGCTGCTTGTACCCCAGGAGCCAAAAAAGAAAGTCTCAGCGGAGCTAAAAAGTTGATACTTATCAGGTATTCCTCTGAGCAGTGCGGAAGAGTCCTTTGACACATCGTTTGATCTCTTTTTCTTCGCCGCTGTTGAAATCATCCTTTTTCGGGCAGCATACCAAATTCTTGTGTGATATGCAAGTTTCTTTCTGCTTCTTTAGGTGCTGGAGTGGCTGTTAGCACCTTGACAGGCATTTCTTCTCCCTTCAGGTAGCCAGTGAACACTTGTCCCTTCATGAGGGTGGGAGGTGAAAGTAGGCTTGTCGGCCACAAACCCAGTAGTAATCCATCACCACTGCTGTACCTTTCGACATATCAGGGAGCACAAGACTGTGGTTGCACTGTGTGTTTGCGCAACAGGAACTGTTCCTTCATTGAGAAAACAAAGTTCATAGTCTATGTCTCCATTCTCCATTGTTGCAATCCATTTCAGCCTTGTGATGTATTAGGACCATATTTGTGCACAGAGTCTCTACTTGGGCTATTGCTTCTAAGCTGTAACCGATCTGTCCATCTGCCGGGCAAATCACTGTGGTGCCCTGCGATTTGTCGTTGACATGTGCGTAACCTCCAAAGGAAAAATATGGTACTTGTAGACACTGACAGTATTTTGTGTTGCCATTGCCCAACGCTGGGTCTAGATCAATGCTCCTCAACTGCACGATGTGTGCCTGGAATGCGTCCTTTATCCTACATAGTGCAAGATGTACCAGGCATTGTGCCTCTGTAATTGGGACTGGATGTAGAACTAAAACCTTAGGAACCCCTGATGCATGTGGGATAAGTGCACACACGTAACAGCTTTCATTTATCACATTTCTTCCTGCAGTGCGCATATCGGAGTACCGGCTATTCAATGTTTCTAAATGCTGGATGTCAGAAATGGCGTCAAAGTCCAACCCCTTATATAAATCCTACATCATCCATACTTTCCGTTTTATTTGTTAAAGAAAACTTGTAGGGGTGGCTGGAAAAAAGTGAGACTTTTTGTGATTGTGATTTTTGTCATGACCACTGTGAGGGGGCACAAGTTGAGCCACAAGCAGGTTCCCACCAGAACCCTGAGGGCCTTAAAACCACTACAAAGGGGCTCCTGGAGCCGGTCCTGGTGCCTTTGGCACCAGGCTCATAGGAAGGAAGGAAGGGCTGTTCAAACTAGGTCCCATTTATGTACATGGGAGCACCCACACAGTCTAGTTCTAAGAACCAAGCCATGCTGTCCAGTGTTTTGGGTGTGGCAGGCCTGGAACTACTTTCCCTGGTACTACTTTACCTGGGCTATATAAACCACACCCTGACTGCAGAACAGGCTTCCTGTTATTCTGCAATGAGCAGCGTGACGCTCACCGTGTCCAGCTCCTGGTCTTCAGCATCTTCCTGCAAGAACAAGAGTAAACACCATCCAGCACTCAGCATCTCAACTGGGCTGCAATCTGTGGAAACCGAGAGAAGACCAAATATCACTCACCTGTGAGTACTAGCTTAAGGACTGCCGGCGAACCGCAACCACAGCTGCTGTTCGAACATTGCAACCTGCAATATCGAGAAAGGGAAAAATAATATTAGAACGCGCGCTTCCAAAACATCCAATTCCATTGCGCTACTCCACGCTTCCATCCGGAGCACCACAGCAACATCTGCAAAGGAAAAGAGACATATTCAGGTTCGCTTTCAATATTAAACAACCACACAGCGCTGTACTTACCTTAACGGATTCCGGGGGCCTGTTTTTCATCGCGCTCTCATCCACTCGCAGCACCAAAGCGGCCTGTGAGGAGAAGAAGAAAACACAGGTTAGCTTTAAAAGACAAAGGCACTGCACTTTGCGCTCTCTTACCTAGAAACGCACCTCTCCATCTGGCAAGCCAGCATCAAGACCTTCGCACCTGAAAAGGAGAGAAAGACATTAACAAATTCCCACTATAAACAGAACAAAGACTTATAATTAACAAACCTACCTGCCTACCAGCAGATTCGGGGTCACAGCAGCCCTGGGCCCAAGGAAGGCGTACTGCACCAGTGAAGCAACTCTGGCAGCTCGCCAACTAACATCAAGCGCCCCCTGCATAAGAAACGCAGGACGGATAGCTCACCCTACAAATAACTAAGGTGAGAAAAGAACCCAGTGGGAAGGGAATCGGTCAGCGAGAGGTGGGAGATTCACCCATTAGAGACAGTCATCACAAATCCTCCCTTCTGTAATTGTAGATTCATTATTCAGCACTGGGCAACTATGCATCCAGGGTTCTAGATCTGAGAGCCTTCCAGACGCCCCCAGGGATATCAGGTGAGCGTAACAATTTTGTTTCATAGACATATTCATTCTAGCATTATTTTCCACCTGTCCACCCCATATAACAGACATACCTTCATCCACTCCAACAACCATGACCACTGTCATACATAATGTAATACCTAAAAAGCATAATATATCATTCCTAGAACAAACAACATCCTTATTAACATTATCCCTACATAACAGAGGTTTGAACACGAACAGTCAGGCATCCTTGCTTATTCCTGGAGGGGAGAAAAAAGGTTATCAAGACAGAAAAAGAGAAAGAGGGAGACAGAGAGAAAAAGACAGAGAAAGAAGGAGGGAGAGGGAGGGTTGAGGGAGGAAGAGGGAGAGACCCTTTTCCCACCAGGGCCGAACGGGTTCTGGACCTTCAAAAAATTGAAAACCCCAAAAAATTGTAAACAGATAAAAAAAGAAAAAAATTACAAGTGAAAAGAAAAAAGAAAAACCAGGCGTGTGCCACTGCACACCACCCTGGCATGGATCCTTTAAAACAATGAAAATTCTTCTAGGGCTATGCCCTCACTTTGTTGATTGAGCTTTGCCTTGGCTCAGGTGCTCTTTGGACATCCTGGAGATGGACCACTATCTTAACTCCTTCACACTGACGGCGCGAGGAGTAAAGAACACCACCAGGACCTTGAAACCTGGGGTGATCAGTTCCCCAGGTAATAACCGTCCAGTTGTAATATGGGCAATGCTGTGTATGGAATCGTGGTTTCGCTTTCTACAGGGGTGATCACTTTTTCTTCCCCCTTTACCACGTGCCACTACTGCCCCTGTGTGCCTCCGTCCAGTCTCCTGGTCAATTACTGATGACCCTTCAACATATACTATGTCTCCTTCCGTCAATGCATAAACCGTTCATCAGAGTGGGAAAATAAATAAAACTCCTGTGTATAATCCAGAGTTGCTAAAACAGGGGGCATACAAATAGCGTCTCTTAAGCCCTCAAATTGTCTATTCATTTTGTCAGCCCATTCCAATTTACTTTTAAGTCCTCTGTCTTTCCCTCAGACTTTGTAACAGCGGCTTTGTGCAGACTGCGTAGTCTAGGATCCATGCCCTACAATAATTACATAAGCCCAAAAATGGTTGCATTTCCTTGACATTACTGGGCCTAGGAGTGGCACGTACTGCCTCCGTCCTATCTGGTAATATTTTTTCCTGTTTGCAAAAATGAGTTGTCCCAAGTACAGTACATCTGTTGGCAGTATTGTAGCTTCTTTTTATCTGCCTTATACCCTTTGTGAGCCAGCAATAATGCAACAGAATCCCTCCTGCACGGTTATCATTTTAACTACATTCTAGCAGATCATCCACATACTGGACGATTGTGCTAGGCACCTGACTTCAATGTAATCTGTACTGGGGTCACATCTCAGTAACCCAACATCATGTGGATTAATAGTCCATTGTGCTGGCACATCTCGCATGTCCTCCTCAAAAAATAAAGACCGGATCACCACTGCCAACAGGGGGCACTGTACCTTCCTATACTGCACCATGATATCAGAGGAGATGCAGATTTCCAAAATGATCTCCCCATTTTGCTCACTGTCATTTCCTTTAATTGTACTGTTGGATCTACACATAGTACTGTGCACCACTCGCACCCATCCTGGTCTGCTCCAATCAGGACTACTCTTATCTGACACTACTAGTCCTTGCAAATCTAATGACAATATTGTCCCTGCCACCATCTCGTGTGGCACAATGGGTCGGAAAATAAAAATCTATAGGCACGCGCCAACATTTTGTCACAATTTGAGGCACTGCTTTTACTAATACCTTAATACTGTAGAAAAGTATGTCTGGGACCACAGGAACCCCACGGACAACCGACTCCCTTGTCATTGCATTGATTACCAATGATATAGTTATATTTAGTTTACTAAGCAGATCCCTACCCAAGTTCACAGGGGGAGGGGCTTGGTCGGTGAGCGCCTGATGAGGAGGTGAAGCTCTAGAGCTCCCGCTCCGAGCCACGCGTTCATCCGTGAAATATCATCTAAAAATTCACCTAGGGAGTGGATCTACACAGAACATTGTACAGGAGCAGCAGGAGCACCTGATGTGTGCTTTACAAGTCTGAAGCCGATATAGCAGTGCCTTAAAAAATGATAACCGTTGCGAGGGAGGACGGGGGAACGCCAGCCCACAAGATGGCCACCGTTAATGGAGAACGAAGCCGGTCAGCCGAGTGGGGGGTGGGGGGGTTTAGGTGGAGAATGAAAGCGCCAGCTCGAAACGTTCAGCTTGACCGCGGCACAGGTTTGCATCGGGAGCGTTGGATTGCTCTGGGACACGACACACCGCGCCTTACACTTGCAGTGCGGGAGTACCAAGGGAGACCCGGAGAAATGGCAGACAGGGGCCGCTGCTTCACATGGACGGTGAAGCAGCGGGTACAGCAGCAGGATGTGAGGCGACATCAGGCAAGTCCTGCACCGCTACAATGAGGTTCAGCGTAGGGGGCGCTAAGAAAGAACGGGAGAATTGCCCACCTGAGAAGCCAGCACAGCAGAGGAGCCATCACACTCGACATCAGGGGAACGGAGGCACTGGAGTGACGGGCAAGCGGGGAGAGAGGAGAGCCGGTACGCAGGGGCACCCTTCCTCGTACACTGCATCCAGAGGAGGAGCGGAACGCTGTGGAGACGCCTGGTATCGGGCGCACCGGGCAACAGCCGGAGGGAGACGGTGGCCTGGAAGGATTAGTGGAGTCCCGGAGTTGAGCCCGGAGACCCCGTGAGACCCAGCCGGACGGGGTCGGGCGGCCAGGTGCACCGGGCCCCCAGTGAAGAGGAGGAACGCCGCAAAGCGCAGAGTGTGCGTCTCGCCAGAGGGCTGGTGGGGGCACCTCGAGGTGGAGAAATCCGCACTGGCACTAAGTGGTCAACGGGGATGTTCGCTGCCCTCCTCCCACCCGGTAGGCTTCGTGAGGGGAATCAGTGGGCCCATGAATAAGCACGCTCCAGAGGAGGCGGGAGCAGGCAAAGAGCTCTGAAGTAGAGCGGTAAAGGAGAATGAGGCACATATGAACCTGGTCCACACTGAAGTGGATACAGCATTAAGCCAGGTACAATGAATCATCCAGTGTAACTGGGGGATCGAGGCGCTAAATAAAAAAATTTAAAAAGGCGCGGACGGTGCCAGGCATAGCTTAAAATCTAGCGAAAAGACACAGTGCCCCTCTGGAGAGATGGACAGAGTGGAGGCTGAGGAGGGGAAGGATAATTGCCCGTGGTGCAGACTCTTGGATAATAGCGGGCAAAGCTGAATAGCCTGAATTAACAGCGGACATTGTGCATGGTGTGCACAGAGGAGGGCATATGCTCGGGCACGCAGGGTTTTCCCGGAGACCAAGGGAGTGAGGTCCAGGGAGGAGAGGGTCTGAATTGAAGAGAAGGAGGGCGTGATGCCCACTGCATACAGGAGACTGCAGGGGCACTTCCCACAGTGCGAAAGCCAAGCTGAGGGTGCCGCAACACACCCATATCCACCGACACATACTTGCAGCAAGGGGCTATACCCCCATTTAAGCGAATTAAAGAATCCCAGCCAGCTTGCTTCCACAGCAGAAACAGGTCCTCCTGCCACCAGCACAATGGTAAAAGGACAGCAAAAGAGTGACCACTTTGCGGCCCCCAAACAGAGTGACCAAAAACCAAGGCAAAGAGGACGATGCCTCAGAACCAGGAGGGGAGAAAATGTCACGCTGGAAGGGCTGATGGCGGCCATTAAGGACTCTCGCATATCGCTGGAGGAGAAGATACAGGAGGTTGGGGCAGATGTATCCTTGCCACGGGCCGAGCTGCGCAAAACCGGTGAGAGAGTGAAGGAGATGGAACAGCGTGTGAGTACAGTGGAGGATGACCCAACAACGCTTAAGAAACAGATACAGGGACTTACCAGAGCAGCACGGGGGCTTGAAATGAGAGCGGAGGACTCCGAGGATGCTCCCGATGTAATAACATATGTTTAGTGGCAGTTCCGGAGGGACCCCGCAAGGAATTTTATGTGGAAAAGCTGATCCTGGAAACCCTGCGCCCAAAAGACCTATCGAAACTCTTCACAATAGAAAGGGCACATCGGGTGCCGGGCAGACCACCGCCTCTGGGAGGCCAACCGAGGGCGATAATCGCCAAATTAATTAACTTTAGAGATAGAGACACGATACTGCAGGTGGTGCGCAAGGCCGGGTACATCGAAACAGAGGACGCCAGGATTCTGATTTTCCCAGATTTCACACAGCCGGTACAGAAGCAGAGGTCGTCTTTCGACTCGGCCCGAAAGAGGTTGCGAGAGCTAAATCTGCGTTACATGACAATGTTCCTGGCAAAACTGGAGGTAATGGATGGGGGAAGGTCCTTCATGTTCACCTCGCCGAAGGACGCCTGGGAATGGTTAGACGAAAGAGACCCTAAGAAAAAAGCGACAAACCTGGACGAACAACGGTGCAGGGAGCGAGATGAACCCCAACATTCAAGCTGAGGGAAACAGAACTTTGTGTACAGCAGTCATCGAAACTACTACCACGGCAGGCGAAGGAGGGTGGCGCTGCTCGGCATGAGAATAAAGTGACTGAAGATGTAAAGATGGTTGGAGCGGGATAAACTCCAGCCAACCCCAAAATCGTGACACACCCAACGCACCGTACATGGGATGAGCGTTGGAGGACCAGCCCGATTGAAACAGGTTGAAGGGAATGTGGACAGGGAGGGGTAGAGAGTTGGGTAATTGCAGGGGCTCATGGGCGGCCGGGGTGAGGTCGGGGAGTTGGGGGATGGTTGTCTGTTGGGAGTTGGGGATATTATGGGGTCCAGTGCTGCTCAGACTCTGGGCAAAGGCTGCGAGGGGGAATGGTGGCAAGGCTGTGGCATGTCCGACTGGACGCAATATCAATACTGGCAAGGGTGGAACCCGCCTTAAAATAGGCACATGGAATGTACGGGGTCTGGGGAGTAAAGGGAAATGAACCAGGGTGGGTCAATATTTGAAGGGGCAAGGGATACAGTTGGTGTTATTGCAAGAGACACTTACAGGGGGGCAGCTGAAGGAGCTCGAAACAAAATGGGGTGGTAAGGTGTTCGGGTCTTCATACTCTACCTACTCGAGAGGCATAATGATCTGTGTGGCCTCTGGGATCCCCAAACAGGTTGAGCGTACTCTGGGGGACACAGAGGGCAGGACGATAGCTTTAGTGGGCCATTGGGAAGGATGCAAAATCTGCAGGGTAAATACTTACAGCCCGAACATGGACGACAGGTCCTACTTTCCCCGAGTGTTGGAACTCACGGACGGGCCTATACATTTTGGGGGGAGATTTTAATTGCGTGATCGACCCAGAACTAGATCGCTTGGGGAAAAGCTGATAAGATAGCTCAGCGGGTTGAACGCTCGCTGCTGCGATCTGAGCGAGATCTGCAGGTCGCAGGTTCGAATCCCGGCAAGGCCAACTCAGCCCTTCATCCTTCCGAGGTCGATAAATGAGTACCAATTTCGGTTGGGTGATATTGTATGTAATTATGTGCTCTGTAAAGCGCTTTGGATAAAGGCACTATATAAATAACACATCATTATCATTACATTTGCATGAAAAAGCTTTCTCAGTGCACCTCCTGCCCCCTGGTCTGTTGTAGTGCCTGTCAAAGGAAGTTTTAGCTAATTCTAAAGCGCTTGGGGGCACAGGAAGGCACTAGCTCCTTCCCAACATACTACAAAGCAGGCCAGCCACAGGTGCTTCTGGAACATATGAGGAACGTCCTAGGTACCTAAGGGACTTATCGGGAAGTCATGTTCACTGTTAGGGAGAATTCTCTGTTTAGGCTGAATTTCCTAACCTAGTGAGTCCCCCAGTAGCTTTGCTGGATTTTTGGGGTCTATTTGTTTCTCCTGCCAAGAGTGAGACTCTTTTACCCTCACTCTTGGGCATGATTTGAGTGTGCTTCTTTGAATCTAGATGTGTTTAATGGGCTATGGGGTCTTTTACTCCATAGGTCTTCATGTGTTTTTGTGATGTGTGTTACACAGCACCCTCAGTGCAGTGACACACGGGTGTCATAGTGACCCCCCAGTATAGACTCCATACCCTGGGACTGACCATTGACTTTACTAGTCTTAAATTCTGAACAGAACCAGTACAAACCATCATATTGTGGACGTACTGGCTGGGGCAATTCAATTGCCCTGGGGTCTGTTAGTCGAGGGGGGCACGTCTCCGTCCCCCCTGATCGAGTTTTGGCTGGTGGCAGTCGATACTACTTTTTATATTCAACCGCAAATATTTTCCTATGGGATTTCCCATTGTTTTAGGCTACTATATTTAATTATTTACGGTAGCCTCGAACATACCGCTGGTTTATTTAATTAATATTAATTCTCCGGTTGGTATTTTTTGCCAAAACATGATTCTAAAATGGCGTTTGTGTTCTCTTCTGTGACTCCAACCCAAGTTGAGCCCTTTGTTCCACTTTTTGGCGGGCTTCTCCACAGAAGCCCTCCAAAGTGGTGCCACTCTGTCTGGGGTACTTAGGAAGGGTGGAGGGAAATTTAGGCACCCTGGACTGAGTTGCCTAGGCAACTCAAGTCGCACTCCATCCTGATTGGCCCAAGTGGTGAGCCGGCCGGCTCACCACTTAGCATGTTTGAGTGACAGCTAGGCTGAGTGAATGGGGGTTTGCTGCATAAAAGCAGGGCTTTGGGGACTGGAACTTCAGAAGTCGCCACAGGACCTAAGAATCCGACGAGGGAGAAGCTGAGCCGACCTGCCACGACACCACCACCGATGGAGCCCTGCTGGACTGCCTCACCACTTTTCCCAACGACAGAAGAGATCTCCCGCCGGAGAGTCTTCTTCCTTTGACTGGTGGGGATAACCAGTTTCACCGTCTTTTCGCCTTCCCGACGTACCTCGTGGCCGCCTTGCCTGTGCCAAGCACCCCGGCAACCGGGATACCACATTTTACCACGACCGCGAAACAAAGGTACCACCTTTAACCGGAAGACTCCGCGGCTGGTTTCTTCCCTGGAAGTGCAACGACCTTCATCTTTCCTCCAAGTCGAGATCTTCTCTTCCCCTGGACGACAACGCAACTTGCACCCACTACCAGGAACAACTGCCACCGCTGGAGGATCCTTCCCACTTAAGGTACCGTGTCCCGCCTGGCTTCCCTTGCTACCGACTGTACGGGGTAGATTTAGCCCCCGGCTTTTGAACCTGGGTTAGCCTGGGACACCCTGGCTAAACTTTCCTAAGCCTCTCTAAACTCTTTTTGAACCCTCTGCAAGACTTTCTAAGCCTAGTGTAACTGTGTGATCTTGGGCGCATTTGTGCTCTGCTCTCTCTAAGAGTGGGCCCAGCCTTTGGACTTTGGCTCACCAGTGACTTTTGCTCTTCTGCCTTGCTAACAGTGTTCCTGAATCTTAGAGTGGTGTACTTTTCCATATTCTGTCTCCCCCCCTTTCTCACAAACTTATCAGAGTGCAATCTAGTTAAGCGCTCACCTCTGTATGAAAATAAGTGGTGTCTTATTGGGATTTATCTGATAGGAAACAAAGGAGTGTGTATATTACAATAGTAACTGTGTTTAGAATATTTTACAATAAGAGTGCTGGAGTGTTTCAAACTGTGTTTTTAAATAATTATATACTTTGATACCAAAGCTCTGGTCAGTGTTTGCTTGTATTATTGTATCTGGGTACCTATTGTGAATACTTTGCATACTGCCTAACTCATCTTGAGGGAAGTCTGACTGCTCAGCCACAGCTACCAAGTAAATCTGGGATGGTACATACTGCTACCAAGTGGGTTTACTGCCAACACCTGTAGTCTTAAATCTTTTGCAGTGGTCCCTAAGGGAACTGCACAGGTTTCTGCCTAACATTCACCCACCCAAAGAAGGTTAGGGACATCCTTGTGATCCCCAATTAAAGCAGCGTACCAGAAAAGGTGAACAACCACACGACTTTGGGAGACCTGTGGTCACTGTGGAAAAAGGGAGGTGGGAACAATAGGTTATCCTCTTGGCCGTGGCAGGGGAGCTCCCTTTGGGGGGAGGGAACACCCCTAGACATGGGTAAGAAGGGGTTTCATAATACGCAGAAGTGGTCAGACCTGGGACTAGAAAGAGTGGGACAACTCTTTACAGAGGGGAACTTTAAGGATTGCAAAGTGGCGTCAGAAATGCTGGGGAGGGAGGCGATTAATATCTTCACATACATAAAGTTAAAAGGAATCTTGACAGAAGCCAGATGAGACCTTGTGACGCGACCCCTGCTGCCCTCTGAATGAGTCATTGACAGAGCAGAAACTAGGAAGCAGATTCTGGCTAAGTTATATAGGGTTATGGTGACGGCTGATGTTACAAGGAGACAGAAATTTAAAGAGTATTGGGCTCAGCAGACCGGGGAGGACATTACGGAGGACACATGTGAAAAGGTGCACAGGGTTATGTTTCAGGGTAAACTCTTTAGAGCAGCAGTGGAGCATATCGTCAAGATGCTGCACGGATGGCCCCTGGACACCCCGAGACTCTAAAATGTATAGTGGAGTGTCAACCCAATGTCCTAGAGAGTGTTGCCAATTGGGTTCCCTGTTCCAACATGTGATGGTCCTGTCCCCGAATCCAAATATACTGGATTGAACTCCTAAGCGGGATAAAGGAAATAGTGGGGGTCACGCTTGAGTTGCATCAAACCATTGCAAATATTGTTGGGTATCCCAGTGGGGGCCCGCAAGGAGTCTAGATTCCCCAGAATGTGGGAGGCATTGTTAAGGGCAGGAAGACTTGCGGTAGCCCAAAAATGGAGGATCGAGGTACTCTGGACAAAATCAGAATGGAGAAACAAGTTAAGAAGAAAAGTTAATGGCTGTGGTCAATGACTGCATGGCGGTGTTCCACCAGGATTGTGGTATGTACATCTTGAAATGGGGGTATGAGAATCGGAGTGGGTAGAGTCTGATTGAGGATTTAGGGTGCAGGGACTTCCCGGGAGGGATTGAGTGTGTGCAAATGGGGCCATGATTGTGTCCGCGAGTAAGACGATTTGATAATAAATACGTCTGACTAACTATTAAGAGGGGATCCCTGCCACATGAGTGATTAGTCTTCCCTACGGCACTCTGTTCTTTCTTGTAGTAATTCCAATAGCCGCATGGCCAGAGGTGTACAATGTGAAGTGTTACGGGTGGGGAGCAGGGGTTGTTTCTTCTTCTTGTTGTGGAGCTTGCCAATGGTTGTACAATGTGAAACTGAAGAAAATGTTAATAAAACTTTAAGTTTAAAAATAGAAACAAGCTGAGGGAACCGACAATAACAAGAGGACAACATAAAATGCTAACTACAAACAAAGCTGAATCCTTGTTCCTAAGAACTAAGCAATGGTATTTTATACATGGTAACAAACGGGGGACAATCTTGGCTAGTCAGTTCAGGGAAAACATTGACTCCATTATTAAGAATTCCAAGGGGACCATGGGATAAGAGAAAGCAGTTCTAGGAATTATTTGCATCTTTACAAACTGCAGATCGGGAGAGAACAGAAGGAGTATAAGAGCCCATTAAAAGATAACTAAATAAACTATGAAAACCAGAGCTCCAAATATGGTTAAATTATTACATTACAGTGGGTAAAGTTCACACATGGTATGGTAGAATCCCAAATTACCATTATTCACAAACTAGGAAAGGACCCCAACTAGGAAGTTCCTATAAACCGATTTCACTAATTAATATGGATGTCAAACTATACTATAGTACTCGTATAAAAAAAAACCCCTCCCTGGTCTACTGGACCACGACTAAACTCGCTTTATCCCAAATAGAAATGTTTGACAACATTAGGCAAGTTCTCCAAATAAAACATAAGTCCCAACGATCCAAAGTAAAAGTTCTCTTAGCGCTCGATGTCGAGAACTCTTTCGATCAGGTAGACTGGGAGTATTTGGGTAAAGTATTGGAACGATTTGGATATGGGACTAAAAAGATACCGGCTAATTATCATTCACCAAAGGGCAGAGACTGGGAAAATGGAGGCTTATCTCAAAGTGTTCTGCTGAAGAGAGGGACGAAACAATGATGCTCCCGTCCCTCCAGCCCCCTCCTACTTGCTGTTGCGATGGAACCCTTTGTGGCATGCAGAAGAGTGAACGCTGTGATACGGGTGCTAATGTTGAGGAGACACCCACAAACTATGCCTTTTTGCAAACAATGTACTTTTGATGGTTAGAGAGTCTTCAGAGTCACTCCCTAATATTATGAAAGAAATACACTCCTCCCCTGGGTGTAGGATTTAGAGTTAAAATGGCCAAATCCAAAATAATGTCATGATGATGGTGGACGAAGAACACACCTTCAAACAAAGACTGCCGTTCCAGTGGGCAAAATAATTATCAAATACCTCGGCATTAATTTACCTAAGAAAATATCCCAAGCATACAATGTTAACTACCCCTAAACAATAAATGCAATTCAAACTGACCTAGATAGATGGAGGAAATTGTATATTACTTGAGTAGAACGTACCGCAATCCTGAAAATAAACATCCTACCGTGAATGCAATATACCTTTTCCAGACTTTTCTCATCGCAATTCCCAGGGAGATGATTCAAATCCAAAATAGGTTCATGAAATACATATGGGGTCGGGGGTCCCAGGGACAGAACTAACAAAGATATTGATGCGTTCAAAGGAAAAGGAACAAGTTACTTACCTGTAACTGTTCTCCAGCATGGGTCTGGCATGGATTCACATGCTCATGAATATTCCCCGTCGTCAGGCAGGGAAGCTTCGTTAATAGAAAAAAACAGTTTCGTTTCCAAACTGTCTTTCTCCTATAAACCAATCACTGAGCTCTGGGTCATTCTGCCCCCAGCCAATGACTGCCCTCTACCTAAGCCCCTCCTCTGCCAGCCATCTTCAGATTTGGTAGCAAGTAAAGGGGCAGTAGGACCAAGAGTAGAGCCGGAGAGGGGCAGGCGGGAGGGTTCGCATGTGAATCCATGCCAGACCCATGCTGGAGAACAACAGTTACAGTTAAGTAACTTGTCCCTTCTCCAGCCTGGGGTCTGGCATGAATTCACATGCTCATGAATAAATGCATAGCAGTACACATATGCACAACCACGGGAGGTGGCAAGACTCAACAGAAGCAATCTCTTACCTCCTCACCAGGCTCCCCTTCAAACAAACAGGTTGCGCAGCATTTCTTGGCCGATTCTGGACTCCTCCCTGGAACCCATTTCGACGCAGTAGAATCTCGTGAAGGTGTGCGTCGACTTCCACGTAGCAGCCCTGCAGATGTTCAGCAGGGACGCACCAGACAGGAGTGCCATAGTAGCAGCGATCGCTCTGGTAGAACGCTCTTGGACGGCCAGGCAACGGTTGGTTACCAAACCGGTGACTGAGTGATACAGCCGGAGAGCCACCTGGAAATGGAAGCCTTGGACAGGGCCTTCCCATGGTTCACATGACCAAAGTTCACAAAATGCTGAGAAGTTTCTGGAAACTTTTCGTGCGGGCCAAGTAAAACATCAGCGCTCTAGCCACATCCTGCGAATGCAAATTCCTTTCAGATGGCGACAAAGGCGTCCGAAAAAACACAGGTAACACCAAGGGCTCGGTTAGATGAAAGTCCAATGGCACATTGGGCATGAAGGAGGGGTGCATCCGCAGCACCAACCTAGTCTTGTGAAAAGTAAGTTAGTTTACAGAATAGGGCCGGTCTCTCACCCACTTGTCGTGCAGAGGTGATGGCCACGAGAAAAGCTATCTGCCACAACAGAAACTTGAGTGGAACAGAATGCATAGGCTCACACGGAGCTCCCATGAGCCTAGTAAGTAACACATTGAGCTCCCACGCCGGGGCCGGAGCCTTCATCGGTGGGAACGAACGGAACAGTCCCTTGATGAATTCCTTGACTAACCGGTGTGAACACAAGTATGGTCGTCCTGGGGATCTGGAGTAGCACGAGATAGCCGCCAGATGGACCATGATGGAGGCGGGAGCCAGCCCCGATTTAGCAAATGACAGCAAATATGGCAGCACCTGAGGGGCTGTGACCCTCAGCGGGTCGTTCTTCTGAGAACGGCACCAAATTGCGAATCTCTTCCATTTGTGTCCGTAGCATTTCAAAGTAGATCACGCCCTGGCCTTGGCAAGTACCTCCTTGTATTTGGTTTTCTTTTGCTTTTGTATTGAAATTCATTTCTGATGACTTTGTTTCTATTTAAAACAACTCTGCTGACTCTGCACATTCATTTATTAGAGTTCATTTGTGTATATTTTTGTATTCTCTTTTATATTCTATTTGAATAAACAATTCCTTAGTTCAAAATACAAATAAATACATCACTTAACGATTGCATTCAATTTCTGTAATGGGACGACTTTGAACCTGATATCTGCATGGATACACGCAATAGGTAAAGAATTAAACAATGTTGTAATTTCTTCATTTAGCAGTGTGGACCACAACATTGTGTTTCTATCTCTATGACCCCAACCACAGCTGCCCCACAGGGGACCCCTATATATTTTTTTAGAAAAGGTTTGGCCTGGAGATAGACTTACTTACGTTCAATGGCTAGTAAGGAGGCACAAATGCAGTGAAACATTTATGTCCAGTGGAGTTCTAATTTAATATGAGATGCAAAACATTTCACCGGTTTGAGTGCATACGCCAAAGCCAAAAGATGTCTTAAGGAACAGGAAAGAAATTATATTTACATCAAAAAGGAAATAGTATAAAACAATTAGGATGACTGGGAGGTGCATTCCAATGGCCTAGAAAGGAACATTTCAGGCAACTACGAATAGGTCTAGATCATCTTTGCACGCAATGTACCTGGGCGTTATGTAACACGATTTGTGATGTTGGGCTGTGTGGAGGAAATATTATAGAAGCTCACTGCAGGTGGGATAAAGATCCATTTCTCCCAGGCATCTTACAGGGGCTTACTAAATGCCGAAAGCCAAATGACAAGGACTGCAGTGAACGCAGGTTACAAATAAGCACAAAATCAGTAACATTAAGGGACCACCCAAATGACTTTCTGAAACAGCAAAAGATGCAGGAAAATCGTAATGCTTTTGTCCATACCTCGGTCTTTCGCTTTGTCTGAAAGAAGCACTTCCACTTCTTGATATTCATGCACAGCATCTAATATAATACTTCCTTCTTTACTAAAAAGGAAAAGCATGGGGATTGTAATATCATCTGTGTTCTTTCCATCGCCAGCCATTTGGAATAGAGGGGCTGTGTCGCTGCTGCTTCCCTCATTGTCATCTGTTCAAGAAATGTAAAATACGTCAGCACTGACACGTATCTCTCAGAACATGTGGTTAACAAGCTACTTCATGTTACGCAATAATCACAGGATTAAGATTCTTCCAGAGTCAAACACTTTTCAACTCCTTTTACTGCTAGTTCTAAGGAGCCACTCATCTATCAGTATGGTCTAAGGATTGCTTTCAGTACTGACACAGGGATAATGGGAAAACCGAAGCCCTAAAACATAGGAAACACCGAGACGCAGCAGCACAGGGAAACCAGCTAAGGGATTGGACAAATGCACAACCAGATCAGGATTACAACAGACTGAATGTGCCACAGGAAACCATACATTCCTTGTGGTATTTTGTCAGCTGAAGTTAGCACATACATTTTCTATAAAGCACACTTTTTGCTCGTCTCCCTTTCGGCGTAATCTCAAAACAGTGTCATAATTGAAGGCAGCGGAAGGTAATTGGTCATTACAGAGTAGTCTCTGGCAATTTCACAATAAGTCGGAATAAATATCTCCTTTACCCTGTAGAGTATAGAGACCGGCTACAAATGGTGTTATTTGACAAACAAGCTTCTGATCAGCACAACCTCCTATGCACCCATATATATGGGAGCAGGAGAAAGAAAACACTGTTTTAGAATTATGCATGAGCTGCCATGGGAGTTGGTGGCTGCTTGGGAGGTTTGCACCCACCGGTATGCAAATGAAACTGTATGCACATGTGGTGGAGAGGCGTATTCACTGCTTGGGGCATTGCCGCTCATGGATTGAGACCTGAATTGCTTCAACCCATCTTAACCACTAACATTCTATCACTATATTTCAGATTGTTGGCACTAAACATTAACCGGCCAGGTACAATGTAGTGGGTGAGGTAAGGAAGGAGGGACTGAACGTTATTTCATGTGTACCTTTTTTAGTGGTTATAAGGTACAATATGGATATAGGTATACAGGAACATATGGGCCCCACCGACTGCAGCGCCAACGTTTCTGCTGTCGTTTGAAACACTGTAGTGTTCTCCGTTATGCGGACAGAGAGTCAGTGATCTGAGCACAGAACATTCATGGCTGATGTTTCCATGAGTTACGCTCGTGGCGGAGCCTCATGGCGGCAAGAAAGGAAATATGCCATACTACATACAATCTTGGTTATCATTTTAACTTCTTGGAGGAATGGTCACCTCTCTGGCTGGGTCAGCAAATTCACTGGGGTTTCTTTAAGAATACAAAGTATTTCTTAGAATGAATTTACAAAATATTACTATGCAACTCATATCCTTTTTTCTCTGAATTTGCTTACTGTGCAGTTTTTCAGCTTATTCATTCACCCTTTATTCTCCAACACAGGCTAATGCGTAAACAAATCGCTGCATTTTGCAAGTCCTGACCTGGGCCAATTCAACCACTTACATTACTTTTAACAGGAATCCAATGCCCTTCTCATAAAGAGAACCACCCCAATCTAAATTGGCACCTGCAACGTCAACATTTTTGTTCGCAAAAAAAATGTCTTGCATAATCCATGCACAGTTACTTAGCAATTCACTTCTTGGGAAATAAGAACACCCAGTAGTTACCGCGTAGCAGCTACAATTGGCACATGGAGGACTGAATGAGCCAAATTACATAAGAGTTTCGAGCGGGTGCAGTGGGTGGGAGAGAGGTGTGCCTTGCATCTGCTGGGGTGGTGGGGAGGAGTATGAGGGTTTATAGTCGAGGTAGCTTTGCCCTGCTGGACAGGATGACTCGTGACCCAAGGAATACTATCTTCTAATGTGGTGATGGAATACAGAGGAAGGAGGAGGGGGGAGTTCAGATGGCTCTGATCTGTGGCTAGGAAGAGCCATGGAGCCATGAATGTTTTTATGGGGCGGGAAGGAGGATGTGATCACATTGGACTGGTCTGTGAACAAAAGACTTCTTAGAAAGCAGGCAGCCTTATGAAAGTCATTGACATGAGACTGTCAGTCCCATGCCTTTTGGCCACACACAAACCTGTTTTTAGATCTCCTTTTCCTCATATGAGATTGTGGGCGTGGGGAGCGAAGGATAGATGAGACGGATTGGTTTGCGTGTGACAAAAGGCCAGCATCTTGGCCTTATATAGGTCCTGCACTGATCCAAGCAAAGCACTGAACAGGAGATGCCCTTTTCTCTGCTAAGGTACTCTAATCCTGTGTAGGGCAAAGGGGATATCTGAAATGAGGTGAGCCTCATGAATATTAATGAGATGACTTCTGGGAACAAAAAGAGTGCATTCCTTTCTTTTATAAAGTGTCTTTATCAAGCTTAAACAATGTCTTATTAGAAAGAAAATATTTTCGTCTTTGTATTCATCACCCTAATAAACAAATATTTGGTATTCAGCCAAATACTAAATATGCTCTTGGATACATCCCCAGTGAAGTATCTGAAGTACGGTTAGCTTGCATAGTAATCGTGAGGTCATTCAACAAATGGTCTTAAACATTAGAGAAAACGTCCCCTATGGTCTGTAGCCGAGAAGCATGTAGATGGTTAAAGCTTCCAAAAAGAACAGTTTGGCTTGGTGAGTGAGATGTGATGGGCTAGGCTAGCTCTATTCATCACATTTTCTCCTCTATCTGGGAGGAACAGTTCTCAAGCAAGTGCTATGTGATTCGGCAGAATCATATCTGGTTGAACCCCCAACCCTCGAATAGCATCCAGTGAACCTCACCCACCGATCCACTCTCCTATGTTCGTGCCCGCTGAATCCCTTAACCTTGAACCTGGCTCCAGCTGTCACCATTGATGGGGTGTTTCACACCACACACCCAATTCTTTCCCCACCTCCCTCCCATGTGCACACTATTGGGGGGCCTCCGACCAAAGACCCAGCCCAATCAATGCCCCCAGACCTCCCCCATATAACAACCCAGGCCCTCTGATCCTACTAAATGCCCCTTAGCACTCCCCCAATCCCCCACCATTATCCTCATCTGCAAGTTACTGCTGCATCCTGTTCCACTTCATGACTTTGCGTTCCGAACACTGGATAAAAAAGGCAGACTATGTGTTCGGTCCTCCTGTGTTTGCTGTGCAGGACAGTCGGTGGACAGAGGATTCGGCTTCAAGATGGATTTGACTAGTCCATTTTTGCCAAAAATGGGTAGAGCCCTCAGGCACTAGGATGAGCAAGATGGTGCTGGGAGTCTCGGGAAAGCCACAATTCTCTGATGAAGACAGAGGATTTCTAGGCAGATGAGATTTTGGGTTGCTTGGTCGTTTCTCACTGCTGACATGGTCTAAAATGTGCATGAAAGGCCGTGTGCCCTCAAGTGAGGTGTTTGTGTTGAGCACCTTTTCAAAGTCAGCTGGACTATAAAAAATAAATAAAACACAGTAATACTCAGAAAAGCCTTCCGAGACGCTGCTTCATCATTTAAAGGGCAGAAAGATTGTGCTGGCCTTGCGAGGATGGTGACAATTACATTCAATACACAGATGAAGTGGAATGCCTCTGGCTAAATTAAGAAATGCGTACAATGAGACCACTGATTTACGAAATAAGGTGAGGATGAATGCAATACCCATTTTACAAGAAAACAAATAGAATTGTTTCAAATGACGTGTTGTGAGAACGTCTCAATTTATTCAGAAGTAAAAACGATTTGCTTAAAATGGATTGGCCCAGAGAAAGCCTGGAGTATAGCCATCCAGGAACATGTTGAAAGATAAACTGATGTACTAATAAAAGTTACTCACCATAGTGACTAGAAGTTCTTAGTCCATAGTCCCCTTTCCTCCATCCATGTGGGCGTCCCCCAACATGGGGACGGTACTGGAACCTTTGGCAGTGAAATATTTAGCTTCCCCTTTAAATTTAGTATAGCTCGCAGGGCGCAGCCTCAGCGCCTCACCTCAGTCCTGTTTGAACACTTTGGACACTTTAATACCTGGCTACTCTTATTAGCTATAAGCCATTGACATACCAGCGGGTGGGACGTATGGAGGAAAAGGGGACTATGGACTAGGAGTACTGTAGTCACTACGGTGAGTAACTTTAATAACTCAAACGTCCCGTCCCCTCTGCTCCAAACTTGTGGGTGATTCCACCGAACAAGGACATAGGGTGGAGCTGTGACAACCTGCCTCATATCTAGGATGAAGTGAAAAAGTTCTTCAGAACCGCCTGACCAAACTCTGCATCGCGCCTGGAGCTGGTGTCCAACGAGAAGTGCCTACAGAAGGCAGGAGTGGCCCAAGTAGCCGCCTTGCTGATGATTTCGCCAAGAAGCATGTCTTTGAAATGTGACAGCCATGGCCTTAGCTCTGACCGCACAGGCATGAATTCCCTCAGGAACAGGTTTGCCCATGGCTGTGTATGCCTCAGAAAAAGCCTGAACCATCCAACAGGCGATGAAAGCCTTGAAAGCCCGAGAGCCAGGGGAGGAGCCCTCAAAAGTCAAACAATGCCTTGAATTTCCTGAAGGATTTCGTCCGAGAGATCAAACTTGAAGACCCTCTTGAGGTCCAAGGAATGCACAGCCCTCTCTGCCTCCGACTGTGGGTTCGGGGCGAACACCGGCAGGCAGATCTCATGATTTGGATGAAATGGAGAGACCACATTGAGCAAGAATTTTGGGCGAGTGCGCAAGATGACCTTGTGAAACGTGGTGAAGGGCTGGAAAGAGGACAATGCCTGCAGCTCCCTAACTGTGCGCGCCGAGGTGAGAGCCACCAGTAAAACGGTCAGTCACCAAGCGGATGTCCACAGAGGCCATGGGTTCGAAAGGCTTGCGCTGCAAAGCTGCCAGAACCACATTGATGTCCCAGACCGGGTGTGGCCTATGCACCGGAGGAAAAAGTCTAGACAACCCCTTAAGGTGGGCCTTAACCACCGGGTTGGCTGCCGAAAACATGTGCTCGAGGGAATTCTTGTAAGCCCCAATGGCTGCCAAATACATGCGGCAAGGATCCACCTGAACTCCAGAACGAGCCAGGTGTTCCGAAAAGGTCAGTACGTCATCCAGCGGACAGGTGACGGGGTCCAGACCTCTGTCGAGAGCCCAATGGCAGAACCTAGTCCATTTGCTCTGAAACTGGGAACGAGCGGAGGCACAAGTGGCCTGATGAATGATGTCCCAGTTGTCATCCGAAAAATGAGCATGCTGAAGCCTCAACTGATCAGGAACCAGGCTGCCAGAGCCAGTTTTGCCGGGTCCGGATGTTCCACTGCCCCACCCTGCTGCGTCAGGAAGCCCCTGCGGGGCATCGGAAGATGGACGGGACCCCTGGGAGCACAACTGCAGCAGATCCGAAAACCAGAGTCTCGAAGGCCAGCAGGGGGGAAACTAGGATGAGGCTGCAGCACACAGACGCCCAGAACGCAAAGTGTCCGCTGGAGCAGAGGGGTGGCGAGAACACGTAACACCTGCGGCCGTGTCAACAGATTTGGAAGGCGTCTCCCAGTGACCCCCGACCTGCCAATGAGGCAAACTGGGGGCATTTGGAATTCAGGGGAGATGCAAACAAATCGAGGTCTGCGAACTCCCCAATGCTGGAACAGGGGGGAACAAGGAGTCGTGCAACTCCCACTTGTAGGTGTTAAATCCCAAGCGACTCAGCTGATCCGCTTCTGCATTGCTGTCCCCTGGCCGGTGGACTGCCGAAATCCAAATCACCTCAGTCAGGGGCCATTCACAGATCGAAAGCGGCAAAATGCAGAGCAGGGGTTGGGAAGGGTAAAATGGGTGCCACCCTGCTAAAGGTGGGGCGGAGGAGAAGTGTGGAAGATCTCCCTACACTGTGACAAAAAATTCTTTACTGCCCTGTGACAGAGCACTGCAGGCTGAACACGAGTCCCAACGATGGTCGGGCCCCAAGCACTCAAGACAGAACATGAGGGTCCGGGCCAGGAACAAACGGTCACCTGAGGCGCATACCTGGAAGCCTCCTGCGGTCGACATATGCCGGGGGAGGTGAGCCACCGAAGGGAATTGAAATAAGAATTGAAAAAAAAAAAAAGGGACAGAGGTGAGGCGCCAGAGGGCAAAGCGTCTCCACGCCCAAGGCCAAGCCACTATGTGCTATACTAAATTTAAAGGAGAAGCTACATTTTTTGCTGCCAAAGGTTCTGGTACCGTCCCGATGTTGGGGGACACCCACAAGGATGGAGAAAAGGGGACAGAAAGTACGAGTATTGATGAGTACTATAGCCAGTCATGCGGCCAATTGTGACTCATTTAAAATTACATGAGGCTGCAAGTGTGCAAATTGCTAGATTAAGTAATTATACAACTGTATGTTTATTATTTTTGATGCCCCAAGTGAATTGATACAATGTACAAATCTTTATGCACATTACTGTCTATTTAAAACTATTGTTTGTGTAATGAGGGCGAGGAGGATAGCTCAGGAGCAACGCGTTTGTCTTGGAAGCAAGACAACGCATAGCAACACAGGTTTGAATCCCGGCCGCATGCTTATAAACTGGTCTCCGGTATTAAGTGCGTTATAAAAGAATAATTATAAGTATAACACCTGGACTGATAGTGTAAATAGTTTTTTGACTCGGGTATATATAAAGTGGTAACTATGTATGTCTTCTCAAAATTCAAACCGAAAAAACGAAAGAATGAAAGGCATATGAAACACAACACATTTCGATTATCACAGAAGTTCTCAGTACTAGGATCTGGTTATCAATTAGGTAACCGGCAGGATACAGAGGGACTGAAGCAACTCGGGAGCCTTAAAAGAAAAGTAACTACCAGATAGTGAGAGCAGCAGATTATTTTTGGGCATTTGTTATAAGTTCAGAAAGACCTTGGCTAAGAACGTTGATAGGAAATCTAGAATTTGGCCCTTCAGACGCTGGAGGAAACCTCAGACCGCTTCTGAATTTTACTTTAAGGTTATACTCTGATGCCTTCAGTGAAGAGTAAATACCCATGATTGGTGGTGGTGTAAGGTGTGAAAGCTGGGACGGGGGCATATTTTAGTGACTGGCCTGGAGGCAACATGGCCTTACTGGACCTGGTTGGAAGGGCCTCCTAAGCAGGTTTCATTTTACAAGGCTGATGGAGAAGCAAGGGTGAATAGTCTTGCGCGGAGTCAAGATGAGCGTTATCTACTGCAGGACCTGGTGTAATCCTCATTGGTTACAGCTCAGACACAGCAACAAATCTAGGAAAAAGATAACGTTACTCACTGTAGTAACTACTGTACCCCTAGTCCAGATTACCCTTTCCTCCATACTGTATGGGTGTCCCCACATGGTGATGGTCGCTTGCACCACAAAATATACCTTTCCCCATAACATTTTAATTTAGGCGCACATATGCACGGAAGCAGGCGTAACCTTGCATGCTAACCAAAACCGCCGCCACCACACCTCAATCCCATCTTATATGCGCGTCAGGAACGACTGCCCCTACTACACCTCTTTAACTGGAGGCAGGGGGATGGTGGGTGCGGCGTATGGAGGAAAGGGGTCTATGGACTGTGAGTAACTTTCTTACTCCTACAGCCATCCCCTTTCCTCCATACTGTATGGGCGAATCCAATGCAACAGGTAGATACAGTGGGCTTCAATTCATGCTTTACCTATGCAAATACATTTGTGAGGACGCAGCCCCAAAGCTGAATCTTCCCTCGAGCTAACAAGTCAGTAATGCTTGCAGGAAGCCGACTATGCGACCCGTGTTGTGGCTTTACTGATGGCATGCCATGATACATGACACTGAAAAGCCACTGCTACTGCTTTTGCTCTCACTAAATGAGCATGGACACTACCTCTGGAGGGATTTTCTCTTGTATGCTTCAGAAATGCAGGTAACCATCCACCTAGCAATAGAGGTTTTGGACGTGTGCTTGCCTGGTGAGTTTCCCCCCCAAAGGTAACAAAAACTGCTTCAGACAAAAAACATTTGTTCTGTTTAAATATGGTTGTAGCGCTCTACGGACGTCTAAAAGGTGCATACTTTGTCACCCTGCGGTTGAGGATTGGGAATGAAGGTTGGTACAATTATTTCTTGGTTGTTATGAAAATATAATACTTTTGGTAAAAAAGGATGGATGCATAGGCAGGACTACCCATCTCTGATGCCACCAGAGCTTGCTTTTCACTAATCCTTCTTGCTGAAGCTAGCACCACCAGTAACGCCATCTTCATTGTGAGCATTTTGCTTTCCACCAAGACCATAGGCTCAAAAGGTTTAGGCACTGGGGCTGCCAGTACTAGATTGAGCTCCCATGTAGGGCATGATTTTCTGACCGGAAGGGATAATCTCGAAAGACCCTCTAGATGTCTTCTGACCACCGGGTTTGCTGAAGAGACCACCATTTGGTTGAAATTCGTGTATGCTCCTATGGTTGCTAGGTACCAATATTTATATGCACGCATGAATGGGTCAAGAAGCCTAAACCGATAGGACGTTATGCAATGTGCAATACAAAGGATCAAAACCTTTTCATTCAGCCGAGGAGCAAAACCTGATCTACTTGCTCTTATATTGGGACCCGGTGGAGTCTTTTCTAGTCCTTTGAATTATACTCAAATTGTCTTCTGAAAGTTTAAGGTGCCCCAACCTTAGTTTTTCAGGCATAAGGCTGCTAGCGATATTGCCTACTGCTTCGGATGCAGTACTGCACCCCCTATTAAGATGATATTGTCTTGGATAACTGCAGAAACCAGGCGTAGCAACAAAGGAGCATGGCAAAGATTTGTTAGAGGCATGTGCAAGGTGAGGCATTGGTTGGCGGGAGAGACAGTGGTACTGCAGTTTAAATGCACTTGGAGTGTGATTGAGGATATTAGTGGGAGTGCAGAGATTTAAAGAATGGTGACTGAGGAAGTGAAAGGAGGGTGATTGAGGGAGAAGATGTAGGTGGAGTAGTAGCAGTGTGTTGGAAGGGAGTAGAAGTGTGGAGAAGGGAGTAGTGGTGTGTAGAGGGGAGTATTAGTGAGGCGGGAGCATTAGTGTGAAGGAGATAGTAGCAGAGAGGAGGGAGTAATAGTGTGAAGCAAGGAGTACTAATAGAAGTAAAGGGGATGTAAGATCAGAGGGTAGAGATAGGCAGTTGAGAAAGGAACTTTGGAGGGACAGAAGAGGAAGTATCAGAGAGAGCAAGAGAGAAAGAGAGCGAGAGAGCGAAAAGGCAGCAGATGGAGAATGAGGTGGAGAAGGAGAACGCCTGTGTAGAGAAGGAGCTAAGTACCCCCACCTCAATCACCTCGCCCATATTGCCTATATGTTGGGAACCAGAGTGTGAGACACGTGCAGTACCAGTGAAAATACTGATACCAAGGAGAATCCTGGAGGCAAAGTTCCCATTGCGGAAACCATACCCGCATATGAGACAGTGCGATGGCCATTTGAATGTAATCCCGGAAGAAGCAGGACCAATGAATGAAGAATGGTGACGTCATGCAGAGCCCAGGTGACGTACATAAAAGAGATGCAGAGACTAGAGGATGCAGATCTTCTAGAAGGCATCAAGTAAGTGTAAAACATAAGTGAGATCTTGGGATCAAGATGAAGAAACCTATGCTACAGAACTGATGAAGATGTCAAGTCATTTTACACGTGTACAGACGCAAAGCAACGCAAGCAGATGAAGTATTCTTAAGGCTAGCTAAAGTAATGAATAGATTGCAGCATGTGCCTATATATATATATATATATATATATATATATATATATATATATATATATATATATATATATATATATATATATATATATATATAAAAAACTTTGTTACAGGGATGTTCTGGTTAAAAGTAAAACCGAAACCCCCTGAAATTTGCCTGTTATGCTAAGCTAAGCAACCATAACTCGCGGCACCACCGTGCACTGCTAAGACTAACACCCATGACATCAACATCACAAATGCCATTGATGACATCACTGATGACATCAAATGTGCATTTGCTTTTCATGACAATTATGTACAAGCGTTCTTATTGTAATGTTAATAAAAAAGTGTCAAGGATCATTGGAATAAATATCCTGAGGTATGTAGTGCATTAAGCAATGCATTAATCCAAATAGCATTCTATTATGAAGTTTTCTTTCCAGTATACTAAGATACATATGTAAAAACATAGGTATAGTGTGCAGCAGAAATGATAGAGGTGCAATATTAATAATCTTGCCATGTTAAATACTAAAATTATAAATGCTTTTTTATTACAGTTCTGCATACTGTAAACATATAATAAATACCTAATAAACCCACTTACTACATAATTGCATTATTGCAAACAAAACACAGACAACATACAAATATGAGCATCTACAGGGAAAATGAAGTAAACAAAAAAACAGCAGGTAGGACTTCCTTCAGATTAGACAGCATAGATATGACATCTTTCCTATTATAGAGGTTAGGTATCACACTCATTCCAAACAGGCAGTATATGTATGGCACCTAATGTCAAAAGGCAGAGCATATAGGACCCAATTCCCTCGGTTTATAGTGGTATGATAGATGCTCCTCAGTCAGTACTGGCATGATCGACCCCCTCTCAATACAAAGTAGCATAGGTATGGCACCCCCCCTCACCAGGTAATATAGATATGAAACTCCCCCAATGGGTTGCCCTCACTCCAAATAAGGCAATATAGGAATGGGCCAAGAGGGGGTATAGACAGCACCTCATAAGTTAACATAGGTATACTAGCCAGTATATATGTGACATTTCCCTAAATAGGTCAACATGGGCATGAAACATTGTGCTTCCAAAATGATACATTGGGCAATGTAGGTAATACTGACACCACCAATAGGCAGCATAGATGTTATTAGGCAGTATAGGTAACAAATAAAACATTGGTGTGACAAATGAGGGACATTATGAAGGCTAAACGTTACTATGATGGAGTATCAGCTCAAACAGAAAAACAAGCAAGGCCGAACACTAAGGAACATGAAGAAAAGCAAGGGAGAGGAGGGGCACAAAAGGTCCCTTGCAGCCTCCTATCTAACATGGTTTTACAAACAGTGTGCAACAGAGATGAAGCAAACAAGAACATATATAATAACAGGCAAATGTCTAAGGAAACGGTGGGAAGGAAAAGGACAGAAAAAAGGAGCACAGCAAGGGGCAGGCAGTACATGTTGGGCTAATGTTCACAAATGGGAAACCTGTGGCAAAGCAAGGGGTAGGAGCAGAGCAGAAGACTATGGCACTGTGAGAGACTTAACGCTATCTGCAATAGGTGGTGGTCTGTAAGGAAATGGTGGCTGGAGGGAAGGTGCAGGAGTCAAAGGTAGAGCAAGGATTGATGGAGACAGAGGTATGATGTTTGGGTGCACTGAGAGGAACATGGCATTGTGAAAATTAGAATCCCCTTTAGGCACAGTAGATATAGTGAACAAAGGAAACATACCTTACCGTAGTGCTACTATACTCCTAATCCAATGTCCCCTTTCCTCCAGCTTGTGGGAGATCCCGAGGAGCGAGGCCTGCACTGGAACCATGGTAAACCTAAGCACACTTTCCCTTTAAGAATTTAGAGAGCAGTAGCAGGCTGCGTGCACGTAGGGAGAAAAAGCCCTATGCCACGCCTCCAGCGTGCCTTTCCTTTAGTCTCTTACCCGCGGGGAAGACCTATTTAATAGATTTAGGGAGATCGGAGGGCGGGCGTCTGGGGGAAAAGGGACATTGGACTAGGAGTACAGTAGTCACTACAGTGAGTTACTTTTCCTTTCGCCTACGTCCCGTTCCCTTAACTTCATACTTATTGGAGAGTATAAAGCGTGGCATCTACTCTGTTGCAAAGACCTCAGGACTACCTTACGAATTGTGCATCAGCCCCTGAGCTGGAGTCCAGTGGGTAGTATTCGCAGAAAACGGAAGGTGAGGCCCATGTCGCTGGTTTACATACGGCCTCCCAGGGTACGTGTCGTTGGAAGACTACTGCTGTACTCTGATCTCATCAAGCGAGCATGCAGGCCTTGAGGAGGTATTTTGCCCTGCACTTGGTAAGCGTGAGTGATACATGACATTATCCATCTACCCATCGTGTGTGACGAATCCAGGCATTTCGTTCCTTCTTCTCAGGGGGGAAGACACCTCCTTTAGGAACAGTGAAGTGAGCTTGCTATGTCATTACTCCCCAGGGGACAGGGCAGGATGGATATCACTTGGGGTGACCCCCACTTAGGGGACAGGAAGTCCCAAGTAAGGTTCCGATACCAGGAGGGCAGAGCACCAGATGATGGCAGGTCCGCTGAAGCGGGACAACGAGCCCCCAGAGAAGCGACACACCAGGTGCTCTTTACTGTGCATAGAGAGCAGGTACCCTTTCACGTTACGTTTGTGGTTTCACAAACCCACACCAGATGAAACATTGTTTGACTGTTGGTGTGTATGTATATATATATATATATATATATATATATATTATCGTAAAAGAATTGATTGGTGACATTTTTTTACGCTCTTCTTTTTATTCCCTTGATTCTATTGACAGGCTGAAGACACTGCCATCAGAAAAGCATTTTCCATGTCATCAGTCATAAGACAACTGAACATTGGCTTAAAGGGGTTGCGACGAGAGCTGCCAAGACTATATCCAGATCTCAGTTAGCAATCGGACACAGTGTCACAGGGAACAGATGGACAAGTCCCCTGTAGTGACGTTTAAATGTTGGATTGGCAAAGGACACTAGTTATTTGAGACGTATGCTCAGATAGCCATCAGATACATTCTGTGTAATGAGACTTGAGTCCCCAAATGAATAAGACTGGTCAAGAATGAAATGTCTTCTGTGGATGCCTGCAGGGGATCTTTTGACTTTCCCAACATCCAATCACAAAAAGGTAACCATTTTCCCTTGTACTCGGGATGAGTAGAAAATCTCTGGGATTCCCCCATTACCTTAAAGTTATCTTCTGACAAACCCAAGAGACCATAGATAAGTTTTGCATGTTCCAGAGCATGAAGTGAAGTGATTGCGGACAAGGGTGTGCTTCCTTCCCTGCCTGTTGGTGAAGCTGATGCTGAAGAGGGATGAGAAGGAGATGGGTGCACTTTCCATAAGCAGTAGCTATGAGAACCAGTGCCTATACAGGCAATTGGGTGCTATTAGAAGAACTTCGCAATGACTGGAGGCTATGAACTTCTGCATGAATTTCGGAATCCGAGGGAGAGGTGGAAACGCATATGCGTACTGATTGTTCCATGAGAACAGTAAATCATCTCCAAGCATCTCTCTCCCTCTGCACTTCCATGAGGCATCATGTGGGCACTGGCTGTTGCGTTCTGTCTTAAATGGCTCCACCAGATGAAGACCCCTGGAGGTAAAGATCTCCCGAAGACTTGCTCGCTTAACTCCTATTCGTGAATGACGAAAGATCTCCTGCTAAACTCCTCCACTTGAACATTGTCCACTCTCGCTAATTGAGAAGCTTGTAGCAATATGTTGTTGCCAAGGTTCCACTCCCATAGGTGCACAGCCTGAGCACTTAGTTTCACTGACCTAGTACGTTACTGCTTGTTGATGAAAAATATTGTCTCCACGTTGTTTGTCAATATAAGGACATTGGCGTTCTCCCTCAACGGCAAGCATGCCTGCAAGGCTAGAAAGGCGGCCTTCAATTCCAGGAAATGTATGTGTTCCTGAAGGTCCTCTTCCTTCCACATGGTGTGGACTTCTTGATCTCCCAAGATTGCTCCCGCCCCAATAGGGAAGAGTCTGTTGTGATAGTAAACTGGTGAGGAGGGTCTGCGGAGGGGGTGTCTATCCTGAGGTTCCTGTGAGCCAACCACCACAGATGTTCCTACTGTAGCCAGGCCGGAAAGGAGAATGTCTTGTTTATAGGGTTGAAGACCGGAGTTCAGTTAGCTGCAGGTGTCTAAACATGGGCACAGGCAGAGCACAGGCAACCATCAGACCCAACAGACTTGGGAACCACCATGTGGGCTTTTGAGAATGAGAAGGAAACAGGGCCATAATCTCCAAGACATTGTTTATTCTTGCTTCTGAAGGAAAGATTTTGCCTAATGTTGAATCCCATAGGAAGCCCATGAGATCCTCTGCATTGGGATGAGGGGGGATTTCTTTATATTGACCAGCAAACCTACTAAATACATCAGGTCGAAGGAAGAGGTACTGCAGGTGTGAAGGCTTGGACTGGGGACTGTGCTCCAATTAGCCAGGCGTCCAGGTATGAATACAGGTGAATGGCTTTCCGGCACAGGAACACCGCCATAAGCTTGGTGAAGACCCTTGGTGCCGAAATGAGGCTGAATGGTAAGACCTTGGACTGATAGTGGTTGTGGCCAATGGAGAACCGCAGGTAGCAGCAGTTGGGAGGCCAAATGAGAATATGCAAATATGCATCTTGCAGGTCCACAGCTACCAGACAGTTGTCCGGCTGAAGAGATGATCAGATAAGTGCGGCCGTAATCATCTTGAACTTTTGTTGGGGTGGGGAAAGGTCTAGTACTGTCCGCAGGCCAACCTTGCTCTTCTTCGGAAAACAGTAAAGAACCTTAAAATAGAAATCTTGGCCTTCCGCTGAAAGGGGAACCTTCTCTATTGGCTCGAAGCGCAATAGTTTGTGTATCTCCTGTGAGAGGGAGTCCACGCCTCTTTGGAGTGTTGGGGTAGCTGGTGGATTTGAGGGGGAGGAGGGTGATAGCCCCTGTGTACCATCAATAGGAACCAGCTGTCACTGGTTATGTTCTTCCAATGAGCAAGATGATGACATACAGTTCCTCCGACCAGTGAGCTGTGGATTTGGACCCTCACATCATTTGGAATGTTTGGCTTCTGGAGTGGGGAGGGCTGGGAGAAGAACCCTTGAGTGTTGGATGTACCTGCATTTTGGTTGGAGTGCTCGAAGATCTGTTGTGCCTGCTCTGGCGGTCATAAAAGCCTCTAAAGCCTCCCAAACTGTTGGCAGTGACAGACTGTCTCTGAAGGCCTGGTTAGCATTGCCAAAGACATTGCCGTTTGTGCACAGTTTTTCTTTACTCAACTCCTCCGGTGAATCAGGCCCAAACACTCGAGTGTGAGGGTCGACCACAAAGAATGACTTGCGACACCAGGTGCAGACAGAGAACCCTGCTTTACCAGACATGAACAGGAGGAAGCGAGGGGAGAAAGGCAGGAAAAAGACTAATTCAAGTTACTGCAGGGACAATAAGAAGAGGTCTGTAACCGGCATCTAACCCATCTGACGCAGAGAAAGGGAATGGGGAAAGGAGTGCGGGAGATGGGTACAGGGAGTGGTTGCAGTATGCGCGACATGGCCTGCTTCCACTCTCTCCATTCTTAAAAGGGTAAGGTTAGGCCTGCTTGGGCTTGCCATTGCTCTGCTTCCATTCCTGCTCCATGGGAACTCCCATAAGTATGGAGGAGAGGGGATGGGACATACGAGTGTACAACAAGAAACAAGTGGGAGGCATGTGAACTACATGAGTCAAAGAACAAGGAGCACAGTGGTGGGAAGCGGGAACAGATTTGCCAGTCAAACTGACTATTCACAGTTCCTTTTGGTTTGCAGCCATTTACCACAGTATTTGTATATTTATATAGCGCACAAAACCCCAAGGTATCTAGGTGATTAAGCTTAAGAGATTGGTTACAGAGCTTCAGTTACAGAATAGGAAGCGCAAGAGGTGCATTACAACAATGTGGAAAGTGCAAGGTAATACACCATAAGCAAAGTGCAAAAGAGAGGTACGTGGTGATCACATCCATTGAGCTAGACCCCATGTTTCAGGGTGGCAGCAACACAGAGATGCAAGAGTCAATTCAGGGAGCATAAACATGGTGCCTACCCCATTCTGCAGGGCGGCAGCGACTCACAGATGCAAGAGAAAAATCAATGGGCATGAGCAGTATAGCAGTGGGGTACTCGCCCTGGTGTGTTCTGGAAGTGGACAGGGAGTAGACAGGGCCATTTGTATGGGCTTTAGGCGATCCGCGCCGGCTCGCGCCTCCCAGTTGTTCTCATTGGCTAATAACAGCCAGGGCAACTAATGGTGTCAATTTGCAAGGCTTAAAAATTGTATCACCTCTATCTTTCACAAAAATGTCCCCGGCCCTGCCTCAAGCAAAGTCTGAATGGATGCCAATATTTGCTAAAGGGATTGAGGATCATTTGCGCAGTGATTCCACGCTACACCTGGCTGACCATAATTTGCCCTTCTGAAAATGTGAAGTTTGATTTCATTTGTATAGCATAACAAAGCGCAAGAACTGTTGATTGAGGTCTTTCCCCAACAAATTTCTGAATCTTGGGTAGAATTTAATTTTTTTGCAATATTCTCCCCACTTGTGTGTCCCCCAGCACATTTTTGATCAGCTCTCCTGAGTGAGTGGGAACCTTTTTCCGTGCTGTCTTTTACTCTATCTTTGGGAACCTTTTTCAATCCTTTTGGTTGCATCTTTTTGGAGTAATGCTTTCCTCCACCTTTTAAGGCATCGGCAATTTACTATTGAAGCACACAGCACTTTCTGGGCGGTGTTGTTGGGTGCTCTTTCGGCTGCACTTTTTTTTTTCTTGTGATAACTATTCTTTCTTAAGATAGGAGGATACTTTCTATCCTACCTAACTTATTTTGTGTAATCAGCACACCCCACCATATGTGTAGTGCTTTGGGGACACAATGCACTCCCTTTTCCACTTCTCCTGTAACTTTCTAGTTACAGTGACAAGTTCCTCTAAGTGGCTGGTGGCAGTGGATATTTTCAAACAGATTTGAAGTGAAACTTACAAACAGGCTGCTGTCGCAGCTGCGATAAAGGACACATGGGCCACCATTGTACTAAAATGGTGCCCGTCTTGTTTTTTTTCGCAAACTCTTGATGACTTGTCCTTTTTTCTTGAGTCTTCTACCTGGCTGGGTGATGAAGGTCTCCATAGTTCTTTTGTCTTTGGCTCTCTGGGTGCCTGAGAGGACAGGAAGTGGGGGAGGTGACTGAAACTCCACTGGTCTTTGTCCTGCAGTGTGGCTGCCTGGATCCAGTTCAAACTGGGAAGTTGGCTGTCCTTTTGGACAAGCTAGCCCCCAGATTTGCATGTACGGCTTGAATGCGGATTGGATCTTCCAGCCGTTTTCCCTGCATAAAGGCGAGGGTCCTCGAGCAGCAAGTGAGAGCCGACCTATGGAACGAAAAATATGAGGAAGAAGGATGTCTGCAGCCATCTCCAGGGACTACTGATTGACCGTTGCTGCTCCAACCTTCTCTTCGGATAGACAGGGAGGATCCAGACCGGGTGACTTCCTCCCCTGCACTGGTGGGACTAACTACTGGAAACAACCTGCCTTTTGAGCAATTCCTCGAAGAGCTGCGACCGTCCCAGGCTACAATTCCCCAATACCGTGGGACTTGGACCAATTTGCTGTGTATTGTCTCCTGAAGCACGGTTTCGGCTGGAACATCATGGGCATCCTGCTGGATCTACAATGACTCTTTCCCACCCTGAAACGTATCCCTTCCAAGGCTGGTACTAAGAAACGGAGAGAAGTCAGTTGTGTGACAACCGCCCCTGAACCAAAGCTTGTCTTGAGTCCCAACGAGTCAGTATCGTGAAGCTGGTCTGCTGACCGTCCGCTCCTGCCAAAAGTTCCTTCCTCAGCCTCCAGGCCAAGAATCCGAACAGGAGCTGCTGTTGCCTCACCTGGGGACCCACCAGTGACATTTTCTTCCTTCTTCATGAAAAGGTGCTGTCCCGCTCCTAGGTACTTAACTGGATGCTTGCCGTGATTAATCAGACTCCTCCTGAGCTTTCTGAGACAATGGGGTGGACAACCCAATTGTTTTCTCACAGGCCGAAGTACACTGGTCCGTTGATCTACAATCCTTCAGGGTTCTACTTGACCTCCCTGAACCATCTTTTAAATAAATATTTGACTTGCATGCAATACAGAGAAACCTGCTATTTTTGACAACATCTGCCTTCCTTTGTTTTGCCATCCAGCGGTCCTGGTCCCCCAGTGCTTCCTCCGACTCAGACTCATATCCCCAGATAGGGTTGGACTTTTTAAAATGTAGGCACCAGTATCTTTGTTGGGTTACTTAATGTTGGTTACAAGAAATGATTTGCTACTCTAACTACTTAACTCTATTCATATAAAGTCTACTACTGGCTTGAGTAATAGTTAAATGTCTTACTGTATAAAGGGAATATGTTTACTTACCTGCGATTCCAATATTGTGTTAGTTTCCTTAGTATTCATAATAAACCATATTTTTATAAATCTACTGTAAGTGTATTCTCGACTATAGGCGTGCCTTCGTTCTTTGTACTTACCTACCTCCCTTCTTCCTCCGAGACTAAGCCTGGCTACTCGGCCACAGCTACAAAACAATTTCGGTAGTTCAGGCCAAACCAAGAATTGGAGCCCTCCAAAAAGGGAGTCTTTTCTAGTCCTACCAAAGGGGGACCTTAGTAGAACTCCACAACAATCAGGTCACCGTATAGGCTGTTACCGCGTGAACGCCAATCTCTAGGTGTTAGAGCCATATAAAATGGAGCAGCAAATGTCAATCGACTTGTTCTACCATTTGTCACAGCTGGGGGAAAAACTCTAAACAACTTGGAAGTGCACTACTCTCATTTTGGCTGTGAAGGCGATGTATTTAATGCATTTATTTTGCATTTATTTCAGGGCACAAAGCCCTGAGGCATCTAGGGGCTAGTTACAGAAAGTGCATAGTACATGGTATAGTTCCCAACGTTCAAGAATACACGTATAGTTTACAGTGTGTATGTATAAATAAAGGCAAAGCCTCCCGTCATGGTGCGGGGCACTGTTTCAAGCATGCAGACGGGTATAAGAGTCACAATAGGTAAGCATATACATACTGGCGCAGTAAATTATAAGGTTCGATTGCACCACTGATGAAGGAGCTTGTGACTGCACAACAGGCACTCTGGGTTTACCTCCGGAACCCTTCATTTCTTTTACCACAGTGGTCCCTCATTCCTTTCCTCCCCTCTGTTAGTAATGGGCTGTCTCTTGGGAGTCCAAACAGTCGCTCACAGTCCCTGGGATTTTTGTATTGCCCCCAACACTTTTTTCTTGGCTCTGTGTCTTTGTTGATCACTTCTCAGGTAGTTGGGATCAATCACCATTCCTTCTAGGTATCCTATGTACTGCACTGCCCCCTCCCCTTCTTCCCCTGCACTTTCCCCCTCCCCTTGCACGATCTCAATATCACCTGGCCTAGTAAGATCACGGTCTCTGTCTTCCCTCTGTTCCCCTTCCCTTGCCTCATCGCACCTTGAAACACTTGTGTATAGGCAGGTTATAAATGCCATATACTCTAAAGTCATCCGACAGGGCCCATGGATCAGGCATTGCACAACCAGTTGGACCCATGGGGATTTTCAACATTCCCCTTCTGTTTGGTTCCAAATGTCTCCCCTCTCAATTTGTGGTTGGGCTAGTGTTCACTCACTGAGGTCTACGTTTTAAAGTCATCTAACTCCCTTTCTCCTCATCCCAGAACTTGCTTAATTGTCTTACTCCTCCTACTCTTCGCTCACTGTTCATGTGCACACTTTCACACCATCTCCTTCTATTTCCCTTACCATCTTTGGTGTTCTCCACCCTCCTCTGCTCAGTTCTCGCTCTTCTGATGTTTCACTGCTTCATCTCCTTTCCATGCTCTTCTCCTCGATCCACCCCGACCGCTACCTCGGCTCTCCTTCACATCTTCCACTGTTCACCTATCTTCATACTCAATAACTGGCTAACTTGCACACCTCCCGCTATGTGAGCCCTTTTTTCTTTTTTTGTTTCTTTTCTCAGCCACTCAAGTGACATTTATTTGAAGAAAAAAAACATACTTACGCACAGTTTTGTTAACTGTTTTAAAGTACAAACCCCCAACAAATACATGCCTTTCTAGGAAATCACTGGTCTGGTTACCAATATAAGCTGGAAACAGTGCTGGTCGAATCTGGAGTAAAATAGATGCGTATAAATAATGTATAGAAATAATTGACTATTAGACACAGACCCACATAAAGAAGAAAAAAGAAGCTATTACAACCAATCATTATTTGGTTGCCAAAAACATGATCCATCGGGGGTACCCACAGACAGTGGCGTGAAGTCCCACTTCTGACAAAGAATACCACGTAGGACCCCAGTTAACACTGCATACACTGAACACACAATCTTTTAGGCATCCATTGCAAAGAGCCTCCATTTAATAATCTATGTGTTCATGTAATTGGAATGCTAAGGAGAATCTAGCAGCAGCTGTGCATTTATTAGATGTAGGTTTTTGGAGTGCGCTTGACCAGAGTGGATTGCAATTCCCCCATGTTAGTCTATTTCTGTTGCAAGCCAATGTGGGGCTCTGCGAGCCAAGACCATAAACGTGCTTTCTGCTATCTTTGAGTCAGGCGGTATATAGCCTGTTTGCCCGACTCTGAAATGGCACCACAGAGGTTTCTTTAAGTTTGCAGGGCTATCGGTTATGCTCTCGGAAAAGACAGTAAGCTTTGCCATGTTCAGGAGTTCCTTATTACAAGAAAAGCGTATGTGGAGGCGGGGGGGTGGGAAATAGTGTGGATCTCATTTACCACCACCACATTTCCACAACACCATATTCCGAATTTGGGAGGTGATGCTGAGGGAAAACCTCCAGCACTTGGCTAGTGGTTTTGCCTCCACATCACTTTCAATAAATGGTGGATATTTCACCAATGGAACTGCAGCTGGTGAGAATTCCTCCAAAACCCCAAATAAATCCTATTGGACTTTGTGATGGGGAATAACACTAACACCACTTGTAATTTTGCTGGATTTACTTCCAAAATGAGTGGCGGTAATGGTATTCAAATGTGGCAGTATTTCTAGAGGACCTTTGCCTACCAGCAACTATAGCCCAGAGCCTTGCAAGGAGCCAATGAGCCAGAGAAACCCAGGAGGATGTAAAGACCTCCAGTCATGTGGCTTGCCCTTTACCAGGGGGTGAGAATAACTTCAGTCTGACGAGTGACATGCTGAGGGGGATTCTTTACTTTTGGTCATCGTTTTGGATATTCCCTCGGGCAAGTTGGAATTCATTTCCTCTGGTGGCTATCAAAAGAAAGTGGAATTTTTTGGCGAATGGGCAATTGGACTTGGATTAGGAAACTAGGTCCTCCTAGAGTAGTCCCCTTGCACAGGTGTTAATTTCTTCAAGCCTGAAGCAACGTTATAGAGGCAGGGAGGGGTTTCCCTATGTGCAAAAAGTTAAAATAAGGGGTTGAAATGGTGCATTTTACAGCACAACCTTAGAGAAAAGCTGTGTAAAAAGTCATGAAATGTACAATCTGTTTTGCAGGTTAACATAAGGAAAACATCCAACAGATGGAGTCTAGGTCACCAACAATTACAGAGGAGCATTTTATGAAATGCTCAGACCAGTGGTCAAAATATATACAATCAATGCCACTGTAAACCACTTTCATGAGGGTGCCCGCAATACATACCAGCAGAGTACCGTCACTGGCATACATGTAAAGCACATGTTCATGATGCCTGTTCCTACATTACGCCTGCATTGCCCTGTAAAACAATTGTTCATGTAGCCTGTTCCCAAATGTATGCATGTCTTGCCACTGTAAAACGCTTTCATGATTATGACAGCAACATACATCAGCATGCCATTGGAAATAAAATATGATGCCACTAGTGCGAGTATTCACCCAATCGGCCATATGAAGGAGCACACAAACGCATGCACAAGCACACACACACACACTGATTTGTACTCGGCTGCACACTCACACATTGCAACTTATTTTGAAACAAACATGTTTTTAAAAACAAAATAAAATAGCTTTCCAAAATGAGGGGCCTAAATGGACAGCTGCCCCACCTGGCCCCCTGGCACCGACACTGAGCGTTAGGAGGGAGCTTCCTTTTTTGGGATAAGTGGGCTGTATCATTTGTATGGTTGGTGTCCCCTGATTCGCATTGCCCATTCATTAACATGCGTATAAACACCCATTTTGCATACATAAATTGGGTATGTCTGCACACTTAGCTTATGCAAGTATTTTATTTATTTTTTAAACAGAGAATGGTCACAAACGGTCTTTTCTCAGTTTTGTGAATCGAGTGAAAGGGCTGCCCTTTTGCGGCGGCAAATGCATCTATGGCAACAGAAATATTTTGCGAATATGCTCATATGCGTTTGCTGCAAAGTCACAAAGTATATTCCCACTAAGCCTTCAGTGTTGTAGATGCAAATTACTGGCATCAGGCACTTCAAAATAGGAGGATGAGCATTTACAAGCAGGCAGCAGTACCCAGGGGGCTAAGGCACATGCTAGCAGCCCCTCCTGTGCACTGCTTCCTCCTCCTCGTCCTGCTCAAGATTCAGGGTCTCCCAAATTGTCCCAAATAAGCGGCATGTCTCTTGCTGGCAATATCATCCTTGGCACTTAAAACATTTTGTAGACCTCCCTCCGCTAGGCCTCATTTACTTTTAAGACTGTACAGTTCTTGTGAAAGAAACATTTGTACCTAGTTTTAAGACATTTGTTTGCAAACTAATTTCACACAGGCGCACTAAATAAAATATTAACATAACATTAACTGTCAGTTGCGAAAACTAAGAGTATTTGGGCAAAGTGCAAGCATTCGGTGAAGGACTCCATCCTTCTCGAAAAACTAGGAAAGAAAACACCTAAGCAGAAAACACCATGTTAAAAGAAAAGGCTCACTCACTCACCAATAACAATGCCTCCTATTGCACCAGCTTTTTGGGCATTTCTGGCCTTTTCGGCAAACATGCACTGCCCCCTCTGCATCAAAGCAATTCTTCCTGATATTGCTGCAGGGTTGGTTAGCTGGGAACATCCGTTGTACGGTTCACTGGAAGCAACAAATCCTCTCGTCTAGTGGAGAGAATCAAGACAATCAATTCAACATTTGTTTAAATCTATAGCTAGCTTAGATATATATCAGCCAAGGTCCATCAATTAAAGTAAAAACGTATAACCTTCACTATCAAGTGTGTTCCTCTGTTAGGTCCTGTCGGCTGCCTAAATAGGTAATTACTTGTTCAATGACCTAATGTCCGCGTTACTCAGAAGAACCAATTAATTCAAACTCAAAGCAGCATAAGTCATTTTCTTTTACTTTTGACTTAATAAAAGGCACTGCTGGCTATCAACTAATCATCACTTTATTTGTCCTGGCTTTATGTTGCTAAATAGACCATTTCAACTTTGACCTGGGTTAACCCGATAAACTTGCCATTTACTGAATCTACATTAGTTATTGTGCCCTGATCTGTTTCGCCCCCTCGTTCTACCCATCTAACGTCTCCCCTCCATTTCAAGCTCGACTTCTTCGACTTCTTACGTACTCTCGAGGAGACATTTGTAAAGATGCCATTTTTACACTAATGTGGATAGATCAAACTCATCTTTGAAGGATATGCAGCATAGACTGGCTTCACTTCTTGAAACGCTCAGCCAACACAAGTAGACCTGCTGCAGAAATCAAACATCCACAAATACCTTTTTGATGACATTGTAACGAACTTTCTGCTGCTGGTAATCTGTTTTGATGAACCAAGGAGTAAGACAAAATGTAACTGAAGTGCCCTCCACAGAGTCCAATTTGAGTCGTTTTAAGGCTAATTAAGGTAGTCTAAAAAGCATGTTGATGTTGCAGTTCTGTAAAGTGCAACATGTGACTAAGTCAGTGCTTTCTTTAATACATTCAAGCATATCTTGGTGCCAATTTCCATCCACCAGATTACCTCATCTTGTGTGCAGATCCAAGACGCTACTACCCATGTCAGTCCAGCTTTAACCTTTTCATTTGATGTCACTCAAATAATCTTATACCAAATCAAATGCAGTAATTTACAAATCAGTAGAATTCAATAATAAGAAACTAAATGCCACTTCTGTTACTTCATTTACATTTCCAGTCCCATTCCAGTAAAGGCATTGTTGTCTACATCTGCAGCTTCCACAATTGAAATTCCATGTGATTCCATGGTTTATCCACCCACTTGCATAGATGCTCCTACCTACACTTACGTGAATAGCCAACTGCTTAGTTTGCATAACCCATTACACACAGACCCCAAGCTGCCCAGACTCCTTCACCTACACTGTGCTTTGCACAGCAAAACTGCATGGCACATCCATTCAAGTTATAACATCACTGTTTATGACTGGTTTTGCTCTGTGAACGTGGCGAGGGGGCTGGGCTGTGAAGCAAGAGTTAAGCAGGTTGTGCCAGGGGCATGTGACCACACATTCACCTTGCTAACATTGTTTTCCCATTACAATGCTGCATTGCATCATGCTCCAGTTTGTACACTTACCACGGACAACATTACACAAGTCTGAAGGAAAGGGATTGAATGTACGAGCAGAGTCTAGTTCGAGAAATTACACATCTTCTTAGTAAATCATAGTAAACACATTTTTCATCTATGCCGATCTGTTTATTCTTAGCAAAATAATTATATAACATTTCCCAAATGAATACACACCCCCATTAAATATTTGGACAAGTCCATTCCAAACTGTGCTGGCCCGGCTGACAAAACCACCCTGCCAAAAAACGGGTGAGAGACTATTTGAACAGCCCGAGGAGGCAGTTGCTGCTCTTTTTGCTGTTGGCTCGATAGCTCAATCATTTCTTGCATGAACCGCAAACCATCCTCCGCATCAACAGAGCTGGCTGCCTAAAAAAAAAAGAATGCATTTTTATATTAATTTATATACTTTAAACATCCAAAATAATATTCAAATTAATGAGTCACAAATATGTTTTAGGTATAGAGACTGCTGGTTTTGAGGCCATCTACTAGGCTACAGAAAATATATGAAGAGAAAAGTAATGAATTATAAATATGAACAGATGAACTAAATATGGAATAACAAAAATGATGGAAATATAATTTACACATGCTTAATATAAAACACGTTTTTTTTTAAAATTTACAGTCAAGGCGGCAATGGTCAAAATGTACTCCAAATACTGAAAACGACGGTAAGAAAATGTAATTAAAAAGTCAAACAAACAGAAAAAGTTAACTTTCTTTTGTAGGGACCCAAGTGTCCAAGTGTTACAGAATGTATTAAAAGTTGATGCTTTTATCTTTGTCTAACAGTTTATCTTTGAAGTTGGCATGCTGTCCAAATGAATGACCAAGTGCAGGCCACAGATTTTGTGGGTTTCATTTTAGTTATTTTTTTCACTTTTCGGTAGTTTTTGAGCAGAAACAGAGCTGGCAGTAGGGCCTTGAGAAAGGTTTTATTGTCATCTTTAGTAAAAAAATAGAAAAATAGGGTAAGGAGGATGCGGAGGTAGGAGCATATCCAAGGCCCATTTTGTACTTTCTTTGGAAAACTGAATAGGCTGTTGAGGGAACAGGGACAACCGTGGCCGACCTCCATCAAGCAAATTATCTTTTTGGCGAATTGCTTTCTTTTTCCTTTAAAAAATAAATAAATCATGTTTTGATGATGGGACCACCGCTTTGAAAGGTACCGGGAATTCTCTTGTTTTTATTTATTTGTACATAGCTGCACGTGCAAGAGATATTTCAGGGCACCAGGGAAGACCACAAGGAGAGTTACAATGGGGTAAAGAGAAGTATCTATGGTTACAAACTGTAGCAAATGTGTTGACCTGGCGACGAGGGTATGGAAGCCCAATTCATAGGTACACAATGATTTAAGTCGTATGGCTACTATCAAGTGCTCATACATAGTGTTTGCGTGAATGGCCATTACATGGCATTAGGGCTAAGAATATAGTTAACTCGTTTTGTTAAACCAGAACACAGAACCATTTAGTAAACAGTTATTTCCTTTTTTTTATTTTAAGGTTCTGTACTGATGACCTTTCTTCATTTTAGCAAATCATTTTGCAATTGCTGGTCCAAACAGGATTTTTTTTTTTTGTATTTATTAGTTTAGGGCTGTGTGAGACTAAACATAAGAATATCCATGCTTGCTTTAAATGCTAATGCCAGTGGCGGTCTTTATTTTGGGAATTTTATTAATTTGTAAAGTTTCTTAATTTCTTTTGCTGTAATCTAACCCTTAGAGTTTGCTTTTTTTATTGTTGAAATTTAATCAAATAATTTTTTTACAACATTTCCTTGGAAACGTTTTGTCATTCTGATGAAATCCTTTCACTTTAGAGACATTTCATGAAGGTGGAGAAGAAAGAGGAAAAACAAAAGGACGTGGTAGGAGAAAAGGAAGATCCTAATTATGTTTGTTTCGTTTAAGCTCTAATTTTTCCGTTAGCTTTTGAATGTCATGTAGGTGTCTTTACAGACTTTTCACTATTTTCATTCCTTCTAATTAGGTTTGTTTTTACATAACAATTGTAAAAAAAAAGTATAACACTTTTCCTAAACTACTGAAAACACCTTAAAACAATGCCCAGCAATGATTCATTGTGGAGTATCCCCAAAGCAAGTTATGCAAGTAGTAAGGTTCAAATATTACTCACAAATAGGGAATGGTTAGGAAAACCACCTATGGGTTCTAAATGTTTATATATAATACTGGAAATCTCTCTTTTGGAATGATCCAAGTTAACAGTGTCAAACAAAGTGCCAGGGCTCTGTGGGGACAACTGCCTCCCAACAGGTTCCTTAAACTCACAGATTTAAGGATATTGTGCCCAGCAGCTACTTGTATCAAACTCTGTGACATAGCACCTAGAAGCTGCTTTACTCATGTTAGAGTAACAGATTTAGCACTCAGCCACATCTTTGCTACATTTCCCTCTTCAAAGTAATATAGCGGCCAGCTCATAATTTGTAATTTAGCCAGGAGAGCCAACTAGTATGGTACAAGCAACGGTGAACCAAGGACCCCGGTTCTACCAGGTGCTATGGAAACAAAGAGCTGGCCTGTTTTCCTTAGATTTTGTTTTGTTTACGTAGTACAAGACCACCCTCATTACATCTAATGTATGGCAGCTTCTTTCCACCGAGTTATATGTATTTTGGAAAAAAAGTAGGTAGTTCAATGGATTGGTGAACTTGGATATGCCATTTGGTGAAAACCTAGGATGTTTTCCAAGGACCACCTTGTCCTTGTGGATTACAAAGAAAGGGTTTTGTACAGATAATGCCTGTAGCTCACTAACCAGTCTTATCGAGGTGATGGCTACCAGAAAGTTAGTTATGTAGGTTAAGTGTATTAGGCTGGCTTTGTGCATAGGCTCAAAGGGCAGACCCATGAGCTTTGAGAGCACAACGTTAAGGTCCCTACCTGGTGGTGGGTTAGAAATGGGAGCGTACAGTCTCTTTACTCCCTCCATGAAAGCTTTGATAAATGCAACTTTCCACCAAGACACTTTGTTCTGTGAAGGGGTGTGCGGACAGAGCCGCTAGGTGTACCTTGGAGTTAAACACTAGGCCAAAATCTAAT
This sequence comes from Ambystoma mexicanum, assembly GCF_040938575.1. Taxonomy (NCBI): domain Eukaryota; kingdom Metazoa; phylum Chordata; class Amphibia; order Caudata; family Ambystomatidae; genus Ambystoma; species Ambystoma mexicanum. The sequence goes on along the minus strand of NC_090922.1, from coordinate 573,442,347 downwards.
GGATAAATCATGTAATGTAGAATGTTGGATGATGAACATTCAATTGGATTTAAGGATTGTGATCTGCATCATACCACAAACCTTTTCCACTTGTTGAAGTAACAGTGTCTGGTGTTGGGTTTCCGTGCCTCCTTTAGGATATCAATACACCTTTGAGGAAGCTTCAAGTGCCCAAACTCTATGACTTCAGGAGTCAGGCTGCCAAGTTCATAGACTGAGGCTGTGGATTGAGTGTTGTCCCCTCGTGCTGGGACAGTGTTCGTGGGGCACGGAAGTTTGATTGGTTTGCAAACCGCCCTTTTGAGGAGGTGTGGAAACCATGGTTGTCTTGCCCACATTGGTGCGATCAGGATTAGTGTGGCTTGTTCCTGGTGCATCTTGTGCACTATCCTGCTGAGTGGTGGTGTCGGGGGCAAGGGCCGTAATCACATTTCCCCGACCAGCTCATCCACAGGGTGTTCCTCCTTGGACTTTGGTTGGGGAAACCTGAATGCTAAGTCTGGGCATTGTGCGCTTTGGCTTGTGGCGAAACAATTCTAAAGGAGGAGAACACCACAGGAAGAAGAATTTGTCTAGAATATCTGTTGATTTGCCACTCGTGCTCCTCGGGTAGAGGATTTCTGCTCATAGTCTCCGCTACAGAATTGAGTTCCCTTGCAACGTGTTGAGAGACTAGGAACATGTTCCGCTTGAGTGCCCCCTTACCGGCTTTTGGGATAGCCTGGACAGACTTGGAGAGTGTGCCTCCCTGCTTGTTTAGGTAAAACATGGCAGTGGTGCCGTCTGGGAGAGCTTGCACTGTCTGACCTACTAGATGCTACTGAAAAGCTTGCAGAGCCTTGAGAACTGCCAGATGTTCTAGAAGGTTGATGTGGTTTTGGGCTGTGGGGTGTGTCCACTGGCTGTGAGCTGTGTGGTGAAGGTAATGGGCTCTCCATTCGGAGTGAGGGGTCTGTAATTAGCATCGCTTGAACTGGTGGATTGCGAAAAGGCTTTGTTGTCCTTGGACCACCAGCGAAGAGCCTGTAATAAGGTTAGCGAAACATCCACTAAATCGTCCCACTGACAGCTTGCCTGAGACCATTGTTTTGCTAACCACTCCTGCATTGGGCGCATGCGCAGCCGCGCATGTGGAAGTAGGTAAATGCATGAGGCCATCATCCCGAGCAGGAGCATTGGTGCCTTGCATATGGTTATTTGGCGACAAGCTAGTTAGTGAGGTATTTGCAACAGCATGTTCTGAACTCTTTCGTTTGAGGGGAAGACTAGCGCCTATGTTGTTATGATTGCTCCCAGGAATTGTTTTATTTGACTGGGTACAAGACTTGATTTTTTCTCGTTAATGGAGAATCCCAACTGAAACAGAAGGTTGATTCTTCTTTGGGTGCTTTCATTGCAAATTTGAGGGGACACCCCTATTATCAGCCAGTCGTCCAGATATGGGTACACTGGGATTGACTATGCGTAGGTGCCCTGCTACCACTGCTAGTACTTTAGTGAATACCCTTGTTGCTGAGGCTATGCCAAAAGGGAGCACCTTGAATTGGTAGTGTGCTTCCGCTATTTGAGAGTGTAGATACTCGGTGTGCTGGGAACATTGAAATATGAAAGTATGCACGTTTCACATCCAATGTTGCCATGGAATCCGCCCGTTTTAAGAGAGGAATTGCCTCCAGAAGCGTTGTCGTGTGAAATTTTTGAGGCTCGTCATAGGTTTTCGCTGGGCGCAGGTCTAGTACCGGATGCATTATTAGGTCATTCTTTGGCACAAGGAAGTACGTTGAATAAATACCCTTGTTCACCTGGCTTGCTGGGACGATTTCTATTGCGTCCTTTTCCAGCAGGGCTTTCACCTCCTCCATTTTTCTGTGACTTGGCAAGTGGTTGGATGGTCTTTGCTCTATACAATATCCACCTGACACAGTGGATAACACCCACTTGTCCGAAGTGATCCCCTCCCATGCGTGGTTGAATTGTGAGATGCAACCTCATACTGGAGTGGCATGGGAGGGGACCTGGAGCGTGGTGTCATTGCTTGGGTGGAGTGGAGCCTCTGGCAGCAGAGGCTCTACCCCTGCTCCTAGACCTTTTGTAGCCTCTTTGAAAGTTGGAGGAGGAGGACTGTCCTTGTGAGGTGCCACACAATCGTGATTGGCTGCCTTGATTGTAACCACAGGAGCGTTGTGGGCCCTGGTCACAAACCTTGTAGTAATAAAAGATCCCCTTTGGAAGAAAGGTTTGTTAGATAGTTGTCCAAGAGATTTTAGGGCGTCGTATTCCTCTTTGGCACTTTTCAGGGCATCTTCGACTACCTTACCAAACAGGGCATTGGGTTCAATGGGCATGTTGAGCAGCGTGGCCTGCGTTTCTAGTTTGAACCCTGACTGCATTAGCCAGGCAATTGGCGTTTGATTAATGTGCGCTCAGCTATGATGCAGCCTGCATTGTCAGCAGCATCTAGATTGTTTAATAAAATGCAGTTACGGAGACCACCAGGGGACACAGACGGTAATGTTAGTCTGGATTTCGGCTCCGCCACCCGCTGCATGATAAGGTGTAGGCATAGGTATTGCAGCCAGTCCCAGTTATAAATGAGGGCAGCAAGTCGTGAAGCGGTGACGAATGAGGGGCCAATCCCAAAAGCACTGCGAAACGCATCGGAGACCATTGGTGCGGTGTGGTAGAAGCCACAGCCTCGCTGCAAGAGAGCGTATCTTTGGTGCCGAAAAACAGTAGTGAAGTGTACTACCGGAGCTTGGAGAAGGGTTGCTGGAACATGGGGGTGGGAGGGAAGACTATCGGCCCGCTGGGGACAAGGTCAGTGAGCGCTGCTTCTCGAAGGAGAGATTGGTGGCATAGTGGCAACTGCGATTTCCAGAGCCCCGAAGTGAGGACGAAGGCCCAGCCCGCCATAGGAGTGTGCATCTAACCGCAAGAAAGCGACGTACCCAGGAGAACTTGAACAGGGCCTGAGACACAGAAAGCCCCCCCCCCTCCCCATCGGTGACCCGGGGCAACTGGCACAGAGGAGCTGGAGCCCTGGGCACCACAGGGCACCCTTGGCCCCTGAACAAGAAATGTGGGGCGGTAGAGCCCTGCCTGAGGGGCTGAAGAAGGTCTCCCCCGAAAGCTCAATAAGGGGCCACCCATAGCCTGCGGCTACCCCCTCCCCTGCGGAAAGCCAGAGACCGCCTGCGGGGGCACCCCACAGAGCAGCAGTAGTGCAAGGTTCAGAAAGGCAGTGTGGATTGGGCCACAGAGCAGCAGCTGCTGCAGAACCGCTCAGGACTGGGACACAGATCTTGATGAAGCCCCCACATGGTGAAGAGTCACAGGCAGCCCAGAGGAAGAAAGCGGTCCGAGGGGTCAGGTGAGCAAAGCTCCAGAGAAAGTGAACCGCCAAAGCATTTGGGAAGAGGAAGCTGGGGCCGAGAAGGTTTGGCCTCTGGCCTCACACAAGATGGTGACAGCGCTGGTACAGGCCCCACCCCACTCACACACAGACAGCCGAAAGCACCCGGGCTAGTTTTGCACTGTGTTCCCCGAGAGCAATAGAAGGAGGTGTAGCATCCCAACAAAAACTTAAGAGACAAGCGGAATGGCCCAGAAACCGGTGCATCCGCCACCAAGCTTACAGTGGGAGGAACAATTGAGGATAATTCAGGGATCGTAGCATAAATAAAGGCCCTCCGCAATGACATTCAAATGTACATCTCTGAGCTGCGAGGGAAAGTGGAAAAGATGAAAGGAAAGGCAGAGGGACTGGAGCACAACCAACTGAACGCGGAGATGAAACTGGACGCTAGAATGACAGACCTTTAGCTCAGAGAGGAAGAGGTGTCCTTGAAACATGATGACCTGGAAAACATAGCGTAGAAACAACCTACATATAATTGGCCTGGCCGAGAAAGATGGGGAGACACCAGCCTAGGTAAAGAAGAAAGTGCAGGACATAGTAAACCTCCTTTACCGGGAGGAAGGAGAGAAGACAGTGCAGATTAAGCGAGCCCACACAGTGGGGAAAGCCTGCAGTGGCGGCCCGCAATCCATTGTGGTGAGATTTCTCTGTTACAAAGAGAAAGCAGAGGTCCTCCTGAGAATAAAGGAGATACCAGAAGTGAAATACCAGGGATCCAAAGTGAGGCTGTTCCAAGATCCGTCAGGCTTCTGGCTCACGGACAAAGGGATCAGGTATAGATGGGCCTACTGCTTAGTACTGCTCTTTGAGAAAGAAGGAGAATAGTGCAGTCACCTCGGCCAAATAAGCAGAGCAAATTTTACTGTATCGAACAAAGGATATGGTTGCAAGAAGGTCAGGCGATCCATCGAGCCCAAATGCCCTAAGGGAGACTGTATCCCGTGATGGACTCTCGATATGTAAGAGGGGCAGAGTGGGTAGAAAATATGTGAAGCCGAGTGGTGCCTCGCTGAAGAAGCAATCGTGACTGGAACCAAGTGAAGGATGCATCCACAGGGGACAGTTCAGGAGGGACAGGACAAGCGGATGTAACGTTTGGGAGATTCCCAATGGTAGGAGCATCCCTCTGGTAGCCCTCATTTGTAAGAGGGCATCTCTACAGGGTGTTGGTGATTGGTTCACCCATGGTTGGAGGGTTTTGGTTCATGGTTCAAAAGAAGGGAGCCGGGAGAAACAGATGTGGAAAAGTGGACGGGTGGTGGGAAGACAGGTGCAGATGAACGCATGGTGAAAAGGATGGCAAAGAGGGAGTGCGATAGAGTCCCTTTTAGTGCAAGATGGCGGGATGACTGGATCATTGGTGGGAGAAAGTACAATGTGAATAGGGACGCTGAACGTGAAAGGGCTCAACTCCCCTACTAAAAGGGTCTCTGGTAGCTCGGGAATGTAAAAAGGCCGCCCTGGATGTCCTGTTTTTACAGGCAACACGATTGAGGACAGGTGAAGAGGGGTCTCTGAGGAGGGCGTGGTGGGAGGATGGGGTAGACCTATTGGGCTTCTGGCGCGATTAAAAAGGGAGGAGTGGGCATAATGTTACATAGGCGCCTCCGATTGGCAGATCCCGAAGAAATGGCCCTGATAGAGCGGTGGTGGGGAAGAAGCATTGGCCAGGCAAAAGGGATTAGTCATAATTGGTGGGGACTTAAACCCGTGGGCAGAGGCACACCTGGATAGGCAATTGAAAGAAGTGGGAGACCAGAACGGAACAGGGGGGAGGAGACACATTTAGGAGACAAGGGGCCTAGCCGATGTGTGGCGAGTAATCCACCCAGGCCAAAGGGGGTACACGTTCTTCTCGAGAGTGCGCACAACATTTAACAGGATAGATTACCTGCTGCTGGATAGGGAGCACACAACACTAGTGCGAAATTGCAAAGTTGGCCCGACCACGACATGGTCACGATGGTGTTTGATATAGCGGGGATGAATAGAGCAGACTCTAGGTGGCAATCCAATGATTTCCTATGGTAAGACCTTGTCTCTGTGCAGCAGCTGACCATAGCATTGGAAGAATACCTCTGAGTAAATTACAATGGTGAAGTGGGGGCGATCACAGTGTGGGAAGCAGGAAAGGCCCCTGGCAGGGCTACTGATCAATGGAAGGGCCAGAAGGAAAAGGGAACGTAGGTTGAGGGAAGATGAGCTCCGCAAGGAAATCAAGGAGCTGGTGGACAGAGGAGGATAGAGCTGAAATCGTTAGGAATGGGAGACAGTCAGAAAACTGAAATTCTACGAGAAGGGAGATAAAGCGGACACCATGCTGGCAGCTAGGCTGAGGGTGTAGAGAGCGGAAAGATGGGTAGGGCGCGTCCAGGCAGAGGCAGAGCAATGGGTCACGACCCGAGGGTATAGCTAAATGTTTCGCTCAGTATTACGAGGAGCTGTATGGAAGCAAAGGGGACAGGGACCACACAGGGATTGATCAGTATCTGGAAAGGGCAGGGATAACATGATTACTCAGAGGAGCGGGCACTCCTGGAATCCCCTTTCATGTCTGAGGAAGTGCTGGTTGCCATCAATAGATTAACCGCAAAAGAGGGTTTGGGGGGAAGGCAGACAAGGATGAGTACTCAGTGGGGTTCTATAAAAGGTTTGCAAAGGTCCTAGTCCCACAGTTGGTTAAACTGTTCAATCACATACGGGAGCTAGGGCTGGCACCGGCCTCCTTCTATAGGGCACCGATAGCAGTGATCCCAAAGGGCGGCAGAGACCCTGCAAGCTGCAAATCATATCGGCCCATTTCCCTCCTAAATACGGATGAAAAAGTGTACACTAGGGCCCTGGCCACTCGCTTGAAGAGAATATAACCGAGAATGATATACCCAGAACAGGTCGGCTTCGTGATGGGTAGACCGGGAGGTGACAGTGCGTAAAACCTTTGATATTTTGGAGCACTCAAGGACAGAGGTGGGGGCCACGTGCTGCTCAGCCTCGACTCGGCATTTGATAGAGTGGAATGGGAGTTTCTTTTTGTGGTGCTCAGAAGTACTGATTTGGAGAAACATGCTTGAGGGGGGTGCAGGCAAAGTATAGAGTCCCCACAGCAAGGGTGACAATGAACAGGAAAACCTCCAGAGTTCAGCCTAGAAAGAGGAACGAGGCAGGGCTGTCCGCTCTTGTCCCTCCTTTATGTTCTGACCATCGAACCGCTGGGGAACATTATTAGGAAAGAAGACAAGTAAAAATCGGAGGGTGTGAATATAAATTAGAAATGTACACTGATGATTCGCTCCTGTAGACCTTTCTATGGATTCTTCCTTCACAGATTCCTCATTTTATAGATATTCCCTCCAGCTTCGCTCCTTTGGAACATTTTCAAAAGGGGGCATAGTGGACCTAGACCTGGTCATCGACCATCGATCCGACTTGCGCAGTTATGTCGTCGGCTCTGGACGTGACTTCAGGTGTCAAATACCACGGCACGATGCCCCAACCTCAGTTCCACTTCTCTCCCCTCCCCCCGAGCACCACACACTGTATAGGAAAACAGAGAAAATAAACAGGCTAATGAGCCCTTAAAAAGAAACTATAGAGCTCCAAAGGAGGAACAATTGAACAAACACTACAAGAAGCGTTAGAAAAATCTTTGTTTTAAAAAACTGTGGCAGGAAGACAGAAAACTGACACAGAGGACTTTGAGCAGGGATGGATGTGAGGGGAGATGAGGAATCTGAGGGATAAGAATCCATAGAAAGTACATTACGGTGAGGTAATTTCTCCTTCAATGGATTGCTTTTCTCCCGCACATTCCTCATCTGATAGACTCCCCAAGCAGTAAATGAAGGAGGCGGGCAGAAAGTCGTACTAAGAAATTTAGCAGCACTGCCCTGTTAAAACGTGCATCAGAGGTACAAGCCACACCCAGACTGTAGTGCTTTGCAAAGGTATGGAGGGATGACCACGTCACATCACGACAAATCTCCCCGACAGGGACTCCCCTCTGCAATGCAGTGGAGTGGATGCTGAGACTCCCCTTGTCGAATGGGCCCTGATGACTGCTGGTAATTCCTTCCCCGCGGACTGGTAGCATTCATCTATGCAGAAAATGATCCATCGGGATAAAGTCTGCTTGGTTATGGGCAAGTACTTGCGTGTTAAAGAAAAGGAAACAAAGAGCTGGTCGGCTCTCCTGAAATCAGCTGTCCTGGCGCCATAATAACGCAACGCCCTCTTTGGGTCTAGGCGATGTAACCGTTCCTGCTGCTAAGAAGGATGCAGAGGATAGAAGACTGGAAGGTTGATGGGCTGTGACAGGTGAAATTCTGAGACAACTTTGGGGAGGAAGCCAGGCCTTACCCCGAGTGAAACATTCTCCCGGAAAAAACACAGGAAGGGTAGCTTACAGCGTAAGGCCTGCAGTTCCCTCACCCACCTAGCGGATGTAATAGCCACCAAAAAGGCTGTTTACAAAGAGAAAAGCCATAAGGGACAAGAGTACATAGGCTCAAAGGGAGCCGCCTTTAGAAATGTCAGAACTCAAACAAACCATGATCCGGGGATCTTTTAATCACAGACAAGGTCGTCAAATATCCGTTGACTGTGATGACCTGATGGGCTGCAGAGGCCTGTGACAGAAGGAACTCCCATCACTGTAGTGGTGGGGAATGAGATGGGGTAAATCTCGCGTTCTCTGCTCCACGCCCCAAATCATTTCCACTTGCACACGTACACAGATCTTGTAGATGATCTGTGTGCAGCCAGCAACACCTCAAGTACTTCCTCAGAGAGGTCTCAGTCATCATATCTCATCCTCTCAAGAGACACGCATGTAGGTTGTTGGATTCCGGAGTTGGATGGAGAATCTGACCTTCCGTCTGGGCTAGAAGATCCGTATATCAAGGCAACCAGTGAGGTGGACAGATGGACAGATCCAAGTGGTCGGAGTACCAAGTTCTCCTTTGCCAGTCCAGGGCAATCAAGATCATGGTCGCTCGAAACCTCTTCAACTTCTGGAGAACCCATGGAATGGAGGGAACGTGTAAAGTAGAGGGAAGGTCCAATCCACCAGAAAAGCGTCCCCAGTGCACTGTTCGCGTTTCCTGTTGGACTCTGTTGAGAACAGATCCAATGCTTGGGTACCCCAGAGAGCAAAGACCTCCTCTAGGACTTCCAGGCACACTTCCCCACTCATGCGAGACCGTGCTCTGCCTGCTCACAGCATCCACCAAGTTGTTCTCCGAGCCCACCAGATGAACTGTCGAGACTCAGATCGTGTTCTCCAGCAACCAGAACCATAGCATTATCACCTGCGAGCAGAGGGGGCAGGAGTGCACCCCACCTTGCGTGTTGAGAGTGCATTGCCACTGTATTGTTCACCAGGACGAGGACATGTTTCCCATCTAGAGACGGGGCGAATGCTTTCAGGGCTAGCCTGATAGCTCGCAGCTCCAGCCGGATGATGTGCCACCTGGCTTCCGTCGTTGACCAGAGGCCGCTCACCTGTAAATCCTTGCAGTCAGCAACCCAAGCCTTCAAAGATGCATCCGTGGCCACTCGGGTCTGAGGTCAAGGAGGCCAGAAGGATTCCCCAGGCAAAAGGCTGTTGCGGTCCGCCCCCCAGGACAGGCTGTGGACCACTGATGCGGACACCCTGAGGAGATCCGAGAGAGCGCCAAGGTACTGAGACCACTGATCCCTCAGTAGCCATTGCAGGGATCTCATGCACAACCTGGCACAAAAAAAGGCAGGAGGCCATGAGGTCTAGGAGGACGACGAAGTACACCGTTGGTAGAGTGGCATGGTTCCGGAACAAGTCCACCATCTGAGTCAAGCTGACTACTCTCTCGTTGGGAGGGAAGACTTCCCCACCCGGGTATCTAGGACTGCTCAGCTGAACTGGAGCCATTGGACTGGTGTCAAGTGGGACTTCTTTAAATTTAGGGAGAAGCCTAGCTTGTGCAGCAGCAATCAGGCATGCTCTAAGTGGGACAAGACCTGCACTACAGACTTCCTCGGATCAACCAGTCGTCCAGATATGGAAATACATGGACTCTGGATCTCCTGAGGAGGACCGCAACTACCGCCATGAGTGTAGGTGATTACCCTTGGGGCAGAGGTAAGAACAAAGGGAAGCACCTTGAACTGATAGTGCATATCTTCTATGGTGAACCTTAGGAACTTCCTGTGCTTTCGATGGATTGGCACAAGGAAATAAGCGTCAGGTAGGTCTATCGCTACCAGCCAGTCCTATAGCTCGAGAGCGTCGAGAATCTCTCTCAAAGGCACCATCCTGAATTCGTCCTTCCTCAAGAACTTGTTCAAGGCCCTGAGGTTCAGAAAGGGACAGAGACCACCTCCTTTCTTATGCACCAGGAATACCAGCGCAATCCTCTTTGCTCAGGTGGTACCTCTTCCACGGCACCCTTTAGCAACAGGGCACTTCGTTCTTCCTGGAGCTCCTGTCCTGGTTGGGTTGGATGTGGGCGGTCTGGTGGTTTTCTTACAAATGGCAGACAACCCATTGAATGAGCTGTAGAGCCCAGGCATCGGAAGTAATTCCCTGCCACTGGAGCAAATGCTCCAGTGCTCCAACTGGTGCACTGTGAGAGGGGAAAATCAAAGCGGCTTTGGAGGCTGGGTTGCCCACACCGCTGACACTGCCTATTGACCTCTAAAAGCCCCTCTGCATCTTCCGGAGCGTGAGAGATGCTTCTGCCCTTGCCTGGCCGGTGGGAGCTGCGCTCTCCTGCCATAAGGAGGATATCTCCTGTAGGCCCGTGCCCTAGAGGTAAAGCTACATGCAGGTATGGCCGGCTGCGCAGCCAAGCCTAAGGATTTGACAGCGATTTTGGATTCCTTGAACTTTTCCAAGGAATCGTCGGCTTTCTGGCCGAAAAGAAGATTGCCCTTGAAGCGCAAGTCCAAAGTTTTACTTGGATGTTCGGTGAGAAACCAGAGGTTTTTAAGTAGGCCTGCTTTCTTAGTGTTAAGACTGACGCCATAGATTCGCCCCACACAGTCAGCGATGTCCAGGCCTGTTCGTGTAGACTGTCTGGCCACCTCTTTCCCATCCTCCACTAGCTGTAGTAAGCCCCTGCGCATTTCTCCTTCCGGGATATACTGAGCAGCATTTTACCACTTAGGTCCACAGACCGAAAGATTATTTGGCAAAACGGCTTGCCACATTTGTTGCTTTGAGGGCCATATTACCTGAAGTGAAAGCCTTTTTTGCCAAGGCACCTACCTTATTTGCTTCTCTGTCTGGAGACAGAGTGGATGTAGAAGAAGCAGATCTAGAAGAGACCATAGCAGCCTGCATAACAAGCCCCTCCGGGGAAAGGGGGAGGGGGAGAGGTATGCAGGGTCTCCTCTAGCAGGCCTGTATTTCCCGGAAATGGAAGAGCTGACGGAAGGAATGGAACATGGGTGTTGCCACAGAACTGCTATAGAATTGGCAGTGGCCGGGTTTAGAGGCATATTGTGTTCAGTGGCAAGGCCTTCATCTAGAAAGTCAGTAAGGTCATAACCACGTGCTATGCCGAGATCAGCAAGCAGTACCTGGAGACGGAGGTGGTTTGTTTGAAGGTAAAGAAGCAAATAAGAGGCAGTGTTGTGTAAATGTGTGAATGGAACTCCAAGTAGCTGCTTTGCAAATTGCATCTAATGGAACATATGCAATGAAAACTAGAGCAGCCCCTGTGCCTCGAATAGAATGGGCTCTCGGTGTGAAAGGTAAGGATTTGTTAGATAGTAAGTACCACAGCTGGATACATTTGACTATCCATTTTGAGATTGCGGACTTAGATTATCTCTTGCTCTACCAGCTGCTATGGAAACAAAGAGCGGATCTGTTTTCTGTAGTGGTTTAGTCGTGTTTAGTACATGACTGCTCTCCTTACATCTAGAGTATGGAGACGTCTTTCTGCTGAATTATTTGGGTTTTGGAAAAAAGCTGGAAGTTCAATGGATTGGTTAACATGGAACTTGGAGATGAATTTAGGTGAAAAACACGGATGGGTTCTGGGAACCACCTTTTCTCTGTGAATAGTAATGAAGGGAATTTAAACAGAGGGCTTGTAGCTCACTGACCCTTCTTATTGATGTGATTGCCACAATAAATGCAGTCTTATTAATTAGATGTCCTTGTGCATTGGTTCAAACAGTGGATCCATGTGTTTTGTGAACACAACATTTAGGTCACACCCAGGAGGTGGATTTGAAATTGGAGGGTATAACCTCTTCACTCCTTCCATGAAAGCTTTGATTACTGGAAGTTTACAATATGACACTAGCTTTGTGATGTGGTGTTAGCACTGCTAAATGAGGGAATTGGAGACTAGACCCGAGTCTAAAAGGTAAAGCAGATAGTGAAGGAAAAGCAGATCGTTATGGGGAAAAGTCAATTGGCTTGATGTTGCGTGATTTGCACCAGATGACCAATCTTTTCCATTTGTTAAAATAGTGTCGTTTATCAGGTTTTCGTGCCTCTTTAAGGATATCCATACACCTTTGTGGAAGGTTTAAATGTCCAAAGCCAGGCTGCAAAGTTCAGAGTTTGAGGGTATGGATGGAACGTTGTCCCATGGGACAGCATGTTGAATGGGCACAGAAGTTTTGATTGGTTTACACTTTCCTATTTGCTTGCTCTCTGGTTCGGGTTCATTTCATAAGAAGCATGTCAACATTTATCCTTCTATCTATGTCTAGGTCCTGGGTTGGCTGAGTGGGTCTGATCGTCATATTCCCCCATGCAATGTTGAGTTAATAAGTTGGGGGGGGGGGGGGGGTGTTTGTGGGATTGGATCACCCAAGTTTCTATGGAGGTGAGGGAGGGGGGTGGCAAGGGATTGTTGGGGTTGTTAAAATTGCACTTGACATGCAAAATGCTAACAAACAATGGAGAGATGGGGGCGAGTGAAGGGTTGACTATGTGGGAATGGTCAGTCCTGAATACTTTAAGGACAGGCGTTGATCACCTTGCATCCAGTTGGGAGACATAACTTGCCTTAGTTGGAATGTCCGGGGTCTGGGTAACCCAATTAAACAACGGAAAATACACATGCCCTCAGCGGTCTCTGGGGGGGATTTGCCAACAATTGGGGGTAGGGTTAGGGGGGGGGGGAACCAGTTTTATACATCCTACTCATCACAGTCTAGAGGGGTTAGGATTCTGGTGCACAGATCCCTCCTATTTCATTGCAGTCATACAAAACCAGACCCACTTGGTAGATATGTCAAGGTGTATGGAACTCTGGAGGGCAGGGAGAGACTGTTGATTCATGTGTATGGCCCCAATGTGGATGACCCTCAATTCTGTGTGGACATTTTGGCGTGAGGTGGCCCGATATACACTAGTTTCTATTCTGTGGAGGGGGGTGGGCGGGCATTTTAACACCATCTTGGAACTGGATAGGTCGACTCGCACCCTACCTCTACCATCAAAGAGGGTATGAATTCTTTGGACCTAGTGGATGTTTGGCGAATGCTAGACACTGATTATCGATCCTACACTTTTTACTCCACTATCCATGACTCCCACTCCGGCACTGACATGTGGATCATTTCCAATACATTGCTTGGAGGGGTCAAGAATTTTTCCATGCTCCCTCGCACCTACTCTGACCATTCCCCGGTTAGCATTTCCCTGACACTGTCTACGTCCAGCAGGCCCTGCAGCAACTGGCATTTTAAACCTCAGGCCCTACAAGACGTGGCATTTGCGTCCACTGTAGGAGGAGCATGTGCACTTGTATTTTGTAAAGAATGTAGGCTCAGTTCCCTCAGCTAGTACACTTTGGGAAGCTTTAAAAGGTTTACACCGGGGGGCATTGCAATGTCTGCAGAATTCAGTATCCTCAAGTCAATCCGATACAGTATATCACAATGAGAGGATAGACTGCGTAAACTGGAGCGGGAGCTACCTTGTGACCACCCCACAACCATATTTGCACAGATTAGGGAGGCTATACACACCGTCAGGGGCCATGCAAAACACAAAGTAAAATTCTTCAACACTCCTGTCCGCTAGGAAATGCAACGAGCGGGATAAGCCTGACAAACTGCTAGGAGGGTGGAAGAGGACGTATCCCGCTTGTGCGCGACACATTAGGTGGCTTGGTGCACACCCCCAAGGCCATCAATGGCATACAGAGTTCTATCGAGACTTCTATATCAATAAAGACACATGTACACGAGAGGAGAGCGACAGGTTTCTTGACACACTTCCACTTAGTCAAATATCACAAGACACTAAGGCCCTACTGGATCTTCCAATCTCAATAAGCGCCCCGATGCCTGTGATCTTCGGCGCTATGTAAGCATATAAATAAATAGCTGACATTACCCAAGCAATTGAACACCTACCGACTGGGAAGGCCCCTGGTACTGATGGCCTGACTGGCGAATTCCAGAAGCGCTACAAAGACGCTCTTGCCCCATACCTTCTCCAGGTCTGGCGTGAGTCTCTTGTGTCCCACACACGTCCAGGCACAATGAACGAGGCAGTAATCACGGTTTTGTTGAAACAGGGTAAACCCGCAGATCAGTGTGGCTCATACCACCCCCGTCCCTAAATAATAGCGATGTGAAAATATTTGCAAATATGCTACTCGTCTGATGCCGGTTATGCCATACATTGTTCACCCTGATCAATCAGGATTAATTCCTGGCAGGCCTATGGCATTGAACCTTCGCCAACTTTTTAATATACTGGCACAGACAGACCCTAGAGCCCAAGCGGTAGCAGCCACATTAGATGTCCAAAAGGCATTCGACTATCTCTTGGCAATTCATGTACACCGTCTTGTCAAGGTGCGGATTTGGCCATGGGTTCCTCGAGGCCTTACATCTCTTATACACAACTCTGGTGGCTAATATAGTTACGAACGGGCTGCTTTCCCCACAAATTACAATAGGTTGCAGCACTCATCAGGGCCGTCACCCTTCATATTCGCCAATATAATTGAACCTTTGGCAGATTTCATAAGACAAACACAGACAACTTGGGGTCCGAATAGTGGGCGAGCCGCAGATCATCTCCCTATATGCGGATGATGCATTAGTATACATTGGGAATCCCCACAAACATTTGAGACCCATTATGTAAGATATCCTACATTTTGGAGAGATATCGGGTCTCCAAAGTGAATTGCAGCAAGGGTTCAAGTGGGCTCCGACATCTATACGTTACCTGGGAGTGATGGTAACTAGACATGGCCCCACGCTGCATGACCACAACTACAATACATATATGACTCAGCTGCAGGCTAAACTTATGAGCTGGGCCCATCACAATAGTAGGCAAGATTGCGCGCCTTAAAAGGACCCTTCTTCCTAAACTTCTATATATTTTCCTTAATATACCGCTGTGGCCCGGACAATCCTTTTTTCAGGAGCTACAGAGCGAAATCTGCAAATTTGTATAACACTCCGGGGCGGTGCGATTAAAGTGGAACACATTGGCACAACCATTTGAAAGAGGAGGATTTGCTACCCCCAACTTCAAGCTATACTGGATGGCCGCACAGGCACAGTAGGCAACCCTTTACTTGGACGAAAGCCCACCCCCCCCCCTCATATATTATTAGAGAGACTCAGTGGGAGACAGGGATCTGCATTTGTTGGTTCTCCCTGATGCATTTGCTGCTGATTATAGCTTTGACCCAGTTAGTGTCACAGCAATGGCCAGGCGCAAAATATGGAAAGCAATAGTTATGCACGCCCCATTCCACAAAGTCTTTCCCCTATGGAAAGGTGTTCCATCCCTGGCACGAGCCAATTTTGGCTCACGCGCGGCATGGCCACACAACAGGGATTCCACACATTGGGATCACTCTATAGGGAAGATAACTTCCTCCAAACCTCTGATATCCCAGGGCCTACATGTGGTGCACCCTCTCAGTGGCTGCAATACGCTGGCCTGCGACGAGCATGCAAGTCACTATAGAGCTGCTCCCCAGTCAAATCCGAGAACCGTGCACTACTGGGGTTCACTCTGACAGCAGGCGCCAGTTGCAGTCATGTGTCATCCCTATATCGTTTAATCCAAACTCATTTGGGTGTAGTACGTCACAGAATATGAGCTAAACGGGCAGAAGATGTCAATCTAAATGTAACCGATGATCTTTGGTCCGACATGTGCACACAGACCCATAAAGTGTCATTCAATTCCTGCTTTCGTCTGATACAGTTTAAGGTATTACAATGTTACCATTACACAAAGAATACGCATGTTCTCCAATGAGTGTACTGGAGCATACCCACGCTACAAGCTTACTCACGCCAGACACTTCCATATGCTTTGGGATTGCCCACAGCTTGCGACCTTTCGGGGAGATGTGTGTGCACTCTGTCTGAAATGACTGATCGATATCCCCCCCAACCCCCACCCCACTACTCTGCCTGTGCCATATTTCAAATTCACTATCTGCCATTGTTAGTAAATTTGTATGGCTATGTCTCCTTCTGGCCAAACGCTGTATCCTTCTGCGTTTGTTGAGCATGAGCACAAGTCTGAGATCACTGGCTGAGGGATGTAGCGTGGGCTAACAACATGTAATACTTGGTACACATGCAACCACCTGAATCACAACCAAGGGATATTTGGAACCCCTTCAGAATGTATCTTCTTCGCACAGCAACAAATAGACAGGGGCCCTGACCCCACAATCGACATGAACTATCCCCCTGAGGCTATACCCCGTTCAACAGGAAACATGTCGAACCATCCTCTCTGTAGGATTGCATACCACTGAACTGTGCAACACTTGCTCTTGTATGTACCTTGTAGCCCTCATCTCTACCGACTCTGTAAAAGTTGTCCTATTGTACTGTGTTGTGTAACGTCAAGTGCTTTAATAAAGAAAGTTTAAAAAAATGCTCTGATGCTTTAATAAGGTCATTACATTGCAGCTGGTCATGTATAGGGGAATCAGCAAAGGTTTGGTCTTGGTCTTCAGGTGATGGCAAGACGTAAATGTCTGGGTCATCATAGTCATAATATTGTACTTGAGGAAATTGGTCATCTTCTGAATTTTGGTCACCCTGTTGCTCAATGATGTACAGATCATCTGATGTCTCCTGAACATCTGTAGGGGCAGTTTGAGTAGAAGTGTCAAGGGTGAGGGGGTGCATTGAGTGCAACCAGCATGTTTTAACAGGATGTCCCGCCCACCCCCGTGGGTCTGTAAATTGTTCACTGTGCCTGAAGTCAAAGCATGACATTATTTTCATTGTTCTTTCAAACTTTTCTCTAGTCCACTGGCAGAAGGCTATGGTGGAAGTGGGCAAGGTAATGGCCAGGCATCCTGGGTGTATGCATGAACTCTATGTACTTGTTTGAAGTTCGTAACATGAATGCAGTGCTGTTTGTGAGCTATAATTTTTGAAAAGTGTGCAGTAAGTGGGGTACTGTGGAAAAAAAACCTGTGCAGTGTACAAGGTAAGTGGCTGGCATCCTACTGTTATAAATGTATTCTGTGTTTGATATCATATGATGTGCAATTGTATGCTATGGCATGCGTAATGCGCCTATACACACGTTTAGCAAAGTGCAACAAGACAAGGGATGGGGGAACAGAGGGGAGACGGATAAAAAACCTACTAGGCCAGGTGTGACTTACATCGCCAAAGTGCATGGGTGGGGCAAGGGGAAGCTGCAGTACATGTGTAGAAGAAGAAATTACAATAAGTAAAAATATGGGCCGATTGTGCCAAGTGCAAGGATAAGTGCACACATCAGGTAGTGCAGGAACTGTTAGGGATACAGAAAACAGTCCCCAAGTGCGGGGTTTGCTAGAAAGGCAGTGCAAGGGTTCGCTGGCGGGGGGAGGTGGCGTGGGCCCGACATCACAGAGTCGCCAGGTAACCAGTGCAGAATCAGTTTACGCCAGGCAGTCAGCTGTGGAGAGGAGGAGAAGCAGACGCAAAGAGAAAGGCTTTGAGGTGCTTCCGTCCCCGGCAATGGTTCTCCTCAAGTTTCAGGGAGGCATGGGGCCTGTTGTAGAGGGAGGCCCCAGCTGAAAAAAACATCTACCAACAACTGGTTGCTTGCAGAAGTGATTTATTTATTTATTTGCATTTTTAAAGCGCAGCAGCTGCCCTCGGGCATTGTGGCGCTGTTACAAGAAAGTTTACTTGACATGGTGAAAATAACAAGAGCAGAGATGGAGACTTGGTTACAGGCATGGCTATAGTTCTGGGGTTACATGGGAACCGTGAGCATGGTACAGTTGTAATTAACAGACATTGTTGCATGCAGTAGAATTATAAGTGTGATTCACTTAAATAGGGTGGTTTTCAGAGCTTTTCTGAAAGCTATGAGGGAAGTTTCAGCTCTTAGTTTGGGCAGTAAGGAGTTCCAAGCTTTTGGCGCTAGGACTTCGAAACTCGAGCCGCCAGCTTTGACTCTAGTGAAGTTGGGGATTGCGAGTTGGTTAGCATACAGGTCCCTTTTGGGTCTGAGTGACTGGACTGGTTGTATCCGTTCATTGAGGTATCTAGGGGCAGATTGGGATATGCATCTATACGTAATGGTGAGAGTCTTGAACTGAATGCGCTCTTTAACTGGGAGCCAGTGAGCATTTTGTCTTGCTAGGGAGATGTGTTCCCTCTTTGGAATATTGAGGGCTGCTCTCAAAGCGTTGTTCTGTGCGATCTGGAATCTATTAATGTTTTTGGCAGAGGTACCTAGTAGGAGGACGTTGCAATAATCCAGTTTCTTGCCTATGGTGGCCCTGGCGATGTTGAGGCAGTTTGTAGTGGACAAGTGAGGCTTCACTGCATTGATTATTTTGGTTTTAAGAGCTGCTGAGGAGGAGGTGTAACTGACATGTCTGTCCATGGACAGGGTAGAATCTAGGTATACCCCCAGTGTTTTTACAGCAGGGGAGACAGATTACCGAGTTCTCAATTAGGAAGGTACTGTATTTGCTATCTAACTTGCAGAGGTTTTCTTTAGGGCCCACCAGTAGGATCTCTGTCTTGTCTCTATTGAGACAGAGGCCATTGGCTGCCATCCATGCCTGGATGATGGCATAAGTGTTTTGTAGGATTTTTAGGTCTTGCTCGTAGTCACCAGTTAGTGGGAGAAGGATTTGAGTATTGTCGGCATAATTGGTGAACGTTATACCGAATTCTTCTAAGTCATTGAATAGTGGGAGAGTGAATAGATTGTATAGTGTAGGGGAGGTGCAGGACCCTTGTGGTACTCCACAATTGATAGGGGAGGGAGTGGCTGACGCTTGGTCCGAGTAGACCCTCATAGCTCTGCCCTCCAAGAAGGATGAGATCCATGATGTGGCTTCATCCGAGAAGTGAGCTGTGTTGGTGAGATGTGTCCTTAGTGTTTTGTGGTCGACTAAGTCGAACGCAGCCGACACGTCAAGGAGTAGGAGGTTGGCACATTTGCCTTTATCCATATTTTTTAGGAGTTGGCTCTTTAGGTCGAGTAGTGCTGACTCTATGCCATGGCGTGGGTGAAAACCAGACTGTCTCTTGCCTAGGATGTTGCGAGATTCAAGGTAGGCTTGTATCTGCAGATAGGCGGCCTTATCCAGGATTTTCAGCAGGAATGGCACTGTTGTAATGGGTCTGTAGTTGTTGGGCGAGTCTGGGTCTAGCATGGTTTTTTTTTTTTTTTTTTAGTAGTGGGCGAATCTAGGCTTCCTTGAGGGAGGAAGGTACTGAGCCAGTGGCGAAAGAGGCATTAATAAAGGTAGCAATGAAGTGGGCTAGGGGTTCAGCACAGTCTTTGATTACATTTGCTGGACAGATGTCCCCCTTGCAGAGTGAGGGTTTTATTTGTTTCATGATGCATAGGACCTCAGGGGCGGTTACCTTTCTAAAGGTGAATGGCGGTGGAGGATTGTTATGTTTATGTTGGGAAGGGTGCTTAGGGCTGGGGGCAATCCATGTTTTGTGAGGAGACTTGGGTAGATTGTCAAGGTTGGCTTTGATTTTCTTTTGGAGTAGGTCTATTTTGTCAAGCATAGCCTTCTGGATGTCATTACACCAATTCTCGTCTTTGACTGTTTGATGTTTGATGCAGGCGGTATGACTAGTTCGTTGACGATAGCAAATAATTCTTTTGAGTGTGATTGGGCATTGTCGATTCTAGTGTTGTATGCGTCAGCTTTGGCTTTGGCGTTTTTGTATTGTTTGACAATAGTTCGGTATGAGTCGCGCGGAGGGGTGGGATTGCCATTTTTTGAGTGCTTGTGTTTTTAGGTCACGTAGATCTTGGTTGAACCACGAGTTGGGGTGAAATAATTTTTGCTTTTTTTGTCTCTAATGGGGCAATTGTTTCGATTGACCCTGAGGGAGTTGGAGGCGGATGAGAGAAGAGCTCGACCACAGAGATATATAGTAAGTGAGAGTTGAAGGTATTAAGGTCCCAGGGCCCAGAAGGCCTTGTGCATAATGCAGAGGGGTTTCACCTTATTCCTTGCAGCCACTGGGAGCTATTGCAGACATTTCAGTGCAGAGGAGATACCATCCCAAGTCGCACAATCCTCTTCTGGATGCTTTGCAGAGGGTGGAGAGTAGAAGCGGGCAGGTTTTAAAAGAGCCTGTTGCAATAGTGCAGCCTAGCTAAAGCACAGCTGTGCAGACAGTGACCTTTTGGAAACTTGCTTTAGGTTGGTAAGATACATGCAGTGCTGCTTTTGGTGGCGTATCTTCACGATTTATGTAGGAGATGGGTTAGTGGTGAAAACATTTTGTAGCATTGTCGGAAGGAAAGTAAGTAGAGAGCTCCTGTTTCGATATTACAATGTATGATATGGGTATGATGGGTTATTTAATACGCGCTTAATACCCAGAGGTTTCTAAGCGCGGACCCAGGAATAGAACCTGTGTTGCTACGTTTCGTCTTGCTTCCATGGCAAGCACGTTGCCGTTGAGCTATCCTCCTGAGACAAATGAAAACGTTACAAGCACATACCACTGAAGTGCCACTTGATGGTAGGGGATGGGAAAAAATACAGTATGCTTTTAAAGAACGTAATGGACGCTCAGTGGCAGATAATGTGTGCAGAGGCACTTCTAACACAGTGGTAAACATACTGCAGAAAAGGTTTTCATACCTCCATTTTATGCTGATGGGTGCGCATGTGGAGGCATGTGGATGCACAAATCTTGCAATCTTTTACTGAACATTCTACTGCACATGCTTTCGAGTGAAAGGACACTTGCAGGTGGATTTTGTAACAGTAAATATGAAGTGTTGTGCAGAACTGACAGGGTTAGATGCTAACGTCTTGGATGGCATTGGTGGAATCGTGTGTGCCTATTTACCCGTACCCAATGAGGTAGTGGTGGACAAAAGATAGTGGAAAGGGATGAAGGACTGCTCTTGCTTTACTGGGGTGCGGCCTTCGCGGTACTTTGGGAAGCGCACGTGCCACAATCTGTGCTTCTCACCATGCTGGCCAATGGACATGGGACTTTGGGGATTATCCAATCAGGTACTGTGGGTGTGGTTCACAGGAAGGGGTGGTCACACTGTCGTACATTAATCTGCGTAGAGAGGCTGGCTGACATGGTGAAACGCATTGTCTTGACTTTGGGTCATGCCATTGTGATAGATCTACACAAGTATGCCCTGGAAAGACACTTTGATGGCAATTTCGGTTTGGAAGAAGTGGACGCATTGTGGAACGCCGTCTACGAACGCAGTTTCGCCAGCTTGCATGCACTTTGCAAAGACCTGGCCACTTTTGCTACTGCCGATGTCATCGTAATCCACTATGGCGGCATGCATATGGGTTACGTGTCTTATTTAGGTTTGTTCCGTTGACTGAAGAGGGTGCTAAATCTAGTGAACAGGCTTTTTGCCCACTGCCAAGGTGCTTTTCTCATCCATAACACCATGAAGAGTATGGGACAATGCTCCTAGATGTTATTCCGAGCCAGAGGTAGGAAGGTGTCTCAACAGAAGCATGTATACTTTTTTGTCCGCTGGTGGCATGTTCTTCTGCAACAATTACCTCGTAGAGTTTTTCCAAGCAAATGGTATTTTGTTGTCGCCCATTGGTAATGCTGTTTTGTTTGTCAGGTAATCAGGGTGTGTGTCACAGGAAAGGACAGCAATAGGAAGAAGGACTCCTCCTGCTTTACTGGGGCCCGGCCCTCGCAGTACTTGGGGAAGCGCACATGCCACATTCTGCGCTTCTCACCATGCTGGCCAACAGAAATCTGACTGTGTGAATTGTTGTTCATTGTGGAGGGAAAATTGCACAGCATGTTACACGAGTTTCAGTGCAGTTTGCGGTGAAGGAGGCACTTGCCCAGGTCATGCGTCTGTTTCCGATCTCCTGCATAACTTTCTATCGCATTACGCAGACACCGACGTGGCTGTGTAATTTTTCATTTGGTCCGCAAATGGAGAAAGCACGGTACATTGTGAAGAAGTCTATTGGTGCCTTTCTACGGCATGTGCCAATGGCGTACTTCACACATGGGAATATGACGTTTCACAGCATGCACAGTTTTCCCCACCAATAACGTTCATCGTACTATTCGTGCCATCCCGATTTCTGCACGCCCTATCCAAATTGCCTTGCTGCCCTTACTGAAAGTAGTGGAAGAATTTTTGTAGTAAGTGTTGCGCACTTAAAATCTTCAAAACGCTTTGCAACACGTAAAGAAACCTCTTTCTATAGCGAACACCTTTCCACCCGATTCAACTACAGTGTTTTGCACAGTGCAACGCCTCCCTTTATTTTGCGCACATTGTGTGGAGCGTATACGGTGCACCCCACCCTGCATCCGTTCATTGGCAATTCCATTGTTCAACTCTGAATGGAGCTTTATTTCCCTTTCCCAGTTAATTTCTATTTATTTTGGTATTCTAACACGCCACAGAAGGAACAGCAGGCAAGGCCCAGTACGGAAAGGGCAGCACCTGCATGGATAGCATAGGGGACGTGCAGAGAGGGAAATATTGGGTGGCCCTCACCCACAGACGCCAGTCATCGTCATGCTCCCGGACGGACCCTTCCCACGCACTTCCAAGTATCTTCCCTCTGTAGAGTAGAGCGTTACAGTACATGCACAATACAATGCCCTTTGCCGGGTAAAGGTCTGTAGAGCAGCATATGGTTTGCAAGGATGTTTTAGAGCTCCGTTACCCTACAGAAATGCCCCTGTTGGCTGCAGCAGATGTGGAAAATGCTGTACATGAAATTACCCTACTGCACTGTTGGAAGGGCAGTAGCCTGGCCACTGGTCACTTGTGCTTCCATTTCAGTTGTCACATGGAGTACAAACACTTCATGCTACGCCATTAGCCGTACGAGTAGCATTCACAGAGATGCATACATTCTGAAATACAAGAATGCTTACAACAACGCGAAAAACAGCTTCATTACGTGGAGTAGGAAGATAATTATTCACTGCGACCCATGCAGCTACAGTACCTTTCTAACCAGCACGGACAATGTTTGCGCTCTGAACATTCTGCTGTTTGCTTACTTGCCTTTACATGCACTAGTGTGTGCGTGACCAACCCGCACCAGCTTTGCCATTTTGCAGACTCACTTCAAACTGTCACACCTGCAGTTACATGATTTCTTAAACTGTACGACCAGCAGGTGACCCCTTGACACTTTCCGTCACAGTGCTCAGTGCAGAGACAGTGAGTCTGTTTCACGGGCCATGCAAAGGCAAGCAGCACATCAATCAAATTAATGCGACATTTAACACGACCCACGTTACACTGGAGGATGCTGTTCCTTGTTTACCAGTGGGCCTCATACAGCCAGGCATGCTGCAGCCATACATTGGTAGGTTTGCACAGCCACCCACGTAGTCGGCAGGAGTACTTGAAATGGGGTAGCCTACCCTATGAATGCGTAGGGTTGGCGACAGGTGCAGTATTACCAGCGCACAGAGGATGCCCTATGCATGGGTATAGCTGTACAACTGATAGACGTGCGCTCCCACAATTAAAAGAGCATTAGAAGATGCAGCCACTAATGGAGTCCTACGGATACCTGCAGTGTGACTGCACATATGCCGGCCAGGTGCAGTCTCCCTAGGAAACATCCAGATTGCTCACCTGCAGTCATCTCGGACAGTATAGTGCTGCACAGATTACCATGCAATGTTAACACAAAAAGAGAAACCACTCACCAACACTTACCATATACATCTGTAATTGCTAAGATACACCAACACTATTAGGAAAAGGAAGGAGTAGCACAAATGGATAGATACACCGGAGAATTTGGCCTTTCCACAAGTTCAAGTTCATCATGAGGGCAGCCAAGGAATCAGTGACAAACCGTTGTTAATGGGACGTTATGGTTTAGTTAACACCTATCCTCTTTATAGAAAACACTATGCTAGATCAATGTTCCGGTTACAGTGCCCTACTAAAAACCTATGAAATTCACTAACAAAAAACATTGTTAAAGGGACGTTATGGTTAAGTTATGGGCAAGTTGCACTGCTACAAACCTATCCCCTTTACTGAAAAAACTATGCTAAAGGAAGGGTCTGGTTACAGTGGTCCATTAAAAACCTATCAAATTCAGTGAAAAAACATTGGTGAAGGGACGTTATGCTTCAGTTGCCCTAAGAACAACCTAGCAACTTCAGTGCAAAAACTTTTTGTTACAGGAACGTTACAGCTACTTTGCAGTAACAACAACCTATCCATACTATGATTAAAACCGAAAACCCTCAGAAATTCGCCAGTTATGGTAAGCTAAGCAACCATAACTCACACTACCACTGTGCACTGCTAAGACTAACACCCATGACATCAAAGATGCCATCACAAATTTGTCATGTTGATGTCATGGGTGTTAGTCTTAGCAGTGCACAGTGGTGGGGCGAGTTATGGTTGCTTAGGTTACCATAACTGGCGAATTTCTGGGGGTTTTTGGTTTTACTTGTAACCATAATATGGATAGGTTGTTATTAGTGCGAAGTGTAATGTTCCTTTCAAGTACATGTTGCACTGAATTTGATATTTTTCAGTTGCCCTTTGAAAGACCTATCGTTCATTTAACGTTTGTCAGTGAACTTCATAGCTTTTTAGTAGTGCAGAGCTTTCTAGCAGTGCAACTTACCCATAACGTCCTTTTAACAATTTTTTTGTCAGTGATTATATATATATATATATATATATATATATATATATATATATATATATATATATATATATATATATATATATATATATATATATATATATATATATATATATATATATATATATATATTACATAGCCACGGTAGTGACTGTGTAGTTATGGTTAAGTTGCTGTTTCCATAAGAAGAACACTTTTTGGGTGGCTTATAACTGCACTCGCCCTGGACGAATCCTCACCAAACTTTGCAAAAAAAGTATATGGGCCACTCTGAATTTTTTTGCAAAGTTTTGTGATGTTTGGTCCAGGGGGGGAAAAGTTATAGGGGGGGGGCGGTCCCAAAACGTATTTTTTTCCCATAGACTGAATGGGCGAAAAACTTTGTGCACGTCTACAGGCCAAACCGCTGGACGGATTTTCACCAAATTCGCGGCAGGGGCAGGGGATTGGTCCCGAAAGCGTGCTTTTGTAAATTTGGTGACAATCCGTCCAGTAGTTTTCTTTAAAACGACCAAAAAGAAGGTCTAAAGAAATATGTGATATTTATGTCCGCTCCACGGTCACACTTCCCTGTTCGCTCCGTGGACAAGATACCGATTGGCTAAGGGGCTGGCGTCATGACCGCGGACATGCAACGTCTCCATCGATTGGCTGCAGTGAGCCGTGTTCTGCGTCAGATTGTCTGGATCCACCCGACATCTTGGATCCGACAGCGCGGCGGTGAGCAGCAGCGAAATACTATTTCGGAAGCTGTTTTGGTGTGTCAGAGTGCTTGGGGAGGTTCAGAGAGTAAGAGATGGGTGGAATACTGTATTTGTTTAGGCGGTAGGTGGTAATGATGTATTCCCTATGCCTGCCTTGTTCGGGATGTTTGTAAATACAGAAAATGAGCTGTCTCAAATGGATAGTACTTTAGTCCGTGCTGTGCACAGGCAACTTGAAACTGTTCTAAGGACACGCGTGGTGTTAGCGAACATTGAGTACATGCCGTAGTAACATTTTTTGTTTCTATGGGTGTACTATTGATTTATACGCCGCCATGGGTGTGACATGCTGCGGTGGTTGTGGCCAGGGCCTAGAGTCTTGGGTGCATGGCCGTAGGCCATACTCCCTAGACACTAGGCCCTGGCCACAACCACCGCAGCATGTGACTATAGATACACCCGTAGTATTGCATATCGATCAGGTGGTTGTGGGGAGGGTCTAGAGTTTTGGTTGCATGGCCAAAGGCCATGCACCCAAGCACAAAGTTATAAGCACTGGAGTTATAAGACATTGCACACCCATACATTCAAATATCTATGGCCTTACACCCAAGACTCTAGCCTCTGGCCACAACCACTGGAGCATATCACAGCTATGGGTATACCCGTAGTATCACATCAATCAGGTGGTTGTGGGTAGGGCCTAGAGTCTTGGGTACATGGCTGAAGGCCATGCACCCAAAATCAAATGTATACGTGGTGAAGTTACAAGGCATAATTGGTGCTATACAGTGTGTTGGTTCTGGGCAGGAGCTAGAGTCTTCGGCCATGCAACCAAGAACAAAGTTATAAACTCTGAAGTTATAAGCAAACATGGGTTTTATATAGTGCGGTGGTTGTGGGCATGACATAGACTTTTGGTTGCATGGCTGCAGGCCGTAGGCTATACACCCAAGAGTGTACACCCTGCCTACAACCACTGCAGCATATCACATTCATGCATCACACCCATACAATCGATTATGTATCTGGTAGGTGTGGGCAGGGCCAAGATTCCTGGGTACAAATTGAATACATGCTACAGTTATGTTTCATTCTATGGGTGTGCTAATGATTTATAAGCGACCATGGGTGTAATATGCTGCAGTGGTTGTGGCCGGGGCCTCGAGTCTTGGCTGCATGGCCGTAGGCCGTAGGCCATACTTCCAAGACTCTAGGCCCTGCCCACAACCACCGCAGCATATCACAGCAATGGATATGCCTGTAGTATTGCTGATCGATCAGATGGTTGTGGGGAGTGTGTAGAGTCTTGGGTGCATGGCCAAAGGCCATGCACCCAAGAACAAAGTTATAAGCACTGGAGTTATAAGCCACTGCACACCCATATATTGAAATATCTATGGACATACACCTAAGACTCTAGGCCCTGGCCACAACCACTGCAGCATATCGCAGCTATAGATACACCCGTAGTATCAAACATCACTCAGGTGGTTGTGGGGAGGGCCTGCAGTCTTGGGTGCATGGCCGAAGATTGGGTGCACTGCTGAAGTCATAAGCAGTGAGGTTCTAAATCAGCATGGGTGTGCTGTGGCGCAATGGTTGTGTGCACGACCTACAGTCTTAGGTGCATGGTTGCAGGCAATGCACCCAAGAGTAAACATACAAGTAGTAAAATTATAAGCACCGTGCTTTTGATATGCTGCGATGGTCGTGGGTAGGATTTATAGTCTTGGTTGCTTGGCTGCAGGGTGTAGGTTATACAGCCAAGACGCTAGGCCCTGCCTACAGCCACTGCACCATATTACTGCCATAGATTAGACGTATAGATTCGAAAATATGTATGGAATGTGTGAAATTATACTTACTGTTTACTTTGTTGAAAATCCATATATTTCTTACATGACCTTAGTACTTGGCATAACTATTCATTTTAATTTCTGTGATAAAAGAAAAGAGCATGTTAGTGTTTGTATTTTATAAAGACTTATTACATTGTACAATAGACATTTTAGCTTATTTTTTGACCCTCATATTTAGTTTACAAACCAGTGTACTGTGCATTTTGCTCAGTTTCCCTGTTTGTTTTTCAAATCCTTGGGTCTGGGGGGAAAAAAAATCCTTGTCGGATTAAAACAAAAACTTTCTTTGCTATGCTACAAACTATTTCTTTGTTTTCTTTGAGTGTTTACTTGTTGTTTCTGATTAATGTTATGTCTGTTGGCTTCTTGCAGATTTTTAAAAACAGTTAGATACCGGTTGGCGTATTCTAACTGCATTTTCTTTTACGGATCTGCGCTATTTATTTATCTGTGTGGCTGTTATACAATCTTCGGCAGTTAGATACCTGTTGGCGTATTCTAAACTGTTTATAGTCTTTTACTTGAATTTTTGTTAATGTGGAAGTACACATTAGTTATTCAATTTTGGCTTTAAGAAGATTAAATACGCATTTGTAATATTAGCTGGCAATCTCTGCTTTAGAGTAATGGTGCTATCATTACATTTGAACCATCCACATTTCCTTTTAATGTATGCAGGGTAGTGACCTGCATTGGTTGTAGCTCCTGCGTGGTAGATTATACCTAGTGTTGTAAAGATTTTCTTCCCAAGTGACACTTGACCGTGTGTGAATCCAGTCAGCCTGCAGTTGTTTTTGGTACCATCTGCATTGTAACATAGAAGCATAAGTATTATTGTCAGTAAGGTTGAGCGATTATCTGAATTGCACATAGTACATAATCTGCCATGGTTTGCATTCTGTACAAGTTGCTGAAATGGAATGGATTCACAATTAGGTATAGATACATACACAAATCACTCATTTGGGATTTGTTCCTGTATCACATTGTTACAGAGAGTGCATGTATGTTTCCACATGTATGAAATCTGGAAGATTTCATTTATAGGCATGTTTCTGTTTTCCAGTACTTGTAGTAAGTACATTAGAAATTCTTGTGGATCTTCCTGTGAGTTTATAGTGAATCTCACCATTCCAGCACAGTAGTCTCCAATTCTTGTCTTATTCCGTGAACACTGTATGTGTTGTCAGGATTGTTTGCTGTGTTTCTATGAAGGACTAACATTTGCAAACAATTGGTCTGTAATGTGTAAGTAAATATTGTTGACAATTGGTGGCAATTGAAATAGAATATTCATTGCTACATTTGCATAGCAACTAACACCAGTTTCATTTGAAAATGTTAATGGACCAGCTAGTTCTGTGTCTGAGTCCTTTTTTCCGAGTTTCTGTTCCTTCTTTGAAGTACCTGATTTATTTTCCCTAATAGGTTCTTCTTTGCTTGTAATAATTGATGAAGTTTTACCTTCTTTTGTTTTCTTTGAAGGATTTGCTATCAGATTCTATTGCATTTCTGTTTGAATTAGTTTTCTTTTACCACGTTTTACTTTTTCTGGAACAGGATATGATTTCAGATGGGGGGTGTACAGTGAACGCAGTCTATTGTATTGTAAAATGCAAGGAATATCAGCATTCACTTTACTTGCAAAGTTGGTTAGAAATAGAGTCAAGTGTACGTAAGCGTGATAGTGCTACGTAGCTCATGACTTCTTTAAAGACCGTTTCCTCCATCTATCAATGCTTTGTCTAGGGTAAGACCTTGGGATTTATGAATGTGACTGCATATGCAAGAGTTAGAGAAAATTGTTCTCTACGTACATACATGTTTTTGAAGAGAAGGAATCTAGCAGTTGAGCGCCCTATCCTTCTCACTTCTGAAAGTTTGTCAAAGGGAATATTGACAACCTGAATGTTGTCACGTGGGTATGTTTGAAAGCCAACAACTGTACCCAGTGCCCCATTAACTAGCCCTTGCTCCATGTCAAGGTTACGTTTAAGCATTACTCTACAATTTAAAGATAATTTTAATATTTTTTCCAACCCAGCTGTGTTATAGATTGAATTTTCTAAGGTATTTAGTCTTGTTGTGGCTTGCTCACACATGGGTATAGTGTCATACCATGTATGTCTAGTTTGTCTGTGGTGCAAATTTCCATTATTGGTTGTATTTCTTTTTTTAACATTGTTTCATTGAATTTGAAACAGCTTGCAAGAGTTGGCATTAAGGCCATGCAATTGACATTTTTGTGCGCTACTTGTTCCATAACATCAGTAGCACATGTGTTATTGCCATAAAGTGCATGAATGTGCCGGTTTTTCAATATTGCTTGTGCTTCTTGAGATAGTACACCAACTCTAATACTTTTTAAAATGTTGGCGCAAGTGAGATCTGCAGATCGCCGCATGTTTTCTGTTAATTCTCTGTATTGGAAATGTTGCCAAAGGTTGACATTTCCTATGCTGCCAACAGTTTTACGGCAGAGTTTGTGGCCTAAGGTTTTAAAAATAGGTTCACCTTTCACTGGTGTCAATTGTAGAAGAGCTCCGAAAACGATAATGCGTTTCTCTGCAAAGAGTTCTTCGTAGTTTGTTTTAAGTACTTCTTGCAATCTGAGGTGAATCAAAGCCAACATTAGGTTGGAGACCATGCTCACTTCATCTATTAGTAGCATTTTCATTATGTTTTAATACTCTGTGTAGTTCCATTGAAGCTTCTGCAGAAAGTTTGTAATAGTCCAATTTGTTTTGGTGCTCTACTGGAAGGAGTAGTAATCGGTGTAAAGTGACACCGCCTATGTTGTAGGTAGCTAAACCTGTGGAGGCAGTCACAACAGCTGCTAGTTTGTCAATTGTTGAAGGAACTTGCTGATGATTTTGATTAAGAATGTTTTTCCTGACCCATCTTCACCACTGACGTACAGCAGTATTGGTTTGTAATTTTGGCAGGTACATTCTTTATTTTCGTGTTGGACACCATGTGCAATTTGTTTTGTTACTTCTACAAAAATGGTGCGCTGATCTTTATTAAGTTTTGCTTGTAGTACAGTTAAGTCTTCTATATCTTCTTCATAGTGACACATGGTGTTTTCACTTCTGTCATAGCTAATTCTGCCTCATTTGCTTTTAGTGGCTGTCCTAGTGGTTCTTGGCTTCCTGTTACAGAAGGTTGACTACTGTCGGAAGTGTCCTTATCTAGTTGGGC
Organism: Ambystoma mexicanum; assembly: GCF_040938575.1. Lineage (NCBI taxonomy): Eukaryota > Metazoa > Chordata > Amphibia > Caudata > Ambystomatidae > Ambystoma > Ambystoma mexicanum. The sequence continues at coordinate 573,412,067 of NC_090922.1, read as the reverse complement.
CTGAAGTAGTTCTTCGTGTTGCTGTTCATTGCAACATGGCTCTGTACTGCGTAAAGTTCACATCGGTGATGGCGCTTTCAATTGCTTTGAAAGCACCTTCATAGCAGTCATAGTTATCTAGCATCTCTTCCTCTTTTCTCCATGGTTTAAAAAGTTGTAGCAGAGACATGTAATAGTTCTTTCTGTTGAGGAGTTTTTAATGACAATTTGACATGATTAATTAAGCTTCGTTTGGCAAGTTTCACTAAGCTGTCTTCAAAATCTGTCACTCTATATCTACCTTTGCTTTCATTGGGTTTTATATTATTTGTGTATGCAAAGTTTTGAGCTATGTGGTATAGATACATGCTTTCCAAAGTGCTACTCCTGTTCGGATAGTATGTGTCCAGTACATTGTTTTTTAAAATGTCTTGGCTATTGGGATCATTTCTGGCAATTATTTCAATGCCCTCATATGATTTTAGAACTCTTTCTAGATTTAGTAGGACCAAGACTTAGCCATACCATGTTGTCTGATTTTCCATACAAATCAGTACCGGTTAAACGATCTGCCGCTTCGTAGGCGCCACATTCTCTATGAGAGAGCATTTTTATGCCTAGGCTGTACAATTTCTGAGATCGTGTTTTGTCTGATGATAGGTCATTCCAGAGGTCTTGAAGCTCTGTTTTTTCTGCTTTTGTTAAGTAGGCTGTACCATATCGTGCAACTGCAGTGGAATTGTCTACAATGTACTGCACATCTATGCATTCCATAAGAGGGCAATGATTCAATTGTAATCATTGATATATTTTTATTCTTCTGTTTTTTTAATGTAATACGTGTTCTTAGGTGATTTACCTTTAACACTATGTCGAACTGAAGACATGAAGTTGTTCACTTCACCCGTTTGTGTAACTGGTCTAGGGAAACCAAAGCGGCATTTGGTGTAGTATTTCCCTTTGCTCTTGTATTTGCGACGACAATATTTGCCACATTTGTGTCTTTGAAATTGTAAAATCTGTCCATGCAGGTCACTATGTGTACGTTGTGAAGGGATTTCACAAGTGACATTTTTGGATGAACTGGAAAACAGTGGCATCACTGTCGTGACCAAATTTAGTTGCACCTTTGAGCCATAGAAGCATGTGAATATGTGGTGCTCCTCTCGCTAGGTATTCTTTTCTCCAGAAGAAGTGTTGCACTTCTCCGAGGGGAGGAACAGTTTTATTACAAATAAAGTGTAGCATAGCAATGAAACGATGATGGAAATATCTTGACACATTAACTGGATCTAGAGAGCAAAGTTCTCCAGGTGTTAATATATCTATGTTGGTTTTGTTGTTGTTTGATATGCGTAGGAACTCCTGTAAATCTTTCCATGCATACTCTGCACAACTTAGTGTAACAAACCAAGTCGGTGGTCCAAGGTTTCTGATCATACAACGCACGTCTCTGTGCCGTCGGAGCCAGTATTCTTTTGTACCACGCATGTTTGCAAACAGATTTGTTATACTTGATTGTAAAACCTCATCTTTTTCTTGTACTTTTTGTCTTAATTGTGTAGCTGACATTTTGAAAGTGGGTTACAGATTTCAAAATGTGTGCAACTCCGTAACATAGGGTTGCTAGTTCACTTTCAAAGAGTAGGTGGAATATGTATTCCACATTTTGTCTAAACCTGGGATCTTCCGAATACATTCGTAATGAGCGGTATTCTGATGCCATAATCTAAGTGGGTCTATCATCGTATCTTCCGCCTTTGCCAGTAGGAAATAGCAGTGGAAAAGCAAGTGCTTCTATACTTTGTTTCCCATATGCTCATTGGTGACCCTTTGATTTGTCGCATTTGGTAAGTTTCTAGTGCTTCATCTATGCTTTCATTGGAATGCAATGGATGAATTGTGTGATGGTCCAAAAGAGAGGATACTGCAGCAGGATCCAGAAGATCAAATTGATCAGTTTGTGATGACTCTTGAATTATTTCAGTTGTTTTCCTTAAGGTTTCTTCAATATTTATTTCTTTGTAGTATTCGTTATTGTCTTTCAGATATTGCAAGGCTTGTCTAACTTTATGTAAGTCCACCAGTTGTTGCCAAATTCTTTTGTCTTTTGTTGGTACACCATTTACCAAGACAATTAAAGAATGCTCTATTGGACGTTGCACTCAGAGTGTGTACATTTTCTGTCAGGTCTAATGGCAAATAAACTACTTTGCCACGAATGCCTTTCATCAATTCAGAGGGAGGTAATTTTGCTGTTTTTGGTTGAAGGCGTATTATTGCTTGAAATGGATAAACTGTTTGAATTATGATTTTCTCATACAAATTGAGTTGTGGCAGGAGTTTTGGTAGTGGGACAATTCCAAATTATTTGTGATAGCAGGTGAAGGAGTTTGGTTGTTGTCCAGTTTTGTAGTGCAGTAACTGCAACATATTAGGGGTTCACTTATTTGGTATTTGTTTTCTTCTAAAAGGTAGAGAGCTCATTCAAACCATTTGGAATCTTTATGGTCTATTATTTTGTATGTTATGTCTATAGTTTTTGTTTTCCTTTTGTAAAACATTCTGCGGCAACACACACACGTGGTTTGGTACTTCAGCTGATGCACTATTACATTTTAGTATTTCTTTTTTTATGTGTGTAATATAAGGTTGCTATATGCAGAATTGTTGCTAGTCTGCTCTAAAACTATTGCATTTTGTAGGTGGCTTTCACTTCCAAAATATTTTCTCTGGATACGGTTGATTTATTCTTGTAGGTATTTGGATGTACCATGTAGAAGAGTGTTATTTAAATTGGCTAATTCTAAAGCTGGACTTTTAGCATAGTACATTTTATACACTAGATTTCTTACATTTGAATGATGTATTGATATCCTTTTGATATCATGGAAGGTGCTTTTGCAAATAGGTCCTGAAATGCAGGCTAATGAATGTCCTTGTAGTCCTGTGTATTTGCGCATTGGACAGATATCCATATTTTGCAGCACTTTCATTTTTATTTTGTCTTTACCTTTCACATACCGATTGAGGAACTGACGTATTGATTTGAAAGATTTGTTAGGAATGTCACACATTGACGTGCAAGGCCATTTGTATACTGGACGGTCTGGTTCAGTCGAATGGAGAGGTAATTCTGAGTTTTCAGGGGATACTTTTGTAAGCAGTGTTTCTTGTTCCATGATGGTATTATTGATTTTTTTCCCTCGTCCACTGCTATGGATGGCAATTATGTTTGTTTGATTTTGTTTGTATGCTTCTTCATTAAAATATGGTTCTGTGGTTGTTGTGCGACTCCATTCACCTCCACAAATATTTAAGAAGTTACTTTTGTTGACATTCCGTTTATTGATAAGTTTCTTTTGTAGTTTAGTACTTAGTTTTGTTAGTGGTTTCATCTTATTTAACACTAAAAAAATAACTTCCTTTTGAGAAGGATTGCACTGTCTACGAGAGCTTGTAGGATTAATTTTCTACGGTAGGTTTTAAGGGTTGAGGATGATTTCGGTCCTCTTATTAGATTCTGAAGGACTCTGTGATGAAACATTTTTGCTAAAATACTTTTCTTTTACTGTGGGGTCTTGTTAGTTTATCAGGATTAATAGGAGCATTGTTTTAGCAGTATTGGTAGCCGATTTTTTGTAAAGCGTGTTCTGTTTTGTGCCACATTTTGATAGATGAGGCAAAGTTTCGGTAGTTGAAGCTTCCTTTGTTTTGCTAAACGACTGTATTAGCTGTTTTGTTCCAACGTTTTCTACAAACTCTGCTATAGATAGATGCTTACTTTGGACACTTATTTTCATTTGCTCCATTTCTGCATTCCTTTCTACGGACTTGCTTTTTGGTAGGTATTCTTTGGGGTCTGTTGGGAAAAAAGGAAGGCATGGTTTGGTCTGTTGTACAATGTATGTGTGCATGCGTGCATGCGTTTGATTGGGAAGCTGTTTGGGATGGTGTGTGAATGTGCATTGGGCAGTTACAATGAGTTGGGAAGGCTATTTTTCTGTTTGTATATTACTTACACTGTGCTTCAGATGAGAGTAGAAAGTGAGCTAGTGGTGAGGAGAAGCATTAATAGTAAATGTAATGGTTTAAAATTTAAACAGCTATCTGTTTTCTAGTAGTAACATTCTAAGGCTTCTGTATGTTATTTGTGTTCCAAAAACATAGGGATTTGTGAGCCATTCTGCCTGTTATTCTTTCTTTAATAAATGGGGATTTGTGGGTAGATTGGTTCAGAAATCAATGTTTGTTTTGGTGCGCAAATTACATAAATAACCCACACAGTCTCTTTGAGGAACAGTAAGAATATAAAGGTAGTACTGTACTCACTTTTTTTTGCGGAATGACCAGGTTTCTTCGGATATGTCGTTTGCAGTGTAGATGCTGTTGATTTTCAGGAGAGTATTCTTCACTGCAATTGTAAAAAGAAGTTGTTAGTAACTGTGTTTAAAGCAGTGATGTTACTGTACACGTTAATTTTGCATCTTTCGTCGGAGCACTCTCCTTTGATATCTCAACACAGTGCATGTGTGCATTTCACTTCACTATACGTTGCCTTTGTATGTTATTTGCAGTATGTTATTTGAACCTGATTTGCAAATGAGTACAATATTTAGTTTATGAAAATGCGTTGTTTTTTTTAAGCTATGTTGTCGATAGAAGAGGTTTGTCAGTGGTAGGTCATTATGGTAGATGGGAAACATTTCACTACTTTCATATTATAAGTACGAATCTGAAAAATCGGGAGACCCTCAGAGAGAGATGTCACCACAGCAATCGGGAACGTTTATTTTTCTCATACGATCGCATTGGAAGTAGCATTAATTTAGGCGGTACACGGTAAAACATTGTGGCATTTTCGAATGGAAAATCGAGTTTCGCGCTAAATAGGGAGGGTTGTTACATATGTATAGGTTATGCAGGAGACAGTAAGTAGTGAGGTTTGTCAATGAAAAATCGGAAGTCTTGCACTTAAAGGAGGAGCGTTGGTATGTATTGGCTATGCAGATTTAGTGGCATTAATTTGTTTAAATGAAATCATAAGGGTTGAACATGTGCTCTGATTAAAATATGCATACCTGTACTTTGTACTCATGCATGTGCGCATGCATGGAGCTGTACGTAGAAATCTGCGACACTACAGTAGTTTTTGAAGTAGGTGCTTTGCAATGATATGCAACTTGCATTCAGAGTGATCAATAGTACATTTGAAGTGCAAAATTTTGATGACAGAGTTAGATGTAGAGATGTTGAATGTGATTGGTGGATGGTTGTGTGACTGCTTAGCTGTGTCCAATGAGGGAATGGATTTGCGTGTGATGTGGAAAGGGTAGGACGACTGGTAGGACGACTGGTTAAGAGTTACGTGTTGCACATAGACAGCGCTTGTCCGCAGGTAGGGCGTGCCACATACGGAGTTCTACAGCAAATCCAGAATGGAAAGGGTACTGTAGCCATCAGCCAATCAGATGTTCACATTGTTCTTTTGTGTCGAAAGACGGTGCGTGTACTGAAGATGGCAGAGGTGGAGACAGTCAGGGTTTTGGTGCTTGGAGATATTTTTGTCCATGGTTTACAGCACTATTCTGAAAGTAGGCATGTGGCTCACAATTTCGATGTGAGAGGAGTGGAGGTGGTGTGGAGCGCTGAGACTGATCGCAATGTTGTGGCAATTCTCCAAGTTTGCAGAGACATGCGTAGGATGATCAGTCCCCATGTGGTACTTTTGCACTACGGTGCTTGCCATTTGGGCTACGTGAGTTCATATACTTTGTTGGAAGATTTGTAACAGTTGGTGCAAGCAGTCATTAACATCTTTCCAACTGCGAAAGTAATTTTTTCTGGCTTACTCCCTAGAGGAAAATGGGACAACAGTTCTGTTTTCTGTCGTGATCAAAGTATTGGGAGGTGTAACATCAATCGCGGCATGCATGCTTTCATGTTACGAGCTGGCAGATGGTGTTGCGTTATCTTCTTTGGGAAATGCCATGTTCTTTTGGAATCTAAGGCTTGCTTTGGGGAAGGTTCTGTAATGATTGTAGGAGTAAAGTAAGAAGAAAAAATATCTTAAAAAAACAAAATAACAGGTGTCTGTAAGGCATCTGCCCAAAAAACAAAAAAAATGGCTCTTTTCAGAGCCCACCTTAAAGGGGAAAAGTGGAATAATATTTAAATGTACAGTCGTCACGCTCTGATCCTCTACATGTCCGTGGACATGGCGGTAGTCTGCAGGCAGTGCGTATTACCAACAGGGTTTCTGGGGTGGAGATGCATGCAAATGAGAAGGTGAGGACCTAGGGATTGGTCAGCAAAGTTCAGTGGGTGTTTTATGAACAGAGAAATTTAGTGAGAACGTCTTTTCCCTGACAGGAGACCAGACAGCCATGGCTCTGTGTGCACGAAAACAGATTATCTGGATTTTGGGAGACTCATGGATACATTGGTTGAAGGTGCATGCAGAAAGTTGCGGTCTATATGCAGATCTTGGATTTCCTCATTTGGAAGTGCACTGGCATGGAGTGCGTGGAATGAAGTGGCTGGACTTGGTACCTCTCTGTGCTACTTTACAGAGCGTCATCCTGATATAATTATCATTCATTGCGGAGGAAACAGTTTAGGTCATGTCTCTGGAATTTCTTTGCAATTTGTCATTCTACAATGAAAACATTTTGTTTCGCAGCACTTTCATTTTTCGCAGAGATTGAGTCCATCTCACATATGCTGGCAATCAGATTTTTCTTCGCAATGTACAAAATGCATTGCAACCTTTTTTGGATTCATAGTCACCTATTTGGGAATCAGTTTTTTCGAATCCATAGTTTTTGAAACACACAAAACGCCACTGAAAGGCTCTTTTCAGAGCCACCGCTTACTCCCAGCGAAAAGTGCATTGGTTTTGCTCCGCTTGCACCCTCCATTTTTGTGCGTCGTACGACTGTCCGCAGACTTTTTGAAAAATGCACGGGGGCCTACACCGGTCACTTGATAGTTCTATTGTTAAACTGAAAAAGGCAGCTCTGAAGACAGCCTTTAAAAAAATGTTTTGTTGTCTTCCAGTGTATTGCTTTTCAGCACACGACACACTAGGAGAGGAGGGTAAAGGAAGAGACACCAACCACGGGGATAAGAAAGGGCAGGTGAAGAGAGAAAGATGTAGGGTATGCTTAACTTGGGTAGGGAGCAGTTCTTCTGGTGCTCCGTGACCGTAGTCTCAAAAGCACTTTGAAGAGTCTCCCCCCTGCAGAGTACTGTGTCGCAGTACATACACAATATTGTGACTCTGGCAAGGTAAGGGCCAACAGCATCGCAAATGGCCTGTGAGGCAGCTGGAGGGATGCGCTCCCCCACAGGAGTGTCTCTTGTGATGAGAGGATCCGACACAGAGGATGCTGTGGAGGAACTCAATCTACTACGCTCTTCACATGGTACCACCTTGCGAATGTCCGCACTGTGGAACGAAGTTAGGTGTCGCTTCATGGTTGTCATACCAAAGCTGTAGGCACCAGGTCTCCCGCGACTCAGCACCAAGTTGTACTTCTTACACATGACCTGGTTCGCACATGCTTTTGGTACGTTTCCAAAAACGGTAAACAATCGCCACACCCACGATTCCTGGCGAGTGCTTGTAGTGCAGAGTTCCTCCACCTCATTCTCTTCTTCCTCGCTCTCTACATCCTCACCCGTATTTCCTTCTGCAGGACCTTGGGGAGGTGGTAGCGGTGGATGGTTTGAGGGTGGTGCTGAGCCTAACGAACCAACAGCAGCCATGGATGCCATAAGGATTAGTCGGCTAATGTTCACTACAGCAGTAAAGGCAGCACAACTCAATCTGCTATAGCCAGAAGCGCAATGAAGATGAGCTCGGGGGTGTGGCCATTTATAGGGTTGGAGAGGTGCGGCTCATGACCATATTGATCACTCAAAAGCGTTGCAAAAATTCTAAACAATACGTTGAAAGGTAGGGCCATTTTATGGGACATGTGAAATGGTGATTTTATGCTGAAAAATAATTTCCCATGTTTGTATATGTTCTTTTGAAATGTTGTGGAAGCAGACAAACTGAGCAAAGTAGGCCACACGCTCAGCATGGATGCAGTCACATGATGACGTTGTGAACAATTCCGCTAAGGAAATGGGTGCCTGCTGGACAGTAAATGCAGAGTAACGGACGTGCACATGCGTGTGGGTGTTCTACGGACAGTGTTCGGGTCCTGAAACTAATTAAAAGTGCGACACAATTGACACAGACAGTTACGGACAGGCACGATGTTCACAGTACTCATGGGTGTGGTGCACATGTGCATACATGATCTGCTGACTGTACGGCCAGGTACAGTGTCCTTAGGACACCTCCATTTTGTTTGACTACGGACATGCCGGCCACCGCGCCTGTTCTACGGACAGTCTCATCTTGGGTACGGACAGGTAGAGTGTCCTTAGGACACTCCCATTTTCTTCATTTACAAACATCCCGGACACCTGGTGTGTTGTAAGAACATTTATCTTGTTTGTGAGGAGTACAGAGAGGTATAATGTCCTTAGGACGCCCCATTCTGTTCATATACGGACAACTTGAACAGCTGGTGCGTTCTAAGATCACTTCCATCTTGGTTGCGATTGGTACGGGTAGGTGTATTGCCGTTAGAACATCCATATTCTATTGCTTACGGCCAGCCCCAACAGGTGCGCTCTCTGCGGACATTTTAACTTAAAAAAAATATATTTTGGCTCAAACCATTCCACTACAAATAACATTAAAAAAATGTAAAAAACACACACACACACACACACACACACACACACACACACACACACACACACACAAATCAAGAGAAATACAGGGGGAATCAAGCAGATCCTGAAACGAGTATAGGGGAATTAGGGTTTAACACGGGCTGGTTGTGAGGGGATGAAGGGATGGATGTTTCATCAAAACGTTTATTTTCTTCTTGAAGGTTTGGGGATGGTTCACTAGGAAATGGAGAAGGGGGGCAGGTACAGGTGGAACAGTGATATTGTATTTTCCTTCTCACATATTCCTCCACAAATTGCCTTAAACTGTTAAAATTGTCATTTAGTATGTCCATTTTCACTTCCATCCGTTTCAGCCTGTCTTGCTTTGTGTGCTTTGTTGGAGTTTCTTTTTTTATCTGGTCTGTTAAAAAATAAATATATATATGTTAAATGCCCATAACATACTGACCATTCATTTGTTTACGCAGAGTAGTGTGTACCATTATTATCGCTATCTTCCGACATTTCCCCAATCGGAAATTCTCCTCCAGCCACTCCAAAGTACTGCACATTTCTGTGTCAAAACAGAAATACATTATTTTTCCTGCCCCTCATACAAACAAAGTAGGCACACATAAGAAAAATGAAGTTCACTTACTATTTTGTTGTAATTTGTCTTCGTTGTACTGTGTGAGTCTACTGTTGCTCCTGGCTGCACAGTTTCTGTGAGGTAATTACGTTGGAGCCATACCTTTTCTTTTTATGGTATAATGTATTTCATTCTACATGGTCATGAAATGCATGGATAATGTTTCAGACGTTTAGGTTCAATTGGGTATTTATTAGTACTTATAACGTCTTTATGTGGTTTTTTTTCAAAGTTGTGCATTTTTCTTATAACACAATAGTACAATTTCAGATACCCCCTGACTGTTTGGGTAGTGTTGATCTCGTCCGTGGCCGTCCGCAGACAGGCGCTGAGTCTGTGCCTTTCAAATATCATTAGCGAGGGGATTCACTATGTTGTTACTTGTATATAAAGGAAATTATAGTACATATCTCCTAAAATCACATGATAAAAGTGCATATTCGGTTAAAAAAAAACTTTGTTAACGAAATGTTATGATTAAGTTCCCCTTCTAAAAATGTGAAATTCAGTAAAAAATAAAATAAAAAAACAATATACTTTGTTAAAGGGACATTTGTGATGCCATCTTTCAGGTCCTGGGTGGTAGTGTTAGCAGTGCACAGTGGTGCGGGCAGTTGAGGTTGCTTAGCCTACCATAACTGGCGAATTTCAGGGGTTTTTTGTTTTTACTTTGAACCATAATGTCACGTTTATAAAGTTATTTTAGTGATTTTCACAGGTTTTTAGTAGCGCAACTTAACCATAACGTCCTCTTAAAGTTTTTTTTAGTATATATATATATATATATATATATATATATGGGATACATTACTCACCGTAATCGTATTTCTGATGCTTGTATCTGCTTAGATTCACATGCTGTGCATAGGCCGACATCTAGTGGAAGCTGCGGAGTATTACAGTTTGTTTTTCGAAAGTCGAAAATGGGCGTCGACACAGGCGTGCCAGTAATACTATCCCTAGTGTGACGTCCACTGTACCCAAGATCCCTCACGCGTGTAGGATCCTCAGATTGTATTTTTTCTGACATGAGGAAGCATGAGGAGTAGCGTGAGTACAGATAATCCAAGCAGATAGACAGAAAAGGTAAGACTACAAGCAATCATGCGCCTTCTCTCGGAGGGGAGGAAGGGTGGGTCGCATGTGAATCTAAGCAGATACAAGCATCAGAAATACGATTACGGTGAGTAATGTATCCCTTCTGAGGCTTGTGGAATCTGCTTAGATCACATGCTGTGCATAGATTAGCGAGCAGTACCAGAAGAAGGAGGTGGGATGTGAGAAGGGTCATGAGCAAACAGGTGTCTTAGAACCGCTTGTCCCACTTGTGTATCTGTCTTGGAATGAGTGTCAATGCAGTAATGCTGAGTAAAAGTGTGAATAGAGCTCCAAGTAGCCGCTTTGCAAATGGTGTCGAGGGGAACATTTGCAATGAAAGCCAGAGTGGCACCAATGCCTCTAGTAGAGTGGGCCCTTGGCGTAAAAGGCAGAGTCTTGTCAGAAAGAGAGTAACACAGCTGTATACAGTTGATAATCCACTTCGAGATAGCGCCCTTAGAGACGCGATCCCCCTCTCTGCCTGTAGCTACGGAGACAAACAGTTGATCTGTTTTCCTTAGCGGTCTGGTTTTATTTACATAGTATAGGACCGCCCTACGCACATCTAGGGTGTGTAGTTTCACCTCAGCCGAGCTTTGCGGGTTCTGGAAGAAAGCCGGAAGCTCGATGGACTGGTTTACATGGAACTTGGATATGAATTTAGGTGAGAACCTAGGGTGTGTGCGTAAAACCAGTTTGTCCTTGTGGATAGTAAAGAAAGGATCCTGCACTGACAGAGCCTGAATTTCACTGACCCTTCTTATGGAGGTAATGGCTACTAAGAAGGCCGTTTTATAAGTCAGGTGTTTGAGACTACTTTTATGCATGGGTTCGAATGGGGGTCCCATGAGCTTAGCTAGCACCACGTTGAGGTCCCATCCTGGCGGTGGGTTCGAAATAGGAGGGTGAAGTCTCTTTACTCCTTCCATGAAGGCTTTAACCACTGGTACTTTCCACCACGAGACCTTGTTATGGGATGTGGTGTAAGCCGAGAGGGCTGCCAGGTGTACTTTCAGCGAGTTAAAAACCAACCCTGCATCCAGCAGGTGGAGCATGTATGTCACAACGTTGGAAGGAGTGCAATCAACCGGGTTGATTTGTTTATTCTGGCACCAGATAACGAATATTTTCCACTTATCAAAGTAACAGTGCCTTGTATTTGGTTTCCTGGACTCCTTTAGAATGTCCATACACCTCTGTGGTAATTTGAGATGTCCAAACTCTATGACTTCAGGAGCCATGCTGCTAGGTTCATAGAGTTGGGTTCCTGATGCACTGTTTGACCCTGTTGCTGGGACAGTAGGTTGTACCAGGCTGGGAGTCTGATGGGTTCGCACACCGCCATCCTGCGTAGGTGTGGAAACCATGGTTGTCTCGCCCACATGGGAGCAACTAGGATGAGCGTCATAGATTCCTTGTTCATCTTGTACACCACCTTCCTGATGAGAGGAGTTGGTGGAAAAGCGTATGCAAACATCCCTGACCAGTTCATCCACAGGGCATTCCCTTGGGAGTCCGGCTGGGGGAACCTGGATGCAAATCCTGGGCATTGTTTGTTTTCGCTTGTGGCGAATAGGTCTATAGTGGGGAAACCCCACTGAGAGAAGAGATCTTCTACTACGTCTCTGTGAAGGACCCATTCGTGTTCTTCTGGGAGGGAGTTTCTGCTTAGAGCATCCGCTAGGGAATTGAGCTCCCCTGGAACATGTTGCGATGACAGGAAGATGTTCCGTCTGAGTGCCCATATCCATATTTTCTGGGCAAGCTTGGACAGATTTGGCGAACGAGTCCCCCCTTGCTTGTTCAGATAGAACATGGCTGTCGTGCTGTCCGTCCTGATCTGCACCGACAAGTTCAGTAGATGGGGCTCGAACGCCCTTAGCGCTCGGAATACTGCCAGAAGCTCTAGCAGATTGATGTGGTTCTTGGCTACTGAGTGAGACCAGAGACCCTGAGCTGTGTGGTGGAGATGGTGAGCTCCCCACCCAGTCAGGCATGCATCTGTAGTCACCACGGCTTGTACTTCGGGATCGTAAAAGGGTTTCCCCTTTGCGAGATTCTCTCTTGTCCACCAGTGTAGGCTCTGTACGAGTGTTGGCGAAACGACCACTAGATCGTCCCAATGACCACTTGCCTGAGACCACTGTTTCGCCAACCATTCCTGCATGGGACGCATGCGCAGACGCGCGTGGGGGACCAGGTAAATGCATGACGCCATCATGCCCAGTAACCGCATAGCTTTGCGTACTGTTATCTGTTGACCTGACTGATAATGCGGAATTTGCAGAAGTATATTCCGAATTCTCTCTTCCGAAGGGAAGGTCAATCCTTTCTGAGTATCTAGGATAGCTCCTAGAAACTGTTTTGAGGTGCTTGGCACCAGACTTGACTTTTTCTCGTTGATGGAGAAGCCTAATTCGTGGAGGAGGTCGATAGTCCTCTGAATGTTTGACCTGCAAATTCCTGGGGTTTCCCCCGTTATGAGCCAGTCGTCCAGATAAGGGTACACCGGGATTGCTTCCCTGCGTAGGTGTGCAGCCGCCACCGCCAGTACCTTGGTGAATACCCTTGGTGCTGAAGCTATCCCGAAGGGCAGTACCTTGAATTGGTAGTGGCGACTGTCCACCTTGAAGCGCAAGTACTTTTTGTGCGCTGGGAGCATGGAAATATGAAAATAAGCATCTTTCATATCCAAGGTTGCCATGTAATCCCCCTTTTTTAGGAGGGGGATTACCTCTTGTAGCGTGGTCATACGGAATTTTTGGGGCTTGACATATTTGTTGGCAGGCCGTAAGTCCAATACTGGGCGCATTGTCAAATCTTTCTTTGGCACAAGGAAGTAAGTTGAATAGATACCCTTGTTTACCTGGTGTCCTGGGACGAGTTCTATCGCGTCCTTTTCTAGCAGAATGGCGATCTCCTCGAGAAGGATCCTTTGATGCTCTAGGGAGTGCACTCTTTGTCGTGGAGGATGATTCCGGGGACGCTGCAGTAGTTCTATACAATATCCTGCGGATACTGTTGACAGCACCCATCTGTCTGAGGTGATCCCTTCCCAAGCCTGGGTGAAGGTGGAAATGCGTCCCCCTACTGGGGTTGCGTGGCAAGGGACCCTGAACTGAGCGTCACTGTTTTGGTGGAGGCGTGCCCCCGCCCTTGTTGGGGCTGCCTCTGCCTCTTCCACGACCTCTCTTGTTACCCCTGCCGTAACTCTGGGTAGACTGCTGGTTGTTATTCCATTGTGTACCTTGTCCCTGGGCATAGTTGCCTCTTTGTGAATTTTGGCCGCGTGGGCGACGAAAATTATTGTTCCCCCTCTGGTTAGGGGGTTTGTTGGTAAGCTGGCCAAGGGATTTGAGAGTCTCATATTCATCTTTGGCATTTTTAAGTGCGTCTTCGACCGCTTTCCCAAACAATAGGTCGGGTTCCACTGGCTTGTCTATTAAAGAAGCCTGGGTTTCTGTCTTGAATCCCGACTGCCGTAACCACGCATGTCTCTTGATAACAGTACCTTCTGCTATCAATCTCCCTGCGTTGTCAGCGGCGTCGAAAGTTGCTTTTAAAATGCAACCAGACACGGCTCTCCCCTCTGCCGAGATCCGAGCCAGCTGGCCCTTTAACGGTTCTGGAGCAGAGGCAATGAGCGCCGCGACTTCTTCCCATTGATGGCAATTGTAACTAGCCAACAGGGTGGTGGAATTCGCAATCCTTGCTTGGTAGGCGGACGTTGAGGCTACCTTTCTGCCAAACCCGTAAAGTTTTTTGCTCTCCTTGTCGGGAGGAGCTTCTGATGAAGATAAGGGCGTGCCAGCCCTCTTTCTAGTGTTGGTCACCACTAGGGAATCTGGTTTAAGATGTCCCTTTATATACAGAGGGTCAGACTGGGCTGCCCGGAAAATCTTTTCAATTCTGGGGTTGACAGCTCTGGTGAGGTTAGGATTCACCAGGGAAGGATCTATTCTTCGTTGGATGGATTTGAGGATAGGGATGGTCTGAGCGACCGGTCTTCTCTCTCCTACAAACTCCTCCGCGAAGTCCCTTTCCTCCTGTACACCGTGGGTGTCGATGTGGAAGTGTTCCGCTGCTCGAGCGAGAACCTCGTTAAGGAGGGGCTGGTTATCAACTGGAGAGTCAGTAACTGGGGCTTCGCTTTGTACTGGGGAATCTACTCTGTAAATTTCCTGCTCATCTTCTCCCTCCTCCAGGTCCTCATCCTCTGCATAGTAATCTGTCCCGGTTTGTTCTTCCATAAATGCAAACTCCTGGTCCTCTTCAGGGAAAACTTGTCCCTGATAACTGGGGAGTGGAGTAGAATATGGAGTGGAGTAAGGCTGAACCTTGAAGGGTTCAGGTCTTTCGACCCGGGGCTCTTTACTTAGCGGGATAGGATCGGAGGAGCCTGAGGGTGTGGCCCCTTGAGGGTTATATGAAAGAAAGTGTTCTGGGTTCTTATCATAAAAATCAGCCAAGGAAGACATCCTAGACATAACCCTGTCTATGTCTTCACTGGACCATTCCCTGGAACAGGGTATTACTTTAGCAGGTGATTTATTTTCAAGGGTAGACTTGTGTTTGCTTGTCTGCTTAGGCTTTACAGGGGTGGAAGGCTGTGCTTTCCGCTGTTTCCCCCCTTCTCCGTGCGTGGAAAAATGTTTTCCCTGTCCCTTGGGGGCCCCAGAGACTTTCGACGCCTGGCGTCGAGGGTTTGGAGAGGTATCTGTGTGCTTCGGGCGTGGGGCCTCACTGATGTTAACCGCGGTCTCGGTATCTTGGAGCGCGGCCTGGGGGTGGAAGTCGTCTTCGTCTCCCGACGATCGAACTTCCGTTAGTGTGTGTAGCGAGGCACTCTTGGCAAGAGTGGATGATTGCCTTGCGTCGTGAGGCGATCTCGATCGAGAGCGCCCAGAGGACACCGAGTCGGACCGTTCTTTTTGTGCCTCTTTCCGGGAAGTCGACGTCGTCGAGGTCCGGTTGGTCTTAGTGTGTTTAGTGTGTGTTAGGTGTGTAGCGCTTGCGTCGCCGGGGGTCTTCCCCATAGCCGCCTTGCCGGACGACCTTCCGAGGTCGGGGACCTGCGCTCGTCGGCTGTCTTTCGACGCCGTAATGCCCTCGCCGTCCGAAAGTACGGCGTCGCTGCCATCGCTGAAGGCGCCCTCCGCTGCCATGGCCTCCTGCCTGGCGTGGTGGGCCCAACGCTCAGCGAATTGGGAAACTCAGGGCCGGCGCCCTCCCGTTGATCTCCTCCATAATGCCATATCCCCCATAATGCCATTTTGTATGGCATTGTGAATTCCTTCTCTTATAATATATATGTGCTCTTGGGCTTTGCAAAGTGACTGCGCTCGGTTAAGCCGGTCCTGAGTTTCCCAATGCGCTGAATTTCAAGTTTTGTTGCATTAAGTTTACTCACCTTAACTGCACTTCAACTAAAGAGGTTTCCTTGAAAATAAAACTAAAAATAATTACAAAAATATATATATATCTCTCTCAAGGCATTTGTTATACCATTGTTTCATGCCCACAGTATCATTTTCAGCACCGCTGTCCATGGTCTTCAGCCGTGCCCATTGTATATTTTTTGGCACCTTCAGCCATGGACAGTGGGCCCATCCTTCGACTGTGCCCACTCTGTAGTTTTTGGCATCACTAGACATGGCCAGCAACCACAGCCTTCGATCGTTCCCATTGTAAATTTTAAAACACTAACTGGCCACTAACAATGGCCTTCGGCCGTGCCCACAATCTTTTTTTTTTTTTTTAACACTACGGCATTCGCCCGTTCCTACTCCCGACACAGGGATCTTTTCAGTGAAAAAAAAACATATTATAGAAAAAGACCCCATGCATTGCGACACAGGGAATCCTTTACTCAAATAGAGAGAAAAAAAAAACATTGCTCTGGGACAACGGTTTCAACCCTCACACTGGAGGGTTGCACAGCGCTCTGCTCCACGCCTTCACGCCCATAAGGACTGCCAGGGCCACTGCTGGCAGATGCAGCGCAGGTTGAGTGAGGTCTGTAGGGCCCCCACTGCTGCTATCAACGCCAGGCTCCATCCGACATATGCAGCCTAGCCATAAACCGTAGAAGGGACTCCTTTAAACACTGCCTTTGACTGCTGGCCTACATCTGAGATAAGCAGCCCAGCCAAATATGACTGTGAGGGCCCCACACCCACGTTTTGCTGATCATCTGCCTGTGAAGCTCAAATTGGAAGAAAAACAACCGCAGCAGCAAGGACCTTGAGACAGCCCTGCAGGCTGTCTTCCAAGTAAGGCGTTTATAAATAGTAATCTTTTTACAATGCACAGTACACAGAGTTTTTGTAATATATATTTTTAAGACATTTATAAACAACCCTTTGTATATTTCTTAAAAGGACTTTATATTTTTGAAATGTTAATTAATGCGCAGATGCTTAGGTTCATATTGTAAATAGTGCCTCGTGATTCACACTTTATGCACAACTTCTAAAACCCTGCTCGTTTACTGGAGGCATAAGTAATCAACAGAACTAAAGAGGCCGTAACCAGCATATTGTGGTCTGTCTTTCCTTTGCCAAGTTACTTTAACCCAGGGATTTCTTCCTTAGGGGTTTGGGAGAATCCCACCAATCCTAACCTTTGCCTTTCTGTCCTTGGTCAACTACAAAGCGAGGTACGACAAGGTATTCTTTAGCTCAGGTAAGCAGGGGTTTGAGACAGGTAAGAAGCTGGTCAGGAGTTAAAGTGATATAAAAGTATATTGTTGTGCGTGCCTACACCTGTCTACCAATAAGTGTGTGGTATGCTACTCTGTTACACTTATAAGTATGGTGAGGGGTACTTTAGTCCATACAGCATACCCTCAGAGCTCTGGAGCACTTTTGAACATTGTCCTTTTAAAGCTTATTTATAAAAAATTATCTGGCATTGAAAACATTTTAAAATAACAATATTAGAAACAATATTCATTTAAAATGGTCTTGAGACAAACATGCATACTGTACAGTGGACAAAGGACAAACATTTTGAGGTCTTACTTGGTTGGCATGCTGCACCAACTGTACTCTGCCATCTTTGAGGTGGATCAGGCTGACACCCATCTTCCGTAGGATTTCTAGATGTTGAGGGTTACTGGCCATGAAATCTCTGGCTCTCAAAGGAGGTTGAAGGCCACTATTCAAACTCTCCTCTCTGAAAAGCATAATACATTTTCATTTTTGTGTAACTGAAAATGTATGGATTTATCTTTAAAATCGAAAAAGCTGGAGGTAATTCAATATAAAAGCAAGGAAACAGTATAAAGTGCTCCTGCATCCCATTTCAATTAAACATGGAACACAGTATTTGATGGCTAAACAGACATGAGGAAAACATTCAGTCGAAGGCTCCAAACCTCAAAGTAGTTGTCTTATGATACATCTTGATGTCTTCACACAGAGCAATAGCTGCCTGGAGCATGTCCAAAACAAAGAATTATTTGTGGGATGTCTCTGGTTTCTGCTGGTTTGGGAGATGTGGGCGGGGGGGTTGTAAAATCGAGAAAAAAGGCCTTTAAAGTTCCTTGAAACCCACAGGCAATAAAAAGATGTCATTAGGCATTGTGGGGAATCCTGGATTGGAGGCCGACCTAGCACATAAGTGAATTTCAAGTAGCCCTTTGTCTGAAACAAAGGTTCTTGACTCCCATAACCCTCGGCTGCAGATTATGGTAACCGACTGTATTTTAAAGACAGACCCTTCCCAATCATATGCCAATTCACATATGCTTGTTTTATTGCACATGGGATACAGAGTGTGAGTGTGTGAGAGAGACACACACACACACAAGGGCAGTGTGAGCAAGTGAAATGGGACCTCTATGCAAGAGGCTGGTGGTGGGAGGCCAGGGTTGCAGGTTGTTTGGCCTTGGAAGGCTTACTCCCCCCATTCACATCACTAATAGTCGCCCCTCTAAGATCTCCTACCAACTTGCACTACACACACACATCCCCCCCAACCCCACAGGCCTAGCCATGATCACAAACACTTATCGAGCCATGACTAAGCTATCCTCTTTAGCCCTGTTGCACTCTCCCACATCAGCGGCTATCCAGACCCAAAGCGCTCTTCCATATAGATAACCTACTCCCAAGCATTTCCACCAAACCCGTAGAAAGCAGATTGGCACTCAGTACCGGAAACTTCTGACAGGTACTCATCAACACCACAGGTTTCACATCTGCCTTTCACACTAATGAATCTCCCCCTTTCTTTTAAAGCGTGAAGCGCAGAGATGCCAGCCAAAAAGTTTGCTTTTGTTAGTACATTTTTTCAACATGAATTAAGTGCAAGGAACAGGTACAAGAGCATATTTTAATTACAACAGGAATTCATTTAATGGCACAATTAAGGCATTTAATCTCAGAAGACAGCTTAAAAATAATACTGGCAGGTCCTATAGAAAACAAACTTTCATTTGACGTTACTACATGGCGGAAATAGGTAGAACCCAAGGAATAGACATTTCCCAAGCACTGCCATCTGGTTTCCTGTGTTTTCATCACAGCTTCTTTAGCTGTTGGCATTTTCCCCACTGTGTTTTTCACCTGTGCTGTTTTCAGCACTTTTCTGTTTATGGGGGGAAATAAGGAGTCTCCCCCATCACCCTCTAACCCACCCCCCCAAACACACAACACATTTATTTTACACAATGCACCCAAAACCGGTGGTGAAAACAGCACTGCGAAAAATGACAACGGCTAAAAAAGCTGCGAGGAAACCATGGTAAGAACTACCATCTATTACCTATTAAAAAGCCTAAACTGTATAAGCCAATACAAATAGAAAAATAAAAGCCTAAACTATAGTATTTGTTAGTACTTGTTTTTAACAGAACTTAAGTGGGAAGAGATGCACAATCAAATGCAACACAAACTTTGAGGTTACTACATGATACGGGTTAGCAAAGGTTGATCTTGGAGCAACTTTTCCTGCATATTCTATGGACCCCCCCCCCAAACTTTTTGCTTTTGTTTTTACACCATGTCCTGACCTTTTGCAGTGGAGTGAAATCAATTTTGGGTAACTATTTTGTGTTGACACAGCACCTTACCGTGCAGTGCAATTGGGATACTTTTGTATCACCCTAGACTACACTCTGAAGATTTTTTAGTTCCTTTTAAAAGTGCCTAAAGACTAGTTGGTAGCAGCAGTTTCTTTTTCACTATTTTTACTGTATTTATTTTAAGCTCCCTCACGTTTACAGTGTTTGGCTACAAACGGAAAAAACCAAATGGACACTTAAAGATGTTGGCAAAATGGTCCCCCTTATCTTGTTGGACGCTTCCGCAGCCTTTGACCTATTTGATCATCAAATCCTCGGTGAACACTTGACCTCAGCTGCTAATTTCTCCACTGAGGCAACCTCTTGGATTACATCTTTCCTTTCCAACAGAACGACAACAGTCTTCTCACACACAGCCTCAGCCCAGCCCACCACAGTCACCTACAGGGTCCCACAGAGCTCATGCGTCTGACCCACCCTGTACAATGTATTCCCAAAGCCACTGTTCGATCCTCTGGACACTCAGGGTATCTCCTACAGTAACTATGCAGACTATTCTCAGACTCTCCTTCCCATTACAGGCGACTATCCCACTGACTCAAACATGGTAGGAGAAGTCTATCACACCATCCAGACCTGGAGGGCACATCAATCAGTATGCCTTAACAACGATATGACTGAGATCCTCTTGGCCCGCGATCTAGGCTAAAATATCTTGCCGAAGACTACAAATCGTTCATTATTGATGGCAATACTATCACAGTCTCTCACGACAACACCTTGGGGGTCTACTTGGACTCTAATCTGAAACTAACTAAGCAAGTGAATGCAATTGCCTCCTCAGCCTATACTACGAAATTAATCAATGCGAGCAAATCCATCCCATCACCGGACAGTTGCATCACACTAGCAAGAGCTCTAATAGGATCCAGACTGGACTACTGCAACTGACTATTTGCTGTGTGCTCGTAACTTCAATAAACTACAAGGGATTCAAAACAATGCCTTGAGAGCAGCCTTGAACATCCCAAAAAAAGATTATATATCTGCAGTCAGAAGAAAAGTGCACTGGTTACCTATCCGAGACTACATTTGGTTCAAAACTCTGGCAATGGGGCACAAGTGCATCGGCAACAATGCCCCCAAAATATCTCTCCTCTAAATTCACCAAATGTCAATCCAACAGACGTACCCGCTCCTCCTACATATGTTGACTCTCTATCCTGAGATTCAACTGCTAAAGATCTGGTGGGACTAGCTTCCCAGCAATTGCAGCTAAGAATTGAAATGTTGTGCTGTGTTCCTAAGATCTGAACTCTCCTACTGGGCCTTCCGCAAGCACCTAAAAACATGGCTTTTCTGTGCAAAGAGCAATAATCCAGATCCACCTACCATCCTTCCTCAAACTGACAATTGATGTGTTACTAGCAAATACCTATGCACACTGTGTAACTTTATCTCTGTGGACCTGAACTTCTCTTATGTAACAAGCTAACCTCTATGCATGAAGAACCTTTATGCAGATGAACTGAATTCATGTATGTAACCATCACCTTGATGCTCCTGGGTTTCGTGCACTTTCGAAGTGTCAAAATAAATAATAAAATACTTTCATAACATGGATGTGCCACAAGGTTTTTTGCTTGTTCTTTGGACATGTCTTCTAGCCTTCTTCCTGCCTTGCCAGGTCAGGAGAACCCTTGTATGGTCATGTATTTGCTCTGGAAAGCAGTGCTTCTCGCGGTCTAGCGCAGGCCATGTGTGTTGGAAGCCAGGAAGTAGGTTGCGACTGGCTGGTACCAATACACAAACTGGTTTCTGTATGTCTGGAGTGTATGCATGAGTTTCACCAACAGTGGTCCCTGATTCGAACACTGCTGGGGTGTATGTGAGGGGCAGATCTTCCATTGGTTGGGCTGAGTTTCTGTGCTCACCTGCAGCCATTTCCCAGAGATCTGAAGAGAAGGCAAGTATCCTGCATAGCCATGAAGATTTCGGAAGACCCATGGACCGATCCTGAAAAGGCTTAGCAACCAACTTTTGCTGCAGTCCCGGTGGGGCCCTGTCTGGCTACTGATCTTAGAAGACACTTGTCAGTGCTTCGACCCTTTAAAGTGGTGGGAACAACCATTCTCGGGGTCTTCTTGGTGCCCTGCAGTTTTGAGTCTTTGAAAGTGTTCCTGGGCCATCCAGTGGACTGACTAACTACAATTTAGGCTACTGCAGTAGAAGCATGGCCGTTCCGCATTTTGACTCGGAACATCAGGGGGTCATCAGCTTGTCTTTTAAGTAGCCGCCTGCCGAGATTTCAGCGTCACAGCATCCAAGGGTCTCAAGATAAACGGCTTTCTTCAACAGCGACATCTGTGACACCTGCTGTCACCATGCATTGGAGAACGTCGCCAAAACCGATTTTCCAGCATCTAGCCGAGGATCCTAAAGAGTTCTGCACCAGTGCCTGCTGCATTGTTCCACAAGGTTGTACAAAGCTCCTGGAGCCGACCAGAGCTTTTCTTCACCCACAGCTCCAGTGTTTCTTTGACTGGAACCAACGGCAGGAAAACCTACCTCAGGCGACCCATCAACAACCTGACAAGTTTGTGGGAAAGTGTAGGAGGGGGTGGGGGAGTTTCAACCGTACCTACTTGGCACCCTATCTCAACCCTTTAAGTTTGTAAACTTTTAAATAGTTTTGTAACTTTTGGCTTTGGCAATACGTCTTACCAAAAGCCTTCCAAAAGATAGAAAAGGATGTTACTCACCAATGACCTCCTTTATCGGTCTTCTGGAACCTGTTTCACATTCAAAGGACCCTCCTCCTAACTTTTTACCACTCCCTAAAACTACTTGGAAACTTTGTGAACTTTTGGGGACAAGGACCCATACAATTTAGGGATGGACTTTTCAAGTTAGGGTTGTTATTCCTGTGGACTGTTGTATTGACTAGTTACTTATCTTCCCTTTCAGGCATTTGGGGAGTGAATTGGTTATTTTACACTAATTCATTGTGATTGTCTATATGCATTTTACTATTAGTGTTGTATGATAAGATTACCTGTTCTTAGTCATTTTCATAGTATGTTCTTGGCCATAAATAAATGTTATAGTATTTGTATACTTACTTGTCTAAGTGAAATCCTCGATTGCTCTTTGTGTGGACTCATTGTGTACCCCTCACCCCACTCACTTTCTCCTGAGACTTAGCCTTGACCACTCGCCATGCAAACTTGATTGGTTTGGCTACAGGTCCCAGAATTTCCCTGTTCACTATAACTACGGTGGCCTTCTAAACATCTGTCCACCAGGCCAGAGTTAAGAAATCCACTCTAACAACAAGCTATGTTTTAGACTGATGAGCTCTTCGCCCATATATCCTCATGTATATGTTAGACTGATTTGTAAGTAAGATGGTTTTCATACAATATGCATCAGAATGATCTCATAATACTGTTACCTTGTCATTCCCACTGATATTTTGCCATTTATACATATCCTCATACGAAGCTGTGATTTCTCTATTGAGCTCACCCGGGGTCCACCCAACGTGTTGCATATAGGTATGACCGCCAAGTGTGCATGTTGATTTCATGTTGTCATTGTGCTTGTGTTTTAGCATCAGGTTTCTGGTGGCTCAAGGGGGATTGCCAGGTACCAGCAGGAGCATAATACTTCACTAGAATTCCCACTAGACCAAGGTCAGGTGCACAGGACTCCTCTGGGCAGGGAATTGGATAGTCAGAGACTTGTGAGAGGAGGTGGGGGGCCTTTGAGGGAGTGTTTTTTCTCTAGCACATCGTGAGTTTGAGATTTGTGATGTGATGGAGGACGAGGTGGTATTTTACTCTATAGGTGGCTACGTATTACCACCATCACGTTTACATCCAATATAAAACATTTGTACTGCAATAACCCAATGGTACAAAGGGTCATGCGTTGAAATCTATTTTTGACATGTATGACAATTGTGCATATAAAGTCTAACAGAGCCCTCAACTGTATACAGTTGCCATAGGGTTTGATAAGACTACGTATAATACCCATTCTCCCTCTTGTGCTCCAACCCATATGATACAGCCGAGTCCCACAAAACATTTGGTCCAGCTGTCAGATTGTTACTGACATGGCCATCTCTGTGCCTGAACACAATGCGCTGCATGCTTTTTATAATGTTTTAAACTAGTCATCTCTGCTAGTAACTGAATAGTCTCCATATTCCAATGAATATTCGAATGCAATGTAATGCTCTTTATTTTCATGTTTGCACAGACTAGTGTCTTCCAAAGGGCCTTCATCCATCACAGCTTTTGAGCCATAATAATAGCAGTAGGCACTGTACAAATATCAAATAACATAACTATACATGGCTAAGTCCTAAATAACACTACAAGACTATATAAGATAAGTCGATTGCAGAGTGAAAATTGTCCGTTTCACTGTGATACTTTGATCTATATATGTACCAAATAGGTCTACTACCCAGAACAGATCCGTATGAAGAAGCTCATCATGCCTCTGATCTCTTCATTTTTGGGTTATTACAAACTGATGCAATTCCTGCATCTCTCTTCCACTCATTACAAAGGATCTAAGAGTGCTGGGAGTAGGAGAAAGTAGCCTGTCAATGTGAGTGTGGCTCCAAAAAGTATTTCAATATATTTGTGGCTGTTTATCACATGAGAGAGAGCGCTGTGAGCTTTCTTTTCTTTAGAACACTGGCCTTGAAATGTCTGATGTGAGCCACTTGCAGGCTGATACGAGTGCACAAGACGAACTCTGTGCCACCGCTGTGTTTCATGCAGCACACTCCTGAAGACCATCTCTCATACAGTGGTAGGTTCCTCCTGTGATACAGAGATACTTTCCTAGGATTTTACCTCTCCGACACTCAATTCTCCCTCCCATGTCGCCCAGCCCTCATGTGATAGGCAGAACTATCTTGCCTTTGTACACTCTGCATTCATCGTGAGAGATGAGCTATGATGATACTACAAGCCAAACCAGTAGGTGCACACAGAAATGCAACATAGACAACTTTTCCTAAAAGGTAAAACTTTTCTTAATCATTGAACAAAATACAATGCTAGATCTTACACCCTGGAGGAAACACGTGGGCAGTTGTTGTCCACTACATTTTTCAGAGGCTCTCGGATACTCTGTGCATACGTTGGGTCATTTGGGAAGAGGATCTGTGTGTTTGGACAAGACCAATCAAAGTTACTGTCATCCAGCTCAGTGTATTCAGTTGTCTGTAATGTAAAAAGAAAGGTAATGAGTTGATATCAATCAATAAAAATCATTAAATGTCTCAAAAGTATGCTTAAAGACAAATTAATTGCCTCTTTCATTAGCATCTTAAAAACAAAATGTTTCCATTAAAAATTAAAACGGCAACAGAAACAGTCAACTGCAGAACAGTCCAGAGATCACAACTGAACTGTCTGTGCCCTAAAGTGTAATGCTTTTATCATTCTTCATGCCAAAGTAGACCAGCCTAGGTGAGACTAATCCATAGCTCATATTTTTTGGCCATACTTACCATCTTGTGCTGACTTTACCAGCTGGAGTTGGGCCCGGGTTCGTCTCTGGTCTCCCCCTGTTAACCTGAACATTATTTTAGAGTAGGAACTGCCCACTTTCATCCCCAAACGTTCTTTATCAGTGAGCTGGCTTGGTTTTTGTCTTTCAACTCTTCAATATGTTGCTTGACTTTCATCTTTCTTGTTTCATGGACCATCAGTTTAATTATTATTGTCATCTTATCATTTATGTAACAATTATTTTTTGCAAAGAACTTTGGCGTAAGGCGCTATAGAAACAAATAAAGTCAGCAAACAGAGAATCTGAAATTTGGCTCTTTACTTATTGGACTGTTATTAACGTTCCATATATTATGCAATCTACAGTTGCTACCGAATGTCTGTCAAAGACAGGCATTAGGTAGCAATGTCTACTTAAACTCTGTTGACTTCCACAGTGTGCCCTGCTCATGCCTCAACTCTCATGAGCTCCTATGAAATTGTAACAGGACAAGATTTTATTTGACTATATACAGGATGGGCTACAATGGTAGTCTAACAACCCAGAAGTTACTACGCCTTGCCTAAAATGGAAAAATCTTGAGCCATTTTCAAGACCAGCAAAGATGGTATTTGACTTATCTATGACTAAATTGAGCGGGTGAAAAACAGTGTGGTTGGTGAGTTTGTTTCTCTTGAGACTAGAGATGTCGCAGTCCATAAGTGCACGATTGCTTGTTTGTTCCTATACAGTCAACTGAGGATTTAGAAACCAGCCTTTAAAATTAAAACAAATGCATTTTTTGCTTTCATGGAAAGGGGCCTGTATGGTGATCTGCTCTTGAACAGTCTGCACAAACAGTATTACATTATATATGTCCAAACTATGCTACTCTCCTACCGCACTACAAGTGGCGCTTTCTAGTTAATCCAGAGAGAGTTGGTATTGGGCATTTTTGGGATGGGTAGAGAAAACTGAACCACATATATCAAATCTAATTACGTGACTGATTACGAGATAATATTCTATGCATCCAAGTCAATGCTAAGCATGGAGGAGGCGAGAAAGGAGGAGTCAAGGATTTATAGAGGTCAAAAGAAACTGCACCATGCCATCTTGAACCCAACGTTTGAGGTACTGTTTTATGTCGATCATATTCACTTTGAATAGTCTGGCATGTTTAGGTTACGATTTAGTTTAAATCCCCTTTTGTTAATTGCACCTTTTCCACACTTTTCTGGACTGACTGGGATGGGTCTTAAAGTGTAGACATGTGAAATTGCTAAAAAGAAAAACATGCAGCTAATGAAAGTAAACCACAATATTTCTAATGGACATTTTTTTGCAGGGAAACTGAGCAAGTAGGAAAATGGATGTGACAATGGGTGTTCTGTTTGGAAACTTAAAAGATAGGATTCGTGAATTCCTCTGTGGCAAACGGTGGCAAGTGTTGGAGGTTTTTCATGTAAAATCTTTGAAAAAAATAGCTTTTCCTCCCATCCGGTCTAGAAACCAAGCTGCTGTGGCTCCTATAACAACCTGTTGCCATAAACGCCCTAATCCTTTTCCCGAAAGCTTTATGATACAAAGAAAATGAATATCTTTGAACACATTTGAGTCTGGCAAACTGGACATGTAGGGTAGCACAGCGTTCTTCAGTAGTGTGGAATGCCTCCGATTTTTAAACAGCACATGAATATGGTTATCTGCATTTCTGCAACCAAGACGTCAGCTGAGCTAATCGCAGACTGTCCTGGGGCTTCAACTTTCATTTATTTATTGGGTATTTATAAACGCCTATGTATCACATGGTGTCTCATGGCGCCACAAGACAAAAAGGGTGGGGAAGAAACGTGGGAGAGGGAAGAAGATAACAATAACGCTCCTACTAGTCCTTGTGCCATTCGGATTGTGCAAGTGCAGGGGGTAGTGGGTGAAGTGCTGGTTGGGGGGATAATGCTAGGGTGGGAGGGAAATGAGGGGCAGAATGGAGGCATACAAGTGGGGGGGGGACAAGGGGATGAAGAGGGCCCCTGGGGTTAGGCAAGTGCCAAGGGGAGGCCAGGTAGGCAAGTGCCAGGGTATGCAGCGAGTGATGACCGCATGCTAAGTGCAAGGACAGGAGTGGACCAGGCTCGGTAGGGATGCTTACCCCACCAGGCTAGTCAGAGGAAGGGGGCCCGGAAGGGCAAGTGCAGGTTAGAGGGGGTGGGCAGGGAGACCAGATTGCTGGGGCAGACTGGGCGAGGATGGCCTGGTGCCCTGTAGGACTCAGAAGGGACCAGGCAGCCAGTCAATGCAGCAGGGGCATTAGCTGGGGAAGTGGAGAGGGAAGGAAGAAGAGGAAAGGAAGGTCTTGGGCAGCTTCTCGAACTTAAGGAGATCTGGCTGAAGCCTGAGAGGGGCAGGGAGGCCATTCCAGAGAGAATGCTTACCAAAGAGATCTACCCTCCACCAGCGTCTGATCTGCAGAGAGTTTGGGCTAGAAGCCCGAAGGGCTCTTGCAGGGAGGTATTTAGGGAGAGAGTTGGATGTAGCGGGGTCGCAGGTCCCAGAAAAACTTGTGAATGATGCAGAGGGTCTTGAGCTTGATCCACGCAGCCACCAAGAGGCAGTGGAGAGATTTTAGGGCTGGAGGCCAAGAAGAAGCCCTGCAGTTCTATTCTGGATTAGTTGAAGGGGGTGCAGGGAGGATAAAGGCAGATTGAGGAAGAGGCTGTTGAAGTAGTCCAGTTTAGAGAGGACCAGAGCTCTGGGGAAGGTGAGGAAAGGGAGAAAGGCTCTGAAAGGGGTGGGGGGGAGAAGAGGAAGAGAGAGAAGGCAAGACAGTGAGCGAGAGAGAGCGAGCGAGCGATATTGACGCCAAGGTTTAGCCTCAAGAGGGTGAGGGAACCCATGGAAGGCGCCCAGACGGAAGGGAAGGAGGGAGCAGGGGTTTCAATGAGAAGGATATCAGTTTTACTGGCATTAAGACAGAGATAGTTAGCAGCGCACCATGCCTGAACTGCAGTCAGACAGGAATGAGAGAGGAAGAGGAGGAGGAAGTGGAGGGAATCTTGAAGGATAGATTGTGTGGTGAACACTGAAAGTATTTATCCCAAAACGTTTTAAGTACCATCAACGCATTTTTCGCCAATCAAAAGATTACCCTAGCTAAATACAATTTAGAGAATCAAACCTTTAACATTGTTACTAGGAGTATCAGCAGTCTAACATGAGCTCACAGGAACAAATACATTTCGTCAAAATACTAAGACAGAAACCAATTCCACACTGAACTTTAAGATTAAGATAATTCCATACTATTGTTTTCTTTGTTGTGCCGTGATTTGCAGTGGAGAGCCAGAGAGGTAGCAGGTGAGCCTCGGTAGTAAAGATGTAATCTTCTATATCAAAAATTAAATCTTCTTTCTCAGAAAACAGCAGATAGAGATATTTAAACATCTCAGCCAGGAAGAACGAATCCATTCTAAACAACAAAAAAAAACTGTTAACATGTAACTCAGGTTTGAACAAAATACTTGCAAAGTAACTTAGTTCTGCAAAACATCATCAAATATGTCAATAATGCCATAACCAGCCCGACATTAGGCTACACCCATAACGGACATGGTACTATATTCCTGTACACCCCTACCCCACACATCACCCCTCAAAGCAAAGATGCGGGCCTCAACTATGCTACAAAGTAGATACTTGATATTGCCTTCTTAAACAGGCTTTTACCCCATTAATGTGGAAACTGGTCTGTCTCTCCTCATTGAAAGATGAAAGCGGGATGAATGGAAGGAGCAGTCACAGCACCCCTTTGCTTCTGTGGTTTTAGGAGTGCTAAGTTAACAGCACACAGAGCAAGCAGCCCTGCTGCATTTGAATGATGGTTCACACCTTAAAATGGCCAGAGAGCTAGTGAAGAAAATGCTGCAGATGACAAACGCATAATGTTTTTGGCATTTTAATCCCAGAGTACTGCACAATTCAAGGCTCAACATTCAAATGCAAAGAAAAGAAAGAAATGGATCAGTAGTTCAGCTCCCGTTAAGATGTATGCATATACCCCACGTATACACAAAAGGTCTGTGTCACTTGACAATTAAGAAAGAAAAGTGATAAGTGACTGAAAAACTATGGGGGTCCACTGGAGATATATATATGAGATAGATTACTCACCGTAATCGTATTTCTGATGCTTGTATCTGGTTAGATTCACATGCTGTGCATAGGCCGACATCTAGTGGAAGCTGCGGAGTATTAGTTTGTTTTTCCAAACTCGAAAATGGGCGTCGACACAGGGTGTGCCAGTAATACTATCCCTAGTGTGACGCTGTCAGGATTCCATGGCATATTTCCACATTTTCAAAGGGACACTATTAGAAAACTCCCATTTAGGAGGCTACATCATCATATATATTTGTAGGAGTAATGTTGAGTGATGTTTGGGTGTTTGCTCTGAATTAAACATCTGATTGTTTACTTAAGTTTCCTTAATGTAAAATTATTCAGGAAGTGCCTAATTTCCCAAGCCAAGATGGAGGGTCCGTTCCACAACAGTGATTGGATGAGAGATGCTGTGAGGTAGTTTGGAACTTTCACTAAGATTCTAAACTGCCTTTCATTCCAGTTTCCTTAGAGGAAGGTTGCAGTTATTTAGCTCTCTAGAAAATTTAACTATAGTGATCTTTAGAAACTTTTTAAGAAGGAAAAAACTACTGAGAAGAGAAAGTTATTTCAAGAAGAACTCATCCAGTGTTGAAAGAAGAAATTCTATACAGATGAAGCAAGCTAAGTCAATAAGTGGTTAACACTTATTATTTGTTATCAATATAATATCTGCTATTGGAGTCAAGAAGTTATTTTGAAACAATATTGGTTTGAGAAAGTAATCCTACTAAGCTATGAACTTTCAAGTGCTCTTTGCTCGTGTTGTTTACCGGCTGGTAAAGTAAACGTTCGCGTCCCTGTAATTGCGGCTGCATTTACATTTAATCTTAATAAATGTTCTAGTTGGAATAGTATTTCTGAATCTAGGTATATATTGTTTACATGAGTCAAGTTTTAGTGGTGTTTTACAATGCTAAATTATCGAATGTTAATTTGAATTCATGCGTGCGCGTGAAGTTCGTCATAGATGGTTTGTTTGAGTAAAGTACCTTAAAATGTGTATCGGGCATCCTCTGTTGAGCTCCTGATACTTCCTGGTTGTGACGTAGTTGAATATTCTTGTACGTTGTTTCGTGGAAGTATTATTCAATTGGCTTCTGTTTGGGTAGCGCTTATTTTCTAGTGCGCGGATCCTTTCCAGTGTGCGCGTGTGCTCGGTTCCTTTTCAACTGCGCGGTTCATCTCTCCGGAGTGTGCGGTGTGCGCGGTTCCTCTTCTACTGCGCGGTTCATCTCTTCAGAGTGCGCGGTGTGCGCGGTTTCTCTTCTACTGCGCGGTTCATCTTCCAGAGTGCGCGGTGCCGTTTGCTTCGTGTTTTTTCGTTAGCTTCATTTCATTTGAGAGCACATCTTCAGTCAAGGATTCCTACATTCTTCATGGGAGTTCAGGTATGAGCACGCTAGTTCCAGATGTCAATAGCAGCGTGTTCCTCTTCAACATTTGTACTGCAGTTAAGTGAAAGTTACCAAGAAAAAAAAAATAAACTTTTGATTGTGAATTTCCGACATCAATATTCAGACAACACTTTTAAATCTCAAGACTATTATTTGAAGGGTTTTGAACTATTTATGCTTCACAATAAATTAAGATTCTTGAGACTGTAAGTTAGAGTAAAAGAAGATATTAAAGATTCAGAAAGAAAGATACTGAGCTATATTAAGCCTATCAGCTATCAAGCCTAGGCTGCAGGTATAATATATATATATATATTTATTTCCTTTAACTGAAAACATATTAAAGTTTTTGTGGTTAATTAAAGTGAAGGTAATAGTATATTATATATGTTTAGATCTTCACAGACACGACACTGAGGAATCATCAATCCAGAACACCAGTTCCAGATGGAAAACCAGTAGTCGAGAAGTCTTCATAGAAAAGACCAGTGAAGATCTGCTTTTGTTTTGTTCTCCATTCCCCTTTCCCCTTGGGTTTGGCCAGTTTGGTAATTGTATTTATTAGAGATTGTTGAGTTGGCACACCTAGGGGGTCTGGTGGGCCAGCATCACTCCTGCAGGAAGATTCAAGACTGGACCGTGACAGACGGCCACTGTACCCATGATCCCTCACGCGTCTAGGACCCTCAGATTGTATTTTTTCTGACATGAGGTAGCATGAGGAGTAGCGTGAGTACAGATACTCCAAGCAGATAGATAAGACTACAAGCATCCATGCACCTTTTCTCAGAGGGAAGGAAGGGAGGGTCGCATGTGAATCTAAGCAGATACAAGCATCAGAAATACGATTACGATGAGTAATGTATCTCTTCTGAGGCTTGTGGAATCTGCTTAGATCACATGCTGTGCATAGATTAGCAAGCAGTGTTAGAAGAAGGAGGTGGGATGTGAGAAGGGTCATGAGCAAATGTTTTAGAACCGCTTGTCCCACTTGAGTATCTGTCTTGGAATGGGCGTCAATGCAGTAGTGCTGAGTAAAGGTGTGACTAGAGCTCCAAGTAGCTGCTTTGCAAATGGTGTCATTTGCAATGAAAGCCAGAGTGGTCCCAATGCCTCTTGTAGAGTGGGCTCTTGGCGTGAAAGGCAACGTTTTTTCAGAAAGGGAGTAACATAGCTGGATACAGTTAACAATCCACTTCAAGATAGCACCTTTAGAGACACGATCCCCCTCTTTGCCTGTAGCTACGGAGACAAACAGTTGGTCTGTTTTCCTTAGCGGTCTGGGTTTGTTTACACAGTATAGGACCGCCCTACGCACATCTAGAGTGTGCAGTTTCACCTCAGCCGAGCTTTGTGGGTCGAGCCGGAAGCTCGATGGACTGGTTCACGTGGAATTTAGAAATAAACTTAGGTGAGAACATAGGATGTGTACGTAAAACCAGTTTATCTTTATGAACTGTAAAGAAAGGATCCTGCACTGACAGAGCCTGGATTTCACTGACCATTCTTATCGATGTAATAGCTAAAAAGAAGGCTGTGTTATAAGTCAGGTGTTTGAGACTGCTTTTATGCATGGGCTCGAATGGGGGGCCCATGAATTTAGCTAGCACCACGTTAAGGTCCCATCCTGTTGGTGGGTTTGAAATTGGAGGGTGAAGTCTCTTTACTCCTTGCATGAAGGCTATAATCACTGGTACTTTCCACCACGACACCTTGGAATCGGAGGTGGTGTATGCTGACAGAGCTGCCAGGTGTACCTTTAGCGAGTTAAAAACCAACCCTGCGTCCAGCAGGTGGAGCATGTATGTGACAATTGTGGAAGGAGTGCAATCAACAGGGTTGATTTGCTTATTCTGGCACCAGATAACGAATCTTC
This sequence comes from Ambystoma mexicanum, assembly GCF_040938575.1. Taxonomy (NCBI): domain Eukaryota; kingdom Metazoa; phylum Chordata; class Amphibia; order Caudata; family Ambystomatidae; genus Ambystoma; species Ambystoma mexicanum. Next base: position 573,379,629 of record NC_090922.1, on the reverse strand, counting down.
TCCATTTGTCAAAGTAGCAGTGTCTCGTGTTTGGCTTCCTAGACTCTTTTAGGATGTCCATACATCTCTATGGCAAATTGAGATTTCCAAACTATGACCTCAGGAGCCATGCTGCCAGGTTCATTGAGTTGGGTTGAGGATGCACTTTCTGACCCTGGACCTGGGTCAGTAGGTTGTACCAGCCCGGGAGTTTGATGGGTTCGCACACCGCTAGTCCCCACATGGGAGCCACCAGGACAATAGTCATCGATTCTCTGTTCATCTTGTTGACCACGTTCCTGATGGGAGGTGTTGGTGGAAAAGCGTATGCAAACATCCCTGACCAGTTCATCCACAGGGCGTTCCCCTGGGAGTCTGGTTGGGGGAACCTGGATGCCAATCCTGGGCACTGTGTTTTCGCTTGTGGTGAATAGGTCTATAGTGGGGAAACTCCATTGAGAGAAGATATCTTCTAGGATTTCTCTGTGTAGACACCATTCGTGTTCCTCTGGGAGGGGATGTCTGCTCAAAGCGTCCGCCAGAGAATTGAGATCCCCTGGAACATGTTGAGATGACAGGAAGATGTTCCGTCTGAGTGCCCATATCCACATTTTTGGGGCAAGCTTGGACAGATTTGGCGAACGAGTCCTCCTTGCTTGTTCAGGTAAAACATGGCTGTAGTGCTGTCTGTCCAGATCTGCACTGACAGGTTCAACAGGTAGGGCTCGAACGCTTGAAGCGCTCTGAATACTGCCAAAAGCTCTAGCAGGTTGATATGATTCTTGGCCACTGAGTGAGACCAGAGACTCTGAGCTGTGTGGTGGAGATGGTGAGCTCCCCACCCTGGCAGGCATGCGTCCGTTGTGACTACCGCCTGTATTTCGGGATCGTAAAAGGGTTTCCCTTGGACAGATTTTCTCTTGTCTACCATTTAAGACTTTGTACAAGTGTTGGCGAACCGACCACTAGATCATCCCACTGACCACTTGCCTGAGAACACTGTTTCGCTAACCATTCTTGCATGGGACGCATGCGCAGGCGTGCGTGGGGGACCAGGTAAATACATGACGCCATCATGCCCAGCAAACGCATTGCTTTGCGTACCGTTATCTGGCGACCGGCCTGATATTGTGGAATTTGCAGCAGCATATTCCGAATTCTTTCCTCTGATGGAAAGGCCAACCCCTCTTGTGTGTTTAGGACAGCTCCTAGGAACTGTGGAGGTGCTTGGCACCAGACTGTACTTTCTCGTTTATGGAGAAACCTAATTCAAAGAGGAGGTCGATCGTTCTTTGAATGTTTGTTCTGCAAATTACTGGGGTCTCCCCTGTGATGAGCCAGTCGTCCAGATAAGGGTACACTGGGATTGCCTCCTTGTGTAGGTGTGCCTCCGCCACCACCAGTACCTTGGTGAATACCCTTGGAGCCGAGGCTATCCCAAATGGCAGTACCTTGAGCTGGTAGTGCAGACTGTCCACCTTGAAGCGCAAGTATCTTTTGTGCGCTGGGAACATGGAAATATGAAAATAAGCATCTTTCATGTCCAATGTTACCATGTAATCCCCCTTTTTTAGGAGGGGGATTACCTCTTGGAGAGTAGTCATGCGAAATTTTTGGGGCTTGACATACTTATTTGCAGGCCTTAAGTCCAATACTGGGCGCATTGTCAAATCTTTTTTTGGCTCAAGGAAGTAAGTTGAATAAATACCCTTGTTTACCTGGTGTCCCGGGACAAGTTCTATCGCGTCCTTTGCTAGAAGATTGGCAATCTCTTTGAGGAGGATCTTCTGGTGGTCTAATGAGTGTACTTTTTGACGTGGCGGATAGTCTCGGGACGCTCTAACAGTTCTATGCAGTATCCTGTGGACACTGGACAGCACCCATCTGTCTGATGTGATCCATTCCCAAGCTTTGGTGAAGTTGGAAATGCGTCGCCCTACTGGGGATGCGTGAGAAGGGACCCTGAACGGAACGTCACTGTTTTGGTGGGGGCGTGCCATCGCCTCTACTGTGGCTGCCGGTTTATAGTGATAATACCGAAATACAAAATCTCGAAAAAAAAAATCTCGAGTTCAAAATCTCGAAAAAAACCTCAATTTTTTTTTTAATACGTTTTTATCTCGAAATGGGGGGGTTCCACCCCACCCCCCTTTTTTCTATTTTTTTTTATTTTAACCCTTTTTTTTACTTACCTGACCCCAAAACACATATAACTAAATAAATAAATAATTCGAGATTTTTGTTTTTCGAGATTTTGGATTCGATATTTTTGCAGTTCGAGATTTTGGATTCGGTTTTTTGACTGACCACCGTGGCTGCCTCTACCCTTACCACGTCCTCTCTTATTACCCCTGCCATAACTCTGGGTAGACTGCTGGTGGTGGTTGTTCCATGGTGTACCCTGCCCCTGGGAACAGTTTGTTCCTCTCTGGGAATTCTGTCCGCGTGGGCGACGAAAATTGCCATTCCCTCTTTGATTTGGGGGTTTGTTGGTTAATTGGCCTAGGGATTTGAGAGTCTCGTACTCATCCTTGGCATTTTTCATGGCATCCTCTACCGCCTTCCCAAACAGTAGATCTGTCTCCACCGGTTTGTCTAGTAATGATGCTTGTGTTTCGGGTTTGAACCCAGATTGGCGTAACCAAGCATGTCTTTTGATAACAGTGCTTTCTGCTATCAATCTGCCGGCGTTATCCGCGGCATCAAAGGTTGCTTTTAAGATGCAACCGGCACGGCTCTTCCCTCTGACGCAACCCGTGCCAATTGGCCTTTTAAGGGTTCTGGGGCGGAGTCTATGAGTGCCGCGACTTCCTCCCACTGGTGGCAGTTGTAACTCGCCAGTAGGGTGGTGGAGTTGGTGATCCTAGCCTGGTAGGCGTAAGTGGAGGCTACTTTCCTACCCAAGCCATAAATCTTCTTGCTCTCCTTGTCAGGAGGAGCTTCGGACGATGACAGGGGTGTTCCCTCCCTCTTTCGTGTGTTCGAAACTACCAGGGAGTCCGGTTTCAGTTGCCCCCTTATGTACAGCTGGTCTGATTGGGCTGCCCTGAAAAGTTTCTCTATCCTGGGGTTTACCGCCCTGGTGATAGACCCTTCCCTATAAAGGAAGGGTCAATCCTCCTTTGTATCGATTTAAGGATAGGGATGGCCTGGGCAACAGGTCTCCTTTCTCCCACTAATTCTTCGGCAAAGTCCCTCTCTTCCTGTGCTCCCTGGGTGTCAATGTGGAAGTGTTCTGCCGCTCTGGACAGAACTTTATTCAGGAGAGGTTGGTTGTCGACCGGGGAGTCGGTAACCGGGGGATCTTTGTCTACTGGGGAATCTACCCTGTAGGTTTCTGGGTCATCCTCTTCCTCCTCTTGTTCCTCATCATCCCCATAGTAGCCCGTCCCAGATTGGTCTCACAACATGACCAAATCAGGATCCTCAATAAAGGGTTAATCCTCATTATATTGAGAGTAGGGCTGTATACAGAAAGGGTCCGAAGACCGTGTTGGTGCTTCAACCCGAGACTTCTTACTTGGGGGTATCGGGTCCCTAGAACCTGAGGGTGAAGCCCCGTTAGGGGTATATGAGAAGAAGTGTTCAGGATTCTTGGCATAGAAGTCTGCCAAAGATGACATCATAGACATAACTCTGTCTATGTCGTCACTAGACCATTCCTTTGAGCTGGGAATGACTCTTTCCTGGGAGAGTTTCCCTGTCTTGTCCTGACTGGAACTATGTGTTTGTGCAGGGGTCTTTAAAATGACAGAGGAGTGAGACTTGTCCGTCTGTTTTTTGCCTGTCTGAGAGACTGCACATGAACAGCATTGCATGAATAATATGATGCACGTTAACAAATGGATTGATTGCAAATGAAATTATGGATGTTCACTCGTGAAAGAGTTTTCAAAGGTGACTTATTTAAACAAAGCAGGAAAGAAGGTGTATTGCATAGGAAAGCTGAACACCTCTGACCACCCACCACCCAAACGTACCCACCCCAAACCAGGCCCGAAACCATTAACCCGATAATGGACCTCCCAAACCTACCCACTCCCAACCAGGCCCCAAACCACTAACCCCTAACTGACTAATGTGAGCTTTCATACGTATAGGCGGTATACAATGCATTTGCAGAATGAAGGTAGATTTTATATTAAAATACCTAGACGTACGTGTGAGATGAACAAGTATATGTACATTAATAAAACATGTACTATTCACGCTGTTACGACTGACACCAGCTCCTACAAGACACACTTACACCGCTGTTATGCTATTATGACAGTCAATGTGCATCTTCCATACAATATATACAGGTACATGCAGAATAATTAAATTTCATACACGTATGCTACTATACACAAGAAAACTGTACATGTCAATGTAAAGCATATGGCAATTATGATATACTAATACAGTCACACAGCAAACACTCATACTAAAGACACTCACGATATACACTGTGCTCCCCACAACCTCTCCACCTCCCTCCACCCCCCCAAATTAGGTCTGAATCAACCTTTTTTAATGAAGAGTTAGGGCTAACATAACAAAAAGTAAAGTGTACAAGAATGGGAATGTTGTTAATGTACCAACACTCACTGTATACTACTAGAAATTCAACCATGAAACTCGAAGTATACACACTCACCCCATAACGCTACACATCACCAGGGATCGAAGTGAGCGGGGATCGAAGTGAGCGGGGATGGTTGGTAGCAGCGTTTCACTACTTTTATTTTTTTCTGTTTACCATTCCTCTATTTTTTACAACCAAATTCACCATTCTATATAGAGGATCTGTACATTCATGTCCCTGGGTAAGTGCAAAGTTGTAATAAGAGCCTTAGTTACTAGTCACAGACTATTGCAATGCCACGGCTGCAGCACCTTGTCACATGTTGCACTATGCCTCCGCCTACCTTCTTCCCTGCCGAGACCACAGTTCCACTACTTTGTTTGGTACACTTCTATCACTGCACATCACAAACAATCACGTAAAGGAGGATAGCTCAAGGGTAACCTATACGTCTTAGAAGCAAAACACCAAGCAGCATGGGTTAGATACCCGAACCCACACTTAAAAGGCTGGACTCTGGCTTCAAGTGCAATATAAAAATGTATTTTATAGTAAAAGAACATTTGAAACTTTTTTTTAACACACAAGAGTGAAGGTAACACCAACCAAAAAACATACAAGTCTACAAATAATAATGTTAATATAACATAATATGCGGGAAAAATTACCCCTACTGTACATTAAGAATACTGCAAGTCACCAAGGAGTTCTGTGACCAAATAGAGTAATGAAACCGAAGGCAGAATTCCTTTATAAGGTCAAAGAACTCTGCAAAGAACTCTGACGTGACTTGCAATATCCGTTTTACGTATGGTAAGGGCATTTTATTATTGATAATACATGACCACACATTGTAATTTCCGTTTAATACCTGGTCTCTTGCTTAAACTAATGTAAGAGATATTCAATTTGCTTATCCAGACTATCAATGTAGAATCTGTTTGGATTTTAAAAAGCTAATACTAAAGGACCTCATAGTTTTGCCGGTGCAGTAAAAGTGCCAGTAAAACTGCTGGTAATTCCGGCACTTTGAATGCACCCGCAAAACACAAGTTTGCCGATGAGGGCAATACTTACCTCCGGCCAAGAGATGGGAGGTAAATCTTGCCCCCACTGGCGGCAAAATGCTGGAATTACCGGCACATGTAATTCCTGTGTCGGAACTTCCAGCAATCCCCTCTGTGTAGTCATATGGGACTCCATGCAATGGGGATTTACTGGTGTTTCTGCCACTTGGAATATGCCGGTAATTCAGGCATTCCAAGTGGCAGAAATGGTATTACTGTTTTGTTGGCATCCCCGCCGGATTGATTGGCAGGATACCACCAAAACTGTAACGAGACCTAAGACAAACAGATCTTTTAACACTTCCTGTCCCACCTGCAAATCACTTCTGGCTCGTGTAACAAAATAGTGGTGTGTGAAAGTGTGGACTACATTCCATGTAGCTGCTTTACAAATAGCCTCTAGTGGCACATTTGCAATAAAAGCTAGGCTACCCCCTTGCTAAGCGTAAAGTGTGCCCTTGGTATAACTAAAAGTGGCTTGTTCGACAGGGTGCAACACTGTTGAATACACCTTAAAATTCACCTAGCAATGGTAGCCTTTGAGACAGCCTCCCTTCTCATTCGGTTGCTAGAGAAACAAAGAACTGATCTGTTTTTTATTAAGGTAGTACATGACTGCCCTACGAACATCTAGTGTGTTAACTGCTCTTTCTGCCGAACATGGTGGATTTTGAAAGAAAGCTGGTAGTTCAATGGATTGGTTGACAAGAAACAGATATGTACTTAGTTGAAAAACGCATGTGCGTTTTTAAGCCCACTGTTTATATGTACTCTGACAAAAGGTTTAGTCACTGATGAAGCCTGAAGCTCACTTATTCACTGAATAGACCCAACGGCTATAAGAAAAGGATTAGGGTTGTTTGACAGAGGTAAAATGATTTGCAGCGGAATTGACAGTATTCATTTTCACCACGAATATGTTTTCAACTTGGTTAAAAAAAAAAAAAAGAAAAAAAACATGCCCCCCAAACCACCAGTACACCCACAAACGCGCCCCCTACTTCCCTTTTCTCTGTCTGCCGCCTGTCCTGTACCCTGCAGCGTCGGTTCTGTCCCTCTAACGCAGGTCGGATCCGACACTGCAGGGTCCTTTATTCCTTCCTTTTTTTTCCCTGTCCCCGCCTCCAATGTTGAGGAAGTGGGGGGACACCCACGCAACCCCGAAGCCAAAAATGGCAAGCAGGGGACACCCCCGCTCTTCATGTTCGCTATTTTTGTCAGTGATCGAATGGTACTGACCGAAATCAGTCAAATGTCCCATTGAATAGTTTAAGAAAAGCCACTTAGTAAGGTCTTTGAGGGATTCTTTTTGCATTGGCTCAAACAATGGTCCCATGAACTTACTTAACACAACATTTAAGTCCCAACCCGGTAGTAGTTTAGCACACGGTGGGTAAATTCAATGTATGAGTTAGAGATTTCCCTGTTAAACTAGGGTCTCTTAAATTCTCTTGAAGGAACTATATGGAAAAAGGTTTTGTATCTGCCTATATGTATTCCCTAATAGCATTATTTGTTACGAGTTGGGACTTATCTCGCTTAAGTTATTAGTGCTGTGGAAGAAATTTGCTTGATTTGCTAAAATCCCGGACCCCTTGCATATGACCCTTTTCGTAGATATTAATATTGATTTGAAGTGTGTAAGGAGCTCATGGTGGCAAGTAAGAGACACAAGTGATCACAGTTCAAGGGTAGTTGTTGAACAATTAATGCTGTATGCAGGTTAGACAAATGCTTAATCTAAGATGGGAGCAAGCGTCAACCATCAAATGAAAAATAAGGCAGTCCTAGTGGCGTTGTGTCAAATAATAAGGCCTATACTAAGAAACCTATTGCCAAACCCTACAACTCAGGATGCGCTAGCCTGGGTCTCCCTTAAAAGTCTTTCCCTCGAGGACCTGATGTCTTCAAAATGATAAAACAAAAATGTTCCTTCAACAAATGAAAGTTTGTTTCTTGCTTTCACTTAGGGTGGGAAATCTCCACCCTTGGGTCCCCCTCTTCCGGGTGCTGACCCGTCTCAAATTCTTGACCACAGTTCACATCGTGTGTTGGTTTCACCCCTGTGTCTCCCTCTTCTGGGTGCTGACCCTTCACTTTATATTCCACAAATTCTATAACAGTTCCTTTATCAATCAACTTTGGCTGATAGCTTCATCCTTGGATCTCCCTCGGTCGGGCACGGACCACTCTTCTCTTTAGGTACTTGGGTGATAGCTTCACCCCTCTCGTTAGCATCCCTTGGTCAGGTTCACTATGCCTTTTTACTGCTTCACAAATCTTAATGCCTTTTTAAACCGTTCCAATGGACATCCCTCGGCCAGTTTCCCTTCGATCAACACACTGTTTCTTGAGACTTTTAGACTTTGCCCCTCTTGGGATTCACTTCCCTTGTTTTCTCTCACTGCAGGATTGACTTCCCTTTCTCTCTCACAATTTGTAGATCAGTCTCTTTCGATTGTACAGGGATTTTGCTTGACCCTCAGTATGACCACTTGGACCATTTTCGGTGGTTCTCCCATGGCCTTCTGGTATTTGCAGTTTTACTCAGACAGCAACCGACCAGAGTCCTTGGAGTTAGCACCCACGTGGTGCCCGTTTCCCTCTGCAGCTGGTCTCCCCTTAACATTTTTTACAGTTAATTTATAGTTCAAACTTGCCACTTTGTGATCCTCACTCACAGCCTGATTTTGATCGGTCCTCCCCTCGACTCACCAGCTGTGATGAACCGCTTAGCTTTCCTCTTCATTGGAGTCAAGGCCGGTACCACGGTTGCGGGAGCTTCCCTCGCGCCTGCTTATCGTCATAGGCTTGCCCCATGTACTGTTGGCATCTGCTGCAAGACACGTGTGCTATTGTTCGCGGTTTTAGGCTCTCTTCCACCAAGGTTCTGCGGGTCTGGGATGAAAAGGGCAAGATCCTTTCTCTCCTCGGCACCCTCTAGATTCCTGCTGCCTTTCTCCTTCTCTTGAACTGCCACGCCTGATTTGCCGTCTCGTTGTGCTGTCTGACGTGCTCGCCTTGCTCGTACTGCACTCTCTTGCTCCACCTTTTATCCCTATGGGGAAAAGGAAGGGCCGTCAGGTGTGCGTGATTCAGGTTAATTGACTGACTTTGCCTGACCCCTCGTGTCAGAATATGTCATATAAACAGTCTTATTACAAGTCCAATGTTTTCTACATCGGGGAAAAGTATTGGTGTCGGAAAAGGGGAGCGGTAGAGTTCCTACGTGTTCTGCGTGGTAGGGCGGGGATAAGGTATTATCGGGAATTTTAGCTTTCGTATTGGAAAGGGGAGGAGTTGGAATGTCAGAGTATCCTATGGGACAGGATAGGGAAGGCTTAAGAAATGGACGAGAAGGACTGGGATGGAGAACAGAAGGGGCTTGTGGGAATAGTAGTGTTCTGTCCTAGTAGATTGGTTGTTCGGGACAAAATAACTAGAATAATGTGGAAAGGAATGCCTGGGGTTGATGAGAAGCAAGAGAGATAAGATCTTAGAGGATGGGTTTTGTACGGAGGGTTTATTGGATCTTGGTAGGAGAGATTTAATGGAAGGGGTAGGCAGATGCATTGTAACCTACGAAGGCCTCCGGGATCTTGTCCTCTTTTCCTTCCTTGGTACAGTACTGAGCCTCAACTTGGATAACCTCCCAAGCATAACCCTGGTCTCCATCACCCAGGTGATTCTCTCCCACAGGTCCACCATCAGGAACTGGCTCCAACAGCGATGGCCTTGTCCTGGCCACCTGGATAAGGGATTCCTGGGCTCTACCTGGCAGAATTCCCTCAGGTATCTCACAAGCGAGGGACAAAGATGACGTTCTTAGACAATCTTGCTGTCCAATTAAATGCATGACTTGAGACAATCAATAGTGACACAAGTGAATTGTCCAGTAACCCAAATAAAGCAAAACTCAAGCAATATGAATCGGACTGGTGCACAACTGTTGATGCTATATATCATATTGTCTTCATATGGATTATTCGAAAGTCATAAGGAAAAGAGGAGAACTTTCCAAATATTTGGTTCTCTTCCCTTGCCAAAAACAGATATTTACACATGAAATTCAAATGCAACTTTAGCTACACTGGAACGTATGGGCCCCTGGTTGGTCATTCCGAGTGAGCAAAGAACATGTCGATGTGCAGATAACTTGAAAAAAGGAAACTTTAAAATATAGTAATATCTACTGCTCACACTTTTATACCCGAAGAATCATTTTATTTGGTGAATGCATGTATATGAATTCTAAAGATGCTGGCGAAGGTTTATGGAATAGGTTCCTTTTAGGTGAAAATGTTTCAATGATTTTAAAGCTTTGTAGATTTGTAAACAATATTTTTGATACTGCATCCTGGTGAGTGTCTTTTATATAATATTTGAAATTGTTTTTTTTCTTTCCAATGGGTCTTATTGTCATAGTGTTATTCTTTGATTGCTTTGTTTGTAATTGTTTTGTCTGTAATTCTCTTTTGTGAAAGGTTTGCTTTAGAAACCAATACGCAATTAAAATAAATTCATTTTACTCCCTCCATGAAAGCTTTAAAGACTGGAATTTTCCCCCAGGAAGTCTTGTTTTGAGATGTTACATAAGCAGATGATGCAGCTAGATGGACCTTTAATGAATTAAAGACCAGTCCTGAATCCAACAAATGTAAGAGATAATAAAGTTACTCACCGTAGTGTCTACCTTGCTCCTAGTCCCTAGTCCCCTTTCCTCCATACTTTTGGGACATTCCATCCAGTGGGATGGGACCGGAGCACTTTTGTAAAAAAGCATCAAATTGAAAAATGTGTCCTTCCTCTCGGTTTACGTGGGGTAACACACGCGGCCTTAACCCTGCCCCTCCTTAGCTCCGCCCCGTGCATCGTTTCAGTCCTTTTCTATCGCCAGATCTGAGACCTTTAAGCAATAATAGAGGATACTATGTTGGCAAATAAAAAACGTCAATAGCCATTATCAAGTGAGAGCACATTGGACACAGTAAACGTAAAAACAATGGAGAATCAAACACGCATCTTATTTTGTGCTCATGGAACACAAGGGGTCACTGTCATTTAACCATCCCTGGGGACATTAACTTGACGGAATTTGACATGATAGGTCTCCAGGAAACCTGGCTTATGGCTCCCCCAACCATTGATGGATATGAACCATCAACCTCGCAAGCAATTAAAGGCAGGTAAGGACGACCGATGTCTGGATTATTAATCGCAGTAAGATCAGTAAGCTCATTGAACATCCTTAAAGAATTGCTTGCCTCAACATTCTTCCAAATGGTTTTGGTGAGTTGGACCCAGTAAATAAATTCATCTAACATCTCACGGACATGGATCCTGGTGATTAACATCTATTGGAACCCTAAGGTGGAAACATTCAAGATAATGATGGAGAATTTAACTCTAGCTTTGGACGAGGCAAATGCTATATACGATATTCACCATACAATCATCTGTGGAGATTTCAATTCAATTATTCCGGATGTGGGTGACAAAGGGGGAAAAATAAACAAGACAACATCAAATAGCACTTACCAACAAAGATCCAAGCGACGAGGAGTACCGTGGTGCAAATTTATGGACCAAAGAGACATGCACAAGCTCCATCACATGTCTGAAGTTTCCAAATCCAGAATAACGATGTGGGAGAGAAATGGTTTAGAATCAGTAATAGACCTCATATGTCTCAAAAGGTCTGTTGGCCATCATCAAAGCCTTTGAAGTTAGAAAAACTACCCATAGTGATCATAATCTCCTCATTGCCACCTGGTCTGATGTGTCAAAACCAAACCGAATTATGAAACTGCGGACAATCAGGGAACGTGGCTGAAGCTAACAAAAGAAGCTATTAGGGAAATAGCTCAACAATATACTGCAAAAAAGAAATTCGAGCAGAGTGCTGTAGAATCTCCAAGACTTGTTTATTGTCCACTGCCGATTCCTTACCAGCGGCAAAGAAATAAAAGGAGCCTTTCACCAAAGCAGCATCTGCATGCCTACAACAAAGACCTGAATGACAGGAAAAAAACCATGAGGCAAGCAAAAAGGAAAGCAATCAAATGCCCGAAGAAGATAAATCAAGAACAGGCCTACAACGCAAACAAATCTTATAAAACATGGCTCATGAGCCAGCCTATGACGATTCATCAACAAGACTTGGAGGTCATGTTGAAAGCAGTGTTTAGTAGAAATTCACGTGACTTCTGGACAATAATAAAAAATACTGGAACTTCGAATAATGACAATCTACAGAATTGTGTGAGCAAAACGGACTGGTTGACCTATTTTGGGTATCTCTTTTCTGAGACTACATCGATAAAAGATTACTCAACCCGTTAATACAACACAATGGGAGCTAGAGTTTGACAAAGAAGCAATATGGAGGAAAATAAAGAACTTAAAAAAACTCAAGGGCACCTGGTCCAGATGGTATAACCAACATCGCCTTGAAATGACACCATGAGGAATGGGCCAACCTCATCTAAAAAATCATACAAAGATGTGTGGCACAGAAAGAAATCCCACTGTCTTGGAAAAAAGCAAATATAATCCCCATCTTTAAGAAAGGGGACAAGACCAATCCAAAACAACTATCGTCCGATAGCCCTGTTGGACACAATAGGGAAACTCTTTGGCTCATTCCTCTTGGACAAACTACAAATCTGGTGCTAACAAACTGGCTGTGTTGACCCCCTGCAATCGGGTTTCACCAAAGGGGTTGGCACTAATGCCAATATTATGCTCATAAGTGCACTAAAAGCCAAAATCTTGTTGGGACGACCAAGAGTTAATCTGGCGTTTATCGACCTATCACAGGCGTTTGACCAGGTGAGCCGGCCCAAACTATGGTCAAAATTGACCAAATGGAAATGCCCGGTTTCAATACTAGAGCCAATCAAATGTCTGTACTCCAAAACCTCAATGAGGGTAAGGCGGAACGGAGCAGGCTTACTATCGAAGCCCGTAAGCATTGCAAGAGGGGCATGCCCGTTGGCACCGGCATTGTATACATTGTACAAAGACAATGAAGAGTGAAGTGGCAGTCCGTTCTTTCCCGCCTACATAGGAGGGGAAAAAAATCTAGCGTCGTCTCTATGCAGACGATATAAATTTACTGGACCAAACAGAAGTTGTTCTTCAGAGACAGCTGAACACCTGGTCTATATGCCTGAAACAAAACAAACTGGACATGAACAAAGAAAAAACGAAGATATTGGCACTGGGCAAAGGATCCGTAGGAGTGGTGAAATATAACTGGAACTTGGAGGGTGTGACTCTAGAATCAGTTCCAACATACAAATATTTGGAAGTCATAATTAACAAAAGCCTGATAGAAAGCACGATGCAAACTGCTCTACATGCGAAAATGAAGATGCTCAGATCACAGAAGATCATGAGCGACAAAAAATATGGTTGTTTAGCTTTATAAAAGTTCAGCGTCGGTGTTAAAGAGAGAGTGGTGCCAACAATCATATGGAGAGGAGGCTATGCCTGGTATCCTGAGCCAACTCTGGAAGAAATTGGAAGGTCGATTTTGGCGGCGTGTGTTGAATTTACCCAACTCAACACTGATCACCAGTTTAAGGAAAGAGCTAAACGTAGTCACGCTACAGGACATGTGGATAAAGCAACCTTACAATTCTATGGTAAGCTCCAACGAACCCCCAGACCTAAAATCCTAGATTTAATCAAGAAAGAAATGGAGGGAGGTCAGGATACCATGTTGTCGGACTGGGTGAATACGAACCTAAAGCTTCTTGAAGACATAGGAAGCTCATTGTAAGAGTTGGAACTAAATCCTGCAAAAGTAAAATTCACAAGGTGGGATTGGAGTCAAACATTAGCAATTGCTTCAAAAAACAAACTGACGAAACAACTGCCAATGTGCAACACCCAAATGATAAATGAAGAAAGAAAGTATTTGAGAACATTTCCTGACAATATTCTGCATGCAACATACTTGAAAGAACGATTAAAAGTGCTAAAAACAAAGGAAATTATGGAAATCAGAGGGCAATCAAACTATAGATGCCGGTTCTGCAAAAATGCAAAGTCCATAGAAACGATTAAGCATCTTCTATTGTCCTGCCCAGGTACCCTCACATTAAGAACGAATTGCTTGACTCCGCACATGCAACATATAAGACTATTTGATGAGGAATCATGGTGGGAAAGAATGATGAGTGGTCATAGCACGAAACTGGTGATTGCAGTTGCAAAGATCTTACAATGTCTGGGGTTGGAACAAGAATCAAGCTTTAGAAACGCCAAAAAGCTTCAAGAAACAAACTGAATGGACGAAATTGGACGTTGTCTCCACTAAGGAGGATTAGGAATGTAATTGGTCATGGCCTGTTTGTAAAAATGGTTTTGTTTTAAAGCAATGAACAAAAAAACAAAAAAAAACAGGATACTTAGAGGGGACGGCGTGCGGGCGTATGCAGGAAAGGCGACTATGGACTAGGAGTAAGGTGTAGTCACTACGGTGAGTAACTGTTAAACTCCTATGTCCCGTCCCCTTTCCGCCATACTTTTGGGAGATTACCAAGCATTTCTCACAGGAAAATGGGTGGATGGAATTCTCTTACTGAAAGAGGTTCTTAAGAACAGCCTGACCGAACGGAGCATCAGCTCTGGAGCTCAGGTCTAAGCAGTAATGCTTACAAAAAGCTGAAGGGGAAGCCCACGTGGCTGCTCTGGCAATGGCTTCACAGGGAACATATTTCTGGAAGGCAACAGCAGCTGCCTTGCCCCGCACAAGATGGGCATGAATTCCTTTTGGAGGCAGAAGGCCTTGAACGGTATTCGCCACTGAAATACAGGAAGCAATCCATCAGGAGATAGTTGCTTTCGAAGGCTGGCTTACCTTTCGGATCTCCGAATGTCACAAAAAGCTGGGAAGAGCTCCTAAATTTAGATGTCCTGTCCAAATAAAACGTAAGAGCTCAGCTCATCTGACATCCAAATTATGGAATACCCTGTCGGCATCTGAGGCCGGGTCTGGAAAGAAGACGGGTAAGGAAATAGACTGGTTCAGATGAAAATCGGATACCACCTTTGGAAGGAAAGAAGGATTAGTCCGGAGGACAACCTTGTCCTGATGAAAGGTGAGGAAAAGATGTTCTACAGACAAGGCATGAAGCTCGCTTACAAGCCTTGCCAAAGTCACCGCAATCAAAAAAGCAATTTTCCACGAAAGGAAATTCAAGAGACCTTGTCGAAGTTTTCTAGCCGCCTGGATAATAGGCATATTATCCGCAGACCAGTTGAAACTTTCTAAGGATTTTAACTCGGGCACCAGGATGCCAAGCTGAATGATTGTGGGGAGGGGTGCCACATCCGCTGATCGCTCTGGGGAAGCTGGTCGGGAATCAGCGGAAGCCAGATTGGTGAGCAGACTGACAGATGCTGAAGCTCCGAAAACCAGAATCTGGCTGGCCACCAAGGGGCTATGAACATGAGTGCGCAATTTGTCATGTTCCTGAGCTTGCATAGCGCCCAGTGAATCGGAGGAAGAGGCAGGAAGGCGTAGGCCCTCATGTTGTGCTGTAGAATCTCAAAATCATCCCCCAGGGAAGAAGTTCCGAGCCCGTTCCTCGAAGCATAAAGAGGAAGTTTCCTGTTTGATGTTGTCGCAAAGAGGTCCACTTCTGGAGTGCCCAAGTGGCGAAGAAGGTCGGAGAGGATCGCTGTGTTCAGTTCCCACTCGTAGCTGACCATCGCTCTTCGGCTGAGTCTGCAGTCCCATTCATTTGGCTGGAATGTGCACTGCCAGCATCCAAACACTGTGCTGAATGGCTAGATTTACAAGGGTAGGTGACCTGGTACCCCCCCTGCTTGTTTATGTAAAACATGGATACCGCATTGTCAGTGCGGATGCGGACCACTTTGTTTACAATCACTGACTTGAAAGCTTTGAGCGCTAGGAAAATCGCCAGAAGCTCCAGATAATTTATGTGAAATTGTCTGTCCTGTGGCGACCACAGGTCAAAAACCTGAAGATGATCCAACGTCACACCCCACCCAATAAGGGAGGAGTCCGTTGTAATGGTCGTTTGAGGTGAGGGCTCCTGAAAAGGAGCACCCACAAACAGATTGCTCGAAGATGACCACCATAGGAGATCTGTCATGTAGGGTGGAACCGGAACCATTTTGGTGTCCGGGTCCACTGCCTGAAGCCAATAGCTCCTAAGAGCCATCTGCGTGAGTCGCATCTTGAGACGAGCAAGGGGAAGAGCAAGCACGCACGAGGGCATGAGGCCTCGAAGCCTCTGGAACCACCAGGCCAACATGCTCTCTGACTGAATGAAAACCTGACACGTGATCAACAGATCTGCCATCCTGTCCACAGTCAGGTACACTCTGCAGTCGATCATGATCCACCAAAACCTAGGAATATCAGGTCCTGAGAGATCGTCATGGAGGATTTCCACCAGTTCACCGACAGCCCAAGACAGAACAGGAGCTGGATGAGAGACTGAAGGTTACTTGAGGCTTTCACTGGACAAGGACTGCACAGAAGCCAGTCATCCAAATATGGATACACATGAATACCCTGTAGCCGAAGAAAAGCTGTGATGACCAACATCTTTGTGAAGACACGCAGCGCTGAGCTGAGACCAAAAGGCAGCACTCAGAATTGGAAGTGCTCCTCTCACAGGGAGAACCACAGATATTTCCGATGCGGGCTCCAGATTAGGATATGCATATATGCATTCTCAAGGTCCACAACACTAAGCCAGTCGCCCTTCTGAAGAGAGGACTTTATTTGGCAGGGCGTGATCATCTTGAATTTCTCTTGGGGAAGACAAAGGTTGAACTGGGAAAGGTCTAGGATGGTGTGCAGGCCGGCCTGGTTGGGGTTGGGCACCGTGAACAGACGAGAGTAAAAACCCTCCCCTCATTCATCTAGGGGAATGGGTTTCAACGCCTTGAGACCTAGAAGCTTCTGGACCTCAGCCCTGAGGGAGGGTGTCCCCGACTGCTGAAAGGGAGGATTGAAGGGGTAGTGGCAAGCGGAAGCCCGCCTGAGCGATGGTCAAAACCCACTGGTCTTCAGTGATAGTTTGCCACGCCTCCAGATGAGACGAGATTCGTCCTCCCACCGGAGTCTCGTGCGAGTGCCAAAAAATATGATTTTGCAGACTTTTCGGCGGAGAGACTACCTGTCCCTGAAGAGGAGGCTGAAGACCGGAAAAAAAATAAAAATAAATAAATAAAATCGACCCCCGTTGCTGTCTCCGATGGGAGCTACCTGTTGGAGGATCAGCTCTGCGTGACCTGCAATCCTGGACCCCTCTGAAGCCTGAGGAGGACCAAGACTGGGGTGTCGACATGGTGCGCAGCAGCCTCCAGCATATCCTGCGCTTATACCCTGGTGTTTGACAAACCACCTTTAAAGTCTTCCAGCCTGTCGCCAGGAATGAACTCCTTGAAGTCTGCCAAATCCCTCAGCTTTTTCATATTCGCTGCTGCCAAAATGAGCTCTGCGTTAGCCTGACTCAATTGCAGCCCACAGTTGGCAAAAGCCTTCTTGACCAAGGAATCGAGCAACTTGTCTTCCTTGGAAAGAATTTGAGCCGCGGCAGCAGAGGTCGCAGAGGCTGGCTTGGATTGCAGAGTGGCGGCTGCAACCACAGTAGAGGAAGGGAGCAGACATGACGCCAAGGCTACTTCCTCGGAGGTGTGAAGCCTGTAACAGGCGTCAATTCTCTTATTGATATGTAGCCCAGTGTGGGGTTTATCCCAGACTTTGCGTCCTCAACCAGAACATCCTACTGAAGGAACAGGCTGTGCGCTCCTGCAGAAACAAGGTGAGCGCCCCCGGAAGCACCCCTTCCTTCATAGCGGGTGCCTCAGGTACTGGTATGTCAAGGAGTGACATGTCCAGAACCCAGTCACGGAAAGCTCTGACAGAGCGGGGCAGGTCCTCACTGTCCCGGTCTGCCTAACGGTCGTCCAGAACATCAAGATCCGCTGGTTCCGATGCAACCAGCATCAAATTGATGTCTCACTCTGCTGGAGTCTTGTCAACTGAGACAACGGAGGTAGAGGTGGTACCGCCGCAGGGGCGACAGGTGCCGTGACTGGAACTGCCAGGGCAGGATGCAGCACCAGAGGGCAGATCTCCCTAAAAATATCTTTAAAGTACTCCCTCATGGGATCAGTGTTCATAAGACTATGAAACTTCCCAAAAAGGGCATCCTCTGCCGAAACTTTAGTTACTGAATGAGCAGAGGGCACTCATGAGGGGCATACCCCCACGAAAGTAGTGAGGAAGGCTGCCAAGAGGGCCTGCCACCAACGGGGTCTACATAGACCAGTGGGGCAGAAGTAGGAGGAAGAAAGACCGTATGCGGTAGTGGCATCCGAGCGCGCCAGTCATAGCAGGGGCGGAACGGATTCACACTGTCCCGTGGACAAAGTTGTCCACCAAAAAGAAGGTTCCCAGCACCCGCCGTCCATAGCGTGGGTGAGGGAAGAATCCAAAATGGCCGCCGTAGACCACACGGGAAGGCCCGCCATTTTGTAAGCATCCGAGGAGAACTGCATCACATCTGTGGATGAGGCAGGTAACTCCACAGACTGGTCAGGGGACTTGATCGAAACTTTAGCCTTGACACAAGGATCCTCGGCAGAGCCGGTACTATGGGGCCTGGGATGTTTACTGGACATCCTGTCGTGACCCTTTGAATTAGCCTCCAAGATAGGAACCTCGGCTAAGCTGGTAACAGAGGAGAAGCGGTCAGTGACCCCCTCCCTGTGCCCACGCAACAGAACCGGTATCACTGCGAGCACGGGAATGCTGAGGAATCCACCTCACAGACAAGACCTTAATGGGTCTCTCAGTTCTGTCGGTACACGCCTTAGCCTCGATGAGAGGAACCTTGGAACGGTGTCCGGTCTGTATAGCTCCCCGAGAGGGGCCTCGAACCGTGGTTTGGTACAGAAAGCCTCAACGGAGGCCTCGGGGCATACCCTGGTGTCTGTATGGGAAACTCCAGACAAGGAGAGCTCTGAGCTAACTCCGGTACCCAAAGCCTCAGCACGACTGGGCTATTAGTACCTGGTTGGTGAACCTCGGATCGTGATTTGGTGTAGGCAGGCCCCTCGCGGAAATCCTCGGAGAAAATCCTGGTATGCCTACCAGAGCTTGAAGCCCCTCCCCGGACCTGGAGGACCCCAGGAAGGAGTACCCCAGCTGGGGTGCCCTAAAAAGTAAAGAACTTACCAGGCATCTCTTCTTTTCGTCGATGAAGAGTTGAAAATGCGGTAGAGTAACTCGCTGGAAGATCTCCTCCCACCGACGAAGACAACGCTGAAGTGCCCAGACCGAAAGGGAGTCGCAGTAGAAACACAAGTCCCAACAGTGATCCAGTCCCAAACACTCCAAGCTGAAAGAATAGGGATCCGCCCTAGCGAAAAGACATTTCGCAAGAAGAACAAGAGACAAATCCTAAATGATCTGGCATAGATGGAGGACTACGCGACCACAGAACCGGAGCAGGAGAGAAGGACAACGGAAAAGAAGAAAAATGTCTTCCCGATGATGCAAGCGTGTCCAGCCCCGACCACGCGGAGAAAGAGCGATGCGTGGGGCAGAGCGAAGGGCGGCGGGGTTACCGCTGCGTGCGGTACCCTGCGTAAAGAGAGGAAGGACACATTTTTCAATGTGATGCTTTTTTTCTTTTTACAAAAGTACTCCGGTCCCGTCCCACGAGACGGAATGTCCCAAAAGTATGGAGGAAAGGGGACGGGACGTTGATGCAGGATATGCAATGGCGAAGAGACAATTTGATCAATATTTGACTTTTACACCACAACCAACCTCTTCCATTTATTGAAGTAGCAGTGTTGTGTTAGGTTTACAGGCTTCTCTTCATATTTCCATGCATCGGTCAGGTAAATTAAGGTGTCCGAATTCTCTCACCTAAGGAGCCAGGCTGCTAGGTTGGTTGTCTGAGGTTGAGGGTGTAGTATTTTTGCCCCTGATTCTATTACATTTTGAGAGAGGATGTCAACTTTATTGGTGGACAAACTAACAGTTTCAGGATGTAGTAGTAGCATGCTGGGCGTGCCCACATTGGAGCAATCAGGATCATTTTAAATGCTCAGAGTGCATTTTGTGGATTACTCTGCTCAAGAGTGGGGTCGGAGAAAAAGTGTAAGAAAATAATCCTGACCAATTGAGCCACAGTGCGTTCCCCACGGACCCCTTCTGTGGGATCATATCTGGAGGCATAGCTTTGGCATTTCGTGTTTTTTCTTGTGGCCAAGATCTACCTCTTGTTGTTCCCATTCAGTAAAGGTTTCTTCTAGAATGGCCGAACGTATTTACCATTCGTGTTTTAGGGGTTAAATTGTGCCTAGTGTGTCTGGTAGGCAATTGTGTTCCCCTGAAACAGGTTGTGTCTGGAGGTATGCTCCCCCTTGAAGGAACCATCTCTGAATCCTTTGTGCTGGTTTGAATAATGTTAGTGTGTCTCGCCTTTTTTTTTTTAATGTAAAACCTGGCTGTTGTACTGTGTTATAATTAGCACATTGTTCCTCTTCAAGTGTTGTTGGCATGCTTTTAGTGTTTTATAAACTGCTAGAAGTCCTAGAAAATGTATTTGCGAACTTGAAAGTGTGAGAAACCATGTTCCCTGTACTGCCATGTGCAGGCAATGGGTTCCCCAACACTGTTGCGATTGTGAGGTGATTTGGCAGGTTCACAGATAGTTTGCATCTGAACTTTGCACTGGACGCATGTTTAGCCTGGGTGAGGCACAATGAAGATGCATAATACCTAGAAAGCACATTACCTTTCTGACTGTTATCTGGAGACTGGCAATTTAACAGTGGATTTGTTTCAGTAGGTGTTTAACCTTCTCATTGGAGGGGAAGACACGTTTTCCTTGTGTGTATTACTGCTCCTAATAACTGTTTTTGCTGGCTTGGGACACAGCTGGATTTATTTTCATTGATAGAAATTCCCAGATGATGTAGAAGACTGATAGTCTTCTGGGTATTTTTGTGAGGTGCTGATGCAATTTCAAAAGGGAGTATCCTGAACTGATAATGAGCAGAACTACCTTGAACCTTTAATGCTTTTGATGGGCTGGCAGCATTGAAATATGAAAGTATGCATCTTTCATATCCAGAGTTGCCATGAAGTCTATCTTTTTGAGCAGAGGAATTACTTCTTGTAACGTCATTCTGAATTTGTGGGGCTTGACATATGTATTTGCCGGCCTTAGATCGAGCACTGCTCTCTTTGGAACAATAAAGTACACAGAAAAAATACCCTTGTTTACTTGTGATAGCATAACCAGTTATATGGCTCCCTTTTCTAGAAGGGTATGTATTCATGCTTGTAAAATCCATAGATGTTCTAACTGCATCCTGTTGCATCTTGGAGGTAGATTGCACAGTGTTGGTATACATTCCACACAATACCCCTTTTTAACAGTTGACAACACTGACTTGATCGACGCAATACCCTCCCATGTGTGGGCGAATTATGCTGTGCACCGCCCCACTGGGGTGACATGGGAGGGGATCGGAATCGGAGTCATTGTTTGGAGGATGTGGCCGAACCTCTGGTGGTTTGGCCTCTCCCTCTGCTTCACCCTCATCTAAACTGTCTTGGAAAGGACGATTGTATTAATGTCTGCTGTCCCTGGTAGGCAAACCACGGGCTGGTGCCTGTATCAGAAATCTAGCCAGACTGATGAAAATCTGGGAAAGCTTCGGCTACAAAAACATAGTGGTTAGCGAGTGATCCCTTTGCTGATGGGGGTTATTAGGGATTTGCCCTAATTAAAAGTCCCATGCTCCTTTTTGCAGTTTCTAGAGCATAGTCTACCGTCTTGCCAAATAAGACGTTGTCTTCCACAGGCATGTTCGATAGTGTGGCTTGAGTCTCTGGTTTAAATCCAGATCCTCTTAACCACGCATGTCTTTGAATGAGAGTGCCTTCAGCAACTATTCTTCTAGCTCTCAGCAGCATCTAGAGTATTTTAATGACATCATTAGCCGTTTGCTTGCCCTCTGCTAAAGCCATTAGAATTTGCGACCTGAGGCTCTCATGTACATCGAAAGCAATATTCTCTATTTGATCCTATTGAGCCCTGATGAAGCTGGCAATAAGGGCTGCATTATTAGCAATGTGTATCTGGTATGCCGCTACTTTTTCCCCCTAGTGAGCACATCTTTTGTATTCTTGGTCATTTGGTGCCTCTGACGCAGCTAAAGGTTTTCAGCCCTCTTAAAGTGAGAACTAAGGAGTCTGGTTTTAGATGGATTTCGATATACATAGGTGGTTGAAATGGTGGTCAGTCAAAATCTCGAATACAAAATCTCGAATGACAAAAAGCCCGAAACAAAAATCTCGGGAAAAAAAATATTGAATGTTTTATTTATTTATATATGTTTTTGGGGTAAGTAAAAAAAAGGGGTAAAATAAAAAAAAATGAAAAAAAGGGTGGTTGGGGGGGGAACCCCCCCCATTTTGGGAAAAAACACATTGAAAAAAAAATTCGATATTTTTTTTTTCGGCCTTTTGTATTCGAGATTTTTGTTTGAGATTTTTGAATTCGGTATTATCACTATGAACCATACATAGGGTCTGTCGGCACAGGTTTAAATTGCTTCTCAATGCAGGGATTTACCACCTTTGTTATAGCTGGAGTGGAACGGGATGGAGTTAATCTTCTCTTTATTGATTACAACAGAGGAATGCATTGCCCCATTTGTTTCTTCTCATTGAGAATATCATTCAACTAAGTCTATCTTTCTCTGACTCATTAGTTTCTATTGTAAAGCAATGAGCAGCCTTTCTTAGCAGGTCATCATAGAAGAGGATACTGGGTCATCTACGTCACCAGAGTCAGTACCTGGGTTTTCTTCAAAAGTGTCTCCCTCATCTGTTAAAACCTCAAACTCACTCGGGTCTTCGAAAATGGGTGTGGGTTCCTCCCTCGCCTATTTCTGTGGCAACTCTTCCTCATATACAATATGTATGTTTAATTGGATTCTTTTCTAAAATGTCCATGAGGAGGACATTTTGTCTAGGGTTGGCTCAAACATTTGCCTATTGTGAGAAACCAAGGGTGTCTTCACCTAACTAGTCCCCAGGGATCTCTCCCTTAGGTGGCCAGGGCATGGCCATTGCCTTTGGATCCAGAACCTGGGGGTGGACCAGTGTGGGAGGATCACCTGGGTGAGGTGTCTTCGGTGAGTGGGGGTGAGGCAGCCGCTGGCGAGACGCCGTATTCCTTCCTTTTTTTGTACACCTAACCCATTCTATTTTTAGGACTCGATGTCCCAAGCCCCCACCACCCCTTTCAGCACAAACACTGGGCTGAGGAAGAAGGCGACAGAGTAATAATACTAACTCTTATTCATTGCACTGGACAGGTCCCGCTTACCGGGTCAGGCAAAGCCAGGCACTTGACTAAGTGCATGCACGCGATACCAATTAGCTCTCCTCACACAGATAAAAGGCGGAACATAGAGGCACACTGAGCAAGGTGGAACACAAGTAAGAGTAGAAGTTCTGGGGCAAAGGCAAACTTACTGGAGCAGAGCGACGGGCCAAAGGACGAGAGCAGCGGGTCGAGAACCCCAGGAGTTCCCTGCAGGAGGTCGTTGCCTACAAAGGCTGCCAAAGACATGTGGAGAAGGCCAAATCCCAAAGCAGAAAGCTGCATTGTGTTTCAAGGAAATCAGCGACCCTCCCGGGTAACTTGCACAGTTAGGGAGGCGAGGCCAAGCCTGTGGTACTAACTTCGACTTGTGAATTGGAAAACTGTAAAGACAAGAAACGCACACAGCTGGTGATTTGGCAAGCGACCTGAGAGACCGGTGTGTGTTAAGGAAAGATTGAAGTGCAAAATTATTCTGCAAGTAAAGGCTGCACACGTGTAGATGAGACGCGAAGAAAGGCAGACCTGTGAATGAACTTTGTAATAAGGACGGCTGTGAAACCAGCTATACTGAGCGGTCCAGCAAAAAGGAAGTAGCCCACTTAAAAGTCTCTGTGAAAGGTGAATTGTTTGTAGCAATAAGTGAATGAACTGTTAAAACAAGGTAATCAAAATTAACCCAGAGAGAGGGGGCAGAGTAAAAAGCTGAACTTTGTGTCAAAGTGGTGCTGCATAGGTCTGTAGAGAAAGCCACGCACATTTGAAAGTCTTCAACATCCGAAAACGGTCTGAGCCCGACTGAGGGAGACCTGAAGTGTAATACTTTTGGGGGAGGGAGCCCCCTGCAAGTATTGGTGAAAGGTCTGAGCCCGACAGTGGGGGACCAACGTGAACTTTTGTTCTGACGAGAGCCCGACACAGGGGCACCGGCATTAACTTTGTGTTTAACATTTTTGGGAAGATTGAAAAGAGAAACATTTAACGTAGAAGGACATGCAGGCCTCGATCCACGTTTTGAACTGTTTTGCGTTGAAAACCCGAGCTAGAGTGTGTCATCCTGCCTACTGGCACTGCCTTACTTTGTGCTGTTTAACACGGGGAGAAGAGCTGATTCGGCCACATTTATTCTTTATATTTGAACACTGATTTTCCTTTACATACACAACTCCTTTGTACACTTTTTGAACAAGAGATAGGGCAGGCATAAAGTTTTGTTAGCATAGGCCAATTTGATTTGACATAGATTGACTAGGACTGTTTTATTTATTGTCTGATGGTCGAGACTACTCCCACCCTAGTTATAGGGCAAAGTAGGAGTTTTTCCAAACCCAGAAACTTTGATAAAGGTTTCACAAATTGCATCATTTGTGTCAGTGTCATACTTGGGATATCATGCCTCCCCTACACTATGACCTCTATTTGAACAAAAGAAGGGGAAAGTAACCTCATCCTCCTGATCTACCTGCTCTTCTGTGTGTGGCTGCTTTTTCTTTTTTAATGCCTCTGCAGAAGAGGAAGTACTTTCTGTTTTTCTACTGCTGTCAGCACAGTTTGTATCAGCAACAGTGCCTTACGTATGTGGGAATGTAATGTTGATTTGAGTGTATAAGAGGTTATTTTTGGTGGGTCCAACTTTTTTTACAACATGTGTGATGTGAAAACCACTTGGTGCTGAGGTTTTTCCTTCTGCCGTTTTTTTCGGCGAATGTGGTGTAGTGGGCATTGAGTGTTTGGGCGGTTCGGCGTGCTTGGATTTATTCAGCGTCTCTTTATCGGACGACGGCCACCTCCCATGGGTGGAGTTTATGTGTTTGGCTTTGTCGCCAGTGAAGGCCTCCATAACAGATATTGACGCCTGCCCTTCAGAACTGGGGACCGGCACACAGGAAAGTAACACATCCGATCTTGCTACCGGTACTGTCCTGCTCTGCCTCAGACTCCTCTGCGACAGCAGGGTGTTTCATGGACGCCTTAGACTACAACACATAAGCCGCTCAGCATTTCGACCATCACTCTTTTACAAGCTTGACATCTATGCTCCTGGATGTCTCTAGGAAGACAATGGTAACACACATTGTGTACATCTTTCCAGGGGAATTTTTTGTTATATGTAGGCTTAAGAGGGGTATTTTCCATGGTCGAAGCTGGTGGACAGTGAGACGGTTGATAATTAAGGAAATATATGGAGATATTCTCCTATAAAATACAGAAGTGTACGCTTTCCTCCATGATGCCTACTGGGTACACTGAAGCCTGGAGACATAGTAGCCCGTCACCCGCCGATCCTCCGGAACCTTGGGAGCCGCGCGTGATGACCTGGCAAAAAGCAGGCTCCCTCAAGCGGTTTTGGCGATGAGGACAGCAACTAAATATATAAAGTAATGCTCGATCACAAGCTAAGACTTTAGTAATTGAAGAACTCTGCATAATGCGATTAATCCGATGGCGTAAAAAAAAACGAATCTGAGGACCTTGTTGCATGAAGGATCATGGGTACTGTACATGTCACAGTAGCCGTTTGCTTTCCCTCTGCTAAAGCCTAGGATTTGCGACCGGAGGGCCTCATGTACATCACAAATGAGATCCTCCATTTAATCCCATTGTGTCCTGTTGAAATAGATACATGAAGTATTTAGCTCTAGATACATGGTGTACTCAAAAGCTTTTAGACTTCATGGTGAACTTGCTTACAGACACACACACACACTACTGACAACGCCACATGACTTGCAGTCCTGCCCACTGAAGTAAGTGACTTGCTCTTCTCATGTTATATTCACTTTCCCTGAGGGCTTCCGGAAAGGCAGCTCTCAGGCCTTTGGACAGAGCAAAATCTTAGAAAGGCAACTGATGCATGCCAGTTTGTTGAAGGTTTGGTGCTTGGCTAGTTTGTAGCTTCTTGGGTAGCACATTTTGTTTTACCATGTTGGCTTCAACTGCACCCTCGGTCTAGCATCTTTGACGAATCGGAGGGTGCCATCCCTTCTCCCCCATCAGGAGACCTTTCCCATGGGGCCAGGGTGGTGCATCCCCAGTACAATAGTTCCCAATGAGGTGGTGCACTGGGGGGGGATCACATGGGAGAGGAAGACCCTTATGGGACTAGGGACAAGCATCCCAAGAATGCGGTATTCACCCACGTCAATACACCTAAACCCTTTTCCAATGCTAAATCCTCCGCCACCTCTTTTGAAAGGGCCAATGTGTGCTATTGTCAAGTTAGCCAACCTAATATACTGGGCAAGATTAAAACAGAGGTCGGCCACAAGGGGACAAAATACTGGCCTGGAAGCTGCACACATTGACCAATTTCTGGACTGTTTATCCATTATGGGTATGTCACAAGAGTTGGCAGCCGCTCAGGAGGCTCCAGTGTCGGAAGAGGAGGGGATTCATACCATAAGTAAATCCCGCGTGATGATGGTTTCACGGTCGGCTTCTATAAGTCATTTTGCTCCACCTTAACACAGTTTATGGCTAAAATGTTTAACAGTGTTCTGGGGGGTGTGGGGGTGCCAGACTCCATGCTCAGAGCCATAATAGTGGTGATTCCCTAGGAGGGTAAAGACCCTACCCTATGTCCATAATACAGACCGATGATATTATTGAACACAGATGTAAACATTTTAACATTTTGGCGAAGCTGCTGGGAAAGCGACTTCACAGTATTGCTGACCATAATTTTGTTTGTTTAAACTTTAGTTTTTATTAGCATTTAGTAATGAAACAGAACATTAGAAAGACCCCTGCCCCCCCTCTGACCCAACACCGACCCTCCCCCCCCTTACCCGTGTCCAGTTCAAAGTGATCGACAAATGAGACTCAATGCTCACTCCGTTCCCTGTGCCTCGGAGGCGATGCGACGGGTGACCAATTCTCTGACTGGCTTGGCGCCGACTTACCCCGGGCCGTGGGACCCCCGGTGTATTGTTGTTCCTTTCGGGGCCTTAGGCACTCTTCTCAGTTCGGGGACCTACCCTTGAGGTCAATGCACATCCCAACCCCAAGTTTGTTGTACCCCATGCCAGTTCGCGAGGAATAAGCTTGTGTCTTTATTCACCATGGCCGTCAGTTTGTCCATCAAGAACATGCTTTTGACCTTTTTCATCCACTCTTCCTTGGAGGGGGTTTCCAGGCTCTTCCATTTCTGAGCAAGGGCCACTCTGCCCGCCCTTAGCATGGTTTCCCACATCCTTGGGTAACTGTATAGTTCCGCTTCCTCTGGGGGGGGGGGGGGGGAGTCCCAGTAACATGGTCAGGGGATTGTTTGGTAGGAGTTCCTCTGTTACTTCCGCTATCCAGCCCCTCACTGACCCCCAATAGACCTGGACCTTCGGGCAATGCCACCACATGCGGCTTCTGGAGCCTGTCTGGCCGCATCCCCTAGGGCACCTTGGAGACACCCCTGGGAACATCTTTGACAGTTTTGCTCGGTCTCTGTGCCACCCCTGCAGAATTTTAAAGTTATGTTCCATATCCGAGGTGAATAGGTTCCCATGAAACGCTATTTTGAAAATTCTGGCCCAGGCGTCCTTTGAGATCTCTTCGCCTGCCAGGTCGTTCCAGAACGTGCGGAAGCTCCTCCTACCCTGAAGGTCATAGGTGTTTAGGATTTTATACATACTGGACACCGCACCCTTTCTGGAGGTCGCCGAGTCAAGGAGCTTCTCGAAGGGGGTCAGTTGTCTCCTCAGGTTGGGTCCACATGACTGCTCGCAGAGGATGCCCTTAAGGCGGAGGTATTCAAAAGTGGAAAGCGCTCCATCCCTCAGAGCTTCCCTCAGGTCTTCATAGGATAGGAATTCGCCCTTCCTGAACATCTGGCCTGCCCATTCCAGGCCGATGTCCGCCCATTGCTGGGAATGCCGGATCCCCCTGCCACCCAGGTTGAGGGGGTGGCCCCATAGGGAGGTCATCGGGGACAGCCAAGAGGTTAGGGGTGCTGTCCAGGGGCCCTCCTTCCAGATTTCCCAGAGAACTCCCAGGGTCGGGTGGGACCTCACGTGCTTTGGGATTGTCTTGCGCAGGGCCCACAGGAGGTCACAAACCTTTAAAGGGTGGTCATCCATATCCTCTAAATATGCCCAGTACGTTCCCAAGCCCTATTTCATATGTTCTAGGACGACGCGCAATTGGGCGGCATAGAAATATAAATGAAAGTCAGGCAGCCCAAATCCCCCCCTCCTCCCTCGGTAGAGTCAGGGTGGTCCTCCCAGTTCTCGGGGTCTTCCCCTGCCACACAAAGTCCCGGACTCCCTTTTGAAGGTCCTTGAAAGTCTGAGCGGGGACCCTGGTTGGGAGCGCTGTGAAGAGGTACAGAAGCCGTGGCAATCTGTTCATCTTTACTGCAGTCATCCGGCAGTACCATGAGAGAATCATCTTGCCTCACCTCCTCAAGTCAGATGTGATCCCTGCCATTATGGGGTCATAGTTGGTGGGTCCTAGTTTCGATAAGTCCCTAGTTAGGAGGATGCCCAGGTATCTTTGGCGTCTGTCTCCACCGCAATCCCGTGAAACCTGCTCTGGGGGTCTAACACCAGGTCCACTGGTCTCATTGGGAGCAGGACAGATTTAGCCGTGTTAATTTTCAGCCCCGAAAAGCGCCCGAAAGTGTCCATCAGGGCCAGGAGGGGAGAGGGGGGCAGGGGGGAAAAAATCGAGGAGCCCGGGTCCACCAAATAAGCCAAGATGTCATCCGCGAACAGGGAAAGCTTAAATTCCACCTCCCCCCTTCTGATTCCCTGGATGTCTGGGTGGGATCTAATGGCTATGGCTAGTGCCTCCATTGTGAGGACATAGATTAGGGGGGAAGAGGGGACAACCCTGTCTTGTCCCCCGTGAGAGGGCAAATGATTCGGACAGCGACCCGTTTACAGAGCCCCCACGGCAAGGGTTCAGGTGGAGGGCGGCCACCCAGCTCATGATGTGTGTCCCGAAGCCCATTCTATGGCGAAGGAGTTCCATGTATCTCCACTCAACCCTGTCGAAGGCCTTCTCTGAGTACAGCGAGAGGACACACGCGTTAAGCTCTGATATTTGGGCAAAGTGGAAAAGGTCTAATGTTTTGCAGATGTTATCCGAGCCTTGTCTGTCCCTGATGAAGCCCACCTGATCCCCGTGGACTAACTTCAGCATGATCCCCTCCATCCGCCTCCCCACCACCTTGGGCAGGATCTTGACGTCAATGTTTAATAATGATATGGGCCGATAGGAGGCACACTCTGCTGGGTCCTTTCCTTTCTTGGGTAAAACAGCTATTATGGCCCCCATCATGGAGTCAGGGAGGGAGCCCCCCCCCTCCCCCCCCCAGCATGGTGTTGAACTCTCACTAGGTAAGGGATCAAGGAGGAGTGAAATCTCACAGAAATAGACTGAAAAGCCGTCTTTCCCGGGGGAGGTTCCCACCTTCATACCACTGATCACCTTATCCACCTCCTCCTCCGTGACCGGGCCCTCCAACCCCTCCGACATCTCTCTCGACAGGGACGGGATTTGTATGGAATTCAGGAAGTCCTCTATCTGGGAATCGCCCCCGTTATATTCAGATGAGTATAGTGACTCATAGTATTGGCGAAAGGCCTCTCCTATGTGGGGGGGTGTCGCAGCCAAGGGCCCCCCGGCTGTCCCTTACCTCCTTCACCCTTCTGCTTCTCTGGACCTCTCTCAACTTCCAGTTGAAGATACTATCCGCTTTGTCCCCCTTGTCATAGTATTTTTGTTTTACCATTTGGAGGCTCCTCTCCGTTTTGTGTAGGAGTAGGTCTTTTAGCTGGAGCCTGTAGTCTTCTAGTGCAGCAACCCAGTCTTTCCCAAGGCCTGTTCCGAGAGCCCCCCGGTTGGAGACAGGCTATTTTCTCCCGCAGGGTTTATTCCTGGGCCCCCCTCTCCCTTTTCTTCTGGGCTCCCATTTTTATAAGTACCCCTCTTAGGGTTGCCTTAAAGGCGTCCCAGAGTGTGTGCGTGCCCACCTCCCCATTGGCATTGAGGTCGAAGAATTCCGCTATAGCGTCCAGGACAGCTTCGGCGTGTGCCTCGTCTCTCAATAGGGCATCATTACATTTCCATCGACCCTTGCGTTCCCTACACCAGCCCACCTCTAAGGCGACTCGGACCAAGTCATGGTCTGACCAAGAGACCGGGTCTATCCTGTAGCCTGTAACATATGGGCAAAGGATCTCATCCACCAGAATATAATCTATCCTAGAGAACGCGTTGCGGATGGTGGAGTAGTAAGAAAAGGAGGGAACACCTGTTCGGGGGGTCGGGATCGTGTCTGCCAGGCCCAAGCTCTCGTTCGCCCTCTGAAAGCTTCGAGCCATGGCTTCGTCTGCCGGTCTAGGGTTTTGGGGGCCTAACCGCTTTCTGTCCCTGGATGGTTCCAGGACCATATTGAAATCTCCCACCACCAAGGGACCCTGCACGAACAGTCTAAGCCTGTCCCTTACTCCTTCCCAGAATAGGGCTTGATCTTCATTCGGGCCATACACTTCCGCCAAGGTTAGGGGAGAGCCCTGTAAGGAACCACGCACCATCAGGTAACGGCCCTCAGGGTCCTTCAGGACTGACTTTCTCGAAAACCCACGCCCCTGGCTATCAGGATGGCCACCCCTCTTTTCTTCGCCCTGTGGGATGCGTGAAAAACCTCCTTGATTCCTCCCCCTCGCATTTTGGGCTCTTTCCCCCGCGCCCAGTGTGTTTCTTGCACGAAGAGCAAGTCTAGTTTCGCCCTCCTAAATTCCCTACAGATCAGGGTCCTTTTCGAATGGGTATTCAAACCCCGCACGTTCAGGGTACCCACACCCAGGGCCGGTCGGTCCTCAGCCATTATCTATGTTTCCCTTTTTGGTGGTCAGCAACGTTGCATCGTTACTCTCTCCCTGCCTCCTCGGTTTCCTCATTTGGACACTTTTAGAACGTTTCCCCAACTGTCCCTCCCAACTCCCTCCCAAACAAACCCCAACTAATTTGTGACCCCCCACCCCCGCGTCCAGCCAGTTAGTTCCGCCATTTCTGGCATTGTGGCCGGACCACCAGCCTGTCCCCTTCGGCCAGGTGTTTGCCAAGCTCGATTTCGTGAGCCCCTCCTCCCCCCAGCTTCGTCCCCTCGGTCCACCCCACATTGATCACTTTTCAGAGGGACTCTAAGTTTGTCTTAGCCCCAGATTCTTCGGGTCCCGATCTATGAATGGTCAGGACTGCCCCGTGTCTCTGTGGTCATCCACTCCTCAAGGCCGGATTTCCAGCCTTCTTTCCCCTGCTAGGACCTCAGTATATCATGTCCCCTCTTCCCCGTGGTTGTGTCCCTACAATTGCCCCCATTGTACTTGCTGTTCATGGAGGAACTGTCCATGGAGCGTCCTTTGTGTCTTCCTTTTCCACTCCACTGCAGACCCGGGGTCCCTGGTCATCGGCCCACCGAGTCGAATGCTGCTACTCCATTGCAGACTGCGGGGTGTTCAATTTTCTGAATTTCCTCGAACTGGTTTTCCTCCTCCTGACACCCGACTGGCCGGGGGTGCCCCTACTGAGTGCTTCTGGGCCTACTGGGGCCCTCCGGGGGTAGGCTCCACCACATAATCCTGGATGGCTCCTTTTATTTCCTCCTCTGTAACCAGCAATGTTCGTTGGCCCAGGTATTCGAAGGCCAGGGAGAAGGGATATCCCCATTTGTAGCGCACTCCCTTCTCCTTCAGTAGTTGTGTTAGGGGACGGCACATTCTACGTTTGGCTAAGGCACAGGTGGAGAGGTCATGAAAAATGGAGATCTGGGCGTTATTTTAAGTAATCACCCCCGCCTTCCTCGCTTCTTCCAGGACTTTAGTTTTTTCGGTATAGTAGTGGAACCGAACCAGTACCGATCTGGGGCTCCCTGCCCTTCCCCCTGCCCTGTGCACCCAGTCGAAGGTGGGTTCAGTTGTCATTTCCTCTGCAAACAGTAGAGCAATAATGTCCTTCACGACTCGGATCAAATCTCTCTCTGTCTCACTCTCCGATTCCGGGACCCCAAAAAGTCTGAGGTTGTTCCTCCTTTCCCTATTTTCATAGTCGTCCATCTGCCTGGCTCTTTCCTTGTCCCTCTTCTCCAAGGCCGCTAGCCGCATATCGAATTGAACCTCCTGGGAAGCCGAGGAACACTGGTTGGTTTCCACTTGTAGGAGTCTGTCCTCGACTTTGTCCACCCTTTGGTCCATCTTTTCGAACTTCTGGGCGATGTCAGATCGCATTTCCCTGATCTCCTGGAGAATGGAGGCGAAGCCCCTCTCCATCGTGAATATGGACTGAGTCGAGGCCTCTGGGTGAGCCATGTCCCTGGTGCGAGTAGGGCCACTGGTGTTGCTCTCCGTTTCCCTGTAGCGGAAAGCCTGCAGAGTCTCTTGCCAGTTCATATAGTCGTGCTGTACACCCACCGCAGGGTCTGCCTCGGGCTGGGGGCCCACGGGGGGGAGGGGGCGTGGTACCACCCCGCCTTGTAGCAACCTGGATGGAGCGTCTCGGGGGAGCTTATGAATGGAATGCGCTCCTCTGCGAGCAGGGGGGGCAGTCTTTAGGCGGGCACTCGCCCCACCAACTCTGGATGGGGGCCTCTCACCTGGGTCTCCCCTCGGCGCTGGTGATGTTTTTCCGGGTTAGTGAGTCGCTGTTGCCGTTCCACTACCTCTGGCCGAAGCCGTTCGTCACCAGGCGGGCACATGCCCTGGGGCCGAGCCCAGGGGCCTCCACCTTCTGGGGCTGGATGCGGGTATGCGCTGTCCCCTCGCTTGTCTTCGGGACGGGAGCGGTCACTGAGGCCCTGGAGCTCTCGGAGGCGGGGGGCACGCTACCCCCCTCCCCCCCAACTGCCGGATTGCTGTGGTCCGTTGGTGTTGTGGGGGCCTTCTGCAGGGCAATGCGGTCGATGGCAGCCCTGCGCCGGGGGTGGACCGCCTCCGCAGGGATGTGGCGGAGCCACTTCCGTGGTGTGGTGCATTGCGGGGGGCCCTCGTTCCCGAAGTCGCTTGTCTTCTTGTACCGCCTCTGGAGGGCGTAGGCCCCAACGCCTGGGCCACCTGGTTCCCGTGGGCAGGTGGATGAGCGGGGCCGGCCCCTCGCCTGGATTTCCTCCCCTCGGCGGGCCGCTCCTCCTTTAACAGCACTGGGGCCAAAGCGCGCCCCGCAGTTTCTCCGTCACCGCTCGTAAACCGGTTTCCCGGGGTCCTGGAGCTTCGCTGTTTCGCGCAGGTGCGTCACAGGGGGTCACTGGCGCGGACCAGTCGAGTGAATCCGCCTTGGGGGTGCCGGGGGGGGGGGGCTCACTCCCCTGAAAAGGCCCAGCCTCGGCGGGAACCCAGCGATCAGGCAGCCATTACCTGTGCGCCCCCTGGTGGCCTTTCAGCTGACCATAATTTACAAGGGATCAGGTTGGGTTCATCAAAGGTCGTCAAGGGTCTGATAATGTCCACAAGACTATCAATCTCATCTATTATGCCCAGGAACAAAACATAGAAGCATCCCTGGTATGCATGGATTCCAAGAAGGCATTTGATCGGGTGTAATGGGTGTACATGGTAAAGGTAGGGCAGAAAATGGGATGTGGTGACAAGTTTCAATGGTGGATCACTTCTCTGTGCATGGGATATTATCTGCGCCTTTCCCCTCTTACTAGAGGTACAAGGCAGGGATGTCCCCTCGCTCCACTGTTGTATGCATTGACCATGGAGCCACTCGCCATCACTATAAGGGAGAATCTGGGGATTAGGGGAATCCATTGTGTGGGATGTGAACTTTGAATTATCCCTATTTGCATATGATATTCTGAGCTATCTGGACGATGGACATCATTCCCTCCCGTAACCTGTGGCGCAAATAGACTCCTTTGGTTTTTTTTCGGGCCTGAAGATTAATGTTATGAAATTCAGCATCACGCCTCTGTCTCACGAACACTAGTATGCAGAACTAAGACCCTTGGGGGTATGAGAGTCGAGAGAGAAGCTATTTATTAACTGAGAATTCACCTCCAAAGCAACTGCAGACACTGGCAGACCTCAACTATGTCCCGATGTTAGAGGCAATAAGAACAGATCTCTCAGTGGGCACCCCTTAGCATTTTGTGGTAGGTAGGATGACATTGGTGAAGATTAACTTTCTGCCACACCTATTCTACCTGTATTCGGCCCTCCTGACAATGCTTTCTGAATCCTTCTTTAAAAATCTAAATGGTATGGTGACTAAATTCCTTTGGCAGGGTAAGAGACCTAGGGTTTAGAGAACAACCCTGACACTGCTTAGGGACTTTGGGGGATTTGGCTTGCCAGACTTCTACCTGTATTAAAAGGCAGCCCAATTGCAGATTATTTTAGAACATATGAGGGATGTTCACCCACCCTAAAAATGGATGAGACCTCTTATGGTCCCCAATAAGAGGAATCCCTGAGAGGGTTAAATCTCATCCGAACATGGGAGTATTGTGGTCGCTATGGAAAAAGGGGGGGCGTCGGTGATACACTTTCTTCCTCGGCGTCACTGATGAGTTCAATGTCGGGGTTTCTATAAACTTCAGTAAACATGGTTTCTGACACACGCAGACATGGTCGTACAAAGGACTCGAGAGAGCATGTCAACCTTAAGGAATATGAGATGGTTACCGAAATGTTGGGGCAAGAGGCAATTAGTGTATTTGAACAGATAAGACTGAAAGGAATTCTAGCAGGCTACAGATGGACTGTCGAGCTTGCATGCCCCCTTACACCATTCGAAAAAACCAGTGACAGTGCAGTCTGCAGAAAAGGGATACTCTCTAAGCTATATAGGATTTTGGTGACAGCGGATACCACGGGGAAACAAAAATATAGAGTATTGGGCAACGCAGACCAGGATGGAAATCTTAGAAGATACTTGGGGACATTCTATAAGGTCATGTTCCACGGCAATCTGTTTACTGCCGCCATGGAGCACAATTTCAAAATGTTACGTTGCTAGCCCCTAAAACTCTCCAAAATGTACAGCGGAGTATCACCGCTTTACCGAGAGCTTGTGACCAAATGGGATCCTATTTTCATATGTGGTGGTCCTGCCCAAGAATTCAAATGTACTGGTCTAAGCGCCTGAGCTGGATAAAGGAACTAGTGGGGGTTCAGCTGACATTGAATCGGCTACAATGATTGTTGGGTATTCCTGCGGGGCACAGGGAAGAGTATAGATTCCCCAGATTGTGAGAGGCAGTGTTTCAACAGGGAGATTGGCGCTTGCCCAGCAAAAGTACGACCACACGGACAATAGCTGACTGGATGAATAAACTTTGGGACATATTCATAATTGAAAGATTTACGGCAATGGTTAACGACTGTGTGGGAATTTTCCATCAGTAAACCTTGTGGAAAGGCTTGGATATAGGTTAAAGTTTATGATATTTTAGTGAACTAGCACATATCCTCGAGAGGCGGCAGCTCAGTGGCTCCTTACCACTGGAATGGTTAGATTAATTATGTTATTTCACAAGGATGAATTCGGATTGTCGTCAATGAAGGCAACTTGACCCGCAAGTGGTATTGAACTCTTACCCGCCTTAACTCGTTTGATGCAATTGGAGCAGCTAAGTGACCAAAAGTGCATACATGTTAATGTAGGGTGGGAGGAGGGTGGTGGTGGTGGTGGTTCGTTTAAAAATGGAGTAGATCTTGGAATTGTGAGATGTTTATAACCTTAATGAAAAAGCCAATAAAAAAAAAATATATATATATATCGCAGAATGCAAAGCATGCTGCATAGGGCTCTGTTCCGAGTACTGAGAAGAAGACTATGACCAGGAGTCCAAGGATCACTCTGGAGAAGCAGAGTGAGCGCTTTAGCTTCTTACTGTGTCTGAGTGGCCCAAAGCAATTCAACTATCCAGTGCAGGATTTTAAACCGAGCTCAGCTGAGGCGCCGAGAGAGAGCGTTCCTCCAAGGGGGAATCTAGTGAGCTGTGTGCCAGCTGAGCAAATGAGAGTAAGCAGAAGGGAAGCCATGAGTGAGGAGGAGAACCCGAACGTGGTCCAAGAGCGAAGGACTGCTTGGGCTGCTACTGACTAAAACCTCCAGGCATCCCAGGCACTGACAAAGCGCCCCAGAGAGAAGATGCACAGCTTGGAAGAAACAGATGTCAGCAGAGCAGCTGCAGACCGCACCAGAAAAAAGGGGGTGAAGGCCGAAACTGGAAAAAGAGGGTCTAGGAGCCTGGGAACAAAGTGAGTCTGTGACCCGCACCCATATGAGAAACAGAAACAAAGCTATTCAGAATACTGCGAGTCTGGGACACGCACCCAAAGAAAGACAGTACATGAGAGGACAATTGCGTGGCAGGAGGGTAAACCAGGCCATTCTAGTTTGGTTTAGCCAAATGAGTCTATTTATGACTACTGACACATCATTTAATATTAAACACTGCTTTATAAAAAAAAATTGCTCTTTTCCTGCCAAGTACAAAAACGTGACTGTGTGTTAGGCCACTGCTAAATATCACACCTGGTTAATATATGGTGCTGTGCATTCTGGTACAAGTAATGTAACTGCAGCCAAACTATTACCCTCAAGTCGCTTTTTCTAGGTGAAACAGAGAGCCATGTTTCTAGGCTTTATTTTTTGCAGACTTGTTCAGGGTGCCAATATACTTTCCACTTATATGCTGCATTCAAATGTATTCTACTTTTTTTGTAATGTGAGAAGGCAGCACCAAGATGTGTGGCTAAACAATGACAAATATTTTTCGTGACCATAAAAACAACATTCCAATCCCTACATGCATAGAACAGCCAATAATGTTAAAAAGGGAGCCCTGCAACACCGAAGCATATAATCTCCAAGAAAAATTTGCAAAACTAGTGCATTGGATCGTCCATTTTGTAGAAGAGAGTTACTTTGTACATTAAGTTTGGGTAGAGCTAGCTGTAGAATGTTGCTTGTCAGAGCTCCTTTACTTTAAGGAGTGCTGGACGAGGGAAGGGGTGTTAGGGCCCCTCGGACAAATGGCATTGATGCTTGGACAGATTCTATGGGCCCATGTACAAATGATGGTTGCGGTGAAGGCAGGAGGGGGCCTGTGATGTGTGGAGGGACCCGGATGTGGACTTCACTGGCCTATAAGATGTGAAGCGGACGCACTCATGGTCCCCTACGTACCACAGGAGGCAAGAGATATGGTTGCAGACAGGACTTCTTGAAAGCTGGTCCTCCCAGTAGCACTTTAGTTATGCAATGTAACATCCGAGCTACGTTTCTGCTTATGTTCTTTCTCTGTCACATGCGCTCTTCTGCTTCTTGCTGGGGTCTTTCTTTTTAGTACCAACTCAGTTTCTTCTGTCTGATCGCTCCTTTTCTTTGTTTTTTCTTTTTTTAACAGAGGTCTGTCGGGCAGCAGATTTCCCATCTTTTGTTCTGGCTACGCAGTCAGTGTCCCACATATGTTTACTTCAGTCAGGTACAGGGGTGTGGATGTTTATTACTGTTTATGATGAATTGATTATTGAGCGGATTTGTTAGTCGATGCATTGATTATCCACTGTATTGTTAATATTTGTTGGAGAATGTTTATGATTCTGTGTGAATGTGGTTCTTTGCGAATATGCTTCGTCATTAACTGCGTACATGGATTGGGAAGCTTTCTCTTATAAAAAGATTGAAAGTTAAAAACAAAGCTCTTTCAGTTTGCCTTGCCTACTGCACTGATATTTTTCAATCTGTGTGCTGCATGTTATACGTATTCTTATTACTTTGAAAAGAGAGTAGGCTGCTCAAGGCTAAAAATGTAGATTTGCAGAAGAGGCCCGTCTCAAGTGAGTGGGTATGCCACGATTTTCATCTATGTACCATGACCTTGTGTAGTGCTGTGCAGTTGGTGAATAGCAATGTACTGTAATAGGTTTTACTATGCAGTGTTATGCACCTATGTTAAATGTATGAGGTTCCAGTACCATAGGAAATTCGTTGCCGACAAAGAGGCTGTTAGTGGTAGTACAATAGGCCATTGGTGGCTATTAGCAGGGATTTTCAGAACTAGCCCTGGTGGAGGATTCTGAGAGGGAAACAAGGTGATAAGCAAGGGCTTTTACGCATTAGGACTAACCCATCTCTAACAAAGTAGTGCAGGCTGTGTAGCAAGGCAGACATGGAGATCAACAGCTGGGGCAAAACATAACACTTGTGGACATCCAAGTAATTGAGCAAAGTAAAAAGGGCAGCAATTCAAAACACATGTCATCCAATCTGCCTTATTTTGAAATTATAAGGCAAACACCTTTCTTAAGCAGTCCCTCCCCATGAGGTAGGGTTTCCAGCGTCCTTAAGGTATTCAAGATGCAGGTTAAGTACCTGAAAGGGAGGGAGGAAGTAAGTCTCAAAGTTTCCCTGCACAGATTTTGCCTAAAGCCAACAGTTGAGAAACATTTTAAAAACAAACTTTGTAGAAAAAGGTAAAATAACAAAGAAGTTACACTGCCAATAGTCACCATAATAGAGGTTACCCAGGAAGGGAAATCTTAGGCTACAACTCCACGAGGTAAGGCTAGTGCTAGGGAGTGGGCTTTCCACACATGCAAACGCTATAGTGCCAGAGGACAATACAAATAGTAAGTACAATAGCACACCTTACTCAGATTGTCCAAGTGACCAACCGTGGGGTACCCCGAATTGCTGGGGACACATAACCTTTGTTATTGGTCTCGTCAGTGGGGGTCTTGGGGTCGCTGATGCACTGGCTGACTTGATCTGGATTGAATTTGGTTAGGCGCGGTTGCGATCGCCGGTTATAGGAAGGCTCCCACAGACCTACAGGAGGATGGGCCAGACACCACAGAGGAGCAGCCACAACGAGGAGGAAGCCCCAGGATACAAGTGCATCAGCGAAGAAACACAGGCCGGGGGTCAGTATGAAGCAGTGGCAAAGAACATGCTCCAAGCAGGCCCCTCTTCATGAAGGAGAGCAGCAGCAGGTGGCAGAGTTCTTAGTCCACAAGTCAAGGATCAAGGACAAGTCACAGTCCCATGCTCCAGCTCAAGACAGCAACCTTAGCAGCAGAGAGGGCTGGTCGGTGCATAGGCAGCCCACACAATGGTCCCGGGACACACTGGACCTCCACAGATGGCAGGATACTGGTTAAGGATGTAGAACAGGCTGATCCTACCAGTCCAAGGATGGTTAAGGGTCTTCCATGTTTTCATGAGAGGCAGCAGGGTTTCACCAGCAGATGGCTTGGTCAATGCTGGTTGTCTATAGCAGCAGTCCCTGGCTCTTCAGCCTCCTCCTCTTTGGATTCTTGGCTTCAGTCGATGACTTCCAAAATGGCTGCAGTGCCCCCTCTTATCCCGAATCCAGTCTTGGGGTTTGTCCCAGCCCTCCTATGTCCCTAGCATTCAATGACATATGGCCTGTTAGGTCTTAGACATCCACTGGCCCCACATCAGCCAAGCAACAGGCCTCAACTGGCACAAATGTTAATTGGGACCAGACCGTCATAATCCCAGGTTTTGCCAGTTTAGTCACACAAAGCACTTTGCCCAGGAGTCCAGGCCAGACCCTGTGAAACTACATTCCCTTATATGGGTATTCCTGACCAAAGAGGGCTGGAAGATGGGCAAAAAGCAGGATGGCAAACTGGCAGGACATAAACCAAATTTTAGTCTCTGAAACCGGAATTCTGCTGTAAACAGGTTGATGCACAGGACTGCACTGGAAAAATAAGTAAAACATGGTTCATTGCCGCCAGCCCCTGTCCTAGACCCACCAAAAAGGCATGTAAAATGTTGCCAGGGATAAATGAATACAAAGTACCCCTGTAACAATCCACTTAAGGTGGAGTGTATTACAAAATGAAAAACACAGGAAAACATGAAAGGCAAAAACTGTCTCTTTGCACTGGTAGCCTTCGGGGCGCACCAGTACCCCTAAAATAAATGAATTGAGCAGAGAAACAAAGCTAAACAGGCTTACTTACCTGAAATGTCAGCCAGGTCCAGGGCACAGACAAATTAAATTCCCAATGAAACCAATCTAAGGCAAGCTGAAAAAGAAAAATCTTTTCTAACAGTGGTGCTATGCAGACTGGCACCAACACATACGTACAGCAGTAGAGTATCACATATGGTTATTCGGTGGTGTTGTGCAGCCCACACAAGCAACGTACCTGCCGATGGGTCACTTTTGTCCAGGAAAAACACATAGCATCCTGAATCTATGCTTCTTTATTTTTCATAGGCTTTTTCCATCAGCAGAGGTAATCCACTGCTGCAGGCCACTAGACGGCAGAGTCGTGCAATTAGTCACCAACAATGTGTTATGGGGTGCACTACCACAAGGATTTAAAGGTGGACCTGTGCAGTATGACATCAGTATTGGAAGTGCAGCCAAACTATACTTTCACCACTGTTCCATTTTCAAATGGTGAAACATAGCGTTATTAATCTGTGTTTATTTGCCACAGGCTTTTATAACAGCCTGTTTGGATTTTTTATTAAACGGCGAGTTGTAGAAATTATTTCCACTGCATCGCCAAATACAAACGGATATTGAGCAAATGGGTACTTGTTAAAATGCAGACAATTCTCATTCTATTTGTTACTATTTACACATTTGTCAGGGTACGCAAATATTTCTGCACATAAAACTACCAGATATGTGTTTCATAGAACACAAAGATGGACTCCTTCAGCAGTTCTGGTCCTTTACACGTGTCCAAGGGAATCTAGAAATGGTAGTCTCAAAGCAGGTACACAGGAGACATTAAATTGTGAGGGGCAACAAGGGAAAGTATGCCAGTTTTACAAACCCAATTACTCTTTGAAATGCAATTTAAATCAGATATTGCTCTATATAAAAGTTATTTTAAACAAATGTTTGCTACCACACGCAATTTGTTTTGTCCAACTCATGACAGCATAGTGACCACTCTCTTCCATCATTACACATAAAGGTTCTTAACACCACCGTCACACAGGCAGAACATGAGCAGCATGTGGTTGATGGCGACAATATTCTCACCTGCTCAGTTTTAAAACAAACGCAAAAGGAAATTGTGGTCAGGTCAATTTGCCTACTACAAATTCCACTCCAGTGCCCTTCTCACTGATAACAATGTCTACTATTTAGAAGAGCAGCAGGTGGACAGCCTTTGCATTTGCCGAGGGAGACTATTGCAACTTTTGTGCGTTTCCTGTGGTGCTGGGATAGCCTTTGAATAAAAAAACAATCCAATGAGGCCCTTTGCCCTGCATACTCTGCTTAAGAAAGTGAGGGTATATTCCTCTTCTAGCCCCACTGCCACACTCAGGAAAAGGGCGTCAAAGTAAGCCCCTTCCTCCAGAATGTGGTTCCTACACTCCTATCTTAATGTCATTTAATACAGTCAGGGAAGAAATATATGAATTTAAAACAGTGGGACTCTTGGTAAAATAAGAAATATACTAGGGCTGGGCGATATATTGAGTTTTGGAGCTATAGCGATATATTTTCAAAATCAACATAATATCAACCAATGGTCTGGAGCAATTAAAATATCCTTGACAAACATTGGAGAATCCTCAAGCAGGATAAGGATATTACAGATCATGTAGGAGCAAGGGCAATGGTAATTTACAGGAAACCTATGGCGATTAGAAATGGGTTAGTCCCATGCTTCCGGGCATCCAAAAACAGTAAGAAAAATTGGTTGTCCACAAAGATTAGGAATCTCAAAATGCCAGAAATGTTAAGTGTGCAGGTATGCTACAGAATATGAACACCCACAAACAGGGAGGATTATAAACATTAAACAATATTGAACATGTAGCAGCACAAATGTAATTTATATCATTATGTGTGGGTGTAATAAATTGTATATATGATGCACAAATCTTCGAGCTATCAAAAAGAAAGACTTCATACCCACTTGCAAAACACTTGGAATAAGTACATGAGAGCTGTGTGGAAATGTTACAATATTTCATCATCCGCCAGCTATGACAACACCCAAGAGGGGGACATGGGGAATTGCAGTTAAGGCAAAAAGAATACAGATGTATTGTGGAGATGAACACTAAAGTGCTGAATGGGCATAATCTGGACAAAACTGTTCATATCTATAGGCAATGGACAGGCCCATGTAATGAGCAGGAAGCTGGAAATGATAAATACCTCAGAGAAAACTCTACAACAGTAAAGACAAAGAAAAACTTGAATTTTTTAATTGTAAATGTGCAACATGTTTTAAATGAGAATATTTAACACTAGAGGTTAATTACTGCACTATGACTATTAAACGGTAGGTGGTATAAAAAAAACCAGACATTAGCACTTTAAGAATATATTGTAATTGCGAAATGCGCACATTGAAAGCACATCAACGTCATGCCCCTTCATGGATTTGTTTAAAATCCGCAGAATTTACAGGTTTAGGTGCCATGCACTTTAGCATTGAGGCAGAAAATGTGAAAGAAGATATATTATAGATTATATTCCCTGCATAGTAATGTGTAGCCCCTAATAACAAAGTGCAATTTAATGAAGCACTATGCACGTATTAACATTATTAACCCATTGCGCATTGTAGAGCTAGATTGCAAATGTTCACACAGAAAGCATGTGAACATTGTGCGTTTTCATGGACTTCTTTTATAACATGCAGAGTTTGCACGTCTAGGCACCATACACATTAATATTGAAGCATATGTGAGGGAGAATTCACAGAAATGTGGTAATTCCCCTTCTACTTTAGAGACCCCCAGCTCTTTTGCTGGAATTTAGGTCTTTTAATTTTTATCCTGGAGAGAGCGAGGCCTTTTTCTCACTTTTGCATGTATTGTTCTTTGATTTGAACACTGTTTCTTTTGGTTTTGGAGTCTGAAAAACTCCATAGGCAACATCTTTTTGCATTGTGACACATCACCTTCAGTAGAGTGGCACAGGGAAGTCTTTCAGATTTCCCAAAGGTTTAAATACCTT
Organism: Ambystoma mexicanum; assembly: GCF_040938575.1. NCBI lineage: Eukaryota > Metazoa > Chordata > Amphibia > Caudata > Ambystomatidae > Ambystoma > Ambystoma mexicanum. The sequence goes on along the minus strand of NC_090922.1, from coordinate 573,336,681 downwards.
ATCTTGGTTAAACTACTGTTTCCAAGAGCAGTAAAGTGAAATTGACTTTGCTTACCTTTTGTAACTTTGTAGACCCAGCACACACTATCTAGTGCTGGAGGGGTTACTTAGTTTCCCCATTTTTATGTTACCCTTTGTACAATTAATGGCTGGTGGCAGTGGTTTACTTTTTCCTACCATAGTGTGTTTTTTACAGCGAGCTGCGTTTGCAGCTGCAGTATAGCACCCATGGGTGCCCATTTTGTCAAAATGGCCCCGGTCGTCTTTTTTCACCATTTCTTGTTGTAAAGGTCCTTCTTGAGATTTACTCTGCGCACCAAACCAGGTTTGGTCCCTTTGTTCATTTTGTCTTTGGCGGGGTTCACTGCTGAAGCCTGCCTCTGGCTCCAGCATGTCTGGCAGGGCAGGAAGCGAGTGAGGTTCCCGAAACTCCCTGTTCTTAGTCTCCTTGGTTACAGGAATGCACCGAAAGGTGATTGGCCGGCTGACTGTTCTTGGAGGACAGCCAACCTGCTGTGTGAGTGACAGCTAGGCTGCGAAATGAATGGGAGAGACTTGCATAAAAAGCGAGGTGTTTTGCAAGGAAGGCAGAGTCGACCACTGGACGAAGGAATCCAAAGAATAACTTGGAAGAGACGCTGCAACTCCTGGACAATTGGTTTGCCTGGTGACGCCCTGCTGCAGTGCTTAAGCTTCGAATTCGCCTCGACCAGTGAAGCCCTGCAAATGACTACTTCTCCCCTTGGGTTGGTGGGACCAATGGACCCCAAGAAGAACTAATCTGGAAATCCTCTCTTTGCTGGCTGTACTTCCATTGCTGCTGCAGGAACCGAGTGCCAGGGACAGGAATAACAGAATCGAGTCCATCGTTTAAGCCGGACCTGAACCCCAGGAAGATCCCCTGCACTCCCTCGAAGTAGGGCTGACCAAGCCTGAGCCACCTCAAATGAGTGCTGGACCCCAGAAGCAAGGAAAGCTCACGAGGTGTCCAAGAACAGCAGTGGTGATATTCGCAAGAAGCTGAAACCGTGAAGTACTGCTGATCTGAACTTTGCCCAATGCTGCTGCCATCCTTCGAAACGTAGTGCAGGAGTCCCCAGACGTCCTCCGTCTTGTCCCCACGACTGAGGCCCAGGAACAACCGGATCTGCCATAATATAACAGGAACAGAAGCCAGCTGGAACCAATTTCGTCAGACCCACGGTACTGTGAACGAAGGGGTACTTACCTCTAGTTGTATAGCTTGCTTGCTCTCAGTTGAGACTTTCATTTGCTGCCTTTTGCAGAGTTGCTTGCAGCTTTGCCTTACACAGGCCTCCCAGCTTGTGGCCCAACAGTGATTTCGTTTTCTACAAAACTCTATAACATTGTGCAAGACTTTTTACTTACCTTCAAGAAGAACTTCAGCTCCCCTAGACTTTGCTCAATTGACAATGACTGTCCTGTCTCCCTGAAGACACTTTTAACCTGTGACTTTGTGTTTTGAACTGTCCCTCCAAAAGTCATACATTCTTTACTTGTATAGCTGGGAAAGGGTTAATCTACATTGCATTGGGGGGTTTAAAAGTGCTTACCTGTTTGAGAAACTTGTTAAACATTGTTTCCTTCCCTAACCTTTTCCTTTTTGACACCAAACACACTATTGCTCTAAATGTACCAGTGATGTATCAATGTCCACAGTATCATAGTAATTGAAGTCGTCACCTCAGGGTGTAGGAAGTGTCTGTGTGCCATCTCCAAAGATTATCTACTGATTTATTGAAAATGAGAGTGTGTATTTAGAACTATAATTAAGTATTACATGTTTGCTCCCTTCTAAAGAGGGCTTATTTTAAAACTGACCATTACATTAATAAATAATTGTTTAATCAAGAAACCTTGAGTGTGTTATTTGGATACTTGTCACTGTGAAACTACGTTGCAACCCTACAGCTCACATTTACCCCTCTTGAGATAAGCCTTGCTGCTCAGTCACTACCAACTTGTGTAGTACAGACGTATACCAAAGGTTGGGACAAGATAGGTGCAGTCTCCTACAGGGTACTGCATACAATCCTGCCTAAAAGCATACAATGTGAAAGATGACGCACAAGATTCTACAACTACTTTATGGCAATGTGTAGAAAAACGATGTGGATTTTATTGAAAGCACTATGCGCTTTATTAACATAAGAGTATACTGCACATTGTGGAGATGCAGGGTCTCATGAAAAAATGCCAGGATAATAACGTGTAATGATATCTCGCAGACTTTTAAAGATTTAGAATTGTGGAATTTAGCATAATGCACTTTCATGGATCTGCTAAATAAAATGAGGTGTGCCATAATGTGTAGCAAAACAATGAGGATTCTATTGAAAGCACATAGCACTTTAATGCTAGAAAAGGGATAGAGGGTCAAATATTTTGGCACGAATGCCTTTAAAAATAACATCTATGACATCGCAAACTCTAAATGTGGACACTGCTAATGATATGACAAATACTGTGTGGTAACACAGACTTACAAAACATGAAAATGGTGCAGTAACACAATGAATGGACGTAAATTGTGCAAAATGTTAAAAGATGGCTGCCATTAATGGTCTAAGCAGTGAATGGGTAATAGTGGAGAAACAAATGAGGGACTAGAAATGTCTAAATATTGTAAAGAAACACAAGGAAAAGGTTGATTCAGATGAAGCCCATGAGAGGGTGAAACGTATCTGTTTAAGTGCTTGCCAATATCATATGGTGAATTAAATTTTAAATTGAAAAAGAAACCCGATTGCTGCCTATGGTGTAGCTGTTGTTGCAAAAAGGATTGGCGTAAGCAGTGCGTTAAAAAAAATGTAAGGAGACCCAGAAGCATGGAAATATATATGTTTACAGTTTTTTCTGTCCATATTTGTCCAAATCGAATTTAATAAAGAACATTAACTGAAGTTTGAAGGAGTCGGTATTCATTACGGAACTCAGTGGAGGAGTGCTGCCGTTCTCCGACTGCAGTACGCACGTGTACACACACACACACACACACACACACACACACACACACACACACACACACACGGGGAGGGAGCCCGCTAATAACAGGCCCGTTATTAGCTCCCTGGTCCCCTCGCGGGACCCGCCAAGGACCCCTGGTTTTACCAGGCGTCCTTACCGGGTCCCGCAAAGGGAACCTCGTAATAGGGCGTTCCATAATGAAGGGTGCCGGTCCTCTACCGGCACCCTTCATTAGGGGAGCGCCTGCCTCGTAATGAGGCCCAGTGTATTCTCAAACAGTTAAGAGAAAAACATGCTTACAACTGAGCATTTAACCCACACAAACAATAACAAGATATACATCATATATAGTCATTCAGCCCAAAAATACAGACATATGACTTTGTCCATATCGCCCAGCCTCTCAATAGTGGAGTATCATACTGGCTGATGTATTCACAAGTACCATTTAGCTGGGGGGAAGTAGTTGAAATCACTGTGAGGCATTAATGTTGTGCAGATTTTGAAAAACCAGCATGGGCAAAGCCAATAAGGAACAAGTTACTTACCTGCAAGTATTGTTCTCCAGCATGGGTCTGGCATGGATTCACATGCTCATGAATATTCCCTGTCTTCTGGCATTTGGAGTTTGCCGCCATTGAAAACAGGTCAATCTGGGGTCTGCCCCACTTGGCGAAGATGTGGTCCACCTAGTCCTGCCAAAGTTCCCACTCATGGCAGCAGCGCAACTCCCTGCTGAGCGAGTCTGCAAGGGTGTTCTTGACTCCCGCTAGATGAAGAGGGACGAGGAACATTTCTTGTCCGACGGCCCAGTGCCACTGTTCTCAGGCTTCCTTGGAGAGGGCCAGGGAGCGAGTGCCCCCTTGTTTCCTGATGTAGAACATTGTGGTGGTGTTGTCCGTGAAGATCCACACCACCTTGCCCTTTAGAGACAGAAGGAATGACTTGAGGACCCAGAACGCTGCCCGTAGCACCAATATGTTCAACTAGACTATACACATTGTAGTTCCTCTAACCATGAAACATACTCCACTGTATTTCTGCATTGAATCTTTATGTTACGGGAAATGTCTATTCAAGCAAATCTTCTGCAACAGCGCCATGATGCTTAAGGGCCGGTGAGCGCTTTATAAGTTCAAATAAATTTAAAAAAAAAAAATGTTGATATGGAGATCCTTCTCCTCCAGCAGCCAGAGGCCTCTGGTGTGAAGACATCCGTTGTGGGCTCCGCAGCCTTCCAGGGAAGCGGCCGTCGTGACAGTCTCCTGGAATGGAGGGTTCTGAATGTCACAGGCGATGTTGGAGCAGTTGTCCCACCACCTTATCGCCCGACTGAATTCGTCGTCTAGAGTGATCTTGTCTGCAAAGTTTCTGGACACCTGCACCCGGCGAGCATCCTGAAGAGGTTGCATCTTTAAACTGCAGAGCCGGATGAGGTAGATGCAGGACATCATGCCGAGCAAAGTCTTGATGGTTCGCACCGTGGACGTCTTCATAGGCACCAGCCGCTGCAACTTCCCCTGAATGGCTGCTACCCTCTCCTCCGAGGGCGATGCCAGGCAGGACACTATCGAGCCTGGCTCATAGGAACAGCGTGTTCTGCAATGGTGTAAAGCAGGACTTTGGATAATTGATGGAGATTTCAAGATCAGTCAGCAGCTTAACGGCCGCCTGTGTGTCCAATGGCCAACTCCCGCGAGCGGGCCCAGGTGAGCTAGGCGTCGAAATATGGGTATACTTGAATCCCACGTAGATGCAGATGGGCCACCACCGGTTCCAGGCACTTCGTGAACACTCTGGGGACCAATTTTATGCCGAACGGTAGGGCCTTGACTTGATAGTGCTGTTCCTGCACTACGAAGCGTAGAAACCTGCATTGTTTCCTGTGAATGGGGACGTGGAAGTAGGCATTCTGCAGGTCCAGCAAAGTCAATAAATCCCTCTTTCCAGTTGGCCGAGCACCTGCTGCACCGTGCCCATCCTGAATTTCAGAAAGTTGAGGTACTCGTTTAAATGTTGCAGGTCTAGAATGGGCCTCCAGCCCCGGTTTTTCTTACCAAAAAGTATTTGGAGTGGACTCCGGAGCCCCAGAGTTGCTGGGGAACCAGCACTATTGCCCCTTTTCGCAGCATGGCCCGTACTTCCTCCAAGAGTGGAGGGACGTTGTGCTCCAGATGGGCCACCGGCAGGATCCAGACACCTGTGCTGAAATTCCAGGGTATGTCCTTGGGTGAGAGCGTCCAGCACCCATGCGACGGTGGCGATTTTATTCCCACTCGATGGTGAACCTCATCTGCCGGCCTCCCATCGGACTCCTTGTCTACTTAACCTTCCTTCACATAGCGTCCAACTTCTTACCCTCGCTGTCCAGAGGGACTGAAGACAAGAACGGGTTAAATAACTGCTTCCTCGCGGTCACCGTAAACCACTGAATCCGGAATTGCTTCCGACCTCAGGCACTTGGGGGGGATTCCGGTACCCGGTACGTATTCTCCAGCCCATCTCGCTTGGCTTGAGCCGTGCAAGGGTTCTTCAAGGCGGCTATGCCAACCCCTCCCACACGTCATCCAGGAGGGATAGCGCCATGATCATCTTCCTCTTGGCCTCGCATCTCAGAAAAGCCTCCTTCCCGGTCACCTTGGGCATGTGCTGGAACAGTTTGGATGCTTTGGCGATCATAGAATGGAATGATCCCACCTCGCCTGATGGGGACACCCTAGACTGGGGAACCCGCTGCCCGCTCAAATGACATTGGCGTTGTGGCAGGATTCGTCCCTATGTCCGGGGATGCTGGGGAAGATGGGACCCGACGCGGGTGTGGAGGCTGAAAAGGGGCCCTCTGATGGTGCTTTCTTTGATTCATCAGCAGTTAATTGGGGGACCGTTGGAATAGGCCCTTGTGATATCCTCTTCCAAGATGTGGAGGGTTGACAGTATGTCCAGAGACAACCCTCTGCAGAACTGGCGTGATCGGAACACTAGGTCCTGCCCCTTCCTAGTCATTGCAGTCGTCCTCTTTGACGTCCTCCTGGACCGTGTGTAGGGACTCCATATACTCGTCCTCCGTGGATGAAATTTCCATGGCTTGGGCCATGGCCTGATCCGGAGACTCCTGGCCACCTCCCCCCCCCCTTTTGGGCTGAAACCGGGTTCTGAGGCGTTGTCCCCTTCTCCGAAGTGCCGGTAGAACTGGTCAATGTCACCACAGCGGCTTCTCGCCTCGGGAGTGGGATACCTTCGGCGCTGTGGGGGCTACCCTCTCAGGGTCAGCCCCTTTAACTTTCGTAAGAGCAGTCGCCACCAGCTATATCGACGAAGACTTTTCCTGTGTCGCCTGGGCCTTCTTGGGCAGCTCGGTCTTTTTTCTCCTCCGTCTGAAGCTTCTCTGGCTTCTCCTGCAGCTTAAAGTAGGAGCTTGATTGCCAGCTGGCAATGGAGGCTGATGTTGATCACGTACCATCTGCTGTGGTACCCACTTCCGCGGCGACCCCGGTGTACCTGGACTTGCGGTGCTTGGCCTGATCTTGGGCCCCCACGGATGAGATGCTCTCACAGGACTTAGAAGCCCGCTCCTCTGACCTACCCGCCTTGGGTGAGGCATGCCCCTGCTCGGGGCACGGGGCAGAGGCCTTTGCGTGCCTGTCCTTTGGAGTCTTCTTGGGGAATCCACGGTATAGCTCGCAATTGCCTTCCTTGTCATCCGGATGCAGGCAGTAGAGGCATTGTAGGTGCTTATCCTCCGAAAACACATTTCGGAGCCCGCACTTGGTGCAGGGCTTGAAGAGGGATCTTCCTTCTTTCTTCTCCACTGTCATGGTTGGGGGACGCAAAGTAGGCCCGATGGCCTTCTGGAAACTTTGACTATCTTCGCCCTTGAGGGGCACTGAACTTCACCGACAATGGATTTCCTCTGTCGGCAGATTGAGAGAAGAGCACATTGGCTCTTTCGGAACAATAATGGAACATTTTTCCGCGAAAAAACACAAAAAGCCTAGAAGTAGCTCGCAGAGCAAAACTCCAGGACTCCCCAACACTGAAGCGTGCGGTAGAAATCTGAAGATGGCTGCTGGGGGAAGGGCCTAGAGAGAGGACTGTCATTGGCTAGGGGCAGTATGACCCATAAGAAAGTGATGGGTTTATGGGAGGAATACAGCTTTGTAAGTGAAAGTGACTTTTACAGAGGATTCCCAGCCTGACAGGGAATATTCATGAGCATGTGAATCCATGCCAGACCCCATGCTGGAGAACTACAGCTTTGTAAAAGTAGACCTCAAGACCACTTAGCTTTGCAAATGCTTATTTTCTCATGCTGAAAAGGAAGGGGGATGAAAGACTTGAGGTTGGAAGAAATGTCAGCAAAGAATTGAGCTCTACATGTGCACGTTAGGTCTATTTTCTGAAAAGATGCCAGAGTATTAATAGCCGCTAGCTCAGAGTACTGCTTGACAAGGTGATTCATTGAGGTAGTCTGATTCTCAGAGAGGCATGAGCTGCTCCTTGCATAGGAATGGGGAAATGACCCTGCTTGTATAAATTCACAATCAAATTCTACTTTCATTTAATCTCCCGATCTACAAGAACAGGATGGCACTTTTGGAGTCATGAAAAAGAGTTTAGTGAATGTAAACTTGTCACCCCTGGAACACAAAGAATGCTGTCCGTATTTGGCTGGTTGACTAGGTAAACATTCCGCATCCGGTTTTAGCAAAGGAAGAAACGTGACATCAAAACCTTTGCAATCAGGATCCCCCACACTCTAGCCACTTGGCTTTGTTGACTATAGGGCAACCTTGTGAGGACTGTTGAGGGCAACTAGTGTCAAAGGTGGGAACGGAGTACATTCCAACTCCCACCACAAAAGCTTTTTACGCACCCTACATAAGAGGGCAAAACCTTCAACATTCACAGTTGCTTCTGTGTGACTCTTAAATTCTCTTCCAGAGGTGAGAAATTCAAAATAAATATGAAACTTGGCAGTCATTCATTTTATGAAGACGTCATTAAGTGTTTGTAAATCACTTTGTGCAGAGGTGCTCTACTAAACTGGATAAACTAACCGGCATCTAACACAGATTTAGACTTGATCACCACAAGGCACATGAAGAACAATGCTTAGTGACTGGCGGAGAGAAAAAGAACATCCTTTTAGTTTAAGGACGAACTACCAAGCAATCTGCCATTAAAGTAGGAAAGGCAAATCATGTGGCTCGTCACATGTGCTGCTAGTTTTTCCTGACCTTGGTTGATGTCTTTTGGCCTGATGAACATATCAGCTGGAAAGCTTTAATATAAAATGCAGCCTAGAAAGCATTTCTTGTAAAGTGGACAAGCATTTCTTGTAAAGTGGACAAGCAGTTACTTGAAATATCCATCATTCAAGGATATGCGCACAAACACTCACTAAACTTTCAGACATCAACAATGTCCATTTGTCTCTAATCGCGGACCAATTGTTTGCCTCTGGATTTTCCTATGCAGATCTATTATTGGGGAAGTTTTTCAGCTTCCCTCTGTAGAGGGTTAAAAAACAATCCAGGAGTATATTCACAGGAAGTCCACCATGTTAGTCCAAAAGTCTCTGGAAATGTTGCTGTGCAGACTGGCTTCAGTCTTTGGAGAGGAGAGGAGAAGTCTCAAGGCATAATTGGGCCCGACAAGCACAACAAAATTGCACTATGCATACTCTATTGATAACAAAAACTATTGTAATTATTTAATTATGTAAAAGAAAGTTCAACTAAATGCTTTAGGTAATTAAACCGACAAAAAAGTATGTGTCAAAAAAGGGTGTCAGTAAAACCAACTCAATTCTATAACCAGTGGAAGTCTAGTTACTTACATGTAACTGTATTTCTCCAGCATTGGTATCTTTCATGGTGGTCGGTAATTTTTTCGAAAAAATAATGTCCAATGACAATTTTTTCGAAAAAAAATGTCGAATTCCGTTTTTTAAAATTATATATTTATTTTGGGGTTCGGGATAAAAAAAATGGGTAAAACAAAAAAAATAAAATTTTAAAAGGGGGTTTGGGGGATCCACCCATTTCGAGAAAAAAAATGCATTAAAAAAAAATTGACTTTTTGTCGAAAAAATGACTTTCGACATTATTGGTTTCTACATTATGACTATAAATCATCTTTCATAGATTCCGATGCTTGAATATTCCCCGTCGTCAGACTGGGAATCCTCAGTGAAAAATAATTAACAACATTTATTTAATATACGTCCATTATTCCATAGAGAATGCATAAATACCCCATTGTGGCCTATGAGCCATTCTATTGTGTAGTCCCTCCACCTCACTTTGGTCCTTTATGGCCCCAATCAATGAGGTGACAGGGTTTAAGCTCTGCCCCAGTCAGCCATCTTCAGATTTTGAACCGTAGGAACTACAGTATGATGGGTGCTGGGCGTAGGAGCAGCCTCTCAGGGAGTCGGGTGGGCGCATGTGAATCTATGAAAGATCCCAATGCTGGAGAAATACAGTTATAGGTAAGTAACAGACTTCTCCAGCATTGGATCTTTCATAGATTCACATGCTTGAATAGAATACCAAGCAGTTAAAACATACCACCATAATATGTATATGTAAGCATAAATGCAGATAAAATATTTGACAAACCTTTACCATACAGCAACACAAAGGTTACATAATCAGGGAAAGGTGGGAAAGGAGGCTGGTCCTACATTATGCAAAGAGGTGGCGGAGCATTGCCTGCCCAACTGCAGATTCGTTGTTGGTATCTTCTGCCAGGCAGTAGTATTTAGCGAACGTGTGCAGAGTGCTCCAGGTAGAGGCTCTGCATATGTCCTTCAAGGCTACCGCTGCGTGAAACGCTACTGATGCCGCTCTCCCTCTGGTGGAGTGTGCCGAAGGCAGATTGGTGAAGGGGTTGCCCTTCGCTTGATGAGTGGGTGATACATACAGAGACCCATCGTGCCAGACCTTGTTTGGAGATTTGCTGTCCTTTTGTGCGACCAGAAAAGGCAACGAACAGTCTGAGGAGCAGAACTCCTTAGTTCTCCAAATAGAATTTCAAAACTCTAGCCCCATCTAGAGAATGCAATGCTCTTTCTACCTCAGAGGTATGAATCTGGAAAAAAGATGGCAGGACAATGCGCTCCGAGTGTCATTTCCGATAAGACCTTGGGAAGGAATTTAGGGTGTGTTCTCAAAATGATGCGGTCCTTCTGAAACAAAGTAAAAGGGGGTTCTGAAGTCAGAGCTTGCAATTCACTGATCCTCCTGGCCAATGTAATGGCTATCATAAAGGCCGTTTTCCAGGATAGGAATATGTCATGTCACATCTGTCAATGGGCTCGAAAGGGGGCTCCATGAGAGCCGTTAACACAGTGTTTAGACTCCAGGTAGGGACTGGCGAGGGCATAGGAGGGTAAGTACGCATCAACCTCTTCAAGGAGACCTTGACAGCCGAAAGAGAGTAATGACTGTTTCTGGAGTCGTCGTGTATGCTGATATGGCCGATAGGTGAACTTTGATAGAGGACATTGAGAGCCCTGCCCTAACCAAATGCAATAAGTAAGGTAGTATCTGTTCTACCGAAGCTGTAAGTGGGTTAATTGTAGACATCTCACACCACTTAGAGAAACAATTCCATTTTCGGACGTAAGTGATTCTAGTCGAGAGGGCTTTAGAGGCCCAGATTATGTCCCAGCAGTCTGCCAGGAGATTCAGATTCAAAAGCCTACGCTGCTCAGGAAATTCACTCGAATTTGAGGCAAGAAAAAAGAATCTCGGTGGCCAAAAGTTCAGAGTAGATAGCCCCTAAGCAGGGGAAAACAGTAGAATATATATTAAGAATATATACTACACAAAAAAGAAGAATATTTGAAAGCTTAGAGAGCTGGAGGATTCCCCCTGTCTGTTAGACTGCAGTGAAAAATCTGAAGATGGCTGACTAGAGCAGAGCTTAAACCCTGTCACCTCATTGGTTGGGGCCATAAAGGACCAAAGTGAGGTGGAGGGGCTACACAATAGAATGGCTCATAGGCCACAATGGGGTATTTACAGGATTCCCAGTCTGACGACAGGGAATATTCAAGCATCTGAATCTATGAAAGATCCAATGCTGGAGAAATACTGTTACATGGAGATCAAAAGCTACACACTTTGTAGGGTTCACTGGGAGAGAGTTATATGGTTATAACAGTGAGAAACACATGAGCAATTACCAACAAGTATCTAAATTAAAAGTAGATAACGCACAGGTTCTTTATAGAACCCAATTGAAAGGTAGGTTTGGAGTGAATTACGGTAACATTAAATACCACCATAAAACACTGAGTGCTCTTAAGACTTCAGGACTCCAAAAGATGGAAAGAAAAAAATGCAATTCAAGGGTAATTGCAAGTGTCACTTTTAATGAGAGTCAAGAGTTCAAGAATGTTTGTCCATAGGGTTTAACATGACAAGACCAAACACTCACTCACTGTTATGGGTAAAAGTTAAATAGGTTATATATATATATTGCTGTGTTTCCTTGGTCTGCTCAGTTAGGTGGTGTTGCCGATCACACCTGTGGGCTGCACCAAATAATATGAGGTAAAAGTACTGACCTCACCGGATGCGCTCTACCATCAAATCATATCTATTCACATTGACCACTCAAATAATAAATGGTGTGTTGGCCGCTCAAACAAATAAAAATGAAATGCACTTTGAGTCCAGGTAAGTATTTAAACTCCTTCTGAATTAAGATTCATACAGATGAACAAGTTACTTTCTTACCTGGTAACGTTCTTTCGATGGGATGGTCCGACGACGTATTCCATATCTATGACAGGTAATGTCCACAGCTGTGCTGCTTCGGAAAATCTTCGACGTCTGCGTCCTGCGTCAATGACGTTGATGCGCCGTCCCCGAGGACCTCCTCCGACGGCCGACGTCACCCGATGTGATGAGTAGGACGCACAACGCCCATAGCCTCAGTTGTAGTTTTTTCCCCCAGAACGTGTGACACCAGTTTTCTGCCAGTCGGACACACAAGGCCTTGCGCAACGCAAGCTGCAATCGCAAAAGAAATTCTGCAGCGGGGAAGGTAGGGAGGGAGCGATATGGAATACGTCAGACCATCCCATCGAAAGAACGTTACCAGGTAACAAAGTAACTTGTTCTTCGAGGGGATCGGGTCCTCCGACGTATTCCATATCTATGACAGACTCCCAAAGCAGTACCAATCAAGGAGGTGGGAAAAGAATTTAGAACACAAATTTAGCATGCCCAATCAAATTGTGGAATAAAGGACTGCCTTGCCAAAGGCCAGATCCTGCCCTCGGATGGAATCGAGGGAGTAGTGACGTACAAAAGTATGTACTGAAGCCCAGGTGGCTGCATAACAGATGTGACGAATAGGAACACCACTCTGCAGGGCAGTAGACGCAGCCACTCCCCTGGTAGAATGGGCCCGCAAGCCAGCCGGAGGGTCCTTACCCGCCAAACGGTAACACTCGGATATAGCTAAAATAATCCAACGAGACAAAGTGTTTCGTCACAGCTTGTCCCAAACGCTTTCCAGCGTAACCAATGAAAAGTTGATTGTCTACTCTGACCCGGGACATGCGCGAAATATAAAAGCTCAACGTTCTCCTAGGATCAAGCCTATGGAGCCTCTCCTCTTCCTTACCAGGATGTGGAGGAGGATAGAACGCCGGAAGAACAACCTTCTGGCTCAAATGAAATTCCGAAACCACCTTCGGAAAAAAGGAAGGCCAAACTCTAAGGACAACCCTGTCCTTATGAAACACAGTGAAGGGTGGCTTAACTGCAAGTGCCTGTAACTCACTCACTCGGCGAGCGGAAGTAACCGCAACCAAAAACACAGTTTTCTGAGTTCACAGTCTCAAAGGGCAAGAATGCAAAGGCTCAAACGGAGCACCCATAAGAAACTTAACAAGGTTCAAATCCCAACCCGGCACCAGAAAAGGTGACGGAGGGAACACATTAGTGAGCCCTTTCAAAAACTGAGAAATTAAAGGAATCTTAAAAAAGGAACATTCTTCAGACGAGCGCTTAAATATGGATAGCGCCGCCAGGTAACCTTTAATTTTCCCCACTTGCAAGCCCCTGTGGGCCAAGGAAAGCAAAAAAGACAGAACCATGGGAATGTCACACTCAAAAGGATCCACATTCTTAACTCTGCACCAGTCGCAGAACTTTCTCCAACGGCAACGGAACAGAGACTTTGTTGCCGGCCGCCTGGCAAAGAGCAACACCTCCATCACGTCTTCAGGGAGGTCCCAATCCTTATAGCTCAACCTTTCAGAAGCCAAGCGTGAAGGTTGAGAGATCTGACCTCTGGATGGAGAACCTGACCCCCCTCCCGTGAGAGCAGATCGTCTCGGTAGGGAAGACGACGTGAAGGGCAGATGGACAAGTCGAGAAGGTCCGGGTACCACATCCTCCAGGCCCACGCTGGAGCAATGAGGATCATCCGGGAACCGAACCGCTGTAACCTCCGCAGTACTTGCGGGATGACGGGGACTGGAGGAAACGCATACAGCAGTGGGAATGAACACTCCACCACGAACGCGTCTCCTAAGGCTCCTTTTGGAGGAAATTCCCGCGAGCAGAACCTTTCGCACTTCTGGTTGACACTGGAGGCGAAGAGATCCACTTGAGGCGAAGAGATCCACTTGAGGGGTACCCCAAAGGGCAAATATCTCCAGGAGAATCTCCTGAGCCAGCTCCCACTCGTGAGAGATCGCGCTCTGCCTGCTCAGAGCGTCCGCCGTCTCGTTGTCGTCTCCGGCCAGATGAACAGCCGAGATCGGAACTTCCTGCTGTATGGCCCAGAACTCGAGCTGCATCGCCTCCCTGCACAGAGGAAGTGACCCTGCTCCCCCCCCTTTTTGTTGAGGTAGTGCATGGCCACCGTGTTGTCCGTTAGAATCAGGACACTCTTTCCTCGCACAGTCGGCAGAAAAGCCTTCAGGGCTAGCCTGACGGCCCTCAGCTCCAACAGATTCATATTCAGTCTGGACTCCGACCGAGACCAACGACCGCTGACTGTCAACTCGTTGGCATGAGCTTCCCATCCCGTGAGGGATGCGTCCGTCATGATCGTCACTTCCGGCCAGGGCAGCCCAAATGGGGCCCCCTTCATCAGATTGCCTTCGAAGGCCCACCACAGAAGGACCTGGGCGACCGAGGGCGGCACCTGAACAGGGTCCGACAACCTGTCGGAGGACTGAGACCACTGGAGCTTGAGTGCCCATTGCAAAGATCTCATTCGCAACCTGGCCTCTGGCACCAGAAGAATGCAGGATGCCATGAGGCCGAGCAGTCTCAAGAACTCGGACGCTGGGAGAGTCTGGGCAAGCTGAAACTTGTGCACCATCTGCTGAATGTGAAGAGCCCTCACCTGGAGAGGAAAACAGCCCCAGGGATGTGTCGAGCACTGCTCCGATGTACGGGAGCCGCTGTGTTGGTGTCAAACGGGACTTCTTTAAATTGAGGGAGAAGCCCAGCTTGTGAAGGGAGTGGCAGGTGACGGACAGATGATCCAGGACTTGCTCGGGAGAGCTCCCCCTGATCAACCAATCGTTCAGGTAGGGGTAGACGTGAATCCCCCCTTTCCTGAGATGCGCTGCCACCACCACCATGAGCTTGGTGAAAACCCTCGGGGCGGAGGTCAATCCGAACGGCAGGACCCGAAACTGAAAGTGCGAGTCGCCAACCGCGAACCTCAGGTACTTCTTGTGCTTGGGATGGATCGGCACATGGAATTAAGTGTCCTTGAGGTCGAGAGACACCAACCAATCCTGAAGTTGAAGGGCCTGGAGGACTTGAGAGAGAGTAACCATCTTGAACTTGTCCTTCCTGAGGAGTTTGTTCAAACCGCGCAAGTCCATGATGGGTCTCAATCCCCAGTCTTTCTTCAAAATCAAAAAATAAGGGGAATACCATCCCTTGTTCCTCTCCGCTACAGGCACCAGTTCTATGGCGCTTTTCTCCAGCAGGGCTTGAATTTCCTGCGCAAGGAGCGGATCCGGACTCCTCAAAGAGATTCCCAGGTGGATTGTCGTGAGGCCTCTGCCGAAAAGGAAGACAATAGCCGTGGGTTATGATCTCCAGAACCCACACATCTGAAGTAATGGCACGCCACTCTACAAGATGCTGCGCCAGCCTCCCCCCCCCCAACCAGCGAACCATGGGACCTGGCCTCATGACTGAGTGGTAGCGGCTGCGGCGTTGCCTGAGGGCAAAGAGGCAACTGCCCGAGCAGCCTTGGCACCCCGAGTACCTTGTTTTCCACCTCTGGCACTCTTACGGTGGCCTCTTTGACTGACAGCTCCTTTTGCTTTACTGAAGGACGAGTAATAGCGAAAGGAACCTCCCCTCCATTGTTGTCCCCTAGGACGAAAAGGCGGAGTAATTGTAATACAACCTGATTGACGACCTTTGTTAGGGTTGAAACACGTGTCGGCGTGGTACATATGATGTGATATATGTGTTATACAAATGTGGCGTGGTACATAACAATCTGTATGAATCTTAATACAGAAGGAGTTTAAATACTTACCTGGACTCAAAAGTGCATTTCATTTTTATTTGTTTGAGCTGCCAACACACCATTTATTATTTGAGTGGTCAATGTGAATAGATATGATTCGATGGTAGAGCGCATCCGGTGAGGTCAGTACTTTTCCCTCATATGTTCACTATCTAGGCGGTAGTGAAAAATCGCCTAACTCATCTCACGGTTGCAGCTAGCTTTTGAAACATATATATATATATATGGGATACATTACTCACCGTAATCGTATTTCTGATGCTTGTATCTGCTTAGATTCACATGCTGTGCATAGGCCGACATCTAGTGGAAGCTGCGGAGTATTACAGTTTGTTTTTCGAAAGTCGAAAATGGGCGTCGACACAGGCGTGCCAGTAATACTATCCCTAGTGTGACGTCCACTGTACCCAAGATCCCTCACGCGTGTAGGATCCTCAGATTGTATTTTTTCTGACATGAGGAAGCATGAGGAGTAGCGTGAGTACAGATAATCCAAGCAGATAGACAGAAAGGTAAGACTACAAGCAATCATGCGCCTTCTCTCGGAGGGGAGGAAGGGTGGGTCGCATGTGAATCTAAGCAGATACAAGCATCAGAAATACGATTACGGTGAGTAATGTATCCCTTCTGAGGCTTGTGGAATCTGCTTAGATCACATGCTGTGCATAGATTAGCGAGCAGTACCAGAAGAAGGAGGTGGGATGTGAGAAGGGTCATGAGCAAACAGGTGTCTTAGAACCGCTTGTCCCACTTGTGTATCTGTCTTGGAATGAGTGTCAATGCAGTAATGCTGAGTAAAAGTGTGAATAGAGCTCCAAGTAGCCGCTTTGCAAATGGTGTCGAGGGGAACATTTGCAATGAAAGCCAGAGTGGCACCAATGCCTCTAGTAGAGTGGGCCCTTGGCGTAAAAGGCAGAGTCTTTTCAGAAAGAGAGTAACACAGCTGTATACAGTTGATAATCCACTTCGAGATAGCGCCCTTAGAGACGCGATCCCCCTCTCTGCCTGTAGCTACGGAGACAAACAGTTGATCTGTTTTCCTTAGCGGTCTGGTTTTATTTACATAGTATAGGACCGCCCTACGCACATCTAGGGTGTGTAGTTTCACCTCAGCCGAGCTTTGCGGGTTTTGGAAGAAAGCCGGAAGCTCGATGGACTGGTTTACATGGAACTTGGATATGAATTTAGGTGAGAACCTAGGGTGTGTGCGTAAAACCAGTTTGTCCTTGTGGATAGTAAAGAAAGGATCTTGCACTGACAGAGCCTGAATTTCACTGACCCTTCTTATGGAGGTAATGGCTACTAAGAAGGCCGTTTTATAAGTCAGGTGTTTGAGACTACTTTTATGCATGGGTTCGAATGGGGGTCCCATGAGCTTAGCTAGCACCACGTTGAGGTCCCATCCTGGCGGTGGGTTCGAAATAGGAGGGTGAAGTCTCTTTACTCCTTCCATGAAGGCTTTAACCACTGGTACTTTCCACCACGAGACCTTGTTATGGGATGTGGTGTAAGCCGAGAGGGCTGCCAGGTGTACTTTCAGCGAGTTAAAAACCAACCCTGCATCCAGCAGGTGGAGCATGTATGTCACAACGTTGGAAGGAGTGCAATCAACCGGGTTGATTTGTTTATTCTGGCACCAGATAACGAATCTTTTCCACTTATCAAAGTAACAGTGCCTTGTATTTGGTTTCCTGGACTCCTTTAGAATGTCCATACACCTCTGTGGTAATTTGAGATGTCCAAACTCTATGACTTCAGGAGCCATGCTGCTAGGTTCATAGAGTTGGGTTCCTGATGCACTGTTTGACCCTGTTGCTGGGACAGTAGGTTGTACCAGGCTGGGAGTCTGATGGGCTCGCACACCGCCATCCTGCGTAGGTGTGGAAACCATGGTTGTCTCGCCCACATGGGAGCAACTAGGATGAGCGTCATCGATTCCTTGTTTATCTTGTACACCACCTTCCTGATGAGAGGAGTTGGTGGAAAAGCGTACGCAAACATCCCTGACCAGTTCATCCACAGGGCATTCCCTTGGGAGTCCGGCTGGGGGAACCTGGATGCAAATCCTGGGCATTGTTTGTTTTCGCTTGTGGCGAATAGGTCTATAGTGGGGAAACCCCACTGAGAGAAGAGATCTTCTACCACGTCTCTGTGAAGGACCCATTCGTGTTCTTCTGGGAGGGAGTCTCTGCTTAGAGCATCCGCTAGGGAATTGAGCTCCCCTGGAACATGTTGCGATGACAGGAAGATGTTCCGTCTGAGTGCCCATATCCAGATTTTCTGGGCAAGCTTGGACAGATTTGGCGAACGAGTCCCCCCTTGCTTGTTCAGATAGAACATGGCTGTCGTGCTGTCCGTCCTGATCTGCACCGACAAGTTCAGTAGATGGGGCTCGAACGCCTTTAGCGCTCGGAATACTGCCAGAAGCTCTAGCAGATTGATGTGGTTCTTGGCTACTGAGTGAGACCAGAGACCCTGAGCTGTGTGGTGGAGATGGTGAGCTCCCCACCCAGTAAGGCATGCATCTGTAGTCTCCACGGCTTGTACTTCGGGATCGTAAAAGGGTTTCCCCTTTGCGAGATTCTCTCTTGTCCACCAGTGTAGGCTCTGTACGAGTGTTGGCGAAACGACCACTAGATCGTCCCAATGACCACTTGCCTGAGACCACTGTTTCGCCAACCATTCCTGCATGGGACGCATGCGCAGACGCGCGTGGGGGACCAGGTAAATGCATGACGCCATCATGCCCAGTAACCGCATAGCTTTGCGTACTGTTATCTGTTGACCTGACTGATAATGCGGAATTTGCAGAAGTATATTCCGAATTCTCTCTTCCGAAGGGAAGGTCAATCCTTTCTGAGTATCTAGGATAGCTCCTAGAAACTGTTTTGAGGTGCTTGGCACCAGACTTGACTTTTTTTTTCTCGTTGATAGAGAAGCCTAATTCGTGGAGGAGGTCGATAGTCCTCTGAATGTTTGACCTGCAAATTCCTGGGGTTTCCCCCGTTATGAGCCAGTCGTCTAGATAAGGGTACACCGGGATTGCCTCCCTGCGTAGGTGTGCAGCCGCCACCGCCAGTACCTTGGTGAATACCCTTGGTGCTGAAGCTATCCCGAAGGGCAGTACCTTGAATTGATAGTGGCGACTGTCCACCTTGAAGCGCAAGTACTTTCTGTGCGCTGGGAGCATGGAAATATGAAAATAAGCATCTTTCATATCCAAGGTTGCCATGTAATCCCCCTTTTTTAGGAGGGGGATTACCTCTTGTAGCGTGGTCATACGGAATTTTTGGGGCTTGACATACTTGTTGGCAGGCCGTAAGTCCAATACTGGGCGCATTGTCAAATCTTTCTTTGGCACAAGGAAGTAAGTTGAATAGATACCCTTGTTTACCTGGAGTCCTGGGACGAGTTCTATCGCGTCCTTTTCTAGCAGAATGGCGATCTCCTCGAGAAGGATCCTTTGATGCTCTAGGGAGTGCACTCTTTGTCGTGGAGGATGGTTCCGGGGACGCTGCAGTAGTTCTATACAATATCCTGCGGGTACTGTTGACAGCACCCATCTGTCTGAGGTGATCCCTTCCCAAGCCTGGGTGAAGGTGGAAATGCGTCCCCCTACTGGGGTTGCGTGACAAGGGACCCTGAACTGAGCGTCACTGTTTTGGTGGAGGCGTGCCACCTCCCTTGTTGGGGCTGCCTCTGCCTCTTCCACGACCTCTCTTGTTACCCCTGCCGTAACTCTGGGTAGACTGCTGGTTGTTATTCCATTGTGTACCCTGTCCCTGGGCATAGTTGCCTCTTTGTGAATTTTGGCCGCGTGGGCGACGAAAATTACTGTTCCCCCTCTGGTTAGGGGGTTTGTTGGTAAGCTGGCCAAGGGATTTGAGAGTCTCATATTCATCTTTGGCATTTTTAAGTGCGTCTTCGACCGCTTTCCCAAACAATAGGTCGGGTTCCACTGGCTTGTCTATTAAAGAAGCCTGGGTTTCTGTCTTGAATCCCGACTGCCGTATCCACGCATGTCTCTTGATAACAGTACCTTCTGCTATCAATCTCCCTGCGTTGTCAGCGGAGTCGAAAGTTGCTTTTAAAATGCAACCAGACACGGCTCTCCCCTCTGCCGAGATCCGAGCCAGCTGGCCCTTTAACGGTTCTGGAGCAGAGGCAATGAGCGCCGCGACTTCTTCCCATTGATGGCAATTGTAACTAGCCAACAGGGTGGTGGAATTCGCAATCCTTGCTTGGTAGGCGGACGTTGAGGCTACCTTCCTGCCAAACCCGTAAAGTTTTTTGCTCTCCTTGTCGGGAGGAGCTTCTGATGAAGATAAGGGCGTGCCAGCCCTTTTTCTAGTGTTGGTAACCACTAGGGAATCTGGTTTAAGATGTCCCCTTATATACAGAGGGTCAGACTGGGCTGCCCGGAAAATCTTTTCAATTCTGGGGTTGACAGCTCTGGTGAGGTTCGGATTCACCAGGGAAGGATCTATTCTTCGTTGGATGGATTTGAGGATAGGGATGGTCTGAGCGACCGGTCTTCTCTCTCCTACAAACTCCTCCGCGAAGTCCCTTTCCTCCTGTACACCGTGGGTGTCGATGTGGAAGTGTTCCGCTGCTCGAGCGAGAACCTCGTTAAGGAGGGGCTGGTTATCAACTGGAGAGTCAGTAACTGGGGCTTCGCTTTGTACTGGGGAATCTACTCTGTAAATTTCCTGCTCATCTTCTCCCTCCTCCAGGTCCTCATCCTCCGCATAGTAATCTGTCCCGGTTTGTTCTTCCATAATGTCAAACTCCTGGTCCTCTTCAGGGAAAACTTGTCCCTGGTAACTGGGGAGTGGAGTAGAATATGGAGTGGAGTAAGGCTGAACCTCGAAGGGTTCAGGTCTTTCGAACCGGGGCTTTTTACTTAGCGGGATAGGATCGGAGGAGCCTGAGGGTGTGCCCCTTGAGGGTTATATGAAAGAAAGTGTTCTGGGTTCTTATCATAAAAATCAGCTAAGGAAGACATCCTAGACATAACCCTGTCTATGTCTTCACTGGACCATTCCCTGGAACAGGGTATTACTTTAGCAGGTGATTTATGGGACTTTTCAAGGGTAGACTTGTGTTTGCTTGTCTGCCTAGGGTGAGAGGATGGCTTTACAGGGGTGGAAGGCTGTGCTTTCCGCTGTTTCCCCCCCTCACCGTGCGTGGAAAAATGTTTTCCCTGTCCCTTGGAGGCCCCTGTCCCTTGGAGGCCCCAGAGACTTTCGACGCCTGGCGCCGAGGGTCTGGAGAGGTATCTGTGTGCTTCGGGCGTGGGGCCTCACTGGTGTTAACCGCGGTCTCGGTATCTTGGAGCGCGGCCTGGGGGTGGAAGTCGTCTTCGTCTCCCGACGATCGAACTTCCGTTAATGTGTGTAGCGAGGCACTCTTGGCAAGAGTGGATGATTGCCTTGCGTCGTGAGGCGATCTCGATCGAGAGCGCCCAGAGGACACCGAGTCGGACCGTTCTTTTTGTGCCTCTTTCCGGGAAGTCGACGTCGTCGAGGTCCGGTTGGTCTTAGTGTGTTTAGTGTGTGTTAGGTGTGTAGCGCTTGCGTCGCCGGGGGTCTTCCCCATAGCCGCCCTGCCGGACGACCTTCCGAGGTCGGGGACCTGCGCTCGTCGGCTGTCTTTCGACGCCGTAATGCCCTCGCCGTCCCTGCCATCGCTGAAGGCGCCCTCCGCTGCCATGGCCTCCTGCCTGGCGTGGTGGGCCCAACGCTTTGTCGAACGGTCCTTAAGTGTCTTAGGTTTAAACCTACTACACGCTCTGCAGTTCGCTTCGGGGTGATCCCTCGGCAAGCAGAGATTGCACGTGGCGTGCCTGTCGACCCAAGGGTATTTGCGATTGCACTTGGGGCAGAATTGAAAAGGGGTACCCTCCATACGCACCTTAAGGCAGCGGGCTGCTAAGTGTAGGAATATATAAATGTAACTATATATCAAGAGTGAAGAGTATGTACCACCCCCCACTCTCCCTACTAGGCCCGGGCCGAGGCCAGCGGCCTTCCGAGGCCCAGATCCGTCGTGCAGCAGTCGACGGTCGATGACTTCTCCAGCCGTCGTCGAGGTTGAGGGTCGACGTTGGGGTGGGGAAGGGAATGAATAAGAATTATAATTATAATAACAGCAAAAGTATGGCTAAGGCCAGGGAACTCCGCAAGATGCTTCCGACCAGTATGGCGGAAAAAAACAATCTGAGGATCCTACACGCGTGAGGGATCTTGGGTACAGTGGACGTCACACTAGGGATAGTATTACTGGCACGCCTGTGTCGACGCCCATTTTCGACTTTCGAAAAACAAACTGTAATACTCCGCAGCTTCCACTAGATGTCGGCCTATGCACAGCATGTGATCTAAGCAGATTCCACAAGCCTCAGAAATATATATACTAGCTTTCATTGTCCTTTTGATGTGCGCACACCCACTTTTGGGGCCTTTTTGTTTCCACAAATCTTCACACACCTGTGGGCTGTATTCATTTGTTTATTTAGTATAAATGGTTTTAATGAACCATCATTTAGAACATGATGGTTCTACCTGCCCATGGGTGAGAGAGGCACAACCACCTAACTGAAGAGTCCAAGGAAACCCAGCAGAAGAGTTAAAGACTAGTTCCAACACTGGTGACCCAGAGAGGAATCGCTGCAGTACGAGACCCCAGGTCACATGCTTCTTATGGTTAAAAGGGGGCACAGAAAACAGAGGACAAATGGTGGGATCAGAGGACCCAGGGAACACTACTCACAGCTAGGTCAGCGGAATGCCCAGTGAGCGCAGTTCCATAGGTGAGTTGGGAGGTCGGGCTTGGGTCCATCCGGATGGAAGTAGGGGTCTCCAGTTATTAGGAGCAAAGTACCCATGAGTGTCAAAGCCAGGTCAATGAAATCCAAAAAAAGAACAGACCTATAAAGAAGATCCACAACGGGAAGGCAACACAGAAGCATTAGCAGCAAAGGGTGCTCAGAAAGCAGGTTACAGATAGCCCAGGTGTACACAAATGACGAGAGATGGCACAAAACGGTCCTTCTAAGAAGAACAGTTGCAGGAGGTGCTACAGTGTCACAAAGTCAAGCAGCTCTAGGCAGAGGTGCAGCGAGCCACTGCGGGTCCTGGCACATCCCCCTCCTTCAGACCAGCAGTGACTGAGGACAGGAAGGCATTTTGGAAAACATCAAAGCTTGCACAGGGTTATATTAGTAAAGACTTGTTCAGCCAGTTGAAGACTGGGGCATGCCAAAAGGAGAGGGCCTAGCCACGACAACAAGTCATAGGTTCCACAGGAGCAGCCTATCTGGTAATCAGTAGTGTAGATGGAGGATATGAGAAACAGCACACTAAGGGTACCAATGGCAATGGACACAGGCAAGAGTAACTCTGCCCACCAATCCAAAACAGTGCAGCATCCAAAGTCAGACAAACTTCCATACACTCAAAAACACCCACACACCTGTATTGGGGTTTCTGGGAGATCCTCATCCAGCCTAACCTGAATAGCTGTAACAAAAAAGGTGCCTGGGTAGGGTCTGTCCAGAAGCTATGTACGCAGGGCTGACATTTTGACCATTCCTTGTGGTCTATTCAAATAGACCACAAAGCAAAATGGTGGGTTGCAGGGCTTTTACAATGCATTCATACCCAAAAGGCCACAGTGGATGGTCATTTAGCTAAAACAATAAAATGACTATTACATTGTACAGCTAAAAGTAAACTCCATACTACACAACACTTACTGGATGAGAGAACTCACCCAAGGATAAAGTGAGGTGCTTAAAAAACACCACTGCCCTGATAGCCATATGATCTACCAAGGGAAGCACATCAGAAGTTTGTTGCAGTTACAGGGGGATTAGTAGATATCCCTCGGTTAACAAAAACAGTCTGAAACCAGAGAGAAAACAACACAGTTCAGAGGGACCGACCAAGATAGATCAAGGAACCCCAAAAATAGAATTCTGCACTAACAAAAAGGATCTTCTGGTATCCGTGGAAGGGTGTACTGAGTGCCAACTTAAAGTGTGTACAATGCTTAGCTTTATTTTGATTTTTCACCATAAACGTATCCAGGTAATTATGTTTCCAAAAGAGGTCTGCTAATGAGAACGCCTTACATAATGCTCCATGCCAAAAACCTAGTGGACCGATATACATTTAATGTGACAGTATACAGACATCCCCAGCAGCTACAATGCAGTGGTAGGAGGCCAAGTTCAAGGCCACATGTGCATTCCTACACAGCTGCTGGAACACAACGTTCCAGTGTAGAGAGGCGTTTTTTTAATTGCCTGCATCTCTGGTTCAAAATCTAATAAATATGTGCCCCTTATCAGTCAGGTGGCATTTTAATAGTGGAATATAAAACATATCTGGTTATGACATGGTGTCTACTGGGACTACACAGTTACAAAGGCAGAAACATTGGGGTTTCATGTTCGTGTCAACTTGGTGAGGTGACAATTTTGACACGGCTGGGGGGTGTATTAGCTGTCTGGCTTTTGCGTACTGTGGCAACAAGGAATGACAAGACTGACCAAGTGGTGCCATGCTGGTTGCTATACACTTTTATTTAGTCTATGTGATTAAACCCTTATCTTCCATTAAGCTTGTCTCGAACATATACAGATTGCTCACAAGTGGGAGGAAAGCACGGAAGCAGGCATATAAAACTACATGGGGGACATCCTGGGGGAAACACTAAGCGAGGAGCAATGGAAATATATTTGCTTGCAGACTCGATATATCGCTTTAAACTGGCGGTACAGACTGGTCCATTACAAATTTGTGCACCATATCTACTATTCTCCCCTCTCTCTCAGTAGAATGTTTCCAGGAAAGTCCTCCTCCTGCAAGAGATGTGCTACGGACCTCGCTGACTTTTATCATGTCCTCGCATAAGGGTGTTCTGGACGAAATATAGAAGATGCGATGATCAGAATGTTACCCCAAACGAGGGAGTACTCACCCAAATTATGGCTCTTAGCTCTGATTGAAGGGGGTACACGTACTGAAAGGAAACTACTGGGTATGGCCTCGGCAAAAGCCAGGTACCTGATGTCGAGGACTTGGGGTGAGGCCAACCCCCCCCACATTCTCAAGGTGGTTGGAGAACATGTCCCTGTGTGAACAAAGGGAAACCAGGTATGCTTCAACTCTTCCAGCCGCCCGTTCGACTATTGGCCACCCTTCAGACAATATTGCTTGGACATTAACCAGAGGCCCCAATCGCCGCCATCTCCCCAAGGACATTAATATAGGAATGCAGATGAGGCTAACCCTGCCCCAGCCTGGTGGCATGACTATACACTAATCCATATTGCTCGAATGTGTTCCTTTCTTAGGCAATGAGTGCAAAAGTTGTATATTGTGAGTTGTAGTTGGATGTACCCTTGTGATTTGGGGGATGGGTAGGGAGGAAGAGGATATGTTGGCGTTTTTGGGTTATTTCTTGTAGCAAACAAAGTTTAAAAAAGAAAAAAAACTTTTATTTAACGTAAAAGACACTTATCAATCCTGAACTTTAATGGGGTTTCTCTACCTAAATTAAGAAAACTCAGGTGCGTATCAGGAAGTATGTGAAAGTCCAAATCAAAAAGGCACGGCCTCAGTCCAAAGCTCCTACGCTATCCATGTCACTACAAAAATAAGTAAAGTTCTGGCTCTTCTTATGGCCCAGGAGAATGGCTCCCTCCTACTGGATGTATAGTCTCTCAAAGTAAAAGATCCAAGGTTTCCATTACAATGAAAATTCTCTAAGGGTTGCACTGGGGTAGAAGAATGACTCCCTTCTCCTAGCTGGTTTCCTAATCTTCCTTATATTTTGCAACGGCACTTACAGTTCAATGAAGGTGTCCACATACACTAGTTTCTTTATACGATTATACTCTTTGGCTTGCTCCCACTGATATGATATGGCATTTATAATGCGCATATACACAAGTGTTTCAAGGCGCGACAAGGCAAGGGAGGGGAAACAGAGGGAAGACAGACAATGATCCAACTAGGCCAGGTGACATTGAGCTCACGCAAGTGCAGGAGAGGGGGGTAGGTGAAAAAGTGCGGGGTGAGAGGGGAGGGGACAGTGCAGTACATAGGAGAACAGTAAAATAAATAAGACAATAAATAAGAGTGCGGCCAGCTGGTGGCAAGTGCAAGGTAAGTGCAGACATTGGGCGTCAAGTGCTGGTAGGGGCTGTACTGATTCAGAAACAGTCCCAGAGTGCAAGGGTTTTTTTTAATGGGAGTTTACTGGGACGACAAAGGTACTCCCCGAGTCCCTCTCAACTCTCCAGCACCTCTTGTGGGACTGTCCCGGGAACAGTGGTACAAAATGGTTCACTACTTTCTCTGCTTCTTCCTGGTTTACAGTGTTTGTAATTGGTTATTTATAATGCACTTAATACCCAGAGGTTTCCAAGCACGGACCCAGGGATCGAACCTGTGTTACTCCGCGTCATCTTGCTTCCAATGCGAGTGCGTTGCCCCCGAGCTATCCTCCCGGCCCTAAGTAGGTCTAAAGTATTTTCGATTTGTCAGTTAGCCCCAGATCACTTTCAAAAGAGAGGAGGGATTTGGTTTTCAGATTGTGCCAAACAGAAAAGACAATACAAAGACTAAGGTATGACTTGCTCCTTATTTCAAAAAAAGTATTAACCCCTGTGGATTTTAATAGGTTGCCTCTTGACGGGCTTTAGATGTTGACCACTAACTAGTTCAAAACAATTATTTATTTAAGGCTGACAATTGGTTCTCGCTCTGTAGATCAGCATTAGACGATTCTGGGGTGCGTGTGTGAGGGCCTTCTAACACCCACGGGTTTGGGGTTTTCTATCTCTGTCAAGGATTGTTCTCGAAAGTTCCCCTCACCCAATGATGCTTCCAAAGACCCTCCAAAGGGTTTCTGCTCCCTCGGAATTCGAGAAGTTAAACCCCTCTAATATCGTTTCAGGGAGTTGGGGTTTAAGGTTATGATGACACCCTTCATTCTCAACTGCTGAGGGGAGTGTTACCTCGCTACATGTCAACAGTTCACTGTGATAAATTTGTTTCATAACAGTCCTTTCGCTTATTTTCCCTTGGCTCCAGTTACCTGCTCTCGGAGACAGGATGGTTCACTGGTTCGGTTTGGGATCTTTTAAAGATGTCCAGTCTCTCGCTCTCTCGTTGGGTGCTTGGCTCCAGAGCCTGGTATGGATGACGGCTCTGATGGTAGGGCACCCGACCAACTATTCTGTAGTTGTCATTCAAGCACAATTTCTTGGAATGCATCTCAAGTTTGCCTATGCGGTTTTGTCATTACTTGAGTTAACGGACTCGGTGCAGTTGTCGGATTGCACGGCCCACACATTACAGGTCGCGCCACCGCAATATACCTCCTGTTCTTCCATGAAGCCTCTTCCTGAATTGGTAAGACGCTCTCCAGACATCTCACAAACACACGTTTGAGGTGCCGGGGCATGGGTCCACCTCTTCTCTGTCTCGGTCTCACCTTTGCGCCGAGGCCACCAAGTTTTAATTCTGTAACGTTCAGCATTCTGCCTCCATACAGGACACCTTCTCCAGCCTCTATTTCTGCTTCTGCTATTGCCAACTCTCTGTTGGCCTGCGGGATGTCCTTCAGTTTTCCCTTAAACTACACCCTCTACATCCCGCTCTCTAGCTTCTCGTTTCAGCCTTCTGCTTCCACATCTCTTTTGACCTGGACCTCACTTTCCCATGTTATCTCCCCTCTGACTCCGCCTCTTCTCCACCCCTGTCGTTTGTTTTGGGTGCCTTGATATATCCCGGTCCGCACTGGCGCAATGCCAGTCCAATTGGCGACAGCTGGTCAAGCAGCCTTCTCGCTCCACTGTAGCAGCCCTAGGTTCTTACTTGTCCCTGTAAGTAATACTTCCAGATTGTCAGACCCTACACAATAACACATGGTTACTGTACTTAGTCTAGGAACAAAAGATAGGGGTGATGTTCCTACCTCAGGGGGTGGGCATTATGGGTGCACCCCAACTCATGTCCTTGTCCCCAGGAGGGATGTTCTTCTCCATGAGATACTCCCGCGTTTTACCACCTGTAGGGAGGACTATTGGTTAGCGGCTACACCTCCCTAGCCTCATGGAAGGGGTCCCCCCCCCCCTGGTAAAAAGTGACGCTATCTGAAGGATCGTCACAGTACCCACAACAATCATGCAGGACTCTGCTCAGGAAGATTCTCTCAAGATCCCAGAAGAAGATAAACAACTTCCTCCAGTAGATGGGAACCAACCCTTCCTGAGCTGTCCCGTGGGAACCGGTACTTCAAAAAACAGTCCCGACATGGCAATGTCTCCTCCCACCAGGGTGCTTATTACTGGAGTCCTTTTGAAGTAGGCAAACAGAAGAACAAGTTACTTCTTACCTTGTAACGTTCTTTCGACGGGATGTTCCTCCGACGTATTCCTCATCTTAGATATCTCCTTCCAGCTCTGCTGGCCTCGGAAACTTTTTTCTCTAGAGGGCGCTGCGCGTCGACGTCCTTCGAGTCGATGTCCCTCGACAGCCGCCGTATCGACGTTCGACGTCATCCTGCCTATAAAGGCCACGCGCAGCGTCCGTTGCTCAGTTCCGTTTTGTAGCCCACAGTATTACTGTCTGGACTAGACTAATCACCCTGAAGGAGCGTAAACTGCAACAACAAGGGAAGTAGAACTGCGGGGATGGATGGGAGGGTCGATGAGGAATACGTCGGAGGAACATCCCGTCGAAAGAACGTTACAAGGTAAGAAGTAACTTGTTCTTCGAAGGGATTGTGTCCTCCGACGTATTCCTCATCTTAGATAGGCTCCCATAGCAGTATTCTATATTCGGAGGAGGGAGTACTGACTTCACGCTGTCTTCTATTGATGAATAGAATATAGTACAGCCCTTCCAAACCTAGTCTCTTGACTGGAGGAGGAATCCAAATTGTAAAAACGTGTAAAGGTATGGACATACGACCATGTAGCGGCCCCACAGATGTCTTTAACCGGCACACCTCTTTTGAGGGCCGATGAAGCTGCAATACCTCTGGTCGAATGAGCCCTAAGGTTTTGAGGGGGCTCTTTCCTTGCCAGTTTATAACATTCCAGAATGGCTAGAATGATCCATCTGGAAATGGTCTGCTTAGTTATTGGTAACCCCAGCTTGTGACCTGTGTAACCGACAAACAGCTGGTCTGCCTGTCTTATCCTGGCTAGTCTACTAATGTAAAAACTTAAAGCCCTCCTAGGGTCTAGTCTGTGTAACCTCTCTTCCTCTTTCCCCGGGTGAGGAGGAGGATAGAAAGATGGTAGGGTAATCTTCTGAGTGATATGGAATTCAGAAACCACCTTTGGGAGGAAATTAGGCTTCACTTGCAGGACAACTTTGTCTTTGTGAAAGATTGTATAAGGGGGTTTACAAGAAAGAGCTTGTAATTCGCTCACCCTTCTAGCAGATGTAAGTGCTATTAATAAAACAGTTTTAAGGGTAAGGAATCTTAACGAACAAGAATGGAGAGGTTCGAAAGGTGTACCCATCAGGAAAGTTAGTACTAAGTTTAAATCCCATAGGGGAACTTGGAATGGTCTTGGGGGATAAACATTGGTTAACCCCTTTAGAAACTGTATTACCAAGGGTAATTTGAAATAGGATGGTTCTTCCGCAGTACGCTTAAAGATGGATAGCGCTGCGAGATAGCCCTTAATGGTGCCAACTTGAAGGCCTGAATTTGCCAAATATAGTAGGAAGGACAAAACCATTGGTGTACCACATGAAAATGGGTCGATATTCTGTTCTCTACACCAGCTGCAAAATCTGTTCCAACGGCAGCGGTATAAAGACTTTGTTGCTGGCCTCCTTGCCGAAAGCAACACCTCCATAACATCATCAGGGAGGTCCCAATCCTTGTACCTCAGCGGTTCAGAAGCCAAGCGTGAAGGTTGAGGGTTTTGATGTCTGGATGGAGAACCTGACCTCCCTTCTGTGAGAGTAGGTTCTCTCTGAGTGGAAGTCGAATTGGAGGGCAGATGGACAAGTCTAGAAGGTCCGGGTACCACGTTCTCCTGGCCCAATCTGGGGCAATTAGGATCATGGTTCGACAGAATCTTCTCAACCTCCTGATCATTTGAGGAATGACAGGGACCAGTGGGAACGCGTACAGAAGCGGAAACTCCCAGTCCACTATGAACGCGTCTCCCAGAGCTCCTCTCGGAGGAAATTCCCTTGAGCAGAACAGGTCGCATTTCCTGTTTAGGCTGGTGGCGAACAGATCTACCTGAGGGGTTCCCTAAAGGGCGAAGATCTCTTGAAGGACTTCCTGAGCTAGCTCCCACTCGTGGGAGACTGTGTTCTGCCTGCTCAGAGCGTCCGCTGTCAAGTTCTTCTCTCCGGCTAGGTGAACTGCCGATAGAGAGATTCCTTCTTGGATTGCCCAAAACCAGAGCTGCATCGCCTCTCTGCACAGGGGTAGTGATCCTACGCCTCCTCTTTTGTTGAGGTAATGCATGGCCACCGTGTTGTCCGTCATTATCAGGACGTTCTTCCCTTGTACAGCTGGCAGGAAAGCCTTCAACGCAAGTCTGATGGCTCTCAGCTCTAACAGGTTGATGTGTAGTCAGGACTCCGATGGAGACCAACGACCGCTGATGGTCAAGTCTTTGGCGTGGGCTCCCCACCCCGTGAGTGAGGCATCCGTGACTACTGTTATCTCCGGCCAGGGTTGCCAAAACTGTTCTCCTTTCAGAATGTTCTCCTGACAGGCCCACCACTGAAGGTCTAGAGCTACTCTGTCGGGAACCTGAAGAAGATCTGTCATTCTCCCTGAGAATTGTGACCACTGAGTCCTCAGTGCCCACTGGAGGGATCTCATTCTCAGGCGAGCCTCTGGCACAAGGAAAATGCAGGATGCCATGAGGCCTAGCAACCTCAAAAAGTCGAAGGCTGGGAGACGTTGGGCATGCTGGAACTTGGTAACCATCTGTAGAATATCTTGAGCCCTCACCTCTGGTGGCGAGGTTTTTCCCAGGGAAGTATCCAGGATCGCTCCTATGAACTGGAGTCTCTGCGATGGTATCATTTGTGACTTCTTTAAATTGAGGGAGAAGCCCAGTCTGTGAAGGAAGTGGCACACGTGATTTAGCTGGATCTGAGCTTGCTCCGGAGATACAGCCCTGATCAGCCAATCGTCCAGGTAAGGGTAGACGTAAATCCCTTCCCTCCTTAGACTTGCAGCCACTACCGACATTAACTTGGTGAAGACCCTCGGGGCGGAGGTCAGCCCAAATGGCACCACTCGAAATTGATAGTGAGAGTTGCCAATTGTGAACCTCAGGTATTTCCTGTGTTTGAGATGGATAGGCACATGGAAATAAGCGTCCTGAAGGTCCAGATATACCAACCAGTCCTGGAACTGAAGGGCCTGGAGGATCTGAGAAAGAGTGACCATCTTGAATTTGTCTTTTCTGAGGAATTTGTTCAATTCTCGCAAGTCCAAGATGGGTCTCAGTCCTCCGTCTTTCTTCGGAATGAGAAAGTAAGGGGAGTACCAGCCCTTGTTCCTCTCCGCTACAGGTACCGGTTCTATGGCACCTTTCTCTAGCAGGTCCAAAATTTCCTGCAAGAGGAGCGGATCTGGAGCTTTCTGAGAGCTGATCCCCGGTGGATGACTCTGAGGTATACGTAGGAAAGGCAGGCAGTAACCTTGGGCGACTGTTTCCAATGCCCAAGCATCTGACGTGATAGCCTGCCATACCGCCAGATATTGAGTCAACATGCCTCCTACAGGTGTCCTGTGAGGGGAGTCCTCAGAGTGGTTTTGGGGCGGCTGATGCAGATGCCGATGGTAAAGAGGCACCTGCTGTTGCTGCGGCTTTTGAATATCTACCCCGTCCACCTCGGGCAGTTCTTCTTTGACCCCTTTGAGCCGGTCGTCCTCTACCTCTTCCGAATGCGGAGTAGAAGCGAAAGGACTTGCCCCTCGCAGAGGTTCCTGTGGGACGAAAAGGAGTCCGACTGATTGCAGCTCCTAGGGATTTTGCTGCAGCTTTTGAAGTTTGCAGTTTCTCTAAACTGTCATCCGCCTTTTTCCCAAACAAAGAAGAGCCATCGAATGGCATGTTCAAGAGCCTGGCTTGCACATCTGGGGCAAAACCCGACTTTCTCAACCAAGCAAATCTCCTGGTTGATGTACTTGCCGCCATTGCTCTGCTGATACTGTCAGCCGAGTCAATGCCCGTCTGGAGGGATTCGCACATAGCGTCTTTACCGTCCTGTATAATATTCAGGAACGCATCCCTTTCTTCTCCCTCCGGGATGCAGTCAGCCGCTGTAGAAGCACACTCCCAAAGTGTATGGCTGAACCTAGCAAGGGTGCAAGTAGCATTAACAGATTTTAACGCCATGCTACATGCTGAAAAGACTTTCTTTGCCATAGCATCATATTTTTTATCGTCCCTGTCCTGTGGGACTGTAGGATAAGCCGTCTTGACATCGGTAGAGGATGCTGCTTGTACCACCAGACTTTCTGGGGATGGGTGTTTAGACAAAAACTCTGGGTCTGTGGAAGATACCCTGTACTTTGTAGACAGTTTTTTATTTACTGCAGGTATTACATCTGGGGTTTCCCAGTTTGTCATGATCTTTCTTTGAAGAGCTTTATGAAAGGGCACCACAGGATCCTCTTGTGGGCCTTTGTCAAGAATATCCGTGAGGTCATCTTGTTGGAAAGATTGTGAAGGTGCAGACCACCCCATGAACTCTGTAATTCTGGCCATTAAGGCTCTGTAGGGGGTTTCAGCATGCTCCCCCGGGTCTGGTTTAGCAAACTCCACCTCAGGGGAAGTGTCTAACCCACTTGCCTCATGTAAAGAATCATGAAGATCCTTTAATCTGCGCTCTTCAGAGGAAAATTCCTCTCTAACTGGGGTTACAGGTCCCTGTAACTCAAATGTGTCTTGTTCAGACAATTCACCCTCTTCTAAAATTGAGGATATAGTTCTCAATTGTTCTGAACTCATAAAGGGAGTAAATCCCATTTCCAAGGCAGAGGGTGCCGAACTTGTCATTATTGGCCTCGAAAGCGTCGATGCCGACGTCGAAGGCTCCGAGCGTGGCGTCGAAAACAGAGGTGGAGGCCTCGAGGACCTCGACAGAATTGGAATTCTACTCGACAATATCGAAGTCATCGACGTCGAGGGCCTGGGGATAGTCACTGGATGTGTGGAAACCGTGACTTTTCTTGGCGTCGACGCCGGTGTCGAGGCCGGCGTCGAGTCGACAGACCCGTGTGTCGAAGGTCCCCTCGACAACGGCGTCGAAGACATCGACCTCGACGTCGACGGAACCTTCGAGGAAGGTTTGGAGGTCATAGTCCTGCTCGAGGGTTCGAAACGCGCTCGAGAGGTTTCTTTCGCCGGGTACTGCGACTCGCGGCGTTTTTGACCTTCGGGTCTTTCGACCAGAGCATCGCTCTCGGCAGTCTTCGAGGGGGTCGAGGCCGCTTTCTCGAAGACGCTCATCATATTCTTTCGGAATTCCTCCCATTCAGCCCGGGAACATGTTTCGTGGGGCAAGGGATTCTTTTTGGCGAAACAGAGGAAGAGGAAGACGGAGAAGGGGATCTTCGACGTCTCCTCTTCGAGTGCTTCGATCTCGAGGAGTGATGAGACCCACTCCGAGACCTGGAGCGCGAATGGTGACGAGGAGACGAATGTCTCGACTTCGTCGACGAAGAAGAAGCTTTAAAAGTCTTACCTTTCTCCAGCTTCCCCCTACGCTCCTTCAGGGCCTTAGCTGTCATGGACATACAGTCCTCGCATTCCGAACAATGGTGTTCAGCTCCCAAGCACCACAGACAAATTCTGTGAGGATCGGTCAACGACATCTTTTTCCCACAATCTCGGCATTTTTTGAAGCCGGATCGAGGAGTTGTCGGTTCCGACGAGGAAGCCATCGAGTACGGATCGAATAACTCGAGGTAAATAGGATTATCTGACTAAGAACTGAGCAACGGTATTCCGAGGCACCGAGTAAGCGCGGAAAAACGGAACTGAGCAACGGACGCTGCGCGCCGCCTTTATAGGCAGGATGACGTCGAACGTCGATACGGCGGCTGTCGAGGGACATCGACTCGAAGGACGTCGATGCGCAGCGCCCTCTAGAGAAAAACATTTCCGAGGCCAGCAGAGCTGGAAGGAGATATCTAAGATGAGGAATACGTCGGAGGACACAATCCCTTCGAAGGTAGAGTTTGAGTAGCCTACAGGAGAGGTTTGGCTTCACGATCTTGGATTTTGTTGGAGCTCCCAAAACCTCCTGCCACCTCCCCACTTCCTGCACACAAGGCACTCTGGGCATGACATCAAAAGGCAAAGGGAATTTGCTACAGGAGCCTGTCTTGGACACCTGACAACAGGCCTGCTTTGGACAACCTTTCGTAGCATTTTGCATTTATAAGACGGGAAACCCTGCCCTTAGTTATGATACAAGTCATTTATAACACACCTTTACACAAGTGTTTCTAGTTAATGTATCTTTGGAGTTCAAGACAAGAAGGATTAATTTGCAAATTTAGGCTCATTCTATTTCAAAGTTATTAGACTGAAGGCTTCGATGAAGAGGAACACTTTTGCACACTACCCACCTCAAGGGAATATTTGGGGAGAAATTGCGGATTATGAAGACCTCTTGGCTGTCTGTGAAATGGAACCAGGATCCTGCTCATTGGAAGCAAATAACCTCCCTGGAGGTACCAAACAAAACATCTGGAGCGCAGTTCAGTTTGTCAGCTCAAGACTCTTTCAAGCAGACAAACATGCTTCACTACCTTTGAGCTTCTACAGGACCTGCGGTGCTGCTTTTGACAATTTACCTGCTTCTTAGAGCTGTCGTGATCCTGACTCGAGCCAATGAAGCACATTGCTACCATGGCTCGACTATCAGCTTGCCACTGTGGAACACCCCACTTGCTGCATGCCAAGCACAGACTCAACCCAACAGAAGCATTGACTTGACAGATGACTACCAGCTGGAATTATTATGGTATTTATTGAGCGGTGACCTCCCTTCGAGAAGCAACAGAGCGCTTTACCAAGGTATACAACAATACAGCTACATAACACAGCGTGTTACAGAGATAACAGAACAGATATATATCAGGGTGAGCTACAGAGGGGCACAGATGTACCAGGCAGCGGGTGCAGTCTAGCGAGTAAGGTGGCGCAAGGGGCGATGTGATCGCCTAGGTGATGAGGCAGAGAGATTCCTTGAAGAGGTGCGTCGAATGAATAGTCGGAGCACAGGGACAAGTCTGAAGCGGAGGGTGAGGCGGTTCCATAGTCTTGGGGTGCAGACAGAGAAGAGAAAACTTGTTTTCTGGTCCTTTCCTTTTTTCAGCAGCAGATTACAAGTCTGCACGTGTCCTGGCTTCTGGTGCTGCGCTGTCCGCCGGAGATGCTGAGTTTCTCTGCAAGATAGCTGGGTGACCTGAGGGCGACTGCCTTATAGATGATGCAGCAAGAACTGAAGGTGACTCGTGCATGCAGTGGGAGCCAGGTCGATGAGAGCCGGGGCGATGTGGTTGTATCTGCGTAGACCCCGGCCGTGTGTAGGACACTTCTCAGGGGCACAAAGGAGGACGACGGGATGCCTTCGAGGAGTGCTTTGCCCCCATCCAAGTGGGATAGGACTAGGGTTTGAACTGTGAATCAAAAGCTGTTCGGAGGGAGAAAGGGCTTGACTTTCCACAGGAGGGGGAACACCAAGCTGTCAGTTTTCTTCGCTACATGTGTCTTGGAGAGGTGTTTGTCGATGTTGAATACAAGGGACTTGGCGCAGGAGGTGAGCTCAGGTGTGAAGTCCTCAGAGTTCATGGTTGATAGCCAGGTCTGTATGTCTGGGTGTTTGGTGATGTTGGTGAGGAGTAGGAATTTGGTTGTGGAGGGGTTGAGCTTTAAGTATGCACTGGACATCCAAGACTGGATCAGAGAGAGACAGGTTTTGAACGTGTGGATATCCTTGATGGAGTTAATCTTTAGGTATAGCTGTGTGTTGTCTGCGTATACCTAAAGATGTGGATGTATTGTGGCTAGGAGGGCTTCTAGCAGCTTCATGTATAGATTGAAGATCACTGCGGAGACGATGGAACCCTGCAGGACTCCACAGGTGACGGGTCCATCTGAACAAACTGCTGGCGAGGTAGGGCTTGAAACAGCGTAGGACAAGGTTGCTGATCCCCATGCACCGATGTAAGGTGTCCATAGGCGCCTGGTGGTCTACTGTGTCGAAAGATGCAGAGAGGTCGAGTAGAACCAGGGGGGCAGGGGTGCCATCATCAAGGATGTTGAGGACGTCAGCCACCTGTATGGTTGCGGTCTCTGTGCTGCATCTGGGTCTGAACCCGGACTGCTAGGGTTGGAGGAGATTGTTGGTGTCGATGTATTGCTGCAGTTGCGCAGCTACCACTTTCTCGATGGTCTTACCCAGGAAGGGAAGATGGGTGATAGTTACCTAGGTTGTCGGGATCCACAGTGGGTTTCTTCAGTAGAGGGAGGATTTGTCCTGTTTTTACAGTTGATGGCAAGTTGCCTTGAGTTAGGGAGGTGTCGAAGGCCTCCAGGTACGGAATGAGAGCTTCTGCAGGGAGGGTCTTGAGAATGGATGCTGGGAGGATGTTATAATATCTTGGTACCTGAAGTACACCCGGACCAGCAGGTAAGATATAATGTAGGTTTATTGTAAGATGGTATCCAGGAACAACATTGGCATGTCCCCTCAAGCCAGCATATCTCTAACTGTCAAGCATAGAACCCAGCTTCAGAGAATAACACACCAACACTCCACTCATGCTGACATCACCACATTCCATGTACAGTGATGTCATCACCTCACCCAAGATACAGATTACAACAGATGTCATCTGTATACGATGTGCCTTTGAGGGCGCCCAGGGTTTCTACCAAGTCCTCTGTCTAGAGTGTTTTGAAAGTTGTCCAGGGTGTGGAGATTTCGCGAGGAGGAGCGTGGGGCGGGTCCGTGCATGCAGAGCTGGTGTTTGTGCTGGCGAATCGTGCTGATTTTGTCTATGAAGGTATTGATGGCGGTGGAATTTTTGATGGGAGTGTGGTATGGCAGGGGCGGGTAGCGGGTTGACAGTGCTTGACCGCTTTAAAGAGGGCTCTGCTTTTGTTGTCGGCTTCTGCTATGGTGTTCTGATAGCTGGTGGACTTGACTGTTGAGTTGTCGGCAGGTTGCTCAGAGTTCCTTGAGGAGTGCCAGGTCTGATGCGGTCCTGGAGTGGCGCTAGGTTTACTCTGGTTTCCAGATGACTGTTTTGTGGAGGTTGAGTTCTTGCGTGTACCAGGGTGCTGATGATTTCGGTTTGCAGGTGCATTGTTTCAGGGGCGTGTGTCAGTTGATTGAGGCTGAAAGGGTGGTGTTGAGTGTTTCCAGTACGGAGTTGCAGTTCGTGTTCGGTCCATGTAAGGTGGAGGTTGGAGAGGTCTTCCATGAGGGCTTCCACCAGGAAGTTTTTGAAGGGCCTGAAGGTTTGTCTGATTGGTTTTTGCTGGGAGTGCTTGACCGGAGTGGTGTGCAGGATGTTGAAGGGCACGGCTAGATGGTCAGAGCAGTCAAGCGGGAGAGGAGAGCTGTAGTGGAGGGAAGACAGTGCGGTGAAGATTAGGTCGAGGATGTTAGCTTTCTCGTGTGTTGTGTCTTTCGTGTGCTGTGTGATGTGTCAAAAAGACAGAGGAGCGCTTCCTTCATTGGTTTGGTGGCCTGGCTGAAGTCACGTAGGAAGATGTTGGCATGCAAGAGGGACATGGTGGTGTGACCAGGTGAGTGAAGTCTCAGGTGAAGGCAGTGTTGAGTTTGGGTGGTCTGTAGATGAGACAGAAGATGACTGTCCGTTGTGGAGAGCAGAAGGTTTGTCGACGTCATGTCCGGTGTAGGGCCACATGGTCTTGTGGACGACTCCAAGGCCTCTGCCCGTCCTCCTCAGTCGGTCTATGTGTTGGATGCTGTAGCCGTTGGGAACAAGGACTCCTAGGATGTGGCTGGAGGTAGGGTTTAGCCAGGTCTTGGTGATGAAAATTGCATGAAGGTTGTGTGTGGTGATGAGGTTGGCGATATCTGTTGCATGGGTGATAGCTGAGCAGACATTGGCAAGAATCATCTCACCAGTCTTGAATGCAGACAACTCAGCAAGAGCTTTGCGTCAATCCGACTGCTCCGTCGACTAGTTGGGAGGCATCTACTCAACCTATTTTGAGTGCCAACTCAATACTCTGAGAACCCCATATCAAAGCTGCCTAAATGTGGACTTTCCACTGGAACAGAGTTGTCTTTACAACAGCTAGACTGCAGAAAAGTGCCAAAAAGCCAGGCTTGACACAGTCGTGCCACTATCATGACAATTAATGAAGGTATTTGCAGTGGTCCTGTCCTTGGTCTGCCTTACATTTCCCTAGTAACTTGTAAAACCCCACTCTTTGCCTTTTAAGACCCTTTACAGTACTTGTGACATTTTCTGCTCAAATCACTTGCCTGCATCTCTGACTTCTTCCGGTTTGCCCCTGTTACTCTCACTCAGTCTGCATTCTCTGTGTTGGTTTCATTTACAGTGGTGGGTCTTCAGTGTTGTGCCTTATTAGTTTATATTAAAGTTTCTATTTTTATAGAACCTTGCTTGGACTTTAATTTTGATACCACTGTACTATTGTTTGTGTTGCAGCTGCACCTGCCCAGACCCCTGAAGAAGTGTAATCTGCCCTTGGCCTGTGCTTCCAAAAAAGCAAAAGGAAGTATACCAGACAGGCTATGCCTCTAACTTATTTTTAGGATCACTTCTGATTTATTAGTATTGGGCCGAGTAGGTGCTTTCAGTAACTTGAGATCTGCTGTCCATACCTTGGTAATCTTCCATTTGGATGCTGGGAATGTTATGTTATGTTACTTTGCATTTATATAGCGCCTTATGTACCACTGGTATGATCTCAAGGCGCTGGCAGGTTGAACGCCCTCGGAAACCGAAGTTCAAGTCAGAGAGAGTCATAAGGTGCGTTTGAGCACCGGATGTGTGCAGCAGGTGTGGCATTCGTGCGATAGCTGTGGTGGTTGGGAGATCAAGAGTATGTGTTCGTTCTGGCAGGTTGTTATCCAGACCGATTCTGGCTGTGTTAGGCCTGAGGAGAACGCCTAGTCTGGAGGGTATGTAACCAGCTGTGTTTAGTTAGGATCATGGGAAGTATGAGGCAAGTGATGGCATGAGAACAGCTATACCGAATGGTGTCATAGTAACGCTATGTTCTAATTGAGTGGTGGTGTAAAGAGGAGAGTAAGCGTGGAGATGTGATATGGTGGATTACCTTAGGTGATTGAGATCGAGCATACTCCAATAGTTCCATGCACTCCAAACCGTTCCATGCACTTCAGATCGTTCCATGCACTTCAGATCAGTGTCCATTGCATGCTCTTTATCTGTTCCGTGCCTTCCATCCGTTGCATGTACAGTTCTAGGCACACCATAAGTTCGATCAGTTCTATGTATTCCTTCTGATCAATGCACTTCGTCCGATCTATACATGTTATCCCTTCATCATCAGTCTGCTCATTTCTACGTTATCCATTCTCCATGCATCATCCATCCACACACTTGACCCATTCCATACACCCCGTTTCACCTGTTCCATACACATACGTCATCCGTTCTGCCCACTTCACCCGTTTCATCCATTCTGCCCACTTTACCCATTCCATCCACACTCTGTTGGTCTAGAAAAACACCCTACCATAGCATAGACGGTACATTATGTTGGCCGAAAACCAACCACATCATATGCCCAGCATTGCCAGAACAGACTCGACTGCATAACCAGAGAGCGTCCATTTTATGAAGCAGAATCCGCCATTTTGCCATTTTGCTTCTCTTGCTTTTCTGTTTTAACGCTTTGCAAAAATGAATTTAATTCCGTTCTGATCCAGCACAGAGCAAGGCCACAAGTTACATACGAGAGACCAGCCCAGACAGAAATACGTTGTCTCCCTCCCTCATAAGTCCTTGAAGGTGAGCAGAGAGGCATTTAATCACTAAACCCAGGTGCCAGCTGGTCTCGCTGGAACTGCAGAAACTGTAGAAATAGACAGAGGCATGAATTATACTCTCTTTCACGGCCCCCTTACTGGGCCCCTGTAGATCGAGCGGACCTCTAGCTCACGAATAGGAACTAGGAGATAGCAGGTCTTGGAATGTGTCTCTCCTACGAACACAGCTTGCTCACAGAACAAGAGCATTATGTTCTCTGTAACAAATAAGTGTCTGCGCCTTCGCAGATTGCAACTGTTGCTGAATAAATGTCTTAGAAGGTGTCATACTCGTCATAATTGTCAATCATCGAACCCTTGCTAAGGAAGATACATTATGGGCGGTTTTGATGAGTCACTGGCTGATATGATTGTCTTTTTGTATATATGTCACTGTTGCAGAATGCTCGCTCTCTTGCGTCTCACGAGATCTGGTAACACACGTTGCGAGACGTGAGATCCAGTCGGCCGACAGACTATTTGCTTTGCAATAAACCCTAGATTTTGGGAATCGAACCTCGTGTATGGTGATTGTGCCTTGTTTCCATACGTGAGGGTCTTCAGGGCCCGTCATCTACACCCGCTCCATCCACACTACACCCTCTCCACAGCCGCTCCCCTCCACACTCTACACCCGCTCCACACCCTACATCCACTCAAACATCCCTAAACCCTCCGCCCGCTCAACACCCTACCTCTACTCAACACCCCACATCCGCTCCACGCTATCATCCCCTCCACACCCTACATCTGCATTACACCCTACATCTGCTCCACGCTCTCATTCA
The DNA here is from genome assembly GCF_040938575.1 of Ambystoma mexicanum. Taxonomy (NCBI): domain Eukaryota; kingdom Metazoa; phylum Chordata; class Amphibia; order Caudata; family Ambystomatidae; genus Ambystoma; species Ambystoma mexicanum. The sequence continues at coordinate 573,296,282 of NC_090922.1, read as the reverse complement.
TTCTGCACTCTCATCCGCTCTACGGACATTCAACCGCTCCACTCACTTCATCCATTCATCACGCATTATTGGTTCAATTCATGTCACTTGTCACACACGTTCGATCCGTCCCATGTTCTCCATCAGTCCCATGCACTACATCCTTCTCATGCACTTGAATTGACTATTCTATTAGTTCCATTTATACCATGCACTCTTACATTTCATGCCATCTGTTTCATGCTCTCTACCAGTTCTGTGTACTCTGTGCACTCATCCGTATCATGTATTCATCTTTCCATCCTCTCCTTTTTATTCCTTTCCTCCATTTTGTTCTTCTCTTCCATTACATCCATTTTATCCACTTTAATGCATTCATACATTTTTTTCTTTTTATCCACTTCACTGCTTTGATCCACTTTATTCATTCTATTCCGTTTGTCCTTTTTAGTTTACATTAGAGGTTATTAGTTTTGATTTCTTGCTTGGATCTTGATGTTGGATTGTTATTTATGTTATTGTGGTTTATGATCCAGTAGTTTGGCTAGTTGAATTGCTGTTATCCCTTTTATTCCTCTCGTCCACTTTGATCCTCTTGTAAATTACATTTATTTCATTGATTTCATTAATTTCAACCACTTTACTGATCTCACACAACTTAATCTTTTTATCCACTTCCCTGCTTTGATTGTTTTTACTTATTCTATTCTGTTTGTCCATTTTAGTTTACCTTAGAGGTTATTAGTTTTCGATTGTCCTAGTGGAAGGTCTTCTCGGGTCAACCCAGATACCCCGACAGGGCCTCCTACGTTCTACAGCATGACTCAAAGGACTCTGCAAATTCAACTACATCACCCAGACCCTGATCAAACAGCACTGGCTCCTGCTGAAAGCGCATATCACCTTCAAAACCTGCTGCATCATCTACAAGGGTGTCGCCCTTAAGTCACCAACCTATCGTGATAAGAAGCTCAGCATCTTGAGAGACCAACGAGTAAGGAGATGTGCAGACTTGAAATCCACCAGTGGAGGAATCAAAGAACCAGAAGACAGGACTTTTCGGTCTATGCCCCGAAATTCGGCAACCTCCTCCCCATCAAGACAAGACTCTCCCCTTCGCTTCTTTTCAGGAAGGAGCACAAGACCCTCCGGGCAATCTGTTCCTCCCAGTTTCCTCCACTGGTTGCTTGTAGATCCCTTGATGCCCAATTGCCCTAGCTCCCTCCAGCCCCCTGTTGTAAGCTCCCTGTTCCCTTGCATCTCTGCTTCCCTCACTGTGCACTTCCTCCTATGACTTTAAAGTGCTCTGTGGCTTCCGAGACTAGGTTCATGCTCAATAAAAACCTTATTAATATATGGGTAAAAGTACCCCATACCATATTTTATAAGGCAATTCTAAGTCACCAAATAGAGGAACGAGGCTGAAGGCAGAGTTTCTTTAGAAATTCACAGAATTTGTAGGCTATTTGTAATATCCTTTTTACATACAATAGGGGGGATTGTATTACTTACAATAAAGTAATTTGTCTAAATGATGATAAAACCAATCACCTGCTAGTCTGCACACAAATCTGCCTTAAAAAAACATGACCCTAAATAGAAAGTCTTTACGATAGACGGGAATACCATCACTGTGTCAAAGGAGGTCAAAACCTTCGGCGTATACCTGGACTCCTCACGAACACGGTCTAGACAGATCAATGCATCTATCTCGTCTGCAGCCTAGACAGCTAAGCTCCTTAATGCCTGCAGACCATGCTTAACATCAGACAACTGCCTCACCCTTGCGAGAGCCCTCATCCTATCCAAATTGGATTATTGCAACATCTTCCTGGCTGGTGCATCAAATAGTAGCATTAAAAAACGCTAAGTCTCCCAAAACAATGCCCTCCGAGATGCACTAAATATTCCCAGGAGAGAGCACATCTCAGAAACGACGCAAAGCCCACTGGCTTCCAATCCAGGATAGAATTAGGTTCAAAATACAAGCAACAACTCACAAATGCCTTATTGAAACAGCCCCTAAATAACTTACTAACCTCTTGTCTCCTACTCAAACAAAACATGCTTGTGCATCCACTGCCTTCCTCCTCACAGTTCCTAAATTGAAAAGATCAAAGGCCGGAGGGTGCAGTTTCCCAGTCATAGCAGCCAAAGAATGGAACACCCTCCTGTTATCTATCAGATCCGACCCCTCCCCTACATCCTTCCACATAAAACTCAAACACTCACTTCACGTTCAAATGTTAACACCTCCATTCCTAGTAGAAACCTAGGCATATTGTAAATATCTGCAACTTCTATAAAAATTGTCCATTGTAAATTATATACCATACTGTCTATTCTATGCAAATGTACAAATGTCTATAAATGCCTTTCCAGCGCCCAGATACCTATGGGTTAGGAACGCTTTACAAATGCCAAATAAATAATAAATATTTGAGTCCACACCGTCATCCCCTTTAATTCCTGACCTCTTGCTTAATCTAATTTAAGAGATATTTCATTTGCTGGTCCATATAATCAAAGTATAATCTGTTTGTATATTAAAATGCTAACATGCAGCTCCTAATGTGTAGCAAAAAAGGATTTTAGGCAGTTTAATAAAATGCAATGAAAAAAACGTTTTTCATTTTTTGCTTTAAGTAATAAGATTAAAATCTTGCTCGCATGTGTTAAATTCCAGCGGTGCACAAATTAAACATTCTACCATAAAAGGTTTGTCAATTAAAGGCTTTCAAGTGTCCCAGAAAACTATTTTACATGAATTTGAAAGGCGTGTCACTGCTTTAATTAAGTGATGTAACAACAGCTGGAAGTCTGCCATCTGCCGTCTCAAGCAGCAGACATTGTGACTTCCTGATTGAAGTGTAAAAACTGATTATAAAAGGGTTTTGTGATGCCATTTTCCCATTACCCATCTGCTGTGATGTTACAACTATGCTGTAATAACATTATTTTCAGGCATTTATATGGACATAACAGGCTGCCATGTATACACATAATATGGGAACCCTCTATTTGACACACTGTGCAGCATTTAAAAAGTGCACACTACAGATCCCAACTAACACATGTGTAATGGGAAATTAAATAAATTGCTTTCTTACAGATCCGCAAGAATAGATACTCAATCCAGGAAAAAGAACAATGTTCTACAATTCCCTGATCTTTATCGAGGGATATACCCTTTGTCAATGATCAAGATTTGAGCAACCCACACACTCTCTCATGGGTAAAAAGACGGTCAGTAACAAGGCATCATAAGACTTCACTGAATGCCACACTCAAATAAAGACACTTGTTTTTTTTTAAATCATACTTGTCTAGTAACACTGACAGGTGTTTCAGGTCACCCAGAGTGGTCCATTGGTAGCCACCACCACAAATATATTCTGTACAAGAATTACTCACGACTGCCTGGCCTTTCCCACTGGCCCCTTTCAGAACCCAAAATTCTGCGGCGAAACCTATTTTCTTACAAAATATAATCATTTGGAGTTGCCTAGCCTATCCACTTGCAAACCGCAATGTAGGACATTCCACATGTCCCAAGGGCAACATGGGAACAGTTTTCATTAGGATGTACCTCTACATTTTCTGAGTATCAATGTGAAACCATTTCGTTTTCGACAACCTTGAATTGCATTTACTTGTTTCATTTTCATGAATTGCTCCAACAGGCTGGCAGTCACAACTGGGGCGACTGACAAGAGGCCGAGAGAAGAATAAGAATAACATATTTAGTAAACATTGATCTTCATGAACTTGGAGAATGCCTGATGGTGAGGCAGTTTTCCTGGTATTCATTGGATGGCCAATCCAGTGAGAGGACGCCGATTTACAAGAGTCACTAAAATGAGCCTAAGGCAAGAAGAGCTGATGAAGAGAGAAGCCAATCTGAAATTGCATGCGTGAATGTATACCTTTTTGGGGACAGCATCTTCAGTGGTCTCTATCTGGGACAACCTAAAATCAATAGCAGATGTTCTCATCCTCCTGGATCTATCGGCACCCTTTGATACCATCGACCACTCAATACTCAGGAACAGGCTTTCAACATTGGCATCAAAGACACCGCTCGAAATTATTTTTTTCTCCCTCCTCCTCATCCCCCCCTCTTGCTCATCCAGGACCATCAAGGATACCATGGTCTCTCTTGCCCCCCACACTTACCGATTTCTGCAATCACTCTTTTCTCATTGGATCTTTCCCCTACTGCCTTAAGCACTACCTTGTGTGCCCAGTCCTGAAAAAGCCTTCAGCAGACCCTACCTGCCCTGCCATCAACCACCCTATTTCCATCACCACTTTCCTGGAGAAGCTGGCCTTGCCCCATCTCAACACACACCAAACTTGTTGGTGGTCTCCACGACCATCAATCTGGATTCAGAGCATCCATAGGCATGGAAACTGCTCTTCTGGACATCTGTGAAGAACTGCTTGCATCTATGGACTCCAACTCCACAGCTGTCCTCATCCTTCTAGATCTCTCCTCAGCCTTTGATACAGTCAACCATTCCATCCTCATACAAAGGCTCTGCGATACCCTTGGTATCTAGGAACGGACAGTGGACTGGCTGACATCCTTTCTAACAGACCGCTCTTCCCAAATCATACTGGGCACCTTCTCCTCTCCTACTTCCTTCTCCACCTGTGGTGTCCCCCAGCGTGCTATTCTCTCCCATTTGCTCTTCAACATCTACCTAGCACTGCTTGCACGCCTCATCTCTGACTTCTCCAATTTCCTGTGTTACGCAGATGACACCACTCTTCAAACTTCCTACTGATCCTCTTGCACCCTCCATCATCCCCGACTGCCTATCTGCCACCCAGTCTTGGTGCCCCTCCAACGATCTCTGGCTCAACGCTTGTAAAACTGAGATCCTTCCCATCAGGACCCCTGCTCCCTCCTTGCCTTCACTCTGGTCACGCTCCTTGGGTTCTCCCCCTGCGCCCTCTTCTGGAGTCAGAAACCTTGGAGTCATCTTTGAACCTCTCTCTCCTTCCTCCCTCACACTCTGGACATTGCCAAAAGTCCCACTTTAAGCTCTTCCTTCTCAAAGGATTTCTCACTTTCCTGCAGAGGCACAATGTTACCAAAGCCCTGGTTATCTCTAGGCTGGACTATTCCAATAGCCTCCTCCTGAATCTACGATCTTCCACTCTGCGACCACTCCCGCTAATCCGGAATAGGGCAGCAAGACTTATCCTTGGCCTTAAGCCCAGGGACCGCACCTCTCCTGCCCTAAAAAGTCTTCACTGTCTCCCGGTTGCTGCACGGATTAAATTCAAATCCCAATCCCTCTGCATCATCCACAAGGCTGCCTGGGCCCAGGGACCACACTAACTTTATCTTACTAAATACTCTCCCTCTAGACCACTATGTCCCATTGGAACCAACTCTGTGTGTAAAGTGTTTTGCCAAACAGAGGGTAGGTGCTCGATCGCTTTGCTCAGCTGGCTCCCTCCTATGGGACAGCCTCCCCCTGACTCTGCGCCTTGAGCAGGACTTTCTTAAATTCCAGAAGCTCCTCAAGACTTTCCTCTTTACCTCTTCCTCCTTCTTTCCTTTGCTAATCCAACAGTTGCTGCGATTTATGTCCAGTACCTTATGCATCCTGAGGGCCCCAGACCTCCCACGACTCTACGGCTCAGCTTCTGTCTACCCTCAGCACTTCCCTTGGCACTCCCTCCACCCTGGAGCACTCCACTGGAGCGCTCCGCCGTGTAGCACTCAACAACCCTAGCACTTCATCTGTGGCTTGCCCATGAGCTCGGACCCCCCAGCACTTACCCCCTCTACCCTCTTCCTTGCTGTACTGGCACGTTCTGAATACTCACAAGGCATAGTTGGTTCATCCTTTCATCTGTTTCCCCACTGTTCTTATTAAATATTGTGTTTTATATTGCATTTCACTCCCTTGTTCCCACCCCTCGCCCTGTGGGAGCTTCGAAGCGGTATTTCACTTGCTGTATGAGCACCTAACAAGCAAACAATAAATACAATTAAATGAAATACACGGGGCAAAACTTTACCAAATGCAAAACATCTTCAACTGCATCCCCACACAATTAGAAACTCGACGCATCTGGAAAGCCTTCCATCTAGAAGCTGGCAGTATTGCCTCTTAGTATTAGGCAATTAAAACAAGCTCAGGTAATCAGCCAACAATCAGATTTTCTATGGCTCAATATAAGATAGTGCTGTATGGAGTGCACGCTGCTGATATCTGCAAGTTATCTATTTGCATTAACCGCAGTTCTGTGGACTTGCGTTGTTCTTTTAACTGTAAGGCAAAAGGATCTCTCATAATGGTTTCTTTGTGCAATAGGCAATAAAATATGAGGGAGTTGGGACGGGGAGTGCTAGTACACCCCCCTGAGATAATTGTCTGCTGATAAAAATAGCCAATGATTTGTGTCCCAATCCTCCCTGGCTAACAAACCATTAATAATAAAATGAGTTAAAAGCCAGTGAAAAATTGGAGCCACACGCCAATCATCCCCCACAAAGCTAACACCCAAATTAATATGAAATTCAAAACTGGGGGCTGACCCTTGAAAACCCAGCAGCTTTTAAAAAAAATGTATTTTCCAGGGTCTCGCAAGTCCAAAGGGTTTGCATGACCACACAGTGACGCCCCATAGATTGTTGCTGTCTTTGTCTGGGCCTCATAAACCTTTAAAATGATACAAAGCGGTGGACCTTGGCACATGGCCATAAAACGTGATAGTCCCCCAGAGATTGACTGAACTTAATTTTCTGTTTGTGAATGTGAGCTAGGCCAGTATCCACAGATGTAAATTGTGTTCCCAAGTAATCTAATTCCTGAACCCTTGGTACAACGTCTCCATTGCATCCATCCGATTCACTTTCACCCACTTTTTTCCATTCGCACAGGCCATCACTGCCGACTTCAAGGTGTTTATCTTCAGATCCAATGCACTCAAGGTCTATATAAACGTAAATCAGCTTTTGGAGCATGTGCAAATTGAGAACTGTCTGATCGGCATGGGCCAATATCGGAAATGCCCTACTGCCCACTTTAGGATAACCAGCCTGGGAATCCACCAGGGTGCCATGCAAACCGTTGATATAAAGTGTAAATCCCCAGATTGACCTTCAAAAACTCAGTGCACTGCCCTCGTTGCCCATAACGCACAGACGCATGGTTCTCCCTGTCGATTGCCTGCAGCACAGACAATTTCATGGACCCGAGCACAGCCCAACAGCTTTGCCCTGTTTACTTTATCCAGAACAGTGCTCAGGCCCATGAACGCCAAGAAGATTGCTTCTCCCTTAATATAAAGTGTGCCACAAGCAAATAAAGGTCAAGGCCTGGTCAGCAGTGCAACCCCAAATCTGAACCCAAACTGTATATCCGAAAGAATGGAATGAGCAAAAACCCAAGCTACAAGGCACCCTAACAATGCTCTCCCAACCAGTTTAAAAATGGTAAAGGAAGTTTCAAACAATGAAATTGTCCTATATGATAAAGAACTTGCTGGATCCCCATTTTTAAAAAGGAGGAACATAATAGCAAGCTTCCATGATGGGGGATTAGACTAGAGACTAGGAAGTATGCTTCATTTTCTGGCACACTGTTGATAACGAAGGACACAGGATGGTAAAGGCCTATAAGGTAGTGAATGCCTAGAAGTGATTTTAGGGGTTCAAACAGCATGATTCGGGAAGGCCTGAAACCAACTCAGTACACTATGATGGGAAGGAAAGGAAGAAAAAAGCTAGAGACCATATAAAATCAGCAGTTGCAAGTTGTTGGAAAACATGGAAAGACAACAGACCCGGCTTCCTAAATCGTGTTGTATGGAAAGTATTTGGGTATTTGTTTCCAAAGAAGCCAGTAGTGTATGTTTGATTGGATAGAACTACAAACTAAATATATAATTACTGGGAATCGTATAATGAATTTTCTGGAACGAACATACTAACTCTGATTTATAATATCCATTGAGTGACAAAAACAAACCACACTTATTGTGATTTTAAAATCCTTTGAAGAAAGTGGATTAAATTGATTTACCTGTCCTCATGGCTTCCAGTGCGAACATCCTTGACCGCAGCAAAACCACAAGGCACACGAGCATATTTGTTCAGATTGTCAATCAAAGTGCGCCCTACTTCCAAATAATAAGGGTCACCTGTAGCCTGTTTCAAACAAATATAAATGGCCAATAAGTAAGAGCATTGGAGCATAGTGACACTACAGCCTAGATCACGAAAGCTGCCTCATTTATGTCCGCAAGATCAGGATACTTCATGTTTACTAATATTTTCAATCAGTAAGAACAGGAGCATAAAACACACTCTTTACAGCCCAGAAAGAGAACAGTCCATCACGTGTGCATTTTGATGTACATTTTGACAGCTTTTGATTGGACTTAGCAGCTCTGCGATTAGAACAGCCATAGATGTAAAGTAAGATCATCTCGGACATCATTTATTCCTATTTCAAGTATAGAGCAGCAGCTTGCTAGATACCACACAGTCTAAGTACTTTCACACAGCTGTTGGATAATAAATAATTTCAAATCCTTTATTGAAAACAAAATCAATGTTCTGATTGCATTTGTGATTTGACCTCCAATTTATATTTTGTGTATGAAGACCAAATGAACACAATATTTGGTTATACATCAAACTGCACGGTGTCACTGTGTACAAATGGAATGCGAAATTAATTATAGAGTCAGGGTGATGATGGGCAGGGAAAGCATTTTCAGCTTGGTTATATAAAATGTAATTTGCACACAATGAGAATACATTCTTCAAATGTTAAACCAGTTTATCTTGTTCTGGCCTCTGGAAAGGAGGAGTGGTCATTGATTTCACAGTAATCTGGTCAATTAATTGCTCTGATTTGTAAAGTGTAACATTTTGCACTTTCACACCAGTGGCTGTATAGAAGCTCGCAATAGTGAAATGTAAGTTCATTTGCAACAATGATCCAGTTGTTACGGCACATAACATTAGCACTCGACTTTGATTTAACCACTATTAAGACACATGATTTTGCTTGCATGACAATATAACTGTATATGATATAACCACCGTAAGTGGTACAATGAGGATATAAATAAACTTAAGCAGGTTAAAAGAGCCAAAGGAAATGGCGTCAGAATCCAACCCAGAAAAATAAAGATGACTGGAAACGCTCAGATCACAGTTATAAGAAAGGAGTCAAAGAAGCTAAGACCAGCTATTACAACAGAGATATACAGGCATCTAATACGCCCAGCAAAATATTTGAGATAATTAAAGGGATTGAAAAACCAAAGACAATCTCAACCCCTCATACCCACCAGAGAAGACTGTGATAATGTTCAAGAAGCTTTCACTGCGAAGATACTGAAAGCAAGAAACATTATCATGGCTAGAGCTGGCGGTGATATAGTAGCTCCTCTAGGAGACACTCTCAAACTGGAAGGAAGAGAGAGTTTTAGCTTTGCTCCTATCTCAGAGGAAGAGTTATGTCTGGTAATGTCCAAAATGAAACCAACTTCATGTGCAGAGAATATATTGCCCACAAAAATCATTTTGGATCACAAAGAACTTATTTCTTCCGGTCTTGGCTAGGATGGCAAATGCATCTTTTAGCGAGGGCGTTGTGCCAAAGGAGATTAAGGACGTGACAGTAACACCGTTAGTCAAAAAAGCAGGCCTGGATCCTAAAGATCCCAGTAATTTACGTCCCATCAACCAACTCAAATTTTATCCTGAAAATTCTGGATAAAATTGCTACGAATCAAATGCAAAAACATGTGGAAGCTCTAAAGTTATTGCATGACCAAAAATCAGGTTTTCGGGCTTCTCACAGCACAGCATCTGCTATTTTGGACCCAGTAGACAAGGGCAAAAACCGGGATTCTTATGTTGCTTGACCCCAGTGCTGCTTTTGACCTAGTGGATCATCAGCTTCTACAAGAGGTGCTAGATAAAATAGCAGGTTGCTCCCCAAAAGCTCTGGCATGGCTGGCCTCATTTCTGAAGGAAAAGAGTGCTAGAGTACATTGGGTCGACAAATTCTCTGAGTCTTCCCGTTTATTTTCAGATTCCCTCAGGGAGCAAGTCTGTCTCCATTATTGTTCAATCTCTACATGAGAAGTCTCTGTGAGCTCCTAGAAAACATCTGCATATTTTTCACGAATTACGCCAATGATACACAGTTAATATTTGAACTTAAGGGAGATCATACCATCGACAGCACTAAAATAGCAGAGGTTTACAGTATTATAGACATCTGGATGCAACAGCATTGGATGTGCCTCAATAATACCAAGACCGAACTGATGATTTTTTGAACATGACAAACCAGATCCAAGTTAGGGGCAGAATATAAAGCTTTCACTATCAAGGTGGCTAATATCCCGGTAATGCCCCATGTTAAAAAACTTGGAATGATGGTAGAAGCATCAGTGGGCTCAGAAGCACAGGTCAACTATCTGCATAAAAACACTGCTTACTACCTGCGCCTTCTGAAAGCGATAAGACCATATATTAATGAAGAAAATACAGCCACCACTGCGAGAGCAATCATACTGTCACGCCTGGACTATGGCAACGCCCCATTACTTAGAGCCACCAAGAGGGAAGTGGAAAGGTGCCAAGTGAAGGAAAATTAGGCAGTCCGCATAGTCAAGGGAATCAAAAACAGAACACATCAGGGAGAAGAGCTCTACACTGTCTCCGAGTGGAAGATAAGGTTAAATTCAAAGCCATGACGATAGTGCACAGGTGTTTATTTGGAGAAGCTCTGAGCTATTTTAAAAAACAATTCACCTTCTACACACCTCGGAGATGCCTAAGATCAGCTGACATGTGCCTTCTGAGTATATCCTGTGCTAATAGAGCACTAGGACGAGGAAGAACTTTCCCGTTCAGCGCAGCAAGATATTGGAACAAATTGCCTCTTGTCCTTCGGCACGAGGGGAACCATTTAAGTTTCAGGAAACTGCTTACAACCTTCCTTTTCCAATAAAATGTGCCTCAAAGGCACTGGGCCACTTTATCAGGCTGGTTCTTCTAATTGCTAATGGAGATTAAAATTAGATGGTTTTTCTTTTGGGCTCGCCGCGCCCTGATGCCTGCGGGTTTTCGGCACGTTAGAAGTATGCACATAAACGGTGCGTGCGTGCGTGTGATGGAAATATCACAATATGCTTATGTGCACTACATTTGTTTACTTTCCTTCTGTGTGACTGCACATACATAGCCAGTTAGCTTGCTTGGAAAAACACTTTCATTGAAAGAGAGCGCTTTTGTCAGTCGCAATGCATCGCTCGGGACATTCTTCTGTATGTTGCCCATTAGCTTGAGATGGTATTCCACATTTATGAAAGATTCCTACTCCTTTGTTTGAGACATGAACAAATCAGGAGATTCCTGAATCTACTGTATTTGTTCAAATTGCATTAGATTACGTTTTGTAATGTTTCTGTGCACTGTACAAGTCTAGTCAGGGTGCAATCAATCCTTCAATTCTTCTGCAAAAAGTATTTCTACATCACTGACCACTTCTAATCATCACCCTCAACATAAACTTCTTACTAGCACAGAAACCTAGATCTCCCTCAACACTGACTGCTACCATCACCCACTTTCCACAACCTGTTGGTAAGTGTGCTGAAGTGGGGTCCCTTAAGGCCCTCACCACTGTCCACTCTGACATCACCACCTCGTCTTTCGAATTAAACCACTATTCAACTCCTGTCTCCTACTGCTCACTGTTGAGGCTCTCTGTCACCCCCCCACACCTCCAAGCCCGCTTGTCACTTAACTTCTCCTTCCCTGATCTGAACCTTCTCCTCGAGTCACTTCCCACCAGTATCCCTATTGGGGGACTTTACCCTTCTCAAAAACTCTGTAGCCACCAATATTGAACTTAATTCCCTCATACTGGACCACTCCCTCTATGACCAGCCTACCCCCTTCGAAGGGAACTCTTGCCTTGGTCGTTCCCTCCATTTCACTCTCCGCCTCTGGCCTCTCCACTCAGCCCTCTCACTCAGATTACTCCATTCTTTACTTTAATGTCCCAGTCCCTCTACTCCATATGCCCCCTCTCCCTCCTTCAATGAACAGGACTAAATTCAAGCAGGATTCTGGACCCATACCCTGATGGCATGAGAACCTATGTCCTGTCTCTTTACCCTAATTCATGCGTTTTTTCCATTTACCATGCTGTGTTTGACTTCACTATGGATTTAAGACTCCCTTTGACCAATACGGCCCTGTATGCACATTCACATCTTTCAGGTCTCTGTCCAAAGCCCTGGATTCCCCTCAGCAATTCAGACACTCAAAACAAATGCCGGCACTGGCGCACATCTCAGAAACCAACCCTACTTCAAGCATAAAAAGAATTCCCTTGCTGCCATTTCCTCTGGCCTCCGCTACATCCTCACAAATCTAATCTCATCCCTTCACAATCACCCCATCAACCACATCTAGCTTCCAAGCTCTGTTCACAACTCCACAACAGCCCCCCTCTCTCCTAACTACTTTGCCTACTACTTTTTCTCCAATATCTCTAAAATCTATCCCCATCCACCTCCTGCCACCACCTCTCACCATACCCCCCTTCTGCTAGACTACTTCTCTGCTACCCATCCCTACAGATAAGAGATCAGCCACTTGACTCCTAAAAATAGGGGAAAATTCCTAAAAAAAACTTTTAAAAAAGGAGGAGTAAAAATCTCACACTTAAAATTTTTCAAAAGCACTGCCCCTGCGCCTCAACTACCAAATTAGCACCCACCCTTTTGCAGCACACATTCATCTTCATGGTTTGCTCCTCAACCTGTGAAAGGCTTTCTCCCAATCAGCTTCCCTCATCACTCTGAGCCCTTCAACCTCTCTCTTTGCTGGACTCTTCCCTGTCTCCTTCAAATCTTCAGCATTCCTACCCCTTTTGAAGAAACCCTCTGCTCACTCAAACGTCCCAGCAAACTATCAACTGGTTTCCCTCCGACCTCATTGTTCATAGGTCCTTGAGTGGGTAGTTTAAAACCAAATCAATAAGTGCCTTGAGGTTAATGGCCTTGGATATCCAGTTCAATCTGGCTTTCATAAGTGAACACTTCACCAAGATTGCACTTCTGCATGCATGTCTCCAACTTTCTCTGTAATGCTCACCACTTCAAACTCTTTTCTATGCTCATCCTCTACGGCCACTCAGCCACTTTCAGAACTGTTCACCGCTCTTCTATCCTCCTCACTATCCAGGACCTTGGATTTTGTAAATCTGTCCAAACCTTGACTGCCTCCTACCTGAGAAATCGCTCCTTTAAAATCTCCTAAATGGCAGTCCACTTCCTCCTGTCCTATCTCCTTCCAGCCTGATCACCTTGCTCCCTCAGCCAACGCTCACAACCTTGGGGTCCACTTTGATAGCGATCTTCAACAGGAACAATTCATCACTACCATCACCAGTGCTGCTCATATTAACTTTCTCAATATAAGGAAAATGTATGCATTGCTTCCTCACCACTCTACAAAAAACTCTAATTCCACCCTCGAGTACAGCAAACTAGACTACTGTTCGAGCCTACTCCTTGGCCTTGCTCGCTACTCCTTCCTCTCTCTAAACCAGGGGTCTGCAACCTTTGGATGGCCACAGGGTTTGGACGGAAACTCACATCAAATATAGCCAGCCTAGTCAATGAAGAGTGATCATGGGAGTCTTAGTCCAATACACAGCAGACCTTTGCTCTGGACAAACTCCTCAGCTTCACTACTTGCACTCTCTACAACCTACCAACACCATGCTGGTTGGCTCTCTACATTCACAAACCCTCCCTTTTCAAGTTTGTTCTTCTAGTCTACAAAGCTATAAATGGTCTTGATCCTCAGTATGTGGCTGTTGTATCTGTCTAGTTAACATCTTGTTGCCTCCTTTGCAGTCACCATCATGCCTCCCCTCACTTCTCAATCTCTCCTTCCTTGCTCTGCTCCGCTGAAACCCAGATTCTCATCACAATTAAAGTCACACCAACTGGATCGCTTCAAAGCTCATCTTAAACTTCACTTACTTGGCAAAGAAGGAGTTCCACCTAATCCCTCCCCATCTTCCTTACCCGATACAAACACTGCCTTCAAATGCTATATAATGTAATGTTGTACATTTCTACAGTACTCCTCTTTAATTTGAAGCAATTGTCCATAGGTTATTGTTACCTTTGTAAGTAACTTCTTTTTTGTTATTTATTCTACCCCCGTCTACCTTTCAACTCTGTTCAGAGCCTCAAACTAGCTCCCCATGTGTTCTCATGTATGTGCTATTTTACAGGCACCCATCTACAAGTGTGTTATTGAACGCTATTTCTGATGGTATTTAACATCAATGTTCTTCAAATAAATACAAATAATTTGCATAGGGCACATTCTTAATTCCAAATGTGTTAGCCTGTTAGTGCCTTGTGGGATGTCTTTAGATAGTGTTTTTGCATATTTTTATTATTATGGTATTTATTGAGCACAGACTTAGCTTTGAGAAGCAACGCAGCACTTTTCAGAGGTAAAACAATACAGATAGACAACAGAGCCCTTTAGGGAGGTATACAACAGTACAGATGCACAAGGGGTGCTTTTCAGAGCTAACAGAACAGATATACATCGGGGTAGGATACAGAGGGGGACAGAGGAGAAGTGCAGATGTACATGGTGGTTTGGAGGAGAGAGGTGGACAGCATCTAGCGAGTCAGTTGGCGCAGGGGACGACGTTATGGCCTAGGTGTTGAGGAGTGACTACTTGAAGAGGTCTCTTGAGTTCCTTTCTGAATTGTAGGATGATGGGGGCGAATCTGATGCTGATGGGGAGGAGGATAAAGTCTTGGGGCATAGACAGAGAAGAACAAGTTACTTTCTTACCTGGTAACGTTCTTTCGATGGGATGGTCTGACGACGCATTCCATATCTATGACAGGTAATGTCCACAGCTGTGCTGCTTCGGAAAATCTTCGGCGTCTGCGTCCTGCGTCGATGACGTTGATGCGCCGTCCGAGGACCTCCTCCGACTGCCGACGTCACCCGATGTGATAAGTATCACGCACGACGCCCATCCCCCAGAACGTGTGCCACCAGATTTCTGCCAGTCAGACACAAGGCCTTGCGGAACGCAAGCTGCAATCGCAAAAGAAATTTTGCAGCGGGGAAGGTAGGGAGGGAGCGATATGGAATACGTCGTCGGACCATCCCATCGAAAGAACGTTACCAGGTAAGAAAGTAACTTGTTCTTCGAGGGGATTGGGTCCTCTGACGTATTCCATATCTATGACAGACTCCCAAAGCAGTACCAAGCAAGGAGGTGGGAAAAGAATTTAGAACACAAATTTAGCATGCCCAATCAAATTGCGGAATAAAGGACTGCCTTGCCAAAGGCCAGATCCTGCACTCTGATGGAATCGAGGGAATAGTGACGTACAAAAGTATCTACTGAAGCCCAGGTGGCTGCAGCACAGATGTGACGAATAGGAACTCCCCTCTGCAGGGCAGTAGACGCAGCCACTCCCCTGGTAGAATGGGCCCGTAAGCCAGACGGAGGGTCCTTACCCCGCCATGCGGTAACACTCGGAGATAGCTAAAATAATCCAACGAGACAAAGTCTGTTTCGTCACAGCCTTTCCCAAACGCTTTCCAGCATAACAATGAAAAGTTGATTGTCCACTCTGACCCGGGACATGCGCGAAATATAAAAGCTCAACGCTCTCCTAGGATCAAGCCTATGGAGCCTCTCCTCTTCCTTAGCAGGATGTGGAGGAGGATAGAACGCTGGAAGAACAACCTTCTGGCTCAAATGAAATTCCGAAACCACCTTCGGAAGAAAAGGACAAACTCTAAGGACAAAGAAGGGTGGCTTAACTGAAAGTGCCTGTAACTCACTCTGCGAGCGAAGTAACCGCAACCAAAAACAGTTTTCAGAGTCAACAGTCTCAAAGGGCAAGAATGCAAAGGCTCAAACTGAGCACCCATAAGAAACTTAAGAACAAGGTTGAAATCCCAACCGAGAACCAGAAAAGGTGACGGAGGGAACACATTAGTGAGCCCTTTCAAAAACTGAGAAATTAAAGGAATCTTAAAATAGGAACATTCTTCAGACGAGCGCTTAAATATGGTCCCCACTTGCAAGCCCCTGTGGGCCAAGGAAAGCAAAAAAGACCGAACCATGGGAATGTCACATTCAAAAAGGATCCACATTCTTAACTCTGCACCAGTTGCAGAACTTTCTCCAACGGCAACGGGACAGAGACTTTGTTGCCGGCCGCCTGGCCAAGAGCAACACCTCCATCACGTCTTCAGGGAGGTCCCAATCCTTATAGCTCAACCTTTCAGAAGCCAAGCGTGAAGGTTGAGGGATCTGACCTCTGGATGGAGAACCTGACCCCTCTCCCATGAGAGCAGATCGTCTCGGTAGGGAAGATGACGTGGAGGGCAGATGGACAAGTCGAGAAGGTCCAGGTACCACGTCCTCCGGGCCTACGCCGGAGCAATGAGGATCATCCGGGAACCGAACCTCCGTAACCTCTGCAGTACTTGCGGGATGACGGGGACTGAAGGAAACACGTACAGCAGTGGGAATGACCTCTCCACCACGAACGCGTGTCCTAAGGATCCTTTTGGAGGAAATTCCCGCGAGCAGAACTCGCACTTCTGGCTGATACTGGAGGCGAAGAGATCCACTTGAGGGGTCCCCCAAAGGGCGAAGATCTCCAGGAGAATCTCCTGAGCCAGCTCCCACTCGTGAGAGACCGTGCTCTGCCTGCTCAGAGCGTCCGCCGTCTCGTTGTCGTCTCCGGCCAGATGAACAGCCGAGATCGAAACTTCCTGCTGGATGGCCCAGAACTCGAGCTGCATCGCCTCCCTGCACAGAGGAAGTGACCCTGCCCCCCCCCCCTTTATTGAGGTAGTGCATGGCCACCGTGTTGTCGATTAGAATCAGGACACTCTTCCCTCGCACAGTCGGCAGAAAAGCCTTCAGGGCAAGCCTGACGGCCCTCAGCTCCAACAGATTGATATGGAGTATGGACTCCGATGGAGACCAACGACCGCTGACTGTCAACTCGTTGACATGAGCTCCCCATCCCGTGAGGGATGCGTCCGTCACGATCGTCACCTCCGGCCAGGGCAGCCAAAATGGGGCCCCCCTTCATCAGATTGCCTTCGACAGCCCACCACAGAAAGTCCTGGCCGACCGAGGGTGGCACCTGAACAGGGTCCGACAGCCTGCCGGAGGACAGACCACTGGAGCTTGAGTGCCCACTGCAAAGATCTCATCCGCAGACGAGCCTCTGGCACCAGAAGAATGCAGGATGCCATGAGGTCGAGCAGTCTCAAGAACTCGGACGCTGGGAGATTGTGGGCAAGTTGAAACTTGTGCACCATCTGCTGAATGTGAAGAGCCCTCACCTGGGGAGGAAAACACTGCCCCAGGGATGTGTCTAGCACTGCTCCGATGTACGGGAGCCGCTGTGTTGGTGTCAAATGGGACTTCTTTAAATTGAGGGAGAAGCCCAGCTTGTGAAGGGAGTGGCAGGTGACGGACAGATGATCCAGGACTTGCTCGGGAGAGCTCCCCCTGATCAACCAATCGTCCAGGTAGGGGTAGACGTGAATACCCCCTTTCCTGAGATGCACTGCCACCACCACCATGAGCTTGGTGAAAACCCTCGGGGCGGAGGTCAATCCGAACGGCAGGACCCGAAACTGAAAGTGCGAGTCGCCAACCGCGAACCTCAGGTACTTCTTGTGCTTGGGATGGATCGGCACATGGAAGTAAGCGTCCTTGAGGTCGAGAGACACCAACCAATCCTGAAGTTGAAGGGCCTGGAGGACTTGAGAGAGAGTAACCATCTTGAACTTGTCCTTCCTGAGGAGTTTGTTCAAACCGCGCAAGTCCATGATGAGTCTCAATCCCCAGTCTTTCTTTCGAAATCAAAAAATAAGGGGAATACCATCCCTTGTTCCTCTCTGCTACAGGCAGGGCTTGAATTTCCTGCGCAAGAAGCGGATCCGGACTCTTCAAAGAGAGGTTCCCAGGTGGATTGTCGTGAGGCCTCTGCCGAAAAGGAAGACAGTAGTCGTGGGTTATGATCTTCAGAACCCACACATCTGAAGTAATGGCACGCCACTCTACAAGATGCTGCGCCAGCCATCCCCCAACCAGCGAACCATGGGACCTGGCCTCATGACTGAGTGGTAGCGGCTGCGGTGTTGCCTGAGGGCAAAGAGGCAACTGCCCGAGCGGCCTTAGCACCCCGAGTACCTTGTTTTCCACCTCTGGCACTCTTACGGTGGCCTCTTTGACTGACAGCTCCTTTTGCTTTACTGAAGGACGAGTAATAGCGAAAGGAACCTCCCCTCCATTGTTGTCCCCTAGGACGAAAAGGCGGAGTTTGTCGAACTGCAGCGCCCAACGACTCTGCTGCAGCTTTGGAGGTCTGCAACCTCTCAAGGCTCTCGTCAGCCTTGCTGCCAAAAAGATGTTCACCGTCAAAAGGCATGTTGAGGAGCCGGGACTGCACATCAGGAGCGAACCCAGACTTCCGCAAACACGCAAACCTGCGTATTACGGTGCTCGCCGCCATGGACCGGCTGACACAATCTGCCATGTCCAAACCCGACTGAACGGCCTCACACATGGCATCCTTGCCATCCTGAACCATAGCAAGGAAACCATCCCGTTCGTCCCCTTCGGGAATATGTTCAGCCGCTAATGGAACACAGTTCCACAGAGTGTGTGTGTGAAACGAGACAAGGCACATATGGAGTTGGCCGCCTGAAGCGCCATACCCCCTGAAGAAAACACTTTCTTCGCCCAGCCATCAAAACGTTTGTCGTCTCTATCCGGAGGGATGGTAGGATACGACGCCTGCTTTGCCGGGGCCGTAGCTGCCTGCAACACCAAACTCTCCGGAGTGGGGTGCCTGGACATGTAGCAGGGGTCGCTACTGGCTGGACGGTATTTCCGCGACAAAGACTTGCCCACTGCCGGGAGACTCTCCGGAGCAGTCCAAGCCGCCGCCACCCTTCTCTGCAGAGCCATATGAAACGGCAACACCGGGTCAGTGGTGGGACCAAGATCAAGGATGTCCGTGAGATCATCCTGAACGAACTCCCCTGGGGGAGCCGACCAGCCCAAGTACTCGGTGACCCGAGACATAAGGCGCCGATATGAAGAATCGGCATGAGTGCCAGGCTCCCGCCTACAAAACTCCACCTCCGGAGAGGTGTCCAGTCCACTTGCATCATGCAGTGATTGCCTCAGGTCATCAAACTGGCTATGGCCCGAGATAAGCTCATCTGGTACCGTAACCGGAACCAAGCCTTCATCAGAGCCTTCATCACCCTCTGAAATGTACTCCAAGCGGTGAGAGGAAGACATCTGGGGACCAAAGCTGTGCTTGACCTTAGCCAGAGCCTTTCTAGGGGCTAACCTGTGCCACGGCACCCCTCCGACACCACCGCCTCAAAAGGCGTCGAGGGCGCCGAACGACTCGGCGCCGGCAGAAACGGCGTCGAGCGAATCGGCGTCAGCTGCAACGCCGCCAGCATCGACGGTGTCGACACAGGCCTCGAAGCCAGAGCTCCGAGCGGGTCTCTCGACGACCTAGGTGCCGACAGCGTCGACGACCCCCTCGGAGGCGGAGCCTCGAGAGAAATAGTCGGCGACCTCGGCGCCACAGGCGTCGACGTCTTCTTCGTAGACGGCACAGGATCACGCGGTCTCGAGCATGTCGAGGACCGGGACCTGGAACGGGCATGGCAAGAACGGCTACCCTTGTCCGAGCGGGACCTCTCCGGCGAGCCGTGCCGACCACCCGAGCCCAAAGGCGTATGAGCGGTGTCTCTCGACCAGTGCCGACCGACCCCACTCGGAGGCGCGGATGGACCGGTGCCCTGCGATTCAAGAATCGCTAGCATCTGCTTCCCGAAGGAAGCCCATTCCTCCGGTGTCGCTTGCATGGAGGGATAAGCGACCCGCCGACGGGCGGAGTCCTCGGAAGAGGACAGGGAAGACTACCGATGCCAGCGCTTCCGGGAATGCCTCGAAGAGGCAGAGGAGTGGCGAGACCGACTCCTGGAAGGAGACCCACAGGATTTCCGACGATGACGCGGAGAGTCGCCTCTCGAGTCATCCCTTGAAAGTCTCGCAGACCTCGACTTCCAGGGCTTAGACACCTGACCTACCGACAGCTTCTTCTTGCGTTCCCGCAAGGCCTTGGCAGTGAGTGACTGGCAGTCGACACAGTCGTCCGTATCGTGGGCCTCCCCGAGGCACCAGAGGCAGGCGTCGTGCGAGTCCGTGACCGACATCTTGGACCCACAGTCCCCGCATTTCTTGAAGCCCGGACGCGGGGTTGAAGACGAAGTAGACATCGCCACGAACAGGTCTTCACAAAAAACCGAACAGGTTCAACAAACCGAGAACAAAACAGCAAACTCCAAAGAGTCGAGGCGTACCGAGATTTACGAAGCGAACACGTTCGCAGAAAAAACAGAACCGAGGCTATGGGCATCGTGCGTCCTACTTATCACATCGGGTGATGTCGGCCGAGGTCCTCAGGAACGGCGCATCGACGTCATCGACGCAGACGCCGAAGATTTTCCGAAGCAGCACAGCTGTGGACATTACCTGTCATAGATATGGAATACGTCGGAGGACCCAATCCCCTCGAAGGCTTATTTTCTGGTCATTTCCTTTTTGCAGCAGCGGATTTCAGATCTGCACGTGTCCTGGCTTCTGGTGGTGTGCTGTCTGCTGGAGAGCTGAGTTTCTCTGCGAGGTAGCTGGGTGACTGCCTTATAGATATATCAGCAAGACTTGAAGGTGTTTAGTGCATGCAGTGGGATCCAGTGAAGGCCGATGAGGGCTGGGGTGATGTTGTATCTGCATAGACCCTTGATGAGGCATGCAGCCGTGTGTGGGACGCTTCTCAGGGGCACAAGGGAGGACGACAGGAAGACTTCGAGGAGGGAATTGCCCCCATCCAGGTGGGATAGGACCAGTGTTTGAACAGTTTATCTAAAGCTTTTCAGAGAGAGGCATGGCTTGACTTTCTGCAGGAGGGAGAGATACCACCAAGTTGTCTGAGTTTTCTTAGCTATGTGTGTCTTTAAGGAGAGGTGTTTGTGGATGTGGAACCTGAGGGACTTGGCGCAGCAGGTGTTCTCAGGTGTGAAGCTCTCAGGGTTCATGGTTGATAGCCAGGTCTGTATATCTGGGTGGTCGGTGTTGTTGGTTAGGAGTAGGAATTCGGTCTTGGAGGGGTTGAGCTTCAAGTATGCATTGGACATCCAAGACTGGATCAGCAAGAGGCAGGTTTTGAGCCTGTAGATGTCCATGATGGACTAGAACTTGAGGTGTGTTACCAGCGTATTGGTGAATGTGGATGTTGTGTGCGCGGATCCATGTATAGATTTAACATCACTGGGGAAGAGGATGGAACTCTGCAGGACTCCACAGGTGACGGACGGGTTGCACTGGCGATCTAGGAGTCCTCCATCTCAACACATTGCTGCTGGTTGGCGAGGTAGGACTTGAACCAGTCTAGGACAAGGTCACTGATCCCCATGTGCTGATGCAGGGTGCCCGTAAGTGCCTGGTGGTCTATTGTGTGTCGAAAATGGCCGATAGGACTAGTAGAAGCAGGAGGCAGGGGTGGCCGTCAAGGATGTTTAGGGCGTCGACCACCGGTAAGGGTGCCGTTTCCATGCTGCACCTGGGTCTGAACCCAGATGTACAAAGCATAGCTCCCTTCAACAATCCAACCTTTACCTCCCATGATGACCCTAGACCTGAAATGCAAGTTCCAATTTTTCCTACACCAAACTTGGTTTGAAGAATAATCTAGCACAGGATTGCTATGCACAGTCTCCTTCCTCCCCCAGTTGTCAGTCTGTGTGCAATTGAAGTATTCTTGCATGGCTGGCTTCTACTCCACTGCATACAGAGGTCCGGGTGTGAAATCGTGGATTCAAGCCTTGAGGCAGATGACCAAGGCATCGCCCGACCATGCCAGCTACAAGGAACAGTTAGCTTATGACGTGGCAGACCTCCTCAAGCAGTACTTCTGGGACCTAGCTGAGCCCATCTTCACTGGCAAACTGACTGACGCATTCCTACAGATCTACCAGTTTGTCCCGAAGGAGCAGAGGCTGAAGGTGGTGCAGGCGGCGATCGTTCTCATCCGCATGAGAACCGGGAAATACTGCAGAGCCTGCTCTACTTCTTGAGTGATGTTGCATCTCGTCAAGAACCAGATGACCCCTGGCAACCGGGGGGCCTCCCTCGCTCCATCCATTTTCCATCTCACCAAATACAAGAAAGACTCCTTCGACAAGAATGATGCAGAAGGGAGGCAGCAGACAACCAGGCCAAAAAGACTTGAACGAACACATGGTGGCCACAGAGGGGCTGCAACACATGATCACAGAGTGCAAGAAGCTTTTCCAGATCCCCATGACATGATGCTGCAGTCCCGGAACGGGTACGTGTCTGCCGACCCCCACCCCTGCCCCTTGAGAAGCTGAGCCGAAAACTCAAGGGGGGGGGGGGGATGAGACTTCCAGTTGTACTTGGAAGATGCCATTCGAAGCCTGCTCTGTGACTCTGCAGAGAAGTTTAGAGGGTGGCTTAACGTGACTGGGCTCCAAAACACTCAGCTGGCCTCCAAAAAGGTTGGTGAGGGACATCTTTGGAAGGTTTCCACAGAGATCGAAGCTCCACATGTAACGGTCCTGCACTGTGTGCTGCGGGAGCACCACCTCAGGGACGATGACCTCTTGCAGGTCAAGGTGGTCGAAACACTGGAAAAGAACACAGAGGTGTACCATTGTGTCACAGACAGCATGGCTCTACATCCCTGCCAGGACTGTTATTCTCAGGTTAGTCCTTGGATAAACTGTGAACACGCATCCGTTTTCAGAATATTGAGACATCAACTGCCTCCCGTTCACTTTCTGTGAATGTAACTCAAACGTCCCTTAAGAGTACAAAAGAGCTAAGGCTAAGCTTGCACATCAGACACAGCGCCTCGTTTTATGAGGCATGGCTTTACCTGTCTGGACGATCTTTCAATATGCTCTTCAAAGCGCTTTACATTGTGCCTAGTTGTACTCCAATCGTCAAGCTTGCTTTTCAACAATTATGGATCTGGAGAACACCAGTCTTTGATAAACTATGGCCCTAGTCTACTACCGGCCCGACGAGGCAGTCTGTGTGCTGCACTTAAAGCATTTCTTGGCTGCAACTCCCTATTTTGACATGGCAGCATGCGCGCTGCACCTGAACCCTATCTTTTCTGCATCTACCTATTTTGACATGGCAGCCTATGCACTGCACCTGAACCCTAGCTTGTCTGCAACTACCTATCTTGACATTGCAGCCTGTGCACTGCGCCGGAGCCCTACTCTTTTCTGTAAGCCTACTCTGCACAGCTGAGGTAACCCTCCGTCCGCTCCATGAGGTGAGGCTTTGCCAGTCTGCACACACACCAACTCTGTCTGTAACCGATATGCGTTTCTAGCACTTCACCAAATGTAACATGCGCTTTCTGTAACTAGCGGGTAGATGCCGCTGGGTTTTGCGCGATTAAATAAATGCAAAAATAAAATAAATACATTTATTTAATACATAATCAGAAGTATTCTGTTAACATATGAGCAAATCTTGTTGGATCAGTGCAGTGAAATTAATAAGGTTTATTAGTATTTACGAAATGCAGCCGAATAGAGATTAGCTGTTTCTCAAACAGTGGGATGAAAGAAGTTCCCTCACCATTTGTTTTGGATCAGTTTGCTTCAGTGTTGATCCAACAGGTCTGCTATGCTGATTTCTCAGTTATGAAAGCATATTTTGTCTTGGTCTTTTACATAATGCAAATCCGCACATTTAGCATATGCAAAATGAATAACCAAATAAATCCTATTTCATATTGAAATTACTCCACGTTCTGCAAACTGCTTAATGTGTAAAGGGCTTTACAAAGCTTTCATAATGGTTTGTATTTGAATCCATTTAAAATATTGGAGATTTATAGTCTGAATACTTATTTACTGATCAATATTATATCCTTATATTCTGCTATGTTAAGTTGTACCTCTGTTTAAGGACCATTTAACAAACTCTCTGGTGCCATAAAGGCATTCATGGCCCTCGGTAATGGGATAGAAGACTTAATTATAATTGTTCTTTTACAGTACGCTTAATACCAGAGATTGGTTTCTAAGCACAGCATCAGGATTTGAAACTGCGTTGCACTGTGCGGTCTTGCTTCCAAGACAAAACGCGTCACCCCTGAGCTATTCCCCCTCACAATTAGAACCCCGGTGTAAACCCATGTCCTTTGTTTTCAGAGTTGACAGTTCATTTGTGTACTGGAGGCAATGCACGCAGAACATGAACATGCTGCCAACATTGGAAAGCGAGATAAAACACAAAAGAAAAAGGAACAGTTGGTAGAAACCCAGGACCACTGGAGATGTAAGAGAATATGGAAAGTGAAGAGGAGAAGCTGCAAGTCATAGTACAAAAGAGGCAGTAGCGGCAGAGGGAAATGAGCAGCCACATGAGTGAGAAAGTGCAGAACTAGTGAGCAATACTAAATGCCCTGGGTGGGGGGCACGAATAGGGGTGCGTCTATTAACCGCAACCCAGGTTAACGATCTCAAGTGAAACGAGGGCCATTAATGTGCAATTAACCGTGACTGATGCCCTCCTCCTACGGCACCAACGCTATAAGCACCCAGCCATGGGAACATGTGACAAGATGTGACCATCCTTTTCCATAGCCCACACCGAATGCTTTATTTTAGATGTGTGCCATTGAAAAGGAGGAGAAAACAAAATCCATGATGGCCACCAGGAGAACAGCCAGCACTGAGTTACACACGGGGTAGGAGATGGCCCCTTTTAGTAACGAGCACTGGAGACAGGAGGAAGAGGGTAATGGGCCACAATGTCGCCCTCACAATTCCGACTCCCGAAATTCTGACTTTTCATTTTTTTTCCGACCCCCCCATTATACCACACATATATATGTGAGGGGGGGTGGGATATAATAGTATGGAGGGGTCTGTGGAGGTCTCCCCCCGCATATGTATGTGGGTGTAAAGGGGGTTAACAAAAATAAAAAAATAAAAAGTCGGCATTTTTGGCCGTCGGAATTCTGGGGGGGGGGTCGTAGTAATCACATTGACCCAAGGAGGAGTAGACCAAAGAACCAGAAACCTTAACTTTGAGCATTCCATTGCCTTCTTCCTTTGCTCCAAGTTTAAGTTAAGAGGTCATTTCAATCAAACAAACCTGTATTTTACCCATCATTGCCTCCCACTGTAAGTGTCGAGATTTCAGGTTACCATTAATCTAAAAGAATTTCAAAATGTTACAATCTAGTTCCTCAATTTAGAGCCTTGTCTTGCAGCAAACCAGCAGATAATTTCCAAGAACCCAGTCACCCGTCCTCCTCTAACCAATCAATCTGGCAGAACACCGGAGAATGCTCTGGGTGGGAAATGTGCTCCACTGAAGCTTCTTCGGAAGGTAGCGATAGGCCCTCAACCACAATTATAGTCAATTTAGGAATAATTCCTGTGAACATTAGGAATAGGAAAAGTCCCTCACCCAATAATTATCTTTCCGCCATTAATCTCTCAAGCCCATTTCATTAAATGTTCTGAGCACCACAGGTACTTATCACATTCCATGCCTATGAAAGATTGCCAATTCATGGCCACCCATCCGCAAGTATCTGCAAACATGCACAACACCTCTGCCAGAAGAATGCAGCTATCCCCCACAACAATTCTGTCTAGCTGGACACATGAGTCTCCTGGCACTTGCATACTCTCCAGACTACCTCACAGCACGCATCCACATGCCAGCTCGACATGGGTAGCTAAGAGACTTGGCCACCCTTACCTACTTTCGTATTGGCCAAAATGCACACACGCATTCTAATCTCCTCTGATGCATTTCCCACACCTTGGACTTCGGTCCCCTGAGGGTGTTCACCTACAGTGCTGAGGCCCGACCAATGGAAAAAGGCACAATACAAAATGACAAATGACACTACATTACCACCTTTGATGCCTGGTTGCCACCCATATATCTCATCAGGATCTATCTTGGTCATTGTCCACGGTATTACCCAAATTGCAAATTGTTCGTTTACAATTGTTCGAATGAACAATTGACCGAATTTAAAGGGTCACAATTGACCTTTTCACAATTGACCATATATATATAGGTTTTGGGGGGGTTTGGCGTTGGGTGGGGGGGTTGTATATGTTACTATTGACTTTCACAATTCGGTCAATTGTGAAAAGGTAAATTGTAATTCCAACAGTTGTAAAACGAACAATTCGTATACAACCCTGTCCACCACCATATTAATATTATTATAATGGCATTTGAGCGCTGAGCTATCTTTGGGAAGCAACAGAGCACTTTACAAGTCATAGGGGGAAGGACACTGGGGGAAGCAGATATACAAGGCAAGGGGGGTGGGGGTAATAACGGGGGAGGGCTGATAATTTGGCAGCAAGGAGTCTACAAGCAACCAGGGGATGTATATAACAGTAGATCAACCAGTCTCAGGTTGGGGAGGGGGGGGGGGTCGGAGCAGGGTGTGTGGACCTAGGTGTTGGGGAGGAGACAGTTGCGCTCCTTCCTGAAATGTAGAAGAAATCACCCATCAGTAATCTAGGCCCTCTCGCTACGACATGTAATGCAAGTAAGAAGGAACTGAAGTAGTTAGTATGGCCTTCATTAGGGGCATAGACAGTTGCCAAAGTGAGCTCTTCCTTGCACTGACCCCAACAAAGTAACAAACCTGCCCACTTCATCTAGAATAAAAGGGAAATCCTTCTGCTAAAAACTTCCCCACACTTTTTTTCTTTCCAGTAGTTGTTGCCTAAAAATGGAGGAAGGTAATATCTAGATCCAAGTCTACTGCTGTCAAGCAAGGTACATGTGTTTGCTGAATGGTGGCTACCTGAACGCCTTGTTCCCTCAGCAGACATAAAAGTCTAATCCTTTTATGAGGTGAATTTAAACTGTGTACGTTCAACGGAGTTACTTTGAATTTTGCTGATAAAGGAACACTTCAAATCAGAACCTCTTCTCAATGAAGGAGGTCTAACCAACCGATGCATTCACTCATCAGCAAAATTAAAAGCACCCTCACTACCACCTCCCCCTTTCTTATTCTCCCTCCCCACAAGAAGGAATATGTTACTTACCTGTAACTACTATTCCCCAGCATTGTTATCTTTTATAGATTCACATGCGGTTTGAATATTCCTAGTCTTCAGGCTGGAAATCCTCAGTATAGTAAGGCAGTTTATGTTTACATTTTAAAACTGCTGTCACTTTAGTGCTCTATTCGAGTAAATTTTGGGTCATAATGCCCACGGTCAATTGACAGGTCCCCATAGCTCCACCCCGGAGGCAATCTTCAGATTTTGGCAAGTGCCCGTGAACGTATGAGCCAAGAAGAGCCATAAGAGGGGTAGACGGGAGGGTGGCATATGAATCTATGAAATTCACCAATAGTCTCCAACAGGAATTATAGGTAAGTAACTTTTTCCTTCTACAAGGCATTGGATCTTTCATAGATTCACATGCTGTTTGAAAAGATTACAAAGCAGTACTCACACAACACCAACAATTGGCAGAAAAAAAAGTTAACCTGAAGGAAGCACTCACCTCAGAAAAAAACTTGTCTCACCCAAACAGGTTCCATAGCACTGCCTGGCCGACCCTTAACTCCTTGGTGGAATCCCTGTAACACAGTAAAACCTTGTGAAGGTATGCACAGATCTCCATGTAGCAGCCCTGCAAATATCCAGCAGGGCAACACCAGAGAAGAAAGTGGTTGTGCCCCATAGGCCTGGTGGAATGGCCTCTAGGCCTGCCTGGATGAGGCCTGTTAGCCAGTTGATGACAGAAGGAAATGCATGAGGATAGCCAACATGCCATGGAGGCTTTGGAAAGAGCAATGCCCATTCCCGCCGAACCAAAAGCCAAAAACAAGTGAAGACTTGCAGAGACTTTCGTGTGGGCAATGTAGAACCTTAGTGCTCGTACAACGTCCAGGGAGTGCAGCTAGCATTCCGCAGGAGAGGATGGACAGCCAAAGAAAATGTGTAGCACCACAGGCTTGTTTAGGTGGAATGCAGATGGAACCTTGGGCATCAAGGTTGGGTTAGTGTGAAGGAGCGTTTTGGATTTGAGGAAAAGTAAAAAATTGGGGCGGCCTGCATGAAAGCGCTTTGATTTCCCCCACAAGTCATGCAGAGGTGATGGCAGCCAATAGAGCCATCTTTTAGGACAAACGTCAGAGAGGCCTTGTGTAAAGGCTCGAAAGGAGGTCCTATAAGCTTGGAGAGGACTACATTCAACTCCTACACTAGAGCAGGTGTTCTGAGAGAAGAAAATGAGCGGAATAGACCCTGCAGGAATTATTTGATGAGCCTGTAACACCACAGGTAAGGCGTCCCGGGGAAACGCATGAACCTGGAAATGGCAGCCAGATAATCCTTGCTGGAAGAGTGAGCCAGGCCAGCTTGTGCCAAGGACAAAAGGTAAGGCAGTATGATTAATGGGTGCAGGAGAACAGAATTCCTAGCAGGGACTTTAACATGCAGACAGAGGCCGACTTCTACGACAGTAGAAGTTTCACTAGCATGGCTTTCACCCGGTCCTCTGACGGGGTAGTGGTGCAGGACCGCGTGTTGAGTTGAGCCCTAAGAAGAACAAGTTACTTTCTTACCTGGTAACGTTCTTTCGATGGGATGGTCCGACGACGTATTCCATATCTATGACATGTAATCACCACAGCTGTGCTGCTTCGGAAACTTTTTTCGGCATCTGCGTCCTGCGTCGATGACGTCGATGCGCCGTCGTCGAGGACCTCCTCCGACATCCGACGTTTTCCGATGTGATAAGTAGGACGCACGACGCCCGTAGCCTCAGTTGTATTTTTTTCCCTCAGAACGTGTGACATTAGTCAACTGCCAGTCAGACACAAAGCCTTGCGGAACGTAAGCTGCAATCGCAAAAGAAATTCTGCAGCGGGGAAGGCAGGGCGGGAGCGATATGGAATACGTCGTCGGACCATCCCATCGAAAGAACATTACCAGGTAAGAAAGTAACTTGTTCTTCGAGGGGATTGGGTCCTCCGACGTATTCCATATCTATGACAGACTCCCAAAGCAGTACCAGAGCAAGGAGGAGGGAAAGAATATAGAATCAAAATTTAGAATAGCCAATCAAATAGCAGAGCAAAGGACCGCCTTGCCAAAGGCCAGATCCTGTCCTCGGATGGAATCGAGGGAATAGTGACGTACAAATGTATGTACTGAAGCCGAGGTGGCTGCATCACAGATGTTGCGAATAGGAACACCCCTCTGCAGGGCAGTAGATGCAGCCATACCCCTGGTAGAATGGGCCCGCAAGCCAGCCAGTGGGTCCTTACCCGCCAAGCGGTAACACTCCGAGATGGCCAAAATAATCCAGCGAGACAAAGTCTGTTTCGTCACAGCTTGCCCCAAACGCTTTCCAGCGTAACCAATAAAGAGTTGATCGTCCACTCTGATCCGGGACATGCGTGAAACATAAAAGCTTAAAGCTCTCCTAGGATCAAGCCTATGGAGCCTCTCCTCTTCCTTACCAGGATGCGGAGGAGGATAGAATGCCGGAAGAACAACCTTCTGGGCCAAATGAAATTCCGTCACTACCTTCGGAAGAAAAGAAGGACAAACTCTAAGGACAACCCTGTCCTTGTGAAATACAGTGAAAGGTGGCTTAACTGAAAGTGCCTGTAACTCAATCACTCTGCGAGCGGAAGTAACCGCAACTAAAAACACAGTTTTCAGAGTTAACAGCCTCAAAGGGCAAGAATGTAAAGGCTCAAACGGAGCACCCATAAGAAATGTAAGAACAAGGTTTAAATCCCAACCGGGCACCAGGAAAGGTGACGGAGGGAACACATTAGTGAACCCTTTCAGAAACTGTGAAATTAAAGGGATTCTAAAATAAGAACACTCTTCAGATGAGCGCTTAAAGATGGACAGCGCCGCCAGGTAACCTTTAATGGTACCCACTTGCAAGCCCCTGTGGGCCAAAGAAAGCAAAAAGGACAGAACCATGGGGATGTCACATGCAAAAGGATCCACATTCTGAACTCTGCACCAGTCGCAGAACTTACGCCAACGGCAATGGTACAGAGACTTTGTTGCTGGCCTTCGAGCCGAAAGCAACACCTCCATCACGTCTTCAGGGAGGTCCCAATCCTTATACCTCAACCTTTCAGAAGCCAAGCGTGAAGGTTGAGGGATCTGACCTCTGGATGGAGAACCTGACCCCCCCCTCCCGTGAGAGCAGATCGTCTCGGTAGGGAAGACGACGTGGAGGGCAGATGGACAAGTCGAGAAGGTCACGCTGGAGCAATGAGGATCATCCGGGAACCGAACTTCCGTAACCTCCGCAGCACTTGCGGGATGACGGGGACTGGAGGAAATGCGTACAGCAGCGGGAATGTCCACTCCACCACGAACGCGTCTCCTAAGGCTCCTTTTTGGAGGAAATTCCCGCGAGCAAAATCTTTCGCACTTCCGGTTGACACTGGAGGCGAAGAGATCCACTTGAGGGGTCCCCCAAAGGGAGAAGATCTCCAGGAGAATCTCCTGAGCCAACTCACACTCGTGAGAGATCGCGCTCTGCCTGCTCAGAGCGTCCGCCGTCACGTTTTCGTATCCGGCCAAATGAACTGCCGAGATCGAAACTTCCTGCTGGATGGCCCAGAACTCGAGCTGCATCGCCTCCCTGCACAGAGGAAGTGACCCTGCCCCCCCTTTTTTGTTGAGGTAGTGCATGGCGACTGTGTTGTCCGTCAGGATCAGGACACTCTTTCCTCGCACAGTCGGCAGAAAAGCCTTCAGGGCTAGCCTGACGGCCCTCAGCTCCAACAGATTGATATGGAGTCTGGACTCCGACGGAGACCAACGACCGCTGACTGTCAGCCTGTTGGCATGAGCTCCCCAACCCGTGAGGGATGGAGCCCCCTTCATCAAGTTGCCTTCGACGGCCCACCACAGAAGGTCCCGGGCGACCGAGGGCGGCACCTGAACCGGGTCCGACATCCTGCCGGAGGACTGCGACCATTGCGTCTTGAGTGCCCACTGCAAAGATCTCATCCGCAGGCGAGCCTCTGGCACCAGAAGAATGCAGGATGCCATGAGGCCGAGCAACCTCAAGAACTCTAACGCTGGGAGCGTCTGGGCATGCTGAAACTTGTGCACCATCTGCTGAATGTGACGAGCCCTCATCTGGGGAGGAAAACACTGCCCCAGGGAAGTGTCGAGCACTGCTCCGATGTACTGGAGCCGCTGTGTTGGCGTCAAATGGGACTTCTTTAAATTGAGGGAGAAGCCCAGCCTGTGAAGGGAGTGGCAGGTGACGGACAGATGATCCAGGACTTGCTCGGGAGAGCTCCCCCTGATCAACCAATCGTCCAGGTAGGGGTAGACGTGAATCCCCCCTTGCCTGAGATGCGCTGCCACCACCACCATGAGCTTGGTGAAAACCTCGGGGCGGAGGTCAATCCGAACGGCAGGACCCGAAACTGAAAGTGCGAGTCGCCAACCGCGAACCTCAGGTACTTCTTGTGCTTGGGATGGATCGGCACATGGAAGTAAGCATCCTTGAGGTCGAGTGACACCAACCAGTCCTGAAGCTGAAGGGCCTGGAGGACTTGAGAGAGAGTAACCATCTTGAACTTGTCCTTCCTGAGGAGTTTGTTCAAACCGTGCAAGTCCATGATGGGTCTCAATCCCGTCTTTCTTCGAAATAAAAAAATAAGGGGAATACCACCCTTGTTCCTCTCCGCTACAGGCACCAGTTCTAAGGCGCCTTTTTCCAGCAGGGCTTGAATTTCCTGCGCAAGGAGCGGATCCGGACTCTGCAAAGAGAGGTTCCCCGGTGGATTGTCGCAAAGCCTGTGCCGAAAAGGAAGACAGTAGCCGTGGGTTATGATCTCCAGAACCCACACATCTGAAGTAATGGCCTGCCACTCTACAAGATGCTGCGCCAGCCTTCCCCCAACCGGTGAACCATGGGACATGGCCTCATGACTGAGTGGGAGCGGCTGCGGCATTACCTGAGGGCAAAGAGGCAACTGCCCGAGCGGCCTTGGCACCACGGGTACCCCGTCGTCCACCTCTGGTACCCCTGTGTTGGCCTCTTTGACTGCCAGCTCCTCTCGCTTTACTGAAGGACGAGTAATAGCGAAAGGAACCACCCCTCCACTGCTATCCCCTAGGACGAAAAGGCAGAGGTTGGCGAACTGCAGCGCCCAACAACTTCGCTGCAGCTTTTGAGGTCTGCAACCTCTCAAGGCTCTCGTCAGCCTTGCTGCCAAAAAGGTGTTCACCGTCAAAGGGCATGTTGAGGAGCCGGGACTGCACATCAGGAGCAAACCCCGACTTCCGCAACCATGCAAACCTGCTCGCCGCCATGGACCTACTGACGCATTCAGCTAAGTCCAAACCCGACTGAACAGACTCACACATGGCATCCTTACCATCCTGGACCATAGCAAGGAAACCATCCCGTTCGTCCCCTTCGGGAATATGTTCAGCCGCTAACGCAACACAGTTCCACAGTGTGTGTGTGAAACGAGACAAGGCACAAATGGAGTTGGCCGCCTGAAGAAAACACTTTCTTCGCCCAGCCATCAAAACGTTTGTCGTCCCTATCAGGAGGGATGGTAGGGTACGACGCCTGCTTTGACGGGGCTGTGGCCGCCTGCACCACCAAACTCTCCGGGGAGGGGTGCCTGGTCAAGTAGCAGGGGTCGCTACTGGCTGGACGGTATTTTCGCGACAAGGATCTGCCCACCGCCGGGAGACTCTCCGGAGCAGTCCAAGCCGCCGACACCCTTCTCTGTAAAGCCATATGGAACGGCAGTACCGGGTCAGTTGGGGGACCAACATCAAGGATCATCCTGCACAAACTCCCCTGGGGGAGCAGACCATCCCAAGTACTCAGAAACCCTAGCCATAAGGCGCCGGTATGAGGAATCGGCATGAGAGCCAGGCTCAGGCCTACAAAACTCCACCTCCGGAGAGGTGTCCAGTCCACTGGCATCATGCAGTGACTGCCTCAAATCGTCAAACTGACTATGGCCCGAGACAATTTCATCCGGAACCTGACTAGGAACCAGGCCATCAGAATCCTCATCCGCCTCTGAAATATATTCCAGGTGGCGAAAAGAAGGCACCCGAGAGTGCTTGCTCTTAACCAGAGCCGGAGCCTCGAGAAAGCCTGTCGATGCCCTCGACGCCTCAAACGTCGATGTCTTCCTCGAAGACCTCGCAGGTGCTCACGGTCTCGAACGCGTCGAGGGCTGGGACCTGGAACGGGTACGTCGAGAACGAGTCTCCTTGTCCGAACGGGACCTCTCCCATGACTCGTGCCGACCACTCTTGCGAGCGGTGTCTCTCGACCTCTCACGACCGACCCCACTCGGGGGCGCGGACAGCTTAGTACCCTGCGACTCAAGAATTGCCAGCATTTTCTTCCCGAAGGAACCCCATTCCTCCGGCGTCGCACTGCTGGTGGGGTAAGCGACGTGCTGGGCAGAGTCCTCCGAAGAGGACCTGGAAATGACCGGTGTCAGCGCTTCCGAGAATGCCTCGAAGAGGCTGAGGAGTGGCGAGACCGACTCCTAATAGGAGACCCACGAGACTTCCGACGATGATGCGGAGAGTCACCCCTCGAATCATCCGTCGAAAGCCCCGCAGACCTCGACTTCCGGGGCTTGGACACCCGACCTACCGACAACTTCTTCTTACGTTCGCGTAAGGCTTTGGACGTGAGCGACTGGCAGTCGATACAGTCATCCGTGTCGTGGGCCTCCCCGAGGCACCAGAGGCAGGCCTCGTGCGAGTCCGTCACTGACATCTTGGACCCACACTCCCCGCACTTCTTGAAGCCCGGACGCGGGGTTGAAGACGAAGTAGAAGACATCTTCACACGAAGGATTTTCACAAAACAAACAGGTTCGAAGAACCGAGAAGAACAGAACTCCAAAGAGTCGAGGCGTTAACCGAGATTCACGAAGCAACACGTTCGCGGAAAAAACGGAACTGAGGCTACGGGCGTCGTGCGTCCTACTTATCACATCGGATGACGTCGGAGGAGGTCCTCGACGACGGAGCATCGACGTCATCGACGCAGGACGCAGAAAAAAGTTTCCGAAGCAGCACAGCTGTGGTGATTACATGTCATAGATATGGAATACGTCGGAGGACCCAATCCCCTCGAAGAGAGCTTACAGCAACGGGGGTCAAGCAGTACTTGCCAAAATTGATAGAGAACCACAGTGACATCAAGCAACAGATTGTCTTCGGTGTGGCGATAGGCCAATGAAATAGAGGCCGCACAACTAGCCAATCGACTAGGTGTGGGTAAACGTGCACCCCTGAACGACGTAGATGAGTGGCTACTGGAGCTAGACAGTTTGTGAATACTTTTGGGGCAGAGCGTTGGACAACGGGCAAGTCCTTGAATTGAAAATGTTGACCTGCAACTGTGAGTGAAGCAAAGCTTCTTCCAGGACCGCTGATGAATTGGGATATGAAAGTATGCATCTTTTAAGTCTAGGGACGATAGGAATACCATTTGTGCAGCTGTGTCAGAATATGCTGAAGGGTGACCATCTTGAAGGTCTGAGCCTGCAGGAACTTGAAAAGAAAGGCACAGGTCTACAATGGGCCTCCAACCCCCTGATTTCTTCTGTATGAGAAAGCATCTCAAGTACATTCCGAGACCGCATGGCTGTAAAGGGACATGCTCAATCGGCCCTTTGAATTGGAGAGACTGAACTTCTTGCAGGAGTAACGTCAAGTGCTTCTCAACCTTGGCCAAGGGAGGCATGGTGGGCGTGCGCTCAATGAATTCCAGTGTGTGGCCCTGCTGAATCAGTGACAACACCCATTCCACCGTGGTGATGGAATACCACTGTTCGACAACCTTGGAAAGTCACCCTCCCACCTGGGAGTGGAAGTGGAGGGGCGATGGCAGAGCCTGGTCAGGTCTGTTTTGAGGATTGGCCCCTATTATTGGAGAAGCTGCAATGGCACCGATTGCCTGTGCAGGCCTGCAAATTCCCTTTGTAGCCATCAGATGTGGGGTAGGCGTTAGGCCAGTCCTACTGGGGCCGGAGAAAAATTGCCTGTAATCCCAGGATGTCATTGAGAATTGTGTCTTCCCGTACTGAAAGGACTGGCGCCACTGTTGCACGGTGCCCAGGGGCTGGGCAGTGTCTGTCTGCCTTGATGGCTTGAAGTATGTCATTCACTTTCTTGTCGAAAAGTTCTTCTCCGCTGAAGGGTATGTCCACCACCTTCGACTGCACCACCGGACGGAGGTTTGTGGCCTTGAATGGCAAAGGAGAGCAATGTTACCCATTTGCCTGAATCCAGTGTCTGCAATGTCCAGTGGCACTGAAACGGCATGATCAGATGCGGCTTTCCCTTCGTGTAGGAGGGAAAAGGCTTCAGCCTTTTTGTCGTCCGTAAGGAAATCCAAGATAGGGCCCATTTTGAACCAGAGTTCTCAGATGTATCTGGACAGGATAACCATTGCATTAGTCGGACAGCAGTGGCGCCCGTGGTGATGATGCGTTTCCCAAAGGAGTCTACATCCCCCCCCATCCCCCTTCTCAGGTGGCACTGAAAACAGGGAGGAAGGATTCACAGAGCATTTTGTCACTGCCGCCAACACCACAGAGTTGGGACTGGGTTGCATTTGGAGACATTTAGGCACAGATTCCGAAGCTTTGTAATACTTATCCAGTCTGCCCTCTTTTGGCGGGGCAGAAGGATTCCTCATAGTAAGCAGGCTGTCTTCCCAATGGCCATCAAGAATAGGTATGGCCGGCACAGGCTTCCTGGTTTATCCTCGTTGCTGGTACAAGAACCCTTCCTTGTTTTACGCCTCTGGAACACGATCAAATACATTTGACAGTTCTAGGTGTGGAAAGAGCTGATTTTGGCTGGAGGAGAGCAATGAATAGCAGGATACTCTGGTTCATTGTCCCCATTGTACAACATTAACAATCTCATCAGAGGTGTTAGTGTGCATAGAAACATCACCCTGGAGACATCCTCCGAATCAGTATCTGTAAGGTTTACAGGCAGAGGAAGAGTAGGCATGCGTGCACATGAGGGGCACCCAGCTGGTGGTGGAGAAGCAGGCAATGGACCCGCTGTAACATCTTGACGTGGAGGCACAGAAGAGGCTGGAAGCCTGTGCTGCAATTCAGGCACCAGAGTTTGAAAAGTTGACTGAATATCCAAGGAGAGGTTGCAGGGCTCTGGTTAATAGGGAGCCAACTTTGGCGATGGTACAGCAGGAGCAGAGTGCCCTTGGGTGCAGCAGGTCAGTGGAAACTTGTGTGTATAGTCGTCTGAGTAGACATCGCCCCATGCAAGCTTTGCCTTCCTGGCATGTCACAAAATGTCCTCTGATGGAAGAATAGTAGGATCAAGAACAACAGGAGGAATATACAGGGCCAGCATAAACAAACTATGGGTAAGCATAGGCCTTGGTAAAGCAGAAAGTGCAGAAGGAGATTCTCCAGCCGGAGAGACGCCTCATTTAGCAGTCAACAGGGAGGCATGCACCTCCACTGTAAACAAGGTTGCAGTGGTGACAAGACACCAGTGGAGTGGAGTGCACCAAAGCCGTTGTCGACTGGACCACTGACAAGGTAATCGACGGAATAGAGGATGTCTGTTTGTGAGAAGTTGATGGGGCTGAAGACTATGTCTACAGGCCAAGTGTGGAAGAGTGCTTCTTAGTAGATGGAGAAAGACGCCGACTGCTGTTTCTCAGTTGTAGACTAAGTAGCCTATGTGGACAAAATCATCACTGATAGGACTGCAGATGAAGACTTTGAATGACCCTTCTTTGCTCTTTTGCCACAGAAGTGTCATGTGGGATCTTGACCTCTTGGTTGAAGAGGGGCATTCAAGGGGCCTGCTCAATACATATGCAGTACTCACATCTAAATGTACACAGTCTTTCTCCAAATATTCAGGATGCCCACCCAAAACATCCTTGCTCCCACAATGATCACTGGAGGCAAGACTCCAGAAAAGATTTTAAAATGTGAGTATTTTGCTCCCTATTATTTTGAAGTTGGCAATCCCAGTGGGGGTATTTTTAAGACGAGTGAACATATTCTTGAATTCTAAAAACAGATACATTTTTGTAATCCATATTTCTTTGCAACTAGTACTTGATGCAAATGAAAAGATGGGCTTTTACCTTAAAGTTTCTCTTCTGGTCAGGCAATAAATAATATGAAAGTTCCTCTCTGTGGCACTGGCACTGCTCAGTTTGTCCTACGGTTGTGAAAAAATCCAAGGACCTGTGTGGGTGGAAGAGAGGGCAGGCTCATAAGTGTCTGCTGTTTCCTCTTTTTGTTGGGAATATTTTTACTACCATTTTCTTTTGTTGGGAGTATTTGCCTGTTTTGAGAGTGTAAAGTGGCAGGTACTGTCATGATGCCTACCCCCGGGGACCCAGACCAAGTCCAGCAACCCCGGAAGCAGGCATCAATTACCCCAAGCAAGCCCAACAACCCCCGCTAGGGGCTATTTGGGTGCAGTCCTGGCGCCAGGCTCATAGATTAAAACTCACCTGATGCAGACCATGCTGCAAACTGACCTGATGCAGACCATGCTGCAAGAGCTCCAAGCCAAACGAGGCTTGGAAGGGAATATTTTACCTAGGGACTATTTTTTTTACTCGGGTGGGACTGGGGAGAAATACTTATCTGGGACTACTTTGGAGGCTATTTAAACCACGCCCGAAGAGCAGCACACGCTTCGCGTTATTCTGCATCCAGCAGCGAAACGCTCACTGTGCCTGCAAGTCTGCATCCAGTCTCCTGCCACGCCCACCTCGAGTTTGGAGCTCCTAGAAAAAGGGAGAAAGAAGGAGAAAAGGTTAGAACAAGAGCAATACCTTTGATCCTTACCTGAATTCCCGATCCATCGTGCCTTCGAGCTGGAAGAAAGAAGTTATTTTATGCCCGTCGCCTCGCCTGCTGCAGCGCCGCGCTGAACTCACCGGCCTTCGCAGCATCTTCACATTTCACCGCATCCTCCTGCATGTTCCCGCCGCACTCGGCACCTAAGGAGAAGACAACAGCAAGGTGAGCCAAGGGAATACACAGAGGAATACCCCCCCTAGACTTACCTGATTTTACCACCGGGGGTACTATTTTTCACGGGTCGGCGCAGCTTCCACCGCATCCTAGCCGAACCCCGGCCCCTAAGGGGAAACAAAAGGACAGCAAGGTGAAACAAGGGACTAACAAGGGGAACCCTCCTCACCACAACCGCCAGAGGTATTATTCCCCGAGACTTCATACTTT
Organism: Ambystoma mexicanum; assembly: GCF_040938575.1. Taxonomy (NCBI): domain Eukaryota; kingdom Metazoa; phylum Chordata; class Amphibia; order Caudata; family Ambystomatidae; genus Ambystoma; species Ambystoma mexicanum. The sequence goes on along the minus strand of NC_090922.1, from coordinate 573,257,831 downwards.
CTCTCAGCGCCTGAATAAGGGAGAAAGCAACAGGTTACATAAGGACATTATCTTATCGAACTGTGTTGGATAATACAAATCCTTACCAGAACATTACCGGTTGCCACGAGGAACTCTTCAGTAGGGTCAAGCTGCAACCTGCAAGGAATCGGACAAGAGTGAAAGTCAGGCATTTGAACTCTTACGAACTACATAATTACGGCGTCTTGCCGGGAATATCGGAGTCAATATTGTCCTGGAACTCACCAATTCCTTCAAGCCAGTGAAGCAACTGGTTATCTACGCGCCCCTGCGCTCAATGCAGGATGGAGAGCTCATCTTTTCAAATCATCAGGTGAGACTATAAGAGGGGACATCCAAGGTGATCAGTGGGGAGAACAGCGGGGTGGGGGATTTACGCTCAACTCCACGGGTGGTTAATTCCCTTTCTCCATTTGCAGAAGAATATTCCTACGGGCCAAGCAAACGGAGCTAGGTGGGCCAGTCCAGTCCGTCATCTCGGCCCTACGTGTCACATTGGTGGAGACCGCAGCAGTCCAGTCCAGATAGATGCCTCTGTGGGAGCCAGGTGAGCTTAACAGGTACACTGCTTAGCTGTAGGGCAGAACAAAGACATTCATCCAAAAGATAGACATCTTATTTCCAACTAAGACTAAAGTATAAGTGTACAAATTAATTTTTTCCTAATAATGTGGCGGGAACACTTTGGACCCTCTCCTCACCCCCTCCTATACTAATACCCTTGCCCCGCTGCACACCTATATTTTAATAAAAACAATTCAAAATTTCGAAATAGGTTAAATAATTTGGTAATTTCTTCCTTGTTTTTTTGTATTCTTTCATTTATACGGATACTATTCAGAACTGGCATTACAAAGCGGATAGTATAAGGTGTCATTATTACAAAGGATGCCTTTACATTAAGGCGCTATATAAATAACATCATTATCATTACATGTTCACATTGCCATGCACAAAGCCTTAACCTGCCTGCCTCAAAAATGACCTTACACAATTTTCAACATTTGAATAAAAGATTCAACTCCTACAGTCTGCTCTTTTCTACCCAAAATCACATTTTAGTAAATGTGACAAGAACCTTCTCAGAAGAAATAAAAGCATCTGGTTGAATTATACACGCGCCCACCCTGCCCGAAGACCCCAAATAAAATGTGATAACCTTCTCCTTAAATTGGAAAACAGGGCTTATAAGCATTTAGCACATACAGAGGGCATATAAGGACAGTTGGGAAAGAAAAAAGTGCTGAAAGAGAAATGTGTTTTTTTCCCTAAATACACTGTGGAGAAGCGATAAGCCAGCAAGAACACACACACATTAACGTTTTTCTGCTGCCACATGCTTGGCTCCTTCAGAGAACCAGTATGTCCTGCCATTGGAAGGGTAGAGCAAACCATTAACAGCAAACATTTGATGGAAAGCCTCAAATCATCACCTTATATAAGAAGTAGGTACTTTCTGCAAACTCTGGTCTCAAAGGATGCTGTGCCCAGTGAACTCTAAAATCAGTGGTGAATGCCTGTGAAATAAAGAAATGGATAGTCAATATTGAAAAACAGATTTCTAAGTACCTTGAAAAGAATAGAGTGATTGTGAGGAAGAAAATAAAATCACATTTCTTTTTGACTTTTCGGAGGTCACATGGAGGACAATGCAACTGTCAATGTTTTCAGTAAAAACCGGTTATGAGTTGCCAAGACTGCCGCTCCAGTCTCCCCCCCCCCCCAGCCTCCCATGATTTGATGAAACAGCATGACTGGGTCGGCTAAATCGATCCACTCAAATGGAGCGGTTTGCTCCCCCCCCCACTACCCGCCACTCAGGGCTATGCACCTTATCAGGGGCATACTTCACAATGACATCATCCATGACTTAGAAGGGCACTGGGATCAAAATATATTGACAAATGGCGGCTGTGTTCACTGGGGACCTTAGTTAGATGGTAAAGTCCTGGTGCTCTTCCAATGAAGGGGGAATGGAGTACTTCAGTCAGAGTTTCACTTCAAAGACAGACACAGAATGAGGGCTTCTACCTACCATTCAGGGACCACAGGGTCCGTAATCTAATCTTTTTGCTTGCGTTGATCACTAGACCATTTTCCCCAACGCACTCCTGCAATAGTTTAGCTACGCTGAAAGCCAATAAGATCCAAAATCATTGGCGTATAGCATCCAAGTAGTCGAATATAAGGCCTTAATTATTAGCAATAGGTCCAACGGGCCATCCCAAGCTCGTAATGTCTTCCATAAGAGTTCCCTGTCAATACTATCGAAGGCTTTTGCCAAATTAATGAAATCCAAATAGATTTTAGAACCACTTACAATTGCCCACAATTTTAGCACATTCAATACAGATTTAAATTGGTTCCTACCGCTTTAATTAACCCTGTTTGTCTAGGATTAGATTGACTAATTGCCATTCATTTTAGGAGGAAAACCAGGGGCTTTATCTAAATTAATGTTCAAGTCGAATAAAAAAAATTAAATGAGGTCGTGCCAATGTATACCTCTGCTCTAAGCCCATGTAGGTCCACGTTTCCCTTGACAACAAACCCTAGGAATTTAATCAGACCTGGACCGAAGTAGTCGAATATAAAGCCTTAATTATTAGCAATAGGTCCAACGGGCCATCCCAAGCTCGTAATGTCTTCCATAAGAGTTCCCTGTCAATACTATCGAAGGCTTTTGCCAAATTAATGAAATCCAAATAGATTTTAGAACCACTTACAATTGCCCACAATTTTAGCACATTCAATACAGATTTAAATTGGTTCCTACCGCTTTAATTAACCCTGTTTGTCTAGGATTAGATTGACCAATTTAGTAAACCCATTTTGTCAGGTAACCCAAAACCAATGAAGCAAACAGTTTACCCAGAACATCCAAAAGGGCAATAGGACGGTAATTATTGTCCGTCCTATTGCCCCTCTTAAATATGAGAACAAGACTGGTAGGGGGTGTCTGTACTTCCGCTCTCTATATGGTAGAGGAGAGGCACAGAAGACCCCAGCCAAGATTCTCTATTACGGTAGCAATGGACGAGCAATCAAGGCCTAGCTTCTCAGGAGGTGATGCAGGTTGGTTCTTAAGTACAGTATAGTCCCCGAACCCCCACAAAGGAATGTCCACACACTGTATTACTGAAAACAGTCTTTATATAATTAATATCCAAAAGGTATGTACACGATCACAATAACGCACTTTGTACTCGGAAGTCAATATTGATAAATATATACAATTCTAAAGTGGTACCACCAATGTTATCAAATCTCATTAAAGTGCATCAACTGTATGGTTAAAATGTCACAGATCAATAACAAGGAAACCAGCAATAGAGATAGGAAGGAACGCAAATGGTTGAAACAATAGGCAGAATGCTGACACCTACCAATAGGCACAGTTCTGTGTGGAGATCCCTCCCCCCCCCCCACCTGGGCAACCTGTAAATAAAGATATATAGCACAAGCCCAGTCCATGTAATGTTCAATAGTCTTATTTCCTCCTATTAAGGTTTTACCCCCCCAATGTACCTGGTGGCGTAGAGTTCTCCGAAGATGCGTCGACAGATCCTTTTTGAGTGCCTTCCTTTAAAGCAAGAGCCACGGATCGTCGAGAGGCGTCGGGGAACTTGGCGTTCGGTGTCGGGGAATCGACGGCCCTTCTTGAGTGCCCTCCCTTTAAAGCAGGAGTCACGGGTCGAACTTCCGACGGTGAACAGGTGGAACTACGGCAGTTATGTGGCAGCTTCGTTCCTAGCGGTGCTCATCGACGACAGAGCGTTGGCGTCCTGCAAGGAAGAGGCGTGCGGGGCACCTCGGTGACGATAGTTCTGGACCGCAAAGAGATGATGAAGAACTGTGGCCCAGCAAGGGTGTTGAGTCTCTGTGGTCCTCCGGTGGCGGGAAACCCACCGGCAGATGCTCCTCGGCGCGTCGACGGTCGGGCCTTCTCCAGCGGGATGAAGCGGGCGACGATGCAGATGAGAGCGTCCGATGATCAAATGAAGTTCTTAGGCAAACGGGAGCACGGCGGCTCCGGTCGGCGACGGCGGTCGTCGACAGTGGCGGACAACAGTCCGAGTGCTTCTCTTTGAGATTCCGCAGCAGTCCCCGTCTCGAGTCGGCAGCCTGTCGAAGGTCTGTCTACCAGGGAGCTTTGGCAAAGATCAGCTGTGCACGATGATCCCTCGTAGCTCGGGAAGAGGGCGCCTTACCAGGTCCTCTCTGGGTCAGTCCTTGGAGACACAGCAGCTTTCAGATTGTGAAGGAGAGCAACAGCACTTCTCGTCCAGCTGGGCTTCAAGGTCAAGCTTCAGTTACTCGTCGTAGTGGACTTCAGCTTCTGAACACGATTCCTAGCAGTGAGAGGTCCCCAGAAATACTGTTCATCTCCCATTCATTCCGCTGGGTCACACTCAAGCATCCAATCACGACTAAGGGCATTCATGCAGTCAGGCAGCCAATCAGGCACATGAGGTATTCAGGCCATTCACTTCTCTCCAGACACTCATAACAAGTTGTGTGTATTGGGACAAGTACCAAGCCATTCAACATTCCAAGCTGCATTCATACCGGTTTCGGGCAGGGCTGTCTCAGTCATTGTGTCAACCACCAGATACTAGACATCCACAACACAGAATGCATATCCGTCACACACTCTATTCACCAGGGTCCCACCCACAGGAGGGACCCACAACATACATCACTGGGAAGGCTCCAGCTAGTCTGGCCGGGCCTTCACACGACCACCATATATGGCACTTCCATCCAACAGCCAGTCAGGGGGAAGGGACAGAGTCAGGGCTTCCCAGGACTTTGGGAAAACAAGGTAATAGGTAATAGAAAGCAAGAGGCCACAGGGACCATCTTGTTTTCCATCAGGAATCAACTGATCCCAATGGCAGGGCCGGGGTATCCCCAAAATGGAGGATACTCTGCGCACCTGTCAAATTCAGCATGGAGCTGCCACCAGCCCATACCCTGCTCTGCGGGCCACCCACAGATGCCCAAAAACATACACTAGGGGCCCAGGGTTGTACCCCCACCCATGGGTGCCATAAGGGTATCCCACGGGTCCGTTCACCAAACCAAAAGAGAGCTGCACCGCCAGGAGTCCCACATGAACTCCTGCGTGGAAAACACGACAGAACACACGATAAAAAGCAGTAAAGGACAAAGATACGGAGGCCCTCTCCCTCCGATGCATTTCCAGCATCACACTATTGCCCCTCTTAAATATGAGAACTCTTATTGCAGATTTCCACGATCTTGGGACATCCCTTGCCTTCATCACCTGATCATAAAGATTAATGATGAAAGCAGCCCACTGCACAGGAGCTGCTTTAATCATAATGTTGTTAAGGCCATCAGGGCCGGGTGCTCTCTAGGTACTAGCCTTCTTAATGCTTCAATATCATCTTTGTCAAACGAGAATCACCACGCACCAACTACTTCTTTTCCAGAGAACTTATGAGTGCTGTTAAAAGGGACAAACATTTCCAAATTGCTCTACCAACCTCTCCTCTGTAACCACATTAGTTTAAAGAGCTAACTGGGGGGTGCTTTTGTTGTTAAATAGCTGCCAAATCTGGCCTATGTTTTTCTTACAAATAGCCTTTAACATTAATTTGGCCTTTTGTTACAGCATCTGAGCTCCATGGTAGATTAACCAATTTCTAGATCATGGTCTCCTTTTCCTCAGAAGCACTTCTCTTAATCCCTTCTTGAATCGATTTATTATTCTGTCAGCACGTAATTGTTTTTTTTAGCTTCTACGGTGTCCCTATCGACAAAATATGTTTATGTAGAAAGCCTGCTTTTTCACAGTCTTTACCAACCACCTCAAACTCTAGCAGTAGAGATGCATAGTTCAACCCAGATCTTTGGTTTCTCCACTCCTCCTTATATTTTTACTAATAAATGACTTGCATCTGGCGGCTTTATCCTCAACCTGTTTCTACCCAGATATACCTCTAGGCTAGGAGTCTGCCATTCCATTCTTGATTTTGTTGCCACAATCAATGTAATTTTTAATAGACAATGAACACTCTTCGTCGTTGCAATGACCACCAATGTGTTCACAAGGGGAAACATATTACCTGAAACGAAAACGTAATCCAGGACTCCAAGCTGGGCCTCTACACCAAGTAGGTCTGCTTGGAATATCTCCACTTATCTGCCCATTTAACATCTGAAAGTCTCAAGTGGAGTGCTCTAACCCATTGCCGCTGCTCTTCTGTGCACATTATCTCCGCAGCCGTACCAAATTCAGTTATTATCTGGCTCTTTTTATCCTATAAAGGTTATATTCAGATCTCCACAGATAACTATATTTGGGGCATTCCATTGAATGTTACACCCATCAATTATATTCATAACAGTTTCCACAAATATTCCTGATTCCCTCCCACAGGATTCCAATAAAGATTAAAAATGACCCACAATTTTGAGCCCAGGACACCTTCCTGATCCGCTCAAAAGCACCTAGATAAATTGATTTGGATGCCATGTCTGTAGCACTAGCAACCCCATGCCATGTCAGAATGCCCAAAAAAGGCTTCCTGTCAATCCCTTTTTTGCTGGGTTTAAGTAGGAACTATAGCACTCCAACATACGTTTTACCTGCAACCAGGTTTCCTGTAAACATAAAATATCAACGTTTTCAAAAGAGTTTATGATCTTTGAGGAGAGGAGTGAAACCCTGGATATTCCAAGATCCTATAAATCAATTCATGTGGTCAGTTCCAACCTCATACTACGTTTTACTTGACACTATTAATGCCTCTGCCATCCATCACCTTTAAACACATTTGAAACTTTTGGCACTTCCCTGGTCGTCCTGTCAAATCCATTTCTACAGCTAAAAGTTAACCTTAATGGGCAGTTCATGTCTGATCTGGGATTACACAGATTGTCATCAATAGTTGAGGGCTGCAAATTAAATGCCACAACTGGATTAAGTTTAACAGATCTCACCCTCTCCTGTACTTTATTTCTCAAAATTGGCATGTTGACATCTTGCATCTTTTCAACTGTAAGCTGAGTCGTGGCCGTGGTTTCCGTTCGCTTGAATCCCAAAGGCAGCAGAAAGGTTGAAGCCTCCAAAAGTAGGTTCTTAATCAAGTTTGAATTCAAATGGAGAACAACCCTATCCATTTGTAATTCATTACAAACTCCACTATTTTGATGTCCTCTGTATCAATAGGCAAGCAGTATGGGAATATGATGGAATAGTCTTCGCACATTAGTGCGGTTCAGAACTAAACCATCCTCCATAGGTAGTAGTTGTTCGAAGAGTAAGGTATTCCCCCATGATGACTGCCTTCCGTCTGAGGCATACCTTTTGTATTATGCCCCGCATTGGGTACTACAAATTCCTGAGGATTTTTGTCCATCCTGAATTTTTGATCGGCCATCAGTCTCCTTTGGGCCAAGGTGAAGAAGGGCACCTTTCCATCGCTTAGGGGGGAGCAACATATCTTCCATTCCTGAGTCAGGCACTGGTGAATTCTGGGCTTGAACTTCAATCTCCAGAACCATCACCTGTTCAGTAGGGTCTTCAGCAGTATAATTAGTTAAGTTCAAAGGTTCATCATAGCTGAACCCACGGGCCGGCTCATAGCTTGTTTCCGTTACTGCATTCCGTTCCGTAGACACTGACGAGACCTCCAAATCGGCAAATCTAGCCAAGGACCAAGACTTTTTTTTTTTTAGGGACCGGCTGTAGCAACAGTGGCGGCGTCACCAGGTTGCGCACACATTTTCTAGCGTCATTTGATTTACCTCTGCTTGCTAGATGCATATTTTTTTTTGATGCAGCTCTAACATTTTTGTTGAGCTGCCTTTCCCCCCCCTTTGTTTTTGGAATTTCAGTATGCTTTGTTAGGCGAGTTTTGAGCCTCCAAGGCATCATCAGCCTGGGAAAATCAGTGATTTCCCCCTCGTCTTCCAACAACACTAACACTGGGTCCGTAACAGCAGACACTCATGGGGGACTCAGAAGATTCACTTACAACAATTTGGACATCATCCTTTCTTTGCTGTGCCTCTTTTGGAGTTGCAATTCCAGAAACTATGGTTGTTGTCCCTCAAGTATCATGGGCCTTGGAAAGTTTTAAAGAGCCCAACCCAATAAGCTTCTGTGACTGAGTTCACACAAGCATCCTCCTGCAAGCTCTAAGAAATTGTACCATATTCACAAACTCCTTTCATCCATGCTATTGACTCTAATAAGGATTCCATAGTGATCTTTTTGTCAAAGCCTTCATCTTCTAAAACAAAAAAAAAATGTAAAAAAACGTTGTAAATGCCTCAACTTCACGATCCAATCTAGTTTGTAATGAGGTAATAGAAGATTCTACATAAATCATTTCTAGTGGATCATGGCCAGTAAGGTTGCTTGGTCCTTGAAATGTTCATTTATTGTTTCATATAGTTTCAAAAATGGAGACAAGGAAATTGAAGCTGACATAACATTGCCCATCATAAAAGAACAATTATGGGGTTTGAAACAATGCTGAATTTGAATAACTGGGGCCGTAAGGATTAATATTTGGTGAAAAAGCACAGTTGTTAAGGGATGACAAAGAGGTGGATGAAGGGGCCATCAGCGTATCAACCATATACTCTGGTAATAATTGGCGCCTTGAGTCGTCAGTGTGAGTCTCTATATTACTGTAAGTTATCGAACTCTGCACAGCCTGGTCATCCAACAAGCGTTCCGACCTCAGCACTAGGCTTGGCACGCTGTTGGAATCCCACAATTGATGTGTCAGCTGGAGACGCTCAGGCCTCTTGCCTCTCCTTAATGTTTGCAAGGTCTCTGGTTAAACACACTGCCAAATTTGACGGTGACCGCTCATTGCGAGGGGTAGTAAGGGCAATGGGCACTTCCACCTGTGATTGCCAATGGTTTTCCAATATCTGGGGGTGCTGTGTTAGGTTTGCACAAGTGGAGTTGGATCGACTAGAGAAGGCCGTTGCAAAGTACCCAATATAGTACCCACTGCCACCATCTCAGGAACCTCTGGTCCGCTTGTTCTCACCACCTCATTAAAAGTCAGAGGCTCACTTTCTAGCATTTCAGTGTCTGTCAGATCATGCAAATTATTTGTTAGTCAGTATGTTTACATTGTCCCAGGCATCGACCACCACGTCAGACAGGTTTTCTGGAGCAACTGACAAAAGTGGAGGGAGGGAGGGGTAACTATTAGGGGTCCAGGGGAGACCTTAAAGGCAACCTCTGATTGTAAAGCTGTAAAGCTTTCGCAAAGTCCACCATATTCAACACCCACCTCAGTCTTGTATCCATGTCTCACCATCTTTTTGGCTCAGTGATGAATGCTGTAGCTGAAGGGGAGCTGCATTTTCTTTCAGAATAGCTCGATTAGATGAAGGTAAACTGACTTCATGTAATCGTAGTTGACGCCTTGAGTGGAGAGGACAGCAGGATTCCATATGTTGTCCTGCGATCACCAGGACTCACTAGAACCTACTCTCAGGCACTCGGGCCTTAAGAAAATCGTTTCAACCTGGTTCCTGCCTGTCTCTTTCCTGCAGCTTGGCTGAAGCTCGGCTCAACGCCACAGCCAAACTCACGCACCGGCATTACGTGCCAGGAACCTGCTTTATGCAAAGTTCCAGCAGTTTAAAGGAGTTGAAGCAAATGTAGCAATCAAACAAAGTAGAAATAAATAGGTCCACTCTCCAACTCTCCTGAAGCTCGACTGAACTCCAGAGCCGAACTCACGCCATTACTAAAAATCACTCTCAAAACAACATTCAATCTCATAACAAACAAGCACAATACACATTTGTATACAAAAGCTAAATACAAAATACTATGAACACAACACAATAACAATCCACAAAAGGAGGTCGAGTTAAGGTTTCAGCAATGTTGGATTCATTTTGCGTTATGCTTGGAGTTAATGTTGGTTTTCAAATTAATGGGTGAAACCTTAACGTTGGCATTTCCAACATTCAAAGACATCTATATATATTTAGCGCATAGAAGCTGATAGGAGTTCAACATGAAGCGCTATAAAAACAATATTATTAACAATATATTTATAAACACACAAAGCAAGCTACAGGTATTATTGGAACATTTCTCTGCAAACTAAGTAAAAACTCTTTAGTTTTCCACTTACTTTGTGGGATACAAATGAAATAATGTTACACACAGCCATTTGTGCACAGATCAAAAGTCAACAATAGAAAAGGGAAGGCCATAGGCATTGAAGCTTTTTGCAAAAGCAATAGTGCCAAAAGGAGGCAGAAACGATGTACTTCTTGCCATTCGGATACTAAATACTAGTCATTCAATCCTGAATGCATGCATCTGTGAGACTCACAGCATGAGCGATGCTCCAGTTTAGTGATGTAGGTACCCCTGGCTGTCCGTCAAGCCTGAGTGTTCCTTGCATGTCAGTTGGCCCTTAAATGCCTGCCTGCAAGGGGTTCCATGTGATAATGTCCTGCAAAAATGTCGCCTAGTAATAAAGTCGACAAAAAAGTGCAGTATTTTGCATGGACATTATTACATGGAACATGCGAGGGACACCCCTGCATCCCCTGCTCCCCATATATATGTTGACCATATATAATGTCAACATGACCTTTTCCCGGCAACATTATGTACGGCTACCATATATATATGGGGACAATATTACCAGATACCCTGAAATGATGGTCGGGTAAGTGCTTCCAAAAATGAAATTAGAGCTACTGATGACTGCAACTGAAGATTAAAGCAGTATCTTTTCTAGGAAAGCTTGCCTGCTGGATTTGCGCGTTGATGCACTATTGGGGCGTTGAAGAGATGCTCCTGCAAGCTTGTATCTTGTAAAATGCCAAAATAAAATAAAAATACTACAGTTTCATCCTTCATGTACTAGATACAACACCTGGAAGCAGGCATGTACTCCATACCGTCAGGGTAGGTGACACTGTAGTCTTCCATGGAAGTCTTTTACACAATTAATAGGACATTTTTGGGGAGTTAAGAGTAGCAATAACATTTTGTCATCCTAAAAGAAAATTAATTAGCAGTGTTGGAAATTCAGGTAAGCTGCACATTATTTCACTCCTAGTGAAAAAGCAGTGCCTTGCAGGCCTGTCCCTCAGCTAGTGTCAGTGACTGTCTATAGATCCTTACAGCCTTAAACAGTAAGCATAAAAAAGGGGAATGTGCTAGTGTAGGTGACTTACTTAAAGGCCTCCAACCTTATCACTCATCACTCCCTCAGAGACTTCCTAACTTTCCCTACACCAGCGCCGCTTAGTGTTAAACGAAGGGTAGGGAATTGTGCCTTGTGCTTACTCTTCTGCAATCGCCTAGGTACAGCCACATTCACACTCCCTATTTTCACCTCCCAACCATCTCCTCCCACTACTCTTCTGTCCCTCCAATATTCTCTCTACCTCTCCTTAACTCCACCCTTTGATGTTACCAACTCTTTCCCTCCATCGAAACCATCCTTACAAGGCTACTCCCCTCACAATACTATCACTCCAGTTCATACTGCCACCACTCCCCTCCTACTTAACAACGTCCTATGACTCACACCCCTCCTGTCACTCTTCAGAAGTCTTCCCACATTCACACTTTCTATACACTTGTATCACAAGTACGCACACTCACACTGAAGTGCCACTATCCCTCCTTAACCAATATCACACCTCATAAAACAATATCCTCCACAATCTGCTGCTCTGTCCTTCCTCCTGCTGGACCCCGGTACAGCCACAATTTCCTGTTTATCCCCTTAAATATCCCTCCCTATTTTCGGATTGGTGTTTCCCCTGCCAATCTTATCGACTTTCTCCATTCCGAGACGTATGTGTACGTGGTGAGGCTTTCAAAGGGGCCTTAAGCCATGTCCACTGGCTCTTCGGCTGTATGCTATCTAATGCCAGACTAGAGTTCAACTAGCAGTTGTGGTAGGTCAGGCACAGGAGGCGGACATTTAGGCATAGTTGAACACTGCTTTATTAGATAGTATAAAGAAAAATGTAGCCCCTACTTCTAATACGAGTTCCCTAACCTAGCTACAAAATAACAAATGGTATTCGTCAGGATGTCTCACCAACTAAAGTCAGTCCTCCGTGCCAAACCTAGGCTAGCCTATCGCTAATCTACTCTATGGAAAAGAAGATAGATAGAAAAAAAGGTCCTGAGCTACGGCCAAGTTAAGGGTTAATGCACCGCAGGAAGTAGTGGTGGCTGGTTTCTGACCTTCACCCCAGAGTCGGAGGGACTCTTGCGTCTCAAAATCCCGGAAATGTCTCTCAAAGTTCCTGTTATGTTCAAAACATCCTCATCCAACAAAAGGATTGTATTCCTTCTCCAGGGAGATACAGGTTGCTACCGGCCAGGAGTCTTGGTATCCCCCACACCCCTGAGCCCACCAAATCCAAGAATATTCAGTCCTGGGCTCTCACGCCTGAAGTCATTAGGTAGACACCAGGCTTTCTTGGATGGTTTCCGGTTCCTTTACCATCCAGTGGTTTGGTGCCTTTTCTTAGCCCACGGTGGGCCCTCGCCTGGTTGGTTGTTCGGTTTAGTTTTAATCTTCCTAGGTAGATTTGTGACTTGCCCCTCACTGGCTGTAGGCTTCTCTGGCCCTTTCACTTGTTCAGTTTTATTCACCCCATCCTGGGTTATATTCTCGGTTGACCCATCGCATGCTACAGTCTTCTCTAGCCTGTTGGTTTGTTTTTTGTTCACCCTGCCCTGGGGGGTATTGTTCTCTGTCTCTCACAGGCTACAGAATTCTCGTGCCGCTTTGTTTGGTTTCGTTCAACCCGTCCTGCTGTAGGATTGTGGTTGGACCCTAATGGGCTGTGTACTTCTCGGTCCCTTTTTTTATTTCATTCACCCCGTCCTGGGGTGTGCACTCAGTTGGTTCCTCATGAGCTATGGGCGTCTCTGGCTCTTTCAGTGGCGTTTAATTTACTTTATATGTATAATGCCAACCAATGACCCAGAGGTTTAAGGGCACACAAAAAAAGACAAATATCTAGGACAAGGGAAGGGTCTCGAACTTACACCAACAGGCTGAAGTAGAGAAAGCAGGAAAGTAGCGAGAGCTAGCAGAAGAGCAGCGTTTTTAGTTTTTTCTGGAAGAATTCAGCAGACTATTTCCCTTAGGTCAGGCGGGAGAGAGTGCCAAGCTCTAGGGGCAGCTATAATAAAGACCCCTTTTAAAGCTTTAATGGTGTTGCATAGAGGTGTGTTAAGTTGATGCATGTGGTTGCATCCAAGAGATCTGAGATTGCATTTCTCCGATATAAGATCTTCATATATGCTGGCATGGGGCCCACGCGACATTTATGAGTAACTAAGAGCAGATGGTACTGTACTTCTGCTTCCACCGGGAGCCAGTGTAGACTCAGTCTAGCCTACAAAACGTAATCCCTCCACTTAAGGCATTTGACCACCCTTATGGCGCTGTTCTAGACCACCTGAAGGCGGTTACACTCAGATTTCGGGATACCTATCTGGAGACAGCTACAATAGTCAATTTTTGCTCCTACTATGGCCCTGGCAATCATCTCAGCATTTTTCTGAGATGAGGCCAAAGGTGGTCCAGCAGTTTTATATAATCGGTCGAGGAAGAGACTATGACGCTGACCTGCGCCTTCATATTGAGATTCTGGTCCAATATTACGCCCAAGGTTTTAACTTTCATTTTAACCGCGATCTTGCAGTCTGCAATAGAAAAGCATTCATAGATTGGTCCTAGCTTCAAGATCTTATTCTGTGTACCCACGACCATAAATTTCGCCTTTTCTATATTCAACGCCAGGCCATTTTGAAGCATCCAAGTTTGAATGAGGTCAAAAGCCTTATTAATATTGCGCTCATCCTCTGCATGAGATCCTATGAGCGGGATGACACATTGTGTGCCATCCGCATAATTCGCAAATGCAATGCCATTCAGCTCCAGTAGATCAAAAAATTGGCACTGTTAAAATATTATATAGGGACGGGCACACACAGGCGCCCTGGGGAACGCCATAGGCTAGGCTAACAGGCGCTGCCTCTGCTTGCATCTTCTCATGTTCTCTCTCTCTCTCTCATGTTCTCTCTCTCTCTCATGTGTTCTCTCATTTTCTCTCTCATCTCTCTCATGTTCTCTCTCTCTCATGTTCTCTCTCATTAAAGCGTCATTTTTCAGCAGGGAATCATCATCCTGTTCATTCAGAGATTCCTGTTCTTTTAAGATTTTTAACAGTTCCTTACTTTCTGAACTAGATTTCATATTCCCATCATTGAGCATATCTTTTTTAGCTGAGATAGTTGCAATTTTGTATTGCTTAGCCGCTAATTTATATGCTTCCAAACTGGTGTTATCCTGACTTGACCACCAAGCATGGAAATATTTCATTTTGATCGATTTGAGCTTCTGCAAGTCGGAGTTAAAACAAGAATTGCTTTTCCGAACAAGCAAGACGTATTTTTTTTTTTGAGGTGCTAGTGTATCTGTATTATCGTGAAAGGAGTGAAGAAAAAGATTGGTCATAGATTCCACTGAGCCCACGTTCTGCGCTCTACTGCGGATGCTCTCCCCTATACTGCTTGTAAAGGGGGTCTTTAAGTTCCTCCCTGGAACAGAGGAAACAACTTGATTGGTGCTGGCTTGAAGGTGATGTCAAATACAGTCAGAAACTGAGCTTTCCTTGTTAAAGGGGCCCTGCACAAAGTTGCCCTGCTTACTTCCCATGAACCAATAAAATGCCAGACATATGGGAAAGGCAAGGTGGGTGTGATCCTTCTTAGGGAATTCCTTGTCCCCAGAGAGGGGAGAGGTCTCCCCAGTGGGATCCTGCTTGCCCAATCCCCTAGGCACGGTGTTGCGTAGCATGCTCACCTCCCTAGTCCCGAAGGGTGGGACAAATCCTTTGAATTCGTTCCATAGTTTATGTTTTCAGGTTTTGACTTTATGACGTCATTAGTAGGCATATTCAAGTGTTCCTGGTGGTTCCTTATTCGAAGGCGGTCCTCCGCTGTGTGTCTCTCTCTCTCTCTCTCTCAGGTGTTCTCTCTCATGTTCTCTCTCAGGTTCCCCCTCTCTCTGTCTCTGTCTCTGTCTCTCTCTCTCTCTCTCTCGTAGGTTCTCTCTGGTAGGTTCTCTCTGGTAGGTTCTCTCTGGTTCTCTCTCTCTCTGGTTCTCTCTCTCTCAGGTTCTCTCTCTCTCAGGTTCTCTCTCTCTCTCTCAGGTTCTCTCTCTCTCTCTCATGTTCTCTCTCTCTCTCTCATGTTCTCTCTCTCTCTCAGGTTCTCTCTCTCTCTCAGGTTCTCTCTCTCTCTCAGGTTCTCTCTCTCTCTCTCTCTCTCTCAGGTTCTCTCTCTCTCTCTCTCTCTCTCTCTCAGGTTCTCTCTCTCAGGTTCTCTGAAGCTTTGGGAAGAGTGTGATGCTGTTCTGTCTTTTCTTTAGATCTGAGAGACACGTTACACTGACTAGGTCTTCCTTCTTGGTTACTGGGAAAAGATGAGAAACACTAGCAACTGCTTCATGAGGTGTGGTAGGAGACAAGAGCATGCATATTAACATTCTGGTGCAGGGGAGGGGGAAGACAGGAATTGGGCCCCTCTCTACTGCCACCATCCACCTCAAAGGTAGTACTGGCTCTGGATAGCTCATAAGTAGGGCTTCCAGCCCCGGCGCAGAGGGGTTCCTGTCCCCCTCCTGACAAGGCCACGACTCCTGCCTTGTCACACTATTCAAAAGGAAAGTAGTCCCCACAGAGATGGAGCCATTCGCCATCCACAAGAAGTACAGCATATATTTGACATTCTGCAGCAATGAAAACTAGTTCAATGTATTGTGACACACCCACTCATTTGGGGGCGAATGCTTGCTCAATCTATCTGCTCTGAATGTGTCCACACCTCCAAGATGAGTCCTTCAGAGATGCATCCTCTGGCCTAATTCTACAGTTCCAGCCCTGCTTGTTCAAGCAGACAATTAGAGAGGTATTAACTGTATAGCCTTGCACCATCCTGCTCTAAAGGAAGGCAAGATAGGGTTTATGGACAAGGAGATGGCCTTAAGTCAGCTAACGTTTATGTGTGATCTATTTCCCGAATGTGACCACATGTTGTGAATTAGTAGGTTAACCAGATTACCACCTCGAGTGAATTAAGGGAGCCTGTGGTTGTGAGGATAATGGGCTCTGGACAAACAATAGAGCTCACCAGCAAAAGGTGAAATTCCACATTAAACCACCAAAGGTCTTCCAAAACCTTTAGGTTGATTGAGGGTGGGAGCATGGGCGGGGTGGGGGTGGGTGATCTGCTGTGACTGCAGATAGGAGGCTTGATCCCAATCCACTTGTAGTTTTAAGTGGGTTCACCTCATGCAAGTGTGGGATAATCAATACAATCATGTCCTTCACCACCATACAGCATAGTACTGCATTGCTAGTCGGTATCAGTCTGTTAGAGAGTAGTTTAACCAGCTACTATCTTACTGTGTTGCTCAGGGGATCATGAATGGGCCGAACCACGTGAACACACTAAGGTGCTGGCCCAACATGTCTTCATATTGCCACGCTTCCCTCAGCACTGTCCTTACCTTTGGCTTATGGATACCGTTTACTGCATGACTCCATTCCATCGCTCATTCTCAAACTCTCATCCTCCCACCCTAGTCTGTTCCTCATCCCACCCTATTCTGTTCTGTTCCTCATATCCATTTACAAAGAGCGCTCTGCTATCTTCCCAGCCATAACTTAAATTATCCACCTCATATCCCATTATAGGATATGCCGTTCCTCCATTGACCTCTGCTTCCTCACTCATCTTACCTTGAACTCCGGAACGCCAAATCATTCTCTTTCTTCACCTTCTCTTTTGAGTCCCATCACCCCCTCAACCCTCTAGTTATGTCCTGGCAATCAGTGAGAGATGGACGAGTCCCCTATTTAAGGAACTCATGGTGACAACCGTAAAGACAGATACAAGTTATCACAATTCAAGGGTGTTTGTTAAACTGTATAAATGGATGAGAAAAACGCCTAATCTACACATAAATCTAAGATGGGAGCAAGCTACAACCATCAAATAATAAGGCAATCTTAGTTGCCTCTTGTCAAATAAAAGAGCCTATACAAAAACAATATATTGACAATCCTTACCGCCAAGTTAAGTCAGGATGTTATAGCCGGGGACTCCCTTACCCACGTTTTTAGCATGTGAAAAGGCGGGAATCTTGAGCACAGCACATTACTGGGCTTCTCCAGCACGAGGCTACAGTTCCTTTCTGCGACATCAGGACCTTGGGTGGTTAAGTCTCTTTTCTACCAAGTCACTTGCCTCCGAGGCCTGATGTGTCCAAAATAACAAAACAAAGGTTTGTTCCAGATGTACGTTGGGTAATGACTTCACTCTGGGATCCCGCTCTTCCGTGCTCCGATCATTCGCCAATGTTGGCCTCCCTCCGTCGGGTTCACTACGGCCTTTTTCTCATACTGTTTCACTAGTTGTATTCATGAGTCTCGAGGTCTTTTAAAACTAGGTTTCACTGCGGGCATCCCTCAGCCGGGTTCACTCTTGCCAACACAAGGTTAACAGGATATCGTACTTTACCCCGTTCAGCGGGCATCCCTCAGTTTGCCATTCTCCAGCATGGGGTCTGGCATGGATTCACATGCTCATGAATATTCCCCGTCAGGCTGGGAATCCTCGGTAAAGAATAAATCAGTATCAGTTTCGTTTCTGATCTGTCTTTCTTAGTAGTAACCAATCACTGATCTCTGGGTCATACTGCCCCCAGCCAATGACTGCCCTCTCCCTAAGCCCCGCCTCTGGCAGCCATCCTCAGATTTTTACCGCATGCTCAAGTGTTGGAAGTCCTCGTGTTTAGCTCTAGAGTTTTTTTTTACTGCGTTTTCACGTTTTTCAGGAGATTTTCACATTTTTTCGGTTTATTCGAGCCTCAAGCTCCACCGTTTCTACTTCCGATAACGGGGACCCGTTTCGGAATTCTTCTATGCCCCTCAAGGGTGAAGTTTACATCGAGTTTATACTTCTTGGAGGATACCGGAAGATCTGCGGCCTACCTCAACGGACATGGCCCAGGACAAGGGAAGCTCGACGCCCAGATCCCAGCTTTTCAGGTGCTGCCCTGGATGCGGATTACATAACGTTTTCAAGGAGGACGAGCATTCGCGATGTCTCTACTGCCTTCATGAGGACAAGACGCACGTGGAGAAAGACTGTGCGTTCTGCAAGAACCTTTCGGAACGGACCAAACAAGACAGTCGTCCTGCCTCGCCGCCTGGCTGGAGAAGGGCACAGCAGGTGAGAAGGCGAAGAAGAAGTCTGAGAGGGCTTCTAAGTCCTGTGAGGGCGCCCAGGCGACAGGGGCCCAACAGAAGGCCAAGCACAGCGAGTCCGTGGGCACCAGGAGCACTGAAAAGTCAGGCTCTTCGGCTGCCAAGCAGGGCGCAACTTCCCCGGCACGTTCGACCACGAGCCAGCGCTCTGGTTCGGGGAAGAGGAAGTCTGAGAACTCGGGTAGGCCGCTGGAGCGGACCCGGTCGATCTCGAAGGAGGAGTGAGGCGCTGACCCTCCCCCCAAGGCGAAGGCCCAGGACGCACCTAAGGTGGTGAGGGCTTTGATCCACCTGGCAAAGGCCTCTACCGAAGTGGTTGCTGCGACCCTGGCAAAGCCGGCTGGGACTACGCCTGTGGAAACGCCCTCCGGGCCCAGAGTATCCCTGCCACCGCGGAGGGATTCCTCTTTCCAGCCCATCGCTAAGACCCCCGTGAAGCCCCCGGCTGAAAAAGGGGGTGGGGGGGCGGTGGCCATTACAGACTCGGAATCAGCCTCTGAGGAGGAACTGGTGGAAACCGAGAAGGGCCTCAACGAGAGGTCCATAGGCCTCAACGAGAGGTTCGAGAAGGTTCGATCCCAGTGGGTGGTCCCTGCTGACGTGATCGAAGATAGCGACGACGACGAACAGGGCCCAGTGGAACGGCCATCCCGTCCGTCGCAGCCACTGCCCGAGCCCCAGGATAGCTCGGCAGCCATTTTGTTGGCAATCCAATCCTTATGCACCGAGATAAGGACGAGATTACCACGCACCCCGACGGAGGATCCAGAACCAGGCCCGTCGGGAAGCCCTCCGAACAAGCGGAGGAGAGTCCACCCCGCTCCGCCCTTTGTGCCTGCGAGACCGGTGGACCCCTCATCCCCCTCGCCGGAGCCTAGAGAGGATACGGCGTCAGATACAGCGACGTGGACGGATGATGACGGCGGCGGCGATGACAGCGGACATCCCGTCTTCACCCCCCCCCCCCCGCGGGCGTCTCCGGCCGACGAAATTGGCTCTTTCCACGCCATGATAACCAGGGCATCCGAGCTCTTCCAGCTCTGCCCTGAAGAACAGAAAAAGGAGGGGTTTCTGTACCAACGACAAGAGGCCAAGAGGAAGACAGTCCTCGCGGTGCCTTTACTCAACGACATCTGGGACGAGGGGCTTGCTGTCCTCAAGAACCCTTCCACGACACCAGCCAGGAGGGACAGGTACGAGGAGTACCGAGTCCCCGATGGCGCCCCCTTGTGCCTCAGGGCCCAGCCCATGCCAGACTCTGTCGTCTCGGCAGCGGCTAAGAAGAAGGCAGCGGGTGTGGCGGCTTCAACTTCCACTTCCCCGCCGGACAGCGAGGGCAAGAAGTTGGACTCTATGGGACGACGAGTCATCTCGTCTGCGGCGAAGACGATTTAAGGCGGCCAATGCCTTAGCGATCGTGGCCCGCTACGACAGGGAGCTCTGGTTCAAGGTAGCTCCCCTGCTAGACTTCCTACCTGATGACAAAAGGGCGGAGGCCCTAGAAATTCTGCAGGAAGGCGAGGCGGCGTCGGATCACGCCATAACGGTGGCAACGGACATTGCCGATACTGGATTTTGCCAACTGGGCAACAGAGTTTGCCTCCGACGACGAGGATGGCTCAAGGCAACAGACTTTCGCCAGGACGTCCAGACCAGGGTGTTGGACATGCCGTTCGATGGCAACAACATTTTTGGTAAGGCGGTGGATGAGTCCCTACAGGCCATCAAGACCGACTCGGAGACGGCCCGAGCCCTGGGGGTGCTTCAACAGCGACGGCCCTTTCGGAGCTCAGGAGGCAGACAGGGTGCCTCCAAAGGATCCAGCGGTGGCTCTTCCACTTACCGCCAGGCAGCCTGCTCCTCTTCCTAGGAGGCCTACAGAGGTCGCTGTAAGCAAGGGGGTTCCCGCCGCCGTCGCCAAGGAGGCCAAGGCGGCAAGGCCGCCTCCGAGCAAGACTGACCCGGTCGGGTTGTCGGGCCCCCACTGAAGCACCCCGGTGGGAGGCCGGCTGACGAAGTTCGCCAGCGTGTGGGAGTCCATCTCCACCGACCGTTGGGTGCTGGACACCCTGGCCAACGGGCACTCGCTGGAATTCCAAAAGAAGTGCCCTCGCATTCCTCCCGTGGCCAGGAAGGAGAATCAAGTCCCTCAACTACTGTTGGCGGTAAAGGCGATGCTCAAGAAAGGTGCCATTGAGCTCGTCCCCAGAGGGCTCCGGAGTGTACTCAAGGTACTTCCTTGTCAAGAAGACCGGCGGTTGGCGCCCCATCCTGGATCTGCGTCGCTTAAACAAGTACATCAAGGCGCAGAAATTCAGGATGGTCACCCTCCAGCATATGCTGGGACAGCTGGAGGAAGGCGACTTCCTATCGTCTTTGGACCTGGAGGATGCTTACTTCCACATCCCTATTCTAAAAAGGCACAGGAAGTTCCTCAGGTTCGTGGTTCAGGGACGCCACTACCAATTCAGGGCCCTACTGTTCGGATTAAAGTCGGCACCCAGGGTTTTCATCAAGTGCCTGGCACCAGTGGCGGCGCGGCTGTGTCTGCAGGGGATCCACGTTTACCCCTACCTGGACGACTGGCCAATCCGGGCAAGGACAAGGGAACTCGCCGTCGAACACACGGCGAGGACCGTCCGGTTACTCACGGAGCTGGGGTTCGCCATCAACTACTCCAAATCCCACCTGGTTCCATCGCAGATAGCACCGTTTCTGGGAGCGAAGCTCGATACAGTGGGGCAGTTGGCCTCCCTCTCAGAGGAGAGGACCAAGACCATCCTGGCCAAGGTGCAGCGCCTGCTAGCCACGGAAGTGGCCAGGGTGAGGTCCATCAAGTCCCTCCTCGGGATGATGTCCTCAGGCATCTATCTTGTACCCCTTTGCAGACTTCGGATGCGTCCGCTACAGGAGTTCCTCGACGCCCGCTGGCTTCAGGCAAGGGGCTGTTTCGAGGACAGGATCCCTCTCGACGAGGAGTTCCGTTGGGCAATCTTATGGTGGGGCATACGTGCCTGTCAGGCACGGAATTTCAAATCCCGGCGTTTCAGGAGACGGTGATGACGGACGCCTCTCTGGAGGGTTGGGGGGCCCACACCGGAGACCTCCACACAAGAGGCCTTTGGCTACCGGAGGAGAGGTCTCTCCACATCAACATTCTGGAGCTGCGAGCAGTGTTCTGGGCTCTCAAGTCGTTCCTTCCGTCCCTCAAGGGCAAAGTGGTGAGGATCTTCACCGACAACACCACCACGATGTTTTATATACGGAAGCAAGGAGGCACCAGATACCCAGCCCTATCCAAGGAGGCCCAGGATCTGTGGCACTTGGCCGTCGCCCAGGAGATGTTTCTGGTTCCCTTCCACCTGGCAGGAATGAAAAACACCATCGCGGACTCACTCAGCAGGGAGCTGCGCTCGTGCCACGAGTGGGAACTGCGCCAGGACCAATTGGATCGACTCTTCCAACGATGGGGCAAACCCCAGATCGACCTGTTCGCGACGGTGACGAACTCCAAGTGCCAGAGGTTCGCCAGCAGGTTCCCACAGCCGAGGAGCATGGGCAATGCTTTCTCGTTCCCTTGGGACGGCCTGTTTCTATACGCGTTCCCTCCGTTGCTGCTCCACCTCATCAACCAGCTCAAGAAGTCCAGGTACAGGATGATCCTCGTCGCACCGGCGTGGCCGAGGCAGATCTGGTTCCCGGACCTTCTGGACTTGTCAACGTCCCCACCAGTCAAGCTGCCGGTGGACGCGGATCTTCTCTCCAGAGAAGGAGGCGCCATTCGCCATCACGACCCACAGTCGCTGAACTTTCAGGCCTGGCTCCTGCAGCACTAGAGTTTGGAGGGTACGATATCCCGGCTGATTTCAGATAGAGGTTATTGCAAAGGCCAGGGCGTCCTCGACTCTCAAGTGTTACGGTCATAAGTGGAAGAGGTTCTCTGTCTGCTGCCGTGCACAGAAGATTAACCCTCTGCGGATTACGGCCCCACAAGTGCTGCCGTACCTACTGTTGCTGGCCAAAGCTGGACTGGCTCACGCCTCCATAAAAATACATCTGGCGACCATCTCCCAATATACCAGGACTACGGGATGGACGTCCTTGTGGTCTCATCGCCTGGTAAAGGAATTTATGAAGGGACTATTCCGATCATTCCCGGCGTGGGAGCTTAATGTGGTGCTGACCAGGCTCATGGGAGCCCCATTCGAGCCTATGCATTTGGCGCCTTTGAAGTTCCTGTCATGGAAGACAGCGTTCCTCGTGGCCATCACCTCTGCACGACTAGTGGGAGAGTTTCAGGCCCTATCTTGCAAGCCTCCATACTTGACTTTTCATGACACGAGGGTAGTGCTGAGGACGCACCCCTCCTTCATGCCCAAGGTGCCGTCGGACTTCCACCTCAACGAGCCCTTTGTGTTACCAGTTTTCTTCCCGTCGCCTTCAACGCCGGCCGAGAGGACTTTGCACTCGCTGGATGTAGCTAGAGCGCTGAAGTTCTACGTGGACCGCACGAAGAGTTTTCGGAAGACGTAACAACTGTTTGTGAACTTTGGGTCTGTGATTCAAGGGAAGGCTCTGTCGAAGACTTCCATTTCCAGATGGCTCTCCGGCTGCATCATGCATTGTCACCGGTTGGCAAACCGACCGCTGGCCGGCCGTCCGAGAGCCCATTCGACCAGAGCGATCGCTGCTACCACGGCGTTCCTGTCTGGTGTGCCCCTGCTGGACATCTGCAGGGCTGCTACGTGGAGGTCGATGCACACCTTCACAAGATTCTACTGCATCGATCGGGACTCCAGGGAGGAGTCCAGGGTTGGCCAAGCAGTGCTGCGCAATCTGTTCTCTTAAGGTGAGCCTGGTGAGGAGGTAAGAGATGCTTAATGTTGAGTGGTTGTATTGCTTAATGTTGAGCCTGTTGCCACCTCCCGTGGTTGTGCATGTGTATACTGCTATGTATTCTTTTATTCATGAGCATGTGAATCCATGCCAGACCCCATGCTGGAGAAGGAACAAGTTACTTAAATGTAACTGTTGTTCTCCAGCATGGGTCTGGCATGGATTCACATGCGAACCCTCCCCACCTACCCCTTTGCGGCTCTTCACTTGGTCATACTGCCACTTGGCGTGCTACCAAATCTAAGGATGGCTGCCAGAGGCGGGGCTTAGGGAGAGGGCAGTCATTGGCTGGGGGCAGTATGACCCACAGATCAGTGATTGGTTACTACTAAGAAAGACAGATCAGAAACGAAACTGATACTGAATTTCTTTACCGAGGATTCTCAGCCTGACGACGGGGAATATTCATGAGCATGTGAATCCATGCCAGACCCCATGCTGGAGAAACACAGTTTATTCATATATTTATATGTGCGCAGGAATCAGGGCGCATCAAGGGAAGAGATCATGGCCAGAACTGGGAAACAGTTAATTTGGTATTCACAACAGGTCAATTACTTGACTGTAAAGGGCTTTTCACTTGTCCCTTGTTTGACCACTTTGACCTCTTTCTGCAGCCCTCATAGGGCCTTCTGGTATCAGAAGTTTCAACAAAAGGGGCCTGGTTAGAGTCTTTCGAATGAGCACCCACATTGCGCCGGAACACTCTGCCCCTGGTCTCTCCCTGGGTTTCCTAACAGTTCTATAACACACACACAGTATTTGTTCCTTGATTCACATTACATTGCCACTTGCAACCTTCGCTCAATCGCAGTTCCGTTTACCATGGTTCTCCCCAGACTCACCGGCTGCGATGAACCACTCAGTATTTCTCGTCCCTGGAGTCAAGGGCAGCACCACGGTAGCAAGCGTATCTGCCCGACTTGTTTATCAGTGTAGGAGGGTTCCGTGCACATTTTGACACCTGCTATACTACATGCTGGCTTTTATTCCTGGCCTTGTGATTCCTTTCTCGGAGGCTTCGTGGGTCTGGGTCGAAAAGGGCAAGGGCACTTCCCTCCTTGTCCCTTCAGTTCTCGCCCGCTTTCTCCTCCTCCTCTTGAACTGCTGTCCTGGAACAGCTGCCTCGTCGTACAGTCTGCCTTTCTTGTAGTGTGCTCTCGTGATCCCCCTTCCCCACAGGGATAAAAGGTGGAAGGGGCGTCAGGTGTGTTTGGTTATTGTCAATTGCCTGACCGTTGTGTTGGCAAATGTCAGGTAAACAACCCTGGTGTTAGTCCGTTGTCTTTCATGGTGTAAGAAAGTGTTTGTGTCGGAAAAGGGGATGAGGGGTAGAACTTCTGAATATCCTATGGGGTAGAATGGGGAAAAGGTATAAGGAAAGGGGTACCGTGTCTCACCTGTCGGTGTCCCACTTCCACTCCCCGAAGACCCCCCATCCAAGTGATCCTCCCGCACTGGTCCACACCCAGGAACTGTATCCAATAGCGATGGCTGTGTCCTGGCCACCTGGATGACAGATCCCCGGGGACTAGCAGTTGCAACACCTTCAGGTTTCTCACACCATGACATCCATCTGTCCTACTCCTCTTCTTTGTTCCCTCCAAAACCTCACTGTCTTGTCCCACACCCAATATCCCTTGCCTCTGCATCGCCTTACTACGAAATGCAGATTCACCCAACTATGGCTCTTTATCCAGTCAGGCCTTCACTCCTAGATCGCCCCCCCAGCTCATGTGACCTTAATAGACTAACTCTGCACCCACCTCTCCCTTCGAGCACCTTTGTCTTACTCACCATCAAACCCCTTGCCATCAATTATGGACCAACTCCCATCTGCCGAATTAGAACGTTCATGCAACTTCCTAGGTGTCACTGGTATAATTCCTAAGCTCACGGTACATCTCCTCTAGCAACTAATGACTTTGCGCTAACATCTGTACACAAATCTCAAAAGTAAGGTACTCTGATCATCTTCTAATCCTCCATCTAAATCCTCTCCACATCCCTCTTCAAATTCCTCCACCTCCCACTTCAATCCAATCAATCCATCTGCCACCTAACTCTGTCTCACTTTACTTCCCACCTGCCACCCAGTGTTCTGAAACCCTGATAAATGCCCAGTCCTCATCTATCCTTGAGCTGTTTCCAGCTTCCATACCTCCTTTTCTGCTCCCCGTACCACTGGAACTCCCCACTCACTAACAAGAGCCTAAATGGTATGCAGCTGCTGGTCTGCAATCTAATGATCTTGGGCAAAACAGACTGCATACGGAAGGCCATGGAAGACCACAGGCAGCAGAGGACACGTCATGGCCTCACGCTGCACACAAGTGCACACAGGCGCTCATAGGCCCATCTTCAGAACACACGTTTGTGGTGGGGTAGGAATGGGGATGAGGAGCCAAATAGAGGGTTTGGGGGCAGATGAAACACCCAGATTAAAAGAAGGTCTCGCCAGCACAGGACACAGTAGGGTATCAGCGGGTGGTTGCAGAGTGTAAACCACCCTCCCGAAAATAGTAATCTTCACACCTGTCCAAGGCTGCACCAAAAAGGCTGTTAAAAAAAAAGAAAAACACACACATTGAATTCCAAGATAGGCGTCAGTGAGTGAGGACGTGCAGTTCTCTGCTCCCCTCCGGGCCATGTAAGAAAACCGCACCCTTCTGAGCTCGGAGGCAGGCTGGGCTTCTGAATAACCCATAGAACTGTATACTGAGGCGGCTTCCCCACAGAGGTTGTTGCGTGCGCACCCCCTCCCCTGAGGTGTGTGAGGAAGGGTAAGTAAGGCTACAGGGACCGGAGTCTGCAGCACATGGAGACGACAAAAGGAGGCAGCTTGCCAGTGCGGTAAGGCCCTCAGGGGTGTGGCCTTTTATATGGAGGTGGCCCAGAAGAGCAATGCGATGCTGGAGGGAGGGACATTATCCAGGGCTCACCGCTGACATATGGACTGGTGCTCCTGGTAAAATGCGCGCCAGTGTGGGATAATACAAGTGCTCCCAAGCTGGAACTAGACTGTGGCTTTCCCGCCGGGCCAGCCACTTTAATAAATGGAGGAGGAGGAGAGCTTAGAGCTAGGTGGCACTGCTCATGCATGCAGGAGGAGAGTGAAGGGCAGAAGGCACGTGGTGCTTTGTGCAAGGAAGAATACAAAGAATACACCTTTCCAGGCATGTGAGTGGCAGGACGGTGTGGGCCCCTGTGAAAATGGGTGCTAAATGGGTGGATCCTTTTGGGATGTGAATTGGGACACCCTCCATGAAACTATCTGGCAACACTGAAAGTGGTGTAGAGGAGAGGAGATATTGGGGCACAGAAAACTTGGATCATTGTTGAGCCTACAGCATAGAATAAACATACACAAGGAAGGGCCCAGGTATTGGGCTAGAGGAGGCCCCTTGATACGAGAAGGCAGAATATAGGATGAGGGAAGACACCCAGATGCCAAAACCCAAAGAGAAGGGCACCCCAGCCGGAAGAAGGCAAAATCAAACGGACAAGGACAACTGGAGCACTGTTAGCAGCAGTGAACTGAGGGCACAAAAAAGGATTAACAGAAAAAAAAAAAAGGATGGTGTGGAGGAGAAAGGGGACCTACAAGAGAGATGGGATATGGCTCTTGGTAAAGAGGATCTGAAGGAATGCCTCAATGCTATGGAAGGGAGATTAAATACTTTCCAGGACCAGTTTACTTCTCTACAGGACAAATTGAGGAACTCCATTCTGAATTTCTGAATTTAAATTTAGGAATGTCTGAAGTTAAAGGGGAGGTGAAAGTGCTGAGCGAAAGAGTGGATGTAAATGAAGAGGGAAAATTTGAGCGTCCCTTCCCTCCCGACGGGGCCCCCAAACGGAAGCACCACTCCCGACAGAATAACTATGGACTATCCGAGATTGCACCCGGTCCCACTGGTCCCAGCGTAAGCTCACATCACGAAAGACATCCAGCCATCCGCTCGAGCCCTAGCCAACACAAGCAACAACAACCAAGACCGAGCTGGAGACGACTATACGGACCAAATCGATTGACGTCCCCAACAGCCATGCTGCAGGTCATTAGAAACTTCATGACAACATAGCTGCGTTAGACAGGAAGCACACGTGCAGTCGGCACAATAGGGACACTCGCACCAATCCACACGAAGAACATACGCATACAGTTCTATGAGCTAGAGGACAGGGACACACACACGTCTACGCATTTGTTATTTTCCATATATGCTCGCTACTGCACTGCAGAAATGCAAGACGCCAGAAGAGCTTGTGTATATGCTTGCAGATGCTACCCACAATTAACCCTATGATGGACAGGAGCACTCGAGGGACCTGACCACCGACGACATGCTTTTAACCTATGAACAAATATATTGAAAGTATAACCAGAGTTGAAGAAGGCCTCAGACAAATCCAGCACACTTGAAATCGTCTTGCAGAGGTCCCGAAGCTGCAAGCTGCTGAGCGAGCAGAATAGCCATGGCAGGGACTGCCACCGCCAAGGCTACGATGTTACCGTTGGCATTCCTCATTCCATGTGCCACGATGAGCCCAGCTACAGAAGAGAATACCCTGAGCTAAAATACAAATCAAAGTAATTTGGCCTCACCAGCGGTCTCCTCACACATGATCCAGCCGACCTGACATGATGCCAAGGCCTGGAAGCTGGGCAGATGCAGCCGTCTCACGTGTGAGACTGAGCCTTGCAACAAATTGCAACAATCCACCTACAACATGCGCTGGGACTGTGCCGCTCTCATGGCATTAGTAAAGACACTATTGTTACATACGGTCACATAGTCGCACCTTTTTGATACACTTTGTACAAAAACAGGTGTCTCGCGGGCTGGGAACAACGGTAGTCCCATGCTTGGGGGCCCGCAGCCTGACCAATCCGCACACTGGGGGATAGAGGCTGGCGGCCGGAATCTCCAGTCATCATTAGGGATTCTCATGCAACAATTCCCAGGTAGCAATTTTTTAGGGACGACCCAAGCATACCACCTGACACAGTGTCCGCCAGTAATAACGCGCACTATATGTTCCTACACTGGACCTACCACTCAGGGAGCCAACCCGGAGTGACGTAAGGTTCGAGGAAGGATTTTGGTAAGTGACACTGATTGTGACATCACAAGTGTACAAAAAGGGCCTGCAAGCCCCAAATCAACGAGATGTGCTTGGACTGGATTTGGCCTTCTAGGTTATCCCCACTTGTTTGTCATTATAAAACGGCAGTTACTCTTTGCGTCTTGTGTGGACCTCGACTTCTTTGGGACATTGGAAGGAGTTAGGGCCTTCCGGGAGCTGGAGGTCCGCGGACCCTAGGTACGGCTCTGCCGACCCCAGAATTTACCCTAACATGATGGAACAAGGCCTTGTCGAAATGTAAGATGAGGTAACAGTGAACATTTGGATCAGTTACGCATAATTTGGAATTGCAGGCAGAGGACTTGGAGAACTGATCGCACAGGTCCAACATTCGCGTGAAGGGCTTAAGTGAGTTCATACAGGATACTGAATTAAAGAGCACGATTCAACAATGTTTTCGGAACTTGATGACAGACATACAACCTGGAAGATATTGGTATTGACCATGTGCATAGAGTGGTGGTCCAAAGAGAAGGGAGCCCGGAGCTAGACAGATGTACTGGTTGCCCCAACCTCATACGCCCTAAAAGAGAACATTTTGGGAGCTGCAAGAAAGGATAAGAACATACAAGTGAATGGGGCACAGGTGTAGCTGTACCAGCACCTGGCTTTGGTGAGACTACAAAGCGAAGAGACATAGGCCAAGTGACACTGGCTTTAATTGCGAAACATTTCATATAAATGGACATTTCTGTTTGGCTTACTATTTAACTTGGAGGGGGTACAGCACCGAATCACATTGTGTGCGGAGGGGTTGGCACTTCTGAATATGGAGGACGAATTTGGGCACAGAGAGCGACGAACGAGGCCCTCCTCCCAACGTGGGACACGACAGTGGGACTGGTCTATTGTGCTTACGGAAGACAGGGGGTAATGATAAAAAAAGAAAAAGGTCAGCTTGGGAAATGTCAAGGAGGAGTGGAGGGGGGCGCGGGAGGTGGAGCCTCCTAGCAGTAGAAGCAGCATTTGAGTCTAAGATGAGGATGGTGAAGATGGGGATTGGATGATTTTATGGGCCTGGAGCAGAGGGCTGGTGGGTAATGTTTTGGAATCAGGGTGAGGTATTAGGGTACTTCCCAGTGGGGGCGACATCAGGTTTTTCCTTACGCCAGAGCTTTGGGGTTGGTCCCCGAGGGTATCATAGGATCTTTGACCTAGTCCTGAGATGGTTTGTTGGGGTGGGAGGGGTTTGGTAGGGGGAAGTTGGATGGGGTAGAGGGGGGCAGAGGTTGTGGGAAATGGTTTTGTTTTGGAGGAAAGTGATCAGTATAAGCATGCCATAAGCAGGACAATTGTGCTCAAGTGTTCAAGGTTGTGTCATGTTATGTGAGGGGGTTAAATTCCACTGTAAAGCGTAAAAAGGTGGAAGCCCTAATGAGAAAGGAATGTCGGGATGTCATTATGTTGCAGGAGACACATATTAAGAGGGTAGACAAGTCAGCATTTAAATTGCAGTATTTTTCTCGAATTTCTCAGTCCAATGCGATGGGGAAGACATCTGGAGTTTTTATAGGGCTCAGAGATTCATCAAGGACTACGATTGTGCGGTTGTGGCAGATGCTGAGGGTAGGTATTTATTTGTATTAGTGCAGATGGAACACAGACAAATCACTTTGGTAAAGGTGTATACACCAAACACGGGGCTAGAGGGTTTTGCAGTAGTGGAAATTATACTCACAGGTGATTTTAATTTGGCGTGGGACCCCACAATAGACAGAAATGGCAATGCAGGGAAAGGAACAGTGCTCCCAACAGGGGCACTGAAGGGGAGCTTTGAATACTTATGAGTTGTTTGGCAGACTAAAAGGGGAGAGGAAAGGGACTGTATGTGCTTTTCGCATGTGTATCAATCCCTGTCTAGAATTGATTATGTGTGGGTAACAGCTAGGCTAATGGGAGGGATAAAGGAAATAGATCTAGATTCCATTTCATTGTCTGACCATGCTCCTCTGCTAGTGACGTTAGAGATGCAGGGCGGCATAGAGAGCTATGGGCTTGGATATTTCTGACCAAGTTGTTGAATGACGCAGTGGCGGCTCAGGTGATTGGGGACAAGATCGAGCAGTATTTTCTTATTGACAACCAAGCTGTCTCGCCAGTAGGGGCCCGCAGACGCTTTAAGGCAGTGATGCATGGGGAACTTATTGCCTTCTGCTCTCAGTGCGAGAAGCACAGAGGGAGAATGGAAAAGGAACTGGAGGATCAATTACGGGAAGTCCAACCAATAAAGCGGACAAGATGATGGCTCGGCAGCTGAATGGATCGGAAGCAGCTAGGACAATATTGTGTATAAAACAATGCGATGGCTCGAATGCTACCGAATCGGAGGATATAATAGAGGGTTTTGCTAAATACTATGAATCATATGAATCGCCCGAGGGGCTGGATGCATAGGTATTTCTCGGATATATCTATATCAAAAATAACACTGTTGAAGCAGGAAGAGCTAGAAAGTAATATTGGCGAGTAGGAGGTAGAGGCAGCCATTGGGGCACTTCCACAGAATAAAGCGCCAGGACTGGATGGGTTCCCGGTGACATTGATGCAAAATTATACACTGGTATTTTGAAGGGTTTGATCAACACAGATCAATCAGGGTTTATCATAGGTAAACAGACCTGGGACAGCACTAGGAGGATCATCATTTAGTAGAGAAGGTCAACAAAGCAGATTCCATCAGTGCTTGTGTCATTGGATGTTAAGAAGGCGTTTGACCGGGTGGAGTGGCTCCATCTACTTAACGCCATGGTGCGAATGGGAATAGGAATTAAATTTATACAGATGGTACAGGCAAATTACCAGGTCTCTGTAATGCGTGTGCGAAAATGAGCTAAAACATGGCGCCGGTGCGCGGCCATTTTGGACATTCACTTCCAAACTGCAATGAAAGTCTGCTTTTCTGTGAGCTAAGTTAGAAGGCAGAAATTAATTCTGCAACGGTTGCAAGATTATATTGTGAAACAGAGGAGCTCACTATGAAGGATAGTTGTTTTATTGGTCACTCAAAGACGAGCTGAGAAGGGAGTCGGAGATGTGCAGGGGTCATTGATAAGGGGTGCTGGGAACGAGCGTGCGGGAGACAAACTGGGTTTTTCCACTGTCTGGATTTTTCCGCTCTTTGCCTCCCATGCTTGCTGCCTGTCCCTCGACCGGGGACGGTTGGCAACCAAGCAGGGGCTGGGATTTCTTCCCCGTAAGAGGAGAGTTATCCTAATGGTCGAGAGAGACTTGGAACCCCGGGTGATGAAGTCTCGCTCAGAGGGAGGATGCTCCGCTCCAGACCCCGTTAGTACGTGTGATCCCTCTGCCTACCTGCCTCGGGACTGGGTAGTGTTGTCGTGGCTGAGATGAAGTATTCGCCTGCAACTGCACTAATGGTGATGTAGACCTTCTGTAACTATTTTTGCGTGTGTGTTTATGTATAACCGATTGTATGTGTAACCGATTGCATTTATTCCAATAGTTATCTGTATGCTTATTATGTGTGAATAACGGGCCTGTAAAGAGCCAATTATATTCCGATCATTGGTCTAGGTGTGTATTATTGCCTTCCTGAGCTAAGAACTTTTAGTCCGTGTAATAGGGTGAGTAGCTCTTGAGTCATTACACGTGTCAGAAAAGCAAAACAGCCGCGAAGATATGCTTGTCAATTAACACCCAAACGTCTCCTAGCATAGCAATAGGTTGGGGAACGAGACAGGGGTGTCCCTTGTCGCCCCTTCTGTATGCAATATATCTAGAGCCATTTTTTATAAAAATTAGAGGTCAGCGATATTGGGTGTATCCTTTGGTGGGAGGAGCATAAGATAGTGGCCTTTGCGGATGATATGCTAATAATATTGACACAACCGGAACTGTCCATTACGGCGCTTATGGCAGAAACTGGCAGAAATGGAACAAAGGCTGGTCTAAAGGTTAATACAAGGAAGCTGGAGTTGTTAGATCTGGGTCTAACTTCAGAGCAGAAGGGAATATTACCTTCATATTCGCTGTTTGCGGTCGCAGACAATTACATTAGATATTAACCAAGGTGGTATTGCAGATGTTAGATAGCAATTACCTGCAAGTGCTCCAACAGGTTAAAGAGGATTTGGGGAGGTGGACCCCCACTTTGCATTTTATGGCTAGGTAGGGTCACCACCATTATGATGGTGACCCTTCCCAGAGTACTATACTCCTTCCAAGCTCTCCAGACACCGGTCCCCACCCTCATTCTTTGCGGCATTGAACAAAGGGGTCTCGAGATTTTTATGGCGCAATTAAACCAAGAGAGTGGCATTATGTACTTTAATGGCACCGAGAGGTTGTGTTGGGGTGGGCCTTCCGAACTTTATAAAATATTATGAAGCTGTACAGTTGCGGGTACAACGAGAATGGTTTATACATCGAAAGCCTGGCTAAGGATGGGTAGGGCGGTGGCAGGTTGTCCATTGGAGGGGTTTCTTTGGCTGCATAGACAAGATAGGCCCAAGAACACGAGATTGACTACTAGAAAAAGGATCTCTAGCCACACACCGGTAACCATTTACCCCACTTTTTGGGAATCCGCAATTTCAACCAGGGACGCTACATGGATCGTTTAGGCAATGGCGGAAAATGGGGTGAACAAAGTTGCGAAATATGATACAAGGAACTGAGATTTCTACGTTTGAAGAATATAAACATATGGTGGGTCTGTCTGAGGAAGATAGATTGGAGTACAATCAAGTAAGACAATGGATAGCTAGATTAGGGGGAAAAGCAGCACTGGGCGAGAGAACTTGTGGTGTTTGAGAAATGTATAACTATACATTCGGGTAACGAACAAATAGTGTGAAAACTATATTCCATTCTGATGGAAGGGGAGTTGGGACAGGATTGGGGTTGCATGCGCAGGTGGGAAAAGACATTGGGGATTGTCCACCAGAGGAAGCATTGGGAACACTTATGGTTAAATATCCCCAAACTGACATTAGGAAAGCGTGGTATAAAATAATGCTTCAGTGGCATTATACCCCGGAGAGATTGCATAAAATGTTTGGTGCATCCACAGAAATGTGCCCGAGGGGATGTGGAAATTCTGGGAAGAAATCACAGACCAGATAAAGACAATGGTAACCCCTGATGTAAATTTGATACCTAGGGAATGGATATGCTGTGTGTTAGACCCGGAGATCCGCCTGCCTACTAGAGCGCATAGCAATGCTTTCATGCTAATGGTAATAGTGGCATGGCTGGTGATGGCGTATAGTTGGAAACCGAGGCGGCCACCAGTGCTCGAAATAGGATTTTGGAGTGAGTATTTTACTCCCAATTTTTAGAATTGGAGAGTAAAACCAATTTCAAGAGCTTAAAAATGATTGTCCTCCTTGGCAAGAGTAAAACATTTTTGACAACTATCCAATGTGTGCGTAAAATTAAAACTGTGTAAACGTAAGTGACAAAACAGTGTATTTCAAAGTGGTTCTAAATAATTTATTGCACCTGTGGAAAATATTTTCCCCACGCTAGAACCTTGTAGATGCATACTACCGGCTTCATCTTCATGATACTTGGGCACAATCTCTGTTAAGGGTAACTACAGATGCCAGTTACATCGGGTGATTCATAAATCGAGTCCCTCACTCGACCAGCATCACTTCTCGGCCTCTCGGGCCCACTGTTTCTGCCTGGCACTACCTGCTTGACAGCCACTCCATGTTTTTGCTCCATCTCTCCTTCCCTTTGCTACTTTGTTTCCCCTGTCTCACTCTGACACTCTGCCTCTCACCCATTGTTGCAATGCCACATTTTGCAGTCTGTTTCTCTGTCGCTCTGCCTCTCCCATCTCTGCATTCTGTTGCTTTTTCCCTCCTAGATCTCACTGTATCAGGTGATATAATTCCTCTTCCTTTCCCATGTCATTACTGGCTACTTCTGTTTTTTCATTTTCTCGGTTGTGGTTGCTACTCCTTTTGATTATCTTTCTTGCACTGTCTCTTATGTTATTGGCCTGCCCTTCTCTAGTCTTGCTTTTCTATTTCCACCCCTACCCACCTGCTGTTGATCTGTGCTTTATTTTACTGTCTCCAAATGTCTCTTTTGGTCTGCTTCTATACCTCCCTCCTATTGTGTGTTTGTCCAATTATTAACTGTTTCCCTTCTTACTTTCTTTGTTGCCCTATCAAATAGCTCATTCTCTATCTTCCTGTTGCTCTAATCCCTGTTTTGGATTGTCTAGTAGGTTCTCTGTCCCTTCACCCCTCCTACCCGCCACATCTTTGTTCTTTTGTATTGTTTAGGTTCAGAGATTCTCTTCCTCTCCTGTTTTTCTGTTTGTCTTTTAGCATCACACCAATACATATGCAAAAAGCTGAAAATGCCTTTTCTATTTAAAAATTAAGTGCAGTTTTAACATTGAGTGCTCCTTTTTATATGTGTGCAAACCTTCTTTTGGCCAATAGGCTGGGAATTATAGAGTTAGAGGTTTGTCTGACCAGATGCAGCACTTGCTTGAATGTAGATGCTTTACCAACACTGTATGCCATTACAAGTACAAGAGCCCATATGAGATGTGTGTTATAAGCCAATACAGGTATAGCAGCCTCGATGAGGTGTGTATTCTGAGCCGTTACAAGTATAGCAGCCCAGATGAGATGTGTGTTATGAGCTATTACACATGTAGCAGTGCTCATGGGATGTGCCTCTTCCGAGCCATTACAGGTGTAGCAGCCCAAATGAGATGTGTCTGTTCTGAGCCATCACAGGTATAGCAGCCCCAATGAGGTGGGTGTTCTGAGCCATTACAAGCCCAGCGGCCCTGAAGAATTGTGTTCTGAGCAATCACATGCATAGCAGCCCTGATGATTTGTGTTTTGAGCAATTAGAGGTATAGCATCACTGATGAGTTGTGTGTTATGATCCATTACAAGTAGAACATCCCGGATGAAATGTGCGTGTTCTGTATCACTGAACATATAGTAGTTCTTTTGATAAGTTGAAAGATAGGTCAATTGTGTTTCAATTGAATGTTTCATGCATCTTAAATGCATGTCTCTGATGCAGACTCATTAACTCACCTATTAACAGGATTTGAACTAACAGGTTCCACAATAATGTATGCAGCAGGGTTATTTGACCCACTGAGCTGCCTTTCCCAACAGGCTATTGACAATGAAAGGCACATAGGGTTAGGGCACTGGCAATTCCATGTGTGGCTTGCCTGATAAATGGTTTGTCAAAAGCTCATCCACCTCCAACTCCCTCAGGGTCAGCCGCTTCTCCAAGCAACGAGTTGGGGGTAGATCTCTCTCCGCAGCCGGGGCCTCCCTCTGGAGCCTTCCTGCATACCTGAAACTTGAGGAGAACCATCTCTGGTTCCGTAAGCACCTCAAAACCTTCCTCTTTGCCTCTGCTTTCTCTCCCACTCTCCCCTGTTAATATTACTGAAACTGCACTGAATCTGCAACGGGGCCACTTACCTATCCCGGTCCGCGGCCCTTCCACTCTCCCCTGCACTGCCTCCCTGGCAACCCCTGCACTGTGGGACTGTCTCTGTATCCTTACAGCCCCTCCTCCCAGCATTTGTCTACGATTATCCTGCACTTGCCACCAGCTGGCCCTTATTATTAATCTTGTTCTAATAAACCTGTACTGCACTTCTCCTCTCCCTTTCTCCCTTGCACTTTTCCCTTCTCCTCCACCCTGCACTTGTGCGATCTGAATGACACCTGGCCTAGTAGGATCATTGTCTGTCTCCCCTTGTTCCCCCCTCGCCTCGTCGCGCCTCGAAACACTTGTGTATAGGCGCGTTATAAATGCCATATCATATCAAGCTCTAGGCCTGCTTGAACTATCCTACATTAGTCAGGAGATTCATAACGAGGCTTGGAAATGTGCTGGATTTTTGGCAGTGGGACTCAGTAATCGGATATGGGAGAAGCAGAAGTTTTGAAAAGCACAAGACCGAGTAGAATGGATTGAAGTATATGACCGCAATGCCATCTTCTCACACTGCCAGAGGATGGAGGGAAGAGCTCAGGCACTGTTCATGCTCTGTACTTTAGCTCGTTGCAGAAAATGCCAACACATGTTGGTGCTTTCTTAACAGCAGCTCTGTTAAGAAATGTTGGTACTGTCCCAAAACATGGCAGTCCTGCTAAGAAATGTGGGCATAATGCAATCAGCTCTGCAGTGAATATTGTATAGCAGCTCTGTCGATAAATTAGGCTACTTTGCCTGAATATATAGCAATCCTGTTGAGAGCTACAGGTGCAATCTGTGCCACTGAAAATATATACAGCACTGCTTCTACCTGTATCCATTATACCTGCTTGTGGAGGGTAGTGAGCAAGGGAGTTAAAGTCCAGACCACATGCCTAGCTATGCAATTGGTGTGCTTCTGTGATGAAAATGCCGAAGCTGCTGAAACTGCGCTGCCTCTATTAAAGCCAATTAAGCAGAACTGCAGCCCTTGTTTAAGAATTTTCATTTTACACACTACCACCAGTGTCCTAAAGAAAAGTGAAAAGCAGGTTCATGATTTAAGATGCTTTAATAGCACTGTAACCTACACAATGCAGGCAGTTGGACAAAGTGAACAAAACACATATTCCCTTTTAGATTACTCAGAAATGATTATCTTGGTAGAATCGTTAACAGAGCAGTGTGTTAAACAAATTAAACAGACCAGGGCTCATCCCAGTTCCTGCTTTCAAGGAACTGTGTCGATTACTAAATTAAAGAGTGGATTTGGAAGCTGCTACTAGCCAGGTTGTCACCAGTGAGCTCCATGATTTATGGGGGTGCTGCCATAAATAGCCTGTGTAAGTGGTACGCAAGGATGAATTAAAAGGGCCGTATTGACAAGATTTCTGTGTGTAGAAAGGCCTTTACACACCTTATCTGGAGGGCTGGAGGCCACCCTCGATACGGGACTGCTATTTAAATAGTGGGGATTTATGGCAATGGAATTGATGACTTATAACCTGAAAGGGGAAAAGCTGAGATTCCAAAGTGACTGGGCAATGGTTTTGGACTTTCTCAAAGAGGACTACGTACGGCAGTGGTGCCCTCACAACCTAAGAATATTGATTATGTAAATGTATAATGCAGTACTGACGGCCTGCGATATGGAATAGATGGTACCACAGCACTGCCTTTGGGGTCGGGGGGATGAGGGGATATTGGTGGTGGGGGATGGGGGAAAAGTTGTTTAATTTAAAAATGGCAATAAAAAAATATATATATTATATATACACAATGCCTATTTTTCTACATGAGCTATTTGTATCGATGCATTCCTTAATGCACCATGTACCTCATGATATTTATTCCAATGATCCTTGACACTTTTTAATCAACATTACTATAAGAATCCTTTGTACAGACTTTTCATGAAAAGTAAATGCACATGTGATGTCATATCAGTGATGTCATCAATGACATTTGTGATGGCATCTTTGATGTCCTGGGTGTTAGTATTAGCAGTGCACGGTGGTGGCGCGAGTTATGGTTGCTTAGCTTACCATAACTGGCGAATTTCAGGGGGTTTTCGGTTTTACTTGGAACCATAACGTTCCTGTAACAAAGTGTTTTCACTGCAAATAGATATATAGATAAGGTAAATTTGATAAATGTTTACTAGGATGCCCTTAGTTTATATACATATAACATACAACATACTGAACCCCCTACCTGTGCTAGTGATGTCCGGGGACCATGCGCCTGTTCGCGGACAAACTCGGACAACATCAACACTATCCAAAAACTCAGGGGGGTTATCTTGCATTGTTATATCATCCAAAAAAAACACTAAACAGGTTGAAAAAGCAGCACATAAATTACATTCAATAATAAATAAGAACTGAAACTGTATGTAAGACACCAACAGTCCAATTACATAACATATGCAACATAGTGGAATATACCAAAGCACAATAAATATGCCTCCAACAGAATTACCTCACAAACTGCAGAGCAAAAATCAACAGGGCACCTATGCAGCAGTAACAGCAAAACTTATCAAGAAACTAGTGAGTACACTAAATGTATTGTACATATTTATAAACTTTCTGTATTATGTACACTAAAACTAATGTTTTTTTTATTTTATTTTTACACAGAATCGTCCAGTACTTTAGAACGGCTGGAAGAATACTTTCCTCGGGATGAAATGAGTGAAGACAGCGATACTAATGGTAGACACTACACTTCTCTATATAAGCCAATTAATAACCATTACTATGTGTACTTAACACATTTGTTTTTTTAACAGACCGTACAGATATTAAAAATAATATACCAAGAGAGATATTAGAAAATCCTCTGCAGTGAATGGAGAATCGATCTGTTAATGAAAAATGTAATTCTTTTAAAACACTTTGTGGAGGACCATATAAAACAAAAAACATTAAATATCGCTGTCCCACATGTACGTGTTCCCCCTCTCCATGTCCCAGCCAACTATCCCCAAAACTTCCCCAGCAAGAAAAACATTACAATGAGACTTCACTCCCTTCTTCCCCTACCATTCATTATGTCCAAATGCCTAATTCCCCTGTATTTGTTTCAGTTTCCCCTCTCTTTCATTTTTATACTTTTATACAATAATACATTATTAAGTGTGTTGTTAGTATAGTCCGTCTTATTTTTTTTTTTAAAGGCAGTTAGGGGGTCTGCCGACAGCGTGGCTGTCTGGGATGTCCTCAATTAACCAAAATGGGGGTGTCCTAAGAACACTATACCTGTTCAAATAGGCCGTAGTCAAAATGGGGGGTGTCCGCAGAACACTAAAGATGTCCGTAGCTATGCAAAATAAAGTGTCCCAAGAACATTCCCCCTGTTCGCATCGTCAGTAACCAGAATGAATATGTCTGTAGAACACATAGCCCGTCCGCAAAGTTGTGACGCACATTTATTTTGGTCGGGGACCTGAACACTGTCCGTAGAACACCAGCGCGCATGCGTAGCAGACCCATGGCCCCTACGAACATCGTGCCTCTCCGCCAGTGTCCTCCGCACGTGTGTCGCACTTTTAATTACTTCGGGGACTGGAACACTGTCCGTAGAACACCCGCACGCATGCGTAGACCAGACCCTGCGCATTTGGTGTCCTATGGACAGCCGTCCCATTCACCAACGTGTCCTCAACGTCATCATGTGACCGCACCCGCGGTAAGCGTAGCGAACAACGGCTGGGCCCCCGGACACCTAAAACTTGTATTTTTCAGCAATCCAAGGAATTTTCCTGGGAAAGTTCACCCTTGCACATCTCCCACACCATGTCCCTTGCGATCTGCATACTTTTTGCATTTTTTTAGCCCTTTCTTGGTGTTCGTAGTGTCCTGGGACAGCACGGGTGTCCGGGAAGCACACCCCAGTATCCCTATAAAAGGCCACACCCCTTATTCTGTTTATGGGCTTCCAGGACAGAGACTGCTCCTTGTTGCATTGGATTGCTCTTGCTCTTTGAAACAGCTGTCCTGATGGCATCCAGGGCTGCTGCTTGTGCTACTGTTGCCTCAGCAGCACCCCCATCCCCTCCGCCACCAACCCCTCCCCAAGGACCTTCAGAGGGGAACAGACGTCACGATACAGAGGAGAGTGATGAAGAGGATGAAGCAGTGGAAGTCCCTACTACTAGTTCTCACCATGAATCTTGGGTGTGGAGGTTATTTACCACTGTTGGTGTACCAAAAGCATGTGCACACAAGGTCACCTGCAATCAGTGCAAGATGGTGCTGAGTCGTGGGAAACCGGGTTTGTACAGCTATGGTACTACCTCAATGTAGCGACACCTAAAATCGTTCCACGGTGGGGCTATTCGTAAGGTTGTACTTTGCAATAAAGGTAGTAGGTTGAGTTCCCCTACAACATTCTCTGTTTCCGCTCCTGCCACCACAAGAGATAATCCTGTGGGGCAGCGCATCCCTCCAACTGCCTAGCAGGCCATACATGATGCTGTGGATCCTTACCTTTCGAAGGTCACAGTATTGTGCATGTACTGTGACGCAGTACTCTGCAGGGGGGAGAACCTTCGAAGTGCTTTTGAGGCTGGTAAAGGATCATGAGAAGAACTGCTACCTACCTGAATAAGGCCCACCCTACATCTTCCTCTCTCCACCTGCCCTTTCGTATCCCTGTGATTGGTGTTCCTTCCTTACCCTCCTTTCCCTTCCTTTCCTTGTGTGTCGTGTTTAAGAAACCAAATAAATATAAAACAAACCCCCGCCCCCAAAAAAGGTTGAGGTTGGCTCTGAAAAGAGCCTTTTTTCTGATTTTTTCAGGCTTCTTTTTAGGCTTTTCTTCAGATTTTATCTGTTACATGACTTCACAACAACTTCCTGATTGAGGTGTGCATATTACCAAGAAATATTGCCTGAACAAAATCTGTGAAAGTCATTCCATTACAAGAAAATATTTTACAATCTTCCAAAAGGATCTCATTTTGGAATGATGACATGCCCACAGAAGATATTCCTTCATTAACAAGACATCTTGCTATGCCTTGTTGAGGATTAAATACATGACAAGGCATCCATGCAGTCCTCTGTGTTATTTGTGAAATAATTATCTTATCAGATGGAAACAGGTGCATCAGTTCCTTTAGCAACTGCTTCAGTGCACCCAGCAAACTTGTTGCACTCAAGATAGCCCAAATACATTGCTCCACAATTTACCACCAGAATATCAGGAGTGTTAAAATAAGCCATATTTCTACAAAATGTTTAAAACACCTTGCACATTTTTCCCTGGCATATCACACCAGGTAGCCTCCTCTCCCTGCGTTCCAACATTGTCTGAAATGCCACACATGTTTGCATACCACTGCAGATTAGTAATATCATGATCTCCCACTATCCACACTAACTCTGTCCATCTCAGCAATCACAGCCATCTTCACAGGATACAGCAATGAAAAAAATGAATACCCTCTCTCCCTATGAATGACACCCTCAGCACCTGATTGGCTAATTCCCCACGTCCAATTTCAATGCCAGATATGCAGAGAAGCCCCGGATGTGGCATGTCCTGTCTGCAAACAGCCGTGCT
Organism: Ambystoma mexicanum; assembly: GCF_040938575.1. Classification (NCBI taxonomy): domain Eukaryota; kingdom Metazoa; phylum Chordata; class Amphibia; order Caudata; family Ambystomatidae; genus Ambystoma; species Ambystoma mexicanum. Next base: position 573,216,410 of record NC_090922.1, on the reverse strand, counting down.
GTCCGTGGAGCGCTTAACACTGGGGCAACCCTTCTACCCCTTTCCACTTCACTCTCTGCACCATTCCCTCATTGGCTACTGTCAAGCAGTGTCACAACCATCCACCAATCACATCCAAGAACTCTACATCTAACTCCATCATCAACGTTGAGCACTTTGGATGTACTGTTGATCACTCCGAGTAGAATTGTGCTGTGATTGCAAAGCACCTACAGCAACAACTATTATAAAACTGTCCAATACTTCTGCTTGCAGAGTCATACACATCCACATGCATGAACACAAACTAGTTATGTACATTTTCTGCACAGTACATGTACAGCTCTTGTATAAATACATATAAACAGCGTAACTTCCACTTACCCTGTATAACCTATAAAAAAGCTTACTGTCATTTCTCCCATCTGCCATGATCAAGTGTCACTTGCAAAACTGTCTGCTCTCCAACTTTTTTTTTTTACCCATATTACTAACTATAATGTGGAAACTGTTATTCTCTTCATTCTATTATTTGTGTAACCACTGCCACCCATGTATCCACATTTGAACCATAATAGCATTTAATGCATTATAGTGCATTGGATGTACATACAATTTCCTTTCTATACATTCTGGATATTTTACATACAATCTATCATTTGAACTTCCTTTAGGAATGATTATAATAGCAATCAGGCACAACACACACAGCTATCTAACAAAGTGGCATTTCATGTTGAAAGATGGGAGAAATAACAGTATAATTCTGGAAAAAGGCTTTCTAGTGTGTTATAAAATGACACAGCTAAGATGAGTACATGCATCTTTATGCACACAGATAGCCAATATCAATTGAAAGGCTCCCAGCTGAAACACCACTGCCTCTACAACTGTTATTCCAATGTACACGGCTCTCTCATTCCAGCTGGCTGCCCATTCCATTCTAGATTTCACAACAGCATTCAACTATGCACAGGTGCAGTCATACCCATCACATCATCTATAACTATGTACAGTGTTGTAAAGCAAGACATACAACATCTCCCCCCTTCCCTTCAGTCTGCAACATAAGCACCAGGTCCTTCCTTGCAACCCTTACTTTATTTCAGACTCTCCCATCTCCAAGCACCACAGAATAACCCAGTACTTAGTAATCACCTACCGCGTAATAAGTTGGTGACCCCATCAAATCCTTTGCATGTATTTCCCCTTAGCATCCCACATATCACAATCAAAATGTTTGGTAGCATTGTAGAGTTTTACTGTGGTGATTGTGGTCAGGGCCTCGCGTCTTAGAAACCCATAGAAACCACCGCAGCATAACACACCCATAGAAACAATTACCTACCAAATGACCACAACCCAAAAACATAATACATCCACCTCAAAACGATGCACTTCAATTAACATTCTAAGTAGTGCGCCGAGTGTTTAGTATGTCCGCTGACAACCGCGGTGACCGCTGATACTGCAAACACATCACAGCCTTCTCCCACCTAATCAAATACAGCATTTGACACATCTCATACTCCCCCACCCTCTCCAAGCACTCATACACACCAACACTCCCCAAAATTGGATTCATGCTCACTTCCAGCGCATGTCCGCGCATCCAATATGGCGGGCGCATCGGAACAATTTGACGCACCTCACACCTCATCCCAGCCAATCAGAGAAGACGTCGAGTGTCCGCGTACATGACAAGCCGATCATCCAATCGGTGTCCTGTCCGCGGAGCGAACAGGGAAGTGCGCAGCGGACATAGATATCACATTTTTTTGCCTTACGTTTTGGTCATTTAAATAAAACTATTGGACTGATTTACACCAAATTGACAAAAGCACGCTTTTGGGACCAAGCCGCCTCTCCTGCCGCAGATTTGGTGAAAATCCGTTCAGCGGTTTGGGCTGTAGGCATGACAGAAATTCTTTCCCCATTATGTCTAAGGGAAAAAAAGAAATTTTGGGACCCCCCCACCTTCACCAAACTTTGCAAAAAAATGCAGAGTGGGCCTCACCGTAATCATATTTCTAGGCCGACATCTAGTGGAAGTTGCAGAGTATTACAGTTTGTTTTTCGAAACTCGAAAAGGGGCGTCGAACTAGGGTGTGCCAGTAATACTATCCCTAGTGTGACGTCCACTGTACCCATGATCCCACACTGTCAAGGTGCACTGAGGCAGTACCTCTGTTTTGTATATTGGGGTAATTATCCATTTAAGGTGTCACGCAGTTCCTGAAAAGACAGATCCATTTGAGCATTCAAATTGAAACGCCTTTTTCTAATATTGGACGGAGTGGCAATAAGTTCCATTGCACAACCACGTTTCACAAGTTGTCTAGTCTATAAACTTCCTCCCATGATGATACACGCCCTAGCCACAAAGGAAGCCACAAGAAGGGAATTGGCTTCCAGTTTGTTTAATGAAACACAGAAAATTAGAACAGGCACAGTAAAGAGCAAAATCTCACCTTCAGTTAAATCTGATGAAATCACACTGCTAAAGGAACACGAAAAACTCTCCAAAAAAGAAGTCAGAAAATGGTGCGAGGAGCATTCAGAAATATATTGATGTCACAAGGATTCCGAGAGGTCTAAGGATACGATCCACACCCTCCTTTGAGGAGCAAGATTCAGAAATGTTGGTGGAGTGAGGTGCAGCTACAAATTATTGCTAAAAAAAAAAACCTACGAGACATTGGTGAAATATGCTGGTAATGACAGAAAAAAGATTCTAAACAAAATTGCCGAAATAGAAAAGAAATTGGAGAAAGTTAAACTTAGTGAAGACAGTTTGAAACTAAAAATGAATATTAACAAACATCTCATAACCTTTGAGGAAGAAACACAGCAGAGGAAACAACGCTAATTCTTCAGAGATAAAGAATACTATGAGAATGGTTGAGTATGCATATTCGCCAGACGCTTTGACCAAATGAGGATTCAGACCAAAACACACAAAAAGCTCACCACCGGTTATACAGCCGAAGCTTCCAATGAAGAACCCACAGCCTCAGAATCAGATGTCACCGAAAATGAGAATAAAGAACCACCAGTCCGGTTAAATTTTTTAGAAGAGATGCGCTTGCTCTGTCAAGATGGGAGGATGAACAAGCAGACTGGAGGAAGCAAAACACGTGGACGAGGAGGAAGACAAAAACGAGGAGGGGCAGAGGGGCAAACAAGCCGGTAAATAATACCTCAGAGAGATCACTGCGCTCTGCGAAGTAAATGAAACGACCATAGAAGCAAGTTTGAAAATGTCAATTGTCAACCTGTCCAAACATGTCCTAACTGACTCAAAGCTTAGTATCGAGTTTGGATCTTAATTTCTGTCCAGCACCAGAATTTGACTATCCACAAACTAGGATAGATTTTGACCAATATATTCGGAAATTCAGACTACATAAATTCTTAGCCATAAACCCTGCCAAAGAAAAACAAAAAAATCAGTCAAGGAGGGTGAACTGAAATGACTAAGCAAGATTTGGATACCTTATCCACTTATGTTCCTCCAAGAAGGTGGAGATGCTACTTCTGAAATCACTGAGATTAATCCGGATGAACTGGACATCAATATGGAGTGGTATAAAACCACTAAGCTCAGAAATAAAATTCACTCCACCAGTCATAACAGGAAGTTCCATTGAAACATTCCACAGCCTGGTTATAGAAGACCTGAAGAAAATGAGACTCAAACAGGCGAAAAAACACAAACCCAATATAGGGAAGGAATATATAAAGAACTGAACCTCTTGCCTAATTGTATCATCAAGGCGTCGGATAAAGGCCGAAATATTGTACTGATGGATAGAGACCAGTATGTGCATGAGGCCAACAGGCAATTGAACGATAAAACCTGCTATGAGAAGCTAACTGAAACCCTATGAGGAATTTGGAACTGAAAGTACAAAATGTCCTCAGTGAATGGTCAGAAAAAGTAATGTTGGAATGTTCCTCTACAAAGCTCACTCCACAACACCAACAATATATTTTCTTCCCAAAGTACATAAATGTCTCTGCAAGCCTCCGGGTAGACCCATTGTCACACTCACAGGGTTACTGTTAGAGAATATGTCAAAATACATTGATGAATCTCTCTTTCCCCTTGTTCTAACAATACCCTCGTATTTAAGGGACACAAAGGATTTCTTGTCCAAAATCAATGAACTGCCATGTGACTCGGACTTCACGTCCATTGTTGCTAAAAGGGTTTCCCTATAGACGTCAATAACACATGAACAAGGAATTAAGGCCTGTACTCACTATCTGAACACCAGGTCATTGAATTACACCAGACATTCAGAAATGATGATGACCATGATCCATCTGTGTTTGACGAACAATGTATTTTTATTCAATCAAATACTACAGACAAAAACAGGGAACTGCGATGGGCACTACCTTCGCACTGCTGTATGCAAACATTACAATGGGTTATTGGGAGAAATATGAGGCTTGGAAAGAAGAAAATGAGGTTCACAAGCAGAGTCATCATGTGGCATTGCTACATCAATGATTTATTTGTCATTTGGAAAGGTACTCTCGGAGAATGGATGGACTTTGTCAAACAGTTAAATATCAATGAATTTAATCTACAATTCACTGAGACTCAGTCCCAAAGAAGTAGTCTTCCTGGATTTGACAGTTCTAATAGAAGATGGGAAAATCAAAACGAAACTGTTTCGGAAACCAACGGGAGTAAATGCTCCATTACATGCCAAAAGTGCGCATTGTCAAAATCTGATTTGGAGTATCCCATACGGCGAGTTTATCTGTTTACGGAGGAATTGCTCTGAAGTTAGTACTTATGACGAAGAAAGTACAGAATGGGGGTTTAAAAAACAATGTTACCCTAAACAAGTTATTCAACGAGCATATCTTAAGGCACGTCAATGCGATAGATCGCTGTTGCTATTGGATCGCACCAACAGGATACCGAGTGTGGATAAAGAGGATGCAACTCGCCTGATACCAACGTATGGACAATCATCTAAGAGCATTAAAACCATCATTCGGAAGCATTGGAACTCATTGGTTGTGGATACAGATCAGAAACAATCTCTGGGAGGCTATCCTAATTTTTTGTTCCGGAAATGCAAATCTATCAAAGACAAGTTAGTCAGCTTCATGGCACCTGAAACAACTTCCCACCAATCAATGTGGCTAAATCACAGGTATAAGGGTTTTTACAAATGCACAAAATGCAAGATATGCAAATTTGCGGAGGAGTGCCGCACATATCTACATCCAGTACTCAAAAAAACCATTACCATCATGGAGAGAATTACTTGTGATTCGGCGTACATTGTGTATGCACTGAAATGCACTTGCAACAAATGGTACATAGAAAGTACCAAGCACAAGTTGAAGATACACATTCAACAGCATATCAGAGCCATCAAAAATCATGATTTTGCATACCCTACAGCTAAACATTTCTCGGAGAGACACGAAGGGAAGCCATGTGACTTTTCATTTACTGGGTTACAACAAATCAATATTGGACCAAGGGGAGGAAATAGAGAAAAGTTGTTGAGACAACGGGAGACTAGACATATTATTGACTTTGAGTGTAAGTTCCTGTTGGGACATAACATCGACGAGGAACTTTATACATTCGTAGGCGAATGATTAACAAAATTGCTACTGGGCCTGTGCAAATTATGTGTAATTTCAGGAAATGATTTGTTTGTTAACTCACTGAATGCCTATTGCTTTACATGGTTTGTATTTTTGTAATATTTTAATTACCCCCATCAATTGCTGGTTGCGAGCCTTTTAGATGTCATGTTTAGACACCCTGAGTAAACCCGCATACCCTCCTGGGGTCCTTTGCAATCCGCCCTCCTTAAATTACATAATATGTGTCTACATCCATAGGGCAGGCATTATGCCACAGATAAGACCAATTGGTAGCCCCACGTTGGAACAGGTAGGGGATGCACTATGCACTTTATGGTAAACGCATATGAAGATTGAACGTTGCATGTTGTCATCTCCATCTTGAGGTCAGCATATGAGTTATGGCACCTTATGCAATGCACTAAGCACTTTATAATAGATGTATTGGATTAGCAACTGTGCACTGGCATAGTAAATTGAATGTAGGATATGGCAATATATTACATCATTGCCCTCCATATTTGGAGTATGGAATTGCACTATGCACTTTAAGAGGCCATGAGATGCAGTGGAAACATTGATGATACTACAAAATCTGCACTATGCACTTGAATGTATTTTGACATAGGGAGCAGATGAGATATATAGCTTGCCAGTCGTTGTGGCCTCCATATGTGCCAGTGAATGCCGTAATGTCACTGAGGTACGGCACCTCCCATCATGCACCTGAAAAATCTGAGTGGAAGAACAGGGCTACCACATCAGGTAAATCTGGGGAGATGTAGAGGAAGTTGGACTACTCACATGAGAAATTTGGTCCTACTTAGAGTTACATCTGTAATGGCGGGCGGTATCACGATGTAAAGCAGGATTGCCGCAAAGCAGTCCCAGTCCCATTTCTACTCCCATTTCCATTTCGAGGGAAAGACGACTGTGGGAAAGGGAATAAAAGGTAGGTCTATTCTTAAGGCAAAATCATGTGACCAAGCTACGAGCAGTAGTGAAACGCGTCATCTTTGGCGGACTTCCGTCAGGCTGGGCGAGGGTTGGAAGTGTCCATGCTAATTTTTAAACATTTTGTTAAATAAAGGATACTTTTTTAAAATTTACTTGGACTGTGGCGCGATTTGTGGAACACTATTGTGTGCAACTTGAAAGTGGTCATAGAACCGCCTTACCACTACAAAAGCCTTCAACACTGCTCTGAAAACATACTTTACTTCCCCCTTCAGGGAAGGGACACTCGAGACCTACAGTGGAATCATCCCACCCCTTCATGCTACATTAAACCGCAGGGCAAATATGTATAAATGATGTATATATAGAGGTTGCCAATCTAATGTCACAAGTTCAGGTTTCCATCTGACCCTTCGATCACATACTGCTCACTATTTACAGTTGTAATCTGGGACTCATGTACAGTGTGTTACATAAGGGCACAACCTTTCTCTTCAATAAATACAATAAAAGCAATGGACACAGGATGTCATGTGGCACAGTGCCCCTTGGAAACATGGCAGTGAAAAAAGTTATTTCCCAGAAATGGCAAAAGCCCATCTTAAAAATAAGGAGTTTTTTCAATGACAAGGATTTGTCAGTCTCCAAGATCATGTTTCTCAAATCAAACACTCTTCTAGGTAGGCGCAAATATGGATTTTCAGTGGCTGACAATAGGAGTCCAACCTTGTCATTAAATTGTTATTAATACCCAATGGGTATTTTATTCATCATGCTTGTCTACTGCCATGAGTATAGGGGTGTGCAAAGAAACATCATTCAAATCTGCAGTGCATAGATCATCAACCGGTTGGACAGACAAAGATCGGCTGCACAGTGACAATCCTGTACTGCTCAGCTGAGATGCTGCACTTCAGCTGGGGGACGTTCAGGATGGTACACAACCCTTTATCACACAATAAATAAGTGGCTGTAGAAGCCTGTGCATCCACCCCACTGCAGGGACTCTTAAGGCTCTCATATCCGTAAGAACCTGGATCTCAGATTACCTCTTAGGACACTGGCTGATCGTGGGTGAGGTTGAAGTTGCTAACAATGAATAACAGAAAACAAAACAGGTTTTCTGGGTAATTGTCAGCTCGCCATCAAGATACTAAGTGATCGTGGAGCAGGATGGGGATGTGGCCTTTACCTTTTCCAGAGGAAGCAGCTCATGAACATAGGAATCTCTTACGCGGTTTCTCTAGTCTCTTAGTACTGGAGGCCTGTCCAAAAATGTAAGAGGATTTCTCAGACCTGCTTGATTTCTCAGTCTTGCTTGAAGAGTATTGTGGGAGAACCCCTTGTATATCTTTCATCCATCATGTTTGTGAGTAGGATGCAGAGAAAATCAATTCTCTTTCCACACTATGTGCAGTACTTGGACAGGGAAATCTGGGCACTAGGTGTTTGGGATTAAGGAAGGATGAGAGACGAATTCAGCCAGGAAACTGGCAGGGATAAACATTTAAATGTTGCCAAGTAGGAGCAAATTCGAAAATAAACAAGCTTTCAATCCCTTTGTAAAAGTTATTAAAAGTGAACAAAGCTCTGTGGTACAGGACTCCAATAGCAAGCTACATGTGGTAACAAATTTGGAAATGGCTTCCAGGGGGATGTGAATAAGTCTACCCCCTATTCGCGAGTAGAGGGAAAAATAGAAATTAAGTGGCTAGATTAAGTTAGAAGATGCTAAAGGTGTGTGGCTCATTCTGGGTTACTGTCACAACATGTGTGTCTCCCAAGGACTCTGGAAATTATTCAGGCATGTATGTGAATAAATAAAAGCCAATATGTTTCACTTACTAGAAAGTGCAAACATGTATTGTGCTTCTTAACATGATGCTAGGCATTCTTTCAGTTGCTGGCTGCCATGAAGTTACTATATTGGAGTAAAGGATTGACCTCTTGTAGTATTTCGCTTGAATCCTTGGGTCACGACAGACTTGTTGAAAGGAGCTAGTTCTAAGACGGGACACATACACCCAGTCATTGTTCAATAGTATTAGAAAGCAAGTGGAGTTCTCTTCTGAACTTGTTTCTTGTATAGTACCTTCATTTCTTCTAGTAGACTAGGAAAAGGTCAGTTTCCCACCTATTGCTTTTTGTGGGGGTGCATGGGTAGGGTTTTATATAGTAATTATAAGTAATGCATAGTTTTATTTAGTAGACAGACATTACTGTTTTTGGAAACCACGTTATAGTTTTGGCAATTAGGAGGCACACTAAGCCTGGCCCACAAGCTGAAGCTATTGTGTCGAAAGTGAAGACAGGAGATAGATAGGATGTAAAGCGGGACCATAACCTAGGGGCGTTTGTCTTTATACCCCCCCCCCAATCATCCATGCTATTCCCCAAGGCCATTCACACCAACTACATGCCCCCTCCATGCTCCGTTTGAGTTATTCGTGTACCTTTAGGGGATGACAGTTATTTATAAGCAGTCATCTGAAAGGTAATTGCCTAATTGCAGTTGTAAACCAGCTCCTGGTGTAATAAAAGATTTTAACAAAATGTACATTCAGTCAGTTTAATCAAATGCAGTATGGCAGTCCTTGCATCCATTCCTTTCACTGGATTCATGTTATAAATGAGCATTGTCAGAGACAACAGTTTTGGCTCTTGTATAGGCATTTGATAGGCACCAACATAATATGCCCGCGTACTACCCCCATTTGCCATTATGGCAGTGCCTGCAAAATGTCCATCCCATGCTTAGAAGATTAAATCGTTGGCTTTGTCAATGCAGGTTTCCTTTAGCACATGAATCACTTCAGTAATTGTCTGACTGGAATATTGTAGCTATACAATAAAAATAATTGCTCTTTCTAGCGATGTACCGTTTGTTCTAGTTCGATCTTGTTCTGTTATGTTATTTATACTTGTAACATGCATTCACCAAAGGTATCTTGGCGTGAGGAAATCATAGGCAACGCATATGCAGCCGACCTAGAAGTTAAAATAGCCAGGTTTTGACAAGGCAACGAAAAAGAAGATGATTGGCTGTACGCCTAAGATCAACTGGAATAGAATGATCAGTTTACACAACTACTGAGAAAGGAAAGCCTCCCACACTGCTCAGCTGGGTTTTGGGTACCAATAAGAGGCAGTTATTCTCCGAGTGCAGAGAACTAGCAGGGACATGCGGAGCAAACTTCTCCCGGTGGACTAAAAGGGATTTAACAACAATCCTTTTCTCCACTGGGAGCTAAAGGAGAGCTCTAAGAACTGGGCTAACGTGGGATCCATAGGGAGTAGCTGTGGCAACTCTCGCTGACAAGTTCTGAAGCAGCGGGAGTCGATGAATAAGGCCCTTAGGCTGTACAAGGTAGAGCGCATTAGAGTAATCGAGCTGACTCTTAACCATGGAGGACATGACAATAGGATGAAGATAGGCTGGAAGGAATGGGAGAATTTTCTTTAATACCTTCAAAGTAAAGTGACCGGCTTTGCAGACAGCTCTGAACTGTAGTGCCATAGACAGATGAGGAAAGGTAGACTCCTACAATTTTCACAACTGTCACAGGGACAGCAATAGTGCCAAATGAAGACGGCCAGAAGGAGGAAGACCATAAGGTAGTATCTTGTGAAGATGAGGTGCTCACTATAAGGACCTTGGTCTTGTCCCCATTTAACTTGAGCCAGTTGAGGCCCATCCACTCCCTACTAACGTTCAGGCAGTCTCAGGCGGGAGGACGCCCCAGTCTGGTCATGATCTAAATAAACCAGAATCTGTAACGTCCGCATAAGATTAGCATCTGAACCCGTGGGAGCAGATAACAAGTGGCTGGATGTACAGATTAAATAGCAGCAGGCACAAGGCCTAGCCCTGAGAAATGCAGCTGTACAGAGGGAAAGAAGCAGAACAGAAGGGAAATGGCATGAAAGATGTAAACCAATCTAACACAGGCCCGAGCGGCCCGCCAAGGATAGGCGAGCAAAGAGATGCCATGGTCCACAGTGTCAAAGTCAAGCAGGATTAGGGCCCCAATGCCACCACCATCCACTGGACGGGCTAGATTGTCCATCACAGATACTAGGAAACGCTGTGCCCATGCCTGGCAGAAACCCCTACTGAAAGGGGTTGAGCCTAGCTGTAGAGTCAATAAAAGAAGAAAGAAGAGGAGAGACTAGAGACTCAAGAAACTTAATAGAAAAAGGAAGCAAGGAGATTGGGTGAAAATTAGACAGATCAGATTAGTCTAGGGAAGGTTTTATTTTTATTTATTTTTTTAAAGTGGGATCACCGTGGCCTGCTTCAACATGGTGGGGATAACCCATGATTGACAGGACACAAACTGCTTGGGTGATATAAGGAATCAGACCAGGTAAAATATTTTTCAGAATGCTAAGAGGAATATCATCCAAGGGAGATGCTGACTTGAGGCACATAGCGGCTGACAGAACAGCATCTTCCGAGAACACTGGAAAATTAGACCAGTTTGTAGTAGACCCAGTGCCTGCTTGCTGTATTATTCCTGAAGTAGCACTCTGATCCAACTGTATTTTATGGCAAATGTTTTCAGTTTTTGTATGGAAAAATGTGCCATAGCATCACAGTGTAACTGGGAGCATGGGGCCGTAGAAAGAAACCTTGAGGAAGAGAAAGACTACCACTAGAAGAGCTCTCTAGAGCTATTAAGAGCAGATTTTATTAAGAGCAGATCTTGTGTTAACTCAAATTTCTGTGTGACTTCTAACAATGGCATGAGTAGTTGTATGGCACTGAGGATATATGTATTGATGCAAATAGTATGATGTAGTTAAAAACAAACTTTTCATACTTGAATAAAATGATATTAAAATCAATAGCAGATCACCACAAGCTTAAAATCAATTATTTCCAAATACAATTATCACAAGCATAAAAAGAATAATTTCAAACCACAATTTTCACCTAAAAATAAATAAGATTAGAAATTCATAGCAGCAATACACAGCAGAGTATTGGTCTTAGATAGCAAACATTGCCATAGATACATGAAAACCTCATTATCACTCTTGTTAGGGTTGATAAATTTACAAAACAGAGTATTATGATGGTTTGACAATTTATGGCATCTAGTAATCAAGTTTTTCAAAGTCTCAACATCATTGCCACATAGCCTACAAAGTCTTTCGGCTTTGCGTACCTTTCTTCTTGCTCCAAGGATGTCCAATGTGGGAAATAAATCCAGTTTCATTTGAATATATTCCGATACACTCTCAATGGATGTATCATCAAATAAGATTGCATACCATTCAGAGCCTTCAAAATCATGCTGAAAGTTGGCTGAAATTTTATATGCCATTTAATTTTCTCTGTTCAAGATCCAGTCAGTAAGAAACACTGTTTTCTTAACTTTTAGCGCGGAACAAAGCAATTAATTAGCTGATGAGCCTACTCCTTCAGAGCCCTTATACACCTCCCCGCCCCAATGCCCTGAAGTGTTCACAACAGAGCAAGAGGCCGAGATTAGAATATTTGCCAAAAAGACAAAAAAATAGTTCTTTGGAGGATCCAAAAAACAGCAGAACAAATGCAAGCAAGCCAGCCTATCCTTGAGGATGGCAGAGGGACACAATTTGGTAAACCCAGAAACCTTCTCCATATCTTTCCCTCAACCTGAGCCCAGTTTCCCATAACCAGATATGCCAAAGCCCCAAAGATCAATTTCAGGACTCATTTCTGGTGATAATAAAGTAAAGTAGGAGATGAGGAGAATTTTCCATCAAGGCAACGCATTTGGGTAATTGCTGAGAGAACCAAAGACTCTCGCCGGGTTTGGAATTTGACTGAAGTCCAGGATTATAAGCCAGTGTTGTACCCAAGTATTTAAACTTGTCAACCCTTTCCAGTTTTTCTCCCCGAAATAAACGATTGGGGACTTGGCTTAGACAAACTCAATCTTTGACATTGCTCATCATTAACCATCAGAAATTTTAATTTCTCAGGATTCAAGGTAAAGTCTAAATTCTGGCAGTAATCCTTAGCAGCAAGTTCACGGTGTAGGCCTTTCGGGGTACAATCAATAAGAACAATGTAATTTAAAAACCATAGATCCCAATTTAGGTTAATTAACTTTGAGCATAATAAAAAAGATGCTAGCACACAGCCTTGGCACAGCCCACGATTTACAGGCACCCACTCAGAGTGGGATCCTGCCTGATCCAGGCATATCCTCAGCCTATTTTCAGAATGGATAGCCATCAGTAAATTAAGCAAGCCCCTCTGGCATCCCCGATCGTACATTTCTTTCCATAGAATAGTAATACAAATGCAATCAAAAGCCTTACAGATGTCCAATAAGATTTTTACCCTGCTTCAAAAGTAGCTGCAGAATTAAACAATTAGAGGTAGTGTTGACACCTATTTTAAAACCAGATTGAAAAGGATCAGTGATACTCACTGCTTTCGCCCAGATCTGGAGTTCTTTCAATAGAAAGTTGCTAAAAGGTTATAAGGGCGGTCTAAAAGTGAAATCGGCCTGTAATTATTCGGATCTAACCAATTTCCTTTTTTAAACATAAGGACAACTGTAGCTTGCTTCGATGTCGTTGGAATAAAGTGCAAGTGTATAACCTTTAAAAACAAGTCATAAAATATTTGCCCATAGATCCAGATAGTTTTAAAAGTGGCATTAGACAAACCGTCCCGCTCAGTTGCTCTCGACGATTTAGCAGAACGTATAGCAGTCCTAACTGATAGGCAATCAATAGGCAAGCCTTTCCAAAATGTCAAATCCTCCTTGCAAAAACACACTGGGAACATTCCTATAGTTAAAACTAGAAGAATACAAGGTAGTGAAATGCTCCTTCCACACCTGTGCAGGAATAGGCTGAAGCTGCAGGAATTTTGGAATCAAAGGATTCTTCACAAAAAAATCAATTGCATACCTACGAACCATATCATCAACCATTTTCTCAGCATCATTATTCAATTTGTTTATTCTATACGCTTTACACCAATTTCTATATTGTTGCTTGAGTTTCCTAACAGAAATATTTTGTGCACCATCCTTTTTTAGTAGTCCGACAACTTTTTGCCAGACTTTCTTCTTATTCTGGGTCTGTCCATCAAACGAGTGAATACAAGGCTTACTCAAAGTATTACCATGCTTGATAAAGAGTGTGTAAAACCCCTTCAAAATTGTTTGCCAAAAAACAGCGTAATCATCAGGATGCAGGGCAACAAACCCATCTCGAATAAGTTCATTTTCCATAGCATTAATACATCTTATTGCTAGAGATGGCTTCCAGAGAAGAGCATGATTCCGCTCCAGCATCTCTACACAAAGAGGAGGCGGCCTAGATCTAATGGAACTAGATCCCAATCCATGGTCAAAATAAGGGGTCTGTGATCACTACTCTTAAGAGAATCATCAACCTGCATTGAAACACAAGTAAAAAAAACTTGGGAAATAAAGATGTAATCCAAGGTTGAAAAAGGGACACCATTAGAACACATTGGGGTCAAAAGGAGGTCACCAAGTATATTACCGTTGACCAACATAAGACTCCAATCACTCAGAGCCTCCCTAAACTATATACACGTAGACTTAGCCTCAGATTGTGCCTGCTCTTACAGTTGAAGCTTTCGATATTCAAATCAAGACAATCACTGTTAAAATCACCCATGATAATAACATGCACATCGTTCGACATAACATTTACAAGCTGTGAGCATAAGTCTGAGATAAATGCATCTACGTTGTGAGCCGCAGGATTAAACACAATAATCACAAGTTATGCATAACTCATGTATATAGTCCTTACATGAGTTCCACCAGCAAAATATTCAGGTTATCTAACAAAAAAAAATCAAGACTTCCATCTTTGTGGATCTTTATTGCACATAAAAGGTCCCCCCGCTGGTCCACCCTTTTGTCCACAAATCGCATGGACGTAGTAAACCTCAAAACCATCCAGCAAAGGTTTGTCGATGGTCCACGTATCCTGGAGGTAAATGACATCAAATGTTGACCATAGATAATTTTTACATAGCAAGTGCTGAAAACCTTGGGTGTTCCATGAAAAAACCTTTAAGTGTCTAGATTTATCATTTTAATTTTGCACCAAGTTACTTTTATTTTGCAGGTACCTACCACAGAGGCACAGTCATAAGATACCACCCGTTGGGTTAGTCCAGCTCACTCGCCCATCAAAGCCCTGTGATGGTCCTGAGACTATCAAAGGTGTGTTTAAGGGGATACTACTGGGTCCAGCACACCTCTGCAGCCTCTTGCAAGTCATAGCCCAATATCATGAATTGCAAGATGTAATTTAGCCCAATATTATGCATCAACCTAGATGAAAACCCAATTTTGACCCTATCCATACTTCCACTATCCACAAACTCAATATATAAAATATCAGAGGGAGTGATCAGTGAAAGGTTTGGTAATCTGTTGAAAAGAGCCAGGATATATTGTCGGTCTAAAGGGAAAAAAACGCAGACTAAATCTGCGCTCCAATATTACACCTGGAACATTATTACGCAGGTCCAAGTTTGTATTTTCTTGGGGTGTTGGCTGATTTGACTCAATAATGCTATCTGTCAATTTGGGCAACACAAAGGGCACTTTTTTCCCCTGTCTGCGTTTGTTTCCTAGGCTGGTTTTGACTCACTAAAGTTTCTGCCAAAAAACCAAAATTGGGAAAATGTCCATGTTTCGAGGTATCTCTACGGTGCTCCCCGAAGTCACCGATGAGTTAACCAAGTCAAAAGGAACCGCCATCGGTGGTGGACAAAATTTCATTCCCCTCGAAGAGCCTCACTGTCACAACCTTGCTTGTGTCTTTACCATTTAACTGTTGGCTTTTACCTATGACATGCATAACCTTACAATGAGAGGTTTCCAACTCAGTATTCAACACACTCGTCTAGATCAGAGGTAGTGTGTTGTCAAAATGCTAATGTTAAAGGAGATTTCTGGTCATACGTCGAGTTTGGTTAAATAGTTATACTACCTTGGTTACTTACAAACTTCTGACGTTTTCCACTAGTTTTTTGTTTCTTAGAGGGATACTATTCAGACCAAAAGCCTGAAAGCCAACTGATTTGGTCATCTTCAAGTGTAACCTTATCCACTTCTAGCTTAGTCGCACTTCCATTGGCCAGTCTATCTAAATTGGATGTTGAATGCAAAGAACCTAGGAAATTAGGTTCTTCCTATAACTGAACTTTGTCCAAGAAAAAAAAAACTTTTGTTGGATTTTGACTTAAACTCTTCGCACACTTTTACCCTTTGTACCTCACAGTTGTCTTAGAGCGTGAGGGCCAGAAAAGGATTACAGACACAGGATTTACTTTATTTGGACATTTTTACATTGGCAGACTCATTCGCCTTTGGTTGAGGTAGGGAAATTCCTCCTACAGTGGGGATAGTGAGGCAATTTTCACCCCTTTTTTCATTTAAATAAATATTTGTATCCACAAACATGTCTCCTCTGTCTGTGTCTCATTCCCAGCTCTTCACACACCCGTGTGGGATCTACACAGGTGCTAATGGCGATTTAAAACTACGGGGCAGCCCGACTGCCGCCGGCAACGGCCCTCGACCCACGTTAAGGGACCCTCGCTTCACTCTGGCCTTTTACTTGTGCAGCAGGGCCGTTAACGGCGGGGGTCGGCCTGCCCCTTCGGGTTATATTGCCCCAATATCATATGTTGATTTAGCATCGATTCTAGTATATGTAGGAACCATGGGTGCAATTAACAAGTTACTTACCAACTGGTACCGTTCTTTCGACTGGATGTTCCTCCAACATATTCCACATCTTTGACATGTAATGTCCACAGCTGTGCTACTTCAGAAGTGTTTCGGCAGAGGGCGTCCTGCGTCGATGGCGTCGGGTCGATGTCCCTCTAAGGCCTCCGTCGAGGGCGACGTCACTGGATGTTATAAATAGGATGCACGGCGCCCGTAGCCTAAGTTTATTTCTTTTCCTCCATAACGTGTGACCTGCTCGTACACAATGCCTGCTTGACTGCACATAGCCTTGAGGGAGCGCAAGCTGCAATAGCAGAGGAAATTCTCCATAGGGGCAGGTTGGGAGGGCGATGTCGAATACATTGGAGGACCATCCAGTCGAAAGAACGTTACCAGTTGGTAAGAAACTTGTTCTTCGAATCGATTGTGTGCTCCAACGTGTTCCACATCATTTACAGACTCACAAAGCAGTACCAGAAAATGGAGGAGGGAGAAGAATTTAGAATACCCAATCAGATGGCATAATAAAGGACCGCTTTACCAATTGAACGTATCCAGGGAGTAATGTTTGCCAAAGGTGTGGATAGAAGCCCCTGTAGCTGCGTCACAAATATTCCTAACAGGAACTCCCCGCTGCAGTGCAGTGGAAGTAGCCACTCCCCTAGTGGAGTGAGCTCGCAACCCCTCAGGAGGGTCTTTGCCCGCCAATCGGTAACATTCAGTAATTAGTGAAGATAATGCACCTGGAGAAGGTCCGTTCGGTAACAGCCTGGCTCAATGGGTGTCAAGTGTACCCCACAAAGAGTTGGTCGTCCACTCTGACCCTGGACATCTTAGAAATATAAAAGCTCAGAGTTCTCCTAGGGTCCAACCTATGGACTCACTCATCTTCCTTACCAGGATGAGGAGGAGGAGGATGATAGAAAGGAGGAAGTACCACTTTCTGGCTTAAATAAAATTCAGACACTACCTCAGGTAGAAAGGATGGACGTACCCTCAGTGCAACCCTATCCTTGTGGAACACAGTAAAGGGTGGCTTAGATGAAAGTGCCTGCAATTCACTCACTCTGCGAGCGGATGTAACCGCAACCAAGAAAGCCATCTTGAAAGACAAGAGTCTCAAAAGACAAGAGTGCAAAGGTTCAAACGGAGCACCCATCAGGAATTTCAAGACCAAATTCAAATCCCAAACCGGCACCTGAAACGGGGACGGAGGGAACACATTAGTGAGCCCTTTAAGAAATTGGGAAATCAAAGGAATCTTAAAATAAGATTGGTACCTACTTGAAGATCCCTGTGGGCCAAAGAAAGCAAGAAAGACAGAACCATGGGAATGGAACACTGAAAAGGATCGACATTGTGTCCTCTGCACCAGTCGCAAAACTTACGCCAACGGTACAGGGATTTGGTCGACGGACGCCTGGCCGAAAGCAACACCTCCATCACGACATCCAGGAGGTCCCAAACCTTATATCTCAACCTTTCAGGAACCAAGCGTGAAGGTTGAGAGTCTTGACCTCTTGATGGAGACCCCCTCCACCAAAACCACCACCCCCACAGAGTGGAGGACAGATGGACATCTCTAGAAGGTCCAGGTACCAAGCTCTCCTGGCCCAATCCGGAGCAATAAGGATCATGTGGGATCCGAACCTCCTTAACACTTGAGGAATGACTGGGATCGGAGGAAAATTGTACAGAAGTGGGATTGACCAATCCATGACGAATGCTCCCCTAAGGCTCCTCTCTGAGGAAATTTGAGCAGAATCCCACGCACTTCGGGTTGGCACTGGTCGCGAACAGATCCACTTGTGGGGTTCCCCAAAGGGCGAAGATCTCCAGAAGGACTTCCTGAGCCAACTCCCACTCGTGAGAGATCGTGCTCTGTCTGCTCAGAGCATCCGCCGCCGCATTCTCCTCTCCTGCCAGATGAACTGCTGAGAGTGAAATTCCTTGCTGGATTCCCAAAAACCTGCCCAGAACCAGAGCTGCATGGCCTCTCTGCACAATGGGAGTGACCCTACCCCCCCCTTTTTTGTTGAGGTAATGCATGGGAACTGTGTTGTCCGTCATGATCAGGACACTCTTCCCCTGCACAGACGACAGAAAAGCCTTCAAGGCAAGCCTGATATTTCTCAGCTCCAACAGGTGATCTGGAGTTTGGACTCCGACTGAGACCAACGACCGCTGGCGGTCAGATCGTCGGCATGAGCTCCCCATCCTGTGAGGGAAGCGTCCGTCACCACTGTCACTTCCAGCCATGGTTGCCAAAATGGCTCCCCCTTCATCAGATTCCCTTCGCTGGCCCACCACAGAAGATCCTGCGAGACCGAGAGTGGATCCCGAACGGGATCCAACATCTTGCCTGAGAATTGGGACCACTGAATCTTGAGGACCCATTCCAAGGATCTCATCCGCAGTCTGGCCTCTGGCACCAGAAAAATGCAGGATGCCATGAGGTCGAGCAACCTTAAGAATACGAAAGCCGAAGACTCTGGGCATGTTGAAATTTGTCCACCATCTGTACAATGTGATGAGCCCTCACCTTGGGAGACGAACACTTCCCGAAGGACGTGTCCAAAACAGCCTCGATATACTGGAGCTGTTGAGGTGTCAGATGCGACAAGCCCAGCTTGTAGAGGGAGTGGCAGGTGAGACTCAGATAATCCAGAGCTTGTTCGGGAGAACGTGCTCGGATCAGCCAGTCGTCCAGGTAGGGGTAGAAGTGAATCCCCCCCGCCAGAGATACACAGCCACCACCACCATTAGCTTGGTGAAGACACTCGGGCAGAGGTCAATCCAAATGGCAGGAACCAAAACAAAGTGCGAGCTGCCAACCGCAAACCTCAGGTGCTTTGGATGAATCGGCACATGAAAGTAAGCATCCTGCAGGTCCAGAGACACCAACCAATCGAAGTCGAAGGGCCCGAAGGACCTGAGAAAGAGTAACCATCTTGAACTTGTCCTTCCAGAGGAACTTGTTCAACCAACGCAAGTCCAAGATGGGTCTCAGTCCCCAGTCTGTCTTTGGAATAAAAAAATATGGAGGAATACCATCCCTTGTTCCTCTACGCTACAGTAACTAGTTCTATGGCGGCTTTCTCCAGCAGGGTTAAGATTTCCTGCACAAGAAGCGGATCCGTAAGCTTCAAAGTGGGACTCCCGGTGCATTGTCGTGAGGCCGCTTTAGGAAGGGCAGGCAGTAGCCGTGGGCTATTGTCTCCAGAACCCACGCATCTGAAGTAATCGCTCGCCATTCTTCGAGATGCTGAGAGAGTCTGCCTCCAACCGGTGAACCATGGAACATGGCCTCACAGTTGTTTTGGAGCATCTGTGGCAGCGCCTAAAGGCAAAGAGGCTGCTGCTTGAGTGGCTTTGGCGCCTCTATTTCCCAGACCACTGCGGGTACTTCTTCGTTGACCCCCTTGAATACCGGCTCTTCTCGTTCTACCAAAAGAGGAGTAGTAACGAAAGGAACCACCCTTCCACGGTTGTCCCCTAGGACGAAAAGGCAGAGGTTGACGCACTGCAGCACTCAAAGGTTTAGCGGCAGCTTTGGAGGTCTGCAACCTTTCAAGGCTCTAGTCAGCCTTGCTGCCAAACAAATGAAAGCCATCAAAGGGCATGTTCAGAAGACGGGCCTGTACATCTGGAGCAAAACCTGACTTCTGCAACCACGCAAACCTGCGTATAACGGTGCTCGCAGCCATGGACCGCCCAACACTGTCGGCCGTGTCCAACCCAGACTGAAGGGAGTCGCACATGTCATCCTTGCCATCCTGCACGAGAGCAAGGAACCCATCCCTTTCTTCCTCCTCGGGAATATGCTCAGCCGCTAGAAAGTCGCAATTCCACAGTGTGTGAAAATCTTGCAAAGGCACAAGTGGAGTTGGCTGACTTCAGCGCCATACTCCCCGCAGAAAACACCTTGCATGCCCAACCATCGAAGTGCTCATCATGGTACACTGCCTGCCACGAGGTGGCCGTAGCCGCCTAAACCACCAAACTCTCGGGAGTGAGGTGAGTTGATAGGTAGCTGGGGTTGCTTCTGGAAGGGCATTATTTTTTAGTTAACGACTTATTAACCGCCAGAAGAGACGCCGGGGTCTGCCAAGCAGCAGCCACCCTTTTTTGCAAAGTCAATTGAAACGGTAACACCGGGTCAGTGGACGGATCTTGATCCAAAATATCAGTCAAATCACCCTGAACAAATGCATCTGGAGGACTAGACCAACCAAGATACTAAGTAACCCTAGCCATCAGTCTCCGATAAGAGGACTCAGCAGGAGCCCCAGGCTCAGGCCTGCCAAACTTCACCTCCAGAGATGTGTCCAAGCCACTGGCATCATGGAGTGATTAACACAACTCTTCCAACTGACTGTCCCCAGAAAAGACAGGAGCCACATCCGGCTTAACAGGGTCAAATTCCAAAATCAGACCTCTCCTCATAGATATCATCCAGAGGAAGGACGAACTCCTGCCTAGGGACAGAAGTGGGTCTGGATTCCTTAACAGGCTTCACATACTTGCATGTAGCCTTCCTTGGAGGATCCACAGTACTAGGGACCTCCAATCGCAAATTCCAGCCAAAAAGGCGTTGAGGGCGCCGGTGGCTTTGGCGTTGATAACAGCACCGACGGCACAGAAGGCTGGTGTGAAGGCAAAGCTTCGACATCCGTATCCGACAGACACGGCGCCGACTGACACGACAGTGACAGTCAAAACCAATCTCGAGGCTTACCAAATGTCTGCGGTTTTGCCGAGAACGGGACCGGGATCTAGCACATCTCTGGCGATCAACCTGAACCTTGTCCGAATGGGACCTAGACGGTTCCCGATGAGTATCGCACCGAGGACACAGGGCCAAAGGTGCGCGAGCATCGGACCAAGACCATTCCCTGCCGGCTTCTTCCAAAGGCGCAGACGGAACTATGCCCTGGGATTGAAAAATCACCAGCATCTGCTCCCTGAATGCCTTCAATTCCTCCGGAGTTGAGGATTTAGTGGGACAAGTAACTTTCCTCACGGCGCCATCATCCGATGAGGAAGGCGACAGGTGACGCTGCTTCCGGGAGTGCCGGGACGAGGAGGACGAGTGGCGGCACCCACTCCAGGATTGAGATCCCCAGGACTCCTTCCAACGAGGAGAGCCACCTCTCGAATCATCGGTGGACATCCCTTTCGCAGATTTATGGGACTTACTGGGTTTAGCACCCCGACCTACCTGTAACTTCCCCTTATGCTCCCGAGGAAGGCGACAGGTGACGCTGCTTCCGGGAGTGCCGGGACGAGGAGGACGAGTGGCGGCACCCACTCCAGGATTGAGATCCCCAGGACTCCTTCCAACGAGGAGAGCCACCTCTCGAATCATCGGTGGACATCCCTTTCGCAGATTTATGGGACTTACTGGGTTTAGCCCCCTGACCTACCTGTAACTTCCCCTTATGCTCCCGCAAGGTCTTAGCAGTCAGCGACTGGCATTTCAAACAGTCGTCGGTGTCATGACTCTCGCCCAGACACCACAAACAAATTTCGTGCGGGTCCGTAATCAACATCTTAGACTTACAGTCCCAGCAATTTTTAAAGCCAGACCGCAGATTCGGAGGGGTAGATGAAGAAGACATGTTCACGAAGAATACATAAGGCGCGCAGAGTTCTCGAAGCAAACATTTGCAGAAAAAACTGTTCGAGAGGGTTGTGTCCTCCGACGTATTCCACATCTATGTCAGGTAATGACCACAGCTGTGCTGCTTCGGAAAATATTCCGCACAGGGTGTCCTGCGTCAATGACATCGATACGTTGTTTCTCGAGGGCCTCCGTCGAGGGTCGACATCACCGGATGTCATATATAGGACGCACGGCACCCGTAGCCTCAGTTCCGTTTCCTTCCGCAAACGTGTTTGCTTTGGAATTTCGGCGCGCTCAGTTCGCTGCTGCTGCTGCTGCTGCTGCTACTACTGTCCATCACGGACCCGCATGACATCTGCCTCTGGTGCCTCTGCGAAAGCCACGCAACCGACAACTGCGATGATTGCCAGTCCCTGACGTCTAAGGCCTTGCAGGAACGGAAGAAGAAATTGAAGGTAGGTAGGGTGTCTAAGTCCCATAAATCGAAATCCGCTGGGCTTTCGACCGATAACTCGAGGGCCGACTCTCTGCGTCAGCGAAAATCCAGGGGGTCTCAGTCTGAGAATGGTTCCCACCATTCCTCTGCCTCTTCGAGGCATTCTAGGAAGTGCCGTCACCGGTCGCATTCCTCGTCAGAGGACTCCGCCAGACAGTTGACTTGTCCCACCAAGTCTTAGTCACGGGCTGAATGGGATGCATTCCGCCAGCAGATGATGCCGATTTTGAAATCACAAGGCACAGTTCTGGCCGCGCCTTTGAAAGAAGCCGGCCGGGAACGGGCTCGGTGCACCACTCGCACGCCTTCGGGCTCGGGCGGGCGGCTCCATCATCAGGAGCAGTCGAGGTCCTGCTCGGACAAGGGAGATCGCCATAGCCATTCCAGATCCAGGTCCCCGACGCCATAGAGATAGTCGGGACCTGTGAAGCCTTAGAGGACGCCATCGGCGCCGTGTTCATCGAGGGACGATCTCAAGGCACCGCCCTCGAGGATTTTGTCGGTGCTGTCGGCGCCTCACTCGACATCGATTCCCTCGATGCAGTTTGTGGAGAATTTGTCAGAGGTGCCCCAGAGGGCTGTGGAAACTCTGAGGAAGGCTCTCAGTAAGTCTGTGAGGCCTGTTTTTTAGCCCTACTCTGTTCCTCCTCCCAGATTGGATTTGTTCCAACATTTGGAATATATTTCGGAGGAAGGGTCTGATGAGGAGATGGTTGTGCCTCCTGATGTCCCTGATGACCTTTTGTCTGGGCACAGTCAGATGGAGGAACTCCGTCAGTCCTTGCATTACGCTAGTGGTCTTGACACCTCTCTGGAGGTGGAGTTTGGCAGGCCTGAGCCTGGGACGCATGCCGAATCCTCCTATAGGCGTCTCGTGTCACGGGTGACTGAATACTTGGGGTGGTCTGCTCCACCTGTTGATTTTGATCAGGATGATCTGACAGATAACCTGTTGCCATTTCACATGGCTTTGCAAAGAAGGGTGGCGGCGGCTTGGACTGCTCCCGAGAGCCTCTCGGCAGTGAATAAGTCACTTCCGAAAAAATACTGCCCAGCCAGTAGTGACCCCTGCTACTTATCGACGCACCCAACTCTGCAGAGTTTGGTGGTGCAGGCGGCTACGGCCCCCGCGAGGCAGGCTGCGTACCCTACCATCCCTCCTGGTAGGGACGATAAGCGCTTTGATTGGGCGAAGAAGGTATTTTCATCTGGAGGTATGGCTTTGAAGGCAGCCAACTCCGTTGGTGCCTTGGCGAGATTCACTCACACTCTGTGGAATTGTGCATCTTTGGTGGCTGAGCATATTCCCGAAGGGGAAGAACGGGATGGTTTTCTAGCCCTCGTGCAAGACGGCAAGGATGCCATGTGTGAATCAGTTCAGTCGGGTTTGGACACGGCAGACTGTCAGCAGGTCCATGGCTGCGAGCACCGTGATGCACAGGTTTGCGTGGTTTGCTCCTGATGTGCAATCCCGGCTTCTCAACATGTCCTTTGATGGTGTCCACCTGTTTGGCAGCAAGGCTGACGAGAGCCTTGAGAGGTTGCAGACCTCCAAAGCTGCAGCGAAGTCTTTGAGCGCTGCAGTACGTCAACCTCTGCCTTTTCGTCCTAGGCGACAGCAACGGAGGGGTGGTTCCTTTCGGTACTACTGTACCTTTGGTAGATCAAGAGGAGCTGCCAGTCAAAGGGGCCACCGTAGGAGTACCAGAGGTGGAAAGCAAGGTACCCGAGGTGCCAAAACGGCTTGGGCAGTTGCCTCTTTGCCCTCAGGCACTGCCACAGCCGCGTCAGCTCAGTCATGAGGCCATGTCCCATGGTTCACCGGTTGGGGGCAGACTTGCGGAGCATCTTGGAGAATGGCGAGCCATTACTTCAGATGTGTGGGTCCACGGCTACTGTCTTCTCTTTTCGGCAGAGGCGTCATGACAATCCACTGGGAAAGCTCTCTTTGAAGCCTCTGAATCCGCTCCTTGCGCTGGAAATCCTATCCCTGCTGGAGAAAGGCGCCATAAAACTGGTGCGTGTAGCGAAGAGGAACAAGGGATGGTATTCCCCTTATTTTTTTATCCCGAAAAAAGACGGGGGATTGAGACCGATCATGGACTTTTGTTGGCTGAACAAGCTCCTCAGGAAGGACAAGTTTAAGATGGTAACTCTTTCTCAAGTCCTCCAGGCCCTTCAACTTCAGGATTGGTTGGTGTCTCTCGACCCCAGGATGCTTACTTTCATGTGCCGATTCATCCCAAGCACAGGAAGTACCCGAGGTTCGCGGTTGGCGACTCGCATTTTCAGTTCCGGGTCCTGCTGTTCGGATTGGCCTCCGCCCCAAGGGTCTTCACCAAGCTGAGGGTGGTGGTGGTGGCAGCGCATCTCAGGAAAGGGGGGATTCACGTCTACCCCTACCTGGACGATTGGTTGATCAGGGCGCACTCTCCCGAGCAAGCCCTAGATCATCTGTCCGTCACCTGCCACTCCCTTCGCAAGCTGGGCTTCACCCTCAATTTAAAGTCATCCCATTTGACACCTACCCAAAGGGTCCAATACATCGGAGCTGTGCTCGATACATCCCTTGGGCAGTTTTCGCCTCCCTAGGTGAGGGATCATCACATTCTGCAGATGGTGGACAAATTTCAACGTGCCCAGAGTCTCCCAGCGTTTGAGTTCTTGAGGTTGCTCGGCCTCATGCATTTTCCTGGTGCCAGAGGCCAAGCTGCGGATGAGATCTCTGCAGTGGGCTCTCAAGTTGCAGTGGTCGCAGTTCTCCGGCAGGATGTCTGATCCCGTTCAGATTCCGCTCTCGGTCGCACAGGATCTTCTGTGGTAGCCCATCGAAGGCAATCTGATGAAGGGAGCTCCATTTTGGAAACCTTGGCCGGAGGTGACAATCGTGACGACGCATCCCTCACAGGTTGGGGAGCTCATGCCAACGAGTTGACAGCCAGTGGCCGTTGGTCTCCGTCGGAGTCCAGACTGCACATCAATCTGTTAGAGCTGTGGGCTGTCAGGCTAGACGTGAAGGCTTTTCTGCCGTCTGTGCGGGGGAAGAATGTCCTGATTATGACGGACAATACGGTGGCCATGCACTACCTCACCAAAAAAGGGGGGGGCACGGTCACTCCCGTTGTGCAGGGAGGCGATGCAGCTCTGGTTCTGGGCCATCCAGCAGGAAATTTCGATCTCAGCAGTTCATCTGGCCGGAGACGAAAACGCGGCGGCGGAGGCTCTGAGCAGGTAGAGCACGGTCTCTCACGAGTGGGAGCTGGATCAGGAAGTTCTGTTGGAGATCTTAGCCCTTTGGGGAACCCCACAAGTGGATCTCTTCGACACCAGTGTCAACCGGAAGTGCGAAAGATTCTGCTTGCAGGAATTTCCCCCAAGAGGAGCCTTAGGGGACGCGTTCATAGTGGAGTGGTCCTTGCCACTGCTGTACGCGTTTCCTCCAGTCCCCAACATTCCACAAGTGTTGCAGAGGTTACAGAGGTTCGGTTCCCGGATGATCCTCATTGCTCCGGCATGGGCCAGGAGAGCGTGGTACCCGGACCTTCTAGACATGTCCATCTGCCCTCCACGTCGTCTTCCCTACCAAGACTATTTGCTCTCACGGGAGGGGGCGGGTAGGGAGGGGGTCGGGTTCTCCATCCAGGGGTCAAGTCTCTCAGCCTTCATGCTTGGTATCTGAGAGGTTCATGTATAAGGATTGGGACCACCCCGAAGATGTGATGGAGGTGTTACTTTCGGCTAGAAGGCCTGCAAAGAAATCCCTGTACCATTGCCATTGGAAAAGTTCTGTGACTGGTGCAGGGTACAGAATGTGGATCCTTTCCAATGTTCCATTCCTTTGGTTTTGTCTTTTTTGCTTTCTTTAGCCCACAAGAGCCTGCAAGTGGGTACCATTAAGGGTTACCTGGCGGCACTGTCCATATTTAAGCGCTAGTCTGAGGAATGTTTTTATTTTAAGATCCCTTTGATTTCTGTGTTTCTAAAAAGGGCTAACTAATGTGTTTACACCGTCGCCTTTCCAGGTGCCGGGATGGGATTTGAATTTGGTTTTAAAGTTCCTAACGGGAGTTCCGTTTGAGCCCTTACCATTCTTGTCCGTTGCGACTGTTGTCCTTTAAAACTGTTTTTAGTTGCGGTTACTTCGGCACGCAGAGTGAGTGAGTTGCAGGCACTTTCCACCAAGCCACCCTTTACTGCCTTCCATAAGGGCAGGGTTGTCCTGCGGGTGCGGCCTTCTTTTCTTCCGAAGGTTGTGTCGGAATTCCATTTGAGCCAGAAGGTAACTCTCCCGACATTTTATCCTCCTCCACATCCTGGTAAGCAAGAGGAGAGGCTCCATAGGTTGGATCCTAGGAGAGCTTTGAGTTTCTATCTCTCACGGATGTCCCGGGTCAGAGTGGACGATTAGCTCTTTGTTGGTTATGCTGGAAAGCGCTTGGGTCAGGCTGTTCCCAAACAGACCTTCTCTAGATGGATCATTGACGATCTCTGAGTGTTACCGTTTGGCGGGAAAAGACCCTCCAGTGGGCTTACAGGTTCACTCTCCTAGGGGTGTGGCTGCCTCCACTGCTCTGCAGAGGGGTGTTCCGATTCGCAACATTTGCGAAGCAGCCACATGGGCCTCTGTCCATACTTTTGAGAGACATTATTACTTGGACTCCATCCATGGGCAGGATTTAGCCTTTGTTAAGGCAGTCCACTATTAAGCCATTTGATTGGGCATTCTAAAATTATGAAATTGTTAATTCTTTTCCCACCTCCATACTTTGGCACTGCTTTGGGGGTCTGTCAGATGTGGAATACGTCAGAGGACACAATCCCCTTGAAGAACAAGTTACTTTCCTTATCTGGTAACGTTCTTTCAATGGTATGTTCCTCCGGCGTATTCCACATCGCACCGTCCCAGCCTGCCCCTCTACAAAATGTATTATGCGATTGCAGCTTAGGTTTCCGCAAGGTTTTCTGCAGTCATACTGGCAGGAGATTGGTGCCACACGTTCTGGGGAAAAAACGACAACTGAGGCTACGGGCGCCGTGTGTCCTTTATATAACACCCAGTGGCATCGACCCTCGACAGAGGCCCTCGAGGAACAACATATCAACGTCATTGACGCAGGACTCCCTCTGCCGAAAGTTTTCAGAAGCAGCACAGCTGTGGTCATTACCTGTCAGATGTGGAACATCCCATCGAAAGAACGTTACCAGATAAGGTCAGTAACTTGTTCAACTGAGGCTACGGGCACCGTGCATCCTATTTTTTTTTTTTTTCAAATGGAATTTTATTGGGTTTTTACATCAAAAGTGAACAGTCAGGTGAATACATAACTGAGCAAACTTGGTTATATCACAAGACCATCGCAATCTACTTCAATAACAATAACAAACCGATAGTAACATACATGTCCACTCTCAACGGATATATAGTACGAACCCCCGCCACCCTCCCCACGTCCATACTTTGACAACTTCCGGATATCGGCGTTAACTGTAATTGTCTTAAGTGGCGGTGTGACGTTGATCTCTGTCGGTGTCATAGGTTCCAATGCGAAGGTTGTGACAGGGATGGCTATTAAGCAGTACGTAGATCGCTCTTCGGTTTACGGGTATGGGCCGTTGAGTGGCGTTATGGTTAGAGCTGTGAGTCGGTAACGGCAGTACTTGTAATATATTGTTCAGTGAAGTCCATCCAGGCTTCCTCCTGTCGGGCGGCCTCGTCATGGAGGGCCGCGGTTATTTTCTCCATTGTGTATATATTCATAGCGATTTGCAGGCAGTCTTTTTGTCAGGTAGGTGCGGGGACTTCCATTTGATGACTAGGGCAGCTCTTGCCGCCAACAGGAGGGTGGATGTCAATCCTTTTACGCGTACCACTCTGTCTTCTTCTTCAAGGCCAAATAAGATCAAGAGAGGGGATAGGACTCTTTCTATGCCATCTAATGGTTTAATCCATCCCAGGACCTCTTGCCAATAGATGCGTACCTTGGGGCACTTCCACCACATGTGCCAGTAATCAGCATCCATGTTGCAGTGTCTCCAGCATTTTGGGCTAGATGTTTGGAACATTTTCGAGAGTCTGCAAAGATCATACTGCCATCGATGGAGCAGTTTCAGAGCATGTAATTTGTACTGGGTGGCGATTGATACTTTAGCTGGTGTTTCGCAGATTTTGTCCCAGGTGTGTTGTTCAAATTCTCTGTTAAAGTCCTTTTCCCATCGCTCTTTGAGGCGAAGACTTGGCGTTTGATCTTTGGTGATAAGGGCCTTGTACATGCGCGCTATTAAACCTTTCGATGAGTTGGTCGTATCCAGTATCGATTCGAACGGTGTCAGCTCTCGTCGTGTGGTTTCCTTCCTTGACATGACCCCTTTTAAATCGTAGATACAAAGATTGGAATTGGATGGATTTGGAGGGCCTCCTCTAGTTCAGAGGTCGTGATGAAGTTCCCATTTCTCCACAGTTGGCCTACTCTCTCCAGGCCGGCATCAAACCAGGCCTGGTATCTAGCTTGTTCGGGGATTTCCTCTTGGATCCCGGGGAGAAGGCCATGTCGTGATTCCGGTCATCCCTTTCCCCTTCCTCCAGATGTTACACATGGTGCCCAGTATTGGGTGGTGACGTAACCGTTTGAGTTTTGCTCTGGGGACCCATAGACACTCCGCAAGAGTAACATGGAGCAGGATGTCATGATCTAGTTGGACCCATTGGAGCTCCTTTCTATTGCGAAGGTGTGGGATCAGGATCCTAAGTTGGGTCGCTTTGTAATACCGTTCGATGTCCGGGAGGCCCACTCCGCCCATCTCCTTCGTGAGCATCAGGATATCATATGGTATCCAGGGTTTCTTTCCGTCCCACAAGAATTCCAGTATGGCCTTCTTGGTCTGTTTGAAGAAGTGGTCCGGGATTGCGATGGGGGGGAGCTGGAAGGGATATAGGAAGCGTGGGAGGGTCACCATCTTAATTGCGTTCAAGCTCCCTATCCAGGAAATTGTGAGGGTTTTCTATTTCGCGAGATCCGTTTTGAGAGCGCTTAGGAGTTGCGGGAAGTTTGTCTCATAGTGTTGAGTTAGGTCCCTTGTTAAGTTGATTCCCAGGTATCGCATTGTGAGGCCTCCGACAATCGGGCCAAGGCGTTCGAGGTCATGTTGCTGCTCCGGGGATGGGTCATGGATCGGGAAGAGAGTGGATTTGGATTTATTTATCTTAAAACCGGAGAGTGTCCCATATTCCTCAATGAGGCGTATTGCCCTTGGGATTGACGAGGGTGGGTTTACCACGTGGAGCAAGATGTCGTCTGCATACAAGGATAGTTTGTATTCTCTGCCATTCACCTGCATTCCTTCAACGGCAGTGTCCGCTCGGAGGGCTCGGGCCAGGGGATCTAGTGATAGTGCAAAGAGACTCACAGAGAGGAGACAGCCTTGTCTCGTTCCTCTCCTTAGAGGAAAGCAGCGGGAGTACTGGGCGTTCACCGCTACAGCGGATCTTGGGGCTGTATAGACTGCCTTGATTACTCGTCGAAGAATGGGTCCCAGGCCTATTTGTTTCAGCGTGGCCTCTAAGAAGTGCCATTGGACTCTGTCGAACGCTTTCTCTGCATCGATCGAAAACAGTGCTGGTGCGTTTGGCAGGTTTCTGGCCTTGTGTATGAGGTGGAGGGTCTTGCGGGTGGAGTCTGCACCTTGTATACCTAGGATGAAGCCTACTTGGTCGTTGTGAATGATTGTGGGCATGTGTGCCTCGAGCCTCGCGGTGAGAACCCTAATGTAAATCTTGGCATCAATATTCAGGAGCGATATCGGGTGGTAGGAGGCACATTGCTTGGGGTCCTTTCCTTCTTTGGGGATCACCGTTATTAGGGCTTCAGAAAAGGAGTCG
Source organism: Ambystoma mexicanum (assembly GCF_040938575.1). Taxonomy (NCBI): domain Eukaryota; kingdom Metazoa; phylum Chordata; class Amphibia; order Caudata; family Ambystomatidae; genus Ambystoma; species Ambystoma mexicanum. The sequence continues at coordinate 573,186,120 of NC_090922.1, read as the reverse complement.
GGTGCCACACCAGTGCTGAGGATATTGTTAAAGAGGACCACCATGAACGGGAGGAGTGCATTCTGGAAAGTTTTGTAAAACCCTGCGGTGTATCCATCGTTCCCCGGTGCTTTCCCCATTGGAAGACTTTTAATTGCATCTGTAATTTCTTCTCCCGTGATAGGGGTTTCCATGGCTTGCGTTGTTTCCAATGGGAGGGTCGGCATGGCTACTTTGGTCAGATAGTCTGTTATCGCCTCTGGGTGCGGTGTATCTTGTGAAGTGTAAAGTCTCTCATAGAAATTGGGGAAGGATTCGGGGATATTGGGGGGGACCATGGTCTAGGGGTGCATCTGTATCGTGCACCGTTGGAACCCATCGTTCACGGCGTTGGCCTCGGAGTCTTGCAGCGAGTAACGCGCCTGCTTTGTTCCCATGCTCGTAGTGCTTTTGCTTCAGGCATTGAAGCCTGTGAATAATGCTATTTGTTTCCAGCTGCCGTAGTTCTCTTTTGGCGTTAGCTTGTTCGATCTTCTGCGGTCTGTCGTAGTCCGCCGATTGAGCTGCGAGATCAAGTTGGGCGATTTCATTTCGCAATATGTTTTCTATGAGCAGGCGTTCTCGTTTTTTCGCTGCTCCCTCCCTAATGAGAAGTCCCCTCCATGTGAACTGAAGCAAAGAGACCAAGACTTTTAAGCCTTCGGTGTGGGCCACACACCCCTAATACCCACTTCGGGTTCAGCAGTTTTGTGAAACTTTACCAAAAAATTGTCATCTAGGTATGGTTATGTTAAGATCCTTTATTTCTCAAGTATCTCTTGGATTTCAATTATCCAATTTTTTCAAAGTGCAGCTTCACCAATTAGGCTAATGCTGTGTCAGAGGCAAACAATAATGCAACCCTATGTGGCTAATGCATTTCGGAATGAAATCCTTCATCAGAGACAGGTTGTAAATGTCAACTAAATCATAAATAGCAAAAATACATTATATATTGGAATGTTCAAATCAATTATGCGTAAAGACATTAATGAAACACATTTGATCCATATAATATGTACAGGGCGCCCACAATTACAAACACACAATCAACAGATAGGAGAAAAAAGCACAAAAGTGTCTCATGAATACATTTTATTATAGCATTTCTGTTATAGCAATTCTCAATTGTTATTCCATATGGCATCTGTGAAACATCTTATTTATCATGCCCAGTGCCAATGTTGTCGTTCGATATATACGTGAAAGTAACCAAGTTATCCTTCTATGTTGTGTACACTATCCAGGTATGCTTACTGGTATGAACCCATGCATAGTGCCCATTGTTGTTGTTAGTATTCTCTTCCCTCATATAGTGTCATTTTATTGTTAGAGGAGTATTCTTGTGTTTATGGCAATATGCACCCTATGTGAATTACTGACCTGTTTGCCGTATTAATTCTCTGTGTGACGAGATACACTATCTCGTAATGCTCACTCTACAATAAGAGGTAAGATTGTGTTAGCAGAACCCTATCAGTTTAAGCAATATTGGCATAATGTTTCCTAAGCGATCCTTGACCGCCGTACTGTTGCGGTCGCTTACCTTGTTACAAGCGTACGATCGTTCCTTCTCACGCGCCGGTTGCAAATATTTGCTTAGGTCCTGAGCGTTGCTATATCAACGCTAGGTACCAACATGGCCGCACAAAGCTACGTGCGTCGGCCATTTTGGTAGGGGCAACTTTGTTCCCTCGTTTTTGTCGACTGCTCACAGAGTTGTAAACATAGTGATGCTGTGTCTATGTGCTCTTGTCTAATGACTACGTATTTGTGTTGGCTGCAAGATAATGGATAAGTGACACTATATGGGCATTTAGGATACAAGATTACTGATTTTTCACAAATTAATCAGTAAATACTGTTTATGCACATTCTTGTAAAGACCAATTAGAGTCACATTATATCTCATTGTTATCAGAAAAAACAGTTAAGGTCCAGTTCTTCATTTAGTCCTCTTGGGGATAGAGCCTCCAATCGGTCTATCCAGTAGGCTTCTCTCTGTTGCCTTCTTCTCTTGATGTCCATGTAGGAACCTTGCACTTCAATAATTTCCAACACCTGAAACTTGATCTGTGCGATATGGCCTTACCTGCCTCCCATACTATGTTGATGGGAGTTTCACCTACGTTGTTTTGCTCGAAGTATTGAGTGATGTCCAACTCCAGCTGCTCTCGAAAGACTGTCCTTGAAAAGCGTTTCGTTGCACCGCCATTTGGAACTCCGCCGAGGGAGAGCGATCTGATCTATAGTGACCACCACCATGTCATGGTCCAACCAAGTAATGGGTGATATGGTAGCTGCCGTCATCTGAGGCTATTGCTACGGTTATGTAAACATAGCCAATTCTAGAGAACGTAGCGTGAGGCGTGGAGTAGAAGGTGAAGGCTGTTCGGATTGGATTCATGCATCTCCAGGCATCCATGAGATTGTAGGCGTCCATCATATCTACAATCCGGGAGTGTCCGGTGTCCTGTGGAGAGGTTGTGGACGGGGTGCCTGCTTGTCTATCCATATCCGGGTCCATCCACGTGTTGAGGTCACCTCCTATTATTACTTCACCCTCTGCCTCGTTCATGACCTTGGGGATTGCTTGTTGAAGGAACCGGGACTGTTCGGTATTGGGCGCGTATATAGATGCGAGTGTGATGATGGTGTCCTGTATCTTGACAACTAACACCAGCGTCCTACCGCTCACATCTGACCAGGACCTCAAGAGCTCAAATCGAATTGATTTACTGACGAGAACACCAACCCCGGCTTTTTTAAGCGGGCCCGAGCCCCAATATTCAGTGCCCCATTTGGGGTGGAGTACCCTCCTCTCCTTTACTATATTGAGTTTCTTGCAGAAAGAGTATATCTAGATTGGCCCTCTTGAATTGTCGGGACACTAGCGATCTTTTGGTAGTGGAATTTAGCCCCTTAACATTTAGCGTGCCAATTCTGAGTGTGCCATGCCTGTCACCTGATTCGTCATGTCCACCAATGAGTGGTGAGTCTTGTGAGTTTGTTGGTCACACCGCCTGTGTACGTATCGCAAATCGCCGCAGTAGAAGTCTTGATGGTTGTCCCACATCCAATGGGACTTCAGAAAATGTTGGATTCCCTCCCCCCTCCCCGGGCATTGAACTCAATACCGTTTGCCGGCAGTTCCAATTTCCGGCACAACATCTCCCCTAAAAGGAACTGAACCTTGGATTGATGGCGTCCGAGGCGAGCCAGGTGCTTGCAACCGGCCTACTATCGGACCGCTTGTGAGGGTCATAACCACGCGACCCCCAGCACGAATATCATCTCACCAACAGTTTGAGGCCCCCCCTCGTTCTTAAAATGTCAACTCGAATTACAACTTAACACACAACTATTATCACTGAGTAACAAATGTAGTGATACATGCGATTTCCGGTTCCCTTGCGGCCAGTCGATGATCCGTCCTGGGTCTGGAGACAAATTCGTCACGGCCTGGCTCTGTTGGCTGTGATGTGCTGGTCTCCAACGTGATGCAGGGACTCCGAAACCATGATTCCTGAACAGGCCTCTCCAGGTTAGAAGAAACGTGCATGCCACTTCATTTGGCATTTTCCGGCGTGTCGTTGGGGCGTCTATTTTCTAGTTCCTTTGACTTTCTTCCTTCTCGGGCCTCGGGTCCCCGCTGTGCTCCCTCTCGTGACCCATCTTTTGGGCCGATGTCGAGGAGATCCACGATGCAATCACGAATCTCTTCTTCGGAGCGGAGTATTATCTTCCTGCTGCCACGTTCGAACGTTAGGGAGAAGGGATAACCCCACCTATATCTTGTGCCCTGGTCTTTGAGCCATCTGGTTAGCGGGCCACACAGGGCTAAGGTGAGCGCGGATAGGTCCTGGAAGATGGTTATTTGGGCTCCACCAAGGGTGAGGGTGTCGCCTGACCTGGCTTTAATGAGAATACTCATTCGGTCTTGATATCTGTGAAATCTGGCCAGAACCGATCTCGGACCCCCTGGTGGGCCTCCCGCTCTGTGTATTCTTTCTATTGCGGGTTCGTCGATATTCTCATCCGCGGTTAGGATTCTAATGTCATGTATGGTGTGTTTAAGGTCCTCCTCTGTTTCCCCCTCCTGTTCTGGAATCCCAAAAAACGGCAGGTTGTTACGCCTCTCCCTGTTTTCTAAATCGTCTATCTTCAGCCGGATGTCTTCTTCTCTTTTCTCTATATTGCGCATGCGTAGGTCCAGCTGGGTTTCCAGTGTGTCAATTGAGGCTTGGTTGTTCGACACTTTCAAGCCTCTCCTCAATATTGTCCACCCTCTGGGTCATTTTGTCGATCTTGCCACCCAAGCTGGCGCTCATGTTCCTGATTTCGCTGAGGGCAGCGGCTATGTCCCCTTTGGTAGCCGCTACCTCTGTTTCGGAGGGATCCGCTGACATTGTGCGGGCAGTTCTAGGTTCGGGGGTGTGGCGGGGTGTTGTCGGTCTAGAAAAATGGATACCTCTACTGTGTGACCGCAAACGTATTTTGATGGTCGTGGGCCAACCGTCTCATGCACGATATGACAGAATATGGGTTTCCGAGTTTGCCAATGAACGGCCATTTTGATGTAACAAGAATCGCCATTTTGTTTTCGAACCATTGCTAATTGCGCTTTCTGTTCTTATTGCTTCGCAGTACATTTTCTGCTTACACTGCTCGACTGTAAAACATTGTTGTCTGCAAGTAAAAGGACAAAGCCACAGGGCCGCGAGGATAACAAGAGTTCGTTGAAACACAACGTAGGCAGCGCCAGGAAGAATGCCCGGCTCCCTCCTGAATGAAGCCTTGAAGCAGAGCTGCAGGGCATTTAATCATTTCGCAGCTGCCAGCCAGTCTTGTTATATGGTAGAATCTGTTAGAATAAAGCAGCTAAAGGCTTGAATTATGCTCTTCTTACGGTCCCCCTTTGCTGAGCCCTGTTAGAGCGTGTCGGCTCCCAGGACACGAATAGCACCTCATAGATAGCAAGGTCTGGAATGCAACTCTTCCCCCGTATGTAGCTCGCTTCCAAGAACAGAAGCGCTGTGTTCTGCTCCAACAACTGAAAGATGCCTCCGCACTCACAAATTGCAAATTGTTACTAGAATAGATGTTTGAAGGTGTCATGGTTGTCGAAAGTGTCCATCATCACACCAAGTTCAAAGAAACCCAATAAAGGGGGGTGTTAAACATGTCATGGCTGATTGTTTGATATGCATTTTGTATATATGTAACTGATGTACGTAATTCACTCTCTTGCGTCCCTTGAGGTCTAGAGATACACGTCGCGGGGCATGAGACTGAGTTGGCCAACTGAGACTTTTGCTTTGCAATAAACCCTAGCTTTGGGAATACAACCTCGTGTCTGGCGTATCTATCGTGTGTGGTGACTCGCCTTGTTTCCATAGACGTAAGGGACCCCTAGGGGCCCCTTTCAAGATGGCACCCGAATAGGGACCCTCCCCCACTTGTTCCATCGCATACGTTGTAATTGAGTAAGGCGGAGAACGGCGAGGACGGGACGATCGAGCCGGGATCAAGAGGTGTTCGGGGCGCCCTGTAGAAGTGATGAGACTCCTTTGCAGATCTGCACACATCTGATCCCTGATCGACGTGCCTGGCTAGAGAACAAGGAGGCAAGGGTCCCGAAACGAGGTGGAAGCCAAGAAACGTAGACACGACATCATTTGGTGCGTCAGTATACAGGCGACTTGATTTATCAGGCGAGTCATTCCCCGATTCAAAGTAATCCTGATATTGGTTGAGAGTTGACTTTGCAAAATCAAACGCCCTAGGTAAGGTTGATTAACCAGGGGGAAGGTTGCAACATGCCTGGGGTAGTGTCCACCCTAGCGGGGTTTTTCCCCTGTGGTAGACAATCTTTGGAAGATGGCCAAATTGTACCACCTGGGGGAACGCCGGCGTATGAGATGTATGAGAAGTATGGTGTGGGTGTGATAATATTCTGTGAGACTTGGCATAGGCACCCCAGAAAGCAACAAGAACATCAGTGGCCGATTAATGGTAGTTTTGAGATAGCGAGAATAGATAACTTGGAAAGGGTGTTGATGAGAAGGAAAGCGCGTCCTGCAGCATTTGATACTGTTAAAGACTGGAGAAGGGAAGCAATGCTCCAATTTAGAAGTAGAGCGAAGCATGCGCCCTGGCATAAATCGAAAGGTGAAGTAGCGGAAGAGAAAGAAGAGGAGAAGTGGACTGAGAGTCTAAGAAGGGCAGGTAGGCGTGACCAGTTGAATATAGAAAAAGATATACCCACAACGAGAATTACACATAGCAGATGAATTGATAGAAAACATATTGACCCATACACAACAAGGCCCAAGATCAGAAGTGAGGCCAACCACATCGGTAACAATTGCCCAAACCCCGCCCATAGCCCAAGCTCTCCCTCCGGTAGCTCAAGCCCTCCCACAGCCACAGACCACGCACGTAACACTTCCTATTAGCCAACCAGGCCCACAACAGAAACTCCCTGTTCCCATTGTCCCATCCACACCTCCCGCCTTAGACACAGACTCTGTACCGTCCGTTCCTCCCGGGGTTGAAGTTGAAACCACAGGGGCGAGAGGCGGGACTGAACAACGGGGATGCACGAGGGTAACTCGCAGTGCGATCAGCAAAGAAAGGAAGGTGGAATTGCAGCAACAGGCAGAAATGTATATAGACGGGAATGATGGGACGACAACATTGGCTTCGATATACGACTTCTGAAGAAGCAACGAAAGACAGGTAGTGTTGGAATGCATGGGTGAATATTTGGTGGAGAAATGGAAACAGTTAATTGGGAAATTACCACCGCAGCGATTGTTATATTTGAATGCATTAGCACGCTGTAGGGAGAGGGATGAAGAAGTGAGAGAACATGTATATGGACTTTTTGAACTTAAAGATGAATTAGATAATGATTATGCCGAAATGTTTACTACACCTGGGTACAGGAGTAGTGATATCGGGAGACATTGGAAGGAAACCGTAGAGCCGTATATACAACGACGACATTCAATGTCGTCAGTACAGAGGGGCCACAAGTTAAAAGTATGTATACGAGAAGCGTTTAGATGGATGTCGGATCCCAGTATCCCCACAATGGAGATACAGGAGATATTTGATGAATATTCCATGCCCATGAAAAGAAAAGCACTGCAGTCGATGGCTGAACATTTATTAGACAAAAATCTATAAAATGATAAGGCCAGCCCACCCGAAATAATGGCAGTATATAAAAGAGCACTAGAGCGAGGGACAGGAGAAACAGCCCCATCGCTTGATCTGAGAATATTGTTACACACGAGAGAAGGGGGAGGGAAAGTAAGAGGGGCTTTTCCAATGAGAGCGGTCCCACCTACCTTTGTGCCCAAAGTAGAGGTTCCCGCAGCGGGCAATGTAGCGACGCAGCTAACACCAGCCCATTATACCGCCCAATATGTGCATGTCCCCTTTTCCAGACAGGAGGTGAACAACATAAAGCAGACGATTCCTGATATAAGAAAGAATCCTGCAGGGTTTTACAAGGAAGTAGAGTCCTGCCTGCAATCATCCGTGCTTACCATGGGTGACATAGACCTAATATTCCCAGTGATCCTGCCAAAAGACATATGGAAACAAATAAGAAAGGTGGATGACACAACGACCTTTGGTGCCACATGGGCGGACTTGATAATAGAAGACAGGAATAAAGAGGTTGGAAGAACACCGGGACCGAACCTGGTAGCATTACCAGCACGCATAGTACAGAAATTAAAAGAAATTGTCCCAGAGAAAAGAATTCAATAGGACAAATTGACTGCATGTGTACAAGGCAAGGATGAGTTAGCTACAGATTATTTTAACAGATTTGAAGAAGTATTTACAGACTTCAGTGGGCAGGATGGGAGCTCGGAAGCGGGAAAGAGGTTATTTGTTGACAGATATGTGAGGGGGTTAAAACTTCCAATCCAGGATCTAATAATGACATCGGAGTGTGCATGGCAAGCAAAAACGCTGGGCGAAGTATTACACATGGCCCAATATTATGAGCACAGAGTGACTGCGGAAAAAGAGAAAGAGCAGAAGGATAGGGTAAATCTGAAAACACGGGTACTACTGCAGCAAGTAGTAGGACACAATAGAGGGAGAGGGAACGCACAAGAAAGGAGTAATTTGAATATGCATGGGGGGAACAGTGGGACCAAATCAGTGTGCGTATTGTAAGGAGGAAGGACACTGGCGAGCGCAATGTCCGCACCTGCAGAATAGAAATGGGTCTAGTCAGAGGAGACAGCATAGAGGACACCAAGGAGCGAATGGACCAAATAGGAATAATATGCAGCAGCACCACAATAATGGAGGTAATCAAAACCAAGCCCAAAACCAAAGTGCCCCTAACCAGAGTCAGGGACAGCAAAACCAACAGTATGGAAACCAGAGTGGGGGAAATAGAGGAAAGAGTGGGAACGTTTTCGATACACAGCCAAACACGTATTACAGTAACAGTAATGATTACACATCGGACGATGTGTTATTTCCCCAATAGGACAGCCAGGACAGGGGTCGGAACCAGTGTCTATTACCGTGAATCAGAGAGGAACCTATGTAGAAATGAGAGTCGGAATGAGGAGCACCGCTTTCTTGTAGATACAGGAGCGCAAAAGTGTTCAATAGACCACCACTTGGTTCCGGATATACCACTGTCAGGGCAAAAGAATGTTTCCGTAGGGTTCGCAGGTACATCAGTCATAAACCCAGTGTCCCAACCAGTCCGTTACTATAGGAGCATTCACTGAACACTGTCCTTTCCTTTTAACAGAAAATTGTGGGGAGAACCTGTTGGGATTAAATTTGTTGAAAAAATTAGGTTCCGTTATACATTGCACGGCAGACAGGGTGTTCCTAACGATTTGGCCACAAGATGCCCCTGTGTCAGAATTCATGTCTGAAACTTTACCAGGAGAACTAAGTAAAGTGCCAACCTGTATATGGGCAATGCATGACAACGATGTAGGATGCTTGAAAATAGAGCCAGTAAAGATAATTTTGAAAGAAGGTGTTACCCTACCTCGAATTCCCCAATACACAATTTCGGCTGAAGGTGAGAAAGTATTGGAGTATTGTTACAGATTTGGTGAAATTAGGGGTAATTGAAGAAATTACAGGCAGTACATGCAACAGCCCGATTCTTCCAGTTTATAAAAAAGGAAGCAATGAAGTACCATACCGTTTTATAATTGATTTGCGCGCATTAAACTAGGTAGTAGATCCACAATTTCCTTTAGTGCCAGATGTCACTACAATATTGACAATGATACCTGTTTCACCAGAATATTTTAGTGAAGTTGATCTGAAAAATGCGTTCTTCAGCATTCCAGTGGACAAGGACAGCAGATATTTGTTCGCGTTCACATTAGGAGGACGATCATTTACATTCACTCTGTTTCCGCAAGGTTACACGGAAAGTCAGAGTATTTACAGTAGAGCATTAAAAGAGCAGTTAGACATGCTAGACTTACCAGTGGGTTGCGTACTCTTGCAATACATAGACGATCTATTGTTATCTGCGGACACAGAGGAGATTTGTAAAGAAAGCACTGCATTACTACTGTCAAACCTAGCAGCACATGGCCATAAAGCTAGTTTGAAGAAATTTCAATATAATCGAAAGGAGGTGGCCTATTTGGGCTACCTACTTTCGAAAGAATGGAGAAGGCTAACGCCAGAACGCATAGAAAGTATTTCTGGTATGCCTATTCCAAAGACACAGAAAGGAGTCAGAGCCATAATAGACATGGCTTCATATTTCCGACAATGGATTGGTAATTTTGCCTTAATTGTGAAACCGATGGTGAATTTGACTAGAAAGGATGCGGTTATGCCTTTACAGTGGGATGAGGAATGTCAGAAAGCATTTGATCAATTGAAAACTGCATTATGTTCGGCTCCAGTTTTGGGCACGCCGAATTATGAGAAGGTTTTTAGACTGTGTGTGAGAGTGAAGGATGTGCATTGGCGGTTTTGACACAGGAACAAGGTGGAAGAAATAGGCCATGGGGCTATTTTTCTTCTGAGCTGGACCCTGTAGCGCGCGCACTACCAGGATGTTTGCGATCCGTCACGGCGGCTGCTGCGTCAGTGAAACAAAGGGAAGGGATGGTATTGGGGCATACTTTAATTCTGATGGTGCCACATGTCATAAACGTTCTATTAAATAGGACACAGACGAAACACCTCACCTCTGCTAGATTGACAAGATATGAGATTATCTTGTTCGCGCCCCATATCCAAATTATGAGGTGTAGCACTTTGAATCCTGCAGAATTAATGCCGCTACCCATAAAAGAAATTGGGGAGAATGAATCACCCTCCCACGGTTGCTTAATGGCCACTGAGGAAGAAACCAAGGGGAGAGTTGATTTAAGTGATACTCCACAGAACGAGCCAGATGGAGTTTTGTGACGGCTCATGTTTTAAATAACTTGACGGCACGACAACTGCCGCATACGCTATCACTACCCTAGAGAGCGTTGTAGAAAGCAAAAGAATCCCCTACAATTCAGCACAAGCCGCAGAGATAATAGGATTAACCAGAGCCTGCGAGATTTCTGAAAATTTGAATGTGAATATATATACTGATAGTCCGTATGCTTTTGGGGTGGTTCATAACTTTGGTCGACTCTGGGCTGAGAGAGGGTTTTTGACATCACATGGTGCCAGAATTCAACATGGCCCTTTGATTGTACGATTGCTGTCTGCACTCACGCTTCCAAAACGCCTGGCAATAGTGAAATGCGAGGCACACAAAAAGGTAACATGCAAAGTAGGAGAGGGAAACGTGTTTGCAGACAGAATTGCGAAACAAACTGCCACTGATTTAAATACCAAAATGATGACGGTTCAGACTGAGGAAATACCCTGTATGATAGAAAATGGAGTTGCCACTGTCAAAGAAATGCAGGCCGAAGCTACGGCCGATGAAATACAAGGGTGGGCAGAGGGCTCTGCTGAGTTAGATCTGGAAGGTTGTTGGGTGGACAAGGGAACTAGAAACTGGATGTTGCCAAATTCCTATGTGACTGCAATGGTCACAATAGCCCACAGCCCTACCCACATCTGTGCGAAACATAATACAGCACCTATTTACAGTATGGCAGAATGTAAACATAAAGAAGAATGCAGAAAGGTTGGTGCAGAACTGTATCACTTGTTTAAAACACAATGTAGGAAAGGGAACAGCGACTTCAATAGGCAGTTTCGGCCCACCATCTATGCCTTTTGAGGTGATCCATTTTGATTTCATAGAGATGGAGAGATGCCAAAATTTAAAACACGTCTTAGTGGTGATCTGTGCATTCAGTAAGTGGGTGGAGGCATATCCCTTGAAGGACTGCACAGCAATGAGCACGGCAAAAGTAATGCTTAAAGAATATTTTTCCCGTTTTGGCTTGCCCGGTGTCTTATGGTCAGATAATGGCCTGCATTTTGTGGGTGCAGTGGTGTTACAGATATGTGCGGGTCTTCAGATCGATAAGAGATTCCATAGTTCAAGGCATCCGAGTTCGGCCGGTCTTGTGGAGAGGCACAACGGGATTCTCAAGTCAAAGAATAGTAAAATATGTGCAGGAAGCAAGTTGAGTTGGGTGGATGCATTACCAATAGCGCTATTATGCACGCGTACGTCTGTACAGGCTAAAACTGGGCTCTCCCCGTATGAAATTGTAATGGGGAGGCCGGCAAATGTTTGGTGCGCACCTCAGCCAAAACGACTTAGAGAGGTAGAACATCCTGTGCTTAGTACTTATTGTGGCCTTTTAATGCAGAAATTGCGTTTGATTCATCAGCAGGTGCAGGAGCCATTACCAGTGAGATACACCGGGCCGGGGCACGCGCTGGAGCCAGGAGACTGGGTGCTGCTTAAAAATTTTGAAAGAAAGTCATCGTTAGCACCCAGGTGGCGCGGGCCCTATCAAGTACTCTTGGCAACGCAGACAGCGATACGGGTGGATGGACGGAAGTCGTGGATCCATGCCACCCATGCCAAAAAGGTTCCAACGTCACTCAAAGAATTGCCTGACCCAGACGACTGGAAAGACAGCGGTCCCAGAAAAAGAAGAAACTGTTGCCAGTAAGCAGCCACCAAATCTGCCCAAACGAGAAGTGAAACTCGAAACAAAGCCTGAGACGATTGCCAAAAGGGGGGGGGGGGGGGGAGGGCAAAGAGTGCCCCAACGTTGCCCAGCAGAATCGACATCACTGTTGACCGACACGAAATCTGCCTTGCAAATACCAGCAGAAACAAAATGTGTACCCCTTTGGCGCCCGCCATAACGCCAAAGACCGAATCTGCATTACTGGCGCGGCGCACACCAGCACCTGCAGTAGCGCCGCAGGCCGACTTTGAGCCTGAATCTGGAAGTGCACCGGCACTGTTCACGGATCACACTCCAGGAGTGAGGCGATACAATTTGCGGCCTCGAAAGACAGTGATCCACAGTTCTTTGGTGTTTACGTCAACCTCTGGTTCTGCTCCTGGACGGAGAAGGAACTAGAGGTGTAGAGGAGAGAAGCGTGAGAATTGTGCAAACCGGACAATTCAAGACTCGTGGCTCCTCGATGCGATCATAAAAAGTACATGTGTCTGGAACCAGAGCGGACAAGCTGGGCGCACATGGTACTAAGGCAATAAGATAACTGATCAAAAGTCCTCTGAGCAGTATGAGAAAGGACAAGTGATCTTGCCTAAAAATAAATAAGCAAATCCAGGCTACAAAGGACTGGCAGAACTGAACTGTGACAATTCTGTTGAACTTATTGACATCAGAGCAAGGGCAACGAAGAGAGACATTCACGACAAACTGTAATAAGGAAGAAGGACGATGAGAAACATGCCGGGACCGGTTCCAGCCTCCTCCTGCACCACTACTGAGAATGAGTCAATTATAAAGACTGTAAGCTTAAGAAAAACGCATGGTAAAAAGAATTGTATGCTGGCACTGACAATAATTATGTGCTTTATGAGTGTGGTAGCACCAATAACGACAGCCCTCATATTATGGTATGTGGAATCGATACACCCATTGGAAGACATGCATTACTTACCGTAAAAGCATTTCTGATGATTGTATCTGCTTAGATTCACATGCTGTGCATATGGTCCGACATCCAGTGGTAACCGCGGAGTATTGCATCTTGTCTTTCGGGGGACCGAAAGGGGACGTCGGCACAGGCGTGTCTGAAACACTATCCCTATCGTGACGTGTGTAGTACCCAAAATCCCTCACGCGCTGAGGTCCCTCCGATTGTATTTTTTCTGCCATGAGGGAGCCCAAGGCTATAGTGAGTGAGTACATGAAGAGAGAAAGTAGTAAGAAGTCTATGTTCCTTCCACCCCGAGCGGGGAGGCAGGGAGGGTGCATGTGAATCTAAGCAGATACAATCATCAGAAATGCTTTTACGGTAAGTAATGTATGTCTTCTGATGCTTGTTAATCTGCTTAGAATCACATGCTGTGCATAGACTAGCGAGCAGTACCCGGAGTTGGAGATGGGTTGTGAGAAGGAACAGTAGAAAAAAAGATGTCTTAGTACTGCTTGTCCCACCTGAGAATCAGACCTAGAATGAGTGTCTAGGCAATAGTGTTTTGTAAAGGTGTGTAGAGAACTCCAGGTTGCCGCTTTGCAAATGGACTCTAGGGGAACATTTGCAATGAATGCTATGGATGCCCCAGTGCCTCCAGTAGAATGTGCTCTAGGCTTGAAGGGCAGTTCTCTCTTTGTAAGAGTGTAACAGTGTGATGCATTTGACAATCCACCTTGATATTGCTGATTTAGAGACAGGGTCCCCTTCTCTACCAGCTGCCACTGAAACAAAGAATTGCTTAGTTTTCCTCAGTGGTTTGGTTCTATCCATGTAGAACATGACTGCCCTACGCACATCTAGTGTGTGAAGGCTTCTTTCGGCCATCTTAGTAGGTCTCTATAAGAACGTGGGTAGTTTGACTGGTTAACATGGAAGTTCGAAATAAATTTCTGCGCAAATCTGGGGTGAGTGCGCAGAACTACTTTATCTTTGTGGACTGTAACAAAGGGGTCCAAGACCGAGAGGGCCTGTAGTTCGCTAACTCTTCTGATAGAAGTGATAGCTACTAGAAAGGCTGTCTTGTAAGTCAGGTCTTTCAGACTAGCTTTATGCATAGGCTCAAAAGGGGGTCCCATGAGCATAGCTAAAACCTCATTTAGATCCCACCCATGGGCTGGGTGAGTGATGGGGGGATACATTCTTTTAACCCCTTCCATAAAGGCTTTAATCACAGGTATTTTCCACCACGACACCTTTTGCTGTGACGTGGTGTAGGCTGACAACGCCGCTAGGTGAACCTTTAAGGAATTGAAGACTAACCCAGAGTCCAACAGATGGGTTAGATATAACACAATGTGTGCAGGCGAGCAATCGGTGGGATTGACGCCTTTGGAACTGCACCAAATGACAAAACTTTTCCATTTGCTGGCATAGCAATAACATGTGTTAGGCTTTCTTGCCTCCCTCAGTATGTCCATGCATCTTTGAGGGAGTTGCAAATGTCCAAACTCTATGACTTCAGGAGCCAGGCTGCTAAGTTCAGAGTTTGTGGGCCTGGGTGCAGAGTCTCCCCCCTGTCCTGAGACATGTTGTACGGGCAGGGCACCTTGACTGGTGGGGAGAGGACATTTCCGTCAGGTGCGCTAACCAGGGTTGGCGGGCCCACATGGGAGCCACCAGAATCATGGTGACTGGTTCCTGGTGCATCTTGTGCACTCTCTTGTTCAGAAGGGGAGTCGGGGGAAAAGCGTAAACAAATTTCCCCGACCAAGTTACCCAGAGACCGTTCCCCTTGGATCGGCTCTGGGGGTACCTGTAGGCGCAATCTGGGCATTGGGCGTTCTCCTGAGTAGCAAACAGGTCGATCTCTGGAAACCCCCATTCTGCGAAGACGTTGGATACAATGTCTTTGTGCAGACGCCATTCGTATTCTTCTGGCAGAGGAAAATCTCTGCTGAGTACGTCTGCCAGAAGATTGAGTTCCCTGGAAGATGCTGGGATATCAGGAACATCTTGTGTTTGAGAGCCCATATCCAGATGTTTTGGGACAGCTTGGATAGCCGTGGAGAGTGAGTGCCCCCCTGCTTGTTCAGATAATACATTGCTGTTGTGCTGTCGGTTAGGACCAGCACTGTCTTCCCTTGCAGTTGCCCCTGAAAGGCTTTCAATGCTTTGAACACTGCTAGTAGCTCCAGTAGGTTTATATGGTTGGACGCTACCTGAGGGGACCACACTCTGTGCGCTGTCTGTTGAAGCAGGTGAGCCCCCCACCCTGTGAGAGATGCATCTGTCGTGAGAGTGGCTTCCACTGCAGGGGTGGTGAAGGTTTTCCCCTTCAAGAGGTTCTCCCTTGACCACCACTGCAGAGAGAGAACAAGGGCTGGCGAGACAACTAACAGATCTTCCCATTGTCCGCTGGCCTGACACCACTGGCTGTTGAGCCACTCTTGCATGGGACGCATGTGCAGCCGCGCTTGGGGGACCAAGTATATGCAGGACGCCATCATCCCTAGCAAACGCATAGCTTTGCGTACCATCACCTCCCGACTGGCTACATACTGAGGAACTTGAGCGAGCATGTTCTGAACCCTCTCGCTGGAAGGGAAGACTAGATCATCTTCCGTGCGAATTAGAGCCCCCAGGAACTGTTTTACTTGGCTGGGGACTAAGCTGGATTTCTTTTCGTTGATAGAAAATCCCAGGCTGAACAGTAGGTCTACTGTCTTTTGGGTGTTCGAAAAACAAACATCGAACGAGTCCCCCGTGATGAGCCAATCATCGAGGTAAGGGTAAACTGGAACTGAAAGTCTGCGCAGGTGTGCTGCTGCCACTGCCAGGACCTTGGTAAACACCCGTGGCGCCGAGGCTATGCCGAAGGGGAGTACCATGAACTGGTAGTGTTTGTCCTGAATCACGAACCTTAGGAATTTTCTGTGCGCTGGCAGCATTGAAATATGAAAGTATGCATCTTTCATAGCCAATGTTGTCATGAAGTCCCCTTGTTTTAGCAATGGGATCACCTCTTGAAGTATTACCATGCAAAACTTCTGGTGCTTTATGAACTTGTTCGCTGGGCGCAGGTCTAGAACAGGACGCATGGTGAGATCCTGTTTGGGTACAAGGAAGTATATTGAATAAATACCCTTGTTTACCGGAAGAATCGGGACGGCTTCTATGGAGTCCTTTCCCAGCAGCACCTCCACCTCTTGGACCAGGATCTGCACATGTTCCGGTGAAAGGCGTTGATGTTTCGGCGGTCTGAACTGTGGGGGTCGGGCGAATTCCACGCAATAACCGTGGGCGACCGTCTTTAATACCCACTGGTCTGAAGTTATCCCCTCCCATGCCTTGAGGAAAGATGTTAATCGCCCCACGACCGGGGAGACGTGGGAGGGGACCTGAACTTGGTGGTCATTTCTGACCTGAGGTTGACGCACCTCTGGAATTGGAGCCTCTGCCTCTATTCTTTCCGCGCTTCTGACCCCTCTGGGGGAAGTAAGTGGGGCTTGCAGCCGGTTGACTAGCGTTGAAGTTGCCCGTGCCGAAATTATTTTGAGCGGCGCGGTCTTGTCCTCGAAAGGACCGCCGAGAATTGCTGCCCCTCTGAAGAGGGATTTTGGGAAATCTGGTGCAGCGACTTAATAGTCTCATGCTCCTTCTTGGCTGTTTCCAACGCATCGTCTACCGCCTTCCCGAAGAGGTTGGCCTCTTCTATGGGTTTATTGATGGATGCCTGGGTCTCAGGCCCGAAACCCGACGTGCGCAGCCACGCATGTCTCTTTAGGAGAGTACCCTGTGCAAGAGACCTGCCTGCTGTCTCTGCGGAGTCCAGGGTATTCTTTACAACATTTTGATTGGCAAGTTTACCCTCCGAGACAATGGCGAGAAGCTTGGCTCTGGTTGGTTCCGGAACCTCCTGGAGGCCTTCCTGGAGTAGGTTCAATTGGGCATCGACGTAGCTTGCCAGTAACGTGTTATTGGCAATCCGGACGGTATAAGCAGCCGCCGACATGACCGTTTGCCTAAGGCATACAACCTTTTGGACTCCTTGTCCGGGGGTGACTCTCCCGTGGCAAGGGGAACCCCTGCTCTCTTGCGAGTGTTGGTCACCACCAGCGAGTCCGGGATTGCGTGCCCTTTGATATAAAGCGGGTCGGTGGGGGAGGGCCGGAAGAGTTTTTTTCGACCCTTGGGTTCACAGCCCTAGTCTGAGCGGGTGTGAGTAAAGAAGGGGACAGCCGTCTCTTTACTGAGCTCACGAGAGGGATAGACTGGCTTGCCGGAGGCTTGTCATTAATAATGTTTTCCGCGAAATCCTGTTCAAGCAATGCCTCAAGCGTGGCAATTTTAAAGAATTCCGCTGCTTTTTTCAACGTGTTGTTGAAAGCCATTTGATCATCCACCGGGGGAGCATGCCGAACCAGTGTGGATGGGGGAGAGTCGAGGCAAACGATATCAGAATTGTGATCGTCCTGCTGGGTGTCCTCCCAGTTGTCCATTGCGCCTTGATCTTCCCCATAATTGTCCAGAAAAGAAGTCTCCTCTTCTGTATAGATGTCTCTATACGTGTCCTTCTGGACATCTTCTTGATAATCAACATAGTGTTGAACATCTAGGTGTTGGGCAACTTGTGTATGAGGGTTAGGGTCTACCCGAGCTTTTTTTGGCAGAGGTTGATCAGAAGCCCCGAAAACCTGCTCCAGCCGATCCATATACCCCTCAAATTGCTCGGTGATCCACTTGGATGACCCAAATGGACCCAGCTGAGCAGGAACCAGGTCCTCCGCCCTAAGGCGTTCAGAGGATCTCCTCAGGGTGCTTGAGAGGGGTGCCAGGCTATCTTCGTAAGAGTCCTCAGGATCGTCTTCCAAAACCGTGGAAAACTTTTCGGCGGATTGGCCCATAACTGTGGCCGAAACCGGTACTAGGCCCACCGCTGTAGCAATCCTATTGATGCTCCTACTGATGGTTACCGAATCTTCGGGGGACAACGCCTCCGATGATTGTTTCTCGGGAAGAGGCCTACTCGAAGTTAGAGGCCTACACGGGCCTTGGAAACCTTGAAACTCGGCGAAGTTTCTTGTTCAGAAATTTCGGCGTGTGTAGTTTGGGGAGTAGCGCCTTTGTTATGTTTATTAAGCCCAGTCATGCGCTGCTGCGGATGCGGGGAAGGCTTCGGATCAGATCGATCCGATGGCGCTTGCGCCTTATTCGACGAGGTCGTCGAGGAGGGCACTTGGATTGTGTGTTTTGTGCGGTGCGATTGTACGCCCCTGTCACCGGGTGTGGTCCCTGTAGCAAGACCGGAGTCGAGCCTGGAAGGGTCGGGGACGGGCGTGGCGGCTCTAGAATCGTCCGCCTCAAGGTCTACAACGTCCGCGTTGGACATTTGGTCATCCGATGTACCCCCGTCAGTCTCGGCTGGTGTCGCGGCAGGGGAGGGAGGCTCCACGTGTGACATACCGTACGCGGCCCACCGCTTCAACCGGCGCTCCTTAAGGGATTAGGTTAAGGAGTTTATACGCCGAACACCGCTTTAGTGCTCTAGGGGGAGACAAGCGTACACAAAGTGTGCTCGTCTTTCCACGGATATCTGGCCCTTCACAGAGGGCAGAATCTAAATGGAGTCCTTTCCATAGCAGAAAGGAAGGGTGACCAGACCAAAAAGGAAAGAAGTGGAAAAGAGGAAAGACATCAGCAGTATGGCAAACCCCGAGCCCACTCTCCCTACGGTGTAGGCCGGCCAGAAGGCCCGACCACATGGAGGTCCGAACGCTGGATCTTAGGTGCCGGAATCCACAGCCGTAGACGGTTCCCCTGTAGTCTTCGTCGAAGATGTTCTTGATTGACGAAGTGACTTAACTGGGATTAAACCGACAATTCGGTAAAATAAACAATGTGTCATGAAGAGCTCCGCTATAGGGCGACCAGTTATCTGGCCGGAAAAAAACAATCTGAGGGACCTCGGTGCGTGAGGGATTTTGGGTACTACACACGTCACGATAGGGATAGTGTTTCAGACACGCCTATGCCGACGTCCCCTTTCGGTCCCCCGAAAGACAAGATGCAATACTCCGGGGTTACCACTGGATGTCGGACCATATGCACAGCATGTGATTCTAAGCAGATTAACAAGCATCAGAAATGTTTTTACCAATAGTTAATATATCCACTACTGAAAGCCCGGTTCAGGTGATTACTTATACCCTGCCCCCAATGGAAGAAAGACACAGGGAATGTTTTGGGAATAACACCTTGTTATTATTTATGAATATGACACATGCAATTCTGAAGAAAACAATGCTGGGTATGTGTCCATTTACCACAGCATGCTGGAAAAGGAATAGGTTGGTATGTACAGCCATTACCATTAAGTTCTGCATGTAGTGCATCTTTAGGTGCAATGTTCTATGGGAAATGGAATGAGAGTAGTACGGGTCAATTAGACAGAACCAACATGAATGAGTTTGAGGAAATAATAATGAAGCCTGTGGGTTGTTCCATATTCCGGAGATAGATTGTCCCCACCGGAAAAAACATCTGATGACGTTTCGTGTAAGAACAGATGGGGACAAAGATGCAATCCCCCCATTTTACACGGTGAATTTTTGTATAAAAAAGAAAGGCTCCTTTTCAGTCGCAACATATACTGGATGCATGAATACAGTGGTATTGAAATGGGAAATAGAACCAGTATATGTGGGAGATCCAGTTTATTTTATATGTGGAGAGAAAGCATATCCTTGGTTGCCCAGAAACTGGGCAGGTACATGTTACCTACCTAGGTCTACTGTTACCAGGAGTATTCCTCTTAGAAACAGCAGACATGGCCAGACTATCCAGAGCTAGAGTCAAAAGGACTAGCGAGGGTGTTTTGATAGCAACTGAAGTAGCAAAATCATTCATTCCATTCTTGGGGCAGATAGTGAACTCCTATAATAGAAGGCAGCTGTCCAGAATACTAAAAAATACCATAAACACAAAAGATATACTATTTAACATGACGTTGGAAGAAAGAGGAATCAGGTTAATGACGCTGCAAAATAGAATGGCTCTCGATGTGATCCTGGTTGATCGTGGGGGAATTTGCAAAATAGTGGGATCAGCGTGTTGTGTATATGTAGATGACTATTCCCCTACAATCTTTGAAGCAATAAAGAAAATGCATGCCCTAAGTTCTGAACTCCCTACTGGAGAAGGAAGCTGGGGAATAGGGTCTTGGTTTTGGGGAATACTGCGTTCTTGGGGATGGAAGTTGATTTCGATATTAGTAGTGGTGTTTGGAATATTCATAACGTGCTGTTGTTGCATACACTGCCTACCAATAGTTTGCGCTGAGGTAACTGAGGGACGTACGAAGGGATGTATGCATATGATAAGAAAAAAAACAAACTCATGGTCGAGCTGAGCAAGACACAAATGAGGTGAAAACAGTAAGAGAGTTGATGGCAATAGATATTGATGAAGATGATGTTTACGATAGCATGCAAAATTAAGACATAAGTACTTCAGACTTATCATTAGAGGAGGTTTCAATAAATAGATGATACGTTTGGCATACGGCCAAAGGAGGGTTTGTCAGTCTAGAAAAATGGATACCTCTACTGTGTGACCGCAAACGTATTTTGATGGCCGTATTTTGATATCTCATGCACGATATGACAGAAGGAACAAGTTACTTACCTGTAACTGTTGTTCTCCAGCATGGGTCTGGCATGGATTCACATGCTCATGAATATTCCCCATCGTCAGGCTGGGAATCCTCGGTAAAGAAAAAATCAGTATCAGTTTCGTTTCTGATCTGTCTTTCTTAGTAGTAACCAATCACTGATCTCTGGGTCATACTGCCCCCAGCCAATGACTGTCCTCTCCCTAAGCCCCGCCTCTGGCAGCCATCCTCAGATTTGGTAGCACGCCAAGTGGCAGTATGACCAAGTGAAGAGCCGCAGAGGGGTAGGTCTGAGGGTTCGCATGTGAATCCATGCCAGACCCATGCTGGAGAACAACAGTTACAGGTAAGTAACTTGTTCCTTCTCCAGCATGGGGTCTGGCATGGATTCACATGCTCATGAATAAAGAATACATAGGAGTATACACATGCACAACCACGGGAGGTGGCAAAGGCTCAACATTAAGCATCACATCCAAAACTCAACATTAAGCAATTCTTACCTCCTCACCAGGCTCACCTTAGGCGAACAGGTTGTGCAGCACTACTTGGCCGACCCTGTACTCCTCCCTGGAGTCCCGATCGACGCATAGAATCTTGTGAAGGTGTGTGTCGACCTCCACGTAGCAGCCCTGCAGATTTCCAGCAGGGACACACCAGACAGGAACGCCGTGGTAGCAGCAATCGCTCTGGTCGAATGGGCTCTCGGATGGCCGGGCAGCGGTCAGTTTGTAAACCGGTGACAGTGCATGATGCAGCCGGAGAGCCATCTAGACATGGAAGTCTTCGGGAGAGCCTTTCCTTGATTCACAGACCCAAAGTTCACAAACGGTTGTGACGTCTTCCGAAAACTCTTTGTGCGGTCCACGTAGAACTTCAGCGCAATAGCTACATCCAGCGAGTGCAAAGTCCTCTCGGCCGGCGTCGAAGGCGATGGGAAGAAAACTGGTAACACCAAGGGCTCGTTGAGGTGGAAGTCCGACGGCACCTTGGGCATAAAGGAGGGGTGCGTCCTCAGCACCACCCTCGTGTCATGAAAAGTTAAGTATGGAGGCTTGCAAGATAGGGCCTGGATCTCTCCCACTTGTCGTGCGGAGGTGATGGCCACGAGGAAAGCAGTCTTCCATGACAGGAACTTCAAAGGCGCCGAATGCATAGGCTCGAATGGGGCCCCCATGAGCCTGGTCAGCACCACATTAAGCTCCCACGCCGCGGCAGGAGATTTCACCGGCGGGAATGATCGGAATAGTCCCTTCATGAATTCCTTCACCAGGCGATGAGACCACAAGGACGCCCGTCCCGTGGTCCTGTTATATCGGGAGATGGCAGCCAGATGTATTTTGATGGGAGGCGTGAGCCAGTCCAGCTTTGGCCAGCGACAGTAGGTACGGCAATACTTGAGGGGCCGTAATCCACAGAGGGTTAATCTTCTGTGCACGGCACCAGACAGAGAACCTCTTCCATTTATGACCGTAACACTTGAGAGTTGAGGACGCCCTGGCTTTTGCAAGAACCTCTCTGCAATCAGCCGGTATATCGTACCCTCCAAACTCTAGTGCCGCAGGAGCCAGGCCTGCAAGTTCAGCGACTGGGTCGTGATGGAGAATAGCGCCTCCTTCCCTGGAGAGAAGATCCGCGTCCGTCAGCAGCTTGACTGGTGGGGACGTTGACAAGTCCAGAAGGTCCGGGAACCAGATCTGCCTCGGCCACGCCGGTGCGACGAGGATCATCCTGCACCTGGACCTCTTGAGCTGGTTGATGAGGCGGAGCAGCAACAGCAACGGCGGGAACGCGTATAGAAACAGGCCGTCCCAGGGGAACGAGAAAGCATCGCCCATGCTCCTCGAATGAGGGAACCTGCTGGCGAACCTCTGGCACTTGGAGTTTGTCGCCGTTGCGAACAGGTCGATCTGGGGTTTGCCCCATCGTTGGAAGGGCCGATCCACTTGATCCTGTCGCAGTTCCCACTCGTGGCACGAGCGCAGCTCCCTGCTGAGTGAGTCGGCGATGGTGTTTTTTATTCCTGCCAAGTGGAAGGGAACCAGAAACATCCCCTCAGCGACGGCCCAGTGCCACAGATCCTGGGCCTCCTTGGATAGGGCTGGGGATCTGGTGCTCACTTGCTTCCGTATGTAGAACATCGTGGTGGTGTTGTCGGTGAAGATCCTCACCACTTTGTCCTTGAGGGACGGGAGTAACGACTTGAGCGCCCAGAGCACTGCTCGGAGCTCCAGGATGTTGATGTGGAGAGACCTCTCCTCTGGGAGCCAAAGGCCTCTTGCGTGGAGATCTCCGGTGTGGGCCCCCCAACCCTCCAGTGAGGCGTCCGTTTTCACCGTCTCCTGAAAGGCTGGGGTTTGAAAGTCTGTGCCTGTAGTGAGGTGAGCCCGGGTGCCCCACCATAGGATCGCCCAACGGAACTCCTCGTCGAGAGGGATCCTGTCCTCGAAGCAGCCCGTCGCCTGAAACCAGCGGGCATCGAGGAACTCCTGTAGCGGACGCATCCGAAGTCTGCAAAGGGGTACAAGTTAGATGCATGAGGACATCATCCCGAGAAGGGACTTGATGGACCTCACCCTGGCCACGTCCGTGGCTAACAGGTGCCGCACCTTGCCCAGGATGGTCTTGGTCCTCTCCTCTGAAGGGGAGGCCAATTGCCCCACTGTATCGAGCTTCGCTCCAAGAAACAGTGCTACTTGCGATGGAACCAGGTGGGATTTGGGGTAGTTGATGGCGAACCCCAGCTCTGTGAGCAACCGGACGGTCCTCGACGTATGTTCGACGGTGAGTTCCTTGTCCTTGCCCGGATTAGCCAGTCGTCCAGGTAGGGGTAGACGTGGATCCCCTGCAGGCACAGCCGCGCCGCCACTGGTGTCAGGCACTTGGTGAAAACCCTGGGTGTCGAACGGTAGGGCTCTGAATTGGTAGTGGCGTCCCTGAACCACAAACCTGAGGAACTTTGTGCCTTTTTAGAATGGGGATGTGGAGGTAAGCATCCTCCAGGTCCAACGACGATAGGAAGTTGCCTTCCTCCAGCTGTCCCAGCACGTGCTGGAGGGTGACCATCCTGAATTTCTGCGCCTTGATGTATTTGTTTAACCGACGCAGGTCCAGGATGGGGCGCCAACCGCCTGTCTTCTTTCTGACGAGGAAGTACCTTGAGGACACTCCGGAGCCCCGGAGCCTCCTGGGGACGAGCGCGATGGCACCTTTGAGCATCGCCTTTACCTCAAACAGCAGTTGAGGGACGTGATTCTCCTTCCTGACCACGGGAGGAATGCAAGGGCACTTTTGGAATTCCAGCGAGTGCCCGTTGGCCAGGGTGTCCAACACCCAACGATCGGTGGAGATGGACTCCCACACTGACGAACTTCGTCAGCCGGCCTCCCACCAGGGTGCTTTGGTGGGGGCCCCCGACAACCCGGTCGGGTCAGTCTTGCTTGGAGGCGGCCTTGCCACCTTGGCCTCCTTGGCGACGACGGCGGAATCCCCCTTGCTTGCCGCGACCTCTGTAGGCCTCCTGGGAAGAGGAGCGGGCCGCCTGGCGGTAAGTGGAGGAGCCACCGCTGGATCCTTTGGAGGCACCCTGTCTGCCTCCGGAGCTCCGAAAGGGCCGTTGCTGTTGAAGCACCCCAAGGGCCCGGGCCGTCTCCGAGTCGGTCTTGATGGCCTGTAGAGACTCGTCTACCGCCTTACCAAAAAGGTTGTTGCCGTCGAACGGCATGTCCAACACTCTGGTCTGGACATCCTGGCGAAAGTCTGTCGCCTTGAGCCATCCTCGTCGTCGGAGGCAAACTCCGTTGCCCAGTTGGCGAAATCCGGTATCGGCAATGTCCGTTGCAACCGTTATGGCATGATCCGTCGCCCTCCTACAGAATTTCTAGGGCCTCCGCCCTTTTGTCATCAGGCAGGAAATCTAGCAGGGGAGCTATCTTGAACCAGAGCTCTGTCGTAGCGGGCCACGATCGCTAAGGCACTGGCCGCCTTAATCGTCGCCGCCACCGACATGACTCGTCGTCCCATAGAGTCCAACTTCTTGCCCTCGCTGTCTGGCAGGGAAGTGGAAGTTGAAGCCGCCGCGCCTGCTGCCTTCTTCTTAGCCGCTGCCGAGACGACCGAATCCGGCGTGGGCTGGGCCCTGAGGCACAAGGGGGCAGCATCGGGGACTCGGTACTTCTTCTCATACTGTCCCTCTTGGCGAGTGTCGTGGAAGGGTTCTTGAGGACAGCAAGCCCCTCGTCCCAGATGTCGTCGAGTAAGGGCACCGCGAGGACCGTCTTCCTCTTGGCCGCTCGTCCTTAGTACAGAAACCCCTCCTTTTTCTGTTCTTTAGGGCAGAGTTGGAAGAGCTCGGATGCCCTGGTCATCATGGCGTGGAAAGAGCCAACCTCGTCGGCTGGAGATGCCCGCGCGGGGGGGGGGGGGAGGAGGGGGAGGGGGAAGAAAGGGGGTAGGGGGGTGTCGACGGGATGTCCGCTGTGTCATCGCCACCGTCATCATCCGTCCCCGTCGCTGTATCCGTCGCTGTATCCGTCGCCGTATCCTCTCTAGGGTCCGGCGAGGCGGATGAGGGGTCCACCGGTCTCGCAGGCACAAAGGGCGGAGCGGGGTGGACTCTCCTCCGCTTGTTTGGAGGGCTTCCCGACAGGCCTGGTTCTGGCTCCTCCGTCGGGGTGTGTGGTAATCTCGTACTTATCTCGGTACATAAGGATTGGATTGCCAATAAAATGGCCGCCGAGCTATCCTGGGGCTCGGGCAATGGTTGCGACGGACGGGATGGCCGCTCCACTGGGCCCTGTTCGTCGTCATCGTCGCTATCTTCGATCACGTCAGCAGGGACCGTCCCCTGGGATCAAACCTTCTCGAACCTCTCGTTGAGGTTTATGAACCTCTCGTTGAGGCCTATGGACCTTTCGTTGATGCCCTTCTCGGTTTCCACCAGTTCCTCCTCAGAGGCTGATTCCGAGTCTGTAAAGGCCACCGGCCCTCCCCCCCCTCTTTTTCAGCTGGGGGCTTCACGGGGGTCTTAGCGATGGGCTGGAAAGAGGAATCCCTTAGCGGTGGCAGGGATACTCTGGGCCCGGCGGGCGTTTCCACAGGCGTAGTCTCAGCCGGCTTCGCCAGGGTCGCAGCGACCACTTCGGTAGAGGCCTTAGCCGGGTGGATCAAAGCCCTCACCACCTTAGGTGCGTCCTGGGCCTTTGCCTTGGGGGAGGGTCAGTGCCTCGCTCCCCCTTCGAGATCGACCGGGTCGGCTCCAGCGGCCTACCCGGGTTCTCGGACTTCCGCTTCCCCGAACCAGAGCGCTGGCTCGTGGTCGAACGTGCCGGGGAAGTAGCGCCCTGGTTGGCAACCGAAGAGCCCGACCTTTTGGCGCTCCCGGTGCCCACGGGCTCGCAGTGCTTGGCCTTCTGTTGGGCCCCCGTCTTCGGGGTGCCCTCACAGGATTTAGAAGCCGGCTCAGACTTCTTCGCCTTCTCACCTGCTGTGCCCTTCTCCAGCCAGGTGGCGAGGCGGGAACGACAATCTTGTTTGGTCCGTTTCGAAAGGTTCTTGCAGAACGCACAGTCCTTCTCCATGTGCGTCTTGTCCTCATGGAAGCAGTAGAGACATCGCGAATGCTCGTCCTCCTTCAAAAGGTTATATAATCCGCATCCAGGGCAGTTCCTGAACAGCTTGGACCCGGGCGTCGAGCTCCCCTTGTCCTGGGCCATGTCCGTTGAGGTAGGCCGCAGATCTTCCGGAATCCTCCAAGAAGTGCAAACTCGACGAAAACTTCACCCTTGAGGGGCGTAGAAGAATTCCGAAATGGGTCCCCGTTATCGGAAGTAGAAACGGTGGATCTTGAGGCTCGATTAAACCGAAAAACTGAGAAAATCTCCTGAAAAAGCGTGAAAACGCAGTAAAAAACTCGAGAGCTAAACACGAGGACTCCCAACACTTGAGCGTGCGGTAAAAATCTGAGGATGGCTGCCAGAGGCGGGGCTTAGGGAGAGGGAAGTCATTGGCTGGGGGCAGCATGACCCAGAGATCAGTGATTGGTTACTACTAAGAAAGACAGATCAGAAACGAAAATGATACCGATTTTTTCTTTACCGAGGATTCCCAGCCTGACGACGGAGAATATTCATGAGCATGTGAATCCATGCCAGACCCCATGCTGGAAAATATAGGTTTCCGAGTTTACCAATGAACGGCCGTTTTGATGTAACAAGAATCGCCATTTTGTTTTCTAACCATTGCTCATTGCTTTCTGTTCTTATTGCTTCGCAGTACATTTTCTGCTTACACTGCTCGACTGTAAAACATTGTCTGCACATAAAAGGACAAGGCTGCAGGGCCGCGAGGATAACAAGAGTTCGTTGAAACACAACGTAGGCAGCGCCAGGAAGAATGCCCGGCTCCCTCCCGAATGTAGCCTTGAAGCAGAGCTGCAGGGCATTTAATCATTTCGCAGCTGCCAGCCAGTCTTGTTATATGGTAGAATATGTTAGAATAAAGCAGCTAAAGGCTTGAATTGTGCACTTCTTATGGCCCCTGTAACGCTCACCTGATTCCCGTAGAGGCGCCGGTCTTGACTGGGCGTATACCGTATCTTCAAAGGTGATGTGTAACACACGGCTGGCTCTTTGGGCTGGACCTCTGCACTGTATATCTGACTCGAAGGGTAAGATGTCTGCAGATAGAAAATATGGGATTAAGGAACTGGGTTATTGAATGTCTCTCTCTTCTTCCCTTTCTCTTCTCCTGTAGAACCCCAAAGGTTAACGCTCTCACCTTAGGTAAGTGAACGCTGTGCTCTCCATCTGCCTCGGGGCAGGGTGCTGTAACCAGTTTCTTCACTGGATAAGGGGAGCAGGCCTCTTGACTTCAGAGGACTGCTGTCTGTCGTTTACTGCACGAACGGTAAGTTTCGAGTAATTCTAATGTTTTTAAAGTCTTTAGTAATGATGTCTCTCGTTTTGCAGGGTTCCGGCGATGGCGGATGACGGGCTGAAGTGAGTTGAAGATGGAGCCCGTGTGATGAATAGAAGCGCCTGGAAGCACGTAAGTAAGCGCTTGTTGCCTGCTTCACGATGTGCTCTAACTGTCTTTTTATTTTGCAGGTACAAGTTCGGAGCGGCTGCAGGGTGCCGGAATACCCACTGGGTTAGATGTGGAAAGGAGTAATGGCACGTGAGTATTAAAGTTCCCCAATGTCTTTAAACGCACCTTGTTTTGTCTTTCAGATGCGGGATGCAGCGCCGAAGGCCTCCGGAGCGTGCAAAGAGTTGGTAAGCTTTTGTCTTTCAGATGCCGAAATGCAGTGTGAAGACCTCCGGAGCGCACGAAGAGTAGGTAAGCCTTTGTCTTTCAGATGCCGGAATGCAGCGCGAGGCGTTGGTGACAGCCGATGGACCAGGTAAGTGAAGAGCTGTCACTAAAGACCGTAATGCTAACCTGTTCTTTCTTGTCTTTATAGGTGTTGCTGAAGACTGGATTCAGGATGGTAAGCCTTTTTCCTTAGGCCCAGGATCAGATGCAGAAGACACGATGAGCGTTCTGCTGCAGAGGATGCAGAATAACGCAAAGCAAGATTCATCCATCGGGTGTGGTTTAAATAGCCTCCTGTAGTGCTTAGGTGTCTCCTTCCACAGCCACGCCTAGGTAAGAAAAGAGTTCCTGCTTTCCAGAAGAGTTCCAGTGTTCTGAATCTAGGGAGTGGCTCCTGCCCCACCCAACAGGAAAAGTAGTTCCAAACAGAAGAGGATCAGAGGCTCAACTGGCAGGCAAGTAAGCAGCATGGTCTGCTGCAGGTAAGTCCACCCAAGCATTATGAGCCCGGCGCTTCCAGCGCTGAGACTGGGCATATTTATGAGCCTGGTGCCACTGGCGCTAGGACTGGGTCCAAAAGGTCCCAATTGGGACTGGTTGGCACTCGGAACCTGGGTTATGGATCTGCTTCCAAGGGAGTTGGGAAAACCCTGACCTTTTGGAAGCAGAGATCATGACAGTACCCCCCCTCAAGGCCCCTCCCAAACCGGGCTTCTCCGGGCGTTTTGGCTTGTCAGGAAATGTTCGGTCAAATCTTTTGATTAGGCGAGGAGCGTGGACATATTCAGCAGGTTCCCAGGATCTCTCTTGGGGGCTGTAGCCTTTCCAGTGAATTAGGTAAAATAGTTTAGATTTGGAGATCTTGGAGTCCAGAATGCTTTTGACTTCAAACTCGAGTTCTCCATCAACTAGGATAGGTTTTGGAGATTTAGTTAGTCGGGTTTGAGGTTGCACGGGTTTTAATAGAGAGACGTGGAAGACCGGATGTATCTTCATGTGCGGGGGCAAGTCCAACTTGACCGCTACTGGGTTTACTATGGTAGTGATGGAATAGGGACCAAGGTATCTTGGGTTGAATGTGCGTGGCCCTTTTAGAGGTAGATATTTGGTAGATAACCAGACTTGATCCCCCTACTTGATATTGAGGGGCTTCCTTCCGATGTTGATCTGCTCCTTTCTTGTATTGTTCTTTAGCCCTTTGAAGGTGAGAAACAGCTTCCTTAAAGGCTTGGGTGATTGTAGAATGCAGGTAGTCTACTGCTGGTGTTTCAAGATCTTGGAGGGGATCCAACTCCGAGGTTCGAGGGTGACTGCCGTACAAAAGAAAAAACGGGGTTTTCCCAGTTCCCGAATGGACAGAGTTATTGTAGGCATATTCGGCTATCCAAAGGATGTCTTTCCAAATTTTTTCAGTTTGTTGCAGCATGCAGCGTAAATACTGTTCCAGAGTTTGATTGGTCCTCTCGGTTTGTCCGTCGGTCTGAGGGTGGTGACTGGTCGATAGTCTCACATCAATTTGAGCCGACCGACAGCAACTTCGCCAAAAATGAGAAATAAATTGACTACCTCGATCCGAAATTAGAACCGAAGAAAAACCGTGCAGTCGGACGATGTTTTCGAGAAATTCTCGGGCCAGAGTTGCTGCTGTTGGCAAGCCTTTGAGCGGAATGAAATGCGCCATCTTGGAGAATAAGTCCACGATTACTAGAATCGTATTGTATCCGGAGCATGGAGGTAGATCGGTGATGAAGTCCATAGAAAGCGTATGCCAAGGGCGAGGTGGGATGTCAATAGGGCGTAAGAGGCCTGCTGGTCTTTCCTTTTGACTCTTGTTTTGGGCGCATACTCCACAGGACATTATAAAGTCTCTGATATCTTTTTTCCAAGACAATAAGTTGTCCTTTACTGCAAAGTCCTTTCCCTGCAGATGCCAATTCTGTATTTCTGCTGGAGTTACAAGTTGCCTGGCTTTATCCTTAACTTCCTCTATGGATTCTGTGGCGATTACACCCAGAATTCTTTGTTCGGGAATGATTGGTACAGGTTTAGGGTTGATCAAGTGTTCTTCCACTCCCATCCGAGAAAGGGCATCAGCTTTACCGTTCTTTGTACCAGGTCGATAGGTAATTATGAAGTCAAACTCGGCAAAGAATAATGCCCAACGGAGTTGTCTAGAGGATTGGGCTTTTGCGGTTTTCAAATATTGCAGGTTTCGGTGATCCGTAATCACAGTAACGGTGTGTCGGGCCCCCAGCAGATAATGCCGCCAAGCCTTAAAGGCAGACTTGATAGCCAGAAGTTCCTTGTCAGTAATCGTGTAATTGATTTCAGGAGGCGAGAATTTGCGGGACCAAAATGCCACGGGATGCAACTGATTGGTTACCGGGTCCTTTTGTGATAGAACTGCCCCCATGGCAAGGCTTGAAGCATCAGTTTCCACGATGTAGGGGAGTTCGGGGCGAGGGTGTTTTAAGATTGGTGCAGAGATAAATTTAGTCTTCAAATCCTGGAAAGCTTGTTCCGCCTCGGTAGACCATTCAAAACGTTTGTTTTTCTTTAACAAGGCAGTGATGGGCTGGACTATTCGAGAGAATTCGGGGATAAACCTGCGGTAAAAGTTAGCGAAGCCTAACATGCTTTGCACACCTTTTACGGAGGATGGTGATGGCCATTTGAGAACTGCATCGACCTTCCTTGAATCCATACGCACTCCGCCAGGTGATAATATGAATCCCAAGAATTCAACTTCAGTCACGTTGAAAACACATTTTTCCAACTTAGCGAAAAGTTTGTGTTGACGCAATCTTTCGAGGACCATTTTCACGTGTTTCCGATGTTCAGATTCTGATGAAGAATAAACGAGGATGTCGTCAATGTAAACAACAACACACACATCTATGAGCTCTCTGAGGACATCGTTCATAAAATATTGAAAGGCGGCCGGGGCATTGCAAAGTCCGAAGGGCATGACCTGATATTCAAATAGCCCATACTTGGTGCGGAAGGCCGTCTTCCATTCATCGCCCTCTTTTACTCGTACCAAGTGGTAAGCTCCTCTAAGATCCAGCTTTGTATATATGCATGCTTTTCTGACTTGGTCCAGGAGTTCAGGGATCAAAGGTAACGGATATCTATTCTTAACGGTGATCTGGTTCAGGGAGCGATAATCTATACAAGTTCTAAGGTCTCCTTCCTTTTTTGGAACGAAGAACAAAGCTGAAGAAGCAGGGGACTTGGAAGGACGAATAAACCCATTTGCCAGGTATTGATCCAGGTATTGTTGAAGGTGAAGGTTCTCATGCTCGGTGAGGGCATAAATTCTACTACAAGGAGGAGTAGATCCAGGTATCAGGTCTATCTGGCAGTCATAAGACCTATGAGGAGGTAGAGAGTTAGCCTGATCCTTCCGGAAAACATCTTGGTATTCTAGGTATTCGGGAGGTAACTGGGGAGTCTCTGAAGAAATTGCTGCCAGTGCAACACCAGGTGGAGGGTGACAAGTAGAGACACATTCTGGAAACTGGACCGTTCTTGCTCGCCAATCGATCAGAGGATTGTGTTTCTCTAACCAAGGTATTCCTAGAATAATCTGAAACTGAGGGGCCTTGATCACATCGAACACGATCTTCTCATGGTGTCCATCTTGACTTACTAGCGTCACTTCTTGAGTGGTATGCGTTACTGGCCTGGAGGCTATCTCCGTACCATCCACCGTAGTAATGACGTCCTTTACAGCCTTGGGACAAAGAGTTAGATTCATCCTCAAAACCATTTCATGATCCACATAATTGCCGATGGCACCGCTGTCGACATAAGCTTCAATTGCATGTAATCGATACGGATTATCAGGGCTAATGAGGACCATAGGTATCACGAAATGCAAGGTCACGGAACTGGTTTTCACGCTCGGCAAGAGGACCTCTATTCTTGTCGGGCGAGGTTGTTTCCCTGCTCAGAGTTTGTAACTTTGGTAACTGCAGCTCCTACTGCCTTCTTGGCAGGTTTCACCGGACAGTCTCGAAGAAAGTGCCCTGAGTTTCCGCAATAGAGGCATAATTGCAACAGTTTTCTCCTTTCCCGCTCCTTTTGTGTTAGAGGACCTTTCAGACCCCCTATTTGCATGGGTTCCCCGGAGTCTACTCTTTTGGAAGGAGTTGGCGGTTTGGAAAATACTCGAGCATCAAACTTGGAACGATCGGCCTTCCTGTTCTGCAGTCTGTGATCTATTTGAACGACTAAGTCTATATAGTCCGAACAATCTTGTGGGGGATTCACTACTTGGGCTAACACATCTTTGAGCTCTCCACGTAGACCTCTATAAAACAGCGTAATCCTTTTGTCCTCAGGCCATTGAGTTTCCACTATCAGTCTGTTGAAAGACGCAATATAAGCCAAAAGGTCTTGATTACCTTGTCGCAACGAAAGAAGCTCATTGTCCAAGGCCTGCCCCTGTGAATGTCTTGCAAACAGTTTTTCCATACTGAGCTGAAAAGCTTGAAAATCATGGAGGACCGGATCATTTTGATTTACTAGAGGGATCGACCAGTCTGCCGCATTGCCACTAAGGTACGAAAGCACGAAAGCTACTTTAGCTTGATCAGTTAGAAAGGCTGCTGGCCGGCATAAGAAATGCAACCGGCACTGATTGATAAATACTGCAAACCTCTTTGGGTCACCAGAAAATCGTTCGGGCGGAGCCAGAGGTACATTCCCAGGTAGGTTGATCTGCACTGGATTCATAGAGGATGTAGAAGGAAGATTTCCCCCAGATGCGGGTAACGGGGTCTGTCCGGCTTGTGACTGTAGCAATTGTCTAGCG
Organism: Ambystoma mexicanum; assembly: GCF_040938575.1. Lineage (NCBI taxonomy): Eukaryota > Metazoa > Chordata > Amphibia > Caudata > Ambystomatidae > Ambystoma > Ambystoma mexicanum. Next base: position 573,153,241 of record NC_090922.1, on the reverse strand, counting down.
AGATCATCTGTTCGCTCCTTGGAAATAATCAGTTCCCTTCTTAGAGCGTTCGTTTCCCGACGGGCTGCATGCACTTCTGCCCTTAGTTCCCCAAGTAACTGGGCTAGCTGGTCGGTATCCGAGGTTTCCATAGCGCCTGGACGGGAGTTTTGTGGTAGGCTTTGCGTTCTGTAACGCTCACCTGATTCCCGTAGAGGCGCCGGTCTTGACTGGGCGTATAGAGTATCTTCAAAAGGTGATGTGTAACACACGGCTGGCTCTTTGGGCTGGACCTCTGTGCACTGTATATCTGACTCGAAGGGTAAGATGTCTGCAGATAGAAAATATGGGATTAAGAAACTGGGTTATTGAATGTCTCTCTCTTCTTCCCTTTCTCTTCTCCTGTAGAACCCCAAAGGTTAACGCTCTCACCTTAGGTAAGTGAACGCTGTGCTCTCCATCTGCCTCGGGGCAGGGTACTGTAACCAGTTTCTTCACTGGATAAGGGGAGCAGGCCTCTTGACTTCAGAGGACTGCTGTCCGTCGTTTACTGCACGAACGGTAAGTTTCGAGTAATTCTAATGTTTTTAAAGTCTTTAGTAATGATGTCTCTTGTTTTGCAGGGTTCCGGCGATGGCGGATGACGGGCTGAAGTGAGTTGAAGATGGAGCCCGTGTGATGAATAGAAGCGCCTGGAAGCACGCAAGTAAGCGCCTGTTGCCTGCTTCACGATGCGCTCTAACTGTCTTTTTATTTTGCAGGTACAAGTTCGGAGCGGCTGCAGGGTGCCGGAATACCCACTGGGTTAGATGTGGAAAGGAGTAATGGCACGTGAGTATTAAAGTTCCCCAATGTCTTTAAACGCACCTTGTTTTGTCTTTCAGATGCGGGATGCAGCGCCGAAGGCCTCCGGAGCGTGCAAAGAGTTGGTAAGCTTTTGTCTTTCAGATGCCGAAATGCAGTGTGAAGACCTCCGGAGCGCACGAAGAGTAGGTAAGCCTTTGTCTTTCAGATGCCGGAATGCAGCGCGAGGCGTTGGTGACAGCCGATGGACCAGGTAAGTGAAGAGCTGTCACTAAAGACCGTAATGCTAACCTGTTCTTTCTTGTCTTTATAGGTGTTGCTGAAGACTGGATTCAGGATGGTAAGCCTTTTTCCTTAGGCCCAGGATCAGATGCAGAAGACACGATGAGCGTTCTGCTGCAGAGGATGCAGCATAACGCAAAGCAAGATTCATCCATCGGGTGTGGTTTAAATAGCCTCCTGTAGTGCTTAGGTGTCTCCTTCCACAGCCACGCCTAGGTAAGAAAAGAGTTCCTGCTTTCCAGAAGAGTTACAGTGTTCTGAATCTAGGGAGTGGCTCCTGCCCCACCCAACAGGAAAAGTAGTTCCAAACAGAAGAGGATCAGAGGCTCAACTGTCAGGCAAGTAAGCAGCATGGTCTGCTGCAGGTAAGTCCACCCAAGCATTATGAGCCCGGCGCTTCCAGCGCTGGGACTGGGCATATTTATGAGCCTGGTGCCACTGGCGCCAGGACTGGGTCCAAAGGGTCCCAATTGGGACTGGTTGGCACTCGGAAACTGGGTTATGGATCTGCTTCCAAGGGAGTTGGGAAAACCCTGACCTTTTGGAAGCAGAGATCATGACAGCCCCCCCCCTTTGCTGAGCCCTGTTAGAGCGTGTCGGCTCCCAGGACACGAATAGCACCTCATAGATAGCAAGGTCTGGAATGCAACTCTTCCCCTATATGTAGCTCGCTTCCAAGAACAGAAGCGCTGTGTTCTGTTCAACAACAGAAAGATGCCTCCGCACTCACAAATTGCAAATTGTTACTAGAATAGATGTTTGAAGGTGTCATGGTTGTCAAAAGTGTCCATCATCACACCAAGTTCAAAGAAACCCAATAAAGGGGGGTGTTAAACATGTCATAGCTGATTGTTTGATATGAATTTTGTATATATGTAACTGATGTACGTAATTCACTCTCTTGCGTCCCTCGAGGTCTAGAGATACACGTCGCGGGGCGTGAGACCGAGTTGGCCAACTGAGACTTTTGCTTTGCAATAAACCCTAGCTTTGGGAATACAACCTCGTGTCTGGCGTATCTATCATGTGTGGTGACTCGCCTTGTTTCCATAGACACAAGGGACCCCTAGGGGCCCCTTTCAGTGTAAGCGTATTTGGCTAGTTTGGATTTGTTGCTCATGAGTTGTGTAGGTGCGAGGAGGCACTCGCCCCTGGAACGGGGGCACTACCCGCAACATCAAGGCAATGAGCTAGTACTGGAGTGCGTTGCAGGGCAATCTACGGAGAGTCCTGGGTAACGAAAGTCCAACGTTGGGAGGAGGCACACGCCCTGGGGTCAAGGGCTCTACCCTCCGGATGCGGCACCTTGTGTTCAGTTCCGTGCAGACCTCAGGTTCGGTGCGGGTTCCACAATGTGCCGGAGTGAATGCGGGTTGACTTGTGGACCTTGTTGGGTTTGCGTGAAGGGGGGTCTCGGATCGGGTGGCCTGGGTCCCAGGAGTGTCTCTTGGGAGGCGTACAGAGGAGGGCACACCCCCCACAAGTGGGGGCCCAACCCTCTGTAGCGGGTTCAGTGTCGGAGCAAGGTTTTGTCTTGATGTCGGGAGTTTGGAGGACGAGTTGAATAGAGGAGGCCTAGCTAGCGTCCAAATCCAGATCCAGTGGCAAGAGGCGTTGGGTGCGATCCTCTTGGTCAGGGTGTGTGATACGTGGCTTGCCCAGTCGACGGAATGGGGCTGGTGACACCGTACAGAGCCCGACGAGGGGTGAGGGATATTCTCCAGGAAATGGCGGGAGCAGCCTTCCCAGGCAGATGACTGGGGTTGCGCCACAAACTCTCTCTCGTAAGGGGCCACTGTGCATGGGCGTGAGGTCGAGGTTGGGCAGGCACAGCGTCTTTAATGGGCTAGTGCGTCGGCGGATGGGGGGAGCACTCACTCTTATGCACGGTGGGCCACAGGCTGTACCGGGCACGACGGAGTTGCCGCGCGGTTTGTGGAACGGGAAGGGCCGCCTCCTCCTCTGGGTTCGAGGGTGTTCTCGCTCCACGTGGGCCCGGGGGCTGCGCGTTGAGGCGGGAACTGCCTTGGGGGCCTGCTGCGTGTCTTGATGGTTCCGCGGGAAAGCGGAGGGCGGAGCCAGCAGTCCAGGGCTTCGCAGGTCCCAGTGCCCCATCATACTGAGGGCCTGGAGGGAGAGGCACGATCCCAGAGGCTGTACTCGGGATACAGAACTCCGATTTTCACAGGATTTGCGCTTAGCATGTGGGGGTCCGGTTCCCCCATCTCGTGGATCCGTTGTTATGCGTTGGGGGGCCAAAAGTGGGGGCTCAAGCCACTTTTGAGGGTCGCAGGTTGGAGTTCACACGGCGGAAGACCGCATCCGTGCGCCCCCTGGCGGCCAGTCGTGCATCCTATTTTTAACATCCAGTGACGTCGCCCTCGACGGAGGCCTTCGAGGAACATCGACCCGACGCCATCGACGCAGGACGCCCTCTGCCAAAGAAATTCCGAAGTAGCACAGCTGTGGACATTAGATGTCAAAGATGTGGAATTCGCTGGAGGACACAATCCATTCAAATTACTATTACTCTTAGTCATGCAGCCAATTATTCCACATGTGGGCTGAAAGAAAGTCTGATAATGATTGAGTAGTTAAATCTGTATTTATTCCAAGCTTCATAGGTACAGACCCCCAGCACGTCTTTACTGCAGGCTGGGTCAACTCTAACTGAACTAATATCAAGCATAGACATTTTACAGCATCCCTCATCATATGAGGCTCTGCTTGGAACCTTATCTACATCATACATATGGAACACTATTAGTTATCTGCAATGGAGCTAAGCAGCAACTATTTACACAGACCAGGTAACTTCATAACGTATCTCCCTCAAGCTCTTCCTCAACAACCAACTTCCCATCCATACCACCTACACCCGCCAACCTGTTACCCTCCATTATACACCGATTCATCCTCTCCACCAATCCGTTCCCTTCGGGATGGTATCAGGCCGCTCGCTTATGGATAATGTCACATGCATTCATTTACTCCTTAAAGCACACTTCAGTAACTGTTGTCATGGTCATGAAGTCAGGGGCACAGGCATGCAGGGGTCGCATGCACAGGAGACCTGGGTGGACACTGTCCTGGCGCCTTTGGCACCAGGCTCATGAAAAAAAGTAAACAAGAACATCCATTTAACACCAAAAAGCTTTTATTATGGACATAGCACTTCAGATGCATTAACCTTGAACATTCCATCCATTAAGCAGCCCCAAGTGTATTCTTGGGTGTGGCTGCTAATGGATTGCCTTTGCACGGGCTCACTCTAGGAGTGGCAGGTAAGCCGGCCCTAATGGGCGTGCCCACGATCTCAGCTATATAAGCTGCCCCGATCCTCAAAACAGACGCTTCGTGTTATTATGCACGTGCAAGCAGCGTAACGCTCCCCGTCGCCTGAGGTCAGAATTACCTTTGAAGATCCTGCTTCCTGGACATCCTGCTTCCGGCCAGCATACTTACCAACTGGGGGAAGCTGTTCTTACCTGTACATCTATTCGGCAAACCAAGTATTAATCTTTACACTTTCCGGAACGCCGATATCTTCATCTTGGCACCGTAGCACGACACGCTCCATCGTAGACAGCAGCACCGGCAAGGAAAAACAGAAGACTAGGTTAGACATCGGAAAAAACTGTTAGTTTAAGGTTGCACTTTGCCATACTTTGCGCTTTTCCTTAAACCATCACTTACCTGCTGTCGAACATTGCGGTAGCATCAATCTTCCATCTGGCCGCATCTCACAGCTGCATTGATGCCGCATTTCCATCTAAGGGAAGAAAACAGAAGGGAGACATTATTGCGGGCATAAATAGGAGCAACATATAAAGACATTAAACAGAACGAACAGCATCACAAGACTTACCAATCATAAGGAAAAGCATAGTCCCAGCTGGACTGGACTAATCCTTATCAGGGATCAGTAAAGGAACTAGATCCCATTTGACGCGCCCCTGTTAGAAGTAAGAGGACGGATAGCTTATCTTCCATAATTCACAGGTGAGCTTTATGGGCTGGCGTATGCTCACAGAAACCGTACTTTGGGGTGAAGGGTTCGAGAGGTACAACAATCACATATTGGCGCACTCACACACTTATCTTCACGCAGGAGCAGTATCACCACGTACCACCGCTCACAGCTTTTCTACTGAGGGAGAGGCCTGAAGGGGGTGATTCAAGTTCAGGGAGGGCTGCAACCGTGCCCCAACGCCTCCGCAGAGACAAGGTGAGTGTAACAACTGCAGAGCATTATCACTTCAAATACAACTCGGGAATCCTTCCCTTCCAAAAATTTCACATAAGTAACTATTCTCCGTCCGTTGATATCTAACAATTTTATGTTTGCATCATCTAGAAAACAGGTCCACTAACACAATTATAAACCTACCCTGTCCAAAGCCCATCTCCACAGGACCAAGTATATCTAAAGCTACCTCGTCCCACACCTTGCCTGGAACATCATTGAGCATTGCAGGGTGCTTCTTTGCCATGATGACTTTACAACTTTCTAAACAACCCACGCAATCTTTCAATCGTTTTTCTACCTCTCTATCAAATCCAGGACACCAGTATTCAATCTGTCCTCAAAAGCCGCTTTGGTTTTACTGATACCAATATGTCCCTTATGAGCTATATGAATAATGTGTGGTCTAATTTCCTCTGGCACCACCGCTCTACCCCACCGAAGCACAACTCCATTTTCAACACTCAACTCCTCCTGAACTTCCCAAAATGGCCTCTCCTTTTGAGCTAACTCCCCTTTTCTGAACCAACAGCTCTCCACATACATCTTTACTTTTGATAAAACCTAATCATTCTCTACTGACCTTACGCATTCCTCTTTACTTCTAACACAATCACCTATGGCAAAAACCAACTCCATATCCTCATCAGGTCATTTCTCCTCTTCACCTCTAGCTAACCTGGACAATCAGCTAACATGTTGTCCCTTCCGGACACCACGCTTACATCATAGCTATGCCACTGTAACCCAATGACCCATCCAGCTACCCTTCTAGAAACCTTATCTAAGCCTTTATGATCAAAAATCGCTTCCAAAGGTCTATGATCAGTTTTAATCATGAAGTTTGTCCCCCACATAAAACTCAAACTTTTCCACTTAAAATCATGAAGCCTTGAAAACTCATAACCACAGGAGCTTTTCAGTAAATCACTTGAACAGGTGCAAATTCAAGATGAACAAATAAAACAAAAAAGAACCCTTACTATTGTGTTTATGATCCCCATTTTTTCTCTTCTAATCACAGATTGCCCAAACCAACAACCAAATTATTGCAGCTTCCCAAATTGAAGGCAACCCCACAAGCAAACTTTGGCATAACGTAATAATCTCCTTTTCTATAAAACATCACGTGGTGGGTTATAGCAAACATGTCCTGCATCAAGAAAAACAGTACCAAATATGTAGTGCATGCTAACATTCAAACACAATGGGTGTCAGTACCAGTATGGAGGTGGGCAAAACATGAATGTAAATTGCAGTAATTCTACTACCACCGCTTCACCCCCACATAACCGTAATTCTTTACTACGTGTTTGGCAGTAATGTGGATGATTTACCTCTACCCAACAGCTGGAGGTAATCCTCCTTACCGCCCCAAATCAACAGATTTACCTCGTGTAATTACAGCTTGCAGTAAATCCGCAAAAAATGTGTAGGACTGGGACAACAAAATGCCTACTGGGCATGTACGCCACATTTCCCTTTGACAGTTAAAGACCGTGGTTTCACTTGGCTGACCTCGGCACGTATGAGTGGCAGGTCAGCGCCACATCGACAATTATGGGCAAGTCTACTGCCAGTAAGCTCCCATGTGACATTCCTAGTAGGCTTCCCATGCCCATTATGCTCCCAATGGCACATGCCCATTATGTTCCCAGTATGCTGCTGGGGTCACTCACAGTATAAGACCAGTATGGTATTTCCAGTAAGCTCCCAGTGTTGCATTTCCAACAAGCTTGTATTTTACACAATTCCAGTATACTGAACTGACCAAACCGTTCCAAATATGGAAAGTCAGTTGCCAGTGGAGAAACCCTGTTTGTGCAACTCAAACTGAAAACACACATCCCTATGCCCCATAGAACATAAAGGCAAGCGGTGCATTGAGGCCCGGAACCAGCATTTGAAGTAAAGTAAATATTCAGGACAAAATGAGTACATACGATCCCATTATGCCTTAACTGTATTGCTGCTGGCACCTGGTAAGAATAACTTCAGTTATTTGATGAATCAAAACCATCATATAGTTATTCTATTCAGAGAGATTAATAAATCCTTTTCATCATAGCCACAGGGTGTTTGCTTCCAAGCGACACAAAGTTAATGGCTCAGAGAAATTTTGCTTGCCACAACATGCAGTCATAGCTAAAGAGGTGTGACCTAAAATGTCAGCCATTGTGCAACACCAAACCACCAATAGACTCAGTTTATTGCGATTTCATTGATTAGTAACAGCACAGGAGGAGAAAGGGCAAAAACAATAGTGACCATGCAGGGAAGGGTACCAAAGTAGGCAGTACCCATCAAATAGCCTGAGAGTCTGTGATGAAGTGCCTCATGATGCATGGGACCTACTTCAGAAGTAATCCTCAAACGTAGGAAGAGAGGCAAAACCCCTCTGGAAGAGAGCTCTACCATTCTACCTGCTCAAGCCCCATGGGTAAGAGGTGACATTTTAAATTGGCAACATTACATTTTTTACATTGTGTTTAAAGCAGATATTTTAAATTGCACATGACTACTACTCCCTAGGACATTGTCACTTGATATCAATTAAATTAGAACAAAGCCTTACCTCTGGCAGGAAGTTATGCTTTTTTATCACCTGGTATAACATCTCATGAGTTTCTATTGCAGGCCGGATGTCACCTTTCAGCACCTAAAAAGCACATGTTAAAGTGTATAGACTTCTGTTTTTGTGTATATATATATACACACACACACACACACACACTGTTTCATTAATGTGTCTCACACTTCACAATGACTTGCAGAGATGAATTCAGGAGAACATGTTACTTTTAATCATAGTTTAAAATCATTGGCATCAAATTTGAAAAAACACTCATTGAAATAACACATTTGAAAAATGGTGTAAACTTTCCACCCTTCCCAACTTTTTCTCTGAAAAGTACACTGTAAACACAGCCCAGATATTCCTACATAGAAGCTTTACAAATAGGGAAAAAGCAAGGAACGTCACACAGGATTAAAAATAATGGAAAACTTAGTCACTTTAAGGTAGTCATTGTTAATTGTATTTTCCTAAATCCTATGTTTAGGGTTCAGAAAGAGCAATCCAACTCTCAGTTAGGCTGGGGTTCATGGTATAAGGAGTAAGCATGGCACTGCACATAATGGCTATGTTCTCAAGAGTGCAGTAAGTTAGAGAAAAGGTACACGTCACACGACACAAAAAAGTGTCAAGGCAGTTTTGTGCAACCCCTGGTGAGGGCTGTACTTCCACTAACGCTATGGGATGGGATGGGGACCTTGGGGGCGAACACACCAAACCTAAAACAGAAGCTAAGGCTCTCTCCTCAATTTAACTAGCAGAGCGACAAGACAAGGAAGGGGTAGTAAGCTGACAGAGGTACAATTTATCCAAGCACTTGGAAACATACACCACAATGATATACTGAGGGGATATGCCCCAAGGTGGGGGTCCTTTGTCCTCGCGGCCGACGCTTTGCTGTCTTCAAACCAGGAAGTCCATCTTCAATGTTGATGGCTGACATCAACATTGAAGATGAGACTGCCTGGCTGAAGGCAGGCAGCGTGGCAAGGAAAAGGTATATTTTTCTTTCATTATTTCGAAAGAGAAGAAAAACATTATCACCCGTGCAGTGATCTGCACAGGTGCGAATGGGAAGGGACGCAACTGACACTAATGAGAGTGCTCGGAACGTAGGCTTACCTTTGTGAATATTGCCTGCGCTCCAAGCATTGTCATTGGCTGCGGGCGCCTTCCAGGGTGCTAATGAAAACTATATCCATTTTTTTACAGATGTCTCATCAGTTCATTCGAATATGTACTTAGACACATAATAGACCATATTAAAAATACCATATATAGTTATCACAGGGGGAAGAGGGGGAGAAAGGGAGAGAGGGAGAGATAATTACTCTGTGTAATTGCATTTCTGATGCTTGTAACTGCTTAGATTCATATGCTCTGCATAGTCTGACTATCTAGCGGCAGTCGCAGAGCAATCGATTAGAAGATTTGTGACATCAACAGGGCGCGTTAGTAATACTATCCCTAGTGCGACCTGTACTGTAACTTCGGACCCACACCCTTCTCCAGCAAGGGTGTCTCCGGTCCGCCCATTTTAATAGGGAGTCTTTCACTCCAGAGACCTCCAGCTTTCCTTCTGCCTCTGGCCTTGGGCTTCTGCACAGTCTTGGCTCTGCAATCACAGTGACTCGCCTCACATGGGGAAAACTTCACTTTCAGCACATCTTCCACTGCGCAGGTTTTTGGGAACACAAGACCCTCTCAGAACCTGCAGATGAAATCTGCTGTCTCCATGTTCCGGCATCCCTTCTGTGCTCCCACTTCCTTGTGAACTGCTAGCCTCGTGCTTCTCCTCTGCTGCTGCTGCTACTGCTACTACTACTACTACCAGCCTTCCAACTCCTGCTTCAGCTCCTTCTCCTCCCGCTAAGGCCTTTTGTGCCTCACATGTTTATCAATAGGCTTCAGGTGTGAGCCATTAGATTCGATTGCCCGACGCCTGCATGCAATGGCTACTAGGCTTAATTGCCTGCCCTCTACATCTAAAAGCCTCTTAAACCCTCTTCGTCTCAGTTCCTCTAGGACATGTAGTTTGTTGTGGCAAAGTTAGCTTTTACAACTTCTCTCGTTTGGCACAGAGCCATCAAAAGTGTGGTATTGCGGGGAAAGTTAAAAGGGGGGGTTATCCAAGTCTTCCTGGTCTGTCCCTCCCCCATGTCATCCTTCCGCAGTACCCCACCCCCAGGGTCGGGAATCAGGAAGCATCTGCCTTTCCCTGGCCACATGAGGAGGGTCCCAGACCAGGTTTCTGGGGAGAATCCCATCAGATTCTTCACACAAAGCCTATACATTTTAACAATTTACATTGTGGTAAACTGGGAGGGCCGAGGCCTTGGTCATCTTGCAAAAATGCCATTATTAAAGACCCCCTCCATGTCCTGTTGAAAGAATCTGCTCAGGACACCTACTTATACAGTCTAGATCCTTGGCAGATCTATCCGAGAAGGGCAGATTCTCGGCTAACAGACAGTTGCAGATCTATTTTGCTTCCCAGAAGAGGTTCTTGGAATTCGTGTTTTGCACTTTGTTCAGAAGAACATCGTAATTGCATTGTCCTTCTGTTTAAGTATTGTTAAGCTGCTCACCGGCTGCAAAAATATTTTCAGAGCGTAATGAACAGCTCTTAATCCCAGCAGGTTTATACTATACGCCTTTATCCTTCTCCAGCCACATTCTCTGGGTGGTCAGTTGATCCACTAGGACACGCCGACCTTCCATGGTGGCAGTTATCATTATGGATTGCTTAGTCGAGAGTGTTGGTAAAGGCAGATGATGCCGTCATACCCCTAGTGTAACATGCCCAGATTGCTGGTGGCAGATCTTTACCTGCTTTGACAACATTCGGCAATGCATAGAGTTATCCACCTGGAAAGTGTGTTTCGACACAGCCAGACCTTTCCTGGACAAAGAGAAAGCTACAAAGATTTGGTCATCACGCCTGAATTCAACTGTCCTAGCTACATAAAAACGGAGAGTCTGGAACCAAAAACGGGGTAGGCGGAAAACCATTTATGAGGCCCTTCAGGAATTGAGTCATAATCGGGATCATGAAGAATGATCCTTGACCCAGAGCCGTCTTAAAAACAGACAAAGTCGCCAATAGCCTTTGACTGAACCAATCTGAAGGACTGCAGAGGCCAGTGAAAGAAGGAACTCCATCGCTGTAATGATGGGACAAGCAATTGGGTCTAAGCTGCGTTCCCTGCACCACCCCTTGAATCTTCTCCATCAGTACGCATACAGAGATCTCGTAGATGATCTGGGTGCAGTCAGTAGAACCTCAAGTACCTCCCCTGAGAGTTCCCAGTAATAAAGTTGGTTGATTGACTCTGGGTTTGGGTAAGTGGGAGTAGGAGTTCCGGCCGTCGAGGCAACCGGAGAGGTGGGCAAATGGTAAAGTCCAGGAGTTCAGAGTACCATATTCTCCTCGCCCAATCCGGGGCGACCATGGTCAGTGAAATCTTCTCAACCTCCTCATGACCCACAGGATGACGGGTGTTAGAGGGAAGGCATAGTGCAAGTTCAAGACCCACTCCACCGGGAATGCGTCCCCTAGTGCACCTTTTGCTGGGAATTCCCTCTAGCAATACTGTATGCACGTCGACTTGGATCTCATGGCAAACAGATCTACTGTTGGGGGTGCTCAACTGAGTGAAGATCTCCTCGACAACTTCCTGGCACACTTCCCACTCGTACAAGACTGTCCTCTGCCTGCTCAGAGCGTCTGGCAGCCCATTCTCAATTCCTGCCAGATACAGCTGAAGTGGGGGGGCGAGAGATCTGGTTCCCCAACAACCAGAACCATAGTTGCAGCACCTCCTTGCATAGGGAGAGACACCGAACACCCCCATTCGTTGAGGTAGTGCATGGCCACTATGTTGTCCTTCAGAATAAGGCTGCGTTTTCCCTTGAGGAAATGCGCAAATGCTATCAGGGCTTATCTGATCGCCCACAACTCTAGTCTGTTAATATGCCACCGGCATTGCATTGGAAACAAAAGGCTGCTCGCCTGCTGATCCCTGCAGAGAGCTAGAGCTAGTCCTCCCCCCCCCCCCCCCCCCAACCGTTCAAAGACTCATCTGTGACCACCTGGGCTTGGGACCACAGTGGCCAAAAGGATTCCCTCGTCCTCATGTCTTCCTTGCTCGACCACCAAGATAGGGCGTTGGACACTGGCTTCGACACCTTTAGAATGTCCTTCATGGCATTATAGCACTGAGACCATTGATCCTTCAACAGCCATTGCAGAGAATGCATGCGCAGTCTGGCACCAGAAAAATGCAGGAAGCCATGAGACCTAAGAGGCGGAAGAAGGAAGCCACTGGTAGACTGTCGTAGCTCTGAAAGAGTGCAACGATTCGCCAGACCCTCTTTCTTCGGGGAAAGACCATCCCCAACGATGTGTCCAGGACTGCTCCGATGAACTGGAGCTTCTGTGTTGGTGGAACGTGGGACTTCAGCAAATGTAGGGAGAAGCCCACCATGTGAAGCAGCAAGAAGGTTTCCTTAAGCTGTGTCGATACCTGCTCCGGGGACTTTTCTCAGATCAGCCAGTCATCCAGGTATGGGTATACATTAACACCGGATCTCCTGAGGTGTACCACCATCACTGTCATCAGCTTGGTGAAAACCCTGAGCGTGGAGATTATGCCAAAGGGGACCACCTTGAATAGATCAAGAATGCCCAGTCCTTCCGATGGATCAGCACAATGACACCAACAAGTCCTAAATTACAGAGCCTGTAAAATTATTTTCAACGTCACCATCTTGAAATCCTCTTTCAACAGGAACTTGTTCAAGGGCCTGAGGTCCAGGATAGGACAAAGTCCTCCTCCTTTCTTGGGTCCCACAAGGTAGCAGGAGTACAAGCCGATCATCTGCTCGGGAGGCACCTTTTTCACGGTACCCTTCAATAATAGGGCTTTCAGTTCTTCCTGGAGCTCCTGTTCCAGTTGTTGCTGGGGGAGGAGGGAGTCTGTCTGGCGGTCTGCTTCAAAATGGTAGGTAGTATCCCCATTTTACGAGTTGTAATACCCAGGCATCGGAGGTTATCTCCTTCCACCAAAGCAAGTGCTCTGAAATTCTCCCTCGAACCGGGGAAATGTGTGGGGAGAACTCAAAGTGCCAACGGCCCACCTGCTGTCTGCTGGCTCCGAGAGGCCCTTCTGCCCAGTCCGGAATGAGACAAACGCCTCTGCCCTTGCCTGGCTTGTGGGAGCTGTGCCCTCCATCCAAACGGAATGTACCGCATGTAGCCTTTTCCCCAGAGGAGAAGCCGAAAGATTGTTTCTGAGGTTGCTGCACAGCTAAACTGAGCGACTTTGCAGCTAACTTAGAATCCTTGAATTTCTCCAGGGATTAGTCGGCCTTTGGGACGAACAACGGTTCAACCTCGAAAGTAATGTCCAACAGCTTAGTCTGGACATTCAGCGAGACCCCCGAGCTGTAGAGGTAGGCCACCTCTTTGCTGGCATCAACTATCCGCAGAAACCCATCCCGCATCTCGCCAGCCGGAATGTGCTCTTCTGCCTCCGCTACGAGTCTCCACAGTCCAGGACATAATTTAGCAAATACACATGATGCACCGACTACCTTCAAGGCCATGGTGCTGGAGTTGAAGATCTTTTTTAGCCAGGACATCAGTCTTCTTAGATTCCCTATCTGTAGGCAAGTTAGAGGTGGTAGTGGCTGGTCTGGAGCTTACTGTAGAAGCCTGCACTAGAAGGAGTTCTGGTGTGGGGTCAGACAGAAAGGGTAAGTCCCCCCCTAGCCGGCTTGTACTTCTTTGTAAGCTCCAAATCCACAGCTGGAGAGGCGCAAGGTCTCAGCCAAAATGAGGGAATGGGGTCTGAGATGGCTGCGGTAAAAGTTAATGTCATCTCTGTTTGTGGACCCTTATCAAATATGTCTGTGAGGTCATAGGCTGACAGGGGGTTTTCTGGCATGGCCAGGCCCAAGGCCTCAACCACCCTCTCCACAATCCTTCAATACTGCGCAATGGGGTGTCCATAAGGAGCGGCTTGCTGGGTGTCAAGATCAGGAGATGCAAAGGAAATCAAATCCACCTAGTCAGTAAAGTAGTCGCCTCCCCTAAACCCCCCCCCCACTCTTCCCGCACCCCTTTTGGACCCATGCTCGGTTTCCCAGTAGTCAGAGTCGAGCATGAGGGGGTAAGACCAGACTTCGCTACGTTGACAACGGAACCTCCGGGCGCAACTGGTGGCATGGGAGTCTGCAGCGTCGAGACCTGAGTCATACCTGCTGTGGCGGTCTTCAACATTGGAGCATTTGATCTTTTCCCACTCTTCCTTCGACGTGCCCGGATTATGGTAATCTTACTACGTTCATGCGTCAATGGTGCCTTCCTTCTTATGGAAAGATGGAGGATGAGTGGCTTCGGGAGTGCAAACTGTTCTTTGCCTTTTCACAATGTCTCCTCTATCGGGCGTGGGTCCCTCTGCCTCTTGCCCAGACGACCCTATGGCCAAACAAGCAGGAGATTTCTACAGAGGCTGCACAAGCGCTATTTTCACACTCCTCAACATTGTGATCTTTACCGAGGCACCACACGCAGATGCCAAATGGGTCGGCGAACAACATGTTGGAGTTGCAGTCTTGAAAATGTTTGAACCCGGACACCTTAGAAGTGGACATATCGAAGAGTCAATGGAAATTAGACAAATTGTCGAATGGATGATTTTCTCTCACGAGAAACAATCCTAATAGCAGCGTGCTGAGCGCATTGAAAAAAAGAACAGAGGTTCGGGGGCATAGTATATATGGCAGCTAATGTCACGTCTGGAGCCAAGTGGCATGGTCGAGCCAAGAGGGATCGACGGTCAAGTCATACTAAAACCACTGTCGAAAACATTACCGAGCAGCAAATGCTGGAATGGATACCTATCTGATGAGCAATATGCTGGATAATTCAATCAATTGAATCTCCTGCCAATCTCATTTTTTCAAGAACTACTGATCCTTCACAAATTCCTGGATAGGTCTCATGTGCAACCATCACGCATGAGGAATAAAAATCACAAGGCTGTTGAAGGGGAAAATGTCTTGTTGCCGATGTGCACGACACACTCAAGGTCTCGCATTTGTCTCCGATAGAAGACCGTCTCTCCTATAATGGATATACTTCTGTCTTTTTTGTGGCAAATATAGCTTCCAGGTATCGATTGTGTTTTGAGGGCGACTAATGCTGCCCTGTATTGGTCAGGACTTGCATTGTAGTCCAAAAACTTGACTGGTTTCGCAGGTCGTCCTTAACCTGATTAGCCAATCAAGGAGGTATGGATAAACCAATCCATACCTGGAGAAACTTCCTCGCATTTCCTTTCTTTTTGCAAGGCTTCCCAAACTCCCTCGAGCCCCCCAGCGCCTGCACTACATTTGGACTTCCTGGATGTTTCCATTGGCTTTCAATGAGAATAAGATTTTTCATCTTCACTCACCCTTTGCCTTCCTATTTGTTTCGAGGGCACGAGCCACCTTTTTAGGTTAGCATAGCTGGGAGACACTTAATTTTGTTCTGGCGTCAGTGTTTTTCTAATGTAGACTTTTTTAAGTGGACCCTTTTCTGTGTTGTGTTGTGTGCATTAGGAAACCTGTGTTTCTAGTGGATGTCATAGCTTTTTAAATGACATTCAGTCTTTCCCTTGCATCAGAAGCGAACTTCATTTGAGTGCTGCGGGGACACTGTCCTCTTCTTCGTCAGAAGTAACATTTTTGTTATTTTCCATTTCTCTCCTGAAGAGGCTGCTGGGAGTTAATGCCCTTTAACGTTTTCTCCCCGATGTCCTGTTGTGGGTTGTCTTTTTGGTTGCGATAATGCTATAAGATGACCATATACTCAAAATGGACTTATTATTTTGCACGTCCTGTTCAAGATAACATTACCTTTGTTGGCTATGTCTCTGCCTTTCCAGGTGAGCGAGGGTGCTCTTCCTTCATGTATCTTCACACATCTTTGTAGGCTTTAATCTGGAAAACTCAGAAAAAATGACCAGTGTGAGTCAGCGGGTAGGAAATATGGAGAAGGGCTGCCTGCTCCTAATCACATTTCCCAAGGGTATGGCTGTTGCTGGGTAGATTCTGGCAGTGTAGCTGTCCACTACTGGACAGCAAGCCAAGTTTATATGTTGCAAAGTCACTTATTGGAGGGCTGGGCAAACTCCCAGCCCGATTTCTGCATATAAGGAGGGGTGCTGAACCCAGGAAGTTAGTCGACCCCTGGAAGAGATTTGAAAAAGATAACGACCGAGTGACACTGCAGAACTGCTACAGAAACCAGCATTCGCTCAGCCAACACCACTGCATTTCAGAACTGTACCTTCTGATTGACAGGCGAGACCTTTGAAAGGTGCTTCCCTCGCTTTAGTCGTTGACCTAATCAGTCAGCTGTCTTGCTCAACCTGCCTTGCCACTCCCGGATGAAAAATGTGTACCTATTTGCCTGCATCACCCGAAACCAGCTTTGCTCCTCTACAAGGACTATCCAGTTTGAAGGATAGAATTTGTTTAGGCATCCTCGGGGTCTATGCTCCATTAGGAGACTGATCCAGGGTGACTCCACTCCAGTCCGAGGTCACCAGAGAAACAGACTACAGCCAGTACCTTGAACCTACAACCAGATGACCCAGCTTGACTTCAACCACGGTTATTGAAGTCTTCCCCAGCAATGTACTGTTGATTGGGGGAGTTCGTACCTTTGTGGGGTTCCTGGGGGCTGAGAGCCCTTGCATCTCTTGACCCCCACCCCTCGCCATTGGGATTGCATTGGGCGCAAAGTACTTCTTACCTTGGCACTATCCGGGGCTGCTCCAGGTCGGTAGCAGCCAGGCCGCTACTTCTAGGTTGGTTCCATGTGATGTTAACAATAAATGTTATAATGAAAAAGTTTACTGAAACTTAAATACTGAAAAAAAGATCGCATTTATTTTTTATTTGGGGTGTGGGGGAGCAATGAATATAACCCCAACCCGCTCCCCACTCTTTTTTAATCCCTTACCCCACCCCATATATTTAATAATACATTTGGTGATTTTCGGTTTCGTTAAAAATGTTCATTCGTTAACATCACTGGATACCTCCTAGGTTAAGTCCTCTTGGACCATAGAAGTGGTAGCCGATTCCTAAAACTTGTACAGATTGACATAACTAGAACACCAAGGGTGAGTCTATTTATACCTATAATGAGGTTTTTATTTCCATTCTTACCAGGAATTTATAAATATATCGTCACACTCAATCACGATCTATAGAGAAAGTGGTTTTACTAAACAGATTTTAATATGTAAAAACATTTCATCAGAGCAGTAGAGCAGTACAAAACTTTTATAATATGTTGATGATGATCTCCAACATAGAGAGGAAGTTCAATTTTGTCACTTCCAACAATTAAAACACAGAATCAAGTATATACGTCACAACAAAAGAAACATATAAGGCATTTTACATTAGATAATGCCAATGTACTTGGATTTTTCTAGTGCTATATCTGCACGTCAGTGTACAAATACTTTAATGGCCACTCAGGTGCCAGCAAATAGAAAATTCCAACAACTTGTACTGTGAACACACGACACTTAGATTACAAAGGCACCTCTGAGCAAAGGGTCCTTTCTAAGGATCTAAAACTTAGTGTAGACATATGACATAATATAATGTCTAGAGTTTTTAACACAGTCTATGGCAACCATTCTACACATAGATCTAAAAACACATGAGTCCTGCTCATGCTATATCAGAGTCGACCGGTTTCATAACCATATCTCATTCTGGTTATCTTCATCAGGACTTTGTTTGATAAGGTCTTGATTGCCTGTTCTGGGAACGCTGTCTTGCGCCTTTACGTGTGTATTCCTATTCCACACTTTGCTGTGGACCATCACTGCTCAGAAAACATCTTGGAGGAGAGCGCACCATGAATGCTAGCATTCACGCTATCGAGTCACTTTAGCAGATAGCGTTGTAACAGTAACACCAGCTCACTGAAACTTAGATGCATTGCGCAGACACAGTGAAGCTTTGATGTATGCTGCTTTGAAGTAACTATGATTGTATATAAGCCAATGCTTAAATAGGTAATGTGCTATTTGGTGCGCTCTCCTCCAAGATGTTTTCTGAGCAGTGATGGTCCACAGCAAAGTGTGGAATAGGAATACACACGTAAGGGCGCAAGACAGCGTTCCCAGAACAGGCAATCAAGACCTTATCAAACAAAGTCCTGATGAAGATAACCAGAATGAGATATGGTTATGAAACCGGTCGACTCTGATATAGCATGAGCAGGACTCATGTGTTTTTAGATCTATGTGTAGAATGGTTGCCATAGACTGTGTTAAAAACTCTAGACATTATATTATGTCATATGTCTACACTAAGTTTTAGATCCTTAGAAAGGACCCTTTGCTCAGAGGTGCCTTTGTAATCTAAGTGTCGTGTGTTCACAGTACAAGTTGTTGGAATTTTCTATTTGCTGGCACCTGAGTGGCCATTAAAGTATTCATACACTGACGTGCAGATATAGCACTAGAAAAATCCAAGTACATTGGCATTATCTAATGTAAAATGCCTTATATGTTTCTTTTGTTGTGACGTATATACTTGATTCTGTGTTTTAATTGTTGGAAGTGACAAAATTGAACTTCCTCTCTATGTTGGAGATCATCATCAACATATTATAAAAGTTTTGTACTGCTCTGATGAAATGTTTTTACATATTAAAATCTGTTTTGTAAAACCACTTTCTCTATAGATCGTGATTGAGTGTGACGACAGATTGACATAAGCCAGTTAATTCACATTCTGTACTGAATGGGGGAAAAACTTTGCGCACGCCTACAGGTCAAACCGTTGGACGGATTGTCACTAAATTTGCGGCAGGGGCTTGGTCCCGAAAGCGTGCTTTTGTAAATTTGGTGACAATCCTTCCAGTAGTTTCCTTTAAAAACGACCAAAAAATATGTCTCCAAAAATTAGTGATCTCCATGTCCGCTCCGCGGTCACACTTCCCTGTTCGCTCCGCGGACAAGATACTGATTGGCCAGGAGGTGGCGTCATGACCGCGGACATGCGACATCTTCGCCGATTGGCTGCAGCGAGCCGTGATGTGCGTCAGAATGGGTGGATGCGCCCACATCTTGGATCCAAAGACAGCACGGTCGCCACCACAGGTGAAATGCTGTTTCGGAAACTGTTTTGCTCTCCTACAGTTCTTGGGGAGGTTCAGAGAGTAAGAGATCAACAAGTTACTTACCAACTGGTAACGTTCTTTCTATTGGATGTTCCTCCAACGTATTTCTTATCTTAGATGTATTCCATCCAGCTTTGCTGCTCTTCGGAATTTTTTTCGGCAGAGGGTGCCCTGCGTCTATGTCGTTGAGTCGATGGTCCCTCGAAGGCCTCTGTCGAGGGTGACGTCATCAGGTGTATAAGTAGCACGGGCGGCGCCCGTTGGCCTCAGTTCTGTTTTTCCCCTTTTTATCTTTGATCTTGTACTGTGTAGATTGTGCCGGCAGACAGGTATGAGCCTTGCGAGATTTGAGATGGCAATAACCCGGAAAAATCTACAGATGGGTAGGCTGGGAGGGCGATGAGGAATACGTTGGAGGAACATCCAATCGAAAGAACGTTACCAGTTGGTAAGTAACTTGTTCTTTGAGTGGATTGTGTCCTCCAACGTATTCCTCATCTTAGATAGACTCCCAAAGCAGTATGGACAATTCCTCTGGAGGAGGGGGTAGATTTTTCGATCCTCTTAGATGGCTGAGTATAGTACTGCTTTTCCAAAAGTTAGCTCCCTAGACTGGGAAGCATCCAGGTTATAGAATTTTGAGAAGAAGGTGTGTAGCGAAGACCAAGTTGCTGCTTCGCAAATGGATCTTATTGGAACACCTCTTTGAAGGACCGTGGAGGAGGCGATGCCTCTGGTGGAATGAGCCCTTAACCCTTCCGGAGGGTCTTTTTGAGCTAGCCTGTAGCATTATGAAATGCAAAGCACAATCCAGCGTGAAATTGTCTGTTTTGTCACCGATTGACCAGGTTTCCTTCCTGTGTAACCTATAAACAGTTGGCCGTCCATTCTAAGTCTGGAAAGTCGAGAGATGTAAAAGCTTAAAGCTCTTTTCGGATCCAAGCTGTGTAATCTTTCCTCCTCCTTCGAAGGATGGGGTGGAGGATAGAATGCGGGTAAGACAATTTTCTGACTTAAATGAAATTCAGATATTACTTTGGGTAAAAATTATGGGTTTACCCTCAACACAACTCTGTCCTTATGGAACACAGTATAGGGTGGCCCAGAAGACAGTGCCTGCAATTCGCTCACTCTTCTTGCTGATATTAGAGCAACCAAGAAGGCTGTTTTCCACGTTAGTAATCTTAATGGACACGTGTGCATAGGCTCAAAAGGAGCACACATTAAGAATTTTAGGACTAAATGAAGATCCCAGATCGGTACTTGAAATGGGTGAGGAGGAAACACAGTGAGTCCTTTTAAGAATTGTATTATCAAAGGAAATTTGAAGTAGGAGCATTCTTCCGATGAGCGCTTGAAAATGGAAAGCGTTGCAAGGTGACCTTTTATTGTTCCGATATTGAGACCTCTATGTGCTAGGGTCAGAAGGAAAGAATACTTCTGGAATAGAACATAGAAAAGGATCGACATTCTTTTCTCTGCACCAGTTGCAAAACTTTTTCCAACGGCAACAGTATAGAGACTTTGTTGCTGGCCTTCTTGCCGAAAGCAACACCTCCATAACGTCATCTGGAAGGTTCCAATCCCTGTATCTCAGCCTTTCAGATACCAAGCATGAAGGTTCTCTCTCTGAGGAAGATGTACTGGAGGACAGATAGACATGTCTAGAAGGTCCGGGTACCGCGTTCTCCTGGCCCAATCCGGGGCAATTAGGATCATGTGGCTCCGAAACCTTCTCAGCCTCCCGGTGACCTGAGGAATGACGGGAATCGGAGGGAACGCGTACAATAGTGGGAAATTCCACTCCACCACAAACGCGACCCCCAGGGCTCCTTTCGGGGGAAATTCTCTTGAGCAATACCTTTCGCATTTTCGGTTGATTCCGGTTGCAAACAGGTCTACTTGAGGGATTCCCCAAAGGGCGAAGATCTCTTGAATGACTTCCTGAGCCAGTTCCCATTCGTGGGATACCGTGCTCTGCCTGCTCAGAGCATCTGCCGTCTCATTCTCTTCCCCGGATAGATGAATTGCTGTTAAAGAGATTCCCTCCTGAATCGCCCAATACCAGAGCTGCATTGCCTCTCTGCACAGGGGTAGTGACCCCCACACCAGCTCTTTTGTTTAGGCAGTGCATGGCCACTGTGTTGTCCGTCATTATCAGGACATTCTTTCCCCTGACAGATGGCAGGAAGGCCTTCAGCGCTAGTCTGATTGCCCTCAGCTCTAAAAGGTTGATATGTAGTTTGGACTCCGATGGAGACCAATGACCGCTGATTGTCAAATCGTTGGCATGAGCTCCCCACCCCAGGAGTGAGGCGTCCGTCACTACTGTGATCTCCGGCCATGGTTGCCAAAAAGGTTCTCCTTTTAGGATGTTCTCTGTACAGGTCCACCATAGAAGGTCTTGTCTGACCTTGTTCGTAATCTGAAGATGATCTGTCATTTGACCCGAGAACTGGGACCACGGATTCTTTAGGGCCCAATGAAGGGATCTCATCCTCAAGCGTGCCTCTGGCACCAGAAAGATGCAGGATGCCATGAGGCCGAGCAACCTTAAAAAGTCGTAAGCTTGGAGATTTTGGGCATTTTGGAATTTGGAAACCATTTGAAGAATGTCATGAGCCCTCGACTTGGGAGGCGAGCTCTTTCCCAAGGACGTGTCTAATACAGCTCCTATGTACTGCTCCTGTTGGGAAGGTGTCATCTATGACTTCTTGAAATTGAGGGAGAAGCCCAGTTTGTGGAGGAAGTGGCAGGTGACTTTCAGATGATCCAGTGCTTGCTCGGCAGAACGCGCTCTGATCAACCAATCGTCCAGGTAGGGGTAGACATGAATCCCCCTCTCCTGAGGTGCACTGCCACCACTACCATTAACTTGGTGAAGACCCTCGGGGCGGAGGTCAACCCGAATGGCAGGACTCGAAACTGATAATGTGAGTCGCCAACTACGAACCTCAGGTATTTTCTGTGTTTGAGATGAATCAGCACATGAAAATAAGCATCCTGGAGGTCCAATGACACCAACCAGTCCTGAAGTTGAAGGGCCTGAAGGATCTGAGAAAGGGTAACCATCTTGAACTTGTCCTTTCTGAGGAACTTTTTCAAGTTTCGTAAGTCCAAGATGGGTCTCAGTCCTCCGTCCTTTTTGGGGATCAAAAAATACGGGGAGTACCATCCCTTGTTCCTCTCCGCTGCAGGTACTGGTTCTATAGCACCTTTCTCCAGCAGGGTTAAAACTTCCTGCTGTAGGAGCGGGTTTGAAGACTTCAACGGGTGTCTCCCTGGTGGATTGCTTTGAGGTTGCGTTAGAAAAGGAAGGCAGTAACATTGGGCTATTATTTCTAGAGCCCAAACATCTGAAGTAATGGCTCGCCATTCTTGCAGATGCTGCGACAGCCTGCCCCCTACAGGTGTTTTGTGATGCAAGTCCTCAAAGCGGTTTTTTGGCGGATGTTGCAGCCACTGATGACAGAGAGGCTGCAGCTGGAGCTGGAGCTGGTTTAGCACGTTTTCCTAGTCCACCACGAGTGGCCTTTTTCTGGCCCCCTGACTGGCCATTGCTCTCGCCTTTCCATATGAGGTGTAGTAACAATAGGATCGTCCCCTCCATGACTGTCCTTGGGCACAAAAAGGCTGAGGTTGCCTAATAGCAGCTCCTAAAGATTTGGCAGCGGCTTTTGAGGTCTGCAACCTCTTAAGGCTCTCGTCAGCCTTGTTGCCAAAAAGGTGAGACCCGTCAAAAGGCATGTTAAGAAGGTGGTTCTGTACGTCCGGTGCGAAACCAGACTGCCGTAACCACGCAAATATGTGCATTACCGTGCTAGTGCCCATGGACCTGCTTACACTATCCACAGTGTTCAATCCAGATTGAAGGGATTCCTGCATGGCTTCCTTTCCATCTCCAACAATGGCTAGGAACCCTTCCCTTTCTTCCGCTTCTGGTATGTGCTCCGCCGCCATTGCAATGCACTCCCAAAGAGTGTACAAAAATGTTGCCAAGGCACATGTGGAGTTGGCTGATTTTAATACCATGCTCCCGGCTGAAAATACCTTCCGTGCCCAACCATCCACACGTTTATCGTCCCTGTCTGGGGGGATAGACGGGTCTGCAAGTTTGTTAGAAGCTGTGGCTGCCTGTATGACCAGACTCTCAGGAGTTGGGTGTTTGGACAGATAGCCGGGGTCGCTACCGGCCGGGCGGTATTTTGAGGTGAGGGATTTATTTACCGGAGGAATAGAATCCAGAGTTTCCCAATTCTTGGCCACCCTATTTTGCAGGGCTACATGAAAGGGTAGTACTGGGTCTTCGGTGGGACCATGGTCCAATATATCTGTTACAACATCCTGGATGAATTGGGCTGATGGTCTAGCCCATGCTAAGTAATCTACTACCTTTGTCATTAATTGACGGTATGATGGACTGGCATGCTCTCCTGGTTCTGGTCTGCCAAAGTCGTTTTCAGGAGATGTGTCAATGCCACTTGCATTGTGTAATGATTCCACCAAGTCCCTCATTCTGCTTTCTTCTGAAATCAAGCATTCTGGGACATTTGGAGTGCCATATTCCAGCCCAAAACGTACATTCTTCTCATCAGATCCCTCCAGTTCCTCAAAAATTGAGGTCAGGGATTTGAAAAACTCCTTTCTGGGGAGAGGCTTGAAAACCTTCTCTGGGAGAGGAGGAGCAGGAGGTCTAGTACCTGGCTCTGAGGACAATACAGGTTTTGTAACCTTATCCTTCTCTTTTTCTGGCTTCCCTGGCTTGGTTGGAGCCTTTGGCGCCGAGGGTTTCGGCGTCGATAACGGCATCGACGACACCGTGGTCATCGACAGGGTCTGCTTCAAGGGCGTCAAGGCGACCTTCGTAGATTTTCCCTTCGAGGTATGATGGGTCTCGGACGGCGTTGATGACCTCGAGCGGTCGACTCAAGTGTTTTTCACTCTGCGTCCTGGAAGGTTCACAATCCTTCCTTTTTCGATCACCTGGGCTTGAGGGCTCGCGAGTGTCGGAGCGATGACGCTCCCGGCCGGCTTCCGAAGAAGGCGCGGACCGAGGCTTTGCTTTTTCAAACACCTCCATCATTTTGACCCTAAATGCTTCCCACTCTTCGGCAGACAAATGTTTCGTAGGGCATTTCATCTTTTTTGGAGACTCCTCTGACGACGAGGGAGACCTGTGGTGTCGTTTCTACGATCTTTTTGACGAAGACGACGAGCAATGGGAATCGCTACGGGACCTCGATCGATGCCTTTCGCGTCGAGGAGAATTCTCCTCACGGGATCTCGACTCGACGCTAGAGTTTTTTCGATCGGTTTT
The DNA here is from genome assembly GCF_040938575.1 of Ambystoma mexicanum. NCBI lineage: Eukaryota > Metazoa > Chordata > Amphibia > Caudata > Ambystomatidae > Ambystoma > Ambystoma mexicanum. The sequence continues at coordinate 573,128,835 of NC_090922.1, read as the reverse complement.
TCGACCTACCTGAATCCTGATTTCGGGGTCGTGGTCGGCGTTGATGACGAGGACATATTTAGTTATTATATATTCTCACAGAACTCGAGGCGCGCCGAATGTCTGAAGCAACGTATACTGCGGAAAAATGGAACTGAGGCCAACGGGCGCCGCGCATGCTACTTATACACCCGATGAGGTCACCCTCGACGGAGGCCTTCGAGGGACCATCGACTCGACGACAGACGCACAGCACCCTCTGCCGAAAAAAATTCCGAAGAGCAGCAAAGCTGGATGGGATACATCTAAGATGAGGAATACGTTGGAGGACACAATCCACTCGAAGGGTTAAATACTGTACTTGTTTGGGCGGCAGATGTTAATGATGTATTCGCCATGCCCGCCTTGTCCAGAATGTTTGTAAGAACTGAAAATGAGGGGGGTCTAATAAGGATAGTACTTCAGTCCGTGCTGTGCGCAGGCAACTTCAAACTGTTCTAAGGACACGCGTGGTGTTAGTGAAAATTACAATTGAGTACATGCTGTTACTATTTTTGTGTATATGGGTGTGCTACTAATGTATACACCCCCATAGGTGTGATATGCTGCAGTGGTTGTGGCCAGGCCTAGAGTCTTGGGTGCATGGCCATAGGCCGTAGGCCATACTTCCAAGTCGCTAGGCCCTGGCCGCAACCACCGCAGCATATCACAGCTATACCTACACCCATAGTCTTGCATATTGATCAGGTGTTTGTGGGAAGGGCCTAGAGTCTTGGATGCATGGCCAAAGGCCATGTACACAAGATCAAATTTGTATGTAGAGAATGTATAAGGCACTATAGGTGCAATATATTGCAGTAGTTGTGGACAGTATGTAGAGTCTTGGCTGCATGGCTGAAGGCCATGCAATCGAAAACACAGTTATAAGCACTGCAGTTATAAGCTACTATGGGTTTGATATACTGGACACCCATGCATTCACATATATATGTCCTTACACCTAAGACTCTAGCCTCTGGCCACAACCACTGCAACATATCACAGCTACAGATACACCCGTACTATTAATCATCAATCAGGTGGTTGTGGGGAGGGCCTAGAGTCTTGGGTGCATGGCCGAAGTGAAGTTTATATGTAGTGAAGTTACAAGCGAGAATGGGTGCGATATGCTGTGGTGGTTGTGGCCAGGACGTAGTCTCTTTGGTGCATGACCGAATGCCATGCACCCAAGAACAAAGTTATAAGCACTAAAGTTATAAGGCAACATGGATTTTACATAGTGCAGTGGTTGTGGGCAGGATGTAGACTTTTGGGTGCATGGCTGCAGGCCGTAAGCATACTCCTAAAACTCTAGGCCCTGGCCAGAACCACCACATCATATTACAGCAATGCATACACACGTACTATTGCTTAGCAGTCAGATGGTTCTGGGGAGGGTGTACAGTCAAGAACAACCTTATAAGAAGTGGAGTTATATGCCAATGTACACCCATACATTCAAATATCTATAGCCATACACCAAATCTTTAGGTACTGCCCACAACCACGGCAGCATATTAGACGGGCACGTTAGTGGCTGCTTAGTTATGGTGAAGTTGCTGTTTCCAAAGGAAGAGCACTTTTGAGTGATTTAGAACTGTGCTCCCCTTGGACGAATCACCAAAGTTTGCAAAAAAAAAATATCGGACACTCTGAATTTCATTGGAAAGTTTGGTGATGTTTGGTCCAGGGTGGGGGAAAGCTATAATTGGGGGGTTCTCAAACCGTCTCTTTTCCCCTTAGACTGAATGGGGGGGAAAAGTTTGTGCCCGCGGACATGTGGCGCTTTGTAAGATATTAGACTTATTGCTTATAGGGACAGAAAATAACAGCACTTGGCATTCAGAAAATGACACCCACCTCTGTTCAGGTCGTCAATGGTCTAATGCCGAACCCGGAGTCCCTTGACGAGAATGTGGCCTTACCCGGAATCCCCTCCATGGTCCAGTCAACAGGGGCTAGAACGTGGTGGGGTCTCCAGAAAAAACCCCGAGATGGGCTGTTAGGGTGCGTGGATACCAGTGGGTGGCAGTGGTGACAGCAGCTGGTGTCTGTTTACAGGGTATGGATGTCTTCTTGCGAGGTATTCTATCAAATACAGAATGACAGTGCGATTGAAAGGTAACCCAGGAAGGAAAGGAAACACGAAGGGGGCAAGAATCAAACAGGTTTAAAGGATAGATCTTACCCTGCACTTAAGAATGTGTTCCTGATCCCTGTCTTAGAGATCCAAGTTCCTCTGGAGAATGAGCTAGTAAACTTGTCCGGAGAAACTGATAGAAGGGATAGTGGGTTAAGATCGTTTTGAGTCAATAGTTAAGTACAAGCACTATTGTTATAGGAAATCAGAGTCCGTGCCTGTCCTTACTGGACAATAGCTATCCTGTAGGTTTAGGGTGAAAACCGACTCTGGCCGGAACAGTCGAAATGGCTGTAGTAATCCCCCGCGGCCAATACCAATTAAGAGTTATAGATGTCAGAGATAAGTGACAAGCGGTAAACAGTTAACACGCTGACTGATCTATAGAAAAGGTGTGTACACACCGGGCGAAAACGATCCTTGGATAATTATGGAGGCGGATCCTAATGCCTCGTAGGATGCAGGCTTGTGAGGGCGTATCTGAGCAAAGGAGAGTTAATAAATGCGGAGTTGAAAAACAAGGCAGTAAGGAGTAGCCTAGGTTTCGTACTTACGGAGCGTGGCGAATCTCTGAAGTAGCAACGCAACGAGCCGACTCCCGGAAGACTGAATGTACGATTCCGGAAGCCGGGGGCGTGGCTACTGGCTCATCATCAGAGGGCAAAAACACTAGACCGCTGCGGGCGGTTCCGGTCTCCACTATACTGCGGGTGGTGTGTGGCGTATGAACCGCGTGAATGGATGGAATTGGTGGAATTGCACAGAGGGATGTAACAGTATGCCCCTTCTCAGGGCTATCGCCCCCTGGCTTTCCCGAATGGTTCTTATGGAATCGTTTCACCAGCCGTGGAGCATGAATAGAGGAACCGGACTCCCAAGTCCGGTCAGCTGGAGTGTACCCCTTCCAGTCAATAAGGTACTGTAGTTTTCCCCCGTTGAATGCGTGAATCACATTCCTAGAAACCTCATACTCCACGTCAGAGCGGAGTGTGACTGGTGCGGGGCGTGAAGAAATGACAGGATGATAGATGCTTCGTATATCAGGCTTCAATTGAGAAACATGGAATACCGGATGTATCCGCGCCCATGTTCTGGGTAACTTAAGTCAGAATGCAGCTGCACCTACAGTGTCGGCCACCCGGAACGGACCCATGTATTTTGGCGATATTTTAGAAGGCTTGAGGCGTCTGGATAAAAATCGGGAGGAAAGCCAAACCCAATCCCTGGGCTGAATGATAGAAGCAGGGGTTCGATGACGATCCCCTGACTTCTTAGATCTTTCCTGAGTCTCCTTGAGAGCCTTCGCAGCAGCGTCTTGACCCTGGTGTATATGTTCCAGAAGAGTTCCCACATCAGGGAATTTATCCCCTGAGAATCTCTTATCCGGAAAGGATGCTGGATGAAATCCATAGGAACAGTAGAAAGGAGAGGTTTTGATAGCAGAATGAAAAGCGTGGTTATAAACGTACTTGGCAATGGGTAGCAGATTCAGCCAGTTGTCTTGTGCAGCAGAAATGTAGCTCCTCAGATAACCTAATGTTTGATTTAATCTCTCAGTTTGGCCGTTGGTCTGGGGATGATAGCCGGAACTTAATGCCCGAGTCATGCCCAGAATTTGACAGACCTGCTTCCAATATCTAGAGGTGTATTGGGAGCCTATGTCAGATTATAATCTCAGGCAACCCGTGTGGAGAAAAAATTTGGGATATGAATGTCTGGGCCATCTGGGCCGCAGAAGGAAGACTTTCGAGTGGTATGAAATGAGCAAGTTTAGTGAATGAGTCAATGACAACCATTATGGTTGAATGTCCACCAGAAGGAGGAAGGTCCACTATGTAGTCAGTGGAGATGATCTGCCAAGGACGTGCAGGTAAAGGCATTTTAACTAAGGCCCCGAAAGGTGAATGCCTAGGATTTTTGTTCTGTAAACAAACAGGACATGACTCCACATACCTATGGACATCGCTCCTTATGGAAGGCCACCAAAAGTATCGGGAGACCAATTCACGGGTGTTGAGGTGACCCTGATGTCCTTCTGGTTTGGAGTCATGGCACATGTCAAGTACCTCTCTTTGTAGGGTCTTGACCAGTACTTATACCCGTCGGCCGTGGAAATAACTTCCGTCTCTCTTGACCAGGAGGGATTGCTCCTTTTTTGTCAAACCCTTCAGTACGGAGGGTCCGGAGCTTTGTTCCAGTCACTTAAGAAAGTCGGGAGATTTGCAGCATCTAGAAATACTTGGAGCACAATGAGGGAATATCGGCTCAGGCTTCACTGTAAGGTGCTGAGTGTTTTCTTTGCGGGACAACACATCTGCCTGTAAATAACACCTTCCTGGGATGAAAGTAAACACAATCCTGAAAGGTGAAAAGAAATGTGCCCATCTTGCCTGCCGGCTGTTGCATGTCTTGGCATATTGAAGAATCCTCAGATTCTGGTGATCAGTCCGGACCTCAACCGCATGTTGTGCTCCCAGAAGTAAGTGTCTCCATTCTTCGAAGGACCTCTTGATGGGTAGTAACTCTTTCGAGTACAGTGTAATTCAATTCTGCAGATGAAAGGGTCTTGGAGAGGTAGGCGATGGGACGTTCTAACCCCTGTTCATCTTCTTGTAACAGTACGGCCCCCAAGGCAAACTGAGGCATCAGTCTCGAGGATAAAACGACGAGACTGATCAGGGGTCTTGAGTATAGGAGCAGTGGTAAACCTCTTCTTGAGAGTCTCAAAGGCCTGTTGTGTTGTCTGATCCCAGACATAAGGGACTCCTTTTTTCAACAAATTAGTTAAAGGCTGGGTGAGAGCCGAAAAGTTCGGAATGAACCGCCAGTACAAGTTGGAAAAACCAACATAACGTATCTCCTTGACAGTTCTGGGCATGGGCCAGTTCTTGACAGCTATGACCTTTTCAGGATCCATTGCTATGCCTTGTGCGGATAAGATGTATCCCAAGTATGTTACCTTGGTTTGATGGAAAGAACATTTTTCTAAGTTACAAAATAGATGGTTTACCTGAAGCCTATGCAATACCTCTCTGACATGGGATTCGTGTTCTGAGGTGTCTTGAGAGAACACCAGTATGTCGTCAAGATACACGATGACAGAGTAACAGAAGATCAGAGAACAAATGGTCCATAAACCTCTGGAATATGGCAGGAGCGTTGGACAACCCAAATGACATCACCTGATACTGGAAGTGGCCGAAAGGTGTCCTAAACGCGGTCTTCCATTCATCTCCCTTCTTTATTCTGATAAGATAAGCACCCTTCAGATCAAGCTTTGTATAGATTATAGCTCCTTTTACGGCTTCCAGAATGTCCGGAATCAAGGGCATGGGGTACCTATCAGGGATGGTGATTCTGTTAAGACACCTGAAGTCAATGCAGGGTCTGAGTTCCGGAGTATTCTTCTTGGGAACATAAAACAGGGATGCTGCTGCGGGTGAGGTGGATTCGGCGATTAAACCATTTTTTAAATTCATGTCCAAGTACGCCCGAAGGACAGCCTTTTCTGGTGCTGAAAGTATGTACATCCTTCCAAAGGGCAAGGGTTGATCTGGAATAAGATATATCGCACAGTCATCTCTGCAGTGAGGTGGCAACACCGTATTCGGAGGTGGCGACTACCTCTGCATATTCCTGGTATCCAGAGGGGAGCTCAGTGACTGAACTGATGGTGGTAATCTGTCTGAGGTCTTCTTGTTTCGCACAGTCCTTCATCCCAGTGTGACCCAAGCAGTGGATCAGACAGAACTCGGAACCCAAGAAAAATTAACCCGCAGACCAGTTAATGAACGGATTATGCCTTCTTAACCAAGCCAAACCCAGTATCACTGGGTAGTGAGCCGCTCATTATGTCCATGGTAATGGTTTCCTCATGCGTAGCTATTGCCATGAGTAAAGGACCAGTCTCGTCCACTATGGGGCCCGAGGATAAAGGACTGCCGTCGACACTCTCAACCGATATGGCTTCTTTCTTAGGAAACTGAGGAATATGGATGTGATTTGCCCAACAATCGTCCATGAAATTCCCCGCTGCCCCACTGTCTACTAGCGCTGATACCTCTGGAAAGACCCGATTTCCACATTTGAGAGTGATGCGCAACACCAACATTTGTGTGTGAGGAAAGTGACTCCCTAAAGAACTATGTATACGAGAGGAGGAACCTGAACTCAGAACGGGATCCCGGATCGTGGTTCCTCTTACGACCGGGCGTTGGCGTTTCCCGGCCGCCGAGGAGGATTAATGGGACACTCCTGGACAGTATGGGTAATTGAGCCGCAATGCATACACAGCCCTTGTGTCCTCCTGCGTGTTCTCTCCTCCGGAGAGGGAGGACCTCTGGTTGTGGTTCCCAGCTGCATAGGTTCCTCGGTTGTGTTCCCCCCTAAGTGTTGCTGGAGATGTGGAGAAGGTGCGGGTGGTGACTTTCCCCTTGCGTCTCTCGCTACTCCGTTCTTTTATCCTGTAATCGAACTGCATAACAAGAGTTATGAATTCTGCTAGGGAAGTTGGACATGGTACCCTAGAAACTTCGTCCTTCAAGTCTTCTGACAAGCCTTTTCGGAACAGTCATTTGTGCATCATCTGACCATGTTGACTCACTGGCTATCTGTTTGAATCTAGAGATATATGTCAGAATGTCCGGACTTCCCTGTCTCAAGTCTAGTATGTGTTCTTGAGCGGCTATCCGTATCTCCTGCCTCCCGAACATGGACTTAATACTGTTACAGAAGGCAGCATGGGAATCCAGTATAGGATTATTAGTTGTGACTAGAGGAGTAGCCAAAGTCAAAGCAGGACCCACCATCTGTGAGATCATATAACCGACTCTATCGCAGTCGGTGTGAAAGAAGGCAGCTTTAAACATAAACTGGACTGAACATGCGTCCAGAAACTCCTTTATCTTATGCGGGTTCCCGTCAAATTGGCCTCCGGGTAAGGGTCCTGTAGGAACCTCTGAACAGTGTGGAATCCTGCTAGTTGTCGCTAGCTGGGCGGCCAGCTGACCTGATTGTTGTTGAGCCTGTTGTTGAGCCTGCCGCAAATTGGAATTCTCTTGCTTAAGAGTCTGAACCTAGGAGGTAAGAGACTGAACTGCAGCTATGAGCTGCTGGATCTGCTGATCCATGACCGGAAGACTGGATAGCGGTGTACCTTAAGAATGCCGAGTGTTGTCTGAGTCAAGGCCGATTGGGCGTTGCTAACTGTAAAATATTAGACTTATTTCTTATAGGGACAGAAAATAACAGTACTTGGCATTCAGAAAATGACACCCACCTACATTTGTTATGCTCGCCGCACACTTCTGTGCAGAATCGCCCCTATGAGCATCGAAGTTTCCACAATTCAAGCAGCACCGAGTGTTAGTCGAAGAATAGGCTGCGTAGCCGAAATATAGCTGTTTGTGCTATTTTGGGCACTTGCCCATTCAAATCTCCATTGAGGTACACGAGGTACCAGCATATTCTAAGATGGCTGACCGCCCTTTGCTATCTGCCTCCAGAGCCTAACCTGGCCCCTCACAGCCACTGCCACCATTGGATTGGCTGCCTTTTGCTTCTTATATTCTGATTAGGCACCGGCAGGCGAAACCGGCCCACCTCTCTCAAGGCCCACAGAATCAAGGCTGGCACCTGTTTGCTGCCTGTGATTCAATGCCATCCCTTCCAGCCTAGGAGCAGGAGCTCCTCATCCAGGACCAGCCCCTGCAGGAGCAGTGGGCACCCGACACCAAGCCCAGCTGTCTAGCGCCGCTCTATCTGCATTTGTTATGCTCGCCGCACACTTCTGTGCAGAATCGCCCCTATGAGCATCGAAGTTTCCACAATTCAAGCAGCACCAAGTGTTGGTCGAAGAATAGGCTGCATAGCCGAAATACAGCTGTTTGTGCTATTTTGGGCACTTGCCCGTTCGAATCTCCATTGAGGTACACGAGGTACCAGCATATTCTAAGATGGCCGACCGCCCTTTGCTATCTGCCCCCAGAACCTAACCTGGCCCCTCACAGCCACTGCCACCATCGGATTGGCTGCCTTTTGCTTCTTATATTTTGATTGGGTGCCGGCAGGCGGGGCGGCCCACCTCTCTCAAGGCCCACAGAATCAAGACTGGCACCTGTTTGCGCATTTAAGCGTGGCACGGCCACCCCCGCTGTCCGACCGAACTGGCCAAACCTATGCCCTCTAAACGAAGCTCATACTAACGTTTGACTATCCACATACCATCATACCGAACAACCTGTGTCACCATCCTGCAACAGGATGGATGAACTATGTACAGAGCAACTACGCGTACCGGGCGAGCTACTCTAAGTACATGTGCCTATGTGCATTAATTCGCCTCCCGCCCGCAATAATCTCACTTAGCACTATAGTACCCATCACCAATACCCTAGCCCCTGCTAATCTATTACATTTGTATTATGCATATAGTCTGCTTCTGACAATTGATCCCCTTGTTGCTGTTTGTATGCATTCAAGTCAATACAAGACCTGTTAAATTCAGGTGCCGTTGCAGTAATATGTATGCTTCTCTGCCACATTCGAAACTGCCAAACCTAGATGTTCCTTGCAGTACCTTATTTGCACCTTAGTCATTAATAGGATTCTCAAATTCAGGTACCATCGCTATACCCTGTATGCTTCTTTGCCACTAATAGGATTGTCAAATTTAGGTGCCTCTGCGGTATCATGTATGCATTTTAGTCATTTTTAGGATTGTCAAATTTAGGTGCCCTTGCTGTAGCATGTATGCTTTTTAGTCACCAATAGGATTGTCACATTTAGGTGACTTTGCCGTAGAATATATGCTTTTTTTTGTCACCTATAGGATTGTCAAATTTAGGTGCCCTTGCTGTAGCATGTATGCTTTTTAGTCATTAATAGGATTTTCACATTCAGATGCTACTGCTGTACCTTGTATGCGTCTTTGTCACTAGTAGGATTGTCAAATTTAGGTGCCTCTGCGGTATCATGTATGCGTTTTAGTCATCTGTAGGATTGTCAAATTTAGGTGCCCTTTCTGTAGCATGTATGCGCTTTAGTCTCTACTGGGTCCGTCAAATCTAGGTGCCCCTTTGCTATTATGGCCCAACATGCGCACCACCAAGATTTGCCTCCTATACACACTGCGCCCTATTCTGGACCATTCTAACTACCACCACAACAATGGCCCACACTAACTATACACCTTGCAACTTGCAAGAGAAACACGCGACTCAGAGCGAGGTTGCCACGACTATACAACCTCAAAAACAAAAGAACTAGACCATCAGGCTTTACATCCAACTGCACCAACCCCAACCCTCTTGCCCTAGCGGCTGAAAGGTGTCCAATATCACAACTTTACTCTCTCCACAACCAGAAGAGACTTAACCACCCCAAGACTCACCCAAGATACAACCTCAACTCCTACCTTATCAGGAGCTCTTATCAATGCGAGGTCCCTCATAGCACAATACAGAAATTGCTGACATACTTGCTTTGGATAACCTAGATCTTCTCGCGGTCTCTGAGACCTGGCTCCATGATGCCGCAGGTCCCGCACTCATGATTGCCATACCAGAAAACTACAATCTACTCAGAGTCGATCGGCCCAACTCCAGAGGAGGTGGCCTGGCCACCATTGCCAAAACCAAGCTAGCTGTAAGACTTACCCCACCTCCAGCAATTACATCTTGCAAACTTCCCTCTGCTAAAATACCCATCTCTGATAATAATACACCAACTGTTCTTCTAGTGTACAGACCACCAGGCCCACTAGGTAACTTCGAGGAAGACCTATCCAGTCTCCTCACTAATAACATCAAAGATTCCGCCCAGATCCTATTACTAGGCGATTTCAACTTGGGTTTCAATGATGACGAGGATAAACAGGCCCATTCTATCCAATCAATCTTAGTCGATCATGGTCTTACCCAAAAAGTCTTAGCCCCTACTCATATAAAAGGACGTACATGAGATTGGATAGCCAACCGAAACTGTGACACCACCATCTCTAATATTTAACCACAAACCTGGACCGACCACCACCTTGTATGCTTCTCATCCACCTTAGAGCCTCCTAAACAAGATAATACTGAAATAGTACCTCCTATGCCAACTAGAAGTAAAAAAGAAATTACCGCTGAAATACTACTCCCACTCCTCCTACCAGCTCTCACCGATAGCACTATTAACTCCGACCCAAATACACTAGTTGAGACATTCAACAACACCATGTCCAAAGCCTTGGATACGATTGCCCCGATCAAACTACGTAGAAGTAAACGAGAATCTCATCTCAACTCATGGTTCACCCCTCACCTCAAAGAACTACGTATCCAAAAACGCAAACATCAAGCTATTTGGAGGCATACCCCCTCAGCTGAGAATAAAACCTTACTTGCCAATCTTACGAAAAAATATAAGAAGGAAATAATCCAAACTAAAAAAGACACATTTAATGAGAGAATTAGTAAAGCTAACTAACTTCAAAGAACTCTTCTCCATCCTTCGGGAAATGGAAAACCCAATTGCTCCCACAGACAATGTCCCCAGGGACAAACCATGGTGTACTAGCATCCAAAATGCCTTAGCAAATAAAATTACAACCCTACAATCCAAAATTGCAAAGAAGAAAGCCTCCTCGAGCTCTACTGGATCACATACCACCCTCCTAACAGATACACCTAGTATAGCTACACAAAGCAACTGCAAACCTTTCAGGTTTACCAACATATCCATACTGGAAACTGAAAAGGTTATACTATCCCTGAAATCATCAAACTGCCAAGGTGACAGCTTCCCAGCACAAGTTATTAAGGACGCAGCTAGAGACTTCCCACCCTTTATCTCTAAATTAATCAACGCCTCCTTTAGCTCTAGTACTGTACCTACTAACCTCAAAGAATCCTGGGTACTGCCTCTCCTCAAAAAACAGACCCTTGACACAGCCATCCCTACTAATTATAGGCCCATTACCACGGTCCCATTCTCCTTAAAATTATTGTAGCCTACCTCCAGATCCAAAACTATCTGAGACAAACCAACTACTAGGATCACGACAATCTGGATTCAGACCACTACATGGTACTGAAACGGCCTTAATTGACCTCAAGACACAATTCGACGAGTTAAAATAAAGGTAAAACAGCTATGCTCCTACTCCTCGACTTATCGCCGGCTTTTGACCTGGTGGACCATGCAGTGTTATGCAACCATCTAGCATCGGCTGCCCATTTCTCAAGCGAAGCTATAGCCTGGGTACAATCCTTCCTAGCCAACCGTACAATGAGAGTGTTCTCCCCATTAGCTTCAGCGGACCCCACAAGGTTTATGTGTCTCCCCCACAATGTACAACATCTTCACTAAGCCACTCTTTGACAGACTGGGGGTAACTTACACTAATTACGCGGACGACACGCAGATCCTCATACCACTATCTGCCAACTTTATCGAAGACACAGCCATAGTAAATAAGATTTACCTCCTCATTCAGGCATGGATTGCTTCCCACGGCCTCTGCCTGAATGACGATAAAACAGATACTGATTCCGGGTTCCGACTCTAACCTCAAAAAACTCAGCCCCAATTATCTCGCCTTCAACATAGATGGCAATATAATTAAGGTGGCAACTGAGGTAAAAACACTAGGTTTCTACCTTGATTCCACATTATCTTTCAGAAAACAAGTCAATTCCCTGGCTTCCTCTACAGCTTACACCTGCAAATTAATCCAGGCCTGCAGACTCTACCTCTCCAAAACTAACTATCACACTAGCCAACGCGTTAGTAATGTCTAAGTTGGACTACTGCAACGCCTTATATGCGGGCGCCAATAAAACTGTCATAAACAAAATGCAAATACTGCAGAACAATGCTCTTAGAGCAGCACTGGACATACCTCGCAGAGTGTACATATCTAATATCAGGAAAGACCACCATTGGTTAAAAATTAGTGACAGAGTTCTCCTCAAGACATTATCTCTCACCCACAAAGGACTGAATACTGCACTCCCATACATCTCGGCTAGATGGATCAGAAAATCCTCTAGTCACCACACCAGAGCTTCTAACCATTTCCTACTAGAAACTCCTAGATTCAGACTAACAAAAGCGGGCGGAGCAAGCTTCCCTTTCAGAGCTGCCTGTGCCTGGAATGCACTTCCTATTGCATTTAGAGCTAATTTACCCTACTCTAGATTTAGATGCAATGTGAAAAGTTGGCTCTGGACCAATGACAATTAACAAACTGATCCCTTGCACTAGGCCCTGGGTCATTGCACACAACTGCCATGATACTCATGAAACTTGGTCTATAGACCATCTCACTGCCCTCTGTGTGCTGTGAGATACCCATATCTTGTATTTTTCTGTATATATGCACTGTAATTATGGTAATAGGACATGTAATGCATCAACTATTTGTATCCACTGTATGTAACCTAAGCTTAAGTAATCTTGTGACCGCTGCGCCCGCTACACCAGGGTTTAGAGCGCATTATCAAATAATAAACTAAACCTCTGTTCAGGTCTTCAATGGTCTAATGCCGAACCCGGAGTCCCTTGATGAGAATGTGGCCTTACCCGGAATCCCCTCCACGGTCCAGCCAACAGGGGCTAGAACGTGGTGGGGTCTGCAGGGAAAACCCCCAAAAGGTGAAAAAACCCTGAGATGGGCTGCTAGGGTCCGTGGATACCAGTGGGTGGCAGTGGTGACAGCAGCTGGTGTCTGTTTACAGGGTATGGATGTCTTCTTGCGCGATATTCCAATAAATACAGAATGACAGTGTGATTGAAAGGTAACCCAGGAAGGAAAGGAAACATGAAAGGGGTAAGAATCAAACAGGTTTAAAGGATAGATCTTACCCTGCACTTAAGAATGTGTTCCTGATCCCTGTCTGACAGATCCAAGTTCCTCTGGAGAATGAGCTAGTAAACTAGTCCGGAGAAGCTGATAGAAGGGATAGTGGGTTAAGATCGTTTTGAGTCAATAGAAAAGTAGAAGCACTATTGTTATAGGAAATCAGAGTCTGTGCCTGTCCTTACCGGACAATAGCTATCCTGTAGGTTTAGGGTGAAAACCGACTCTGGCCGGAACAGTCGAAATGACCGTAGAAATCCCCCGCGGCCAATACCTATTAAGAGTTATAGATGTCAGAGATAAGCGACAAGCGGTAAACAGTTAACACGCTGACTGACTGATCTATAGAAAAGAGGTGTGTACATACCGGGCGAAAACGATCCTTGGAGAATTATTATGGCGGATCCTAATGCCTTGTCGGATGCAGGCTTGTGAGGGTGTATCTGAGCAAAGGAGAGTTAAGAATAAATGCGTAAGATAAGGAGTTGAAAAAACAAGGCAGTAAGGAGTAGCCTAGGTTTCGTACTTAGAGCGTGGCGAATCTCTGGATTGAGTAGCAACGCGACGAGCCGATTCCCGGAAGACAATGTACGATTCCGGAAGGCGGGGGCGTGGCTACTGGCTCAGCATCAGAGGGCAAAAACACTAGACCGCTGCGGGTGGTCCGGTCTCCACCATACAGCGGGTGGTGTGTGGCGTATGAACTGCGTGAATGGATGGAATTGGTGGAATCGCCCAGAGGGATGTAACACGCTTTCCCTGATTGGTTGTGGAACAGCGTGAAGTACGTCAGTTTTCATCAGTGCCCCTGCCATCTTTTATTCATGTTTTGGTATACGCGGACATCACCAGAAACACATACAAAACAAGACAGCATTGCACTTGTCACACTTATGTAATACTATTTCAGAAGGTGACCTTTAAGGAGGGTGGGATGGGAGAGCACAAACTGAAAAAGTCGAGTTTTCTTGTCACCAAAGTCATACGTTTAAATGGAAATTCGTGCTCACTGTACCACTACCAATTAGTGCGTGTGGGTTAAAATGTTTTTGGAATAATATTGCCGTTAGACTGGTGTCCTAAGTTTTGAAAACTAAGGCCACCATCTGCACTGTTTGCTGGAAACAGCAATTCTGGAGGTGTATGGGAGTAGCGGTTCTCATAATTGGATTTCAATATGCTGTTGCAAAGTAAGAATGTATTTGCCTTCTGAGTGAAGGTCACATGAGTTGCTTTTTTGGTTGGACGCTCAATACGCCCACGCATCCGAGTGAATGTATAAGGTGCAATTGTTTTTTGACCATGAGCGAAAGGGAAACCTTAGAAGAAATTCAAGGAATGAATGGGTCGAAAACAATAGCAATTGATAAGGTTATGTTTTAAAAAGTTTGTAAGGGACATGCAATATCAGTACACGAAGATCCTTCGATGCGAATACATTGGTGTCTGACTTGCGCAAAAAGAATGGAAGCAGTAAATATTATGTAAGTTTACTTTTGACCACTCTACAGCGAACCGCGCTTTATTTTTGCATTACCGAAAATCTAATTGTGCCAATATAACTGAAGTATTATCTTTCTGCACTGTTATATTTTTCCTCTAATATTGCAGAGTGCTCAGGTTCCGCATTTGTAGGGTATGACTACACTCATCCTTTTTTAGCGTTAATATTTCTTGTTTGAAACGTTATGTTTACCCACAAAGCTTTGTGCATCACTTTGTACATTCTTTTGGTCTTGTTTGAAATCACGAGATGTAATTATTTTTTAATTGCCATTCATTTTGCCTTCATAACTGAATTATCGTCTTCCTGTGTAGTTGCCATTTTTTTAAATCTTACAGCGCATGCAGAATCTCGGCGTTTGTAGCCTGTTACTATAGTTACACATGGTCAATAGTAACATTTGACTAAAATGTCATGTTTGACCACTTACATTTGTGTATTACTTTGCACATTTTTTGTGACTTTTTTGAAATTTTTTGGTAGAGGTTGGTTATTGACACGTATTTTCTGTTACGTTTTCCACCCAGGTACATCTTGCCGTACTGTCCGTGCCATGGTTTCCAGTTGCCAAGTGAGGGCTTTTTTGGACGGCAAATACAACTGCTCGTGAGCGGTTACCTGTCCATAACAATTATGTGGGATGACACCCTAAGCCCGCTTTGCCCGTACGCTGAACTCGCTATTCGGAGCAACATCACATCATTTATGGTGCTGTAGGCTCAAGGTGATGGCGCCTTCTTGGAAATCACTGTGGAAACAAAGCAGCTGCTTTAACCAAGAACCCATAATTTTTGTATGGGAAAAAAACAACGTGTTCCTCATCTTTAACATTTGCAATGCCACCCTTAGAACCATTGTTATCTTTGTATTGAAAATGGGATTACTCCGATGGTCTGACAGTTTGTTGTTAAATAAACCTACTTTACGAACTCTAAAATGTTCATGTTTTCTTTTACAATCCAGTCTATTATTTCAAAATGTAAGTTATTAGGTTGTACGTCGCTGTATGTTTATTTACAGGTTCTGCGTCACGTCACATACTTGTGCTTTTTGCAGCCTACCATGGAAAGGGAAGAGGGGCTATGTATGAAACAACAGCCTTCCCTTTCTATGGTGGCCAACTTGAAAAAGGATTTTGTTTTGTAATCCGACCCGCCAAAGCCGCCCCGGATTACAACAAGTAATCCTCCTTTTTAGTAGCACACGTTACTGCTTTGCAAATTTAGACTATTACTGGCAAAGATCATTACGTCTATGTATTTTGCTGAGAAATATGAAGTACTTGAGTGTATGCAATTTTTTAAAAAAAATGTATTTACACTGTGAAAGGTCGCTATTAAGGGAATATTTACTTTGTTTACGGGTGGCTTTATTTTTTTAGTACGGCAGGTAATAAGGCAATTTGCGAACGGCAATGAGCAAAGAGGCAACAAACGGTAATATGGGTCGGTAGATGTACGGCGATAAATTTGAGCATTTGTTATTTGCAAGGTAGCAGCACTGTTTCTCATGCTTCTTCATTACAGCAGTGCTGCTGTTTCTTGGGGAGGAGGGATGGCTTTAGCTGATGTCATTTCAGATAAGTACAACTTTTGCTAAAGATATATAATGTGTAGTGCATTGGTAATCGCTGCATACCAATACGTGTTGGCGCTGTGTAAGGGAAATGTTGAAGGTGGACGTTCCTACATCAATATAAAATCTTATTCCATACTATCCACGAGGCATAGATCTTACTGTTAAGTGTGTACTGATTCTAGGACATGTCACCGTGCTGTACGCCAGCATATTGTCATGTGGCATTCTATGGAAGGTGTATACTGTTTAGCAAAAGACCCTTGCTAAAGGGACGTTATGGTTACGTTGCCCTACTGAAAATCTGATATTCAGTACAACTTTTTTTTATTAACATCACGTTCTACTTAAATTGACCTACTAAAAACCCGTAAAATTCACTCAAAAAAAAATTTAAGGGGACATTATGGTTAAGTTGCACTTCTAAAAACCTGTGCAATTCACTAAATAAACTTCAGAAACGTGCCATTATGGTTCAAAGTAAAACCGAAAACCCCCTGAAATTCGCCAGTTAAGTTAGGCTAAGAAACCATACCTGCCCGCACCACTGTGCACTGCTAACACCAACACCCAGGACATGAACGATGGCATCACAAATGTCATTGATGATTATATATATATATATATATATATATATACATACATATACATATACACACACACACACACACATATATATTCAGTAAAAACACTTTGTTAAAGGGACGTTATGGTTCAAAGTAAAATCGAAAAACTCTTGACATTCGCTAGTTATAGTAAGCTAAGCAACCATAACTCGTGCCACCTACGTGCATTGCTAAGACTAACACCCAGGACATCAAAGACGACATGACAAATGTCATTGATGACATCAATGATATCACATGTGCATGTACTTTTCATGAAAAGTCTGCACAAGTGAGTCTTATAAAGTTGATAAAAAAAACTGAAGGCTCATTGGAATAGATGACATGAGTTTTGTGGTGCATTAAGCACTGCATTGACATAAATAGCATTCTATTATGAAGTTCTTTACAATATATTAGTAACCCGGCGAGAGCGAAGCAGAATGCAACAAGCATTCTGATTGCTCTCGCCAGGTCCCTACCCGGTCGAGAATCCCTCCGTCGGGATTCCACGGGCTTTGTCCCCGGCGGGGGGCGTGGCAGCCCCTCAGCCGATGAGGAGGCTCGAAGCGGGGCCATCCCCGCTCTGAGCCTCCCCGCGGCTGAGAGGCTGCCTTCGCCCCCCGCCGGGGACTCGGGTATGTTTTTTATTAATTTTTTTCAATCCCTTCCCTCCCTCCCACCCGCACCCCCCCAACTTACCTTCTTGGTCCTACGTCCCCGGCGGGGGACGAGGGAAGCCTCCAACCGTATGGAGACTCGGAGCGGGGCCATCCCTGCTCCGCGCCTCCACACGGCTGGAGGCTTTCCTCGTCCCCCCGCCGGGGACGCAGGTACGTTTTTTGTTTTACATCCCAATCCCGCCCTCCCCAACCCCACTTACCTTCTTTTTGATCCTTTTTTCAGGAGCGGACGCGCTGGGAACACTTGTGTTCCCAGCGCGTCCGCTCCCGATGGCCGCCATGGAAAGGGAAAACAACCTCCGTTTTCCCTTTCCATGTCGGCGGGCATTTTCATTTTTTTTTCTCCCGAAACGCCGCAGCGCCGAAACGGGACAGAAAAAAAAAGCTTTTAGTGCCCCAGTCACGCAATCTTTGCAGGCCGGGGTACTAATAGCAATAGAACCCTCGCGTCGGGGGCATTACCGACTCTGGTAATGCCCCAGGGCCTTCGGTAAGGCCCTCGCTTCGCTCGGGTCCTTACCTATGGGTTCTATTGCTTAAATAATGTACTCATGTATAAACATAAGAATTGTGTGCAGCATACATGATGGAGGTGCAATATTCATAATCTTCTCAGGTTAAATAGTGAAATGGTAAATGCTTTCTTATGTGAGTTTTGTGTACTGTGCAATATGTTGTAAGTAGCTAATGAAACCCACTTTCTATATAATTTCATTATAACATACAAAACACAAAGACATAACAAATAAGAGTATATACAGTGAAAGTGAAGTACGCAAAAAAAGCAGCAGTAGAACCAGAAATTGTTCATAACCTACCTGATTATTTTTATGCACAGAAATGATTGTTCTGCTTCAAACCTACTACTTCCCTATGAATAACTATCACTTGTTGTGACTGCACCCTAAAGAGAGTAATGCGAATACAAATGAGCATATCCACAAAAAGTACAGTAATTAAAAAAAAAAACAGCAGACCAAAATAAAGTGCTGATAACCTTACTGATTATCTTCATACACAGAAAGAATTGGTATCTTTCAAGTGCGTATTCTCCCTATGTATACGTTTCATATGCTAAGAGTGAACCCCAAATGAATTACTGTAAGAACATATTTGAAGTGTAAGTCTAGAAATATAGTACTTTTCGATTTTTTTGTTCCTAAGTATTACTGGCTAAGATATATCACTAAAGGAAAAAAGACAGAGCCAGACATGTGATGTCATCAATGACATTTGTCATGTCATCTTTGATGTCCTGGGTGTTAGTCTTAGCAATGCACATAGGTGGCGCGAGTTATGGTTGCTTAGCTTACTATAATTAGCAAACGTCAAGGGTTTTTCGGTTTTACTTTGAACCATAATGTCCCTTTAACAAAGTTTTTTTTACTGATATATACAAAAACAAAGGGGCTACACGTGATGGCATCACAAATGTCATTGATGACATCACTGATGATATCTTTCATGTCCTGGGTGTTAGTAGTGCACAGTGGTGCTTGCAGGTATGGTTGCTTAGCCTACCATAACTGGCGAATTTCAGGGGTTTTTCGGTTTTCCTTTGAACCATAATGACACGTTTGTAACCGGTCGGAGGAGTACACCAGTGGCCTGGAAGGTTATGCAGAGAATTGGAGTGCGCACCTTTCCTTGTTTTTTCATTATATATATATATGGGATACATTACTCACCGTAATCGTATTTCTGATGCTTGTATCTGCTTAGATTCACATGCTGTGCATAGGCCGACATCTAGTGGAAGCTGCGGAGTATTAGTTTGTTTTTCGAAACTCGAAAATGGGCGTCGACACAGGCGTGCCATTAATACTATCCCTAGTGTGACGTCCACTGTACCCAAGATCCCTCACGCGTCTGGGATCCTCAGATTGTATTTTTTCTGACATGAGGAGTAGCGTGAGTACAGATAATCCAAGCAGATAGACAGAAAGGTAAGACTACAAGCAATCATGCGCCTTCTCTCGGAGGGGAGGAAGGGTGGGTCGCATGTGAATCTAAGCAGATACAAGCATCAGAAATACGATTACGGTGAGTAATGTATCCCTTCTGAGGCTTGTGGAATCTGCTTAGATCACATGCTGTGCATAGATTAGCGAGCAGTACCCGAAGAAGGAGGTGGGATGTGAGAAGGGTCATGAGCAAACAGGTGTCTTAGAACCGCTTGTCCCACTTGTGTATTTGTCTTGGAATGAGTGTCAATGCAGTAATGCTGAGTAAAAGTGTGAATAGAGCTCCAAGTAGCTGCTTTGCAAATGGTGTCGAGGGGAACATTTGCAATGAAAGCCAGAGTGGCCCCAATGCCTCTAGTAGAATGGGCCCTTGGCGTAAAAGGCAGAGTTTTTCAGAAAGAGAGTAACACAGCTGTATACAGTTGATAATCCACTTCGAGATCGCGCCTTTAGAGACGCGATCCCCCTCTCTGCCTGTAGCTACGGAGACAAACAGTTGATCTGTTTTCCTTAGCGGTCTGGTTTTATTTACATAGTAGAGGACCGCCCTACGCACATCAAGGGTGTGTAGTTTCACCTCAGCTGAGCTGAGCTTTGCGGGTTCTGGAAGAAAGCCGGAAGCTCGATGGACTGGTTTACATGGAATTTAGATATAAATTTAGGTGAGAACCTAGGGTGTGTGCGTAAAACCAGTTTGTTTTTGTGGATAGTAAAGAAAGGATCCTGCACTGACAGAGCCTGAATTTCACCGACCCTTCTTATAGAGGTAATGGCTACTAAGAAGGCCGTTTTATAAGTCAGGTGTTTGAGACTACTTTTATGCATGGGTTCGAAAGGGGGGCCCATGAGTTTAGCTAGCACCACATTGAGGTCCCATCCTGGCGGTGGGTTCGAAATAGGAGGGTGAAGTCTCTTTACTCCTTCCATGAAGGCTTTAACTACTGGTACTTTCCACCACGATACTTTGTTATGGGATGTGGTGTAAGCCGAGAGGGCTGCCAGGTGTACTTTCAGAGAGTTAAAAACCAAACCTGCGTCCAGCAGGTGGAGCATGTATGTTACAACGTTGGAAGGAGTGCAATCAACTGGGTTGATTTGTTTATTCTGGCACCAAATAACGAATCTCTTCCACTTGTCAAAGTAACAGTGCCTTGTGTTTGGTTTCCTGGATTCTTTTAGGATGTCCATACACCTTTGTGGTAAATTGAGATGCCCAAACTCTATGACCTCAGGAGCCATGCTGCCAGGTTCATTGATTTGGGTTCCTGGTGCACTGTTTGACCTTGTTGCTGGGACAGTAGGTTGTACCAGGCTGGGAGTTTGATGGGCTCGCACACCGCCATCCTGCGTAGGTGTGGAAACCATGGTTGTCTCGCCCACATGGGAGCAACTAGGATGAGCGTCATCGATTCCTTGTTCATCTTGTACACCACCTTCCTGATGAGAGGAGTTGGTGGAAAAGCGTACGCAAACATCCCTGACCAGTTCATCCACAGGGCGTTCCCTTGGGAGTCTGGCTGGGGGAACCTGGATGCAAATCCTGGGCATTGTTTGTTTTCGCTTGTGGCGAATAGGTCTATAGTGGTGAAACCCCACTGAGAGAAGAGATCTTCTACGATATCTGTGAAGGACCCATTCGTGTTCTTCTGGGAGGGAGTCTCTGCTTAGGACATCCGCTAGGGAATTGACCTCCCCTGGAACATGTTGTGATGACAGGGAGATGTTCCGTCTGAGTGCCCATATCCAGATTTTCTGGGCAAGCATGGACAGATTTGGCGAACGAGTCCCTCCTTGTTTGTTCAGATAGAACATGGCTGTCGTGCTGTCAGTCCGGATCTGCACCGACAAGTTTAGCAGATGGGGCTCGAACGCCCGAAGCGCTCGGAATACTGCCAGAAGCTCTAGCAGGTTGATGTGGTTCATGGCTACTGAGTGAGACCAGAGACCCTGAGCTGTGTGGTAGAGATGGTGAGCTCCCCATCCAGTCAGGCATGCATCTGTAGTCACCACTGCCTGTACTTCGGGATCGTAAAAGGGTTTTCCCCTTGCGAGATTCTTTCTTGTCCACCAGTGTAAGCTCTGTACGAGTGTTGGCGAAACGACCACTAGATCGTCCCACTGACCACTTGCCTGAGACCACTGTTTCGCCAACCATTCCTGCATGGGACGCATGCGCAGACGCGCGTGGGGGACCAGGTAAATGCATGACGCCATCATGCCCAGTAACCGCATTGCTTTGCGTACCGTTATTTGTTGACCTGACTGATAATGTTTTGAGGTGCTTGGCCCCAGACTTGACTTCTTCTCGTTGATAGAGAAGCCTAATTCGTGGAGGAGATCGATAGTCCTCTGAATGTTTGACCTGCAAATTCCTGGGGTTTCCCCCGTTATGAGCCAGTCGTCCAGATAAGGGTACACTGGGATTGCCTCCCTGCGTAGGTGTGCAGCTGCCACCGCCAGTACCTTGGTGAATACCCTTGGTGCTGAAGCTATCCCGAAGGGCAGTACCTTGAATTGGTAGTGGCGACTGTCCACCTTGAAGCGCAAGTATTTTCTGTGCGCTGGGAGCATGGAAATATGAAAATAAGCATCTTTCATATCCAAGGTTGCCATGTAATCCCCCTTTTTTAGGAGGGGGATTACCTCTTGTAGCGTGGTCATACGGAATTTTTGGGGCTTGACATACTTGTTGGCAGGCCGTAAGTCTAATACTGGGCGCATTGTCAAATCTTTCTTTGGTACAAGGAAGTAAGTTGAATAGATACCCTTGTTTACCTGGTGTCCTGGGACGAGTTCTATCGCGTCCTTTTCTAGCAGAATGGCGATCTCATCGAGAAGGATCTTCTGATGTTCTAAGGAGTGTATTCTTTGTCGTGGAGGGTGGTTCCGGGGACGCTGCAGTAATTCTATACAATATCCTGTGGACACTGTTGACAGCACCCATCTGTCTGAGGTGATCCCTTCCCAAGCCTGGGTGAAGTTGGAAATGCGTCCCCCTACTGGGGTTGCGTGAGAAGGGACCCTGAACTGAGCGTCACTGCTTTGGTGGAGGCGTGCCACCTCCCTTGTTGGGGCTGCCTCTGCCTCTTCCACGACCTCTCTTGTTACCCCTGCCGTAACTTTGGGTAGACTGCTGGTTGTTGTTCCATTGTGTACCCTGTCCTTGGGCATAGTTGCCTCTTTGTGAATTTTGGCCGCTTGGGCGACGAAAATTACTGTTCTCCCTCTGGTTAGGGGGTTTGTTGGTAAGCTGGCCAAGGGATTTGAGAGTCTCGTACTCGTCCTTGGCATTTTTAAGTGCGTCTTCGACCGCTTTCCCAAACAATAGATCGGGTTCCACCGGCTTGTCTATTAATGAAGCCTGGGTTTCTGTCTTGAACCCCGACTGCCGTAACCATGCATGTCTCTTGATAACAGTACCTTCTGCTATCAATCTTCCTGCGTTGTCCGCGGCGTCGAAAGTTGCTTTTAATATGCAACCAGACACGGCTCTCCCTTCTGCCGAGATCCGAGCCAACTGGCCCTTTAACGGTTCAGGAGCAGAGGCTATGAGCGCCGCGACCTCTTCCCATTGATGGCAGTTGTAACTTGCCAACAGGGTGGTGGAGTTTGCAATCCTTGCTTGGTAGGCGGACGTTGAGGCTACCTTCCTGCCAAACCCGTACAGTCTTTTGCTCTCCTTGTCGGGAGGAGCTTCTGATGACGATATGGGTGTCCCAGCCCTCTTCCGAGTGTTGGTAACCACTAGGGAGTCTGGTTTAAGATGTCCTCTTATATAAAGAGGGTCAGACTGGGCTGCCCGAAAAAGTTTTTCGACTCTGGGGTTGACGGCTCTGGTGAGGTTAGGATTCACCAGGGATGGATCTATTCTACGTTGGATGGATTTAAGGATAGGGATGGTCTGAGCGACCGGCCTCCTCTCTCCCACCAACTCTTCTGCGAAGTCCCTTTCCTCCTGTACACCGTGGGTGTCGATGTGAAAATGTTCTGCTGCGCGAGCGAGAACTTCATTAAGGAGGGGCTGGTTATCAACTGGCGAGTCTGTAACTGGGGCTTCGCTCTCTACCGGGGAATCTACTCTGTAAATTTCCTGTTCATCTTCTACCTCCTCCAGGTCCTCATCATCCGCATAGTATTCAGTCCCGGTTTGTTCCTCCATAATTGTAAACTCCTGGTCCCCTTCAGGGAAAGGCTGTCCTTGGTATCTGGGGTGTGGAGTAGAGTATGGAGTAGAGTAAGGCTGCACCTCGAAGGGTTCAGGTCTTTCGAACCGGGCCTTTTTACTTAGGGGGATAGGATCAGAGGAGCCTGAGGGTGTGGCCCCTTGAGGGTCATACCAAAGGAAATGTTCTGGGTTTTTGTCATAAAAATCAGCTAAGGAAGACATCCTTGACATGACCCTGTCTATGTCTTCACTGGACCATTCTTTGTAACAGGGTATGACTTTAGTAGGCAACTTAGAGGACTTATCAAGGGTACCCTTGCTGGATGTTGATGTCCCAGTAGATTTAAGTTTGTCTGTCTGCTTAGGGTGGAAGGATGGTCTTACAGGAGTGGAAGGCTGTGCTTTCCGCTGTTTCCCCCCTCCCCGTGCGTGGAAAAATGTTTTCCCTGCCCCTTGGAGGCCCCAGAGACTTTCGACGCCTGGTGTCGAGGGTCTGGAGAGGTATCTTGTTTCAAGCGTGGGGCCTCGCTGGTGTTAAGTGCGGCCTCGGTCTCCTGGATCGCGGCCTGGGGGTGGAAGTCGTCTTCGTCTTCCGACGATCGAACTTCCGTTAATCTAGGGAGCAAGGCACTCTTGGCAAGAGTGGATGATTGCCTTGCGTCATGAGGCGATCTCGATCGAGAGCGCCCAGAGGACACCGAGTCGGACCGTTCTATCTGTGCCTCTTTCCGAGAAGTCGTCGAGGTTCGGTTGGACTTAGTGTGCTTAGTGTGTGTAGGGTGTGTAGCGCTTGCGTCGCCGGGTGTCTTCCCCATAGCCGCCCTGCCGGACAACCTTCCGAGGTCGGGGACCTGCGCTCGGCAGTCTTTCGACACCGTAATGCCCTCGCCGTCCGAAAGTACGGCGTCGCTGCCATCGCTGAAGGCGCCCTCCGCTGCCATGGCCGCCTGCCTGGCGTGGTTGGCCCAACGCTTTGTCGAACGGTCCTTAAGTGTCTTAGGCTTAAACCTACTACACGCTCTGCAGTTCGCTTCGGGGTGGTCCCTCGGCAAGCAGAGATTGCACGTGGCGTGCCTGTCGACCCAAGGGTATTTGCGGTTGCACTTGGGGCAGAATTGGAAAGGGGTACCCTCCATACGCACCTTGAGGCAGCGGGCTGGTAAGTGTAGGAAATATATAAGGTGTACCTATATACTAAGAGTGAAGAGTATGTACCACCCCCCACTCTCCCTACTTGCAGGGCCGAGGCCAACGGCCTACTAGGCCCGGGCCGAGGCCAGCGGCCTTCCGAGGCCCAGATCCGTCGTGCAGCAGCCGACGGTCGATATCTTCTCCAGCCGTCGTCGAGTGTCGAGGATCGACGTTGGGGTGGGGAAGGATGTCAATAAATAATTTTAAACTTCTATAATTAGCTTCTATAATTAGCAAAAGTATGGCTAAGGCCAGGGGAAACCGCAAGATGCTTCCGACCAGTATGGCGGAAAAAAACAATCTGAGGATCCCAGACGCGTGAGGGATCTTGGGTACAGTGGACGTCACACTAGGGATAGTATTTACTGGCACGCCTGTGTCGACGCCCATTTTCGAGTTTCGAAAAACAAACTGTAATACTCCGCAGCTTCCACTAGATGTCGGCCTATGCACAGCATGTGATCTAAGCAGATTCCACAAGCCTCAGAAATATATATATATATATAGTTTCTTAAGCTTGCTACACTGTTTAAGCTGCCTTATATCTGTAAAATAGATTTGAATTATTAAAAAAAAGATACTATACAGGGATATGTGAAAACCTATATTATGCTAGTTTATGTCAAATGTTATCAAAACTACCACAAAATGAACTGGTTCAGAATGCATTGAAGGAAGGCCATGAAAGATGCTGTGGTTTACGAAAACCTTAAAGTATCAGGGAGGGGGGGAGGGAATCAACAGAGGACTCGGAAGGCAGAAGTGATCAAAAGAAAGAACCTTTATTATGCTGCACGAAAGGGTAGGAGCAAAGAAGAGGATAAACTAAGGCAACATTTCTCATGTTAAACACAGGGAGGTTAATAGACTGATAAGAGTAGGGAATGTTGACAGGGCACAAAGTCAGTCTTTCTTAAAGTCATCACGCCAAGTTAAGAGATTAACAAATGTTCATAGAAAAAGGTCCACAAATCAAATGATTCTCCAAACTTGAGAGTTTCTCGTTGTAGGAGTTGGTTGTGTGAGAATTGTTGATTTATACCAAATCACTCTTGGGTGCCTTTCACACCCTAGTTGCTCTCACTTGACCAACTTGGCTGTGCCAATGCTGAATTCTTCTCGACTTTCCTGACCACCGCCTCCTCTTCTCCCACTGCCTCCTGTTCTCCGACCACCTCCTAGAGTACTTTGCTGCTGTATGATTGTACTACTTCGTCCTCCTCCAGAACTTGCCCTTCTCCAATGCCCACCTTTTACTACTCATACCTTACTCTTTCCTCTGGACTGTCAGGAGGTTTCTCTGACCCTCTAACAGGATAGCATTCACGGAAGACAATGTTTGTGGACCTGGAAAGGTTTCACACAAAAGATGTAACCAAACTCTCTCTTGGTAACTAGGACAAACAATGTTAATACTAATGAGATAGGGGTATGGTGTAAAGTAGTACACACACAAGCATTTGGTAAGCAAAAGATTGTACACACAAACATTTACTTAAGCACATGAATGCATTAAGTTAGAATACTACAGTTAAGTTAGAAACATATTCATGTATGAGAACAGAGTTTTGGGTCCAATGTATACGGACGGGCGCACGCAGACACCTACCTTTACAATTAATACAGTTAGACAGGGATATTGTTACAATGCGGGGGAAGATGTTGAAACAAGTAATTATAGGCCAGTTATTCAAAGTGTTTCCATAGAAATGGTTGGGCTCAATGCTGTATTTTTGCACTTTAATCAGTGACACAATTTGTAAGATTTCAACAGGTTTTAAATTGCCCTTAAACTATTTTTAGCTTTAAATGGATCTCATATTTTACTGAATTACCTGTGTTATGCGTTTCCAATGATTATTATAGTTGTATTGTTTGTCCTGATAGATTATACAGAATTCTGTGAATCGCTTCGAAGCATGGTTCGCGCTACAAAAAAGGTTTAAATAAAGGCCAGTCATCTAGGGTGACCATGGTTAGGAATCCTATGCCCTGGTTCCGTCAATAAAAGCACCCAAATTTAGTGAATGGAGATCAGGGGACTTCAAAGCAGGTATGCAAATCTGCTCCTTGTACTCGGATCAGAAAAAAGACTGCATGTAAGTCAGGGCCTTTGGGGAACATCTCACTGTATTTTGCAGTGTGGGAGGTCTAGGAGTCGCAGGAGAAGATTGTTAGTGTGACAGCTGGGCATGGCAGAGAACTATTGATTACAAGGAGCACCATGCAGGAATCAAGCTGGAGGTGAAGATGGGATGATGATCATGATCCCATGACATTGGAGGACCTACAGGATTCCATATACATGTGGAGCTTATGGAGCTTTTGAGGGGACCCCTACAGGGTCTGTGGGCACCAAGACCTAGACCTCAGGCTCCAAGAGTACTCCATGCCTTATCTATACAAGAAGCAGCAATGCTGGGGCCCATGAAGAAGAAGTTCTTCGAGTTTCAAGTCATGCGAGATCCAGGTAACGGGAGAAGTCCCCACTCCACACACAGAGTGCCAGCTACAAGCCCACAACGCTTCAGAGCTCCACGAGGAGGATCTCTGCGCTGCAGGACTTGGAGATGGCTAGGCCAAGCAGTTCAAGGGAGGGTAGCACCATACAAGGTCATCCCACCTAAGTAAATGGCAGAGCTTCAATTTACAGTAGATGGTTGGGGCAATGGTGCTCCCAGAAACAAACTTCCAGCATCCAGCTGCAGCCCAGTCCAGCTATGACAGGGCCTGCAACATTCAAACCCTGGGTGGCTGTCCATTCACCCTGTGCGATAATGTCCTCAATGATTCACGTGGCAATGTAACTACGATTTCATACATCCATTATACAAAAATACATACAAAGAGGAGACAATTGGAGCTCTCAGTGTAGAGTTGATGCTTGTACCCTTTCCCTCTCCTTGATGGGTGTCTCCAACCTCCCTAACCCAAGCTGCTACTCCCAACCGGTAGTAGCACGATACAGATTCTCTATAGCCAGTTGATCCCTACTACCTAGTATGACCCTGTTTTCGGGAAGGCTGTAGCCATTTCTGTAACTGTCTCAGGGACTTCCTAAGTGACCTAGACAGGGGTAGTTTTATCACCCCAGTGTGTCTCATCTGGGTAACCATCTTTCAACCTCCAACATTATTCTCCTCCCACTCCGTATGCCAACCCTCCTAGTTCTATGTTCCTCTTTCTGCCTTTATATACTCAGTCTACTGACCTTAACACTTTTCTCCCTTCTCCGGCCTACTGTTACAGCGCCGCGCATCTCCCGGGTCCTCGGACAAGGCCCGGGAGCCTGGCGGTTGTATCCCCGCTGGTGCCTGAAAAGTCGGAACACCCGACATCACGCCTCTTACCTGGGCCAGCACGGTCCTGCTCCTGTTCATGCTGCGGTGGCCTCCTCTTGTTCCTTGTCTGCACGGTGGAGCAC
The DNA here is from genome assembly GCF_040938575.1 of Ambystoma mexicanum. Taxonomy (NCBI): domain Eukaryota; kingdom Metazoa; phylum Chordata; class Amphibia; order Caudata; family Ambystomatidae; genus Ambystoma; species Ambystoma mexicanum. The sequence goes on along the minus strand of NC_090922.1, from coordinate 573,100,723 downwards.
CCAGTTTTTGGAGGTGAGGGGCTGCTGGATGTGGCCTTGTTTGCCTGGATGTCGCCAGCGCACTATGACACAATCAGGCAGACGCGTGCACATGTTCTGCACAGTGTTGCTTAGCAACCACTACAACATATTTCTGTGGGCATAATAGCAGGAAATGAAATTAGTCGTGCGTCTCAGCCTTGTTGTCCCGATCTGGTTTTCCTACCTTTCTTTTCTCTGTGCATCCGCTCAGGGTGTTTCCTTGCCTGCCTTCAGCTCTTGAGCTCTATTCCTTGACTTTTCTGCCCAGTGTTTCTGCTTCACCTTCCTTGCTTTCCTATGCCCTGGAGGACTCCGCCTTATTGATTGCCTTTCTGGATTGTTTGTCCAGCTTCTATTTGTGGTCTTGTCACATGGATTTCTCTGATCAGGGCTTTGCGCTGTTTTTTCACCACGTTAATCTTGGGGAATCCTTTCCATGGTGCAAGAAGACTTATCCTGTATCCTGCCACCTAGGTATCGGTCTGGGTAACAGGGACAGGGTGGAACATCCACACTGCCCTTCTTCGGTTCTGTTAACAAGGAGCATTATAGCGGATCCCATTCAACGGACCTTGAGATCAGGTATGCGCCAGTGCTCCCTCCAGCTTGACATCTACTCCCCGCCTCCTTCCTAATCCTGTCATCCCATCACTACTCCTGAACCTTCTCCCCCACAACCAAGTCTAGGGATATGGTGACCTGCAAACATTCCAGGGATAAAGTGCTCCTTTGACTGTACTGGCCCTAGAGATATAATGGCCTCCTCACTAACCTGGGCCCAGGGACAAAGGGCCCTAAACTCTAAACTGGCCCAGGGGCATAGTGCACACCGAGCAGAGTGCAAGGCGAGTGCCGTTTGGCTGGGCATTATGCTGTGGAAGCAGTTTCCAGTATAATCAACACTGGTGTTTAGCTCAGCCTTTACTAACCCGACTGTCATAAAAGGCACCCCTTACATATGCACCATTCAGAGTGCGAGGAGAGTGCTGTTCTGCGGTTCAGAGGTATGGAGCAAGGTAGGTGGTTGTGAAACCTACTTGAAATATTGTTAAACACTGTACAGAGAGCATTAGATCTACCCCTATGGAGACTCCCTGTCTCGCTGCTGTACGCGTGGTTGTACGAGCCAGCTGCGATAAGCAGTGTGATAAGTGGAGAAGAGGTGTGAACCTTTAAACAAAGGAGAAATTAACATTATGTACACCATGACAATTAAGGCAAAACCAAAAAAAAAGTATTTATAATCTACGTGGCGATAAGAAGCGATGTGATGCACAAACTGCAATGACAGGAGTAAGCGCAGAGTAATCCCCAGTGAATTTAGCGCGCATCTCGGGACGAGAGATTGCAGCGCTGCGAGTGAAGGTGGCTAAATTACTTCCCATTTCCAGGCTGAGAAAAAAGGACGGAATAATAACATACAAGAAGGCACTCGGCAGATTGATGACTGGTGCGCAAAATTTGGAACAAATAGTGGATGTAGACAATTCACTTTAGAATGTGTTATTCATTGAAGACTCAGATTGCTGCGCAGGTATTACCACCCCCAATGATTGATTTAATTACTTCAACGACGATGGGTGCAGCCAACTTCCTAGAAAAGTCTCACCAAACCAGAGCACTAGACTCTGTACTACACCACTGTTATATGGCGATACCACTAGAGATGAACAATCACATCAGAGCATCGAACCATCTATTGAGACTCCCTGGGACCTCTCCACTCACCCACTTCTGAGGCAAAAAACCTTGGGATCATCTTTGACTCTCTCGACAAATCATGGGCCTTGCCAAGAAGTCACATTTTCAGTTGCATCTCCTCAGAGGCATTCTACCTTTCCTCACCTTTGCCCGGAAGCTCAAAGTCTCCAGAGCCCTAGTTCTCTCTAGGCTAGACTACTGCAACAGCATCAACCTGCCTCTTTCCTCCATTCGCCCCCTTCAACTAATACAGAATAAGACTGCAAGACTTCTCCTTGGCCTCAAGCCCAGGGACTGCATCTCTCCTGTCCTAAAAATCTCTCCACTGGCTCCCGGTGCCCGCAACGATCAAATTCAAGACCTTTTGCATCATCCACAAGGCTGTCTGGGGCCTGGGACCTCTCTACATCCGGTCTTCTGGCTCCAACTGTCCGCAGGTCAAACGTTTCTCCAAGCATAGAGAGGGAGGGTAGATCCCTTTCCTCAGATGGCCCTCCCTTTCCTCGGCTGGCCCTCCCTCTCCCCCTCAGACTTGAGCCGTATCTTCTTAAATTCCAGAAACTTCTCAAGACTTTCCTTTTCTCCTCTTCATTCCCTCTCCACTTAGAACTCTCCATCTGCCACTGCAACTATGGACTAGTCCATTCAGAGTCATACGGCGGCAGAATTCCCCACCATCCCTCCACCCCCCCGTCTACTAGTCCCGCTCAGGATCCTTTGCCAGCACTTGCCCTCAGGCTCCCTTTCCCAAACTAACCCAACTTGGTCCTCCTTGTCCACCGCACTCATACTCCCTTGCCAAACTCTTTCCCTGGCACTTGCAGCCTTAGCCCACCCTGCACTTGACTGCCACATACCCTTGGGGGTACCTCACTCCTGCACTTCTCCCTCTACCCCCTCCTCCTTGCACTTACTACCTTGTCATGCACTTGCACGGTAGGATTGTCACAAGGCCAATATAACCAATTTAATTGTTCTACTTTTTTGATTCCATGTCTCCTCCCCGTCCCCCCATCTTGTCTTGTGGCGCATGGAAACAACTGTGTATAGGCGCCATACAAATGTCCAATAAAATGTAAGAAATATAATCTATTGAATGAACGTTCATCTCTACAATGCAGTTTTCCCTGATAATTCTGCTAAAATAGGGAGACAGACTTACTGAAGAACTAAATCATCAGGGTTTCACTATTAAAAATCTAAACATTGTCTACATCCAGTGGACTGCCAAACCCTGAATTAAAACAAGAGCACAGTGAAAAGATAAATAATTTGTGACGAGTGAGTGCAGTACAGAAGTGGAATTGGCACAGGCTAAGAATCGTGGATCAACCGGTGGAGGGGGAGATCTTTGTAAACGACATCTTCCTTAGTAGGAAGAAAGGTCTGCAAACGCACAACATAAATAAACAGAAAAAATTGAAAGTGGAAACTAACAAAAAAACAGTCCCCTCCTGTTGGAGTTGGCAGACGGTCCAAAAAAAGTATGAGCCGGAAAAAGACGGTGGGCTGAGCGAAAAGCAGGAACACTGACCAGTTGGTTGTTGAGTAAACAGAAAGTGTGGTGGACAGTGCAAAAACAGGCTGCGGAAATGAGAACTTCTCTTTATCTGACTCCGACACCACTATAAAAACAGCGAACAAGAGATGCTCCATATCGGAGTCTAAAGTAAAAGTAAAGATTGACATCGAGCCGAGCAGGAAAGACACTCAAATAAGGCGGCGGGCGCGGAGAGTGGAAAGACCACAATCCGGATCCCCCTTAGCCCCCAAACAATTATGGCTATATTGAGCACGTATTCCAGCAGAACTGACCAACAATCAATAGGTAAGTGTTTCTTAACCTGCTTCAGCAAATCCTGCCGTTGCAGGTATTGAGCTCAACTGACCTGGAATACATGGAACAAATAGAGGGCCAATCTATGAACACTATGCATGTCCACTGCAAATCACAGGACGTGTCGGTTTTAAGAGCCCATAGGTCTCAATTTTTGAAACTGGGGTTCTTGTTTAACGATGTGGAGCAGAAGCATCCAATAAAAGAGCAGCATGTGTAAGCCTTCAAGCAAGCTTTTGCGGCCAAAAAAAACATTAAATACAGAGAATGGTGGAGTCCACCTTAACGAGCTCCAAGGGTGGATATGGTTAAAGAGAGTCTTGCCTAAAGCTGCATTTAATCAGGAATGATCTGAACTACTTTCATGGAATACCCATGGATTTAAATATCTGTTGGTCCGTACTGGCTCTCTAGGAATACTTGAATCATCTTCTATTTTTATAGTCCAAGAAACTTGGTTGTCGGGACAATTAACAGTGGAAGGCTACACCATATTCCAAAATTAGGCTAAAAAAAAGGATCATATGGGCTCCCCCTTGGAAGATAGAAACTGTCATTTGGCACAGCATGATGGCTAAAGAAATTGCAATATGACCTGAAGAGAAGAATGTATTTTCTATAGAAATACAAACTGGAGTTCAGTGCAGGATACAGAGAATGCTATTGTAGAATGTGTAAGGCCCCCACCCCCACAAGGGGTGACTGCACTGAGGCCACTTTTTACAAACTATCTTGACTGTAGAGATAGCAGTGTATTATTTAAAAATGAATGAGTAAATGATTCATCTGAATTATTACAGCACAGATCGAATAGGGCTGGCATGCGCTGGTCAGCTTATTTGAAAGAGCACACCCCTGTTAATGATAAACTTGCCGGTAAAAAATACAAATGTCCATTTTAAAACTGGTAGAACGGTTAATAGTGGGAATAACTGGGTCTGCTGGTTTGAGCCTAACCATGAAAGAATGCGTGAACGTATGCACTAAATGGGGGAGTTCAATATGGCTCCGATCAGCCTCAACACTCCTGACGAAATAAAAAAATTCATTGGTGAGTTATCCATGCAGGTGGCAAAATTCAATATCCAGGTAAATGAAGCCAAATATACCCAACACTATGATAAAGATATTGCTAGTGCAAAATGGGAACTGAGGTTAAATATTAGTATCATATGCCGTGAAACGAAACCTGGGGAAGAAAGTCATAAGAAGGTGCGTATGGTTCGAAATAAATCCACAAACTGGCTTGGACGTCATAATTTCTTTAATAAAATAGTCGAATGCAAAACATGCCAAATGTTTTATCCAGTGGTAAAACTAAATTAATTTGGGAGGCCTTAGAGACGTATATGTGAAATCCCAAAAAAAGGACCCTCAATCCAATCACTGCTACCCAATGGGTGATGCATATTAAAAAACAGCATGAAGTGCAGCGATCGTACACATACACAACAAGTGCGTTTGGCCGCTCCTTTTGAGCTGAAATATGATGTGGATGATATCCACCCTCTATTCCACAATCTGAAGCGCTCCAATGCGCCAGGCCCTAATGGCCTGGCATATGTAATAAATAACCCAGAACAATGAGCCCGTTTATTGATGATCCTATTTCAAATGTATGTGTCTTGGGCATTATCCTACAATCTTAGAAGCACTCGATACGAATACCGGTGGTCAAAAAGGGCTGTCTTAACACACCTGGTAACCACTGCCTATTGTTCATGCTGGACGTCATAGGCAAGATGTTTGGCTTGCTACTTTTAAAGGAGTTACAAAATGGGGTTGAAAGCCAACAGATACTTGGGACATTTTAGATTAGTTTTAGAGGTCGACGATCCATAACATATTGTTGGTTGACACATTGATTAAGTATGGGGATAACCTTTCATTATTCATATTGTATTAAAAGCCACATTTGATGTGTTCATACATGAAAAACTGGGCTAAATTACAAATACTTGGTGTGGCTTCTTGGCTTGTGGAGGTTATTGACAACTTCACGAACAAACATTCGTGTAGGTACAGTTGGACAGCAACGGGGCGAGCACCCCCCCTATTCTAATTGACTGTGGGGCCAAGCAGGGATGTCTGCTCGCACAGTTGCTCTTCAACTTATATGCGTGTGACTTGGCGGAACATCTGGCTAAAGTTAATTGTTATCCGCCAAAGCTTGGGGGGAGGGTGCATGTCAATTGGCTGTCCTACGCAGGCTATATTGTTATTTTTGACCACGCATATGTGGGTCTGCATAGGGCAGCCAAAGAACTTCATGGATATGCCGTGACCAATTAATTGGTCTTGAATGTCGAAAAGACCAAACATATGCGTTATGGGAAGAGATGTAAAACCCAGCCTTGGAGGGGAAAATTTAAAGGGTCTTTTTGTACAAACACCTTGGAGTCGAGATGGACATTGGAATCTATGAGGAAATAAAAGGTGCCAAGCACAAGAAAGCTATGGTCCAAACTATCCTCATAAGTCAATGTGTTAGTACTGATGGGCCAAACAGTATATGATTTATTTGAAAAAAAACAATGCACACCAAATTGGTCATTGGACATTTTTAAAATAAATGATTAATTTATTGATAAACTGAAAAATGGGACTGGATTGCTAACTATTTGTACTTGGAACAGTTAAAAAGATATCCTAATCACAGTTGGCTATTTTATAAGTATTTGTCTGCATATCTGTGTACAGTATTAAAGGTTGAGATTTGATTTACTCCGCAGACTGGACCACCGTGCTACTCCAACTACTCTAGGGCCTCAATTCAGGATTAATGAGAGGTTACTTGCGTGCCGTATATGTTTGAAAGAGATGAGACAGCACGTCACATCCTCACTTCATGTGAAGGATTGAAAAACGGCCTACAAAAAGATATTAGGCCTCATTAAGACACTGCCGGTCCGGAAAGAACGGTGGCAGTAAAACCGCTGCCACCGTTGTTTCCAGACCGGCTGACTTAAAGTCCTGCTGGTGGGGGGTGTCACTCCCACCAGGTCTGACCTGGCGGGTTTAACACCACCCGCCAGTAGGCGGACATGGAAACACCTGCTCTGTCATGGACGGAACCAGTGTCTTCCTTGTTGAGCCTGAGCGGGTTGGAGCGGTCGCCGTAGCCCCGTGTGGCTTGCTGCTGAGGCTGCCTCCCGAGCCCCGTTGGGCTCCAGTTAAGCCTCCAGTTTTATTATTTATTTGAATCGTTTTTGTTTTCTTGCTGCCAGCGCTCCGTGCGCGTCTGTGTGCTGCCCCCTGCCCCCTCCCTCCCCCTCACTTCCTGGTCCTCCTTCTCCCCTCTCCATTCCCGCCTCCCTTCCCGCCCACCCCCCCCCTCTGATTGGCTGTCCTTGCAGCCGCCCCGGGACTACGGCTCGACCGCTCACCACGCTCGCTTCCTTGTTGAGCCTGAGCGGGTTGGAGCGGTCGCCGTAGCCCCGTGTGGCTTGCTGCTGAGGCTGCCTCCCGAGCCCCGTTGGGCTCCAGTTAAGCCTCCAGTTATATTATTTTTTTGAATCGTTTTTGTTTTCTTGCTGCCAGCGCTCCGTGCGCGTCTGTGTGCTGCCCCCTGCCCCCTCCCTCCCCCTCACTTCCTGGTCCTCCTTCTCCCCTCTCCATTCCCGCCTCCCTTCCCGCCCACCCCCCCCCCCCTCTGATTGGCTGTCCTTGCAGCCGCTCCGGGACTACGGCTCGACCGCTCACCACGCTCGCTTCCTTGTTGAGCCTGAGCGGGTTGGAGCGGTCGCCGTAGCCCCGTGTGGCTTGCTGCTGAGGCTGCCTCCCGAGCCCCGTTGGGCTCCAGTTAAGCCTCCAGTTATATTATTTTTTTGAATCGTTTTTGTTTTCTTGCTGCCAGTGCTCCGTGCGCGTCTGTGTGCTGCCCCCTGCCCCCTCCCTCCCCCTCACTTCCTGGTCCTCCTTCTCCCCTCTCCATTCCCGCCTCCCTTCCCGCCCACCCCCCCCCTCTGATTGGCTGTCCTTGCAGCCGCTCCGGGACTACGGCTCGACCGCTCACCACGCTCGCTTCCTTGTTGAGCCTGAGCGGGTTGGAGCGGTCGCCGTAGCCCCGTGTGGCTTGCTGCTGAGGCTGCCTCCCGAGCCCCGTTGGGCTCCAGTTAAGCCTCCAGTTATATTATTTTTTTGAATCGTTGTTTGTTTTCTTGCTGCCAGCGCTCCGTGCGCGTCTGTGTGCTGCCCCCTGCCCCCTCCCTCCCCCTCACTTCCTGGTCCTCCTTCTCCCCTCTCCATTCCCGCCTCCCTTCCCGCCCACACCCCCCCTCCCCTTCCTCTCCCTCTGCTTTTTATCCCACTCCCTCTGGGCAGCCCCCCTGCCCGGCAGCCCCCTAGGCCAAGGGCCCCTTAGGCAAAGGGCGGCTCCTACGACTGCGGCTCCCTTGTGTGTCTGCAGGTGTCCGCAGGGGACGCCAGGCGCCAGTTCCACCTGCTCTCCGCTCTCTGGCCCCCCCCCTCCTCACCTTGCTCACCTCATCCACATGATGCCTCGTCCCCCCCTATTCCAATTGTTTGGTAAACTAGGGTGTTTTTCTCCCCTCGCAGGATTCTCAAACTTAGGTGGCCCTGACCTATAACGCATTACTGTTTGCTCTGCATTGTGGTAAACTAGGGTGTTTTTCTCCCCTCGCAGGATTCTCAAACTTAGGTGGCCCTGACCTATAACGCATTACTGTTTGCTCTGCATTGTGGTAAACTAGGGTGTTTTTCTCCCCTCGCAGGATTCTCAAACTTAGGTGGCCCTGACCTATAACGCATTACTGTTTGCTCTGCATTGTGGTAAACTAGGGTGTTTTTCTCCCCTCGCAGGATTCTCAAACTTAGGTGGCCCTGACCTATAATGCATTATTGTTTGCTCTGCATTGTGGTAAACTAGGGTGTTTTTCTCCCCTCGCAGGATTCTCAAACTTAGGTGGCCCTGACCTACTACGCATTACTGTTTGCTCTGCATTGTGGTAAACTAGTGCCCTCCACTCACTTCCTGTCTGCATACCCGTGTCGTCCGCCTCCCATCCTACTCCATGGTGCTCTCTATCTCGCCTATCTACTCGAACTGCTTCTCCATTGACTATCCTGCTCTCCTCACTAAATCCGGTAGGAAAAAGTTTAAAAAGGACATCCTGGTCTCCAACCCAGGCCTCCCTATCGCTGACACCTACACGAGCGCCTGCTCCAAGGAAACTCTCACTGACATTCTCTTTTTCGTGCCTTCACCTGACCTATGGACCCTTCACATGGTCGCTGTGCTCTCTCCTTTCTACACCTCTCCCATAAATGGTGGCACCCGTTGGGATGTCCTCTTGGCCCCTTTCCACTCCTCTAAAGCCATCATTAATGTCTATGCTAACGGGACCGTCTTGGTCCAAGGCCCTCAGGCCAACCTTCACCTCTTTGATAGACGCTTCCCATGCCTCATCAACTTCCTCTCCGCTCCCGCTGTCCCCCCTCCTCTGTCCTCGGCTACCTTGCCTCTCCCCTCCCTCCCTGCCCCTTCTCTTGCCCCCTCTTCAACTCCTTCTCTAACACCTCCGCAGGGCGTACCTCTGATCTGTACCCCTCCCCGGAAGTTTTTCAAGGATGGCAACCTTCTCCACATTGCCACTCTAAACTCTCGCTCTGCCATCAAGCACTCCTCTGATATCTGTCGCCTTCTTGAGGAACTGGACCTCGACGTCCTCGGTCTCACTGAGACTTGGTTCACTGCCAGCTCTGCCACCAGCTTTGACACTCCTACCTGACGGCTACAAGATCCTCTCCGTGCCCAGGCCCAACCGTTCAGGGGGTGGTGTTGCCCTTATCTTCCCTGAGTGGATTCCTGCCACTGTCACTCCTACGCAGACCTACTCCTCTTTTGAATGTCTTGTCTGCCGACTTTCTCTCTCTCCTAGCCATTCCCTTACCGTGGCTACTATCTATCGGCCACCTGGTCAAATTTCCTCCTTCCTCTCTGAGTGGGCTGACCTCTCCTCCTCACTCCTGTCCTCAACCACCCAACTCCTCTTTCTCGGTGACTTCAACATCCACCTCGATGCCTCCTGTCCCCCCACTGGTCTCTTCCGCGAACTCTGCAACTCTCTCTCACTCTCTATTCTCCCGTCTGGGCCTACTCACTCTGCAGGGCACACTCTTGATGCTCTGATCTCTTCTGACCTTCCTCTCTCCCTCCCTCTCTCCACTCCTCTCTCTTGGAGCGATCACTTTCTCCTATCCTCCCACCTCTCCCTCCCTACCCCACAGGCAAAGCCACCCTCTTCACTGCCACCCACCTTCTCGGTCATCCGACCCATGAAGCGCGTGTCAGCTGAGGCTTTCGCTGCTACCTTCTCAGCCCCTTCTCCCCCCTCGGCTGACTCCCACCCTGACGCAGCCCTCTCCATGCTCTATTCCTCTATATCTGATACTCTCGATATCCTTGCCCCCGTCATGAGAATCCGCCTGAAGCCCAAAGCCAAATGTAACTCCTGGTATGACTCGGATCTCGTCACCCTAAAACGCAAGTGCAGGGTGGCAGAGAGGAAATGGCGTGCTTCATGTTCATCCTCTGACAAACTGGCCTGCCGCCTGCTCCAAAGGCAATACCGGCTCTCCGTTCTCACCAAGAAGAGAGCCCTTATCCAAGCCCGCATCTCTGAGGCATCTAACAACTCAGCCGAACTCTTTAAAATCTGCAAGGAGCTGGCCAACCCTGCTGCAGTCTCTACCTCTCCTGTCCCCTCCCAGGCCCTCTGCACTGCACTGGCCTCGCACTTCATCTCAAAAACTCAGGACATCCTGTCCTCGCTCTCCTCCTCTCAACTCCCTCCCTCTCTTCCCTGCTCTTCCTCTTGCTCTCTTGCAGCCGCCCCTCCGCCCTCCTTCTCTGCTTTTCCACCTTTTTCTGCTGATGAGGTTTCCAGACAAGTCCGATCTATGAAAACCTCGTCTAAACAGGTTCACCCCTGTTCCTCCAAAACCATCAAGGACCACATCGACTCCCTGGCTCCTGCCCTAGCTGACTTTTGCAACCACTCATTCGCCTCTGGAGTCTTCCCATCCCCCCTCAAGCACTCCCTTGTGCACCCCCTCCTCAAGAAACCCTCTTCCGACCCCTCCTGCTCGGCCAACTATCGCCCAATCTCCATTACTCCCTTCCTGGGCAAGCTCCTGGAGAAACTGGCCATCTCCCAGCTTAACCTCCATGCTGAATATGTTGGTAATCTTCATGACCATCAATCCGGCTTCAGAGCGGCCAGAAGCACGGAAACTGCTCTCCTGAACATCCGTGAGGACCTGCTCCTGAACCTCGATTCCAACACTCCCTGTGTTCTCATTCTGCTCGATCTCTCCTCTGCCTTTGACACTGTCAACCATGCCATCCTGCTCAACCGTCTCCGTGATAACCTGGGTATCACTGGTCAGGCTCTGGCATGGCTGACCTCTTTCCTTTCCGGTCGACCCTCCCAGGTCCAAATGGGCTCCTTCCTCTCTGACATCTTTTTCTCCACCTGTGGTGTCCCCCAGGGATCCAACCTCTCTCCCTGGCTTTTCAATCAGTATCTGGCACTCCTTGCCCACCGCATCGCCGCTCTCTGCCCCCACTTTCAGTGCTATGCGGACGATACCCAGCTCATTTTCAGGCTACCCTCGGCCTCCTCCTCTCCTTCCCTCATCTCCGACTGTCTGTCTGCTATCCAGGAATGGTGTGCCGCCAACGACCTCTGCCTTAACGCCAGTAAGACTGAGATTCTACTCATCGGCACACCCACTCCCTCCTTTCCTGCAGCTCTCTGGCCGGCCTCCCTTGGCCCTCTTCCTGCCCCTACCTGCAAAGCTAAAAACCTCGGGGTCATCTTCGACTCCACACTCTCCTTCTCTCCTCAAATTTCTGACATCTCTAAGAAGTCACACTACCAGCTGCACCTCCTCAGAGGTATTCTTCCCTTCCTCTCCTTCCCCCAGAAGCTCACTGTCTCCCGAGCCCTGGTTCTCTCAAGGCTGGACTACTGTAACAGCCTCTATCTCAATCTGCCTGCCTCCACTCTCCGCCCTCTGCAACTTATCCAGAACAGAACTGCGAGACTTGTCCTTGGCCTCAAGCCCAGGGACCGTATCTCTCCAGGACTGAAATCTCTTCACTGGCTCCCAGTGGCTGCGAGGATTAAGTTCAAAACCCTCTGCATTGTCCACAAGGCCTTCTGGGGCCTGGGGCCACAATACCTTCAACTCTCTCTTCCTAAATATCTGCCTTCACGAGCCCTTCGCTCATCCGTCTCCAACTCCCTCATGGTCAGCAGCTTCTCGAAGCAACGAGCTGGGGGTAGATCTCTCTCCGCAGCAGGGGCCTCCCTCTGGAACAGCCTTCCTGCCTCCCTGAAACTTGAGGAGAACCATCTCCGGTTCCGGAAGCACCTCAAAACCTTCCTCTTCGCTTCTGCCTTCTCTCTCCCTCTCCCCTGCTAAACCTGCTAAACTCCCCACTGAAGTTTGCACTAAACCTGCATCTGGGCCACTCTGTGACCTCGGTCCAGGGCCCAGCCACTCTCCTCTTGCACTGCCTCCCTGGCTCCCCCTGCACTGTGGGACTGTCACTGCATCCCTACAGCCCCCTTCCCAGCACTTTCTCTGCACTTACCTCGCACTTGCCACCAGCTGACCCTTTTATTATTATTTATTATTTTATTACGCTACTTACCTTGTACTGCACTTTCCCCCCCCACCTCCTCCCCCTGCACTTTCTCCTTTTCCCCTTACCTCTGCACTTGCGCGATCTGAATGACACCTGGCCTAGTAGGATCGTTTGTCTGTCTTCCCCTTGTTTCCCCCCCTCCCTGCCTCGTCGCGCCTTGAAACACTTGTGTATAGGCGCGTTACAAATATCATATCATATATCATATCATGGTCCCTATCCCCCCATGAAGTCCTACGGGACTCCATGGGAAGAACAAGTTACTTTCTTACCTGTTAACGTTCTTTCGATGGGATGTTCCTCCGACGTATTCCACATCGATGACAGTTAATCACCACAGCCCTGCTGCTTTGGAAAAACTTTCGGCGTCTGCGTCGATGTCGATACGCTGTCCCTCGAGGGCCTCCGTCAAGCCGACGTCACAGGATGTTATAAGTAGGACGCACGACGCCCGTAGCCTCAGTTGTAGTTTTTTTCCAGAATGTTTGGCACCAATCTTCTGCCAGTATGACTACAGAAAGCCTTGCGGAAACGTAAGCTGCAATCGCATAAGAAATTCTGTAGAGGGGCAGGCTGGGAGTGTGCGATGTGGAATACGTCGGAGGAACATCCTATCGAAAGACCGTTACCATGTAAGAAAGTAACTTGTTCTTCGAAAGGATTGTGTCTTCCGACGTATTCAACATCTATGACAGATTCCCAAAGCAGTACCAACGTATGGAGGCGGGAAAAGAATTTAGAATTTTAGAATGACCAATTGAATCGCAGAATAGAGGACCACCTTGCCAAAGGCCAAATGTTGCCCATGGATAGAATCCAGGGAGTAGTGTTTTACAAAAGAATGGACAGAGGCCCATGTGCCTGCTTCACAAATGTTACGAATGGGAACACCAGAGCAGTAGAGGCAGCCACACCCCTAGTAGAAAGGGCCCGTAAGCCTACCAAAGGGTCCTTAACCGCAAGACGGTAGCATTCAGAGATTGTCAAGATAATCCATCTGGACAAGGTCTTCTTAGTAACAGCTTGACCCAAACGCCTTCCAGCGTATCCTACAAAGAGCTGATCGTCCACTCTGCCCCGGGACATGTGTGAGATGTAGAAACTTAAAGCTCTCCTAGGATCCAACCTATGGAGCCTCTCTTCCTTACCAGGATGCGGAAGAGGATAGAACGCCAGAAGAATGACCTTCTGGCTTAAATGAAAGTCTGACAACCGTCGGAAGAAAAGAAGGACGGACCCCAAGAACAACCCTGTCCCTATGGAACACCGTGAAAGGTGGCTTGGCGGAAGTAACCGCAACCAAAAATACAGATTTAAAGGTCAACAGTCTCAAAGGACAAGAATGTAAGGGCTCAAATGGATCGCCCATTAGGAATTTCAGAACTAAGTTCAAATCCCAACCGGGCGCCTGGAAAGGTGACGGTGGAAACGCATTAGTTAGCCCTTTCAGAAACTGAGAAATCAAAGGACTCTTAATAAGAACACTCCTCAGACGAGCGCTTAAATATGGACAGCGCCGCCAGGTAACCCTTAATGGTACCAACTTGCAGGCCCTTGTGGTCTAACAAAAACAAAAGACACAGAACCACAGGAATGGCACATGAAAAAGGATCCACATTCTTTACCCTGCACCAGTCGCAGAACTTTCTCCAACGGCAACAGTACAGGGACTTTGTTTCAGGCCTTCTGGCCGAAAGCAACACCTCCATCACGTCTTCAGGGAGGTCCCAATCCTTGTACCTCAACCTTTCAGAAACCAAGCATGAAGGTTGAGACTTGACCTCTGGATGGAGAACCCGACCCCCCTCCCATGAGAGCAGATCATTTCGGTAGGGAAGACGGCATTGAGGGCAGATGGACATGTCGAGAAGGTCTGGGTACCACGCTCTCCTGGCCCATGCCGGAGCAATAAGGATCATTCGGGAACGGAACCTCCGTAACCTCTGCAGCACTTGCTAAATGACGGGGACTGGAGGAAACTCATGCAGCAGTGGGAAGGACCACTCCACTATGAACACGCCCCCTAAGGCTCCTCTTGGAGGAAATTCCCCCGAGCAGAATCTTTCGCACTTCCGGTTGACACTGGTGGCGAAGAGATCCACTTGCTCCCACCGTGCCTGCTCAGAGCGTCTGCTGCCTCGTTTTCGTTTCTGGCCAGACGAACTGCTGAGATCGAAATTTCCTGCCGGATGGCCCAGAACCCAAGCTGCATCGCCTCTCTGCACAGTGGGGAGAGACCCTGACCCCCCCCCGGCCCCTTTTTGTTGAGGTAGTGCATGGCCACTGTATTGTCCGTCCGAATCAGGACATTCTTCCCCCGCACAGACGGCAGAAAAGCCTCCAGAGTTAGCCTGATAGCCCTCCTCTCCAACTGATTGATATGGAGTCTGGACTCCGATGGAGACCAACGACCGCTGACTGTCTACTCGTTGGCATGAGCTCCCCATCCCGTGAGGGATGTGTCCGTCACGATCGTTACCTTTGGCCAGGGTAGCCAAAATGGAGCACCCTTCATCAGATTGCCTTCAACGGCCCACCACAAAAGATCCTGGGCGACTGAGGGCGGCACCTGAACGGGATCCGACATCCTGCCGGAGGACTGCAACCACTGCATCTTGAGAGCCCATTGCAGAGATCTAATTCGCAACCTGGCCTCTGGCATCAGTAGAATGCAGGATGCCATGAGGCCGAGCAACCTCAAGAACTCGAACGCCGGGAGACTCTGGGCACGGTGGAACTTGTCACCATCTGCAGAATGTGATGAGCCCTCACCTGGGTAGGCGAACATTGCCCCAGTGATGTGGTGAGCACTGCTCCGATGTACTAGAGCCGCTGGGTAGGTGTCAAATGGGACTTCTTAAAGTTGAGGGAGAAGCGCAGCCTGTGAAGAGAGTGGCAGGTGACTGACAGATGATCCAGGACTTGCTCGGGAGAGCGCGCCCTAATCAACCAATCGTTCAGGTAGGGGTAGACGTGAATCCCTCCTTTCCGGAGATATGTTGCCACCACCATGAGCCTAGTGAAGACCCTCGGGCAGAGGTCAAGCCGAACGGCAGGACCCGAAACTGAAAATGCGAGTCGCCAACCACGAACTCCGGTACTGCCTGTGCTTGGGATGAATCGGCACATGTAAGTAAGCATCCTTGAGGTCGAGAGACACCAACCAGTCCTGAAGGGCCTGGAGGACTTGAGAGAGAGTAACCATCCTGAACTTGTCCTTCCCGAGGAGCTTGTTCAAACCACGCAAGTCCATGATGGGTCTCAATCCCGTCTTTTTTCGGGATAAAAAAATATGGGGAATACCATCCCTTGTTCCTCTCCGCTACAGGCACCAGTTCTATGGCACCTTTCTCCAGCAGGGATTTGATTTCCTGCGCAAGGAGCAGATCCGGACTCTTCAAAGAGCTTCCCTGGTGGACTGTCGTGAGGCCTCTGCCGGAAAGGAAGACAGTAGCCGTGGTCTCTGATCTCCAGAACCCACACATCTGAAGTAATGGCACGCCATTCTACAAGATGCTGCGCCAGCCTTCCCCCAACCGGCGAACCATGGGACATGGCCTCATGACTGAGCTGAAGCAGCTACAGCAGTGCCTGAGGGCAAAGAGGCAACTGCCTGAGCAACTTTGGCACCTCGAGTACTTTGTTTGTCACCTCTGGTACTCCTACGTTGGCCCCTTTGACTGGCAGCTCTCCTCGATCTACCAAAGGACGAGTAGTATCGAAAGGAACCTCCCCTCCATTGCTGTCCCCTAGGATGAAAAAGCAGAGGTTGGCGAACTGCAGCACTCAACGACTTTGCTGCAGCTTTGGAGGTCTGCAACCTCTGAAGGCTCTCGTCAGCCTTGCTGCCAAAAAGATGGTCACCATCAAAGGGCATGTTGAGAAGCCGGGACTGTACATCAGGAGCAAACCCTGACTTCCGCAACCACGCAAACCTGCGCATCACGGTGCTCGCCGCCATGGAGCGGCGGACACAGTCTGCCACGTCCAGACCCGACTGAACGGATTCACACATGGCATCCTTGCCATCCTGAACAAGGGAAAGAAAACCTTCCCGTTCCTCCCCTTTGGAAATATGTTCAGCCGCCAAAGATATGCAATTCCACAAAGTGTGAGTGAATCTTGCCAAGGCACAAACTGAGTTGGCTGCCTTTAAAGCCATACCCCAGATGAAAAAACTTTATTCGCCCAACTGTCGAAGCGCTTGTCGTCCCTATCAGGAGGAATGGTAGGGTATGCCACCTGCTTCCTGGGGCCGTAGCCGCCTGCACCACCAAACTGTCCGCAGTGGGGTGCAAAGATATGTAACCGGGGTCGCCACTGTCCAAGCCGCCGCCGCCACCCTTCTTTGTAAGGCCATATGAAATGGCAACACCAGGTCAGTGGGCGGAACTTGGTCCAAAATATCTGTCAGGTCATCCTCCAGAAAATCCACAGGTGGAGCAGACTACCCCAAGTATTCCGTCACCCTCGACATGAGATGCCTGTACGAAGACTCGGCGTGTGTATCAGGCTCAGGCCTGCCAAATTCAACCTCCGGAGAGGTGTCCAGACCACTGCCGTCATGCAAGTATTGACGCAGGTCTTCCATCTGGCTATGACCAGACAACAGTTCGTCGGGAACCTCAGGAGGGACAAACCCTGCCACATCTGACCCTTCATCCACCTCTGAGATATAATCCAAAGGCTGGAATAAATCCCTAGATGAGGGTACAGAAAAAGGCTCAAACACAGGCCTCACTGACTAACTCAGTGCCTTCCTCTGGGTTTCCACCAGTCTCCGGGGCACCTCCGATAAAGCCTCCTCAAAAGGCGTTGAGGGAATCGGCGTCGTAGCCGAGCGAGGCGCTGACTGCTACGACAACGGCTTCGAGGTTGGAGCCCCGAGCAGGTCCTTCGACTGCCTCGGTGCCAATGACTTCCATGGAGGCGTAGCCTCGAGAGAGCCCCTCGACGGACATGGCGCCGATGCCTTCGTAGAAGGTCTCACAGGCTCCGACGGTCTCAAGGGAGTCGATGACCGGAACCTGGAACGGGCATGGCTAGACCGATCTACCTTCATGTTCGCGGAAAAACGGAACTGAGGCTACGGGCGTCATGCGTCCTACTTATAACATCCGATGACGTCGGCTCGACGGAGGCCCTCGAGGGACAGCGTATCAACGTCATCGACGCAGGAACATTTTCTGAAGCAGCACAGCTGTGGTGATTACCCGTCATAGATGTGGAATACGTCAGAGGACACAATCCCTTTGAATGGGGATTTACAGAATTCCACCTCCGGAATTACCGGGTCACTGGGTTTGTAATGCCCCGGTGATTCCGGCAATCACAGAGGTGGAATGGTAATACAGGTCTGGCGGAAGCCTGCCGTTTCTTTCCAGCACAGCTACCGCCGGACTCGAAATGAGGCCCATTACATTGATTCGTCTATAGAATACAAAGTATTAATGAAGATCAATTTTGGAAATATTGCATTCATTCTTTTAAGACTTCCATGATGTTTGCATTACATAATGTATGGCAATCTGTACGTTTAAAGCTTGATGTGGGTGGGCGCATGCAAATCTAAGCGGATACAATCATCAGAAATGCTATTACGTTAAGTAATGCATGTCTTCTGATGCTTGTGAATCTACTTAGAATCAGATGCTGTGCATAGACTAGCAAGCAGTATCCAGAGTTGGAGGAGGGAGGTGAGAAGGAACAGTAGTGAAGAGCAGTCTTAGTACCGCTTGTCCCACATGAGAATCAGACCTAGAGTGAGTATCCAGGCAGTAGTGTTTTGTAAGGAACAAGTTACTTACCTGTAACTGTTCTCCAGCATGGGTCTGGCATGTATTCACATGCTCATGAATATTCCCAGTCAGACTGGGAATCCTTGGTAAAAGAAAAAATCAGTTTCAGTTTAGTTTCTGAACTGTCTTTCTCCCAATAACCAATCACTGGTCTCTGGGTCAAACTGCCCCAGCCAATGACTGCCCTCTACCTAAGCCCCTACTC
This sequence comes from Ambystoma mexicanum, assembly GCF_040938575.1. Classification (NCBI taxonomy): domain Eukaryota; kingdom Metazoa; phylum Chordata; class Amphibia; order Caudata; family Ambystomatidae; genus Ambystoma; species Ambystoma mexicanum. The sequence goes on along the minus strand of NC_090922.1, from coordinate 573,082,484 downwards.
AGGCAGCCAACTTCAGATTTGGTAGCACGTAAAGTGGCAGTAGGACCAAGAGAAGAGCTGCAGAGGGCTAGGAGGGAGGGTTCACATGTGAATCCATGCCAGACCCATGCTGGAGAACAACAGTTACAGGTAATTAACTTGTTCCTTCTCCAGCATGGGGTATAACCTGGATTCACATGCTCATGAATACATAGCAGTACACACATGCACAACCACGGGAGGTGGCAAGGCTAAACATTAAGCATTTCAACAACTCAACATTAAGCATCTCTTACCTCCTCACCAGGCTCGCCTTCAAGCGAACAGGTTGTGCAGCACTGCTTGGCCAACTCTGAAATCCTCCCTGGAATCCCAGTCGACGCAGTAGAATTTCGTGAACTTGTGCATCAACCTCCATGTAGCAGCCCTGCAGATGTCCAGCAGGGGCACATCAGACAGGAACGCCGTAGTTGAAGCGATCCCTCTGGTCGAGTGGGCTCTTGGACAGCCTAGCAACGGTCGGTTTGCCAACCGGTGACAGTGCGTGATGCAGCCAGAGAGCCACCTGGAAATGGAGGCCTTGGGGAGGGCCTTCCCCTGGTTCACAGGGCCAAAGTTCAAACAGCTGTGACGTCTTCCGAAAACCCTTCGTGCGGTCCATAGAACTTCAGCGCTCTAGCCACTTCCAGCGAGTGCAAAGTACTCTCAGCCAGCGACCAAGGCGACAGGAAGAAAACAGGTAACAACAAGGGCTTGTTGAGATGGAAGTCTGATGGCACCTTGGGCATGAAAGAGGGGTGCGACCTCAGCACGACCCTCGTTGCGTGGAAAGTAAAGTACGGAGGCTTAAAGTAGAGGGCCTGGTGATGGCCACCAGGAACGCTGTCTTTCACAACAGGAATTTCAGGGGTGCCGAATGCAGAGGCACGAACAGGGGACCCATGAGCCACGTTGAGTTCCCACGCAAGGGCCGGAGCCTTCACCAGCGTGAACAAGCGGAAAAGTCCTTTCATGAACTCCTTAACTAGGCGACGCGACCACAGCGACGATTGCCCTGGAGTTCTAGTTTAGCGGGAGATACCCGCCAGATGGATCTTGATAGAGGTATGCGCCAGCCCTGCCTTGGCCAGCGACAGCAAGTACGGCAGCACTTGAGGGGCCGTAATCTGTAGAGGGTTTATTTTCTCTGCACAGCATCAGAAGGTGAACCTCTTCCATTTATGTCCATAGCACTTGAGTCAAAGAAGGTCTGGCCTTAGCAAGTACCTCCTTGCAGTCCGACGGGATCTCATATCCTCCAAACTCTAGCGCTACAGGAGCCAGTGTCACGCCCCTTAGGAAGCGTTGGTCCCTCTGGCATCGGTGGACTCGAAGGTGTGCGGCGTCCATTTTTTCTCCCAGGATGGCGGTTCATTCCGCTTACAGCGGTCTAGATGTTCGACTCGCGAAATGCAGTTGGACTCCGCCCCCTACTACGCATAAGGCATACCTGGCGTCCTCTCAAGCAAGCCGATGCGTTGCTACTCTTCGAAAACAGCGCTTCGTAAGTATGGACCTAGGCTCATCTTCCTGTCCTTCTTACAAGCTCTGAGCAAACTCATTGTGTTTCCTAATTCTTAGAGCAAATTGAATCACGCTCGCGGGCCTGAAAACGCCATCCAAGACTTCCGGGGAAAAAAGAACACAAAAAGAACACAAAAAGAACACAAAAAGCACACACACACACAAAAAGCACACACACACACACAAAAAGCACACACACACACACACACACACACAAAAAGCACACACACACCCCCCCCCCTCCCCTCCTTCCTTCACGTTCTCACTCCAATTCCTCCCCAGCATCTTCGGAGGTAAAGGACCGTGTTGACCTCTTAAATTCTACTCATCTGCTAGATCTAGCCTTACCCTGTTATATCATATCTTTCAGTCCTCTCCTTGCAAGAAGCGATAACCCACATTTCTGTCTTCAGTTCAGACTTCATCCCGTTATCCCTTCCAGGTACATTACAGCCGGGAGATACCCGGTCACTATCATTTCTCCCTGTCTAGATCTAACTCATTTCTTTGATAGTGGAATCCCTATCTTCGGTCCTTGCGTCATAACCCACTGAATCCAACACTTCAAAGGGTGAATTCCGTCCACTCTCTCCTTTTACTTACTATACTCTTTGCCTTACAACAACTTACCATTTCTATTTCGTCTTTTCCTGGGTAGACGTCACCGCCTGGAACCAACCTTCTGCCTAGAAGAGACATCTGAAGCAGACAATATCCAGACGCGCAGGGTTTTATTCCCCCGGAGGGTTTCCCTGGAGTTCTTCTCTCCGCCTGGGGCCTTGTGTCACGGGGTGGGAGAGGAGTTCCAGGGGGATTCCTATAGCATTGGTTCTCCGACACTTCAGACACAGACGCATTACGGAATCCACTCCGCTGGTGAGTCCTTGGGTAAGGGTCCAATCCCTGCCATATCTTTATGTCACTTGTTCAAAAGGATTGCAGAGGCAAAAGTTATCGCATTTATTACAGTTAGCAATGCCCAAAAAGAGAAATATCGAGTGGTGCAGGATTGGATCCTTGGTAGGGGGCTCCGGCGTACTGTTGATTCCCAAAGATGGGCCCAGCTCAGCAACAACAATTGCTGACTGCTGTTCAAACATTGACTGCAGAAGTTCAGGCTTTAAAACAGGAATATGCTATGCTTCGCCAGCATATGGGAAGGGCTCCTAGTTGTTCTGAATTGCCTCCCGGTCCCATTCCAGGGGGTTTATACGATGGAGATCCCCATAAATTAAAAGCTTTCATAGAAGCTTGTACTGTCCAGTTTTCATTTAAATCTGCATTCTTTCATAGTGATCGGGACAAGGTAGGGCCTATGATTTCAAACTTAACTGGACCTGCCTTAGCCTGGTCAACTCCATTGGTAACCACCAATAATCCTTTGTTAAATTCCTACCCAGCCTTTTTGAATAGCCTTCGGCTATGTTCGGAAGGCAAGAAATCACAGTTTCAGCTCAGGAACAGCTCTTGAATTACAAACAAGGGTCTCAAGACCTGTTATCGTATATTACTAGATTCAAACAGTTGGCTGCAGGCACCTCCTGGGCTGACGATGCTCTAATCACGATATTTAGAAGAGGACTGAATGAGGAGTTAAAATATGAGGTAGCTAGAGTGCCTCGCCCTCCTAATCTCGTAGAATTAATCTCCCTTGTGATGCAAACGGATTACCGTTTACAAGAAAGGCATAGGGAACGTTGTAAGTCTAAGAATCTGCGACTTTCTTCTGATCTTCCCTTTTCCACTACCACCAAAGCCCACACAGACGAGCCCATGCAGATTGGGGCGACACGCGGTCGCTTGATTCCAGATGAACGAAATAGATGTCATCAACTGAAGCTATGCATGTATTGTGGGGCAAAGGATCATGCGGTGCAAAACTGTCCCATTGCTCCTGTTAGAGGGCAGGGAAACGGGCGCACCATACCATCAGGGGAACCACGGATAGGGAATTAGTGAAGAGTTCCTCAACGATACAAGTGCATTCTCAAATTACTGAAGTCCCTGAACTCCCCATGGTAGTTCTACGCATTACCCTTCTATGGAATTCCGCAGAGCCTGTGGAAGTGTCAGCATTAGTAGACTGCGGAGCTGCTGGTAATGTCATCGATTCCTTATGGGCAAGACGGATGGGAGTACCTAGTTCGCTAAAATCCCTAGCTATCCCGGTGGAGTCAGTAGACGGAAGTCCACTAATTTCCAGGCCCATTTACCGAACAGACAACCTCTTTTGATGAAGATATCCTCCCATAGCGAGGCCATAACATTGGATATCATTCAAACCGTCCATTATCCCATCATACTCCGATTACCCTGGCTTCGGGTTCATAACCCATATAAAGTGGACAGCTGGAACTCTTTTTTTAGGTTCAGAATACTGTTTAGGAAACTGTCTTTCAAGCGGTACCTTGGATTTCATCCTGTGTTATCCTCCCAAGAAAACAAGCCGAATGCCACTGTACTTAATCACATACAGGGGGGGTTCCTGACATCTATCAAGAATTTCATTCGATATTTTCAAATTCCGAATATGCTGAACTCCCACCTCACCGGAGAGATGACTGTGCTCTCGAATTGGTGCCCGATGCCCCTATTCCATTCGGACGGATGTACGTTTTGTCATTAAGAGAGAAAGAAGTTCTGAGAGACCACCTTCACAAGAACTTACGTCATGGTCTTATTGCAGAATCTACATCGCCTGCCGGGGCTTCTTTATTTTTTGTTCCTAAAAAAGACACAACTGAACTCAGACCAGGCATTGACTATTGCGGGTTGAATAAGATCACGGTTCCCGATCGTTACCCCATGCCGCTCATCCCCGACATTCTTGAAGCAGTGAAAGGGGCTGTAGTCTTTACGAAACTGGATCTTCGTGGGGCTTATCTTATCCGAATTCGAGCTGGCGACGAATGGAAGACGGCCTTCCGTACACCTTTTGGGCATTAGGAGTATTGAGTCATGCCCTTTGGTCTCTAATGCCCCTGCCGTCTTCCAGCGTTTCATGGATCACATCTTCTCTGATCTCCTTCTCCACTCTGTAATCGTATATCTGGACGATATTCTGGTCTTCTCATCTTCCACGGCTGTACACAGGCAACACGTCACGGAGGTACTCCAACGTCTCTCTGATAACCACCTATATTGTAAGTTGGCCAAATGTGAGTTTCACAAGGAAAAGGTGGCATACCTGGGATACATTTTATCAGCCAACAGAGTATCCATGGACCCGCAAAAGATTTCTGCTATTACCGAATGGCCTGCTCCTGGTAGTGTTAAAGAACTGCAGAGGTTCCTCGGTTTTGCTAATTTTTATCAGCGCTTCATCCCCAATTACTCAGAAAAGATCTTACCGATGACCACCCTTCTCAAGAAGGGGGTGAGTTACGGTTGGTCAGAGGTCGCACAATCATCATTTGAAGAACTCAATTGCTTTGTTTCCAAACCGATTCTTATAACCCCTGATCAAACTAAGAGGTTCGTTGTGGAGTCGGATGCATCACACCATGCATTAGGAGCCGTTCTTTTACAAGAAAATGCCCAGGGAGTAGAATGTCTCGTGGCTTACATGTCTAAGACACTATCCCCTTCCGAACGGAATTACACTGTTCGAGAAAGAACTGCTTGCTATCAAGCGGGCCTTCGAGGAACGGCGACATCTTTAGTTGGGAGCTAGTCATGCAATAGAAGTACGAACCGATCACAGTAATCTCTGTGCCCTACAATATGCCCAAACTCGGAACAGTAGACAAGCCCGCTGGGCACATTTCTTTTCTCCTTACGAGATTGTTTTTACTTTCATTCCTGGTAGAATCAATCTCAGAGCTGACGCCTTGTCAAGAAAGGACAACACCCTTTCTAATCCTTTTCGGTCAGAACCTCTCTTTCCCAGAGCTGTATTTCTCCAGGTGGTCACCACTTTTTTGCAATCTGTCGCAGAATCTACAAAACACCCGTTGGAAACTGATCTGCATGTTCTGGATAACCTGAAGCAGGTCCTGTTCCAAGGGTGTGCCTACCGTGAGAAACGTTTATTCATTCCTTCTGAAGATCTCAGAAGAACTGTGATGCAATTATGTCATGATTCACAGATGGCTGGACACAGGGGTATTGCCAACACTACAGAATTGGTCCTACGACATTTTTGGTGGCCAAATTTTGGCAGAGACATACAAGATTACATCTCAGTATGCTCTATCTGTTTACAAACCAAAACCCTAGGTTCTGCTCCACTGGGTCTTCTTTCCACAATGCCCATTCCGGTTCGTCCATGGCAAATCATTTCCACCGATTTTGTGATGGATTTACCTGTTTCCAAAGGTTGTACGACAATCATGGTGGTGGTCGTGGACTACTTTACAAAATTGGCTCATTTTATTCCACTTCAAGTTCCAACTGCTGCACAGATGGCAAGGATCTTCATCGCATGATTATTCTCATTGCATGGTCTTCCTGAGACCATTGTTTCGGATAGAGGGCCGCAATATACTTTAAGATACTGGTGCCAGGTCTGCAAGAGTCTTGATATCAACAGGGCTCCGAGTTCTGGATTCCACCCGCAAACCAATGGTCCGACAGAGCGCCTAAATCAGACTCTTGAGGGATACTTACGCTGTTATATTTGTTATATTTCGGCCTCCCAAGACAACTGGTGCAAATATGGCCGAATTTGCCTATAATAATTCCAGACATTCTGCATTAAAATCCAGCCCTTTCTTTTGCTCTTATGGGTTTCATCCTACCTGTATTCCTGTGGTTCTCTCCTCCCCATCAAGGTTCTCCGACGTGGACAGTTTATTGTTGGATATTCGGGACGGCCAGCGATCTACTCGGACATCTCTTCTGGCCGCTCAAGAACATGTCAAACGTTTTGCCGATAAGACGCCTTACTCCAGCCCCATGGATGGTTCCAGGGGACCTGGTATGGTTGGCTTCTCACTTTTTGCCTCGTCACCTGGTGCCTTCTAAGCGGTCACCTAAGTACTTTGGTCCCTTCCCGATTGTTCAATGTGTGGGTTCCGCCGCCTTTCGTCTACGTCTCTCTCCCTCCCTCTTGGTCCCGGATTCACCCTGTTTTCCACGTTTCCCAGCTGAAGGATGTGGGAGGCGTCCGTCGTCACCGTCTCCTGATGCACCAGGGTTTGGAAGCCCGTGCCGGCCGCGAGATGCACGCGGACACCCCACCACCAAATCGCTTGACGGAATGTCTCGTTGAGGGCGATCTTGTCCTTGAAGCTTCCCGCCGCTTGCATCCAACCGGCGTCGAGGAACTCCTGCAGCGGCCACATCCGCAACCTGCAAAGCCAGACGAGGTAGATGCATGACGACATCATGCCGAGCAGGGACTTTATGAACCTCACCCTGGCAATCTTCATGGTCAACAGCCGTTGCACCTTGCCCAGGATGGCCTTTATCCTGTCCTCTGATGGTGCGGCTAGGCGCACCACCGTGTTGAGTCTGGCTCCCAGGAAATGAGCGTCCTGAGATGGCTCCAAGCAGGACTTCGCATAGTTTGAGAACCCCAGCTCTGTGAGCAGTGGGACGGTCCTCGCTCTGTGTCCGATGGAGAGTTCCTTTGACTTCGCTCAGATGAGCCAATTGTCCAGGTAGGGGTAGACGTGGATCCCCTGCAGGCACAGCCGCGCCGCCACTGGTGCCAGGCACTTGGTGAAGACCCTTGGGGCTGACTTCAAACCGAAGGAGAGGGCCTTGAATTGGTAGTGCCGCCCTTGGACCACGAAGCGCAGAAACTTTCGATGTCCTTTGCGAATTGGTATGTGGAAGTAGGCATCCTCCAAGTCCAGCGACGACAGGAAGTCCCCTTCCTCCAGCTGTCCCAGCACGTGCTGGAGGGTGACCATCCGGAACTTCTGGGATTCTATGTACTTGTTGAGGCGGCGAAGATCTAGAATGGGCCACTAACCGCCGGTCTTCTTTCTGACGAGGAAGTGCCGCGAGTAAACACCGGAGCCCCAGAGCCTCTTTGGGACGAGTTCTATTACACCCTTTTTTAGCATTGCTCGCACCTCCAGCGGAAGCTGGGAAATGTGGTTTTCCTTCCTGGCCACAGGTGGAAAACGGGGACACTTCCCCTGGAACTCCAGAGTGTGTCCGTGGGCCAGGGCATCCAGCACCCAACGGTCGGTGGTGATGGACTGCCACACGCCGATGTGGTTCGCCAGCCGGCCTCCCACCGGGGTGCTCGGGTGGGGGCCCGAAGTCACGGCCGGTTCAGTCCTGCTCGGCCAAGGCCTTACTGCCTTGGGCCCCTTGGTGTCGACGACAATGTCCTCTGGTCTTGTTGCAGCCTCTGTAGGCTTCCTGAGACGACAAGGGGCCGCCTGACGGTAAGACGACAAGCTGCCGCCGAATCCTTGGGAGGCACCTTGCGACTTGCCTCCGGAGGGCCAAAAGGACGGCCGTCGTCAATGGAGCGTGCCCAAGGCCCATTGCCTTGCTGAACAAGTTGTTGCCGGTGAAGGGCATGTCCAGTACCCTCGACTGTACGTCCTGATGGAAATCGGTGGCCCTGAGCCAGCCACAATGGTGAAGGCAAACGATGTGCCCATCTGGCAGAAGCCGGTGTCAGGTCACCGTGATGGCGTAGTCCAACGCCACCTCGCCTTCTTGCAAGATCTCCAGGGCTTCCGCCCTCTTGTCGTCCGGGAGGAAGTCCAGCAGGGGGGTGATCTTAAACTACAGCCCCTATCATAGCGAGCCACGATAGCAAGAGCGTTGGCCACCTTAATGGTCGTCGCCGCTGACGAGATGACCCAACGTCCCATGGTGTCCAGCTTCTTCCCCTCGCCGTCCGGTGGGGAAGTGGAGGTCGATGCCGTCGCCTCAGCAGATTTCTTCTTTGCCGTCACAGAGACCACCGAGTCCGGGGACGGCTGCGCCCTCAGGCACATAGGTGCACAGTCTGGAACCCGGTACTACTTCTTGTACCGGTCTCTCTTCGCCGGGGCCGAGGCTGGGTTCTTCAGGAGGGCCAACCCTTCGTCCCAAATGTCTTCCAACAGCGGGACCGAGAGCACAGTTCCTTTTGGTCTCTCGTCGCTGATAAAGGACTCCCTCCTCCTGCTCTTCGGGGCATAGCTGAAAAAGCTGAGGCCCTGGCGATCGTGGCGTGAAAGGGGCCAATTTTGTCAGGGTGTAGGGGGGGGAGCCTGGGGTGGGGGTGAGGGGAAATCAGTTCTGTTCCCGCCGTCGTCCATCCCAGTCTCTGTCTCGTCCCTCGGTGGAGGGGATGGAGGTGAAGGATGGAAGGGCGGGTTGGATGGACCCACCTTCGCTTGGATGGAGAGCTCCCCGACGGTCCAGGCCACGCTGGATCGTCCGCCGGAGGCAAAGGCATCCTTGTCCTTATTTCTGTGCACAGTGTGTGCAAGGCCAGCAAGCTATCCTCCGACCTGTCAGTCGGTTGCGACGGGATCGGCAGTGGTGTAGTACCCTCCGGCTCCTCGATCTGCTGTTCCTCGCCGTCTTCCCATCGCTTTCCAAGTCTGCGTCATCGTGGTCCTTCCCATAGGATCCGACTTCGGCGAACTGCTTGTCAAAAACTGACAAGATGCCTGAAAGCTCATCCTCAGAGGAGATATCCGAGTCCGGTAGGACTATGGTGCCCCCACTTCTCACCCAGGGGCTTCACGAGGGTCTTATCGATGGGCGTGAAAAACAATTCCCTCTGGCCAGGCGGGGAAACTCTTGGCTTGGGGGCCATCTCCACTGGGGCCGCCTCCGTGGTCTTCACCAGGGACACTGCCACCACCTCAAACGAAGCCTTAGCCTGATAATCTGGGCCTTCACGACCTTAGGCGCGTCTGAGGCCTTCACCGTGGCTTTCTCCGTTGGAACCGACTGGGCCTTCTCCAGAAGCTTACCCGGGTTGTCCGACTTCCTCTTCATCGAAACGGAGCGTTGGCTCGTGGTTGACAGCGTCAGTGATGCTGCGCCCCGGCCTGGCAGCCGAGGAGCCCATACCAATGGCGCTCCCGGTGCCCGCGGACTCACGGTGCTTTGCCTTATGTTGGGCCCCCCGTCACCAGAGCACCCTCGATCAGATGTCCTCTTGGGAGAGGTACGTTGTTGGGCTCACCTGCCGCCGGGCTCTTCGACTCCTGCCAGTCAGCGAGTCGCTTGTGACGGTCCTTCATGGTCAAGGAGCACATGTCCTTGCAGAACACACAGGCCTGCTCAAGGTGCGATTTATCAGCGTGCAGGCAGTAGAGGCGTCCGGAGTGCCCATCCTCCTTGAAGATGTTCTGTAGTCCACAACCTGGGCAGATCCTAAACGGAGGTGTCGAGTCTCCTTTGTCTTCGGCCAGGACCACAAGGGGTAGGCCTCCAAGATCTTCTGGAATCCTCCAAGAAGTTAAATTCAATGGGGAAAAATAAAATAAAAATAAAAATGTTTTTTAAAAAAAGCCCTTGAGTGGCGTAGAGGTTTCCGAACCGGGTCCCCGTTAATCGGAAGATGACTCGGTGGAGCTTGAGGCTCAATTTGACTGAAAAAATAAGAGTAAACTCTTTTGAAAAACACAATAGCAGTAAAAGCTCGAGAGCTAAGCACGAGGACTCCCAACACTTGAACGTGCGGTAAAAATCTGAAGATGGCTGCCTGCAGAGGGGCTTAGGTAGAGGGCAGTCATTGGCTGGGGCAGTATGACCCAGAGACCAGTGATTGGTTATTAGGAGACAGACAGTTCAGAAATGAAACAAACTGATTTTTTCTTTTACCGAGCATTCCCAGCCTGATGGGGAATATTCATGAGCATGTGAGTCCATGCCAGACCCCATGCTGGAGAAAGGTGTTTACAGAACTCCAGGTTGCCGCCTTGCAAATGGACGAGAGGGACATTTGCAATGAATGCTATGGAAGCCTTAGTGCCCAGAGTACTGAGTGTGCTCTAGGCTTGAAGGGCATATCGCTCTTGGCAAGAGTAACAGAGTGTGATGCAATTGACAATCCACTTGGAGATGGCTGATTTAGAGACAGAGCAAGTATTTTTTAACAGTATAATTCTGCTGTCGCCCCATCAGAGTTAAAATGTCACACATAGCCTACGAGATCCAATCGTAGCAGTAAAACAAAGCCGTAGGTACGCCATGGCAAACAGTGAGATCGGTTGCTTAGCAACGCGGTCCTGAGCCAGCGTACGGACGCTTGCCTAATCTAGACTGCACAGATGATTAACCTTCTCCTGTACTTCCACAAAAGCATATCTCTGCTGCGAGCATAGATAGCCGGATAGTACGTGCTTGGCAATACAGCACAATGGGGCGTCTAATTAAACCCTCAACATAAGCATGTCAACTAATAACGACAATCAGCAATTTCTACATGTTTTGAATAGTCTGGCCGAGGTGTACTGCATACATCTCATAAAATGAATGATACCTCACACACTGAAGAATAGTAAATGCACAGGGATTGTGATATAGATGTGTTCACACAAATAGAAATATGGTTATGAGCTTGTGCTTTTCACATTACAGAACCATTTTTGATGTCACCATCAATATAGAGGAATCATTCTAAAGGACATAACCCTATCCACAAGAAATCTCTGGTGTACGCGAGACACCTCGAAAAGAAATACAGCCCAACACACCGAGAGTGCAAGTGCAGGTATGAACAGCAGCCACTCACCACAGTTCATTAGCAAACGTGTGCAGATACACCAAGTCTCACTGTCATCATTTAAATTTTTCGAGAGAATCAGACCCACGGGGTTCTTGGATATGAAGCGGACACCAAATTTCCCCATTCACAAGTGCTGAGGAAAGCATGAGACCAGCTACCAAAACAACTGTAAAGACTCTACTCATGCTGGAAACACCAACAGTGTCGACTTGGAATAAGAACACACTGAGTCACTGCGTACTAACCCCTTTCTTTCACAGCATGTCAAAAAGCACCTTACAAAGAGCACTATATGAATGTGAATATGGCGTTTGAAGGTGCTCAGGGAAAGATGTTTAATGTACATAACAAATGTGTTTGTGTTACAATTTAGAGCCTGAGAACAGGCTTTTTATAGTGTATGACAAATAAAATTGTATTTTTGTATTAGCAAGTGATGATCTGCTATATGGAGAATACAGACCTACTTAGAGATCTGTCATAGTGACGTGTATCACACATCTGCATGTGTAGAAGGGAGGGGTAGCCTGTGTCCCATCCATATGAATATTTAGTCTTACCTGCAGGCCAGGAAAAAATGCAAGTAGAGAATCCATCCAAGTCCGAGCCGTCAACAGCGGTTTATGAATATGAACATCCAGTAGAAGGGGAGGTTGGCTGATATATCTCATGATGGCATCGTAGTGCTAAGCAGAGGAGAACATTAAAATATCAACATCAGAGCAGATCTGAGCCAGGAAACAACTATATCTAAAAGGTGCATTTCCCCTCTTCTAATGGTTCCAAAAGAAGCGCTGTATTGCAACTTAATTTTGGCATTGGTACAAAAGTAACTGTTCGTTTTAATATTAAACATGTTTCATTAGTTCTGGGCTGACATGGAGGCCAAGCGAGGATTCAGGTTGATTGACAGCTCCAACAGTGATGTCACATTAGCCCAGGCCATGACTAGAGGTAGCTAAAATCAGTTCTGTCAATCACCAGGTATAAGTGAATAGAGGAGTTTTGAAAATAGAAGTATATTTCACAGAAACATACAATTATTAGTAAAACTATTGAGAGCAGCCAACATGCAGAAAACACAAAATGAACTTAGCTATTCAAGTTGATTTCAGAATAACATCTATAAAGCAATACACCAATATACAATTCATACAAAGCAAAAATGTACAAAAGATACAATTGACGATTAAGAGAACAGCTTGTCTGAGATAAAACCAGCCAATCAGAGGGGAGTCAACCTTTAACAAGTAGCATAATAATGGGCGACAGTGGGAAAATCCCGCTTCTAGGTTGGCCTCAGAGTTTGACACGATATACGAGTAAGCACGACAAAATGTAATACATCCTCACAAGATTTTCCCTTCTTCACTTCCTGACGAGGCAGCAATAATAGATCACAAAGGAAATCAGTTAAATCTGGCTCTAGTAACTATACATCTCTCATGTTGATAGTCCACGATTCATAGTTTTGCCTGGCATTTGATGTTAACACTATGTGTCTGCAGTTAAAAGGTTGCATCAACTAATTTGACTCCTGCAAGTTGTGCACATATGGCACGATTCTAACTTAAGATTCTTATAGAGGACCGAGCTAAATCACCTGGTGAACTAAAGTGAGAATGTGCATTTATTTTGCAAATGGCTAATTTACATGCAGGAGCCATGGACTAAATAGAAAGTGCTTCTGCTTTGCTAAGAACAGCCTTTCTAATAAATTGAGTCAATTTAGCCTTAGCCAATAAGAGGCTGGTTGAAGGAAGAGGAAATCCTCCAAGAAACAGACAGTCCTAAATGGCTGCAAAGCTGGAGGCAGCATGTGGGACACCTTATAGTCTCTTGATAAAATAATTCTCTGCAATTTGTACAGGTGCTCGGTGCAAGAACCCCCAAAGAGGCTGCATATTTAGCTACTGCTAATGTTTTCATAGTACATACCTCCAGGATCATGCTCATAAATTGTACCATGAAATTCTTCATGAAACAGAAAACTCCACCAAAGGCTGTTACATCCTAGTAACTTGGTTGTAAATTTAGCAACCTCCTGCTAAACCCATTCAAAAACGTATATCTAGATTTGAATTTGGTCACTCATGGGGTATAGGGCTATTGTTAATGCATCTTTTGCGTAAATGGCAGACCAGAACAGCGGATTTCACTGCATTAAACAGCAGATCTAGTTTGCTCATGAACAATGTATTTTCAGTAATTAACAGCTGTACAGCTTGAGAAGTAGGAGTGATTACTACCATATGAATGGCATATGCCAATATGGCTAAGGGTGTATTCCCTACTTTAGGAGCGTCTGCACCAATTTCAAATAGACTTGTAATGTATAAAGAAAACAGTAACGGTGTATACCAACCTTTCCCCTCTACTCCCGACACAGTTTAATGTTACCTAGTTAATATCATTAAGGACTAGCTGTGGTACCCGGTGTTCCCAGTTTCCTGATCGAGTGGTGTCAATGTACCCTGGAGGATGTTGCTCTTGTCGGCAAGTCTTGCTTCAGCTCAGCTTGCTCTGGTGTCTCATGTGTGGATTTGTCTAGCTGGACTAACACACAGATACACATCCCACAATTTCTTTGCATAAAAGATTTTTACACCCAAACAGCCTTAATATCTTGGCCAAGACAAAAGAGGAATCCATGCAAAATTTGGTAGATGTGGGTTCAACGGTGTGGATTTCTATAGCGGGACAATCATACACACATATATACATTCCGCTTTATATGTAAAGATATCATTCGAACAATTCAGTGATCAGAGCAATAACCAAAGTTTGGTCCTGTTGACCTTGACGAATGCAGTGCTCGGGTCCATGAAAACGGAAGCTCAGCTGAATTTTTGTGAAAATATTGTTGATTACCCATTGCTCCACTTTCAATAGAAGAGCATTCCCAAATATTTTAAATTAAAGTCAAGGAGGGGTATTGGTCTATAGGCTAGTGGACTATCCTCATTTCATTTTTTATAAATAGGATGAATTACCACATAGCACGTCTTGATCATTACGTTAAAACTAATAGTCCATACGGCCGTCCACATCAACTAAATCACAAAACAAGACAGCTGCGATTCTGTCTTGGCCAGGGTAGCGATTGAGTGCTTGTTTAGCAATCGCATCAGCTACAACCTTAATAGAGAATTCCAGAGGAATCAGGACACCCATTTTTTTTTCCAAATTCAATTTTATTAGCATCAACACATTTACAGCTCAATGCAGGTAACCTGCAAACACCTCTATATGACTTGATTCTAACCAGATTTTAACTTTTCTCCCTCCGCCCAACCTGTTTTAAACAATCTCTCCCCCCCCCTATGCCAAATTGTGTTCCGGCCATATTAGGGCAGTCTCTCTTTCAGTTCGTCCAGGGTCTCCGTTCCCATCTCTACAATTTGAGGCCTGGGCGGAGACACCCCAGTTTTCTCCGATCATGGGCCCCTTCCAATTCATCTACTTTCGGCTGATGCTCTCCTATGCATACTGGCCTCCCACTGGCCTGGCTGCCTGCTCCGGCAACATTAATTCCAGCCCGCCACCCGTTCCACCAGCCTCTCCGGTCTCTTGTAAGTTTTCAAGGTCATATTTCTCCAGGAATGGGGCCCAATCCATAGCCCTAGTAGGCATTCGATTGTGTATCAATCTTGTTTGCTCCTCCATCCTATATAGGTGTAGTGCCTTTGCCGCCCACTCCTTTTTACTTGGGACACTGTCCCTTTTCCATCTACCTGCCAGACATGCCCTCGCCAGCAGGAGATAGTGCGGCATATGTGGTAGTTTCTCCCAGTTTTCCTCCGTTGTTTCAGTTCCAAACACCAGTAGTGGGTCCATCCTCCTTTCCACCCCATGCAGGTCCCTTATCCACCCCAACACTTCTTTCCAATACTGTTGCACCATATCACAATTCCACCACACATGCCAGTAATCTGCTATGTTGTGACCACATTTCCTCCAGCAGTGGGGTTCTGCCCCGGGTACATTTTCCCTAACTTTGCCGGGTCCCATTGCCACCTGTATAGCATCTTAAACCCATGCAGCTTATACTGGCAGGCGACTGATGCTCGGTGTGCATTTAGGCAGAGTGTCTTCCCTAGATCCGGATCCATCCCCCTTCCCATGTCCCTTTCACGTAGATAAATCGCCCCCTCTAGCATCCAGTAGTGCCTGGTACAGCCTTGAAATAAGACCCCTGGGACCCTTCGCTGTGTCCAGTATTCGCTCTGTGTGTCAGATCCCTCTGCAATTCCTCCTTCCATCTTTCTGACTTTAATGCCCCCACTCGAAGATATTTAAAGACAGATGAGTTGTGACCCCCCCTCCATCTCTTCTATTCCTCCACAACATCAGTAACGGACCTAGAATTTTATGCGCGTAGATTCCCTTCGGCATTACCTTCTTCGGTGCCCACAACCATTCCCCCAGGGTGACCGTGCGGAATCAGTGATTTTCTTTCCCTACCCACTGCTTATCCTTATCCATATGCAGGTGGGGGACCAGGGCGCTTAACTGGGCAACTCTGTAATATGTTCTCATTTCAGGTAGTCCCACCCCTCGCTTTACCTTCGGCTGGATCAATAATTTATAAGCTACCCTTTGCCTTCCCCCTTGCCACAGAAACCTATGTATTTTCCTCTTTAATTCCTCGAAGTGTATTCCCGGTATGTCTATCGGAAGCGCTTGGTATAAATATAATATTCACGGAAGAAACACCATTTTAAGCGCATTTAGTCACCCCAGCTAAGAAATTGTAAATTTCTCCCATTTGACCTGCTAGTCTATGCAAAAGTGGGGGGGGGGGGGGGAGTTGCATTCTAAAATTCTTTCCAATCTCCACGATATACGCACCCCTAGGTACCTTCTACAATCCCTTTCATTCGGTATGCCCAGGCCTGACCATCTCAGCAGTTGTTCTGGTGTGCCCTCACCCAGGGGGAGGAGAGTCGATTCATCCATATTTATCTTAAAGCCTGGCATTTTTCCGTATTCACCTATAACCCGAAGCATTCTTTGTAAAGAGCCTCCTGTGTCCGAGAGGTACATATGGATATCATTGGCGTACATGCTAATTTTGTGCATCTGCTGCCCTACTGCAATTCCCTCTATCCCGTCATATATTCTCCCCCATGGGCTCCATCGCCAGGGCAAATAGGGGCGAGAGGGGGCAACCCTCCCTGGTAGCTCTCGTCATGTGGAATTTGTGAGATGTAACCCTGTTGACCATTACCCTGGCTGTCAGATTTGTATAAACCGCCCTAATTGCTCTATACATCCTCTCCTACCCTCATTTTCCGCATCACCCCGAAGAGAAAGTCCCATTCCACCCTATCAAATGCCTTCTCAGCATCTAAACTTAGAAGTGCATGTTCGCCTAGGTGCTCCCCGACGTGTTCCATTAGGTCAATAGTCTTCCTGATTGCATCTGGCCCCTGCCTTCCTGCTATAAACCCCATTTGATCGGGATGTACAAGGCGCAGTAATTTCTCTTCAAATCTCGTCACCAGAATGCGGGTGAAAATCTTTTCATCCACATATAAGAGGGATATTGGGTGGCATGAAGAGCTGTGGGATGGGTCCCAACCTTATTTGGGGATAACAGAGATCAGGGCCTTACTAAACGACACCAGGGCCTTTCCTGTCTCCAGGATGTGATTATATAATTTGACCAGATGTTGCGTCATGTGAGTATTTCTTGTAGAACCCTATCATATATCTATCCTCTCCCAGAGCTTTACCACTAGGAAGTGGGATATTGCATTCTGGATCTCCTCCTCCGTAATAGGACTATCTAAATGTTCTATCTCTAGGGGTGTGAGTTTATTCATATGCACATTGCTCAAGTACTTTCCCACTTCCTCCACCCCAGCTCCTGTCTCGGTAGAATATAGCGTTTCATAGTACCGTGCAAATCCTTCTGCTGTAGCACTCGGCGTATGCCCGTCTCCATCCCCCACTACAGGTCCCTCCAATTTTGTGACCCACCTCTCTGGGCACGGAGTCTAGCCGCCAGCAGCGCATCCGCCTTATCGCTTTTCTCATAGTATTTTTGTTTCAAATATCTCAGCTTCCATAATGTTGCACCCATATCCAGAGCCCTCAACTTTTGGCCAATACCTTCTCCCTAAGTTCCTCCGCGTCACCCTTCCCGGCATGCATCTCCTCTTCCCCTTCTGCCATTTCCTTACAAAGCTTCTCTTCTACCAGGCCCCTCTCCCTCTTCTTCCTTGCCCCCCCTCTGATCAATATGCCCCGCCAGGTAGCCTTCCCTGCCTCCCATACCGTTTCCACACTCACGTCGCCCGTGTCATTTAGTTCAAAGTATTCCACTATTCCCTCGGCTAGTCCTTCTGATAAAAGGGTGGTCATTCCAGAGCGAGTCATTGCATCGCCACATGCCCCTTGGCCTATATAACCCAGATATTTCGAGGGTGCACAACACCATAACATGGTCTGACCAGCCCACAGGTCTTCTAGTACTTTCCACCAGTCTCAAGCTCTGCTGCTTGTTGAGAAGGATATAGTCAATTCTTGTGTAAGTTTCATTCACCCAAGCGTATTATTATTCCTCCTCCTCCTCCTCCAGGTGCAAACGGTGAAGTGTGAGACGCCCCCTCTCTCACCAGGGGCCACTTTGGAGAGGGTAGAACAGCATCCCTTCAGCAGTTATGCTATGCTTACCGGCGCATCCGCCCGTGCTTGGTTGCTTAGTGCTTAGCCGCTCACTTTCTCCTTGCTTCCTTCTCCGTCCCCTTTCTTCTCTTGAAGCCCTAGATCTTTTTTGGGCGATGGGCCGTTAAGCCTCAAATCCCTGCCCCGTCTGGGCTCTCCTCTGTGGTCCTGGCGCAGGTCAAGCATGTGTTTCTTCCGAGGTCGGGTTCTGCAGGCGCTGCGGCCCTCGCAATTGATGTTCCGAGTCCGACGTGAGGTGTTTCAGGGCTTGCTCCACCTCCTCGATTGATGTTAACCTGTATTCAACTCCTTCAGCCTCAAATTCCAGTGAAAATGGGTAACCCCATCTATATCGGATCTCGCTCTCGCAGCTAAGTCGTAAGTTGCCTGCCGCCTCTCCTCCTTGCAAGTGTAAAATTGGAGAGGTCCTGGTATATAGAAACCTTAGCGCCTTCGAATAATTCAATTTCTTATTGTTGCTTAGCTTTGTTTAAGACCTCTTGTCTGTCTCTGTAACTTAAGAACCTGACCACAATGGAGCAGGGGCCGTTCCCATAAGGTTTTCCGCCCCTGTGGGCCCTTTCCAACTGTACCGTCCTGCCCCCTTCGCTGCGAGGAGCTGATGTATCAGTGCCTGTACCTTTTCTTCAACTCATCTAGGAGTCTCTCTGTCCAACTCCTTCAGGAACAGTATTCTAACATTGTTTCTTCTCGCCCTATTTTCAAGGTCATCGCTTTTTAGCCTCATTTCTTCTTCCTGAGGTCCAGCTCCATCATTCTTGCATCTCGACGTATCTCCACCATATTGGCATCGAGTTGGTTATGTTCTAATGCTTCTACCTTGCCTTCAACTGAGGTTACTCTGCCCATCAAGTCCGCTAGCGACACCCGAATATCCCCTCTCAGGGCTTTAATCTCTGTTAGGATGTGTCCTATATCCTCTTTGGTCGAGAATTGGGAGAGGTCAACTCCTGTAGCCATTGTGGTCTATGTTGCTGTGCGCTTGTCCTGTTGCTCTGCTTAACAACTTTGGTGCACCCCCCCTTCTCTTTGGGGGGTGTTTCTGCTTCATATTCTTATCAGACTCTTTCTCCAAGCCTTTGACGGGGTCCCCACTGCTCTGGGCTTCCCCAGCACTGTGAGGTCTGGGCAGCAGGTGGTATGTTTCAGTACGTCACTGCCACTGCCCCTTCTGGCGCTCTGCTTGTGCTACGTGAGCCCGCTGGCTCCTTCTCTCCAGGCTCTTCCTCGGGAGTGCCATCTACGCAGCTGTAGTTGAGGAGAGACCGCGGCCCAGCCCCAGGGTTGTCAGTGCCCATGGCACGGTCTCCCGCATAGTGTTCCCGCACCTTCCTTTCCCAGGCCAGGTATATGTGGTGGAGAGTCCCAGCCTGTGCGCCTTATGCACTCCATTGGGCCTCTGCACTTTACTCTTTCCTGTTGCCGCTGGCCCTCTCCAAGCTGTGCGGTCTGGACGCATTGAAGCAGGTCTCCGTTCGGCCAACTCCACTGCAGAGGGGACGCCACGGAGCGGTACAGGTGAACGGCCAGGGCCCAGCTGGGCCCCTCGATGCTCTTCTACGCAGATGGTCCCCACTCAGTAATCCTCGCCGATGCTCTTCTACGCAGATGGTCCCCACTCGCTTATCCTCGCCGACTTGCCAGGGTCTTTCGGCGGGGACTCGCCGTCTGCAGCTCCAGCTGGGCTCCTCCTCCGTCAACCTTGTTTGGTGTGTTGCAAGGTGTATGCGGCTCGGGGCAAGAGAGCCACCTCCGTAGCCCGGCATCCGCTGCCAGAGGAAGCTTTGCTGTGCCTCAGATCGCCCACACTTGAGGCGGTCGGGATGCTCTGGGCCCACTTCACCACAGAGCGCGGTCCTGGCACCACAGACACCTCTGGGGGAGGGCCCCGTCCGCGTTGGTGCACTTCTTACAGGTGGTTGGAACTTCCTTTGCACCTGCCGGTGCCCCAGTCAATCGTGCTTCAAGTGGGCACCTCTGCTTGCGGATCCTGGATGCTCTATCGCCTCTTAGATGCTGGAGGGAGCGGGAGTTGCGATTTAGGCAGCCATCTTGTCCCGTACCACCTAGTGGTCTCAGGACACAATTTTTAACATTTGTAGCCATACGCTCTTCTTTCATCAGCAAGACATCCTGGATACTCGCAGATGGAGCTTCTCTATATAGTGTGGAAACAGGACCAAGCCAGTTCTGAGCCACTCAATCAGTTTCAAAACCTTCTGTAATAGGACTATACAACGGTCTATTTGTTACAATGTCCAAAAAAATTGAATTATTTTCTGAAGAAGCTTCTGCTAATTCCCACCATACTTCAGAATCTAATTCTAGCTTACAACTGGCTATAACTCTTATAAGTAGCATGAGCAGTTAAAATCTCCCTCTTGTTGGGGGTGTGGCCAACTGGAGAGCAAGGAGGACGGGAATCCTTATGAGCTCCAGTGCACGCCGGCAGAATCCTTAATTCACATCCTATTCCGTGGCAGATGCTGACCAAAATTACATGGATTAAAGTGTGCTGTGTCACTGGAAGAAAGGTGAATACTGGAATCTAGGCCCAACTGGAAAAACAAGGACCGAAACTGAACCCTACGACTGCCTGCAGTGAGAGCTCCAAGATGGCCACCGGGCGATAAGTATGAACCACACAAACTATTAATGACTACTGTCGGAGACCAGAACGGTGCCAGACTACCACACCGGAGCTGAGTGGACCGTGCCTTAGTCAACTGGTATCCTTGTGTGGGGCAGAATTGGAATGGCCCGTACATCCTACGCGCTACAGTACTCTTGGCACGCCCGACCCATTCAGAATCTGAAGCCTGGACTATGGTGCCACAACGCACTCAACGCATGAGGGGTCTCCCGGAGCCAACGGTCTAACGGGTCAGACCTACGAGAGTGGAGAAGATCCCCACCAGCACAAAGCGCAGCCCGACCCCTGCACCAGTCCTGCTGTGCCACCCTACGGAGTAACTTTATGAGCAACCCAGTACAACAGCCGCGCCAAACAAATTACGCCAATACCCCTGACCATACTGCTGAGGCTGCATGAGGAGTGCTTCGCCCCCCCCCCCAGCACCGCAGAACACCAGATCAACTGAAGGTGCAAGTCATAACAGATCCCTCAGGTCTGACCGATAGGGAGCGCAGAAGGACCGCTGAGACACCAGCCCTCTATCACGGAGCATGGCTGTTACCCCACGCATTGAGAAAGGTCTGAACTGGGGCACTCCTAATGGAATGGTCGACCTGAGACCTCATGGTACACCAAAACGCGCTTTCTCCTCCTTTTCTTCCCGCCCAGTACCCTGCCATCTGGACTGCTTGCACGGCGGTCGGATTAAGTGACCTGGTCGAGCACTGAGACTCTTCCCTGCCTGAAGCCTATACCAAGTCGGAGACTGCTACGGAGCATAGGAACTGCACCCTCCCCAGCGATACACAACGTGTGAGGAAGCAGAAACAGACAGAAGTCTCCCAACGTACTGAGATTCATGGGCAGGCCATGGGCATGGTGGCATAGTCAGAGCAGGCAGATATGCATCAGCACAACTGAGCGCAGTATACCGACTCCAGCCCTATTGTGGTGGCCTGAGGAATTCCCCCCTGCGGAGAGTGGCGTGGAGGAACACGATGGAACCCCCCCCTTCCCTAGGTGCTGATACAGGGCTCCCACTAACCTGTGTCCTGCACCCAGTAGACAAAGGCACCGGGAGAGACCCTGGAACACCAAAACGCCCAGGTCCTGATGACCAGCAAACACTTTTCCTCTCTCCTCCCAGTCCTCTGCACAGGACCGCATCCGATTTTACTGTGAATGGGACTGCGGCGCAGCTCAAAACGCAGTTTACTGTGGAGAAACCGCCAGCAAATGCAAAGCTCAGAGGAAACCACCCAATGGGCATACCTCTGAATACTACAGAGAAAGTATACAGAGAGCTTTGAACACACGTAGCCCGCTCAGCACATTGTGCTGGCCCACGAGAAGCAAACCTGCCCAGACCCACATTGGCAGCTACCTTTGGCTACATACTCATACCTATAGCCTGGGTCACAGACAGATGGGATCTGCCCCCTCCTTGAGGTGATTGCGGCGAACAGGCATCCCAAGGCTGCACCATCTAAACACAAAGTCCGGTGGGTATGGAATGAAGGACATTATCCGACAATGCCAAGAGGCATAGTGGGAGTGCGCTGAACACACACATTGGCAGAAGCAACCACAGGGAAGTAGCACTATCGAGCCATGATAGTGGTCCAAGAGCAGCGATCGAGACTAAATGCCTACTCACCTGCTCTCTGCGGAGATAAACCAGACACCTGTAAATACTGTAGCACCGTCACGACAGGAGGAAAGACCAGCAGAACTGTAGTGGGCACCAACCATGGCGCATTAGCAGCACAGATGAAACGCCTGTGAAGTCACAACGAATTGCAATTCAACCAACAATACATACAGTAGACACCAACTGGAACTGCCCATACCAGTGTGACTGCATGGAGTAAGGAACAATGATGAGCAAATAATAAGCCCCTCCTGGGCTCATACGAAGTTGAAAACTGCTTGGTGTCTTGAACGGGCTGAACCAGGAGGCACGGAGGATTCATACGAGGGGAACAAAGTGACCATCAACTGCCACACAGAGCATATTCCCTGCTGATAACACGAGGCAGTCACACTGCCACCTGTTCTACGGCGCCCTGCAGTGTCAGTGTGGAACTATTGACACACCGGAGCTGCAACAAAAGTGAAGGGGCGAATAACGGCAACTAGGTGAACTATCCTCCCACACTCCTAAGAATTGGGAGACAGTCTAGCACCTGGGGTGTGTACCCACAGACAGGCTGACCACCACATCGAGCGGATAGAAGGGACGCCACTGACCAGGGTCGAGATTAATGCACCATAACGGTAAGCCACTGGCCTGCATCAGGACTCCACCTGTAGCGTCGAACCCCATGCCACCTCACCCAGCGGATCCTCACATTCCAAACAGGCATTGATCGTGCCCAATATGGGAAAGGATAAAGCCAGGAAACAGTCCACTCAGAGCAAGATCGACCAGTATGCACCAGTCACACAATCCCAAGACGTACAAGACTAGACACCATGGCTGAAGCAGAAACCACGCTATCTTTAAAAGACGTTATGGCCGCCATTGCGGACTCACGCACCTCCATGGAACAAAAGATGTATGGCGTCAGCATAGATGTCTCTCTCCTCTGTCACGACCTGCAGAAACTAACGTCCTGCACTGGCGAGGCAGAACAACGCATATCTGGAGCAGAAGATGGGCTACCAGAGCTACAACAGCTGGCCGGCGTTACATCACGACTGAAAAAGATGGAGCAAAGAGTGGACGAGGGTGAGGGAAAGTCGAGGCGAAACAATGTTTGGATCCTAGGAATGCCAGAAAACGAGGAGGGACCGAGCATGGAAATATTCCTTGAGCAATGGCTCACTGACCGGTTGAAGCAAACTCGGTCTCCAAATGTTTCTCAATAGAAAGGGCCCATCATATGCCAACTGGATGTCCGGTGCCCCACCGTGATCGCAAAACTCCTGAATTACAGGGATCGAGATGCGCTGCTCCAGAGAGGACGTGCCAAAGGCACGCTGACCTATAATGGATCCAAAATTGCTTTATTTCTGGACTACACCAGGGAGGTGCAGGAAGCCAGGCAATCGTTCGACCAGCTCAAGAGGCAGTTGCAAAACCTAAAGGTGAAATATGGCCTACTAATCCTAGCCCAACATAAAATATACTGCAAGGGCAAAACTGTCCACTTCCCTGACCCCAAAGAGGCGTGGAAGTGGCCAGAGCAACACATTGAAGGGGACTGGAGAACATTGCGGAACAACAGAAGCAGAAACCCCCGGGCTCTACCGGAACGGTGTCCACCGCCAATGCAACTGCTGGCACAGGATCGGGACCCGCCTCCTCGAGAAGGTGTGGAGTAATGGCCAGGGGCGAATGAACTTGGGACGAACACACAATACGCAACCATGCGAACCATGGATAGATAACATTTGAGCGGCTGTCATAGATGAGAACCCCCCCTCCCCCGTAGTGAATGCCATTCCAGAACCAAAGGTTTGGGTGTACTCCAGGGTTTGTTTGGGACACGTTGTCACTTGTTAGGGCGACAGATGCTTCAAGTTGGGTGGAGTATGGGGAGGGGGGAGGGGAATGTATTTGTTCTGGTCAGGAACAGATCCAAAGACCACTTCACACATCCCTCTAAATAACATGGTAGTTCTGTGATGTGTTGCCATCTACCCAGGAAACACAGCGCAGCGTCAAGTAGCACCCACCCCACTCACAATGGCCTTACCTAAAAGCGACGTCAGAACCCTAAAATTTCTGACATGGAATGTCAATGGGCTAGGTAGTGGTCTCAAAAGACGACTAGTCACAGTCCCTGAATAGATTTTCACAGGATATAGTATTCCTCACCGAAACCCACCTGGCAGGCACAACCTGTAACTTATTCAAGCGCACAAACTACAGCACGCCGATACAGGCTGGTTTCACCATGGGCTCACGAGTGCTCATACTACTACATAAAAGGCTTCCGATTACTCTCTCAATGTGATGCAGGATACGGGAGGTAGATTTGCATACATTACAGGAACCTAATGGAACCAAACCATTGCCTTGCTAGCAGTCTACTCACCTCCCTCACTGATGACTGCGCGGATAAATTATATTACACCTGTACTCACCAAAGACGCGTCAGACATTCGGATCCTAGGGGGAGACTTCAACAAAGTCATGGACGCAGAAATGGACCGCACACATTTAAGAGGGAGAAACCCTAGGATTCATACCAAACTCGCCACTTTCACCACTGCATTGGGACTAAGGGATGTGTGGCAAGACCTACATCCTGATGCACGAGAATACTCCTACCACTCTGGAGTTCATGACTCATTATCGAGATTAGATTATTTCTTTCTCCCATCGACAGACATACATAAAGCAACTACAGCAACGCCGCTCCCGAGGGGTATTTCAGACCACTCCCCCCTACTGATGGAGACGATGACGGCGAGGCCACTTCCCGACCCCCGCCCCACTCGTTGTGGCGCCTCAACAATTACTACCTAGGTTTTCCAGACCTCATAGAACATGTACAAACGGCCACAAAAACATATTTGAACTAAATACTGGATCAGTGGACAATCCTGGGGTGCTATGGTAGGCATACAAGCTGGTACTCTGAGGAGAGATTCTCTCCTGGACTACAGCGCACAAAAAAAAAAAAAAACACACATTGGGAAACACTGGAAAAAAGCCGAAATGAGAGTTAAACAGGCGGAAGAGTCCTATCTTGCAATTGACCGGTCTGACACACATCGATCACTTATACTGGCTCAAAAATGCTTACAAAACAGCCCTAGACAATGCCAAACAAGCACACAGAGCGACGCGTGCCAGAATATACGAAACAGGCGATAAAGCAGGTAAAATGTTGACATGGCTAGAACGTAGAGATGAGGGGCACAGCCAGGTCAGAGTAATCAAACCAGATAACGCAGATCTACTAATAACGGAATGGGGGAATTGCAGAGGGCTTTGCAACCTACTATGCTGAACTGTATAAAACTGTATAAAACTCCTAACACTCCCATTGACACCTCCATACTAGATGAGATTAACCTCCCCTCCCTAAGTGCCGAACAAAAAACCATTCTAGAAAAAGATAGAGGAGGAACTGGTATCGGCTACGTCACAACTCCAATCCGGAAAAACCCTGGGACCAAATGGCATCCCGATTGAGATTTGGAAGCCGATAGGGGCGAATGAGGTAGCCCCACACTTGCTACGCATGTACCTGCACTCGAAGGAACAGGGCCACATGCCTGCTGACCTCAGGAAAGCCACCATAATTGTAATACCCAAAGATGATAAACCCCCAGATAAATGTATTTCATACAGACCAATCTCCCTCAAACAGCGAAACCAAACTCTTGGCGAAAATACTAGCCACCCAATAGCGAGTCATAACATCACTAATACGCCCGGACCAATGTGGATTCATGCCACGAAGGTCCACGCGCATGAACATACACAAACTGCACTTGGCACTCGAAAGAACGCATGCCCTCCAGGACCCCCAAGAACTACTGGCAATAGACTTTGGAAAGGCCTTTGACTCGATATACTGGGAGGCACTATGGGGAAATAATGCGCCAAATGGGTTTTGGCAAATATATGGGCTGGGTACAACTTCTTTATAACTCCCCCGAAGCGGAGACTACAGTAAATGGCTGGCCATTAAGATCTTTTAAACTGGGAAAGGGAATGAGACAGGGTTGTCCCCTATCTGCAAAGATCATTGCACTAGCAATAGAGCCCCTAGCCGGATTATTGAGAGATACACAGACATGGAGCGGTTTTCGATGGACAGACGAATGGGAAGACGTCTCCCTGTATGCAGATGCCATGCTAGTATATCTAAAAGACCCACCCACCTCATGTTCCATAGTAACACGTCTTCTAGAGCAATATGGATCTTTTAGTGGTCTGAGGGTAAACTGGTCCAAGTCTATATTATTCCCGATTAAAGGAATGTGGGTTGTCGTCCCGGATGACTGCCCTTACCGCGTTGAAAGGGGCCACTTTTGATATCTAGGTATACAGATCACAAAAGATTTGAACGAATATGTGGTCAGAAACCTTCATCCAATTGTGGAGAGATTCACAGAAGATGTACGCCATTGGATCTCCTTGCCACTGACCCTTCTAGGAAGAGCAGCGCTGTTCAAAATGATGGCCCTACCCAGTTTTATACATTCTACAGAACGCCCCACTTCACATTCCATAGTGTGTGTTCCATAGAATTGAATGCATACTTAGAAAGCTTCTGTGGGGAGGTAGACACCCACGGATAGCGTTCTGTACACTCCCACGGTCCATATGGGGGGTGGGGGGGGGGGGGTTATTGGGCTGCCTTGCCTGCAAACCTACTAATGTGCGAGTCAGATGGCAGTCGTAAATGATATGCTACACATCGCTACCGCATGTAAGAGCAGAGATCGCTGCGAGACCAAAACTGCCCCCAGTGGAATGTCTCTACCAAAGAATAAGTATCGTACCCCCCCAGAAAATGCTAACTCACGACACTAATCTGGGCAGAGACCCATAAATATATTGGTTGGGACAGGAAAATCACCCCGGTACAACCCTTATGGGAAAACAGGAATCTCCCGTAGGTAAGCAAACTCCCTAGATGGCCAAGCTGGGCGTCATTAGGGATAACAAAAGTGGGTGACGTAATTGCAGAAGGTAAACTGGTGCCCTAAAAAAAACCTAGTAACTAGGTTCAACCTCCCTGATACTGAACGATATCGCACACAACTACAACATGCATTACAAAACCATCTCCAGGCCCTGTCCGACATGCATGAATGTACTCCCATGGAGAGGAATATAGTCCTAGACCGTATTGACACTAAAATCACCTTTGTTATGTACAGTGCTATAACCTCCTTTGCTACACCTGAGTTACTAAGCCTGAAATGTAAATGGGAGAGGGATGTGGGCACCATCCTGCCGGAAGACTGGGTCACGATTCTGATGCACCCCCGCGAAATGGCCATATCATCTAGACTACAGTTTATTCAGCTAAAGATATTACATAGAATATACTACCCATCGTTGGGGCAGAATTGCAGACCCAAACTGCCTGCGCTGCCAACACGAAGAGGGCACCTTCCACATACTGTGGGACTGCCCCCAAATCTGTGCCCCCATGCTGTGATGAACTCACAAGAGTCCTGGGACACGTAGTCCCCAGAGAACCCAAGATACTATTACTGGGAGTGGAAGATGAAGGGGCACGATACGCAGATTGTTATTAAACTTACTGGTGAATATCTATAAGAATTAGAGCATATCAACTATATTTTTGCCCGAAATTCAGAAATGGATGGCGTTAAACTCTTTGGCCCCTAACAATGCCAAAACTAAGTTGCTGATTCTGGGCACTCAGCAAAGGCTAAAGAAACTGGACACAAAATACAACCATTTTTTGATTGGTCAACATGTTATTCCCATATCAAAATCTGTAAAAACCCTAGGGGTCTTTTTTTGACCCTCAATTGTCTTACCCGACAGACTAATTATCTCAAATCTTCCTGTCATTATATCCAGCTCTTATGGCGGATACGTCCATATCTATCCAAAGAAAATCTTGCTTTGATCGCAGCTGCAATTGTGAACTGCAAGCTGGACTACTGCAATAGTCTTTTGATCGGTACCTCCCAGGCCAATCTTAAGACCTTGCAGGTAATAAAGAATAGTGCAGTGCAAGCTGTAATGGGACTCAAGCGCAATATGCATGTTTCCGAGGTAAGGGGCAGTTTGCATTGGCTGCTGGTCCAAAAACGGTTACATCATAAAGGACTGACCACTGTGTATAAATGCCTGTATGACTAAGCTCCATCGTATCTTACCGCCAAGATAAAAAAAGAAATCGGTTGGTCGCTCACTACTTTCCAGTAGCGATACCATCCTAGTTCAACCCCTGTCTATCTTAAAAAAATGTGGGGGACAAGCTTTGATTCCTGGGCTCCGGCCTTATGGAATTCCATGCCCAAATACCTTGTTAACAGCGGCTCCTTGAATATTTTCAAGAAACAACTAAAAACCTTCCTGTTTGATAAAGGTTAAGGTTAATTATTCTCTTTTCATGGCAATGGATTATTTAGTCTTGTATTCCACTGTATGCACACTTACATCGGCTTTTAATTGTGGATTACTAGATGAACATGGCTCCCCTTTGTGTTTTATGCTTTTTTTCCCTCTGAACTTTTCATGTCATCTGTCTGTCTTTTCTCCTTCTGTGTGCGCCCTGAGGCCTTTGGGTTAGTGGAGCAATACAAGAATTTAGATAGATAGCCAAGGACGCGATATGAAAAAAATTCTCAACCACTGCAGCATTGATTAAGAGGAATATAGCGAAACTGTGGGGATCTGGTGTAACCCTGCAATTGGAGCAATGGGTTACAGATGTGAATATATGCATAGCAATGGAGCAGCGGGTATATAGAGCCAGAGTATGTCCGGGGAAAGCCCGAAAGGACTGGCAGAAATGGAAAGATGCTCAATAAAATGCCAAAGTCGATTAATGCATAACCCATATAAATGATGTGATAGAGCTGATATTATATTGTGATCACTGTGTATGGTTTCTTGGATCCAAAGACTTTTGAAAGTTGTTGTTGACCGACTCCCTAAGAGTGTAATGTTGTGTTATGTAATGTATAAAATGAAAACCAATAAAATGTGTTACAAAAAAAAAAAAAAAAGAAATCACCCTCTTGGTTGAGTCTTATTTCTTTTTTTCC
This sequence comes from Ambystoma mexicanum, assembly GCF_040938575.1. NCBI lineage: Eukaryota > Metazoa > Chordata > Amphibia > Caudata > Ambystomatidae > Ambystoma > Ambystoma mexicanum. The sequence continues at coordinate 573,053,250 of NC_090922.1, read as the reverse complement.
TTTTTTTAATTAATTTATACAGTTGATACAAGATACAACTTTTAAAATCAGAGTTTTCCACCTAAACATCAAATATCAACGTGGAGTTAAAAAGTACATGGAAGATGGAGTTAACTTTCCTCCACCGCACTGAGAAATGGAAGATTAGGCCCTGCGAATTCCCCACCATATAAGTCAGCCAGACCTCCTCCAGAGGAGTATTCACCCGTGTGCCTGTATTTCTGAGTGCTATAGAGTTTACAGGTAGAAGCGCTTTGCAATATAGTAGTAGGTGCTTGGTGGTTTCCACACAATTATTACCACATAGGTGACACATCTGGGCCTCCCAGGGGATGTTCTGCTAAGCACCACAGATTTTGAAAGATCTGACACTGTTGAATTTCATTTAGAGTAGTCCCATATTGCAAAATCTCCTGCAAAACACTCAATATACCAGGGATCCTCAGAGCGAGCGACATAATATTCAAGGAAACATAATGCCTGCATAATACCAGAACACTTGGCAGTACACTGTTCGTGTGCCTCCTGGCAAAGGAACGAGGTTATGTGGTGCTTCAATTTGCCTCGTGGTCAATTCATTTTATGGTCCAGGTCACTCGATGGGCGAACGAGGCAGGCCTTTTGAATTTTCACCACATTGCTTGCAATATTGACCAATGTTTAGTGAGAATTTTCCTAATGCCATCGGGCACGTTGTTTGGAAAGAGGCTATATTAGACAGAATATCACCAAAGCATATAGCCAGACAGTCCTTCGAGACAGGAAAGATCTTCTGAAAACCAAAACTAGGACTGATTAAATGAATTCCGATTCATCACTACCTATAATGCCCAGGCCGATGGAATTCGGAAAATTCTACCTAAACATTGGTCAATATGGCAAGCAGATGGCGATATGGCATCCTATGTAGGAACTAGACCACAGATCACTTTTTTGCGAAAACAAAATAATTGTAAGATCTTATCTCACTTAGTATGCCCAATACCAATAGGGCTAATAACTGGCTTAAGGAGAGAACCAAACAGGATGGGGTTGATAAATACAACAATTGCAAGATGTGAACATGTGCTATCAAAAAAGATCAAATACAGTTCGGTACCATGGGCACTAAAGTATGGAAGATCAAACAAAAGATTAACTGTTTGACCAAATTTGTGGTTTATGGTATTATGTGCCCATGCAATTTGATGTACATTGGGTGTACTATTTGCAAGCTCAAGATACACATTCTGCAACACTATAGGGCAATACTCAATGGGGACAGCAATTATCCTACAGCTGTTCATTTTGCAGAGAGACATAGTAGTGATGTAGCATCGATGAGATTTTTCGCATTAGCACACATACCAGTACACAAGAGGAAAGGGAATAGAGAACGTACATTGCGAAAACTTGACTCTAAACTGATAATGTTTAACAACAAAAAGCCTGGGGGTCATAATACTGGGGAAGAGTTAACCATACATCTGAGAGATGATTAGTAGTTTAATGACCAGTAGTAACATCTACATTACCCCCCTAGGGGTTTTGCACATAAGAACCAATTTACTAATTTAATAATAAGTACTAGATTTGTTCAAGAGCATGTGGTCACTATGTGATAAATTAGGTGATTATATAGCCACATTGAACAGGATGGTTGCATTAGATTTAAGTTTCATTGATTGAAGATGACTCACTGAGCTAATGGTATGACTTTGGATATGTTGCATTATGGTTATCTGTTCATATGATGTAGCAAAATTGTACAACCATGGAGCATTGACAACAAGGAGTTTGTTGAGCGAGAAATTCAGGATACAAGCAGTGTTGCAGTATGAAGAATCATAATGGTGTATTTACAATGAAGTGAAACGAAGCGTAGAACTTTGTAGACCCTCATAATCAGTACATTATAAGTACTATGGTTGAAACAACATTACTGTGTTTTGCACAGTTGTTTCTGTTTGCATAATCATTGGGAAAAAAATCTATACAGCATTTAAAAAAACATACATTTTCTGTGAATTTAACTTTCACAGTAGTATGTTTGTTTGAGGTGTGCAGTACTTAAGGGGATGTTTAAAGTGCACTAACTGCTGATAGTTTCATGGGTCAGTGACTAAATTTAGGTTTAAGGAATTTTAATGAGGCAGTTGTTAGATTTGCTGGTAATATTTGTTTTAGAGTAATGGATGTGTTGTTGCATTGTATGCACTATAGTGACCTGCAGTGGTTGTGGCACCAGTGTGGTAGATTATGCCTACTGTTGTGAAGGTTTTCTTGCAAGAAATACTTGCCCGTGTGCGAAGCTAGTTAGCTTGCAGTTGTTTTTGGTACCATCTGTGTAGCACCTTAAAAGCGTTAGTAGTAAATATTGGCTACATGAGTTTATGTGCAAGGTGGAACGATTGTCTGAATTGCAAAAAGTGCATAATATGGCATGATTTGCATTTTGCATGAGCTGATTAAATGGAATGGATTCACAATTTGGTATAGATATATACACAAATCGTTCATTAGGGATGTGCTCTTGTGCAACATGGTTGCAGAGTTCATGTATGTTTCCACGTGTATGAAATGTGGAAGATTTAATTTATAGGTATGTTTTTGGTTTCCAGTAAGTATATTAGAAATTCCTGTGGATCTTCCTGTGTGTTTATGGTGAATTTTACCATTCCTGCACAGTAGTACAATTCCTGCCTTATTCCTGAGACACTAAGTGTTGTCAGGATTATTTATGGCATTTCTATGAAGTACGAGCATTTGTAAACACAACTAGTCTGAGCCGTTCAAGTAAATGTTTTGAACAATTGGAACAGAAGATTGATTTCTACATATGCATAGCAATTTACACCTGTTGTGTTGGAAAATTTAAATGGACCAGAGAGTTTTTTCTGTCTCTGTGCCATTTGCTGGAACTCCACTTGCTTTTTTAGAAGAAATATTTCTCTATGTCGGCTGCTGGATGTGCACTTGTGTTTGTACGAGATAGTTTTGTGGTTGTACTACTTGATGTAGTTGCAGTTGTTTTTAGTTTCTTTGGTGGTATTTCTGGGAGATCTGTTATAAGTTCTGTTTGCATAATTTTTGTTTACAAAACGTTATCTTTTTCAGGAACAGGGTACATATAGAGATGGGGTGTGTAGAGTGCACATATTCAGTTGTACTCTAGGATGCCAGGAATGTCAACCTTGACTTTGTTTGCATCAAAATTGACTAGAAATAGTCCTTCCAGTGTACGTAGATGTGAAAGTGCTCCATAACTCATACCTTCTTTGAAGATTGTGCTGCCAATGTCAATCAATGCCTGCTCTACGGTTAGACCTTGTGATTTGTGAATAGTGGCTGCATATGCAAGAGACAGAATTGTTCACTGCGTACATACATGTTTTTGAAAAGAAGGAATCATGCTTTTGAGCGTCCTATCCTTTTAACTTTTAAAAGTCTGTCAAAGTGGATGTTGACAAACTGAATGTTGTCATGTCGATACGTCTGGAAGCCAACAACTGTACCAATTGCTCCATTGACTAAACCGTGCGCCACGTCAAGGTTACGTTTCAGAATTACTCTGCAGTTTAAACACAACATTGATATTTTCTCCAAACCAGCTGTGTTGGGGATACATTTTTCTAAGATATTTAGTCGTGCTGTTGCTTGTTGACACATAGGGAGTGTCATGCCATGCACTTCCAGTTTGTCTGTGGAGCTAAAATGCACTATTGTTTGCATTTCCTTTTTTTAACATGGTCTCATTGAATCGCACACAGCATACTAGGGTGGGCATTAAAGGACATACATGTTTGTTCCAATTGTTCCATGACATCAGGAGCATGCCCACATGGCTCATGGATGAGTCTACTATTTAACATAGATTGTGCATCTTTAGAAAGACGACCAGCCCTAATGCTTTTAAAAATGTTATCATAGGTAAGGCCTGCAGACTGACGCATGTTTTGAGTTAGTTCTCTGAATGGGAAATGTTTCCAGAGATTTACATTTCCTATGCTGCTAAGTGTGTTGCGGCACTGTTTGTGGCTTAAGGTTTTAAAAATAGGTTCACCTTTCATTGGTGTTATTTGTAGGAGATCTTCAAAAACAATAACGGGTTTTCCTCCAAAGAGTTCTTCGTAGTCCGTTTAAGGACTTCTTGCAGTCTGAGGTGAATTAAAGGCAACATTAGGTTGGAAACCATGCCATTGGGAGCATTTTCATTTGCTTCAGAATTCTGCGTACTTCAGTAGCAGCTTCTGTTGATAGTCTGTAGTACTCTGATTTGTTTTGGTGTCCTAGTGGAAGGAGCAGTAGTCGGTTTAAAGTATGTTTTAGGCAGCTAAACCTGTGGGTGCTGTTACAACAGCTGAAAGGTTGTTTGTTAAATTATGTAGGAATTTGGTGATGATTATAATTAATGTTTTTCCAGAACCAGCTCCACCACTTACATAGAGGAGTAGAGGTTTATAACTTTGACAGCTACAAGTTTTACTTTTATGCTTCAAACCATGTTCAATTTCTTTAGCCACTTCTAGGAAAATGATAAGTTGCTGATCATTTAGCTGTGATTTCAACACTGACACGTTTTCTTCTAATTGCTCATACTGATACATGGTGTTCTCTACTTCAGTCATGGCCAATTCTGCTTCATTTAAAACGAGTGGCTCTTGGCTTTCTGTAAGAGAAGGTTGACTGCCCTCAGGAGTGTCTTCATTTAGTTGTGCTTGAGCTTCTTCCTCTTGTTGGCGTTCACTGTCCAATTTGATAGTATTGCTTGAAATTGACATTTGTTATGCTGCTTTCATTTGCATTGAATGCAGCTTCAAATGAGTCATGGTTACCTATAAACCCTCTTCTTTTCTCCATGGTTTAAAAGGTTGCAGTAGGGCCATGTAGTACAGTTCTCTATGTTGAGGAGTTTCAAATGATAATTTCATATCATTAATGAGGCTGGGTGTAGTTGGACGAGGCTTCCTTCACAAGTTGTGCCCACGTATTTTCCACATTGTTCATCTCGTTTCACATTTTTTTTGTAGGAGACATTTTGGTACAGCCACATGTTTTCCAAAGCAGTACATGTTTGGGTAGTATGTGTCTAATACATTGTTTTTTAAAATGTCCTGGCTGTTGTGATCATTGGCTATTGTTTCTATGTCTTGGTAGGATTCCAGCACTCTTTCTGGATGCAGCTGGACAAAGGCTTAGCCAGACTAGGTGTTCAGATTTGTCATACAAGGCTGTGCCTGTTAAACGGTCTGCAGCTTCGTAGCATCCACATTCTCTATGGGACAGCATTTTTATGGAAAAGCTGTACAATTTTGTGACGGTGTTTTGTCAGATGATCTGTCATCCAAGTGGTCTTTTAGCTCTGTTTTCTGAGCTTTGGTTAAGTAGGCTGTGACATATCTTGCAACAGGAGTGGAATTATCTGAAATATATTGTATGTCTGTTTGCATACCACAAGAGGCAAATGATTGCATTGTCATAATTGATGTACTTTGAAGCTTTGCTTCTTTTGAGGCTGTATGTGTTTAGGCAATTTGATATTCACACTGTAACAAATTGATTTTTTTATTCATAACGCGCTTAATACCCAGAGGTGTTCCACTTTTCTGAGGGGAGGGATAGTTCTATTACAGATGAATTGCAGCATGGCAATAAAACAGTGGTGAAAGTATCTTAATACATTTACAGGGTCAAGAGAGCAGAGTTCTCCTAGTGTTTTATGTCTATTCCTTCTTTGTTTTGGTTTGCTATACGTAGGAAGTCGTGCAAGTCATCCTGTTGGAATCCAAATTGGAATCTCCAACCTTGATTCCAACTCCCCCTGTGACCTCATATTACTTTGCGCTATACAAGTGTTATAAAGTAAAGTAAAGAGCTACTGGCAGTGTCAACAAAGAAAGGTCAATCCATGGTTGCCAGAAAATCTGCTTTGCAGAGGTTGAGTATGACTTGCTGAAGCGTGGCCATGAACAACATCCGTTTCTTTATCTGTTGGCATCAAAAAGGGCTAGAACTGGTCTATAGTTTGTTTTTTCAAATGTATAAATATCTGGCTAATAATTGCGCCCCAGATGCAGGTTTGACAAATCCAGGGAATTCGTCCCTTCTGCCCAAGGGGGAGTGTGAAGAATCCTGCGGATCCCTCACTGAAACCCTGCCTAAAGTCTCCTCCAAGGTAGGCAGGTGAAGGCAGACTCTTCCCGATCCAAACCCTGGGGGTGGTGTACTGAGGGAGGATTATCTGTGTGGAGAAGAGGCCCAAGGAAATGGGGGAGATTCCGTGGGATGAGACACTATTTTTCCTCTAACAGGGAGATTCTGACCAATGTACCAGAAGCGATTATGGCTTACTGTCATTTTAATGTCTCTAAACCTCCCATTACATTTAAGGTCGTAAACCCTAAAGTTGTAACACCAAAGCATATTATACCAAAAGAACATCTTTTTGGTTCCTAAATGTCCTTCTCAATTACACTACAAGGAATGGCGGGAATGGTGTCTTCTCTAAATCATCTTCCTCTAGCAAGGTTAAAACCTACAGCCCCACTGTTACAATTACTAAGGGAATTAAACCTACCCTTAAAAAGATACTCAATAAGAAGAAAAACCTGGCTTTGATGAAGTAAACTACATGCCCCAGAATCCTATAGGGAGTGAGACGAAGAGGGCTAAAGAAGCATGCAAATGTAGGGCAATTGCATCCAACAGCCTTTGCAAGGGTCAGGCAATTGAAACCAATGGCTCACAACCTGGGAGGCATAAAAGGCTGCAGCAGGAGAGGAGGAAGGAGCTGGAGCAGGAGTTGGAAGGATGGCAGCAGAAGCAGTAGTAGAACAGCACGAGGCTGGCAATTCACGAGGACGTGTGATCGCAGAAAAGACACCAGAGCATGGAGACAGCAGATTTCACCTTCAAGTTCTGAGAGGGTCATGTGGTCTCAAAACCTGTATTGCCTTGGCTGCACTGAGAAAGACGTGCTGACAGCGGAGCTTTCCCCATGTGCGCTGAGTATCTGTGATTGCAGCGCCGCTGAAGCCAGAGGCCTGTTGCAGAAGGCAAACCGAGAGACTGAGGAGTGAAGGAGACTCCCAAACAACATGGCCGGACCGTAGACACCCGTGCTGTAGAAGCGTGTGGGTCCTAACAGTACCAGAAGCAGTAGCAGCATTGGAAGAAGTCGGGAAAGTAAAGCAGCCCGCAACTACAGTGTTCCTGGAGCCAGTGAGTGACGCTCTGCATTCAGGTTCACTCAGCAAGCTTTGCCAGTAACTGCTACAAGCTCAGAAGTAACTTGCGTAGGTTCAAAAGCAAGTATAAACAGTTAGTCGTTGTGGAAATTCCTTTTACTAATGGAAATGTAACACATGTACTATTAGTGAGAACAATGGTGTTCGCGCAAGAAGAAAAGCCTATTTACATTGTTGAGCAATTCACGGTTGCCAGAGTGGTCGCGACTCAATACAAGGGAATGCCTGTAATAAACATTTCTGAAAACCTAACCTCGACTTCCACTAGGGTTACTAGTGAATGGAGCATCAAAGGAAGGTCACGTGTGGCCAACTGCATTTCCGTGAAGGAATCTGAAACAGTCTCTGTGATACGGAATAGAAGAAGTTACTTCTTACCTTGTAATGTTCTTTCGACGGGATGTTCCTCTGAGGTATTCCTTATCTTTGATAATACGTTTCCAGCTTGCTGGCCTCGGAAATTTTTTCTGTAGAGGGCTCTGCGCGTCGACGCCCGCCGAGTCGATGTCCCTCGACGGCCACCGTATCGGCGCCGACGTCACCATGCCCATAAATAGCCACGCGCTACGTCCGTTGCTCAGTTCCTTTTTGTAGCATAAGAAAAGTCATGCCTGAATTGGTTATTGACCTTGAAGGAGCGTAAGCTGCAACCACAAGGGAAGTATCACTGCAGGGATGGATGGGAGGGGAGGGGCGATAAGGAATACGTCGGAGGAACATCCCGTCGAAAGAAAGTTACAAGGTAAGAAGTAACTTGTTCTTCGAAGGGATTGTGTCCTCCGACGTATTCCTTATCTTTGATAGACTCCCATAGCAGTGGCATGTAATTGGAGGTGGGAGTGAGAATGTTATGTATCCCTTTAGGGATGGACCGAATGTAATACGGCCTTGCCAAATCTGGTCTCTTGACTAGTGGAGGAATCCAGATTGTAAAATTTTGTGAATGTATGTGCGGACGACCATGTGGCAGCCGCATATATGTCTCGGACCGGTACCCCTCTTTGGAGAGCCGAAGAGGCTGCGATACCCCTGGTTGAATGAGCCCTGAGATTTTGGGGTGGCTCTTTCCCTGCCAGTTTGTAACATTTCAGAATGGCCAAAATAATCCACCTGGAGATGGTTTGTTTTGTTATGGGTAGTCCCAACTTGTGACCTGAGTATCCTACAAACAGTTGTTCTGCTTGCCTGATCCTAGCCATTCTGCTGATGTAAAAGGCGAGAGCTCGCCTTGGGTCCAGCCTATGTAGCCTTTCCTCCTCTTTCCCCGGATGGGGAGGAGGGTAGAACGAAGGTAAGGTAATTTTCTGAGTAATATGAAATTCAGAAACTACCTTTGGGAGGAAATTAGGCTTCACCTGTAGGACAACTGTGTCCTTGTGGAAAATTGTATGTGGGGGTTTACAGGAGAGAGCTTGGAGCTCGCTCACCCTCCTAGCAGATGTTAGTGCTACCAATAGGAGAGTTTTAAGCGTGAGAAATCTCAGCGAACAAGAGTGAAGTGGTTCGAATGGAGTGCCCATTAGGAAGTTTAAGACTAAACTTAAGTCCCATAAGGGAACCTGGAATGGTTTTGGAGGATAAACATTAGTTAATCCCTTGAGAAATTGTATCACTAGAGGAAGTTTAAAATACGATGGTTCCTCCGCAGTGCGCTTGAAGATAGAAAGCGCTGCAAGATAGCCTTTTACAGTGCCAACTTGAAGGCCTGAGTTTGCCAAGTAGAGTAGAAACGATAACACCGTTGGTGTACCACATGAAAAAGGGTCGATATTCTCTTCCCTACACCAGCTGCAAAATTTGTTCCAACGGCAGCGGTGTAAAGACTTTGATGCTTGCCTTCTGGCCGAAAGCAACACCTCCATGACGTCATCAGGGAGATCCCAATCCTTGTAGCTCACCCTTTCAGAAGCCAAGCGTGAAGGTTGAGGGTTCTTGTGTCTGGATGGAGAACCTGACCTCCCTTCTGCGAGAGAAGATTCTCTTTGAGTGGAAGACGGATTGGAGGACAGATGGACATATCTAGAAGGTCCGGGTACCACATTCTCCTGGCTCAATCCGGGGCTATTAGGATCATGGTTTTCCGGAATCTTCTCAACCTCCTGATCATTTTAAGAATAACAGGGACTGGTGGGAACGCGTAAACGAGTGGAAACTCCCAGTCCACTACGAGCGCGTCTCCTAGAGCTCCTCTCGGGGGAAATTCCCTTGAACAGAACAGATCGCACTTTCTGTTGGTGCTTGTGGCGAACCGATCCACCTGAGGGGTTCCTCAAAGGGCGAAGATCTCTTGAAGGACTTCCTGAGCTAGCTCCCACTCGTGGGAGACTGTGCTCTGCCTGCTCAGAGCGTCCGCTGTCAAGTTCTTCTCTCCGGCTAGGTGGGCTGCCGATAGAGAGATTCTTTCTTGGATTGCCCAAAACCAGAGCTGCATCGCCTCTCTGCACAGTGGCAGTGATCCTACGCCTCCTCTTTTGTTGAGGTAGTGCATGGCCACCGTGTTGTCCGTCATTATCAGGACATTTCTCCCCTGTACTGATGGCAGTAACGCTTTCAGCGCTAGTCTGATCGCTCTCAGCTCTAATTGGTGGATGTGTAGTCTGGACTCCGATGGAGACCAACGACCGCTGATGGTCAAGTCGTTGGCATGGGCTCCCCACCCCGTGAGTGAGGCGTCTGTGACTACTGTTGTCTCCGGCCATGGTTGCCAAAACAGTTCTCCTTTCAAGATGTTCTCTGGATAGGCCGACCATTGAAGGTCGCGGGCTACCTTGTCCGGAAGAGATCGGTCATTCTCCCTGAGAATTGCGACCACTGACTTCTCAGTGCCCACTGAAGAGATCTCATTCTCAGAAGAGCCTCTGGCATAAGGAAGATGCAGGATGCCATGAGGCCTAGCAATCTCAAAAAGTCGGAGGCTGGGAGACGTTGGGCATTTTGAAACTTGGTGACCATCTGTAGAATATCTTGAGCCCTCACCTCTGGTGGCGAGGCTTTTCCCAGAGAAGTGTCCAGGACCGCTCCAATGAACTGGAGTCTCTGTGATGGTATCATCTGTGACTTCTTTAAATTGAGGGAGAAGCCCAGTTTGTGAAGGAAGTGGCAGACATAATCTAGCTGGGCCTGGGCCTGTTTCGAAGATACAGCCCTGATCAGCCAATCGTCCAGGTAGGGGTAGACGTGGATCCCTTCCCTCCTTAGACTCGCTGCCACTACTGACATCAGCTTGGTGAAGACCCTCGGGCGGAGGTCAGCCCAAATGGCAGAACTCGAAATTGATAATGAGAGTCGCTAATTGCGAACCTCAGGTATTTCCTGTGTTTGAGATGGATTGGAACATGGAAATAAGCATCCTGAAGGTCCAGAGATGCCAGCCAGTCCTGGAGCTGGAGGGCCTGAAGGATCTGAGAGAGAGTTACCATCTTGAACTTGTCCTTCCTGAGGAACTTGTTAAATTCTCGTAAGTCCAGGATGGGTCTCAGTCCTCCGTCCTTCTTTGGTATGAGAAAGTAGGGGGGAGTACCAGCCCTTGTTCCTGTCCGCTACAGGTACCAGTTCTATGGCACCTTTCTCTAGCAGGTCTATAATTTCCTGCAAGAGGAGCGGATCTGGAACTTTTAGAGAGCTGTTCCCCGGTGGATGACTCTGAGGGATGTGTAGAAAGGGTAGGCAGTAACCCTGGGCAACTGTCTCCAATGCCCAAGCATCTGACGTTATAGCCTGCCATTCCGTCAGATGGTGAGTTAACCTGCCCCCTACAGGTGTATTGTGTGGAAAGGCCTCAGAGTGGTTTGGGGGCGGCTGATGCAGATGCCGAGGGTAAAGAGGCACCTGCTACTGCTGCGCCTTAGTACCTTTGACCCGTCCACCTCGGGTGGATCTCCTTTGGCCTCTTTGAGCCGGCTGTCCTCTGCCTTTCCCGAATGCGGAATAATAGCGAAAGGACTTTCCTCTCCCAGAGGTTCTTGAGGGGCGAAAAGGGGTTTGGCGGATAGCAGCTCCTAAAGATTTTGCTGCTGCTTTAGAAGTCTGTAACTTTTCCAGACTGTCATCAGCCTTTTTTCCGAATAGTGAAGAGCCGTCAAAGGGCATATTCAAAAGTCTGGCCTGTACATCTGGAGCAAAGCCAGACTTTCGCAACCACGCATGCCTGCAGATTGTTGTACTTGCCGCCATGGCCCTGCTGATACTGTCAGTGGAATCGATGCCAGTTTGAAGTGATTCGCACATGGCATCTTTGCCATCTTTAATAATGTTAAGGAAGGCTTCCTTTTCCTCTCCTTCGGGTATGCAGTCAGCCACTGATGAAGCACACTCCCACAGTGTGTGACTGAACCTGGCGAGCGTACAGGTGGCGTTGATGGACTTCAACGCCATACTACAAGCAGAGAAGACTTTCTTCGCCACAGAATCGTACCTCTTGTCATCTCTATCCTGTGGGACAGTAGGGTAAGCGGTCCTACTGCTAGATGAAGTTGCCGCTTGAACCACTAGGCTCTCTGGAGTCGGGTGTTTTGATAAGTATTCAGGGTCAGCAGCCGCTACCCTATACTTGGCTGACAATCTTTTATTGACCGCAGGGATAACTTCAGGAGTTTCCCAATTAGATGTAATTTTTCTTTGTAAGGCTGCATGGAAGGGGACCACAGGGTCCTCCTGTGGACCTTTGTCTAATATGTCTGTTAGGTCATCCTGTTGAAAGACAGGGGAAGGCGCAGGCCAACCCATAAATTCAATAATTCTTGCCATAAGGTTTCTATAGGGTGTTTCGGCATGTTCCCCTCGGTCTGGTTTAACAAATTCCATTTCCGGGGAAGTGTCCAGCCCACTTGCCTCATGTAGTGACTCCTGTAGGTCCTTCAGCCTTCTTTCCTCAGAGGTGAAATCCTCTGAAATAGGCAGTGTGGTCCTCTGTAACCCAAATGTTTCCTGGTCAGAATCTTCCCCCTCTTCATAAATTGAAGATAGTCCAGGGTACTCTGACCTCTGAAATGGTGTAAAACCCATCTCTAAGGCAGAAGTAGCCAAACTCGTCATTATTGGGCGAGAAAACGTCGATGTCGTCGACGCCGATGTGACAGGCTTCGAAGGTGCCGAGAACGGCGTTGAAAAAACTGGAAGGGGTCTCGAAGAACTCGAGAGGATCGGGATCCTACTCGAGGACATCGATGACGGTCTCAGCGTCGTGCCGGAGGCCCTTGGAATCACAGTAAGCTGTGGAGTAGCCTTGGTCTTCTCTTTCATCGGCGTCGATGCCGACGATGGCGTCGAGTCGATCGACCGATGCGTCGAGGAACCCTTCGACAACGGCGTCGATGGCGCCGATCCATGCATCGAAGATGGTGCCTTCTTACCTGATGGCTCGTGGCGCTCTCGGGGGAATGTTTCGCCGGGTTCTGCAACTCGCAGCATTTTGATTTTTTGGGTTTTTCACCCGGGGTATCACCCTCCGCTGTCTTCGAGGGGGTCGAGGCCGCGTTCTTGAAGACGCTTAACATTTTCTTTCTGAATTCCTCCCACTCAGCCTGAGAGCTGTGTTTTGTGGGACAGGAGACCCTTTCTGGGGAAACAGAAGGTGAGGAAGGGGATCTTCGACGTCTCTTTTTTGAGTGTCTTGATCTCGACGAATGGTGGGAGCTACTTCGAGATCTAGAATGGGAAAGTTTGACGGCGAGGAGACGAATGCCTCGACTCAGCCGAAGAAACCTTCGAGGAGGTTTTGACTGACTTACCTCTCTCGAGCTTCCTCTTGCGCTCCTTCAAGGCTTTCACCGTCATGGACATGCAGTCCTCACACTCCGAACAATGGTGCTCGGCTCCCAAGCACCACATGCAGATCCTGTGTGGCTCCGTTATCGACATTTTTTTACCGCAGTCTCTACATTTCTTGAAGCCGGATCGCAGCGTCGTCGGTTCAGATGAAGATGCCATCGAGAATGAGTAGGTATCATTCAAATAGATATAGAGTTATCCTGACTGCACTGAGCAACGACGTTCCGAAGCGCGGAAAAACGGAACTGAGCAACGGACGCAGCGCGTGGCTATTTATGGGCATGGTGACGTCAGCACCGATACGGTGGCCGTCGAGGGACATCGACTCGGCGGACGTCGACACGCAGCGCCCTCTACAGAAAAAATTTCCGAGGCCAGCAAGCTAGAAACGTATTATCAAAGATAAGGAATACGTCGGAGGACACAATCCCTTCGAAATACAATCACTGGTATCTCATTACGGTTAAAGATCTATCTTAATAGTGGTCACATGTACTTGGATCTGTTTTTCCTTTGAAGACTGCATCTTGTAGTATTCAGAACATTTATTCTTTAAGTCCAGAACTTTTTCTGACTAAAAGAACAGGTGTTATCCAAGCCAAATGGTGAACCCTATCCATAGTGAAACCAGTCCTATTAAGAACTATCCAGCTGATCTGCGAGGTTGTTAAAGGTCCAGTATCCTCTGGTACAAGTGTGGCATTGTTACCTGAAGCTGAAAGAGTGGTAATACAGCGTCAGGGTAATTACCGGAACCAAGAAGGTGTGAACAAAGCATGGAGAAGGGAGCTGGGTGCTTGTAAAAGAGTCATACAGAAGAAGATAATCTGTGATGCTGAAGACTGCTGAAGTTGAGAGAAAGTCAGTCTTGGAGCAGAGGCAGGTTATACTTGTGGCAGAAAGGCAGACAGAAGAGGCAAACAGGCTGTCCTTTTCTTGGGGTATAGGACAGAAGAACAAGTTACTTACGCCTGGTAATGTTCGTTCAACTGGATGTTCCTCCCAAGTATTCCTCATCTACGATATATCCTATATCAAGCTTCAGAAAATAATTTCGGCAGAGGGCGTGGAGGGGAGAGCAATAGTGCAGGGGAGTTGCAATGGAGTGGGGAGGGGATTGTAGTATTGGAGTAGAGAAGGGAACATTCGGATTGTGCAAGTGCAGAAGAAAGAAGTGCAGGGAGGGTGGAGGAGAGGGGTATAAAATGCAGTGGGCATAAGAATCAGGGGTGAGGTGGAGTGGAAAGTAGAAAGGGCCCAGGGGCTAGCAAGTGCTGGGAGGATACTGAAGGGGTGGGCGGGAAATGCCAGGGTATATGCCAGGGATAGACCACCGTCTGAGTGCGGGGGGGGGGGATTGGACCAAACGCAGGAGAGGTGGCAGTCCCACAGGCTAGTCAGGGGAAAGGGGTCCGGAAGGGGAGTGCTGGTGAAGACTTATCAGGGAGGACCTGGTGCATTGGGTATCAGGTAATAATATCGCCATATATATGGTCGCCGTAAATAATATCGCCGGGAAAATGTTGTGGCGATATTTGGGTGACCATATATGTGGCGACAGGGGCAAAAAAAAAACATTTTAAAAAAAAAGTTTGGGGGTTGCAGGGGTGTCCCCCGCATGTTCCATGCAATAATGTCGCCACAAAAAACAACCATTTTTCGGTGATATTTTTGCATGGCGAGATTTTTGTGGCGACATTACTACATGGAACCGTGCATTGTGTGACTCATAGGTGACCAGGCTGCCAGTCGCAGTGGTGGGGGTCAGTTAGCAAGGGAGGGGGAAGGAGGTAGAGAAGAGCAGGGTCTAGAGAAGCTTCTGGAACTTAAGGAGGTCGGGCTCAAGTCTGAAAGGGGAAGGGAGGCGATCCCATAGGTAGGCACCTGCTATAGGAACAAAGGGCTCTAGCAGGGAGGGGTTTCGGGAGAGGGAGTTGGATGTGGCCGGGCCCCAGGCCCCAAAATGCTTTGTGAATGATGCAGAGGGTCTTGAATTTGATCCTAGCAGCCACTGGGAGCCAATGGAGAGATTTAAGGGCTGGTAAGATGCAGTCCCTGGGCTTGAAGCCAAGGATGAGTAGTAGGAACAGGGAGAGTGAAGACTGGGGTGTCTGGAAGGCACAAAACTTAACCATGTCATGATGAAATCCTGGATAGTTACCCCAGATTGCTCCCGGCGGGTGGAGAGACAGATAAGGTATTGCCTTTAGGCCATCGCAACCAGCGAGATAGATTTTAGATATTGGGGATTACTGATCACTAGTGCCAATCCGGGGATTGAGAGCAGCTGGGGTTAGAGTGGGATTGCTCATATCTAGGGTAGAGGGGGACAACCATTAGGCCCATTTAAAATAAAAAAAACATTGACTCAACTGAGGTTTGGTGCATTCTTGAGGCCATCTGTGAGACTTCATAATTACTGACAGTATTCAGAGGGCCTATTTCAGCACAAGCACCTACCTCCTCACCCCCACACATAGAAAATACATGCGACAGTCATCAGTGTCATGCACTCGAATGGCCCAGTGGTGGGTCAGGGACAGCCTCGGGTGCAAGATGCAGGTCATCAGTGTACATCCTTTCCTATGCGCCTAGCCATATGCCAATCCCCAATAATCCATACATTTATAGCTGTAAGAGAAAACGTAATTTACAGCCTGTGAGCCTCATTAGGTCCCGGTTTTCCTTTTCCATCCCACAAGCCAGTGACAGGGAGACGAGGCTCCTCCATTGGGACCCATCTTGACATTCATAAAGGGAACCGTGTAGCAGTATACATTTTATCCCTGTATCTTCAAGGGGAGGCCAGTGGGACGTATTTAAATCTGTGAGTGTCCAGAGCTGAAGAACAAGTTACAATTTCTTTCACCAGCATTGGAACTTTCATAGATTACAGTTTTAGAAAAGATTAACTAGTAGTCCAATGCAAAACGTGAGGGAGGAGAGGCTCTTCATCTTTCAAAAGAAGCAGACAACCAAAACAAGAAAATATGATTCACCTTATAGAAAGAGGTTTTGCAGTACTGCTTGGCACAAAGGCGACTCTGCGGTTGCATCTGTGTCCAGGCAGTAATGATTAGAGAAGGTGTGGAGTTCCTTCCATGTGGAAGCTCTACATATGTCCTGAAGTGGTACTCCCAGATTAAAAGGTGGCCACAAATGGTCCTCTATTGGAATAGGTTTTAAAATGGGCCATGCAGGGGCTGTCCTACTGCTGCATGGCAGAACATAATACAGGTTGATATCCAAAGTGATGCCCTTATTTATAATGTGCTATACCCATGGAGAGTGGTCTGGAGGCCACAAAGAGTTGACTAGCAGTACAATCAATGTATTATTGTAAGGCTCTCCTTAATAGACCTTGAGGAATAGCTTGATTGAACAGACAGTAGCTTTGGTCTACCCTCTCTGTGCAGAGAATAGGAGATTGGCATCTTTCCTCATAGTGCATTTTTTCCATGTCCTGATACCGTGAGGAGTAAAAGATGGGATAGCACCTAGTGGGGTTCAGCATCCATGGGCAGACTTGAGAGATAACCAAATAGGTAGAACTTTTCCATTTTCTCATGAAGCACCTGGCATCAGGCCATGCAGCAAAGATCACTGCTATGCAATCATCAGGAAGATACAAATGTCCATATCTGGACTATTCTGGTACCATGTAGTCAATCAGAGAAGCTGGATTGAATGTGGCCATTATACCGGGCCAGAAGCTAGAGTTATGGTATAAGACGTATCAGTGTCTTCTGTGAGAGTTGAAGAAAGTCTGCGTAACAATTCCATTCTTAAGCATGTCAGATGGAGGCGTGCAAGCAACCTGTTTATGTGGAGAGTAGTGGAAGAACTTACAAACTGTTAAAAAAAAATCTGAAGCAGCAAAGCTGGGAGACAAGATATCTAAGATGAGGAATACGTGGGAGGAACATCCAATTAAAAGAACGTTACAGTTGGTAATTAACTTGTTCATTGAATGGATTGTGTCCTCCCACGTATTCCTCATTTTAGATAGGCTCCCAAAGGAGTAGGAAATTGGAGGAGGGAGTAACAGAAAATTCAATCATGGACTGAATGAAGGACAGCTTTTGCAAAGAGTTCTCCTTGTTATGAAGTAGAGGAAAAGCAATAATGCTTCAAAGGTGTGCATTGACGACCAGGTGGCTGCAGCACAAATATCCTGCACCGGGACATGCCTCTGAAGAGCTGCGGAAGTTGCCATGCCCCTGGTTGAATGAGCCCTTAACCCATCTGTAGGCTCTTTTCCAACCAATTTATAGCACTCCGAGATTGCTAGAATTGGTCATCTGGATAGAGTTTGTTTAGACACTCCAAGGCCCAATTTGTGTCCAGTATACCCAACAAATAGTTGGTCACATTGTCGAAGATTTGCCAATCTGGAAATGTAGAAACAGAGCCCTTTTTGTGTCCGGTCTGTGCAATCTTTTCTCTTCCTTACTAGCTTGAGGAGGAGGGTAAAAAGAAGGTAAGGTGATTTTCTGTGACAGATGGAAATCGCAGATTATCTTAGGCAAGAAAGATGGTTTGACTTTTAGAATAACTTTGTCCCTATGGAAATCGGCGTGAGGAGGCTTACAAGAAAGCGCCTGCAACTCACTTATCCTGCGGGCTGATTTTATAGCCACTAACAATATTGATTTTAGAGTGAGAAGTATTAATGGGCAAGAATGTAAAGGTTCGAAAGGGGCACACAAGACATTTTAAGACTAAATTCAAAACCCAGATGGGCACCTGAAAAGGTGTCGGAGGGTACACATTTGTCAGCCCTTTCAAGAATTGAATGACTAAAGGGCATTTTAAAATAGGACACCTCTTCAAGGGAACGCTGAAAGATAGATAGCGCTGCCAAATATCTTTTTATAGTGCCAACTTGGAGTCCCAAATTGGCCAAGTGTAAGCGGAAAGAAAGCACTGTAGGAGTATTACATAAAAATGGATCCACATTCTTATCCCTGCACCAGTTACTGAACTTGTTCCAATGACACCGATACAAGGATTTTGTTGCTGGCCACCTGGCCGAAAGCAAGGTCTTCATTACGTCATCTGGGAGGTCAAAATCCTTACATCTCAGCCTCTCAGAAACCATACGTGAAGACTGAGTGTCTTGACCTCTGGATGGAGAACCCGACCTTCCTCTTGCGAGAGAAGATCCTCTCTTTGTGGAAGACGTATTGGAGGGCAGATGGACATGTCCAGAGGGTCCGGGTACCACGTCCTCCTGGCCCAATTCGGGGCAATTAGGATCATGGTTTTCCTGAACTTTCTCAACCTCCTGATTACATGAGGAATCACGGGGACTGGAGGAAACGCCTATAGGAGTGGACATATCCAGTCCACCACAAATGCGTCCCCTAGAGCTCTTCTTGGGGAAAATTCCCTTGAGCAGTACAGTTCGCAATTCCGGTTGGAACCGGTCGCGAACAGATCCACTTGAGGGGTTCCCCAAAGGGCGACGTACTCTTGAAGGACTTCCTGAGCTAGTTGCCACGAGTGGGAGACTGCTCTGCCTGCTCAGAGCGTACGCCGCCGTGTTCAGCTCTCCGGCTAGGTGAACTGCTGATAGAGAGATTCCTTCTTGCATTGCCCAGAACCAGCGCTGCATTGGCTCTCTGCACAATGGGAGTGATCCTACGTCGTCTCTTTTGTTGAGGTAGTACATGGCCACTGTGTTTTCCGTCATTATCAGGACATTCTTTCCCTGCACAGAGGGCAGAAAAACCTTCAGCGCTAGTCTGATTGCCCTCAGCTCCAAAAAGGCTGATGTGTAGTTTGGACTCCGATGGAGACCAACGACCGATGATTGTCAGATCGTTGGTGTGGGCTCCCCACACCGTGAGTGAGGCATCCGTCACTACCGTTATCTCCGGCCATGGTTGCCAAAAATGTTCTCCCTTGAGGATGTTTTCCTTGCAAGCCCACCATAGAAGATCTTGAGACACTCTGGCCGGGACCTGCAGAAGATCTGACATCTCCCCCGAAAATTGGGACCATTGAGTCCTGAGGGCCCATTGAAGGGATCTCATCCTCAATCTGGCCTGTGGCACCAGAAAAATGCAGGATGCCATGAGACCTAACAACCTTAGAAAATCGAATACCGGCAGATGTTGGGCATTTTGAAACTTTGTTACCAGCTGCAGAATGTGGAGAGAGCTCTCCTCGGTAGGCGAGGCTTTCCCTGAGGAAGTATCCAGGACTGCTGCGAACAATTGGAGTCTTTGGCTTGGAATCATTGGTGACTTCTTGTAATTGAGGGAGAAGCCCAGTCTGTGTAAGAAGTGCAGGTCAAGGCCAGCTGTTCCTGGGCTCGTTCGGGTGAACTTGCCCTGATTAGCCAATCGTCCAGATAAGGGTAGATGTGAATCCCCTTCTCCTGATACTCGCGGCCACTACCACCATCAGCTTGGTGAAAACCCTCAGGGGCGGAGGTCAGCCCAAATGGTAGAACCCGAAACAGATGAGAACCGCCAACTGCGAACCTCAGGTACTCTGTGATTGAGATGGATTGGCACATGAAAGTAAGTATCCTAAAGGTCCAATGAAACCAGCCAGTCCTGAAGATGAAGAGCCTGAAGGATCTGAGAAAGGGTCACCATCTTGAACTTGTCCTTCTTGAGGAATTTGTTCCAATTTCTTAAATCCAAGATGGGTCTCAATCCTCCATCGTTTTTGGGGATGAGAAAATAAGGGGAGTACCAACCCTTGTTCCTTTCCGCTACAGGTACATATTTTATTGCACCTTTCTCCAGCAGGGTTCAAATCTCCTGCACATGGAGCGTGTCTGGAATTTTTGCAGATTTGGTTCCCAGTGGATGATTGAGGTCTCTGATGAAAAGGAAGGTAGTAACAATGGGTCACTATCTCTAGCGACCAGGCATCTGATGTAATGCCTCACCATTCGTTCAGATACCGAGTGATTCTGCCTCCCACCGTGGTCTTGTGGGTGAAGACCTCAAAGTGGCTTTGCAGCGGCTGCAGCAGTGGCCGAGGAGGTAGTAGCTGCTGCTGGGGCTGATCTAGCACCGCTCCCTTTTCCACCACGAAAGGATTTTCTCTGTTGGCCTCTTTGACTGGCCTGCCCCCTTCCTCTTCCAAAAGGGGCAACTCCTCCAGGAAGATGAGCCTGCGTAGGAGTGTTGTTGAGGCTGTCTCATAGCGGCGCTGAGTGATTTCGCTGCCGCTTTCGAGGTCTGCAGCTTCTCCAAGCTTTCGTCTGCCTTGCTGCCAGACAGCCTCAAGCCATCAAAGGGCATATTGAGTA
This sequence comes from Ambystoma mexicanum, assembly GCF_040938575.1. Taxonomy (NCBI): domain Eukaryota; kingdom Metazoa; phylum Chordata; class Amphibia; order Caudata; family Ambystomatidae; genus Ambystoma; species Ambystoma mexicanum. The sequence goes on along the minus strand of NC_090922.1, from coordinate 573,032,982 downwards.
ATCTAGACTGCACATCAGGTGCAAAGCCAGATTTCCTCAGCCATGCGAATCTGCGTAGGACCGTGCTAGATGCCATGGACCTGCTTACACTATCAGCAGTGTCCAGTCCTGACTGAAGGCATTCCTCCATAGCCTCTTTCCCATTTTTTACTACTGCCAGGAAACCATCCCGTTCCTCACCTTCCGGGATGTGTTCAGCCGCTGGCAGTCCCACAGGGTGCAAGTAAATCTTGCTAAAGTGCAAGTTACATTCGTTGATTTAAGGGCCATGCTGCCGGAAGAAAAAACCTTCCGGGCCAAAGCATCAACTTTTTTATCATCCCTGTCGGTGGTATTGAGGGGTAAGCGGATTGCCTACTGGAGGTTGCAGCTTGTACCACTAGACTTTCAGGGGAGGGATGTTTAGATAGGTGTTCCGGATCTTATAAAGATGGCCTGTATTTTGCTACACATTTTTTGTTTACTGCTGAAACAAAATCAGGAGTATTCCAATTTACCATCACCCTTTTTTGTAGTGCCTTATGGAAAGGAAGGACAGGATCTTTTAGAGGACCCTCACTCAGGATCTCCGTCATATCATCCTGGTCCTGTGCCGAAGGCGATAGAGAGGAGACTTTACTAAGTCTCAACTTATTTCCACGCCTAGCACCAAGCCCTGATTTAGAAGTATGAAGTTTTCCTTGGCCTTCAGTGATCTGGGCAGATGCTCTATGGGCTGCTCTCCTAAACTACTTAAAACGTCCTCAGCCGTAGGGGATACTGAAAGGCTTGACAATAACAGGGACCACCCCATGGTGCTGTTTGGTTTAACATGTATCCAATGTACCTATGCTTAAAACACTAGCACGATTTCATAGGTCATGAAAATGTCAGAAATCTTAGAAAATATAAAACAGTTTATTCAAGAGGCAGAATAGGGTTCAAATGGTCATCTGTCCAATGCTTGGATATTTATGCAAGTCCTTCATCAGGGACGGAGCCTTTGGATCAACAATATACAATAGATGCATCTCATAAAACACAAAAACATAAATAAACATGGTTACATTGCGTACACCGCAAAAAGTAAAGAAAATAAAAGGAAAACGGATAAAAAGAAGAAAAAGACAACTGTTAAAGAATCGTAAAACCAGTTGTGTCAACTAAATAAAACAGTGTGAAGTTCCTAATTGTGGAAATAAAATACCTATGCATATGTCAAAATCATCCGCTGTATGTTGGATATGTTGGAGTGTGCTATCCTGTGACCTGTAACAGAGTCCTAATTATGCTCAAAATATCGTATAAGCAGAACAAAAATATGCATTAAAAAACAAAAACATTGGAAACAGCGAAGTGCGTTCCCTGCAAATGCATGTAAAACCATAAAACAAAGTATGTCCATATACCTTCACCCCAGAAGAAATTCATGTTTGTGAAAACATTGCGTAGCTAAATGCAAAGATCAGATGTGCCACAGATACATGAACCGAACCAGAAAATCCCAGCAGCAGAGTTCATATCCTGTGTTAAAAAAACCATGAACCCGACAAAAAGTCAATGCGAGTCCCCAATGTTAGGGAGATTTATCATGTTTATGCGTCATACCCTCTCCTAGTGAAACCACAAGCACTTTTTGTTGGATTTCTGGACCTTTCTGAAATCCTGAATGAGAGGAGCAGTTCTCATTTATTCTTACGGGCTCGGTCTTTGTACTGTACCTATCCAATGGAGTCTATTTTACTCCATAAAGTCTTAAAGGGATCTATATTTTACTACTGCAGCACAAATCCTTATGGGCAGTGTTGCTGGGGACCCTTATGGTCCTCCTTTGAGATTATTTTTCTTTATCCTAAAGTAACTACAATTATTAAGGATAGATACATACATAGTATCGCTCCTAAAATTTTATATTCTTTGAGATTGGTACACACCACCGTCATTCCGATCATCGTTGCTCGCGGAGAGGGTTGGAGCCCTGCTCACCCATAACTGCAGGAGCAGTCCTCACTGCATCCAGCCCAGCTTGTTCAACGGTACGTCCTGCAATTCCCTGCTACATCAACACTGTGCGTTACCATTGGATGCCAGCATAATTGTATGTTTTGTGATCCGATTATACCAGTCAGCTATTGAACACCAAAGTTACTAAAGCGTGCATCGCCTGACCTCAAAATGGCAAGCGCGATGCGGGGTGAAACCGAGGCTCTCCTCGGTTTCTAAACAGTGTTGCTCATATTGAATCACCCGCCTCTGGAAGGTGGAAGCAGAAGAAAACCTAATGAATAAGGCCGACTTCCTGTTTGCCGTCTGTTTGCCGTTGGGAGCCACTGACTTGCGATATTAAGGTAGTCCCGATTCCCAACCCATCTCTCTCCATGCTGTCGTGTTCTGAGCTGCCTCTGCTGTCTCCCACAGCCAAAACTAACCCTGTAGTTTTCAACGGCATGGCCTATACCAGTAACATAGCATCACCTCTTTCACCGTTGCCTCGTAACACTACCCTTGAAGGATACTGCTGCCTCATGGCCAACCGCAGTGGCCCCTGCTGTCTATGAGCAGAACTATATCTATTCCCAATGAGCCAATTCTCACTGCATACTCTGCACCTATAGCACGGACTAGAAATAGTTCACAGCGCACTGTTTTACATTGTGTCTCCATTGATTCTGCCTGTTACGGTGCCCTTGCACTGAGTTGAATTAGCCTACTGCGCATTCTGTATTACATTGTGACTCCATTGATTCTGTCCTCGACCGTGCCCTTTGTTTTGCCAATACGTGTCGCACCACCATGTCTTCCTTCCATAGAGCCACCCTAGCCCTGGTTTCACTTCTCTCTCTAGTTCAGACAGTTACCCCCTCCTACTCCCATTCTACATCACATACCCTTAACCCCAAACCTTCCATTACTCTACCCCCACACCACAACAACCCACTCACATCCCTTGAATGGTTACTCCATTTCACCACACCACCTACACCACTCATCCCTCTCCCAGTCCATGTTAGGAACCAGAGACTAGGCTCTCGCCTCCCAAAACACAAAAGCACTGCCCTAACCAAAAACTACCATCCTGACACCATCAAAGACATGAATTGTCCTATCTCCCAGACCCTCTCACCCACCCCCAACACGATCTCCACACCAGCCCCTATTATCAAAAGGAGCCCTCATCAATGCTAGATGCATCGTCGCCCATGCCTCTGAGATCGCAGATCTCATTATCGCAAACAGCTTAGAGTTCTTGGCTGTTACAGAAACCTGGTTACACCAAGCAGCAGGCCTAGCACTCTCCATAGCACTACCAGAAGGCTACACCATTATCAGAGCGGAGAGAACGTCAGGTAAAGGCGGTGGAGTAGCCTTCATTGCCAAAACCCACCTCTCCCTCAGAACTACTCCTCCCTCCAGCATCTCCTACACCGAGCTATCAGTGAAACCTAATCTTTCGCCCACCCAAAGTATACTCTTGCACCTATACATTTATTGACCTCCCCCTCTTTTGAGGACAACATCCTAAATCTCCTCTCCACTCACACCAAATTGGATTCCCAAAACGATACTCCTGAGATCTGAATCTTGGACTCCATGACCCCAACGACCATCTCGCCTTAGCAGTAGACAACGCCGTTCCTAACTTGGGTTTTATACACAAAATCACATCACCCACTCACGTCAAAGGTGGATTGGGTGTCTGACCTTAATTGCTCCGTCGCTATAACCCAAAACGAACCAGTAGCCTGGTCAGACAATCACCTCATACTATTCTCCATCCCTGGACCTCCCCCATCCAAATTAACACTAGCATCCCCTTCACTCTCCAGAAACTGCCGCAACATCACCATTGACAGCATCCAACCACTCATTGGCGACATCCTCAACAAGTCCAAATTTAGCAAGCTTGAACCCTCCAACCTAGTAGACCTCTTAAACAATACTCTCGGCTCTAGACTCCACTGCCCGGCTGAAACTCAGCAAAGCCAAACCCCTGGCACACCTTAAATGGTTCACCCCAGAACTAAAAAGCCTTAGAAACATCAAAAGATCTGCGGAATCAACATGGCGCAAATCTCCTACTACCAACAACAAAACCGGTTTCACCTCAGCCGCCACCATCTACAAAGCAGCCATCCTCTTGGCAAAAAAAGAAACATAACTCTAGAATCCACAATGCCAAATCCAGTACTAAAGAACTCTTCAGTATCCTAAAAGAGCTTGAATCCCCGGCACTGCCCTCACAAGACCATCAAAAACGCAGAATGGTGCACAAAAATCCAGAAAGCCCTTGCAGATAAAATCACCCAACTCCAAAATAAGATCAAAGCCAAAAAAGCAAGCCTCTCCAACCGCACACTCCCCTTGACCCACCGCTAAACCCCCAAACCTGCGCCCCATTCGCCTTTTTGCAAGTGACTCCTAAAAGAAGTTGAAGACACCATAATGAGTCTAAAACCTTCACATTGCCAAGGAGATATTTGCCCAGCCACCATCGTTAAAGAGGGAGCTAAAAACCTAGCCCTCTTCATCACCTCCCTAATAAACTCCTCTTTCTCATCCAATCAGGTACCCAACAACCACATGGAAGCTTGGGTTATGCCATTACTAAAAAAATTTTTTAAAGAAAATTTAAAAAAAATAAAAACAACCTCGACCCCAATGTCCCCACCAACTACAGACCCATCACCACCATCCCCTTCTTTTTAAAAATCCTGGATCAGGTGGCCTACCTGCAAATCCAGAAGCACCTAGAGGAAAATGTTCTCCTCAGACAATCTGGATTCAGACCGAGACATGGAACTGAGACAGCACTGCTAGATCTCAAGATCCAAATGGACGAGCAGAAGGACAAAGGCAAGCTAGCAGTCCTCTTAATACTAGATCTTTCCGCTGCCTTCGACCTTGCCGATCACCAAATTCTCACCAAGCATCTCATAACAGAGGCAGCATTCTCCACCAATGCATCCAACTGGATTAAATCCCTCTCTAACCGGACTACAAGAGTCTTCTCCCCTTGTGCCTCAGCTGACCCAACTCCAATACTGTGCGGCGTCCCTCAGGGGTCTTAGGTGTTGCCCACACTATCCAATATTTTTACTAAGCTACTTTTTGACCGCTTAGAGAAGTTGGGTGTCGTCTATACAAACTATGCTGACGACACCCAAGTCCTCATCCCCCTCACTGGCTGTTATGATCACGATTAAAAATTGTTAAATAACATTTACAGTGAAATCCAAGCTTGGATGTCTACCAACAGTCTTTGCCTCAATTACAAGACAGAGTTCATGATCGCTGGTACACAGGCACGCCTGAACAAACTCGATACCAGATACTCCTCTTTCGTCATTGATAGCAATATGATTAATGTCTCCAAAGAGATAAAAACATTGGGGGTCTATCTTGACTCAACTCTCTCTCGCTCGCTCTCAAAAGACAGGTCAGCAGTGTTGCATCCGCCACGGCCCATCCAAACAAATTTATCTACAGTTGCAAATCGTTCCTTTCCAAAAGCAGTTGTCTAACGCTAGCCAGAGCACTCGCTATATCTAAACTGGACTACTGCAACACACTATTCCCTGGTACATCTGAACAAAATCTAAAACTCCAGCTACTCCAAAATAACTCACTAAGAGCTGCACTCAGACTACCCAGATCCTGCCACATTTCCACCCATAGAAATAATGCCAACTGGCGCTGCCCATCTGCGATAGAAACACACTACGCACCCTGGCCATCACATTCAAATGCCTTATTAATTCAGCCCTGAGATACTTGGTAGACATAATCTGTTCGCACAAAACTACACGCACCACCAGATCGTCTCTCCACCATAATCTGCTGATACCAAGGTTCAATCTCAAAACCGCTGGAGCTACCTTCCCGGTCCAAGCTGCCAAACGCTGGAACTCCATCCCCATCCCGCTCAGACAGGAACCATCCTTCCTCTCCTTCAAAGCCAGCATGAGAAACTGGCTTTCCAATCACCACTAAGATACTGATACCTAGTTGTTACTCAATGAACTGTATTCCATCGATTCATTGTATGCAACCGCTTTCTGCCACCCATGATTTCCTCAGACCCATATGTAACCAGGGTTCAATTTATTTATTGTCCTCTTGCCTGATTGTATCTGTCTTCCTTTTTGCATGTATGTAACCACAAGCTTTCAAGTGCCCAGCTACCTCCGGGTTTAGTGCGTGATATAAATATTAAACAAATACAAAATACAAATACTGTATGTGGAGTGACAAAGGTATACCTAGTATCCCCCTGTGAATTTTTGTCACATGTACAATCTCCTAGTTATGGTGGCTGTGGACGTGTTCTACCAAATATTGTGTAATTTTTCTACCACAGGCTATGTCCATAGCCTCGCTAGTGCACAATAGGGGCACCCAAACAACTTGGGGACTCCCTTCTTTTTTCGCCATTACTAGCGTGGTTGGTCTTTGCAGCCTTTCTTCTACCATTCTAAGAGGGGGAGGCCTGTGTGTGTGTTTTGCCTTTGGCGGGAACCCTTGGGTGACCCTGCCTAGACTCCAGAGTGTCTGGCAGACAGGAAGCGGGGGGGAGTAGTTTACCACCCCCTGTCCTTTGTCTTCCAGAGCGCCTGATTAGAACCAGCTCCCACTGAGGGTCTGGCAGTCCAGATTGGTCAGCCAAAGGCCCCTTTCTGTAAACTGCTGAGGGCGATTGCAGAGGAGTGAATGCTGGACTGTGTAAAAGGTGAGGCTCCTGGAGTGAAAATTAAGTCGCCCACTGGAAGCTGAGGTAACTGAAGAAGAAGACAACCAGAGACGCCTGCAGGCCCTTTGCAACACCGTGAAGCGACCACTACTGTCCTGACCCAGTTTTCTGTGTGACAGGAACTCCTAAGAGGACGAATCCTTCCCTTTAACTGGTGGGAACACCCATCCCAAGACAAACTGTGTTCTGAGCCATCTCCCGAAGTCCTGTCAGTTTCCAGAGCTGCAGAACCCCAATAACAGGAGACCTGCTACCCATTTAAAAGGTATCAGGTAATAAAATGGGGCCAAAAATGTGACCGGTAAAATAAAATTACGGCAAAAATGCTGTGGTTACCCGGTAAAGGTGTACCCCATTATACCATTTAAGGGGAGCAAGATTCCGGGGGTGTCCCTGGCTCCCCTTAAATGGTACAATGGGTCCGGGAGTTGCCGGGTGTCCCCTGCATCCTTTACATGATTGTGGCGCACAAAACCACTGCATTTTTGCCGCAATATTTTGTATTCACAGCCAATTTTGCCGCGATTTTAAGACATGGAACCATTTAAAGTGAATTGTCGTGGAAAGGCCGAATCCATCCAAGTCTTTGCTGAGCCCTCAAGGACACACCAGAGACCCAATCCAACTCGTCCAGACCCCCTCATCAAAGTGCAGGACTGCAGTAACCGGAGAAGATTGACTGGGCGAACTGCGTCCTTTGTTGGTGCTGCAGAAAAGGCGCCAAAACCACAGAGTGACCAAAGATGTTAATGAAAGCCATGCCAGAGGTCCTCGCTCGAGTCTGCTGCTGAGAGATCCTGTCCATTGTCCTTCCTTTCGTCATCAAACCAAGGAATCCAGAGGTAGGGTCCAGAGCTGCAACATCACAGAGCATCCGTCACAAACATTTTCTTCAAACCTAATATACTGTGGGGAAAAAGGTATTGCGTACCTTATTTCAGAAAGTCGCTCCAGAGCATTGGGGTGCACGTAGAGGTGTCAAGGGTAACTGCCTCTTAACTTCGACTCAAGCTGCTGCTTGTGTCCCTTAAGCGAGTCCTTTAACTTGGTCTCCCACGTTGGTTAAGTCTTCCTGCATCTTCTTTCCTAGAGGCTAGAAAGTATCCACAGGAACTTTTGAATTCTGCTGCTTTTCAAGACTTTAAGCCACTCCGAACTGTTAGCTAGGGTTGCGTTTTGGACTTTAAAAGTCTTGCTTTGCAGGGAAACTGTCTCTAGAAACTGAAGCTCTGTTTGGATAACACTAACCAACCGTTTTCCTTCCCAAAAATCACTATCTCATATGTGTATGCCGACTAAATGCTATTACTGTATTAATTTGTGGGTGCGCGTTATTACCGATAGTACGGCAGACCTGTCAAACTTCTGTAACAATTGTGCGCATTCCGCAACTACCAACTAAGAAGTGGCCTTTTGAAAGTATCGTAAAGTATACCTATGTGTGTTGGTTCATTGTGCTAAGTATTTAATAGTGACTCTTGCGTAAATATAATACATTATATTTTAATATAAATGTGTGTGCGTTTCTTTGAGATGCATTACTAACTGGGTTCAGTGTACTTACCTACACTCACATCTTTCTCTCAAGACCTTATCCTGACTGCTCTGCCACTCTACCAAGGTCTCTGAGTAGTATGGACTGATGCCAAGAGTTGGGGACCTACAAACCACTGGGATAGCTTACTAAAGTCTTACCTCCAAGTGGGACTTTAGGAAAACTCCAACACCCACGGCAAGTGTTGTAGCTCACTTGCATGTCAAAGAATCCTCCCTTTCAAAAGGAACTTTAAGAATTTCACAACTGTTTGGAGTGGAGATTCGCCTTCTATTGTCTTGGGACCCAATCTCCCGTTTCCCTTTCAAAATCAAAAGAGGCAGTTTGAGGGTAATGTCTTCTGAATTAAGTAATAATGTTACACCCATCAGATCCCAGAAGAAACCCTTAAATGTTCAGGTTGTTCTTCTAAGAGGAATGTTCCCTGTTGGCCATTTTCTCCATTTAGAGAATTAAGGTCTGGATTGTGACCCTACACTTTTCAGACCATTTGCTACAGGTGGTCAGCACACTTGAGCATATTATCTCTCCAATAGAGGTATTGAAGTCAGCAGTGACATAAGTCACCATTTCTAGAAGCCTGTCCCCTCTGTTACAGTTTCCCCATTGAATCTTCAGATTCTTATTGGGGTCCCTTGACAGAGGGAATCTTTCTGTGAGATGGCTGAGAACATTGTGACCAAAACAACAAAAGGGGTAGCTCACACCAATCTTAAATCTTAAACAGACCTTCCAGAAAGGCAGACCCTCTGAAGTTATTCTACCAACCCCTGGCTTGTCAGTTCTAGATTCTCCCACAAAACACACACAAGTGTAAATGGCGTACAGAACTTAAATTGTCTTCGCGATTACCTAGCCATCATCCAGTCCTGGATGTAGACTGCCTACCTAAAACTAAACCCATCCAAGACTGAATTATTCCTCATTGGGCCGTCCGCTTAAAAACAACTTGTCCAACAATGGTATGCACCTTAAGGATTTGATCCACAACTCAGACTCAGCCAAATCCTTAGGCTTCCCCATTGACAGCAGCCTGTCCTTCCAGAAACGTAGCCAAGAAGGCCCCAAAAGTCTGGTGTTCACAATCTCTACCTTTTGAGAAAATCTAACCCTTCATCCTGTTACAGGACATCTGGACTGTAGGGTGGGCCCTTGTGGTCCTGCAAATCGATGGGGGAAATGCTCTTTCAGCTTCTCACTTGGCTCCCCTAAAAGCAGTATACCACTCTGCAGCACGTCTTATTACAGGAGCACGGAAATTTGTCCAAACTACCCACATCCTACGTGAACTACATTGGCTTCCACTCAAAGCCAGGATACTGTTCAGGACTACGTGCATCATCTACAAGTAGTCACCAGCGTACCTCGCGGCTAAGCTCCACATATCTGGTCGCACATGCTCCACGCGGAGCAAATCGACCAACTAGCTTGAATTACAGCTTGTCCACAAAGAGGAGCCACAAACAATCCTTCTCTGAAGACAAGTGTATTGAAAGGGTTCTCAGTTGATCTAAGATCTTTCAAAACAAAAAAACTTACAGTGTTGAATCTTTCCAGGTAGCTGTCGTCTCCAAGAAGTACATAGGCTTTCAATAAATATTCATAATAGGAATCAATTCCAGCTCCCACACCACTATCTGGGAAAGAAAAACAAACATGCAAGAAATTTCACATCCATTGTTGGAAAAAAGGGTTATAAAGTAAGTTGCAGTACGTGTCTAATGGCAATCTTAAAATGTTAATGACATTTAAATGTTCGATTCTTTTAAAAATGTTAACCTTTCTAGTTTTAATTTAACCTTTCATAAAACAACCTATACAAATTCATACTGAGGCATGTCTATATGAAACGGACCTAAAACTAGAAACCAACATTTCAATCTTGTACATAAACATATGCTATAGAATACGACATGTTATGAAAACTTTCCATAACTCATCCATTTCAATTCCTTTCATAATCTATCCCAATTTTAAAAAAAGTTGCCACAACCAATGAGATTTGATTCCCTCTCATTCTGAAGAATCCTACGAATCCCTCACTGAAACGCTGCCTAAAATCACCTCCCAGGTGGCCAGAAAAAGGGAGACGGTTCCTGATCTGGACCTTGGAGGTGGTGTACTGTGGCAGGATCACCGGGGAGGAGACCGGGTGGTGAGGAGATCCCATGGGATGAGACAGTGTTTGTCCTCTGAAAGAAAGTGCCTTGCTGGAGTGCCAAAAAAAGTTATAGCATATTGCCATTATAATGCCCCTGGCCCACATATAAGAGCTGTGACCCGGGGTATAACTTCTGTTAAATCTGTGCAAGTCTTATTAACAGAGAAATCTTTCAAAGTATCCCAAGACAAACACCCTCTTTACTCCCAAAGGTATAATGTAACAGGATCTAGAGAAAATGCCTTAAACCTAATATCTCCCTCTGTAATAACCAATTCTACAAGTGCATCTTTTACTGAATTTAAGGGAAATAAATCTACCCTTAACAAACATCTCAAATGTTAAAAGAAACTACTTTGTTGAAAGGGACTACATGTCCCGTGATCCCATAAGTACTAGGACGAGGAAGAGGGCTGATGAGGAATGTAGTTGCATCAGTCAGGCAATGAAGGTTAACAGCCCACACGGAAGGAACCTGGGAAGCATAATAGGCCCCCTCAAGTGCAGGTAATTAGGAGTGGAAGGAGTAGGAACTGTGACTGGAATTCGAGCCTTAGCAGTAGCAGCAGAAGGAAGAAGCCACAAGGTTGGCAAACCAAGCATAAGTGAGACCAAGAGGGACGCCAGAACGTGGAGATGGAAGATTTCACCTGCATGTTCTGAGGGGGTCCTGCTCCCTAAAATTCTGAAATGCAGAGGCTGCACAGCGGCGGAAGAAGTGCAGATGAGCCATCTTTCTCCATGTGAGCCTAATTGCTGAGCAGCAGACACGCAGTAGACCAAAGCAAGAAGCAATTCTAAAGCTGTGGGTCTCAGAAGCAAGAGGAGCTTCCAAAACAGGTGGCCGGGCCAGAGACATCTTTTCAGATCAAGGGTGTGGGTCCCCAGCGAACCAGTAGAAGTTGTGGTAGAAGTCAGAAAAGCAGTGCGACCCGCAGAACAAGTGTTTAAGAAGCCGGTGAGTGAAGCACAGCAGTCTAACAAACTGCACAAGCATTGCCAACAAAAGTATCCAGCTCCCTGTTAACTTGCATAAGATTTTAAGTTAGTAGAAGTTGTTTGTTGCATCTAAAATACCATGAGCAATAGCAATATAGCTCACGTATTAACGTGAAAGGTCTCTTACTCGCGTGAGAAGCCAACATTACCAAATTCCATTGTTCCATTATTAAAAGACTTACTATTCGAAGGAGTGGTCGCGTGTCCCTAATTAAGGAGAGGGAGCGCTGCTAAGACTATTACCGAAGACCTAATGAAATACAAGAGTTACAATCTTTAACTATTCAAAACTACATCAAAGAAAGGTTGCGTGTGCCTAATTGTGATTACCAAAGGAGGCCTGAACTCTATTGTTTACTTTCACACAGGAATACAAATATATATCCATTTTTAAACCTTGAAGTGGCTGCGTATGCCTAATTCTGATTTTCAAAGAAAGACTGGAATTCTATTCTTATTTCTAACATAGCACACCTTTCATTCAAAGAAGTTAAAGCGAATAGTTGAAGAAAACAAGCACCTGCCCAAGCCAAGAGCCTCCTCATATTCACACTGAAACCAACCTTTCCCGGAGTTAATAAGCAGTCTACCTGTACTGTGAAGTTTATAAGAGTTTATTGGCATTAGATACAAGGGTGCAAGTGCTGCCTGAAGCTAAGAGTGGCACCAAGGCTTCTGGGTAGTTCATTGGGCTGACAACTGGCAGAAAGGTGCAGGTAAAGTTGGGGAAGGGAGACTGGCTACTTGTAAATACTATTTTCAAGTTGACCTAATCTGTAGTGCCAGACTGTAGAAGACAGAAGTGAGTGAGGCAAACCCAGGTCGTTAGTGATAGACAGACAAGAGAGGCAAAGAGGCTGCCCCTTTTGAAGAGAGTTATTCAACGGAAGAGTGCCTTGTCTACTTTAAAGTTGTTGAAGTACTTTGAAGTATATCTTGTTGAAGCCTGTATAAAAATACATATCACTGAAGCTGTGGTAGTAGGAAAAATACTGAAGCTGTGGTGGTATATCGAGTTGTCAGTGGATGCACTATTGTAGTAGTCTAAACAAAGAGGCACACCGAGACCAAGGTGACCATTCTCATAGTCAATGAAGGAGAAGTGAAGTTGTTAAAGCTGAAGCAGCAGCACTGAAGTAATTTTGACAAATATATAATTGTGAAGCCCAAAACTGTAACAAAGAGAATACTAACTTAACCAAGAACTGTGTATCACTAGTAGTTAGGGAGATTGCGTTTCCTTTGAACTGAAGCAAGTCTTCTTGAGGAAGGTGACAAAGCATAGTGGCTGGGATTACCATTGGTGCTATTTGAATGAAGTGGAAAGTGGATGTTTCACCAAGAACAAGGGACGTGCTAGTGGAACCTTGGTTAACAAACTCTTAGATTGACTATGAAATACCAAGAACTGATTTTAAGACAATTCTTTCATTGGTTGGACAATAACAGACATGACTTTGAATCCTGGGGAAGGGAAATCACCCAGGACATTAGACGGTTATTCAGAGACTGCAAATGTTGTTCATGTGATATTACATTGCCATATATTTTCTTTGTGTATTTATTGTTTAGTGTGGGGGCAGTTATGTGTTAGTGTGGCTCCCCTGCAAAGTAGGGATAGTGAGGTATTTTTTAATAAATTTTCATCAAGACTAAAATGGCATGAGATAACAAAACATCAAACAGTTGTCCGCCTGGCATTGCCGACCCCTCACATTATTCTATACCAAAAGAAGAGGTTTCCCAATTCCCAATATTATAGACAATCTTAAAATATTTCATCCACTGGTCCCACAAATGTGTACATCCAATATACAAATGGTTCACATTTCTATTTCTGCTGTCATAACACAAAAACCTACACTTTGTTCTTCATCATCATTTCCTTTTTTTCTCTCCGAATACATCAAGACAGTGCAAACCATGACAATAAAGCAACATACAAACTAGGTTTAAATGTTTCTTATGGTATATCATATATTACAGATTTTATCACAAAAAAACAGGGCTATCCTAGCATATTCAAGGTGAGATACCTTGGTGCTCAATTATATTGTACTGTTCAACTCTGTCCCAAAATAACATTTCCTTCACAACCAGAGCAATCTTTGCATGGTAACGCATGTTAAAAACTAAGTCATAGTCTATTGTCATGCGAAATCAGAGACAGTCACAAAGCTCTCAATAAAAGGTGGCCTACTAGTCTTCACATCCATGTTTGCGGCATAGGATGAGGTACCAAGCTTGGCATCTATAACTCTGAACACTCATTTTACTAAGCAAAGAAAGTATACACAGATGTCAAAGAACCAAACGTATAGCAACTGTAGGAGTTGGTGACTTCTTGTGTTGCCACTCAAATATTCTGATACATAAAAATCCCTCTCTTCCTCCACCAACAGTACTGAGCTGGGGTGCGAGCCCTTGCCATAGCGAAGACCTGTGTTGCACCATAGCAGGAAAGCGCCTGGAGAAGACCGCTTTGGCAGTTCATTTTGAAGTTAGGGTTCCAGTCCGGGGACACTAAACCGGTAGGTGACTTGCTTTAACTGCAGCGGAGGGCTATTGCTCAATATTGGTGTGTGCCTGATAACCAATATGCACAATGAGCAAGACGCGGACCCACTCCGTATGGTGAGAAAGCTTGGTGGGCAGTGTTAGAAACCTGAGGGTTTTCTCACTCCTATCCCCCTTGGATCATCTGAGCAGGTGGCCAGGGAAAGTCCACTGCTTTTGGATCCCAACCCTGCAGTTGGAGAAGCGAGGGAGGATCACCTGGGAGGAGGGTCCTTGAGGATTGGGATGAACTCAGGCAAGACATGGCATCTGCCTTTTCCTAATGACGACCAACCTAACCCTCCCCGACCATTATTATTATTTTTTTTTTTTAAAGACAGGTCCCCTCAATTCCCCATATGGGATACCTGCCGGTACTGAGACAAGAAAGACAACTGAAAGTAATGAACACCACACAATTTCACCACTTTAGTACTGGGACGAGGCAGATGCCTGCAAGGTGGTGTGAAGGTCAGGCGTGTTCTCCCGATTATGGTCAAGCAAAACTGAGAGAACACACCTGCAACCAGTTGGAGGGTCACAGGTGCATAAAAGGAGGAGGAAAAAGCAACGCAAAGAGCAGCAGCAGCAGGGAGTCCTGTGTGAGAAGCAGAGAACTGCGCTGGAAGAGGCGCGCGCCGCTGGAGGGATCTGCTGCGGAGAGGTCCAAGGTGTAGAGCACACAAACGCTCAAGACTGCCAGGAGTGGTGACCTGCAACCGCCTGACGTAGGTGCAAGAGCTCTGTGGAACGGACTGGTAGCAAACAAGGAAGCCGGGTGGAAAGGCTGCCCCTTTCAAGTGAAGTGCTCGTTCCCCATCAAGAAGCTGGCCCAGGAGTGTCAAAGGGGCATAGGTTGAACCCCAAGCAGCAGACGCTGCATATCGTGTACCTCCGCGGTGTGAGGACAGCAACTGAAGAGGCAGGTGAGTTTGTGTAATATAAGAAACCTGGTGCGCGAATTAACAAACATTTCCATTTGTGCTGGAATACATGGTAACTAGCAGCGGAGTCGTCACATGAATTACAAAGCACATTTTCAAATGTCTCCGCTCCTAGGCCTTTTTTTACGTTGTTGAACTTCAAAGAATTAGAAATACTTTGTGTTGGAGTGATCACATTTCTTAAAGCAGAAAGGTTTTGAAAATCTCAGAGCATTGGGAAGTTCTCTTAAAGTGAAAAGCACCAATATTTCTTAATGAGTTTAATGAAAACAAGAGCATAAGCCAAACCTATGTTCAAAGAACGCCAAATGGAATGCAAACTTTATAATTGTGAAAGGCACAAATATTCCATTTCCATAGCAGGTTGAATGAAACCAAGAGCATAAGCCAGATCAATGGTCAGAAAACACCAAATTGCCGGAGCTCTGATTTTATTAGATCTTTCAGCAGCTTTCGACATGGTGGACCATCCTACCCTGCTCTCCCACCTGGCCCAAATTGGTCTATCTGGTCAAGTACTAGTCTGGTTCTCTTCTTTCCTGGCTGATAGATCTCAATCTCTCTTGCTTTTCCTGTTCACTTCTAATCCTGGTCACCTTAGCTGTGGTGTCCCTCAGGGTTCCGCTGTGTCCCCTATTCTCTTCAACATTTACATCTGTGCCCTGCTGTGCCTAATCCGCTCCCTCAGCGTCAGAGGCTACTCTTATGCCAACGACACCCAGATCCTGATCCGCATGGATCAGGATCAGGCTGAGGTGTCGGCATGCCTTCATCAGTGCCCGACGGCCGTAGGCGAGTGGATGGGCCTAAATTGGCTGAAGTTGAATGGGGACAAAACGGAGGTGCTGGTGGTGGGTTCTCTCCCCGATCCTTCACTCTGGATTGCCTTCTTCCTTGGGTTCTCTCCCTGTTCCTACGGCGAGGAATAAAAACGTAGGGGTTTAAATATGACAGCAACCCTGTCTATGGAGGCCCAGGTATCGGCTTTCTGCCAGGCCAGGTCCTTTTATTTGAAAATCTTAAGAAAGGTGCTCCGTCTGCTACCAATATTTCTGCGTCCGTTGGTTGTGGCTGCGATGGTGTTGAGTCGGTTGCACTACGGCAACACCCTTTACCTAGCACAACCTAAGGGTTTGGTCCACCGGCTCCAAAGCTTTCAAAACCTTGCAGCCAGTGTTGCAAGGGGTCGCCTTACGGTGCTCACATCTCCCCAGTCCTTCGCAGTCTGCAATGGCTTCTGGTTGCCCAGCACTTTGAATTTAAGGCGCTATGTATTCTTCACTGAGCTATGCATGATCTGGGGGCAGAGTATCTTCATACTAAATTTGTTTGCTACCTTCCTAGCCACTCATTGCGGTCAGAATCAGCTGGCTTGCTGTGTGTGCCATCTTATCATCGAGCCCGGATTGGGGGACGTGCTTTTTCGATCGCGGCGGCTCAGATTTGGAACAAGCTGCCCTTGGCTATGAAAAGAATACCCAACCATTTGGCTTTTAGGAAAGCACCAAAGACTCATCATTTCTGATTTTGGCATTGAATTGGCGATGATTGTTAGTATGCTGGGCCTTCTCTCCCTCTCTTAGTGCCATGCTGCCTTCAGGTGACCGTGCGCTATATAAGACCTCTAAACATAACAAATTGAATGCAAACATTATAATAAAGTGGAAAATACTGCATTATATCTTTAGCAGTGAATGAAACTGCAATCACCAAAAATCCATGCACACTACATTTTGGACATTTATCTTTCCGGGTTAAATAAATCATTGAATGTTGGTACCATTAACTATATGAAATCATGGAAATAACTTCATTATCTGGAGAAAGGAAGTAAACATGCATGGACCAAACACTGGATAAAGGAGAAAGCCAAGTCCCCTTTCTTTTGTGAGTTTTGAACTGTGATGGACTACAAGTCTTGGGGAAGGGAACACAGACTCCTTATGTCCTTTCTTTTGAGTTGTGAACTATGGTAAAAACAAGTCCTGGAAAAGGGAATCCTGAAACGTCATAACCTTCTCTTGTGCTTTGAACTTTGATGGTTTTGAACTTGGGGGAAGGGAACCCACAGGATAGTTTCCAGACTATATAATCTTGAACTTGAAACAAAGAACAACCCATAAGGCTTTTTGGTGGAACTGGGGTTTATACTTGGAGCTGAAAGAAAAGCTGCGAGCTGGAAGAAGCTCAGACATTTTGTTTAACACCGTTTCTTTTGATTATTACATCCCTACACATTGGTGTATTATAGTTTTGAGGGCAAGGATCGGTTTTGGACACAGACAGAATTGACACAGACAGAATTAAGGTGAATCCTGACTTAGACTTTCCATAGTTTTAGTTAGGTAAGGAAATCCCACCTTAGCATAGAGCAAGTTAGGCCTTCAACCAGCCTGACATTTACGTTAATAAATACTCTTTTGTTCAACTTGATATCTCGTCTGTCATACTTTATGATGCCTTCTGTGAGAAACATGAAGGTATCTCACTGACTAGTCCCCAGGGATCTGTAATCTGGGTGGCCAGGACACGGTCAGCGCTATTGGATCCAGTTCCTGGGGGTGAACCAGTGCGGAAGGATGACCTAGACGAGTGGTCCTCGGGGAGTGGAAGTGGGACACTGACGGGTGAAATGCAGTACCCCATTCCTTAGAACACCTTTTGCCCATCCTACCCTGTAGGATATTCAGAATCTCTATCCCTGCCTTTTCCGACAGTTTCTTACACCAGGGAAGAGAACAGACGAAAACCAGAGCCGTTTACCTGACATGTCCCAACACAAGAGTCGGGCAGAGTCAGGCAATTGACAACTACACAAACCTGACGGCCCCCTCCCTTCCGAACCGGGATAAAAAGGTGGAGCGTGAGTGCACACTGGGAGCAAGGCAAAACGCATAAGGAGGCGGCTGTTCCAGGATGGCAATTCGTAAGGAGGAGAAAAGCGGTAAAACCTGAAATGACGACAAGGAGCAAAGTGCCCTTGCCCTTTTTGACCCAGACCTGCGAAACCGTCATGAAAGGAAACATAAGACCGGGAGCGACAGCTAGCATGTGGTGCAGCAGATAATGGTGCACAGCGGCCTCCCACCCTGATAACCAAGACGGAGAGTGGAGCTTACTTCCGTGGTACCGTCCAGAGACAAAAAACGCAAGGGAGTTCAGCTCAGCCGGTGAGTTTGAGGGAGAGCCGATGGCAGACCTGGCTGCGTTGAGCGAATGTTGCAAATAGCAACATGATATGAATTGAAAGAGCTTGTGAACTTGTGTGTGTTAATTAACTTTTGGGAAACCAGGGGAAGACCAGCTGCAGGGTAGTGGGGGGCGCTTATCCGAAAGACTCTGGTTGGTCCTCTTTCATTGAACTACAGACACCAGGAGGCCCTGGGAGAGCCTGACATAAGAGGTCACACAAGGGTTGTGAACAATCCCTTGTATAATTGAAAGTCTTTGACCCGTAACCACGAGAATAAATAAGACGCGTGAACTTTGTGAGGACACGCATGAACCAGACAGAGGGATGTCCAGTGAGTTTATGGTCTGAGCCCGATCCAGGGAGACTATCGGAAAGAGACGAGAGAAAGGGAAACCCAGAATATAAAGCAACTACAAGTCCCAAGAGGCATTGGGGAGAAGGTGAAACTCTGTACAGCTAGAGGCCAGCTGAGAGAAACTTACAAAAGGAATAAAGAACGGAACAATGGTCAGCGTGTTCAGGCTGGGGCTTCTGTAAAAGTCCTCGCCCACTTGAAAGTTTCTGAACCAGCAAACAGTGGAAGGCCAAGCTGCTCGAGCCCGACAGAGCAAAGCCAAAGCGCAAGAACCACTGAACAAGGTTTGAGCCTGACGGAGGCAAACTGTGTGATAATAGAATTGTGCGAAGCCTGACTGGAAGCTTAAGGGAGCGCCTGACTGGGGGCTTAAGGGAGAGCCTGACTTGGGTAAGGGAAGAAAGCTAAGGGAAGTGAATTTGCCAGTAAGATGAAACACGTGAACTGGGTAGCTGGCAAATGTGAACCCAGCTGAGGTTTGCCTGCAAAGCGGGGTGAAGCATGATAACCCCGTGAACATTGTGTTGACAAGAGTGAACGAGGCTGAAGGATGTCCAATGTGAAAGGTGGTTTAAAAAAGATATTGAGGCTGGTGAATAAGATAGGGGAAGGTTTTCTGAGTGAAAAGCTGTAGTGAACCCGACAAAGGGAGGCTAGCATTCTAAAGGATCGGAGCCTGGTTGAGGGGAATCCAGGGGTGAAGAGTCATCACCCTATGGAAAAGTATACGAAAGGAACTTTTTGTTTTATTATTTTGATACATCAAGCCCTCAGAGGTAAGAGACATTTTGTAGGAGACTTGACCAACGAAAGCCCGGATATCGCTAAAAGGAACTGTAGCCTTGTGCTGAAGTAGTCCAGGAGTGTGCTGTGTTCAAGAGTCCCGTCTTGTCCCGTGCCAAAAAAGTGGGAAGGGGAGACCCCGGTAATAGCATCCCGACTTATATTTTTTGTGAAAACTTTTTTCTTTTCCTGTGAACACTATTTGTGTAAACTTAGCTTTTAGCATAGGACCTTTTAGTTGACAAGACACCAGAAGGAGTGCATTATTATTTGATGGTCGTAGTTTGCTCCCATCTTAGATTGAGGTTTGGATTGGGGCGTTTTTCTTACCCATTTATACAGTTTAATAAACACCCTTGGACTGTGATCACTTGTGTCTGTCTTTACTGTACTGTTGCCACCATGAGTTCCTTACACTTCACAGCAGCCTATTCAGAGAACGGCTGGAGCAGTCACCCGTTGGATGTCCCATTGGGATGTTTATGATCGGCGTATAATGGTGACCTTTTAAAGTTCAGTGTGAGGAGCAGATCCTGAAAAGGGACTGTAGGTACTCCAATGAACTTAATGGCCTGTAAGTGAGGCTCAGTAGAGGGAGGAGGGATAATAGGAGCAAGAGGTCAAGTAACCAGGCTATGGCATCTGAAAGTGAGGGTGAGTGTTAGGCAGAAACCTGTGCAGTTCCCTTGGGGACCACTGCAAAAGATTTAAGACTACAGGTATAGCAGTAAACCCACTTGGTAGCAGTCTGCACCACCCAGATTTACCTGGTAGCTGTGGCTGAGCAGTCAGACTTCCCTCAAGAAGAGTTAGGCAGTATGTAAAGTATACACAATATGTACTCAGGCACAATAGCACAAGCAAACACTGACCAGAGCTTGGTTTCAAAAGTATATAGTTATTTATTTATCAAACACACATAAGTTGAAATCACTGTAGCAAAATATAGTAGAAACACTTCAAACACAGTTCTAATGAAAGCAGTTTCAACCCTTACTCCTATCTAGACAACTCCAGGTTAACACCACATAATTAAAACAGAGGTGAGCGCTTAACGTTGGATGACACTCTAGTAGGTTAAAGAAGGGAGGGAAAAAGAGCAGAATTAGGATAAACACACCACTCTAAGGTCAAGAATACTTTTGGTAAGCTCAAAGAAGCACAGAGTCACAGGTGAGCAAAAGTCACTAAGCAGGGCCCCCTCTTAGAGCAGACCGAGCGAAAACGTGCCCAAGATCACACAGTTGGTAGGGATTCAGAGTCTTGCAAAAGAATTCGGAAAAGAGTTAGAGAGGCTCAGAAAGTTTAGCCAAGTGTCCCAGGCAATCCCAGGATCGAAAGCCGAGGGCTAAAACTACCTCGTACAGTCGGTGGCAAGGGAAGCCAGGCGGAACACGGTACCTTAAGCGGAAAGGATCCTCCAGCGGGGGCAGTTGTTCCAGGCAGTGGCAGCAAGGCTCGACGTCGGTCAGGGGAGAAGAAGATCTCGCTGAAGAGCAGAAGAAGAAGGTCGTTGCACTGCCCGGAAAGAAACCAGCCGCGGAGTCCTCCGGTTAAAGGGTTGTACCGACTTTCGCGGTTGGGGTAAAAGTGGTGGGGTTCCGGTTGCCGGGGTGCTTGGCACTGGCAAGGCGGCCACGGGATACCTCGAAGAACGGAAAGAAGGTGAAAACTGGTTGTCCCCACCAGTCAAGGGAAGGAGCCACTCCGTTAAGAGTTCTCCTCGGTCGTTGGGAAAAAGTGGTGAGACGGTTCAGCAGGGCTCCACCGGGTGGTGTCGTCGAAGCAGGTCGGCTCAGCTCTTCCCTCGTCGGATTCTTGGTCCTGTGGCGACTTCTGAAGTTCCAGTCCCCAAAGCCCTGCTTTTATGCAGCAAACCCCCATTCACCCAGCCTAGCTGTCACTCAAACATGCTAAGTGGTGAGCCGGCCGGCTCACCACTTGGGCCAATCAGGACGGAGTGCGACTTGAGTTACCAAGGTAACTCAGTCCAGGGTGCCTAAATCCCCCTCCACCCCTCCTAAGTACCCCAGACAGAGTGGCACCACTTTGGAGGGCTTCTGTGGAGAAGCCCGCCAAAAGTGGAACAAAGGGCTCCACTTTGGGTCAGAGTTACAGAGGCGAACGCCAACGCCATTTTAGAATCAAGTTTTGGCAAAAAGTCCCAACCGGAGTTATAATAATAAATATATAAACCGGCGGTATGTTTAAGGCTACCGTAAATAAATAATTAAATGTGTTAGCCTAAAACAATGGGAAATCCCATAGGGAAATATTCGCGGTCGAATATAAAAAGTAGTTTCCACTGCCACCAGCCAAAACTCGATCAGGGGGGACGGAGACGTGCCCCCTCGACTAACAGACCCTGGGGCAATCGAATTGCCCCAGCCAGTACGTCCACAATATGATGGTTTGTACTGGTTCTGTTCAGGATTCAAGACTAGCAAAGTCTTTGGTGACTTTACATGCCCTGGGAGACAGTAGTCAGTCCCAGGGTATGGAGTCTATGTTGGGGAGTCCCTAGGACACCCCTGGGTCACGGCACAGAGGGTGCTGTGTAACCCACATCACAAAAATACATGAGGCCCTATGGAGTAAAAGACCCCATAGCCCATTCAACACAAGGTTTAACCAAGAAAACACACTTCAACATGCCCAAGAGTGAGGGTAAAAAGAGTCTCACTCCTGGCAGGAGGAAAAAAGAAACCCCAGAAATCCAGCAAAGCTGCTGGGGGACTCACTAGGTAGGGAAATTCAGCCTAAACAGAGAATTCTCCCTAACAGTGAGCTTAGGAGAAGAGGTTTGATGTCAGGCTAAGTTGACTGCGGAGGAGGAAGGAATTGGGGAAAGCCAATTAACACCAGGCTAAACTTCCCTTTCAGGCAGGAAAAGGTGCTAAGAAGCCCAGAGATTATGTTGGGCTGCAGCAAAGGAATTTTGTATCAGTGGGCCAGGAGTGTAGGGAGGCGAGCCTGATAGCAAGGAGATGTTTTTAGAGTTGAAAGCTGGCATTACTTACCTGGATGCTAAAACTGATAATCTAACCTCAAAGGTTGACCAGATGCAGGTGCATTTGGATAAACATGGGTCCATGATCGCACAAAGTTACAATGCACGCTGAGAAGTGACATGGGCAACAATGAAGATTTAGAGCGCCTGTTAAGGAGGATCAATGTTCGATTGAGTCCATCAACACATGCTCTATGGAGTTCCTCTTGAAGTAACTTTTTGGTACAGCAGAATTTTCTCAGATGTTCATCATGGAGTGAGCCCACAGATCGCTACTGCCTACGCCGGTGCCGGGGTTCCATCTTGCGAGGCTCTTGAACTTTAGGGATTTTGAGACAATCCTTTCAATAGCAAGATAAAAGCACTTTTTCATTGCCTCAATCTGATTTGAGTGAATAATTAAACAGACTTGTTGATGTGAAACTGCACATTCATCTAGCCAATCGTTCCCATATCAAACCTCAATTTATTTTCTCGCTACATTTGTCTTAAAATGTTAGTTCAAAAAAGCATTACATGTAAGTGTGATTAACATCTATAATGTTTTGTAGGAATACTGCTGGCGATTCTGTTCTCTCAACTCACGTTACATCGTTTCTTTGGTCAAATTGGTTTGCACTATAAATGTCTGTTTTTTAAATTTTGCGTTTAAGATTTTAGTCTTTCTCAATTTATGGTTTCCAAGTGAGTGATTCCTGTTGCTGGATATTGTTAGACTTTCATTCCTTTATGACTGAATCAGTGAGAGTTTTCTTTCCATTGCTAATCAAGAAATAAAAGCAACCTAATAATATGACGGGATACTTCATATTTTTCCACATTCTATGGCTCTTATTGTGACTTGTAGTAAATAATTTCTGGAACTCAAAAAATTGCCTAGGGCTATTAACATTAAATACTCCATGATCTACTCTGCCAAACAGCTTATTGTATGCAAAGGGTAGGTACATTTGTTTATGTTTCTCCGGAGTCAGCCAGTGATATGACAATGTATAAAAATAAGTTCTAAAACTGTTGGACTAAGGTGATGATATCTGGGAGACAAAGAAAAAGGAGATGAGTTTATCTCCCTGTTGAAGATTATAAACTGGGGATTGACCCTCTCCCCCATTACATGAACATTAAGTATATCCCAGATGTGAAGAGGTTGGAGACAATGAGCTAAAACAAACACTTGCTTTGGGCCTTTACAGTTTTAATATGATCTGTTAAAAGTCCTTGGGCATTCAACCTCACTGAGACCTCTGTACAGTCATAGAAAACAATTTTAAGTCAACCGGGGTCCATGACCTAGTTTCACAGCTTTACCCACAACTTTTTTATATTGCCCTAACAAAAGCTGCTGAAAAGTCTATAAAACCCTAAACACAATGGTGGATTTCTCTTTTTTAGCACCTTGGTTTTCAAGTATGTTATAATCATGCCATTATGGTGGAGGGGGGCGCTAGTGAGCGTGTAAGATGGCTGTGTCTTGAGAACGCTCCCAATGCAGCAGTGCATATCCTGAAAAAATAGAATATTTCGAGCCGTCACTAGAGACGAACATGAAGCAGATCCAGGTGGAGGATCTGCCATGGTACGAAGTACCCTCCTTCTGTGGTGCCTTATGCTCAACAGCGAGAAAGAACATCAGGCACAGCGGGAATTGTGAGAGTGGGGAAGGCCGTGCCAGCGAGCTCTGGTGGGGAGGGGCTATTATACAAGACCCACCATCACTTGCAACGGAGAAAGAACAGCGAGAGCCTCAAGCAGACTACCCCCTGACAGCCTGCTAAAAAGGAGACATAGTATGGTGTGAGAGCACAGGCTTAGACGGGCACACCCGCAGTTACTGAGGTCCTACAGGCAGATTTCCAGTAACACACAAAGCCGAAAGAAGTGAGCCCGGGGAGGAGCTGTGACTCCGCCTGGGATCGGAGGGTGTTGAGATGGATTTCAAAACTCTGACCTGGTGGGCAGAGGTTTCGGAGGCCACCCTCGGTTTAGTGAAACAGGGGAACCTTCTGGACAAGGCAGACCAATCTACGTAGCTTGACAGGCAGTCAAGACTAAGTCCCAGGATGGGTGAGTAATCGGAAGCCCACAATGATCACACACAGCAGCAAACCACAAATTACTCTGAGACAAGTGTATATGAAAAATATCTATACATTTATTGTCAGCCGGACCCATAGACACAAAGAAACTTTAGCAATGCGAAAACAGTTATCACACAAAATCCTTATACTATACAGTATATATACACATTACGTTTCCTAATGCACTACAGTGGAAAAATCTAGCCACAACCTGTCAAGAGAGGGTTGAGTTAACACAGTTATAGCATTAGGCAATTCTTTGGAGTTTGCTCCCTAACTTTCAAGTTCAACCCTAAGAAGAGTGGAGCCTTGTGCGTAAAAAGGCACGATCGCGCAGGTGAAGCAAAAAGCGGGTCTTCTTGGGAGGGCTGTAGCAAGTCAGGAAGGGGCTTGAGGCGATGAAGAATTGGATACCACTATTCGAGCCGGCACTGCCCTTAGCGGCAAAGCAGTGTTCAAATGGCAAGAATAGCTAGGGAGCGCAGGCTCCCCAGCCAAGTTCAAACACCTTTTAAGGGATACTTGTGCGTAAAAGTGATCGGTTGTGCCAGGGGGCCCCCGGTAAGTGATTAAAGTACTCATCAACCCTCGGCACAGTCCGGACCAAACTTTGCCAGTTTAGTCGAGGTCGCTAGTAGGTTTGCTTCCTGCAGTTTCGTGTTGTTCCGGCTCTCAGAGGCTGGGGTGGAGAAAAGTCACCCGTGACGGGACAGTTGCCTTTTCTCAGCTTCTGAAGGAGGTATGAAGAAAATTCTGGTGCAGCAGGCTTTAGGGCACAGGAGAGCAGAACATCAAGGGATCTACAGCAATTGTCAGCACCAGGTTGTGACGTGGGAATCAAAGATGCAGGCAGCGTTACGCACTCTCCTAATCGGGACCCAGGAGATCTAGACCTGCTTAATTTGGCACAGCAAATGCATGGGACCACAAGCAAGCAATGTCCCAAGTCTCGGGTTTGCACTTGAGACGGAGGCGTTTCTGCAAGATACCCTGAGGTAGAACTGGACAGGTTTCTGGATGGCCCAGGAACACTTCCAAAGGGGCTCGTTCGGGGGGTAAGCAGCGGACGCCTAGAGTAGTAGTTCCCACTACTCCAAAGGGGCAGGCCACCTTGATCGAAGAAGAAAGCAGAGCTCAGATGGGACAGCAAAGGGCAAAGGGTGCCAAATCCTTCCACCCAGTCTCTGGCGTTTTCACAAGTCTGTTTCTTCGCGCAGGAGACTTGGCTCCTTCTGTAGATTGGTGAGAACTCAGGTGATCGACCTGGAATGGATGCAGAGCCCCCTCGCTTATCCAAGATTAGCTTTTCGCCAAAATCGAGGACTTCCAATCGAAGATCTGCTCTGTTGCAGGCATCCCAGTCGTGGACCAATCACGGCCCACAGTGGTCTCAATCAATCAGGCACTCCAGACATCCTGGCACCAGCAGTGTGGATTGGGACCAGACAGTCCTAACCTGCTTCCTGGGTATACACACACTTGACAGGTAGAAGCCTGTGCAAGAAATCCATTTTCACGGGTGGCTGCATGCCCAAATAAGGAAAACCCGGGTTACTCGGCCTTGGTGAAGGCAAAGGACAAAATGGCCATGGGACAGAACAAAAGACCTTGTGGCTCAGCCATTTTCAGACCTGGGCACAGTCTTGAACCAAATACAGTACGATTCAGTAAAAAGTAGTAAAACCTAATTAAAAGTAAATTAACTGCTGCCGCCAGTTTGTCCCAGGCACACTCGTCCAATCACCAAAACATCCTTTGAGTGTGTCTAGGGCCATAAAACAAAAAGGGACTCCAGTGCGTGGTACTGGAAGGTACATTGTGCACTATTAAAAAGTTAAGAAGAAATGACAACAGCCAAATACTAAGGGAAACAGTTTCCTAGTACTGACAGTCTGAAGGACGTGTCAGTTTCCCCATAACAAGTGAGCAAAAGCCCAGGGGAGTTCATCTGAAGGCTGTGCTCCACTTGTAAAAAAATCAGGATGGGAAAGCCAAACAAAAGCAAAAAGTTTTGGGGGGGCTCCATAAATGGAGGGAAAATTATACATAAATTAAATATTTCCTAACAGAGGGGACCACAGGCTCACAGGGAGCAACCCTTTGTGTATGTAATGCTTATCTCTGGTGCCCTGCAGTAGTGCCTGGTCCAGACTGTTCCGAAACATTGCCCCGACTGGATAACTTGGCTATGGTGAATGCCCAAGCCAATCCTTCCCCACTGGTCCGCTGAAGAACCAAAGCCCAGTGAACAGTGATGTTGGGAGGGACCCGGTAGCACTCAGAGACTCTGTTAAGATGTGTGAGGGGCCTGGGTGAAGACCCAGGGATAAGCAAGTGCAGATATTCCCAGCTTTCTACCCACCTCCCCCTTAGATAGGCTGGCTGGCGCACAGGTGATTGTGCTTACCGTATTTGGACGAAGAAGGCGGGCTGGAGATGTCAATTAAGCATCAGACTCCATTTGCTTCACTACGAGTAGTGGTCCAGGCCAGCTGCGACGTACTGGATGCTTAAGGTATGGAGCAAAGTCTTTGTACACAATGTTTTGTATTCCTGGAGGCTTTAGCAGCTTGCGGAGCGCAGCTTGTTTCGTGCTGTTTGTTCTTGTTGGGTGGCGCATTGAACTTTAACAAGTCTTTCTCTTTCTTTCCAGAGGTGCGGGTCTCGCGGAATGCCATTAGCTCGGGTTGGCCACTGCGCGAAGAATGAGTGAAGCGGCTGATTGCTTTTTCAGGTAAGTTTGTTCTAAATGGGAAACTCTGGCGGGAATTGACAGTTAACTTCCGTCTCTTACTATAGTTTTCTCGTTTTCAGGAGCTGCGATTGCTGGGGACCTCGATCAGCTGCGGTTCCAAGTGAGTATCAAGACAGAGGTACTCTTACGATTAAGCCTTCGGGTAAGTACAGCTGCATGTGAGTCCAGGTAGTCACTGGTAAACTACAATCTCTGTGCCGGTGGAAACAGGAGCGGTAAGCAGGTAAGCACAAGGTGTGGCCCGGGGCCTGGTTTTATAGCCTTGGGCCGCACCCTAGACCACCAGGGATGTCAGATCTTCGGTTCTGCCGGGGGCCATCTGGAGATTCATAACAGGTTCTGTCTTGGCTGCCATGTTGGTGTGGTCAAGGCAGCCCCTACTAAACGCCTGCGCCCGCCCGCCAGCCAGCCAAACTGAATGCATGCATGCCCAGCTTCTCCCTACACTTTCATTGGAGGGTGTGCCTTGTGGATATGCTTTGTGTCCTTACTGGGATTGTGACAGTGCACAAACCGCGGTGAGTGGTGGGCAGTGCATGGGAGGGGTAGTGGCCATTACCCCATTTACCTGCACCTTGGTCTGCACGGCGCAGGTCTTCCTACCACGGCAACCAACTTTCCCAAGTGCTGGATATAATAATGCTTCTTGGCCCAGGGAGAAATCAGCTGTGGGGAGGGACCAACTCAGTGCAACTGAAACAGGGAAGAGTGTGATGCTGGAAATGCATCGGAGGGACAGAGCCTCCATATCCTTGTCCTTTACTGCTTTTTATCGTGTGTCCTGTCTTGTTTACTGCGCAGGAGCTCATGTGGGACTCCTGGCAGTGCAGCTCTCTTTTGGTTTGGTGTACAGACCCATGGGACACCCTTATGGCACTAAAGGGTGGGGGTGCAGCCTTGTGCCCCTAGTGTATGTTTTTGGGCACCTGTGTGCGGCCCAACAGAGCAGGGTATGGGCTGGTGGCAGCTCTATGCTGAATTTGACAGGTGCACCGAGTATCCTCCAATTTGGGATACCCAGGCCCTGCCATTGGAATGAGTTGATTCCCGATAGGAAACAAGATGGCCCCTGTGGCCTCATGCTTTCTATTGCCTGTTACCATGTTTTCCCAAAGTCCTGGGAAGCCCCGATTCTGTCCCTTCCCTCTGACTGGCTTTTGGGTGAAGTTCCGAATATGGTGTTGTTGTGAAGTCCAGGCCAGACTGGCTGGAGCCTTCCCAGTGACTGTATGTTGTGGGTACACCCTGTGGGTGGGACCTGTGTGTATGGAGTGTGTGACGAATATGCACTTCTTGTTGTGGATGTCTAGTTTCTGGTGTTTGACACAATGACAGACAGCCCTGCCCGAAACTAGTATGAAAGCATTGTGGAGTGTTGAATGGCTGGGTACTTGTCCCAATACACATAACTTGTTGTGAGTGTCTGGAGAGAAGTGAATAGCCTGAATGCACTATGCGCCTGATTGGCTGCCTGGCGGCATGAATGCCCTTCTGACCGATTGGTTGCCCGAGTGTGACCCAGCAGAATGAATGGGAGATCAACTAGTATATCTGTGGGCCTCTCACTGCTAGAATTCGTGTTCAGAAGCTCAAGTCCACTACGAAGAGTAACTGGAGTGAAACTGAAGGTTGACCTTGAAGCCCTGCTGGAAGAGAAGAATTGCCGTTGCTCTTCTTCATCAATCTGAAAGGTGCTACGTCTCCATGGACTGGCCCAGAGAGGACCTGGTAAGGTGCCCTCTTCCCGAGCTACGAGGGACCAACGTGCACCAGCTGATCTTTGCCAAAGCTCCCTGGTAGACAGGCTGACGACCGGAGACGGGGACTGCCAAGGAATCCCAAAGAGAAGCACCCGGATTGTTGTCCACCGCCGACCGGAGCCGACGTGCTCCTGTTGCCTAAGAACTTTTCATTCACGGACGCGCTTGTCTGCATCGCCGCCCACCTTATCCCGTGGGAGAAGGCCAGGCCATCGACGCGCCGAGGAGCATCTTCCAGTGGGTTTCCTGCCATCCAAAGACCACATAGATGCCGACTCCTTGACACCCTTGCTGGGCCACAGTTGATCAAACTCTTTGCGGTCCAGAACTATTGACAACGAGGTGCCCCGCACGACTCTTCCTTGCAGGACGTTTACGCTTCCCCGTTAACAAGCACCGCTAGGAAAGAAGCTGCCACTTCACCGCCGTAGTTCACCCTGTTCTTCGCCGGACGTTCGACAACCCGTGACTCCTGCCTTAAAGGGAGGGCACTCAAGAAGGGCCGTCGATTCCCCGACGAGGAACGCTACGACGCCAGGTACTTTGGGGTTGCTGAACTGTTGGAAAGACTTGTGTGAACAATATATGGACAGGGCTTGTGATATATCTTTATTCTACAGGTTGTCCAGGTTGGAGGGGGGGTAGAGGGAGGATCACCATCCAGAACTGTGTCTAGTGGTAGGGGCCAGTATTCTGCCAATTGTTCTAACCAACTGCTTTCCTCTTAGAACTATTGTTGTTTTCCTTTACAAACTGATTTGTGTGACATTTAACCGTACAGTTGATGCACTTTAAAGAGATCTAATAGTAATTGTGGTACCACGTAGAACTGTATATGTGCCATTATAGATAAGAGAACAAAGTGGGTTATTGTGATAGTGTACATAACCTTGAATATTAATTATATAAAGACTGTTTAAACTAATACAGTGTGCGGACATTCCTTTGTGGGTGCGTGGGGACTACACTGTACTTAAGAACCAGCCTGCATCACCTCCTGAGAAGCTAGGCCTTGATTGCTCGACCACGTACCAATAATGGAGAATCTTGGCTGGGGTCCTCTGTGCCTCTCCTCTACCATATAGAAAGAGCGGAAGTACAGACCCCCCCGCCAGTGTTTACACTGGTGGCAGCGGTGGGATGCTTATGGTTTTAAGAATCAGTGTATAACCGTGCCATCTGCACTTTGTTAAATTGAGGTTTGCTGGTGTACAAGATAACTACATTACAAGCCATGGAGTCTATTGCAAATGGTAAATGGACTAGGATGAGCTTAGAGGATCTCCAGAGTGCTTGTGAAGCCAGAGAGTTAGACTTTGTGGATAAGTCTAGGGCTGAGCTGATAGCTGCCCTGGTGAACTAACAGACTGATGGTGAAACTCTTGAAGGGGGAGATGCACCCAATGAAGACTCTGCCCCTGGGGTTGTTGCTGAATCTGTCTCTGGGAATGCCACCATTCCTGCTGCCTCTGTTCCAACCCCCAGCAATTCCGTGGAACTTGAGTTATTAAGGATGAAATTGGCCATTGAATACTGCAAGTTGGAAATAGAAGCTGAGCTTAAGAAAGAGGAGCTGGCACAGCAAGTGGAACTCAAGAATAGGGATCTTGAACTCAAAGACAAGGACACAATGTCAGAGAATCCAGCTAGAGAAAGCTAGAGTGGAGACTTCAGCTAAACCCGTTGAGAGGGTCAGGTCCCCTGCCACCAAGTTTATGAAAGATTTGGTTGGTGTGTGTGTGGAGGGTGTAGATATCCTCCAATGGATTGAAGCTTTTGAAATGGCTTGTGCAATTCATGATGTATATAAAAGTGATTGGGCTAAGTGTTTGTTAAGCCTCAAACTGGATATGACTGTTTCTGAAACAGAGTCTGGAAGAAAGGGGTCAGTATGAGTGCATGAAGTCTGCTTTGATTGCCAAGTTTGGCAAGACACCTACCCAATACCTTAAAAGGTTCAGGGATTTTAAGAAGAGAGAGAATGCGTTTTCAGTTGACTGGATGAGTGCTGTGCACATGAACATGATGGGATGGATTGATGGATACAAGGTGAAAACTTTTGTTGAACTGTCTCACCTTTTGTTTTTTGAGCATTTTTATGAAGCCTGTTCACCAGAGCTGCGTCAGTATGTTGCTGACCAGAACATTTTGGATCCCTTTAAGCTGGCCAGGCTAGCTGACAAGTGAGTCTCCCACCGGGTGTCCCCTAAGGACTCCAGTGGGAAGGACAAAGAAAAGGGGACCTCTCAGAAAGCTGAGTAGTCCCAAAAGCAGTCAGTCGGGTAAACCAAAACCTTCCTCTCCTAAGACCCAAAATTCTAGTGGGGATAAGTCATGTGTGGGTGGGAATAAGAGTAGTGGTCCACCTGCTGCAAAGCAGGCTCCCAGTGGTTCCAGTACCGTACCCTGCATTCCTGGCACTCGTTGGGAATGTGGGGTTCTGGATCACAAGAAGGGTGACTCCAAATGTAAGGTAAGGCACTTGGAGTACAGGCTGTCAGCCTGAGCTACCTTTACCCCATGTCTGAGGTGGAGGCCACTGTCCTCCCCTCCTCTACAGGGATCACCTTTGGTGCTCCTGTAGAGATTTCCTTAGTGTCCCTTGGGGCCTGGGACCAGTACGTGGAATTACTGGCAACTATCCCACAGAACACCGGTAGGTTTTTGAGTAGGGTCCTCTTGAATGGCCAGCCTTCTACTGGGTTGAGACACACTGGGGCCAGCATGACAGTGGTGGACAGGACCCTGCTCAAGCCAGAGGACTATGTAGGTGCTCCTCTGAGAAGCACCAGGTTAGCTGGTGGGCCTCCCAAATTATCACCTGTAGCCTTAGTCACAGTCATGATTGGAGACAAGACAGCGAAGCTTCCTGTCCTGTTCAGGACAATGTCCCAGCTAACATTGTTAGGTAATGATCTAGTGGAGTTGACGTTGATCTCGGATGTCTCCCCCTGACTGCTGCTGCAGTCACTAGGTCACAGGTGACACAGGGTCTGGCACTGAGTCAGGTACCCAAGCCAAAGGTGAGGCCTAAGGCAAGAAGACGGAAGAACAAGAAGGCCACCTCTGAGAAGGGGGATCCTTCTCTTCCTGCTGTTCCTACAGCACCCATTGGGATCCATGCTCCGGACGGGCTGGGTCCAGTGGAAAACCCAAACTCAACTCCTCAGGGAGAAGAGGCAGAAGACCCTCCTGCGGGAGAGGTTCTCAACCAAGAGGACCACCCCGACATTCTATGCCTGTTGGCTGATGGACTGCCCTCCCGGACAGACTTCTATAAGGGACACAGAGTGCCACTCTCTCGAGGGTCTGAGGAAATAGGCCCTGTCCCAGGCCCAAGAAAAAGTGCCTAGGACATTCTAGATCTATTGGGAGGGTGAGCTCCTTGTAAGCGAGCCCACTAAGCCTGAACCTGGTGCCCTCAAGAGGCTGGTGGTACCCCAGGTTTACAGGCCCTTCCTGCTGCAGTTGGCGCATTGGGGTGCCCTTAGCTGGTCATCTTGGTACCAAGAAGACTAAGCAGAGTCTCTCTGGACATTTCTACTGGCCTCGGATGGGAGTAGAAGTGGAGTCCCACTGCAGGACCTGCCCAACTTGTCAGTTGTCTGGCAAGACTGGAGGCATTGTCATTGCCCCACTGCAGCCGGTGGTTGGCACACCGTTTGAGAGGGTGGGCATCGACATTGTCGGTCCCCTTGACCCTACCACTTCAGGTGGATATCGGTTCATCCTGGTCTTGGTTGATCATGCCACCAGGTACCCTGAGGCTATACCCCTTCGGACTGTTACTGACAAGGTGGTTGCCAGGTCTCTCCTGGGCATTTTCACCCGTGTTTGATTCCCTAAGGAGGTTGTCTCTGACATGGGTTTCTAACTTCATGTCTAGTTACATGAAAACCATGTGGAAAGAGTGCGGGGTAACCTACAAGTTCTCCACCTCTTACCATCCACAGACCAATGGTCTGGTTGAGAGATTTAATAAAACTCAAGGGCATGCTAGGTGCTTTGGAAGAGCCCCTAAGGAGGAAATGGGATCTCCTCCTGCCATGCCTGCTGTTCACGTACAGAGAGGTACCTCAAGAGGGGATTGGTTAAAGCCCCTTTGAGTTACTCTTTGGATATCCCGTGAGAGGGCCCCTTGCCTTGATCAGAGAAGGTTTGGATGCCACCCCTCCAGGTCCCGCCAAGCAAGTGGGGGACTGTGTGTTAGGCCTCAGACGGAGGATGACACAGATGATGGGTCAGGCGACAGCAAATCTCAAGGCCAGCCAGGAATTGAATAAGTACTGGCATGGCCTTAAAGCCTTGCAAGTGGATTGGACTCTGGGACAGGAAATCCTTGTGATGGAGCCTACCAAGCCTAGAGCTTTGGCAGACAAGTGGACTGGACCCTTCAGGATCATCTACAAGATGGGCAAAGTCAATTATCTGGTTGACAAGGGAGTCTCTGGGGTAGCCCCTCAAGTATGTCATGTTAACAGGCTCAAGCCTTTCCACAGGTGAGCAGAAGTCTGTCTCTTGCTAGCTTCAGAGCAAGAAGAGGATGAGAGTGAGCCCCTTCCTGATTTGCTGTATAGCAACCCTCAGGATGGCTCAGTGAAGGGAGTCCATCTTTCTACCTATCTGACGACAGAGCAGCAGAGGGCCTGCAGGACTTTGCTCCGGCAGTATGCCTCTCTGTTTTTACTGACACCAGGCCTTACACTGTGCCTGTCAAAAGCAGGTGCTACCGTATGTCAGATACAGTTAAGAACCACATCCAGGCTGAACTCGCTAAAATGTTGGATCTGGGTGTTATTGAACCCTCAACCAGTGCCTGGTCCAGTCCTGTGGTCCTTGTCCCCAAGGCAAGTTCCCAGGCAGGTACCAAAGATTGGGGGTTCTGTGTGGACTACCGAGGAGTCAATGCCGTCACCAAAACTAATGCGCACCCATTGCCCAGGGCTGATGTGCTTGTGGACACCATAGGTGCTGCCAAATTTGTGAGCACCTTTGACCTTACCTCAGGCTATTGGCATATAGCTCTGACAGACCATGCCAAGGAAAAGACAGCGTTCTCAACACCTGAGGTACTGTACCAGTTTAGGGTCATGCCTTTTGGGTTGAAGAATGCCCCTGCCACCGTCCAGAGATTGGTCAATCATGCACTCAGTGGGCTGGAGGCCTTGTACGTGGCCTACTTAGACGACATTGCCGTCTACAGTTCCACCTGGGAAGAGCATTTGACACATCTGGATAAGGTGTTGCAGGCCTTGAAAAAGGGCTAACCTCACTATCAAGGCCACCAAGTGCCAGATCGCTCAGGGGAAAGTCAAGTATCTTGGTCATGAGGTAGGAGGGGGTCAAATCCAACCTCTCCCCAGTAAAGTACAGGATGTACATGGCTGGGAAACTCCCACTACTCAAACCCAGGTGAGAGCCTTTTTGGGCCTCACTGGGTATTATTGCAATTTCATGGCAGACTATGGAACCATAGCTGCACCACTGACAGCTCCGACTTCACCCAAACAACCTAGGAAGGTTAATTGGACTGAAAACTGTCAGAGGGCCTTTGATGGCTTGAACGAAAGTCTGTGTAGGGCACCCATGCTGTGTGCGCCTGATTACAGCAAGCCCTTTATCGTTCAAACTCACACCTGCGACACCGGAATTGGAGCGGTCTTGTCCCAGTTAGATGACAAAGGAAGAGAACATCCGATCATATTCATCAGTTGACAACTCAAGGGTAGAGAACCTAGGTGGGCTACTCTTGAAAAGTAATGTTTTAGCATAGTTTGGAGCCTTAGGCGTTTTAAGTCCTACCTAACGGGGTCTACCTTCAAGGTCCAAACCGATCATGAGCCCCTAAAATGGCTTATGCAGATGAAGGGTGAGAATCTGAAACTGCTCAGGTGGTCCATTAGCCTGCAAGGGCTAGACTTCACCATAGAGCATAGACCAGGGAAGAGTCACAATAATGCAGATGGCCTTTCCAGAAGGTATGCTGACCGTCTGGATGAGGGTGTCTATCTTGTGGGAGATTAGGCACCCTAACCTCAGTCAGGGGGGTTTGGGAGGGGTGGGGGGGACTTTGATGCTGGAAATGCATCAGTGGGACAGGGCCTCCGTATCCTTGCCCTTTACTGCTTTTTATCGTGTGTTCTGTCGTGTTTTCCACGCAGGAGCTCATGTGGGACTCCTGGCCATGCGGTTCTCTTTTGGTTTGGTGTACAGATCCATTGGATACCCGTATGGCACCCATCGGTGGGGGTGCAACCTTGTGTCCCTAGTGTATGTTTTTGGGCACTTGTGTGTGGCACCAAAGAGCAGGGTATGGGCTGGTGGCAGCTCCATGCTGAATTTGACAGGTTCTCGGAGTATCCTCCATTTTGGGATACCCAGGCCCTGCCATTGGAATCAGTTGATTCCCGATAGGAAACAAGATGGCCCCTGTGGCCTCTTGCTTTCTATTGCCTGTTACCTTGTTTTCCCAAAGTCCTGGGAAGCCCTGACTCTGTCCCTTACCTCTGACTGGCTGTTGGGTGGAAGTTCCATAAATGGTGTTGTTGTGAAGTCCAGGCCAGACTGGCTGGAGCCTTCCCAGTGACTGTATGTTGTGGGTACACCCTGTGGGTACACCCTGTGGGTGGGACCTGTGTGTATGGAGTGTGTGACGAATATGCACTTCTTGTTGTGGATGTCTAGTTTCTGTTGTTTGACACAATGACTGAGACAGCCCTGCCCGAAACTGGTATGAATGCAGTGTGGAGTGTTGAATGGCTGGGTACTTGTCCCAATACACATAACTTGTTGCGAGTGTCTGGAGAGAAGTGAATGGCCTGAATGCACTATGCACCTGATTGGCTGCCTGCCGGCATGAATGCCCTTCTGACCGATTGGTTGCCCAAGTGTGACCCAGCAGAATGAATGGGAGATCAACTAGTATATCTGTGGGCCTCTCACTGCTAAAAATCGTGTTCAGAAGCTGAAGTCCACTACGAAGAGTAACTGGAGTGAAACTGAAGCTTGACCTTGAAGCCCTGCTGGAAGAAAAGAATTGCCATAGCTCTTCATCAATTTGAAAGCTGTTGTGTCTCCAAGGACTGACCCAGAGAGGACCTGGTAAGGTGCCTTCTTCCCGAGCTACGAGGGACCATCGTGCACCAGCTGATCTTTGCCAAAGCTCCCTAGTAGACAGACATACGACAGGCTGCCAACCGGAGACGGGACTGCCGCGGAATCCCAAAGAGAAGCGCCTGGACTGTTGTCCACCACCGTCGACGACCGCCGTCTTCGACCGGAGCCGCCGTGCTCTCGTTGCCTAAGAACTTTCGATTCACAGACACGCTCGTCCGCACCGCAACCCGCCGGAGAAGGTCAGGTCGTCGACGTGCCGAGGAGCATCCTCTGGTGGGTTTCCCGCCACCCAAAGACCACAGAAACGCCGACGACTCGACGCCCTTGCTGGGCCACAGTTCTTTAAACTCTTTGCGGTCCAGAACCTTCGACACTGAGGTGCCCCACACGCCTCTTCCTTGCAGGACATTTACGCTTCCCCATCAACGAGCACTGCTAGGAAAGAAGCTACCACTTCATCGCCATAGTTCACCCTGTTCTTCGCCGGACGTGCGAGAACCCGTGACTCCTGCCTTAAAGGGAGGGCACTCAAGAAGGGCCGTCGATTCCCGACGAGGAACGCTACAACGCCAGGTACTTTGGGGTTGCTGAACTGTTGGAAAGTCTTGTGTGAACAATATATGGACTGGGCTTGTTATATATCTTTATTCTACAGGTTGCCCAGGTGAGGGGGGGGGGGGGGGGGGAGGATCTCCACCCAGAACTGTCTCTAGAGGTAGGGGCCAATATTCTGCCAATTGCTCTAACCAACTGCTTTCCTCTATATCTATTGTTTGTTTCCTTTACAAACTGATGCATGACATTTAACCGTAAAGTTGATGCACTTTAAAGAGATCTAATAGTAATTGTGGTACCACGTAGAACTGTATATTTGCCATTATAGATCACCGAGTACAAAGTGTGTTATCGTGCTAGTGTATATAACCTTGAATATTAATTATATAAAGACTGTTTTAACTAATAGAGTGCGCGGACATTCCTTTGTGGGTGAGTGGGGACTACACTGTACTTAAGAACCAGCCTGCATCACCACCTGAGAAGCTAGGCCTGGATTGCTCGACCACGTACCAATAATGGAGAATCTTGGCTGGGGTCCTCTGTGCCTCTCCTCTACCATATAGAGAGCAGAAGTACAGACCCCCCCCCCCGCTCCAGTCTTTGCAAAGAGGAGTCACAGTAAACCCTAAGAAGCAGTTTAAAATGGATCATTATACCAGACCAGGGACTCACCCCCCCCCCCGTCCCTCTTCGCCCAACAGCCAATGCAGTTCAGACATCAGGATTGGCAGCACCGGATTGGCAGCACCAGACATGACAACGTAAAGCAAACACTGCTGGGACTGAAGGACAGCGCAGATATATTAAGCCAGAAAATAGACTACCTAACCAGCAAAATTGATATATCAGCAGTACAATTTGACCATCTGTGCGTCAGAATGTCAGAGGCGGAGCAGCGTATCAGTGAGAGCAAAGACAATATCACAAAGTTGCAGAAGGAGGACGTGCAACTCCATCAAAGCATGAAAAAGGTGGCAGCAAAGAATGAAGAATGGGAGGGATGCTCCCAGTGTAATAACCTACACATCCTCGGTCTCCCAGATTCGACAGCAATAGATAAAATGGAACACTTAAATGAAATGCTTCTTACTAGAGTCCAGGGCAACCAAGAGGTCTCGCACCTATTCATGGTTGAGAGCACAAACATTACTCGCACAAAACCTCATCCTGGTGCCCCCGAGGGGCCAATCCTAGCCCGAATATTCAATTACCGGGATCGAGATGCCCCTCTGAAGGCAACCTGGTAGAAAGGGGAGCTGAAATGCTATTATCGCGATCTTTACAGATTTCTACCCACAAGTACAGAAACTCAGGAAAATCTTTCAGGAAGCCAAAAGTATACTGTGCAAGATAGAGGTGTGTTACACTATGATGTATCCAGCTAGAAGGAAAATGCTGCAAGATGGAAAATCCCTATTCTTCACAAACCCAGGAGCAGCTGAGAGATACGCCAAGGAACTTATGGCAACATCACAGAAGAGACAATCCTCTTGCAGTGATGTGGATTGAGTAGCACTTTGTGAACATTTGGATAACGAGAACAGTCCGCCTACCGGTAACCGCGGAACAGTTCCATCCATGGACACTTGACATGCCGCTGATGCTCATAGGAGTCTGGGTTCGGCAGAAACCAAGGGGAGAGGCTGTGCTAGCCACAGCCTCCCAGCGCAGTAACTGCAGTTTCAGTTGGGGACAGTCAGTATGTTAAGGTTTCTGGCCTCGGTGGAGGGTTTCAAGGGGTTGATAAACGTTAGAGCACATTGCCCAAATAGTAACAAGAGTGGGCAACAGCACGGATAAGGTGTAAAGTGAGGTGCATATCAGGCTGAGACACCTCAGCAGTAGGTGTGTGCTGAAGGACAGGCGCTTGAAGCAGAGAGGCAAGTGGTGGTGGGTGATAGAATGGTTAGGCCCAACGGCACGTGGCAAGACCCCAGATTGGTTTACCAGGAGGGGCCCAGCTTCAGCAAGAGGGATTATAAAGAGGGAGAGCTGCACCTGGGAGACAGTTCAAGAGGCACACCGCTAGAGGATCTGTGCTGCTGTGAGCTGAGGCGGCAAGAGTGAAGCAAGGCCGCTTTGAAGGGTCCTGGTATTTTTTGGTCCCAAGGCCAGAAGTGCCTGGGTGCGGCGCTCAGTGGTAGAGGTGTCAGGGCGGCAGACAGACTGGGGACCCTGCAGCAGGATGTGTAGACGATCCTGATGGAGTTGAAGGCGTTTAGGGCTGAGGTAATGACCTTGATAGGTGCCATCATGGAGAGGGTCTCTAAGGTGGAAGAGAGGGTGGAGGCTTTGGAGCATAATCAAAGGGCCACTGATATAGTGGATGTGGGTCTGGAGGACTGGGCAAGGAACGAGAGCAGGGAGCGCAAGCTCCGAAGTAAGCTGGATGATGTGGAAAACCGAGAGAGAAGGAACAACTTGCGGATACAGGATCTCACGGGCAAGGATGCTGAGACACCCAGTGACTTGGAAGTCTTACTGTCTAGGGTGCTGAAGAAACTCATGGGTGAGACATTCGAGAAGGAGACACGGAGACACACTTTGACTGGGTCCACCGTGGCACAGGGGGAGCGAAGGGGCCCTGCTCGAAGTGTCACAATTATAGGGACAAGGAGGACATCCTGCGGAGGGCCCGAGAGGTGGGTGATCTCGAAAGGAAAGAATTTACCAAGACCTGTCGAATCACACACTGGAGCAGAGGAGAAAGTGCAGACCGCTAACATAATGGTTGCAGGAAGAGGGTGTGCACTACTGATGGCATTTTCCTTTTTCCCTCTCTTTTGAATACGGAACCCAGCTGCTGACGGAACTTTCCAGGAGAAGGATGCCCAGCGCAGGTTGCAAGAGTGTTTTAATAGTGCCTTTGTGCAACCAAAAGATTGTCGGAAGGAATCGGTCTCCAGAAAATCTAAGAAATTTCAGGCGATCCAGTCAAAGGTTCCAAGTTAAAGAGGAGGGCTACTGACGGACCGGTTGATAACCTTATAATGAGAGGAGGAGGGTGGTTTTTGTGTGGTTTATAAAGTTGATGTGGTGGGTGGGGGGTGGCAGGAACGTTGTCACCCTAGTGACTTGGGGATTCCCAGGTGTCTGAGGGGTGGGGTTGAAGACCCTGGATGTGCGTTGTTGCCCAAACAGGTTAGATTGAGTATACTGGTTTTTGTATTTTATTTATAGGTTTATATTGCGCCGAAGCCCGCAAGCATCAGGGCGTACCAAATAGACAAAGGACATTCAAATAAAAGAGGACAGAAGGACAGCTAACAGAGAGAGGGTGTACTAATCCTTAACTTTTACTTAAAAAGGTGCGTTTTTAGCAATTTCATGAAGGTTCTATAATTCCTTTCGAGACTTAGTTCAATTGGAAGTCTGTTTCAGTTTTGGGCTGCCCTCACGGGAAAAGCACTACTCAGCCATTTAAACCATTTAAAGATCGGGCACTTGATCTGACCCTGGGCCTCTGATCTTAAGGATTTTATTGGTACATATAGAATGATCCTTTCTTTGAGATAAGTTGGGGAGACTCCAAACGGACATCTGTGTACTAATGCCATGCTTTTGAAGTGTATCCTGTCCTCAACAGCGAGCCAATGAAGAGCTTTTCTATCCTTGGTGATATGCCACCTCCTCGTTTTCCTTTTTATTAATCTCACTGCATTGTTTAAAATGATCTGGCATTTGGTCAGACATCCCTTGCTTGCACCGAACATCAGTGTGTTCCCGTAATCTAACCGGAACGGAATTGTTGCTCTAGCGATAGTGGCACTGTTTGCCTCGCTTAGATAGGGTGGAATATATTTAAGGAGACGGAGATAGTACTGACATTTATTGTGCAAGTATGAAACCTGTGCTTCAGCACCCATTGACGCTTCTAGGAATAAGCCAAGTGTTTTCACTTTCTCACTTACAGTGATGGAGTCTTTAATGGTGAAAGATTTGAACTCTGGGCTAAGTTCAGCTCGAGCTTGGAGTGAGCTGAATATCATCATCTCTGTCTTCCTCCCATTCAGACACATCCAGTCCCTCTCCATCCAGGCTTCAATGATGTTATATATGGCTTCTACCTTGGCACTGTCATTGATGAAACAACCGCTCAGTTCCACCACCAGCACCTGGGTGTCATCTGCATAGTTTGCAAAGTAAGTTCTGATGTTATTGAGCACTATGCAGCGACACCTCCGGTATAGATTGAACAAAAGCAGGCATAGGCTAACGCCTTGCAGGTTGATGGGGGAGAACAGTAAGGGGCGCGGGTTACATGCATAGCTCAGTTGCAGCGGCGGATGGGAGTTGGTTTTATCATGGGGGGACACAGAGGATTCAATTGAAGTCTGATAATGGTTAATTGGAAGACGGCCACACTTCATGTAAAGGGGCTGAACGCCCCAAACAAGCGGTCATTAACGGCAGGGTTGTTAAGCAAGGTCCAGTTAGAGGCACTCTTCTTACAGGAAATCTACTACAGGCAAGGGGCGGAGCGGGCATTGAAGGTGGCAAATATTGGGCAGATATATTGGGCCATTCACAGATCCAGTAAGAAGGAGGGAGTGGGTATTGTCCTGGTGCGCTCTGTACGTTTGACAGCGGTGC
Organism: Ambystoma mexicanum; assembly: GCF_040938575.1. NCBI lineage: Eukaryota > Metazoa > Chordata > Amphibia > Caudata > Ambystomatidae > Ambystoma > Ambystoma mexicanum. The sequence goes on along the minus strand of NC_090922.1, from coordinate 572,991,839 downwards.
AGGGGCAGAGGGGCTTTGGAGGATGTTTTGTGGCTGTAAAGCGTCGTCTGAATGGGCCAATGATCACACTGGGTCCTTGTGTATGCCCCCAAGGTGCACCAACTAGCCTTTCTCTGAAGATTTTTTGGAGTAATGGGGAGAGGGGCACACCTTAGTTGGAGCTGATTTCAATGCCATCGTGAACCCGGCTGTGGACTGGTGGTCAGGATCGGAGGGGGGGGAATGAGTGAAACCACAAGGGAGGGAACATAAGTGGCTTGGCACAGCTGCTTCAGGACCACTTCTGGGGGGGGGATGTGTGGCGATCTAGATGCCCTCAGGCTCGTGGTTATACTTTCTTTTCGCCCCCACATCAAACTTATACGAGAATTGGCTTTTTGCTGGTGCCCAGGGAGCAAGTGGCCATGTTAAGAGTCCCCGAAAGTGGAATCAGTGTCCTGGTCAGATCACAAGCTGGTAGTAGTGGATTTCAGGGTGGAGGAAGGACAGCGTGGGACCCCAAGGTGGAGGTGTAACGGCTGACTCCTTGGGCACACGGTCTTCCGGTACTCTTTGCAAAAAGATTGGGCACTTCTTTGAAACCAAAGCTATGGGGGAGGTGCAGTGGAAAATGGTATGGGAGGCGCCCAAGGCCACATTCAGGGGCCTCATCCAGTAGGGTGCCCAGGAGAACCGAGAGAGGGTTGGTTGAGGAGAGGCTGTGGGGGGACCATAGAGGGATGCAGGCGCAGCTCACACGATCAAGGGTGGATAGGGAGAGGTTGTTGGCAGAGATGCGGGATAAGACACAGGAGCTACATTTGATCTTGATTGGGGAAGTGTTGAAAAATTTACCCTATGCCAAACAAAGGTATTACGAAAAGGGGGACCGGGTGGGAACCCTACCTGCTAATAGAATAATGGAATAAAGGATGCAGATGAGAGTGGCACGCATGCGAGGGAAGGAAGGGGAACTTCTTGGAAATCAGGGTGACATTCATGAATGTTTTGTACAGTTCTATGAGACCCTGTATGAGTGGTTCCTGGAAGAAAGGGAGTGCTGGAAGCCATAGCCCACCTTAAGCATGATATGGCGCTGGGTGATGACGGCTATACCTCAGCCTTTTAGAAACAGTTTCAGTAAATGCTAGCGGGCCCCATGGCTAGTCTCTTAAACTCGATCTGGGGTGCAGTTGATATTACTCCCTCCTTTCTGGAAGCACTTGTAGCAGTTATACCTAAACAGGTTAGGGATCCCACATACTGTGGTTCATATTGTCCCATTTCTTTATTAACAATGATGCCAAGATATTCGCCAGGATATTAGCATTGCGGCTGGAGGTGTTCCTGCTGAGTTGGTTGTACGCCGACCAGACAGGGTTTATTCAGAACAGGCAGGGATATGTAGGATTATTTAGCTTGTTTTTGGAGTGCAGCGCCACTACATGGGATCAATGTATAGCGTGTTTTTGGAGTGCAGCGCCACTACATGGGATCAATATATAGCGTGTTTTTGGAGTGCAGCACCCACCACTGCATGGGATCAATGTATTGCTATAATGCGGTACAGCAAGCCATGTGTTGCAGGTATAACATATGGATAAGTAAATGAAGACAGGCTACTCAGTCAAAAACATATTTTATTTTCACATTTAAAAACGCATAATTTTCTTTCTCACCTGAAATGCCTCTGTTGCAGGAGACACAGAGGATTAATGAACTAGTATAATTAACAGTACTAACATGATTCTAACTTATTAATATAATGTGTTCTCCAAGTGCAAAATGAGGCAGGCTGAAACTCATTTTAAACGGACATTCAGAATTTTTTTTTCCCTTTCGCTTTCTCTGTGCTTTTCACGGTCCTTGCTAAGGAAACAAAACTCGAATAAGCTGGAAATTAGTGGATACAGTTTCTTACTGAAAAGTGAGCTATTGTTTGAAGGAGGGTTTGACATGATAGACTTTTATTGGATGCACGTCACGTTAGGGGCTGTAAGAGAGGTCTCTTGGTGCATCTCGTGGAGGAAGAAAGGCAGTGGACATTTTGCATAGCTTCGGTGAGGACTTGGCGGGAGTTGCTGTGGGGTTGCCTGAATGAGGGGCGTCATTCCAGTGCACTGCTGACCTTCACAGGCTGGAGATTCCAGTCAATTAGCACCGGCTTGAGGACCAAAGAGTGCAGATTGGAACTGCATGTCCTCGCCGGGTGCTCTAAAAGGAAGCCCTGAGCCATTTAAAGAAAGACCCAGAGAGTTTGCGTGCTGAACAGCTGCAATTTGCTGGTAATTATCTTACACAAAGTGAGAGTGCGGTGTGTGAATGATCTATTTCGGTCAGGCAGCGTAGCGATAGCTGCATTCTAATGTTGCCATTCATAAATGCAAGTCAACTGATGCACTGTTCTTTTTATTGTTGCAAAGAATCTAATGAAATGCCATGTATTTTGCAATTGTTTATTCTAGAAAAGACTGCCTCGCAATTTTTGAAATGAAACGGATGTAAATCACGATCTGTGTAAAGGCTTCTATTTGCTTCTGTTTTTCTCTGGTGCAGTTAGCCCATATCACCTGATAAAAGGGGAGGTTATTAGGTAATATATGCCAAGCATCCCATGTGGAAAATGTTATGTTATGAGTAATTATAAATAGCTGTGTGCGTGGTTCCACTCAGTGTATATGTGTGTGTGACTTCTGAGTGGAACACAATCTGATAGTCTGCTGGACGTACATGAGTCAGCAGAGAGAGAGGCCTCTGGAAATAGTTTCACTAATGTAAATAAATTGGTGATTATACCACATGTTATTGTGAATACTTTATGGATGCATAGCTAACTGGTGTAGATAAATCAGTGATAACAGCCATAAGTGGCACTCCATATGAAAATGTGGTGTTATTGAATAATGTAGAAGCCTGAGGCCTCTAGAGATCACAAGAACAGTCTAAACAAAAGAAAGGGGTTTTGTATGTTGCGGCCACAAATAAAACAAAGAAATAATGCTCATCACTATACCACAACAAAAGGCATACCAACTAAATGTATCTGTGCACTTAAATAATGCATAGCCACAATACCACTATAATACCAAACCCAATCTGTATGCAAGGAGTGATTATTGCTAAATTACTTTTATTTTGGTGGTAAGAAAATATCGCTAGGCCCCAAATCTACACAAAATACCCTACAGTTCAGACAATCTGCGCAAAACCTTACATATAATACATGCCCCAGAAGTGAGGAGAGAGGGGGCCGTACTCCTCTCCCTAGATGCAGAAAAGGCTTTTCACTGGGTGAACTGGATGGGTGTGTTGCGGCCCTGTACTCCACTCCGCGGGCCAGAGTGGTAGACAATCAAGGGGTGTCAAGGGTGATAAACCTGCATCGGGGCACTAGGCAGGGCTGTCCCCCTCTTCCTCCTTTTACACGCATTAGTGATGGAACCCTAGGTAATCGAGCTACCGATCCCAGGGGGAAGGGAGTATAAAGTAAGACTGTTTGTGGATGATGCACTCCTTTACATCACTGAACCAAGGACTTTGGTTCCAGCGCTCTTCCAGGGTCTCCAAACGTACGGGGAACTATCAGGGTTCAAAGTCAACCTTGAAGTCAGTGGTATTTCGAGTTGGAAATGGGACGGGAGAGGATGGGGAATTCCTGAGGGACATGGGGTCGAAGTTACAACAGGAAGGATTCCAATACTTGGGGATTGAAGTTACAGGAGAGATGGCGGACCTGTTTGACAGGAATTACACTCCACTCTGTGATAAAATACAGCTTGATCTACATCGTTAAAGAGGGCTTGCTTTCATGGGTGGCCCGCCTTAACTGTATTAAGAAGACAGTCCTTCCTAAATTTTTGTTTCTGTGTCAGATGCTCCTCATAGTAGTTCCGGCTGCCTTTTTGGCTAAAAATCAGAAAGCTTTGCTACATTTCTTGTGGGCAGGTGCAAGACTAAGGGTGGTGTATAGAACACTGGTCCTGCATGGGGACGAAGGAGGGGTGGGTTTACCCGACCTGGTAGCATACTAGAGGGCGGCGCAATTACAGATCATGGTTGACCACTTGGACCCAAGTGTGGAGAAGTAATGGGTCCATATGGATATTCAGGTCCTGGCACTGGTTATGCTAGGCGAGTGGTTTTGGGTCCCACAAAAAGATATCCCTTGAAGAGTGTCAACGCATCCAATCTTAGCGGCTTTTTTTTGGTCAGCGTGGCGGGAGCTAATCGCTGGCTGTCAACATGGCCATCGCCAGTCAGCTGTATAAGGTCACCGCCCTGGATTGAGGAACCGGCGTGCTATCAGGCTTGGTATGAGGCAGGACTATCAAGGGCAGGGCAGTTGTGGGAGGGCAGTAGATTCTTACCCCTGGCCGGGTTGGAGGAATTACTGGGAGGAGCTACTGGGATTAGAGTAATGAACCCGTGATTGGGCGGGTACAATATGCTGGTCGTCCAGACAACCAGGTTTACCCAGCATACACCGAAGTATTGACACACGTGGGGGACCTGACGAAGATGCCTCCCGAAATAGGTGAGAGTGAGCACGCACTCATGTGGGAGCACAGTGGTCTCCATAAATATCTGTGAACGCGGTTGAGCGCGGAGTAACAGAACGTATCTCTGTTTACTCTTTAGACCGGCACCATACTTTATCACAAGCTGTTTGCTCGATGAGGCACTAGCAGGAAGGCTTTGAACTCCACTGGAACTACACACAGACTGTCAACCGTGGTGGAAACAGTCATCTGTACCGATGGGCCATACGGAGAGCTTTGCTATTCTAACTCAAAGGTGGCAGGACCCCACACCCAGGGTGTTCTGGATGGGTGAGTGAACTTCGTCATTATCACTGGCAATGCTATGTTAAAGCAAGAGATTCATACTCTTTGACACGTAGTTAATTTTTCTTTGCACTGTTTTGTTGAATGATTCAAGTTGTAAATTTTGCTCCCATTGTTAAGTGTTATTGGTTTTTTGTAATCTGTTGTTCCATTGAACAGCGCCTTGGTGTAAAGGCTCTATAAATAAATAAATCAAACACGCAGTCACTAGCCTGAATTTAGAAAGGCGCCAAAAAACAGGTAATTGTAACCCCTTTTTTCTGTGTATTGTAGACACGGTGGCAGTTGGTGGATACAGACAGGCATGACCACGCAACATTAATTTGGAACTCGAGATGTCAACTGGAGTGGCAGAAATCACGATATAGCAGAAGATTGATTTTTTAACAGTGTAATTGTGGTAGACCTGTAATAGCAATGTGGGTATTGTATGTAGTGTTCCCCTGAAGAAACTCCCATAATAACCATTTTGAATGAGAAGGAGCGAAACATGTCGGGATCTATAGGATGTAAATGAGTGAATAAGGTCATTAGAGGATGTAAAATAACTTTTTAATTGTAATTAGAAGATCAAGTGGAGAGCTAATTGGAAACTACCGTTTTTTGTATACACTACTACTTTATCTACTAGCTGTTTAATAACACAAATGTTCTACAAAACTGAACTGCACAAATGAAATGATGGAATAAACTCTTATTGATAAAAAAAGTAGAATTGGTTTGCTGTCTGTAATAGAAATGTATCGAGTATAGGTGTCAGCACGCTTAATGATAAACGGCTGTACACTACTAGATGTTACAATGATGGACACTGGTTATGACACTAAACTACACAGGGTTCTACAATGCATGACCTAAAGGAATATTTTGGTTTTTGTATTCAGGTTGGAGGAATGCCTGTGCATAGGAAAACTGTCAGTCTTCCGCTGTCTACAACTCAAGAGGGTGATGACAGGTTCTAGATGGGGAAAGAATGTGTGTAGGGTCCCAACTCCCTTCGAAAGGTTCCTACTGCAGCACAGTGGTACCAAGGGGCGAATATCAAGGTTATATGCCGAACTGAGGCGGGGGACCTCGCTGATTGTGTGCCAGCAAGGGAGAGGTGGGCCAGGGATCTGGCAATCGACATCACTTATCAGAAGTGGGTGGCCATTTGTAGGGAGGTTAGGAAGTCCATGTGGTGCTTGCAATACAGAATGCAGGCCTACAAGATAATACACTTTTGGCAATAGCCACCGGCAAGGCTTGCTAGGATGTATGCAGGGGCAGATTTGATATGCTGGCGATGTAGACAGCTGCAGGCTGACTATTACCATATGTGCTGGGGGTATCCCCCTCATACAAAGATACTGGTCTGAAGTGTTGGCATGGCTTGGCTTGGGAACCTGGATGGGGTACAACGGGTGTGATCACTGAGTTTACTCTTTGGGGTAGATGTGGAAAACGAGGATGCTGGGGCGGAGAGCCATTCGGTGCACACACTGCTGGTGGCAGCGCAAAGTTGTGTGGCTCAGCTCTGGTAAAGGGGGGGGCGCTACCTCGCAGCAGGAGTGGGTGCAGAAAGCACAGACAATATATAACAGAATATCTTACGCACCTGCTTGATGAGACTCGCACACAGGGCAAGTGGCTCCCCTTCTTTACCAAATACGGGCGTTTAACTGTTGGGGAAAGGTTAGTGGTGAAGTGCGGTGGGATGCGGCTGCGACTATGGTTTTCTTTTTTCTCTTTTTTGGACTATGCATGGGGGGGATTTCAAACACTGACATGAGCCAAATTTTTCTTGGGTGTAGTGGATTACTGGTGATTTGATGTATTACAAAATTATAATAACATTTGATTTCCCCCCCAACAACAACAAAAGCTGCGCAATTCTTCGGTGTAACGCTGGGAAAATACAAGCAACTAAAGGGTGATCAATGAAGACGGACATCCAAACGCCCCGCCTTTTTAGGTAAACATTATCTCTGGTATTCTGCAGGACTGTCCGCTTATGTTGCTGCACCCATAGACAGTCTTGCACTGATGAACGCATGTAGCTAAAGTGTTCACCATTCAAAAGAAAACCAGCAGATTAAATCGACTGTAGTTTCTTAGCTATTAGATGGTTAATTGAAATCCTTAAATACTTTTAGCTTCTGAGGAACTACTAATAACATGCACACCTGTTTCTACGGATAGAAACACTTCACGCAGGTCTCCTGCTACCATTTGCTGGGACTCTGCTGGCATCTACTCACACAGCTTGACACTTACCTTTCCGCACCCAGTCGCCGGTATGAATGTTAATGGTAACGCCCACTAGGTTGCTGCTACGTTGCCGTTTTTCCCAAAGAAAATCAAGGGCTTTCCGTGCATGTTCCTGCAGCAGAGAAATTCAACAGAATATTAAAAGCAGCAAGGTTAACAATCTTCGAGTACTTTCGCTTATTTTTGGGCCAGGTGTCGGAAATACAAAAAATGACTTTCATGGTGATTTAGATATGCTTAATCTGTTGCTCTTGTTCCTTCAGAACTTGTTCGGAAAGCCCGATTCTGCAGGAAAATTGCTCTAGAAATCAGCAATAGAATCTGGGCTTTAAGTGAGCCAGGGCAGAAATGGCTCTGAGACTGGGCCCTGCCGAGGCTCCCTAATGTCCCATGGCAGCCTCAGACGATGAGGCTGCTAGAGGCCAAAGCTTTTTATTTTCTAAAGCCAGCAGCGCTCCCACATGTGCAAGAGCTTCATGCTTTAGCAGAAAAGGCCTTTTTCCCATAATGGTGGTGCTAGCACCTGCCAGGCATCCCTTTTAACCAAGAGATGGCCGGAGCCACCATTATGGAGGAAAAGGTAAGACCGCTGGAAGCAGGGGCCTTTTTTCTAATGTCTGAAGCTAGTTTGCGGGAGCTTCAGACTTTAGGGGGAAAAAAGCATTGGCTTCTAGCAGCCTCACCCTTACATCCTTAAAAGGTTGGGTCGGCCACCGCCAAGCATCCCTTTAGGTAAGTGATGCTCTGATGGTGATCGCTGCATCTTAGTTAAAGGAATGCCCATTGAGGGGCAGCTCGACCATTAAGGATGAAAACCTGTGGCGCTGTCCCTCACCAGAAATCCCTTTATATAAGAGATGCAGGGATCATCACCCCTGCATCTCTGCAAAGGGATGGCTGGCAGGTGTTGGCGCCACTATTAAGGAAGAAAAGGGGTGGTGTTGGTCCCCCCGTTAACAGTTGACCTCTGTTCCACAGGGAGCCTGTCTCTCCCCTTCCCTGTTTCATCTCTACATCCAGCCACTCTTTGACCTCCTGGATAGCGTTGGCGTCAAATATACCAATTACACCGACAATACCCAGGTGGTCCTTTAGATGTCTGGCATCTATGAGAAGTACCTACAGCGCATGAATTGGGTGTACTCTCTGATTCAGGGATAGATGGATGCCAATTTGCTGGCCCTGAACACCAGCAAGACTGAACTCTTGCTGATAGGCTCAAGTCAATGCTTGGGCAAACTTGAGAGTAGATATAGTCAATTCATAGTAATCGATAGCACAATCAAGGTGAGCCCATGGGTTAAAACGCTCAAGGTCCACCGGGATTGTAACCTTAAAATGAAAAAACACGTTTTACAGATTAAAGCGGCATGTGCCTACATGACAAAGCTCTTGAGGCAGATTAAACCGTACCTATCCCCAAAGAACATATTCATGTTGGCCACAGCCCTTTTAAACTCACGATTAGACTACTGTAATCCTTGCAGGTACTTAATAAAAAAACGATCTGAAAATCCTGCAGGTTGCCCCAAATGGTGCTTTTACAGCAGTTTGTGGCCTAGAAAGAGGCAACCATGTTACCGAGGCTCGGCGATCTCTTCACTGGTTACCGGTCACCCATCATATCAATTACAAAATATTGACAGACTTATAAATGTCTGGCAAATAAGGCCCCCACCTATCTTCTGAAAAGGTTAAAGTAAGTCCCTGTTGTATGAGCTCTCCGTGCTAATTCTCTTGATATCATGCGTCTCCCCAGACACAAATTGAAGAGTTTTGGAGGCACTAGTTTCAATGTCTGTGCCACGTGTATTTGGAACTCTATTCCTCTGCACCTGAGAAATAACGCAAATAGATCAGGCTTTAAAAAAGCTATTAAAACACTGCTATTTAATTGCAATGAATAGACTACCCCATATCCATCTTGCTATACCCTGGATTTTTCACCCTGGATCCATCACCCTGGATTTGATGCACACTGAAGCCTTTGGCGTGTTGCGCCCTATAAGAATGACCTAATAACCTGATCTTATTAAGTCCTGGAAACTCCTCAAGACCTTCCTCTTCTCTTCCTTCTCTCTCCCACTAGCCTGCTAACTTAGTTCTCTGCTTTTTCCTCTCGCCCTCCTCTTCCTTACAGTTTGCTAACTGGCTGCCAGGTGTACCTCAGTCACGCCGGTCCCTGGCACCCCCGCCAGTCTCTTCCAAACTTGTCCCTGGGCCCTACACCCCTCACACACTCACTGCAGTAGAATTATTAACCCTAGAGAGGCTCTCTCTGCACTTACCCCAGTCTCCACCAACAGGGTGCACTTGGAGACCCGCTCGTTCCCCCCCCCCACCGGTCTGTGCACTTGCACAATCCGTACGCACTGTGCTGAAGATAGTCTGTATGTTCTCCCTCGTCTTCACCCCTTAAATCGCACTGGTTAAAACCGCAGAATCGGTGTCGGGCATATTTGCTTCAAACTGTTAAATGTATTTTACGCACTTACTCTGCCTGTGCAGACTATTATCGTCTCAGAATTTCAAGGTCTGAGCAACAGTTCTTCCCCCTGTTCGCACCCTCCTTGAGCGCTTTGAAACACTTGCCTGTGTATAGGCAATACACAATATAAATAAACAATACCATACCAATAATAATAATCCCTTTCTGTTAAGATATGCAGGGATCAGCACCCTCTCCCCCAGGGGGTGAGAGCATGACTATCAATGCAAAATGCTGCCTGGAGTGGGTCACCTGCAGCCCATTAAGCCTAGGCTGATTAAGGGGTCATGGCCAAACAGGGTGCAGGTGACCCCTACTGTTAGGCCACGTCCCCCCTGATGAGCCCCAGCTCGTTTCCCATGCCAATTAAAGCACTGAATACAATATAGAACCCAGATGTAAAAACCCTCAATTAAGCACCTGGGTACCTTTTGTAGCCTTATTAATGCGGAGACCCAACCACCATTTTTCTGGTTTTACTGCATGGCATATGCACAAGGAGGATAACCTGGGTGGGAGTTGTGAAGAAGGTAGAGCCATGAACTAAGTGTCTGAATCTTTTATTTTAATTATAAACAGGGAAGAACAATGTTCTTTTGATCTCAAAAGAAATGTACAATGGATAAGATGAGATTCGATGGGAAGCAGTAAGCTTCTTACAATAGGGCGAGTTTGAGTGACATTCTGATTAGGTTGTGGTGGGGAGTAAACGTAACAGTCAAAGGGGACAATACATGGGTGGACTTACATAGATTAAGGACAATCAACATGGCATGGAACAGAGTCCTTATTGCACAGGGTAAGAACCTGCTCCAAGCCTCCTCAGAGCACGAGGCCACCATCTTCCCTCGTCGGGAGCGAAGGTTAGTGCGCTCCTTGCGCCCCACTCTGTATAGCCCCCCCAACCTCTTTTTCACATATCCGGTCCTCTCTCCACCCAAATTCCACTTACCTGCACTCCTCTATCCCTTGCTGGCGCCGAGAACCCGGTTGCGCGATGAGTCGCCATGGAAAGAGAGAAGGGACGCCTAGTGGTTATTTTTTTTTCTTTTTTTTCTCAAGTCGAGAAACTGTTTCACCACCGTTTCTCAACTCGGGGAAAAATTGCTATTAGTATCCCGGTAAGAAATGCCAGAATATTAATAGCAGTAGAACCCTTGGAGTGGGGGGCATTAGCCTACCGGTAATGCCCTCCCCCCATTAGGTTCTATTGCTTAATTCGAAATGTTTAAGTGCCGTTGAGCGGTACAGCCAGCTATGTTAGGAATGTGATCGTGATGGATGAAGTGTTAAGAGTGGCGGTAGAGAAAGTGACGGACAGAGACCGGTTAAAGGCGAGGGGAAATGTCAGCACAAACGCAGATGAGAAGTATGTTAACAGGGGTATGCAGTGATTCTTAATAAAAAAAGATCTAATACCAAAATATCGAATTTTAGAAAAATAGATATATGGGGTTGGGAATGGGAATAGTGGTTTTGGTGGTGGAGGAAAGAATTAAAAAAAGGGGGGCTTGGAATGCGATATTTTGGTATTAGGCTGTTATTAGGTCAAAATGGATTCGTATTGTAATTCGATAAAAATCACATGTAACCGTTAACAGGATAGGTGAGGAATCAAGGTACCTTTTTACTGTTTCATCCATGTGGCTATACCCCCTTCCACAGCAAGCTTCCTTACCTCCAGGTCAGGAGGAACTGAGCAAGGGGATGATTGATTAGACATCTTCCTCGCAGCAGTTAAGGCTACAGAGTCTTCCAGGCGTCATCCAGAAGCAGGGCTGAGATCAGTCTTTCTCGGGGATTACCGGCGCTGGAAAGCAATCCCTCCTTTTCCTCTGGAACCAGGTTGAAAAGCTTGGCTGCCCGGGAGATCACGGACTGGAAATCCCACTTTATCCGGGCGAGAGTCCCTAGATGGTAGGTCTACATCTGGTGGCTCGTCTGCAGGGACTTAGTCCTCAAACTCATCTGTACCCTGGGTACCATCTGTACCCTAGCTTGTGTCCGTATTAGTGTGCATTCCCGTCAGGACCAACTCCTCTACACTAGAGGGCGGTGGAACAGGAGATGGCTGCGGGACCGTAGGCACTGGTGGAGGTAGGGCCGAGACTGTCTTGTTGGACTGGCCACAGGAGCTGGGCCCAGAAGCCACTGGCGGTAGTCCCTTCTGAATCTAAGATCAGAGTGTGGAGAGTTGAAAAATGGCCTAAGAGACATCTCTTGGCTCGTATGATAAGCAAGCTGAAGCAGTTGCACCCCTCCTGCAGGCCGTGGAGTCAGCTGTGGAAGCCAGCCAAAACGACCCTCCATAGGGTGTTAGCAGACATCTTCAAGGACTTCCTCCTCCTCCTCCTCTTCCTTTTCCTCTTCCTCCGACAGAATGGAAGGAGTGGAGACAGGGGCTGGAGAGAACCCTCGGAGGCCTCACAGAGGATATGGCAGGCTGGCGGATGGTGTTGGCGATTTCGGCGAAAATTATAGATGGAGTCTTTGTCGACTATGCTTTAGAAAAAGGTATTGGGGTCGTCAACAACAACGCCTTCGGGGTCTAGGACTATGAATGCTGATTAGTTGACAGGGTTGACAGTGATGGAATGGACGATCTTGGGCCTTCCAAAGACGGGGTTCCTTTCGTGCCCAACGCCGATCCAGACAGACATCGCAATGCTGGTTGACGAGGAAGTTGGATGGGTGCAACAACTTCACCTTTTAAAAAGGTACTTTCCCCTTGGAAGAGTCCTCAAAGTATCTCGACCTCTTGCAAGAGGGAGTACGCTCCTTGGGCCAGCTAGACCTGGCAGAGGCATAACTGCGCATAGACGCAGAGTCAGAGGCTTTACCTTCCTTGAGCCATGACACTAGCCGCCGATGGTGATTCTTCATTGTTGTAGTGGAGAGACTGGCAGATGGGGAATCCCTCCACATCGTGGTGTGGTTGCAGGCAATAAATACACTTTTGGTGGAGGTCTTCCATGAAGACATTCTTCTGACCGCACCTGGAACAGGCCTTGAAGAGGCTCTTCTGCTCGGTGGCGTGCGTGTGCTAGGCCCAAAACTCAATTGCAACATCACACAACATAGTGATCGGACGGAAGGTGGGATCAAAATGGCTACAGATCCCTGCTGCCGACAAGTCACAATGGTAACAGACTGAATACAATTTGAAGAAATAAACTATCAAAATAGGCAAAATACTCAAGAAAGTTGAGGCGTGAAACTCACACTCCCAACATGAAAACGTGCTGTAAAAGTCTGAAGATGACCAAAAGGGGTGGAGCTAAGGAGGACGAGTATCATTGGTTGGGACACTATGACCCAAAGTGACAGCAATAAGCTGTACAAGCGACAATCAGTTTTTAGCTTATTTTACAGAGGATTCTCAGCCTGGCAACGGGAAATATTCATAGTATGTGAAGACCCAATGCTGCAGAAGCTGTTATGGCTCTGAAACAGATTGACCATTTGCCTTACATTGGTGAGACTCTCCTCAGGAGGGAAAGCTCCCCCCCCTCAAGTATCCAGGACCGCTCAGATGAACTGGAGCCTCTGCTTTGTACTGTGGGACTTCTGAAGGTTTAGGAAGAAGCCAAGCCTGTGCAGCAGCGAGCAGGTGCATTCAAGGCGAGACAAAACCTGCTCTGGCTACTTTCCCCAGAACAGCCAGTCGTCCAGGTATGGGAACACATCAATGCCGGATCTCTTGAGAGGAGCTGCCACTTCAGCCATCAGCTTGGTGAAGGCCCAGGGTCCGGATGTCAGCCCAAATGGGAGCAAATTTAATTAGTAGTGCCTGTCCCCTATGAGGAATCTCAGGTATCTCTTGTGTCTCTGGTGGATCGTCACATGGAAATCTGCATCTTGCAGATCCAATGACACAAACTAATGCTACAACTGTAGAGCCTGGAGAATCTGTCGCAACGTTATCATTTTGAACTTGCCCTTCCTCGGGAACTTCAAGGCCAGGAGGTCTAAAATGGGATGCAGTCCTCCCCCTTTCCTGGGTAGCAGGAAATACTGGGGATGCCAGCCGATCGCCTCTGCTCGGGAGGTACCTCTTCCATGGTACACTTAAACATGGCTCACAGTTTCTCCTGGAGCTCCTGTTCCGGCTGTTGGGCATCAGGGGAGTGGCTTATCTGGAGGTTTTTTTTTCAATAAAGGAAGACAATACACCCATTGGGCAAGCTGAAATGCCCAGGCATTGGAGGTGCCTGCCATTGAGGCAAGTGCTCGTCAATCCTCCCTTCAACCGGGGAAACATAGGGGGCCGGTACTGCTGCTGCCGTCTGTTGGCCCCTAGAGGCTTCCCTGCCCCTTCCAGAGCATGGGAAATGCCTCAGTCTGCGTTGCAGGGGCTGTACCGTCCACCTGAGTGGGACATATGACGAAGGTCGCTACCATTGGACGAGAAGTTAAAGGATGGTTTGGCCAGTTGCTACCCAGCCAGGGCTAGTGACATAACAGCCAGCTTGGAGTCTTCACATTTTTCCAAAGACTCATCGGTTCTAGGTCCTGTGAATGCATTGTGGAGTAAGACACAGACAACAGCTTCTGAATTAGAAATAAAACTTCATTAACCTAATAATCAGGATGGAAAAAAATACCTCTCTTGCCCTATACTATGGTGGGATTTCCCTACCAAAACACGACTAAGAAAAGTCTGAGTTAAAGAGTTCAATTTAGGAATCTGTGTCCAAACCCTACACTTTCCCTCACAACTAATCTATACAATGTGTAGGGATGCCAGCACACAAAATACCTTGAGACTCCGTCCTCAAGTCAATAGGCAGGTAAAACCTCAGGGTTCCCTTCCCCAAGATTCACGCTCAATGTTGTAATGGTATATTTCAGTTTTCTTTAAGTTCTGTGCCACACTTGCACCCTCTGTATATGGTTGGTCTTTGTACACAATATCTTGACTGAGAATTGCAGTTCATTCAGTTTTTCAAAGAATATTTTATTTATTTACAATTTCTTCCACTCTGTTGCTTAATATGCTTTTCTTTGGTTCACTTGTTAAAGTTCATCTCCAAAGTTACACTACTTTTGAGATTGGCACATGATGATTTTATTTACGCAAAGTTCCATTCATTTGCAATCTTCATAGGTAACAGATCTGGTTATTTATTAAGTTGCTTTTCAATTCAGTATTCAATAAGCATGAAGATATGTTTGTGAAGCTTTTCTTTCAGTTCGGAATTCAATAATTGTTAACAGTTTCATTCAGTTCATCTTTTTGTTTTATATCTTTGTAGATTGCTTTGTTACAAGGTGCTCAGCATGTGCCTTCATGTAAACACGGCCACGCCACTAAAAAGCAATCCTCTGTATAAGCTTAAACACTTGCATACCGGGTTTCTGCTTTCAAAGAAACTCACCGTTGCCTCTTTAGGAGTTCCCGCAGCGCAGATCTCTCTGCCTTCTGTTCTCCACCTCCGGGCTCCACCTTCTGCTCCTCAGGCACTCATGGGTCGGCTTCTGGCCCCAGGAGAATGAGCACTTCAAGCACCAGAAAAAGGGTCAGCCTTGCTGTACAGCTCCCCTTATAGCGTTTGTTCCGTTCCACGTAGTCCCAGCTCCCGGGTCGCACTCCCATGAACAACCTGCATGCTGCACTTACAGCTCCCCGCTGTTTCTCTTGACCTTTCTTGCTGCTGCTTCACCATCACTGCTACTGCATCTCCCGACATGTGATTGGGCCTCTTTTGGGGCCTTTAACAGGCTGCAGGTGTGATGTACAATCAGCCCATGCCTGACCATCATTAAGGGGACATGCCCAACCTCCACAACTCAGCAGGCCTCTTCGTCCCAGTACCAGAGTGGTAAAAACACCTAGTCTTCATTATTCCCGGGTTTGCCTCTTCGTCACAGTGCCGTCAGTAGTCACATATGGGGAAGTCAGGGGAGTTGACTCACAATAGCCCATAAAGACAGGGGAAGGATGGATTTGGTCATTAGTAGGAAAAGGGGGATACCATGTCTCTAAAGATCCTCCACTCAGGTGATCCTCCCTTGCTTGTCCACCCCCAGGGTCAGGATCAAAGAGCAATGGGCTATCCCTGGCCACCTGCGCAGACATGGGGAATAGGAGTGAGAATACCCTCAGGTTTCTCACAGTCCAAACAGGTGTTCGCCGTCAAAGGCGATGTCAGGCAACTTTGCATGAACATAAGGGGGAACACCCCGAACTGTGTAGCTAAGCCTGCCTTTTCAAGTACTGTTGCAGACACCATAGCTCTGCCCACTCAATCTGCAATGTCCACGCCAGATTGCAGTGCGTGGCAGCCCACCAGTGATCACCATCTTCTCCTGCTGCCGCACAACTAGAGGTATCATCGCAGCAGCTGTGAGACTCCCTTTCTAAATACTTTGTGGAGAAGATTGAAACTATTCGCAATTCTCTCTCACTTTCAGTTTCTGGCACTGGTGTCTTATCGTCCACCACTGTGGTTTCTCCTCCCAAGGAACATTTGTCTTTTTTTCCCCCTTTTCTGTTGAGGATAGCAGAAAGGCTACATTAACGCTGACATATGTGTCAGCTTTAGATCCTATTCCCCGGACTATTTGTAAGGAGCTGTCAAGTGTGATGGCCTACTTCTTGACTCAGGCAGTTAATCGTTCTTGTCAATCTGGTACCATTACTCTCATTTGAAGCACGCTCTGGTGACTGCTGCTGCAAAAAAAAATAATAAATAAAAAATAAAAAAAAAGCACCTTCTTTGGACCCATCCTGTTAGTCTAATTTTTGCCCCATTTCACTTCTCCCTTTTTTTTAATGAAACTTCTGGAATCTTTGGTATCCCCTCTGCTTGGCTCTTTTTTGGAAGCTTCTTTTTGTATCCTTTCCAGTCTGGGTCCCGCCCCAGCCGTGGCGCAGAGAGCGTGCAGGTCTCCATGACTGATGACCTGGCTCAACGGAGCAGGGTGGAACAGGAGCGCTAGTACTACTAGATCTTTCAGCAGCTTTCGATACAGTCGATCATCCCAACCTGCTGGGCCGGCTTGTTGGAGCGGGAATCGCTGGTCAGGTATTATCCTGGTGCTCTTTTCTTGATTGACGCTCACAGACTTCTCTTCCACCTTTTCTCTCGGCTTCTGTCTCTCTCACCAGTGTGGTCCCTCAGGGCTTAGCACTCTCCCCCATTTTGATTAATGTTTCTGGCACTGGTGTCTTGGGCCTTGGGTTAAGCTCCAGTGCTACTCCTATGCCGATAAACCAATTATTGCGCGACTCGATTAGTTACATCTTGATCCCGCTTCCCAGCTGAGGATTTTTGCGTGTGGGGGCGGGGGGGGGGGGGTGGATGGGCCACGATTCCCTTAACATGAATGGGGATAAGACCGAGATCTTGGTGGTGGGTTGTTCTTCTGCTTCCACTTCATGGACAACTGGTACTTTTGGCACCTGCACTAGTCCAGCTCTAGTTGTTAAGAATGTAGGGGTGGAAGCACAAGTGGCATCAGTTTGTCAATATGGCCACTACAAATTGAGGGTCCTACAGAACGTTTCAGCCTTTATTCCTTTATTCCTTCCCAGTTCCATGCGCCAGTTGTGGCGGCACTTGTCTTAAGTGCAATGGATTATTGCAACTCCTGCCATCTAGCGCAACCTGTGTATTTGATTGTTGGTCTGCAAGTCCTGCAAAACTCTGCAACAAGGTTGGTGGGTTGTATTCCCTATCGTACATCCATGTCTCCTGTTCTGCACCAGCTTCACTGGCTGTCGGTCATCAAAAGGGTTCAGTTAAAATCCCTTTGCATTAAGCACCAGGTCTTTTACGGGCTCGGTCCCGATACTTAAGGGATACATTCTGCCCCTATGTTCCCAATCGACCTCTTCCGTCTCCGACGTTGTGCTGGATTTAGGTACAGCAGGTGCGTCTCTCATGTTGGAGGGCGTGCTTTTTAAGTGGCCGCTGCTAAACTGTGGAATTAGCTTCCTCTCCATCTTCGGGGCACACCTAATTACTTTTCTTTTCGTAGACAATTGAAGACATATCTCTGCCAATAAGATCTAGGTCAGTTTTGTACTTTATATGTGGTGGTTCCTGCTTAAGCGCCATGATCCCTCTGGGCGTACGAGCGCTCTATAAATTCACTATCATCACCAAGCACAGAAAATCTTCCCGTATTTCGCCTGCTTGGATATGCTCTGCTGCTGTCTCCATTGTCCTCAACAGGCCGTGTGTGTATACTTCACGACTGCATACGAAGCAATCACGGCTTTGAGAGCCATGCTTCTGGAGGAGAAAACCTTTTCCACAAGGGCATCCTACTTTTCTGACTCTCTTTCAGTCAGTAAATTAGAGGTGGATGGCCACGTATTAATAGTGGCTGCCTGAAACACTAACCCCTCTGGCGTAGGGTGGGTCAAGATAGGTCTTAGTTACTTACCTGTAACTGTATTTCTCAAGAATTGTTATCTTTCATAGATTCACATGCTTGAATATTCCCAGTCAGAATGGGAATCCTTGCTAATTTAAATAATTATAAACTATATTAAAACTTTCCCTTAGGGAAATGCTACACAGCCGGCCCCATAGGGCATGTGTAGCCTCACACTTGTGTAATCTCTCCACCTCATTTGGTACTTTTAGACCCTAACCAATGAGATGGCAGGGCTTAAGCTCAACCCCAGACAGCCAACTTCAGATTGTGATCCGTGAAGGCTGACAGTTGATGACTGACTGGAGGGGGAGGGCGGGCTCATGTGAATCTATGAAAGATACCAATCCTCGAGAAATACAGTTACTGTTAAGTAACAGTTCTCCAGCATTGGATCTTGTTCTATTCAAGCATGTGAATCTATGCATCAGGAAGGTAAAGTAGTATGAACTTGTTTGATAGCATGAGGATTATATATATATGTATATATATATATGGGATACATTACTCACCGTAATCGTATTTCTGATGCTTGTATCTGCTTAGATTCACATGCTGTGCATAGGCCGACATCTAGTGGAAGCTGCAGAGTATTACAGTTTGTTTTTCGAAACTCGAAAATGGGCGTCGACACAGGCGTGCCAGTAATACTATCCCTAGTGTGACGTCCACTGTACCCAAGATCCCTCACGCGTCTAGGATCCTCAGATTGTATTTTTTCTGACATGAGGAAGCATGAGGAGTAGCGTGAGTACAGATAATCCAAGCAGATAGACAGAAAGGTAAGACTACCAGCAATCATGCGCCTTCTCTCGGAGGGGAGGAAGGGTGGGTCGCATGTAAATCTAAGCAGATACAAGCATCAGAAATACGATTACGGTGAGTAATTTATCCCTTCTGAGGCTTGTGGAATCTGCTTAGATCACATGCTGTGCATAGATTAGCGAGCAGTACCAGAAGGAGGTGGGATGTGAAAAGAGTCATGAGCAAACAGGTGTCTTAGAACCGCTTGTCCCACTTGTGTATCTGTCTTGGAATGAGTGTCAATGCAGTAATGTTGAGTAAAAGTGTGAATAGAGCTCCAAGTAGCTGCTTTGCAAATGGTGTTGAGGGGAACATTTGCAATGAAAGCCAGAGTGGCCCCAATGCCTCTAGTAGAGTGGGCTCTTGGCGTAAAAGGCAGAGTTTTTTCAGAAAGAGAGTAAAACAGCTGTATACAGTTGATAATCCACTTCGAGATAGCGCCTTTAGAGACGCGATCTCCCTCTCTGAATGTCTCTACGGAGACAAACAGTTGATCTGTTTTCCTTGGCCGTCTGGTTTTATTTACATAGTAGAGGACCGCCCTACGCACATCTAGGGTGTGTAGTTTCACCTCAGCCGAGCTTTGCGGGTTCTGGAAGAAAGCCGGAAGCTCGATGGACTGGTTTACATGGAATTTAGATATAAATTTAGGTGAGAACCTAGGGTGTGTGCGTAAAACCAGTTTGTCTTTGTGGACAGTAAAGAAAGGATCCTGCACTGACAGAGCCTGAATTTCACTGACCCTTCTTATAGAGGTAATGGCTACTAAGAAGGCAGTTTTATAAATCAGGTGTTTGAGACTACTTTTATGCATGGGTTCGAAAGGGGGGCCCATGAGCTTAGCTAGCACCACATTAAGGTCCCATCCTGGCGGTGGGTTAGAAATAGGAGGGTGAAGTCTCTTTACTCCTTCCATGAAGGCTTTAACTACTGGTACTTTCCACCACGACACCTTGTTATGGGATGTGGTGTAAGCCGAGAGGGCAGCCAGGTGTACTTTCAGAGAGTTAAAAATTAATCCTGCATCCAGCAGGTGGAGCATGTATGTCACAATGTTGGAAGGAGTGCAATCAACCGGGTTGATTTGTTTATTCTGGCACCAAATAACAAATCTCTTCCACTTGTCAAAGTAACAGTGCCTTGTGTTTGGTTTCCTGGATTCTTTTAGGATGTCCATACACCTCTGTGGTAAATTGAGATGTCCAAACTCTATGACCTCAGGAGCCATGCTGCCAGGTTCATTGAGTTGGGTTGCTGGTGCACTGTTTGACCTTGTTGCTAGGACAGTAGGTTGTACCAGGCTGGAAGTTTGATGGGCTCGCACACCGCCATCCTGCGTAGGTGTGGGAACCACGGTTGTCTTGCCCACATGGGAGCAACTAGGAGGAGCGTCATCGATTCCTTGTTTATTTTGTACACTACCTTCCTGATGAGAGGAGTTGGAGGAAAAGCGTACGCAAACATCCCTGACCAGTTCATCCACAGGGCGTTCCCTTGGGAGTCTGGCTGGGGGAACCTGGATGCAAATCCTGGGCATTGTTTGTTTTCGCTTGTGGCGAATAAGTCTATAGTGGGGAAAACCCACTGAGAGAAGAGATCTTCTACGATCTCTCTGTGAAGGACCCATTCGTGTTCTTCTGGGAGGGAGTCCCTGCTTAGAGCATCCGATAGGGAATTGAGCTCCCCTGGAACATGTTGCGATGACAGGAAGATGTTCCGTCTGAGTGCCCATATCCAGATTTTCTGGGCAAGCTTGGGCAGATTTGGCGAACGAGTCCCTCCTTGCTTGTTTAGATCGAACATGGCTGTCGTGCTGTCCGTCCAGATCTGCACCGACAAGTTTATTAGATGGGGCTCGAACGCCCGAAGCGCTCTGAATACTGCCAGAAGCTCTAGCAGGTTGATGTGGTTCTTGGCTACTGAGTGAGACCAGAGACCCTGAGCTGTGTGGTGGAGATGGTGAGCTCCCCACCCAGTCAGGCATGCATCTGTAGTCACCACTGCCTGTACTTCGGGATCGTAAAAGGGTTTTCCCCTTGCGAGATTCTCTCTTGTCCACCAGTGTAGGCTCTGTACAAGTGTTGGCGAAACGACCACTAGATAGTCCCACTGACCACTTGCCTGACCACCACTGTTTCGTCAACCATTCCTGCAGTCGCGCGTGGGGGACCAGGTAAATGCATGACGCCATCATGCCCAGTAACCGCATTGCTTTGCGTACCGTTATTTGTTGACCGGACTGATAATGTGGAATTTGCAGTAGTATATTCCGAATTCTCTCTTCCAAAGGGAAGGTCAACCCTTTCTGAGTATCTAGGATTGCTCCTAGGAACTGTTTTGAGGTGCTTGGCACTAGGCTTGACTTCTTCTCGTTGATTGAGAAGCCTAATTCGTGGAGGAGGTCGATAGTCCTTTGAATGTTTGTCCTGCAAATTCCTGGGGTTTCCCCCGTTATGAGCCAGTCGTCCAGATAAGGGTACACTGGGATTGCCTCCCTGAGTAGGTGTGCAGCTGCCACCGCCAGTACCTTGGTGAATACCCTTGGTGCTGAAGCTATCCCGAAGGGCAGTACCTTGAATTGGTAGTGGCGACTGTCCACCTTGAAGCGCAAGTACTTTCTGTGCGCCGGGAGCATGGAAATATGAAAATAAGCATCTTTCATATCCAAGGTTGCCATGTAATCCCCCTTTTTTAGGAGGGGGATTACCTCTTGTAGCGTGGTCATACAGAATTTTTGGGGCTTGACATACTTGTTGGCAGGCCGTAAGTCCAGTACTGGGCGCATTGTCAAATCTTTCTTTGGCACAAGGAAGTAAGTTGAATAGATACCCTTGTTTACCTGGTGTCCTGGGACGAGTTCTATCGCGTCCTTTTCTAGCAGAATGGCAATCTCCTCGAGAAGGATCTTCTGATGTTCTAAGGAGTGTACTCTTTGTCGTGGAGGATGGTTCCGGGGACGCTGCAGTAATTCTATACAATATCCTGTGGACACTGTTGACAGCACCCATCTGTCTGAAGTGATCCCTTCCCAAGCCTGGGTGAAGTTGGAAATGCGTCCCCCTACTGGGGTTGCGTGAGAAGGGACCCTGAACTGAGCGTCACTGCTTTGGTGGAGGCGTGCCACCTCCCTTGTTGGGGCTGCCTCTGCCTCTTCCACGCCCTCTTTTGTTACCCCTGCCGTAACTTTGGGTAGACTGCTGGCTGTTGTTCCACTGTGTGCCCTGTCCCTGGGCATAGTTGCCTCTTTGTCAATTTTGGCCGCGTGGGCGACGAAAATTACTATTCCCACTCTGGTTAGGGGGTTTGTTGGTTAGTTGGCCAAGGGATTTCAGTGTCTCGTATTCGTCCTTGGCGTTTTTCAGTGCGTCTTCGACCGCTTTCCCAAACAATAGATCGGGTTCCACCGGCTTGTCTATTAATGAAGCCCGAGTTTCTGTTTTGAACCCCGACTGCCGTAACCACGCATGTCTTTTGATAACAGTACCTTCTGCTATCAATCTTCCTGCGTTGTCCGCGGCGTCGAAAGTTGCTTTTAATATGCAACCAGACACGGCTCTCCCTTCTGCCGAGATCCGAGCCAATTGGCCCTTTAACGGTTCAGGAGCAGAGGCTATGAGCGCCGCAACCTCTTCCCATTGATGGCAGTTGTAGCTGGCCAACAGGGAGGTGGAGTTAGCAATCCTTGCTTGGTAGGCGGACGTTGAGGCTACCTTCCTGCCAAACCCGTAAAGTTTCTTGCTCTCCTTGTCGGGAGGAGCTTCTGATGAAGATAAGGGTGTTCCAGCCCTCTTCCGAGTGTTGGTAACAACTAGGGAGTCTGGTTTAAGATGTCCTCTTATATAGAGAGGGTCAGACTGGGCTGCCCGAAAAAGCTTTTCGACCCTGGGGTTGACTGCTCTGGTGAGGTTTGGGTTCACCAGGGACGGATCTATTCTTCGTTGGATGGATTTAAGGATAGGGATGGTCTGAGCGACCGGCCTCCTCTCTCCCACCAACTCTTCTGCGAAGTCCCTTTCCTCCTGTACACCGTGGGTGTCGATGTGAAAATGTTCTGCCGCTCGAGCGAGAACCTCATTAAGGAGGGGCTGGTTATCGACTGGCGAGTCGGTAACTGGGGCTTCGTTGTCTACCGGGGAATCTACTCTGTAAATTTCCTGCTCATCTTCTCCCTCCTCCTGATCCTCATCATCCGCATAGTATTCCGTCCCGGTTTGTTCCTCCATAATTTCAAACTCCTGGTCCCCCTCAGGGAATGGAGTAGAGTAAGGCTGCACCTCGAAGGGTTCAGGTCTTTCGAACCGGGCCTTTTTACTTAGGGGGATAGGATCAGTGGAACCTGAGGGTGTGGCCCCCTGAGGGTCATACGAGAGGAAATGCTCTGGATTCTTGTTGTAGAAATCAGCCAAGGAAGACATCCTTGACATGACCCTGTCTATGTCTTCACTGGACCATTCTTTGGAACAGGGGATGAATTTAGTAGGCAAATTAGGGGACTTATCAAGGGTACCCTTGCTGGATGTTGATCTCTCAGTAGACTTGTATTTGTCTGTCTGCTTAGGGGGGGAAGGATGATCGTACAGGAGTGGAAGAATGTGCTTTCTGCTGTTTCCCCCCCTCCCCGTGCGTGGAAAAATGTTTTCCCTGTCCCTTGGAGGCCCCGGAGACTTTCGACGCCTGGCGTCGAGGATCGGGAGAGGTATCTGTGTTTTTCGAGCGTGGGGCCTCGCTGGTGTTAACTGCGGGCTCCGTCTCTTGGAGCGCGGCCTGGGGGTGGAAGTCGTCTTCGTCCTCCGACGATCGAACTTCCGTTAGTCTAGGGAGCGAGGCACTCTTGGCAAGAGTGGATGATTGCCTTGCGTCATGAGGCGATCTCGATCGAGAGCGCCCAGAGGACACCGAGTCGGACCGTTCTATCTGTGCCTCTTTCCGAGAAGTCGAAGTCGTCGAGGTTCGGTTGGACTTAGTGTGCTTAGTGTGTGTAGGGTGTGTAGCGCTTGCGTCGCCGTGGGTCTTCCCCATAGCCGCCCTGCCGGACGACCTTCCGAGGTCGGGGACCTGCGCTCGGCCGTCTTTCGACGCCGTAATGCCCTCGCCGTCCGAAAGTACGGCGTCGCTGCCATCGCTGAAGGCGCCCTCCGCTGCCATGGCCGCCTGCCTGGCGTGGTGGACCCAACGCTTAGTTGAACGGTCCTTAAGTGTCTTAGGTTTAAACCTACTACACGCTCTGCAGTTCGCTTCGGGGTGGTCCCTCGGCAAGCAGAGATTGCACGAGGCGTGCCTGTCGACCCAAGGGTATTTGCGGTTGCACTTGGGGCAGAATTGGAAAGGGGTACCCTCCATACGCACCTAAAGGCAGCGGGCTGGTAAGTGTATGAAATATATAAGATAAGGTGTACCTATATACCAAGAGTGAAGAGTATGTACCACCCCCCACTCTCCCTACTTGCAGGGCCGAGGCCAGCGGCCTACCAGGCCCGGGCCGAGGCCAGCGGCCTACCAGGCCCGGGCCGAGGCCAGCGGCCTACCAGGCCCGGGCCGAGGCCAGCGGCCTACCAGGCCCGGGCCGAGGCCAGCGGCCTTCCGAGGCCCAGATCCGTCGTGCGGCAGCCGACGGCCGATGTCTTCTCCAGCCGTCGTCGAGTGTCGAGGGT
The DNA here is from genome assembly GCF_040938575.1 of Ambystoma mexicanum. Lineage (NCBI taxonomy): Eukaryota > Metazoa > Chordata > Amphibia > Caudata > Ambystomatidae > Ambystoma > Ambystoma mexicanum. Next base: position 572,967,438 of record NC_090922.1, on the reverse strand, counting down.
CGACGTTGGGGTGGGGAAGGATGTCAATAAGGAATTATAAATTTCAATTATCAGCAAAAGTATGGCTAAGGCCAGGGGACTCCGCAAGATGCTTCCGACCAGTATGGCGGAAAAAAACAATCTGAGGATCCTAGACGCGTGAGGGATCTTGGGTACAGTGGACGTCACACTAGGGATAGTATTACTGGCACGCCTGTGTCGACGCCCATTTTCGAGTTTCGAAAAACAAACTAATACTCCGCAGCTTCCACTAGATGTTGGCCTATGCACAGCATGTGAGCTAAGCAGATTCCACAAGCCTCAGAAATATATATATATCTGATATAACCCATCTAGCACTGTAACGCTACCCATACCTTTAGAAGATCTCAGCTAGAGGAAGTTAGCCTAGCACAGTACACGCAACAGCAACGGGAATCCAGGACAAGGAGAGAACATTTAAAGAACATTAGGCTGCTCCTGCCTTAAGCAAATAGGTGCTGAAGCACTGCCTGTCCTACTGCTGTTTCCCTTCTGCTGTCTTCTTCCAAACAGCAATGCCGGGTGAACATGTGGAGTGTACTCCGTGTGGCCGCACACCATGTCTTTTGAGACACCCCTGCTTGAAATGCTGCCAAAGCCGCTCTCGCACTGGTGGAGTGCGCTGTTGGTGTGGATGGTAGCGGGTGGTTTCTTATTTGGTGGCAGTGGGTAATGCAGCTGGAGACCCAACATGCCAGACTCTGGAGAAGCATCAACCCTTGGTGCATCCTATGAATGCAATGAAAAGCCTTGTGGAGGCCCTGAAGTCCTTTGTCCTTTCCATGTAGAACTTCAGTGTTGTAGCCACACCCAGTGAATGCAATGTTTGGCGAAGAATGTAGGTAATACAATCCACCCCGACAGAATAGACTAAGACATGACCGTAGGAATTAATTTAGGGTGAGGTTGGAGTACGACTATCATTCTGAAAGATGTTAAATGGTGGCTTGATGGAAAGCGCCGGTAGTTCCCCAATGCGTCAGGCTGACATGATGGTTACTATGGAGGCTGTCTTCAAAGAAAGGAACTTTACATCACATCTGTGGATAGGTTCGTAGGGCGCCGTCATCAAACAGTGCCAGAACGTACATATATCTCCCCCCCACCCCCCGGACCCTCACTTTTTGGCATATGTTTGCCTTGTGGGCGGAGGCCTGGCTGCTCGGAGTATGCGCCAGCAATCTCAGTCTAGCACAAGGTTGTGGAAATTTCACTGCTGAGGAGCTAGCCCCTGAGAGAAAGGCTGGCTGGGTTGTTTGTGATGTGACAGTAGCTGTGGATGTGGTTGGAGACGGTTCTCCCGTGTTAGTGGAAGTGCAGTGTACCATATCTGACATGCACATGTCGGGGCTATTCATGATCAAGGTTGTTCGTTCATTCTGCAGAGCATGCAAGGAATTAAAGGGGTTGGAAGGAAGCCGTAAAGGAACTCCCCCTCCAATCCACTGAGAATGCATCTCCTAGGGAGTATGTTTCCAGGTACCTGGAAGCAAACAGATTGCATTTTCTGTTTTCAAATGTTGCAAATAGGTCTATCTCTGGCTTGCCACACCTGCGGAACAGCTTCTCTAAGTTCCTGGTTGTTTAGCTCCCATTCGTGGGATTGTAGGAATTAACTCCTGACGTTGTCCACCAGTACGTTGTCCTACCCGGGAAGATGTTCTGCCCTCATGTAGATCCTGTGCTGCAATGTCCAATTCTAGAGTCTTTGCTCTTCTAGTGACAAGAAGCTGGATTTTGTACGCCCTGGTTTGTTTGTGTATTGCATTGACGTGGTATTGTCGTCTGCAGTGTCACCACCTATCCCTTGAGTACTGGCAAGAAAGACCTCAGCGCCCATCGGATGGCCCAGAGTTCCAGCACATTTATGTGCAGGCAGGATTCTGCTTGTGACCATAACTCCACTGGCTTGTAGATCACCCAAGTGGGCTCACCATCCCGACAGCAAGGCGTCAGTCATTATGATTCGAGTGGACGTGGGTATTTGGAAAGGCATGCCCTGTACTAGATTGGTGTCCTTGGCCCACCATTTCAAGGCCTTGTGGAAAGTAGTGTGAGGTGCACAATGTCCTCCCATGATCGGCTACGTTGGACCCATTGCTTGTCTGGCTCCTCCTGCAACGGTCTCATTTTCAGCCTGCAATTGGGCACGAGGAAGATACAGGAGTACCCAGGACGAATTTGTATCGTCTTACAGTGGCGCTGGTCTTTCTTTGGAACCATGCAATAAGATTTTGCATTGCCGTCATCCTGTCTGGAGAGGGACAAACACTTGGAACTCGAGTATCTAGATCTGCCTCCAGGAAGATGGCTGTTTGAGCTGGTACGTGACAGGATTTGTCTTCGTTGATCGAGAAGCCAAGTTTTTGGAAGAGGACTGTAGTCCTTATCACTGCCTCCGACTCTGCTCTCAGGGAAACCCCCTTTACGAGCCAGTCGTCTAGATATGGAAAAATATGTACACCCGATGGTCTGAGATGGGCAGCAAACATAGCTAGATATTTTGTGAAGAGCACAAGGGGAGCACCTTGAACTGGAAGTGCTGTTCACCGACAGCGAGCCGAAGGAACTGCCTGTGGGAGGGATGGATGGGAACATGGAAGTAGGTGTCTTCTAGATCCAATGTGGCCATGAAGTCGCACTTTCTGAACCATGGGAGGACCTGCAGGAGAGAAGCCATTTTGAATTTGAGGCAACAAACATTTGTAGAGGGCCCTTAGATCTAGTATTGGACGCCACTGCCCATTCTTTTTCCTTATTAGAAATAAAATGTAAGTAAAAACCCTTCCCTTTTGCTGGAGCGGCACCCACTCAATCGCAGCCTTTTGCATCAGTTTGTTGATCTCTGCCCGCACTTGTTCCAGCAAGTGCGTTTTCCTTGTTTGAGGTTGCGATGCAGGTCGCTGTATGAAGTCCATCATGTGGCCCCCTTTTACCACCTGTAGTACCCGTGTGTCTCAAGTAAAATGGTGTCCCATTGTCCCCAGCTGTTGAGATATGCGTCGTCCCACGGGGTGCGATGCGGGAGGTGCATTGTCCTGGAGTCCATTTTTCTTGGCCTGGGTTCTGCCCTGGCCAGACCCCCTCTTGCTTTGTTCGTTCCGATACCTAGTGTAACTTTGCTGGTATCTGCTTCCTGTTTGGTAGGAGCCCAATGATGGTGTCGGCCTTGGAATGACCTGCTGTACTATCTGTATTTGGAACTGGAGCCTCGAAAGGAACTAAAGGGACGGCAGTCTTTCTCCTTGTCTCTTCGGGAACTGATGGCCCTAGCAGTGTGTCCGACTTGATGACTTTCAAGTGTTTATCTATTTGCTTTCCAAATAGTTCCTGGTCATCAAAAGGCATGTCTAAAATTTTAGCCTGTACTTCCGGTCAAAAGCTAGTGGCCTTCATCCAGGCCTGACATCGTAAGGCTGTGCTGGGTGCCATTTGTCTAAAGCCGCAATGGGCTGTGTCCACCGAGGTGTCCATCATGTGGTCCGAGACTGGCTTGCCATCTGCGATTATGGCTTTAGCTTACTTCTGGAACTCGTCTGGCAGGTGTTTTACTAGGTGCAACATGCACAGCCACAGTTCCCTGTCCAACCTGGCCATCATTGCCATGGCATTTCTAGCCAATACAGCCACTGAA